>NC_069675.1:71631762-81631762 GCF_023699985.2 Odocoileus virginianus | reverse complement strand
GATGCTTCCAAGCTTTCTTCCAGGGTTGTGACTATTAAAGAAAGCATGTGCAAAAGTGCTCAAACAATACTGGCATCTAGTACACATTCAAAACTTTGATCAAAGGAAAAGTAAAATCATAACCTTTCTCTTTTAACACTTCATTTAGTTATCACATATTGAATATTTGTTTCTCATGTATGATTCCCCTCCCCCTCCATTTTAGTTTGATTTTCCTCAATGTACTTTTTGACATAATTTTTTGGATGATGTGAATTATTGTTAAATGTTAGTTACTGCTCTATCTCTCTTTTAATGACTGATTAATCACCTGGCTTTAATATTCACTCTAGCGTATATAAGGACCAGTGTTAGACTTATAAGCTGTGGAAGTATGCAACGTGTGGTAGCTAATCACCAATTCGCGGTGTTCCACTGTGGGTGTGGTTTCCGTAAAACAAGACGGGTGCTGCCTTCTGGACCCTGAAGGAACAAATACGAATCTCCATCTCAGTTCTTACAGGAGAAGTGAAGTGTTGAAAATTATATTCAGCTGCAAGAGTTTTCAGCCTCACATTCAGAAAGACAGAGCAGAAGTTGCTAGAGGCTATTTTCAGAGAACTCCTAATAAGTACAGAACCAAAATACAGACACGGTTGTTAACACCCTGGGAAATGCCAAATCCGAGCTGGATCTCAGCCAGCAGAGAAATGGAAAGTCCTAGATAGCTTATCTCGGAGCAAATCTGTATTATGCAGAAGGTGTGAGATGCAATTATATAGGAGAATGAGCGCGCTTCTTCTCCGCTCTGCACCCGCTCCTTGGAACCGCCAGGATCGAAGTGTATTTGGCATTTTCTAAATCTGTTTTCTGCGAGCAGCTCAGTTGCCCTGGCCTCTGTTTTTTCCTATGCTTCTGGCTTTCTTCTTTTATACTCTACCCTTTCTTCCTCTTCCAGCTCATTCGTGCCCATCTATATCCCTAAGCTAACAACTTCTCAGTATGTATTAAATATTTCTAGCCTTATAAGTTTTTTTTTTCTAAATTTCAGACCCCCCCTTGCCTTTAAGTTCCCCACAGACTGCTAAACTTACCATATCTTTCTCTACCTGTGTCCTTCAGCATTTGAGCTCAAGTCCCCTGTCAGCTCGGAGCTTTTCCTCTTTAAAACAGTGTCTGACAAGAATGGAATTATTGCTGCTGCTGCTTAATTGCTAAGTCATGTCCAAATCTTTGTGACTCCCGGGACTGTAGCCCGCCAGGCTCCTCTGTCCATAGGATTTTCAAGGCTAGAATACTGGAGTGGGTTGCCATCTCCTCCTCCAGGGCATCTTCCTGACCTTGGGATCAAACCTGTGTCTCCTGCATTGGTAGGTGGATTCTTTACCACTGAGCCACCAGAGAAGCCCCATGGCATTGAGTTGAGATTAAATCATCCATTTAGAATGTATTCTTTGGAAAGGTAACAGAAAGGCTGTGACGTTGATTAAGAATTTGAATTCTGGGAGACTTGGGTTCAGACCTAAGCTCTGCTGCTCTGTGGCAGCACGGTGTCAACTGAAAAAAAAAAAAAAAAAACCAAAAAAACAAAACACAACCTAAAAGTTGAGTTACTTTTTATTGAGTAGATTTTCTGAGGACTTAAGCCCTGAAGACAACCTCTCAGATAGCTCTGGGGGAGGACTCTGAAGAGGTAAGGAAGGATATACAGGATAGACAGGAGTTTTTGCAACAAAAACTGGGAGTCAGAACATTAAAAGATCACAGTGCTGTGCATAAAGGAAAATCAGGCATCTCAAGTTAAGGAATTCAGTGCCTTTCTATGTATGGGAAAACGCAAGAGTTTGGATTCAGTGAAATCATTCTTTTGATATGCACCTTGGTTATCTAGAAGGCTAAAAACCAGCCTTTTCCCATCCTGAATCCCCTCAGAGTACACAGTTGAGGGTGGCTGTGGTGGCTGATGGCTTGCTGACCTCAACATCTTTTGTTCGCTGATATAGCAGGCATCATTTTTCATCCTCCAGGATTTCCATCTGTAGGAAGTGGAGCTAGATAACAGCTGATAATAACAATTAGTCATTATATTGTGATGAGCATGGTCTGGGTTCTGTTCTAAGTGCCTTCAATATGTGAACTCACTGGATTGTCACAACCACTCTGGGAGGGATGGTACCATCACTATTCACATTTGTTCAGAGTAGGGAACAAAGTCACTGAGCCTAAGAAAGTGAAGGAGTGGGGAATCCAGATTCCACAAAGGGCGCTCCTAGCCCACTGCCTGCCAGGGTGCATGAGTGTTTCTCACCCTTTTAATTTGAGAAAAGTGACAGCGAGAGATGAGGGATACACTTGAGGTCCTCCAGCCTCACATGTCTGGAAGTACGTCTTTCCATTTTGTTTTCTCTCTCCTGCTCACTTTTCTGGCATAGATTTTTGTTTACCCAAAGTAATGTTTAGTCAAAGGGCTTCCTAGGTGATGCAAGTGGTAAAGAATCTGCCTGCCAATGCAGGAGATGCAAGAGACACAGGTTTGATCCCTGGGTAGGGCAGATCCCCTGGAGGAGGAAATGGTAACCCACTCCAGTATTCTTGCCTGGAGAATCCCATGGACTGAGGAGCCTGGCGGACTACAGTCCACTAGAGTGCAGAGTTTGACATGACTGAGAATACACACACACTATGTTTAGTCATAACAAATATGAGCAAAGAGAAAAGAGCCAGAGCAGTCCAAGGATTGCCATTCAATAGGTGCATTGAATTTCGGTCAGTGTTTACTTTTTCCCCTCTTGGGAACTGGTCATTCAGCTTTCAGAAAGACAAGGGCCTTCCAGTTTTCTTTATTCCTTATGCCAGTAATTATGAGCGTGTCCAGGCTTTGACTTCTAAGTGGCAACTGTGGTCTTTGAGTTGCAGATGCTATCACTTCATTCTGCACAGGTTGGAGGAAAAGGTGGCCCAGAAAATGCCTGTCATCGGTTGAGGAAGACAGACGGTGGACTGGAATTCTTGTCCACGGGATTGAATTCTACTAAGTTTTATTTGGAAAATTGATATTAATGTCTTACTCTGCTCTGGGCCTATTTATATTCATCTGAAGAAGTAAAATTCAAATAAGGAAGCTTTGTTCCTGCCACAGTAACAGAAAAAAAATCAGTTTTGTAGTAATCATGTTCACATTTTACAGTGTATTAAGATTTTTCAATCAATCGGGGATTCCCCTGTGGCTCAGATGGTAAAGAGTCTGCCTGCAATGAGGGAGACCTGGATTCGATCCCTGGGTTGGGAAGATCGCCTGGAGAAGGGAAAGGCTACCCGCTCCAGTAATCTGGCCTGGAAAATTCCATGGACTGTATAATCCATGGGGTTGCAAAGAGTCGGTTACTATTGAACGACTTTCAATCAATTGATCAAGATTTTTCAAGTATTTGAGCTTTATACTTATGGAAAGAGATGTTGTTGCGCTTTTAAGAGAGAAGTAGAGAGATGCTCAGGATGGCCAAGTGACTTGGCTATGGGCTTGCTGTTAGGAAACAGCAGGGGACAGAGTAATCTGGCTGTATGGTGCCTAGTTCACTGGTTCCCTTTCATCTCCCCATGACAAACTTCTCTGGATTCCTGCTTTCAAGCTGGGTATTCCTCCTGGATGAGGGAGTGTTTTATCTATAACTCTTTATAAACAAAGGGAAGAAAAGATGTTTTTTGCTTTTTTCTTTAAGTCATTCTCTGAGTTTTTGCTCTGTATCCATTTCTAATTTTCTCCTCCCATCCGTTTCTCACTCACTTTCTCTTCTTATCTTTTACTCCTCTTTCTTTCCCATTGTTATTATCATGTTAGAAAAGCACAAAATGTTAAAATCTAGCACAGGAGTTGGAAGACTATGGCTCATTGTCTGATTTTTATTTTTATTTATTTATTTATTTATTTTTTTTGAGGAGGGAACGCAACAGTCTTTACTTTTCAGTGATTATCAGTACAATATCAGTACACCAAGTAGTAACATGTAACAAGTTAGTGAACTCTACCATCTAGTAAGTTTGAATAAGAGAAACTAAGAGCAGCCCAACACTAGGACTCATTATTCTAATCCTTGGCTAGAAAGGACTATTTTAAGGCTGGCCGCTGTTTCATGTGGGTCACAAATAACTATTTACTACTTTTTCATAGATAAAGCCCCTGACCTTCAAGAAAGATTTAGGGAAAAAAACATTTTAATCCCTTTCTTTCTTAAGAAAATTGGGTTTTAAAAAACTATCTAAGAAAGAAAAAGTCAGTGTTGATAATATGCTGCTTGAGTGAAAAGGCATAGAAAACACACAACATATATCCACTAAATTTCTAAGAAATATGAGGTAAAAAGATACGATCTTTGGATAAGCTCTAAGCCTGTACAAAGAATCTATGTTTTCTATTCTGCAAAAAGTGAAGGGACCTACTATATAATGTACAGAAATAATTTAATGCCTTTTCATAAGATATAACTCAAGCCTTGCTAAATGAAACCTCACGGTCCATGAAGGCATTCAAAACGCCAATCCACGGAACAGGCACTTTTCTCCTCCCTCTATCCATTTATGCGGTAGTTCTCATGGATTCTGGCCGGATGTCGCAGACAAAGGCCAAGAGGTTATCCAAGACTTCATCCCTATTCTGCCGGAAGTAGGTCTGAAGGATGGTCATCTTCTCCTGGGTGTCCTTCTCTACTTCAGTGATTCAACTGCCATGGGATCCCAGAGCCGCAGCTTCCTTGGCCTTGAACTCCTTCTCCCTCTGCAGGCGGTACTGTTCAATTTCAGCCTGGGCTTCTTCCTTGGCCTGCTTCAACCTCCGGTTCTTTCGCTTGCGGGCCTCGGACACCTTCTCGGCGGCCCGTTTCTCCGCCTGGAGCAGCTGCTGAATGCCCTGCGACTGACTGGCCATGGCTATGGCGACGGCGTCGGCGGAGGCGACTCCGAGGCGGCAGATGACGGCCTGCTCAGCCGAATCCACTGTCTGATTTTTAAAATAAAGTTAAAAAATAACTTTAATGAGATATAATTTAAATACTATAAAATTCATACATGTAAAATGTAAAATTCAGTGGGTTTTAGTATATTCATAGTCTTTAAAAATCTCAGTTTTATTTCTTTGGCTGTGCTGGGTCTTTGTTGTGGCATGCCAACTCTTTATTTGTGGTGTGCGGACTCCAGAGTACATGATATTCATAGAATTTCACAACCATGACCATTATCTAATTTTAGAACAATCTTATCATCCCTAAAGAAACCCTACACTCATTAGCAGTCATTCTCTGTTACCCCAATGTCCTTCCTGCCTCTGGTCCCGGCCCTAAGCAACTACTAATTTACTTTTTTTCCTCCATGGATTTGCCTATTCTGGATATTTCAAGCAAATGGAATCATACAAATGCATTCTTTTGTGACTGGCTTCTTTTATGAAGCATGATGTTTTCAAGGTTCATCCATGTTGAAACATGAATTAGTAGTACATTCTTTTTCACTGCTGAGTAATATTCCATTGTTGAAATGTTCCATTGAAATGATAAATGATGTACATTCATCATTTAATGTTCAGTTGATATACATTTGACTTGTTTTCATCTTTTGGCTATTGGGATAATGTTGCTATGAGCATGTACATACAATTTTATGCACGGACATGGTCTTTATTTGCCTTTGGTGTATATCTAAGAATGGAGTGCTAGATCATATGGTGACTTTGTGTCTAATATTTTGAGGAACTGTCAGTCTGCTTTTCAAAGTTTCACAACCCCATCAAAAATGAATGGAAGTTCAGTTTCTCCACATCCTTGCCCAAATGTGTTATTTATTTATTTATTTTTGATGTGGACCATTTTTTAAAAGTCTTTATTGAATTTGTTACAATATTGCTTCTGTTTTAAGTTTTGTTTTTTTGGTCCTGAGGCATGGGAGATCTTAAATCCCTGACCAAGGATTGAACCTGCACCCCTGCATTGGAAGGCAGACTGGATTGCCAGGGAAATCCCAAACATGTTACTTTTTATTTTGCTTTTCAATGCTTTTTTGGACTGGTATTTTGCCCATTTTATTTTATCCATTCTAGTGAGTGTTAAGTAATATCTTCAAGATACATTTCTTATCAATGTGTGATTTGCAAATAATCTCTCCCATTTTGTGGATTGTATGTTCACTTTTAAGATAGTGGTCTTTGAAACATGGGTTTTAAATTTTTATGAATTCTAATTTATCTGTTTTTGTTTTTCCTTTTATCAGTTATATTTTTGGTGTCCCTTCTAAAAAACCATTGCCCTATCCAAAGCATACAAAGATTTACTCTCATGTTTTCTTTAGGATTTTGATAATTTTAGCTATTATATTTAAGTCTATGATCCATTTTGAGCTTGACTTTTTTTATAGGGGTGGTTAGGGGTTCAACTCCACTTTTACATGTGGATATACAGTTGTCCCAATACCATTTGTTGAAAATAGTATTCCTTTCCCATTGAGTTGTTTTGGCATGTTTCTTGAGAATCACTTGACATAGTCATTCATCTCTATTTTAATAGCTGGTATTAATATTCTCATATATTCTTATATTTTATTTCATTTACGGCAACACCATTGGCCCACTATTACATACACAGAGCAAAGATAACGTAAAAGCTGGAATGAGTTTATTTTTAAACTTGGAGGAAGGAAAGTCTTTCTGAGTAGGATCGAAAATCCAGAAGCTGTAAAAGACAGATACATATGACAAAGAGGAAATTTTGAATTATCTTTGGCACATAAGACCTGAAACAAAGTAAACCCAACAAATCTAGGGAACATATCTGCAATACATATAACAAGTGAAAGGCTAGTTTCTAGAATCTTTAAAGAGCTCAGGTAAATTAATAAGGTAAAGTGATAGGGAAGCCAGTAAAGAAGATCTACAAATAGTTTAAAGGAAAAAAAAATGGACATGAAACGTGTTAAAGAATGCTCAGCACATCTCTTAGTAAAGGAAATTCAAAATAAACATTAGGAGATACCAAGTCACTTCATTAGAAAAGCAAACATTAAAACAGTGTTTCTTGCAAAGTGCTGAAATGACTGGGGTGATGGGTGGGGAACAGGTTTTCTTACACATTGTGAAAGTTTAGGCTGTTGCTATGTTACGGATTGTATTCTGCCAATGTTCATGAAAATACAAATCGCTCATATTTTGATCTAACAATTCCATTGGAATGAATATACTTGCTAGAGTCAACAAAACAAAACACAAAAACAAACTTGGGTATTACTATTCCCACTTTTTAAAAAGAATTTTTATTGGCAAGGAAATTTTTTCCACCCCCTCACTTTCAGTCTGTATGTGTCTGAAATGGGTCTCTTGTTCAGTTCAGTTCAGTCACTCAGTAGTGTCCAACTCTTTGTGACCCCATGGACTGCAGCACGCCAGGACTCCCTGTCCATCACCAACTCCCGGGGTTTACCCAAACTCATGTCCATTGAGTTGGTGATGCCATCCAGCCATCTCATCCTCTGTCATCCCCTTCTCCTCCCACCTTCAATCTTTTCCAGCATCAGGGTCTTTTCAAATGAGTCAGCTCTTCGCATCAGGTGGCCAAAGTATTAGATTTTCAGCTTCAACATTGGTCCTTCCAATGAGTATTCAGGGCTGATCTCTTTTAGGATGGACTGGTTGGATCTCCTTGCAGTCCAAGGGTCTCTCAAGAGTCTTCTCCAACACCACAGTTTAAAAGCATCAATTCTTCAGCGCTCGACATTCTTTATAGTTCAACTCTCACATCCATACATGACTACTGGAAGAACCATAGCCTTGACTACATGGACCTTTGTTGGCAAAGTAATGCCTCTGCTTTTTAATATGCTGTCTAGGTTGGTCATAACTTTCCTTCCAAGGAGTAAGCATCTTTTAATTTCATGGCTGCAATCACCATCTGCAGTGATTTTGGAGCCCCCCAAAATAAAGTCAGCCACTGTTTCTACTGTTTCCCCATCTATTTGCCATTAAGTGATGGGACTGGATGCCATGATCTTAGTTTTCTGAATGTTGAGCTTTAAGCCAACTTTTTCACTCTCCTCTTTCACTTTCATCAAGAGGCTCTTTAGTTCTTCTTCACTTTCTGCTTTCTTCACATTCTGCTTCACTTCACTTCTTCACTATCTAAGGGTGGTGTCATCTGCATATCTGAGGTTATTGATATTTCTCCCAGCAATCTTGATTCCAGCTTGTGCTTCCTCCAGCCCAGCATTTCTCATGATGTACTCTTCATATAAGTTAAATAAACAGGGTGACAATATACAGCCTTGATGTACTCCTTTTCCTATTTGGAACCAGTCTGTTGTTCCATGTCTGGTTCTAACTGTTGCTTCTTGACCTGCACACAGATTTCTCAAAAGGCATGTCAGGTGACCTGGTATTCCCATCTCTTTCAGAATTTTCCACAGTTTATTGTGATCCACACAGTCAAAGGCTTCAGCGTAGTCAATAAAACAGAAATAGATGTTTTTCTGGAACTCTCTTGCTTTGTCAATGATCCTGCAGATGTTGGCAATTTGATCTCTGGCTCCTCTGCCTTTTCTAAAACCAGCTTGAACATCTGGAAGTTCACAGTTCTCATATTGCTGAAGCCTGGCTTGGAGAATTTTGAGCACTACTTTAATAGCATGTGAGATGAGTGCAATTATGCAGTAGTTTAAGCATTCTTTGGATTGCCTTTCTTTGGGGTCGGGATGAAAACTGAGCTTTTCCAGTCCTGTGGCCACTGCTGAGTTCTCCAAATTTGCTGACATGTTGAGTGCAGCACTTTCACAGCATCATCTTTCAGGATTTGAAATAGCTCAACTGGAATTCCATCACCTCCACTAGCTTTGTTTGTAGTGATGTTTGCTAAGGCCCACTTGACTTCACATTCCAGGATGTCTGGCTCTAGGTGAGTGATCACACCATTGTGATTATCTGGGTCTTGAAGATCTTTTTTGTACAGTTCTTCTGTGTATTCTTGCCACCTCTTCTTTATATTTTCTGCTTCTGTCAGGTCCATACCATTTCTGTCCTTTATTGAGCCCATCTTTGCATGAAATGTTCCCTTGGTATCTCTAATTTTGTAGAAGAGATCTCTAGTCTTCCCCATTCTGTTGTTTTCCTTTATTTCTTTGCTTTGATCACTGAGGAAGGCTTTCTTTTCTCTCCTTGCTCTTCTTTGGAACTCTGCATTCAAATGGGTGTATCTTTCCTTTTCTCCTTTGCTTTTCACTTCTTTTCTTCTCACAGCTATTTGGAAGACCTCCTCAGACAACGATTTTGCTTTTTTGCATTTCTTTTTCTTGGGAATGGTCTTGCTCCCTGTCTCCTGTACAATGTCACAAACCTCCGTCCATAGTTCATCAGGCATTCTGTCTATCAAATCTAGTACCTTAAATCTATTTCTCACTTCCATTGTATAATCATAAGGGATTTGATTTAGGTCATATATGAATGGTCTAGTGGTTTTCCTCACTTTCTTCAATTTAAGTCTGAATTTGGCAATAAGGAGATCATGATCTGAGCCACAGTCAGCTCCCAGTCTTGTTTTTGCTGACTGTATGGAGCTTCTTCATCTTTGGCTGCAAAAATATAATCAATCTGATTTCAGTGCTGACTATTTGGTGATGCCCATGTGTAGAGTCTTCTCTTGTGTTGTTGGAAGAGGGTGTTTGCTATGACCAGTGCGTTCTCTTGGCAAAACTCTATTAGACTTTGCCCTGCTTCACTCTGTACTCCAAGACCAAATTTGCCTGTTACTCCAGGTGTTTCTTGACTTTGTACTTTTGCATTCCAGTCCCCTATAATGAAAAGGACATCTTTTTTATGTGTTAGTTCTAAAAGGTCTTGTAGATTTTCATAGAACTGTTCAGCTTCTTCAACATTACTTGTCAGGGCATAGACTTGGATTACTGTGATATTGAATGGTTTGCCTTGGAAACCGACAGAGATCATTCTGTCATTTTCGAGATTGCATCCAAGTACTGCATTTCAGACTCTTTTGTTGACTATGATGGCTACTCCATTTCTTCTAAGGGATTCTGCCCACAGTAGTAGATGTAATGGTTATCTGAGTTAAATTCACCCATTCCAGTCCATCTTAGTTCACTGATTCCTAGAATGTTGATGTTCATTCTTGCCATCTCTTGTTTGACCACTTCCAATTTGTCTTGATTCATGGACCTAACATTCCAGGTTCCTATGCAGTATTGCTCTTTACAGCATCAGACAGACAGCATTATATATGGGTTTTGATTTTGTGTTTATTCAGCCAGTTTGTGTCTTTTGATTGGAGTATTTAATCCATTTACATCACAGCTTAAAGGTTTTGTCAAGAATATTAAACAGTCTATAAGTAGCTACAGTATAGTCTACACAAGTAACTCTGCATCCTAACAGGGAAAAATCCCTCTGAATATTTGCAATGGGAAAAAAGTTAAATCCTGAAAAGTGTACAGAGTATAAAACAAGTTGTATAAACGTTAGCACTATAAATATAAAATCTCAGAATGTAAATATAAACATGCAAAGTGAAGATGTAAAAATATACACTCATGCATATGTGCCATCATAACACTTGTCTAAGGGTACCATTTGTTGTTGTTGTTTAAAGAATACATTATGACACTGTTAATAGTGATTACCTTTTGAGAGAGGGGCTGGGAAGGAAAAAGAGGTTTACAGTTCTCATATTACAACATGTGCACTGCTGAATTTGCCAAGTAAGTTCATGTTATCACTTTTACCTTCACCAATGTGGTCAACTGGGATTATTTGAGTACTGGAATTGTGAGTCAATATAATAAATCTCTGAATTAAAGAAAGTTATAGTCTTTTTCTTTAACATTCTTATAAAAAGTTTTTTTTTTTTATTGAAATAAGTTGATTTATAACACGGTGTCAGCAAAGTGTTAATACATTCCTTTTTATATTCTTTTTCATTATGGTTTATCCCAGGATGTTGAATATAGTTCCCTGCACTACACAGTAGGACCTTATTATTTATTCATTTTATATATAATAGCTTGCATCTCTCAATCCTAACCCCAAACTCCTAATCCATCCACCACCTCCCCCTTGGCAACCACAAATCTATTCTTTATGTCTGTGAGTCTGTTTCTATTTTGTAGATAGGTTCATTTGTGCCATATTTTAGATTCCACATATAAGTGATACCATATGGTATTTGTCTTTATGACTTACTTCACTTAGTACAATAATCTCTCGTCACATTTATTATTCTTAAAATATCCATCGGTGGTACCCTAGCAACTCTCCTCTCAAGTTGCTAAAGCTGGCTAGGTGATGGAACTCCCAGAAACCGGATGCTTTCTAGAGAATGTTGTTCAATGTTGACACTCATCTGTTTATTGTTCTTTTTTTTCCATTGTAAAAATTTCATAACATGAAATTGACCATTTAACCATTTTGAGTGTACAGTTCAGTGGCCTTCAGTACATTCACATGATGGTGCAACTGTTAACATCATCCCTGTCCACAATTTTTCATCTTCCTGAACTGACACTTTATACCCATTAAATAACAACTCCTCATTTATCCCTTCCCTTAGCCCCTGTGAAAGTGAAAGTCACCCAGTTGTGTCTGACTCTTTGCAACCCCATGGATATACAGTCCACGGAATTCTCCAGGCCAGAATGCTGGAGTGGGTAGCTGTTCCCTTCTCCCGGGGATCTGTCCAGCCCAGGAATTGAACTGGGGTCTCCTGAATTGCAGGTGGATTCTTTACCAGCAGAGCTACCAGGGAAGTTTTGGTAGCCACTATCCAGATAATCACAATGGTGTGATCACTCACCTAGAGCCAGACATCCTGGAATGTGAAGTCAAGTGGGCCTTAGAAAGCATCACTACGAACAAAGCTAGTGGATGTGATGGAATTCCAGTTGAGCTATTTCAAATCCTGAAAGATGATGCTGTGAAAGTGCTGCACTCAATATGCCAGCAAATTTGGAAAACTCAGCAGTGGCCACAGGACTGGAAAAGCTCAGTTTTCATTCTAATCCCTAAGAAAGGCAATCCCAAAGAATGCTCAAACTACCGCACAATTGCACTCATCTCACACGCTAGTAAAGTAATGCTCAAAATTCTCCAAGTCGGGCTTCAGCAATACGTGAACCGAGAACTTCCAGATGTTCAAGCTGGTTTTAGAAAAGGCGGAGGAACCAGAGATCAAATTGCCAATATCCGCTGGATCATCAAAAAAGCAAGAGAGTTCCAGAAAAACATCTATTTCTGTTTTATTGACTATGCCAAAACCTTTGACTGTGTGGATCACAATAAACTGTGGAAAATTCTGAAGAAATTGGGAATACCAGACAACCTGACCTGCCTCTTGAGAAACCTGTATGCAGGTCAGGAAGCAACAGTTAGAACTGGACATGGAACAACAGACTGGTTCCAAATAGGAAAAGGAGTACGTAAAGGCTGTATATTGTCACCCTGTTTGTTTAACTTATATGCAGAGTACATCATGAGAAACACTGGGCTGGAAGAAGCACAAGCTGGAATCAAGATTGCTGGGAGAAATATCAATAACCTCAGATATGCAGATGACACCACCCTTATGGCAGAAAGTGAAGAGGAACTAAAAAGCCTCTTGATGATAGTGAAAGAGGAAAGTGAAAAAGATGGCTTAAAGCTCAACATTCAGAAAACTAAGATCATGGCATCTGGTCCCATCACCTCATGGGAAGTAGATGGGGAGACAGTAGAAACAGTGTCAGACTTTATTTTTGGGGCCTCCAAAATCACTGTGAATTGTGACTGCAGCCATGAAATTAAAAGACACTTACTCCTTGGAAGGAACTTATGACCAACCTAGACAGCATATTAAAAAGCAGAGACATTACTTTGCCAACAAAGGTCCATCTGGTCAAGGCTATGATTTTTCCAGTGGTCATGTATGGATGTGAGAGTTCGATTGTGAAGAAAGCTGAGCACCGAAAAATTGATGCTTTTGAACTGTGGTGTTGGAGAAGACTCCTGAGAGTCCCTTGGACAGCAAGGAGATCCAACCAATCCATCCTGAAGGAGATAAGTCCTGGGTGTTCATTGGAAGGACTGACGCTGAAGCAGAAACTCCAATACTTTGGCCACCTCATGCAAAGAGTTGACTCATTGGAAAAGACCCTGATGCTGGGAGGGATTGGGGGCAGGAGGAGAAGGGGATGACAGAGAATGAGATGGCTGGATGGTATCACCGACTTGATGGGCATGAGTTTGAGTCAACTCCGGGAGTTTGTGATGGACAGGGAGTCCTGGCGTGCTGCGGTTCATGGGGTCGCAAAGAGTCGGACATGAATGAGCTACTGAACTGAACTGAACTGAACTGATCTACTTTCTGACTCTATGAATTTGACTCTTTTAGGTACCTCATAATGCAAATTAAGGCTTCCCAGGTGGCGCTAGTGGTGAAGAACACACCTACCAGTGCAAGAGATGTAACAGATGCAGGTTTTATCCCTGGGTCAGGAAGACTTCCTGCAGGAGGACATGGCAACCGACTCTAGTATTCTTGCCTGAAGAATCCCATGGACAGAGGAGACTGGTAGATTACAGCCATAGGGTCACAAAGAGTCAGACACAACTGAAGTGACTTAGCATGCATGCACTCACATAATGAGTCACAGTATTTGTCCTTGTGTTTCTGGTTTATTTCATTTAGCACAGTGTCCTCTAGGTTAATCCATGTTGTCGTGTGTATCAGAGTTCCCTTCCTTTTTAAGGCCAAATGATATTCCATTGCATGTCTAGACCACATTTGCCTATCTATTCATCCATTGATGGGCAGGCATTTGGTTGCTTCTGTCTTTTGGCTGTTATGAATAGTGCTGCCCTGATGTGGGTGTGCTTGTGTTTCTGTTTTGAATTTTTCTAAATACATACCCAGAGATGGACTCTGGATCCTATGGTAATTCTATATTTAATTTTTTGAGTAACTGCCTTATTGTTTTCACCATTTTACATTCCCAACAGCAATGCACAAGTGTTTTAATTTCTCTACATCCTTGTACACACTCATCTTGTGTGTCTGTATATATATATATATATTTTTTTAATTTAAAAAAAATAAGAACCAACCTAACCAGTGTGAAGTGATATCTCATTGTGGTTTTGATTTGCATTTTCACCTGTTACTTCTTACAGCAAAAGTTTATTCTGAGCTCACAGGGGCCAAGTCCAGGGTTAAACCTGCAGGGCTCTAGAACTGCATGCCCTACCCCTTCACCCCCAGTCATATACATCAGAGTGCAGTGGGGGAAAAGATGATGCAAATGCAAACTGGTGTTTTGCCCTATTGGCATCAGTGGGCTGGTGGCAGGTGCGTGGTGCTATGAGAACTGTGGTGGTGATCAGGATTACTGCTTTTCTCTGTCATCTCTGGTACTTACTAGTGGTCCAAAGGGAGTGAATTCCAAACACTTACCAGGAAAATTACAGAATAAAGCTTCACATTGGGAAATGTCTATTCATCTACGTATTCTTCTCCTGCAAATTGGGAAAGGACATGCACTCTTTGCCTTTATTGTTGGAATGCCAGGATTCTTTGGAGCAGGCATGGAGCCCTGCAGGCTGAAATGAAGCATGTATTTCCAGGGAAAGAATGTGGAGGGTAAACTATTCCCTGTGAAACTGCTCCATGTGCAGCCTTGGCAGTGATGAGGTGCAGTGAAGGCAGTAATAACCCCACCACCTGGTGTTTGTAGAAGGCGTTTAACTCTTCAAAACACTGCCACATAATCAGAGGAGGTGGTGTCCGTGCCGAAAAAAGGTTATCGCTTCATTTTTGGCTCGTCTATATTTACTCTTGTGCTTCAAGCACCTGGTGGAAATTATATTTAACCGTATATGCAAATGCTCATTGCCAGAAGGGGCTTACATTTTCCTAGTTACTTTCTATAGTTTTCTTAATTTGGGCTTTATTAGCCACTTTTTATTCATTTCTGTTGCTACTATCTTCTTGGGTGGTAACATCTTCATTTATGGCTATCTTGGAGGTAGGACAGGCTTCCCAGGTGGTGCTAGTGGTAAAGAACCTGCCTGCCAATGCAGGAGATGTGAGAGATGTGAGTTTGATCCCTGGATCAGGAAGATCCCCTAGAGAAGGGAGTGGCTACCCACCCCAGTATTCTTGCCTGAAAAATCCCATGGACAGAGGAGCCTGGCGGGCTACTGTCCATGGGGCTGCAAAGAGTCGGACACGACTGAGCGTAGCACACTTGGAGATGGGACATACATTGTATGTGTGTTTGCTAATATCAAATTCTTGAAAACTTATTTATTCAAACAAAACCAACCAACAACCAACCAACTGAACAGCCCAAAGATCTGACAGCAGAGAAGTCTAGAAGCTTACATTGGCATTTCTTTGAGAGCTCATCAGTTGATAAATGTTACACTTTGATGAGGTTCAGTTTTATTCCTGCTATTTTTTTTTGTAATAAATATCCTCCTGGTGCCCTGCCTCAGGATCAAGATGTGGCTCTTAGATTTGCTTTCCTGTTTAAACGACATTCAGAGCTTCCTATCTTCCTTTGTTTTTTGTTGTTGTTTAGTCGCTGAGTTGAGTCCAACTCTTTTGCAACCCCATGGACTGTAGCCCTCCAGGCTCCTCTGTCCATGGGATTCTTCAGGCAAGAATACTGGGGTGGGTAGCCATTCCCTTCTCCAGGGGAGCCCCCCAACCCAGGGAAGGAACCCATATCTCTTGCCTGGCAGGCGGATTCTTTACCACTGAGCCACCTAGAAGCCTCCCATCTTCCTCACACAGTTGTAAAACTGCCTGGGTTTTTAGAGGAAAAAGAAGTGGGTTAGGATACCTAATGGGAGAAGAGTTATCTCCTCATTCTATCAGGACCCAGAAGGGCCCCAGCAAGGTGGAGGCTTTGGCAAATCTGACTGGTTTCTTCAGGCTTTGGGAAGAAGGAGGACCAGTTGTACTCAGGGAACTGAAGTATCCAGAGAGGCCCTAATAGGGTCTCCCAGACCATGGATGATATCAGAAGTCCTGGAGGGGGCCATGTGGTCTTTCTAATTCAAGAAATAAGAATGCATCGTCTGTCACAAATAAATCTATCTATGTAACAGAAACAGGATCACAGACATAGAGAACAGACTAGTCATTTCCAAGGAGGATGGGTTTGGGGGAAGGATGGAGTGGGAGGTTGGGGTTAGCAGATGTAAGATTTTATCTACAGAATGGATAAACAACAAGTCTATCCAACAAGTTCCCTGTATACCACAGGGAACTATATTCAATATCCTGTGATAAACCATAATGGAAAGGAATATTTAAAAAAAGATTGAACTTCCTCTGCAGTCCATTGGTTAAAACTCTGGGCTCCCAAAGTGGGGGGGTGCAAGTTTGATCCCTGATCAGGAAACTAAGCTCCCACAGGCCATGTGGCATGACCAAAAAAAAAAAAAGAATAATGAAAATAATTTTAAAAAGAAATACTTTAAAAAGAATATATTTATATATATGCATAACTGAATCACTTTGCTGAACAACAGTAATTAGCACAACTTTATAAATCAACCATATTTCAATGAAACAAAGGATTTATTGTCTCTGTCATGGGTTGAATTTTGTCCCTTTCAAAGATAGGTTGACGTCCCAAGCACTTTGCCTTTGACTATGGCCTTATTTGGAAACTGGTTCTTTACAGGTGTAATGGGTTAAAATGAAGCCATACTGGAGTCGGGTGGCCCTAATGCAATGCGACTGCTGTCCATATAAGAAGAGAAGAGACACAGACTCGGACACGGAGAGAACACCATGACAAGATGGGGGCAGAGATTACAGTGAAGCATCTACAAACCAAGAACAACCACAGACTTCTGGTTCACGATCAGAAGCTAGAGAAGCTTGGCGAAGATGCTCCCTCAGAGCCCCAAGTAGTAACCAATCTTGAAGGCATCTGGGTTTGGACCTCCAGCTTCCAAAATGTGAGAAAATAAACATCCGTTGTTTTAATCCACCCAAGTTGTGATAAACCATTTTAGCATGGCTGCCTGAGAAGCTTCATACAACTTCCAAGGTACCAACATGTCCTGGTCCTATGGAATCCAAGGCGACTGGGACAGCACACGCCATGACCCTTGAAGGGCTCACACCCTCTTCAAGATGGGGAAACACGCATGTGTGATTAGGCCAGGGGGTCCTGTGGAAGACAGTGGGCTTTGGGGTCAGATGGAGCTGGCTTTCAATCCTGAGCTGGTTTCTCCATTTCGAGTTTCTGGTTTCATCATCTTCATAGGGCAGAGCACTCACACCTTCTCCTGGAATTTCTGGTGAAGGATTTACCATGTTCCTGGATTTGAATGAGCTTGCATAACCCACCTAAAGCGCTCTGCTGACACTTGTTACTAATGTCCTGGATGTGTTTTTGCTCCTTCATCAGGTCATCCATTTAGAGTCCGTCTCTGGTGTTTCAATTTCATCTTGATAATTTTTGTCCTTGCCTTGTCTTTATTTCAGGAACCATTCAGTTGGGTGAAACCTCACAGCATTTAGGTTTTGGCTCAATGCACTGGAACCATCTAAAGGGTATTTATAGATAAAAACGTTTGTGCACCCAAACCACATTATTTTCATCTTCTGACACTTGAACGAGCTCTGGTTTGGGTTGGATCTTCAAGCTTTCCTGTGGTGTGGAGGAGAGCAAAATTTCCAACACCCGTCACTCGTCTCCATAAATATCTTGGTCCCACCCCATCGAGTTGGTCCAAACTGCCATCTTTATCAGGTGATGCAAACAGCGCCCTGGATGATACTAAAGTGGGAAGATGCCGTGTGCAGATCCTTTGGGTCCTTCTCAGCAGATATTGGGCATGATATTTCCATAACTCATTGCTCACCTTCCTTGGGACTCACTTCAAATGTCTTAACAGACACCTTCTGTGGAAAAAAACATTCATATTTGGGTCTCATACGTGTTTCATATTTGGGTCTTGGCAAGACCTGAACATGTAGAAAAATCTCCTTTGTTTTTTCTATACACCTGTGTGAGAATGAGCCAGGATTTATGAAGTTTGTTTTTTTGAAAAAAACTTATTTAATTCTCAGCCAATGCCATGACCTTCATTTGCATTCCAGCAAGATCTCCAAAGGCAGTTGGATGAGTGGGCCCCCAAACCTCAGGGCTTCCTAATCGAGACCTGAAGTCAGACCCAAGCAGACGGTGGAGGAGGAAAGACTGGGAGAAACAAGAGCTGCATTTTTGTTCTTTTGTGGCCAGAAAGCCAAAACCAAAGGTGGAATTTTGTGGTTCTGGCACTTTTTTGTGCCTCCCAGTCATTTCACACAGATGGTTCTGGTTTAAGGATCAGACACTTCATCCACCAGGGGGAACGGAGCCGAGTTCCTGTGCCTGCGCTGGCGTTCTTGTGCCAAAGTATACTTTGCAGCCGGAGAAATGAGAATGAAAAGTCAATTCTAAAGTCATCGATTGGGAGGTTTAAAAAAAAAACAACACAAAACTTGGAAAGATAAAATGACTCTGCAATGCGGAAGCTTGAACATGTCTTCCAGTTATGTCACCTCGGGAATTCGAATGAGAGCCTCTCAACTACACAGTCGATCGTGAATTGGCTGGAGACCTTCCATTTATCATGATGACGGTCACCCGTCAATTGTTCTTGCTGCTCCTCTGTCATTTGAGAAAACGGAGACTCTGTGAAGCTTAGTGACTTGCCATTTATCAAAGATTCAAGCTCAAGTGGGAAAAACCTAAGTGGAAGTTTGCATTGCCTCTTTCCTTGCTACTGAGTGGGTGAGAACTGTTTCTGCTCATGTCTTTCTTGATCAACCTCTGTTTACCCTCGACCTTTCCCCATTACCATCTCCTAGCGCAGCTCCCTGAGGTCTCTCAGTTCTTCTTCACCCACAAAGTGTGAGGTGGTGGGGTCACCAGGAGGGCTGGGTCACCACTGTACATCATCCTGCCTTCTCTCTTTCCAGGAACCAACCCCTAGGTGAGAAAGTCCATGGCTTAACAGCATCCTCCTCTGAAAAGTCTCAACTTTCTTTCTTTGTATTTGTGCTGTGACTTGCTTGACTTATAAGCACATTTTTCATTACCTCTCCACATTCAGCTCAGTGGCCTTCCCTTCAGGAAGCCCTTCCCAGAAAGCTCAAGGCCATAGAAGCCTGTTCTTTCCAATGCTTCTGCATTATTATTAATACATGCCTGTCATTCACTTCCAGTTTGGACTATGAGTTTCTCCATAGAGTAGAACTCCACTGTCTAGTAGTGAATTCTCAGTGCCTAGAAGTGCCTAGTACATTAGAGAGAGGGTTAATAATTTAGGTTCTTTACAGCCTTGTAAGTTGGCCCACTGGTTGAAGATGTTCCTCTGACAAATCCAGTTTATCCACCTGACTGATTTTCTCCCAGGCCTGTGTCACCTGGCTTAGTTTCATACTTCTGTTGAATTCACATTGGAGAAAAATGGCATATATTACATTTATTGAGTGATTGGCAGTTTGCATTATACTTTCATGAATGTGTTGATTCTTGGCATTATTCCATCCAAGAGAGACAGGTAAGGTATCCATTCAACCCATGATGATGAAGATTATCACCTCCATTTTACAGACAAGAAAACTGAGTCTCAGACTTATTGATTTTTCCTCCTGGTTACAAAATTAGTAAACGGCAGCTTAAATCCAGGTCTTCAGAATCCCACTTCACAATTTTATAACAACGTGGTATTGTTGTTAGAAAAGCATAACAGTAATTTTGTGGGCTTTGTAAAACAAAAGAAAACCACAACCCACCAAGATGATAATCATCACAGAGGTCCTGAACCCTTCAGCGCAGATGCTATCTATGTTTATTGGCGGGTCATGTGCTGGAATGCCACTGGTGTGTGAGCAGTGCCCAGACCCCAAGCACACAAGACAGGCTGCAATTGGCAAACATTGTCACGCCTCATCAAGCTCACAGATCTGCAAACACAAAACATTTACCAAGACTTGGCTCCATGAATGAGGGAACTGAGCCCCTGGGATGTGGCCATGTGACTCCATCAATAAAACACTGAAACAGACCTTGGCAGGGTTTCAGGGTTCACATCTGGGGAGAAAGGTATGATTCATCATTATTTTGTCCATGTTTGCAAGCATGGGTCAGGCCTTCCTTTAGAATCCAGGCTGGACTGATTTATGCTGGCATTTCTTCTTCTTTGGGTCCTTCTAATGGCATTTCCAAATTCCCCTTTGGCAAAGATGTAGAGGAAGCGATTTATTTATTTATTCTTAAGCCAAATTTCTCATTCTGGCCTATGGCCGGTTAGGTGGGTTTAGATGGTGTTTCTAGCAAAATCTTCTGGGTCCTTAGGTTACCCCAGGTCTTTGGGGAAAAGGAGCTCTTGGAATTTCTGTGGATCCTTGAGGATTCAGATCAAGGAAGGTCACTCTAGGCTGACTTGAGTCATTAAACCAAGAGCAGCATGGAAAAACTCACCAGAGTCTCACTGTGTGGTCCATGCTCATGTCTAGGGTGCTTGAGCCCCTTCTCCCTCATTTCTCTCTGAGCCCCTCTGGCTGAGTGGTCTGAGCAGAACCCCAGACCCTGTGTATCCTTGTCACACTCTGGGAGCCATCACCTTAGCTGAGACCCTCTTTGTGTAGGGAGATGGTAGAGCATGCAGTGTAGAGCATCACTGCTGGGGCCAGACAGCCTGGGACCTGAGCCTGAGTCAGTTCAGAATGAAGCGTGAGGTTGGGTGAAGGCTTTACAAGCCTTTGCCTCAGTGTCTGTAAAGGGGCCGTGTGTGAACAGCTGGACACACCTGGGGTCAGTTTCTGCTTGTGGCTGCCTAAAGTCACATTCCTTAACTTCTCTGGGCCTCATTTTCTTTATTAATGAAATAAGGATTGTAGTACTTAACCCAGGGCCATCAGTTCAGTTCAGTTCAGTTCATTTCATTTCAGTCACTCAGTCGTGTCCGACTCTTTGAGACCCCATGGACTGCAGCATGCCAGGCCTTCCTGTCCATCACCAACTCCCAGAGTTTACTCAAACTCATGTCCATTGAGTTGGTGATGCCATCCAACCATCTCATCCTCTGTCGTCCCCTTCTCCTCACACCTTCAATCTTTCCCAGAATCAGGGTCTTTTCAAATGAATCAGTTCTTCACATCAGGTGGCCCAAGTATTAGAGTTTCAGCTTCAATATCAGTCCTTCCAATGAACACCCAGGACTGATCTCCTTTAGGATGGACTGGTTGGATCTCCTTGCAGTCCAAGGGACTCTCAAGAGTCTTCTCCAACATCACAGTTCAAAAGTATCAATACTTTGCCATGCAGCCACCACTTGCTCCAGTGCCGTGCTGGAGAAATAATTGGAGAAATAACCCAGGGCCATAATATGTGCCATTTACAACACCAGGGATACAGTGTGAATTAATCGAGACTACAGATCTGAAGCACCCTGGATAGTTCTTGTCCCAGGTGGCACTAGTGTTAAAGAACCTGCCTGTGGTGCAGGAGATGTGAGTTCCATCTCTGGGTTGGAAAGATCACCCGGAGAAGGAAATGGCAACGCACTCCAGTATTCTTGCCTGGAGAATCTCATGGACAGTGGAGCCTGGCAGGCTACAGTCCATAGCATCGCACAGAGTCAGCATGACTGAGGCGACATAGCACACACACAAAGGAGTTTGGATTCAGAGGATCAAATACTGTCTGTGTAAACTCAGGCCTCAGTTTCCTCATCGACCTTATCATAAAATCATTTTGTCAGGTCATTGTGAATATTGCATGAGACAGAGAAAGCGGCTTCCTACCTCATACAGTCAATGCTAACTGTCATTATATTTTAAATTTTGCTTTCCCTTCTGAGAAATAAATAATACATGTTTTAAACCTCTATCCACCACTTTCCTTTTTAAAGCTTTTGGGTAGATCCTGCCATCTACTCCTCTCTCATTTCAATGATTATAAGATAACTTGAGAAGCTAAAGGCCTGTAATTTCCCTAAATCAGAATTTTCTTGGGAGTCCTTTTCTCTGTAAGCTGGGCATTCCAGAAGATTTTCCAGAAATTGCTTTGATTTTCTGCAGTCGTTGCTTCGACATGAGTGCATTTCTGGCTCTACCTGCCCCTCCTTTCCTGGGGCTCAGGGAAGGACAACTCAACCTGGCTGATAGGCGACAGTTATTGGGTACCGTCCCACGTGATCTCTCATATACACTGACCAAACTGACTGGAAGCTGACAGAGGGAAGCGTAATGCAAGATTTGAGAATAAGTCTACAGTGATGGGAACCCGTGCCTGTGCAAGGGTTGGGTCTCTGCCCTTTGCCTCAGGAGCTCTCCTCTCCCCTTCAGGATGCTCCTACTCTCCCTTTTGGCTGCACAATTCTTTTCTCTCTGCCCAACACTCTCCACCAAGCCTGTTCTCATGATGCTCTTGCTAATCATTCAAGCGTCAGCCAGTTATTGTTGTCAGCATGGCAAGTTAAGTTCTGTGGGGCTTGAGGCTTTTACATTTGAGGTCAATGTGCCTTAGCTTTCTCTGGCTGCCAGAACAAAGCACCACAGACTGGGTGCCTTAAACAACAGAAGTGTATTGTCTCACAGTTCCCCACCCCACTGGTACTCTGGGTCAGGCATTAGTCATCACCTGTACTCTCGAGGAAATGTAGGGTCAGCAGAGAGACCCTCGTCTTCCAGCCAAGCTCTTTTTACTACACCAAAGCTATTTATTTGTATGTACCAAGGGCAGCATCTATGAAAAATAAATCTTCATGCTAATGGGACTCTAAGGACAACACGGAAGCCTTGGGGCCTGGGATACAAGCCATCAAACTGATCTGGATGAGAGGAGAGAGTGTAGTCAGTTGCAGGAGAGCTGGAAAGAGCTGGAAGCCCTGACCAGGCAGACATGAATCTATGGGGATTTTCACCAACATTGGTCTCACTCACCTAGTGTCAATCCTAAAGGAAATCAACCCTGCATGCTCACTGGAAGGACTGATGCTGAAGATGAATGTGAAGAGCCACCTTATGTGAAGAGCTGACCCACTGGAAAAGACCCTGATGCTGGGGAAGATAGAGGGCAGAAGGAGAAGGAGGAGACAGAGGATTAGATGGTTTGAATGGCATCATAGACTCCATGGACATGAGTTTGAGCAAACTCAGGGAGATAGTGAAGGTCAGGGAAGCGCGGCATTTTGCATTCCATGGTGTAGCAGGGTTGAGCATGACATAGTGACGGAACACCAGCAATGTCAGAGTGGGCAGGATGGTGAAGCATCATCAGATAGTCAAACAGTTCAGCAAATTGGGTGACTCTGGCTTGGAAATCCAACCAAGAGAAGAGTAAGGCACTTGGAGGAAAGCCAACGTGGGGAGATAGGGTGTGGATGATTCGCTTCATGTCAGCTTGATTCATGTTTAACTATACTTTGCAGTAATTACTCTAATTAGTGGTTTTGAGAGTGACAAAGGAAAAATAATTATAAGCATTTATAGCTGGTCATTGGGCTACAGATGGGACAACCGAGGAAAGTAGATGATGAAGAATAGTTGAGCTGAATTGGCTCCATGTTATAATTAAGACCTGTTGTGCTCTTGGTTAAGTTTATCTGGTGATAGTCCAGCATTTATTACAGCATGAACTCAGGAGTCAGGTGAGAGCGGTTTTGAAGGCAGGGTCTCTGAAATGATGGATCTTGGTGTCCCAGTATCTCTGACAGGAGGCATGATATGGGTCTGCAATGTGGGTTGGTCGAGGGAAGGAATAACTGCATGTCCAAACCCAATTTAGTGTTTCAAGCAAGCATGGAAACCTTGTTTTCTAAGTAAAGCCCACCTCCCAGGCTGAACAGGCAAAGGGTAACAAAAGGAGATTCTGAAACTGTATCCTGTATCGTGCTCTTGGAGTGAGGGTGAATTGCTCATTTCTTCTTCTTGTGTGTGTGTGTGCTAAGTTGCTTCAGTCTTGTCTGACCTTTTGCGACTCCATGGACTGCAGCCCTTCGGGCTCCTCTGTCAGTGGGATTTTCCAGGCAAGAATACCAGAATGGGTTGCCATACCCTCCTCTAGGGGATCTTCCTGACCCAGGGATCAAAACTGCATCTCCTGTGACTCCTGCATTGCAGGTGGATTCTTTATTGCTGAGCCACCAGGGCAGCCTCCTTCTTCATGAGTCCTTGGTAAAAATGCACTTCCAGGGGATGTCCCAAAGTAGAGCATTTCCTGGATAGTCCCTGCTTGCTGCCATTTTTGTTCACTGCTTATCATTTGTATGACTGCTTCCTGCTCTGGACAAGAGGCTAGTGTGTGGTTACTGTACAGCCCTGGGCAGGAACCCGGTAGATTCTCAGTGAATATCCGCTGCTGCTCCCAACCTCCCCACCCCAGCCCGCCTGCTCCAGCCGGAGCTCCCCTTGGTCTCCAGGCCTCCAGGCTCAGTTTAAGGCTTCTCCGACCCTTGGACTCCCCTGGTTTCTCCAAAGAACACCTGTCTCTCTCCCGCACGGCTCAGTTCTCGGCTGTTTACGTCTGGCCACCTGGCTCCTTTATGATCCCCTCAATCTGTTTCTCTAAGTGGTCTCGTGGGAGACCAGGGGTCAAGTAAGCTGCTTATTTTTCCTTTATTTCTCTTTCTCCTGAGTCTTAAAGGAAGATTGCAATTGGATAGATCCGATTAGACAGTTCTAGACTGACCACTCACTAGCTATCTGTTTTTGAGTCACTTACTTGCTCTCCTGAGGTGCAGTGTCCTTGTCTGGAGAAAAAGGGACAATAATGTCTTCTTTTAGGGTTAGAGTAATTAGACATACATTTTTAAGTGCCTAGTACAGGCTTTAGCACATATAAGAAGTTCTACAAACAGAATTTTGGACTCTGTGGGAGAAGGCGAGGGTGGGATGTTTCAAGAGAACAGCATCAAAACATGTATATTATCTAGGGTGAAACAGATCACCAGCCCAGGCTGGATGCATGAGACAAGTGCTCGGGCCTGGTGCACTGCGAAGACCCAGAGGAATTCGGTGGAGAGGGAGTTGGGAGTGGGGATCGGGATGGGGAATACATGTAAATCCATGGCTGATTCATATCAATGTATGACAAAAACCACTACAATATTGTAAAGTAATTAGCCTCCAAATAATAAAAATAAATGAAAAAAAAAGAAGCTCTACAAATTGTAGATGATGGTGATATAATGATGATGGTAATATAATAATAGTAGCAATTGCTGTTAAATTGCTAAGTCGTGTCCGAATGTGACCCCATGGACTATAATCCACCAGTCTCCTCTGTCCATGGGATTTTCCTGGCAAGAATACTAACTGGGTTGCATTTCCTTCTCCAGGGACTAGTAGCAATGTTGTTCAGTCGCTCAGTCATGCCTGAGTCTTTGTGACTCTGTTGACTGTAACCTACCAGGTTCCTCTGTCCATGGGATTCTCCAGGCAAGAATACTGGAGTGGGTTGCCATTTCCTTCTCCAACTAGTAGCAATAATTTATGTTTATTGAGCTCCGATTATGTCCAGGCACTTTCAAATAATGTTTCTTACCCAGTATGTCTTACTTTGGATGAATACAGCTATAAATAATTCTGGACTTGGGTAATGATCTGATGAGAAAGATGGGGGGACATGATGAAAACCAGTCATATTTGAGTGCTTACTGAGTGTTAGCCATTTTATAAAGGTATACAAGTCAATCACTGATGCCATAAAATGAGTGATAATGAGGAAATTGCCCCAAATTATATAACCAGATGGGAGCTAAGAGCCAGGATTTGATGTCAGGTTTTTCTGATCTCGAAGTTCATGACCCCTCATTTTTTGCCACCAGGACAAGTGGAACTGGAAGGATGGGGCAGGCTTTAGTGTCTGTCCCTAAACATCAGGGTCAGTAGGACAAACTGTAGCATCTGAGGAAGGTGACAGAGCTGGGCTTGACCCAGGCTGCCATCAGCCAGCCCTGGACCTGGGGAGTGAGGGTTGGTCCTAGCAGGCAGAATAGGCTGTATTGAGTTGGCTAAAAAACTCGTTTGGATTTTCCCTTAAGATGTTATAATGTGACACAGGCATGTGAAAACTTGGAGTTCCAGTGATTTGTGCCTTGAAAAGGCTCACTCTCCACCAGGGCTCTGTAGCCTAACCATCTCTTTACCCAAAGAACAGAGCTCCCAGGAAAATATCTGGAGAGAAGATATAGTCTGTGGTCCAAGGGAAGAGATAAATTTCCAAGCTCCGTCTCTTAGTGAAAGCAAACTTTCTTCTTCAGGATCTTCCTAGGAACTGGTCAGAGCTGAACTTATGGAGCAAAGTCCTCAGACCTCAAAGCTCATAGAGTTAGGAGGTCAAGTGATTCACATGGAAACTCTGTAAGATGGTAGCATCACTCGGTTCTTGGTTGACAAAAATGTAACTGAGGATCTCAGAAGTGACAGAATTTATCCAAGGCTTTATCTGTGGCTCATCAGTGCTGCTCAAGGGTTTGGACCAATGTTCCTTGCTTTTTCACTTGAGCTATCCCAAAAATGTATATTTGACAGAATCAGTTGAATGAATTGCTGGGAGGGAAGATGAAAAGGAAGGAAACACCAAATCCTTCTTTCCTTTAAGGACTTCTCCAAGAGCATTAAAACTGGAGATCTGTTTGGTCATTGATGCTAAAATATGGAATGTATGACCTTTCACGTCCCTCCATTGGAAATGCTAGTGTTTAGGGAAGCCTGGTATTTGGAACCAGATAAATTGGTTTCAAACTTGAGTTCTAACCTCTCTAAACTCAGTTTCATCTAAAAGGGGGCTAATACAGCCAACTTGTAGAATCATGTGGACTGGAGTCATGTGGAATCATGTGGAGTCAGTGTAAGAAAATCACATAGACTTTCTTGGTAGCAATGAAATGGTAGTTTTTTTTTTTTCAATTTTATTGAGATATAATTGACACATAGCCCTGAATATAATTAATGCACAACATAATGACTTGATTTACATATATCACAAAATGATTAATTCAATAACTTTAGTTAATAGGCATCACCTCATATAGTTACCAAAGAAAGAATTTTTTCCATTGTGACAAGAATTTTTAAGGTTTACTGTCTTAGCAACATATAAATATACCATGAGTGAGTGAAGTCACTCAGTCATGTCCAACTCTTTGCGACCCCATGGACTGTAGCCTGCCAGACTCCTCCATCCATGGGATTTTCCAGGCAAGAATACTGGAGTGGGTTGCCATTTCCTTCTCCAGGAGATCTTCCTGACCTAGGGATTGAACCCAGGTCTCCTGCATTGTAGGCAGACACTTTACCATCTGAGCCACCAGGGACGTCCCCATCCAGAGGTGTTAATTAGAACCTTCATGTTGTACATTACAGCCTCCATACTCACTCACACTGGAAGCTTGTACCATTTTGACTACCTTTATCCAAATCACCACCCTCTTCTCTACCTCTGGAAACCCCAAATCCAATCCCTTAGGACTCTACCATCTAGGTCACATTTACTGAGGACTCAGAGAGAGAGAGAGAGAGAGAGAGAGATGCAGAGGGACTAGGGGGATGAAAAGGAGCAGGGCAGGAAGGAGAGAAGAGAATCTGCTTTCTCTTCTCATTTGCAGGCATGAAAAGATGAGCACCCCAGGGGGTTTCCGCTGCTCCTGGCTTGGCAGCCCTGCCAACCTGGCCTACAGGGGATGTGGGAATGGGCCCAGTGCAGTGAAACAAAACAAGTCCGCTTTCTTTGGACTGTCGTGAAAGCCTGGATGGGTGTGCTCTGCATGTACAAAGTATGTTTTTAGTTGAGCTCTTCAATCAGCATCTCAAACAAATGGAGAAGCAGCCTTCAGCCTCCTGCTAAGCTTGCTCAATCCTTGGCAGGGAGAGGATTCGTGGGTTTGAGGGGACTTGGAAAAGGTTACTCCAATGCTGGCCTGACTTACAGCGAATACAGCTATAGGTTTAGCCAGAGATCCTTCAGGCTCAGCAGACCTATTTTCTCCAGGAAGAGGCTCTTCCCAGGCCCATCGCCAGCATCCATCACGGTTGAGCCAAGAGAAGAAGCCTGAGTATCTTAATTGGGCATGTACCTCCTCCACCCAGAATTCATTCAGGCATTTGATAGACACTTATTAAGCACCTAATGTGTGTTTTCTTGGGCTCCAAAATCACTGCAGATTGTGACTGCATCCATGACATTAAAAGATGCTTGCTCCTTGGAAGAAAAGCTATGACCACCCTAGACAGCATATTAAAAAGCAGAGACATTACTTTGCCAACAAAGTTCCATCTAGTCAAAGCTATGGCTTTTTCAGTAGTCATGTATGGATGTGAGAGTTGGACTGTAAAGAAAGCTGAGCACCAAAGAATTGATGCTTTTGAACTTTGGTGCTGGAGAAGACTTGAGAGTCCTTTGGACTGCAAGGAGACCAAACCAGACCATCCTAAAGGAAATCAGTCCTGAATATTCATTGGAAAGACCGATGCTGAAGCTGAAATTCCAATACTTTGGCCACCTGATGCGAAGAGCTGACTCATTGGAAAAGACCCTGATGCTGGGAAAGATTGAAGGCAGGAAGAGAAGGGGATGACAGAGGATGAGATGGTTGGATGGCATCACTGACTCGATAGGCATGAGTTTGAGCAAGCTCCAGGAGTTGGTGATGGACAAGCCTATGTGCTGCAGTCCATGGGGTCACAAAGAGTCAGACATGACTGAGCGACTAAACTGAACTGAATGTGTCCCAGGTCCTGAGCTAAGGGGTGAAGGTTCAAATGCAGTGTTAATAATTATCATGATATCGTTGCCATTTTTAGAGGATCACTGTGTGTCAGGCATGTGCCAGACAGTAAGATTTTGAAGTGAGGAACGACAACAGTGATAATAATTCCCACTTATGTTTACACCTCATATGATGTAGAGAGGATGACCTTCCAGTCAGGAATTGAGTGCATTTTCTATCTCTTCCCTGGTGGCTCAAAGGTAAAAATCTGCCTGCCAATGCAGGAGACACAAGTTCGATCCCTGAGTTGGGAAGATCCCCTGGAGAAGGAAATGGCAATCTCTCCAGTCTTCTTGCCTGGGAAATCCCATGGATAGAAAAGCCTGGTGGGCTACAGTCCATGGGGTCACAAAAGAGTTGGACACGACTTAACAGCAACAACAACAACGAGCAACAGCAACAAACTTTATTTGCTTGTCACTTTTCCAGGAAAAAAAAACCATTAAAATAAATATTTATTTCAAAAGATAAGTATTCCTCAACTGCTATAAATCTACCATCTCTCCCTGGGGACGTTTTCCAGCCGAGAACTAGTTGACTGAGAGTCGGGGCTTCCCATGCCAATCCCGGCCTCGGCCATGTGTCCACGAGGCAGAGGCAGATGGTTTTCCGGTCAGGTGTAACTGAGATATATTTTCTCAACACAGTCTGGCAGACAAGCCCGTCTCCCTCAATGCATATCTCATCTCCTAAAGAAACCATGCATATTGCATGAGCCTCCAAATGTAGAAACAGATACTCAGAAAATACACGTCTCAAAATAAAACCGAAACATTTCAAAACAACAGCAGTTGCAATGCCACCAAATGATTTTTTTTTCCATCAAGCATCAAGAGCTTGAAAAAAAAAAAAAAAATCCCACAGTCCCCAAGCAGAACCTGAATATCTCAGCCACCATGGTGAGGGTTTGAGATGAGTTCTTAGTTTAAGCGTGAGAAAGCAATAGACTAACAGACTCAGGTAGCAGTTTAGCCGAGCACAAGGTCTTTTCCTGATCTGGAAGTCAGTGAAGATGAGGGCAGAATTGAATAGTAGTTTTTCAGAACCAAGTTCCTAGAACTCACTGCTGGGTGATTTGAGGTCTCGGTGCCTGGAGTTCCGGCCCAGGTCTGGTCGTTTTCATTCTCGCTTCCTCAGGTGCGAACAGGTGTCTTGCTCCCTGTTTGTCCCACGTGCCTACCCCGTGACCAAGCTCTGGGCTCCATGAGCGTCACTGGGTGCCCCTCCCAGCTGCCATCCTCAGGTTGTTCTGATTCCACTTCTCTGCCACTTTAGAACATGTATTAGTATGCGAGTGAGGCTGACAATATGTCAGGGGTAACCTTTAATATGCTCTAATTTATGAAAAAAGTAACATTTTCAAACTTGGTGCTTCCACTATTATTAGTGCCGTGGACATCTGCTGATTTGGGATTTCTGGCACCCCTCCCTTCTTCTTATGGAAACAGCTGTCTCTTTCTTCTTGGAGGTTTGACCGTCCTTTCTTTTTTCCTTGGGATTGGAGGACTTGCAGTCACAGTGGTGGTCACAGTGGGGATGAAAGGCAAAGACTGATTTGAGAAATATGTATTAATAATTGGAGTCAGCAGGACGAAGTAATTTGACATGAGGGCTGAGGACAGGACAGGGAGTCTTGGCTTGGGTAATGTCAGGAGATGTTGTCACGGCTAATGGAGCCAGAGAATATAGCATGAGAATTGGATCATTGGCTGGGACACTGAATCTGAGGTGTGTCTGTGGCCCTTCTGGGGGAATAATTGGCTGCAGGCACTGAGCATGTCTCTCTGGCTCTGAGCTCTGCCCACCTGGGTGCCTTTGCTTGATCTGCTTCCCCACCCTGCTGCACCTTCCTGGGAGGTTGGCCTAACACCCCGGAGAGAGCACTGATCACTTCTTCACGTGTTCTCTGCATCCCATGCAGATTTAGGCAGACTTTTTGGAACACTATAACTCACTGCTCTGTCTGCTACCTTCTTCTCCCCTGGATCCTGTGCTCAAAGAGGGTTCAAGGTGTAGGTCTCATCTCTGCCACCCCCGCACAGGATACAGGATGTCCAGGTATAGGGCTGGTCAGAGGGTCCGCCTGCCCTGTGTTCAGGGAGAGTGTGAAGCACCTACTTCCCAGTGATTAGGCAGCCACGTGGAGGAGTTTCCTGGGGGAGTGCTGGGCTTGAACCGAGCTGTACTCACACTCGCCTCTGAACCATTGATGCCTCACAGCTGGATCTGTAGCCTGTGGTCAAAGAGCGGATCAAAGCCACCTGGCTCCTCTTCTAGAGGAGCTTACGGTCCTTGGCTTATGGTCACAGGGTGGCAACCAGTGAAGTCAACACCCACAGGACACCGGTGGGGCTGGTGTCTCCCACCTTGACCACTCTGGCCTGTTAGTGTCAACAAAGACCACATTTGAGTTAGCTTTGCTTGAGTTTAAGAAGCCAGAAAACGTATGATGTGGGTATAAAGGCTCTACATGGTCTAGTCTTTAGAGGGTTTCCTGTATACCAGGTAATTGATATTAATTATCTAGAATGCTCATAATAGTCATGCAAAGTACCAGATCCTCTTTTTACACACGTGGAAACCAAACTAAATAAGGTTGAGTCACTTGCTAAGGACACATAGCCAGGAAGTTGGAGGGCCTGGCCTCTACACGTCTTCTTCCCAGGTCACCTCCTCAGCTGCCTGGGCCTGGTTATCTTAATGATGTACTGGAATACGTGTTATCGGTCTGCCCGGGAGCATGTTTCTGTTATGGATCAGGTCACCTCCCTCTGTTGGAAGCTGAGTTTTCTCCTCTTATTCCCTTAAATGTACCTTTGTTTCCTTCTAATCCAAAGACAGGTGCTTCTTCTAACTTCTGGTTGACCTGTCCAGAAGTTCTCACCTGGTCCTCCACTGTGGTCCTGTAGAATGGAAAAGGGTTTCAGAACAGGCCAAATTGGATTTTCATTTTGCGGCAGACATTTGCTAGTTGTGTGACTTCAGCCAAGTTACATAATCACTGCAAACCTCAATTTCATCTGTAAAACCTGGGAAAATATGGTACCTTATCTCCATGCATTCTTCTGAGGATTAGATGACATTTTTATTGTTTACTCAGTCATGTCCGACTCTTTGTGACCCCATGGACTGCAGCATACCAGGCTTCTCTGTTCTTCACCATCTCGCAGAGTTTGCTCAAATTCATGTCCATTGAATCAATGATGCCATCCAACCATCTCACCCTCTGTCATCCCCTTCTCCTCCTGCTTTCAATCTTTCCCAGCATCAGGGTCTTTTCCAGTGAGCCAGCTCTTCACATCAGGTGGCCGAAGTAGGAGCTTCAGCTTCAGCATTGGTCCTTCTAGTGAATATTCAGGGTTGATTTCCTTTAGGATTGACTGGTTGGATCTCCTTGCAGTCCAAGGGAGTCAAGAGTCTTCTCCAGCTCCACAGTTTGAAGGCATCAATTCTTTGTCACTCAGCCTTTTTTATTGCCCAGCTCTCACATCCATACATGACTATTTGAAAAACCATAGCTTTAACCATATGGACCTTTGTAGACAAAGTAAAATCTCTGCTTTTTAATATGCTGTCTAGGTGGATCATAGCTTTTCTTCCAAGGAGCAAGAGTCTTTTAATTTCATGGCCACAGTGACTGTCCACAGCAATTTTGGAACCCAAGAAACTAAAGTCTGTCACTGTTTCCACTGTCTCCCCATCTATTTGCCATGAAACGATGGGACCAGATGCCATGACCTTAGATTTTTGAATGTTGAATTTTAAGTCAGTTTTTTCACTCTCCTCTTTTACCTTCATCAAGAGACTCTTTAGTTCCTCTTTGCTTTCTGCCCTTAGAGTGGTGTCATTTGCATATCTGAGGTTATTGATATTTCTCCTGGCAATCTTGATTCCAGTTTGTGCTTCATTCAGCCCAGCATTTTACATGATGTATTCTGCATATAAGTTAAATAAGCAGGGTGACAATATAGAGCCTTGACATACTCCTTTCCCAATTTGGAACCAGTCCGTTGTTCTATGTCTGGTTCTAACTGTTGCTTTTTGACCTGCACACAGATTTCTTAGGAGGCAGATCAAGTGGTCTAGTATTCCCACTTCTTTAAGAATTTTCCACAGTTTGTTGTGATCCACACAGTCAAAGTCTTTGGCGTAGTCAATAAAGCAGAAATTGATGTTTTTCTGGAACTCTCTTGCTTTTTTGATGATCCAACGGATGTTGGCAATTTGATTTCTGGTTCCTCTGCATTTTCTAAATCCAATTTGAACATCTGGAAGTTCTTGGTTCACATACCATTGAAGCCTAGCTTGAAGGATTTTGAGCATTACTTTGCTAGCATGTGAAATGAGTGCAATTGTGTGGTAGTTTGCTAGTGCTTTCCAATAACTCACATGGATGTTGCAGGTTAAATACAAAGATTAACAGAGATAAAGTATACCAATATTTCATTCAAAAAATATTGACTGAGCACTTACTATGTACCATGAACTGTTCTAGGTGCTGAAAATATAGCAGGAAAAATATAGTTGTCCTCAACAATGTTACATTGTACTGGGGGAAGACAGGAAATAAAGTGATATATAGTGTCAAGTGATGATAAATGTAATGGGGGAAAATAAAATAAAGTAAGGAAAATAGAGATGTTGGGGGTCTTGAACGTTTTTTCCTATTTTACACAGGGTGGGCTGGGGATGTGGATGGTTGGGTAATACTTGTGCAGTTGCCAGACAGGCATGTGGAAGAAAGCCTTGCATACACCTGCTTTAAGTGGGTCCAACTATAGGGAGGAGCCTGTGCACCCATCACGAGGCTGAGATGGGGTGTTTTGCTCTAGCAAAAGCAAGGGGCCCAAGGGATATCAGTGGAGTGACTGGGAAAAAATATTGGAGATAGAGAGGCAGGAGGTGGGTGGAGGGTAGAATATATAGGAGTCTGTAGGCATTTTAAGAACTTTGGCTTCTTCTCTGAGTGCTTTGGGAAGCCATTTAGGAGTTTGGAGCAAAGTATTTACATTACATAATATGATTACTGTTTCAATAGGATCATTTTGTCTACTGAGTAGGGAGGAGTATGTGGATGGTGGCTATGGGTTGTGGTAAGGGGATACCAGACGGGAGGTTTTCCTTATAGCAGAAATAATGAAATTAGTGAGAAAGATATGATTTTGTGTGTACCTTGAAGTCAAAACTGGCAGGATTTGCTGATGTGCTGAATGTGAGATATAAGAGAAATAGAGGCGTCTCTCTCACATTTTTGGCATAAGCAATTGGAAGGATGGAGTTGTGTTTATTGGGCTGAGAAGACTGGGGGTGGAGAAAGATTGCAGGGCTGTGGAGATCAGGGCGTCAGAGCTGAAGGTTGGGTTTGAGCTGCCTATTAGGTACCCAGTGAAATGGTTGAGTAGATTAGTTCAATATCTTTTGCCACAATGTCTATCCAACATCCTCTAATATGAAAAGGACTTTAGCGAGAGCACCATTTGCTCTCTTCAGAGGAACTGTGAGAGTCTGAGCTGGTTCTGCAGGAAATGAATTTTCTTTCTGCTTCCATTGGCAGCCTTTGCTTTTTAGCTCCAGTGGGGTGGTCCCCAGGCCTGCAGATGCTAACGACTGCTCTGGTTTTGTAGCCCAAAGTACACCTCCCTCCACACACATGTACTGGTGCAGACATGAATTATCTTTGCAAACAAACAGGATGATTTCAAGAGTCAGTCTAATGAGCAGTGAATATGGACTGATTACTGTATTTGCGAAGAACCTCATTTTTTCCCTCCCAGCATTGCACTAAAGATTGGGCCAGTGCTTCCTCGTGGGCTTACAAATGTAAGTAATCAACGTGTTTGTGTAAATATTTAAAGATGTCCACATCATGTTTATGAATCAATGGGCTATCATAATTGCTTTTGTGTGATCTGATAGACACAAACATAAACCGGACCCACCGTATCTTAGAAGGCTTCCTCATGGAATTTAGAAAACATAGTGATTAAAGAAACATTTATACCACATCAAAAAATCTTGTTGGAAGAATTATGATGGAGAATTCATGCTTGGATACATTCATTTGTATATTTTTCTTTTTTTTGGTAAGATTGTCTTCATGATTTAGTTTGTTTGCTTTATTGTGGTAAGAACACAACAGTGAGATCTACCCTCTTTAACAAATTTCTCAGTGTACATTAGCATATGGCTTACTATAGGCGCAATGTAGTGCAGCCGATCTCAAAAACTTATATTCGTCTTGCGTAATAGCAGCTTTACAATTGTTAGATAGAAACTCCTCATTTTTCCTTCCAGGCATTTGGGTGCTTAAGTCTATTCCTAGATCTTCTTGACTTGCTGATTCTCCAAGAGGCGCTAAATGATTTGCTCACAACCTCACAATTATGCTCAGAACAGATGTTTCTGGTGTATAGCTCGATGATAAGATGGACTCACTTACAGAGACCTCGCTTTGGCTTCTGACTCTCCTGGGTTCAAATCAGAGCTTCTCTTTTGGTTAGTTGTTGGGCTTCAGGCAGATGAACTAGTCTCTGAGTTTCAGTTTCTTTATCTCTGTAGTGGGGAGTAATATTTACCTGGCAGGGCTATTGTGGGAATTGAATGATACAATATGTGTTGAGCACCCAAAAGTTTCTGGCAAATAGTAGGTGCTCACTGAAAGGTCATTTCTTCCCATCCCCTTTTCTCTAAGTGGAAGCTTGTTCTAGCTCAGGTGTGAAAGAAAAGCAAAAGAGCATTCCCTAAGATAATTCTGGCTTACAGTAGTTTGGAAAGATAAGTAATTTATTGGACCAAGAGAGAGAGGAGGGGGCACCATGATGACATTTCTGGCATATGCCCAATGTTTTCTAAAACTTGGGCCAATTAATATTCCTTTAACCTGGAATGCTTTTTCTTGCCTGTCGCTTTAAGTAGTCCATGTCCTCCCCCAAATCTTTCTTGCAGGACTTTCCCAGCCAAAGTTGGGCTCCTCTGAAGTTCCATGCATCTCTCTCAAACATCATATATGCCCTTGTCTCCTTTTATAGCTGTTGAAATCTTGGCTGATAGCGTTTGCTGAAGCCTAAGTGTAATCAGAGCCAAAGCACCACCATTTCATCACTGCTTATTGGGCACCTAGGGGACCTGGTGAGGGACCATATATGGCAAGTCGTGTGGGTTTCAGGATAGAAGACCTGGGTTTTGAGTCCAGTTTTATTGCTTATTATATAAGGTTAGTCCCATTGACTTTCCTAGACTGTGTTTCCTCACTTACAAAATGGCTATAATAGTTCTACTGGCCATTATTTTTTAAAATAAATGTCCTCAGATCCTATTCAGAAAGGATGCAGTATAAGTAAAATGAATGGAATGGTTTCTACTCCATCTTCATCAAGGGACTGTTGGGCAGCCATGGCAGATCATGGCTCAGGGAATATTTGGTAAACAATAAATGTGGTACTCACGCTATATTGAGTTATTAGGCTCTCATTAAATATCTCTTGGGTCAATGCTTAATTTATTGATTAAGCATGGAAAAAGCTTTTATCAGCCTGGGGAGAAGGGTCACAGCTTTAAAACATGCTTTGGGGGAGGGCAAAAGCATCTCTCATGGGAAGGAGACAATCAAGGGAAGGTGGCAGGTGGACACACAGTAGGTCTAAGTAAATATATGTTGAATATGGCTGATTAGGTAAACAGAGTGGTGAGGACCGTATGTCATAATGTAGAAAACTGTTGAGAGATCAAAAGGAGAGGTAAGCGTTGATTAGACTCTTTCCCCTAACTGACCTTCCTTGTTCCCTTTCCAAGTATCTTTTTTTTTTTTTTTTGGTAAAGTACTTTATTTGGATAACACAGCACTGTTTAGTCACTCAGTTGTGTCTGACTCTTAGGACCCCATGGCCTGTATCCCTCCAGGCTCCTCTGTCTATGGGATTTCCCAGCAAGAATATTGAACTGGGCTGCCACTTCCTTCTCCAGGGGACCCTCCTGAATCAGGGATCAGACCAGAGTCTCCTGCATAGACAGGCAGATTCTTTACCACTAAGTGACAAGGAAGTCGCAAAGCACTTTACACCTACTTGCTTGTTCATATCTCTATGTGTTGGTATTTATTTATCTGATTAGTTCATTCATTTAATGTCTCTGCTTGCTAGATGATATGCTCTCAGAAGCAGTGATTTTTGACTGTTTTCCTGACTCTCATATCCACAGTACCTAGAATAATGGCTGGCAACTGGGCAGGTGCTCCATACATGCTTGTAGAACGAGTAATGATGGAATTTATTGTCTTCTGTAGGCTAGGAAGATTTTCGGGACACCTTTTCTCTCCTGTGATTCACTGCATTGATCTGGTTTCCTACTCACCTCCGTCTTGGATTATTTGTCTTGTAAATATACTTGCTACTTTGCTTGTCATTTGTTTCCTCTCAACTGAGCTGGTAGTGATCTGAGTATATACAGCTTCGGATTGAATTCCGGCACCATCTCTGACTTACTGTACGGCCCTGGACAACCTGCCTATCTATTCAGAGCCTGTTTCCTTGGCTGTAACATGAGGATAAGAGCAGGTCCTCCTCCCAAAGTAGTTACAAGGGTTGAATTTGTTAATGTACCTGGAATATAACGCCAGGCACATAGTATGTGCTCGGTGAAGGGCTTTTAATATTACAGTGGAAGTAACAAGAAGGTAGGGCCCCTGTGTTTCTCACTGATTCTGCTGTCCCTGGGATCAGCTACAGAGTTCAGTTCAGTTCAGTTGCTCAGTTGTGTCTGATTCTTTGCAACCCATGAACTGCAGCATGCCTGGCTTCTCTGTCCATTACCAACTGCCAGAGTCTACCCAAACCCACGTCCATTGAGTTGGTGATGCCATCCAACCATCTGATCCTCTGTCATCCCTTTCTCCTCCTGCCTTCAATCCCTCCCAGCATCAGGGTCTTCTCAAATGAGTCAGCTCCTTGTATCAGGTGACCAAAGTATTGGAGTTTCAGTTTCAGCATCAGTTCTTCCAATGAATACTCCAGGACTGACCTCCTTTAGGATGGACTGGTTGGATATCCTTGCGGTCCAAGGGACTCTCAAGAGTCTTCTCCAACACCACAGTTCAAAAGCATCAGTTCTTTGGTGCTCAGCTTTCTTTATAGTCCAACTCTCACATCCATACATGACTGCTGTAAAAACCATAGCCTTGACTAGATGGACCTTTGTTGGCAAAGTAATGTCTTTGCTTTTTAATACGCTGTCTAGGTTGGTCATGACTTTCCTTCCAAGGTGTAAGCGTCTTTTAATTTCATGGCTGCAATCACCATCTGCAGTGAATTTGGAGCCCCCCAAAATAAAGTCTGACACTGTTTCCACTCTTTCCCCATCTATTTGCCATGAAGTGATGGGACCAGATGCCATGATCTTAGTTTTCTGAATGCTGAGCTTTAAGCCATCTTTTTCACTCTCCTCTTTCACTTTCATCAAGAGGCTTTTTAGTTCCTCTTCACTTTCTGCCATAAGGGTGGTGCCATCTGCATATCTGAAGTTATTGATATTTCTCCCGGTAATCTTGATTCCAGCTTGTGCTTCTTCCAGCCCAGCGTTTCTCATGATGTACCCTGCATATAAGTTAAATAAGCAGGGTGACAATATATAGCCTTGATGTACTCCTTTTCCTATTTGGAACCAGTCTGTTGTTTCATGTCTGGTTTTAACTGTTGCTTCCCGACCTGCATACAGGTTTCTCAGGAGGCAGGCAAGGTGGTCTGGTATTCACATCTCTTTCAGAATTTTCCACAGTTTACTGTGATCCACACAGTCAAAGGCTTTGGCATAGTCAATAAAGCAGAAATAGATGTTTTTCTGAAACTCTCTTGCTTTTTCAATGATCCAGTGGTTGTTGGCAATTTGATCTCTGGTTCCTCTGCCTTTTCTAAAATCAGCTTGAACATCTGGAAGTTCACAGTTCTCGTATTGCTGAAGCCTGGCTTAGAGAATTTTGAGCATTACTTTACTAGCGTGTGAGATGAGTGCAACTGTGTAATAATTTGAGCATTCTTTGGGATTGCCTTTCTTAGGGATTGGAATGAAAACTGACCTTTTCCAGTCCTGTGGCTAGTGCTGAGTTTTCCAAATTTGCTGACATATTGAGTGCAGCACTTTCACAGCATCATCTTTCAGAATTTGAAATAGCTCAACTGGAATTCCATCACATCCACTAGCTTTGTTCGTAGCAATGCTTCCTAAGGCCCGCAGCTGCACTGGTGGCACCAGGAGTGGTGGCTGGAACAATGCGGGAGCTGCCGAGAGGAGCTACCCCACGTCCAATGTCAGGAGAGCGGCTGTGCTTTGCTGGAGCAGCCATGAAGAGATACCCTACATCCAAGGTAAGAGAAACCCAAGAAAGACAGTAGGTGCTGAGAGAGGGCATCAGAGGGCAGACAGACTGAAACCACAATCACAGACAACTAGCCAATCTGATCACACAGACCACAGTCTTGTCTAACTGGATGAACTAAGCCATGCCGTGTGGGGCCACCCAAGACGGTTGGGTCATGGTGGAGAGGTCTGACAGAATGTGGTCCACTGGAGAAGGAATGGCAAACCACTTCAGTATTCTTGCCTTGAGAACCCCATGAACAGTATGAAAAGGCAAAAAGATAGGACACTGAAAGATGAACTCCCCAGGTTGGTAGGTGCCCAATATGCTACTGGAGATCAGTGGAGAAATAACTCCAGAAAGAATGAAGAGATGGAGCCAAAGCAAAAACAACACCCAGTTGTGGATGGGACTGGTGATAGAAGCAAGGTCCGATGCTGTAAAGGGCAATATTACATAGGAGCCTGGAATGTTAGGCCCATGAATCAATGCAAATTGGAAGTGGTCAAACAGGAGATGGTAAGAGTGAATGTTGACATTCTAGGAATCAGCAAATGATAGAGTTGCTACTCACTAAATACTGATGGATGAGTGAATAAATATGTCAAAACAAGTAGTTGTAACATAGACATCTGTCTTAACAATATTCTACAGTAGGGAATTTTACTGAACAAACATTTTTGAGGGTGTCTGCTATATGCCAGGCACTGTGGAGAAAAATGAGGATTCCATTTATTTATTATTATCTAGGTGCATACATCTCAAACTGATCATGGCCTCAGAATGCCAAGGATTTGTGAACTCCAGGGAGAAACAGTGATCTGGACCAGTTTTGGTGTGGTGGCCCTTTGATGATCCCCTGGATAAGTGTTCATTGGACACCACCAGGCCACAGGGCCTGGTGGGGTTGCAAGGAAGCAGTGAAGGGAAAGCCAACCCCTGCAGCAGCGAATCCATGGCATGTATTTGACATGAAAGTGACAACCAGGATGCTCTGGGGTGCATCTGTGGTGGAGAAAATGAATAAAGCGTGGGGAGCACAGAGGAGGCACCTAAATCAGAGTGGAGGGTGCAGAGGGTGAGATACAGCTTCCAGAATCGCTGTCAGGAGCTTCAAATACAGACCATTCGGACTAACCTCAGCAAGGTTAGAATGCTGCTCTGAATCAGTTAAAAGGAACTAATTACAGGATATTGTCCCCTGAAGGTAGTTGTATTCTCTTCTGAAAATACACCATGGTCACACTCCTCATAAGGGATTGTGATTGTCTACTTACCTGTTTTATTACCACTAAACTGGGCTCAGTGAATATTTGTTGAACCAAAATAAATCAAACTCCCAGGTGTATTAGTTTCCTAGGGTTGCTGTAACAAAGTACCCGAAGCAGAGTGGCTTACAAAAACCTAATTTTATTGTCCCTCATTTTTGAAGGCTAGAAGTAAAAAGCCTAGGTTTGGCAGGGCTAGACTCCACCTGAGACTCTGGAATCCTTGCCTCCTCCCAGGTCTTGATGCTTTGCCAGTGATCTTTGACATCTTTTAGCTTGTAGGTGTATGACTCAGTCTTTTGTCTTCACGTGGTCCTCTCCCTGTGTCTTCAACCATCCTCCTTCTGTACACATCTGTCTCAATGTCCAACTTCCTCCTTATTATATGGACCCCGGTCATTTGGATCAGGAACCACCCATAGTGAGCTCATCTTAACTTGGTTAAATCAGCAAAGACCCTATAGCCAAACATGGTCACATTCTGAAGTATGAGAGGTTGAGACTTTAACATCTCTTATGTTAAGGGGACACGATTCAACTCGTAACAGTGGGGTACTTATGGATTTACAAGATCAGCAAGAAGTTTAGCATTTCTGGGGGCTGCAGTGGACATGCATGAGGCTGGGGGCTTCTTGGGATCCTCCTCTGAACAGGGAAGGCTATGGGAAGACAGTCTGTAACCAGAAAGTCAGACCCAGCCCTGGAGGCTCTGCGGCAGACACTCAGCCCAACTCTGCTGGAATGTGGCTTTATGGCTTCCGAGTCCATCCTGGTACTACACAGACCCTGACATCTGTCCGAGGGCTGGAGTCTGTTCCTGCCTTCCAGGCTCCACTCTGTACCTGAAACCCTAGGCTGACATTTTCTCACTTCAAGCCCTGGCACTAGAGAAAGTGAAGTCACTCAGTTGTTTCTGACTCCTTGCTATCCCATGGACTGTAGCCTATCAGGCTCCTCCATCCATGGAATTTTCCAGGCAGGAGTACTGGAATGGGTTGCCATTTCCTTCTCCAGGGAATCTTCCTGACCCAAGGATCGAGCCCAAGTCTCCCACATTGCAGGCAGATGCTTTACCGTCTGAGCTACCAGGGAAGCCCAAAGTCGCTCAGTCATGTCCGACTCTTTGGAAGCCCTTTTAAGGATCTGGATCAGTTCAACTCAAATGTGAGCTCACTGCACCTCTGTGGGCTCCTGCCAGCACTTGCTGGGGCTTCTGCTGGTCAAGAACCCAATGGATACCTCATCTCTGGTCCTCCGATGGCCCCACTGTGGGGGCTGCCCTGGGGTAGGGAGGAGAGCATGGCCTTGGTAGAGAAGAAGCATGGAACCCAGAGAGTTTATCCTGACGAGCACACGGCCACGCAGCTTGTCAGTGGGGACGTCAGGGGTGGAGCCCGGTTGAGTCTGACTTCACAGTCTGAATGGTCATCTGCCATACTCCCCTCAGCTGGAGGGTTTGGGGGCAGCTCCAGGATGGATTTGACCCTGCTTCTTGGCCTTATCTGAATAAACCATCCTCTTAAATGCCCACTGGTCTCGCTTGAATCTTTCTATTTTCTTGATCCTCGAGCTAGAGGGCACAGGTGTGTGAGACAGAGAGCCCAGGTCATGGAACACTCGTTCCTCTGTTCTAGCTGGTGGGCTCTCTAGGTTTGACCGTCAGCCACCAGTGCAGGGGCACTGGGAGGCTCATGTTCTCCAGAAAGTTCTCTGGCCTTCAAGGCTGTGGGGGATACATCACTTTCCAGTCACTAGAAGATTGAGCTTCCAGAAGCCCTCTGCCCTGTCCCCAGACTTGAGTGCCTCCTATGAGGTCCCCACCATCAATAGTGTTCTGAAGGCTCCCAGTGTTGGGCAACTAAAGGTAAACCAGAGCAGCAGGCTGGACAGGCATGCATTTTGCAGAGAAAACTCACTGGTGGGCGAGGTCTGAGGTGGAGTCACTTTGGGGTCTCTGGTTCCTGTCTCCCGGACTCCCCACCACGGACCCTGAGAGGCATGAGGGCTGGGAGGGCAGGCCCACGCGGGCTGTTTTTGTCGGCCAAGCCGCAGCAGGGGACCACACGGTCCCGAGGCCAACCTTGGCCGACCACAGGGCCCGGCTCTCAGGAGGGGCCGTGGGGACGGCAGGGCTGGGGTTTCCGCTTTCTCACAGGAAGCCTCCATCATTCTCCTGGGGCCCGCGGGGGGCCCTGCTGAGAACGGATGACTCAGCTTCCTCCGGGCCCCCACAGAGAAGCAGGACCCCTGACAACTCAGGGGTCCTCTCGCCTGTGTGTTCCCATCCACTTCCTGCTCTAGAAAACCTCCAGTCATGGTTCAAGTCTCTGTTTAGAGGAAGACTTGTTGAAAAAAACCAGTTTGTGCTTCACATTGCTACACCATTTGTCATGTTATAGAAAAGCTTTCTCACACGTTGGTTCCTCCACTGTTCACAGCAACTCTGAGATAATAGGGAAGCCATTGTTATCACTGCTACTCCCATGAAGAAAGTGAGGCTCAGACAGTGAAGGTGGTTGGCTGAGGCCACTTGGCTTCTTGGTGGAGGGCTGGCACTCAAGCCCAGGATTCTAGAAGACTCTTTTGGGACCTTATAGTACTTTCTTGGGTGGCCCTCAGCATTTAGCCCTTATCATATGCTTCCCAGGTGGCACTAGTGGTAAAGAACCTGTCTGCCAGTGCAGGAGACATAAGAGACATGGGTTCAATTCCCTGAGTTGGGAAGATCCTCTGGAGGAGGAAAAATGACAACCCACTCCAGTATTCTTGTCTAGAGAATCCTGTGAACAGAGGAGCCTGGTGGACTATAGTCCATGGGATCACAAAGAGTCGGACATGACTGAAGTGATTTAACATGCGCTCACGCATGTGCTTGCTATGTGTAAAATGTTTGTTGATTGAATGACTGATCGTAATTTTCAACTATCATGAGACACATCCTTAGAGTTCTAAGCAAGCTACCACGGGGAGGGGAAGAACACAGGCTTTGGAGAGACAATTCAGGTTTAAGTTCACTAAGACCCACATTAGCTATGTGATTTTAGGTAAGGTTCAAATTCCCTAAGTAGTAGTTTTCTTTGAACATAGGATAATAATGGTGATTTTTGGGGGCAGTTATAACATCTAAATGAGATAATGTGGCTCAAGGGATGGCAAAGTATTTACTTCACAGAAGGTATGTAAGATTCTTTCCATTGTTCTCATAGTTGTGCTTAGCTTCAGATAATCATCAGAGCTAAACAAACCCTGCAGATATGTTCTTTGGATATGGAACAATTCCTTTGCTCAGTAATCTTTGAAAAATTAAGGACACACACGTACAAAGGAAATAAAGTCTGGTCCCGGCTCATTTAGTCACTGTAATCAGGAAATGAGCTCGGGCACCATCAGTGTGAATTTCCCAGTTCACTCCTCTGAGTTCTGGGTACCAAGATTTGTCATCATTTCATGTGATTTATTTTAGATAGACACCATTTCTATCCCTGTAAACAGAATAGAACAACCTACTGCATTGCAGATTCTCTGTCTGTGTTTCTCACTCCTCACTGGATGGTCTGACTTTCATTGTCCCTTGTTCTTGCCTACCTGCAAGGGTTCACAGAGACACTCATCAAGGTGAGGTAGTGGCACCAAATCTGAAATTTCAGACTCAGAAATAACACTTATATTTCAAGAAAATGCATAAGCAGTCAGGATGCTATTTCTTTAAAAGTGCCCTTTATTTCACCGATTAGATATTTTCTGTGAGTTAGCAATTTTTTCTTTGAAGTCAAATGTATGAACCTGGTGGTGTTAATATCTTAGATTTCAAATTCCTTACAGCCAGGAATTTGGTCATCACCTTATATGGTCATCACCATATACCCAGGGCCAGGGTCACTCTGCATTCTCAATGAATAGTTCTTGAATGAGCAAGGGTCCTGCATTCATTCATTCACTTTATAGAAACAGACTGTGAACATTACTGAGTTCTGAGTTGCCATCCAGGTGGGTAAGATAGTTTACCACCTTAAGGAGCTCAAGGCAGGCATGTTATCCAAGCAGAACAATCTTAGAGATGAGTATGACTCCCCACTGAGAGGAGGGATGAGTCTGGAGATGAGGAGGTCAGGCAGAGGGATCAAGCACGTTGCAAAGCTGTTCAAGAGGACAACTGTGAATGAGTCAAGTGAGTCTCCTCACTGGGAGCCAAGCGTGTGATTTTAGGTCTGGATCTGCCACCTTGAACAGCCCCAAACCGAATGAAGGAGGAGACGTTGCCACCATGGAGGGGGTGGCAGGTAATGACGGCCTCAGGCGATCAAGACAGGTCTCTAGGGCTTCCCTGGTAGTTCAGAGAGTAAACAGTCTGTCTGCAATGCGGGAGACTTGGGTTCGATCCCTGGGTCAGGAAGATCCCCTGGAGAAGGAAATGGCAACCCACTCCAGTGTTCTTGCCTGGAAAATCCCGTGGATGGAGGGATTTTTAAGACAAGTCACTTAGGACAAATATAATCCTGCGTTCACATCCAGGACAGCGGCTGATATCATTAGTATCTGCAGAGAACCAGGGACCACTGTGGTCTTGTCTGCTAATGGAAACTTTCAATGTATGGAGCCTCTGCTGGACAGAGCATGAAAGGTGTGATCACTTCTGGGGAGATGTTTGACCCTTTCCAGGGCCTCCTTTGTTATTGTTTCTTGATAAAGAGGGTTTATTATTTTTTTTTTAAATATTTACTTATTTATTTGGCTGCATCGGGTCTCAATTGGGGCATGTGGGACACTCGTTACATCACGTGGAATCTTTCCTTGAGACACATGGACTGTCTATACGTGGCTTGCCAGCTTTTGGTTGCTTCGTGGCATGTGGGATCTTAGTTGCCTAACCAGGGATCAAATGTGTGCCCTATATTGCAACACAGACTCTTAACCACTGTGCCACTAGCAAAGTCACAGAAGGATTTAGATAAATCAAGATGATTGAGTTTTTTTTTTCTTTCCAGAATTATACTGTGATGGGAGGTGGGATAATGCATTTTACACCATAGCCATGATCTACATTGTTGTTTACTCTTGTTCACTTAGTATATTTTGCTGAGCACCTCTCTTTTGTGCTGGTCCCGAGTAGGGCTTGGGATTCAGAGGTGGGCAAAAGTATGTCCCTTCAATTTAAGGATCTCCCAGTAGTGGAGAAAAATGACTCGTAAGTAATGACAAGGTCCTGTGATGAGTACAGAAGGGGAGACAGACAAAATAAGGTAGAGGGAGGCTGATTAATTATGCTGTTAGCAGTGAGGGAAGCCTCACAGAACATGTATTGGGTTTTAAGGGATGAATAGGAGTTTTCTGGTGAAGAAGAAGAAAGTAACATTTTTAGGTAGTGAAAATGACATGAATAATTGCACAAGGGCAGTAAATTCATGGTTTGGAAAATAATGAATTAGTGTAGGTGGAATTGAGTTGCCAACTCAACTATAAGCAGCCCAGTTAGATGTGAGTTTTAGGTAGACAGTGAATATTTTTTTAGCAGGCACATGTCCCAAATATTGCATGAGGCATGCTTACGTGGAAAACATTATTTGTTGTTTTTTCCAAGATTCAAATTTCACTGGAAATTCTTTATTTTTATTTGCTAAGTCTGGTGACTCTAGACTATGACACAAATGAGACCACTTTATAGAGGTCTTTGAAAGTTTTGACTTCAATCTTGTCGGGTGGTCTTGGAAAGTTCTTAAACTGAGTTGTGATGTAATCAGACTTCTGATATTCCTCTGGCTTCATGGAGGATGGTCTAGAAAGGGGGAAACTGGAAGTAAGAACACTGATTTACACGGAGAGAAAGGGGGTTTGGAACCAGAATAACAACCAAGAACTTCTCAGGTGACAGACTCCAAAGAGATTTTGGAGATGGAAGCCACGGACTTGCTGAGAAAGCCTGAGTATCTGTGCTGGCAATCTTTATTTGTCACAGCCTCTGTATGTTTGTCTTTGAAAGCTTATGACCTTAAGGACATTCACTCTCAATAGCCTTCAGACTGGAGATTCTCTGGAGGCTGGAATTCTGTGCCATTAGCCACATGGTTCAGCTCTTCATTTCTTTAAAATGTACACTCAGGCTAAACTCTGAGCCAGTTAATCACAACTTGATTAAGAGGCCAAGTCCATGCTGGGCGCAGGTGGAAACACTTAGTGCCATAACTTTAGAAGGGTCTATAAAAAAGAATGTCTTCCATACTTTCTTAGGAGAGATTTATTTTTCAAAAGAAAGTGTATATTTTGGAAGTGGAAGGACATTGTTTATTTCTGAGACTGAATATACCTCCAAAGTTATAGAATGTGCTTGGGTTCTCTAGACTGGCTGCTGACAACTCATAAAATTGTGTTAGAAGAAAGTGTTTGGTTAGGCTAGTTTCCTCCTGTTACAGCTGGGGAAGCTGTAGGCTAGAGAAGAGATGTGATCAACTCAGGGTGGCAGAACTTGGGTCATGGGAGAGGATTCGTGACTCCCAGCTAAAAAGCAACGGGAATTCTTTAAACATTTAGAGTTTGGAAACACAGTGCCATTCTTTTTCTCTGTAACAACCAAATTGCAAAGGATTTCTCCTTGAGATTTTTCAGTTTGAATGAAAGTATAACACAAACCTTTTAAAAAGGGATTTAATGAAATTGTGTCACTTGGGAATTACCACATCTTATTCGTATTGACAGCCCTTTTGAAATAGACTGACCCAGCTTAATTCCTGAAGGTTTTCAAAGTTTTTGGAACTTGGAGAAAGAAAAGTTTATGTAAATAGGAAATAATAGTTATTTGCTAAATGCATTCTCGGCTGCAAGATTCTGACATTTTGGCAAAGGCAAGTTTTCCTTTCAATAGATCAACTTTTAGAGCCAAGTTGTGCTTAAAAAGAATAAAGCAAGAAGTATTGTATTTACATTTCAAGGATGAAATGTCTTTCCTCCTTAGAAATCTGAGGAATTATGTCTGGACCACTGCCTGGCCTGTTTTTTCTTCATCAATTCCAAGGAGACCTTCACTATTATAATGTCCCAAGGTAACTCCTCTTTCAGGGTTGAGAGATTTGCTCCCTATAAAAAGACTTACCAGAATCCTACCTTCTTTCCTCCACAATGAGAAACCACAACCAAACGGGTCCTGAGTTATCTACTCTACGTTCAGTCCTAAGAGGTGATTTGATTTTGTTTCTGATATCTTGATCACTGGATATCTTGTCTTTCATATCTTATATGTGGTCCCTTCCAGCTCCTTCTGAGATAGGGAGGGTAGGGAGAAGCCAGAGCAGTGATTCTGGAGGCAGGGGGCCCTGGGGCCACATTATTCACCCGCATCACTTCTGAGTCACACAGCTTGTCCTTCATGGGGATTTGGCACAAACTCTCTTCCCTGTTAATGTTGATGAAAAGTGTTATAAAACCGTAAATGCTAATCACCAAGTGAGGAATACAGAGTTAGGACCCTCAGATGGATCTTAGGGGTGGTATACAGTGTACAGACTAAATAAGATGGTCCATAATACACCAGGCCTCTGCCAAATCCACCCCCTACACCTGTCCTGTCAGTTCCCCATAGAGTGCAGTGGCTCAAGTACTAAAGAATCCGCCTGCAATGCAGGAGACACAGGAGACATGAGTTCAATCCCTGGGTCCAGAAGGTCCCCTGGAGGAGAAATGGCAACCCATGCCAGTATTTTTGCCTGGAATATCCTGTGGACAGAGGAGCTTGGTGGGCTACAGACCACAGGGTTGCAAAGAGTTGGACATGATTGAGCACACACATGCTACGTGATGCACTGTCTTGAGTATCTTCCATACACAAGGCACGGGGCATGGCAATGGACAAAACAGGCAAGTGCTAGTCAAACATTTCTCCTACTGGATCTATGGATGCCCAAGGGGCCCAAAGTCTTGTTACTATGTGAATTCTATGAGAATTTAGCAAATTCCTCTTTTCATTTGGAGATCATCTAAAAATGAACATAAAAAACAATCTTCATTGATTGAAAAGGTTGCCTTAAAATAGTCCTATGGCAGGCTCATGGTGTCTACATTTACATTTGTGTCATTGAGCACATCAGAGCCAATGATTAAACTGACAGTAAGCTTTCAGTGCACGGTCTGTCATTCAAGGTGGAATTCAGTGGACATACCCTTGAGCTCTGACAGTGTTCTTTCCTCTAAATGGGTTTCACATTTTCCTCAAGTTTAAGAAGCATGGTTCACTAATGGCACCAGAATGATTGTAGTTGCCTGTAGCCATCATTTTCTTCCAAAACTTGGATTACACAGGTCTCATAGGAGACAAGAAAATGGTCCCCCAAAGATGTACACAACCTAATACTTGTGAATATGTCACATTACATATAGTTTAAACACTTAAAAAATTTTTTTTGATGTGGACCATTTAAAAAATCTTTTTTGAATTTGTTACAATATTGCTTTTGGGGTTTTTTTTTTTTTTGATATGTTTTGGTTTTTTGGCCCCTATTAGCTCCCCAAGCAGGGATTGGACCTGTACCCTCTGCGCTGGAAGATGGAGTCTTAACTACTGGACCTCCAGGGAAGACTCTGGAACCCAGTTCTTTTGTCTTACACAGCCATGCAGCTTCAGAAGATGAAGAATCATGAGGGTTAAGTCAGAAGAGCCTTTGGGGTGCTGTGCTCACATGCATGTGTGGGGGATCCGGTGTTACCTCTCATGTTCTGTATCAAAGGTACAAAGAAGTTAATTGAGGGACCCAAGGTCCTGTATTTAATATACATCTGAACTGATTTCTGTGAGAGAAGCAACACTGACCTTGGCCATTTTGGCTAATAGCATCTTTTCTGGAACTGTGACTCAAATAAATGTGGGAGTTCTCTGCCTTTACTTCTAGTTCTGATTTTACAAAGAAGGCCTTGATAGGAATTATTTGGGGGTTGGAAATGAAGAAGGGGTTTTGAAAGAGAGAAAGAAACTAGATTTCAGGGTCATATGTGTCAGTCACCAGAGTGCCTGAGAGCCTGGGCTGGTGGGCAAGGGTCCCCCAGGGATGGAGTTAAACATCCTGAGAGTCTCTTCAAAATCTCTTAGCTTTTCCTGCAACACCCAGAGGAGAGGACTCTGGGTTGTAAGCTATTTTGTTCTAAAACTTCCTTTTTATTTTTCTAACTTTTATAGAAATAAAATAACTTTGACAGGGCAGTCATTTGTGAAAATACAAGTTAATGAACTGGAATTTATAAACTTTAAGTGAAGCCAGTGTTTGGGTTGTCTTGTTTCAATTAAGTTGCTGTGCTTTTTGCCTTTTAAGAATGAGGATTCTGTCGTGTTCTGTACTTAAATACATTGTACTGAGGTTAACTTTTGAATAAGCAGAGGATGGAAGCAAAGGGGAAGATACCAGAAGTAAAAGGGGAGAGGTGGGGAATGGAGCAATGCAATGGAATAAGCACACTGTTCAAATCAGCGAGGCCTGAATTCAAATCCTGGTTCTGGGCTGGCTAGCTGCGTGACATTGGGTAATATAATTAACTTCTCTGAGCCTCAGTTTCCTAATCAATATAATAAATATAATTAACATATTTAATTATATATAAATATATAACATATACAGTTCATTTAAATGACAAATATATAATTTATATAAAATATATCATTAATATATAAATATAATTACAAATTTGGCTTTGAGGGTTGATTAAATGGAATATAGTACATAGTTTTCCCTGGTGCAAAGGAGGCTCTCAGTAAATACTGAATGAATAAATAATAACTCTTGAAACTATTTCTGACTGTGGATCACTTCTTGATTTTCAATGTACTTTGAAAATCTATAGTTACCTAGGGTGGTGTCATTCTGTCGTGACCTCTTAAACCTAATTTTCCAAGCTATTAACTTCATCGCTGTTAGTTTTGCTGGCTCTTCTCTTAGGAGTGGAGAGCGATCCTTCCTCCCTACGTTCTTCTTTTCCTCCTTCCTCTTTCCTTTCTTACCTCATTCACAGAGGGTACAAAAAATGGACATTAAAACTTTATTATATTCCAGGCACTGGGTTAGGAGTAAAGCCTATGAGATCAGGAAGTCTTGGTCTTGGCCCCTGGGAAGGTCACAGTCTTGGGGTAGGGCACAGAGCAAGGAGCCATGGACTCTGTCTGAGTTGGGGGGAAGTGGAGAGGAGTGGGCTTCCCCCGAAGGGACGGCATTTTCCTGAAAATCTGAAGGAGTTACAAGGAGTGTCATGGCAGGACCACTCCAGAAAGAGGCAGAGGTGAGTGCTGAGGGCCAGAGATCACGCTGTTCAGTTGAGTTCAGTTCAGTTACTCAGTCGTGTCTGACTCTCTGTGACCCCATGAATCACAGCACACCAGGCCTCCCTGTCCATCACCAACTCCCGGAGTCCACCCAAACCCATGTCCATTGAGTCAGTGATGCCATCCAACCATCTTATCCTCTGTCGCCCCCTTCTCCTCCTGCCCTCAATCTTTCCCAGCATCAGGGTCTTCTCCAATGAGTCAGCTCTTTGCATCAGGTGGCCAAAGTATTGGAGTCTCAGTTTCAACATCAGTCCTTCCAATGAACACCCAGGACCGATCTCCTTTAGGAAGGACTGTTTGGACCATGCTGTAGGTAGAGCAATTTTTCCAGCTTAGGGAAATCTGAGTGTGAGTTCTGGTTCTGTCACACATTATTATTGGTGAGGCCTTGTTTGCTTCTCTTAGCATCTCTGAGACATGTTCAATCACATGACAGCCCAGGGTTGAGTGTGGACATGGATGGACCAGGAGTTACATGCCTTTTGAAGGGTTTGCCTTAGTTCCTTCTTTATGAGCAGTGGCACGCATATCACTATTGCTCTCACGTCTCAGAACTTCAGCTTTGTAAATTCTGAAAGTTTGATAACTCATCTTTTTAAGTTTCTTGACGCTCTATTTTTTTTGATGGTTCAGTCAGGTAAAAAAATCTGCCTGCAATGCAGGATACTTGGGTTCAATCCCTGGGTCAGGAAGTTCCCCTGGAGAAGGAAATGGCAACTACTCCAGTATTCTTGCCTGGAGAATCCCATGGACAAAGGAACCTGGCAGGCTATGGTCCATAGGGTTGCAAGAGTTGGACATAACAGAGACTAAACCACCAAGCCATGGATTTGTAATGTGTTAATTACTGTTGTACAGCAAAGTGATTCAGGTATTCACACAAACGTATAGACATTTATATACATTTACATTAAAAATAATTAACATTATTTTCCATTATGGTTTATCATAGGATATTGAATATAGTTTCTTGTGCTGTAAGAGTAGGACCTTGCTGTTTCTCCATTCTATATAAACCAGTGTGGGTCTGCTAACCTCAAACTCCCACTGAGGCATAATTTATATTCAGTAAATTTCTGCCTTATTAAGTGTACAGGTCTATGAATTTTGAAAGAAAATGCATCCAGTGTTGTAACCACCACCATGGCCAGGATAGAGGCCATTTTCATCACTCCAAAATGCTCCCACATGCCTTCTTTGTAGTCAATACCTTCGTACCACCTGAGGCCCCTACCAACCATTGATCTGTTTTTCTATGCCAGTAGTTTTGCTTTTTCCAGAATATCTCATAAGTGAAATTACTAGTGGGCAGTAGCTTGAATCTGCTACATTTCATGTAGTATACTGTGTTTGAGATTTTTTGGTGTTGTTGCCCTTATTAACAGTTTCTTTCTGTTCCATTGCGTGGATGGACCACTGCTGATGACATTCAAGTTGTTCTCAGTTTTTGAAGACCACGTGGAAGTTGTTATAAATATTTGCGTGCAGACTTTGTGGGAGGTGTTTATTTTCATTTCTCTTGGGCAATTTCCTAGATGTAGGATTGGTGCATCTTATGGTAAGTCTGTGCTTAAGTTTATAAGAAATTGTCAAAAGTGTTTTTTTAAAATGGCTGTGTTGTTTCAATGACTCACTGTTTTGAAAATGAAACTTTGATTTTTTTTTTGCCTATTACCACATTTTATTTGTTAACTTTTTTATTTATTATTTTCTTATTGTCCCACCATTTTATTTTTTATTTTTTCCTTTATTTTTATTAGTTGGAGGCTAATTATTTTACAATATTGTAGTGGTTTTTGCCATACATTGACATGAATCAGCCATGGATTTATATGCATTCCCCATCCTGAACCCCCTGCCCACCTCCATCCCTATCCCATCCCTCTGGGTCATCCCAGTGCACCAGCCCTGAAAGATGGTAATGATAACCCTACATGAAGACAGAAAAAGAGACACAGATGTATAGAACAGACTTTTGGACTCTATAGGAGAAGATGAGGGTGGGATGATCTGAGAAAACAGCTTTGAAACATGTATATTATCAAGTGTGAAACAGATCGCCAGTCCAGGTTGGATGCATGAAATTTTGATTTTAAGACAATTGTAGATTTCCACGCAGTTGTAAGAAATAATACAAAGAGATCCCGAAGGCCCATGTATCCTGTACCCAGTTTTCCCTGGTGATAGCATTTCACAGAGCCATGGTAAAGCGTCACAGCCTGGATGCTGAGGTTGTCACAGTCAGGACACAGGACACCGCACCACCACCAGGGGTCCTTAGGTGGCCCTCTCCAGCCCCTCCCTTCCTCCCAATCCAGCCTCTCCTTCACTTCTGGCATCTAGTAATCAGTTGTCCATTCCTATAATTTTGTCATTTCAAGAATGCTATGTGAATGAAATCACACATTTTGTGACTTTTTGGGATTGGAATTTTTCACTCAGCACAATTCGCTGGAGAGTCATCAGGTTGTTCCTTGTAGCGGTAGTTGTTTCATTTTATTTCTGAGTGGTTTTCCAAGATATGGACAAACCCCAGTGTATTTAACCAGTCTCTGTTGAAGGACATCCACATCGTGTGTTGTTTTTAGTTTTAGCCTATTACAAACAGAGTTGTTATAAGTATTCATGGATGGGGCTTTTGTGTGAATACAAGTTTTCATTCTCTGGGATGAATATCCAGGGACAACTGATGGATCATTGGTAATTGCATATTTAGTTTTATAGGAAACTTCAAATCATCTTCCAGCCTAGCTGAACCATCCCTGGGTTGGAAAGATCCCCAGGATTCTGGCCTGGAGACTCCCATGGGCAGAGGAGCCTGGTTGGGTTATAGTCCTTGGGGTTGCAGAGAGTCTTTATATTTTGAATATAAACAACCATCTTTACATTTCCACCAGCAATGTGTGGAAGAGTCTGCTGATCCATATCCTTGGCAGTTTTTAAATTTCTTCAGTTTCTCATAGAGATTTACTTTCCCAGAAGCTATCAGCAACACTCCCTTGGATTTGTCTTTTCTATAATGTAAAACTATTACTTCTGTTAATCTCTTCTTTGTGTAGCTGAGTGAGGTATTGTCTGATGTCAGACCAAACAGGGATAAAAGTGGATGTTCCTTGCAAACTGGCTGTTTTGATTTGACACCCCGAGCTGTATGAGGCATATGATTTCCAGTTTCCACTAGCCTGCTGGGATGTTCAGCACCAAGTCATATGTTCATTGTCAGGGTCTCCCATTATCCTCCTTTCATTGCTTGTTCATGTCCTTTTTATAATGCTGTAAATATTTGGATCTAAATAATTCATCTCACTCACTGTATGAGTATCTCTAGAGTAATGCCCCTCTAACTGCTCACTCCTCCTCAGTTCAGTTCAGTTCAGTTCAGTTGCTCAGTCATGTCCTACTCTTCGAGACCCCATGGACCACAGCATGCCAGGCCTTCCTGTCCATCACCAACTCCTGGAGTTTACCCACACTCATGTCCATTAAGTCAGTGATGCCATCCAACCATCTCATCCTCTGTCATCCCCTCTTCCTCCTGCCTTCAATCTTTCCCAGCATCAAGGTCTTTTAAAATGAGTCAGCTCTTCGCATCAGGTGGCCAAAGTATTGGAGTTTTAGCTTCAACATCAGTCCTTCCAATGAACACCTAGTCCTAGGATGGACTGGTTGGATCTCCTTGCAGTCCAAGGGACTCTCAAGAGTCTTCTCCAACACCACAGTTCAAAAGCATCAGTTCTTCGGTGCTCAGCTTTCTTTATAGTCCAACTCTCGTATCCATACATGACTACTGGAAAAATTATAGCCTTGACTAGATGGACCTTTGTTGGCAAAGTAATGTCTCTGCTTTTTAATATGCTGTCTAGGTTGGTCATAACTTTCCTTCCAAGGAGTAAGCGTCTTTTAATTTCATGGCTGCAGTCACCATCTGCAATGATTTTGGAGCCCACAAAAATAAAGTCTGACACTGTTTCCACTGTTTCCCCATATATTTGCCATGAAGTGATGGGACATAAAGACACCTTGTAAGTATTTATTAATTCATTAAAGGTTCATCTAGTCAAAGCAATGGTTTTTCCAGCAGTCTTGTGTGGATGTGAGAGTTGAACCATAAAGAAAGCTGAGCACTAAAGAATTGATGCTTTTGAACTGTGATGCTGGAGGAGACTTGGGAGTCCCTTGGACTGCAAGGAGATCAAACCTGTCAATCCTGAAGGAAACCAGTACTGAATATTCATTGGAAGGACTGATGCTGAAGCTGAAACTCCAATACTTTGGCCACCTGATGCGACGAACTGACTCATTGGAAAAGACTCCAATGCTGGGAAAGATTGAAGGCAGGAGAAGGGGACAACAGAGGATGAGATGGTTGGATGGCATCACCGACTCAATGGACGTGGGTTTGGATCACGTTTTATGACTTTTTAAAAGTTAGTATCTTCAGCATCAACTATTACTATTAAAATTTTTTTAGGGGTTAGATGGGGTTGGATAAACTCCTGTTACCTCTAAGGGAGGCACCATGGGGAAAGAAGTCTGGGGGATACTTGGGGAGGTCTAGAGATGAGGTTCTGCCTGCAGTAATGGCAGAGCTGAGTGGGTAACTGGGAGGGAATACAGCTGGGGGAAGGGCCTTCCCTGTCTCAGGAAAAACCAACCAGAGGCAAGAGCAAGGAGGACTGGGATACTGGGAGATAGAGAGGCATATCTTGTCTATATGAGATGACTCTGAAGGACCCAGCAGCATTCTTAGAAATTTCAAGAGTTGAAATAGGGAGGGGTTTATGGTTTTGAGGCATCACAACTGGAGTGTGGTGAACAGCCTGTCCTTCTGGGGTCCCGAAACCCAAGGAGACATAGACTGAAGGGGCTGCCTGACTGCAGAGTCTCTGCTCGTTCTTAGGTCTACAGTCCTGCCAGGAAGAGTGAAGGAAACATACTGATGACCTCAGAGGAGTCCAAAGGACACCGCTGGAGTCTGATGTCTGATCCAATCATTGGCTTTGCTATTTTTTTTTTTTAACAGCAAAACCCCTCAACCAAACAAATGCAGAAGTGAAAGAAAGGATTTGTGGAACAAAGTGGGTCACAGTTCTGGTAGAAACAAAATTACTCTCATGACAAACTTGTTGGTCTGGCCCCAGATTCATGACCCAGACCTTGGTGAATAGTCATAATAAAAGCTACTGGTCTAATCAGTTTGGGAGAAAAGGGTTGTGACCACACAAAGAAAGCACATGGAATTTATTGGGCTCAGGGAACAGCTGTGCATCTTGATGGTGACGGCAATGGTTACACAAATCTGTATGTGTGTGTGTGGTGTGTGTGTGTTAGGCGCTTAGTCATATCTGACTCTTTGCGACCCCGTGGACTGTAGCCCACCCAGGCTCCTCTGTCCATGGAATTATCCAGGCCAGAATACTGGAGTGGGTAGCCATTCCCTTCTCCAGGGGATCTTCCCAACCCAGGGATTGATCCCAAGTCTCCCGCATGGCAGGTGGATTTTTTACCACTGAGCCACCAGGGGAATCCATAGGTATTAAAATTTATGGAAATGTAAAAAAATGCTACTAGTCTAATCAGGTACCTTTCCTGGATTTATAGAAAGCACAGTAACTCTGTGAGGCAGGTATTCATTTTCCCAAATAAGGATGCAGACTTAAGGGGCTTAAGGAGAGAGCCCAAGTCATACAAACAAGAAACGAGAGCTGAGGTGAGCGGCCGGCCACGTCCCACAGGGCAAGTGTGGCGGTGCTAGAGCCAGCTGTGTGCGCTTGCTACTCTGTTTCAGTTCCTGGATTTGACCCCAGTATATTTTATTCTGAAAAGCAAACAAACAAAACCCCAAAACAAGCTCATCCAATTCTAGAAGTCATCGAATCATAGAATTCAAAGATGAGCGGGATGTATTGGAGCTTCGTGTTGTTACTCATTTGGAATATGCCTGGCCCATGCGGCTTAAGGGACTCTTCAAAGTCCCATCTTCAGGAAATATTAGTGCCAGTCCTGATACTATGTCTTCCGAAGTTAAACCCGAAAGGCATTATGGAGTTTTTCTCTCTTCATGGCAAAAATCCAAAGATATGAAAGAAGAGACACACAATAGCTGTAATCAGCAAGTATTCTTTCCCTTTCGCTCTCTCTCCTCTTCATCTGTTTAGTTTAAAAATTCCTACAATTGGTTACAAATTCTCACATCACCTCTGCCTTCTTATCAGGTTTGTGCAGTTGGGAGATAAAGACCCACACTATCTTCAAATCAAGCAGGCAGTTGCTGTGATGAATCCTTCCTTCCTAATTTAAGCTGAAACCGCAAAGTGGGCCCCACGTTATAACCAGTGATGGGAAAGGGGAAAACCAGAGGGGAAAAGGGCGGTGTCGCTGGGCTGATTAACCCTACAGGAGAGCCTCCAACTCACCCAGGCCCTCCCCCTCTGACCTACTTTCTCCGGCCATCGAAAGAAGAGAGAGGTTACACAGAGATGCTTCAAAGCGAGATCGGATAGCATCTTGTCTGTTCCCACCAGATAAGCATTCCCAAGCCTGCCTTCGTCACTCACTGCTTCAGAGGCCAAGGTGCTGCCGTAATCAATTGAAACAGTAGCCTACTATTACTGCTCCCTCCGTCCCCAGCATAGTGCAGGGTTTCTTGGTCTGGATTGAAAGGCTGACATTCTTGGTAATGAATAGGACATTTTAAATCACTAGTCTATGTCCCACAGGCATTCTGCCCAGGGACAATTGATGAGGGCAAGAAGAATGATAATAAGGGAACCCAAGACTTCATTCCTACCAGAATGCTGCTGGTGGTTATGGAGAAAACAATCTGACGTGTGTTCTTATTAATCCTCTGCCTGTGCATCTGGGACTAGGATGGAGATGCTAAAATTCGAGCCAGGCTTCCCTGGCTCCCTTTGGAAACTGCTGGATCTAATCTTTAGCAATAACAGAGCACCCGTTTCTTTGTTTATTTTCCCAAGCAAAATACTAATTCATGTAAATGAATCATTGAACTAGGTCTGTTAGACTACTTCTTATTTTCTTAATGATTCCCATTTTCTGGACACCCAACAGTGCGTTTCTGAAGATGTTAATCATCTAGGTTTTTTCACGTGTGCTGGATGCTGTGTCCATACTCCCTGTCATTCTCCTCATGGCTCTTATTCTCTCTTGCTTCTCTTTCTTTGACTTATTTTTATTTACTTATTTATTTTTGATTGCTCTGGTCTTTGTTGCTGCGCACAGGTTTTCTCTAGTTGCAGTAAGCGAGGGGACTCTGCCTTGTGAGTTCTCGTTGTGGGCTCTAGGGTCCACAGGCTTCAACAGTTGTGGCTTGTGGGTTTAATTGCTCTGTGGCATGTGGGATCTTCCTGGATCAGGGATCAAACCCATGTCCCCTGAATTGGCAGGTGGATTCTTAACCACTGAACTACCAGGGAAGTCTATTGCTTCTCATAACTTGATTTCCTTCTTCACTTGGTCAATTCCTACCAATCTTTCAAAATGCACCACATTAAAAAATTTTGTTTTACTCCAACTTCAAGATCACTTTTGAAATGGGAAAATTTATTTCCAGCTCAAAGGAGGTGCCATAGTTTCTGTTCTTTGGTAAAATAAAAGGCCTGAACCTATTTTTTTAATTGATGGATAATACACATGCAGTAAACTACACAGCAATTATCTAAGTAGGGCTTGATAATATCTTATATATATCTGTGTAATAAACATGCAGATTAAAGTAAGTATTTCTAGGACATATGAAGATTCTTTTCTGTTCTCTACTCCTGATATCAGCACATTTTTGACTTTTGTGACCATCGATTAGATTGTCCTACTCTTGAACTTCATATAAGTTCAGTATGCAGTTTTTTGCAGTTGGTTTTTTTTGTTGTTGCTCAAGGTAATACTTTTTAGATTCAGCCATATTATGTGGGCATCAGTGGGTGATTTTTTTATTGATATATAGTTGTTCATTTTTTGACTATACCACAATTTATGTATCTGTTCTTCTGCTGATAATGATTTGCTCCCAGCTTTTGAGAATTATGAATAAATCTCCTATAAATAACGTTGTTCATATTTTATTGCTGGATAAATGTACTTACTTCTCTTGGGGATAAAACTTTACATGAGACTGGTGATTTACAGGCTAGGTCTTTGTTTTTAGGTTTAATGGATACAACCAAATAGTTATATAATGTGTTTGTACCAATTTGGTTTCCTAATATTTGAGATTTCCAGTTGCACTACATCCTTACCAACATTTTGATTATAGCATTTTTAATAATTTAATTTGAAATTTTTTTGTTCTAAAAAAAATTTTAAAAACTTTAATTTTATTTTCTTAGAGGAGTATTGGTATCTTTTCATTTGCCTATGAGAAACTCGAGCATCCAGTTTTGTAAAGTGTCTGTTCAAATCTCACGATTAAAAAAAGAAAATAGAATTGTTTGACTTTTTCTTATTGGGCATATCATTTGAACAGACACTTCCCCAAAGAAATTTTGCAGAGCCAATAAACCCTTGAAAACATGGTCCTTTCTTTAATCAGCCTCAAAAATCGAATAAAGATAAGATCTATCTTGGGCAGTTTTTTGCTACAGATTAGCATTGGCCTTGTTCTCTGTTTACTAGTATTGCTGTTGAAAGTCTTTCTGCGCTAGAGCTACAACTGGAAAGCAGGGGGCCCTGAGTGGGTCTCAACCCAATTCCCAGATTCTAGAAAACTCTCACCTGGCTCTCCTCTGCTCTTCAAAGATGACAACTTCCTTTAAATCTGCTTGTGGTTTTCCTAGTATTTGGAACTACTGTAAATTATGATGTAAACCTGCCATTTTTAGGAGGCAGGGTTCTGCTTCTCTCCATGCTTATTTTAGGGTTTGTTTGTGTGTGTGTTTTTTTTTTTTTTTTTTATAAGAAGGCTTCCCAGGTAAAGAAGCCCTAGTGGTAAAGAACCCACCTGCCAATTCAGGAGACATAAGAAACATGGGTTCAACCCCTTGGTTGGGACAATTCCCTGAAGAAGGAAATGGCAACCCATTCTAATATTCTTGCCTGGAAAATCCTATGGACAGAGGAGCCTGGTGGGCTACAGTTCATAGAACTGCAGAGATTTGGACATGACTAACTGACTAAATACACAAGCAGAAAAAAATTATTATTTTAACAATTGACACCAATGTTCCTTTGTTTGAAAGAAGTACTTTGACAGGTTGATGTTGTCAAGAACTAAAATTTAAGGAGGTACATGAGACCAAGAGAAGAGTTGCTTGGCTCTGGAGAGTTGGGAAGAGGATCAGAAGAGATGTGAGAGCTACTGAGCTCTTTGGGGTTTTTCAAAAGCACTTTAAGGTGATGATATCCATGAGTGCATTTAAAAATGCTGATGTGGTAGATCGTATTGCTGTTCATCTATTTTCAGTGCCACTTCCTGTGGGGGGATTACATAGCTCCAGGCTCTCAGAACTCGGACTTGGCCATGGGACTTACACTGGTCAATAAATCGTGAGCGAAACTGATGTTCGTCACTTTCCAAGCTAAAGCTTTAAGAGTCGGTGAGTGATTCCCTCTTCCATGATGACTGGCTGTGTTCCAGATTGCAAGTACTCTGTCAGCCTCTGTCCACAAGAAGAAAATGGGAACATGGCCAGAGCCAGTGGTGAACTTGTAGGGTGACTAGACAGTAAAATTTTATTACTGGAAGCCACTAGGATTTGGGGGGTCATTTGTTAATTTAGTCTTACCCAATTGATTCAGTTCCATTCTATTTTGTAAGTTCTCCTTTATTCTCTATGCCCCCAACTAAGCAAATCTCTAGCAAATTCTGCTCTGCTCACAAGTATTTTGGGCTTCTCTGGTAGCTCAGTTGGTAAAAGAACCGCCTGTAGTGCAGGAGACTCAGGTTCGATCCCTGGGTGGGGAAGATCCACTGCAGAAGAAAACGGCAACCCACTCCAGTGTTCTTGCCTGGCAAATCCCATAGATAGAGGAATCTGGTATGCTACATACAGTTCATGGGGTTGCAAAGAGTTGGACACCACCACCACAAGAATTTTGCATGGGAAATTTATGTAGTTGAATCAAAGAGGGAGGTGCTCTTTGGGTTTGGGGTGATGCAAACACAGGCTGAGCCAGAAGAAAAAGAACTATCTAGAGAATGCTAGCACCCTTGGGATGCACAGAAATGGTAGGCAGTGATTTGAACCAGATATCCAAAAAGGAGAGGACTCCCATCTGACATCTAGGTTATCTTTGGAGACAGCATGGACCCGTACTACTCTGTGTAATCTCCATGTCTAGTTGTTTTTCATTTTCTAGACTCAGCTTGGCAGTACAGATGGTGATGGCTTTGACTGAAGGAAAGGATGATCTCCCAGTGGGTTAAGAAGACGGCTGTCAGTGGTGACTATAAGCTTGGGTGTTTTGATCAATGCATGATGTTGGGGATTTATGAAATGGCCTCATACCTTTTAGACCACAATATTTTACTTTAGAAAAATGGGGATTTATCATTTGCTGAGCTTTGGCTGATGCTGATGCTGGGAAAGATTGAAGGCAGGAGAAGAAGGGAATGACAGAGGATAAGATGGTTGGATGGCTTCACCGACTCAATGGACATGAGTTTGAGCAAGCTCTGGGAGTTGGTGATGGACAGGGAAGCCTGGTGTGCTGCAGTCCATGGGGTCACAAAGAGTTGGACACAACTGAGCTACTGAACTGAACTGAGCTTTGGCTGTTTTCTTTCCTCCTAACATCAGTTCTAGTGTCTGCTCAGTTGTTTGGTTGTGTCCAGCTTTTTTTTGACCCAGTGGACTATTGCCCACCAGACTCCTCTGTCCATGGAGTTCTTCTGGCAAGAATACTGGAGTGGGTTGCTATTTCCTCCTCCAGGGGATCATTCTGACTCATGGATTGAACCCATGTCTCTTGTGTCTTCTGCATTGGCAGGTAGATTCTTTACCACTGGGCAATGTGGGAAGTCCAACATCAGTTCTAATTAGAAGGAATCCAATCAATTTGTGGCAGTCAGTTTTCTGTCAGGCTGATTCCCTGGTAGGTTCTGAGTTTTCACATTTTTCTTTGTTTACATAGGCATTGTTTAGGGATGGGATTGGATAAAAACTCCTACCCATACATCATTTAAGCCATGTTTCTGCAAAAAAAAAAAAAATCTCTTCTGTACTAGAAAATTGTGGGAGAAGTGATGGATGCCTTTTCACCTCCATTTGAAACCCATATCCCTAAATCTCGATGGGTGGACGAGCTTCCTGGTAGAGGACTAGCCTTCACCACAAGTGAATCTTCTTTAGTTTAATGGAATAAAGCAATACTTTTGGGTGGCAACCTTTGGCGGGTTTCTGTTGGTCTGATGGAAGAAACAATAATGCTTTTTCAGTCTGCACAATCTGGTTTTTCATTTTTTTAGGGTGTAGGTGTTAGGGGAAGCACACTGACTGAAACCGCCCACCCTGGCCAGGCACCATAGTAACCATTTGCATGAGCTGTTTTATGACTGGAGGTCCTGGTAAGGAGCATGAAACTAACGAGCCACCACCAACCGGAAGAGTTTGGGAAAGGTCAAAAGGAGACACCACATGTCTGACCACTTCCCAGAATCCTTCTCTCTGGCATCTATCTTGGCTGAACAAGGCATGCACCACCAGGAGGTCTCTGAGGCAGAATGATTGGCTAAAGACAATCTGGAAACTAATTCAATCACCATAAAACCCAAGACTGGGAACCACGTGTCAGAGCAGTTCTTCTGGGTTCCCTTACCCTACTGCTCTCTGCCCGGGCGCCCTTTCCCAATTAAATCTCTTGCTTTGTAAGCATTTGTGTCTCCTCGGACAATTCATTTCTGAGTGTTAGACAAGAGCCCAGCTTCGGGTCCTGGAAGGGGTCCCCCTTCCTGCAACACGGGGGTTAATGTCCTGAGGGGACACAGTAGCAGCATAGGAGAGGATCTCTTAGCAGCCCTTGACAATTGCCAAGAGGACTTACCATAAAAAAAACACTTTTATTTTCCCTCCCCCCACCGATAGTTTTTCTGGGCTTCCCTGTTCATTATTCCATTCCTTCATGGATGTAAGGTTTTAAAAACCATTCATCTTCCGACCAGTTGAATGGCCTCTCCTCTGTCCTTCCCATCCCAGGTGTGTTTCCTGAAGATTTAAGTCTGGCTTCTTGGTCTGCAGTTTCTATTCTGTAACTTGTTTCGTGTCTTCCAGAGGAAGCCCTGTCTTTTGGCTCTCTAATCAGCTCTGACAGCTCTGGGTGCTGCGACCCTGGTAATTAGTCAAACCGGGAAGGCAAGTGGCATTTATTCCATTCACCTTTGGAAACTTGCATCTGGGATCTCCTGCAGAGAAACCTAGGTTGGGATTCAAAGTCAGTGATTGCTTCACCCCTCCCTCCCTACTCTCCATCCCACAGGATCACTGATTAGGAAATGGCTGTTCCCCTAAGACCATTTCCATTCCTATGGCAGGCTTTGAATAGAACTCACACATTTTAGAAATGCAAATGGATTTAATTTGAGCAAAGTGAGTGACAGAGGAAGCTAGAGTCTTACTTTTTACCAGTTGCTTTCTGCCACAGTCTTTCAGGCAGATGTGCTGGACAAAAGGAAATAGCCAAGTTCACATCACGATGATAAGGGTCACAGTGTTGGCTATGCTTATTCTCTGCCATGTGCTAAGCTGATTCAGTTCTGTCCGACTCTTTTCATCCCCAGGGACAGTAGCCTTCCAGGCTCTTCTGTCTATGAGATTCTCTCCAAGAATTCTGGAGTGAGTTGTCATGCCCTCCTCCAGGGGTTCTTCCTGACCCAGGGATGGAGCTCAAGTCTCTTACATCTCCTGTCTTCTGCATTGGCAGGCAGGTTCTTTACCACTAGTGCCACTATGCTTCAGCCCCATTAAAAATTCCTCCTAGTGGAGCAGGAGAGGGAACATGCCTGACAGACTGCTGAGGGTGGGGTCATTTAGCATAAATGATGAACATAAAATCTTTGAAGAAAGCCAACATAAGAAAGACCCGAATGAACTTCTTGGCCACCCTCATATATCTTTTTATATTATTCAACTCCTTGTCTGAAGAAGTATGGCAGGAAGGGCCAGCAAAGGTTTTGGCTTGGATGCTACCAGGATGAACATTCTGCCTCTGTTTCCTCCAAGCCTGTGTCTCTTGGCTCAAGGAGGGAGGTCTTGTGTTGCTTTTCTGTCAGAGGTCATCATGGTGCAGATTCCAGCAGCGAGAAAGAAATGTCAGGGGAGGTGAGGCCTTCTCTGTGCCTGCCAGAACATTCCAATCAGGGAGCATTTATCCTCTCCACATACAAGGCCTCCCAAACACTGCATTTCCTAGAAACACCTGGACCCTCAAAGGCACATAGTAGAGGTTCAGATTACACTACATATGCTTCAGGTTTTTGTTGGGTTGGTCAGTCATGTCCAACTCTTTGCGACCCCATGGACTATAGTCCGCCAGGCTCCTTTATCCATGGGATTTCCCAGGCAAGAATACTGGAGTGGGCTGCCATTTCCTACTCCAGGGGGATCTTCCCAACACAGGGATCAAACGCCTGTCTCCTGCACTGGCAGGTGGATTCTTTGCCACTGAACCACCAGGGAAGCCCATGCTTTAGCAAATAGAATGTATTTTCTGAAAACCTTGACTCTGAAGGTTGGTAGGTTATTATACTATGATCTCAAGTCTCATTATCACTCTGTAATTAACTGACACCATTAACATAACATGAATGTCATCAGCTTAGTATATATTGTGACAAAGACTCTCCTTGACCAAACTAGACAGGTTTCTCTGAGCACTTTTGGGACTAGGCTCTCTCCATGGGCTTTGTCCTCAAGAGCCCAGTGGTGACAAGAATCCTGCTGAAACAGTTTAGCCAGAACCCCCACCCTTGGTACTGATCAAATCCCTTTTCCCCTACCACCCGCACAGGCTATATCTAATCTGCCCACCCTGCTTTCAGCAAGAGCCCAGCTTGCTTGGGCCCCCGAGGAAGAATCCCCCTTCTTGATAAACTTCCTGGACCGGTGCCCCGACTCTACTCATCAGCTGTAAATCCCTACTTTCCCTTCTGTACCTGGACTTGAGCCTAGTTCCATAGGAAGGTCTCTTTTTCCCTATTGTAATAGTTCTTAAATAAAATCTGTTTTTATTACCTTAACTACTGTCCTGCTCTGGTTTTCATGAAGAGTGTGGGATTAACATATACACACTACTATGGATAAAGCTACTATGGATACTATAGATGAACAACAACGACCTATAGTACAGCACAGGAATGTCTTTTAATAACCTATAGTGGAAAGGAATCTGAAAAAGAATAGATGTATATATATCTATCTGTATGTATATTTAAGTGAATCATTTTGCTTTACACCTAAAGGTGAAACAATGTAAATTAGCTACGAAGTGAAGTGAAGTGAAAGTCGTTCAGTCTTGTCTGACACTTTGCGACCCCATGGACTATACAGTCTATGGAATTCTCCAGGCCAGAATACTGGAGTGGGTAGCCTTTCCCTTCTCCAGAGGATCTTCCCACCCCAGGGATCGAACCCAGGTCTCCTGCATTGCAGGAGGATTCTTTACCAGCTGAGCCACCAGGGAAGCCTAGGAACACTGGAGTGGGTAGCCTAGCCCTTCTCCAGGGGATCTTCCTGACCCAGTAATTGAACTGGCATCTCCTGCATTGCAGGCGGATTCTTTACCAACTGAGCTATCAGGGACTTCAGGAAAAAATAAATGGTAATACAAAAAAGAAAACTAAAAACAAACAGAAAACTATTGTCAATACAGATGTTATTAATGCTAGCTAATTTCTGTATGACATATAATAGTTTTAAGGCATCTCCACAGCCTCATCTAACTTGAGCCACACACTGTGGATTGTAGAAGATGATGCCTGTCTATACATGCACATCGGCTTCTCTGTAGACATTCATCAAGTGAGGTGTGTAGAAGAGACGTGAACCTAGGTTTCTCTTTAGATCTTTTATTGTGTCAACCTGGACTCAAACAATAAGACAAAAGAAAAAAAAAAGAAAAAAATCTCTTAAATATAGGGGCCAGAGTGGCCTCTGGAGATTTTGAGGGAAATGATGACAAAGATAAAAAAGGTTAACATCTTTGCAAGTGCTTTGCAGTTTACAAAACCCTTTAGAAACACACCCTCATGTGGAATTCTGTGAAGGAACCACATCCCATTGTTTTAAAATGAGGAAATGGAGTCCCGGCAATGAAATAACGTGGCCATGACCTTGAAGTTCACATGTAGCTTAGTCCTGTGGCTTTAGGAATCGTGCTCTATTCAACCACGTTCCTCTCAAAATAAGATCCATTGCCTTGGATCAGAATGGAAGGATAAAACCAGTTTTAATAGATTTTGAAAAATGAGAGACTAAAACCATAGCTGTCTGAACTGGGCGCAGTGTTACGTGGAAATTTCTATTCTCTAGTCACCCTCGCTCCATTTCCTCCAGCCTCGCACTGACGCTGGCTTTTCTTTAACGTTTTTATTTTCTCTTCTGTGTTAAAAATGATCAGCCTGTCCCTGTCGACTTCTCTGTCACACTTCCAGACACACAAGCCTTTCTGATTCCAGAAAGTTTAGTGTCTACAGACATCCTCACGTTGGGTTTTAGAATCCAGTTGGTTTTATCTCTATAATATCATGAGACAAATTTATTAAGAAAGAAATGTACGTTTTCTAACATCTATAGCTGTGTGTGTTTCAAACTAAATATCAGAGCCAGTCATAGTCTGTGAGGTACACATGTTCCTAAACATCTGGACACATTGTTACCATGAACACAGAATATCCTCATATTTGCAGACACATTTTATAAAATATGGACAGGACTATAATCAGCGTGTGCTCAGTTGATTCAGTTATGTCCAAATCTTTGCAACCCCATGGATTGTAGCCCACCAGGTTCCTCTATCCATGGGATTTCCCAGACAAGAATACTGGAATGGGTTGCCATTTCCTCCTCTAGGGAATCTTCCTGACCCAGAGATCGAACCTGTTTGCTGCATTGTAGGTGGATTATTTTAACCAACTGAGCCACCCCAAATAAGGAGCAACACATTGAAGTTATTTTTTCCAAAACAGAAATCTCTTTACTATTTATCTTATTATTGACATATATCTAATAATTATTAAGAAATCAAACACTACCAAAATGTATAAAAAATAAATTGAAAGCTCTTTATGACCCACTTCCATGAGAGGACTATTGATCATAGTTTGGCAAACATACTTTTAGCTTTTAGGTTTTCTGATGTGTATAAACACATGTATGCAAATATTATGTTATTTGCAATAAAATTGGAATTAATACACACTAGCCTGTGATAATTTTTTAAATTAGCAAGATTTCAGGAATATCTCTCACCTTTATTTATATATCTATGTATACATATACTTTACATTCCTCTATATTTATATTTATATCTCTATTGATCCTTGGGTTGGGAAGATCCCCTGGAGAAGGAAATGGCAACCCACTCCAGTATTCTTGCCTGGAGAATTTTATGGACCGAGGAACCTCGTGGGCTATAGTCCATGGAGTCACGAGGAGTGAGACACAACTGAGCGACTAACACTTTCACTTACTTTGCTTTCATATCCATATATGTGGGCCTTGCTGGTGGCTCAGTGGTAAAGAATCTGTTTGACAACACAGGAGACCCGGGTTTGATCCCTGGATCAAGAAGATCCCCTGGAGAAGGAAATGGCAACCCACTCTAATATTCTTGCCTGGGAAATCCCATGAACAGAGGAGCCCTGTGGTCTACAGTCAAGAGTAGTAGCAAAGAGTCAGACACAGGTGAGCAACTAAATAGCAACAACATCCATATATGTATCTATATCTCTGTCATACCTTTTAGTATATATAAAAGTGAAAGTGAAAGTTGCTCAGTTTTATCTTACTCTTTGTGACCCCATGGACTGTAGCCTGCCAGGGTCCTCTGTCCATGGAACTCTCTAGGCCAGGATACTGGAATGAGTAGCCATTCCCTTTCCAGGGTATTTTCCCAATCCAGGGATTAGACCCAGGTCTCCCACACTGCAGGTGGGTTCTTTACCATTTGAGCCACCATGGAAGCCCAAGAATACTGGAGTGGGTAGCCTATCCCTTCTTCAGTGGATCTTCCCAACCCAGGAATCGAACCAGGGTCTCCTGCATTGCAGCTGGATTCTTTACCAGCTGAGCTATCAGGGAAGCCACTTTAGTGTGTGTGTGTGTGTGTGTGTGTGTGTGTGTAATATTACATTGCCTAGATGTACTCCAACTTATTTAATCCCACATTGACAGCTTGGATTTTCTTAGTGTTTCACTACTAAAAATAATGATGCAATGAATATACTTTATAAATACATTTGAACAATTACTTACTTCCTAAAGGAAAAATTCCCTTAATTAGAATTGCTAGGCATTTCCAATTTTGACACATATTGCACAATTGTCCTGAAGAGCTTTGTTTGTATACAACCTCTGTCAACAGAGTAGTTGAGCTCCCTTCCTTACACCCACCCCTGATGGTGCTGAGTATCATCAGTCTTTGAAAGTTTTTGTTGCAGATATTTCAGTTTAATGTGATTCTACTCAAGCTCTAACATGTTTTCCTTCAGAAGCTAATACAATATAAATATAAAAAATAAAATCAGCTGTGGTGATAAATCTAAATATAATGTCAATTAGATCTATGCAGAGTGAGCCCAAGGTGCTCAACGATGAATTTTAAAAAGCTGTTAGAAATATGCACGGAGGAGAGGTTTTGAAAACTCTTTCACTTGGTTGAACATTAGGAAAATCAAATAGACTCCCACCAACACGCAATGTGTGGTGTTCAACTTGACTTTACACAGCAAACAGGAAGGCTCTATTAGAACAGCAATTAGCACAAGAAAAGAAAACATAGTCTTCATCTGGTCCTAATCATGGCACAGGTGTACACCTCCTCATCAGCCTGTCTGTCTGTCCTTCCATTGTGGTACTACTTGCCCTACATCTACCCATCCTGTGTGCTCTGCCTTTATGGAATTGGCTCTCAGCATGGCTGTCTGCACCAGGCATTCTCAGAGCCTCGTGGCTTTCCACTCTGTAGCTGCTCTGCACGATGCATGCCTGTGTCTGACTTCATCCTGTAAACGAGATCTGACCTCAGGAAGGCCAGGTGACCATCACGGCCCCAGGGCCCACATCCTGTTATCTTCATATAACAGCCAAAACAAAGACGCTTACCTTTCCACCCTCACCTATCAATCCCAGGGAAACAAGTGGCAAGCCTTGCTTGGGACATGCCTCCATCCTAGAATAATTCTCTATGGCCAAAGATGGAGTATTTTCATAAGCTAACCTGGGTCCTGTGTCCAGCCCTGGTCTGAGAAGGACATGCACTGACTGATCTGATTAACAGGAAAAAAAAAGAGATTGGTAATCAGATTAGACAAAACTAGAGTTACCAATTTTTTCTCTGAGAGGGAGGTGGTGATAAAATCATGGATGCCTCCAACTCGCATGTGTGATATAGGGAGAGGGCTAAAGGAGTACTCGGAAAGGCGTGTAGCATGTGCAGAAAGATAAGAGAAGAATCAGAGGCAAGAGAAAAAAGCACATGTGTTTGGAAAATAATGAGTCATTTTATCAGGCTGGAAGATGTGACTTGTGATGGCACACAGTGGACTCTGAGACAGAGAAAGTCAAACCAGACTTCTATCGAGTAGAAGAAGAAATTGTAGCTCTTAGAATTTATACTATTAACACAGCTTCTCTAGTCTTTAAAACATTTCTAGGATCTGAATCAATAGTTTTTCGAATCCAGCAAACATGAGAGTCTAAGTAACTTGCTCAAGTGCAAAACTTAAAGGACAATTACAGGACAAGTTCTAGCCTCAAAGGAGAAGGAAATGGCCACGCGCTCCAGTATTCTTGCTTGGGAAATCCCATGGACAGAGGAGCCTGGTGGGCTACAGTCCGTGGGGTCGCAAAAAGTCAGACGCCACTGAGTGACTTTCATTCACTTCTTAGCTTCACAGTCAGGTCTACGTGACCCCCAGACCCAGACTCCTTTCTCAGGGTTAGAATGCCTTTCATATTGCAACACAAGCTGACTTCTGTGAATCGTTTCCCATTAAAGATATTTTGAGTAATGATATTAATAAAAAAGAAATGAGAATATTCTTTTTTTTTTTTACCATTGGCTAACGTACTTCATTTTTAGATACTAGAATTATAACATTCATTTTACAGAAAAAAATTAAGTGTAATAGCCAAGAAATGGCACTTATTGGAATAGCTGAAATAATAACTAATATCCTTAATCATAGAAGATTGAATCTCTAACTTTGAATATTAAAAACCTGGTTTTATACCTAACATTTATTTAATGGCATTATGTCTTTGATACTATATGATTTGCAGATATTATATAGCTAATCCTTAACAGAAGACTTTAAGCTGGTATCACTTCCTCTAATTAACTGGTGAAAAAAAGTTAGGCTCACAGAGTTTAAGCAATTTGCTTGTAATCATAAAGCTGGTGGCAAATGGCAAAATAAATATTAAGACAAAATTCTGAACTCTCTCTGTGGAGGGGAGGGAACTGGCTGTGGTGTCTGGCAGTCCAGTCCCCTTGAAGTTCCCTGATTCTCCCCATCGTACATGCAATCCCTCTGTGTTCATTTAATGAAAAGCCCAGGACAAAAGTCACAGGAAAGGCTTAGTGTTGCCAGAGGCAGAAGCAGTCTATTGAGGCTTATGTAGGTATAAATCAGGATGGTTGAGTTGCTGTTGCTTTCTTTGACCAGAAAATTGTTACTTTCAGATCATGGCATTGGTTGGCATTGGAATAACCACAGTGGAAAGTAAAAATGTTGTTGCTGTCTAGTTGCTAGCTTTTGTCCAACTCTTTTGTGACCCCATGGACTGTAGCCCACCAGGCTCCTCCATCCATGGGATTTCCCAGGCAAGAATACTGCAGTGGGTTGCCATTTCCTTATCCAGGAAAGTTTCCCAACCCAAGGGTCAGACTTGCATCTCCTGCATTGGTAGGTATATTCTTTACCACTGTGCCACCAGGTAAGTCCATAGAAGGTAAAATAGACCAGCTTAAAAGAAAATCACATAGCAGGTAAAGAAGATAGATTTAAATAGAGTAGATGATGTGTATGTTTTTGTGTGTAAACACTTTCTGTTCTCAGGTTCCCTTGTTGGAGACAAAAAGATTGACAACATGGAAGGTAAAAAAATCCCCCTTGCAATAGAAATTGTTTACTTCCCTTTCTAATTCTCCCATCCCCTTTCCTTCCTCCCTGTTAAAATAATTTTATTTTCCAAACTAACATCTTTGTGTACTCTTGCAAATAATTGGGCATATCTAGGAGAGCCAATCAGTCCATCCTAAAGGTGATCAGTTCACTGGAAGGACTGATGCTGAAGCTGAAACTCCAGTACTTTGGCCACCTCATGCGAAGAGTTGACTCATTGGAAAAGACTCTGATGCTGGGAGGGATTGGGGGCAAGAGGAGAAGGGGATGACAGAGGATGAGATGATTGGATGGCATCACCGACTCGATGGACATGGGTTTGAGTAGACTCTGGGAGTTGGTGATGGACAGGGAGGCCTGGCATGCTGCGATTCATGGGGTCGCAAAGAGTTGGACACGAATGAGTGACTGAACTGAACTGAACTGAATATTCTACTGTTTGTATATGTGTATATGTGTGTGTGTGTGTGTGTGTGTGTGTGTGTGTGTGTGTATGGTATCTTCTTTAAATTAAAATTCATTTTAGTAAAATAACTTAGAAAATGGACAAATTACTTTGAGATAGATGTTTAAAATTCAGTGTGTAGTGCCAAAAAATTATCAGGATTTGAAGTTGGGATTCTCAGCATCTACTTTTGAAGATTTTTCATTTAGATGAAAAGTAGAAATGTCATGCAATTTTTAGAAAAGTGAAGGCTAGCATAATTGTCTGGAGGCAAATTAGAAATAAGAAAGAAAAAGTGAAAAGTAAGAATAAGTTCTACAACAATATAAAAAAATATATGGAATTAATGAGAAGGTAAAATACTTTCAAGAAATGGATTGAAATGCTAAAAGATTAATAAAAACTTTGGATACTGGCCCTTTGTGTACAAAAATTATTATATGAAGAAGATTTTGCCTTATAGAGCATCATTTTGGTTAATTTATTTTTGACAAAGTTACTTTTAATTGTCATCAACTCTCAGAAAAACATGTTTGTCTTACCAGAGAATTCAATCTAATAATAATCACAAACAGCACTGTCACCCTCCAATGGGGTATTAGACCATTGTAGACCCTAGTGTTATAAAGATCCTGGGACACCACAGAACTAGTTCCCAGAGAAAGTTTCATAGTTACTCAGAGCTCTGTTCCTTTTCTGCAAAGTGGGAAAAATTACATGAGATGACATATTTGAAAATTATTTGAAATGTAAATGTTCTGACAAATGTAAAGGAATATGGCAATACATTATTATTTTTAAGTCCAGGAAGCATATTATATCAACTGCTAACAGAAGCATAGATTTGCATACAATCCTGAAAATAATCTCAGTAGGATTTCTAAACTCTGCAGTTCAGAATCTTCTTTTAGTTAGTTATTTGTTTGTGGGCACCAGTTCAGTAGAGACCTTCTGTGTATCTTTGGCTAAAACACTTGATTAATTGGACTCTTCAACACAGTTTTTGATTCATTCATTGATTCATCCATTTACTGTTTTGTTTCACATTTAGTAAATGCCTATATGGGCCAGATACTGGGGTAGGTGCTGGGGATTTAGGCACAAACTAAATGACCCACATCCTTAAGGCGTTCACATTTGTTAGGGTGACATGAAGAAACAATGAACTCTGCCGCACTGCCGCAGTGCTGTGCCAATAGCCAGCCTCCTGGATGAGCGCAGTAGCACTTAACTCAGCTGCAAAGATCAGAGAAAGACTCTTGGAGGAGATAGGCAACTAGATCTCTGAACTAGCTCACAAAGAATAATAAAGCACTAGCTCGGGAAAGAAGGGGTTGTGGAGAGGAACATGTGGTTTTTCTAACAAGCAAGGTATTGAGTTTAGTCTCTAGTTAGTTGAACGGAATTGAGTCAGCTTTAAGAAAAATGTATTTTTTTTAGTGGTTACAAGGTGGGGAAGCATAGAAAAGAGCTCTTCAGGTAATCAATTCTCTTTCATGCTGCCCAGTTAATAATTGCATTCATTCTCAGAGCAACTCATAAATATATTACCACTTCAGACCCACTGCTCCAAAATGCATAAATGAAAAATGATCAGTGCTTCCTTTCTTGCTGTGAATATTTTAAGTTACAACATTAAAGTACTTATTTCTCTTTCATTAGGGCCAAAATGAGCATTGAAAATAATGGGTTTTCTGTATTGATTTCAAAGAAGTGACAGAGATATAGAAATAGTGATCTGAAAAAATGAACCAAATAAACTCTTGCCTCCTGTAGAATGCTGTATTTTAATCTGAAATAGTTCATGGGATCCTGATGTTGTGTTTGCTTATATTTAAAAGAGAAAAACCACATGACAGCTCTTATTGGACTGGAATCGTGTTGAAACTGGCTCTTGAAGTGTGTTTGGAAAATATCATCGATGGAAAAGCAGCACATGGGGCTACAGCAGCATTAGGAGGAACACTGGAGTTGAAACAATGGTACTAAGACTTCCAAGGTTGCGAAAATGAAGGCAAAAGGGAGGGAATCGGGGCAAATATTTACTGAGTACTTATGCTGTCTCTGCAGCTTCACGGGGCAGCTGGTATCTACATTTCACAGGTGAGAAACCCAAGGCTCAAAGATGTGGGAGAACTTGCCCTGGGTCACAGAGTTTGCAATGACCAGGGCTGGAATTCACTCTCAGATTTGCCAGACTCCTGGTCCCAGGCAGTTTTTGTTATGCCATTTCACTGTATTAAAAGGAGACAGAGGAGAATAGAAAAAAGTATTTTGAGAAGGAAAGGAGAATAGGCATTTTTACTAAAGAGCCATGATCATTTGAGTTAAAAGCTAGGTGTGTGTGTGCAGGCTTAGTTGTATTCGACTCTTTGCAGCCCCATGGACGGTAGCCTTCTAGGCTTCTCTGTCCATGGGATTTTCCCAATCAGTTCTAATGAGATGGATGAAACTGGAGCCCATTATACAGAGCGAAGTAAGCCAGAAAGATAAAGACCATTACAGTATACTAACATATATATATGGACTTTAGAAAGATGGTAACGATAACCCTATATGCAAAACAGAAAAAGAGACTCAGGTGTATAGAACAGACTTGTGGACTCTGGGAGAAGGCGAGGGTGGGATGTTTCAAGAGAACAGCATTGAAACATGTATATTATCTAGGGTGAAACAGATCACCAGCCCAGGTTGGGTGCATGAGACAAGTGCTCGGGCCTGGTGGACTGGGAAGACCCAGAGGGATCGGGTGGAGAGGGAGGTGGGAGGGGGGACTGGGATGGGGAATACATGTAAATCCATGGCTAATTCATTTCAGTGTATGACAAAAACTACTGTAATGATGTAAAGTAAAAAAAAAAAAAAAAAAAGAATATTGGAGTGGGTTGCCATTTCCTCCTCCAACTGAATGCTGTAGCATGCAATTGAACAGTATTTCTTAAATAAAGAACATTATTTAAACTTAAAATCTGTAATTTGTGAAATAGAAATAGTAATACCTGTCTCATGGAATGGTTGTGAGGATAAAATTTTTGAAAAATATGAAAAAGAACTTTTCAACTATAAAGGTCATTAGAATCCTAGTTGTTGTTATGAAGTTCAAGTCAGTGCTGGGAATAAAGCTTCGTCTTTATCTAATGAGAATTTGAGACTGCAGATTCTACTCCAAGTTAGGAATTAAACTTAGTTTAGGGATTCCTGTAATCAATGTCTTATGTAATTATTATGTAATTACAATGTCTTATGTAATTATTAAAATTTCTACTGGTCTATTAGGCCCACGGTGTCTTTTAATTATCTTAGCTTTAGGGGAAAAAAAGAGATACATTAAGAAATGAAAGCCTCTGAACAGCTTGTTGTAGCATTATTTGTTCACAACTGCTAGCAAATGTATTTTGCCGAATCCTTCAAATCCAGTTTTTAAAGACTGAGCTGCAGCTAGTAATCATTTCATAAATATTAATGGGGAACATGCATGTGGAAAGTTAAATTAAAATGTTACCAAATGGCTAGCATGGAGCAGAAAATGAGCAGAAATTTTAATCAGTGGAATGCATGGTTGTATAACTTTTATCCTCCCATTAGAGTACAAAACAGAAGTTGATTTTCCTTCCACCTACAATCAGTTCATGTTGAAGAGCAAATGCAAATCCACTCAATTAGTGAAAGATTCTAGAAACAGCTATTCTTTAAGGTAAGTCTGCTTTCTCTGATCTTGACTGACTGCAAATGCTGGACACATAGGGTTCATGACTGACTGTAGTCTTCTCATTGGGTTTCTTGGCAAGACTTCACAAGATTTTGGGAAAGGAACCAACAAGCAATAGTTTACTTTCATCCACCTGCAATGCAGGAGACCCCGGTTTGATTCCTGGGTCAGGAAGATCTGCTGGAGAAGGGATCAGCTACCCACTCCAGTACTCCTGGGCTTCCCTTGTGGTTCAGCTGGTAAACAATCTGCTTGCAAGGTGGGAGACCTGGGTTCAATCCCTGGGTTGGGAAGATCCCCTGGAGATGGGAACAGCTACCCACTTCAGTATTCTAGCCTGAAAAATTCCACGGACTTTTATAGTCCATGGAGTCGCAAAGAGTCAGACACAACTGAGCAACTTTCACTTTCGTTTACACTCCTTCACCATTAGTTTATCATTTTTAACTTTTGGAGCTATTATAAATCTATATTTTAATGAACCTGTTGAAAATATGATTGACTTAGAAATCTCAAACTGGAAGAAAGGGAGAGTAAAGAGTTCAGATTAACTGAGCCCAGTGTTGCTAAAGCATTTAAATTTAGATCATTTTTAGTATCAACATTAGACATCCTTATCTCATATTATATTCATTCATCTACCCATCCATCCACCCATCTAGCAGATGTTCACTGAGTATGTACTATGGATCAGGTGCTTGTGTTAGGTATTGGAAATGAACAGTTGAATAAAATATAGTCATGCAGGTTCTTCTCCTAGAGTCTAATACTGCAGGAATACCATAGCTTTGTTATGAGATTGAAGGAATTATTGAAAGTAAAGCACTTAGAGCAGTTCTTGACACACAATATTGACATATGATAAACACTATATGATGATGGGGGTAGGGCAATAGTAGGGGATAAAGATGGACAAATTGGAAGGAATCTGAAAGTGACAAACTCTATATGTTGTGAGTATTTTTCTAATGAGAGAAGTGTAGTTGAAGAACAGAAAGCAGGGGAATGAGGTGATCATCCATGAGTTCCACAAAGACCACCGTGACTGCTGTTTGGAGGATGGATTTGAGATGGCAGGGGCCAGAGGGCTCAATACCAGTCCTAAGGCAATTTCATTAGATGAGCAGAAAGAAGACAGTAGACTGAAAAAAGGGAGCAGCATGCAGCATGGAGGACGGAGGGAATATCTGAGATTTTTAGGAAGGGGAAATTGGTGCTATTAGTAATTCATTGGAAATAAAAGGTGGTGGGGGTGAATTGTAGAGTCTCAGATGATGCCCTGGTTTTTAGCATAGGTGGCTGGTAGATGGTTGAGCCTTTAATGAGAAAAATGAAAGTAAAAGAGGAGCACTTTTGGTGGAGCAGTTTTGAGTTCACAGCTTTCTGAAGAGCTACATCACTAAACAGAGAATGCACTTAGCTGTGTTCAAACTCCTCCAGATCAACAGTTTAATTCTTGGATAAGGTACTGTACCATTCTGGACTTCCATTTCCAAACTCATAAAATGGGGCAAATACCATCTCAATCCAATGGGTTGTTGAGAAATTGAATAAAGATAATGTAGATGGAAGCCCCTTACTTGGGATGACAGGACCTAGTATGTAAAACTAATGAGTGGTTTGTTCAGCCTGGGAAACTTGCCCGAGAGGAAAACAGCAGTTGTTCATACACTTGTTTATTCATGTTCTCCCTTATTTATTTATTTAGTTATTTATTCATTTGGCAAGAATTTATTGAGGACTTTCTGTGTGCAGGTAATGTGTCAGGTGCTTTGAGAGGGAGGAGTTACTTTGGCAAACAAGGATTTTTTGGAGTGCCAACTGTGTCTCTGGGCTAAAACCACTTTCAGTTTAGTTTGATTATGTCTGTATTCCTGCTCAATAGCATAAGAATGCAACCTCTACCCTTTATGTTACTCTCACGACAACAAGACAGCACACTGGATGGTTGCCGGTGAGTCAATTTATTTTTTTTTTTTTGTTTGTTTTTTTATTTTATTTTATTTTTTTTTTTATTTTTTATTTTTTTAAATTTTTATTAGTTGGAGGCTAATTACTTTACATCATTACAGTAGTTTTTGTTATACATTGATATGAATTAGCCCTGGATTTACATGTATTCCCCATCCCAGTCCCCCCTCCCACCTCCCTCTCCACCCGATCCCTCTGGGTCTTCCCAGTGCACCAGGCCCGAGCACTTATTTTTTCATTTTGAATTAAATTAATTGGTGGATAAAGTGTTATTAACAACAACAATAAAAATAATAGCTAAAATCTACCAAATGTTTTCTAATAAATTGTAATTCACTATCTCCATTCTGTGAGGTGGGTTTTTTCTCCCGAGTTTATAGCTGAGGAAACTGGGACCAAGAGGTACTTTGTGTTCTTCCAACAAGATCAAGCATTTTCCTTGAAAAAACAATGTGAATAATTTTCAATACAATGAAAATCCAGTTATTTGGGCAAACCTTTGTCCGAAACAAACAAACAACACAGTATTGCAAAGCAACTATGCTCCAGTAAAAATTGGAAAAGAAATCAGGATGAAAGAGAGTAAAAAAGCCTATGTATATGGTGGGATACCGCACAGTGAAATAATATCTGCATTATGGGAGTACCAGAAGGAAAGGAGGGGAGGAAAGGAACAGAAGAGTTGTTTAAAGTAATAATCTCCCAGAGGTAGGGGGGATATAGCCAGCCAGATATATGAAGTTTAAACATCCCCAAATAGAGATCTCTGAGACATGTTATGATGAGGATAATCAAGCTCTCAAAAGGCAAAGAAAGAATTTTGGAAGCAGCAAGAGAAAAAAGACTCATCACAGACAAGGTAATCCTGGTAAGGTTATCAGCAGATTTCTCACCATTAACCCTGTAGACCAGAAGAGAGTAGGATTTATATTTGAAGAGCTAAAAACCAACCAACCAACCACAGAAAAGCAAACTGCCAACCAAGAATGCTTTCCTCAGATCCCTTTAAAATTCTTATTTTACGTGTGCCATTTGTTTTCCAGCAGGGCACTTTGTCAAGTGTATTGGACTCTCTGTTACCGTTTGTTCATCACTTTCCAAAAGTGGAGTGATGAGAACTCTATTGGGTCATGATATTCAAAGACCAAAACTTCTTTGATTTTCAAGAACCTGATGTATTTACACCTGCAAAATCAAAAGGAAATCATCAACAGCCTCCCCTGGTGAGGCAGAATAGATTGGTAACCACAGAAAGCATGTCTAAACTTTGTACCAAGGCCAGAAGTTTGGACAGCATGGTCATTGTGTCCTGGAAAAGGAATCAGGAAGGCAAAGGCCTGGAATTCAGCTGCCATGGTCAGTGGGTAGGGCTTCCCAGGTGGTGCTAGTGGTAAAGAACCTGCCTATTAATGCAGGAGACATAAGAGATGTGGATTCCATCCCTGGGTGGGGAAGATCCCCTTGAGGAAGACCATGGCAAACTCACTCCATCATCTTGCCTGGAGAATCCCATGGAAGAGGAGCCTGGAGGGCTGTAGTCCACAGGGCCACAAAGAGTCGGTCACGACTGAAGCGACTTAGCACACATGCCATTAGCGTGTCACCCCGCTCCACCCCCACCCCAGATCCTGTGAGACCTCTCTCTGGTCCTGATAATAAATCCAGAATTTTGCTTACATTAGTGTCGGTAGCTTTCTGTCTCCTGCAATGGAAACAGTCTTTGACTAATATATACTCTTAGTCATTGTTCTTTTACTGTAAACATTAAAATTTCCAAAACAAAGTGTTTTGAAATGTACTGAGTTAACAGGTACAGATGCTCACAACTCTTCAAGTGATCACCAGGCTCCTACCATGAGCATGGGACACCCAAAAGTGTGAGGCATGGATCCTGCTCTCAACCTATCATGGCAATAAATATCAGTAATAGCAATGTTTGTTAGTTGCTTCTTACTTTATTTTTTTAGTGTCTTTGGCTGTTATGGAGGCATTCCTTTATAGTGTCATAATAACAACCCTCTGGGGTAGATTTTATTAACTAATTTTGTTAGGGGAAGCACACTGACTGGAACCGGCCACCCTGGCCAGGCACCATAGTAACTATTTGCATGAGTTGTTTTACCACGGGAGGTCCTGGTAAGGAACATGGAACTAACAAGCCACCACCAACCGGAAGAGTTCGGGAAAGGTCAAAAGGAGACACCACATGTTCGACCATCTCCCAGAATCCTTCTCTCTGGCATCCCCATTGGCTGAATAAGGTGTGCACCACCAGGAAGGACTCTGAGTGAGAATGATTGGCTAAAGACAACCTGGAAACGAATCCCATCACCATAAAACCCGAGACTGGGAGCTACGTGTCAGAGCAGTTCTTCTGGGTTCCCTTACCCTATTGCTCTCCATCTGGGCACCCTTTCCCAATAAAATCTCTTGCTTTGTCAGCATTTGTGTCTCCTCGGGCAATTCATTTCTGAGTGTTAGTTGAAAGCCCAGTTTCCGGTCCTGGAAGGCGTCCTCCTTCCTGCAACAATTTTACAGATGAGAAAACTATGGTTTTAATGAATTTAGCCAACATATATTCTAGTAAGTGTCACAGCTAGTAGGGTAGGGGGTAGGGGGTGAGTCTGTCTGATTCTGCTTCCTCTGTTTTTGTCTATTAATTCCAACTTGGGAGAGAGTCAATAAGACTGGAATGGAAAACTGTGTCTCAGATGACTTGCCACATGGAACCAGCCCAAGAGACCTAACCTAACTTTCTTTTCTACATTTCCTAAACTGACAACACCCTCAGAATCAGCTCTTCCTACCCTCCAGCTCTGTGAATCATCTTCCTTAAAGTCAAAGAGTCTTGAGCGGCTGTGCTTCTGTACGTTGAATTTTCACACTCCAATGACCAGTGGCTGGACATCATCTTCTATGCCAGATACAAGCCCTTGGTGTGTTATGAATGCCTGAAAGCTATAATTCAGTCTGAAAACCCAATACTTCCTCACATCAGGAGATGCTTGGATCAAACTGCATTTAGGGCTGATGAATGAAATGTGTTATTAAAGATAATTCTTCCCAAAGCAGTGGTAATTATCTCAGCATTAACATTCCTAATTTAATTCAGCCCTGATTAAATCTTTTTTTTTTTTTTTCAGAAGGAGGAAATTGAAAGTGTGAACACAAGATGGGAGGAAAAGGTTCTAGGGAATGTGGTTATTCATTGGAAAGACACTTTCTATAGCTTATACATGTTGTTGTTTAGCTGCTAAGTTGTATTCAACTCTCTGTGACTCCATGGATTGTAGCCTGCCAGGCTTCCTTGTCCATGGGATTTTCCAGGCAAGAATATTGGAGTTGGTTGTCATTTCCTTCTCCAAAGGGATCTTTCCAATGCAGGAATTGAACTCACAACTCCTGCATTGGCAGGCAGATTCTTTATCACCGAGCCACCAGAAAAACTCATATAGTTTACACATAGGTCTGAGTTATGCACACTTTCTAGTGCAAGCTGGCTGATACCTGGAGAATGGCTCCATCTTACATAGTTGTAAGTCTAATACTCTTCCAAGCGGGGGATTTAAAGGATGGTAATGCTGATTTTAATATCATGTGACTTTCCCCCTTGGCTCTCAGTGCTATGCTTGTTATTACCAGGTACACTGTTTGTTCCCTCTGCTCTTTGAGATTATCTGGTTACCTGTCTTTCTCCCTCACTAGTCAGAGCCCCTCAAGGACAGGGACAATGATGTAAGTACCTTTATGTTCTTTTATTGTTTGTTGTTCAGTCACTAAGTCAAGTCCAACTCTTTGCGACCCCATGGACTGCAGCACGTCAGGCTTCCCTGTCCTTCACTATCTCCCAGAGTTTGCTCAAATTCATCTCCATCGAGTTGGTGATGATATCTAACCATCTCATCCTCTGCCACCCTCTTCTCTCTTCTATCCTCTGCATCCAGCAAAAGCTTGGCACAGAGTAGACACCCAATACCTATTGGACAAAATGACAAAAGGTTTGATCAATCTGAATAGCATCAATTTTCATTTACCAGCATCCCTATCTTAATCCTTTATGCTCCAAAATAATTCATTCATTTCCTGGCCTGAGAGCAAAATGCTTTAGCAAAGCACTTGGGGTTGGGTGGAACGGAGATTAATGGAAAAAAAAAAAAAAGACAAACTGACTGAGAATAATAAAATGCAAACTTATATCTCCTGAATTTCAGAATGAAAGGTGGAGTTTCAGATCCCATTTCCCATGTGAAATTCTTGGCTTGCTTTTGCTAACAGTCAAGCTAAAAAAGGGAACTTTTCACAAAAGAGGTATTTTTCTTCTTGGCCTGGAAAATCAATTTCGATGTTAATCTCGCTCCTCGGAATGTCTGCCCCCCCACCCTTTCCACCTAGCAAAATACTCTTCATCTTTCACAGCGTGGCTCAAATGTCCTCTCTTCAAATAATAATAATAATAATCACAGTGAATATCTGAAGAGTATTAACTCTGGGACGGGCTGTGCTGAGAGTTGTGCAAAAATTATGTCACTTGCTGTTCACAAATCTCCATCCAATCAGGACTATTATTAATCACAAATGTACAGATGAGGACACTAAAGCCTATAGAGGTGATTTAATTGCCTGAGTTCAAACATTAAGTGGTTCATAGATTTGAAGAAAGGAGGGTTGATGCAGCTGAGCTTTAACTGAGAGGACTTGCTGACCTCCTCTGAGGCCTCCTGTGATAGTCTCCAGACAGAGCCATCCCTTTTCTTTATTAAGACTCAGCATCCCACCCTGGCCAGTTCTCAGGGGTCCACCATAGCCTCTTAACTCTTCCCCACAGCTCCAAACTCCACACTTGGAATAACACCTAAGTGCTAATGCCAAGTCAGTCAGTCTTCCAGAAATAATCTTTACTTCTGCCACCCCTGTGCACTTTGAATGCCCCAGTCTTTAGCCACTGCCCCTGTAGCTTCTTCTGGTCCATTCTGCCTCGCCTCACTTGAGCCAGCAACTTACTCATGGTTTTTGCTTTCCTTGACATGGTTTTACATGTAGAGAGAAATACAGTTTTGTGTTCCCCTCACCTCACAAAGCATCAAGTCTGGAACACATATAAATGTCAACATTGTGTTAAAAACAGTGCTAAGAACGTTTTCATTTTTATTAATTGTTTTGTTGTTGTTCATCCAGTCGTGTCTGACTATTTGTGACCCCATGGTGGGGGGTAGCATGCCAGGCTTCCCTGTCCTTCACCAGCTCCCAGAGCTTGCTCCAACTCTTGTCCATTGAGTCTGTGATGCCACCCAACCATCTCGTCCTCTGCCGTCCCCTTCTCCTCCTGCCTTCAATCTTTCCCAGCCTCAGGGTCTTTTCCAATGAGTCTTGGGAAGTTGTTATTTCAATAGAGTATATTTATGCATCCCGCTGAGCTTCCTAGGTGGCTCAGTGGTAATGAATCTGCCTGCCAATGCAGGAGACGTGGGACCGATTCCTGGGTTGGGAAGATCCCCCAAAGAAGGAAATGGCAACCCACTCTAGTATTCTTGCCTGGAGAAACCCATGATCAGAGAAGCCTGGTGGGCTAGAGGTCCATGGGGTTGCAAAGAGCTGGACATGACCGAGGGACTAAACAACACCACAATATGCATTCCTCCACAGCCCTGATATGACCAGAAGGGAATCAGAGCTCACAATAGCAGGTAGAGGTAATCCCTCTGCCCAACTCTCCCGTTTCTAACAAATGATGCTCGTCAATCCAGAAAGATGTCACAGGTTAGTCTTCCTTTCCTTCAATCATATTTCCTTCTTAAAAGAATCCCTTGACGTATGATCACAGAATTGATATCTTTGAAGTTCTCAAAGTAAGCTCACGGGCTTAGAAATCACATCTGACCAAAGTACTCCTCAGAACATTGGACTGTGGGATTTGGAAAGATAGACCAAGAGAAGGAATCCGTTTGGGTTCTGGTTGGTTATTCCACTGAGAATGAATATTAGTCATCCTTGAAATTAGTGTAAATTCTCGCCCTATTGAGACATAAGTGGATAAAATGGTCCTCTTTTCCTCAAAAAGGTTCAACTTGTGTCTTACAAGGTTGCTTGTGCATAAATTTTCCCTCTATTTCAGATATACCATATGAACGGACCTTCTTTTTCTGTATGTACTATTGTCATAGAAGACAGTACAGAGGAACCATGAAATAATGGCCAAGAAAACTGATACTACTTGCCAGCCATGTGACTTTGAGTAATACACAAACTCCCTATTCCTCGTGGTTTTCAGTAGAAAAGTGAAGTTAGTAATAAGAATAATTATTTTATTGGATTGTTATAAAGATTAAATGGTTTAATGCATGTGATGTCTAACTGTAACTACTAATACCCATTAGCCATTATTATTGCTTAGTGAAGATAGCATTGAATCAAGAGAAAGGAGGCTAAGGTCTTATCTCTGGTAACCAGCCCAGTGGTCTTGGGCTGACTGCTTCATCTCACTGAATGTAAAGAGCCCTCCACGACCTGTCATTCATGTTGCGCTCCTCTCTACCTCACACTTGGTTTTCCATCCATTCAAACTGTTTATGATCAATCACTGTTGCCCCCAGACACAAGTCTAGTCTCACTTCCATTTCTACCACGCTTGCACTGTGTGGGCACAGGTGTTCATTCATGCATGTGCTTGCATGCACACGCATGTGTGTGCACACACACAGGGTGCTCCCCCTCCCTTGTGTCTTTGCTTATCCCATCTCTTTGCCTTGTTATCACCTGGATAACTCCTCTGCTTAGAAGGCACATCTCAGAGGGGTTTGCTGACCCCTGAACCTGACTCTAAGCCCTTCTATATCTTCACACACAACCCAACCTTGTCATGGCCTGTTTTAATGTCTGAATCTTTCACAAATGTGGAACTACATAGTGAAAAATTCTATCTTATGAGGGCATTTGATGTCTGGCACATCCTGAGCCCACAGTAGAGTTTCATAGATGGTTCCTGAAACATTAACTTAGTGGTGACCTCCCTCAAAAAAAAAAAATAATAATAATGGGAAGAAATTGGTGTTCTTGAGCTGGAGTGTGGGAGTGGTGACGCAGTTATGAAAATAAACTACTAGGCTTTTAATTCTGTACATTCCTTCCAGCAGCCCTTGAGAAACACAGGACTAGATTCTTTAAAAATAGTTTTAATTAGATAGTTTTTTAATAAATTGAAACATAGTTGATTTAAAATGTTGTGTTAGTTTCAGATGTACTGCACAGTTATTCAGTTTATATATATATATATATATATACGTATATATACACACACACACACATATATGGAAAAGAATCTGGAAAAGAATATATATGTATACATATGTAATATACACAATACATATATACACATATTATTTTATTTATATATTTTATATATTTACTATATAGACATATAGTATATGTATGTTTGTGTGTGTATATATATTTTATTTTTCAGATTCTTTTCCCATATAGCTTATTACAACATATTGAGTATAGTTCCCTTTGTATACAATGGGTCCTTGTTGGTTATCCATTTTATATATAGTACTGTGTATATGTTAATCCCAAACGCCTAATTTATTCCTCGCCACCCCTCTCCCATTTAGTGACCTTTACTTTGTTTTCTACGTCTGTGGTTCTATTTCTGTTTTGTAAGGTTATTTGTGTCTTTCTTTTTTAGATTCCACATATAGGTGATGTCATATTTGTCTTTCTCAGGCCTAGGTTCTTAATCCCACCTTGGTGCCCATGAAGGTCATTTGGGGTAGGGCGAGGGGAGAAGGAGGTTCATGAAGGATTTCACACATTTCTGAAAGCCTCATGGAGTTGCTACACTGACTCATGAAGAATCTGTTCAAACTTAGCTTCATGTGTTTTTGTCTTTAAGTGAAATCATATGCTCTCAAGATGGTTGCACTTTCTCTTCCTGTTGATCAAATGTTCTGATATCAGTTTTCTCCTTGATTATTGTAGAATGATAATTAAAAATTGGTTATTGTTGTATGTGTGCACTTTTTCAGGTAGGAAAGTTATCTGACAAACAATAAAGAATGGGAGCAATTCCGTGAGGAATCCTTTTGGGAGTTAAAAGTAGGTGACGTCGGCAGAAGAGGACATCCGCTTTCTCATCTCTTTTCTGGTGTTTCTGGAAGCTTGGTATCTGCATTGGATAGAAATTCCACTGTGAAGGACCACAAACTGAGTAGTTTAAACAACACATGCTTGTTGTTTCACAGTCTCAGAGGCTGGGGGTCTGAGATCAAGGAGTCAGCTGAGTTGGTTCTTCAGAAGGCTATGAGGGAAGATCTGTCCCAGGCTTTTCTCTTTGACTGGTAAGAAGTCTATCTTCTGCCTACATTTCTTCCCATCAGCTTCTCTCCATGAGTGTCTGTCTGTAAATTTCCCTTTTATAAAATCACCATTCGGATTGGATTAGGACCCACCCTAATGGCCTCACCTTAACCTGAACCCCTCTGTAGAGACCCTTTCTCCAAATCAGGTCCCATTCTGATGTACTCGGGGTTAGGACTTTAACATATAAATTTTGGAAGCGGCACAAATCAACCCACAGTGCCTGAGGACTACCTAGGTATGGGGTCTTGTGGTCTCGTGCATGGTGTTGGCACTTTCATTATTTATACATATCCCCCACCATCCAACTTCATTCCTTGTGAATTTACAGCAAGGCACATGGATAACATTTCCTGAATTCTAACTTCCTTTTCTGCTGCTGCAAAGCTGTTATTCTCTTTGGTTTCTCCTTTCATCAACCTGGCTGCCAACCAATGTCTAAAAAAAAAATCCTCTCGCTGCAAGCTGAGTTCCTGCTTTGGGTCGATGTGGCTTTATTGATATTCCAGCATGGTTTGCTCCACGATTTATGCTCTGCAGTTTGCGAACCACAGACCCAAGGGGAAAAGAGATAGTGAAAGAGGGGATTTTTCGATTACTTTATATGCAGTAAGTGAATCTCAATTTCCTGCCATGTTATTTCAGAGTCCTTAAATATCCCTTTCTCTGCTCGGACGTTAGAAATGACAAAGGGTCTACAGTCTTCAGGATGAAATATGCGTCCTGGAATATCTGTAATCAGAGTGACCTCTTAATGTGAATGGACCCAGAGACATGTGCATCCTTCTGATTTAAGGTGAGGGGAGGATGCTTGTGTTGGGGTCTGAAATGACAGGAACAGCTGTCAGTCTGTGAGAGACCTTATTATTCCTGGATCTTTAGGGTAGGAACCATACCATAACCTGTACCCTCACTTCTCACGGTGTAGAAACAAATAGTACTGCATCATTAGAGAATGGAGGATGGTTATTTAGAACATTGATCTCTTCTCAGAATAGGACTTTCAAAACAAGGCAAAACATGACAGAAGGAGTGAGGGCTGTAGCCCCACATTTAGAAGAGGGGAAGGAACACAATGGCAGAGCAGGAGGAGAATGCAGGAATGAATTCATATGAGAAACAAACAGAGACCCATGACACTGACTTTTTTCATATGCATTGATTGCATACAGGCTTTCCAGGTGGCACAGTGGTCAACAACCTACCTGTCAATGCAAGAGACACAAGAGACACAGGTTCAATTTCTGAGTCAGGAAGATCCCCTGGAGGAGGAAATGGCAACCCATTTCAGAATTCTTGCTTGGAAAATTCCATGGACAGAGGAGCCTGGCCAGCTACAGTCCATGGGGTTGCCAAAGAGTTGGACATGACTGAGCAAACACACACACACACATGCATACTGATTGCATAATAAACTAAAAAATCAGGCCATAATTTATATTGAATAAAAGTAACTTAAACATCTATTTCTGGTTAAGTTTAGAAAGTGCGATGCAGGGAGCTCAAACCGGTGCTCTGTGACAACCTAGAGGGGAGGGTTGGGGCGGGAAATGGGAGGGAGTTTCAAGAGGGAGGGGACATTCGTATGCCTATGGTATCCCTATGGCTGATTCATGTCGATGTGTGGCAGAAATCAACACAATATTGTAAAGCAATTATCCTTCAATTAAAAATAAATAAATTTAAATAAAAAAAGAAGAAAGAAACAGAAAGCTTCATAGGTGACTTACACAGAGGGGAAGACAGCGAGGAAACGGGTCAGGTTGAGGGTGAGAAATGGTGGAAGGTTCTACACTATGGTCTCTGGGGACCCCAGGGACCAGCCCTTTTGCTAGGCAAGCTCCCAAGTGGTTTGACTGAGCAAGAAGAGCTCAGGAGGAAGAAAATGTGAGGTCCTGAAGGGTTCTGCTCCATGAGCAGCAGGCAGTTTCTTTCCAAGCCTGAAGAATACAGGAAGGGACAATGATCAACAACTATAACTACTCCTCATGGGCAGCTCTTTGGTGTTTTGTTTGCCTGACTCTCTTGCTGGCCCCCAAAGTGGATGGGGTGACTTGTTGACAGGATGATGTAGTTCTATTGTATGACCCCAGATTTGGTGAGGTCCAAACTCAATTTGCCTTGTCCATGTTAAGCAGCTTACTAAAGTTCTCCAAGGCAAGACTAGAACTTAGGTTCTTTGGCACCTGCCCACGGTCACGCTCACTTCACTTTACCTTTTACCTCCCCTCCCAGCAGGATCACAAATCATTCGGTCAGCTCTGCCCTTTGACTTCCTTGATATTGGGAAGTCTGTCATATCCACCTCTGGTTTTGCCTGGTGACCTGCTGAAGAGATGACAGAGAAATGGCGTAACCTGGAGGGTACCTTCCGAATTCTTTATTTCAATCCGTTCTTAGGATGCTTTTATATTTGCAGCTAAAATGTAAAGACCATATTCTTTAAGCCTGAGTCATTACTCAGCTGGATTATTCCAAGGGCCATGCCTTCTCTTCCTGGCTTTTTTCCTTCCACAATTATTGACTGAGTCCCCACTGGTGTAAGCATGGTGAACTCCTAATGATGGTCCATGCTGTGAGTTTCAATCTGGTCTGCTGGGTTCCACTTAAGTCTGCCAAATCCCTTGACTAAAACTCATCAGTGGTTCCTCTGCCCCCAAACTGAAGCCCAGGTTTGTTGATGGGACAGGTCTACGGGCTCTTGATCCTCTGGCTGCTCAAGGGGGAGTGGGTAGGAACAGAGCTGGGGGCTAAAACTGTGAGGAGGAGCAGACTATGGGGGACCACCTGTGTCTCATTAAAGAACATGCAGTTGGGAGCAAATGGGAGTCTGCAAAGGAAAGAGCTGAACTGATCATCTCTAAATATTACATTTGGTTGCTCCAGCCCCAGACCTGTAACAGGTGTTGGAAAACACTAAAGAGACCTATGGCATGGTTCTTATCTTCTAGAAATGTATAACCACAGAGGTTATGAGACCTGCCATTGTCCTTTTAATGTGTATCTATTTAGAAGATATTTATTGAATGCTGTTCTATGCTGTGCTGCGCTCAGTCGGGTTTGACTGTTTGCGACCCCATGGACTGTAGTCCACCAGGGTGCTCTGTCCATAGGATTCTCCAGGCAAGAATACCAGAATGGGTTGCTGTTTCTGCCTTCAATGAATATTATAGCTCTTGGTTATAATCATATGGCCATGGATTCTGAAATCAGACAGCATGGATTCAAAATCTAAGCCAGTTACTTAGGTAAGTGTGACCTTAGGTAAGTCACTTAAGGCCCCATTTTTTCATTTATGAAATGGGCCTAGGAATTCTGCCCTAGCATTGTGGTGAGAATTAAAAGACACAATGGCCCAGGAGTGTGCAGGACAAGACCTGACTCACGTGAGCATCTGGGAGATGCTATCATATATCATTCTGTCATGGTGTGGGGTGCTGGGGACGTGACAGAATGTCAGGTAGATGTGTTTCACACAATTAAGGGGGAGACAAATAAGAAACAAGTGATTAAACAGTAATTACTATTGAAACTCACACTGCAGGAGAGACAAGCAGGTTGCTGTGAGAGACACAGAGTAGATTCTACTCTGGAAAGGTTGTCTGAAAAAGAGCTTGCAAAGATGGCATTTAAACTTGGGCTATGAGAAGAGTCTTGCGTCTCCTGCATTGGCAGGCTACAGTCCCTGGGGTCACCAAGAGTTGGACACAACTGAGCATCTGAGCATAATGAGAAGAGTCAGGGCTTCGCTGGTGACTCAGTGGTAGAGAATCCGCCTGCTGGTGCAGGAGATGCAGGAGACGTGGGTTGGATCCCTGGGTGGGGAAGATCCCCTGGAGAAGGAAATGGCAACCCGCTCCGGTATTCTTGCCTGGAGAATCCCACGGACAGGGGAGCCTGGTAGGCTGCAGTCCATCAGGTTGCCACAGTCAGACATGACTTAGTGACTAAACAGCAACATGTTAGAGTCGTCCAGTGGAAGAGCCAGAGAGAGTGATTCCCAGCTGAGACAGATGAGCAGAAAGCCTTGGCAGCAGCGCAGAGCGTGGAGTGTTCTAGAAGCTAACAGCAGGCCAAGTGTGCCTGGAGCTTGGTGAGCAGAGGGCCGGGGTGGCAGGAGAGCAGGAAGTGGCTGGCCATGCTGGGTCTCGCAGCCCCCAGTCAGAAGTTTAGACGGTATTCCAAGCGTAAGGGACTAAGTGGCCAAAGTGGCATGATGTGACTTTTATGGCTTTGCTTCTTATGTGCAAATGGTTGAGCTAATGTCTTCCAAGGCTCTCAGAATTAAGTGGTGGGTGTTCAGGTTCACAAAGGCAAGAGGAAAAGCTGCAAGCGCTGGTAGAAAACTGGGGTGCACTTGCAGGGAAAGAACATTTTCTTCATTTGGAGAAATGTTGCAGGCAAATAGGAATCTTCTGGTCTAAGGCACTTGACAAGGCATCCCCACTTCTGAAGGGCAGACTCATGGCTGTGGTTGTTTGTGATCGGCAGGGTGTGGATGGATTCTAAGTGCACACACCAGGAGGGTGCTGTGCTGGGCTGAACTGCCATATGATCCAGCAATCCCACTGCTGGGCATACACACCGAGGAAACCAGATCTGAAAGAGACATGTGCACCCCAATGTTCATTGCAGCACTGTTTATAATAGGGCAGGACATGGAAGCAACCTAGATGCCCATCAGCAGACGGATGGATGAGGAAGCTGTGGTACATATACACCATGGAATATTACTCAGCCATTAAAAAGAATTCATTTGAATCAGTTCTAATGAGATGGATGAAACTGGAGCCCATTATATAGGGCGAAGTAAGCCAGAAAGATAAAGATCAATACAGTATACTAACACATATATATGGGATTTAGAAAGATGGTAACGATAACCCTATATGCAAAACAGAAAAAGAGACACAGATGTATAGAACAGACTTTTGGACTCTGTGGGAGAAGGCAAGGATGAGATGTTTCAATAGAACAGCATCGAAACATGTATATTATCTAGGGTGAAACAGATCACCAGCCCAGGTTGGGTGCATGAGACAAGTGCTCGGGCCTGGTGCACTGGGAAGACCCAGAGGGATCGGGTGGAGAGGGAGGTGGGAGGGGGGATCGGGATGGGGAATACATGTAAATCCATGGCTGATTCATGTCAATGTATGACAAAAACCACTACAAAATTGTAAAGTAATTAGCCTCCAACTAATAAAAATAAATGGGGGAAAAAAAAACATGAAGATGAATCAGACGCACAGAGTTACCCCACTGCTGCTGCAGGCTGACCATTGCTGATTGGCACCATCTGTGAGCCCAGATAGCTGAGGGAGTTCCTGTTGGCACCGAGAAGGGAGAATCCTGCTCTCTGGGGGAGCATGGGAAGGTGTGAAAGTGTTAGTCGCTCAGTCGTGTCTGACTCTTCGCAAGCTCGAGGACTGTAGCCCGCCAGGCTCCTCGTCCATGGAGTTCTCCAGGCAAGAATATTGGAGTGGGTAAGCCATTCCCTTCTCCAGGGGATCTTCCCAACCCAGGGATTCAACCAGGGTCTTCTGAAATGCAGGCAGATTCTGAGCCACTGGGGAAGCCCACGCGAAGGGCTTGACTGACATGTGTCCTAGAGGAACACAGACTCTGAGCATGTCATGTCGTTGCTGTCGTTCAGGTGCTAAGCCGTGTCTGAATCTTTGCGACCCCGTGGACCACAGTGCACCAGCCTTCTGTGTCCTTCACTATCTCTCAGAGTTTGCTCAAACTCATGTCCACTGAGTCAGTGATGCCCTCCAGCATCACGTGTTCTTCTCAAATGGAATATTTCAGTCTGAATTGGAGCAGCCAAACGAAGGTCTTCACTCAAAGGCCCTGAATTTTTATTTTTGAGAATTTTTGGCTTACTAATAAGAGTCTTGAGAGAAGAGGACCATGAGAAGGTATAAGACATGAATATGATCAACAAATACTGCTTTCGCACTAGCTTAGCATACTTCATCAGGCCTGAATTTATCAATGCCATTTATCCTGTGTGTGTCCTAATCCAGCCTACATTTATTGAGCTCTTGTAGGAGATTCTTGTGCTAGATTCTGGGACTTCCTTGTGAATCAGGCACCATCCACATCCTCAAAGACCTCACAGTTCCATGTAGAATCAGATAAAGAGATATGCCCCATTGGAGAGGAAGCTGGTATGTTCTATGTGACCTTAAAACTGGTACTAGTGGGTGCAAGTTACTAGCGGATGGATTTCAGTTCAATATTAAGAACAACTTTCCAACCACTGAGCAGGTAGAGTTTCCTGCCCCCACTCAGGTGCCTTTCCCACAAAAAGGCAAGCACAAGGAGCATGTCAGTAATGGTGTGGCTAGACCTCAGGGAGGATGCTGTAGTGGTGTGGAAGCTGGGGCCCTGAGACTCCTTACCAGCTGCTAGACAACAGAATGTTCAACTGCAAACCCAACCAAGCCTAGACCCAGCCTTGGTTTAGGTAAGAAAGATTTTCCTTGAAGTTCAGTAGATGGGGTTGGGCTTAAAGGAGAGATGGGCAAGGGTCTTCCACCCTGCTGAGGGATGTGCTGGACAACTTTATCCCATGGGGAGCTTCACTTGTGGGTCTGGTGCACCCACTGGGGCGTGGCATCCTGGCAGGATCTGACAAAGCATAAACCCAGCTAGAGGCCACAGGACTCATTAACACCACTCGAATGTACATGAGAATAGGATGTGCATAGAACACAGATATGCCGAACTTAGGGGTCTGCGTAAACCCTTCCGTAGTTTCCTAACGTACCTTGAAGACAGCTCCTGGGCCCTTGTCATCAATCTAAAGGTATCTCATGATCAGGTCCTACTTTTCTGTCCCCCACTCCTGCTCCCTCCCCACCCTTTGCCTTGTGTCCAAGCCCCACCTGCTCCCCTGATCAGGGAGCAGCTCTGGACCAGGCTGCCTACTTCCTTCCTCCCCTCAGAGAGCCTAGAACACCAACTCACAAAATAAGGATCAAAAGCGTTGTCCTCCTGGAGCTTGGAAAGTATAAAGACAGAGCTCATTTTGTCATTTAGTCATGGGTGGGGCTGCAACCCGGCCTGTATTTCTCTGAAGTGGTCACTTTTGTTCAGGTTCACACTGTCTGTCCGAATCAGAAATGACCTAGATTTTTTTCTTAATGGACTCAGGACTGTTTAGTAGAGCCTGGCCTTCTCTCTAATGGGGAAAATAACCACTGCCATTCACTGCGTTGTGCTGAGCATCGCTACGCCTTCCCATAATAGCCGTGTCACTCACAAGCTTCTTGGGGAAAGGGCTTCTGGTATCCAAGACCCGAGAACAGGGTCAGTGGAGGCTAGATTTCAGGAGGACTTGACTCTGGAGTGGACAGGACAACAGTTTTCTATTTTTTCCCTGATCACATCCTAATTGATGTAAGATTTTGTTCTTTGCTACACAAATGCTTTTAAGTTTAATTAAGTCCCACTTATTTATTTTTGTTTTGACTTTCATTACTCTAGGAAGCAGGGTATAAAAAGGTCTTGCTGTGATTTATGTCAAAGAATGTCCTGCCTATGTTTTCCTCTAAGAGTTTTATAGTGTCCGGCCTTACATTTAGGTCTTTAATCCACTTTGAGTTTATTTTTGAGTATGGTAATTGAGAGTGTTCTAATTTCATTTTCTTACATGTAGCTGTCCTGTTTTCCCAGTGATGAACTTACTTGCAAAGCGGAAATAGACATAGACGTACTGAACAAACGTTTGGACACCCAGCTGGGTGAAGTAGAGGCGGGATGAACTGGGAGATTGTGATTGACCTATATATGCTACTATGTGTAAAATAGATGGCTAATGAGAACTGACTCTATAGCACAGGGAACTCTTCTCAGTGCTCTTTGGTGACCTAAATGGATAGGAAACCCCCCAAAAGAGGGGATATATGTATGCATAAGGCTGATTTGAGCAGACTCCGGGAGTTGGTGATGGACAGGGAAGCCTGGTGTGCTGCAGTCCATAGGGTCGCAAAGAGTCGGACACGACTGAACGACTGAACTGAACTGAAGGCTGATTTAGTTTGCTGTACCGCAGAAACTCACATGGCAATGTAAAGCAACTGTACTTCAACAAAGTTTTAAAAATAGAATATTTAGTATTAAAAAGGATTTTGTTCTTCAAAGACTGTGAAGAGAAGACAGAATTTCATGAAATCTTGTGTTGAATGGATATAGAGACTTCTTCAGGGACCCTATCGCTTGGTGACAAGCTGCAAATAGGATTTGGTTTAGGCTGTTAAGTAGCTGCATCTTGGGGCGATGTTTCTACTTCCTGACCTGAAAGGCGGATCCAGAGCACCTTGTGTAGAGGTGGTGGGAGGGAGGCTCGCAGGGCGCCCGGTGCAGGTGGGGGCCATGGGCAGCGTTGGGCGTGGGGCCACTCTTCTCCTCCTTGCCCCCCTCCACTCCATCGAGCAGAATTCTGAAAGAAAGTGGATTGAAACTCTGGGTTTAGAAGGAGTTCTTCTGTAATGAAGATGAAGGGAGGATTCTTCTTGATCTTTTCAGCAAGTGAGAAGTCATCACAGTAGCAATCACGGCTCGCTTGTGGGTGTGCACCACAGTGTAAAAGGTGCTTTCCCTGTTCTCGATTTGTTTACCCTTTGTGGGAACTCAGCTAGCAAAGCAGATGGCAGGACCTGGGGTGGGGTGCGGGAGGCTCCCGAGGAAGAAGTGACTTTCTGAAAGTGACAAAGCGGCATTGGCTCTGGAGGGACCCATGGCAGCAGCCAGTTTGGGAATCAAGGAGTCCCTTGTCTGAGTCCTTGATCCATTGATGACTGTCTTGGCATGGCTGGGAATCCAATCTCCTGTCCTCATCTGTAAAACTGCTGTACTGTGAGGACTGGAAAATGATGTCAACCCATTGCTTACTCTGATGGGTTCCAGAGAAATGTAAGCTAATGATTAATTTAATCATGCATATAAGGCATCAGACTCAGTACATAGTGGCACTCAATAAATGATGGCTGTTTTTACTTTAAGTTTTATTGAGCCCCTAGAATTTCAGGCACTTTGCTTCACTTGCGAGCTCTGTTCAGTAAAGTATTCTGTCCCCATTTACAGAAAAGAAAGAGGTTGTGATTTAGCATCACCCAGAGAACAAGCAACAGCAATGATTTGAACCAATGAAATCACTTTTCCTTTCTAGTCACAAGTTGCTTATCGTGGTGGTGGTTTAGTCACCAAGTCATGTCCTACTCTTGCGACTCCATGGACTAGAGCCCTCCAGGCTCTTCTGTCTGTGGAATTTTCCAGGCAAGAATACTGGAGTCCGTTGCCATTACCCTCCACCAGGAGATCTTCCCAACCCAACATCGCAGGCAGATTTTTTACCGTCTAGGTTCACTGAGGATGAGGAACTAGTTAAAGTCAAGCACTTTAGGATTTGTCTGAATGTTTTTCAAATACACTTTTTGAATAATATGATTGCTTTGGCTCTTTGACCTTTACAAGTCTTATAGAAACAACCTCAGAAGGATGGGGACTAGCTGGTGGCTAGAAGTTTGACTCTAAAACACTACTTTTTAACCCTGACCGCATTTTACAAATATCTGAAAGCTTAAGGAAAAACATTGGTGACTGAACCTTATAGAAAATACTCAGATACAATTGCTCAGGGTGATACCTAGCCATCATTTTCCCTCCAGGCTAACTAGATGTTTATTATGTGCATCTAGCATTGAGAACTATGCCTGATGACAAGTTAAGAATCAGTCAGATGCAAGGCCAAGTGGTGCCCTGGCAGAGATGCTGTTTATAAGAAGTCAATAACCTCTCATCCCTTGGCTAGAATTCAGTGATTAAATAATTGTCTGACCAGGATTGTGACATGCTACTCCCCTGCAAATGGGTAAGACCCAATTTCGTGGTGTGGCATTCAAAGCCCTCTCTGACTGGTTAGCACCTCACTTCCAACCAGTCTTGTGACTCAACTGCATAGGATGATTCAATGCACCCAAACATAGTCTGCATTTTGTCACATCTGTACAATGCCTCCTTTCTAAGACTTCTGCCTGCCCAGCTTTGCATGGCAAGCCCTTCTTCACCCTTTGAAACTTACGACAACCATTGCCTGCTCCTGGACCTTCTCAACCACCCTGGCCAGCAGTCAGCCCCTCTTTGTGTTCCCAGTAACTGGTTTATGCCTCCAGGAGATAGATCAATTCTCTGTCCACCTTGCAGACTGTACACTCCTTGATTCTGTATTCTCAGTCCCCTCCATCCTGTGCCTGTTCTAGACCAGGTACATCAAATGAATGAATAAATGCAAATGACATGGCTCTAGTTTAGAACTGGGAACTGAGACTGAATTAAATTTTCCTAATGTATTTTCCACACTCCAATTACATGTGTTCTGTGTCACTTCGTCCCTGGGGGTATGAGGGGGAGGGGTCTTTATCTCCTTTCACAGATGGAGAAACTGAACTTTCAAGAGGAAATATGGTCCTTCAACGACACCTTAATGACATTAGAAAAAGAAATAGGGGAAGTTTTGCTAGTTTTCTATCTCCTGCAGAGAAGATTCTGACCATGGGCATGGTGAGTGTCTGGGGTGTAGGACCGCTATCATTAACCCAGGAGTTAATGAGCCCTCTTTAATTCTATTCACTCCCAGAGCTTTGGCTTCCACCCACATAATCTCACCTCCTGCATTCAAAATTCTCTCCCAATTTTTGCTCACTTCAGTCAATTGCCTCCTGAACATTTTCACTTGCATTTTTTAAATAGGTCTCCAGTGCTACAAATGGAACTCATTTTCCCCTTAGATTCCTCTCCTTCCCTATCAAAAAATGAGGCAGAAACATGGGAGTCATTCTCTTCACTGTTCTTTTCTTCACCAGCCGCATCTAATTGCTCACAAAGTCTTGATGATGTCACTTTGGAAATATCTTTTCCCAGTTCTGGACCTGGTTTCTTCATCTGGTCTTTGAGAGCCCTCCATTTGGGGCTGCTTATCATGTTTCCCAAACGGAGACTCTCAAAATGTTAAAAAAAAATTGGTGCCTCATTCCTGGATTCACAGATGATTTAAAAAATGATAATTACCTCTTTCATCTTCACTTTTGATTCTGTTTTGAAGTCCTTTTCCTCTAATTAAAAACGAACTTGACAACTCCTTGTGTTATTTGAGCCTGATGCGAAGAACTGACTCTTTGGAAAGGATCCTGATGCTAGGAAAGATTGAAGGTAGGAGGAGAAGGGGGTGACAGAGGATGAGATGGTTGGATGGCATCACCAACTTTATGGACATGAATTTGAGCAAGCTACAGGAGTTGGTGATGGACTGGGAAGCCTGGCGTGCTGCAGTCCATGGGGTCCCAAAGTCGGACATGACTGAGCGACCGAACTGACTGACTTGTGCAGTAAAAGCGGCAAAGTTGCACATATCACTGTGTGGTGCAGGAATCAGGGTCCCCAGGCTCCCCCTTGGGATTGAACATCTCCATGATATATACAGGTCAGCTCCTTTGTTATGCTTTAAGATCACCTACAGCAAACAAAGTACATTACATTCTGAGATTATTTCCACAATTTTTTTTCTTTTTAATGCTTAGAAGAGCCCCTGGCAAGTGTATGAATTCAGTCAATATTACCTATTATTATTTTTTTTCCCAGCATGTATTCTTTAGGGATTTAAAAATATGCATAGTTCCTGCTCATGACATGACTAATCCCCGGAGGTGATGACTGGTCTCCAATTTTAACTCTAGTGAGCAGACAGATATGTCTGTCACTTCATCTTCTTCAATTTCACTCGTCATTGAAGACTCATAAAAGTTAGAGTTGAAAAACCCATAGGGATCACCAAACATGACCCCTTATTTTACAAAGGGGAACTGAGGTCACACAACTCATCTTCAGTTTAGTGGGTTTCAGTGCATTTTAGAAATACACAGCACACACTGAATCTAGACTTCTCCCTGGAACAGCTGACCGCAAACTGTTACAGGTGAGGTCAGTGAAGTAGCAGTTACTTTGGAAGCATCTAAATGTGTTTTGGGGCTTTCCAGGTGGCTCAGTGATAAAGAATTTGCCTGCCAATGCAGGAGACATGTGTTTGATCCCTGGGTCAAGAAGATCCCTTGGAGAAGGAAATGGCAACCCATTCCAGTATTCTTGCCTGGAAAATCCCATGGGCAGAGGAGCCTGGCGGGCTACAGTCCGTGGGGTCACAAGCAGTCTGAAAAGACTGAGGGATTAAACAGTGACAAAAACAACAAAATGCATTTTCAGTTGCCAGCTAAAGAATTGGTCTTGCTAGCCAATTAGTTAAGGGAAGAGGCAGGTCAGGCAAAGGAAGGCCTGGTGAAAGAGCATGAAGGGTTACGGGGCCAGGCATATCCCTGGAGTGTAGACAGCAAGGGTGAGGAAGAGTAGGAAGGGCTAAGAGATTAGGCTGGAACTAGATGGTGACGGAACTTGAGCCTCATGCTAAAGACTCTGGACATTATCATGAGTGAGTGAGGCAAGAACAAGAACGTTTTAGCAGAAGATGGCCCATCACCCGTGTCCTGCTGCAGTGGCCGTGTTAGCTGGCCTCTCCACCCACAACCTTCCCCTCTGAGTGCTATTATCTGATCGCTCATCCAAAAAGAAGATGTGGTACATATATACACTAGAATGTTACTCAGACATAAAAAGAACAAAACAATGCTATTTGCAGCAATGTGGATGGACCTAGAGATGATCATACAGAGTGAAATCAGACAGAGAAAGACAAATACCATATGATATCGCTTATAACGGGTGATCTTAAAAAAGGTGTACAAATGAACTTATCTGCAAAACAGAAATAGAGTCACAGGTGTAGAAAGCAAACTAATGGTTACCATGAGCCAAATGGGGGGAAAGGGATAAACTGGGAGATTGGGATTGACATATACATGGTACTGTATATAAAATAGATGACTAATGAGGACCTACTGGATAGCACAGTGAACTCTACCCAATACTCTGTCACGGCCTATGTGAGAAAAGAATCTAAAAATAGTGGATTCATTTGGCTTGTATACTTGAAACTAACATGACAGTGTAAATCAATTATATTCCAGCTTTAAAAAAAGCTAGGAATCCTTTTGATTCTTGCTTCCTCACTTCTTTCATCCAAACCATCCCAAGTTTGTTCATCACAGCTCCTAAACCCTCCTCTCATCTTCCTACTTCCCTCGGTCACTGCTGTGCATTCCTAGTCACAACCATCATTGTCTCTTGCTCAGACACCTGCAATCATCTCCCGATGGATTTTTCTCTCTCTTCCACTTGTGCTTCCCAAGTTCCCCTTCTCACACAGCAGCCAGATATATCTTTGAAAATGCAAATCCCACCACATGGACACATCACCACGATTAAAACTTCTTAGTGGCCTCTTGCTAAATAATTTACATTTTCCTGTAACCTGCAGGGTCCTTCCAGGCCTGGGCCTTGCTGACTGCTCCTGGCTCAGTGCGTCCACGGCAGCCTCCTCCTGTCACCTGATGCACACCCTCCTTGTGCCCTTGAAATTGACACATTCTTCCCACCTCTCTCCTCTATGCTTTTCTCAGGCTCCTGCACTGATGACTCCTTTCACCCCTCAGACTCAGCACATTTATCATCTGCTCAGAAAGACCTTCCTTACTCCACTCCCCTACCCCCCCATTAGTCTATTTTGCAGTATCCATTTCTTTTCATTGACAGCACTAATCACATTGTGCTTTAGGGTTTTCTTCTTTAACAGTTTATTTGGAGCTCCCAGTACAATGCTTGCAGGATATTTAGGTGCTCAATAAATATTTGTGGGATGGGTGACTTGCTCACATACTTTGCTGAAGACCGGAGTTTAGTGACCTTGGTTCAAGACATGCAAGCTTGCCCTCTGTATTAGGAATGGCCCAAGCCAAGCTGACTCACTGGCTGATCATCCACTAATCAGAGTCTCTCTCAAGGATATCAGCTAAGAGATATTGAAGCTCTGGTCAGTTGATGGTGAGTGTTGGATCTCTAACATCTTATAGTCTTGAGGTCGAAGCCATTTGGGGATACTGTGAGAGAGGAAGTTAGTTGAGAAAGAGGAGAGAAAAAAAAGAGAAAATAAAGGCAATAATGAGAGTGATTATACAGACTCCAAAATCAGAGAGAAAGGCATAGAATCCTGACTTTTGCCCATGTTCCCCCAAATCTCATGGCCTTTCTATTCTTGGGTCCATGAAACTGCCCATTATAGCTTTTAAAAGATTCCTCTTTATTCTAACAAGCTGGAGTGGGGTTACATTTAGAACAAAAGATGGTGACTAAGAAATTTAGGAAGACTGCTCTTGCTAGGGCAGCTTGGGGCAGAGAGCGGCAGACAGGAGATGAGTTAGGCTGGTTTTGCAATGGATCAGGTGAGAGATGACACTATCTGGGCTAAGGAGAATAGAGGTGGTCGGAAGGGACAGATTCAGAAGATGTCCTGTAGGTAGAATTGACTTCGTGCCAGTAGCTTGTGAAGGGGAAAGAGAAGGAGGTCCTGATGATGCACAGTTTCCAGCTTGGGCCCCCACCCAGGGGTGGTCCTTCTATAAGCTGAGCTCTTGAAGCGGGGAGGAGTGGACAGTGAAGAGAACTGACCTGAACATCCCATGACTCCCCCATACAAACCATTCCTGTTAGCCAGGCAGGCTGCTGGGGCTGCTCCTACTCTCCCTCTAGGGGCCTAGCAATGCCTATCTCTAAAACGAATGCTGTTCTTTAGTCATTTTCTTCAATCCAAATCATTCTCACTTCTTTTGACTTCGATACCATCCTCATCTTTCAATTTATTTCAAGTTTATTTCGATTTATTTCAAGTTTCATTTTATCTGAAAGAATTCTCTATGTACCAAGTCCTCTGACATGGTATTGCTCAGGACACCTGTAGCAGTCAGAAACAAGGACCAAGGAATGACACAGAAACATTCTATGCACAAAATACGGTGTATCGTACTACAGGACTTGATCCATCTTTCATATATTTGTGTGACCTCATGGAGACAAAGTCTTGAGAAAACTGTTTTGTCCCTTAGATGTACCCTTAGTCCAATTTTGCACAAAAATGGGTGATTCTTGATCCCCCCCAAAAGTCTTGGAGAGAATTACAGACTTTTATAAATGGATGATAACCCTACTGTTTGCTTATTTGGGCTTTTGCTTCAATCCATGACACAGAGCAATGACGTGGCAGGCCAGTGAATTAAACTTCAATCCTCTACTGACTTATCAAAAGCCTGGGTAATGGAAATGATATTTATGAGGACTTGTTTGAAGGGCATGCTATTTATCCCTTCCTCTCGTGTGCTAATTTTTATTCCTGCATCAAGCTGTGCACTTGGACCATATGTTCTTAGTCCCCAGCAGAATTTTCATGCATTTTAATGTTATTTCCTTGGCTTACATCCAGGGATATTATACATAATGGCTTTATGAAAACTATTACTGAGGGGATGTCTTTGAAGTACTATGCATTAGGTCACTTAATTCCTTCTACATGGAGTCTGGAGTAAAAAACTCTTTTGTAATGAAAAAGGTCAGGAAAAGAGGGACTTCCTTTGAAGAGCTGAAGCAATTATAACTTTTGGTGACAAGACTAACTATGTCTTTCTTTTTGGATTGACCATTAAGCAACTTGCCAGATATGCAGGTGAAATGCAGGAACCGTGAGGGCATCTATGGTTTGCACAAAGGTGGCAGCGACATGATGAAGGTAACAGTAGAGGCACCTGTGGATTTTGCCGGGCACCAGAGGGGGGCTGGGAATGAGAACTACTCAGTGTCCACAACTTAGGAGGCTTGAAGGTCTTGCTAACTGCATTCTTCAGTTCCCCCACCTGGACCACTATCTATTTTGATTTTCTTGTTTTATGACTATGGCAAGTCACCAACCCATTCTGGGACTTTTGTAAATTGAGGGCATTAGAGCTGAGGCTAGCTAATTAGAAGTGAATAATGGAACATCTCCAACCATGTTTGGATGACTGCTTCCTTCTTGATATTTCTGTGCCTGCTGTTCTGGAGTCTTCCTCCCTCCTTGCCTGTTCTGGACTAACCACAGGCACCTATCATCCATGCCAGTGGCCTTCAGACTAAAGGGGTCACTGAAGAGTTTTCAAACTTAGCTACATGTCGGAATTATCTGGGGAGTTTAGAAAAATTATGATGCTCTGGCTACACCCTTAATAAATTAGACTCTGAACTGAGTTCTAGGCACCTGTATTTTTGAAAACTCTTCCGGTATTTAAAATGTGCAGCCAAACTTGAGAATCCGTGCTCTTCAAAATTTACTGTTTATCTGAATCACTGAGTATCTTTCACACTGCAGATTCTGACTCCGGAGTTTTGGGAGGAAGCCTGAGAGTCTTCAAGTCCCAAAAGCTACCTGGTGATCCGATGCTGTTGGTTCTTGAATCACACTGAGGAGTGAGAGAAGAACACATATTTGAGGAAGAGTGTAAAGGAGGAAGTACTATGGATTCATTTCAGCTGGACTCCAGTGTGGGGCATCCCCTGGGCTGAAATGAGCAGAGCCATTTTCTGTGTTCTGATTGGCTGAACCCCGGGCAAAGTCCAGTCCAGTGTGAGGCCCAGAGCTCCAGGAGGACCATGAAGATGCCCAAGGACATGTTCCATCTTTCCTGCCCACCCTCTGTGGCATTGATCTCTTCCTTGCAAGTTTTGTCTGCGGTCAGTTGCCTGTTATTCCAAGCACATGAAATTGTTTACTAATTAGATGATGAGTATCTTGAAGGCATAGTCATCTTGTCGTCTGCAAAGCCTGAACCTCATGGTGTCTGCTGAGAGAGGGCATGCCTGGAAGGCAGGCGCTTCTTGGAGGGAAAAATAACAGAGAGCTAATATTGATGCTGCAATGCGATGGACAGTGATTCTATTCTGAGAGTGCCTCACAAAAGAAAAAGAGTGCCCTGAAACACCATGGTCCTGGAGAATTATCGTGGTTTCTTGCCTCTGTGCTACTGCTTGCAACTGTGTCACAGTGACTCATCTTTCAAGGCCCAACTCAGAAAAATCTCTTCTTGTTTTGTGCTTTCCTCCCCTTCTCCCTGCCTTGGTGCCACCCTGACTCCTGAGCTCCTTCCATCACAGATTCTGCTGTCCTCGACTGCTTGTGTGTCTGCATCTTTCTGTGTCACTCAACACACTGCCCGGCAAGCAACAGGCATTTAGGAAACAAAAGCTCAATGAGATAAAATGAATGACTTACCATGAACTTCCCTTCTCCGCGTTTCCTGACTTTCATCCAGAGAGGAATAATTAATCAAGAAGGCAGGAAACAGATTATTTTTGGATACCACTGGGAGAACCAGGATACTTAATGCTGGTGTCCTCTGTAATTGGAAGCTATGAACAGAAATAACTCACTGCAGTGGTGTTTTCTGCCCTTTGTCAGTTTCCAACCTGAGTTGAGAGGGTGGTAGGTGGTTTCCTAATAGCAGGAAGGTTGTGTGTGACTCTTGGCTCAGGGAGCCAAGCTTTTGGAAACATCTTTGCCCTCCAAGTGGGGCCCCAAGGCTGCATGTGCTCTTGGGCACTTTTATGGACTGTTTGCTCAAGGAGGCGGCATCCTACTTACCAAGTGGGAGGTGCCCTCTTGGCACCCAGTAGGCGCTGGTGGTTCCTGGTGAATTTACAGCTCATGAGTAACACTGTTATCTTACGGGAAAATGACATTTGCTATTATGTTATTCAAAGCACACTAGTTAATTATCATATTTTTAGCTGATACATAGCATCCATTTTTAGAACATTCAGAAAAGATGTCATGTCTTTGAAGCTATGTCTACGTAAGGTAATAGGGTAGTCACATATAAGAGTTTTCTTTTCTTTCTTTTTTTAAATAAAAGATTTATTTTGCTTATTTATGGCCGTGCCTCATCTTTGTTGCTGCGCACCCGGCCTTCTGCAGTTGTGGCAAGTGGGGGCTACTCTCTAGTTGAGGGGCACAGTCTTCTCATGGCGGTGGTTTCTCCTGTTACTCAGCAGGGGCTTTAGGGTAAGGGGCTTCAGGAGCACAGGCTCAACAGCTGTGGCTCATGGGTTTAGCTCCAGGAGGAACTTAGTTCCCAAGTGATGCTTCGCAGTATATGGGATCTTCTCGGACCAGGGCTTGAACCCATGTCCCTTGCATTGGCAGCTGGATTCCTTACCACCGAGCCACCAGAGATGCCTTTTCTTTTTTCTTTCTTTTCTTTTCCCCTCTTCTCTTTTCTTTTCTCTCTTCTTTTCTTTCTCTCCTCTTCTCTCCCCCACCACCCCTCTTTCTCACTCTCATAAATTGGGAGTAGAACGCAAGATTGCAGTTCCTTTTTAAATGATGACAGCTTACTCCAGCAGAGGGAGTTCCCTTGTAACATCTCTTTCTGGCATGTGCAGGGCTAAAGTGACTGGAGAGACTCCCCTTGAGTGGTTCTGTGTCAAGGATGGAGGCTGTATTCGAAACAGGTGGATGGAGCTAATGTATATTTCAAATAAGAGGACTGGTAGTTGGATTTAAGAAAGAAAAATGAAAATTTAATCCATGCATTGAGGTTGGATTTATAGTTTTGCTATCATAAATTAATTCCTGCTTTCAATGGGATCATCCCATGGTAAAGAGTAAATCAAGCTCCGCTTGAATTTTCACAAAGAGGATTGGGCGTTTTCTCTTTTGAAGACTTAAAAAAGGAGCTGGTTGAGTCGATACTTCTGTGCTGTCACTTGGAATGAGAGCAGAGTCCTAAGTTCACCTCTGATGAGTCGTGAGACAGAGCAGGGGGAAGGATGCTCACGCCGGAAGTGACAGCCCCTCCCCCTGGCCCCCCATCCTCAGCCCTTTACATGTTCATCTCGCTAGACCTGCTGCTCTTTCATTTCTCCGTGTTTAAAAAACAGTGCTCATTTTCTTTTTCTCATTTTCCTCATTCTCTTAGGGACAGTGAAACACAGACTACCTCAACTGGCTGGTCCAGGGAACAATGCTGCTTTATTTTTCCTTACAAATGTGCCTTCCCTGTTCGTTACTCGAAGGTCACAAGAAGGGCTTGAATTTGTCCCTGGACCTTCCCTAGAGGGTCAACCTGCACTTGCCATGGGTACTGGCTAAAGGTATGCACTTGACCTTCACTCAAAATCCTCTATCATGTTTTTGAGCCTCTTTCTTTCCAACAGCCCCTCCGAGAGCTGCACAGAGCCCTGAGTATAAAGGCCTTTGTGATCCATCCATAACCATGCTCTTCTCCCATCCAGGGTCCTGGCCCTCAGACCCTTCATAGAAATTCCTTACTTGTTTCAGAGGTTTGTACACTCTCTAGTGCTTTATACAGCGCCTGACATGCAGACACGTTCTTGTTAGTAGGTGGGAGCCTAGCAACTTAACCTGGAATGTGGTAGGAAAAAATAATATTAAAAGGGTGGGTCAATCCTTCATACATATAAGAGCAGTGTGTGTGTGTGTGTGCACTTAATGGTTTTCAAAGGCTTTTTGTTTTTCTTTTTACAGCTTCAAACCTGCTTTTTAAAAGCTTTATTAAATTAACATTTCATAAAATTCTCCTACTGTAAGAGTACAATTTACTGTGAGAAAATTTACAGAGTGGTGCACCCTTCACCATAATCCAGTTTTGCGGGGAAGTACTCTGGCCACCTGATGTGAAGAACTGACTCACTGGAAAAGGCCCTGATGCTGGGAAAGATTGAAGGCAGGAGGAGAAGGGGATGACAGAGGATGAGATGGTTGGATGGCATCACTGATGCAATGGACTTGAGTTTGAGCAGGCACTGGGGGGTTGGTGATGGACAGGGAAGCCTGGTGTGCCGCAGTCCATGGGGTCACAAAGAGTTGGACATGACTGAGTGACTGAACTGAACTGAAGTCCTTGGGAATCCTTGGAAATCTGGGGGAGGGGTCAGATTTCCCACAGCATTTGGAATGGGGATCTAGGCTCTTTGATTTGGATAGACAAAGAAAGATTAAGCCCAGAGAGCTGGAAGACATTGGGACTTGTGAATTAAAAACTTCAAATATAAAGAAACTGAGCACAGTTCATAGTTAATAGCTGTTGGTAACACCTAAAGATTATTTGCTAAATGCTAGACATTGTTCTGAGATTTCATTAACCCATTTTTTTTTTCAACAACTGGTGAGGCAAGTGTTTTTATTATCCATGATTTTTTAAAATGAGGAAGCAGGTTCCTAGAAGCTAAGGAAGTTGCCTGAAGTCACATAGCTGGTATTCAAACCAAGGTAGCACTTCTCTAGGAACCACATCCAACCAGCATTGTGCTCCCTAACTCACCAAGTGGTCTAGAACAAGGGACTCTACCGCTTGGACCTAGGTCTCCTCCTCATTAAAATCAAAGACTGGGACTAGCCTATTGATACAGACATTTGCTCACTCATTCACTCTTTCATTCCAGGCGTGAAGTGGGAGTTTAGCACACTTGAGTAAGACAGTTTTCTTTTGCCCTTGAGTCCTTGCTTCTTTTTGGAGATTCCAGAACTTTTTTCCTTCTGATATCCTCACCTTCCCTGCTGAGTCTTTGTCATCCATCAGTTTGTACACCCACCGCCCTCCTTGTTGAAGCCATCCACCAACCTCAGGGTCCTTCCCCATCACTGTTTTAGCTTCTGATTCACTGTTCATATTGAAACATATTCATGATGGGCAATTTCAGTATCCATCTGGATGACACGTATAACACTTGGGCTCCAAATTCCCTGGTCTCCTCTTCTTTTCCTCCACCCAGCTCAGCCATGCATCCCAAAGTCACACGCACACACACACACACACACACACACACACATTATCATGACCAATAGCAACTATGACTCCATAATCTCCAATTTTAAGAGAACTTCTCTCTTTGATCAGTTTTCCAGCTCCTTTCTTCTAGTATCTTTGACTCCAACAGTTCTTTAACCTCACAGTGTCCGGCTGTCTCTTCATCCTTCATTGTTTTGTCACTGTCTCTCACTCTCCTATTGTCATTGATCTATGTACCCAACTGAAATTCCATAGTTCATCAGTACAACCAGCAGGAAGCTGGACTTTCCTGGAAAAAAAAAAAACTGGTCTTGCTTTACATTTATCATAATTCATTTCAAGTGGACCCTTAAACAATTCAGTCCACATTTTATAATTCCCTTGTCTTACATACAAAGTTTCACAGTCTTTGATAATTGTTTCATTCACCTTCATTTTTTTTTTTTTTTGCCACAGATCTCTGATGTCTCCTTTCCAATCCACAGTCTCTGCTGTTGATTTTGTTGAGAAGATTGAAGTTTTCACAGAACATGCACAGGTTTTCATCAACTTGCCTACATACTAACCTGTATCCATACCTATATACACTATTTCTTCTTCTTCCTATTCTGATGCAGAGATGAATTGTTTGTGTTCCTAGACAATGTAGTTTCTGATAGGTGTGTTCCAAGTTCCTTTCCCTCTCCCTACTATTCTGACCTCATCATCAGTTTTTCTTCTCTACCAGATCTTTCCCACGAGCATGCAAATATATAGCCATGTTTCCCATTACACACGAAAAAAGAAAAAAATCCTTGATTTTAATTTACTTCCTTCTCTGTCATCCTATTTATCTCCTTCCTTTACACCAAAAGTCCACAGAGAAAAATATCTTAACTCCCTGATTCAATCAGTATCAGGATAGTACAAGTAATCCTGCGATGAATGACATGAGTGATATAACAATAAACATTTCTCTCTCTTTCACATCCTAGTCGGTGTGGGATGATGGTGCTCCTGGGTGGTTCTCCTCCAGGGGTTGATCCAGGCTCAGTCTGCACTTCCTCTGTGTCACTTCCATCTTCACACAACGTCCATGGTGACTACAATGTGAAGAGTGAGCAAGATCACACAGGGGTTTTGTGAGTAGACCTGCTTAAAGTTGCCACAAAGCATCCTCACATTCCTATGCCTGATCTCCAAGTTAGAGGGTCTCAACGTAACTATAATGGGGGCTGAAAATGTAGTAGTCCAGTTTACCCAGGAAAAGGAAATGAGATAGACCTTCATCCAGCTAAATCACTGACGTTTGGAAAGTTTTTGTTACAGCCTCTGGTATTAATTGTCCTGACTAATACAGACATTGGTATCATTTTTGCTATAACAAAAAACTAAAATAGATGACATGGACTTAATGGAAGCTTTAGAGATGAGAAAAGTAGATCTAACACACTGGAGAGTTGAAGATCCATCTTACGTAGCAGCAAATTATTTGGTAAAAACCTCTTTTTTACCGAGATCATGGCTGTAAGATAAAGTTGGAAAGCAGAACATTAGTGAAGTGTGTAGGCTATTACTATGTGTGCAAGATAGTAGATAAAAAAGAACACATGTTCCATATGAACCAACCAGTTTGTAAGCAAACAGTTGGAAAAGCCAACTGTTTTGGTCTCTAAAAATCAAGATAGAGGATTTAATGAGGCTTTGAGTGAAAAATTCTCAGAACATTTCTGAATTGAATAAAGTGACTCAGAGCCAAGATCAAGTTGAGGGTCTGATTTTCCCATTCAAGCCTGATTGTGAGAGCAGGAGAGAGGTGTGAGGGAGAGAGAGTGAAGGAAGATGGGAGGAGAGCGGGATATTAGATAGGTGTGTAGATTAATGAAGAGCTCATTTAAGAACTAGGTATCTAGGAGAAAATGTGAGTGTGTTCCTTACCTGTGAAACTGATGACACTGGCTGGAAGAAGTGGGTGTGGTCCTCTTCTGTGCCCAGGAAGAGGAAGTGAGACGGGTTAGCATCTTTCCAGCCCCACCACGCTGCTCTAATTCACCTTCTGCCCCCATCCCTCCACTGAAGTTTCTCCTGTTGTTTCATAGGAAGTTCACCAACAACAGGACACTTAGGTTGCTAAATCAATCAGCCAGCTCTCAGTCCTCATCCTAGCTGACCCCTTGGCAGCCTCAGACACTGTTGGCCACTTCCCTTTGCTTTGAAGTAAATTCTGCACTTAGATTTGTTCTCTGCTCATTTCCTTCTGCTATGGTTTCGTCATCTCCCTGATCTTTTCATGTTGAGACCTCAGCATCCAGTTCTCAAACCTCACCTTTTTCCATCTATGCTTACTCCCAGGGTGATTGCATCAACTTTCATGGAATTAAATACCATCTATGCACCATCCATGATGTATGTAGCACAGACCTCTCTCCTGCTTGAGTCTCATCTATCCAGTTGCTTTCTAGTCCTCCTTCTTGTATCAGTCCTATCGTATCTAATGGATATAAAACCAAATTCCTGATCTTCCTGAAAGCTACTTGTTTCACTGTTTTCCCATCTCAGGAAAAGACAGCCTCATCCTTCGAGGGTCCCGGAGTAATAAACTTGTTGTCGACATTACCTCCAGTTTGTATCTCATGCTCTCATGCAACCCATCACCAAGACTTGATGTCTCTGCCTTCAAAGGATGCCCAGCATCCGAGCAGTTCTCAGCATCACTGTGGCAAATAACCAGGCCAAGCTACCATCATCTCTAGCCTCAATTACTGCCTGGCCTGGCTTCTGCCTCTATGCCTTTTCATCTGTTCTCAACATGGTTGCCATGGTGATCAAAAATAAGTCAGATTATGTCACCTTCCTGCTCACACCTGTGATATCTTCCTTCCTAAGTCCAACGCAAAGTCTTTCCAATGGTCTATGTAGCTCCAAAGTGCTGTCTCCTAGCTCTCTGGTTTCTTTTATTCTTTTCTCCCTCATTCCTTTCTGGACACATTGGCCTTGCCATCTCTGAGTGGTCTAGGAATGCTCCCTCCCACAGCACTTGGCACTTATCATCCTTCCAGGTCTTTAACTCTGGGGCTTTTTGGCAAGGAGCCCTTTCCTTGAACACCTGGGTTAGCTGCTCCCCCAGGTCCCAACACTCCCTGTATTATCTACTCTTCTGTAGCACTGTCATCTTCTACCCTAGCAAACAGCTTGCCAACTGATCATATATTCTGCCTTCTCAGAAAAAAAATTACTGCTTTCTTTCCCCAGTGAAACAGAAGCTCAAAGAGGTAGAGATTCTTGCCTGTTTTATTGACTGTATGTCCCAAGCATCTAGATGGGCACCTGGCACAGAGCAGACATTCCACAAAGAGGTGTAAAATACCATGTGCAGGAATAAATGCACCCATGTGAAGGGTGAGAGATGAGGAAGGAAAGAGGACCCAGGCTGGCAGGAGCAGGAAGTAGCAGGACTGCCTGGCAGAGGTCTGGGCTCTGGGGAAGTCGAGGGGCTCCGAGCTGTAGGGGGCTCCGGAGATACACTGTGTCACGCTGCAGTGCCCCCTCCCATGGCTGGACCACATCCTCCCTGCTCGGAGGCTTCCTGCTCTCTACAAAGCCCACTGCACTGACATCCTCTGGCTGCTTTGCACAGCTTGAACAAGGCAGTAAAATTGGTCTCTGCAGGACTGTGGGTTCACAGTGGAGGGAGGCAGCTGGGCTCCATCCATCTCTCCATCTCCCTCTTCTCCCCTTATCACCAGCAGAGTCTGCTCCTCATATTAAAAGGAGATGGCATTAGAATCCTCAGTGTAGCCTGGGCATTGCAGTTTGTCTGTTCCCACTCACTGCCTCCTTCACATCTCCTGTGGCTGGGGCTTATGGGGAAACTTAGGATATGCAGAATTCCCGGGAAAGGATGCTCCCAGAGCTATGATGAGATGGACACTCAGTCTCAATGGATAAGTGAACGCATGGCCTCAGTCTGGGTAACATGCAAAGTACAGCTTCCGACTTGGGGAAGGTAGAAAAGTAACATCAGTGAGTGGCTCAGTGGTAAAAGAATCTGCCTGCTAAGGCAGGAGACACAGGAGACTCAGGTTTGATCCCTGGGATGGGAAGATCCCCTGGAGGAGGAAATGGCAACCCACTCCAATATACTCGCCTGGGCAATCCCATGGACAGAGGAGCCTGGTGCACTGCAGCCCATGGTATTGAAAAGAGTCGGACAAGACTGGGAGAGCACACAGGCACACTCTGCAGGGAAGAGATCTTCACTTTGAGAAAGGGGTGTGTGTGTGTGCACACGCATGCATGCATGTGTGTGCATGCATGCATGCATGCAATGAGGGAACTTGAATCTCCTGCACATCCATCCACCCTGGGCTCCACTTGGCACAGTGGTGTCACCAGAGCCTCCTGGAGCAAACACAACCAATGCACAGAGGAAGTTAGGGACAAAGGTTTGGTTAATTACTGGCGCTGTACAGAAGAGATATTCCAAGTACGGGGTGATGCATGTCATTCAGATTGTCCCAGACAGAAAGAGCTGACTTTGTTCTGACCATATTGCCTTCTTTGAAGTGTTGATTTGAGATTTCAGATGATAAATGCAAGGAGCCTATTGTAGCGTATGTAGTTGAGCAAAGGTGGTTGCTTTATTGTGGAGTCCTGCACTGATGCCCAGGGCAAGAGTATATGTGATTTATGTCTGAAGTCCTTGGGGTGTGATTCAGTGCTGGATCAGGCTCACCTTTATCTATGCACATTGACTAGTGAATACCTCAAGATAAGAATGGTGAAATGTAGGAAACAGTTGGTCTTCTGGTGGATTTCCTTTCCTAGGAGCTGGGTTGCTATGAATTTTGTTCCTTGTCCCCAGAGCAGTCTTCATGTATATCCCTTGGTTTGCCGCCCAGGGCTTTTCCAGTGTCCTGGGCAAAGCCAGGGACACGGTGGGCAGATATTCTTCTTTTGTTTTTTTTTTACCTGTTGCCACTGGTTCACAGGGGCCTCAAGTATCTTCCAAGGTGATCTCTAAATCTCTGGATTCCTAACTTCATTTTGCATTTCTGGGTCCAGCTAGTTTCATCAGAAAGAACTTTCTGGGAATTCTTTTTTTGTCCAACCACATCAGTGTTTGGATAAAATCAGATTAGATGGAATTATCAGCCAAGCATTTCTGTAGCTTGGGGACAAAGCTGGGTTTGACTGTGCAGTGCTGTGTGTGTGTGTGCGTGCATGTGTATGCATGTGCAGGTGGTTGAGGAGACTGTATGGAAAGACTTTTTACCTAAAGGAGAAGACCATGGCCATTGGTCTTCTCACATTTGCCGCAAACCCACAGGGGCCTGCAATGTTCTCGGCTCTCAAAATCAAACCAGATGGAGAACAATGATCCAGAATTTGTGATTGCTGCCAGATTTTTGTCCTTTGAAAAGCATAACCCTATAAAATGCAACCCCCATCAAGATGCATTCAGGCAATCCTGTGTCCTTAAGCATACCTGCATAGGAGCATCCCCTATGTAATCCTTGAAATCCTGCAAAAGCTGCTTATATTTAGTGAGAAATAAGCAAAGATATCAATAGAGGACTCACATTTTCACTTGACTAGTAACACTTAATATGAAAATTTTAGACTTGTGACATAATACATTAAAAATGAAAATTAAGATTATACATAATGATTTCATCTATGCTTTTTTCCAGAGCATGGAAGATCTGATGGAACTAGCAAGATATTGCCTCTTTAAGAGCATTCTAATTTCTAGTGTTGCTGTCTCTTTGATTGGCCATGGTTGTTTTGAGGTCTTTCTGTCTATATCACAGTAAGTGAGGTGCTCTAGTTCAAGATGCTGCCTTGTAATTTGACATCCTCAGATCATTTAAGTTAAGTATGCTAGCACCTATGTGCTGGAGAGAAAAAATGTACTAAACATCTAAAATTATGTGTGAAAAGCAAGAATTGTCTCTAAGGTACTTTTCTATGTGTTCACCAAATGAGAAGTGAAGACACAGCCTGCAGAGGCCGGTGCCTTGATTCAGGGGTGTGCACACGGCGTTTCTCACAATGTAAAGGCCAAGAAAAGAGCTGCTGTTGAAATTCTTGGAGTCAGTGAATTACTACAAGACCCTCTTCCATGTAATTCTTGGGGAAGCAAAGCTATGACAGCAGGTGTGAGTCCCCAGGAAGCACTTTGTTTTGAGGCAAAGCTGTGTGATCAGGATCATTCATTTGTTGACCCTATGTGCCAGGCCCAGGGCACTGCCTCAGAGTAAGACAGTCCAGGGGGGCCAAAGTGAGTGCTCCTAACAGCGAATGCTAAAACGTGCAAAGGGGAGACAAAGAACAGCACAGAGGAGATGCTATCCTCTGAGTCGCTGCTTGGGCAGGGCTTCCTGGAAGAGGCATCCTCTTTGGACATCTGTGCCTCAATGAAAGAAAATAAATATTCTAATCTGGCAATTGCCACACAGAGAGGGAATCGAAATCTCCTGAGGCTCTAGGTTTCCTTTCAGCCCCAAGCTCCTCCACGTCCCATCAAAGAAAAATGAGAACTAAAATCTAAGAGTGTTCAGTTCAGTTCAGTTCAGTCGCTCAGTCGTGTCTGACTCTTTGTGACCCCATGAACCGCAGCATGCCAGGTCTCCCTGTCCATCACCAACTCCCGGAGTCCACCCAAACCCAAGTCCATCCAGTTGGTGATGCCATCCAACCATCTCATCCTCTGTCATCCCTTTCTCCTCCTGCCCTCAATCTTTCCCAGCATCAGGGTCTTTTCAAATGAGTCACCACTTCACATCAGGTGGCCAAAGTATTGGAGTTTCAGCTTCAACATCAGTCCTTCCAATGAACACCAGGACTGATCTCCTTTAGGATGGACTGGTTGGATCTCCTTGCAGTCCAAGGGACTCTCAAGAGTCTTCTCCAACACCACACTTCAAAAGCATCAATTCTTTTGTGCTCAGCTTTCTTTATAGTCCAACTCTCACATCCATACATGACCACTAGAAAAACCGTAGCTGTGACTAGATGGACCTTTGTTGGCAAAGTAATGTCTCTGCTTTTTAATATGCTATCTAGGTTGGTAATAACTTTCCTTCCAAGGAGTAAGCGTCTTTTAATTTCATGGCTGCAATCACCATCTGCAGTGATTCTGGAGCCCAGAAAAATAAAGTTAGCCACTGTTTTCACTGTTTCCCCATGTATTTGCCACGAAGTAATGGGACCAGATGCCATGATCTTAGTTTTCTGAATGTTTTCTGAATGATCTTAGTTTAAGAGTGTAGTCCAGGGAAATAGCTTTTCTAACAGGAGATTTCACGTCTTGTGGGCTGGAGGTTTCTAGGAGCGAGGTGACTATATTGGAGAGAATCTGGCAGTTAATATGGATTGGGAAGGACGGCCCAGCTGGAGGTCAATTTCTTAGGCTGTAATCTCACTTGGCTGTTCCCTCAGTTTAACATGTCATGAACCTACCTGTGTGGAAGGGGCAGAACTGGGCACCTTGTCAGTCTGACATCTCCAGAAGATCTTTGTATCTCATCCTTAAGCAGGGTGTTAATACCAGAACCACATCCCTCTGACCTTTGGGAAATTCTGCCCTTTCAGGATGTAAGTGACCAAAATTGGTCTAAACTGATGACAATCAATGTGTGTGTGCATCCTAAGTTGCTTCAGTCATGTCCGACTCTTGGCGACTGCATTAACTGTAGTCCACCAGGTTCCTCTGTCCTTGGGATTCTCTAGGCAAGAATAGTGGAGTGGGTTGCCATTTCCTTTTCCAGGGGATCTTCCCCACCCAGGGATCCAACTCATGTTTCTTAGGTCTCCCGCACTGGAGGGCAGTTTCTTTATCACTAGTGCCACTCAGTCAATTACCTAAATAATTGAATAGGATAAAGCATTTTTTAAAATTAATTACTGGGTTAGTGACAATTAAACTTTGTGGGGATTTAGGGACACTTTATGAATATAATGAAGCTGGGTGAGAAGATCCACTGGAGAATGAAATGGCAGCCCACTCCACTATTCTTGTCTGGAGAATCCCATGGACAGAGGAGGCTGGTGGGGCTACAGTTCATGGGGTACAAAGAGTTGGGCATTACTGAAGTGACTTGGCATATTTCATGGTCCCTCTAGGAAAAAAAAAAGGTATTCATATGGATGCCCAAGAAACATCTTACATGGAATTTATGAGGATATATGGACTCTTGGAAACCCAGGTAGGACCAGCGACCATCTGTTAAGTCTCCACAGTCAGGTATGGATGTTGTAAATTATTGTGAGGCAAGAGTTACCTAGATGAGTGATCTCAAAGGATGGACCTCTGCCCCAGAGAAGGCAAATGGTGAGCCACTGGGTGAGGGAAGTGTAACATGTCAGGACTTCTGGTATGATGCATCAATATTTTATGTTTGAAACATTAGAGGGGTTAAGTTTTACAAATATGTAGGATACAGGGTGACACTGAGGAGTTCCAACAAGAATATGATGTGTTCCAAGGAGCACAGGAGGTGTCTTCGGGAGCAGAGTGGGATTGGCATTGTTTCTGATTCATTACTTATCAGAGGCTTGTGGCCTGTTTGCTTGGCTGGCTAAGAATCCACCTGCCATGCAGGAGACCCTGGTTCATTTCCTGGGTCAGGAAGATCCCCTGGAGAAGGGGTAGGCTACCAACTCCTGTTTTCTTGGGCTTACCTGCTAGCTCAGTCGGTAAAAAAGCTGCCTGCAGTGCGGGAGACCTGGGTTTGATCCCTGGCTTGGGAAGATCCCCTGGAGAAGGGAAAGGCTACCCACTCCAGTAGTCTGGCCTGGAGGATTCCCATAGACAGAGGATCCTGGCGAGCTACAGATGGGGTCACCAAGGGTTGTAGTCCATGGGATTGCCAAGGGCTATGGTTCATGGGAGTCACAAAAAGTTGGAGACAACTGAGCAACTAAACACACACACTTGGCAAATTGCAGTTAACTTGTGATAGAAAGACATCATCAGTGTGGTAGGTTTTATAAAGACAATGCCTTTAAATATAGTTGCTACACTTTGGGCTGAGATGTAAGTGGCCATTTTCATCTTTTGTGTCATACAAAAGATTTATGACTTTCTCTTGGCAAATAACTTAGAAGTCTTTTAGAATTGAAACATGCCTTTTCTTTAATAGCAGTAACATAGCACATACTCCAAATACCCTGATGTTCTCATCAGATGACAAGTGATAGGAAGGCATATATTTATACAGTTTTCCATTTAAGGTAATATTACATTTAAAATGGGGATTTTGCAACTGTCTTTTCAAAGACGTTCTTCATGAGTAGAAAACAATTTGGACATGAGTGGTTATATATAATTATATTGCTCTGTGATTTGTTGCTAAAATCAATAAATTACTTAAATAGCCTCATGTCTGCACACTTAAAATAGAAAACTTGGCAACAGGATTACTTCCAAGTCAGAATTTTCTTAGCAAAGGGTTTTGAAGTGGAGTTTGAACTCATTTGTCTGAACTCACTTGTTTGATATATCTATAGATATATCTCTGTATATATCTATATCTCATTTATGTTAGTTTTCTATAACAACCAACTAGCATCAATAGTTATTTAATAAAGTCTTTGTATAATCAGTGGAGTGGATTGGATAATAAGTAACATGATTTACTAAAGCACATACAACAAAGCACTTCGTTGTTTTGTGTATATATTTTTCTCTTGCGGTATTTTTTTTCATCTGTGGCAACCTTTAAAGCCAAGGATTGAAGTAAACCTAAATTAAAACCAGTTCTTTAAGGTTCCTTAAGTTTTTGCAAGAAAATTTAAACCCACACTAAAAAAAATAGCTTATTCAACTGTATTTTTGTCATTGTTCAGTTGCTAAGTTGTGTCTGAGTCTTTACAGCCCCATGGATTGCAGCACACCAGGCTTCTCTGTCCTCCACTATCTCCCAGAGGAATTTACTTAGATTCATATCCACTGAGTCAGTCAGTCATGCTAACCAACTATCTCATCCTCTGCAGCCCCCTTTTCCTTTGCCTTTAATCTTTCCAGCATTAGCGTTTTTTCTAGTGAGTCTGATCTTCGCATCAGGTGGCCAAAGTGTTGGAGTTTCAGCTTCAGCATCAATCCTTCCAATGAATATTCAGGGTTGATTTCCTTTAGGTTTAATTTTCTTGCTATCCAAGGGACTCTCAAGAGTCTTCTCCAACACTACAATTCGAAAGCATAAATTCTTTGGCACTCAGCCTTCCTTATGTTCCAATTCTCACAGCCATACATGACTATTGGAAAAACCACGACTTTGACTATACAGATCTTTGTCTCAAAGTGATGTCTCAGCTTTTTAACTGTATCCTTTTTTCTAAGATGTTTATTGTTTTTGTTCTCATCATAAATGAAATAAGAAAAATAAAAATTCAGTATTTCTTGTTGTAGCTTTCATTTTAAAATATTTTTGACTGTGTCATCCTTTATATCACATTTTGGAATAGGCATTTACAGCTATGCAGACCAAATTTATTTATGATCTACAGTTATGCAGATCAAATTTATAATTCAGTAAATTTTCATATGCCAAGGAGTCTTTGATCAACACATTTTCTCCTGATCAGTGTATGATCAAAAAAACTTGGAATCTGCTGATTCAGATGATTCTTTGGGGCAGTAGGAAACATCTAGAATGTGCAGGGTTTTAGGATGTGACTTCAAACTGCTGGGTTCAATCCCTTCTCTGTGCAACTACAGAATCTCAGAAGAACAAAAATCTCATGATTTAGCCAAGGTCTTGCTGGCACATGGAGACTAGATACAGATATGAGACATGAGGCATGAAAGTGTGTGTATGTGTGTGTGTGTGTGTGTGTGTGTGTGTGTGTGTGAAGTAGGGACGGTCAATGCCTTTCGAGCCATAGGAAAACTTGACTAGTTACCAGATAATCCAGGGATGGAGGAAGAGGAGGAGAAGAAAGGGAGGAGGAGGGAAGAGGGATGTTGATAAGCAAGGACTTGCTTTTGTGTGGCTACTATTTGGTGAATCAGGGTGACCCTGCAGTGTGAGTCCTGGGTCAACATCCACAATGGGATTTTATCCCACCTATGACTTTGTGGAACTCATCTGACTTCTCTGATTTTTAGTTTATCTTCACATTGTGCTTGTCTCCTTCAGAGGTTTCTTGAGAGGAGGGGATACACCACATACAGAAAAGTGGTTTAGAAACTCTAAAGTGCTACGCACACTCTCAGGACCAAGTCAGCAAAACATCTGCCTCATTTGGTTGACACTATCTTCTCTTTTCTGGTTGGAGATCTCTCATATAAAAGCATACCCCAGTTGTGTCACCCCAATGATTAGTCACAACTGATCAGACAACTGAAAGACTGACACCATCTTTGGCTAAGCGACTGGAGGTGGTGTGGTTCGACACAACTGCAGACCTGCCAGTATCCGATGTATTAATTCTGTTGGCACGCCTCATGGACTTGCTTTGAACATTCTCTATGAAGACTTGGTGAAGGCTTCATATTCTCCATTGTGTCTAAGACAACATGCCAGGCTCAGTCCATGATTGTTAACTTAAACTGACCTGGTGTCTGAACTGGTTCTCAGAGTAATTCCTTAGCAGCAGTTCAATGGATCCATCAAGCCTCCTTCCCAACCCCCACACCCCAGGACTGTCTTACCCCTTTTAGGTCATTACTGCTTCACTACAAAGGCATGACTGTGTCTATAGCAGGTATTCTTGGGTCCACTTTACAAATGAGAGCACTGAAATACAGAGACTTGATTATCAAAACCAATCTTAGCTGCTCTTATATGACATACGGTAAATATTTGTAATGCACACTCACCTAAGTGTACCTCAGAAATCAAGCATCATTCTCTTTGTCAGTGGAGTTGCTTTTCTCAGTTGTCATAATATTGTCCTTTTCTGAAGGCTTCTAAACATTATTCTTGTATTTTTTCTAACAGCACAGAGTCCAGCTAATTAGCAATTAGGTAGAAAGTGGAAAAGACAAGGACAAATTTTATTCCTAATTATGTCTGATCCTTCTGAGACATCCAGCAAAGAGAAATACCTTCCCTATGTGGACCCAGGATTCAGATTTCTTTTTTCTTTTCTTTCTTCTTAAATTAATAGCCATAACTCAGAGCCATTTTCTGCAGGGCTGTTGCCTAGCTTCAGTTATTCCCCTGGAAATTGTTTTTTTTTTTTTTTTTTTTTTTTTGCTTTTTCACTTCTCACTCAAGACTTTGCATGTTTCCTCTTGACACTCCATCTTCTGATATCAGGGCTACTGTACTGGCCAATATCTAAGTATAAGTCCTGAGGATTTTAGAGGTGAGTGTTAAGAAAACATCTTTTGTCAAAACAGTGGCATGGGAAACTTTCATTACAAACTCTAAAAATCACCTGATTCCCTGAGAAATACAGACCAGTTCAGCAAATGCTGTGTTAGGCACTGGCTGTGCTGAGAGCTGGTGGCTGGAAGTCTTCATCTTCAAAGGCAATGCCTGCAAGCTTCCTTCTCCCGGGGACAAGAGAAGGCTAAGGAGGAAATAAAGAAGATAATGAGATGCTGCCTTCATCTCCCTGGAAACCCAGACCTGGAAAGTATTTTTTTAAATACAACCTTTTTAAAAAATGATAATTAATCTTTTTGGCTATACTATTCAATTTTCAGGATCTTGGTTCCCTGACCAGGGATTGAACTCAGGCCCCAGCAATGAAAGCACCGAGTTCTAACCACTGGACCACCAGGGAATTCCCTGAGAAGTACCTTTAAAGCTCTAAATGCATCATTTTAGGCACATGGTTAATCAACAATTATTCAAAAATCACAAATTCTGTGTCTGAAACATGTCAAACACATAGGGCAGAGACCATAAACTTAATTGCATGTGGTCTTGATCTAGACGATTACATGGGGAGAAATGATTATACTTGCTATACTTTATTTACTATAATTTAATATGAGGTTTTCAGTGACTGCAGGGAAAATGCATAGAGAGGGAAAAGCATTTCTGGAGATTTACAATAGCTTTCACTTCGGAGGTAAATTTGAAACAATGGTATTGTTCAACTGAGTTTGACAGAGTGGAGACATAAGAAGGTCATAGCTTAAGGTGTTGGGGGACTCAGAAAGCTTTACAAGCTTGAGACCTGGAAAGTGGTGGGTGGTGGAGAGATTGCGCGGTTTGTGACAAGGGGTGGGTGGGGAATTACTAAATCCAAGTTTGCGCTGTTCACTGCATGACAGGCCAATAAGCTGAGAGACTTATTGCTGTTGGGGCAAGTAATAGTGAGTTTATTTGGAAGACCAGCAGGCAGAGAAGATGGTGGACTAGTGTCCCAAAGAACCATTTTACTCATTAGAATTCAAGCTCCTTTTATATTAAAAGGGAAAGGAGTGTGTTGATTGCTGCAGAATTTTTTTGTGCTGGAATCCTTTGTTCTTGCAACTGTTCAAGTGCATCTAGTAACAATGTTCCAATAAACCTCCAGTAAGACAAATGTTATTCCCTGTTCTGCATCTTTTTATCACTATATGGGTGGGAAAATGTTATACCTTTAAAGGTCAGAACCTTGAGAATGAGCTATCCTGTACATCTCAGACTATAGGCAATATTCTTGTAATATAGCAATAGAATACAAAGGTTAAAATAAAAGAAATAGATCCAATGTAGAATCCAATACAGATTTGTCTTCCCTATGACAAGGGGACATAGAGAGGAGGAGCGGGCATCCAAAGATGAGGCTGAAGAAGAGATACTAGTACAAAGGATCCCAAAGACCTAGTCACAGAGTCTGAGCCTCATTCTGAGGGTTACAGTGAATTCTCCTGGGAAACAAAGACAAATCAAGATGTTCCTTTTACAACTGTGAGAGGCCCAAAATGGATTGCTTGCAACACGGAGGAGCCAGTCTTTTTTTTATCCCCAGTTAGGCCGGGATCTGCATGGAACTGCTGAGAACCTCCTAACTTTGCTTTCTCAACCTCAGGACACTTTGAAATCTGCTTGGCAAATATCTGCTCTCCAAAGGAAACAGCAGTAGTAATAGAGGAAACTTGGCCTTTTCAGTAGAAATGTCAAGGGCATATTTGAAGTGACCTCATCAAGCACCACCCTTCACTGCAGGTCAGGTGCATTTTCTGGCCCACTTTCTCAGGCTTTATCCATCCTATAATTTCAGGGAATGGGACATATTTTACAACCCATGGATTAAAATGAAGGCTTTAAAAGGGTAATAAAAATAATAAGCCTTTCCTGGCCTTTCCTAATGAATTTTACTCAGCAGAAGTCTGCACTGTTGGATTCATGATGGCAGAGTGAACCCATTAGGGAGTCCCTCTCTTGAATGTACTCCCAATTCTCCATCTTACTTTTAGAAGCAAACAGGATTTCAGTTAAAATACGTCCTGCCTAAAATACATTGTGCAAGCTGTCTCTGCTTGTTCCCACACATTTGACCTATATCCTCCCTTTAATATACTCATTTGTGGAGATTGGCCTGAGGAATCCACTCATCAGGTGGACTGAGTTTCTGGACAAATTGATCAATGGAGAACATGAGATCCTGGGTAGATTTTGGAACCTGATGAAAATGATTCTACTACTTCCCAGCCAGAGGTGTGACCTTGAACCAGGTGTTTCTCCTCCCTGAGCCACTTTCAGGCAAAACGGGGCTGTTACACCAAACTTCCGTGATGTGATGGAGACAAGAAAGAGGCGCCAGGGCTACCCCTCTAATAACTCAATTAATTATGAAATGCTGTTTTCATGGCCCATATTCTTTGGCTCTTCCTCTGCCTTTTGACATGCAAATGTGTCTTGTTTTCTAAATTAGTCCGTAGGGCTGGAGAAGAATGCATCCGAGAAGAGCTGTATCTAGTTTAATTTTAGAAGAGGTTCTGATGTACTCACCTGATGAGACTCTGTCAAATTCGACTGGTATCTTGACATGAGAAAGGAAGTACTCAACTCTCCAAGTGGATCGGTATTGCCCTCTGTAAGGCTGCATGCCTTCTGGATTTGAATGAAGATATTACCCAATGAAGATAATAGGTGCAACATCAATAATTTCTTTTTAAAGCCAAGTGAGCATTTTTGCATTGCACTATTGCTCAGTTGTGTCTAACTCTTTGTGGCCCCATGGACAGTAGTCCGCTAGGCACTTTTGTCCATAGCATTTTCCCAGGCAAGAATACTGGAGTGGGTTGCCATTTCCTCTTCCAGGGGATCTTCCTGACCCAGGGATTGAACCTGTGTCTCCTGCATTGGCAGGTGGATTCTTTACCCTGAGCTGCCAGGGCAGCCCTAAAGCCAGGAGAAGGGTAGGGCAAAGGTGAAATTGGCCCCCAAATTGAAATGGGGGTGAGTTCCACAGTTCCACTCTGGTGACACTGGCTCTGCTTCAGCTCCGAGTAGCTGAACAACCAATGGGGAATACACGAGATGCTGCAAAAGAGATCTGCTTCCGGTTGGGAGGCTTCTGATGCTACCCTGGATTGATGAATTGCCTCTTAAATGATCGTTTCCTGTTTCCAGTCGCTCCCCATCCAAACTGTCAGTCAGCTTTCAGGCAGGAAACAGACCTGCCTCTGCCTTCCAAGTAGGGAGCCGTGGACGGCTGGGAGGAGGAGGGAAGCAGGCTTGCCAGAGCCGCTGTCTGTAGCATGGATGAGTGAGCTTTCAGTTCCCTTGGACTCTGCCCTGACCCTCCCTTCTGCACTCTTCCTGGCTGGAGCTGCCTCCGCAGAACCCTGGTGTCTTCCCTCTGGCTTTCATATCTCTCTGGAGCGGCCCCTGTCTGGCACCTGGATCTACAAGGGAAATGATGTCTAGGAAATGCAATTCCTGGCTCCTCCCCAACAACCTTGAGGTCTTAAAAGGGGTCATAGCAAGGCCAAGGCCACAAGACACAGTCCAGCACACCACCTGGTACACAAGCGGGAAACCCTAGTCACATGCTGATGGAAACAGTTCAGCCATTCAGCCCCCTGTATTAAGTCTTCCCATGTTTTATCCTGGGAAGCACACCGTGAAAGTTTCCATAGTGAAGACACAGACTCTCACTTTAACTCACCTCCCATCACCACCCTTCATGACCCCTTCTCTTCCATGAACATGCCTGACAGCTCAACTTGCAGAATTCCCCTTCACCCAAATTCCTCTCTTCCCCCATATTAGTTTTATGAAGTACTAGCTAGTTTTCAAACAGAGCCAAAATGCCATGTCTCTGCTGTTTTGTTTTTCAGTCACTAAGCCATGTTCGACTCTTTGTGACCCCATGGACTGCAGCATGCCAGTCTCCCCTGCCGTCTAGTATCTCTTGGCGTTTGCTCAAAGTTATGTCTATTGAGACAGTGACACTATCTAACCAACTCATCCTTTGCCGCCCCCTTCTCTTTTTGCCCTCAATCTTTCCAGCATCTGGTCTTTTCCAACAAGTCGGCTCTTCGTATCAGCTGGCCAAAGTATTGGAACTTCAATCATCAATCCTTTCAATGAATATTCAGTGTTAATTTCCTTTAAAATTGACTTGTTTGATCTCCTTGCAGTCTGAAAATGCCATCTCAACCTTGGATTAATTACATTGTGAAATAATAAACAATCCTTTGGTTACTGCAATCAGAAACTGTTTCTGTTCTTTACAAAGCCCAAGGGTGCTTATTGTAAAAATATGGTATATTCAGACCCACTCCTTCTCTAATGTTAAAGATTCATTATTTACCTTAGTGTAAACTATTTATATAGGGTTTCTGAACATTGAGACATTGTGTTTGCATGTTTCATAATAAAGTCACTCAGTATTTGAGTTTGAGAAATGTTTTCAGGCAATCTCTTAAAAAATAAATGTCTTTCTCTATCTAGTCATAAAAGCACTGAATGTTCAGATGAAACACCAAGCACCAAAGAAAGCAAATGAATTAAATAACATAAATAGCTATAGATATAAATGTAAAGTGGTGTGGTATGGCATGAATGCTCAGTCGTGTCTGACTCTTTGTGTTCCCATGGACTGTAGCCCACTGGGCTCTTCAGTCCATGGGATTCTCCAGGCAAGTATACTAGAGTCGGTTGCCATTTCCTCCTCCAGGGAATCTTCCTGACCCAGGGATCAAATCCATGTCTCCTGCGTTGGCAGGTGGATTCTTTACCACTGTGCCACCTGGGAAGCCCAAATGTAGAGTAATGATATTAACTTTTACTTAAGAAATATAGATGTCATTCACACTATCTTCAGTGTCTAGGTCTGTGTTGTTTCAGTTCATAACCACTACAGTGGTTCTGAAGGTTTTTCTAGACTCACTTCCAATGGCTCTGCCCTATTAACCTCATAATGTCTTAGGTTTCTTAATTTAAAGGCTTCTTTTTTTTAGATCCTTAGAAATAGAATTCCCCTCATGGGGAGAAGGAACATCTAGACCTCAAAATTTGGAAGGAAACATGTCTATGTCACAAGTGCAACCTGACACTGACATTTGAGGAGGCTTGTTCCCCCAATTCCCAAAACTTCCTGAAGCCCTACCTGATGATGCTGCCTTGGGTGTCTACTCATGGCCTGAGAGCCAGTTGGGCAAGCCTGTAAAGCCACTAGGCAGGAAGCATCTCTGAAACACACATCAAATGGACATTTCTGTGGACTTGATTCACAATGGTAACTTGGCTCTGGAACACAAAAAAAGCTTTTTCTTGTCTTGACTGCCTTTTGTTTAAATCAAGCTAGTGTAAAATTATATTTTTAAAACATGTATAAAGAAAAAGAAGGAAAGGGCTGAGCCAAATGTCTTTGAGAATCCATCAGGCCCAGACTGTTTGAAGAGCTGGCCGGTTGAAATCATGTGTCCGTTTCGCTGGCCAACGGGAAGGACTGAATCCAACTGCTATGAACATTCTGTGAAATACTGCATGAGACTTCAAAATGCATATATGTAAAACATATACATAGTCTATTATGCATATATTCTATACTGCCCTCCACTGAGATTCAATTAATTTCAGATAAAATCATACTCTCCTAAACTAGGACCAGAGAGGGACCTATCAAATTAGAAAGGCAGCCATAATGATCTCAGGTCTCATTCCTCCCATGTCAAGGGATTAAATACTTTTAAGCATTTTTTCTCAGGTATGGAAGAGGGTAAACTTGGCAGTTTAGTACATCCATATGAAGTGCAACATGGGAAGGAATCTAGTACCTTGATTGTTGGCCTCTTTCTTGTTGAGCCCTCTGGGGCAATCTTGAATCTCTCTGAGACTGAATTTCTTGCTCAAGGCAGGTCCAGACTCCTGGGGTCAATAGGAGCATCAAAAGAATAAACTCAGTGAAAGTGCTATCTAAACCTTGAAAGTTCTGTGCAAACGTTAGTTATCATATTCCCAGATTTGATGGCAAGTCTCATTTAAATTCCTTTTGTGATGATTGGTACCCTCTCCACTTCCTCTCCTTTAGAACAGGTGAGAGATGCAGGAAGCTAAAACCCTAAGCAGTATCTGATTCCCTTTGTAAATCGCAACCACTGTTACACCTAAGTGAGTCTTCTGTTTGATTTTATGGACATGCCCCTTCCTAGGAAGCTGGTGAATATCAAAAGGCAACCCCTAAAATAATTGCAAATGACTGTAAATCCAAATTTCCTGGCACACTCCACAGTTCTGTGTACGTTCCCTGATTTACGAGATCATCTTTAATAGGATGCTCTGTGTTCAGAATTCTCAACTTCTCTCTTATCCCTGGGATGTTTCAAGCCCTGTAATTGAAGTTCCATGAAAATTGAAGTCATTCATCTCTTTTTATCTCTAATGTAAAAAATATAGAAATACTGTAACTTTTGCAGAAAAAGCCCCACAACTGCACAAAATTATAATAATTGACTCTGTTTGTCTTCATTTAACCAGCTGGGAAGATAGTCTGTTGGAACACAGCAATTTTCTAAATTCAGAGATAGTTGATTCATGAGAACAGCTGTGGCCCAATCCGGTCCCAGATCTTCTTTATTTCATACAAGAAACCCAACTAAGAGCAGGCCCCACCACAGTCTTGTAGTACAACAGGGTTCTACTCTTCTGGAATAATAGCCCAGTGTTTGAGCGAATCACCTTCTTGATGTTCCCTGAAAAGTTACATTAGATAAAGAATGTCTGAGAAGGTCTTGGGTTCACCAAGGAAGGAGATGGGAGAGAGTTTGTGAGGATGGCCTTGTTAAATTTTTGGATAACATCGAGGACTTATCTATGGAGAAATTCCCTAAAGGAGTCATTCTAATGACATTGCTGCTGCTGCTGGGTCGCTTCAGTAGTGTCTGACTCTGCATGACCCCATAGATGGGAGCCCACCAGGCTCCCCCATCCCTGGGATTCTCCAGGCAAGAACACTGGAGTGGGTTGCCATTTCCTTCTCCAGTGCATGAAAGTGAAAAGTGAAAGTGAAGTCACTCAGTCGTGTCTGACTCAGCGACCCCATGGACTGCAGCCCACCAGGCTCCTCCGTCCATGGGATTTTCCAGGCAAGAGCACTGGAGTGGGGTGCCATCTCCTTCTCCGCTAATTGACATTACCGTGTTTCAAAAATGTTTTAAGTTTAAAACAGTGTTCTTAAACTTTAGTGTGTGTGTGTGCGTGCGAGCATGTGTGTGCGTGTGAGAGAGAGAGAGAGGAGAGAGGAACCCTGGAAAATCTATTTAAAATGCAGATTCTCGGGTCCTTGCCTCTTAGGTTCTGGAACAGCAGGTGTGGGGTGGAGACAGAGAACCTGCATTTTCTTCCATGCTCCACCAGGTGATCATGATGCTGGCATCTGATGAACCAGTGGAACGAGACACGTCCCCTCCTGCACCGACCCTCAGGCGCAGGCTCTGCTCTCTGCCCTCGGAGACACCAGCTTCCTCTTAGCTCGGGGAGACTTTGCTTTCTCTTTTTTTTCTCACGTGGCTGGCTCCATCTCAGCATTCAGGTTTGGGCTCCAGTGTGCGTGTGTGTGTGCTCAGTCGCTCAGTTGTGTCCAACTCTTTGCAACCCCATGGACTACAGCCCCCACCAGACTCCTCTGTCCATGGAATTCTCCAGGCAAGAATACTGGAGTGGGTTGCCATTTCCTTCTTCAGGGCATCTTCCTGACTCAGGGATCGAACCCATGTCGCCTGTGTCTCCAGCCTTATCAGGCAGATTCTTTGCCACTAGCCCCACCTGGGAGGCCCTGGGCTCCAATGAGGCTTCCCCAGATTCCCTTTGGGCAGGTCATCCGCTTCCATCAGTTCACTCTCTGTTACTGTCTCTCTTCCTCCTTGGGGGTCAGCACAATGTGCCCTCTTATCCCACCAGAGTATAAACTCCGTGACAATAGGCATCTCATCCGTCTCGTTCATCACGGTAGCCTTCATGTCCAGGACCAGTGCCTGGCATATTTTAGGACCATGGGCAGTGTTTGGTGACGAAAGCATGAATCAGTGAAACACCATCTAAAGGCAAGAGAAACTGGGTGTTTGCAGATCCAGGCTCCAAGCATTCACTGCTTTTGGAATATTTTTTTTTTAAAATTATTCCTTCCTTCTTTAAAAATATGGCAATGAATTTTGCCTTCCATTCCATAACTTGACTCTATTTGCTGTGATATAAGAATAATTCTTCAAATCACTTACCACTAAATAAAATGGACACTCCAGGAAGAGAGGTCATATTAATTTTCCAAGTCCCATTATTGCTGGCACAACTCCAAATGCATTAGTGAATACGAATAGCTCAGTGTGAGAACTGCTGTGTAGGGACAGGAATGCTCTTAGTGAAACAACAAAACATCCTCCAGGGACACAGAACAAAATTCTAGAGGAACATGGACTGGCTATAGAGCACCTGTAGATGCAGCAACCTGACTGCCTTCCCTCCATCTGGACCTTCCTAGGTCCCTCCGTGTGACAGCTGCTTTCACAGACAAGGAGCAAACCCACGCCCCCTGCTCTTCAGACCTTTTACATTCTGCTTCCTGTCCAAATTTCAAAACCCTGTTTTCAGAGAGAATATAAACCAAATTGGATAAAAGTATTTTCTCATGAAAGGCGCATTGGCTTACTGGTTACTGACCATTGGTGGGTTGGTAGTCTTGTCCCTCTCTATCTGCTGCCTCTGACCAGAAGTATATCAGGACTTGCCTGGCGGTCCAATGATTAAGACTTCACCTTCCAATGTGGGGGATGTGGGTTCAATCCCTGGTTGGGGAACTAAGATCCCACATGCCCCGTAGCCAAAATCCTAAACTGTAAAATAGAAGCAGTATTGCAACAAATTCAATAAAGACTTTAAAAATGGTCCACATTAAAAAAAAAAAAAGCTTAATTTTTTTTTTAAAAGTGTATCATTGCAGTCAAGGGCTCACATTCCCTAGGTGACTGCCTGACTGTCTGTTCTAATATTTTATTCCGATAGAAGACAAACTCCTTGTGGGTATTGTGAGATGTTCCGTATTTTGTTCATTGACTTACCTTCTCATATTTGTTAATGCCTGGAATAAGTGTACAGAATCTGGCTTTATCATCAGCCAGATGGAGTAACCACTGGCAAGGATTCTTCAACCAAGATGGACGAATGAAGTTTTCTCCCCCAAATGGTACCTGCACAAAGCCTTCCCATTCAGCTCTGGGCTAAGGGATCTAAGTTCTTCTGAGGGGCCAGACAGAGCGATTGGCTCCAGTCATGCCCTGTAGGGTAAACCTACCTTAGGGGAATGGTCATATTTCTCTTTGGACACAAGTTACCATGAACCCAGCCTAGAGAGTGGCTGTAAAATAAAAATGACTCTCCTGGTGTTTTAGCTGAGGAAAAAAGAAAATGAGTTCCAGGAGTTCCAGTATTTTTTCACACCAGTTAGTGGTATAATCTTAGAATAATTATTTATCCCTTCTTCCCTCATCTGCTAAGAGCAGTTAATGATTATAATAGAGTTGTCCTAAGTATTAAGGGCTTCCCAGGTGGTACTAGTGGTAAAGAATCCTCCTGCCAATGCAGGAGACACAAGAGATGTGGGTTCCTGGGTCAGAAAGATCCCCTGGAGGAGGAAAAGGCAACCCATTCCAGTATTCTTGCCTGGAAAATTCCATAGACAGAGGAGTCTAGTGGGCTACAGTCCATAGGGTCACAAAGTGTTGGACACAACTCAGCACACATGCACACACACACACACACACACGTGAGTATTAAATGATACAGTGCATGGAAATCACCTACATCAGTGCTTGGTAAAGAGCAATTATTCAAAAATTTTCACTGTTATTTCTCACAGTACCAGTAGTATATTTTTAAAAGATCTGAATATGGAGTTGTCTATCTGCTGGGTATTTGGCAAGAATATTTTGGTTATTGGCAGAAATCAGTCAATATTGATTGATAAGCATTTATCGAGTATCTGCAGTCTTAGTAAGATGCTTGCCTGGAAATAACTAGTCTAGGTGCTATGACTAACTCTACATTCAGGAGTTTATACAGTCATTTCAGAATCACAATTTTGTGATTTTAGAAAACAGCTCAGCGCTTGAGACATGACCAGCTGGGCTTGTGAGAAGCTGAAGAAAAAGCTGGATTTCCCTTAAAGGTGACTTTTTGAATTATAGACATTTATCCCAACTCTCTACTGTAATACTGTTAATGTGGCATTAATCACAAGCAGTAACGGGGTGGGAAAGGAACCAGTACAAAAGACTAGATGGGTGATAAGTGAATGCAATAGATTTTAAAAATCTTAATGCTATGGGAGAAATGGGAAAAGCAAGAAAGGCAAAACAGACTGTGTTTCAGAACCTTATAAGATATCAGATATTTCTGATCATAGCGGTAAAGATGGAACTAAAACCGAGCAGAGAGGTTGAAAGGCTGTGTAAAAAGACGTTACACTCCTAGAACCCAAGACACAGCCAGGTGACTCCCCAACCCTCAGGTGATGGGGCTCTGCAGGATGTTTTTCTCGGAAAGATTCGTCTGAGGAAAACTTTCTTCTTCTCTACGTTTGAAAGTTCCACTCAGAATTTTTCTTCTTGGATCTTCATTGAATTCTTCTACTCTTTAAATTCTTTAAATTGATTACTCAGGGTTTTATAGTTCTCATGCCTGCTCTCTACAGGCTTTCAAATTATGATCTTATCAACACCTATGGCTTCAGATCTCTACCAAAACTGATGACCTTTAAAAGCTTTCACTTCCCCACGGGAAAAATAGATAGCTAGTGGGAAGCTTGGGTATAGCACCGGGAGCTCAGCTGGATGCTCTGTGATGACCTAGAGGGCTGGGATGGGGAGCTGGGAGAGAGGCCGAAGAAGGAGGGATATACGTATAGATGTAGCTGATTCACTTCATTGTACAGCAGCAACCAACACAGCATTGTAAAGCGATTATACTCCAGTAATACCAGATAATTAAAAAAAAAAACCAAAACTTTCACTTCCAAACCTGGGTTTCCTCCCACATTTCAGACCCAGGGATGAGCCTGTGCCCTTGACAGCTCCACATGGCTGCCCCAGGCCCTTTGTACACCCCGTGTCACAGACAGACTTTCTCCTTCCATCCCCAAAGCTGCCTCTGTGCCTTTCTTCATCTGGGTTTCTTGTCTCAGCACCTACCTTTTCCTTCAGGCTACATGGCTGAGAGTAACCCTAACTCCTTATTGTCTTTCCTCATGACTAGGTATTTCTATTGTTCCCTTCCTTCCTGCTCTGGCAAATGAAGGGTCCCAAATAAACAAGAGATAATGTCAGATCTGGAGAAGTATGTGGTCTTTCTGGGATGCTGATACATGAACAATTAAACTGCATTAGAACAGAAATGGTTTGTGTGGTATATCTGTGAAGTTCCAGAGGACAAAGAGAAGGAAATGATGACTTTCGGGTGGAGAGCATTTGGTAAAGTTTTCAGAGAGATTACACTGCAACTGAGGCTTGAAGAAAGAGTAAACCTTTTCAGAAGCAGCAGAAGGTACAGGATGCAGTTGAGTGCCAGGCACTTACTGTCATGGAATAGGTAAGCCATTGAACCTAGACCATCCGCTTCACCAGGTACCCTGAACTCAGCAGTGAGGCTTCAGTCAAAATGTGATGAAAGGGTAGAAGCTGGGTTTGGCTGTCTAAATTTTCTTTTAGAAGCAGGGAGAGCTCACAAGGAATAAAGGATCAGGGAAGAGGTCAATGTTTTAAAATGTTATTCTGGCAGCAATGAAGAGAAGGGACCAGAGAAAGGTAGGTTTTGGAGGATTAATGGAATGTGTGCTGAGGCTGGGTGTTACAAGTGACTCAGCAGTAAAGTATCCACCTGCAACGGAGGAGACATAGGAGACATGGGGTTGATCCCTGGGTCAGGAAGTTCCCCTGGAGGAAGGTATGGCAACCCACTCCAGTATTCTTGCCTGAAAAATCCCACAGACAGCGGAGCCTGGCAGGCTATAGTCCATAGGGTTGCAAGCAGTCGGACATGATTGAAGTGACTGAGTAGGCATGTGCTGGGGCCAGGTTCCCTTGAACTTGCTTCTGATCGGGAAAATGAGAATGGGCACAGATGTGACACGCTGATTATGTTTTTTTTTTAAAATAAATTTATTTATTTTAATTGGAGGTTAATTACTTTACAATATTGTAGTGGTTCTGCCATACATTGACAAAATCCACCATGGGTGTACATGTGTTCCCCATCCTGAACCCCCCTCCCACCACCCTCCCCATCCCATCCCTCTGGGTCATCCCAGTGCACCAGCTACAAGCACCCTGTCTCATGCATCGAACCTGGACTGGTGATCCATTTCACATATGATAATAGACATGTTTCAATGCCATTCTCCCAAATCATCCCACCCTCGCCCTCTCCCACAGAGTCCAAAAGACTGTTCTATACATTCTGTCTCGCATATAGGGTTATTGTTACCATCTTTCTAAATTCCATATATATGTGTTAGTATACTGTATTGGTGTTTTCCTTTCTGGCTTACTTCACTCTGTATAATAGGCTCCAGTTTCATCCACCTCATTAGAACTGATTCAAATATATTCTTTTTAATGGCTGAGTAATATTCCACTGTGTGTATGTACCACAGCTTTCTTATCCATTTGTCTGCTGATGGACATCTAGGTTGCTTCCATGTCCTGGCTATTATAAACAGTGCTGCGATGAACACTGGGGTACACGTGTCTCTTTCAGATCTGGTTTCCTCGGTGTGTATGCCTAGCAGTGGGATTGCTGGGTCATATGGCAGTTCTATTTCTAGTTTTTTAAGGAATCTCTACACTGTTCTCCATAATGGCTGTACAAGTTTGCTTTCCCACCAACAGTGTAAGAGGGTTCCCTTTTCTCCACACCCTCTCCAGCATTTATTGCTTGTAGACTTTTGGATAGCAGCCATCCTGACTGGTGTGTAATGGTACCTCATTGTGGTTTTGATTTGCATTTCTCTGATAATGAGTGATGTTGAGCATCTTTTCATGTGTTTGTTAGCCATCTGTATGTCTTCTTTGGAGAAATGTCTGTTTGGTTCTTTGGCCCATTTTTTGATTGGGTCATTTATTTTTCTGGAATTGAGCTGCAGGAGTTGCTTATATATTTTTTGAGATGAATTCGTTGTCAGTTGCTTAGTTTGCTATTATTTTCTCCTATTCTGAAGACTGTCTTTTCACCTTGCTTATAGTTTCCTTCATTGTGCAAAAGCTTTTAAGTTTAATTAGGTCCCATTTGTTTATTTTTGCTTTTATTTCCATTACTCTGGGAGGTGGGTCATAGAGGATCCTGCTGTGATTTATGTCGGAGAGTGTTTTGCCTGTGTTTTCCTCTAGGAGTTTTATAGTTTCTGGTCTTACGTTTAGATCTTTAATCCATTTTGAGTTTATTTTTGTGTATGATGTTAGAAAGTGTTCTAGTTTCATTCTTTTACAAATGGTTGACCACTTTTCCCAGCACCACTTGTTAAAGAGATTGTCTTTTCTCCATTGTATATTCTTGCCTCCTTTGTCGAAGATAAGGTGTCCATAGGTTCATGGATTTATTTCTGGGCTTTCTATTCTGTTCCATTGATCTATATTTCTGTCTTTGTGCCAGTACCATACTGTCTTGATGACTGTGGCTTTGTAGTAAAGCCTGAAGTCAGGCAGGTTGATTCCTCCAGTTCCATTCTTCTTTCTCAAAATTGCTTTGGCTATTCAAGGTTTTTTGTGTTTCCATACAAATTGTGAAATTATTTGTTCTAGTTCTGTGAAAAATAACATTGATAGCTTGATAGGTTTTAAATGGAGTCATTTTTACTCTAGATTCAGTTTTCTTTGACTTGAGCACAGGCAAGCTCAAGTTCTTGGCCCTCAGGCAAGCTCAGGACATGCATTTGAAAAGAAGATGGTGTCCTTTTCACACCCGAGAGGCTTTCAAATTAGTGTGAAGACCTCCACAGAATGCTAGGCTCAGGCATTTTCCTGCAGCTTTTTGTCATACAATTTACATGTCAGAATCTCTCAATCAAGGGCAGTTTCTGGGTCTGCCTTCAGGACAGAATCCATTCCCCGAGAAGATGGTGCTCCAGAAAGTAGAACTGTCCAGCAAATCAGAGTGGGAAGTGGACAGAAGGTAGTGATCCTTCCCAAAGCTACGAATTCTTAGAGAATTCATGGGCAAAGAACCATTATCAAGCCCAAATTCAAACTCGGTTCCTAAGTTAGCTTTTTTGCTAACATATTTTCTTGCCTAGAGGGATTTGGGAAATGGAGAAAGTAGCTCTGTTATTACAAAAAAAAAAAAAAAAGCCTTATCTGAAAATACCAGTGTGTTTTCTTCTCTTTCAAATTGGGTCAAAGGCACTCAATTTAATTGGTAAATTTTATAACACAAAATGATAACTTCTCTGCAAGCAGAGCTTTCTGCTTAAAAATGCAGCTGAAAGCATTATTAGACTATAAAGTGGATATTGTGTAGGTCAGTCTGAGGATGGGTTCAACTTGTACTTGGAGGCAGGCACACATGCAAGAGATAGTCTGAAATGTGTAAATTACTGGTTGCAAAAAGAAGTGAGTGTTGCCTAGCAAGTGGAACAAAAAAATTCAGGGAAAGCTAAGCACAGAGTTTTCTCAGAACTGGAAAGTTTCAGACCTCAGGGAATGGGCTGAAATGAGCTGGGACCCAGAGTCTAAGCCACATGTGGCATTAAAGACTTAATGTTCAGCTTGACGCTATTCAAAGGCTTTTTGTTTTTGTTTTTACAGCTTCCAATCTGCTTTTTAAAAAGCTTCATTTAAATTAACATTTCATAAAATTCTCCTACTGTAAGTGTATAATTTAGTGTTTTAGAAAATTTATAGAGTGGTGCAACCTTCACCATAATCCAGTTTTAGGACATTTCCATCAGCCCCTAAAATTCCCTCGAGCCTGTTTGCAATCAATTCCCACCCCAACTCCCAGCTCCAGGCACACAATGATGTGCTTTTGGTCTCTAATAAGTTAATCTTTTCTAGGTATTTCATGTAAATGAATACTATGTAGTCTTTTGTTCTGGCTTCTTTACATTTTGCATAATATTTCTGAGGTTTACTACTGAGTAGCATTTTATTCTACAAGTTTATCCATTTCTTTTTCCATTACTGTGTGATGGACTTTATATGGGTTTCCTTGGTGGCTCAGATGGTAAAGAATCTGCCTGCAATGCAGGAGACCTGCGCTCAATCCCTGGGTTGGGGAGATCCACTGGAGAAGGACTGTATATAGTATAATATATACATTTATAGGTAAGTCTTTGTGTGGTTGTATGTTTTCATTTTTCTTGGGTAAATTCCTGGGAGTTGAGTTGCTGGTTTTCATGATAAATCTGTGTTTAATGTTTTAAGAAATTTCCAAACTATTTTCCAAAGGGGCTAGACTATTTTCTTTTGTCACTGGCAATGTGTAGAGATGTCATTTACTCCATATCCTTGTTGACACTTGATATCATCTGTCTTTTTTATTATAGCCATTCCAATGGTTGTGGAGTTTTTCTAATAACTAATAATAGATACCTTTTCATATGTTTCCCAGGAGGCACAGTGGGAAAGAATCCTTCTGCCAATGCAGGAGATGCAGGTTCAAGCCTTGGGCCAGGAAGATCCACTGGAGAAGGAAATGGCTATCCATTCCAGTGCTTTTGCCTGGAAAATTCCACGGACAGAGGAGCCTGGTGGGCTACAGTTCATGGGGTCACAAGAACCAGACGTGACTGAGTCACTGAACACACACATACACATTATTCATTGGTATGCTTTCTTTCCTGAAATGTTTAACTGTTCAAATCTTTTGCCCATTACTTTTTGGGGTTGTTTGGTGTCTTATTGTTGAGTTGTGATTTTTTAATATAGTCTGGAAACAAGTCCTCTAATAGATACATGATTTGCAAATATTTTCCCCAATGTGAGGCTTTTTGATTTTTCATTTTCTTAGTAGTGTCATTTCAAATGCAAATAGTTTAATTTTAATAGAGTCCAATGTATCACCTTTTTTTTTCTTTTCTATTATGGCTTATTTGGCACTGTGTCTAAGAGGGGCTTCCCAGGTGGTGCTAGTGGTAAAGAACCCACCTGCCAATGCAGGAGATGTAAGAGACACTGGGTCAGGAAGATCCCTTGGAGGAGGGCAAGGTAATCCACTCCAGTGTTCTTGCCTGGAGCATCCCATGGACAGAGGAGCCTGGCAAGTTACAGAAGTGACTTAGTACACATTGTGTCCAAGAACTCTTTACCTAACCAAATGTCACAAGGATTTTCTCCTATGTGTTTTTCATCTTGGCTCTTGTATTTAGTATACAACCCATGTGAAGTTAAATTTGTGCACAACATGAGATAATAATCAAAGGTGTTTAGATTTGGTGCATATATTTCTCCAAGCTTTCCCAGCTCCCTTTTTGAAAAGACCATCTTTTCACCACTGAGTTGCTTTGGCATCTTTGCTGAAAATCAATTTACCATAAATGCAAGTGTTAATTTCTAGTAATAGACACAATTTCAAACTTTGATCAATATGCCTATCCATCCTTCTGTAACACACTGTCTTGATGACTGTAGCATTAGAGTAAGTTTTGAAACTGGGCAGTGTTCTCCAACTTTGTTTTTATTTTCAAACTTGTTTTGGCTCTTCTTTGGACTTCCATGTAAACGTAGGTCAATTTCTGGTCAGCTTCTACCAAAAGCCTGCTAAGATATTGATACAGATTGTGTTGAATTTGTAGGTCAATTTAAGGAGATAACAACATTTACTCTTTGAACCCATGAAGGTGGAATATCTTTCCATATATAAGATCTTCTTTACTTTCTCCTAGCAATGTTGTGTAGTTTTCAAGTACAAATCATGCATTTATTTTGTTAGAATTTCTCAAAATATTTTATTTTTCTTGATACCACTGTGAATTGCATTATTTTCTCAGTTTCATTTTTGTATACTGTAGTTTTGATAATTCATTTGTTAGCTCTAGTGATTTTTTGTGGATTCCTTGGGAATTTTTACATATAGAATTGTGTCATATGTGAGCAAAGACAGTTTACTTCTTCCTTTCTGATTGTTCTTCCTTTTATCCTAGGGTTTCCCCTCCCTCCTTCCCTTCCTTCCTTTCCGCCTCCACGTTCCTCTCCTATTTTCTGTGTCAGTCTAACTAAAAGTTTGTCAGTCTTAATCTGGTCAAAATATAACTTTAAAAAAATTGAATTCCTGTTTTTATTTCACTGATTTCCACTTTAATCTTTCTACTTGCTTTGGGTTTAATTTGCTCTTCTTTGCCTCCTTGAAATGGAAGCTTAGTTTATTTATTTAGATGTTTCTTTTCTGATGTTAGCGTTTAGAGCTATAAACTTACTTCTAAGTAATGCTTTAGTTGCATCTTGTACATTTTGATATGTTGTCTTAAAATTTTCACTCATTAAGTAAATATTTTTTAACTGCCTTTGTGATTTCTTTTAGGACTCCTGGGTTTTAAAGTATTGTTTTGTTTAATTTCCAAACGTTGGATATTTTTTTTCGGGTATCTTTCTTTTGTCAGTCCTTAGTTTAGTCTCGTTGTTGTCAAAGAATAGACTTTTGTGTGATTTCCATCTTTTTAAGTTAATTGAGATGTGGTTTTTGTCCCAGTATACGGCTTATCCCATGGAAGGCTTTGTGTGTGCTGTATGTGGGTTGGAGAGCACCTTTTCAAGTCTGCTCTGACTTTTCTCTTGGCCAGACTCCCTCACCTCTCATATATCTTCTGCACAAGTAAGCACATAAGCTCTTAGGTCCAGGAATGTGTATGTGTCTGGGGCCTGCTTCTGTCTCCATTGTACATATGCCTGACCTGTGGGCAACCCAGACATATGGGAGCTCATCACGGTCCTGCATGACTGCCTCACCTCCATGAATCTCTGTAAAATTTCTGGTTCCTTGGAAGAAAAGCTATGACTAACCTAGACAGCATATTAAAAAGCAGAGACATTACTTTGCCAACAAAGGTACATCTAGTCAAAGCCATGGTTTTTCCAATAGTCATGTATGGTTGTGAGAGTTGGACTATAAAGAAAGCTGAGCACAGAAGAATTGATGCTTTTGAACTGTGGTTTTGGAGAAGACTCTTGAGATTCTCTTGGACTGCAAGGAGATCCAACCAGTCCAGCCTAAAGGAAATCAGTCCCAAGTTTTCATTGGAAGGACTGATGCTGAGGCTGAAACTCCAGTCCTTTGGCCACCTGATGCGAAGAACTGATTCAGTAGAAAAGACCCTGATGCTGGGAAACATTGAGGGCAGGAGGAGAAGGGGACAACAGAGGATGAGACGGTTGGATGGCATCACTGACTCGATGGGCATGAGTTTGAGTAAGCTCTGGGAGTTTGTGATGGACAGAGAAGCCTGGCATGCTGCAGTCCATGGGGTTGCAGAGAGTCAGACATGACTGAGTGACTGAACTGAACTGAACTGAAGGGTTTCATTTATTCCTGGTCTAATCTGTTGGTCCATTGCTTGATGCATAAGGAGCTCAGCCACCTGCTCTTCCTGTTTCCTTACTACTTGCACTGGCAATGCCTCAAGTGAGGCCTGTTGGAAATGGCTACAAAGCTTATTATTTTCACACCCTGAACCAACCTATTTGAGCTATTGATAGGGTTGAGGGTGGAGATGGCACTGGCTCTGGACAAGAACACTGTAAATTCCTGCCAACCTTTCAAGAAATTCAGCAGTTTTCTGAAGAAGTGTTCCTTAGGTTATTGCATGATTTTGCTTGATTTCCAGAGGACTGAATTGTTGTTTGAGGCAGTTTGTTAAATGTCACTGATGCTTTTGGGAAAAGTGATTTTTGTCATGATAAGAGTTGGACTCCTATTTGCTGGTTTTTGTTTTGTTTATATTTTAGCTTTAGATGGCATCCTTTAAATCCCCCATGGGAGACAGGAGCTCAGTATCTGAAACAGTTAAATGTGGAGTTTCTGATGTCAGAAACAAGGGTGGTCCCAGGACTGTTCCCCATCCAGCTGAATACACATACTCCCAGTGGAGATTCTTCAGTACAGTTTGAAAATGACTCAATACTTCTTTTTAAAAAAATTCTATTGGGGTATGGTTGATTAAAAATGTCATATTAGTATCAGGTGTATAGCAAAGTGGGTCAGTTATACGTATCCACGCATCTACTGTCCTTTAGGTTCTTTCCCCACATAGGTCATTACAGAACATTGAGTTAAGTAGAGTTCCCTGTGCTATAGAGTAGGTTCTCATTAGTTAGCTATTTTATACATAGGAGAAGGCAATGGCAATCCACTCCAGTGCTCTTACCTGGAGAACCCCAGGGACGGTGGAGCCTGGTGGGCTGCCGTCTATGGGGTCGCACAGAGTCGGACACGACTGAAGCGATTTAGCAGCAGCAGCAGCACCAGATATATGTCAATTCCAATCTCCCAGTTCATCCTAATCCCCCTTTCCCCTCTTTGTGTCCATGTGTTTGTTCTCTATGTCTGTGCCTCTGTTTCTGCTTTTAATTTGGAAAACTGAGGCCCAGAAAGGGAAGGGACTGCTTCAAGTTCAGTTGCAGAGTGGCTGAGAGGAGGATGTTAGGATGTGGACTTACAGCAGTCGCAGTGGAAATGGGTGCCTCCTCTTGCTGTGAAGGAGCCGTCCCTTCGTGAGAGTGGAGGGGCTTCCAGCTTCACTGCCTTGTCCTCCTAAGGTGCGAGTTCTCAGCAGAAGCTGCCACTGGAATCTCTAACCCTGGGAGATAGTAAGCCGAGCATAAGATACCTGGCCTTCTCCTTTCCCTCCTCTCTCAATTCTGCCCCCTGCCTCATTGCCGTGATCACTACCAATCGGGGTAACAGTAATGTGAGTCTTATCCATGGTTGTGTAAAGAGGAGCACCTAGGGTGAGTCAGAGGAATAGGACAGAGTCCCCAGCTTATTCTGCAAAGTACCTCCCAAGTGTCAGTTGCTAAAATTAGTGTTTTATGAGTGTTTTCTCATTTAACCCTCACAACAGGGTTAATACCTAAGAGGTATTAGTCTACCAGTCTGTAGATGTGATAAATGAGATTCAGTGAGGTTAAATAACATGTCTGATCTCACACAGCTATGGATGAAGCTTGGAGCTGACTTTGGGTCTGTATTGCCAAAGTCTGTGATTTATTCCACCAGCCACATTCCTCTTCAGAAATGGGAATACCTCATTAGGATGGTAGGACTTCCACCTGAGCCGATATTTAGAAACATAACTGGATCTATCATTACATTGTGATCTATGCCAAGAAAAATTATCACACATACATGCACACAAGCACATACACACACCATACTACACCCCCTACCACCAAACACACACTACATACACACACACAGGTGCATCTGCACACACCTTACCACCACACACACACACAGAGGCGCATCTGCACACCATATTACACCTCCTATTACACACACACATATAGGCACATACACACATCTGCTACTATCAGACACACACCCCCCACATCACACACAGACACACCCTATCTCCCACCTCCCCTACAATGACAGCCCCTACAGAACTTTGGGGTCAGCCTTTTGCTTTTTGAGCTCATGCAGAGTTGTACAAAGTTCTCAAAGACACAGTGATCCACCAAGGTGCACTTTCAATGTGCCCTAGGGAGTAGTACTATTTTTTTAAGCCAGAACAACCATTCTTCACAGCTTCTCCGCTGTGGGAAGAGTGAGCAGGTTGGTGGAGGAGTTTAGCAGATTTATTGACATGAACATAGCTTTGAGACAGAAGGCAAGCTGTCAGAGCCTGACACGCAGGAAGCTCGGCATCAATATTTCTATTGACGCTCTGCGCATTCCTTATCCTCACATGCCCTGGGTCAGGGCTCTTGTGCTGGAAGGAACTGGTGAAAGGGTTTGTTCTCGGCTCCAGAGAAATGTATGGAAGCGGGGAGTTGGGGAGGGAAGAAGGGGAGGACATTCATGCAAATCACTGAAAGGAAAATCAGAGGTGGAATAAAATCCTAAGATTCCAAGTGACTTGACTTCATGTTTACTTGCTCTTTCAAAAATGAACCAAGAATGCATTTCAAGAGCCTAAGTCATAAGTTTATCTGAGACAATAGCTAGCAATAAGTGTCATTTAAACACAGCACACTTCTGAGCAGTTGGCATCCACCCATTCGGCAAGTTTTATTGAACAAGAACTATGTCACATACTGGTTTGGTCATAGGCACTGGGGTTTATCAGTGAATAGAATTCTGATGGAACTTACATCCTTGGGGCAGGGAAGGAAGACAACAATAAAGATGATGAAAAGGCAAATTACATAGCATGTTAGAATAAGTCTCAGATGCTCATGGGACAAAGTGCAAAGTCAGCGGAGCGTGTGGGAGCCATCCCGCCAGGTGTGGGGCTCCCCAGCATCATCTGTGCTTCTCGGGTCACTGCTTGTGCCTGGGGACTGTCACCTTCCTCCCTAAGCCATGCTTCTTCATAAGCCAGGCTTTTGATTGTCTAGTTCTCTTTATCATTCGAGGTTCTCTCTCTCTTCTTTAGGGGGCAAATTTGCCTTCATTCCCCACCTTCCACCCGATCCCCACCCCAAGGTCACTAAGTTTGCTGCTCAACCATTTCCTGCCACAAAGTCACGGGCCTTCCTCACTGTCCCCCTGGTTTGCTGTGGTCTCCTCTCCTATCACACTTTTCCCACCAACAGTTCGCTGTCAACACCAGAGCCCCCCATTCATGATGCTCTGTCCCACATCAGCCTACTGCTGACACATGACCAGGGGCGCTGAGCTGGCGAGGACAGAGAGACAGGAGCAAAAGCCATGTTTGTGTGTTCCTTCTCCCTTTTTCCTAAGTTGCCCAAGTCCTTGCCACACTGAAGCATAAATGATCCCTCTCCCTAGCCCAGCCTTTCCTAGGAACCTGGTGATTACCCTTCTCCCCTTCCCTTCCCAGGGACCTGGTGATTGCCTATCTCCTGCTCCAGGATCTCGGCTTAATTCCTGACATGGCTTTACTAACATATCGGGCTTGAACAGCACTGTGCTTCCCCCAGAGGCTGGGGCTGTTCCCTCTTCTCTATGAGTCCCTTTAGTCCCAGGTTGAGACTTCTACTCCTGTGTGTTCAGTGACATGTCTGTTCTCCTTATGCAGACTGTTGGCAGCTTTAGGAAAAAAAATGACATGTGTCATGGGATGATGACCTAAGGGTTTGGGTCAACTTGGATTCTTCTGTCAATTGGGAGACTGGAGGCTCTGGAGGGTCCGAAGCTCTGCAATGTAATGTAATAATTGCTTTGTTTCTCTGGCCCTTCTGTTGGATATTTTTTCAAGGACACAAACAAAATTTTAGCTCCAGAATTTAAATACCCTGTGTAGCACGTTGGTCATTGTTCAGTGAATATTTATAGAATAAAATTGCCATTTAGGTAATCTAAAATTTATACTGTGAGTGCAAAAATATGAAGGTTCATTTTCTCATTCTTTTCTGAATCTGTGGCAGGTCTGCCAAACACTCTCAAAGGCCTAAAATGTGCCAGGTCCTGGGCTGGCATTGAAGATGGAGAGATCGATGAAAAGATATTGCACATCTATGGAATTGCTCATGCTCTTGAACTAGCCTGACACTCCTAAGCTTTTCTCCATGTCACCCTCTGCCAAGGAGAAGAACTTGGCCAGGTAGAAGACAGCCTGACACCAGCACAGATGTGTGTGTGTGGAGGAGGAGGCAGATCTGGGGGTGGAGGTGGTCAGTAAAGGATTCACACAAGAGAAGACCCTTGAACTCGTTTCTGAAACAGAGGCAGGAGCAAGGGCCTCCACCCTGCACCTTGGATGGTGATTGCCTGGTGTCTTCATTATTTTCATAGATAGCATTTGCTGAGTGCTTGTGGAGTGTCAAGCTAAGCCTTCTGAGATAAGCTCATTTTCTCCCCACGCTGCCCTCGAAGGCAGACTTTTATCACCCCATTTTGCTGGGAAAAAGTGAGGTTAAGTTCTCTGTTTCCATCACAGGAAGTATATGGTGGAAGCTGGGGAGTGTCCTTCCAGGATGACGGCCTTGATGCCACGGTCTCTGCAAAACCTTCTCCAAATATTGCACATCCATGAGATTGCTCATGATCTTGAACTAGCCTTACACTCCTAAGCTTTTATCCACGTCAGCTCTTCGATAATTGCACATTTGTCATGCTTGTCCGACTGCTTAGTAGTGGTTAGACCTACTACTCAACCTATTTATATTTCTATGAAGTAGGAGAAGCAAAGTCGTCCTGAGGTTTGTACTGTCACAGCTCCCAGGGTGGATCTAGACTCGTATCACTGCTCCTCTCTCCACGTTCCTTGGAATGGCTGCTAGAAATGTCATGTGACCAGGCATCCTGATGGATGGGTATCCCTCTATTGTGATCCTGGGTGAATTACACCATTTGTCTCAGACCCCATTTACTTGTCTGTACAAAGAGCACACTGCAAAGGACAGCCCTCTTTGTGATGACCTTGGAATGCCCCACTTGGTGTGTAAGAAAGTACTTAATTTTAGCTTCATGACATCCCTATTTTGAGGGAATTTCTAAGGGGAAGTGCTGCTTCCAATAAAGGAAAAAGTGGTGGACTTGCAGTCAGTTTATAAAACAAAATGTGGGTTGGAACTATAATTAGACTAATACCAAGAAACCAGGGCTCAATTCCCAGCTTTCACATCCATCAGTGGTGTAATCTGGGACAAGTAAGTTAACCTACACTTCTCATTCTTTCATTCATAAAATATTTATTGGCCAGCTCCTGTTTTCAGGAAGGATTCTGATGCCTGGACAGAGTGAGATGGACAGAGAGCTGCTTCCTCACCGAACTTCCTCTCTCTCCTGGAGCTTACATGGAAGCAGGGAGGAGGCTGACACCAGGGGTTGTTCTGAGAGCTGGCTGAAGCACTCTGAGAACAGAGAATTGTTGTACAAGTGTCACTGATGGAAAGAACAGGGCATCTGCAGTCAGAGGAACTGGGTTCAAATCCTGATTCTGCTCTTCCTGGGTGAGAAGCTTTGAAATGAGTCACTTCCATTGATCCCATAACACTGTACTTTAATTTTCTTACCTTTTAAACAGAAATGACTTTCCCCTCCTCACAGCCTGTTACAACAGTTTAACATAATCATGTCTATGAAGACATTTTGTAAATAGAAAAACACTAAGTGAATATTAGGCTTCCCAAGTAGCATTAGTGGTAAAGGACTCACCTGCCAATACAGGAGATAGTAAGAGATGCAGGTTTGATCCCTGGGTTGGGAAGATTCCCTGAAGGAGGACATGACAACCCAGTCCAATATTATTGCCTGGAGAATCCTATGGACAAAGGAGCCTGGTGAGCTACAGTCAGTCCATAAGGTTGCAAAGATTCGATGTGACTGAAGTGACTTAGCACAAGCATGCACAGGTACTATTAGTTATTTAAAATGAGGTGTAGGAAACTCTCTTTTCTGGGAGAGTAAAATGCATCTGAAAGGAACAATACTGGGAGGACAGCAGGGCTGGTGAGAGGTGAGGCAGGTTAGAAAATCGGTCAGATGGGTCCTAGGCTCAGGATGTCCACCAGGGCAGGCTGGTGGTGGCACCAAAGATGTCATCTTTCTCTCTTAGTGAGGAGCTCTCTCTGGAGAACACTGACCTGTGGGGTCCCACAGAGCCCTTTTCTGCACCTCTGCACCCCACTCCCCACCCCCAGAATGCTTCTCGTACTGAATGCATTTCCTACTGTGGTTTTCCTCACAGGAGAAGACCAGGCCCACAGTTCCCATGGGAAATCCCAGGCTAGAATTTTCTTTCCTTGATAGAAAGTGAGAAATTTCTACCAAGTGCCTCTTTTTGTTTCACTTTATCTCAGTTGCAGGGCTTCCCCGGTGGCCCAGATGGTAAAGAATCTGCCGGCAATGCGGGAGACCTAGGTTCAATCCCTGGCTTGGAAAGATCACCTGGAGGAGAGCATGGAAACCTGATCCAGTATTCTTGCCTTGGAGAATCCCCATGGACAGAGGAGCCTGGCAGGCTACAGTCCATGGGATCACAAAGAGCTGGACACGACTGAGTGACTAAACATAGCACATCTCAGTAGCAAGTTTTGAGTAGCTCATTCTCTAGTTGTCCAGGTTTCAGGAGGAAGTCACCTTCTCAAATCGTCAAATCCAGGGGTCAGGGGAAGAGTGCCAGAAGTGGGTCCTGACTGCACTATCCCCTCACTGCCTCCGCCGGTGGCCCATGGGCAGCAGAGACCAACCGGCCAGGAAGCAAGGCCTCATTGTGGATCCAGGAGGATTATAATGCAGTGGCCTGCTGAGTTCCAGCCTCCAGGACTGACAGCAAGAGAATTCGCTGTGCACAGGTCCATACCCACAAATCTCCTTCCACACCCTGTGGGGCAGGCCCCTGCCGAGGCTGAGGGAAAGACCCAGAAAGGCTAAGGGACTTGCATGAAACGGAGCAACCGAGGCAAGGCAGCTCTTCCTAGATATGCAGTTCTTGATTTCCCTGTTACTTCAAGTGGGAATTGCCAGGACCTCTGAGGAACTCAGGACAGAGCAGGAGGCTGGAAGGAGCTGGCAGCTCCCAAACATCAGCCAGGGACGTGGGTCACATGAGCCATGTAGGAGCCGAAGTCCAAGGTCAGAGAGCAGAGGAGACATCCTGCAGAAGTTGTGGGTCTGAAGCCACAGAGGAAGGCGCATGCATGAGCCTTGGAGAGAGTCTGTCTGGATGAGGGAAGAAGATGGATACCCAGTGTAGGCAGAAGCGTGATGGTGGGAAACCTGAACCCCAAAGTGAGACTTTTACACCGAATGTGTGAAAGCTTTTGTTTATTTCCTTTGAGGAACATATTCCCAATTGTGAAGTGGGTGGAAAAATACAGCCAGTGATCTATTAACGCATCAAAGATAAAGTATTCCCCTAAGAAATACCGGAGTGCAGTGGTTTTCTGAGGGACTGATTGGTGTGAACCAGCCTTGGTGTGGGTCATGTGGCATTAGCCTGGACCCTGAGAATTGTGACACCCAGGATGGTACTCAAGACACGTGACCTGGTCCTGTCGCCAGCTCTGCCTGAGGATCACAGAGAAAAGCCTGACCCAGAAGGAAGAAGACACAGGAGCCCCAGGGAGAAGGAAGTGGGTCCTCGGCCCGGGCTCCAGCCCCCTTCCCATCTGGTACCTGGGCACAAGGGAAAGAGCTTGGAATATGCAGTTGACCAGACCCAAGATTAGAATTAGACACTGTGTCTACCACTTGCATAGGTTTCCATAAGTCACTTTAAACTCTTAGAACTTCAGTCTTCTTATCTCTAAAATGGAGATATGGATTCTGCCTTCCAGACTTGATGTCAGCATCACAGAAAGTACCACCGGAAAAGAATCAAGCAGGGTACCCAGTTGTCAGCAGCAGAAACTGGGAAAATACAAGTTTCTTTTGCTATCTCCTGAGTAGTTGGGATGAGGCAATCATGTAAAAATCATTAGCATATTTTTGCTCCCCTCTAAACACTCAAGTTCTCTGGAAATGAGACGTGTTGAGTTTTAATCAGCTGATTAGGATCCAGGATGACTTCATAGTCTTGTGAACCTAATTGAAATGCATCCAGCCTTTCTGGCTCTGAATCGAGAGTGGCAGGCTGCGCTGAACTCTCAGTGACCCCAACACCGACGACCATTTCATCAGCTCTGCCTGGGGTGGACGTTTGGAGGCACAAAGGCTGACCTGAGCAAGGTTGTCTGAGGAGCACATTTCCTTCTGGGCTTCACCATTGAGTCAAGAGCATCTTAATTATTCAGTAGTGAGTTCCTAGAACCCTGGAGGCCATAGGGGCCCCCTCTTCCCCGAAGAGATAGTCCCCTATGTTGCACATAACCTGTTGATTTTGCTGTCTGGCCATCCCACGCTTATCTTTGTATGAGCTCCACCTCTTAATTGCATTTCCTGGGATGACCTCCCTACCTTCACTGGGACTTTTGCACCTTGGTACCAAACAGAGCTTTCTAGTTGTTCTCAGATGCTGTGAAGGCCTTTGGTTCTCTAGGCTGTAGGGAGACCATTATGGATTTGTTCCCTTGTTAGCAGGCTTATCCCAGAGTTGAGAGAGAAGACTCCAGACAGTCCCTTAGGCCCAGACTAGGGACTTCAAATAATTTTGTGGGTGTTACTGTTCACCTACCTGAGATGAACACTTGAGGTTCCTGTTTTGGCTTTCCTGATGACTCAGTGGGTAAGGAATCTTCCCAAAGTGCGGGAGACACAGGAGATGTGGATTCAGTCCCTTGATTGGGAAGATCCTCTGAAGGAGGGCAAGGCAACCCACTTCAGTATTCTTGCCTGAAAAATCCCATGGACAGAGGAGCCTGGGGGCTATTGTCCAAAGGGTGGCAAAGAGTCAGAAATAACTGAGCTACTAAGCATGTACGCACATACGCATTTTATATAGAACAAGCTGGAAATTGTACCAAGAGTATGAGAAGATGCCAAGATGGCAGACGCTTTTGAGTACCAGGGTCTTATGTATACACTGAGGCCATGGAGGATTGGAAAAGTTGAGATAATGCAGCTGTTGAGAAACAGGAGGTGGGAAGTGGGACCTAGAACTCACATCCAGGGTTTCTTACCGATCTCATATCTGCTTCCGGAGCCTCCCCAAGGTGATGACAGTAGGAAGGGAAAGAGAGTGAATGGAAAAGTTATTCAAGATTCTAGAATTCACTGTGGCTTGAGATGCATACAGTGCTTCATAATATGTGTCTTAGTGCTGGATGATTGTGGAAAAGCCTATAACTATCATTTGATAAGGGGCTTCCCAGGTGACTCAGCAGTAAAGAATCCACCTGCAATGAAAGAGACTCGGGTTCAATCCCTGGGTCAAGAAGATCCCCTGGAGAAGGAAATGGCAACCCACTTCAGTATTCTTGTCTGGGAAATCCCATGGATAGAGGAGCTGGCGGGATACAGTCCATGGGGTTGCATAAGAGTCAGACCTGACTTAGCAACTAAACAAAGGCAACAACAACCATATTATAAACTCCAGAAAATGCCAGGGCAATGTAATGACTTGTATCCTCCATGGAGAGAAAGCTTTTGGCTCTGAGACAAAGACCTTAAATCCCTCTCTACTTAAAATGTGCCCTAAATTTGCATTTTAGCTCTGTTTCATTAGTTCTTCTGCAATTTAACATGGAGATGAAAATCCAAGTTCCTGGGGGGATTTCTCTAATCTGGTTGCAAATAGCAGATGACCAATTTCACCAGCTTCTGTGTGTTTAGACCTGGTTACCACTGCCTATAAATCCCTTCAAGTCCCTCTTGAGGGACTCAGGCAAAAAATAACAAGTGAGGTCATCCCCGAGGGGGGAAAAAAGGGCTTGTCATCTACATAGAAGGAATCAAATCGTGTTTTAAATGTAAGGTTAAGAAACGCCTGATTCTTACTTGTATCTGTGTTTATGGCTGCACCGCTTAATTTTTCTTTCACTAAATGGGTTGTGAATGTCCATGAGCCAGATGCCAGTGAGGAATTAGATACCAGAAGCAGATTTGCTGTGAAGCTAATGAGGCCTAACCTTCAGGGCTGTTCACTGCACTCCTGGCCTCTTCCCAGGCTGGGAGGGGTCCTGGAAATATGTTCACATGGGTTTGTAAAATACAAGTATGTAAAGAGGGTACCTATTTACACATAAAGGGCTCAGTTTGCATGAAACCTGAATTTGCCCCTGCTGTTGTTGTTTAGTTGCTAAGTTGTGTCTGACTATTTTGAGACTCCATGGACTATAGCCTGCTAGGCTTCTCTGCCCAGGAAATTTTCCAGGCAAGAATCCTGGAGCAGGTTGCCATTTTCTTCTCTGGGGGATCTTCCTGATTCAGGGATTGAACCGACGTCTCTGCATCTCTTGCACTGCATGGAGAGGCTTTACTGCTGAGCTATTAGGAAAACCCTGATATGCCCTTGGTCCTTCCTGAAGAGTAAACTCAGTCTGAAGGTGGAAGCCTTCTTGTAAACAAATGAATTCTCTAGTATATTCCAGAAACTAAGGTAGAAACCCTTTCAGGGTGCAATGGGACACAGAATGTGACTCCTGACCTGCTGAGAAGACTGTCTATAGAACTCGAGCTTGGTACGGGGTTATTTTCGGTTTTCACCACAGCTGGGTGGGCTGCACTGCAGTCCTGATGTGGGCCCAGCAGTTAGCATCAGGATCCAGGAGTTAAGGCTTCGACCTCTGCAGGTCCATCCTACTTCAGAAGTCAGCTGTGCTGTGTATCCCCACACCTCCTGCAGAATGGCTATGCCTTTGGGGGTTTCCATGAGCCTTTAACGTTTGTTATTACAACTCAACATTCAAGAAACTAAGATCATGGCATCTGGTCCCATCACTTCATGGCAAATAGATTGGGAAACAATGGAAAAAGTGACAGACTTTATTTCTTGGGCTCCAAAATCACTGCAGATGGTGACTGCAGCCATTAAATTGAAAGACAATTGCTCCTTGGAAGAGAAGCTATGGCCAACCTAGACAGCATACTAAAAAGCAGAGACACTACTTTGTCAACAAAGGTCTGTCTAGTCAAGGCTATGGTTTTTCCAGTAGTCAGGTATGGATATGAGAGTGGTATGGATATAAAGAAAGCTGAGCACAGAAGAATGGATGCTTTTGAACTGTGGTGTTGGAGAAGACTCTCGAGAGTCCCTTGGACTGCAAGGAGATCAAACCAGTCAATCCTAAAGGAAATCAGTCCTGAATATTCATTGGAAGAACTGATGCTGGAACTGAAACTCCAATCCTTTGGCCACCTGATTCAAAGAAATGACTCATTTGAAAAGACCCTAATGCTGGGAAAGATTGAAGGCAGGGGGAGAAGGGCAGGACAGAGGATGAGATGGTTGCATGGCATCACCGACTCGATAGACATGAGTTTGAGCAAGCTCCAGGAGTTGGTGATGGACAGGGAAGCCTGGCAGCTGCAGTCCATGGAGTCACAAAGAGTCAGACACAACTGAGCGACTGAACTGAACTGACAACTCAAAGAACTTGGAGGAAAGCTCTGTGCTTATGATGAGAGTTTTATTATAAGGATACACACAAGGCAAGGGAGAGTGGTCTTCTGCACCTTCTCGCGGAGATCCTCCTGACACATCGATGTGCCCACCGCCCAGGAAGCTTGCTTCCTTTCTCAGCTCTGTCTCACCAAGGCCTGTCAGAGTGTTTGGAGAAGGGAAGAACTGGGTGTCTTGAGCTGGAGTTCTGATCTCTGGGAGCCATTCACTGCCCTCTTGGTGGCCATGCTGGCATTCCCTGCTTAGACCTGCTGTTGGTTTAGTTCAGTGAGGTGTCTCAGAAGGACAAGGCTCAGGACTCTTCTCTCCCCAGGACACTGAGCCTCAGTGTTGACATGGCTCAGCTTGGGTGGCTGAAGCCTTCCAGAACTCTCAAAGAAGCATGAGGATCAGGGATCCCTCATGCTCTAATAAAAAATACAGGGAAGGAAAAGTGCAGACAATGGCCACCGGACATTCTCACTTTCTTCTCTCTCCCTGTCTCTTCCCCCCACAGCCTGGGGTTGAAACAGGTGAGCTTGTCTTTCCCTGGGCCAGATGCTCCTTCAATGAGCAGCAAGTCATATGTCTCTGCTGTCTTGGGTAGGCCACAATCCCTTGATTCTGCAGCAACTCCTAAGAGGTGGTCCCTGGTGGGTGGGCCTTTCCTTACTCACCAAGCATCTCCCCAGCCAGATGCCCTAGGATACTATCTGGTCTATCAGAGACACACTTCTTTTTTTCAGCTTTTAAATTAATTTTTTACCTTGAAATAATTGTAGGTTCATATGCAATTGTAAGCCATCATACAGAGAGATCCTGTGGTTGATCCTATATCCGTTTTTCCTCCATGGTAACATTTTAGAAAAATTCTAGTATTATAGTGCAACCAGGATCTGGACATTGAAAGAGAAATTTCCAAAATTCAGAGCACTTCCATCACCCCAGGATCTCTTTTGTTGGGTTTTATGGGCACACCCAATCCCCTCCAGCTTCCCTTGTAGCTCAGTTGGTAAAGAATTCACCTGCAACGCAGGAGACCTGAGTTTGATTCCTGGGTCAGGAAGATTCCCCGGGAGAAGGAAATGACAACCCACTCCAGTATTCTTGCCTGGGAAATCGGACAGAGAAGCCTGGTGGGCTACAGTCCATGTGGTCGCAAGAGTCGGACACGACTGAGCAACTAAACCACGACCACCACCACCACCACCACCAATCCCCTCCCACTCTTATTCCATCCTTAACCTATAGCAACCATGAATCTGTCCTCCATTTCTATTAGGAAAACTACTATAAACATTTGTGTCCAGGTTTTAGTATGACCCTAAGTTTTTCTTACTTGGGGAGAAACAGGCATCTCACCTGTAAGAAGTTCTAACTTTTCCTTTGGAAGGCAGGCGTCCTGAGCAACCATTCCTGAAGTTAAGTACTCAGGAAAACAACAGGTAATGTAAGAGTAATTCAGATGATTGCCTTGTGGCACAAATATGAAGGCTAATAGCCATACACAATTATTTGCCCATGTTGGAAAACATACCCTGTGACTTTGCTCTCTTAGACAGAATCGCAGTTCCTTTATTGAACAGCAAACCCTAAGAGGTGGTCCTTGATACAATAACGGATACTCTGCAGGCATAACTAGAAAAATCATTTTGCCTTCAGTGCTACTTTCCAAGTATGTGGAGGCAGGAATGAATCTAAGGTCCCTGGAGGAAACAAGGTTGATAAGTAAAGAACGTTTATTCTTCACAGGATGTGGGAGGTTCTCACTGCTGTTTCCAGATTGGCACCATCACACCAAGTTTTCAGAAAGAGAAGAGCCAAAGGAATTTAGAGATTGCTCCTTTTAGAATTCTGACCACCCGTGAGTACATGTGTGTGTGTGTGTGTGTGTGTGTGATCTTGGCTAATTACTTCACTTTTCTCATCCATCAAACAGGTATGGCAATGCCTACCTCAAAAGGTTGTGCTCAGGATGAAATGAGTTGATATGCTTAAAGCCCTTAGAATAGCATCTGTAAGAGTGACTTTTTTTCTAGTTCATGGGACAGAAGTAGCAGAGACAGTCTGAGACTCTCTGAGTACCTACCATGATTGCTGGGGCGAGGAATATCCTGAGCAAGAAGACAGACCTAAATTTCAGTGGAGTTTCATCTCCATGGTAACTCCTTCCAGAGTGGAGCTGGGACTCTCTATGTGTTCCTAATAACCTTCTCTGATGACCTATATTCCCTCTCTTTTCTCAGAGACCTAATCTCTGCAGCATTTCTGGATATTGATGTGGGTCAGACTCAACAGACCTAACATTTTCTCGGCTCACTTAAGACATTCTTTTTTCCTCTCATTTTTTAGAGACAGTGAATGTGTAGAAAGAGGCCTGGGGAAAGACTTCCTTCTACTATCTCCCTCCCTCCTTTTCTGGATCACAGCATTTAAAACTCACATTTCAAAATGACACAGCATTAGCTTCTCAGAGAAAACCTGATCGGTCAGCATTTTCCCAGTGACTGTCACCAAACGCACTATATTCTGATGATTTTTTTTTTCCATTTTGTTTGGGGAGCAACTTGCATATGGTGAAGTATCCAAATCTCTCTAGTTAGCCAGGTGGGAGGCATTGTTACACATGTACCTGTGTGACCAGCATCCACTGAGAAGATGTCAAGTATTTCCCTTGCCCTGGATGTCCCTCTGGGCTCCTTCTTAGCCAGTTCACCCCTCAAGGTTAGTGCTATCCTGATTTCTATATTTGAATAGGATTCTATATTTAGATTTCAACTCACATTAAAACTTTAGAGCAAAACAAGTACTTAGTAACAAATGAGAAGATGGGATTAAGTATATATACATGAGATCTAGTGTTTGGTGAGGTGAAAAGATGAAGTCATCTCCAAGCAGATGAGCCAAGCCCACCAGGAACTCAGGAGTCAAACGGTGACCCAGACAAAGGAGTGGGAGATCCCTGGTACAAATGTACAAAGAGGCAAATGCTCTGACTGACTTTGGGGATGTGCGCTTGTTATCCATCAGATCAAAGGAAATCAGAGCTGGAAGGGATTTAACTCATGAATCAGAGTCCATCTCCTCTCTTTGCAGAATGGGAAACCAAAGTCCAGAGGGGCACTGAGATTTACTCAAGACCTCAGGGCATATTTAAACCAGCACCTGCATATCACAGCATCATGCCTTTAGCCCCTGGGCATGTCAGATCTCATCTGTTTGCTTCTCAAGGGATTAAAGCAAAACATCTGCAGAAGTTGTGTGTGCTCATGTGCTCAGTCGTGTTCAACTCTTTGCAGAAGTTGAGATATGTGGATTGTTATGAGCTGACTTGTGTCGCTCTTAAATACATACATATTGTTAAATTTCTAACTCAGGATGTGACTGTATTTGGAGACAGAATCACCAGAGAGAGAAAGTTAAACCAGGTGGTGCTAGTGGTAAAGAACCTGCCTGCCAATGCAGGAAACCTAAGAGATATGGGTTCGATCCTTGGATCAGGAAGATCCCCTGGAGGAGGGCATGGCAACCCGCTCCAGCATTCTTGTCTGGAGAATCCCATGGACAGTGGAGCCTGGTGGGCTACAGTCCATACAAAGAATGGACTGTTTCAAAGAATTGGACATGACTGAGGCAACTTAGCACTCACGTATGCACAAGTCATTAGCATGAACTCTAATTCAATCTGACTGGTATCCTAACAATAAGACGACATTAAGACATGGTGAGACGTGGGGGAAAACCAAGTGAAGACACATGAAGAAGATGGCTATCCACAAGCCAAAGAAAGAGGCTGCAGAAGGAACCAATGTGGCTGACACCTTGCTCTTACAACTTGATCTCCAGAACTATGAGAAAAATAAACTTCTGTTCTTTAAGCCACCCAGTCTGTGGTACTTTGCTACGGCAGCCCTGACAAACTCATACAAAGACTGAGTTTGTATGAGTACAAACTCACTAGTTTGTACTATATACAAAATTACTAGTATATATTCATTTATTCCATCTCTTTGAGCCCATATTTACTGAGACCCTTCTATATGCTAGTTACTCCGGCAAGATGCTACTCTAAGGGATTTAACATATCAGCTCACTTAATCCAGAGCATAGTGCTTAGAGATAGGTGTGGCTACACCCATTTAATGGATGAGAAAAGTGAAGTAATTAGCTAAGATCACACAGCAGGAAGGGAGCAGAATCACAGACATGTAAGCATGTATGATGAAGCTTGATAGAATCTGTGATGGGAGGAAGAACTCAGTAGGGACATAAGAGGGTAATTATGGCAGAAAAGGAATGGGAATTTAGGGTAGGGTAGAGGAATTGAAGTGACAATTGAACAAGAGAGAAAGGATGAAGGGGGTGACAGTAGTTCAGCTTCATCAGAAGAGTTTTGACACAACAAGGCAATTTGGGAGAATTATACGTGGCTGTGCTGGACTGGAGGTCAGAATTAAAGGGAAGGTGCTATGATAAATAACATAGGGACTAGATTGTTAGAGCCTTATATCATAGACTGCAGTGTTTGGAAATGGTTCCCCAGGCTCCTGGAAGACCCAAAGGAGTGTTCCATATGATCTCAGGTGATCTGATTACATTTTATAAAATTGTAAGAAGGGAGTAAGGCTAGAGGCAGGGAGACCTTTTATCAGGGTCATAATATTTGAGGCAAGTGGAGGAGAGAACATGGTCTAGAAATGTTCCCAAGTCTTGTGAATGACTTCCTGGATGATGGAAATGCAAGATGGCAGCAGGATTAGAGACCAAGGGAAAGGAGCTATTGTGGGATGGATGACTGGATACACTTGTACACTGGCTGTTGGTTCCCTGGGACTTTAGTTTGGGCGAAGGATGGGTCTAGAGAGTAGAAATGAGAGTCCTCAGTCTAGAAATGGAGATCAAAGCCTTGAGAGGGAATGCAGAGAAGTTCAGCAGAGTTGGAGAAGAAATCAGATCATCACCAGTTTATAAGGGATGCGGAGAAAGTGGAAAGGAGGAAAGAAAAGTGTGGAAGGAATGGTCCAACAGGCTGGAGGAAACCCAGATATGGATAGTGTTGTCAAAACCAAGGGAGAAGGAGTTTCAAGGAAGGTGGACTCAAATGTCAACTGCTGCAGAGGTTGCCTCCAGTGGGGGCTGGACGCTTCCATGGGAGCCCCTGTGCTCGGAATTGTACAAACCTGGCATGCGGCAGCCAACATTTCAGGGCAAAAACAATGAATGAAACAAAAGAACTCTGACTCCACTTAATACCCAGTTTTAAAATTCCCCAAATCTTATTGGAAGTCAAGAAAACCGCTCCTAATGAGATGCAATAAAGTTCCTCTTTTGCCAACGCAAATCCAGGGTCTTCTAGAGGCAGTTTCTACTTGTTAAAGGAGTTATTGAAATTCAAGAGAGGGTGCTGGCTGTCTGGCCTGTCTTTCTGAAAGGAACCTCCTCGTCCCTGGGTGACCCTGAGCTAATGAGTCTTGGGCTGGTGAGTCATCTCCCAGCCCGGACTCAGAGATGCTATCTGATTCATTAGGTCCCCACAGTCACCTCCTCCAGCGCCTGCAGTAGCCAGAGAAAGGCCATTAGCCTAGCCACGTGCCCTCCCTCACCACCCCACCCCGATCTGTGCTGCCTCTAATGTAATATTTGCAGACATGCTGAGCATTTGTTACGAAAATGTACTATTCTTCACGTAAACACCCTTTGATCAGCTTGCCAGGAAACCCAAAGCACCACGTACTGCCTTGGTTTAGCAAAGCTGCGAACCTGCAAAGACTATTTTAGAATGACCCTGAGCGTTTCTCTCTCTCTTTTCTTCCTGCAGAGACATTTTGTCCACGTTTATCACAATCCTTTCCAATTGGATCTCTGCTGAGAAGTGTTTCACTGTATTCTCAGCCAGAGTTTTGGTTTCTGGGCTGGGGGTGCATGTGACAAGTTACTTGTTCGGAAGTGTTTGATCTGAGTGCTGCTGCTTCTCTGCTGTAGCCCAGCCGATAGGAGCTGCAGTTGGGGTGCAGTGAGGTGGGGGGACACATGGGGACAATTGCCTGCTTCTCCCCATCACACAGATGAGCGGTAGGCAAGCATCTTTCTTTCCTCATACAGCCAAAGAGACACTTTGCTGGACCACACAGGCCCAGGGGCACCTCCCCTGGGCTCCAAACAGAATTATTTAGCTGTTGAAAGAAAGAGTGTTTTCCTTTCCCTGGCTCCACTGGGTCCAGAGCTGTGTAGACAGGAGTCTGAAAGCTTGTCTACACTGGTCTGCTGGTCACTGGCTTCCACTGGGCAGTCAGCTCAGAGGGGGACCAGATACTGTCTGCAGACTGGGCTGCAAATGGAGAAAATAAGGCTGGAGTCATGAGTTATCTGGAGAGCTGCACTGATCTGGTTTGAGGCTCTGTTTTACATTTTGCTCTTCTCCCGGATCCCCATTTTTGTCATTGACATGTCTTGGATTTAATGATACCATAGTGATAATCGATGGTGTGCTTTGGGGTTATTGCTTCTGTGTTCTGGTTGGTGGTTTGGGATCAGTCTCCTCCCTTGCCCTGTCCCTTCCTCCTGAAAAAGGCAGGGATCCTAGGTGTGTCCTTAAACCTTCCAGATGAAGATTTCACAAGTTGTGGACAGTCGCGGAGACTGAAATCGATGGAACGAATCTGGAATTTGAAACTCTGTCTAGACATGGTTTCCAGATGTGACCTGGCCACTTAACGAGTTGTGTAGATTTAGGCAAGTCTGAGAAATCCAGGGAAGCTTCTGTTTCCTCACCCTTGAAGTGGGGATAATGACTATCTACCCAGTGAGAGAAAATATGTCAGGAAATAAGCACAGTGTGCAGGGCTTGGTAGGTAATTCTGTCCTGTGAGTAGGACCTACTCAGAGCTCTGGAGCAGAAGTGAGAGGATACCCCATCTCCACCTGGAATATTTCCCTCCATGTTGGGAAGAAGTGCCGTCTTCCAGGGGGCAGTCAACAGGGACTGGTTTTCCACCCAAGTGAGTCTAGGAAAAAGAGCTCGGTTAACAAAAGAGAAGCAATGAATGCAGGGGTACCTCCTCTGTGCTCTTCTCAGACCTCATGTGTATCAACTCCTTTAACAATCACAGCAATGTTATGAAGCAGGTCCTATTCTTATATTATCCTTCTTTTATTTGTTTCTGTATTTAATTCCTTTATTTCCTTAAGATAGACTCTTTTTCTTAAAAAAAGTGGTTGAAGTGTAGCTTATTTGCAATGTAATGCTAATTTCTGTTGTACAGCAAAGTGATTCAGTTATACACACACACAAACATACATAGATACATGCATACATACATACATACATACATACATATATATATATGGCTTCCCAGGTGGCGCTAGTGATAGAGAACCCACCTGCCGATAAAGGCGACATAAGAGAGGCAAGTTCGATCACTGTGTCAGGAAGATCCTCTGGAGGAGGGCATGGCAACCCACTCCAGTATTGTTGCCTGGAGAATTCCATGGACAGAGGAACCTGGCAGGCGACAGTCCACAGGGTCGCAAAGAGTCAGACATGACAAAGTGACTTAGCACAGCACACACACGCGCGCACACACACACACACACACACACATTCATGTTCTTTTCCATTAGCACAGGATATTGAATATGGTTTCTAGGCTACACAACAGGACCTTGTTGTTTATCCATATCGTCTTTCTTTCACATGTAAGGAATTGAAATTTAGAGCTGAAATGACTAGGTAAATGTCACATTATTTGCAAGCAGTAGAGTTAAGCATCGAATTCAGGTAGGTTGGCTACAAAAACCAAGCTTGTAACCACCACACAAACTACCTCTCCTAATACAGTGTCCAAACTAGTCTCTGAAACAACCTCGGAGTCCAGTTTTTGTTGCTGAATATAGTGCATTTCAGAGAACCTGTGAGAACCTGTGACTCATAGCAATCTCGGCTCCTTAGCCAGCTGCTCAGGATGTCTTCTCCCTTGTTGCAGCGCGTGGCCAGGGCCCTCTGGCCATGTCATGGAAGCCACAGGACGCAGGTGGCCCTGTATCTTGCCTGCACTTCGATTTGGCTGTGAACTTTGATTGTGAAGCCTGGGTCCTAAAAGGCAGAGTGGCAGAGCCTGAGATTGACAAGTGGTTCTACTTTCCTTTTTTTTAGTTCTATGTAAACATTTCATCTACAAATCTTCACAAAAAGCTGCAATTTTAAGAGCATTAAAAAAAAAAGAAAAAGAAAAAATGAGCCACACCTGCAAACATCTTATTGCCCATGTAAATGAGGAGCTATGAGATGACTTGTTCTTCTGTCTAGCACCCCTTTTCTCAAGTAGGCATTTAAGAAATGTATTTCTTAAGAATTGTATTAAGGAATGTATTTCTTAAGAAATCCACAGAGAGATTCTCATTTAATTTTATGAACTAAAGGGGAGTTTTGGGTGTGTTTTTCTCAGAAATTATCTGGCTTCTTGCTTCCAGCTTCTTGCCAGACCCCAACTTCTGAATTTAGCCCCGGGTCCTGATGATATTAGGTGTGTGAGTGGGAGCATGTGTGTATATGTGTGTGTGCGTTGAGGCACACATGTGTGGTTTAGAGTGCTGACAGGATTCAAGACGGAGGTATTCTAGGTACTGGTGTGGCTTTGACCTTGAACCCTTCTGGTCCAGGTTCACGGACTTCTTTGGTTTGGTCACTTTGTGCTCTGGGTTGGTACTGCTCCACATCTGGTCCCAGTCTCTGAGGCTTTGCCTTCATATCTATGATATGTAGGAAGAAAGAGGTGTGTCCTGCCTTTTCAACAGAAAGATGGTGCACTCACAGGCCAAGCACAGGTATAGCGCCCTTATCCAGGCTTTCAAAATCTGAAAAGCTCTGAAAACTGAAAGCTTTCTGGCAACTCTTACCTGGTTTGAACATATTTGGCAGCAAAACCTGATGTGAACTTTAGCTATTTATGCTTTTAATTTAATTTTTACCCCATATTGGAGTCTAGTTGATTTACAATGTGGTGTTAGTTCCGGTGTACAGCAGAGTGACTCAGTTATACATACACATACGTCCATTCTTTTTCAGATTCTTTTCCTATACTGGTTACTACAAAACATTGAGTAGAGAACTTTAGCTACTTATAATGCTTAGTCTTCCTTTTTGGTATAGAATTCATATATTTTGCTGCATAAATATTAACACATTTAATTAAACATTGCTACCCCAAAACCCTCGGGTGTTGTCACATAATAAATTGCATATGCACCATATCACTTTTTAAAAACTTTATATTCTGGATTTTGTAATACATCTGGCCCCAAGGATTTGGATAGGGATTAAGAGCCTGTGATCTCATTTAATCCTTGCCAATCATCTTCTGTAGTAATGATTATGTCCATATTAAGACGAGAAAACTGACAACAGAAAGAAGTGTTGCTTTGCCCTTGAGCAGTGCTCTAGAAACTGCCCACTCAGCATGTGATCCTTGGATGAGCAGCACTGGTATCATCTGAGGGCTTGTAGGAAATGATGAGTCTTAGGGCACGCACGACCTACTGAGTCAGAATCTTGCATTTTATCAAGATCCACCCCCATCACGTGCTTCCTCTACACATTCAAGTGTAGCGGAACCCTGGGCTAGATACGGGGAAGAGGAAAAGACCACACGCCACTCTTCAGAGTTCTCAGAATTGTGATCTTGTGCCAGGATCATGTGGTCAGCAAAATCTGCTTTAGGGAGGTGAAAGAGGAGAGAGAGGAATGCAATGGTTCATGGTTCCATGTGGCACCAAGGAGGGAGATGTGCCCATGATGATAAAATCATTGCATGGTTGTTCTACCGGTCCATTGCCTCAACAGCTTATCTCCCAAAGTGGGGCTGTTATTCTACTTATCAAAGTAAATTCTGTATTTGCATACTTATCTCTGGGAAAAGCACAGGAAACTGGCTGATTGAAGAAGAGTATCAAACTCATTAAATCATTATTATTAATTGTTTGCTCATCAGTGGTATGGCCCCTGAGCAGGCTGGGCTAATAAAAGATTCCTAGACACCTGTGATTATCAAGAGCCTGCATTTTAGGGGAAGGGGTTGTCCAGACCAGAAACTTCAAACCAGATTATATGGCATGTTAGAAAGTGTTCAAAAGGAGAAGTAGAAACGGGTGAGCATGTGCAGGAGTCTGGGATGCAGGGTAGGTGTGGTATTTAAGTGTGTTTGGGGTGGACCTTGTATGGCAGGTGCCGTGTAAACAAAATCTTTCAAGATTTTGAAATCTGGGGGACAGCATCCTGACAGAAGAAAAAGCAGAGCTAAGGTCCTGGAGCAGTTCTGTTCCACTTGAGGATAATCGACAAACTCACTACCCTAGAAAGAAGGTCGCAGTATATTCACAAAATGTTAGAAATGTTAGAGCTGGAAAGGGATTAGGAAATCACCTAATCTATTGGTTTCCAAACACTTGTAGTTGTGGGCCCCTTTGTTTAAATGTGGCTTTTTCTAGAAATACATGCATATTTTAAAAAAGTTGAGATAAAGAAGAACCTGTGATACCCCTCTCCCCAAACATTTATAAATCCCTAAAACTGAGGATCCCAGTGTGAAAATAATTTCACAGATAAGAAGAAAAACAACAATGACAAAAATCCCTGCTGCAAATGGGGCGACCGAGGGTATACTCTAAACCCAATACCAAGCTCGCTGGTTCTCTTCTTTGCCTTGATTTTTCATAAACTCTGGCACTCAAGGAACCCAGAAAGGATTTCCTCCATGGCCAGAACCCTGTCTTCATCACTGCCCTTTTGGATCTCTGCCAAATGAGGACACCATCCAGAGCAGGGCAGGCGGAGTTTCTGGTCTACCTGGAGCAGTGTTTCTCTTACCCAGTTTCCTATTTAAACCAAACAATCCCTGTATCTCTGAACAAGCTTGGCCTCTCTTCCCAAGGCCTGGCAGGAGAGGATGTGGAATGCTCGCATTCCACAGTCACATTGCTCTTTCTACTCTTGAAGGAACCAGTTCTGGGTTGGCCAGTTTTCCATAAATGCAAAGCTATAGCCAGTGCTGCCTATTAAGGTATTTTGACTGTCAGGTCAAAGAGCACAGGGGAAGAAAGGATCTGCTTATACTTCAAAAGGCAGGCTCTCTTCCTCTCACTGCAGGCTTCACTGGGCTCTGGTCTTTACCTATCTTCATGACCATGGAGACATTCTAGTTTAGAATTATAAGAGGCTGTCCACCTTTCCCTGGGAAACCTCATTGATTAACCTCACTGATGGTTCACCTTATTTCAAGGGCTCACACTCATCTCCTGCTAAAATCAATGGATAAAACAGTAGACTTATCACTGGTGGATAGCCCTGTCTTATTTTAAATCGTGGCCTTTTTCTCTCTAGAAGAAGGTTGTAGAACACAAGAGATCTGTAGAGGTCACCTCCCCTAACATCACCATTTCCAGAATGATGATCTTGAGATAAAGAGAGGTTGTCTGGCATGCTGAGGATCACTGAGTTGGGGACCAAGCTGGGGCCAGCGTCTGAGGCACCCACCTCCAGCCCAGAACTTGTTTCACCATATTGTGCTTCTGAGACTCACTCTTTTTCTCAATGACTTTGCACTTTCTGTCTTCCCTCCTTTCCCCTTACCAGACATAGTTGGTTTTTTTTTTTTCTCCAGTTTCCTGTTAACTTAGGGACAACTAATTCAAAATAGGTCTTGTGTTTGCAACTATATAGGAGGCACTGTGTAAAGGAGAAGGGCAAATAAGAAAGAAGTTCAATCTTCAAGACACAAATTCTAGGAGGAGAGACCACTCATTACAAATACACATAAACATAATGAAGTATGCTAAAAAGAATATGAAGAACTGTTTAGATTGCTAAGAGCAAGGAGGGGAAAGTTTTGCTGCAAGAGACGAGGTAGAGAAAAGTGAGCTGGCCAAGTCAAGTTTTCATCTACTGGCTCCATTTATGAAGGAAAAGCTCTGTTTGGAAACTTGCCTTGTCATTAAGAATTATCAACACTCTGGGTTTCCATGTTGGTGGGAAAAGCTCTGGCTGTCACAGGGATCGAGTGTGGATATTTAAAAATGACAGCTTGAAGAAAGCCTTTCTGTTCTCCACACAATCACCATTTTGGGGTCTGAACGAGAGCCCCTATTGCCTGTAAGTTGATCTTTCTCCTTGAAGTCACTCTTCATAAATTCTCCCGGAGTCTAGGGTCTCCTCTTTAAAATATACGAGGTGTCTATCAAGGCAGCACAGACAACATTTTTGAATGTGCAGAGTGGAATAGAACAGAAAGGTCCGTGTGAGATTAACCAGAAAATGTATTCAATGCAATATTCATGTTTCATATCATAGTATTACACAGATGGCCCCATATTTAGAAATAAATATAAAATTCCTAGGTTGAATTATAGTAATACAATTTCTTCTGAGTTCTCACAGCATTTATGCATGGCTCTAAGCGTGTGTGAGTCGCTCAGTCGTGTCCGACTCTTTGCGACCCCATGGACTGCAGCCCACCAGGCTCCATGAGATTTTCCAGGCAAGGATACCAGAGTGGGTTGCCATTTCCTTCTCCAGGAGCTTCCCAACCCAGGGATCGAACCCGTGTTTCCTGCACTGCAGGCAGATTCTTTACCAACTGAGCTACAAGGGAAGCCCACTTCCCTTGTACGCATGGTTCTACTACTCTGATATTCACCCAGCATATATTCAGTCCATCCTGTGGCACCAGGAAATGTAACAGAGACAGACAGTGAAGATAGTTAATGAGAGTTTGATGTGGTATTCTCATTAATATTGAACACAATATTGTAATATTATAATGCACTGTGGAAGATGCTCTAAACCCTAAAATCCAAGTGACTAAACACAATAGAAGTTCTTTTCTTGCACAGAAAGTTTGTTGTTATTCAGTTGCTAAGTTGTGTCTGACTCTGTGACCCCATGGACTGCAGCATGCCAGGCTTCCCTGTCCTTCACTATCTCCTGGAATTTGCTCAGACTCATGTCCATTGAGTCAGTGATGCCATACAATCATCTCATCCTCTGTCATCCCCTTCTCCTCCTACCTTCAATCTTTCCCAGCATCAGGGTCTTTTCCAGTGAATTGGCTCTTCCCATTTCAGGTGGCCAAAGTACTGTAGCTTCAGCTTCAGCATCAGTACTTCCAATGAATATTCAGGGTTGATTTCCTTTAGGATTGATTGGTTTGATCTCCTTACAGTCCAAGGGATTCTCCAGAGTCTTCTCCAGTACCACAGTTGAAAAGCATCAATTCTTTGGCACTCATCAAAGCCTAAAGTGTGCCTTTCTAATCAGTGATGGGTAGGCTCTCCTCTAAATGGTAAATCACAGTTCCAGTTTCTTTCCATCTTGTGGCTTGACCATCTTCAACATCTGGCTTTCAAGTGAGAAGAGGATGTTTCTGCTCCTAAATTACCTTGGCACAGGACTACCCACTTAATTGGTTCCACTGATTACTTGTAGATACAAGAGAAGTTTAGAAATCAGGTCCCTGGCTGGGCAACCATGTTCCAGCAACAACTTGACACTATGGAAAGAGAACAAGAGTCATTGGTAGATAGCCAACACCCATGCTACATTCCTAGGATCTCTGAGTTTGGTTTGGATCAAGGCTTCAGTTCCCAGCTTCTCATGCAGTTGGGTAGAGTCATGTGACCAAGTCGCAGCTGATGAGAGATGTGTTATGTTTCGTAGGGCTTCGCAGGTGGCTCAGTGGTAAAGAATCTGCCTGCCAATGCAGGAGATGCACACTTGATTCCTGGGTCATGGAAGATCTCCTGGAGTAGGAAATGGCAACCCACTCAAGTTTTCTTACCTGTAAACTCCCATGGACAGAGGAGCCTGGAAGGCTACAGTTATGGGTTTGCAAAGAGTTGGACACAACTGATCATGAGCACAAGACAATATATTATGTAACCACTACTAAGCAAAGGATAAAAGGAAATATATTCCCATTTGAATGCAGAGTTCCAAAGAATAGCAAGGAGAGATAAGAAAGCCTTCTTCAGTGATCAATGCAAAGAAATAGAGGAAAACAATAGAAAGGGAAAGACTAGAGAGCTCTTCAAGAAAATAGAGATACAAGGGAACATTTCATGCAAAGATGGGCTCAAAAAGGACAGAAATGGTATGGACCTAACAGAAGCAGAAGATATAAAGAAGAGGTGGCAAGAATACACAGAAGAACTGTACAAAAAAAATCCTCATGACCCAAATAATCACAACGGTGTGATCACTAAACTAGAGCCAGACATCCTGGAATGTGAAGTCAAGTGGGCTTTAGGAAGCATCACTATGAACAAAGTTAGTGGAGGTGATGGAATTCCAGTTGAGCTATTTCAAATCCTGGAAGATGATGCTGTGAAAGTGTTGCACTCAATATGTCAGCAAATTTGGAAAACTCAGCAGTGGCCACAGGACTGGAAAAGGTCAGTTTTCATTCCAATCCCAAAGAAAGGCAATGCCAAAGAATGCTCAAACTACTGCACAATTGCACTCATCTCACACGCCCATAACATAATGCTCAAAATTCTCCAAGCCAGGCTTCAGCAATACTTGAACCGTGAACTTCTAGATGTTCAAGCTGGTTTTAGAAAAGGCAGAGGAACCAGAGATCAAATTGCCAATATCCGCTGGATCATTGAAAAAGCAAGAGAGTTCCAGAAAAACATCTATTTCTGCTTAATTGACTATGCCAAAGCCTTTGACTGTGTGGATCACAGTAAACTGTGGAAAATTCTGAAAGAGATGGGAATACCAGACCACCTGAACTGCCTCTTGAGAAACCTGTATGCAGGTCAGGAAGCAACAGTTAGGACTGGACATGGAACAACAGACTGGTTCCAAATAGGAAAAGAAGTACATCAAGGCTGTATATTGTCAGCCTGCTTATTTAACTTATATGCAGAGTATATCATGAGAAACACTGGGCTGGAAGAAGCACAAGTTGGAATCAAGATTGCAGGGAGAAATATCAATCACCTCAGATATGCAGATGACACCACTCTATGGCAGAAAGTAAAGAAGAACTACAGAGCCTCTTGATGAAAGTGAAAGAGGAGAGTGAAAAAGTTGGCTTAAACCTCAACATTCAGAAAACTAGGATCATGGCATCCAGTCCCATCACTTCATGGCAAATAGATGGGGAAACAGAGGAAATAGCAGCTGACTTCATTTTTGGGGGCTACAAAATTACTGCAGATAGTGATTGCAGCCATGAAATTAAAAGATTCCCACTCCTTGGAAGGAAAGTTATGACCAACCTAGACAGAATATTGAAAAGCAGAGACATTACTTTGTCAACAAAGGTCCATCTAGTCAAGGCTGTGGTTTTTCCAGTAGTTATGTATGGATGTGAGAGTTGAACTATAAAGAAAGCTGAGTGCCAAAGAATTGATGCTTTTGAACTGTGGTGTTGGAGAAGACTCTTGAGAGTCCTTGGACTACAAGGAGATCCAACCAGTCCATCCTAAAGTAGATCAGTCCTGGGTGTTCATTGGAAGGACTGTTGTTGAAGCTGAAGCTCCAATACTTTGGCCACCTGATGGGAAGAACTGACTCATTTGAAAAGACCCTGTTGCTGGGAAAGATTGAGGGCAGGAGGAGAAGAGGATGACAGAGGATGAGATGGTTGGAGGGCATCACCAACTCAATGGACATGGGTTTGGGTGCATTCTGGGAGTTGTTGATGGACAGGGAGGCCTGGCATGTTGCGGTTCATGGGGTTGCCAAGAGTCGGATAAGACTGAGCGACTGAACTGAAGTGAACTGAACTAAGAAATTCCTTCAGATCAGCTGTGTGCTCCCCCCCCCCCCCATTTCCCTCTTTATCCATTCCTTTACTCAGATTTTATGTGAGGAAGAAGTAAACTTCAGTTTTTTCACAGCTCATGTCACTGTGTGTGCCTGCATGCTAAGCTGCTTCAGTCATGTCCGACTCTTTTCGACCCCATGGACTGTGCCCCGTCAGGCTCCTCTGTCCATGGGATTCTCCAGGCAAGAATACTGGAGTGAGTTGCCATGCTCTCCTCCAGGGGATCTTCCCAACCCAGGGATCAAACAGCATCTCCTATGGCTCCTTCACTGCAGCTGAGCCAACCAGAAAGTCCTTATGTTACGGTACAATTTGTTAATTACAACTGAACCTCCTTACAGGTGATACGTAAGCAGAAGGAAACACTTATAAAAAGGTTTGGAACTACATGAGGATGCTGAAAAAGTTGAGAATCTGATATTGCTCTAGTATGAGGTCCCAGGCAGGGATAAGCAAATGTTTTCCAGAAAGGCCCAGATGGGAAATATACTAGGCTTGGTGGGTCATATGATTTCTGTTGCAATTTCTCAACTCTGCTATTGTTCTGTGAAGGCAGCTGTAGAAAATGGTGTCAAGGAATGGTAACAGCTATGTTCCAGTAAACTTATTTGTAAAAACAGGTGGTGAGGAGCCAAATTTGATCAGCTTAGAGTATAATCACATTGTTTTTTATCATTTATATATAAATATTTATTGAAAGTGAAAGTATTAGTTGATCAGTTGTGTCCAACTATTTGTGACCCCATGGGCTGAGCGTGCCAGGTTCCTCTGACCATGGGATTTCCCAGGCAAGAATACTGGAGTGGTTTGCTATCTCCTTCCCCAGGACATCTTCCCCACCCAGGGATCAAGCCCACATCATCTGCATCGCAGATGGATTCTTTACTATCTGAGCCACAATAAATATGTATAAATCATTATATTTAAATATATAATGATCTCAATGTTGCTTTGGTTTGTTTGTTTTCAGCTATATATTCAGGTGCGTATCATAGAATCAGGTTGGTTGACATCTGTGCACTGATCAGGTGAATGGGCGAACCCAGTCCTCTAACTTATTTAGATTTGCTCTGGGTGCTGAGGGGACAATCAGCTCACTCACTTACCCACAGATGCCATTTTTGACCTCTGCTAGGGGCTTTCAGCATCTCAACTGAAAGAAGAGACTAGTGGTAAAATATTTTTAGAAGTTTGACAGTTGATACAAGTGGAAAGTTTTAATCATTTGGTAGCTGAGCCTTTTGCCATCTCTCTCTAGTAATAGGAACAGAATCTGATTTGAGAGCTGTATCCCTCTTCTCAAACAGAACATTACTCCGTCAAAAAGGAAGCTGTTACAATATTTAAGGATTGTCTGTTAGGATGTAAAGTACTCTGAAGTAGGAGACAGAATTTCTCACGGTTTTTTCTTTTGCTGGAACCACGTGTGTGGGGATGCCTATTACTCTTCTAAGTCTTGAGTTTCTCATCTTTAAAATGGTTACAGGGTTATTCAAAGTATATTGGTAACATCCCCTGGGGCTGACTTTGGGAGCTGTAGGAAGATGTTTGCACTGGCTGGTATGTTTTAGATTATAGCCAACTGCCATACAGTCAATATATAAGAAAACACAGAAGAAAGATGTTCTAAAAGGTGGAGAGGGCAATTTGACCTTTGAAAATACATTATGTCTTATGTTGGGAAGGTCCCTAGGCAAGGGAATTACTAGTGATTCCTGTATCCTTGGTCTGCTCTGGTGGCTCAGAAAATGAAGAATCTGCCTGCAGTGTAGGAGACCTGGGTTCTGTTCCTGGATTGGGAAGATCCCCTGGAGAAGGGAATAGCTACTCATTCCAGTATTCTTGCCTGGAGAATTCCATGAACAGAGGATCCTGGTGGGCTACAGTCCATTAGGGTAGCAAAGAGCACAACTGAGTGACTAACACTTTCACTTTATGCATAATAGCTTTCAAATCACTGAGCCATGGTTGGGAACCACACAGACAGGAAGCAATCTTGTCAGGAATTAAAATACTTCAACAATATTGGACCTAAATGGATCAAAAATGAGTATTTCTCAAATGGATCAAGAATGTCTCATATTGAGTTTGAGCAAACATTTGGGAAACTGGCAAAAGCAGAGAATGTGCAGATGTTTTCCATATACACAGTATAAGTTAAGCAGTTGAGTGAACCAAAGAATTCAGGAAATGCTCAGACAGATAGGGAAATTATTAAGAATAGAAAAATCTGTTTGCTTTCCTGACACTGTCTCTTGTCTAAATCAGTTGTGAACATTCATCTAAACTACTCGGGTAGGTCATAGATACTTACAAGATCAGTAGTCTGAGACGATCTGGAAACAGAACTATTAACTCAGCTTTTATCACTACTTGTCATGCTTCCTTTTTTTCCCTCCTAAGCTTTTATTGGGAAAGTTTCCCCAAAGCTATAATTACACTGAATAATGACAGAACTTCCTTAATAAAGCAGAGAGCAGAAACTTTTTGAGATAGCAAAATTTGTAACCAATTAAATATTAGTGGAAATTGTCTATCTCAGAATCCATTTATTCACATTCATTTTTTTAAATCTCAGACTTGCATTTAATCTATAGGAAGTTCAGGCATCATGCATGTTTGAATTCTAGAAATAAAAAAATATGTGAATAATTTCATGATTTTCCTAAAATCAGTTTTCTGTGCCAATCAGGAATATGAATGAAAAAGAGGTTAAAATCATCATAAAGAGCCATACACTTGTAGATTATTAAAATCAATGCTATCAAATGATCATCACAGTGAAGATGATAGCCTTTTTTCCCAAGGCTTCTTCAGTTGTTGACATATGTCCTTTAAAATTGTACTTGTAGAATAAAGTCTTGATATTATATATATAGGTAGTATCTCAGCCCAAGTAATAATGAATTACCCAGATAGTTTATTTCATAGAATATGTTTATGCTAAGATGGGAATTCTTCTTTATTTCTAGAAATAGCACACATAAAACCCAAACTTTGTTATCATCAAGGGACATGAAGATTTTTAAATAATAGAAAGTGCAGGGGACTTCTCTGATAGTCCAGTTGCTTAGACTCCACACTCCCAAAGCAGGGGCCTGGGTTTGATCTCTGGTCAGGGAACTAGATGCTATATGCTGCAACTTAAGATCCCACGTGCTGCAATGAAGATGGAAGATCACACATGCTGCAGCTAAGGCCTGGCATAGATAATAAAAAAAAAAAAAATTAAAAAAAAAAAAAGAAGTGTTGGGTCAGCAGGACAGGATGGGGGTGGGGTAGTTCTCCTAAGTGGCAGCATCACCATCACTATACAGACCCAAGCCTCTGGGTTTGGAATCAGAGGCTGAGGCTCGAGTGTAACTGTGGTCAAGTAAACTGCCTTTGTACCAGTTGTTGAAACTTTCTGGATGACAACTTCCTCATCTGGAAATGGAGAAAATGCATACTTCACGTGGTGCTCTAAGGACCACACACAAAAAAAGTCTGTGAATGTGCTTGAAAATCTGCAAGTTGTTACTGCCATTTCATTACCAAGCTTGCCTGGTTGGGCAAGAAAGACAAAGCATGTTGAAAAAATCCAGATTGATTTCAAGCAACGCAAAACAAAAACTAGTAGAAAGCAGGAAGTGATGTCAGGCATAAAGCCTTGGCACACTCTCCGTGTTTAGAAGCATTTCCCATAAAGGGTTATATATAACTGAGTGACTGGAAAACCTCAGGAAAGTTCCATTTCCTCTCCTTCCTTGCTTAGCCCCAACTGGAGGCCCTGGGAGCGCTCATCACTCCCCCTGTAAGGAGCACTGGCAGTGAAGTTCATGATGATTACCTTTGAAGCTAAAATGTAATGGGAGATGTGACCGCACTTCCTTAAAGCAGGTTTCTGCATTTACAAGTCACCTCCACTCAACCCACAGGCCTCTCTGAGCTCAATTACAGCCTTGTCAGCAAGAATGCAGAGAGCAGCCGCTGCAAGCGAGCCCATTGGGCTACGCAGGGTTCTTGACACTCCCGTGGGATAGTAATCACTTTTATGGTATCTAACTGACACCCGCCCTCCTCCCCAATAAATCATTAATATGCCTACAATTTTTCATTTTTGTAGCCAGCAGAGGGATTGCAAGGTTTTAGCACAAACTGATTCCTATCTTGACTGCCTTGGTCTTTAAGCTAATGCTAAATTCTTGCTTTACTCTCTCCTCCCAGGATCTGGAACATTGTAGTTCAGATCTCAAGGGCAGGGACCTACTTTCCTGTATCTGACTGTGACTTTGGCTGCATGACCTTGGATATCATGCTCTCTGAGCTGCAGTTCCTTCATGGAGGAAAAAGTAGAGCATGGTTGTGCCTAGGAGATCATTAGCATCTCTTCCCCCCCAGATTTGCTCTTTGACCTCAGCCTCATCTTACCCTGCAAAATGCATCATCAGCTTGGAACCATCCCCAGTACCTGGCAGCCATGTCACTACCTTGAAGGGACTGTGTGACCTTCTAGGGGACCTATGTGACCTTTCCTGCAGTGGTAGAGCTAATTTCACTGTCACTCAATGCCTGAGACGGTGTCTTTGTGTGAGATCAGAACAACTTCTATTCAGAACCATTTGGGTCCTCTTGGCTTTAATAAAGGGACCTTCCCACATGGAAGGGACTGATTCATTTTGTGGATGCACAGTTTCCAGGCCACAGCACACACTTACCCTTGTGACCTCCTTCATGAGAAAAAAGAAGAATGCATCACTGTGATTTTTGCCCTCGGAAATACTGGAAATCTGCATTCCCCTCAATTTGATTGATCTGTCCTGGGCTCTGGGAGTGACTCGGCAGCCACGGGACAGAAATCGAAATGGTCACGAGATCTTGGGACCCTAGCCAGTCCATTCACTGAGCCCTCCATCCGCTTACAAACTGCACCCTGTTGCCTGGAGAATCCCAGGGACGGCGGAGCCTGGTGGGCTGCCATCTGTGGGGTTGTACAGAGTCGGACACGACTGAAGCGACTTGGCAGCCACACAGCAGCTTTTATCAAATGACTCAGTGAACTGGGAATATATGTGCTTTTTGGTCTCTTAATACAGATGGAAAGTGGCAGGAGAGATTTTGTCAGACCAGAACTTGATGGAAATTTTGAAGTGTTCTATGGAGCCAGATGTGCAGTTCATTAAAATTAAGTGGACTATTTAATGCAGATGTTTATAGATATTGAGCGTCTTTTTACTGACTTTTATCTTTCAAAAGTTCAAATTGATCTGCGTTTCTTAAAGAAGGGCTAAGAATAAAGAAAAGAGCAGGAAGTGTCGTCATGACGTCATTGCCAAGATATGGCCTTAGTCACTGTGTCTGTTATAAGAAGAGTTGTTCATAATAATTTTAAAGATGGTTATCACCTGCACCCGTGTGGTCCTGCTTATGAATCTAGGAAGAATTACCAAAAACAATTTTCACTGTGATTCTGAAACACCTTGAAGTAAAAACAGACTTCAATTTTGAAACTACCTTCATGCATAATGAAAAAATAAATAGTATGCTTGCATTGCAAGAAAGTAACGAAAACAGTTCTAGGATTTACTAAGGATGAAGCAGCTCAGAATTTACTGACTCTTTTCTGGGTCCAGATCACCTCTTTGGCCAGAGCAAAAGCTGAAGATTCAGAACCAGCTCTACCACTGACCAGCTGAGATTCACAAATGTCCACATATATTCTTCATCTGTGAAATGGGATTCTTACAGAACTTATCCCCTAGAGTTCAAGGAGAAATAACTGCTCTACAGCATGTTAAATATGAAACATATGCCTGGCACTTTGTGAGGCCCTTGATTATCAGCAACCATGATGAATTTTGTGACTCTCACTGTGGGATGTATCGTTGTGAAACTTTGATCTTTATTCTGTTTCCAAGTAAAAAGACATAATAAATATAACTAATGATGCTGTTATATTGTATAAAATGAAACAATCAACAATCTGGAAAATATCACCCCATCTTGAATATACAAAACATAGGCATCAACTATGTCTAGGGAGCGTGAAACAGTTTCTTACCCCAAGGGGAAAGTTGCCAGAGAAAGAGAACATTTGTCTTCAGCCCTTGCGGCTCAGGGGACATTTGGAAATGAGATAGAACAGGAAAAAAAACGAGGCTCTGTAAACAGCCACAGGAAAGGGGGCATGTAAGATGTAATGGGAAATCATTCAGACAGAACTCTGACCTCACTATCAAGTGTACCAGGAGGATGGGAATGTCCTTCCCATCCCTGTAGTCAAGTGAAGGACATTTGGAAGAGAATGTCCAAGGAAGCCCAGGTCCCTTGGGCACTTATTATATAACGAAAATGGAGCAGCTCTAGGAACTGAAGCACTTTGTAAGTAAGTCCTGAGAAAGGAACTGGGCAATCAGAGAGGCTAAGAACTTGCCAAAGGTAAAATGCTGAAATGCAGGCAGGCTGACACAGGTGCAGGGAGCAGGTACACTTTAATAGCTTTATTCAGAGTCTGGGGAGGAGTTACTGGCACTTGTCACAAGTTCTAATTCCACCAGTGACAACTGTGCACAGTTCATTGTACAAATAATGTTGAGTGGTTTTGTATCTCTCCCCAAAACTCACACACACACACACACACATACTTCTAAAACTCTTCAAAAACTTAAAGCTCCTTTATAGATATGTTTAAAGAGAAGGGTAATAAATGAATGGTATCAATAGCATTGTTCACACTCACCATCCCAGTATAGGGACAGGTTAGTTCCTGGTGAGGGAGTTAAAGATTGTGGGCAGACTACTGAATTATGGCTTACTCTGTGGAACAATGTTGCCAAAAACACAGAAGCTTAAAACCACACACATTTATCACCTCAAAGTTTCTGTGGGTCAGGAGTTCTGGCATGGATTAGGTGGGTTCTCTACAAAGCTGCTAATTAGGTTTTAGCTGGGTCTGAGTTCTCATCTGAAGGTCGACTGGAAAAGGGTTCACTTCCAAGTTCATGTGACTGCTGTCAGCTTTCAAGTCCTTGCAAGCTGCTGGACTGAGGGTCTTAGTTTCTTGCTGGCTGGCTGCCAGAGTTTTCCCTCAGTTCCTTTGCCATGCGCCTTGTTCTTTAGTGCAGCTCCCAATATGGTAGCTTGTTGCTTCAAAGCCAAAAGGGAAAGAGTCATTCATCATGATAGTCCTTAAGATTTTATGTAACATTACTGAGGAAATGAAATTCTGTTATCTTTGTTGTATCCTATTGATTAGAAGCAAGTCACAGGTCTCACTAAAGTGATAAGGAGTGAGTTGCACAAGGGTATGAATACCAGGAGGAATAGGTCATGGAGGCCAACTAGTCTGTCCTCCAAAATTACTGTGTGTCTGCAACTTTGAAGGTGAAGTGAAAGCACGAGTTACTCAGTTGTGTCTGACTCTTTGCCACCCATGGACTGTAGTCCGCCAGGCTCCTCTGTCCAGAGGATTTCCCAGGCAAGAATACTGGAATGGGTAGCCATTTCTTTCTCCAGGGGATCTTCCTGATCTAGGGATTGAACCCGGGTCTCCTGCGCTGCAGGCATATTCTTTACTGTCTAAGCCACCAGCAACATTGAACACTTGATATTTTCAGGCTCACTCTGAGATGCATATAATTATCATTATACGTTATAGATGAGGAAATTGGGCCTCCCAGAGGTGAAACAATTTGCCTAAACTAGTAGAAATGCTTCTGGAATTCTAATCAGATCAAAACAACTGTTATTTTTCCTATCCTCTTTATTTGGCCTTTTAAGGCAAGTATTTTTACACTTTTTCCCTTGGAAGATCATGGAATGACCTCCAAGAATGGAACAGGAGTGAGCAGTTGAAACTGCTTCCACATTGGCCTCTGATTGTTGAGCGACTCTTCTTCTCCCCCAGAGCCATCACAATCATCTCTTAACAGAGCTATTTTGGGCTCACTGCTCCAAGGCCCAGAAGGCTCAAATCATCTCAGCGAGGTTTATTCTAACTCTCACCAAAAAAAAAAAAAAAAAAAATCTTTAGAATTCAGTTTATGAGGTCCCTGGGTATGGCTATCCACTCCAGTAATTCTTGCCTGGAGAATCCCATGGACAGAGGAGCCTGGAAGGCTACAGTTCATGGGGTCACAAAGAGTTGGACACAACTGAGAGACTAACATTTTCACTTGCACTGTGATTACCATATGCTCTCTAATCACATGGGAATACTTTGATTAGGAGTGGGGAGACACATTGCCGCATTTTTAGGTGAGTAAGATCAGGCAACGGTTTATAGATGCCACAACAAATTGCACTTGTACCTCCCACTCCTCTGCTCCTATGGTGCCAGCCCCCTCCCCATCGGTACCCACCAATTTATTCTCTATATCTGTGAGTCTGCTTCTTTTTTTATTATTATATTCACTAGTTTGTTGTATTTTCTAGATTCCACATATAAATGATATCGCCCAGTATTTGTCTTCCCCTGACTTGTTTCTCTTAGCACAAGGCCCTTCAAGTCCATTTATGTTGCTGTAAATGGCAAAATTTCATTCTATTTAAAAAAGAGTGCTTATTATGTTCACACCTTGCTGCACCATTGAATTACAGAACTGAAATTCAACGCAATGGACATTCCAAGGAGTGCCACGCTCATGGCAAATTTGAACGAGGTACTCGAAAATTCAAGGCAAATACTTTTTGTGTCATAATCAAAATGATTAGCTTCAGACATCACAAAAAGGCAACTCATACATCATGCATTGATGCTCCATTTGAGAACAGCTGCAGCCTGTGTGCAGGAATTCACAAAGAAAGATTATCTGCCTAAAATCAATCTTTGCAGTTCTGGAAAAAGAGAGAAGACGGAAATAACTCTTTGTGGAGATGACTGACGTGTTCTGGCCAGGCTCTCTTTGTTAACAGAACAGCCGCGAATTAGACAAATTGGAGTTGGAAAGCACTCCTGTCATAACGGGGCCGATGGGTCTGTGGAAAGGCAGCAACCACGCCCGCGGGATGTGTTCACTGCTTTCCTGAGCTCTTTTTAAATGATCCAAGCTGTGAAGCTTTCCCTGGAAGCTGATCTCCAAAGTAGGCAAAATGTTCCATCTTAGAAGTCAGACAGGGAGGTGGAGAGGGGCTTGCTTATAAGCCGCCTGTGCTGGATTGTTCATTCATTCATTCACTGAATCCAGGACTGTCCAGTCGAATTTTCTGTTGTGATGAAAGTATTCCAGAAATGCCCTTCTTGATACTACAGTCACCTGCCACTTGTGACTACTGAGCATTCAAAATAGGGCTAGTAAGGCTAGGAGCCACATTTTAAATTTTATCTAATTTAAATGAAATTTAGATATTTACATGTAACCAGTGACTACCATAGTACAACTATGCATCCAGTCATTTTAAAATATTTAGAAGTTGCTTGATATGTATCTTTGGAGGATAGTGAGTATCATCTAGTTTTCTTTTTGAAAGTAAACTGGGTTCACGAGTATTTAGAATCAAACAAGAACAAAATTTAGTAAGACACACATAAAATTTTAAGAGAAAATATATATATAAATATATGTACCTGATGATAGAATAGTTTTATATTAGGGAAGAACAAATCTGACTCTATATTGGATCTGTTTCTTTTACTTCAACTTTTGTGTTCTATTGCTATTGCTACAAGAATGTGGCCTATAACCTGAAATATATGCAATAGCCCAATCTCAAGGCTTTCCCACTCATATAGAGATAAAAAGTTTCAGAACAGAGAATAACATTTGTCTTGCTGGAGGTTACCAGACCATTGTAACCAGGCCTATGTGGACAGCAGCAAGAACAAAGGATTCGGGCACCAAGAAGTCTGCAACAACCAGCCAAGCCTCCTCCTCTTATGGTATAAAAGAAACCTGAATTCTAACTCGGGTATGATAGCTCTTTGGGACGCTAATCCAGGATATTTTCAGTCTCCTGGGTTTCTGAATAAAGTCACTGTTCCGTACCCTAGTGTCTCATTTCTCAATTTATTGGACTATCAGTGGTGAGCAATATATACCCGGACTATGTAATAGTTTACTTTACTCATTTATTTATAATTATATTGATTCAGAAGTAATTTTAAAAGGTCGAGGCAAAAATCAGTTATTTCTTCGTGGCAAAGATGAATTTGTGTTCATTCTGGAGTGGAAGCCCAGGTAGGGAGAGCAGGAAAGGCCAGATAGAGTCCCAGAAACAGCTTTGTCTGTGTGTGATAGATTAGATGAGAAGAGTCTGGAGATTGCACAATGAGGCATAAGGAATTATACATTATCTTTAGCCAGGAAGTAAATAAACAGGCAATTTTATGCATATTTAGATTAGCAAAAACCATCAGAACGAAACAAAACTATAGGCAGTTCTGAGATTGGACTATGTAAGCCATAGCCACAAGTCATTTGTCATGTGCCCAACAAAAACTAGTAGCTTTTCCAACAGACTGGATCTGTCTATCAAATTATGGGAAGAATGTCCCCAGAGAAATCAAAGGAAGCCCTATTCCACGGAACCTGTTTACTCTAATATGGCCTGGGTGTTCAATTCAATGAGTTACTATTTTATACTGTTAGTAGTGACATGCTTTTACCTTGGAGTATGGATGATAGCCTTCTCATTGAGCAGGAATTTCAGCTTTTGGAAATAGAAATTGCAATATGGGGATAGAATGTCTTTATCTTCCAAATAGAGAAAGCTTCAGCAAAAGCCAAGTCATGTGATTATCATCTAGAAACAGGAAAATAGAAGTGATTCTCTTGAGCTCTTTAAGCTTACCAATGCCAATAAGAGTAGGGAGAGAAACAGGCCTGTGCCTGGACCCTGGCACGTTATAACCATGGTTACATTTAACCTTTACAACTCCACGAGGTCGGTAATAATAGTCAGAATTTATGGTTGAGGAATTCTAGATCTGTGCAGGCTCATAACATTTTTAAGGTCATAAGGAGAGTCTGTTTCAAAGTTAAGTCACTCTTACTCCAAAGCTGTTGTCTTTTTCATTACATCATGCCTTTTTCTTTTTTCATTATTGAAGCATAGTTGACATACAATGTTATATTAGTTTCAGGTATGCAACATAGCAATTTGATATTTTTATAGATTACACTCCATACAAAGTTATTATAAATATTGATGATATTTCCTGTGCTGTACATTATATCTTTATAACTTTGTTATTTTATACCAAGTACTTTGTACCTTATCATCCCTTCACCCATTTTGCCCCTTCCCTTTTGCGACAACATGAGCGTATCTGGAGGGCATTATTAATATTTTAGTGAAATAAGTCAGAAAGGGAAAGACAAATGATATAAGTTCTCATTTATAGGTAGCAACTAAGAAATAAAACAAATGAAAAAAAAAGAAGCAAAACATAAATGAACTCACAGAAAACATCATGTATCTTTCAAGCTCTCCATTGCTTTCAGTCTCAAGTGTCATGGTGCAACTTTACAAGTTAATGGAGTGAGGGAAAAAAGTCAGGCATTTCCCCAGCAGGTGATTATGTGTGGTAGGTGTGATGGTGTCCTTCAAGAAAATGTCATGGGATTTCATCCAAAGCAGGGGCGGGGTTCATGTGGTTGAATAGGACCAGGGGGCTTCCTGGAGGAGGTGACCCTGAAGATGGATCTGAGTTGCAGATGAGATCTGGCAGTGGAGTAGGAGTACTACAGAAGAGGAAGAGGCAGCCTCAATGCAGAAAAGCTTCCTGAAGAATCTGGTTCTCATCTAGCTGGAGACTGAGTGGGAGAAGGAATCCCTGAATTAAGTGTAATAGAATGTACATTTGTGACTGAAAAAAACCCTCAAATAGGTATGTCAAATAGGTCCAGTTAGAGGGAAAGAAAACCTGGCATTCCAAAGCTTCACACCAATATTTGTTATCCACCGACAAAAACAGAATTTACCTTCTGGACCAGAATAATCCATTGTTTGGGGAAAATCACTTTATTTAAAATTATTCATTATACACACTTGTTTTGGCCAGGCACAGGGGAGATGCAGCCAGAAAAATGTGGTTCCTTCTCTGCTTGATCTCAGGACCTGTTTGGAAAGACAAACATCGTGTGAGTGAGGAAGGAGAAGCACAGAGTTACAAGAGAAGTGGTCCTGACCTTGTATGAGAATCCTGGAGGAAAGGTCTCAGAAGTTCTCCTGGAATTTGAGAGCTTCAGGTTTGAGTGGGGGTTGGGGGGGGAGTAGGAGGAATGTGTCCCAGGCATGGGAATAGCATGTGTGAAGGCCCTGGTGTAAGGAACCATTTAGATGCTTACAATTTTTAAGGACTGAAGGGAGACCCATGAAGCTGAAGTCTTAATAGCAAAGCAGAGAACAGCAAAAGGGCTCCTAGAGAATATTTAAAGGCTGAGTGCTCACAGCCCTATGGGGGAGGGAGATTTTATCCTGAGCATCATGAATCTGTCTGTTCTGCAGACATAGCACAAACACCACCTATTGTTCTTGGAAAGAGGAGAGTCACAATGACTGTCTGAAAGCATGAAGAGAAAATATTACTCCTGAAGTTGCAACAAAGTCTGCAGAGATATGGTTCCCCCTAAAAACACAAAGAATTTGCAAAATGGCAGCCCAACTCTTCCATGTAGTCACTGGAATTCAGATTAGTTGAGGTTCGCTTTTGATGAGAATAGTGTTGCCTGTTTTGGGGCTGACACTTCGCTCACTGCAGACTGGGCCACGTGGCCCCCCAGGGCTCAGGGCACTGCATGCGTGTTTGCTCTGTTTACCTCTGGCTGGAATCTGGTTTGCTGGTGGCCCAGGTCAAAAACAAGAAGAGAGGGTGACACCTATGACCCCACTGAGGAGGACAGGGCATGCCTTCCCTAAAGCTCTTCTTAGAGCTTTTAAAAAGAAAGAAAATAAAAGCACTAAGGGGTCCATGGCCCAGTTCATGCATTCAAATTATAGACAGGAATGCAAGCTCCATGAGGACAGGCATTTTTGCTGATTTTCTTCACTGCTGTATTTCTTACTCTTAGAACGGTAACTGGTTGTTTTGTTGTTGCTGTCGTCGTCACTAAGTCGTGTCCGACCCTTGAGACCCCACGGACTGTAGCCCATCAGGCTCCTTCTGTCCGTGGGATTTCCCAGGCAAGAATGCTGGAGTGGGTTGCCATTTTCCAGCACAGTGAAGTAATTTTATATGAATCATTGAAAGAATCAAATGATTGAGTCAAATTAAACACTACTATAGACTTGATTCAGCCCTTTGGACAGCCAATATGTAAACTCATTTTATAAAGCATCTTTAATTCATTCTTTTCCCTAATTTGGACTGGCTTCTTTCCCATGTGAACCCCATCCCTATTAAAATTATAGCATTTTAGCACCGAGTGGGCCTCTTGAAATGATCTCATTTCAATTCGGATCATTTGTTTTTATTGGTCTTGACTCTACTTTCCAATACTATTTTCTTTTTTGAAAGCAGCAAACCAAATCTTGCCCCATTCTCACTCCCCTAAAAAACTCACCCAAAGCACAAACACAACCGTGATCATCTTTCAATTGTTTAACCCTGAACCTATACTGTTTTGTCTGTAACTTTAGATCATTTGCTTATAATTTGATGAATTGACTGAGTTTCCTGGTGTGTAGATCCAGGCTCAGTGGGGCTTGCACATTATTGTCAAAACAGATTTCCATCCAGTGGTTATTCACAATACCCAAAGAGGAAGGTTGGGCAAGACTGGATAATTAATATTATTAAGAAATTATTTTTAAGTACGATGATAGTATTTTGGTTATGTTCCAAAAAACTTCATCTCTCAGATAGATATGTATATACTGAATTTTATGTAGCAAGAGGATGTTATGCTTAAGATTTGCTTTCAAATAATCAAAGAAGAATGCGCATGATGGATCTAGATAAAATAAGATTGGCCATGGGCTGATAACTGTGGAAGCGAGGCGACAAATACATGGAGTTTACCATGTTATTCTCTCTACTTGTATATGTATTAAAAATTTTTCACTTTCAAAAAAGACAGTAAAAATATCCAAAGTAGTCTGTCCAGATTTACCGATAGTGGTCAGTACTGCTTATAGTTTATTGCACTTGTGATGGTGCTCATTCGCTCAGTGGTGTCTGACCCTTTGTGACCTGCCCTGGCCTGTAGCCCCCCAGGCTCCTCTGTCTGTGGGACTCTCCGGGCAAAACTACCGGAGAGGGTTGCTCTTGATGAGAACCCTCCTTATTTTGTCCTCCAGAGCATCTTCTTGACCTAGGGATCGAACCCACGCCTCTTGCATCTCCTGCATTGTCAGGTGAATTCTTTCCCACTGTGCGACCTTACATGGTCTCTACCTATATTTTAATTATGTTATATTGCTAAATATAGTAAGCAAGTTACTTATATTGCAAGATACAGCTTGGTTTTGTGAACTGTATCTTTATTTTATCCATTGTATCTATATTTTTGCTTAGCTCTACTGTGGAACTAACCTAACAGGGGTCACAATGGTTCACCAGAATGTCAGGTCGCCATATTTAGCCTCCTCACTTCTATGAGATGGGAGTAGAGCTTGGCAGTGTTAAGTATTTGTTCGAGGTCAAGTTTTTTTCTAGGGGTCATTGGCTATGAGCTGAGACCTGGGGAAGTGGGAAGAAGTGGAAGATTCAGGGAATGTAGCCTGAAATACCAAACTGGGGAACTCAGACCTGGTATAAGAGGAAACAAAGCACTGGAATATTTCTAGGGTGGGAAGGAGAAGATGAAATTGGTGTCAATGATGCGGGGTTAAGGGGGAAGATAGTCCAGCATGCAGACTAGACATCAGCTGTGGAATCCTGTCTCTGGCTTTTCAGAACTCCGGATCCCAACCCCCTGACATCTGGATTTCAGAAGGGGGTGTGGAAGAAACCAGAGGAGAATGTTGAGGCAGGATCCACAGGTGTTGTGGTCCTTTAGGTTTCCAGGGCAGAAGAGGAGGAAAGAGTGGATAAGTATCCTTGTTTGTGCATTCTTCAAATACATTTGACTTCTTTAGATAAAGACTAAAGATTATATGTCAAAGGCTGGGCAGGCAGTATAAGAGATGACAAAAGCATCAAAGGCAAAGACAAAAGCAAATTTATTCTCAAATATGAATTTAATAACTCAGTTCAAGACATACATGTGAGGTACACACTGCTGAACTTGGACTTATTTGAAAACAAATAGATGCTACTTATGAACACCACAGAATTAAATATTATATGTACATATGAAAGCTGAAAAACAGCTGTGTTTTACTGCTTTACACTAGAACACAGCAGGCATCTTTCCACACCATTTCAGTTCTAAGGAAGGAAAGAAAAAAAAAAAAAAACCACAGACAAAGCAGAAAAAATGGACAATAAGCTACATGCTGGCATTTAGTTTGAAAAAGCCTAGTTTCTAAAGAACCAGAGAAATGTAGATGAAGGCTTGACTGTATCTTTCCACTCCCACTGCTCCTGATTTCTTCCAGGGCTTAGGAATAAACATGCCTAAGGTTATCTTCCAAAAAATTTCCTTAATGTTTTATCATGCCTTCAAAATAAGCCAGTCTCTATTTTCAAATATGATTTAGTAAAAGGAGCATTGTCTTTGGAGTCAGTGAAACTGGCAATTAGATTCCAGCCTAGATGACCAGAGGTAAATGACTTGGAGCCTTGGTTTCCTATAATGGAAAGATATTACTCACACTACAATACTGCAAAGGCTGCAAACGTTCATGGTTTCCTGTGCCCAACAGTTGACAATAATTAACACTCCAGGGGATGAAGATGTTACTTTTAAAACATGAGGAATATAGACATGTGGATTCCACACAAGATTATAGATCCTTGAACCCTGTGCCAAGGTCATTGCCAACAATAGGATGGAGGGTCAGTAAATGTCTAAGTGAAATCCCTTGGTTAAAAAAGCAGGGTGATTTGTGCACTTATCTGTATCAGCAGTTGGTGAAAGTCATCCTTCTTCCACTAGATTCCAGTGATCCAACAGTCCCCTTTCTGCTGCCCTACACAGCAATTTCATTTCAGGTATTTTAGCAGCTTTGAACTCTGATCTCTGATTCCTAAGCTCACCAAGATCCTGGAGCTCATTTGATTGCTTTCTCTGTGCCACAGTGAGGAAATTGTCCCTGAGAAGAGACCTGGAGGAAGGTGGGGTGCACCGCAGGTGCTTTTAGTCTCTAAGGGGGTCACAGTCTAGCACTGTTCCATCAAAGCTGCGTTTTATACATATATATATATACACACACACACACACACACACACACACACACACACATATATATATAGTGGGAGGGTTATAGTCTAATACCAGTGAAATTATTAAAACAGAATGCAAAACCCAAACCATTTTGAGTAGAACAATGACATGGTGCGATTTGTGTTTTAAAAAACAATAATTATGCCAAAGAGAGAGACAAGGGTACTTATTGGAATAATGTTTAGCTTATGGAATCATCTGACCGTGGTGACAAATTGAGTTGAGGGCAGAGGGGTGGGAGGAATTCAGAATGGCAATGATATTTCAGCCAGAAAATATTGCATACAAAGGAGGGTACTTCAAGAGGACAGCAAGTTTGCTTAGTGATTGGGATAATGCTGCACTGGAGGAAATGTCAGAAACAGGGGACAGAATGCCTTTCTACTGCTTTCCTGACCCTGCTACTGTGATGTAGGGATTGGACTGTCTAACATGTTTCAGAACAAGCACATTAACTAAAGCTAATGCTGTGTGTGGGCTTCCCTGGTGGCTCAGTGGTAAGGAATCTGCTTGCAACAAAGGAGACTCAGATTTGATCCCTGGGTCAGGAAGATCCCTTGGAGAAGAAAATGGCAACCCACTCCAGTATTGTCGCCTGGGAAATGCCATGGACAGAGGAGCCTGGCAGGCTACAGTCCAGGTAGTCACAAAAGAGTCAAACATGACTTAGCAACTAAAACACATATGGCATTGCTTGTACTATGCACCGAATAGTCAAACATTTTTGAATTTTGGTTAAAATGGTATTTTTTTTACAACAAATTCCATTAATTATTTTAATTCTTGGTCAGCATCCTTTCTAGATCACTCACACTGTTTCCAATACTTTCTATTTTTATTTTCATGGCATTTTCTTCCATTAATTCATTATTTTACATGTAAACTTTATACTAAACATGACTTTACTGATAGTTTAGACCTCTAGAAAATATTATTACAGATTGCAACTTTTACTATGTGCATGTTTTTGTATGAGGGCTATTATTACTATCAAATTCAATTTTCCTAGGTAACACGCTACAAGTTCAAATTATGTCAACAATTTTTTATTCTTTTTGAAAAATAATGTGTATGTATAACTGAATCATTTTGCTGTACAGCAGAACTTAACACAATTTAAATCAATTATACTTGGATAAAATAAATAAAAAATTATCCTTATATCAGTTTAAATAGCTAATGAAGCTTATCATACAGAGTTTTTGTTCTTATTTTAATTTTTCTTCTACTACTAATGTTGTTATATACTGGATAAAAGATCAATCATTTATTGTTATATCATAGCTAATGGGCTTCCCAGGTGGCACTAGCGGTAAAGAATCTACCTGCCAATGCAGGAGACATAAGAGACATGGGTTCGATCCGTGGGTTGGGAAGATCCCCTAGAGTAGGAAATGGCACCCCATTCCAGTATTGCATGGAAAAATTCCATGAACAGAGGAGCCTGGTGGGCTAAGGTCCATGGGATTGCAAAGAGTTGGACACTACTGAGTGACTGAGTGCACACACACATATATCATAGCTAATTCATACACAAAAAATTGAGAACAATTTAAAAATTGCTGCATTTTCAAAGTTCTTTACCTCCATCAAAAAGACTTTTTCAACTTTCAAATATTCTGTTTATTCTGGTGTTGCTCTTCCTTATAGAGGCATATGCTGTTGTTCCCTTCTGGGACAAGGTTTCTAGGTATGACCACTTAGTATCCAGATCAAAGGATACCTGCTTTGGATCTGGCGTGCATGGATAATATGCAATGTGAAGACATTTTTCATTTGGGTATTATTCTTGGTTGATCTTTCATATACTGATTAAACCTGGGGAGGAAAAGCAAATTGCTATGTTCCAAGATTCCCTGGGAGTCAGTCATCAATAGGTATATTTGGAACAATATAAGATTAGCCAAAGCCATCTGGCATATTGACTGCTGACTTTTAAAACACAGCAGGTCAAAATGAACTCAGATTTGAAATCGGTAGGCTCAAAACATCCTGCTTTACTCAGAAATTGTTGCTAGTTTAAAAAAGCAGTCAAGAAAGAAAGTAAAAATAATTTCTTAGCTTCAGACTTGTAACAATGATAAGACAGTATTCTAGACTGGGTACCCTGCAAAAATATATTTTATGGACACAGATGCTTCTTTTTCCACGGAAAATCATTGAAGTATATAAATAGTAGCCAAACTCTTGAACAGAATTTTTATAGCTTTTATCACTATGAACTTTGTTGAATAAGTCACATTTTCTGACAGTTTACTGTCAATAATCGCTGACACATTAATTTGTCTTCATCTTCTAAAAACTAAGATTTGCCTGGAATGGCATTATTTTTCTGACTCTATAGTTTATTTTATGATGGGGTACATTTCAAAAACATGCCACATTATTCCATGTGGTAGAGACATCAGAATAGAGAGAAACAGTGTTTTCAGGAGGCATTCCCAGCCTATGATTCAGAGTTCTGCTACTACTGATGCAAAGTTGAGTAGTGGAGATGAGTTGTGTACATGTGGGGAACATAGTCTGCATTTCTGAAATATATTTTACATGGTTCCCATGTTTCCAAAACTAAATCTTTGTATGCTTTTAGCTCCATAAGCCTAGAAAATACTCCTACGTTTCTGCTTTTTCATCTTCAAGTGGGAGGATTTTTAGCAGAAAAATTCAGACCAATACTGCTATCTTGTAGTTGAAGTCCTGTTTTCAAGGTCATTGCTTTAACTCTTACAACAAAAGCTATTTGTTAAATGTTAGTAGTCCTGTTTGACTGATGAAGTGACTGCGTGACTTTTCATCAAATTGCAAGACTAGAAGACATCTTTTCTACATATCCTTCTCTTAAAAATTATACTGCTCCATTTCACTTTGCAATCTCTATCCCTTCAACAAAGTGGAAGGTTGTTTTGATCAAAAACTGCTTTTGTTGGGATTTCCCTGGTGAACCAGTGGTTACAGCTCCTTGCTTTCAATGCAGGAGATGCCAGTTCAATCCCTGGTTAGGGAACTAAGATCACACATGTGGCACGGCCAAAAAAAACTTTGTTTTTAAATTTCTTTTATTGAAAAACACTAATTCAAAAAGATGAATGAACTCCAAAGTTCCTAGCAGCTGTATTTACAATTGCTGTTATGATACGGGAGCACCCTAAGTGCTCATGAACAGATGAATGGATAAAGGAGATGTGGTCATATACACAATGGACTATTACTCAGCCATAAAAAGGAATGAAAATTTGCCATTTGCAGCAACACGGAAAGGACTTGGAGGGCATTATGCTAAGTGAAATAAGCCAGATAAAGACAGACAAATACTGTATAATATCATTTATATGTGGATTTCTAAAAAATACAACACACTAGTGAATATAACAGACCTAGGAAACAAACTAGTGAATACCAGTGGGGAGAGAGTGGGGAGGGGCAACATAGGGGAAGGAAGGAAAGAAGGAAGGGAAGGAAGTAGGAGGTACAAACTATTGGGTGTAAGATAGCTTACAGGGATGGATGGTCTCTAAAAAGGGAAAAGAGTCAATGTTTTATAATAACTGTAAGTGGAGTGTAACCTTTAAAATTGTATAAAAATAAAATTTAAATATTTTGCTTTAATCACTTTCAATTATTTTACCAGTTTTTATTGCTTGTATGAAATGATGAATATAAATACATGGTTTCATGGCATGGGCAAAGTATCAAGATCAGCACTAATGCAAACCTTGAGCACTCTTCCCTATCCAGTGCCAACTGTCTGCACCCCACACCCCAAATAACCTCACCTTGATGTCTGTGTCCACCATCACATCTTGACCTTGTTTCGTAGTTTGCTCACTGATGAATATCAGTACTTATGGCTAATATGCAGCTGCCAAGCACTTGTACACCTTTTTGTAAGATATCAAAATATTTTCTGATCCTTTAGTAAGTAGTCACTATCCCAAGCCCCATTTTTGGACCCACCTGCTCTGGATGTTCAGGCCAATATCATGAAACTTCCTGGACTTCCTGTGATCCCGAAGATAAAAGGTTACTGCCTGGCACATCAAAGCTCCTCAAGAAGAAGAAGAAGACTTCAGTATTATGACTTATTATTGCTAGTAAGCTACATGTGTAAGCTGAATGTTTCCCAGAGCCCACACCAGAGCTGATGACATTACAGTTCAGACTGGACTGAGTGGAAAGTCTCCCTGAACCTGGGGCATCCAGTACAGACTCCAGAAGGGCAATGCCTCAGCTGGTAATGCTAGCAGTACCAAACTAGGAGCAATGCTAAACTAGCAGTACTAAACTAGTAGCTATGCTGAACTAGTATTACTAAACTAGTAGTACTATTAGACTAGCAGTATGAACTAGCAGTAATGATAAGCTGGCAGTAATGCTAAACTAGCAGTACTAAACTAGTAGCTATGCTGACCTAGTATTACTAAACTAGCAGTAATGCTAAACTAGCAGTACTGAATTGGTGTTACTAAACTAGCAGCAATACTAAATTAGTCCAAAAATTCCAGAATCAAAAGACACTATCCTCTTCTTCCTGAAAACTTCTCTTAAAATTTTAATAGAAGGGAAATTGGGGATCAGGTGAAAATGGTTGCCTCTTCCTTATTATCAATTTTATTTGGAAAATTGGAAAAAATTGGAAAAAATTTTATTTGGGAAATTGGAAAAAAAAAAAATCACCTCTTTCTAGAATGCACTCCACTACATAAAACAGGTCTACTAAAGACAACTGATTAATGCAAACGCTTCCTCTGACTAATGAATTGGTATACACTGGTCCTAGTGTGTTGGATTTGGTTGGTTGTACCCTTTCTCTAGGACTTCCCAGGTGGTACAGTGGTAAATAATCTGTCTGCCAACACACGAGACACAAAGATGTGGGTTTGATCCTTGGATCAGAAAGATCCCCTAGAGTAGGAACTGGTAACCCACTCCAATATTCTTGCCTGGAAAATTCCGTGGACAGAGGAGCCTAGTGGGCTACATTCCATGGGGACACAAAGAGTTGGACATGACTTAGCAACTAAGCAACAGCACCCTTTCTCTAAAATAAAGCCATTTGGGAGAAGGGAGAACTTTGTGAAAAAATAAGTGATACCTTCATGTCATGCTCTGGATTTGTACTTCTCCTCAAACTACTGAAACACACAAAGATTTTCCTGCAAGAAGGAGAGTTCACCAAGACCTCAGTACAGCTTAGCTCCATAAAACACCATTTGGCTGTGCTACGGCTGCCCTTTGATTGTAATGGGGTTTAGTCTGGCACTAAATCCAGGACCGTCAGTTAAAAAAAAAATAGTCTTCAAGAATGTAGGAATATCTGTTCAGAAAGTGAAACATCTACTCTTAACAGATGTGGGATATGGGAAAAGGATATCTCATTGAGTAAGGTCCCTGAGCAATCCTACACTCAATTTCCTTGAGCCTTTCAAAAATGTTATCTATTTGGCAGAATAGTGATAATAAATGATGTGCTTTGTAGCAGTTCACCTAGGAATGATAAGAAGAGAGTGACAAACTTGTAATTCTTTTCCCCTGTCACTTAGTAGACTAGTTATAAGTTCCAAAACACAAAGGGATATTTTTAGAATTATATCTGCAAGCACATTGTACCCAAGATGCGATTTGAGTGAACTCCAATACAGAAAAGTCATTTTACAATCTGGAACCATATCACATGTGAAATGTGTTAAATAATACTTTTCTTTCCAGAACGACTGTATCCTGTATAATGAATTTCTTACTGTAACTTCATTAAAAAAAAGTTATCTTCAGCTATAGCTAACAAGTTTTGAATATAGTTAGGTAAAGATCACATTTCCATGGTTAATTGTGATTTTCCATCTCTTTTGCTCTAATAAACTAGCACTAAACTAGCACATCTCCGATTCCGCCCTATTGCCTGCACCAGTACAATGTTCACCAAAGTTCTATTCTGCGCAGAGGCCCATATACTGCAGATGGCCCTCCGATAGTCCCTTTGAGGTTTGCTGCTCTTAATCCTCACAAGGGCTCTGTGAATGAGCTCATGAAGCCTTTTAGAGCTGTGTGAATATTCAGTGAGAGAGATCACATAAAGCATGGGCCCTAGAACCTAGTAACAAGTCAGTAAATGCTGGTAGCGGTTCTGAACTTGTTTCGGCTTATGCATCAGCGTTCACCGCGTGTGCGCAGCTCAGCAATGGTGGGGCCAGCGGTCTGCTTGTCCCATGTCTGCACGTACCCACAGTGTGTACTTTCCTTGACTTCATGCTTTACACTTTTGTGGTCTCTGCTGAAACAGATTTCAACCATAAATCAACATGAAACAGATTTCAACCGTAAATCAACAATAACTATTTCACGTTGAGTGTTTTCTTCCTCCCCTAAATAACTTTTTACTATTTTGAAATCCTGCATCTCTGTCTTCAGTAAACCCTTTTCAAAAAGGAAGAGGAAGAACACACTTTAGGTAACACAGAAAACCTAAGATGGAAAAGTTACCACATTGGTGGTGTTGGAGAAGACTCTTGAGAGTCCCTTGGACTGCAAGGAGATCCAACCAGTCCATCCTAAAGGAGATCAGTCCTGGGTGTTCATTGGACGGACTGATGCTGAAGCTGAAACTCCAGTACTTTGGCCACCTCATGAGAAGAGTTGACTCATTGGAAAAGACCCTGACGCTGGGAGGGATTGGGGGCAGGAGGAGAAGGAGATGACAGAGGATGAGATGGCTGGATGGCATCACCGACTTGGGTTTGGGCAAGTTCCGGGCATTGGTGATGGACAGGGAAACCTGGTATGGTGCAATCCATGGGGTTGCAAAGCGTCAGACACAACTGAGCGACTGAACCAAATTAAACTGAAAGAGAGATCAGGAGTGAAAAGGTAATGAACTCTCTACGTGTGGAAGGAAGCATCTAGAATGGGGAAGAATCATCTCTCCATACCTTATTTGATTATTACAGTGACTATTGATAACCTCAGATATGCAGATGACACTACCTGTATGGCAGAAAGTGAAGAAGCACTAAAGAGCCTCTTGATGAAAGTCAAAGAGGAGAGTGAAAAAGTTGGCTTAAAGCTCCACATTCAGAAAACTAAGATCATGGCATTTGGTCCCATCACTTCATGACAAATAGTTGGGGAAACAGTGGAAACAGTGGCTGACTTTATTTTGGGGGGCTCCAAAATCACTTCAGGTGGTAATTGCAACCATGAAATTAAAAGACATTTATTCCTTGGAAGGAAAGTTATGAGCAACCTAGACAGCATATTAAAAAGTAGAGACATTACTTTGTCAGCAAAGGTCCGTCTAGTCAAGGCTATGGTTTTTCCAGTGGTCATGTATGGATGTGAGAGTTGGACTATAAAGAAAGCTGAGCACCAAAGAATTGATGCTTTTTAAGTGTGGTGTTGGAGAAGACTCTTGAGAGTCCCTTGGTTTCAAGGAGATCCAACCAGTTCATCCTAAAGTAGATCAGTCCTGAGTGTTCATTGGAAGAACTGATGCTGAAGCTGAAACTCCAATACTTTGGCCACTTGATATGAAGAGCAGACTCATTTGAAAAGACCCTGATGCTGGGAAAGATTGAGGGCAGGAGGAGAAGAGGATGACAGAGGATGAGATGGTTGGATGGCATCACCAACTTGATGGACATGGGTTTGTGTGGACTCCAGGAGTTGGTGATGGACAGGGAGGCCTGGCGTGCTGCAATTCATGGGGTCGCAAAGAGTTGGACATGACTGAGGAACTGAACTGAACTGAACTGAACAGTGACAATATTCTCTGATCTGAGCTCGGATTTAAATTAGATCTGTAATGTTACATTAATCTTTAACAATGTGGATCTGTGATCTGTTTAAAGACAAACAGATGATTTTTCAGAAGGAAATCTGAAAAAGAAAACCAGTTTGTTTCTTCTGTGCACACATATGCAATAAAATAAATGCTAGAGACTTGATTGCAAGAAAATAACAAAAGAGCTCACAAATATCTTATAAGTCCTCCCTATGACTATAAACAGCTACTGAGGTAGAAATAATGAAACACCTTAAATCAGTAAAAAGCTAACTGAGATAATCTTTTTAAATTATATCAAAATAAATTGAATAGCAATGGTTTTCATTCAGTATGGCCAAATAGGAAAAAAAAAGAGATTGTTTCAAATACAATAGACAATAATTATTGTTTTGAATAGGTTTTAAAACTTTTTCATTTTCAAAAGTGATAGTGCAGAGATTTGCTTTCCTAAGCCGAAGTAATTTCCAAGTCAAATTTTGGAGCATCTCCATTATCTTTCTTCATTAATTTTAGGCAATTACAGAAATTAATTCAAAACTCTTCACCTGTGGTTCAAGGTCACCAACTAAAAAAGTAAAATTAATATTGCTTGTGTGTTCAGAAAGTCATACAAAAATAAAGTTCTCTTCCTCTTTAAAAATAGATAAAAGTAATTTCATTATTCTGAGTTACAGTTTTTAGCTTTTTATTTTATTTTGGCCACACTGCGAAGCACATGCAATCCTAGTTCCCCAACCAGGGTTCAAACCTGCGTCCCTTGCATTGGAAGTGCAGAACCCCAACAAGTGGACACCAGGGAAGTCCCTATTTTGTGTTTTAAAGTGTGGTGCTAGAGAAGACTCTTGAGAGTCCTTTGGACTGTGTGGAGATGCAAACAATCAATCCCAAAGGAAATCAACCCTGAATATACATTGGAAGGACTGATGCTGAAACTGAGGCTCCGATAATTGGGCTACCTGTCGTGAAGATGTGACTCATAGAAAAAGACCCTGATGCTGGGAAAGACTGAAGGCAAAAAGAGAAGGAGGCAGCAGACGATGAGATGATTAGATAACATCACCGACTTAATGGACACAAATCACGCGAACTCCTCTGGGAGATAGTGGAGGACAGAGGAGCCTGGCATGGTGCTGTCCATGGGGTCACAGAGTCAGACACGACTTATGACTCAACAACAACATGTAAATAATATTAACTTTTGTTCTTTTCCTTTCACTGCTTAGTAGTATTCCATTAGATACAAAGTCTTCAGTTTATTTATCAATTTGTCTCTGGAGGTAACATAGGTAATTTCTGACCTTTTGCTACTAAAATAAAAGCTGATCTGAAGAATGATGTACATATTTTTGTGCATATGTGTAATATGTAACTTGAAGGGGAGTGCTAGATCTTAGGAGAAGGGATAGGTTAACCACTCTTAGAGTAGCGGATTTTCAAATGCATTAGTTACAGCACTTTTCTCCTTAATTTATACTTCCACCAGCAAAGTTTAGCAGTTCCATTGCTCTTTAACATGGCCAAACATACCATTTATAACTATAATGCATTATAACTAAATTTCCCTCGAAGCACTATTTTCTCTGTGCAAATCTTGTTATGCTATATTTTTGTTTTTGTTTATCTCAAAATATTTTATAATTTCCCTCGTTTCATCCTTGATGCTTTGGTTATTTATTAGCGTGTTATTCATTTTCACATATTTTTGAGATTCTCAGATTTTCTTCTGTTATTGATTTCTGATTTCATTTTCTAGTGGTCAGAGAATATAATTTGTGTGATTTCAATCTCTTTGAATTTATTGGGAATGGTTTTGTTGCCTCATGTATGGTCTAAAATAAGAAATGTTTCACCTTTACTTGAAAACTATATGTATTATGCTATTACTGGGTGTGTGTGTGTGTGTGTGTGAGTGTGTGTGTTAGTTGCTCAGTCATGTACAATTCTTTGTGACCCATAGACTGTAGACTGCCAGGCTTCTTCTTCTGTGGAATTCTCCAGACAAGAATACTGGAATGTGTTTCCATTCTCTTCTCCAGGGGAGCTTCCCGACCCAGGGATTGAACTCTGGGCTCCTGCATTGCAGGCAGATTCTATTAGGTGTGATCAAAGCAGTTTAGGTCTTCTGTTTCCTTGTTGATCTCCATCCTTGTTTTTATATTAGTTATTCAAAGTGTGGTAGTATTGAAATCTCCAAGTATTGTTGTTGACTTGTTGACTTGTCTATTTCTCCCTTCAATTCTATCCCTTTTGTGTTATGCATTCAGAAGTTCTGTTGTTAGGTGCATATTGTTATGCCTTCCTGATGGATTGATCCTTTTATTAATGTCTTCATTGTCTCTAGTAACAATTTTAAGTTAAAATCTAAGAATTTCAATTTCAATTTCATAATGAAATTATAGTATTCCACCTCTCTTTTAGTTACTGTTTGGTTACCTTTCTTATCCTTTTAATTTCAATCTATTTCTATCTTTAAATCCAAAGTCTCTTGTAGGTAGAAGATAGTTTGATTATTTTTTAAAAATGTATTTTGCTGTTCTCTGCCTTCTTCTTCCTTTCTTCTTTCCTTCTATCCCTTCTTTAGTTTTTAAACACACAACAACAATCCCAGTTGCCCACTCGAAAGACCATAAGAAAATGATTAGAGAACAAGTAATTTATTTAAAAAATAAATCTGGGGTGGAATTAGGGAAGAAACCAGGAGGGAAAGGCAGCTGATAGCAAATACATGATTAAAATAGATCCCACTGTGAGAAATCAGAGATTTTTCCCACAGGGGGATTTTGGGAGTCATTGCAATCAGATTGATCCACTTATCAACCTGAATGGTGAGGGAGCTGAAACATTTATAGACCAACTTGTAATAGCCCCCAGTTGAGGGAGTATTATTTCTCCTCTCCTCTGCATTGCCACTGTAAGGTCGACTAAGCTTCCACTGCTTGAAAAAGTCCTCATGTTGTTGGTGAGGCCAGAGTGATGGCATGTAGTCGGACCTGAGGGGCTGTGGGTAGTACTCTCACCGTCTGTTCCATTCTTGCAATATCATCAACAGACAACGGCAGCTTTTTCTTATGATTTTCTATACCAATTCTGTTGTGCGTGATACATCCACTGGGCTTCCCAGGTGGCGCTAGTGGTAAAGAACCTGCCTGCCAATGCAGCAGACATGAGACATGAGTTCAGTTCCTGGGTCTGCAAGATCCCCTGGAGGAGGGCATGGCAACCCACTCCAGTATTCTTGCCTGGAGAATCCCGTGGACAGAGGAATTGGCGGGCTGCAGTTCTTAGGGTAGCAGAGTCAGACAGGACTGAAGTGACACGTGGTATATCCATTACACGTGCAAGTGTCTTTCTGAACTTTGAGTATATTCCTGAGCTTTTTATTCTGTTCCACTGAGCCATGTGCTCTCTCAGATCAGCACCTAAGCTGTACCCTTTCTCATTCCTGTTGCCTGTGTCTTTTCTGTTTTGTCGCATCCATGGAGAAGCTGTATCAACGTTACTGGTGTCTTCAGACAATGGACTTCGTTCCATTGATCTTCTCCATTGATGTTTTCTTATATATCATTTATTTCTGCTCTTGAATTTATTTTACTGTCTTTCTTTCTTTTTCTTTTTTTCTTTCTTTTTTTTTTACTTCCTTTTCTTCTTTTTTCCCCCTTTTATTTAGGTGGAAACTTCATTAACTTGTCACTTCTTTCCCGATACAAGCATGTAAGACTGGACATTTCCCTCTAGGCATTGTTTTAACAGCATTCCACAGTTTTTGAAATGTAGTTTTATCATTTCAGTTTAAATTATTTAAAACATTTCCTTGGGATTTCTTCTTTGAAATGAGATTATATTGAAGTTGTTTCATTTCTGAATATTTGGGATGTTTTAGATACTTTTTCAGTATTGATTTATAGCTAATGATGTTGTGGTTAGATACTGTATTTTGACATTTTCATCTCCTCTGTTTTCTTTGTTCTGTATTTGTGGAATTTCTTGAATTTGGATGTTTGATTTTCTAAACTGATCCTCTAATTGTCTCATTCAAGTTCTATTATTTTCTAGATTTTTATCTTTCTGCTTTATTTTCCAAGAGACTTCTTTTATTTTCCACATAGCACTGAAAATTTTATTACCATCATATCAATCATTTGAGACCATCTGATTTGATCCTCTTTTGATTTTTAACAATCTAGTTTTGGAACCTCTGTTCTGCAAGTACAAATTCAGTTTTATATTTGATATTTTATTTCTGATTTTCTCTGCTCTTTATGATTTTTTTTAATGGAGTCAAGATTTAAAAAAAAATTCTTTTGCAATTTTCTATTCCTTTTGAAGTTATAAACATGTTTTATATTCCAGTCATTACTATTAAAGCAGTAACGTGTATACTTATTTTACAAAATATATAGTTAAGCACTTCTTCTGCTCTCCTCACCAACAGCAAGACTTTAGAACATTTCACCTCTGGTCACTCTCCCTCCTCCACGCCCCATAATATCTTCTATTCTTATGAATTCTTAGAAGGGACTTTTTCCTAAATACAAGAAAGGTAGAAAAGCCCTTCATTGTCTGTCTTTACTGCTAGGTGGATATTATCTGGTTCATCATTTCTGTCAAGTACAAGAGGACAGTCTTTTGTGATAGCAGGTCTCAGCTCCAGCTCACCATCTTATAAAACCTAATGAGTTCCCTTTGGAGATGCCGTATCTCCTGGGTCTAGTTTAGTTGGGTTAGCAAATGCTACTTCAGTAGCCTTGAATTCAGCAAAAAACTTAGCACTCTAACTTCTATTTCTCTTTTAATTTTGGTCTTCTGTAATTTTTCTTATTTTTAAACAGACTCAATTGTATATCAAAATTATGTTTTAAAATGTTATGCTTTATTCTTAGTATTTTAATTGAGAGCTTTTTAAATAGTGAATCTTTTTCTGTTTTTGATGCATGTGACATACTCCCAAAATAAAAAAAAAGTTTGTATTAGCATTTGACTATGTTAATTTATTTTTTTATTTCTTTTATCTATTATTTCATTCTAGTATATTAACTGTAGTTTTCTGATGCTATCTGCCTTGATAATTCTCTAGTGGCTACGCAAACTAGTGGTGAGTAGGAGAAATAATGCATGAACTGTTGTATAAACTCTGAAGTATCATATAAAATTTTTCTCACAACATTTACCAAGCATTTTCTACATGTAAGACACTTTGCTGGGTTCTTTGCAAATGCTAACTTTACTCTTCACAGCGGCATTCATTCATCATCAAAAGTTGTAACACAGGAAGAAAGATGTCAGCTTTCCCAACACCATCTTGCCATTGGATGTCATGTTGGGACTTGAACTCCTGTCCACCTGAATCCAAAGTATGTTGCTTTCAAATCTCCAAAAAAGACTGCAGAGTATTTTGAAACCTTTGAAAAGGGCTATGCCACTAATACAAAAGCAGCTTGCTAACAATTGAAGCCATTAAAGATCATTTTTGTCTGAGTGCTTCACAAAAGAATTAACCCAGTGGCCACTGTTTCCTAGATAGTAATGGCTAGATAATCATTTCCTAATTTTTCCCAGATTCTTTCAGTTAACACACAAATTTAGTCACCTAAATTTAGCTGATAATGTGTGGGAGGCATTTTAGATAATTCATAATCAAGTGCTTTAATTTTGATATGTTTGATTTCCAGCCCACACGTGAGTAAATAATCGAAAAAGGGAGACAAAATTTAAACTATAGGTACTGGGGGTTGAGAGTGATACTTAATTTAAGCAACTTTCCCAATGAGTGATGGGTTCTCTGGTCATGCCTAAGGAAGCTGCAGGGGCTGCTTAAAAAGTTTCTAAAATAACAATTCTCCATCTGTCAAAAATAAATGAGTATGAGCTCATTTGATAAAGCAATGTAGATACAAATGGATGAAGAAGACAAAGGTGAGCATTGTAGTTTTTGTTAATAATTTTTCTTAAGAATGATTAGGGAGGAGTCTAGATTCAGTAATGCCTTGATTGAAATCATCAGATTAGATTGATGAAGCTTGCTCAAACTTCGTTGAACCGCCTATTCTATGAATAGACCTCTTTCAAACCAAAAGTGCCGCTTCCTCTTTTTCCAAGGTTAACATTTGAATTTTCTGATCACAAGTTTCACTCTTCAGCAATGAAAGATGATTCTGGCACTTTTCTGGTCCTTTCCATCCTCCCACCTCTCTTATCCCCTTGACATATACCTTCTCTCCATTTGTTTCTGAACTGTTGCTAAAATAAAAGGATGAGTCATCCTATGGTGCTTGAATGGAAAACTCATGTGGATTTTCCGTGTATTGAAAAGCATACTGAGTAAATTATTAGAGAACTTTAGAGCTTAATGGAATACTTTTTGATGGCTGGGAATCATTGCTTAATCAGCTCTAATGGAAAGATGAAGGTCTTTATTTATGCCACTGCCAAAGACTGCATCTGCTGGGGATTTGAGAGTATATTACTTGCCATTCTAACTCAAAAACAAAAATTAAAAAGCAAAAACAAAATTCTTACGAGCCATATTTTACTTACAGATGATTATCACATTCAGATGACTTTGGTTTAAAGGAAGAGGGGAGTTAGATCTTGCCAAGTTTGCTGCACACCCACCCTGCATCCATGCCTTCTGCTACCAGGGTGGAGGGTCATCTTCTTCCTTATCTAATGACCTTGTTTGCAAATCGTTGTAATATCCAATTACTACTTTTGTTTATGTCTGTCTAGGACTGGTGCAATGTGGAAAATGGCAGGCAAGAGGGGAGGATAGTCATTTAATTACCTTAATGGAGAGATAGGAGATTAGGACTAAAGAAATTTCAACTGAAGGACTCACAAGATTCCTATCTGATGAGAAATGGGCCCTTGTAACATCTCTGAACCTCATTCTTCTAATCTATAACATGTGGCAGATAGTACCTGGTAGATTGTCCTGAGAATTAAATAGGCAGGAGTTGGAGAGCTACTGGTATCTGGATCAGAAGTGGTAAGAGGTAGGGGAAAGGCTATGAGTAAAAAGACTCTTCCAGTCTGCTCAGTGATTTCACAATCAAGCTCACATTTAGAGAATGTAAATATTTAATCTTTATTCTTATGTGTAATTCTAGGGTATCTTAGAATGGTTGTCTATTTACACTTTGCCCATGTCACACCCAATATTTACAGCAATTTTTCAGAATATCATCTTACATATGAGGTTATTACATCCAAATAGTTCCCAGAAATAAAAGACAATCGTCATAGTCTTCAGACAGTTCCTCAGAGACAATTCATTCTGCACTTTTCACTGACAGAAAGCTCAGTTGAAGAGCAGCTCTGATTCACTGGCAGTTCCATCTTGAACTGAGTCAAGGACAGAGTTCTTATAATTTTCAAGCACTATATTTTCCTGGTTTATTATATGAAATACTTAAAAATATGTTTTGCACATTCATCTCCATGTCTTCTTCACACTTAAAATTCTTTGCACTTTGTAATTCTTACGACATTCCTTTCATGCAGTATTTTCAGGTAAAAATATTAACATATTTATGCTAAAATATTTTCACTAATTGACTAAAGTGCAAATTTAATTGTTTTGTACTTTTATTGGCTAAATCTGGCAAATTCAAGATAGTTTTCAGAATATTAACCACTCTGCTAGCCTCCTCTGGTTTGTCTTCTAGGAGTCAGATGTACTTGGTTTCAAGTCTCAGTTCTGTAATTTATAAGCTACATGATCTTGGATAAATTATCTTTCTGAGCCTCCATTTTATCATCTATGAAAGAGACATAACACCTCTCAGGGCAAAGATTATACCTGCTCACCAAAATCTGTGCCTCCTTGTATTCCAGGGATCACAGGTAGAATAAACTTCTAGGCTTCTCTTACAATTAGAAGTCCCATTTGGTTGACTTTCAGACAATGGCAGAAATGATGTGTCACTTGGGTTAAGCCTTTTCAAGAAGGAAGACCGTGCCTTTTCCAAGCTCCATGTTCTTCCCTTTGTCAGCTGGGTGTGGGGTAATGAGGTCTTATGGATTAGTGAAACCTTCAAACGAAAGGAGTTTAGATTTCTGAGTCGCCTTATAAAAAAAAAAGAACAAAACAAAAATTTTACATAGCAGGAACACTCATACTCACTATTTATGTAAGAAAAATACCAACTTTCGTTTGGTTATACCACTGAACTTCGGAGGTTAATTTGTCCCAGCTGTTACTACTACCATGACTAAGATAAAAATTGCTACCAGTAAAAAAAAAAAAAATACTGCTACTGCTTTCAGTTCAGTTCAGTCGCTCAATCATTTTGGACTCTTTCTCACCCCATGGATCGCAGCACGCCAGGCCTCCCTATCCATCACAAACTCCCAGAGTTTACTCAAATTCATGCCCATCGAGTCAATGATGCCATCCAACCATCTCATCCTCTGTCGTCCCCTTCTCCTCCTGCCTTCAATCTTTCCCAGCATCAGGGTCTTTTCCAGTGAGTCAGTTCTTCACATCAGGTGGCCAAAATATTGGAGTTTCAGCTTCAGCATCAGTCCTTCAATGAATATTCAGGACTAATTTCCTTTAGAATGGACTGGTTGGATCTCCTTGCAGTCCAAGGGACTCTCAAGAGTCTTCTCCATACCTAACGTACATGGCATTCTGTAAAAACAGTATAGAGGTTTCTCAAAAGACTAAAAATAGAACTACCATATGACACAGTAATTTCATTGCTAGTTTTGAATTTTAAAAAACCCATTAATTCAAAAAATACATGCACACCAATGTTCATAGCAGTGCTATTTATAATAGCCAAGATATGGAAGCAACCTAAGTGTCTATCACCAGATGAAGGATAAAGAAAATGTGGTATGGCATGTACATATATATGTGTGTATATATATATAAGCATATATAAAATGAAATATTACTCAGCTATAAAAAGAATGAAATTTTGTCATTTGCAATAACATGGATGGACTTGGAGTATTTTATGCTAAGTGCAATAAGTCAGACAGAGAGAGACAAATACTGTATGATATCATTTATAGGTGGAATCTAAAAAATAAAACACACTAGTCAGACACAACTGAGCGACTGAACTGAACTGAAGTGAATATAACAAAAGATGGAATTGACTCACAGGTGTAGGGAAAAAACTAGTGGATACCAGTGGGGAAATGAAAGAGGGAAGGAGCAATGAGGAAATTAAGAGGTACAAACTATTCTCTATAAAATGAGCTATAAAGATCTATTGTCCAGCCTGGGGAATAGTCAATATTACATAATAACAAGAAATGGAGATAACCTTTAAAAATTGTGAATCACTATATTGTATACCTGCAGCTTATATATTTTACATCAGCTATACTTCAATAAAAAAATATACTTAGCAATTAGATGGGACTATTGATAAATAAACATTTTTCTCCCAAGAATATGATCCTATTTGTGTGATTAAGCTGTTGTCTGGAAGTAGAATGCATTCATACTGATTTGAATGTCTAAAGAAAGGAGGATGAAGTGTTCATCTGTTTTGGCTTTTAGTAGTATTTCTTCTTAATTTTAAGGCTCCCTCCAGACATAATATTATGATTCTACAGTAAGTTTCAGGGACTGTGACATATCTAAAAAGATAACAAACCTGCCATTTATTGGACCAGAAATTTTCTGGCTGTTTTCCATATTATTTACTCTTGAGAGATAACAATGATATCTGATTATCTAAAAGCTGGGAGCTGTTGTTGCTTTTTCTGACATTAAAAGTTCAACAGAACTGAAGGAAACAGAAAACTATATAATTTTATGATAAGAAAAGATCTACAAGTTAGCAGACATTATTTTCATTTTACCAATGAAGAGAGTAGGCTCAAGGAAGTTAAATAAATTTGCTTATGTTTAAACTACTTGTCATTCTGTTATAAAAATTGAATTTTGACCCAGTTATTATTTCAGCGATTCTATGCTTTTATCTATACAACTCTGTGAATGAGATTTTTTTCAAATAATATTATCTGCACTGTTGATCTTTCTTTGTCATCTGGTCTTGCAGTCAAAGTCACGCTCAAATTCTACTCAGTCACCTGCTGTGTGGTTTTGAGGAAATTACCATCTCTGAGCCTAAAATGCATCATTGACTGTGTTGATATAATAATAACCAACATATAAAGTTGTTCTGGGGATTAAAATTATCATATATGTAAAACACAAAATACACTGCTTTCTAGGCAATGCATAATTATTGTCATCATAATGAAGATGGATTTAGAAAAGGAATGCTTTTGGTTCTATGTCTTGTCTATGAGGGGTGCTTCCCAGGTGGCACTTGTGGTAAAGAACATGTCTGCCTAATGCAGAAGATGTGGGTTCAATCCCTGAGTCGGGAAGATCCCTTGGAGGAGGGCGTGGGAATCCATTCCAGTATTTTTGTCTGGTGAATCTCATGGACAGAGGAGCCTGGGGCGTTACAGTCCGTAGTGTGGCAAAGAGTCTGACACAACTGAAGCGACTGAGCATGCATGCATGCACTCATCTATGAGGAAGGATAGTGAAAAAATCAGAAGATGATGACACTTCTTTACAATCTATAGTAGAGATCTCATACTGTTACATTAAAGGTGCAGTCTCTGTCTGTTTCTGTTTCACTTTAATTGCAACAGATGGATTAACCAAGGAAACTTTCCATAAGGAAGAAAGCCCTCTCTTAAAATGGAAGGAGTAGAATTTATCCCTGGTGGCTCAAACGGTAAAGTATCTGCCTGCAACTCAGGAGACCTGGGTTCAATTCCTGGGTCAGGAAGATCCCCTGGAGAAGGGAATGGCTACCTACTCCAGTATTCTTGCCTGGAGAATTTCATGAACAGAGGAGCCTGGTGGGCTACAGTCCATGGGGTCACAAAGAGTCTGACTCAACTGAGTGACTATACAACCATCTTTGGAAACAGGGAGGTTATGGATGTAGTGTTACTATGGGATGCTATGATCTGGACTAGAAGTTCTCATAATTTAGTCTCACAAAAATTATAAATACACTCAAGAGAATTTATGTGACAAAGAGATCAACACAAATGGAATATAAATTCTGCTTCTGAGCTCTGGTGAAAGATAAGGTTAAAAAAAAATCAAAGGTACTACATGTGATAATTCATAATTTACAAAGCATTTTTTACATTCACGATCTTTTTCAGACCTCCTACAACTCTGTGAAATTGGGATTGATTCTTATCCCTGTTTTACACAAGAGGACTTTGAGGCTCATGAATTTCAAATGCTTAGTCCAAAGTTACCCACCTAGTAAGTCCTAGAGCTGGGATGAGGCTCAGAATTGATTCCAAGAATCCTAAGTGTTTTCCATGAATAGATCATTATCTCTCTAGTTAGAAGATCTGTTTCAATATATGAGAAAGCTTTGATGAAATACAGATTTGAGCAGCAGTTGAAACTCTCGATGAAAGACGAACATTCATTTGAGAAATTGATCCCTGTATAAAAAATGAGGCCAACCTTGCTGCCAGATGGAAGCCACTAAGAGAAAGATTTGCTTGTTAGGAAGAGAATTTTTGTCAAGAAAGAGTGCGATGGCTTACGAGATTATTATAAGCAGAAAGTGGGTTCTAGAACACCTTTCAGATCCCTCATTAGTATTGTAAATTATTATCAGCACTAAATATTCTGAAAATAATTTATCTTACTTCTTTCTCTACTCCCAGGTATACCCCTCTCTCTACTCACCACTGTATATGCTGTACCTCTCAGCTATGATTTTGGTTTCCTCAATGGCTCAGCAGGTAAAGAATATGCTTACAGTGCAGGAGACATGGGTTCGATCCCTGAGTTGAGAAGATCCCCTGGAGGAGGATATGGCAACCCATTCCAGGATTCTTGCCTGAAAAATCCCATGAGCAGAGGAGCCTGGCAGGCTACAGTCCAAAGGGTCACAAAGGGTCATACACAACTGAGCAGAATTGGCTTAGATGTTGTATCTCTCATGGACCTCAATACTTCCCCCCCAGCATACACTCATGCAAACACTGTTGGGCTCACGTTCCCTCTGTTTTTTAGATCCAGTCTCACTTGTTTTATGTGGTTAATCAAGGCTTGATTTAGATTTAATCTAATCTGTTTTTTCAGATCACCCTAAATAATATATTCCTCCTCTGAGCTCAGTTCCTGTGACACTCTGTTTTTTTCACCTAAAATAGATCTAAAGGATGGTCTGTTCATTTGTCTGTCTCTTTGTTATCTTCAAGACCAGATAATTACATTTTTTTCCCCCCAGAGACAAAGGCAAACATTTATTTAGAAGGAAAAAAAAGAAATCACAAGTAGCTAAAAATCTGAAATATACCACAAATAATACAAAGTTTAAAAAAATAAAAGCACATTTTAATTTACTTGTGTTTATTTTTCTTTAGGAGTCAGCTCAAATGTTATCTCCTATTCTGATCACCCTATACAAAGGAACCAGCACCTTTTCCCTCATTTTTCATTCCTGTTATCTGTTGTATTTTATCCCATAGCACTAATCCTTCAGGCTCTCATCTCTATTTTTATTTTTCTGCTTATTATCTTTCTTCCCCACTAGAATGTAAACCTTAAGAGGACAAAGAGATTTTCTGTCTAGCCCAGTACACAGAAGAGTGCCCAATGGATGTCTGTTGAGTAAATGTTGGACATTTCACACAGAATTCCATATTTTACAAGATGTATGTGGAATATGATACAGTTTTTGGTTTAAAAAAAGTAACAATATGTATAGGGTAGATCAAAATATTAGAAGTGATTAAGTTATAATGATAAAATTACAGATATTTTCATTTTCTTCATCTTGTTTGACTAGATATTCCAATTTTCTTTGTGTGACTGCTTGTTCCAACTCTATATTTCAGTGCCTTGTGCCTTGTTCTGTGTGGATGTTGTGTATTACATTTCATCTCCCTGTTCTCTGAATTATTTTCCTGTGAGAATCTTATCCATATTTTCAAATATCAACTACATGCTGTGGATTCTAAAAAGTCTTTATTTCTAATCCCTAACTTTTCATGAACTCCAGACCCCTCTTCTATGGATAATGCCATCAAGTCATCCAAAAGGCATTCTGAATACAATTTGGCTAAGCTCTCATTCATTTTAATAAACAACTGTGAGCCTGGCACTGTGATAGGTGCTTCGTATAAACTACTCATAACCACACTACAAAACAAATCAGAATATTGAGGCTAAAGAAGGTTGAAGGATCCACAGTGATACTAAAGAATCTAATTTCAGGCATCTACAGAGCCTCAGTCAGCCCAAATCCTTTGGGGCTCAGTGGGCAGCAAAGTCCAAGGACCAGGTCAGAGGCACTGCTGGCCCAGCCCTAGGCAAACAGCCTTTTGTGAAGTGGTTGCCCTGGCACCAAATCCTTTGCTAACAAGCAGAAGGATAGATATTTTAATTGTCCCATATTACTTGCCATTCTTTACATGCTTTACAGGCTCACAGGTCTATGACTTGGCTTCAGTGATGACCGTTTGGGATGCCCCTCCCTCTTAACTCCATCCATTGCAATCTTCCTTATCCTTAAAGATGAGACTAAAGGGCATGACCTACATTAGTCCTGCTTCAATTCTTATAGAGGGTAAATTTTTCTTTTACTTTTTACACAATATTCTTCTTCTATGTCCATTATAGCTCTATTCCAAATTGCGAAACAATTTGCCTAGTTGTTGAGCTGCTGCCAGTGGAATTTCCTGCTAAGCTCCCAGCAGGAAGAGTTTCTGCTCATTCATTTGTGGGTCTTCCATGTGGCCAACCTAAATAGTTCTTAGGTATATCCTCCATAGCTTGTACAATTAAATTGTTGCCTTATAAATGCTGTGGCAATTATGCTTTTGAATTATTACAGTAGTTATTTATTAAGTAAAAAGAGGAACTTAAGTATATACTGAAATAAATAATTCAACAAGAATTTCAATAACAAACAGAAAAAATCATGGAACACTTTGTCAATGCTTGGCTAATTGGCACTCACTTTTATCCTCAAAACTTTTCTGAGGGGTTAAGGGAGAAATATAATAAAGGGGATGACAGAGATAGTTGAATTCATTTAACTATAGAACTAAGACCATAATAAGCTTGAGAATTATGATTGCAAAACACAAAGAATTATCCTATAAATAGTGTAGGACAACTGGGTAACCATCTGGAAACAGTAATGCTGATAATTCCTTCAAAACTTACGAGAAAATAGATTTTGGATGAATCCAAGATTTGTACATAAGAAGTGAAACTCTATACTAGAAGAAAACAGTAGAGAATTAAAAATAAATCTTGGAGTGGGAAGGCCTTTACAAGTTAAGAAAATCCACAAGTCATAAATTTTACTATATGAAACAAATAAAATCCATGAAAAATATTTGACATCAAGATGGCCTTCCTATATAAAGAACTTTTATATATTGACAAGAAAAGATCAACATTGAACATTTTACATGAGATAATTCATAGGGAAATATATATGAATGACTGTAAATATATGGAAACATTTTCTTTTTTTTTTTATATGGAAACATTTTCAACTTTACTCATGATAAAAGAAATGCAAATAGAAACTATAATGATGTAATGTTTACTATCCATCAGATCAGCAAAGATAAAAATATTTTATATCACATTATGTTGTTGAGTGTTTGCAACAAAATAGACTCTTATGAATTGTTAGTGGGGATTTAAATAGTACAACCCTATGAAAAACTATTTGGCAGCATATATAAAAATTTAAAAAGCATTATACCTTTTGAATCAGTAATTCTACTTCTAGAATTTTATCTTACTGATAGATTTGCTATAGGCATCACACATTCAAGGTTATTAGTCACAGCATCTTTATTTTGAAGTTATTATAGAATGAGAATGATGTAAAAGCCCATCAATAGGAAACCAGTTAATAGGTATGACAATCCATAGAATCAATTAATATTCAATCATCAAAAAGAGTAAGTTAGCTTTACTATAGCTATGAAAAGATCTCTAAATTGAATTATAACAAATTGTTAAGTGGAACAAGCAAGTTAATATGAAGAATATGTTTCCATTTATGCAAAGCTCAAAGAACATATATATATACACACACACTTATAAAAGCAAAAGTAAGTCCAGGAGAAAGTTGTACTGGGAAGCTTCATCTAGTAGATGAGGAGAATCACATATGTTATAAATTACATTCAAAGTCAATAAGTTAGCTCAGGAAGAAATTTCAATCCCAGTCACCTGACACTGACCATCTGCTCTGCTCGCTGGTTAAGATGCTAGGTTTTCTGGTAATATATTTAGGGAGAAGAGATATGGTCTCTACTCTGGATGAACTTAACAATAGAGAAGCAGACACAGAAAAGAACAGCCACCTAGAAGCCTGTGATAGAGCCAAGTGCAGGATTCGGTAGGATCACAGATAGCTATGTAATAGAGAAGAACAAATCTGACCCCATACTGCATCTGTTTCTTTAATTTTTGTGTTCTATTGCTTTTGCTGCAAGTTAAGAATGTTGCCTATAACCTGGAATATACAGGCTAGACCATTCTCAAGGCTCTGATTTTTAAAGGTATAACACATTTTCATTCATAAAGATAAAAAATTTAGGGACAGAGAATAATATTTGTCTTCTTTGAGGTTTATAAGAACATCAGGGCCTGATTCTGACACCAAGTTTGCAATGACCAACCTCACCCCATTCACCTTTTAGTAGAAAAGAAGCTTGGATTCTAACTTAAGTGAGATAGTTCTTTGGGACACTAGTCCATTATCTTCTTGATCTGCTGGCTTCCTGAATAAGATTGTTATTCCTTGGCCCAGCAACTCATCTCTCAACTTATTGGCCTGTCATGGGTTGAGCAGAGTGCTCAGAAGTGATATGAAGATTAATGCTTGAGTTGTGTTTTGGAAAGATACATGTGTTCATGACTTATGAGTCATATCAGAGAGAGAAAAGAAAGATGAGAGCCTGAGAGAAGAATCAGCAGAATTCATTCATTCATTCATACATGCCTTCATCCAGAAGGTGTCTATTGAACATCTAAGTGCTGAACAAAATTTATGATCAAGTCAGACAAGGTTTGCAGCTTTATTGTCATCCCATAGAGGAGACAAGCTGAAGATGCAAACAGAAGTTCATCTCACAGTGGTAAATAGCATGAAGTTTTAGAAAGAAAACAGAAAGGGTGATATGACAGTGAGTGAATGATGGTGAGTGAAGGACTCCTTTATGGGATCAGCTAGGTCAACCCTCTCTGAGAAGGTGATATTGAGGCAGAAATTTGCATCTCCTCCTCCTCCTCCTTCATCTTCATCATGAACATCATCTCTCTTTCTGTCATCTTTCTATAATGTAGACCACATATATAATTTAAAAGTTTTTAGGTACCACACTAAAAAAGTAAAATGAAACAATGCAGTGGGTAACTTAATGTTTCAGTTCAACTGGCCATGGGGTCCCTAGATAAATATTCTTTCTGAGCTTGTCCATGAGGGTGTTTCTGGATGAGATTAGCATTTGGATCAGTGCACTAAAGTTAGATGGCCCTTCCCAGTGAGGCCTGGCACCATCCAACCTGTTGAAGGTCTGAATAAAACAAAATGCAGAGGAAAGAGGAGTTTGCCCTCTTTTCTCCTGCCTCTCCCTTGAGCTGGGGCATCTCATCTCAGACTGGATTCCATCATTAGCTTCCCTTGTTATCAGTTCTTTGGACTAGTTCTTTGGACTAGGACTGGAGCACATCACTGGTTCTCTTGGGTCTCCAACTGCCAAATGGCACACTGTAGCCCTTCTCAGCCTCCATTTTCTTTCTTTTTGGATCATTAATTTTTTTTAATTAACTTATTTTTTATTTGCAGGATAATTGTCTTACAGAATCAGCCTCCATTGTTGCAAGAGTTAATTCCAGCAATAAATTTATCTATCTATACATCCTGTTCATTCTGTTTCTCTGGAGCTCCTAATACAAAATGTTGTTGCTGTTGTTTAGCTGCAGTCATGCCTGACTCTTGCAACCCCATGGACTGTAGCCTACCAGGCTCCTCTGTCCGTGGGATTTCCCAGGCAAGCATACTGGAGTGAATTGCCATTTCCTTCTCCAGGGTATCTTCCTGATCCAGAGATCGAACCCACATCTCCTGAAATAGCAGGCAGATTCTTCACCACTGAGGGAAGCCCAATACAAGCAGTAGCCACATTCAAAAGGTGAAAAGGAGCAGGCTAAATTAATTTCAGTAGCATCTTTTATTTATCCAAATACATTCAAAATATTTTCATTTTGACATGCAACCAACATAAAAATTATAAATGCAATGTTTTATATTATTTTTCATTTTAAACCTTCAAAATCCACTGTGTTTTACATGCTTGTAGTGTGTCTGTTACACCAGGAACATGTCACATGCTCACCAGGCACAAATGGCTCAGGCCTGCTAGACGGCACTATTCAGGTCTAGAGCCTGTGTCTTTAGCAATACAGTGTTTAGTGGAACAATCTAGACAGTGATTCTAGGACTATTGTTTGTAAACCTGTTATAACTGACTATAGAACTCTAATGGATAGAACCAATATAACAAAATTAAGAGCTGGAACAAGATGAAGAGAGAGGGTTTTGAATTTCCTAATTTCAGACTATTTCCAGAGAGGTAAAAATCTCCTTAGGTTCCTCCATTTCTTGCTCCAAAGATCTCAACTCCCTCCTTCCTGGGTCTCCATTTCTTTTTTTTTTTTTTCTTGAGAATGAGGTGGAGAAGGTGGATCAATATTAATATTGATAACAATATTGAAAATGGATCAATACTAATATTGCACCTAAGTCTTATGAACATAGTGTTTCTCTAAACATAAACTGAACACAGAACATACAACCAGGTGGCAATCAGCAACCTGGATGTCACTTTGTACAATTATACACTATAACAAGCCCAAGCTATTATAATCATGACAATTTAGGAGCTCTTCTTAAACTTTCTAAAATTCCCATGAAGCAAATCCACAGTCTGCGTTTCTAAATGATCTCCCTGAATAAAATACAAGATTGCTTCCTTTCCAACACAAATAATATTTATGGTTACATGTAGGTCAGAGTCAGCCAAACAGCTCTTGTGTCTGAGAGTCTATTTTAGACTTGGCTGTCATGACAACCATGGGATTGGGCCCAGGTGTCTTCTATCTCCTGACACAGACAGCAAGTCTGCAGGCCTGGCTGTGATTTCTGGGGAGCGGCGCTTAGGAACTGCCGTAGGATGAATCAGCCCACTTGGTCTTGGCAGGGGTGCTGGCCTCACAGACTGAAAAAAGATTCTGTTCCACGTGGATCCTGAATTTATCAATTCAGATTAGCAGAGGGCACAGTGGGGAGGGTTGGGATTACTAATGGGCTCGTTTTCCACGGTACTGCAGGAGCAAGAAAAGCTGAGAAAGAAAGCGTCCGGAGCAGAGTCCAAGAGATGCTTGCTCCTAGAATCCAGATATGAAGTTTCAGACTATTGGGCTCACATCCCAGTCCAAGGGCACAGGTTCTGAAGCAGTCCCCTAGGAGGGCAGCCTGGAAGAGCTCACTGTCCTCCTTCTAATCCAAAGGGCTCCCCTTGAGTTTGAGCTTCCTTAGTGCCTCAGACAGTAAAGAATCTGCCCGCAGTGCAGGAGCTGCAAGAACTGCGATTTGATCCCTGGATTGGGAAGATCCCCAGGAAGAGGAAATGGCAATCCACTCCAATATTCTTACCTGGAGAATCCAATGGACAAAGGAGCCTGGCAGGCAACAGTCCCTGGAGTCACAAAGAGTAGGACATGACTGTGTGGCTAACATTTTCACTTTTGACCTGAGTTCAGCCTTGGGTATCTAAGTGGGCTCATCCTGCCCGTCAGAGAGTTTGCTCCTTTGATCAGATCACCCTCCCTACAACAATGGTTCTCAAAACAGGGTCACCCAAGGAGATTTCAATACTCCTGGTCCACTGGCAAAGCCCCATTTGCATTAAGTCGGAATGTCTTGGAGAAGGGACCTTGTGATTCAGGATATCGGTAGTTTTTAAAACCCCTTGTTGCGTAAAATTCACCATCATGACTGAGATGCACTGATGTTGTATGAACATGAAAGGCATGTGGTCACATACAGAAGCTTGGCTTATAGATTTTTCTTACTATCCTAAAATATATACTAATACAGACTTTATTGGTTGAGCTGTAACAGGAATTATCAAAACTTTTGCTTTTGCGTCCTTTCCACTCTTATTAAAAATTTCAAGATACCCTTGTTTTATGTGGGCTATGTCTATTGATATTTATTATACCAGAAATTAAAGCCGAGTTAAAAATTTTTATTTTATTTATCTATTTATGTCTGTGCTGGGTCTTCATTGCTTCGAGGGCTTTTCTCTAGCTGTGATAAGAAGGAGCTACTCTAGTTGCAGTGCGTGAGCTCTTCATTGCAGTAGCTTCTCTTGTTGCAGCACAAGGGCTCTAGGGCTCAGGCTTCAGTAGTTGAGGCCCATAGGCTGAGTAGTTGTTCTTAAGCTCTAGTAGTTGTGGTACATGGGCTTAGTGGCTCCATGGCATGTGGGATGCTCCCAGATCAGGGATCGAACCCATCTCTCCTGCACTGGTAGGTAAATTTTTTACCACTGAGAGTCCCTTGGACTGCAAGGAAATCCAACCAGTCCATCCAAAAGGAAATCAATCTTGAATATTCACTGGAAGGACTGATGCTGAAGCTGAAACTCCAATACTTTGGCCACCTGATGCAAAGAACTGACTCATTTGAAAAGACCTTGATGCTGGGAAAGATTGAAGGCAGGAGGAGAAGGGGACGACAGAGGATGAGATGGTTGGATGGCATCACTGTCTCAGTGGACATGAGTTCGAGTAAACTTGGAGTTGGTGATGGACAGGGAAGCCTGGCATGCTGTAGTCCATGGGGTCGCAAAGAGTTGGACACGACTGAGCTACTGAACTGAACTGAACTGAGCCACCAAGGATGCCCCAGAGTTGAGGGTTTTTTTGTCTTTTATTTAACACAAGAACATACCAGTACATGTTCTATTGGCCATCAGAACAGTGATGTTATCATACATCATGGAGGCTTTAGAAAAGCCCGCAGTGACACCACAGATGATATGAGTCAATAAAGAATTTTGTCATGGCAACAGTTTTGACCTGTGGATGCCCTGCAGAGGTCATAGAGATGCCAGTATATTTCTGGATCACATTTTGAGAACCATTGAGCTAAATGTTCATGATTTTGAGAAAAATCAAAACTTTTTCTTTCTGTGAATAGTTTCTCTTTTTATTGATCTCTTTTCTTTGTTTGTTTTGGGACTCACAAACACACCGGCTAGACATATTTCTTACCAAAGAATGTGGATTAATTAATTCTCAGAGTATGCTGTAAAAATACAGAGTACGAGAATATATTCTAGCAAACTGTTCTCTATCTTCTTCCTTTCCTCACCTCTCACCTCTGTGTTCTCATTACGCATCCTGGGATGTCTGGAAATGCGTGCGTGCTGTCTCTTTAGTTGTGTCTGATTCTTTGTGACCCCTTGGACTGTAGCCCACCAGGCTCCTCTGTCCATGGGATTCTCCAGGCAAGAATACTAGAGTGAGTTGCCATAACTTCCTCCAGGGAATCTTCCCGACCAAATGATCAAACCCTCATCTCTTAAGGCTCCTGCATTGCCAAGTGGCTTCTTTACCATGAGTGCCACCTGGGAAGCCCTGTCATGAAATAGCCGCATAATAAAAAGTCATTGACAGCACACTGCATGAGACGGCTTAACTCATTGCATTCTTGCACTCTTCTAAGTTGGGAATTGTTCCAATTTTATAGATTAGGAATCAGAATCTAGAAGAAGTTAAATCCTGGTGTAGTTATACATCTGTTATATGTTAGAACAGAGGGTGGGCGCTACCTGGACCCCTAGGACCTGGGTCTCTACATTCCGTATATGCAGCCCACATGAGCGCCAAGTTCACAAGCACCATCAGAACCGCAAGTGCCCTTGAGTCTTTTTCTGCCTCCTGGCTGAAATGTAGACAGAAAACAAAGAAAGCACACACACACCCAGCAGTATCCAGGTATAATTTTCAGTATATATGTATATCATACACACACACACACACACACACACACACACACATATTTGTATACGTGTGTATGTGTGTGTGTGAAGTTGCTTCAGCCGTGTCCAACTCTTTGTGACTCTATGGACTGTAGCCCACCAGGCTCCTCTGTCTTTGGGATTTCCCAGGCAAGAATACCAGAGTGGGTTGCCACTTCCTCCTCCGGGGATCTTCCCCTCTCAGGGATCAAACCTGTCTCTCTTCAGTCTCCTGCTTTGCAGACAGATTCTTTACTGCTGAGCCACCAGGGAAGCCTATATATATATACACACACATATATATATAACCTATATATATAGGCATTTCCCATTTATTAAATTACATGCCACACAGCTCTATTATAGCTGTATCATTTAATATTTTTTAAGATATGGCATTGTCAGCAGATTTCAGAGCTGGGAAAGACTTTAATGTTCATCAAGGCCAACCTTCTAATTTTATAGAACAGTGCTCAGCAGTTGCGGTGTGCAGGCTCTTTTGCTCCACATTATGTGGGATCCTAGTTCCCTAATCAGGGATTGAACCTGTGTCCCCCGAATTTCAAGGTGGACTCTCAACCACGAGATAACCAGGGAAGTGCCAGAGATTCTGATTAATTTGTCTGAGCAGTATATTTTCAATTCTCCCCAGGGTTGAGAGTCCATGTAACACAGGCTTTGGTTTCCGAGTGTCTAGGTTTCATTCTGGATTTCATCACCTTGGTGCTTCATGATCACAGGCAAGCTGTTTATCAAACTTTCCTGTTTATCAAAGAATACCAAAGGACCTGGAGGACTCACACACATAGCAAAGGCAGTGAAAGAACCTCCTTCCAGCTCCCACAGGTGTGGAGAGCAGAAGGGCTCAGATGTTCACGAGGGGGAGCCTCCTTCTTCGTGTTCCTGGGAAATAGAAGTCTGTGAGTTCAGAGTGGCTAGTTGTCCCTTCCTTGCTCCTTGTCTAGCATATAACCCCACACAAGCAAAAAGGACTCTGAACTTGGCTGAACAACGAGGCTTTATTATACAGCTCCCAGCGTGATACAAAGGGACCTCTGCCCTTGGAGGTCGGTCTCCTGCCTTTCTCATGCACCTCTCATCTCACCTCTGTCAGCTGTGCTTTTATTGCCCCATGGCGCCAATACTTTTATGTCTCCTCCTGTCACTTTTTCTGCATCTTTTCATTTACAAAAGATTATAACTATTCCTAGGGCTCCTGACCACGACCATCACTCTGTTCCAATGGAAGGAAAGCTCTGATGGGGTCAACCAGATGCACACAGAGGACACATCTTCTTCTTTTGGGGGGCTATTGATGGTTCTGCGGCTGCTGCTAAGTCACGTCATGATGGTGACTGCAGCCAAGAAAGTAAAAGACACTTGCTCCTTGGAAGAAAAGCTATGACAAACCTAGAAAGTGTATTAAAAAGCAGAGACATCACTTTGCTGACAAAGATCCACATAGTCAGAGCTATGGTCTTTCCAGTAATCATGTATGGATGTGAGAGCTGGACCATAAAGAAGGCAGAGCCCTGGTGAATTGATGCCTTCAACCTGTGGTGTTGGAGAAGACTCTTGAGAGTCCAGGGGACAGCAAGGAGTCAAACCAGTCAATCCTAAAGGAAATCAACCCTGAATAATCATTGGAAGGACTGATGATGAGCTCCAATATGTTGGCTACCTGATGCCAAGAGATGGCTCGTTAGAAAAGACCCTGGTGTTGGGAAAGATTGAAGGCAAAAGAAGAAGAAGACAATGGAGGATGAGATGGTTGGATGGCATTGTCGACTCAATGGACATGAGTTTGAGAAAACTCCAGGAGACAGTAAAGGACAGGGAAGCCTGGTGTGCTGCAGTCCATGAAGTCACAAAGAGTCAGACACAACTAAGTGACTAAACAGCAACAACAACTTAATGACAACAGAAACTTTCAGGCTTAATGATTCTTTTCCCCTGTGGTTTCTACCATAATTTTTAGCTGTTTGCTGATCAGTCTGAGTAAGCTGAATCTACCTTTTAGCCTTCAAGCATTTCAGCAAATTTCCTTTTGAGTTGGCATGAGCTCTCACTGAAATTGGTGTTCCTTTGGATATACACCCACTGGAATCTTCTTTCAAGAAAATGGGGATGTGGAGGGACTTCAGGAACATTTGGTGTTTTATAGATGCCAAAAATGGGATTCTGGAGTCCTAAGATGGGCACATAGGATTTCCAACTAGAGTTCTTAGTTTTACCAACTGTTCATGACACTGACAGACATTCAACCTCTAAGCTTTGGTTTCTTTAACTGAAATAAAAAATGAAAATGACACTATTTTACAGGATTTATGTTAGTTGATTTTTTTCCCTTCTTTTCCTTTTGAGAGCTAGATTAAGATTTCAGTTTATAGGCCTTTCTGCTGATAGCTAATGAAACCACTTACTCAGCATGCTTTCTATTAGTCTTCCCAGAAAAATAAGAAACTAGAATTTAAAGAGGCCTGAGAAGTATTTTAACTCAGAATGTACTCTCAAATACGTAATCCACATAACAACAATAGATTTATGGAGCTTTTAACAATAGAGGTAGAAGGTGAATCTTAAGGAAAGAGATGTACTTTCAAGATTTACTTTATCATGTGCTTTCCAAAAATGAGAGCTGTATGATATTTAATTTTTTGTTAGGTTTCAGTAATCTGCTGCCTGACTTTTCCGAGGAGGGAGATGAGGCACAGAGAGGTGAAATAACTTTTCCAACACCACAGATGCACTTCACTTCAATATAATCCTTCTACTTGATATGGTTATTTATTTTTCATTAAGTTTACTTCAGAAGAAATTTATAATAATTATAATAAAGACTGGGCTGGATGGCTGCAATCAGCTTTGTAAAGATCTTTCTTGCTTTGGACATTATCCTTTAGTTAGTGAAATCCCACTTTAAGTATAATGAGAGTGATATTGTCAGGTCTTTGTGTTAGAAAGTCCCTTCTGATTAAGTGTGAGTATGGTGGGGAGAACTGAGCTAGAATGGAGGAAAGAGATCAAATGGACATCAGATAAAGGACAGTCACGTGGGTGCTCCAGCAGCAGGGCTCCACATTCCACTCCATCCTCTTCTCCACCATTTGGGCAGCTCTGGATGAGTTGGGACTATTTTCCTTGCATGTGAATAATAATACTTTCTCACATTCAAGAATTTCTCTTACTCTTCTTGTGAGTTCGCTTCTTGGGCTTAACAGTTTACAAAACATAACCAATTGCAAGAGGCTCTCTGACAGTTACTTCAAATGCTCCCGAGAATTCTACAGTAAAAGTCTCTCCACTCAAGTTTCCTGAATGCCTTAAATAAACTACATACCTGTGCACAAGCCTCAGAATAAACATCAAATTGTATAAAAGTATTTCCTCCAAAACATACAATTATTTTGTTGCTCATAGAAATGTTTGCAGCATCTAAGTCAGTCTCAAGTCCAGAAAATACTTTGAGATGGATAGAATTATACCAGATTATACTGGGTATTTTTTTTAAAAATCTTTTAATTTTATATTGGAGCCTAGCCAATTAGCAATATTTTGATAGTTTCAGGTGCATAGCAAGGGGACTCAGCCATACATATACATGTATCCACACTGCTATATTTAAGACAGATAACCAATAAGGACCTACTCTATAGCACAGGGAACTCTGCTTAATGTTATGTGGCAGTCTGGATGGAGGGGAGTTTGGGGGAGAAGGCATCCTGTGTTTTAAGTGAAGGTCCTGCCATCAGGATGTTGTACCCACCACAACCCCCTCCACTTGTCCCATGTGGTCCTGACTATGGTCCAAGAAAAAAAGAATGAGATTTGGAAGCAGCTTCTGAGAGTTACTTCACTTCTTGACTCTATCTTTAAGCAATTTATTTCACCTGTCAAGCCTGCAAAGAGCTTGGCTACGATCGGAAACTCCGCAAAAAGTAAGTCCCTTCCACAGTCCCTTGTCTAACAGGGTTTTCTAAGGGGACGATGCACATGGTAAGGAGACAGCTAACTCCCCCTCACATCCCATCTTATCTTCTCTATTCATTGCAAAAAACAGCTGTAAGCTGAGCCCTTTTCTGAGTGAGGCACCTACGTTCTTGATAAGCCAAGAGAAGATGCCAGAGACAGACTTCCTTGCCTACATAGAAAAAGCAAACCAAGGGAAACAGGCAGTCAAGAAACTAGTTGACATTTCTTTGAAATTAACCCACTTGGCCACCTACAGAAATGAACTGCCTCTCCAACACCCACTGCTTCCTACTTTTGCTGGATTGGCGGCTTTGATCCGGAAATCCCAGGTGCCTGAGTGAGGGGCAGAGCTATGAGAATTCAAGCAGAATGACATTTTTCAAGAAGACTTGGATTAGCGGAGGGGAAAATGCTGCCAAGCTGAAAACCTTTCAGGATGGAGGAGCGGTAAATGGCATAAGCAACATCATACCTTCAGCACGATTTTATTCACACTGAAATGATGCTAACCTTTGTGTGAAGGGAAACTTGGGCTCCGCCGTCAACATTTCCCTATGTCTAATGCTAATGTTCCGCTACCCAGCTGCAAAACCCATCTGCACCATTCTAATGCTTTTTCTCTCTTTCCTGCTCTGGTTATTTTTCCGGGCATGCTTCCTTAAACTGTCAGAACTTAATGTTACTTTATAGCCTTGAGCCAAAGCTTTGTAGCTTGAGGAATAGCTGAGCAGCAGACCTAAGTGTGGGCTGACCCCTTTTAACACACACGTGCTCATGAGATAAAGAAGGAAGAAATCTGAGACTGTGATATTGTTGTGGAAAATGGTTTATCCTTATCTGAACTCACTTGGTGATCTTGGAGTCTGCTCATGAAGCTCCCTTTTCTGAATCACCCTATCAAGGGTATCCTGGCGGGTGATTAACTCAGAGCACCTGACACAGGGAACTACAAAAGAAAACAAAAACAAAAAGATCCTTTAAGTCCATGAAAGCAACGGCCTTTCTCTATGTTCTGTAGACCTTATAACAATCCTATTGCGGTAGCATCATTAATCTCATTTTACAGATGTGAAAACAAGGGATCATAATGTTTAATTTACCCAGGGTCCCAGAACTAGTAATTATGGAGTAAGAATTTGTATCTAGATTTACTTACTTTTGATATCTCAATGATAGTAGCTGCCATTTATTGAGTATTGAACATGTCCCAAACACTTGAAGGATTTTTATATATTTATCCTAGTTATTCCTTATAATTCTATCCTTATACCTATTTTAAGATGAAAAAATGTGGGGCTTAGAGAGGTTTTGCTACTTGCTCATTTAAGTCAGGAACAGAACTTTATGTGATGGAGAAAAAGCAGAAGGCAAGTGAGAGTTAAATGTTCTTATTACACATGCACCAGATGTTAGGAGAGTGTACACTTCAATTACTATGTTCGATCTTGAAGAGTTTCATGATAATAACCTAATAATATGGATGCAATTGAGGAGCAATTTTAAGCACTTTTAGATCACCAGGCAATCCTTCTGCCCACAAAAGATTGTAGCGTGGGGCTAATAGACCCTTTACAGTAATGGAACAATTCATATTCAAGTCACATGAATTTTCCTCTTTGTAATTGTCACTCTTGTCACACCTCAGTCACTGAACTTCAATCAGTAAGTGTACAAAAGCTTCTGAGCAGAGGGATAGTTATTCTAGGGGGATGTGGACTTACTTCCAGTAACTTTGAACTCAGCTCATATTTATTGATGCTTGGTATTCATTCAGCTGGGGCTTCCCTGGTGGCTCAATAGTAAATGATCCCCCTGCTAATGCAGGAGATGCAGGTTTGATCCCTGGGTTGGGAAGGTCCCCTGAAGAAGGAAATGACGACCCACTCCAGTATTCTTGCCTGGAGAATCCCATGGATGGAGGAGCCTGGTGGGCTACAGTGGATGGGGTCAGAAAAGAGCTGACCATGACTTAACAACTAACCAACATAACAATCAATTCTGTTACTGCATGTTGGGTATTGTGCTTGAATGTTTCAAAACAATTATCACTTAATATTTACCACCGTTCGTGATAGCATTATTCTCCACCTTTCTTAATAAAGAAACTGAAGCCCAGTGAAATACAGGTCATAAAATGAAGTGACAGAACAAGAATTTGACTTTAAGACTTTAGTTCTATGCACCATGCTTTTATTAAGACACCATGATGCAAACTCAGGACTTTGTGACACGTTCTAATTCTGACACTTCAGTCCTAAAATGGTTGACTGAATATTTGGATGTGCTCAGACATGTGTTGGTTCGACTACAGTCAATACCTGTGGAAGCTCTGTTCCTCTGATTCCTCTCGGGTCCTTAAATACATATAGTAATCTAGCTTGCTTAACCTCCTACTTAGGCTGGAAGAAAAACAGCCTTTTTAAACCCCTAATTCAGTTTTCATAGCACTCTGGTGAGGAATGAAGGGGATAAAAAGAGGGCACACAGACCAGTTTCTAAGGCTTCCAGCTGTGTGCATGAGGCAGTAGGCTGGAAGGAAATTCAGAGAGCTATTATGGTATGATTTTAACAAGAGAAACACCTTTTTAAGTTCATTTCTGCTGGCTTTGTGCAGAAACCAGCCCTGAGGTTCCTGCAAACCCATTTGTGATGGAAGCCACTGGGGACTGCTTCATCACAGGCATCCGCTTTCCCTCCAGTGTATTTTTATCATCTCCCTGCAGTGTATATAGAACCCAAACCACAGATTCTTTAGGCAGGAACAGGGGCTGCTCTTAGTCAACCCGAAACACCTGTCATATTGTCAGTACTCATTACGTCTTCAATGAAGTGTTGCACTCAGAGTATCTCAGTTTTAAAGGATACTCCCATTCTATCTTTCAGCAGGCAAGTGTGGGCAGGTGTTTTCTGCATTGGTTTATCGCTATTATTGCTTTCCATTATCTGCCTTGGATAAAACTGGCTTTTCATGAACTACCATTTACAAACTAATTGATTACAGGTGAATGAAAGGCAAACATTTTACTGACTCAAGAGCTGTTGGCTTTTATCTGATCTAATCTTTAAAAGATAGTCATTTTCTTTCCAACATAATTCCACAATAATAAGAGAACAGACTTTGTATGATTTCAATACCTTTAGATCATGAAATTTTTGCACTTTGTTTTGTGTCCCTGGATATGTTCCACTGTCTCCTAGTTTATAGTCTATGGGAACTTGAATAGAATTTGCATCCCATTGTTATGTGAATATTATATAAATCTTAATTATGTTGAATTGTTTCATGGTATTTTACATCTCTACTGTACCCTTCTATTTTTCTGTATATTCATTCTATTAATTTTTGAGAGTTCGATATTGAAACTCCAACTAAAAATTTATCTACTTAAAAATAATTGTAGTACATAGTGGAACTATATGTAGCTTTGTTCTATATTTTCCAAGTCTCCTATAAAGGTGTTATCACACTTTAAGAAAAATTTAAAAAGAAAAAGAAAAAAGAGAATTATTTTAGGAGTACTCACTATGTGTCAGAACTTTTTTCTGTTCATACCCTCATTTTCCTCTAGTCTAAGAGCAACGAAGCATTTTCCCCTACAAAGGTTATGGGAAGCTGAACCATATGAAAATGGTTAGAAATTGTCTAATGTCAACAGTTTCACATGGCTCAATCTAATAACACATGTGAAACGTAATAGTTAACAAATACGTGTTGGATGGACAAATACATGGAAGACAGACATCTAGGTATGAATTTAGTCAACTAAAATTCTTAAAAGGGGTAAGACTGGCAATCTGGTAGCAGAAAATCACTCCTTCTCTCCATCTCTGTGTCCAAAGGGCATGGAAGACAAATCAAAGTACATTTGTTGCATTCCCTCATTCATTCGTTCACCCTTTAGGCAATTACTTATTAACAGCATCTGCTATGTGAAAGCACCATGCTGGTTGAGCACTTGCAGAGAGTCCACTATCAAATGTAGACACAGAGAAGTCAGCCAGTGTCCATGGTTCAGAGAGGTAATTGATGCTTTGTGGAATTCAGTGCAAATGGCAGGAGCCCTCAGAAAATAATCTGCTAAAGCCTCCTTGTATGCAAGCGACAGCTGAAATAAGTCTGTGAGAGACAAGTTTCAGAGATTTCAGGAAATGAAGATGCTCCAGAAAGAACAAACAGCATCTAAAAAAAGCCTGAAGTTACCACTTTCTGGTGACAAAAAGATGAGCTGAGTTTGAAGAAGGAGGCAGAGCCAGGCCAGGAGAATCCTGTTGAGGAGCTTGTATTTTGCCTTGAGGGAAATGAGGAGACTCCTAGAGGTGTAAAACAGGGCAATAGCTTAATCAGCTTTACGTGTTTGTTGTTGTTTAGTTGCTAAGATGTGTCTGACTCTTTTGCGACCCCATGAACTCCTCTCATGAACTCCCATGAGCCCCTCTAGGACCCCTCTCTCCCTGGGATTTCCCAGGCATTAATACTGGAGTGGGTTGCCATTTCCCTCTCCAGGGAATGTTCCTGACTCAGGGATTGAATGATGTCTCCTGCCTTGGCAGGCAGGTTCTTTACCAATGAGCCACCTGGGCGACCCCATGTACTAGAACACATCATCTAAAAATTGATTGGAGAATATACTTCTCAATTTCAAAAAAAAAAGAATGGGAGTTTTGCTGGACCTGCATCAAATTTGTAGGTAATTTTGGTTTAAGTGTGGTGATCTCTTTACATCCTTACTATCTTGAGTCTTTTAGTCTATACACATTATCTCATCATTTTGGGGTGTTTTTATGTTTTCAAGTTAGTGAGAGAGTTGGTTCAACTCACCGGTTCCACTGTGGCTGAAATCGAAGTCTCATTCATCAGGGATTCAGACTTAAAGAGACATTTCTCCAGAGAAGACACACACATGTCCAATAAGAAATTGAAAAAATGCTCAATAGCACTGTCATTAAGGAAATGCAGATGGAAACCACAATGAAGATCACTTCATACCCACGAGGATAGTCATTTTAAAAAAAACTTAAAATGGAAAACAAGTGCTAACAAGGATGTGGAGAAACAGGAACTTTTGTAACTTGCTCAGTCAGTTCAGTCACTCAGTCGTGTCTAACTCTTTGTGACCCCATGAACTGCAACATGCCAGGCTTCCCTGTCCTTCACCAACTCCTGGAGCTTGCTCAAACTCATGTCCATTGAGTTGGTGATGCTATCCAACCATTTCATTCTTTGTTGTCTCCTCTCCCTGCCTTCAATCTTTCCCAGCATCAGGGTCTTTTCCAATGAGTCAGCTCTTCACATCAGGTGGCCAAAGTATTGGCGCTTCAGCTTCAGGATCAGTCCTTCCAATGAATATTCAGGATTGATTTCCTTTAGGATTGATTGGTTGGATCTCCTTGCAGTCCAAGGGACTCTCAAGAGTCTTCCCCAACACCATAGTTCAAAAGCATCAATTCTTCAGCACTCAGCTTTCTTTATGGCCCGACTCTTACATCCATACCTGACTACTGGAAAAACCATAACTTTGACTATATGGGCCTTTGTTGGTAAAGTATTGTCTCTGCTTTTTAATATGCTGTCTAGGTTGGTCATAGCTTTTCTTCCAAGGAGCAAGCATTTTTAAAATTTCATGTAACTTGTTAGAGAAGAGTAAAATAGTGCAGTGCACTAGTGTAGTCACTGCAGAAAACAGTTTAGTGCTTCCACAAAAAAATAAACAAGGAATTACTGTATGAACCAGCAATTCTACCACTAGATATATACACAAGAATTGGAAACAAGTACTCAAATAAATACTTTTTTAGGAATGTTCACAGCAGCACTATTTGCAATAGTGAAGATGCGGAAGCAACCCAACTGTCCATCAACGGGTGAAGAGATAAACAAAGTGTGTCTGCACATACAATTATTCAGCCCTAAAAAGGAATGAAGTGCTGATACATGCTACAACTTGGATGAAACTTGAAAGCCTTACTCTAAGTGAAAGAAGCCAGGCACAAAATGTCATGTATTGTATGATTTCTTTTATATGGAGTATCTAGAATAGGTAAATTCACAGAGACAGAAAGCAGATTGATGGTTTCCAGTTACAGGAATGGGAAACAGAGAATGAATGTTTAGTGGGTATGGGGTGTTCTTCTCAGGAGATCAAAAAGTTTTGAAACTAGAGGGAAGTGGTGGTTTAACAACGTCATGTATGCACTTAATGCCACTGAACTGTACAATTTCAGATAGTTAACTATTTGTTATGTGAGCTTCATTTCAATTAAAAAAGTGTATGTATCACCATTGCAATAAAACCTATAAGGCAGTTATTAGAATTCTTTAAAGACTTTAGATGGAGTAGGAAACGCCAATCCACTCCAGTTTTCTTGCTTGGAAAATCCCATGGACAGGGGAGCCTAGGGAACTATAGTCCATAGAGTAGCAGAAGAGTTGGACATGAATGAGCATGTGCACGTGCACACACAGATGCACACACAGACACACACATACACATAAAGACTTTAGAATCTCTGATTTTGAAAATTGTAGCAACATAGTCAAGCAAATATCCACAGGCTTAGAGTAGAAGCTAATTCTAATAATTACTATATTTGATGTGAAACAACACTATTGTTAAAATGCTTCAGATGAACTAATTATTGATGAACAAGACAATTTTAAAGCTAAGTTTCGTTATAATAGGAGATTCAGTGGTAGAATACATGGACAGATGTTTTAAATCACATACAAATCATGGAGCCATTTTCAGTTTCTTGAATGACCTCCACAAGCTGCAGGAAATGGCAGAGGAAACATCCAAAAGCCATTGTATGATCTTATATTTTAACATACTTTCATTTTAAAAAGCCCTACTGGAAGTCCATATAGTCAAAGCTATGATTTTTCCAGTAGTCATATAGGTATGTGACCCTCGGACCATAAAGAAGGCTGAGCACCAAAGAACTGATGCTTTAGAACTGTGGTGGTAGAGAAGACTCCAAAAAGTTCCTTGGACAGTAAGGCAGTCAGACCAGTCAGTCCTAAAGGAAATCAATCCTGAATATTCATGGGAAGGACTGATGCTGAAGCTGAAGCTCCAATATTTTGGCCTACAGATCTGAAGAGCTGACTCATTGGAAAAGACCTTGATGCTGAGAAAGATTGAGGGCAGGAGAAGAGGGGGCAACAGAGGGTGAGGTGGTTGGATGACATCTTCTAATCAATGGACATGAGTTTGAGCAAACTCTAGGAGATGGTGAAGGACAGGGAAGTCTGGTATGCTGCAGTACATGAGGCTACAAAGAGTCAGAGCAACTGAGTGACTCAACAACAACTGGAATGTGCTTTATTATAATAATATTGCACTAGAAAAATATCTTTCAGATACATTAAAAAGAACTTGTCAAGGTAGGACCATTATGTCGTTTGCTAAGCTTACCAGATAACAGAGTTTGCCCAGAACTGAGAGGTTTCCCAGAGTTCAAGACTAAACCTGGGTGGTCCTGGGCAAACTTGGATGGATTGGTGGTCATTCTCCTGTTTATTCTCTCATTTTGTAAAGTCATGAGGGACTTCCCTGGTGGTCCAGTAGCTATGACTCCGTGCTCCCAATGCAGGAGCCTGGGTTTGATCCCTGGTCAGGGAATGAGATCCCACATGCTGCATAAAAGATGTTGCATGCTTCAGCAAAGTACCTGGCACAGTAAAGATAAATATTAAAAAGTAAAGTCATTGAAATGACTAGCAACATTTTAAAAAATAATCTTTCTATATAGAAGTTTTAGTCCTATGTTGTTTAAACTTAAATACCTTATCTCATTTGTTTTACTTGACAACTTTATTGAGAAATCTTTGATATATAAAAATTATATATACTTAAGGTATAGAGCTTGAGGCTTTGAAATAAGTATACGTCACAAAAAGCTCCAAAAACTAAATAAATTATCCATCACCTCAGTATAGTTACCACTGTGCATGTATGTGTGTATGTGTAGATTTAAGATTTGGCCTCTTAGCAAATTCAAATTTGCAGCACAATGATGCTAACTATTATCCTCATGTTCAGTGGTAAAGAATCTGCCTGCCAGTGCGGGAGACACAGGAGACATGTGTTCAACACCTGGGTCAGGAAGATCTCCTGGAGGAAGAAATGGCAACCCACTCCAGTATTCTTGCCAGGATAATCCCATGGACAGAGGAGACACAGTCCTTGGGGTCACAAAGAGTTGGACACGACTGAGCGACTGAGCATGCATGCAGGCATGCTTCAAATCTCCAGAATTTATTCACTTTACAAAACTGAAACTTTGCAAACTTTGACTAGTGCCTTTTCATGTCCTCCTCCCTATGCTGCCCCTGGAAACTGCCATTTACTCTCCCCTCTCCTTCTCTGAGTTTAGCTATTTTGGATTCCATATACAAGTGAAATCATAATGTTTGTCTTTCTGTGTCTGAATTATTTCATTTTGCAGAAGGTTCTCTAGGTTCATCCATGTTGCTGCAAATGGCAAAGCTTCTTTCTTTTTAAGGCTGAATAATATTCCACTATGTGTATATATTTACATATCACATATATGTACATATTACATATATACAAATATCACACATATAAGTATAGATCATACATATCATACACATATTTACACATATATACAATTAAAAAACAATTGCTCCTTGGAAGAAAAGCTATAACAAACCTAGACAGCATTTTAAAAAGCAGAGACATTACTTTGCCAACAAAGGTCCTAGTCGTGAATGGATGTGAGAGTCAGACCATGAAGAAAACTGAGTGCCCAAGAATTAATGCTTTCAAACTGTGGTGTTGGAGAAGACTCTTGAGAGTCCCTTGGACTGCAAGGAGATCCAACCAGTCTATCCTAAAGGAAATCAGTCCTGAATATTCTTTGGAAGGACTGATGTTGAAGCTGAAGCTTCAATCCTTTGGCAACCTGATGAGAAGAGATGACTTATTTGAAAAGACTCTGATGTTGGGAAAGTTTGAAGGCAATAGGAGAAGGGGATGACAGAGAATGAGATGGCTGGATGGCATCACTGACTTGATGGACATGAGTTTGAGCAAGCTCTGGGAGTTGGTGATGGACAGGGAGCCTGAGGTCCTACAGTCTATGGGTTGCAAAGAGTCGGACACAACTGAGTGACTAAACTGAACTGATATACACATCATATATATATATATATTTAGTATTTTCTTTATTCAATCATTTATTGATGGACACTTAGGTTGTTGCCGTATTTTGGCTATTTTGAGTACTGCTGCAATGAACATGGGAGTGTAGATATCCCTTTGAGATACTTTCTTTTGAATATATTCTCAGAAGCAGGATTGCTGGATCATATGGTTGCTCTATTTTTAATTTTTTGAGGAACCACCATACTGTTTTCCATAATTGCTGTAGCAATTTACATTCCCACCAAAAGTACACAAAATTTCCCTTTTCTACACATCCTTATCAACTTTTGTTATGTTTCATGTTTTTCATAATTGCCATTCTAACACATGTGAGATGGTATCTCATTGTTTTGGGTTTGCATTTTTCTGATAATTAGTGAAAATTGATTGCATGAAGAGTTAAGTTTTTTAGAAAAATTGTGTAAGAATCATTAGCTCTAGATATACTATGAGTTATATTTTGAAATGTTTTATCAGTATTGTCATAACCTATAAAAGTCTTTTAATAGCTCTCTAAGAGTTGCATCAGTAGAAAGATCCTTCTGAGAAATAAAAATTATCAAAAATCATTTGTGATTTTGCATTTGCTAAGAGTGACTGATGCCATTTTCAATGATATATATTGCAAATAAAGTTACTAAAATTATGAATTTTGATGACCTGAGAAATGAATTTTCAGAAAAGCAAGGCATAAAATTGTTATGATCAATGAAGTTATCACACAAATAAAGTATGTCTTACCTTATATAAAATTGTGGCACAAATATTACTCTTTGCAATTTGTAAGTTTATATCACTAGTCACACCACTATTATCTTTAGCATGCTTAATAAGTAATAAACTTTCTTAAAGGAAAAGTTTTATATTTTGGTACCTACACCTGTTCATCTTTTACCTTGAGTTTTTGAAATATAGATCCTGAGATAGCATTTTTCACTCTGCACTATAGATTATGTATTTGATCCTTGATGTGATGTCTGAATTATAGCTTTGAACACCTCCTTCAAGAGAACCAGACGTCCCATAATATTTTTTTTCTCCTAAAGAAGAATTTTGAGGAATCTCCACCTTTTCTGACTCAGGCTCCTTGCTTCCAAAAGACCAGCCAGAAGTCTTTCAACAAATGGTTGCATAGGAATACCTGGGCAGGTATGCATCAGGCTGACAATATGAAATTCTAAGACACAGACTTTTAAAAGGGCTTCTCTGGTGGCTCAGGTGTTAAAGAATCTACCTGAAATGTAGGAGACCCCGGTTTGACTCCTGGGTTGGAAAGATCTGCTGGAGAAGGGATAGGCTACCCATTCCAGTATTCTTGGACTTGCCTGGTGGCTCATCTGGCATGCATAAGAATACCTGGGCAGATATGCATCAGGTTGGCAATATGAAATACTAAGACATAGTCCTTTAAAAAGTTAAATCATATCAGTAGCTAACTACCTTACTTATTCCGAAATTTACACTGTTGGGGCAAATATAGGGAGAGGGATTCTGTTGCAAAAAATGCTCATATAGCAAGCATTATTTACTATATATTGTCTCATGTCCTTTTTACCACAACTATATGAAGGTATTACCTTAATTTTAAGTTAGGAAACTGATGCCCTGAGAAGTCAAATTGGATTCTTGACTCAGCCAAAAGATTTTTCTGATGCTGGTGGACATGCTTGTGTGTATCAACCCTGAAGGAGTAGGATTTTCCCTTTAGATCACTTGCCAAAGTCACCAAGAACACTTTAATATATTTGCTCTTTGCCCTTTAAGAAAATTGGTCTTTTGGAACCAAGGCTACTTATTTTAGTTTTCAGAACCCAGAATGAAAGGAAGCCAGCTCCCTATGATAGAGATCTTTCCTGAGATGGCCCCTTGTCAGCATTTAACTCCTCCTTCCAGCATTTCCTGTTACTCATCTGTTGTGTGTCTCTGCCAATTAAGGAAGGCCCTTTTCTCTGTATTCCCATTTCTTCACGTTTGCTGTTGGTTCTCCATTTGTAGACCATCTTGAACTGTGTACCTACAGCCTCCATTAGGCTTTCCTTCATTTTTGACATGATTCAAGTCAGGTAACTGGTCAGTTTTGATGTAATTCCTCAAAGAAAAATAAACACAGATTGAAGTCACTCTGTTGAGATCTGGAAGGCGTCCAGCTCACAGAGACCAATTTCGAGCAAGTCCTCCCAGGCTGGCAAGGCAAGCGCCGAGTTCCCTGTGCCTTCACAGCACTGACAGAGCGGTCCTTTGAGAGCCTAGGAAACCACTGCCTGCCCAGAGGAGGATTGTCTCTGGGTGAGAGACAAAGCATGCTTGACGTCATAGCACAACGGTCAAGAGCACAGATTAAGCAATCCTAGGTTTGAATCTTGACCTTGGGACAGTTGTATAACCTCTCTGAGCTTAGTGAGAGGTTGTTGTGAAGATCATCCCTGAGATAATGTCTGGCTATGTACACACTTTTGATAAATAGCACTATTTGTGAAGCAATCCTATAGCAATCGAGTCAAACTTCTTTTCTCTTTTAAATTGACTAACCTGACTGTATTTTATTTCTAACACTCACGGGATAGTTGTTGTTGTTCAGTGGTTAAGGCGTGTCCGACTTTTCTTGGCGAAGTGGTGTTTTTGCTTTTTAATACACTGTCTAGGTTTGCCATAGCTTTCCTTCCAGGAAGCAAGCATCTTTTAATTCATAAACTCACCAAGTCTGGGTAAGATAATGAATGAATTAAACCATAGAATGGGTTCTTCTGGAGAAGAAACTGGACAAGTCTTCCCTCTATCACATGGCTGCAGAGAGGAATACCTTGCTCATTTGGAGGAAGTGACCCCATCTCAGACTTCCAAGACCCATACTCTTTTCTTTTCCATCCCTGCTGGTATCACCCCCAACATCTTCAAGAACATGGGTTTCCTTATCTTCCCCATCAGACTATTGCTGGCAAATACCTCAATAGGCAACCACGGGACATTATAATGGCTGAAGATGTTTAAAGGGTGGTTCCCTCCCTCGTTTCCTCTATTTGAATACAGGACTTAGACAAGGGAGTGGCTGTCTTGTTGATATCAGCCTCTGGAGGGAGTTCATGTTGCAGCAAGGAAGGACTTACTGGAACACCCTCCTTCACCAGAGCCTGTATATTCCCTTATAGGTTAATGCTGCCCAGGCAGAAATCATATCAGTAGCAAAAAAGATGTGGGAATGGTAATGATTAGTCACAGATATTTGTTTAGTGCTTGATGAATTCAGCCTAGCTTCTGAGCACATTTCATTGGTTTTCCCAACATCAATGTGGGCAGACAGAGCATCTCCATGCAAGGGCAGGAGCCCAGACATGGCTTCAAAAGTCCAGGTTTTTCACTCAGCTCTACCATTTCCTCTCTGTGTGAGCTTAGAAAAATGGCTTACCTTACTCAGTCTCAGTGCCTAACCTGGACAAAGAAGAATGAAAATCATGCTGCATGGCTTTGCTGGTGACTTAGCTGGTAAGGAATTGGCCTGCCAATGCAAAAGACGCAAGAGATGTGAGTTCCATCTCTGGGTCAGGAAGATACCCTGGAGAAGGAAATGGCAGCTCACTCTGGTATTCTTACCTGGAGAATCCCATGGACAGCGAGCCTTGTGGGTTATGGTGCAAGGGGTCACAAAGAGTTGGACACGACTGAGCAGGCACACATAGTTAATAGGACTTTTGAGGGGCATGATGAGACAAGCCATTGATATTTGTTGTTTCTCCAGAAACCTGCAGTCCAGCTAGTTCAAGCATAATAAAAGGAAGAGTCAAAATTAAGATGGTGATCTTGGGGTCCAAGGCTCTTCAGGGACCCGGGGCCACGCTCTCAGAGCTGGGACTCTGACGAGTACAGGGGGCTGACTCTAAAGGAGATCTCGGCACTATGGTGCAAATGTGGGGTCTTGGTAAAACAGTTGATCAATGCAACCAAGGTTTGTCTCCCAGGAGACAGATAATAAAAGAAGCCATGGCTGCTGACATCTGTATGGAGAGGCAAAGAAGGAGAGAGCCTGTGACATTTTTGCAGTGAGGAAATGAAACATCTAATGCATTTCAAGATAGTGTGAGGTCAGCTGTAATAGTGGTGAGAAGAACCTGAGGCCTTGCACTAAGCTGTCAGTGAAGAAAAACAGACCACCAGGCACACGGGTCTCTAAGCGATAAGAACATTTCTCTTTGGAGGAAAATTACTGAGCAGAAAAATTGCAGAATGTAGGCTCAGGATGAGCACTTTGGGGGCCTGCACTGTCTGGACTCAACTAGTTTTCTCATTTTATTATTTTAAAAGATATATTTTATACCTGGAAATATTTCTATGTCTTTGAGTCTCAGGTAGGACTCATTGGGAATATATTTGTGTTTTATTTTTTAAATTATTCTCTAATAATTATTACATTTTTATGTTATTGCTATTCAGTTTCAAGTTACTTTGTAAATTTTGCTTATTTTCTGCCTTCTATTTGTCATTTCCCCCCTTTTTAAAAAATGCTCTTTCCTTTCTTTGGCTTGACTCAACATTATTTCTAGATTAGTTTTATTTTCTCATTCCATCTTTTCTACTGGTTTGGAAAGTAAATAGTCACATTTTGTTATTAATTAGTCTTGAAATTATAATAAGTCTAATTAAATTGATTGCATGTTGGAGAATTCAAATCAGCCTGAATTAATTGTCTTGATTTCTCCTTTTATTTCACCATATGTAATATAATAGTAATAAAGTAAGTGTAAATATTTATTCTCATGTGAAATTTAGTGTCTAACTTCTTTGCAGAATTTAATGTACTGTTTGTCACTTTGGCTGGCTCTCATCATGGTGCCCAGTTCCCTTGTGTGTGTTGTCTTGCTCCTGCGATTTTAGTTTTCCCTGAAATGTTATCTATTCAAATTATTTGGAGCCTGTCTTGAGTTCCCAAATTACTCCAGGGAATATCTGCTTTTGCTTCTGCTAGGCACCTAAGAAGACTACCTACAATAAGCATATAAAATTCTTCATTTGGACCTTTTGGGAATACACAGGTGTTTTAGACCCCCAAGATATCTGAGGTCCAGCTGATGGTTAGTAGTAAGGGGAAATACCCCCTTTACTCCTCACAGCATTCAAAACTAAAGGCCAATAGACAGGTTTCTTCACACTTTCTTTGTGGGGGATATTTTTCTATTCTCCCCCCTTTTTTTTAACTATGGATAGTGTCCTCTGTTATCCTGGCATCATTCAGGAGTTTTCCATCCAGCCATGCTCCTTGAGTAGGCCCCAGGCACTGCTTTCTATTCCCTGGAGTCTGCTCAGCTAGATGTGCCGTTTCCTGGAAGATCATAGATATTCCCACTGGATGCTTTCGTTCTTCTCTCTGGATTCTGGTTCTATTTGGCACTTGGCCTCTGAGTTTTTTCCTTAGTATCTTTTAAGATTGTGTGTGTGTATATGTGTGCTCAGTCATACCCATAGTCCATTTGTGACACCATGGACTGTAACCCAGAGGATCCTCTGTCCATGGGATTTCCCAAGCAAGAACACTGAAATGGGTTCATTTCCTCCTTTAGGGGATCTTCCCAACCCAGGGATCCAGCCAGAGTCTCTTGAATTTCCTACATTGCCAGCTGGAATTCTTTACCACTAGCACCACCTGGATAGATATCTTTTAAGATTATCCATTGATTTAAATTATATATATACAATACATAATATATTTAAGTATAAAATATAAAGCAAACATTTATATACATATATGTAATAAATATTTACAGTATAAAATTAACCATTTTATCTTTCTTGACCTAACTTTCTACACTTGCTTACTTACTAGTTTTGCAAAGTTTGTCTCTTCTTTGCTCTGCACAACCCAAAGTAGTTTGTGTCTATCGGTAGTATTTACCTTATCTCTTCATGCATTCTTGTATTTAGCAAACACAGACTTTCTTCTACAAGGAATCAAAACTTGTGCTTGACATTTGTTACTCAAGGCTGAATAAGACATGATTTTTATTGCCAAAGAACTCACAGTGCCCTGGGAGAGATGGACTAGTAATAAGGTAGTAACCAAGAATGTGATAACAGAGGTAAATACAGGTAGAAATGCAAGCATAAAGGAAAGGAACTTAACCCAGACTGGAGGAGGCAAACTTGTCCAGCCTTCTAGAAGACACCACACTTGGCATATCTAATGAAGCAAGGGTGAGAAAGAGTTAAGGACTTCTCAGGAACAGCATGTGATTAGGCAAAAAATGACTGATTGTTAACTTGCCACTAGAAGTAAAGAAGCTGCCTGTCAATGCAAGAGATGTAACAGACATGGGTTCCATCCCTGAATCTGGAAGATCCCCTGGAGGAAGGCATGGCAATCCATATAGTGTTGCACAGAGTCAGATAGGACTGAAGCGACTTAGTAGGCAAGAAAATAAAGCAAAACAAAAACCAGCTTGTCCTGGGCTTCTGCTCATTATTTTCTCCTAATACAATTTTCACGCTAAAGATAAAGTTTTAAATTCTTGTTGTACTGTAAGGTTAAAGCATAATGTTCACCTTGAAACTCAGTAAAAATGAATATTTTCCACTTAGTGCTTCCTGTAGTTTGACTCCTAACTCACTCAGGAAACTCTCAAATCGCAGTTATTCATGAGTGGGTTCCCATGGTTTATGAAGTTTTTAACTGCCAAATACTCACATTACTTTTCTCTGTAACCTCATGACCTTGAATTTTCACTTTTACTCTCCCATGTCTCTGCCACTAAATTAAGAAATGACAGAAAAAAGGCAAAAAAAAAAAAAAAAGAGAGAGAGAGAAAGAGAGAGAGAAAGCCACAACAAGATCAAATGACTTTAAATGCAACAGAATGGACCTGGGTTAGATGCACAGTAGAAGTGCTTGACAGGAAGAGTTGTCACAAGTGGAACAAGTAAAAAGAAATAGTGTGAACTAGCAGGAGGCAGTGTGTCCTGAGATATAGCAACAAAGTTGTGAACTCTTGCTTTGATTCTGCCTTACAACATGATCTCAGAATTCTCACTTTGAACACAGACAGGTTAGCGTATGGACACTGGATTGATTAGTGAGAATGTGGAGGAAGGGGACAGGATGACTTATAGACTTCTAGTCTGATCGTTGGCCGAAGAGTGTTTCTATCCCCTGAAAGAAATATGGTCCAACAGTAGTATAATATGGCAATAATGATAATAAGATTGAGCCCTGTGTGTGAAACCTACAGGTGAAAATGACTAGCAGGCAGCTGAATATCTGGATCTGAATATCTAGATCTAGCATCTATGCATGTTCTGGTCAGGAGATATAAAAACAAAAGGCAGTAAGTCAAATTTGCAGAATCCGTTTTGTCCATGATGTCCTTGGTTTCATCCATCAAGTTTCATATTTAAAAGCAAACACTCAAGATATTTTATTATGATCCCTTTTGAATTATTACACCCATTACTCCTAAATTCTCCCTATCATTTTTATTGCTTTTCTTTGGACAGAGGATACAAGGACATGAGAGACTTGTCTTTGCCTCTCCATCATCCCCAGGCCAACACTGCTGTACCATCTGGGACAAGGCAGTGTCCCTCTTGGAACATCAGTCTCCTTTCAGAAGAGATGAGCTCTGGGCACAATTTCCATCTAAATTCTTTGATTCCCACTCTGGTTTGGAGGGAGATTGTAATTTAAAAGTGAAATTGTCGGTTGATTTTTTTTTCTTGCCTTATTTTTTCTTTCAAGTAATAAACAAACAACAAGAACAAGACCCTAATAAGATAAAACAAAGTAATTGGAAGAACTGCATTCAGATCTTCATAAGTAAAGTCTCTTTTTAGTCATAATGCTCCAGGGTCAGCAGCGTAGTGAAACAATGACACACAAATAAACAGATTATCTAGCTATAATACTAGAGGTATGTATTTGATCTTTGGGGAGAAGTCCACTCATCTCATTTCAATGTAATTTTTTTTCTTTGTTTCTGTTGAAATCTCTCTTCTCAAAGACATTCTAAGGCCAGGACCTGAAGCTCATTTATTATGGTACATGCATTCCTGATTGCATGTCTGACACTCAGTAGATATTTGTTGATTGAAGGATAGTCATTATTACATTGGAGTTTTTTTAGCACAAAATCTATTATGTAAATGGATTTAAAAGAAAAAAAAGACAGAAAAGAGCCATTAGAAACTCAATTTCTACTTTTTATTTACGTCTCCTTTCAAAATAAGTCCCTTAAAAACTATTGTTGTACAGAATGGGGCTTAGGGATCAGAGCCCAGAGTATTTACAAATTTACAATAATCTTGAAGAGAGGAAAGGAGTTGATAATTCACAGAAGTTCCTTATCAGAGGTTTGGGGGATGAAGAAGTTAACTTGTTATTTACATGACCACCATACCTTAGGAGGTGTCATCGTAAACAACAGGGTTGAGTGTCTTCAATCAAGGCGATAGCTAAGGGTGGGAGGAAATGATGCAAATCTATGCAGTCAGTTGAAGCTGAGTTGAGACTGAGTTACCCAAGAAAAACATTTTCTGCTTTGAATCTGAAAATTAAAATTGAAACTTGGGGTAGACATGAGTCATCAGGTGATAGGAACTCATGTGGTTCCCACAGCTTTCAGGATCTCAAGATTGTGAGATATCTTCATCTGCTGAACCCTGACTTGATGGATTATGCAAGCACAGACAAGCTTAAGATCATGACAACCAGCAGCAAATATGTGCTAAATTCATATATTCCTTCATTTTTTTGCAGATAGCAATGATTCTAGGTATTATGCACAAGACTTATAACTATCAGTGAAATCCATTCTCTGCAAATATAGCTTGGCAGGAGGGCTGGAAGGAAGAGAAAAATAAAGAGATCTTTAAAAAAAAAAAAGGTGGTGCTAAGTGCTAAGATGAATATAAGTACAAATTGCTCTGGGAACACAGAAGAAGAGTATATAACTGACACTTGGGGCAGGAAGGGAAGCTTCCTGGAAGAAGTGATATCTGAACTGAGACCTGAAGGACATCTGAGAGTCAACTAAGAAAAGGCAGATTGCAGACTTAAGCTTAGTTATGTTGAGTCTAAAAGTAACTTTGGGACATCTGAGTGGAGCTGTCCTCTGGGTAACTAGAATTCAGGAAAGAGAGTTGGGTTACAATTATAGATTTGAGTGTGCTTCACAAGTTAAAAATTAATTATAGCTTGGGGAATAGAGGAAATTTCAAAATGATATTTGACAGAGTGAGAACAAAGCAGAAATAATAAAGGAATCATGAAAGAAATTGACACTTAAAGGATGACATGAAGAAGAGAAGAGACTGAAGGGGTATGAAAGAAGTAGGAGGAAAATGAGAGAAGACAGGTGCTGAAACTAAGGGAAGAGAAGGGAGTGAACATGGTTAGGTGGACAAAGAAGGTCCAGGTCTACAGGGGGTCCACTGGCTTTAGTGACAAGGGCATTAATGTTGACCATTTGTGGAAGTCATTATAGTGGGGTAGTAGAAGTGAAATGAGGTGGCCCTTGGTGACAGTGACTGGGGGTGAATGTAGAAAGGTAGCAAGGGTTGACAGGTCTCCCAAGAAGCATTGCTAGCCTTCACAGCCAGCCCTGGCTGTCCCACCAATGAAAAATAAAGTAGGCATTCCTGTACCTCTCTTCTTTTTCTTTCCTAAGCTTTTAATCATTAACATCACCCTCCCCCCTTTAAACCATTCATACTCCTTGATAGAACTGAGGACAGCATTTATCAATTAAAGCATGGGCCCCAATGACCTGATAAGATGGTAGATGCCTAGTCCTGAATTTCAATCTTTGGTCCCCAATCTGGCCATTCTGTTTTGCTCAAATCTCTTTTTCCCTCTAGATTTTGATCTTCTCATTTATAAACTGGAGATAATAAAAATATGTATAGATTTATTGAGAGAGTTACATGAGTATTCTCTTGTCTACTTGGCATAGTGCTTGAATGATATCATCTGGTCTACCCTATTGCATTTGGGTACTTAAGGTCAGGAGAAGATGCTAACTTGCCTTCACTTGATTCAAAATATTCTCGGCAGACTTTAGCTTTCACAGATGAGAAAACTGAGGCTTGCAGAAGTGGCATGCTGAAGGTGACCCAGGTATTTTGTAGAAATACCTGGAGTTGGGCCCAGGACTTCCAATATCCAGGTTCATCCTCAATAGCAAATATCTGGGACAAAAATGGAATATAACTATGCCTTCCCATCTCTTCATCTTCTCGTGCTTTGCCAGTTTTTCTAGACCAAAAAGATCAGGCTGTCTTGTAACAGTTTATAAGAATTATGGCAAGAGCTGACTCAGCATCAGGATCAAGCTACAGTCAAACTTACTATCAGACTTGAAATGGCTCCATGGCCAGTTGGTCAGAAGGATCACTGGACCCTCACTGCTCCAAGAAATTTTACCAAATTTCAAAACTGGATATTTTAAAGGCTGCTGTATCATTATTGCTGTTGTTGATCTGAGGAAGTAGAAAGAGGACAGTCTGCTGCCTTTCAGCCTTTATGTACCTTCCACTCATTGTAAACTTTGCCTGTAAGAACCTGGAATTCCTTGGCTCCTTCATCTATAAAATGGAGATTAAAGTATTTGTCTTGCAAGACTGTTGAAAACCCAAGATAAAATAATAATCCTGGAACTAAACCTCAAAAATAAGTATCCATGTCAGTCACTGTGTCTTCATTTCCTGGTGATTAAGGAGACCTGAGCAAAGTAAGCAGGTGTGGTTTTAAAACAAACAAACCAAATGGAAAACAGAATCTTTATTCCAAAAAGGAAATGCTAAAATACCTGGATGAACTGACTTGCAAAGCCACAGATTCTGAGTTTGTGGTGAGGATTGATTTAGCTCATCCCCTTCTCTGGTGGCTCAGTGGTAAAGAATCCACCTGCAAATGCAGGAGACGCCAGTTTGATCCCTGGGTCAGGAAGATGCTCTGGAGAAGGAAATGGCAACCCACTCCAGTATTCTTGCCTGGGAAATCCCATGGACAGAGGAGCCTGGTGGGCTACAGTCCATGGGGTCACAAAGAATGAGACATGACTTAGTGACTCAACAACAGTCTATGTATTAATAAATTACACAGAAGATGCTGAGTGTGTATAGAATGGTCATTGAATGCTAGCTACTGCTATTATTATCAGTTGTTTCTAACAAACAGCAGTGAGGCAGTGTTTACAGCCTACACTGTGCTATTTGAAAGTTCTTCCCAAGGTAGAAAAATCACACAGGAATTCTATATACACATTGTATGCTCCCAGCCTCACAGTTTTCTTGAACAGTGGTGTCTCTATTTCTTATTCTAGCTACTCATTGGCACATGTTCACCCATATTCTCTTTATCTTGTGTAGTTAGCATCCATTTGAAAAATCATCTGTAGCAGGAACAGTTAGGAGCTTCCATTAAAAAAAATATTAGTCTATTTATTTGGCTGTGTCAGGTCTTAGCTGCTGCTTGTGAGATCTTCTGTGCAGAGTATTCCAGAGCTCTTTGCTCAGTGGTAGCGGTGCTTGAGCACAGTTGCCCCAGGGTATGTGGGATCTTAGTTCCCCAACCAGTGACTGAACTGAGGCCCATGCACTCAAAGGTGGATTCTTAACCACACGACCACCAGGATAGTCCCTTGGGCACTTCCTATTTAAATCACCATTTTCCTACCATGGGACACTTTCCCAGCTGGAATAGGATCTAACGTCCTCCCAAGCCCTGACCACCCACTTCCAGGGACTCTAGAGCCATGTTTGTGATGGACTGATTTTTATATAATAATTAAAACCAGAGATTCACTTATTTATTCATTTCCTTTTACCAAATTACAAATTAGGTCAAATGAAGGCTTATGCCTCCAGAGAATGAAAAATAATACAAATCCTACTCTTGGAACTCTCAGGATCTAATAGGAAAAATAAGCTAGAGATACATAGGTGGTCATAACACAAGACAGAAAATGATCATTATTCTGAAAGTGTTCCAAATACATTCCCTTGAGTAGTCTGAGGAGAGAGAGAGATGGAAGGCTTTGCAGAGGTGATGATGATTTAAGTAGATGGTGAATTGCCTCCCTGCTGGAGGGATTCAGGAGAGAACGCAGGCAAAGTAGAGAGAGAAGATGCTTTGGCAGAAGGAGGATATTTAAGGCTGGAGGTAGGGAACGAGGGGGAAGGGCAAGATTGTAGACAGTGCATGGAGGGCCTTGGGTGGTGTTCTGTTTGCTAAGCAAAGGGACCCCTGCAGCTGTTTCACTGGGAGGTGTCCTCAGCCATAACTCTCCTCCAGCAAAGAGTAATGTGCTGGCGACCTTACAGATGGGCTGTGAGTGGGTGCCTGGGTCAGGGAGGTTGCATCAGTGGCCCGGGGGACAGGTGATGAGGCCTGAACCAGGGGTGGTGATGGAGATGAGGCAGTAGGCCCAAGAGACACTGCAGATGTTTAATGGATGGATGTTGGCACCTGGTTGAGTACTGGCAACCAGGAAGAGGGAACGTCTAGAGGCCACTGAGATTTTACCTATCTGGGCCATCCAAAGGTTGTGACACTCTTCCCAGTTAGGCCTGGGCCTGACTTTCCCTGGGGTTCTGAGGGAGAGGCCACAGTTGGTGTTTCAAGCTGTTGCGGGAGCACCAATATGGTCGTGTCCATCTCGACAGCTCCCCATGACTAGCCCACTACATAGTGAGGTCTAATAAAATCTGTGAAATGAATGATGCCACTAGGGTGCAAGCTTCATAACCCAGACCAAAGCTGTGAGTCCGTTTGACACAACGGTTACATCCACTAGTGACAGCAGTCTGGCAGGGCGCTCTCTGCACACCTCCAGTGGTTGAAGTGCACAGTGGGTCAGAATGTGGCCGGAGACGGCAGTGAGTGCAGTAGCCTGGGGTGGAGGTCACAGCATCTGCACCTTATCAGGCTCCCAGCCCATCTTCAGCATGGGGTTACCGTGAGAGTAGAATGGTGTTATTAGGGGTGGCAAGGTATTGACTTAAAAAAGATGCACAACATGAGCGTTTTGAGTTCAATTTTGTTTGAAGCAAAATGAGAACTGTAGCCTGGGAGAGAGCAACTCAGATAGCTCTGAGAAACTGCTTCCAAGAGAAAGGGTGGGAGGGTCAATATAGGGGGTTTTGGTGAAGGAGGAGTCCATGCAATCAAGCACTTATCCTACAAAAGCTTTCCCGTTAGTCATGAAGAGCCGATGTCACCGTAAAAGGATTTAGTGCTTTTCTAGATACGAAGAGATGCAAGAATTGGGACCATGGAATCTGTTCCTGAAAATATCTAATTATCTAAAAACCTGTTCCACCAGTTTTCTTGGAGCACAAAGTGCCTCATTCCTGTTATTGTCCCTGAACTCCTTCAGGACATGTGGAAGGTCAACAATTGCCCCTGCATAGGATTCAGTACAAGCAGAAAGTGAAAATGAAAGTGTTAGTTGATCAGTCATGTCTAAATCTTTGCAACCCCATGGGCTGTAGCCCTCCAGGCTCCTCCATCCATGGGATTCTCCAGGCAAGAATACTGGAGGGGGTTGCCATGCCCTTCTCCAGGGGGTTTTCCCGACCCAGGGATCAAACCTGGGTGTCCTGTATTGCAGATGGATTCTTTACCAGGACAGCCACCAGGGAAGCCCTGCAGAGGCAGATGGAGAATGCTCTTGGCAAGCACCCATTTGCCATTGACAATGGCAGCGTCCTCAACTCCATACACGTGAGCCTCAGGACAGGGTACTTGCCTTCTGCCCACTGTCCGGTCATAGACATGCCACACACATTTGGCAGATTGCAGACTTTCTGTATAGGAAGCTTTTAAAAAATATGAACGAATTGAATCTAGACTATTTAAAAGGAGGGAAGATAGGCTCCTGGGAGAATCCTTGGCATCCTGAGAGGTGAAATGCTGGGCTCAAGATCTAAAATGCTCTGATTATAAGAGTTTAAATGGTCCCTGTTGAAACAAACTAAGATGCTCCTGAATTCGTGATTCTCTTAACTGAATCCTTTCACCCTTTTGGATACAATTCAGACTCCATGTTTTCTGAGAAGCCTTCTGACACCCAGTCTGAGTTAGATTTTCCTTCTCAAAGCATGTGACATGCTGGGTCACCTCTGTCATAGCTCACATTGCCTCACTCGTGTCTGCTCTGTTAGGCAGGGAGACTGTGTCTTATTTATCACTGCATCCCCAGAGCCTGCACACAATAGGTGTGCAATAGACATTCATCAAATGAGAAAAAATGAAAAAAAAAAAAAAGACTGTGCATAGGTTATAATTGTTATTTTAACATAAATGCAATTAAGAACTTCTATTTATATAGCAGACTGAACAGGGTTGTAAGAAACAACATGGTGTAAATGTAGTCATTCAAACATTTCTTTCCTAAAACATTTCAATCCTGACCATGGTGAGGGAGTGCCAGGAATATTTGCAATTTTCATACATATAAGAAAGAAATGCAGGGAAATTTCAAGGGTCCTCCAAGGTCAAGTGAGGTCCAATTAGCCCAGCGATTTCTCATGCCAGAATTTCTGATGAAATCAGAACATTAGGGTTCTGACCTAATGTTTTATAAAATAGGTGATGCCCAAACCAGAGAACTTTGGGGGGGTGGTGGGGAGCGGTATTTTTCTTGGGGCAATATCGGGAAAACATGTTTGCCTATGACTAATCCCCTCCTGTGATGTTGGTATTATCTTTGAGGGTTTTCAAGATAAATAGATTTAAGCTGTTGTCAGTTTCACCAGACAAAAACAAACAGACCCAGGGTCTTTTCATGTGTCTGCACTTTCACAGAATCGCCCCCCGCTGCTTGTTGCTCTGTGGTTTTGTGGTGTTGTGGGTGGTGGGATGACAAAGAGAGTGTGCAGGGAAGGGAGAATACCAGGAAGACGAGAGCACAGTCATGGTCAGCAGAGTCATAATCAGCAGGTCATGGTCAAGCCCGGAGCTGTCAGAGGACTCCTTGCTCCCAGATCAGTTCAGTCAAGGCACCAAACCATCACTGAACACCCACTCTGCATCCAACCCTGGGCCAGGTGCTGAGAACACATATGCAGACTGACCTTGTCCTTGCATAAACCTCGAGAAGTATTTACATTAAAAACAACACACAGAAAATGAAGTTGACATTGCTCTGTTGAAACATTATAAGATTACCATCTAAGAAAAGCCTGCTCCATCAGTGATCAGAAGTGACAGTTCTGGCCCCAGCACAGTTATCAATTGTCTGTTTGACAGTGGACATCCCTCTTGCCATTATGATCCTCGGTTTCCTCACCTGTAAATAGGAACTTCTTAAAAAAAATTTTTATTTATTTATTTGGCTGCACTGGGTCTTAGTTGTGGCATGCAAGATCTTAGTTCCCTGACCAGGGATCAAACCCAGGGCCCCCTATATTGAGAACATGGAGTCTTAGCCACTGGGCCCCAGGGAAGTCCCAACAGGAACTTCTTATTCCTTATAAGTTGGACTTACTCTCCATGACCCTTCCAGCTTAGCTAATTAGACTCCCAAAGAAGCTAGAAATTGTTGGACAAAACACATTCAGCTACCTGCCATGGAGGGCTAGGAGTCCCTTTTGCCTCCATGTCATTATTAGACAAGGAAATGAAGACAATCTAAGGATGCTTTCCATATTTCCGGTATTGGCATGGCCTTGGCTTTGACAATCAGACAGTAATTTGTGGTCAGTGCCAGTTGCAGCATCTCCATCATGGACTGTGTCACAAAATCAAACCAGCTGTTTGGGACCAAACACAACTTTCACTGAATACCAGATGTGTCACTAGATTCATTCTCCTGGATGCCCTGGTCCAGCCTTCTGGGAAGTACACTAGCATTTCAAATGCTTGAGTGAGTAACTGAGGAGGTGACCACCCACCTTCCCCACGAAGTATTTCTGCAGGGTCCATATGAGGTGCTGACAACACTTCCCCTTTTTCTTTATATATCTGAGAATATAGCTGGATGTAGAGTCTTCTGGTGATACATACAGGCTTTGCTGCAGGCGAACAACTCACCCCCAATAAAAATCACCTGTCGGTTGTCAATTCACATCCACTGTGTCTTTTTCTGCTTTCCCAACCCTCCTGGGAGCCCTTTGAGTCGGCTGTGTGGTGTAGACATGCTTCCCTTGGGAATTGTACTTGCCTTATGAATTACCCAGCCGGTGGCTCACCACCCAGTTGGGGGGTGAGGTGCCCAGCCCAGCCACTTGGGGAGAGGGATTGCGGCTGTGAACACGCGAATAGGCCCGTAGGCACTCTGCGTGTTGAGCTCCTGCTCCGTCGTGTCTGACTCCTTGCGACCTTGTGGACTGTAGCCCCCAACTCCTTTGTCCGTGGGATTCTCCAGGCAAGAATACAGGAGTGGGTTTCCATTTCCTCCTCCAGGGAATCTTCTCAACCCAGGGATCGAACCACCTCTCCTGGGTCTCCTGCACTGCAGGCGGATTCTTTGCTGCTGAACCACCAGGGAAGCCCCTGTGAAAAACCTGAAATCTGGAGAGACCCTGCTCTCCTCTCAGCTTTCTCCTCTCCTATCTAGGCATCATGGCGTAGACTGGTCCTACCCAGAGGCAGGGGAAACAGAAAGGTGGCTAACAAACACATTCAAGGTAAATATGACAGTCATATTAGTAAGTCTAAAAATACAACCAAAATAGACAAGATTTTTCATATGGGCATATTAGCAAAAAAATTATATCTGAGTTGAGTCAGAAATTATGCAGTGCTGGTGGGAACATAGTTGGAAGAACCTAAATAAGAATAATTTAGCTAGTATGTATCAAGAGACTTAGAAATGTTCAGTGGAGTTCTTTTTCTAATGATTAACTGTTCACAAGAAATTCTTGTGATAATTCAGATTACCCTTCTTGTAATCTGTGTGCTAATTGTCACATCTGTTATCTTGAAAAAGAAGGTTTCTTCATTGGGTGAGATTCGTGTTAAAATAGATTTTTTTTCAAGAAGAGTTTATTGTGAATACTTTTTCTTAATCCTTGTATTTCTGAGAATATGGTTGTATGTAGAATTCTAGAGTCACAAGTTATTTTATTCAAAAGTTCGTGGGCAATTGTGTTGCTTTCCATCATCTCATGTTACTGGTGGTAAATTCTGAGTCCATCCATTTTTTTTTGCAGTATTGTGGGTAGACATTTTTGCCAGGACACTTCTCAGTATCATTCTTTATCCCCCAAATTCAGTAACATCATCAAAATATAATGTAAATTTAGTCATGCTCATGAATTCTTCCTGGAACATGCCATATCTTGTAGGATTTCAGATCCAGGTCTCCATTTCCAGAAATTTTTCATTTACATATTTAAAGTTTTTGGTTTCAGACATTCTCTTTACTATATTGGCAATAACAATTATCCCACAGTGATAGTTCCGTTGCCTATTACCTGTATCTACTCATTTTTAATTCTTTATCCTTTTCTCCTTTTTCTATGGAATTTTTCTCTTTCTATTCTCTATGTCACTGTCTCAGTTTCCTGCAGTGTCATATCAGTTCTACTGTTGAATTTTCTAATGCCCTTTTAGAAATTCTGCAATAGTATTCTATTTTTGTCTTCTTGTTATTTTCTTTATCTCTGCTGAAGCAATATCTCATTCATTTTATCACATTCTCTCTGATTTGATCTTCTTGACACTTTACTCTCTTAATTTTCTTGAAAATAAAAAGCACAAAATCTAAAACTGTGTCCATTACTTTCAGAGGAGGGGGAGATTTTTTTCCATTAAGTACCCATCATTTGTTTTTATTTCACTTCATCTTTTGAAATAACTTTTGCATTGGTTTCTTATCATTTTGCTTTCTCTCTTAATTCTTTCTGAATAGAGGCGGTTGTGATTAGAATGGATAATAGCCAATACTGGTGAAGTTGAATCAGACATGGCTGGAAGGCCAGATATGATGGCTTGGGTCTTTGCTCAGCTGCCTTGGAGAGAGAAAAGAGAACTAGGACATTGGTCTTCAGCAGATGGCACTGATTCCTTTTCCTTGATCTGCAATTTTATTAAAATTTCTTCAGAGTAGGGACTGATCATCAGTCTGAGACTTAGGACATATTCTGCCTTTATTCTGTTCTCTCATTTGTGGAGTCTAGTCACATGCATATGAAAGGTTCATGGTTCTATGGGCTTTTAGTTTGCTGCATCTTACACATACTTAATTTTCCACCCTTCTGGACTTTTGGTGTCCACCAGTCTATGAACTTTTGTAGGTCAGAGATTTATCCATGGTTCTTGTGCAGCATGTTTTCACCTGGTACATGCTCAGAAAAAAATTTAAACCATTGTTCCAGTTTATTTGACGGAGAGATTTAAGGTCAAGAGCCTAAATGTTAGTCAATAGCTAGATCCAACATCCCTGTTGATTTCCATGACATAAAAGTACAATGAATAAATATGGGCGGTAGCAGGAAGCATGATCCCCTGAACATTCTGATCTTCTGTGGAACGGAACTTTAATTCTTGCTATAAATTAGGAGCCTAAGGATCAGGATCAGATCATATTCATCCATTTTCTCAGTCAACAGGAAAGCCTTGGCAACACTTCAGAGACATCTCTCCCTTTCCTGAGATTTCATGCTGCCTCCTTACTTTTGTCAATGCCTCAAGCACCATATGTAGATATGTGTAGATGAGAGGCGGTGTAAGATAAGGAAGAATATAGCAGATTTCAAACAGTTCTTTCTATGCCATTATATACACTATAGTATTAAAACATAACAAAAAGGAAAATTAAAAAAAATCTGTTCTGACAATCTGCTTCATGAGTCTTGAAAAATACACAAAACAAATCACCCCAGATGAGATGCATATCTCAGTTCTCACCACCTCAACCCAATAAAGACAATCCCATGGGCCTGTGAATGGGGAAGCCAGGAGAGGTCAGACCATAGATCCCCTTCCTTTAGACAGGACTGTAATGAAATCATCGTTGACCAAGGGCTGTTAATGGCTCTGGGTGATCAGAGCACAGCAAGCATTTCCATTATTCTCCATAGGATGACTTGTGAATGGCCACCTCCTTCACATCCTAGGGCCTATAAACCAGATCAAGTCATGTCCAAGTGTCTGGTCAGTTCTGTGTGGGATGGTGGATGACCTCACAACTTCTGGAAAATGGCAGCTCTCAGCTCAGCATAATGTGTCCATAGCTGGAACATCCTTACATCATTTTGTAGAAAAGAATAAGGAACTGGGAGTTTTCTGTGACCTCCAGCTTCCAACTTACATTCTGATGGTTTCATTAGCTGACCTCTGCAGTGAACAACGTCAGCTGGAGACACACAGGTCTGGGTTCAAATCCTGGACCCATCACTAAATGGCTGGGTGTGTTTCTTCCCTCCTGAATAATGAAGTACACCCATACTTCACCTGGCCTTCGTGAAGACGGGTAGATTGTCCACCTACGGTGAAATGGAGACATCATTCATTCAGGATTCTTTACACTTATGGGCCTGAGAATAACCTTGGTATAAGCCACAGGAACCCTTTGTTCTATCGATGATAGCAACCCCATGTGATCTTGAGCATGTCCATTCGATTCTCTGGTTTGACTTAACGTTTTGGTTAGGTAAGATTTGATCTGAACTGATCTCAAAGACATTTAAAATTTTAAATAAGGCAATATCCCACAAAGCATTCTAATACTGACCCCAAAACAACACATTGGTAGAATATTACTCAACCATAAAAATGAATGAAGTAATGCCATTTGCAGCAACATGGATGGGCCTAGAGATTGTCATACTGAGTATAATCAGTCTGACAGAGGAAGAGAAATTGATATTGCTTATAAACAAAATCTTTTAAAATGGTACAAATGGGCTTATTTACAAGACAGAAGCAGACTTGTTGACTTACAGAATGAACTTATGGCTACTGGGGAGAAAGGTGCAGTGGGGTGGGAGGGAAGGGATAGTTAGGGAGTTTGGGATGGATATGTACACACTGCTATACTTAAAGTAGATAACCAACAAGGACCTACTGTATATCACAGGGAACTCTGTTCAGTATTATGTAACAACCTAAATGGAAAAAGAATTTGAAACAGAATAGATATATGTTATGTATAACGGAATCACTTTGCTGTACACTTGAAACTAACACAACATTATTAATCAACTGTAGTCCAATATAAAATAAAAAGTTTTTTAAAAGAGACTAGAATTGACCCCTCCTTGCCTCTACCATTGTACTGTTAGGATCCCATTCTCTGCTTTCTTACTTAACTCTGTAAGATCATATGGCCATTTTAGCAGTATCACAACTCATGCTGTCTTATAATTGCCTGTTTTGTACCCCTAGACTGTGAATTCTTTATGACAGCAACTGTGTTTCATTCCCTTGACATTCCTTATGGCTTGACAAAGGCTTATTAGCACATAGCAGTTGCTAATTAAATGCTTGTTGAATTATGGTGACTGACCCAGTTTATTTACCAAAACATTATTGAACAAATCTGTTGGCAACTATAGTCTCTCTTCTCTGGGCGTTGAAAAGAGAATACTTCTTAAATATTTCTAATGGCATAATTTCAGATAAAGGCAGTCTTCCCAGGAAACTTCAACCTTTGATTTCAGTAAAACAGGCAGAGAGATATTTTTCCATCTATGTATAAAGACAAGAGTTTAGTATCCTTATGAGGGTAGATTTTCTAGTTTGAATTTCATTGGTTGAATAGTGTATGAAGTGTCAACTGTTTATATATAAGACTTCACACCAGGGTACAGATAAGAGAGTATAATGAAAAAACTAAAGGAGTTAACTCTAAAACTAAACCATTTAAACTTGGAAAACACAATTAAGTTAGTGAGCATCCTTTTCTATATTTGTTGAAGATAATAACCATCACCTTGTGTACCTTAAGAGGGCATTATGGTTATCCCTTGAGATTTTACACTCAGCTTTATTGATTGAAGTCTATTAATAAAGTTTACTCAACTTTACTGATAAACTGTAAAATGTCAAATTAAATAAAGGCAGTGATAATCTTTCTAGATGCAGCCTCCCTCCTTCTTTTTTTTAAACTGTGAGATCTGTGGGATTTTAAGTTCCCCAACCAGAGATAGCGGCTGGAACATCAGCAGTGAAAGTGCAGAGTCCCAGCACTGGACCGCCAGGGAATTCCCACATTTCCCCTTCTCTTAGCTAGCACTGTTTGGGTTTAATAGCTGCTTATATACCTAATGTGTCAGCCACTCAGTTGTGTCCCGTTCTTTGCAACTCCATGGACTATAGCCTGCCAGGCTCCTCTGTCCATGGAATTCTCTAGGCAAAAATACTGGAGTGGGTAACCATTCCCTTCTCCAGGGGATCTTCCCAACCCAGGGATTGAACCCAGGTTTCTTGCATTGCAAGTGGATTCTTTACTTTCTGAGCCACCAGGGAAACCCTAATGCCTAAAATACACATATTTTCCCCTCAGTTTCAGGTCTATGTGATAACTACAGAACACAGAACTGAGAGCAAATTTCTGACTTCACTTTTCTTTAACTGGTTTCATTCTGCCTTCCCTAGGCACCCAGGCTTAATCCACTCTTAGACAACCAAGACTGTGAGCTCCATTGTTTGTATTTGCAATGATTCAAGTGAAAATTCTCAATCACTAACTTCTTCCCTTTGGACATATTTGACACTCAAATTTGTATTCTAATAATGCTTGCTCAGCATTTTCTGTCCCTTCTGCATCTTTCTAGAGAAATATTAGTGTGAATTGTTGAAAATCCTCACAGCTTCTTTTAAGGCTGAAAGAGACAGCAGAGGTGGCATGTCCTCTTCTGTCCTCACTCTGCTGAGGAAGCCAAGGGATTGAGAGAAGGCATGGCTGTATGAGGGGTCTGCAGTGGAAAGAGCTTGACATTGGAGTCAGATGGTTCTGTGTGACTTTGAGTGAGTTACTTATCCTCTCTGATCCTGTATGTTCTCATCTATAAGAGGAAAGCACTAATCACAACACTATTGTACGACTGGTGTGCACCGGGAAATTGTACAGCTAAGTGCTCTGGGGTCAGGCCCCACAGAGTAAGTGCAGATTTGGGGTTGGGGTGTAGAACATCTGAGTCCCAGGCCTACTCTGGTTGCAGGGAGAAAGCCATTTCTGACTCCATGTTGGAACTGTTTGTTTGACTTGCTTTTCATTGTTCTTGCTGTTATAATCATACTCACTGGCTTGCCTGGAGGACCTTGCTTGATATGTAAACTACAGTGCCTTTGTTCAGCTCAGGGACAGATAGTTTGTCCCTGCCCACCTGTGAAGGTCTAGTCAAGGCCATGGTTTTTCCAGCAGTCATGTATGGATGTGAGAGTTGGACTATAAAGAAAGCTGAGTGCTGAAGAATTGATTCTTTTGAACTGTGGTGTTGGAGAAGACTCTTGAGAGTCCCTTGGACTGCAAGGAGATCCAACCAGTCCATCCTAAAGGAAATCAGTCCTTGGTGTTCATTGGAAGGACTGATGTTGAAGCTGAAACTCCAGTACTTTGGCCACCTGATGCGAAGGGCTGGCTCATTTGGGTCTTTACCCTGATGCTGGGAAAGATTGAAGGTGGGAGGAGGAGGGGATGACAGAGGATGAGATGGATGGATGGCGTCACCAACTCAATGGATGTGAATTTGAGCAAACTCCAAGAGTTGGTGATGGACAGGGAGGCCTGGCGTGCTGCAGTCCATGGGGTCGCAAAGAGTCGGAGACAACTGATTGACTGAACTGAACTGAACTGAACCTGTGAATAGAGGTTAACACACCTCTTCCTCAGGCTAGCCATTCCCTTGGAGATGTTTTGTAAGACTGAAGACCCTTTCACTTTACTTCCCCACTGCCTTTCCTTCTCTGCCTGCTGCCCTTAGCTCCTCATTGCTTCTTTCTCTCTGATCTATAAAAGCACCTGGTGTCCAGACCCCAATAAGATGGTTATTTTTGAGCCACTAGCCTACCATCTTCTCGGTCTGACAGCTCCCTGATTAAAGTTTCTTCCTTGCCTCAACACCTGGTCTCTCACATTCATTGGCCTTTTGTGCAGCGAGCAGAGTGAGCTTGAGCTTGGGTTTGGTGACACTCCTACTCCTCTACAGCTGCCCCCCATCCCCGGTCGTCCTCCACTCACCCTCAGAGCCCTCCCCCACCATCCACACCATCCACCACACACACTCTGTAAATGTAGAATAGCAGCCTCCCTGCTTTGTCTCCCTCAGAGGGACTAAACGTAGAACAAGCCCGGGAACCTAAGGTCGAGGAGGCATGGTCATTTGCAATCACCTTTCTTTTCCACTTCTTTCTTTTCTTGCACAGAGATTAGTTAAAGAAATACATCACAGCTCCCTGCATAATAAGAGGCGAATATAGTTCACCAATCCCCAGAGTCTCACTGTGCTGAGTACAAGTTGATGTGCAAGCGTTCAGAGATGTAGGGGCCTTGTCTTAATGTATTACTGTTCATTGTGCATACGTGTTCCGTCGTGTCTGACTCTTTGGGACTTCGTGGACTGTAGTGCTCCAGGCTCCTCTGTCCATGGAATTTTCCAGGCAAGAATACTGAAGTAGGTTGCTAATTCCTTCTCCAGGGGATCTTCCTGACCTGCGTCTCTTGTGTCTCCTACATTGGCAAGAGAATTCTTTACTGCTTTCCGATTAGATACACCCTCCCAGCTACTTCCAAAACCTCCTCCAGCTCCGTCTCTGCCTGAAGACTTGGGGTCATTTCTTTTCTGAGCAGACTTCTTCTGCACATCGTTTCTAATAGCTGTAAATTCACCTTTTTTTTTTTTTCCTATATATTTACAGGAAGCCTTTTGTGTAGAAAATTAACATGAGTTTATTTACATCCAGAGATTCTTGGAGTGGGTCGTTTCAATGGCTCAGTTTAAGTGTTTCAAAACAAATTCCCTCTTTGCAGAGGACATGCATCCATTAGGGTCTTTATTTCCTTTGGAATCCTCACTGCCTCACCAGGCCTCATTAGTCAACTTCGCTTGATTAGCTCTGAGGGGTGAAACTCCACTCCTCAGCTCGAGTTCAGGGTCTTCAGTTAATTCTCAAGGGTTCTGAGAGGGAAGGCAGGGAGTACAGAGACATTAAGCCAAACAGAGCTAATACGAAAAGGTGGGCGCTATTTGTGTGGGTTCTTAGCTGCCTTCGTCTTAGGTAGTCCCCTTAACGTGATTGTAAGGTGAGGACCCTGAACTTCATTTTGTAGGTGGGGATGCAGGGCATGGTTCCACATCTGTACCATGAGGTATCTCAGACTTGGAGCAGGGAGATCAGGGATCATGTTTGTCTTGTCTCTGTATCCCTGGTGCTTGGTATTCTGTGATAGAGGGCTTCCCTGGTTGCTCAGTTGGTAAAGAACCTGCCTGCAATGTGGGAGACCCAGGTTCGATCCTTGGGTCAGGAAGATCCCCTGGAGAAGGGCATGGCAACTCACTCCAGCATTCTTGCCTGGAGAACTCTGTGGACAGAGGAGCCTGGCGGGCTACAGTCCATGGGGTTTCAAACAGTCGGACATGACTGAAGTGACTAACACACACACACATACGTACATACACATCCTATGATAGATGATCAATAAATACCTAACAATGAATAATCATATTGGTAAATTTGGTAGTATTTTGCTAATAGTACCAAATTGGTACTATATTAAAGTTCTGTATACATAGTACTATATATAAAATAAATACATATATAGTATATATATACACTCTGTGGACAGAGAAGCCTGGTGGACTATAGTCCATGGGGTCACAAAGAGTCCAGCACTATTGAAGCGACTTAGCACACGTGCACGCTCTTCAAGGATGAGATAAATATCCAGTAAACAGAAAGCGATATCTTTTTCTATTAATAAGATTTAACAGCCCTTTGGGGGTGGGGGTGGGGTCTTTCTTCTGACTTCATTGTTTTTAACTGACGTAGAGAGAGGAGTGCGGCTGGGGTGAGGGTTATGTCACAAGTGGAGTTCTGGGTGGAGTAAGTTGAGCGCTCTGAGCCCTCAGCCCTGGATTGTACATCTGAGCACTGGTTTCTCAAGCCTGACGTGAAACCTGCTCTCATCATGCTGCCAAGGCTGGGACACAAGGGACTGAAGTCCCCTTGTTCCCAGAGGATGAGTTTTGTCAAAAGAGGATGAATAGCTCTTGCTTTGGCTCCAGCCGCCTCCTGCGTATGGAAGTGTTTCCCTTGCTGGGGCTAGGCAGAGCTGCATTTCAGAGCAGTGTAAACAAGTCTGAAATCCTCAGGGGGTCTGGCACAGGAAAATGAAGTCATTTTACATTTGCGGCGTGATTCAAATTGGAATTGCACAAGTCGGAGGACAGGATGCTGGAGTTCTTTGTTTGGTCCTGTGCTTCGGGAGCCCAGTTTGCTCCAGTTTCCCAGAGGGAGGAAGTGGGTATGTATGGAATACCCATTTGCATTATATAGTCCTCAAGGTTCTTTTCCCTAACGAAAACATCCAGCCTAAACTTGATATTCAGCTCAGTAAGAGGTGAAACAAGGAGCCATTGAACCCCTGCAGTAGGTCTGACTTCGCCATCCGCCCGGGGTGTCGTGGGGACAGGGCTTCAATTTCTTCCCCAAAGGAAACCCACACAACTCTTACTTCATCCGGCTGGAGGAGGGGGTATGGGAAAAACACCTATGAAATCGTCCTTGGGCTTTGAACTCAAGGCCCCCAAACAGGACCGTCATAGATATTTTAATCATTTCGGGTCCCTTCTCTTCCCCATTTGGTCCCAGGTGTTTTATTTTGCGTATCAGCCACTTTTGAATTTTTCCGGATGGGCTGGTACCTTCCAGGTTTTTCACTTCCTGCCCCACACAATTAGGCAAGGGCAGCTGTCTGGTCTTTCCCTTCCCTCCTCCTGTGGCCGCATCTCTGCAATGCATCATCTGATCTACCACATTTAATAAGCACAGCAACCCCATGGCATGTGTGTCGCTCCAGTTTTACAGAGAGGAGGCTGAAGCACAGAGACAAGGAGTGAGTCTCTCAGAGTTGCATGGCTGGTGATACAAGAGAGCTATTTCTCATGGCTTAAGGGTACTCTCCACACTCTTTTCACCAGATTATGATATGCCGAAGTTTACAGATCTTCATCCTGTACCAAAGGAGGCCCAACTGTCTTAGCTTGGGCTATTAATAAAATTCCATTGACTTGGCAGATTAAAGGACAGACATTTATTTCTCACCATTCTAGAGGTTGGAAAGTTCAAGATCAATGTGCCGGCAGATAGTTCTTGGTGATGACCCGGTTCCTTGCTTACAGAGGCTCACCTGGCTTTTCCTCTGTGTGTGCACCTACAGAGAGATCAGGGGATCCTTTTCTCTTCCTCTTCTCATAAGGGCATAATTCCATCACGAGGATCCCACTCTGATGTCCTAATCTAACCCAAATCACCTCCCAAAGGCTCCACCCTAAATATCATCACACTGGGGCTTAGGGCTTCAACATATGAATTTGAGGGATGATGAAAGCATCCAGTCCGTAACATTAACCATTTTTGTTTTTTATCATCCACTGGAAATAAGGAACTTGGTTCATGTTCTTATAGGGCTACATTAGAAGATGTCACTGTGGACCTCCCAAGACAATATCCATTTCTTCACACTCATACAAAGCTGGACATTGTTACTAACCTCAGAGTTCTTTCTTGCTTTCCCAGATGCCGTCTCCAGAAGTCTTTTGTTCTTTTGCTCCCAAACCATTGATCTCAAAGCTACCTCCATCCTCCCCCCAGAATGTTGAGCAGGTCTTCAGGCAAATGAGAGTCCCTGAGTCCCTTGGAAAAGTCAGACTAACAGACGTGAATCTGTAGCTAGGATCTTCCCCTATAACCCAGTCATAGAATCATGAGGATAGTATCTGCTGCTCTGAGAATTTGGATAAGCTAACTAGGTGGTGCTAGTGGTAAAGAGTCTGCCTGTCAATGCAGAAGACCCAAGAGACACAAGTTCGACCCCTGGGTTGGGAAGATACCCTGGAGGAGGAAATGGCAACCCATTCTGGTATTCTTGCCTAGAAAATCCCATGAACAGAAGAGCCACAGTCCATGGAGTCTCAAAGAGTTGGACACAACTTAATGATAAACAGCAACAAACCTCCTCTAAATATCTGCTTACCCACTCAGCAGAGAGACAAGTAGAAAATAATTCGGCTTTTTCTTCCTTTCAATCACTAAGCCTTAGATATGCATTTGAGTGCAAATAAACAAATTTTGAAAAGCCAAAGGGCAAGGGAGGCTACCAAAAATCTGATCTTTTGAAATGAAGTAGCATTGTGCTTGTGTAGCTATACAAATTGTCCCCAGTGGCAGACTGCTCCAAAAGAGTCCAGATGCTTTTTTAGATGTAAAATGAGTTGCCGGCTGGCCATGCCAAGTGCCTGCCTGCAGAGCTCTCCTCTGGAAGGGATGGCCATGGAAAGGCTGAGCAGTGATGCCCTAGAACTGCCCCTTGGAAACCAAAATGTCACCAGCCACAAAAAAAAAAAAAAAAAAATTCCCTTCATCTTTTGCATAATCCAGGCCTGTTGGTTGGGAAGAGAAATAATCATTTAAATCTCTTGCCCTTCAATTTGACATAATGCAAACTTGGTTCTATTTAACTTAACAAAGATTTGCTGAGACCTTCCTTGGAGTTGGGCTGTTTTATGGACATAGTGACCAATAAGATGCTGTCTTGGGGTTTCATGGGTTTCACCAGGGTTTCATGGTCTGGAAAGAGAGAGCTGGGTAAACGGTTTGAGGTACAGAGATTGGTCACATTCTGTGACTGCAGGATTGTCTGGGTTAACAGCAGAGGGTAGACTATGAGGAAACCAGGAGAGACTTTGGGTGGACAGTGCCCCAGACTGAGACTTAAAGGATATGAATGCTTTCACAGGGCAGGCTGGGAGCAGCATGGGTGGGATGTCAGACCATGTTCTAGGCCAAGGAAACACTGTTAGCAAAGGCACAGAATGGTAAGAACTCCCCAAGGGCTGGTGGAATGAAGTGTAGTAAATGTGGAGGGGAAGGGTAGCAAAGGCAAGGATTACCGAAGGAGGAGGGGGCAATGCTCACCACTCTCAGGGGTTTGGACATGACCCCATCCTAATGCAAAGCTTCAGGATGTGTTATCAGCAGGGAAAAAAACACAACCAAAATGTAGTTGGGCATGATGGCTCTGGAAGCCAGGTATCAAATGGCCTGGTGGGCAAGACTTGTAGCAAGGGGACAAGGGTTTGCTTGGGAGATGATTCAGAATTATCCAGGAAGAAATTATGACCCCCCCCCCCCAACTTGGGAAAGTGCAAGAGGGAGTGCAGAGAGGGTGGGTCTGAGGAATAAAATAAGCAAGGTTGACAGTCACCAACGGATATCAGATGCTGGGTATGGAAGGAGTGAAACTGAAAACTGAACCTGTTAATCGCTTAGTTGTGTCTGACTCTGCCACCCCATGGACTGTAACCCATGAGGCTCCCCTGTCCATGGAATTCTCTAGGCAAGAATATTGGAGCGGATAGCCATTCCCTCCCCCGGGAGATCTTCCCCACCACACAGGGATCGAACTCGTGTCTCGGCATTGAGAGCAGACTCTTTACCATATAAGGCACCAGGGAAGCCCCAGGAAGGGGGGCTGGATAGCAAGTGAGCGCAACAAGGAAAGACTGATGCTCCGAGGACCCTGGGCTTTTCTGATGACAGTTACTGCTCCTTTGCGGTGTTCATTGCTGCTGCCCTTGGACACCTGCATGAGAGTTTCTTCTCCTAACCTTTGAATCCCTCCTTCTGTCTTTGCAAACAGATCCCCCGGTACTAAGCAGATCACAGCCTGCGTGGTACTTTTCCTCTGCCTTCAGACGAGCCATAGATTTTGGAGTCCTTCCACAGTGAACCTTCCCATCCTGCACAGAACGCTCTGGCCCTCGCACTCAGCCTTACACCATTTGGTGAGACTTTTGGAGGAAATTCAAGGTCTGGGCTTTATGACACCATATTTTTTTCCTGGTCTGTTCATCCTTGGCACAGTCTGGGGCTGGCATATTGGAACGGGCGTTGTCCACCCTGCTCAATCACATGGGCACCCTCTGACCCTGAAGCAAATCAGATCACCCATCCTCTGGATCACATCCCGAGAGTCTATGTGGGAGAAAATAGACTTGAGTGTATCCCTTAGGATACATGCAAATCATAAAGCTCACTTACACACAAATTGCTTTTTAAAAACAAAGCCCGTGAAAACCGAAGCTATAAAAGTATGTGAATCATCAACCCAGACATCTTCCCTCCAGGCACGCATGACACCCTGTTCCTTCCCGGATGCTCTTCCTTTACAAATTATGGAGGCTGCTGACATCCTTCTGGGGAAAGGATTATCCGATTCCACAGGCAGTTAAGAATAACATGTAAATGTCATTTAGCTGAGTGATTTCTACATGGATCAAAAGACACACTCAAGTTACTAACGATGATAGCCAAACCCTTTATTTCAATACAATCACAGCAAACCCAGAAAACTCTCCCAACTGAATTAGCACCAGTGTGGTGTGGGAGTCATTCAGACATTCCTTCCAGGTTAGTAGACTATTTGCAATTCAGCTTTTTTCTTTTTTACTGATGTGCATGTTATATAACCACCACCAGCCATGGGGGAAGCTGGAATCCAAGGCTTCTCAAAATTTTCCACTGAGTATTCAAAGCCAACAGGAGACAGTGAATGAATACTCCCTTGCTTTATGGTGACATGGCTACAGTTTCCCTTCCCAGAAAAAATCAGAATGAGAAGTGGTGAAACATAGGGTTTGCATTTATGGGCTCTGGAGGTTGATGTTCCTGTGTTTAGATCCTGATACCCTTAGGGGCTGTGTGGCTTGGACAGTTTCCTTTGCCTTCCTCAGTTATAATTCTTGCCTGTTTCACTGATTTTATCTTGCTCTGAGTTACTGTATATTTAGCACTTAGTTCCTATGTATAAGGGCTCAAGAAATGTAAACTATCATTTAGAAATAAAATTGCAAGGTCCATGTTTCATTTAAATTCAGGCAATATTCTAATTTCTTCTGGATCTGTCTCTCTCTCTCTCTCTCTCTTTTTTTTAAGAATAGTGTGTTTTCCCCCCAAATATCCAAGAGAATTGACTTTTCTAGCAAAGGTACCATGTTAGGGTTTGGCTTTGCATCAACCTTGGTAGACTGCCATAAACCCAATAGAAACATCATCCTGATGTGAGAAACAGTCATCCTGAAGAGAAGGCAGTGATGTTTCTTTAAAACCTCCTTGAGAATTTATTGCTATTCATTTTCTGGATAACTGAGTAAACACCAATCCTATAGATATAGTTCCCATGGAATGAATTACCTGGTGTCTTGACTTGATGGGTAAGGTCTAGGAAAAGGCTGATGTCTACACCTACTGATGGCTTTGTTATTTCTAAAGAACTTTACTAGTGGATCTTATTTCACCTGCAGGGTCCTGGAGACTCCTGACCAGCACTATGGAAAACAGTGGCATTGTCCAAACCCGGAGATGAAGGAGATGGTGGAGAGTGTGATGGTTTAGCTTGTGACACTGAAGAAACTCTGGCCTTGGAGTCAAGAGACTCCAGTTCTAGGCCCAGGTCTCTCTCTCTCACTTGTACAAGTTTTGTACAAGCCTTTTCTCTTCTTTGGATTGTTTTTCCTTGTTTGCAAAGAAGGAACGAGGACTGACCTGAATAAACTACCATCTCTTCAAACTCCAGAATTTTAACTACCTCCATAGTTCCTAGAACTTCTACAGTTAACATAGTTCAGTTCAGTTCAGTCACTCAGTCGTGTCCGACTCTTTGCGACCCCATTAACCGCAGCACACCAGGTCTCCCTGTCTATCACCAACTCTCAGAGTTTGCTCAAACTCATGTCCATTAAGTCAGTGATGCCATCCAACCATCTCATCCTCTGTTCTCCCCTTCTCCTCCCGCCTTCAATCTTTCCCAGCATCAGGGTCTTTACAAATGAGTCAGTTCTTCCCATCAGGTGGCCAAAGTATTGAAGTCTCAGCTTCAACATCAGTCCTTCCAATGAATATTCAGGACTGATTTCCTTTAGGATGGACTGGTTGGATCTCCTTGCAGTCCAAGGGACTCTCAAGAGTCTTCTCCAGCACTACAGTTCAAAAGCATCAATTCTTCAGCACTCAGCTTTTTTTATAGTCCAACTCTCACATCCATACATGACTATGGGAAAAATCATAGCCTTGAATAGATGGACCTTTGTTGGCAAAGTAATGTTTCTGCTTTTTAATATGCTGTCTAGGTTGGTCATAACTTTTCTTCCAAGAGGTAAGTGTCTTAATTTCATGGCTGCAGTCACCATCTGCAGTGATTTTGGAGCTCCCCAAAATGAAGTCCGTCACTGTTTCCACTGTTTCCCCATCTATTTCCCATGAACTGATGGGACCAGATGACATAATATTAGTTTTCTGAATGTTGAGTTTTAAGCCAACTTTTTCACTCTCCTCTTTCACTTTCATCAAGAGGCTCTTTAGTTCTTCTTTGCTTTCTGCCATAAGGGTGGTGTCATCTGCATATCTGAGGTTATTGGTATTTCTCCCAGCAATCTTGATTCCAGCTTGTGCTTCATCCAGCCCAGCATTTCTCATGATGTACTCTGCATCTGAGTTAAATAAGCAGGGTGACAATATACAACCTTGTTGTACTCTTTTCTGTATTTGTAACCAGTCTGTTGTTCCATGTCCAGTTCTGACAGTTGCTTCCTGACCTGCATACAGATTTCTCAAGAGGCAGGTTAGGTGGTCTGGTATTCATATCTCTTAAAGAATTTTCCACAGTTTGTGGTGATTAACATCAGTCAACTCTTTTTCTTACAGAAAACATAAGGTGTAAGTAAGTTTTGTAGTAGTGCTGTGTCTCCAAGGGCTTCCCTTGTGGTTCAGCTGGCAAAGAATCCACCTGCAATGTAGGAGACCTGGGTTCTATCCCTGGGTTGGGAAGATCCCCTGGAGAAGGTAAAGGCTACCAACTCCAGTATTCTGGCCTGGAGAATTCCTTGGACTATACAGTCCAGAGAGTTGCAAAGAGTCAGACACAACTGAGTGAATTTCACTTTCACTTTTGCCTCCAAATTAGAGGCAAAACCATATTTTTTTCAATATATTGCTTGGTTTACACTACACTGAGAATTCATTTTTGGAAAAATAAATAAATAAATAAAAACCTTAGGGTTTCTCTGGTGGTCCAGTGGTTAGGAGCCTGCCTTGAAATGTTGGGGACACCCGTTCAATTCCTGGTCCAGGAAGACCCCACGTGCCACAGGGCAACTGAGCCCTCAAGTCACACAACTGAATCCTCTTGCAGAAACTAATGAAGCCCATGCACCTTAGCTCCCCTGCTCCACAGCAAGAGAAGCCTCTGCAATGAGAAACCCATGCACTATAGCTAGAGAGTAACCCCTGCTCTCTGCAACTAGAGAAAGACTGCATGCATCAGTGAAGACCCAGCACAGACAATAATAAATAATAAATTTAAAAAAATGACCACAAATCTATAAATCCCACTATCATTTACCCCATCTTACAGTTAAGAAACTGAAGTATAGAGGAGTTTTATAATGTTTGTAGGGTCACACTTGTTTACAAAGGATTCAAATTCAGGTTCATTCGATTCTAGAGCTCGTACCCTCTGCTAATTCTTTATAAATCCAGTTTAGGAGAGCATGACTGTATTGCACATGGACTTGCTCGGCCTGGAACAGGTCTGCTTGTCTCTGCTGGTTTTGACTTGTAAAAAGCCACTTGCTGGCTGTAAAATCAGTAAACATTCTTGCTCTATGTAAATTAGTCTAGATTTGGATCTAATCTTTCCCCCCCATTGCCAGTCAGGCATTTCTGACTGCTTCACAAAAAGTCCACATCTTGACCGTGTGTGTTCATACCAGTAGTCATATCTCATACAGATGGCTTCCCAAGTGACAGACACGTGGTAGATTCATGGTGGTAAATGCAGATTATTGACATTGAAACCCATGAACTCAGAAACCTCTAAAACATTTCAAAGTAATACCAGTTCTAAATACAAATTTAATTGTTGTTTGTATTCAAGGAACAATGTCATTTTGATGAAGAAGTCTAAAAATAAACAGTGAGATGATATTTTTTCTGAATCAGGAGGAAACCAAATGAAACACTGACCACAATCACATTTCTTCCGTGCCAGCATTATTTCAACATCCATTTGGTTTCTCTTGCTTCTAGTGACTCTGTGGTGAATATGGAGAGCAGGAAGGAAGGAGAGCTGAGAATACAGCTGAACTGAAAACATTTGTTCTGGAAACAGCAGAGGCAAAAACTTAAAATCAAATCTGAGTCCTTTGCATAGGAGATTTGGGAAAATTAACAAAAAAGAGTGATTTTGCCTCAAGGAAAGGGGGTTTACAGAAAACTCAAAATATTTTCTTGAAATCAAATTTTCTCTTGCAAGGTAGCATTTGAATACATTAAGGACAGATAGCCTGCAAACATATGAATTGACTTTCTCATGAAATGTACATGAGTTTAGATATTAAGGGGGCACATATCTCAGAAAGATAATTTGGCCTCTGCTAAAACCAGAATATTTAAGAAATCCTTCCAGAGACATTGCCAAAGCCCAGAACCACTAGAATCTTCCATCCCGAGCAGCTTCCACTTTAGCCTGTGTCTCCAGCAGCCTGGCCAAATGAAACAGAGAACTCAGCATCTTCCGAGGAGGACGATTGCCAATCTCAACCCTGCAGATATGTTCAAGGGCTTCCAGCTGACCTTCTGAGCCAAGAGTACAATTCAAAAGTGCTGGAGTCTCTTAGGTATCTGCTTCGGGTTACTTTGAGAGACGGTGATGTGAAAGCTGTTAGGCTCTGAACAGGATCCGTGCTGTAGACTATTTGCAAAAGTCCCAATTCCTTCTGCTGGGGCCAGGTTCTTCCTACCCCACACTGTCTGTGTGAGAACAAAAAACAATAACTATTGTCAAATTAACAGCTCTCCCCCCAAAACTATGGCAGGTGGCAAGATTCTTGGCCACTGAGTTCCAGCCAAAACATGTCACATTTATTTTCTCCTGGGAGAGGCTCTCGAGACCTGCTGTGAGTCAGAATGAGGGGGTGGCAGCAGAGAGTAACTGTTGCTTGAGCATCTTGTCTGGTGCTGATGAGGATTAGTCAATTCTTGGAAAGAAGGAAGAGCTTTTCTGCTCTGCTACCCACTTCCAGATTCTCCCCTTGGCCTTGAGATGGATAATTAGTCATCTAATGTAATTCACTTTATTTGCCTCAATACATAGATGTTTATTGTATTTCTATTCAGTATCAGGTTCAAGGCTATGGTTTTTTCTAGTAGTCATGTATAGATGTGAGAGTTGGACTATAAAGAAAGCTGAGTCTTGAAGAATTGATGCTTTTGAACTGTGGTTTTGGAGAAGACTCTTGAGAGTCCCTTGGACTGCAAGGAGATCCAACCAGTCCATCCTAAAGGAAATCAGTCCTGAATATTCATTGGAAGGACTGATGTTGAAGCTGAAACTCCAATTCTTTGGCCACCTCATGGGAAGAACTGACTCATTTGAAAGGACCCTGATGCTGGGAAAGAACCCTGATGCTGGGAAAGATTGAAGGCAGGAGGAGAAGAGGACGACAGAGGGTGAGATGGTTGAATGGCATCACCGACTCAATGGACATGAGTCTGAGTAAACTCCGGGAGTTGGTGATGGACAGGGAGGCTGGGCATGCTGCAGTTTGTGGGGTTGCAAAGAGTCAGATACGACTGAGCAACTGAACTGAACTGAACTGAACTGAACTGAACCAGGTTCAACACCGGACTCTAGAAAGAGATAAATGCCTTCAACTCATTCACTTGTCTCAGAAGACTTACAGGTTAGTGCAAAATTTCCCTGAGCATGTTTACAGAATTTTAGTCCCTGGAGATGGATCATTAAAATAGTGTACCGTGTCTAAAAGTTTTAGAAAATATTGAATTCTCTGTCATTCTTCAGGGAGATACACAATACATGGTCATTTTATTAGTCTTTGAGGGACTTCCCTGGTGGCACCCATGGATAAGAATCTGCCTACCAATGCAGGGAATATGAGTTCAATCCCTGATCTGGGAAGATTCCACACGCTGAGGAGCAACTAAGCCCATATGCCTCAACTACTGAAGCCAGAGTGATCTAGAGCCTGGGCTCCACAACATGAGAAGTCACCAGTGAGAACCCTGCATGCAGCAACTAAGAGTAGCCCTTGCTTTTTTGCAACTAGAGAAAAACCCATACAGCAACAAACACTTAGCATAGTCAAAAATAAATAAAAAATAAAACAAAGATAAAGTCTTTGAGAAGTCTCCCAGTAAAGTAACTAGCTTAACTTTAACATGGCTTTCTCAATTTTTCAATGACTGATAACAACCCTCTCACTTTATTCCCTGTGATGATTTGTCACAGAAACTTTATAGTGCAAAGTTTGCAGTGCAAAGCCCAGTGCAAAGAGCCAGAATTACACTTTTTGTGAGACAAGTATGATATTTAAAGGAAATCACAAAGTATGGAGTTAGCACAGAAAGGAAAGAGTGGGGAATCAGAAGGACTGTCTTGAAAAGATGATACTGTAAGTAGCTTTTGATAGATGAAGGCTATGATCTGAATTGTGTCCCTCCTACCAAATTTGTGTTATATCTTAACCCACAGAGGTGATGGTATTGGTAAGTGGGACCTTTGGGAGGCATTTTGGTCATGAGGGTGGAGCCCCCAGGAACAGGATTAGTGCCCTTATAAAAGAGACTCCAGAGGGCTCCTAGCCCCTTCCTTCATGAGCGGACAGTGGAAAACTGCTGAGTCTGAACTGGGAAGTGGTTCCTCAGCAAACACCACATCAAATCTGCTGGCACCTTGATCTTGGATGTCTTAGCCTCCAGTACTGTGAAAAATCAATTTCTGTTGGTTGTAAGCCACCTAGTCTATGATATTTTGCTAAATCAGCCCAAACAGGCTGGGGTGATGAGTGAAAAATTTCCAGGTAGAAAACATGAAACGGGTATTTCAGACAAAGAAAAAATTCATATGTGAGGATTTAGAATTTGCAGGAGCAACATTATCTCTCTTATGGCATGTATGTACATATGTCAGCTTTTTAGGTGAAAAGATGAAAAGAATAGCAGAGATGATGCTGAAAAGGGCTAGAACCAGATCTTGAGGTTCTCATATGCTGTCCCATTGTTTTGAGCTATTGTTGTTTGTTGTTTTAGTCACTAAGTCATATCTGACTCTTTTTTGACCCCCTGGACCATAGCCCACCAGGCTCCTCTGTCCATTGAACTTTCAGGCAAGACTACTGGAGTAGGTTGCCGTTTCCTCCTATAGGGGATCTTCCCAATCCAGGGATCGAACCTGCTTCTCCTGCATCTTCTGCATTGCAGGTGGATTCCTTACCTCTGAGCCAATGATAGACCATGTTTTCTGAGTTTGAGTTTTTATTGTTTAATACAATGACCTTCGTGTATTGTATAGGGAACTCTTTTTCTACTGCATTTACTCAAAGTGACATAATCAGAATGTTTTCTTCTTTTTTTTTAATGCAGTTCTCTGAAGACAGTGAGGGATGGCTCCAGTGTTTAGGGATATCCACCTTCAAAGGGAACCTTTTGGTCTCTGGGACCAGGGAAGCAAACTTAATAGACACATCTTTCCTGATGACTCAGTGGTAAAGAACCCATCTGCAGTGCAGGAAATGCAGGATACCATGGTTCAATTCCTGAGTCAGGAAGATCCCCTAGAAGAGGAAATGGCAACCCATTCCAGTATTCTTGCCTGGAGATCCCATGAACAGAGGAGCCTGGTGGGCTACAGTCCATGAGGTCACAAGAGTCAGACACAACTGAGCACGCATGCGCACGCACGCACACACACACACACACACACACACACACACATGCATGCAAGGACAAGCTGAGGGCATAGAAATAGTTTGTAAAGGGAATGTTGAAGAGTGAGGCAGAGTGGAGTTGAGACTCCAATGGGTGAACTAGAGAGTATCCAGGAAGGGATGAAAACAATGTGGTTATCCTACCTAAAGGAAAATTCAGTGACCACATGCTCTTTCAGGCACAAAGAAATTCCAGAAAGTGTGGTGAGCTAGAGTCAGTTGGACTGGGGTCTTGTTTCAGCTTGAACACAACTGGCTATGCAATGTTGGATAAATGGTTTCCTGGAAGGTGGAGGGGTTGGACTATGAAACTTAAAGCACATTTCGGCTCCCAAAAAACTGGTAATCTTTTATCAGTAGCTGGTGCTCAACATTATATTACAAGCTAAAAACAGATTATATTGAAATTAAAGAGATCACAGAAAAATGGGGATATTAGTTAGCTTCAATGAGCTAGATACCAGTTTACGCCTTGAAATAGATTTTTTATTGAACCTCATATCAACTACATAAAGTTACTTTCATTCTCATTTTGCACGTTAGTAAACTAAGGCTCAGAATGGTTGCCCCAAACTCTCACAACTCTTAAGCAAGAGAGGTAGGGTTCAGTAGCAGGTCAGGGTGATTATAAAGCTCTCTATTTGCATCACACTGTCCATCACCCTGAACTAAAATTTATTAAGTGCTCTGGAGTGGATTGAGTTACAGAATGGTCTGCCCTCCAAAGTCAAGAGGATGCTGTTTTTAATGGAATGAGGGAGAAGATGGAAAATGTTGAAGCAAAGAGTTTCCTAACTGGGCTTCTCAGCACAGAGGTGTGATATCATAAAGAGCCTGCTCTGCAGGGGGTAACTCATGGAGTCCAGCCATTTTGGGAACAGGGAGCAAATACAAGGGTAACCAGGTGAGCTGAGCCCATTTGCATGAACTAGCTACCTCTTACCAACCTCCTTCACCAGTGTCAGATGGAGCTAGCTTCACCATCCAGGTTCCTCTGTCCTTGGAATTTTCCAGGCAAGAATACTGGAGTGGGGTTGCCATTCCCTTCTCCAGGGGATCTTCCTAACTCAGGGATTGAACCCGAGTCTCCCACGTTGCAAGCAGATTCTTTACCATCTCAGCCACCAGGGAAGCCCCACTTCAAAATGAAATTAACAACTTAGATATTTATTCTTCCTGCAAACTTTCATGGACCATTTTCCTTGTGGTACCACATAGGCATTCCATCCAGTCCCACAGGAGACAAAGCTGAAATGCATTTTGTCTCTGCTTAAGAAGTTACAGTTGAATGGAGAAAGCAGACATTAATGTCACCATTATAAAAATGTGGTAATTGCAGGGAGAAGAGGAGAAACAAGATCTCTGTGACCCTAGAGAATTGCTCGAGGTAGTAAAGGGTATGTGAGAGAGGTGTCCTAGGCGGAAATAAGAGCTGCCCTATAGGCTCACAGATGTGACAGATGATGGGGTATTCAGGAAATGGCAAAGAGTCTGATGCTAGTGAGTCAGAGTTCATGGGAGGAGTGGCAGGAAAGGTAGTTTGAGATTATATGGTCAATAGCTTTGAAAGCTAAACAAAGGAGATAGAACCTTTTATATCAATCTTAAGGCTTTTTTTTTTTTTAAAGTAGAGATGGGAAATATATGTAAATCCATGGCTGATACATGTCAATGCATGGTAAAAGCCACTACAATATTGTAAAGTAATTAGCCTCCAACTAATAAAAATAAATGAAAAAAAAATAAAATTAGAGATAATATTGTTTTAATGAAAATTATCTGAAAGGGAGCAAAGGGCAGCATTGGAAGGAGGGAGGACAGACTGAAAGGAAGTTTCTAGGGACAATCTAGGTACGCAATGAAGACCTGAGCTTGAGGATTGGTGATGAGGTGGACAGCACAGAAAAGATGGGGAAACAGGCAGTTGATCAGTTGATGAGCCCAGGTTAATGACAGAGCCAATATTGGAACCAAGGTCTTGGCTTGCATTGTGTATGTGTGCCCATGCACACACACACACACACACACACACACACACACTGAAGAAAAAATATGTGCCAGGAACTGTGCTGGAAGCTGGGGAAACAGATAGACAGTCTCTGGCCTAAGTTGAGAGGAGAATGCAGAGAGATAAGAAGCCAGGATCCAGTAAAGGCAGTAGAGGGCATTATAGGGAGAAGTAAGGGAGAAAGGCGGTTGATCTGGACTTAGAGGGCAGACAAGCTCCCCAGTGGAAAGGATGGCCATCTCAGTGGAGTCTGGAGAAAGGAGCTGTGGTTGGAGAGTGGGGGCGGGGGGGCCAGCTGGGGAGAGGAGCTGGGGTTCAAGTGGAGGGAATGGCAGCCATCTTGCCTGGTCAGTCCAAACTCATCCATTGGAAGGGCCTCCAAGTGCATTTGAATGTGTTTCCTCACATAACGTCCCTGGTCTCTGAGATTCTATGGTGATTCCAGTTCATGAGACCTCAGCCCTCTGCTCACTGGAATGACCCACCAAGGATCATAGAAAGTCAGAATAGAAAAGATCTTTAAGGAACCCCATTTCAACCCCTCAATTTACAAAGAAGGTGAATAAAACCCTGGAAAAAGAGACTTTTTAAATATTATGCAGTGAGTTAGAACTGGAACCCAGGTCAGTTGTTATCCAGTCCAATGTCTTTCCAACATGCCTTGCATGCTTCTTGCATCTGAGTTTAATATCAAGGTCATTCTGTGTCCAAAACTTCTTGCCAAGGGTTTTATGTAGGTTGTTTTACCAATGAGTTCACTTGTAATTATTAAGTTCTTACAATTGTAGCAACCTCTGTTACCAGAATGCACAGCATCCTTTGCAGTAATTCTATTCACTGCATTTCTTCAGGACTTACATTAATTCTCTCATCATCTCGAGTTTTATTATTCTCAAGTTTTATTATTCTCTTCTTTCCTAAGGCACAAATGAGCTCAAGGGTTGAACTGTTTTATCATTCCAGATACTAAAACTTTCATTTCAGAAGTTTCTAGGCCAGGCACATCTCCTTCACTTCTGAAAGTGTGTGCTGCAGGCATGCTTCGGGGCACACACAGGACAGCCTTATTCATCCTGTCGTCATCCGTTTTCCATCTCCACCTAGAATCACACTCAGCCAGCGCTTATTGAGCAGATACCAGGCTGGATGCTTCCTAGGCATCCGGTCCTCCCAGGAACCAGATAGTGTGCTGACTATCACTACCCCACTTCCAAGTGAGATCAGCTGTCAGAATACTTTCTTCCCTGGGAGGATGGTGTGACCTGAGCAGTGCATGCTTCCCATTCTCGAGTCCAGGAGATGAAGGTACTTGACTGCGAGTTAAGAGAGAGAGTCATTCTCATCTATGCCAATATCTTTGCTCAGAGGAGACCAGCCATCAGTTAGTCTTGCCTCCGGACGCAGCTCTGCGTTTCCTCTGACAACTCAGCTTATCAAGGAAACAGGAGAAAGTCTGTGGGCTCAGGGTGACTGGCAGAGCGTAACTTGAACATGGGGAGGAGGTGGGAGCACCCTGCCTGGAGTTACGACCCAGAATAACGATACGTGAGTCCTGCATGACTCAGCTCTCTGTGCAGGTGATGAGAACCTAAGGAGACAGGAGCTTATTTAAGAAAACATGCATCATTGATGTGGTTATTTTGGGAGATGAAAGAGGGTTTGAAAAGGAGAAACATGTGAAAAGTATTCCAGCTGAGCGAGAGTGAGAGAAAACGAACATTTCCCTTCATGATGGAATGGTGAAAAGCAACCAGTGTCCTGGTCTTTCAAGTCTCAAGGTTGGAAGAATGAAGTGTAGGGGGCAGATGTTGACGGCTCTTTGTGATTTAGGGATTGGGGGATTTGGGAAGGGATTTGCTCCCGCATATCTTTATTGTTGCTAAGAGAAACCAGGCTCCACAGGGGACTGAGAATGGTGATTCCCCAGAGCAGTCCAAGCTTCCCCCGTGATGAGATGTGTTGCTCATACCTCACAGCACAGTGAGAGCAGAGATTCTGTTTCCAATCACTTGCAGGAGGTCCATATGGAATGATGATCAGTTAGGAGAGGGTGGGGTGCAGAAGCAAGCAGACTGCATCTGGCTCTGCTGCCTTTATAGCAGTTGTGTCAGCTGTGGGGCTGACACGTGCTCTCCCAACCTCATGAAGTCCCAAGGGGCAGGAGGATGAGGCGAGTTTGAGTTGAGAGTTGACTCCTGCCTGCCCTGTTCTCTCTTGGGTTCTCACTACAGCGAGCTTCCAGGCATCCATGTCAGACCTTGGACTACAAGTATGAAAGGGGGCTCCAACACCTTTGATTTTATCTTGTTTTGTTCTCCCTGAATCTCTGATCCTGATCTGCTCCCAACCCTCCTGACTTCTTCTTTCTTTCTTTATTTTCTAGACTTTTTTAGATGGGGGCTCTTTTCAAAGCCTTTACTGAATTTGGTACAGTATTGTTTCTGTTTTATGTTCTGTTTCTTTTGGCCTTGAGGCATATAAGATCTTAGTTCCCTTATTAGAAATTGAACTTGGAACCCTTGCATTGGAAGGTGAAGTCTCAACCACTGTACCACTAGGGAAGTCCCTCCTCCTGACTTTTAATATCATCAATTGTTTATTTAGCCAATACATATTTATGAGGTTTTTTCTAGATCTCTGTACTCTCATCTGTATCACACCCCCCATTTCCTACCCATTCAGTTTCTTTCCTCTCTGATGCTCAGTCCATGGAGACACTTCTTGCTCACCATTTGGTTTTCCCTTTTGGTTAAGCCACCTGGGCCAGATCTCTCAAGGTCTACTGCCCCAAGACTCCACACTCACATCCCCTGTGGGGAGCATCCTCCCCTTTCCCTGGACTTGTCAAACTTCTTGGGGGAACCCACACATTCACCCTGCAACTAATCTTTCACATGCCCTGTTACTTTCATCTTGTCCTCTGTTAGCCTAGAAAACATCACTGACTCCACTGGTTCAACATGACAATTCCTGAAGTGTCTTCCGAGGTACCTTAGTTGATGGGGTTCCAACACAAATTTCAGCACAGTACCTTTTCGTTCTTTATAGCTATTGAGTCCATTTTAGGTGCCACATCCTAATGGATTCTGTGGAAACAGAGATGGGCAAATTACACATGTCCAATGACCTCATGGAATTTACCACTTATCATGGAAGATATCAAGAAATTAACATTTTTTAAACACGAAATCACTTTTATAATCAAACGCCTTACCCATTAGAGATGCTCAGAGGGCTCAAATAAACCCTGTGGGCACCAGCACCCAGAGACCCCACAGAGACTGAGCCAGAACTGTGTCTGAGAGTCTCTTGCAAAGGTATGGGTCAGCAGTGGCCTGCCATAGGGGCAGGAGCTCTGGGTGCAGTAGACCTGGGTATGGCATAAACTCTCTTGGAAGAGGTCGCCATTAACCCCACCATAGAGCCACCAGAACTTATATAGGACTGGAAAACAGACTCTGGGAGGGCACAAATAGAACCTTGTGTGCACCAGGAGCCAGGAGAAAGGAGCAGTGACCCCACAAGAGACTGACCCTGACTTGCCTGTGAGTGTCCAGAAGTCTCCGGTAGAGGTGTGGGTCGGCGGTGGCCTGCCGCAGGGTCGGGGACACGAGTGCAGTAGTGTGCGCACGGGACCTTTTGAAGGAGGTCGCCACTACCTTTATTACCTCCACTATAGTTTGGCCTCAGGTCAAACAACAGGGAGGGAACACAGCCCTGCCCATCAACAGAAAACTGGATTAAAGATTTACTGAGCATGGCCCTGCCCATCAAAACAAGACCCATTTTCCCCCTAAGTCAGTCTCTCCCATCAGGAAGCTTCCATAAGCTCCTCATCCTTATCCATCAGAGGGCAGACAGAATGAAAATCACAGTCACAGAAAACTAACCAAACTGATCACAAGGACCACAGCCTTGTCTAATTCAATGAAACTACCAGCCATGCCATGTAGGGCCACCCTAGATGGACTGTTCCTGGTGGAGAGTTCTGATAAAACATGGTCCACTGGAGAAGGGAATGGCGAACCACTTCAGTATTCTTGTCTGGAGAACCCCATGAACAGCATGAAAAGGCAAAAAGATAGGACACTGAAAGATGAACTCCCTAGGTCAGTAGGTGTCTAATATGCTACTAGAAAACAGTGGAGAAATAACTCCAGAAAGAATGATGAGACAGACCCAAAGCAAAAACAACACCCAGTTGTGGATGTGACTGGAGATAGAACTAAAGTCTGATGCTGTAAAGAGCAATATTGCATAGGAACCTGGAATGTTAGGTCCATGAATCAGGGCAAATTGGAAGTGGTCAAATAGGAGATGGCAAGAGTAAACATTGACATTTTAGAAATCAGAGAACTAAAATGGACTAGAATGGGTGAATTTAACTCAGATGACCATTATGTCTACTACTGTGGGCAAGAATCCCTTAGAAGAAATGGAGTAGCCATCATAGTCAACAAGAGTCTGAAATGCAGTACTTGGATGCAATCTCAAAAACAACAGAATGATCTCTGTTCTTTTCCAAGGCAAATCACTCAATATCACAGTAATCCAAGTCTATACCCTGAAGAGTAATGCTGAAGAAGCTGAAGTTGAACAGGTCTATGAAGACCTACAAGACCTTCTAGAACTAACACCCAAAAAAGATGTCCTTTTCATTATAGGGGACTGGAATGCAAAAGTAGAAAGTCAAGAGATACCTGGAATAACAGGCAAATTTGGCCTTGGAGTACAAAACGAAGCATGGCAAAGCATAACAGAGTTTTGCCAAGAGAGCGCAGTGGTCAAGGGATACTCCCTCTTCCAACAACACAAGAGAAGACTCTACACATGGACATAACCAGATGGTCAATAATGAAATCAGATTGATCATATTCTTTGTGGCCAAAGATGTACAGGAGGCAGTGATCAAGACCATCCCCAAGAAAAAGAAATGCAAAAAGGCAAAATGGTTGTCTGAGGAGGCCTTACAAATAGCTGAGAAAAGAAAACCTAAAGGCAAAGGAGAAAAGGAAAGATACACCCATTTGAATGCAGAGTTCCAAAGGATAGCAAGGAGAGATAAGAAAGCCCTCCTCAGCGATCAATGCAAAGAAATAGAGGAAAACAACAGAATGGGAAAGACTAGAGATCTCTTCAAGAAAATTAAAGATACCAAGGGAACATTTCATGCAAAGATGGGCTCAAAAAAGGACAAAAATGGTGTGGACCTAACAAAAGCAGAAGACATTAAGAAGAGGTAACAAGAATACACAGAAGAACTATACAAAAGAGATCGTCATGACCATGATAACCACGATGGCGTGATCACTCACCTAGAGCCAGACATCCTGGAGTCAAGTGGGCCTTAGGAAGCATCACTATGAACAAAACTAGTGGAGGTGATGAAATTCCAGTTGAGCTATTTCAAACCCTAAAAGATGATGCTGTGAAAGTGCTGCACTCAATATGCCAGTAAATTTGGAAAACCTCAGCAGTGGCCACAGGACTGGAAAAGGTCAGTTTTCATTCCAATCCCAAAGGAAGGTCATGACAAAGAATGTTCAAACTGCACACATCTTAAACGCAAGCAATTGCACTCATCTCACATGCTAGCAAAGTAATGCTCAAAATTCTCCAAGCCAGGCTTCAACAGCACATGAACTCTGAACTCTGAACAGTACATGAACATGAACAATACGTGAACCATGAACTTTCAGATGTTCAAGCTGGATTTAGAAAAGGCAGAGGAACCAGAGATCAAATTGCCAACATCCGTTGGATCATCAAAAAGCAAGAGAGGTCCAGGGAAACATCTGCTTCTGCTTTATTGACTATGCCAAAGCCTTTGACTGTGTGGATCACAATAACTGTGGAAAACTCTGAAAGAGATGGAAATACCTGCCTGCTTCTTGAGAAATCTATATGCAGGTCAAGAAGCAATAGTTAGAACTGGACATGGAACAACAGTCTGGTTACAAATACGGAAAAGAGTACATCAAGACTGTATATTGTCACCCTGCTTATTTAACTTATATGCAGAGTACATCATGGAAATGCTGAGTTGAATGAAGCACAAGCTGGAATCAAGATGCTGGGAGAAATATCAATAACCTCAGGAATTGAGATGACACTACCCTTATGGCAGAAAGCAAAGAAGAACTAAAGAGCCTCTTGATGAAAGTGAAAGAGGAGAGTGAAAAAGGTGGCCTAAAACTCAACATTCAGAAAACTAAGATCATGGTGTCTGCTCCCATCAGTTCATGGCAAATAGTTGGTGAAACAATGGGAGTAGTGAGAGACTTTATTTTTTTAGGCTTCAAAATCACTGCAGATGGTGACTGTAGCCATGAAATTAAAAGAGGCTTGCTCCTTGGGAGAAAAGCTATGACCGGCCTAGATAGCACATTAAAAAGCAGAGACATTACTTTGCCAACAAAGGTCCATCTAGTCAAAGCAATGGTTTTACCAGTGGTCATGTATGGATGTGAGAGTTGGACTATAAAGAAAACTGAGTGCCAAAGAGTTGATGCTTTTGGACTGTGGTGTTGGAGAAGACTCTTGGGAGTCCCTTAGACGGCAAGGATATCCAACAGTCCATCCTAAAGGAAATTAGTCCTGAATATTCATTGGAAGGATTGATGCTGAAGCTGAAGCTCCAATACTTTGGCCACCTGATGGGAAGAACTGACTCACTAGAAAGGACCCTGAAACTGGGAAAGATTAAAGGCAGGAGGAGAAGGGGATGACAGAGGATGAGATGGTTGGATGGTATCACCAACTAGATGAGCATGAGTTTGAGCAAGCTCCAGGAGTTAGTGATGGACAGGGAAGCCTGGCATGCTGCAATCCACGGGGTTGCAAAGAGTTGGACATGACTGAGGGAATGAACTGATACTGAACATTTTTTGAAAATATTTTTTTGATGTGGACCATTTTTAAAGTTTCTTTTGAATTTGTTACAATATTGCTTCTGTTTTATGTTTTGGGTTATTTTGCATGCAAACCGTGTGGGATTTTAGCTCCACCCCCCCAACCCAGGAATCAACCCCATATCCCCTGAGTTGGAAGGTGAAGTCTTAATCACTGTGCCCCCTTGGAAGTCCCAAACAATTAACATTGTAAAGAGTATTTTGGAGAAAATGGAAGAATGTTATAGAAATGAAGAAAAAGGAGTGAATGTGACAAGCGTAACCTGAAAAGTCAGGAAAGCTGAGACCCAGGGTGTGAGCCAGGACTCAGGAATCTGGGAGAGAGGGCAAGAATGCCAGGTGGCAGGGACCACGTATGGCACAAAGCTATCACTGGAAAGTGGAGAACATGCTCAGGTGATGGAAAGTGCTATAACTTGTGGATAAGTAGTGCTCTCAAAGGATGACCCATGAGGGACTTTGCAGAACCATCTGAATACTCCTAAAATTACTAATGCTTTTTTCTCAGCTCTAACTAATGACTGAATCATGCTCTATGGTCGATTGATTGGAGAAATGGCTATTTTTCACCATTTCCTGAGTCTATGACCTTTGCAGTGTGACTTGGCAGCTTTTCCCATTAAACAGTGGGGTCTCTGTCTCCACTCTTCGATAGGCCTTGTGACCCATTTTGCTCAACAGAATGAGGTGGAGGTGTTTTCAAACTGATTCTGAGCCCAAGACTCCAGAAGAGTCTTCTGGAACACTGCTACCAGCCTTCAAAGAGAGAAGGTGAGTCTGCTAGAGAACAAGAGACCATGTGGAGAAGAGCTCAGTTGTCCCTCTGGGGCCATTCTAGACAAGCCTGTAGTAAGCCAGCTCCTTAACACATAAGCAAGCCCAGCCAAGATCTGCAGAGCTGCTTACCTGACCCACCTGGTGACAGATATATAAGTTCAGAGGAGATAAGTGGCTTCAAATAATAATCATTTGAAAAATAGTAACTGATTATGTATCAAGCCACTGGACTTGGGGCAATTTGTCATACAGCAAACCTAACTGATATAGGAACCAAAAATATGGACAAAGGCTTTTGAGAGTGAAATAGACAAAAGTGACACACTGTAGGATTTTGTAGGGCCTAATGAAATGGCACTTTATCTTAAGGGTGATGTGAAGCTATAGAAAAATGTTGAGCATGGGCAGGACCCAATTAACATTGTGTTATACAAACATGAACTTGGCTACTCTGTGGAGAATGAATAGCAGGGGACAGGGTTTAGGATGGATCAAAGTAGACAATTTAACTTGTAGAAGTTTTTTCCTTTTTTCACTTTTTTCTTTTAAATATATACACTGAGATCTATGCACTCTGCACTAAATAAGAGGATTGCAAGGAATCCTATTTGGTTCCAAGTCTAAGGGAGAGATTTATTATACAATATGACAAGTACGAGGGTAGGGCTACACTCAAGTGGTCAGGGTAGCATGAAGAAGTAGCACCTAGCCCAGCCAGGAGGGAAATGAAAGATTCGGTCAAATAAGCTAAGGATGCCAGGAATATGGGGACAATATTTTTTCCTAGGAGGACGAAAGAGCCAAAGCAGAAGTTGGTATGACCAACATATAAAGATAAGGAGGGAAGCAGAAGGAAGCATGATGAGATGAGAATGCAAGGGGCAGTATTAGACTCCTCCTTGTTACCTATTGAGGTTACAGATGGGGGCAAAAATCCAACTGAAGCTAAGTGATAGGGGTTTCAGAGTCTTGAGATGTGCATGGACCAGTGGTTAGGAGATTGGTTGAGAACAGCAGGGCCCTGCTCTGGGATCCTTTAGGATAAGGTGTCACATGGCCAGCCTGCCTGACACAGCCGAGGCAGAGCTACTCATAACCTAGGAGGCTGGTGGGCAAGACAGAAAGTCACCACTAGCCAGACAGCTTCCTAGTGTCTTCTGGAAACCAGCAGTCAGCGGAGGTTGGAAGGGAACATTTTTTGCTGAGGTTCCTCCCCCTCCTCCCCAGAGTGCTGGCATCCTGTGCTCCCAGTCTCCAGCTGTCTGTCTAGACGGAGCCCAGATTGGACCCGTTAGGTACCGAACACTGTGATTCAGGCCCACACATTCCTGGCCAGCAGGAGGATGAGCACCGAGGACAGAATCCAGGCTAGAGGGGCCTTGGGGGGGGGGGTGGTCTCCTTTCCCTGGGAGCACTCTGGTACCTCCCACCTGCCATGGAGGTGTCTGCCCACTGTGTTGTCATGTCTCCAAACCCACTCTGGGCTCTCAGGAGTCCTCCGTCTCCTGCTCCTGCTGCCCATGTCTCAGACACCAGGACAAACTCTATTTCATCACAGAGTCACAGGTCCCTGGGAAAGTCTCAAAGCTTCTATTAAAAAAAAAAAAAAAAACTAGTCGCTTAGTCATGTTCAACTCTTTGCAAACCTGCAGACTACATGTAGCCCACCAGGCTCCTCTGTTCATGGGATTTTCCAGGCAAGAATACTGAAGTGGACAGCCATTTCCTTCTCCAGGGGACATTCCTGACCTAAGGATTGAACCTGGGTCTCCTGCACTACAGGCAGATTCTCTACCATTTGAGCCACTAGGAAAGCCCTGAAGCTTCTATCAGCAGCAATACTTCTCAAAGATTGAATGCTTACGTGGACAAGAGTGGGACCCTCATGTTATCCTCTTATTAGTCTATTTACATCACACAGCAACTCTGTGAAGGACATTATAACTCTATTTTAAAGTGTTCATTAGGAAGGCAAGGCTTTAAGAAGTGAAGTAATTCATCCAGGATTGCATAGCTACAGTTTTGGTGAATTCAGGATTAGAACTACTTACCTTGACGGGGGCACATTTGGTTTATTAAACTACCTTGCCTCTGCTGTCCAACCTCATCAGTTGCAGATGAGGACAAAAGGACCAGTTTGCTGAGATGCTGGGTGAGTCTAGATCCCTTAACCTAGGCTCTGGATGTCTATTTCCTTCTCCCTCACGGTGCCCACGTATTTTCTTTGGTGCATTTCCCAGGCCACCACTCCAGGTACTCCTCATGAAGCCTGGACTACACGAAGCCCACTGGAGATACCAGACAGGGTCTGCAGACCACTGGGTCTGATGCTCTTAGCAGAGAGAGCAGGGGCACAGGCAGGCAGGAGGCTCTGATGGAGAGTGGCATGAGGTATACACTGCCTCACGGAGACCCTGCCTCTTCATCCAGCATTCACACTGGCAGGACTCTGGGGCAGTTAGGACCATGGGGTTTATTGTGATCACCTGAGTCTGGCCTTTTTCTTCCTTTCCCACCTGCTACTCAAGTGATCTCTAGCTTAAGGGCTCAGAGATAAAAAGTCTGAAGGAAACTGACATCTCACCCCACTCCAAACACATACACATTTCCTGATTTCTTGAGTCAATAACAAAGAGATTTTTTTTCCCCTCCATGTCAGAATAAACGGAGGCAAAGAGCCAGTTCCTAGTTCTTCCTAGATTGGGAGAGTTTCTTTCCTTTTTCTATAACTCTTGACCCTGCATCTTGCCCTGGAAGTACTTGACTCACTTTAATGAGCTCACCTCTGTCACCTTCATCTTTTCCATGTCACTGGAGTTCTATGGAGTGAGAACTAGACCCTGTAGAAGACACTTCTGTCTATTCTTCTGAGCACCTGCTACCCAGGGGCTCACCTGCCAGGGATCATAGAATCAAGGTGGGATCTGGGACATAATATGTTGGGCCAATGATCAATGAATGTGAGGCCCTTCTTCAAACATTACTGTGCATTCTAAGAGCTGACAATAGCGCATTAAACCCAGCTCAGCACTCATCTGAAGTTGGATACTCATGGAGCTGGCCCTGGGTGGAGCTGCAGAGATGGAGAAGAGAGGAAAGGTAGGGCTGAAAGGACTTCACCTGAATATTACTGTCTCCCTGCACAGAGCGGGGTGGTGACTCTTACCTTGCCAGTTGGGCATTAACTATCAGCATTATACAGAAATGTGTTAGATGCCAATTAGGAGAAGCTTCTTTTCCTAAGAAAGAATCTGGTTCAAACCCCTGAGTCTGCAGAGGAGGAACATGAGGCCCAGAGAAGAAAAAATGACTTATCCCCACTTATCCAGAAAACTCATTTGTAGAGCAGGGGTGGGGGGACCAAGTCTCCTGGTTCTCAGACTGGTGGCCTTTTCATTAAACCACAGGCCATTTCTTACTTCTTCAACTGCCGTGGATGTTTCCTGCTTGACTAACGAGGTAGGGCCTTGGTGCACATCTACAGATGGCTCGGAGGCTGAGTCAACCATCTGTAAGTTTGGCCTCCACTTCCTGCCCAGCTGCTGGGTCCCATGACTGGACTGCATTGAATGTTAACCTTCATTGCAGGATGCTTGAGGAGAGAGTGTATCTTTCTCAGATGACTTCTCATGTGGTTTGTGATGAAGTGGTTTTCTCTGTGCACAGTCGCTTTGTGGTCACCAGATGGCTGCTTTGGGCATGGATGAGCACTAGACATGATAGTAATATTATTCAAAGGCTACAGTGCAGGCCAAGGTAGGGTCCTCTGGATCCCTTTCCATTGAAATACCACTGATCATGGCTATGTCAGTGCTTACTAATAACAATGATGCAGCAAAACACCCCCAGGTATACACTTTGGGGAACGATAAACCCCTGTCATATTAGACATCGTCATTCAGATACCAGAGGAAGGGCAAGGCTAGTATGCTTTTATTGTAATTTTTCAGAAGAGAACACTGGCTTAGAATGACCTTACTACCTCCCATGTCACATTTGTATATGTGGTAGGTATGCTGGCTTCTGAGAAAGGAGGGTAATCTTAGCTCCTTCCAATGGACTGTAATCTTGAGAGCAGTTATTACATCTCACTTAACTGTATGGCCTGCACAAAACAATCACTAAATAAATTACTATTGAATGAACAAATGCATGAGTGAATCAATGACTCAGTGAACAAATGCATGGGAAGCAAAAAAAAAAAAAAGCCTCATTTATCAGTTAGAACTCCTTGGTTGTAAGCATCAGAAACCTACTCCAACTGAGGTAGGTGAAAAGAGAATTTATTGGAAGGTTGGGGTGGGGCTTATAGGATAGAAGGGAAAATGAAGATCAGGCTGGAAAGGCAGAAACTAGCCTCAGAACAGGACCTGCTGGACAGGCTTGCCCCTTTGGCTGCCATGGCTGGAACACATGAATCTCAATGTCTTGTCTTTGGGGTTCTCTCTCTCTCTCTTTTGGTTCTAGCATGGGCTTGCCTCCTGGCTGGGCCAGATCTCTGATTTTATCCAGTTGTGAAGAAAAACTTCCCAAGTAAAAGCCAGGTTTAACTGCCAAAAATGTGCAATAGATTTTGGGGTATCAAGAAACACAGAAATCTGCTAAATAGTTTTCAGACAATTCACAGCTGAAGCATGTTTAGAAACTTTTTCATGTTCAGAGTCATGACTTGTTTTTGCTGCTAAGAGCTTTCATCAGTCAATGAACCCACTGTAAATTTTCAACATAGGGTTAATACTACAGGAATTAGTATATCCTCTTCAAGCCCTTACTTCTTTTTTTTTTTTCATTTATTTTTATTAGTTGGAGGCTAATTACTTTACAATATTGTAGTGGTTTTTGCCATACATTGACATGAATCAGCCATGGATTTACATGTGTTCCCCATCCCAATCCCCCCTCCCACCTCTCTCTCCATCCCCAGCCCTCTGGGTCTTCCCAGTGCACCAGCCCTGAGCACTTGTCTCATGCATCCAACCTGAGCTGGTGATCTGTTTCACCCTTGATAGTATACTTGTTTCAGTGCTTTTCTCTCTGAACATCCCACCCTCGCCTTCTCCCACAGAGTCTAAAAGTCTGTTCTGTACATCTGTGTCTCCTTTTCTGTTTTGCATATTGGGTTATCATTACCATCTTTTTAAATTCCATATATATGTGTTAGTATACTGTATTGGTCTTTATCTTTCCGGCTTACTTCACTCTGTATAATGGGCTCCAGTGTCATCCATCTCATTAGAACTGATTCAAATGAATTCTTTTTAATGGCTGAGTAATATTCCATGGTATATATGTACCACAGCTTCCTTATCCATTCGTCTGCTGATGGGCATCTAGGTTGCTTCCATGTCCTGCAAGCCCTTACTTCTATGAATAAAGGTGCTTTCAGTAACTCCCTTCTAAGTACCAGGCCAGCTTCAACACCTGGCATTAGTGGATAATTTCTGTAGTACTACTCATGAGTTAAGTTTAGGTATTTTTATATTCCTGCATCTGTCTTATCTGGATTAGGGTAATATCTGTGAATGTACTAGGTTTATTATCTAGTATACTATAAATGGAAATTGATATTTCTTTTATATTCCCACTAAAAGACAGAGGACTTCATTTCCTCTATCAATTTAGAATAAAAAAAATATAAACAGTGAGTTCCACAAAGTCAGTTTAGCATAATCCTTAGCTTCTCATTCAGGCTCCTGGAGACTCCATTTCTGCTGTCTTGGTGTTTGCCTCCTACTTTTATTCTTCACTGGTCTCTTGGCTAGTATTTTGCCAGAGAGCAAACTTATTTAGATGCAATACCTTTTTTGGATATATCTCAGGACAAAACTTCACTGACAAGATATAAAAAGCACAGGAATTAGTAACGCCATCATTCATCACTCAGAAGGAAATGTGTATAAGGCCATAAAAGAGCTCAAGAATTTTCCTTTCATTTCTCAAATGACTTTGTTGAGATGTTTATATACTTCCCAAATCCTAAAACTCATATTTTGCTAAGAAATAAATTATCACCTAAAAATACCATGAGAAAGAATTACTGTCTTTCTCATGCAGGTGAAATTCCAGTGTGCTTCTATTTTCGTGAGTTTGTTTAGACACATTTATGAAGGTCTTGATGGTGGGTCCAAGCTCTGGCTCTGGCTTGTGATGGGACCACCTCACACTTAACTCTGTCTTAGTTTCTACATTTATAAATTGTGAACCATAATACCTACCTTGCTTTCCCGTCTTTACTTTTTGTTACTATTTTAAAAATTGTGGTAAAATACATAAACATAAAATTTACTGCCCTAACCATTTAATGTGTCCAGTTAGGTGCCATTAAATACATTCACACTGGTGTGCAGCCATCAGCACCATCCATCTCCAGAACTTTTTTCATCTGGGCAGAACTGAAGCTCTGCAAAAATTAAACCATAAATCTCCATTCCTTCTCTCCCAGTTCACTGGCAACTACCTTATACTTTCTGTCTCTGTGAATGTGACTACACTATGTACCTGTAGTAAGAGGAATTATACAGTGTTTGTCTTTTGTGACTCAATTATTTCATTAAGCATAACATCTCAAGATTCATCCATGTTGTAGCATGTGCTAGAATTTCCTTTCTTCTTAAGGCAAACTAATACTCTATTTGGATGTATACGTTCACATTTATTTATGTTTAATTAATTAATTAATTAATTATTATTGTAGTATACTTGCTTTGCTTTATAATGTTGTGTTAGCTTCTAGAGCATAGCAAACTGCATCAGCCTTATGTATACATATACTCTCTCCCTTTTAAATTTCCCTCCCATTTAGAACACCACAGAGGATTAAGTAGAGTTCCCTGTACTCAACTGTATGTTCCCATCAGTTGTCTATTTTATACACAGTATCAATAGTTTATATGCGTCAGTCCCAATCTCCCAGTTCCTCCCACCCACCCCTTCCCTCCATTTACATTTTAAGTAAGTAAGTTTAGTCATGCCATGTTGTTACTTGTTTTCTGGGTTTTATAGCTTTTCCTCTATAATTTCCATAATTTCTGCATTCCTTTATGTTTGGTGAATTTCTTGTAGTGACACAATTTGATTCCCTCTCAGTTTTTTTGTTTGTTTATATTCTATACTTCCTTCACAGTTACTTTGGGGATTGGATATAATCTAATAAAATGACAACATTCTGTTTTAAATTGATGCCAGCTTTAGTTGCACACAAAAGCTCTATTTCTTTACAGCCACACCCCCTTTCTGTTATTGAGGTTGCAGTTACATTTTTATGTATTAAGTAGCCATGAACATAGATTTATAATTACTTTTTAAGCTTCTGTCTTTCAAATTCTGTAAAAGCACAAAAGTGGAGTGACAAACTTCAATGACAAGAATACTGTTTTTATTTTTGCCCATGTATCTACGTTTACCAGAGAGCTTTCCCATATATTTTTACATGTTTCTTAAAAATAATTAATATTAAGTAAATTAATATTAAGTATGTAGTTAATATCAAGTACATAGAAAGTATCTAATAAAGATGGTAACTTTTCAGTAAATACCTTTGTCTGACTGATGTCAATTGAATGAATGATTGGATTTCTTTCTGCAAAGTGAGTCTTATGAGAGGTACAATAGGTACAGTGAGTGGGACGACTTTGACCACCTGATATAAATGTGGGGCAAATAGAAATCAAAGTCAGTCACAGAATGAGTAGGTCAGGGATGTACCTTGACTTTTTCCCCAGAAAGTTCTATGGCCCTGAATGCTAGGTTTTAGCTTATCACATCAGTAAGGTCACTGGGGTTAAGCTTTAATTTTAGAAGATGTGACTTTAAATAGTTTTCCTTTTCCTTTCACTGTTTCAGGAAGTCTCGCTCTAAGTCAATGCCAAACGGGTTTGGTTTTCATCTTGAATTTTCCCGTAAAAGGTGGTGGAGGAGATGATTCATAAATCCCATCCTGACCTTATTTATCTCATGCTCTAGCTGCAGCAGGTAAGCTGCCGCACTTTGAAGCAGGGATTGTTACAGAGAAGCAAGTGTGGGAAGGCAAAAAGTGTGCACACAAAATGGTTCAGGCAAAGGCATATTTCAAGGTGCTCGTGACCCTGTGCGGGCTGTATAAACAGACAAAATGAGAAATGAGGATATGCATTTTAAAAAGTCAGAGGGTATAATATTATTATTATGGGTAATTGTGCACATGGCATTTGGTAAAACCGGGGAAAAGGTGTGATTGTTCTTGTTGGATTCATCTACTGCTGGATTTACAAACACTGTAGTGTGCGAATGGGGAAAATACTTGCCAGCTACATAGGAAACAGTGAATTTTATAGACATAGGTTCTGTGCTTTTCTTGAAGAATCTTTCTGTTCTTTTGTTCAATTGTTTATTGTGACATTAAATAGGAAAGGAAAATGGAGCTGACTTCGGAGACCTGAGTTCTAACCCTAGCTCGCACACTCAGCACACAGTCCTAGGAAAACAGGTTCATCTCCAGGCCAAATGTCTTCATCTGTATACAGAGGTTGAGTTTCGGTATATATTTTTTTTTAATAAATGAGGTACTATATTTACAAATACCCGAGATAGTGTCATGTACTGTTGCTGTTTTTCACACACTAAATCATGTTGACTCTTTGCGACCCCATGGACTGCAGCATGCCAAGCTTCCCTGTCCTTCACAATCTCCTGGAGTTTGCCCAAACCCATATCCATTGATACACAAGCATTTAACACATGTAGCTGTTGCATAAATATTGGGTTTTTCTTCCCAAGTCACTCCAATTGTTTCCTTCCCTTTAAAGACACATATTATGACTCTTATATCTAATTATAAAATTTCCACCAGTGTTCTGGAACAATCTTCAATCCAGGAAAAAAAAAAAAAGGCCATCCATGAATCTCTCTGATTCTGTGAGAGACAGTCACATCCCTTGTATTTGATAAGAAATGTATTTTTTTTAATTCTAAGAGAAATTTCTATTTTATAAATGTTTATATACATTTGGAAAGAGAGCTGACTTTAATCCACTTATCTGCACACAGTGCTAAGATTAGGTTGTCGGTTATATGAAAGTATTTGATTATTTTATTGAGAATAAGGCATATTATGACAATCCTCGAATATCTTAGGAAGAAAAAGCAATTATCATTGCTTTTTTCTCTTCTTCAACAAATCACTTAAAACTGATGATTACGATAATTGACAAGTCTAAATGTATGAAATGACACAAGCTCAATGCAACTTCATAAAATATGTAGGTCATGATTACTCTTTTATTAAGATACTGGAGCCTGTATATGACTTCTGTACAAATACCCATGATCCCTCTGCTGAGAACAAGAGGTTTTCAAGATCCATTGGAATTCATCTGATCCATTAGCATTTGATTTTAAGAGTTTAGAATGACAAGATAATTTCAAAGCCTCTACTCTTTTTGATTGTATTTGGACTCCTTCAATTAGACACAAAAATATCTTCGTCATTTTTCTTTATCACCTGACTTCTGCCTCACAATTTACTGAGGAAAGGAGGCTCTAAGAAAGTGAGGTGTCAGAAAGAAGCTGAATGCAATTATGTGGTAACACCGCAATGCAAAAAGCAGGTAAACTCACTACGCAAGTAATCAGAACTAGAAGGCGTGACCTGCAAATTCTACCAGTTTCCTTTCACTAATGTATTAACTGTTTTAGTCACTGGTTTCACACAGCCCTGAGTATTTTCCAGAGCTAAAACCACTAACATGCCACTAAAGTTGGAAAGGATAAGGATAGGAGGAGAGACGGAATGAGGGAAAAAGCACTAAACAAAATTTAAACTAGCTGCCTTATTTTAGGTGGAGACAAGATTTACTCAGTCATTGACAGTATAATTTCCATTTAGGGTTCTCATACTTTGACAGTGGGTTTTATCTTAATCTTCATAATAAGCCTGTGACCGAGGAATCATTTATACAGAAAAAGAAACCAAGTCTCAGGACAGAAAAAGGGAGGGGAAAAAGCCTTTGCATAAAATCAGCCAAGCAGAACCTGGACTTAAACCCAGGCTTTTGGGTTCAACATTCTAGCCAAGTTACCTAGTTGTATAACAGGACTTCAGCCATATGCTGGGGTCTATGGAAACTCGGGATGGAAAAATCACAAAGACTCTCAAAGACTTTATAGCAGGTTGCAAAGATAAATGCAGAATGTTTAACCTGGAGACCTAAGCTTTTGTGTGACTCCAAATGGATCCTTAATGATCCAGGAGGAAAGGAAATTCTACACCTGACATAGTGCCACGTGTTCTGGTGATGCTGCTATGAAGCAAGTCATGGCCATTTCTCAGAGTCAGAAAGTGAAACCCAGAAATCTTATCTAAGTTGCCCATGACTGTCTCAGACTAACCAAGTGGACAGATGAGGCCTGAACACGGCAGCATCCAAACGACTGCTGACTTCAAGCCACGCGCTGTCTCACGTCCCTGGGCTCTGAGTCCCTCATCTTGGACTAGATTTCAAGCTTGATGGTTACACAAGACCAAATATCACCCACTCATACACACATGCATGTATGAAAATAAATGAAATGTTAAATATTAACAAACTGACCTTGGATCCAATTCTTTACCTCTGGGCCCTTAGGTTTCATCATTTATAAAATGGCCGTAATCATAATGACTCCATAGCATTTGGTGTTCAGGATAAATTCAGTGTATGCCTAGCACACATCTGGAAAATAGTGAAGCTCATTAGTGTTTCTTTCCTTCCTTCTTGAAACCTGTGCACGTGGGGCTGCACTTCTCTCACTAGTGTCACCTTGAGCTAAGACCAGCATGCTCTAGAAAGACTGAACTGCGTCACAGCAGGATGGACTTGAGCTCATTGCAGTGCAACTTCATGCTTCTCTAGGTGTACTGACACAATCCTTCAATAGTTGGGCTACTCATAAAACTATAGTGATAATAAGAGTGTGCGCCATTTCAGCAGAATTTGAGAATCACTGTAACAGTATCAGGGAGGACAGATGCTATTATTATTTCCATTTTATAGATGGTCAAGACTCAAGGAAGCTACATAACCTTTCCCAAGTCACAATACATCAGTTCAGAACCGAGACCAGCATCCTCGGATTCCAAGTTCACCATCCCTGCCAGTTTACAACACAGCGGAGCACACACATCAAACCAGAAGAGACATGGGACCATTAAGAAAAACCAAGTGAGCAAGATTTTAACCTTTGAGAAAATGATAAAGGAAAGGTTTTGTTACAGGGCAGATGTCACCGCCAAACATGACAGAATGCTATTATTTTATCTCCAAAGCTGTGGAAGCTTCCCAGACAGCAAAGAGAAGCTGCTATTGCCTGGGAACAGATGTTTGCCTGGCCTCTGCCTTCTGGGGACAGAAATGTGCATCGAGGTCAGGGAGAGGACCCATTGTCAGCAGGAAGAACCATCGTTATTTCTGTTCAGAACGAAGTGAAAATGACATCCGTCAAGGCCATTAGTCTTTCAGATGTGGTTTGAATGAACAAAATGTAATAATGATGGGTTGACAACACTTCGCTGAAAATAAGAAATCCCAAGTTACAGAGTATAGAGTTTTAGAGCCTTGTGGGGCCTCAGAACCCCAGGATAGGACTTGTAACTAAAAGAAAAATTGCAGTTTCGAGTTCATGTTGTGTCCGTTCATCCCCAAAGCTCAGTTTCTGCAACTGTAAATGGATCTGTTATAAAGATGGATGAACCCACACATATAAAAGCACATTGAGAAATAGGAAGTGTTTAGCAAATATGGGATAGTTTTTTATTTTTATTTCTTTGATGGGAAAGTAAATGATCAAGACTTATCTAGCTGTTATTATGAAAGAGATAGGAATTCAGTATTCTAGAGTTTGCTACTCATTTCAAGACACAATATTGCCACAACAATTTAACCACCACTGACTGAGGTTCTAGGATGGGTACTGGCATAAAGAGAAAAATCAGGGAAGCTGATGCCTCTTCTCACTGCTGGAAGGGCTGAGCTGGGACAACTGTCTCTATCTCTCACTCAGCTCCTGATACTTACCTGTAACTTATTACCTGTGACATCTACCTATCAGAGTCTGACCTGAGTAAAAGTGCTATAAATATAGAATGAGTGGTTCCTACACTCTAAAAGCTCTAGTTAAAGACAAAATTCAAATAGGTAGTGTAGTAGAAAAAACTGTGCCTTAGAGAACCACAGAGAGAAAATTCACCCTGATCTGCCAAAAAAAAAAAAAAAAAAAAAAATGGCAGCTTTAATTGCACTGGGTGAAAAACAGGAGTAGTGAAGGTGCTTGGAGTAGGCAATGGCACCCACTCCAGTACTCTTGCCTGGAAAATCCCATGGACAGAGGAGCCTGGTGGGCTGCAGACCATAGGGTTGCGAAGAGTCGGACATGATTGAGCGACTTCACTTTCGCTTTTCACTTTCATGCATTGGAGAAGGAAATGGCAACCCACTCCAGTGTTCTTGCCTGGAGAATCCCACGGACGGGGGAGCCTGGTGGGCTGCCGTCTATGGGGTCGCACAGAGTCAGACACGACTGAAGCGACTTAGCAGCAGCAGCAGCAGTGAATGTGCTTATTAGAAGTTCAACAAAGGATCATGTAGCATGGAACGGGAATGTCTCCTACTGGGAACAGGACAGACTGGGCTGTGCTCACAGCTGTGTCTGGTTGACACCAGGGCAGAGGCTGAACTAAGCCTTGAGATAAGCAAAGGGCACTACTGGAAGGAGAGGCACTGCCCATCCTCATTTTTGTGCCACTAACAAATCCTTTGACTTCCTGGAACACGCTACTTCTGGTTTATTCGACCGTTCCTTGCTGTGTGTTACTTTCTCTATGTGGAATGGCATTTCTCATTAGACATCCACCCTTTCCCAGCACATACAACACTCACCCAAATTCATCCTTGAAACTGTATGCACATGTTCCCTGTTTGGCAATCCCTTGATTAATCCTGCTAGAGATATTGCTTCTTTGGCCCGAATATGTGTCTACTGCTATGTATATCCTGAAGAATCGAAACTGTTTCTTCAGATATTGGCTTTCCCTGATTCACCATGAAGCCAGGGAGACTGCAGTTCACTCCAGTACTGAGAGTAATAGCCCAGGGCCTAACACAGAATTGGTCCATAGTCACTGATTAGAAGAATGCAAAATAGAACTGATGGCTTGTTGCTTGAACCCTCACCTGCTGGTGATGGATATGTCAAGTGGACTGCAACGGACAAGCTGCCCAAGACCCAGGCTTAGTTATGAGGCTTTTATACAGGCTCTGAGTACAACTTAAAGATTTTAACTTAATTTTATCTAAATGAATAGTCCTGCCTCTTGTTCTCCAGTTCGATAAATAGAAAAATCTTTTTTTACAGACAACTTAGAAGGGGATTTAGTGGTTATGGCTTTGGTGATTTCCCACCTGTTAATGGATAAACAACAGCAGTCCGAGTGTGTCCTGGGCTGTGGGCACTGAATGGTAATTCTCAGGTTGCAGCTTTTGGCAATGTATTTACTCAGCTGCTAGTGGACCCAGCAGCTGGGAATGGACTCCCCAGCCACCTATAAGAAAACTACCAGGGACTCATTTATTTACTATTAAACTGTAACCACTTGGCAGGGCATCTGGTCCCACTTTCCTAGTTATGGTTGGGTGCTCATGAGACATGGTGGTTAGGAGAGCAGCTGGAATATTTAAGATGTCAAATAGGAAAATCAGAAGTTTGAAAATCTCAGCAGTTTTTTTTCAGGGGATGGGTGTAGAAAGGGATGTTAGGTAGAATTAAAACACATCTGGAATATCTAAGATTCTCTAAATTGGACTAACCTTGAACTCCTATCTATCACAACTCTGTTTGTTTTTATAGAATATGATTTCTTGATTCAGGGATGACAATGAGGAATCACAAGGGATTTTGTGGGTGACCAACATATATAAAAATACCATATTTGAGTGAACAGAGAGGTTACCTAGTACAGTGCGGGAAAAGGACCAATACAGGGTTGACAAGTGTAGGTTTTCATCTTGATCTTTTCATTTAATGCCAGGACCTTGGGAAAAGTTTCTGAAATTCCATGCAGCTTAGTTTGGTCATCTGTAAATTGGAGAGATATAATCCACATCAGGGAGTGGTAAGGATAGGTCTGAGGCTAAGTAGCATCTTGTCTGACCTGGAGTCATTGATTAGGGAGACACAGGTAAACATGCCAGGAGTGGATTGATTCTGCCAGGAGCCACAATAACTGAAATACTTAAAAAAAAAATTTCATCACATCTATATATCTGGTTAAAAGTTAACGTGTTTCCTGGACAGTTTAGCTGAATATACAGATTATTTCCCCTCTTCTTGTCTATTCATTCTTGTAGTGCAGGCACAAGATGTCCAACAATGTACAAGCAGGATGCACCAGGAAGACTGCCCTGGAAAGAAAAACCGACCAGTGGGAAAGTGCATTAAAAGGCCAGAGTTGATGGTGATAAAAATAGGGAAAATAGCAGTGAGATGGAGACAATTTTGATCGATAGCAATAGCAACCTTACTCTTTAGAAAATATTTTCTAGGTACTGGGAACTGTGTTGGGCTTTCCAGGTGGCGCTAGTGTTAAAGAACACCCCTGCCAGTGCAGGAGACTTAAGAGACCTGGGTTTGATCCCAGGGTCAGGAAAATCCCCTGGAGGAGGAAATGGCAACCCACTCAGGTGTTCTTGCCTGGAAAATTCCATGGACAGAGGAGCCTGGCAGGCTACAGTCCCTGGGGTTACACAGAGTGGGACAAACAGGGGAAATGACAGTGAGATGAAGGCAATTCTGATCAATAGCAACAGCAAACTTACTCTTTAGAAAATATTTTCTATGTACTGGGAACTGTGTTAAGTGCTTTTCATATGTACTTTAATTTGATCTTTAGAAGAAGCCCCTACTGAAGAAATGACCCTCCTTTATCAGATAAGGAATTTGACATTTAAATTTCTTTTCTGATTACGCACAGGTGAAAACATCAGAGCTGAGATATGAACTCAGGCATGTCTGCCTCCAAAGTCCTAGGTCTTTAAATAGAAGTCTGATATATTTAGAACATGAGCAAGATGAAGAATTACAGAGGTTGTGAGATGCAGTTGATAAGCCAGTCCTTATACCTGTTACCCCTGGTCCTTGATTTTCTGTGGGTACATCAGACCTAGTGAAAGCTTAGGTCTGTCCTGTTTTTTCTTTTTTTTGCCCACGTCCTGTGGCATGTGAGATCTCAGTTCGCTGACCAGGCTAAGTGCCCTCTACAGTGGAAGTGAGGCATCTTAGCCACCAGGCAAGGCTCATCTCTCGTGGTTTTAAAGTTCATCTGCCATCCACTCTCCACTGTCTAATGAAACTGAGTGTTTAGTTTTCCTGAAGGAAAGGGCCACTGAGCTTGCTGAGATGGGAGTTGTAGGAACTCAAGTGCCCACATCTGATCTTCCTGGACCCAAGGAGGCTTGGGTTCTGCCAGTGGTTTCCCAGAGGGTCTAAAAACAGCCAACTAGGAAGAGTGGGGGTATTATCTCTCCTTGGGGGCAAACTTCATTTCTCTTGAGTAAATATAATCCATATGAGAGAATTGCTGGATCATGCAATAAAGATGAATGTTGTCTTTTATCTAAAAAATGTCTGCCTAACTAAAGGTCACAAAATTGATTTCTATGTATTATTCTAGATGACTTATAGTTTTATGTTTAAGTCTATCCAATATTTTGAATTAAGTTTTGTATATGGTTCAAGGTATAGACTGAAGAAGCTCATTTTTATATGGATATCTAATATTCCAATACTGAGTGTTGTAAAGACTGCCCTTTAGTTACTGAATTGTCTTTGCGTGTTTTTTAAAACCTGTCAATATATGTGTGGTTCTATTTCTAGAGTCTCTGCTTTGTCCTATTGATTTCTCTGTCCATCTTTATACCACACTGCTTTTAAGATTCTACCTTTAAGTATGGACACCAGATGGTGTTGACATTTCTTTTGGGGGAAAATATATTTTTTTATGGATTTGGACCATTTTAAAGTCTTTATTGAAATTGTCACATTGCTGTTTCTGTTTTGCATTTAGATTTCTTGGTCATGAGGCATATGGGAGCTTAGTTCCCTGACCAGGGATTGAACCTACATCCCATGCATTGGAAAGTGAAGTCTTAACACCGGACCATTGGGGAAGTCCCCCCAGATAGTGCTGATATTTCAGCTTTGCTCTTCTTCAAAGTTGTGTGATTCTTCCAGAGTATTTGCATTTTCATATGAATTTAAGAATGAGATATCAATTTTTAAAAACAAACTTTTACAACTGTGATTGGGATTGTATTTGCGGAAAATTTGTATATTGACTATATATATATATATATATATATAGTCTATACATATGTGTATATATATCTCTCTCCATTTATTTATGTGTTCTTTAATTTCCCTCAGCAATATTTTGTTGTTTTCAGTCTACATGCCTTGTGTATATTTGGCCAGGTTAATCTCTAAGTATGCTGTATTTCTTGCAGGTTAAGAAGCAACAGTTAGAACTGGACATGGAAGTACAGACTAGTTCCAAATCAGGAAAGGAGTATGTCAAGGCTGTATGTCGTCACCCTGCTCATTTAACTTATATGCAAAGTACCTCATGTGAAATGCCAGGCCAGATGAAGCACAAGGTAGAATCAAGATCGCTGGGAGAAATATCAATAACCTTAGATACGCAGATGCTGCTGCTGCTGCTGCTGCTGCTGCTAAGTCGTTTCAGTTGTGTCCGACTCTGTGCGACCCCATAGACGGCAGCCCACCAGGCTCCTCGGTCCCTGGGATTCTCCAGGCAAGAACATTGGAGTGGGTTGCCATTTCCTTCTCCAATGCATGAAAGTGAAAAGTGAGAGTGAAGTCGCTCAGTCATGTCCGACTCTTCGTGTCCACATGGATTGTAGTCTACCAGGCTCCTCCGTTCATGGGATTTTCCAGGCAAGAGTACTGGAGTAGGTTGCCATTTCCAGCTCCAGATACGCAGATGACACCACCCTTATGGCAGAAAGCAAAGAAGAACTAAAGAACCTCTTGATGAAAGTGAAAGAGGATAGTAAAAAAGTTCAGTATTCAGAAAACTATGATCATGGCATCTGGTCCCATCACTTCATGGGAAATAGATGGGGAAACAATAGAAACAATGACAGATTTTGTTTTGGGGGGCTCCAAAATCACTGCAGATAGTGACTGCAGCCATGAAATTAAAAGAAGCTTGCTCCTTGGAAGAAAAGCTATGACCAACCTAGACAGCATATTAAAAAGCAGAGACATTACTTTGCCAAACAAGTTCCGTCTACTCAAAGCTATGGTTTTTCCAGTAGTCATGTATGGATGTGAGAGTTGGACTATAAGAAAGCTGAGTGCCGAAGAATTGATGCTTTTGAACTTTGGTGCTTTGGTGTTGGAGAAGACTCTTGAGAATCTCTTGGACTGCAAGGAGATCCAACCAGTGCATCCTAAAGGAAATCAGTCCTGAATATTCACTGGAAGGACTGACGCTGAAGCTGAAACTCCAACACTTTGGCCACCTGATGCAAAGAACTGACTCATTGGAAAAGACCCTTATGCTGGGAAAGATTGAAGGCAGGAGGAGAAGGGGATGACAGAGGATGAGATGGTTGGATGGCATAACCGACTCAATGGACATGAGTTAGAGCAAGCTCCTGGAGTTGGCGATGGACAGGGAGGCCTGGCGTGCTGCAGTCCATGGGGTTGCAGAGAGTCAGACACGACTGAGTGACTGAACTGAATTGAATTGAGGTATTTTTTATCTATCGGGATGGGGAATACATGTAAATCCATGGCTAATTCATGTCAATGTATGACAAAAACCACTACAATATTGTAAAGTAATTAGCCTCCAACTAATAAAAATAAATGAAAAAAAAAAGATAGAAAAAAAAGAAAATGATATTACTTTAACTGACAATTCTACCAGACTTTGGAGCAAAAGAGAAACATGAATTTTGCACAAATGTGACTTCAAGGATTACATCTGGATAAGAAGACAGTATAAGAATACTTTTCACAGGAAATAAAAATGAATTAATTATATTTTAGATTTGCTAAAATTAATTTTTAAAAAATCCAGGAAGGGCTTATAAGCAGGTGACAATTTGGGTCTAGAGTGAAAGATGGAATCTTAGTCTATATATATGTGTATATATATATATTTAGAGAGAGAGAGAGAGTTATAGGTGAGATTAACAGGGACATTGAGTTTGCAGAGACTAGAATCTGAATGGGTCCCCAGCAGTGGAATAGCATCTCTTGGGGAATGGAGGAAAGCTTCCTATCCAATAAGACTCAAAGGCAGTCTCAGAAAGGGTGAGGGGAGAGCCAGGACATTCCAGAAGCCAGGGACAAGGGTTTCAGGGAGGCATACACAGAAAAGATGAGGAGTGAAAGCAGTCATTAGAAGGTCCTTGGTGAGTAGCAAAGACTGGTAGAGCTAGACATCACATTTCTGTGTGCTGAAAAGTGAATGGAAAAAATTAGGCTATAGAGTCAACAAGTGCAAGTGAGCTTCTCAAGAGGTTTGTTAGTAAAGAGGAAGAAGGGCAGGGGTGTTAATTCTCATGCACTCTTGGGAAAGGTTACTTTTTGGTAAGGCTTTGCTTTCGAACGAAATGAGAAGAGGTATTGGTGCATGCTTGCAGGTGAGAGGAAAGCTCTGATAAAAAGCGAGAGCTGAGTTGCCGCTCAGGCCTGGGTCTGGAGCTCGGGCAGCCCAGACTCGTGCTGTGGGGGGCCTGTCGGTCTCCTGGCAGATGAGTGTCCGGTTTGGAGCTGGGCTGTCTCAGGAAGGACTGCTGACACTTTCATTAAAGTTCACTGAGATGACTTGCAGGAAAAAAAAAAAGAAAAAGTGAGAGTGCTGAGAGAGAGAAGGGAGTGTGTTTTAGAGGAAATGTGAAAGGGGTGGCCGCTGACAAAGAGTTCATGGGAGCAGAACTGTCTCTGCAGTCCTGAGTGCACGGTCTCTTGTTATTGTTTAGTCGCTATGTTGTGTCCAACTCTTGCACCTCCATGGACTATAGCCCGCCAGGCTCCCCTGTCCATGAGATTTCCCAGGCAAGAGTACTGGAGTGGGTTGCCAGGTCCTTCTCCAGGGGATCTTCTCGACCCAGGGATCTAACCTGCATCTCCTGCATTGACAAATAAGTTCTTTACCACTGAGTCATCAGCGAAGCCCACATAATCTGTTTGACCTAAGCTATGTTTATTCCACTCCCTGGACACCATTTTCATTATTTATACCTTGAGGGCTTTGGGCTATGATCTCCCATGTCCCTTCTGCTCTGGGACTGTCTAGATCCTGTCACATGCAATTAACCTTGTCTTAGTTTAGTTCCATCATACAGATGCTCCCTGATGAACTCTGACACCACCCCAGAGAAAATGTATGCAGGTCTGTTCCCAAACCCCAATGCAGTGAGCTCCTCGAGTTGCCTCTGAGTCATCTAACTAGAGGGTGTGAGCGTTTGGTATATTTCTCCACGCTGGACATCTGTGAAAATAAGAAACCTCTTCAAAATCTACCAGAACAGGATGGAATTACTGAAAAGATCTGATTCCTCAGCACATTCTTTTTTCCCAATTTTAGACAATGTTCCCTGAGGTTGCATAAGAAAAGAGGGGAGTAGTTCAGAATAAAGGTTAAGTGATCTTAATGCCCCTTGGAAGCAATGAACATGCAGAAGGTGGAGAAGGCAAAAGATCAGAGTTACTCAAGGTTTGCTATTTGTCAGCTACTTGTGCTAAAAGCTTTAACTACTTTTCAGTGAATCCTTGCATAATCCCAGGAAACTGATACTATGTTTATTGTACAGACAAGGAAACTGAGACTCAGAGAGGTGGGGCCATTTTCCAAGGCTCCCTCCAGATAATAAGTAGCAAGGCAGTTATTTTGGCTTGATGGTAATCTTTCCTGACTTCTAAGTCAATATGTTTCCTAACACAACTCACATCCTCACCACGGCACCAAAGACTGGATTCATATAACCCTTACCCTCTGCTTTTTTTAAGCTATTTTAAAAATTGAGGTGTAGTTAATTTACAATTCTGTGTTAGCTTCGGGAGTACATCACAGTGATTCTTTTCCACTATAGGCTACTACAAGATATTGAATACAGTTCCCTGTGCTGTATGGTAGGTAGATTCTTGTTGTTTATCTATTACCATTTTATAGAGCAGTGTGTGTATGTTAATTCCAAACTCCTAATTTATGTCCCTCCGCCGTATCCCTGTTATCCCCTTTGGTGTAACTGTAAGTTTGTTTTCTATGTTTGGAAGTCTATTTCTGTTTTGTAACTAAGTTCATTTGTATCATTATTTTAGATTCCACATATAAGTGATATCATATGATATTTGTCTTTGTCTGATTTAATTATTAGTTAATTTAATTGTAGATCCATCCATGTTACTGCAAATGGCTGTTATTTCATTATTTATTTTTTATTGGAATATAGTTGATTTATAGTGTTGTGTGAATTTCAAGTGTACAGCGAAATGAATCAGTTATACATATACATATATCTGCTTTTATTAAGTTATTTTACAGCTTACTAATGAGTCATCTGGGTTTAGAGTTGTTTTTGTGAGAAGGTTTTTAATTTTATATTTAATCTCTTAAAAGGTATGGACTATTTGTATTTATTTTTTATTTCTGTGTCAGAATTATAAATCTGTTTAGGTCTTTGTTTATTTTTCTAAAATGTTGAAGTTTTTCAAAATACCTCTAGATATTTTTTTAAAATTCTGTAGTATCTGTAATGTAGTTCACTTTTTCTTCCTAATAAGCTGATATTTTTGTCTCCTATTTTCTTAATCAGTTTTTCCTTGGATTTCTCCATTTATTAGTGTTTAGATTTTATTTCTCTCTCTTGTATTTCTGTTTTTTTTTTTAAATAATTAACCTCCTCATATCCTTACTGTTTGTTTTCTTCTACTTTTTTTTGTGCTTTGTTATTTTTTCCTAACATCATGAAATAGATATTTAGAAAATATTTATTTTGCTGCCTTTGCTTTTTTCCAATATATTTATATAAAACTATAAGATGCTCAGTTCAGCTTTAGCTATGTCTCACTAGTTTGTTTTGCCATAGTTTTATTATCACATTATTCAAGATGTTTTAATAGACATCACAGCTTCTTCTTTGACATACGGCTTCTCACAGAATACTTCTTAATTTTTCAATATACGTGAATTTTGGTGAAATTATCTCCTAGTCATTGCTACCTTAACTGCACTCTCTGAATTGCAAGTTCTCTGAATAATTATCATTCTTTTAAATGTGATGAGATTTTATAGCCCAGCTATAGTCAATTTTTAAAAGTATTCCATGAGAGCTAAAAGGAGTATTGAATAATAAATGGGTGACAATACTTGGTCAGAGTTACCAGTTCTGACTGAGGTGGGGTAAGAGCACTTCTGACTTATGTCCAAAGGCAGCCCAAATCTGCCTATGAAGTTGTGTCTGACTCTTTGCAACCCCATGGACGGTAGCCGACTAGCATCTCTGTGCATAGCATTTCCCAGACAAGAACACTGGAGTGTGTTTCCATTTCTGAACTAGATGAAGTCATACCAGAAAAAAAAAAAAAAAATCCTTTCTTTCAGGCTTGAGGTGACAGAAGGGGGCTTATAACTGAAAGACAAAATAGGAAAAATTCTCTGCTTTATTTTTCCTCTCTCGGTCCTTATCCCTGGCAAACCCTATATTTATATACGATAGAAAGGATGCTATTTTACATTTGAAGCACATTTTAAAGCCTTTGTTAAATTCATTCCTGCTGGAAAATTGCAGATAACAGTATTTGTTTTGTATTTTGAGAAGTTGAAATGTAGGGCGTGTGGGTGCCCTTGTCAGTGACATATATTGCTCACAGGACCAATTTAATTCCAATTAAATTAAGTGAATGTTGACTTACAGACTGCATGTTTTATCTTAAAATTATAGCCTTCATTAATAAATCATACTCATAGATTTCAAGGTTTTTAGTAGAAGGAAAAACTGTTTAGAAACAGACGTGGCTAGACCTTCCAATTACAGCTCTTCCCCAGAACACCCTCTTTACCCTGGGAATCTGTTGTAATTACCACCTCTGCCAGTGATCAACCTCAGAGGTTCGCAGCTTCATCTGGGCCAATGTAGGAACACACACGGAATCTAAATTCCCTTCAGCACAGCTGAGTTAAGAACAACAGAGTCAACAAAGTCATATTGAATTATGTGAAATCTGACAATTTAGCTTATAAACCTCCTCTTCTCATCTGGAGTCCTCATTCTATCCGGTCCTGCCTGGCACAGGTCAGGGTAAATCCCTAAGGAGGGCAGGATGGGAGCAAGCCAGGTTCAGGCTCAGGGCCTGATCTCACACTCCCCTGATCCGTGTACATTTTCAGAGATCTCCTTTCCTCTCAGCCTTCCTCCCCTTGCTGAATCCTCTGAGCACCCGCCTAATGTGAAACAAAGGGTTGCTGGAGTAATGTGCTGTAGAAAATAGGGCACAAAGCAGAAACCATTATAATGCAACATAATCAGCCTGTCACATATTTTATTTCGCTGCCTGAGATCAGGAGTCTCTTTTCTTGCAGATGCCTGTGCAATAGACATTGGGGGTTGCATGATGCACTGGATTGAATAGGGTTCCCCCCGAATTAATGTCCACCAGGAACTTTAGAATGTGGCCTTATTTGGAAATAGGTCTTTGTAGAAATTAAACCTTTGTTGAGATAAGGTATTTCTGCATTTGAGTGGGCCCACATCCAATGCCTGATGTCCTTATAAGAAGAGAAAACAGAGACACACAGACAGAGGTAAAACAACATGTGATGACACAGGCAGAGATTCGGGCAATGTCACAGCCAAGGGGCCCCCAGATCGATGGCTGTTAACAGAAACCAGGAGAGAGCCTGGCACAGAGTCTCCTTCTGATCCTCCAAGAAGGAATTGACTCTGTTGCCCCCTTGATTTTGTACTTCTAGCCTTTAGAATTGAGACAGAATACATTTTTGTTGTTTTAAGCTACTAAGCCTGTCATAATCTAGAAGCCCTAGAAACTAGTACAAATTGAAAAGATATTATTGAATTAAGAAGGGAAAAGTGAAAGGTTGAAGGAACTTTGTGGAAATTACTGTTGGATCCTACTTTATAATAAAACTGGCAAAGATTTTTGTATTATTACTCAGTAAATAAATACCTAAAATACTACTCTAAATATAGATATATTTATATTTAAAGCTACTACTAAATATAGATATATTTATATTTAAAGCAAGCACCTAATATTTTTATCTATAGATACAGTTTTTAAAATGTGAATTATTTCTGATTCATACAATTACTCTACAAAGACAAGCAGGTCATATGTTAGGAAATTCATTTTATAGACATGTCAGATGATCCACAGGAAAGCAACTTGACCAAAGATCCCTTATCGAGTTAGTGACAGAGCTAGGCTAGAATCCCCATCTCCCAGCACTCTAAATATTCTTTAAATAGTTGAGTAATCAGAATAATATTTTTATGTGAAAGAGGAGAGAACTGAGGCTCAAAATCACAAGAAAATGGCCCAAATTTCCTGAGCACACATCACAGACAGAACTAGGAACAAAGACTTTCTAACCATTGGGCCTGTCTTCCTAGCTATTGTCTGTCGAATCTCCACTTTGCCTCTGTGTGTATGTGTGTGTGAAGTGATGACATCAAGGACTCAGGTTAAACAGAATGATCCCTGCAACTGCTTGTTAGTGAATTCTATAGCATAAAGGAAAAATGAGGAGAAAAGTCTGTTGTTTTTAATTGTCTTTTGATGAAATACTCCAGATTTCATGCAAATAGTTTAGGTAAATCAATCAACACAGAATTAGTACGGTTAAACTGGAAGTCAACCATTATTGACCCTACTTTGTAACTACTTTATGCCATTTTACTTAAAAAACTTTAGTTTAATCTTTCCACAAACAGAGGTGAATAATATATCTTTGAGATGTTCAGAGACTGCTAAGGATTCATAAAAACCTCAGCTGGGAAGGGACCTCAAAGGCCTTCCATGGGGCTTCCTTGGTGGTCTAATGGTTAACAATCTGCCTCCAATGAAAGGAACGTGGGTTTGATTCCTGGTTCAAGAACTAAGATCTTACATTCCACAGGGCAACTAAGCCCAAGTGCCCCTACTACTGAAGCCTGCAGTCCCTGGAACCTGTGCTTCACAACAAGAGAAACCATTACGATGAGAAGTCCTTGAATCGCAACTAGGGAGTAGCCCCTCCTCGCAGCAACTAGAGAAAACCCAGGTAACAGTGAAGAGCCTGAGCACTGCAACAAAGACTCAACACAGCCAAAAAATAACTAAAGTAAATACATTTTAAAAATTAAAATAAAGGCCTCCCTTGCCTACCTCACTGATTTTTGCACAGTGATGGCCTACTGTTGACTCAAACACCTCCTGGGTTGTGATGGTCATTACCACCCTGGGTGCTAGAAAGCACTTTACTAGTCTGGTCCTTGTACAGCCCTTGTTTCAAAAAGAAAAAAGAGAAAAAACATCTAATCTCACCTGCACATGAAAGCCTGTAAGAAGTGTGAGTTTTCCCTTCTGTTCAACTTTTCTCTTTCTTTTACTATTTTAGTCCCTTCTTAACTAATGTCAACTCATCTATTTGTTTGCTGACTCATTTCACCAAAAATTATATTGGACACTAACTGTAATAAAAATGATATTCAGCATTGATATAATATTTATCATGAGACAGGCATGGCTTTGCGTGGTTTATAAATAATCTCTTTTAATCTCCCCAATAACCCCATGAAATAAGTACTATCATTTTCCTGATAACACATATTTGAAGTTTAATAAATATGCACTCAATAGTCACCAAATAGATAAATAGATATACGATAAAAATTATTCCATTATATGAGCTTCCCTAGGGATTCCCCAGTTGCTCAGTGGTAAAGAATCTGCCTGTGATGTAGGAGCCACAGGAGACGCCAGCTCAATCCTTGGATCAGGAAGATCCCCTGGAGGAGGGAAAGGCAACCCACGCCAATATTCTTGCCTGGAGAATCCCATGAACAGAGGAGCCTGGCGGGCTACAGTCCATGGGGTCGCAAAGAACTGGAGGCGACTGAAGCAACTCAGCATGCACTCATGCTCGAGCTCACCTAATTCTCATTACTCTTGATTTTAAACCCAGGGACATTCGCTATTTGCAGGATGGCCAGTGACATCAAGAGAACACTTTGGATTCTGAAATAAATGCCTCATTCATAACTGGCTTTAAGAGGCTCTTCCACAAGATGTTTTGGGATGAGAGGCTCTTCTGAAATCATTCAAAAGAATGGGCCACAGAAGACCCTGTAAAACTCAAATCACAGTGAAATGCATGATGTCTGCCTAAGGGCAGGCATATTCCATAATCAAGACAATTCTACACTGAAGGGATCCTAACCCTTTCAGATATATTCACTCTGGCTCTAATTAGCTCAAACCCCAAATTATACCTGTAGCTCTTTTCTTTGAGGGCTCTTCAAACTTAGTGATGATTACTGGTTCCAATTTCTGTTTCCATGATGGGAATGACCTTCAGTGTTCCCTTTAAATAATTGTACCTACTAACATATGACAAAGCAGGCCTTAGGGATTCCAGCTGACAAAATTCTGCCACATATCATTAAGTATTTCTGAAACAGAAATGCCCCCCGTCTCAAGGGTAAATATCTATTTGTAAACACCTACAAATTAACTTCCTTTGTAAACACCCACCACAGGCAGTTTTCAAAATGTTCAAGAATAATTTCAGTTTCCAAGGCAAAATACAGAAGCTTGGATTTTATTTTTATGCAATTCCATACAAAGCCACTAGACTTTTGGGATGACATAGACTGTTTTCTCTTGCCTTCTTTTTTTTTCTTTCAAGCAGTGATACTCATTAAGGTCCAGTTAAATGTGTCTTGCCTGGAAAATCCCATGGACAGAGGAGCTTGGCAGGCTGCAGTCCATGGGCTCACAGAGTTGGACAAACTGAGCGACTTCACTTTCACTTTTCACTTTCATGCATTGGAGAAGGCAATGGCAACCCACTCCAGTACTCTTGCCTGGAGAATCCCAGGGAAGGGGGAGCCTGGTGGGCTGCTGTCTACGGGGTTGCACAGAGTCAGACACGACTGAAGCAACTTGGCAGCAGCATCCATTTTAGAATTTTTTCTTCTCCCACTTTCCACTGGAGGAAAGATGTCACCTTGAGTTCAGGAGATATGTGTTATTTACCTCTGTTTTATTTTATCATTGACCTGAAACAAAGAGTAAGCTAGGCAAAGTCCCTCATTTTTTGGACCTTGCAATATAGTGGAAAAGTCAGAAAATTTTTGGATAATTAAGATTCAACCTATATTCTAGGATAGAATTAAGACCAGGGGCTCTTGATCCCCCCCAAATCATCATTTATTATCCATGTTTTTTTTTAAAAAAGGATTCATGTTTGTGACTGAGGAGTAGCCTTCTTTTCCTGATTCCTCCGCATACAAGAATGTGGATCTACAGGACTCTATTTCATAGTGTCTCTGTCCCTTTCAGCCCATGTTGATACAGTTCCTTTAAAGATTCTTCAGAGTTCCTATCTGTCAATTTACAATATGCACCATTAGACACAGGTCACACTCACAAATAGCTTTGTGATCATCTCTTCTGACTTGGGCTCCCTCTGAGTCTGGCTTGGGACAATGTCCTTTAAATTCGTCGAAGCCCCTGTGGAAAGAGTATGTGAGGTGTGTCCTTATGATCTGGGGTGAACTTTCATCTCTTTTGAAGGATCTATGAGACACTGATTTAAATCTTTTGAGGTCTTGTCAAATGGCTTTAAGTCACATACTGATCTATGAGGTATCAATTTGAATCTTTCTGGGGTCTTGGTAAAGGGTTTTACAATCACATGCTTGCCCTTATCTTCATTCTAAAGCATATTTTTCTGGCAGCACTCTTAATTTTGATTTGCTCTGAGGAACTTTCTTAACCTGAAGATAATCTCCTGGGAGATACTAGCGGTAAAATACATTTTTTTTTTTTTTAACTCAGCACATCCTGTATACTTTATATTTTCTTTAAATTTTGCTGAAAACTGAAAGATTCTTTTTTAGCTCATCTCTCTCTATTTTTATCTTATCATACATGACTAAAAGAAACCAGATGTAAGTTTTAGCAATCCGCCTTAAAATCTTAGGAAAATCTACCAGTTTGTAAAGTATATTTTCTAATTTCCCTGACACTGTAGGTGACAGTGTTGACAAAATGTTCTCTGAACTCCCAGCCTTCTCTCAAGGCTCTCACAGTTCTGTCACTGCCTGGGCCCATAGCTAAAGCTTCATTTTGGGATTTCTTTGTTATAGCTGCACCCACAACCACTTTCCACTCATCAACACAAATTCTGTTCCAGTCATTAATGCTACAAGACAAACCACCTCACACCTCAAAACAATCACCATTTTCTTGTGTTCATGGATTCTATAGCTCAAGAATTTGTAAGAGGTGCATTAAGGATAGTCTGTTTCTGTCCCATGATAGCTGAAGCCTTGGCTTATAAGGATATTAGGCTAGGGCTGACCCGATGACTCTGGGCTTGAATCAAGAAGTCACATTCACTCACTGTCTGGCAGATGAGTGGGGAGGATCTGAAAGCAAAGATGAAGACAAAAAATAAGTTGCCTATGTGAGGCTCAGACGATAAAGAATCTGTCTGCAATGCGGGAGACACAGGTTCGATCCCTGGGTCAGGAAGATCCCCTGGAGAAGGGAAGAGCTACTTACTCCAGTATTCTTGCCTGGAAAATTCTATGGACAGGAGAGGCTGGTGGGCTAAAAGTCCATGGGGTCGTAAGGAGTCAGACACAATGGAACAAATAACACTTTCAATTTCACTTTTTCTTTCATGTGTGATTGGCTTCTGTACAGCAAGATGGTCTCAGGGCAGGTGATCTTTTTAACCTGGTGGCTCGAGGCTCCAAGGTGGAAGCTGTGTTTCTGCTACAGTCCAATCTCAGAAGCCATGCAGAGTATCTTCAGCAGTACTATATGAAGTATTCACAAGCCTCCTCAAATTTAATAGGAGGGTATATTTATGGTATCTCTCCATGGAAGGAATGTCAAGAAATTTTGGAGTCAGTTTTACAACCCTCTATACATGAGTTGGAATTGCTTACCGACATGAGCAACACAAGAGTAGGAGGATATTTGTCGGAAGGATGAGCCAGATCAGATTCAGAAATTTTAAGTCTGAGCGGTCTGTGTGGTTTCTAGTCGGCCACAATGTACAGAAATTTTATTCTTCTTTGGAACTCAGGATGGATATCGAGGCTGAAGTTAAACTTTGAGAAAATGCACTTGAGATTTTAAGTCATGAGAGTGATGAAATTATCCACAGACATCTGTAAGCTCAGAAAAGTAGACAAAGCCATGATTTTTTTTTTTAAAAAAGGGGGTGTCCCAGAATTCAAATGAAGGAAGCATTTCAAGAAGGAGGAAGTTAGCAATGCAAACATAATAGGCACATGACTCCAAAAGATTTAGATGTGAAAACATCCATTTGATTTAGCCACGAGGAGATCATTGGTGACCACAGGGGGAAAAAGTTGTTTATTTTAAATGATAAAGTATATAAATAAGTGCATAATAAAATAAATAAGAAAATCAAGTATCTTAAATAATGCCTCTCCTTGACCACAGCCTCTCATCATTGCAGCACATCTGCTAAGGCATCTCACCGGAAAGAGTTCCTACACCTAAGGGGGTCATTCCAGTTTCACTGCCCTCAACAGTGTTTGGTTGTAAACAAACAAAAAGCAATGCTTGCCATGTTAGCATTGCTAACACGGTCTTACAAATACTTGTATCTTCTGGCCTCTCTATCTTTCCTCTGTTTAACAAAGCTCCATCCTTGGGTAAAGTGGTTACTTACCTTCACTTTACCTTAATTGGCCAGCTGATGCTAAGAGCTGACATCAGGGGAAAAAACCTGATGCTGGGAAAGAGTGAAGACAAAAGGAGACAAAAGAATTCTTAGCATCACCAACTCAACGGACATGAATTTCAACAAACTCCAGGAGATAGTAGCGAACAGAGGAGGCTGGTGTGCCACAGTCCATGGGATTGCAAAGAGTTACACATGACTTAGCAGCTGAATAACAACTACAACCTTCACCATAATTATGCCTGGCAACCTTACACTTGCAGTAAATTTGCTTTCCACTTTCTCATACTTCTTCTTCTCTCTTCAAGCTTCTGACCTTCCCTCTCCACCTTAGTTTGAGTGGAGACCTCTAACACTTCATAAAGAAAAAGGAAAGCCTCTTTCTAGTGACTGTATATGACATATTTAAAATCTGAGCCATAATCTCTCAAGAACTATTACCAATTTATTATTATTTTATTATTAACTCTGTGTCAGAGCAATAAAAGAGCAGCTATGTTTCTGCAGTGGAGGAAAAACAATATTCCAAAAGGACCACTGGAGAACAAGAGTAAGATAGATCCTAGTTCCTGACCCTGAATTCTGTTTGGATGTGATGTTAAGAAGTAGCCAGTTGAGAAGGTGACCAGTTAATACAAAACAGAGGACATGTTAGTAAGGAGGTTGAAGATATAGGACTTGGTGTAATAGGGAATCAAGATTCTAAGGTATACAGAGGAAAGACCTGAAAGTCGGGGAGAAGTGAAGACAGCTGTAGGGGACAAAAGGAAAGAGCATAATATGGAGACAGAGTAGGACAGACCCTTATATGGGCTGTTTATCTTAGAAAGTGAATAGGTACCTTAGCCACTGTGTTTCCATGGTGATGACCCAAGCCTTTCCAGAGTGAAGGATGCAGGAGCCCAGAGGACTGGTACTTTTTTCCTCAAAGATACGTGCTCAGCATTCCCTCTGTCTTCCTTTGCTGCTCTTTACGTCTTTTTCTTCTTTACCAAATGAATTCATTCTCACACTTCAAAGGCTAGCAAAATAATACCCAGAAGTGAAAATGCTTCTAATTCTCTAGTCAGAGCTAGCAACTATATTACAGTGCTTATTACACAATAAGTAGTGAATTACTTACTGCCTTTTCCTCCATTTTTTTCAGAAATATATACTGCCTTTTATCTCTACATATTGCCACTCTGAGCATAGTTTTTAATCCATAGTAGCTGTCTAAAAACATATTTTCTGAATGATTCCAACTTTCAATGTAGACCAGTGTATTGGTCTTCTCCACTAGTGTGGGCTCTTAAATGTAGGGGATTTTTATCCAATCCATTCATTCATTATCGCTTAGAAAATTATCTGCCACGGAGTAGCTGCTTATTCAAATTTTAGAGGATAATAAATTTGGCTGTATTCTTCTCATCCATGCCACGATTCCAGTGGCCAAAATGGCTTGATGAGTGACAAAGAGAACTGATATTGGTATAAAAGTTTCTCTCCCAAAGGATCACAGATTGTCTTCCAAATATATAGAGCCCACAAAATGAGAAAGCAAACTGCATCTGTATTCAGAGATGCTGCACCTTCCCAATCTGATTTAGCCCAGACTCATACGACAGAGCTAGAATGAGGTTTTGGAATCCTGACACTCTGTTCACACAAACTGCAGTGTGTTCCCAGGATGATACCACAGAAATGACAGAATTCCCATGCTTTCTGCCTCCTGTCACCTTTCCTGTTTTTCATCTTGTGGAGATTCATAAGTACCAGGGAGATTTCTCCTGAATGTAATTTTCTTTTCATTAAAATTAGAATTGTCTTGGTAATTAAAGGCTATCCTAACATTTCCAAGTATAAACCATAAATTCCCAAGAAGTCATTTTGCATTTCTTTACTTAAGAGCAATTTTAGGCTTAAAATCCTTTGAATCCAGTGCAGCAGAAACTCTTGGGTCCTTGACTCCGAGTTAAGAGTGTGTAAAGTACAATGAGGCTCATCTTGGAACTATATTCCGTGGGAAGCAGCACAAGTGTGGGTGTGGATGTGCACTTACCCCAGGAAAAAGCACCTGAACTTCAGAGAAACACACTCCGGCCAAGAGAACTTTATCAGGTACTGTCCTCTCTGGACACAGAATCATAACCTGACTTATTTGGTAAGCTGATTCAATTTCAGTTCAGTTCAGTTGCTCAGTCATGTCTGACTCTTTGAGATCCCATGAACCGCAGCACGCCAGGCCTCCCTGTCCATCACCAAGTCCCAGAGTTTACTCAAATTCATGTCCATTGAGTCGGTGATGCCATCCAACCACCTCATCCTCTATCATCCCCTTCCCCTCCCACCTTCAATCATTCCTAGCATCAGGGTCTTTTCAATGATTCAGCTCTTCACATCAGGTGGCCAAAGTATTGGAGTTTCAGCTTCAACATCAGTCCTTCCAATGAATATTCAGGACTGATTTCCTTTAGGATGGACTGGTTGGATCTCCTTGCAGTCCAAGGGACTCTCAAGAGTCTTCACCAACACCACAGTTCAAAAGCATCAATTTTTTGGCCATCAGCTTTCTTTATAGCCCAACTCTCATATCCATACATGACTACTGGAAAAACCATAGCCTTGGCTAGATGGACCTTTGTTGACTCAATTTAAGTATTTCCTAAAGAGTGTTCTTCAAAACATTAGCCTTTTAAGATGCTACAGGGGGAAGTCAGGGAGGCCAATGGGAAACTGGGTTCTTTTTGTTTGGAAATGCTGGCTACTGTAAATTCCTCCTAAAGAGATTTTTAGATGTCTCATGGAATTTTATTGTACACATTTTGAGGCACATTATCTGGAAAGCTTCTCTACTCTGAAGGGTTGGGGTTTTTGTTGTTGTTGTTGCTTGCTTTAAATTACTGGATCTACATTCCGTACTGACTGCAACCGCTGTAGCTCCCAACAACTTTCCCCATATGATTTTAGTATCCATCAGTGATACTTGCCTGAATCAGTTATTATACTGGTGGTTAGAAAATAGTGATTTTTCTAACCACTATTATTTCTACATTTTTAAACTGACTTTCTTTCCATTTCCCCCCTATCTTTTCTTTGCAAATCTTATGGGAATATGGCTTTAAAAAAATTCAGTGTGCTATAATCCATTTCCAAAATTAGTCTTTTTCTCTTCAAATTATCACATATTTAGATAATAAAAGCCTCTTAAACATGGCTTCAGTGTTCCACCTGAGTTTCCAATTTTAGTTTCAAGTTTATTCAAGTCATAGCAAAATCTAGTTCTTCAGCTGTGGAACGAAAAAGCAGCATCAAGAAAGCATGCAAACCAGTTATGGTCTTTTTCTTAAGAATTTATAAATTCAAGCATTATTTCCTTGAAAAGATAAGTGGCTAGTAAGCAAAATTACAGCATGGTAAAGGGATCCATGATTGAATGCCCTGATCAGAATTTCGCTCTCTGCTTTGCCTGCCGCCTGTCCTCTGCATACTGGTATTCTGGTCTTTCCTGGAAAGTCACAGCAAACAGAGCACAAGGGTTTTTCATTGCAGGTAGCTGGGAGGAGGCTGCGGAGTGTGGTGGTGCTGTTTGGGGACAGTTCTCATAGGACCTGAAAGTCATCATATGCCACGCATTCTATTAGTTGAAAATTACATCACTGAGTTATATCATTTTAAATCATTCAGAGTTACTTCATTATTCTTGAATGGTCTCATGATCACCACTTTTGTATCTTTCCTAGGCAAGGTGACCGTATGTTTTTTGGAGTTGCTAAGTCTCATTTGGGGTCACATATCGCTCAGTCGTGTCCGACTCTTTGCGACCCCGTGGACTGTAGCCTACCAGGCTCCTCCATCCATGGGATTCTCCAGGCAATAATACTGGAGTGGGTTACCATTTCCTTCTCCAAGGGATCTTCCCAACCCAGGGATCGAACCCGGGTCTCCTGCATTGGAGGCAGATGCTTTAACCTCTGAGCCACCAGGGAAGCCCAACCAGGGATTAAGGGCTTCCCAGGGGCACAGTGGTAAAGAATCTACCTGCCAATGCAAGAGATGCAAAAGGTGTGGGTTCAATCCCTGGGTCAGAAAAGTCTCTTGGAGAAGGAAATGGCAATCCACTCCAGTAATCTTGCCTGGAAAATCCCATGGTCAGGGGAACGTGGTGGGCCACAATTCTTGTGGGCACAGAGAGTTGGACAAGACTGAGTGACTAAGCACAAGACCACAGCACAACCAGGAATTACAAACAAATGGATGAAGCAAACTTTATAATATTTTGAAATACACCTGCCAACCACACTCATATATTCTTTATTCATGATTCCCCTAGGCTTTGAGCACTTTTCTGCCTTATGGCCCATGAGGTTGAAGATTTATTGCAGGTTTTCCCTGTCTCAGGCCTGGAATTATCCATTTCTTAGAGAAGTCTGACTCCCTGACATTTAGAAATGAAGATCTGTACGCCATGTATGCTCATCACTTCTGTGTCATCCCTGGTTCTAAGCCCTTTCAGTAGAAAAGCTAAGATATATTCATATCTTTAAGTGACAAGTTCATATTGATATTTCCAATTCAAATTTTATATCATGGAGTTTCTTTCATTTCTTTTATTTTATATTTTATTTTATTTCTCCTATGGCAAAAGCCTTGGATTCTTGTACTATCAACATGCTTCCTTATTTGCTTATAATAGAAAGAAGTACTTCTAGATTTTTAGTTATCAATATTAATACTGACAATAAACCTAGTAAGTAAAAATTAAATTTTTTGGTCCTTAAATAATTTTATGTTACAAACGAACATTCAGAGTACCATGTCCTATTACAAACGAACATTCAGAGTACCATGTCCTATTTCTTAAATTATTTAGTTTCTCTGAGTATGTTAAAAATTAAAATAGATTTTTGCAATTTTTATATTTGTTTTTCAATTAAATTTTCCAAAATTCCATAATGGGTTTAATCCTGAAGATGCTTATTTCTTTAAAAGTAGAGGGTTGTCCCTCCTAATTATTTTCCATATCTTGGTGGTTATTTTCTTTTATCTCTTTCATCTATTCTTTCCCATTGGTGGTGAATTAGTCACTAAGTCATGTCCAACTCTTTTGTGACCCCATGGACTATAGCCCACCAGGCTCCTCTGTTCATGGGATTTCCCAGGCAATAATTCTGGAGTGGGTTCCCACTCTCTTCTCCAGGGAATCTTCCCAATCCAGGGATCAAACGCACGTCTCCTACATTGCAGGTGGATTCTTTACCAAATAAGCCACCAGAGAAGCACTGTTCTTTCCCAATAGAAGAGTAATAACAATGATAAATGGATTGAGCACTTCATTTAACACTAATAAGGCTCAAACTACTGCACAATTGCACTCATCTTACACACTAGTAAAGTAATGCTCAAAATTCCCCAAGCCAGGCTTCAACAATATGTGAACCGTGAACATCCAGATGCTCAAGCTGTTTTTAGGAAAGGCAGAAGAACCAGAGATCAAATTGCCAATATCTGCTGGATCACCAAAAAAGCAAGAGAGTTCCAGAAAAACATCTATTTCTGCTTTATTGACTGTGCAAAAACCTTTGACTGTATGGATCAAAATAAACTGTGGAAACTTCTGAAAGAGATGGGAATACCAGGCCACCTGACCTGCCTCTTGAGAAACCTGTATGCAGGTCAGGAAGCAACAGTTAGAACTGGATATGGAACAACGTACTGGTTTCAAATAGGAAAAGGAGGACATCAAGGCTGTATATTGTCACCCTGCCCATTTAACTTATATGCAGAGTACATCATGAGAAATGCTGGGCTGGAGGAAGCACAAGCTGGAATTAAGAAAGCTGGGAGAAATATCAACCACCTCAGATATGCAGATGACACCACCCCTATGGCAGAATATAAAGAACTAAAGAGCCTCTTGATGAAAGTGAAAGAGAAGAGTGAAAAAATTGGCTTAAAGCTGTCTACAAGCAATAAATGCTGGAGAGGGTGTGGAGAAAAGGGAACCCTCTTACACTGTTGGTAGGAATGCACACTAATACAACCACTGTGGAGAACAGTGTGGAGATTCCTTAAAAAACTGGAAATAGAACTGCCATATGACCCAGCAATCCCACTGCTGGGCATACACACAGAGGAAACCAGATCTGAAACAGACACATGTACCCCAATGTTCATCACAGCACTGTTTATAATAGCCAGGACATGGAAGCAACCTAGATGCCCATCAGCAGACGAATGGATAAGAAAGCTGTGGCACATATACACAATGGAATATTATTCAGCCATTAAAAAGAATACATTTGAATCAGTTCTAATGAGGGGGATGAAACTGAAGCCTATTATACAGAGTGAAGTAAGCCAGAAAGAAAAACACCAATACAGTATATTAACACATATATATGGAATTTAGAAAGATGGTAACGATAACCCTATATGCAAGACAGAAAAAGAGACACAGATGTATAGAACAGTCTTTTGGACTCTGTGGGAGAGGGAAAGGTGGGATGATATAGCATAATGGCATTGAAACATGCAAATTATCACATGTGAAATGAATCGCCAGTCCAGGTTTGATGCATGATACAGGGTGCTCGGGGCTGGTGCACTGGGATGATCCAGAGGGATGGGATGGGGAGGGAGGTGGGAGGGGCATTCAAAATGGGGAACACATGTATACCCATGGCAAATTCATGTCAATGTATGGCAAAACCAATACAGTATTGTAAAGTAAAATAAAATTAAAAAAAGCTCAACATTCAGAAAACTAAGATCATGGCATCTTGTCCCATCACTTCATGGCAAATAGATGGGGAAACAGTGGAAACAGTTGCAGACTTTATTTTCCTGGGCTCCAAAATCACTGCAGATGGTGACTGCAGCCATGAAATTAAAAGATGCTTGCTCCTTGGAAGGAAAGTTATGAGTAACCTAGACAGCATATTAAAAAGCACAGACATTACTTTGTCAACAAAGGTCCATCTAGTTAAGGCTATGGTTTTTCCAGTAGTCATGTATGGATGTCAGAGTTGAACTATAAAGAAAGCTGAGTGCTGAAGAATTGATGCTTTTGAACTGTGGTGTTGGAGAAGACTCTTGAGAGTCCCTTGGACTGCAAGGAGATCCAACCAGTCCATCCTAAAGGAGATATGTCCTGGGTGTTCATTGGAAGGACTGATGCTGAAGCTGAAACTCCAATACTTTGGTCACCTAATTCTAAGAACTGACTCATTTGAAAAGACCCTGATGCTGGGAAAGATTGAAGGTGGGAGGAGAAGGGGATGACAGAGGATGAGGTGGTTGGATGGCATCACTGACTCAATGGACATGAATTTTAGTAAACTCTGGGAGTTGGTGATGGATAAGGAGGCCTGGCATGCTGCAGTCCATGGGGTCGCAAAGAGTCAGAGACGACTGAGCGACTGAACTGAATAACTTAAATGTCAAGAATAGTTACCATCTGATGGGCAAGATTCTAAGTGATATGTACACGTATAATTGATCCTCAAACAACGCAGGTTTGGATTGCACGGGTCTACTTAGACATGGATTTTTTTTTTTCAATGGTGTATATGCAGTTCTTCATGATCAGGGATTGGTTGAATCTGCTGTGGATGTGGAACCATGGAGGCAGACACAGAGAAAGCACAGACAATGGAATGCCTGCAGAAATGGAGGACTTACTAGGTTAAACATGGGTTTTGACTGGATGGAGGAATGGAGCCTCTAACCTCCATGTGATTCAAGGGTCAACTGTATACTTACTTAGACTTGACAAAAGAAATGAAAAATAAAATGCTTATCTTCATTTTGCACATGAGAAAACCAAAGCTTTATATTCAGTAAGTGATTTACAAAGGATACCCAGCTAGAAACTGACAAAGCTGGGCCATTTATTAGTAATACAAAAGATTTAATATTAAACCATGCTTCTAATTGACCTGGCAATGAAATATAATGTGAAATCTGGGATGAGATTCTGGAAGATAAAATGATATTTTTGGTATAAACTGAGGAAATTTAAATAAAGTATACACTTTGGTTAGTGGTAGAGAATCCACCTGCCAATGCAGGTGTTGTAAGAAACGAGGGTTCTATCCATGGGTTAGGAATATCCTCTGGAGGAAGGCATGGCAACCCACTCCAGCATTCTTGCCTGGAGAATCCCACAGACAGAGAAGCCTGGTGGGCTACAGTACATAGGGTAACACAGAGTCAGACAGGATTGAAACAATTTAGTATGTATGCGCTCATATTTTAGTTAATAATGTATCAGTAGTGTTCATTAATTTTAACAAATGAGCCATATTAATGTCAGATGCTAATAATAGGGGAAACTGGGTGTGTAATACATGGGGCTATGTAGGAACACCCTGTGTTATGTTTTCAATTATTCTGTAAATTTAAAATTGCTCTAACAATTAAAGTTTATTTAAAACAAAAACTATGTCCCTAATCTATATATTACACTTTTTAGAGATTGCGCTTCTTGATAAAAAAAAAAAAAAACAAAATCATAAAAACAGATAAAACAAGGATAAAGACAAATGTAGGTTTGGACTGGATGAACAGAAGCAGAAACTCTGAATAAAGGTGATTGCTATTGACCTCTGAGGAGACATAGCACATGCCTGGCATATAAAGTTCTCTATAACATTAATGCAATGGCTGCTTTCATATAATTATCTGACATGCCTGCATATGTGCTAAGTTGCTTCAGTCATGTCCGACTCTTTGTGACCTGATGGACTGTAGCCCACCAGTATCCCCGTCCATGGGATTCTCCAGGCAAGAATACTGGAATGGGTTGCCATGCCCTCCTCCTGGTGATCATCCTGGCCTAGAGATTGAACCTGGGTCTCTTAGATCTCCACCACTGGTAGGCAGTTTCTATACCACTGAGCCACTTGGGAAGCCCCAATTATAAGACATAATCATCATCAGAGTTCCTTTAAAAGAGCTTTTATTAACCCCTGGTCCAACTCCAATAAGTTAAAAAATGAGATTGCATAAGAGCTCAGCCTGAGGCTCTTTTACTAGGATATTATTTCTACAGCTTAAAAGAATGCCTGCTGGTCATGGGTGATGCATTTTGGTATCAAGACACAACAAAAGATCATCTTTAGTGGGAGGGATTTGTACCTCAGTAAATAAGAGAGATACATTCACTACAAACTCGCTCATCTTGCCTATATAGACATCACCATAAAGCAAGCATCAAAACTTGGAAAATCAGATAATAATTCTCTTCTGGGACTGAACTTGCAGTGTATACTGATTCTCTGCCAATTTTTTTCAGAATGATGAGGGGAAGTTTAAAACATATCAAATTTATTCATTTTAAGATCAAAAGGGTATGGCTATGACATGATTTCATTAAGAATTAAATAATCCACATGATTTCAAGGTTAAGAGCAAAAAATAACTACTCTATATAATGACTTAAAACTCCCAGAAGGAGTTTGAATGAGGAATGATGGCCTTTAACTAACAGCAGGCCCTTCTAGGTTTAATAACAAGTGATTTCTCTTAATTGCAATTGCCTTGAAGAAAGGTATTCAAGGTCTCAGAATCTGACAAGTTGTAGCTAGAATTCACACAAGGGATTTAACTGGGGGAAAAAAAGAATTTTTAAAAATATTCAAAAACTCTAGGGTCTCCTGACAGACCTGAGCAATTTTACTCTTCTTAATGCGGAGCCTCAGTAATATCAAGTAAAACTGTGGAAGAATAATATGTGGGAATTACTGAATTTGTTGACTGCAATGGTTTTTCCCATTAGCAGAGGGAGCCAGTGGTAAAGAAACCACCTGCCAATGCAGGTAGACATAAGAGACAGAGGTTCAATCCCTGGGTAGGGAAGATCCCCTGGAGGAGGTCATGGCAACCCACTCCAGTATTCTTGCCTGGAGAATCCCATGGACAGAGGAGCCTGATGGGCTGCAGTCCATAGGGTCGCAGAGAGTCAGACAGGCCTGAAGTGACTGAGCACACACACACAAAATCTAAGAGCCAGGCTAGTCTCTCTGCATGAGGGGAGCCTTATGGGAGCAGGAAGAGAAACCTGAGGAGCTCAGATAACAGAGCCTGAGGGTGAGAAGTTCTGAGAAGAGGATACTGAGAGACCAGTGACCACTCAAACTGGGAGACGTTTGGGCAAGACAGATGGACTCTGCAGCAAATGCAGTGAAGATATGGCCACTTACTGTGAGCGGGATGGAGGTGGTTTTGAGCCTAACTCATTCTAGAAAGCAAACAATCAGATAGATCGTTGTCTGGAGTCTATGACTTTGTTTTTTTTTACGTAGGGGGGAGGTGGGCGGAGGTTGTTTATTTTTATTTTCCAGGTAAGAAAATCATTTGATTCTTAACATGTTGGGCCCACCATCTCTCTGAAAATCTGAGGGAAAACAGTGACCACTCTACAAAAATAAATAAATAAAAATGCACATTTTTATATTTTCACAAAATTTTATGATATCAGGTATATATAATCTAAAGATCATGCTCTGTACTGGTCAAGAACCTCTGATTCATAGAACCAATCAGTTCAGTTCAGTTCAGTTCAGTCGCTCAGTCGTGTCCGACTCTTTGCAACCCCATGAATTGCAGCACGCCAGGCCTCCCTGTCCATCACCAACTCCCAGAGTTTACTCAAACTCATGCCTATCGAGTCGGTGATGCCATCCAGCCATCTCATCCTCTGTTGTCCCCTTCTCCTCCTGCCCTCAATCCCTCCCAGCATCAGGGTCTTTTCCCATGAGTCAACTCTTCACATGAGGTGGCCAAAGTACTGGAGTTTCAGCTTCAGCATCAGTCCTTCCAATGAACACCCAGGACTGATCTCCTTTAGGATGGATTGGTTGGATCTCCTTGTAGTCCAAGGGACTCTCAAGAGTCTTCTCCAACACCACAGTTCAAAAGCATCAATTTTTCGGTGCTCAGCTTTCTTTACAGTCCAACTCTCACATCCATACATGACCACTGGAAAAACCATAGCCTTGACCAGACAAACCTTTGTTGGCAAAGTAATGTCTCTGCTTTTTAATATGCAGTCTAAGTTGGTCATAACTTTCCTTCCAAGGAGTAAGAGTCTTTTAATTTCCAATACAAGCAAGGAACTCCATTCTGGGGGACTTACCATATGATACAATTATCATCTAATCTAGTCTCTACTCTAAGGGTAAAGTGGGTATCTCCATCACCCTTTATCTAAAGGAAGAAACAAAGTTCAAATAATTAATGTATAAAGTTCATGTGACTAAAAGGATTTTGTGGTCATTTAGTCACTAAGGTGTGTCTGGCTATTTTGCACGACTTATACAATGTACATTGAATTTTGAGTGAAAGGAAAAAAAAATACAAATAAAGTAATTTAAGGCTAACGTCTAGTCAAGGCCATGGTTTTTCCAGTAGCCATGTGTGGGTGTCAGAGTTGGACTATAAAGAAAGCTGAGTGCTGAAGAATTGATGTTTTTGAACTATGGTATTGGAGAAGACTCCTGAGAGTCCCTTGGACTGCAAGGAGATCCAACCAGTCCATCCTAAAGGTGTTCATTGGAAGGACTGACTGATGTTGAAGCTGAAACTCCAATACTTTGGCCACCTGATGAGAAGAGTTGACTCATTGGAAAAGACCCTGAGGCTGGGAAAGATTGAGGGCAGGAGGAGAAGGGGACGACAGAGGATGAGATGGTTGGATGGCATCACCGATTCAATGGACATGAGTTTGGGTAGGCTCTGGGAGTTGGTGATGGACAGGGAGGCCTGGTGTGCTGCGGTTCATGGGGTTGCAAAGAGTCGGACATGACTGAGCGACTGAACTGAACTGAACTGAAGGCTAATGTACTCTAATTTTTTAATTTTTAAAAACTTTTTACTGACTTTTCTATCAAAGTACACAAAATATTTTTTTTTTAACTTGGTAATTTTTATGAACTAAATATATCCATATAACTGGCATGCAAATTAAGAAAGTAAATATCAATATTTCAAGCAATCAACTTTTATTGTACTAAGCTGCTGAAATTTTAGGGTGAATAATTATCCATACTTGTTTTAACCTATCTCACATAATGTATAATCCAAGTTGAAATTAGCAACTTATTTGTCTCCAAAGCCAAATAGGTCTTTCCCATTAAAAATGCATACTTTCAAATAAAATGTATGCTACCACTATTATAATAATCACATTTATTGTTATCATTAAAAACATTTATTAAATGCTTAGAAGCCAGACACTGTGCCAAACATTTTACTTAATGATAATATACATAATAATGATAAAAATAATGACTTTTTTCTATATTTCAGTCACTGGGGATGAGTTGTCATGGTTTTCTGCAGTTCAGTTAAGCTCATTCACTCAGTTGTGTCTGACTCTTTGCAACTTCATAGGCTGCAACATGCCAGGCTTCCCTGTCTATCACCAAACTCACAACCATCGAGTTGGTTATGCCATCCAACCATCTTGTCCTCTGTCATCCCCTTCTCCTCCTGCTTTCAATCGTTCCCAGCATCAGGGTCTTTTCCAAGGAGTCAGTTCTTCACATCAGGTGGCCAAACTATTGGAGCTTCAGCTTCAACATCAGTCCTTCCAATGAATATTCAGGATTGATTTCCTTTAGGATTGACTGGTTTGATCTTCTTGCAGTCCAAGGGACTTTCAGAGTCTTCTCCAACACCACAGTTCAAAAGCATCAATTCTTGGCTGCTAAGCTTTCTTTATAGTCCAACTCTCACATTCATACATGACTACTGGAAAAACTATAGCTTTGACTAGATGAACCTTTGTTGGCAAAATAATGTCTCTGCTTTTTAATGTTGTCTAGGTTGGTCATAACTTTTCTTCCATGGAGTAAGTGTCTTTTAATTTCATGGCTGCAATCACCATCTGCAGTGATTTGGGAGCCCAAGAAAATAAAGTCTGTCACTGTTTCCATTGCTTCCCCATCTATTTGCCATGAAGTGATGAGACCAGTTGCCAGGATCTTCATTTTTAGAATGTTTAGTTTTAAGCCAGATTTCTCATTCTCCTATTTCACTTTCATCAGGAAGGTCTTTAGTTCCTCTTCACTTTTTGCCATAAGAGTGGTGTCATCTGCATTTCTGAGGTTATTGATATTTCTCCTAGCAGTCTTGATTCCAGCTTGTGCTTCATCCAGCCTGACAATTGCATGATGTTCTCTGCATATAAGTTAAATAAGCCAGGTGACAATATACAGCCTAAACATACTCCTTTCCAAATTTGGAACCAGTCTGTTTTTCCATGCCTGGTTCTAACTGTTGCTTCTTGTCCTGCATACAGATTTCTCAGGAGGCAGGTCAGGTGGTCTGGTATTAGCATCTCTTTAAGACTTTTCCACAGTTTATTGTGATTCACATAGTAAAAGGCTTTGGCATGATCAATAATGCAGAAGTAGATGTTTTTCTGGAACTCTCTTTCTTTTTTGATGATCCAGCGGATATTGGCAATTTGATCTCTGGTTTCTTTTTTGATGATCCAGCGGATATTGGCAATTTGATCTCTGGTTCCTCTGCTTTATCTAAAGCCAGCTTGAACATCTGAAAGCTCTCAGTTCACGTAATGTTGAACCCTCACTTAGAGAATTTTGAGCATTACTTTGCTGACATGAGACGAGTGCAATTGTGCAGTAGTTAGAACATTCTTTGGCATTGCCTTTCTTTGGGGTTGGGATGAAAACTGACCTTTTCCAGTCCTGTGGTCACTGCTGAGTTTTCCAAATTTGCTGGCATATTGAGTGCAGCACTTTCACAGCATCATCTTTTAGCATTTGAAATACTTCAGCTGGAATTATATCACCTCCCCTAGCTTTGTTTATAGTGATGCTTCCTAGATTCCACTTGACTTCACATTCCAGGATGTCTGGCTCTAGGTGAGTGACCACACCATCATGGTTATTTGGGTCATGAAGATCTTTTTTGTATAGTTCTTCTGTGTGTTCTTGCCACCTCTTCTTAATGTCTTCTGCTTCTGTTAGGTCCATACCATTTCTGTCCTTTATTGTGCCCATCTTTGCATGAAATAGTCCCTTGGTATCTCTAATTTTCTTGAAGAGATCTCAAATCTTTCCCAATCATTTTTTCCCCTCTATTTCTTTGCTTTGATTGCTTAGGAAGGCTTTCTTATCTCTCCTTGCTATTCTCTGGACTCTGCATTCAGATGGATATATCTTTCCTTTTCTTCTTGCTTTTCATGCCTCTTCTTTTCTCAGCTATTTGTAAGGCCTTCTTAGAAAATCATTTTTGCCTTTTACATTTCTTTTTCTTGGGGATGGTTTTGATCACTGATTCCTGTACAGTGTCATGGACCTCTGTCCATGACAGAGGAACTCTATCAGATCTAATCCCTTGAATCTATTTGTCACTTCCACTGTGTAATCGTAAAGGATTTAATTTAGGTCCTACCTGAATTTTCTAGTGGTTTTCCCTACTTTCTTCAGTCTAAGTTTGAATTTGGCAATAAGGAGTTCATGATCTGAGCCACAGTCAACTCCTGGTCTTGTTTTTGCTGACTGTATAGAGCTTCTCCATCTTTGGCTGCAAAGAATATAATCAATCTGATTTTGATATTGACCATCTGGTGATGTCCATGTGTAGAGTTTTCTCTTGTGTTGCTGGGAGAGGGTTTTTGCTATGATTAGGGTGTTCTCTTTGCAAAACTCTGTTGGCCTTTGCCCCGCTTCATTTTGTACTCCAAGGCCAAACTTGCCTGTTACTCCAGATATTTCTTGACTTCCTACTTTTGCATTCCATAGAGGAAAACAACAGAATGGGAAAGACTAGAGACCTCTTCAAGAAAATTAGAGATATCAAGGGAACATTTCAGGCAAAGATGGGTTCAATAAAGGACCAAAATGGTATGGACCTAACAGAAGCAGAAGATATTAAGAAGAGGTGGCAAGAATACACAGAAGAACTGTACAAAAAAGATCTTCATAACCCAGATAATCACAATGGTGTGATCACTGACCTAGAACCAGACATCCTGGAATGTGAAGTCAAGTGGGCCTTAGAAAGCATCACTACGAAGAAAACCAGTGGATGTGATGGAATTCCAGTTGAGCTATTTCAAATCCTGAAAGATGATGCTGTGAAAGTGCTGCACTCACTATGTCAGCAAATTTGGAAAACTCAGCAGTGGCCACAGGACTAGGAAAGGTCAGTTTTCATTCCAATCCCTAAGACAGTCAATGCCAAAGAATGCTCAAACTACCGCACAGTTGCACTCATCTCACATGCTAGTAAAGTAATGCTCAAAATTCTCCAAGCCAGGCTTCAGCAATAAGTGAACCGAGAACTTCCAGATGTTCAAGCTGGTTTTAGAAAAGGCCGAGGAACCAGAGATCAAATTGCCAAATATCCACTGGATCATCGAAAAAGCAAGACAGTTCCAGAAAAACATCTATTTCTGCTTTATTGACTACGCGAAAGCCTTCGACTGTGTGGATCACAATAAACTGTGGAAAATTCTGAAAGAGATGGGAATACCAGACCACCTGACTTGCCTCCTGAGAAACCTGTATGCAGGTCAGGAAGCAACAGTTAGAACTGGACATGGAACCACAGACTGGTTCCAAATAGGAAAAGGAGTACGTAAAGGCTGTATACTGTCACCCTGCTTATTTAACTTATATGCAGAGTACATCATGAGAAACGCTGGGCTGGAGGAAGCACAAGCTGGAATCCAGATTGCCGGGAGAAATATCAATAACCTCAGATATGCAGATGACACCACCCTTATGGCAGAGAGTGAAGAGGAACCAAAAAGCCTCTTGATGAAAGTGAAAGAGGAGAGTGAAAAAGTTGGCTTAAAGCTTAACCTTCAGAAAACTAAGATCATGGCATCTGGTCCCATCACCTCATGGGAAATAGATGGGGAGACAGTGGAAACAGTGTCAGACTTCATTTTTGGGGGCTCCAAAATCACTGCGGATGGTGACTGCAGCCATGAAATTAAAAGCCGCTTGCTCTTTGGAAGGAAAGTTATGACTAACCTAGATAGCATATTAAAAAGCAGAGACATTACTTTGCCAACAAAGGTCTATCTGGTCAAGGCTATGGTTTTTCCAGTAGTCATGTAAAGAGTTGGACTGTAAAGAAAGCTGAGCACCGAAAAATTGATGCTTTTGAACTGTGGTGTTGGAGAAGACCCTTGAGAGCCCTTTGGACTGCAAGGAGATCCAATCAGTCCATCCTAAAGGAGATCAGTCCTGGGTGTTCATTGGAAGGACTGATGCTGAAGCTGAAACTCCAGTACTTTGGCCACCTCATGTGAAGAGTTGACTCATTGGAAAAGACCCTGATGCTGGGAGGGATTGGGGGCAGGAGGAGAAGGGGATGACAGAGGATGAGATGGCTGGATGGCATCACCGACTCGATGGACATGAGTTTGAGTAAACTCCAGGAGTTGGTGATGGACAGGGAGGCTTGGCGCGCTGCTATTCATGGGGTCGCAAAGAGTCGGACACGACTGAGCGACTGAACTGAACTGAATTGATGATGAAAAGAAAATCTTTTTTTGGTGTTAGTTATAGAAGGTCCTGTAGGTCATCATTGAGCAATTCAACTTCAGCTTCTTTGGCATTAGCGGTTGGGGCATAGACTTGGATTTCTGTGATATTGAATGTTTGCCTTGGAAATGTACAGAGATCATTCTGTCATTTTTGAGATTGCACCTAAGTACTGCATTTTGGACTCTTTTGTTGACTATGAGGGCTACTTCATTTCTTTGAAAGGATATCTTACCCACAGTGATAGATATAAAGGTCATCTGAATTAAATTTGCCCATTCTGATCCATTTTCTTAATATTTCTCAAAAAAAAAATCTATTCAGTCATTGCTGTCATTATAACTATTTACTACTGGGGAGATTGATGAAGTCATCTTACTTGTTGAAACCAGGTGTCAAAGAGGGTTTTAATTTTGACAACTTTACTCTACCATCACTATTTTGCACCAGTTTGCAGAAGGTAGACAGCAAATGGTGGTGGGGGTCAGGACTCAGGCTGACAGGCTCATCTTAGCCTTGCAGTGACGGCTAGCATTTAAATTGTTTCCCTGTGGCTCTGATTCTTCTGCATCCAGAACTGGGCAGGCAGAGTCATACTCACCAATAATGCCAGCTTAGATCCACAAATGCTTTAGAGTTAGCAAAGCTGGAAGTTAGGGCTTTGTGAGTTGTTTTCCCCTGGCTATTACTAAAAATTTCGGTCTCTCTCAATCTTCAGTGTCTCTCAATTTTATACTCATGTATCCTAAAAGTGGCCAGTGGGAGCTCCATTGAGCTGACTATGCAGTCATCTTGTTGTGACTACATTAATTTTCAAGAACTTCCTTTTACACCTGACATACCAAGATTTCTCAAGCTCGTTTTTTACTTTGTCTGGCCTAGACCTGGAAACTGCTGTTTCTCTGAGAAGCCCTGGTTGTTTCTTGACTGGGAAATGCTACTTGGCATCCAATATGGGAAGGAGAACTGTGTCTGTGAGCTATTTTATGTCTAACAAAATCTGTTAATAAAAACACTGTCTCTTTTCTTTCAAATAAAATATCAAATTTTTGTATATTTGGTGGATTACTCCATATGGATTAGAAAATCTGATGAGCATTGCCTTTGACATAGGTTAATTTATAAAAGAAAAAGGGGTCTTTATCTCACCACCACTGAGTAGGCCAATCTCAATCTCGTTTGTGTTCTTCCTCTTTATTTGAAAGATAAAACCCCAGTTTTAACTATCTTTAATGACAGTTTAAGCTGCCATCCATCTCAGGACTAAGGGGATAATAAGATTATGGCAAATAATCCTGAAGATTCAGGCTAAGAAAATTTCTCAGAGGGACATGGACTATTCCAAACTCTGTTGATACAAAGTTGTTGCTTAGAAAAGGGACCATAAGTTATCACAGAATAAGACTCAGTAGAACTGATTTGACAGAACATTTAGGATAGCCTCTGCTAGTGAACTATATTTTTTTTTGATAGACTGGTATAAAATGGAATTTTATTTCTCCTTTCCCAAATGTTAAATGTTTACTTCTAAAACTTTAAATAATCAAACATCTGTTAAGTACCAGGTGTTTGATGCAACATTTTTATATGTAACATCATTGTTGACTTTAAGGTACCACCAATCATAATATAGCAATGAATTTAAGAAACAAAAGTTAAGGACAAAATGTTTTATAATCAATAGGATGTAGTTTATTAACTGATATGACTATGCATTTAGTTATCCAGTTAGAAACCAATGTTTTTTTACTTTTGTAGTGAGATTTGATTTAAATCTCTTCATGAGAAGCTAAAGGTTCATTTGAATCAGTGGTGGCCATTGGATGACATTCATAGATTACTGAACACAATGGGACTCTGCTTTTCAAAATCCATGCTCTGATTTAAAATGTTCAACAACTGACAAATCAATGTCAAAGCATATTGAAGACCAACAGAGACTCTGCATGCATTTTCACAATCTCATTGACAAATCATTTACAGTGCTTGAAATGCAATCGAATATTTTCTGACACAAGAAGAACCAAGGAAACGAGACCATTCTCAAGAATCTTTCTGCTTCTGATATTGTTTCAGAGATTTCTAAAAGTTGTTTGGTGTATTTTTGTACATGTATGTTGATCTTAAAAGCTTACACTGTCATATCAAAAGTGGTACCACCTTAGCTAAAATTAAATTGCTGGAAGTTATAGTTTCAATAGTGGAAATCAAGGTGAGGATAAGTAGTTCAAGTTTGCCTCCTGCAGTTGTCAGAGTAAGGACAGGGTGGAGGATTTTTTAACAAGAGGAGACCAAAGCTGGTAAGATAAGTGAGGAGGTTTTTACAGTAGGTATGCCAGGTGAGGGTAAGTACCTGAGATTGTGAAGAGTGGAAAGAGTTGAAAGATATTTAAGAAGCAAAATCAGCAGAGCTTGGTGGGCTAGGATTTGGTGAATAAAAGAAGGTGATATTTTAGACTGGGTTTCAATGTGTTTTTGGTTGAGTGACTACTTGATTATAAAGAAAGACACAGAAGGAGGCTTTTTTTCCCCATGGGAAGGAAGTGGGTATAAGGAATCTAGTTTTGGAAATTTTGAGTTGGAGAAGCTTGTGGACAACCAAAATGGATATGTTTATCATATGCAATTTGACATGTGGGTTTGGATCTTTTGCAAAGAAGTCAAGATTTAAGAGTCAACAGCATATACGTGGCAGTGGAGGCCTTATAAGTCAATGGGGTTGCTTTCTGAAGGCAGCGGCAGCGGCCAGAGCCTTGTGGACAGGGAATCGATGGGACCTGGTGGAGAGCTTCATCTGGTTTAGTGAAGGTTAGCCTGGATAGGTTGGGTGTGAACATGAGAGCAGATAGGCCAACTAATAAACCCACTTCAATAACCTAAATGTGACAGCATCAAAGGTGATATGCTTCAAAATAAAGAGGATGCAAGGAGGAATAGAAGTGAGACTTTCTGGAAAGTTAAGAGTGAATAGAACTTTTGAAATACTTGAACATTCTCTTAATATATATTATTCTTTGGCTATGAATGCAAAGAATGAAAGGAAAGTCTTTCACAGGTGTATCACCTGCCACCAGACCCTACTTTTATAGCATTGCTGATCTAGCGATGGGGAGGGAGCCAATGGTCCCATGATGACAATATAGATCAGGTCAAATAGAACAAGGACTGCACTCCTGGAGGCACTGCGGATTTCAAAGCAAAGGCCTAGGGAAACATAATAAACCTCTGATGATCACATTCAACCCTAGAAAGTCTTAAATTATTCACTCTTTTATCACTTGCAAGCTCTTTCCTCTGACAGGGTTATTTCTCTCCTCTGAATCCTTCAGAGCCTTGCTTTTATCACTTGCAACATTAAAAATAATCCCTTAGACTCTGGACCTGTCAGTTATTTATAGACAAATGGCAGGGCTGCCATGCCAAGGCTGCCGATATGGAATGCATGAGGACTCCTTTACTCCTTGCATTATTCATGTCCTAACAAGCTGAGTTCCTGAAGTCCTTCTCCTCCAACTTCTTTTTACATTCTTGAGGCTCTCAAACTGAATTCTGTGGGCTAGAACAGTTTTTGTCTGAAGGCGAGAGGAAAGACAATTTTCTTATCAGGAAAAGAGCTAGTTTTATTCACAGGCAACTACATATAATGCATTTAGATCTTGCTGATGAAATGCCATGATGCAGTGAACTGAAGTTGCCTCTGCAATTCAAGAAAATGTGGGTGCATCGTGCCTTAAAACAGGGACATAGACTATGTTCCTACTGATTTGTCTTCTGATGGATAATCAGATTTATTTTATGGAATATATGTGTGTAAGTAGGTAGGTAGGAAGGTAGGTTTTATCAAGCACTTATATAATGCATTCCCTATGGTCAAGCTCTCATTTAACTGCTTTACAAACATTTACTTGGGAGGTAATGAAGTTTCTATGTGGTCATGGGGCAGGACCTTCATGATGGGATTAGGGTCCTTATAGAAATAAAAAGAGAGACCAGAGTTCATTCTCTTCACTTTGTGAGGACACAGGGAGAAGGCAGCCATCTATAATCCAGGAAGAAGCCCACATTAGGAACTAAATCAGTTAGTACCCTGACCTTGGACTTCCCATCCTTCAGAACTGTGAGAAATATATAAGTTGTTTGAGTTACCCCACCTATGCTACTGTTTTGTAGCAACCTGAACAGATTAAGACAAAGGAAAGATATCACAAGATATAGTTTACATATATAATTTTTGTATTTCATCAAGATAGGAAAAGGGGCTTCCCTGGTGACTCAGCTAGTAAAGAGTCTGTGTGCTATCTGGGGGATGCAGGTTTGATCCTTGGGTCAAAAAGATCCCCTGGAGAAGAGAATGGCCACCCACTTCAGTGTTCTTGCCTGGAGAATTCCGTGAGTAGAGGAGCCTGGCAGGCTACAGTCCATGAAATAGATCCCTGATGCCAAAGTGGTTGGGGACTTTGGAAGGCATTTGGGTCAAGGAAAGGTGAGTGGTGTTTTATGAGTGGACCTCACAGCTGTCAGCACCTGCATGTCCACATAGATGAGGGGCTCCCTCTGGTTCACGCTGTCTCTAGTCTTTCCAGTGAACAGCTAGTGCAAGTCATGGCAAGAAGGCTGACCATCAGTGCAAATTCTCCTTGTGTCAAGAGCCCATGGTGTTCTGAACTTGGACATCAAATCACATTTGGCCTTTAAATCTATTAAAGTTCTCATGGTTTTCTTTCCACTAGCTTAGATGAGAGCCCCTTAAATCTCCTGTGTTCTGTTAGAGTGAGAGAATTGAATATCCCCTTGGGAAGGATGGGCTTCTCTGGTGGCTCAGATGGTAAAGCGTCTGCCTACAATGCGGGAGACCTGGGTTCGATCCCTGGGTCAAGAAGATCCTCTGGAGAAGGAAATGGCAACCCACTCCAGTACTCTTGCCTGGAAAATCCCATGGGTGGAGGAGCGTGGTAGGCTACCGTGCATGGGATTGCAAAGAGTCGGACATGACTGAGCGACTTCACTTTTCTTTCTTTGAGAAGGACTGCCCCTAGTTAGAATTCAGGCTATGTGGTTCTGCTCTCTGATGGGCTCAAGAAGACATAATTTAATGTGATTGATTTTCCTGCATTATCTGACTTACATTCTCTGCAGCACTCTTTATCTTAGGTGGAAGCAGGATCCCACACTTTCAGGTGATTAACTATGACAGAAGACTCTGAACTAAGAGAAAGAACATAGTAGAGGGAAGAAAGAAGGGAGGAAGGAAGGTAGGTAGCCTTTTTATAGCATTTCAGCATTTATAAAGTACATTCCCATATCCTGTGTTATGAAACAAATTCTACTGAGCTCTTACTAAGCTAGGTGCTTCTTAAGCCAGATCCTGCAGGTGTTAAGCATTTCATATATCAAATCTCATTTGATCACTACATGAATTTTATGACATGCAGGCTACCGTTATGCTCACTTTATACCTATTGAGACCTAGGAAGTTTATTTTGTTCAAGGTTGTCCAACCAGGCTTTTCGTCAGCACCATTAAGCTCATTCATTTTTATTGGAAGCTACCCCCAAATATCTGTGCTCTAGGAATTGTTGCTTTATTTCACAGGAGAGGAGGCTGAGGTATAGAAACAAAAAGTGACTGCTAAAAGATCATAGAGAAAATGCATAAATGGCAAAAACGTTTGGAAAATAAGTGCTTGATTTTGAGTTATGAGTGCCCTCCATTTTCTAGAGATACTGGAAATGTATTGAAATGGGGCTCATGGACCATCATCTCTAAATTCTCCACAGTCCTTTGCACTCTGTCCAACACATAATGAGACTTAAATTCTTGTTTAATAAGAATGAGGAATGATGAAAGAAAGATATAGGGAAGAGACAGAGACACAGCGAAACAGAAATAGAAGGAGAGTTATAAAGACAAAGGAACAAGAGGAAGAAAAGTTCCCTTTTATACAATGTTTTGGAATGAAAAATAAAATGTGCTTTTCTGTGCTGTTAGGACATGCTTTTTAATTTGTAGAAGTCATCAGCAGATATTGCCTCCCCATGCAGTGGGTCTGATCACCACGACAGAGACACTACCTCATCTATAAATAGATGGTCAGATTGATCTCACATCCTGCCCTGGTTCTACCAACTGCTTGATGAGCGTGACAACAGGATGGATGAGTGATTCCCTCCGCCCCAACTGCAGAAGCCTCACCTGCACTCTCTTCTGGAAGATGACAATCAGACTCATTAAATTCAGCACAAAGGAGCCTCAAAGATATGTGCCCTACCAGAGAAACTGAGCCAGAGCCCATTTCCATTGCATCAAAGGGAACCATGATATAATCAACCATCTAGCCTGAATCTACAATTAAGAAGACCATATGAATCTTTCTTTTGCCTTTTTGGATCAATGTTAACTCGAAATTCACATGGCTGGAGCTGATGTCAGTCAAAGCTCAGGTATAAGAAAGCTATTCCACTGGACACTTAATACTTACAGATTTCCGTTGTGTCAGTCCTGAATATTCATTGGACGGACTTATGCTGAAGCTGAAGCTCCAATACTTTGGCCACTTGATGTAAAGAACTGACTCATTGAAAAGATCCTGATGCTGGGAAAGATTGAAGGCAGGAGGAGTAGGGGACAACAGAGGATGAGATGGTTGGATGGCATCACTGACTCGATAGGCATGAGTCTGAGCAAACTCCAGGAGTTGGTGATGGACTGAGAAGCTTGGCATACTGCAGTCCATGGGGTCGCAGAATCAGACACAACTGAGAGACTGAGCTGATTGTTAAGTGTTGCTGTGATGTACTGTAGACACCTGGAACTGGGATCCCAAGAATGGACGTTGGGTCCTCCCACAGGTCTTGACCTTAGGAAAGTTCTTTACTGATAATCACCCCTGAGATTCAGCTTTTCCTTCCCAGTGCTCTTAACAGCATAGCTTCGCAGTGCTGCAGTAAGACAGCACTAGTTAAAGCATCAATTCCGAAGTTCTGTGACCTTGGGCAATTTACTTAATTGCCTCTCTGAACCTCAGTTTCCTCACTTGTCAATAGAGATGCTGGAAGCACATCCATTAGAGGTTGCTGAGAACGCTGTGAAGAGTGGCACATGGTTTCTATGGCCTAAGATGATAATAATAATGGTGAAAATGATGGGTAATCTCATAGTGTTGTGAGCATTAAATGACATATTACATATGGTTATTTAAAAAAAAAAATTAAGGTGCTTTTTTTATGACTATAATTAAATGAATTAAGGATGTGTAAGTATTAATACACACTCATTCATTTAATTCGATTTTATTATTATTGTTGCTCAATCGCTGTCATGTCTGACCCTTTATGACCCCATAGACTGCCACACTCCAGACTTCCCTGTCCTTCACTATCTCCCAGAGTTTGCTTAAACTCATGTCCATTGAGTTGGTGATGCTATCTAACCATCTTATCCTCTGCCGCTCCCTTTCCTTTTTTTTTTCTTTTATGGATTCATGCCATTGAGCTACCTGCAAAACCAGAAAAGATTTTTGTTCATTGTGAAAAAGAGTTTCCCTGGTGGATCAGTGGTAAAGAATCCACTTGTCAACATAGGTGATGGGGGTTCTAACCCTGGGTAGGGAAGATCCCTTAGAGAAGGAAATGTCAACCCACTCCAGTATTCCTGCCTGGGAAATCCCATGGATGGAAGAGCCTGGTGGCTATAGTCCCTGGAGTCATGAAAGAGTTGGACATGACTTAGCAATTAAACAGCACCAGCAGAAGTCAAGAATCACAGACCCTTTGGGTATTACCTATTAGTCCAGTGATTAGGGCTCTGCCCTTTAACTGTGGAGGACACAGTTTCAATCCCTGGTCAGGGAGCTAAGATCTCACAAGCTTCATGCTGCTGCTGCTGCTAAGTTGCTTCAGTTGTGTCCGACTCTGTGCGACTCCATAGACGGCAGCCCACCAGGCTCCCCCGTCCCTGGGATTCTCCAGGCAAGAACACTGGAGTGGGTTGCCATTTCCTTCTCCAATGTATGAAAGTGAAAAGTGAAAGTGAAGTTGCTCAGTCATGTCCGACTCTTAGCGACCTCATGGACTGCAGCCTACCAGGCTCCTCCATCCATGGGATTTTCCAGGCAAGAGTACTGGAGTGGGGTGCCACTGCCTTCTCCCACAAGCTGCATAGAGAGGCCAAAAAGAGGAAAACAATAGACTCCTTATTAAGATTAATTAATTTTCTTCTTTTTAAAATTTTTTTTCATTTATTTTTATTAGTTGGAGGCTAATTACTTTACAATATTGTAGAGGTTTTTGCCATATATTGACATGAATTAGCCATGGATTTACATGTGTTCCCCATCCCAATCCCCACTCCCACCTACCTCCCCATCCCATCCCTCTGGGTCATCCCAGTGCACCAGCTCTGAGCACTTGTCTCATGCATCCAACCTGGACTGACAATCTGTTTCACATTTGATAATATACATGTTTTGATACTGTTCTCTCAATCATCCCACCCTTGCCTTCTCCTATAGAGTCCAAAAGTCTGTTCTATACATCTGTCTCTTTTTCTGTCTTGCATATAGGGTTATCTATTTTCTTCTTTTTTGCATAGATCAGATCAATACACACCTGAGAAGCTTCACTACCATATACAGGTTTAGATCAGATGCCATTTCTCCTTGTTAGTCTCTCAGTCATGTCTGACTCTTTGAGACCCCATGGACAGTAGCCCACCAGTCTCCTCTGTCCATGGAATTCTCCAGGAAAGAATACTGGAGTGGGTTGCCATTCCCTTCTCCAAGGGATCTTCCTGACCCAGCGATCAAACCTGGGTCTCCTGCATTGCAGGTGAATTTTTCACCATCTGAGCCACAAGGGAAGCCCTGCGACTTCTCCTGCTAGTCTTCAAAGACACACATTTGTGAATAAGAAGAATGGCTCCAGACAATGTGAAGAGTGCTGTATGCACGCAGGACTCCAAACCTCTCCCATTTAGCTGTGCCCTGCTTTCTGCGTGTGAATTCCTTGTATACTTAAAGATTTCTTCAATGCTATGCCACTGTTTTGACACTGTGCTTGTTTGGCACTCTGTAACAGTATATATAAACTTTCACTAATAAACAAACACTTCTCAGTAAAAGTCAGGGAGAAAAACTGAGTCACATTTAGGGCTGGGGACTCACCTCTAGCCAGAAGCTCCGTGAATTGTTTGACATAAGTGTCATCTCCCCAGCTGGTAAAATCTAAGATTCCCAGTGGAGTGTGCTGAGGTGGAGAAAGTCCGTCTATGTGCTGCTAAATAAAGTCCTTCCGGATGGCAGCGCAGAGTCAGGCAGAGGATGAAGGAAGACAGGAACACAGCACACATGAGCATAGAACCATCACTCTGATAGTAACATAAAGGAGAGGCCAACAATTTTACCTTGCTGGGAATGTTGGGAAATTTGTCAGCACCTGTCTCAGAATGTTACCTGGACCACATTCAGTTCAGTTCAGTCACTCAGTCGTGTCCGATTCTCTTTGACTCCATGGACTGCAGCACATCAGGCCTCCCTGTCCATCACCAACTCCCAGAGCTTGCTCAAACTTGTGTCCATCGAGTCAGTGATGTCATCCAACCATCTCATCCTCTATCATCCCCTTCTCCTCCTGCCCTTAATCTTACCCAGCATCAGGGTCTTTTCCAATGAGTCAGTTCTTTGCATCAGGTGGCCAAAGCATTGGAGCTTCAGCTTTAGCATCAGTCCTTCCAATGAATATTCAGGATTGATTTCCTTTAGGACTGACTGGTTTGATCTTCTTGCAGTCCTGTTGCTGCTGCTGCTAAGTCACTTCAGTCGTGTCCGACTCTGTGTGATCCCACAGACGGCAGCCCACCAGGCTCCCCCGTCCCTGGGATTCTCCAGGCAAGAACACTGGAGTGGGTTGCCATTTCCTTCTCCAATGTGTGAAAGTGAAAAGTGAAAATGAAGTCGCTCAGTCGTGTCCGACTCTTAGCGACCCCATGGACTGCAGCCTACCAGGCTCCTCCAGTCCTAGAGACTCTCAAAAGTCTTCTCAAACACCATAGTTCAAAAACGTCAATTCTTCGGTGCTCAGATTTCTTTATGGTCCAACTCTCACATCCATACATGACTATTGGAAAAACCATAGCTTTGACTAGACAGACTTTGTCAGTAAAGTATTGTCTCTGCTTTTTAATGTGCTATCTAGGTTTGTCACAGGTTTTCTTCCAAGGAGCAAATGTGTTTTAATTTCATGGCTGCAGTCACCATCTACATCCCACAAATCTGAGTAATGGCTTGGTATAACTCAATGATCAGGTGGATCTGTGAGATATTTTTACTGTGGCTAGATTGACTTGGGTATACTGTAAGTAACTTCTGAGTTAAGAGAAAGCCATTTTAGGATGGATGACTTTGTGCTTAGTTGCTTCAGTTGTGTCCAATCATTTGCAACCCTATGAATTGTCACCTGTCAGGCTCCTCTCTCCATGGGATTCTCCAGCAAGAATACTGGAGTGGGTTGCCATGCTCTCCTCCAGGGGATCTTTCCAACTCAGGGATGGAACATAGGATGGATACATATGTCCTTGTACTGAAAGTGAGAGTGTTTATTTTTCGAAGGAATAAAATTTCCCATTGAGAAAGCTCCTGGTAGGAGAAACTGGCTTTGGAGTGAGTAACCAGCCTCAGTTCCTTCCCATTCCTAATTTTTTTGGAGGGTGGGTAGTGATTGGGAGTATATTTCTGGGAGAAATGCATAGCAGAAGAGGCAATATTGGCTCTATTAGTGAATTGTTGGGAATATTAAATTAGAAGTCAACAGAAGTGTCTTCATAAATAAGAAACTTAATGACAAAGATGAGGGGGTAATTATTGTTATTACTTCACTAGAAAGTAGGATTTAAAAAACAAGCATCATTCCTCTGTGAGTAGCTGTCTTGGAGGCTCTCTGGAGAGGTAGACAGGCAGACAGGTCATTTGGCTATAGGCCCACAAAAGAACCTGCCTCTTGAGAGCCCAGGGCAGGGCTTTCCTGATGGTCCAGTGGCTAAGGCTCCACGCTCCCAGTGTGGGGGGCCCTGGGTTCAATTGCTGGTCAGGGAACTAGTTCCCACTTGTCCCAACTATGATAAAAGACCTCACATGCCACAACTAAGACACTGTACAGCCTAAATGAATAAATTGATTAAATTTTTTAAAAAAGCCCAGGGCAGGACTTCCCTGATGGTCCAGTGGCTATGGTGCCAAGCTTCCAATGCAGGGGGCACTGATTCCGTCCCTGGTCTGGGAACTAAGATCCCACATGCCAAGGGGCCAAGAACTTTTTAAATAGTCCAGGACAGGAAGCCCAGGGATGCCGCCATGCCTCAAGCAGCAGGGATGGGCGACAAGCCCTGGAAAGGCTCCCAAGAGAAGGAAAGAACAGCTGAGCTAAGCTACGGATGGATGGGAGTCCCTGGGCTGTTGCAGGATTTGGAGGCAGAGAATCAAATCTGTCTTGAGTTGGTCTTCTTTCTAGAGAAAGAAATGAAAGAAGTGAAATTTAGATTCTTGTGGAATCGGTTTTCTTTATTAATGGTGTCTAATGGTCTGTAATTAAGGCACAACTTGTTAGCTAAACCAACAATTACCGTTTGTTTCAAGTGCAAAATGAGAATAATGAATGACCTTATTCAGCAGATTTCCTCTCTTTTAGTGGCTTTGGTAGGCCCTGGTTGAGTTTCAATATCTCTCCCTCCCCTGTCTCTCTTTGTCTTCTTTCCAGCCTTCCTCCCTACATCCTTCACTTACCCTGGACATAGACATCCACGCTTATGTGAGTATGTGCACACGTGCGTGTGCGCACGCACACACACACACAGAGCTGAATTCCTAATTCATACAGACATTAACCTTCACTCCTTAAGCATTTTGGGAAGACTGCAATTCATTTAAACTTATTTCATAGCTTTCATGGCCATTCCAACTTTGCCCCAGCTCCAGGCATGAGTATCAAAATGAGTCTTAAAACTGGGAGAAGGGTGAAACTGTCTGGACAGGATGGTAAAGCAAAGTGACTATGGTTTGGTTAGATGGTAAAACACCTGAGAAACAGGACCATGTTGACAGTTTTAATTCAGTTCATTGTGAGATGGTGTTCTTGTCAGAGATGGTATTGCTGCTGTAACATGGGCAGAAGTGTGTGTGTGTGTGTGTGTGTGTGTGTGTGTGTGAGGAAGAGGGGAAGATTGAAACTGATACGTGGAGCAATATCTTTGGAGACAAGCACATTTGAGTTCAGGTCCTAGATCTGTCACTTATTTATTATCAGTCCTGAGTTTTCAATCTCTCCTTCATTTTCCTTACCTTTAAAATGAAGCTCTAAACTCACACTCATTTATATATACTGAAAAGACCTTAAAAATATTGAATAAAATAATGTAAAAATCCATAGTGTAATACCTGACATATAACTGCTGCTTCACATATAAAAATGGCTATTCTTTACTGCTATGAATTGAATTGTATGCCTCAAATACACATGCTGAAGACCCAACCTTCAGTGTGACTGTCTTTGGAGATAGGGCTTTTAAGAAGGTAACTGAGGTTAGGTGAGGTCATGAAGGTGGAGTCCTACCCCTATAGTACTGGTGGCCAAGAAGAAGAAGAGAGAAAAAAGCTGGCTCCAAGAGGACACAGAGGGGAAGCCAGGTGAGGACATAGCAAGAAGGCAGCCGTGTGCAACCAGTAAGAGAGGTCTTACCAGAAACCCAATCTTTAGGCACCTTGACCATGGACTTCATGAACGTCCAACCTTCACAACTGGGAGATGTCTCTTGTTTAAGTCACCCAGTCTGTTATGTTGTGTTTTTGGCACCCTGAGCCAACGAACAGACTTCAATTGTATATTATGGCATGTGTTTTCTTCCACCCCAACTTCCTCAGAGTCACTCCCTGAAGGCCAAGAATAGACAGCCTCACCATGAAAGGCAGTGGGAAAGGAGCCGATTCCTAGGGATGGGAACTGGGGCTATCATTCCCCAGAACATGGGCCGTGAGCTCTCTCTCAGCCTTGATGAGCCCCAGAGACCCTTGTCTGCCGCCTTCTCTAACCACCTGTCTCCAGCTCTTGGGTAATGTACAAAAACATGCACACTTCCTCCAGGGAGCAGAAGAACCTCTGTTGTAGGTGGAGTCATATATTATACTCTAATCATGGAAGTGACTGTTCCCTCATTTTGTCATATCTTATTGGCTAGAAGTCAGTTTCCACCTGCATTCAAGAGCAGGAGATTATGCAAAGGTAGGTTCACTGGGGCTCATCATAGAGTTCTGCCCACCACACTGCCTTAGGAGAGGCCATGCCCCAAACATCTTCTGATAAAGACTGCAATTGTAGCACCACAGTGTACGGAATATTTCCCAGATTATTGTCAATCCCTCTGTGAAGAGAAGCCTACAAAGCAGTTGTCCAATAAGGGAGACAAGGCTGTGGTCCATGTGATCAGATTGGCTGGTAGTCTGTGACTGTAGTTTCGGTCTGTCTGCCCTCTGATCCCCTCTCTTGGTGCCCACCGTCTCACCTGGGTTTCTCTTACCTTGGACGCGGGGTCTCTCTTCACGGCTGCTCCAGCAAAGCGCAGCCGCTGCTCCTTACCTCGGACGCGGGATAGCTCCTCTTGACCGCTGCCCCCGACCTCCAGCCTGGGGTAGCTCCTCTCGGCAGTGCTCCTGAGCAGTCACAGCCTCCGCACTAAAGCCTTTGACTGTGTGGACCACAATAAACTGTGGAAAATTCTGAAGGAGATGGGAATACCAGGCCACCTGACCTGCCTCTTGAGAAACCCGTATGCAGTTCAGGAAGCAACAGTTAGAACTGGACATGGAACAAAGGACTGCTTCCAAATAGGAAAAGGAGTACATCAAGGCTGTATATTGTCACCCTGCTTATTTAAGTTATATGCAGAGTACATCATGAGAAACGCTGGGCTGGAGGAAGCACAAGCTGGAATCAAGATTGCCGGGAGAAATACCAATAACCTCAGATATGCAGATGACACCACTCTTATGGCAGAAAGTGAAGAAGAACTAAAGAGCATCTTGATGAAAGTGAAAGAGGAGAGTGAAAATGTTGGCTTAAAGCTCAACATTCAGAAAAATAAGATCATGGCATCCGGTCCCATCACTTCATGGCAAATAGATGGGAAAACAGTGGAAACAGTGGCTGACTTTATTTTTCTGGGCTCCAAACTCATTGCAGATGGTGATTGCAGCCATTAAATTAAAAGACACTTACTCCTTGGAAGGAAAGTTATGACCAACCTGGACAGCACATTAAAAAGCAGAGACATTACTTTGCCAACAAAGGTCCGTCTAGTCAAGGCTATGGTTTTTCCAGTGGTCATGTATGGATGTGAGAATTGGACTATAAAGAAAGCTGAGCACTGAAGAATTGATGCCTTTGAACTGTGGTGTTGGAGAAGACTCTTGAGAGTCCCTTGGACTGCAAGGAGATCCAACCAGTCCATCCTAAAGGAGATCAGTCCTGGGTGTTCATTGGAAGGACTGATGTTCAAGCTGAAGCTCCAATACTTTGGCCACCTGATGCGAAGTACTGACTCATTTGAAAAGACCCTGATGCTGGGAAAGAGTGAAGGTAGGAGGAGAAGGGGATGACAGAGGATGAGATGGTTGGAGGGCATCACCGACTCAATGGACATGGGTTTGGGTGTATTCCAGGAGTTGGTGATGGACAGGGAGGCCTGGCGTGCTGTTGTTGACTGGGTTGCAAAGAGTCAGACATGACTGAATAAGGGAGATACACTAAGTTCAAGGGAGAGAAGTGAGGTGCAGGACAAAGATTCTGTTGGAAGGATGCATATTCAAAATACCAGGGGTGCTCAGAATGAAAACCGCTAAATGGAAATCCAAAAGCCTTGAGTAGGACTGAAAAGAATGTGTCATCCTCAGTGTTCTCCTTAAATACCAAGGGACTTCATCAGAAGGTTTCCAGTGATTATTTTTTTCCTGGGTCTTCCCAAATTAGCTTTAGTAACTGTATGACAATAAATCTAAACTGTGGAAAAGTAACTGTATACAGTGATGATTACTTCTGTGAACAATGTTCCAGGGAAGAACTTATTTACTTTTGTGGAGGCAAATTTTAATGGAGCGGCCACAAGATGATAAGCAATGTCATGTGAGAGCTGTATTTATTCTTTCCAAGGAGATAATTCTATTTCCATTTTCCATTATAGAAAACAAGGCCCAGAGAAGTAAACAATTCCCTCCATCTAGGCTGTGGTTGCCTTAGGAGCAGGGAATATGCCTTGATCATGTCTGCAAATCCAGTGCCTTCAGAACAAAGAAATCAATCATATCCATCAGTGGATCAGTGGTTATCACACAACTGCTGAGTGGCACTGTCAGGATTCAATCCCTAGTTCATCTGACTTCAAATTCCATGCTATTCTACTGTCTTGGCATCCTTTTCATCAAAGTTAGGGATTCTCCTTTTTTTCTTGGGTAAAATGATCCTAGGTGATCATTGTTCGTGTTCATCATTTGAGCCATCAGTAGGAGAGTTTCTTGTGTTTCAGATGAGGAGTCATGCATCAGGAAATGATTACCAGAATGCCAAAGTGACCTTTCTGGGGCATATAGTAGGGAAGGATGGGTAATATGGCAGGGATGGGACAAGGGTGTTATGAGTAAGATGCAAATCTTGGGTGCAAATTATTAAGCAGGCTTGAAAAGACTCAATAATCCTGATAAATACTATTTTAATGCAATATTTTAAGAATCAAAATTCATGCCAAAACATTTGTGATGAATAAAATATCTAAATTTTATATAAAGCCAGGATCTGACCCTATGTTGACCTGGCTCATCTCACTTGCTTCACCCTTACTGCCATCCTGTGGGAGGGAGAAGGAAGAGGAGAAAGAAGCAGCAAAATAAGTTCAGGCATACTGTGAACACAGAAAAGAACCTGTCTGTCTCCCATCTCCCAAGCCTCCTAGGAACTGGGATGGGGGAGAAACAAAAGGAGATAATATTCCAGAGAAGCGACTGTAATCCCTAGAAAAAAGTGCTAAAGCACAAAACATACCCAGTAAGCTCCCGAATCCATGGTTTCACATGGAAAAATCAGGAGTCAGGAAACTATGTCCTAGTCTGGACTTCAGCACTGACTCACTGTGATTTGGGCCTGGCACTTTGCCCATCTCTGGGCCTCCATTCACCCATTGGTAAAGTGAGAGTTTAGTGGACAGGCGCGCTCTGAGGTCCCTTCCAGGTCAGACTTTCTAGAAGGCTGTGGACTAGCAGTTCCTTGGGAGGATATTCTGTCTCTTGTTCTCTGTAAAAGTGCAGCATGACAAAGACAGATTTCTAACAGGTCAGCATGAACATCAGCTATCTATCGACCTTCCTTAGCCTTTTTCTCTTTTGGTTGGTGGTCAGTGGGTCATGAGAGGAGCTGAGCAGTCCGTACCACTGGTTCCCAAATGTCAGGTCACAATGAGGGTTGATTGAAATATTGAGCTTCTTGTGATCCTGGAACATCAGCACTGATAATATAATGTTTCCAGGTACCTCATGACTGGGCTTATGTTTAAGATAATGGACACAATGTAAAGATCCACACTTATGAAAAATTGTTTCAAGAAGCGTGCAGAGAAGTTTTCCCCATTTGGCTTCCAGTTCTGTCTCTGCTCCTCAGAGATGCATTGGTCAGGGCACAGCCAAGATGCAGAGCACACAATTTACTCTGACTAACAGAATTTGAAAATGATTGTTAAGAAGGAATGAAGTTGTTACTAGATGACTGAAAGGATGAGAAAGGGCAAGATGTGAAAATCTAAGATACCATAGGGGAACAACTGCCAGATGCATCTACAGTCCCTACCTCTAGGGGGATGAAGATTTTATCCCCTTTAATCACCTTTATTTAGATGATTAAATCATTGAACCATAACAGAGGACTCCTTAGAACGAAAACAGGCTTCTGAGAAAACTGCCTGGCTGGTGTGCTTTGGCAGGCACACAGTAGAGCTTGCAGTGGTAGAAAAACAGCAAAGTGGATTCAGCTATGGGAATAGGAAGAAATGGCTTCTGCCAAGGGAACATGAGCTCTAAGGGACTCATAGTAGCCAGGAAATGATGTAAGCCGTGGACAGGAAGTGATGCAAATAGCAGACAGGAAGTGGTGCTAGCGGAAAACAAGAAGCAACAAGTCCCTCAGCCTTTCAGAGACTTGTGGGAATCAGGGTGGCAAAGCAGACATGTGCTTTGCAAAGCCCCAGTCTCAGCATCACAAGGCAGAGGGTAGAAGAGGGAGTTGGAGCCGAGAGTCAATAAACTTCACAACTGGCATACTATCTTTTTGATCTCAGGCAGATCACCTGACATTTTGGTACATCTTCTTGCTTATCTGTAAAATAGGAATAACAGAAGCCTCTTCATGGTGTTGCTAAAATGATTAAATTAGATAATACCTGAAAAGTGCTAACTGCAGTCCCTGTGACCAAATATGTGCTCAATAAAATTTATTGGGTGTCATTCTACAAAGGAAGGAGATGAGGACAAACATGTCTGCTCTGCTCCAGGCACTAGACTGGGATTTTTCATTCATTTTGTAACTTAATTTTCAGTGACTGAGACATGAGTGCCATTTTCCTGTTGCCACCTGAGGAGATTTGAGGAGTTCACTGGAGTCAGGCTGGTAGAGGATTTTGTCAAGCAGGACCTCAAGTAGAGGAGTGTTCCACTCCACAGACCATACGGTTCCCATGGCAACGTGCTGCTTCCCCCAGAGCAGTAGACAGGAGGCAATTCTCATTCTCATTTCACCTCTCAGTTATGAAAAGCAAGGTTTTACTCCTTCTAAACCCCAGATCAGTCACCTGTAAAATGAGGAAAAATCACTTTCGTGGAACACCGGATCAAACTTTATAAAAAATAGCAAAATTGATCTTCATAGATACCAGGTCCAGTGAGATAAAATTTCTCACTTATCACACAGAATCCTGTAGGGTAAATAATGCTGTAAAACAACATATGTGTCTCTACAAATGACAGGGCCATGCAAAGTGTATGTAAAAACCACAGGACTTAGGGGGAAAGTGGGGGGCACAAAACTCAAAAACTTCATCAATGACACATGCTCACAAGGAGAGATAACTAATAAAAGTGATACAGTGGTGTACACATTAAATGATGAAGACACATATGCATGCCACAATGAACCTGGCATGTTCCCTTGGAGAAGATTTGGAATTTGCTGGTTGCCCATGGGTGCTAGAGGGGACAGCTGGTGAGCTCTAGCAAGGTAAAGAGGGCGATCAACAAACGGAGAACAGATATGTATACCAGTTGTGGCTGGGTGTGGTCATCACACATTCTGCCTTCCGCAGTAGCCAGGAGTGGTGTGAGGTCTGTGTGTTTTGTGTATTTTTACAGAGCTCAGTCAGCTGGATGTAGTTTCCTGCAGATGTAATCATGCATACACAAACACAGATTCACATGGTGCTCCAAGTCTTCCCTAACAGATCAATCCTGCTGGAACAAATTCACATGTCAAAACAAGTGTTTTGAAACTGGCTGTTTTTAAATCCAAGCACTTAACCAGAACAATAAGATGGAAGGGACCTGGGTCAGCACCAATGTGGGTGAGGGCATCTCCTGAGTGGGCAAGCAGCGCCCTGTGAAAGCAGTGTGCTGAGTTAATGAAAACCCAGTGTGCATTAGTAAGTGATAGAGCAGGACAAGAGCTGCAATAATACATGTGTTTCATCTGTGCTGTCCTGTTGGGTGCCTTTCTTATCTCATTTCATGGTATCTTATTGATTCCCCACAGTGCTGCTGTGAGGCATGGCTTTGCAGAAGAAATACTAGTGCATAGGTTTTACATCACTTGCCCCAAGTGCAGACAGGTTGGGATTTGACTGTCATATCCACGTTGCCCCTGTTTCTAAAGATGAAGAGCCTCTCTGGTGGCTCAGACGTAAAGGACCCACTTGCAATGCAGGAGACGCACGTTCTATTCCTGGGTCAGGAAGATCCCCTGCAGAAGGAAATGTTAACCCACTTCAGTATTCTTGCCTGGGAAATCCCATGGACAGAGGAGCCTGGTAGGCAATAGTCCACGAGGTTGCAAAAGAGTCAGAAATACTAAACAATAACAATGACTCTGAAGCTGGTTCAGAAGACACTGGACAATCACATTTTATAGAAGAGATACAGGTGTACAGAAAAAGTCTACTTCTGTGTGCTCAGGTGGTTAAAAATAATAACAATTATCACATGTAAAAGCATCTTGGAAAATTTAGACCCTTCTTCACAAATGATGTGATGGTTTTATTTTAGAAAGGGTTATTATAACACTTTATATTTTGTTCTACAATGCTGTCTTATATAGCATCTTAGTTAAATTTCATAACAGTTTGGTGAAAATCAAGCAGACACTCTATTCCCATTTCACAGATAAGGATCTATGTGGGCAAGATTATGTTAATTTATTCAACACAACAAGGAGAATCTCTCCTGTGCCAGGTAGAGCCAGAACTATCCCCAGAGGTGATGCTGGTGTACTGTGATGACAGACCCCAAGAAATGTCACCTGGAAGAGCACAGATATTATTATCTCCATTAATCCTGAGTCCAGGATTTAAGGCATGGAATCCTGGTCCAAAAACAATTTCTATTAAATGATGCTGCTTCCAGTATCATCTGGTGAGAGAACCTGTATCCTTTCCAGTCTGTTGAGTATAAGCTCATACTAAATGCTAAGCCAGGCCAACAGCCAACGTGCATGCTCAGTCGTGTACGACTCTTTGCGTCCCTTTGGACTGTAGTTCTCCAGGCTTCTCTGTCCATGGGATTTTTCAGGCAAGAATACTGGAGTGGGTTGCCGTTTCCTCCTTTAAGGGATCCTCTCCACCCAAGGATCAAACCTGCATCTCCTGCATTTCCTGAATTGCAGGTGGATTCTTTGCCCGCTGCTCAGTCTTCCCTAAATGACTAACCAGGCCAGACTCTCTTGGGCAGAATGACATCACTTGGACTTAGACGCAGCGTGGTCTATATCTAGATATCAATACTTTGGAGTAGAATAAAAAGCAATGTGATTTGAACTCTGCATTTGTTCTGCAGAAGCTCTCCATGTCCTCCACGCCCACCCTCAGATGTACCCCTTTTTCTCTGTAGGTGCAAAGCTTCCTTCTTTACCTTGTGCTGTTCTTGTTCTTGGACCACCCGCCTGTCTCCCTCACTAGCTCAGAGCTTCCAGGGAGCAGAAATCAATCTGCTGTGTTCATCTCAGGATCACAGGCTCCAACCTCAGGCTTAAAGATAAAAGGCACCCAATGTCAGCTCCACGAGGACAAGGACCTTGTCCCGGAGGCCTGTCATATCTTGGTCTGTCCCTGGCATCCTGGAGGCACACATAAACATTAGTTGATTAACTGTATGATTGGTTTCATTAAATCAAATAATTAAATAAAAAACACATCTGTACAAAATTCTGTGATCAATCCAAGAACTTTTTAATGGCATGGAGAGATGTGCAGAGTATAATGTTGAGTGAAAAAAAAAATCTTAAATATGCTTAAATATGGTTAAATATGCTTAAATAGGCTTAAATAGGCTTAAATATGCAGATTCGATATGACTCCCTTTATGTTAAAGAAATGACCTCTGTTTTACAATGGCTGTTCCTGGGTTTTGAGATTTGGGGTGACTTTTTATTCTCAGCATTGTATCTTTAGGTCATTTTCCCCACAAAGTATCTAAAATAAATTTGCCTTACTTTGAAAATCGAAATAATTTTAAGAACAAATAATTTCAGGTTATACTTTTACTTGCTGAGTCATTTCAGTTGTGCCCAACCCTTTGCAACCCCATGAACAGTAGCTGGCTAGGCTCCTCTGTCCCTGCGATCATCCAGGCAAGAATACTGGGGTGGGTTGCCATGCTCTCCTCCTGGGGATCTTCCAAAATAGGGATTGAAGCCACATCTCACGTCTGCTCTCTCGCAGGTGTGTTTTTTACCATGGAAAGCTTTAGATGGTTTGTTTATTCATTTGGATGCTTTTAGGGCCAGGACTGGGGTCTTCCCTGGTGGCTCAGCAATAAAGAATTTGCCTGCAACGTGGGAGACACGGGAGACTCGTGTAACTTCTGATAAGGGAAAATAGAACAAAATTGTTTTCTTTTCTTGGCTTTAAGAAGTCCAAACTATTTTTCAATTTAGTGAATTGGAGTTCTCACAATTAACTGATGGTCACCGCAGTGGACTCTGCCTGGGAGGGAGCATCTTTATTTCTGGGTTTCTATGACAGAGGCAAGAAAAAATCTAGGAACACCACAGCCTTCCAGCCTTGTTTCATTTTGCTTTGTTTATTCTAAATGTGTGGATTTGTTTCAGTGCCTGGGGGTAGCACAACATTAAAATACATCAGCATTGACTAAATTGACAATGATTCTGAGTTTTTGGTTTTTTTTAAAGTCTCTGAGTATTCTATGGAAAAATTGTTGAAAACCTTAGTCTCATACATTTGTTTTTATTTCGTTACAATATATGCCACTTTGAAAAGAAAAAGAAAATTACTGTCACAAATATAAGTCTTTATATGAGGCAATAATTCTATATTATTTAAAAAAAAAGAGGTCAGCATAATATCCTAATATCCATATTTGGCATAGGCCAAATTGGCCCATAGCCTGTTTCTATTTGGCTTGTGAGTTAAGAATGTCTTTCACATTTTTAAATGATTGAAAACAAATCAAAAGCCAAATAATGTTTCATGACATGTGGGAAATCTATGAAATTCAAATTTCAGGGTTCATAAATACAGTTTGATTGGAATGGAACCACACCCATCCGTCTGCCTATTGTCCTTTGCGGCTCTTTTTCAACAAAGCAGAGTCAGGTGGTTATGATAGAGATCACATGGCCCACAGGCTGGGAATATCAGCCCCCTCTCTCTCAGAAATGGGGTTTCTCTACAGAAACCATTTGCTGACTCCTACTCTGGTATCTGACGTATGTCAGTGGTGAAATGAAACTTGGAATGACTTTGGCCTCTGTAAAGGTGCAAGGAGATCAGATTTTAAAAAAGGCTCAGAGATTTTTTTTAATTTATTTTTATTTTTTGCAGTTATATACTTTAACTCACACAAGAATTTTTTTTAATTTAATTGAGGTATAGTTTATTTACAATGTTGTGTTAGTTTCAGGTGTAGAGAGTAAAAGCGATTCAAATATATGCTCTTTCTCATATTCTTTTCCCTTATAGGTTACTACAAAAATATTGAGTATAGTTCCCTGTGCCATATAGCAGGACTTTGTTGCTTATCTATTTTATACATAGTAGTGTGTATAAATTAATCCCAGTCTTCTAATTTATCACCCTGCTGACCTCTGCCCCATTACCCCCTTTGGTAACATAAGTTTGTTTCCTATGAGTGTGAGTCTATGTCTGTTTTGTAAATAAGTTCATTTATATCGTTTGTTTTTAGATTACACATCTAAGTGATATCATATGATATTTGTCTTTCTCTGTCTGAAAAACAGATTCTGAATTTTGAGTCGGCAGAAATTGGGAACACATATAGAGCCCCACAGAGACTTGGTTTAGACCTTCCTCCTCTCTCATCTGAATGGTTCCAGAAGCTTCTCACCTTGACCTCCACACTGCACATCCACCATCTAACCCACTCCTCCCCACCGCCCTCCACAACTTCACCAAACTCATTTTCTCAAAGGGAAAACGTGATCACACCATTCTCCTGTTTGAAGCCCTCCCAAGACTCCCAGTACTCCTTGGCAGATGTTCACTCTGCCTTGAGGAGTCCTGGATTTTCCTGGAGGAACACAGAAGGTACGGAGATGGTGTAGGAGGGTCTGTTGTGTGGGCAGATATATGGTTCCTCCTCTCTGGGTCCTCACCTCAGCCAGGAAAGCTCTACTTTTGCTGTATTTATATATTATATTTTATTTGAAGAAAGGGTTCTGATTTTTTTTAAATAGCGTGCAAACCCCTCCTGGATAAAGTCGAAGCTTTTGGCAACGGTCCTCTGTGATGTGCTGTGCTATTTGGATGATGCTCACCAAACATGTTGTGTGCTCCTTTCTGTTTCCCGGTCTTCCTTGTAGAGAATGGGGTTATGTGACAAGTTCTTGCCAATGACCTGTGAGTAGAACTGACTCCAATCATTCCCAAGTTGAGATAGCTGAGGGTCATCTCTCTCCCATCTCTTTTCCTCTCCCTTGGTGAGCTGGCAGGCCACTGGTTCAGGACACTATAGCTAAAAGATGGCCAATCAACCTGAGTCCATGAACGACCACATCGAAGATTATCCTTCACTCTGACCTATATTTAGACATGTATGTTAAATGAAAAGCAAAATTTATAGTGGAAAGCCTCTGGAATATTGAGCTGTATTTATTAGTAGGGAATAACTTCCCTAGCCTGACAAATGCATCTGGCTTTGTATATACATCATTTGCAGTTGGTTGGTTGATGTATTGGTTGCTTAACTGATTGATTCACTCATTCATTCAGCAACAGATACACATAAGTGGGCTAATATGTATTTTGTCAAGTGCTAGGGATATAAATATATATCAGCTACAGCTCAAGTTTTTGTGACCCAAGCCCCAGAGCTCTATAAATCCCAAACCTCAATCATTCTGAACCATTTGTATATGTTTGAACTTACAAAAGTCTTACATGCATCTGTGTCCTTTCCTGAATTGCTTCTCTTCAGTAAGTTGAAAATCCCCAGGATCTGAGCAACTAATGCCATAATCTGGCTAACACATACTATAATAGTTCCCATTATTCACAAATCTATTAAATAGTCATGGAAAAAAGTAAGCATAAAGTCTAGCTAAGTCTACTTGGCCTAAGTCAATTGGCCAGTGGACCATGTGACCCAAGGAAGAGTGAAAACTTCCCCTGTTCCTTGTGGTGCCTTCGTTTCATTATGCTCAACATTCAGACATTAAGAAACACACATGGAGCCCTCCTGCCTAGAATGACGGGGATGCTCTCCATCGACTCTGGCAGATCTGGCAGCCAACAGCCACATGTGGCTATTGAGCAATAAAGACGGGGTGATGTGACTAAGGAGCTGAATTTTTAACTTCAACCGCTTTTGATTAATGAAAATGTAAACAGGCCCATGTGACTTCCACCTTTTTAACTTATGGCACTCTGGAAAATATTTATATCTTGTTCTCAAAAATTTTTTTGTCACTATAGCCTATATGTAATTTAAACACACACACACACACACACAAACTGTAAACACATTAAGAAGTAACCAAAGAAAAGTCGTTGCCAGTTAAATGCTAAGGCTTAATTGTTTCCACCAATGCTTTCTCAGGCTTCTTTTGGCCTTTCTCTCAATTACAGTTCTCGCCTCTAACTCAGGGCACTAGACCAAAATGCAAGGTTGCCAGAGACAAAAGAACCCCTCAGTTGCTGACACCTCCCCCTGAGGCTGTCTTCCAGAAGAGCAAAGGAATGACATTGAACTACTCAACTACATTCAGTAGTAACATTGAGAGCATTCAGATATTTTTAAATGTTTATGCATTCTATAAACCATAAAAAAATATTAGAAGCCAAATATATGGCAGGCAGTAGTATTTTAGACATTTGGGATATAGCGGTGAACAAAGCAAGGAGATCAAACCAAGTCAATCCTAGAGAAAATCAACTCTGAATATTTATTGGAGGGACTGATGCTGAAGCTGAAGCTCCAGTACTTTGGCCACATGATGTAAAGAGCTGACTCATTGGAAAAGACCCTGATGCTAGAAAAGATTGAAGGCAGGAGGAGAAGGAGACGACAGAGGATGAGATGGTTGGATGGCATCACCAACTCAATGGACATGAGTTTGAGCAAACTCAGGGGAAATAATGAAGTACAGGGAAGTCTGGCATGCTGCAGTCCTTGGGGTCACAATGAGTCAGACATGACTTACTAACTGAACAACAAAGTGAACAAATCAGGAAAAGATCCCTGACTTTCTCGTGCTTACATTTTAGTAGAGAGACCCAGTCAATAAAGAGAAATAGAGTATGTAAGTAGCATCGGAAGTACTATTTGGAAAGAAGCATAGCAGAATATAGGCTTCCCAGGTGGTACTAGTGGTAAAGACTCCAGCTGTCAATTCAGGAGATGTGAGAGACTCGGGTTTGATCCCTGGATTGGGAAAATCCCCTGGAGGAGGTCATGGCAACCCAGTCTAGGATTCTGGCCTGGAGAATCCCTTGGACAGAGGAGCCGGCTGGCTACAGTCCGTGGGGTCGCAAAGAGTCAGACAGGGCTGAGTAGCATCAGCAGTGGCAGGATAAGGAAGGGAGAAACAGTGGGATTTGAGCAAAGACTGAAAGCAAGTGAAAGTGACATCTGAGAATCTGGGGGAGGAGCCCTCTAGGTACAGCTTCTCTGAGAAGTAGTATAGCCTGCTCAGGACCCACGAGAGGGGCAGGCACACGCCTAGGAAAAGTTCAGAGAGGGTTGGGTAGGGTGCCTCTATGCCTCCGTGGACTGAGCAGGAAGTCTGGATTTTTCTAGGTTGATGGCACGTTGATATTGAATGATATTAACCTTTCCCCATGTATCTCCTCGGGCTTCCCTGGTGGCACAGAGGTTAGAGCGTCTGCCTGCAATGCGGGAGACCTGAGTTCGACTCCTGGGTCGGGAAGATCCCCTGGAGGAGGAAATGGCAACCCACTCCAGTATTCTTGCCTGGAGAATCCCATGGATGGAGAAGCCTTGTGGGCTACAGTCCACGGGGTGGCAAAGAGTCGGACACGACTGAGCGATATATGGGTATATGGGTATGTGTATGTATCTCCTCACTAACAGTACAGCCAAGTAGAAAAAAGGCACACCACCTGGTAACCAGGAGCCAAGGCTTCTTAGTCAATCCCTCCACTCTAAGTATTGGAGGAACATTCCAGATACTATTTCTTCATGAATCATGAAATGATCACACTGAATGATTCCTGTGTGTGCCCTTCCCCTGTAACAATCTTTCACTTCCAGGACTGTTAGGCACTTCCAAAGGGTGTTCATTTTCCAGAGCCGCTGTAACAAAGTACCACAGGCTGGATAATTTAAACAATGGAGATGTAGCATCTCAGTGTGAAGGCTGGAGGTCCCAGATGAAGATGCTTGTGGGGATGGGTCCCTTCCCAGGGCTCTGAGGGAGCCCCCTCTCTGCAGGAGCCCTGAGAAGGGACCTCAGAGCCTCTCCCCTTGCTTCTGGTGTTTTGCTGATGATCTCTTGTGTTCCGCGGCTTGTTACAGGCATCATCCTAATCTCTGCCTTCATCTTCCCTTGTGAACATGTCTGTGTCAACATTTCCCCCTTTTATAAGGACAAAGTCATGTCGGATGTCGGCCCCTTCTACTTCAGTATGACTTCACCGTAACTTATTTTATCTGTGAAAACTCTATATCCAAATGAGTCCATGTTCTGTGGGACTAGGGGCTGATACCTCAACACATGAATTTGGGGAAGATGTGACTCAACCTGTAACACGAGATTGTGTTCAATCCCTAAGTCATGTCTGACACTTTGCAACCGCATGGACTGTTTCCTTTCCACGCTCCTCTGTCCATGGAATTTTCCAGGCAGGAATAATGGAATGAGTTGCCATTTCCTCCTCCAGGGGATCTTTCTGACCTAGGCCTCAAACCCATGTCTCTTGTGTCTCTAGCATTTGTAGGCAGATTCTTTACTACTGAGCCCCCTGGAATACAAGGTTAAGAGTGTGAAACTGAAAAGCCTAGAGAACTTGGCTAGACATGGTCCATATTCTTTGCCCAGACATGAGCATCTCAACAGATTTTTTTTTTCCCCCAAAAGACACTTGCCTCTATACCAGTAGGTGGTTATGACAAGAGGGACTTATGGAACAGCTTCAAAATTCCTGCTAACCTGAAAGACACTGATATTCTAATGCTTTTTAATGTTAAAGAAAAAAAAAATCTTATTTGGATCTCTTTTCTTCTAGAAGTGGATGTCTATTTTCAAAATATTGCACTGGCAGCTTCAGCAGAAGCAATCTTTCGCCTGCAAAGGGAGAGCTGAGCCAACAAATGCATGCAGATATCAATACAAGCCTAGAGGAAGCAGAGAGACAGGCCACAGGGAGCCGGGCAGCCTGCCACTCAGGCGCTCTCTTATAAAAGGCAGTGTTCCGCTTCCCTGACAAAGTACGGAGGGCTTGTGCTTGATATTCATGGAAGCTGGGGCAAAAGAAGCCTCTAGTCTATTTGGAGAGGAACTCACCATTGACATGGATCTAGCTAGAGAAATCGCAGTTCTCTAGTTTTCAGAACTGATGGAGGTGGTGTGTTCTTACCGTAAAACAGGGAATGCTGTGTTTTGACTTCTATTTTATAGATCAATAAACAAAAGGCCTCAGGGACTTATTCGAGGTGGCACTGCTTTTCACGGCAGAGCTGGGATTAGAAATGATTGCTTCACAGGGTCACAAAATTCATATTCTTTCCATTACCTACTCTGGTTCCCGACTTGAAAGCCGGATTTGAAATCTAAAAGTCAAAAGGGAGAAAACAAAAAGACGCTCTAAGAACAATGCATGTCTAATTAAGAAAGGCACAACAAATCAGCTCAAAACCTTCTTAAAGACGTGAAGAATTTTTTTAAAAATCTGCCTGTGTGAACATTTGATTACAGGATTAAGAATACTGAAGGGCATGACAGTTTACTAAGTGGTTTCGCACATAAGATCTCATTTAATCCTCAAATGTTTATGGGATGGTGACTTATTTTACAGCAAGGAAATTGAGGCCTAGGATGGTAAAGGATGAATTTAACATGTCACTGACTGTTTAGAGCTTAGTTGAACACAAACCTATATTTTAAACAAAGACAAATATTAATTCACTTAATCTACTTTTATCTCTTATGGTTTGTTTGCGTTGCTTCTGCCCCTTTAAGGAAGCAGGCAGGCCAGTGAAGGAAGCTTAGGAGGACCCATCATGGCGCCTCTCTGTGCTATCCGTCGTTTGGTGCCCTCTTTCTCACTAGTGCTTTCAGATTCATGCGGCTGATGGCATTGCAGGCTCTTCTGGTGGTTTTTCTTCCAGGGTGTGGGGTGCAGGGTGCAGGATTGGGGTGGGGTGGGTCACGCCCTTTTCTGACTTAGCTGCCTGGCTCCATTTTTCTCCAGCCCTTTAGCTTCAGTTAAGATACAGCCCACAGCAACTGCCGGTTGCCTCCAGTGTCCCTCAGCCTTCAGCCTCCACACTGGGTGGGAACAGGGGCATTGGCTGGGTGGCCAGGAGACCCCAAGCTCACATCTGTCTCTCCCTTGTCAGGCTCGGCACAGACTGGATGATGTCTTCCCTCAGGGTTCACATCCACACTTCAGAGAACTCAAACTGGGGCTCTGTGGCAATCTCGAGGGGGTGGGAAACAGGGGAAGGAGGGCTGGAGGTAGAAGAGGGAGAGGACACGTGTACACCTATGGCCAATTCATGTTGATGGACATCAGAAAAGAAACCAATAATGTAAAGCAGTTCAGTTCAGTTCAGTTCTGTCGCTCAGCGTCCAACTCTTGGTGACCTATGGATCGCAGCACGCCAGGCCTCCCTGTCCATCACCAACTCCTAGAGTTTACCCAAACTCATGTCTGTCAAGTCGGTGATGCCATCCAACTATCTCATCCTCTGTTGTCCCCTTCTCCTCCTGCCTTTAATCATTCCCAGCATCAGGGTCTTTTCTAATGAGTCAGTTCTTCACATCAGGTGGCCAAAGTGTTGGAGTTTCACCTTCAGCATCAGTCCTTCCAATGAACATTCAGGACTGATTTCCTTTAGGATGGACTGGTTGGATCTCCTTGTAGTCCAACGGACTGTCAAGAATCTTCTCCAACACTACAGTTTAAAAGCATCAATTCTTCGGCACTCAGCTTTCTTTATAGTTCAACTCTCACATCCGTACATGACTACTGGAGAAACCATAGCTTTGACTAGATGGACCTTTGTTGGCAAAGTAATGTCTCTGCTTTTTAATATGCTGTCTAGGCTGGTCATAACTTTTCTTCCAAGGAGCAGGCATCTTTTAATTTCATGGCTGCAGTCACCATCTGCAGTGATTTTGGAGCCCCCCAAAATAAAGTCTATCATTGTGTCCATTGTTTCCATATCTATTTGCCATGAAGTAATGGGACCGGATGCCATGATCTTAGTTTTCTGAATGTTGGGCTTTAAGCCAACTTTTTCAGTCTCCTCTTTCACTTTCAAGAGGCTCTTTAGTTCTTCGCTTTCTGCCATAAGGGTGGTGTCATTTGCATATCTGAGGTTATTGATATTTTTCCTGGCAATCTAAATTATAGCTTATACTTCCTCCAGCCCAACATTTCTCATGATGTACTCTGCATATAAGTTACATAAGCAGGGTGACAATATACAGTCTTGATGTACTCCTTTTCCTATTTGGAAGCAGTCCTTTGTTCCATGTCCAGTTCTAACTGTTGCTTCTTGGCCTGCATACAGATCCTTCAATTAAAAATTAGCTAATTTAAGAAAAGAAAAGAGACCTAACTAAATGTTTATTTACATGTGAATTCTCTGGAGGTCCAGTGAGTAGGATGTCACACTTCCACTGCCATGGGGGAGGTGGAGCAGTTTGATCCCTGATGAGAAAATTAAGATCCAAACTAAGATCCAGCTGTGTGGAATGGCAAACAAAACAAAACACGTAGGATTCAAACAAAAGGAGGTGGTAGAACACTGTGTGTGACCTGGTCCTTCAGTGTCTGACTGCCCACCACCCCCACCCTCCCACCCCCGTCCTGGACTGGCCTTGCTTTACATCTCTGTAGGACATCTGGAGTCCATGCTTCTCTTCCTCGGAAGCCAGGACCTCCCTGCTCTTTCCTGTTTGGATGTTCAGCATCTAACACTAACAGACACTTGGGGATGTTCTTTCCAGTGAATGTGTGAATGGATCTTTAACTGAATGGGTGGATTCTGTGATGTTTGGCCTGTTGAACAGGTGCTATTGGAAATCTTTTGAGTTGGAAAGCAAGGTGAAATGGAAGGAGCTGGTATAGTGCACAGAGAAATATACAAGGAGTCTGGAGATGGGGGTTGTCCTCAGGGTCTGGAGGACTGAGCAGGTAAATCCATTTTAGAATTTATTGTTGGTGGGGGGGGGGGAATTCTCTCTCCCAAGAAAAAGTTATGTTTTTCTTTTTTAAGATAATAAAAAAAATATTCTATCCATCATCCATTTCTCTCGTCATTTTGCCTTATAAAATACGGTGCTTGAATTCATGTGACTAGTTAGTTCATTTTAGGGCATAGAAGTGAGAAGAGAATTTATCTTCCTAGTTTGCCTAAGGGGTTTTTTGACCTTAAATACATTATAAAGACTATACTTTTTTTGGAAGTAGTTAATAATTTCTAATAACCTTCTGCCTATGAATGCTAATTCAAACTCTAAGCATGAAAATAATTTTAAATCTTTGCATCACACATGAGTGCCTTTTGGATGATTTTGGAATAACTCATAGATGATTTGGTGGGTATTTCATTGATTTGAGCTCTTTCCCACCAAAGTCTTAGACTCAAAAGCTCAGGGCTGTAAGGCTCATCTCCACTAAACGTAACATCTCAAACCTTGGTTTGCAGCCCCCTGATGTCAAGACAGGCACTGCCACCTGGAACTGCCTGTCTATAAGTATTAGGAAGGTTATACTTTAGACTTCGAGGAGGAAATGGCAACCCACTCCAGGGTTCTTGCCTGGAGAATCCCATGGACAAAGGAGCCTGATAGGCTACAGTCCATGGGGTCGCAGAGTCAGACATTACTGAGCACACACACATACCTTAGACAGAGCCATTCTATATATAGTCATCTGCACTTGGTGTTGACACATAGCATCACACAGAATATTCTTTTATCTCTACTACATGGTGTCCTTTTGGGTGTGTCTGGGTCTATTCAGTTCAGTTCAGTCACTTAGTCGTGTCTGACTCTTTGCAACCCCATGAACCGCAGCACGCCAGGCCTCCCTGTCCATCAGCAACTCCCGGAGTTTACCCAAACTCATGTCCATTGAGTTGGTGATGCCATTTAACCATCTCATCCTTTGTTGTCCCCATCTCTTCCTGCCTTCAATCTTTCCCAACATCAGGGTCCTTTCAAATGAGTCAGCTCTTCGGATCAGGAGGCCAAAATATTGGAGTTTCAGCTTCAACATCAGTCCCTCCAATGAACACCCAGGACTAATTTCCTTTAGGATGGACTGGTTGGATCTCCTTGCAGTCGAAGGGACTCTCAAGAGTCTTCTCCAACACCACAGTTCAAAACCATCAATTCTTCGGTGCTCAGATTTCTTTATAGTCCAACTCTCTCATACATGACTACTGGAAAAACCATAGCCTTGACTAGACAGACCTTTGTTGACAAAGTAATGTCTCTGCTTTTTAATATGCTGTCTAAGCTGGTCATAACTTTTCTTCCAAGGAGCAAGCATCTTTTAATTTCATGGCTGCAATCATCATCTACAGTGATTTTGGAGCCCCAAAAAATAAAGTCAGCCACTGTTTCCACTGTTTCCCCATCTATTTGCCATAATGTGATAGGACTGGATGCCATGATCTTAGTTTTCTGAATGTTGAGCTTTAAGCCAACCTTTTCACTCTCCTCTTTCACTTTCATCAAGAGGCTCTGTAGTTCTTCTTCACTTTCTGCCATAAGGGTGGTGTCATCTGCATATCTGAGGTGATTGATATTTCTCCTGGCAATCTTGATTCCAGCTGTACTTCCTCTGGCCCAGCGTTTCTCATGATGTACTCTGCATATATGTTAAATAAGCAGGGTGACAATATACAGCCTTGATGTACTCCTTTTCCTATTTGGAACCAGTCTATTCCATGTCCAGTTCTAATTGTTGCATCCTGACCTGCATACAGGTTTCTCAAGAGGCAGGTCAGGTGGTCTGGTATGCCCATCTCTTTCAGAATTTTCCACAGTTTATTGTGATCCACACAGTCAAAGGCTTTGGCATAGTCAATAAAGCAGAAATAGATGTTTCTTCTGGAACTCTCTTGCTTTTTCGATGTTCCAGCAAATGTTGGCAATTTGATCTCTGGTTCCTCTGCTTTTTCTAAAACCAGCTTGAACATCTGGAAGTTCATGGTTCATGTATTGCTGAAGCCTGGCTTGGAGATTTACAGTGACATTTAACCTATGCAGAATTATCATCCTTAGATGGGATGGTTTTGAGTTCTTTCTACACCTTTTTATACTCCCTAAATGTATTTCAGTTTGTCTGTATGTTCGGGCACTGCAATTACTGTTTATTTTTATTCTATGCTTTTCCAAGTTGGCTAAGTATAGATTGGCAGTGTTTTTGAGTGAGACTCGTAGTGGGAAAAACTTATTATAGCATCCATAAATTACATGGGAGAAGAAACTGAGGCTCCAGAAGGAAGGGGATGGGTGAGAGGTCACCCAGCATGTTAGAGATAGTGCTGGCAAAGAGCTGAGGGCTCTGTCTTCTCTGTTCCACTCTCCCAACCACAGGCAGCACCTGCCAGGGCCTCGGTGAAGCTTCCTTTCTTAGGCTGCGAAGGTCCAGGACTCCGTCTCACCAAATAGGCCATTTTTTCTTTCTCACTGTTACTCACACATTTTCCCCAGACCCTCACCAAGCAATACTTAACTAGCACCAGACCCTGACTGAGCATCTGTTTAGATATCGTCTCACTTAGTTTGACAACAGCATCGTAGATTCAGCTTCTCTTTCTACTTTGCTAACGAGGAATCTGGAGATTCGGGAGAAAAACTGGCATTCCTCAAATCACAGTTAGGAAATATACATCTGTAATGTAAATTCAGGTCTGTTTTCTGCTCAAGGCATTGAGGGTTCAACGTCAGGGATCGTGACCTCTTCCCACATGAAACACAGCTCCTGGTTTTACACCTTGAGTTTTGGTTTTTAAGTACTGAAGTAACAGTAGACATAGATGAGAAATATGAATCTCTGATGTGAGAAGTCAGACAGCGATTCTTTTTGATGGTGTCTGGGAGGGGGCACAAGGGGCTTTTGGCTACTTCCAATGTTTGTTTCCTATATAGCTGTTAAGCACATGGCAGTGTTCACCTCGTGAAAATTCATTGAGCTGCTAGAACTTGCATATTTTTCTGCATTTATTTACATTTTTTTTAAAGTAAAAATTTTAAAGACGTATTCACTTGGGTTCTAAGCATTTGGTCCTCATCTTTTGTTCTTTCTACCTCTATGAACAATGTTTACTGTTTGCTGCTGTTTAGTTTTTAAGCTGTGCCTGACTCTTTGTGAGTCAGACACAGAGTCATGGATTGTGGCCCGCCAGGCTCCCTATCTGTAGGATTTCCCAGGCAAGAATCCTGGAGTGGGTTGCCATGCCCTTCTCCAGGGGATCTTCCCCACCCAGGGGTCAAATCCGCATCTCTTAAGTCTCATGCACTGCTGGCAAGTTCTTTATCACTACCACCACCTGGAAGCTAGTTCAGTTTCTGGACAACAGACAACCAGGAAACAGACACGTAAACATCAGCTCTGCAACATGCCTATGTTTGAATAACACTTTGCAGCTAAATCCATTTCATTGCTTGGCCTCTATTGCATTTATTTTTATAACCCTGCTGGGTATATGCTAAATTTCTCTGCTAGCAGAGAAAACTGAGTTTCAGAACAAACAAATCTTTCACCAGGAGTCAGGATTTGAATACAGGATTTTTTGTCACTGTTGCTCTTTGTTGGTTTGTTTTGGTTTCTAAAGCCTATTTTTTAATCCCTTTCTGAACCAGCACAATAATGGCTGCTTTTCCATACAGAGAACTCAAAACAACTGTAAGCCAACATTTATAACGAGAGCAAGTCACCACGGTCTGTGACATTTTGTTCCAAGCTGTGATACCATTTTGCAAGCTTTGACGCTGGTGGGTCATTCTTCAGTGAAGACTATTTACTTCACAAATATCAAAATAATGACTTACATTTTTATTTCTCTTTTGGTACACTCAAATGGCTTTTTTTTTTATTGCTGAATTATAACATAATCTCCTTGAAGATATTTTCAAGGCAGTTAAACTCAGCATGTGGAATGCTAATAACATATCCATAGACTGAAAGGGTGACGGTGCACACAGCTTTGACCTCACATTGACCACGGAGACAATTACATCACAACTGCCACCCCCTGGCTAACAGCAGTTTTAACATGCGTTCTGATTTCACAGATTGGCAGTTTGCTAGTTTGACAATCAGTGGGTCTGACCAACAATGATAAAATGTTTACCGAGTTGTAAAGTTGAAGGAGAAAGGAGGAAGGGGAAGAGGGAAGGAAGTAAGAGAGAGAAGGAAGGAAAAAAATAAGGAGAAAAGAAGAAAAATAGAAAAAGAGGATGAAACCAAAGAGAAATCTGTCAATAATGACTAAATCTTAAGTAACTGGATTGGAAAAATACTGTATTTATAAAGTCAATGCTGGCTTTCTTCCAGATCTTACGAGTTCCAGAAAGTTCCCTAAACACCAGGTTTTGAAAACACAAAACAGCTCCACAGCCACCGCTTGTTTTCAGGGTCTTGACCAACAGAAGATTAATGAGTAATACAGTTTCTCATTGGCTTCCAGGTGGCTCAGTGGTAAAGAATCTGTCTGCAAAGCAGGAGACACGGGCAGGATGCTCTGGGTTGGGAAGAGCCTCTGGAGAAGGAAATGGCAACCCGCTCCAGGATTCTTGTCTGGGAAATCCCACAGACGAGGAGCCTGGATCACAAAAGAGTCAGGCATGACCTAGCGACTCAGCAGCAACAAACAACAGTTGCTCATGGTGAGCTGAGGAAATCAGTACCCAAGAAAGCATCTCAGTGGTCAGCTATGTGAGACAGTGGCTGCCACTCCCCCCACCAGAACTAGTTACAGGGGAAGCATATGCTTAAACTAGTAACTTATTAAGAAATTAGGTGATGAGACTCCCAGGCAAGGGCTTTCCAGCTGGCTCAAACTATCCACCTGCCAATACAGGAGTTTCCTGGGCATAATTTATCCATTCCACAAAATACTTAGGCTCAATCATTAATCCCACAGAACAGGTGGGAATACTCCCTTCAAGAGGAAGATGAGTTCTGAGCATTTTAACCAAGATCCAATAAAATGGGAGGTGGGGGCAGGAGTTGGTGGGGGTAGATTACAATCAAAGGCTAATATTTTCTTTCTTGTTAATCTCCTTATTCAGTCATTCTTCTTGTCCTTTCAGCTCTGGGTGAACTTCTCATTCAGGTCAGAAAGTTCTTGATATGCAAAAACTGTGATCCTGAAAGTATTCGAATATGGGTCAGAGAGCCAGGTTCTAGTCTGGGTCTAGTTACTCAACAAAGAGTCTCTCCTTGCCAAAACTCCAGCCAGGCTCCTCCAAGCCTTCTGCTGGGCTCAGCCTCTAGATCTCAACTTTGGCCTAAGCAGACTTGAACAAATACTGACATTGTTTCCCATGACTCAAAGCTACATCCATAGGATGACTCCAGCTCCCTTAAAGTGCCTTCCTGAGAAATATCAAGGCTGCTGAAAGAACTGACTGTGTGTTCTAGCCATACCTGGAGTTCAGTTCAGTTCAGTTCAGTCACTCAGTCCTGTCCGACTCTTTGTGACCCTATGAACCGCAGCATGCCAGGCTTCCCTGTCCATCACCAGCTCCCGGAGTTCACCCAAACTCATGTCCATTGAGTCAGTGATACCATCCAACCATCTCATCCACTGTCATCCCCTTCTCCTCCTGCCCTCAATCTTTCCCAGGATCAAGGTCTTTTCAAATGAGTCAGTCAGCTCTTCACATCAGGTGGCCAAAATATTGGAGTTTCAGCTTCAACATCAGTCCTGTCAGTGAACTCTCAGGACTGATCTCCTTTAGGATGGACTGGTTGGATCTCCTTGCCGTCCAAGAGACTCTCAAGAGTCTTCTCCAACACCACAGCTCAAAGGCATCAATTCTTCGGTGCTCAGCTTTCTTTATAGTCCAACTCTCACACCCATGCATGACTACTGGAAAAACCATAGCCTTGACTAGACAGACCTTTGTTGACAAAGTAATGTCTCTGCTTTTTAATATGCTGTCTAGGTTATTCATAACTTTCCTTCCAAGGAGTAAGTGTCTTAATTTCGTGGCTGCAACCACCATCTGCAGTGATTTTAGAGCCTCAAAAAATAAAGTCAGCCACTGTTTCCACTGTTTCCCCATCTATTTGGCATGAAGTGACAGGACCAGATGCCATGATTGTAGTTTTCTGAATGTTGAGCTTTAAGCCAACTTTTTCACTCTCCTCTTTCACTTTCATCAGGAGGCTCTAAAATTTAGTTCTTCTTCACTTTCTGCCATAAGGGTGGTGTCATCTGCATATCAGAGGTGATTGATATTTCTCCCGGCAATCTTGATTCTAGCTTGTGCTTCCTCCAGCCCAGCATTTCTCATGAGTACTCTGCATATAAGTTAAATAAGCAGGGTGACAATATACAGCCTTGACGTACTCCTTTTCCTTTTTGGAACCAGTCCGTTGTTCCATGTCCAGTTCTAATTGTTGCTTCCTGACCTGCATACAGGTTTCTCAAGAGGCAGGTCAGGTGGTCTGGTATGCCCATCTCTTTCAGAATTTTCCACAGTTTATTGTGATCCACACAGTCAAAGGCTTTGGCAAAGTCAGTAAAGCAGAGATAGATGTTTTTCTGGAACTCTCTCGCTTTTTCGATGACCCAGTGGATGTTGGCAATTTGATCTCTGGTTCCTCTGCTTTTTCTAAAACCAGCTTGAACATCTGTAAGTTCACGGTTCAAGTATTGCTGAAGCCTGGCTTGGAGAATTTTGAGCATTATGTTACCGGAGTGTGAGATGAGTGCAATTGTGTGGTAGTTTGAACATTCTTTGGGATTGGAATGAAAACTGACCTTTTCCAGTCCTGTGGCCACTGCTGAGATATTGAGTGCAAATTTGCTGACATATTGAGTGCAGCACTTTCACAGCATCATCTTTTAGGATCTGAAATAGCTCAACTGAAATTCCATTACCTCCACTAGCTTTGTTCATAGTGACACTTCCTAAGGCCCATTTGACTTCACATTCCAGGATGTCTGGCTCTGGGTGAGTGAGCACACCATTGTGATTATCTTGGTCATGAAGATCTTTTTTGTGCAGTTCTTCTGTGTATTCTTGCCACATCTTAATATCTTCTGATTCTGTTAGGTCCATACCATTTCTGTCCTTTATTGTTCCCATCTTTGCATGAAATGTTCCCTTGGTATCTCTGATTTTTTTGGAGAGATCTCTAGTCTTTCCCATTCTGTTGTTTTCCTCTATTTCTTTGCATTGATTACTGAGGAAGGCTTTCTTATCTCTCCTTGCTATTCTTTGGAACTCTGCATTCAAATGGGTTTATCTTTCCTCTTCTCCTTTGCTTTTGGCTTCTCTTCTTCTCACAGCTATTTGTAAGGCCTCCTCAGACAGCCATTTTTGCCTTTTGCATTTCTTTTTCTTGGGAATAGATGATCTTGATCTCTGTTCTATACAATGTAATGAACTTCTGTCCATAGTTCATCAGGCACTCTGTCTATCAGATATAGTCCCTTAGATCTATTTCTCATTTCCACTGTATAATCATAAGGGATTTGATTTAGGTCATAGTTGAATGGTCTAGAGGTTAGGGTTAGGAGTCAGGACCCCCAAATCCAGACTCTGTGGGAGGTGTGGGAGATGTATCTTCTATGAGCACCTACCAGGGAAGTGCCAGTTAGCAAACCCTGATGGGTTTCACATACACCAATGTGTTCCTTTTTGTTTTTTGTGAATTTTCCCTTTCTGCCTCTATTGAGCCTTCTTATTCCATTCCCTCCCCTTTCCTGCTTTTAAATACTCAGACGCCATGATACATACACAGGTCAAGTTCAGTTCACGCTGGGCTTGTTTCCCTATTGCAATAATGCGTTATAACCTGTCCTTAGGACTTTATGTAGACTCTGCCTTCATTTATTGCTGACACTACACACTTGCCACATGACCTTGGGCAAAATGCTTCATTCTTCTGGTTCCCTCAAGGTCAAGGATGCTAAGCATTGGGAGATTCAAGGGCAGTGATAAACAGGTAATGTCCTTCTACAGTTTCCATGTCTGTGGGTGGTAATGCATCACCAAGTTGAACTTTCTATACTCCCAGAAATAACATTTGGTTTTTAAATAACAGGTTTTAATTGAAGTGTGTTATAATATAGATTCCTTGTAGAAACTTTGAATAATATGTGGGAAAAAATGTAGAAGAGAAAGGAAGATAATCAGGAAGGAAAACCTGGAAGGAAGATAAACCATGCAGCAGAGCTAATTGTTTTCAATATTTGGGTTTTCCTGGTGGCTTAGACAGTCAAGAATCTGCCTGCAGTGTAGGAGGCCTGGATTTGATCCCTGGGTTGGGAAGATTCCCTGGAGAAGGGAATGGCTACCCACTCCAGTATTCTTGCCTGGAGAATCCCATGGATAGAGGAACCTGGTGGGCCACAGTCCATGGGGTGGCAAAGAGTAGGACATGTTTGAACAACTTTCACTTTCACTTTTCATTGTCTCCAGTATTTTTTATGCACAGATTTATAAACATTGCTGAGATATTGTATATAATTACCTTTTTTCTTTTCACTTATTATTTTGAACAAGCTCATATGTCATCAAACTTTGAAAAATCTGACTTTTAGTAAGTGACTAGCGAGAACTCCATCAAATGGATTAATCATAGTTCATCTAAATATTTTTTCCATTGTTGGTCTTTTTATTTTGCTTATTTTCTTTTCACAAAAATGCTGCTCTGAGCAACTGCATGCACAGATATAGGCATATAGTTAGGCTTTTGCAAATAACAAATTGGAAGGATTAAATGACTAATTTAAAGGCCTAGGACCAATTTTAGCTTGTCCTGCAGACAGGTTGCAGCAATTTCCCGTAACAGGAGGTTATCAGACAGTTCCTGCTCACTAACATCAAATCACACATAATAATTACAACAAAACTCCACAGCACATTCTCTTTACTTACTAGAAACAAATCTTATGTTACAATGTGTTTATAATCATTTCTTTGATTACTAGGATTAATATTTTTATTTCATATTTACTCCCAATTTGTAAATCTTCTCTTGTAAGCTGCCCTTTTGTACTCACACTTTTAGTGGGTAAAGGGAATGTATGTTTTTCCCTGTAGATCTAAAGTCTTTAAATGATAAGGATATAAAACAAAGCTATGTTTGCTATGGATTTTTTTGGATCGTATCTTATTTTTATTGTTTAAGGTGTTTTGTTTATAATAGCTAAGGAAATCTATTTTTAGGACAGAAGTCAAGCTCCCTGAAGTCATGGAAATATATCACTTCCCACCAGAAATACATTCTTTTGGTATTAGCACAGAACTTTTAAAACAATAAACATGAGATTCACATCCGAATTGTCCCTTTAATTTTTTTCAACAAAACTTGACTCTCAGCTCACAGTAACAACAAAACTTAAAATTCCATTATTTTAATTCTCTAGCTATTTTTTAAACCATGAAAACTATCCAAAAAGAAAATGAAAAAAATCACTCTAAAAATAATTTTTCCAGTTCTTCTCCCCTGTAGTAATCACCATGAAGTCAGAATGTTTCTTTCATGAGTGAATATCACTATTCCACAAGAGTTTAGCATGTAACATCCTTACATCTAAGGATGTAACTGCAGGAATGGAATCTTTCTCAAAAGTGGCAAAAATAAGGGATGAAAACCTTGGGCTAAAAACTCATGAGTCAAGTGCAGTTAAAATTTCAGTCTTTTAGTATCGCTGATTTTCTTTATTAGCCCTGTCTCCTTTGAAGGCTTTAGGAATATAAGTCTATTTATGGATTTCCCCCCTTCTTGTCTTTATTCTGAGTAACTGTGTGTCTTCCTCCTCTTCTGCTGGCCATCAAGCTGCTATTATGTCCTTCAGTCTGAACTTTCCTAAGCATGTGCCCTCATGGTCTTTTCTGTTCATAGTTTTAATCTTGAATTACAACCTAACAAACTCCTACACACAACATATCTGGCCCTGATCCTTCCTTCACCTGATCTAGTGTCTCATTATCCAGTAAAAGTCACATATAGCATCCTACCAAGGTAGAACTGCTGCTAAGATTCTGGCATTTTCCCCTCCAGCATTTTGTCTGTGCTTATTATAAATATTGCATACACTACTGCTTCTCACTTTTTTATTTAAAATTATGTTGTCACCATTTTCCCAAACCATGATTTTTAGTAGCTACAGGGTAATCAATTCAATGACTCCCCAATAGATAGAAATTTAAGGTGCTTTTCAGTTTTCCCTTGAGAAATGAAATATTTGCAGCCATATTAGTAAACAAAGGATGTCACGTCATCAGTGATTGCAGCAACCAACGGTGAGCTGGTGAGCCTCGAGGGAACTCAGGAAGGAAAGAATACCCGCCATTAAGCAAACATCAAACTGCAGCCACTCCCTCTGGTGGGCCCTGAGGAAACCCAGGATGTTAAAACACAGGATACTGGCCCCAGATATGTGAGGTGTGTATTAAAGGAAAGATTTCAGGAAGCCCAGACTCTTGCATTTTTCCATACATATGAAATCTCTTAATTCTTTAACTTGAGATACCTGGTTTTCCTTTCATTTATAATAATCTTTGACTTTCCAACTACCTGCCCTTTGCTGAAAAATTTCTATGTATTCTGGTTCCCTTCTTCCTCTCCTCAGAGCAGTTCTCTCAGGGTTACTTGAGATGCTGCCTTCCGGGCTTGAAGACCTAAAAATTACCACTGAATAAAACATAACTCAACTTTTACGTTGTGAATATTTTTAAAGTTGACACCCTACTTTCAGTAATGTTTTTGAGTAATGGAGCTTTGACTACACTCTAGTTACTTTCTTAGGGCAAATTCCTAGAAGGAGGGGAATTGTGTAAAAAAATACGTGACTATATAAGCCTCTTGGCATGTGTATTAGAGTGCAAAAGAAACTTAAACATATATGTTAAAAAAACATCATGTATGTATATGTGTGTATATATATGTGTGTGCATGTATATATATTTGTGTGTATATATGTACATATATATGTATTTACATGTGTGTTTATGTGAAGAAATTCTACATTGAAGATGGGAAAGTGTTTTAGGACATAGCCATATTCTGGCTTGTGTTCTTTAGGGTCTGTATAACTATTAGTAATTTTAAAAAGAATAAAATCATTACCTAATTTCATACAACAGGAGTTAAGAGAGCAAACACAAAGAGAAAGCTTGAACACGGTTTCTAATGCAAATGTCAAGAGACTCCAAATTGAGAATTACTCTCACCAATGTTGCTATCCCTTGATTTCCAGGCATCTCTGTTCTCTTAGCAGTAGCAGGACTTCCCCCACTCTGAAAATCAAGGAAGAGAAACATCTCCCTTTAGCTGATAGGTGAGGAGAGGCTGACTGTAGACTGATAGGGGAGCTGATAGATGGCTGAGTGATAAGATGCTGAGGGGACAGTCCTGTGTGAGTAGAGAGATTATAGGAATTGCTGTCAGCTTGTCAACAAAGGTCAAGGCTGGGCAGGTGCTGTGGGGGTCAAGGATAATCAGGATAGAGGCTGTTTTCACCATTGACTGGAGGAACTCTTTAATTTCAGATATGCTTAGGTTTCCAAAGAGGACTTTTCTCCAAGTACTACCTATGACATTCATATAAAAATTGCAAGGCATTGGTGAATTTTTGACAAACTACTCCCAACCTATCATCTTAATTTTTTCTCTTGCTTCATCTCCCCACTTCTATCTCTTGTCAAAGCCCTCTAGTCAGCTCTGTGTTTCCTGGAGGTGTCAATCACGCAAGTTCATGTGTCTGCATTTTTGCTTAATGCTGTATTTCCTGTCTAGAAAGTCTTTCTTCCTTTGACTGTCTAAAATCCTTACCTTTACTTCTAAACTCACAAATCAGTTTCCTTCTTATAAGCTCTATAGAAATAATTTCTCTCTTTATTGTATTCTGATGGTGCTTCTATCTGCCAGAGCAACAGCTTCATAGAATCACTGTCCTTCTCTTAGTTTGGGGACTCTTTGAGGAAAGCTTCTGCAGTGGGTCATAGAATGATCCTTATAATTCCAGGGCCTAGATTAAGACCCCAACAACATGAAAAGCAATAAATATTTATTAAAGGAAAGAAGGAGAATAAATGAAAGGAAGATGTAGTGGGCTGAATATTTGCATCAGCCTCAAATATGTATGTTGATACCTTAATCTCCAATGCAATGGTAGTTGGAGGCAGAGTCTTCAGAAGGTGTCAGTGAAAAAATGCTGCCTGTCGTTAAGTAGACAAAGGATGCTGATGCTATAGCCCTTAAGCCATCATGTGACAGCGGCCCAGAAGGTGAGCCCAGAAGAAACTTGGAATAGAAACAGGACACCCCTCATCGAGCCATCAGTCCCTGCAGCCAATCCCCCAACAATCCAGCCAGAGGAGACAGAATGAGATGGCACAGGATATCAGCCCCAGATAGCTGAGGTGCACATCAGAGGAGTGATTTCAGTGAGCCCAGAATTTTGCATCTTCCCATACATAGAAAAGTGCTAAATTCATTAACTTTTGAGGGCTAGTTTTAATTAACAATAATCTTTTGATGTTCCTACACCCTCTCTGTGGCCAAAACATCTGTCTGTATATCCTGGCTCCTCTCTCACCTCCAGAGCAGTCTCTTTGAGAGACTGTTTCATGGACTCAAGTCCTCAGGTTCGTCTGCTAATAACATGTAATTACATGTAATAACATGTGATTCAGGGCTTCCCTGGTGGCTCAGAGGTAAAGAATCCGCCTGAAATGCAGGAGCCCCAGGAGATGTGGGTTTGATCCCTGGGTCTAGAAGGTCCCCTGAGGAGGGCAGGGCAATCCTCTCCAGTATTCTTGCCTGGAGAATCCCCTGGACAGAGAAGCCTGGCAGGCTACAGTCCATAGAGTTGCAAAGGGTCAGACATGACTGAAGCAACTTAACATGCACACACCTAACATGTAATTCTCAACTTTAGGTTGTGCTTTTTCTTTTTCTTAGGTAATTAGTTTAGAAATCGTCATGAAGGGCTTCCCTGGTTGCTCAGTGATAAAGAATACACCTGCCAATGCAGGATATGTGGGTTTGACCCCTGGGTGAGCAATATCCCCTGAAGAAGGAAATGGCAACCCACTCCAGTATCCTTGCCTGGGAAATCCAATGGACAGAGGAATCTGGTGGGCTACAGTCCATGGGATCACAAAGAGTTGGATGCGACTTAGTGACTAAACACCAAATATGGTCAAGAAAATAGTACCTCCAGGATGGGCTCACGGTCCTTATCAGAAGAGGAAAAGAGACCAGAGGTCAATCTCTCTCTTTTTCTCTTTCTTTCTCCCCACTTCCTTTTCAATGAGAGAGCACAGAAAGAAGGAAGATGTCTGCAAGCAGGAAGAAGGCTCTTGCCAGACGCTGAATCTGCCGCCACCTTGACCTACGACTTCCTATCCTCCTGAAGTGTGAGAAATCGATGTCTGTTGTTTAAGCCACCCACTCTCTGGTGTCTTGTTATAGCAGCCTGAGCAGACGGACCAACACAGAAGGGAAGAAGTAAGGCAGGGAGAAAGGGAAAAAAGAAATAGAATAAAATGTTTACCATGTTGAATTTAAGCTGCTATGTTAAAAGTATAAGTATAAGCATTTTGAAGGCGGTGTCTAAGACCTGAAGCTGTACAAGAGTGTGAAAAATCTCTTAACTGAAGATCAATTTAACTCTCTGGACTCTGGCCAAGAATCGGAAGGAAGTGGAAAAGACCTATGAATAGTATGCAGACATACGTGAGCGCTATGCACAAAGCCTGTGCCCAGGAGTGGTTTCCCACTGCTCATCATTCTACTCATGGTGGTTCTTTCTGCTTTATTTATTTCCTTGTTTACTGTCCTGAGAATTCAAGATACAGTGTGTTTCCAAGAGCACATATATTTCTTTTCTTAACCGTGAAATGCTAGTTGAATCTTTATATGAAGAGGGATACCATTTCATTTTGAAAATGGCACTCCAGTTCCCAGAAATGTTAGCAGATGAAACTAGATTAAAATTCTAATTTTGTGTTTTTCAATAACACACCATTTGGGAGAGTGTGCATCTTTCAAAAGCCACCTGGGAGACTCTGGAACAATGGGACATGTATGACACCTCCACCCCAAACGATTGTGAAGTGGCCATTTATCATCACCAATAGTCAGTGAAGATATCAGAGGTGTAGATGATGGAAAGGAACTTTGTTCATCGAAGCCACTTTGGAAGGAAAGTAGTATCTAGTCAGACGGCTGAACAGGTGCCTAAGGACCACACAGCTCAGGAGTTCTCCTGAGATTATCTCACACCTGGGATCATCTCTTCATCTTTCAAGTGTGTGTTGGCTTTAATCATCCCCTTAGCAAAAGTGACCATAAAGCCGCATCTCTATCAAGGAGATGAAATTACTGGGAAATGAATGGAGAGTTCGAAGTGTTCAAAAGCTGACCTGTTGAATTTTCTTTAATTTTATTCATTTATGTTTTGAATTCAGAGGAACAAAAGGCTACAGAGAGCAAAATTTAATCAGGTGAGTCTGAGAACTGGAGTTACTGCATGTGAAATATGGAACACAGTCCATGGGATACAAGAGCACTCAGGAAGCCACTGTTGTTGCTTTAGTCACTCAGCCATGTCTGACTGTGGCCCCCATGGACTGTAGCCCACTAGGCTTCCCTGTCCACGGGGTTTCCACTGCCTAGGGAATGGCGTGGGTGAAAGCTGGAGAAAACTGGAAGAAAACTGGAGTGGGTGGGTTGCTGTTTCCGTAAGCTGTTGTCCTTTATAGAGGCAGACACAACACGACTTATTCATCTTTCCATCATTGTAAGTGCTAGCATGTAACAGGTGTAGGCAGTGAAATCAGCTGTGTTTTGAATGTACTAAGTAGGAGAACACTGCAGGAAGGGTGTTTCAGGGGCCAGGCAGAGACCCTTAGGCAGTCCTGCCCTGTTAGAATAGTTTCTGAAAGCTACCTATTGGGAATTTTAAGACTCTTAATTATATTCATCTTGAACGCAGTGTCGATTTCATCCTAGATTCCAGCAGCAAACACAGTCCTGGGGAGCAGGGACTGGTAATCAAACACAACATCTAGAATCAGAGAAGAAAAGTTTTGAGCATCACTTTGCTCACCTCCTGCCCAGGTACTGAGTTCCATGGAGCGCATTTTAGAAACCTCACTTTTAAATACCCTGAGGAATACATCATGAAAGGGAATAGAGCATATTAGACTGGGAAAGGCCTCAGGGACCACCCACTTGTTACTCATTCATTAATTTATGCAGCCAGCAAATATGACTCAGGCTCCCAATAACTTAACATCTACCACCTCACATTTATAATCCCCAATCCTTCAGCCACCCATCAAGAAAGGTATAGTTGCTCAGTTTGTTTTGTTTTGTTTTTTTTAAATCACTTTATTTATTTTTGGCTGTGCTAGGCCTTCATTGCTGCTCAGGCTTTTCTTTGGTTGCGGCCAGCAGGGGCTACTCTCTAGCTTCAGTGTGCGAGTTTCTCATTGTGGTGGAGCACAGGCTCCTGGACAAGAGGGCTTCAATAGTTAGACATTCAGACTCAGTAGTTGCAGGTCCTGGGCTTTAGAGCACAGACTTAGTAGTCATGGTGCATGGGCTTAGTTGCTCTGTGACATGTGAGATCTTCCCAGACCAGGGATCAAACCCTTGTATCCTGCATTGGCAGATGGATTATTATCCACTGAGCCACCAGGGAAGCCCCTTTGGTCCAGTTTTACATTCAAAGAGCTACAGGTCAAAGAGTGTAAGTAACATGCCTGGGATGACATCATTCACAAGTGGGGGGAACTGGTGTTGGAAGCCAGGCACGTCTGGGTGAAAAAACCCATAAACTCTCTCTGGACCCCATTAAGAGGTCTATATGTCAAAGGACTGTGCACTTTCTTGGCCCACTGATGAGTACAGTGACTTGGCAAGGGATCCTGAGGCTCGGGCAGGATGAGTGACAGGAGGCTCAGAAGTCCTCCTTCTGGACCTGCCACTTGAGGGCTATGTGACTTGGGCCAGCCCCTCCGTTGAGCCACCTTGACCTTTAGAGTTTCAAAGGAAAATGAACCTACGCCATTCCTTAGGCAGTGGAAGCCAAAAGGTTCTTGGGGATCTGGGGGAGGGGCTTGTATTCTTCTGGGTCCCTTTTTGCTCTGATGCATTTCCCTCAAGTAAAGTTGAAGGTTCGGTTCAGTTCACTCAGTCAAATCTGACTCTGTGACCCCATGGACTGCAGCATGCCAGGCTTCCCTGTCCATCACCAACTCCCGAAGTTTGCTCAAACTCATGTCCATCGAGTCAGTCCATCCAACCATCTCATCCTCTGTCATCCTCTAAAAGGTAATCTTACTCTTCTACAGCAAGAAGACCCTTTGAGTATTGCATAGACCATCAACCGAATGATAATGTCAAATGCACAGATGGGTCAGTTCAAGTTTCAAATGGGTGGGAGCTGTCCACAGTGAACTTTCCTGGTGACTCAAATGGTGAAGAATCTGCTTGAAATGTGGGAGACCAGGATGCAATTCCTGGGTCAGGAAGATCCCCTAGAGAGGAGCACTCCAATATTTTTTCCTGGAGAATTCCATGGACAGAGGAGCCTGGCCGGCTACAGCCCAAGGGGTCGCAAAGAGTCAGACACGACTGAGCAACAGACACCTTCACTTACAAGGACTCTATAGAGTGGCTTCGAGTTGTGGTAATCAGAGCTCTGATCAGCACATCTCTGCTTTTGCTATTACCCTGGCCCCTTTCCTCAGCAGCCCCCACCGCCCTCCCTTCTGTCCCCATCCTGAGCCCTCCCAGAGATGAGACCAGTCTGTTTCACCTAAACCTCTGCAGACCCAACAGCAGGTTCCTGTCTCCAGGTTTAACGAGGAAAACCCAAGTCAGGAAGGCTGGGGCCAAGGTTTTATGGAGGCTCTGGGCCAAATGGCTTAGCCAGGAATTCAACCAGCACGGCCCTTTCTCCCCTGGGAGCTGCAAAATGCAAAAAGCTCTGGTAAACGCGAGAGTGATTTCCCAAGCAGGAGACCGGAGACTTTAATGAGCTGGAGTGAGTCTGCCCTGTTCCTCCGAGGTCCTCCAGTCTGGTTAATTAGATTGCCGGCTATCAGGAGCCCTTCGATGGCCCAGAGACAACAGAAGGGTGCAGGCTCAGAGGGCAACACAATGGAGTAGACAGTAATGAATGAGTGATAGGCTGGAATTGCAGGTGTTTGGAAAGTTTTCTCTTCCTTTTCAACTTCTTTCTTTTCTTCCTCCAAGTCATTCCTCCAAGCCTACTACTGGCACAGTTTGGGATATTTTAAAGAAGGAAGGAACAGTAAAATGAAGCATGCAAATTTCCCTAGAGGAGGATGGGATACATGCTCTCAATTACGTCATTCATTCATGCATTCTTTTTTTTTTTCCTCCATGACTAGCACTAGAGTTTGAGATCCAGGCCACAAGGAGCAGACGTGTTCAGAGTCGTGAGTGGTTCTAACATCCCTCTTCTCCCTCTGCCTTAAGAAGAGCATGTTCCGCACAGGGTCTTTTTCTTTAACCCAGACCCCCAAATAAAGAGGAAAACACAGACCCCAGTCACAGCTGGCCAACACGGTGACTGCAGCCAATATACAAGGTAGGAGAAACATGAACCTTTGTTGCTGCCGAAGTTATTACATCAGAGTAGAGAGAATCCCGAGAACACTCCCACCTCTTACTATGGGCACCAAACGGTTGGCGGTCCCAACAATACACATTATATTAATACAACATCACATTACTTTCTTTGTCTTCCAGTCTACAGGCTTCTCCCCACAGCCCTCCTTCTCTCCTCTTTCACCAGAGGGGCTTTTTTCTTGACTTTCAATACGCAGCTCAGGCGTCAGTTCCACGAGCTGATCTTCCCCAAGGCTGTGGATGGAGCACACATCTGAGCATCTCCTCTGCCGGGCACAGCTCCATCCTCGCCTCCACCAAAAGCAAATGAAAGACCCTGACTCTGTATCTCTCTCCCCAGCTAGACCTCAAAGGGTGGGGGGGTCTTGTCTAAGTCACGACCCTCCACAGTATCTGCCTAAAGGCTGGCACATAAGGGTGGCTGAAAGATGAGACATCTCCATGCCACTGGCATTCCCATCCCCGAAATCTTTGTCCTGGTGGATCCAGTCCATTCAGGAAATTGTTGGACTCTCAAGGGCTCAGCTCTACATGGATGGAGAAAGACTGGCTGTGCTCAGCATTGTCACAGAAGAGCAGGGAGCAGATCCATAAACATAAAAGAAGAAATCAATATCTAGGGCTGGGGCTATGTATTAAGGTCATGGACAAGTGTCACAGACAAGAAGATGAGCCTGCCCTTGAGTGCACAGACACTGCCGTGTCTTCAGCTCAGCAAGGCAGCCTGACACGCTTTCCAGGTGCTTGTGTGATGGTGAAGAGGAATAAGGGAGGAAAATGAGGACCACATTGGCAAGCAGGTGGTTCCTCCAGCCCACAGACTTCCTCCATTTCATCCTGAGAGTATGCAAACACATACCATACTCCCACACACGCATGCATGCACACACACATATATATATGGGCACACAGGTACATATGAGGGTACACATATATGCATATACATACATACTTCTTACAGATCAGAAGATTAATATTGACAGAGGTGAGATGAAATAATCAAAAATTGCCATATTCAAACCAGCAGAGGTTGAGAAAGTGTTGTGCTGGCACGTAATATAGACTCCGCAAATAGTGTTGTATACGTTGGACTTGATTTTAATTCCATATAATAATGAAGCCAGCAAAACAAGGCTGTTTTAAAATGAATTGGATTGAACATTATATTAAAAAAAAAAAAACTTGTGTGTTTTCCCTGTGCTGTGCTGTGCTGGAGAGTGAAAATGCAGAGATTAAAAGACAGAGTTGCTGTCTTCAAGTACCTCTGAGTCTAGCGAGAGACAATCTTCAAAACAAATAATTCAGACACTTGTTAGAACTGCTGGCATTGACTTTTCTGGAGGAAACAATTGAAATACAAAGGGAGCCATCAATTTGAGCATGGTAGACTGGGAAAGCTGGGGAGGAGATAATAAGGAGTGCGAACTTTGAAGGATGAGTTTGTGTTCAATAGAAAATATCAGCACACACACACACACACACACACACACATATATAGACTGATTTGTGACATAATATGCATAGATTGTATTTGTAATGAATAAAAATATCCCTCAATAAATGAATTTCCCTAGGGATGTGGAGAAATTATGCTAGAGAACATATCTGCTATGTAACACTTGATTCAATATAATTGATTCATTAAACAAACAATATTCACTGACATTTTCTGATTTCACACTCTTTATCCAATTAAATATTCTCCTAGACATAATACCAGTGGACAAGGAGAGCTTTCCTGTAACCCCATAGAGTGTGAATTTCCCATTTGTCTTCCAGCTTCATGATTCAACTTAAGAGACATTGTAGTTCAAAGGAAGGAGAAACAGACTTGATGTTAGAAACACTCGGCTCTCTACCTTTTCCTAATTATGTTTCCATGGGCGTGTGTGCATGCTAAGTCGCTCAGTCATGTCCGACTCTGTGTGACCCCATGGACTGTAGCCCACCAGGCTCCTTTGTCCATGGGATTTTCTGGGCAAGGATGCTGGAGTGGGTTTTTGTTTCCTCTTCCAGGGGATCTTCCCAACCCAGGGATCAAACCTGGGTCTCTTATGTCTCCTGCATTGGCAGGTGGGTTCTTTCTCACTTGTGCCGCTTGGGAAGCCGGTTTCAGTGGGCAGTTACCTGAGATTCAGCTGCCCATTTGTGAGATGGGAAAAAGGTAATATTATAAAATAAGATACGGGTCACATAATAGGCAGACAATACAATGGCATGGGTGACTTTGACCTTCCATATTAAAAAAAGCCTGCTAGCAACTGAATGACTTTTACTGTTTCCAGAAATCCAATCCACAAATTATTTGAAAGTTATGAAGAATTACTGTTCTTTAAGAACATTCAGAACAGTCTGTCTAGACTTTGACAGTAAATTAATAATCAAATTTTAAATATTGTATCCCATTTGAGTCTCAACAGCTTAGGATAAGGAGTAAAAGCTTTGACTTTTAAAAACATTTTGGTGGGATCTTGGATCTAGGATTGTATAGCTGTTTATTCTTAGTAAGTCATTTCCCTTTTCTAGGTCTATTGGGTCATATATGTATTAAATATGTGATAATGGATGGATAGGTTTATAAGAAGAACAAATCAGTGATTAGCTATTGGTAATTAAGCAGTTACTACATCAGCATAGTCACAGTATTTATATCAATTTTCCCCAACTGTCAGTAAAATGAGCCCTAAATGAAAAGCTCACACCTTCATACAACCAGTCCTGAATGTCATCCCAGACAAGACAGTCCTTGTCTGAGGCCCCACACACTCTTCCTCTACCTACAACCTTCCCGAGTGGGTGAGAAGTCATCAGTGCACAGTCTACTCAGTTTTGAAAAGCCAAGGAGCGTGCAGTTCCTTCCCCCAAGTTGTCCAGAACTCCCTTCTGGAACTGACATAGACTTCTTCTCATGATCCATGTGGGTGCAGGTTAATTGTGCCACTAGCGTGCACATTCTTTGACGTGAGGGACGGATGGTCAAGAGGCAACCTGGAGGAGAGTGTACCCAGGACATGTCTGTTAGGGGGACATGGACGGTGGGGGAAGGAGGAGGTTGGACTGTGGTGTGGATGGTTCTCCACAGCCTTCCAGGTCATTCTGAGGTTCTGTCAAGGTAGTATGCTTGCTGGCAAAAAAATGTTATTTTTATTGAACTGATTTTTAGCTTGGTTTACAACTCTTAAATCTAGGTAGAGGGCATGTAGGGCCTCATTTTTAGATATTTCCAAAGCCTAACAGATGTTAGGGGACCTGACTCCGAGCATGAAATGTCTGCTGTGTGCCTTTCAGTCCTGACTCCCTTAGCATTTATGACCGTGTATTTTCTGTAAGGGGGAGAGGAGATGGGAGTCCAAAGAAACTGTTGGCAGACAGGTGAAAGCATTCCTCAGATATTTTTAAATTATTTGAGTTTCTCCAAGAATTGCTAAGATTAGGGTTACCTAAATGTCAAAATGCACCCCACTAGATGGTCATCTTATCTTCATCTTTGTGACTTGTTATTACACATAGAAATATGATGGACTTCAAAATACTTAGAAATGAAATAAATTTTCTTTTGTGCTGTGTAACCTTAAACAAAGATTTAAAAATAACAAATCCAAAAACTGTATAACATATCTTCTGCTTTAATTATCAGATTTAACTTCAAGAACCCATGTATGACATTGCCACTCTCATGCTCAAATTTTTTTCAAAAAAGCTTTCCATGTCAACAAGGTCAAGCCAGAATTACTTAAATCTCATGTAAGACTTCATAATCTGGATTAATTTTCATTTGTTTGCACACAAACCTTTAATCAGACTGGACTCTTATCCCCTCTTTAGTTCTGCCATTTTCCTTTATGCTGCCTTATATTTGTACATATGAATCTTTCTAGCACAAGGGTTCTTGATCTGGCATTCACATATTTCCAATAGATCTATAGACAGAGAGTTTGTGAACTTCGATGAATTTTTCACTTGTACCTATTTTCCTGGTGGCTCCTACGGTAAAGAATCTGCCTGCAATGCAGAAGGCCAGGGTTTAAGCCCTAGGTCAGGAAGATCTCCTGGACTAGAAATGGCTACCCACTACAGTATTCTTGCCTGGAGAATCCCATGGACAGAGGAGATTGGTGGGATACAGTGCATGAGGTCACAAAGAATCAGACATGACTGAGCCATCAATGCTTTAATTTTTCACTTTAGTTAAATTTTTTATTTCCTTCTACTAGGAATTTAGCCACACAGCACAGCAATTATATGTTAGCAATAACTTGTGATTTTTGCCAGTAACAGAGAGCATAGATTTTTTTTCTCCTATTATATTGCAAGTATTGTGGATATCTTGAAATATGGTTTATGCTAACCACTATTTTGAAAGCATAATAGTTATTATACCACTGCTAGAGTTTTATGTTTAACAAGATCTGTTAATTCATTAAGAAAGAGATAATACATTACAAATTTTAAAGTTCCATTTCAATATAATATTTTAAAACGGAAATTGGTTTTCTTCATAAGTCTATGTGTTTGATTTTATGCATTTTAGTGTCATCTGCAAGGGTGGGAGAAGGGATAGTTAGGGAGTTTGGGATTGACATGTACACACTGCTATGTTTAAATTGGATAACCAACAAAGACTTACAGTATACACAGGGAACTCTATTCAATATTATGTAACAACCTTCATGGGAAAAGAATTTAAAAAATAATAGCTACATGTATATGCTTAACTGAATCACTTTACTGTATATCTGAAACTATCACAACATTGTTAATCAACTACATTCCAATATAAAATAAAAAGTTACTAAAAAATAACAAAATCTGTCCCATGTAATGCTCTTTCTGTCTTCCAACTATGCTTGAAGAAGTCCTATCTTCTTTGAATAAATCTTGCATTTTCCAAATAAATTTTTTTAGCTTGTGTCCTCAGAAGTCTCCTCCTTCTCCCATTATTCCCAGGAAGACTGTTCAGTGCTTGGGAAATTCATGGCAAAAAATCTAGCCTCTAACAGGTTCTTGACAAGGGCCAATTATGTTCTTTTATATCTTGGAATCTCTGATTGGGCGCTTTGACTTTTATCAAAGTTATTTATTTTATTTTGTCTGCTTTTAGCAGCATGTTTATTTTATCAAAGTATTTTAATCACACTTCCTCCTCCCCCCCAGTGCTACAGTCAATTCATAGAGGAAAAGGATGACGTTTTACATCTTTGTGTTATCCACAATGCGTGTTTTAGAAAACACTGACTCATTTGTTTTTAAGTGAAAAGTGCAAGCATCCTAGATGCTTTAGCGGTCCACCTCCCAGGGCCCTTACATGTGGTGGAAGGGTGTTCCTACGGGTCCCTCATTACGAGGGAGGGTAGATGGAGGAGGGTGGTTACGTGGCAATTAGATGTCAGAGACACACGTCAGGAAGGAGGGATGTGAACAATACAGTGCAAGGTGACAGAAGGTAGAAATAGAATGAGATGTAAAAAACAAAGCCCCTTGCAGAAATTAAAATGCATGCTTACAAAACAATACACCCAGCGTGTGTGTAAAGACATACAAAGACAGAACCAGAAGAGAATTGGTGCTGATAGTGGGGGTGGGTAGGAGAAATTAGAGTAAGGAACAACAGTGAGAAAGGAAAATAAATAAGTAAATAGAAAAATAGATACATGAATGAAAGTAAGAATGGATCTGTACATACATACACACATTGATCTTAAGTCAGGAACTGAGAAATCTGATTAATTCATGCCTCTGCCTTTGTAATCCCCAAGCACAAAGGGACAGTCAAAATAAAGAAGCAAACAAAGCTAGCCTCTCCAGGAAACATCCTCCTTATTTTCTTTCTTCCCAGCTCTGGGCTGGGGCTGGGGTGCCTATTCTCTGAGCATTTAGAGTCCCACTGTTCACCTTCATGACAGAATTTATCTCATGAAATGTCAATCTTCTCTGTACCTGTTTGTGCAAACTTGGGCAGAAAATGACCATTTTAATCTGTTTTATTTTTCCAGCAACTTGTTGCTTAGTCACTAAGTTCTCTCTGACTGTTTGAGACCACACGGACTGCAGCACGCCAGGCTTCCCTGTCCATCATCAACTCTGGAACTTGCTCAATTTCAGGTCAATCAAGTCAGTGATGCCATCCAACCATCTCATCCTCTGTTGGCTCCTTCTCCTCCTACTTTCAATCTATCCCAGCATCAGGGTCTTTCCCAGTGAGTCAATTCTTTGCATCTGGAACAAATATTGGAGCTTCAACTTCAGCATCAGTCCTTCCAGTGAATACTCAGGGCAGATTTCCTTTAGGATGGACTGGTTGGATCTCCTTGCAGTCCAAGGGACTCTCAAGAGTCTTCCCCAACACCACAGTTCAAAAGCATCAATTCTTTGGTGCTCAGCTTTCTTAATGGTCCAACTCTTGCATTCATACATGACTACTGGAAATACCATAGCTTTGACTAGATGGACCTTTGTGGCCAAGTAATGTCTCTGCTATCTCCTGAAGTTTGCTCAAATTCTTGTCCATTGATTCAGTGATGCTATCTAACCATCTCATCCTCCATTGCTCCCTTCCCCTTTTGCCTTCAATCTTTCCCAGCATCAAGATCTTAGCAAAGTCCAGCAAATTACCAAGCATTAGATATATAGAAAATGTTCAATAAATAATTGCTAACTACACTAATTACTGATAAAAAAATTAAACTAGGTGTATTGGACATAAGTTGATATAACTCCTCAATCACAGTCAAGGCTGGGCCACTTTTGCTTGTTTTGCTCTCTTGATAGATAAGAGAGAGGTAAATTTTACGTATTCTAAAAATTTTCACTATTATCTTCAAGACAGCCTTTAGAAAACTCCCTCCACTTGGACTTTTTCAAATAAACACATCATACTTAGATCTCCTCCTCAAGTTTAATTTCAAGAAGTCAAACTATATCAATTCCTTTCCAAATTAACAATGGGATTCAAATGCACACTGTCTAAAGGCAGGTTGAACCTGGTGTTATAAGGTCAGAAGAGTGAACAGTGAAAATATTTCACATACATAAGTACATTTCAAGTGTACACATGAACTTGGAGTCTCTTGTTTATCTTTTTTTCTCTAATTTGAGACTGTGCCAAGTAGGACCACTTGAAAATATTTTTATCCCAAGGCTATTTCTGCAGATGTCAGGGCAGCCTTGCAACTTAAGCTTAATGCCCTGGCTGTAGAAGATAAGCTATCAAACAGTTCAAAGGCAGTTAGGTCCCCTCCTATGTTCTTTTGTCTGCAGTAAATGCATTTGCCTTCAATGCTTAATCTGAAACTATCAGTGAAACAGCAGCCATCGAGTTGGGGCAATGGCCAGTGAACAATGGTTTTACAAAAGGGCACATTGACATTTCTGTCCTGTCCTAACTACACCCGTTTACTACAAGAAACACCTTCTCATAGCCCAAGGCCTCTCGATCTTATCTTCCTAAAGCTGCAAGGCTTTAGATGAATTAAATACTAGATCGTTTCACCACACTCACCAAGACCGAGGATGTTATGAAAAAGCCAAATAGAAAGTGCTACCTCTGAATGCGTTGTTTATTTCAAATGTGCAGGTCCATGGACTGTCCTTCTATATTTAAAGAAGGATGTCTAGCAATTATAATAACTTGACTCAAGAATCAAATATTTAGGGCAGCAAAACCATGTCTATTTCAGGCTGTGCAGCTGACGTACATTCTTAGGCTATACAGGATAAACACAGTATTTCATTTCAAGTTCCTAAAAAGGGAAATGACCATGAGCAAAATGAAAAGGCTTTGTTTCTACAAATCACACGTATTTGCAGCGAGCAGGAGTTTGGGCAGCTGAAGCCGACCATTAATAAAGGTCTGACACTGCCTGCGATGGAGGATGTTTAAAAGGTTAACACATTTCAGTCTTTCACAGAGGCAGAAAGAACTGTACATCGAAAGAGTTATTAATACATGAGTCGAGTCTGTCATTATTATCCTAATGGTTCTTATCAAAAACAGCAAGAGGTAGACAAGAAATGGATAATTGCAGGATGAGTATAGGGAGATGGCTTTTTTTTTTTCTTTTCAAAAAGCTTTCCATCAGCATAATGACCAAAGTATCTGGGATGCATGCTGAAGTGCATTAACCAGATGATGTGATTACTAAGTCTCTTATTTAATTAGTTTTTTTCACCAAAGATTAGCACAATCCAGGCTCCGCCATCTCTCTACACTACGTACCCCCAAGTGGAAACTGTCCCCCTTCTCTCCCAAAAAACAGATACCCATCTCTTCTATCCAGCTTGGCTGTCCATGGCTTCTGTGGCACTTCCCATTATTCCCTCAAAGGGAAATCTATCTTGACATTCATCCATCCATCTATCCATCTGCCTTTCCATCAACCTAATTTCCTATGTCATCCCCGAATGGGTTTGAGTTGGCTGATAATAAAGCATTACATACAGTAAGATTGTTAAAAAATCTACTGCAGGAAAAATGAGGTAGGAAGAGAGAAAATAGAGAGAGAGGGAGAAAGAACGAGAGCATTTTGGAGGATAGTCAGTATACAAAACGGATACGGCATGGTTCAGAAGGACTGCCAGAGGTGGTCCCCACCTTTGGATTTTTCTTCCTTCATAGCCAAAGAAAAGAACAACTACATACATAATCACTTAAAGAATTAATTGTGTTCTTCTGGCAAAAGCTAGCCAGTTGCTAACAGGAAACCACAGTTATTTTGTTTTCTGAGTTCAAGATGCTTCCCACGCTAGGTCTTCATAGCTTCTGTATGCTAGGTACAACAGAATGCTGTAGGTGACATCCTCATAGTATCCTCTGCTCCATCAACATGGTGGCACATTTCCTGTGACTGCTTCTTCTAATGTCCCTTGGTGCAGCCAGTGGCATAGCACCAATATGAAAATTGATGGCGGGCCAAAATGACAGGGTCCCTCAGCACCCTCGATTGTTATAGTTCTAGCAATTATTGTAATGTTTTACAACTTCCAGTTTAGTTATCCATAAAACTCAATTCCTTGGGACAAAGAACAGTATTTTATTTTCCTGTGAATCTGCAGAGATTAGCACAGTGCTTGGAACAATGAATATTTTTGAATGAATTAATTTATATATTGTATATATAAATTGTTTTTTTTTTGTTTGTTTGTTTTCAGAAACAGCCCTCTCTCAGAGCAACCATAAAAAAATTGAGAACACATTTTAAATGAATCAGCAGAGAAGACTGGAGAAGTATTCTTTCTGCTGCATATATTTATAGAGCATGCTCATGCAAAGAATATTCTGATGGTAAATTTGTGTCACCTTGCCTCAGTTAACAATGTGGTCAAACTTTCCTCTGGATGCTTCTGTGAAGATTTTTTGGATGACATTTACAGGTATATCAATGTACTTTAAGTAAAGCAGATTGTCCTCCACATGTAGCTGGGTCATAGCTAATCAGCGGAGGGTCTGATAGAACAAGAGGCTAGCCTCCTGGAGCAAGCAGGGATTCTCCAGCAGACTGCTATAGTCTTCATCTGCAACACTGGACTTTTCTGGTCTTATAGTAGACTTCCTTTGGACTTGGGGTGCAGCTCTTTCCTATTTCCAACCTGGTGGCCTCTCCCATCAGAAAATGAACTCACCAAATCTCCATAATCTCTTGTAAGCTATTTGAAAAACAAAACAAAACAAAGCTCTTCTTTCTATATATATGGATTTGTAAGTATATGCATATAATTTTATATTTATTGATATTTTGATTACATATTTCAAAGTATTAATTTAAACATGGATAGTAGAATGACATGCTTAGATACAATGATAACTGAGAAAGATATAAGGCTGCTTGACAATGATGTGAAATTAACTTTGTAGTCGTGAAGAACTGGGGTTGAATCCCAGATTCATGCTTTGCTCAGGGAACTTTATTCAGGTATTAACATCTGCTATGACCAACCTAGACAACATATTAAAAAACAGAGACATTACTTTGCCAACAAAGATCCGTCTAGTCAAGGCTATGGTTTTTCCAGTGGTCATGTATGGACTGTGAAGAAAGCTGAGTGCCGAAGAATTGATGCTTTTGAACTCTGGTGTTGGAGAAGACTCTTGAGAGTCCCTTGGACTGCAAGGAGATCCAACCAGTCCATCCTAAAGGAGATCGGTCCTGGGTGTTCATTGGAAGGACCGATGCTGAAGCTGAAACTCCAAGACTTTGGCCACCTCATGCGAAGAGTTGACTCATTGAAAAAGACCCTGATACTAGGAGAGATTGGGGGCAGGAGGAGAAGGGGACGACAGAGGATGAGATGGCTGGATGGCATCACTGACTCGATGGACATAAGTTTGAGTAAACTCCGGGAGTTGGTGACGGAAAGGGAGGCCTGGCGTGCTGTGGTTCCTGGGGTCACAGAGAGTCGGACATGACTGAGCGACTGAACTAAACTGATGTTCGTGTTCATATCTGTAAAATGGGAGAAAATCTGTTGACAGAACTTGGAGGATTTTTGTCAGAGATAAATTTGACTATCAACATATATTACTGAGTCCAGTTTGTAACCACATAATGCTCTGTAGGTGGTATGCTTCCTTTATTCTGCCCCACAGTGTAAACTATGAATGAAAACACTTCTGTTGGGGTGATAAAAGGAGACATGATTAATCTTTTTTTCAAAATTTTCTGTAATGTTACATCATCTTCAACAGAAAAGAATGTGTTAGAAAATGTTCAACCTCTGTATCAGGCCCTGCAGTCCACAGTGCAAACACTAAAGTCTGTCTGTCTGTCCCTACATTTGGCTTCTGCCTCTGTCCCTGCTGTGTCCACAGGGTGGAGGGGGGGGTGAGGGGGGAGGGCTGGGGTGTGTGTGGGGGCAGTGGAACAGAGCACTTCTCTCACTTGCTTCCTAGTTAATCTCAGCCAGCCTGAATAATTACAACACTCTGAAATCTCTTGATTTGCTGAGCCTTTGAGGATCTTGCTGAACTGCTGTCCAAGGGCACATTTTTTTTTCTATCCAACAGACCTGCGAGGTTGCTAAGCACACACAAGGATAAAGAGCAATTTGAGTTACTCAATACTTGTTTTGCAAAGTCTGTTTTAAAAAAATTGCATCATATCCCATTTGACGATTGTGCAACACAGGGTGGATACCTAAGCTGAAAGTTAAGTAAGTCTGAGCTCTGGGCACCTTTGCAATTTAGACATCCATTTGCACCAACGTGGAAAATAGCCAGTTGTTCTCAGTTTGAAAGAGAAAAAAAAAAAAAAATGTGTAGAAAGGCAATGGAAATAGACCCCAATGTTCCTTCAACATATCAAATACACATAGAAAATTTCCTACCCTGTTTTTCTCTCAGGTACTTGCTGTGTTACATTCAGTGATAAATATAAATGAGATTAGTCCTTGATCTTAAGAAAGGAAATTCCTCCTAACCCTGCCAGTTCACTCAGGGTTGTCTTTTAGTACAAAGGGAATGAATGGATTAAGGAATTGCGTAGTTTAGGTTTAAATCTCGGTGCCACCACTTACTGGTTAGATGCCCTTGGAGATATGGCCCAATCTCTCCGAGTACAACTGACTTCATCTTGAAGATGGGGATGATAATATTTAAGTCAGAAATTAATGAGAATAGTAAAGTGCTGGAGCCACAACCTGGCAAGCAATGGGGATCAACACCTATTGGTTTCCCTTCCAACTCTCAATATTTTCTATCCTTAAATTTCTCACCATAATCTGTGCATTTCCACACCCACAGTGGACATCATTCCATCCCAGGGTAGACACTGGTCCTGGGATGTGGGCCACAGGCTCAGAGAGGAGTCAGACTTGGGCACTGCCTTTGTGGTGCTCATGGTTTACAAGGGAGCCAGGTCTATCTTCAAAATGAGTCTGATAAAGGCAGATGGCAGTGAAGATTGAGCCAGAAGTTCATGGAACCAGGTCTCTTTGAGAGTAGGAAGTGCCAAGAGAGAGGTGGGAGGAGGGATTCTTCTAAACTGAGCGATCCCAGAAATGCAAGCAAGAGCTGGGCTTGCATCTGATGTGTACTCTGAGGCACCGTTCAAGGGAATCCGAGCTGTGTTTCTAAAACAAAGCAACTCAGCCCATGATTTTGCACGAGCGTTCCTCTACTGGGTATTTCTCTTAACTGTAGAGTGCAATTTACCCTCTGTAAACTTGCATTTCCTCAATCCCTAAAACAAGGCAAAGGTCTATGCTTCTCAGGCTTCCCAGGTGGTTCAGTGGTCTCCTGCAGGAGATGCAGGAGACCAGGGTTTAACCCCTGGATCAAGATCTCCTGGAGGAGGAAATGACAAGCCACTCCAGTATTCTTGCTTGAGAAACCCCATGGACAGAGGAGCCCGGCAGGCTACAGTCCATGGAGTCACAAACAGTTGTACTTGGCTGAGCACACACATACACAAACACCATGCCTCTTGATGATGTGTTCTGGGGGAAAAGTGAGCGGTGGAAGGGGATGGAACAGAGAGGAGGAGGTGAAGGCTTAATGACTTAACTGGTATGTGGGTTTGTCCAACTTGAAATCTTACAGAACTATGAGAGATTGTTATGGTGAGTAGTTATGCACGTGCAAGCTAAGTTGCTTCCAACACTTTGCAACCCTGCGGACTGTAGCCTATGAGGCTCCTCCATGCGTGGGATTCTCCAAGCAAGAATACTGGAGTAGTTTGCCATTTCCTTCTCCAGGGGAATCTTCCCAACCTAGGGATTGAACCCCGGTCTCCTGCATTGCAGGCAGACACTTTACCCTCTAAGCCACCAGTGAAGCCCTAATTTGCTTCAGTCAAGTCCAACTCTTTTCGACCCTATGGATTATAGCCCGCCACGCTCCTCTGTCCATGGGATTCTCTAGGCAAGAATAATGGAGTGGGTTGCCATTTCCTCCTCTGGAGGATATTCTCAGGGATCAAATCCTCTTTTCAATTCTCTTGTGTTGGTAGGTGGGTTGTTTACGACTAGCGCCACCTGGGGAACCCATAATTATGCACTTGTTGCAAAAATGTTGGGTTTTTCAGTTATATGAAGGACCCAGTGTTTTGTGCAGATTTAGCATTGGCACTTTGAATAAAATGGGTGCTCTTTTTTTTTTTTTTCACTGAGCTCATGGGGAGAAACTGAGGCAGTCCCTAGCCTGGAATTTCCACAAGGAATGGAAGCATATCACTCAGCCACCATCTAGTTTCTTCACACAGAACACCCTCTATTACACTCTCAAATGTCTTTGGCATAAGAAACACACACGCATACCCTCAAAGGGCAAATGCCATGCAAATGACACATTTCCCACAAGATGTGGGATCTACTGTGGCCAGGATAGGCCTGAGGGCTCAGGCTATAACCAAACTGGAACATTTCAGCAGAGTGGAGTCTTTCATTCCTGAAGTGAGTTCAGAGACAGGAACACTTCAAAAAAAGTTGTTGTAGAACAAATAAAACCGAGAGGAAGCTTAAAGTAAACCTGACACCACCTAGAAACTGAGACTCTTTGGCACCATTCCAACAAGGGTGGTACTCTGAGGACTGAATGGAACTTTAAACCTAAAGTTAGTTTAGTAATTGTATTTCCAGAAACAGTACAAGAAGGCTGTTATTGGACTTTGAAAGCTGAACCTGAGAATTTCAGGAGCAGTTGTTATAGAAAGGATAAGTCTGATGATGGTAACATATTTATTTGGTGTTGGGTACTTTTTTATTTATTCCTTTGACTTGGTAATATCGCTCTGGGGCTTTATTTTGAGAATATTCTCAAAATTGTGACTTATAGGAAGACTCGTCCTCCTAACATGAATGGTACAGCATATTGCCATACAGCACTTGAAAAAATAGATACAAATTTTAACTATGAGATATATGTTCTTATACAAGGAGGAAAAAAAACATGTTAAACTTTCTATTTTGAACTAACTTTAGTTTTACACAAATGTTTCAAAGTGCAGAGAGTTTTTACATACCTGTCAACCAAGTGTCCCTGATACTCACATCTTACGTAATGATGGTACAATTAACAATGATCAAATCCAGGAAGTTAGTTCCAAACTGGCGTTTGATTGAATTCTGCTTGTTTTTCCATGAATGAGCCTATTCTGTTCCAGGACTCCATCCAGAATCCCATTTTGCATAAAGCTGTTATTTTTCCTTAATCTCTTCCAAGTAGAAGTTTCTCAGTCTTTCCTTGTCTTTCATGATAAGGGAAAATATTCATGGTTTAGATTGGCTGCGGAAAGAAGGACACTGAAGGGTACACACACACAGACACACACACACAATGTGATCCCACCTACACAAAGAGAAGACTAAAAAAATATTAGGAAGAAATACTCAAAATATTAGCAGTTCTTAGCTTGTCTCAGAGTGAGGGCTTATAGGCCCTTATTACCTTGCTAGTTTGGTTTCCTCTATTTTGTAGAATATAGTTTCAAACATGATCACCCAATGTTTAAAACCGGAAAGGGGGGGAAAAAAAAAGACAACTCACAGAACATAAAACAAAAACCCTAAGGGGAAGAATTTTACCATCTCAAAGGGTTTGTTCTCCCATTTAATCTGACTGAACAATCCTTCATCGCGTTTGCAGGTTTGAACAGAAGTATCCAAATATGAGTGGTTCAGAAGTACAGTGTAGTGAATCTCGTCATCTGGAGTGTCAAAAATATAAAAGCCCCCCAGATGAGATGAATGCAGAGGGACTCCACCTGAACTGATCTTCTGGAAGGAAGAGCAGCTGTGGAGGAATGGACATCCCCTTCTGTATCTCAAGCCCCCCCTGGGAAATTATGAGGGGGACGCCACATTGACCTATGCAGGATAAAGACTGAGAAGTATATTCACTGCTGTCACCTTCTGTCCCAAAGGTTCTGGAGACAGAAGACAGATATCCCTAATCAAGTGCTTTGTAGGAAATGTACTCTTGGCTGACTCTTCTTCTCAGCTATCTTTGTCACCAATGTGAATGACAGCTAAGTCCTGAAAAAAAAGAGGACCTTGTCTTTGCAGGCAGGAAGGAAGAAGAGCTCCAGTGACAGGGGCCCACTCCATCTACTGCTTGGGAGAGAGGACCTTCAGTGTAAAGAGGCTAGGAGAGCAGTCTCTGTGCCTGTGGTCATGGAAAAAAAAGACAGTGAAAGAGGTTTGCTTGGCTGTACCCCAGAGGAGACTGAGAGGTGAACAGGAAGCACCTGCTCTTTTGAGGGACTTGGATCTTTTTTACCCACATATAACAATGTTTGTCATTTATTGAGCACTTACTATGTTCTTGACTTCAATGTCAAATCTGTGATTATGTTGCACAATAGGTAACATAAATCCATTTTATCCACAAGGAATATGAGACTCTTATGGGGCATGTGACCTTGAATTCTGTCACCTGAGATCCCATTTCCTCCTCCATATGATGAGAATAAAAATCCCCATGCCCCAAAGCTGTTGGGATCAAATGAATCACAAAGAAAAAAAATAGTTTTCCAGGTGGTGCTAGTGGTAAAGAACTTGCCTGCCAACGAAGGAGGCTTAAGAGATGTGGGTTCAGTCCTTGTGTTGGGAAGATTCCTTGGAGAAGAGCGTGACAGTCCATTCCAGTATTCCTGCCTGGAGAATCCCATGGACAGAGGAGCCTAGAGGGCTACAGTCCATGGGGTTGCAAAGAGTCAGACAGGACTGAAGCAACTTAGCATGCAACACATGTAAAAAAAAAAAAATTAACACATTTCCTAAAGCTCAGGAGGTTCTTTGCTTCCCATATCCCTCAGTGATGTTCTTTCTGGGACATTTTGCTTCATGTGTGATCTGGTTTAGATTTTTTAATTTAAGCCCAGAAACGCAAGAACTTGCCAAGGACAGAAACTCTTTTTGGAATCTTCCTGAAATGCAAACAGTTTAAAGGTCACTGAAAACTTCATCCAGTATATATTTATATTTGTCTCGTAAACTCTTGAGGAGACTTTTCCAGCAGACGGTGGTGTCTCAGGAGACTTCTTGCTAAGGCTCCCGTAACTCATTTTTTGTTTTCTTTGGCTTCTGCTTCTTGAAAGGAAAGGGGAACTCAGTGAAAAATGTTAAACAAGGCCAAAGATATAAATATCTTTAAAAATCACTAAATAAAAATGTTTGAAAGCATTGAGGCAGGGGGATTTCTCAGTCATTGGTGCCAAGCTGAAGACCAGCTTTAGTACCCATGAATGTTCTCCCTCCAGGCTTCTGAGAGCTCCGGGCATCTAGAATGTTCTCCTACTGACATGTGGGTGGGGGAGTGTAAAAAGTGGGAAAACCACGTGACTGCTCTCAAAATGTTTTAGCAGGTAAATGTGGGGTGTCTACAGACTCCTGTAGTGCTCCGTCCTTTTGTAGAGATACATTAAAAACGCACAGGTTGAAACTCAGAGGGTGATGGAGATTCCTCTCTTACCAGCTGTATGTGTCTTTATTTTTTTTTAATTTAAAGTAAAATTAATTTTAAAAATTTGGTTTAGTATTCAATGAGATGCTTCTATGACTCATGTAACTACCACCACAATCAGAATATGGAACATTTCTATCACCTCAACCAGTTCCTTCATTGCTGTTCCTTTGAGGTCAGTCCTTCCCCTACCTGTAAACCTTGGTGACCCACTGATCTCTCTGTCATTTCAGATTTGTCTTTTTGAGAAAGTCATATAACTGGGGTCATACAACACATGACCTTTGGAGATTAGCTTCTTTCATTTAATATAATGAAATTCATTATTCATCCAAGAGATTCATCCAAGTTGTCTGTATCAATAATGTGCTCCTTCTTAATTGCTATAATCACCCTGTTATGGATTGAATATATGTGTCCCTCTCCAAAATCAGGTATAGAAGCCCCAACCCTCAATGTGACTCCACTTGGAGACAGAGACAGTAAGGAGGCAATAAAAGTTAAATGAGGTGATCAGGATGGGGTCTTCAGGGTCGGCGAGCTTGTAAGATTAGACAGAGACACATGGATTGCCCATGCTCCAAGTAAAGTCTTTGTGAAGACACGTCCGGAAGGCAACCATTTGCAAGCGAGGAACGGAGTTCTCCCCCAGAAGTTGGTCAGCACCTTGGTCTTGAACTTCCTAGCATCTTGAACTGTGAGAAATACATTTTTCTTCTGTCAACTCATCTGTGCTATTTCATTATGGTAGATGGAACAAGCTAATGCATTCTTTAATTTCATTCTTTTTCAGAATGGTTTTGGTTAGTTTATTTTCATTTCCATATACATTTAGAAATTTGTTGGGATTCTAATAATGACTGGTATTGCATTTAGTCTGCATTATCAGTTTAAGGAAAACTGGCATTTTTACTATGTTGAGAATTGCTATCCGTGAGCTTTGCATGTCTCTCCAATTGTTTGCCTTTTCTTTGAATTTGTAATCAGCATTTTGTAGTATGTAGAAGAATACAGATCTTTATAAGTTTCTCTAAATTTATATGGAAGTGTTTTGTTAATGCTATGGTGAACAGTGTTGATATTTTAATTTTGATTCCCCAAAGTTTACTGCTAGGGTGGAGAACTACTCTTTTCCAATGTGATGATCATACAGTCTATGAGCTTATCTAACTGACATAATAGTTCTAGGAGTTTATATTATAGAAAAAGGAGTCTTCTAGGGATATCAACTTGGCTTCCCAGGGGGCTCAGTGGTAAAGAATCTGCCTACCAATGCAGGAGACTTAGGTTTGATATCTGGGTTGGGAAGATCCCCTGGGAAAGGAAATGGCAATCTTCTCCAGTATTCTTACCTGGGAAATCCCATGGACAGAGGAGCCTGGTGGGCCACATACAGTACATGGGGTTAGACATAACTAAACAGCAAACAACAACAGATATCAATTACTCTATTGCTCAATATGAAGCAGACATCAAAAATCTCTATTCTTTTTGCCTAATTACAAACTACAGAAGATAATTAATGTCTTCTAAAATGTATTTTTAACAGCAAAAGAGGGACCATGAATAGTCATTGATTGGGGGAGAAGTGGTGACATTTATGGTGTTGGGTGTGTAAACACCTATGCTTGCAATATATTTTGAGGTGTATTAATAAAAAATTAACTCAATCCAAAAACCATTTAATGTACTTGCTTTATGCTCATGATGTTGAAAGATGACACCTTACTTGCAATTCACCACTGCTTTATAGCCTCGTGTTCCTGTACATATTTTCCTTTGGTTTATAATCTCTTTCTAAGCTGTTACCTATCTAATTATGCAGTGGCTATCTAGTATGTACCACTCATTCAGCGACTGAAAGCTTGCACCACCAGAAATAACTGCTGAATAAGCAAGAAATCACTGGGGTCATCACTATCAAAATAATAGTGTGCGAGCTGTGCCAGACATGGAAGTTGTGATTTCAGCTTTTTTCTTTAATTCTTCTTAAAATAAAATCCATTTGGCAGTTCTATTTCCAGCTTTTTAAAAAATCTCCACACAGTTTTCCATAGTGGCTGTACTAATTTGCATTCCCACCAACAGTGTAAGAGGGTTCCCTTTTCTCCACACCCTCTCCAGCATTTATTGCTTGTAGACTTTTGGATAGCAGCCATCCTGACTGGCGTATAATGGTACCTCATTGTGGAAATAGAACTGCCATATGACCCAGCAATCCCACTTCTGGGCATACACACCAAGGAAACCAGATCTGAAAGAGACACGTGCACCCCAATGTTCATCGCAGCACTGTTTATAATAGCCAGGACATGGAAGCAACCTAGATGCCCATCAGCAGACAAATGGATGAGGAAGCTGTGGTACATATACACCATGGAATATTACTCAGCCATTAAAAAGAATTCATTTGAATCAGTTCTAATGAGATGAATGAAACTGGAGCCCATTATACAGAGTGAAGTAAGCCAGAAAGATAAAGACCATTACAGTATACTAACACATATATATGGACTTTAGAAAGATGGTAACGATAACCCTATATGCAAAACAGAAAAAGAGACTCAGATGTATAGAACAGACTTGTGGACTCTGGGAGAAGGCGAGGGTGGGATGTTTCAAGAGAACAGCATTGAAACATGTATATTATCTAGGGTGAACAGATCACCAGCCCAGGTTGGGTGCATGAGACAAGTGCTTGGGCTTGGTGCACTGGGAAGACCCAGAGGGATCGGGTGGAGAGGGAGGTGGGAGGGGGGACCGGGATGGGGAATACATATAAATCCATGGCTAATTCATTTCAATGTATAACAAAAACTACTGTAATGATGTAAAGTAATTAGCCTCCAACTAATAAAAATAAATGGAAAAAAAAATCCATTGAGTTTACCATTGTTTTAACCACAAGGAAATGAAATGTTCAAGAGGCTCAACAACTTGCCCAGTGCTACAGAGTATCAGTGATGGGAACTGAGGTTGCCTGCCTTGAAACCGACACCTGTACCTCTCAGCTATGAGGCTGCCCTTCTCAGCCCCATTCCAGAGACTAGAGAGCATCACTCTACTATGCCCCAAGCAAAACTGCCCCCAGGAGCTGGGCCTTTCAGGACAATGCCAGGGATAAAACAATGATGCACACTATTGGGAAATATTGTATAGATCATTAGAAAATATATCTTTCTTTTCTTGTACCTCTTAGCTTCCCAAACTTCACTGCCAATAAACATTTATTGTCTCCCAAATGGGAACAGCAGCAACGATCACGATATAAATGGGGCTCATCTTGTAGACTCCATCCTTTGTGACTTAATTTAACAAGCATATGCCAGCCTAGACTCTGGGACAGAAGCTATTTCTAGGCATTCAACCTGGGTTAAATATCCAGCCTCCACCATGGTCTGTGGGATCCAGGGGAAATCCTATTGTTTTTCTCCATCTACATGGATGAAGTGCAAGGTTGATCTTTGTGGATGGGGCAGTTAGGGCAATAAAGGAAAAAGGCACAATACTTAGGAAAGTGGCTGGCACATAGGAGTTCTTCTTAATTGATTGCTTTTTTACTATTAATTTGTGATTTTTGTATTTCTCAAACTTTAGTGGAGGAATGGGATAGTATTCATGTTTAAAATCAATTTAAAAAAGGTGAAAGTGATTATTCATTATTATCCAATTTTCATCAAGAACTAACTACATACAAGTATAGAACTGAGTTATAACCTTGGCTTTTAAGCAAAGAAAACATGAGATAAAGATGCTTAGCTTTGGATATTTACTCTGAAAATAGGGGTAAAGATTTGAATGCCATGTCACTCTATCCTGAGAGAAGGGCTGAGAAGCCTTGTATGCTGATTAGATATGAATTCTCAAGGAGCAGGGAATCAGGCTGATTGGGCATTTTTGAGTTAGGCCAATCTGGAAAATAAGAAGAGCTTAACCTTGCAAGTGAGGAGTTATAGGAGAAACAGTGATATCCCACCCCCCACCCCCGCAACCCGCCCCAAAAGAAGCTAATGAGTTCAGATTTAGACCTGTAGACTGTGAAAAATCTAAGCATGTGTCAACATAATTTGTCATTGCAAAACTAAAATGTAAGTGAAGAAATAAATACAAGTATGTCATGTCTTCATAAGAAGAAGCTAAAGTACATTTATTAATTGTCCAATCTAAACTTTCAACAGTTAAAAAATGACTAATAAAATGATGGCATATTTTGCATGCTAGAATTATGACATATCAAATAAGGTAAACAAAATTGGTATGATAATATATGAAATGTGAAGCATAACAAATACAAAGTATATAGTACAAAATGACATATATATAGAACATAATTTTATTTTTGTGAAAATAAAATACAGCGAGGACAGAAAGACTAGGAAAAACTAAGCCCATAGCTGTTGCTTATGGATTGTTGGACTTTGGATGATTGTTTTTCCTAAACATTTATAATGGTGTTTCTCATATTCTATGATAAAAAAATTACTAATTTTCTAATAAGTCAAAAGGGGTAAGGATGACTATAACATTTAATGGGAAGAGTTTAAAATCAGCCAGACAACAGCATAAACAAGAGTACATGGGTGGTATCCCTGGACAGAGACAGCTGCTTACTTTTGGAAAATTGATTAGTATGTGGGAGTGTAAGCACTTTGTAATTAATCAAAGTATACTAAAGGGTTTAACTAAATCCTCACAATGAAATTAACAGAACAGGTGAGTTTATTCTATGTTGGCACACATTTGGTTCATGAGCAACAGTTCCTCTGAAGACTGTAGTCCTCCCTTGGTATTTGAGTGGGATTGGCTCCAAGACCCTCACTGATACCAAAATCCATGGACGCTCAAGTTTCTTTTAGTATACAATTGCATAGTATTTGCATATAACCTACAGTATACTTTCAGTCATCTCTAGATTACTTAACAATACATAATACAATGTCAATGCTATGTAAATCATTGTAAATACAATATAAATGCTATATAAATAGTTATCAGCACATGGAATATTGAAGCTTGGTTTTTGAGAATTTTCTGAAATTAAAAAAAAAAAGCTTCCATCTATGTTGATTGAATCCATGGATGGGCAACTGGCAAATATGGAGGACCAACTGTAACTCCTTGTATGGGAGGCAGGACACAGAGTGAAAAGGAAATAATAGAAATGAAAAGATTGCAAATTTATCCTTGCACACTGACTTGCTATGTGAGCTTGGTAAATCATTTGCCCTTGCCGTCCCTTTTTCCTGAACAATAAAATTGAAACAGTAATACTTATAAGGACATTTTGAGGACTGAACTAAAATGTAAGTTAAAAGCATCTTGTATAGTGCCTGGTGCTGGCCTCTGTAGATGATAGCCATGGTTGTGTTTCTGTGTAAATGTTATCTGTCTGCCAAGCTACCTAGTCTATTAGCATTATCTTTACACACAATACAGAGTGTATAAATTTGGTGTGGGCAGCGTCTACATTGGCTTCATTCAACACTGCATTTCCATCGTACAGAGTTTGACAGAGGAGCCGCTCAGTGACCATGAATGATGATAATAAAGCACGCAGGGAAGCATGGAGAGCTGGAGTGCTGATTAGTCCAGGGCGAGATATCCATCCATGGAGATCTACACAGAGATTTGCACAGCCTGGTGGGGACCTTGGGGAAGAAGGCACAGGTAACCCACGCCTTTGTTGCAGCCACCTGCCTTCCAAAGCATGAAGGGAGTCACGTGTCATGAAGCTGACATGATTAAAAAAAGCAATATGAGTAGACAGAAATAACGAGGTGCTTGGAGACTCCCTGGAGCTGCTGGGTCAGTCTTCTCCAGAAGCCCTACACGCATCTGTCTTTTTTAGGTCCCTGTCCTGTCCTTTATAACAGGCTTCCTTGGTGGCTCAGTGGGTAAAGAATCTGCCTGCAATGGAGAAGACCTTGGTTAGGTCCCCGGGTCGGGAAGATCCCCTGGAGAAGGAAATGGCAACCCACTCCAGTATTCTTGCCTGGGGAGATCCCTGGACAGAGGAACCTGGTGGGCTACAGTTTGTGGGGTCGCAAGACATGACTGAGTGACTAAGCACATATGCACATTATAAGAGCTGGAGTTGGGTTTTCTGTCATGTCCAACTAAAATACACTGTAGGTGATATCCCCGTGGACCTGGAATTTTCTTGTAAGAATGATAATTATTACATTGTAGATTGGTCTACATTGGTTCATTGGTCTCAGTCTGCTTTGCCCCATTAATGTTGTTTTAAAAACCACCCTTAAATCACAGTCATTTATCAGTAAAGGTCTGTTCTTGTGCTCATACATTGGCAGGTCATCATCAGCTTAGATGGTATAGGATGGGCTTGGTGGGGTGTAAGGCTGCCCTGAGGTGTATGGACAGCAGACAGATGTCTTGTACAGAGCCCTGACTAGATAAACAATCTGAGTCATTCTGAGTCAGCGTGTCAACACCTTTCTGGCAACCCAGTCACACACCCCACAAAACAAAATGATGGCAACCCTCTGAGAGCTCGCCTGTGTTTAAGGGCAGAACCTGTGGACAGCTCTGCTTCAGAACGTGGGTGCTGGGTTTGTCTCCAGGTTGTGGGACTGAGGTCTGCTAAGGCTGGCTTATTTTGGTCCCAGACTAAAGAAGCAGTGGCCACCTGGAGGCATCTGGTCCTCTCATGGGTTACTGTACAATTGTCAACACCATCAGAGCACACCACACAAGCCAAATCACATAAGCACATCTATGATCTCTGAAATCCAATGGTCAACCCAAATCACATGGAAAATTATACTCTGCCTGAAGTAGGAGATATCAGAGGCTGGTGATCTGCTGAATAATGATCTAAACTAATCACATCAGTCAGTCATTCATCCATTGAGAAAGCATCTATTGAATTCTGATTTGGTCCTAGGCACTGTTTTAGAGGCTGAGCACACAATGATGAACCAGATGTTGTTCTGGTCTGCAAGGAGTTCAGCCTGGAAAAGGAGTCAGTCACATGAGCATACAACTGCAATACAATGAATTCAGTGCTAATAAAAGTTTACTGATCGCGCAGCATAACTAGAATTAATTCCAAATGGCCTGCCTTCATTTATTTAATCTACTCAATAGTTCTATTAATATAAGGCATAATTGACCCAGGGCTGACACAGCTAGTTGACGACACAAGACTCAATACCAGAAACCTTCCTCTGGAAGCTTTCAACCACAATTGCCATACTGCATGTATAATGAAAATAGCACCAAGCAAACGTTTGGATGGGGAAGTAAATCATCAACTATAAAAAGTACCACACAGAAGCCAATTGTTATTTTCATTGTCTATTCCTCCAAACAGATTTGTAGAATGTCAAAGTAGGAAAATACCTTCGAGAGAGTCTGGTCCACTTATCAAACATTTTATGGATAAGGAAACAGAGACCCAGAGAGGAGGAGGGACTGCCCTGGTCACACATCTGGTCAATGTTCTCATCTCCAAGCCCAGGGCTCCAAATACCTTTCTAGAAGATGTCATGCTACTACACTGAGAGTTTGGGTTGGTGCTGTGAAAAGAGATGAGCCAGTTCCCTAAAAATGGGGCCCTGGGCATAGAGGACAAGTATGCATTTATCAGCCTTTGACATAAGACCACTGGCTCCCTAGACTTCAGCCCTCTGCCTACCAGGCTTACATCGCTCAGTTAGCACCAAGGGGGCTGAAAAACATTGGGTAATAGAAACAGGGCTGTCTCACCCCTTCATTCCATAATAATAATGGCTTTTGGAGAGATATTTACAAGCTCACAGATTGCTGGATTGTGGTGAATTTCAAATTTTTTGATGTCAGAATGCTTTTGCCCTCTTTAAATTCATTAAATTGAATCTCAAAGACTTTCTGTTTGTATGAGTTTTATCTACTGGTATTTATCATTTTAGGAATTAAAACTAAGCAAAAATATATATTCATTCATGCAAATATAACTATAATAAGTCAATTGCATATTGACGTATTTGATAAAATAACTTCTTAATATAAAAATAGTGAGTAGAAAGATACTCTTTTACATTTTGGTAAATATCTTAATGTCTGCTTTAAACTAAGATCATGGCATCTGGTCCCATCACTTCATGCCAAATAGATGGGGAAACAGTGGAAACAGTGGCTGACTTTATTTTTTGGGGCTCCAAAATCACTGCAGATGGTGATTGCAGCCATGAAATTAAAAGACGCTTACTCCTTGGAAGGAAAGTTATGACCAACTTAGACTGCATATTAAAAAGCAGAGACATTACTTTGCCAACAAAGCTCCATCTAGTCAAGGCTATGGTTTTTCCAGTGGTCATGTATGGATGTGAGAGTTGGACTGTGAAGAAAGCTGAGCGCTGAAGAATTGATGCTTTTGAACTGTGGTGTTGGAGAGGATTCTTGAGAGTCCCTTGGACTGCAAGGAGATCCAACCAGTCCATCCTAACGGAGATCAGTCCTGGGTGTTCATTGGAAGGACTGATGCTGAAGCTGAAACTCCAATACTTTGGCTACCTGATGTGAAGAGTTGACTCACTGGAAAAGATCCTGATGCTGGGAGGGATTGAGGGTATGTGGAGAAGGGGACGACAGAGGACGAGATGGCTGGATGGCATCACTGACTCGATGGACATGAGTTTGAGTAAACTCCAGAAGTTGGTGATGGACAGGGAGGCCTGGAGTGCTGCGGTTCATGGGGTCGCAAAGAGTCGGACATGACTAGGTGACTGAACTGAACTGAACTGAATTGAATGTAAGGTGGCTGGATTCCATTATCTGCTTTTGCTTTCAGTGATGAATCGTTTTGACTGCACTACCTGAGGTGAAGTAGCAGAATGAGAGATCACTTTGTGTTCCTTGTGGTTTCAGATTCTACACTGCAACAATAACTTAAGAAACTACCAAGTGTCAAGTTTTAGTGTAGTATCAATGTTGTGTTTGGGAAACAGTGAGAAGGAACAAGGTCATTGTCATTTCATCTCTGCCATCAGTGAGGTTAATGGAGGCTTGTGCGTTACAGGGTTTCCCCTGACCTCTGGACAGTTGAACTAGACACAGGTGATGTCAGAACTAAGACGTCTTGAGTACAATGAGATGTTAACCTCCACAGCTTCACAGAGATTCACCAGGACAGTTGTCCTTTCTCGGAATCTCCCCTGCCCTGTGCAGAGCAGGGGTTCCTGTTCAGTGGGGGCGGTGGAGGGAGTGGGGAGTGGGTGGATGGTGAGGGAGCCCTGCTGTGAATGTCTAAGGCTTGAAAGTATAATCCTGAATCAACTCTCACAAAAGAGTGTCCTCAAAGTTTCTCAGGCTGCAGTTCCCAGATGGTTCTCAAAAGACATCTATGAATACTCCTAAATTTTATGCAAAACTTTCCTTGTGCCATTTTAGAGGGAAGAGGGGATTTGTTTTCCACATTTTAAAAAGATCGCCATAACCTCAAGTACTTGAGATGCATAGGAAGAGACGTAGGAGACTCAGAAATAAATAAAATCTTAGTCTGTAGAACCATTTTCCCAGCTTGGCAAAATCACGTGTAAATCTGAAAAGCAATTTCTTAATTTCACATTCTAGACCTAAGCTAAGCCGTTACTTATTAACTGTGTGACTTCAGCCAGTTACTCAACCTCTCTGTTTCCTGTCTTGTAATCGCACCTACTTAGATTTTGGAGGGGGAGGGAGGAGAGTGAGGTTTGAAGTAAGATAATCTAAACAAATGTCTAGCACATAGTAGGCAGTCCCATATCAAGGTGAACTATTTTTCCTATTCTTATTACTGATACGCTGAGGATACCCAGGGAACAGAGAGAGATTTTCTGACTGAGTTTTTTTGGCGACAATATTTAGAGAGAAAACACTGGCTGGCTGGAGGCCTCTGTCTCTGTGTGTTCTGGTCGTGTTGTTTTTGGCTGTTCCTGGCTGGTGTCTGTCTTTACCTTGAACTGCCCCAAGATTAGAATTTCTTGTAAATAGTGACTTAGTTATTCATCTACATCCTTTTACAATGCTGGGCTGCTTCAGGAACAGGGCCTTACGCCTCCTGCCGCTGCTTCTCTGGGGACTGGAGTGGACGTGTGTGATCATTCTCTTAGAGGGTGCTACCTCTAGCACCCCGTGGAGGAGGGCAGAAGGGCCCACGGGTTCCAGGTCACCCCTCTCAGCACACTTGCCTAATCCCAGCGGCCTCGGGCAGGGACCTGAGTGGGCTCCACGTGGGCTTTTGGGCAAGGCTGAGCAGTCTGAGGGAAGTATGTTAGAGAAAGAAGCCAAGGGGTCCCCAGGAAGAGTGTTAGCAAGCAAACCGAGGGACTAGCCACACGTAAAAGGGAATTTCCGTCTGACTCATCACGGGTCAAGGTGGATTCTTCTGCTATTAAATTCTGCGGCCAAGCTCAGAGCTTAAGCGAGTCCTTCACCCCTAGAGATTCCCACTCGCACTCAGAGCTGATTTCCTCTCCTCCCAGAGGCCTTACCTGACTCCTCAGATAAAGGGAGATGTTTCTTCCTCTGTAGATTGACGTGAAAATAAACTCCCATCGCCGCCACCTATCATAGCAGCTGATTCAATGCTTCTCTTTCAGACCTAGACCCTGAGCCCCTCGGATTCCTCATCTTCAAAGCTGGGAATCCATTGGACGGTGATGAGAGAGACCAGGCAGAGAACGTGGGAAGATTGGGGGCAGGGTAGTGGGGACGAAACCTGTCCTGGTTCTGAAGAAAGATGTGCGTTCTCTTCCATCTCTGCTATGCCCTTCATGTAAAACCTGAAGCAAAATCATTGACCTTCTCAAGGCTTCAACTTTCCTAACTGGGAAAGGTTGAAAGAGAGGAGTCGGGGCTGGGGGCATGCTCCTAGTCTTGCAGGATTCTTGATCAAATAAGATCTATCCATGAAAATGAAAAGAGATGGGATTGAGATAGTTAGGATGCAGCTTCCACTGAAGAAATAATGTGTCACCCTCCAGAATCCTATTGTTTACTAGCCTTTGGTTGGGACAGAACATCTCTAGACTTAAGTGTCTGCCCACATGTGTTCAGCATCTACGGACTTATCTTCCCAGTGCTTTTGGTACGGCCCCCAGAATGTCCTTCTCGACTGTGGTCATCACCCTTGCTCAGACCCTGCCATCTCTCTCCTATGACTGCTAGGGGTTCCCCCAGAGCTCTAGAACTCCAGTCCCTTCCATCCTGGGCATCCTCCACCAGGCATCCGAGTGGTCTCCTGAGAACCGAAATCTACTCAGGGGTCCTGCAAGGTCATCTCCGGTCTCTGTGTGATGGGGGTCCTGTCCCTCCCACACCCCTCCTGAGCTTCCTGAAATCACCACGCTCCTTCCTCCCTCCCCGCCTTGCTCTCCCTGGGCTGGGCTGTGCCTTTCACTGGGACACCTTCTCTGCCCTCTTTTCTCTATGTTCCCACCCATCCACCAGCAAGCTCCCTTTCTCCTTTGAGACTCACTTCAAAGCTCTTCACTGTTTTCTTCTTAGACGGAATTCATGGCTCTGCATCTGAGATCCTGTAACCCCGTCACCATCTGAGCTCAGACCACCTTGATTCCTAATTATTTCCTGATGCCTGTGTCTCTCCCAGTAGCCCCTGCAAGGAAAAGGCCTGGGATCGAGTCTTGGTTGAATTCCTAGTTACATGCTACATGAGTGAATGAACACACGAAAGCACTTTGAAGGCATTTGTCCTTTCCCAAGACTCTCCTGAGGGTATCATTGGCTGATGTGTGACTAAAGGCCTGGTAACTCGTTTATTTCATGGCCCTGGCTCCCCACCTTCTGATTCGTGTTGTCTTGCTTTTTCAACCTGGGAGAAGCTCTTTTGTCCACACTTCCTTTCCTCCCACCCCTTCACCACTTTGCGAGAGTGGGGCTCCATCTTATTCTTTCCTGCACCCCCGCCCTCCCCTTTGTCAAGGGAGGGAATGGAGCCAGGTTATCCTTCTTCTCCCCAAAAAAGGCTATTTCCTGCATATTCAAGCATCCTCAGGGAACAACAGAACTAACTGGTAGGAGACCCGTGTATGAAATGAGTTTGCTCATCAAGCATGGTGCCTCTCTGACCCACTTCCTTCATCACCAGCCTTAAAATGACTCCATCCACTTTCAGACCCCTCTGAGGCTGCTTCCCCCCAACTCCCTCTTTTCACAGCAGGTGACCCAGGGAGCCCCCCTCTCCATTTTTCTGCCTCTCTCTTCTCTTTCATTTCCTTCTTTCTTTTTGAAAAAATGCAGTCCCTGCAATAAATTAAACTTTCATGGCTCCATTTCCTTCTTTCCCATTGTGGAACCCTGACTTATTTCCTCAAGGAAATACTTTCCAAATCATAATTGAAACACAATCATTCATAATAGAAAAGGGAGGAGGGGAGTCATAGATTTAGCTCTGGTTTCTGGTGGCAGACACGTTAATGACATTCTCTATTTCCTCTCATTACCATGGAGTGCGTCTCTAGCAGGCCAGGTCCACCGGCCTCTCTCTCCCCAGGCTGAACCCATTCTCTCTCTCACACACTCACAGCAGCCTGCAGGCACATTCAGGAACACAACATCCACCATGCCACCCTACTGGTTTGAAAGCCATCCGCACAAGTCCTTGGTGGGACTGTGACGGTCCAGGACTTTACTCTTCCATCCTAAGGGCTGGCCACACTGAACTGGTTTATTCCCATGAATGCCCTTGATCACTTCCTTCTCTGAGCTACCCATAGGCTGCTGCCTTTTCCAGAAATGCCTTTCCTCTTGACCATGTCAGGAAGACCACCTCCAGCCTACGTTATTCTCCCTATTTACCTGCTCTCCTGAAAAGGCCAACTCCCTGCCTCATCCTGGCTGCACTGGCCCTCTGCTTAGGAAGGCTGAATTCTTGGCTTCCTCTGTGTCCAGTGGCTCAGATGATAAAGAACCTGCCTGCCAATGCAGGAAATGCAAGAGACACAGAGTTTGATCCCTGGGTCAGGGATCCCTGGGAATAGGAAATGGCAACCCACTCCAGTATTCCTGCCTAGAAAATCCCATTGACAGAGGATCTTGGTGGGCTACAGTTCATGGGGTCACAAAGAATTGGACACAACTGAGCAACTAACAGTTTCACTTACACTTTTTGTGTCCCAGTAGTTGCTGAGCTTAATGCCGTTGTTATACTTATGACAGCAACTAGGATTGTCTTTCCACTCTCTGTCTCCTTATCGCCTCCCAGCTCCCCTCCCAGTAATGCACAGACAGACACAATAAACTGTCAAGGAATTGAGGGCAGAACCATTGATGGCCTATTTCTGAATTATCAGCACGTAGCCCAGTGTCTGTTCAGACTAAGTGCTCTTTGAAATAACTGAAAAATGTAGACCGAATAAAAAAATAGTTCTAATTTACTTACAAACAGAGATGAACAAAAGATGATAAAAAGAAGCAATTATGAGGCAATTATTAAGGCTAATTTATTTCTAACTTAAAAGAAGGAGGAATTGATATTTCCTGGGGGTTCTGAACCAACTAGGGTGGGAATTGTGATTAGAGACCTGAGAAAGGATTACACAGGTCTTGGTACAGACAGACTTCTTGGATAGAGACCCTCTCATGGGCAGGAGGTGGGAAATGTCCTTAGGGTGCTTTCCAACTGAGTTAAGTTGTCCCCATACTATGATCTTGGAGCCAGTGCTGTTTCTTCCTGGAATCAGAGCCTGGCAGGCTTGTGGTGGAGACCGAGACCAAAGGAGAATCTACAGATGTGCGCTTTCATACATATCTATCAAAACAATCTCCTGTATGTTGATCCAAGTAGAAAAATAGAATGAAAACCGACTACCTATTCCAAAAATATGACTACACATAAAACCCTGGGTCGCCTAGTCTGTTTTCTCTCTCTGGTTAACCTTCGTAAGTCTCACCAGTGGAGCTACACAGCTGATTGAAAATGACCATCCCCATCATTGTGTAATGTGCAATGACACAGTGTTGTAAAACAAGAACACAGACACCAGTTTCTCCTTTTTTAAAAAAGTGAAAGTGCAAGTGTTAATCGCTCAGTCACGTCTGACTCTTTGTAATCCTATGGACTATAGCCTGCCAGACTCCTCTGTCCATGGAATTTTCCAGGCCAGAATACTGGAGTGGGTTACTAATCCCTGCTCCAGGGAATTTTCCTGACCCAAGGATGGAACCCGAGTCTTCCACATTGCAGGCAGCTTCTTTCCCATGTGAGCCACCAGGGAAGCCTTAAAAAACAAAGAAAGAAAGAAAGAAGGCTTAATGTTTTGTTCATTAAGGATGTTTGCAATAATTTTGATTTTTTAAAAAATATTGCATTCAGGAACTTCCCGGGTGGTCTGGTGGTTAAGAATCTGCCTTGCAGTGAAGGAGATGTAGGTTTGATTTCTAGTTAGGGAACTAAAGGAAATCAACCCTGAATATTCATTGAAAGGACTGATGGTGAACCTGCAGCTCCAATGTTTTGGCCACTTGGTGTGAAGAGTCAACTCACTGAAAAAGATCCTGATCCTGGTAAAGATTGAGGGCAAGAAGAGAAGGAAGGGACAGAGGATTAGATGGTTGGATGGTGTCATCGACTCAATGGACATGAGTTTGAGCAAACTTCAGGAGACAGTGGAAGACAGGGAAGCCTGAGGTGCTGCAGTCCATGAGTTTGCAAAGAATCAGACGTGACTGAACAGCAACAACACCAGTAACAACAATAATAGGGAATTAAGATCTCACTTGCCATGAAGCAATTAAAACCTGATGCAACTAAGACCCAACATAACCAAAGAAATAAATGATGAAAATATTGCACCCAAATATTTATCTTGACTTTTGAGTTTTGATTTTTTTTGGGGGGTGCATACGTAAATGTTGCCTTGGCCTCCATGCTTCCCAATTCTGCCTGTTACCCTCGAAGACGTTGGTCCTGTTCCCTCTCCTCCTCTGAGCTCCTTTTCCTCAAGAAGCATTCAATTCGATGTGGAAGGTACAGTTGCTGAGAATTTTTCACAAGGCAGAATGAATGAATGGGACAAAAACAGGCATAACTGAAGTTCATCTGAAAGGGCATAACTTAGCACAATGGTGGGTTTCAGGGAAGACTGGAGACAGAAGACAACGCTGGCATTGAAAGAGAAATAGATCTTTGATAAACCAAGATGGAGAAAGGGCATTCCAGTTCGAAGGGATAGCATGAACAGCAGCTTAGAGATAACACTGTTCAGGAAACTTGTATGTGGGCAGGCAGTCTGGAAAGCTCCCTTACATAGACGCAGAGAGCTGTGTAGGAGGAAGATGCTCGGCTTGACTGACAGGCTCCAGGGCTGGCCTGACCATGACAGAGAAGAGTCCAGGTTTCTAGAATAGACTTAACAGGTTAGCACTGGTTCTGCTGGGGGTGAGCTCCTCCAGAAAAGAAGGGGCACTTCGCTGCTGACAAGGCCAGCTCCCCCCTGCCGGCACCAAGGGCTGGCACTCTCAGCCACACTGGGCTTCCTTCTTTGGGCTCCAGGTCCCCCGCTGTCCCAGTCAGGAGCTACCACTATATCTCAGGCAGCCAGGTGGGGGAAGGAAGAGAAGGTTCTGCTTCTCAGGACAATGCTAACAGGAATGGGGCTGCCTGAAGAATGGACCTTTCGAGGGTTGAGAAGAAACCTGCAATGCACAGAGTATTTCGCTATAACAAGTAGAGAACTTCCAGCCCCACCACCCCCTGTCCTGTGACATCTGCATGCACGCCGGACCCCAGCACAGGGGGTCCTGTGAGTTTTGATACCCACTCGGCGCTTCAAGACCTCTGTGTTCTCACTCACCCAGAGTCATGCTCTAACCAGGAGGTGAATCTTCTCCCCTTCAGAACTTTTTTTTTTAATTGCAGTTGATTTACAATATTGTTTTAGTTTATGGTATACCACAAAATAGCTCAGTTATACATATATGTATAGATAGATAGATTCTTTTTTGTGTTCTTTTCCATCATGGTTTATTATAGAGTCTTGAATATAGCTCCCTATGCTATATGGTAGGACCTTGTGTCATTTATTTTGTGTTCAGTATCTGTTAACCCCAGACTCCTAATTTTTCCCTCTGACACCCCCTTTTCCCTTTCATAACCCTTCCTATGTGAGTCTGTCTCTATCTTGTAAATAAATTCATTTGTATCTTTTTTTTTTTTTAAAGTCTCTCAGTAGTGTCTGACTCTTTGCAACCCCATGGGCTATACAGTCCGTAGAATTCTCCAGGCCAGGATACTGGAGTGGGTGGCCTTTCCCTTCTCCAGGGGATCTTCCTAACCCAGGGATCGAATCCAGCTCTCCCGTACGGCAGGTGGGTTCTTTACCAACTGAGCTATGAGGGAATGGTTTTTTTTTAGACTTTACATATAAGTGATTTTATAAAATATCTGTCTTTCTCTATCTGGCTTATTCACTTAGCAGAGCGTCTAGGTCCATCCATGTTGCTGCAAATGACATTATTTCATTCTTCCATGGCTGAGTAATATCTCATTATACACAGGTACCATCTCTTCTTTTCCATTCATCCATCAATAGACGTTTATGTAGCTTCCATGCCTAGGCTATTTAAGTAGTGCTGTTATAAGTATTGGGGTGCATGTATGTTTTCTAGAGTTCTCTGCAGATGTATGCCCAAAAGTGGGATTGCAGGATCATATGGCAGCTCTATTTTTACTTTTTTAAGGAACCTCCATCCCATTTTCCATAGCCAGTGCTGGACTGATTTACATTCCCACTAACAGTGTAGGAGGGTTCCCCTTCGGAACCCTTAAAGAACATCAGGACCATGACTGCCCAGTGCCACTGGGAGGGCGTCTCTCTGCTGTCCTCCCCGATGCCTGTGGGACATTCCTCTCCCAAGCGTTTGGCAGACAGGCTGCTGCATCTCGCTCTTGGCCCCCGTCTCCTGTCACACCACAGTGGCTTTCGGAAAACACATTCCACATCTTTCTCATCTCTTGTGCAAGCGGGTGGCCTCCTCTCTGGCCCTGGTTGCTGGCTCAGCCCCTGGCTGGCATCCTGTGGGGACGGCACCCCAGGTGCACAGGGGAGGGATGTGAAGCCAGCTTTACCAAGTTCTCTTTGGGTTGGTCTCTAGCAGTATTCTTTTTCCTGTGTGGTTTATTTAAATGACATCAGTACTATCCACTAGAAAGTTTTAGTCCTTTTGGACAAATAAGCCTCTGCAGAGACTTGCAGAGGAAGTAATTTGCCTAAAGCATCCGCTTAGAACCAGATTCTCTGACTCCTAAGCCAGGTTTTCTTTTTTTTAGGGAACTCTTTCATTCCTAGGTCCTTAGATCTTTCCTGGAGAGAGGCTGAGACAGATAAGAAAAAGAGAAAGAATGTTATAGGAAAGCAAAACCACTCCAAAAGTAAGTGTGGCAGTCGCCTATCGTATTGAAATCATATTTAAGGGGCATCTCTCATAGCCCCGGTTATGCTGCAGCCCCTGCACCACAATTTCCATTTAAAAACTCCTCCTTTAAGAGATGCTTGAAAGTGAACTCTCTGAGATGTTTTCCCTGACACTGCTCCAACAGGAGGCAAAATAAATGACTTCCTCTTCTTGGCCCCCTAAATGGGTTGTATGCATTTTGCACTATAACTGTTCTATTATGTGCTGTCAACTAAAAATGGGAGAGAGAGAGACAGATAGACAGAGACAGAGTTAACTTTATACGTCAGTCTGACTGGGACATGGGGTTTCCAGATATTGGGTTAAACATTTTTCAGAATATGTCTATGAGAATGTTTCTCCATGAGATGAACATTTGAATCAGTGTATGAATAAAGCCCATGGCCCCTTTGAATGTGGCTGGATCTCATCCAATCCATTGAAAGCCTGAATAACAAAAGCATAGAGTCTGAAAGAATTCTGTCTCTGCCTGACTGTCTCAGTGCTGGGACATAGGTCTTCTCCTACCTTCAGACGTGGACTTGGTTTGAATTACACCCTCAAACTGTCTTGGGTCTCCAGCCTATGGATGGCAGATCTTGGGATTGTCAGCCTTCCTAAGGAGTTAGCTCTCATGATTTGAGATAGATCTTGCTGGTTCATTTTATCTGGAGAACTGTGACTGAATACAGAGAGAAAGAGAGGGAGAGAAAGAGAGAGAGAGGCTTGCCCACTGTTACACTCAGGCAGTGGATATCCCAGGGTGAGTATGAGATGGGGAATTAACACCTTCTAAGATGTTGCCATTGGTCTGAGGTCCCAGGGTCTCAGTGTGAGCCCCTCATCTGCTCTGAGTCCCTCTGAGCCCATAATTTTTTCACACACAGGCTTCAAAACAATGTAACTGCTTAATTAAAGGTCCAATCAAAAAAGTATGACCCAGTGTCATTTTGAATATTTGTGTTTTTTGCTACATATGCATAATTTTAGAATATTGTCTTCATATATAATGTGGTTATACTGTGTGTATATGTGTGTGAATGGATATGATTATAGCAGAGTGTGATGGGTATGTATGTGACCCACTGGGATTTTTTCCATTAACATTGAAAGCAAAATTGGCTCCTTGAGAGAGTTTACTTCCCAGGTAGCTTAGTGGTTAAAAATGCAGGAGATGCAAGAGATGTGGGTTTGATCCCTGGGTCAGAAAGACCACCTGGAGGAGGAAATGGAAATTCACTCCAGTACTCTTGCCTGGAAAAATCTAATGGACAGAGGAGCCTGGTAGGCTACAGTCCCTGGGGTCATAAAGAATGGGACACAACTGAGTGACTGAGTACACATACAGTGACATATTATATGAATGCTAATTCCAAAATAGCTATATAGAGTGTGTGTGTGTGTGTGTTTGTACTTAAAGGAAACTTATGCCCCAGGACCAGCCCTTCCCATACAAAAGCTCTCTAAGAAGTAAAGTGTATACATGGGAAGAATTCTGTCTGTACTTGTCATCAGCCTAATCTCCTTTACCAGGCTTGCTAAAGCCTGGATTAGAAATTGTGATTTAGGCTTGAGGTTCATTTTAGACTTTGTCCCTGAATCTAAGGGCTTTCCTGGTGGTTCAGATGGGAAAGAATCCACCTGCAATGCAGGAGATGCAGGTTCAGTCTCTGGGTCAGGAAGACCCCTTGGAGAAGGACACCCACTCCAGTGTGCTTACCTGGAGAATCCATAGACAGAGAAGCCTGGTGGGCCACAGTTCATGGGAGTCACCAAGAGTTGGACACAACTAAACAACTAACACTTCTGAATCTAAAGTCCTTCTGACCTCCCTCCCAAATCCGAATCAGTGGGAGAACATCTGAGGATACTCTGCCCACGGGGTCATGCCTCAGATACAAGAGACTTTGTGAGCTGGGTCAGGGAGTTTAGATGCAAATCAGCGGCAGTTACTAAACAGCAGTTATAGGATCAGTTTTGCTTTTTGAAGTCATCACTCTGATTATGATTTTAAAATATCCGTTAGAGGAGTAAAATGGAAAATCAAGATTCTGTTACCAAAATTTAGGGACGGGTTGACCAAGGTTTGGTCTGAGTGGTGGTGGGACGAGGGGAGAGGGGAAGGGGTGGGTCTGAGAGGTCTCTGAGAAGTGACTAGGATGAGTCAGAGAAAGGAGTCCTGTGATAGTCTATGTTTCTAGATTGAGCAACTGGGTGGATGGTGCTGGCACGATAGCTGAGTTGCTGTTTTGGACAGGAGGAAATTATGAGATCAGTAGGAGAGACACCGGGTTTTAATTAACTCTGAGTCACTCCAAAGAAGTTGCCTTAACATGATTGGGTATATGGGTATGGATTTCAGGAGAAAAGACTGGGCCGGAACCCAACACCAGAGAGATGTCCACATATACATAATAAATATATCCAGGGATGAATGGTTTCCGGGGAAGCAGGACTCTTCATGCTCAAACCGGGAATATTTCAGGCAAACCGAGATGAGTTGTTCACCCTATTCATAAGCAAATGTGCTAGAGAATGAGACACAAAAGACACCAGGAGAAAGGGCTTCTCTAGCTAGTCTCAAAACTGAGACATTACACAAAAATTGGAGGGGGGGGATGCATTTACTTACTGTCAAGAGAGTCGTAGCCCCAGTGGGGCAAGATCTCCCAGATTTCTGGAAGCTCTCTGGCTCTGTGGCCATTTAAATGCCTGGTTATTGTAATTAGTCTTTATTTGTTCACATGGGTGTGTTATTATTTCATTTGAAACAATAGGTTAGGGTCTCCATTGCCTAGTGCACACGTGTTTGAATGTCTCCTTTCAACTCCTGTTTCTCCATGATTATAATCTATAGCTCTTCCTCACTTCCCCTTCTTCATCCCACTGTTCTAGCCACACAGAATCACTTTCCACCCAAGGAAGGTCCATTGCCTGCCCCTGAGGTCCCAGCTCAGCACTGCTCCTTCCAAAGGGCTCCCCTCCCCAGCCTGTGCCCCTTATCCTCCCAACACACATTTGCGAGTCTCCCAAGTTTCAGGCCCTGTTTGAGCTCTGCAAATAGGGATATAACTGCAAGGACAGTCGTAGTCCTTGAGAGCAGACTTCTGGGTTGAACCTCCCTGTCCGTGCCCTAGAGCCCTTCCTTTCTATCTACTATCAGTTCTGTTGCTTTCTGAGCATCTAAAGGAAGGAGAAGGGTGTTCTGGAAAGAACACTGGATTCAGGAACCCAGGAGCCTGCTCCCCTAGCTCCGCTTCCCGCATCTCTCCAAACACCTCCATTTTTTAACCATCAGCTCCTTCATAAGATAACCTCACAATGTTGCAGTAAAGATTCATCCCTGAGTCAGGAAGATTCCCCTGGAGGAAGCCATGGCAACCCACTCCAGTATTCTTGCCTGGAGGATCCAGTGGACAGAGGAGCCTGGCGGGCTATAGTCCATAGCCTCCTGAGGGGGTCAGAATGGGAAAGAGAGGGGCATGAGGCACAGAATGAGATGCAATCAGGCCAAAGGACAGACTTTGTTGCTTTCCTTATTTAAAGAGAGACAACTTGGAGATTTTCCTTGGGCTTCAAAAATAAGCTGAAAGAGAAAGGAGAGACATTCTGATATGTCTGATGCCGCGTGCCTATTGGCAGCTAATTCTTCTGTAGAAATGGGGGGTTTATGATTTTCTTTTCTTTTTAAAGCTGGATCTTAGACTTGTTGACCTGCATATCCTCACAGCTCTAGGGGCACTAGAAAAACTCTCTTTCAATGTGCGGGTGATGAAACCAAAGCCCAAAGAAGGCACTGAATAATCTGAGCTAGAAAAATGACCAGAAGGTTAGGCTGCCAACTCATGACCTAGGGCCCCTTCTCTCAGCCCAAGCTGTGCCCTCATCTCCAGGCATCCTTAGCTGCCTCCCAGTCAGCATTGTCTGATTTATCCAGGGGCAGCTCTCTCATTTTTTGGTCTGGAGACACATTAAATGTGATCAACAGTTATTAAAGAAAATATCATCTCGTATCCAAATAAAGACATCTCCTGTCCTGTCCAGACTAATTGGAGCACATCTCTGTCTCAGGAGGGAGAACAGATACTTCATGTCAGAGATAATACATTAAATGAGTGAAAACAGGTGATTTTAACAATCATTGTCTAAAGCTGCATGCGTGCGTGCTCAGTCGCTTCGGGCATGTCTGACTCTTTGCGACCCTATGGTCTGTAGCCCACCAAGCTCCTCTGTTCATGGGAATGCTAAAGGCAAGAATACTGGAGTGGATGGCCATGCCCTCCTCCAGGGGATCTTCCCGACTTAGGGATTGAACCTGTGTCTCCTGTGACTCCTGCATAGGCAGGTGGGTTCTTTACTTTTGAGTCACCAGGGAAACCTGTCTAAAGCTGAGTAGGATGCAAATATTTATTGATGTGATTTTTTCCTCTGGTGATGTTTTTGTATTACTGATGGACACTTGCATATAATCAGGTACTTCTGAGTCGTTAAAAGGAAAAGGAAAAAATTAGAGAGGAGGACAATTTAAGGAGGAGAAAAGATGTTTTCAAGTTGGGTATCAGAGTAGAGGCACATGAGATGCACAAAAGCTCGCCCGTTCTGTTCTCAGGCCTGGTGGCTGGGGCAGGTTTGAGGTCTCTGCTGTTGTGCAGGAAAGGGTGGGAACTCCCCTCCGCCCTTCCCCTTCCTGCTCCTCCACTGGCTGAACAAGCAAGAGGAGGTCAGGACAACTCATACCGAAAACCAAGGGACCCAGAGCTCTGCAAATCAAGGTCACCCAGCATGACTGCTGCTTCTCTAAGCCTTTGTCAAACCAACTGTACAAAAAACCAACAAAGTAAACACAGAGAGGATTTAGAACCAGGTCAATGAGGCAGAAGGGTGCATCCAGTCATTAAAAAGGCACTGTAAATAGAGGAATTGTATGGTATATGAATTATATCTTAGTAAAGCTGCTACCAAAAAAAAAAAAAAAAATACAAACATCTTCCTCCCCACATGCACATAGATGACTGTGGCACATATGCAGGTGCTGTAGTGTCACCTGTCTGGGTATCAGAGCTGCTGTGCATTTGTGCAGCCCCTTCTTATTTCCACAGAGCTCCATAGACTTGCCTCTAGGGTTCCTCACTTTTGAGTTGAACAGGAAAACAGGGACAAGGAAACAGAAGTTTGATTTTCCTGAGGCCACACAGCACATGACTGGCAGGAGCAGAGCCTGGGGTTCAATCCCAGGGTGTGTGCCTCCACTTGGTACTGTGGTCTATATGGAGGTGAAGGTGTGGCTTTCATCAATATTTAGATCTTTTTTCACAGCTATTATGAACTCTACTGGGAAGAGGGAGTGCTTGGAAAGAATGAGAAATTACTTCTTAGAAGCAAATTCTAAATATATGGTTTCTATTAAGGACTAGAAGGAGTCAACATGATTGAAGAAAAATGTGGAGTCTCTATTATGGATCAAATCTATGCAGCCCTCAGTTAGTAAAGTTATGTATAAAATTTGAGCATATTGAGGGGACCCCACACAACTTAAGATCTGTTAACTCCAAATTCCTTTTTTTTAATTGGAATATAGTTGATTTACAATGTTGTGTTAGTTTCAAGTGCACAGCAAAGTGAATCAGTTTTACATATATGCATTGTTTTATACATATATAACAATGCATATATGTGTACATATTATACATATATACAGATATATAGATGTATACATAGTTATATATATATATATATACACACAGTGATATATATATACTGCTATATATGTATACAATATATAGCTTAGTCCTGTGCCTGGTCTATATTAAGTAGTTGCACTTAGCCCTGTGCCTGGTGCATAGTAAATAATTGATAAATACTAGTTACAGTCATTATAGCTCTGATTCATATATTGCTGAATCCTGTCATAGCACACACAGTGTGGCATACTGTAACTGAATAATAACTATTTGATCTCTAAAAGAAGAAATGAATTTGAATCCTACTGACATTACAAGAACTTGATATTTTATGTCATAGTTCATTTAACTTTCCCAAAACACTGATGGTGGATATTATTTCTATTATGTCCTTGAGGAAGCCAAGGCTGTGTTGGAATACTTGAAATATATTTCTCTAAATAATACACGTGGTCGCTTTAAACCATGAAGACAAACATGTCCATGTACTATAGAAATACCAACAAAGGTCAATTTACTAAGTTAGAGAAACGACGGTGCTCACCCCACGTTCAGAGTCTGTGAAAGTTTCAGGAAAAGTGTTGCACATTCCTGAGAAGTGTGTACCAGAATGAATGTGCTGTGCGCTCTTAGTGCCAGACACTGTTCTAGTACTTTCTCATGCCACCCTTGTAAGCACCCAGCACGACCTGGGAGCGGGTGCTCTTGCACCCATTTGACAGAGAAGGGAACTGAGGCTTAGGGAGCCAGCCAAATGTTTCCATCTTACACTGTTGGTGAATTTTCGAGTCAGATTTCACACCCAGGTCTGGGTGACTCTAGTGCCCTTTTTCTCTTCCACAACAACACACTGCCTCCCACGAGTTTCCTGAAATAGAACCAGAAAAGAGTCTGACTCATAATCCTCCTTGTCACAAAGCCATCTCAAAAATCGCTGGCTTGAAAAAAGACTTTCAGGACCACAGGTCAGGCAATCCTCCCCAAGGTTGGAATCTCCTTCATGACATCTTCCAAATCAACTGCACTGCCCTCAAACATGTCCGTGACAGACAGCCGGCCACTTCCATGGAGGGTTAGCAAGGCCAAGAGGCACAGAAGGTCTCTGGCTCAACCCCTCATTAGATGGATAATGACATTAAGGCACAAAGAAAGTATATATCACCCAGGATCACATATAGAGTAGCAAATGCCCAGATGACTGAGGGTCATTTTCTAGAACAGCTTTACCAGACCCCAAGGCCAAACTGAATAACTTTGAGCGACAACACTACTCCATCATAGACTATTCAGCTCAGATGTTCATTAAAATAAAAGATTCTTTCAACTCATCCTGGACAAGATCTACGCTTCCCAGAGTAGTCTCCCACTGTGAAACCTAATTCCTCTGAAATGATTTCCTTTCCTTGCCCAAGTTCCTGTAAGAAAAGGCAACAATAAACTCAGTTGGGTTAAAGATGTTACGGTTGACAAAACGTTATCCTAATCTCTGTATTAACCCTGGGAAGCAGGCAGTGCAGGAATTAGAATCCCATTCATCAGACAAGAGAAAAGCTGGATGGACCATTGTATTGGTCGGTATGGCAGGCAAATAATTATAAGAAGAACCTTGAACTCCTGAAGCTACTGAGGTGTGAGCTCTTTATCGTTCTTACCCTACTCTGATGGGGGCTGGCAGTAGGAAAGTAGAGTGGGTTCGTCCTCATGTGTTCAGAGATCCTGGCTCCTCCTCTGTAATAATCTGTAACCCCCTAGACCTTGGAGTCTTCACTCATCCCTGTCTAGCAGATGACAGAAGATACAGTATGTGGAGGATCCCATGAAAGATTTGAATGGTCCAGGCTTGGAAGCAGTAAATAAAACTTCTGCTCAGGAGTACATCAGTCAGAACCCAGGCTTACAGTCATATCTGGTGGAAGGGCATTGGGATAGGTAACCTAACAGTGGGCTCGGGTGGAAGGGCACATTGCTTTGGGTGATTTTAATAGACATTGGATAGTTTCTGTGATAGTCGTCTTGATTTCCCAGTATATCAGGTAGGGCTCTGAGCTAGGATTTCAACACAATTATTCTAATAACTAGTACAAGGTCCTTTTCAGGAATCAGTGCTGAAGCAACATGAGTCTTAAGTAACAACTTCAAGGTAATGAATCAGATTCCTATGATTTTTTTTTTTTCTTCTGCTAATCTTGCTAGTTGGCACAGTGGTGAAGAATCCACCTGCCAATGCAGGAGACACAGGAGATGCAGGTTCGACCCCTGGGTTGGGAAGATCCCCTAGAGGAGGAAAAGGCAACCCACTCCAGGATGCTTGCCTGGGAAATCCCATGAACAGAAGGAGCCTGGTGGGCTACGGTCCATAGGGCTGCAAAGATTCGGACACAACTGAACACGCACGCACACACACACACACACACACACACACACACAGAGCCTTGCTTATTACCATCTTTGATAGCTTGCAAGTTCTACAGACACTTCCTACCCCACAGAGGTGGTGGGTCTATCTCAGTGCAGCACCTTTCTCTCTATTCAGTGTCCTCCGTCAGATTTCTCTAGCATTTGGGGGAATCTGTCTGAGATCATCTTTGTTAAATATTTCTTGAGTCAACATTTTACCAAGTGCCTGCTTTGCCTTAGGGCAACATCCTGGACACTGGAGATCTAGAAATAAATGAAACACAGGATCGGTACTGTAAGAGTTTATACACTGCCTAGGAAATAAGCTGAAAAGATAAAGCATTAAACATGAGGTTGACAAGTATTGTAATAAATTTGGACATAAAGAGTAATGTGAATACAGTGGGAATGAAAGTAATTGTGGCTGGGGAAGCTTTCAACCTGGAAGCAATTTTTAAGGTAAAATTTGAGGATAAGTAATGATTCCCAATGAGAACACACTGTGAGTGTGCATGTATGAGTTGTTGTGTCCAAATCTTTGTGACCCCATAGATTGCAGCCCACCAGGCTCCTCTGTCCATGGAATTTTCCAGGCAAGAACTCTGAAGTGGGTTGCCATTTCTTCCTCCAGGGGAACTTCCCAACCCAGGAATCAAACTTGAATCTCCTGTGTCTCCTGCACTGGTGGGCAGATTCTTTACCAATGTGCCCTCTGGGAAATAGTTCATAGGCAGAAGCAAAATGTTGTATCCATCACAGGGACCAGAAAATAATGAGAATTTTAATTTTGGCATTGTTTTAGGGGTTTGATGGTGGGGAATGGCAGGAGATTCATATTTCGGATTGAATTTGAATTCCTAATTTGAACTCAGACTGCAAAAATTTGAACAACAAATAAAGAATTTCAAATTCTTGTCTTATAGCATTAGAGGAGGAGGGGCTGAGTGATAATGCAAACACTGGTTTTCCAAACTCACTTTCTGATCACTGTACTCATTGGTTCTTGCTTCCCTCTTGCTTTAAAAATAAGTGAAAAATTCTATCTTGGGACATTAGCTAAGGGCACGTACTGATTCATCTAAAGTTTCCTTTCTCTCCCTCATCCCTCTCTCTCTCTTTTTCCCTAAGCCATCTTCAAAGTACTGCTGTAATGTCAGGTCCTGAACCCACATATTCAGAGATTTGTATAAAGTCTCTGTCTTCAAGGAGTTCATAAACTGCTAAGGGAGGCAAATAAATAGATAACAACAGTGCAACACATACACTGGAATATTACTCCAAGATCCTGGGAGAGCCCCTAGAGGTGGTGCCCTGATCAGAGTCTGCAAGACTAGAAGACATGAGGATATGACACCTGAGCAATTTAATTCCAAAAGAGCCTTGCTTCATTGAATTCCCCAGTGGGCTGTTTTTATTTTGAGAGGTCCTATTTACACTGCCCTACCCAAGAATAGGTTTGCAGGTTACATTAATCTAAGACCTTCAGGCAATTTAAGGTAGAATGGCAAATGAAAGGGTTTGGGACATTCTAGTATGGCAGTGAGGGTTCCTTTTTTTGGTAGGGGGTCCTTATGCTGCTTTTAAATCATTGATGAGTACACATTGTACTAATTTCAAGAAAGTCTGCCCTTGACTACTGGCCAACTAGATGCAGAGAAATGGTCTGGTGGGAGGACTCGATTCTTTTTGCAGGAGGAACACTCCTCAGAAGCCACAGAAGTGATGCTTCATCATCGTTCACCCTCCCACGTTAACGGTGCCTCCTGGTCCCCAGCCGAGTCTCAGCAGCAATGACACTGAGCTTTTTTGTCTCCAGTGTGCGCCAGCCATGTCCCTGTGGTTAGCAGATGCATTGGTTTTGCAATGAAAGACTAAATGAGCCTGAAAGGAAACCATGAGTCTAACCTTAGAGGATTTCATGTTTTCAACCTCACTGAGTCATCAGTGAATTTATGGGCCAGGTGAGGAATTTCCAGAGAGGAAATGTCATGCGATGATTCCTTAGAACGTGACTTTGGGGAAAGGAGGGAAGAAAAGAAAAAGTTAGAATGACCAGTCATCAGATCTGGAAACATTCTCCCATACTCCCATCTCTAATTTTTTACCTTGTGAATTTTTCACAGACTCTATATTCCCTGTTACACTTTTCAGCGTGTCCTGAGGGAATATGGATTTTATTCTGGCTGTGATCTGACTCTAATTATAGCTGAAATAAAAATCTTTGACTTAAGAGCAATTGGCAACTTTAACTTGAACTGTAAGGTTATCCTGGGTTGCTGAAGCAAGAAACACTTTGCTTAATGGACTATCAGTGGGAGTCAGTTGATTTTCTATGCCTATAGCTTTCATCAATGTGTTTAATACAACTATGTGAATTTCTTCACGTGTGCTATTTGTCTTCGTAGAGCACAGCTTCCCTAATCTCATTTCTTTTAATTTTTTTAGATTTATTTTGTGAGGTGAACCAGTTTTTAAATCTTTGCTGAATTTGCTATCATATTGCTTCTGTTTTATGTTTTTATTTTGTTTTGTTTCTTGGCCACAAGGCATGTGGAATCTTAGTTTCCTATTCAGGGATCAAACCTACATCCCCTGCATACAAGAAGGTGAAGTCTTAACCATTGGACCAAAAGGGAAGTCCCTTGATTCTCATTCTCATTTATAGCAGAAATTTTTGTGAATCTGCAGTTTACCACATCTACCTAATAGATATTGGTTTATTCTCTATCTTGCCACCTTGTTAATTATGTACTCTCTAATATTCCTTTAGTGACTATCTTAGTATCACTCCATGCATCTTGCCATATTGCAATCTCATGCAAAAGATGACTTTTCCTACTCCTAAAGTACTGCTGGAAACTTAACAACTCTCTCACTTCCTCTCTACACCTGCCTTGTACATTAATGACTATTAGGCCTTTGCATTTAAATTCCCAGGGCAGTCCAGCTACTGTATTTTTTACAGTCAATATTGACTCATCTACCTCCACATTTACCCTCAACAGTCTTCATCATCCCTTCAAACATTTTCATATTTCTATTGAGAACATTTTTCCTTCTTTCAGGTGATAAATCTCCTCCAGTTGTGTGTATCAGAAAAACTGTTTAGTCCATCTTTGTGTTGGAGGGATACTTTTATTGGTATGAAACTCTAGGTGACTCTACATTATCTTTGCAGTTATCCTGCATGAGGTTCATTGAGCTACCTGAATATTTGGATTCGTGTCTTCCATCAGTTTTGGAAAGTTTCCAGCCATTACCTCTTCAACTATTTCTCTGGCTTGTTTCCACTTATGCTTCTAGGACTTCAATTACACAGATGTGAAAGTTTCTGATCATACCCCATTGTCTCTTACACACTTATTCTATTTTATTTTTACTTATTTTGCTTTCTCTCTCTCTCCTCTCCACCTGAGGTGGGTATTTTCTGTTGACCTCAGGTCCTCAATTCTATATTCTGTTGTGACTAATCTGCTGTCAGGCCCATCCACTGAAGTCCTAACACTCCATGTTTTCATTTATAAATGACCCCTCGGTTCTCTACTATAAATCCCACTTTTTTTTGTGGTGAAATTCACTATTATTTTATTTTGTTACTTTTTTTACTCTCTTTTTTAAATACTGATCATAGATATTTGAAAGCTTTTCTCTGATAGCTCTAATGTCTGAGTTCAGTTGTAGGCTTCTGTCCTGCACAAGAGCCAAGCACAGCTCCTTCACTCACTCCCAGAGCCTGCAACACCCTGGCACAGTCAGGAGGTCTCATCATCATCAGCTGTCATCATCAGCTCTCCTAAGTGACCCTCTGTTTTCTGGAATTTCAGCGCTTTTAGTTCCTTCCTTTTCTGCAGCTGTTTGACACCTAAAACATGTGGGAGTTTGGAACTTGTTTGTGCTTTTGTCATCATTTCCAGAGGGAACATCAGCTAGGTGACTTACTCCACCTTACATACCACTGTTCCCTGCGTGAGTTCATGGAGGTGCTTCCTTGCTGTCTTTGCTTCTTCTCTAACCTCTGCCTGGAAATCTGAAAGGTAGTTTTCATGCTTATGCCTCATGTTGATCAATCAGCTCAGAATGCCCTGATTTAAAGGATTATCTGGGCTGCAGAACCTTCAGTGTTAAAACGGGTACAGTCTTGTACAAACTAGGATGGTTGGCCCTCTTATGCCTTGCCCTCCTCACATTTGCAACTTTAAAAAATCTATTCACACTTCAGATCAAAAGTAAACATCATTTCTCTGTGATACCCTGTCTACCCTCCAACATATTTTCCAAGGCTGAGTAAGATACCCCTTTGGCACCTCTATCATGACTCATCTCAAGAACTATTTTGATGATCTATTATTTTTTGTTTGTTTGTTTCCAGGCATATTATATGCTGTTTGAAGTTGAAACTCTTATTTTTATTCTATAGTTCTACTGGAAAGCTTTATACTGGCACAGAATATGCTCTTATTAACCTCATGACTATATTCGTGTACTTATGCATTACTTATTCATTCATTGAATTTATGGATTCATTGCTTTATTACTGAGTATTTTCTATGTGCTTGGGTTTGGGGCAATTGAAAGAAAACAGCTGTTATCTTTCATATACGGTCAAGTGAAGAAACAGTTTTAATAAATGACTCTCATTTTCACTATTGCATTTAGTAAGTATATATTTTCTTTTCCATTATTTAGGAATTAAACCCAAGAATTACAAAAGGGTTAGGCAATTTCCCCAAGACTTTTTGGTAAGTTATGGACCAGAGTCCAGTTTCAGTGGTATTATTTTATAAGTAAGCCCAAATAAACTGGATTAAAAGGGGAATGCCTGTTACAGAAATGATATCACTACTTTAAAAATTACTCTCTCCATGATTTCTTATGGCTTCATGTTTTAGGATAGATCTGTGCTTTCAAAAAGGACTCTCTGCTGTGATGAAAATGTCCTATGCCATGCCATGCTAAGTCGCTTTAGTTGTATCTGACTCTTTTGTGACCCTATGGACTGCAACCTGCCAATCTCCTCTGTCCATGCAATTTCCCAGGCAAGAGTACTGGAGTGGGTTGTCGTGCCCTTCTCCAAGAGATCTTCCTGACACAGGGATTGAACCCACATGTCCTGCAGCTCCCACACTGTAGGCGGATTCTTTACCACTGACCCAACTGGGTAACTAAGGCAGCAATTTGTCGCATGTATCTGTCGAGCTCGTGAATTGGGTTTAATGTTATTGAAGGAGTGAATTTCTCATTTTATTTAATGTTACGTTAAGTAACTGGGTAGCTAGTGGTGACCCTATTGGATAGCACATGTCTAAACTCTTAAGTGAATGTTACTTTGTTCATATCAGTGACAAGATCTGCTACCAAAGAGTCAGTGGACAAACAAGACTTTTTTATGCTTAAAAAAAAACCCCAAAACAAAACAAAAACTCCTCACTGGGAATCTGATTTTTCTCAAAACACAGATCGTCTCCTCATCACTTTAAAATAGTCTATCAACTGAAGGGTCAAACAATCTTAGATCTCTATGTTCAAGGACCCAATTTCAGTCAGCCTTATGCTATGCAGGGAGGTTTATGTACTCGATACACATTATGAAAGCCAAGAGGAAGTATGTCTACAGCAAATCCTTAGAACCTAGAGGCCAGGGCTGAATAAAAGAGGAAATGCATAGATTCTACCTTTGAATGAAAGAGAACATGCATAGGATAGACTGTCTCTGGACATGAAGTAGTCCAATGCCTGGGACTTTAATGTATTAACACTTCCTATTAGCTGTTTTCATACATCTTATCAAATACACATTTTTACCTTTGTGTTTTGTGTAGTGGATGAGAATCTTACTTTTTTCATATAGACACACTCCAACTAACACCCTGATGAGAATAATTATCAATGTTTATACATTTATATCATTATTGATCCTACTTTAAACATAAGATAATTATAATTCGGATAGTTTAAACTGCTTGTCCAAATTATTCTTGTGTCATATGTTCTTACAGATTTTTCTTTTTTGGCTGTGCCACATGGCATGTGGGATCTTAGTTCCCCAACCAGGGATTGAAACTACAACCAGGAGAAAGAACCATGTGTTCCAAGATAGCATGATATTCTTGCACTAGACAGCTTGGTTTGAGGCTGTCCCCAAGATACATGGTGATACCAGAAGACCTAGAGTCCATTCTATCTAATTCAAGTTGACATCTATCAGTGACATCATGCCTACATATTTTACTTTGACCTCAGTCACTACCTATACTTAATCACAAAATCCAGTTGTCTCTTCCTCCTAACTATTCCCCATATCTCCTTTCTCTCTTATGTCCTGGAAAGCACCAACTTATCTGGCCACTTTCGTCTCTTGCCCAGGCTACTACATACACATACCACTCTTTCCCTCCCTTCAACCCATTCTCCACATACTAACCAGACAAATCTTTCTAAAGCATAAATGAGAAAATGTCTTGATTAAAGCCTTTCAAAGGATCTTCATCATTTGTAAGGATCTTCATGATCTGGCCCCTTGATAGTCATTTAACCTCAGATATTACCATAATTTCTTCCCTCCCTACCATCTGGCTTATCCAGCTCAGCTTCATAATCATCTCAAGCTCTCTCTTACCTTCCGTCCTTCACACATTGTTCCCTGTTCTTGAAATATGTTTGACCACTTCCTTTGGTGTGCTGACTTACCATTTGAAGTCTCAACTTAAATGTCAACCCTCCCAGTTTTCATTCTGTGGACTCTATAGATTAAATCCACAAGTTGCTACATGGTCTTAGAACACATCCCATGCTGTGGCACTCATCACATTTGCTTATTTAGTTGCCTCTCATTATGTCATCATTGTGCTGTAAGCTCAGAGTAGGACAGAGACTCTATTGGATCTCCATCACTAGTCACAGGGCTTAAAATATCATCTCTTCTAGGGTAAGGGATATATATAGTTAGCATTGTCCTTGTTGTCCTGACCTACTACACAGCCTAACACAGAATCATACCCAGTAAACTCTCATCACAGTTTGCTGAATGAAATAAATGGAAACATTAGTTGTTGTTGTTGTTTGAATCACTGAAATGTGGCATACATTAACAAATGCCAGAGAGCATGCAAGTGGTCCAGATCCACAAAAAACAAACCTCTGTCCAAGGCATCTGCATTTGGCACAGATAATTATAAACTTCAAGAGCCTCGATTCAAATGGAGAGTGAAACACTAATCCACAGAGTCAGCTGGGGATGCTGAAATGAATCACTGGGGAGAGATGGGAGGTCCAGGACAGTTTCCCGAAAGAAGAAAATCAGAGATAAGACTTGAAATCTGACTTCAATCAGATGCATGCATGTGGACAGGCTTGAAATGCTGTTTCTTCTCAGGGACTATATGATGGAAGGGTTTTGTCACCAGAGCTGAGCTGTCCAGGGCCAGTCAGCATGAGGACATGGTACTAATATCTGGCTGGAGGTTTAATGGAATCCACCACTTTTACTAGAAGGTGTTCAAGGATCAAAACATAGAATATTCTTCGGGAGGGCCTGATGAGTTTAACTGATGCTGAGACAGAACATTCAGTTTCTTCTCTGGAAGATGTACCCTTGGAGCAGATCAGATGAGGAATGCAGTGAGTGTGACTGTGTGTTTCTTTTCCTTTCTTCTTCATGCTCCTGCCAGTTAAATTCCATTAATTGCCAACAAAGAGCTTCCGAATGGAGAGCTACAATCAAGCGTCACACTCCATGTGGCTGGGTGGGCGGTGTCCCTCCTGTCTGGCCGTGACTTACATGAACTGTGATGTTCCGAGGGATAACTGTTCAGAGGAAACTGACAGTTAAAGATGAAGGTCAGCTCTGATGAATGAGATAACCTCAGAACACTCTCAACCCTGCAGGCAAGGGTGAGCCCCAGCTTATCATGGAGACTGACAGAGCAACCTCCCAGCAGTTGCAGGAATATTTAGTCAGAGAGACACTAGAGCTGGAGACCTAATAGTTGCAGATATCATACATTGATTTAATCCAGATAATCATCCTATTATCATTCTTTTGCAGATGAAAGATCTGAGAGGATCAGAGAAAGCAAATGACTGGCCTCAGGTCAAACATACACTTCTCAAGCTGAAGTCAGGTCTATCCATCCAAGGAGTCTCCTTTTCCTTTTGCCAAAACTCTAAGTGCTCACTGACCCCTGGCTGACCCCACTCTCCTGTGATGTGTGAGCTTCAAGGTGTTTGCTGGAAGGCTGTGATGAGCAGAGTGCCTTGCACATCATAAGGCACCTGGAACAACCCCGCGCTTTTGCTTAGAGACATTTTCCTTTCCAAAAAATAGCACAACAGACATAATAGAGTGATAAACGAACTAAGGCTCAGAAAGTGAAATTGTTAGTCGCTCAGTCATGTCCAATTCTTGCAGCACTACGGACTGTAGCTTGCCAGGCTCCTCTCTCCATGGAATTCTCCAGGCAAGAATACTGGAGTGATTTGCCATTTCCTTCTCCAAGGGATTCTCCCCACCCAAGGATCAAACCCTGGTCTTCCACATTATAGGCAGATTCTTTACAGTCTGAGCCACTAGGGAAACAGCAAGGCTAAGAGAGACTCATTAAGCCACTTGTTCAGTGTCACACCATCAGGACTGAACTCAACTGTAGCTGAGAAGCAATTCTGTTCTCTTTCCACCACTTTTTGCTTTTAAAAAACATACAATAAGTTCTTCTGAATTTTAATAATTTTTCCATCAAAAGCCTCTGTGTGCATGTGCATGGTACTTGTAATTATGTTTATTCCAATCACATGGGATATGATTCCACCACTGATTAGCATTTGTAGCTATTGTTGCAAAGCTGTCTGCAAACCATTTCAAAGAAGACAAAGATCTCCCAGAAAAGGTTCTGACTTGACTCCTTCATCTCCTCATTCCTTCCATGGGTCAGGAAGATCCCCTAGAGAAGGGAATGGCAACCCACTCCAGTATTCTTGCCTGGAGAATTCCATGGACAGAGGAAACCTGGTGGGCTAGAGTCCATGGGTTTGCAAAGAGTTGGACATGACTGAGAGACTAACACTTTCACTTCACGTCATTTATCATTGACTGAGAACACCGGTAAAGATAATTCTTTCTCCTTTATACCTCTTCCACCATCTGTGTCTGTCAAAATTCTACCTTAAGGCTCTACTGAGTTCAAATGACAATCATTAATCGAGTCAGAGAACTCCAAAACTACAACTTGCTGCAGAACGACCATTGACTGAAGAATGTTGGATCTCACCAAAAAAAAGATACCCCACATCCAAAGGCAAAGGAGAAGCCCCAAAAAGACGATGGGAGGGGCAAAATTACTTTTAGAATCAAACCCCTTACCCGCTAGAGATAGTCAGAGGGCTCAAACAAACCTTGTGCATACCAGGACCCAGAGACCCCACAGAGACTGAGCCAGAACTGTGCTTGTCTCCTGCAAAAGTACGGGTCAGCAGTGGCCTGCTGCAGAGGCAGGGGCACTAGGGGTAGCAGACCTGGGTATGGCATAAGTCCTCTTGAAGGAGGTCACCATTAACCCCACATAGAGCTGACAGAATGCTCACAGGACTGGGGAAACAGACTCTTGGAGGGCACAAACAAAACCTTGTGCCCACCAGGACCCAGGAGAAAGGAGCAGTGACCCCACCAGAGACTGACCCAGACTTGCCTGTGAGTGAGTGCCCAGGAGTCTCTGGTGGAGGAGTAGATTGGCAGTGGCCTGCTGCAGGGCTGGGGTCTCTGAGTGCAGCAGTGCATGCATGGGACCTTATGAAGGAGGTCGCCATTATCTTCATTACCTCCACCATAGTTTGGCCTCAGGTGAAAAAACAAAACAGGGAGGGAACACAGCCCTGTCCATCAACAGAAAATTGGATTACAGATTTACTGAGCATGGCTCACCCATCAGAACAAAACCCAATTTTGCCCTCAGTCAAATTCTCCCATCAGGAAGCTTCCTTAAGCCTTTTATCCATATCCTTCAGAGGGCAGACAGAATGGAAACCACAATCACAGAAAACTAATCAAACTGACCACATGGACCACAGTTCCATTCAATTCAGTAACTCAGTCATATCCGACTCTTTGTGACCCCCATGGACTGCAACATGCCAGGCTTCCCTGTACATCACCAACAACCTGGAGTTTACACAAACTTATGTCCATCGAGTCAGTGATGCCATCCACCCATCCAGTCATCTCATCCTCTGTCATCCCCTTCTCCTCCTACTACCTTCTGTCTTTCTCAGCACCAGGGTCTTTCCCAATGAGTCAGATCTTCACATCAGGTGGCCGAAGCATTGGAGATTCAGCTTCAGCACCAGTTTTAAGCCGAATTTTTCACTCTCCTCTTTCACTTTCATCAAGAGGCTCTTTAGTTCTTCTTCACTCTCTGTCATAAGAGTGGTGTCATCTGCATATCTGAGGTTTTTTATATTTCTTCCGGCAATCTGGTTTCTAGCTTGTGTTTCATTCAGCCCACCATTTTTTATTATGTACACTGTATATAAGTTAAATAAGCAGGGTGACAATATACAGCCTTGATGTACTCCTTTCCTGATTTGGAACCAGTCTATTGTTCCATGTCCAGTTCTAACTGTTGCTTCCTGATCTGCATACAGATTTCTCAAGAGGAAGGTCAGGTGGTCTGGTATTTCCATTTCTTGAAGAATTTTCCACAGTTTGTTATATTATATTCTTTGCAGCCAAAGATGGAGAAACTCTATAAAGTCAGCAAAAACAAGACTGGGAACTGACTGTGACTCAGATCATGAACTCCTTCTTGCCAAATTCAGACTTAAATTGAAGAAAGTAGGGAAAACCACTAGACCATTCAGGTATGACTTTAATCAAATCCCTTACAATTATACAGTGGAAGTGACAAATAGATTCAAGGATCAGAAATGGTAGACAGAGTGCCTGAAGAACTATGGACAGAGGTTCATGACCTTGTACAGGAAGCAGGGATCAAGACCATCCCTAAGAAAAAGAAATGCTAAAAGGCAAAATGGTTGCCTGAGGAGGCCTTACAAATAGCTGAGAAAAGAAGAGAAGTGAAAGGCAAAGGAGAAAAGGAAAGAATAACCATTTGAATGCAGAATTCCAAAGAATAGCAAGGAGAGATAAGAAAGCCTTCCTCAGTGATCAATGCAAAGAAATAGAGGAAAACAATAGGATGGGAAAGACTAGAGATCTCTCCAAGAAAATTAGAGATACCAAAGGAACATTTCATGCAAAGATGGGAACAATAAAGGACAGAAATGGCAGGGACCTAAAGAAGCAGAAGATATTAAGAAAAGGTGGCAAGAATACACAGAAGAACTGTACAAAAAGATCTTCATGACGCAGATAACCATGATGGTATGATCACTCACCTAGAGCCAGACATCCTGGAATAAGAAGTCAAGTGGGCTTTAGGAAGCATCACCAAAAATAAAGCTAGTGGAGGTGGTGGAATTTCAGTTGATTTATTTCAAACCCTAAAAGATGACGCTGTGAAAGTGCTGCACTCAGTATGTCAGTAAATTTGGAAAACTCAGCAGTGGCCACAGGACTGGAAAAGGTCAGTTTTCATTCCAATCCCAAAGAAAGGCAAACCTGAGGAATGTTCAAACTACCACACAATTGCACTCATCTCACATGTCAGCAAAGTAATGCTCAAAATTCTCTAAGGCAGGCTTCAACAGTACATGAACCATGAACTTCCAGATGTTCAAGCTGGATTTAGAAAAGGCAGAGGAACCAGAAATCAAATTGCCAACATCTGTTGTATCATCAAAAAAGCAAAGGAGTTCCAGAAAATCATCTCAGTTCAGTTCAGTTCAGTTGCTGTCATGTCCGACTCTTTGAGACCCCATGAATTGCAGCACACCAGGCCCCCCTGTCCATCACCAACTCCCAGAGTTCACTCAAACTCATGCCCATCGAGTCGGTGATGCCATCCAGCCATCTCATCCTCTGTCGTCCCCTTCTCCTCCTGCCCTCAATCCCTCCCAGCATCAGGGTCTTTTCTAATGAGTCAACTCTTCGCATGAGGTAGCCAAAGTACTGGAGTTTCAGCTTCAGCATCAGTCCTTCCAACGAACACCCAGGACTGATCTCCTTCAGGATGGACTGGATGGATCTCCTTGCAGTCCAAGGGACTCTCAAGAGCTTTCTCCAACACCACAGTTCAAAACCATCAATTTTTCGGTGCTCAGCTTTCTTCACAGTCCAACTCTCACATCCATACATGACCACTGGAAAAACCATAACCTTTACTAGATGGACCTTTGTTGGCAAAGTAATGTCTCTGCTTTTTAATATGCTATCTAGGGTGATCATAACTTTCCTTCCAAGGAGTAAGTGTCTTTTAATTTCATGGCTGCAGTCACCATACACAGTGATTTTGGAGCCCAAAAAAATGAAGTCTGACACTGTTTCCACTGTCTCCCCATCTATTTCCCATGAGGTGATGGGACCAGATGCCATGATCTTAGTTTTCTGAATGTTAAGCTTTAAGCCAACCTTTTCACTCTCCTCTTTCACTTTCTTCAAGAGGCTTTTTAGTTCCTCTTCACTTTCTGCCATAAGGTGGTGTCATCTGCATATCTAAGGTTATTGATATTTCTCCCGGCAATCTTGCATCGAGCTTGTGCTTCTTCCAGCCCAGTGTTTCTCATGATGTACTCTGCATATAAGTTAAATAAGCAGGGTGACAATATACAGCCTTGATGTACTCCTTTTCCTATTTGGAACCAGTCTGTGGTTCCATGTCCAGTTCTAACTGTTGCTTCCTGACCTGCATATAGGTTTCTCAAGAGGCAGGTCAGGTGGCCTGGTATTCCCATCTCTTTCAGAATTTTCCACAGTTTATTGTGATCCACACAGTCGAAGGCTTTGGCATAGTCAATAAAACAGAAATAGATGTTTTTCTGGAACTCTCTTGCTTTTTTGATGATCCAGCAGATATTGGCAATTTGATCTCTGGTTCCTCGGCCTTTTCTAAAACCAGCTTGAGCATCTGGAAGTTCATGGTTCACGTATTGCTGAAGCCTGGCTTGGAGAATTTTGAGCATAAGAAAATCATCTACTTTTGCTTTATTGACTATGTCAAAGCCTCTGACTCTGTGGATCACAACAAACTGTGGAAATTCTTCAAGAGGTGGGAATACCAGACCACCTGACCTCCCTCCCGAGGAATCTGTACACAGGTCAAGAAGCAACAGTAAGAACTGGACATGGAACAACAGACTAGTTCCAGATTGAGAAAGGAGTACATCAAGGCTGTATATTGTCACCCTCCTTATTTAACTTCTATGCAGAGTACATCATGAGAAACGCTGGGCTGGATGAAGCACAAGCTGGAATCAAGATTGCCAAGAGACATATCAAAAATCTCAGATATGCAGATGATACCACCGTTATGTCACTAAGTGAAGAAGAACTAAAAAACCTCTTGATGAAAGTGAAAGAGGAGAGTGGAAAAAGTTGGCTTAAAACTCAACATTAGAAAACTAAGATCATGGCACCCAGTCCCATCACTTCATTGCAAATAGATGGGGAAACAGTGGAAACAGTGAGAGACTTTATTTCTGGGGGCTCCAAAATCACTGCAGATAGTAACTACAGTCATGAAATAAGACACTTGCTCCTTGGAAGAAAAGTTATGATCAACCTAGACAGCATATTAAAAAGCAGAGACAACTCTTTCAGAAAATTGCAGAAGAAGGTAAACTTCCAAACTCATTCTATGAGGGCACCATCACCCTAATTCCAAAACCAGACAAAGATGCCACAAAAAAAAGAAAACTACAGGTCAGTATCACTGATGAACATCGATGCAAAAATCCTTAACAAAATTCTAGCAAACAGAATCCAACAACATATTTAAAAAAATCATACACCATGACCAAGTGGGCTTTATCCCAGGAATGCAAGGATTCTTTAATATCCACAAATCAATCAATGTAATACACCACATTAATAAATTGAAAGATAAAAACCATAATGATTATCTCAATAGATGCAGAGAAAACCTTTGACAAAATTCAACACCAATTTATGATTAAAACTCTCCAGAAAGCAGGAATAGAAGGAACATATCTCAACATAATAAAAGCTATATATGACAAACCCACAGCAAGCATCACCCTCAATGGTGAAAAATTGAAAGCATTTCCCCTGAAATCAGGAACAAGACAAGGGTGCCCACTCTCACCACTACTATTCAACATAGTTTTGGAAGTTTTGGCCACAGCAGTCAGAGCAGAAAAAGAAGTAAAAGGAATCCAGATAGGAAAAGAAGAAGTGAAACTCTCTGTGTTTGCAGATGACATGATCCTCTACATAGAAAATCCTAAAGACTCTACCAGAAAATTACTAGAACTAATCAACGAATATAGTAAAGTTGCAGGATATAAAATTAACACACAGAAATCCCTTGCATTCCTATACACTAACAATGAGAAAACAGAAAGAGAAATTCAGGAAGCAATACCATTCACCATTGCAACAAAAAGAATAAAATACTTAGGAGTATATCCACCTAAAGAAACAAGAGACCTATACATAGAAAACTATAAAACACTGATGAAAGAAATCAAAGAGGACACAAACAGATGGAGAAACATACCGTGTTCATGCATTGGAAGAATCAATATTGTCAAAATGGCTCTTCTACCCAAAGCAATCTATAGATTCAATGCAATCCCTATCAAGCTACCAACAGTATTTTTCACAGAACTAGAACAAATAATTTCACAATTTGTATGGAAATACAAAAAATCTCGAATAGCCAAAGTAATCTTGAGAAAGAAGAATGGAACTGGAGGAATCAACCTGCCTGTCTTCAGACTCTACTACAAAGCCACAGTCATCAAGACAGTATGGTACTGGCACAAAGACAGAAATATAGATCAATGGAACAGAATAGAAAGCCCAGAGATAAATCCACAAACCTATGGACACCTTATCTTCAACAAAGGAGGCAAGGATATGCAATGGAAAAAAGACAACCTCTTTAACAAGTGGTGCTGGGAAAACTGGTCAATCACTTGTAAAAGAATGAAACTAGAACACTTTCTAACACCATACACAAAAATAAACTCAAAATGGATTAAAGATCTAAATGTAAGACCAGAAACTATAAAACTCCTAGAGGAAAACATAGGCAAAACACTCTCTGACATGAATCACAGCAGGATCCTCTATGACCCACCTCCCAGAATATTGGAAATAAAAGCAAAAATAAACAAATGGGACCTAATGAAACTTAAAAGCTTTTGCACAACAAAGGAAACTATAAGTAAGGTGAAAAGACAGCCCTCAGATTGGGAGAAAATAATAGCAAACGAAGCAACAGACAAAGGATTAGTCTCAAAAATATACAAGCAACTCCTCCAGCTCAACTCCAGAAAAATAAATGACCCATTCAAAAAATGGGCCAAAGAACTCAACAGACATTTCTCCAAAGAAGACATACAGATGGCTAACAAACACATGAAAAGATGCTCAACATCACTCATTATCAGAGAAATGTAAATCAAAACCACAATGAGGTACCATTACACACCAGTCAGGATGGCTGCTATCCAAAAGTCTACAAGCAATAAATGCTGGAGAGGGTGTGGAGAAAAGGGAACCCTCTTACACTGTTGGTGGGAATGCAAACTAGTACAGCCACTATGGAGAACAGTGTGGAGATGTCTTAAAAAACTGGAAATAGAACTGCCATATGACCCAGCAATCCCACTTCTGGGCATACACACCGAGGAAACCAGATCTGAAAGAGACATGTGCACCCCAATGTTCATCGCAGCACTGTTTATAATAGCCAGGACATGGAAGCAACCTAGATGCCCATCAGCAGATGAATGGATAAGGAAGCTGTGGTACATATACACCATGGAATATTACTCAGCCGTTAAAAAGAATTCATTTGAATCAGTTCTAATGAGATGAATGAGACTGGAGCCCATTATACAGAGCGAAGTAAGCCAGAAAGATAAAGACCAATACAGTATACTAACGAATATATATGGAATTTAGAAAGATGGTAACGATAACCCTATATGCAAAACAGAAAAAGAGACACAGATGTACAGAACAGACTTTTGGACTCTGTGGGAGAAGGCGAGGGTGGGATGTTTTGAGAGAACAACATCAAAACATGTATATTATCTATAGTGAAACAGATCACCAGCCGAGGTTGGATGCATGAGAGAAGTGCTCGGGCCTGGTGCACTGGGAAGACCCAGAGGGATCGGGTGGAGAGGGAGGTGGGAGGGGGGATCAGGATGGGGAATACATGTAACTCCATGGCTGATTCATGTCAATGTATGACAAAACCCACTTCAATATTGTAAGGTAATTAGCCTCCAACTAATAAAATAAATGAAAAAAAATTAAAATAAAGTTCCATCTAGTCAAAGCTATGGTTTTTCCAGTAGTCATGTATGGATGTGAGAGTTGGACTATAAAGAAAAGTGAGCACCAAAGAATTGATGTTTTTGAGCTGTAGTGTTGGAGATGTCTCTTTATAGTCTCTTGGACTGCAAGGAGATCCAACTAGTCAGTCCTAAAGGAAATCAGTCCTGAATATTCATTGGAAGGACTGATGCTGACGCTGAAACTCCACTACTCTGGCCACCTGATGTGAAGACCTGACTCATTGGAAAAGACCCTTATGCTGGGAAAGTTTGAAGGTAGTAGGAAGAGAATGCGACAACAGAGGATGAGATGGTTGGATGGCATCACTGAATTGATGGACATGAGTTTGAGTAGGCTCCAGGTTTTTGGTAATGAACAGGGAAGCCTGGTGTGCTGCAGTTCCATGGGCTTGCAAAGAGTTGGACACGACTGAGTGATTGAACTGAATTGAATCAAGTCAAGCTGGAAATTATCCATCTTTGTACTCACCTAGTACATCTTAGAAGGTCCTTTACAAAATATATACACACTTATATATACATATATATATACACACATATACATATTCATATATAAATATATGAATCATTTTGCTGTAACACAAAATTGTAAATCAACTATAGTTCAATGAAAAGGGCCTTTTGCAAAGTACTCATTATTGCCATGCTATTAAAACTATCCACAGTCTCACTTCTTTGCAAAGTTCTTTCTACTGTTTTTTACACAACTTCTGTGTATTTTAATCAGATCACTGGATCTGTGCATGGTATGAACTATGTAAACTTTGTTTAAAAACATCTTTCACACTTTTTAAATTATTGCTCACCCTGTTCTTTCTTTGCTTACTACCGTACTTTGAAAAATCCAATGTTCCAATTTTAAGTACACCTAAAAAAGAAAAAGCATTTAGTTATTTTCTGGTGATTTAACTGTGGCACAATGCTTTTTATCATAGAAAGTTTGTATTTTATATTTATCACAAGGATTTTTTAGATATGTGAGACATTGTTTTTAAGATTATACCACTTACACAAGTGTGAAAAAGAAAATATGAGTCAATTTAATTGGTGGGAAGAAAGTGTTAGCCTCTCAGTTGTGTCTGACTTTTTTGCAACCCCATGGACTGGAGCCCCCAAGACTCCACTGTCCTTAGTGTTGTCCAGGCAAGAATATTGGAGTGGGTTGCCATTCCTTTCTCCAGGGGATCTTCCCCACCCAGGAACTCTATCCAGCTTAATTGGTTAAGGGGTCTTCAATCTACTTCCTGAAAGTAGCTCTACCTTTTTAAAACCTTGATTCTAGGCATGATTATTGAAGATATGTTTGAGCCCGTGAGTCCTATTGTTCTAGTGCTGGTTAGCCTGTTAGTGTGACACCATATGCAATCTTTTGATGTTGTTGTTGCTGTTCAGTTACTTAGCTGCGTTTGACTCTTTGCGACCTCATGGACTGTGGCCCACCAGGCTCCTCTGCCATAGGACTTCCAAGGCAAGAACACTAGAGGTGTTGCCATTTCCTTCTCCAGGGGGTCTTCCCAGATCAGGAATTGAATCTGCATTTCCTGCACTGGCAGGTGGATTCTTTACCACTGAGCCACCAGGGAAGTTAATCATGACAAAAGTTAGGTGGCAAATGAGTCAAGTTTGGCCTTACAACACACAGGTCAATTTTTTTAAAGAGACCCTATTTGAACATCATTGATTTTCATAAGCCTGTGTTGTGTTTGTCACTCTATATTTTCAGATCCAAAGAGAAAACTAACTTTGTTTCCAGTTCCTAAGGAAATTAAGAGATTTTTAAACACTAAAAAGAAGGGTTTCAATGTATAGAGGGTGTATTCTCTTCCTCAAAGTGAAATGCCTACAGTACTTTTCTTCCAGTGAAATGCTCAGCTTATATGAAGTATGTGGGGATGATTTACCATTTCCTTTGCTTCATAATTCCATAGATATTTCCACCACAATAAAACCATTAAAGGACCATGGCATCACCTTTGATGGCAGGAATTAGATGGTGGTACAAGATTTCTTTCATGATACAGAACCACTTTCAGGAAAGACTTTCAAATGCTTCAAATAAGAACAAAACAACAAGCCACCTACATAAAGATCCACTGACTACAGCACTCGCTTCATCCTCAAGATGATGGCTCAGCGTCAAGTCCTTGCTTTGACAGTTCAGATGGTCAGAATGACGATGGAAAAACAAAACTGGTCTCTGACTTCACTTTCTAACAGAAAAAAAAATCCACCTTGGAACTTACTCTGAAGATGTCCTGGTTTCACTGAAATGAAGAAAGGAGCCTAGAGCAACATGCTTGGCCAAGTTTCCCACAAAACCAACGGTCGCTTTTCTGAGAGGCTTTCCTTTCACTGGAATAGCTTAAGGACATGTCATCACTGACTCATATCTCATAAACATGATTTACAAAAAAGACTCAGTGTCAGCTGGGTTTTATTAAACTGCAAATTAAAAAAAAAATCTGCATCCAGAATATCCAACAGCTCAACACCCACAAATTCACTGGCTCCCCTCTCCCAGCATCTTTTGGTGGTCGGTAACCCTGAGGAAAACACACACCTCATCAACTCCCATCAGCCACTCTCTGCACTCGTGGGGAAAGCATCACACTCACAGAATTCCTCACCACAGACACATGGGTGAGCATGTGTGTGCACGCAAGCCACCAGCACAAGCAAAAAGTGAAGATTTATATAGTGATTCCAAAGAAAATAAACTGCTACATTTATGCATGACAAATGAAAGAAAAGGTCATGCTATGTCAAACTAGAAATACACATTTTTTTAAAGCCAGACTTGTAACTTAAAACAAGAAGAAGAAGAAGAATGCTTTGGCTGAACTTGCCAGGGAGATAGTGAAAAACTGAAAGAAAATAAGATACATGGTCAATGCAATAATTCAATTAAAATGCGTTGTTCTGACTCTGGGAAGCATTCATTTGCTTGCAAATCTCATATAAAACTCTACTCTCATTGGTTCCCTGAGTTCATGGAAGCATCACATCATTTCATTGAATTGTCTTGTATTTTAAATGATAATTTTAAAGGGCCCCTGGGAAGATGGAAAGGCACTGGAAAGCCTACAGACCTCTTCGCTTTACTGTATATAATGGCACTTATACAATCATTCAAAAGAAAAAATAAAAGTTACCGTGAGCAATTAGTAGCAGAACCTGAAATAAGTGACTCAAATTCTGCACTTCAGGTCCTAAAAAGCACTCATGCAGCTTCTTACACCATCAGATGGGCCTGAATTTGAATAAAAATGATAATAAATTATCTAGGATTCATGAAGAGACTCATTTAAGCTATTGTGTTGATGGTATGTGTGTGTGTGTGTGTGTGTGTGTATGTGTGTGTTTAGAGTAGCACTACTTGTAACAAACTAAAGAGAAAAAGAACAAACAGAACAGCATGATAGAAATTTATTTTTTGGTTCACATAAATCCCCAAATTTATGTTCCTCGCTAGTAGAGAGGACTTTCTGAAACCTGGTCTGCTGTCAAGAGCCATCTGTATGAAGCTGGAAAAGACAGAAAGAGTATAGGAAATGATATGTAGTATAGCAGTGGTCTGGGGACCAGGATGAAGGTGGCATCGTTTCTGCACACAAACCACCATTGGAGCCAGGGCTCCACTGGAAATGCCTCCTTGCTGTGTGTTCAGGAGGAAAAGGAAGTGAAATTGGTAAATAACTAGCCAGTCTCTGCTGCCTAAATGAGAAAAAAAAATCCTCAATTCTACCATCCTCCTCTGGTTAGGAGGCATAAAAAGTATCAGTCCCTTTGTATTCAACATGAAGTTGACATTTAAGGTAGATTTTTTAGTAGTGATTCCAAGGCCTGGGCTAGCTGATACTCCCTTAGGGAATCCCATTTCCAGGGAGTAAGGATCAGAAGCGGGACTTCCAACCAGTATACCATAGACTAGGGTTTGGGTAACATGAGTAATAATTGCTATGACCCTCTGCTCAAATGGCTTAGAAAGGATGTGGCACATCAGAGAATGTCTTTTTGTAATTTTTTTTTTTTTTTTGCTTTCGAATCTATGTGTATTTAATCATGTAGGAATTCACTCACATATTTTCCATTTCTTTCAAAAAGAAAGTTGAAGCATACTCTAAATACAATAAATAACATCCAGTAAGAAGATATCAGATCCAAGCCTTGTAAAGGTAATATTATTGACAATAAAATTAAATGAAGCTAGAGGTGAGGGCACTGCCCTTAATGTATGCATGTATGTTTTCAAAAGAGAGGGTTAAACAGTGGGCTGTCAACCAGCTCATTTAATGGTGATCAAAATAAGGAAGGAGGCCCCCATTGCTGGCTGCATAATTACCTTCCATGCTGGTCTGCTGTGATCTTTTCTTCCAGAAACTCCCAAGTGTCCCCAAACCTATTAATAATGAGAACAGAAGGGAACATTGCTGAGGCGCATACTTATCTGAGGGATGAAATCAGGTACTAAATTTAAAAAGGAAGGGATGAGCTAGACAATTATTACAGCAAGAAGAGAAGAAGGCTTAGTGAGGAAGAGAGAAAGAAAGCTCTGGCAATCTAACTCATTAAATGGTTGGATTAGAAACAAATCACAAGCAGTAAGTTTCTTTCCCCCCCCCCTCTTTTTTTTTGGAGGAGGGGGAATGAATTTAGACCACTGCTCTCTCTCTCCTTCCCCCCATCCCAGACTAAATTAGTCAAGAAGGGGAACAGAGAAGGAGTGGGGGAGGAGTCCAAGTGCACAAAAATCCTTAAAAGGGAGCCCAGTGTTGGCGTGTTTGACTAGAGGGGTATAAATAGAAGATCACAGTATTCGGAATGTTTGCTGGAATGTCTTAAGATAACCACAAGCATCCTATTAAAAACAGTGGACTTACCTTCCAAATTCTATCGAACTGTAAAACGACATATGCATGAGCCAAGTACTGAAAGGCATAGTACAAATGGAGTGAATTATTATATATATTTACATGAATATTTTATTGCAAAGTGGGAACTTCACTGAGAAAACAACAGAGAAACGGTTCAATAATTTATGGTGTGTTCCTTGAATAAAATATTATGTAGCTATTAAAATGAACATTGTGGAAACACCATAGCAACAAGTCGCTTTGTTTAGCATGCTGTAATAAAGGAAAAAGCAATGGGGCAAAAGGATGTCTGTGCGATGATTACCACTGTGTGAAAAACAGTTGTGGGAAAGAGGTAAAAGGAAGTTGTGCAAAAATGTTATCTATTGAAGGTGATGGCAATAGGGAGGATTTTTTATTTAGGTAGCTTCACTGCTCTATTATTGTTTCAGTAAGAATACATGCAGATGGAGGGGAAGAAATAAAAACTCTCCTTGACTTCTTGCATGTGCCCTGACCCGTCCTGGTTCAGGAGGCCTGGAGCTTGGCAGGCAGTCCTTAGAGGGAGGCCTGGGCACCAGGTGCCCTCTGCTTGTCCTCAGCCCTGTGGCCAGCCCTCGGGTTCCTGCTTTAGCTTCTTCTCGTGCCAGAACCCGTGAGAGAGGTAACTCTGTTTCCTGGGCCTCAGATTCCTCCTGTGTCAACTCAGCAGGGCTTTGGAGCAGGGCTGGGTGGAGTGAAGCATTTGGTAAAATATCCTGCAGGTAGGAACAGGGTGGCGCCGCTGCTGAGAATCATATGAAAACTGTAAGATGCCATAAAAATGTTTCTGCCTTCTTACTTTATCATCTGCCGCCTCCTCTCCTTCCTCCTCCTTTTCCTAACCTATTTCTCTCTCACTCAGTCTCTCTGTCTCTCAGTTTCTCTCTCAGTCTCAGACTTTATCTGTTTTTGTCTCTCTGTGTATCTCCTTCCCCTTCCTTTATCTCCTGTTCGCCCCCCCCCCTTTTACACACGAACACATAGGCTCGCGCACACACGTGCAGGCCTTTATACACACTCATGCATGCTTCTTGCTCTAGAAGCTTTCAGCTCTGCTGTTAGTGAGCTCACTTTGCTATCTTGTGCCTCCAGGAAGCACGCGCTTATTTATATCATCTTCCAAGTCTCCTCAGTTTCCACTGGAACACTGCCTTCAGGTGTGCATCTAAGAAGGACTTGAGATGCATGCTTTTTGTTGTGTCACTGATAAGACATAAGGATATTGCACTGTGCTCAGATTGTCCTGTGTTTCAGGTGTCCCAACATAGCACGTGAGACTCATAACTAGGAAATCTTTGCAGTAAGGCTTTGACACCATGTGAAGCCCTCTCAAGGTTGTAAAGCCCCTGACCAATATTTATTCAATATATGATGAACATCATAAGCAATGATTAACTCAAGGAATTAAACAGAGCAGATTATATTCCTTCTACCTTTTGACAAATGAAGACAGTGAGGCTGATATACATGACAAAACATGCCTAAGATAAATATCTAATCAATGGCAGAACTGGTATAGAATCCAGGACTATAGCCCCAATCCCAAAGTCCCTGAAGGGCCCTTATGTTTGTCTAACGCTTATTATGATGGTTCTAACAAGATAAGCAGATGAGGCCCACCCCAGTGTTTGGTTGTCAAGACATGGGATAGCTGGCCTTTCCTATAATTTCTGATGAATTTCTGACTCTGCAAATCTGTTACCTTTGCACTTCTAAATGCATTTCTACATTTCTCATGCAGGGGGATGCTGCTGACTGGGGGCCCACACTGCGAACACCACTTTTCTCTACAAATCTTCTGAGCTGCTTCGTATTAACCCCCGGCAGGACACCCATCAGGCCACCGGTTCCTTCTGCGTAAGTGACATTTTCAAAAATAGCGTCCTGCACAATTGTAACGGTGCCACACTTTTTCCGATCAGCTTTTCCAAGTTGTGAAATGCCTTCGGAAATTGTGTTTAATGGAGTGGGTGGTGGAGAAGGAGTCACCAAATGCATGGGTCTTTGGCCCTCATTAATATTTAGAGCTTCCTGAATCTCGAGGAAAGCGGGGCTCCTTGGCAGGGCGGGAGAACACGCTGAAACAGACAGACCTATTCAGGGAGATGGACAGGGCTAATGTGCCAGTTAAATGTTAACTCCCTTGAAAAATAAAAATAACACAGAAACCAATCTTTGCTGGGGAAATAGATCATTCTAGATTAGGCCAATGTTGTTGTTTCAGGTGGCTAAACTTATTGCTCCCGAACTGAGCTTGGAGTTTAAAAACAAAACCACAAGCACGAGGGTCAGTCCACAGCGCAGTTGTCTGAAGGCAGCACTACTAACAGTAACTTAATACTGTGAGTTTGGGAAGTTTGTGCTGTGGCTCTCTTACTGTTCAGGAGAACTTAAAAATAAAGCTAACTGTGCAGGGAACAGGAGCAGTTTGCTGTTTTCCATCAGGTACCTAATGGGAGGTGTTTATTTCATCTGTTTTCTCCTGGATGGTTATTTGTGGGGTCGGGGGTACAGTCATGAACTGAATACACAGGACAAAGATCAGTTGAGGGGAGGGGTGAGTCTAGGATAGAAGTTTAGACAAACTATTTGGAAACAGTTATGCATAATTCATTTCTCTGGGACTTTGACTTCACTAACATAACCATTAAGTGAAAGTCACTCAGTCATGTCGGACTCTGCATCTCCATGCACTGCAGCCTTTCAGGCTCCTCTATCCGTGGAATTCTCCAGGCCAGAATACAGGAGTCGTACCCATTCCCTTCTCCAGGGGATCTTCCCAACCCAGGGACTGAACCCAGGTCTCCTGCATTCCAGGTGGATTCTTTACCATCTGAACCACCAGGAAAGCCCAGTCTAACCACAGTCACGTGAAACCTTAACCCAGGTGGATGATTGTTCACTGGAGAGCTTTCCCAACTGTGCGGCCAGCGACACCAACACTGTCATAGCTGATGTGTTTGCTGAGAAAGTTATGACCACTCCAGTGGTTGAATCCATAATCTTGGCTCTGGGAGATGTGACAGTTCTTAGTGACAAGAACGGAATAGTCCTCTGGGGAGAGGACCCAGTAATTCAGTTTGATGGCCTTCGTGAGAAACAAATACACATCAGCAAAACATGGCCATGGCCACACTCACAGTCTCCATAGTTAGCCCAGCACCCACACTGTTTCCCAGGGATGTGAACTTTGGGGACCTTCATTAAGATGCTGGACTGTGCTGCCCTCGTCAAGTTCTTTGTGATCCACAAATAAGTCTGAAATATACAGAGTATCTTCTGTATACCCAGCATGCCATTAGTGAAATTCCATAATATCATTTTATCTCTATCAAGAACTTTTTGATATATTCTCTATCAAGAATATTGTCATATCTCTATTCTCTATCAAGAATATTATTAGAATTGATTTCCACACAAGGAAACTAAATGATAGGTCTAGTAATTTACCCAAAGTGAAATGGGTAGTAAGGAGTGACAACCAGAACTAATCAAAACACCTTGGTTGATACTTTAGGTGCTATTATCTCTGCCTATAATTCCCCCCACCCCCACTTTTCTACCTGGGAAACACAATCTCTTCTTCCAGGGTCCTAGTCCAATGCTGTCTCTTCCATATGACTTCCACTAAATTCATCCACTGACTGAGCAAAAGTGCTTATACTGTTCTCCTCTGGGTCCTTATAGCCCTTTGCTTGTACACTTAGTATTTATCACTCTGTTAAGATATTATTTATGTGTTTATCTTCCTGACCTAAGAAACTTTGCCCTTTTAAAATTTTGATACACATAATATCTAATGTTCAGTGAATAGTTGTTGAATCAAACTAAGTTATATTTGTAATTGGAAAACCACTCAGAGTTGGCTTTTAATTACATTTACTGAGCAAAATAATCCCTCAGTAAGGCTTCAGTTTGTGTGCCATCTAAATATGGCAGACCCAGAGGTGGTATCACATGGAGTCCGCCTTCAAGGCATTGCCTTTCCTTGGATATGGCCCAGACAGAAAGCAGGAGCCTGGCAATCAGGCACAAGCTGAGTGATGCTCACTTTGGGTCCATTGTTGGTGAGTTGCCATCACAGGGATAGTAACCGGCATGTATAACACACACAGTGTTTACACCTGCTATCATGGTGTCCTATGTGCTCACCACAGCCCCAAATGCAGATCATATCATGTCCCTTTTAGAGATGAGAACACTGAAGTTCAAGAATATTAAATAGATCATCCGGTGCCAGATAGCAAATATGTAGCAGAGTGCCTTGAGAGTTGATGGTGACCTGGCATGTATTCTGAATCTAAAGTTGACTATTGGACTTCCTCAGTGGTCCAGTGGCTAAGGATCTGCCTGCCAATGCAGGAAACATGGGTTTGATCCCTCATCCAAGAAGATTCTACATGCCTTAGGGCAACTCAGCCCATATATCACAACTACTGAAGCCCACGTGCCCAAGAGCATGTGCTTTGCAATCGATGAGTCACTGCAGTTAGAAGCCTGTGGACCACAACTGAAGAGTAGACCCCACTCACTGCGACTAGAGGAAGCCCACACACAGCAGCAAAGACCCAGCACAGCCAAAAATAAATGTCAAAAGAGAAAAAAAAATAGACTTGATTATTTTTGCTTTAGCTCTACAATTACTCTTATGACTTGGAAAAATAAAAGAGTATGACTTTAACCCAGGTTTTTACCAACCCTCACACTTCTTAATACAATTGTGTCTTGAATAAAATGCAAGACTGGGAGACAACAGGATCCACTGTGTTAGAAAAAGGAAACAAAACCCATAGCGTGATACCAAGTGGTGAAGAGCAGATCCAGTCAAGAGCCACAAAACTTCACGACGTCTGGTTTCCCATCTGGTCTGTCTGGCGTGCCAGCAGGGCTGGCCAAAAAGCTTACCTGATGGAAGCCTCCATTTTCTTTTGGAAACTCTGCTAAACAGAGATAGTCATCAGGGTCCTTCTTCCCTTAGAGGCATATATGTAGCTGGGGCACGTGAAACTTTCCAGTAACCCGTAGGAACTTCTAAAAGTCCAAGGGGCCACTACAGGTGTTTTTACCTGTAACTGGGGCGTGGTCAAGTTGGTTATGGCACTCACAGTTCAATTATATAATTATAAATTAAAAATTCATTCACACAAAGCCCCTCAAAGATACTTTGACTTCTTTGCAGAATCCGTTTGGTACCTCTAAGTTGTTTCAAGCATGCAGCGTGAATAGACTTCTGCTAAATTTGAGCATGGAGAAGGTTCTGGACATTTCATATAAGATTGAGGCTAGATTTTCTAGAACAAAGAAAAGTAGTATATCGGCAAATATATACCCGTTGGGATGTGGTGGGGGTGACCCAGTGATAAGTCCATGGTGCTCACCAACCATGGTCCCTCCTTCCCATGCAGAAGAGCATCTCTTCCTCACTGCTTTCTCTGGTACCAAGACCCAGGTAAACATTCTTGGGCGACTGTGGAGTCTGAGGTTAGAAAACTGTACCTTTGCTCATGGAATTTCTGTTCTGATGGCTCCTGAGTTAACACCATAGGACCCTGGTCTCTTCAGATCACAGGTCGCAGAGGAGCATCAATGTATTTGTCGTTTATTGTTTAAACAAAGAAGTGACTGAATAGAGATTTGTTTTTTGAAAAAATCCTGGAAATTTTGTGTACAATGTCTTAGAACGAAAGAAACAATGAATAGAAAAGCTAGTTATGAGAGTGTATGTTACAGTGCAGTGCTAAAAGAGAAAAAAGAGTCATGATAACCCCAAATGTATAGAGTGGGAGAGTTAATGCCTGGACTAGGAAAGGGAAATATTAGGTTATAAGATGTATAGGAGAGAATATACGCACTATAGTTTTTGGTTCCATTGAGTTTGAGAACCTGTACCATACATAAAGGCTTCCCTATAAAGAATCTGCCTGCAATGTGGGAGAGCTGGCTTCAATTCCTGGACCAAGAAGATCCCCTGGAGAAGGGAATATATATGTCTACCAGATAATTAGATATATGCAGGTATACGGTTCAGGTAAAATGCTGGATTAGTGATCTAAACACACACACACATGCACACAACTGAGAGGAATCCAACACCAGGAAAGCAAGGAGATAAAGCATGAGATATGAGAGACGTCACAGAGATTACCAGAGCCTTAAATCGGCTCTTCAAGTCCTAATCTTAAATGACTATATATTTTGCTAATGTTAATCATGTTCTCTAAACACAACGTAAAATTTTCACAAGCTGTACTTATAATGAAAACATAACCATATGTTCACGTTTCATCTCCAGGTTGGTAAAAGACCATAGTCCATTATTTCTTAAGCTAGGTAGGAGGTTCATGAGGATTTTTTATTATTATTCTTTATACAAGTATTGTACCTTAAATCATACGTAAATGTAACACATACTCTTTTATATATATTTCAAAATAACTTTAAAATTCCAAGCACATAGTGTCAGAAGTGAGAAGGAATTTATTCACATCTTAACTCTTAATTCTATTAGGGAGCTGATGATTCATTCTACTATTTCTAATGCAGTTCAGGCTCTTGACTATTCATTTCATAAGGATTTAGAAAATCCTAGACATTGTGATACCAAAAAATTTGATTATAAGTTGTACAAAACTAGTATGGATTCGTTCTATTCACCAGAAAAATGTACTTAGTAATAACTTTTCAGTTGTGATCCTTTATTCATCCACTCAGGCTTCCCTGGTGGGTCAGAAAGTAAAGAATCTGCCTACAATGCAGGAGATGGCGGTCCGATACCTGGGTCGGGAAGATCCCCTGAACAAGGGAATGGCAACCCACTCCAGTATTCTTGCCTGAAGAATCCCATGGACAAAGGAGTCTGGCGGACTATAGTGCTTTGGGTAGCAAAGAGTCGGACATGACTGAGCAATTAACACACACTATTCATCCACTCATTCATTCATTCATTTAACAATTTCTGGGTGAATACTCTTTTCCAGGTGCCATTCTGGCTCCTCGGGGTCACAGAAATAAGTCAGAGCCATTCCCTGAAGTAGTTGGTATCTGGACAGTTATAGTTCCACTTGATAGAGGTATACATAAGGTGTACACACGGCAGGGACCTGAGGTGTGGAATGAGTGAGGCTTCTTAAGATGACATTTGAGCTGAATATCAGGCAGGAGAAGAAATTAGCTCTCCCTCCTTGCAAGCTCTTCTAACAAGAGAATTTAATGTGATCTGCATTAAATGCAACACGTAAGTAGACTATCCGGGTGTCTGAAAAAAGCGTTTGGGGAGCTTACACAGAAGGGAAGAAAGAAAAGCAGGGATACCTCCCCTTCCTCAGGGACCTTCCCGAAGCCCTGATGAAGTGCTGCTGCTCCTGGTTCGCAAATTCAGAACCCCTGATGCCCTTTCAACTGTGATATGAGGATGCTACAGAGGATAGTTGAATCTGTGTTTAGTATGTGGGAAGACATAGCTTGGAATTTTAAAATATTTCAGAGGTATAGTGGTTGAGCAAGCAGAAGTGTTTCCACATGGCTGGTGAATGTCTCATCAACAGAGACTGGGACAACAATTCCTCCTGTTCTAGATTCTCAAAATCTGTAAACTGCTTTTGGTGCTACAGAGTTAGTCAGCTCCAGGATCTTGTCCATCAAAGGGAGGGAGTGCAGTAACTGATGTCACTCCGAGTGCAATGACTTGCCTTTGGAACCAAGCAAGGGACAGTGATCCTGAACCCTGACTCTGCCCCTAACCATTTTCATGAAGAAGTTGTCAAGAATCTTATCTGTCTTTGACAAGCTATCTGTCAAAGATTTAGAAATTATGCTCAGATTCTATTTGAATTTAAAGACAATGAATAGAAATAATTGGGAAAGTTGCTTGCCCTGATATAGTCAGTTCTTGCTGCTGTAACAAAATGCCATAGACTGAGTGGCTTATGAACAATATTTGTTTCCTCACAGTTCTGGAGGCCAGATCAGAGTGCCAGCAGTGTTGGGGTCTGGTGAGAGGCACCCTCTTCCTGGTTGCATACAGCCAATTAACCCCTTTTGTCCTCACATGGCAGAAGAAAAGAGGCAAAAGAATTCTCTGGGGTTCCGCTTATAAGAGCACTTATCTCACTCACAAGGACTCCACCTTTATGACCTAATTATCTCCTGAAGGTCCCAGCTCCTAATGCTATCACAGTGGTGTGGGGTGAGATTTCAACATATAAATTCAGGGGCGAGGGCACAAACATTGAGTCCATAACATATTACAGTTTTAGTTTGGCATTTACAGAATATTTTCCATTAAAAAGACTCAATATGTGTGGCAACTGGGAGGGGTGAGATGGGGGATTGCAGGGGAGGTTCAAGAGTGAAAGAATGTATGTACATGCGTGGCTGATATGTGTTGTTGTACAACAGAAACTGACACAATATTTTAAAACAATTATCCTCCAATTAAAAAATAAATTAAAAGAGGTTAATAAATGAATGGATAGAAATGTGCAACCTCAGTCATAGCAATGGACTAGAAGAGATCACTCCATTCCTGCTGAGGGTTTCCTTCCCACCCCCACCCCCACCCCCAGAATCTGCTTCCTCCCACAGGAGAAAGAAACACTGTGATGTAAACAGGTCCTTTGTTATGAAGAAAAGTAAAGAGGAGATCTTAGCTGATTCACAGAATGAATGAGCTGCAGAAGTTGAAGGCCTCTTGATTCTTTGTATTCTCTGCCCAGTGGAAAGAAAATAGTGTTGAAAGTAAGTATCTAGAATTGACCTCAGAGGAGACTTTCTTTTATCACACCTGGGGAAGTGACTAGGTTTACCAAGAATTACATTTGAAGAGATGGAAGTGGGACAAAGGCAATAATTACCAAAATCCTGTATGGTGGTACAAACAGTGTGAAATTTGGAGTCAAACAGCCCTGTACTCTTGGATCAGCCACTAAGTAGTCATTTAACTCTAGCAAACTTGCTTTTCTTAATTTTTTCAAGCATCATCTCCCCATTTGTAACCTCCAGAACTTTTATAAGCAATAAATTAGTGAATGTATGCAATTAGTTTATGATGGGCTTGTAGTTGGCACTTCAGAGTTGAAGAAGTCAATAGTTAATTGTCTCTTTGACAAAGTTGTGAAGCAACTGGGAGCTAGCCATAGGACCCAGGGAAGTGAAAATCAAAATACAGTGAGAAAGACCAAGATGGAGGATATGACTTGGGTTTTTTGCAACATTGAACTTTCTGTAATAACTCCTAGAATTTGACAGACTTACTTACCCAGTTACTATCTGTGACTGGCCTCTTTGTGCCAGGACACAGCAAAGCCCTAAAAGTCCCTTCTCTCCACAGGTTGGCATATCTGAAGAGGCAGGAGAGAGGGAGAGGGCATTCTTAGCTTCTTCTAAAACTGTCAATAAGAAGCCTGCTTGTGCTGGGTTTTTGGGGGAGAGCAGGGGGCTAGATGATGAAGAAACAATGAGACTTCCTCCTTCCCTTAACAAATTTTACAGTCTGGAAGGAGAGGAGCTGTTATGAGAATCAAGTGGATAATCATCATGAAAGGTGCCAATATGCTTTAATAATTCTCCTTCACATGTTTCACAAGAGACACTATGAATGAGAAGTGTTTCATGAGAAATATTTAAGGTAATTTAGAATGGGAGAAAACTCTCCAGCTTAACTTCCTTAAATCCCAGAAGCAGGGCAGAAGAGAAGGTGTTCTCTGTAACCATGTGAACCTTACCTTCTTCACAACAGTTTTTCACACCAAGGGGCACTCATCTGATGCCTTTTGTTTCTGCAGAACCTACTTCACATTTTTGCATTTCAAAGGTATGAATTAGAGATAAAGATGGCATCAGGTCTAAGAGGAGGGACTCAAAAGTGTGCACTCAAAGTGTGCAGAATTCTAATACACTTGACCAAAATGCCCATTTTACTTAATGGGCTGATCAAGACCTAGGGAACATGAGAGCATCTTTTGGTTAAGAGAAGAAGTCTAATACTCTTGACCAAAAGATGGTCTAACATTCCTAAGTCTTGATTAGCCCCTTAAGTAAAAACAAAAGAAATGACTTACTCTTAGTTTAAAAATTGCTCTCAAAACATGCAGTTGCGGCAGCAGAGGAAAAAATTACAAACAGGAGATAGACTAGTGTCAAAGATACCATGATTGTTAAGTGAGTCTGTGGATATTGAAGACAATGGGACAATGCAGTTTCTTTTACATTCTAGAATGTTTTGTCAACATATCTCATTGGATGGACAATCGTGGGGCTGACCTGCTACAGCCATAGCTTGATACCGTGTCTGTAATATGTACTCATAAAATAGACCCAGTTTGAAACTGCCAGGGTAATAGATTCTGTAGCAAGGATAAGAATTCTCAAGTGATTGTTCATTAGCACCATCCTCTCCAGGTATGTGAAAGTATTCTGGCTAGGATCACAGTGAGTATTCTGGTTAGGATCATAACTTTAAATGAAACTGAAATAGAAACTTTAGAAGCTCAGATTTTAAAAGGATCTTTGGTTTACCAACTTTACCATGATCTTGAGCATAAACCAAGCACCCAGATGCCCCAGGACACCATCATAGGACAGTGAAAGAGTCTCACCTCAACATTAACATACTTTGACCTCATTCCTTCTCCAACAATGACTGATTTGACTGGGACAATTTGCTCAGCATCTCTGATCCTCACTTCTTCTTCATCTGCAAAATGGGCATGATAAGACCTAAGGGGAACCCATGAACTACCCACACAGGGCTGAAACTGAGGACAACACCTATCAGCAACAGTGAACTTAACACATGTCTTTCTCTGCCATTCCATGAATACAGGTAGGAGGTAGATATGAAAAAATACACAGTTATATGTGTATATGTGCAAGTGTATAAATTTCTCCTAATGAAGAATAAACTGAAGCTTTAAAAATTGAAACACCAAATAGCCACTGAATGGTGATGTCTACAATCTCTGCTTCATCAGCTAGCGGTGTGCGTTCTTCTCCTAAAGAAACAAAGACAAATCTGGAATATTTTTAATGCTCAAGAGAAAAACCACCAGAAAAAAAGAAAAAAGAAGAAGGAGATAAGATGGAGGGGTTCATAGCTTCATCTAAAGCACTAAATCTATGTCATTTTCAAAACAAGGAAGTGAAAAACCTGCAAATATATATGGTGCAGCCAAGGTCCCTTGAAAGTACATGAGATTTTGAAAAGCGATATACTTCACTCTTTAGCTTCAGAGAGACTTCTATCTAAAGTAATAAAAATCAGCACTTAAAAAAAAAAAAAAAAAACTCTGGATATCGTAGGTGTATGTATAATTCTTTAAAACCTGCCAGTGCCTTGTCACTGAAGAAATAGAAAAATGCCACCACCGGCAATGAGAAGTATGCTGAGACAAAAGTGAGTTGCTTGGCAACAGATTAACTTATTTAAACTTTTACTGCTGCTGTGACAAAGAGGCTGAAAAGAGACATGTGAAGACAACAGTAAAATTCTCCAGATCAGAGGCTCCTGGAGACTCTCCGAAGTAGAAGAAGACACACTTGCCTGTATGCTAAAGCCTGGAGTTTGCAAACGACATTACCAAGCTCCCTTGCTGATAGCAAGTGCTGGCTGGGGATCACTAGACGAGGGGAGAAGCTGAGGCTTGTGCCTGTGACAGTGTAGACATTGATGGGTGTAGTTGGCTGGGAGAATGAAGGGCTGCAGGCTTTAGTGGCCTAAGCAGAAGTAGCACCTATTTGCAGCTCCAGCCCTGGCCCAAGCAGTAGCCCCCTGCCTTGGGCAGAGTTAACGTTGGCTGAGACAGTGTCCCCAAGAGTTCCATGGCAGGTATAGTCTTATAACTGCTGCTTAAGAGTGTCAGCGTGCTCTGAGCTCTGTGTGATAGCATTTTTTCCTTTTGCTCCGTCACCACCACCCCCCTCTATTTTCTCTTCTGTTCTCTCTGTCCTTATAACACCTCTCCTCTATTAAATCCTCTCTATTTGAAATACCTAAATTGGTTGGTTACTAGACACTGACTAATAGTATCTTAAAGGAACTTTCAGACTGCCTAAGTAGACTCAAAGCCCAGAGCAATATGATATGGACAAAAATAGGTATTAGCAATCAAACTAGGAAGAATATTGCCATGACTCATTTAAATCCAGATAGATAGATAGATAGAACATAAATGATAGTCTTTTTCTGGAGACCCCTGATTACTACCCATATAGAAGTGATGGTACCGGCAATGTGAGAGAATACTGCTGTCAGGCAAAGGCCAGTCAAAGAAGCCTCTGCCTGTCAACTGAACTCTTGGGACTTCATTCTAACATGCATTGGAACCATTACCAGTTTTAAAGGAGAGGAGTGAGATGGTCATACTTTCTTTTCTTGAAAACCACTCTGGTGGTAGGAGTGTGGAGGACGGATCTCCAAGGAAACTCAGAGAGCACAGCCCTCAAGGGAACAACTCCTTGGAGCATCAGCTGTGATTCTGCACATCCACCAGGCATATCTTTCCCCTTTGCCAGCCGTTCAGACCCTCCTGTAGTTAGAGACCAACTCATGTTCCTACTTACATCTGATTGTTTTACAGTCAGTTTGGGCCACTTCAGGGCATGATTTTTTTTTCAAGTCTTTGCTTTTGATCAGATTACAACATTGAGGAACTATAGGTGAGGATTTAGCTACATCTTGGCAGGCTGATTTAGGGCACAAAGCTGTAATTCTTTACCCAGAACTGTTAAAATGACCACAGCTCTACATTGACAGTTGGGGTACCAAAAAGTACATGGAAAGAGAAGTGAATTTTATCTCCAGGCCCTAACAGGCTTCCTGATGACAAGAGATGTGCTTGTTTTTACAGAAAGATCTAGGTCTTGGGTCATGGTTTGAGGCTTAGCCTGTGATCTCATTATCCCAGTCAGTGCTTTTCAGAATGATGTAAACTTGTCTTTCGCTCTGCAAAGCCTCTAAACATGGATTCAGGAATGTGTTTCCCATGCATTTAATGGAATTTAAGCTTCAGCATCCTCTTGTGACTGGGCTCCTCCCAGGCTTTCAAAGACCCTGGCCACTTGCTTAGATGGTCATATGGTTTTATAAAATTTGCAAAAATTAATATTCTTTAACTACAGTCAGTTAAGACCATTGTTTCTGTCCATTTCACCTTCTCCATCAAGTTTTGCCTTGTGTTGGGTGATGTTACAGTGACTGTGGGAATTTTGAGGGTCTAACTGGGAAGAACCTGAGTTGGGATCAGTTTGGGCTTATTGAAATGAATTTATGTCTCACACTCATTTCCAGAACAATTCAGTTACTGCTAACCATTTTTGTGTAGGAATGGAGTCTAGAAATATTCCTACTACCCAGGTTTCAATTCATCCAGTGTCATGACCCAAAGATGCAGGGTCAGAAGTTATTTCACCATTTAAACTTACCCCACAGCACCAGAAACATGTGGGGAGTATGGGAAAAGCAGACCTCAAAATATATAAAGCCAGAAGCTAATCTGTGGAAAACCCTCCCGATCATCAAATATACAAAATTATAAGCAGATAATTTGAAACAGAAGTTCTTCCCTTCCAAGAATATACTTGATAATGTAGCAGATGCAATTAAAATACTCTACATTTTTAACAGAAAATTAGATTAAATAGAATTACTATAATAACTGTTTAAATTCTTGCTGATCTGAATGAAAAAACTGACATTCACAAAAATAACAAACCCATAATACATCATTACAACAAAGATGCTGTGACAAACTGGTTAATGAATGATGTCCAATCAAAGTGTGTATGAATACTAACTGCTAAGAAAACTTGAAATGACCCCAAATTATTAATATATATCTTTTAAATAAGAAAAATGTGATGGTGCCTTTTCCAAATTTGACAATAGTAAACATTTTCATGTCATGACTGACAAGGAATTTCAATGCTAAGAGATTTTCTGATCTATTAATAACTAAAAAGAATCAATCAACTATAAGAGAGGAAAGATGGGATTATCTTTTCATTCTCTTTATAGAAAATCTTACAAAATCATTGTTATATGAAGACATAATCAAAGTTTATACCATTTGCCATACTCTTGCTAACAAAGGCTGATTGATTCACAGCTCCTTCTGGAGCTTACAGATGTAAACCCTTTAAGCTTTGATCTGAAATGTCTAGAGAATGTTGATGTTCAGAGAATATTGGCTGAATGAAGAAATGAATAAATTAAATCAATGCATTTATGAACAATTATTGTTCGTTTGTTAAATCATGTCCGACTCTTTGAGGATTCATAGACTGCAGCACGTCAGGCTTCCCTATCCTTCACTATCTCCCGGAGTTTGCTCAAATTCATGTCCACTGAGTCGATGATGCTATCTACCCATCTCATCCTCTGCCACCCCCTTCTCATCTTGCCTTCAATCATTCCCAACATCAGGGTCTTTTCCAGTGAGTTGGCTCTTTGCATCAGGTGATCAAAGTATTGGAGCTTCAGCTTCAGCATCAGTCCTTCCAATGAACATTCAGGGTTGATTTTTTTCAGGATTGACTAATATAAACAATACTTTGTTTTAAATTCCCATTTACCTTCTATACTGTATGCACAACATATGCATGCATATTCAGTCGCTTGAGCTGTGTCCAGCTCTTTGTGATCCCATGGACTGTAGCCTACCAGGCTCCTCTGTCCCTGAGGATTCTCCAGGCAAGAATACTAGAGTGGTTTTCCATGCCCTCGTCCAGAGGATCTTCCCAACCCAGGGACTGAACCTGTGTCTCCTGTGTCTACTGCATTGCTGGTGGATTCTTTACCACTGAGTCACTATGGAAGCCCACATTTTTTATACACACACACACACACACACACACACCTATTAGGAAAAACAACATTTTCCCAATTGTGTATATGTTATATATATAAAAACACACAATTAGGAGAATATGTTTTTATTCATATTAATAATGCCTAACATTTACTGAGAAATTATTGTATATAAGGTGCAGGGTTAGCCACTTTGAGTACATTATTTCTCAAAGCATAAATGTGCACTTTTCCCTTGAAAGTAATGACTTAACTTGCTCAGGGAGGTGAGAGTCCACAGTTCCAAGGTGAACTGTTTATTCCATAGGTAATGTAGGCAATTGTTGGATATTTTCCTAAGGTCAGAAAAATAAGTTATTGTAATATACTTAGTTGCTCTTATTTCTGTATAAAAATTCAACATCTGAGAGAGGGAACATGTTTGAGGAGAATAGTTTTAGAATTAAAGATCTGAGACTGAATCCGTGTTCTGTTATTTATCAGATAAAGGATCTTAAAACATGGCATAGCTCTCCTCTCTGAGTCTTTGATCTGATGGTGGAATTGTCAGTAAGAGCCTATCAACAAAAGGCAAAGTTTAATTTCTTTATTTTTGGTGCTGTTTCAACGAAGCCTACACTTAGGAGAGGGAGGGAGGAAACTGTGTTTTTCCCAGGCCTCCCTCTCCCACTCCAGGTAAATTGCTGGTTAAAAAACGATTATGCCTTTCATTTGTCAGGTATTAAGATTTTTCTCAGCAGAAATGTGGACTCAAAGAGCCCAGGAACTGCTCTTTCCCCATCTGGAGAGAAGTTTGCTAGAAGCAAACCTGCAGGAATCATGGCCTCTGTGGTGCCAGCGACCAGAGATCCTTCTCATAAACCAGAACCACGACCTGTCTCCAGGCCAGCGCAATTGCCCTCCTCAGACATGCCTCATGTTCCCACATCTCCCTGTGGCCTCACACACGGCTCCTCATCCTCAGACACTGGTCTCTCTCTTCTCCATCCATGACCTTTTACTTACCCTTCAAGGCCTAGCGCACATGGCCTTTCCTCAAGACACATACATTTCTGGTGTCTCTTCCTCTTCTTTCAGAAACACCAGCCTGATCAGGTAAGCGCCCCACTCTCATGACCTTACTAATCTTAATTACTCCCTTAAACTTGTTGTTGTTGGTCACTTAGTCACGTCCGACTCTTTGCAACCCCATGGACTGTAGCCCACCAGGCTCCTCTGTCCATGGGATTTCCCAGGCAAGAATACTGGAGTGGGTTGCCATTTCTTCCTCCAGAGGATATTCTTGACCCAGGGCAAGATCTGTGTCTCATGCATTGGCAGGCAGATTCCTTAACCCTGAGCCACCAGGTGTCCAAATGCAGTCACACTGGGATTTAAGATTTCAACATATAGATTTTGGGGTGGGTGATACAATCAACCTATAACAGCAGGAAACCACTTAAATTGGAGGAGGGGTGCAGGTTAACCAGCTACAGCACTGTGGCAGTTCAGGAAGAGGTGCTTCTCCTGGGTCTTTGGGAAAATCCCCAGTTCTGGTACTGACAGGACATGGCTCCTGGTAAAGGCTGACTCCTAAACACAACCCAGGGACAAAAGGCTGTATCTGTAGCTGCTTAGAAGCTGCCTGATTTCTTGTGCTCAGGCTACTGCCCAGACTCAGGGAAGATGCTTAGAGAAAGGCTGGGGCACCAGGGAAACAGTGGGTGGGGCTGAGTGAGGAGTTTGTCTTCCTGTGACCCAATCAGCTCAGAGACAAGGATGTCACATGTGCATTTGATCCCTGGGAGAGATCGGGGCACAGTGTTATTGCATCATTGGCGAATTTCAGATGATGTTTACCTAAGCATGTAGTAAGCCCCCGTAGACAGGAGACCATCATGCAGAGGCTGCCCGGGTCCAAGGGGCTGCAGGAGGTGGCCGTGCATTGGGTGAAACCTTCAAGATCCTGTCCTGACCTAACATTCTGATTCTTTAAGTAGTAAAGTGGACAAGAAAAAGCTTCCCATCGCTCTCCATCCCCGAGTACATTTTCTTAGTTTACCTTGCAATCTTATTGAATGCTGCTCCTATTTTGTATCTGAGTTTGCTTCATTTTCCAGTTGTATTTTAAGAGGATGACAGCTTAGTTTTTCTTCACTAGAAACGTGGTACCTCAAAATTTTTTTTTCATTGATCTTTGCCCTTCAGATGCCCACATATGGAAATATTAGTAATATCTCATTAAAGGGTTTCTTGTCTTCTTTCTTCCAGGCTGTGAGTTGAACTCAGCCTCTGAATCCAGCTCTGCTGCTCCTCAGAGGTCACCCTGTCTGTTCCTGCTGTGACTGACCACTGGCTTTCACGCATATGTGCTGATTTACGCTGTTCACCAGAGAGTCAAAAGAGACAAAGTGGCCCAAACATAATAAGACAACCCACTCAAAACATTTTCTGTGCTTCCACCTTACTGACTTTTATCATAAATTAGAGATTTTGAAGAGAATGAGTCATAGAAAAAGAAAAAAAAAAAACCCCAATAACCTGGTTTGGCAATCAGCATATTATATCTCCCCAGTGACTCATGATATCAGATACAAGTCAGGACAAACAGAGTTCCTGTCAGAGAGAAGCACGGTTAAAAATAAAAGCAAAAAATAGGAAGAGGGGAAAAATCCTTTTTAACTGTACCTAGAACTCTCCCTGCCCTGCATTCCCTAATGAAGGTCTTGGGAGGGCAAATGATCTGAAAACTTGAGTCATAAATCAGGAGGAAGTGACTCCCAGGAAACAAAGATGCATGGATTTCTGGAAAAAAAAAAAAAATCCTGCAGGAAAAGACAAGGAGGCACACATGTTTCATTAAATATGAGGGGGATGAAAGAAGGACTCTTCCCAACGGAATTGGGGAACTGCAGAAGGACCACAGGTATCAGAGTTGAGCAAACTTGCATCTTCATTTTGGCTCCCCCAGAATTAGCTGTGCAACCCTCGAAGGTGGAGAGTTACTTAACTTCTCTGGTCCTTAGTTTTCACACCTGGAGCCTGAGGATAGTTTACCATGTTGTGGAGCCATTGTGAAGATGGATGGATATTGAGTGTGTTAAGCACTTAACTTGATGTATCAACTTATAGATGTAACAGTAAAGAGTTATTTGAAATTATTTGCTTTAAAACATTTGGATGAAAACCAATCTATACAGAGATTTCTAAATCCCTGATTAATAACTCTACCTGGCACATTACATAACCCCAGCTTCCTAAGGATGGTCGAATACTGTACTGACTCTTGCTAATGACACCCTCAAACATTTAGTACAGCCAAAGGGTTTAAGGGGCCCAGGTCTATCTAGTAGTTTCTCAGATGTCAAGAGATCTTTTAGTCTCTCCCCTTCCAGCCTGGGCAGTCTTTCAAAGCACATTTGGAAACCCCAAAATAAGTTTTCAACCAGACAACCTGGGCTAAAGTCTTGAGTCTTCCACTAGCTATTTATGTGAGATTGACAAGGTGATACCATTTCTGAGGCTTAGCTTCCTCACCTGGAAAGATGCAGTAAATAACTACTACCTTAAACACATGTGTGCTCAGTCACTAAGTCATGTCCAACTCTTTGCAACTCCATGGACTGTAGCCCACCAGCCTCCTCTGTCCATGGAATTCTGCAGGCAAGAATACTGGAATGGGTTGCCATTTTCTCCTCCAGGGAATCTTCCTAACCCAGGGATCGACCCCTTGTCTCTTGCATCTCCTGCATTAGCAGGCAGATTCTTTACCACTGAGCCAGTTGGGATACATACTACCTTAAATAGATGCTGTAAAATGTTATTAATAAATATGGAAGTTGAAGAGCCTAGCAGAGGTTAGAGGCACAAGTCACTGATGGACCATTTCCATTCCTATAGAGTAATTAATGTCAGGATTTTGCTAACCAGAAATAAACTAAACAACAGCAGAAACCACCCTCTCCCTGATTATAGAAGAAGAGTTGGAAAGGATTTGGCTCTAATTGTAAGTGCTTTGTGAAGAAAGGAGCAATGTTCCTGCTTTCAGACCAGCCTCTATGCATCTTTATTGGTGTCTGCTTTCTTGTGCCCAGGGAGGGAGCAAGAATCTGCCCTTGAAGAGTGGAGAGGTTGTGGTCTCCTGGACCCCTGCCCCTGCCCCGCTGTGAAAGATCGCAGCCTTCTGGGACAGACTTGTGTGATGTCATGTCCTGGTTTTCTGCTTCGTAGTAGTGTGAGGTTGATCAAACTCGGAACCTCAGTTTTCTCATCTATGCCACAGAAAGGTTTCTCCCGGGGTTGCTGTAAAGATTAAACAGTCCAAAGCCAGAGCCCGCCCCACCAGCCGCCGCTTCGTGGTTGCATGGTTGTCCTGACTGTCTGCAGTCCTGCGCTGTGATTCTTTGCTGCGCGATCAAGGAGTTTGCTCTTTGCACTGCCTTGGAGACCAGACACCCCTTGGGCTCTCCTTTGAGGATCTAGCTCTATAAATAGCTGTAGCATGAAATCAGTCAATAGCTGACACTCTTCCTCGTCTCTCCTGAAGTCACGACTGAGGATTGTCAGCAACGGCAACACACAGAGTAAATGTCTGAGATTTAGAAATTTTGAAATCTTTACAGCTGTAATCCCTGGCCTGGTGTTTCTGACTCCCTTCTGAGAGGTCTCAGCTTATCTTCATCTTTCTGGATGGGATTCACCATACCTTCCCCATTCTCACTTTCAATCTACTTCTGCCCCACTGCTTTACTTTTAGGAAAAAAAAAAAATAGAATTCCTGATATTTGTGGTGGATTATATCCTCCAAGGGCTTCCCTGATATCTCAGTTGGTAAAGAATCCATCTGCAATACGGGAGACCTGGGTTTGATCCTTGGGTTGGGAAGATTCCTCAGAGAAGGGAAAGGCTACCCACTCCAGTATTCTGGCCTGGAGAATTCCATGGACTGTATAGTCCATGAGGTCGCAAAGAGTTGGATATGACTGAGCGACTTGCACTGCCCTATATTCTCCAAAAATGGCCACATGATTTGGCCTCACATGATTCTGGTCTTGCATGTTCTTCCTCATATCAAGAAATAGAGCCACGTCACCTTGGAGCTTGGCAGGTGTTTAAAGCTGGCCCAACAGTGGAAGATGTTGAAAGTGACATGTGGGATTCTGGAAGTTAGATTAGAAGAGGAGTACAGATTCTGCCTCTCTCTCTCTCTCTCTGTATCTAATTCTCTTGGGAAACTCACTTTGGATCCACTGTATAAGAATTTCAGCTCTCCTGAAGCCTGCATGCTAAAAAGGCCAAGTGGACAGATCACACTAATAGGTACAGTCCAATATACTCTTCAAGAACTTTGCAATGTCCCAGTTAAGAAGTGGAGTCTATTTACTGTCCTTTTGAAACTGGGAAGGACTGCATGGCCCTCAAAGCCACAATGCTGGAGAAACTCCATGACAGGACCACTTAGTAATAGAGAGAGATGTCCAGGGAGCTCCAGCTGTCACAACTCCCAGATATGCACCTCTTCCCAGCTCAGCTGGATGCCAGCGGGCAAACCTTCAGATAATCTGGCCTCGTTCTCTGAAACTAAACGAGGGACATCAAGGGAGATGTGTCAGTCATCCCGCTGAGCTGTGAGAATCAGTAATGATATGGTTATTGTTACTTTAAAATCACTAAGTGTGGGTTAATTTGTACATAGCAGTAGATATGGGGCACCGAGATAGACTGTAAAATTTTAAAGAAAAAATATTAGGCTGGAAAACATAATAATCAAGTAAATATTTAACAGATAAGAAAGATGGCTGTCCAGAGAAGAAAGGTTGTGAATCAAAACAAAAGAAAACAAAATAGATCATAAATTGTGAGTGACAGAAAACCATATTAAAGGGATATATTTGACTATTTTATATGCAAATACAGAGATTCAGATTAGATGACTCGGTAGACAGAATGAAAGATAGTGAGGGATTTGGGAGAATAGTATGACTCAAAGCAGGACTGCAAAGCTCCCAATCCAAAACAGAATAAGAAAAACAGTAAGGAGGATAAAGATTTTTTAAAAAATCAGTCTTTCCAAACTTATGGTTGCTGGGGTGGAGGGGTTTGGGGTGGTCACATACACACTGCTATTTTTAAATTGGGTAACCAACAAGGACCTACTGTATAACACAGGGAACTCTGGTCAAAGACATGTGGCACCCTGGACGGGAGGAGACTTTGGGGAAGAATATATATATGTATATATACACACACACACATATGGCTAAGTCTCTTTGCTCTTCACCCGAAACTATCACAATATTGTTAATTGGCTATATCCTAGTACAAAATAAAAGGTTCAAATAAATAAATAAGTATACAAAAATAGGTGGCACATAGTTTATTGTTACTCATTTTGAAGAAGATAATCTTGAAACAGAATGACAGAGTAATTTAGAAAATAAAATGCAAATAGTTTCCTATTCCTCAAGAATATATAAGATGTTAGAGGACACATACAGTCAAAATCCTGCAATATTGTCTTTATTTCTTCCAATATGGAAGGCCATCTGGAGTAATTTCGTGAATACCTTCTCCAAATTAAAAGCCTTTTCTCAGCACCACAGGTGGGAAAGTTTCCAAAGAATGGAACAACTTATTTCCCATCAATTTTTTCCTAAACTTAGAGGAGGCAAGCATGGAAACAGACTGATCATAACTATTTCCATTACAATTGACAATAAAATATGACAAAACCTGTTAGGATTTGGCTGTCCTTTGGGAAAGGAAAGAGTGCAGAAGGAGACAGAAGAAGGAGTTCTACCTGGTCTTTTTTCCAACAGCTTCCCGGGTGGTGCTAATGGTAAAGAATCCGCCAGCTAATGAAGGAGATGCAAGAGATGAAGTTTCGACCCCTGGGTCGGGAAGATCCCCTGGAGGAGGGCATGGCAGCCCACTCCAGTATTCTTGCCTGAATAATTCCATGGACAGAGGAGCCTGGCAGGCTATAGTCCATGGGGCCACAAAGGGTCAACATGACTGAGCATGCACACGTGATGCCATGATGCTTGTTCAAACAATAAAAGTCCTCGTGTACCTCTCCTCTGGTTGGGGAGGAAAAGAGAACAGTGAGATGAAGCTGTGGTGTCTCTCAGCCTGTGTCTGTATGCGGAGAACCATCCAACATAAACATCAACTTCTCTGCCCACATAAGAAGGGTACACCCTGGACTAGTCAGCAGAAACTCTTCTATAATAATGCAGTTATATGAAATTGTAAGGAAACATCCATCAATCAAAACAGTCACAATTGCATCTGAAGCTCCTTAAGAAAACAAACACCAATAATAACCAGTTCCCAAAGGGAACCTCCAGCAGAAGACACTAATACACTTCCACTAAGTCAGGCAAGATATCAAGAAGTATAGGCATAGTCTGTATTTGAACAAAGAAAGTGTCCAGATAGCAAAGCCAATGTGAAAGGTGAATAAAATGAAAAATAAATTTCATGATACCATTAAAAATCACAAGCAAAAAGAAAACAGAGAAGTTAAGAAAAGTAGCACGTGAAATTACAAAAAAAAAAAAAAAAAAGAGTATCTTCTGGCAGAAAGTATACCCCAAGTAATAGACTAGAAAGTGAAGTTACTCAGTCATGTCTGACTCTTTGCAACCCCATGGACTGTAGCCTACCAGGCTCCTTTGTCCATGAGATTTTCCAGGCAAGGGTGCTGGAGTGGGCTACCTTTTCCTTCTCCAGGGGAATCTTCCCAACCCAGGGATCAAACCCAGGTCTCCTGCATTGCAGGCAAACTCTTTACGATCTGAGCCACCAGGAAAGCCTAAGTAACAGAATAAGTATTTGTATAAAACCCTTCAGAGGAACTTATTAAAAGAGGATGCTAATATGAAGATGAACCAGTTGATACAAAGAAAAATTAAAGTCTAAACTATTAAGATTGTCAAATTAATTTGTAAGAGCTGAGAAATGAAGTTGAATATCAAAAAACATCATATAGCTTTAATAAACATACTTCAGGGAATGGGGAAGAGAGTGAGTTCTAAGTGGAAATCATGTCTGTGATTGATGAGAGAACTGAGATCATCACAAAGATGGACATTGGGCAGCATAGCAGGACAGTATCATAGCGATGATAGTAATGATAGATGTGGGAGTTACACAGCGAAGAAGCCATCTGTGGACATCTGTGTCCTTGAAATAAAAGAACAAAAAAAGAACCCTCAGAGATAGAAATACTCCTGAAAAGAAAAGTCACTTAATCTTCAAATATGAGAACTATCTATACCAAGGTTAAGTGACTGACTGACATGAATCCTCGCTCTATCCATGAGCAGCTACCTGATTCTGGGCGGGTTTCTCAAATTGATGTCTAATCTGTGAAATGGGAATATGAAAAACACCAGCTTCATAAAATTTGCTATGAGTGAGAATTATATGAGTTAACATGTAATGTACTTAGGAATGGAGGATATTCTTTATAATTACTTGCTTTTGTTTGGATCTTGGCCAAGTCCCTGAATATTTGAGGACAAGAAATAAGAGAAGAATCACATTACATTCAGACATCTACACATCATTGTTAGAAGATGATGAGGGAATGTCAACAGAGGCAGGAAGAGTAAGAAACTGTATGATTCAAAAATGTTATCAACAACCTAAGAGTCATTCAGGTACAAAGAAAATCAACAGGCATTCTGAAAAATCATAGGATACAGAAACTAAAACCTTCTTGAGAAAGCTCCCTCGAATAAAACAAGCAGTTTAAAGAGTTAAAAAAAAAAAATCAAACTCACAAAATAGAAAGGCCTGGTACGAAAAGACTGGCAGTGAATACTAAACTATTCAAATATAAAACTATGGTGAAATAATTGAGGCAATTATGGCTACCTAAAATATATATGAGATTATAAAACTTAGGAGAAATTAAGTTTTGTTTTTTTTCTCAAGAAGAAAAATAACTATGTAACTATGATGGAGCATGGAAAATGTTTTATAACAAATATCAGGAAGTAGGGAGGGAGAGGAGAATTTTAAGTTTCCTATTTTCCTATATTCATAGTGGAAAGTCAAGAGAGGGCAGGTTTATGAGAAAAAAAAATATTTGTATGAAAGTAAACAAGAGAAGAATTAACAAAAGGAAAAATATTTCCAAATTTTTAAAAAATGCAAATTGAAGACAAAAACTACTGTTTCTCATAGTTCATCATCTCTGGAAGAGCTGAAATGTATGTTTGTGCATATGTGGAGGAAGGGAGGAAGGCGTGTGTGACAAGCTGTGAGCAGCAGGAAAGTGTGGAGGTTATGAGATGCAGAAGGACTAATATTCTTCTTTCTTTTTTATTTTGTTTGCTTTTTTGAGAAAAAAAATTGGAAATACAGACTAATATGTGGAATAAGTTAAACATCTACTACGTATCTATTATTCTGAATTAACGAGTTTTTCACATTATTTGTATTTATTTCTAGGTATGTTTATTTATTTATTTTTTTTCTAGGCATGTTTAAAGAATGAAATAAAGCATCACAGATATAATGTCTTCTTAGCTCTTTGTTCGTTTTCTTTCCTTGCCCTCTTCTCTAAGGCAATCACTATCATGAAATCAATAATTACCGTTTGAGCCAACTTCTAAAATAGCATCTTTTCCCATGAACAACATATACATGCATATTTGGGAAGTATATTTGAAATCATGAGGTCTTTTAGCATTTGTAGAAACAAAATCATGCAAGATGCATTTCTTGTCAAATGCCCTCTTTGTTCACCTTTACTTGTAGATTATTCTGAATCAAATGAAATTGCTCAAAGGGAAAACAGTGGTGCCAAAGTGTGCCATTAAACTCTGTACATAAATTGTGATCCCCTCAAAAGATGAATTTCTAAGAACACATATATGACAAAAATCCATTACAAAAAATGATATGATAAATCCAAACATGTTAATGCCAAAAAAATATTTTTATTTATTTTAACATCTGTAGGCTCTGTATTTTCTTATGATCTTGTTCAGGACTGTTAAGCGTCTTTGGGTTAGCCAGAGAAGATGGATAAAATGTGGTCAACATGCTGCTGCAAAACTGAGTCAAGGAATATCAAAGACACATAATAGGTAACCTCAGTTTGGAGATGTAAGGGCAGAGCCATAAGCTGGAGGGAAAACAAGTCACAATGGACCGTGAAGGTCAAGAACAGGCATGTGACCTGTGCAGTCCCCCGGGGACTGTTAGTTTTGGAAATTTATGGTGTTTTATATGTGTGTCTTCAACAGTTTCTTTTTGAGAATTTATTAATTTTATAAATATTCACAAAAATGTCAACTTTGTTCTCCTCTTTTGATCTGCTTTCTATTCCAGTGAATTCTGAACCTGTTTTTATAACTTTTCCTTCTACTTATGTTGATATTAGTTGTACTTCATGACAGGAATGGAAAAAGGTTCGTCTATTCCTTCCTTCACACCAATACAGAAAATGCATTTTTTTAAATGGGCAAAAATCTGTTCAGTATCACAATAATCAAAACCTGCTCCTGAAGGCCACAATTAGCCACCGTTAACTGAAAGACTGAATTCGAAGACAAGAAAGAGAAAACAAAACCAAACAAATCTATTAAGACTTACTGGCAAGGAGGGTGTGTAACAACTCTCAACATTGCTTGCAGAAGTATGAATCTGTACAATTAGTTTATAAAAATTTCAGGCACAATCACCTAAAACTTAACATATACATAACCATTGATTGGGCAATTTCACTTTTAGAAATTTATACTCCGAAGAAATGTACCCAGGCATTCCCTCAAGGGGTTAGGCTGGCAGGAAGTGATCAGTTTTGGAAGGGTTAACTTGTAAGATGACTTGAGATGTGGCAGTTCAAAGCCCTTGCCCATAACTCTTTCTGTGCAGCATTTTCCAAGCAAAATTACAACGTGTGAGCAGTGAATGAGGCAAATTTCTGGTGATGTCATCAAAGTAATAACTGCTAATGAGCATTTTCCTCTTGGGGGCTGCCTGGTGCCACACTGACAGGAACAGCTGACCTGCTTTCTGCACATCTATTTGGATTATTTACAAGGCATTCTGAATGTTGTTAAAGCACCGGGTAAGAAAAATGATAGATCAAAGTTTGACAACACAAGGATGACAGAGAGGAAAATGTACTTGCTCTTGGGTAATGGGTATTTTGACAAGAGTTTGAAGGACTTCCCTAAGAGGTGACAACAAGCCCATATTTAAATGATTATGTGCATGGTACGTAGGTGCTCAGTCACTCAGTTGTGTCTGACTCTGAGACTCCATGGACTGCAGCCTGCCAGGCTCATCTGTCCATGGAATTTTCCAGGCAAGAATACTGGAGTCGGTAGCCATTTCCTTCTTTAGGGGATCTTCCTGACCGAGAGATCAAACCTGTGTCTCCTGCATCCCTAGCACCAGCAGGCAGATTCTTAACCACTGAGCCACCTGGGACTCCCTTAAATCTTCACATTTCCCCCCAGATTAAAAAAGAAACATAAATAAAATTTAAAACATGTTTCTATTTCCCCAAAAAGGTTTAGAAGAAAATAGCAATTAATCGGGAGACTTAACTCTCATGCTACAAACCCTGTTCTGGATAGAGAGATGCTATAAGCACCAGTCCTTCAGCAGTTTACTGATTTTTTGACAACTGGCGATAATCCAGGATGCAGACTTCTATTCATCCTCTCCCCTACTACCCTGTCTCTGCATTCCACTGGCAGTTAGCATCCTCCCCAGAGGGTGAGAAACACAAAGAGAAACAGAGATGCTCATTTGCCTTATGGCTGTTTGTTAGAACTAGTATGGTAAAGAAGAGATAAGAAAACAGTTGCATTAGAGGCTGGGAAGAAAAAGAAAAAGTCAGTCTCAAATGTGGAAATACCATGCCTGGATTTACAGTTAAGCATGAAGCCTTGGTTACACTTGAGCAAAAGACTGGTGGGTCTGCTGACCATACATGTCTTGGCTAGGTTTGGAGCCCCATGAGACTGTCTAAAACCCTTCAATGGCCTTGCAGGACATTTGGCCTGTCCGAACCTCCATAAGACATTTGGTCCACACAGAAAGGTCCTTGAAATTTGATCCTATCCAAACTGTCCATGGTCATATTTGGTTCATGTGAAGTGGTCTTGGTCAAGACAAAATATCGCAGGCTTTTTGGCATAGATCAAGTGTCTTCAAGAACATTTTGGATAGGAAGAAATATAATCAAATATCATGGACCTTTTGGCATAGACTGAATGTTTTCATGGATGTTTTAGGCAGGATCATATATGACCAAATATTGAGGACCTTTTGTATGTTGTGTGTTTAGTCAGTCATGTCCAACTCTTTGTGGCTGTTTGGACTGTAGTTCAGCCAGGCTACTCTGTCCATGCAATTCTTTAGGCAAGGATACTGGACTGGGTTGCCATTTCATCCTCCAGGGGATCTTCCCAACCTAGGAATTGAATTCTCATCTCCTGTGCTTCCTGAGTTTCAGGCAGATTCTTTACCTGTTGAACCACTGGGGAAGCTATGTTGGCACCTACCAACTGTTCTTATGGACTTTTTGGACATGACCAAATGCCCGCTAATGCCTGAATGGCCACCCAAGATATCTGGGTAAAAAGCAGTCAACATATTGCTACAAAAAATGGCCAAGGAAGATTTAGGATCATAATACCTATGATCCAGGTCAGAGCCAAAGCAAGAGTGAAAGCAAGTCTTGATGGACCATGAAGGTCAAGAACAGACATGTGACCCATGTACGTGCAGGGGTCCAAGCTTGAAAGGACTCCACAGTCTGTTTAATGCTTTGCTGTTGCCAGCTTGAAATTCTTGATAATTTTATGTTTGAGCCTGTATTTCATAAGTGAAGACAGATGCAAAACTGGAGCATGCTTTTTGAACCAGAAGTCCCATATTTTTCAATTTATAATAGGCCCAGCAAATTAAGTAGCCAGTCCTGACCATGAACACGGTCAAGATGGCTAAGGTGAGTGCTTCAGAAGACAGACAGCGACCTATGGAGTGCTCTATCTACACGAGCAAAGGCATTGATTCAAAGTAGACATTATGATGATTACTCTAAAACTCATGTGGGTTCCAGTGAGCCAGTTTTAGTCGCAATTTATTTTTATAGAAATATTAATTTAAGAAAACATTCAGCAAGCTTTCTAAAAATGAAAGCATACCACTCTAACCACTCTAACACAGCCATCATTTTTATTCCAAGGTAGTGTTTGCTTCAATCTTTCTTGAACCCTGGGCCCCCAAGTCCTTTCCCACTGACACCTGAGGATGTGATTCACAACACAGCCCCACACTGGGCACTGTGTTGCAATTCTGAAGACATGACTTGATGGCTCACTGTTTGACTCAAGGAAGTACCTCTGTCTTCCAGAAAGTTCTGCCTCCCACCTCTGGGGCTGAAAGGAACAGTGTTAAAGCAACCCCCCTTTCACCTCTCTGCAGCAAAGAAAGCACAGACTGCTGGGTGAGGGGCCAGCCCGTTGCATTTCCCTTCTATGCACCTAGAAAGCAACTGACGCAAGTGTCTGCTTTTCAAATGTCTATTTTCTCTAGTTACCTTTTATTGGGAGCATTCAATGTGTGATGTTTCTCTCAAAATGGAAATGGATGATTGGAATGAAGGGAGGTTTGATTTGTTAAATCATTTAATATATGTCCAATTTTATGAAATAAATTATTTTAAGTTTGACTTCTCAACAGAGGAGACTAGAAGAGTCCCAGGTAGATAGTATTGAAAACTATAGGCTCTGTGAGAAGTTCAAATACGGTGGCAGAATGCAGTGGGGTGTTTCTCATCTCCACAGTGCAGGACTCTGAAAAGCAACAATTCACAGCTTATCAATATCTTAGAGCTCCACAATGACCCTAGCCCCATTGGAAATTCTTAAAATAAGGGGAAATTCACCAGGACTCAAGATACAGGCAAGGGAGGGGGTGCTTTGGTACACATCAGTTTCAGGGTCTTGACTGATTTTCTGAGCCTCAGCTTTACTCATCTGCTAAATAGGTAGACAAACACAGCTAATTTCTTCACCAAGAGTTTTCAAATATTTAAATGATGTTTGTGAAAGCATCTGGTGATTCTAAAGTCCCTGTAACAGGGAGACCTCCATTGGGGAATTCTTCTCACATGCCAGTCATATATATATATATATATATATATATATATATAATTTCTCTTAATTTTTATCATGACCATGAAAAGTTAAGACTGCTATTTCTTACTGGAGATGAGAATCAGATTCAAAGGGAACATGGACAGGCTAACATTACCCAGGGAACACTGGCAGACTCCCCTGGACGTAGAACAAAGCCAGAAGGGGAGGATGGATGCTTGTTGTGACCTATTCCCTCCCCATTCACGTTCAGCTTGCCTGTTCTTTTTCACCCTTGCTCTCCTTATCTGAGAATTTCTCAGCTCTGTGTCTGAGTCTCTTTGCACCCTCCACATAGGTCAAGTGGTTTGGGCTGAGAATTGCTGCACTTGATTTCAGGTAATACATCTAACACAGCTAGACCCTGCCTTCCACGTACAAGAAAGCAAAAGAACATAGAGGAATTAGGAGAGCTAGAAGGCGATGGTGCTGTGAGCCAAATGCAAGGCCACCTGACTGTAAAACAAGGGTTTCACCTGATTCTCAGAAGCAGATGTGGATGGATCTTTTCCTCCAGTAGGCATCACTCAGATCAAATCTGCTGGTGGCCAGTTGAGTGATGAGTGATGCTTTTAGGTGACTTTGTAAAACTGGGGCATGGGTCACTGATGGACTTATAGCAGAAGGCATATACTATGGGCCAATCTTTGGTACTTCTTTAAAATAATAGTGATGATAATGATAATAATAATGATGATAATATAAAAAAGTCTTTTTGGGCTTAAGCCACTGAGTGATTTTATCTTGAGCAACAGCTCAGCGGTCTCTGCTAGAGAATTTTTTGCACATATCCATTCAAGCAGTCAGTCAGTTAGGGAGAAGCATTCCTCCCAGCTGCAGACCTGAGGCTCCATGATCAGCACATGGGGGACACAAACAGTGTGACTGCCCTCCTGCTAAAAAAACTCTTCCAAAGCCCAGAGACAGACCTTGAGCAGGTAACTGAGACCACATCTGGCTTCAGGGGACAGTTGTGTCTGGAAAAAATGTCCCTGGGGGGTGTGAAGAGGGCGACAGATCCAGTGACCTTGCTCACCAGCGGGAGCTTATCTGGGCTCAGAAACTAACAAATCAGTAAACTGGTCTGTTTTGACATAGGGCTGAAAGGCCCTGCTGTGTGCTGCCTCATTCCTTGGGCTAACCTGATTGCTTAGGTTAGCTCCCCGTGGAGTTCTGGAGTTCAGTGGCTCTGGGAGGCTCAGATCTAAAGGTCGTCTGTAACAAATGGATGCACAGTTCATTGAGTGTCTTCACTTTCTAAATATCTTGTAATAGTACTCCCCCCAAAAAGGTGGAGATGAAAAATGTAGTTCCTGCCATCTAGCTATTATGAAAGAAATGGATGGAGTGGAAGTGATGCAATCTTGACCTCTGCAGTGAAAGAGGCTAGATTTTGGAGACAGGACTGAGCTCACATCCTATCTCCGCTAGTCACCTACGACCTCTGGCTCAGGGTTCTCCTCTGTGTGTGTGTGGGAGGCGGGCACAATATTGAGGCATTTGGTTGTTGGGAAGGATAAACAAGGTAAGGTAGAGGAGCTACTGAGTTTTGTGAGGGTCGGTGGACACGTGACACTGCTGTTCACAGGGCATCTTTCTGAAATGTGGTCTCAGCATCACTCTGGAACATTTTCTCTCTGCCTTTACTTTAAAATAAACTTGTTTTTATTGAAGTATACTTAATTTTTAACATTATGGTATTTTTGGTGTACAGCAAGTGATTCATGTATATATACCTATGTATACATGTATATGTATATATGTGTATATGTATGTATGTGTATATATGTGTATATGTGTGTGTGTGTGTGTGTGTGTGTGTCTGTGTGTGTGTATAGGTTTCCCTGATGGCTTAGTGGTAAAGAATCTGCCTGCAATGCAGAAGATGTGGGTTCAGTCCCTGGGTTGGGAAGATCTCCTGAAGGAGGAAATGGCAACTCACTCCAGTATTCTTGCCTGTGAAATTGTATGGACAGAAGAGGCTGGGAGGCTGCAGTCTATGGGGTCAGAAAAGAGCCGGACGTGAATTAGCAGCTAAACAACAAAAAAAAAACCACTTGCCGTACAAGTGATACGTGTGTGTGTGTATATATGTATATGTGTGATATATATCTGTGTGTGTGTGTGATATGTGTATGTGTGTATGTGTGTATGTGTGTGTGTGTGTGTGTGTGTTTGCGCTTAGTCGCTTCAGTCATGTCCAGCTCTTTGAGACTCCATGGACTGTAGCCCACCAGGATCCTCTGTCCATGAGACTTTTCAGGCAGAAATACTGGAGTGGGTTGTCATGCCCTACTCCAGAAGATCTTTCTGACCCAGGGATCAAATTGGCATCACCCGTATCTCCTGAATTGCAGGTGAATTTTTTACCACTGAGCCACTGAGTAAATTCATACATACGTACATATATATATATATTCTTTTTCAGACTCTTTTCCCTTATAGGTTATAATAAAACATTGAGAATAGTTCCCTGTGCTATACAATAGGTCCTTGTTGATTATCAATCTTGTATACAGTAGTTTGCATATGTTAATCCCAAACTCCTAATTTACCCCACCCTGCTTTCCTCTTTGGTCCATCTTTACTTCTATATCCTACTTTAAACCTCATAGTCACTCACCAGCCTGTTGCATCAGCCTCCTCCTGGCCAGCCTGTCATAATTTTTCTCTCAACCAAGCCATTTCTCTCACTTCTGCAAGGGGACCACCATAAACCACGGATGTGTTGCTAACTCACCAGCTCAAAACCCTCAAGAAACCCATGCCCTCCACCACTCTGTACAGAATATTGACAGTACTCCTCAGAAGAGAATTCAAGGCAACATGACATCACCCCATATTTCGAGCCTCACCTAATAAATACACTGGACTACCTACTGCTTTCTATACATGGAAAACAAGTAGGCCTTCAAGGTCTACTTGGAATTCTCCCATCCACCCTAATTTCTGCTGCCTGTTAATATCCCACACATAACTTATTCAACAAGCATTGGTTGAATGGATGCTGTGTGTCAGATATTCCTGCTGAGAGGTGTCTGAGCTTCCTTTGTAAAGCTCTCCTGGGGTGCTGTCTTTCTGAGATCTCAGTATAATTAGGACATTACATAATGGTACCATGTATTGAACAGTATTAATGCCAATGAGTTTGTGTCTGTCTCTTCTACTCAATCTAGGGTATCTGTCTTAGAATCATTGCCACTGGGCATAGTATCTCACACATCACAGACACTTACATTGTATTTACTAGATCACTTTCAAACTCTTCTTCTATGCTCCAGAGAATTAAGACTTTAGCTTCCACACTCCCTACTTATACCTAGAGATAGTTATTTTTATGGTGCATTGATAATCATTCTGGGATTTATTCAGATCTGGAAGGGACATCAACTCAGAATGAGATTATAATTTCCTGTTGCAATAACAAGAATAAAACTGGTTCTGCAGAAGATGGAAGGGATCCTAACTTCCTGCCCACATCTTCTATGTATATGTATGTGTTCAGTCATGTCTGACTCTCTGTGACCCCATGGCCTGTAGCCCACCAGGCTCCTCTATCCATGGAATTTTCCAGGCAAGGATACTGGAGTGGGTTGCCATTTCCTCCTCCAGGGGATCTTTCCGGCCCAGGGGTCAAACCCAAGTCTCCTGTGTGCCCTGCATTACAGGCAGATTCTTTACCCACACAGCCATCAAAGCACAGTAGCCATAGAGAGATTTCCCCATATCTCCCATGAAAGAAAGACTTGGCCCCCTAGCCACTGGTAGAGCTATTAAAGATAAGCTTTAACTGTCATCTTTTTCAGGGATTCCCTCATTTTCAGAGCAGCACCTTGCCCAAGATCACGGCCTTCCAAGAGCGACTCACCTCCAGTTCCCAAGCTCTCCTGCTCTTCATGGGATTGGCTGAGGTTGTCCTTGTGAGGTAGTTCGATTTTTCCTTTTGGCCAATCTTACTTTGTCTGCTTCCCTTCCATGGAGATCGTCTATGAGAATACACTAGTTAAACCTCTGAACACTGGATTTCATGTTAAAGTCAGTATCTTGATGACTCTATAAGTCGATTGAAGCAAGTAGAACTAAGACAAGATTTCTGAGCTGGATTATCCATTACCTAACTTGTTAGGATGCAGGCATTTAAGGTTGGTGTTGCATATATGATTATGGAAAAAAGTGGTATCCCTTTGTCAAAACTCTCACTGGAGGTGAGCTGGGATGTTCAGCCAGTGGAAGAAAATGCAATAGCTGGGGTAGTCCATCAGATATCTTAAAAGTATGGAGAAAATAGGAAAGATAATAAGAGTGAGACAATTAGACTATTGTTAAGTTCTATTCAATATATAGTGAAACATAAAGCTAAGACTGAGAGTGATTAAGACACCAGATATCAAAGCCAGTGTCTCTTGAGTAACATATGAAAAGGCTCCCATTCCCTGCAGTAGAAAGGCAGAGAGAGCTGAGCGGTAGTTTCACAACTTAGTTATCATGATAGCTGAGTTACAATGAAGAGAGATATCATTGCCAACATCTGTCTGTGCCTGAGTAAAGAGCCTTATTGCAAAGAATGGATCCGAGACACATGGAATGAAGACATATGGGTTGATGCTCCCCAAAATGCTGAATCCCTAAATTCCCCCACATCTCTGAGCCTGCTCAAGGGCTATTAACCTATTCAGAGATTTCTCCCCTATAGGACAGCAGGTATCCCCCTCAGAATCTGTTCCCATCTCCCTTCCTGATCATTAATCCAATAATTAGAATTGCTGTTGTTGTTGTGGTTTAGTTGTTAAGTCATGTCTGACTCTTTGAGACCCCCCCCCCTGGACTGTAGCCAGCCAGGCTCCTCTTTCCATAGGATTTCCCAGGCAGGAATACTGGAATAGGTTGCTATTTCCTTCTCCAGGGGATCTTCCTGACCCAAGAATTGAACATGTGTCTCCTGCATTGAAGATAAATTCTTTACCCCAGAGCCACTGGGAAAGCCCAAGAACTAGGGTAAGTTGCCACATACGAGCTAAGAATATGTCATACCTGGAAGCAAAGAGATAAGACTCTAAAGTGGCCACAAGACCAGCAGGGGCCAGGGGAGCAGGGGTGGGATTGGATTGTTAAGGTGCTTGATTCAGGAAGCTAGAGAGTGAGAATGGATAAAGGAAAAGTTGGGATTTGGGACCTTTCATGGGAGTTTCCCATGATACAGGAGTTAACACTTAGCGAAAACCCTTGGCTACAATGCAAACAGGGTTCCTAACGGCATGGACAAAGTGATACTCAGGGTAAGTGAGGACTAAATGCCAGAATGTCTGTGTTTGATGAGACTCAAAGCCTTAGGAAATGGGCATGTTGGAGGTGTATACAATGTATGAAAAACCCACTTCATGAATTTTCCTAGAGGAAACAAGGAATATGCAGGTGAGAGGGACAGCAGCATCACTAAGAAGTTCATTGGTGGTTCTCTTTTTTGGACAGGATTGACAATAGGGAGAGCTTTACAGAACCAGAGTCCCTACTGGCCCTGAGAATGATAGAATCCCTACTTAAGCCAGGTGGTGGCATTGACTGTTGAAATACAGGTAAACACGATTATTGTAATACATGACAAGATGGTAGCAGCAGAGGAGGAGACTGTAGAGGAAATCAGGAGAAAGCAATGTCCCTAGCTCAAAGTAGATGGAAAGTCAGTTAGGGTAATAATCAAATTGTTTCATCAAAGATCCAGAAAAAATCAGGGACAAATGATCTGGAGGTTACAAACGGTTGACTCCACTCAAAAAAATAAATTATGATTTCCCACATAACTTCTAGACCTGATCCAGTTTTCATACTGAGAATCCATTAAATAAAGAAGAGGACAGGATGAAGGACCCTGCAATGTCATGGCAAGTTGAGTTGGATTAATAAACCTCCCCTCCTACTTTCCCAAAGGGCTCAATAGACAGTTACTCTGATAACTTTATAAGGAGGGAATAGGAAAATCCAACCTGACATTGACACCAGACTCTAAAGGCATCATGGCCCCAGTATAGGAGTGGGGCCAACTAAAGAGACCAAATTCTAGCCAACATCCAACCAACTGTGGGTTCATAACATCAGCTCCATTCACCACTTCTTTCCACAGCTGCCCCTCCCACCAAGCCAAGATAGTAAATCAAAAACAGTATCGCATCCAGGCATTTGGTGAACATTAGTTTCATTCACAAGTATGTAAATGATACACAGGGAGTGGTCCTTGTCAACTCCCCATTTAATTCATCAGTCTCCTGCAGAAACCAGATGAGTCTTAGAGGAAGATAACGAACTACCATAAACCCCATCAAGTAGTAATCCCAACTGCAATTTCAGTCTCTGTTCCAGACTGAGTATTGTCGATACTTCATGCTAACATGGTTTCAGTGCATGGTTTGTGGCCATTGATTGTGACCCTTCTTTTCCACCCCTATCAGAAAAGAAGATCAAAAATAGTTTGTATTACATTGAGCAGACAAAACAGTAAGTTCATGCTTATGTCCCCAGGGTCTTATTAATTGCTTCCTTCCCTTACCTTCTCAATAATATAGTCTGAAGATTCTGGACTATCTGATATCCCACAGAACATTACATTAGCCCACACCATTATCAGAAGAGAGGAGCCAAAAATAGCTACCTTCTTGAAGCCTTGTTTAGTTGCTAAGCTGTTTCTGACTTCTTTGCAACACCATGGACTGCAGCACACCAGGCCTCCTGTCCTTCGCTATCTCCCAGAGTTTGCTCAACTTCATGAAGCCTTAGTGAGACATACAAACAAAGGTGGGAGATTACTCCTACAAAGGTTCACATCAATAGAATATTTAGGTGTTCAGTGTTCAGGGGCAAACCAGAATTCCATCTATATATTAGTTTCCTGTGGCTTCCAAAAAAAAGTCCCATTAAAATATCAGAAATTTATTTTCTTACAATTCTGGAGGTTAGCAGTATAAAGTGAAAGTACTTACAAGGGCAAGTTTCCTTCAAAGGCTCTGGGAGAATTTTCATCCCTTTCTTCTTCCTCTTCTGGTAGCTCTAGACATTCCTTGGACTGTGATTCCTTCACTCCAGTCTCAGCCTCCATGGGTACGTTGCCTCCTGCCCTTCTATCTGCCAGACCTCCACGGACTATATCTCTTGTAGGAATGTTTGCCAGTGAATGGAGGGTACACCTTGATCATCCAGGGTGACACCGAGACTCTGGTCCAGCACTAGCCCTTCAGCAGACCAGCTAGTCACCTGGTGGCCCTCCCACACTGGATATGCCCACATTTCATCATGAGAGAAATTGTTAGATACCTTAGATACTTTTGCAACCACCATTATCTCAAAATTTATGGGATGTTGCTTGCCCTGGCATGGGATCCCACATAAAGTTGCAGAAAACCAATTGGCCTACTGATGAGCCATTGTGGTGAAGTCCTGGCCAATGACCATAGAACTGATCATACATGTGGTACCACCCAGAAGCTGCTGGCCTGAGAGAGCTTTGGAAGAGCAAGAGCACAGCTGAAGCCCCAGCTCAGAGACCAACGGAGGACAGAATGCCATCCTTCAGGAAGCATTCAGTCCAGTTCAGTCACTCAGTCGTGTCTGACTCTTAGCGACCCCGTGAACTGGAGCACGCCAGGCCTCCCTGTCCATCACCAACTCCAGGAGTCTACCCAAACCCATGTCCATTGAGTCAGTGATGCCATTCAACCATCTCATCCTCTGTCGTCCCCTGCTCCTCCTGCCCTCAATCTTGCCCAGCATCAGGGTCTTTTCCAATGAGTTAGCTCTTGACATCAGGTGGCCGAAGTATTGGAGTTTCAGCATCAACATTAGTCCTTCCAGCGAGCATCCAGGACTGATCTCCTTTAGGATGGACTGGTTGGATCTCCTTGCAGTCCAAGGGACTCTCAAGAGTCTTCTCCAACATCACAGTTCAAAAGCATCAATTCTTTGGTGCTCAGCTTTCTTTTTAGTCCAACTCTCACACCCATGCATGACTACTGGAAAAACCATAGCCTTGATTAGACAGGACCTTTGTTGACAAAGTAATGTCTCTGCTTTTTAATATGCTGTCTAGGTTGGTCATAACTTTCCTTCCAAGGTGTAGGCGTCTTTTAATTTCACGGCTGCAATCACCATCTGCAGTGATTTTGGAGCCCAAAAGATTAAGTCAGCCACTGTTTCCACTGTTTCCCCATGTATTTGCCATGAAGTGATGGGACTAGATGCCATGATATTAGTTTTCTGAATGTTGAGCTTTAAGCCAACTTTTTCACTCTCCTCTTTCACTTTCATCAAGAGGCTCTTTAGTTCTTCTCTTTCTGCCATAAGGGTGGTGTCATCTGCATATTTGAGGTTATTGATGTTTCTCCCGGAAATCTTGATTCCAGCTTGTGCTTCATCTAGCCTGGCATTTCACATGATGTACTCTGCATAGAAGTTAAATAAGCAGGGTGACAATATACAGCCTTGACGTACTCCTTTTCCTATTTGGAACCAGTCTGTTATTCCACGTCCAGTTCTAACTGTTGCTTCCTGACCTGCATACAAGTTTCTCAAGAGGCAGGTCAGGGGGTCTGGTATTCCCATCTCCTTCAGAATTTTCCTCAGTTTATTGTGGTCCACAGAGTCAAAGGCTTTGACATAGTCAATAAAGCAGAAATAGATGTTTTTCTGAAACTTTCTTGCTTTTTCAATGATCTAGCATTAGACTCACTGAATTGGAGTCTAGATGGTGCTATGCTCCGAATAGGAAAAAATGTGGTTCCAGGAGCAATGTGGTAGACGCCAAAGTGGCACCTCCTTAGGAATTCCGAGAGAAATACCTCCAGTCATTATTCTCTGCCATCTTTACCATCAGTTATGCATGATAATAAAATAGTCATTTTGAGATGTTTGCAGGCTTAAAAATTACATCCCCTACCCAGTACTCCTTTTTAGATAACTATTCAAGGAGGTATTTTACTTTAAAAGGGAGAAGGCATCAACAAAGTTTGGATTCATTAAAATAATAATTCAGTACAATAGAGGTGGCTGGGGTGGAAGTGGGGCTGGGGGGTGGGATGGGGGGTGTCTCCAGGTGGTGGTGAGAAGCGATCCCAGGCTCAACAAGCTGTCACTTTGAATAGAAGCCTGTGCCCAACTACTTTATGGGGAGATATTTCTTTCTGGTAAAGATTTGAGGGTTGAACTAGCAACAATAAATAGAAAAGAGATAGGACAATTTAGGAAAAACAAAGCTATGCAAGGAAATTCATCAAAGTGTCATATATCACTCCACTGTGAACAGCTTTCACAGTCACAATAAGGTAAATATTAAATTTTTATCAAGTTAAAATTATAGATGAGTGTGGAGAAGGTAATGGGAACACACTCCACTTACCTGGGAAATCCCATGGACAGAGGAGCCTGATGTCCATGAAGTCACAGAGTCAGACACGAATGAAGTGACTAAGAATGCATGCAATGGGAACAATCATGGGCCAAGAAGTGTGTATGAATAGAGCAGGGAAGGGTGTTGGAAAGAGAGGTAAATTCTCATCTTCAAGGGCCTGATTTTTACTAATGTGTAATTTGGTAAAATGTTATCAGCTCACATGCTGGAGCTTATCAGGAAAAAAAAAATCTATTGTATTTACTTTAGAGAATATTTGAAGATCACCTCCTGTTATATTCATGTTACCTTTCTGAACAACTATAAGGTAAATTTCCCTCTGGTCGTTTAACTGAGAAATGTTGTATTTCCCTTGAGAAAAAATATTTTTTGTTTTTACATTTTCCCCTATGAACCCATGAATCTTACACTAATCAGTTTTGACTCCTTTGCTTTGAATGCTAATAAATGCAAGGGTTACTTTGAATTACATTTTTATCTTGTGCACAGAATATTATGATATTCATCTGGCATACTAACTTGCTGCTTGGTTCATTGTATTTTCTGACCTTCATTTTTCTTTTGTTCATAATGCTTTCATTGAAAAATTTTCATAATGGTTCTGTTTCTTCAAATTGCCTTAAATTATTTTGTTTTGGAAGAAAGCAAGGTTAAAAACAAATAAATATACAAATAAATGTAATTTTGAGCATATTCATACATTTTGGATGCATTTTTCACAATTGCTCTGCTTGTTTATATGTGCTGTCACCATGTCTTCCCACTAGAGCATAAATTTACAAACATCATGCAAATGCATTATTTGTAATAAAACTGACTAATGAGCATTAAAAGCCAATTATTTCTATACATCTGCTGGCTATGGCTGGTAATAATCGTGCATCATTCAGATTGGTTGCTATGTGTTTGCCTTAGTACGGTTTTAATCACCCATTAATTTATGGATCACAATCTGCACCCTGGGCGCCAGCATTCCCCAAACTGCCTCAGACTGTAAATCTATTGCTAGAGGACTTGGAATTATGACAACTTGGGCTTCCCTTCTAAATTGCATCTTCATGCCTGTGTCCACTGAATTGTCAGATAGGACTGGACAAAACCCCCCATAAAACATGTTGAGAGCAATTCATCTTCTAGCCTGTTGATGAAGGAATTTATCATTTCTTTTTACAGCAACATACTACGCATTTTGATGTTACTTTTTGACTTATCAGCTAGCTTCTTGATCATTTAACCTCTGGAGACAGGAGATAAGGCAGAAGAGAGAAGTGGGCTTAAATCTTCTTTACAGTCTTTACATGTTGCACAATCTGAGGCAAGTCACTTAGTGACTCTGAATTCATACCTATGAACACTTTTTTTTTTTTTTTTTAATAGCAAAGGTGCAGTATTACTGCAACTTTTAGTTGCTCAGTCATGTCTGACTCTTGGAGATGCTGAGGACTGTAGCCTGCCAGGCTCCTAAGTTCATGGGATTTCCCAGGCAAGAATACTAGAGTGGGTTGTCATTTCCTTCTCCAGGGGGTTTTCCTGACCCAGGAATTGAATCCAGGTCTCCTGCATTGCAGGCAGATTCTTTACCATCTGAGCCAGCAAGGAAGACCCTGGTGGAAAACCCAGTATTGCTAGAAGTGAGCATTTTGATGAATGGCACACCGGCGTTTACTGTTTTTAACTATAGCAAGAATGAGCTAACTGAGGAAAGACCAGTGAGTGACTCCTCCCTGGACCTTGGAACTTGAAAGCAGGGAGTCTGAAGGACGCTGCCACCTTCACTGCATGCCTTTTCCTGCAAGCCCCTCATCTCCACGCTGACAAAAAGGCTTTTTGTGGCCCCCAGACACATGCCTGTCATCTATGCAGGTGAGACTGGTCCTGCTTCCCTTCCTCCCACCCTACTGCCCACTTACACTCACCCAGCCCTGATCTCAGCCAGCCAAACTGTGGAAAGGCCATCCCACAGTAGAACATTGTCAGTAGCAAGTCCACTAGTGGCAGCAGTGAATTAGAAACACAGGTCTCTGAGGAGTGCATTTTCACACACTTATAGAAACAGCAAGAAGTACAGTTTCTTTCAAACCACAGAACAGAGGATGGGAAAAGGAAACATTTTTGAAAGAATTTTATTGCAGTATAGTTTATGTACAATATTGTGTTAATTTCTAGGTACAGCAAAGTGATTCAATTATACATATATATTCTTGATTCTATTCTTTTCCATTATGGTTTATCCCATTGAGTACAGTTCCCTGTGCTATACAGTAGGACTTGTTTATTCATCCTATGCATAATAGTTTGCATCTGCCAACCCAAACTCCCAATCCTTCTCTCTCCCATCCCCCTTCTTGGCAGTCTGTAAGAAGGGGGTTAGCTCATATCCTTCTCTTCTGCCATCATGACCATAAACCTATTCTCTGTGTTTCTGAGTCTGTTCCATAGATAAGTTCATTTTTGTCATATTTTAGATTCCACATATAAGTAATACCACATGGTATTTGTCTTTCTCTGTCTGACTTACTGAAAACTTAGTATGACGATCTCTGGGTCCACCTGTGTTGCTGTAAATGGATTTATTTCATTCTTTTTATGGCTGAATAATATTCTATTGTGTGTGTGTGTGTGTGTGTATACATATATATGACATATTCTTCATCCATTCAACTGTCAATGGACACTTAGGTTGTCTCCATGTCTTGACTATTCTAAATACTGCTGCTATGCATAGGGGTGCATATATCTTTTTGAATTATAGTTTTGTCTGGATATGTGCCCAGGAGTGGGATAGTGGACCATATAGCAACTCAATTTTTAATTTTTTGAGGAACCTCCATACTGTTTTTCATAATGGTTGCATCAATTTACATTCCTACCTACAGCATAGGAACATTCTCTTGAGGAGAAATATTTCTGATAGTCAGAACACCATAGCAAGAGGATCAAGGGGAAAAAAAAAATCCTGCCTTTATTAAAGCAGCACTAGAAAGAGTTCTGCCAGATACTAGACATGAGGTTAGGGATGGTGCTTAAAACACAGTTTAAGATGTGAGAGAAATATCACGGGACCCAAGTGGACAATAAAAAAGATGAAAGCAAACATGCAGACACATACAGATCTCACTTCATAGAGCAGAAACTAAAAGACAGCAACAGAAATGACAACATGGGCTGTAGGAAAAGATTCTGACTTATAAAAAAGTAAGTCTTGGCCATAAAGATTCAAAGCAAAGGCACATTTATGAAAATAATTCAATGCAAATGGCAGAAAAATAATTAGACTGCTCTGCTTTCTGTTCTTAGCTTGTAAGAATATATTATTGTCATGGAATTTGTGCTGGTAGATAAGGTTTTAAAGGAGCTGGCAGAGTTAGAGAAAAAAACTGCAATTAAGTCAAAATACAATATAGAATATTAAAATATATAATGAATGCAGTAAAAGGTTGAATCAATACTCATGGAATCAATGATGTAGTACAAGTGTTGGCAGATAATGGTCCAAAAGCTAAATTTGGCCACCTCTGCTTTTGTATTTCCCTTGAGATAAGAATGATTTTTACGTTTTTAAATGGTTAAGGGGAAAAAAAATCCAAGAAGAATAAAATACTGTGACCTATAAAACATTTGAAATTCTAATTTCAACATCGTATATAAAGTTTTATTAGCACATATTTATTTACATATACTCTAAAGCTGGTACAAAGGCAGTATTTGGGCAGAAATACAATAGCCCATAGAGCCTAAAATATTTACTATCTGGTCCTTTCTAGAGAAAATTTGCCAGCATCTGATGTAAAGGACTAGTTAATAAGAGAAACCCGTGTCTCTAGAGGAAAAGGAAAAACCATTAAAATTATGGGAGAGAAGAGAAAACTGAGCAAGAATTTTGACCTGATTAGTTGAAATATGAAATTGTTCTCTACACAGAAGGGGAAGGCTCTGAAAAAGTCTTGTTCACTGAGCAACCAATATCGATCTAAACTCTTTCCTAAATATAATTTAGATCAATGGCTCATAGCCCTAGCTGTGGGGCTTCCCAGGTGGCACTAGTGATAAAGAACCTGCCTTCCAGTGCAGGAGACATAAGAGTAGAGGGTTTGATTCCTGGGTCCGGAAAATCTCCTGAAGAAGGAAATGTCAACTCATTCTAGTATTCTTGCCTGGAGAATCCCCACGGACAGAGGAGCCTGGTAGGCTACAGCCCATAAGGTTAAAAAGAATCAGACTTGACTGAAGTGACTTACCAAAAAAAAAAAAAAAAAGTCCTAGTTGTTTACTGACATCACAATTCAGCTCAGTCAGTTCAGTCACTCAGTTATGTCTGACTCTGTGACCCTGTGGACTGCAGCACGCCAGGCCTCCCTGTCCATCACCAACTCCAGGAGTTTACCCAAACTCATGTCCATTGAGTCAGTGATGCCATCCAACCATCTCATCCTCTGGCATCCCCTTCTCCTCCCACCTTCAATCTTTCCCAGCATCAGGGTCTTTTCCAAGGAGTCAGTTCTTCCCAGTTCTTTGAGGTCATTTTTCTTTTTAGTCAGTTCTTTGGTCAGGTGGCCAAAGTATTGGAGTTTCAGCTTCAACATCAGTCCTTTCAATGAACACCCAGGACTGATCTCCTTTAGGATGGACTGGTTGGATCTCCTTGCTGTCCAAGGGACTCTCAAAAGTCTTCTCCAACACCACAGTTCAAAAACATCAATTCTTCTGCACTCAGCTTTCTTTATAGTCCAGCTCTCACATCCATACATAACTACTGGAAAAACCATAGCCTTGATGAGACAGACCTTTGTTGGCCAAGTAATGTCTCTGCTTTTTAATATGCAGTCTAAGTTGGTCATAACTTTTCTTCCAAGATGTAAGCATCTTTTAATTTCATGGCTGTGGTCACCATTTGTAGTGATTTTAGAGCCCCCCAAAATAAAGAGGAGGCCTTAAAAATATGTTTTGACCCTTGGGATCCACCAGCAGATATTCTGACTTAATTGGTTAAGGGAATGCACTGAGTATTGTTTCAAAGCTCCTCAGGTGATTATATGAACAATCACATAGGAATTGCTGGGCTACAGTATAAGGAAGCTTGTAGGTGAATATAATTGGCTCCACTGGTGGCAGAGAGGGAAAAATATAGAAACTGGAATTATACTGATTTACTGAAAGTGAAATCAGGATTTTCCAGCAGGATTAGTGCACACTGGTATATGCTTAAGTGTTCAGTTCATGTCTACTGAATAAAGAACAAATAAATAAATGAATTGTGTTTAGGAGCTGATTTTTTTCACAGTGTTGCCTTCTCTGAAAATAGCCAAAAGAGACTGCAGGAAGGTTTTGCAGAGAACATCTTTGTTAAACTTCATGGTGTCTATTTAGTGTCCTGCATGTTTTTAGTGCTCAGTAGATGTGGGTCTTTGTTCTGCTCTGTCATGGAAGCAGAGATAAGAGTATGTAACTGCTGGAAGTTACTTTTGGGCTGAATGTGTTGCTGTGTAACCAGTTGCCACTCATTTAGTGGCTGAACACAACATGGACATATTTGCCTCACAATTTCTGTGGATCAGAAGTCCAGAGATAGTTTAATTGGTTCTTTGCTCAGGCAAAGACAACAGAGGATGAGATGGTTGGATGGCATCACCAGCTCAATGGACATGAGTTTGAATAGACTGCAGGAGTTGGTGATGGGCAGGGAGGTCTGGCATACCACAGTCCATGGGGTTGCAAAGAGTCAGACATGACTGAGCGACTGAATTTAACTGCTCAGGCAGTTAAAGGTGTTGACCACGACTGGGGCCTCATCTGTGGCTCAAAGTCCTTCTCCAAGCTCACTGGTTATTGAAAGAATTCAGCTCCTTGTGGCTGTGAGATTGAGACTCTCAGCTCCTGGAGGCTACTCATCATCCTCTGCCACATGGCTACTTCTACAACAAGACAGTTTGCTTCTTGAGACCAATGGAAGAGAGTGCCTGCTGCTCTCCCCAACCTTCAGGGTCTAATGCCTGATGATATAAGGTGGAACTGATGTAAAAATAACAGAAATAAATTGTGCAATAAATGCAATGCCCTTGAATCATCCCCAAACCTTCCCACTCCCCAATCTGTGGAAAAATTGTCTTCCAAGAAACTTGCCCCTGGTGCCCAGACCACTGTTCTAACCCCTTACAAAAGGTTCACTGGATTAGGTCAGACTCACCCAGGATATCACTCTTTAGGTTGCCTCAGAGTCAACTGATTTGGGCTTCCCTTGTGGCTCAGCTGGTAAAGAATCTGCCTACAATGCAGGAGACCTGGTTTTGATCTCTGGGTTGGGAAGATCCCCTGGAGAAGGGAAAGGCTACCCACTCCAGTATTCTGCCCTGGAGAATTCCATGAACTGTATAGTCCATGGGGTGACAAACTGTTGGACACAACTGAATGACTTTCATGGTCAACTGATTAGGGACCTTAATTACATCTTCAATATCTCTTTACTTTTACCATATACTGTAACCTAATTTGGTTTCCCTGGTGGCTCAGATGGTAAAGAATCTGCCTGGAATGTGGGAGACCTAGGTTTGATCATAAACTAATTATAGAAATGATACCCCCATATGCACTCCCCACATTTGAAGGGAAGGGATTTCATAACGGTATGGGTCACTGGGGGTCGTGTTACAGTTCTAACTACCACATGGGCTCTTCCCTCATTGTGTGGCCCCTTGGGTTCACATGCTGTCAAGGGAACCGCTGATCCCACAGAAAAGCCTCACATAGTGGAGGGAGGGCAGTGTACATGACCTTCCCAGGACATGAGCAGACCTTGTCAGTTTTGTGAATGCAAGCAAATCGCTTCAAGTATGTTTACTTTTTCTGTTGGGAGGCTACTCTCCACTGGGTTCTCTGATTTTAGCATGCATTGCAAACAGAAGCATGAATAATTTTGTTTCAGTCTATCTTATCAACAGCCTTGGAGATAGTGTCACCCTTTGGAATGGAGAACAGATTTATTTATTGTCCAGTAAACTAAAGATTGCATCTCTCTCTAGGGCAAAAGTTGCACATGTAGGCTTGCCATTCAATTATAAGCATTTCATTGCTCTGAGCTTGAGATTCTTCATCTGTGATGCAGACCTACTGTGTGTACAGTGACTCCTGGGTCAGCTTCTGTGTTGGCTCTAGGAAAACTGAGGGAGAAGGAGAACCCATGTGACTGTGAAGTTCATGCTGCTCACTGGGTTATAAACAATAAAATCCAAGGATAAACCCTTCGACTTTTCATGGTTCTTAGCCATGCTGCATCTCACAGCCATGCCTCTGTATGAGTGATTTTTCCCCAACTGAATTTCCTTAGCATCTTATCCTCTGGTTCCTCCACATCACCCTCAGGCATCACTTCTTCCTTGGAAATTTTGTAATTCATCCACTCTCTCCCCTAGAACAAGTCAATCACACTTTCCTCTTTGTCACCTTTTAATTTATACTTATTACTACAAATGCCAGATTTAAAGGCCAAATATCTTCCTCAAAAAATATCCTTCTGAAAACAGGAAATTTTATGCTATCTGATTCCATAGAAAGTCTATTACAGGGGCCTTCCTCTCCCCAATATTTTGTTTTTCAAGTCAGAATAGTATTTGGAGAAGAGACATTAGCTTGAAGCAACCTCAGCAAATGTTGGTATTGGATCCCTATAGTAGTCACCTAATGGAATTATTAACAAATGGGGCAAAGAAATTTAATTTAGGTGTAATTATTCCTCTGGGTGGGGGGAGGTTATGACCTCTTAAGTTCTTTCCTGGCATGTGGTCACCAACAAGGCTTTAAAAAATATCACTTTCCAAAAGCACTAGAGAAAGAGATTCATGCTGAGAAGCTTATAAAGAGTGAATGGAACTTGCAGCTTTAGAGAAAATTTCCTGTGACAACATCAACTTGAGCAGAGCAACCTCTCACACAGAGGGAAGTAAATATGCCAAGTGTCAGATGATTCAAAAAACAGTTCTCCTGATGAGGGGATGCAGAGGGGTACATGGAGAGCTTGAATATACTTACACCATAAAAATGAGAATAGAAAGACTTAACATTGCTTATAAATTTTGTAATTTGAAATGTACAACAAATTTAAAATTTAAATATTTTACGAAGCCTTTGGCCAACTTACATACATATTGGGCATGATTTTTTTGTGTGTGTGCACAACTCTATTTTGGAATTTCTAATTTTGAAGATGGGGTTCTCACTACATTCACAGCTATTTTGCATTTGGTCATAAATGGTACATTCATAAATGGAACATTTTCGGTATCAAGTCCATGACTGACAGTCTCTTCTGAATGAGCTGAAGTTAGCTGCATCCTCAGCGTTTGGCACATTGTCTGACACATGGTAGACAAAAATTCATTTTGCAAGAGAAAATCTTCACCTGAGGTGTCAGTTTCCTTCTGGATAAAATAAGGTGGTTTGACTCACGCATTTCTGCTGTCCTTCTGGACTCAGATGCTCCAAGGGTCCCTCCCGCAGTGGCCACTGGGATCGGATGCTGTAACTGCCTTCGTTTCTGCGCAGAGACTCCGTTATGTCTCGCCTGGGAGGCCTGATCAAGACGGCCTTGCCAAGGCTGAATGGTGCCTTTGTGACAGCCCCCCTCTCCCCTGCCATGGGGCCCGGTCTGTGGGAAGAGGGAAGCGTGTGCTTTATGGCATGTTTTGCTAATGTGAGAATCAAAGGCTTTCCAGGTGTTAATGGTGGCCACGGTGCAGAGAGCCCAGAGTGACATAACTTGGTTCTGGGCTGTGTGGGTGCGATTGCCTTTCTTGGCTCAGCTAACTCTTCGTTTCCTTTCACCTTTCGGTTGGAAGGGACCTGGTGAGCTGAGGCAAAGTTTCCTAAGGATTAGGATGTAAACCTGATCTTCCTGAACCCCAGATCCCAGGGTTGAGAGTCAGCTGGCTGACATGGGGGAGGGAACTGGGGACCATTCCCTCTGTGGACAATGCTGCTCTCCATGCTCAAAAGATGCTGGAGAAGGAGTGTTCACAGGGTCCATTAATTAAGACCCAAGGAACCCATCTTGCCTCTGCCACATCAGTGAACACTGTTGTCTTGCCCTGCCTGCATAGGAGTTAGATGTCTTACTCTGCCTTGTTCATTAAATTCTCAGTTTTAAGAGCTCAACCCACCTACCTATGGTGTCTGGCAGCTTGGGGATAGCCCTTTCCAATTATCACCTCCAGAATAAACTTATTCAGGTCCCTGCAAAAACAAATGACATCACCAACAGTAACCTAGCCATCACGTGCCACTGACCTTTTGGGGAGGATTTCTACCAAAGACACGTTCCCTCTAATTCCAAACAGTCCACGGAGGCAGGCAGGGAAGGGATTCCTGTTTGCACTGGCCAGTCGGGAGCAGAAGGACACACGGAGGTGGAGCAGTTAGCTTTCTCAGGATGACAAAGTGCCTCAGGCCCCCTCGACCCAGGTCCTGGCCCTCAGACTCTCAGCAGGAAGAGTGCCTTCAGAAAACCACTTCACGCAGGGGTCACCCCAGAATGGATCTTTTTCCAAGGCTGCAGAGCTGCTGTGTGTGGCCTCAGAAAGAGAGTACGGTATTCAGAATGAGTTCACGCTGTCTGCACATCCAGGTTCGGTAGTTTACTGTGTTATTCAACAGCTCTGTGTCATTTAACAAATTAATTTTATTTATAAAATGGCCATCATCTCATGGGGCTTCCCTTGTAGTTCAGTTGGCAAAGAATCTGCCTGCAGTGCAGGAGACCCGGGTTCAATCCCTGGGTTGGGAAGATCCCTTGGAGAAGGAAATGGTGACCCACTCCAGTATCCTTGCCTGGAAAATCTCATGGACAGAGGAGCCTGGTGGGCTACAGTCCATGGGGTCACAAAGAGCTGGGCATGACTGAGTGACTAACACACACACACACACACAATCATCTCATGGGATTTCTGGAAGACAAAAATGTCTAAATATAAGTACAATACTTAAGTTCCCAACAAATCTGAGTTCCTCTCTCCTGTTCTTTAAAGATGCATCCCTTTACCATCAGGAATTTTACTTGAAGTCAGTTCACTCAGTCCAGTTGTTTTCGACTCTTTGCGAAAAGAGTGATGTAGTGATGCTTCCTAAGGCCAACTTGATTTCTCTTTCCAGGATGTCTGGCTCTAGGTGAGTGATCACACCATCATGATTATCTAGGTCATGAAGATCTTTTTTGTATAGTTCTTCTGTGTATTCTTGCCACCTCTTAATATATTATGCTTCTTTTAGGTTCATAACATTTCTGTCCTTTATTGTGCCCATCTTTGCATGAAATGTTCCCTTGGTATCTCTGATTTTCTTGAAGAAATCTCTAGTCTTTCCCATTCTATTGTTTTCCTCTATTTCTTTGCATTGACTGCTGAGGAAGGCTTTCTTATCTCTCCTTACTGTTCTCTGGAACTCTGCTTTCAAATAGGTATATCTTTCCTTTTCTCTTTTGCTTTTCACTTCTCTTCTTTCCTCAGCTATTTGTAAGACCTCCTCAGACAACCATTTTGCCTTTTTGCATTTCTTTTTCTTGAGGATGGTCTTGATTACTGCCTCCTGTACAATGTCATGAACCTCCATCCATAGTTCTTTAGGCACTCTGTCAAACAGATCTAATCCCTTGAATCTACTTGTCACTTCCACTGTATAATCATAAGGGATTTAATTTAGGCCATACCTGAATGGTCTAGTGGTTTCCCCTACTTTCTTCAATTTAAGTCTGAATTTGGAAATATGGAGTTCATGATCTGAGCCACAGTCAGCTCCTGGTCTTGTTTTTGTTGACTGTATAGAGCTTCTTCATCTTTGGCTGCAAAGAACATAATCAATCTGATTTCAGTATTGACTATCTGGTGAGGTCCATGTGTAGAGTCTTTTCTTGTATTGTTGGAAGAGGGTGTTTGCTATGTCCAGTGCCTTCTCATGGCAAAACTCTATTAGCCTTTGCCCTGCTTCATTCCATACTCCAAGGCCAAATTTACCTGTTACTCCTGGTGTTTCTTGATTTGCTACTTTTGCATTCCAGTACCCTATAATGAAAAGGACATCTTTTTTGGGTGTTAGTTCTAGAAGGTCTTGTAGGTCTTCATAGAACCGTTCAACTCCAGCTTCTTCAGCATTACTCTTCAGGGCATAGGCTTGAATTACTGTGATATTGAATGGTTTGCATTGGAAATGAACAGAGATCATTCTGTCATTTTTGAGATTGCACCTTGCTGCATTTCGGACTCTTTTGTTGACTATGAGGGCTACTTCATTTCTTCTAAGGGATTCTTGCCCACAGTAGTAGATATAATGGTCAACTGTAAAATAGACAAACAAGCAAAATTCTCAGCTTGAGAAGCAAGCCTGAATGGCAGGGCTACAGAAAGACATGTGAAAAAAGATAGATTAAAATATGAGGTCAACATCATCACATCGTCAAAGGGGTTTCGTGGCAGGGAGGACTAAACAATTTGGAGTTTTCAGCCCAATCACCCTAGGTGTGGGATGAGACCCTCTTGACAGATGTCAGCTGTCCCAGGCACAGCCTCACTCATCTGAGAGCAGGACCTCAGACACCAAAATACTCACTGGTTGTTGATTTAGGTCTCTCTAAGCAAAACAGTCGATGAGGTCGATGACAAGGGTCCCAAGGCCACATTTCTATTCTTCCACATTTGAGTGTAAACTTGGACTTAGATATCCAGAAACTTCCTCTGCACTGAGGGGTCCCAGTTCCCAGCTTTGACTCTTTTTATTTCCTCACTCTCTGAGCAGAATACCTGCCCTGGTTAATAATGTTCCCTGGACTCACTGTAAAGCTACTGTGTTGAAGATACCAGTTTATTTTGAAGCAAACATTTCCAGCTGAAGAAGTCAGTTTCTGCCTGAAATAAGCCAGAGAGAGAAAGACAGATAGTGTGTGATCTCACCTACATGAGGTATCTAAAGAACACAACAAATGAGTGAATGTAGCAAAAGGGAAGCAGACACACATAGAGAACAAGCTACTGGGTTCCAGGGTGGAGGTGGGAGGGGCAATGCGAGGGTGGGAAAGGAGGAAGCATAAGCTATTAGGTGTAAGATAGGCTCAGGGATGTATTTGTACAACACGGGGAAAATAGCCCACGTTTAATAACTGTAAATGGAATGCAACCTTTAAAAACTGTAAAATAAAATATAGTGTGAATAAACAACAAGTTTCTACTGTATGACCCTGGGAACTATCTTCAATATTCTGTGATAAACCATAATGGGAGAGAATATGAAAAAGAATATATATATATGTGTGAGTGTGTGTGCACACATAAGTGAATCACTTTGCTGTACAACAGAAATTCACAAAACATTGCAAATCAACTATACTTCGATAAAATTTGAAAAGCTGTAAAATAAGCAAACAAGCAAAATTCTCAGCTTGAGATGCAAGGAGCATACACGCTTCATAAACAGAAATGCTGGGCTAAGTTATTCAGAATCTACAGCCAGAGAGATAGAGGAGCAACAGAACAACTCTGGAGCAACATTCTCGAATTTTTTCGAGTGTTTGTTGATCAGCTGAACTTCCAACACTTTTACACAGATGCCTCTTTCACCTCCATTTTCTTAAGCTCAGACAGAGTCAGTGTTAAAACATGTTTCTGATTCAGCCCCACTCCATTCCTCAGCATGCTGTCTTGTCTAAGGAAGTTAATATTGAAAAAACTCCTCCAGCACCATGAGTCTGTTTTGGAAAAGGAAAAGACACAGAACTAGCAACATGATTTGCCAGGCCCAGTACAAATGGGCAACTCTTATTCAAAGGCTGCTAAGAATTTCTAAAGGGTGAGAGAAGAGTTTTAAACCAAGCGTGTGACCTTTCTAAGGCCAGGATCTTATAAGATTACACAGGTCACAGGCCCAGGAAATTACCCCAAAGATACATTTCAAAGAGCTTAAGCGCAAGTGTTAAAGGCCTTCAGGCTGGGCATTTTCCTCAGATTCTGTAATTCAAAATTGACTAATTGGGGATCTCTAAATGCAGTGGAGTCAACCATTGGGAGAAATCTCCTGTATGTGCATCCATTTAGTCCTCACAATCTCCTGGGGGTTTACTGAGTACTATACATCCCTGTTTGAGGCTGAGGGTGCAAAGATCTGCAGGACAGACCCTGCTTTTTATTTCTGTATCCCCAGCATGGCAAGTTTCCCTGGTGGCTCAGATGGTAAAGAATCTGCCTACCAATGCAGGAGATGCAGGTTCAGTCCCTCAGTTGGGAAGATCCCCTGGAGAAAGAAATGGCAACCCACTCCAGTATTCTTGCCTGGGAAATCCTGTGGACAGAGGAACCTGGTGGGCTACAGTCCAAGGGGTCGCAAGAGTTGGACACAACTTAGTGACTAAGCAACAATGGTCAGATTTAGGAACTCTGGGTAGAGACAGAGTAGATAGTACATGATCTAGGATGACAACTGCTCTGGTCTAGGTATCTGTGAAAGAAAAGTTATCCTCATCCCTTGACAGCATCATGATGGCCACACGACATCAATCACACCCCAACTTGAGTCTCCTCCAGCTGCTAATTCCACAGGCAGAGTTCCCAGGCTCTGGCTTGGACACCAACACAGGGACACGAAGAGAGCATGAGTAATAATGCCCCAGGAATATGCTGTAAGGAAGAGGCAGCCTGCTCAGATCTGTTGATATGACCCATTGCTCAGCCCACTACAGACAGAACCCCTGCTATCCTAGTGACAAAGGCCGTTCATCTCCAGGTACATCTTGATCCATCATCCCTATGAGTATGATCTTTTTCATTATACCCTAAGGTGGTAGTGGAGGCCATGACTTACTCTCAGTGAACAGCACCATGCATGGGAAAGATCCAGCCAGGCCTGAGTTCTAGACGAGCTCCTCGTCTGCACATGTGACAAACCCCACGTGAGTCAGGGAGATTTCTGCACGTCTGTGTGCAGGTGGTGACTCTAGCATGGTGCTTTGATTCTCTAATTAGTGCTTCTCTCTTGGTTTAACTGACGAGGACACTGTGGCCAAGAGACATCAGCTGCCCTTCCCAGGTGGGCACTCAACACAAGATGCCCAGGTCCCAACTCTTTTCATACTGCACGTGGCTGGGGCCTCTGCACCCTCAGCTGTGAAAAGCAATCCTCTCTGCTAGTTATCTCAAGGGTGGTTGAAGGTCCCATAAGGGGACATTGAAATCACCTCGAAAGCTAGGAGACATTTTATTGAATATGTAAATGACTATTGTTATTTTTCAGCAGTAGAAATGCACATTTTATATAAATAGCATTATGAGAAGATGGTGATATATGTATTGCTTTTAAGTCTTCACTAAGTCATAGGACAATTATTTTGATTTTTATTACCTGATTATAAAAATCATATATGCCGATCGTATATGGTTGTTGTGGAAAATACAGGTGATACAGAGAAAAAAACAAAAAGAGAAAATATGCCTATAAATCCCAGACCCTAATGGTAAATAACCATAGCCTGTGTTTTCTGTGTGTGGGAGCCCCTAAAATGTATTGTCAAGAGAAGATTATGTAACTCAGGCATACACATACCATTTATATACCATTTTGAAAATTTAACATTCATCCTTTCATTCAATGTGGATGAGTTTCTACTGTTTCAATCATATGCTAGGTCCTGGGGGAAAAGAAGATGAGCAATGCAGAGAGTAAAACCTAGCAAGGCAGGCCAAATCAGACAAAGCACTTATGAAAATGAACCTGAGCTCATTTCGAGAAGATGTTGGAAGGAAGAATACGGAAAACAAAAGTAGAAGAGAGATAGGAATTATAAGATGTAGGGGGTTTGGTTGGGAGAGGAGCAGCCAATGGCTAGGACCAGGAAAGAGCACAGAACATAGTAGGGACACAGAACAAAAATGAGAACACTGTGGCCAAGGCCGAAAGAACAAATGATATGAGGTGTAGTGTACGGAACTGCCCACGTTGTTTAAACTTTCTGTGAAGTTTCATTTTGAAGGTCTGATGCACTTTAAATGTCTTCACTTTAAAACATGAGGTTTAAAACATGAGGCCGCAAACAGTCTGTCTCACCTCTGGTTTACAGGCTGGGAAGATTTCTCTTCCTGGAGCAAGATTTGGCCCAAGATTCTAAGGGGCTTCCTTATTCTTGTCATCATTATCCATCCCAGAGAAATCAGAAGATGCTACATACAACTGTTGTGCTAAAATATATTATACTACATTCTTTGATTACTCTGCATGTGTGTCTGGCTCTTCTGCAGAAATCTCAGTGTTTTTTTTTAATTTATTTATTTTAATTGGAGGCTAATTATAATACTGCAGTGGTTTTTTCCATACATTGACATGAATCAGCCATGGGTGTACATGTGTTAAGGATTTGTCTGTATTTCCTCATGATGCAGACCTTTGAATCCCTGCAGCTTGTAGATTTGGGCTTGGCCTGGATGGAAGCTCATGGTTCACCTCCTCCTCTGTCTTAGAAGATTCTGTCTTGGGCTCTTAGAGGAGGATGAGATGGTGGCGACGACTTTGATGAGAGGTCCACAGGTGTTTGTGGGCTGCCCCCAGCACTTGGTTTGGGACATCACTTCACCTCTCTGGGTCTCAGTTTCCTCTCTGGTGAAAGAGGGTGAATGGAGGTGGCAAAGATTGATGTAAGATGGGTGAGGACGTGGCGCTCAGAGGCTGACCTGTACAAGGCATTGTTGTGAAGAAACCCCAGACCTGGAGTTTGCAGGGAAAGACCTCAGGGGAGGAAACAGCAGGGCCATCTGTGGACAGGCATTTCCTGACAGGACCGGATCTAACAATGTTGAATGGATGGGCTTCTTAGATACACTGTCCTTTCAGTGGGGACTGGGTCTGTATATCAGGTAATTGGGGTTTTCATTCTGCATGTGCTCCCTAACATAGCTTCATATTTTATAGGGAAGCCTCCAATAAACAATGAATGAAAACCCCTTAGTACAGGACTTCTGAAAACCATTTATTATTCTACAGTGGAGCTAAGAAGTTCATGCTCTGTTTGTAGATCACGACACACTTAGAATCAATGAATTTATTTATTTGTGTTTATTGCAGCCCCACATCTCATCATCAGCAATGTGTCTGAACTGTGCTGGGCATGGGGACAAGACAGGGGTGAGGGAGACAATCTAGCTTATGTGGAAGGCTTACTAAATGACAAGTGTTCTTAACATTGCAATTCTCTCACTAGTGATTTGAGGCAAGTGTTGGGATCCCCAACTTTATAGAAAAAGATACTGATACCTAGATTTCTAGATGGAATCCACAAGGTTGCTTGGCCAGGAAATGTTGGAACTGAGACCTAAGGCAGGTATATGTGTTTCCAAAATCTTTGTCTTAGCTCACCTATATGCTGTTTCCAAAGATGAGTGGAAAGTGTACCCTGTCCTCAGTTCTACTAAACTTAAGAGAATCTGAACGAGGCCATAAACAGCCTGAGTTGCCTCCAGTTTGAGTCCTTATGCTTAAAGATGGATGGATGGCACTGGCTTGGGACTCCTGGATGGGTCCATTCTCTGCATGGCCAGTCAGCACGAGCAAGGGGAGCATGCGTGGTCAGGGGAGGCTACAGAACTGCTCTCTAGGAAGGATGCTGACATGGAGAGGTGGGTACTTTTCAAAAGCTCCATCAACCTAAATCCCATCAACAAGCTACTCACAATGGGTACAAATCCAGAGGTCAAGTCAACGTCTGGATATAAGTTTAAATAATCCCCTTTGGACTGACTTCTATTCAATCCTTTGTCCATTTTTTAAATTGAGTTGCTACTATTATTATTTTTTGCCACTGAGTTGTTCAGTTCAATTGCTCAGTTGTGTCTGACTCTTTGAGACCCCATGGACTGCAGCATGCCAGGCCTCCCTGTCCATCACCAACTGCTGGAGTCTACCCAAACTCATGTCCAATGAGTTGGTGATGCCATCCAACCATCTCACCCTCTGTCGTCCCCTTCTCCTCCTGCCTTCAATCTTTCCCAGCATCAGGGTCTTTCCAAATGAGTCAGCTCTTCACATCAGGTGGCCAAAGTATTGAAGTTTCAGCATCAGTCCTTCCAATGAACATTCAGGAATGTTCTTCTTTAGGAGGGACTGGTTGGGTCTCCTTGCAGTCCAAGGGACTCTCAAGAGTCTTCTCCAACACCACAGTTGAAAAGCATCAATTCTTTGGTGCTCAGCTTTCTTTATAGTCCAACTCTCACATCCATACATGACTACTGGAAAAAGTGAGTTGTAGGAGCTCCTTATATATTTTGGATGTTATTAACCCCTTATCAGATATGTGGTTTACAAATATACTCCCTGTTTCATGTTTCCCGTCCATTATGTTGATCTTTTCCTTTGCTGTGCAGAAGCTTCTGAGTGTATAACATAGTCTGATTTATCCACTCTTTTTTTCTTGCTTGTGCTTTTGGTGTAATTTCCAAGAATCATTGCCTAGACTAATGTCATGAAGCTTTTCCCCTGGTTTCATCTGGGAGTTTTATAGTTTTGGATCTTATGTTTAAACCTTTAACTCATTTGAGTCAATATTTGTGTAAGATTAAGGACCAAATTTCCAAAAACATACAAATGGCCAACAAGTACATGAAAAGGTGTACAGCATCACTAATCATTATAAAAATGCAAACCAACAATGAAATATTGCTTCACACCTGTCAGGATGACCATTACTACAAAAAAGAAACAAACAACAACAAAACAAGTACTGTCAAGGATGTGGAGAAATTGGAGTTCTTATATACTGTTAGTGGGCATATAAAATGGTGCAACCACAATGGGAAATAGTATGGAGGTTCCTTAAAAAATTAAATTAGAACTATCATATGATTCATGACTCAGGAGATCAAACCCAGCACTCTGTGGCAACCTGGGGTGGGGGGGATGGATTGGGAGGTGAGAGGGAGGTTCAAGAGGGAGGGGACATATGTATACCTCTGGCTGATTCATATTGATGTATGGCAGAAATTAACATGATATTGTAAGGCAATTATCTTCCAATAAAAAATTCTGTTGAAAAAAAGAACTATCGTACAATTCAGCAATCTGAATATACTCAAAAGAATTAAAGTCAGGATCTCAAAGAGATGTCTGTATTCCCATGTCCTCTGGAGGACTGTTTACAACAGTCAAAATAAGGAAACAATCTAAATAATGAATGAATAAATAAAATATTGTGCATACTTATGATCACACATACACCAACATACAAAGGAATATTACTTATCCTTGAAAAAGACGGGAATTCTGCCATTGCACTAACATGGATAAGCTTGGAGGACATTATACTAAATAAAATAAGCTGGTCACAAAAGGACAGATATTGTATGACTCTACTTTTATGAGGTTTCTAAAATAATCAAATATATAGAAGAGGAAAGTAGAATGATGGTTGCCAGCTGCTGGGGGAGGGGTAAATGGGAAATTGCTATTCATAGGGTATAAAGTCTCAGATATAAGAGAGGAGTGCAAGTTGAGCTCTGCTGTGTAATACTGCGTCCACAGTTAACAACGCTGCATGTGCACTTAAAAACGTAAGAGGACTCTCTGCATCTGTCTCAGATTCTGCTTTGTAAGTGGGCTCATCTGGTGCCATTTTTCTGGATTCCACGTGTATGTGTTAGCGTACAACGTTTGTTTTTCTCTTTCTTGCTTGCTTCACTCTGTATGTCAGTCTCTGCGTTCATCCACGTCTCTGCAAATGGCGCAATTCCAATTTTTAAAAAGTGGGATATATATGTAAATAAAAAGATTGCATTTCATATTCTTCTCTTATTTAAGAGACAGCTCATAGTTTAAAAGCAAAAAATATAACATTGAATTTTGTGGTTTATAATATATGCAGAAGTAAAGTACTACGCAAAATACTACATGCAATTCCTTCTAAGTTAAATTCAAAAGGCAAAATGAAATAACAGAATAAAGATCAGTTGTTCCTAGGGTCCAAGGGAGGGTAGAGGACTGACTGAACATGGGTTTGGGGGAACTTGAGGGGTGACAGAAAATTCTGTATCTGAAAGTTTTATGTTTATTAGATTATTTCAGGCATTTGTCAAAACTCTTCAATCATAAACACTTTTAAAATTAACAAATTTTATTATGTAAAACTTTATCTCAATAAAGCCCCAAAAAACTGGAAGAAAAAAATGTAAGAGGGTAGATATCATATTGTTTTTCCACAACAACAATAAATGATCCTAAAAGAGAAAGTGAAAGTGAAAGTCGCTCAGTCATGTCTGACTCTGCAACCTCATGGACTGTCTAGTCCATGGAATTCTCCAGGCCAGAGTACTGGAGTGGGTAGCCTTTCCCTTCTCCAGGGGATCTTCCCAACCCAGGGATCGAGTCCAGGTCTTCCACGTTGCAGGCAGATTCTTTACCAGCTGAGACACCAGGGAAGCCCAAATGATTCTAAGCTTCCAATAAAAAGTAGGTGGGTCTTCCCATCCTCACCAAATTGAGGTTTCCCATCATTGGTTCTCCCCCTGGCCTGAACATTAAAATAATTTGGGGCAGTTTTGACAAATATTTGATGATTTGGTTTTACCCCTAAAGTCCACTTCAATGTCTAGGGTGCATCCCAGGCATTAGCATTTTTGAAAATCTTCACAAATGACTCTAACAGACAGGCAAGTTTGAAATCAGTGACTTGGAGAATTCTCTTATCTTCCATAAGACTCATTTGCACAATGTCAAGGATGAATCACGTGGTGTCAGCTTCCCCTCTCAGTTTCATTGACTTTTACTACTTGACATTCAGTGTTCCCTTCCGTTAGCTTTTTATACCTGCTAATGGTGCATGCTAATTTAGCCCAGGGCACTAACTCTTTGGATTTCCCAGCTCAGAGAGCACTTCTATTTAAAAAGGGACTTAGATGCCTTCTGGGCTTCCCAGGTGGTTCAACTGGAAAAGAACCCTCCTGCTAATGCAGGAGTTGCAGGAGGTGCAAGTTCTGTCCCCGGGTCAGGAAGACACCCCTGAGGAGAAAAGGGCAACCCACTCCAGTATTCTTGCCTGGAAAATCCCATGGGCAGAGGAGCCTGGTGGGCTACAGCCCATTTGGTTGCAAAGGGTCGGACGCAAGTGAGTCTGCATACATTCCTGCCTTGACAACAACAGAAATCACAGAAGATCTGAAGGGCCTTTTGAAGGCTTCTGAATAATAGTGTTTAGAACAGTTTGGGGCTTTCCCAGTGGCTCAGTGGTAAAGAATCTGCCTGCAATGCAGGAGCTACAGGAGACACAGGTTCGATCCCTGGGTCAGGAAGATCCCCTGGAGAAGGGCATAGCAACCCACTCCAGTATTCTTGCCTGGAGAATCACGTGGATAGAGGAGCCTGGTGGGCTACAGTCCATGGGGTCGCACAGAGACACAACTGAAGCTACTTAGCACACACACACGCAAAGAAGACTGCATGAGCAGCTCTGTGCTGTCATCGAGTTCAGGCCAATCGAAACCAGAATACAAACACCCCTTAGGAAAGCATCATCTGATTATTAACTGAAGCCCACTCCTGAACCTTTGAATTAATTTTTCTTTGGAGTTAATAAAGGATTCATTTTTCTATAGAGGTAAATCCTAGTTGGCCATGGCATTCCCAAAGTTTCAGAGGATTTGTCTGGCAGGTGGGTAAACAGATCCAGGACTCTTGGGGTCACATCCTTGAGTTCAATGCACACCATCAGACATGGACCCCGAGCCATGCTCCACAGCACCCCGGACTCTGCCTTTCATAGGATGGAGGAGAATATGGGACCATGATTACAGGATAGTGAGATGAGTGCAGCAAGAGCCCAAAGAATGGATCCATCGCTCAAGCTGCAAATAGTGTGAGAGTCAGGGAAGACTTCCTGGAGGGGATAAGGATTGAGCTGAAGCTTTAAGTCACATCACTGCACCAGGGGAGAGGCTTCTAGATGGAGAGGCCCTGGGGGCACAGGCCCGGGAGGTAAACATTTAACTCGGAAGAACTGGGACAATCCCTGCGCTGAGAGTCTTGGATAACTCCCCTTCCAATGGTTTGAAGTTCTCTATGTGCAGCTAAGTGGATAGATTTCCCTTCTCTGAGCCCCACTTTCCAGCCGTAAAATGGAGCAGTGAGCCATCCTCTCTCTCCCCAGTTTCCCATGGTTCCCAGGTCAAGGCCACCATCCTGTGCGAAGTAGGTCCTTCCATCTGCTTGGGGTGATTTTAATTCTCCTTTTAGTAAGTGCCAGGCAACACCCGCTCCTTTCACTTGCCACTGATCAGCCAGCAGAAGAGTCCAAAGGAAATGAAAGTAAGTCTGTGCAACACACTCAAACAGCACGAGTGTCTGCGTCTACAGGTCAGGATGCATTATGGCCCCTCCATCCAGCCTTTGGTCTCTCCTGGGCAACGTGCTTGGTTGCACTTGTGCTGGAAAATAACACCCAACTGGAGGCTCTAGGCCTGCCTCCAGACCCAGACCCAGGCGTGAACTAACCATTCCCTTGACTGTGGGTTGGCTGGCTTTTGTTTACGGTCCCCCAAGGGAAGGCCGAAGGGTCTGTAGAGCTGTTTTTCTTTGATTTCCTGCCTCTTCTTTCTTCTGGGGAAAAAAAAAAGTGTTCAGAATTCAAAGGCAACAGTATCTGTGGCTGGTACAGGGCAGCTCTCCCTCTCCTGGCTGTCCTGTCTTTCACTGCAGACTCTACTGAATCTATTTATTTTCAACTATATGAAGCCCTCTCCAGTATGGCTGTGCCTGCTTAAGGCATCAGGGAGCCACCACTCAGCACTCTCCCAGGCTACAGTTCTCTGCTCCCTGACTCACTGCCTGGCTTTGAGGAGAAAGGCCAAGGCTGACTCTTACTATCTTCCTGCTTATGTCAGTTCCTTCAGAGGAAGCGAATGTTCTCGCCCATCGTGTGGTCTAATCATTATTATTACTGTTATCATGACATCATCCCCACTTTACAGATGGAAAGCCAGCAGCTCTATCCTAACAGTTGGCTTCAACTGCCTGACCCCAGGGCTTATGTCCTCTTCCTTTCTTTCTCCTTGCTTATGACAGTACCTCTAGCTAACTGATCTTCACTTAAGTTTTCTCATCTGTAATTAAAGATGATTGCACCAATGATTGAGTTTCCCAGGTGGCGCCAGTGGTAAAGAACCCAACTGTCAATGTAGGAGACATAAGAGATGCAAGTTTGGTCCCTGGGTCGAGATCCCCTGGCGGAGGGTGTGGCTACCCACTCCAGGATTCTTGACTGGAGAATCCCATGAACAGAAGAGCCTTGCGGGCTACAGTCTATGGGGTTGCAAAGAGTCAGACACGACTGAAGCATTTAGCAGCAGTAGCAACAGCACCACCAATCATTACAACCTGGTATAAGTATTAGGATAGAGTTTACAAAGCACTTAACGGAGTCCTGGACACATAGTATGTGCTCAGCTAATGCTGATTTCTTTCCCGTTTCAATCCCATCTCCTTTGAGAGTCTCTGTGGGAAGGGAATCTTAAGTACCATCAAGCTTATCATATTTGCTCGTAGCACGCCTATAACAGAGCATCACATACTGGCTGGCTTCAACAACAGAATGTGTCGTCTCACCGTCTAGAGGTCAGAAGTTCTAGGTCAAGGTGTCAGTGGGATTGGTTCCTTTTAAGGTCCATAAGGGAGAATCTGTTCCATGCAGGTGGTGGTCAATGTAGTGTCAACTGGTCACCAGAGGTGCCCGAATTAAACACAATTTCTGGGTGTGTCTGCGAGGGTGTTTGGGACCAAATTAGCATTTGAGTCAGTGGACTCTGGAAAACAGATTGTCCTCCCCATGTGGGTGGCCGGAATAGAACAGGCGGAGGAAGGAGGAATTCTTTCCCATGTTTTTCTTCTGCCTCACTGTGGAGCTAGGACATCTCATCTCTTTTTCTCCTGCCCTCAGATGTGGATTTACATTCTTGACTCTCCTGGTGTTCAGCCCTGCAGACTCAGACTGAAATGACAGTCCCAGGCTCTTTCTGGGTCTCCAGTTTGCAGATGGTGGGATTTCTCAGCCTCTATGATTGTGTGAGCCAATTGCTTATAAAATAAACCTTCTTTAATATTCATCTATCTGTAAATGTGTGTATACATGTGTGTGTAGAGGACACATACACATTTCCTACTGGTTCTGCTTCTCCTGAGAACCTGGGTAATGGAATGCCTTTCTCTTAGCTGCTGACTGTTTGCTGTAATCTCTGTTATTCTTTGGCTTGCAGAAGCTTCATCCGAATCTCTGTTCATCTTCACATCATGTTCTCTTTATGCACATGCCTGTTTGTCCAAACTTTCCCTTTTCCATAAAGAAACCAGTCATATTGGTTTGGGGCTCACCCTAATGACATCATCTTAATTTATTATTCTGCAAAAAAAAAAAAAAAAAAGACCTATCTGCAAATAAAATCACATTCTGAGGTACCAGGAGCTAGATTTTCAGTATTTGAGTTTTCAGAGGATGCAATAAACCTTTAACACTTATTTTCCAATTGATGCTAGGATACCATGTATAACCTCTCTGTGCCTACCTCTGCACTAAGCAATGAAAGCTCACTACCTTCCCAGGCAAACTGTCCATGAACATCTTGAAGTGCCCATTTTTTCCTATGATTCTAGCCCTCATAGACACAGTGCATATCAACTTAAGTTTCCTTCTGATTCATCTAGAGAATTTGAAGAAAAATGCTTTTTCCTTTTGAAAATGCTGGGCTCCTTGGAGTCCTCCATCGGTCAACTTTGGCTGCTCATAGGACTCACCTGGAAAGTGTTAAACAAAACCTGATGCCCAGGATCCACCACAGACCAATTCCATAGAATTTTGGGGAGATGAACCAAAGGCTTACTTGCATTTTCACAGCTTCCCAGGTCATTCTGATGTATAACCAAGGTTGAGAATGCTGATCTGTCAGAATGTGTGTGCTTACTCAATCACTCAGTCATGTTCGGCTCTTTGTGACCTGTGAACTGTGGTCTGCCTGGCTCCTCTACCATGGAATATTCCAAGCAAGAATACTGGAGTGTGTTGCCATTTCCTATTCCAGGGAATCTTCCTGACCCAGGAATTGAACTTGTGTCTCCTGTGTCTCTCCTGCATTGGCAGGCAGATTCTTTACCACTGTGCCACCTGGGAAGATCTATTAGAATACTGGGAGCTTATCTCATCTCTACAGGCGAGAAGACTGACTGTTGAAGAATGTGTATGTGTGTGTGGGGGTCTTTGGATTCAACTAAATATGACATACTGGTACCCTAATCCTTAAAATATTGAGAAGATCCTTCATGAGCTTATGTCAGATATTCCTTCCTTTAGTTTTTAGACATGTATATATGAGAGAATGTGAACCATCTGTTTTTAATTAAATGACACAAGTCATCATTGGAATGCTATTTTGTAAAAATATGCTGATGGCTCAGGACTCTATTTGTAAAGACCTTGCTCAAACTGGAAATAAAGTGGCATGGGCTGGGCCCAGCAGGCATCAGAGTTGAAAGCCCAAAGGATCTAGCCAGTGTCCAAATTCGTACTCTGTATGTGGGAGCCCCAGAAGAGCTGAAGTGTTTATTATCAGGACCAGAGGTGGTGCCGATTCACATGTTTGAGGGACGTGAGAGACTCTGAGTGTCCTGTGTCTTTTGTCTCAGTCCCATGGGTACCTCCTGGAAGTTTAAGAATTTTGTTATCTCTCTCTCTCTTTTTTCCTCACTCACCATGAAGTCTTTAACCCATTTATAAAACTAAACTGATTTGTACCAGACTCTGTCTTCTAGAAAACAGACAAAAATGACCAGTCGTGATAAAATCTGAGCCGGAAGTAGCTCAATGGCAGAGAAAAATAAATGCTTCCAGGTAAGGAATAAGTTCAAGGAACACAGATAGCTCTGAGGGAAATGCTGATTAATGGAGAGCATCATAAAACTTTGTAACTAGTATATAAGAAACTAATCCAGTTCCTTCATTTTATAGGTGGAGAAACTGAGGCCAAGAGAAAAAGAAAGAGTAACTTACTCAAGATCATACAAGACCGTTTACATATCCAGCAAAGAAATGAGGTCTCTTCCCTTCCAGACTAGAGTTTTCCAAAATACCATCCTGCTGGGAAGCGCCCAGATAAAAATAAAAATAAAATATGAGCATGATTTGTTTAGTTTGGATGGCTTGCACCCCTAGTGATTGATATCAAGCACAATTTTCAAGGGGCTTCCTGATGGCTCAGCAGTAAAGAATCTGCCTGCCAGTGCAGGAGGTGCTGGTTTGATCCCTCCGTCAGGGAGATTCCCCTGGAGAAAGAAATGGCAACCCACTCCAGTATTCTTGTCTGGGAAATCCCACGGACAGTGGAGCCTGGTGGGCTACAGTCCATGGGGTCGCTAAAGAGTTGGATATGACTTAGCAATTAAACAACAATGACAGTTTTCAAGACAGAGAGAAGATTCAGTTTAAAAGCAAATGAGGGCATGGTGACATGGCACGAGAGAATGGTAAAGGGCACCATGATGTGTGCCCAGGTTGGATCCTTGTTTCAAGGTCAGGTAAGAATGGAAGAAGGCTGCTCAAACACAGGAGTGAGGAACAGGATCAGATCTGTTATTGAACAACGGTTTCCAGCCTTGGCTTAGAATGATCCAAGAAGATTGGGGGAAAAAAAATATATATATATATACACTGGTGCCCAGACTCCACCTCTCTCCTGGTAATTATAACTGATCAGAAATGGGACCCAGAAGTTGTTACGATTGTAAAACTTTCCATGTGAGTGGACATGCTCTAGTAGTCTGAGTAAGAAATGATGAAGGGAAGTACTGGCATGAAGATGGTTCGAATAAACAGAGGAGATGATGTAGGGAAGAGATATGCAAGATACATATAATTCAGTGAAACTTAGGGATGAGTTGGGTAAACAGTGAGGGAAGGGGAGCTTTCTGGCTTTGGTGACTAGGCAGATCATGGGTCTAATCTCAGGCTGTAGAGAACATGACATTTGAGGCTGGCTTGATGGGATGGTGTAAATTCACCTTTAGACTTATTGATTTTCAGATGTCCATGAAGCATCCAGATAGAATTCAGTGTAGCTGATTAGAAGAAAATGCCTGGAACTCAGCTAGTTCTGCCTTGGAGATCGCTGCATGTTAATACTTATGCACACTACTTCTAGTCAAGGCAAGAAATGAATCTTCTCTCCAGAAGAAGGGCAGTAACCAGGTCACTGAAAGCTCTGGAAACCTGAGCGTACTCACTGTCACCCCTATCTTGCTCTCTGCCAAATGACAACTCTCAGACACACCTACCCATCTCCAGCATCTTGCCATCCCAGGGTCATTGGCCTCAGAGTTAGCTGTGATGTGGGACAAGTCACTTGGCTAGAAACATGCCACTTTTCATCAGTGAGGGTTTTTCCTATCCTACAAATCTGAATGTGTGGGCAGGAGTGAGAAATGAAGGGGTATGGCAAGGGAGTAGGCAGTGGGGAGGAGGTGCGGTGAACTTTTTACATAAGAGCATTCCACAGTGTGTAGCTGACTCTAGAGAGAGGAGAGATGGACCAGCAGCAGAGACATCAGGGGCCAGAGAAAGATACAAGAAGAGCCTTAGATACTGATCTCACCAAAAGATCAAGCAAACAGTTCAGTCTTACATCATGGCCTAGATATTGCCAAATATGGCCAAAGTCAGACACCAGTGGGGGCCCCAGGCTCTGGTTGCCCTCCTGCAATCTGTGGAGAAGCTGTCCTGTTTAGTGTCAGATGTGTGGCTCTGGACAAGAACAGGGAAGCCGGCTCAGGCAACATCTTCTGAGTCTTTTGGGTAGAAGAGATAGCCACTTACTAGGAAAGGCACAAGGCAGCTTTTTTTTTTTAATATTTATTGCAGTATAGTTGCTTTACATTGTATTCATTTCTACTGTGCAGCAAAGAGAATCAGTCACATATATCAGTTCAGTTCAGTCGCTCAGTCATGTCCGACTCTTTGTGACCCCATGAATCGCAGCACGCCAGGCCTCCCTGTTCATCACCAACTCCCAGAGTCCACTCAAACTCATATCCATCGAGTCGGTGATGCCATCCAGCCATCTGATCCTCTGTCATCTGCTTCTCCTCCTGCCCCCAATCCCTCCCAGCATCAGGATCTTTTCCAACCAGTCAACTCTTTGCACAAGGTGGCCAAAGTATTGGAGTTTCAGCTTCAGCATCAGTCCTTCCAATGAACACCCAGGACTGACCTCCTTTAGGATGGACTGGTTGGATCTCCTTGCAGTCCAAGGGACTCTCAAGAGTCTTCTCCAACAACACAATTCAAAAGCAACAATTTTTCGGTGCTCGGCTTTCTTCACAGTCCAACTGTCACATCTGTATACATAAATGTATAAGTGTTAGTCGCTCAGTTGTGAAGACTCTTTCTGACCCCATGGATGATAGCCCACCAGGCTCCTCTGTTCACAGAATTCTCCCAGCAAGAATACTGGGGTGGGTTGCTATGTCCTTCTCCAGGGGATCTTCCTGACCCGGGGATAAAACCCAGGTCTCTTACCCTGCAGGTGGATTCTTTACCACCTGAGCCATCAGGGAAGCCCTTATATAAACATACATCCCCTCTTTTTTGGCTTTCCTTCCCATTTAGGTCACCACAGATCCCTGAGTAGAGTTCTCTGTGCTATCCAGAAGGTTCTCATTAGTTATCTGCTTTATACATGGTAGTGTTATATGTGTCAATCCCAATCTCCCGTTTCATCTCATGCTGGTATCCATATGTTTGTTCTCTATGTCTGTGTCTCTATTTCTGCTTTGCAAATAGGTTCACCTGTATCATTTTGCTAGATTCCATATGCCTGCACTAAGATATGATATTTGTGTTTCTCTTTCTGACTTACTTTACTCTGTCTGACCGTCTCTAGGTCTTTGCAATTCAGTTTCGCCATGCATGGCTGCAAGAGACACAGGTCCCTGATGAAGCTTGATCTCCACACATCTCAGAAGAAAGTTCACAAAGAGGCTCCCAAACAAGCTTCCCTGGTGGTTCAGTAGTAAAGAATCCGCCTGCTGGTACAGGAGATGCCGGTTCAATTCCTGATGCAGGAAGAATCCCGCTTGCCTCAGAGCAGCTAAGCCTGTGCACCACAATGACTGAGCATGTGTTCTAGAGTCTGGTAGCCGCAGCTGATCCAGGATGCCACAAACACTGAAGCCTGCACACTTAGAGCCTGTGCTCCACAAGAGAAGCTGCAGCAGTGAGAAGCCCACGGGCTGCAGCCAGAGTAGCCCTGGCTCACGGCAACTCAAGAAAAACCCAGGAAGCAGCAAAGACCCAGCACAGTCGAAATAAACAAATACATTTTAAAAAAGGCTCCCAAAGAATGAGGACTTCCCCAAGATCAGAGTCCTTCTGAAATCTATGCGTGATCTAAAATTCAGATCTTACCATATATAAGCACCATGCAAGGCAACAGACATACACTCTCCTACTCAATCCCCATAAAAATTTTGCCATGGTTTCATTTTCTACCTTGACTATGCTAGCCTAACCAATCAATGGTGAATAGAGTCTGTCTAGATCACTTATGGTCACTATCCACTGCTTCTATAAAAATATGGATACATCTATAGACTAACACATTTTCAGGACTGGGAGGATAGTCTCCCCTGATTCAAGTGTTGACCTTGACCTTATTAAGGGATATTTGTTGGTTTGTCCAAGGATGTAAAAAGTGATATACTAAATGCTAGGAACCCCCAATTTAAGTTTAAGCTTTAATGTTCTTGAGCTGTTCTTATAATTACAAACCATGTCCTGCACCCTTGCATAGTAGTTTCCTCATATTGTAATAAGGATAATAATACCTAACATGAATTTTTTAGATTAAACATTGAAATTTTTCCTCAGAGTTTACATTTGCTAGCTTGGTCTTACTGTTTCTTAGGTCAACTAAGGACTGAAGAAAGCACCCAAATATTGGGCTCTAGCCCAAAACTACTTGTTACCTTTGTGTTGATTTTGATGAGATGTACTTGGAATCATCACATTTGAATATCTCTAAGCTTGAACAAGCCTATGGTTTTCCCAGTGGTCATGTATGGATGTGAGAGTTGGACTATAAAGAAAGCTGAGCGCCAAAGAATTGATGCTTTTGAACTGTGGTATTGGAGAAGAATTTTGAGAGTCCCTTGAACTGCAAGGAGATCCAACCAATCCGTCCTAAAGGAAATCAGTCCTGGGCGTTCATTGGAAGGACTGATGCTGAAGCTGAAACTCCAATCCTTTGGCCACCTGATGCGAAAAGCTGACTCATTTGAAAAGATCCTGATGCTGGGAAAGATTGAGGGCAGGAGAAGGGGATGACAGAGGATGAGATGGTTGGATGGCATCACCGACTCAATGGACATGGGTTTGGGTAGACTTTGGGAGTTGGTGATAGACAGGGAGGCCTGGCATGCTGCAGTTCATGGGATTACAAAGAGTCAGACATGACTGAGCGACTGAACTGAACTGAACTGAAGCTTGAACAATCTAATTCAATAGAACTTTTGCTCCAATGGAAAAATAAGATTATCCTTCTAAAATCAAGCCTTGATTAAGTCAAAGATCTCCCTTGGTAAATGTCACACTGCACTTGAAAATATGTGGGTTATTTTCAAATATCTTTTGACTGATCCCTAACATAATTCTACAGGAGTAAGAGAATAGACTCTGTATGATTTCAATACCTTTAGACCTTGAATTTCTGCACCTGGTCTTATGTCTCTGGATATGTTTCTGTGTCTCCTAGTTTATAGTCTATGGGGACTTGAGCAGAATTTATATCCTACTGCTGTGTGGAAATTGTATAAATCTTAATTACATCGAATTGGTTCATAATGCTTTTCAGGTCCGTTATATTCTTCTACTTCTCGACCTCTACATTCACTCTATTCATCTTTGAGAGTTAGATGTTGAAAGTCCAATGAAAAATCTTAATTTATCTACTAAAACGATTGGAACATATAGTGGACTATGTGTAACTTGGTTCCATACTTTCCAAGTCTCCTGTAAATGTATTATCATGTTTTCATAATTTAAAATACAAAAAAAGAAAGATAAAAAAAATTGAGCCTTGAGAATAATTCTCTTGGCATGTCTTTCCATGCACATCTTCACCTTGGGCTGAGATCAACAAAACATGCCACACAGTGAACCCATACAGTGTATTGGTGAGACATACGGGCCCTGGCTAGGCAGGGAAAAGCATTCAGTAATTCCATTTTCAACTAAGAGTTGCTTCCTCTGCTGAGGTCCACTGAAAACTGAAAAAGCCCAGGGGCCTGCTGTCCCCTGCTCTGACTCACTGCAGGTCTGCTCACATGGGTCTGGCTGCTTCATGACATCGTTTTGCCTGAGATCTCCATATTTCACCTCAGTCTGGTCTGTGTGTGCATGCTCAAGTTCAGTTGTGTCTGACTCTTTGCTACTCTAGGGACTGTAGCCCAGCAGGCTCCTCTGTCCATGGGATTTCCCAGGTAGGAATGCTGGAGTGGGTTGCCATTTCCTCCAACAGAGGATCTTCCCAACCCAGGGATAGAACCCACATCACCTGTGACTCCTGCATTGCAAGTGGATTCTTGACTGCTGAGCCACCGGGGAATCCCAAAGTAAGTAGCAAGGATATTTAGGGATAGGGACAGCCCTGATTTGATTTTAAAAGGTGCAGGGCCTTTAAAACCAGACTTTTCTGCATCTGTGTCAGGAAAGGCAGAGCGAAGTTGGTTTGGAGCCCAGTCCCCGCTGACTCACAGTGTGGGCACTCTTAACGCGCAGAGAACTGTCCGCTTCAGAGAACAATGTCCCCCTTGTGAAGCTTGCTGCATTCCAGAGCCTGGGCTTCCTCCACCACAGGGCTCAGCGTGCCCGGGTGAGGATGAAGCATTCATGCAAGTGAGACTGTGCGTTCCAGTGCTTTCTGTGGCTCCTCTCCCTTCCTGTCTGAAGGAGTCTAATTGGATGCAGCTGGACCATCCCAGGGCTCTGTGCTTGCAAGCTTGAGAAAGAGGAGTGGGAAAAGCAGTTCCCACCATGCTCTGAGCCCACAGGCCACTGGAGACCCCTGAGATAAGGGCTCAGCATCTCATTCAAGTCACTGCATGCGTTTTCCCAACTGCCAAGACCCGGCTATACAAAACTGAAGTCACTCTTTAAGAATGTTTGCAGATTAAGTTTATCTCTAGCTTGAGACACTGGGAATAAAAATTAAGAAGAAGAACAGTAATAATTTGTAGCATCACTTACCTCCCCAAATAGTTTCCCTGGTGCTATCTGTTGATGGACTACAGTAACTTTGTTTTGAAAACAAGACATTTGCAGACCAGGGTACAAAGAAAAGATAGGTAGCGTGATGGGAAGAGCATGATGTGGGTTCCAGATCCAGCTCTGTGAATTACCAATTGCGTCACCTCGGGCACATCACTTAAAACTGAAATCTGAATCTCCGTTTCCCCAGGTTACAAATGAGCATACATAAAAGCACATTACCCACTGAAATGAAGAATTATAAAAAGTGTGATCAGATAGTAACAAAACTGGGCTCTTTTCATTTCTTTACTTTTTTTTTTTTGAAAGAGCAGAAGGTATATATCTACATGAATGTATTTCCTTCCAAGAGTTTGTGGAGAGCTTATTCTTATGGTATAGTAATCCTTAGAACACTTTTGACTCCCAAACTGGAAGTTGATAGAGTGGTTGCTTATGAAACACTTGGCTTTGTATGACATGATTTTAATCACATCCTTTTGTACTTAGTTATTTTTATCTCCATTGATAAGTCACTCCATTTATTTCCTTGCCTTGTCTCTGAGTGCTTTTTGGCTCTTTATAAAAATCAAATGCTTTCTCAAAATTCAAAGATTTGACATCAGTGAAGAAATCTCTAAGTTTGTTCCTCCACTTATGGTTTTTTTTTTTCCTTTTTTAAAAATTTATTTATTTTCAATTGGAGGATAATTGCTTTACATTGTTGTGTTGGTTTCTGCCAGACATCAACATGAATAAGCCATACGTATATATACGTCCCCTCCCTCTTGAACGAACCTCCCACCTTCCACCCCATCACACCCACTAGGTTGTCACAGAGTACTGTGTTCCTCCACTTCTATATTAGGTGTATCTCATGCACATCTGACTTTCTCCTCATAATAGTATTGCAAGATAGATAATGTTATTTCTAAAGCTAAAGACTCTGAAACATGGCTATTTTAACTTGTTTTAGTCTCTCTGTTTTGCTAACTCTAATATATGTGTCAGTTCTGAGTCAAACATCTTTGAAACACTGGAAAGATAAATTAGACCTCAGCTCTCTGGGAAACCAGAGTCTGGGTCCTTTTACTTCCACACCAGGTTTCTTCTTTATCCATGAAGACATGCACAACAAATAACCAGCCTCATCATTTTACAGTCATACCTTCTACCCTTATTTGTTCATTCAACCATATTTGTTGAGCACCTTTTGCTATTATGGTCCTGAATGGGACCTACGAGACATCCAAGTGTGTATGGGACACTCAGACTTTTCTGACTCTGTATGTTCAAAGTATTCCATTTCCCCAGTGACTCAAAGTACCTCAATAGAATCATGTTTAATAATTATTAGAAATGAATATGATACAAAATTAATCCTTTACATACCCTACCGCAAATCAATAATGCTTTGTCCTCAGGACAATCATAAGGATAGTTTAGCCGGATTCAGGTAGGATAAAAAGGAAGTTTACATATACACAATGGAATATTACTCAGCTATTAAAAAGAACACATTTGAATCAGTTTTAATGAGGTGGTGAAACTGGAGTCTATTATACAGTGTGAAGTAAGTCAGAAAGAAAAACACCAATACAGTATATTAACACATATATATAGAATTTAGAAAGATGGTAACGATGACCCTATATGTGAGACGGCAAAAGAGACACAGATATAAAGAACAGGTTTTGGACTCTGGGAGAAGGTGAGGGTAGGATGATTTGAGAGAATAGCATTGAAACATGTATATTACCATATGTGAAATACATCACCAGTCCAAGTTCAATGCATGAAACAGGACACTCAAAGCCAGTGCACTGGGACAACCCAGAGAAATGGGATGCAGAGGGAGGAGGAATGGGGGTTCAGGATGTGGGGACACATGGACACCTTGGCTGATTCATGTCAATGTATGGCAAAACCATCACAATATTGTAATTAGCCTCCAATCAAAATTAATTAAAAACAAACAAAAAAACATTTATTCTAAAATAATTAAACCTTAAAATAAATAAATAAAATAAAGATGCATCTAAAAAAAGGGGAGGTTTAGAATAGAAATCTATATATACACACATAAATAAATATACATAATAAATATATGTTGAGTTATATTTGCCCTTTGACTTTCATTATACTATTGGAGATACAATTCTGTGAACCAAAAATAATATAATTTATCTCCCACATTGAGCCAGGTTGTAACAACAGGACTAGCTTTAGCATTCCACTTGAAAAAATAAGTCTAATAAAATATACTAGGTTTTCAAGGCACTGAACATAAGGCTACTAAAGACAGTGATCAATGCCAGACAGAAAACTACTGAGCTATGCCCTACAATTGTTCCAGTTTACCACCTTGAGACTGTTTACCGACTATGCTGCAAGAAGAGGGAACCTAGGCAGAACATGGTGAACTTCTTGGGTAAAGAAACAAAGATGAGATTTCAGGGAAACCAGGGAAGCCAGCATTTGCAGGAAGAGTATTAAAGAGGTAAACATGCAGAGAAATACAAAGAAGCTTCCTTAGGTTTTCACCAGAATACTGATCCAGACAAGCATGTGAACAAATTACCCAAGACTTGAAAAAAGACCAACCAAAGGGAACAGGGCTCAGCTCTCACACATGGCTGGAAATAGTACCTGTTTCCACCAGCCAGAAGGGAAAAACTCAGTGTACCCTCTGCTTTGGGTAGAATACTCAGGAGTCTTGGCTCAGTAATGGAGGAGAAACCCTAAATTTCTCTCATCTGCCTAATGAATGATTAAAAATAAGATCAAACTTCTTTGATCCTCTGAAGGATCAAACTTCTTCCAAGTAACTGTATTACAGAATCTGTGGTGGTGGTGGAGGTTTAGTTGCATCTGACTCTTGCAACCCCATGGACTGAAGTCTGGCCAGCTCCTCTGTCCATGGGATTTCCCAGGCAAGAATACTGGAGTGGGTTGCCATTTCCTTCTCCAAGGGATCTTCCCCACCCACGGATTGAACTTGCATCTCCTGCATTGCAAGCAGATTCTTTATCAACTGAGCTACCAGGGAAACCTTAAAGATAAAAATATTTATGTTTTATACATATATATATTCAACAAGATATAAGCTATGTTGTCTTGTATCCAGTCAAAGGTTTTGACCCAGAACTGACACATGTTAGAATCAGCAGAGAGATTAAAATAGTTATTATAAATGCATTTTAAGTATTCATAAAGTTAAGTAGAGACATGAAAGAATTTTTTTAAGGCTGAATTGAATTCCTAGAGAGAAAAACTGCAACACTGGATAAGATTAATGTCCTATTAGACATTTCAGAAGAAAAGATAATGAACCTAAAGACAGAAACAGAAACAACTGAAACAAACCACTGACAGAATAAGAATTTTTAAATGAAGAAGAAGCATAACATTAGTGAGCTGTAGAAAACTTTAAACATTTCTGTATATACTTTGTAGTCCTTGAATTAGAGAAGAAAAAAAGGGCACAAAAATTTTTTTTGAAAAAAATGGCCAAAAATTTTTTTAATTTAATGAAGCTCTGAACTACCAATCTAAGAAGTATAAAGAAAATTACACCATGGCACAATAATCAAATTGCTCAAAACCAGCAATAAAGAGAAGTTCTTAAAAAACAATCATAACAAAGAAGATACATTTTATACAAAAGAACAAGCTAAGGATGACAGGAATATCTCATCAAAAAATGCAAGCAAGCAGAGCAAGAACATCTTTAAAGTACTGATAGAAACAAAATGCAAATCTTGAATTCTATTAGCTTTTTTAGTGTTGGTCGCTCAGTTGTGTCCAATTCTTTGCAACACCATGAACTGTAGCCCACCAGGCTCCTCTGTCCATGGGATTTCCCAGACAACAATACTGGAGTGGGTTGCCATTCCCTTCTCCAGGGGATCTTCCCAACCCAGGAATCAAACCCGCATCTCCTATGTCTCCTGCATTGCAGGCAGATTCTTTACCATCTGAGCCATACCCAGCAAAACTATCTTCAAAGACCAAAAGAGAAATTAAGACATTTTTGGAAAAACAAAAGCTGAAAGCCTCAACACCAACAGATAAGCTCTCTGAAAATGTTAAAGGAAGTCTTTCAGGCTTCCTATCAATCTTTCAGGAAAAAAATGTCAAATGGAAATACAACTCTGGGCAAAGGAATGAAAAGCAATAAAAAGGGAACTACAAAAGAAGTAGATTTTTTTTTAATTATGCAAACCATTTCCCATGATAATTGTAAATAAAAATAACAACATGTATAAGTAAAACATATGACAGCAATAAAATGAAGTCTGTGAGAGGAGGAATGTAAACATATCATATTGAAGTTCTTACACCATATGCAAAGTGGCATATCACTTATATGTAGACTGTGAGAAGTTAAAGATGTGCTTTGTAAATCCTATAAAACCACTAAAATAAGAAAACAAAAAGCTATAGCTGGGAAAAACCAAAAGAGAAGACAAAATGAAATTATGAAAAAATGTACTATTAACCCAAAGTGAAGACAAAAAAGAAGAAAATGGGAAAAATAACAGTTGTAATTCTTCTTTTAAATTTTAAATAACAAGATGATAGACTTAAACCACATAAACACCTTAAATTTAAATAGTCTAGAAACTTCAATTAAAAGATAGAAGTTGTCATAATTTATGAAAAAGAACTGTCCAATTATATGCTGACTAGAGAAACACATTTTAAATATAAAGATACAAATAGGTTGATTGTAAAAGGATATAAGAAGATACAACATACTAACGCTACTCAAAATAAAATTACATTGACTATATTAATATAAAAATATATATTTAAAGGAAAGATTATTATTTTGAATAAAGAAAATAATTTCATAATGATAAGATAGAATACATGAAAGTCTTATACATTGAAAACTATATACTTTGTATAGAAAAATTAAAGGTGGTCTAAAAATCAGAGAGATATACTCTGTTCCTGGATCAGAAAACTCAACATTGTTAAGATATAAATTATAATCAAATTAGCCTATAAGTTCAGTGAAATACCAATAAAAATTTCAACAGGCATTTCAGTAGTAATCAACTCATTGATTCTAAAATCCATGTGAAATCATACAGGACCTAAAACAGCCAAAATAAATTTTAAAAAGAATAACAAACTTGGTAGACTCTCACACCCTGATTTTGAGGTATTGTAAATCTGCAGTGTGGTATTAGTGTAAGAAATTAGATTAGTAGTCGAGAATAGAGTCCAGAAACCAATCCATATGCATTTGGATAATGGATTTTCAACAAAGATGCAGAAGCAATTCAGTGGAAAAGGGAAAGTATTTTCAATAAATGATGTTGCAACAATTTGATATCCATATGCAAAAAATAAACTTAAATCCATGTCTTGCATCATATACAAAAATAACTCAAAATATCAATAGATGATCAATTTACATGTACAAACTAAAACTATGAAACTTCTTATAGAATATTTTTGTGAGTTTGAGTTAGGCAAAGATAGCACACTAAAAACAGGATCCACAAAAAAGTAAATTGGTAAGTTGGACTTCATCCAAATTAAAAATTCTGCTCTTTGAAAGACATAAAATAATGAAAATAAAAACCCAAGAAAAGGGAAAAATGTTTACCAAGCATGTATCTGACAAAAGACTTGCATCCAGAATACATAACGCATCTTCAAAACTTAGTAACAAGAAAACAAAACTCAAAAAACAACAACAAAATAAAAACAAAACTGTCTGAAAATGCATATCACTAATGAAGTTGCAAGCACATGGAAAATAAGAACATGAAAATAATATCTCTATGACTAATCAATAGAGAATTGCAAATTAAAACCACAATGAGACACCACTGCATACCTATTAGAATTGCTAAAATTAAAAAGAATGACCTTTTCAAATGCTGGTGAAGATATGGAACTCGAAATCACTGCTGATGTGATACAAAATGGTGCGACCACTCTAGGAGCTAGGTTCTTTAAAAGTTAACAGGGATCTACCATATGACCCATTCTACCCCTAGTTTATATAGTCAAGAGAAAAAAAACATGTGCCCATAAAGAGATTTGTTCAAACATGCTCACAGTGGTTTTAATTATAATAGACCAGACCTGGAAATAACCCAAAGGCCAATAGCAGGTGAATGAGTAAACAAACCATAGTATACCCAAACAATGGAATAAGAAGGACCATGATATTGCTGTACTATGAATGAATCTGAAAATAATTATGCTGAATGAAAGAAGGCCGACTACAGAGAACATACTGTATGATTTCATTTAGATAAAATCCTAGGAAATGTGAATTCATATACAGTGAGAGGAAGCACACTGGTGTGGGGGGGGGGGGGACAAAGAGCATCAGGAAGGAGAGATTACAAAGGGGCAGAGGGAATTTCACAGTGATAGGTATTTTCATTGATTGTGGTGATCATTTCACAAGTTATATATGTGTATATATATATATATATACATATGACAACAAATTCCCTGTTTTAACTGTGTGTGCTTAGTCACTTAGTCCTGTCCGACTCTTTGAGATCCCATGGACTGTAGCCCACTAGGCTCCTCTGTCCATGGGGATTCTCCCCCCCCACTCCCCGCCAAGAATATTGGAGTGGGTTGCCATGCCCTCCTCCCAACCCAGGGATCACATCCCGGTCTCCTGCATTGCAGGCGATTTACTGTCTCAGCCACCAGGGAAGCCCTTACTATATTTAATTTTTTTGTAAATAAAAACAATTAGTATGGTTTCTAAGAACAATTCTACTTTAAAAAATGAAATCACCTTTGAAAAATTACGTTTCTAGCAGACTCGAAAAAAAACAATTTTCTGATGAAATATTGATTAAATTGTCCAAAATAAGCCACAGGATATGAATGTTAAACAGTTATGTTAGTTCTGGTTGGCATAACGGCTAGACAGCCTGAAGGAAAAACAGCTTCACTGAACAGAACTCGGCAGGGCAAGAAGCCTCTGCAGAGCTAACAGGGTCCTTCAGAACTATGCTACAGAGGGAGGAAATCGCAGCTCTTTCTAGTGGCTTGATGTGTATTCCTGGGCCCTGTTGGCTTCCAGAAGAGCGCGGGAGGAACTCGCCTGAAGGAAGACAGGGAGGGCGGGAAGCTGCAAAAACAGAAAAGCTCCCATAAACCTAACCAGAAAGTCAACAGAGAGAAAAGCAGATGGAAAAGTTATGCAATTCTGTGGTCCCCGTAGAATGTGCAGAAGGGCTCCGAGGTGTGACAGACAGTGAGATGGGACATTTAGTTCGTGAAAGGCTGGGAAGCCTGGAATCCTCACCAGATCAACCCCCCCATGGCAGACGAAAAAGCCAGTTTTGATACTAGTTCCTCTCCTGTGTCCTTGCACAGCTCTCCAAACGGGACAGGCAGCAACAGCCTTGAAGAGCGGTGACCTGAGGCTGACCCCAGGACACTGGGTCCTTGTCTTCATCTTTCGTGACTCCTCAATTCTGCTTCCTGACTCTCCTTCCATTTTGCTGTTTCCTTCTCTCTCTTCCCTTGAATCTCCTCCTTCCTTTTAATCTGCTTTAAATGATATCTGAACAAAGCAGGAAATATATCAATGAAGTATGTGAAAAACACTTTTCCAGCAAATATGTACTAAAGAGCATCAATGTCCCAGAAACTGTGGTAGGCACCGGAGTGAGCCAAGGAAGAATGAACAACTCAGTGTGAAACCAAAGCGGTCAGTGGGAAATGATGCTTCGCAAATGAGCCACAAGTGTGCAGAGCACAGGTGATCAATGACAAGGGAGCCTGTGGAAAGGACAGCCAGCCTTGCCCCGCAGAGGTCAGAGCAGAAGAAGTGATTGAGCATATGAAGAGGTGTTTGTCAGTCCAACAAGTATGGGGGTGGCCAGAAAAATGTGGGCATTCCATGCAGCAACCCAAGTGAAAAAAGCAAATAGTGCTAAAGGGAAATTTCTACGATTGCCAAGCAGAAATCCAGTAGGGTTAGAATGAAGATGAATTTATAGCTAAAGTGGATGCCAGTTAAATATTTTCTAGAACTAGGCTTGTGCAAGCTGCTAGCTCAGGGCCATTAATTTTTTTTTCTCCAGAAAATAGGGAGTTTGACTAAATTATCACTAACTGTGGCTTTAATTTTGTGACCCCATGACACTCCCATGCATTCGCATTAGAGCCTCTGGTCTCTCCTTGCACATGTGTGCACCTATCAGCCTGACATATCCACTGTACCTTCCAGAGTGTGGAAGATGAACAGTCTCTCACATAAATGAAATCCACAAGCAAATCTCTCCTTTGAAGTCAGAGCAGGTTTTGGTTCAAAGTCTAGTCTTTAGATGTAGTCACAGACAAAGCAAGGTAATCTAAAAGTTAATATTTTCAACAAGCAGTGCAAAGGAAGTAATAGATTTGACATCTGCACAAGTTTGCCAGCACTTATATATATATGCTACTCACAAAGCAATGGTCATATCAGTTCAGTCATTCAGTTATGACCGACTCTTAATGACCCCATGGACTGCAGCACACCAGGCTTCCCTGTCCATCACAAACTCCCAGAGCTTGCTCAAACTCATGTCTGTCAAGTCGACGATGCCATCCATCCATCTCATGCTTTGTCATTCCCTTCTTCCCCTGCCTTCAATCTTTCCCAGCATCAGGGTCTTTTCCAAGGAGTCAGTTCTTCCTATCAGGTGGCCAGAGTATTGGAGTTTCAGCTTCAGCATCACTCCTTCCAAAGAATATTCAGGACTGATTTCCTTTAGGATGGACTGGTTGGATGTCCTTGCAGTCCAAGGGACTCTCAAGAGTTTTTATAGCATAGATGACTACTCACTCTGTATCCTCCATCACCTTTGTTCTCAGGAAATTATAGAAGATTCAGCAGAAGGCCCGCAAAGGACTGTACACTGGACAAGAACATTCTGTCTGGTTTGTTCCTACCTCTGCTGACCCATCGTGTGATCCCGTGCTCCTTGTCTGCCCTGCTGAAAAGTAGAATTGTACATAGGAGTTCCAAACCCTCATACTACAAAGAGAAGTCTTCTTAGGAGGCCTAAGAAATGAATTCCAGATTGAGTCATGAGGAAAACTGTAGCCCCTTAGTCTAGCTTCTTCTAGGAATCAATGTGAAGGAGATTAAAAAAAAAAAAAAAAAAGGCATGGATCATGCAACCAGGTCAGACCCAGCTTGTATTCCAGTTCTGCCCTTCCCTGGTTGAACAATGCTTAGGAGGATGGTGGCTTTCTCTGCATTTCCTTGTCAAGTGGGAGTAATAACATCTAGTGCAAAGGATTGCTGAAAGGATTGGAGTTAATGCCTGTGAAGGGTTTGGCGTGGTGCCTGGGAGGTTTTAAGCGCTCACCAAGTGAGTCTAAGATAATATATCCACTGCAGGAGGCCTCGTCTGTGTCTCTCTGGTGACATATAATAAAAGCTGGGGTTATAAAGTTAATATAAGTGGAAAATGAAATATAGTCCAGCTGCCCTTGAAAATCACTTATAAAGGTGCCATGGCAGAAACCAACATATTCTTACTCCAACACAGCCCAGTAGTTTTCTTTTCCAACCCAGCAATGTTACAGATCACTTTGTTTGGTTGCCCGTAAGACAAAGTAATTGGTTTGTGTTTACAGACAGCTTTCTACTCAGGTTGTAGAGTCATGCAGTTAAGGCAGCTGGCAGAAGAAATAGCGGGATGCTCTGTTTCCTCATCTGCCTAAAAAAATAACAACAACACATTAGGTGTCTGTTCTCCTTACAGCTTTATCATGAGGGTCAAAATAAGAAAATGCAGGGGCAAAAACGATATTTGGCTCTAAGATACTTACAAGTTAAAAATATTGAATAGATCTGACTTCGTGCAGTTGACAGCAAAGCATCCGGAAATTCCTGATCACAATAAAGAAGACTGAAATAAAGAAGATTTAAAATGTAAAGAGTGATACCAGTCACCTCTAGTTGCAGCCCAAATTAGTTCTGTAAAGAAAAGGTCAAGGGGAGTTAGAGATGCCCAGCCTGATCATAGACAGCAAGTGTGATTTTACCAAGAGAAACCGAACTGTTTGTATTATTCCCTTCTGTATAGGCAGAACAGAGAAGGATCTTCATAGAGGTCAGACTCAGAGAGACTCCAAGAACAAGGTAAATTTAGTGTAACATAAATTCTCCTTAGCTGATGGGAATCTGAAAAAGCCGTTTCCATCTCTTGAAGTTTCCCTTTTCCAGAATCAGGTCTAATATGCATATTTTAAAGCATTTATCAATTCTAAAATCACATGTACCTGAAGTAAGAGAGTCTTAGAATTACTGGCAGTAATATATTGTAGTTGTCACTGACTGCATTCATGAACTTGGACTTGGCTTTTCATATCGTTTTCATTTCTGTGTCTAAAACACTATAAAACAGTTCTTTCAATGAGTGTAAAATACAAATTTTAAGTGGTATCGAAGTGATGGATCACCACGTGATTACAGCATTCTTGTCTTCTTCCTCCTCCTCCTGCTCCTTGCTGGTTCTTGCATTTGAGGACTTCTGAAGTCAGATGGAATACAGTGATTCTACAGAAGAGACGTTGCTGAATTACACTCAATTTTAAGATTCTTCGATTTCCTGCTTACCCTGGTTCTAGACTCATGAAATCGCTTCTAATTATAAATTAGCTTCCCAAGTATCTGTCACTAAAAGACTAGACACATGTTAGACACGAGGATCACAGGAAAGAAACTCCTTGTACATCAGTAACAAAGTCTGGTTTTTCACTTCCATTGCCTGAAGCTTTGACAGGCAGGTTGAGAACCCCTGAGTCTGAGCGTTTTGGCCAAACACAGACACTCAACTGTAAAATCTTCGGGGGAAGATGCCAGACCACGGTGATCTCATCACATTTCTGTCCCCCTTCAAGGCTCTGCCTGGGCAGCCGGCCGGACTCCTACAGGATATCACTGTCCTCTCTCCCTGCACCACTCGGTCTTAACGCTTAGCGCAGCCTGTTGCATTAAATCTCCCTCATGTGTCAGTCCTGCCATTTGCCTTCACGTTGGATCGTGCCGTCCCCTTGCCCTGCTCTCTGTGGCGGGAGAGCTGATCTCATTCAGCCTGCATTTCCCAGGTCCTCGTGCAGATGCTTCAGCTTGGATTCTCTCAATGTGCGGGAAGGACAAGCAATGAGAAAGGGAAAGAAAGGGCAAAGCCAGAACTTCCCTTCTGCCCCTTTACCTGAAAGGGCCCGGCAGCTGCTGGCTCTGTCTGCTCTGTCTCCAGCTCCCCAGGGAAGCTTGTGGTTTCAGCTTGCTCCAGGGGACCCCAGCCCCTTGGCTCTGGTCACTCCACCTCCTTCTTTTGTCCTTCCTGCTGGGAGCTTTTCTGTAGGAGCTTTTCACTGCTGTCCCCAATTTCTCTATTGCCCTCCACTCCCTGCCTTCCAATCCTGCATAAGCCATTTCCTGTAACAGCTGGCCTGGTTTGTTTTTCTAGTTGCATCATGACTACCTCCAGTTCTGTATCCTCAGCATGATTATGAGCTGCTGGAAGTCAAGAACCCCACCCCATGTCTCTGTACACTTACATTTGAGTGGGTACGTGATAAATTGTTGTCCAGTTGAAACTATGTCACATGAGGTTTAAGCTGACAAATCTGACAGACATAAGATGTCATTTTTTCCCTTTTTGGCTGCACCACACAGCTTGAATTGAACCTGGGCCATGGCAGTGAAAGCCCAAAATCCTAACCACTAGGCCACGAGGGAACTCTTGCTGTTCATTTCAAATGGAGACATTTGTTGCTATAGTTAAAATATGACTTCATTTAAGAAAATCACATGTACACGTTCATGCCCTTCTGGGAGCATGGGTACCTGTAAAATAATTTCCTTTGAAATAATCATTGGACATTAACTGAGCACCTAGTAGGCACCTTAAAGAGATGATTTATAATTCTCATCATTAAGTTCTGTGATGTGCAGTACTGGTCCCATTTAACAGATGAGGAAGTTGAGGTTCAGAGGTGTTGAGTAACTATTCCAAGTTCACACACTTGGCTTGTAACTTGGTCCAAACAGACTCTACTAATGCTCAAACTTTAAGCACTGCAAGAATCAAATATTTGTTAAAAAACAAGGCAAAATTAAGGTCCATACCCAGAGAATCTAATTTAGCAAGTCAGAGGTGTGACCTATTTATAACATGCATGATATGAATATTCATTTATAACATTCCCACCTGATTTGGATGCATTTTTCAATCACATTTTGAGAAATACTGAACTAGAGCACAAGAAAAATATATCTGTGTTAAATTAGCTCACTTATACACCCCCAGAGCCTAGTCAAGGGCCTGGTACTTAGCCAATGATCAATAAATTATGGTAGAATTAATAAATGAATGACTAGCTTAATCATTTTTGATTGAGTTCAAATCCTGAATATTTTTTATTACTATTCACTAGCTCTTATTTTGGATACCATCCCAAAACTTATTCATTTATTAACTCATTCAATCAACACTGGCTTAACCCAACCATACTCTTGATCTCCCCTTACTGAAATTTATATTATTTTCCTCATTTTTTAGATGGGGAAACAAAAATCCAGAGAGGTAAAATGACTTGCACAGAACCACCCAGCTCACCTCTCTGATAACAGAATTTGAATTACTTATAATTTTTTTATTTTCCTGCTGCTATTCTAGATTGAGTCTGGAATATCCAGATAATGACTAAAATGCATGCATTTGTTGACCAACTATAACCACAAAGCAATTTAACATCATCTCATGTCTCCTCCACAATAATATGCATTATCCTCATCTTATAGTAAGGTTATTGAAAATTAAATCTGTCAGTAATTTGGCAAGCCACACAGCCATGAAACGGTTGGGTCATTTAACTTAACTTACCTCTTATTTGAGCCTGAAATTTCCATATTTGGAGCAAATTCATTTGTTTCTGGATTGTCCTTATTTTCCCAGAATCATTTTTTAAGTATAACTATTTATATGCAAAATTATTACTATTCATCTGGAAATAAAAAAGGGGGAGAGGGGTGCAGAGAAGGCACTTGGTGGATTGCATATGAGTTCTGCTATAATCCAGGATCTAATTTTATTTCCTTAACTGATAAACAGATCATTAATTCAAGACAGATTTGACTTGTCTTGAAGCACAAAAATATATAAAATGACCACAATATTAAAATTTCCAAATAGTTTCAGCAACATTTCTTTATAAGTTTTAGTATTACTCTTGAGTATTATCACATTTGACATAATTATACCTTATAAATACCTCAAAATTGTAATGACATCCTTTCAAGAATTATTACTAATTATTGTACTTGACATGACAAATTAAACATGTTGTTTGACGTAATTACACTAAATAATTCAAAATGTTAATTATGCTTAGAAATAGCAATTAGCATAATTAAAGAAAAAAAAAACTGCTGGAAATTTCAATACTGATTCAGTATCACAAACTGGAATTTTTCAGAAGATTTTAATAAAGATTGACTGATGTGATTTATAAAATTGTAACTTTAATCAAGAGTGATGAAACATTATTAAAGACTTTATATGTTCTAGAAGAGACAATAAGAAAATAAAAGGAAAGAACTTGATCTCGTGTAAAGGGCTAAGTCTGCAGAGGTAGCCGGACTTGAGAGTGAACCTGACCTGGCCATTGCTGGTTGGGTTACTCTAGTTGGGAGACAGAATCTTTCTGGCATTTGTCCTCTGCCAATGGGAACTGTATTTGCCTCAAGGCCTGATGTAGAAATTGGTCTTGGAGAGATGTTAGCACTCCTATGTTCATTGCAACGCTATTCACAAGAACCAAGATGTGGAAACAACTTAAGCGTCCAAGAAAGGATGAATGGATAAAGAAAATGTGGTTTATTCCACACAGTGGAATATGATTCAGCCATTAAAAGGAAGGAAATTCTGCCATTTGCAACAACAGGGATGAATCTTGAGGACATTACACTAAGTGAAATAAGCCAGTCGTAGGAAGACAAACGGGCTTTGCTGGTGGCTCAGCTGCAAAGAATCTGCCTGCAATGCAGGAAACTCAGCAGATGCAGATTCAATCCCTGGGTCGGGGAGATCTCCTGAAGGAAGAAATGGCAACCCACTGCAGTACTCTTGCCTGGAGAATCCCAGGGACACAGAAGACTGATGGGCTACAGTCCACAGAGCCGCAAAGAGTCAGATGCGACTGAACAACTGAGCATGTACACCCGCATAGAGAGGCAAGTTTAGCATCATTCCACATTTATCAATAGTCTAAAATAGCCAAATGCATACAGTCAAAGAATGCCATGGTGGTTGTCAGAGGCTGGGGGGAGGGGAAAGTGTGGTTACTGTTACTGATCTACATGCATGAAGTTTCAGTTCAGCGAAATGAATAAGCTCTGGAGGTCTACTGTACGGCTTCAAGCCTACGGTCAACAGCAATGTGTTGTGCACTTAAAACAGGTTAAGAGGGTCAATCTCATGTTGGGTTCTTAGCGGAATAAAACAGTTTGGGGTTTTTTTAGGAATAAGCTAAGGGCTTCCCTTGTGGCTCAACTGGTAAAGAATCAGCCTGTGATGTGGAAGACCTGGATTTGATCCCTGGGTTGGGAAGAAACCCTGGAGAAGGGAAAGGCTACCCACTCCAGTATTCTGGCCTGGAGAATTCCAAGGACCGTATAGTCCATGGGGTCACAAAGAGTCAGACACTACTGAGCAACTTTGAGCTTTTCACCACTTTCAAGGACGTAAAAGGCATGACACAGCACATGACCCCTAGGAAGGGCTCAAAAAATTCAGGTTCCATGTATCCTATTCATTAAACATAGAAATATATTGAGTGTGAAATTCTAGGCTACTTGGAGAGAAAAGAAGGGAGGTAGAAGGTAATTAAAAAAATAAATGATCTAAGAAGGAGGGGAAATGATCTCTAACAAATATGCTTTCAAAGATGAGGTGGTATTTGGGGAAGATAACTATCAGTGTGCCTGGCACAGTCAGCTCTTCATAAGTGATTGTTTCTTTTCCCATTTATAAAAAAAGATTTTTTTTTTGAAAAATTGAAGTATAATGGATATGTTAATTTCTACTATACAGCAAAGTGGCTCAGTTATACACATATACCCCTTCTTTTTTATATTCTTTGCTATCATGGTTTATCACAGGCTATTGAGTATCATTGCCTGTGCTGTACAGTAGAGCCTAGCTGTTTATCCATCCTATATATCATAGCTTGCATCCACTAAGTCCAACCTGCCTGCCCAACCCTCCCCAGTGCATGCATGCTAAGTCACATCTATGGACCGTAGCCCTCCAGGCTTCTCTGCCCATGGGCTTCTCTGGACAAGAATGCTGGAGTGGGCTGCTATGGCCTCCTCCAGGGGATCTTCCCGACCTAGTGACTGAACCAAGTCTTCTATGTCTCCCGCTCCGGCAGGTGGATTCTTTACCACCAGGGCAACCCGGGAAATCCATTATTCAACCTACTCTACAAAGAAAGGGTCAAGGTGTTAAGTTCAGATCTTTTAAACTCCCTTCACCTATAAACTCTCAGAGAGTAGGGAGAGCATCTTTCTAACCATGGTATCCTTGGCTGACTCTCATACCACTGCTCCACCTGGGAAACCTGAAAAATTTAGACATGTCCAAAGTGAACAAGTTGAATCGGGATTTGAACCCAAGCCTGAGACTGAAGTAGTCTCTTTGCATTGTGTTTCTCTGTCTTAGGGAGCAGGTCTACCCCAGGCAAGGCCCCTCCTTACCTGGCTCTTGTGGGTGTGTTCTCTCATCCTCCATGAGGGCTGCAGCCCCCTCTGTTTATCTTTTCCAGAGATACCGCTCTGCGGGACTGACTCTCCAGGGGAATGTCTGAACTAAAGAGGCAGAGCTAAGGACTAATGTTAGTTGCTCAGTCATATCCGACTCTTTGTGACCCCATGGACTGTAGCCAGCAGACTCCTCTGTCCATGGAATTCTCCAGGCAAGAATACTGGAGTGGGTTTCCATTCCCTTCTCCAGGAGTCTTCCTGACCCAGGAATTGAACCCAGATCTCCCCCACATTGCAAGCAAATTCTTTACTGTCTGAGCACCACCTTTATTGGGATCTTGACAGTTTTCTTCTTATCTGTAAAACACTGTGATACAGCAACTTTTTGTCTAGGAAAGGGAGCCTATCAGACATCTCATCAGGGAAGAATGACTGTCAAAGACACTTTTTTTTTTTTTTCAAGATAAAAAGACAGACTCTTATTACGATGTAAATGAACTGACTGGCAGGAACTCACTCCCAGGGAGGTTGGGGAAAGGCTTTGACATGGGGCTCAGGAGCCCTGTGGAGACAGCAGACCCAGGTCTGTCAGCCCAGCTTGTGATTACATACTGGACCACCCATCCTCAGACCTCAAACTCCACAGCGTGAATGGGTTCCTGCAGTCAAAATGAAAGAATAAGAAAACAAAGTGGGTCTGCAGTTTTAAAGCCCTACTGTGTGCAAGCAACTTTGCTAAGCCCTTTGGGGGTGGCAGAAGGCGGGCGTGGGGAGGGGGAGTGGAGGTGGGAGAACAAGGTAAGGTTATTATAATCATGTTGAAAAGACATGTTTCCTTATAATTTTATCCTGGGAATTCAGGCATGGTACAAAGAACATGGTTCATAGAATCAGGAGAAATGATTTAGGTGCTAAGAAAGAGAGGCGATGATTTAATCCATGGATTGTGTGTGTGTGAACAGGTCCCAGCTTTTAAGAAAGATGTGTGGCTGGGGAGAAATGTCTTCTAGAGACAAAGAGGGTGAGACACCAGTCTCTGGCACTTACTAGCTGGGTGACCTGGGGAAAGTTCCTTAACTTCTCTGAGTCTAAAGTTACTCAGATATAAAATGGGTGAGGGTCACAGAGTGGCTAGAATCAAACTTGAAGGGCCTTTCTCCTGCGCTTCGTGTCCCCCAGAGGGGTCACGCTGAGATGCTTTTCTGCAAGTCTCATCTTCATTCCTTTCCTCTTAAGCCACCATCATTTATTCGACAACCTAAGTGAATACACTGAGGATTAATTCCCCATCTATTTCAAGTGTACAGGTCCTCACCTTTTCTGGGGTCGGTACATACTACAGGAAACATCTCAACTGCAGAAATGTTAACTATCCTAGCCAACTTCCCATGTAAGTTTAGGAGCCAAGTTGTTGCCGTTTTGTCCTCCTGGGTCCATTCTCCCCTGGCTTCTTAGCCTAGCGTGGAAGGCGTCTCCAGCTTCCTCCCCTTCTGGCTCCTTCAGATTTATCTTCTGGCCTTTTGTATCATGGCTTTCCTTACTATCTCCAGGGCAAAAAGACTCCAGATGATGCTTCTTCCAGGTCTGAGCTGGAAAGGTGGCAGGTTACACTAATCTGTCTTCAGCGCAGCAAAGCATCCACTGGAGAGGCTTAAGGATGAGTGTGAAATGACCCTCAGAGGATGTGTAAGAAGACTGCGTTGCTCTAGACAGAATGACCAGAGAGAAAAACCTAGCCCAGAAGCGGAAGCCTCTGTTAGAAATGCTGGTTTGTTTTGATTTGTGTTTTCTAAATTGGAAGAAACATGAGAGTGTAATAAGGTGAAGAAAAAAAAAAAAGTCAGAGGAAATACAGAGTTTAAATGTATTAGAGAACTGGAGACAGAGTGAGCATGCAGATGGCCTGGGAGAACATAGCTGAGGAAGGTCTGGGAGGAGGAAACCCCATCTTGTAGAAGGTGGTGAATGCCAATTGTCCCCCAGGGATCGCTGATAGAAGACGGGGAGGATGGGAGAGGGAACTCTCAGATGCAGGAGGAAGTCAGGTTCCTTCAGCTTCAGCTTGGGAATCTTGAGAGTGGGAGGGCAGCAGAAATAAGGGAGAGTGGGAGGGCGGGAAGAATGCACAAAGTTTCTCGAACACTTCCCGCATTGGTATCCATTACCATATTGAGTTATCATAGCATTAACCCGGGTGTGCTCTCACAACTGAGAGACGTTCGATAACTGTCCTCCATGTCAGATTTTCATCTGTGGTCCCGCTAAGATTTGAAACTGGGTCTATCCAACTTCACACATTATGTTTGTCTTTTTTTTTTTCTCTCCCCTATCTACCCATGCTTCTTCCTGCTGCTGTCAACAATTTTTTTTTGTTAATGAATTTATATAAGGTCAAGTGTTCTTTTATGGTCTTCTGAGCTACCAGCCAAGAAAAGTCTTTGCATATGAATAAATGAATAAGAAACTGATTTTATTTCTTGGAATCAAAAGAAAATAGAAATCAAAAAGTATCTTCTTGGATTTCCTTTCTCAGCTGAGTACCATTATGCTATTAGTAGGTCAAATTGGACATCTACGGAGTTGTCCAGGATTCCTTTCCCCTGGGACATGTCCCGTGACTTTACTTCCTAAGCAACTTACTCTCCCTTCTGGGTTCAGATTCCTCACTTCACTTCCCCAGAAGGCCTTTATCTGCCTCTCCAGCTTTTCTTCTTGTCCATCCTCATCTCCCCTTCCATTCCTTACAAACTTCTGTTCAGTTCAGTCACTCAGTTGTGTCCGACTCTTTGCGAGCCCGTGAATCGCAGCACACCAGGCCTCCCTGTCCATCATCAACTCCCGGAATTTACTCAAACTAGCGCCCATCGAGTCGGTGATGCCATCCAGCCACCTCATACTCTGGCGCTCCCTTCTCCTCCTGCCCCTAATCCCTTCAAGCTTCAGGGTCTTTTCCAATGAGTCAACTCTTTGCATGAGGTGGCCAAAGTATTGGAGTTTCAGCTTCAGCATCAGTCCTTCCAATGAACACCCAGGACTGATCTCCTTCAGGATGGACTGGTTGGATCTCCTTGCAGTCGAAGGGACTCTCAAGAGTCTTCTCCAACACCACAGTTCAAAACCATCAATTTTTCGGCACTCAGCTTTCTTCACAGTCCAACTCTCACATCCATACATGACCATAGCCTTGACCAGACGGACCTTTGTTGGCAAAGTAATGTCTCTGCTTTTCAATATGCTATCTAGGTTGGTCATAACTTCCCTTCCAAGAAGTAAGTGTCTTTTAATTTCATGGCTGCAGTCACCATCTACAGTGATTTTGGAGCCAAAAAAATAAAGTCTGACACTGTTTCCACTGTCTCCCCATCTATTTCCCATGAGGTGATGGGACCAGATACCATGATCTTAGTTTTCTGAATGTTGAGCTTTAAGCCAACTTTTTCACTCTCCTGTTTCACTTTCATCAAGAAGCTTTTTAGTTCCTCTTCACTTTCTGCCGTAAGGGTTGTGTCATCTGCATATCTGAGGTTATTGATATTTCTCCCAGAAATCTTAATTCCAGTTTGTGCTTCCTCCAGCCCAGCGTTTCTCATGATGTACCCTGCATATAAGTTAAATAAGCAGGGTGACAATATACAGCCTTGAAGTACTCCTTTTCCTATTTGGAACCAGTCTGTTGTTCCATGTCCAGTTCTAACTGTTGCTTCCTGACCTGCATACAGGTTTCTCAAGAGGCAGGTCAGGTGGTCTGGTATTCCCATCTCTTTCAGAATTTTCCACAGTTTATTGTGATCCACACAATCCACACAAAGCCACAAATCGAAGGCTTTGGCATAGTCAATAAACTACGCCTTATGAACTTACACCCCCTCAGACATTAGGATCTGTTTCTTATCTCCTCAATTATTCTGTATACTCATGGGCATGATTGTACGTGTCCTACTTTCTGGGGGACCATCTAACTCCCACTTCTGTCCTGGTATACCTGTCTCACAAACATCTATTTGGCTTGCAAATCCTTCTAAGGAGCCTTCTTGACCTATTTTCTTCTCCCCTCCCCTCGAGAGAATTTTATTCAAGTCTTTGTACAGAATTCCAGGAGAGAATCACCTTTGCACCTGCTTGCTTGTGCATCTCCTCCTCTTACTAGCCTGTGAGCACCTTGAGTGCAGAAGCGTTCCAATTCATCTTTACATCCCAGGATCTGGCGCATGTGTGCTGAATGAAGAAATGAATGAATGAACTGATCAGTCAATCACAACTGACCTTTGGCTTGTTGTTGTTGTTCAGTTGCTCAGTCTTGTCTGACTGTGACCACGTGGGCGGCAGCACATCAGGTTTTCCTGTCCATCACTATCTCCCAGAACTTGCTCAAACTCATGTCCATTGAGTTGGTGATGTCATCCAACAATCTGAACCTCTGTTGTCCCCTTTTCCTCCTGCCTTCAGTTTTTCTCAGCATCAGAAACTTTTCCAATGAGTTGACTTATCAGGTGGCCAAACTATTGGAGCTTTAGCTTCAGCATCAGTTCTTCCAATGAATATTCAGGATTGATTTTCTTTAGGACTGAGTAGTTTGATCTCCTTGAAGAATCCCTTGGATTCTCAAGAGTCTTCTCCAACACCACACTTCAAAAGTGTCAAAAGCGTTAGCTGCTGCTGCTAAGTCACTTCAGTCAAGTCCGACTGTGCAACCCCATAGACAGCAGCCTACCAGTTTGCTCTGTCCACAGGATTCTCCAGGCAAGAATACTGGAGTGGGTTGCCATTTCCTTCTCCACAAAAGCACTAGACCTTTGGCTAAACATCCATATATTTTTCTGGCCTATGTTGAAATTTGTCATGATGTCAATTGGAAGGAAAAGCCTTTATAAATATAAACCTAAAACTCACAAAAACTTCTTTTTGTCTTCTTTTATTTTTCAGAGGCTTTGAGCTGCCCATTAGAAGCTTGAGTGGGCAATTAGGATGGCAGCCCCAGTGATTATAACAGGATTCTGCAGCCCCTAAGTGGTAGGAAATAGGGGCCTTGGGTAGACTTAAATATATATCCTCATTAAGAAATCACAGTGATTTTATGAAAATCACAAAGGAAATGTTTTTACTGAGAAATCACATGCTGTAACAAATGAGGAGAGAAAAATATATATATTTTCAAATCTCACATACTAACAGTTTGCCTAACAATAAAATAATGTACTCAGGAAAGTCTAAGCTTACACTTGACGTAGTTGAACAGAAAGATGGTAATGATCTGAACCACCAGTGGATATAAACGCGTCTGACATATTAACAGCTTGCATTTGTGTGTCTCTTGTCAGTGTCAGAGGCGCTTTATCATCCCCGCAAAGGGTAGGTATCTTTTACACACTTAGCCGGTATGGGAACTGAGGCTCTGATTTGTTAAGCGACTTATCTGAGAACATGCAATGATGCAGAGGGAGCCAAGACATCAGCCCATGTCTGATTCTCACTGCTCCAGAGCCATACCTCTTGGTGAAGTGTATGTATACCATGTATTAAAATCCAAATAAATCAATTCAGAGGTTAGTATTGTCAGCCACAGATTGGCACTGGCCATGAGCACTTGCCCTCTACCTCTACAAGGACTGAGTCATGTGCTGCTGTAGCTGCTGACCTCCAACACCCCCTGAAGAGTTCAAGATGGAGAGCAGAAATGAGGCACTCTGTGCTCCAGGAAAATTGTCAGGACAGATCTTCAGACAGTTAGATATTCTCAGGAAATGACTTCATGAGCCCAATTCTTGCATCTCCTCATATGGAGAAAAGCACTAGAATCCTTCATGGTGATGACTGTTTCTTGTGGCTAGCAGAAAGCTCACGAGACCAGTAGAAACTTTCTAAAAAATGTGCTTTATTTCGTGTACTCCCCCTTCTCTACAATTGCATATACACTGTCCTTCCCCACCTCCCTCTTTAGAAGAGTTTCTCAGAACTATCTGAGGTGCTGTTTCTCTGGCTGCAGTCTTCATATTGCCCCAAATAAAACTTAACTTGCAGCTCTCACATTGTGCATTCTATTTTAGTCGGCAGTAAGAAATCATTTCAACCACTACTAAAAAATTTTATAGAAGCTCCTTGACTCTTCTTGAAACTCTTTTCAACAAATCCTTCAAAAATTATTTTTAAATGAAGGGGAAAAGGAGGAAAATAAAACTTAGAACCCAAGATACTCTGGTCTTAGTCCTGGCTTTGGTGATAAATGCACTGTTGACCTTGAGTGAATCAGTTTAGCAGACTTGACCCCAGTGAAATAAGGTTTGTGAGCTTGATTTCAAAAATACACCTGTCTCTGATTGGCTTCTGTTATGGGAAAGCAGATGGCAAAACTCAAGTTAAAAAAAATAAAATAAAATTCAGGGTATCTTCTCAATGGCCAGTTCTTAGAATGGAAAGAATCCAGAGACAGGGATGGGGTCAGCTGGTCAGCACCCAACACCCCTCAATATTCATTTTCAAATCAATACATGAATTCATGAATCAGTTTTCCATTCTTGCATTTTAAGTTGGGTTTGAGTTTCAAAAAGTGTGCTTTCCTGTGGATGTTCCTTACACATTTTATGTGTCCTGTTGTCTACCAATATGGGCAACATAAACTGCCAGCATCAGGATAACATTAGAACAGGTAGTTGTACAAAAGAGAACAGGATTTGCAGCAAATATCAGAGAGTGACACAGCTAAGGCAGAATGATAAGGTTCGAGGGGGTTATTATGAAGCCCTGATTGAAGGAGAGTTGATACCTTTTTATGATATATTTTACTTACAATCAAATCTCATCCTCCTTTAAATGCAAGGATGTTGTGAATGTGACTTTTCTTCTTGGCAACCATAAAGAAAAAGGAATCCACATGGTTGAGGAGTTCAGTGGAAAAGTCTTCTGAATGCCAAAGGTCTCATATTGACTCTGATATATAATGTACAGAATTCTTCCCTCAGTATTATACACTATAATTACTACTGGAAAATGCCAACCTCTGTTTGTTTCTATAATGCCTACCTTTCCGATCTTAACTGCATACTCAACATGTCTTTCTGATCTTAGTTATTGATAATAATCTCTTCAATGGCTATTAATTCAATTGATCAGTATTAAGTAAGATTTGTGGGTCAAGAGATTGATTCAAAACATTTAGACGTGTTCCAAATGACACTGTGTTCTGGGCACTGGAGATAAACCGGTAAACAAGTATGCAATCTCTTGCCCTGGAGGGCTTGTTGAACTAACAGGGAAGACAAGTATGTAAAATCCAATGCCATTTAATGTGATAAGCACTGTAATAAAAATAGGGTGCATGGCACAGTAAGTCTTAAAAGAAGGGTCACCTAATTCAGAATGAGAGAAAGTTTAGTCAGCACAGACTGTTATGTGATAATCACCAGCAACCCTAAAATGTTAGCACTGCACAATAAACCCCTTCACATAATGATCACAGGTTGATCTGGGGTTGATTCCACACAACACCTTTATTCTGGAATCCAGGCTAAAGAAGTCACCCCTGCCTGGAACACGTGAATCAGAAGACATAGAGGGCCTGTGGTAGGACATCTTGACAGGTTAGAAGTGTCACTTGGCACTTCCTATTTCATTTCACTGGCCAAAGCAAATCACCTGGGCAAGGGCTGGCTTTGTTTAATGCCCTGCATAGAAAGAAAGAAAGAAAGAAAGTGAAGTTGCTCAGTTGGGTCCGACTTTTTGCGAGCCCCTGGACTGTAGCCTACCAGGCTTCTCCATCCATGGGATTTTCCAGGCAAGATACTGGAGTGGGTTGCCAGTTCCTTCTCCAGGAGATCTTCCTGACCCAGGGATTGAACCCAGTTCTCCCGCATTGTAGGCAGACGCTTTACCCTCTGAGCCACCAGGGACATCCAGTAAGGAGTGGCACTAAATATTTTAAACGCTAGTACAACCTACCACAGGGAAGTGCCTGCCACCTATAATGGCTTGAGCATGAGGTAAGACGGGGTTCAGTGAGAAATGATATGAAGGCAGAAAACAGATAATGGGGATCTTAGGTTACTAAGAAGCTTGTCCTTAGCCCTGTGAAAAATCATATAATTGGGAGCTTTTCACCTGGGGGGAGAAGGAAATAGCATAGTCAGATTTTCAGTTTAAACACAGCATCCTGTCTATGTAGTGGAAAATGGTTTGTAGGCAACACACTGCTGGCAAGGAGCAGAGGAAGATAATGCTCTTGAAGAGCTGATGGAAAGATGAGCTCAGGCAATGGGGTGGGGATGGAGAGGAGAGAGAGAGATGAGAGCTTAAAGAGGCAGGAAGCTTTGGCTGCACCTTATATGGACTCAATCCACTCATAGGACGCACTTCTGTCCATGAAATGATACATGAATACTAGTAAAATGTCTGTTTTGTTTGCAAAGTGCAACAGAAGAGCTGCATAAATACTTGCTGTCAGGCTCTGTGTGGTTTCTGAGATCTGTGGGAGATTTTGATGGCTTCATGGAGGCTCCTGCAGGTGCAGCTTTGATGAGAGATGAGAACCACAGCCAGATGTGCTTAGTGCACAGGACCCACTGAAAGAGGGCCCATTTGTTTGTGTAGCACATCACAACTCACTAACTGGAGTTGTGCCAAATGTAGAGGCTTTGAAGGGAGATAGACCTGAAATCCGGGCTTCCCTGTGGCTCAGACAGTCAAGAATCCGCCTGCAATGCAGGAGCCCTGGGCTCAATCCCTGGGTCAGGAAGATCCCCTGGAGGAGGGCATGGCAACCCACTCCAGTATTTTTGCTTGGAGAGTCCCATGGACAGAGGAGCCTGTCGGGCTGCAGTCCAGAGGGTCGCAACGACTGAAATGACTTAACACACATGCAGACCTGAAGTTCAGTCCCCATATGGCTACTCACAGACCAGTGGAACTTTCTCAATTTACATCATTTCCATGAACCAATTTTCTCATCTGTATGGGAGGAAGGAGATGGGTAGGAATATAAAGAATAAAGAAAAGGATATTAGTCAGAATTCACCAGAGAAATGGACCAAAAGCAGAGAAGGAGAGAGAGAGAGAGAAGAGAGAGAGAGAGAGAGAGAGAGAGATTTACTTTAAGGAAATGGCTTATGCTACTGTGGAGACTTGGCAAGTCCAAAATCTAATGGAGTGGGACAGTAGGCTGGAGATTTGGAAGAGCTGGAATTCAATTTCAAAGGCCATTTGTTGGCAGGATTTTTTTCTTGTTCAGTGGGATCAGACCTTTGGTCTATTCAAGCCGTCAACTGATTGGTTGAGGCCCACCTAATTATGGAGAGAGAGCAATCTGCCTTACTCCAATAAAATGTTACTCATCCAATAAAAGAACCCTTCACAGAAACATCCAGAATAACATGTGACCAAGTATCTGGGCCAATTTGACATATAAAAATAACTTTCTAGAAGGAAAAGGAGAAAAAAAGGAAGAAAAGAAAAATTTTAAAGCATGATATTCTCTGTTAAAAGTCCAGGACCTTGTAGTCATTCACCAAATTATGACTTATTTTAGTATTGTTATTATTATATTATTTTTGCAGTCCATCCTTCTTTCACAGACAAAGAGACTGAGATTTTGAGATGTGAAGTCCCCCACCCAGATATATGCAGGCTCCTTCTTTCCTCTGTTGAAGTCATTCAATCAATCATTGGATGTTTTTGATCATTTTTCCATCTGTGGCTCATTCTGAGAAGGGCAGAATACTTAGGTTTTGTGTCTAACTGACTTGATTTCCCATTCAGCAGGCACCAATCAGAACGATCAACTGAGAGGACAATTGAATTCATTTGTAAATAACAGAAACAAAAACTGACCTAATTTACATTGTTGAGTCAGGCTCCAGAGCGCCCAGCTCTGCTTAAGAGGAGCTAAGTTTGCCAATGGGCTTTGTTTCACATGGACATCATCTATTCATTTACTGATTCAACAAGACATTATGAACATATACAGTAATGTTACATGCCTAACATAGGGCTTAACTTTGAAGGAACCCAGAAAAGAGAACACAACAAGGGTTGAGTTCTTACATTCACCTCCTTATATTCACATGTATGATCTCATTTTATCCTCATTTTAAGCTGGGCTCAACTTTGGAAGATATGAGTCTTCCTGGTTTTGTTTGTTTGTTTTTTACTGATGAGTAGGTTGTAAAAGGGCAGGCTGCTGCCCTCCTGTCTCATGATTACGTGAATGGAAAGTGGAAACATCGGCGCAAGTGTTCAGTTGCTGCCCTGGATGAGCCGTGAGGGGTGGGAGGTGCAGGCGGGTCAGAGGACCAAGCAGCAGGGAAGTGGTGAGAAGAGGGCAGTGCAGAATTATATAGATCCATAGAGCCAGGTTCATAAGAACCAGCCCCTTTGGAGGGCCAGAGAGGTCCAGTAACAAGACTGATTCATCCTGCAGCAGAGGCAGAGCAGAGCAGCTACAGACACCAATGGGATGCACTTCCTCTGGCTAACGCCCTAGCATCCCTTCAGCCAAAGGCAGCTGTAGCCTGCCCTGCAGCTGTACCCTGACTACAGCAGAACAGAGCTCTGGCTGAAGAGTAAGCTCTGAGTCGGAAAAGAAAAAGGCCTTGAGTCCCAGCCCTGCTGTGGGCTCTTAGGTAAGCAACTTGCCCCCTCTAGAGCAAGGATAAGCACGCTGACTTTGCAAAACTTGCCCGAGGAAATGATGGCATGACTATAGACAATAAATTGCTCAGCCCATTGTCCAGGACATCCTAGGTTTGGTACCTGCTCACCTCAGTCATGGACGGCACTCTTAGGGAGTTCTGGAAATGAAATTTCTATTTAACTAAGAATTTAGCTAGTATTACCTCTCTCTCTGAAGAAAGCCACCCTCTTCTGATCTGAGGCCAACAAGGAGGCCACACTGAGAAGGACTAATCACAGAACACATACAACGAGTGACCCTCTTTAGCCTGCACACTGTTGTTGGAGCCATGATGTGACAAGCAGCCAGCCTCGCCCAGTGGTCCCAAACCTAGGGTACCTGTTGGCAGTGGTTGCCCATAGCAACAGCCAGCTGGAGGAGGGGAGCTGTGAGGATGGAAGTCACTTGTTGTGTCCGTGTTTGGTTTTGTTCATAAATTCTTTTGTTCTTTATGTGTATACAAGTGAAGAAAGGTGTAGTTGAAAGTGGGAGAAGTCACATGGGGGGCAGTGGGGGGAGAGGTACTTCCTGACTGTGCTAATTGTGATGAATGACTTCTAGAAAACAAAAATGTCCAACTGGGAACTGCTCATGCCATCTATTTGCGAATATGGGTGTAAGGAGTGAAGCCTTGCTTCATTTCACCCCAAGTCAGGTTATTCCTTTTCAGAGGATAGTTCTGGGATTCTCTGAGCCTTCAGGAAGGTGAACTTGGAGAGAAGCAAAGATGAAACAAGGACGATAGAAGAAGCTCTTTCCCAGTCCTGTGCTGTGTTTGGTTGCTCAGTTGTCAGACTCTTTGGACTCCACGGACTGTAGCCCTCCAGGCTCCTCTTTCCCAGCCCAGTAACAATTAAATTATAAATGTGCATTGGCCTAAGTATTCAACAGGAATGTATTTTAGTATATGGCATGCAGTAAGAATTCATTGTGATTAGAGAAAAATTCTTAGCCGCATTTCTAAGCCTATCTTACTGAATAACATATCCCTTTTCCGGGTTTGTTATATATCCTTGATTACATACTAGAGTCTCCTATGCAGTAGGAGTCATTTGACTGCTACACTTTTTTGTGCCTACCTTTGATAGCCAATTTTGTGCAGCTACTTTTTAATTTTGTAGCTGTATAAAGCATTATTGCATATGATAATGTCCTACATTTTGCACTTGCTTTCCAATTTCTCTCCTGCTCTTACTTGTTAATTTTTTAAGATGAAATTTAGAAACACTTTGTCTTTTAAAAACTCTAGAATTTCAATATGAGTTGTAAGTCTATAAACTAACCTGAAAAGATTGATGTTTTTGCATCACTTATTGCTGTATTATTATTGCATTGTGGGTCTCAATCACCTGATGCTCTCTGCTCTCTAGTACTCTGAGCAGTATCCATTCCTGGCTGTTGTTGCTATATAGTTGCTGGGTCACGTTCAACTCTTTGTGACTCCATGGACTATAGCCCCCCCAGGCTCCTCTGTCCAAGAATACCAGAGTGGGTTGCCATGCCATGCCCTCCTCCAGGGGATCTTCCCGACTCAGGGATCGAACCTGCATCTCCTGCTTGGCAGGCAGATACTTTACCCCTGAGCCACCTGGAGAGCCCATCCATTCCTGTTATCTTTCTCCAAATTGCTCAGTATCTAACCCCATGGCTCCCATTCAGTAAGTGGTCATTACATATGAGACAAAAGAGCCCCAGGAATAAGACTTTTCTGGCAGTGGTTCTACTGCAGTCCATATATCTAGAATTGTCTAACCCCATAATCCATGATCATTTTAAACTGTGTGTATTTTTTCAGTGTGAGTTGATTGACTATATTTACCCTGAGGAAAAAGTATGAATGTATCAAAGTTTCAAGAAAATTATCCAGAAGCACCTCTCTCTTCCCGCCCCAGAATATCACATATAGCACAAATAGCACACGGCACATTGCCCCCATAAAAGCTCTTACTATGGCTGCTTTTTATATTTGTGAGTGGATTAGTCTTGAATCCATAAAACAACTTTTGAATGAAATTTCATAGATACATTATATTTATCTGAACCCAACAGCTCAGAAACTGACATGGGGAATTCTTACTCCAGCACACTAAATTCCAATGATATTTAATAATTTAGATGACAAAGCAAATAGCATTGTGTTAACCAAGACCTAACTGGAAGCTGTATCCATTTTCCTTGGGCCTCAGTTTCCTCAATAGGAAATGCTGAGATTGGATCCAAAAATTTTCACTAAAGTACTTCAGGCCAGTTATTTCTCCAGAGCTGTTTCCACACCTATGTCTATGGGCCTGCCTGCATGCTCAGTCGCGTCTGACTCTTGGCAGCCCCATGAACTATAGCCCGCCAGGTTTCTCTGTCCAAGGGATTTTCCAGGCAAGAATACTGGAGTGGGTTACCATTTCCTCTTCCAGGGGATCTTCTCTGACCCAGGGATTGAACCCACGTCGCCTGCATTGCAGGCAGATTCTTTATCACCGCACCACCTGGGAAGCCTCCCTCACCTATGAAATGAAGTTAATCTCTAAGGGGACCTTTCAACACTAGCACTGATGAGATTATATCTAAAGCTGCAGCAGAGCCCTCAGGGGACCTCCTGCTTCCTGTCCTGATGGCAGCTGAGTAGAGATAAACCCAACATCACAACAATCCGCAAAGTCATGCCACATCTCAGGGCCTCCCAAACAAAATCCAGAACAATTGGAAGTCACTTCTTTCTTAAAGTTTGGATGACAGTCTCAGACTGACATTGTATTTTCCTTGTTAAAAGAAAAAAGAATACATATGTAAATCACAAAAGCCAAATGGCCTATTATTGTCAAGAAAATAAAGATGGAATAAAGCACCTGGCCATACACAGGTGCCCTTCTGAATCTCCTGGTCTTGCAGAAGCCTGTCCTCAGCTTCCTGCTCCTGTGAATTGGCCTCCCCGGCCCCTCCTAGTCTCTGTTTCTCCGTCCCAAGTCCATGATGACAAGTTCTCACCATTCTCCAATCTTCTCTTCCTTTGAGCCAATCGTCAATTAACTGGCAAGTATTCAAACACAGAACCCACAACAAGTGATTTTCTGGGATCAAGTGCTCTGTGGCATGTCTTCACACAGTAAACTCTGTAAACTACGTACCAAGCTGGGGACAATGCTTTATAGTTTAACAGTTAATGTCTATACATTCTCCAGGTATTTACAACAGGAAAGTATTTCTGGAAAAGAGGAAGAATGCGGAAATGGAATGACGCTGAAGCTGAAGTTCTAATACTTCGGGCCACCTGATGCAAAGAACTCATTGGAAAAGACCCCGATGCAGAAAAAGACTGGGGGCAGGAGAAGTGGGTAACTGAGGATGAGATGTTTGGATGGCATCACCAACTCAATGGACATGAATCTGAGCAAACTCCGGGAGATGGTGAAGGACAGGGAAGCCTGGTTTGCTTCTATCCGTGAGGTCACAAAGAGTCAGACACGACTTAGTGACTAAACAACAAGTTATCTGAATCCACATGGGTGAAGGGGGCATGCACATGGCAGTACCTCTCTCTCTCTGCCATCCCTTTCTGCTTCAGCAGGCACTGAAGGACAAGCAGTAACGCATGCGCTGAGTGCCTTCTGTGTGCAGACCTTGCGCTCGGCAATTGTAGAGACAAAGATGAACCATTCCCAGTCCTGCCCCCCAAACAGACTGGCTGTTGAGATGGAACTGAAATTCAAAGTAGATGGTGAGGGAGATTTACACAATTCAGGGTCGTGGGAGGCTCAGGCTCGGAGCAGAGGTTGGAATGATTACCCATACCTGGAAATTTTTTAAAAGGATATAGGGATTTACCAGAAGGCAGGGGTAGAAGGAAAAGGTCATGTCAGGCAGAGTGTATGATATGTATAAACGCACAGAAAACTTTCCTGTAAAGAGGCAATTACGGTTAAGCATGTCAAAAAGGATTTCCATTCTCAGAAAAGGATTGAGTTATCTTTGTAATGACCAAATATCAGGGCAATCATAGTACTATTAAATGATCACCATCTTTATGTGCATTTAAATTGAACCTTACACTTTATTCAAAACACTTTGGGATATGTGGCATCAGGGGGAGCAAAGAACACAGGCTAGGAATTCCTTCCACCCCTTACCAGCCCCGTGATTATGGTCCAGTTAGCCTCTCTGACTCCATTTATTTACTGCTCAGCAGGAATGAGCCAGAGGATGCTTCCCTGGTGGCTCAGCAGTAAAGAATCCCCCTGCAATGCAGGAGACACGGGTTCGATCCCTGGGTCAGGAAGAGCCCCTGGAGAAGGAAACAGCAACCCATTCCAGGATTCTTGCCTGGGAAATCCCATGGACAGAGGAGCCTTGTGGGCTACAGTTCATGGGGTCACAAAGAGTCAGACATGACTTAGCAAGTAAATAACAACAAAGGAATGATTCAAAGCATCCCTGTAAGGGCTGCTGTCAAGGTCACGGGTGATGTGCAGTTGGAGCACAGCATGCGGCCCACCGTGGAAGCAGTCCCACGCCTTCACAAAATACACACAACACGAGCAGGACAAGGCACCAGTGCCAATTTCAGAGATGTATCAGCAGGTTATGGCTAAAAGGTCTCCATCCAAATGCTGCCTGAGCTCTGCTCCTTATTACAGAACAGTCAATTTCACCGCCTTCTACAGCAGCACTTTCCCAAGGAGATCATTCTTCAATTGATTTCACAGTCCTCCCTGGTATATAACCCTCCTGGCAATGACAGCAAGCAAGCTCTTATAAAGTCATTGGACACTGCCATCAAATGAAACTGTATCATCTATATCCAAAGGTGAAATAAGCACTGCTTTGAGTAGTGAAAAAAATGGAGCCCCCAGAAGAAAGCTACAGTCAGCTGGAACTGTAGCCTTTAATTGTCTGAAAAGGTGAGAAGCATTCTTTAAAATGACATACTAGATAGTTGCTATCATCCATAGGCACCTAGTCCCCCAGACCCCAAGACAAAGATGTTCGTGTTTATTATTTATGACAGAAAACATCAGAGCTTGTGGTTAATAACTCTTTTCTTCTCTTAGTTTACTCTTGCTGATAGATATCTTAAAAATTGTCATGGTGTTTCGTGGGTGGAGGGGACACTGGAGTGAGTGAGTGATAGTCGCTTAGTCATGTCCAACTCTTAGTGACCCCATGGACTGTAGCCTGCCAGGCTCCTCTGTCCTTGGAATTCTCCAGGCAAGAATACTGGAGTGGGTTGCCAATTGCTTCTCCAGGGGACGGGACACTGGGGTATGCTATTAATATATATATATATATATATATATATATATATATATATATATACACACACTGGTCCCAGAGGGAAGAAGGCTTTTCCAGCAGACACTGGTTCACTCTCCTTAAGGGCTTATGATTTGGACAGTAGATTATAACAATAGTAGGTCTGTATGTTTGAAGGGACCAGCACTTTGGACTTTGATGATGTTGATTATTGTGTGTGTGCGTTAGTCTCTCAGTCGTGTCTGACTCTGCAACCCAGAGGACTGTAGTCCACCAGGCTCCTCTGTCCATGGAATTCTCCAGGCAAGAATACTGGAGTGGGTTGCCATTTCCTTCTCCAGATGTTGGTTACTATTGATCATATATTTCATAAATGTTTTTTCTAAATTGAGCTGCTCACATCTCCTCATTATCTATACTGTGAGCTCCCGAAGGGTGGGGGCTATGTCTTATTTTATTTTTCAACATCTTTTATTTTTTCCCTCTTTTAATCTTCTCAGCAAACCAATGGATAGGTGCTGATACTGTCCTCATTTTACAGATGAAGAAATTCAAGCTCTCGAGGCAGTCAGCTAGTAAGTGGAATACATTGTACCAGGTCTGCTTGGCTTCGAACTTCTGAATTTTTATTGCTCCTTCTGCTGAGAATGTTCTTTCTCTGTACATCCACCTGGTTGCTGCTTCTTATCCTGCAGGACGCAATTCCAAAGATACTTCCTCAGAAGTGGAGCATGTGGACCTGGACCAATCTGCTAAGGCAACACCAAGTTTCTCCTTCCAAGTTGTTGTTCAGTCGCTCAGCCGTGTCCGACTCTTTGCGACCCCATGGACTGCAGCACACCACACTTCCCCATCCTTCACCATCTCCTGGAGCTTGCTCAAACTCATGTTCATTGAGTTGGTGATGCCATCCAACCATCTTGTCCTCTGTCATCCCCTTCTCCTGCTTCAATTTCCTGGTCTCATCCATATGCGATATCACCTTATTCACTTGGGGGTTTGTCTCCCATCACGAGAATCAAATCTGTATCTGGAGTAAGACTCCATCTCATTTGTTGCTCTAACCCGGATGCCTCGATCAGGTAGGATACTCTATGAGGGTCGGATAAATCCTCAAAGATTGACCACCTCTGTTTGCTGCTCTAGGAGATCTCTTTTCTTCTTGCAGCAAGATTTTTGTCTCCTGAGCTTCAAGAATCCACATGGTATAGAGACCTGAAGAGGCTGAAAAGTTAAAGCCTCAGCTTCTTTGACACAGGAAACTGGCTCTGATTTTCTCATCCTCCGAAGATGAAAATTACAACTTTGCTCAGGAACGTGTCCCATTGTCTAACTGCCGTGCCAGGAAATTCTTCCGCAGATCTGACCTAAATTTGTCCAGCTGTGGCTAAAGCTGACTTTGTCCTGGGTGGTCCTCAGTGGGGGCAGCTGATGAAAGAGCTCTTTGTGTCAAGTGACACATCAGCCCCCTCAAACCCTGAGAAGGAGGATGGGCTTAATGCACGGTTACAGCCTAATGGAGTTATCCAGCTCCAGGGAGGCAGCCAGAAGGCGGTTGACGAGGCCCCAGAGACAATCCGGGGAGAGCTGGACTTGGCTCCAGCTCTCTGCCTACACACTGGGTGACCTGGGCTAAGTCATTAACCTCTAGGAGATTCTTTTGGTCCTTAGTAACATGCATCCTAACACCTGCCTGACAGGTATGTGAGATGACAGAGGGGGAGTGGTTGGTTGTTTCTTCATTTATTTAAAAGATGCTACTAACTCATACCTGGAGAAAGGCATGGCAACCCACTCCAGTATTCTTGCCTGGAGAATCCCATGAACAGAGGAGCCTGGTGGGCTACAGTCCATGGGGTCACAAAGAGTCAGACACAACTGAAGCAACTTAGCACACATTAAGTCATAAGAGTGATGAGTCCAGAATAGAAAAAAGAACCTGTCCAAGCTTGCTGAGCAAATTAAAGGTCCTGTTCAGAGCATCCCTGTCTTCAAAGTCACGATATTACTTTTGTAATTCTCCCTCACCCCTCATACAGGTTTCAAGTTCCCTTTGGCATTTTCAAAACAATATGTGGGGAGGGTTTTGTGAAATAGAGGGAGGACTTCAAAGCAAGATCACTGTCAAGCCACTGGGAGCTGCACCCAGGACTGCAGGCTCTGGGACTACCTGGCTGACACCTGTCAGGCTCCTTCCATCTCCCGACAGACCCAGAGCTCCGCTAGCTGAACTTGCCTCAAGTCCTCTCGTCCCCATGGCTCCATGGAAACTGACAGTGTTGGGAGCTGACGATGCAAAGAATCAGAATGGGCAAGGCTTCAGACGTGGGCTGTCTTGGCCTCCGTTGTGGGTTTATGCAGTCATTTCAGATCCTTCCAGCAAAGCACCCTCAGCTGTGACTGGCATTGTCACTGTTTCCATCAAAAATACACACATTTTTCAACATTCTCCCTGCAGGCAACAGACACAGAATAAATCCTTAGTGTCACAAGTCACCTTAGCATGTCATACAGATGGGAAATCTGATGCAGGGAGCGATCAGCTCCTTGACAGGGCGGGGCCCGGTCCCAGATCCCTGATGTCCAGCTCTGAATCCTACCCACAGCACTGCACTCAGGCCACTAGATGAATCTGACTCAGCAAATCTCAAAGGATTCTAGTACTTCCCTGCTTCCCTTTAGTTTGGAAACACGAATTCTTGAACCATTGGATTCTAGCCCTTGGTGTGGCATTTTCCTAAAGGCTCTTTTATTACATGTTGCTAATACCTTGTGTTTTAAGAGTGCAGGCTCTAGGGATCATTGACAGGGTTTATAATCTGGTCATAACACTTACCTGCTGTGTGTCCTTAGGTGAACTACTTCATCTTTTCTGCCCCAATGTCCTCATCTACAAAACAGTGATAATAAACATAAGTACCCTCATAAAGTTTATGTATTAGATGAGTTAATGGTTAGAATGCCCAGCTTTAGTAAGCACTGAGTAAATGTTAACTACTCTTTCTATTTTATAGATAAGGAAACTGAGATGCCCGCAGGCGATGTCAGAAGGTGAATTAATGAAAATGCAGAAATTAGCATCAGGCTTTCCAATTCTGGCTGCCATGCCCTTTCCTCCATACCAAATAAATTGAAAGAATCACAAACCAACTGCCAAGGAGAGAAGTGGCTTTACACTCTTTTGTGCCAATTTCGCTGTTGTGCAGCAGGAGAACTAACACCCAGAAAGAAGCAGGCCTGGCTGTTCACTGGAACCATCCAGGGCGATGGCAGGAAATAAAGATTGCTGGACTCCACTCTGAACTTAAGGACTTTTCAGAAGTGGCACCTGCAATTTTGTATTTTGAACATTCATTCTCACGAAGCCAAATCAAAGCATTTTCATAGAAAGATGTTTGAGAGTCACTATATTAGAGTATTCCAGCCTGGTTTAGACTACTCCATTGACTGGATTTGTACCTCTAGGCTAGAAATATATAAATGATCTTATTTTTCCTCTTTAATACATATATGTGCTTACAAATTATATACTCCCAATCACTGCACTCAAAATGTCCTGTTCATTATTGAACTGACACAAAAAAAGACTAAAAATGTCAAAAAGGAGGGGGTACAAGATCAACATAAGTGAAAGTTCCAATATCATCATTCCGTTAACAATGGGTCATCTTCAGCATCACCTGGCTGAGCATGGCCTGTTTTTCCAGACTACGGGTCTACAAACTGAGATACTGCTTGTTTTGAGGCCCTAAGGAGCATGTAATCCAACCCCTGCTTCCCAGTCTCCTGACCTGTTCCATCATTTCCGAATGCACAGTTGTGAAGGAGAACCTGCCGTGTTACCCGAATCGTCCTGACTTCTCGAACTGAAGGAACCACCAGACTGGTCACTGGGACCCAATGTGACTTGAGGAAGCTCTGCAAACCCCCCTCCCTGTCGCTTCCCCCAAGGAGTAGCACTAATCTAATTGGTCACGCATTGAGTCATATCTGTGAGTGGGAGGGTCACTGTGCCTGCAAAGGTCAGACACATGGGCGTGGTTCCTCCTGCTTTGTCCACATCTAGCTAGAGGGGAAACTGACCTCAGGACAGACCAGCCCTATGCCCTTGTCCCTTCTTTCTTTAACTCCAGACTTACATTTTGAGATTTAAAGACTTTATCTTTAGCCAGAGTTAACTTGAGGTCTGACTAGAGCTGTACCCAGCAGAGGGGACACTGCACCTTGACAGAAGCACTTTGCTTTGCCCCCTGGGTAGCTGGGTCAGGAAGACTTTGCTCCCAGTCCCACCATCAGTCCTTCCCTTTGCATCATCCAGAAGGATCTCCGCTACTGCATATTCTATACCCACCGCAGAACAGCCCGATTCCAGTAACATTTTCCTAGGATACTTTTTGCCAGGCATCTTAAGTTCCAGACTTGGCTAGTACAAATTCTGCTGGCTTTGAGTCAGATGATGTGGGTTTCACCACTGAATGCTTGGGTGACCCTGGGTAAGTCAATTGATCTAACTGGGTCAATGTTTTCAGCTGTGAAATGAAGATGCTAATAACCGTCCTGCCTACCTCATTTGACTGGTATGTGAGATGAATGTGTAAATGTGTTTTGTAAATAATCCCTTCCAAATGAAAGGGATATGAGGCCATCAATGGGGAGCTGGGGCGGGGGTGGGGGGAATAACACCACAACTTTTGTTTTTAATGCAATGCAATCTGAAACTCTGGGCTTTTTCTCTTTAAACAAAATTTTTGTTGGAATGAACATAATAAGAAAATTTGGTAAAGACTTTGAGAGAGAGGGGAATTTGATATAAGGAGCAATCATGCACTCTTCATTTTGTGGTAAACATATTCTGAACCCCTGTTTGATGTCACACATGCTCTGCGAAGTACTGGAGGAAGAAAGGGGAGTAAGACAAGGTTCTGGCCCTCAATGAGCTCACAATCTAACACGAGAAAGAGAGAGATAACTGTGAAATCCCAGTCCAGCATGCTAATTTCTGTGATGGGGCATGAACCCAGAGCTGGTAAGAGTAAACAGCAAGCCCACCAAACTTTGCCTGTGATCAGGGAGGACTCACCTGAAATAGATGCTAACACCCGTAGAGGAGTGAGCAAACCTAAAGGTGGGGAGGGATGACTCTGAATAGAGGGCAGGGCAGATGTTGTGAATTTGACATAAGAGAAGGTGTTGCCCCTCTCAGGGGTCCTCCATGACCACAGCACCCTCTGCATATGGAGCGTCCAAAGCGAGGTTAAGAGGGATGTGGAACAGTGGAAGAGTGAGCCTGAGAAGGGATGTGCTATTGATTTGTGTTCTAGAAAGATTATTCTGGAGATTTCTTAAATTAATGATGTACTAGTCTAAGATTGAGGCAGGGTTTCCCAAATTATGAGATTCATTCAGGGAGAACATGCTAAATTCAGATTCCTGGACTCCATGTCTTCTTAACCTGAGTGAAGAGATGCATCTTTTGAAGATACTTACAGGTGATTCAGGTGAAGCTGCTATCAACTTAAGTTGACTTCATGGTGGTCCCCGAAGTGATATGTGCCTATCCTGAATCCCTGGCCTGCAAACGCTGCCTTATTTGAAGAAAGAATCATTGCACCTCATCCTGCATTATGTGGGTAGACCCTAAATGTAGCTACATATATTCTGAAAGACAGAAGATCAGGAGGATGGGATATAACCTTGACGGCAGAGACTGGAATGATATAGCACAAGGCAAGGACTGCCTGGGCCACCTGCAACAAGAACTGTGTCCCCTCAAGCATTCCCACAGCCTAAGGTCCTGCCAGCTCCCTGATCTTACACTCTAGCCTCTGGAGTTCTGAGTGAATTCATTTCCAGTCTTTTAAAACACTCATTACACTCCGTATCTGCCCTGAAAAATGTTCACATTTCTCTAGTGGAAAGGGAAACAATGCCATGTAAACGTGGAGGAAAGCAACTCTGGATCCAGACAAACCTCCATTCAAATTCAGGCTCTGCCTTTCAATGGAGGGATTGTTAGCACACTTTCTAAGCCCTGGAAGCTTCAGATATGTAAAATGAAAATAATGATATATTCGGTCAAGGTCATTGAAAGAATGTCACAAGTCACTATAATATGTAGAGCCTGTGAGGTGGTGTCTGCTGCATCCCAGGCACTAGTAAGAGAGAACCACTATTATTTTGTTTGTGCTGTAATAGAAGTGAGCAGACCATTCAGTAAACACAACAAAAAGAAGGAAGTTTGGCAGTCAGGAAGCGCTTCCCAGAGTTATCAGGGAGAATCAGGAAGCTGTGAAAATCTCTGAGGTTTAGGGTCAAAGACTTGGGGTCTGGGAGATAGAGTCATCGAGAATCCTGGCTGCCGTGTTAATCTTGAACATGCTGGTGATGGGAAAAATGAAATGGTCTTGTAATTGCTGTCAAGTGAGGATTAACACTATATTTCTCTAACTTCATACTCAGGAGGCAGAAACTGCTTATTCAAATGGAGTAATGATTGGTCTCATAAAAGCACAGTGAACACCAATGAAACAGTTGAAGAATCAAGGTATTACTCCTCATCTCAGGAAGGAGACATTACATTGAAGAAAAGTTCCTAAAAATGGATTTTTATCTTGTTTAGGGCTAAAGCATGAATAGAAGAATAAATGAAGCATATTTTTAAAAATTTAAATCCAGCTTTTAAATAGCACTCCCCTGGTGAATTCCACATGTCTTACTTTTTGCTTTAAAAAAAAATATATCATATTATCACATTTCTGAATGACAGAGTCCTCATCACACACATAGGTTATGTCATGGTGCTATTGGTGTAGGGGGTTTCAGCCATTTGATACTTGTGAAGTATCCCTGACTACACAGCTCTTACACAGGCCACATCTGCTTTAATTTTGATCATAATATTCCACTTTAGCCCTTTTAACCAGGGTTCAAAAAGTGTTTTATTTTGTCTAATCTGAATCCACATAACAGTAACGGGAAGCAAGTTCCATTGTCCTCATTTTAAAAAATAGAAATCCACTGAAAGAGATGAAAGTAACTCAACCAAGTATTCACAGCTAAGATGTGGCAGATCGAAGCTCAGTTTATCTGACTCAAAATTCAATCTCTGCACACCAAAGCCTGTTCCATTTACGTTTATCTGTTTATTCACTGAACAAATATTTATTGGATCCAACTGTGGGGACCAAGCTAGAGGCTGATGCTTACCTTTTGTGGTCTTCTTGCATCTTTCACGCTTTTCAGTCTTCATTTTATCTCCTGTGATTTAGCAGATTGTCTCCTCTTTCAGATTCCTGAACTTGAACCCTGGAGGTGCACCATCTTGTTCTTCAACAGCATCTCCTGTAACTAGGTTTCCAGGTACCGCCCAACCCTGGTATCTTTTTTCTGAATAACCTACACTTCAAGCTCCTGCAGAACACGCACTCAGGTTCACACGCACTCATCCGAGGTCTTGGTGACCAGTGCGGACCCAAGCCACCTGTTGCTGCCTCAGTCTGAAGCAATGATCCCTAACTCAGGCCAAGAAGATTACAGGAGATGGATTTTTAGTATAAAGTGGCCTTCTTCTCCTGTCTCCAGTTACGTCCCTGACACTCATGGGGCCCCAAACGGAAAATAAGGCATATCGAAATGGAGGAGACTCATCAGATGTGAAATTCATCCCCAGCTTCGGAACCCACAGACCTCTGAATGTTTTTTCCATCAGCTCAGTTCACTGAGTTGCAGATTCCACAGTTTACCATGTTATTAGAACTTTCTCCAAACACTTCAGTAAATCTCAATGGACTGCTCTTCTGAAAAGCCCAAATGCTCATGGCAGAGGTGTTTAATCATGGCACTCCATGTTTTTAAATGAGGCAAGTGAAAGTAAGTATTCCATAATTCACGGTGTGCACCCTTTCAGAAAACTTTTTTATTGAGAATTTGATGAATAGTCTAGTCATACTGCATATACAGATGACTCAGAATAGAAGATGCATGGGAGGAAAAAGTTCAGAATATATTCAGAGGCCTTTACCCGAATGAGATGGCCTGGGACTCAGATTGAAAAGGCAGGCTGTGGACACTCATTTATTGCCCTCAGGGAGAACAGTGTTTAGAAACTTGAGTGGGTCTGTTCAGCTAGTTACTTTCCTAGTGTAAGAGAGGCTGGCACACCACAGGGGTGGGCGGTCCAGTCCCAGAGGGACTCCAGGCTCTGCCACTCTGAGCTCACCCAAAGGACTGAGTTTCACTGCACCTCAGTTTCTAATCTTACAGTTGTGAGGATTAAGTCAGACAATACCTGCAGAATTCCATCTTCCTGTCAATTGCTCCATAAATGGCAGCTGCTTGTAGGTTCAACATTAATTGAATTATCTAGGCAGAAAATCACTTTCCACTTTTAAAGAAAAATAGGCCACTCTAGATCTACTCCAGAGTAACAAAAGAAAAAGCTACGCAATAAGAAAATGTAGAATGATCGAACAGACACTGAACTGTGAGCCAGAAGACCTGGAAGTTGCCAGATGTGGCAAATTCCTATGTGATTCAGAGATAATCATTAACTTTCTTCTGGATGCCATTTTCTTCACCAGAAAATGTAGCAACCAGAAGCCATTATGTCTACTTGATCTTCCAATGAGATTCCAAAGAACTACTTTAAGGGACATTTCTTGCATATGCCTGGAGCCCAGATTTTGCACCAAGTTGTAGGTTGTTTCTGTGACTACCTTGTCCAAAGTCACTGACTCATTCAAAGTCCAAACAAAACTTTAAAAATATTATTCAACAAAATATTTAACTAGATACAGAATCTAGGTCCATCTTGAACCTGAGAAATCAAGGAGAGATTAATTTTCTAGATGTCAATTTGTTCTCGACTATAAGCAAGTTCTTCCTGTACAGATCATCCCTAACATTGGCCATTGCTTTGCAACTAACGAAATGCTGCCATACACATAGGATGTCCTCGGTCAGGGTGTCCAAGGTCACACTGCTGGTAGAGATTAGACCAGGGCCTCCAGGAGACAAAACTTTTCTTCTTTCCATGCTATTTAGTGTCTGCTGATGACATGGCCCTAGCAACATCATAACACCATCCATGTTTTGATTGCATGAATTGAGAAGAGACACAGAAGCTTGCACTCAATGTCTATTATTTAATAAGTGACAATCACTATTTGTCTTTGAAGGCAATAACTTCATTTCACTTTCCCAGCCCTTGGGTGACACTTCATAGAATTTTAATGAACAAATAAAAGTTAAAAATCAATTCCTTAATTTGGGAGTGAAAGTCCAGAGAGAGAAAGCCACTTGACCAGAGTCTCTCTGTCAATAGGGCCAGGCCAGGATTCATTTCCAGATTCCTCATTGTGAGGATGATGTTAAACCAAATCTCTTTTTCAGTTTTCTTCAGTTACATTAAGTGGTATGAGATGCATCTTGTATAAGGACCTGGACAGTTTTAAATTATTAAATTTTATAATATAAATTAAATAAGTGTGGCGGAAGCTCAAAATCACCGTTATTTGTGTTCTTGGAAGAAGGCAGTGAAGTATGACAGAAAACTGAATTTGCATAAGCTGGACAGCTTCCTATGTTTGTGCTGTGCTGTGATGCTGGGTCCACGGTGGAAGGTGTGGAATCCTCTGCTGTGCTCACTAGTTCATCTCTCTTCTATGCTGTAGGCTCATCTCCGTATGTTTCCTTCAGCTTAACTGCTCCTCTTGTGCAATTGTCCCCTTCATGGTGAGACCTCGGAGGTCACTCACTATAGTGTGATGTCAAGACAAGGGCATCTTGTGCAAATTGGACAGAGGCGAGAGAGGGCACAAGCCACTACTTCTGTGTGATGTTTGCCACACCTGCTTCTCATCCCAGCTCAGGAAGCTGGCACTGAGAATTTTAACAGCATGGGGAAATAAGATATGTCTTGGTAGCAGCTAGAGAGAGGGCTTCCCTGGTGGCTCAGTGGTAAAGAATCCACCTGCCACTGCAGGTGATGCAGGTTTGATCCCTGGACTAGGAAGAGCCCCCAGAGAAAGAAATAGCAACCCACTCCAGTATTCTTGCCTGGAAAATCCCATGGACAAAGGAGCCTGGTGGGCTACAGCCAGTGGGGTCACAAAGAGTCAGATGTGACTTAGTGACTGATTGAGTGAGTGAGCATCTAGAGAAGGAATGAATGCTGGCTGCTGCATCTCCCAGAAGAACATCAGAATGAGAAAAGAGGGAATCTTTTTTTTTTTTTTTTTTTTTTTTGAGGGAATCTTTTTGTGACACCTGGAACTCACCCCAAAGGGAGGCTGAAATATTTGGGGACTGAGGTGAAAGAGGAAATGAAACTGATCAGTTACACCTAGCCTGACCATCTATCAGGTCCAAAAATAATGACAGCATTCCAGAGATGAATTTGTCCCCAGAGACCTGTTTAATACTTTCATTTCCTCTGTCGAGAGAAGAAAGAGGAAATACCTAAGGTCACCTGGTGAATGTGTGGCAGTTAGGTCCAGTCCCATTTTCTCAGAGTGCTCGTAACTGATTCAAATCTGCCGAAATGAAGCCAATAACAGGGTATCAGGTCTTCGGAGAGAAGTCTTTAATGCATTGTAGAGTTAAGCTTTCTGTTTCCATCTATCTTTAACAAAATTGGCAAATTGCAGGCATATATGTGGATTCATGGGCTTCCCTGCTGGCTCAGGGGTAAAGAATCTACCTACAATGCAGGAGACCAAGGCTCAATCCCTGGGTGGGAAAGATCCTCTGGAGGAGGGCATGGCAAGCCACTCCAGTATTCTTGCCTGGAGAATTCCATGGACAGAGGAGCCTGGTGGGTTACAGTCCGAACGGTCGCAGAGTCAGACACGACTGAAGCGACTAAGCAGCAGCAGCATGTGGACTTGCATGCATGGTCTACCATGTTGATTTAAAACAATAATAATAATCAACTAGAACCTACTGTATAACATAGGAAACTTTGCTCAATGTATGTGGAAGCCTGGATGAGAGCGAGTTTGGGGGAGAACGGATACATCAATATGTATGGTTGAGTCCTTTGGCTGTCCATATACTCCAATACAAAACAAAAAATTTAATTAAAAAAAAAAAGAAGAGAGGATGACAGTATACAGAAGCCATATGAAGTCCCATACCTGTTTGTCTACTCCATTCTATGCCATCCTCTATCTTCCTCACCTCCTTTTCCCCTACATCTGATTTAACGTTGCTACCCCATTTCTCTTATTTTGAACCTTGATGTCTACCATCAGCGATTCCATTAGTTCAATTTTTTTATCCAGACCCCCAAAATTCCAGGACCTACTCACTGAAAGGAATGAACAATTATATCTGGGCAGGACTACTTTAAATTGAAGTCATTACAGGCCATTCTACTGACTCAAAGACTCATAAAAGAGAATCGCAGCAGTAACCAGGAAACTCAGACTCTGGCCCCACTGATTTCTTTGGTAAACCTTCTATCTAGGTTTATGTTTTCTTCATCTGTTAAAGGAGGCAGTGAAACTTGAATTCTGGCTTCAATATTGGATGAATTTATGAATTGAAGGAGATCAGACAGGTAAAGAGAGGTTTTTCTGAATTAATGATGTTTCCCATCAAACCTATCACAAAGAAATTAACTCCCTGAAGGAGAATTATTCAGCTAAGCAAATGCTGTGTAAACATGAGAAATGGCATTGATTTTCTTAATGTCACAAACTGTAAGTTAATTCATAAAAAAAGAAAAATGAATCATCCTTATTTACTGGGAGTCATTTCTCGTGATTTTTTTTCCCCCTTCCTCTGAACGGAGTATACCAGGACTGGAATATTCTGGAGTACTTTTGAAGAAGCTGATTCTGCCGTTGGAAGAATGGACAAAGTAGAATATTGTCCTGGACTCTCAATCCCATTTGATGCCTACTTCTCCAAGCCTCAAAGTTTCTCTGGATTATCTTTCATTGTTTATGCATCCTCTATATCTCAAAATAAGAGATGACACTCTTTTTGTCTGAAATAAACCTGGGCTCTTAACTCTGGATCCCCATCCTGTCATTAAGTATCTACCTCTCTTACTAAATGGGCTCTCCTGGTGGCTCAGATGGTAAATAATCTGCCTGAAATGTAGGAGATGATGGTTCAATCCCTGAGTCAGGAAGATCCTTTGGTGAAGGGGATGGCTAGCCACTCCAGTACTCTTTCCTGGAGAATCCCATGGACAGAGAAGCCTGGTGGGCAACAGACTTAGCACTCAGACTCTGCGACCTCATAGACTGTAGCCTGCCAGGCTCTTCCGTCTATGGGAATTCTTAGGCAAGAATACTGGAGCGGGTTGCCATTGCCTTCTCCAGGGGATTTTCACTACCCAGGGATCAAACCTGCATCTCCTATGGCTCCTGTATTGGCAGGCAGATTCTTTACCACTGCCACCTGGGAAGACCCAAACCTCTCTAATACCTGCATTTGAACGGATTCTTCTTGAATCCTCCTTCCCACCTTGTAAGAAACCCCAGACAATCTCTTCAACCTGCAATAGGTCAACTCTCTCCTTTATTCACTTACAAACACGTATATAAAAAAAGAGGCCTCATTCTTTTGCAACAGGGCCCTCCTCCCCCTGCCTTGTATCTGGCTCTTTTCATCTCTTCCCTGGACTCAGCACAGCCCCTGGCTCATGATCCAGCCTCCAGACCTGTTGCTGACCACCTCTTCTCCCTTCTCCACAGCACAGTGTGAAATGTAGCTTCCTTGGGTCCCTCCCTGCATAACAGCCCCAGTGTCTCCTCATTGTCTCCAAAAGCCCACACTTCTTGGCCTCCATCATCCGATTGGACACTACCTAGCAGATTCTTCCTCTGAATGCATGTGCACCTTTGTGAATTGGCACCTACCTTTCCTACTTCTGGGAGAATGTCTGGGAAGCCTTGTTAGTGGCCCTCATGTGGTTCAATTCCTAATGGGCAGCTTGAGCCCACCTTCCACCAGCGTCTTTCCTCGTGGACTGGGGGTATCCAGAGCATCCTCAGGAAAGCATAGCAGTCTCCAGCAGACCTCTCTAGCCAGTCACCTCCAACCGCATATCAAAGAAAAGCTGAATAAATGTTTGGAAGAGTCAACTTAGTAAAAACATCAACTTTCCAAAAACTGATCTAGAAGTTTCATATAATTCCTATCAAAATTCCAGCAAAGTTTTTGTAGATATAGACAAACTTACTCTAAAATTTACATGTAAAAGAATAAGCCTCGAGATAGTTAAAGCAATCTTGAACAAGACCAGTAAAGTGGAGGAATCACTTTTCTCAATTGTCAGGTTTACTATATAGCGATAATAATCAAGGCAGCACAGAATTCATGACAGAGATCAATGAAACAGAACAGAGAACCCAGAAATAGACTCACACAAAGTGAATTGACTGATTTTTGACAAAGGTGTAAAAGGAAGTCAATGAAAGAGGGTAGACTTTTCAATAAATAAATAGTGTTGAAGCAACTGGACATTCATAGGCAGGAAGCAGATGAATGAATGAATAAATGAATAAAACTTGATATAATCTATCTTAAGGGATTGAGCTCCTTGAAAAATAGAAATCATTTCTGATTAATCTCTAGGACCTAGCACAGAGTCTGGAATATGCAGACACTCTGTGGATAGTGAATAAATGGATGATTTGTTAATGCTTGTGTTAAGTAGCACAGAAGTGACCCAAGTACACATTTGAGATGCTTCTCTTGGGGAAGAACCATCTGCACTGAATTTCAGAGTTTGAGATGAACTCTAAGACAGGCAGTCTGTTCAGTGAAAAGAACGCTGACATCAGATAATTTTGGCGAAAGCTCAGATCTGAGTTTGAGCACCAGCTTAGTAAGGTACTCACCAAGGTTTTTCACTCTGAAACAGTTATCAACTATCACTGGACCTCAAATTCTTCATCTATAATGTGTGAAAGAAAATATTTAGCTCAAAGGTTATATAAGGACTCATGTTCATATTAAGTACAAACAGTGCCCACATATGAGACTAAAAAAAAATTATCTCTACCCATTCAATGATCTTAAAAAGTGTTAAACCAGAATCTGTCTTTATAAAAGAAGGCAAATTGTTGAAAAAAACTAAATAGTAGTAAGTTGAAGTAGTCTTACTTTTGGTTTTAGCTAAATAGCTTTTTCTGGTCTTACTCAGAAATGCCCCCAGTAAGAATTCTTAATTCATAGCCAAAGTCATAGCTATTATCACTTGGATTTCTCTAAATAATTCCTACTCAAGCAATCACAGCCAATAGCCAGTAACACATGGATGAATGACACTCTTCATTTCTCCCAAGCCAACTCTGTTTTGAACTGTTTAAATGAAAATAGATTCCTTCTGTTCATGGGGTTCTTGCAGCAAGACTACTGGAGTGGTTTGCCATTCCCTCCTCCAGGGGACCATGTTTTGTCAGTACTCTCCACTATGACCCATCCGTCTTGGGTGGCCCTGTAGGGCTTGGCTCATAGCTTTGCTAAGTTATGTAAGCCTCATCACTATGAGAAGACAAGCCTGTGATCCGTGAGGGGGGAAATGTTAAGGAGCATCCTTGTGTTAACAGCCAAATATGCTAACCAGTTGTGTCACAGAGACACTTCGAATTGTGGTGCTAAAGGACTGCCAGCATCTGATGGAATTGCCAACACTCATTAGATCAAATTGCCAACATCCCTCGGATCACTGGAAAAGCATGAGAGTTCCAAAAAAAAACATCCACTTCTGCTTTATTGACTATGCCAAAGCCTTTGACTGTGTGGATCACAACAAACAGTGGAAAATTCTGAAAGAGATGGGAATACCAGACCACCTGACCTGCCTCCTGAGGAATCTGTACACAGGTCAAGAAGGAACAATTAAAACTGGACATGGAACAAAAGACTGGTCCCAAATAGGGAAAGGAGCACATCAAGGCTTTATATAGTCATCCTGCTTATTTAACTTCTATGCAGAGTACATCATGCGAAATGCTGGGCTGGATGAAACACAAGCTGGAATCAAGATTGCCGGGAGAAATATCAATAACCTCAGATATGCAGATGATGCCACCCTTATGGCAGAAATTGAAGAAGAACTAAAGAGCCTCTTGATGAAAGTGAAAGAGAAGAGTGAAAAAGCTGGCTTAAAACTCAACTTTCAGAAAACTAAGATCATGGCACCTGGTCCCATCACTTCATGGCAAATAGATGGGGAAATAATGGAAACAGTGAGAGACTTTATTTTCTTGGGCTCCAAAATCACTACAGATGGTGACTGCGCCCATGAAATTAAAAGACCCTTACTCCTTGGAAGAAAAGAGGTGACCAACCTAGACAGCATATTAAAAAGCAGAGACATTATTTTGCTAAAAAAGGTCCATCCAGTCAAAGCTATGGTTTTTCCAGCAATTGTATATAGCAGTCATGTATGGATGTGAGAGTTGGACTATAAAGAAAGCTGAATGCCAAGGAATTGATGTTTTTGAACTGTGGTGTTGGAGAAGACTCTTGAGAGTCCCTTGGACTGCAAGGAGATCCAACCCATCAATCCTAAAGGCAATGAACCCTGAATATTCATTGCAAGGACTGATGCTGAAATTGAAACTCCAATACTTTGGCCACCTGATGTGAAAAGCTGACTCATTTGAAAAGACCCTGATGCTGGGAAAGATGGAAGGCAGGAGGAGAAGGGGATGACAGAGGATGAGATGGTTGGATGGCATCACCAACTTGATGGACATGAGTTTGAGTAAACTCTGGGAGCTGGTGATGGACAGGGAGGCCTGGAGTGTTGCAGTCTATGGGGTCGCAAAGAGTCGGACATGACTGAACGACTGAACTGAACTGAACTGTATTCTCTGAATTTTTAACTATTATAAAATGTTCATCTTTGTCTTCCCTTCAAGCTCATGTGTTCAGGGACGAACTCTCCAGCACTGAGTGAAGCCACCTATAGTTCCCAAGAAAACCCGGTAAATCCTAATGTTCAGAGACGAAAGAAGAAAATGAGCCCTGAATTCCTTTGTCATTAAAATTCCTTCCTTGTCGACTGAGTTCCTGTGGATTTGAATGAATTATCTAAGAATCAGTGTTAGTGCTTAATTGGAAGATAGAGGAAACCACAAAGAGTCTGAAAAGAAAGGGCAGACGAAACAGAAATGTCTCTAGGCATTGAAAAGTTTGACAGGCGAGAAGAGTTTGTGATTTGAAAAGCAGCTGGAGAACATGAGTCAGCAGGAGATAACTAAAAAAAGTTAAATAATTAAGCTTACATAATAGCTATCTGATTGACTATCTAGATGTGGTTTTAATTAACGCTTCTAACCTCTCTTTGTCGGTAACTATATATTATCCAATCTAAAAGTGGAGAACTTTCATTATTACCAAAAATTGTTCATCTACAGAGTGCTGGGGAATTTATTTCCAAATTTAGCAAAGGAGCTACTGTCCTTCCAGCTCCCTCCCCTGTCCCCTCCTCTCCACACAAACTCCCTTACAATTAGTTCTGTGAGTGGAAATTGAGGACTTGGCTCCTCCTTTCATCATTTTCCATAGGTAAAGTGAAAGTGTTAGTCCATCAGTCCTGTCTGATTCTTTGTGACCTCATGGACTGTAACTTGCAAGGATCCTCTGCCCATGGGATTCTCCAGGTAAGAACACTGAAGAGGGTTGCCATCCCTTCTCCAGGGGATCTTCCCCACCCAGAGATCAACCCAGGTCTCCTGCCCTGCCGACAGATTCTTTACCTGAGTAAATTCTTATCTGAGTCACCAGGGAAACCTTTCTATATGTAAATTGGGATGTAATGATATGAAGAACTAAATTCTTGAGCAAGTTTACTAGACGGGGGCCCTTTCCTGGACAGAGTAGGGGGTGGAGTTGGCCAAGTTTAAGATTTAGTCTTCCCACCTTTGAGGAGCTCTGAGCTATGTTTAAGAAAGATCAATAAATAAATGTTCTTGGTGATAAAGAAAGTAAAAGGTCTGCAAAGGATGACAGATAATTTTCCCAAGTTTGGGGCAGAGTAGTTGGGGAGAAAGGCAAAAGAGATGCCAGGATTGGTGCTGAAAGCTCGACCTCTGGGCCCCAGTGCTGAATTGAATCTTGTACACAGAGTTTGGCATGAAGTACAAAAGAATAACTTTATTGCTTTGCCAGGCAAAGCAGATCACAGAGGGGCACAGTGACCCTCAAAACTGCTGCAGTCCTTTAATCTGGTTTCAGATATTCTCTTTGAAACCAGAGACTGACTCTTCACTGCTGTGCACAGACTTTCTCCGACTGTGGGGAGCAGGGGGTCCCCTCTGGTTGTGGTGGGCAGGGTTCTCACTATGGTGACTTCCCTTGCTGCGGAGCATGGGCTCTAGGACATAGAGCGTCAGTAGTTGCGGCACACAGGCTCAGTAGTTGTGCCTCATGGGCCCTAGAGCTCGGGCTCAATAGTCATGGTGCTCTGAGGCTTAGTTGCATATGGAATCCTCCCTGACCAGGGATTGAATCCATGTCCCCTGAATTGGCAGGCAGACTCTAAACCTCTGGACCACCAGGGAAATCTAGGTCTCAGTCTTTTGATGAGCTTCTCTGGTTCCTTTAACCTGGCCTTAGATAGTCTCCTCTGAAATGATGAATGCTAACATCTTCCATTTGTAGAGGATTTAAGTACTGTGAAGAGTGCAAAGGTATTGTAACATGTATCCTTTGAGGTAGAACCAGGACTCTCTCCCAAGGCTGCACATTTGTTTCTTGGCTGCTTCCCCGTAGTCTCTACATCCCCTCCCTTCCCTAATTAACAACTGTTGAAAGGGCTTCCATACCGAGGAGCCCCACTGGATTCATCTGGGTTTCAAGGTTGAGTCCTGAGGACCCTGTAGAAAGGGTACCATGCAGCATGAGAGAAGTATAAAGTTATGTTACTCCAAAGCTAAGTTCAAATCCTGCCCCAGGATACAATTTTAATGCACAAACTATGTTAGAAAGGATAGCTATGAGCAAAAAAATGTTAGAGGGAAAATAAAATATAAACCTAAATGATAGTGAAGAGAGAAACTTCTAAAAGCCTTCTGCCTGAAGTGGAAGCAGGGGTGCAGGATATTAACCTTGACTGGGACCTTGAGGGTTGGATAGAATTTTAAAGTGAGAAAAAGTAGAGTTTGGAGGGCAATGATAAAAAAAGTTTAGTTTTGCTTGGGCCAGGGTATGGGAAGAGATAAACTAAGCCTGAGGGCACAAGACCTTGAATACTAAGCCAAGGAATTTGTATTTTGCTTGTTGAATTTTTACAATGCTGCATCAAGCGTGTACCATAAGTCAGTACACCCAAATACAAAGGTATGTTTTTATTTTCCTTATCCAAGGAACCCATAGTAAGAGCTTTAGATCTACTGCTCTCTGTTTAAGTAAGCAGACACACTTTCTAACCTCTGCCTATACTTTTTCTCAATATAATTGCAAATAGTGACTCCTTTCCCTCTCAAAAAATGGATTGAATGATAAATTACTTGGACATCCTACTTACCTGCTACAATTTGCACTTAGCCCCATCTGGAAATGTAATGGAAATGTAATTCATTAAGTCTTTGGCAGGTGGAAATTTGCAGCTCTCTCTGCCGTTTTCTCTTTGCTTGTGTCGACTTAAAAAGTATTCACAACCTAAAAGTTGAGAGTTATGTTTTATTCAGTGGGAATTTTTAGAACTTTGAGCCCCGGAAACAGCATCTCAAGTGACCCCAAGAGAACTGCTCTAAGGAGGCGAGAGGAAGAGCCAGGTTATACAGAGGTTTTGCAACAAAGGGCAGGTAGAGTTTTTGTAAATTAAAGAAAACCAGATATCCCAAGTTAAGGAATTTTGCACTTCTTTGTGTGTGTGAAAAAGTGAAAGTGTTAGTCGCCCAGTCATGTCCAACTGTTTGCAACCCCATGGACTCTGTAACCTGCCAGGCTCCTCTGTCCATGGAATTCTCCAGGCAAGAATACTGGAGTGGGTAGCCACCCCAGGGGATCTTCCTGACCCAGGGATCAAACCTAGGTCACCTGCATTGCAGCTAGATTCTTTACCGTCTGAGCCACAAGGGAAGCCTGTGTATGGAGAGTCTGAGCTCACTGAAATCATTCCTTTGATATTCATCTCAGTTCTCTGAGGCCAGTATCCTGTTTTCACATCCGGAGTTCCTCAGGACTCACCACTCCCTCATGGAGGGCTGAAGTCACTGATGTCTGTTTACTGAAGTGGCAGGAAATAGTCCCATTCCTCACTGGCTTTCAGGTTAGACTGGTTTGTCTTGATGCCACCCTGCTGCCTTCTTTCCTTCAGGTTTAACATCTGACCAGCTTTCTTCCTTGGGCTTTAGACCCAATTGTCCTGGAAAAGACTCCTTTGACAAGCAAAGATTACTCAGTGGACCTCAGTCCTAGCTGTGCGTTTGGGATTAAATGTCCAAACAGGCAGGCTAAGTACTAATCAGGCTAATTGCACACAAGGAAATTTTTCTAAAAACAATCTGATTTTTGGTGGTTTTTATAAAATATTCATCCCATCAACCCACTCGAATTCATTAATATTTTACAGCTTCATTTTTGGTTTTTGTTTTAATTTCAGATGAGGTCATGATAGCCTTCACCATGCATAACGCCTCTAAAAGTCTCCACTTCCCCTTGCCCTAGCCCATCCTCAGTGCTCTTGATCCCCTGTATCCAGGGTGCGACCTGGACTGGTCCTGGCATTCGACACTAAATGGGTAAAGCAAGCAAAGATCAGTGAGGCCAAAGGAATACTAAATCCCTCCCTGGGAATAGTTGGACCTGGGGGGTGTTTGTAAGCTTGCTCAGGGCCAGAAGAGGTGAGGTTTGATAGAGTTGTAAGTAAGAGCTGGTGTTCCAATGGGGAACAGAATGAAGGCACCGCCTGCTTTGGGAATCAGGATTTCTCTGGCAAAGGATTCCATATCCTACCTTGGTCTTACCCTCTCTCCTCCTGCAAGAACCAGGTAGAGTCCTGGTCCTCAGCCCACACCTTTCCTTTCTGTGAGTGTAAGACCCTTTTGTCTTCTCTTCTGTGGGTTTTCTTAGAGGACGAGGCCCTTCTGTTAGGGGAAGCACACTGACTGAAACCGCCCACCCTGGCCAGGCCCTTTAGTAACCGTTCGCACGAGTTGTTTTATGACAGGAGATCCTCGTAAGGAAAACGGAACTAATAAGCCACCACCAACCGGTTCGGGAAAGGTCAAAAGGAGACACCGCGTGTCCCTCCACTTCCCAGAATCCCTCTCGCTAGCATCCATCTTGGTTGAGCCATGCGTGCACCACCAGGAAAGACTCTGAATTAGAATGATTGGCCAAAGACAACCCGGAAACTAATCCCATCACCATAAAACCCGAGACAGCGAGCCACGCAGCAGAGCAGTTCTCCTGGGTTCCCTCATCCTACTGTTCTCCACCCGGGTGCCCTTTCCCAATAAAATCTCTTGCTGTGTCAGCACATGTGTCTCCTCGGATAATTCATTTCCGAGTGTTAAACAAGAGCCCAGTTTCGGGCCCTGGAAGGGGTTCCCCCCTCCTGCAACACCTCTACCATAAATACTCAGTACTGTCACCAGCATTGGCGCACTTTGACTTTGGTTTTCTCTCTTCCAGCATCTCCTCTTTACCAAGGAAATTGAAGGAGAGGAGATATTGTCATTCACCATATGCTGGAATTTGTAGCCTCTATACTAGACACTTTACATCACTACCAATATTTAATTCTTATAAACAAATAACATCTAGAAGGTGATAGCAATGATCTCTTATTTTAGATGAGAAACTGAGGCTTCACGTGTTTTTCAGAAATTGCTCAAAGACCGATGAGAGTGGGATTCCAATGGCAGCTCTTTCTAATATAATGTGCTGACTCCTAGTGCTGTTCTGGAAGGTGCTGGAAGGTGCTACTGGAAACAAAAATGTTAAATTATAATTGATTCCTGCCCTCTCAGGAAATGATTGTCCAGTGAGGCAGGCAAACACACAGAAATCCACCCCAACTGGAGTAGGGTACCAGGAGAATAGACTGCATAATCTGTTAGAATTCAACTCCAATATCCCATTTCCTGAGAGCCACTCCAAAAAGATTCTAATCAAAGAACTATTATGTGTCTTATGCTTAAGTGCTCTATACTCTAATCAGACCACATATTTTAGCATTTTAATGCACTAGTAGAAAATAGTATTAGATGTAACATTAACAGGCTATGTTCTCATTCACTATATGTTTATTCAAGGAGTAATCCCTGAATGTGTACTAAATTCTAGCTTCCTCCCTAGGTGTCAAGAATATAAATGCAAATACCATGTCAGTCTTGACCTCCAGGGTCTTAGAATTGGTTTAATGACTTTGTAAGGGCAGATTGCACAATTCTAACCAGCTGTAATCCTTCATCGGGGCTTCCCTGCTAACTCGGGGGTAAAGAATCCACCTGCCAATGAAGGAGATATGTGGTTCGATCCCTGGATTGGGAAGATCCCCTGGAGAAGGAAATGGCAACTCACTCCAGTATTCTTGCCTGGAGAATTCCATGGAGAGAGGAGCCTGGAGGGCTACAGTCCATGGGGCCACAAAGAGCCAGACAGGACTTAACATCTAAACAACAACAAATCCTGTTTCAGGGGGCTCTGGGCTGCATTTCTTAACTAGCTCACGGAGTTGTCACTTTGCCAGGCATGTGGACGGTATGCAGAGAGTTCTTACCAATTGGGAATAACACTCCATTGCTGGATTAATTCAGAATAAGGTTGGAGGGAATCACCCTGTTGTCTGAAACATAACCACTGACGGGACTTTTCTTGGTATGCATTTGGGTAGGAAAGTGTTAGCCAAAAAATCAGATGATGAATTTCATCTGCTGTAACCAGGGTCTCCCTGAACGATGCATCACCCCTCACCACTCTCTCGCTGCTTCCCTTCCTGGCTTATGTGATAGAATAGAACACAGTTTTCTGTGGAGCTTGCAGGTGGCTATCTGCATCTGAGTCCCAGTTTTGCCACCAAGCAACAAGTTGCTTTATCTCTGTGAACCTCACTTAGCATCTTCATCTATGGAATGGAAGTGAACATAATCCTACAGCAATCCCCTTGCTTGGGACCATTAAAAAGTTAATTAAAAGGCTAGCCACCAATCTTGGACTTCCCTGGTGTTTCAGTGGTCAAGAATCCTCCTGCCAGTGCAGAGGACATGGGTTCGATCGATCCCTGGTCTGGGAAGATTCCACATGCGGTGGAGCAACTAAGCCTGTATGTCACAACTACTGAGCCTGCAGCTGCAATTACTGAAGCCCATGTGCCTAGAATCTGTGTTCCACAACAAGAGAAGTCACCACACAATGAGAAGACCTCACACCCTGATGAAAAGCAGCCCCTGCTCTCTGGAACCCACTCCCAGCAGCAAAGACCCAGCACAGCCAAAAAATCCGGAAGTGCTAGCCACCAGTTGGAATATCACCTTTTCCATACAGTTTCTTTTTATTCCTGCTCTCCTCATGCCATGGGCTCACACAATTCTGAGGGTGACTTTCAATCAAAGAAGGGCATTGGGGTCTTACGTTACTAAGCAGAGTTGAAACAAGTTGCTTTTGAGGTTTCGGTTTCTAAAATTTGGTAGAAAGAGCCTCACCTTGGGGCAATACAGTAGCCTCATTTTTTATTTTCTCTTTGGTGAGCTCTTTGAGGGCAGAGTAGCCTTTATCTTGTTTACGTTCCATTCTCAGAACACCTCTAGTGCCAACTGAGACTCAGTAAATGATGGCTGATTATCAAATATATATTTGGGGGAACCTCAAAGATAGTATGATTTTTTGTACCAAAAAGCTTATTATTGAATCCACTTTATGTAAGATTCATGTTTCTTCAACCTCCTTGGTTTTTTTTTTACTCTAATTTCTTTTTTGATTGAAATGACTATTCTTGCTTGGAGAATCCCATGGACAGAGGAGCTTAGCAGGGTACAGTCCATAGGGTCCCAAAGAGTCAGACACAACTGAAGCAACTTAGCACATGCAGTTAATTTACAATGTTGTATTAGTTTCAGGTCAATTGATTCAGTTATACACATAAGGCTCTCTTTGTACAGTCAATATTTTCTCCACAGGAGTCCATTTTTACTTAATTGAAGTTTCTTCCCTATCCCCTTCTTTTAAGTGAAGTTATCAAAAAAACGGATGGATACGTGCATCCATAACTGCATACCAACAACATAAAGCAATGATGCAACCCTAAGTGGGCAGAGTGGTAACTAGGAACGCAGGTCCTATTACTTCATCTGGATTCAAGTCCTGATTCTGTAGTTGGGTGACTGGGCAGGTTAATTCACCTCTCTGAGTCTTGGTTCCCTCCTTCTCTATAAAATAGAAATAGCAACACACACACAAAAGAAATAATATAAATAATTAAAATGGCACCTACCCTTTGGAAGGCAGTTGAGGATGACAGTGTGAAAGTCGCTATCCAGCCTGTCCAGCAGCATCTGGCCTGTGGCTAGTGCTTTCCAAACTGTTACACTGACAGCATCTCCCAAACACAGGAGACAAGAAACCTCAGTCTCTGAAAGTCTTGAAACCCTGGATCAAGACCTATCAGGTCACCTGCTTTTGATGGGCACAGGCTGTGCCCAGTAGATGTTGCTTACTGAAACAATGTTCTTGGAGACCTTCAAGGTCAGCATGTCTGAATTTGAACCCATAACTCTTAGAGGCCCTCTCTTGATCATCATCGTCACGTAGGTCACCCATGTCAGGAGCCTGTGAAGCTTCCTGGCCTCCTTCCTCATGCTCTAAGCCACATTATTATCAAGGGCTGTCAAATTGCCCTTTTTACAACACCTAGTACTCAGCACCAGCTTTTAAATCCCTCTGCCTGACAGCCTTCCTAATCCTTCACGTTGGTGGCTGGTCCGTCTCCAGAACTCTGATTGGGATCCATTAGAAAGCCGATCCTTCCCACACACAGTCGTGGAAAGAGTCATTCTCACAAACCAATAGGAAAACGCCCCACTTTGCAAGTCCTTCTTTGACCCCTGCTGGCTCCAGGAAAAAGGTCACACTCCATCCCAGTGTGGGAACCTCCTGGCCTCACCAGCCTGCCTCCTCCCAACCTTTGCTCCAGCACCCAAAGGATACCGCTGTGCTTGTAACTTACTGCACGTCCTCTGCCTGAATGCCCTTCCTCTTTGGTCTTCCTAACAGAGCCCCACTTTTTCGTGTGAAGGTTCTTTCGACTCTCACCTGCTCTGTGACTCTTCCCTAGGCTTGAGACTCTGATCCTGTCTCTCTTACCTCTAGTATTTAGGCATATCTCCCTTTGCTACCATAATTCCCCGAGCTGCAGCCCTTATCACCCAGTATGGATACTGTGGATGGTCTTTCTGTCTCCCTGGTTACACTGTGAAACAGACAGTAATTGCCAGCATGGGGGCATCATTCACCAAAGTCATACCGTCCAGAATAAGGTTTAGAACAAAGCAAATCATCAAAAAATACTTAATAAATGAATGAGTGATTACTGAATTAATCAAGTGTGAAGGTAAGGAAGGAATTAGAGGGCATACAGGAAGCAGTCTGCTTAGGATGCTGTTAACCCAGAAGACTGTGGGGGTGGCTCCCTCACCCCCTGAAAGTCCTAGCACAAATGTCATCTTCTTAGCAAGGTGGTCACTGATTGCTGAATTTAAACCCCCTCACCCTGCACTCCTCAGCCCCCTTTCCTCCTGCTTTTCTCTAAAGCCCTTGTCATCATGGAAAAGTGAAAATGAAAGTGTTAGTTGCTCAGTCATGTCCAACTCCTTGCGACTCCTAGCTCACCAGGCTCCTCTGTCCATGGGATTCTCCAGGCAAGGATACTGGAGTGGGTAGCCACTCCCTTCTCCAGGGGATCTTACCGACACAGGCATCGAGCCCAGGTCTCCCGCATGGCAGGCAGACTCTACCTTCTGAGCCAGCAGGGATGGAACATAGCATGTGTTGTAGTCTTTCATTTCTTTCTTTCTTTGTACCCTGACTAGAATGCAAGCCTTACAGAGGCAGGGATTTTGCTCGCTTTGCCCATTACAGTACCCAGAACAAAGTCTGATATACTTCAGGTACTCAGGGCATGTTATACTGAAAATGAATGAATGAATGTCTGGCATTCGTGACTTTTGTTGTAGCTGACAGGTTTGCTGGAAAAGGGAGTGATCATTTTAGCCTAAGGCTAATGACTCCTTTGAAGTTCAAGGTCCATTAAACCAATTTTAATAGATTCCATTTATCAAAAAAAAAAAAAGGACATTCTTTTTGATGATCTTATCTACTCATTACTTGTTTCAGACTAAACCAATGGAAGGATCAAATATCATTAATATAAAATTCAAATATTAAACTAGCAGTAATACCAAAGACAATCAATAGTGTGGCTAACACTTCACCCCTTTTACTATGGGCTAGGCTCTGTCTCAAGCATATGACATATTTTGTTCTGCTTTGCTATTTTTTAATACTTATTTTTATCTATTTGGCTGTGCCGGATCTTAGTTGCAGTACTTGAGATCTTCTATCTTCATTGAGGCATGAGGGATCTTTTAGTTGTGGCCTGTAGGGTCTAGTTCTGGGACCAGGGATCAAACTCAGACCCGCTTCATTGGGAACGTAGAGTCTTAGCCACTGGGTTACCAAGGAACTCCCCATATGACATGTATTAACTCATTTAATCATCATTTTAGCCCCATCAGTTAGTATTATTATTTTCCCATTTTACAAGTCAGAGGACTGAGGTGCGGAGAGGTTAAGCAATTCACTCAAGGTCACAGAGCTGCAGTGTGGGGAAATCCAGAGGTCATAGTGAAAAGTGAAAGTGAAAGTCATTCAGTCATGACCAACTCTTTGTGACCCCATGGACTTCTCCAGGCCAGAATACTGGAGTGCGTAGCCTTTCCCTTCTCCAGGGGATCTTCCCAACCCAGGGATCACACCCGGGTCTCCTGCATTACAGGCAGATTCTTTACCAACGGAGCTATCAGTTAGTATTATTATTTCCCTATTAACAAGTCAGAGTGCTGAGGTGCAGAGAGGTTAAGCGATTCACTTGAGGTCACAGAGCTGAAGTGTGGGGAATCCAGAGGTCTTGGTAGAACAGAAGAAATGCAACAGAGCAAAGAGCTTGCATTCAAGCTCTTAACCTAGTCACATGTGCAAGTAACCTCGTCTTCTAAACTTAGGTAACCTCACCTGGAAGATGAGGAGGATGGTACACATTCACTTGGTTGTTGAGAGGCTGACAGTCATTATACTAATATGTGAAAGTGCAGTTCAAAACAAGAGCTACTGGGGGGACTTCCCTAGTGGTCCAGTGGTTAAGACTCTGCTCCCAATGCAGATGGCCCAGGTTCAGTCCTTGGTCAGGGAACTAAGATTTCGCACGCTGAATGCCTTGGCCAAAAACAAATAAGACATGAGCTACTGTTACTCATTGGGTAACATTATGATGTTAATATTTTTATCCCATTCAATGTTATGACACTATTATAATTACTACCTGATTGCCTCCCTCTAATTCCAGAAAACAAACGTTGCTTTCCTTGGCAGTTAATTCATACATCCTGGGCATAAGTTGTTTTCACTTGTCTCTCGTGTCCCCAAGCAGCCTACAAGCTGAGCTGAGGTTCAGATTTTCTGGGAGGTAGAGATGGTCTTCTCAGCCGAGAGCCAGGCCAAACATTACAGGATCTCTTCATTTGAACACCGAGAGAGCCTAGTTAGTTGACATCAAAGGTGTGAATTTAAAGACCTCTGCCACCTGATGACGATCCTTCTGTGTTAAAACAAGTTCTGGGGATTCCCTGGTGGGCTGAGTGGCAAAGGATCTTGCCAAGGCCAAAGACGTGAGTTCAATCCCTGATCCGGGAAGATCCCACGTTCTGTGGAGCAACTAAGCCCATGTACCACAAGTACTGAGCCTGTGCTCAGAGCCCACGAGCCACAGCTATTGAAGACAAGCACCCTAGAGCCTGTGATCTGCAACCAAAGAGGCCGCCGCAATGGGAAGCCGGAGCACCGCATCTGGAGAGTAGCCCCCGTTCTCTGTAACTAGAGAAAGCAGAAACAAAAAGCCAGCACAGGCAAAAAGAAAGAAAGAAAGAAAATTTAAAAACCAAGTTCTGCCCTGGGGCCTTTCTCCCCATCCGCCCTCTTTGGACAAGGTTTTCCCCTTCTGTCTAGGAACCAGTTAATTCTCACTGCTCACGCTGCCTCTTCAGAGAAGCACCCTCAGGCCTCCAGGGCCGATCGGAGGCCCTGCTTCCTGCTCAGTCCATGCCCACTGGCACCGCCACAGCCCTGAGGCACACATCAGTTGCATAATTGGTAAGTATCTGTCTCCACTAAAATATAAGTTGAATGAAGTCAGGGACCATCTCTTTCTTTTTCAACATTGAAACCCAGGGCCCTCTGTAACTACAACACCTTGCCTGCAGAAGGTGCTCACTAAAATATTCTGAGTGAAAGAAAGCACCCATTGGTCACGCTGAGGAAGCCCCAAGCTCTCTGAGCCTTGGTTTCCACGTCTGTCAAAGAATCTGCTCGGCCATGGCGTGATTGCAGTGGATACTGCAGTGAGAGCGCCCATGGCCCAAAAAAGGAACAAGCGAGCAGGGACCGAGGCACCACAGTTCCTATCCAAAGCATCTTAGGAGGTGAAAAATGCCTTCCAAGATACAAACAGAGTTACACACCAGACATTGTTATTTGGAGCAAAAGCAACCAGGAGGGAGAAAAGGACATATGTTGACTTGGAGGGCAGAAAGAATTCCAAGCTCTGTAGTATCTTTGGAATTCTTGGAGCCCTTTCAGTATGAATCGGGTTACACGGGAGACATATTTGGGTTTTGCTATCCACTCAGGGGTGCTTCACATCGGCCATGGAAATGAATCTTAACTTACCGTAAATAGAATGAAGAGAGGTCTGTTGCTAAATTATTTATTGCACATTACATCTTGCCTGAAGCAATGATGTTTTTAGGTTCCACAAAGGTAGCTGTGTATAGTCTATAGTCATTACATAAAGGAAACTCTGACAGTTTAAATTATAAAACATAAATTATTTGTTCATCAACTGGTGAAGAGCGCAGCGCATGACTCTACTGTGTTAGTGCAGGAGACTACAAATAGATATCTGCATCTTCTCCCAAACACTCTGTCCACATTTGCCATAAAGATCCACTAATCAATGTTTGTTTTCCATCCTGTAGAATGAAAAGCAGAATTTCCTCTCCTTTGCCTGATGGGTCCTGCATGGCTTCCCAGGGCCTGTGGAGAGAGATCCAGGCTTAGAGGAATCTTCCCAACACAATACAGAATAAATCCCTTACAAAGCTTCACATTACAACAGATAGATTGAGAAAGCCCTTCACATTCCTCCATTTAATTGCAACAGTTTTGAGGTTGAGGGAGATTTCTCAATAGGGAAACACCTCATATACCTCTTTCTCTTTTTTTTTTTAAAATAGATGCAGGTATTTTCCTTTCTGGAAAGGCATTTTTCATGCCCACATTTTTATTCCTCTCTTTGCTTCTACCTCCTCTAATCTTTTCCTATAATCAGTTAATAATAATCATTCATTTGGTCATTCATTTAGCAAACATGTATTAATTCCTATCATGGATTAAACTCACTATCTATATAGATAACGCCACTGGCTTTCCTACAGCTCAGCCTGGGCACCTTGAGCACCCTTCTCCTGAAAGCCTTCTCTCCCTCCAGTGCTCTTATCCTTCAGATCTTAGATCAGATTTTACCAACTTGGGGACTTTTTTAGATCATCAAGCTGGATTCCACCTCTCTGATGTCCCCACACCCAAAGTACACACTCCATGCTCTCATTTTCCTCTGTCCAACCTCTCCCAGAACTTTCTACATTTTGAATACATCTGGTGATATGTTCCCTACATGGAGTTGCATATGCAGATGCATTTCATCATCACGTTAGGGGCTTCCCCGGTGACTTAGATGGTAAAGAATCTACCTGCAATGCAAAAGATCTGGGTTTGATCCCTGGATTGGGAAGATCCCCTGGAGAAGGAAATGACAACCCACTCTAGTATTCTTGCCTAGAGAATCCCATGGACAGAGGAGCCTGATGGGCTGTAGTCTATGGAGTCGCAAACAGTCAGACACGACTGAGCAACTAACACTTTCATGTTTTCACTGCTCATCATCAGATCGATCATGATCGATATGTATTTGTTGAGCGACCGACCTGTTTGCAAACAGTCACAAAATCGAGAGTAGCTTCTGCAGTCGAAGTTTCTTACCACATGGTCATGTACTCCTCTCTGCAGCCCTTCTCGGAGTGGCTGTCCTCCAGGGCCCTCTCAAGGGGCCTGGGCTGTGTCCAACTTGAGACTCTGCCATCTTCTGGACTGAGTCGGATGGCAAATGAAGAGCAGAACATGTCTAGTGGACACCTCGGTCTGGAAGGGACACACGTCTTGCTCATCCACCATCCTTTGGCCAGAATTAGTCACATGACTCATCAAGTGGAAGGGTGGCTGGAGAATGGAGCGGGGTCCCCTGTTATTAGTGGATGCAGCTAGGATTGGCCACAGGCACCTAAAAGGATGATGAGGATTCTGATGGGCAAAGACACGGGCAGGGGAGGAAAGCAAATATCATGAGCAAGGGCTGGGGGAGGTAAACAAGAAATAATAATAACAAAACCCTAATGATTTTGGGGCTTCCCTGGTGGCTCAGTAGTAAAGAATCTGCCTGTCAATGTGGGAGACACATGAGACATGGGTTTGATCCCTGAGTCAGGAAGATCCCCTGGAGAAGGAAATGGCAACCCACTCCAGTATTCTTGCCTGGAGAATCTCCATGGACAGAGGAGCCTGGTGGGCTAGAGTCCACGGGGTCACAAAGAGTTGGACATGACTGAGTGACTGAAACATGCACACCCAATGATTTGGGAAGAACTGTAATAAATGAAGAGATATCTTACAGAGGCATCTACTCCCTCAAGGATAATAGGCTGAAAAAAGGAATGGATAGGTCGTTGAGTGGGCAGATAAATGGATGGCTGGACTTGCACCTGTGGCTGAGGACCTGTGACATTCTTCTGTAGAGAGGTGCAAGATTAACTGGGACCCTGGTCCTCCCGGCATCCTATATGTCTCTCCCCACCCCATCTTGAAGTTTACACGTAAGGAACTACAGAAAGGCAGGAACCCTGAAAGAAGGGATGAGAGGCTGGATGCCCCTTGAGAGTCTGGCCCTCTAGAGATGCTCTTACGAAGCCTTTTCACTTTGCTTTAATGAATTTGTGAGTTAGTCTCTCATGTCACTAATCTGCTGCCTCCAGCCTGATTCACAGGACAGAGAAGTGAGGGGAAATACAGGTGTACGCCTCTTGCAGAGAATGGCTTCTAAAAGTGTGTGCACAGGCTAACAGGATAGAAGTTAAATTTTGAAAACAAGGTAGAGCTTATCTGGACCTCCATTCATGGAAATGATGAGGACTCCGAAACCCCGGGGTGGAGTTTCGCCACTCATGTGATAAGAGCAGAACAAAGACCCTGGTATCTCCCAGCTGAAGTGTGTGTCAGGGAATCAGGCCTAAAATGAGAGAGTGAGCAAGTGTGTGAGCAGGTGCTGAGTGCTATGGGGAAAAGAGAAGGCTAAACAGGTGAGGGGGACCAGAAATGCCAGGATGCTGGCAAGGCATGAAGGCAAGGTGCAATTTTAGATAGAGGAGGCCTCAAGAGCTGGGTGACACTGAGCCAAGTCTTGAAGGAGATGAGAGGAGAACCATGTAAACATCAAGGGAAGACAGTATCGGGGTCGATGAGAGCCTCAAAGACAAGGTGTGATGTGGAGAATACATTTCAAAAGGGTCACCTTGGCTGCTCGGCTGAGAACAGACCTTGGGAGGTAAGATGTGGGGAGATCATTTAAAGGTTATGGCAGTGACCGAGGCAAGAATGATGCACTAAATTCATAATCAAAACTATAATGTTCCAGGCAAAGGCTTGATAGATTGCATATGTTAATCACATAAAAACTATGCAGAGTAAATATTAAGAAACTTCTAATTCTATTTTTCAGATGAGGAAAAAAACAAACAGAATTCAGACAAAGCAAGACCTTCCCCAGTGTCACAAATGACATAAATAGGTGTAGTTAATGGCAGAGGCACACTTCAGATTCTAACTAATCATTGATTAACACTACTGTTAATAGTTAATTAATTATTTTAATTAGTTAATTTAATTAATTAGTTAATTAACGATGTTGTGATAGTTTCAGGTGGGCAGCAAACAGACTCAGCCATACACATACATGTATCCATTCTTCCCCCAGGGGTAATTTTTAAAAGCATGGAGTAAGATATGAAGAGTCAGAAGAAAATAATAAAACTAGGAAAATACATCAGACCAGAGAGTAGAGGAACAGACGGGGAGGAAGATCAGGACCCTGATTCGGGCTCATTTCTCTATTTCTCCATCTGAAACTCTCTCCTCCCCTTTTTCCTTGCACCTGTCTTCATCAAAGAGGGTCCTCACCCCTTCTCTCTTGCAGATGAGTAAAGTTGGTGAAAAGCTGATAAGCTGTGCAGACCCCTGGCCTTCTGCTAGAGCCTGCATTGCACTGGGGCCGACGCTGCAGTTCCAGACTCTTTTCTCAGCTGGCTTTGGGCTCTAAGTCAGCCGACGCGTATCTTGGAGGAGGAATAGGAACACCAGGGGATGGGAATGGCTGGGGTGTTTTCCCTCTCTGTCTTCACCAGCCCAGCAGCCTTTCCAGCCCAGCTGGTGACCTCGCCCCTGGCCTTGGGCAAACTCACCTCACCCCACTGCCATCCAGTCTCAGAAGACACTGACTTTCCTTCTTGGTAATCTCTGGATTGCTTTGTTCTATTTATTACTTATTTGGCTTCTCCAGTCTTCCATCTCCAGTGTAGCTAATACCCTAGATTAAATTCCTCCCGCTTTAAACACCAAAAGTGACTTCTGTTTCTTTTGAATGACAGACAGGCATCCTTTCAAACAACAGACAACCATGCCATCTCCAGTGTACCATTTCAAAACTGTAGAAGACAGGACTCCAGTTTTGAAGTACCTGCCTTAAGGATGAGCTCCACTGCAGATTGATAAAGCTACCTGAAAAAATTCCCTTTGAATAGAAGTCAAACTGTTTACAGTGAGAAAAGCAATTTTGAAAGAATGATCATCAGTGCCTTTAAAAGTTTTCACAATGAATTAAGACACATTATCATCCACAAATTTTCTAAAAGATTCATCAATATTTAATTTGCTTCTCAAAACCACATTAGGATTAACATTACAAAGCAAACAGGCTTTTGTTCTAAGGAAAAATGTATCTGGGCTATGCAATGGTTTTATCTGACACCTCTGTTAGCATAATACAGTGGAGGGGAGTATATTTGTGTTTGTACTAACAACAGATTCTTTTTCTGAATTTCTACCCTTGGCTACTTTTACAAACTAAGCATCATTTAACCAGCAGGAAGACACGGAACACAAAACTTTACAGCAGCAGGATATGTCCCCTAATATTTGGCTAATCTTTGGGTGATCTCAAGAGAAGCTAGTGGAAGAATGCTAACAGTTAGCAGGGGGTATGTGAACCTCTCTTTTTATTACCTGGCTCAGCTAACACTTTGCAAGATGTCATGGCACAAAAATTTAATCATTACCTCCAGAATCTCTTCACTGCTCTTTTCAGAGCCAATCTGTGTCAGGTTTCTAAGTGCTAAGCTTGAAGAGATATGCTCTTAATAATTAATCCTTCCCTTAAAGTGCTTTGATTTTTCAGATTCAGCTGAGTATATATTTGGCAACTCTAAGCCTGTTGTGCCAAAACAAAATTGTAATGTTGGTGGGGGGTGCTTAGGGGTTCAGTCATGTCCAACTCTTTGAGACCCCATGGACTGTATAGTCCGCCAGGCTTCTTGTCCATGGAATTCTCCAGGCAACAAACTAGCACAGCCGCTATGGAAAACTGTGGAGATTTCTTAAAAAACTGGAAATAGAACTGCCATATGACCCAGCAATCCCACTTCTGGGCATACACACCGAGGAAACCAGATCTGAAAGAGACGAATGGATAAGGAAGCTGTGGTAAATATACACCATGGAATATTACTCAGCCATTAAAAAGAATTCATTTGAATCAGTTCTAATGAGATGGATGAAACTGGAGCCCATCATACAGAGTGAAGTAAGCCAGAAAGATAAAGACCAATACAGTATACTAACACATATATATGGAATTTAGAAAGATGGTAACGATAACCCTATATGCAAAACAGAAAAAGAGACACAGATGTACAGAACAGAATTTTGGACTCTGTGGGAGAAGGCGAGGGTGGGATGTTTCAAGAGAACAGCATCGAAACATGTATATTATCTAGGGTGAAACAGATCACCAGCCCAGGCTGGATGCATGAGACAAGTGCTCGGGCCTGGTGCACTGGGAAGACACAGAGGAATCGGGCGGAGAGGGAGGTGGGAGGGGGGATCGGGATGGGGAATACATGTAAATCCATGGCTGATTCATGTCAATATATGACAAAAACCACTACACTATTGTAAAGTAATTAGCCTCCAACTAATAAAAATAAATGAAAAAAAAAAAAGAATTAATGTGGGAAAAAAAAAAGAATACCGGAGAGGTTTGCCATTTCCTCCTCCAGGAGATCTTCCCAACCCAGGGATCAAACCCAGGTCTCCTGCATTGCAGGAGGATTCTTTACCATCTGAGCCACCAGGGAAGCCCATTGGTGGGAGATCGGGTATACGAGCCCAGGCCCCAGGAGATTTTAGTGGAAGAAGCTCAGATGTGCTGTCTTAACCCTTGATGAGAAGCTTGGCAGTCGTCACCTCCCCAGAAGAGGCATATTTAGCCTGAATTAAACACCCCTGCCTGCTGGTTCCCATGCAAACTGTCTTTGCTTGTTCTGTATGTCTCTTTGTGTGCATATGTGTCTTTGCTTGAGCTGTTGCTTTCCTCACTTCACCCCGTTACTGTGTATTCTTTTCTAAAGATTCAGCCACTGCCTCCTCCAGGAAGCCTTCTTTGATTCCTCTCCCACCCCCAACACCTCCCCCCAACACACACACACCCTGACCCCAGCTTTCCTGCAGCTCCTCTGCTTCCTTCTGCACGTAATTCCAAGAGGCTCTCCTCGTGGGTCTGCAGCTACCTGCAGACTCTGAGTTCCTGCAGAGTATGGACTGTCTCTGGATGTGAGCGTGTATCCTCAACAGCTGCTCAGCCCCTGCTCCTTGAACACAGCTGAAGGCAGCTGACCAGAGCAGCAGATCATCTAAGAAGTCGAGATCGTGCCTCCAGTGAAACTGCAAAAGGCGGCAGCTCCTCCAGCCCGCGCTCCGTGACCATTTCAGGACACAGTGGAACATTCATCTCTCTCCTGTGAAACTGCCTGTGTACCGACGCCGCTTGCTTGCATTCTTCCTTTTCGTTTTGGCTTTCTTCCTGAGAGAATTACACAACCTCCTGTCCTCCACCCCGTGCTGTATCTCCAGCTCTGAAGCCCATGAATAAAGAAAGACAGCCGGGACTCCAGGATCCTGTTACAAATTCAATACGCGCATACCTTTCCCGGGAGTCCTGCAGACTTGCGTTTTCTTTAGAATGGCAAAGCCTAACAGGCCTCTCTTCTTCCCAACAGAAAAAGATCGGGCTCAGAAACCTGAAAGGGCTTTATGAGGTCGGCCAGGGTTGTCTCATCCTTAATGGGAATGTAATGGATAACACGGGGCTTCCCAGATGGTTCGGTGGTGAAGAATCAGCCTGCCAATGCAGGAGACACAGGTTCAGTCTCTGGGTCTGGAAGATCCCCTGGAAAAAGAAATGGCAACCCACTTCAGTATTCTTGCCTTGGAAATCCCATGGGCAGAGGAACCTGGGGGGATACAGTCCATGGGGTCGCAAAGAGTCGGACAAAGCACACACACACAGCACAATGGATAACACTCAGCCAGATGTAGGTCAGCTGCTTCCTGTGACGCCAGGCCAGTTATACTTCATGGCAGCTCGGCCTCTTCATTTCCAAAATAAGGTCAATGTCATCTAATTGCACAGTGCTTGGGGAGGATTAATAACACAATGTTAACCAGAATCAGGCACCTAATACCCCAAAATGGGTAGAAATAATAACAATAATAATACATTTTTATTCCAAACTGCTAAAGATCAAATTATAAATCCACCCCACTCCACTCATATGTTGGAGGCCTAACTCCAGAATGTGACCTTATTTGGAGGGTCTTTACAGAGTTAATCAACTTAAAATGAAGTCACTAAAGTGGGCCCTGTGTGTGTTAGTCATACAGTCATGTCCAACTCTTTGTGATCCTGTAGACTGTAGCCCTCCAGTCTCCCCTGTCCATGGAATTCTCCAGGCAAGAATACTGGAGTGGGTTGCCATTTCCTCCTCCAGGGAATCTTCCTGACCCAGGGATCGAATCCAAGTTTCCCGCATTGCAGGCAGATTCTTTACCATCTGAGAAGTTAACTTCCCCAGGGATTAATCCAGTATAAATAGTGTCATTATTAAGAGAGGAAATTTGGACACAGGTATGGACAAAGGAGAACTCCATGTGAAGAAGAAGGCAGTCTGGGGTGATACTTCTATAAGCCAAAGATGCTAAAGATGCCGGCAAACCTAGGTGGGAGCATGGAAGAGTCTCCTTCAGGGGTACAGAAAGAACCAACCCTGCTGACACAGTGATCTTGGACTTCCAGCCTCCAGAGCCATGAGATGCTGATAAAATTCAGTTGCCTGAACACCCAGTTTGTGGTAGTTTACCTGAACTGAAACTAAGAACAGAGATGTTCCACTGGAACGACAGTACAGCAAAGGAGGCAGAGTCGGACAGCGCTGCAGTCAGTGTGAGTCTTTCTGGAATGAAAACCCTCATTGCTGTCTACAGGTAACCTGTTGGTTGCCATGGTCTCCATCCACACCCTTCTCCAGCCCCTGTCCTGAGCCCCTTCCCCTGAACACTCAGGACACACCACCTCCTTTTCCTTTGACACATTCTCCTCTCCTGCCTTGCACTTCAGTTAGGACGACAGACTTCCCAGGAGAGATCCTGATTTAACTGATCTAGGGTGGGGATCAGAAAATCACACTTAGTTTAAATGTTCTTGGAATGATCTTCATGTGCAGCGGAGTGAGGATTCTGCCTTACCCCAGGCCCTCAGAGCAGGTCCACAGCCTCCTTCCCTGGTATCCACTGCATGCCATCCAATGGGTGTCCCAGTGGGCGGGAGATGAGGGGACTGAGTCCTAGGTAACAGATAAATATACCTGCTGCAATGCTCCGGCCCCGTGGAACACACTCATCAGTCGTGTGCACTTGAACCATCAGGGAAGCAGCCTCACTGCCCACTGCTCGTCCACGCTCCCTGTCACCCACACTTGGTGCCACTCCAGGAGCTTCCTTGCCTTCACAGATCAGAAATTACTCAGCTCCACACACTAGGGTAAGACCCACCGCACCTCCAGCAGTTCCAAGCCAGCTGCACTTCAAAAAAATCCCATAGGTCACTGTCGTATCTCTTCAGAATGAGAACGCTCTGGTGTGGATGGACTGTCTTTTCTGAAAGAACAACAACAATAATAAAGCAATCAAGAGTCAAACAAACAAACCCTCTCCCTGTTGAAAATAACTGAGTGTCTCCCCATCACTTTGTTTTTTTTTTTAATATTGACTATATTTCTTGCGCTGTACAATATGCCCTTGTAGCTTATTTTATTTATTTATTTTTTTGCTGCATCTCTTGGCATGTGAGATCTTAGTTCCCCGTGTGTGCTAAGTTGTTTCAGGTGTGTCCAAGTCTTGAGACCCTATAGACTGTAGCCCGATAGGCTCCTCTGTGCATGGGATTCTCTAGGCAAGAATACTGGAGTCTGTCCATGGGATTCTCTAGGCAAGAATACTGGAGTGATTTGCCATGCCCTCCTCCAGGGCATCTTCCTGACCCAGGCATTGAACCTGTGGCTTCTGCATTGGCAGGCAGATTCTTTACCGCTGAACCACAGGGAAGCCCCTTAGTTCCCTGACCAGGAATCAAACTTGCACCCTTTGCATTGGAAGTGCAGAGTCTTAACCAGTGAACTGCCAGGAGAGTCCCAACATCACCTGTTTTTAAAAGCTAAAACGCATTATGAGATTTGTCATGGCCTTTGCCATCCTCACTAGCAAAGAAGCTAATCCTTTTCCTTCTCCTGTTGTGCACATGCTGACATGTGGGGACAGCTCTTTCCTGCGGCAGCCTTTGTCCTGCCTCAGGGCCTCTGTTCCTATTTGTTCCTTCTGCCTCGACTGTGTCCTGCCCTGTGGACCCACTTGGACCACTTTATCAACACTTAGCTCAGGAATCTCCTTTCCTGAACCCTCCCCACTTAAAACTCTCCATCCCCACCCCACTCCCAGGTGGCCTGGGTCCTCGGGGCTCCTGTTGGCACTCTGGGTTTGCTTTGACAGCCCTTGTTCGTGATGATGTATTTATATTCTCACCCGCCACAATGGTCTGTAGTCCTGAGGATGCAGACTGTCTCATTCAAGTCTTTGTCGCCAGCATTTAGCCCAGCATCTGGTACACATTAGATACCCAGCAAATATTTGTTAAAGAATGAGTAAATCACATTCATTGATATTTACGAGTGCTTCACAGTTTACAACATGTTTCAAATGGCACATGGTATGAATAAAAGGGTAAGAAAGTTCACACAGCTCTAGTGGTCCTTCCCATGAGGGCTCCTGCCAATCCTGTCTCAATTTTAAATGAGCTACTCTTCTCCAAGGTCTGCAATGGAAGGACAGCTATTGCGGGGCGGGGGGATTGGGGGGTGATGGGCGGGGGAAGGGTGTTGGTTTTTAAACTTGGGCAAAGGAGGATGAGTACAGATGTGCTGGGGCAGAGAGGGTGACCAGCTTCCTTGCACTGCAGTGTGATTGACCCCATGACCCAGCCACCCCCTCCTCCAAGCCAAATCCCGGAATTCTGCCATTTACAAGGAAAAGAAAGAAAGAGAAGTCACTCAGTTGTGTCCAACTCTTTCCGACCCCATAAACTGTAGCTGACCAGGCTCCTCCGTCCATGGGATTTTCCAAACAAGAATACTGAAGTGGGTTGCCATTTCCTTCTCCAGGGAATCTTCCTGATCCACGGATCGAACCTAGGTCTCCCACACTGCAGGCAAACTCTTAACCATCTGAGCCACCAGGGAAACCTGGTAGCTTTACCAGGAAAGGTCAGCACAATTAGCAAACATGCCTCTGGCCACACAAAGGGACGGGTGGTGGTGTTCCTACCTGTGAGCACAGGCTCCTCTCCCAGATCAGCCATATCCTGAGCACAAAAGGCTGTTTCCTTCCGGTTTGTTCAACCCCAGAGCGCTCAGGGAGGTTCAGTGTCCACCTTGAGTCCACCCATCACCAAGACTTCTAGTGAAGTCATTTGGAAGAGGTGAGGGGCAATGAATTGGGAATCACACAGAAGGAGAACTGGGTTTTCCAGGTAGCGCTAGAGGTAAAGAACCAGCCAGTCAATGCAGGCGACATAAGAGAAGAGGGGTCAATCCCTGGGTCGAGAAGATCCCCTGAAAGAAGTCATGGCAACCCACTCCAGTATTCTTGCCTGGAGAATTCCATGGACGGAGGAGCTTGGTGGACTAGAGTCCATGCAGTCGCAGAATTGGACACAACTGAAGTGACTTGGCATGCATGCACATGCACGCATAGGAGAACTGGCTTCAAGGCAGTTCCTGGGCAGGGCCTCCTTGCCTGAGGCCCCCGAGAGACTCTTGGACCGATACCCCCAGCATGGCCCCCTCCCTCAAGTCCAGGGGGTGACAGCATTAAAAGACACTACTACTGTCAAGCACATCCTGCCTTTGGAATTGTTTAGGCCAGTTCTCGTCTGTCCATTTCACTCCTGCTTCTTCTCTTCTGCTTTCTTTCCAGATCTTATCCTCTTTTGGCTCCAGTCCTTCATCACCTTGTGTGGATCAACAACTCAGTTTCAAATTGGCCTTCTCAGCTTCAGCAGCCACCACTCCACCCACTGCCCTCACCCAGCCTGCCTCCCACCTGTGCCTCCAATGGCCCCAAGGCCACCCATATCCACCAGACTCTGCCTCATGGTTTCACAGGCTGCCCAAACTCCACTGAACTCTGAGTCTTGTCTAGTTTGTGCCGGTCCAACAAGGCCTCTGTCCAATGGGGAGATGTGTCTCTCTCTGAAGCTGTCGTTAGACCAAGAGGTGGCATTAAGCCCAGTATCACTGCCTAGCTCCAGTCAAAGCTGAGCTGATACCTTGTCTATGAAATTGGGTGGCTCCTTCATTTGTCTCTTGGAAAGACTGATCACTATAAAGCTCACAACCAGATGGAACAACCTCCCACCTACAACTCGGCCCTTTGCAAAGGAGTTAAACCTTTTCGTGTCTTGATCACTTACTGACTTTACCCTGATCTCAATCTACTTGTTTTGCCTCACTGTGTTATGTTTTGCTTCTAATTTTTAAATTCTCAAATCCTTAGGAAGGAGGATTAAAAATGAGCAAATCAATTAAATGGAATGATTAGACTCAATGGAGATTAGCCGTAACATGATCACATTCTATATTGTCTAAGAAGTCTCTGAGATGAGTATTAATTGGGAACTTTGAAATAAATCAGATAACCAGACACATAAATGAATCCTGGAATTACAGATAGGCAGTCATGGAAGGGAATTTTGAGGTTTCCTAATCTAACATGTTTGAGTAAACTCCGGGAGTTTGTGATGGACAGGGAGGCCTGGCATGCTGCGATTCATGGGGTGGCAAAGAGTCGGACATGACTGAGCAAATGAACTGAACTAAACTAAATCTAACATTTGGGGTTTCCCTGGTGGCTCAGTGGTAAAGAACCCACATATCAATGCAGGCGACGCGGGCTTGATCCCTGGATCAGGTGGAGACCCTGGAGAAGGAAATGGCAACTCACTCCAGTATTCTTGCCTGGGAGATCCCATGGACAGAGGAGCCTAGCGGATAGGATCACGAAGGGTCCGACATGACTTAGAATCTGAGCATGCAAACTAACATTTGCAATTTAAAGATGGGAATAAAAAAACTAAAGATCAGAAAAAACTCACCCAAAAGTCAGGAGTGAATGTGTGTCAAAGAGTATATCTTTATAAAGCTAACATACTTTATTCAATAATCCATTTTTTAAAAATCAAACTACTACTATCGAAAGGATGGTGTAGCAATGTGGTTGAGAGAATGACCTTTGGATTCACAAAGTCCTGACCCAAGATGTACTTTCCCCTCCATGAGGTGTAGATCCTTGTACGCACTTCAGAGGGTTGCCCCGATGAGCAAATGAGCCCTGACGCATACAGCCTTTAGTGCAACTCATGCCATAGAGCCAAGCTAAGGAGTGTCAGTTACATGTTTCCAGTCTCCAGGCTCTCAGCATGACATTCTTTCCCCTTGTGATGGAGCAGGAGAATCTGGCATCCCAGTCATCGAGATACTGAGATTACAAACTCTGACCTATGGCCCTCACCCCATCAGCTTCCAGTTACAAAGGGAGGTCTTGAGCGAATCACTGATTGGAAAACTCTTATGGTTACATAGTAGCAATTGTTCTTGTTCAGTTGCTAAGTCATTTCCAATTCTTTGCCACTCCATGGACTGCAGCATGCCAGGAGGCCCTGTCCTTCACCATCTCCCTGAGCTTGCTCAAACTCATGTCCATTGAGGCTTTCCTGGTGCCTCAGTCAGTAAAAAACCCACCTGCAATGTGGGAGACCTAGGTTCGATCCCTGGGTTGGGAAGATCCCTTGGAGGGGGGCATGGCAAAACACTCCAGTATTCTTGCCTAGAGGTTTCGGTGGCCAGAGGAGCCTGGCAGTCTGCAGTCCATGGGATTGGAAAGAGCTGGACACAGCTGAGTGACTAAGCACAGCATACAGCACAGCACATGTCCATTGCGTCAGTGATGCCACCCAACCATCTCATCCTCTGTCACCTCCTTCTCCTCCTGCCCTCAATCCTTCCCATCATCAGGTTTTGTTTTTTTCCCAATGAGTGGTGGCCAAAGCATTGGAGCTTCAGCTTCAGCACCAGTCAGTCCTTCCAATGAATACTCAAGGTTGATCTCCTTTAGGATTGACTGGTTTGATCTCCTTGCTGTCCAAGGGACTCTTGAGAGTCTTCTCCAGCACCACAGTTCAAAAGCATCGATTTGAATTGCGATTCTATTATAATAGTGGTTAACACAGGGCAGTTCCGTTCAGTTCAGTTCAGTTCAGTTGCTCAGTCACGTCTGACTCTTTGCGACCCCATGAACTACAGCATGCCAGGCAGGCCTCCTTGTCCATCACCAACTCCTGGAGTCCACCCAAACCCATGTCCATTGAGTCAGTGATGCCATCCAACCATCTTATCCTCTGTTGTGCCCTTCTCCTCTGGCCCTCAATCTTTCCCAGCATCAGGGTCTTTTCAAATGAGTCAGCTCTTCACATCAGGTGGCCAAAGTATTGGAGTTTCAGCCTCAACATCAGTCCTTCCAATGAACACCCAGGACTGACCTCCTTTAGGATGGACTGATTGGATCTCCTTGCAGTCCAAGGGACTCTCAAGAATCTTCTCCAACACCACAGGACAAATTTATTTCAAAAACAAAAACAAAAAATCATAAAGCTGGGACACACAACTCAGCTTCCTACCAGAGAATCAATGATTCCATTACGGAGAAAATCACACATCGGACTGGGCCCAATAGGATCCCCCTGGTGCCAGAACAATGGATCAATATAAATGGATAAAATGTCCAATTTGCTGCAGTGATAGCTACATATATTTCAGACAGAGTCACCAAACTATTAAAATGTTGTGCAGACAGCCTAGAGTTTGATTTTATTTTTCTTACTATCTTCAGATAACCTCCCATGCTAACTTAACATACCAAAGACAAAAACGGTGCAAGTGTAAGGAAAAGAGAGAGTTTTCTCAATCCTTGTAGTTGTGAACCTTTGGTTCTGCCAGACTGTCTTCCTTACCAGGCTTTGGGTATTTCACCAGCTCTGGGCCAGAGAAGCTCTGGAACTCTATTTCTTTCCTACCATGCCTGTTTGGGCAAGGCTTTGAATCTCCATGTTCTCATATTTGAAACAAGTAAAACAATATCCACCTTGCTAGGATGTTTGAAAGTTGGACAAAACTTACAGTTTCCAATACATGGTAGAAGCCTGTGTGTGCTCTCTGGGCTCAGCCGTGCCCTACCCTTTGTGACTCTATGAACTTCTTTGTCCATGGGATTTTCCAGGCAAGGATACTGGAGCAGGTTGCTGTTTCCTCCTCCACGGGATCTTCTCAACCCAGGAATCAAGCCCACATCTCTAGCATCTCCTGCATTGCAGGCAGATTCTTTACTGCTAAGCCACAGGGGAAATACCATAGTGGAAACATAATAATAGTGGCTTATTCATCCCAGCCTCTTTCTCTTTGCCTGTAGAATTAGCTCTTCTAGAATGTGTTCATGTCTCGACTCTATCTAAATCCCATCTTTCAAGATCAGATTAAGGCAATACATCCTCCTAGATATATCCCCACACTTCCCAGTCCATACAGATCTGGCACTTCTAATTTCTAGCATGTAATGTTAAAACCAACTACTTATAAGATTAGAGAAAGGTACTGGTATGTGACATTCAAGATGGCAGCAGGCTTGCCATACATGTTTTATCTGTTCTTCCCACCCCTCCCCCATTATTCCAGTCATGCTAGACCAGCCCACAGCCATACTACTTATAAATACTGTAATTAGTATAAACTAGGTTTTATGAGAGGCAGATCCATGTCTTATTCTCTGAAGTCCTAGAGTCTAGCACAGTTTCAGAACCATAGCAGAATCCCAGGTGCATAAATTTCCTAGGGCTGCGTAACAAAGTACCACAATCTGAGTGCCTGAAGACAGTAGAAGTCTATTCTTTCATGATTCAGTTCAAGAGGCTAGAAGTGCAAGAAAGGTGAGGTGTGCTCTTTCCAAAGATCATTTCAGGGAGGGCCTTCCCTTGCTTCTTGCAGCTAGTAGCCCCAGGAATCCCTTGGCTTACAGCAGCATCACAGTCTCCTCTGTCCCTGTCACTATGTGGCATTCTCTCTGTGTGCAAATCTGAGTCCTCACAAGAATCGTCTTTAACAACCTTATTTCTACAAATAGTCTCTAAGGCAACCCAGGCTTTTTCTAGCATGAATCTCAAAAGTCTTCAAGCTTCTACCCATTATTCATTCCAAAGCCATGACCACAGTTTTAGGTATCTGTTACAGGGCACCTTACTCTTGATTCCAAACTCTGAATCAGTCAGGATTCTTGAGAGAAAGAGAACCAATAGCATGTGTGTATCTGTCTGTCTCTCTGTATGTATGTGTCTGTCGACAGATAAATGATAGATGGATAAACAAATAGATTTATTTTAAGGAATTGGTTCATGTAACTGTGGGGCTGGGAAGTCTAAAATTTCCAGCACAGCCCAGCAGCCTGGACACTCAAGCAGGATTTCTATGCTGCAGCTTTGAGGCAGAATTTCTACTCCCCCAAGAAACTTCAGTTTTTGCCCCTCAGGTCTTCACCTGATTAGATGAGGCCCACCCACGCTATCAAATGTGATCTTCTTCAAGTCCACTGATTAGAGATGCTAATCACATCTTCAAAATATCTTCACAGCAACATCTAGACTAGTGTTTGATCAAACAACTGGCACCAAAATCTAATCAAGTAGTCACACAGACTTAACCATTGCATAGGGCTTGGAGTCCTGGTTAAGTTTTTACCTTTGTCATTAACTTACTTGGAATCACTGCTAATTCATACTGCCTTTCATTTACTCCACCATAAAAGAGAAAACTTTGGAGCAACTCCAGAAAATCCCATCAAGCTCTAAAGTCTATACTTTATACAATGTACACTCCAGCTTATCCTGAATTGCTCCCCTCTGGTCCTCCTCTGTTCATCAGTCATTGATTTCACTATCATTCCTGTCCATATTCCTTTCCTAACCCCACTCCCTCCTTTAAGCCTGCTTGTTAGCTAACACTATTGATCTCAGAGGCATGAGGTGGGGAGACTTGGCATGGATTATAATACACATGCCACTCTCAATGAGCATTTCAGTGGGTAAAAGAATATACCTGCAATGCAGGAGATACAGGTTTGATCCTTGGGTCAGGAAGATCCCCTGGAGGAGAGCATGGCAACTCACTCCAGTATTCTTGCCTGGAGAATCCCATGGACAGAGGAGCCTGGTGAGCTGCAGTCCATGGGGTTGCTAAGAGTGGGACGTGACAGAAGTGACTAAGCACACATGCACTCTTGATGGAAAGAAAATTTATCTTGGGAAGTTATTTATTCAGTTGGATGAAAGGACAAATGCTGTCTCCTTGAATGATACAAAGTAAGAGAACAAACCACTTTGTTAGGCCTAAGCTGGAAGCAAACAGAAGACTGTAGACACAACACAGTTCCTACCCCATGAGTCATTTGAATTACCTGATGAACAAATTGAACAGATACAGGGCAACAGGCTATAATGAGCATGCACAGATGCCACTTGAATCCTGTACATATGGCACCTTTTTTCCCAGACATCTTATTTTCTTTAGCCCCAAAGTCTTTCTAATATTTCAGATTCATGCTGTGATTTTTTTTTTTTTTTTTAGCAGAATGAAATGACAGCAGCTCAAAGTTATATCAGTGATTATATTCTGCTCAGCTGAGAATGATTATGAGTTCCAAGCTGCTAGGGAGACCTCTAGCAACCATCAGGAAAATAATTTGTTTGTGCCAAATAATTAGGTAGAGCATTTTTAGTGAAGAAGTTAAGAAAGAAAGCTGTGAGTTCTCTTGGATCTGAGAAACTTTGTCCCTGCAATCCATGAGCTAAAGGGTTAAGTCCCTGAAGCCTCAGGTTCAGTTCAGTTCAGTTCTGTCACTCAGTCATGTCCGACTCTTTGCAACCCCATGAACTGCAGCACACCAGGCCTCCCTGTCCATCACCAACTCACATAGTTTACCCAAACTCATGTCCATTGAGTCAGTGAGGCATCCAACCATCTCATTCTCTGCTAGCCCCTTCTCCTCCTGCCCTCAAACTTTCCAAAAATCAGGGTCTTTTCAAATGAGTCAGCTCTTCGCATCAGCTGGCCAAATTATTGGAGTTTCAGCTTCAACATTAGTCCTTCCAATGAAAACCCAGGACCGATCTCCTTTAGGATGGACTGGTTGGATCTCCTTGCAGTCCAAGGGACTCTCAAGAGTCTTCTCCAACACCACAGTTCAAAAGCATCAACTCTTTGGCGCTCAGCTTTCCTTATAGTCCAATTCTGACATCCATACCTGACTAATGGAAAAACCATAGCCTTGATTAGACAGACCTTTGTTGTCAAAGTAATGTCTCTGCTTTTTAATATGCTATCTAGGTTGATCATAACTCTCCTTTCAAGGAGTAACCGTCTTTTAATTTCATGGCTGCAATCACCATCTGCAGTGATTTGGGAGCCCCCCAAAAATAAAGTTAGCCACTGTTTCCACTGTTTCCCCATCTATTTGCCATGAAGTGACGGGACCAGATGGCACAATTTTAGTTTTCTGAATGTTGAGCTTTAAGCCAACATTTTCACTCTCTTCTTTTACTTTCATCAAGAGGCTCTTTAGTTCTTCTTCCCTTTCTGCCATAAGGGTGGTGTCATCTGCATATCTGAGGTGACTGATACTTCTCCCAGCAATCTTGATTCCAACTTGTGTTTCATCCAGCCCAGCATTTCTCATGATGTACTCTGCATATAAGTTAAGTAAGCAGAATGACAATATACAACCTTGACGTACTCCTTTTCCTATTTGGAACCAGTCTGTTGTTCCATGTCTGGTTCTAACTGTTGCTTCCTGACCAGCATACAGGTTTCTCAAGAGGCAGGTCAGGTGGTCTGGTACTCCCATCTCTTTCAGAATTTTCCACAGTTTATTGTGATCCACACAGTCAAAGGCTTTGTCATAGTCAATAAAGCAGAAATAGATGTTTTTCTGGAACTCTCTTGCTTTTTTGATGATCCAGCAGATGTTGGCAATTTGATCTCTGGTTCCTCTGCCTTTTCTAAAACCAATTAGAATGTCTGGAAGTGTATGGTTCACATAATGCTGAAGCCTGGCTTGGAGAATTTTGAGCATTACTTTACTAACCTGTGAGATGAGTGCAATTGTGTGGTAGTTTGAGCATTCTTTGGCATTGCCTTTCTTTGGGATTGGAATGAAAACTGACCTTTTCCAGTCCTGTGGCCACTGCTGAGTGTTCCAAATTTGCTGGCATATTGAGTGCAGCACTTTCACAGCATCATCTTTCAGGATTTGAAATAGCTCAACTGGAATTCCATCACCTCCACTAGCTTTGTTCATAGTGATGCTTCCTAAGGCCCTCTTGACTTCACATTCCAGGATGTCTGGCTCTAGGTGAGTGATCACACCATCGTGATTATCTGGGCCATGAAGATCTTTTTTGTACAGTTCTTCTGTGTATTCTTGCCACCTCTTCTTAATATCTTCTGCCTCTGTTAGGTCCATACTATTTCTGTCCTTTATTGTTTCCATCTTTTCATGAAATGTTCCCTTGGTATCTCTAATTTTCTTGAAGAGGTCTCTAGTCTTTCCCATTCTACTGTTTTCCTCTATTTCTTTGCATTGATTGCTGAGGAAGGCTTTCTTATCTCTCCTTGCTATTCTTTGGAACTCTGCATTCAAATGGGTATATCTTTCCTTTTCTCCTTTGCTTTTCGCTTCTCTTCTTTTCACAGCTATTTGTAAGGCCTCCTCAGACAGCCATTTTGCTTTTTTGCATTTCCTTTTCCTTGGGGATGGTCTTGATCCCTGTCTCCTGTACAATGTCACAAACCTCTGTCCATAGTTCATCAGGCACTCTGTTTATCAGATCTAGTCCCTTAAATCTATTTCTCACTTCCACTGTATAGTCATAAGGGATTTGATTTAGGTCATACCTGAATGACCTAGTGGTTTTCCCCTCTTTCTTCAATTTAAGCCTGAATTTGGCAATAAAGAGTTCATGATCTCAGCCACAGTCAGCTCCTGGTCTTGTTTTTGCTGACTCTATAGAGCTTCTCCAACTTTTACTGCAAATAATATAATCAATCTGATTTTGGTGTTGAACATCTGGTGAGGTCCATGTGTAGAGTCTTCTCTTGTGTTGTTGGAAGAGGGTGTTTACTATGACCAGTGGGTTCTCTTGGCAAAACTCTATTAGCCTTTGCCCTGCTTCATTCTGTACTCCAAGGCCAAATTTGCCTGTTACTCCAGATGTTTCTTAACTTCCTACTTTTGCATTCCAGTCTGGTATAATGAAAAGGACATCTTTTTGGGGTGTTAGTTTTAAAAGGTCTTGTAGTTCTTCATAGAACTGTTGAACTTCAGCTTCTTCAGCTTTACTGGTCGGGGCGTAGACTTGGATTACTATTTATTGAATGGTTTGCCTTGGAAATGAACAGAGATCATTCTGTCATTTTTGAGATTGCATCCAAGTACTGCATTTCAGACTCTTTTGTTGACTATGATGGCTACTCCATTTCTTCTAAGGGATTCCTGCCCATAGTAGTAGATATAATGGTCATCTGAGTTAAATTCACCCATTCCACTTCATCTTAGTTTGCTGATTCCTAGAATGTCGACATTCACTCTTGCCATCTCCTGTTTGACTACTTCCAATTTGCCTTGATTCATGGACCTAACATTCCAGGTTCCTATGCAATATTGCTCTTTACAGCATCAAACCCTGCTTCTATAACCAGTCACATCTACAACTGGGTGTTGTTTTTGCTTTATCTTCGTCACTTCATTCTTTCTGGAGTTATTTCTCCACTGATCTCCAGTAGCATATTGGGCACCTACCAACCTGGGGATTTCATCTTTCTGTGTCCTATCTTTTTGCCTTTTCATACTGTTCATGGGGTTCTCAGGGCAAGAATACTGAAGAGGTTTGCCATTCCTTTCTCCAGTGGACCACATTCTGTCAGCTCTTTCCACCATGACCCGTCTGTCTTGGGTGGCCCCACATAGCATGGTTTTGTTTCACTGAGTTAGACAAGGCTGTGGTCCATGTGATCAGATTCGCTAGTTTTCTGTGATTGTGGTTTCAGTCTGTCTGCCCTGTGATGCCCTCTCTCAGTGCCTACTGTCTTACTTGGGTTTCTCTTACCTTGGACATGGGGTATCTCTTCACAGCTGCTCCAGCAAAACGCAGCCGGCTGCTCCTTACCTTGGACGTGGGGTAGCTCCTCATGTCCGCCACTCCTGACCTTGGACATCAGCCTCAGGTTTCTTACTTTTAAATTAGAAAAAATAATATATCCACCTTATATAATCACAATGATTGAATGAGAAATACATCATCACAAATATTGTAAAGTGTACCGTGAAAAGACGGTGTGTAAAAAATATCCACAAAAAGAAAAGTGAAAACTTTGATTGAAGATCCCTGGAGAGACTAGGTCGTTGTTAAAACATGCAAACTTTCTCCTTTCTCCTTTCAAGAGCAGACCATCTGTCCACTCCTGCACCTAACACTGGCCGTGTGCCTTGCTTTGGCCAATGAGACGTTAACTGACTCGGCCTGTCCCAGGGCAAAGACAGGAGAAACACGGATCACAGAAGCCACAGTGAGCTGATCCTAGATAACTCTTATAAGCGTGTGGATGCCCATCAGACCCTCAGCTGACCACAGACAATGAGAACAGAGTTGTTGCTGTAGGCTACTGAGCTTGAGAGTAGTTTGTTAGGTGGTAATTTTGTGACATTAACTAACTTATCTTCTCTCTTCATAGGGTGATCTTATGTTTCAGTCTACCTGTAAGTGGTATGGTTTACATCTGTTTTTCAGCGTGTCACCTTTTTAACGCTGTCTTAGATTTTTCCTTTTCTTTCTTTCTTTTTCTTCCTTTCTTCCTCTCTCCTCCTTCTCTTTATGCCCTCCTTCTCCCCTTGAGTGTTCAGCATCCTAGGCCCAGTAACCCCAAATGACCGATGCCCCCAGAGAAGGAAGCAGAAATCTGTCCCTGACAGCTTCTAATTTCTTTCTCTCTCAGTTTTTTTTGTTGTTGTTGTTTTTTGGACTTTTTGCCTCACCCCTTGAAACTTGCCTTTAACTGCAACTCTAAAGACTCCAAGGTTTCGGTCAAGAAGGTTCTTGTTATGTATTTTTAATGGCAATCTGTGATAGTGCAGTGTTTTGATGTTCTCATGAGGTCACAACTTGCATTCTTTTAAATGTCCTTAAACATCATGGCTCACTTCAACTTAGAAGAACCTCTATTTAGTAGTGAGAAATGCCAACAATATGCATTAAAAACAAGATGTTCTTTTGTGTCACAAGCCAAGAATAGTTTTTAGAAAACTTACTTCAAGGCCACATCATTACCTATGTGCCAGCTACCAACTAAGTGGAAAGTGTTGAAGTCATATCTCAGGTGACAATGCTGTTGTGCCTGTTCTTGATTATATTGCATTGTAGGGCAAAAGTGACAAGTTTCAGGGACTTTCTACAGCATAGCAAGTCAGAGTGAAATGGTCACAAAGAGTTTTTGAGAAAGTTATGATTAGCTTCTGGTGCAAAGACCACCATTTTCTCATTGTTCAAAGTGAATCTGATGCATCATAGCCAACAAACATATTACAAAGCGTTTTCTATAAACTGTGAATCATGTGTGGTACAAGAGTGTGCTTCTCTGCTGCATCCTTCTATTAGTCATTTCTATCATTATTGGAGGTGTAACCGTTAATGCTTCAGGGTTAATACCTTTTAAAAATCACTCAGAGGAGAATGCTGTGGCCAATTTAACATCACAATACATGAGTTGTCACACAGGGGTCTTTGAAAAGTAGTATCTATTTTTTAGTTTATATATATATATGCCAAAGGTCATAGATACTCCCAGGAATTGTGCAGCTAAAATGGGGGCAATTGGAAGATCACATATCTGGTAGCAATGATTCATGCAATTCTCAGGACATGACCTTCCAGATACAACTTTGATACATGTAAGCAGTGTAATTACCATCCGTACCTGACTGTGACCCTTTTCATTTTAGATGACACTACTCCATGTGTCATTTCCTTGAATTTACAAAGTCACCTGTGAGGAGGATAAAGCAATGTCACAATTCTCCTGAGATTTATGTAGAAAAAATTGAAAAAGAGCCATATTTCCCTTTTTCAAGTTTTCTGCTGCTTCATTTTATCCTAAGTACAATCTAATAGGAAAAACAGTATAAATGTTAGATTCCTTTTCTGCCCAGGGCTGTTCAAGTTCAAAGGAAAATGAAATTGTGCAAACTTGATCAATCGAAAGGAAGATTTATTGTAAGGATCATCTTTTCAGCCTAGACATACAGGTAATATCATCCTGCCAGACTTCACAGGAATAGAGATGGAGACTAAGGCTGTCCTCTCTTCCCTCCAAGGGCCACCTTGAATTCCTTATTTCTGCTTTTCTTCATCTCCTGTTTGGTTCAGTTGATTTCCTCCAGGACCAGCCCTGGCAGGCAGTTCCTAGCTCCCCACACACAACTGCATAGCTATAGCCCCCCCACCATTGGGTAAGTAGTTACAGGGCTTCATAAAAACAGAAAACGTAGATAACTCAACCCTTCCTATGAATGGGTTCCCTTGGGACAGAGTGTCATCTTCCATCCTTGGCTATGGATAGGGCAATGGGAAGTTTTAGAACAATGTTGGAAAATTAAACATCTAATTAACTTCTGTTAATATATTCCATGTGCCAGAAACCAGGCTAAATATTTAATATATTTTTTTTTCAATTTTCTCTAATTGACAAACCTGTAAAGAGTATTATTATTCTTATTTTACCAACGAAGAAACTGATTCACTGACTTGTCAAAGACTGCAGGTTAGAAAGTTATGAAGTTATTCTTTTTGTTCTGGGCAACTAGTTCCAAAACCATGCTTTTATTCCCTCTGCCATATTGCACCTCATAATGTCTAAATTCAATACTATCTCAACCTTAAGCTGTCATTTTGAGACATTTATGGAGCTTTTACATTTGAGCCCAAAGTTTATTTGGATCCCTAAAAGTCTAAAAAAAAAACCACAAAAAAACATTGAGAATAAAAGGAAGACAACAGTGAGACACTCACATCACACATTCACACCCACTGATTAAAACAGTGAGGCACTATTGTAAGGTGCAAGGTAATAAAATAAAGACTACAGAAAACAACCCATCTTATCTATGAGTAGTTAGCATATGATGAAACTAATAATTCAAATCATCAGAGAAAGAATAAATTATTTCCAAAATGAGGCAAAAACATTAGCCAAGAGAATAGAGTCATATTTCACAACATACAGAATTTTAAATTTTAAATTCTGGACACATTAAGTGTATATGTCATTTATTTAATACATATTTATGAAATATCACTATTACCTAATGCTATACGTGGCAAGCATTGACTCATATCCAAAATGAGTCTTACGTCAGTTTTGTCATTTTGATAAAACTGATTCTCTTTGAGTCTAATTTTTTCACTCACCAAACATTTACTGAGCACTTTCACTGGGCCACGCACTAGGATTGCAGTCAATCAGTACAGTCTCTGCCTTTATTTACCAACTCTGTTATTCTTCCATGTTCCCACAGTACCCAGTTTTATTTTCAGAGTTTTGAATAGTCACTATGGCAGAGAACTTTACTGTATTATAAAGCGCACAGAAGGAAAAAGAAAAAAAGAAGTAAAGGAGAAAGAGGAGATGGAGGAGATGGAGAAGATGGGGAAGGAAGAGAATGGGAAAGAAGAAAGAAAAGAAGGAAGAAAGGAAGGGAGGAGGGAAAAAGGATGGAAGGAAGAGAGGAAGGAAGACTATTGACTAGCTCCTCCAGTTAGGAGAAGTATATTCTAGTTGTACAGGTACACAAACAAATTACTTCACTACAATGTGATAGATGCTAAAAATGATATAATGACTGGCTGCTAAGGATGCTAAGGATAACTGGCTGCACAGAAGAAGAGCATTTAGCTGGATGTAGGGATCCTAGGAAGATTTTCTGAAAATCATGATGCCAGAACAGGGTTCTGAAGGCCAACAGAAGTCAACCACTGGAAGAAAAGAATAGGTACAGATTGAATAAGTACATACTGAATTGACTGAATAAGTAATGAATGATTGATTGAATGGATCAATAAGTAAGAGGATGGAGGAATCAAAAATGTCTGTGAGTTCTGACCTCTCGACTTTTAATTAGCCGTTGGAGAAAAGAGATAGAGACAGAGGGATCCAATTATTCTCCCAGACCAAATCTAAAGAGAACTTCTCTGTTAGAACGCATTTGGAGGCATGTAACAGAATATAGGACAAAACAAGGCACGCATAGTAAACGAATCTCTAAGGATGCAAATTCTTAAGACAGAAATTTGGGTTGTTTCACAGGTCAGTTACACACCAGGCCTCTGGGCAATGTCTCTCTAATTGTCTTGTATAAAAACAACATTCCTGGTGTGTTTCCTCCATTCTCACACTACTCCACCACACTACTCACTTCTGACACTGCATGCATGGAAAAATCCACACATCAAGCAATTCTGTGACACCAGTATTAAAACCTGACATTTTTTACCTGGAGCTCCTGAAGATAGTGTCAAGAGATCCATCCCAAGAGATTTCACTCCTCCTACCACATACACACACACACACACACACACACACACACACATACACACTTCAGACACCAATTACAAGGCTACATTGTTATCTGTGCTTCTGATCAAAACTCTACAAATTAGAGGTTCCCACAAGCCCCTCCCAAGGATTGATTAACTTGTTAGTGTGGCTCACAGAATTCAGGAAACCAGTCTACTCACTAGATTTGCTGTTGTTCAGTCTCTAAGTCATGTCTGACTCTTTGCAACCCCACGGACTGCAGCACATCAAGCCTCCCTGTCCCTCACTATCTCCTGGAGTTTGCCCAAGTTCATGTCCACCGAGTCAGTGATGCTATCCAACCATCTCATCCTCTGCCACCCTCTTCTCCTTTTGCTTTGCTCAATCTTTCTGAGCATCAGGGTCTTTTCCAATGAGTTGGCTGTTTGCATCAGGTGGCCAAAGTATTAGAGCTTCAGCTTACTAGATTACCATTTTATAGCAAATGATATTAAAAGCTACTAATAAACAGCTGGGAGAAGAGATACATAGGGTGGGGACCAGAACAGTCCTGAGCACAGGAGTTTCTGTCCTCATGAAGCCCCAGGGTACATCACTCTCCAAATACAAGACTGCTTTCCGGTTTAACCAGGAAGCTCTCTGAAATGTCCTTTTGGGGTTTTATTAGGCAGCTTCATTACACAGACATAATCAATGAAGTCACTGGCCAATGATGACTGAACTCAATCTCCAGCCCCTCTCCTTTCCCTGGGGATCAGAGGATGTGGCTGAAATTCCCAATCCTCTTGTCAAGGTTGGTTCCCCTGGCACCAGTCCCCATTCTTAGAGGCTTTCCAAAAGTCACCTCATTATCATAACCTCAGGTATATAAAGGGGGCTTGCTATATGCGACAAAAGACATCTACTTCACAGCTATTATGCAGTCTCAGCAACTGGGAACCAAAGGAAACATTCTAACAAAAAACACCCTTCATTCCATTAGGCATGACTGTATCACATGACCCTGCTTAGCTACAATTAAGGCTTGAGAAAAAAAAGCATCTGGCATTTCAGTCTCTTTAGAGGGAATCGGATTTGACCATCATAGAAGAAGTGTGTTAGGTGAATACTAAACAGAATTGCCAACACGTACCTGTGATACCCTCTATATCCCAATAAGACACATGTGTACAGCAGTTCCCAAATATGAACAGTAAGGGATAATCATTTAGATGTGTTCTGTAACTTATACTATGTCTTATGCTTCTCTTAGGCACAGGATTGGTCTCATAATAAAAGAAGTGACTTTCTGTTAAAGGGGATATAGATAGCAACGCAGAAAACATCTTTTCTCGTCACTGGTCTTCCACCTATGTCAACTTTGAGGAAATCAATGCCTCCACTAGAAAGATGGCGCTGAGAGCAAGTGAACATCGATTACGTGCTGGGCTCTTTACCAGGAACATGACACACAGCATCTCATTCATTTCTCACACTGGCCCTGTGAAGCAGCATTAGACCGGAACTGAGGCTCACTGGGTCAAGTTTTGTCTCAAGTCAGAGAGCTGAGAGACGGTAGAGCTGGGTGTCCATCCATGGCTCGTTAAAGAGCATCCCTCTGTAAGAATATCCACCTGTCAGGAGGTTATTCCGCATGTATTTAAATATGCTAGACATTCTTCTTTTGCAAGCACTCCTGCTGGGAATCTCAGCACTGAGGAAAGCAGGAGATATCTCCTTAAAGCCCCCTTCCCAGATGGCTCAGTGGTAAAGAATTCGCCTGCCAACGCAGGAGCCTCGGGAGATGCAGGTTCCATAATTCCATAGACAGAGGAGTCTGGTCAGCTACAATTCATGGGTCACAGAGTTGGACACAACTGAGCAACTGAGTGCACACATATACTTAACGTATTCACTTTTCAAATCACGGCGTCTCACACTGTAGGGTCCATCTTCCTAGTTCAAGATATTTACACAGCTTGTGCAATGATAACCATCAATCATACTCAAAACAACTATGAGAACAAAAAACACCAAGGGTTTGCCTGAGCTCTGCAGAACCTTTTATCCAAAAGATTATGTAATTTGTTTTGAACCTACACATTCATTACTCATTCAACAGATATTAACAAAGCATGCCCTGGACATTTATAGATGTTTATAAATGTGGATCTGTGATCAGCCTTTATTTTTTTGTTGTTGTTTTTTTATCAATAGATTTTTTATTTTTTTATTTTATTTTATTTATTTTTTTTCCATTTATTTTTATTAGTTGGAGGCTAATTACTTTACAACGTTGCAGTGGTTTTTGTCATACATTGAAATGAATTAGCCATGGATTTACATGTATTCCCCATCCCGGTCCCCCCTCCCACCTCCCTCTCCACCCGATCCCTCTGGGTCTTCCCAGTGCACCAGGCCTGAGCACTTGTCTCATGCATCCAACCTGGGCTGGTGATCTGTTTCACCCTAGATAATATACATGTTTTGATGCTGCTGTGATCAGCCTTTAATTCATCAAATATTTCCTGATTTTCTACTATGTGCCAAATGTGATAGATTCTGATAGGTTAAAAAAAAAAAAATCAACAAAATGGTCCCTGTCCTCAGGAATTCTGTGACTTGAGAATCATTCTTTAATCACTCCAGAAAAATAAAAAAATTAAAAATGTGTGTTCTGCCCTTTTCCCTAATGTGAGAGCATAATCACACGTATAAAGTCATTGAATATGTGCTGATATTTCTGTTTTCACCCACTCCAGCTGCATTCTTGAGCCTTCTTTGCGCTGTTCCAACCCCTGTGGCATGTTGGATCTGAATTCCTTTGCCTGATGGCACCCAGTTGGGTTTGGCCAATGAGACTCACCAGTGGGAAAGTGCAGCGGGGAGGGGAGAAGACACAACATAAGTTATTTCTTTTCTGTTCCCTCTTGAGTCACCACTGTGTGTGTGGGAGGAACTGTGTCCCCTGGGGACTATCTCCCACTGGGTGACCTCCCCCAGACCCCTGGGTGGGTTCCTCCAGGGTTCCAACTCTTAACAGACTCCAGTAATACTGTTTTTCCTTTGCATCCTTTTGGCCGTGGGAGTGACAATGGCTTCCTGCCTTTAGGGGTCTCTGGGTGCCTTATTCTTTCTTATTTATTCTCTTAACCTGGCACAGACAACTGTAAAGAGTCCCTATGTTAACATTTCCTCATTTGAAACATCTGGGGTAAATGCTGTTTCTTACTGGGACCCTAGCTAATCAGAATATCAAAGCTGACCACATTTTAGGAATCATCTAATCTCTCCTTTCCGTTTTACAGGGACAGAAATCAGGTCCAGACAGCATGGCACTTGAATGAGCTTGCCCACAGGAAGAATAAAACCAGCTCACCGGCCTGTCCAGTCCTGGCTCCTGTGACAATGCACCCCAGACCCACTCCTGGCCTTGTTTCCTCTGTAGGGTCTGATCTTTCAAGTTTTGGACTGTGTTTCCTTCTGCCAATGTTGAATCCTGCAAGCTAAGGACATGAATGAACTGAGTCATCTCCACAGAGCTTCATTAATTTCAAGGCAATTTAAGATTTCTGAGTCATAGGTTTCAGCCACTTAGACTTTCCCAGCCGGTACTGCACTTGCCCACACACATTTTTCTTTCAAGATCGCATCTGGGTCTAGCTATGTGGCTTGCCCACTCTTCATCAGTTTCAGAGAGAATCCAGCCTCATAGAGTGACCTGTGCTGAGCTATGCCTTTTCCAATTGTCGTGTGTAGTGAAGTTAATGGAATTAGCCGTCTACAGCTTGATCCAGACTCTAACCACCAGAGACACGCACATTTCCACATTCTATAGCCAACACCATATTTCACCCAGCCTCCCAAAGAAACTCAGTTCTACCATATGGTGACTCCACTCTCTGAATAATACTTAGCAACTCGATGAACAAAGAATGAATCATATCTTAGCCATCTTGGCCAAATATTGTTTCATATAGCCACGGCATTAGTAATATATATGTTTTCTTCTTCTTCTTTTTTTTTTTTTACAAGAGGACTTCCTGAAACACCCACTGGAAATGAAGAACTAGACCTCACTGGAAGGAGACTGTACCATCAAAGCGTTCCCACTCATTAGTGATCTTCAATTCCATATTGCGTTGTGTGTATGATACATTCAGCATGTCTGCTTTTTCTCTTCCTTCAGAGCAGCTGCTGGGATTGAGCAACAGTCTCCTGGGGTAACACAGCAGGGAATCCTGGGGCATTTCCCAGACGCAGAAAACAAAGGATGTGCATCCACGGGGAGGTTTAGACTGGAGCCTTTCCCTACCATCAGGGAGAAGTCACAGTCTCAGGATCTGGGGAGGAATCTTAGCAAACCTCTACGTGTGGCGGGGGGGTGGGAAGGGTTGTGGTGTGGTTAGGTGATCTTAAGAAAGTCACTTTCTTTTTTTAAATTTTTCATTTTGTGGTTAGGTGATCTTAAGAAAGTCACTTTCTTTTTTTAAAGTTTTTTATTTTTAAAATTTTTTTTGCTTTTGCTTAGTCACTCAGTGCAACCCTTACGGACTATGTAGCCTGTCAGGCTTCTCTGTCCATAGGATTTTTCAGGCAAGAATACTGGGTTGCCATTTCTTCCTCTATGGGATCTGCCTGACCCAGAGATCGAGCCCACATCTCCTGTGTGTGTCCTGCATTGCTGGTAGATTCTTTACAGGCTGAGACATCCGGGTAGAACCGATTAACAATGTTATGATAGTTTCCAGTGAACAGAGAAGGGACTCGGCCATACATATACATTATCCATTCTCCCCCAGAGGCCCCTGCCATCCAGGCTGCCACATAACATTTAGCCGAGGTCCATATGCTACACAGTAGGTCTTTGTTGGTTATCCATTTTAAATACGGCAGTGTGTACATATCCATGCCAAATTCCCTAACCATCCCTTCCCCCCAACGTTCCCCCTAGCAATTCTCTAAGTCTGTGAGTCTGAAAATCGCTTTTCTTTCTGAGACATAGTTACACAGGGATAATAAAGAACCTTTGACAAACCTTTTTGATAAACTGGAAAACAGTAGGCAAAGACTACCTCAGCCATTTATAATGTGCAAGCACTGTTGGAGCCTTCTAGGTGCTAAAATAGATAACCAACAGGGACCCATTGTATAGCACAAAGAACAATATTCAATATTTTGTAATAACCTATAAGTAGAAAGAATCAGAAAAGACTATAAATAAAAAACTGAATCACTTTGCTGTACATTTGAAACTAACACAATATTGTAAATCAACTATACTTCAATTAAAAAATGTAATTAGAAACAGCAGCAAAAGAGTCAGATACAATCCATTATTTCAATGAACTAACCAGTTGAAAATAGGAATATGCAGGGATTATTTTAATGAAATATAGCTCAGCTAAGATAGAGCTTTGCACAGTGGAGAGTCAGCTCAATCTGAGAATTCCTGAAAAAGCTGGTGCCCAAGATGAATTTTGCCAAGATTTATGGAGATGAGAAAGGGATTCCAGATAGTCAAAAGCCTGAGTCGTAATTACTGGAGAATAGAATGTATCACACAGGATTGCTGGAAATAAAGCTCAGTTGATAACTATGAAGAAATATTTGTTATAATTTTACTACAAGCACTGGTGTGTGTGTGCTCACTCAGTCCTGTCCAACTCTTTGAGACCCCCATGGATGCCTCTGTCTATGGGATTGTCCAGACTAGAATACTGGAGTGGGTTGCCATTTCCTCTTCCAGGGAATCTTCCCGACCCATGGATTGAACCAATGTTTCCCGAGTCTCCTCCATTGGCAGGTGGACTCTTTACCACTGTGCCACATGGGAAGCCCACAAGCTCTGGTGGTTTTTGAAAAGCAAGAGAGGAATTTCTGGGAGAGTCCTCAAGAAGGGGTGGTGCCTTCCTCACATCCATGGCAATACCTGGGCTCATCTTCATGGGAAGTAGTTTGCTGTAAAGTGCTGATCTTAGAATTAAAGGAAAGGAACCATCCTAATCCATTGTTTTCTGAATGGAATTGCATTTTCTCATCAGGCATCCAGCGCTGTGACAAGAACAGAACAGAGGAGAAAGGAGAAGGTGTGGCCCTTCATCTTGGAGAGCTTCGGATCCATCGAGAAAGGTCATGCTCACCTCATATAATTATGGCAGATTAATCTGAATTCATTGTACAATCATCATCCCATGTTTCCAAGCTCATCAGGAAAGAGGATATTCCCTTAGCCAGATGGATCAGAAGAAGGAGGGTTGGGAGTCATTCAACGTGTGTTTATTACATATCATCTGACAGTAGGAATTATTTTACTCCTCTGGGAAAGACTTCCTAGAGGAGCTGCCTAGCTGACCCAGAAAGATGACTATACTACCTCATTCCAGCTTTCTATTATATTAGTGAGCAAAAAATTGACCTGATACTTAATGGTGGAAAACAACCGCCACATTATTACATTATGATTTTGTGTGGCAGTAATTTGGGCAGCTGGCATAACTGTGTTCATTCAGTGGTATTCTGTTGGCTACTGGTCTGGTCTGGAGGGATCAAGATGGCTTTCACTCTCCTGTCTGGAGGTTTGTTAAGGTTTGGCTACACTGAGCCATTTCCATGTCATCGTGCAAGCCTTTCTGTGGGTTTTCTCCAGGAGGATAGTTGATTGGATTTATTGTATGGCAGCTCAGACCTCCAAGAGACTAAGAAAAGAAGCTTCCAGTCTTCTCAAAGACAAAACCTAAAACTGAGTCTGCATCATGTCCACAATTCTTTATTGATCCAAACTATATTCATCGGCAGGGCACTGGAACCCACCTCCTATTGGGAGGAGTGTCAAGACTCTGTAGCCCTAGTAGTATTAGTAACCCAGTCGTGTCCAACTCTTTGCGACCCCGTGGACTGGAGACCCCCCGGTTCCTCTGTCCATGGAATTCTCCGGGCAAGAATACTGGAGTGGGTTGCCATTCCCTTCTCCAGGGGAATCTTCCCAACCCAAGGATTGAACCCCGGTCTCCTGCATTGCAGGCAGATTCTTTACTGTCCGAGCTACCAGGGAAGTCCCCTCTACAAGACCCTGTGTCTATGTTTAGTTTGGTACATTTACCCCTCACTGAGGTCACTTCGTGTGTGTAATGCAATCTTGGTGATTTATGGCCCAAGTAAACATGAGCTAGGAAAAGCAAAGCAACCTCAGATGAGGAAAGAAGGCTGTATATGAGAGACATCTGTCATTATACTATGAGTTCCATATGATCAACTATGCTCTGCTCCGGACCTAGTATGGTGCTAGAAACATGGAAAGTGATCCATCAACAGAACTTAGCTAACTGACAGGCAATTTTTTTTTTTTTTACTACATTTCTAGTTATGTGAGTGACTTTCTCACACTGAGCCTTCCAGGAAAGGTGCCAGGGGAATCTTATTGCAAAACTAGCAGTTTATTGGGTTGACAAAGAGAACATTCAATTAAGGAGATTTTGTAGAACACAATGGGATAATTCTAGTTGTGAAATGTGGACTTAAAAAGGAATCATTTAGAAATATCCAAGAAGCATTTGAAGACTGGATGACAAGATGTAGCCTCTTCCATTCAAACACAGACTGAGGGTCAAGGGTGGGCACAGAAGTCCAGGCAGATGTGGGACAGTCTCACGTCTCCCTGCCTGACTCCAAAGTTCCATTACACCAGGCTTCTAAAAGACTGATCCAGAAAACAGTGGTAACACCCACCGTGCACCCATCACTGTCCTAGCACTGTGGTTATAGTTCAGTTCAGTTCAGTCACTCAGTCCTGTCTGACTCTTTGCAACCCCATGGACTGCAGCACGCCAGGCCTCCCTGTCCATCACCAACTCACAGAGCTTACTCAAACCCGTGTCCATCGAGTTGGTGATGTCATCCAACCATCTCATCCTCTGTCATCGTCAGTTCTTTGCATCAGGTGGCCAAAGTATTGGAGTTTCAGCTTCAGCATCAGTCCTTCCAATGAATATTCAGGACTGATTTCCTTTAGGATGGACTGGTTGGATCTCCTTGCAGTCCAAGGGACTCTCAAGTGTCTTCTCCAACACCATAGTTCAAAAGCATCAATTCTTCGAGGCTTACCTTTCTTTATAGCCTAACTCTCACATCTGTACATGACTAATGGAAAAACCATAGCTTTGACTGGATGGACCTTTGTTGGCAAAGTAATATCTCTGCTTTTTAATATGCTGTCAAGGTTGATCATAGCTTTTCTTCCAAGGAGGAAGTGTCTTTTAATTTCATGGCTGCAGTTACCATCTGTAGTGATTTTGGAGCCCAAGAAAATAAAATCTCTCACTGTTTCCATTGTTTCCCCATCTATTTGCCATGAAGTGACAGGACTGGATGCCATAATCTTAGTTTTCTGAATGTTGAGTTTTAAGCCAATTTTTTCCACTCTCCTTTTCCACTTTCATCAAGAGGCTCTTTAGTTCTTCTTCACTCTCTGCCATAACGGTGGTGTCATCTGCATACCTAAGGTTATTGATAATTCTACTGGCAATCTTGATTCCAGCTTGTGCTTCATCCAGCCAAGCATTTCTCATGATGTACTCTGCATATAAGTTAAATAAGCAGGGTGACAATATACAGCTTTGATGTACTCCTTTCCAGCTTTGGAACCAGTCTGTTGTTCCATGTCCAGTTCTAACTGTTGCTTCTTGACCTGCATGCAGATTTCTCAGGAGGCAGGTCAGGTAGTGTGGTATTCCCATCTCTTTAAGAATTTCCACTGTTTGTTTTAATCAACACAGTCAAAGGCTTTAGCAAAGTAACTGTGGTTATGGAGAGAAATTAAAACATGGGGCTATATCTCCAGGGCCTCCAAGTCTCTAGATGGAAGCATTCTCTGGCCATCCCTAGATTCTAGGGGAATGCCTGGGCATCTCAAGGTAGATCAAGATGGCAGTGGGCAGAGAAGCTGAGATTGTCATTGTCCAGCCCTGGAGCCACTATGCCAGAGGGAAGAATTCTTGAAGAATACCAAAAGTTGTACATATTTTCTCAGTGTAGGCCAGCAGCTGCTAGCTTCCACTCCTTCCTGCTAAACAGAATCATCTTTACCCCAAGAATCTGGCATCCTACCCTAGAGAACAGAAAGGCAGACAGCTTCTAAAAAGGCTCCTAATAATTCCTGGTCCTCACACCTGGTGGAATCCTCTCTTGTTCTGTGGGATGGCCTTGGCAACTTGCTCTTAACAAGCAGACTATGGCAAGATGATGTCACTTCCAGGATTAGGCTACAAAACACTTGGGCATTTGTCTGGCTTGTCCTTTCTCTGGGTCTTCTCCGGTGTTTGTTCTAATCAAGCAAGATGCCATGCTGTCAGGTGCCCTTTAGAGAAACTCATGTGATTCAGGTTGGAGGGTGGTTTCCAGTCAACCTCCAGGGAGGAAATGAGACCCTCAGCCCAACAGCATTCAAGGACTTGAATCCTATCAATACCCAAAGGAGTGACCTTGGCAACTTTGGGGGGCAATTTGTTACGCAGCAATGGTTAACTAATACAAGTATATAAAAGAAGAGAACATAACTAACTCATCTCCTGATCTAGCGCTCTTCCTATTACACCATGTGATTTCTGGCTAATGAGGATCTTTTATCTTAAGGCTAGGGCAACATCTGGTCAGTGGCATGAAGTCCTAGCATTTAGCTCAGCAATCACATTCCCCCACTGTCTGACAGTGACCTTGTCTCCCAGTTGTCCTCTATATCCATAGGGGATTGGTTCCAAGACACCTCCCCAACTGCACCTCAGATACCAAAATCCACAGATACTCTCTCTATATATATATATATATAGTTTTTTTAATTTGCATATAACCTATGAACATCTTCCCATATACTTTAAATCATCTTTAGATTACTTTAAATACCTAATACTATGCAAATGCTATGGAAATAGTTGATGATGCAGGCAAATTCAAATTTTGCATATTGGAACTTTCTGTATTTTTTTTCTCAATTATTTTTGATCCACAGGTGACTGAATCCATGCATGTGGAACCTGTGGATACGGAGGGCTAACACTACCTTCAGGCCCTACACAGAGCTTCATTCACCTGTTCACAGTTCTCACCACACCCTACAAGGTTTGTACTATGATGGTGCCATTTTAAGGAAGCAGAAAGTGAGGTTTAGGGATATTCCAGGATTGACTAAAGGTCACAGAACTACTGAACTTCAGAAAAAATGCACTATATACACTTTCCTGATCTCTTGGATGATGACTGGTTGACTTTTGTATATCATTCTTTTCTAGATGCAGTTCCAGAGTCTGTCATGGGCCAAGGGCTGTGGTCACTGAACAACTGTGAGGTTTAGAAAGCAGCTTACTTCCCTGTAGCAAAATACCCTAAAATCATATTTGCTAGCAGATTCTTTTATTATGCAAACGAAGATAATGAAGCCTGAGACTTGATGCTTACCCCATATTTAGAACAAGGGACTGCATTTCTTCAACCCTCCTCCAGTTTACACCCCACCTAGGATCATACACCATCCCTCAGGTCAACACGTACAGATGAACCCATTTTCTAAAGTGTTGGGTTCATGGCTAGGAGTTACCTATCCAGTGAAGAACAAGTCTCAATCTTTCTGAGTCCTGGGACAAAATGTAAATGATATAAAATTTCATGTTCTCCCAAGGGATACAAATTAGATATATGGGAAATACACTATGAAATGTTATTTGTTCACAGTTTTAACACTCAAAGCACTCTTATATATTTGAATGTGAATTACACAGATATGAATGGGACATATCATTCATTCTATCTATAGCTCACTGAACAGATTGTCCACATAGCACTGAGTTTCCACACTGCACGAGCTCTGCTCCAAGCCCACCTGCGGATCCAAGGCTCACAAGGTGGAAACCACTATCATATAGATACTGCCTTTAAATGCACTTACCTGGTTTGCAACTATTCAATGAAACCATCAAACAAAATTCTAGGTAAGGACCCTCAAATTGTTTGAAACTTAAAACAATATTTGGACCCAGAAGGAAACATAGGCGAGAGGAAAGGAAAGGACGCAAGGACAAGGCAGAGGAGAAGGTGGCAGCAGAAAGGAGAGCTGTAGTAAAATATCAGAAGTCCTGGATTTCTGGAATTTCTTTGATGGACCAGTGGTGAAGAACACCTGGCTTGCAATGCAGAGAACATGGGTTCGATCCCTGGTCTGGGAACTAAGATCCCACATGCTGTGGAGCAACTAAGCCTGCCTGCCTCAACTTCTGAGCACACGTGCCACAACTAGAGACTCTGCACCACAGTGAACAATCCTGCAACGAAGATCTTGTGTGCCACAACTAAAAGACCTGACAAGACCGGACACAGACAAATAAACAGTACTGGGTTTGTGCTCATGAGCTAATTTCCTTGAGACTCAGTTTCTTCCTCTGAGGTTTGTAATAAAACCTCCTTTATGGAACGATCGTGAGGATTAAATGGCACAAAATACCTAAGAATGCTTTGCAAATTGGTGAGGCTATGGCACATATTAATTCTTAACAGACCTTAATCTGAGCAATCAGGGCTGTCCAAGGTCATGTGACTAATTGGCCAAGTTGGGGCCCAAATGGATAAAAGCTCAATGTGTCCTTGTTCAGACCCTGGTCTGCTGGTGACCAGCCTGTTTTTCCCAAACTGAAGGTGGGCTTTTAAAAGCTGAAGAGGGATGTAAATGATCATTCAGTTCAGCCTATTCCCTTTGTAAGGAGGGTATCAGTTACCTCCACTCCACGAATGGTAGAGGATTGAAGTGTCATTCAAAGGCCTAAAATTCAGAAACAGAGCAGGGTGCGGTGGGGGGGGGAGGTGCGCAGGGCAGAGGGTGGGAAATCGTCTCCCTCGACATTTGTCTGTGTGCCAGGTATGGAAACACATACTGACTTACCAGAACACCCTTCAGACTGAATCTATTTTTACAGTAACCTAGCTCTGTAGATAAATGTAAATTTGCAGCACTTGCTGGACTAGCTGGATTATTTTACCGGTTTTCACTTTGTTTTATTAGCTGCTCCACAATATATAACAGGATGGCAGACAATTTGCAATATTCAGAAAATTCCCATATACTAGGTTTCCCATCCTCCTCTAATTTAATTTAAAAGCAATAACAGTAACAACATTCTCCTATATTCATTTCACTTGTAAGCACTCAACAACTATTTCCTTGGACGGGAAGAAAAACAACAAAACCAGGGCATGGAGGAAAAAAAATTGTTCCAACATGCCAATTTCTGTTGTATTTATACACTGGACTTCTGCTAGTAGACCATTTATCCAAAGAGAAAAACAGACCCCTTACCTTGCCATGGTAAAACAAACAAATACAAAGTCACTTTTTAATAGGTACTGCTAGGAATCACCTTGCACATAAACAACCATTTTTCAAAGACAAACTGTTTAGGACAAATTGAGAAAAGAATCACTATTATGGAAGGATCACAAGTGAGCCATTGAAGCCAAAGGTTTGGACATCTAAAATAGCCTGATGACAGGCAACGTGATGTACATGAACCTTTTTCATTCCCCTACCCCCTTCTTCCCTCACACACGCACGCGTGCACACACACACACACGTCAGCAGCACAGCCATTGAGTAATGGGCCACCATGGGAAAAGTTAATGAGTTTTTCTGGGTCCTGGTCGTGGTTCCTTCATCTGAAAAGTGGGGGTAATAATATCTATTTTGATGGATTATATAAGAAGCAGAGAGAAAGAAAGTGGCTGGGCTAGTGCTCAGAAGGCATAATTGAAGTATAATTATTATTAAAGTTAGTAAAAGAGAAGATTCTCAAAGTAATGGGGCAATTTATGACATGAAGCTTGGAAGCAAGCCACAGGCTTCATACCACTGGAAAGGCATCTCTCCATCATGACTGTATCCAAACCCCAGGGTCACAGTGAACTTGGCCGAATGCATCTCTGAGGACTGCAGCAGTGAAGCTATGTACCCTCTCCCCTGGATCTCTCGCTTCCTCCTTGCACAAAGGAATGATGGAATCTCTTTCTAGAGTTAACTTGGAGGAGTAATTAGGGGCACTTACCTTCCTGGTGACTGGTACTGACTCTGATGCTAGGTGAACTGCATATACTGTCATCAGGAATATCTAGATTGCAATTCATGTCTTTACACCACAAACCTCCTCATTCTTGGCCAACCACATCCACGCCACCTTGATTTTGAACATACCATTTGTAAAGCCTGAGGCAGCCATAAACCCAGATAAGAGAAGTAGGGAACACGATATGAACAAGCTAGAAGGAGCACCTTGGAAAGGAGTAACTTCAGGGAAATACAGAGGTCCTAGTCATCAACCAGGTCCTCACAGACACCTGAGTCAAGTCATAGACATAGAGGCAGAGTCCACAGAGTGGTGCAAGTGGCTGGTGGGCACGTAACCGAGAGGAGTGGGAGACGAAGCTGCTGGGAATTTCTTAAATTCCAACTCCCTCTATCTATGCCCAGGTTTCCAGGTATGGCCAAGAAGATCGTGTTTTGCACAACTCCAAGGGTGACACTCACAAAGACCTCAGAGGGGAATGGAATGCTCTGCATTTGTGCACATCTGCATATGGTAGCCATGTCTACAATTTGTCCTGGAAGCTTGTCACAGATTTTTGAGCCTAGGTATGGCTTGATGTGAGAGTTAAGAAAGAGGACTATCATTATCCATGGTATACATAAGCCTTCAAATGACACAGTAGTCTCAAGAGTGTTATCTGATCAACAAACACATCACTTAGCTTAGGGTTTCACACTTAGCAGGTACCTACTGTACATTTACTAGATGAATGAACTAATGAGAGATGAAGTGAATTAAGGAGCAGTTACATGCATTTCAAGAGAGAGGACATTCTGGAAAACATGCACAGCGGATTAGCAACCTATGGTAGCTGGACCTGACTGTTCTACAGAGTGGGCTGGTTAATGTGTGCTGTGCTCAGTCATGTCCAGCTCTTTGCAACCCCTTGGACTGTAGCCTGCCAGGCAAGAAGAATACTGGAGTGGGTTGCCATTTACTCCTCTAGGGGATCTTCCCGACCCAGGGATTGAACCTGTATCTCCTGCGTTGGCAGGCAGATTCTTTACTACTGAGCCACATGGGAAGCCCAGGGACTGGTTACTATTCCTCTGTAATAATATAATCCCTAGTTTAATTGCCATATCATCTTTTATCACAGCTACATAATTTGTATTTAACCATACCTACAACTGTTATTTTAACAACTCCTATACATTTTATTGATATTTTAGGCATTTTGTCTATTATTATTATCATTATCCTTGCATGTTGAATTGCTTTCTGTGGACATATTCAAATAATGACAATAGTAATATTTATATTATATGCAAGACATTATGCTAGTTGCTTTATGTGCTGCTGTTCAGTCGCTAAGATGTGACTCTTTGCAACCCCAAGGACGGTAGCCTGCCAGGTTTCTCTGTCCATGGGATTTCCCATGGACAAGAATACTGGAGTGGGTTGCCATTTCCTTCTCTAAGAGATCTTCCCCACCCAGGGATCAAATTTCCATCTCCTGAACAGCAGGTGGATTCTTTACCACTGAGCCACCGGGGAAGCCCATTTTATAATTAAAGTATTTCAAATTCATCTAAGGTCACATAGCTAAAAAGTGAATGAATGAAGATTCCCACAAAGATCTTCCTATTACATGTTTTTTTTTTTTTTTTCCAACCTAAGAAGAATTACTGTGAATTCGAATAAAAAGGTTTAAGGCACTAGGTATAAATTATGTAATTTATCCTGCACTACAGTAGTTTCCGAAGATCATGAATTTGGCCTTTAAGAATGGGCAGGACTTGGCCACCATATAATTTCATCAGAAGTCATGAATGTACCATCAATCATGCGCAGCGTTCGTTGCTGTGCTGTGCTTGTCAGTCAGTATGTCTGACTCTCTGTGACCCCATGGACTGTAGCTTGCTAGGCTCCTCTGTCCATGGGATTCTCCAGGCAAGAACACTGGAGTGGGTGGCCTCTCCCCTCTCTAATTCATCTTCCAGACCCAGGAATCCAGCAAGGGTCTGCTGAATAGCAGGCGAATTCTTTATCAGCTGAGCTACCAGGGAAGCTCACAGCATCTGTTATGTACCAGTTTGTTGACCATTTTCTCAGTCTCTCCAGGTGACAGGGCTTTCTCTTTCCTTGGAAGCCCACTGATATTTATTTCATATGACCTCCAGTATGATCTTTCTAGAACCCCAATCAACCAAGTCACTTCCCCATTTAATGGCAGCTTTCACTCCACATGTCTTCTGTTTTGGCTGGTCTGTCTGTCCCTTCTCATTCTAATCCCAGTTCACTTTGTCTGCCACATGCCTGGCTGCTGCTCCTAAACTGCCAGGACCAGAGCCATGGAGAGTTACTAGAAATTTCAGAACATCCCACTCCTTTGCTTCTGTACATTCTTTCTCTCCGCCAGAAATGCCAGCGACAATCTCTTATTTATCTTATTGTATGACTCATAGAAAAGATCCATGAGGATAGGAAATAAATTCTTTAAAATCATTGTATCTCGAAACTCAGTATCTGGTACATAGCAGGTTTCAATTAAATATTTGCTTTGGATAAATTCAAGGTGAAAAAGATCACTTTTTCTGGAAAACTCCCTGAAGCCCAGGAAAAGTGGATGCCTTGATATCTAATTGCCACACTGTTATACAATGAAATGATGTATTTCCAAGTGTTTCTCTGAAGCTGGACTCCAAGCTCCTGGGTGGCAGAGACCAAATCTTACTTATATTTGGATGCTTAACACCCATCCTAGGCTGGGCTTATAGTAAACCACCATAGATTTCCTGGAATTGAAAAATGTAATTCTAAAGCAATCACGTGAGCTGAGCTGGACGGGTGTTAGGCTTCTCATTTTACAGCTGAAAAAAGGGGTAGTCAGGGAGGAGGGAAAAAAATGTCTTGACTCAATTTTCATTGAAATCAGAGGCCCAGACAGGGCTGGAACAGGGTCTCCTAAACTCCTAGTTATAAAGCACTGTTGGTGGCCACTGACTAGGGAGGCTGGTGCCTTTGCTTCCGACCCCTCAGCGGAGGAACAGAGTCTGCTCCCAAGATGAGCAGCAGCAGAAGAGTTTCGATGGGCGGAGATTCATGAATGGATCCTGCTCACCACTCTTGGTGATGGCCTGGAGTCGGCCTAGGGTCAGGGACTGACTGCTAGGAAGGTCTGCCAGGAGTCATTTGGCAAGAGGGAGTCAGGAGACAGGGGAGCACTTTCTTGACCCTTTTTTCAAACCCAGTGGCGCTGTGGTGGACTGTCATACAGTCTGTATTCTCTTCTGCCAGCCTCCCAGGAATGCCTTATTTCTGGAGTTTGTGCATAATCATAAGTTGCAAATATGCCCCAGTGGGCATAATCGTACAGAGCTCTCTTTTTTTGACTCAAAAGTGTCCTTCCAAGGACTTCCCTGGTGGTCCAGTGGTTAAGAATCCACCTTCCAAAGCAGGGGATGGGTGGGGGAATTGATCCCTCGTTGGGTGGGTGGGGAGGACTAAGATCCCACATGGTGCCACAACTAAGACTGGACATTATTTTAAAAAGTGTCCTACCATGGGCAATACATGATATAGTCTGCTTTTCCTCCCAGACTAGAAAATATGAATGTGCACGTTCAGTTGTGTCCAACTCTGTGCGACCCTATGGATTGCAGCCCACCAGACTTCTCTGTCCATGGGATTCTCCAGGCAAGAATACTGGAGTGGGTTGCCATGTCCTCCTCCAGGGGATCTTCCCAGCCCAGGGATGGAACCCGAGCCTCTTAAGTCTAACCTGCAATGGCAGGCAGGTTCTTTACCACTAGTACCCACTGGGAAGCCTGAAAATATACATACATGGATATAAAAGTTCAGAGGGCTCTAAGAGTATTCTAAACTCCCCTTTCTCAGCCCCTTGGGTTTGTTTGTTTGTTTTTTGGTCCCCAATCAGATTGCTTGGTTTAACAGGATACATTAGGTTAAGGCCTGGAAGTCCAGGCCTCTGTCCAAGTTCTAGCCTAAATCAGAGGACTGGCACCTCTTGCGGAAATTGGGAATAAGTGGACTGAACCCGAAGCCCTCACCTGATTCCCAGTGCCCAGTGCCTCGGTGGTCCACGTGTGTGTTGGGGGAGGGAGCACAAAGAGAACAGGAGAAAGGGACTCGGACTGAAGGGGCCCCAAGCTTCGCAGAAGCTGTGCGCAAGCATTGCTTCCCTGGGCCAAAGGCCTCTGGGCACGTCTTGGGAGAGGAAGAATTAGTGATTACCTGCGGTCTGAGTAAAAGGATGTCTTTGAGCTGGAATATTCGGCAGGCAGAAAAATACTAAAAGCCTTGTTGGGAGGTGGGGAGTGGAGGGGTACACCAACTAAAAGCAAGCATTCTGTTTCTTTTTATATGGGGAGGAGAGTGCTGGAAAAAGATAATGAAACTGATTTTTGTAACTCGGTGCAGCACCCCGGATGGCAAGCACATTTTCCAAGAAGAGCTATGTGAGCAGCAGTGTCCGTACGCTCAGAGGATGCCCGGCTTGCTGGGGAGAAGCTCCCGGGAATACGAACGAGTTAGGAAGTCCACTCGTCACTGATGGAGCTTCTTGGGGACTTGGCGGCGGGGCACGAGTCGCCCCGCCGCCTGCAGCAGGGCGCGCAATCAGCCGGTGGCGGCGCCGGGACCGTCCCTCCCTGGTCGGCTGCGCTACCTCCTCGGCTCCGGGCCCCGGCTGGATAAAGCACTTTGTTTACCTCACCCGGCCTGGGCCATCCTGGGGGGGCAGGGGGAGAGGAGACCGTCCGCGCCCGGAGCCGGGAGCTGCAATGGCAGTGAGAGCCGCCTGCGGGCGCGGGGAGCCGCCCGAGGACTGGCAGCGGCGAGGCTGATTGATGGGCCTCCGGCTCAATAAGGGGGGGCCCCGGGCGGGGGCGGGGCGGGGCCGACGCTGCGCTCAGCCAGTCGCCGGGGCCGCCGGGTGGTGGTGGGGGGGGAGGGGGGCGGAGGCTCAGTGGAAATGTATCGGTGACATTGAATGGGGAGACCGAGCGCGAGCGAGGCGCGCGCGCGCACACATACAGCCCCGCTCGCGCAGAGATCCCCGGCCACGTAAGTAACTATTAATACCGCCTCGCCGAGAGATGCGGGCGTGCTGAGCTCGGGGATTGGCCTCGGGCATCGTCGGCCGTCCCCTTCCATTTCCAATACACATTTCTCTTACCTCCGGGTTGGGGGAAGAACAAAAATCAAAGAAGAAGAGAAGCGTCAATTTTCTCCAAAACAACCCCGCCAGGCAGTTTGGGTTGAGGGTAGGGGGTGACGGAGCGGTGGCAAATTATTCCAAGGCGAGATCCAGTGAAAAGAGCGAGAGAGGAGACGGCGTGGGTTGACTGGGCTGGGGGTGCATCCCTTTCCTGCGCCGGGAGGACCCCCGGAAGCTCGTGCCGGGGACACCGGAGACCATTGATCTACCCTCGTCCTCCCTGCGCGCACTTCTCGCTTTCTCCGGAGGCCGATCCAGAGCGCGAGGGAGCGGCGACGGCATGAGCCGGTGCTGACCTCCGCCCGGCGGGCCAAGCCCTGGGCTTTGTCGCGGTACCTGCGCCCGGCCCGCAACTCCGTGCCCGGCTTTTGCAATCTTTTGTTGGCAGCGCTGACCGCTCTAAGTTAAATGCTCCCTTGCTATTTTTTTTTTTTTCTTTTTGTCTGTTTGTTTAAATTTTGGAGAGCTCTAGCGATCTTGGAAAAGCCTCAGACGCCATCTACAGTTAAAACGTAGGTAATTACCCTCTCCGGACCCTCTCCGGCAAACCCCCCCCCCCCCCCCGCCTTCCACGCCCCCCACCCTTTCCACCAAAAAAGGGGGTGCAGCGCGGATTCAGTCTGCGGTGCGGCGCGAGCCGGTACCCGGGCTTGTTTCCGTTTTCTTTTTGTTTGGTTTCTAACGCGCCGAGACCGAGCGGCGGCCGTGTGCGCTTCCCGAAGACTGCACAAACTACAGCGAGGCTCCTCCGCCCGGTCTGCTTCGGGAGCCTGCGTGGGGACTGCTTCGGGAGCCCCAGTGCTGCAGCTCCCCACCTTAGCAATCCGGTTACAAGTCCATATCCACGTTGGAAAAGGAGCGAGCGAGAGAGAGAAACTAAAAGTGCGAAGATCCTGCAAATCGCTGGCGGCTTTGGGAGTAACAAAAGGACCCGAGTTGCTGCCGACCGAGGACCCCCCGGGAGTCGGGCTCGGAGCAGACGAGGTGCCCGGCGGCGCCCGTTTGGGGGGGGCTTCTAACTCTTTCTCCACGTAGCCCCCTTCCCGTCCCTCCCCTCTCGATCGCTTTTAACATCCGTGGCTCCGAGGCGCCTGCAGCCGCACTCGCCCGCGACTCATCTCTCCAGCGGTTTTTTTTTGTTTGTCGAGTGCGATCCCCACACTCATGAACATACACAGGTCTACCCCCATCACAATAGCAAGATATGGGAGATCGCGGAACAAAACCCAGGATTTCGAGGAGTTGTCGTCTATAAGGTCCGCCGAACCCAGCCAGAGTTTCAGCCCGAACCTCGGCTCCCCGAGCCCGCCTGAGACTCCGAACTTGTCGCATTGCGTTTCTTGCATTGGGAAATACTTATTGTTGGAACCCCTGGAGGGAGACCACGTTTTTCGGGCCGTGCATCTGCACAGTGGAGAGGAGCTGGTGTGCAAGGTAAAGAGCCCGGGGTTTGCTTTTGGCTGTTTTGTCTTTTGAAAAGATGCCTTTGGGAGGGGGCGGGAGGTTGCCGAGCCCTGCGTTCCGGGTGAGGGCGATTCGCCGGATTAATTATCCGTGGGCTCGTTAAATGGGGTTCTGAATTTATTTGTTACCGTTCGACTAGTCGCGAAGTTTTTAGAGCGTTGCAGACAATGGGGCGGGCTGCGGCGGGGGCGTTCTGGGGAGAGCCCGCCGCGGGGAAGGCGGCGGGACTGAGCGGGGGCCACGGCCACGCGTGGTCCTTTCGGCTCATGGAGCCCCTCTGCGTTACGCTGAGTCCCGCGGTCCGGGGATTTCTCCTTGGGTCCAGCCCCCTCCCCTTCCAACACCGAGGAGGGAATCCCCCCGCTAATTTCTAGGCGCTGATGCCTCGGTTCCTTTCGCAGCCATTGTTCTCGGCAGCGTGCAGGTGTGGAACCTTTGTTCCGTAGGTGCCCTTTAAAAGAGACGCACAAAGGTGTCCCCTCTGGCTGAGCCCAGGGGCCCAGCGCGGGGAAGGAGTTTACAAAGAGCCTCCTTCTGCCTGGAGCCTTGAAAGGAAGGTTGGGGGCGGAAATCAAAGCCACCAGCGCACCTCTGGGTGTTGGAAATTGTGAATCCTTTGGGTCTTTTTCTCTTCTTCTCATCTCCAGCTTTCCATGCCTGAACCGCCCCCCCCCCCCCACTTGCCCCCACTAAACACTCCCCAACCCCCCCAACACACACCTTCGCCTGTAGGGTTTAGAGGCCAGCATTTGGAGCCTTGGGGATCCACAGTGTTAATACAGAGATGGGTACTTCAGTTTCCTTTTCGTCTTTGACCCTGAACTGGTTTGTGTCTCTGTCTTTGTGTGCGTTCACCGGGCTCCAAGACAAGGAGATGAGCAGGGGAATAGTTGCAGCAACAACAACAACAACAAAAAATGAAGACGGTAGAGTAGGCTTCCCAGGAATGGGACAGAGATGAAGAATTCATTCACTTAATTTTAGCTTAGCTCAGTGTTGGTTTTGTTTGGGGAGGGGTTAAGGAGGTAATTAGGAGTGGGGACACCCCCCCCCCCTTTTGAAATGGGCACTCTGCATACCTGTGCTACAAATAATGCATCACGCTTTTACCATCACCCATAGGCTGCTTTGTGAACTTGCTTTCTTTCACAGGGGACTGGAGTATTTCATTGTGAAAAATGGGTTTGTGGAGGGTCTCCAGTCTGCTGCGCAGTTGTTTAGTTTCGACCTCAGAGGGAAATCAGAGACTCTTTAAATACTGCTCTCTGCTTGGACTGAACATTTGGTATTTTGCACCTTCTCCAAGTTATTGAGACTCAGAGCAGCTATTCCCAGTTAACCAAAATTCAGTAGGCTATTCAGAGCTGAGTTGAATTCTCAGAAGACCTACAACGTTGTACAATAGGGTAGTCATCCTCTGAAATGAATGAATTCCACAGAGCTGCCACTCTCATATGAAATATGCACAATCACCCAGCAGTGTGTTTTCACTCCTTTTGCTCAACTTCAGTAGAGCATTTTCATATTTTTCAAAGGCTGGAGATGCTTTTAAGTAAAAGGAGTCTGCCGCCAAATTCTGCAGGAACATCTTGCCCTGTTATTTCTTTGTTTAAAGGCAAAGGTGACTCCGGCCCCTGCTGTTTCTTTCTCCCTTCAGATTTTTTCAAGACATATTTCACTTTAGGCTGACCTTACAGTGTCATTCGTAGACTTGCTCTCTGGCCTGAAACTGTACTTAATCTGCTTGTTTAGTTATTGCAAAGATTGAATCAGCCCCTTACCAATTACTGTGCCGCTGCAAGTGGATTTAAGTGCAGTATCATTGTTCTGCTTGACAGAGGTCATCCCTTTAAGACACAGCAGCTCTGTTTGCCTGCCTTTTCACCAGAGGTGATGTGGGTGACTTCTTATGCAAGCGTAGTTGTATAGTTGTATATATCCTTGAAAGCTCCAAGTGCTTTTTATAAGGCTGCTTCTATGAACTACCCTCATAGATACACTGTGGACTCTTGGCTTACTGCAGGCTCAGTAAAATCTACACATTGAATCCAGTTCCTTTTGACTTCTTAGAATGTAGAGTTCCTGTCTCCTGGCTCTGTGTTGACCCAAGAAAAAAGTCTTGGTAACAATATATCCAGTGCAAAGATGCCACTCACAGGAACCCTATAGAATTCTATAGGACATTATTTTGGGAGAGAGAGAGACTGGAGCATCATTTAACCAAAATAATGATGCCTGTTTATTGTCTTCCTGTGTTTGTGTTAAGCTAGGCAGATGAAGGAAGGGGACTTAGGGTGTCCTTAGCTTATCGTTTTCATGGAAATGCTTGTAGTTACTGTGTAGATTGACATAATTACTATCTTGGCAAAATGGGCACTTTTTTTTTTTGCAAATACTATGAATGATGGCCTAATCTCACTGCCTTATCTGATCTGTCACATTATATAACTAAGGATCTAAATTAAACATTTAAAAGAGGCTGGCACTGAGGCTTATGGCTTGATTTTGCACTTGAAGGTGATGGTTTAAATACCAATCCAAGCTCATAAATGCCTGTTACAGCTGTAATAAAAGTTCGGTTCCTACCCATTTGGGAAAACCTAAGTACCTGCTTTATTTTGCATACTGTGTCCACCATCTTGGAATTTGGTCTCTGCTACAAAGGGTATGGCTACATTTTGAAGGTGCCATGAATATGTTTGACTTTTAATGTTGATTTGGTTATACAGTGGGACAGGATAATAGACTAAGGGTACTGAGCAAAAAAAAAAAAAAAAATCACTTTATTTTTTTAAAATGCAACTCAAAGCAGGAAATACGTTATAAATAATCATGACCCCATGAGCACTGGCCACAGAGCCTGCAGACCAGTGCCTCAGATGCCAGCGTCCTCCTTCTATAACGCAGTGTTTACATTAGTCATTGCAAAGCCTTTATTACTCTGGGAAATTTCTGAGGCTTTCCTGGGTTTCTGCAGCCTGGGTGTTAAAGTTGACTCAAGCATTTCAGATGCCTAATTGAATGGACTTCTGAGGTCATTGCTGGCAGGTCATCATTTGACAGTATCAGGGTGTGATTTGTGGTCTCTGGGGACACGGAAGTATTCATTCTTAAATTCTAGGTTATAGTGGCAGCAGCTGCGCCGCTTTCCTGAGATGCCTCATTATAGTTCATTCACAACGTTACTTTGCTTCCTCACCCGCATTCGCACCAGCCCTCCCGAGGTTTTTACAGGGCCGTTTGACTCACAGATTTGGGGGTTTTGTCTTTTGAAATGAAGAGAGGCTTCACTCAGGGATTCTTAAATAGCAGCCTATGTCCCTGGCTGGGTTATGGAAAGCCTGTAAGTCCCCTTAAGACAAATCTGTTATTATTGTACGTGCTTTTGAGAATGGGCATCATCAGCTAAGAGGGGCCTGAGCTTTCTCAGATTCTCAGGTAGGGTCCGGACCCATAAAGGTCAACAGTGTTTCCAATCAGCATCTTCAGTTTATGAAAAGGAGGGCGGCTGAGTGATCCTGAATGCTTTATCCACCTCCTCCAGATTATCGGTGGCCAAGCCAGGATTAGATTCTCAAATTAGATGGTTTCTAGGCCAGCGTTTTTCATTCCCCCACACACACCACAAAATGATGATCAAGGAGAGTGTGTTCTAACTAATGCAAAGGAGACCGAAGAAGCTAAATGGTGGTGAACTGTTAACATTCAGCGTATTATTGGAGCAATGTTCGCTGTCCATGCTCCCCAGCAAGAAACACCCATGCCCGCCCCTCACTCTTGCAGACGCGGAATAGACTCATCATAGCCACATTCCCAGGGCAGATAGGAAAGCCACATTCCAAACCCAGAGATTTGTATCCCTGATTTAGTGGAGGTCTTGAAATGAATGAAACCGTTTTTTGTTTTTTTTTTTTAACCTGAGAAAATCTCTGTAGTGTTAATTCCTATTAGATTTGTTCCCAAAAGGTATTGAGGGTGGATTTGCTTTCGAAATAACCCCACAATGAGGTGGCATTTCACAGGCTCATTTTGATTCATAGAAAATCATTGCATAAGTGATTCATTGAGCTAGATGTGTGTGGAGGGAAGAGAAAGGAGCGTGGCTGCTTTCTTAATCAGAAGGACTGTGTCCTTTCTTAGCTCTGCCGCTGGGGGCTTGATTTGACTTGTTATCCGAGCCTCGATTTCCACATCTGTGAGATGAAGGTACTGAATTACATAACCTTCAGTCTACACATTTAATCTATTAATTGCTATTATGTTGTATACTGCTATACAATTCAATTATGTAGCAAAAAATATGTTGTATATGGTTGTTAGAGCGGTGTAGTGTTGGTGTATGGATGCTTTCTTTTTTTCTTTGAAGGTAAATAAGGTGTTATCTGTGCAGCTTGGGATGTCTCAAATTTTGCCTTAATTTTTCTATAAACAGAGGCTATTAGGATAGAGAGAAAAACATAATTAAACTTACCATTTGTGTATTGCGTTACATCTCGCTAAGCATTCTGACCTTCATTTTTTCATATAATCCAACACTGTGAGTCAATCACTTGCCCTTTTGCACATGAGGATTTGGAGGCTCAGAGAGGTCAAGTGACTTATTTAGTGCTTCACAGCTGGGAGGCAGGGCCAGTGTGATCGGGGGTCCAAGCTCAACCCGTGTCTCTGGGAGGTATCCGCATTCTGTGATCTGGTTGTATAGGAGGCACCTCTGATTCTTGGTATTGTTCATCCTGCCCTAGGTGTTTGATATCAGCTGCTACCAGGAGTCCCTGGCCCCCTGTTTTTGCCTGTCTGCCCACAGCAACATCAACCAAATCACCGAAATTATCCTGGGGGAGACCAAAGCCTATGTGTTCTTTGAGCGGAGCTATGGGGACATGCATTCCTTCGTCCGCACCTGCAAGAAGCTGAGGGAGGAGGAGGCGGCCAGGCTCTTCTACCAGATCGCCTCGGCCGTGGCCCACTGCCACGACGGGGGCCTGGTGCTCCGGGACCTCAAGTTGCGGAAATTCATCTTTAAGGACGAAGAAAGGTGAGTCTCCTTCCTGTCCAGGCCCGTGTGCTATGCCAGGCTGCTCAGAGCAGCTGGCCGGAGAGGTTGGAATGGACATTCTTGGGCTGCCTGTCGTCCAGGTGAGGAGGAGGGACTGTGGAAGGACAAAGGGAGAAATACTGCAATGTTTTAAGTGCCCCTGAGAAGTGGTTTGCTGCTCCTCTAAGAGATGGTTATCAGAGGCTCACAAGTGCCAGGATATTCTGTGATCACATAATTAATTTTGTTTTGGCGTCATAAACTCTGAAGGTGGCTGCGAGCCTCTGTGGCATTTTCAGCGTGAATAAGGGAAACTTTTGAAAATTCTGCCTTCGGTAGTCTCCATGCCTGGCATCAGTCGTTTATCATTCATTCATTCAAGAGATACTCCCTAAGTCTGTTCCTAGGTTTGAATCACAAGTCTCAGCACTGTGAATATCAAGATGCATTAGCTAGTCAATGACCTAGTAAAGGAAGTGTTACTAGCCCACCCACAGGTATGTGCTGGGTCAGATGGGAACTGGGAGCTGGGGTGTCAGTTCTAACAAGGACTTGAAGAGTCAGGAAAGTTTTTATAGGAGAGGTGAATTTGGAGCCAAAGTGAATGTGTTGTAGGCGATATAGGAAGGACCAGCGTTCCAGGTGAGGAGCCTGCCTGGGCACGTGCCTGGCTATGTGAAAGTCTTGGTTGTTTTAAGAGACAGCTGGACAGGAGGCTGGGCATCTGGGCTTCATTCATGGTCCTTCCATTAACTCATTACATCATATTTAGCAGACCCCCACTGGGGCCCTGCTTTCTGCTCCAGCTGACTTTGATTGTAAAAACTCTTTCAAGTTCCTTTTTTTTCCTTTTTAATAATGTGCTTTTTTGGAGGAGTGGAAGCAGCTGATGTATATTCATTGCTGACTATTCCAAGAATTATTGCAGGGGCTCTACATACGTGATGTCATGGAATTCTTGTGACTGCCTTGGGCTTTCCTGTCTCCTATTAGCAAAGTGTTTAGTGAAGTGAAGGTTCCATTGTCACAGTCCTATTCAGGATCATCTGAATACAAGGCTAGTGTGCATCATTCATTCACTCACTCAGCAAACATTCTGCGAGTACCTTTTATGCGTCTGGTACAGATTTGCTTTCAAACCTTTCCATCTTCCAGTTAGTTAGCTCATCTATCCCAGTGGCCTGTGATGGTTTTAGGTGATTGCCTATGGAAGCCTGATGGCATCCAAATGAGAGAGATCTAGTGATGTGTGCATTGGTTTTTCCATCTTTGTGGTCTGAGCTAAGCTGGCAGTAAACATCTGGGAAGCATTTGGGGATTAGCACAGGTCAAAGGACCTGTGGTTACTTAGTGCAAGTGGAATAGTTTCATGAGCATTTATAATCCAGCAGAGTAGACAAAGTGCAGAGGGCCACTGGATTTCCCAGACCCACGGAAGTTGGTTATTGTCCCATATTTTTACCCATAAAGGAGTACCATGGGCCTCTGTGGTGGTGAATATCTTGGTCTCTGACTGGATGGCTTTTACCTTCATTAACAAGCTGAAGAAGGTGGGGGCACTATTTGAAGATCTAGAGTGTGGGAGTGATGGTTATCTTTCTCTTTCTGCTTACCTCCATCTGCGCTTGGATCCTGGACACTCAGGTCCTCATCCTGTTTTTGCCCTTACTCCTCTCTGTGACCTTAGATTGGTCCCTTCCCCTTGGCCTCAAGTTCCTCATCCTTTTCTTGTCCTGACTCTGTTGCACTGGCTCTAAGGTCTTCTTGAGCTCAAATACTCAAGTATGTGCCACTTTGAATATTCTCATATACACCTGACTGAAAGATAGACACCTGACTCCAACAAGATACTGACAGAGATATCCTTTTTGCCCTCCAGTGTTCTGTCTTCCTTGAAGATCTAATAACTAACTAAAAAAAGAAGAGGTATTATTTAGTGACCTATTTAAGAACTTTCTGTGGTGGCTCAGTGGTAAAGAATCCACCTGCAATGCAGGAGACTTGGGAGACACAGGTTTGATCCTTGGGTCAAGAAGATCCCCTGGAGGAGGAAATGGCAACCCACTCCAGTATTCATGCCTGGGAAATCCCATGGACAAAGGAACCTGGCAGGCTACATCCATTGGGTTGCAAAGAGTTGGATACCACTGAGCGACTGAACACATACACATGGAAGAGACTACTATAAGGTTATCTTTCAACACTTAATTCTCTCTGCAGGTTGGAGAGGTGAGCATTAGTGTGTCATTGGGTAGATGAGTGCTCCGAAGTGTAGCTGGAGAAGTCTCAAAGTTACAGACACAAAAGAGCAGAAGACCCATTCTCTGTTAAGTCAACTCTCAAGAAATTAATTTGGCCACCACAGGGAGTCGGAACAATCAATGCCTTCTCTGATGGGAATCCGCATTTTCAAGCATCATCTTTGTGTCTCTTTAGAGAGGAATTGCAGGCATATTGGTGAGGATGTCGGGTGGTAGCCCGTCAGGTCCTAGCACAGCCGTGGATATAGATGCATCAAATGGGTCCGAGTAGACTGGATGTTCCTCGGTCACAGGTTTTAGGAGCAGCAGTCAGCGTTAGAGATTCCGTGCTTCAACCTGTTCATTTTGCCATCAGCGAGCAGAGCCCCAGAGGTGAGGGTGTTTGTCCAAGAGCCCACAGCTATTCTGGAAGCAAATATGGGCTGAGTCTCTTGGGAAGATCCCCTGGAGAAGGGAAAGGACCCATTTCAGTCTTCTGGCCTGGAGAATTCCATGGACTGTATAGTCCATGGGGTTGCAAACAGTCAGACACGACTCAGCGACTTTCACTTTCACTGACCTCACGTTTGATGGTGTGAACTTCTCCCCCAGGATTGCTTGTCCTAATGGGGAAATGTGTAAGATAATTCGTGTGTGACGGCAAAGCCAGAGTCCTTGATGTCACAGGGGCCGAGGAAGAAATGGTCACACGTAAGAAACTTGTAACATGAGCCCTGCAGGGCTCTGATGCGTGGTCTGGAGTTATGTTTGACTTATGCAGAACAGCGTGACCCTTTCTAGAAAGAACTAGAGAGAAGTATCTGGTGTGAATATGAAGCTAGGACACCACAGAAGCAGGTGGTGTCACGCTCAAAGGTGGTGTCAACGTTCAGTCCTGAGGTGGGGTCGGGGGTGTGAACTGAGCCATTGGGATTGATATGTATATACACTGTTGATACTATGTATAAAATAGATAACGATGTGAACCATTGTATAGCACATGGAACTCTGAATGGAAAGGAAATCCAAAGGGGATATGGGTATGTGTATAGCTGATTCACTTTGCTGTATTGCAGAAATGAACACAACGTTGTAAAGCAAATCTACTCCAACAAAAATTAATTTAAAAAGAGCTCAATCCTTTTTAACTTCGAAGAGCATTTTCCTTCTGAAAAAGACAGTGTAAGTGGCAGGTAGGAAGCTGGCCATCGTCTGTTGCCACCGTATCTGAGAACCTGAGTCAGCAGCCCTGCCCTCCAGGGGGCTATAGGGGAAGGGGAATCCCTTGCCCCAGGCCATAGGCGAGGCAATGGGTCACACAGCAATAGGTGACCTTGCTCAAGGTCACACAGTCAGTGTGATGATGGAGGCAGCCTAGAAATCCTATCATTTCCTTCCAGAGCTCTTTCTCTGCCCTGAACCCTGTGGAGGCCCCAGTGGATTTGCTCTGAGAAGGTTGCTTTCCTTTTCAAGGACATCCTATATGTTTTCATCAGTAGGCAATAGGACCTTTCTCATTATCACCCAACCATCAACTTTTGGTAAAAGATGAATAATGCTTAGCAGCCTTCTTTCATCTTGTTTGGGCTTTATCCTCTCCATTTTGGACTGTCAGGCTGGTTTTGTCACTCAGGATATTCTAGTTCCCAGGGGCCACTGAGTTTCATGGTAGAGTCTCTTTGTTGGCCTGCACAGTGGCTGTATGGCGACCACTCCTGTATTTCCAAGAGGGACAGGACCCAGGGGCTCTGGGATCTCTTCTGGGCCTTGCTGCTTGCAGCCTTCACTTTTGGTCCCAATCAGTAAGACCTAATGAATAGGTATTTCAATAGGACGAAAACTTCCTCCTCCCATAACAACGTGGAAGCATGAGAAACAACGAGTTGGATTTGGAAGACTTTTGAAAAGTTGAAACAGTGGAATCTGGGTCTGTTTTCTGATTATTAAGGCATTGGTTCTATGAGGCCCGGGGTGGGGGTTGCATAGAAGAGACCTTAGGAAGCACTGCTTTATTAAGCTTCAAGCCACCAGACATCTCTTTTGCTCTCATCTGCATCAGTCTCTCTCTCTCTCTCTCAAGGATGTGCTTCTTGTTCTTTGATAATCTTGAAAGTGATCAAAGGGGAAAGCATTGACTGATGCAAAGAGCCGACTCATTGGAAAAGACCCTGATGCTGGGAAAGATTGAGGGAAGGAGGAGAGGGGGATGACAGAGGATGAGAGGTTGAATGGCATCACTGACTCAGTGCACACGAGTTTGTGCAAACTCTGGGAGAGAGTGAAGGACAGGGGAGCACTGCAGCCGAGTGCTGCAGTCCATGGGGTCTCAAAGAATCGGAAATGACTTAGTGACTGAACAGCAGGTGGTTCAGAGACAGACTTGACTCTGGGTTGACTTCTTAGGCACAGATTTTCCATTCTAGACCACCTGTAACTCTCAAGCCTGTGGCCATCCATGGAAACATGCTTAATAGAACTGTCATCACCCATAAGTCCAGCTTCCTACAAGTGGCTTGGCACACATTATACGCGGATGACACCCGGTATTCTATGAGGACTTAATGCTAGGGTGCCTTCTGCCTCTGTGTTGAATCTGCAGCACCTCAGATTCTTCTGCTCCTGTTTTGTTTGTTTACTGTTACTTTATTTATTTATTGGCTGCGCTGGGTCTTTGTTGCTTCTGGGCTGCTCTTTTGTCTGTTTTTGCAGTGCATGGGCGTCTCACTGCAGTGACTTCTCTTGTTGCAGAGCATGGCCTCTAGGCTCACGGCTATAGTAACTGGAGCACGCAGGTTCAGTAGTTGTGGTGCTGAACTTGGTTGCTCCTCTGCATGTGGGATATTCCCAAACCAGGGATTGAACCATGTCCTCGGCATTGGCAGGCAGATTTTTATACACTGTACCACCAGGGAATTCCTATTTATTCTGTTTATTTGAACTAGATTCAAATTCTGTCTCTACCACTTGGTAACTACCTAAGTCATTTCATACTTCTGTGCTGCATTTTCCTCAAAGCAGAAATAAGAGTTGCATCCCTAGAGGGTGGTTTTGAGAGTTAGATGATGTTGTGAGTCACAGGCAAGGCAGGTGCTCACAGCCAGTAGCTGGCCCTAGAGTCATCCATGGGGCTTCCCAGGTGGTGCTAATGGTAAAGAACCTGCCTACCAATGCAGGAGATGTAAGAGATGTCGGTTCAATCCCTGGGTTGGGAAGATCCCCTGGAGAAGGAAATGGCAGCCTGCTCCAGTATTCCTGCCTGGAAGATTCCATGGACAGAGGAGCCTGGAGGGCTATAGTCCACGGGGTCACAGAGAGTCAGGCATGATTGAGCACACCAACTACTTAGAGTCATTGATAAAGTGATACCCTTATTGGAGAGCTTCCCTGGTAGCTCAGCTGGTAAAGAATCCGCCTGCAATACAGGAGACCCCAGTTCAATTCTTGGCTTGGGAAGATCTGATAGAGAAGTGATAGGCTACCCACTCCAGTGTTCTTGGGTTTCCTTGGTGGCTCAGCTGGTAAAGAATCTGCCTGCAATGCAGGAGACCTGGGTTTGATCCCCTGGGTTGGGAAGATTCCCCTGGAGAAGAGAATGGCTACCCACTCCAGTATTCTGGCCTGGAGAATTACATGGATTGTATTGTCCAGGGGGTAGCAAAGAGTTGGACACGACTGAGTGACTTTCACTCACTTGATGGGAGAGCAGTTCTCAGAGAATGGAGAATGTAGCAACCTTGTCCTTGAAGGTTGAGCCCTTGGGACAGAAAGGTTAGATTTAAGCCACATCCTCCCCTCTCCTTTGCTTAATTATAATCACTGGATGCATATTAGGAGCGCAACTGAGAGGTCAAGTCCACATGGTGTGGAACCTGCTGCTCAGAAGGGCTAGGCGGTTCACAAGCAGTAGGAAAGGGAAGGTGGACAAGAGGACTGGCGGGGTGGGAGAGAAGGGCGGATTCCACCCCTCCATGCCTGGACCGGCCACGGTGCTCCCACCCCATTTGCTGCCTCTCCTCTGGGCTGGGGTGTTTCTTTAGGGCTGAGCCTCAGCCACACTGTTTGTGTTTTGAGGAAGTTAAAGCCCTACCCTAACTGAACTCTCTCTGGACACACCCTTTGCATCCCCAGTTCCTGTAGTAAAATCTGAGATGGTCTGTGTGTAGTAAAATGTAGTAAATGTGATGCAGTAAAATCTGAGTAGGATTGAGGCCTCTAATCTGAGAAAGGGCAGTGTCTGAACCCCCAGAGGCTGCACCCGTGTTCTCCAGCCCCTCTTGCCCTGCTCTGGGATTAAATGGGTCTCCTGGTCAGGTCTGCTCCTTGAGGCCCCGGATTTCAATCCCAGCCTCTAAGGGACAAGGCTGGTTGCTCCCCTGGAGTCCATCGCTCTCCGGATTCCAGTCTGTTTCTCTTGCTTCTTCATCAGCTTAAGGTTGACAAGTTACCTAACCTCTTCTGCCCCATTGGTTCGTCATAATGGGAAGGCTTTGCTCACGAAATTAAATGAATTAACGAAAGTGAACCTGTTGCTTGGTGCACAGTCGGCCATCAGCTGTTCTTAACCTCTCCTGGACTTGATTCATGTCTGGGCCTCTGGGTGACTGGGGGCCAGTCTGCTGACCTAGAACTTGAAGAGCACTTTAAGCTGCTGCAAGCTGTTGGCTGCATGGGGGCCCCCTGAAGCATGTAGGGAGGTGGGGAAACATGGTGCCTACAACAGTCCCCATTTACCAGCTGAATCTTGCCTGTCCCTTGGGACAGGGCTCCTTGCCACCCAACCCCAGCTCCCTGCCCCCAACCACAATTCGGTGTTGACGTTTCTTTGCCCAGAAATACCCCCATGTGAACGAGAAGACGGCTTCTGAACATGTTTCTTCTTTGGTTCAAAGATCTTTATCTCTTGACGTCACAGGTCTCATTTCCTCTGCTTTGCGGAAGCCTATCAGTGCCTGCTTCTGCCAGAGGGGAACTGGGACCCTGTTTAAGAACCTGGGGGCCGGGGGTGGGGGGAGGGGGTGGCGGTGCGTGGCAGTGTTTCCCTGGAACAAAAGCCCTCTTCAGGGGCACAGGGGGACTTGCACCTCCCTGCAGGGGGAAGGCCTCCTCTTCCCTGCCACACCAGATGAGGTCAGTCCTCCCTTCCCCAGGCAGATGTTAGTATGTGTATTAGTTCTCCGTTTAGATCTTTAAGGTTTTTCTTGCCTCCAGAGATGCTCCCATATCTAATAAAGTACAGAGGGCAAGGCATTGGAGTCCTGGAGACCAGACTCTTCTTTCTTTCATTAATAGCAATGTTTATTAAGTTGTGGGCTTCCCTGATGACTCATGTGGTAAAGAATCCGCATGCAATGCAGGAGACTAAGGTTTGATCCCTGGCTCAGGAAGATCCCCTGGAGGAGGAAATGGCAGCCCACTCTAGTATTCTTGCCTGGAGAATTCCACGGATAGAGGAACCTGGAGGGATACAGTCCATGGGGTTGCAAAAGAGTTGGACACGACTGAGCTTGCACTCCCACGCATCCATTGAGCTGTAGGTTTGTTGAATTTTAGGAAAATTGCCTTTCTGCTTTGAAGGCGACGGAGCTCCTGGAGTTCTCGTGTTCATATTGACCCCTTGGATGTAATCAAGCACTGTCCATCCTTCGGGAAGGCTCCTCCCCGTTCATTCTTCTTAGGACGTGTCAGGAGCACTCAAGCTTGGATATGTTACAACGTGTTTCCTGCTCTACTCTTACTATCTGTGAGCATCTCCAGACTATCCTCATCTCCTCCTGGCCTGGGAGCTCATTGAGGTCGGAGGCTGTCTCTTGTGCACTGTTCCCGGAGCCTGGTGGGCATTGAGTGAATGAGAATTCCTTTTATGGACCGGGAGCAGCTCAGATTGGATTCTCACGTCAGAGTGAGAGAGGCAGGGAATGTATTCATTTAATGATCATGTCAGTCATTGCCCAAATGGGAGCCCAAAAAGACTGAGACTCATGAATCTCCCTTGTAGATACCTTTTTTTAAAACTTTATTTTTTACTGAAGTACAGTTGAATTATAATGTTGTATCATTGTAGATGGGCTTCCCTGGTAGCTCAGATGGTAAAGAATATGCCTGCATTGTAGGAGACCCGGTTCCATCCCTGGGTCAGGAAGATCTCCTGGAGAAGGGAATGGCTATCCACTCCAGTATTCTTGCCTGCAGAATCCCATGGACGGAGGAGCCTGGCGAGCTGCCATGGACTGGACCATGGCTATAGTCCATGGTCACAAAGACTGAGCGACTAACAGTTTTTCTTTCATCATCGTAGACACCTTTTAAAGACAACTGTTTTCAAGGGTCCACGTCAAGTAACAGATAAACACATCATTCCTATTTTGATTTAATCATTTATGCAAAAGTGACATTTACTTAAGACACCATTATTTATGTCTGTGGTGGGTGTCTTTTTATTTATGAAGGGCTTCAGGTCACGATTAGAGGGGAAGGCTTTGTCAAGGTTCTGTGCTTAGAGATAGACTAAATAGTAGGTATTCTTCAGCAGGGTTTCTGGCTGGGGTATTTACTACTGGGGCTTAATAAATTAGTTGATTGGCTAGACTGGGAACCACAGGCAAGTGGAGTGGAGAGCACAGTGGGGAGATTTTTTGATTCCTCCTTTTGGCCTTTTGCCCTTGGCCTGCCTTCTCTGACATGGGTTGGGGATAATGGACTTAGAGTGTCCAGCACAGATGTACTTCAGGGACTTAAGATACCTGTCATTACTGCTCTCCATAATCCTCCATAGCTTTGAGCCTCATTCCAACAACCTGGAGATTTGTTTGTTTGTTCAACAAATATTTATGGAGTGCAGAGTACTATATGTGCCTGGCACTAGTCTAGGTGCTGGAGATACTGAAATACTGGATGAAATAGAAGCCCTGCTCTCACGGGACTTACATTTTAGTGAAGTAATATCTAGGATCCACCATGTACCAGGCCCTGTTCTAACCAAAACACTTAAATGAATGAATTTTATCCGAATTGACTACTATAATTATTTATTTATTTACTTTTTTAATTGGAAGATAACTGCTTTACAATGCCATGGTGGTGTCTGCCATACATCAGCTCAAATGAGTCATAATCATATACACACACACACACACACCCTCCTTGAGAGCCTCCCTCCCTCTTGGGGAAGGAGAGGGTAGAGCAAATTAAGATAGTAACATTGACATATAGGCACTATCCTTATAAAATAGATAACTAACAGGAAGTTGCTGTATATCACAGGAAGCCCATTCTGGTCCCTTGTGATGACCTAGAGGGGTAGAATTACTGTATTTAAATCAAGTTATTTGATTTAAGTCAAGCTATTTGATTTGAGGTCCTGCTATGTTTATCCCCATTGTACACATGAGGAAATTGCGGCCTGGGGTTGTACAGCCAATCAGTGCAAATCTGGAGGTGGTACCCAGGAGACCTGGCTCCCAAGCTTAAGTTCTCAAATGCCACGTTAGCCACAGAAACTGAATGCCACATAAAGTGCCACCCTTGTGCTGGACCCATAGAAGGAATTTTCTTATGCAATTAGGCAACAAGTGAACCCACAAGGACTTGGCTGACTGGAGTCTAAGTGAAGCTCAGTCCTTGGTTTTCTCGGAGCGGTCCTGGCAGAGGTAGACTCGGCCACCAGTTAAGCAAACCTCACAGGCAGTCCTTGTACATCCTGCTCTTCCACTTTATGGAGTGGGTTTAGGTTCCTCTGCAGGACTCTAAGCTGGGGTCCATTTATCTTTTCGTCCCTCATACCTATCCCAGGACTTAGCATTATACATACTTAGTGAATGTGTGACAGTTGACTCCGTGGGGATATGACTAGCCCCATATATCCTGGAGTCATAAATATTGTAAGAAAACCTCCCTAAAAAAACTATACTGATGGTAGAAGACAGTAGATGGAAACACATTTCAAAAATCCCTTAGCCAGTCCTCTTGGGAATTTCTCTAAACCATGGACAGAATCCAGTCTCTCTGAAATTTCTCTAGATTCTAGACATTGCAGTTGTTAAGCAGAGTCATGCCTAGATGCCCTGCACTCTAGATAACATGTTGGAGCTGGGGCCATTGGACACATGGGGATCACACTATCTTGCAAATGTTTATTAAGCACCTGTCATGGTGCTACTTGCAGTGCTCAGTATTGGGGATGTAAGACTCAATATCAGAGAGTCCTCACCTAATGGAAGACACAGTACAGTGGTTATTTTTAACACCAAATCAGAGAGGAAGGGTGTGCATTAGAGAGCTATCTGGGAGCAGGAAGAGGATATTCCAACAATGGAGTGTGCTGTAGAGAAGGACTATGTCACAGGGTAGTTCTGAGAGATGCAGGCGGGAAGGGGAAGGGTCCTGAAAGTGCCAACAGTGGGTAAGGAGGGACTGCTCTGGGAGGGTATTGTGAGGTGGGGCCGGAGAGGAAGGTGAAGAGAGGTCTAGGGTCTTGGCCTCATCTCTGGGAACTTGAGGGCTTTCCAGGTGGCACAGTGGTGGAGAATCCGCCTGCCAATGCAGGAGACTTGGGTTCGATTGCTGGGTCAGGAAGATCCCCTGGAGAAGGAAATGGCAACCCACTCTAGTATTCTTGCTGGAGAATTCCATGGACGGAGAAGCCTGGTGGGCTACAGTTCATGAGTTTGCAAAGAGGTGGATATGAGCTCACACAGACAGGCTGGGACCTTGAACTTGATCTGAAACTCAGCAGGAGCCATTTAAGGTATTCTCTAGACAGGGCAGGGACAGGTCAGGTTGTGATTCTAGACGTGCATGTGAAGGACAGACTAGGGACGGACATGGACTTCAGGATGCTGAAGCTGAATCACAACCCAGGCTGTGGGGTTGAGAGGGAGGGCTAAGAGGGGATTTAAACCAGCCCTCTTACCTTTACAGATAAAGAAATCAGGAAGGAAAGGCCCCTCCCCAAAGTTCTATAAGGTGTAAGTGACACAACCAGGGGCAGAACTCAGACTTTCGACTCCCCGAATTTGTTCAGTCTCTGCCTAGACCATGTAGGGAAGCCACAAGTGAAACCCCCGACTCGGGTGGCCCAGTGTGTGAACCAGCTGGGCCAGGTTCACAGCGCTGCTGGGGATGAGGGTACAGGGGTTGGAGGGACTGGCCTGAGCCTTGCCCCTGCCCCACCAATGAGGCATGGAGAGGAATGTTCTGGGCCCTGAATCATCCTGGGCAAAAAAGGCAGGAGCAGCACCTAGGGGTGCCTGGCTCTCCCTGGAAGGATCTGGGCTGGGTGAGCAAACGGAGCAGTGCGGTCCAGCATGGAGTGAGATGACCTCCTGGGAAGCTTTCCTGAGAGGCTCAGTTGATTGACTTGGGGTCGAGGGAACCTCGGGGACCCAGGTCTCGGCGCAGAGCAGTGAGAGGTGGATGGAGTTTTGATGGGGAGTCCCAGCTGCACCACCTCCCTTGGAGTTCCTGGCTGTTCTTATGGCAGTAGCAGGCAGGCTGCCTGGGTGTGGGGTCCTCCTGCAGGGCGGGGCCAGGGTTGCGGGAAGGTCTTGGAGGTGGAATGGCTTCCCCGTTTCCACCATGGCCCTGATGAGTCGGGCGCAGACATGCACCCGTATGTAGGTTCCAAGGGCTTTTGCATCCTGGCTGGGCAGCCGGTGCCGTGGAAACACCTGCCTGCTAGAGTCGGCTTGGGTTCCTCCTCCCAACTGTGCTCTTTCTCAGCAGGTGGCTTCATCTTTCCAACTGCACATATCTCCGGATAACCAGTGCAGAGTGTGGGATGCTGTTGTAAGGCAATCAGAGGATACACTGCCTTCTGGAACTTACCAGACCTCCCCTGGGTCCCCTTCCCCTTCGACTTCTCTTACTCCACCCTGAGTGGCTCCCTTACTGTTTGCCTGCTGTTCTCTGGCTAATTTGTGAGCAGCCTAACCTAAAGTGCTGGGTCTGTTCCCTGAGTCAGCGGGATCTGGGGCATCAGTGGTGCTCAGAGGTGACTGCTGGAAAGATCCATACCCACAGGAAGCAGAGGCTCTGAGCAGAGATGATTTATTGGGCAGTTTAGTGGCCTGTGGAGCCCCCGTGGTGCCTGCCAGGCTAGCACAATGCAGCCCACGCTCCTGGGGTGGGTGGGTGTGTGGGGCATTCCTCCGGCCTCCCAGCAGTAATTCCAGCTGGGACCCTGGCCTGACACCTGGACTGGCAGCCAAGGGTAGCTTTGCAGTAGCGGCCAGAGCAAGGTCAGACCTGGCTGCAGCTAACCTTTCACCCTTGATCCTTCTCCTGTTTGGACCCACCCCACAGAATGGCCTTTGGTGACTTCTGGATTCCACTGACTTCAGGCCCCCGGACTTCCCGTCCAGGCCAAGCCCACTTGGTCTGGCTGAACTCCCAGCCTGACCCCACCCTGGCCCACCCTGTCCTGATCTCTTCCTGTTGGGAGCCCAGGGTGGGGTTCAGAGTTTAAAAGCAAAGCCTGATTGGCTTGTGTACGCCTTTTCTTCATATTTTGGATGAAGCACCGAACATGGAGGTTGAAAACCTGGGTTTAAATCCCCTGCTCAGCCACTCACTAGCCAGGTGGTCTTGGACAAGTCACGTCTGCTGTCTGTACCTCAGCTTTTCATCTAGTAAATGGGCAGGTCCCGCCACCACCATCCACTTCATGAGCTATAACACTTAGATCGTGTATTGTAATGGTTTTGTATGTGATCCAGTGCTAAATAAACCTGGGGCCATATCTGTCTCCATAAACCCAGGGTCTCCCTTTAAAAATTGCTTTGTCTTTTGTTGTTCAGTCTGACTCTTTGTGACCCCATGGACTGCAGCATGCAGTTTCCCTGTCCTTTACCATATCCTGGAGCTTGCTCAAACTCATGTCCATTGAGTTGGTGATGCCATCCAGCCATCTCTTCCTGTGTCGTCCCCTCCTCCTCCTGCCTTCAGTCTTTTCCAGTAAGTCAGCTCTTCCCATCAGGTGGCCAAAGTATTGAAGCTTCAGCTTCAGCATCAGTCCTTCCAGTGAATATTCAGGATTGATTTCCTTTAGGATTGACTGATTGGATCTAAAACATTTCATTCTCTATGCCTTGGTTTCCTTACTCTTTAGGAAGTTGGCACATATCATAATATTTGCTTTTTAGTTTTGTTATGAAAAATAGACTTGTAGACCAAAAATAATCCCAGTGTTCTGTAGCTGTTTAATTCGTGGCTGCTATTGTTGTTACTGGTATATAAATATTATATTAATGTCAGGATGTTAGATAGGAAGGGTTGCAGTCCCTATAACTTAAGAGTTAAAGGAAAGGTATAAAATCAGGAAATTTGAAGCCAGAAGAGCCCTTTGCAGGCCATGTACGATTGGTTCTCGGGCTTCTCAGGTGGCACAGTGATAAGGAACTCACCTGCCACTTCAGGAGACACAGGTTTGATCCCTGGGTTGGGAAGATCCCCTGGAAGAGGAAGTGGCAACCCACTCCCATCAATGGAGGAGCCTGGCGGGCTGCAGTCCATGGGGTCACAAGACAGTGAGACACGACTGAGCGCACACAGACACACACGACTGGTTCTCACTTTATGGAAGAGAAACTGAAGCTGAGGTCGATTTAGTGACCCAGAGAGAGCCACTCAAGCCTCCGGGGAGTGTGGGTAGGACATCAGGTCAGAGCTTTCAAGGCTGGTGCGGCTGCTCCGTGGGGGTGGGGCGTGGAACCTCGTGCACGCTGGTTCTGGCTTCCTCACCTGGCTCAGCATCTGAGGACTGGAGCCCTGGCGCTGGCTGAGCTGGGCCTGCACCTCCAACACAGGCTGCCTCCCTGTAAGCCTTGTTCATTCAGAGGTTGCAGGCAAAGCAGGCTTTTCCTGCCTATGCCAGGGACAGGTTGCCGAATGCACACAGAGATGCCAGCTTGTCGGCCAGATCAACCCTCGCTGGAGCCCGTGACTCAGGGCTCTCTCCTCCAAGAAGCTGCAGGAGATAACCACTGTCATTTGCAGCTCTTTGGTCACACAGATCTCTACCATTCTCCCTTGTTGCTTTCAGCAGTCTGTATTCTCTATGTGCCGTCTCTAGTCTTAACCACCTCCACGAAGCCCATCCTGATCACCTTTGTACGGAATAATGTGAGCAGGAGTGAGCTGGGCACATATTTGTGGGAAGAACATTCTAGGCAAGGGGGAGGGGGGAGTGCAAAGGGCCCAGGAAGGAATGGGGCACAGAATCCACATCCATTTCATTCTGCCTGTGGCTTATTCATCTATCTTCCCTCTAGGCTTTGGGGCTGAAGGGTAGGGGGAGGGCTTATAAGAAGGTCAGTTAGAGTTTCCACCATTTTTTTGTAGATTTACTGTGCTAGGCTCTTTGATAAATACTGTACTTGAATTGTTTCATTTACAATCTTCACAAAAACTGAGACTATGGGTGTGACTTGTCTGTATCTCCAGTGTGTGGTTTCATTTGAATAATCCAGACCGCCCCCCCCCCCCCCCCCCCCCCATGTTCCTGTTGAGTTTCATGAAAATCGATTTCTCTGCCTGGAAATTCCTAAAGCCCAGATTGATTAAGGGACCTCAGAAGTTGAATGACTGTTTTCATTCACTTCCTCCCACTCTGACAGGTGCCGGCGCCTGGCCAGGCCTTCCGGCAACATTCCTGAGAGGAGAGGGTGAGCCCCCCTCCCCCCCATGCCCAGGGGTGGGGAAGCCGAGCCCCAGAGACCTTCCGAAGGGTCCTGTAGTTGTGTCGTGCGTCGGTAGGGACCAGAGTTGGAATTCTAGCCCAGCTCGGGCCCGCGACCTGGGGGCACCCCGGAAAGTCCTTGTTTATAGATGTAATCCAGACTTCTTGCCTCGACCCTTGCCTGGGAGTGATGTAAACAAGTTCAGGATGTTCCCAGAGGCAGGCAAGGTCAGAAGAATGCCTGGACTGCTGCATTTCCTCCCCATCCTTTCCTAGGCTTCTTCCTACCCCTGGGGGATTCCTGCACGCTTGCGCAGAAGCAGCAGGCTGCCTGACCCTGGGGCGCCTGCGTGCTGCCCGCCTTGAGGGTCCCTCGCTGACCCAGCCGACCTGGGGTGGTTTCCTCCGCCCGGTGCTCAGGTGATGGCGGCTGACCGGAGCTCCCAGCCCAGCGAGAGGCGAGCACTCGGCCTTTAGCTAGCCTTCCCGCCGGAGGAGCTGACCTACCCTCTCTGAGCATTAGGTTCAGTGTCCACCCAAAGGAAGAATAATTCTTGCCTTGGAAATTGACTTTATACATTTTGAAGAGAAAATATATGTAGATATCCACGCACGCTTCAATGCATAGACGGTGTTTGGTATTTGGTACTTAGTATTTTTGCCTAAGCCAGAATTCAAACCCTGGTCTCTGGCTTTAAGACCCTGAACTGGTCTGGCTTCTTTGTGGCTGCGTCACAACAGGCCACACTGAACCGGATGTGACCACAGCTCCAGACCCTCCCGGCCAGAGGCTCAGCCTCTGAAGGCAGGGGGATGAAGTGGCCCGTGGATCAGCTTAGGGGCAGCGGAAATCAGCAGTACGTGGGTGCCTTTTTATTTATATATTAATAGCACTCAAATTCATGAGGTGTTTGCATGGCTTCCAAGCCCTCTTTTTTGAGTCGGGGGAGGAGAGATGTGAACTCCGGGAAAGGGGTTAATTGACAAGATGGAGACCTTAGGCATGGCTCTTATGTCTGATGTGGAGGAAGTTTCTAGAAGAGGGATGAGGATGAAAGTGGGGTCACTGCTGCCCGTGGGAGGGGGTGGGGGGAGGATGTGGTGAAGGAGAAAGTCAGAATCTAGGGTTTGTGACCCGGGAAGGAATGAGAATGAAAAGGGCTTTAGGGTTGGCTTAGCATGAACTGCTTGAGGTAGTTAAGTTTGTCTTCTTCGGAAAGAAGCCACAACTCCCTCCCAGCCTTATTGGAAAGGCACCTGAGATATTGTACCAGTAATTTATAAAGCCGACCCTCCATATAGTCTTCACTTTTCCTCTACTTACTCCTAGGAAGGTTTTTGTCCTTTACCCAGAGCAGGGGCCATTGTTCCTTTAAAGGTAGTGCACAGATACTCCTGTGGTCTACAGCTTGACCGTCCCTTTCATTCTTGGATTGAGGGACGGAGTGTCTGTTGGGTGCTGGGTACAAAAAAAAAATCTCTAGGGGCTGGAGGTGCCTCATGAAGCACAGGTGGTGTTTTTTATACTCAGAGTGACCTCAGGCACCTGCCCAAGGGCCCCTGGAGGTGGGGGATGAGGTAATGACCCTGAAATGACCACTGGCATCATAACACATAGAGTATACACGCAGAACTGTAGACATGTAAATACCTGTAAATACCTACAGTTACAGGCGGTAATGAAGGGGATGTGGCATTGAGGTGTAGGGGTGCTCCTTTGGAACAGGAGGGTCAGGCAAGGTCTCTTTAATCCAGTGCATTTGAGCAAAGACCTGCAAAAACTGAGTTCTGCAGAAGACCATTCTGGGCGAGGGGCTGGAGGTGGGGGTGTGTGCAGAGGCCCCAGGAAGGACTGTGGTTGGTCGGTATATGTGAAGAACAGTGCAGGGGTTGGAAGGGAGGGGGGCCACTCGGCTGAAGCCTTGGCAGAGATGGTCACCCAGTTGAATGAGCTGAGATGGCATTGGTGGGTTTTGGCAGAGAAACCCAGCTCCAAACCCAAATCCGATTCCAAGTCTCATTCCACTAGACCATCACCCCTTGTCATACAGATGCGAGGGCTTATTATTATTATCTCCACTGGGATGATCATCCCCACAGCTACTCTGCCGCTCAGGCTGTGAACTTGGAGGTGGAGAGCCTGGTGGGTCCCAAAGCTTGGCAGGAGCAGCTGCTGGTGAGGGTGGGGCAGGGGAACCTGTGGTGAGAACCCACCTGAGCCTGTGGTTTGTGCCCCGTCCTCTCTGCCCCATGGGTTTTACCAGCTCACCTCCAGTCTCCAACCATCTAGTGAGGCTGGTGTGAGTCAGTGCCACCTGCCACCTTAGATTAGAGGAAGCAAATTTGCTTTTAATCCACTCAATTCCAGATCAACACATCCAGACCCTTCCTATTTTTACAGATCGACTAAAGGGGGAAGAGAAGGGCACATACACTACAGGTTATAAATAGAATATGGGCAAGCAGATAAAGAAGATGTGTTGCAATGTACTACACAGAAGCCCAGAATGTTAAAACTGGCAGAGACTTAAGACTGTCTTGTCCAGATGGATACACAACTGTGTCCATATATCAATAGTTAATGCTACTGAACTGTAAACTTAAAATGGCTAAAATAGTAAATTGTATCTTATATTCAGTCAGTTCAGTTCAGTCACTTGATCGAGTCCGGCTCTTTGCAACCCCATGGACTGCAGCACACCAGGCCTCCCTGTCCATCACCAACTCCCAGAGCTTGCTCAAACTCATGTCCGTTGAGTCAGTGATGCCATCCAACCATGTCATCCTCTGTCATCCCCTTCTCCTCCTTCCTTCACTCTTTCCCAGCATCAGGGTCTTTTCTAGTGAGACAGTTCTTCCAATCATGTGGCCAGAGTATTGGAGTTTCAGCTTCAGCATCAGTCCTCCCAGTGAACATTCAGGACTCATTTCCTCCAGGATGGACTGGTTGGACTGGTTGGATCTCCTTGCTGTCCAAGGGACTCTCAAGAGTCTTCTCCAACACCACAGTTCAAAAGCATCAATTCATTGGCGCTCAGTTTTCTTTATTACATACATTATACCACAATTTAAAAAATTAAAATAATAATAATAATAAAAAGACTGCCCCATTCAACACTCTGCTTTAAGGTTGAGAACAGAGAAGTTTAGTGACTCACTCACAGACACACAGCAGGTAAGAGATGTAGTCTGGCCTGGACTCTGCTCCCCTAGCTCCTAGTCTAGTACCTTTTCCAGTGACTGCAACTATGTTTTCCTTGTTGATGGAAACGAGAACAGAGAAGTCAGTCACCCTTTGGTCTTGGAAACTCCTGGACTTCAAATATGGCGTCTGAGGATCCGTGCAGGGTTTTAGCTGACCTTTTGCTCTATGCAGCTCCCAGCAGTTCTCCTTGGATTAATTTGAGCCTCACCTCCCTTCCGTGGCTCTCTGAGGAGCTGCAGTGATGGTCCTGCAAGGCTAAGACCTACAGCTGGAGAAAGAAAAAAACAGTAGAGGATGGACTTGGTCATAAACTCTGATTTAGGACTGAAGCCTTATTGTGGCTTCTCCAATTCTCCTGGTCTCTCCTCATTTGTGCCTCATGACACCTGAGGGCAACAGGGGCATTGCTTTGGTGGGCACTTTAGAGGTGAAAGAAACATCTGATGGGAATGCCACTGACCTCCTCGGTGCTCATCAGCACCATCCGTGTGGTCCCAACCCCTAACTCCAGCCCCTCCTCCCTGCCTCAGGTTCCATTCATGGCATCATCTGTGTGATGGAATGGGATTAACTGAGTTGATGGGGCCTGAGAACTGAGGGAACTTTGCAGTGGTGGCATTCTGGCCAGGAGAATGGAGGAGGGTGTTGGTTTTAGGCACTGAAAGGTAATAACACCTAACTTTGCACTCAGAGAGCAATAGGCAGGGCACAGGGATTCTTCAGAGGTCACTGGGCTAAGGAAGGAATGCAAAGCTAGGAACTTGGAGGTACTGAGCATATATTTATTTGGTACTTAATGGTGATATCAAGCCCTTCTGTGTAGCCCCAAGTGCTAGGCTCTGGAGACTCAGAGTTTAATTCGGGATTTCTATGCCTCTGTTCTTCCCCATCGTACCCAGGAGGGTCCTGCATTCATCAGTGAGCTCGGTGGTCCTTAACCGATGGGGAGAAGATTCACACACACACACTCATGTACCCATGTGAGGCAGAATCACAGATGTGTGACCCAAGTGGAGAATCTAGGTAACCCAAGTCGCATGCGTACCAGGTCCAGGACCAGACCCTAGGAGTGTGATGGGTGGGACAGGACAGAGCTTCAACAGGAAATCTTGGGAAGAGAGTGGGCTTGGAAAAGAGATGAGAATGTTGGCTTTGGAAGGCCACAGTGATGGAATGCATTTCTAGCAAACATTTCCTGGCTCTGCCTGTGTCCTAAGAGAGGCATTTTGGTGTGGAGAGAGCACCAGGTTGACTTAGGAAGATGTGAGGTCAAGTTTTCTCTGTTTCCCTACCAGATGGCTTTGGGTAAGTTACTTAAATTCTCTGAGCATCCATGTTCTTCTCTGTAAAATGGGTTAGGAAAATCCTCTACATCTAAGTAAAGGAATGTTGAAATGAAGCAAAACTGTTGAATGAAAGATCCTGGCTCCTGTGTTGTATCATGTTAGTCACAAGTTTGCCAGAAGCTATGGACAGAGATTGTGTGAGTTTCCCAGCTGGTTGGATCTGAGTTCAAATCTTGTGACTCCCCATCATCACCCCGTGTGACTTTTAATCTCTTGTTCCTTCCTGACTAAGTTGAGGAGGTAATAATCTATTTGTGATTTATCTACCTGCTGACGGTTTCAGTCCACCAGTGGATCGAAAGTTTCAGGCAAATTCTTTGCCTCCTGGCTCCCCAGCCCTGGATCAGGGTCTCGCCACCTAGAAGGTGCCCAGTAAACAGTGTTTGACTGGTCCAGTAAATGAATAAGGGTCTTGGGAAAGGTTCAAATGGAAGCTGCGACATAATGGTGGGATTCCTGGGGCTCAGAGCATCCTTACAAAGCTCATGTTTTGCTCCTTTTCTTGCAGGACTCGGGTCAAGCTGGAAAGCCTGGAAGATGCTTATATTCTGCGGGGAGATGATGACTCGCTCTCCGACAAGCACGGCTGTCCAGCGTACGTCAGCCCGGAGATCTTGAACACCAGTGGCAGCTACTCGGGCAAAGCAGCTGATGTGTGGAGCCTGGGAGTGATGCTCTACACCATGCTGGTCGGGCGGTACCCTTTCCATGACATTGAGCCCAGTTCCCTCTTCAGCAAGATCCGGCGTGGCCAGTTCAACATTCCAGAGACTCTGTCGCCCAAGGCCAAGTGCCTCATCCGGAGCATCCTGCGGCGGGAGCCCTCGGAGCGGCTGACCTCCCAGGAGATTCTGGACCATCCTTGGTTTTCTACAGATTTTAGCGTCTCGAATTCAGGCTATGGTGCTAAGGAAGTGTCTGATCAGCTGGTGCCGGATGTCAACATGGAGGAGACCTTGGACCCTTTCTTTAACTGAGCTCACACCCCACGGGGACTTAGCAGGTACCAGAAGCGAGAGAGAGGGCAGCGGAGAGGAGTTCTTCCAGGGAACACGTATCGCCTGGCTTGGTAGCAAGAGGGACATGGACACTCACAGGCTTCTTGGTTCAAAGAAGGAAAACTGTCCAGGAGCTGACTGAACATGTAGCATGGAGGCCAGAGACGCGGGATGGAGGCGGGCTCCAGGGTCCTGTCGGGTGGGCAGGAGCCCCCTGGAGCTTCTCTTGCCTGACGGAGCCCCCCGGGAGACCACCCCTATCAGCTGGGCTGCTTCCGCCTTTCCCCCTTTCCATTTTGTTCCAAATAGTTGCAAATCTTGATAGAATCAAAACTCTGCCTCAAACACACATCTTGGCATCGCACTGTTAGCGTTTAACTTCTTGTCATGATTCAGGGAAGGTACCATTGGCCAAGGGTTTTTTGTTTTTTATTTTCTTTTTAAACAAGCCAGCCACCTATCTGATAATTCACGGGGTTCATTAAAAAAAAAAAATTCGGTGCACACAGACTGATGTGAAACCTGGGTGCTAAAACTAAAAGAAAATAAAAGTCCAGTTTGTGTCTCCTAATTGCGCTCTTCAACTCATTTCTTCTAACTAAACTATTGAATATCCTGGTCAGGAAATGACACGTTCAGTGCTTTGCTCCCTGAAGTGGGGAAAAAACAGACCTGTCCTGTAACCCAGTATTCTGTTCTGTGTCAATTGGTTTGTGGCAGGAAGCTCTTAGAAGTCAAACTTCCAGATGCATCATTGCGATCATAGTTTAAAGAAAGAAAAATGAAAGGAAAAGAGAAATTCAGCTCTTTAATTTTATTTTTATTATTATTGTTTTTTTTTTTTTTTTTTTTGGTGAATGACGAGGGCTGCATCACAGGCATGCCTTTTTGCTGAGATGTTAGTGATGGAGTGAGATTCCAGATGCTGTTGGAGTCTGAAGCTCTTGTAACACTCTGATCTCAACTAAACATTTTGTCTTTGCTTTATTGGCAACTCATGAAATGAAGCAGGTTGTCCCACATGTATGAAATACAGGGCAGCTATCGCATTTTCTTTATGGAATATGATTATTGTAGCTTGGGAGGCCCTCTGGTTTGGACAAAAACTCTCAGTTGAGACAAGCAGGAAGGAAAATAAGCTGAAAGCTAGGATGATATTAAAAAACAAACAAAAAAAAACAAAAAAAAAAACAGCTCTCTATCCCCATACGCACCTTTGTATTTTTCAAGAACTCTTCTATTTATTAAGGAAAATGTCACATTGTGATGTATTAAGCCAGTACTTCAATTACGGGTTAACTTGGGTAACATGTTACATGCTGTAGTTAACATTTATATATATATATTTTCTTCTTTGTTTGAGTATTTCTGTCCCTGAAATAACCTTTTATTTGGCTTTTCTAGATAGCTTTATTTGATTTCGAGTGGCAAATGTTTTTCTTTTTTTTTTTTTTTATCTGTTATGGCTTTTCTATATTGCTGTATGATACAGAACTCTTTGGCATCAATATTTGTGTTTCCAGTACCTCAGTTGTTCGGATTTTACTGCCTGTATATGTTTTGTGAAATGGTCATGTTTTTGGGTAGGTGACACGTGGACTCTAGTATGTAAATGTTACTTGAATCTGTGCTTCATTATAGTATGTGGCATGTATGTGCAGACCTTGGATGCTCTATTTCTACTTAGCAGGAGCCCGGCCTCACGTTCCCAGGAGGACGGCTTAACCATTCATCGTCAGGAGACAAGGAGGCCATGGATTTGCTCTGGATTCTATTTTGATAACAGGAGATAAAAAAGGAGAGAGGGTTTTTTACATTCTGAAGATGGGGCTGAGTTAAGAAGGACCTGTTTTTCTTCCCTCTCCCTTATTTTTTAAGTACCTTGTTGGAGGAAAGATTGGTGACATGCATGGTGGGAATCTATGGCCTCTGGTGCTTTGTCCTGTATTCGGTTAATGTTTTTGTCCTAATCTCTTCAATCAATAAAATTGTGCGTATTTAACTAAACTCGTGGGGTCTGGCAAATGATGATTTTTCCTGCCATCCGGGGTTTGAAGCCCACCAGCCTCAAACTCAAACCTCCCACCAGCCAGGAACTCACCCATTCTCTTAGGTCAACACTCCTTCGTGAGTGAATCACAATCACTATGTATACAAAGCAATATACATGGTGTGGGCATGTGCTGGCTGATTTAGATGGAATATCTCACTGAATTCACACTTCCGGAGGTGTGAATTAATGTTCCTATTATAGGTGAGGAAATCAGCCCAGACAGTTTATAACCCAATGTGTAACCACCTTTAGGTGACTGAGGAGTGAACCTCAAGTCCAGTGAACCCCTAGCTTGCTATGTTTTCTAAGATTTTAAAGCCCAGAGGTTCTCAGGGCAACTGTAAAAGTAACTGGAAGAGTAAGGCTTACCTCGGTCTCAAATCATGCAGAATTCCACATGATTCCCCAAGAAAAACAGCTTCCCCTGCAAACCTGATTGGAAATCATCAAGGAAGAAACCACCAGGCTCCCAGAAGTGAATGTCCTTCCAGCAGCCTTTCTCTAGGTCAAAGATCTGTGTGTTAGGGTTATCAGAGCTAGGTGGGCTCTCTCAGCAATCCTATGCTCTGTAGACCTGATTTAGGAGATGTATCCCCAGCCCAGAGGGTCAGTTCAATCCTGAAGCGTTTAGTAGGTGCCACCTCTGTCATTTCAGTGCAGGCTGGGGAAACAGACATGGAAACAGACAAAGACAGTAGGCAGCATTGAGTGGTGGGTGAACAGGTTCATGGCAGCCCACAGGTTGGGCGCCCCCACCTGACTAAGGCTGTCTGTGTCCTAGAAGGGGTGGCTGCTGAATCAGTCCAGAAGGACATGGCTTTGGGTATTGAAGGAAGAGAAACGACACTACTCTAGGCAGAGGGAACTGTGCAAGAGAAGAATCTAGTCCTCAGTGCCAAGCTGTGGATGGACTTCATCAAAGTCCTTGCAAAGGTGTGGTTTTGTGGCATTTGGAAGGGCATATGGCAGAAGAGGCTTTCTAGTTGGCTGGACCCATCTTCTAAATTCACAAAGTGCTTATCATCCAGTGACATCACCTCCATATCCGCAGCAGCACCTGGCCCTGTGCCTGGCACATGTGAGTGTTCAGTAAACAACGGTTCATTGATGTTTAATTTGATCTTCCTGAGCCAGGGATCGAACTAGCATCTCTTGTGTCTCCTGCATTGGCTAGTGGATTCCTTACCACTAGTGCCACCTCGGAAGCCCAGGCTGAGGGGCTCTAAATACTGCTAAATTTCCTTCCAGCCCTTCTAAGGGGCACATCATTAGAAAACAACCTTTGTAAGGACTGGACCCCACCAGGAGTGGCTTTTGCTAGGACCCAGAAAGGCTGATCCAAATTCTTTGCTCTTTCACTGCCTGTGATTAAGCAGCAGTGGGCCTGCTGCCTAATGAGTGCCTGTTTGAATTGCGTTCTGTCAAACCTTCCCATGCGTGGTTGCTGGGGGGAGAGAGTTGTTGGCACACACAACTTCCAGCCTCTAGATGAAAGCGTCCACCGTGGTAGGGACCCAGAATCAGAAAGATTCCTTTTTCTTAACATTTGCAAGCCTTAGCCAGCAGAAATCTTTATTCGAGCTTGCCTTTGAGGGTAGATGCTTCATGCCTTTACTACTTAACCCAGTCCTGGGGCAGGGCCAGGACCCAGGCCACTGGAAGTGAAGGTGGGGGCTGGGGAGGTAGTGAGCCTCGCTCTGTGACCAGGTAAATCACTCCACTTTTATAAGGACCAAGGGTGTTGTGAGGATTAACTGACATGAGGTGAGGCAGGTCAGAAGCCAAGTTCTGAGCCAGGCTGACCCGGAGACTGTGGTAATAGCAGCCAAGGGCATAATGAGGTGGAGTTCTTACAACCGGGGATGGTGTGGAGTTCCCACAACCCAGGATGGCCCTGGAGTCAAGAGTTTACCAAGTGCCATCAAAAAGAGGTGACAAGAACCCACTGAGACCCCTCCCCTGCCACAGCTGAGGCAGCTTCAGCTTTCAGAGTCTTACACGTGTCTAGTTCTCACATAGACGTAGAGGGGGGAGGATGAAATTTCGACTGCCAGATGCACTTAAGAATTACTGTCAAGTCTAGCTCTTGATGAAGAGTGGCCAACACAGCTTTGATAAAGCAACCAAGAAGTCAAAGGCATTCCCAGAGCCCACACTGAGAGTGGGTAATGGACTCTGAACTGCAGGACCAAGGTATGAATGAGCTGGGTCTGTAGGTCATCCCTTATAAACTTCAGGGGGTTTATTTTTCACCCAGCTCATCTCACTTTGATCTTAGGTCCTTCGCAATGGCCTTTTCCCCTAACTCAGTCCATTCTCTGTGACTAACCTAGTGACCATTATTTAATGGGTTTCAGGTGATCCTCTGAAATAATTGTGAATTATATGTATATCGAGATATCAAATGTCTAAGCCAAAATTTTGTTACTCATCATCTCTGCTGTTAGATACTTCCATGTTTACAAGTCAGGTAATTCTCCAGTGTTGTAACAACAGATAAAGGCCAGGTAACTCCCAGGTAAATGATTCTCAGACAGTAAAGAATCTGCCTGCAATGCAGGAGACCCAGGTTTAATCCCTGCGTCAGGAAGATCCTCTGGAAAAGGGATGGCTACCCACTCCAGTATTCTTGCCTGGAGAATTCCATGGACGGAGGAGCCTGGTGGGCTACAGTCTATTGGGTCACAGAGTCTGGCAAAACTGAAGCGACTGAGCACACACATACATACAACTCAATGCTGGAGATGGAGTCCCTTGCTCAGCCCATGGATAATCCCTGTTGGATCTGTTGTTTCCATGACCTTGAGTCCTTGGGTGTGTATGTCTATATCTGTTAATCCATATCTATACTATCACTACCAGAAACCAAACTTTGAAACAAGTTAGAGACAAAAGGAAGGAGGAAATAGGAACCCACACCACCTATTCAATCTATTGATAAGCCTTTCAAGATAGGCAGCAGATTTTACAAATGAGTAAAGTGAGCCTCTAAGAGATTAATTGAATAATGCCATCCAGTTAATGTCAAATCTTCTGTTTGAACCTGGTTTCACTGTCTCCAAAGCCACTCCATGCTGTCAGAGGAAACCTTGATGCCTTTAAGTGCAGAGACCTGAATATTAAAGCCTGGGAGTTGTGACCAGAGCCCCCCTCTCCTCTCCCACCCACTGGAGAATGTTTTCTGGCAGCTCTCAGAGGTAAGGGACTAGAGAAGGGTTGAGAGTATCACTGAGGCTAAGTAAAGTTTTCACCTTTCCTGAACTTAATCACAATTCAACCAGATGTGGACAGAAAACTTACGAGGAATATCTTTCATTTCTAAAAGAAGCTTCTAGGAGGAGGGAGGAGGGATAAATTAGGAGTTTGGGATTAACAGATACAGACTACTATGTATAGTACTATGCGTAAAATAGATAAGAACATGGAACAACAAGGAGCTATAGCACAGGGAACTATTTATTAATTACTTTTTCATAACATGTAATGAGGGACTTGCCACGTGGCACTAGTGGTAAAGAACCCTCCTGCCAAAGCAGGAGACAAGAGACACAGGTTCAATTCCTGGGTTGGAAAGACCCGCTGGAGGAGATGATGGCAACCCACTCCAGTATTCTTGCCTGGAGAATCTCATGGACAGAGGACCCTGGATTGCTACAGGCCATAGGATTGCGTAGAGTCAGATAGGACTGAAGTGACTTAGCATGCTGGCGTGCAACCTCTATAGAAAGGAATCTGAAAAAGAATATGTGTATGTGTATGTGTGTGTGTGTGTGTGTGTGTGTGTGTATAATCGAATGGCTTTGTTGTACACTTGAAACCAGCACAACATTGTAAGTCAACTATACTTCAGTTTAAAGAAAGGGAAAGAAACTTCGACTCACCAAGACTGTGAAAGTTTTTGAATTATGGACATCTAGGTGAAATGGAAGGACTGAGGCTAAAGCTGAAGCTCCAATACTTTGGTCATCTGATGTGAAGAGCTGACTTATTGGAAAAGACCCTGATGCTGAGAAAGATTGAAGGCAGGAGGAGAAGGGTATGACAGAGGACGAGATGGTTGGATGGCATCACTGAGTCAATGGACACGAGTTGGAGCAAGCTCTGGGAGCTGGTGCAAGGACAGGGAGGCCTGGCACACTGCGGTCCATGCAGTCCCAAAGAATCAGACGTGACTGAGCAACTGAACAACAAACAACAACAGATGTAATGAGAAGTTGGTTCGATACCTGGGTTGGGAAGATCTCTTGGAGGAAGAAATAGCAACGCACTCCAGTATTCTTTCCTGGAGAATCCCATGGACAGAGAAGCCTGGTGAGCTACTACAGTCTATAGGATCACAACTGAAATGACTTAGCATGCACAGATGTAATGAAAAAACAACAGAGTTTGAAATTAGAAGGTTTTGGTTCACAAAATCTGTCCCTTGTCTTCTGCGTGATCTATGACAAGTCACTTTTTTAATCTCAGTCTTTTCATATATGAAGAAGGAACAAACGATTATTGTGAAGATAACTAATCTCTCATTAGTTTCCACGCTGTGTAAGCTGTAAAGTAGTCTACACGTGCTTTTATAAGGACAGATGGCCTGAGCAATACTACATCTTATAAGTACTAAAAATAACATTCTAAGGTGGCTTTAAGGGTGAAGGCAAAATAGGATTCAACTAGGTGAGTCAGCAGCAGTGAAGGGTGGCCCCTGGGTTTCCCCACCCAAGGCACAGCTGCTCTATCGATGAGGCGACTCCTCTGAGGCCCTCTCATAGCTCTTGATCCAGGAACCTGTGTTCTGAGACCTCAGCTGAAGCTGAGAAGCAGGTAGAGGTTGAGGGAGAAAGAAGAAAGAAGGCTGAACCATCAGGCTGAGCCTCCTCATTATATTCTTAAGGCCTTAATTTCATACACCCTTAGCCCAGACCATGCCTGCAAGATCCTCCAAGACATCATCAGAGCTCTTCTTAATTCATCCCATGATGAGTTGTCAACATCTTACCTCTACATGGAGACCTAGAAGACATTATGCTTTCTTCTCCTAAGTACAGGATGAATGATGGAACCATTGGTAATTTTTCTTTGAAGATGACATTCCTAACCATTGGATCTTTGAAAGCTTTGGTGATGTGACAGGGCCCTGAATCTTCATAAGGTTTATGTCCCACTCTTTAAAATGACAAGCACCTTTATAAGGCTAGCCAACCCTTGCTCATCCTTCCTGATCATAAAGTTATCTAGGTAATGGATGAACAAGATGCCCTGTGGGAAATCCAGATGGCCTGCTCTCCTCAGACTATGTTCTGAAAGAAGGCAGCAGCTTTAATATGACTCTGGATCAACTGTGATTATGTATTGTTGTCCATTTCACCTCAGGGCCAACTGTTTTTTCTGTCTCTCATGATTTGGATAAAAAAGATCACATTTATCAAATCAATGGCCATGTAGTATGTATCCAAGGCCATTTGAATCTGCTCTTGCAGAGATGTGACAACCGGTAAAGCATCTTTGATTGAGGCTCATGATTGGTTGAGCTTGTGGTGGTCTGTGGAGAAGGCAAGGGCACGCCACTCCAGTACTCTTGCCTGGAAAATCCCATGGACGGAGGAGCCTGGTGGGCTGCGGTCCATGGGGTCGCTCAGTCAGACATGACTGAAGTGATTTAGCAGCAGCAGCAGCAGCCGTGGTGGTCTGCAGGCATTCCCCAGGGTTCCTCTGGTTCTGTAGGAAGCAGACTGCCATACTAAATGGAAATATGAGTGGCACCATTGGACTCTGTTCGGTGGCACTAATTACCCACTCTGCCTGAGGATTGTGACACTGTTCGTTATTTTATTCTCCAGACAGGAGTGGGATATGTGGGGAACCAGTTTCAGAAGACCCTTTTGCTTCCTCCCTGCTGGTTCTTATCTCATACGTCAAGACCCAGTGTGGGAGTTATTATATGTGCTTGGTATGTCAAACTCAGTTATACTTTTGGGGGATGGGGATATGATGGCCAGGTATGTCTGCAGACCCTGTGGACCCAACATGAAGTGGGCAAGGACTCCATTCATTATGTGACCCCCACGTCTCCGGCCTAATGTGGAGCCATCATGATCTTCTGGGTTTCTGGGTTTCTGGGTCTTAGTATCAATGCTACCTTGTTTTCAAAGGTCTTCGAAATGGCCAGGAATTTCTGTTTCCTCAGCAACAGCCACCCAAGTAAGTGACTGCAGGCCCCTTTAGGAAAGTCCTGGGGAATCATTATAGACATTTCTTGGAGATAGTATGTGTTCTGTTCCAGACCACCGCAATTAAGTAAATGTCACAATAAACTGAGTCACTCACATTTTTTGGTTTTCCAGTGCATGTAACAGTTATGTTTACACTATTTGCTCTGCAGAGGATCCTGTCCCACTCTTTGCAACCTCATGGGCTGTAGCCCGCCAGGCTCCTCTCTGCATGGGATTCTCCAGACAAGAGTATTGGAGTAGGGTGCCATTCCCAACCCAGGGATCGAACCCAGGTCTCCTGCATTGGCAGGTGGGTTCTTTACCGTCTGAGCCACGAGGGAAGTATATTTACACTCTACTGCAGTCTGTTAAGTATGCAATAGTGTTATGTCAAAAAATATATATGGTACCTTACTTAAAAAGGCTTTATTGCTAAACTATGCTAAGTATCATCTGAGCCTTCAGCAAGCTGCAGTAGCAACATCAAAGATCACTGATCACAGATCACTGCAACAAATATGTGCTGTGCTTAGTCACTCAGTCATGTCTGACTCTTTGCGACCCCATGGACTGTAGCCCGCCAGGCTCCTCTGTCTATGAGATTCTCCAGGCAAGAATACTGGAGTGTGTTGCCATGTCCTCCTCCAGGGGATCCTCCCAACTCAGGGGTCGAACCCCGGTTTCCTGCATTGTCGGCAGATTCTTTACCCTCTGAGCCACCAGGGAAGTCCCACAAGAAATAGAACAATAATTTTAAAAAGTTTGAAATATTGTGAGAATTACCAAAATGAGACACAGAGACAGGAAGGGGGCAAATGCTCTGACAGACTCGCTTGGCTCAGGGCCACTGCAAAGCTTCAGTTGATAAAAAAGGTGCACTATTTGTGAAGCATAATAACACAAAGCACAAAAAAATGAAGTTTGCCTCTATAATATACACTTGTTTTGCTGCCGCAGGGTCCTTTCTCCTGATAAATCAGCTCCCTTAATTGCCAAAAACCCTGAGTCTGAAAACTTCCTTCCAGTTTCCTTACCTTATCTGAAACTGGACAAAGCATATGACACTTTATTTTAGTCATTTTATTACGGTTAGTCTCCTGATCATTCTTAACTTCCTTCCTAATACACTGAGGACTCCACGGTAATTCTGGCCTTTTGATTTTGGCAGTTAGGTTAACACTTTACCTTGACTGCCTCAGGGCCTCATCATCCCATTGCTACCTGCAAGCTGTCTCCATAGCAACCCCTCTTCCTTAGCTGTGGCTTCTGCCAAGAGCCAGCACTGAACTTAGTGCTGTCTCTCTCCAGTACATTCCTGATGGCCTTGGTGACCTTTAAGCCACCACGAAACGTAATCCTCGGGTGGATCTCCTGGCCTCATATAACACATCTGTTGCAGCATGTTGTCTTCCCTGCGATTTTAATCCCTTTTTCTGCTGTTTCCTCACTAATTCAGGCATTTAGTCTGGCTCAGTGTTGGCTGTTGCTTTCTCCAGTTTTCTGGGAAATCTCCTAAAGGCATATGGATATCATCCCCAGGATCCTTCTTATATTGGTGTCAGAGTTCTCCATCTGCTGTAAGAAATTATCATAAGCTTAGAGGTTTAAAACAATACAAATGTATCATCTATCTCATAGTTCTGTGGGTTAGCTGTCAAACACAGGCCTCACTAGGTTAAAACCAAGGTGATGCAGTGCTCCTTTCTTTTCTGGAGGCTTTGGGAGAATCCACTTCATTGCCTTTCCCAGCTTTTAGAGCCTCAGCTGGTAGCTCCCCTCCCCCAGGATCACAAAGTCTCTCTGCCCCCATCATCGCATCCCTTTCTCTGACCTTTTTCTGCCTCCTGCAACTTCTACTTTTAAGGACCTCCATAATTACACTGAACCCACTTGGATAATCCAGGATAATCACCATATTTCAAGGTCAGCTGATTAGCAATTCTAATTCCATCTGCAACCTTAATTCCCTTTTGCCTTGTGAACTGACAAGTTCACCGAATTCTAAGGATTAGGACTTGGACATCTTGGGGGTGGGGACCACTATTCTGCCCACAACAGATAGTAAATCCTTTAACCAAGGAGAGTGTCCCCAAGTCAATAAGGTCTTCCTTATGAAATTTTGTGTTCTAATCCCCTGATCAAGAATCTTTAAAATTCAGGACTGCAAATAACTATTCCCACCAAGACTTTCTGGCTAATTATTGGAGCTGTTTTGGAATGTAGGTCCATTTCTTTCTTATCAGATACTATATGGAGCCGGCACTTTGAGTTTCTGGATTTCTGTGTTAATTTTATCATGTGACCAAAGATCTTTGAAATGTTTAGGAAATCGTTGTAGTATATACTTGTGTGGGTTATGGGTCATGCAAATACTTAACTCAAATTATTGACTTGGGATCCGAAAGTGGACTCTGTTGTCTTTCAGTGTCTTCCCACATAGGAGCAGTATTAGCTGTTAATAGGAGTGAGTGCTTTCAGACTCTGAGGCATCAGATTTCTGGGGAGCCAAAATCTTTGGGGGGATTCACCAAGGTATATAAGAGGATCCAGATTTTCCCAACCAAGGCCTTGACTTTGGTTTAACAGAGCTGTCTTGGCCGTATATTCAATTGTCTGAAGCTCTACACTAAGTATTACATCCTGAGTTTTGAGCCTTTCCTGTTTTCCCACTGATAACAGGACCTTCTTTGTAAGCTACCAAAGAGGCCCTCTGGTCTTCACACTCAGTTTTAAATTGTTTGTTAACTACCCTCAACTTTCCATTGTCCATCTGAATTGCAGTGCCATCCCACTGTCCTTCCTACGCAAGGATGCTAATCAGCGTCCCAGAACTGACTTCATCCCCCATTTCAGCTTCCCAGGGCATCCTGGGAACAGGAGTGCTGGGGACAAAAGATGAGTACCAAAAGTGCTCCTGAGGAGGTGGGGGTGCTCCTCCTCAGGTTCTTCTTTCAGGTCCCCCGACCCCAGAAGTCCTCCCAGTCCTCCTTTCCAGACTCCTCTAGAGCCCCAAGCCTCTGCCTCCACAGCCAGGGTGGAAGGGAATCCAGAGTTTCAGAGCCTGTCTGGCCCCATAGATTGCTGCCTCCTTCCCAGAGGAGGAGAAGCTGGCCTAAGGATCTAGTCCTCTGTTTCTCCATACTCTGGGTGGAATGTTCCAGGGAGGATGTGCACTTCACTTGGAAGTCAGAATTTATTTCTTCTTAGTGAGGAATGATCAGAGAACTGGGAAGCCTCTTGGCTCTGAAAACGTAATACCTTAAAGGCATACTTAAAATATAAGTTCCTTATAAATTATTAACACGAACACATTTCTTTTATATGCCTTCCACTGTACAGGTTCTATCTTTACATATTGCTACTTGGTGGGCAAAGAAACTTAAGAATCATCCAGTTTGGTTCCCCATTTGTATAGGAGAGGAAGGACACTGAAGGTCAAGGAAGGACTGAGATATTCTAGCTGTTCTCACGACATTATCCTTCAAGACACAGCCCTGGGGTCACCTCTTTCAGAGAGCAGTGCTTGAGCACCCACCCTGCCCAGGGGCCCTGCTCCACCCTGGACTGTGTTCTCTGGGAGGGCAGGGTTCCTCCTAATGTGTCTCTTTATTCCCAGTGGCCCACCTGGGTCCAAGAACAGTCAGTAGGCACCACATGTGTGTTGAATGAAAGAAGACAGGTCAGAGATGCTCTCGGGGCCAAACCAGAGAGACGAGTCTCAGGTTCGGCATATAGCAGTCTAATGCGAATCTCACAGGCGAGATGATTATGCCCAGGAGGGGAGGATAATAAGGGAAGAGGACAGCAAGAAATAACCGGCAAGCTCGAGAAAGCATCCTTTCTAAAAATTATCATTTTCTTTATTACATAGGAGGCTTTGTAATATACTGAATCCAGCTGGCTGCTGGGCTAGAAGGCAAAGTCTTACATCCCTGATCTGACTGAATATTTAAAATCTTTACACCAGTGAATGGAGAAGGAAAGGGCAACCCACTCCAGTATTCTTGCCTGAAGAATCCCATGGACAGAGGAGCTTGGCAGGGTATAGTTCCCGGGGTTCACATGAGATGGACACGGCTTAGCGTCTGAACCACCACTGCCGCCGTACCATTGAAGGGATTGAAATCTAGAACACAAGGCTTCTTGAGCAGCACTGCTGCTTTATTACATGTTGGGCTGGTGTTCAGTCACTCAGTTGTGTCCCACTGTGTGACCCCAGGGACTGTCACCTGCCAGGCCCCTCTGTCCGTGGGATTTCCCAGGCAAGGATACTGGAGTGGACTGCCATTTCCTCCTCCAGAGGATCTTGCTGACCCAAGAATCGAATCTGAGCTTCCCGTGTCTCCCGCACTGGCAGGTAGATTCTTTACCACTGAGCCACCTGGGAAGCTTATTAAATATTAATATGGGACCTCTTAAAGGCATCAGCGTTCCCACTGGCTTACAAATGCCTTTCTCAGGAAGAAGAGCCTGGAAGTTACATCTCTCATGTAAGAAAGCGTTTTATCGGTTCAGCTCCAAGAAGGTTATTGACTCAGTTTCCTTGTGGCCCACTTGCCTCCCACAACACAGATGGGCCAACAACTCACATCTATGTGAGTCCAGTGCTGTGGAAAGTCCCAGGGTTTGCAAAGTTGTCTGTTGTATTGGTATTATTACACCTCAGTCATTACACAAAGATCTTATACTTGCAAATTTATATTTATATGCTTATAATATTATACTTATAAATTTACTTATGCTACTCTACTTCTTCCTTGAGGAAGTAATTATATAGAGCTTTAAGGGTAGAAACCAAAGAACAAAAGGATAAAGGAGTAACAAGTGAATAACTTTAACTTTCCCAAGTAAAAATCTAAGATGATCATCTTTAGGATCAAACATAGATTTAATCTGTCCTTTTATCTTCACTTTTCCCATCTCTCTTTTCCCTTCTCTCTCCTTTCCTTCCTTTGTGTATTTATTCAGTCAGGTGTTAAATCAGCAAATATTCCTGATAACTTTGTCTGCATTCAGACAAACTTTGTCCTGCTTTGTCCAGGAAACACAGACTTGAAGGACAGATTATTCTCTCCCATAAGGAACTCAACGCAAGACGGGGAAGCTGATAAGACTGGGCCACTGCAATGCCCCGTGAACACGGTTGGGATGGAGGTAAACTGGGGAGTTATAAGGCCGGCTAATCCAGCCTCAGGGGAGGTGAAGAAGGACTCACTGAGAAAGAATATGGCCCATCAGTCCTGTAGAATGAGAGAGAATATGTGAGGCAAAAAAGGTAGATGAGAGTTTTTAGGCAGAGTCATCAGAAGGCCCATCAGTATACACCATACATATGCCACTACTCTGCTACTGTGCACGCTTGCTCAGTCATGTCCGACTCTCTGCGACCCCATGGAATGTAGCCCACCAGGCTCCTCTGTCCATGAGACCTCCCAGGCAAGAATACTAGAGTGGGTTGTCATTTTCCTCTCCAAGGGATCTTCCTGGCCCAGTGGTCGAACCCTTGTCTCCTGCATTGGTAGGCATGTTCTTTATTGCTCAGCCACCTGGGAGTCCCTATATACATACATGTATACCATGTATACTGACTTCCCTGGGAGCTCCGTGGTAAAGAACCCGCCTGCCAGTGCAGGAGACTCAGGTTCGATCCCTGGGTCAGGAAGATCCCCTGGAGGAGGACATGACACCTCACTAAAGTATTCTTGCCTGGAAAATCCCAGGGACAGAGGAGCCTGGCAGGCTACAGTCCATGGGATGGCAAAAGAGTCAGACATGACTTAGCGACTAAACAACACCAACAATTATATCTACATATGTAGAAATATCCTGTGGTATATTTCTGACTGCTACTGTCCAAAGTTAAACACAATTGATTATAAAATGCATCATGTCTGAGTAAATAATATGTATTCATGCGTGTGTGCTCAGTAGCTCAGTTGTATCCAACTCTTTGTGACCCCGTGGATCATAGTCCACCAGGCTCCTCTGTCCATGGGATTCTCCAGACAAGAATACTGGAGTGGGTTGCCATTTCCTTCCCCAGGGGATCTTCCCAACCCAGGGACTGAACCTGCATCTCTTACCTCTCCTGCATTGGCAGGCAGGCTCTTTATCACTAGTGCCAACCTGGGAAGCCTATTCATTAATCAGCAAAAACACACTTTTCCTGCTATCAAGCTCTGAAGATAATTTTTTCCCTCACATGTTATAAAGAGCATACAGTGATGTAAGCAATATTTTTTTCGGATCAATTTTGTCACAGACATAGATACAGATTTTTGCCCAGTTCCATTTCAAGCCTCTAAAAGTTCCATGGAGCATGTACTGGGCCCTGACAAGGTGGCATAACTTACAATGAAGGGATTTCCATGGGGCTGAGGCCATCTAAGAAGACTCACCAAAAAAAAAAAAAAGAAGCCTTTAGATGTGAGCTTTGATTGATTTCCCAGGATTAAAACTTCTGCCAGATGGGGTTATGAATGACTCTTGCTATTGGATTTGCAGAGAGCTGGGCCTCCACCTCTAGTTTTGCAAGGTTCCTGTTGCAGAAGAACCCAGAAGGACAGCCCTGATTGGGTTGAATCATCTCAGGAGTGTCTACAGCAGGTCCCATCCCAGACCATCTGCTCAGAGAGTGAAACAGAACTTCATGCACTGGGGCCCTTTTTCCTTCTGGCTCCCAGGTCTCACCCCATGAATAACCTGCTTTCACCAAGACTCACAGTTTCCACTCTCAGTACTATACCAGTTGGAGAAAACAGTTTCATCTTGGTTTTCAAAAAGCTTACTTGCTCACATTTACTAAAGGAAAACAATTTCACGTGCCTATAGACATAATAGGAGTTGAAAACACAGAAGTGTAGTAAGAAGCTCTGTGCTCGAATCTGGTTTCACCCCTTTGAAGCAGTGATAGCAGGCGAGTTACTTACTCTGCGTTTCAGTTTCTTCATCTGTAACTGGAGGCTGATATCACCTGCTTCATACCTCTACGGTGATTGCCACAGGGGTAGTACATGCAAAAGATGCAGTGTGGCTTCTTCTTATCATCAGATGGCCAGTTTGGGTCTCCCTATCTTAATTCTCTTCCTGTGAACCCTGGGAACCTCGGGGATCAACATTTGCTTAGAGGAGAGAGAAAGGAAGTGTGATGACCACCTGGCAGTGAATGAGTCCACCCATGGACTCCCTGGGAGGCCTTGGAAGGGAGTGTGTGTGCTCCTTTCTGCGGCTCACTGCAAAGGGTGTGCTGGGCTGGGTGGGGCAGGGCCAGGCTGGAGGTGACCTCAGGTGTCCCCTGGCTCCGCCGCTAAATCACTCGGGAGAGACCCTATGGAAACATGGATGGGAGCGCCAGGAGGTGTTGCAATCTTATTTAAGAGGACTCATCTGCTTAGTATTATAGTTCCCCTCATTTAACCCTCAGAGGTTTTGGACTCTGTCTGGTGTGAAAATTTTTTTCGGTTTAGAAAGAGTTCCGCACATTGCTCATTACTTTAGCAGACTGCACATTGCGAGAGCTTGTTTACCCAGCTAAGTGAGTCATCAATATCCTGCTTCACACTCGGCTGTGGAATGGGAGACTTGAAAGGGAGCTGAGGGCTCAGCTAACTCAGCCCCTCATTTGATAGAAGGCTCCAAGAGGAGAGGGGCTTGCTTACAACCGTACCGTAATAGACCTAAAATACAGGGCTCCTGATTCCAAGTCTGGTGTGTCTTCTACTAAACGCAACAGACGTTCAGAGAGTTTTGGAGGGAATCAGTGGAAGAAGGAATCTTATTAGATACTCTGCATATTGTGTTCCAATTGAACCTCTCAGCAGCTCTGGAAGAAATTTGTACAGAAGAGGATTATAGCAGTTAGTTGAGGAGACACAAATAGAAAATAACTACATCATTCATTCTACATAAAAAAAATATTCTACAAAGAAAATATTTGTGTACTGATTCCCCAGTCACTGTATTAGACACTGACATATGGAGGAGAATAAGACAAATACCATCCCTATGGTCACTGAGTTTAAAATCTTGTGAGCTCTAGGGTCTAAGCTACACAGGTAGTTTTACAATTGGTTACTTGGTGTGTTCAGATGTCACAGAGATGGCTCAAGGTTTCCTTGAGGCTGCATAGAGGTTCCTGCTAAAGTCACATCTCTTCTCTTCCCCATCCCCTCATCAGCTACAGAGATGTCTCTACAAGCCATGTTCTCTCTTTCTACATTGGGGCTTCTGGTAAGATTTCACTTGAAGACAGGATTCTTTTGATTCTTCCACTAAGCTGATTCATGCTTCCTCCTTCTCTTATTCAAAAATCTTCAGCTGTAAGTGCAAAAGCTCAACTGAAGTTATCTCAAGAACAGAAACAATAGAATGTATTGGAACTCTTTGGACATCAAGTTTGAGGTTCAGCTGGTCGGGTAACTCAAATATTGGCAGGGCAAGCCCTTCTCTGTTTGGCTTCAGATCAGTTCAGATCCAAGAACTTGAGTAAGAACATTAGAGTTTGCTCTCTCTTCCTCTCTTTCCTTATCTTTCCACATAGCTTATCTCTGCTTGGCCTTTTAAAAAGTTTTTTGTAAACTCTTTGTTGAATTTGCTATTGCTTCTGCTGTTTATGTTCTGTTTTTTTGGCCTCAAGGCATGTGAGATCTTAGCTCCCTGACCAGTCATTGAACCTACTCCCTCTTTCTTGAAAGGCAAAGTCTTAACCACTGGACCACTAGGGAAGTCCCTCTGTTTGGCTTCATTAGTCATAAGCTACATCCATAAATAGCAGATACTATGGCCTTTGGAAGCTCCTGCTCTATAGGGAGGAAACATGTCCTCTCTATCCATCCACAACGCCATCCCTGGGAAGCATACGTTTGGATCTGTCTAGGTTCAACAAATCAGTGGAGCCGGGGCATAAGGGTACTCTTGATTGTTCACGGATACTCAGGTGCTGACCCTGAGGAGAGGGTTGGAACTATGACTGACAGTTCCACCAGCATCAAAGAGAATAGCGGAATAGTTCACAGACAGGAAGAAGGAGAATGTGCAGGTGGAGAGACCAAGGCAAAGGTAGCGGAGTCTATTATACCCTTCCTTTCTCTGTAAGTTGATCCAGATCAAGTCTTTGTTGACCTATCACTTTCTCCTACTAATTATATTTTCTTTTTAATATTGACTAATTGCAAAAGGATGATTCTGGGCAACTCAAAGGATATAAGAAAGATGAAACTCAAACCATTGAACTCAAGATAAAAGGCAAAAGGGGGCTGATTGTAACACTATTTCTGGATGCCTTAGCTGGGAGAAGACATCCACAATTAAGAATAAAATGTTAGCTTTAAGTTTCTAGAGCTCTAGGCAAAGGAAAAAAAAAAAAAAAGAAGAATGGGTACGTGAGTCTCATTGTCTAATATGAGAATCTAGTTGCCAAAGGGTAACAAACTTTCTTCTATTACTGAAATCTGAGTTTAGTTTGTTATAGACACTTTTGTCTGTAAGGCATTCGTGTAGTTTAAACAATTAAAAATATTGTTTTTCGAGCTAGCAAATAATCCTTCTACCAAATCTCTACAATCCTGATGGTTCTTTTTTAAGCCTTTTGTGGAAAACACAAGCAGTCAGCATCTTTTGAAGATGTCATGCAAATGATGGCATCATACTGCTAAGAGAGCTAGAGAGGGCTGAGGAAGAAGGACATGCTCGGGACAAAATGAGGCTTCCCAGCTATAGAAAGGACCAGCTGTAATCATCTTCTCTTCAGAGGGAACTATTTCCCTCTGATCTCAGTAAGAAGATGGGAACCATAAAAGCCAATGTAAATTAGGTCAGTTTCGTTGAGAAAGAAATCAGTTTTGGAAATTTTGAAGTCAACAGTGGTGATGCTGGGTGCATTGTTACTACGTTATTGTCATATGAACAAGTGATGCAAATAAGCAGTCTTTTTTCCAGGTAGGAGATTACATGCAAATTCCACAAAAAGGCAAAAAGAGTTTGGTACACTGAAAATTAATGATCCTGAGAGGCAGGTGATCTAAGTTCTGCTTCTGGCTCTGTCTGTATTTGCTCCATGGCCCCATCAAAATCACTTCTTAGATTTCATTTTCAAAATCTGCAAAGTGCAAGAATGGGTTTATGTGAATACCAAGATTTCTTCTGGCTCTAAATGTCCTTATCTAGATCGTATTTTTAAAAATACAGATTCTAGAAAACTATGCCTGTTTGAAATTAAGTGACAATATTGTTTTCCACCTGTAGCTTTTGGAAATTGGTCCTATTAATTGGCAGTAAACTCTCATATTGCCAGAACACCCTTGCTTTTCTGAACAAAACTTACATTTTGCTGAGAAAGATTTTGAATAATTTCTTGCTCTTAGCAGTTTTCTTTTTATGAAAAATCCTCCTCCACAATACACAGAAAGCAATGAAAGATCCTAAGTTTTCTTGCAGCTCTTTTTTCTCGTTGCTTCCCTGTATGACATACACCAGCTTCTGTCAGTGACCAAAGAGACTTGTTTCCCTGACCCCACCTTTTAAGAGGACATCCCAAAGTCAAGGTTGGCTTTTCCTGCCCCTGGAGAAAAGGCTGGAGATTTCTATCGTGAGAGTGAGACTTAACATTGGAAAATTGGTTCTTCCCTAAATGAGGGTACATTATTTAGAAAACAGGAATGAAGATTCCACTTAAGATGACTGAAATTCTTCCAGTTCTGTCAATAAGCTAAATATGTAAGAACTGCGAATGCTTATATACTGTTTTGCAGTTTACAATACCCTTTCATACATATTATTTCATATGATCCTCACAAATAATCTTGCATAAAGTATATATTCATCATGTTTCCTCAATGAGGCAATGGAGGCCCATATGGTTTTTAACTAAAGTGACAAGACAGCTGGTGGGGAAAGAGGGGACCAGCGCCTGCATTCAGCTCTCATCCACCCAGGGCAAGGGTGTGTGCTGCTGCGTCACAGGCCTGGGACTCAGTCTCCCCACTGGTAAACCAGGAACCATAGCCCGTCTACCTCATTCACCAGTCTGAGTGTTCTGAGAAAACATGAATGCCATTCAGTTCTTACTGACGACAACCCAAGTCTATTTCAATAGCTCAGAAACACGGTCAAATATCAAAGACCCAAATTTAGCAGCTTCTAAAGTCCAAAAAACCAAACAGCACACAAGTGCTGCCTTCTCCTTGGAACAAGGGAGTAGTATTAAGCCCAGAGCTGACCTGGGATTCTATCCAGCGGGGACCTGAGAGGAGAGAAATAAGCTTTACATTCGCAATTTTGGTGTGGTTCGAGACTGCATTTGCAAAAATAAGTTACTTACGAAGGAGGAGAAATATTTTGGTGGATACAAAAACTGGAGACAAAACAGGAAAAAAAAATCACAGATTTGAAAATCTTACAAAAATAACAAATGAATAATTTGCAGCTTTTCCTCCATTTATTGAAAAACATTGGAACATGTTCTTAACTCAGTGCAACTTGGGTTCTCTTCCTGCGGCTATTACTCACTTAGTCATCTTCACTTCTTTGCTTTTTTTTTTAAGAAAGACATGTATTTGGTGACTTGCTCTTGGCTTTTCATAAGACACCATCTGAGCGCCGTCTGTATGTTCTTGCCACCCCAGCTTTCAGCCCTCAGTGTCTATTTGTCTCTGATGTCTCCCAGAAGCCCCTCACCCATCACGCATATATTACCTCTCAGACCCACCCGCCGCCCCCATGGGAAACTTGAGAGAATCTCTATTTTCAGATCACCATCCATTCACCTTTAATGTGACCTTCTGAAAATTCCCAGGTCTTACTCCTCTGACTCAGAATGCCCTCCATCTGACATCTGTTGATCCCTATTGTCTTCCTTAGGGTCATCAAATTTAGCAAATAAAAATATACGATACCCAGTTACATCTGAATTTCAGATAAATTAAAAAAAAATTGAGTATAAACATGCCCTGTATATACTTAGGATGTTACATTTGCAGGAGAAGCAGAACCGGAATCACTGTGTCCATTCTACAGAGAAGAAAACTGAGACCCACCAGGGTAAGAGAAGTTGTCCGAGGTTAAACAGCCAGGACGTTGGTATCACTGGAGTTTGAGCCAGTGGACTGACCTCTGGGTTGAATAGCATATCTATGGCACTTAACAGTTTCCAAAACACTTTCAGTTTCATGACCTTAATTAATCTTCGCAGAAACTCTTTTGAGATAGGTGCTACATTTTCTTTGTTCTAGGACACCCCACTCCCTGACCCCCGCCTACCCCGCCACCCCGCCCCAACACTTTAACATCTCTGAATCCAGGATGTATTTCATTGTCAACAGCATGTCAGTCTAATTGGCAGCATTTTTTTCCTTTCTTTCTTAGAAGGGCTTACATAATGGCATCTTGGATTCAATTAAATGCAACATTATTATGTATTTCCTCGGGGAAGTCTGGTCTTTAGCCTAAGGTGGCAGACATGGTAATTAGAACTGTCTTCCTGACCTTCTACTACCCTCATGTCAAAAAGAAATTGCACAGACTTTCTCCCCAAGACACACAAGGAAGCCAGGATGAGTTCAATGAACTCTAGCAGATACCAGACTTCTAGCAGGGAGATGGAGGTGTATGCTCAGAACTTAAAGACTAAGCAGGTGAGATGAAGAATCTGGCAAGAATAGGGCTTCCCCTCTTTTGTCTAAGTCTTCCAGGGGGGCCACGCTGAGAAAAACAGAGCTCCCTACGATGCCACACAAATAAAAAATCAAAGAAACCAGAGACAGAAGCCGGCCTCGATCAAGTCATCCGGCTCAGGGTCCCGCCAGCTGGAGATCACTGCCGACAACATGCAGGCTGCCTGCTCCAAGCCTGGGTCCCGGCCCAAGAGCTTAATGAGTCAGGCAGCATCTCTACCACCACTTCCCCTTGGAGCCTCGCTCTATAGTCTAGACTGAGCTGGAGGCACTCATTCTTGACACGGGGCCCACATTTCCCAGCATGGATTCACAGAATCTCATTCCAAGTGTTGTATTCTTGGGCTCCAAACAGCTAATATCAGGAGGGAAACTTCATTAGAAAAGAGAAACACATTGTACAGGAAAAAGGAGGAGAAGGAGAAAAGTGATGGCTTGATTGCAAGCAGACAGGTCCGAGACTGAATTGATTTACACTTTCAGAGTTTAAGGGACAACAAGCATCTGCCTGAAAGATGATCATTTCCACAAAGATGATTTGAAGGCTGCAGAATTGAAGTCATTTGACATGGTTCTTTCTTTAAAGGAAAAGAGTTTGAAACTGGAGGTTTGCAAGGATCTAAGCTACAGCATGAAGGCTATAGTTAACAATACTGTATTGCATACTTCAAAGTTTCAAAAAGAGTAAAATGTAACATTTTTCACCACACACACACATAAATGATAACTATGTGAGCAATGGATGTTAACTAAATTTATTTATTTGCAATACATACACATATCAAAATCATTTTGTTGGACACTTTAAACTCATACAGTGTTACATGTCAATTATGTCTCAATAAAGCTGGGGGTATCAATATAACAAAGAAGCTAATTCTGCATCAGAAGCCTATTTGTAGATTGCCTTCTATAATAATCTGTAAAGATTGCCCTGATAACAATCAAATGCATTTCACTTCCCTAGGCTCTCAGTAATAAATCACATCACTTAAACTTCCATCAAGCTTGTAGGGTCAATGTCAGCGTTCTCATTTTAGACACAAAGAAACAGAGGCTCGAAGACCTCTATGACCGTGCTCAAGTTCACAGACTATTCATGGCAGAGTTGGGAGCTGAGCCCAGATCTTGTGACTCCAAAGGCTCTGTCCTTTTTACTCCCTGCCCCCATCGCTACTGGCATCTCAGCGAATAAGAACAGAGATCAAGTTTGCTTGGGTGAACTTTGGACAAAGCAGGGGAAAGTTAGATAGAATGAAATGAAAGTGATAGATTCTACAAGGGGCTTAAGAATTTGCCCTGTGCCCTGGAGATACTGACCTGATGGAGTTGTTGTTCTTGTTTAGTAGCTAAGTCGTGTTAGACTCTTTTGCGACCCCGTGGATGGTAGTCCGCCAGGCTCTTGTATCCACTGGATTTCCCAGGCAAGAATACTGGAGTGGGCAGCCATTTCCTTCTCCAGGGGATCTTCCCCACTCAGGGATTGAACCTGCATCTCCTGCCTTGCAGGCAGAATCTTTACCACTGAGCCACCTGGGAAGCCCAGATGCTGATAGAGTTGCAAGAACATTTAAATAGGAAAGAGGAGGAGTTAACATCAGGGAAACCATCTCAGTAATAGAGTCTTAATGTCAGAAAATAAAACCTTAGACTAGGGAGGTGGTTTTAGAATAAAGACCTTTCATGGTGAATTAGATTAGTATTCCTTACTCCAAGAATCTTCATGTAAGAAAAAAATATTTTTTCATGGCATCATACTCCCTCCAATGCTGCCAAAGTTGCTCAGAATGGTATAATGAAAACAGAATGATCTTTGGAGCCATACACAATTGAGGTGAACCCAGGCTACTGCTTACTAAATTTTTTTACACTTAAAAAAAAAAATTGTGGGGGCCACTCTGCAGGCATGCGGGACCCTAGTTCCTTGACTAGGGATTGAACCCACACCCTCTGCATTGGAAGTGCAGAGTCTTAACTGCTGGACTGCCAAGGAAGTTTCCACTTACTGATTTTTGACCTGAGGCAGGGTATCCTAGCTTCCTGAGTATCAGTTTTCCCATCTGTAGAATAAATGTTATATTATCTCCAAGTTCTTTTTTGGGTTCCGTCTCCTCTTATACTTTCTTGGCTCTCTGGTGATTTCACCTCGTGTATCTCTGGAATTTGTGTCTGGCAAAGGATCTACTCTTAGAGTCTCATCGAAGAAAAATGGTGCAAGAGTAAAAAACAAAAAAGATGGGAAAGAAGGGATTTAGTTTAGCAAACTCCAAACATTTTGAAGTTGATTGGATAGCATCACTGACTCAGTGGACATGAGTTTAAGCAAACTCCAGTAGATGGTGAAGGACAGGGAAGCCTGGTGTACTGCAGTCCCTGGGGTTGCAGAGACTCAGACACGACGGAGTGAATGAACAACCAACATTTTGAATGAGACCCCCGTTTACTTTGAGAGGAATCAACCCTCTCTTGGCTCCCAACTTCCCAAGCCCTTGTCCCAGTCCCTACCTCCAATTCATAAGCAGGTGACATCTAAAAGGAACAGTTGTAGGATAAAAAAAGAGAGTATCTTTTCACTAGGGGGTTAGTAAGTTTATGATAATTAAACATTGGTTTATAGTTGACAATGCTCTTTCACCTCTGTTATCACCTCTTTTGGAGAAGGAAATAGCAACCCATTCCAAGGATTCCCATGGACAGAGGATCCTGGCAGGCTACAGTCCATGGTGTCACAAAAGTCAGACACGACTTAGTGACTAAACCACCTCCACCACCACCATCACCTCTTTTGAGCCTTCCACGTTGAAATGGGCTGACAGTATTACAGAGAAAGTCCCTGACTGACGATGGTTCAACTTAGTATTTTTCAATTTTACCTGGTGCAAAAGTGATACATTCAGTAGAAACTGTACTTTGAATTTTGATCTTTCTTGGGCTAGCAATATGTAGTATGACATGGTCTCGTGATGTTGGCAGTGGCAGTGAATGTTGGCTCCCAGTCACCACATAGTCATGAGCCTGGGCTTTGAGGTCAGCCCACCCCAACTGGTGGCCGCTTCCAACCATCTGGACCCAGAGAATCATTCTGTTTTTCACTTTTAGTACAGTAGTCATCAGGTACAGGAGCTATTCAAACACTGCATTATAAAATAGGTTTGTGTTAGGTGAGTTGGCCCAACTGTTGGCGAATGAAAGTGTCTAACCACATATCAGGCAGGCTAGGCTTCCCTGGTGGCTCAGGCGGTTAAGAATCCGCCTGCAATGCAGGAGACCGAGGTTTGATCCCTGGGTTGGGAAGATCCCCTGGAGATGAGAATGGCAATCCACTGCAGTATTCTTGCCTAGATAATTCCATGGACAGAGGAGCCTGGTGGCTAAAGTCCATGGGGTCGCAAAGAAGCAGATATGTCTGAGCGACTAACACTTTCAGGGTATGGTGTGTTAAACACATCATAGTGTTTAAACATCATAGTTAAGCTATGATATTTGCTAGGTCAGGTAGAGGAAACACATGTATAATATTTTCTTTTAATTTTACTTATAATATTTTCAACTTATGATACAGTTCTCAGGACAGGATGGAATACCATCGTAAACTGAGAAGGATATATATTTTGTTGTACTGATGGGGAAACCGAGTCCTAGAAAATTAAAAGTGAATCCAGGTCACACAGTTCCTGAGCGACAAAATGAGAATCAGGAGCCAAGCTGACGCCCTCTTTCTGTGTTTCTCTGCGCTTTGCCTCTCCAAGATAACGCAGAGCTAATAAGTCTAAAAATAATGATAGGAAAGAATTTTCCCTGACATCTCGGATGTGAGTAGGCTCTCCTGGAGCCTCAGACGGAGGTGCTACCCAGCCCACACTTCCTGCTCACTCATCAGACAGGCCATCCAGCCCTCAGAGCAGAGTGGATCCCGCAGAAGTGAAGCAGAAGCTGAATCACCCAGAGCCCGACTGTTGGATGGGAAGAGATGGCGTGGGTGGTCGCGTCCCAGACAGAAGACGCTCCGCCAGATGGAGCCGCGCCTGGAGGCTTGGAAGGGGCTCCGGTTGTTGCCAGATCCTTGGTGCTGCTCTCTTTTGATTGAATAGATGGTAGAGGGGGCAGGTGCCAAAAATCTACCCACTGCTCACGGGGTCCCTGGACCCACAGATGGGGACCTGTCCAATGGCAATCAGGGGCCACGCCAGTCAGGGGGAGAGAGGCTTGGGTACAGACACGCAGACACAACCTAGTTCTTGGTAAGGGAATTTAGGCAGTAACAACAGCATGGCAAAGATGCTATTTATACAACACCCATCTGGTGAGCATTCTGGGTGCTTCCTTCCAGACACACAACTCAGATCCAGTAAGTTCTGAGGCTGAAGCTAAGGGCTCGCTCTGCCATTGCTGAGTTGCCTATAAGAGTGTTTGACACAGAGGAATCCCACTTCAGTGGAGGAATATTTGAAGTGGGCCCCCCTTTCTCCTTGATAGTGATCAGAATAATAAGATCTCTACAATGACTCTGTGCTAATCATTTCTAATCTTGATCACAATTCTGCCAAGTAGGTGTCATAATACTCATTACACATGTGAGGAGATTTGCCGAGCTAAATAGCTTGCCTAAGGTCACTCAGTTGTGAGTAGCGGACCTGGGGCCCTAAAGCCAGTTGGCTGCCTAGGCTAGAGTCATTCAGCTGGAGGGTGACAGCATTGGATGGGACTCGAGGATCTCAGACCTCAAAGCTCTGTGTTTCTCACCCTGCACCTGCTATTAGACATCTCCTTTCTCCTCCCCTCCTCAAGTCCCCGGAGGAAAAGAGCCCCTGAAAGTCATCTCTGGAGGGAGAGGAGAAGACGATTGCTCTCAGGTCCAGCACTGAGGTTTTATACAGCTTCAAGGTGCTGGATTTTGTAACAAATGTTACTTTTTTGTCTTTGGCAAATCCAATTGCACATTTCATATTCAGGAAGCTCGACTGAGCCATGAGGATGGGGGACAGCTCTTCCTGCCACCTCCAACTTCCCCGGCTCTTATCTGCTTTCCTGTGCTTTCCTAGGACCATATCCAGGCGATGCCAGCAGCATGGGAGCTGCAGCAGGACCAGGAGGGCGCCTGCCTCCACCGTGCTCCTTCCCGCTTGCAGGGAGCCCTGGAGAACTCACCAGGGTTTGAAGAAACTCTAGGAAGTCATTTGTTTAGGTTCTTCCTCACCCTGTCTGGGGAGGGAGGAAAAGAGGGACAAAGAAAGGATTCCAGAACCCCTCTGAGTGCATTTATAGACATAAATGAAGACAGAAAATTATAGATCTATAAATCTAACCAAATTTGGAAAAAATCCCAGGAAAAGAAGCACTAAGTGCTTATAAATTATTTTAATCTGATGAGAAGGAAGGAAATGAAGGAACAAGGGATGGAGAAGGGGGGAAAAGATGAAAGGAAACCAGCATTTACTGAGTACTCTTCTGTGTCTCACACAACGGTGGGCGCTCTGAGTCAAGAATGAGACGTGGGTTTTAATTTTAGTTCAGATTTATTGGTAAATGATGTGTGACTTTTGGTAAGTCTTTTCCCTCTCTGGGCTTTAGTTCTCCATTTGGAGAAGGGTTAGGGTGAAGGATCTCTAACTTGCATCCAGGCCTATCCATCTGGGGACGTAGAGTCTTTATAGACCAATGCTGCCTCCTATGATCACTGTGAGTTACCAAGAATAGCATCCTAGGTCTCATCACTTCCCAGAAAGGCAGCTGGAGTCCTGGTGCTAGTGTTTGTTCTGGAATTCCATGCTGGTGCTGACAGGGAATGCCTCTTGTCTTTTTGTTTTAGCATTGCATTCTTTCTTCTTCTCCAGGACAAGGATCTGGCCACAAGACCAGGAAGGCCACCATATGTCACTGGTATTTCTGAGTCATTAGCTAGGATGAGCATGGGGACTAAGTAGGTGATGGAGGTCAGGGAGAGATGAGGTGGGGATGGAGGAGGGGACAGGATGTATGAGGTAGCAGAGGAGAATTGCCGAGATGGATCCTTATGGTTGATCTGCATCCAAATCTCCCAGCAAGACCGGCTTGCTTTTTGTAGAGAGAGAGAGAGAGAGAGAGAGAGAGAGAGACAGCTGAGTGCAATGGGCTAAGATAGCAATTATCACCAAAAGATTTGGGTTCTAGTCCTAGTTCTGGACTAACTGATGCATACATTTATTGTTCTGTTTCTCTAGAAGATGAGGGCTGTGCAAAGGCCTCCTCAGGGACTCTTCCATAGGAATATCTTGCTCAAGTATCATGACAACCTACAGAAAACCAGCATCACTCAATGTGCATAGCCCTCTTGGCCACAGTGATGTTCATATCTCAGTTTCCCTAAGGATTCAAGTCATTTTCAACAAAGGCTTCCCTTAGAGCTCGCTGATTTCAGTTGAGTCTCCACTTTTCCAGGATGACATGGGTGCTGTGCTGGGCTGCCCAGGCCCTTCATCTTCTCCACTCTCCTCCACCAGATAGAAGGACCGACAACTATTTGGAGAACACCTGTTGAGGGTGTCACCCACGTGACTCCTGCATCCACTGGGTACTGAACTAGATGTTCTCTGAGATTTCCCCTAATTCTGAGATTGAGAGACCTCAATCTTTTCCAGAATCAGAAGAGAGAGCAGGACACAGCTTCTAGGAAACCAAGATCTTCAGGATGTAAAATATATATATATGAGTAGGTTTTATTTTATTTATTTTTGTATAACTATATAACATATTGTGCAGAATATTCTAGTTGTGGGGCATCGGAAGGCAAGAAGGCAAACAAAATGGCAGAAGAAAAGAAGGAAGGAAGGAAGTAGGGAGAAAGAGAACTTGGAGAGAAGGGTATAAGGAAGCTGTAAATAAAAGATGCAAAGAAGAGAAAGGGGGAAGAGCAAACGAACAGAAAAAAAAGAAGAGAGAGGAAAGGAGACCAGAGAGACGGCCGAGCTTCTTGCAGACAGATGCATTTCCAGGCTGGAGTCCTGCCGCCCCCCCACACACAGGCATCCGCTCACCACCCCCTCCTCCACACCCCCGGCACCGTGCCCCCCACGACTTCCTCTGAGCAGGAACTTCTGTAGCTGTGGAGCTGATCAGGCTGCCCTGGCTGGTTTTCAGCCCAGTCCCTGCTGTTTCTGAAGGATGCTGGAGGTGGAGTAATTAGCACTTGTTCCCGTGCCAGTGCTGTACCTGGAGAAATGGGCTGTTGGAACACACGGGTTGGCTGATGGATTGCTGACCTCTTGTACTGCCCGAGGCTCGTCTGTGCACTTGAACGTGGAGGTAACGTGGGAGGAGGATGCTGGAACAGAGCCCTCCAGGCAGACTTCCCGCCGCTGTCAGGAGCTCAGAGAGACTAGGCAAAATAAGGAAATGGTGAGGTTGAGATAATTTTGAGAAGAAAGATAGCAGAACCCCTAGCAAAGTTCCTTCAGAATCATCTTTATCAATTTTGTGAAAATGATTAAGTCGTCTTTTAAAATAAATGAATACTGAGCTTTGGCATCATATATCCCTGGAGGATATAAACTCTATTTCATCCCTTCATCTTGAGCCACCAACTTAACCTTTTGGAGCCTCAGTCTTCCCACCTGGACAATGCAGGTGATGCTGTAGAACCTATGAGAATTAGAGGGTTTGAGATGTTCTGGTTGCCCCCTGGCATGTTGCTTGGCATCTGGCAGGTGCTGGGCAAGTGTTGACTCTTACACCCTTTAATCTGATTTCACTTTTTTCTTCATATTCAATATTTCCCATATATTAGGGACACCAAAGCATAGGCATTGCTAGAAAAATTGATTTTGAAAAACAAAACAAGATTTGTTGTGGCAAATATACTCAGGAGAAACAGTGATAATTAGGAACCAAGGAATCCCTGTCGTGTCCATTCACCTGTGAAGAGGTTGAGCATGTCTCTGTGTTGGGTATTAGCCATAGTGCCAGATTTCTGTGCACTTTTGCAGTTTTGCATATCACTTATTCTGGTACCTCAAGCATTGTCAATACAGCCTGTCCTGAATACTTGTCCCCATCAAGTTGAACTCCAACAATTAGTTTTTTTTAGTGTACGGTTTTTATTCTCTTTTGCACAATTTTTGTTTCCTCTCCTGAAAGTTAGACACTTATTTTTGTATTCTTCTATTTCTCTGCCTTTTCTTAACAATTTTTCTAAGGAGGTTCAGCTGTTCATACCATCTGGCCATAGTCTCAAGAATTAGAAAAGAGTGTTTTGTACTAAGCAAGTTCACTTGTCATGCTTTATGTACACAGGCAGGAATGGAGATTCAGAGAAAGTAGCATCATGTCGTCCTGTTGTGTGAAGCTGTCATTTCATACAGGAGAGTTGTCTGAAGGTGATATCACACAACTGCACACACAGATGTAGACACACATACACATACACACAGAGAATATACAACAGACCAGGGATGATGAGATCTTCTAATTCCACCTCTGCCACTGGCTTACAACAGAACCTTAGAATCATCACCTAATCCTACAAAGCAGATCATATTATTCCCATGTTATAGATGAGAACACTGCGGCACACAGTTTTTAGTTTTTGCTGGATATCACATTTCGACTATAAAGCCTGGCAAGTATTCACATTTAGCCTTCTTGGTCCCCAAACCAAGAGCTCAGAGCTCAGAGCTTGCATTTGAAAGAAGGACTGTTTATACCTTTGAGTTTTGAATTCCATGTCTACGCTGGTTTGAGTCCTTTAGGCCATACTGCCCATTCTTTCACGTGTTCAAAGCCACCAGCTTAGAAAAGCCTGGAGAGTGGATTGCATCCACGACTCCCCTCCTGGACTCTCATCTCACAAGAGGGTATTACCTCTGACACAGAGAGACATCTACCTTCTGAGATTGCTCAGTGTCCATCTCAGGAATCTTTCCTTCTCTTTCTGAGCTTGGTGCCTTTTCCTCTTCCCTTCCTTCCTCCCTCCTCAAATCCCTTCTTCATTAAACTCTATGGTTTCAACTGATTGCTCAGAGCCATGTGTGAGATGGAAGCACATTGATTAAATAAATTTGCTCTTCAGTGTTGGTGAATGATGGCTTCCCTGGTGGCTCACATGGGAAAGCCACTGCCTGCAATGCAGGAGCTGCAGGATGCATGGGTTCGATCCCTGGGTCAGGAAGATCCCTGGAGGAGGAAATGGCAACCCACTCCAGTATTCTTGCCTGGAGAATCCCATGGACAGAGGAGCCTGGCGAGCTACAGTCCATGGAGTCACGAAGAGTTGAACATGACTGAGCACGTGGGTGTGTGCTGGTGAATGAAAACCTCCTGTATGTTTCCTAGTTAGAATCTTTAAAAAGGAGCGTAAGTAAACCCAACTGACATTCTAGTAAGTTATGGTTTATTCAGATACTGTGAAAGGTGCCATGAACCATCCTGGAATAGTGAAGTGTTTTAAAACTAGAGAACAGATAGATACGGAACTTAAAGTCACCCCCAGGGGCGACTCCTCTGCTCCGCCCTGTCTGAGCCTGCTCCTGAGCATTTAAAATCTGTTTCTAGAGGGTCCTTCATTATAAAATGCGAGTGTCTTAACACTGGAAGAAGATCCTTCAATATGTATCTTATCAAGGGCTATAGATATTCTTTTTTTTTTTTTTTTTTTTTTTGCATTCTTGAGGTGCTGGTGGAGGGTCCAAAAGCAACGCTGGGAGGCTGAACATGACAAACAGGAGGATTCAATTAGGAAGAAAGCCCGCGCATCACCCGCTGGGACCACACTGCCTCATTCCTGCGCCGGATTCCATCTTTGAAATGTCTTCTGCGCGGCGCTCCCGCCCCCGCTCGCCTCCTTGAAACTTCACAGCTGTGACACAGAGGGACTTTGAAGGGCGGAAGACAAGAGGGATTTTTCCTTCCTCCGTGGTCATATTTAACAGCCAGTTCCCGAATGGTATTAATAAACATTTCAACTTCAAAAACTGAACTTGACATTTCTACATCCTTTCCATTGTTGGTATGTTTTCGTCTTTGCCCTTACACAAGTGATGTCTATGGTACACGCAGGATTAAAAGGGGTTCACAAGTCTCTGGGTTCAGAAATGTGTGTATTTGTTGAAGTGTCTACAGATCTCTAGGAAGCACTGGGGTGGTCACTGTTATCCTGGGGATAGAATAACATGTAGAGAGATGAGTCCAACTATTGAAAACTTTGACATCAGTACTCAGGGCACAGAAAGGCAAAGTACAAATATTCTTTTGGCGAAAAGGCTGAGTGGAAGGCACAGGGCTACAGTGGGGGTCGGTCGGCTTTCAACCTTGCATTTGAATCCCAGCTATACTCTAGGCTTCCCGAGTGATTATGAGCAAATAATTGAATCATTCTGCTTCAGTTTTAACTTCTGTAAAATGAGGATAATAATGCTTTCTTGCAGACTGCCTTGAGATTTAAATGAAATGATAATGTTGTTAAATGATCCCAGCATAGGGAAGTAATGAGAAATATTTACATTGTTCTCTGCCCCCCATTTCTGACACAGCTTCTAAAACCCTTGTAAATAAGGGTACTAGCAGAGTCTTTTGTTCTTACATTTTAATCTTGGCCGCAGTTCCTGACACAGAGCTCCTAAAACCTATGTGATTCTTGAGTGAGAGGAGAGTCTAACCCAGAGCTCCCAAGTGCTCTGGCCTTTCCTGGGTTAGTAGGAATGTTTTTCCCTCTCAAGAGGTGATTCTTAATGGGCTCCTGGGGCTGATCGCTAGGAGGACACAGCCATGCTTGGAAGCTTGGAAGTTTTAACCTCACTCCCCATTTTCTGGAGAGGAGAGTGAGGTTAAAGTCGCTCAGTCATGTTTGACTGTTTGCGACCCCATGGACTATACAGTCCATGGAGTTCTCCAGAACAGAATTCTGGTCTGGGAGTGGGTAGCCATTCCCTTCTCCAGGGGACCCTCCCAACCCAGGGATCGAACCCAGGTGAGGGGCTGGAATTGGAGTGAATAATGGATCATACCTTGGTGATGAAGCCTTTACAAAATCCATGGTGTGGAGTTTGAAGTTTTCAATGTGTGCAAGTTGGTGACTATACCCACAAGCTGGGAGGGTGATGGATCCCAGATCTGTGAGAACAGATGCCCCTATGCTCAGAATTCTTCCAGACCTCTTTACCTAGCTGTTCATCTTGATCCTTTATTGTTCCTTTATTACATAATAAACTAGAAAATGTAAGTCAATTTTCCCCTGAGTCTTGTGGGCTGTTCTAATGAAGGATCAAATCTAAGAAGGTGGGAATAAGAACCTCCAATTTGTAGCCACATCAGAAGAAGTTGGGAGCAACCTGAGGACCTACTACTTGGGAATGGTGTCTGAAGTGGGAGGTAGTCTCGTGGGCCTGACCCCGTCTCCTCTGGCATCCACACTAGCTCCCACTAGAGTCAGAGTTGAGTTGACTGTAGGAGCTCGTTTCAGAAGAGTGCTGTAGAGAAAAAAACCCACTCATCCGGTGTCTGTAGTATTGTGTTTGTGAGGAACTGGAAACACCCCAAGGACCCTTTTTCTTGCGTCACAGACGTTGCCCCAATAAATAATGATGATCAGTAATGCAGTATACTCAGCTTCGTGGCTGCAGGAAGAGAAGGAGGGGGAGCAAGTTGTTGGAAGGGAAATTGGCTGATGACTGACAGATGTAGAGGCACTCAGGCTGTGAGGGTCCGGGCTGGGAGGCTTTCTAAGTTTTACAGGAAGGCTTGGACTTAGCACCAGAGAACTCAGGCTTGGGGGGCTGGGGAGGGGGAGAAGAAAGCAGCAGTGGGGATACTGGGAGCTGCTTGACTTTGGGGGGCCCCCCCGGTCTGGAAGCAAACATGCTGAAAGGCCATGGGGTGACTGAAGCTGTGGCTGAGCAGCTTCCATCGGGTGGCTGGGTGAGTGCTGGTCATGGGACCCTGTCTGCTGCTTGTTGGCATTTGGTGCCAGACTCTCCTGGGAAGTGTTCTGTGGGTCATTTTACCCAAATGGAAGTATGGGTCGTGGTGACCTTGACATCACGTGATGATGGTCGCTGGGTCTTGGGACGACATTCCAAGGACTAAGGTGGATCCAGGTCCTACATTTTCTGGGGAAAATGAGAGCACAGGCAGGACTTTGGGGGCACACCTAGTTTATTTATATATGCACACACTCATGTACACACACACATACACTTGTACACACACACTAGCACATGTTTAAGATGATGACTGGAAAATTGTGATAGAAAAAGCCTCTATATTGTGAGCATTGACGTCATTATGATTGATGACCAGATACCCAAGCTTTTGGGCCTGACCATACTTCGTGCATGCATGCTAAGTCGCTTCAGTTGTGTCTGACTCTTTGTGACCCCATGGATCATAGCCCGCCAGGCTCCTCTGTTCATGGGATTCTCCAGGCAAGAATACTGGAGTGCGTTGCCATTTCCTCCTCCAGGGGATCTTCCCAACACGGGGATCGAAACTGTGTCTCTGGCATCCCCTGCATTGGCAGGTGGGTTCTTTATCTCTAGCATCACCTGGGAAGTCTGATCATATTTGGGTCAAAAATGCTCTAAGTAAGAGGTTTTGAGCTAGTAAGGGACTCAGATCTCAGGGGCACAGAGCCAGATGAAGGAGCTGGAGACACTTGGTTTTTCTAAAACTGAGATTTAACGGTGCCATAATACTGAGGAAAGCCTTTCCCTTGCTCCTGGTCACCTTCAGGATACACCCTCACCTTCCTCTCAGAGCCCACACTGGTAGGACTAGTACTCGTTCAGTTCCAGCCTGGTCTCATCTCACAGGACCTCAGCATCCTGTCACTTGCACATCCTTCCGGTTTTCGGGCTCCCTTTGTACCTTTGGCTTTGCAAGTTCTGTTCCCTCTACCTAGAGTAACCTTCGTGCTTCAGGAACAGGAACCCACTTTTTCAAATGTGACTGTGTGGTTTGTGCCATAGCAAAGCCACCCTTGATGGGTTAAGGACCCTTTCATTTGCAAACTTCTGCATCTCTTAGCCCAGCCTTGTTGATTGCTCGTAAGGATTGTCAGCTCACTAGACTGTAAACCCTCCAGGGCAGAGAGGTCGGTGTGTCTCACCTCCATGTCTCAAAACTCATGCCTCGTCTGGGAAACAGGTGCTAAATAGATTAATGATTGAGTAACTTGGTTTTCAGCCCTCAGCCCAATATATTTTCAGTGTGATTCTCAGACCACCTGCATCAGCATATCCTTGGGGAGCCTATTAAAATTGGGAGGTTCTAAGCCTCACCCCAGACCTACAGCATCTCTCAGGTGGGGTCCTGATATCTGCATGGCTAGCAAACTTCCCAGATAATTACTGCTCACTGATGCTGAGAATCATTGATAAAGCAGACGAAAGTAGGGGAAGACTGCAAGAGATAAACAGTGGCAAGAGCTGGGAGCCTGATGGGTGAATGGGGAGAGAGTGGGTGGCCGGAGCCAGTTTACAATAGAGCTTTCTAAGTGATAGTCATAATAGTCTGATAGGTTGTTATAATAATGACACTGTATCATCACAAAAAGTTTAAACATGTACTCAGTAGTTGTTCTCAGGAAGGAATAGTAGTCTATCAAACATTTTAGAAATATTTCCGTCTAAAATGGAAAAGCTACGTTTTAAAAAACTAAAAAATAAGCAAACGAATGATTTGAAAATTAACTCACATAGAAGAGCTTATGAATGAACTTTTTAAGTGTAGATGCGTGTGTGTGTGCTAAGTCATTTCAGTCGTGTCTGACTCTTTGCAACCCTGCGGACTGTAGCCCACCAGGCTCCTCTGTCCATGGGGATTCTCCAGGCAAGAATACTGGAGTGGGTTGTCATGCCCTCCTCCAGGGGATCTTCCTTGACCCAGGAGTCGAATCCCCATCTCTTATGTCTCCTGTGTTGGCAGGGGGTTCTTTACCACTAGCACCACCTGGGAAGCCCGTAAGTGTAGATAAGTGTGTTTAAGTCACAGTAGGCAGTGTAACAGGATGGCAATAGGGTATTTGGAGCCTGGAAGACCTGGGCTCCGATCTCATGTCTACCCCCTACTCACCTTGGGTCTTTGAGTGTCTGTCTCTTCCCCTCTAGACTGGCAGGTGATTATCTCAATCATGCAGTTAGTATGAGAATGATGTTTCACAGTATTTAAATTCCAGGCATTTTACATATATTATTATTAAGAAACTGTTGTTATCCTTCAGACGGGAAAACTGGGGTCTGAAAAGTTCCCTAGTGGCTCAGATGGTGAAGCACCTGCCTGCAAATGCAGGTGACCTGGTTTCGATCCCTGGATCTGGAAGATCTTCTGGAGAAGGAAATAGCAACCCATCTGTACTCTTGCCTGGAGAATTCCATGGACAGAGGTGGACTGCAGTCTATGGGATCACAAAGAGTTGGACACAACTGAGTCGCAGGCATACACATGAGAATGATGTTTTGGAGTATTTCAATGCCAGGCATGTTACATATAGTATTATTAAATAAATCATTGTTATTCCTTAGATGGGAAAACTGGGGTCTGCAAAGTGTAGGGACTTCCCCACAGTTGCTTAGATAGCAAGTGTTGGGGTTCAGCTTGGACTCTAGGTTGATTGTGATAATGGGGGTAACAATGCCCAGTGACTGATAGGACATGAAAGCCTTGGCTCCCTTCCTTCCCTATGGCTGAGCAGAATCCAAAGAAAAAGATGGAGTGTGGAGAGCATCTTGAGTCTCTTTCAAATTGCATTCTTGGCTTCACCACAGAAGCTTCCAGCATCTCTTTCAGACTCTCTCCATCTGGAAATATTAAATGCCTGTCTCGGGGCACAGGTGATGGACATGGAGGGAAGGGCCAGCTGCTGACAGATTGACCCCGAAGGTGACCAGGATCAAAGTGGACATGGGCTTTGTAGATCAAAGGCGTTGCCTCCCCCATGGAGTGACCCTGAGAGCAAGAGTCAGGGCAGTGGCAAGCTCAGGCTGCGGGAACATCGCCTTCTCATCAGTGCATGTTGTAATTAGGCAGCCAAGTGCATCAGCTAAGGCTCCTGGGTGGTCTGAGTGGGACTCCCCAGTTGTCCACCATTGCTGAGCTCTGGGAGAGCTCTGAGCTCTGGGCAGGCCTGGCTCAGGAGGGAAGGATCTAACTATTAGAGGGAGCCGTGCGCTCCCAGCCCCCGGGTCACTAAGGTTGTGGGGATGTCTGTTGTCCGCAGGAGCCTGTTTTAAATTAGCTGGTGGTTTCACAAGTTGGCCTTAAAGAAGAGGTGCTCAGAGCCCCCGAACCGCTTTCACCTCATCATGCTGGTTTGCCAGCCTCAACAGAGAATGTGCTTTTTAAAAGTCTGTGCTGTCAGAATCATTGGATGAGGACTGTTGTGGAAGTAGGGGGAATACTAATTAAAGTTCCAGGTACTAAGTGCTTATTAAATACCAGTGCTTTACACGTTGCTCAGATCATCACAAAATTCTGCTCTTGGGTGTAGTTCTTCCCATTTTACACAGAGTACCATGGGGGCTTAGAAAGATGCAATGCTTTTTTTTTTTTTACAAGAACATATATCTCACAAGTGGAGGTACCAAGCCTTAGATCAGGTTTTTGGCTCCAAAGCCACATTCATTTTCTAGTACCTCAAAGGCAATGCATGATAACCAACCACAAAACCTCAGTGACAAATACCCAGCAGTATTCATTTTTGCTTCCTAGTCAATGGGCAAGCCGGGAGGTTCTACTGATTTGGACCAGGCTCTGTTGGTTGGGGCTGAGTTCATTTTTGGGTCATCGGTCAGCGACTGGGTTGGCAGGGGCAGGCCTATTTTGGGTGGTCACAACTGGGAAGACCACCCCCATTACCATGTGGCCTGTGAGCCTTCAAAGAGGCAACCTGGGCTTGTTTTCAGGGTGTGGCAGGGGTCATCCAGGAATATGAGCATATTGGCCTGGGTACTCAATTCCCCTGTAGACACACCTACCTCATCCTATTGACCTACACAGAGTAGACTATTATGCTGGTATTTATATTGAATATTGTGTTGAATCTGTTTGGTAGAATATTCAGGCATAGAAAAATGGATTCTCTCTGTAAACAGGAGGAGCTCTACAATCATACTCAGGAATTTATTGTTTGAATATCAAGAGACCTTTCTTTGGGCCTTTCATGCAATTATTTTACCAAAAGATGCAATCATATCACTACACTTGCATGCCAGTCATGTAGAATTTGAGGGATTTGTGTACATATCTTATATTTTTAGTAAATTAACTGGAGCTCTAATACTGCCTTTGCCTTGGTTTAAGTAAGACATACATGTCTGTTGAAAGACACGTAGTAACATTTGCATCTAATCTGCTCCTACTCTAATAGGAGTGGAAGATAATCACATGTGCACTTTTTGAAGAAAGTTTTTGGAGTGCAGCTGACTGACAGAGTTGTGTAAGGTGTACAGAAAAGTGAATCAGATATATATATATATATATATATATGTATGTATGTATGTATGTATACGGGAGAAGGCAATGGCACCCCACTCCAGTACTCTGGCCTGGAAAATCCCATGAATGGAGGAGCCTGGTGGGCTGCAGTCCATGGGGTTGCTACGAGTCAGACACGACTGAGAGACTTCACTTTCACTTTCATGCATTGGAGAAGGAAGTGGCAGCCCAGTCCAGTGTTCTTGCCTGGAAACTCCCAGGGACGGCGGAGCCTGGTGGGCTGCCGTCTATGGGGTCGCACAGGGTCGGACACGACTGAAGTGACGCAGCAGCAGCAGCAGCAGCAGCAGCATGTATATATACATCTCCTCCTTTTTAGACTCTTTTCCCATATAGGCCATCACAGAGTATTGAGTAGAGTTCCCTGCACTATATAGGAGGCCCTTATTAGCTACCTATATATAGTATTGTGTATATGTCGATTGCAGTTTCATAATTTATCCCTCCCCCTTGGAAGCCATAACTTTGTTTTCTACATCTGCAACTTGATTCTTGTTTTGTAAAAGTTCATTTGTACCCCCCTCCCTTTTTTAGATTCCTCATATAGGCGATATCATATGATATAAGGCATCACTTCACACGGGCAGGGCAGCCATCAAAAAGCAAATCTACAAACAATAAATGCTGGAAAGGGTGTGGAGGAAAGGGAACCCTCCTACACTGTTGGTGGGAATGTAAATTGGTACAACCCTATCAAGAACAGTGTGGAGGTTCCTCAAAAAGCTAAAAACAGAGATACAAAATGATCCCGCAATCCCTCTTCTGGGCATGTATATGGAGAAAAATCATAATTGGAAAGATGCATGCACCCCTTGCAGCACAACTCACAATAGCCAGGACATGGAAGCAACCTAAAATGTCCATCAACAGAGGAATAAATAAAGATGTGGTACATATTTACAAAAGAATATTACTCAGTTATAAGAAAGAATGAAAAAATGTCATTTGCATTAACACGGATGGACCTAGAGATCGTCAAACTGAGTGCAGGCTTTTTAATGGTCACTATGTCTTAGGATTACAGACTGAGGCCTAGAAGATCACAGAAACATTGCAATGGCATCTAGTGGAGTTTCAGATCCATGCAAAGTCCTCTGTTTGGTCTTCTGGGATGCTCCCCATCTTGCCCTGTCTTCTTTCTGACCCCGTCTCCTAAGAAGTCCACGCTCCTCTACAACTTCCTTCGTTCAGTCCTAAGGGATTTGTCTTCCCACAGTATTGCCTGACTCTTCTGGTCTCTGCGTTTCCGTGCATGCTGTTCCATAGGTCTGAGGTGTCCTTCCTGTTTTCTTTCTTGGCTCACTCCTACTCATCCTTCACCTCTCAAGGGGCCCCCTTCCTGTGTATGGCACTCAGGTTAGCACAGACACTGTGAGTTCCTTGGAAATGGCTTTCATCTCTCTACTCGCAGTGTCTAGTACAGTCACAGCAGGTGGACAGGATTTGTCAAGTAAATAGATTCATACATAAATCATCCATGTGCTTTGAAAGTTATTTATCCTTGGAGGAAATGACTTCGATACAGAAATAGTTTTTAATTTCATAACTCCTCATGCCATGTTTGCAATTCAAATTTTCCTTAACTTTTCCTTCATGCCATGGGTCAGAGGTGCCTTTTTTTTTTTAAAGTCACACATGTTGGGTTGGCTGAAAAGCCCCGTAGGCTGAATGGAGATACCTCATTTGAAGAAGCAGAGTCTCAGGCCGTGTGAGCTCCAAGTGCACAAGCTCTGCCAGAGCTCAGTGGGACATTTTTATGAGCTGTTTCTAGAATTCTTTCCAGCCCAGACTTTATCCTGTTTGTCCCAGTTCTTGGGACTATCTGAGCACTTGGTTATTGGCCTTCCGCTCTGGAACACAGCCAGCACCCAAACAGGGCCTGCGGTTTGAAGAATGAGGGTGTGTGCAGGAATTTTAATAAATAGCCTCCTCATCTTGGAGGGTTTGCTGATGAAGTTGGGCGGAGTGAAGGGTGTTAAGGATATAAGGAAGACAACCAAATGAACAAGTACTGAATTTTTAAATATTTCATATTGATTTATATGTAGATTTATGCACGCATATTATTGTCTAAGTGTAGCATAAATGTATGCATGTACATATTTTATGTATTGAACATGTAAGTGTATATTTAAATTGTGCATTCGTCTCTCTGCTTTGTGTGTGTGTGTGTGTTTGTGCTTAGTAGCTCAGTCCAACTCCAACTCTTTGCGATGCTATGGGCTGCAGCCTGCCAGGTTCCTCTGTCCATGGGATTTCCCAGGCAAGAACACTGGAGTCAATTGTCATGCCCTCCCCCAGGGGATGATGCCAAACCAGCAATTGAACCCATGTCTTCTATGTCTCCTGCATTGGCAGGCAGATTCTTTTACCACTGAGCCACCTGGGAAGCCCTTCTATATGTATATTTACACATATGTATATATGCACATGCATATTTGCACATCTCTGAATATACACATGCATCTGGACATGTGCATTAATGCATACTGATGTGTCTATTTGACATTCATATCACATAAATATCACCCACTCTGCATACATGTTTCTGATTAATTTTCGATATAGAGTATAGTAGGGCTCACTCATATGCAAGCATGTAAATGTCTGGATGTGTAAATGTGTAATGCTATATATTATAGTTATTGTGTATATATAATTGTGTATGTATTATCTACATATACAAACTCACATGTTTTTCTACATATGCAAATATACAGACATACACTTGCACATAGCCTTATCAAGTCCTAGATTTAACATGTATAATAGAGATATTTTTATACAAGAAACATACTATGGGGGAAATTCAAGACTGTGTTTAATAAGTTTTTTATTTGCAAGACTGTCTGTGAAAATACTTTGCACAGAGTAGGCGCTCATGACTATCCTTGTTGATTGTATCATTCCAAATGAATTACATTTGGGAAAGTAATGCTAGTTACTGGAACAAATAAATTTCCAATCTCAGTGGGACCCCTATGACCTAGGTCCTCTCCTGCTTCTTGACGATGTTCATTTCCTTCTCTTGGATTCTGTTTCTTCCTCTTTAACCTGAGGATGTTGTACGAAATGGCTCCAGATTCTTTGTTAGTGATTACATGCTTTGGCTTTTCCTTTTGGCAGTTCTTAACTGGACAGCCAGCCTTGCAACAGCTTTAGAAATAGAGAATGATCTCTTCAACTGCAGGAGAAGACTTCAAAGAATCAGCCACTGACATGCACTAACCTCCTGCGATGGCCAAACTCTGAGATGTTGGAGGGGAGGCAGATGTGAAGACAGACAGGAGAAAGGGGATTCCATTTTGATATGGTTGCTGGGTTTTCCTCTTATGTTGCTGTTCAGCTGCTAAGTCGTATCCGACTCTGCTACTCCATGGATTGCAGCATGCCAGGCTTCCCTGTCCTTCACTATCTCCCAGAGTTCCCGCATATGTAAGATAAAGATTATGGCGGGGTTGTACCTACCCACAGAGATCTGTCGCAAGAAACAAATAAGATCTCCTCTAAGCTTTATAAAATGCAAAGTAATTTTGCTGAGATGATAATGATAACTGACATCCACAATTTAAGCTGATAAAATAATAGTAGCAAGGAAAGGCAAACACTTTGGGGCAGTGACTAGAACAAGAGTTAACAGGTGACTCTAACCTTCTGTAATAACAAAAACTCTGGGCGGATGTATTAGAGCCACGGTGTGAGAAAACACGCTCATGGGATTCCATGGTCAGGCAAGTCCTCCCCAAGGAAGTCTGGGTTAATTTGTGCCTTGAAACATGGAGATTTTCATTTATAGTGAAGAGATGCTACAGTGATCTCCAAAGAGAGGGTCCCCAGGCACTCAGGACATCTGGTTTCCATGCAGACATCTAGAGGAAGCTTATGAGAGATGCTGGCTTCAGGAATCTCTGGGAAATGCTGGGCTAGAGCAAGGCTCTTAATTTTTGGTCCAAGAGCCCTCCAAGAGGTGTGTGGACAAAATTTCAAAGACTGTAACCATGGATAAAATATTACATCTTTATTTTTACTACTTTTCAACTGAAATTTAGCATGTACTTTATTTATGCATATAGGCAACAAACTACAATCCTAGTTGCAATATCTATAAAATCAATAGACATCAGATGTTTTCACATCCCATTAAAGCTGTTGTAGATATTTGAAAATGTTTACACTCATCATTTCTTTGAAATTATTTCAGATTTCTGCTAGATTTTAAAATCTAATGTTTAATCACAAATAGTACCATATCATGCATTTCTTTTGATATGAATGATTGTATTCCTATACAATCGATTCTCTTTTAAATCTTTGTCTTTTTACACATGTAACTGTTCTGAGAAAGAGTTCGTAGGCTTCACCACACAGGAAGATGCAAAATGCTGGCTAGGACACAGGAGCAATATTGTCCTGCATGCCTGAGGGCCAACTGAACCATAAGCCAGTCTTGTGTTCATATTCGGACATTGGACCAGTGATGCTGGAAAATAAACATAAGGAGGAAGACAGAAATGTGATGGAAGGTCAAACACAGCAACCAAAGCTAGACATTAGAATTGAGAAATGGAGGAAACGATGCTTAGAGATATTGGTTTAGATTGGCACCTGGGCTGGATGAGGATGTTAACAGTAATGATGGAGGGAGGAGGAAGAAGGGGCAAGATAGGTAAGGGATTAAGGGTACAAACCAGTAAGTATAAAATAAATAAGATAGAAGGATGCAATGTACAGCATAGGGAATATAGACAATGTTTTACAATAACTTTATATAGAGTATAATCTATAAAAATATCAAATTACTATGTAGTACATCTGAAACGTATAATGTTATGTCAAGTATACCTCAATAAAAAATAAGTTAAATTAAAATAAATAAGTATAAACAGAGGAAAAGCAAAACAAAAAACTAAGTCATGCATAAGAGCATGCATGCTAAGTCACTTCATTTGTGTCCAGCTCTTTGCAATTCCATGGATTATAGACCACCAGGCTTCTCTGTCCGTGGGATTCTCCAGGCAAGAATACTGGAGTGGGTTGCCATGCCTTCCTCTGGAGGATCGTCCTGACCTAGGGATTGAACCAGAGTGTCTTATGTCTCCTGCATTGGCAGGCAAATTCTTTACTACTAGCACCCACTGGGAAGCCCACAAAAGACTATATATACTCAAGTCAATGTGAAAGTCAGGCTTCAGATGCAAGTTAATTTGTCTCAAAGATTATAATCTTTACAGTAATATACACTCTCTCTTACATAATTTACCACAGTACTTTGTAATGCTTATTTCCTTCCCCTACAAGCTGCTAGTGTCCAAATATGCAGAGAATACAACATTCAGCTTTGAAGTCTTTATGTCAAATAGAATGCCTTGTGCAGAGTGAACACTCAGTAAATAAATAAATGAATGATTAAATGAATAAAGGTAAAGCACAACCACTTTATTTAAACTTCGGCTGGATGCTGTATGTATTAAAGGAAAAAACCTGGAACTCCACAACTTTCCTAGGCATGCTTGTGCCAACAAGATATGCAAGGCTGGATATATGGATAGCTGGAGAGCTTTATCCCGGATGATGATGAGTTGGTTAGAGGCTATTGTTCTCTGTCTTGAGGCAAACCAGGTGATTCATCACATGGGGTGGGAGAGGATTCTTGGAAAAGGAATCTAAGAGGATGTTAGGGTCAGAGAGAGGATGTAGAAGTTGAACCACAGTTCACACAAGAACTGGGAACAACTCCAAAGGACAAGGAATTCCAAAGAAAAGAATTTATTTCTATCTTTTTTTGAAATTCCATTCCATTGTATGAGCCATGTTGAAAGGGCAGAAGAAAGAGAAGGCAACACAAAGCTTGCGTTTTCCCCAGTTGTCCTTTACGAGGCAGCTGGAACGCAATGAGACGAGATCAAGATGTGGAGTGAGAAAGACTGGGGTTCGACTCCTGTACTCTGACACGTATTAGCTGTGGGCAAGCCACTCAATACATTCCTTTCTCATCTGCAAAGTACAGTTGATAATATCCAACTTATAAGTTTTGAAGGAGGGAGGGGGGTTCAGGATGGGGAACACATGAACACCCGTGGTGAATTCATGTCAATGTATGGCAAAACCAATACAATATTGTAAAGTAATTAGCCTCCAATTAAAATAAATAAATTTATATTAAAAAATAAGTTGTAAAGGAGATTAAAATGAGATAATTGCTATGAAAATGTCTAGCATGGTGTCAGCCACATATTAAATGTTTCAAATGTTTGTAGAGATCACTAAGAAAAGCCCCTTCCTAAATATTTTCCAGAAAGACCATCCCATGCTGGGAACTGTTGGACAGGCTAGTTCATGACAGCAAGGAAGACTTGACCTTCTAAATTCTCACTGATTAGACAGCTGAACAGCCTTGCTGAGAGATTAATTTGAAACAAATGTCAACCAGAAATACACTTTCTGAGCACTCTCCTTTTGAGTGTGTGTGGAAGGGATTCTCTAAATCTCTTTCTACTTGTATTCAACACAGATCTTCTGGGTGGTGGTTATGAGTTAGGCACAATTCTAGACTTAAACATACAAAAATAAAGCAGACAGTGCCCTACTTCTCTAGGAAATACGGTCTAGTGAGTCATGAAATGCTTAGTAGGTGCTTTTGCATGTCTGGGAGGGATTCTGTATTGACTCTGTTAGGTGAGCAGATTCACCTGCTGGTTATCCAACTCCTTCATTGCTAACACTTTCACATAGTGTCTCATTGAATTCTTAATGAAATCTAACATCTTGTAATGTGTATCTATATAATATTTAGATGACAAAGTGGAAATTGAAAGATTGGATAATAGTTTCAAATTATTCAATTAGAAAGAAATAAGCCACTTTAAAAATTAAAAATACTTGTTATATATAAAGGTAATAGTGAAGAATATCCACATGCAATCTAGGAAAACATTATTTCAATTATTTAATGTATTTGAGGAACTAAGTAAATGTTTCTTAACTTCTCTTTGGAAATCTTAAAATGAAAGAAGAAACAAAGAAAGAAAGGGATGGAGGAAGGGGGAAGGGAGGAAGAGAAAAAGGAAGGAAGGGGGAAAGAAAGGAAGAAAGAGAAAAAAGAAAGAGAAAAGAGAATAGATTTTTATGCAAATTAAGCTGAAACTAAGGAATAAACGTGAACAGCAACAGTAGTAGTTCAATAACTATAATTTTATATTAAATAGTTTTTTCTTTTGAAAATATCTATTCTGACATGATACCATGTTTAAATTGATTCCATATTCACAACCTCTTCTTAAACCATAAATTCCTCACTTATGACATCTTTATTTTGATTCTTATTTCAAGTACATTTTTCAAGATCACAGATGTTCTGGTTTTTAAGATCTTTTATCATGAGAATCATTTCATTGTTTTTCTCTTTATGCTCAGTGACTTTGCTGGTTATAGCAAAATTTTGGATTATACCACCTCCCTTTCCAATCTCTGTAGAACTTTAAAAATTTTTTCCACTGGTTTCTAATATTGCTGAGGCAATGTCTGAACCACAAAAATTTAGTTTCCTTTTTTTAGTAAGCCTAGAAATTGAATTCTGAATTCTGGTATTTTGCTAACTTCATCAGATATTCCTTGATCTATTTTCTTTTTTTCCTGCAATACTGTTTATGTTAGTTTTTACTGTGATGATACAGTAAAATCTAGCAATATCTTACAAAAATAAAAACATTCATTTCTCATTCTCTGATCAGTAACTAGGTTTGCAGCTTCTCTGTGTAGTCTGTACACAGAGCTGTGATCTGATGGCTTAGGTTCACCTCCTGGCCCTCTGCTGGGACATGTGTTATAGGTGTCTTCATTCTGGAGCCCAGGCTAAAGACGTCTAGATACCGGAAGCATCTTCTTATGAAGGAGATCGGAATCATCAAACTAGTGATGCGTCCTTAGACCTTGCCCTAGAATAGCATCCATATCCCGTTGGCCAAAGCAAGTCCTGTGGTCAACCTCAAAGTTAATGGGATGGAGAAGTATTCTCAGCCTGGGCGGGGGAGTGGATGTGGGTGGGATTCAGATCTTTTATTTCAGGAAATATTATTTAATATCTTTAGAATATGTGTTTTCATTTGTTCCATCATTTCTTTCAGATTTTGGGTAACAGGATGTTGGATCTCTAGTGGCATATCTTCACACCTGCCTTTTACCCTTGATTATGTTTTATTTATTTATATTTTTTTATCTGCCATTTTCAAGACTGAAGCAAGTTAAAAATAAGTGACTAAATAAACAAAATTAAGAATTATAAATACTGGCAAACAGGATATAAAGTAATCTTTATTTTCAGATAGAAGACTGTCAATTTAGAAATCTAAGAAATTCAGCTGAAACTATTTTATGAAGTTTTCATAATTATAATTTTATGGTATCAAAATATTTACAGATTAATAGCTTTCAGGTATAATAATAATAATTATACAGTAAATATGATGAATATTACCCATTCAAAACATTAAAAATATGATATAGCTAGATACTGGCTTAACTCCAAGTATTTATAGCTTATATGAACAAAATTATAAAACTTCAGGCAGATGTAAGTAAGATTTGAATACACTGTACCTGAATAGAAAATCATGACATCATAAAGGCACTAGTTGTCTCTAAAGAAATCTATGTATTCGACTTATTGGAAATAAGAATTTTAATGAAATAAAGAAATATCTTTTTAATTCTTCAGGAAGAATAAGCTTATTAAAGCACTAGCACAGTTTTGGAAAAGTAAGAATGGAAGACCAGTCTTATCAAATACTTAAACTTAATATAATACTTTGGTAATGAACAGTCCTTCATGTTGGCACAAAAGTTCATGAACAACTCAATGAAATAAAAAATGAAATCAGGAAATGTATGCATGTAGATGATGGAGTAGAGTATGCCATAAAAGGCAATACTACAAATAGCTAACCTGTAAATATCCCAGAGACAACTAATTGGCCATGGAAAGGGGGTGGAGAAGGGATAGACATTTGTTGCTGACTCACTTTTAATCAACATAATACATTTAACCTTTAGTTAAATTCATTACAAAAATCTTACTATAAATGTGCTAGAAGAAAATATTGGTGAATGTTTTATATTTAGGGTTTGGAAGACATTTATAACTCTATTTCAATCCCCAAAAGTGTAAAAAGAAATATGGTAGATTGAAACATATTAAAATTTCAAACTGCTGAATAGCAAAAACACTATGATTAAGGTTAAATTAAAAGAAGTTTGAAAAATGAGTTGCAACATATATGACATTGTGTGCAAAAGCTTTTATAAAGTGATGAGAAAAAAGGAAATTAGCATTACAATGAAAATGAATGAAAGATTTGAATAGACAATCTATAGAAGAAGAAAATACAGATGGCTACTAAAGATACTAATGATGAAACATCTTATTAATATTTCAGAAAATCAATACAAAGTTATAACTTTTAAAAAATGTGTATCATTTGCCAATACCTCAACTGTTAATAGCACAATATAAACTCTCTTTACTCTCATTTAACTGATTTGCAGGATTGATGCTTGCTCTAGGCTACCCAGTATTCAGTATTCTCTTGTGGCTCAGCTGGTAAAGAATCCGCCTGCAATGTGGGAGACCTAGGTTTGATCCCTGGGTTGGGAAGATACCCTGGAGAAGGGGAATATCCGCCAGTATTCTGGCCTGGAGAATTCCATGGACTATATAGCCCATAGGGTCACAAAGAGTCAGACACGACTGACTCTCACTTTCACTTGGCACATTCTACCGAGACAACACTCTCCTAACAAGTTAAATCAATGTGTACCAATTTAGCTATGTGTGTTCCCATACTTTTTTATACCAATTTATTTGCCATATCAATTATTTAATTTAATCAAGTCCCCTTTAAATTAGAGAATGCAAAATAGAGATCCTGTTGCCGTGAGTTTGAATTTTTTAGAAGGTCTCTGAAAATATGAATGAATTAGGTAAAATGTTGAATGAGACATGCAACAGACAACAATAAAAGTTTAGATCAGAATAAAAAAACTTATAAATCCTGAAGTATTCTGAATAAAGGTTATTTCACAAGTGCTTTTTTCTATACTCTGTAATGAAATTGAACTTGATAGAGAAGGAATCGTGAACCTTTAGGCAGAAAAAAAAATAGGGATTGCCAACTATAGTAACTGGACAAAAATAACAAAGGTATTTGAGCTATATCCAATGATTAGGCCTGTGAAAATTTAACAGCAAATGTGTGAAATCATCAATGTTGGAAAAAGCATAACAGTGTCTATGTACTTCATACTAAGAACATATTTTAGTCCAATTAACCAATTTAAACATTTATAATGCAAGTCATTTTTCAATAATCAAATCTTGGAGAAAAAAAAAACTATGATTAGATGAAGCAGGTCTAAATTACAAATGATCACCTACCAAAAAAGAAATGGCATACAAATTAGAGCAAGAGACATCAAGGAACAAAAATCTCAAAGAAAAATTTGCATATATTTTCTGCAGCAGTGCAATGAACCTCACAAATTGCCATTTCTTGTTTTTAGCAAACTGAAGGATCCTACTACTTTAACAACCATAGATAATTTACCTTCACCAGTTTGCTACCGCTCACAAAAATCAGCATGCTAGGATTCTAAACTACTTAGTGAAGGCTTTCACTTTTTTTCCCCATGGATTTATACATTGAACTTACTTGAAAAATATCCTATCTCAATTCACAGAGAAGAATTGATGGCCTTGTTTTTCTCAGTCTCTGTGGTTCTAGAATGTTTAGTGAAATGCTCCAAGGAAAAGATTTTTGTTATATTTTGGGGAGGAAGTAACACTAGTACACTTGATTCTTTGTTAAAGAATCATTTAAAATTAGCAAGTTCATGGATAATGTTCATAATGGAGCGTTAGCATGGAATAAGTTTCCTAGTACATTTATACTACTGTAGTTTCAAAAAACTAATCTGAAACTCTGTGCAGAAAACCCTGAACTATGAGACAAAATGAAAAAACATAATTTGTTAATTGACCTCAAACCAAGTGGATTATTTACAGTCTGTCTCTACCTTAAGAATATAAGTACCAAAAGACAGGAATTTTTATGTCTTGCTCACACCATTGCCCAGATTAGTATTTGGTCCATTGTAGGCAGACAATAAATATGTGTGGACTGAATGAGATGGACAGGGAGGCCTGGCATGGTGCGGTCCATGGGGTTGCAAAGAGTCGGACATGACTGAGCAACTGAACTGAACTGAAATGAGTAAGTAGATTTGAGATTCCTGAATTCTGAGCTCCTTGCTGCAATATTATTCTACGGGATGATTATTGTTTACTTGGAAGAGTGTGGACTTTAGAATTGGAATAGAAGCTCCTAATCTGCAACTTACTTGCTGTGTTCTTGATTAGATTATTTTACCTACGGTTCTCAGCAGTTTCATATATAAAATACAAATTAGACCATTTAGACTTGTTCAAATTAGCTGAGACAATTTATGTAGTTGATCTGGTCTACAGAAAGTCCTCAAGATGGTATCCACAAGAATGATGTTGAGGATGTCAATGATGAAGAGGATGATGGTGGGAGTGGAGTAAAGAGGTAAGGCTCTAAATGGTCACTGAATGCTTTTGGTGAACTGGGTGTTTTTTAGTTTCCAGACAGCCTCCCTTGCTCAAAAAAGGCCACACTCTCAGAGAGGAAATTGTTCAGCCCAGAAACAGTTCTTCAGTGGGTCACATTGCAGAAGTACTGCCTTGGCGAGCCTAACAAAGGGGCCATTATTCTCATCCACAGACAACGCCAAGAAGGTGCTGGGTGGTCTAGAATACAGGAGACAGATAATGTAATGACTCCATTCATCAAAAAGTCCAGCGTGCACACCAGCTGCCCGCCAGCTGGAAAATGAAGCTCTTCTTCATTCTGAGGATAATTTACTTCTGCTGGAGAGACTCTGTGATACCCTTCACCTTAAGGGACCAACAGAATTCCAACAGTATCACGTAACGTGGTGCTGACCCAGCCATGAGACTCAAAAGGAGAACAAAATAAGACAAACAAATGGAGACAAAAAGTCAGTTACCTTTCATGTTAGAAAGAAAAGTGAGCTACCAAACAACTATTTTTGTTCTGTATATGTCTTCTATTTTTACCTTATGGACATTTCAGATTCTGCACTTGATTATGCATTTTTTTGTGTGTTTGGCCATTGGGAAATCTGATATCAAATTTTGATCATCATCTAATCATAGTACAGGAAAGTACCGTGTGCATTTCTTTTGTGTGTGTGTGTGCATTTCTGTACAGAGTACTTCCACAACTTTACTATTTTCTCTTCCAAATACAGCACAAGGACTATAATTATTAACCTCATGTTTTTATTTTGGATATATTTTTGAGATTATCTTCTATTCTCTGCTTTGTAACTCATGAGTAGATGCACAAAACATAATGAAATCATGATTTAAACACCTAATATGTGGTGCTTCTCTCAAGCTTAAAAAACATGACAGAGTTCTTATCATAGACAGCCCTCCATAGGTATGGGTTCTGCATCTGCAGATTCAACAAACCAAGGGTCTAAAATATTTTTTAAAAAATTCGAGGACTTTCCTGGTGGTGCAGTGGATAAGAATCTGTCTGCCAGTGCAGGGGGCACGGGCTTGATCCCTGGTCCGGGAAGATTCACGTGCATCAGAGCAACGAAACTGGTGGGCCAGAACTGCTGAGCCCAAGCACCCTAGAACTCATGCTCCACCAACAAAGGAAGTCACTGCAGTGAGAAACCCACGCACCCCAATGAAGAGTAGCCCCTGCTTGCCACAACTATAAAAAGCCTGTGAAAAGCAACAAAGTCCTAGGGCAGCCAAAAATAAATATATATTTTTTAAATTCCAGAAAGCTTCAAAAAAGCAAAATTTGAATGTGCTGCACACTCTTTTCAGATTTACATAGTATTAGGTATCATAAGTAGTCTAGAGTTGATTTAAAGTACACAAGGATGTGTGAAGGTCACATGCATATACCACTCCATTTTATGTAAAGAACTTGAACATTCATGGATTTTGTTTTCTGTGGAGGTTCTAGGGTCTATCCTCTGTAGATACTGAGGGATTACTGTGTATCTTTTCTGTAAGTTAGCTGGGGTTCTAATCTACTTACAAAAGGCCATAAAGATGAGAGTAAAATCTACTTGGTTTAAAAACTGGTGCCTAAGATCTTATTCTATACCATCTGTTACCCAGCAATCTTCCTCTGACATCAGCACTCACATTTATTGAAAGTTTTCTAAGTTTCAATCAATGATAATCATTCTGTAGGAAAAGTCATCTCATTTAATCTTTGCCACAACCTTTAGTTCTATTCTTATTTACATATTCAGATGGTGGTCCTGAGATTTAAAGCTGTTAAGTAGTTTACTGAATCCCTACAGTTAGAAACTGATCCAGGATTTGAACCAGGTTCTGTCAAGAATCAGAGTTCAAATTCTGAACCATGACATCAAAATTTCCCTATTATTTGCTGACAAGTTTTCCTCGTTTATCAATGAGAAAAGTCTGGGATGTCCATGCATACTTAGATCCCAGGTAAATTGCCTCTGGTGTTTGTGAGGCTTTATGAGCTAGGCAATGTGAATTTGTTGGTTTAAGGGGAAAGCTTTAAGTTCTTCTAAAAGAGCATGTGCTAACTCATGCACTGCAAAACAAAAAGCAGTTCAGGAATTGGGCGTTGCAGTCCCCAGGGTGAAATGAAAACTACAATAGAACATGAAGAAGCAATGTCATGGAAATAATGAAGGCTTTTTGGCATGGTTTGCTTGTGAGGAGGAAATTATTCATGAGAGAGAAAGGAGGCGATGGACGAGGCAAGACTCCCCTCTTGGAAAGCACGAGAGGGTGGAAATGACTGCAGGGGTGGGCAAGTTAAGTGTAAAAGATCCTGGGGTGAAATTTTGGAAGGAAATTCTGGATATAACTTTCAAGTTAAATTAACTGTGTTCACATCCAGCTATGTTTTCCCGGAGTGGGCTTCTTCCTGTGCATATTTTACTTTACTCATTAATCTTGAAAGAAAGACTCCCCACACCCAACATGGAAATAACCATCTTAATTGGGAGAAATTCAATCTCCAGGAAAGGAATCATCTGTTTTAGTTACATTTTACATAAAAAATTGATTTATCTGAATGCTATTTTTACCACAGCACAGTCAGGTTTATATATAAACTCATAATAAGTCATTAAAGTATTATTATTCCCAATCGCTTCCTGTGGGATGTCTTTTCTAACCACCAGCCCACAGGAATGACACTGTCCTGGGTGCCATCTGGACTTTCTTTGTCTGCCTGCCACAGCAATCTTGGAGGCCTTGTCACCGCCTCGCGAGCCTGTCCAGGCTTAATATCATGTCTATTCTTCTATTTGATCCATGATACCTCCAAAAAGCCCTGGCGGTGACCACGGGAAAAGAGTTACCTAATTCCATTGTGTCTCCTTTCAACAGCAAGCATTCCATGAGACAAAATCACTGGTGCTTGTGCCCTCCCTAAATCAAAGAGTCACACTGAGACTAAGTGTGTTTCTCACCAATCTGGAAAGAACCTTGAAGAAAACAGTCTGTTATTTACTTGAAACACATTTTAAATTGGAGACTCTGAGATTGAGGTCACGGAGTGAAAGAAAGAGGGCTTGCTTGCACAGTGGTAGACTTGGCTGAACTATCCAGAAAGAGAAATGGGGCCATTTTGTGAGGCTGAAGTTCCCGGGTCAGGTCCACCCATGTGCCATATGCTTTAAGGTCATGATCAGGTTACAGGTGGGCAGGGAAGCAGGCAAGCGGAGGGAGGGAGAGAGAGAGAGAGAGAGAGAGAACAGAACAGTCCAGAGCAACTCGAAGGAGTTCAGTTTCCTGAGCAGTTTAGAAAAGGAAGCTTATTATTTGTTTTTAGTGCCAGCCAGAATGTTATCTGCCAGCCATTCTGTTATAATAACATCTGTATATCCATCCAACAGACTAAATATACCAGCACTCTTGAAGAATGGGCTGCCACCATTGTCTTTACCTTACTACCCTTTTGCAAGCTAATTGGTGTGAAAATGTTAAGTTGCTTATGCATGTGTGCTAAGTCAGTTCAGTCATGTCCAACTCTTTGCAGCCCTATGGACTGTAGCCCGCCAGGCTCTTCTATCCATGGGATATTCCAGGTAAGAATACTGGAGTGGGTTGCCATGCCATCCTCCAAGGGATCTTCCGACCCAGGGATCAAACCCATGTCTCAAGTCTCCTGCATTAGCAGGCGGGTTCTTGGCCACTAGAGACACCTGGGAAGTCTTAAGTTGCTAATACGGCTCACCTATCTACCTGTTACAGATCAGTCATGAGTCAGTGGAGGGACCAAGGAAGCCACAGAAACATTCAGCATCAGTGGTCAGAATAAACTGTGAGTTAGGTATGGAGAAAGCAAGAGAAGCATTTATTAGTAGTATTGACAAGGCATGAAGCAGGTCCAAAAAGAACAGCCCTGACCCACCGTAGACTGCTCTGGCTCCTTAGACAGCTGTTCATGAATTTGATGACCAACTACATCCTTTTCCCTTCATTCTGGGTAAGAATCTTCTGAGGGTCCTGTTAAAATGTAGATTCTGATTCAGGAGGTCTGGGGTGAGGCCTGGGAATCTGCATTTCTCCAAGGGATGTCAGTAGTGCTGGCCCAGGGACCACACTTTGAAGCAATAAGGTACCACAATACGGCAGCGTCTCACTCACCTCTGTGTCCTCTGCACTAAGTGAACATTGGTTACTTAACTGAACTGTAATGGGGTTGTAACCTTTGTTCTAGATGGTTTGTCACTTCAGGCAGGTAGCTGCAAATGTGGAAATAGGTCTTGGAAAAAAGGTTGGGCACAGGTTGGACAGATAAACAAGGATCAATGGACAGTTCCACTGGGACAGCCAGTGCCAGCAACAATCGTCTAACCCTGATTAGGCTGTAAAGTTCTGAGGTCATGCCTCCATTTTTAGTGATCCCATGATCAGCTAGGTAGACTTGCTACTGGCTCTTACATTTCTGTGGTATAACTTTTACTATCCATTTAATACAACTGAGGAAGAAAGCATAAAACTCTGGTCTTTCAGAAAAAGTACTTTCTGGTAGCAAGTCAGTGATGTATTCTAGTCCTGCCCAGTACATTTAAACTGAAAAGACCAGTTCTTACATCATGTTCCCCAGTTGGCCCTGATGATAAAGGATGTGCCTGCAACACTGGAGACTCAGGTTTGATCCCTGGGCCAGGAAGATCCCCTGGAGAAGGGAATGGCTACTCACTCTAGTATTCGTGCCTGGAGAATTTCATGGACAGAGGAACCAGGCAGGCTACAGTCCATGGAGTCACAAAGAGTCGAACACAGCTGAGCAACTAACACTACACCGTGTTAGGTGCTCAGTCACTGAAAACTGGACCTAGGAACTCCTTTGGACTTTTTTCATCCCTGTTTATTTCTTGCCATAGAAGGGAAGAGGAGGGTCATGGAACTCTGTTTAAGGGTCAGGAAGAGCTTTCTACAAGAGGCAATGCCTACGCCAAGCTCTGAAAGATAGTCAGTCAGTCAACCAGTTCAGTCACTCAGTCGTGTCTGACTCTTTGCAACCCCATGGACTCAGCAGGCCACGCCTCTTTGTCCATCACCAACTCCTGCAGCTTGCTCAAACTCATGTCCACAGAGTTGGTGATGCCATCCAACCATCTCCTCCTCTGTCATCCCCTTCTCCTCCTGCCTTGCATCTTGCCCAGCACCAGGGACTTTTCCAGTGAGTCAGTTCTTCACATCATGTGGCCAAAGTATTGGAGCTTCAGCTTCAGCATCAGTCCTTTCAATGAATATCAAAAGAAACCAAGGACTGATTTCTTTTAGGATTGCCTAGTTTGATCTCCTTGCAGTCCAAAGTCAAAGACTTTGACTGTGTGGATCACAACAAACTGTGGATAATTCTTCAAGAGATGGGAATACCAAACCACCTTACCTGCCTCCTAAGAAATCTGTATGCAGGTCAAGAAGCTACAGTTAGAACCTGACATGGAACAATGGAGTGGTTCCAAATTGGGAAAGGAGTACATCAAGGCTGTATATTGTCACCCTACTTATTTAACTTATATGCAGAGTACATCATGTGAAATGCTGGGCTGGATGAAGCACAAGCTGGAATCAAGATTGCCAGGAGAAATATCAATAACCTCAGATATGCAGATGATACCATCCTTACAGCAGAAAGCAAAGAGAAACTGAAGAGCCTCTTGATGAAAGTGAAAGAGAAGAGTGAGAAAGTTGGCTTAAAACTCAACATTCAGAAAACAAAGGGTTGAAAAACAAAAAACAAGCATTCTGAAAACATGGCATCCAGTCCCATCACTTCAGAGCAAATAGATGGGGAAGCAACGGAAACAGTGACAGCCTTTATTTTCTTAGACTTCAAAATGACCGCAGATGGTGACTGCAGCCATGAAATTAAAAGATGCTTGCTCCTTGGAAGAAAAGCTACAATCAACCTAGACAGTATATGAAAAATCAGAGTGGTTACTTTGCCAACAAAGGTCTGTCTAGTCAAAGCTTTGGTTTTTCCAGCAGTCACATATAGATGTGAGAGTTGGACCATAAAGAAAGCTGAGGATAAGTAGGAATGAACTCAGAGGTGGAGGGTGGGAGGGAGCAACCACAACAGACAGAACAACATACATGAGGGAATTTGGAATCCCTGAGTAACTCAATGTGTCTAGAGTGTAGATTAGGGAGGAGGAGGACAGGAGATAAGACTGAGAAGCAGACAGAAGACAAGCTGTGAAGAAATGTAAGTTTTCCTGAGAAAGTGTAAAGCATCCTTGGGAATGGCCTCTCCTCCAGGTAAGTTGAGCACTTGTGGTGTTTCTCGTCTGGGAGATCACCTGTGGCCCTGTTTCCCAGCTTTGCTCTCCTGGGAGACCTTGATGGGAACCCAGGCTCTCACTTCATATTTTCCCCACCTGGTGGTTTTCATAGCTTCCTTTCACGAGGAGCAAAGGAAAAGAAGACAATTGCAAACTGGTATTTCTATCCCACGAAAATGGAATTTGGAGATTGGAGGTTTCAAGGCTATAGAATAACTCACTTTCTGAACTCTGACACTAAGTGCTGAGCAAATGATGAAGCTGGGTTTTTCATACATATGAGAAACACACACATGTACGTGCGTATATACATGTACTCAGTCGTTCAGTCATGTCTGACTCTGCAATCCCACAGACTACAGCCCACCAGGCTCTTCTGTCCAGGGGAGTCTCCAGGCAAGAATACTGGAGTGGGTTGCTATTTCCTTCTTTAGGGTATCTTCTTGACCCAGGGACCAACCCATGTCTCCTGCGACTCCTGCACTGGCACACAGATTCTTTACAATTGAGCCTTGGGAGATATATATATATATATTCCAGGGATTTTTATTTAGTCGTACTGATTTTATGTCATTGTTACTTTTTCCTCTTAATGTACTCTGAGGATAATTTGAAATAGTCACAACATGCACGGTAACCTGAAAACAGAGAATGTGACCTGAGTAATCTCAGCGCAGAAAATGATGCAGTTTACTTTATTTGTATTTTTCTAACCAAAACAAGAGAATCTCTTGCTATTTCTGTCAACCCTTCAGCATTGGCAGTGGAAGAAGTTCAGTGAGGCCAGTGTAGTAGATGCTGCGTGTGTGTTTGAACAAACACTGTATATAACATGTGTTTTCATTCATGGGCTTGCTGCATTATTTCATCATGATGTATTCTTTGTGGTGTTATTTTAGAAATTGATTACCCACAGATCACTAGAAGATCTCTTGTCCTGTCACTTTGGGGATAATGAACACTTTTCATAAATGTAAATCTGTCAGGCCATGTCTTCCTTAAATGACAGTTACTAATTTATAGATCAAAGACATCATTCTTGCCTTTTTAAATCAGTGACTGTTTTACTGCAGAAATACAGAAGGGTCATTAGCTTTAACTATAAAACATCTCATCAAAGTGCCTATGAGCAGAGGAGAATTTAATCTTTCTTACATTTTTTAAAAGAGATTTTTTTAAATCAAGAAAGTCCAAGGAATATTCAATTTTGGAAAAACAGTGGATAATACAGCCTTGCATAAAATTCACATTGAAATTCCCACTGTAAATAAAAGTGTCAAAATTAATCTAGCAAGAAGCTATTTTGCATTGTGATTCTTGGAACTTCCATAACTGAGGTCCCATCTAACATTTAACCAGAGCTCTTGCTGCTCTATATAAAAACATTCTTCAGTAGGATATGGAAATAGATTTAGTTTTATTCCCTGGATGGGTTCGCAAGAAACAGAAGTGATAGATGTGAGAGGTCCCCTTGAAAACAGCAAGGGTGATACCTGACAGATGCTCAATTCTCTGTGACAATGTCACAGTCTTTCACCCTCTGTTGCATGAATCTGTAAAATGACCATGATTATATATTCTGTGACAGTCACTGTGAGAAGCTTTGAAGGACATTTGTCTTAGCCATACTCCCCAAGAACTTTAGGTAATGAAAAAATGCCCGGGGAGAGGTTATCAGTCATGGAGAATATCTGATTTCAGCACCTTCTTTTGAGTTGCTTTTGGCAAGAATGCTCACTCCTGAAATCAGCAGATTAGAATAAGCAGAGGGCAACTGAGTATCTAATTCAAGAGGGCAACTGGAGCTGTGGTGCTCAAGAAGACTCTTGAGAGTCCCTTGGACTTCAAGGAGATCAAACCAGTCAATCCTAAAGGAGATCAACTCTGAATGATCATTAGAAGAATTGATGCTGAAACCGAAGATCCAATATTTTGGCTGCCTGATGCAAAGAACCGACTCATTGGAAAAGATTCTGATGATTGGAAAGATTGAAGGCAAAAAGAGAAGTGGGAGACTGAGGATGAGATGGCTGGATGGCATCGCTGATGCAATGGACATGAATCTGAGCAAACTCTGGAAGACAGTGGAGGACAGAGGAGCTTGCACGCTGCAGTCCATGGAGTTGCTAAGAGTTGGACATGACTTAGCAACTAAAAACAACAAACCTCAGTACCTCAGAGAATTTAGAAAGGACTGGGGTAAAGCACAAAGCAAAGCAAGAAATTGGAAATGTGCACTTTGCCTTAAATCTAAAACGAATACAATTGTCATTGCTCTAGGAATATGATTTTTGAATGGTTCGTTCATTCAGTATTACTCAGAGGAAATTAAAGATGCATAAGAATAGAACAAATAATCAATTAAAAGTTGCTTTTCTCTAATGAGATAATGTGCTTTCAACTTTAAGATAGTTCTATTCAGGCATCTTTTGTTTTATTAAGATTTTTATCAGCTGCAGATTGAATAATTTATAGTATTAAGCGCTATTATATTCACTTAAAATTGGGAAAAATCATGGTTTCTGAAAAATAGAAACTGTAGATTTAAGAAAATCTGGTTCTTTGTGTTTAGCATTTTTTTCTGGTTTAAAAACATCTTTTGATGGGGAGATATAGATAAGAGTGGAATCATGTGCTGCTGCTGCTGCTGCGTCGCTTCAGTCCTGTTCGACTCTGTGCGACCCCGTAGATAGCAGCCCACCAGGCTCCCCCACCCCTGGGATCTCCAGGCAAGAACAGTGGAGTGGGTTGCCATTTCCTTCTCCAATACATGAAACTGAAAAGTGAAAGTGAAGTCTCTCAGTCATGTCCGACTCTTAGCGACCCCATGGACTGCAGCTTACCAGTCTCCTCCATCCATAGGATTTTCCAGGCAAGAGTACTGGAGTGGATTGCCATTGCCTTCTCTGGCAATCATGTGCTATTAGATCCAATTTTGCTCAGGAGGAAATCTGCTTTCATGTCTTCATTAAGTTGCATCTAAAAGAAAATGTTTAATCATTGCTGGTCCCTCTCTGGAATATGCAGAGTTAAAGAGATCCTTGTGATGCTGGTTGCAAGAATTTTTTATTAGGCTGGTGATACCCGGACTGTGGAGTGAAGTGGTGGGTGGTTGAAATCTTGCTTATAAGTGTTTACAGCTTTAATCCTCTTCTTCTTTCATCTCACATACTATTGTGCAATTTTCCTTGGAATTGTTTAATTTATAATTTTTGGTAACTTCAAAGTTGATAGACTGGAATGAAGGATGATATACTTTCCAGTGAACAGTTGAATGATACATAATCATTTTACATAAGACTATTTACTCTTTTAAGTGATGGAAAAATAAGAACTAAGGGCACTTAATAGACTATCTGCATATTGATGACATCAGCCACACATAGCCCTCTGCTTACAAGTAGTACCAGGGGAAGAAAGTCTTCTGGAAAAAGGATTAGATGTCCTATATGATTCAAGAGAAAGGATTAGGATCAATGAATGAAAGTTTAGTAAAGACAAGTTTAGTCTAGATTACAACAGCCACTTTACGTGATAACATCCGAGCAACAATAGCACCAGGCATAGTGATCTTACTATCTCTGAAACATCTACCTGTTAATGGCTTATTAGCTGGGCCATTTCTAAAGAGAATGAAACCCTGAAGGGGTTACTAGCTTAGAAGGCCTTTCAGATTTCTTTGAATCTGCTCGAAATCATGACCTGGCGTTTGTCTTCTCAGGATCATTCCTTTCCCAAATTTCTGCTTTCACTTTCCAGAGTAGCAGACAAATTAAATCTCCCAGCTCTCCCAAGATTCTCGCTGGAGAGTTACTTTGAGATGCATAGAAGGGCATTTCTTGTTCTTCAAATTCCCTCAACTCCTAGAACCTGAGTATCCAAGTATCTCACTGAGGCTTACACATGAGGGATACAGATAGTGAATGACCCCAGAAGCACTTCCTTACATGGGGTCACCATGACTGTTGAGAGTGTGTGGAGCTGAGACAGATGATGTGCTGTGTAGTCTCCAGGAGCCTCATGTGAGTGCTGTCCCTGTCCTATGTCTGTGCCTTATTGATCCAGGTATGAACTGACTCCAGTTAATCCTTTCATGTTCCTTCTCCTGGGGATGGTGATTGGAGGGTGACAGTCACAGTCCTTTCTCTGCATTCTCTGAAGTCAAACTCTTTCATGAGATACAACTTTTTAAAGATATTCATTGATACGTTTGGCTACCTCAGGTCTTAGTTGGGTCATGCAGGATTTTTGCTGTGACATTCTGGATTTTCTGTGGAGGTGCATAGACTCTACTTTTAGTTCTCGGGCTCCAGAGTGTGCAGGCTCAGCAGTTGTGCCACGGAGATACAATTTTTAACCTCTTTCTTCTGATCACTGTTCACCTCCATAATCATCCTATAATTCCCTTTATTTTTTCTTTATCTCTAGAGTCTTCTTCTGGAGCTTCTACCCAAAAGAACCTTCACTTACATATTGGGTGAATGCTGTGTATAAAAAAGAAAATATTAGGCATACCAGGTGTTTAATTTCAAGAAGGTGCAAAAATAGATTTCAAATCATATGGCTGAGGTTGCCATTAGAAAAGATTGAATCAATTTTCCTCTGTTGACCCAGGATTAATGGAAAAAGAAGAAGAAAGTGTTAGTCGCTCAGCCACGTCCGATCCTTTTGTGGCCTTATCAACTGTAGCCCACCAGGCTATCTGTTCGTGGAATTCTCCAGGCTCGAATACTGGAGTGGGTAGCCATTTCCTTCTCCAGGGGATCTTCCTGGCCCGGGGATCGAACCCGGGTCTCCTGCATTCCAGGCAGTTTCTTTACCATCTGAGCCACTAGGAATCGTCACTAGCTTGGGGCCAGCAGCAGTGGGGAAGGGTGGAAAAGGTGGAGGTGAGAGGCAGAAGTCTAGCCTCTGGTACAGCTCACACACTGGCCAGGCAGCTGGGGGAACTTGGAGAAGCTCTCTGCTCTCTGAGCTTCGGTTTCCTCTCATCAAAATTAAGAAACTTGGATGAGATGAGTCTGAAAGCCCACTCTAGTTGCATTTGTTTAATCCACACAGCAGAGGTACAGAGAGGTCACCCACCCAGCCCAAGCTCACAGAGCAAGGGAGTAACCTAAAGACTGGGACCGAGGTCCAGGGTGATCATAATACTGAAGCCCTTTAAGATGACTTTCAGCAGCAATGAGCATTTATGCCCTCACGATCACTCCCAGTGCTGGGAGGGGCTGATGGGCCCCAAACCTACAGAGTATCAGATCAGTCAAACCCTTTAAAGGTGTGGTTAACATCTTCTGCATTTGGGAGGATGCGGTGACTATTTCTCCCACCAGTACAGCAAACTTGTCATTCACAGATTCTTTCTGGTTCTATACCAGCCCATATGATTTTTAGTTACTTTTTAGTTATTTTTAGTCCACTGAAGTGAAGTCGCTCAGTCGTATCCGACTCTTTGTGACCACGTGGATTGTAGCCTACCAGGCTCCTCTGTACTTGGGATTCTCCAGGCAAGAATACTGGAGTGGGTTGCCATTTCCTTCTCCAGGGGATATAATAGTGAATGCCAGTGTGATATGAAATATACAGAAAGAGGGAGCAAAAGCAAATGAGGAAACAGCAACAAATCCTGATGTCATTCTTTTCAACAGATCGATTTCCTTTTATTTCTTTATTTTGAGGCAGAAAATGACTTCCTGGGAACACTCACCACGACATTCCACATCTATTGTCTCTCATAGTGCCTTGTTTCAGACAAAGAAACACAGCACTCCCACGGGGATCCCTGACTGGTGTTTCCAGCCAGGTAGCTCAGCTTTCATTCCGTGAAGGTATCGGAAATGAAGTCAGAATACAGAGGAGGAACTAGCTGTATTCCCGGGCTGGAACAATACCTGGGTGCACTGGGAAAAGTAAAGGCAAAATCCACTTCACAATCTCAGCTCCTCCCCCACTTTGTGACACCACATGGGAAAATGCCTTATCCTCTAAGGCAGTTAACTGGCTGTGAAAAGGGAAGGTGAGCATTCACCCAAGAATGTTCTAGGAATCAGCAACCACCTATAACTGGCCCAGTAGATGAAATAAAACATGCTTACAAGATGGCAGAGTCGGGACTTTGAAGTGTTTTGCAAACTAGTTTGATATTTAATATCCATCTAATGAGTTTGGAAACATGATCAAGCTATTGAGTTGAAGAAACCAGAGAGAATAATCTTCACAGGTGGTTCAGTGGTAAAGAATCCACCTGCAAAGCAGCAGACTTGGGTTTGATCATTGGGTCAGGAAGATCCCCTGGAGGAGGGGATGGCAACCCACTCCAGTATTCTTGCCTGGGAAAACCCATGGACAGAGAAACCTGGGTGGCAACAGTCCTTGGGGTCGCAAAGTGTTGGACATGACTGCAACTAAACAACAGCAACAACCGTGGAGAATGTCTGACTCCAGTCTTCTATTGCCAGGGTGGGGAGAAAAGAAAGTAAAATAAAACTGCACAGTTTGTTTATTAGGAAAGTCTGGCCCTTCAGATCTTGCCGAATACCTGTCTATCCCACAACCACTGAGAAAGAATGGCGTGGTCACTTACCTGCTCAGTGGACTTGGGGAAATGACACCTCTGAGTTCTCTCATTTGTCGAAAACAAAATACAAATGCTACATGAGACCTTCTCTTAGCATGCTTCTGGCTTCTCCGTCTCAATTTCTCTCCTGGACTGAATGTATGACCCTAAAGATTCAAAGCACAGAACTACATTTAGTGATCTTTAGTGGCTCTTGTTACTTTAAAGCCAAGGAAAGCTCATCAAGTGGAAAGTATGACTGTGTGGATGACGTGTTATGAAACCAAGTCCCCTCACTGTCTTTTCATTGATCTTCCTGAGGGGCATTTGCCTTTAATTTGGGGACACTGGGACTGGATCTGGGCTGAAGGGGAGATGAGCACAGTGTTGTGACATCCTTGGGAAAATGTCACCGAAATGGGTCAGCCTTTCTATTTCAGAGCTGCGTTCATCTGAAAACATTAAAGAAGGCTAAAAATAAGTGTATGGTGTGCTCTCAGCTACGCAAGCCAAGCCGCTCCGTCTTTGAGAAGGCCCTTGGATATTAATGATTGATGGGTGGACACAGTAGCCTGCTTTGACTTTCCCAGGGAGTCCTGTGGGCATTTGGGGAAGATTCTGCACCCCTCACTGCCCCACATCCCTCTTTCAACAAGGCAGAAATGATTTGGATAATATTAGCCTCTTGGCGGGGAGGGGCTTCCGAGATGGCCCTAGTGGTAAAGAACCTGCCTGCCAATGCAGGAGACAAGAGACTTGGGTTTGATCCCTGGGTTGGAAAGATCCTCTGGAGGACATCATGACAGCCCACTGCAGTATTCTTGCCTGGAGAATCCCATGGACAGAAGAACCTGGCGGGCTACGGTGCATGGGGTTACAAAGGGTCAGACACGGCTGAAGTGACTGAGCATGCTGGGAAAACCTCTTGAGGGTGGGGTGGGGTGAGCAGGAGTCGGAGGGGTGAGGACTTCATGAATTCAAGCTCTTTGACAAGACAGACAGAGTCAGCCTGGTTGGGGATATCTGCTAGTCTTGCACTCCAGGTCTAAATACTGAATTTCCACATTTAACCTGGAAAAATAAACACATTTCAACATCAAATTCATTTCCATGCCTCACTTTTTCCTTTGTTTCTATATTAAGATATCTTACACCATTCCCTAGTCTCTATAGATTTAGGAAGAGAAATACTTCAGAGCTGCCTGGGAGAGAGAACAGTGACTCTGAAGCCAGGCAAGCTTGGTGATGACTTTCAGTTTCACCACCAAGGAGCTTGGTAAACTGCTACATTTCACTTTTCCTCTTTCAGACTTCATTTCTCCATCCATGCGGAGTAGAAAACACGGGTAACTGGTAAGTTTGCTCTGAGGATTAGGGGTGCTGAGCCTAACTCACTGAGAAGAGTGCTTGCTGCAAGGCAGATCCTATTTGCTGTTTGGGTGTTTTTTTGGTTTTTTATTTGTTTTATTTTTTAAAAACACTTTTATATTGAAGCATGGCCAATTAACAATGCTGTGATAGTTTCAGATGGACAGCGAAGGGACTCAGTCATACACATACATGTGTCCATTCTTCCCCAAAGTCCCCTCTCATCCAGGCTGCCACATAACATTGAGCAGAGTCCCCTTTGCTACACAGTAGGTCCGATTTGAATGCTAGCCACGAGAATTATTACTGTTGCTACTACTATTATGATTTCTCTTACCTGGTTAAATATTCTTTCCTTAAATGTGCCAGATTTGGGGCCGCATCTGGATTCTTGAGGGCCACTTATTCCTAACTCACAGTCCCTGCGCCTGAAGGCTGATTTGTTGTCCCACATTTTTATGGTTTACCCGCCTAGCCCAAACGCCCAGCTCTGGGCTAATGCTGTTTACCTGGTGTGTTAGAATCATTCATGCATCTGTCTTCTCTAAACAGTGGGCTCACTGAGGACAGGGAGCAGGTCTGATTCCTGTCTTGTTGGTTCTACAGGTGAGGCGTGTTTGATGTTCTCAGCTCTATTTGCTGCATTCTTTGGGACACCGTGTTTATCCTGGGTGCTGTCTCTTCCTCTGTGGCTTTGTAGCTGGATTTGCCTCTGGTCCTCCCAGCACCTCATCTCAGCCAACGGTGGAGTTTCAGGAGGCGGCCACCCCCCATCTCAGCCCTCTATGTTTCCCTGCTGGCCAGGGTCCTACCAGGAGATTTTCTTCCCAGTGGTCAGTTAATAATTCAGGCGTGTGTCTCTTATGGGACCACAATGGAGCTTGACCTGAAAAAGCTTGTAGTTATTACTACAATCATAATAATTTATATAGTAAAGAACTTGGGATAGAAGGAAAGGGGCTGAACAAGAAGGCTAGGAGGCAGAGGAAGGAAGAAAGTAAGACATGAAATCCTTTTAAGAATCTACTTTGTGAAACTTCTCCAGTGGTCCAGTAGAGGAGACTCTGGGCTCTCAAATCATGGGGACTGGGTTCAATCTCTGGTCAAGGAACTAGATCCCGCATGCCACAGCGGAAACCTGGTACAGACAAATTATTTTTAAAAGAGAATCTGCTTTGTGCTGAGCCCTGGGCCAGGTACTTGGACAAAAACGCCTGAGGGACAGTTTCTCATTTCTGTTTTAAAATTGAGAAGACTACAACTCAAATAGAATAACTCCCCCTCCCAAAAAGTCATACATGTAATAAAGAGTAGCTTAGCCATTGGAAAATGTTAAACCAGATCTCAGAGTTCTAAATATAAGAGAAAACTAATTAATGTCATGGCTCAGTGATAAAGAACCCACCTGCCAATGCAAGAGATGCCAGAGAGTTCGATCCCTGGATCTGAAACATCCCCTGGAGAAGGAAATGACAACCCACTCCAGTATTCTTGCCTGGAGAATCCCAAGTACAGAGGAGCCTGGTGGGCTATAGTCCATGAGGTTGCAAAGAGTCAGACATGACTGAGCACGCACGTACACACCAACCAAACCAAAAGACCTCCAAACCCTGTGTTGCTAAGCCTACTCCCATTTTGGCACGTAGACTTCAACTCCAGTGGAAGCTTAACAAGTTTCAACTTAAAAAGCTTCTGTTGTATTTTATAACGGCAGATGCTAAAGGTTACTTACAGAACTGGTTGCAAGTCCAGAGATCAGCGGAGGTACTTTCCTAACTAGGCTCTGATTGTAGACAAAACCTAGGCTGTAGTTCCTCCCTTTCTTTGGGTGTTTTAATGGTTATCTGCCTCCAACAGGGGCATGGCCTGTTTGCTTCCTGAAGCCAGTGAGAGGTCTCTTCTTCACTCTGCATGTATGGGCATGGGGCTTACATTTTTCAGTGGCAGTTGAAATCCATAGAAACACATGTCTTCACATTTGGAAGTAGGAAAAAAAAAAAAGAAAGACCCTGATGCCTCAGTAGCAAGTACAATGTCATGACATGAGCATAAATCAAGAATCACCACTATCCTTTAATTATACAATGTTTCACCACTGTTAGTCACTGTTTCTGAAGCAACAACTACTCTTTTATTGTAAACAAAATGCAAAGATGCAGAACTTTCCTCCACTTATGCTCAGGGCACAGTGATAATTGCAGGGTCAATAATTACCTTGTGCATGAATGAACTCTGTGATTCAGAGTTGCTTGGAATTACCCTGGCCTGGTCAGTGTCACTAATTATTCTCAGATAATAACTCAGTATAACTGCATTAGTTCAGATAATATTAGCCAGAAAACCACAATAACTTCAACTTTTTTTTTTTTAACTGCAACTCACTTTGTCTTGCAATCTTCTGTTCTCTGAAAGATCAGACAGAGATTCTCCACATCACCAGAGAATATAGAAAAGACAAAGTTTATCTGCATTGATTGACCCATAAACATTAGAAATTTGGACAGTGTGATGTTTAACAACTGTTTTTTAAAAAGATATATCTAATTTTGCTGATATAAAGTATATAACTTATGAATACTCATGTAATATATACTTTTTTCCTATAAATTCTGTATAAGTAGTTGCTTCTTACAAGATACTTTTGCTGACTTTTGCCAAACTCTTGTATCCATCGACAATATGGTTTGTCTAACTGATTAAAATATGGTTTTAACTGACAGCCATGTATAGTTCCAATATGGATGTTAGTTCATATTTTAATTTACCTTAACAAGGAAATCAAAGTGAAACAACAAAAAGTAAGTCTGAACTTTATTCATTTATCAATGATGTGAGAAACTTCTTTGCTGCATTGGATAATTGTTTTCAAATGCTGGAAGAATATTTACTCATGATACAATATTTATTCACAGTGTTTTCACTATAAGAATCATACTCATCTCAATTTAATCTGTATTGTTTTCTCTAAAATTTTTCTGTCTCACTAAACAGTAGAACAATAAATCAAAACTTGTATTATAGTATTTGTCAGATTCTATGATGTGTATATGCATTCCAAAACTGATTTCAATCTACCAATGTGATATCACTGAATGCTGAATTGTAAGAAGACTTTCAGTAGCACACATCATATGGTATTTTCAACATAGAGTTACAATAGATGTAAGTAACTGCAAAAGCAATTGTTAAAATATAGTAAAAAGATTTAGAAAGTGATGAACTTTGTGTATTCATTACCTCTGTTTTTAATATAATTTTATTGTTCAATCCAGTTCAGTTCAATTGCTCAGTCGTGTTCAACTTTTCATGACTCCACGGACCAAAGCACTCCAGGTCTCCCTATCCATTGCCAACTCCCGGAGTCTACTCAAACTCATCTCCATTGAGATGGTGATGCCATCCAACCATCTCATCCTCTTTCATCCTCTTCTCCTGCTTTCAGTCTTTCCCATCATCAGGGTCTTTTCAAATGAGTCAGCTCTTCACATCAAGTGGCCAAAGTATTGGAGTTTCAGCTTCAACATCAGTCCTTCCAATGAACACCCAGGACTGATCTCCTTTAGGATGGACTGGTTGGATCTCCTTGCAGTCCAAGGGACTCTCAAGAGTCTTCTCCAACACCACAGTTCAAAAGCATCAACTCTTCAGTGCTCAGCTTTCTTCACAGTCCAACTGCTGCATCCATACATGACCACTGGAAAAACCATAGCCTTGATGAGACAGACCTTTGTTGGTAAATTAATGTCTCTGTTTTTTAATATGCTATCTAGTTTGGTCATAACTTTCCTTCCAAGGACTGTTTTTTAATTTCATGGCTGCAGTCACCATCTGCAGTGATTTTGGAGCTCCCCAAAATAAAGTCAGCCACTGTTTCCCCATCTATTTGCCATGAAGTGATGCAACCAGATGTCATGATCTTAGTTTTCTGAACGTTGAGCTTTAAGCCAACTTTTTCACTCTCCTCTTTCACTTTCATCAAGAGTCTCTTTAGTTCTTCACTTTCTGCCATAAGGTGTCATCTGCATATTTGATATTTCTCCCAGCAATCTTGATTTCAGCTTACGCTTCCTCCAGTCCAGCGTTTCTCATGATGTACTCTGCATATAAGTTAAATAAGCAGGGTGACAATATACAGCCTTGACATACTTCTTTTCCTATTTGGAACCAGTCTGTTGTTCCATGTCTGGTTCTAACTGTTGCTTCCTGACCTGCATATAGATTTCTCAAGAGGCCCATCAGGTGGTCTGGTATTCCCATCTCTTTCAGAATTTTCCACAGTTTATTGTGATCCACACAGTCAAAGGCTTTGGCATAGTCAATAAAGCAGAAATAGATGTTTTTCTGGAACTCTCTTGCTTTTCCGATGATCCAGCAGATGTTGGCAATTTGATCTCTGGTTCCTCTGCCTTTTCTAAAACCAGCTTGAACATCGGGAAGTTCATGGCTCACGTATTGTTGAAGCCTGGCTTGGAGAATTTTGAGAATTACTTTGCTCTTTTGTGAGATGAGTGCAATTGTGTGGTAGTTTGAGCATTCTTTGGCATCGCTTTTCTTTGGGATTGGAATGAAAACTGACATTTTCCAGTCCTGTGGCCACTGCTAAGTTTTCCAAATTTGCTGGCATATTGACTGTGGCACTTTCACAGCATCATCTTTTAGGATTTGAAATAGCTGAACTGGAATTCCATCACCTCCACTAGCTTTGTTCATAGTGATGCTTCCTAAGGCCCGCTTGACTTCTTATTCCAGGAAGTCTGGCTGGTGATCACACCATTGTGATTATCTGGATCGTGAGGATCTTTTTTGTACAGTCTTCTGTGTATTCTTGCCACCTCTTCTTAATATCTTCAGCTTCTGTTAGGTCCACACCATTTCTGTCCTTTATTGAGCCCACCTTTGCATGAAATGTTCCCTTGGTATCTCTAATTTTCTTGAAGAGATCTCTAATCTTTCCCATTCTACTGTTTTCCTCTATTTCTTTGCACTGATCACTGAAGAAGGCTTTCTTATCTCTCCTAGCTATTCTTTGGAACTCTGCATTCAAATGGGTATGTCTTTCCTTTTCTCCTTTGCTTTTTGCTTCTCTTCTTTTCACAGCTATTTGTAAGGTCTCCTCAGACAGTCATTTTGCTTTTTTGCATTTATTTTTCTTGGGGATGGTCTTGATCTCCTGTAGATTCTTATAATTTAACATTTAAAAATTACTATGGTTAACAACCATCTAGCAAAATTTCTGAACATTTAACAATTGTACAGTGTTATAAACAGCTCAGCAATGAATTTGTGGTTGAGGAGAAAATATAATTGATAATCTAGTGTATTTCAAATCACTGATTTCAAGCTTGATCCTGTTACCCCAGTTTTTTGTTTAAACAAAACCCAGCACTTCTAAACAAGGATTAAGTCACAGAGATTAAGGGTACCCTACTTCTCACCCAAGTTTGATAGAAACTTGGATTACTTAAAATTGCCAAACATGGAAATGTAAGTCTTATGCAAATCCAAAAACTCTCATCAGTTTTGCAGGTGAGATAAAAGAAGTAAACATGAATATTGAACAATTCATTCAAGCAAACAGTGAATACATATTTTCCTTATTCAAACTAATAATTTTCTGACTGCTGCATCAGACTGTGTTAGTTAATTGGATTCTGGGAAGACATTCTATTGGAATCAATGAGTTTCAGGTATGGATAAAGTTTTTTGTTTGCCTGTTTTTTCAATTCTTTCTATTGCTACATTTTAAAATTGTGTTTAAAGATATGTTTTTGCACTTTTATACACTTTACTATAAATACTCAATTTTTCAATCTAATACAGTTTTAGCCTTAGTAATTAAACAAATGAAAAGATGCTAAAAATTAAAAAGCTTATGGAAACAATTAGAAATTTCATTGAATTTAATTCAACATGTGAAAGTGAGTCGCTCAGTCACTTCTGACTTTTTCTGCAACATGGATCTTATAAATTTGATTATTTTCTTAAAATCCCCTTCTTAGGGGAATGCTGAAATTATTGAGACATCTCCTTATAAAAAAAATCCCCAGTCTCCAATATATTGTTCTGGCTTCCCAGGTGGCACAGTGGTAAAGAATCTGCTTGCAATGCTGGAGATGTGGGTTTAATCCCTGGGTTGGAAAGATCCCTTGGAGAAGGAAATGGCAACTCACTCCAGTATTCTTGCCTAGGAAATCCCAAGGACAGAGGATCCTGGTGGGCTAGCATCCAGGGGGGCTCTCAAGAGTCACACACATCTGGGTGACTAAATAACAACAACCAATCATATTGTTCCGAGAATTTGCCCCAGCCACAAAATCCCTCTTCATTTTTTTCTTTCAAAAACCTACCATCCCACATATATTAAGGATAAAAAACAGATACTATGAAAAACTTTATCCCAGTAAATTCAACTAATCATGTGAAATGGACAAATTCCCAAAAAACAAATTACCAGAAGTATTCAAGAAGAGATGGATAACTTGAATAGCCCTATATTCATTAAGAATTAATTTACAGTGAAAAACATTCCCACAAAGTTTGCTCCAGCTCCATATAGTTTCCTTGGTGAATCCTACTAAACTTTTAAGAAAAAAAAATTAATAGTAACTCTACCAAAAAATATTCCAGAAAATTGAAGGAAAGAGTAATTCCCAACTGATTCTAAGAAGCTAGTGTTATTCAGATGCCAAAACCAGGTAAAGAAATTACAAGGGAAGACCATGACAGATCGGCATCTCTCATAAACTCTGATGCAGAATTCTTAATAAGAATTTGGCAACTAAACACAGCACATTTGGCATATATCAGAAATGCCAGCTTGCTTTAACACTTGAAAATCAATGTAACTCACTGTCTTAGGCAGTTTGGGCTAAAAACACCACTGACTGGATGCCTTAACAATAGAAATTTATTTCTCATGGTTCTGGACCCTGAAATATCTAAGGTCAAAGTGCCAGTAGATCTAGTGTCTGTTGAAGCCCTCTTCCTGGTTGGAAGATCTCTTCGTTGTATCCTCAATGATGTGTCCTCAACAGGTATTGTCCTCTTTCCTGGTTGGATCTTCACAGTGGACAGCAGAGGGAGGAAGCAGCCCCTTTGAGGTCTCTTTATAAGGCCGCTAATCCCACTTATGAGGGCACCACCCTTGTGGCTTCCAGAAGGCCCTACCTCCTAACACCATCACCCTGAGAATTAGGACTCCACCAGACGAATTAGGGGGGCACATTTAGTCCACAGTCCTCACCTTATTAGCAGACTAACAAAATTCTTGTCTTAGTAGGTACAGAAGAAGCATTTGACAAAATCCAACCTCCATTCCTGATAAAAAACCAAAGCTATTAAAATAAAAAAGCACAAAAGGTTAAGATTGACACACATACACTGTTCATTATGTGCGTGTGGGCTCTTTGCAACCCCGTGAATTGTAACCCACCAGGATCCTCTGTCCATGGGATTTTCCAGCAAGAATACTGGAGCAGGTTGCCATTCTTCCTCCAGGGGATCTTCCTGGCCAGGGGTTAAGCCCACATCTCCTGTGTCTCATGCATTGACAGGCAGATTCTTCACCTCTGAGCCACCAGGAAAGCCCACGATATTGATACTATGTATAAAATAGCTAATTAGGTAACTATAATAACTGTATATCACAGGGAACTCTAAAAGCACTGTGGCTACCTGAATGGGAAGGAAGTCCAAAAGGGAGGTAATATGTGCATCTGTATGGCTGATTCACTGTGTAGAAATCAACAGAACTGTGTAGAAATCAACAGAACATTATATAGCAACTATACTCCAATAAAAAGTAATTTTAAACAAAGGGTAAATAAGTCCCAATACAAATTTGATTTCCAAGGAGGTCTTCCTCACTGACAGAAAGCAAATTTCTCTCTTGCCTTTGAATTTCCCTTTCTACTTTTCATTCCTCACTTGAATGTCAGGTTCTGGATTACGTAACAGAGCTTCAGTTATTCCAATGTGCAAAAAGTATTGCTTGCGCATTTAGGAAATCGGCTTTGCTCTATACCATAAATGCAACTCTGTCACTTTATCCCCTGAAGCAACTGTTATTTCCATTTGTGAGCTGGAAGTCTGAACATGACTCATTTGAACAAATTCACGTAAAGCTATATTTCTCACTGTAGAGCACGGTGTTTGCCTCTTTCGATGTGCCACTTGCTTCTGTAAGGCCACTGCTTCCTGTTCTTTGGGGCCCTGTGTGTGGGCCCAGCAGGGAAGAAGAACTGGACCCTGCGCGCAGGGGAACTGATGGCGCTGTGGCGACACGCTCCACTGCCGGCACCAAGGGAAAGGGAACTCAGAGCCTTCTGTAATCACCACCATCAACAGAGACCATCCAGGATCTGAGCAGTTGGAACCCTCTGGGCCTTGGCACAATTTGTAGCCCAGATTAATTAGTTAATGTTCACAGAGCACTTTGAAGATGCAAACGCTGTGGGAGTGCAAAGCCCATTAATGAAGATCATTATATAAATTTGAGCTCCAAATTCAGCAATCGTAATTGGACAGGGCAACCCAGTTGCTGATTTCCCAGCAGGGCTGTCTGGAAAAGCCTAGGGAAAGGTGTGAAGGGCAGCTCTGGCCAGGGGCGCTGAGGCTTAAGGGGCAAGGGAGTAGGTGGGCAGGGTCCTCCTTGGCCACCCTGACGGAAACGACCCCGGGACGCTGCCTGTTTGCAAGTTGGGTCCTTCATTTTCTAGGGTGCATCTGCCCACACCCACATCTTGCAGTGTAGGAAGCCCTCTTCCAAATCCATTTCTAGTTGATCTCAAAGCCCTCCTCTTTCCATGATGCCACGAGGCTCAGGGGTAATATGGTGGTGGGTCCAAACCCCAGCTCCAGTACTTACTAAGTGTGGCTTGGGGAAATTTACATCCCTGGTGTAAGCCCCAGGATCTTCACGTTTAAAACAAGTGAAAACGGAAGGTGATGTTATCAGCCTTTCAGAGTTATGTTTGTAAAACATCTAGTAAGAAACCAACCCAGCATGGGTGCTCAGTAAATAGTAACTTGTTATTTTCTTATCAAATTATGCCCATCATACCAGAAAATCAGTGGTATTACACTAGTATCACATTAGCTAGTTATACTATTTTTTTAGGACAGTCTCCTCTTATGGGGTATCCCTTTCCTCTTTCTTCCTTTTGTCTTTATTAGAAGGAGGAAAACAGCATTTGGGGTAATATTTTCTCTTACTGATGTTCTTAGGGCCTCAGTGGCCCACTGTCAACAACCTAGTTAGTCACTGGAATGTCCATGGAAGCAACTTGATGTCCCTGAGCGATGTGAACACATCAGTGCTATCAAAGTGCTGCTAGACTCTGGCACAGCCCCTGGGCTTCAGGCGAGGCAGTTATAGGCACACAGTCTAAAGACTTCCCACTGGGTCTCTTTCTGATGCTCAGTGATCATGGTCGGGGCACCCTTCATTAACTTGTGCTAATAAATGTTGCAAGCAGCAAGCTGAGCATTGGACAGCATGCCCCTTCCAACCGTGTTCCTCAAGACCCCACTCCCTTGGTGGTCTCACTGGAGCCCTGCAACCCTTCCACCACAGAGCTCCACTTGAGAAAGCTTGGGATTGAGTCCTCTGTTGGCACAGAGGGGAAAGCCTTTTGAAGATGCAAAGGGTGTGAGTCATTCATAATCACCGTGATTCATAAGCCAACTTCAGAGACCAAGTTCTCTTTCATACCCATTATCCCTTTATAATAGACTCAGTGGGCCAATACAGCCGTTCAGTTGCAAATTGCAGGACTCAGTAAGGTGAGATTCTATAGGCAGGGTACAGTATGTTTTTGAAAGAGAAGTTGAGTCTATTTAATTTTCTAAATTAATGGTATATAGAAGGCAATCTTTTAAAATCTCTCCACCCTCAGATACTTCAGTTGGTAAAGAATCCACTTGCAATGCAGGAGACCCCGGTTCAATTCTTGGGTCTGGAAGATCTGTTGGAAAAAGGATAGGCTACCCACTTCAGTATGCTTGGGCTTCCCTGAGCTTGGGCTCAGCTGATAAAGAATCCGCCTGCATTGCCGGAGACCTGGGTTTGATCCTTGAGTTGGGAAGATCCCCTGGAGAAGGGAACGGCTACCCACTCTAGTATTCTGGTCTGGAGAATTCCACGGACTATTTAGTCCACGGGGTCACAGAGAGTCGGACATGACTGAGCAACTTTCACTTCACCACCCTCAGGGCTCAAAAGAGTTCATTGACAGCTCTCTTTCCACTGTGTTCCCCTCACCCTCTCTGGGGGGCTTGCAGGTATTGGTCATGCCCACCTTATATTGCCATCATCAGAGGGTTGTTCAAAGAGTGCCCTTAAAAGGCACTTCACCCTGGGTACCTTCCTCACTCTGCACTTCTGAACCAGGACTCTCCACTCAGCTGGAAAACAATGACGATGAGACCTGAAAATCACTCTCAGTGATTTCTTGGTCCCACTGACTTTGCCTGCTTCTCTGGTGGCTCAGAGGTTAACGCGTCTTTCTCCAATGCGGGAGACCAGGGTTCAATCCCTGGGTCTGGAAGATCCCCTGGAGAAGGAAATGGTAACCCACTCCAGTATTCTTGCCTGGAGAATCCCATGGACGGAGGAGCCTGGTAGGCTACAGTGCACGGGGTCCCAAGAGTCGGACACAACTGAGCGACTTCACTTTCACTTTTTCACTTTCTCCCTCTCTCCTTGCTCCTTGTTTATTTCCCCAACTACGGGTCTTCTTGACTTTGTTGTACAATGAATGCAGTATCTAACCTGTTGAACTGCATCCCCCAAATAGATACCTTAGTCTCAACTCCTAATATCTCAGAATGTGACTTTATTTGGCAATCAGGTTGTAATGTACATAATTTGTTAACATCAAGTCTCACTGGGGTAGGATGGGCTCCTAGTCTAATGCTATCTAAGGACGGGCTTGCGCCCTTAGCAAAAACACTCATGTGGAGATAACAGAGACACAGGCAGATACCTCACAAAGACAGAGGACTGGAGTGATGCATCCACAGGCCAAGGAATGCCAGAGATTTCCAGAAAACCACCGTAATATAAGACGAGGAAGGGTTTCCCTGTAGAGTTTTCCTCTAGGTTCTCCCCATAGAGAGAACATGGCCCCATCAACACCCTGATTTCAGACTCTAGCCTCCAGAACTGAATTTATGTTGTTTTACCCCCACCTGGTTTTGCAGTGCTTTGTTGCAGCAGCCCTGGCTGGAGACATACAGGGCTGTGGTAGAAATGCTGTTTCCTAAGGCTGGTGCTGAGGTGGGACTGTGCTGGCAACCAAGTCTGAGGTCAAGGAGCATTTGAAATTGTCCATCTTTATGGAAGCACTTCCTGCAACACTGTCTTGGTGCAGGTGTTCACGGTTCATTATGTTGGTAGGAAAGTCTATTTCTTACAAATAAACATCTGTGGTGTTGGAGAAGACTCTTGAGAGTCCTTGGACTGCAAGGAGATCCAACCAGTCCATCCTAAAGGAAATCAGTCCTGAATATTCATTGGAAGGACTGACGCTGAAGCTGAAACTCCAATCCTTTGGCCACCTGATGTGAAGAACTGACTCCTTGGAAAAGACCCTGATGTTGGGAAAGATTGATGGCGGGAGGAGAAGGGGATGACAGGGGATGAGATGGTTGGATGGCATCACTGACTCAATGGACGTGAGTTTGAGCAAACTCAGGGAGATTGTGAAGGAAGGGAATCCTGGCATGCTGCAGACCATGGAGTCACAGAGTTGGATATGACTGAGTGACTGAACTGGACTGAAACATCTGCAGTACTTGATACTATCAGAGGCCCCCCGTTCTATGAATTCCTGGTAAACCATGACCACTGTTCACAAGACTGAAGAGTACAGGTCATGTCAGAGAGTTCTTCTAGGAATTCTAGCCATGGGACTCACCAAATAGCATCCTGGCAGAGGTGACTCTGCCAGGAAACAGGTAGAGCAGTGGAATCCTCACATTAGTTGCTGTGTGGTCTAGAGTAATCAAGAAATGTTCCCCTAAAATAGGAAGAAGCAAAAATGGTGAAAGATGAGGAGATTTTGAAGAGCTAATGATGAGGATGGAGAATAGTTCAGGCATGAGGACCACATGAATAAAAAAAAGCACAGAGGCAGAAACAGAGCGGCAGATCTAGCTCTGTTTAGAGTAATGGGTTATCGGGACCAGGGGAAAATTGACTGCTGAAGATTAAGTCGTGTACTCTACCCCTAATTTGGTTGTTAAATCATGAACTCCTCTCCCTCCCTCCCTCCTCCTCCCCCGCTCTCTCCCTCCTTGTCTTCTGTTCCTTCTTTGGGTTTCATTCTCCCTTCCTCCCTTTTTCTTTCCTTCCTTCAACATTCAGCACAAACGCACTGGCTGCCTGGGTGCAGAGCCCTTTGATGGGCTCTGGGAGGTTGCTCTCTCAGAGGAGCTGACACAATTAAACACAATGACAGCACGCTGTGCTAAGCCCTGTGGCCACTGCTCTGGGCACACAGGGTCCCCATGCATACAGTGAAGCCACACTGGACAAAGACTCAGGATACTGACATTTATTGCCAAGCAAATAGAGTCCAAGCGTTTTTATACCCAGAATCTCATTTAATTCTTACCATAACCCAATGAGATTGTTAGTGGGCTTCATTTTAAAATCTGGAGACCAAGATTTAGAAAAATGAATGAACGTGTCTAATCACAGTTATTAGGTGGCAGGCACAAAGCTAGATCTCCATTTTTCCAAACCTCCACTTGTGTTCTTTTATGACATGATAATGCATGGATATCTCTCAAGTAGAAGAATGACTTGTTCACCTGAATTTTTCTCATTGTTCTTGGTTGCTATGTGGTCATGCAGTTCTACCACTCAACATTTTTTTGGTAATAGGGGCTTGGGATAAAACAGAGTTTCTCTGAAGTTCTCTCTCTCCTTCTTTCCACAGAGAGACCTAGTTGCCCTCGGGACGGACTTCTCTGACAGGGCAGTGACAAGCAGGAGTGCCTCAGCTGACAGGAGACACAACAGCTAAGAGTGATGGCGGCTAGCTGAAAATATACACTAATCTAATCTTCTGGCTGTTCTAGATGAATCTCAGGAATGCGGGAGGCTAGCATGTCAGAGAGGCAATTATTGGCCGGACGCAGGATTGCATAATACGATGATGACTCGGGCTTCCTGCTTCGGCTCGCATGTGGTGAGCTTGCCAAGGAAGGTTTATCTTCCCAAGAGAAACATGCCAATTTGGGGAGGATGTGAAGTAACTGTGATTATGGGAAAAAAGACGTGCTTGATGTGAAAATAGTCAAGGTCTCTTTCAGTTTGTACTTTGGATCTTTTCATATTTTCTTTCTCTCCTTTTCTTTTTTCTTTCTTGACTCTTTCTGTCTCTCCTTCCTTCCCTTCCTCTCTCTTTTCTCTCTTCATCTTTCTCTTTGCTGTCTTTCTGTCTCTATTTTTCTGCTACTTTGTCTTTCTCTCTGAATTTCCTTGTTTCTCTTATCCTTTTTTGTTTCACTTTTATTCCAACTGTCCTCCTTGCTTTCTGTTCAAATCTCCACACCAAGATTTAGTGTTTAAGGAAAGTGCCTCAGTTCATTTCCCATAAAAGAAGATGCTGATAAAAAGCCTCTCTGATGATTTTACATGGAAGGGATCTTGCAAACTACAGATTAAATGGAAAGGACTCTGTTATTTAATATGCAACCAGCTGGTAGACCTCTTTGGTAACCAAACAAGCAAACTACTATGTGCCTCCTTTTTCTCTAGAAAGACCCACAGCACATTTCTACAGCTGCACTTCCTATAACTGCTCAGCTACTGGCTCTGACTCCTCAGAGTGGCCAGTAAAATGCTTTCAGAAAGAAAAATGACTCACTTAAACAAAGCAGAATAGAAGAAAAAGGTCTCTTATAGACATTTCTTTAAAAAAAAATTTAAGTTAAAAAAAGGGTTTTTTTTTTTTTTTTAGATGAGAATAGTGAAATCCAGCGTGGTAAAGTGACCAGGCCCCAGTGACATAGCTGTCCATTAGAACTGTTGTCACCAGAAGTCCCACTCCTGATTCATTTTCCACTAAATCATTATGCCTCCTCTCTTTCTATTAGATGAGACACTTCTGTGCAGATACAGAAATGGAATGTGGCAGCTGAAGAAATTATGGGGTTACCAAACATTAAAAGTGCACAAAACCTGACATTTTAGAGAGAGTCCCTCAGTGAGTATTTTTTACTTTCTAAAATGATTTTGTAAAATAAGAGAAATTGCATTAAGAAGATAGAAAAATATATAATAGCACTTAGAGACTTGTTTACATTGAATTAAAATTCTCATGAACACCTTTTTGGGGAGTTTAAAGGGGTCAGCTTTAATTATCTAGAAAATACACCTAGTTCACCCAAAAAATTCACAAAGAGTGATTAGCCACTTGCTGAATATGTGTAATTTACCAGGCTCAATTGTAGGTGTGTAGGCATTTAAAGGAAATTAACTCACATCTTACAATTTTCTTATGAAGTTTTGTTGTCTTATTTTTAAAATGAAAAACAAGATTCAGAGAGGTTAATCACTTGGCTTACACTGATGCAGCTAGTAAGCTGGTAGGTCAGTGCTGAAACACTAGTCTGTCTGCCTCCTACTCCTTTTCCTTTTTTCTCTTCTCTCTCCACTGTGTGCCAGGAACCCTCCCAGGTACAGATGAAAGCAAGATCTTACTTCATTTTGGTAATGTAACTCTTTCCCCTCTATGCCCTTGATAAAAACCATGACAGCATTTAAGAAATACAGGATGGATTTTACATCATCACTGCATAATTAACCTAGATGCTACGTTTCCTACTAAGGAATTAAAATTACTCTGTTCAAAGTTTGGATTTTCCTTCCAAAGAACATGTATTCTTTCATTACCTCCCTTGTCAACTGTCAAACAAAGTATTATACTATAGACACAATATTTTAGAAGAGGAAATCAGTATAACATATTTGAGCTCATCCTCCCTAAATGGTTAGCATTGCACACTTGCAGTAGGGCTTGCATGGTGTTGGTGTGCTCTTATAACACTACATAGTTGCATAGAGGTCCTGAATGTGTATGATGGCTGATCACACTTGATTGTGCTCTTCTATTAGTAAAATATCTACATGATAATCATGGTCAACCCCTACCTTGTCCCAGATTCTTGCAGCTGGGCTCATTCTTTACTGTATTGGATTCCTGAGCCAATTCAGAGCTACGATGGAGAAGACTTTAGCAGTCCTACTCTGGGGGGTGGGGGTGGGTGGGGCCTGCTGAAATGAGACTGGCTGATTTTACCGTGTGCCATTTCCATGCCAAGGATGCACCTTAGTGTCCTGTAGCTTCAAACACACACATCACCATCACCATCCTCCTGCTTCCTCTTCTCCCTCCTCCTTCTCTTTATCACTAATATCTCCATCCCCAAGATCCCCATGACCAATCTTCAAACCAATGCTCTGAGACAGAAATGATGATTTTTTTCCAGATGAGAGCATCATGACTTAGAGAGTTTAAATAACTGGCTGGAGATCACCAGTGTCATAAATGGATATGGGCAGAATTCAAAGCCAGGCTTGTCTACCTGCAGCATCCAAAGTCTGAATCACTACCTAAACACTAGGTTGTCTTTACCCTCCAGGCCCCACTAACCGTTTCCATGGTCTATGTTCTAGATTGGCACCTCTCACCATCACCCCCTCCACCCACCTGGTACTGACATCTTTCCAAGCCACATCTTTGGTTGAGCAGACTTTCCCTGAAGCTCTGCTTGGGCTGATGGTTGTGACCAACTCAGCTTCCTCAACCCCTCTTCCTACCCCACTGAGGTTTCCTAGTCCGTCATTCTCTTTCCTTAGAATCCAGTTGTAGCTGACGTCACAGAATGACTGGTGCCCAAACATCTTGCAGTTAAGAAATTTCCAGGAATCATCCTCTATATTAAAATAATGCTAACCACGCCTTAATTGCAATACATCTCTTGACTCATAACACACTGCTTCACTGAAAAGCTACCTTCTTGAGCTAATCCCCTTCTGCCACTGACAAATTAGACAGCTGCAGTATAACACTGACCTGAAAGAAGCTAGTTTTGAAAGAAGACTGTGGGCACCCAGTGGTGCCAGGACAGACTGACAAGCAGTCTCTTCTTTGGCTTCAGATGTGCTTGCATTCCAACGTCTATTCCACCTGACTCTGGCATCTGATCTACAGCTGTTACTGGACTCTGTTCCTGTACTTGGGAATGGCCAGGTGTCTCTGCTTCTTACCCCGTGCCTCTCACAGTGTCGAGAAAGAACTCTCTGCCTGCAAACTGCTCATTTTGCTACTGAGATGGCCTGCCTTGCCCCAGCCCAGTCCCCTCCTGGAGAATGATACTCAGTTTGTTTCCTGATGACAGGAGAAATAGGCCATTTCTCATTTCTGCCACCAACCAGCAAATACCCCTTAGACACTCTCACTCACCCTTGAATCTGGCAAACCACAGGGATCTAACTTTCCAAACCATCATAAAATAAAGGGATTAGACCAAAAGTACAGAAGTTGAAAGACACAGATATTTCCAGATGAAGTTATGTGTATTTCCCAATACCCTTTTGTTTCATTGGTTTTCAAATAATTCTTTCCACTTGCTTACTCCATATGGAGATGTTAAGAAAGACGCTAAAAAAAAAAAAAAAAAAAAAAAAAAAATCCTCTGCAATGTTGCAGATAAAGTCTGGCTCCAAAAGTCCCAGATCTCAAAGCTGATGACTTGAAAGTGAAAGCCCAGGGTTGGATGGAACAGGAGGTGGGTGCGGGGGTCTTTGCTTTGACACTCCCTTACTGAGTCATCTTGGGCATGTCTTTCTACTTTTCTGGGTGCGCTCAGCAGTTTTTATTTACAAAGCCAGTAAATTCTATAGGTCCCTCCCAGGATGGTGATGTGAAGGAAAAAAAAGTGGAAGGTTGGCTGCCTTCACAGCTCTCTGTGAGTGCATCCTGATGGCCAGTGTTCTAGGCGGAAGCTGTACCGGAAACCAGGTGGACAGACACCTGCCACCCTAAATTCCAGGAACTCTCGCGGGATTGTGGAGAAGAGGGCTGAGGGGAAGGGGGCGTGGATTAACCCTTCTCTGATTCGTCAGAAGCCACGCCCCTGCAGGACCCGGTGTGAGTCATACACCGTTCCCTGCCACGCTAAGCTACTTCCAAGATGTTTACAGAGACTTCAAGGGGTGAACCGAGTTATTAAAAGAGTAGCAATTAGGGTGGCCCATCCCAGCAATTTAAAGTTTCCTGTCTAAGGAAGCATGTGGGGAGGGGGTGGAGGTCAGGGAGGGGAGAGGTAGGAAGGCTGCTTGTCTCCTGATTGGAGCTCTCTTATGATTTCCATTCCTGAATACAGAGACAGGGGGCACAGAAAGATGGCCCCAACCTCCAGCTCCCTGGAGGACGCAGTTACTCCAGGAGTTGGTTGGGTCCCCTTTTCAAAGAAGTGTCTCTCCTTTCCCTCTCCGGGGAATCCTGACTCTGGTTTTAAAGCCTTTGGGCATCTTCCGCCGGCCTCGGACGGTTACACTGTGTTGGAAGCTGCGTGATAAATCACTCTTTGCACCTTGGCTGCCGAGGGGCTTGTAGAGAGAAGCTGCTGTGTGATTTACAGCTGCTGTCTGAGAGGGCTTTTCCAAATGGCCAGCTCAGACCAGAGAGAGTCATCTCTGGAAAAATGAGCGTTTCGTCTAGTACAAACTGATGCTAAACGGAGGAAATAGGATGGCTTTGTTCAAAACCCCCTGACCATGGCTCCCTCCAGTCAGCCCGAATCTCCAAGTTCATTTCTCCCAGGCCACTTGAGCTCCAGAAATGAGGTCCAGCAGAGTGGTGTGTTGTGAGAGGTCCGCTGGAGCCCTGCTAGGGAGAGGGGAGCTTCCTTTAGCTGAACTGAAGTTACACAATGCTGGGCAGGCCCTCTGACTTGTGGTCATGGTTTCCCAGAACCCCAAGGGGCCCATCCAGGAAACCGCCCATGTTCCCTGGCCTTATCATCTGCTCCCTCCCGAGGGGGTTCATTTCCTTTATTGTTTTCCACAGTTGCTGTTGGAAGTCAGGTGCCCAGGACCAGCTTGAAAACGGGCTGCTTCCAACGTGCTTCACTTTTCACCAGCGGCGGCGAGTGGTGGGGAGATTGTGAGCTCTGTGTAGAGAAAACTTTTTATTCTATTTCTGGTTTATTCCCATAAGACAGGTTAAATGACCTCTTCTAGTGTTAATTCTTCATCTCCAAAATCAGAATGAGATCTTCTTTGAAAAATGGTTGTTTAGATTAAACCTAACGTAGCTGACACAAAGTAAATATATATATAAATTTATATATATGTGTATATATAAAGTAAAATAAATATATATTCCCAAAGTAAATATATAAATATATACATAGCATACATAAACATATGTATATATGTTATATCCATATATATATTTAATATTCTGTTGCTTGTTTTCCCCTTTGGTTTTAGGTTTTTTTTTAATTTTGCTTTTTCCCTCCTAACAGTTTTTCAACATACATTTATATGGAAACCGAAAAGGAATGCTTGAAAATACGAGTTATAATTTAGTACCACTTGCTAAAAATAACTTTCCTTAAGACTTGATTTGATTAGATATTTTTAGTTCAGAAGCTAAGGGTTAATGGAGATGTTATTAGGAGTCATACTTTGCTGCAGGTCATAGATCATGAAGAACAAGTGAGCTTTTTCGTGTAGAGGGAACAAAGGTTTTTATCTTCAGGTGAAAAATTTCCCTGGAAATGTTTAATGCTGAGGGAAGTGACAGGCCATTTGAAAAAGTAGAAGAATGTGATCACTTTTGCTTCCCAACAATGGAGTGTCTCCCTTCTGAGGAAACTTGGAACTCATTTTCTTCAGGAAATGTGCTACATTTATTCTGAAATATAGAGCTCCTGCTTCCCACTCTGCCTTTTGTTATGACTCCTTGCTCATGCTAATACTCCGAGAGCAAAAATGTGAAACGCAGCTCTATTAAGCAGAAATGTAAATCGTTCCTTTCTTCATTCATTCACCTTTCTTCCTTTTTCTTCCTCTCTCCCCTCCTTCCTCCCCACCTCCCTCCCTCCTTCTTTCCCTCCTTATTCCCCCAGCTGCCATCTCTCTCCTTTTTCTTCTTTCTTTCCTTGGATCTGTGATTTAGTTAAGAGCATGCACAGGTGTGCCTGATCTCATGCCTATATTTAAATCTCATCCCAGAGATGAGAGTCTATTACCTCTTGGTATTAGAAATTTTGCTTGAGAAACAAGGGGAATAGACAAAGCTAGTTATTGTTAATGCATCCCTTCCTCTTCTCAGATAATACTAGATTGAGATTCTTGCATCTGTGCTCCACGCCTGCACACACACACACACACACACACACACACACACACACACACTCTCTCTCTCTCTCTCTCTCTCTCTCTCTGTCTCTTTCTGTCTCTCCTGACCATCTCCCAGCTAAGCCTGTGTCCCCTGCTTTCCTCTTCAGTCTTGGAAGTGTCCTCCTCCCCTCCTACTTCTTTTGAACTGTGATGTTGGAAAAGACTCTTGAGAGTCCCTTGGAATGCCAGAAGATCCAACCAGTCCATCCTAAAGGAGATCAGTTCTGGGTGTTCATTGGAAGGACCGATGTTGAAGCTGAAACTCCAATACTTTGGCCGCTTCATGTGAAGGGTTGACTCATTGAAAAAGACCCTGATGCTGGGAGGGGTTGGGGGCAGGAGGAGAAGGGGACGACAGAGGATGAGATGGCTGGATGGCATCACCGACTCGATGGACATGGGTTTGGGTAAACTCCAGGAGTTGGTGATGGACAGGGAGGTCTGGTGTGCTGCGATTCATGGGGTCACAAAGAGTCGGACATGATTAAGTGACCGAACTGACTGAACTGATATCAACTGGTCATCTTGTCTGATCAGTAGATTTCCAACAAGGCTATGCATGCATGCCTAGTCACTTGGTTGTGTACGATTCTTTGTGACCCTTTGGACTGTAGCCCACCAGGCTGCTCTTTTCATGGGGTATTTCAGGCAACAATACTGGAGTGGGATGCTGTTTCCTTTTCCAGGTGATCTTTCCAGCCCAGGAATAAGGACAGAGATTCTAAGTTTCTTAGAAACTCCCAGCTGACTTGGGTGTGGATGGCCTGTGAACCACACATTGAGTATCAAGGGTATAGAGCTCAGAGCAGTAAAATCAAATTCAAAAGACTAGAATGAATTCTTTGGGTTTTGTTATAAACTGCCTGTGTGACCTTCTGGAGTCCTTTCTTATTTATAGGTCCCTGGTATGCCCACTTAAGAATTGAGGGAACTGGGCTAGCTAACTTCTAAAATCTTTTCTGTTGTTGTCTTACTCAATTTTAGATTTTTACTGTCTCTAGTCTATTCAGGAGCTCCACTAAGAAGCAAAGAACAACACAAGCCTCAAGCTTGTATGGTGGAAAGTGGGTGGGAACACATTAAGGGAAGCTAAAGACAAAGGGACTCCTTTTCCTACTACTGTGAGCCTTGTCCCCAGTAGGGCTGCCTTAAAAGCACTGACTAATAAGAAAATGCTAGCATTCGCTACTAAAGTCCCACTGGCTTCTCATTCATCACCTAGACTTTTGTAAGAATTAAATGAGACAGTGCAAGGATGTCCATCAACACCTAGAGGCTGATGTTTGATACACTGACACATCAGAGTCTTATACAGCCATTGAAAGGAATAAGAACTAAAGGGATGGACTTGGCAGGGATTTCCATGATGTATTATTGATTGGAAAAAGAAAGTAGGTCAAATGTGTATTGAATTATCCAGTTTTTGCAGAACAGTGCCATGAATGTGCATATCTATCCAGAGACCACACCATTAAAATTGCACACTAGACCCCTGCCACTCCTGCTTATTACCCTCCTGTTCTGCTTTACTTTTCCTCTGTTTCCCTTCTGTGTTCATTGTGGGTTTCCTCCCATTAGAATGTATAAGTTGTATGAGGTGTGGAATCTTCATGGGCTTTTGTGTTGTTGGCTTGTGTCTTCTTTCCTTCATTCTTGCATCCTCAGAGTCTAGCATAGTGCTTGGTACACAACTGGTGCCTAGTAAATGCATGTCAACCGAGTGACTATTTGAACTGAGTGAATGAATGCACATGAAGATGAAGGAAATATGGAAGGCATAATGTGAGGTGGAAGGCATGAGGGGATAAGTTAAAGAAAAGAGGAAGAAACAAGCCGCATTGGCAACAGGCTGGGGATAGGACTGTGTTTATATGTCCATGTGTTTGTGCCTGAGTCACTCAATATGCGGTGTTGAATGGACCTCCTGAGACATCTAACAGACATCCTGCAACTACTGCCTTCATCTCTCATCTTCATGGGATCTCAGGATTGATAAAGGAGTTACCTAGTGGTGACCCTGGTACAGCAATCCATTCTCTGCATCATCTCCCGTCCCCCCTCCTCAACCCCCCCGCAGATCTTACATGCTGACAATCAAAGATGTGACTTCTGATCCCCATATTGCTACCATCAGGGAGTATGGCCTTGGGCAAGTCAGTTCTTTGTCCTGGGCCTTGGTTTGATTATCTTTAAAATAGACCCAGTGACATTGTTCTTGGTACATATGCAGGTGCTTGTGAAGGCGGTGGAGACAGTCCTGTCCTCCTACTCTGGGCTCTTCCTCTAGATCTCTGACCCACTTTCCCTCCCAGGCTATGGTTACAAATGCAAATGCTTGTTTCACATTCAGACACTTGGTCGTGAGTCTCTGTGCAATAACACCATCTGCCTGATCTGTCTGCAAAGCATCACCACAGTCAGGGTAGGGATTGTGTCTTATCTCTGAATTGTCAGCACTCAGCCAGCGGCCTGGTTCAGAACAGGGGCCCAGACCTCTTTGCTAAGCTCTGTGAATGTACACACCAGATGTCATCTGAGATCATCTTACTTCTCTGGGTTCAGGTAGACTTGGCTCAAATACTCAGTCCCATGACTTGGATGAGTCCAGACTCTGGCAGATAAATCGGAGAATTCTGGCCTTTGTTCCTACTGCTTTCTGCTGTTTCTTCTCTGGGATTTCACCTGTTCTCTTGGTTTTTACGTGCTCCAAACTGAGCCCAAAATTCTGCCCCTAAACTAATCCTCATTCAAAAAATAAAAATCACCTGAGCTAAGGCTATTATGGATCCAGGAGATGTTTCTGAAGAGTCAGATAGTCTTGCCTCACCTGTGTGACTTTTGAAATCCTTATAGGCATCACCTCTGCCACTGGAAAGACTTTCAAAATCCTTGACTCAGCGTTCAACTTTCTGGCTGAAACTAGTTTCCCCAGAAAGTATTCACTTCTTTGCCAGGCCCTTGTTCCTCCCCAACCAATCTAGAAATTCCAGCAAATAAAATTTCTCCAGCCTCCAGGCAAGTGTACCAAATCATTATGATGCTCTTTCCACAGTCTTATATTAACCTAAATGAAGTTCCAGATGCTTCTCAGAGTATACACACCTGATGTGTTACTCTATATACAGTTAGAGAGTTTAGGACAAATGAGGTTCTATTTATGAAAAGCAAACAGATATTAACTTTTGGGAGTAACATGTATTAATGAACTCTTGGTGTATTCAATATTCACTTACTAAGCATTTGCTAAAGAGTTGACTTCTGTGCTGTAGGCTGGTCACCCTGAGGTGAATTCACCTTCTGTTAGGAGAGAGGACATGCACCCACATTTCTTTAATACAGGTTCAGTTTAGTTCAGTCACTCAGTCGTGTCTGACTCTTTGCGACCCCATGAGTCGCAGCACGCCAGGCCTCCCTGTCCATCACCAACTCCCGGAGTTTACCCAAACTCATGTTAGGAACTATTAAAATAGGTTAGAAACTGTTACTATCATACAATAGAGGTAAAAACAGAGTATGGGGTTCAGAAACAGAGGGATACCATTATGTGATTGTAGGGGAATGGCACAACTGTCTGCTAGGACTGCCAGGACAAAAATGTTGTAGATTGGGTGACTTCTATAGCAGACATTTTTTCTTAACAGTTCTGGAGGCTGGAAATCCAAGATCACAGTTGATTTGATTTCTGCTGAGGACTGTCTTCCTAGCTTGCAAGTGGCCACATTTCTACAGTGTTTTCAGATGGTAAAAAGAGTGAGCAGTCTCAAGCATCTCTTTTTATAAGAACACTAACCCTATTGGATCAGGGCCCCACACTTACAACCTCATTGAACCTTAATGACCTCCATTAAAAACTTGTTTTCAAATATAGTCACATGGAGGGTAAGAGCTTTAACATATGGATTTTGTCCATAACAGATGGTATCTTGGGAAACATCCTAAAAGAGTATCTAGTGGTAAGGGCATTTCAAGCAAGAGGAAGAGAAAAAAATGGTAATATAATAACAACAAGAACTGCATACTCTGTTTCTGTGATGAGCCTTATGGATATCACTTTCCAATTCCAACAATAATATCACTGGGAAAAGCTTATACCCCTCATCTAACAGATAGGAAAACTCAGGCTCTGAGAAGTGAGTTGTATACCAGATCATGCCATGGGCTAATTGGAGGTAAGGTTGAACTTAGCTTTAACTGCTATGAACTAGCACTGTCATGTTCGAGACCCTTAAAAATCATTCTTTGTGCAAATGCCACACATGACCACACTCAGGTTCCCAGGGGGACTCTGGAATCTCAACTTTTAGCAGCAGGGAGCAAAACCAGGGCTTTTCTTGAGTATTTCAATGCCTTTTACTTGCTTAGAATGTTGAAGAGTCAATATATATATAAATCCCAAATATCTTCTTTTCATTTTACTTCCCACCAGCACAATAGGTAACAGAACTCTCTCTTGGAGTCTAAATAGCTTTTGTGTCAGCCTACAGGCTTTTAAGCCAAATTTGCAGTTCTAGAAGCAATTCCTCAGACTCGGTTGCGTAGAGGGAGACAGCTAAATACTTCTCTGCCTTTTCTTATCTGCCAAATTGAGTGTCTTATAAAAAAGGGGAAAAAAAATCTCAATAGTGATTCATAGGCAGTTTCTACTCTTTTTTCAACTTTCTAAAAAGTAGTTAAGTTTCTTTTCTCCCACCCCTCCTCTTATTCTCACTGTATATTAAAATTCAACTTGAAGTCTGTCTGGGTCTAGTAGCATCTCTAAGTGTGCCTGGGTTGAAGCCATGTTAATAAGAATCAGTGTTGGTGGGTGTATGTTTCACAGATGGAACAGAGGAAATATGTACCTTATGCCATTCATTTAATCATCTGAACCTAGTTTTCTTCTGCTCTCAAGATTGTTTTGGGGAAAAATGCATAATAAACTACTTACTCACAAAGTAGATACTCAAAAACTGGTAGTTAGTCATCTAATTTCTATCATTGCCACTTGAAAATATTAGCAGCATTGGTTATATATTTTATGGTTTAATGTTGACTCTCAAAAGGATTCAGAAATACATTGTCTGATCTGGAATTAGTGTATTTAGATTAGTCTGAACCTGGCTGGCTCTTTTTTTCACAGCCTGTTAGGAATGTCAGGGGGATGCGTTGGACTATTATTTACTGAGCATCACGATAAAATACATTGTGCCACTCCATCCTTCCAATAACTGCATGGTGTTACAGATGAAGAGATCAGACTTTCAAATCACACATCTAGAGGCAACATCTTCAGGATTCCAATTGTGTTGGATTCTAGTTGCTTCTGTTTGACTCAAAAGCCCATGTTCTTTTGTATGACACACAGTTACTGTAAGAAAAGACTTCACTCTTTAGAAGTGCCCTTTCATGCTTTGTGTGGAGGTGGGCTGAAGTGGTAGTGAATACCCTCCACTTAAGAGTCACAGATGGGGTTCACAGATCTAGCTCTGCTGCTAATGTGGCGGTGACCTTGGAAAGCCTTTGAATTACTCTCTCCCCCTCTGTGAAGGAAGGGGGTTGGATTAGATGACCTTTCAAGGACATTATTTAGCTCATCCTGACAAGAGGATCCAGTTGCCAAAGCAAACATGCCCAGACTCCAGGTGTCTTTGGTTTCAAAGAGTAAGAGTAAAAAGGGAGGCGTGCACTCCCAGAGCACAAGCTGTCCCTGTTCCAGCGCTGGTTGACACCCATTGCAGCCATCTACCCCGAGGTACTATAATCCTCATCATAAGCCAGTTTCCTGAAAGTCAAAACCTGGAGACCGTCTCACATCAAAGGCAATCTTTAAAGGAACTGATGAAGCAACATAGGCATTTGTCAAAGAAAGAGGATGACCTAGTTCTGGAAATCACCTCCTTCGTTTAGTAAGAAGTTTACCACGATGGCTGAGCACATGCAAGATATTATGAAGATTGATCCATGGGCTCAACTTGAGACGTGTGTCTTGCTTTATGAAAGTGATCATGATATACTGGGGAAAATAAGCGGTTTGTGATCAAATGTGTGTTATATAAATGTGTTGTTATTCTGACTTTACCCCTTGTTAGCTGTATAACCTTAGGACAAGTCCATGGGCTTTGCTGAGATCCAGTTTATATATCTGTGTAATTCAAGATATTGATCTTGCAAGATGTAACATTAATATATGTAAAACTCTTGACAAAATATGGCTTAAGGAATATTGGGGCACATTGAGAAGCAGAGTGAGTTTTTAGAGATTTTTATATGGCAGTCATCATCCTTATGCGTCCCTACTTTCTATAACCTTCCATCTTCAGCTTCCCTAGGGTGTCTGGGGTTGGAAGCTCGGCTAGCCCAGACTGTCACTGAGGAGAGCAGATCTGGAGTTCTGATTCTGAAAGGTCAGGCTGGAATGCCTAAAGCCTTACTGAAGACAATGGCTGTGAGATGCACATTTACACAGCAAGGCAAGGCAACTGTAGCATGATTAAGGGTCTAAGGTACCAAAACCAGAAGAGGATGGAGGACACTTTGGACGCCAAGGGAGCAAAGCAACACAGATGGAGAAAAAGGATAAAGAGGTGAGAGTGGTAGTCAAAAGTAACTATCTAGTGTGCTTATAACTGTTACTTTATACATCTTCTCTAAGCAGTCATAACCAACAAGGTCAGAACTTTTCTTGGTAATTGGTGCCTACTTTCTTCCTAAGCTCCCAGAGACCTGACACCTAGTCTCTCCTGAGACAGAAGTATTAATATATGACAGAACTTTCTAACCTCATCATTTTAAGGAGTAGGGACTATTTTAGCAACTCATGCTCAGAGGAACTAGGTATGACTTTTCTGTTGGGGACGTGAATTTTACCAACAGGAAATGTGGTTCCTGTTGGGGCTGGGGCTAAGCCTGAGAAGATTCTGGAAAATGTGTTCCTTTAGCCCCTGCAGTCACCTGAAAGGGACAGAAGTCTTTGAAAATAAATATCAATTGATTTACACCCAGGATAAAAAAGAACAAAGGGAAAACAAGAGTTCTGATGGACTTAAGAGAATATTTGTGTTGTCCTGGGATGAAAGGTTTGCAATGGAAGTTGCAATTAAATGTGAATTAGATCAAGTTAAAAGGTGATTTTTGTTCGAGGCAAATGCTTTGACATAATATTTCTATACTGCTGTATTTGGAGTGAATACAAGCAGATGTGTCAGAGATAAGCTAGGTAAAACATGAGCAGCATCTTCCTATGATATGAGTCATTCTTTTTCTGATTACATCTGATCGGCATGCTTGGGGGCGTGGCTGAGTTCTGAGCTACAAGGGCTGTGTGGGTCTCTCTCCGTTTTCTCCATTGTTCTCTGAGGAGCTCTAAATTTTCCGAAGGGTATCTAAGAGGTGACATGTGTCAGAGTCTCCAAATCCTTCCCACTCTCTGCTCAACCAGAAGGGCTCCATTTATATCTGATTCATATAAGATACTCCCACCCACAATTTCATCACTTTTCTAAATGGATTCTAGATAGCACTGCTCAATAGAACTTACTGTGAAGATGGATATCTTCCATACTATCTACCTATGATAGTCACCCCTAGTTACCTGTGGCATTAAGCACTTGAAATGTGACTAGCGGAAATGAAGAATGAAATCTTAACTGTTTTTAATTAATTTAGTTTGCAATTGTCACATGCCTAGTTACTATTAGGGCTTCCTGTTGGGAAGATCCCCTGGAGAAGAAAACGCCAACCCACTCCAGTATCCTTGCCTGGAGAATCCCATGGACAGAGGAGCCTGGCGGGCTACAGTCCATGGGGTCGCAAAGAGTCAGACATGACTGAGTGATTAAACCAAACCAAAGTGACTTATATCAGCCCATTCTTAAGGATGATTTTGAGCTAGTTGATTTGCTCTGACTCTGTGACCATATTCTAAGCATGTCCCAAGGCAAGGCAGTGTCAGAAAACACAGTGTTTAAGGAAGAAATGCAAATATCTCAGTAGGAGCTGAACTAAAGGAAGTAGTGGTGTTTGTAGACTTGAAAAAGGTGGACGCAAGCTATAGCCCACATCCTTGTAATTAAGGCTTTGGTGGTGGTGGTGTAGTTGCTAAGATGTGTCTGATCCCTGTGACCCCATGTATTGTAGCCCACCAGGCTCCTCTGTCCATGGGATTCTCCAGGCAAGAATACTGAAGTGGGTTGCTATTTCCTGCTTTAGGGGATCTTCCAGTCCCAGGGATCCAACCCACGTCTCCTGCATTGCTGATGGATTCTTTACCACTAGCCACCAGGGAAGCCAATTAAGGCTCTTCCTTCAAGCTTAAAGAGGAATGTCTGTGTGTGTGTTCGTCATCAGTTGTGTCCATGGACTGTAGCCCACAAGGCCCCTCTGGCCATAGAACTCTCCAGGCAAGAATACTATAGTGGGTTGCTATGCCCTTCTCCAGGGGATCTTCCCAACCCAGGGACTGAACCCATGTCTCCCGCCTTGCAGGCAGATTCTTTATGGTTCAAGCTACCCAGGAAGGAATTCTTTGTCTATTATTAATATTTAACTGTAGGAAAGAGCTGTGTGAAAGGTGTTCTGACCATGGTAGAAAAGTGCAGCAGGGAGGGAGCTGAAGGAAAGGGTACCCAGATCGCTTTCTTTCTACTCTTTAGTCACCTATTGGTTCCCTGCTTTGGCCAAATAAAACAGGAAATCCAGGCTGCAGTCTGCAGACTCCAGCTTCCTGGGCTACCAAGTACAATGGACAGGAGGGGAGGGGAGATCTAGAGGAGCAACAGGTGAGCATATAGCACACAGGTCGCATATCAGAAAGAGTGAGAACAGAGACCAGAAAGTCGGGGGCATCCAGTTCCTCTTTGAAAGAAGAATTCAAACTATTCTGTCAATTAAATTTCATTAAAAGAGAATGGTAGAAATGAAAGACAGATTACATGCAGTAAAGGAATGACTTTTTAGGGAGGCCATGGATGTAACTAAGTCACCTTTTCAAAGCAAAAAATATGTGGCTATACTTCCCTGGCAGTTCAATGGTTAAGACTCTGAGCTTCCAAGGCAGGTGGTGCAGGTTCCATCCCTGGTCAGGAAACTAAGATCCCACATGCAACTCCACATGGCCAAAATTAAAAAAAAAAAGTAACACTTTATATTCTTCAAAGATTGTCATCATCAGATTGCCCATTCTGCATGCCCTCCTTAGAGGGTAACGATGATCCTCTTTCCCTTTGAGAGGTGGAGCCTGTGTTTCCTACTGTTGAATCAAGGCAGGTTTCTAATCCCAGAGGAAGGACACCCAGTGACTTGCAGCGGGATCAGAGAATGCCATTCAGCCTCCACAGGGCTTTTCTGAGATATTTGCTCTTGGAACCCAGCCGTCGTGCAAATGAAGCCCAAGCGTGTCCATATGGAGAGAAAATGCAGGGAGACCATAAGGAGAGTTCCAACTGAGATCCATGCTGGAGTTTCAGCAAACCACCAGTCTCAACCAGCAGACATCTGGATGGAGACATCTCAGGTGGTTCCCGTCCTCCAGTCACATAGTCACACACTTTTCCCCTCCCCCCCGGCCATCCATTTACATCTTTATAGCTAAAGCCCCAAATTGTTTAGAACAGATATGTCCTCCCAACTCCTGTCTGAGCTCCTGACCCACAGGATCCAGGAACATCACAAAAAAGTTTTTCTTTTTTTTTTTGAGACCATTGCACTTTGGGATAATTTGTTACACAATCATAGTCATTAGGACATTAATGTATTTAGAATAATGAGGAAAGGTCATTTAAGGAATATCTTCTTTTTAGCAGAAGGAAATCTAACTCATTCCTGAAGGCCTTCTCATGACTGTAAGCTACAAGTACAGGAAAATGAGCAAGTGGCAAAGGCAAGAACAGGAGTGAAAAGGGGAGAGGAGTATGAACCTGGAGAAGCTGAAAGGAAAGGAAAGGGGGTCCTTTTCCTTCTCAGACACATGGGAGGGATGAGAACGAGTGAGAGGGCAGAGGGGGATCAAGAGAAAACCCCTTTTGGAAGGTCCTGCGGCACAGTGATTGAGAACTCTAGCTACATATCAAACAAAGCTTAGTTTGGATCTTGTCTGGCAGAAACCAAGTTACTTAAAACCTCTGGGCCTCTGTTTTCTCATCAGTAAAACTGGTGCAGCTAAACATACTTTGCATCCTGTATAGTGGTGATTCATACATGAAAGTGCCTTGTATATCATTGTTATATGAATAGTTCTCAATATACCTTCAATAAAGAAGGCTGAGTACCAAAGAATTGATCCTTTTGAATTGTGGTGCTGGAGAAGACTCTTGAGAGTCTCTTGGACAGCAAGACAATCAAACTAGTCTATTCTAAAGGAAATCAGCCCTGAATTGGAAGGACTGATGCTAAAGCTGAAGCTCCAATACTTTGGCCTCTTGATGCGAAGAACTGACTCATTGGACCCTGATGCCAGGAAAGATTGAAGGCAGGAGGAGAAGGGGGACACAGAGCATGAGATGATTGGATGGCGTCACTGACTCAATGCACATGAGTTTGAGCAAACTCAGGGAGATTGTGGACAGGGAAGCCTGGTATGCTGCAGTCCATAGGATCACAAGGAGTTGGACATGACTTAGCATCTGAACAACAAAAACAGTACCCACAATAGCAAGACCTGGTGCTTCTTATGAATGTTACAAAATGAATATCTCAGTTAACATTGATATGTAGAATAGAAACTCTGCTTAGGTTGCCAACTCTTGTAATGAACCGAGATCTCCCAGAGCTTAACACTAAATATATAGTTAAAGGGAAGTCGCTCAGTTGTGTCCGACTCTTTGTGACCCCTATGGGCTGTAGCCCACACAGGCTCCTCCATCCATGGAATTTTCCAGGCAAGAGTACTGGAGTGGAGTTAAGGATAGGTTTAATCCATCCTTCCAATCCACTTTTTCAAAAATCCCACAAAGAAGAATCTATCAAGGAATCAGTTTAAAAAATTAGAATGAGTTAAAGATAATTGAACAATCAACCAAGTCCTCTAAGTCCATGGTTCATACAAGTGATAAAATAGAAAGAAAAACAGTATATTTGTGTGAATGGAGTGGGCTTGTTTTCCATGTAGTGTGATTCACCAAATTCCTGAGCCAGTCAAAATGGGGAGAATAGAAATGTGAGGTTTGTGATGACTCTGTGTTGTTTTTGGTAAAACAAAACAAATCTGTGTGTATAATTTTATGCTATTTTTCTGAACTATGGGGGTTAAGCCTTCAATTTTTCCCCATTTATTTTAAATAAGCAGCTTTAGAAAGTTGGTTTCTTATGTGAAAGCAGAGAGGGGCTGGCCCACTTTCCTTCCATGCTTCCTCCTACCCAGCCTCTAAATAAGGGTGCGCTAGTCCCTACCATCCATGTGGGAGGCAACTCTGTTCTTGTTTCAGGGAGCGAAAGCACAGGCAGAGAAGAGAGGCTTTTTAACAAGCTGTAGGACTTGAAAATCTTGCATTTTTAATAATCCAAGGAAAATATAACAAAGTCAATTATTGTTAAGATGTAATAGAGTCCATCACACTTGGTTATTGTCACATGGTGCCAAGCCTGAAAAAGGCATTTTTTAATTGTTTTATGAAAAGCTTGATTTTCAAAGGGATCTCTAGCATTATCAGTGGCAATGATTTATCACATCAGTTTTTATTTGCTCTGTAGTGTGTGCAGGCTTCCCCAGTGGCTCAGTGATAAAGAATCTGCCTGCAATGCAGGAACTGAAGGAGTTGCAGGAGCTGCGGGTTCCATCCTTGGGTCGGGAAGATTGCCTGAAGAAGGAAATGGCAACCCACTCCAGTATTCTTGCCTGGGAAATCCATGGACAGAGGAGCCTGGCAGGCTACAGTCTATAGGGTCACAAAAAGAGTCAGACAGGACTGAGAACGCACAAAGGGTGTGCTCACCAGGATATCAGCAATGAATTTAAAAATTAGAGTGCTAAATAATGTATATCATCAAGGGTAAAGAAAAAAAATCTCATAATAAATATTTGCAAATTATTTTAAAACAGTGAAAAATAAATGTTGGTAAGTGACTTGCAATTGGATAATCTTATGAGGAGTTGAAGGAGGAAAAGTCAAAATCTAACTGAGTTTGGATGTTTGATTTGGATGTTTGATGTTCTCTTTGAACATGACTTACTCAGCTTTCGTTTTATTATACACCATGTGTTGTGCTCTGAGATACTCTTTACCTACCACCATTAAAGTGATTTTGTAATGAAGTTGCTTACTGTTCAAGCAGTTGGGTTCATTGGGGGCAAGTTATAGCCACCACCACAAGACAAGGTGAAAATCAATGGTCTGAAATGTTCCCAGGCACGCTTTTTATTTATAGATATTGGAAGTGACTGAATCATCCAGAGATGCAGGAAGTTTTGAGGGTCTAGGACACAGAGACAATAATATCTCTGTCTTGTAATGCTTCCTTTGCCTTCTTTTTTGGCATGAGAAAACAGAAATCTCATCCCTTGACCTGGAAATTACAAAAATATTCCTTGGGAAAGAGCAGGACTGGTGAGTACAGGGACAATCATTATGTATGTCTGGATGTCAGAACATGTGTTCAACTGGGTTTATTGACTAGCTGTGGAGTTATTTGAACAAACTCATCAATATCTTTAAGACTTGCACTTCTCAAACTTCTTTTATGTGCTCAGATCTATTAGATCCATTCACAGACTTTTATCAAAATAAAATTCAGAGAGGTGGATTTGATGTAAATATTCTACCAAATGGCAAACAAGTTATTCAAAAAATGGGGGACTTCAAAACCAAGAGTGGCACAGAGCTCAGAGACATGGTTTTAGGAGGCTGTGTAAGGCAAGAATGAGGAAGATAACTTTTACTATGATCAGTTTTGACTATAGGGATTTCCAGATGGCAGGGAATTGGCTGAAAAAGATTATTTTATATAATTTTAGGAAGATAGGCTCCATTTATGACTATTAGAGGCATTTACAAGACATAACCTAAGTAAAATTGTGCTTATGCTCATGAAATAAGCTAGATTAAATTTTGCTTATGTAGCTTAACTGGTTTTATATGCTTGGGGAATGTTCAGGTAGTTACTAGTTTAACACCTATCTGATTCATGTCCATACACAAATTTAAAAAAGAAAAACAAATTGACTAACTGACTGGCTAATTGTCACACATTTTTGTCATGATAAACTAATTCCAGCTGAGCTACTTCAAATTCTAAGGTCTTCCCTGTAGCTCAAATGGTAAAGAATCTGCCTGCAATGCAGGAGACCTGGGTATGATCCCTGAGTCAGGAAGATCCTCTGGAGAAGGGATTGGCAATCCACTCCAGTATTCTTGCCTGGAGAATCCCAAGGACAGAGAAACCTGGCAGGCTACAGTCCATGGAATCACAAAGAGTTGGACACGACTGTGTGACTAATACTACACTACTATTTCAAATCCTAAAAAATGATGCTGTTAAAGTACTGTACTCAATATGCCAGTGAATATGAAAAACTCAGTAGTGGCCACAGGTCTGGAAAAGGTCAGTTTTCATTCCAATCCCAAAGAAAGGCAATGCCAAAGAATGCTCAAACTACCATACAATTATGCTCATTTCACACACTAGTAAGGTAATGCTCAAAATCCTTCAATCTAGGCTTTGACAGTATGTGAACAAAGAATTTCCAAATGTACAAGCTGGATATAAAAAAACAGCAGAGGAACCAGAAATCAAATTGCCAGCACCTGCTGGATCATAGAAAAAGTAAAGGAATTCCAAAAAACCGTCTACCTCTGCTTGATTGACAAAGCTAAAGCCTTTGACTCTGTGGTTCACAACAAACTGTGGAAAATTCTTAAAGAGATGGGACTACCAGACCACCTTACCTGCCTCCTGAGAAATCTGTATGCAGGTCAAGAAGCAACAGCTAGAACCAGACATGGAACAACATGGACTGGTTCAAAATTGGGAAAGGAGTACATCAAGGCTGTATATTGTCACTCTGCTTATTTACTTATATGCAGAGTACATTATGCAAAATGCCAGACTGGATTAGGCACCAGCTGGAATCAAGGTTGCGGAGAGAAATATCAACCACCTCATATACGCAGATGGTACCACTCTAATGGCAGAAAGCAAAGAGGAAGTAAAAGAGCCTCTTGATGAGGGCAAAGGAGGAGAGTGAAAAAGCTGGCTTAGAACTCAACATTCAAAAAACTAAGGTCACGACATCTAGTCCCATCACTTCATGGCAAATAGATGGGGGAAAGTGGAAACAGTGACAGACTGTATTTTCTTGTGCTCTAAAATCACTGTAAACAGTGACTGTAGCCATGAAATTAAAGATGCTTGCTCACTGGAAGAAAAAGTATGACAAGCTTTGACAGCATATTAAAAAGCAGAGAGATTACTTTGCCTACAAAGGTCCATATATTCCAAGCTATGGTTTTCCCAGTAGTCATGTACAGATGTGAAATTTGGACCTTAAAGATGGCAGAGTGTCAAAGAATTGATGTTTTTCAATAGTGGTGCTGGAGAAGATGCTTGAGAGTCTCTTGAACTGCAAGGAGATCAAGTCAGTCAATCCTAAAGGAAATCAGTCCTGAATATTCATTGGAAGGACTGATGCTGAAGCTGAAACTCTGATACTTTGGCCACCTGATGCAGAGCCCACTCATTGGAAAAGACCCTGAAGCTAGGAAAGATTGAGGGCAGGAGGAGAAGGGGATGACAGAGGATGAGATGGTTGGATAGCATCACTGACTGAATGGACAGAAGTTTGGGCAAACTTAGGGAGATAGTGAAGGACAGGGAAGCCTGGCATACTGCAGTCCATGTGGTGGCAAAGAGCTGGACATAACTTAGAGACTGAACAAATTATCCCTGGTGGCTCAGATGATAAAGAATTCACCTGCAATATAAGAGACCTCGGTTCAATCCCTAGGTCAGAAAGATCCCCTGGAGGATGGGTTGGCTACCCACTCCAGTATTCTTACCTGGAGACTTTCATGGACAGAGGAGCCTGGCAGTCCATGGGATTTCAAACAGTCGGACATGGCTGAGAGACTAACACTTTCACTTTTAAACTATACATATACATAGTGTCTTAGGTAGAATAATGACTTCCAGAGTGTCCGCAGTCTAATCTTAGAACATGTAACTATGTTGCATTCTATGGCAAAAGAGGCTTTCCAGATAGGATTAAGGTTTTTGAATTTAAAAATACAGAAATGATTTTGGATTATCTGGGTAGATCTAACTGAATCATAGAATACCTTAAAAGCAGAGAACTCTCTAATGTTGGGACCAATGAGATACAGCAAAGAAGCTGAAGAGATTCAAACCTGTGATGGACATGACCCATCTTTGTTGTAAATGGACCACATGGAAAGCTTGAGAAGAAAGGCAAGTGACTTCTAGAAGCAAGAGAATGAGAACCTCCGTCCCACGATTGCAATAAACCAATGTAGTTAGCAAACCAAATGAGTTTGGAAGCAGTTCCCTCCCTCAAACTTTCAATAAGGAACTCAGCCAGGATACCACCTTGACTTTGGCCTTGTGAGACCCTAAGTAGAGAAACCATCCTGTACTCTGATTTCTGACAGTTTTCACAGAACTGCAAGCTAATAGATGGAGATTGTCCTATGCTGCTACATTTGACTAATTTGTTACAACAGCAATAGAAAACTAATGCATACAGTTTGTGATTTGAGTTGAGTGACTTTTCTCCATTTAAATGCAGCCAATGAAACATCCAAAGAGTCTTTTCTAATTTCCTCCTAGTATTACAATTCTAAGATTCCATTTTACCTTTATGCAATTTTAGCTCAAAAAAGCCCAAAGGCTGCAATTACCAAGGAGGGATAATAAGATACCTAATGTATGCTACCTGAAGAAAACTGGACGTGTTAATTTTCATGGAGAATCTCCAGTGAATTTCCTGAGAAGTTTAATTTTCTAGCACCTTTCAGCCCACAGCAGTTTTCAGTTTAGGGCTCTACAGCTGGAACAATCAATTCTGTGATGACTACACCATCATTTTTCAATGAAAAGTTCATCATTACTTCACCTGAAGTGGGGTGCAAGGACCCCAAGACATGTTGTCTTTATGGAAAAAATAACTGCCCATTACTAGACTGAAAAAATGCTCTTGACCTCATTGAGTAATGCTTCTGTCTACTTTAGAGCTGCTTCACTTTCTGCCTTGGCTTTTCCCGTGCTGTCTTCTCATGAAGGTACTTGAGCGTGTAGTTTATCCTTTTGTGTACATCCCATGTTCCTTGACAGCAGAAAGTGTACCTCTCACATATTTGTATTTTTGCAAAGGTCTAGAATGTGGCCTTTTAATTAATGGCAAGAAAACCCGTACAAAAAGTTGAAGGTTTTGCAAGCTCAGACATCTAGTTCTCCTACTATATGCCTGAAGCTTTGCTAGTTTCTAGGGATGCGTTAGCCAGTCAGATATGTGTTTTCTGCTCTTAAGACACTCACAGGTTATTAATGGTTGAGGTATACAAGCAAAAGTTTATGACACATGTGACGAGAAATATACCTTGTAAATATACAGAGTGTTAGAAGCACAATGAGGAAACAAGTATATCTTTTGTGGGGAGGAGGGATGTCATAGGTTTGCAGCAGAAACAGTCTTGAAGGGTGAAAACATGGGAACTAGGGAAGAAAAATGGACTTGCTCTCTAAATAGTTTGGGTGAACACAGGGAGGTAGCAGAAGATGAAGTCAGAGAAGCAGAAAAGACGCTGCGAATGACCCATGTGCCATGGGACCTCACACTGAGGACAATGATATGGGAGTGGTAAGAGTTGTGTCCATATCCATATCCAGGTCAGCATGCAGATGCTCACAACTGACCGGCTTTATGGGTAGGATTTAAGGGCAGTCAGAGTAGGGTGTGACAGCCATCAAGCAGCTGCTGTCTTATTCCAAGGGTAGAACAGAAGCTGAAAGCAGGGTGGTTTTAAGGCTAAAATGGACTGGTAGCCTTTATAAGAGATGTAGCATGGAGACTGTAGACATATAATTGAAAATCACCAGCCAAAGACTACATTTTCAATGGAAAAGCATAATTAAGGGTATTGTTTGGTGACACAAAATAAAGATGCCAGGTAAAGCAGTGGCTGTCTTTGCTGAAAGCAGCTCAGCTTAATTGAAACTGCTTGGTGACTGACATAAGCCAGTTCTCTCTCTCTTACGAAAACAAACAAAAAGGCATTTCTGTTTCATCTGAGCTTCTCAATGACAACAGAAGCAAAGGCATTAACTGAAAGCACTCATGTGTTGGATGTGTTAGTCGCTTAGTCGTGTCAAACTCTTTGTGACCCCATAGACTGTAGCCCACCAGTCTTCTCTGTCCATGGAATACTCCAGGCAAGAATCTTCGAGTGAGTGGCCATTCCCTTCTCCAAAGGATCTTCCTGACTCAGGGATTGAACCTGTGTATCCTATATTACAGGCAGATTCTTTACTGCCTGAGCCTCCAGGGAAGCCTGAAAACACCCAGGGACCCCCAAAAATGTACATGGATTGTAAATTAGCTAAGATCTCTCCATTGAAAGGGTTTTTCTTGTACTACCAACATTAGGCAGATCTAAGTAAATGTTAGATTGGATAGAAACTGTATCTGAATGTGATCTCTGTCTCTCTCTTTTTTTAATAACCAAGTTGGAGACGAAGAGGGGATGTTTGAAAATTGTCCTGGGGCAGAGAGATGAAAACAGGAAAGGTTATGGCACAGAAGTTTGAGTCAGACCCCTGTGTGTGAAAGTAACTCTGTAGGTTTCAGTGGAGGTGGGCAGGAGGGCACTGAGCTTCTTAGCACTCTTCTGTCTTAGAGCAAATGATCTGCATATGACACATAAGTGAACACAACACAGCACTGAGCACTCTGACCCATGTGCTCGAAAATTCTATTTGGCTAGGACATTTCATAATGTCCTAGTTCAATCTCTAAATGTCACTGAACAAGGGGAAAATGACATGTTTATGTAAATAGAACTATCATCCCCACCTGGGGAGGAGGAAATAAGCTTCCATCCCACTTCAGATGAATGAATGAGTGACTGAATTCCAAGGTATTAATGGTCATTGGAACTTAATTGCTCATGAAAATCATGCAATCCCTCAAAAATGTCTTATGATTTTTTTCTTTCTTTATTTTTTTTAAAATTATAATTTCAAATTCCATAGTGATAGGACTTGTCCTGTTGGCAAGTATTTTATAGCTCTCCTTCTCTGTTTTTCAGAGTTCCTTGGAATAATTGTAAAAAATTACAAAAATTGAGGCCTGTGGTAAAGGTTTTAATGATTGTCTAGTCATAAAAAAGTAGTTATTTTAAAAATTTTCTAGTTATTTTGAAAGAGGGAATTTAATATGGAGAATTTGTTACAAAGTAGTAGAAGAACTAAGGAAACAAAATTTGGGAGGGATATAGAAAAAACTTTAAGAACTAAACAATAAGAAAAAAAAAAAAGAACTTCTAAAAAGTGGGCAGAAGTTATGTCATCAAAATGGCAATGTAGGAGACCCCAGCCTCCAGCCTCCCAGAAAGATCAACAATTAGACAGCTGTCCAAGAACAAAAACAGCTCTGGGAGAATTCTGGAGTCAAATTAGCAATCGGCAGCAACACAGTAAAACAAAAGATCTAAGAAAAAGAGCACAAAAAGAGAAGGAAGAAAGTTTCATGTTGCCTGCATCTTGCCGTCCGTCAAACTGGAACTTCTCAGAACCAAGGAGAAGCTTCCCAAGTAGAGAGTTGCCCTCATCAGGACAGAAAGAGTAGGGTAAAGGAGTAGCTGCCTCAGCTTTTGGGGTACCGTGCCAAGGTCCCACTTCCGGAGCATCCAAGAAGTGAGAGTGATCAGGATTCAATCTGCAACGAGCCCAGCAGGTTTTGACATTGAAGAGACCAATGGCCAGTCCCCTGCAGATTCCACCAGCTTCAGATTCCCTGGAGCTGCCTGAGTCCCTGCCAGCTCCCTCCATGTTCAACATCATTAACCATCAGGAAAATGCAAATGAAAACCATGATGTAATATCACCTCACATCTGTTAAAATGGCTATCATCAAAAAGCCAACAAGTAGGGTTTCTCTGGTGGCTCAGTGGTAAAGAATTCCCCTGCCAATTCGGGCGACAGGGGTTCAGTCCCTGGTCCAGGAAGATCCCACATACTGTGGAGCAACTAAGCCCATGAGCTGCAACTATTGAGCTGGTGCTCTGGAGCCATTAAGCCATATCTACTGGGCCCATGTGCTGCAACTACTGAAGCCCATGCACCCTAGAGCCTGTGCCCTGCAATGGGGGAGACCACCGCAATGAGAAAGCCCAGGCATTGCAACTAGAGAGTAGCCCCCATTCCCTGCAACTAGAGAAAAGCCTACACAGCAGCTAAGACCCAGAACAGCCAAAATCATAATCATAATAAAAGACAACAAATAGCTAGTGTTGGCAAGGAGGTGGAGAAAAGGGAACACTTGTGCACTACCGGTAGTATTGTAAACTGGGGATTTAATGTATAGCCTGATGATTATAGTCAATAATACTGTATTATATACTTGAAAGTTGCTAGGAAAATAGATCCTAAATGTTCTTACCACAAAAATAAATAGTAATTATGTGACATAATGGAGGTATTAGCCAATACTCTGGTGGTAACCATTTTGCAAATACAAGTATGTCAAATCAACAAGTACACTTGAAACTTACACAATGTTGTATGTGAATTATATCTTAATAAATCTGGAAAACATTAAAGAAAAGAACAAAAATGAAACACAACAAAAAAAGTGGTGAAAGATATGTACAGATACCTCACTCTGGAAGACACGTGGCTGGAAAACAAGCATATGAAAAGATGCTCAAGATCCTATGTCATTAGGAAAGTGCAAATTAAAGCAACAAGATACCAGGGCACACCTATCAGAATGGCCAAAATCTGGGACACTGATAATGCCAATACTGATGAGGAGGTTTAGAAATAGGAATAGTCATTTACTGTTGCTGAGAATGAAATGGTACAATCACTCCAGAAGACAATTTGTCTGTATCTTACAAAACTAAGTATACTTTAATCTTAAGATTCAACAATTCTACTCCTTGGTGTTGAAAGCTTGACTTTGAAAACCTACATCCACACAAAGCCTTCACATTAATGTTTAGAGCAGCTTTCTTATGATTGCCAAAACTTGGAAGCAATAAAGATGTCTTTCAGTCAGTAAGGGGATAAATAAACTATGGTACATCCAGACAATGGAATATGATTCAGCTCTAAAAAGAAATGAGCTATGCAACTCTTTTTTTGTTTCATTTCATTTCAGAAAGAACTGGCTGCTTCTCCTCTGCCTTCCAATCTGTCAGCAGAGCCCCCTCCGCCCTCCACCCACCCTCCTTCATTGGCAGAAAATAAAGGAAAACCAGCTGGAATGGAAGCCTGGGGATAGTGTTTGCAGTGCACAGAGAATCCTTTGGACAGTCCACAAAGAAGTCTTGGCAGGTAATTTCGAGAAAGACTGAAAAGGTTTCTCCCCTTATGTATCTGCTGATCTTATATCTTGCAGACTCAGCTCAAAAGCAATCAATTTAAAAACGATTGGAGCTGCCACCACTACCTGAAGGCTTATGCCAAGTGCCCTACCAGCTACTTTGTATTCATTATCTCAAATTCTCATAACAACCCAGGGACAGTCTCTTGAAAATACCCATTATATAGAAAACTGTGACTCAGAGACATTAAGTCACTGCTCCAAGGTCAAACAGCTCTTAAAGTGGCAAACTGGATAGACAATCTCTATTTCATTTGCCATCAGATTCTGCTGTTTTTTTTATAACTCTGGTAGCTCTCACCTAATCAGAAAGTGATTTTTTAAAATTTCCTAAAGTCATCACAAGGGTAGCTCATCCTAAAAGGTGTAAACAAACAGATGCAAAACTGAGGCCACAGAAGAGCATTCTCAAGTCCAATTATTTGCCTCCCTCCTCCCTCTTTCCCTGGTGACATTGAACTAACGTACTCTTGTAGAGTACATCTTCTCAAGCGGATAGATAAGATATTGAAGGAACGGAGGAGGGACACTGGATGTGTTGGAGGATCCCAGAGTTCTGTGCCAGAGGAAGACTCAGCGTGAGGGTCAAAGACTGGATGAGAGTGTGCAAAGAAGCCTTGCCCTGAAAAGTGAAGGCCCCCTGTGAAACCCTGCAGGGGTGGGCATTTTTGGTTTCATGTATTTGTACCGTGTGAGGAGAAGGGCTGAGTGGGCCATGTGAATGGTGCTTTATCGTGGGCTATTGTGACTGCTTTAGAAGGAGGCTAAGAATGAAAGAAATGTATATAATGCATGAGCTAAGGCTCTGATTAAAAGGGGTGGAATATTTGTGTTTCATGTGGGTGAAAGAAGTGTGGGCCTTTTTTCTTTAACTTAGGAATCCATCGCTGTCATTGCGGGAGGCTGGTTCAGCTGAGAACTTCAGATTTTTGTCCCCTTTTAATCTCAGTGTCCCTCTCTGGAAATGGGAGCATTCATTCCATTTGTTTCATTTAATCTATCCAACATTATTAATCTCTTTCGAGCTATAAAGTATTGTGGGGTTATTAAGTAGAGTAGGGCATCTTTCCCATCCTCAAGGAGCTTACGATTTAGAAGTGGAGGAAAAGGAGAAAGACTCAAAGAGTTTATGATGCAAAAATAAGTAGGTAAATAAACAAAGAAATAGTCTTTAAAAAAAAGGAGAATGCCAAATAAAATGGAGGGGAAAGGAAGCCATTTTATATTAAGTGTCTTTACATATTAGGCATTTTATCTAGGGTGTTCCATTTAAACTTTATAGCATTCATTAAGGTGCATATTGCTATTCTCACTGTACAGAGAAGAAGTGAGATTCAAAGAGGTAAAGGAACTTATTCAGAATCACAGCATCAGGAATCACTAGGCTCAGTTTGAGGACTGGTCTTCAGGTGTTAACAGAGTGCTCCAGGACTCAGTAAATGACCAAAATCCAGCTGAATGGAGGACAGGGTTGAGAATGGGACAAGGACAACTTTGGAACTGAAGCCACGTGACTTGGTTTGAGGTCTATGCTGGCTGGGTAACAGGGAAGGGGGCAGTCCAAGAAGAAGCAGAAACAAGCTGAGCAAAGAAGGAAGAAGCTCACACTTGAGACCTGTTACAAACTGCACACGGTCCCACTTGAAATGACCAGCAATGGGAAGACCAGAGTCTACGGAGGGAGCGCTGAGGGCGGCTAGGAGCTGAGCAGAGGGCAGAAACGGGCACTGGGGTGATATGGGAGCCATACGAGGCTGTGAGCAGAAATTCTATCAGCCAGAGAGTTGGATGATTCTATTGATACTCATTTCCACATTTGCTCTGTTGCTTCCATTTATATTTCTCTTCTGTTTTGTTGTTGTTAGTCTGAGCCCACAGTTTTGGAAATTAAGGGTTCCAGAGATGAACAAATGATGCAACTTGTATTCCCATAGAACATAACTTAGAGTTTAAATGAGTGGGCTTTCATTGCATGGGCTGTGTCGGATATTGCAAATGAGAGGAATAATAGCAATTTTCACCACTCCCCGAATTAAGGGGCTGGCCCCAAACAATACAGGTCATTGATAGCAGAATATATTTGGGAACCCAGGGCTCCTAAGATCAAATCCAGTATATTCCAAAGTTCCTTTCTGGTCTCCCTTATAAAAGCAGAGGAACATGTCTATTTCCATCCTAAAATGGGCACTGACTTTCCTTTTTCACAGTGCTCAGATTTTTGGAATTTGAGGTGCCTTTCCAGAGCAGATAGAATCAAAGAGAGAAGTCAGTTTTTGCATTACAGGCATGCCCTCTCCAGAGGAGGCTTTTGTTTCTCAGCTGCCGTGATCAAGCAGCACACGGAGACGGTGTGCCCTTAGCCGGCTGAGTGTGACAGAGCTGGTTCTGTGAGAGCAAGGCTTCCGTGAGCCGCCAGTTGGCAATCCCGACAGCTGCCGATGGCAAAAACATCAGGAATAACATGTCGGAAAATTCCTGATGTGTCTCCCATGAGCAGATCCCTGCACAGACAACAGCAGAAACATTACAGCAAATTGCACTTTATCATTCTTCCCTTTACTACCAAATGCAAGCTTGTAGACATTTCTTGCAAATGCACACCTTGTATAACACAGTGATTTGGGTGGAGGGACACACGGGGGCGGAGCACCCTATGTTGATACAGTATGGGATTGCAAGTCACAGGACTGTGGTTCATGCAAAAGGCAATTTAATAATCAAGGTTCTGAGCCTGACGCTTGTGAAATGTGCCAGACAAAAACCACACACACACAAATGGAGGCTTTGCCTTTGAATTGATTTTCCCGGGAAGCCACTGCTGAAATGCCTGCAGGACACCTCTTCTGCACAGACCCCATCAGCACACTGCCAGGACCACAGGGTCACCTTTCCCTTCCTCTAAGGGCATCTGACTGACAGTGCCAAGGGGCTCCTTTGGTCTGGCCAGTGCTTTTCTTGACCGTTCTGCTTCCTGATGACTCTCAGCTTTTTTCAAAAGCCAAATCCACTTCTGGGGATGAGGATGACTGTTCATTTCCTTCATCGGGAAGAGCAAAATGGTTTCAGGGCTCAAGATGGAGTTTTCAAACAAGAATTACAGCATGAATGTACTCAAAGTTTTGTCCATTTGGTTCATCAAATATTCATTCAAGGCTTCCCTGGTGGCTGAGTGGTAAAGAATCCACCTTCCAATGCAGGAGACAGGAGTTCCATCCCTGATCCAGGAAGATCCCACATGCCATGGAGCAAAAAAGCCCATGTACCACAACTGGTGAGCCCACACTCTGGAGCCCAGGAGCTGAGCCCACGTGCCACAACTACTGAAGCCACACGCCCTAGAGCTCGTGCTCTGCAGGAAGGGAAACCGCTGCGATGAGACGCCGGAGCACTGCAACTAGAGAGTAGCCCCCGCTAGCCATGAGTAGACAAAAGCCCGCGCCAGCGGCCAAGAAGAAAGAGTCAAATGAATCAAATCATATAAAATCATGCGTTCAGTGTACGTCCTGGGCCTTTCTGTGGCACACAAGCTCTGCTAGGCAGCACTGAGGACCCAGAGGGTCATAGACCCGACCAGGTTTCTGTCCTAATCAGGTTAGCGGAGGGCGTACAAATAATTACTCAATGAACCTCTAAGCTCAAACCCTGCTCAGTGCTGTGAAGGGGAGGCAGCCTATGATGGAGACTCAAATCCAGATGAAAGAGAATAGGGCCGCTCTCACGAAGGGGTGATGAATGCGAGGGGGCTGAAGAGGACTCTGGCAAAGGAAGAACCTGGGGGCAGCCCTGTGTGGAGGGGGCAGTGTGGGGCAAGAGCTGGGATGGAGGGGTTTGGTGATCAATGGCTGGAGGAGGATGGGATTAAACTCAGTGGCAGAGGTTTGAGGACCAGGTTTGCAGAGGGGGTTATGGGGAGAGGCCCTCCCTGACACAGAGCTTTGGATTCTGTTGACGCTTTTGGATCTTACCTTAAGTGCTGTTTGGAGACAAGGGGATGACATGATCACTCTAGTGTTTGAAGAAAGTTTTCCCAGGTTGGGGTCTGGGTGGACCTTGTTCTAGGGAGGGGGGCAAGGTGGAGAGCTGGCCACCACTCAGGAGGCAGTTATGATGGGCTTAATATGAGGGAAGAGGGGCTTTGACCAGGGGAAACACAATGGAGTTGGGAAAGTGGATGTATCTGAGATGGATTTTGGAGTTAGCAATGTGAAGACTTGGTGATGAATGTGAGTGGAGAGTGACAGGATAGCTCATAGGTCAGTTTGTTCATTGCTTTCTTTGGATCTTAGCCCTGCAAGGTGGTGGTGCTGAACACACATTCAGAGATAATGTTGAGTACAGTTGAATATGCTATGTCAGGGCTCTTTTGTGACCTGATTCCACACAGTCTTCAGGCTGGTTCTCCAGACAATTCTTAGTAACGATCCAAAACTTTTGCCACATTTACTTATTCCTCTTCACCAAAACAAAATCTGCTTTTCCCCATTTCCGTAGCATGATCCCCCTGCCTGCACAACTCTGCCACAAAATGCTCTGCCTTCAGAGCCAGCAACAATCCCGCCTTCTCTGTGAAGTCCTCTCTGACTATTCCTAGGCAAAGGCAGTTATTACTCTGTCTGTTCTGATCCAGCCCCTCATGCCTTTAGATTGTATTCTTCTTTGTTTTCTGTAGAAGAGTTAGTAGCCTTGACATAGCCTTGGACAGATCTGGATTCAACCCTGGCTTTCCTTCAGAGTAACTCCAATTTAGGACAAGTTACTGGGTCCTCTTTAATTCTTGTTGTTGTTGTTTAGTTGTTGAGTCATGTCCAACTCTTTGCGACTCCATGGACTATAGCCCACCAGGCCCCGCTGTCCCTGAGATTTCACAGGCAAGAACACTAGAGTGGGTTGCCATTTCCTTCTCCAGAGGATCTTCCTGACCCAGGAATGGAACCCATGTCTCCTGCAGTTTCGGATGGATGCCTTACCACTGAGACACCAGAGAAGCCCTTTAATTCCAGTTACCTCACTGATATAATGGAACTTCCTAGGTGTCTCAGTGATAAAGAATCCACCTGCTAATGTAGGAGACATAAGAGATACAAGTTCAATCCCTGGGTTGGAAAGATCCCTGGGGGAGGGCATGGCAACATACTCCAGTATTATTTCCTGGAGAATTCCATGAACTGAGGAGCCTAGTGGGGTACAGTCCATAGGGCTGCAAAAAGTCAGACACCTCTGAAGTGACTTAGCATGCACACTGATATAGTAGGAATATTAATAGTGCATATCTCAAGGGATTGTTGTAAGGTTTAAATGAGATAAAGAAGGTCAGTTGTTTAGCATGGCACCTGGTACATGAATGTAAGCCATCACCATCATCATTATCTAATCATTATTACCCATAATTTTAATAAATAATCTTTGCTTATCTTTTCTTACTCCTGACTAGATTGAGCATTCCTTGGGGCAGAGGTCAGGACAATCATTTTGGTATCTCTGATACCAAATACAATGTTTAGAACAGCACAGATACTCAGCATATATTTTTAAATTAATGAGGAAAATAAACAGATGATAGGATGAGCTCTCTGTGAAGTGAATGGGACAAGATGATATATTTAAGAAGGAAAGCAGGGAACCAGTTACTCTCTTTTAACCCAAATATTTTGTTTCACTATATAACCTATGATTTAATACCAGGAAAGGAGACATATGCCTCCTGTCCCCAAAAGGCCACTGCCTGTGGGAAACAAACAGGAAATCCCATTGTATTTCTACTTTTAAAATGGAATTCCTCATTTCTCTTCACGTGCCGAAAAGCAGTTGAATTTGCCCCAGCTGTCATCAGGAGGAGTAGAGATTGGCTTAAAAACTAGGATAAAAATGTAAGCAGCACATAGGCCAGAAAGAGAAGGCACCATGTCACAAACATTACATAGTAAAAGTTGGTCATGGATGACGACTTCACTTATCTTTCTACAAAGGATTATGCTTAAAAGCATAGTATAATATCAGTTTAGCATCTCTGTTTGCTGGAACATGATTGTAATAATTTTGAACATTGTTGAACCAAAGTATAAGACATTCTGAAATATCCAGCAGGAGAGAAGATAATGAAGTTAATAAACTTTGTTACTGAAAGCCTCTCATTTCTAAATAGCATAGATCCTAGCAAGTGGAGGGACCTTTTGTTTGGCAGGTAAGGTGGTGGGTAGACAGGTGAGTTTCAAGATGAAGACAGAGCAAGGCAGAATTGCATTCTGTCATCCAGGAGAGGAGTTTGGACTGCCATATGAAAGCTAAAGACAGAAGAGAAAGAGCTGAAGAGGCAGGGAGCAAGGTGAAAGAATGAACAGGATCCCGACTCAGCTTCCACCAGAGAAAATTCTGGGCACCACAGAGATGTCTAAGGGAGAATTCGACATGTTGTTGGCTGGGCCAGCATAAACCCTCTGCTGGCTCTCGGCACCCTCCGGTAAATTATATACTGCTCCTGTGATCCTCTGTGTGAATGGATTATTTTAGGGGAAGGCAGCTAACTGAAGGAAACCAGAAACATAGTTATTTTTTTTCCCATTTGAGAAAGTAGTAAGACATATTTTTAAATGAGGGGAAACAAGAGATTATAGGGTTTGGTGCTTTCCAAGCAAAGAAAAGTCTTGGTGTTTTTCTTTATAAGAATAAGGGAACACGAATGAGAAAACAGAAGATAAAACCAGACAGAAACCTTATACACTATATTTATATACACCTATTTAATCATTATCAAATTTATTCTCCTCATTCCCAGTTTATTAATCAAGTTATCTGTGCTAGTGGATTACATAGAGAAAGAAAAACCCACATACAAAGTTAATGAGAAAAGATGAAAATATGTTTACCATCACACGGGCCTGGGGCCCAGGATCCACGCCACTGGTGCATGCATGCATGCTAAGTCTGACGCTTTGTGACCCTATGGATTTGTAGCCCCGTGGCAGTCTCCTCTGTCCATGGGATTTTCCAGGCAAGAATACTGGAATGGGTTGCCACACCCTCCTCCAGGAGATCTTCCCGACCCAGGGATCGAACCCACATCTCTTTACGTTTCCTGCACTGGCAAGCAAGTTCTTTACCGCTAGCACCACCTGGGAAGTCCCCAGGCCGTTGGTACTGTGAAATGAAAATATTTCCTGCCATATCAAGAAGCAAGAAATGTCACAGCCATCAGTGATTTCTGGCTTCCAAATGTGAATGAGGGCTCCCAAAACTGTGATCCAGTGGATGCTGCCACCTCTACTGGGATTGCTGAGGAGCTGGGGAAACACAAGCAGCAGCCATCTGCCGATCCTTGTGATGAATAAGGAGACAGGATTTGGCTGAGGCGCATATTCATAGGAATAAACTCAGTGAGCCCAGAGGCTTGCATCTTCCCATACATAGAATGCTAAATTCCTTAACTTGGGATATCTGGCTTCCTTTATTTAAGTATCATTTTTTGATGTTAAGACTCCTTGCCCTTTGTTGCAAAACTTTTATAAAAGCTGGCTCCTCCCCTCACATCCTCAGAGCAGTTTTCTCAGAGATACTGAGATGTTATCTCCTAAGCTTGGAGTCCTAAACATTCCCATCAAATGAAATAACTCTCTACTTTCAGATCGTGACTGTATTTTTTTAGTTGACAGTGAAGTGAAGTGACAGTCCCTCAGTCATGTCCAACTCTTTATTCTACAGGCCAGAAACTGAAGTGGATAGCCATTCCCCCTTCTCCAGGGAATCTTCCCAACCCAGGGATTGAACCCAGGTCTCCCACATTGCAGGCAGTTTCTTTAGCAACTTTGGTGGTGGTGGTACCAAACTGTAAAGAGCTTCCCAGGTGGTGCTAGTGGTAAAGAATCTGCTTGCCAATGCAGAAGACACAGGTTAGATCCCTGGGTGGGGAAGTTCCCCTGGGGAAGGAAATGGCAATCACTCCAGTGTTCTTGCCTGGGAAATCCCATGGATAGAGGAGCCGGGTTGGGCTACAGTCCCTGGGGTCACAATGAATCTGACATGACTTAGCAACTAAAGAGTAACAACATATATGTCTCTCCTCCTGGTCCTCTTTCTCTGAATAACACACACAGGTTCATTTTTAAATTTTTGTGTCCTGACTATATCAACATTGTTAAATATTTTAAGTATCAGCCTTCCAGGGTATCTAGTTTTTCAAGCTTATTTTATGTCAGGGCAGTTCCTTAAGTTGCTTGGCATTTGGTCCTTCCTAATTTTCTTTATATCTACCTCTCTTCTAGCCCTTAGGGGGGTTTTGTTTTTATATTTTGGTAGTGCCATGAAGCTTGTGGGATCTTAGTTCCCTGACCAGGGATTGAACCTAGGTCGTTGGCAGTGAAAGCTTGGAATCCTAATCACTGGACCTCACCCTTAGTGTTTTGACACTGAAACGGCAGGCACCTGCTGCTGCTGCTAAGTCGCTTCAGTCGTGTCCGACTCTGTGTGACCCCACAGATGGCAGCCCACCAGGCTCCTCTGTCCCAGCTTCTCCAGGCAAGAATACTGGAGTGGGTTGCCATTTTCTTCTCCAAACTAGCAGTCCTCAATTAGGCTTGTCTAGTTTCACCATCAACACCTCCCTCTCCTGCTCCCAGAATTGCCCCACCTTGAGTTGGATTGTCCCAACTTGAGTTACTTGCTCATATTTTGATTTGAAAACCAAATCAGGGTGGAGGGGATGTACAGACTGGCCAGGCTTGGGAAACATCTCCCTCTAGGTCAGGGTCAGCCTTTCCTAACACAGAGACACTGAGAAGGATCAAGGAAGCTCCCAAAGAATACTTGAAGTGATGCTCTCTGAATGAAAACAGACAGCGGGCAGGCAAAACCCCACACAGGACCACTTTCTTTACCGTCTAAGTTGGTGGTTTTCTCTTTGATTTTCTTACATTCTGGGATTCTCTAGTGCACCAGACTCTCCTGTATCTCTGAGCTTTCACACACATTTTTCTTTCATCCCCAGATACTTTTCCTCATCCCTTTTTATTTGGCAAACTTCTAGTTATGCCTCAGGACCTGAATATCACCTCTCCTGTGAAGCTTCCCTTTTCACTGCCTCTGCTAAACTTGTCCCAGACTCCTCTGTGCCCACAGAGCATTTTGTACACAAAGAGCTGGAACTGAATTAATTAGCAAGGATAAGAAACTGAACTATCCACATCCTTTTGAAAATGGAAAACAGATGATGTTGGCTTAGATAAGATCAAACAACATCAAATCAACAAATGTTTATTGAGTATATACCAGGCACAGGGGTCCCCAAGCAGAATCCTGCTTGATGTGTGTGTATTTAGAATCACAGGCTTTCACGATCTTGGTTTTTAAAAGCTTATCTAGTTCAACCACTTCCTTATTCAGATCAGGAAACTGAGGCTGAAGTGGGTTTCTCTGTAGCTCTAACAATATATAATCTGAGCCACCAAAAGGAAGGAAAGGTTGGCCCAATTCTAGGCTAAGAAAACCACAGCTATTATCTTAAACTTCCTGTTCTAAACTCCAGGCCGGGACAAGGGCCTTGTCTCCAGTGAGAATGGCCACTCCAGACAGAGAATCAAAATCAATCTGTCCTTGTCTCTCTCTCTCTGTTCCCACTTCCCTTTCTCTTTGGAAAAATAGAAAACAAAGAGAACTGAGAGAGTTGGGGCCAGGGTATTGGAACACTGATTCAGATTTTTTCCTTTTTTTTTTTTTGATATGTTTATATAAGGGCACTATTGATGACTCACTGCGTAGTGGAGAACTATAATACATTTTGTTGGGAATTCAAAACCTGCAGACAGAGTGTGGATCAAATGAGTGAGGCTCACAGGGACATAAAAATGTTTTAAAGCAAAGGGATAAACGTCACTTGCTCTCGGTGGCAGAAGTCCCGTCTATTTTTATCATGATATCTACATAGACCCTCTCTTTTAAAACAGTCAGAATGGGTTAGGAGTGGAACTACATGAACCCTGTGACACTCAAAATGGAAAGTGAAGATTTATTTGAATTCTTGCCAAACGTACTCAGGCACAAACATGTAGAAATATTTCCATAAAATAGTTTCCATGAAAAAATGCCCAGGCCCCATCCTTCCTAGGATCACTGCCTCCCCATCACTTTCTGGTCTGTCTCTGCATTCTGGCTCCCTCCAGGCTCTACCCACCTATCACTGTTTGCCTCCAGATCCTTTTAGAAATACTGCCCTGTTCGGAAATGACTCAGATAACATCCTGAATCCCCAGCCTGGCATTTGGGCTTTTATCAACCATTCCAACTTCTCCATACCATGTTGAAGCATGTTTGAGGGGACTGGTACCAGGTTACCAAGCTGACCGTGACCAGTGTATAGTCCAGTGTATACCTATGGATCAACCACTAAGCTGGTAAGTGTGATGAAGAACATAGAATCACATAATATGGTGAGAAGTGCCTTAGGTGGGGTGGGGGGGTGGTTGGGACCACAACCTTGGGATATTGGGGGAAGGTCACTCCCATGATGGTATATTGAGGCCTGACTAATAGGAAAGATCCAACCTCTGGGAACACCTGGAGATCATTTCTCTCCACACAGATGGAGAAGCAAAGGCAAATTCCCTTACTTATGAAAGAACTGTGTTTGAGGAGTAAAAATAAATGGAGTCTATCAGTAAGAGAAGGAGGTTTTGCTGGAAAAGACTCTTGAGAGTGCCTAGGACTGCGAGGAGATACAACCAACCAATCCTAAAGGAAATCAATCCTGAATATTCATTGGAAGGACTGATGTTGAAGCTGAAGCTCCAATACTTTGGGTCACCTGATGAAAGGAACCCAGTCACTGTAAAAGACCCTCATGCTGGGAAAGACTTTGGGCAGGAGGAGAAGGGGGCGACAGAGGATGAGATGGTTGGATGGCACCACCGACTCTGTGGACATGAGTTTGAACAAACTCTGGGAGGTGGTGAAGGACAGGAAATCCTGGCATGCTGCAGTCCATGGGTCACAAAGAGTTCGACATGACTAAATGACTGAACAACAACAAATTGTGAAATACCCTAAAAGCCACAGAAAGGAGTTTGGATTTCTTTAGAACCATGGAAAGTCATGGATTCAGTTTTCCAATTCGAAAGTTAGAGGACTGACATTTCACTTTGTCCCCTCTGTGGGGAATGAATGGTAACAGAACCTCCTGATCCTCACCCTTGTGTAATCCTCTTCTCCTGGGTGTGGGCTGAGACTACTCACTCACTTCTCATGAACTGAATACTGCAAAAGACGGGAAGTCCACTTCAGACATTAGGTTATAAAAGGACTCTTTAATTTCTGTCCCTCTCTGCCTCTCCCTCTCGCTCTCTTGCACAAATGCACTTGGACACTCTGAGGAAGCCAGGTTCCACGCTGTGAGTTCCCCTACGCAAAGGCCCACCTGGCAGAGAACGGCTGTCTCCAGCTAACAGCAGCCGGCCTGGATGCGGGGACTCCCACAGCCGTGCCTGTCAGCTTGGACACGGAGTTCACTTGCTGGGGCTGCCATCACCAGAACTGCAGACTCGGTGAATTTAAACAACAGAAATTTATCTTCTCGCAGTTCTGGAGGCTGGCAATCCAAGATCACGGTGTCAGCGAAGTTTGGATTCTCCTGAGGCCTCTCTCCTTGGCTGGCAGACAGCTGCCTTCTTGCTGGGTCCTCATGGGGCCTCTCGTGTGTGTGTGTGTGTTCCTGGTGTCTCTCTCCCTTCTCATAAGTGCACCTACCTTGGGTAGACTGGTAGGACCCCATCTTTATGACCTTTAACTTTAATTAACTCCTAAAAGCTCTTTCTCCAAATACAGTCCCATGTTAAGGTACAGAGTTTAGGACTTCTGCATATGAATCTGGGAAGGGGGCACATTCCAGTCCCTGAGGGAAGCAGGTCCTCCCTCCGAAGAGCTCTGTAGTCACAGGGGTCCCTGGATTGTGACCTCGTAAGGGACCGTGGGTCAGAGGTGTCCTGTCCAGCCATGACTGGATCACCGGCCCAGTCAAACTGTGAGATAATTTCTAGGGCTTGAAGCTTCTAAACTCAAGGTGAAGTTTCATACAGCAATAGACAGCAAATGCAGATACTGGGACCAGGGCACCGGTGTACCTCAGCAAACACCTAACTAGGTGGCGTGGCTTCAGGGACAGACAGTGGGTGTCTGTCTCTCTCTCCTTCACTCTCTCTCCCTGCCCGCACTCTGGGAAGCAAGCTCCCACCTTGTGACCAGCTCCACAGAGAAGCCTGTGTGGCAGGGAACGGCTGTCTCTGACCCCCAGGCAGGGAGAAGCCTGCCCACAGCTGCTGAGAACGCCGGAAGTGGCTCTGCCTTTTTCTTTTAAGGACACTTGTCATTGGATTTAGGGCCCAGGCAGACAATCCAAGATGATTTCATCTCAAGATCCTTAACCTAATTACATTGGCACAGACACTTTTTCCAAATAAGGTCACATTCACAGCTTCCAAGATTTGACATGGACATATTTTATATTTTTTGGGGGGTGAGGAGGGGAGGGCATGCAACCTGTCACAGTGAGTCAACTATTATCATTGTTAGTCTTCTTTTCCCAAGACCAGACAGCCCAGATTCAAACAGGTAGTCTGTTTTCAGGGCCCCTGCAGTTGAACATTTTATAAAGTTAGTTATGTTACAGGCTGACTGTAAGGGTTCAAACTAAAGTATATAAAGCACCAAGTAATGACCTTAAAAAATGTAAATTTTTTATTATTAATATGTTTTACCATTAGTTAAACTTGAGATGCTGTTTATCTGACATGAGGTATTCAGATGCATGGTAGAATTCTTAGCCAAGTTCAGAGAGCTCATGCCCTCCAATCAACACAATTTCCAATTACAGATTCATTTCTCACTATTAAATTCATACTCTAGACCCTGACAGAGTGGGGCTTTGAAGCCAGAGAAATATCATTGCTCTGAGTGGCAGGATGAGAATTCTAACCTTGGGTTCCCTGGCTTACATTTCAGAAATGGAGAGGAACTGGGGCAGTAAATATTTAATGTGACATGATGTTAGCTTACACCAATTAGGAGTCTCTGGGTCAAATAAAAGGAGGGGGTGAAGAACCCTCCTCTGCGCCAGTGTGAGTCAACACAGTTATGCCTTCAGCTTTCTCACTGCTTGGGGTTTAGATACCTTGGGGAAGGAACACTGGAACACTGACCGCTGTTATCCAGGCAGCCGTACACTGAATATCCTCTTGCTTTGTTGACACAGGCATGTGCACCTGAAGGACAGGCTGCTTCAAGCGTGGCTGCTCTGAGAGAATGGTTCCCAATGCCGTATGAGGCTCATTGTAGGTAAATGTTACCTATTTACTTGTTGCCCTCCTCAGCTGGTTGGATAAGGAGGGACTCAAGAAGTTCTCAGAACTCTGTCCACCAGTGCACTGAGTGTCTACTGCTTTCTCCAGTGTGGTGGTTATCACTTCAGTCCTGAAATGCCCATGGGATAGGGACCACCAGCTTTCCTTCCAAGGCAGAGCCCCGCTCCAGCATCACTCAGGCCAACACGCTTACAGACTCCGGGGCTGGCACAGTCCTGGCTTCTACACCTTTCACACTGCTCTGCAGCTGTGGGTCTTTCTCCCGCATCATAACCTGCTCTGTGTCTTCCAGAGTGCCTATTCTAGGATATTGCCAGCAAGAAGAAGTGTGACAAAGAGGCAGGGGTATCAGACCGGACTACAGGACTGGGAGTTCAATATGGACTCAATTATGTGCCAACTCTAAGGTTTACCAAGTACCTAAGCCTTTCCAATCTTCATCTGTAATTTAGCTGTACTGCTCATAGCATTGGTTCTATTTACTCCACAGAATTGTTGAAGGGGTTAAGCGAAAACATAATTTACATAATAAACTGCAAAGCCCTGTGTAATAAATTAGGATATTAGCTGATACAGAAACACATGAATTATGGAATTCTTTAGCTCTGCAAATCCTTCTTGCAAAAGAAGACAAAAAAAAAATTATAAAATAAAAATCCAAACCCACAAACAGCAGCAATAAAGAAAACAAGCAAATAACCGCATTTATGTACTCTAAAAACCAAAAAATTTTGTGACAAAATAACCTAATCATCCAACAAATCTACCTTAATGAATGTCTCTGTCTAATCTTTGTATCTTGGTATTCATCATTCCTTTAGTTGATAAACCCCATTCTCTTCATAATTATTTACATTTTCTCTGGATTCTTACTTTATTAAATTGCAATATTTCTGGGAAAGGTGGCATTTGGCTTGAATTCAGCCTGAAATATAAGAACAGCTTTTCATGGGGGTGGAGTGTACAAAGTTTGTTGGTTTAATCCAAGGATTGGCAAAGTGGCCCAAGAGCTAAGAATTTCTTGATATTTTTAAGTGTTGAAAAGAATGTAAAAAATAACATTTTATGAAGCATGAAAAATTTTATGAAATTCAAATTTCTGTGACCATAAATAAGCTATTGTAATACAGCCACACCCACTCACGTACTATTCATTGTTTATGGCTGATGCAGGGGCAAAATTGTGAGAGATATCCTGTGGCCGTCAGGGCTGGAATATTTACTTTCTGATCCTTTACAGAAGAAGTATGCTGACTTGGTTAAATTCGTTTCTTCCCTTTTTCAGTCCTGAATATTGAGCACCTGCTTGAGGCTGGTAACAGTGAGTTGAGAAAGCCCTCAAAAATTTTACTTCCGTTGGCCAAAAAAAAAAAAAAACAAGTAGCCAGATCATTAAAGGACCCCATCCAGGCTGGGAAGAGAGGAAGGCAGGAGCAACTTTGTGGGACCCACCATCCCAGGTCAGGAAAGTTGAGGTTGACCTGATGGCCACTATGGCAGCTCACCTGCCCACCTGTCCATGGGTGAATGCCTTCCTCTGCCTGGTTAGTCACCTTCCTCTAGACATGATGCATCTTCGTGATAGAATCCTATGATTTTTAAAGCTCTCTCGCATGTTCTATAGCCAATGTGTAGGAGATATGGTCATTGAAGGCCATCCTCACTTCCCTATAGATGGAAGCTCCCTACTTCTGAATTTGGATGCAGATTTTGGGGGATGCCCCCCTCCATGGTGTTTTACAGAAGCTGGTTTGGAAGTACTTTGGGGAGATTTTCCAAGAGCTGACATTGCAACTAAGATAACCCAGCTTCATGTTCTCCTTCTTTGTATCTATAGTCCTGGAGGAGAGAAGCCCCCTAAGCACCTCTTATTTCTGTTTCAGAAGCTTCTTTACCAGCTCTTCCCATAAGGTGTCCCCCATTGAGCAATTTGCCAGCTGTTCTCTGCTGCTCTATAAGAAGGTCCCCAGGACCTAGAAACACGGCTGGGATAGGTTGAGGCCATAAGATACTTATCTTGACACAACACTCAAGCAGTCACCAAAACAAACCCTCAATGGTCATGATAAGAAAACATCAGAGTGCAGTATTTTTAAATATCAAAGTTAATGTAAAAATCAATAATGAACAGAAGTCAGGATTACTCACAGTGCTTTGCAGAGCTATATCACAGTTTGAGGAAAGTTGAGAAGCAGGAAAAGGAAAGGTTGAGAAAAATCTCAGATAATAGCTGCCTTCTTTGAAAATGGTAAATTCGAGGGAAATCCAAGTGTGGAGGTCATTCTAGAAGCCATGTCTGTGTGGAGCTTTGGAAATATTTGACAGCACTCAAATTGAAGCCAGACAATAAGAGTCCTAGCTTTGTCTGTCTCCTGCTTTGTTGAGTGACTTTAGAAGTCACGTCTCTGACCAGGGCCTCAGCTTCCCCACTGTAAATGAAAGAGGATGGGTCAGTCTAGATGATGGATTTATTCTAGCCTTGGAGTGTTGCTATGCTGGCTGTCAGTTGGAGCTGAGTTATAAATGCACAAGACTAATGCGGGTCTCCACCCCTCGGTTCCCCCAAGGTGTGAGGACAGGTATTGTGTAATTCCCTCCAGAGCAGCACTCTTGTTTGTGGGTGCTGGGAACTGCCTGGAAGTCATTTCGACTCTGGCAGCATGAGTCCACCCTCCCCAAACTGGCAGTTTCTGTAAGCATTTACTCCACGTTAACTGTGAGCTGCTGGTGGAGGGGCTGACCATTGAAAAGCTGCAAGGTTGTCAGAAGTTTCTCAATGGGGAGCCACCATTCCACTGGGCTCTTAGAGGCATTGTGTACAAAGTACTTGCAACATCCTGTTACCATTGGAAAGCTATGCCCTGCGCCCAGCTGGCAAGCCACAGCCCATTGAAAGGAGTGAGTTTAGAAAAAGATTTCATTTAATGACTGGCATATGTTGAAACAGGATGTTCTACCTTCCAACCTGCTTTCTAAGGGCTTCGTCTTAAGTTTTTATCACAGATAAGAATAGTCAAAGGGGAAAATTAGACGAGTTATTTCTATTTTTATAACCTCAGGACATTGCATTTACTATATGTAAATTATGCTCTCAGATCTTCCTTCCTCCCTTGAATTCAAGTCCCTCCAGGGCAGGAAATGAGCAAAACTCATTTCTGTATTATCTTTGCTTATCACAAAACCTGGTACAAAACATATAGTCAGTCAATAATATATTTCACATGAATATATTATTTGAAATGAAATCAAACTCATGTAATCATAGAGAGTAGGCGATATTGGAAATCAAATATGCATTTTACAAACTCGGGAGCAGAAGCCAAGTTTTCATAGCAATTTAGTGGAAGAAATGAAGCCAGTAGTGCAGTTTGCTTTTAGTGCTTTTAGTGACCTGTGGAGCAAACAGATAATAGGCATCACCTGACTCCAGGTGGGAATTCAACTTTGCCTAGATGTTCAACTGAAGATGCTTCTGAAATATTCAAATATAAAGTGGAGGGTTCAATATAAAGAAGCAAGGAATGTTGGTTTTGCAATGAATATGCATGATCCTCTACAAAAAAAACACATGTTAGACGGAGAAGAAGAGAGTCCCAATATATTGCTGACAATCTGTGTGACCTTACAGAAGTGATTAAACCTTCGCTAGTCTGCTGCTTCTCTAATAAAACAGAAAACATCATTTTATAATTTTGAATTTTATATTTTATAATTCTGAAAGTGCATGTTTACAAAATGTAGTATGAAGTGGCTCAAAGGGTTAGAAAACTATATGGTTGATGTTGAAATATTGATCCTTAGGAGGGAGCAAGTGAGTAAGAAGTCAAAATGCTTTATGATTCTCGTTCTTAAGGCTTCTTTGTGTTACAGCTTTCTTCCAATTCCAATATGAGGGGAGACTGGAAGCCTGCAGGAGCTTGCTAAGGCTTGCTGTAGTCAGCCAGAGGCAAAAGGACCTGCATTTTCCTTGGAAACAGAGTGAAGAGTTTCCCAAACAGGGAAATTGCCTAAATTATGCAACATACTTTTCTCTTCCAATCTCTCCATTCTGGTTGAAGTGATTCATGATTTTGGTTTCATCTTATCCTACCTTGCCTTCTGGGCCGATAGGTTTCTCTTTGAAATAGTAAACAGGGACTTTGCTTTTAGATCTGAGTTCTAAACTCAGACCTGCCACTTACTTTGTAACCCTGGGCAAATCATCTAAATTAGTTGAAACATAGTTTTTATTTTTGTTTTTTTTAATTCATAAACTGGACAGATTCCCTACTGATGATGAATAATTCAAACTGATTTCTAAAGTGACTAATCCATGCTGGATGTTCAGTGATTGCTAATCTACCTTTAAAAAGCATTTTTCCTTGCTATTAAAAGAGTTTTTGATTTACTCTGGTTTCTCTGAAGATAGATTTTTGTCTCTCTAAATCTTGCATATATACAGCCATTCATTCCAACTTTTGTCTTTTTTGATATTTAGCCAGTATAAATTTTGGGTTCACTTCAAAGGAGCTACTTTGCTAGATAAATCCCCTGGATCAGAGGTAGGCAGAAAATTTGGTTGAAGTCATTTTTTCCCCCTACCTGTTGGTGCTGATAATTAGGGATCGATGCTTGTTTGGAAGGAAAACTTCATGAGCATGTTTTATCTTGTACATAATAAAAAAATAGCTGCAAATCCATCAGATATTGCACTTATAGACATAAGAAACAGTAACGACTATTATTATTCTATTTATAAAGGTAACAGATACACTTTGAAGGAACTACAGGAAAGAGGAAATTACAAAAAGTATCAGTCTAGCTTTGTAAAAGAGCTCATTAGAATACTCTGAAGTGCAAAACACAGTATGTGTAGTTTAAAAATCAAATGCAGTTTTGACATAGCAAGAAAAACATAAAGTCAATGTCAAATTCTTTCTGAATTGAAAGACCAGAAGTTTTACTGAATGAAACATATAAAGATACAACTATGCAAAAAAAATATGAAAGAGAGAAAAGAAACAGAGAGCAAGGGACTTCATATACATTTGAATAGAATTCTAGAAAAAGGATAGGATGGAGAAGAGACACTATTTGAAGAAAATTGACTGATCGTTCTTCAGAACCAATGGGAAATATCAATCCACAGCTAGAAGTCAAGTATATCTTCAATAAAATGAAAAGACATTCACAGCTAGGCACATCACAGGAAACACAGAAACAAACACAAAACCAAAATAAAAGTCTAAATCTGTGAGAAAAATAAAAAAAACAGCTTGACCTGAAAATGCGGCCATCTATATAATGGACTATTTTCAGAAACAGAAAGAAAGGAAGTGATTTATTTGTATCATCTTCACGACTGTGTCTCCAGCAGTAAACTCAGGCACAGTAAGCACGTCCTCTCCACTGACTACTCAGCTGGGCAAGGCAATGGCTGAATGCAAATTCTGAAACATGAGCTGATTAGAAATGCACAAATATGAGAAAGCAAAGGTCTCTTGCCCTGTTAGAAGGTACGGGAGAAGAAAGACTTTATTTCTACAGAGTTATCAGGAAGTCCAATCTCCCCATTTTGTAGTTTCATGGCTTTCTTATATAGGGTCCAAAAGAATCTAAACCCCAGTATCCTAAGGCATTAAGTTGGGGTTCAATTCAATTGTAAGGCTTGATCATGTGCTCCCTCCCCTCCCGCAGTTCCTGATTCAGTAAGCCTGGGGTGGCATTCCAGCAATGTCCATTTTTAGTAAGTTTTCAGGTGATGCTGCTGGGTATCCCAGGTCACATTTGGAAGACCTCTGCTGTAAAGCCTGTGTTGTATGTAAAGAAATAACTTTCCTATGCAGTTACCACATTTGTGACTATCCTTGGGAGAACTGTGAAAACACATAAGTCATTTTCTGTGCCCGGTGGTTCAGGTGAGACATCCTGCTTCTGAGAGATGGCATAGTTTCCCAGGGACTTACTTCTGGTCTTCAGACTCAGATAGTCAGCTGTCTATTCAACATGTCCATTTGGATTTGTAATAGGCATCTTAAAATTCATCCTCCAAAACTGAACTCCCCATGTGTGTCAATGCCTATTTTTTTTTTTAAAACCATCTCAAGTGTTCTAGTAAATCTCAGATTTTTCCAGTTGCTCAGGACCTTGTAGTTAAACTTAGCTATGTTCTTTCTCTCAAACTCCCTTTTAAATCAATAAGCCAGCCTGTCAGACAGGCACAATAATTGTTCTCTCTGCTGCAACCCTGAAGTCTATTCTTAGTCCACTGTCCAGAGCCTCTCGTGGTTTCTTTCCATCTCACTCAGAAGGAAATACCAAGTCCTGACCATGACTCATGGGTTTCCCTGGTCACAGTGGCTCCTGTCCTGGTGGAGACCTCCCAGGCCTGCTGATTTGCTTTCTGTCCCTTAAAGTAATACACAGCTGTGGGAGGAGTCTGCATTTCCAAAACGCACTTCACCTGGATACTCAGCTCCTAGCTTCCTCCCTCTAGGTATGCCCCCAGCTCTCTCCATCGCATCCTTCACACCAGGGTTCTGGTCACCTTCTCTGTCCAGACTGCATAAAACAGCACACCTTCCAATAACCTGTATATTTTTCCACTCTACTTTATTATTTTCCCCTATATGCTACCACCTGTCTTATTCTATTTGTATTTGTTTATTGTTCTTCTCCTGCACTAAAAGTCTCATGCGAATAAGCATTTTTTTTTAATAACCTAATCTTCAGCACCTGGAACTGTTTCTCTTTGTAGCAGGTTCTCAGTAGTTTGGGAATAGATGAATTTTAAAGAATGAAAGACCAAGGCTTCGGGACTGGGAGGGACCAGCCCCAGGACAGGAAAGGAGTTAAGGTGGGATGGAACCACCTTTCCCAAATCCCAAGCCCATATTCTTTCTAATAAACCCACACCAGGTTTGAGGCTCTTCTGCCTTCAAGAAAGAAGTGTGGCCTCTGCTTGAACTGAGAGAACGTGGGCTTAAAATAACCGTGGGTCACGGCCCTCTCTGAACCTCCTTCCTTCCTGTAAGGCCTGAGGTTGTTCCCATAGTTTCTCCCAGAGGACATTAGCAATGTGGCTTGTATTTGAGGGTCCCTGGGAAGACAAGAGCTTGCATTCCTCCGGGTGTGAGAGGAGCCCAGTCCCAGGGCCTGTCCCATGTGACTTGAGGAAGTGGCCTGGCTATTTCCAGAAGGGCTGGGTCACAGGAGTCATGTCACTGCTTGGATTAGTCTTCTGTTAATGACTAAGATGGTGCTGGCAAGAAGCACCCTTTGCACGATTCACTGTCAGCTCAGGGATTCACGGTGCTAAGTTGCTTCAGTCATGTTCAACACTTAGCAATCCTATGGATGGTAGCCCTCTGTCCAGGGGACTCTCTAGGCAAGAATACTGGAGTGAGTTGCCATGCCCTCCTCCAGGGGATCTTCCTGACCCAGGGATCCAACCCATATCTCTTATGTCCCCTGCATTGGCAGGCGGGTTCTCTACCACTAGCGCCACCTGCGAAGCCCAAAGTGTTAGTAGTTCAGTCATGTCCAACTTTTGCAACCCTAAGGATGGTAGTCCCCTGTCCATGAGATTCTCCAGGCAAGAATACTGGAGTGGGTTGCCATTTCCTTCTCCAGGGGATCTTCCAGACCCAGGGATGGAACCTGTGTCCCCTGCATCACCTGCGTTGGCAGGTGGGTTCTTTGCCACTGAGTCACCTGGGAAGCCCCAAATGTTAGTTGCTCAGTTGTGTCCATCTCTTTGGGACCCCATGGACTATAGCCCACCAGGCTCTTCTGTGCATGGAATTCTTCAGGCAGAGATACTGGAGTGGGCATCAATTCCTTTCTGGAGGGGATCTTCCCAACCCAGAGACTGAACTCAGGTCTCCTGAATTGCAGGCAGATTATTTACCATCTGAGCCACCAGGGAAGCTAGTTCCTGCCCAAATACTGTGTCCTGTTCTAATGCTATTCTAATCATCTTCAGGGGTGTGTTCATCTACTCAACAACTATTTATTTCACACCTACTGTGTGCTCCACTCTAGGCTTAGTGAGCACTACTGACAAATTGTGAGTAATACTGACATGATTCCTGCCCTCAAAAGTTTCTGAAAAGCTATAACAATCCCACTGATAGGTGACATTTGGAATTTTCACTATAATGTAGAATATAAGAGAAACAGAAGTTGGGGTGGAGACAAAGGATGCCAGAGACTCCGATATGATCTCACATCTCTTGCTTTACAGGTGAGGAAACTGAAGCTCAGGGCTGGTACCCTTTTCTGTCCTTAAAAAGTGAACTGATGCACAGGTCACAATACACCCATACCCTGGGGTGTGCACGCATTGTGTGCATGGCCCAACTCAAGAAATATTCTTCCTTTGAAGTTCCCAATGCAAAGATTGCTTAATAATAATTATTATTATAATATAATGACAATATAAGAATATAATAATGATGAATGACAATAATTATTGGCTATGTACTATTTATGTGTACAGCATACACAGCAAATGAAATTCAATGATTATAATTTAATAACAAGTGTATTAAACAAGGCCAGGTTTAGATCCTCAAAAGAGATTGACAATCAATGCTGGCAGCAAGGTGGCTCTGCTGAATTTTTTTTTGAGACCACCCCTCCACCATCTCTAGTATCTTTCAGGTCAAAGAGTCTCTTTTGCCCTCCAGACGGAAAAGAGGAGAAGCCAGGCTTAGTACAGAAGGCCAGTTTCATCAGCTGATAAACCAATGGGTAGACAGCAGTCCGCCCATGGACACTCATGGCTGGCCTTCCCCCTCCTCTCTTCATCATGTTTGTTATAAAAACTGGCTGTTCCCTTGCTTCTTGTGCAAAGCAAAGAGACTGTCCATAAGAAAATAGCGAAGCAAAGTCTGCCTGGATCTAGTAACAGACTCAGAGAAGGCTTGGTGTGTGTCTCTCCCTTCTTGCATCTCTCTTTTTGTCAGAAAGGGCATTAGGTTTTGCCAGGAATGCATAAGGACATTTTACTTGAACTTTACAAATATTGATTTTTATCATGAATGTATCCCATGTATTAAGCGAGCTAAACCCACCACTCCAAGATTTTCATTATAATGTATTGATATTTCCCCAATATGGCCACTTAATGCAAAGAGCCAACTCATAGGAAAAGAACCTGATGCCGGGTAAGATTGACGGCAAAAGAAGTGGTCCACAGAGAATGAGCTGGTTAGATAGCATCGCCAACTCAGTGGACTTGAATTTGAGCAAACTCTGGGAGATAGTGGAGGACAGAGTGAGCCTGGCATGCTGCAGTCCATGGGGTCACAAAGAGTTGGACACGACTTAACAAGTGAAAAACAACAGCAAATATTAATGGAACCGTACATTTGAATACTATATAATACACAAAAAGGATAACACAATTATTGGAAATTATAAAGAAGCCAATTTTAAAAAGTGTGATAACGCATGTAACCATGTCTCCCAACACCACCGTCAGCGATCCAGCCTCCGAATCGATATCCTGTGTATTCTCCTTGCTCACTCTGTGTACAGTGGGGGTGAGAGTGTGTGTCTCTTGAAGCCAGTCCATTCAAGGCACTGCGGCTTCTCCTTGCCATCTCAGGCCTCTGGATACTGTTGAATACTAAGAGCTAACATTTTTAGAGTTCTTTGTACACTGTGCAGTGTGAGTCGCATCCAGGCAGAGAGAAGAATCGGAAACATACCCATCCTGGGTTTACAAGGGGAAGAGACAAGCCAGGATAAGTGGGAGAATAAATCCACTAGAAAAACTAAACTCTTTCTGTTTGCAAAGCAGATTGAGAAGCCGCCTGGCAAGGAACGATGGGAGAAGAATATTAATTTGTTCAATAACAACCAATGCGGACAAATGCTAATGGCGGGAAGCCCAGTGGCCGAGCTTATTCTCATGTAACAACCTTGAATCTGTGGTTGGTGAGGGAACAGAGCCCCCGAAGCTGCTGCTACATCTTGATGGCTATCTCTATTGCAGTTCAGAATCGAGCCAGCTGTGTTTCAGTGACATGTTGCACGCTACTTATTCTAACATCTTGTCACTGTGGACTTAGATTTCTTCATGGCAGTTGTGACCTTTAAAATTTGTGCAGAGAAGTCAGATCTGCAGAGTCTGTTCAGATGGAAAAACTATGCCTCCTGCGTGTCTCTGCTTCCTTCACTCTCCTCAGCCAGTGGTAGGTCATGAGAGATCCCTGCATTCAAACAGAGTCCAGCTCTTACCGTCTAAGCCAAGTAACAGAAAGAGATACGGTGATTATACCCACACAGTTGATCAATTACAAATAAATATTGAAGCCCAGTACTCAGAAACTTGTTAACTTCCTTTCCTAAAAAAATCTACTTAAATACAATCAATTAGGATATTGGACTGGATGATACACTTGAATTTTTGCACCATATGACATTTCCATGTTTTTTATGAAACTCAAAACAAAACAAACTTTCAAACTTCATTGCAATTGTCATGAGCATTTCTAACAAAATTGACAGTGATATTAATGCCATCCTAGGCTTTTCTATTACTGGATCATTTTGACTCTAGGTGTATTTTTCACATCGTTGTATGAGCAAGTGGCATCCCCTCTGTTTTGTGGATGTGAGATCTTGACTCAGACACAGTACACGGCGGGTACAGGGTTATCCCAGCACAACTCCAGGGAATTCTGTGCCCAACATCACATAAACAGCTAGTGGCGGGGACAGCATGTTAACCTATCTTGATCTCTAAGCAAAGCCCTTCTTTTTTTTTCCCCCACCGGATCAGATATCCTTTTGTTTCTCACACTAGAAGGTTTTCACTGACAAAGGAGGTGGGCATGAGGTTTGAAGAGACACAGCAGAGCTTTTGAAAAACTCATTTCTTTCTGAGCTTTTCCAGAGAAGAAAGGAGAATTAATGAAAGAGTGGACACGGAGGGGGTGGCAAGGAAGTCAAAGGCTGCGGGGTTACTTGAGCGAGAAGGGAGGATTTAATACTTTAAAAGGTGGGGGACAGAAGGGAGCTGTTGGTGCCAGTGGGGAAGAATTTTCCTGAAACAGCTGCAAAAGCAGTTGAGGCCATTTGAGATTCAGAATCTGTCCCATGTAGGAGTTTGACTGGACATTTGTTCTGGGTCAGCCCTGGTGAAAAAGGACCCCACACGTGTGCACCAAGGAATGACAGGATGGAATACCATAGCCAGGTGACATTTGCGCCTGGCATTTACAGGGCTCGAGGAGGGGTGTCGCGACCCCGCTGCAAATCCAGGCCGGCAGCTCCGGTTCGATTAAGCCTTTGCTGTGAAGCTGGGTGTGTCTTCCTCCTCCAGGTCCGGGGAGGTCCAGGAGCCAGTTCCCTCCAGGATGTCGGCGTACTTCCAGGTAGAACTGTCTGGATTTATTGGTAACATATTTACAACAGAAATCCAACCTCAACCTTGCAGAATACGTGGCCGCCATCTGTATGAATCAATACTCCTGGCTTTAGCGGGATTAAGTACGATGATTTTCACTTCCAGAAGGACACTAGTGATTATAAAAGCTGCCTTAGTTGTTTTTGAAGTATTTTTGTTTTTGTTTTTTTTTTTCACCCACCACCTCCACCCTTAGGTTTCCTTACACATTCAGACATTTACAGTAAACAGGGATTAGCCTCAGCTAACCAAGAGAGGCTAGCAGATGGCTTTAATTAACTGTGTCTTAAAGAGAAAGGATTTAGCGTAACACGAAGATGGTTTACACAGAGCAGACTGCACGCGCTGCGATGGCCCGGGCCTGGCCTGCTGCTCCCTGTTTCTGCCTGTCTTCATCCTTTTCCTCCTCATTTAGTACTCTTTCATTTATTTTTTTCAAAGAAGCAATTTAGAGTCACAAAATGAAACATTAATCATTTTTGTCACCTGAATATCTATGTGTAAAGGAATAGAGACATATGTAGATAGACACATAGAGAGAGAATATAAAAATAAAGTGTAAACAATATATCCTGCGTGATTCAGAAGCATTCTTATTATCTATAACTTACATGAACAACAATGTGGCCGCTCTGCTCAGCTCTGTCTGACTCTTTGTGACCCCATGGACTGTAGTCTCCTCCATCCATGGGGTTCTCCAGGCAAGAATACTGGAGTGGGTTGCCATTTCCTTCTCCAGGGGATCTTCCTGACCCAGGGATCGAACTTGCGCCTCCCGTGTTGGCAGGTGGGTTCTTTACCACTGAGCCACCTGGGAGACTGTCCTCACACCTTTGGGTTGACCTCATTTAACCTCCACAGGAATCCATGTGATTGGGATTAGTCTGTTTATTTTACAGGTGAATAAACAAGGCTGAGACTCATCAGATGAGTTAGGCTTAAACAATACCAATAATTGTGCTTGCAGTGACTATTACACACCATCTACCCCAAACTGTGGAATAAAAATCACTGCAAAAGCCTTGGAAAGCATAATTAAGAAATCATATTAAAAAGCTTGGTAATTTTTAAAGGGCTCAGCGGCTCTTTAGTGATTGGACAAGTGGTAATTCATCTCATATGCCCTGAAGGGAGGGCTGGATAGTGGCCATTTGTCATCACCATCATCATTGTCTTCTGAGCCAACTCTCACAGAACAAGTACTGATTTAAATGCTTTGAACACGTTAACCTGCTTACTCTAGAGCTTATTAACAATCTTACAAAGTAGGTCCTAGTAGCCCTATTTTTACCATGAGAAAGTTGAAATGCAGAGAAGCTAAACGTTTTCCATGGTCATGCAGCTAATAAATGGCAGATTCCAGGACAGGAATTTAAATCTAGGACTCTGGGCCAGAGACCATTCTTATAACTGCCACAGTGCCTACCTAGATACGAGGTTCCCAGGTAGCACAGTGCTAAAGAATCTGCCTGCCAATGCAGGAGACGCTCAAGAAATGCAGGTTCAATTCCTGGGTTGGGAAGATACCCTGGAGAAGGAAAGGGCAACTCTCTCCAGTATTCTTGCCTGGAAGAGGTCATGACAGAAGGAGCCTGGTAGCCTGCAGTCCATAGGGTGGTGAAGAAGTCAGTGTGTGTATCTCAAACACACACACTGAGATATGGTAGGAATTGACCTCAGGTGTGAACTTTCTGTCTGAAGACCTGAGGGTTGGACTGGGTAGACAATTTACATACAATGTAACATAGTCAGCATATTTTCAAGAGTGCTTAGGAGGGCCTTTTTTTTTTTTTTGGCATGAATCAGAAGTCACTCAGAACCTGTGTCCAGATTCCATAAGACCAGATTAGGATGGAGAATTCCATGTTCTCAGTCCTCCAGCATCGAATACACACCCACAGAGGGAAGGGAGTGGCTATATGAAAAAGACTAGGATTTATGGTGGGCTCAGTGTGGCCCCCTGGTGGCTCAGATGATAAAGAATTCACCTGCAATGCTGGAGACCTGGGTTAAGATCCCCCTGGAGAAGGGAAGGGCTGGCTACCCACTCCAGTGCTCTTGCCTGGAGAATCCCATGGACAGAGGAGCCTTGTGGGCTACAGTCTGTGGGGTCGCAAAGAGTCGGACACAACCGAGTGACTTTCACTCAGTACGGCCCCCAACTAGAACCTTTTAATCTATGGAACTTGTCAGTGTTCCCCTACATGATAAAATTCTACAGAGGTGATTAAAGATTTTAAGATGAGGACAAATCTTGGGTTATCTGGGTGGGCCCTAAAATCTATAATAAATCTCCTTTTACAGAGAGAGGCAGAGAGAGATCAGACCAACAGATGGGAGAGCCATGGAAGATGAATGCAGACATTGGAGTGAAACAGCTATAAGCCAAGGACACTGGCAGCATGCAGGGCTGGAAGAGGGTGGTAATAGATGGGGATTTCAAAAGCCCCCAGAGGGACCTTGGCGCTACTGACTCCGTGATCTCAGCCCAGAGATAATGACTTGGAACTTCCATCCTCTAGAACTATCAGAGAATAAATTCCTGTTGTTTTAAGGCACCACATGCTAACTTGTTACAACACCACAGGAAACTAATACAGGCTCTTAAGTTGTGGTCTAGAGAGAGAGAGATCTACTATTCTTGTGGAAAAGAAAAAAACAACATTCAGAATATGCATGGCAGAGAGAAGCAACGGACAGTGATGAGAGCCATAAAGAGTAGATCCTGGAAAGACTCCTTAGGATGTCATTTGCAGCACCAGCCCCTCTTATACGTATGGTAGCTGATTCTTTCCTCCACAGATGAAGAACTGGGGTGGTTCCTGGGTGTTCATATAACCATAAGTTTGACAAACTTGATTTACAAGCAGAAATTCAAAGGAAGACAAAGTCAGTTCTGGCTGGAGATCAGGGCCCCACAGAGGAGTTGGTACTTGAGCTTCAGTTCAGTTCAGTTCAGTCGCTCAGTCATGTCCGACTCTTTGCGACCCCGTGGACTATAGCACGCCAGGCCTCCCCGTCCATCACCAACTCCTGGAGTTTAGTCAAACTCATGTCCACTGAGTTGGTGATGCCATCCAACCATCTCATCCTCTGTCGTCCCCTTCTCCTCCTGCCCTCAATCTTTCCCAGCATCAGGGTCTTTTCAAATGAGTCAGCTTTTTGCATCAGGTGGCCAAAGTATTGGAGTTTCAGCTTCAGCATCAGTCCTTCCAATGAACATTCAGGACTGATTTCCTTTAGGATAGACTGGTTGGATCTACTTGCAGTCCAAGGGACTCTCAAAGAGTCTTCTCCAACCTTGGACAATGAGTGAGCTTCAGTGAGAGAGCTGTGAAGGGAGAAGGAAGCCAAGTCAGGCAGAGACACAAAGGTGGGAAGGCAGTGGCCGCGTGACTTTCTCATGTAAGTCAGCCATGGAAATGGATGAAACCGTTGTATTGTCCGACTACTGTCCACCTGTCTCCAGGCTGAGCACAGGTGAGACTCTGATGAATGTCCCTGAGAGTTCATTCCTGTAATGAAGTGAAGTGAAGTTGCTCAGTTGTGTCCAACTCTTTGTGACCCCATGAGCTGTAGCCTACCAGGCTCCTTGGTCCATGGGATTTTCTAGTCAAGAGTACTGGAGTGGGTTGCCATTTCCTTCTTCAGGGGATCTTCCTGACCCAGGGATCAAACCCGGGTCTCCTGCACTGCAGGCAGATTCTTTACCATCTGAGCCACCAGGGAAGCCCAAGAATACTGGAGTGGGTAGCCTGTCCCTTCTACAGAGAATCTTCCTAACCCAGGGATCAAACCAGGGTCTCCTGCATTGCAGGCAGATTCTTTACCGTCCAAGCTACCAGGGAAGTCCCCTCTACAAGACTCTGTGTCTATCTTTAGATTGAATCCTGAAGGATTCAGCCAAATCCAGCAGCCAGCTCAGGAATGAGCATCATCTTGTGTTTCAGGAAAGTCCCTCCTACAGTAAAAATAAACACAGTCATAGGGAAGAGCTCTCCACATCCCACTGCAGGAGGTTCCAGCATGGGAGCTTCTTCATCTTCTGTTGTTCTTCATCAGATTCAGGGATTTCACCCCAGGGTGATGGAGCTGACATTACCTGATCTGTTTGAGCATCCTTTCATTTTTCAAGGGAAGTGTGCACCCTTAACTCAATACAGGTTCAAAAATATAACCCAGATGACTGCTCTTTGGTACATTTCAAGCCAATGTTTTGTCTATCTCAGATCTGGAACAGAAGACCACACAAGGAAGCATGGAGAGATAGAGACAGGGAGGCAGAAAATGCGGGGTCTGACTCGGACTTGTTTGCTTGGAGCCATTTGACTGTGCCAAGTCATTTAGCCTCTCTGGCATGGCTGACTTAGTGCTGGGCACAGCAAACACAGTGCTGAGATTTCAGGGGTCCACAAGGATATTTTAATTTCTTTTCATAAAATCAGAAAGAAAAAAATGAACCTTTAGGTCAAAGAAAATAGTTTAATACATATTATCAATATTTTTGTCTTTATACCCATGCAGTATAAAATAGTTTAGTATTTTATCATGGACAAAGAGGCCCAGGAAGGCCAAATTGCTTCAGGTCCAAGAAAGTCATAACACAGCCCCTTTCTTGGTCCTTAGTTTTATTACTTGGGCTTCCCTGGTACCTCAGATGGTAAAGCATCTGCCTGCAAAGCAGGAGACCTGGGTTTGATCCCTGGGTCAGGCAGATCCCATGGAGAAGGAAATGGCAACCCACTTCAGTACTCTTGCCTGGAAAATTCCGTGGATGGAGGAGACTGGTAGCCTACAGTCCATGGGGTCGCAGAAAGGCGGGTAAGACTGAGCAACTTCACTTCTTCACTTCTAGTTTTTTTACTTGCAAAAAGAGGCTGAAAAGGACTTAGAGACTTCTATGACAGAACTCAAAGCTTTACAGTTCAGTCGCTCAGTCATGTCCGACTCTTTGCGACTCCATGGACTGCAGCACACCAGGCTTCACCAGCTCCAAGAGCCTACTCAAACTCATGGCCATCGCATCAGCGATGCCATCCATCTCATCCTCTGTCATCCCGTTTTCCTCCTATCTTCAATCTTTCCCAGCATCAGGGTCTTTTCCAATGAAAAGCCTCACAAGCATTTGAAAAATATTCACAGAGATCTTCAAGCAATTTTTATTGTCCTATAAGGTCCAACAGTTAATACACATGGCCTAGAGCTTCCCTTATGTGGAAATTATATTAGTTTTGAAATCAAATAGATCTGGGCTAAAATCATGGCAGTCAGCTCTGTGTCTGCCGTGTGAATTCAGACACACCACTCAATACTGACCCCGAGGGACTTTATCCACAATAAAAGAAGAAAGCAAATATCTATTTCTTAGTGTTGTTTTAGTAATTAAAGTAACACAAACAAAGCACATAGTTCAGGTACCTAACACCCAGTAGGGTCTCAATAAATAATACCGTCTTCAATTTTTACCACTTTCCTTTTGAAACTTAACAGCTGAATGTGACAACGAGCTATCTTATGCCAAACATCTGTTTTAGCAAATCAGTGTATAAAAAACCTTGAGAAAATGAATGCAAATCATTAATCATCTGAGACACAACATTTTCATTTTGCTTTCCTATAAGCCTTGTATGGGGTAGAGTTTGGTGACCCTGAAGTTATGTGTTCATCTAGTAATTTGAAGTATTATAAATACTTTTAATAGAACTAACTTAGAAGAGCATTATCAAGGAAGAGGTAAGGAAGCTAGGAGAATGAATTTATTGTGTCTGTTACTGTTATGGACTGAATTGGACTCCCCCGACTCCAACCATCAGATTCACATGTTGGAGCCTGAACTCTCAATGTGACTATAGTCGGAGAAGGGGTCTTTATAGAGGTAATTAATGTTAAATGAGGTTATTAGGATGAGCCCCTAATCCAGTGGGTCTGGATTAGAAGTGGATCTTAAAAGAAGATGGCACACAGGAGTTGCACATATACACAGAGGAATGATCTTGTGAGGCCACAGGGAGAAGATCAGCATGTACAGACCAGGAAGAGACGTCTCACCAGAAATCAAATTTGCCTGCAACTTGACCATGAACATCCAGCATCCAGAAGTGTAAAAAAACAATATTTAAGCCACCTAGACTGTGATATTCTTTTATGGCTACCGCAGCAGGGATGCTCTAAGAACCAGAGGGCTCGACACCGGGGGATGTCGCTGCCCCAAAGAGGCGAGAGCAGAGTCACGGGAGAGGAGGCACCAGGATCCATGAGAAGCTGTCCGGTGACATCCTCTCCAGGTGAGGCTTGTCAGCAGAAGATGCTGAAATGGTGCCAGGACACTTCTGTGCAAGACTGAAGATGCAGAAAGAACAGAGGCCAGGGGACTGGTGTGAAATCTTAAGAAGACAAGTGGACTGAAATTCCTGTGATGGACAGCACAATTAGATAGGCAGGACGCCGGTGGTGCCTAATTAACCACGGTACTCCCGAGAGAGTGCCTTCATGCCTTGATTTCAACTCCTCAGCTCTCAGCTGCCTCAGCACTTCTTTGACAAGTTTTGGGATCTGGCTTTTCCAGTTTTGCACAGTAGAAATGCTGGCCTGTCACTTCTAGTATTGCTAGAAGTCAGGAGACAGTATATTTCTAAATATGGGGCTCACAAAAGGAAAGAAATTCCTGGGAGGGAATTCCTAGGAGTAAACAGACTGGGCATTAATGTACAACATGAGAACCCAGATGGTCTTTCTGCTTTATTCTTTGTCATTGTGTTCCTTAATCTGAATTCCTTAGAGACATACCTTTTGACCAGACTCAGGGTGAAAATGACTTTTAATAATGGAGCTATGAGGCATAATAGAGCAAGAAAAAGTTACTTTAGTCAGATAATGGAGCTCTCACCCTGACCCTGTTACCTACTGACAAGGATCCCTTCACATCTGAGCGTTAGTTTTCCCTCTTTTACAGTGCTTGCTCTACTAGGCTTCATATCCTAAAGCACCAGCCATAGTTCCTGGCATCTCTTGCATCCTTCACGGATGTTATTTCCCTTCATTCGATTCAAGGGTTTCAGGGCCTCATGGTGCACTCTGTGGCCGCCCACTTACGTGAGCCCCTCATACTGTTATATTTTTGCCATTATGTTTCTAGAGGGAGTAGGCAGTTCTGATGTTTCTTTCCCTCCTGTTTTTACTGAATATTATTTATTATTTAGATTTATAAGCCAAGACCTTTTGCAATAAAGTCATCTCGGGGCGCACACACAAGGTTAAAAGCTTTAGGTCAAATACACAGAACTATAAAAATAAACAACCAGAGTACACAGTAGAAATATTATTTAAAGAAAAGTGGTGACTTCAACAGAGTGGCCCTTTCAGAGAAAGTCATTTGCAAAGATACAAAGATGAATAAATCTCATGGAGCTTTCCAGCTGTTTAATTAAGGAACTGGAAAAAAAATAACCCACCCCTCCGAATTTGCTTCAAAATTTCAGTTAAGCCAAATAAGGCAAACAGCCAGACCTTAACCAATGCAAATGTTCCTTGATGTTTCTCAAAACAGAGGCATGAGAACAAGTTCCTACAACTCAGAAAGCCAGGGGCAAACTCTCCTCAATGCTACCTTATGCAGGAATCCCAGAGAAGTGGCTGGACATTATCAGAAAAGTTGGGAAGCCAATGAAACCTTTCTTGGCCTCTCAACTAGAAAGGGGTCCTCTCTCCTTCGGGTCTCTTCGCTCACTGAACTTAAAGGACCAACATTTTAAAGGTTTGATTTTCTGTTTGCATGTCTGAGTCCTCCCCTGGCTCTGAGCCTCCTTCTGTAATGTTTTCCTGTGCACGGTCCTTAGCTCATGTCACCTGCCATAAATATTTATTACATAAATGGACAAATGCAAACTGGATACGGACACTTTTCCACCGGAGGTGCTTTTTGCAAAGCTAAAATTATTAGGTAGGATGTTTGTGTTTCAACAACCAGTGAAGCTTTGAAAACAGGAACCAGCTCGGGAGGGTGGAAAGAGGCCAAAACTGTGGCTGTTTGCATTTCAGCTCAACCAGCGTCAGTGCTGCACTGACCTGTCTAAAGGGAAGGCACAGACCAGCATCTGAGGACGATCCAGACACAACCCCAGAAGCCTCGTGCCCTGAACCGCTGCATTCGGCTGGAGTCATCCCAGGTGGCTCAGCGGTAATGGGCCCACCTACAAGTGCAGGAGACGCAGGTTTGATCCCTGCGTCCGGAAGATCCCCAGAAGGAAATGGCAACCCACTCCAGTGTTCTTGCCTGGGAAATCCCATGGACAGAGGAGCGTGGTGGGCTACAGTCCACGGGGTTACAGAGTCAGGCGCGACTTAGCAACTAAACAACAACAACCTTCCAAATCTTCTAAGTTCCAGGCTATTGGTTCAACAAAAAGTCATTCATAGGTTCTTGTTGGGTGGAGAGATGGTAGAAGTGCTCTGTGTGGGACAGAGGCAGGGCTTCTCTCTCTTGCAATAACAGCATGCTTTCAGGGAACTGAGTGTGTGGGTTTGACTTGGTGGCGCTAGTAGTAAACGATCCTCCTGGCAGTGCAGGAGACATGGGCTTGATCCCTGGGTCAGGAAGATCCCCTGGAGTAGGAAATGGCAACCCACTCAGTGTTCTTGCCTGGAAAAATCCCATGGACAGAGGAGCCTAGTGGGCTATAGTCCATGGGGTCACAAAGAGTCAGACATGACTGAGTGACTGATCAAGTCACAGATTCACCTACCAGTGATGATCTTAGATAAGTTACTCTGTGCCTCAGTTTCTACACGTAACAATTCTGTTCAGTCGCTCAGTTGTATCCAACTCTTTGAGATCCCATGGACTGCAGCACGCCAGGCTTCCCTGTCCATCACCAGCTCCTGGAGCTTGCTCAAACTCATGTCCATAGAGTTGGTGAGGCCATCCAACCATCTCATCCTCTGTCATCCCCTTCTCCTCCTGCCTTCAGTCTTTCCCAGCATCCGGGACTTTTCCAGTGAGTTGGCTCTTCACATCAGGTGGCCAAAGTATTGGAGCTTCAGTTTCAGGGTCAGTCCTTTCGATGAATAAATGTATAAATCAGAAGTCATATTAATCCCATCCTCATGAGCTTATTGTAAACTTTAAATAGATGTTTAGATCAATGCTTGCCTATCATTTAGATCAATGCTTGGTACATAATGACCTCACTATAAGTATTTGCTTTTATTATTGTTATATCTACATCTGCTTTTCTGATGATTTTCCTTCCTCCTCTTCCTTCCCCTCCTCCTAATGATAGTATAAAAATAACATTATAATTTTTATAAAGCTAGTATTCTTTTTAGTCTCCTTTGAGCCACTTGCTATGTAATGTTATGATCTGAATATTTGAGTCCCTCCAAAATTCATATGTTCAATCCTAACCCTCAAAGATGATAGTATTAGAAGGTGGGGCTTTGGGAGGTGCCAATGGTGAGGGTGAAGCCCCATGAATGGGAGGAGTACCTTAAGAAAGAAGTGCCAGAGAGATCCCGAGCGTCTTCCACCATGTGAAGACATAGCCAGAAGATGCCAACTGTGAGCCAGAAAGTTCACCCTCACCAGAAAGCAAACATGCTGGCACCTTGATCTTGGACTTCCAGCCTCCACAACTGTAAGCAGTACATTTCTGTTGTTTATAAGCTACCAAGTTTAGGGTAACTTGTCATCGCAGCCTGAATGGACTAAGGCAATAGTCAATGTTTAATATGCAGAAGCAATTCATGATGTTGGTGTCATTATTCCTAAGTAGATGAGGAAACAGTCTTAGTGTAAAAAGGGAATCCACCTAAGGCTGCAGCATCAGTAGAGGAAAAGCAGAAAGTGAGCCGGCTTTCCACTGTAATTCACTGCCGCTTCCTCGCTTTCCTGGAGTCCATCTCCGATGACTTTAACTGCAGCTCCTGGGTGTTGATTTGCAGCCAATGACAGGGCTGAACCCATTTCTTTATCTGACCGACTTTCCCCATTGATCTGATAACTGGATGGGCTTTGACTCAAGTATTTGGATCTGTCTTGTAAACATCCCACATGCACTGCCCAGAGTGATGACAAAAAGACCTCGGTGAACTTTGGCACAAGAGAATACTTCATGGTAAAATGTGTCCCCTTGGAAATCACTGGAGTGAAAGCCAGGTGTAGTATGATTGAGTATAAATAAGATGCAGAGGACAGACTCTGCATCATGAAATACCCACATGCTTGGGGCCATCGCAGCATGGAAATTTGACAGATGCTTTGCCTCTCTGGGTCTTGAGGAAGTTGGATTCATGGGCTGTAAAGACTATTTCTGGTTTAAGATTTTGAGACGTGGTTATCAGTTGATTCCTTCATTCTAGATGAAAAGTTTCAAGTAGATCTTTCTGCAAGAATGGCTCTATTTAATACCTGAGTTCTTTGGTACAGTAGCTCCTAGCCACATGTTTCTCTTGAACAATGGAAATGAAGCTACTGCAACTAAGGAATTGAAAGTTTAATGTTTAATTTTTAATTAATTAATATTTAAATAGCCACATGGGATTAGTGGCTCCCTGAAGAAATAGCATGATAGTCTGAATAGTTGCTGAGACTTGAGAATGTTCTCTGTTCAAGACTCTGAGTTCAACAAAAGAGTGATAGAAGTATGAAAAAAAAATCCTCTTTCCTCGAAAATTGTGAAGTCTCTGACAGATCAATCAAGTACAATTTTGCAGCTCCGCACATCTGCTGTTCTCTCTCCTCTCACCTCACCTCTTAACTCTTTACAAGATTCCAAGACTCAGCACTTATTTTATATCCTCCATCAAGAGCTGCTTTTTTTCTGCTTTCCAAAGAACATTTTAGTTGTTAAGTAACTCAGACATGTGTTCATCCATCCACTAGTGTTTAATGGATATTCATCAGGATGGGAATTCTTGAATGACTATATACCGCTATCCTTACTGCACCTAGAAAGTACCTGGCACTTAATAGGAGCTTAACAATTTTCTTAGATTATTTCATTAATTCAATACACCCCATTCAAGATTTACACTGCATTAGGCATACATATCTCGATGGACATGTGTTTGAGTAAGCTCCGGGAGTTTGTGATGGACAGGGAGGCCCTGGTGTGCTGTGATTCATGGGGTCGCCAAGAGTCGGACATGACTGAGCGACTGAACTGAACTGAACTGAACTGAGGCATACATATGACATTAAAAAATACATAAATGGAACTTAGAGTCTGGTCTCGTGAAATGTATAGTGTTCATCACTCAGTCATGTCTGACTCTTTGACATCCCATGGACTGTCCCCCACCACGCTCCTCTGTCCATGGAATTCTTCAGGCAAGAATACTGGAGTGGGTCGCCATTCTCCAGGGGGTCTTCTGGACTCAGGGATCGAACCTGGGTCTCCTGCATTGCTAAGCCACCAAGGAAGCCCCATAATACCTGGGCATGTAAACAGCTGATTTCAACTGATGTTTAAGTGATGTCATAGGGATAAATGCAAGGTGATTTGAGAGCAAAGAGGAATAGCTGGCATAGTCTGAGTATTACACACTTCACGTGGGACTTGGGATTATTTCTTCACACATACATTTCCCTTAGGTAGTGAGCTTGTTGGAAGCCAGGACCATCTTTAGTCTTTTTTTCTGACCCCAGCAGCGGGCATAGTGCCTGCCATGAAGCAAGGTGATTGATATTTGTTTTTGAATGAGTGTGAAGTGATGCAACTCAAAATAATTACCAATGGACACCAAAGGCATGGAAAGTGGTGTGAAACTTTATAAGAATGAGATATTAATTTTGGTTGGGGGAATATAGTGGGTTGGATGGTGACCCCTAAAATGATATATTGGCAACCTAATCTCTGTACACGGAATATTATCTTCTAAGGTAAATGGGTATACATGTTACCTGACTTGGAAACAGGATCTTTGCAGATATAATTAAGAATCTTACAAAAAGGAGCTTATTGTGGATTAACCAGTAGGGGGGAGGCCTCTGAATTCAATCACATGCTTTTTCTAATAAGATAGAAATATGGAGGAAAAGATGCAGGGAAGAGGAAGAGGTGATGTGACCATGGAGGCAGAGATTTGGAGAAACGGGACCAGATGGTGGTTAATCCTTGTGCGTCAATTCTGCTGGACCACAGGACCCAGATATTTGATCAAACATCATTCTGGGTATTTTCTGAGGGTATTTTGAATGAGATTAACATTTAAGTTGGTGGACTTTAAGTAAAGCTGATTGCCCTCCATAATGTGGGTAGGCCTCATCCAATCACTTGAATTCTAACTAGAACGAAAAATTGACCCCCCAACCCCCCAGGCAAGAGGGAATCTTGCCAGCAGATGGCAGCCTTCAGTTTCAACTGTAACTTTACCCTGAGTCTCCAGCCTGCTGGCCTGTCTATTTCTGCAGATGTTGGACTCGTCAGTCTTCATAATCACATGAGCCAATTATTAATATGTAAAATAAATTTCTTTCTCTCTCTCTTTGTATAGATATAAAGATAGCTACACTGAGATATGCATAGATGATACAGATTTGGGTATAGAGATCTCCATCCTAATGATTCTGGTTCTCTGGAAAAGACTGACTAGTATTGGCCCTAAGGTGAGGAAGGCTGACACTCTCCAGAAGCTGGACGGGGCAAGGAATGGAATCTTCCCTGGATCCTCTGCAGGGAGTCCAGCTCTGCTGAGGCTCTGATGTCAGACTTCTTGCCTCCTGAACTTTGATAAAGTACATTTCTGAAGTTTTAATTTTGTGGTGGGATTCCCAAGTGGCACTAGTGGTAAAGAACCTGCCTGCCAATGCAGGAGATAGAAGAGACAGGAATTTGATCTCTGGTTTGGGAAGATCCCCTGTAGAAGGGAATGGCAGCTCCAGTATTCTTGCCTGGAGAATCCCATGGACAGAGGAGCCTGGCAAGCTTCACTGAGTCACAAAGAGTCGGACACAACTGAAGCGACTTAGTGCATATGCATAGTTTTTGAAATTATATACTATAACAATGTCAGAGTGAAACTGAATCCACAGACTTGTGCTTAATGCTTTTTCTGTTTCAGATGAAACACTAATAAGAATATGCTAGCTATCATTTACTGAATTTGAGGTTTATCCTATGACCCTGATACAGTGCTCAAGAATTTGCATACATTAGCTTACTTTAATACTCCTAACATTTATGCAGTAAGTATGAACATTAATTATATTTTGCAAGTGAAGGGACTGAAGTTAAGACATAAATCAACTTATCCAAGGTCACAGAGCAAGCATATAATAAGCTTAGAATACAAACACAAATTATCTGGGGCTAAATGATGCTTCTCTAACCTAAGAAAGAGTGAATTCCTATTGTATCTTTTTTTGTCAGGTTAAAAATAAACATAAGCAGCCCAGGTAGTTCAAAAGTTATTAGGCTCCATTTTTCTGGTTTAGATGTGGAAACATACTTCTATAGAAACCCACTTCATTCCATAGGGATTTTACCTTATACAGTTTGGAGCAGTAATTCAAAAATAAAAAATAACACTATGAAACACAACACAGATCTTTTATCATGCACTTGCCTCTTACCCTTTTTTTTTTTCTTTTTATCTCACCACTTATAAGCAGATACTGGAGATCAGAGAGCATGAAGCCCCTTTAGTAATAATTACCTGACTCTAAATTGGAGAAGGAAATGGCAACCCACTCCAGTATTCTTGCCTGGAGAATCCCATGGACGGAGGAGCCTGGTGGGTTACAGTCCACGGGGTCGCAGAATCGGACACAACTGAGCGACTTCACTATTATCTTAAAAGACATGCATACTTCTAGGTATTTTTCTGAGCAGGGGTGGGTGGGATATTTAACCTCTTCATCACTGAGTATTATCCTGCTAGCAATAATAAGACCCAAGCAACAGTCCTATTCTTCTGCTGAAATGTTAGGCACACCAAAAAACTAACTTGAAACTTCAAGCTTTTTTCCTAACAACAGTTCCTTGGGCTGTGGAGTCATTAGATGGGTGAACCTGAGGGGATCCTATGTTTTGATGAGCCTCTGATTGTGGAGAAAATATCCAATTCTTTCCCCAACTGAAAATCAACGTAAGGTTAATGTCAACATTTTCTATATACCTATGAAGTATATATCATGATTTTCAACTGGCAGAGGGAGTAGGCTAGAATGAAATGATGGCCTGAATGTTCAAAGACACATTTCCAAAAAACACATGTGACTATAAATTACCCGCACACATCCCTCCTCTCATTCCCCTCTACCACCAGAGAATTTACTGGTCCCTCTGAGAAAAAAGCCTAGCCATGTAACCATGTGCATACTGTGCTGTGCATAGTCGCTCAGTCATATCCAACTCTTTGCGACACCATGGACTGCAGCCCACCGGGCTCCTCTGTCCATGGGGATTCTCCAGGCAAGAATACTGGAGTGGGTTGCCCTGCCCTGCTTGAGGGGATCTTCCCAAGCCAGGGATCGAACCCAGGTCTCCCGCATAGGAGGCAGATTCTTTACCACCTGAGACACCAGGGAAGCCCAAGAACATGGAGTGGGGAGCCGATTGCTTCTCCAGGGGATCTTCCCAACCCAGGGATTGAACCAGGGTCTCCTGCATTGCAGGCAGATTCTTTACCAGCTGAACTACCACGGGAGCCCCAACCATGTGTATATACCATGTATATTTCCACTAACTTACTATTTGGTTTTACATCCTCCCCAATACTTTGTATGTTAACTACTGAGCAAGAACAAAGACCAACTCCTAAAGCCAGAACCAAAACAAAGCAATTATTATCTTTGTTTCCCCCTCCTCCTCCTTCCCCTCATCCTTTTTACTTAATTTTTTACTTTTCATTTTAAAGTGATCATAGAGTTGCAGAGAGTTGGAAAAGTGATAGAATGGCTGTTTATATATGTTTTACCTGGTTCCTCCTAGTGGTAGCAGCTTGTGTAACTGTAGAACATTATCAAAGTCAGAAAGTCAGGAGGTTGACATGGATACAAAGCCATCAACCTTATTTAGATTTCACCAGTTTTATATGAACTGGTTTGCATGTGTGTTTTCTGAGCCACTTTACCACACATGTAGATTCCTGTTATCACAACAATCAAGACAGAGCACTGCTCTATCAGCACAAAAATATTCCTCTTCCTATCTCTTTATGTTCACACTCAACCATCCTTTCCACCAGTCTCTAACTTCTGACATATCTGTTTACTATTTTTGTACTTTTGTCATTTAAGAATGTTCTATAAATGGAATAATCAATGAAGAGCATTTGAGATTGAATTTTTTTTTTCATTCAACACAGTGTTCTTGAGATACTTCAAAACTGTTGCATGTATCAGGATGTAGGGAATTCCCTGGCGGTCCAGTGGCTAAGACTCCAAGATATGTTACTTGGAGTTCTCCAGAGAAACAGAGCCAAGAGTATTTATACATATAGAATGTGTAGAAAGATATTTATGATGAGGAATTGGCTCACATGACTGTGGAGACTGAGAAGTCCCACCATCTGCCCACTGTAAGCTGGATGCACTGGAAAGCCAGTAGTATAGTTCCAGTTCAAACTTGAAGGCTTGAAAATCATGTGAGTCAGCAGTATTGGTACCAGTCTGAGACAGGGGCCAGAGAACCAGGAGTACAGATGTCCAGGGTCTGGAAAATGTGAACGGCCCAGCACAAGCAGAGAACATCCTTGCCCTCTGAGCACCTCATTCCTGTATCCATGATGCCCAGTCCCATTGGTAAGGGTGATCCACTTTCCCAGTCCCCCAGTCCACATGCTAATCTCCCCCAGAGGCACTCTGACAGCTACACTCTGAAATCACATTTTGTCAGCTATCTAGGTATCCTTTGGCCCAGTCAAGTGACACATAAAATTAACCATCACACAAGTTATCCCTTTTCATTGCTGACTAGTGTCCCATGGTATGAAGGTATCACAATGTGTTTAACCATTTATCCCCTGAAGAACATTTACAATATTTCCAGGTTTTTTTTTTGCAATTACAAATAAATGGCTATGAATATTCATGCACAGGTTTTTAGGTAGAAATAATTTTTATTTTTCTAGGATAAATGCCCAGGAGTGCAATTGCAGGGTCATGTAGTAAAGATATATTTAGTTCTTTAAGGAACTGCCAAACTGATTTCCAGAGCAGCTGTATCATTTAACCTTCTGCTAGCAATGTCTAAGCACACACACACAGAGCAATGTATCCAGTTTCTCTGCATCCTCACAAGCATTTGATATTGTAACTGTTTTAATAGGGATGTAGTGATGTCTTACTGCATTTTTAACTTGCATGGTTATAATGATGAGTGATATTGAACATCTTTTTATGTACTATGTGCTATCCATATATCCTCTCTAGTGAAATGTCTGTCTTTTGCTCATTTTTTAATTGGATTTTATTTTTCACTGTTAAATTTTGAGAGTTTTTTTATACCATAGATATAAATCCTTAATCAGATATTCTGTTTCCAATACCTACAGTTTTTAAAGAAAGAAAAGATAAGCAAATTGAATGCCATCTATATATGTTTAACTATTTACTTATCTGATTATTAATAGGAAAATGATTATTTCTCCTCAGAGAGTTAAGCAGTGTATTTGTCTGTTTGTTTTCACTATTAAATAGCACACAAAGATGCTTGGTATATGGGTTTTCACACATTAGTCAGTGGGTTTAGAGCAAAATTAGTTATTACTATTCTGCTTTTAAAAAATGAAATGCATAAAGCCATCTTTCTTTCTTTGTTTTTTGAAACAGGTAACCTAGTCAAAGATTATCAGTTTGAGATAATCTTTGTGGTCTTTGTCTTTTTTTTTTTGAGAATTAACATAGCTGAAAGAACTATAAAAATTATATTTCTGCCAACTAGATAAATGATCTCCTCAGTATTATTTCACTTTTTTTTATTGCATCCAAATTCTCCATTAATACATCATACCCAGCTGTAGTGAGCAAGCCGCCTTCATGTGTTAAAGGCAGGACATAAAAGGTGATTTCTAGTCCTTCCAATGCTTCATTTAGACAATAGGAGACTAGGCTATTTTGGAAATTGAAAACTATGTTTCCTGCCACTGATTTCTGGGGTAACCATCTTACAATTTTTAAATCATTCCTCAGATAGGGAAGTGGAGACCCAGCTTGGCCTGTATTATGTTGATTGAAAACTCAAAACAGGCCTGTTAGGTGATGGGATAAAGTTACACAGGAATTGTGACAATTCTGAGCAACAGGAATTCCATTTTCACCTGAAGTTCTATGAAGAAAGTCATGGTCCCTTTTAAAAATGATGACATATTTCAAACATAGAAAAATACAGAAAATAGTATAACAGGGCACCCATTTACCCACAGGGCCACCATGAACACGTCTTTGTGTGAAGTGGAAAAAGACTTGCCTTCTTTCAGTCAGAAGCAACGTTGCGGCAGGAGGCAGGGTTTGGCATGTGGTGCCTGGGTTTGGCCCCTTGAAGGCGCCCCCCTCAACAGCCATGGCAGGAGGTAACCACGGCTGAAATTAAACACAAGTTAACATGCTGCCATGTTTGCTTCAGAATTTGTTTTTAGTGCCCAAACCTGAGAACTGTGGCCTCATCCTGACCATTCCATTTCTCCCCTCCTGGTCCCCACAGGTGACCACTGTGCTCACATTCTTTGTGCCTGACTTCTATCATATAACATGGCTCTTGGCCTCTGTGCTTAAAAATACACAAAGAATCTCACACCACATAATTTTTAACCACACTGTCACCACTTTCTTCACTGATAATACCTGTTAGAAAATTTTTTAAGATATAGAGAAGCAAAGTGAATAATAGTAATGGCAGCATGTCTTTATAGCTGCAAGAATAAGAATAATGTTATGTAGTTTTTAGTTTGTGCTGGTGGAGTTCCAAGCCCTTTGTGCATATTTGTGCATGGAATCCTGCCTTTTAGGTGGGGAAAGTGAAAGTGAAGTGAAAGTGAAAATAGCTCACTCATGTCCAACTCTTTGCAAACCCATGGACTATACAGTCCATTGAATTCTCTAGGCCAGAATACTGGAGTGGGTATCCTTTCCCTTCTCCAGGAGATCTTCCCAAACCAGGGATCGAACCCAGGTCTCCTGCATTGCAGGCAATTCTTTATCAGCTGAGCCACAAGGGAAGCCCAAGAATACTGGAGTGGGAAGCCTACCCCTTCTCCAGGGGATCTTCCCGTCCAGGGATCGAACCCAGGTCTCCTGCATTGCAGGTGGGTTCTTTACCAGCTGAGCTATCAGGGAATCCCAGAGTCTATCTTTTTTTTTTTTAATTTATTTTAATTGGAGGCTAATTACTTTACAATATTGTGGTGGTTTTGCCATACATTCACATGAATCAGCCATGGGTATATGTGTGTTCCCATTCTGAACCCCCCTCCCATCTCCCTCCCCATCCTTCCCTCAGGGTCGTCCCAGTGCACCAGCCCTGAGCACCCTGTCTCATGCATCGAGCCTGGACTGGCGATCTATTTCACATACAGTAAAATACATGTTTCAATGCTATTCTCTCAAATCATCCCACCCTCACCTTCTCCCACAGAGTCCAAAAGTCTGTTCTTTGCATCTGATGTCTAAATGTGTATATGTCTGTATGTATGTGTGTGTGTTTAACTCAAGGTCTACTGAGTAATCTGAGACTGCATGTTATTTCATTGCTTTAGAAATATCCTCAGCCTCTAGGTCTTCAAACATTGTCTCCCCACCATTCTCTCCAGTAGATGAACACTGGATCTTCTCATTCCATCCTCCCTTAAGCATAACTTTTTTTTTGGCCACACAGTGAGGCATGTGGGATCTTATTTCCCCAACCAGGGATCAAACTGGCACCTACTGTATTGGAAGCACAGAGTCTTAACCACTGGACCACTAGGGAAGTCCCAAAGACAATTTATGTTTACCATGTCCTATCGTCCCTTGTTCATTCTGGAAAAGTTAATCAAATAGATTTCTTATTGCACTAATTCTTTATTCAGATGAGCCTAATCTGTTTCATCTGCCTCATAAATTTTTAATTTCGAGAACAATACTTTTCATTTACAGAAGTTCTAGCCTTCTCTCTGTCCAATCTGTTTTTTGTTTTCAAATATCTTTTTTCTCCCCCTTTCCTTTTCTTACTGTGTTGATTTTGATTTCTTCATTTTGGCTTTAATCATTTGTCTTTCAGATTCTTCTTTTATTAACTAATGTCTTTAGGTTTTAACGATCCTCATGGTGCGTCTGCTTCATTCTGGTTAGGACAGATGGTTTCCTCATGTGCTTCATAATTTCTGACTGTGAATTTGAATTAAGAGCCCCCTCTTTCCCCACTCCTATGTCCTGTGGGAAGTCCTATGTGGCCTGTGTTGTTGAAGTGCCTCCAAAGCCTTTCATATTTATTGCTGCCTGGTGACTCAGGAGGTATAAATTTAGAGTCCAAACTCACCAGAAGTGCTTGTAGAGACAGATAAGCTTTTCTGCTTGCATATAGGGCAGAGGGGAGATTTGTTTTTCTGCTTCATCTTTCACTTATGGTGCAATATCTGGGGGCACCAGTAGGGGTTTCCTTTCCAACTCCTGGCTTATTTGGAGTTGACCAAGATCTCATCTCCAGGTTTTGTGCAAGTGTTGACACTCAAGATTCTATGTTTCTGGGTTTAGTGAATCCACCACCATCATTTGCAACATGAGTTCACCTGCTCTAACTTCTAGTTTTAGAATCCTTTATTAACTCAAGGAGTCAAGAATATGTTTTATCCTTCTGTTTTCTTTGTCCCTCCCTAAGATTTAGAGAAGATGATTCTTACTCTTTCCTTTTTTATTTCATTTTGCATTATCTGTCATCTTATTGGAACTGGGAATCTTCTAACAAGTTTCAAAACTCTGGATTGCCTGAGCACATTAAGAAAATGCAGTTAGAAAAAAAATGCATCTGTCAGAGAGAATGTGTACAGGTGACACTCAGGTTAGTGTCAGAGCTATAGCATCACATTCCTGCCTTCCATGCTATCAAGCAAGACAAGCAGCCAGCAATTTGCAGGGGCAATTTGAGTAAGAAGAGTCTCTACAGAAATGACTTATTTGGTAGAATTTTTATCTTTAGCAGAATTATAGACAAATACTAGCAGCATTTGACGTTAGTAAAAAGTCAGAGGGAAAAGCAGAATGCTGTAGAAGTAAAAGCAAGGGGCTTGAGTATCACAGGCAATTTAGGCAAGAAGCATCAAGACCAAAGAGCTGTGTAGCCAGGGCATGGCCTTCTCTTGGCCATGTGACTCATGAGTAGCTTCTGTACCCACCATGGCTATTTCGGAGTCTGTGTGAACAGGTAATCTCAGTCGTATCCCACTCTTTGTGACACTTTGGACTAAAGCCCACCAGGCTCCTCTGTCTGTGGGATTTTACCCGCAAAGTCCATTTTGAACAGAACATGAACTCTATTCTTAACAGAGACTTTTGATCCTTTTATAAAATTTTAACTGAGAAAAAGGCTAATTATTCTTAAAGGGGTATCTAGGCCAGTGAGACAGTAACCAGCCAAGACCTTTAAGATTCTGCTTTTTGGGGATGAACAAATCAGTTAAGAAATCTACTTTCTGAATACTTTCCTTTAAAAGAAAAACAGTTTCACCTAGGTGTATTATTTTCCTGCTGCAGCTATAACATGGGCTTCCCAGGTGGTGCTAGTGGTAAAGAATCTGCCTGCCAATGCAGGAGATGTAAGAGACATGGGTTTGATCCCTGGGTCAGGAAGATCCCCTGGAGAAGGAAATGGCAACCCACTCCAGTATTCTTGCCTGGAGAATCCCATGGACAGAGGAGCCTGGAAGGCTACAGTCCATGAGGTTGCAAAGAGTCAGACACGACTGAAGTGACTTAGCATGCACGCACATATGTACTCAAACTTAGTAGCTTAAAACAATACAAATTTGTTTTCTTACCATTTTGCAGGTCAGAAGTGCTCAGGGCCTAAAATCAAGGTGTTTGCAGAGCCACAGTCCTTCCTGGAAGTGCTAGAGGAGATTCTGTTTTCTGCATTATCTATGTTGCTGGGAGATTTCAGTCCCTTGGGGTTCCTGGCTCCCAACTCACAGAGTCACAGGCCTTGGCTCACGCCCTCCTTCCTCTATCTTCAAAGCCAGAACTAACGGCAACAGGGGTCTCTCTCACCCTTCACATCTCCCATCTCTTCTCCTGGCGTGGCCCTTCTCCGGCTGATGTTTCTGCTTCCCTCTTCCACTTAAAGGGCCCGTGTGGTTAGATTGGGCCCATGTGGATAATACAGGAAAACTCCCCTGTTTAAAAGTTTATAACCTTAATTCCATTTGGAAATTCCTTTTTTTCACGTGATGTATCCTCTTCAAAAGTTCCAGGACTTAGGATATGGGTGTGTGGGAGGATCCTTATTCTGCCTATCTTAATGGCACAATTAAGAGGAGAAATGTTACAAAGTGTGACATCAGTTGTACTGCCAATTTATCAAGAGACACCTAATCCAATTTTTCAGTTCAGTTTCTAACTGCTCACCTGGGATCTGTTAATCTTCCTTTAATCAATCATGTTCTAATGATACACATTTTATAGAAATTTCTGCATATCACATTCCAGAAAGGTAAGAAGCAAGGAGATAAAAATGAAGAATAGCATGTAATCTAGAAGGGAAAGGAAAACATGGTGAGCTAGTCACATCACTACTCACAGCTACATTCCCTGAATTAGTATGTCTCATTCATGCAAAGGGAAAATGACTTATTACTGATCAAATAGGGTCATTCCATGGAAGAGACTGGAGAGGGCAAAAAGGAGAGAAATTAAGAGAATTAACAGGAAGACTTTGAATTTCTGGATGTAGTTGACTCCGAAGCAAATTTCAACCCTAATTTTCCATGGAATTGTTAGATAGATCTATTTATCTGTCTATGTACTGTCTCTGTTCTAACTATCTATCCACCTGTCATCTATCGCTCCTACCCATCTATCCATCCATCTTTGGTTTTTTTTTTGTGTGTATGTATGTGTGTGTGCATAAATTTTTATTTCTCTGGGATGGATGAACAAAAGCTCAGCTGCTGAGTCATGTGGTAATTGGGTGGCATCTATCTTTGTATCTATGTATCTATCTACTTTCTGGGTATCTATTTATCCATCCATTCCTTTATGTATGTATCTATGTTTCTATGTACCTATCTATGTATCATCTATTCCTCCATCCGTCTGTCTATCTTCTATCATTCACATTTTATTTGATTGGGATCTTTGCACATGGGGAGTTCTGATGAATAGAGGGCATTAAGAGGAACCCTTGGGTTTTACAGATGGAAAACTTCAGAGGGAAAAAGAGACTTGAGCGTGTTCCTCTCTGACTTTACAGAATTCATTCCTGCTGTCCTCTAAGCATCACCACGTGTTTCTTGACTATCTCCTTAATCTGCCTGGGCATTCAACCCCCCCTTCATTATTTTAATCTTACTTTCCCATGTTGAATGAATTTCCCTTGGGAGGAGAAAGGATTGCAAAAAGGCTGTTTGCCTTATAGGCATTTTTGTTTTTGAATTTTAAATGTCAAAGTGTTATTTGGTTCTAAAATAAGAGAAAAGGAAGGGTTCTGCATAGTGGCAGGCCAGTGGAGCCACTTTAATGAGTAGAGTGGCACTCACATGGCCCTCCTGGGTGATAAGAATTCAGCCTAAGAAAAAGGGCTTGAGAGACTCACAGTATACTCTGCTGACTACTAGCTGTGTTCTCTTGGTTAAACTATTAAAATTTTCCTATGTTCAGTATCCACATAAATAAAAAGGGGATAATAATCAAATTCATTTTTCGGAGTTGTCATGGGAACTATGAAAAAGGTTGACTGCTGAAAAATTGATGCTTTCAAATTGTGGTTGCTGGAGAAGACCCCAGAGAGTCCCTTGGACAGCAAGAAGATCAAACCAGTCAATCCTAAATGAAATCAACCCTGAAGAGTCATTGGAAAGACTGATGCTGAAGCTGTTTGGCCACCTGATGTGAAGAACTGGCTCATTGGAAAATACCCTGATGCTGGGAAAGATTGAAGGCAGGAGGTGAAGGAGAGGACAGAGGATGAGAAGATTAAAAGGCATCACCAATTCAATGGACATGAGTTTGAGCAAACTCTCAGAGATAGTGAAGCACAGGGAAGCCTGGCGTGCTGCAGTCCATGAGGTCGCACAGAGTCAGACACCACTTAGTGACAGCAACAGCAACATGGGTACTATGTATGTTGTACCTAACATATGTTTGTTGCACATGAAGAACTGAGCAAATGGGAATTATTATTGAAATTCAACATTAAGGAGTGTTTAGGACCCTTTCAGAGGAAAACGATCTTTACTACTTAAGAGATTGTATTAAAATCCTGTCTTGGAAACAGGGACATAAAACCTAGCGATATTGTCTCACCTGCTGCCTGAGGATTCAAACAATCTTCATTTCTTAAAGGGGATGTACTGGAAATACAGTGAGAAAGAGCAATGGAAAACATCTGCTGATTGTGTTTCTTTTGACTACTGAATTTGCAAGCACTTTACAGACTGTTTCTCAACTCCCATATAATGAAGCTTTCTCACTTCACACCCCCTAGTTTGCTGGTTTTGTTAGGGTCTAGGAGTTTTCTGATATCACCCATGTACCATTCAACTGGAATCACCAAAAGACACTGAGGATTATCACAATACATCACGTTGCAAAAGTTCTATTTTTAATTGAAAGATGATTGCTTCACAATACTGTGTTGCTTTCTGCCACAGTGCGTGAACCTAGAGCCTACTATACACAGTGAAGTCAGAAAGAGAAGAACAAGTACCATATATGAAAGCAGGTGGAGAGAGTAGCATGGAAATGTCTACACTGCCCCACGTAAAACAGACAACCAGCGGGATTTTGGTGTATGATTCAGGGAACTCAGACAGGGTTCTGTAACAAGTCACTTCCGAAGTTAGCCTTCTCCACGAGAGCACAAGTTTTGAAGGTACCGCATAATTAGGCTTCCCTCATACCTCAGTCGGTAAAGAATTCACCTGCAAGGGAGGAGTGTGCCTGTGATGCAGGAGATATGGTTTTGATTTCTAAGGTTGGGAAGATCCCCTGGAGAAGGAAATGGCAACCCACTCCAGTATTTTTGCCTGGAAATCCCATGGACAGAGGAGCCTGGCGGGCTACAGTCCATGGGGTCACAAGAGTTGGATACAACTTAGCAACTAAACTATCACACTATATAATTAATCATCAAATGCATATAGCTTGTAGGAAAATAATTTTAAAAATAGGAAAAGAAAAAAAAAATACACAGAACAAGGATTCATTTGCCAAAGGACTGTAAACCAGCCACAAGGGAAAACATTTTGTTGGAGTCTCCTTTGCTTGGTGAATTTACATTCATAATCTCTGCTCATGATTGAAGACTCTGCCTTCATAGATGGATGCCCAATACCTTCTATGCTCCTCTTTTAGATTTTCATAAACTATATCCCTCTCTCAGAAATGTGCAATGTATAATGTGAGAATATATGCATTTAAAACTTATTTTGCATAACCCATCACTTCCTCACTTTTGGGACAATTTTCAGCACATAATAAACGTTAACATCCTCTAGAAAAACAGGTTTACTGAATAGTCTTTGGCAAAGTCTAGGATAGACAGGTGTCATTTGACTAAGCATATTTTAAAGTTAAAAGTAGAAGAATAGTATTAAACAAATTATGTTGGAAATATTAACCACATTTAGGATAACATGAAGTCTTTTATGTAAAAGCAAAGAGCATGCCTATTTTGAGATTGTGGGAATAGACATAAAATTAAAAAAACTGAAAATTTTCTGGGCTAATGACACTATTTTTTTTTTGCAAATAATTGTATCACTGTCACAGAAATAGTCTAAGTGGGGGCAGTACCCTTTGATTCAGTGAAAAGTCAGAATTACAGACCATCATTAATGTGATGTAATTGTATTTCTTAAACTCCTTTGTAGTCATAGCACAAATAACAACAATATTGGGGAAACATTTTCCCCCTGTACTAACAATAATAAAGTATAATAACCTGGATGCTAGGGAAGTTGTAGCAGAACATATTACTTATATTGCTGGGTCACTGCAAATTTGTTCAACTGTGTTGGAAAGCAGGGGAGTAGGACAGAGAGAACAATGAAAATGCATATTAAGCTTTACTTGCTGTGTTTAGATATAAAACTCTATATTAAAAGAATATTCAAAGAAAAAATAGGAAGATATTTCTCACATGGAGAATTAGTTTAAGTCTAGTTTCTTTTACTCGACCTCCTGAAAACATGGTTTTTCACTTTTTTCTTCTGACAATATTTGCCAATTAGCAAAATTTGAAATAGTCAGGGAAGAGTGAGCACATTTATTCTTCAATTTGAGGTTACAAGGTGATTACATGAAATCCTGAAAATGTTTTACAAATGTAGAGTGTTGAGTGTGGACTGCAGAAAAACACATCTCCATTTTGATTATAAGTCAAAGAAGGAAAAGGCAGAAATTTGGGAAAAAGAAATGGGTCACAGTTGGGGTTTATAAGTTTTATTTATTGAAAGTTTTCTTTAATGGCTTTTGTTATTATTTTTCATATAAAAGCACAACTCAGGTGGTACTAGTGGTAAAGAACCTGGCCGCCAATGCAGGAGACATGAGATGTGGGTTAGATCCCTGGGTTGGAAGATCCCCTGGAGGAAGCCTTGGCAATCCACTCCAGGATTCTTGCCTGGAGAATCTCATGGACAGAGGAGCCTGGTGGGCTACAGTCCATAAGTTTGTAAAGAATCAGACACGAATGAATTGACTTGTCATGCATGCACAACTCAAGTATAAATTTAACTATATATTTGAATAGTTAAATATTGACTGGTGTCTATATATTCCAAGTTGTTAAAATCCTCACTGACAAAAGTAAGACGTAAAGAAGGCATTTGAACACTCCATAGTTTGAAAGGTAATTATTCTCATGTGCTCTTATTTTCATAAATTCTTTATGTTCATATAAATATTTTATTATTACAAGCAGCAACCAATCTTTTTCTTAATTATCCCACTTTTTCAATGAATACAGGGTCCTGAATTCATTCATCCAACCAGTATTAATGAATTAGGACTTATTAAATGTCAGCTATTAACAGGACAAAACAAGAAAAAGCCAGTCTCTACCATAAGAAAGTTCATATTTGTGTTATTCAATGCATATTTTATTTATTTATTTTTTCAAAGCATATTTTAATTGACATCATGAGTAACATGAACAACTTGCTTCCATGGTATGATAAAGTTCTTACTGGTATGATGTGTATGACTAACCACGAGGGGTGTGGGAATGAGAACCAGGCTGCTGACAGCAACCTTGGTTCTCACCTCTACCCTGTTACTTACCAGTTTCATCATGTAACTTCCTTCCTCCTCCTTCCCTCCATCCCTTTCTTTCTTCTATTATTTATTCACTCACAATTCTTCCATTCATCAGAAGTTATGGCATTGATCTGTCATGCATGAAACATAATGCTAGGCAGAGAGGGTTGTTCAGTTGCTAAATTGTGTCCAGTTATTTGCAATCCCATAAACTGCAGCACACCAGGCTTCCCTGTCTTTCCCCATCTCCTGGAGTTTGCTCAAACTCATGTCCATTGAGTCAGTGACATCATCCAACCATCCATCCATCCAACCATCCAGTATTGCTATAAAGAACAATATTGTATAGGAACCTGGAATGTTAAGTCCATGAATTAAGGTAAATTGGAAGTGGTCAAACCCCCTTGTCCCCCACCCTTAGTCTTTCCCAGCATCAGTGTCTTTCCCAATGAGTCAGATCTTTGCATCAAGTGGCCAAAGTATTGGAGCTTCAGCTTCAGCATCAGTCCTTCCAATGAATATTCAGGCTTGACTTCCTTTGAGATTGATTGGTTTGATCTCCTTGCTGTCCAAGGGACTTTCAAAAATCTACTACAGCACCACAGTTTGAAAGCATCAGTTATTCAGTGCTCAACCTTGCTTACGGTCCAACTCTCACATCCATACATGACTTGTAAAAACCATAGTTTTGACTATATGGGTCTTTGGGTATAGGAACAAATAATCTGGTTCCTGATGGAGTAGAAGGATGTGTACTCATCTTCTCCTGCAAGAACTCCAAAATTCCAACTTGCTGCTAAACAACCATTGACAGGAGAACGTTGGATCCCACCTTAAAAAGATACCCCATATCCAAGGGCAAAGAGGAAGCCCCAAAAAGACAGACTGGGGAAACAGACTCTTGGAAGGCATTAAAAAAAAACTGTGTGCACCAGGACCCAGGAGAAAGGACCAGTGACCTCACAGAGACTGAGCCATACTTGCCTGTGAGTGTCCAGGAGTCTCTGGTAGAGGTGTGGGTCAACAACTGCCTAACATAGAGTCAGGGAACCTGAATACAATAGTGCTGGCATAAGTCCTTTTGAAGGAGGTTGCCATTACCACCATTATCCCTACCATAGTTTGGACTCAGGCCAAACAACAGGGAGGGAACACAGCCTTGCTCATCAACAGAAAATTGATTTAAAGATTTACTGAATATGGCCCCACTGATCAGAACAAGACTCAGATCTCCCACAGTCACTCCCTCCCATCAGAAAGCTTCCAAAAGCCTCCTATCCTTCTCCATCAGTGGGCAGACAGAATGAAAACCACCATCACGGAAAACTAACCAAACTGATTACATGGATCACAGCCTTGTCTAACTCACTATGAGTCATGCCGTGTAGGGCCACCCAAGATGGATGGGTCATGGTGGAGACTTCTGACAAAATGTGGTCCACTGGAGAAGGGAATGGCAACCTACTATACTATTCTTGCCTTGAGAACCCCATGAACAGTATGAAAATGCAAAAATATATGACACTGAAATATAAACTCCCCAGGTCGGTAGGTGCCCAATATGCTACTGGAGAAAAGTGGAGAAATAGCCCCCAGAAAGAAAGAAGAGATGAAGCTAAAGCCAAAACAATGCCCAGTTGTGGATATGATGGGTGATGGAAGTAAAGTACAGTGTTGTAAAGAACAATACTGCATAGGAACCTGGAATGTTAAGTCCATGAATCAAGGTAAATTGGAAGTGGTCAAACAGGAGATGGCAAGAGTGAACATCAACATTTTAGAAATAAGTGAACTAAGATGGACCAGAATGGGCAAATTTAATTCAGATGACCATTATATCTACTACTGTGGGCAATAATCCCTTAGAAGAAGTGGAATAGCCCTCATGGTCAACAGAAGAGTCTGAAATGCAGTACTTGGGTGCAATCTCAAAAATGACAAAATAATCTGTTTGTTTTCAAGGCAAATCATACAATATCACAGTAATCCAAATCTATGCCCCCAAGCACTAATGCCAAAGAAGCTGAAGCTGAACAGTTCTATGAAGACCTACAAGACCATCTAGAACTAGCACCAAAGAAAGACATCATTTTAATCACAGGGGACTGGAATGAAAAAGTAGGAAGTCAAGAAATACCTGGAGTAACAGGCAAGTTTGGCCTTGGAGTACAAAATGAAGCAGGATAATGGCTGACAGAGTTGTCCCAAGAGAATGCACTGGTCATAGCAAGCACCCTCTTACAACAACACAAGAGATGACTCTACACATGGAGATCACCAGATGGTCAATACCAAAATCAGATTGTTTATATTCTTTGCACCCAAAGATGGAGAAGCTCTATACAGTCAGCAAAAACAAGACCAGGAACTGACTAACCACTAGACCATCCGGGTATGATATAAATCAAATTCCTTATGATTATACACTGGAAGAGACAAATAGATTCAAGGGATTAGATCTGATAGCGAGTGCCTAAAGAACTATGGACATAGGTTCATGACATTGTACAGGAGGCAGTGATCAAAACTATCTCCAAGAAAAATAAATGCAGAAAGGCAAAATGGTTGTCTGAGGAGGCCTTATAAATAGCTGAGAAAAGAAGACGTGAAAGGCAAGGGAGAAAAGGAAAGATATATCCATCTGAATTTAGAGTTCCAAAGTATAGCAAGGAGAGATAAGAAAGACTTTCTAAGTGATCAGTGCAAAGAAATAGAGGAAAACAATAGAATGGGAAAGATTAGAGACCTCTTCAAGAAAATTAGAGATACCAAGGGAACATTTCATGCAAAGATGGGCTCAATAAAGGACAGAAATGGTATGGACCTAACAGAAGCAGAAGATATTAAGACGAGATGGCAAGAATACACAGAAGAAATACAAAAAAGATCTTCATGACCCAGATGACCATGATGGTGTGACCACTGACCTAGAGCCAGACATCCTGGAATGTGAAGTCAAGTGGACCTTAGGAAGCATCACTATGAACAAATCTAGTGGAGGTGATGGAATTCCAGTTGAGCTACTTCAAATCCTAAAATGATGCTGTGAAAGTGCTGCACTCAATATGCCAGCAAATTTGGAAAACTCAGAAGTGGTCACAGGACTGGAAAAGGTCAGTTTTCATTCCAATCCCAAAGAAAGGCAATGCCAAGGAATGCTCAAACTACCACACAATTGCACTCATCTCCCAAGCTAGTAAAGTAATACTGAAAATTCTCCAAGCCAGGCTTCAACAATACATGAGCCAAGAATTTCCAGATGTTCAAGCTTGACTAAGAAAAGGCAGAGGAACAAGAGATCAAATGGACAGCATCTGTTGGATCATAGAAAAAGCAAGACAATTCCAGAAAAGCATCTACTTTTGCTTTATTGACTATGCCAAAGCCTTTGACTGTGTGGATCACAATGAACTGTGGAAAATTCTTCAAGAGATGGGAATACCGGATCAACTGATCTGCCTCTTGTGAAATCTATATACAGGTCAGGAAGCAACAGTTAGAACTGGACATGGAACAACAGACTGGTTCCAAATAGGAAAAGGAGTATGTTAAGGTTGTATATTGTCACCTTGCTTATTTAACTTATATGCAGAGTACATCATGTGAAATGCTGAGCTGGAGGAAGCACAAACTGGAACTAAGATTGCCGGGAGAAATATCAATAACCTCAGATATGCAGATGACACCATCCTTATGGCAGAAACTGAAGAGGAACTAAAGAGCCTCTTGACGAAAATGAAAGAAGAGAGTGAACAAGTTGGCTTGAAACTCAACATTCATAAAACAAAGATCATGGTATCTGGTCCCACCACTTCATGGCAAATAGATGGGGAAACAATGGAAACAGTGAGAGACTATTTTCTTGGGCTCCAAAATCACTGTAGATGGTGACTGTAGCCATGAAATTAAAAGATGCTTCCTCCTTGCAAGAAAAGCGGTGACCAACCTAGACAGCATATTAAAAAGCAGAGACATTACTTTGCCATTGAAGGTCCATCTTGTCAAGGCTATGGTTTTCCCAGTAGTCATGTATGGGTGTGAATTGGACTATAAAGAAAGCTGAGTGCCGAAGCATTGATGCTTTTAAACTGTGGTGTTGGAAATACTCTTGGACTTGAAGGAGATCAAACCAGTCAATCCTAAATGAAATCAACCCTGAATATTCATTGAATGGACTGATGTTGAAGCTGAAGCTCCAATACTTTGGCCATCTGATGTGAAGAAACTAACTCACTGGAAAAGACCCTGATGCTGGGAAAGATTGAGGGCAGGAGGAGAAGGCAATAACAGAGGATGAAATGGTTGGATGGCATTACCAACTTGATGGACATGAGTTTGAGCAAGCTCCAGGAGTTGGTAAATGACAGGGAAGCCTGGCATGCTGCAGTCCATGGGGTGGAAAAGAGTTGGACATGACTGAGCAATTGACCTGAACTGAATGGTCTTCAAGAGCTCTGTGTTCCAATAAGGGAGATGGAAAAGTTTAAAGAAAAAACTCTAACAGAGCTATGACTATCAAGAGTTTGAGAAGTTTGTTAAGAACACAGAAGGAAAAGTAACTAAGTAGGTTTCAATTTCCTTAAAACTATGATTACCACTATGATTGGTAATCTATGATTATCCAGTTATTCATAAGGATGAACCGTGATAAATTCTAGCACACAATCATCTTTGCTGTGCAGATATAATAAACAACTTTATAATTCTAAATAGTAGTTTGAAAGGATGTTTGCAATCAGACCCTGACCTATTTACCCCCTGTAGGGTCTTTTCTTCCTTGAAAGAAAAGTTATGACCAACCTACATAGCATATTAAAAAGCAGAGACATTATTTTGCCAACAATGGTCTGTCTAGTCAAAGCTTTGGTTCTTCCAGTAGTCATATATGGATGTGAGAGTTGGACTATGAAGAAAGCTGAGTGCCTAAGAATTGATGCTTTTGAAATGTGGTGTTGGAGAATATTCTTGAAAGTCCCTTGGACTGTAAGGAGATCCAACCAATCCATCCTAAAGGAAATCAGTCCTGAATGTTCATTGGAAGGACTGATGCTGAAGCTGGAACTCCAATACTTTGGCAACCTGATATGAAGTACTGACCCATTGAAAAAGACCTTGATGCTGGGAAAGATTGAAGGTGGGGGAGAAGGGGATGACAGAGGATGAGATGGTTGAATGGCATCACCGACTGAATGGACATGAGTTTGAGTAAGCTCTTGGAGTTGGTGATGGACAGGGAAGCCTAGCGTACTGCAGTCCTTGGGGTCGCAAAAAGTTGGACATGACTGAGCCACTGAACTGAACTGAACTGAACTGAACTGAAGGGTCTTTTTAATCTCATCCTGCTCCTTCAGGAACTTTAAGCTATTCACAATCCTCTAAACTGGGTGTGCTTCCCCACACCTTCGCTTCCCCTGCTTGCAACCCCCTTCCTCTGATTTCCATCATGAATACTTGTGCCTCTCTCTGCTCTGTCCTCCACAGGATGAGCTCCTGTTGAAGACCCAGTTCAAATCACACTGTCACATCTCCTCCTGATGCAGACATGGACTTCTTTTTCTCTGCACCCCTGTGCTTCCCTCCCCCGGGCCCAGAAAAGAGCTCGTCAAAGCCAAATGTCCATCTCTTTCATCATGAACTCCCCAATGGTAGAGACATTGTCTTTCTCATTTCCTCATTGCTAGCACCTAGCAACATGGTTTCTCGGTCCATGTTGGTTATAAAAAATGAATGCATATATAAAGAACACATTATTTGATGAAGAAGACAAGGGAATGAATGCGCGATCCAATTAATGAGTTGGTAAATGATTGAATAATGATTGAGGAAATAAGGAAATGATTGAGGGGTAAATCATGGCATAATTATTTAATTAATGGATAAATGAATACATTATTTAGTAAGAGAATAAATAAATGGATGACATTCCTAATACGGGCTTACTGCAGTTTCTTTCCACATCAAAGAGGTCGTTTCCTCCCATCTCTCATTTGACTCTAGGATTTTATTGGGGATGGAAGCTTTTTCCTAACAGCCTAGAGGATTTCTTTTCTTTTCTTTTTCCTAGGGGATTAAGAACAGCTTACATTTAATTATTCTAGACAATTTGCAGTTGCAATATGTGACAAACTTACAAGTTTGATAATATTTTACAGACCTTTTTTATGACTCTTTTGACAAATTAAACATAGCCCCTTGTAAAAATGCTCAGTTTTTTTTTTTTTTCCAGTTCTGCTTCCAACTACTGGTAAAAGAGAAATGACTTTCATAGTATATCTTGGCTAACAAATTACAGTCTCTCAGAGGAAGTAGATTTTAGCTGACTTTAATTTATAAAAGACAATGCTTAATTAGAAAAAAATATCTTTTGGTCAAATAAAATTTTGTTTTTTTTAAATCAAAATAAATGTGGGTCTATAGTATTTTATTTGCATCTGCCAAAGCATGAACTTGTTAGCTTCAGAAATGGTATGGCATTGACATTGAGGCCACAGGGACACTCAGGATCTTTGCAGTACAAAACTGCACATCACTTTGATTGGGAAAATTGTACCCAGGGATAATTGTTCGAAATTTAGGACACCCTTTCCTTATTCAGCCAGTGGCTTCTAATGAGAATTGTCAAGCAGATCATTAAGTTAGGATTAAAACTGTCAACACAGACAATCACTAAACGAATAGTGCTTGATGGAATGGGACCCATGTCTTTTGCGATGGTTAACAAATATTGAACTTGTAAGATTCCACTGTTGCCTGGTTTTCATGTAACTGTGTAACAAGGCCGGGCCTAAGTGAGGCTCAGATGGTAAAGAATCTGCCTGCAATGCAGGAGACCTGGGTTCAGTTCCTGTGTCAGGAAGATCTCCTGGAGGAGGGAATGACTATCTACGCCAGTATTCTTGCCTGGAGAATTCCATGGACTGAGGAGCCTGGAGGGCTACAGCTCATGGGATCAAAAAGAGTTGGACACTACTGAGCAACTAGCACTTTGAGTGAACATATGGTTTTAAAAAATAAATTGAAGACATTAGATAAATTGAAAAGAAAAACAAAATAACCTTAATAGAATGCTTTAACCTGGGAGGAAGTAAGCTTAGGCATTCCCTATTCTTTTAGTTTCATTCTTTAAGAGTCAGCTTTTTCAGACTCATTTATATGAAACAAAGATTTTTAAAAAACTGAAAATAGAGGTAAATTATCCACTTTTTGGTTATTCAAAACTAACTGTTACTATTGCAAACCTAATACTATTAATGGCATTTAAAGTTTTATTCTTCATGCTTCTTTTCTAATGTATCAGTTTAACTGTATTTGCTTTCCTCCTGTGTCATTTCATGTGTTATTATAGTTTATTTAATAAAAGTATTTTTAAATAGCTTCATAGACTTCAATTATTATAATAGCCCATAGGCTATTTCATTTTATCCCCAAATTTGGCCATTTACCATGTTTTCAACTTTTAGTTATTAAAAGCATCACTGAGCTGATTACTTATGTATACAAAGCTTTTATCATATTTTGGATTACATTCTTAGGATTAATCCCCAAAAGGGAAGATTTCAGTCTAAATTATGGGTGATTAAAAGTACATTTTATGATTTCTAAGCTCTCTGTAGACAGAAACTGGATAATTTCTAAATACTGAAACATCTCTTTCTCCCCAAGAAGTATCTTGTCTTTTATGCTTAATAATAGAAGCAGATGTGATAAATTGCTGAAAACTTCTTTTCTGTATTACTACTCTATTCCTAGAATTTACATGGTATTTCAAAAGTGCTATTCTAGAAAAATATTGACATGACAATTTTATACCACCTTTTCCCTTGAAGCAGTCACACAGAGAGGATATGGGTCATTTTTTCTTTCCTTATCCTCCAGAAGCTAGAACTGGCCCCAAAGGGAGGACATTCCTGGAATGAAAGGTCTGCTGCTGCTGCTGCTAAGTCATGTCGATAGGTCTACTAGATGTGAAAAAGCACTCTAACAACTCTGGACTCATTGCTAATGCAGTTAGCCAAAAAGGAATCATGGTAAGGAGTGCTATATTTCTGGAAATGTCCAGAGAAAGCTTGGATGGACAATTCTTGGAAAGGGTTTTAAAGGTATTCTAGTTAGATGGGTAGCCCAATGAGATGTAATGTAAACCCAGGCTCAAAACCTCTGATTCTGCAAATAGACTGATACCACACTGTCAATCTTATAACAAGCACAAGTGACCAATTAAATAATTTGGGAACTATTACATTTCTAAAGAGACCATAACATAAATTTTAATCAGTTTATTTCAACCTTGTCTTCCATTAGCAAGGATGTCTTCCTTCCTTCCATTAGCAGAGGATGAGATGGTTTGATAGCATCAGGACATGAACTTGAACAAGTTTCAGGAAATAGTGGAGGACAGGGAAGCCTTGCAGGCTGCAGTCCACAGGGTCCCAAAGAGTTGGACACAACTTAGCAAGTGAACAGCAACTTCCATTAGTACCCTTTTCAAGAATGAGTGACAGTAACATCATAGGAGCTTGAAATGTTTGTTTGTTTTTTGAGAGCTTGAGTTTAATCTGCTGCCTCCTTGGGTTTCTTTATGTCTCAAACTGGACATGTGAATAGTGTGCTTGTAAGAGACAACAGGTGCAAATGAAAACATCTGCAGAAGTGACATACTGGCTCAGAGGTTGGGCTGCAAAGGGCTCCCCATTATATGTGGGAGTTAAAGGAAGCTCCTGAGACAAGGCGAGGTACCCAAGACCATTCTAACCAAGCTGCTGATGACCTTGGAACTGAATCCTGTCATCCCCTCACTTCCCCAGCCACACTGTCCCCGTTTTCTGTCGACTTGCCTCCTTATCCTGCTCCCAAGAACCTGCCAGGCTCTCAAGCTACACGAGAAATCTCCGAAGGGACACTGGATAGTTGCCTTGAAGAAAAGGAAACTTTGTCAGGAGAGAGGGGGTAGTTAGGAGGCACTAATGAATTCAGTAACTTTTTGAGTAAGAGGGAGCTAAGATATTTCTGTGTATTTCCATGGAGAAATGCTAATATGAATTACTGAAGAGCGTTCTAATGCAAAGAGCTAGCCAGATAGGGAATAAGCCCTCAAAAGAGATAGCAAGGCATACGCAAACATTGAAACTTACTAGAAATGGACTAGATGTTGTGTGACTAAGTAGGAGGAAGTAGGTCAGTTAATCCATTAGATTTTATAATTATATGATGCAGAGGACACTGGGGGCAATGGAATTTCAGCTGCTATTATCCCAGGCTTGGGCTGGACAATGACATTATGACCCCCAATTACAGTCATTTTCAGGTGGACTTTGTAAATGAATGGAAATCATTCTTTTGAAAGTAACTCTTAAAAGTGAGAACATTTTTCTAATACATATTTTCTGGTCTGCTTGGCTGTCCCCTCTGGGCTCAGTCAAAGAAACTCATGCCCTGGAAGTATGTTTAGCAATTGGGCCTGTTCCCAGGTTGCGAGACATTTAGCAAAAATCCAGAGTTATTATTAGATCTAAATGGAGGCTTTTGTCAAAAGGCCTCTTGAACTGTTAGGAAATCAGAGTGCAAATTGATAATGACACACAACACATCCCTGCCCTGGCAGCTCCCCCAAGGCTGCTGAGACACCCCAGAAAGAACTTGTGTGGCCTCATGCCAACCGCGTGTTGCTCAACACACATCCTTCTCTTAAGTCAGCTTGACAACTGCATTCTTCTCTTCGTTGTAAGAGGCAGAAGGAGATGGATTAAAGAGGGTGTTTGAACTGAGACTATTAATTTCCTTGCAGTGTGTATTCAAGTCGGATCCCTTTAGAAGAGCCTTTTGTGGTTTCATAAAATTACAACTTTGGCTATTCGGCTGCCTTTTCCAAAAGTACAAATTTGGCTTCTAAAGAAAATGCACTTCATAGGAAAAAAAAGGAAAGAAATGAGTATGTAGTTATCTTAAATATATTCATTTTATATAATCGTTCTGTTACGCAAAGAAACAATTACAGCATTAAGTACTTATTAATAAAAGAAATCATAAAACACAGTCTTCATAAAATGTATAAGGTTCTTAAGATTTTTATTTGAAAAGAAATTAATAAAATGGATTTTCCCCCCCTCACAGTTTATGAAAGCTTAAAATTACTTTTAAACTGTGAGGTTTAAAAATAAATGTTCCCCTTCCTTCTTTAGATAGTTATGATTCTTTTTAACTTTTCAGGATTTAGGTGAGAGGCTATTCTGTGGGTGAAGTATGTGTGTGTGCTGTCTTGCAAAAAAAAAAAAAAAATTTGGAGAATGGATTCCTTCACCTTCATATTTTATCCTCTGTCCTTCTAACCTCCTCTAAATGTGCCTTATACTTGTGCACACGAGCATACGGCTCACTTAACTTAAATATTACTTCATATTCTTTACAGGCCCTATTTCTGTGGTCCAAGCTATACTGCAGCATCTCACACATGGCAGGAAGTCTATTTTCTTTAATGGATCTTTAAATGTAATGCCTACTAAAGGAGAGATTCTTTTAACTGATCCGAGGGTTAGACAAACTTTTGATTGGTTTTCACTGACAGGTAACTAAATCCAATTTAGTTACCATTCACCTGAGAAAGACAACTTGAATTTTTGGAGTCACATTCACTGCTTGGGGATGAATTCAGACACTAAAGGGGTGGTGTGATGGGACATAAGACAGTGAGAATTTTAAGGGGCCCTTAGTAGCAGTTTGCAGCCTCACCTGTGGTCCTGATGTTGTGTGACTTTGACCAATTCATTTTCCCCACTGAGCTTTCTCTTTGTAACTGAACTCAGTGGTTCTCAGTGTGGATATGCACTAGAACTACCACTGGAGATTTTATAAACACCTATGCCTGGGTCCCCCTTAGACAGATTCATTCAGAAACCTAATTGGGGTGGCCCAGCTGTGTATTTAAACAATTTTTTAGATGATTCCCAAGTGAAGCTGGGTTCACACTGTGGCCAATGCCTCTCAAATAAAAAGTGAAGAGAACTGTTTAGGGTCTTGTAAAAATGCAGATTCTGATTCAGCAGTTCTGGGGTAGGGTCCGAGCTTGGGCTTCAGACACCAGTGCCTGGTGATGCTGGCTGTTGCTGGCGTGCTTGGACTAGGGTCCAGAACCTGGGAACTTGTAAAACCTGTGTATTTTCAGACTCCACCTCAGGCCCTCTGAATCACATTCTGCATTTGAAAGATTCCTAGGTAATTTATAATTCATCAAAATTTGAAAATTCCTGGTCTAAGTAATCAAAGCTACGATTTTTCCAGCAGTCATGTATGGAAGTGACAGGTGGACCATGAAGAAAGCTGAGCACCAAAGAATTGATGCTGTGGTGTTGGAGAAGACCCTTGGGAATACCTTGGACTATAAGGAAATCCAACCAGTCCATCCTAAAGGAAATCAGTCCTGAATATTCATTGGAAGGACTGATGCTGAAGCTGAAGCTCCAATACTTTGGCCACCTGATAAGAAGAACTGACTCACTAGAAAAGACCCTGATGCTGGGAAAGATTGAAGGGAGGAAGAGAAGGGGATGACAGAGGATAAGATGGTTGGATGGCATCACCAACTCGATGGACATGAGTTTGAGTAAGCTCAGGGAGTTGGTGATGGACAGGAAAGCCTGGTGTACTGCAGTCTATGGGGTTGCAAAATTCGGACTCGACTGAGCAACTGAACTGAATTAAAATAATCCCTAAGAACACCCTCCCCCATAGACTCACCCACTGCCCCTGAGGCCACAAGGTCCTCAACCTCTGCCACTTCCTCCTATTTTCCTTCTGGTCCCCCTGGGCTCTCCATAACCCATCAGCTGAGCTTCCTTGTAATGTTTGGAATGTGTGTTATGGCCTGACCCTGCCTTCACATCAGGGGACATGTCAGTCTCTTTATAGTCAACAGACTTTCCCTTTTAAAACCTCCTTATTTCCCACTCATCCTTAAGATTTAGAGCTGAAGTCTTTCAGCAAATCTGATGTAACTAGTTCTAACAACTACCTGTCTCTAACATTGGAGCTAGGTCCCCTGTGCTTCCTTACAATGAAAGAAAATTGCCCATATATTTGCTTTACCCTGGCTCTAGTACATACATTTCTGAGTGTCACAAGTTGAATTTTGTTTTTGTTTTTTTTCCTGTTTATCAATGTTCTGGCACAAAATAAGCACTTCTGTGTTCCCATGTAGGTTCAGATCAGGATGGAGAATTCAGGAGGTCTTTTAGATCAACTTTGTCTTCCTGCCTGGAGTCTTGGCAACATAGCTTGTGGCTGGAGCCACTGCAGTTGGGTTTCCTATCTCCATCTGGAACTGTCTTGCCTCTTTTGTTCTGAGGACACATTGGGACTTGTGAGCTCTTGAAGGCTCAAGACCCCCAGAACAAAGCAGCTTTGGTGGGCTATCCTCCGTGACAGTAATAAGCAAGTGAGAAGGGCCTCCACTCGATTTCTGTGCACCTTGAATTTTTGACATTTATCAAAGCTGACACTGCTTCCCAAAGACCAAGGGAGGAAAGATGATGCAGATCATTTTCACTTGCCTGGTGTTCTCTAAGTTGTTTCCCAGGCTGCCTGAGAACACTTTGCATCCTGTCCAGGCCCCATAATTTCTGGTTGTTAAAGAAAGACACATGGGTATTACCAAAGCATCCTGAGACCTTGACTCACTGTTGTGTGACTTGTAAGACATGGGCAATGTGGGAGGTCATTTACTTTGATTTTCTTCTTGTGGCCCATACTGGATGTTTATGATAAAAGAGCAAGGGACACAGAGCCTGCATTCACTGCCAATTTAATACTGGATTCAGATTCTGTATACCTACTAAAGCCATTGAACATCTGTGAGGTGGCCCTTGGGTGTCAGGACTTTGCTAGGTGTTGGGAAGGGTAATTTTAATGCACCATAGATTTTCATTTATTTATTTTTTTTTGGTCATACTGCTTGGCATCTGGGATGTTAGTTCCCTGAACAGTGATTGAACCTGGGATGCCTGCATTGGAAGCATGTAACCTTAAACACTGGACCACCACGAAAGTGGGTCAACATAAGTTTTGCCTTCAAGGAGAATCCAATTGTAAATAAGAAGGACCCTGCAGCTATTATCCTGAAGAATAAGGTGCCATAAGAATACAAAAGAAAAGGCAGCTAAGTCTATTGTTTATGTTTCTTTTTTAAGGTAACAGTGGTTAGTATGTCGAGGAAATTTAAAATATTTTCTTCAGCCTTTCAGTTAATGTCTCAATTTCTTTAGCTGTGTAACAAATAACCCTGAAATTTAGTGACAAAAACAGCACCAAGAAACTTGGTGATGAAACAGCAATAGTGGATTATAGAGACTGTCTTGCCTTGTACAGATGCCTTTCACTGACATATTTAAAAGTAAAGAGATAATTATTATGCTGACAACACTAAGATTAAAAATAATAATAACGTATGAGCTAAGGCAAAGGGGTTGTCTATCAATGAAACATACTTGTGATTAGAGAGAATATTATTGAATTTCTCATGACCAGTGGGTTCACCGGGCACACAAATGAGAGTTGGAGGAAAAGTAAGAGTGTCGTTAAAACATAGAAATGCTTGGCAAAGTGCAATAAGCTGGCCTTGGCCTCATTGGCATGAATTAATCAGCAACTTAACACATATTCAACTCAAATTTTGAAGAGTATTTTGGAGGGAGAGTAGCAGGGTCCAGGCTGCAGTAAACCTGACAATGGATCATGGAGAGAGGACCAAGGGAGTCAAATTAGCAAGAATTTCAACAGTCACTAGAGAGAGGCTTGAGTTTTGACTTGGCGAGTAGCCTTGATATAACACATTGTGAATATAATATTTCAAAGACAAAAGGCTCATGTTAAAAAGAAAAAGAAATAGCCAGATACACCCTTACAAAATTTCAAGCACCAGAATAAACAGAAGATTCTGAAAACATCATGGGCATAAAAATGAAAAGGGATCCAATTTCTCATTAGTAACACGAGATACTAGAGCGTGATGTGGGGGCTTCGCTGGTAGCTCAAACGGTAAAGAATCTGCCTGCAGTGAAGGAGACCCAGGTTCGATCCACTTTCTGAATACTTTCCTTTAAAAGAGAAACAGTTTCACCTAGGAGTATTATTTTCCTGCCGCAGCTGTAACATGGGCTTCTCAGGTGGTGCTAGTGGTAAAGAACCCACATGCCAATGCTGGAGACGTAAGAGACATGGGTTTGATTCCTGGGTCTGGAAGATCCCCTGGAGAAGGGAATGGCAACCCATTCTGGTGTTCTTGATTGGAGAATCCCATGGACAGAACATGGGGTTGCAAAGATGGAGTAATGTGTTCACAGTTCTGAGTGAAAATTTTTCCAACAAAGAACACTACAGTTCGCTTTGGTGAAACTTGTGATTTCCTACTCAATAACTAGTTTTTTCTTCCTATCTGTAGACACAGATGCAGTTTCATGAAGGTATTTGTTGAGCAGGAATATACAAGGGAGGAAGTCTCTCTTATACCCCTGGAGGATGAATTATTACTCTGATTCAATTGTGGTTAAAATAGTTCCTCTTTGCTATTGATTATTCCAAGTGTGGGATTATAATATGATTCTAACCAACAACTGCTTCTAAAAAAGACTGCTTTCCTCATAAAAAGATAAAACTATTCAGGAAGGTCTCTTTGCTCCAGTGGTTCATCTTCCTGCCTCAGACTCAGTTGTTTGAGGATATTATGCTTGGAGCTTGTGACCATGAGGTAATAAGCTAACATACTATGGATGGCCAAGTGATATAATGGAAAGAGCTTGGGCCATTGATAACATTGTTTAGCCACTGCTCTAAGCCTGGTACCACCTACATCCAGATTTCCTGTTATTTGAGATAATTAAGGATTTTTATTGCTTAAGCTGCTGTGGATAAGGTTTGTCACTAGCTGCAGAAGGCATCATAAATGATTTGATGCCACCAGGGAGGCCATCATAAATGATACCTTGTACTTAATTATCTATTGGGCATAAGATGTAAAGATACTTTCAGACTTCAAAGTAGCCAGACATTCACATCTCATGAATTTCTTTTGAGGGATGTACCTGAAGGTTTATTTCAGTGCACTGAGGAAGGCAATCAGGAAAGGAAATAGAATCCACCCCAACAAGCATGAAGGGAAGTGCTGATGTGATATTGTGTGGTCTGAAAACAACGAACTGAGCTGGAAAAAAAGATAAAGGGTTGGAAGGACGGATCAGGGAGGGAGAGAGAGAGATGGAGGTTCTTAGGGGGGAAAAGAAAACATGGTAACTAAGGAGTAGAAGATATGTGTGAATTTGGGTTACACTAGACATATGACTGTATCATAAAGGGACATAAACACAGAAAGAAACAAGGAAAGTAGGAATCCCGGGTATGTGCATACTGGGGAGGGAAGACAGGGAATAAATAAGACCTGGTATGAACATGAAATGAACCATGTTGTGGCATGCTGATAAGTGAGGTAAATTAAGGAAAGATAGTAAAACATGTAATCATCACTAAGTAAGAATATTCTTCTTTGAGAATTCCATCAATTTTAGCATCAGATTCATCTAGGTTTAGCTACCAACACTGTTCATAGTTTAAAAATAAATAGATATAATTATGTAAATATAAATAAGTAGAATTAACCTTTAGACAAAGAAGAGATTTGGCTGTGGCTGTCTGACAATGTAGGGTTTCCCCAGTGGCTCAGCGATAAAGAATTACTTGCAATGCAGGAGATGCGGGTTTGATCTCTGAGTCAGGAAGATCCCCTGGAGAAGGGCATGGCAACCCACTCCAGTATTCGTGCCTGGAGTATCCCATGGACAGAGAAGTCTGGCAGGCAATGGTCAATGGGGTCACAAAGAGTCAGACGTGACTGAAGCTACTGAGCAAGCACATATGCACATTTGATAATATATACGCGATACTGTGATTGATTATGTAAAATACAGCTGACATAAAGCAGGAATTCACAGTGGAATATACAACTGTGTAGAGACACTAGCATCCTTAATTTATGTTCTGGTAAGAGCTATTAGGTATTGACCAACACTGGTGGAATAAGGAAGACATATTTAAATATGCTACTTAATGTTAAAAGTAACTGATAGAATAACTAAGAAGAATGGAATATCAAACATTTGGAGATTTGTTGAAAGAGTAGTGTAAATGAGCAAAATCGTTACTTTTTATATTGGAATAGCTGATGCAATCCTTTTTTGTCCTCTATGTGTCTTTCAAATACCACCTCAGATTGTCACCCAGTCTATGAAACATTCCCAGCTACCTGCCATCCTTGCTTCCAGGCTTCAATAGTTAATAACTTCATGTCCCCCCTATGGCATTATTTCATTCATCCATCTATTTAACAATAGTTCTTGGTGGTGTATTCTGTTTCAGGCTCTGTTGTAGTTGTTCAAATACAGCTGTAAAAAAGGCAAGATGTGTATAGGTGCTCTTCTCATGGGACTGACACTTTATAGGGAGGGACATTTTAAAGAATTAAACATTTGATGGCAGAATTAAATAAGGAGTTACAATCGCCATAGAGACTATGAAAGAGACATATAAGGAGCAGGAAGAGTATAGCTGCATAGGGAGTGAAACTAGTTTGGGGAATCTAGGAAGGCTTTCAGGAGGAGGTGATATATAAGTTGCTCTATGAAGGATGATGGACATTAACAAGATGAGGGGATGGAGGTGTGGAGAAAAAGGTAAGGTATGAGGAGCACAAAGGCAAGTTATAATGGCACAAAGCAGGAGGGAGTATGACATGTTGAAAGGAGGTTCTATCAGGGCTCCATGGTGTTGGAACATCGAGAACATTGTTGCATCTAGCTGTGTCCAACTGTTTGCTACCCCATGGATTGCAGCCTGCCAGGCTCCTCTGTCCATGGAATTCTCCAGGCAAGAATACTGGAATGGGTTGCCATTTCCTACTCCAGGTATAGAGAATGAGGGGGAGGGAAACTCACAATGGTCTTGGTGGGGGCGGAAAGCAGGGACTGTATCTTATAGGAACTTGAGGCTGTGTTATAGGTTTTATCTTTCTCATAAGAGAGTGGGGAAGCCACTAAAGATTAATTTCAATGAGACTGGTTTGTGACTGGATTGGTGGGGAACAAGTTGTAGCTTGTGGGACAAGTTCAGACCACCACCTGCTTTTAGAAATAAAGTTTTATTGGAACTTAGCCATGCTCTTTATTTACATATCTTTGGCTACTTTCACAGTATAATGGCAGACTGGGGTAGATGCAATGGAAACTGCATGGATTGCAAAGCCTAAAATACTTGCTATTTTGTCCTTTATAGAATATGGCCTCCAGAATCAATCATATTACTTACAAACAATGCGGAGAAGGATTCATGCTTTTATGCTAATATTTACTGTACTCACACCATCTGAATACATATTTTATTTTTCCATTATTAGACTTTGAGCTCCTCTTGGAACAAGGACTATATTCAGTTCATCTTAGTTTCCTGAACTCCTAATGCATTATTGTACAATGAACACTTGATTGAATCGATCCTGCTTGTTTATCTCATGGAGCGTTTAGTCCAGCTGCTAATTTAAATGATTTGGAAATTATGGGCAAGAGAGTTTGAGGGCTCCACAACATTCAGCAAGTTAATATTCACATTGGGTCTTAAATTCAAGTCTCTTGAGTCTCATTCCTGTCATCTCTGTTCTTACTTAATACAACTGTCCCAAGTAGTCTAAAAGTAAGCAATAATTTGAATGATCACTAGAATCAGAAAACTGGAGATGTATCTTTACTTACAGAGTCAGACTTTTAGAGTTGTGATGACTCATTTATGGGAAAAACGTGCCTAAGAGCTTTGTCTAAATCTGTGTGATAATCGTCTCAGTACAGCAGACGTTTGTGTATTATTTTAGCAAGTTGAGCTCAACGAAACCCCCACTAAAGCTTTGGAGCTTCTGTGAGGAGCCCTACAAGGAGGTCAGGATGCAGAAGGCTCTGTATCGGTGTTCCATATGCCTGCCTGCCCTTCCTATTAGGAGGCTGGAAATATAATTAAGAGACAAGCACCACAGATGCTGTAGTTTACAATAACTAGAAGAAACCGCCGAAACGGGTAAGACATGAAAGGATAATTTTGCTTATACAAAATAGCAGACTGCAAACTAAAACCAAGAAAAACAAACAGGCAGATGGGAAGAGTGGAGAAGACATTGGCACAGCTGTGAGCAGGAATTTAGACACCCAGATGCAACATAATTTGGGGGGAGGGGTGGGAGAGGAAGAGAATCCGGGAAAAAAAAAATCTGGAAACAGAAAAGATACTAGAGAATAGTGAGTTCCTGGTCTCTTCACCTGCAGGTGAAGCTTCTTTCCATCTACTCCTCCCACCCTAGTTGCTGAAGATCATTGCCTGGGGATGGGAAGAGATAAGCAAGGACGGAAAAGATGGGCAGGCCTCATTCCCAACAGGGAAGGCGGTGGTGGTAAAATCAACAGCTCTGATTGCAAGGGAAGAAGACCGATATGGCCATTACCTGGAAGAGGGTGAATAGTAGTGTTTGGTTTTGTTATTGGCAGCATTACTGACATGACAACACACGCGCAAGGCTAGAGCTTGCCACTGGCCTGGGGAGGCACAAGAAAGACTGACAGTGCGCATGCGCAGAGGATTTCTGCTCCGTGTAAAACTGCTGTGATAGGAACTTAATACAAAGATCATTTTCTTTAATCCCCTTTGACCGACAATAGCAAAACAAAAAACAGTAACAACAAAGAGAAAAAGAAAAACAAAGAAAATGACAACAACAAAACCCAATGATGTACTGTGTTCCTTTGTTATTTTTAGGCTTCAGGAAACTGAAGGTGTAAGGGGAGGAGCCAGGATTGGGTCTTCATCGTGTGCGAGAGTGACTTCTCCAGCCATTTAAGTACAGCGCAGGTCAAAGTCATCAAAAGAAACCCTTTTGTTTGGTAAAAGTAAATGTGACACCTAAAGGCAGCAACAATGGGTTCTTCGGCAAATGGTGACTTGGGGGAGAAAGTTCTGTTGGCCAGAGGAGATGGGACAGGGGGCCAAGGAGAGGTGGGGGAATAAGCCCTTTCCTCTGCCCTGCTCTTGGAGGACTATGTGTTCTCATCATTTGTCTTCTTTTACAGTAGACTGTTTATGCATTTTTACCCCCACTCTAATGTGAATCCCTGGAGGACAGTATTGGACATTATTCATCCTCATATCCCCAGACCCAGGAGAAAGCCTAGCCCCACTTGGGCATCACCCTTCTCTGAGAGACCCCACTGATAAGAGTGGTGGGGGTGGAGCTGTGCTGTCCAGGAGTCCCTGCCAAGCAGATGCTCAGTGAAGGAGGGCAAAGGATGGTCCTGCTTCTACCAGCCAGCTTCCAGAAGTTCCTGGTCACACCTGACATCCCCTTCCTGTGAATTCTCAGGGCATCTCTCCTCCAGCCCCCAACCCCACCACATTCTCATCACAATTCTACATACTAGGCTGACGTTTATCCCTAGAGCTATTTATGCCCATGGCGGATTTTCCTCTTAGCATCCTTGAGGTGACCTGATCAAGTGATGTGATCACATATTTTGGACAAAACAAAAGTGATTCTTTGCAAAATAAGATATCCTTATTTACACAACATGGAAATGAAAGTTGCTCAGTTGAGTCTGATTTTTTGCAACCCCATGGACTATAGAGTCCATGGAATTCTCCAGGCCAGAATACTGGAGTCGGTAGCCTTTCCCTTCTCCAGGGGATCTTCCCAACTGAGGGATGAAACCCAGGGCTCCCAGATTGCAAGCAGATTCTTTACCAGCTGAATGGCAAGGGAAGCCCTATTGACGCAACATAGCTCATAAAACCTCTTTCACAGATAATGGACACTAATGTCATTTTTTCCATTATTTCTAATTTCATTCCCTTCCCAGAGCTCCAGGAACAACACAAAGCTGAACTCCTTGAGTGGGGATGTGAATGCTTCTTGGTGGCTATGGGACCTCTCAGCCTGTCGCCACAGGAAATGAGGCGAAGTTCCCGTATCTTGGAGGATATATCTCTTCATGGGAAGAGAAAAATTGCCGCTCTGTATTCCAGCTCCTGGGCTGTTCCACCAGCTATTTTGGGGAAGGGGAAAGCCAGTCTCACAACACTTTCCCCAGAGAAAAGATGCCAATGTCAATGTCAGCCATTAGGAAACGTCATTAAAGCAGATGAGAAATGGGCTGTGGACATTTTTATGAGCCCAGAATACTCTGCTTGGAGATTTTATGGAGACCACAGGAAGCCAGAGAGACAATGACATTCATACCCTTTTTTAGAGTCTGGTGAGGAGCAATTTTTTTGTACTCAACAGAGTGTGTTTTTTTGAAAGGGAAAGTTACTGTTGGGGGCCAGGTCCAACTAAGCCTTATTCAGAGAATTTGTTGATCTGTTGGAGATAGATGCTGCAGGCCAAGTAGCTGTGGGCTCAATGCCCAAATCCTCCCAGAATTGCAGAGAAGATTCTTCTCTTTGACTCCAGGCTACTCTGGGAACTAGTCCTTGGAGAAGCCTGTTGTGCTTAAATCTCTGTCCTTGCAACAGCACATCTGTAATCTCTTTATCTTTGTTTTGCTCTTTTTTCACACGACGAAATGAAGTTCAGAAAGGTTGAGAAACTTGCACAGACATACAAATGGTAAGCAACGGAGTTGGAGTTTGACTCTGCATTTTCTTCTTTTCCATGTTACTTCTACCCAGGCCCAGAGAGGCAGATGCAAAGCCAGGATAGGCAAAAGGCTGCACAAATAAAACTGCCCCCAAACGAGGTCTCCTGAGTTTCTATTTAGGTCTACCAGCCCAGCAGAAATATTTCCCTCTGTAAATCAGGAGTTGTGTTTTTAAGGCATGGATTCGCATGGCGGAATATGAGGGAGGTGTGCAGATTCTTGGCAGTGCGCTTTCTGCCTTCACAGTATTGCGATTGTGTCCTTTCCCTGGAGTCCCAGGAGAGGGAAGGGGCCGAGTTTATCCAGAATATTCCTGAAATGCAGAGCTTTCTTATTTATAGTGACATCCTGTGGTCATCATATGTTACTGCAATCTATGTTGCTTCAGGAGCCAAACATTCTATTTTTATTTTTTCAATTTTAAACAGTATTATTTTACTCTTCCATTCATTAGTTGAATCAGAAGTTTCTAAGCATCCGGTAAGTGCCAGGCACTGTGCTAGGCATTTAAGAATATTAGAATATACTTACCTAAGAACCATGGAAAGACCACAAAGAAACTATTATCACAGCTCATTTCTGATAAATAAAGAACTGTAATTCAATGGAGCATCTGCCATGCAGTGAACCAGGCACTCATTTATTATTCCACTGTGTCTTTACAATGACGCTACCTGGTGACTGTTCTCATCCACACCTCAGCTTTGTGGAAACTAAAGTTATGAGAGGTTATTTAAATTATCCAAGTTGAAGGAAGCTTATAAGTGGTGAGGTTAGGTTTTGAGAACTGATTGTTCATTTCTCAAAGTGAGAACTACACTATTATGTGTCCAAGCAGCTGATTGATTCCAGGATGAGGTGACACTTGAGATGGACTTAAATGGCTGTGTTTCTTCCATGAACACATGAAAAAAAATTCATCAATTTTTATTGGAGAATTGTTGCTTTACAAGGTTGTGTTTGCTTCTGCTGTAGGCAAAATGAATCATCTATATGTGTGTGTGCGCGCGTGCGTGTGTGTGCAGTCGTGTCTGACTCTGCGATCCCATAGACTGTAGCCTGCCAGGCTCCTCTGTCCGTGGGATGTCCCAGGCAAGAATACTAGAGTGTATTGCCCTTTCCTCCTACAGGGGATCTTCCTGATCCAGGGATTGAACCCACGTCTCTTGAGTCTCCTTCACTGGCAGGTGGATTCTTTACCACTGTGCTACCTGGCAAGCCACATATCCATATATCCCCTCTTTCTGGATTTCCTTACGGTACAGGTCGTCCCTATAGTTCAAATGGTAAAGAATCTGCTTGTGATGCAGGAGACCCAGGTTTGATCCCTGGGTCAAGAAGATTCTCTGGAGATGGGAATGACAATCCAATCCAATCCAAACAGTGGATTCTGTTATCTGGAGAATCCCATGGACAGAGGAGGCTGGTGGGCTACCCTCCGTGGGATCACAAAGAGTCGGACATGATTGAGTGACTAACACTACATACAGTAGGTCCTCGTTAGTTATCTACTTTATAACTAGTATCTATAGTGTATATGTGTCAATCCTAATCTCCCATTCCTCCCACCCCTCCTTCCCCCTTGATATCCACGTTTGTTCTATACATCTGTGTCTCTATTTCTGCTTTGCAAATAAGATTACCTGCACCATTTTTCTAGATTCCATATATATGCATTAACATATGATATTTGTTTTTTTCTTTCTGACTTACTTCATTCTGTATGACAGTGTCTAGGTGCATCCACAGTCTGCAGAGGACCTACTTTTGCCACCATGGTTTGCATGAGACCATGAAAATGATAGGATATCAAACCTTCCAGATGTGGTTAAATTATATTCGACTTAGGTCAATTCTACAACCAAAAACAAAACAAAGCACACTGCTGCTAAGATTGTGTTTGTACTTCAGCTGGGTTTCTTATTCAAACTCACGATTATGAGCACATGTAAACAAAAAAGGGAATTATGTTGTAAGTACTGTATTGTAACCTGCTTATTTTATCTAATTTATTAGATTTCTGTGGTGCTGGAGAAAACTCTTGAGAGTCCCTTGGACAGCAAGAAGATCAAACCAGTCAATCCTAAAGGAAATTAACCCTGAATATTCACAGGAAGGACTGATGCTGAAGCTGAAGCTCCAATACATTGACCACCTGATGTGAAGAGCCAACTCATTGGAAAAGACCTTGATGCTGGGAAAGATTGAGGACAGGAGAAGGGAGAAACAGAGGATGACATGGTTGGATGGCATCACTGACTCAATGGACATGATTTTGAGCAGACTCTGGGAGATAGTGAAAGACAGAGAAGCCTGGTGTGATGCAGTCCATGGAGTCACAAAGAGTTCGACATGGCTGAGCAAATGAACACCAATAACATTAGATTTCTATTGCTATCTATCAAATTATCACAAAGTTTAGTGCCTTAGCCCTAGGTCAGAAGTCTAGGGAATCTCCATGGCTTCTCTGCCTGGGGTCTCACTGGGCCAAAGTCAAGGTATCTGTGAGGCTGGACTTGGGGCTGGAGACTCTGCAGGAGAATCTTCTTCCAGGTTTGTTTGGATTATTGGCAGAATTCTGTTCTTTGTAATTATAGGACCGAGAGCCCCTTTTCTTTGCTGAGTGCTGGTCAGAGACCACTCTTTGTGTCTAGAGGCTGCTCTCCGGTCCTTGGCAGTGGCCCCTGCATCTCAGAAATGGGGAGCTTCCCCCACAGCCAGCCTCTCTCATCTCCATGACGTCCTCTTCTGCTGCTGTTCTGGAGAAATATCTCCATTTTAAAGGGTCCTTGTCATTAAGTTAGGCCCACCTGGATGACCTCCCCTTTGTTACATTCAACCGGTTAGAAACCTGACTTACATTGCAAAATCCCTTTTATTGTGTAATGGAACATCCCGTGGGAGTGCCACTTGAGGACAAAAGTCATGGATCATCTCAGCATCCTACTTATTCTGCTTAACAACGTTGCTTTCTACATATATTTATTGAGGGTCTACCAAGTGCTAGATTTTAGACTCTAGAACTAGGACAGTGAACAAATGAGAGACCCTGCATTTATGTAGCTGATATATTAGTGTTCTGGAAAGAGAAATAATTTGCATTTCCTAAAGTTCTCTTGTGCTTTTCAATATTTATGGCTGTGTCATCCCATTGTATAAGCGCAGCATAAATTAAAGAAATAATTCCAATTATTGGACAACCTTATATCTTTTCTACTTTTGAATTTATAAACAGTACTACAGTAGACATTCTTTTTATCAGATAGGTGCTTGGAGATGAAAGGTGGGAGTCAATGTGTATGATTTGGATACAAGTTATCTAATATCCCTCTAGAACACCTGTCCAATCCATATTCCTGCCAACATTGAAAATCTTTCTTATGAGATTGAACTTTATATATTCCCTGGTGGCTTAGTGGTAAAAAATCTGGCTGCAAACGCAGGAGTCGCAGGTTCCATCCCTGAGTCAGAAGGTCCCCTGGAGCAGGAAATGGCAACCCACTCCAGTATTCTTGCCTGGGAAATCCCATGGACAGAGAAGCCTGGCAGGCTTCAGTCCGTGGGGTTACAGAGAGCTGGGTACGACTTAGTCACTAAACAATAGCAGCAACAATTATATATAAATATAAATATATATATGTAGAGAGAGAGAGAGAGAAATGTATACAACCCTTGTGTTTTTCCTGCTCACATTCTTTGCCAATTTTTTCACACTAGACTGCTTTTATCTTTTAGATCATTTTATTAGAGTTCTTTCAATATTATAAATGAACTCTGCTGTCATTTACACTGCAAATTATGTCCCAGTTCATTGCCTTTAATTTTATTTATGACATTTTTTGATAGAAGGGATTTTTTTTTTTTAATACAACTTGTTCATGTTTTTCTTTATGGTTATGCTTTTTGGTAGTCTTTTTCACCCCCTTGTGTAAGTATGCACATTTTTTTTTGAGTTTATTTTTATTACAAAAATATTTAACTTGGCCCTAAATTAGGGATTTTACATTATTTTTCAAAAGTGTAACCAGTTACTCTGCCTTTATTTAATGAGTAAACCAAACATTTCAACATATCCAAATGTTTCCAAGTACTTTGTTCTCCTCTGGACTTTTAATATCGTTTCACTGCTCTGGCTCCCTGGGTCCCCCCATGCTGTCTCGTTGGAGCTTTATCATGTTTCAGTTGTTTGATAAGCCAAGTGCTTTATCATTGCTCTTATTTGAAATAGCAAAAGGTCTGGCCAGTCTCACAGTTTATCCTTTTGGATGTGTCATAAATATAATTTTTAATTCAAATTCAGAGTTTTAGTACTCAATATGAACATGAGAACACATGGAAAGGCAGTTTCAGCTTTAGAATTATGATGGCTTAACTTCACATAGTTGTGTGTTTTCTTCCAGCCCACATTCAGCCCCATTCAAGACTCCCTGAAGGTGTCTGCTGGAAGTTCTGTGCGTGTGTCCTTCGCTTCCTAATCTACAACCTCCCATCAGTTACTTATGCCAGCTGACTTTACCTACCATTTTTAAATTTTTAAAAAAATAATTAAATGTATTTATTTTTAATTAAAGGATAATTGCTCTACAATGTTGTGTGGAGTATTACTCAGCCATGAAAATGAACTAATTTGAGTCAGTTCTAATGAGGTGGATGAATATAGAGCATATTATAGAGATTGAAGTAAGTCAATCTGGGGTGGCAAGAGTCAGACACAACTGAGCGACTGAACTGAACTGAACTGAAGAAGAAGATTTAGCTTCGGGACCAGGGACCAGGCTTGATCACTCAAGAGCTTTTGCATAGCAGAGTTTTATTAAAATATAAAAAGGGACTGACTCAATGGACATGAGTTTGAGTAAACTCCGGGAGTTGGTGATGGACAGGGAGGCCTGGCGTGCTGCAGTCCATGGGAGTCACAAAGAGTCAGAGACGACTGAGCCACTGAACTGAAGTAAGTCAGAAAGAGAAAACCAAGAATCATATTTTAATGAACTATATGGACTCTATAAAGATGGTACTGACTACTGATGAACCTATTTTAGGGCAGCAATGGAGACATAGACATAGAGGACAGACTTATGGACACAGTGGGGAGCAGGAGGAAGGAGAGGGTGCAATGTATGCAGAGAGTAACATGGAAGCATATGTATTGCCATATGTAAAATAGATAGCCAATGGGAACTTGCTATGTGACCCAGAGAACTCAAACCAGGGCTCTGTAACATTTACCATTTTAAAAACACATCAGTTGTCTTCCAGGCTCTTCCTGGCTTCTTCCTGATTGTCAGTATTTTGACTAGTCCCTCTAGCAGCCTCCTAACCATCTCTGCTGTCTCCAGGCATGTCCAGTCCATACCCCAGAGGTACCACCATGATGACTGTCTCAAATCCTGAGCTGATCGTGTCTCTTCCAGCATAAGCCTGTCAACTGCCCCTCATCACCCATGATATAAAGTACAAGGCCTTCACAATTTGTTATTTCTCCATCTTTCCAACTTCATCTCCCTTAAGACTCTGTCTTCCAACTTCATTCTTTCTACTTCTTTCTCCCTCTCCATTCCAAGCTATTTGCACCTCACTTCCCTGTCTTTTTTTATTGTAGTTGATTTACCTTATTATTTTATTTTCAGGTATACAACAGTGATCCATTCATACACACACACAGACATATATATATGTGTGTGTGCGTGTGTGTGTATATGTATATATATATACATATTTGTTTATTTATTTTTGATGCAGTCTCCCAACACGCCCTTCCCCACTGCTTCAGCTTCCCGTGCTAATACATTAACACCTGTCTTTCCTTTAAGACTGAGCTCGGACAACTTCATCTTCTTCCAGGTGTGTTCCGTGACATCCCCAGTTCCTCTCCCCTCATATTCCACTTCAGACACCCCACCCCCATGTTCCCCAACATGCAGAGAGCAGCTGAGTGATCTTCATCTTCTCATCTTGGCATCATCACCTCTCCACAGAATATTATCATTTTCCATTTAGGTCCTTGTTTTTTGAAAAATATAGATTACATGAAGTCTCCAACTGATATCTTACTGATGTATAAATGTACAGGCTGTAATTATGGAAAAACCCAACAAATACATGTGTATAATGTATATTTTCTAATAGTTATGTAAGTTTCTATAACATTCCTGTCAATATTCATCATTTTTGTCCACGTCTTCCTTCAGTATCACCTCTTCTAATGTCATGCCCTCTGTGTTGATCATGGCCCTTAAAAAAACCCTGAACTCTGCTTTAAAGGATAGAATAATTCTTTGCATAAATTTTGTCTTGCAGGTTAAGCACAGATACCACAAATTTTGTAAAACCTTTCTCTCTTATTGCTAATTCTGGAGTCTCTAAACTAAAAGGAGCAGGACATTTCTTTTTCCCAGTCTAGAGAGTATCTTTATTAACAAGTTCACATGTGCTAACACTTCCTGGAGTTCAGTGACTGCAGTTCCTGGGAGACAAGAAGCAGCTTTCATCAAAAATGCTCTACTTGGCTCTGCAGACCTCTCTGAAATTAACTTCACGTGTTATCCAGGCCACCCAAGGTTGCTATGGAAACCAACATGTCAGCTCAGCAAAAAATAAGATAAAGATTTGGAAGAAGTCACTGATGCTGCAACCTCCTTCTCAGTATCTCCCTCATTCTCTCTTTGTGCAGACATGTGTAAGATTGTGTGTGTGTGTGTGTGTGTGTGTGTATACACGCGTGTGTGCTTGCATGTGCCTGAATGAGAGCTCGGTATCAAAAACTACACTGTCCTTTTCCACTGAGTGTACATGCAGGGTTGGGGCTCCCGAGCTGATCTTAACTGCTAGGGTGGGGGCTTCTTCTGACAGGCACCCCAGCCTGGGGAACCACAAAGAGAGCACTGCCTTTCTAAATAGACTTCAGAGAAGAAATAGTTATGTAAGGAGAAATAACCACCGTCAGTCCCGAGGACTACGCCACATTCCACAGAAAGGAAAATAAAAAGCTGCGGTCAGTGTTTTGCTAATGTCTCCGCTGTTAAAACAGAACCCCAAGCCAGAGCCAGGGAAAACATGTCATTCAGGCCTTGGAGGAGGCTCTTGTAAAAGTCCCTGTTTGGACTTGGAGGGGGAACCCACCCAAGGCGGCACAGTGGGAAATCTTTCCAGTGCTAGAAATTCCAGCTGGATGCTGCAGTTGCTTTGGGCTCTAGTTGGGAATGAGGTAGACTAACGAGAGAAGCCCAATTGCAGGCTTATATTCACTCAGGCTCTCATTCACTAAGATGTGAGATGACTGAGCTCTGGGTTCTCGAATGTTCTTAGCTGCTTTATATACACTCTGAGGTTGGAGAGCAATGCAGCAGCTTATGGTTGCTCAGATATTCAGGGTGTGTGTTGATGTGGGCGAAGTCTGGAACTCAAATCCCTTAGGGAGGAAATAAACTGAGCATTGATTGTATCCAGGGGTCTGCCCCAAAGTGTTTCAAACATATTATATAAAAAGTCATTCCGTTCTCACAGCAAGCCTGAATGCTGACAGTTTTACATACAGAAACTGAGACGCAAAACGTCCAAGATTTGATTTCAAGCCTTCAGGGCATCTCCAGCCCTGTTTTTCTTTCTGCTTCCCATTATAACACATTAACTCTTACAGGGATACATAAAATTATAAAAGTGCCATGTAGTTGCATACTGCTCTTCTAGCCTAGGCACTTCCTTATATGTACAAATGATTTCAGAAAGCACTGTTAGAGAAAGCATTAATAACTTCACAAGAACCAATCTTTCCTATTGGGAAACTGAATGCTCCATTTAGGATGAGTCAGGAGAAGAAAATTAAAATTTAATTTCCTTCTTCCCTCCTTCCTCCCCACTCCCTGCCTCACCTCAATAATTCAACATGTGCCTTTTGAACATTTATTTTGTTTCAGCCTCTGTGAGATGCATCTGGTACTCTGAATTTTCTGGGAGTTTCCAGGACAGGTTGTGGCTTCAGAGTCTTCCTGGACATAAAGAGCTTTGTCACTGGCTTTCGTGGATGGACTTCCCTCACTTTCTTGGTAGCTTACCTTTGCATGTAAAAGAGTATTCAGATTTTCTTTTAGACCTTTCTTTCTAGATATACTGTAGCAGAAAGATGTCAAGCTGTTTATCTTTTCTTTCAGAAATATGTATTGAAGTGCTGGCCTTAAGCAGGCTCACCTCATGGCACTCATAGGATTGAGAGTTCTCTGCCCTTGAAAAATGTCTCATATTGTCCAACATGCCGAAGAATTGATGCTTTTGAACTGTGGTGTTGGAGAAGACTCTTGAGAGCCACTTGGACTTCAAGGGGATCAAACCAGTCAATCCTAAAGGAAATCAGTCCTGAATATTCATTGGAAGGACTGATGCTGAAGCTGAAGCTCCAATACTTTCACTACCTGATGCAAAGAACTGACTCATTGGAAAAGACCCTGATGTTGGAAAAGATTGAAGGCAGGAGGAAGAAGCGGGTGATAGAGGATGAGATGGTTGGATGACATCACCAGCTCGATGGACATGGGTTTGAGCAAGCTCCTGCAGTTGGTGATAGACAGGGAGGCCTGGTGCGCTGCAGTTCATGGGGTCGCAAAGAGTTGGACACGACTGAGGGACTGAAATGAAATGAATGTTCTAATCACAGCAATAACTACCATAATTAGTATATACTGGGAATCTTTCTAAACACTGCTTGTGTATTAACATGAGTATTTCTATAATAACCTAGTGATCATGCTTATTGGAGAAGGAAATGGCAACCCACTCAAATATTCTTGCCTGGAGAATCCCAGGGATGGGGGAGCCTGGTGGGCTGCCGTCTATGGGGTCACACAGAGTTGGACACGACTGAAGTGACTTAGCAGTAGTAGTAGCAATAGTGATCATGATATTATTATCATTGCCAATTTACACATTAGAAAACTGAGGCCCTGGGAGTTAAGTGTATACTGTTTGATGTAAATGAAGGAACTTAGACATGAATGGATACAGTAGAAATTCAAGAGTTTCAAATTCAAGCCCTTTTGAAATGGAAACCATCACAGTACCTGCCCCTAGAGGCCAGTGGCTGGTAATTCTAACAGAGTTCCAATGGTTTTTCATCTAAGACTCATCATTTTGACCAGTGTCCTTCTATAAATATCTTTTTGTGGATGAAAGTCTATCTAGAAGGTTCTTTTTCAGGAACAATGCTGCGGAGAGGCCAAGAAACCGTTTGGATGATCAGACTTGGGGTAAACCCATGAGCCATGGCTAATCCTGAAAACTTTCAAAACTCAAGCGCAGTGAAAGGTTTCTTGGATATAAAAATGCTCATTTTGTTGTGGATCAATGATACATGAAATTAGAAAATATTCATTAAACATTTCCTCCCAATGACTGGAAATTCTAAACCATGTCTCTTTCTTTGCCCCTTTAACTAGGATTTCCTATCAGTCATATAAACAGGTCCTTCATGGCTTGCAAACACAATTCCTTCCACAGTGGATTCACTAAATGTATAATATATTTACATGCATATCTTTTACTAGATAGAGCGGTGTGGTGAACACTGGGTTCAAGCACTTGTTAATGTTCTTTTTCTTCAAAATCCTTTACACAAGAGTATCCTTACTATTGATGGCACACTCAGAACAGAAGGAAGATGACACTAGCATAATGCATGGTAGTGATATAGGGATTTTATTTTCCTCACTTGATACTATTATGTTTGTTGTGGTCAGGCAGGTCAGATATTTCTACAAAATACCACTACAGTGCAATTGGATTGTGGTATTAAGGGGATTTTTTTCAGCTGGATTATTCATTGCAAAAACAAAAGCAACAAGAATTGCAAAATTGACATTGCATCATCAATTTGTCCTTTGTTTACTGGTTGTCTACAAATCTCTAAGGAAAAGTCAAAGCAGCACATTCAGATAGAAAGTAAAGATTTAGTGTATGTTGTCTGAAGGGGCTTCCCAGGTGGCACTAGTGGTAAAGAATCTGTCTGCCAATGCAGGAGATGCAAGAGATGCAGGAGATGCAAGAGATGCAGGAGATACAAGAGATACAGACCCAGGGTTTGATTCCTGGGTCATGAAGATCCCCTGGAATAGGAAATGGCACCCCATTCCAGTATTCTTGCCTGGAAAATTCCATGGACAGAGGAGCCTGGTGGGTTGCAGTCCATGGGTCTGCAAAGAGTCAAATATGACACATGCAGTCTGAAATCAGGAAATAGCTTTTATAACTAAGCAGAAAATATGTACAAAATTTGAGATTATGATCTTTCACATTTACTGATAGTGTAGAAATACTTTTCCACTTAAAAGTAAGTGGGTGGATGGAAATGAAAAATTTAGAAAAAAGTCTCTAAGGTACTTAGCTGCAGAAATGACATTCAGAATTATTGGTGGGCCGTTCTTCATAAGAGCCTCTCCCATCTCTACTGATACTCTCGTTTGGGAGTCTCTTTGGCTGCCTGTTGAAGGCAGAATTCCACATTTCCAGAATAGGGTTTCTATCACTGGCCACGTCTATAGGGATTTGCCATCCTCTCCTTTCCTTTCTTCCCCCTGGACTCAGAAAGTAAGCTGGGGTCATGTGAGGCACTTTTGTAACATAGTCATTTCTTAAATAGCCTGAAACTTATATCCATGTAATTACTTACTAATATCCCTACCAGACCAGAGGTATTGGTTTCTTATGCATCTTGAAGAAGCCTTCTAAGAGTTCTGCATCCCAAAAGCCTTCCTCCTGCCTTGGAATTTGAACTTGTTCACTAGATGCTAAAGTTCATGAGAGTAGGGTCCATACCCTTCTTTCTTAACTGTTGTTTTCTCAGAATCAAACACAAGTACACGTTGTTACTGCTGAATCATTACCTCTTGAATAAAGAAGTCTATGATGCCCACTGCCTGCATCACGTCTTTGGAGGGTGGTTGGAGCAGTATCATTTGGTGCAACGTATGTCAGAGGGTGATGAGTGACTTCTGCAGGTAACCATGCCAGGCTAGATCATTGTGGTTGGAGCTGCTGACACAGACATTCTCTATAGTCATCAGAATTTTAAATGTAATGGTCAAGAAGGGCCAACTCAAATGCAAGTCGACCTAATTTGAAACAAACTTGGAGGAATTATTTAATTCTGACTTTTGCAAAGCACAGCCATGAAGATACTTTATGAACTGAACTATATAAAAATTTCTATGTATTTTACTCAAATGTAATTATAAGTAAAATGTAAGCATCCGATACAATAAATTCTACTACTAATTTTTCATTGAGCCTGGAGTCCTTAACTGAGTGTGATTTTGTCCCTTGGGGGACATTTCTAGAGACAGTTTTGGTTGTCCCCAGAGGGAAGAGGAAGCATATATGGCAATAATGGGTGATGACTCCCTGCTATACTCAAGACAGCTTCTACCCCCACACCACAACAAAGCATTGTCCAGTCTAAAGTGTCAAAGCTGATGAGTTAGGGAAACCCAGACCAAACGTGGCTGTGACCAAGTGCCTCTCCTCCTTGAAGTCAAATTTGTTCTCCTTCAGTGTTTCTGACCTGTCCTTTCAGTCTCCCATTTTCTCCTGGTCCTCCATGTGTTCACCACCTTTGAGCTTACGGGTGAAGTACCCATGTCTCTGCTGTCTCTTGTCTTATTCTCCAAGCCAGGCAAGCCCACTCGTTCTTGTGACAGAGTCATCTTCGACAGTCATGCTAAATGTTTTCTTTCCTCCCATCTGCATCTATCCCAACTTTATTTGCTTTCAGCAAACTGACCTTTGTCTATTTTTTTGTTATTTTGGGCCTAAATTCACTCTTTGGACTTGACATTGCTGTTTGGTTTCCTTACTGATGACTTTTTGAGGCTTGGTCCTGGATAGCTAGAGACTCCAACATCCACCTCTCTGCGCCACCCCCCCCCCCCCCCACCCACCACCTTTGAGAGAATTCATTACCCTGATTCTAGTCTCACACCCACACCACTCATTAGGCCAATTATTAGCCTAAAGCCATCTGCATCCCCAATAAGTGTGTTCAAACTCACTTATTATTGACAATTGCAGAGGGTCTCAATTCCCACATACTAGAAGCACAGAAATAAATGTGTTCATTGGAAACTGGAAAGCATGGCCTTGAGATCCTGAGAGAAACTACACACTTGATTCATGATTATTGGACAGGAGTAGATATTAGTTAAGAGCGAGTGAAATATTCAGACTTATTTTGCTTTCGTCTAGTATGTTCCATAGTGTCTTTCGTTTATGAATTTAATTTTTGGAACATTAAATCAAAGGGCTAAAATGTGCAGAATAAATGAAATCCAGTTTTAATAACTTACCTTCCCATGCCTACTACTGTGATACCTGGCAGCTTTGAAGGACTATGGTGAGCAGGAAGTTCCACACCAATTCTCCTGGACTACTTGACTTCTCATCACAGGGTATTTAGTAAACTTATTTATTTGCTTATTAATTGATAGTTAAAAATTCTCAGGACATAGGGTGGGTGACACAGTGACCTATATGACCTATATAAATATTTTAATGGTCATGACTTACACAATTGCTTAAAGGTAAATTTAAGTGTGATATTTGCATTGGGTAATACCAGGTATATTTGCTTCTTTCAATGTGCAGTTCTAAATGCCAGATGCAGTATATTTGCTTTTTAACTTTTCATTACAACTATAACACACAGTAAAGTGTACAAAACTTAGTGCATTTTTACTTTATTTTATTGCACTTGCTTGCTTAAAGTAAACACTTCCATGTAACCAACCATTGCTCACAAAATACAAAATGTTACATAGAATCCAAAATTCCCCCTTTTGCCACCTTTCAGGTATTACCACACTCTAAAAGGAAACTGTGCCTTAACCTTTATCACCATAGAATAGTTTTGTCTGCCCTTAAACTTGTAAATGGAAACAAACAGTATTTTCCCCTGGATATATTGTCTCTAAGAGCAATTTTTGTAATTATATGATAAAAGTTTATTCTTTTTCATATACATATATTTAGTTCTTGCTTTATTGAACCAACTATCATCTTTAGTGGAATTTTTGATAAGAACATTTCCATCTTTAGCAACATTTTCGTTAGGTATGGAGACAAAAAATAGAGAATGCACTTACTAAATCATAAAGCTATAAATAGGCATGATGAAATCAGAATTCTACTTAAAATAATTTTTAGTGATAACCATTTGGTAGTCTCACAACTCCATAGATGCAAAAATTACAAATCTACACAACAATGATACAAATCTAAAACCTAGCTAACGGAAGAAAATTACACTTTCATTACACTAATAAATCAAAACAGTGTATCAATACGACAAATACATCAATGGAGCATTTGCTTTGGTCATATCTCTGAGAAGCATTTAATGACATTGAAACGTTCTTTCAACTGGATAATAAGTGCCAAAATGTGAAATGCAAAGCTGAATACATGTGTATGTATCCTGTACTATATGATACCAATTTGTTAATCTTATAAACAGGTCATTTTTAAAGATATCAAACAGAGAGATAAATTTAACTACAGTTATTTTAAGATTGTGAGTTGCTGATGGGTGGTTAGAATTTGTAATTTTACACTATCCTGTATTTTCTAAATGTTATTGTTAATAAATGGCAGCCCATTCCAGTACTCTTGCCTGGAAAATCCCATGGATGGAGGAGCCTGGTAGGCTACAGTCCATAGGTCGCAAAGAGTCAGACACGACTGAATGACTTTACTTTCACTTTCATTGTTAATTTTGATAATGTAAAGCTAATATTTAAGGTGTTTTCTTTGGGCTAGGTGGCCTGTGATGTCATCTACAGATATTGCTAATTTGCATCCTATTCTAGTGGATGTGTTTGATGTTTCAGGTCTTACTATGTTGGCTAGAAATGGAGCAGCCACGTAAATCCACTTCCTGATTTAAATAAAAATGCCTGCAGTGATTCTCTGTTAAGTATGGAGATCAGTATGGGTTTAAGATATGTATTCCACAAAATGTCTGTTCAAGTTTATGATGTCATTTTGGCTACTTTCTGTTTGTACTCAGTGATCAGTGCAAAGAAATAGAGAAAACAATAGAATGGGAAAGACTAGTGATCTCTTCAAGAAAATTAGATACCCAGGGAATATTTCATGCAAAGATGGGCTCAGTAAAGGACAGAAATGGTATGGACCTAATAAAAACAGAAGATATTAAGAAGAGGTGGCAAGAATACACAGAAGGATTGTACAAAAAAGATCTCCATGACACAGATAATCGCAATGGTGTGATCACTCACCTAGAGCCAGACATCCTGGAACGTGAAGTCAAGTTGGCCTTAGGAAGCATCATTATGAACAAAGCTAGTGGAGGTGATAGAATTCTAGTGAGCTAGTTCAAATTTTAAAAGATGATGCTGCAAAAGTGCTGCACTCAATATGCCAGCAAATTTGGAAAACTCAGCAGTGGCCACAGGATTGGAAAAGGTCAGTTTTCTTTCCAATCCCAAAGAAAGGCAATGCCAAAGAATGCTTAAACTACCACACAATTGCACTCATCTCACACGCTAGCTAAGTAATGCTCAAAATTCTCCAAGCCAGGATTCAGCAATACATGAACCGTGAACTTCCAGATGTTCAAGCTGGTTTTAGAAAAGGCAGAGGGACAGAGATCAAATTGCCAACATGTGTTGGATCACGGAAAAAGCAAGAGAGTTCCAGAAAACCATCTATTTCTGCTTTATTGACTATGTCAAAGCCTTCAACTGTGTGAATCAAAATCAACTATGGAAAATTCTTCAAGAGATGGGATACCAGACCACCTGACCTACCTCTTGAGAAATCTGCATGCAGCTCAGGAAGCAACAATTAGAAATGGACATGGAACAAAAGACTTGCTCCAAATAGGAAAAAGAGTATGTCAAGGCAGCATATTGTCACCCTGCTTATTTAACTTCTATGCAGAGTACATCATGAGAAATGCTGGGCTGGATGAAGCACAAGCTGGAATCAAGATTGTTGGGAGAAATTTCAATAACCTCAGATATGCAGATGACACCACCCTTATGGCAGAAAGTGAAGAAGAACTAAAGAGCTTCTTGATGAAAGTGAAAGGAGAGTGAAAAAGTTGGCTTAAAGCTCAACATTCAGAAAACTAAGATCATGGCATCCGGTCCCATCACTTCATGGCAAATAGATGGAGAAATGGTAGAAACAGTGACAGACTTTATTTTGGGCAGACTCCAAAATCACTGCAGATGGTGACTGCATCCATGAAATAAAAAGATGCTTACTCCTTGGAAGGAAAGTTTTGACCAACCTAGATAGCATATTGAAAAGCAGAGACATTACTTTGCCAACAAAGGTCCATCTAGTCAAGGCTATGGTTTTTCCAGTCTTCATGTATGAATGTGAGAGTTGGACTATAAAGAAAGCTGAGCACTGAAGAATTGATGCTTTTAAACTGTGGTGTTGGAGAAGACTCTTAGGAGTCCCTTGTACTGCAAGGAGATCCAACCAATCCATCCTAAAGGAAATCAGTCCTGAATGTTCATTGGAAGGATTGATGCTGAAGCTGAAACTCTAACACTTTGGCCACCTGATGTGATGAGCTGACTCATTGGAAAAGACCCTGATACTGGGAAAGATTGAAGGCAGGAGGAAGAGGGGACGACAGAGAATGAGAAGGTTGGATGGCATCTCCGACTCAATGGACATGAGTTTGAGTAAGCTCTGGAAGTTGGTGATGGACAGGGAAGCCTAGCGTGCTGCAGTCCATGGGGTCACAAAGAGTCGGACACGACTGAGTGACTGAACTGAACTGAGAGATTGTAATTTAGCATTGCAGTTCAGTCAGATCCTATAAAATAGTAACAATTAGTTTTGGCTTTTGTGAGCGATATAGGCATAACACAGGACAATAGCATTATAGCATAAAAATGCAAAAGAAACTAGAAAAACCAGAACTTATAACCTCATCAGTGATACCCAATATTAAAACTTTTTCCCCTAAGTACAGTTGCTATGCATGTATGTGTGTATAGTTTTACAAACTAACACTTCACTAACCATTTATAATTTTATATTAATGAATATTCATCCATATTGATTTTTAATGCTTAACTCTTTCTTTGTACAGTTATACCATGAAAATTAGAAAATTTCATAAAGCAGAATAATAAAATTTCATGATTCTAGATAAAGGATGAGTAGGGTGAAATTCCACACCCTCCATATAGTGCACGGGCATGATTCTTATGTCAGTGTCCAGTCAAGCCAGGTTCCAGGGGGACAGTGCAGAGTATGAGGGGACACTTTAACTCTCTGTCTCCCTTCTGATATTTGTTCTTTGGCCTTGGGGTCCTAGTTCAGGCATCTGCAATCTTGGTATTTTGGATCTGAAGTCAGTGCTTGACCTGGGTCCACAGGTTTTGAGAGTAAGTGTAGAAGCACATTTTTGGGGCATTTTCATGACATTGCAGTCTCAAGGACTATGAATTTTCAAGGGGACTGGCCAATATACATATTAAGGATCAGGTAAAGAAAAATTCTTCAGGATCCAGCAGGTCGTCAACTAATGTTCTCATGTTGATTATTATTATTGTTATTGATTATTTTCGGAGAAACTGTTATCCAGCCATAACTTAAACAAAGGAATATGATTTGGAAGAATTTGTTATTTTTGAAATAAAGCAGCCTATTAAGAAATGCTTTTGAAATGTGTATTTGTTTTTTGGTTTGTATTATGTGCTTTGTTATCTTATAAATGTGTGGGTGTGCTTAGTCATTAAGTGGTGTCCTACTCTTTGACCCTATGAACTATAGCCCACCAGGCTCCTCTGTTCACAGGGTTTTCCAGGAAAGAATACTGGAGTGGGCTTCCATTTCTTCCTCCAGGGGATCTTCGTGACCTAGGGATCAAACCTGTGTCTCCTGCATTAGCAGGCAGATTCTTTACCACTGAGATGCCAGGGAAGCCCAATGTAGTCAAGATACAAGGGGGGTGTAGATGATTGTAATGTTGATGAGTGAAGATTACATTGATAGCAGTTATAGAAAACAAAAATAATTGATGATATTGGTCCAATATAGTCATTCATATTATTTTCTCCTCCGGCTGAAAGAAAGGAAAGTGCAATCACTCCTGGTTTTTACCTTCAGAGTGACTCAGCATTCAATCCTAGAATTCAATTCCTCATGTTTTTCTATGAATTTCTCTATAATATCCACATACTATTTCGTTTTCCTACAGGCACTCATGGGGCCCCCTGGTATATGAACTACACACTTGCTATATACTTTTATATTATGGCAGCAGTAGCAGTTGGAACAGCATCAAATATTTATCAAATATTTCTCATGCTAGAACACTATATCCCCTTCTGCAGAAGTTGACTACACAGGATTAAACAGAAAGTCTTAAATATATTCTAACAGTTAAAAGTTTTGTTTTGATGTTTTCCCAGCACATTGAATCCACTTGCAGCTAGGAATAGGATGGAAGAGAAACAAGTTAACAAGTAAACAAATTAACAAGTGAACTAGCCTGAGGGTTTACCCTACATGTCAAATATTGTATCACCTTAAAATTGCCCAGTGACCTTGTGTGTGTGTGCGTGTGTATGTGTGTGCATGCTCAGTTGCTCAGTTTTGTCTGACTTTTTGCGACACCATAAATTGTAGTCCACCAGGCTCTTCTGTCCATGGAATTTTCCAGGCAAGAATAGTGGAGTGGGTTGCCATTTCCTTCTCTAGGGGATCTTCTTGACCCAGGGATCAAATCCATGTCTCTTGCATCTCCTGCATAGGCAGATGGATTCTTTATCACTAGCACCACCTGGGAAGCCCAATGACCTTATAGGTAAGTATTATAAACATTTTTATAGATTTCAAGATGGGGGTCCAAAGTTATTATGCAACTTGCCAACTTCTGGACAGTTCTATACAATGAAGAGAGGATTTTAACCCAAGTTTCTCAGAACCCTCCAGTCATATTTTATTCCACTACCTTTTACAATCTCTGAAAACTGTAAGAGGCAATGATGGATAACCTGATAGATAAGTGACTGGACAGCGGTCACAATCATTGTATCATCAATGTTAGTTTTCCAAACTCGGGGATCTCGTGCTCTCAGTGTGATCATGGGCATATCAGTTAAGTGAAGTGTTGTTGGACAGAGGTCGAGGTTATTGATGGCCTCGAAGAGCATGATCATGAGTTTAATTCTACCCAACCCAATGTGATCCAATTCAATTCAAGCTAAAACTACTTTCTTCTTTGAAAACCTGTTTCAGAGTCAATCATCTGCTTCGTTTCTGTACCAGAACAAAAAAGAAGTACAGGTGTTAATTTTATCTTTCAGAATTTTGTCTTTTAGCTAGGGATACAACTATTAACTGTGGAACAATTAACAGACAGTTTCACGTCAACCTGAATTAATGACAGCAGCAAAAGCATACACTGTGAATCAGATAAGTTAGGACTGGATGCGAGTTTTGATACTTCCTAACTCTATGACTGTAGATCATTTTCTCATGTATTAATACAAACTGTGAATAAAAAAATATATTTAAGTGATTTTCTTGAGTATCCCCAAAACCCCCCACTACCTTCAGTTCAGTTGCTCAGTCATGTCCGACTCTTTTTGACCCCATGAATCGTAGCATGCCAGGCCTCCCTGTCCATCACCAACTCCCTGAGTTTACTCAAACTCATGCCCATCAAGTCAGTGATGCCATCCAGCCATGTCATCCTCTGTCGTCCCCTTCTCCTCCTGCTCCCGATCCCTCCAAGCATCAGGGTCTTTTCCAATGAGTCAACTCTTCGCATGAGGTGGCCAAAGTATTGGAGTTTCAGCTTCAATATCAGTCCTTCCAATGAACACTCAGGACGGATCTCCTTTAGGATGGACTGGTTGGATCTCCTTGCAGTCCACGGGACTCTCAAGAGTCTTCTCCAACACCATAGTTCAAAAGCATCAATTTTTCAGCCCTCAGCTTTCCTCACAGTCCAACTCTCACATCCATACATGACCACTGGAAAAAACATAACCTTGACCAGATGGACCTTTGTTGACAAAGTAATGTCTCTGCTTTTTAATATGCTATTTAAGTTGGTCATAACTTTCCTTCCAAGGAGCAAGCGTCTTTTAATTTCATGGCTGCAATCACCATCTGCAGTGATTTTGGAGCCCCCCAAAATAAAATCTGACACTGTTTCCACTGTCTCCCCCACTACCTTAGAAGCCCACTTTGATCCCATATGAGCCATGGAACTCAGACTCTTTGAGAGGGTTGAAGCAAATATGGTGGTCACGTTTTTCTTCAGATACTTAATTTCATCCTTGTATTTAGTTAGAAGTTGAGACACCTTAGAAAATAAAAGGAACCGAGATGTTGATCCCGGGGTTTCGAAGGCAGAAAGTGAGCATGCTGGGCTGGATTCATTCTGTGTAATTCACAAATCCTTGGAAGGGAGAACACGTATCTGGCAAAGTAGAGATGATTAGATACATATATTTTGGTTGAGGTATCTTGGCAGCATGAACTGAAAGGCTCATGGAACTTGGAGCTGAGGTATTTTGTTCTGGGGCACATCCGGCCGAGGCTTCTCATGGGAAGAGGGACTGTTTGTCTAACACCTTGAGAAGCCATATAGACTTGGATTATTCAAGGTTTATGGACTCCATCTGTCAGCAGAAAGAGGTGGCTCAGTAATACCAGTGGCAGAAGTTACAGGGAGAGAAATCCCAGAACTGGAAATTCAGGAGAAATACCCTTTTATGTATTTTTAACTTTATTATTAGTTTTTCCATCCTGTGTCAGACTCCATTAGCAGTGGCTGCATTAGAGGCGTGGTTCCCCCACTGGCTGTGGGTCCTCATGCAGGAGATTTTTTCCTTGAGCATCGCCTGGATGTGTACCTTCAAGTCCAGAGCATTGAACAAGCAGATGGCATCTTTGTCCTGGTCACTTGTTCATCTCTCTGACTCACAAAATAATGGGAGTAATGAACTCTGTAAAAAGTCTGGGAATTTTGCTAGAAAATAAGTTGTAACTCAGATCATCATTTTTAAAATTAAGGTGCAGAGGACTGCATTTGCACTCAAAGGCAACTGAAACCTAAAATACATTGAAGACTTAGATAAATGACCTAGCACTGAATTGATCGTTTTAAGAATTCTTGTTATTTTGAACCCAAGTAGAGGACATTCCTTGAGGGACTTTTCCTCAGGCAGCAAAAGCAGTGTTGATCAGTGGCCTGTTTTCTTTGTCATAAGAGTGCTTGTCGGATACCAGATTCCCATCACAATTTATTAGTTGTTTACAAAAACACTGCAGGAAGAAATGAGCAGCTCTGTATGTTTATATCTGAAGCCATGCGGCACAGGTGGAGGGTCACCTTGGCATGATTCTAGAGAGCCGTGACTGTACATTTAAACACATGACAGAGGGTGGCTTGGAATCTGATCCCTGAGAAGCCCCACTCAGAGGGTGGTCAACACACAGAAGTGTTCGACCCAGGTGTTGACGGTGAAGTCTTCACATCAGAGCCCCAGGAAGTGGGGAGTGACTTTTTACCCTGTTTACCCTGGGTGTAGTCTGTTTACCCTCAATGTACACTAGGCTCTGAGTTAAGCACTTCTCATATCATAAATGTGCCTGGATTCCATCTGTTCTTTAAGCCCATGGTCACCTGTGCACAAGACTCTCACCAACGGATAAAGGGGAGTCATGTGTGCTGACAAGCTGTTCTCAGCAGCCAGGCTTTCTTTCTCTCCCTCTCTCTCTCCCGTGCTCTATCCTCTGAACTTCTACCCCTGTTTGGTGCCTAACTCCTGATTCTTACTTTCTCTTTCAGAGTTTCTTCTGTCTTCATATGATTTTGTTACTTGGTCTTACTGTGCTTCTAAGATTTTCCAAATCTTGCATCTTCTCCCCTTTCCTTGCTCTTTTCCCTCAGAAATGCTGCAAAAGGATAATCTCCTCCAAGGCTGATTGTGGGATCAGCCTGACTTGGGGTGAGAGCTCAGACAGACTTACCAATATGCCATGTGTGTGCTGTGCTTAGTTGTGTCCGACTTTTTGTGACCCCAAAGACGGTAGCCTGCCAGGCTCCTCTGTCTGTGGGGACTCTCTAGGCAAGAATACTGGAGTGTGTTGCCATGTCCTCCTCCAGGGGATCTTCCCAACCCAGGGATCCAATCCAGGTCTCTTGCATTGCAGGCGATTTACTGTCTGAGCTACCAGCAAAGTCCAAAATTTATTTGATCGTGCCAGATCTTTAGTTGCAGTGTTTGGGATCTAGTTCCCTGATTGGGGATCGAACCCTGGTTCCTGCATTGGAGCACAGAGTCTTAACCCCTGGACCACAGGGGAAGTCATGAGGGGCTGGAATTTCTGGTATCGAGCGCAATGCTAAAGTATCCAGGATGGTTAAGTGGGTTCACTCTTATTGGAGAGGGTAGTTTTCTTTCCTCTTAATGAAAGTAAGTTCTTTGTGGATGTCAGAACATTGCTCCCTCCATTCCCCATTCCATCCTGGAAATCTACACCAGCAAACTCCAGCACAGGCTTAGGACTAAATGGTGCCCTTACAGGTTTTAGGGGCTAATGAGAAGATAAAGCAAAGATAAAGACTAAAAAGATAAAGATAAAGCAAAGAGTGATTAGTGCTTTGAAGAACAACCTAGGAAGATATGGCAGGGCTTGGGCCTAAGTAGGGAGGCACTTGGCCAGAGGAGAATGGAGTAGATGTCTCTTAAAACAGGACAATGAAGTCAGAACCTGAATGCAATGACCCAGTGCAAATCATGCTAACCCAAGATCATCTTCCTTCCAATGGGATGCCTACTACAGAGGGCAGAGTCACGTCATAGGGTCCAGTTCCTTCTTGCAAACTGAGTACCCCGCCTACATTCGATAAACAGATCTCAGTGTCCCAGATTTAAGTAGAGAGACTGTAAAGTAGGCCTCCCTCACCTACCTCAGAGGATAGCTGATACAGAGTGAAGTAAGGCAGAAAGAGAAAGACAAATATTGTATATTAGCGCATATATGTGGGATCTGAAAGTATTGATATAGTCAATCTTATTTTACAAGGCAAAATAGAGACACAGATATAGTGAACAAATGTACGAACATCAAAAGGGGGTGGGATGAATTGGGAAATTGAGATCGAAATATGTACACTATCGATACTAGGTATAAAATAGATAACCAACAAGAACCTACTGCATAGCACACAAGGAGCTCTGCTTAATCCTCTGTGTGACCTAAATAGAAGAAAATTCCCCCAAAGAGGGGATATATGTATATGAATAGCTGATTCATGCTGCTGTACAGTAGAAACTGACAAAACATTGTAAATATGCTCCAATAAAAATTTATAAATAGAATATAATGACACAATAAAAACTATTTACCTATTTAATGAATTGTACAGTGTCATCTATTACAGAGAACGAGGAGAATATATTTAAGTATTAACTGTGTGCAGAGTCTCTGTCTATATGTTAGGGGTTTTATACATGTTCAAGTCCGTGTCCTTTGATCCTTAGACCCATTCTGTATTACTGATATTACTTCCTTTTTGAAGATAAGCCAATTGTTCCCACAGGGAAAAGCTGAAAAATTCAGAGATCTGGCTCAAAGGTTTCTGTTAACTCCTGAAGTCCCCACTCTCCTATCCACTAGTTTTCAGATTGTGTCAATCTACTGGCAACGAGTGTATTCTAGAGTATAATCCTAGATCTGGAATAACAAGGAAAATGGTCACTGAGGGTGAATTTCATTTTGTTAAAGGGGATCAACATAGCACCGTGAGGATGACTGAGTAATGGGCAGGCGAACGGGGACCTCAGGAATATGAAACAGAAGAAACCTGCCCAAGGGGGTGCTGTGTCACAGACCACTGGGCCATCAGCTTAAATTTATAGCAGTAATAGAACAGAGTCCGTGCTATCAGAGCGTCCTAGCTCACTCTTTCTCTTCCTTTCATTTTCCCTTCTGCTAAAAGCACTATGTCCAACAGTTTAATATCTTTTAGAGAATGTACCTTTCTGAATGATTAGCCCAATGAGACACTTGGCAGCTAACACTTCCTTTGCACAGACTGTACACTGCGTGTTGAGGGACACCCAGCTCCATGCTCTGGATCTTGCCTCTTCCTTTCATCACCGAGAAGGACAGAGCCGTTCCGTCTGGATACTTGCAGAACATCAGTTGCAGATTGTGCATCCCCGTACCTGTCAGCATCTGCAGGGGAGTGACTGCCGCTTAGCTGATGCTGAGGCAGACATCCAGCCCAATCATCTGTAAGTATTAGTCCCCAGGAGGACTTCTGCTGGCAGTTTAGTTTTTATAATTTTAAACTAGAAATTGACAAAGATGCTCAGACTCTTTGGAGCTGGTTAGATACCATTAACTAGCTCTTACACTACCAGTTCCTACCCTAGGAACTTGTTCCTAGGTAGGGTAGGAACTTGTTCTCCAGCGTTTCTTGACTCATCCTGGTAAGAACCCCAAACCCTCGTGGTTGGGGTGCTAGTTCTCTTTCTGCTTGAGGTTCTGCATCTCTTCTGTCAGGATGGTTTCTCTGTTTTTGCTGCAGGTGGTCTGGTCTGCAGTGGAGCATAAGCTGTTGATTTTGGGGACATAACTGGGTCTTAGTTTTGCTTCAGTATTTGCACATAGCACGATGTCAAAGTCCCCAGTGTCCAGGAGGATGTCTAAACTTTGCTCTGCATCTTGTTTCCCGAGTCTGTGTTAAAGCAGAAGCTCCCTCTCTGTCTAAACTGAAGTCTGCCTTTTCTCGGCAGGATCCATCATTCTGTGACTCAGAGCAGTAGGAGGGACATTTTAAACCTCTCTTTGGAGGGAAGCATCACTTTATGATTAGAATCTGAACATGTGGACCCCAGGGTACTTCCTCTGCAACATCGTTAAACATGAACCAAGAGCAGCAGCAGCTCGATAGTAGTTTAGGGGTATTATTGTTTATCACTTCATGCCTGGTGTCATCTGGGCTACATTAGCAGCAGTTGGAAAGCCCCCAAGCAATGCCTCCATCCCACCCTGGCCACCTTTAGGCCAGATGTCATTGCATTATCTAAGGTCTTATGTGGTGCAGATGCAAACCAGGCAACCATGAGCTGTAAAACTCCAGATGATGGGCGTTTGTCCTGTGTGGATACAGGAGTCATGGATGAAAAAGAATGAGGACAGAAGCTCTGTAGCCACAACCTGGAATTTATGCTAGGTGACCGCAGCCTTGGGCATGAAGGCTAGACCTTATCCATGTAGATCAGGGCCAAGGATGCTAAAGGGACTGGTCAACCTTTGGGAGAGAAACCGCCTCTTTCTGATGACTTGCAGCCAATTGACCAACTTAGGGCATGCAATGATGGTTCCCGTGGTCCTTCACCCACACTAGCAAAGGCCTTGGCATCAGCCAACTGCCCCACTCCCCCTCCCCGCCCCAAGACTGTCTGGCATCCTCCTGATGGTTGAGCATATTCCCAGCTGACCACAAACTTGCTTTTTTCTCCTGCATGCAAAATCCAGCTACCATCAGCTGGAAATATGATGAGCCATCTTAGGGGACATGAGGCTTTGTTCTACAATGTAAAGTTAATGTACTCTCAGCTTAGTCTGTTCATTGCAGACAGAGATTTGCCTCATTTGCAGAACAAATATATATCTTTGAACTTTTGGAAAATCATTGCATAAAGAAAAGGACTGGATTGATATTTATATCACTATGTTCATCAAGTATAAATAAATCTCTGTTCATTAGAGCATTCTCTTTCCAGACCCAGCACACATTCATTTCACCAGAGAAAGCAAACATCTGAAAGATTTTTAATGACTTTATCCTTTGAATCTCTGGCCACAGAGAGGAAATGGAAAATAAATACATCCTGCTTATTATTTCAGTGTATGGTTAAGTCTGAACTGCATTTAATTTGATTGTTAGATGTACCTCTATGTCACTCTAAGTTAGCAAGCACATTTCCAAAGTTATATATACTGTTTTTCCAATCTCAGAATTCAGATTTTTCTTCATCTTAATTAAAAATGTGATATGAGCTAGCGGGAAAAACATTAGTTTTGGAATCATCAGACATTACTTCAAATCTCAGCTCCCCAAGTTATCACAGGGAGACTAGATTATTTACACTTCCTCAGTCTGCTTCCTTGACTAAATATAGAGATATACACTCATGTTTTGTGATGATTATCAAATGAGATTAAAGAGCCAACTGCAAGTTCACAGTAGGAATCTGTCTTAGTTCAGTTTTCCTCTCCTCCAAGGACCTCCTAGTGGAGTTACCATATGAAGACTTATCTCAATTTTGCTTTGAAATGCTTACTCATTTGCTATTTAAAAAAAATACAGCCTTTTGGGATTACTCTTTGTTTCTTAATCCTTCAATCCCTCTACAGTTCTACTAACTGGGCTTCCAGCTTTCAATCACTCCACATCCTTTGTGGATGCTCACCTTCCATCAGGCCACCCCCATTCCTAAGCACATTGTAAGCATCATCTTGTCCAAATTGATTATAGCCCTATTGCCCACATAAGCAAATTTGAAGGTTGTCATTCATATACTCTTTTATTCATTGATTCCATACCCAAGTGTGCATTTATCCCTGGGATGCATATATTCCTTGGAAAGTGAAGTCGCTCAGTCATGTCTGACTCTTTGCAACCCCATGGACTGTAGCCTGCCAGGCTCCTCCATCCATGGAATTTTCCCGGCAAGAATACTGGAGTGGGCTGCCATTTTCTTCCATTTCCTTGACATTTTCAGGGGATCTTCCCTACCCAGGGATCAAACCCGTGTCTCCTACACTGAAGGCAGACTCTTTACCATCTAAGCCATCAGGGAAACCCATACGTTGGATGGTACAGTAGAAACATGGGTAAATAAGGACCATCCTAAGACCACAAATCTCATGAGAAAAGAGACAAGAAATCACCTTGAGTAAGATGATCTAAATATTCTTCTAGAGGGCAGTAGTCTCTCCCTAACTGTAATCCCTCAATTGAAAAAATTTGATTTTGCTTGACTTTTATTTTGTCTCTACAGTGAGAATTCTGAATGATTTCAAAAGGGTCACTCTGAGTTGATGACAAACGATTCTTTAGTTGGAACCTGTAGCACATTATTTAAGTATTGGATTTCTTGGTACAATGTGAATGCCTATGGGCAAATGCTTTGTTACAATTATCTCCGAATCCCCAGTACAGGACATGATCTGCTTTTCCCAGTAAATAGATGAAAGATGGAAGGAGTACTGACTTTAGAGATGCACTTTGAATTAAATTTTTGCTCTGCGTTCTGTAGGAGCCAGAGCTGAGACTTCATTTCCCTGAGGCTCAGTTTCCTTGAGTGTAAAAAGCTAACATCAAGGATTTAAAAATAATGCAATTCAGGTACACGATTCAAGACTTAGCACACAGTAGGTGCTCGAAACTTGTCAGTTCCCTTCTCCCTCTCCTTCATTCATGGAAATCCACTGTAATAACAGATAAGGCAGTTATTACAATGCCTAGCACCTAACCAGGAAACAGTTATCTCTTCCTCTGTTGACTGTGGAGTCAGGATGCTGTGGTCCAGGCTTGCATTTGATGGGCAGCAGGTGGGGTGAATCTGTACATGTCCATTAACCCATGATCTATATGGCATTCAAGCATATTTCTCTGTGAGTACTGCATACCTGAGACCTGTTTACTTAGCAACAAAAGATCAGCAAGCACGTGAATATAACTTGTCATTTAAATAGTATATAGGTCTTTGATCTACTGCATAAATCCTTGCTTAATTAAACATCCATGAGTGCTGAACCTGCCTCCTGCTTGTACTTCTTGCTGAGATCTTACTCCTTTTTTAAAAATATTGAGTGTGGCTCTTTCTCAACCCAGCTACATATATCTTTTGTACATTTGTTCTGAATTTACTGAAATGCTAACTTTGCCTCAGGCTTTCCAAAAAGTTGGAATTCTTGAGACCTTTAAATGCCTTTCTGCTTAGATAAAAGGAAATAACTAGTTTCCCACACTTTGACATTATGCTATGTATTTATGAATTTTTGAAAACTTCTTCTGAGTCACAAGGCATTATGTATACGGGAAGCGGGGAGTGACTGAGAAGAGATCAGATTGGGAGACCGGATATTCAGGCCACAGGCTCTGTTTCTTGTTGACAATGTAAGTCAACCTTTCTTCACCATCTGCGCTGGTAGCAAGGTACTCGGAAATTCTTCGCTGAATGACCATTTTGCAGTTAAAAACATATGTATAAAGTTTGGAATCAGGAAACACATTTTTTTTAATACTTCATATTTTTCTTTATGGCTTTTTCCTCAAAGATTCAAATATTAAAGCCATAACTTCTCAAGTAGAGACAGGAGGAGGTCTGTGGCTGTAAGCAAATGGATCTGTCACATGACTAGAATCTTGACTTGACTGATGCTTGTCCCATCAACTGTTCTGCCTTACTCTACTTGATATACAGTTAAGGAAGAAGTTAAGCAAAGTTAAACACTGTGAGATAACATTTGAGAACTGTAGCAGTCTTATTGTCTATTCTGGATGACCTAGTGAAAATGCTATTTCTTTTTCTTTATATATTCACTCAGCTCACAGACTCAGGTCCTCCTATGTGGCAAATACTATTGAGTGGAAAGCAATACAACAATAATTCAATGAATTATTGTGACTGAACCAAAAATTGATGAGAATCTGAGAAGACATCTCATTCTTTCACTCATTCTATCTGAAATTACAGCTCAGTGTTTAGAGCTGATTTCCAGGCTAGGAGGTGACATATAAATGAAAAGCACCACCCACCCACTCACTGCAAGCACAGCTTACTAAGGGAGCTAAAGTGTGAAAACTGGTTAGTTCACTGTAGAAAGAAAGAAAGACTCGAAGAGACTTTCAGGTGAGATGGAGTATGAATTTGGAGGAGAGAGAGGTCACCCCTTTCAGTCTCAGGATGTGGCAGCCTCTTCTATTTGCCTATTCATTGGCAAGCTTATCCCATAGAGCAGAAGCTCTGTGCTTCTTTTGGGTGGAGCCTGTGAGTGTGTTGTTTCTATGTCTTTGTAGTACCATGACCTAAGACCCTTCCCCCTCCATCTGTCATTCTGGAGGTTGGCCTGGTACAAATCCACACCGGAGTTAGAGTCTGGTCCTAAACTCAGGTCTGCTTGACTAGAGCAAGCACCTCATTCAATTCATCCCCATGCCTACCTGTTCCCAGAGAGCTTGAACTGGGCGTTTATTATTTTCATCCCTCTGGAATTCAAAATCCTCCCTTTTTTGAGGAACTGCTGTTCTTAACAAAAATAGTGTGATTCAGATTAATGCACCATGATCCTCTATGACCAGAGACATTGTCCCAGAAGTGGACTTGCCGCCAACTTAAGTCACATGGAGTCTATATCCAGTATTTTTAAACTCCCAAAGCCTGAGAGGAGGAGAAGGGACCTGGATCCCAGAATCATAGGAAAAAAAAAAAAAATCTCTAGACAAGTTTCCTGCCATGTAGTGCAGAAGAGAATCATCAAGTGGAATGGAGCAGGGGAAGGGGGGTCTCCAGCCCCTCCTTTGTTAGCAAACCTGGGGGCATGAATTTCTGTTTCTCCCCAGGGCTGATGTTCTAACCATCCCCCTCCACCAGCGACAACGTGTTTTCACCAGTGCTTTCAGGACAGCGGTGTTTACTGACCTTTCTCCTACAGGAAAGCCTTTTATTTTCCTCTGGAACAGATGTGAAAAAATCTGGGTGAGGCCTTATGCTGCCTGCACATTGGTAGCTGTTTCAGTTTCCCAGGTCTACTCCATGAGGGAAACTGTTTCAGGCCCCTCTCTGGTCTCTTCTGGGAGAGCCTTGTGAGGTCCATGGGGCAGAGCCTGTGAGTGGGTGAACTCCCCTACATCTGTGATTTCCTAGGACCCAAGACTCTATCACCAGGGTATAGAGAGTATCCACTAATTTGCAAATAACTACCTGAATTCTGACTGGTGCTTAGCTGCATGTTCCCCAGGTGGCAAGCGCTTATGTTTTGTCTTTTGCTGAAGGTCAGACTTTCTATTCTGAGATTTCAGACTGATTGGGTCTCCTGTTACTTCAGACATTTTCAAGTCAAGTCTTGAATTGATAATTTGTCAGGCTTTTATTCTTGTTAGGTTAGAAACAAAGCTCTTTCCAGCTCTCTACATTCTAAAGAGAAACCAGGAGTCCTAATAACATCTAAAAAATATATGTATTTTATTGAAGCACTTTGTATTTTATTAAGAAAAATAATAGCATCTTTCCTAACCACACTTTATCCATAATGATCTGACGGTTGCTTCTCTCTCCAAAACCCATCTCTCATATTTTCTAGAAATATGAATTTAAAATACAAGAACTAAAGAGTTTTAAAAGGTAGAAATACCAACATCATATTTTAGAGTGACAGAAGCATACATAAAAATAATTAATTAAGAGTTAAAGTGGGGTATCTGGGCACTAGGAATGAAGAAAATTTCTTTCTCGTATGCTTTGTAGAACTGTTGAACAATTTCAATTATATGCAAGTATGGACTTCCCAGGTGGCACTAGTGGTAAATAACTCACCTGCCAATTCAGGAGATGGAAGAGATGCTGGTTGGATCCCCCTGGGTTGAGAAGATCCCCTGGAGGAGGGAATGGCAACCCACTCCAGTATTCTCGGCTGAAGAATCCCATGGACAGTGGAGCCTGGAGGGCTGGAGTCCATGGGGTCGCAAAAAGTCAGACACGACTGAAGCGACTTGGCACACACACACGCATAGCTTTTATAACACTAAAATTAATTTAAATAACATGAAATGAGATAACATAATTAAGGTAACTTCCACACCATACAGTATCAGGAATTCCACTTTCTACCTAGTTATTTAACTGCGGGACCTCAAACAAGTCATTGTCCTTGCTAGGCTTGAGTTTCCTAGCTCAGTAAATGGGAGATTTGACCTAGAGTATAATCCTTTTAAAAACTAAGACTTTATTAGCCTACTTAACATTTATAAACAATTCAGTGTAGTTATACAGATACCATCTCTGAAGATCAAAGATTTTTTCCCTAATTTTAAGATGTAACCTTTTATCATAAGCATGTTATTAAAGCAGGCAGGATCTAAAATAAACTTGCCAGCTTGTCTTATTATGAAAAACGTGATACAATGAACTATCTAGAAGAATATGACTTTCACATTTTCCCATATTTCATGAGAGGTCAGTACGCTTACCTTTTCCTTCCCCTCTCACTGACAGAAAAAAATGTCCCCACCCTTTTAGAGAGGTTAAGTGTATCAGCAATAAAAGAATTCTCTCTGCTTCTAGAAACTGGACACCGCCAGGGGAGCATGGGTGCTTGACATACATGAATTTGTTTCACAGTACCTGGTCCTCAGTAGACTTTGAACAAATGCTAGTTTATAGGATCACAAATTCACAGTATATATTTTGGGGTAATTAAAAAGAAAAAAACATCCAGAGTCATGGCAGTCATATTCTACTGCTCGATTGGCAAAAAGTGTCTCCTAGAAAGAAGCACGTGCTTTCCACTCAGCATCCTTATGAGGGCTGATGCCCCAGCTGTGACTCTGGTTAGCTCTTCTCTCTGCCCTCCACAACTCTGAACTGGCTCTCTGTCCTTACAAGAAAATCAAAGGGAAATTAAAATTGAACTCAGGGAAGATGGCTGGTGGGAGTTAAAAACAGAAGAGCTAGTGGGTTTGGAAGTTTTATACGAGCTCTCTTCTCACCCCCCACACAACACAATTAATTTCAAGTTGAAACAGATTTATTTATATACATATCTTACAGAACATTCTAGGGAAGTTTTCTTGACTTGGGCCAATTTCTAAGTGCTCTCCTCCCTTTCATTTTAAAAGAAACTTGAGACTCTGGTCCTTATTAAAGAGGAAGAAAGCATCATTGATGTCCAGCTTTCCTCCAGCTCCTCCGAATTTGAGCAGACTGCATGACTCATCTTTCCTAGAAATACAACAATGAGATCATCATGTCTGTTTCCTTCCCACTCTGAGTACAGTTGAATTGGTTTCCTCTGTGTTAAGGACTAGGTTTTTTTTTTCCCCCTGAAACAACATTTGCTTGTTAATACACAAGAATTTAATGATATAATTGGAACACAGCAAGAAAGAACATGAGCAGAACTCAATAAATTCTTTCAGGTAGCTCAATCCCTCTCTAAAACCAAGACTGTGTAAATGATGGAAAGAGATGTCTGCATTTTTGTTTTAATGCCTCTTGGGACAGGGGACTCACCATCTCCAGAAGCAACTAGTCCTGTTTTTAACAATTCCTTTAGATGATTCTTACTTACACGGACCTGAAGTCTGATGGGCTATAACCTTTGTTTGTTTCTTGATAGCTGATATCACTTCAGATCTGTGAAGACAATTATCCCATGATTTGTTCTACTTCAAGTATAGGGTCCATAGAATATGGTTTACTTCACTTTAGCTATTTAGTTGTGCTCTTAGATAAGTCCTGGAGAAGGAAATGGAAACTCACTCCAGTATTTTTGCCTGAGACATCCCAAGGACAGAGGAACCTGGCAGGCTACAGTCCACACAGTCGTAAAGTGTCAGATACGACTTTGTAACTAAACACACACACACACACACACACACACACACACAGGATAAGTGCATGGGGTAGCAAAGAGTTGGACACGACTGATCATGCATGCATGCACACTAGATGAACACTTTGTCCTAAACTAATAAAAAACCCCTCACATGTCAGGTTTTATATTTCTTTAAATTGTTGTTTCACCCAATTTACAAGTTGCTACCATACAAGAGGCAGCATATTTTTTGTCTGAATTACATGGATAAGTTGGCATTGCTGCTATCTAGACAAAGTCCATTGTCAAAGGTATGAATACTTCTATTTTTTAAATTTCTTAATCTATTCCTGAAAGATGGTGTCTAAATCAGATTACTATGTCAATCCATGTGGGATTCAATTTTTAATTTCTCATTGATTCATTTTGTATTATTTCTGTACAAATAGTTTATAGCAAAGTGTATGATACTTATTCTATTTTTCTAGAATACTAATGTTCAGAGATCATCCTCCCAGGCTATTCTGAGATTCCTCTTGAAACTGAAATTGGATAGAATGCCAGATTTATACCCAGCTGCAAAACATAAGGTTGCCCAAAGAAACAAACAGAATGAAAACAATACAAAACAAAACCAGAGCTTTAAGAAAATATCTGAATATTCCAAATAGCAGTCCAGCTGTAGGCCTATACATGAGGAAGCATAAAATGAAATGGAATTTTAAATATTCAATCTGGAAAGAATCATACGATTTACTGTGTAGGTTTAAGGGTACCAGTGAGTTAATTTTCAAATGAATCTAATCTTGAAAGTGCAGACTCAGAATGTAAAAGCTAAAATAGAATCTAGACAGATGAGAGCTCATAGGTTAAAAAAAAATATATCAGTTGTCAGAAACTGGGCAAAATGGCACCTGAGTCATTCTCTTGGGTTGGCCACTTGAAAACTGCCATGAGAAGGACAAGAACTGAATGTCCTCTGTTCTAGATACAGTCTCTTCTTTCTGTTGTGCACCAGGAGACTGACTTACATTCTGCAGCATCACCGCCTTGGACATCTGAGTCAGAGAACCTAGTAGAACATTGGAGCCTGGAGAAGAGAAATTTGAGGATTTATGCTCACATCTCCTGCTCCCATCCACCGACACACAGCTGCTATTAGGTAGCCCCTCACCCATAGCCCCGGTTCTCTTGGGTTTCGTAACTTTCCTTCCTTCTCTGGTCCTTCCAGGCTTCGAGGGAGTCATTACCAGCTCCCAGCTGGGCATGAAGACTGTCCTTCTGCCTTTTGGTTCTCTCAACCCTGCTCAACCAACAAAAATACTGCTCAGTCGTGTCTCTCTTTGCGATCCTGTGGACTGTAACCTGATGGGTTTCTCTGTCCATGGAATTCTCCAGACAAAAATACTGGAGTGGGCTGCCATTTCCTCCTCCAGAGGATTCCCTGGCCCAGGGACTGAACCCAGGTCTCCTGCAAAGCAAGCATATTCTTTACCCTCTGAGCCACCAGGGAAAGCCTGCTCATACCTCTAGGAATAGGGCCTTCATTGAAGAGCCTTTGCTTACCCTTCTGAGCCTATTTTCTGCTGAAACTGATTGCTATGACACCTGCAGGTATCACATGGTAAGAAAGACGGGTGAATATCTTGGAGGCAAGCACATGTATTTGATGTTTTTGGAGTTAACAGTGGATTCAGATTAAAAAGACCTAGATTCTTTTCTTAGTTCTGCATGTAACTGCTTTGTGACCTTGATAAAAGTAATCATCCTCTTAGAAACTCAACTTCCTCATCTGTAAAGTGGGGATAATAATTAACTCTCAGTCGCATTGTATAAATGAAACTGTAAAAACTTAATATCATCATCCACTGGTTTTTCCTAAATTTCCATCTCCTTTGGTTTCTGATAGCATTTTAGAAATAACTAACTAATAACAATGATAGGGGTAGCCCCCAATATTATCTTTCCAGTTCAGTCTCCTAATATCTCCTGGATTCCACTTCACATCCTAAAAGATCCTGCAAGCAACAGCACTGGCACCCAAACCGAGATCTAGTGAGCGCAGTGTCTGTGTGAGGACCACCCAGGCTGGGAGTGGCCCACTTTGGGGCAAATCTTTTTCCATCACTCCCACCTTCCCCCGAGCCCACCCATAAAACCTTTCTTTATATTCACTTTTTCTGAGATGCAGTTAAGTGGCTTGGACTGAGTGCCTTGTTTAACTTTAAAACTTTGCCTGAGTATTTTCAGAGTTTTTATAGGAAAGCCTTTTTTGGCTTTCTCCATGTTGGGCCAAGAGGGGCTTTTGCTTAAAAGATCCCCACTCTGACTATCCTAGGTTTCTGCTTCTGTATTGAATTTATTTGGGAATGTTGAGGGAAGAAAAGCCCAACAAGTTCTCTTCCCTGAAAGCAAAGCAAGTAAATATGCAAACTGTAATATGTGTTTAAATTCGTTTAATAAAACCTCCTTTTATTGTAGTCCAATTCGATTGGATAAGAGCCAGTTTTCATAATGGGACTGACTTGAACCACTTTGGGACTTCAGTATCCTTAACCATTACTGAGTTCTGAGTTTTTCATTTGTAAGGTAGAAATAGTAAGGCCTTGATGAGGAAGTGGCCAGGGATAAAGAACTTCAGGATAATAAGATATCATATGAGAAAATACTCAGCACAGTGGCACCTCGTCAGCCCTCATTAAGAGTTTCATTATGTATAACTTATTTCTCCTTTCATAGTATATGTTTTTTAAAAGGCCATGTTGATTCCTCTTTCTTTCTTTTTTTTTTCCATTTATTTTTATTAGTTGGAGGCTAATTACTTTACATCATTACAGTAGTTTTTGTCATACATTGAAATGAATTAGCCATGGATTTACATGTATTCCCCATCCCAGTCCCCCCTCCCACCTCCCTCTCCACCCGATCCCTCTGGGTCTTCTCAGTGCACCAGGCCCGAGCACTTGTCTCATGCACCCAACCTGGGCTGGTGATCTGTTTCACCCTAGATAATATACATGTTTCAATGCTGTTCTCTTGAAACATCCCACCCTCACCCCAATGTTCATCGCAGCACTGTTTATAATAGCCAGGACATGGAAGCAACCCAGATGCCCATCAGCAGATGAATGAATGAGGAAGCTGTGGTACATATACACAATGGAATATTACTCAGCCATTAAAAAGAATTCATTTGAATCAGTTCTAATGAGATGGATGAAACTGGAGCCCATTATACAGAGCGAAGTAAGCCAGAAAGATAAAGACCATTACAGTATACTAACACATATATCTGGACTTTAGAAAGATGGTAACGATAACCCTATATGCAAAACAGAAAAAGAGACTCAGATGTATAGAACAGACTTGTGGACTCTGATTCCTCTTTCTACATTTGAATTATTTCAACCAGCTTTCTACCAGACACTGTTTCTTGATAGCCATTGTGTTTTCTATGCATAAATAAATTGCTGACTTTGAATATATCAGGATTATCAATTAAAAAAGGAGTGATTCACTCAGAATTTATGTGCAGCTGAGAAGCTAGGTTTGGATGTTTGTTCTCCATTCAGTAAGCCAAGGGAAACTGTGGTAGTCATGAAAGTAGTAATAGCTACTACTCATGAAGTGCTTACTCAGTACCAGGCACTACCGTAAATATTGTACATACTTAACGTGAGTTTGAGCAAACTGGGAGATAGTGAAGGATAGGGAAGCGTGGCCTGCTGCAGTCCATGGGGTTACAAAGAGTTAGACATGACTTAGAGACTGAACAGCAACATACGTGTGGAATCCTCATAACAAAGATGTGTTATAGCTGCTATTAATTACCATTAACAAGTGAGAAAACTGAGGGATGGAGTTCCACTTGCCCAAGCTTTGTAGACTGAATTAGGGACACACTCTGCCCCCCGGGGGTGGGGTGGGGGGGCAAGAAATATGCCTGTCTTAATTCTTAGATCCTGCAAATAGCTTTCTTTACATGGGAAAAAAAGGGATTTTGTAGATGAGCTTAAACTAAAAACCTTGAGATGCAGAGATTATTTTAGATTATCCATGTGGGTCAAATCTAATCACCATGGTCCTAAAAAGAAGGAGGCAGAAGGCCCAGAGTTTAGAGATGGTATGTGATGATTAAAGTAGAGGTCAAAGTGATGCTGGGCTGTGAGCAAAGGAATGGGCGGCTTCCAGAATCTGGAAAAGCACAAGGGAAAGGATTCCGCTCTGGGTCCTCCTAACGATACTTGACCCTGCTGACTTTAGTTGATTTTAGTCCACTGAGGCTGATTTTGGAATTCTCACCTCAAAGAAAATAAGCTTGTGTTGTTTTAAGCCACTAAGTTTTGGTAGTATGTTAAACAGCAATGGGAAACTGATCAATCAAGTGACTCACCAAAGGTGATGCAATTATCTTGTGTGAGAATGGAGGGACCTTGAATTCTAACCAAATAAGTTTGATTCCAGAATTCTTGCTTGTAATGATATATATGATTTCTTTTTAAACTTGTTAGCTTATATTCAACTCGTGAATAATAATGTTCATTTCACAAAGCACTTGCAATGATTATTAAAATTCTTGAAATATATTGTAGAAGATTGAAAAGAACATGGCTGCATTGTTGCAGCTCAATTCATGAAGAGATGGCATCTCTTTCCTCACTTCCTGAATCTAGGGCTATCTCATGACTTGTTTTTGCAGCAGAATGCAGTGAAAGTGATGAGTAAATTCTGCACTTGCATTGTGGAATGCCTTTGTCATCATCTAAACAAGCCTGGTCTAGTCTCCTGGAGGATAAGAGGCCATGCAGTGAGAATCAAGGGGCTCAGCAAACAGCATGAAGCGTCAGACCTGTAAATGAGGCCACTAGAAATATTTCTGTCCCAGCTGATCTTCTGCTTTAAGGCGGAAGCCCAGGCAAGACAAAGCAGACTGCTCAGCCAACCAACAGAACCATAAGAAATGATTCACTCATTATTGTTATAAATCACCAGATTCTAGGGCTTTCCAGGTGGCGCTAGAGGTAAAGAATCCACCTGCCAATGCAGGAGACACAAGAGATGTGGGTTCAACCCTTGGGTTGGGAAGATCCTCTGGAGGAGGAAATGGCACCCAACTTCATTATTCTCACTTGGAAAATTCTACAGGCAGAGGAACCTGGTGGGATGCAGTCCATGGGGCCACAAAGAGTTGGACACGACTGAGCACACACTGGATTCCAGGGTGATTACTTATAAAGCATTAGATAATTGATACACATATAAATTACATGAGCAAGAAAATATTGAATTCCCCCCAAAAGTCAATTTCTAAAGCAATAGCAAACACTGGTTAAATGGGGATTGAAATGAATTTCCTCTCTCAATTCCAGGTCCTGGAAATATGTTAATAAGACAAAGTTAATGTCTACCAGGGTGCTAGGGATCTTATGTATTTAATTTTCTCAATAACCCAGTCAGAATCCCCATTTTAAGATAAGGAAATTGAGTCCCAGAGAGAACTGAGTCTCTTGTCTGAGGTCATAGAGCCAGAAGAGGCAGAGCAGTATTTTTAACCTAGATCAGCCTGGAACAAAAGCCCATTCATTTTCCAAACTCAGCTGAAAATGTTCTTAGCAGTCCCTATAGACATCATTCTGCTCCTGTAAATGTGTCCAACTAGTTTTCATCAGTGAGTGGAAAATAGCCAAGATACAATATTCTATGAGTTCTCCCTTAACACTCAGAATCCACTGGTAACGGTTGCCAGGCAAAATGTCTCATGTTAAAATTGCTTGTCTTATAAGATGTTAAAACAGTTTTAAAGAACCTTCGCCTCTCAACATGCAAGATATTGTTAAATTTGCTCTTTCTCTCTCTCTCTGAAATACAATGTGGAAAAAAAAATCCATATTTTAAATAGGAAACTTTGATGTTGAAAATTGCAGTTGAATCCTCCAAAACAATTGGGGAAGGAAAGGTACAGTGAGTTGAGATGATCTATTATCTTTGCAGAATCCATTTGGAAATGCACAGGCATGGAACGTGGGGGAGGAAAAAAGATTGCGTTTTTGTCCTTTTCCTTGTCTCTCAATTTTGTCTTGTCACCGTTTTCAATCAAAGGACCTATGTGAGAAGCATGATGGCTTGGACTCAAGAAAGGATGGAAGTGTATCTAAGAAATATAAAAACTATTTTAATTGGAGTATAAGTGCTTTACAATGTTGTGTTAGTCTCTGCTGTATAATGAAGTGAATCAGCTATTCATACACATACATCCCTCCCTCCTGGGGCTCCCTCCTAACCCACCCCCCCATTGCACCATTTAGCCCATCACAGAGCACCGAGCTGAGCTTCCTGCACCATATAGCAGGTTCCCACTAGCTATCTGTTTTACACAAATATACCTCAATTAAAAAGTTAAAATAAAAAAACAAAATAAAATTAAAAAGGAAAATTCCAAACAATTTCTGTCCACAGTCCACCCTCAAGGAGGCTGACTGTGCTCTCTAAATGTGGGCTGCCCACAGTGACTTCCAGGCTGGCTTCAGTATGGAAAAAGACCACCTTTAAATGGAGACGCCCAACGAAAACCACTCAGCTGAGTGAAAAAGGTCAGCATTGACAGAGATGAGTCATAATGATAGAAAGCACCCTGAACACGATGTAATGAAAGTGGTTTTATCTCCATGGTTTTCCTTCCCAAATCCTATAACTCCAGTCTGATGAGAGAGGGGGGAAAAAAAAAATCAGATCAATCCTAACTGAGGACTGTTTTACAGAATGCCTGACTAGTAGTCCTCAAAACTGCCAAGATTCTTAAAAATCAGGAAAGTCTGAGAAACTGTTATAATTAGGAGGAGCCCAAGCAGACCTGACCTCTAAATGTAGCTTGGTATATTGGATAGAATCTCAGAAAAGGGGAAAAAAATTGTTAGATAAGAACTAAGGACAACTGAATAAATTTGGAGAGAATAATAAAATACAATTTTGCTTATAATTGTGACATATATACTATGTGAACATACTTATATTCTGAAATCACAACAGACGAAACTGGATGTGGGTATACAGAAACTTTCTGTACTATCTATGATTTTTCTGTCATTCTAAAGCTATTCTAAAACTTCATGAGTTTATTTAAACATTTGACTCTGGGAGACCATATGACTTAATGGAGTGGCTTTTGATAAGGAATGTATCAGTCCCTGGTGGAATTTTGTAATTGTGGGGAGGTTTCTCTTGAGGGGACATTACTTGAATTTAGTGGGCCAAAAGGGGCTGCCAGATGTCCTGCAACATGAAGGATGGTTCTGAGTAACCTCTGGGTGTTCATGTAGGAGGACTTCCCAGGTGGCACTAATGGTAAAGAACCCGCCTGCAAATGCAGGAGATATAAGAGACTCAGGTTTGATCTCTGGGTGAGAAAGATCCCCTGGAGAAGGGCATAGCAACCCACTCCAGTTTGCTTGCCTGGGAAAACCCATGGACAGCGAGGCCTGGCAAGCTATGGTCTACAGGGTTGCAAGAGTTGGACATGACTAAAGTGAATTAGCATGCATACACGCATTCACGTAGGAAACAAATGAACAACAAATCCTACTTATAGTTATCTGTGTATAAAACTCAACTTCTTGTTGTTGTTATTTAGTCACTAAATCATGTCTGACTCTTTGAAACCCTATCGACTGTTGCCTGTCAGTCTCCTGGGAAATCCATGCAATTTCCCAGGCAAGAATACTGGAGTCGGATGCCATTTCCTTCTCCAGGAAATCTTCTTGACCCAGGGATCGAACACACACCTCTTATGTTTCCTGCACTGACAGGCAGATTCTTTACCACTGAGCCTCCTGGAAGCCCCAAAACTCAACTTATAAAGACAAAATATTTTTCATGATATTAATATACAAATTCACTTCTTGTATATATTGAGGAATGGTTATAAATTACTTTGTTTGGAACTTAACTAAGCCTTGGTCTCTATGTTGAAAAATCATGTCACCAAAGACATCTCTGATAATGAAATTTTCATGTCTGATACTAAGCACAGAAGTTTGTTTGTGTTTGTAGTTAACACATACATAGTTATTTTATATAAATGCACAAGTAACTGATACATTATATCTATTAGGACAGTTGTTCTCAGTATTTACCTCTTGAAGCATCTATTATTGCAAGCTCCATTTATTTCTCCATGATATCATATGAAATAATTCTATCTACTAGTTGAAAAATTTTGTGTAGGTAGGTTATGTAATTTATGAATTTACTTCCAGATGGTCGAAAAAGCAGTCAACCATTTGTTATAAAACAGGGACATTTGAATCTGATAGAGTTGAGAACCACTGATTCAGTATAAACAGACCTAGGATGGAATCTCTGACAGAGGCAATTAACTGTCTACCAAAATTTTCAGCTACTTTTCTGAACTGGATATCCAACCTACAACTACATTTTCAAACCCTTTTTGCCTCTACTTAAGACTTTGTGACAAGTTTTTAGCACTTGCTATTGCAAGATGACTAAGTTTTCTCTACCTTCTTCTTCCCTAGAAGGAGCTAACTCTACAGACTTGGGGGATGATCAGCCTCAAGCTAGAAAGAACTAAATCTAAAAAAAGAAGATGAAGAATCTCTGATCACCAGAAGTGTCCATATTTGACTATGTTGGAGGGAGAAATTAAGAGTGATGTCATTGACATCTTGGGATTTTTGTTATAGCAACTGGTGTTACTAAACTAACCAGAATACCAGCCTCATCACTCACTCAGTTAAGTCATTTAACCAAGTGAAGGTCTTTAAAAATATCTAAAAGCAGGTTAAATTTAGCAACTTCCTTTGACTGATGGAGGTCTTCCCTGGTGGCTCAGATGATAAAGAATCTGCCTGCAATGTGGAAGACCCAATTTGATCCCTAGGTTGGGAAGATCCCCTGGAGAAGCAAATGGCAAACCACTCCAGTATTCTTACCTATAGAATCCCATGGACAGAGGAGTCTGGTGGGCTACAGTCCATAGGGTTGCAAAGAGTTGGACATGACTGATTAACACAAGCACACAAACTTAGTAATAATCTTGGTAGAGTTATTGTGAGATTTAAGTGAGATTATACTTAGAAAAATCACTGTACTCAGTGAGCTGTAATTAAGTTCCTTCATTCATTGCTTTTTTATTCCAACTTTTCTACTTATTTACCTGTCATTTAACTCCAGTAATAAACATCCAATTACATCCAGTAATGAACTCCTAGGCCTCAAGTTCATTTAAACTATGGAAGATTGTGTCTAGGGCTCTAAGCAGATATTTTTAATTCAGAGCTTCCCAGGTCACATTCTCTCCTTCCTCACTCTTTGTGTTAAATGTGCCATTCGAAAAATATATAGCCATTACTTTCCCTCTGAATCAAGTCTGACATATCAAAGATTCTCTTGGATAGTTTGCTTCATTCATTCATCAGAAAAATGTAGTGTTTTTTTTTTCTTGGTGAAAACTATTGCTAATATCCATCACACTTCTCCAAATGGGAGAATTTGCAAGTTAATGCTGTAGAAGTTCAGTGTTCAAATCCTGTTTAACCTCCTTGTATAAGGTCCTAGGGGGGCCTCCAGACTTTGCATTTTGGCCTTTCATAAAATACGGGCATTTGTTTAAAAATCTTGTAGAAACTATGAATATGGAAATGCTGAGGCTAATGCCACTGGGTGCGCCAGCTGTTCAATGTTTCATTCAGGGACAAGGCCCACAGACCCAAAGCCCTTGCAACAATCCTTTTTCCAAATGCCAGGCTCCCTATAGGAAAAGAGTGGGCAAGAGTTTTCAAATAGAGGACTTTGTTTGCAAATAATACCTTGTTTAAGACTTCCCAGATTATCCATTTTTGAAAAAACAGAGACACTGCCAAAATTTAAGAAGGGATATGCATATCTGGCCAAAAATCTTTAAGTTCTTCTAGCTTATCACAAGGAACATTTTTCTGCACACCATGAAAGCAACAATTGCACTTATTCATATTAATGACATGGGAGCAAATGGTTTCATTGCATGTGAAGGATTTCTAAAGGACTGACTTGATCGTTTCGACCTCATCTGAATGATCTACAATGGTACATTGTAGCCTACAGAAATATTTGGGGTCAAGAATGTCTTTGAAAAGCTCATCACAGTTTTGTATCATTGAATCCTCTCCCACAAAAATTGCCTGTTCATAGACAGAATTTATGACATTTTAGCTTCCTTAGGGGCATCTAACATCAGCACATGGACCCCAGGCTAAGATCTTCTGGGTTTTAGGAGAAAGGCCTATCAGATCAGACTCCTTCCAGCCTCTCATCTGCCCCATAGCTTCTTCTCTGTGCCCTTCTCACTCTGCTGTGTGTTCTACCTCCTTCACATCAGAAGTACCACAAACTCTGTCAGGCTCTTAAAAGACCCAGCATGTTCACACTTCTGCATCTTCCTGCATTCTAACCTCCTTGACCTGGAGAAGCCATCTTGCCCTCACTGTCTTGTGATCCATCCATTAGTCTGTGGAATGTGATCTCAGATTCTATCTTCTCTGTGAAATCTGGTTTTCCAGGTACACTCTCTCACTAACCTCTCTGTGCCCGGAGAGCATAGACTGTGTTATTCATTAAAGCATTCATTAGTCTATATTACATTAATTCCTAGACAGGGACTAGGTTCTACTAATATTTACATTTCTAATCTCTAACATGAAGTCCGGTAGACATGGTGGTGCTCAATTGATGTTTGAAGAGTGAGTGAAGGAATGAATAAATAAATGAGTGCCTCCTTTATATTTTAAAAGAGAGAGGACTAAGCTTACATTTGGACAGTCGAAGCAAAGAACAGCTCCCAGTGTCAGGAGCAAGGCGTCAGCATGCTTTTATCAATGAACGGCGATTGCCAAGCTGATTTAATTAGCTTGTTTCAGATCACATCAGAGGCCGTGTCAAGAGATGAGTATAGGAACAAAGAGCAGTGACCAACAACATTGTCAGGTGGAAAAGGCAGGAGTGGTTATTGTGACTTTGAACAGTATTTTATGAAGTAAAAAGTTACAGGAAAACTAGTTTAAACAAGAAAATAAAAACAAACCATTTGAAAAGACCCCGATGCTGGGAAAGATTGAAGGTGGGACAAGAAGGGGACAATGGAGGATGAGATGGTTGGATGGCATCAGCGACTCAATAGACATTGAGTTTGAGTAAACTCTGGGAGTTTGTGATGGACAGGGAGGTCTGGCGTGCTGCAGTCCATGGGGTCACAAAGAGTCAGACATGACTGAGCAACTGAACTGAACTGAACTGAGTGAGCAGAAAGGTTGAGTTGAAGCCCCAGGAAAGGAGTGGGTTGCTGTCCACATTAGGACATGGATACCAGGACACATTCTTCACAGATCTGCCTCTCTCACTGAGAAGAGGCTGAGAATTCAGAAAAGATAAAAGGAAGCAGGTTTCTGCAGGTATCCACTCCTCTCTTATTAGGCCTCATCCAGCTCTCTAATGCAGGAAGCCCACTTCTAAGGCTGATGATGAGGACCGGTGAGCACTGGGCAAGAAATCAGGATTCCAGTATGCCCTGCAACCTACTTGCTCTTGGACAGAAGGTAGGTTATTCACTCTGCCACCATGGATTTCTTCATCTATGAATGTGGGCCATCTACACTTCCCTCGCTGGTGTTAAAGGGGAAGAACATGGGAAGATCTGAGCTCACCAGGTGGCACTGTGAGCATTTACTGTATTGTACATGGTTGGTTGAATTCATGTGTGCATTTTCCAGGAAACTATGAGCTCTTCCTTGAAGGCAGGAACCAAGTCTTACTTATTTTTACTTCCTGAGAGCCTGGAATATGATAGATAATAAATAATATTCACTGATAAGAAAGGAAAAATATTTAGTGCACACTTACTATAAAAATGAATTCTGTAACACGATAATTCCTAGAGGAAAAACCATGAAAAAAATAAAGACAAAATCATGGTTTATTGGTCCCTACAAAGATTGGACTTGCCTATGCAGATAAGATATAGGCTACTTCTAAGGCATTAGCATGATATAAAGCAATATGTCAGTAAGTTCCCATAACATAGAGCAGGAGATGTGTGTCACAGTAATTGGGCAAAGCTTGTTCATACACAGCTCTTCATATATCCTTTTAAGTAAATAAAGAATATCTTCCAATGACAGAAATGTTCTCATATTTCTCAAGCATGTTATTTTCCCACTTCATCGAGAAAATTATGTGAATTTGACTTTAATCCACTGGATAGAAGTTCTTTGAATTCCAAACACAAATACAGAAGCACAGCTATTAGTTTAGCTGAAACATCTGTTTCCAACTTCCTGAAAGGAAAAGGAGAGGTTGCCAACATATATATATATATATATTTGAAACAGGGTTTATACTGCAGACTTGGATACAATACGCATTTGTAAAAATTTTCCAAGAGGTCTAAGGTCCATTTGGTCAGGAGAAATAAGATGATGGAACCATGTGATATAAGAAAATAATTACTGAAACCTCCTCCTAGGAATTCTAGTTTCTAAGAGAGTGTCGAGATCAACACTCAACGGTCAGTACAAGCCAGATTCTGGCCGTTTGGTCTGATGTTTACCTGTGGGTAATGCACTTCTGAATGATTCCATCTCTCCCCAAAGAAGGAAGAAAATGTTCTGTTAATAGTTGGGGTTGGGGAATGACTTTGGGTATAAAACCATAGCTCTGAGTTCTGGCAGATTTTCATTTACAAATTTTCTTTATGCTTTTGGGAAAGGCATCTCCTCATTCCATCCTTTTGGGTCTAAATTCTTTCACCCATGAAATGAAAGACAGTGACAGGAAATGGGTCAAGGATTCTGGATTCCTGATCTCTTGAAATGGTAATAGTCCTTAAGTCAATAAACAAACAGCCAATAGGAGTGAGAATACAGAATTCCTAGACAATATTCTAATTGTCTTAAGGGGTTAATCACCTAGAACTCATTAAATCCCAACCCCCCTCCTCACTCCAGGTAGGAGGGATGTGACTAATTTTAGAAGTTGCTGAAAGTGATCACATTCTCTTCCAGGCTCCTGCCAATAAGAGCTGGTCACAGAGGAAGAGAAGCTGAGAACTCAGATCAGCAGGTATGATGGTGTGATGTGATCTGAGATGTTTTGGTTGGGATGTATAGATGCTATGACCCGGGAAATCTTTTTTTCTGACCTAGAGATAATAAAATGAAACAAAATACAAAGCTAGAGAATCCTAAGAATTCTTTTGGAAACTCAACCTCTCCTCTGAGCCATAGGTCAGACCGTAAAGGATCTTCCTCTTACTATATCATGAAGAGCATTGAATGAATGAATGAATTTCGGATATAGAGACACACTGGCTAACATCGCTGAGCTTCAGTTTTCTTGTTGATGATGAAGAGTGAATAGAAGGTACCTTGCTTTTAGTTTTTTAATGAAACCAGCTAAAGGAAGATCTAGCACAGAACCTACATGCCATAGAAAAGTAAAAATCATTAGCTTTCCTATGCTACAGAATTGTCTTTATAAAACAACTCCTTTTAATGAAACAGAATCTAGTATCAGTCTGTTTCCTGGACCTTTTCAGCTGCTTTTTCCTGTTGTACCTACTGTTAGCATCAGGCGCTGTTACTGCCTCATCTCTGATAATCATATTTTAAAATCCAAAGTTATAACCTTAACGTGGAATCCTGAAACCTGTTTCTGAATTCTGAAACCTGGCCCTGAGGTCACTCATTTAGAGGCAGGAGATTTTGCTCTAGGTCCACTGCTATTGTTTGGGGAAGAAAACCCTTCAAATGGGGAAATTGGGGTGAGAAACTTGCAAGACATTTCTCCAGAGGGTAAAGGAGTTAAGGTATAAACCAATCTGTAGCATGACTGATCCACCAGGCAGAGCAGAGGTGGCACCTGGCCAGACACCTCAGAGGGTAGGAGGGAGGCAATTAGATGCCCTGGGTGGATGAGGTGAGGTCGGGTGGTAGTGGTGGTAATCAAGCCTCATGCATCTCTTCAAAGCACTGGAGACCCGTGCAATACCAGGAACCAAAATCCCCTGAGATTCTCACTGGCTCTTTACAGAAATGTTTGCCAAGCATTCAAAGTAAAGTATGGCTCATTAGACAAAGAGGGAGCACACAATATTAAGAATTCCCTGTAAATTTTGATACATTGATACTTTCAAAGGAAATGAGGCACAAACATATTCTTTTAGGCTCCAGAGTACAGGAAAGGAATGCATGGGTGGAAATCGTAGGGAGAGATTTTGGATAAATCTAACATAGTTTCATAGAGAGTTGTCTAACAGTGAGTGGCTTCAGGTGATGTTAACTTCCATTAGCGTGTGTGCGTGCTAAGTCACTTCACTTGTGTCTGACTCTTCATGATCCTATGGACTGCAGCCCACTAGACTCCTCTGTCGTCCATGGGATTCTCCAGACAAGAATACTGGAGTGGGTTACCTCCAGGGGATCTTCCTGATCCAAAGATCAAACCCGTGTCTCTTATATTTTCTGCATTGCTATGGAGGGTCTTTACCACTATCACCACCTGGGAAGCCCCTGATTTCCATGTAATGCTCATTAATTTGGCCAGGAAGCTAACAAATTCAAATATTAGACAATAGTTGAAATAGATGCTCTAATTGGTTCTTGAACATTTAGGGTTTCTTATGTTCTTGGCTCTTTCTAAAACGAACACATAATGCCATAGCCTTTGCTGGTTCTCACACTTTGGGGAGGGGTGACACATAGTCTCAGAGTTTCAGATATTATCAGGCATCTTGTTGGAATGTTGCCCCTGAGCATCAAACCAGTATAGTCAGCATCTGCCTCCATCCACTGTTTCAATCAACAAATAGGTCCAAAATATTTGGGAAAAAATTCTGTAAAATTCTGCAAAGCAACAATTTGCATAGTATTTGCATTGTATTATACATTATAAATAGTTGTAGACATTATTTGAGGTTTATGAGAGGATGTACTTAGTTTATATGCTTAACACTGTGTCATTTTATATGAAACACCAGAGCATCCACAGATTGCAGTATCTGTTGTGTCTGAGTCATTCACTCACATCCTACTCCTTGTGACCCCGTGGACTGTAGCCCACCAGGTTCCTCTGTCCATGAGATTTCCCAGGCAAGAATACTGGAGTAGGTTGCCATTTCCTTTTTCAGGGGATCTTCTGATCCAGGGATCAAACCTGCTTCTCCTCCATCTCCTGCACTGGCAGGCAAATTCTTTACCACTGAGCCACCTGGAAAACCCAGAGGGTCCTGAAAACATTCCCCTTAGGATCCCAAGGGATGATTATGTATCCAGTACTTGTTGGTCACTTCCACAAGGTGACCCACAGGCACTTCATACAATATATTTAAAGTTGAAATGTGACAGATACTGAAAAATGGCTCCCACTGTTTCAATTTCTTTCTAGCAGAGCTGAAGAGAGACTGCATTTCCCAGACTTTTTTTTTTTTTTTAACAGGTATAGTTATAGGAGTGAGACTAGTAGAAATGTTTGCTTCATCAATGTGTGGCATTTCCAGAGAGGCAGGGTAAAGGACATGTGTGTGTGTGTGTGTGTGTGTGTGTGTCGGAAGTTGTCCTGTGATAACTCAGATTACAGCCAGCTCCTTGAGCCCTCTGAGGGATTTTGCAGGAAACTTTACTAAATCCCCTTCTTGTTTAACTAGACAACATGGCTTCTATTTTCTTCAAGTGAACCCTGATGAATGTCATTTGATACCATTTCACACTGCATCTAAACCTGCTTCTTTTCAGGTATCCCTTCTCTTGCTGAATGGTACTGCCAACCATGTACATCCAGCCATCCGATGGGGATATTGATTTTTCAAACTTAAATCTAAGTCCATCTGCCCCAGGAAAACATTTTCTCAATGCTCTTCGGAGCAGCCGTGACCACTCCTTTTTCTGTGCCAACTGTCCAGACTCATACCATAGTTTTATAATTATATTTATTTGCTGCCATTTTCCTATGGAGGAATAAGACTGATGTTGATCGGTTGACTGAATACAACACCTTTTAATCATTAAATGATGTTACTACCTAACAGAAGACATCACTACAGAAGAGATCCATTGGCCTGGAAAGATGCTGTCTCTCCCTTCTTACCCTCATCACAGCCCTGTTCGCAACCTGGTCCATCCACCTGACTCCTGCATAAACAGAAACCAAACCCCTAGAGGCAAGAATAAAATACTCCCTCCTGTATTCTGAGCATCTAGTCTTCCAAAAAGTCTATGTTTCTGAGTGAATAAAGAAACAAATCCTCCCAAACACACATGAATTCATCACTCATGTTGTCCTTGAGAGAATTTGTAAGATTTGAGTTAAAAAAAAATCCATTGTAACATAAGCATGTTTGTGGTGGACCCTTTAGGACATGGTGCCCAGTGTCTCCACCACCTGCCTCCTCTCCGTCCACACTCCTGCGTCATCACTTCCCCTTGAACCTGGGTTGAACGCGATGACATAACGCAAATGAAGAGGGTGTGGCAAAGTAGTGGAAGATCGTGACGTCCCTCTCTGGATCTTTGCACAGGCTGGCTCTGATGCAGAGGTCACCCGGCCAGGAACAGAGGGAGGCTTCCATCCATCACCCAGCTAGAACCCAGATCCTCACACTCACAGCCTTAAAGGAGCTAAATCCCGTCTACAACCACTGAGTAGGCGCGGATGCAGATCCTGCCCCATTTGAACCTGGAGATGACTGTAACCCTAATGGCAGCCTTGTGAGATGCCCCACAGCAGATGAGCCCAGGTCACTGATCTGCCGAACATACTAGAAAATACATGAGTATTGTTTTAAGCCATTTATTTTGGAGACTTTTTTTTAGTAATAGATAATAATGAAATGTTCATGTTTTGCGTACAATTAAAAATTTAGAGAAGGAATACATGAAAGAAATGATTAGCATGATCGATTTTGTTTTTGGTCTGATGTGCTGATCATGACACATGGGTTCTGTGTTTGTGGGAGTGCATGAAACAGCAGCATGACAGAGTGAAAAGAACTGATTTTTTTTTTTTTTAGAATGAGTGATAAAGAACTCAGTGCAAACCTAAGCTCTGCCAGTAAAGGTCTGTTGGAATTTTGATTAATTTCTAAATTGGTACATATGAATATTGTGTCTCTCACTACCATAAGCATAAATGGGAGAGTGAACCCGACAATAAATCTTGAATCATAGGGTTACAAAGTGTCAGAGCTCGAGGAAATATTGCTGTGGTAACCTGATGTCATAGGATTCCTTAAACTCACTGCAAATTTTTCTGTACAGGAGGGTAACATATAAATTGAAAAAGCTACATAAATAAAGTAAATAAACTTTTAAGTGGTAATCTATTTTCTGTGTCATCCTATACAAGGCATCCTCTCCACGTGATCAAAATTCTCTTTTATTTCTCTGACCCATAACAAAGGAACAGACTCTCCATCACGGAGAGTGTTCCTAGGATATTTAAAGTGGAAAGAGCTAGTGCCCCAAAGAGAGCAATGAGCTTTTATGGGAAATGACATTTAGAGTATGAGATCTGATCCTACATAATACAATTTTCTCTTTGAACAGTGACCAATAAAACTCAATTCCATTGTGATAATATTTTTATTTGCAGTCTATTTTAGGGTTGTCATTAATCATGTGTTCAGACAGTAACAAGACTCCCAGAAAAGTGAAGACTTAAATATGTGAATATGGCCTCCTGAAAATTACCAAGGCAGTAAAATTTTACAAAATATCTATATCACTAAAAGTGAATTTTATTTTTAGTGCCTAGACTTAAAAAATAAGCTTTGCACTTATAAATGTATTTATTGAAGCACAAGGTAAGCACAATTTGCCCTTTCTTAGACATAATTTTCTTTTTTTCCAATCTCCTCCCATTTTTCTTCTCAACTGAATGGTGATCACCTTAAGGTTATATGAAATGATAATTGGGAAAGCCATGACATTCGTGAAAGACTGTCCAGATTTGAGCTATTTAGTTCAACTGAGACTACATACTGGGTTTTAGTCACTAAAATCACTGAAAATCTCTTTCAATTGTAAGTGTTATTATTTGAGATCTGGTAGCAGTTTGCTTTTCTAATACTGTGGAACTCTGTATCTTTGGATTTTCTCAATTTTTATAGATGTCTGTTTGAAAATCAGTCCTGTTCTTGCCTGAACGTAATACTGTGCTAAGTAAAATTAATATGATTTGATATGCAAATATTCTAACTTTTTCCAGCTGTTTCTTCTAGAACTACAGAAATCAAGTTGACTGAGGGCAACCATTTACTAGATATTCTATCACAATAAGACAAAGTTCTTCACTCTTCTGGCCTAATTTATCTTTATCTGCCACCCTCAAATCAGTCACTAAACTAACACCAAGGTATTGCTTCTATAATAGTTGTGGGGCAGCATGTGCTTTTGAAACAAATAAATCTTCACACCTCAGTAGCTTAACATTCATATAGGTATTTATTTTTAAGTTATATGAAGTCCAATATGGTGTTCAGTGGTGGCTTTCTAAAGATAAGATAGGACCCACTGCAGTGTCTCTATTTAGTTTTTCCACTATAACCTAGGATAATGGGGCCCCAGGCACCCATGGACAAGGAGGAAGGGATAAGAAACCATTTGTCAGAAGCTATTATAATACAGGCCAAGAAATAGTATATGTCATGTTCATCTACATTTTCATTGGCTAGAAATAAATCACACATAGTCATATGAGCTATAATGAAGGCTGGGAAATGTTATCTAGCAGTGTTTTAGGGATAAGAGGAAATACATTTATGAATATCTAGGCATCCTCTACCACATTTACAGAAAAATAAATAGCTAACATGCTAGTCTATTAAAGGAAGAAATAGAACTTTACAGTAAACTCATTAATCTGACACAGCTCATTTTTTATGTGTCTGTCTAAACTCTCCTCTTAGAATCTGCTGGAAGGAATCTAGCTGGGGCCTGGCTTGAGCATGGTGGTAGGGAAGCTCATGACAAGTTTAAAGAGTGTGGGACTAAGGGTGTTTGAAGATTGGTTTCAAAGACCAAAGACAAATGGACATCATGCTGGTCTTTCTATCAGGGCATTGATCAAAAATGGATGGGAAGAGAAATGAAAATCAACTTAGAGACTTTGCTGGTGGCTCAGTGGTAAAGAATCCACCTGCCAACGCAGGAGACACAGGATCAGTCCCTGGACCAGGAAGACTTCTCATGCTGCAGAGAAACTAAGCCTGTGGGTCACAACTACTGAGCCTGTGCTCTAGATCCTGGGAGCCACAACTATGGAGCTTATGTGCTGCAAATGCTAAAGCCATGTCCCTCGAACCGGTGCTCAGCAACAAGAGAAGCCATGGCAATAAGTCTGTAAACCCGCTCGCCATAGCTAGAGAAAAGCCTACATAGCATAGCCTAAAACAAATAAATTAATGATTAAAAAAAATAAAAACAACTTTAAAAGTCAATACTCAGGGCTGGGTACTCTGAGAAGGCTTGGCTCAGATGCTAAAGAATCCACCCTCAATGCAGGAGACCCAGTTTTGATCCCTGGGTGGGGAATATCCCCCTGGAGAAGGGAATGGCAACCCACTCCAGTATTCTTGCCTGGAAAATTCCATGGACAGAGGAGCCTGGTGGGCCACAGTTCATGGGGTCGAAAGGAGTTGGACACAGCTGAGTGACCAACACAAATGAGTGACTAACACTTAAGGATGCTAAAGATCAAAATATATGGACTAGGGATGGAAGAGCAGAGTAGGCAAACATGTCTGAGATGTTTCCACAAAGTCCAAGGCCATTTTCCTAAGGATTCTTAACTTCTGTTGGAAGTGGAGCATGAGCTTTTCAGAACTCTGAGTGCATCAGGATAGCACTGACTAAGTGACAGAACTTTGTTTTCTTCTTTGTAAACATGTCATAAATCCTCAAAACCTAAATGGGGAAAATGTTCACAAGTACTAGCATCGCCGTCACTGTCACATTTTTCCTGGCTTTGCAGAGGTTAAAGGGATTATGGCATGGCAGCTTCCAAGCCTGGAAAAAAGAGGTAATCAAATTGGCTCACATCCCAGGGAAACTGTGAGGTCTTACTGAGCTTGAGTGCCAGCGGAAAGAAGCATTTTGAAATGCAAACTGGGAGGGAAAAGTCCAGAAACTCTGTGACCAGGAACTGTCTCTGAGAAGTGACTTTAATCACAGGGTTTCCGCCCAACTCAGAAAGGTTACTCCCCTGGTTTCCTCCTCCAAGTTGTATAGAAAATAGGACATTGATCCTCACATTGTATTTTTACCCTGACCTTTCCAGTCATCCAGACAAGATTTAAGAAATGCAGGAGAAGCAGTCACTGCCTGACCATGGGTGTGGAACAGCATAAAGAGGAAAGAAGGCTGCAGTGGGGATCCAAGGACCCTAACTGGAGTCCAGGCCAACCAGTGTTTGGCCAGCAGCCAGTCACTTGACGTTGCGGAGCTTTAGCTCTTTCATCTCCAAGATGTTTACAGGGCATTCCTCAAGAGCAAGGTATTACCTTTCCTATGTGTCCTCAGGCTCAATGCAAGTACTCAGTAAATAATTACTGAGATCATAAACAAGGAAATGAATAAATGACGTTCCAGATCATGGGTGTGTTGGTGTTTGGATTACAGTGAGATTATTCAAAAGACTTTTAATAAAGTTATCATACAGATGTTCTACAAGTTAGTATTCCATTAAACTTGATCCTTAAAAAGGCAGGTTCCATGGGGGATGTTTAATCAGTCATATATCCCTATCTACATCTTGTCTTTCTACAAAATTCCTTAAACCAAAGCAACAAGCTCTGGCTGGATGGCAGGCAGGCACAGGGCTGTGAACTCTGAGAAGACTTGGCTCAGATGATAAAGAATCCATCTGCAATGCAGGAGACTCAATTTCGATCTCCAGGTTGGGAAGATCCCCTGGAGAAGGGAATGGCTACCCACTCCAGTATTCTTCTCTGGGAAATACCAAGGACAGAGGAGCCCTGTGGGCTACAGTCCATGGGGTCGCAAGAAGTCAGACGTGATTTAGTGACTAACACTTTCACTTTCAGCTGGAGAGTAAATCAGCACCCTCTTGTCCATGAGAAGTCCTTCTCTGTCTCAAGGTTTTCTGTTCTCTTTGGAGGGCTGTGCAGCTCTGTGACAGGCACTCAGTAAGAAGGGAAAAGGTCCGATAAGGTCCTCGTGTCCTCGTCATCATTCTGCATCAGGTTCCCAACTATACCACCGTTGACTCAGGGACCTCAACCTGGGGTTCGGTAATAACCTAGGGGGGTGGGGTGGGGAGAGAGGTGCAGGGATGTTCAAGTGGGAGGTGACACAGGTAAACCTATGGCTGATCCATGTTGATGTTTGGTAGAAACCAGCGCAACACTGTAAAGAAATTATCCTTCAATTAAAATAAATAAAATCAAATAAATCACAACCTAAACTTGATTGTTGGAGGAGACTCTTGAGAGTCCCTTGGACTGCAAGGAGATCCAACCAGTCCATCCTAAAGGAGATCAGTCCTGGGTGTTCATTGGAAGGACTGGTGCTGAAGCTGAAACTCCAATACTTTGGCCACCTGATGTGAAGAGTTGACTCATTGGAAAAGACCCTGATGCTGGGAGGGATTGGGGGCAGGAGGAGAAGGAGAGACAGAGGATGAAACGGCTGGATGGCATCACCGACTCGATTGGCATGAGTATGAGTAAACTCAGGGAGTTGGTGATGGACAGGGAGGCCTGGCGCACTGCGATTCATGGGGTCACTGAGTTGGACACGACTGAGCAACTGAACTGAAACTTGATTCAATAATTGGTGAGATAGCCAAATCTACGTACTCATCAATTAAAGCCTAAATTCAATAGTAAGACAATGTCTGTAACAGATAGGCCGTGTGCTTAGATGCAGGGGGAGTTCAAGGCCTGGAGTTGGCAGAAAATGCTTCCTGGGTCTATGACCATAACACCCTGAACACGCCCGATCTCGTCTGATCTCGGAAGCTAAACAGGGTTGGGCCTGGTTAGTACTTGGATGGGAGAAAAGATTCTTGGATGCAGAGGTACTTGACATGCCTCTTGAAAGCTGCTTTGTATTAAGGAAGAATGAGACCTGAAAACACTTCTGGAGTGAGGACCTTGGATAAGGAAAACCACAGAAATTCATGTATGATACATGCAGGATGAGCTTGGTGGCTGGGGGTGACTATGCAGGCAGAAGAAGTGGAGATGAGAAAAGGCAGGTCAAGTGGGATCAGAAAGTGGTATTGCTTTTCTGCTGGTGATAGGAAGCCGGTGATTGAAGGCTTTTAAGGAGAGGAATGACATGACCAGACTAGGGTTTTAGAAAACATTATTCTGGTAACAGTGTTTGGAAAATAATTACACAGGCAAAGAGAAGAAATGGGAAATGAGTATGGTTGGAGTGTGTTACCCACCTAAGCTCTGGAATGCATTCTTGGACTAAAACATCCCTGGGGTCAAAACGGTCAGGTCAAGGCACGTGGTCAAAACATCCTGGTCCTATTATACAACAGTTGCTTGGGAATCCAAACGATGAGTCAGTCGTTACTGGAAGGAGTCTCAGTGGTGATGTTTAGGAAAATTCTCTGCACACAATCTGTTTAAGGAGTGAAAAGGGCAAAACACTTGGAATAATGATGACTGTCTATGAAGTTGTCTAAAAAAGTGATCAGATAAAATTGGGTCTGGGTAAAAGTTCTTCTAAGTCTTGAATGAACTACTTGAGTCAAATGATTGTCAGACTAATCCCATCTACTCTTGACATACAGACAAGTGCATTAAGTGATACCTGGAAGGTATGCATTTCTCCATAATCCTTTGGTGGGTTTACAAACACAGGTTGTGACTTTTTTTTCTACTTCTCATACATGGTTTTGGCTCCAGGTATCTTGTGAATGAAGACAGTGGGTCAAGGGAAGGGTATATTGCTGCCATCTGTTAAAGAAAAGCAAATCCCAATGCCAAAGGCAGAGGAAAATTCTCCTGGGGAGTGAGCCAATGTCACTGTCTTTGCTTGGAGAAATGTGGCCAATAATTATATCCGAGCTGTGAAATAGAACGTTTCTCCCTCCTCCAGCTGGCAGAGGGATTTGGACCACATCTGTTAAATATTTATCAGTAGCGGATACTAGTTTATCTCAGTTTTACATTCATGCACTGATCATCAGAATTTTTATCTCATTAATCTAGAAAATTGCTGGTGGAACCTGATGTCTCTTATGGAAACTGGTATGCTTTGTAGATCAGAGGTAGGTAAAGAGAGAATGACCTTTGAGCCGATGAAATTGTACACATAGTGTGAAGATTTTCCCTCAATTGCTATATAAACATTTATTTATTTTCTTTAGCAACTCAAATCTGAATTGAACATTTGTAGTTTTAGTTAACTTCCAACATATTGAGAAGGTGACTTAAATGTAAAATTTTTCATAGAGTAATTTATGCTTCATGACATAGGGCTATGGTATTTGTAACTCTAGAGTTGCTATTTTGATGAGGGAAATTTGGTAGTGAGCCAATTCCAGAAAGTTTAACATTATGCCTTAATTCTCTCATCTTCTTCTTTTAACATTAACTGTAACTGGTATGACTCTAAACTTGATCGTTTGAAACTACTACATTTAGTGAACTACTTGCTCTTCAAAAAATCTACCTATTTGATTTCTGGCAAGAATGTAACATGCAAAAGGAGCAACAATATTTTTCCAATCTGTCCATTTAAATGGTTCAGCTCATTAACTTTTCTTTGTGCAAACCTTTTTCCCAAATGGAAGAATTTTCTTTCATGGATAGGTTGAAATAAGATGGCAAAGGAGAGACCACTGCATCGTAAAGTGATGTTCATGTTGCATATCTGTAAATGTAGCCATTCATCCCTTCTAGCCTTATGGTTCCCCCTGATGTAAAACTGGGCTTTCCAGGTATCGCAGGGGTAAAGAAGCAAGGCAGAAGTTGCAAGAGAGGCAGGTTGGATCCCTGGGTCAGGATGATTCCCTGGAGGAGGAAGTGGCAACCTGCTCCAGTATACTTGCCTGGAAAATTCCCTGAACAGAGGAGCCTGGCAGGCTATGGCCCATGGGGCCACAAAGAGTGGGACCCAACTGAGCAAAGGAAAGGAAAGGCATATAAAACCGGGACAGTCACATCTGTCCTGGAGATTCCACCATGGCATTAGGAAGAAAAAAAATAAATAATGGCGACAGTGGTGCTGATCCTGACAGCTACAATAATACATGATGGGCACTTATTCCATTATAGGATTGTGCTATAGGCTCTGCAAACATTCATCATTTAAAGCTCATAAGAAACCTATGAGGGAGGTATATTTCCCATAATTGAAAAGTAGCTGCCAACTCCTGGAGTTTGATGCAATCAAGCCATAACATGTGAATGTTTTCACAGATTCTACAAATGTAGAACGTCATAATTTTATAATTATAAACATAGAAATTCTTCTATAACTATTCATTTCATCTTAGATAATCTGTTTCCTATCAGAGCAAATCATCAACTATGTGTTGAGTGTATGTGTAATCCAAGTCCTTGATAGAATGAAGAAAATACTTCCAGAGGGGGACTGGACTCGGAGATAGCATTTAAGCACGCATTCCGCCTGATCAAGGGCCACCCTATGTTTTAGGAACTTTGGGAATATTAAATTGATTTTGTTTGTGTGAATAAACACAAGGGTACATGAAGGAGGGTGAATTGAGGGACTCTAGAAGCTGTGTGCCCTAGACAACTCAACTTTGTCTGTATAATTGGCAATAATGATTTTTATTCTGCTGAACTGTTATGAAGATCAGCACTTAAGAAAGTGAATCATTGTGTAGAGCAAAGGTGAATATTTCCATCATACAAGGATGGAAACAGGCTCAGAGACACCACTCACGGGTGCAGCCTGAGTGGTAGGACTGGGATTCTATTGAAGAACTCCCCAAATCAAGTCTACTTCTCCCACTTGTGATGTGCTGCCCTCCGTAGGAGTTTGATCCAATAAATCTCCACCATGCTGGCTATACCTCTGTCTTTCTACAACATTCATCTGCAACTAGAGTTATCACCTTCTTTGACTTTAGAAGAGATAGTCCCTTAATCAGGAGAAACATGGCCAGATGATGGTAAAAGCCAGTTTCAATTTGACTCCTTCTGTATTTTCTCTTTTTCAGTGTTATAACCAGACTCCATTTATACCCCAGCCCTGAATTCACTACCTCATCGCCATACTTCTGTTCCTCCTATTCCCCCAGACCCTGATTTCCCTTACCCACTTCTCACCCCCTAGTTCCCAGATGATATCTCTGTACAGTGCTGAGCTTTTCATTCTTCAGAATTTATCCAAAATACTCTTTTCCTCCATCAATATATCCTTGAGCTCAACAACCAGATTTAATTGTACCACTCTTTGAATGTTAGCAGAATTTGTCTCTACTTATTTTATACACTCACCATTTATTTTTTCCACCTTGCGTACTTGTCTTAACGAACACCTTCCTAACTTGTTACACTGTAAGCTCTTTAAAAGCAGGGGTTACATATTACATCTTTCTCTTGGCCACTTCTTTGGCCTTTTGCCCATCTCCACCTCCAAAACTCCTACAGGTTCTATCACACAGTTTATTTATTTAATTTTCAGATTCTGATGTCCTCTAATAGGCTCCTAAGATGATGAGTGAATTTTTTTTCTTCTATGAGTCTTTTTTCAAACTTTATTCAGATATAACACTTGATATGAAAGTGAAAAACAGAAGTGTTTAGCTTCCCATTCATTTCTGGCTCTTTTGAGACTCTGTGGACTATAGCCCGCTGGGCTCCTCTGTTCATGGAACTCTCCAGGCAAAAATACTGGAATGGATAACCATTTCCTCTTCCAGGGGATCTTCCTTATCATCTGAACCACCATGTATACATTGTGAAAGTATCCTCATCAAACTGATGAACACATTCATCACTTCTTATACTTATCTTTTCTGTTTATTTTGAGAACAAGATAAATTCTACTTTCTTAGGAAATCTCAGAGATACAATATGTTAATCAACTGTCACTGTGTTACACATTTGCTCTTCAGATCTTATTCATCTTACCTGCGAAAATTTGTACCTTTTTGCCACCTTCTTTCTATTTCTCCCACACCCCTCTGCCAGCCTCTGGCATCCATCATTTTATTCTCTGTTTCTATGAATTCAATTTTTTTTTTTTATTGCTCATATAAGTGAGATCATACAGTGTTTGTTTTTCTCTGTCTGGCTTGTCTCACTTAATGTAATGCCCTATGGGTTCACCCATATTGTCACAGATGGCAGGGTTTCCTTCTATTTCAAGGCTGAATAATATAAATTTGTATATATATGTACAACTGTAATGAATTCATTAATTAGTTCTAAGGGTTTTTTAGGTGGAGTCTTTGGGGGTTTTACATATAATATGATATCATCATATGAGATAGAGATAATTTACTTTTTCCTTTTCAATTTAGATGCATTTTATATGTTTTTCTTGCCTAATTGCTCTGGCTAGGGTTTCCAGTACCACATTGAATAAAAGTGGCAAGGATGGGCATCCTTGTCTTGGTCCTGATCTTAGAGGAAAAGTGTTTAGCTTTTCACTATTGAATAATATTAGTGTGGGCTTGTGAAGGATGACTCTTCCTAATTCTTTTTCTTAATGATTATTTGTTGAGATAAATAGAATTGGAAGTTCTAGTATGAAACAATGGTGATATAATAGATGCACAAAGTAGAGAGATAGCTCAGAGAACGGAGGGACAGATAATACTGAAAAAGGAAGAACTTCCAGGGGAGTCTCCCCAGAATGAATGGCATTTGAGCTGAGTTATGAGGGAAGGACAAAGAACATGAGGGAATAAGAAATGAGAAAAGAACTTCCCATGAAGAGCTGTTCAACTCCCCATCCAACAAATTCTTGATGTCGTGGTGGTGCTTTAGTCACTAAGTCATGTTCGACTCTTGTGACCCTATGGATCGTAATCCGCCAGGCTCCTCTGTCCACGGGATTTCCCAGGCAAGAATACAGGAGTGGGCTGCCATTTCCTTCTCCAGGGGATCTTCCTGACTCAGGGATCGATCCCAGGTCTCCTGAAGCTCAGGTGAACACCTTACTGCTGAGCCACCAAGGAAGCTGTTTGCCCTTTTTCTGTGGCTGGCACAGAACAATTTGCTGGATTTAAAATAGTTAATAAGACCAAGTTGGCTACAAAAGTATGAAACAAATTGCAAAAACGGTCACTCTGAAAGGGAATCAAATATTGAAAAGCTTTTTAAATACCTTGGCCACAGTTTCTCACATGTAAAATATAAATCATAATAATGATGATAAAAATACCTAATTCACAGTGTTATGAGGAAGGTCAGGGAGATAAAATGGAGGAAAGAGATCATACACTTCAAAATTATCTCTAAATGCCAGTTCTTCTCAGCCAGTAGAGAATAACTCTCATTATCACAGGACTCATAATTCCCTTTAATTGCATATATCTTACATATAATACTCTTAAAAACTGAAGGAAAAAGAAATCACTGTGTAACACAAGTGGTAGGTTCTGAACTGAATCAGCAGGCAAGTTGAAATTATGAATCTAGTATAAGAAAGTGAGAGATAAATGACCTGATATGTCCTGGGCTATCTTTAGCAAAAGTGGGAATTTCATTTAGGCAGTAATTAATTATAGGTGCCCCAACATTTTCATTTGTTATGATTAACTTGGCTTGGGTGATCCATCTTGGGTGTCAGCTCCAGGAGATAGGTGGGATTTTCGGTCTGAGATGGAAATTATTTCAAAATTAATCAATCCTTAGCCCTTCTCTGATGACAGCATTTCCCTGTTACCAGGTCTTGAAGCTTGATTAGCAAGCTGGATATTTTATGTACATTCCACAGTAGCAAAAGGAATACCACGAATTATTTCATAAAAGTTTAACCTAGTGTTGAGACTAAGGCAAAATATCTCTTCTTTGGTTTTGGGGGAAAAAAAAGAAGGAAAGCTGATGCAATAATCATCTCTGCCTGTCCTCTTGGCTTACATCCTTCCACAAATGCTGGCTTCCTTGCTCTTTTCCAATACAGCAGGCATGTCCATCTTTTAGATGGTTTGTACTTATTCCCTTGGCCTGGAATGTCCTTCCTGTCTATACCCTTTATGTCTGTGAGGTCTCTCCTTGCCAAGTCATTTAGAATAGAATAAGTCATCCCCTATTCAAGTACTTCCTGTCCTCCTTCCCTCCTTTGTTTCTTCTCCACAGCTCTGATCAGACAAATGATATGATGATTTCACTTCTTAATTGTTTACTGTCCGTCTCCTCCTATCAATGCACACTTGTATGAAGGCAGAGGTTCCGTCCCCCTGTTCCTTGCTGCATTTCTCAAAGGAGAGCGATGCTTGCCACAGAGAAATCACTTGTCACAGAGCTTGGGAATAAATGAATGAAACTTTACATATGATGGTCTTATCATGCTTTTCAAAATATTTCCATGTTGTAAAAATTGAATGTCTCCATGAACCACCTGCCAATGCAAGTAGATATAAGAGACATGAGTTCGATCCCTGGGTCGGGAAGACCCCCTGGAGAAGGGCATGGCAACCCGACTCCAGTATTCTTGCCTGGAGAATTCCGTGGACAGAGGAGCCTAGCGGGCTATGGTTCATAGTGTCTCAAAGAGTCAGACACGACTGAAGCGACTTAGTATGCATGCACACATGACATTTCTGATTTTCAGCATAACCATAACTTGTTAAGAACACAAACACTTAAATGTGATTTCAAAGAGATGATTATTTAAGTGCTGGAAGCTTCATTATTTATTTTAAAATTTAGGTTTGAGTTTAAAATTCAACATATCCCCAAAGACAATAAAATGGGGAGAATGATAGATTAAAATAATTACCCTTTTCTAACAGAATAAAAGGAAATAGAGTCCGTTTACTCATCCCTCAATTAACATATATCTTGGAGCACCTACAAGTGGTTTGCCTATTTCATGACCTGGAAGAAAGCCTTAATGTGTAAGTTGAAATGGCTTACCCTCTAGTTTCTTTGGGGGTAATACTGAGCATTAAAGATACACTATTGGAGGAGGGACGCGGGAGGGGGGATCGGGATGGGGAACACATAAATCCATGGCTGATTCATGTCAACGTATGGCAAAAACCACTACAATATTGTAAGGTAATTAGCCTCCAACTAATAAAAATAAATGAAAAAAAAAAAAGGATACACTATTGGAATTGGAAGACCACTTTAATATAGTTCTGCTATATCCTAAAGGAAATCAGTCCTGAATATTCATTGGAAGGACTGATGCTGAAGTTGAAACTCCAATACTTGGCCACCTGATGTGAAGAACTGACTCACTGGAAAAGATCCTGATGCTGGGAAAGATTGAAGGCAGGAGAAGGGGACAACAGAGTATGAGATGGTTGGATGACACCACCGACTCGATAGACATGAGTTTGAGCAAGTTCTGGGAGTTGGTATGGACAAGAAAGCCAGGCGTGCTGCCGTCCACGGGGTCGCAAAGAGTTGGACACCACTCAGAGACTGAACTGAACTGATTAACTCTCTGAATCACATTAGTCAGGGAAACTTTTTTTCTGAGTATCAATGTCTCTCTCTATTAAATAATATTAATAGTGCAGGAACTCTACATTCCTTCTCAAAGCAAAATACTAGATTTTACAACAGGAGGTAGGGCAGAGCCAAGCGCTTAAGCTTCTCAATAAACACTTCTTGGTTAGCAAACCTGAATCTCTTCTTTCACCCGAGTGGGGAGCAGCTCCTGCAGCTGCTAAAGGTAATCCTCGTGCCCAGAGTGAGCAGCATGGAGTAGTCCGGGTGGAAGAAGAGACAGAGAAGAACACAAACCCGTTAGGGGCTAGAGGATAAACACCCTCCTACGGCCGGCAGCCCTTAGGCAGCCTGGTAATGGGGTTCTGGCGCCACCTGGTGATGCTTCTCAAAATTTCCCTGCAGCTCCGAGGACCCGCGTGACAGGCTTTTTTTTCTGAAAAACACCCTTCAAATGAAGGCTCATCTGATGAGTCCATGAAACTGAAAAGATTTACTAATGGCGTTAAATATATAGCTCAGAGAATGGGAGAGGAAGCAAGTCTATTCTAAGAAAGATAAAGAAATGAAGAACAAGTGGCCCAAGCATTGCCTTTTCAAACAGTATTCTGATAGTGGCCAATTGTAAACCTGAGATGTTCTCTGGTTGAAACAGTTCAGTAATTTAATTTTTTATCATTGGTTTTCATTCACAACAACACAATTTGCTGTGCTTCTTTTGAGGCTTGATATGTGTGGAAGGCAGAGGAGCACAGAGGGTGTGCAGGCCCCAGGCAGCTCCATTCGGGCTTTCCCCCCAGAAGTGCACCGCGGACCGAGGGCGGCCGTTCTCCCGTGAGAAGTGCTGCGAGCGTTACAGGAGCTCACAAGTGGAAAAACACGCTCTTGCACGGGGCGCCGGGCACACCTGAGAGGTGAGAAACGCCTGCAGGCGACTTATTTGGAAGATCCAAAGTGAAGAAACTCGGTACTGGATATAAAACAGGAAAGCAACAAGGACTGACTATATACACAGGGAGCTATATCCAGTCTCTTGTAATTACCGATAATAGAAAAGAAGCTGAAAAGCGTATGTATATGTATACACATATATGTATGGGCTTCCCAGGTGGTGCAATGGCAAAGAAGCTGCCTGCCAAGGCAGGAGATGGAAGAGACATGAGTTCGATCCCTGGGTGGGGAAGATCTCCTGGAGGAGGAAATAGCAACTCACCCCGGTATTCTTGCCTGGAAAATTCCACGGACAGAGGTCCTGGCGGGCTACAGTCCATGAGGTCCCAAAGCATTGGACACGACTGAGGGTGAGCATGCACACATGGATAACCGAATCACTTCTCCATACACCTGAGACTAGCCCTGGGCTGTAAATCAACTAGACTTCAATTTAAAAAAGTGAAGAAAGATAATTTGAGGTGGAAAGAATCAGTGTGGGGGAGTGTAGGGGCCAGGAAGGTCAGGATGTCCTCTGTGAGGATGGCTGGGTATGCCTGCTAAGGTTCCTGCTCAGGAGTCAGGAGGGCTTCTCACAACCCTAACCCTAATTCAAGGGGCTGGACTTACTGCCCACAGAGGCGAGGGTTGTGGTATATTGGGAATTCATGGGACCAAAGCTTCATATGAATTCAGTAAAAGGGAATGCTGCCATTTTATAAAAAATTTGCGACCTTTAGAATTAGCTGGAACTCAACTCTAGGGATCTTTGCTTGGAAAGCATATTTATCACACTCAAGTTAAGGTTTTCACCTTAATGATTTTTTTTTTTTTGAATGGGCAAATATATTTCAAAAGCTGCTAGTCAGCCTTGAGAGAAAATTGGATATAGAAAAAGTAGAAATATATACACTTTGTCTAGAGTAAGTCAGACAAATTAAAGTGGTCTTTTCCAGATTTGTGAATACTTTTGACATTTCCTGTGAGTCTGGATTCAGAGGAATCAATACAATGACTTAGGTGAATAAAAATGCAGTGCCCGGAATAAGTACAATTGCGGAGAATCTGCTCACCACTTTAAAGCATAGATGGCTTAAATGTTTCCCACAGAATGAATATATGTCAGATATCAGAATTACTCTAGGAGGATTGAACATACTGGTTATGTTCTGCACTTTTAAAGAAACAACACAGATAAATGAATGGAAAACCATTTGTCACTTTTGGTTATCATTTATCTTTACTTTTTTTTTTTCCCATTTATTTTTATTAGTTGGAGGCTAATTACTTTACAACATTGCAGTGGTTTTTGTCATACATTGAAATGAATTAGACATGGATTTACATGTATTCCCCATCCCGGTCCCCCCTCCCGCCTCCCTCTCCACCCCATCCCTCTGGGTCTTCCCAGTGCACCAGGCCCGAGCACTTGTCTCATGCATCCAACCTGGGCTGGTGATCTGTTTCACCCTAGATATACATGTTTCGATGCTGTTCTCTTGAAACATCCCACCCTCGCCTTCTCCCGCAGAGTCCACAAGTCTGTTCTATACATCTGAGTCTCTTTTTCTTTTTTTGCATATAGGGTTATCGTTACCATCTTTCTAAATTCCATATATATGTGTTAGTATACTGTAATGGTCTTTATCTTTCTGGCTTACTTCGCTCTGTATAATGGGCTACAGTTTCACCCATCTCATTAGAACTGATTCAAATGAATTCTTTTTAATGGCTGAGTAATATTCCATGGTGTATATGTACCACAGCTTCCTCATCCACTCGTCTGCTGATGGGCATCTAGGTTGCTTCCATGTCTTGGCTATTATAAACAGTGCTGCGATGAACATTGGGGTGCACGTGTCTCTTTCAGATCTGGTTTCCTCAGTGTGTATGCCTAGAAGTGGTATTGCTGGGTCATATGGCAGATCTATTTCCAGCTTTTTAAGGAATCTCCACACTGTTTTCCATAGTGGCTGTACTAATTTGCATTCCCACCAACAGTGTAAGAGGGTTCCCTTTTCTCCACACCCTCTCCAGCATTTATTGCTTGTAGACTTTTGGATAGCAGCCATCCTGACTGGCATGTAATGGTACTTCATTGTGGTTTTGATTTGCATTTCTCTGATAATCAGTGATGTTGAGCATCTTTTCATGTGTTTTTTTGCCATCTGTATGTCTTCCTTGGAGAAATGTCTGTTTAGTTCTTTGGCCCATTTTTTGATTGGGTCATTTATTTTTCTGGAGTTGAGCTGGAGGAGTTGCTTGTATATTTTTGAGATTAATCCTTTGTCTGTTGCTTCATTTGCTATTATTTTCTCCCAATCTGAGGGCTGTCTTTTCACCTTGCTTATAGTTTCCTTTGTTGTGCAAAAGCTTTTAAGTTTCATTAGGTCCCATTTGTTTATTTTTGCTTTTGTTTCTAAAATTCTGGGATGTGGGTCATAGAGGATCCTGCTGTGATTTATGTCGGAGAGTGTTTTGCCTATGTTCTCCTCTAGGAGTTTTATAGTTTCTGGTCTTACATTTAGATCTTTAATCCATTTTGGGTTTATTTTTGTGTATGGTGTTAGAAAGTGTTCTAGTTTCATTCTTTTACAGGTGGTTGACCAGTTTTCCCAGCACCACTTGTTAAAGAGGTTGTCTTTTTTCCATTGTATACCCTTGCCTCCTTTGTCGAAGATAAGGTGACCATAGGTTCGTGGATTTATCTCTGGGCTTTCTATTCTGTTCCATTGATCTATATTTCTGTCTTTGTGCCAGTACCATACTGTCTTGATGACTGTGGCTTTGTAGTATAGTCTGAAGTCAGGCAGGTTGATTCCTTCAGTTCCATTCTTCTTTCTCAAGGTTACTTTGGCTATTCGAGGTTTTTTGTATTTCCATACAAATTGTGAAGTTATTTGTTCTAGTTCTGTGAAAAATACCGTTGGTAGTTTGATAGGGATTGCATTGAATCTATAGATTGCTTTGGGTAGAAGAGCCATTTTGACAATATTGATTCTTCCAATCCATGAACACGGTATATTTCTCCATCTGTTTGTGTCCTCTTTGATTTCTTTCATCAGTGTTTTATAGTTTTCTATGTATAGGTCTTTTGTTTCTTTAGGTAGATATACTCCTAAGTATTTTATTCTTTTTGTTGCAATGGTGAATGGTATCATTTCCTTAATTTCTCTTTCTGTTTTCTCATTGTTAGTGTATAGGAATGCAAGAGATTTCTGTGTGTTAATTTTATATCCTGCAACTTTACTGTATTCGTTGATTAGCTCTAGTAATTTTCTGGTAGAGTCTTTAGGGTTTTCTATGTAGAGGATCATGTCATCTGCAAACAGAGAGAGTTTCACTTCTTCTTTTCCTATCTGGATTCCTTTTACTTCTTTTTCTGCCCTGATTGCTGTGGCCAACACTTCCAAAACTATGTTGAATAGTAGTGGTGAGAGTGGGCACCCTTGTCTTGTTCCTGATTTCAGGGGAAATGCTTTCAATTTTTCACCATTGAGGGTGATGCTTGCTGTGGGTTTGTCATATACAGCTTTTATTATGTTGAGGTATATTCCTTCTATTCCTGCTTTCTGGAGAGTTTTAATCATAAATGGATGTTGAATTTTGTCAAAGGCTTTTTCTGCATCTATTGAGATAATCGTATGGTTTTTATCTTTCAATTTGTTAATGTGGTGTATTACATTGATTGATTTGCAGATATTAAAGAATCCTTGCATTCCTGGGATAAAGCTCACTTGGTCATGGTGTATGATTTTTTTAATATGTTGTTGGATTCTGTTTGCTAGAATTTTGTTAAGGATTTTTGCATCTATGTTCATCAGTGATATTGGCCTGTAGTTCTCTTTTTTTGTGGCATCTTTGTCTGGTTTTGGAATTAGGGTGATGGTGGCCTCATAGAATGAGTTTGGAAGTTTACCTTCTTCTGCAATTTTCTGGAAGAGTTTAGTAAGATAGGTGTTAGCTCTTCCCTAAATTTTTGGTAGAATTCAGCTGTGAAGCCATCTGGTCCTGGGCTTTTGTTTGCTGGAAGATTTCTGATTACAGTTTCGATTTCCTTGCTTGTGATGGGTTTGTTAAGATCTTCATTTTCTTCCTGATTCAGTTTTGGAAAGTTATTTTTCTTTAAGAACTTGTCCATTTCTTCCAAGTTGTCCATTTTATTGGCATAGAGCTGCTGGTAGTAGTCTCTTATGATCCTTTGTATTTCAGTGTTGTCTGTTGTGATCTCTCCATTTTTGTTTCTAATTTTGTTAATTTGGATCTTCTCCCTTTGTTTCTTAATGAGTCTTGCTAATGGTTTCTCAATTTTGTTTATTTTTACAAAAAACCAGCTTTTAGCTTTGTTGATTTTTGCTATGGTCTCTTTAGTTTCTTTTGCATTTATTTCTGCCCTAATTTTTAAGATTTCTTTCCTTCTACTAACCCTGGAGTTCTTCATTTCTTCCTTCTCTAGTTGCTTTAGGTGTAGAGTTAGGTTATTTATTTGACTTTTTTCTTGTTTCTTGAGGTAGGCCTGTAATGCTATGAATTTTCCCCTTAGCACTGCTTTTACAGTGTCCCATAGGTTTTGGGTTGTTGTGTTTTCATTTTCATTCATTTCTATCATTTATCTTTAAATGCTGAAAATTTTGTAATGTTACATGAAAAAGTAGAAATATACATTTTAAAAATTCAAATAATGTTTCCCATTATTTTGTATGTTATTTTGTATGTATGTTATTTTCATGTTTTCTAAACATGCTTTTAAATCCTAGTTTTTCTGGAGAACATTCCAGATCCTCTTGAATCAGGGTGGATTTTCCAGGTGAATTTTATGATCTGGCAATTTGTGGAAACACTTAAGAAATTGCCCTCTCAAAATCCTCATCCAGTAGTTATTGATCATCTCCACAAGTGTGTGAACGATGGCTCAGAGAGCCTGAGTGGCCCAGGTCCCCAAAGATGGTACTGACTTCTGACTTAGGTCAGTCTGTGTGCCTCTGAAAGGACAGTTTGGAAATCTGTAAATAAAGCATTCCTTCTACAGATCCTAAGGCAGCATCTATACTGGACCATCTATGATGGACAGGGAAGCCTGGCATGCTGCAGTCCAAGGGGTCGAAAAGAGTAGGATGCAACTGAGCGACTGAACCGATTACTGAACCAGGGGATGCAGGAAAGTTCAGGAGGTAGGTCCCTGACTATCCTCTCACAGGCAGGGCCAGGCCACGGTGTTAGAAGGCCTATAATATGCATGGGGGTGGTCTGCTTGGCTAGTGGGTTACGAAGCAAAGATCTCAGCCCTCAGCTCTGCTGATGATCCCCAAAGCTGATCATTAAAGGGCTGTAGGAAGGCGGCTTGGGACTGCCAGGCCCCTAATCAGAAAGCATTCATAAAGCAGACTGATGGCCTTCAGAAAGATTTCCTGGGCAAACTCACTTCTTATAACTTACAAAAGAAAACTGTATGGATGCTATTTGATGCCCATAATGTTTTTAGTTTAGAGATCAAACCAGTCAATCCTGGTTTGATTGGAAACCAGGAAATCAACCCCTAATATTCATTAGAAGGACTGATGCTGAAGCTGAAGCTCCAATACTTTGGCCATCTGATGAGAAGTGTTGACTCATTGGAAAAGACCCTGATGCTGGGAAAGACTGAGGGCAGAGGCAGAAGGGGGCAGAAGAGGATGAGATGGTTGGATGGCATCACTGACTCAATGGCCATGAGTTTGGGCAAACTCCAGGAGATAGGGAAGGACAGGGAAGCCTCGCATGCTGCAGTCCATGGGGTTGCAAAGAGTCAGACACAACTTAGTGACCAAATAACAATAATGAATATTTAGTTAATTATTGTTCAAGTTTGATCACTCCTGAGGAATGAATGCATCTTCTAAAGATCAGAATAGAACCCAATTAGAATGGGAACATGTATGAACAAAATTGCAACTTAGAGTGGGTTTTCTTAAAAATCAAACAGGAGACTAGTATATCTCCAGTCTCTATTATTTGAGTTGGGTCATATAGTCTAGTGGGGCTTCCTCAGTGGCTCATTGATAAAGAATCTGCCTGCAATGCAGGAGAGGCAGGAGACAGGGGTTTGATCTCTGCGTCAGAAAGATCCCCTGGAAGAGGGAACGGCAACTCACTCCGGTATTCTTGCCTGGGAAATCCCATGGACAGAGGAGCTTGGCAGGCTTTAGCCCATGAGGTCACAAAGAGTTGGAAAAGACTAAGCACACATACACATGTAGTCTACCATATCCTGAAGGTCAAATAAAACCAGTCTCTAAAGTGGATTAATCTGTAGGTGAGAGATTGAAAGTGATTTTCCTTTTCTGCGTGGTTTTGGAGAGGACACCTTCAGAGGTTTAGGAGCTGAATTCTGGGCAGGTGACAAGAGACTAGGCTAGTGTGCTTAATGAACTTAATTTTTAAATAAGAACGTGGTTTTGGAAACAATCTGACAGAGAAAATGCTCAGATCTTGAAGCAATTACATTAGTAGACCAAGGGAATACAGGATGATTTTTTTCATTGTCTGATATCATTTCATAATATGTGTCCAAAATAGCTAGTCAGAAATAGTGTTTTAACTATATATATATTCAATGTATTTACCATATAGCATATACTATAGTAGACATACTATTCTATATACTATACACCAATCTATTTACCTAACTAGTATTATAGATCAAATATTTTGATTCTATGACTAAATAAATCCTAGTTTTTCTAGATGGATCCCATGGAAAAACTTCTATTATTTAGGTACTTGATTAAGTTCACACCAATCTAGCTTTAATTTATTGCAATTTCCCCAAGTCACAGTAATTTTGGGGGTGCAAGGAGATTGAAACAGGGAAGGAGGCAGGAGCCCAGTGTGGGGTTTGCTGAGGAAAATCTCTTTTAGATAAATATAGCAGGCATCACCCAGATACAGAACCAAGTCTTGTTTTTCTCTGTGGAAGATGGAGAAGGATGCAGGGCTGGAAAAGGTCATTTTTCAGAAGGAGAGCATTCCAGCCTGGCTGGTCTGATTGGTGGGACTGTGGTTTGCACTGGCTTAGTCCATCAGACACCTGCATATTGCATCACAGTAAGTGCCAGGCTTGTGCCCAGCACGGATGGGAGTAAGGTAGAGAGTACACGGCTCTGGCCCTCAATGGATCTGATGCTCCATTGTGTTGCTGGCTGTCAGACTTGATGGAAAGTTTTGATGGAAAGGTCTTTGAATGCATTTCCTCCTTTGTAAAGTAAGTGAAGTGAAGTCGCTCAGTCATGTCTGACTCTTTGCAACCCCATGGACTGTAAGCCTGCCACACTCTTCTTCCACGGGATTTTCAAGGCAAGAATACTGGAGTGGGTTGCCATGTCCTTCTCCTTTGTGAAGTAGGGATAATGGAAATGCCTTCACAGGATTGTGAAGAGGATTAGAGATGATGTGCATAAATTTGCCCACCTGATTTGAAGAGCCGACTCATTGGAAAAGACCCTGATGCTGGGAAAGATTGAAAGGAAAAGGAGAAGGGGGCAACAGAGGATGAGGTAGTTAGATAGTATCACTGATTCAATGGACATGAATTTGAGCAAACTCCTGGAGATGGTGAAGGACAGAGGAGCCTGATATATTGCAGTCCATGGGGTCACAAAGAGTCAGACATAATTTGGTGCCTGAACAACATATAACAAAATCTGCATGGGCCTCACACAGAGTAGACACTCAATGGGTCATCAGTCTCTCTTTCTCTCTTTCTCTCTCTCCCTCTCTTACACACATGCACATGCACACACACACACACATACACACTCCAAGTCCTGCTCCAATATAACAACAAACTGTGACCTGTTTTTTTTTTTTTTTTCTATCCTTGTCATTGCTGCTGCTATAACCATGATCCACTAGGTCAGACCACTAATGTTTACTCAAGGATTATGTACCTACTTCCTCATAACTGAGGAGATCAAGGAGGATGACTCATCTTGCAAAGTTTTTTAAATATGTGAAATATTACTCAGCCAGAGGTCATTTTAAAAATGATCTACCTTCCAGCTCTCTGTTGTCAGTGGAGATCTTAAAACTTTTATTTGTTCTTAATAAAGAGGTTGTAGGGTTGAGATTATTTTTTTTTAAATTTTTTTCTCCAAGCTTCTTGGCTTCAGTTTAAACATTTTTCTCTTTAAAAACATTTGCAGTATGCTAGTTTCCCTGGTAGCTCAGGTGGTAAAGAATTCGCCTGCAATGCAGGAGACCTGAGTTCAATCCCTGGGTTGGGAAGATCCCCTGGAGAAGGAAATGGCTACCCACTCCAGAATTCTTGCCTGGGACGTCCCATGGTCAGAGGAGCCTGGCGGACTACAACCCATGGGGTCACAAAGGGTCGACATGACTGAGTGACGAACACACACTCAGCATGTCCGGTGAGGCGTGTGATGGTTTTCAATATGCCAGGTCTGGACTGCAGAGGGCCCTGGCAGGTACCCTTGCCCCATACTAACTGCCAAGCAGGTTTCAAACCAGAAGGTAGTAACCAACTAGCAAATCCCACTGAATATTTGGGGTTTACTTGCATGTCAGTTCTGTAGTTCTATTTCATGTCTCTTCTACTTTGTTGTTAGACATGTTTTCTATAAAATGTATAAGTTTCCTGACCTCCTTGACCTGGGTTTCTTAAGAGTTCTGCAGTGTTTCTCCCATCTCCCCAAATCAAGATGGTTCTTGTCAAGTGCCTACTTAGACTCGATTTCTGCTTATTAAGCCCCTGGCTCACTGCTTCTTGCCGACTATCCCATGTGTAACTTCCCTGGACTTTGATTGTACTCTGATCCTGACAGATAGTGCTGTTTGCTTTTGAGCAGCCATTTTTCATTTTCTTCCTTTCTAACAGAAAGCAAAAGTGATTTTTGCTCACCGGATGAGTAGCGGGGCATGAAAGGAAGGAAGGAAGAAAATTGCTTCACCCAGTCTTAATATTTTTGTTTAGTGGAAACCAGTCTTGCAATCCTAGTTCTCTCATCTGAGGATGAAGTGGGCTGGATGAATAGTGAGATATAAAGGTATATATTTTCAACTTTTCTTGTTAAGACTTTCTTTCTTCACAGACTGAAAATCTGTGGAGAAAAGGGCTACACACACTATTTTTTTTTTCCTCTGCTGCTCCTTCCTTCCCCTTGTGAGGCTGCTGTGCAGCCATCATTTTATGAGCAGGAACAAGAGACCAAGAATACAGAGACACCCACCAATACCTCATATCCTGATGCTAATTATAGGTCTGGGACCATCTTCCTCTAAGCATCTCCCAAACACAGCATTCATGTCAGATTGGATATATGCTTATAACTCTTTGGGGCTTCCACACACTAACAGCCACTGTGACCTTGTCTTACTCACTTCCGGGCTATGGGTTCCCAGCCGCAGGGTGAGTACAGTACAAGAGCTCACAATTAGAGGAAGAGGAAAATGGACAGAGAATGGCCTTCTGTTAGGAGAAAAGTCCTGAAAGCAATGCTTTTTGTTTGTAATTTTAATAGCGTTTTGTCCTCAACCTACAGGAGAGTTCAGTATTATTAGTCCTATTCCCTTGTAGCTCAGTCAGTAAAGAATCTGCCCGCAATGCAGGAGATTCGAATCCTGGGTCAGGAAGATCCCCTGGAGAAGGAAATGACAGCCCACTCCTGTATTCTTGCCTGGAGAACCTCATGGACAGAGGAGACTGGCAGGCTACAGTCTGTGGGATTGCAAGAGTCGGACATGACTTAGCGACTAAACCACCACCACCAAGAGATTATAAAATTGAGGATTAGAGAGTTTAAGCAACTTGCCCAAAGCTTCAGATTTTGTAAGCCCATGTGAGGTGTGTATAATTTTGAGGTTTATATTTATACAGTTTACAACTCTGCCCTGCTGGCTCAGGCAGTAAATCATCAGCCTGAGTGTGGGAGACCAGGTTTCGATCCTTGGGATGGGAAGATCCCCTGGAGAAGGAAATGGCAACCCCCTCCAGCACTCTTGCCTGTGAAGGAGGAAACAGACAGAGCTGGGATCCATCTTAGGCCAGGCTGCGAACTTTAGGCTACACGCATGGTCACCTTCCCAATGGACTCTGAACTTTGCACCTGGTGTCTATAGAAATGGCATACCAATGGAAAACCAGACCCCCAGGAAAAAAGAGCCTCAGGACTGTACCTAGACTCTCCGTAGCCTATAAGAATATGCTAATTATCTCTGTAACAGAACAAAGTCGTAAATACCATTATGTTTATCGGGATATGACCACAGGCCTATTGATAAATGAATGCTGTTTAACTATCTAGGCTTATGACACATGAATCATGGGTTAGCTTTGTTCGTATCTCTCTTTTACCTTGTCCAGACTAGTTTCAAGGAATTTGGGGAGGTGGGTTTGAGCATGTACACTTAGGGTATATAAGGTTTTCACAAAAACTGGTTGGAGTCCTAGGCTAAGAGGAGACCCTGGCTTGGGCCCACCAGTGTAATAAACTGCACTCCACTACCTGCATTGTCATTCTGAGTCAGTTTGTTTCCCAGAACACATGGCTACCACATCTGGAAAACCCCATGGACGGAGGAAGCTGGTAGGCTACAGTCCATGGGGTCGCAAAGAGTCAGAGACAACTGAGCAACTTCCCTTTTCTTTTACAACACTGCTCTGTGTGATAAGGATGAAATCTGAATCCTAACATGATTTTCAAGACCTACATGATATTATCCTATTATTAACAATTTTTACTTAAAATTCCCCAAATGTTCAAGGTTCCTCTCCCTTTTGGATCTTTGCTTATGCCATTCCCTCTGTCTGGACAGTTCTTCTTCCTGTTTTCATCTGGGTAAATCCTATTTCTCAGAACTGTGTTAGGACATCACTTTTTCTTGAAAGCATCCTGTAATCTCCAGTCAGTCAGATATGCTACCCTTTATATTGAAATTGAACTTTTCTGTGCCTGTTTCTTGTGCAAATTGCTGTTTTCTTGTGAGCTGCATTCCTTGAGCTGAGAGCAGATTCCTGCTCCACTGGGTAATAGTCCTTATCCATCCTCATCCTTGAGGACACAACAGATTTAACTTGGGCTTCAACTTCACCTGGTGTATCAGGTACTCTAGGGCTTGAGAAGGGGAATTTACATTCTGAAATCTCCATTGATGATTATAATATGCATTCCTGACGATAAGCCAGAATAGCAAGTGCTCAAAAGTATTTCTTGTGTAAATTCTGTGCCAGTTCCGTGATTGGTAAACAGAAGACTAAAGTGAAGTTGCTCAGTCTTGTGCGACCCCATGGACTGTAGCCCACCAGGCTCCCCCGTTCATGGAATTTTCCAGGCAAGAATACTGGAGTGGGTTGCCATTTCCTCCTCCAGGGGATTCCCGACCCAGGGACTGAACTCAGGTCTCCTACATTGCAGGCAGGCGCTTTAGCATCTGAGCCACCAGGAAAGCCCAACAAAAGACTAAAAACACAAACAAATAACCAAAAATGTTCAATATTCTCCATCTAGTTATATGGGCTAATTCAGTACCATTATAATCACAGAAACCAAGAATATTGTTTAGAAGTCCACAGTAAAACAAAGAAAGCAAAATATAAATAAGCCAGACTATCCACAAGAATTCCAACTCTAAAAGGTCACTGCACATTCCAATATTGGTCAGAGAATTAAATAGTACAGGAATGAGCTAAATCAGTTTCTGAGTGAGTTTCTATGTTCCTTGGAAAAGCATTTAGATTAGATATTTTTATCAGAACTTAGAAGGAATTGATGATTTAAGAAAGAAAATCAGTAGACCGGAATAAGAGTGAGGATAAACTCTTTGAAAACTACATTTTATTCAAATGTAACTTTTCTATTTCTGATAAAATCACTTGTAGGGTGTGCACATGCGGGGGTTGAATTCCTTAGGAGACAGAATGCTTCTGGAGAAATGGGAGCTTAGAATAGAGAAAACAGGTCACTAGCAGATGTCTTGCCTGGGGATAGAGAACAAAGAGTAATTTCAGATGGCATCCTGGAGAGGGTAGAGGAAATCCACTCATAATTATAGATTACATGGGTAAACATTAACTCTATTGAAAATCCCTGCAAAACAGAGTCCTTTCATAAACTGTCAGAGATGGTGCTGATAATTTAAAATGAAAGAGCTTAGATATACCTAAATAGAAAAAGAAAAAAAAATGTCTGAACTTAGAGAAAAATGATTTTCTATTCACAGAGCTACAGTTGGCAAAGAGAAGCAATATCATAAAATTTATGTTCAAATGGACATAAACAGGGACCTCCATTTTGAAAGGGAATGTTATAGCCTTGAAGGAGTATGAATGGACAGAAAAAAGAGGTAGAAACCATCTTGTAGTATAACCCTAAAATATCTGTGTTCTGTGTTTAGAAAGGACACAATTTGGAGTTACCAGGACTTTCAGTCAAAGCCTGGATCTTCTAGGCTTAACATGACAGTTGAATCTTAATGCCCTAATTTGTTATTGTAACAATTAGTAACTTTTCTTTCATAAAAGGAAAAGGTACCATGAGCCTGAGACAGAATCTCAAATAGGTCTCTAAAATAAATCACAATTATCTATTACTCTGAACATAAAGACAGACGTTAGAAATAAATTCTCCAACAATGAAAATTGGTCTTTGACAATCTTGCTACCATCACAGTGTTCTAATATTTGGTGGGGGTGGGGCGGTGAGGGTGGGGGTGGGGAACACATTCTGAGCAGTTTCTTTGGTGTTAGGAGGCTTTCACTGAGAAGCTGGTACTGGCATTAGATTGTGTCATATCTAATGGAAATATTTGATCTTGCTTGTGTGTAATTCTACACAACTTAAAGCATTTTTCTTTGTTTAATTTGATCTTCCCTGGGCAGGAATTCACAACTAGATATACAGATTATGGAGTAGTGAAATTTGCAGGTCAGAAAATAGTTCAACAGTTTATTAGAATGACCCAATGCCATGGTTTTTGGCTTTTATCTTGTGTTCCAAGGTAGTGAGACAAAAGCTGGAGGTAGGATAGTAATGTGGGGAGAGATTCCCTAGTGAGCAGGGTCTTTCCTGAATGTAAGGCAAAGAATAGCCCTCTTGTAACTGGGATTAGAGCAGGAGAGGGAAGTTCAAATTCCTCTGAGACCAGACAGTTCTTCCCTGCATAGGCTTTCTGAAAACTGGAAGCAGAGCAGTGAGATTAAGAGAGAGATCCAAATCTATGGAAAGTTCAATGAGGAGAAGACGAGGAAGAGTATACAAGGGCAGTTCAACAACTGGCAGGCAGAATACAGAGGGCAGAATGTGTTTCCCAAGTTCTGAAAGGTGAGGGCTATGGTAGGAAAAATAAAGAAATCTTTAGAATCTAGTCAGTGTGCAATACTCCAAAGAATGTAGTTTTGATTCTGCCTCGAAAATACAGAAGCAAGTTGAGAGTTAAACAAAGCTGCAACATACTCTAGACCTTCTTAACCACAGATTGGGATCCATGTAGCCTCCATATTGGCACCTCTCATGTCTTTCTTTGGAGGATAGATATTACTTTCTTCAGGTCCCTATGGTTCTTTCATATAGAATCTCTAGCACTCAGTTATAAACTAGGGGAAAGCAAAGGGCTGAAAAATATAAACTATCATTAAGATAAAAAATAGTCTATAGAAACAGGAGCAGAAGTGGCCTCAATGTAAGAATTACCAGACCATGACTTTAATAATGATAATTATGTTAACAGAGTAGAAAAGGAAGACAACATGAGTAAAGAGATCAGTGATGATGAGAATTAATAAAGTAATAGCATTTGAAAGAGAAAAGACAATCAGAAATATTAGAAATGATGAACTTATTTGTTGGGTTAAATAGCAGACTTGAAATGAGAATATGTTAGTACATTTGAAGACAGTTCTATTTAAATTCACTAAAAAATCAGAATATTGAAGAGATATTGGGACTCCACTCCAGGCTCATTGCAGCACTATGCACAATAGTCAATATATGGATTAAATGAATGAATGAATAAAGAAATGTGTAAATCAGTGGAATATTACTCAGCCTTAAAAGAGAAGAAAATCCTGTCATTTGTAACAATGTGGACTAACCTGGAGGGTATTATGCTAAGTGAAATATATCAGTCCCAGAAGGACAAATGCTGCATGATTCCACTTATATGAGGTAACCAAGCTCATAAATCTACTTGGAAGCCTGCTCTGCCTGCCCCAGGAAGGCCCATTCTGTATGTAATAAATATTTGTATCCCTTCCTATGGATGTTTGGTGTCATCAGTCTCAACATCTGAACCAAAGATTGGATGGGATGGTCCATTCCATCTCTTCAGCTTGACTAAACACAAACACTGACTGTCACCAAACATACACAAGAAGGGCACCTTCCCACCGGGTGTGTGACATTTTATGAGCTCGATGAAAGAATTTTTGGCAGTTTCTTATAAATCACATGTGTACTACCCAACATTTTCTCTCCTAGATATTTCCCAAGAGAACTGCAACAAGTACCCCAAAACACTCATTCAAGAATGTTCCCAATAGTCTCAAATGATTAATACAAATAACCTGGGCTTCCCAGGTGGCTCAGCAGTGAAGTACCTGCTTGAAATGCAGGAAACCTGGGTTCAGTCCCTGGGCTGGTAAAGTCTCCTGGAGAAGGAAATGACAATCCATTCCAGTGTTCTTGCCTGGGAAATCACATGGATAGAGGAGCTTGGTGGGATACCGTCCATGGGGTCACAAAAAATCAAACACGATTTAGTGACTAAACAACAACCCAACTGTCTATCAACAGTATAATAGACACATTGTGGTATATTCATGGAATTGAATGCTAATGAAAATAGCCAACGACTACTTGAAAGGATCTCAAAAATTATATATATATAGAGAAAATAAATATAACAAAAGAATGCCTATAGTATAATTCTATTTATTTGAAGGTTAAGAACAGGTGATGCAGAAATGAGAAGTGATTGCCTCTCTTGCCAGCTGGAATTGCTGGGAAAGGGACTCAGGGCAATTTCTGTCATGGCGGAGAAGTTCTATATTCTGTTTTCTTTGGAGGTTACCATGAGCATATAAAATTGAAAATTCATTCACCTGAAAGTTTAAGATCTACTGTTCTAAGCCGTGTCCAACACTGCAATCCTGTGGACCATACCCAACCAGGCCCCTATGTCCATGGGATTTCCCAGGCAAGCACACTGGAGTGGGTTGCCAGTTCCTTCTCTAGGGGATCTTCCTGACCCAGGGATCGAACTTGAGTCTCCTGCATTGGCAGGCAGATTTTTTTTTTTTACCACTGATCACCTAGGAAGAATATATTCAAATTATACCTTAGTTTAAAATAGTGAATAAAGGCTAAGCATTCTATACATTAGGGAAATTAATGTGTTAAATTTTCTAGCAGTTATCCTTTATTGCAGCATATGTGCAGTTTCTTCAAGGGCACCATGTGAGCATGTGTGCAGTTTCTCAATCATTTCTGACTCTTTGAGATGCCATGGTCTGTAGCCTGCCAGGCTCCTCTGTCCATGGAATTCTCCTGGCAAGAATACTGGAGTGGGTTGCCATTTCCTCCTCCAAGGATCTTCCTGACCTAGGGATCAAACCTGCGTCTCCTGCACTGGCCCACAGATTCTTTACCACTGAGGATCTTTACCACCTGGGGATCAAGGGCACTTTACTTACTGCATAGGACACAATGTTGTGCATTAGGGATTTAATTTATAGACTTGTTTGCCACATGAAGAAACTGGGTCCAGAAATGCAAATAATTTCCACATTTATGAAACTACTGATACAGATGGAGAGAAAATTCTACTCTTTTGACTTGAAACGTCACGAACCCCTCAACCTCGATGAGGTTGATGTTTTCTGCATGTGTCTTTGTCTTAGTGTGACTTTCAGAATTGATGACCTGAGGGTGTGGTTCTGTCCACAGACACTTGCATTGCTCGAGTGTCCTCAATGCAAGTGACTCTGCCTGGGATTTATGATTCTGAAAGTTAGAGCCTTTCTGGAAGTCTTTTCAATGACTAGCCAGCAAGCATGATCACCAAAAAGCTAATGGCATCTTAGAGTATGAGGTAATGATTTAAATGACAAGTTTCTCAAGTGTTAAAAATGCTGGCCATTCACATCCGTGAGGCCACATGCATAGAACTTTTCTCTTCTGCCATGGACTGCTGATAAAATACTTTTAATTATATTATGCAATTACCCCAAAGAAAATAGATAGCTTTCAGCTGCTGAGTTTCCTTTCAATGACCTGATTAAAATGCATCAGGGGAGATAAGACCCAGATGTTCTTGTCATTAACTGATAAGATATTGCCTGTAATCTCTACCAGCGGCTGAAATCATAGGGAAAATGCAAATAACAGGAAAAGAGCAATGTCTTAATAGCACAATATGGACAGCATCTCCTATGAGCTGTATCTTTTGATGATTTATCTTTCTTTACCTTTTAATGTTTATATGTATTTTCCCTGGGGTTTGGCAGCCATTCCATGCTATCTCTGCTGGCTCACTGGGGAAAAAAATTACAGCAGTGATGGCAGGCGTACCTTTTAAATTAAGTTTATAGATGGTGTTGATTTGAGACAAAACTATGAAATAAGATAACTCTACTTCTAATGCTTCACATGTTTGTGTACAGAATAATTATTTTCATTTTGAGATTCTAAATAGAATTTAATATTTACTCAGATTATGATAATAGCTCTTATTCTTGCCACTGGCTTATCTGTGTTCCTGTCCATCTTTTAAAATGCCTCCAGCCCCAGGTGGTGCTAGTGGTAAAGAATCTGCCTGCCAATGCAGGAAACACAAGAGACCTAAGTTTGATCCCTGGGTCAGGAAGATCCTCTAGAGAACGAAATGGCAACCCACTCCAGTATTCTTGCCTGTAAATTTCCAGACAGAGGAGCCTTGCAGGATACAGTTCATGGGTCTCATAGAGTCAGCTATGACTGTGCAACTGAGCACAGGTTGATATTTGTAGGACATGTAAATCAATCATCGTGGCTCCACTCAGCCCAAACACTGTAGGTGGAATGGGAGGATATTTAGTATTAGATAAGCCAGAGATCAGCAATCTTTCTCTAAAAATAGACAGAAAGTAAAGTTTCAGGCCCTGCAGGCCATCTAGTTTCTGTTGTCATAGAATCTGCAAATAGTATGTAAATAAATGGGCATGGCTGTTTCCAACAAAACTTTGCTTCCAAAAATAGGCAGTACCTCAGGTTTGACCCATGGGTTATACTTTGGTGACCTCTGAACTAGTGAACCAACAATTTGTTCTGATATAGAATTACACACATTTAAGATCTGGATAGTTTATTTTCAATTAATTATGATTGCCAAAGTTCCTAAAGTGTCATAAAAACACAAAATTTGTCCACAAAATGTGAAAACAGTCAAGAAAGCAGTGTTAGGGCTTAATTCTTATTTCCATTAGTCAAATTCCTCATTCTTGACAGGGCAAAATATATGTGCAATCATAATTGTAAATAATAACTAGATGCTAAATCTATTTTACAAAATAACCTTGGAAAAATGTCCCAAACCAACTTATAATTTGTGGATTTAACATTGGAATATTTTCTATACTCTGTTGACAAAATACAGCATCCTTTATATTAGAAACAAGAGACTCAGAGGGCTAATTATGTGAATGGACCTTTCTCCTTGAATAGAGCAATCTGAACTGGAAAGTTATGATGTAAAGTAATATTTTATGTCCACATTTGAAGTTGACAGCAATTTTAAATAAAAATATAAAACATCAGAGATCGTCAAGTTATCTACTTGGATGTTCCATGGTTACTTTCAAACTAAAATGGATAAATCATAATTTTCTCTCCCCAAACTTCTTTGTCCATGGGTGCCCCATTCATTTGGTATAAAGATATTTACTGAATAAGTATATGAGGGAAAATGAAAGGTGTGAATTCATATTAGAGGACTGTTAACATTGTTTTTGTTTTCTTTAGTTTTTGATTTTTCTGTCTTGAGGAGAAAGGGCAGTATTCCTCATGGCATTCAGCCTGTTCTAGTTTTGGGGGATGGAAAGGAGACAGAATTTCTTCTCAAAAAAGCCTGCAATAGAATTTTTATCAGTGAGGATGAGTGTAATCAATATGGATGACTCTATTCCCGTCTGTGTTAAAAGTGTACAGTCCCCATGTCACTGTGAGGCCTGACCACAGAAAGGAAGGTTCTCTGACAGAGATCACCCATGGCTTGATCAAGGGACTAAGCTAGTGCATAAGATATTTTCAAAAGTGATAATAAACCCTCACTTTCTGCATGCTCTTTTGCAATGTGGTCTTGCCTCTCTCCCATCAAGAGGAGAATTCTTAGCCTCCCCTGGAATCTGATCGGGTCCTATCTCTGATGTTGACTGACAGAGTGAAGCAGATGGGATATTGTGTGACCTCCAGGCCTTGCAGCTTCCACTTTCACCCCCTGGAAACCCTGGGTAATGATGTATAGGAGTCCCTACACTATTCCTGGAGAGACCATGTGGATAGAGGCCCTGAGTTATTGCTGTCATTGCGGCAAAGCACCATATGACTAAGACCATCTTGGATCATCCTGTCCCCACCCCAGCTGAACCTTCAGAGGATGTCAACAGCAAGAGTGACCACAGGCAAGACCAGAAGAAGAACAGCCAATGCACATTGCAGAATCAGGAAAAAATAAATGGTTCTTGTGCAGCAGACATAATGGACGTGGTTCCTTCTATGTGTTTGGTCTATATGAGTGCAATGGAAAAAATCTTTGCCATGTCAAGGCACTAAGGAGATGGTGGATTGAGTGGCTGTTGGATGTTTGCTTCACACTTTGTTATTATACAAATCTTAATAAACACCAGAAATTTGCTCTTGATGTTGAGCCAGTGCTACTGGGGTGGGTAGCCTTTCCCTTCTCCAGGGGATCGTCCCAGGTCTTCCACATTGCAGGCAGATTCTTTACCAGCTGAGCCACAAGGGAAGTCCAAGAACACCTGGAGTGGGTAGCCAAGCTCTTCTCCAGGGGATCTTCCCAACCCAGGAATTGAGCCAGGGTCTCCTGCATTGCAGGTAGATTCTTTATCAACTGAGCTATCAGGGAAGACCATCTATTTACACAGTACTAGCAAATCGGAGGGCTTCCCTTGTAGCTTAACTGGTAAAGAATCCATCTGCAGTGTGGGAGACCTGGGTTTGATCCATGATTTAGAAAATTGCCCTGGAGAAGGGAACAGCTACCCACTTCAGTATTCTGGCCTGGAGAATTCACAAGAGTTCACAAAGAATTCACAACTGAGCAGCAAATTAGGGAGCTTTGTAGATAAAGGGAAAAATTACAATTTTATTTTCTGATAATTTGCAATTTTCAAAGAAATTTCATAATCATCATCTAATTTGTAATTTAAAACATACCAAAGAGATTCACAGGGGAGATATCATGACTTATATTAGAATTTTGAGGGCTCAGGAGGTTAATAATTTTATCAATAGCTCAGGTAAGAAATGACATAGTTAAGATTTGAAATAATATTTTTAAGTTTAATCTCTGTTTTATTACTATTTCTCAGGTGTTAAGCTTACTTTGTATATGAGAAACAGGGAGATGTCTTTGGTATAAAACAAAATTCAGCTTCTGCAGTTAGTGGTCTATCACTGCAAATGTTTGTCAGTATCTAGGCTAAAATAATAGTGATGGCACAGAAGTCTGTTTTTATTGATCTTTGGGTAAACTGAGGCATGTTAAGTGATGGACAGAGTGGCTGTCACATAGTATATTCTAAAAATAGTGATCATTATTCTCATTATTACTCATTCCATACTATAATTATTTAGAACAGCCCCCAGTATGTACCAACACATTATTGATTAACACATGACCCAGGGATATTTATGCTCAATTTTCAAGATTAAAATCATATTTTGGTGCATGAAAAATACTGTGTACTGTTTTGTACTGTTAGCACCCTAAAATTATTAGGTGAGCTTTGATTTTTATCATTTCTATAAACTGTAAAGGTACCTGCATTTTAATAGCTGGTTTAGACATATGAGCAGAGATAATTATTTAAAATCTTTCTACATGAGGTTTAATTTTTAAGAAGAAATATTTATACTTTCAGAATTTTTTAATAAGATGCATTAATATTTCTATATTGGGGCTATAAGGAGGTTTATATAATAAGTCTATTTTTGTTGTGGCTGCTAACTCTTACATTTAGGCTTTTCAATATTTTAAAGGTTATGAGTAATTATAGATAGATCAATTTCTTGCTTTCTCACAAAATAGTTTATCTCACTTTTCTCTACTATTGCTCAGCCTTTTCTAATGCTAGATGACTGATTCTAAAGGGCAGTGGTTTTATAATCAAGTCTTCTCACCTACACACTAATTCTCATTTTCTATCCAATATCTGAGCTGGTTTTCCTGTCATATAAATCTTTTTAGTCTTTGCATTAGGGTTTGCTTTCTAAGTTATCCCAGCCTTTCTTTTGGAATTAAATCCCTTAGAACTAGAATATTTAATGGAAGGGAGAGAGAGAAAAAGGGAGGAGGGTTTGAGAAGGTATTTCAGATGAGTTTTATGATTTTTGATTTGGCTCTACTTCGAATAGAGTTCAGGCAAACCACATGTGTACTTCAGATCAGAGGCTGCATTTGGATCCCTGCGGTTCTTTGATTAGACCAGATCTTTCTGTAGCTGACCTGACTTGGTCTCACTGAAGAGGGTTATTGTGAAAATCCATTTCCTGTCTGCTCAGGTGACAGGAGCTCAGAGTGTACTCTGAATACCTCTTTGAAAAGCGAAAGAGTCAAAAAAGACTGATTTTTTTTACAGAGAGTTCTGCTTCTTTCTGCCTGTGGGGTTCCCCCGCAGGACAGATTTACAGTCGACAATGTCCCCGATGGAAACATATCACAGATGTGGAACTAAATCTCAGAGAACAAAATCCCTTGATTAGATGTTTGAGTTTAAGAGAATATAATAGTTTTCTAAAATAAAAGATATTTAAGATCTATTCTAAGCATTTACAATAATGTTCTTTGGGGCTGGCATTCATGTCTATTGCTTCAATTATACTGAGTAACACAAGGCAGTTACAGTCTGTGTAAGGTCAGGAAAGTACAATGGGTTCAGATTTAAGATTTAAGAATCTCAACTTACGAAGTCACACTCACTTCAACCTCAGTCCACTGAAGAATCCTAAAAGTCCATAGATTCAGTGAGGGGATGGAAGAGAGACCCCGTTTCTCTTCTCATTTAGTGAATTTAGACACCAAAGGAATAGGTAGAAGATTGAGGGGATGGAGAAGAGACAGGAAGGAAGGTTACCTACATCTGTCCTGGGTGATAACTGGAGAATGAGCTTCTTTGGATGAGCTTGCACAGAACAGACTCTGGAGCCTGATCAAGCTGGACCTGCATCCCAGATCTGCCACTTCCCAGCTGTGTGACACTGAAGAGCTACTTCATCTTTCTCTGACTCAGTCTCCCCATCTGTACAATAGGGCTACTAAGGGAATTTTGTTCATACGGTTTTTATGGACATAAAATGAGTTAATTTGCTTGAAAACATAGTTCCAGGCACAGGATAGATTCTAGTCAGATTTATGAGCTCACTTTATGATAAAAATGATACTTGTTATTCAAAGGAATCCACACCAGTGAATGAGGTGGATCACTACCTAATTAAATCTCTTGCATTTCCCCCATTTCTTGCACATCTCCCAACAGTATCTCTACTTGGGGTCTTATTGTTTTAAATCAATCCTCCAATAGGCAGCCATTAGTACTGTGTTCTTTTTGAATGACTGTGTCATCAGTCTTTTTTTTTTTTCTTCCATTTATTTTTATTAGTTGGAGGCTAATTACTTTACATCATTACAGTAGTTTTTGTCATACATTGAAATGAATTAGCCATGGATTTACATGTATTCCCCATCCCGGTCCGCCCTCCCACCTCCCTCTCCACCCGATCCCTCTGGGTCTTCCCAGTGCACCAGGCCCGAGCACTTGTCTCATGCACCCAACCTGGGCTGGTGATCTGTTTCACCCTAGATAATATACATGTTTCAATGCTGTTCTCTTGAAACATCCCACCCTCGCCTTCTCCCAGAGTCCACAAGTCTGTTCTATACATCTGAGTCTCTTTTTCTGTTTTGCATATAGGGTTATCGTTACCATCTTTCTAAAGTCCATATATATGTGTTAGTATATTGTAATGGTCTTTATCTTTCTGGCTTACTTTGCTCTGTATAATAGGCTCCAGTTTCATCCATCTCATTAGAACTGATTCAAATGAATTCTTTTTAATGGCTGAGTAATATTCCATGGTGTATATGTACCACAGCTTCCTCATCCATTCGTCTGCTGATGGGCATCTGAGTTGCTTCCATGTCCTGGCTAGAAGTCTTTTTTTAAAACCCCTAAATTATATCCCATTCCCCATCAGATCCCAGCCACTAAGTATGAGACTCAAGGCTTCCCACAATCTCATCTCAGCATATCCTGCATGCCAGGCTTCGTCTCCTCCTACACTTCATTCTACAGTTTCTGTTCATGAAGGTCTATATTTCACTGTGACATTTTGTTTTTGTTTTTGCTTTAAACTTTCTTTTCCTAAAGTCTACCTGTGATAAAGAATCTGCCTATCAGTGTAAGAGACAGGGGTTTGATCCCTGGGTAGGAAGATCCCCTAGACAAGGAAATGGCAACCCAGTATTCTTGCCTGGGAAATTCCATGGACAGAGGAGCCTGGCAGGCTGTGGTCCATGGGGTTGCAAAGAGTTGGACACAACTGAGTGAGCAAAACAACAACACTTGTTTGCTGAGGGTGTATATTCTGGCCCGTGGATTCTGAGTTCAGGAGATAATTTTCGAACTATTGTTTCCCAAATAAACATTCTGTCTTTTCTCTAACCTGCCCCCCTCCCCCCAAAAAAAGGTCTACCTGTGAAAACATACATAGTCATCCAAGAGATAACAATGATGCTTTCTTCTGTTCTTTAAAAGTCTGGGTGTGGACATGTATACACGGTTATATTTAAAATGGATAACCAACAAAGAACTACTGTATAGCACAGGGAACTCTACTCAATGCAGACTGGATGGGAGGGGTATTTGAAGGAGAACGGATACATGCATTAATATATGTATTAATATAGCTGAGTCCCTTCACTGTCCACCTGGAACTATCATGACATTGTTTATTAATCTGGCTATACTCCAATATAAACTAAAAAGTTAAAAAAAAAAGTCTGAGTGAAGGTATGTATTTCTGATTTAATTCTGATATATCCATCTCTTAACTACTGTGTTTACTGCACTGAGTGTCAAAAAGGGGACATGTCTTACTTTAAGACAATTCACCATTAATTCAGGTTTTCCCTTTTTTTAACTTCTCTCCTTACCTTGATACCTTTATTTGATGCCCAAAGCTTCAAGAATTCCTTCTTGAAATGTTTAGAATTTTTGAAAATGTTTTTAGTATATTGCCATAGCCCAGACCTCATTATTTTAAATCCAAACTGCTCGCATGTCCAGCCATATACCTATCCTTTTTACAGGTCTTAAGTTACAAAGAAATGTTTTTAAAATGCTAATTCATTTTGCCTATATGCTGAATACCTTCCAGTATCTTTGCTATAGTTCAAATCCCTTCAACTGGTGTGGTGAGTACTGTTTTCAGTTCAGTTCAGTCACACAGTCATACCCAACTCTTTGCGACCCTATGAACTGCAGCACACCAGGCCCCCCTGTCCATCACCAACTCCCAGAGCTTACTCAAACTCATGTCCATTGAGTCAGTGATGTCATCCAACTATCTCATTCTCTGTCGTCCCCTTCTCCTTCTGCCTTCAATCTTTCCCAGTATCAGGGTCTTTTCCAATGAGACAGTTCTTCCCACGAGGTGGCCAAAGTATTGGAGTTTCAGCTTCAGCATCAGTCCTTCCAATGAATATTCAGGACTGATCTCCTTTAGGATGGACTGGTTGGATCTCCTTGCAGTCCAAGGGACTCTCATCAATTCTTCAGTGCTCAGCTTTCTTTATAGTCCAACTCTCACATCCATACATGACTACTGGAAAAACCATAGCTTTCAATAGATGAACCTTAGTTGGCAAAATAATGTCTCCGCTTTTTAATATGCTATCTAGGTTGGTCATAACTTTTTCCCCAAGGAATAAGTGTCTTTTAATTTCATGGCTGCAGTCACCATCTGCAGTGATTTTGGAGTCCCCCCAAAATAAATTCTGTCACTGTTTCCACTGTTTCCCCATCTATTTGCCATGAAGTGATGGGACCAGATGCCATGATCTTAGTTTTCTGAAGGTTAAGCTTTAAGCCAACTTTTTTACTCTTTCACTTTCATCAAGAGGCTCTTTAGTTCTTCTTCACTTTCTGCCATAAGGGTCATGTCCTCTGCATATCTGAGGTTATTGACATTTCTCCTGGCAATCTTGATTCCAGCTGGTGCTTGCATATAAGTTAAATAAGTAGGGTGATAATATAAAATCCCCTTTCCCTGTTTGGAACCAGTCTATTGTTCCATGTCCAGTTCTAACTCTTGCTTCCTGACCTGCATACAGATTTCTCAAGAGGCAGGTCAGGTGGTCTGGTATTGCCATCTCTTTCAGAATTTTCCACAGTTTGTTGTGATCCACATAGTCAAAGTCTTCAGCATGGTCAATAAAGCAGAAATAGATGTTTTTCTGGAACTCTCTTGCTTTTTTGATGATCTACCAGATGTTGGCAATTTGATCTCTGGTTCCTCTGCCTTTTCTAAATCCAGCTTGAAGATATGGAATTTCTCGGTTCATGTACTGTTGAAGCCTGTCGAGTACTGTTTTAGGATTATATTATAATCTCGATTATATCCATTCTTAATACCAGATTTCCTTGGTGGCTTCTCTGGGCTTCTCTGGTAGATCAGGTGGTAAAGAATACTCCTGCAATGCAGGACACCTGGATTCGATCCTTGGGTTGGGAAGATCCCCTGGAGAAGGGAACATCAGGCCACTCCAGTATTCTGGCCTGGAGAATTCCACGGACAGAGGTGCCTGGCAAACTACAGTCCATGGGGTCACAAAGAGTCGGACACGACTGAGTGACTTTCACTTCATTCACTTTTAATGTCAGGCATGTATGAGTCCATTCACACAGATTTGCAATGAAGACCACAGTTGCCTACTGCGGAGGAGCTTTCCTGAAAAGACATGTTAGTCAAGTCACGTAAGAATGATCCTATCACACTATTCCAGTTGTGGAGGGAGAGGGTAGGATGGAAGTAATAATTCTGAACACAGTCCCTGTCTATACTCACAATATCATCCAGCCAGTCCTCCCAGAAGCACAACTCAGCTTGAAGGAAAATGTCCAGCATAAAGTGATGACATATTTTAGATTCTTAATAAAAAGGGAAAAGAAATCTTTTGGATCTTAAGAGAACAAACAAGGAATGATACATTAGAAACCAAAATCCCTTGATTTTTATCCAATTTCATCCTAGGATTCTTGTCTTTTGGATAAAGCAAGACAGAAAGTGAGGTGATAACTATCCCAACTATTAATTATTCAAGTTGGGAGTGATGAAGAGGGTTTGTCCCTTTATATTCCTGGTGAGTGCATGAATAACTGCAGTAGGTACTAGGATCAAACAGGGCCTTTGCTCTTATGTAATGTTTCTGTGACTATCAAAACTCCAGGCCATGTGGTCCTGCGCAAGCCATCTTCCCTCAGAAGGACTCAAGGTCCTCATCTGTTTGAGAAGAGTCTCAGATGGAATATTTAGGCTTACTCACATACACAACATTTTCCTGTCCGCTAAGGAGCGTGTGTTGTGAGCAAAATCCCAGCTCTGTCTTCCCCAGGGGTAAGAGTGGATCCCGCTGCAGTGACTGATGCAGTTTTCCTCTGTGACTCAGAGTCAACGCAAAGGAATCACTGGCCCACTGAGCCAGCACATGTCAGGATGTGTATACAGGCCCTCAAAGTTCTTTTCCCACATGTCACTTCTGAAAACATAAGAATCTCCCCTCCTTTAAATCAATGCTTCATCACTTAATAAGATGCTAGAAGGTAACAAACATGTGTGGCTTGTGCTAGATATGACATTAAGTCTGTGAATCCACCGATAATAAAGAAACTATAAGCAGCAATTTCAGAAGGAATGGAGGATAGAAGGCAGGGAAGGAAAGAGAGAGGAAGGAAAGAAGGGAAAAATGAAGGAAAGAAGGAGGGAAAGGAGCAAGGGAGGGGGAAAGAAAGAAAGGAAAGAGAAAGAAAGAAAGAGGAAAAAGGAAAGAAAAATAAGAAAGGAAGGAAGAAAATCATACCCCATCCAATCCTAACTAAATTCAGTTGAACATACATGCAAAATAGCTATAACATGCAAAGATAGACGATGATGGCCAAAAGTAAAGAAGTCACTGTCAGATTTAACATTTAAAACTATGTCATTAAAAGAAATACACTTTGACTACAGATTTGTCTTATCATAATCCTTAGCAAGACTCTTTACTAATGATTTATAAACTTTGCTGTTCACAAGAGTTAGTCTGGGTAATTTGCCATTAACTTACTTATGCCCTTTTGCCACTGTTCATGTTCTTTGTGAATTTCTTTTTATGTTTCTGGAGCAAGAAAAAAAGATCAAGCTGAAAGGCAATGGCCTGAGTCATATTGCCACAGTAAGCAGAGAAGGAACATGTTCTAGAATTGGTTAGAAAGGGCCCACTGTGTGATAAAAGAAAACAAAGCACAGACCTTGTTTCTGAAGTTGTAGGTTGAAACCCACTTGGTCATCATCAAGAAGGAATCATCAGCTTTCTTTCAGTTCTCTTCCTGGGAGGCCAGTGAACATAGTAATTGCTCAATAAACATTAATTTTGACATAATAAAAAAAAAATTGCTAACTTACTCATTCTCACTCTGCAGTTTCATCTTCTCCAGAATTTCAAACAGTTGAAATCATAGAGTATGTATCACTGGTACAATTTTGTCTCTCTGATTTTAATTTTAATTAAAATCTAGATCAATATACAATTGATATTCCAGCATCTTCCATGGATGGCAGATGTATATATTTTCTCAAGTCACTGGATTAAGAGATTGCTAGTACCATTTCATTTTTCAGCATCATTTCGGCTTTCTATAATTTTGATGGAAATTTTCTTAGGCATTTTTAAACAGCCAGTGAGTACTAGCTAGAGTATAATAATAAAAAATAGTATCTTCTAGCAAACGACTATTTTCTATGTATGGGTGCTGTGTAGGTTACTTTATATCTGAATTATTTAGAACAGCCTTGCAAATAATTATCATTTTTAAATGGCAAAACTGTGGTTCATTGTTGGTGACAGTATTACTAAGATCACTTTATAGTTATAGATACAAGATAAATATTTAGGGATATCTGATTCTGAGCCCCTTCTCTCTTTCATACTCTAAGCCTTGTCTTTCTTCTCAAGCAGAAGAAGAAGGCATTTGGTTACCTCAGATGGTTTTAAAAGTTCCGGCACATCCCCAAGACTAGGCTTTTTGTTGGCTAATTCTAATCTTGAAAATGAAGGTCTCCACTTGCCCTTCAGGAGCCGCTGAGAAAATATTCCTACATGTACTGTTCCCTAATGGTTCTACTGCTGTAAATAATGTATATGACATGACCTAGATCAGCCCTCATTAAAAAAGATGGAGTTCCCAACTATTCACTCCTGTAGCCAACGGTGGATCAATAACACTGTGATTAACTGTGGGCTCCTGCCTGAGAATTGCCTGCTATGTGCAGTGACACCAGCATGCTCTTATGATGTTGATGAAAAGGGCTAGGAGCTGTCGTTTACATGACAAATAATAAAAGACAAGCCAGGGCTGTGGCTTCAAGAAACAACCGCACACTGGGCAAAAGCAAAAAGAGGAAATTAAGTTTTTTATTTTTTTAAACATAGGTTTAGTTAAACCTCACCTGGTTTACTGCTACATTCATGTGGCAAGGTGTGTTGGCAGGTCTAATTGTCTGGGGAGCCTAGTCTGTTTGGGGGAAGATTAGGAAGGGTTTCCCTGGTGGCTCGGTTGGCAAAGAGTCCACCTACAAAGCGAGAGACGTGGGTTCGATCCCTGGGTTGGGAAAATCCTCTGGAGGAGGGCATGGCAACCCACTCTGGTACTCTTTCCTGGAGAATCCCCATGGACAGAGGAGGCTGGCAGGCTGCAGTCCACACGGTCACATAGAGTAGGACACGACTGAGTGACTAAGCACAGGAAGCCTCCTGGGACAAAGAATGTGAGCATTCAAATGCTCAAGATTATTTCAAGGATAGTACATTATTTTAAAGAGTATGTTTTATTAGAAGGTACTTCCTTGTCTGTTTCTTAAAACTGTCCCTTTCTTAATTCTTAGGGAACAGTATTTAAATTCCAGGTAAGATTGTGATAAAAAAGTAAGTAGAAGGTAAGAGAGCTAGAAAACTTGAGGGCAGAAACTGCATTTTCAGTAGCTTTTAGGTGATGACAACCTTGGCCAGACACAAGAGCCTTCCCATTGGGAATCAGGGCATCAGCATTAGTATTGCTGGCTATACCACCAGTAGCGCTTATGCTGGACAACCAGCACAGGGGCAACCTCGGTGGGATCTGCTGGTAACTCTTGTGTTCGTGCTCAGAAGAGGACACAGGCAGATGCCATGGATGGTCAAAACGTCTAACTGAAGGAGCACGTGGAGCTCCTCTCTGGGACTCCTGCGGTGAGATAGACTATAGTGGGCTTAGCAGGAAGGAAGCAAGCAGTGGGAAATAGGAGAGAACCTCTGAAAGTATGGGTGGGACTATAGACTGGAGCTGGTGACTCAGACGGTAAAATCCTGGGGATCACTAGTTATTCATCCCAACCCATCTATGTTCTCAGGTGAGTGCTGAGAACTGCAGGTGTTCAGCTTGCCCAGTTTAGGAAAAGCTCAGGAGGAGACGGCTACAGGATGGGGACAAGGGGGTGATGACTGTGCTACCATAGAATAGACTTGAGAGGTTACTCAAGGCTAAGACAGGACATGAACGATACAGCTTGTAACTAGATCTGATTTCTCCATTAGCTATTCTGCCTTTGAGCATCCTTTATCTGGAGATATTACATGAGTAATATAATACACACCTGTTGGACCTGGTTTTCATCAAACCGGATCCACGAATGGAAAGAGGCTACTTCGTTTATCAGGTTGTATTAAGAACACTTTGTGTCGGAAACAGGGCCAATGTTCTTTTAATGCGCACATTGTCAGTTAATTTTATATGTTTTACATGAGTTAATAGTGGCCTACTCTGGCATAATGCTTATCCTTTCACTCAGCAATTTACGTTTGATAGCTAGGATAGGGAACTGCAGTTTAGCTTAATCAGAATTGTGGTAAAAGTCATTGCCAAATACGGTGAAAATATGGAAAGACAGCGAACCCAATTTGGACATCCAGTAAGAGTTCCTCGAAGAGGTTTCACATCAGCTGTATATGGAAGACATCAATGTTGGCAACCGAGAAACAGAACAGAATGTTGGAAGTGTTGAACTGGAAGGACTGATGGAGGGCATGATTCTCCACTTTGCAAAACTGGAAACTTTCCCTGACAAAGTTACCTTCGGCAGGCTGTCAACCTGCTCAAAGGCAGAGCCTCCCCCAGACAGGTCAAAGGGAGTACAAGAGGGTAAGAGTAAATAAACACTCACAATTAGAAAAAAAATGAGGCCTTTGCTTCTAGGTGTGCACATGTGCTAAGTCACTTCAGTCGTGTCTGACTCTTCATGACACCATGGACTGTAGCTTGCCAGGCTCTTCTGTCCATGGAATTCTCCAGGCAAGACTACTGGAGTGGATTGCCATGCCCTCCTCCGGGGCATTTTCCCAACCCAGGGATCAAATCCTCATCTCTTATGTCTCCTCCATTGGCAGGAAGGTTCTTTACCACTAGCATCACCTGGGAAGCCGTTGATTTTAGTAGGGTACATTTATTTCAAGCTGAAAGTGGAAAATCAGGGATCATAGGTTTTCTAACAAGCATATAGGCTGCCGACTTCTTTCATTTTGTTTTAGGTCGAATCCGTAAAAATTCTACCCAGTGTAAACAGAAATTGAAGGAAGCAGGATCTTTAAACCATTTTTAAATGTTTTTTTTTTTTAACTCTATTTATTCAATTGAAACTAAAGAATCTTTTCTGAAGAATCAGCCTCCTGACTCTAAAAAGCAGAGGCTACAGCTCAGGGATACAGCTCTGGCTTTCAGGGCATTTCCAGGAGACCCTTCTCTTCCACTGTGTTGACAGACTGGACATTTTCTCAGGATAAGAGGAAAAGAAAGCATTGAACTGCAACCCTCAAAAGGCTAAAAGAGACTCCATTTTAAAAATAGAAGTTTTGTTATATGTTACCTATGTGTGTTTCATGCATTTTTGTTTTATGACCGTTTGCTGCCCACTCAATTAGAGAAGTGTGGCTGTGTGTGAGCAGGAAAGAAAACCCCTTTGTTTATACCACAGGATGCTCAGTCAATGTCCACTTTGTTGTGGATATCAGAGTAACACTTGAGATTCTCCTAAATATGAAGCACCAAGTAATTTGGGTGTTTATCCTCATACTCAGAGAAAGAACGAGTATGAGCGATTGATCTTGAATTGCAACGACTGAAATCTAAATGCTATAAAATGAACTTACCAATAATAAGTGAGTTTAATAAAACAGTTCTTCTGAAGCACTAGGGGATGCTTGGGGTATTGCTGATAAGTACAACAGCAAGAAATTCTGAAACATTGCCCAAAGCATGGGGCTATGATAATTTTTTAAGAACCTCAATATCCATAAACATTAAAGATCCTGTAGAACAACCAGGACCCCTTACAATAAACTTGATCTTCCTAAGACTGGATTTCCATGCACACATCTTGACTTATTATCTTGAACAACTTGCACAATTTATTAATCTTTACAAGTCTCAATTTCTTAAATTGCAAAAAACAAATATGCGTGGGAGGATTCTTATAAGGACTACAAATAATACATGAGTTGCTACAATGTCCTGATCCTGCCAACAAGTGTCAATATCACATTTCTCTTATTACCCAAATTATAATACCTCAAGTTATAACAGCATATTAAAAAGCAGAGATATTACTTTTCCAACAAAGGTCCACATAGTCAAAGCTTTGGTTTTTCCAAAGCTTCCATCCTAGTCATGTATGGATGTGAGAGTTGAACCATAAAGAAGGCTGAGCACTGAAGAATTGATGCTTTTGAACTGTGGTGTTGGAGAAGACTCTTGAGAGTCCCTTGGACTGAAAGGAGATCCAACCAGTCCATCCTAAAGGAAATCAGTTCTGAATATTCATGGAAGGACTGATGCTGAAGCTGAAGCTCCAATACTTTGGCCACCTGATGCAAAGACCTGACTCATTTGAGAAGACCCTGATGCTGGGAAAGATTGAAGGCAGGAGGAGAAGGGGATGACAGAGAATGAGAAGGTTGGATGACCTCATTGACTCAATGGATGTGAGTCTGAGCAAGCTCTGGGAGTTGGTGAAGGACAGGGAAGCTTGACGTGCTGCAGTCCACGGGGTCTCAAAGAGTCAGACATGACTAAGCAACTGAACTGAGCTGAATTTATTTAAATTTTATATTTAATCATTATTTATAATTTTTAATGAAAATTTCTGATATTCTCATTTTTCACCAGAAGAGGCCACTATGATCCAACATAATGGATTTATTGTCAATTACTGAATAATTCTATGTAGGAGATCAGTCTGGGGTGTTCATTGGAAGGACTGATGTTGAAGCTGAAACTCCAATACTTTGGCCACTTGATGTGAAGAGCTGACTCATTTGAAAAGACCCTGTTGCTGGGAAAGATTGAGGGCAGGATGAGAAAGGGACAACAGAGGATGAGATGGTTGGATGGCATCACCGACTCAATGGACATGAGTTTGGGTAGACTCTGGGAGTTGGTGATGGACAGGGAGGCCTGGTGTGCTGAGGTTCATGGGGTTGCAAAGAGTCAGATGTGACTGAGCAACTGAACTGAACTGAACAGGAAATTGACAGTTATTTAAAAGGCAATGATCACAAGTATGTCTTTCTTTTCTTGCAACCCTCCTTTTGAAAGGCAGCCTCCTCTTCTATACTAGGATAGTGTTTATAGAATATCCTTCTTCTGATTCCTTGGGAGAAGTCAAGATTTTAGAGATAAACAAATATAGATTTAAATCTTGGTTCTAGCACAGACACAAACTGTTTAACCCTGGTAAGTAACTTAAACTTGCTCACTCCTACAAAGAGGGATGGTATCTAGTTTGCTTTTGCTTTTTTTTTTTTGCCTTTAGAGATTAGATGAGCTACTGCTATAAGTGTACTTAACTGGCACCTGTAATAAAGAAGAAACTCCTATTAGTTCCTATGCCTCTAGAATCTCCAATACCTGATTTTTGTTTCCAAATATGCTCTAAAGAATCCTAAAATGGTTTATGTACATTTACCTAATAATGGAAAGAATAGAGGGAATGCTAAATTCAAGGCTGTTTACAAGGTTAATATAGAGAAAAATGAAGAATAACTGGAAAGTGGAGATTAAGGATTTATTCATTTTTTTATCCTCAAATTATCATTGCAATTAAATTTTTATCTTTACATTTTAAAATAATAAGCATATGCTTCCTTTTCATTATAAAATGTTAAAATAAAAGAACAATTTATCTTTCCTTAGATATCTCTTCTATTTCTGTAATCATTTATCAAATGGGCATATATGAAACTAAAATCTAAAATACTAATAACAATGGTTGGTATTTCCCTGCTAGTTCAGTGGTTGAGAGTCTGCCTGCCAATGCAGGGGACGTGGGTTTGATCCCTGGTTCATGAAGATTCCACATGCTGTGGAACAACTAGCTTGTCAGCTGTAACTACTGAGTACATGAGTATTTGTACATCAGGCTACCATATATCTGAATTCAGAAGATGTGAATATATTTTCCTAGTACTGAGCTTTATATCCCATTTTCCACTCCATCCCCCAGACACAGATGTTTACAAAACCTTGCACATCCCAGAGCAAATCACCATATTAAAACTTATAATAGATAAGACACATAGATTTCTTTTATAAAGAGGAGAAAGGACTATTTGTGAATTCAAGATGTCTACAGGCAAATCTATTGTAAGAGATTTTACAAAGCAAAGTTAACAATCTAGAAAATGACCTTCTCTCGACCTAGGTTCTCAAATGAAGATTCTTCCTTTAACACACTCTAATCATATGCAACTCTTTAAGACAAGCAGAAAATAGAAAAAAAAAAAAAAAAGATGTAATATTTCTAAGCGAGATAACAACCACGAATTAAATGTCTTAAATTCATTCTCTAGCTGTGAAGTTAGAACTAAGATTTCTACATCAGAAAGGCTTTAAGCATTGTCCAAATTTGATCTACAATGGTTGCCTCTTTTGAATATGTCCTTCTTTATACCAAGGGGCATTTTTCCTCTTGTAAACCAGGAAGAATAATACGATGGTGAGGTAGAGTCTGAAAATTATGTTTCTATGACACTCTCCCCACATTCTGGAAACCAAGGCTCTGCCAAGTCTGGATACAGATCTGAAAAGGTACAGTCCTTGAGCTTCTAAATCTATGGTATAATTGTGCAGACACACATGTAAGAAGATGATAACCACCCATTATGTTTTGTGGCTGTGTGTGCTGCAAGGGGTGTCATTACAAGTCTCGAAGCACAAAATAAACACCTCCTTCGTATTTCTGGAGTACTGGAGGAGTTTGCCTCATCACAAACACTGTTTGCTTTGATAATCTAACAATGTATTTCTCAAGGGAGTATAAAAATCTAAAAATCAGGAAATCTTGCTAAAATGCTTTCTTTGCTGAAGCAGTATCTCAGTATAATAGCTTAGTAACTTAACTACTTAGACATAGTTATTTCTTTGTTACGTATGGCTCCGTATTCTTCATGGAGCTTTAAGCTGTGCTGAAATTGAATATTCCTTTTGAATAATTATCCTTCCTCCTAGTAAACTAATCAGTGACTCTCTTGAGGCCAACAAAGTGAATGGTTTTCAGTCTGACTCTTGTTGAAAAAGCACACTTAGTCCCACAGATGGCACTGTGCTATAAATCTGTGAAGTTATAAAATCGAAAAAAAAAAAAGATAATCACTATCTTTTTTTTTCCCCTCAAGCAGACTTTATGATGCATTAATCAATTCAGGGAAGCTAATAAAATGCCTGGAAAATGAATCCCAATGTTATTTAAATTATAGCTATTTATCAGTAAACAGAAGAAATTTATGAGGCCACTATTGGAACATACCAAAAGGCAAGCTGGTCAAAATAGATTTGACCCCTGAGGAAGTTTGGGGATATTTTTAGTGCAAAGAATAAAAGTTTGGGTGTGTTACTGTGAGCAGACTGAATTCCATTATTGTATTTCTTTCAAGGAGTCGACTTTGACAATCCCCACGTTGAAATCAAGTTGTCTAAGCAGCAACTTCTTTTGTAAATTTTAAAATCCTGCCAGCCCTTCTCTGAGATGCTGGTCTCTTAAATATGTCAGAAGAATGTTTGCCTGCCACAGTGAACTAACATTTATTTTTGTTCTAAATTAGAAAAACAATAGGGCTGAATCAGCTTGACATGACATTTAGCTGAACACCATGAGGGATACTTTCATCAGTAAGGATGAAGAAATAGGAACGGTGGTTCCCAGAAATGAAGTGTGTGCTGCAGTCAACAAGATGTTGTGTGAGGGGAGGCTGGGTGGAGACGAGGGGAGTGTCTGGGTAACAGTAACCTGGGAGGATGGATAAAACATTCTGCATCTTACAGGGCATTCGCAGGCAGTATTTCATTTGGTTCTCAGCAGTTTTTATTTTAATTCTTATTTGTTAACTGAAGTGCAGTCATTCGTAATGTTTCAGGTGTACAACAAAGTGATTTAGTTTTAAATATATACTAGTTATATAGATATGTCTGTGTGTATGTATATATATATATACACATATATATTCTTTTCTATTATAGGCTATTATAAGATAATACAGTTCCCTCAGCTATACAGTAGGTCCTTGTTCTTATCTATTCTGTTTCTTTTTTGAGGATGGTTGCACTTGATTTTTGAGAATTTGATTGCAATTTTTCAGGTTATTTCAAATTTCAAAATCAGCTTTGCTTTTACCTAAAAGTTTAAAAATTGCCTCAGAATCTTAATTTGCGTAATTTAGGAGAATGACAATTTGTGATATTCATACATATTGTGAAAGAATCCAGTTAAATTTATTGACAAGAGACTAGATAGGTTTTAATCATTTTTTTTTTTTAATGACTTTTATTGGAGTATAGTTGCTCACAGCAATATTTTAAGGAAGAAATTAGAAATCAAAGGAGTGGAGTGTTATCATTTTCTGATGAGGAAACTGTACAACTGAAGTTGGCCTTTGCCTTAATTCATGACCCCATGTGAGAGCACTTGACACAAGTAAAAATACCATTTTGTTGCCTTTCATTCTAATGACCTGTCAGTGATAAAAAGAGAAAAGCTTCATTTTAAGAATCTGTTTCTATTGAAGTTCATTTTTTTTGCACTGTGGGATGACATAAGGCTTAGAAGTTTTTTGTAAATGAAGACTGTCTTACCCATGACCTTCTATGCACCAGAAGACAATGTGATACAGTAGGAAAGACACAAAACCAGGGGTTGGGACACATATTTCCTGCCACTTCATCTCTCCAGGCCTGTGTGTTCTCATTTATCCAATAATAGGGTAGAAACAATTACTTCTAAAGTCCTTATTAACACCAAAACTCTATTTTCACTTCATGTTCCCAATGCTGAACATAATAAATGATGTAAAATTTAACGATCTCATTACCACAAATGGTGAATTGCATTTTAAAGTAAAAGGTTGAGTTACACATGAGTAAGTCTGTGAACACAGCAGTGAATTTCTAGGTTTTTCTGACATCATCAATCATTTTGGAAATCAGCTCAATAAGAGAGTTTGGCTTTCTTCCCTCCTTTCCTTCTTTTTTCCCTTTTCCCCACAGATATTTATTGAGTAATTACTATGTGCTAAGTTCTGGAGAAGGAAATGGCAACCCACTCCAATACTCTTGCTTGGAAAATCCCATGGGCGGAGAAGCCTGGTAGGCTACAGTCTATGGGGTCGCAAGAGTCGGACACGACTGAGCGACTTCACTTTCACTTTCCAGTTCTGTACAGGGTACTGGGGATAAAGCAGTCATAAATCAAATTTTGACACTGCCTTTCAGAGTTTACAGTTTAGGAGACAGTCAAATTAGCCAAAAATTAGAACATAGAAAAATAGTACTAAGGAAGGTGAAAATACAGATCAACACGTGGGCTGCCTCTACCCAGTTCAAAAGCAAAGCATCCTCTCTGTGTTTATCCATTTATTTCTTTGCGTCTTTCCTTTCTCAGATTTGACAATGGCATCTTCATGATCTCAAAGATGCTGTGCCCAGAGGAATATCTCTAGACACTATCTGTATTAGTTTCCTAGAATTCCTTAAGAAAATGCCATAAGTGTGTGGCTTAAACAAGAGAAATGTATTCTCTTACAGTCATGGAGGCTAAACGTTCACAAGTATGGTGTTGGTGAGGTCATGCTCCCACCAAAGCCTCTGGGAAGCGTCCTTCTTTGCCTCCTCCAGCTTCCAGTGGTTCGTGTCAATCTCTGGAGTTCTTGGTTTGTAGCAGCAAAGCTCAAGCCTCTGTCTCTGTCTTCGTGTGACCTTCTCCATGTCTGTCTCCTCTGTGTCTTCAAATCTCTATTTCTTGTCACAAGAACACCAACCATTGATAGCAGGGCCCACCTTAGGGCCTCATCTTAAATTGATTACATCAGCAAATGTCCTATTTCCAAATAGGTCACGTCCACAGTTTCCAAGTGTAAGGACATTTTTGGAGGAACTATTCAAATCAGTTCAAGCCTAAGGGAAAAGGAGATATGAAAGAAGGGTTCAGAAGCGACTTTATTGTTAATACAAATTTTATATTTTTAATGATTATGCATATATATTTATTAAGAGAAAATGGAGTGTGGTTTAATAAAAATATAGATGTGTGCATTTAAAATGAATGTTATCTCCATTTACATGCTTATAGTACACAGATCACAGTTAGGGGGACTCTACTGATCACAGGTAATTGGAATCCTGAACTCTCATGGGTGTCAGTAGCTTCATCCTCATTGCCCAGCAAGATGGAGCAGAGTTTCCTTTTCACTCCCTTGCCATCCTTCAGAGAAAACACTAATGTTTTATAGGGGGAATGCCACAGGAAAATGCAAAATGCAAAGTCTGAACAATTGTAGAACAGGATAATTTACTTCTGAATTATTGAGAATGTGAAGAATTCTTGACAATATAATGATTCCACCAAATTTTCTTCCAATTTTCCTTGATTCAAAATCAATTTCAAATTTACTTGTATTGCTATTAGAGGTGCCATATTTAATATGAGGGTCTTTAAACAAGGACAGCTTAAAATCCTCTTATGATAGATGAGTTACTAAACCCTCAAGTCACACATCAAACTTCTTAAGATGCAGTTTATATTCTTCTCAGTTTTTTTTTTTCCAGTTCTGAAAGAATTTTCCTTGACAGAGAATTGGCTTCTGTAAAATGCAGGCCAAACTAATACTCTGAAATTGTGGGATTTTCCCCTTCCTGGATCAGACTTCAGTTGAGGACAAAGAATGGTCTTTATTCCATGGTTTCTTTCTCTTGTCTTCTTTCCTTTCCTTTCCACTCTCTCTTCTTTTCCTTTTTTTGCTTTCAGGGACTAGAAATAGTTCTATATTGAGATCTGAAAGTTCATCAGTGTGTGATTTTCTTTGTAAACTTGTCATAAAAGACTATGGTAGATAGAAGTCAACATCCAAAAAGATTAAAAAAAAAAAAGAGCCAAAGCTAACTATGTGAGGTGATATATATATATATGTATATAGAAAGATAGACATGATGGTGGTGATCATTTTACAATGCATTGATATAAAAACACACTGAGTTATATACCTTAAAATATATAAATATATAATATGTATATTATGTATAATATATTATATATTACATAATATATATAATATATAAAAATAAAATATATTTTATATATATACCTTAAAATATATAAAATATATATATAAAAATATATACCTTAAAATATACTACTTTTATTAATCAAATATACCTCAACAAACTTAATAAAAAAAAGCACATTCTACAACTTCAAATGCAGTTACTAGAATCATATGCTTAGGTCCCCTGGTGATCTAAAGTAGGAGGTTTCAGGAGCTTAGGGGAGAGGTAGGCAGAGGTTAAAAAAATAAAAGCAGGCTTGTCCAGAATCATTGACTTTGGGACACAGCTGAGAATGGGATAAGAGCTTCTGACCAGCACAGGTGGAGCTGGACCTTTGGGTGAATTTTATGAACTTCTCAATTAAAAAACGTGCCTTCTTGGTATAGGGTGCCTTCTGGCCATAAGGGTGAAGTCATCTGCATATCTAAGGTTATTGATATTTCTCCCAGCAATCTGGATTCCAGCTTGTGCTTCTTCCAGCCCAGAATTTCTCATGATGTACTCTGCATAGAAGTTAAATAAGCAGGGTGACAATATACAGCCTTGACTTACTCCTTTTCCTATTTGGAACCAGTCTGTTTTTCCATGTCCAGTTCTAACTGTTTCATCCTGACCTGCATACAGGTTTCTCAAGAGGCAGGTCAGGTGGTCTAGTATTCCCATCTCTTTCAGAATTTTCCACAGTTTATTGTGATCCACACAGTCAAAGACTTTGACATAGTCAATAAAGCAGAAATAGATGTTTTCCTGGAACTCTCTTGTTTTTTTGATGATCCAGCGGATGTTGGCAATTTGATCTCTGGTTCCTCTGCCTTTTCTAAAACCAGCTTGAACATCTGGGAGTTCACGGTTCACGTGTTGCTGAAGGCTGGCTTGGAGAATTTTGAGCATTACTTTACTAGCATGTGTTCAGTTTAGTTCAGTCGCTCAGTCGTGTCCGACTCTTTGTGACCCCATGAACAGTGAGATGAGTGCAGTTGTGCGGTAGTTTGAGCATTCTTTGGCATTGCCTTTCTTTGGGATTGGAATGAACACTGACCTTTTGCAGTCCTGTGGCCACTGTTGAGTTTTCTAAATTTGCTGGCATATTGAGTGCAGCACTTTGACAGCATCATCTTTCAGAATTTGAAATAGCTCAACTGGAATTCCATCACCTCCACTAGCTTTGTTCATAGTGATGTTTCCTAAAGCCCACTTGACTTCACATTCCAGGCTGTCTGGCTCTAGGTGAGTGATCACACCATTGTGATTATCTGGGTTTTGAAGATCTTTTTTTGTGTAGTTCTTTTGTGTATTCTTGCTACCTCTTCTTAATATCTTCTGCTTCTGTTAGGTCCATACCATTTCTGTCCTTTATTGAGCCCATCTTTGCATGAAATGTTCCCTTGGTATCTCTAATTTTCTTGAAGAGATCTGTAGTCTTTCCCATTCTATTGTTTTCCTCTATTTCTTTGCATTGATTGCTGAGGAAGGCTTTCTTATCTCTCCTTGCTATTCTTTGAAACTTTGCATTCAAATGGGTATATCTTTCCTTTTCTCCTTTGCTTTTCACTTCTCTTCTTTTCACAGATATTTGTAAGGCCTCCTCAGACAGCCATTTTTCTTTTTTATTTACCTCTATATATAATTTCAGTAGCTATTTGAAATTGATTATATGTATTTATTCTTTAGGGTTTGATGGTGGTAAAGAATCTGCCTGCAATGTGAGATACCTGGGTTTGATCCCTGCATCAGGAAGATCCCCTGGACAAGGAAATGGCAACCCACTCCAGTATTCTTTCCTGGAGAAATCCATGGGCTGAGGAGCCTGGTGGGCTACAGTCTGTGGGGTCACAAAGAGTAGGACAGTTAGTTACTGAGTTACTTACAGTAACTTACAGTTACAGTTAGTTACGCAGTTAGTTACTGAGGAACTAACACTTTACTCTTTTTTTTTTGCTCTTTATATATTCTTTACAGAGGAAGAATGGTGGTATAAAATGAGAAGCAGCTTTCCAATTTGACACAAGCTAATCTTTCATTCAGTTTAGCCACTTACTGATAGTGTAATTCTGAGTATGCTACCTCAGTATTTGGAGTCTCAATTTTATCATCCAGAAAATGGAATTAATTACAGTTTGTAAATTTGTCATAAGGGCATGTAAGCATTTGGTTCATAGTGGTGCTCAATAAGTCATGACTACTGTTTTTGGCGGCCCAGAATTACATCTCTTGGGCATTCATTGTGCTAAGTCACTTCAGTCGTGTCCGACTCTTTCCGACACTTTGGTCTCTAACCCCTCAGGCTCCTCTGTCCATGGGATTTCCCAGGCAAGACTACTGGAGCGGGTTGCCATTTTCTCCTCCAGGGCATCTTTCTGATCCAGGGATCGAACCCGTGTCTCTTTTGTCTCCTGTATTGGCAGGCGGGTTTTTACCACTAGTGCCACCTGGGAAGCCACCTGGTACTCAAATAGCTACAGTCTCGTGCTGGTGCTGAGAAGACAGAGCATTTGATTTCTCCGAGCAGCAACACAGGGCGCTTGCAGAGCTGTGCGTCATTCCGGATTGCTAAGAGGTGAAAGACCAGCTCCTCAGAAATCTCTGAGCAACTCTATTCCCAGTTCACAGAAACCTTTATTCCTACTTTGGCAGCATGATTTCATGATTCCTTTCACTCTCACTTACTATCACACACCACATACAGAAATGCACAGCTTTACTTAATTCTTTTGATGATTACCTAGGGTTGACCTTCTCCCTCCATGAAGTCTGTTCCAGCAAATTTGATAAGATTTTCTTCCAATTTCTCCAGCATCTTCCAGTCCTTAGTTCAGGACTTCATTACATTTCATGTAGAGTGTTCCAACAGCCCACTCACCATTCTTTCTACCTCTACACACTCCCCCTCAGTCTTTCCTTTGCAGGACAGCCAGAGTGAGCTTTCTCAAAATAGTGATTTTCTTATTTTATTATGCAGCTTTTGATATTTGAACAATTATCCCAGTGAGTAATGAGGTGTCCTACGGGATTATTCTTTGCAAAAAGAGGCTTGTGAGAATTCAACAAGGATTAAATTGACTTTGATGCTTACATAGAGTGCTTTTTATTCTCTGTAACCTAGAGTAGAAAGTTCCAAGTCCACTTTAGAGGAGGAAGAAAAGATTAAACAACTCAAGATGTGCAGGGAGATCAATCTGGTGAGATTATTATCTTGTGATACTGCCTTTTCCAAATCACTTATGAGTATCATGTCTGCACTGATAATTGGGATGTACTCAGTTAGAAAAACGACAGAAGAAGAAAGTAAGTATAGACCACTTTGAAGGATGTATGAACCCTGGACACTAGGCATCAACAATAGCAGAGAATCAATGTTTTAAAACACTAAAATTGAGCAGGTTGCCCTCCACATGCTGTCTCATTTAATCCTCAGAGTGATTTTACAAAGTAACAATTAACATCTAGATTATAAAGAGGAGAATTTAGAGGCTTGGAGAGGCACCATAGCTTGTCCCAGAGAAACTCACTAGCAGATGTCAAACCCAGGTTTTTCTGAAACCCTTGGCGTCACTCTTTTCTTTGCATCACTCAGTCTCTTGGTAGGAAAATCTCATCTCACAATAGCCTGCATCCAATATTTATGCATGGAACTTTTCACAATAATTTCATTCCAATAAATATCTACTAGATATTCATGGGCTTCCCTGATGGTGCAAGTGATAAAGAACCTCTCTGCCAATGCAAGAGATGTAAGAGACAGGGGTTATTCAATCCCTGGGTAAGGAAGATCCGCTGGAGGAGGTCCTGGCAACTCACTCCAGTATTCTTGCCTGAAGAATCCCACAGACAGAGAGCCTGGCAGGCCATGGTCTATAGGATTCACAAAGAGTCAGGCACAACTTAGGCAATTTAGCACACATACACACATGTCATACATGCACACAAGCATATATCACAAATAATACTTCTCCTCTCTCCAAGTTTAAATTTTAGTTGCTCTTGTTTTCCCTCTTGTACACCTGAAATGCAATGCAATTATCATCCTCCTGTGAAACATAGGTAAGAGCAGTAGAACATAGAGACCAAAATTGTGGAAGTGCAGCCAGGCAGTTGCATGGGGCATTTGAAATCACCTAGTCCAGAGACTTTTAAACTTGCAGCAGACAGTTCACACTGGACATATCTTAGCTGGTAAAGAATCTGCCTGCAATGTAGGAGACCTGTGTTCAATCCCTGGGTTGGGAAGATCCCCTGGAGAAGGGAAAGACTACCCAGTCCAGTATTCTGGGCTGGAGAATTCCATGGACTATACAGTGCATGGGGTTGCAGAGACTTGGACATGATTTTCACTTTATATTTAAATTTCTTAAAAATATCAATTTTATATTCTTCACAGAACACAAATAGATGATGTAAGTCACAAGCATAAATATTAATTAAATAAGCCACAGAATTGACTTCATTCTTCTGTTTATGACCTTTTGTTATTTGCTGTATGACTTTTAATTACAGGTATTTAATAGCAGACTGTAGGTTTAAAAAGTATGGGATGGTTACTTGTTTGCCTACCTGCTAATAATTTCCTGTGTCCCACCTAGTACCCCACACCAACACAAATAGAAACAAACAAACAAACAAAATATGATAAAATGTTAGTACATAGTAGGTGGTTGATGTCCAAAGGAAGCATAGTAATTGTCAAGTGAAAGCACAGTCTACTTTAGGCCAATAATCTTATTTATTTTTTTTTAATTGGGCAAAATGAAGTCTAGGAAAAGGACATAAATTAAACTGTCAAACTGCTTTTAGCTGTAAAGTCTATCACTGCTGGTTTTAATCCTCTTACTATTTCTCAGGGGAAAAGGCTGCTTTGACAAACCACATTTTTAGGGCTCTCTGCAGGAGATATGACTGATGCCTCTTTGTTTTCTGCGCATGCACATGTATACACACCGCTGGCATTGCTTAAAGACCATGCTGGTTTTTTTCCTTTTAAAAAAGCAATGTGTGTTTGTTCCTGGACAATTTAAAAAAATAGTCATAAACTCTAAAAAGGAAAAGAAAAAAAGTATCCTTATTTTCCCACTAATTTAAACAATAAATTTGCTCAGGAGAAAATGATGAAAATTTTTTAAAAAGTAATAAAACATTTTTACAATAGGTTGTAATGGTACTTCAGTTTAGTTCAGTTCAGGTGCTCAGTCATGTCTGACTCTTTGTGACCCCATGAATCATAGCACACCAGGCCTCCCTGTCCATCACAAACTCCGGAGTTTGCTCAAACTCATGCCCATCAAGTCGGTGATGCCATTCAGCCATCTCATCCTCTGTCATCCCCTTCTCCTCCTGCCCCCAATCCCTCCCAGCATCAGGGTCTTTTCCAATGAGTCAATTCTTCACATGAGGTGGCCAAAGTACTGGAGTTTCAGCTGCAGCATCAGTCCTTCCAATGAACACCCAGGACTTATCTCCTTCAGGATGGACTGGTTGGATCTCCTTGCAGTCCAAGGGACTCTCAAGAGTCTTCTCCAACACCATAGTTCAAAAGCATCAATTTTTCGGCGCTCAGCTCTCTTCACAGTCCAACTCTCACATCCATACATGACCACTGGAAAAACCATAGCCTTGACCAGACAGACCTTTGTTGGCAAAGTAATGTCTCTGCTTTTTAATATGCTATCATATGGTCATAACTTTCCTTCCAAGGAGTAAGCATCTTTTAATTTCATGGCTGAAGTCATCATCTGCAGTGATTTTGGAGCCCAAAAATATAAAGTCTGACACTGTTTCCACTGTCTCCCCATCTATTTCCCATGAGGTGATGGGACCAGATGCCATGATCTTAGTTTTCTGAAGGTTAAGCTTTAAGACAACTTTTTCACTCTCCTCTTTCACTTTCATCAAGAGGCTTTTTAGTTCCTCTTCACTTTCTGCCATAAGGGTCATGTCCTCTGCATATCTGAGGTTATTGATATTTCTCCTGGCGATCTTGATTCCAGCTTGTACTTCTTCCAGCCCAGTGTTTCTCATGATGTACTCTGCGTATAAGTTAAATAAGCAGGGTGACAATATACAGCCTTGACTTACTCCTTTTCCTATTTGGAACCAGTCTGTTGTTCCATGTCCAGTTCTAGCTCTTGCTTCCTGACCTGCATACAGGTTTCTCAAGAGGCAGGTCAGGTGGTCTGGTATTCCCATCTCTTTCAGAATTTTCCACAGTTTATTGTGATCCACACAGTCGAAGGCTTTGGCGTAGTCAGTTAAGCAGAAATAGATGTTTTTCTGGAACTCTTTTGCTTTTCCAATGATCCAGTGGATATTGGCAATTTGATCTCTGGTTCCTCTGCCTTTTCTAAAACCAGCTTGAACATCTGGAAGTTCTTGGCTCACGTATTGCTGAAGCCTGGCTTGGAGAATTTTGAGCATTAATGGTATTAGTGTTCAACAAAATTTCAATGGATTTGTTAAGAGATTATGCTTGTACTCTAAGATTTTTAACTCATGTTTTTACATGACTCAAACTGAACAGTGTTTTTTGAAAGGGAACTAAAACCAGTTATAATCATACCAAGACTGAGCTTGAGTCTACAAATCTCTCCACTTGAGAATTAACCTCTCTGAAAGATAAGCTTTTTGTTAGTGGCCCCATTCCTCTATCAACTACACAAAGATCCACTGCTCAGTCAATACATTTTATCTTTTCAAATTAAGTCCTTCCTTAGTGAGCCTGATAAAGACAATTTAAGTAGTTGAGAAAACATGATTCTATCTTCATTTTCCAAGTTACATTTTATTGAAATGAGTGTTCTTCTTCTTCCTATTTTCTTTTCAATTTCAAAGACCAGAGTTTAAAGTTGATTAACCACCATTATTAAACTAAAGTGCATGTAAATGAGAATAGATTTTCTTCTGAGAGAAAATACTTTTAAATCTTCAGAGAAAAAGTACTTTGTGTTACTCAGATCCAGTTGCTAGGACTTAGATACATCTGGCCTCCTACTGGTAGGAGTTCAGAAAGAGGCCCTAATTCTGCATGTTGCAAAAAAAAAAAAAAAAAAATCAAAACCCTAGATAAAGGAGCCAGTAGAATGGTATAGACACTCATGATGTCATGGAGACCAGGATCTGGGGAAAAGAGGGGTTTTGGAGCTTAGTAAGCCTTCTGACTCTCCATCAAAGACATTCCCTAGAAACTCTTCTGTCCCTAAAAAGATTTGCAAAAAGTGATGTAATCTGGTTAATTAATTTTCATTAATTACACTAGGTCAGCATAATTGTCTAATTCAAAACAGGGGAAGCTTCCAGAGGGACCAAGTATTCCATGGGTAAAAGCTGAATCAGGACCTCTCTTACCTATGAAATGGCCAGGAATTCTCTGGTCTATGGAGAAACAGTGGAATGAAAGGTATTATATGGGATTCTTAGGAGGTAATCCCGTTGCCCACATTATGACCAACTAAGAACCAAGTGTGTGTGAATTTGAACCTTTCATCCTGGGCAGTGGCCTGAGGCATTGCCCCTTGGAACTTGCAAAGCTGAGTTGGATTTTCCATTTTAACCATATGCCTAGCAGACAAACATGATTCCACAGCCAATCCTCAAAACACGGTTATCATCTTCTTTATATTAATAGTTCTAAGAAAGTAAATACAAGAAGAAAGTGATAGAACAGATCATCTTTAAAGATTTCAGTGAGAATCAGAAGGAAAGGGCTCTGAGAGACAACGTGATATCAAGGCAGATACTGAAGCTAGAGGCTGAAATTATAACTGAATCAGTGATGACATGACATCTCCTTAACCACCCGTTTGCATCTCAGTAAAGGTAAGCAAAGTAGCCAAAGACGGAGATGGTCATTTTAAGATCAGATCTAGTTAGAAGCAGTGGTAGGGAGACTAAGAAATATGTGAGGTCAATTCAGACTTTTTCTGCAAACCACTTCAGTTGCCTATCCTAAAGAAAAATGGAAAAGAAAGATATTCCCATTTGAATGTAGAGTTCTGAAGAATAGCCAGGAGAGATAAGAAAACCTTCCTCAGTGATCAGTGCAAAGAAATATAGGAAAACAACAGAATGGGAAAGACTACAGATCTCTTCAAGAAAATTAGAGATACCAAGGGAACATTTCATGTAAAGATGGGCTCAATAAAGGACAGAAATGGTATGGACTTAACAGAAGCAGAAGATATTAAGAAGAGGTAGCAAGAATACACAGAAGAACTGCACAAAAAAGATCTTCACAACCCAGATAATCACAATGGTGTGATCACTCACCTAGAGTCAGACAGCCTGGAATGTGAAGTTAAGTGGGCCTTAGAAAGCATCACTACGAACAAAGCTAGTGGATGTGATGGAACTCCACTTGAGCTATTTCAAATTCTGAAAGATAATGCTGTCAAAGTGCTGCACTCAATATGTCAGCAAATTTGGAAAACTCAGCAGTGGCCACAGGACTGGAAAACATCCGTTTTCATTCCAACCCCTAAGAAAGGCAATGCCAAAGAATGCTCAAACTACCGCACAATTGTAGTCATCTCACATGCCAGTAAAGTAATGCTCAAAATTCTCCAAGCCAGGTTTTAGCAATAAGTGAACCAAGAATTTCCAGATGTTCAAGCTGGTTTTAGAAAAGGCAGAGCAACCAGAGATCAAATTGCCAATATACACTGGATCATCGGAAAAGCAAAAGAGTCCCAGAAAAACATCTATTTCTGCTTTATTGACTATGTCAAAGCCTTCAACTGTGTGGTTCACAATAAACTGTGGAAAATTCTGAAAGAGATGGGAATACCAGACCACCTGACCTGCCTCTTGAGAAACCTGTATGCAGGTCAGGAAGCAAGAGCTAGAACTGGACATGGAACAACAGACTGGTTCCAAATAGGAAAAGGAGTAAGTCAAGGTTGTATATTGTCACCCTGCTCATTTAACTTATATGCAGAGTACATCATGAGAAACACTGGGCTGGAAGAAGTACAAGCTGGAATCAAGATCGCCAGGAGAAATATCAATAACCTCAGATATGCAGAGGACATGACCCTTATGGCAGAAAGTGAAGAGGAACTAAAAAGCCTCTTGATGAAAGTGAAAGAGGAGAGTGAAAAAGTTGTCTTAAAGCTTAACCTTCAGAAAACTAAGATCATGGCATCTGGTCCCATCACCTCATGGGAAATAGATGGGGAGACAGTGGAAACAGTGTCAGACTTTATATTTTTGGGCTCCAAAATCACTGCAGATGATGACTTCAGCCATGAAATTAAAAGATGCTTACTCCTTGGAAGGAAAGTTATGACCAACCTAGATAGCATATTAAAAAGCAGAGACATTACTTTGCTAACAAAGGTCCATCTCGTCAAGGCTATGGTTTTTCCAGTGGTCATGTATGGATGTGAGAGTTGGACTGTGAAGAGAGCTGAGCGCCGAAAAATTGATGCTTTTGAACTATGGTGTTGGAGAAGACTCTTGAGAGTCCCTTGGACTGCAAGGAGATCCAACCAGTCCATCCTAAAGGAGATCAGTCCTGGGTGTTCATTGGAAGGGCTGATGCTGAAGCTGAAACTCCAATACTTTGGCCACCTCATGTGAAGAGTTGAAGAGTTGACTCATTGGAAAAGACCCTGATGCTGGGAGGGATTGGGGGCAGGAGGAGAAGGGGACGACAGAGGATGAGATGGCTGAATGGCATCACCGACTCAATGGGCGTGAGTTTGAGTAAACTCCGGGAGTTTGTGATGGACAGGAAGGCCTGGCGTGCTGTGCTTCATGGGGTCACAAAGAGTCGGACACGATTGAGCGACTGAACTGAACTGAAAGAACAATGAGAGGGTGGGAGCAGGGTTGATCAGTGTAAGCGTCAAGAGAAAGCAGATTACCTCCTGCAAAGGCAGGAGGTAGCCACAGACCATAGGTAGGAAAAGGGATGAAGTCTTATCTGCAGTGAATGCTTGAATTAAGCATCAATTTTTTTTTTTCCAAACACTGGTTGGAACTATTAAACATTGTATGTTTTTTGGGGTCTGAAAAATGACTGTAGGATTATGTAATCACATGAGAACAAACTTGGAAAACATAGTGATATCTGCTCAAATTTCCATCCTGGAATGGGCAAAGATTATTCTCGTGGAACTCAAGTGAGAGTCATAAAGGGAAATGAAATAAAGTTTTGTTTTGTTTGTATTTTATGACTTAGCTTTAGCATAATTGTTACAGAAGAAAGGAAGTATAGGAGGGGAAGGAAAATTGAAAAGGAAGGAAAGAACTTGGATGAGCTTTATTTTTTCCTTATCAAATACGAGGTCAAGGACCAAATGATTATTTTTTCCTTATCACACCTGGTCTGAGGACCAGAGGATTGATTTACCCAAACTTTATGAATATATTTATGAAATATATTTTATAATCGACTTTCTATTCTGTATCTATTGCATCCAAGAGAGAAGCCATGTCCCTTTTTACTTATTCTTATTTCTTTCATTTTGAATATATTAAGATCAAAATAGTAGTATTTAAAGGAATTAAAATATAAATACTGTATGGAATTAAGCCTTGATTTTTTTTTTTATAATCTGCTTTCTGCATCAAAATTTTAAAAGAATTTTAGCTTAAAATTCAGCTAAGCATCTGTGAACTATTAAATATAGTCAAAACAAATCAGAAACTAATTCTCTCAGCCAGCAACAAACCCAAATATACCGAATTAACAGATTAGCTCTTCCTAGGAATCTATGATGCATTATCAACAAAACGTTCTCATAGAAAATGTTGTCTGGGAGCATTGGAGAATTATCCCAATGAACACTGTTGTAATTATAATTATGAATTAAAATAATAGTAGCTCCTCTGAGGAGTACAAAACACATCTCTGAGAATTTTTTAATGATTTCAGTCTGAGCTTAACATTTTTCATCCAGAGTCAAAACAGAAGAAGAGACAGTTTATCAATAATAATCTAGGAAATAAATTATGAGAAATGCTGAGAGCTAAAGAATCAGATATAGAATTACCAACAGAAATTCAGAGCAAGAACTTTTTATCCATACTTTACAGATTTAGATAGGCATCAAATTGAAGAAGAAATTCAATAGAAGATGGATTAATTGGTCCAAAATATTGGTCAGAGAAATATTATGTTTAAGGTACTCCAGGATGTCCTGTGCTGAATTAGGGTGTTTTCCAAGAAGAAGAAGAAAAAAAAAGACAAATCACCTTTATGCTACTGAGGATCCTACAGGAGAGTTATAAGACAAACAAACACAATGTTTAGGTTTTTAATGAAATATTCCACTATGTGGGAATCAAATAAATTGCTATAGGAATTTTAGGGGTGATGAGAGCCACTTAAAGGGGCAAAAGAAGGCTGGCATTGTCAGAAAGCGCTTTATAAAGTGTTTATCTAGTTTAAAAGATTATTATAGTATAGGAGTAAAATTATTTGCTCAGTAAGATACTTGAATATTCTATGGAATCTGAGTGATCACTATGTCATCCATATCCCTAATCTCCTGAAGGACACATGCTGACATCCACAATAAAGGTGTAGATCAGCCATTTATAAAGTAGTAGTAAATTTAAAAGACAAATATAGTGAAATCATCTATGCCCATGATAAACAGTTAAAGGATGCACACAAAATAATATAAAATATGATGTCAAAACATGATGGATGGAGGGGCAGTAAAATATGCAAGGTTGTTAAAATGTGTTCAAACTTACAGGATCAGCAATTTAAACATATATACATATACACATAATAGAATTAATCCTTTTGAACTATGGTGTTGGAGAAGACTCTTGAGAGTCCCTTGGACTGCAAGGAGATACATCCAGTCAATCCTAAAGGAAATCAGTCCTGACTATTCATTGGAAGGACTGATGCTGAAGCTGAAGCTATAAAACTTTGGCCACCTGAGGCGAAGAACCTGATGCTGGGAAACACTGAAGGCAGGAGGAGAAGGAGACGACAGGATAAATGGTTGGATGGCATCACTGACTCAATGGACATGAGTTTGAGTAAACTGCAGGACTTAGCGATAGACAGGGAGGCCTGGCGTGCTATATTTCATGGGGTCACAAAGAGTCAGATACGACTGAGTGACTGAACTTAACTGAATACACACACACACACACACACACACACACACACACACACACACATATATCACCCTATCCCACAGAGACTCACTCAACTGGTGGTGGCCCATGCCCATAGCAGGCTTGGATGGATCTGGAGAGCTGGCTGTATTTAACTCTCTTCTCTGTGTAGTCAGCTGAAACTTGCTATTGTCAGAAAGTCTAGGTATATAACTTTCCTCCAGGTCCCCATTATGCTAAAAAAATAATACATAAAATAATAAATTCTCATAACTTTTGCTTTGGAGAGAAAATTCATAGAAAATTCATCCTCAGAAATTTATGTTAGAAAAGCCTTCCACAAATTATCTACATTAGAAGGTTGCCATGAGGCTTAAGTGAAAGGATGCAACAACAAAAAAACATTGTGAACACTTTTTTGACACCCAGTAAGTATGGATGTGAGAGTTGGACTGTGAAGAAAGCTGAGCACTGAAGAATTGATGCTTTTGAACTGTGGTGTTGGGGAAGACTCTTGAGAGTCCCTTGGACTGCAAGGAGATCCAACCAGTCCATCCTAAAGGAGATCAATCCTGGGTGTTCATTGGAAGGACTGATGCTGAAGCTGAAACTCCAATACTTTGGCCACCTCATGCAAAGATCTGACTCATTGGAAAAGACCCTGATGCTGGGAGGGATTGGGGGTAGGAGGAGAAGGGGACGACAGAAGATGAGATGGTTGGATGGCATCACCGACTCAATGGCCGTGAGTTTGGGTAAGTTCTGGGAGTTGGTGATGGACAGGGAGGCCTGGCGTGCTGTGATTTATGGGGTCACAAACAGTCAGACACGACTGAGTGACTGAACTGAACTGAACTGAAGTAGAATGCCTTCTCATACTATTCACAGTGTTTTCTCAAGGCAAGAATACTGAAGTGGTTTGCCATTTGCTTCTCCAGTGGACCATGTTTTGCCAGAACTCTCCACCATAACCTATCCATATTGGGTGGCTCTACAAGGCATGGCTCATAGTTTCATTGAGTTAGACAAGGCTGTGGTCCACGTGATCAGATTGGTCAGTTTTCTGTGATTATAGTTTTCAGTCTGTCTGCCTTCTGATGGAGATGGATAAGAGACTTATGGAAGCTTCCTGATGGGAGAGACTGACTGAGGGGGAAATGGGTCTTGTTCTGATGGAGCCATGCTGAGTAAATCTTTAATCCAATTTTCTGTTGAAGGGTGCGACTATTTTCCCTCCCTATTATTTGACCTGAGGCTAAACTGCAGTGAAGGTAATGAAGATAATGGCAACCCCTTCAAAAGGTCACATGCACCCACTGCTACTCTCAGTGTCCCCAACCCTGCAGCAGGCCATTGCTGACTCATGCCTTTGCCACGGACTCTTGGACACTCAAGGGCAAGTCTGGGTCAGTCTCCTGTGGGGTCACTGCTCCTTTCTTCTCGGTCCTGGTACACACAAGGTTCTGTTTGTGCCCTGCAAGAGTCTGTTTCCCCAGTCCTGTGTAAGTTCTGGCAGCTCTATGGCGGGTCAATGGCGACCTCCTCTGAGAGGGCTTATTCCACACCCAGGTCTGCTCCACCCAGAGCCCTTGCCCCTGTGGCAGACCACTGCTGACTTGGACCCCCATAGGTGACACTCAAATATAGTTCTGTCTCAGTCTCTGTGTAGTTTCTGGGTCCTGGTGTGTACAAGATTTGTTTGAACCCTCTGAGCGTCGCTGGCGAGTATGGGCTTTGATTCTAAATGTGATTCCACCTCAGCTATCATCTTGCTGGGGCTTCACCTTTGCCCTTGGACATGGGGTATCTTCTCAAGGTTTGCTCCAGCACTGAGCAGCCGCCACTTCAGTGCTTAACATCTTGCTGGGACTTCTCTGCCCTTGGAAGTGGGGTATCTCCTAACATTAACAGTATGAAAAGGCGAAAAAAATATGACACTGAAAGATGAACTCCCCAGGTCGGTAGGTGCCTGATATGCTACTGGAGATCAGTGGAGAAATAACTCCAGAAAGAATGAAGAGATGGAGCCAATACAAAAACAACACCGTGCTGTGGATGTGACTGGTGATGGAAGAAAAGTCCGATGCTGTAAAAGCAATATTGCATAGGAACCTGGAATTTTAGGTCCATGAATCAAGGCAAATTGGAAGTGGTCAAACAGGAGATGGCAAGAGAGAACATCGACATTTTAGGAATCAGCAAACTAAAATGGACTGGGATGGGTGAATTTAACTTAGATGACCATTATATCTACTACTGTGGCAAGAATCCTTTAGAAGAAATAGAGTAGCCATCATAGTCAACAAAAGAGTCTGAAATGCAGTACTTGGGTGCCATCTCAAAAACAACAGAATGATCTCTGTTCCTTTCCAAGGCAAACCATTAATATCACAGTAATCCAAGTCTATGCCACAACTAGTAATGCTGAAGAAGCTGAAGTTGAACGGCTCTGTGAAGACCTACAAGACCTTCTAGAACTAACACCCAAAAAAGATGTCCTTTTCATTATAGGGGACTGGAATGCAAAAGTAGGAAGTCCAGAAACACCTGGAGTAACAGGCAAATTTGGCGTTGGAGTACGGAATGAAGCAGGGCAAAGACTAACAGAGTTCTGCCAAGAGAACACACTGGTCATAGCAAACACCCTCTTCCAACAACACAAGAGAAGACTCTACACATGGACATCACCACATGGTCAACACTGAAATCAGATTGATTATATTCTTTGCAGTCAAAGATGGAGAAGCACCATACAGTCAGCAAAAACAAGACTGGGAGCTGACTGTGGCTCAGATCATGAACTCCTTATTCCCAAATTCAGACTTAAATTGAAGAAAGTATGGAAAAACCACTAGACCTTTCAGGTATGACTTAAATCAAATCCCTTACGATTATACAGTGGAAGTGAGAAATAGATTCAAGGGATTAGGTCTGATAGACAGAGTGCCTGAAGAACTATGGATGGAGGTTCCTGACATTGTACAGGAGGCAGTGAACAAGACCATCCCCATGAAAAAGAAAGGGAAAAAGGCAAAATGATTGTTTGAGGAGGCCTTGGAAATACCTGTGAACACAAGAGAAGTGAAAGGCAAAGGAGAAAGGAAAGATATACCCATTTGAGTGCAGAGTTCCTAAGAACAGCAAGGAGAGATAAGAAAGCCTTCCTCAGCAATCATTGCAAAGAAATAGCAGAAAACAATGGAATGGGAAAGACTAGAGATCTTTTCAAGAAAAATTGGAGATACCAAGGGAAATTCTCATGAAAATGAGCACAATAAAGGACAGAAAATGGTATGGACCTAACAGAAGCAGAAGATATTAAGAAGAGGTGGCAAGAATACACAGAAGAACTGCACAAAAAAGATCTTCATGACCCAGATAATCATGATGGTGTGATTACTCACCTAGAGCCAGACATCCTGGAATATGAAGCCAAGTGGGCCTTAGAAAGCATTGCTATGAACAAAGCTAGTGGAGGTGATGGGATTCCAGTTGAGTTATTTCAAATCCTAAAAGATGATGCTGTGAAAGTGCTGCACTCAGTATGTCAGCAAATCTGGAAAACTCAGCAGTCGCCACAGGCCTGGAAAAGGTCAGTTTTCATTCCAATCTCAAAGAAAGGGAATGCCAAATATTCAAACTACTGCACAGTTGTATTTATCTCACAGGTTAGTAAAGTAATGCTCAAGGTTCTCCAGGCCAGGCATCAACAGTATGTGAACCATGAGATTCCAGATATTCAAGCTGGTTTTAGAAAAGGCAGAGGAACCAGAGATCAAATTGCCAACATCTGTTGGATTATTGGAAAAGCAAGAGAGTTCCAGAAAAACATCTATTTCTGCTTTATTGACTATGTCAAAGCCTTTGACTATGTGGATCATAACAAACTGTAGAAAATTCTGAAAGAGATGGGAATACCAGACCACTTGACCTGCCTCTTGAGAAACCTGTATGCAGGTCAGGAAGCAAGAGTTAGAACTGGACATGGAACAACAGACTGGCTCCAAATAGGAAAAGGAGTAAGTCAAGGCTGTATATTGTCACCCTGCTTATTTAACTTCTATGCAGAGGACATCATGAGAAATGCTGGGCTGGATGAAGCACCAGCTGGAATCAAGATTGCCAGGAGAAATGTCAATAATCTCAGATATGCAGAGGACATGACCCTTATGGGAGAAAGTGAAGAAGAACTAGAAAGCCTCTTGATGAAAATGAAAGAGAAGAGTGAAAAAGTTGTCTTAAAGCTTAACATTCAGAAAACTAAGATCATGGCATCTGGTCCCATCACTTCATGGCAAATAGATGGGAAAGAGTGGAAACAGAGGCTGACTTTATTTTTCTGGGCTCCAAAATCACTGCAGATGGTGACTGCAGCCATGAAATTAAAAGACACTTACTCCTTGGGTAAAAAGTTATGACCAACCTAGATAGCATATTAAAAAGCAGAGACATTACTGTGCCAACAAAGATCCATCTAATGAAAGCTATGGTTTTTCCAGTAGTCATGTATGGATGTGAAAGTTGGACTATGTAGAAAGCTGAGCACCAAAGAATTGATGCTTTTGAACTATGGTGTTGGAGAAGACTCTTGAGAGTCCCTTGGACTGCAAGGAGATCCAACCAGTCCATCATAAAGAAAATCAGTCCTAAAAATTCAATGAAAGGACTGATGATGAAGCTGAAACTTCGATACTTTGGCCACATGATGTGAAGAACTGACTCGTTTGAAAGACACTATTGCTGGGAAAGATGGAAGGTGAGAGGAGAAGCAATTGACAGAGGATGAGATGGTTGAAGGGCATCACCGACTCAATGTACATGAATTTGGGTAAATGCCAAGAGTTGGTGATGGACAGGGAGGCCTGGCCTGCTGTAGCCCGTGGGGTCACAAAGAGTCGGACATGACTGAGCAAATGAACTGAATTGAACGGAAGTAGAATGCACTGGAATTTCTTTTTCTTAAATTGGGTCTTTGTATCTATATGTAGAAAAATATTTTGTTTTCTTTTATGCTGTTACCTTCCCAGGTGGCGTCAGTGGTAAAGAACTCATCTGCCAGTGCAGGAGACCCAAGAGGCACAGGTTCGTTCACTGGGTCAGGAAGATCCCCCTGGAGAAGGGAATGGCAACCCACCCCAGTATTCTTGTCTGGAGAATCCAATGGTTAGAAAAGCCTGGTTGGCTACAGTCCATGGGGTTGCAAAGAGTCTGATACAACTGACTGACTAACACTTTTGCTGTTACTCAGTTCCAATTAAAAAAAAAACAACCTTATTAAAAGTATTATTCCTGCTGTGTGAGCTGCTAAATGCTTAGTGGGATACAGGGCTCTGGAAATAATGTCATGCTGAATTTGCCCTTTTGAGGGAAAAGTAACTTCCAGATTGTGCTGAGATGAAGATATATCTCTTTCTCTCTCCCCTACCCAGCACTTCTGGACAAGTGCACAATCACCATGATACTTTTGCACGCTCCTATTGAGTAAAGCAAATTTAGGTCACTTCTCACGTAACCATGGACCTGCCTCATTTTACATGTGGCTTATCAGAAACGAAAGGTAGGGCAAGGTTAGAGGAAGAAAGAAAAGTGGACCAGACAAGAACCCCACCTTCAAGGTAGGTGTTTGTTTATCCTACATGTATTGAATTTTATTATGAGGCTTCCCTGGTGGCTCAGATGGTGAAGAATCTGCCTGTAATGCGGGAGACCTAGGTTCAATCCTTGGGTCAGGATGATGCCCTGGAGAAGGGAATTACAACACAATTCAGTATTCTTGCCTGGAGAATTCCATGGGCAGTGGAGCCTGGTGAGCTAGCAGCCCACGGGGTCACAAAGAGTCGTACATGACTGAGTAACTAACACTTTCACTTTCATATGACTGAAAGACTGTAAGTTTCCGCCTATGCAGTGTTTACATTCCTGCAGAGAAACACAAATTTAACCATGGAAATCAAAGTGGGTAACAGATCTAGGCGGGATATAATTTTGATTTTGGACTATGAAGTTGGATATAAATAAAGTTTGATTTCTCTCGTAGAACCCTTGGAAGGCCTATGAGTCTGTCCTGTTAATCTTGATCTATTCTTTGTAGTTCACACAGGCAGCTATCTTGGGTAGAAACATTTTTTGTTTTTCCTCTGTGGGCCCAGCAAATGGAAAGGTTGTTAAGGGTTGACCCAGAGTAGTGTGTGACACTGGGGACTTATCCTGTGCTAAAAGAAGAGACCCAATTATTTTCTGTAGCAAAACTCAATTTCTCCTGGCTCCATTGCTCCAGAACCAAGAGTTACATGACTCATTTGGGAATTCCTTTTTCTCTAGGCAAAATGAGTTTCATATTCTGGACACGATGCCCAGAGGCAATTTTCAGAATATTTGACCAGAGTTCATCAGTTGGGTATTTAGATAACTTTTCATCCTTTGGTGCCAACACAGTGGATACAATCCCATTTGGGGAGAAGTAAAAAGAAAAAAAATTACAAAATCCATTATTGATGTAAACACACATCAGGGACAGTAATTCTAAGTTATAGTCAAAATGTGCACAATGTTTCAGGATTGATAAAGCATATTTTCAACCATTATACCACTTTATGCAATCCTATTCCACAAAAGTAATCTGTAAAAGAAGAGTGATTACTTCTGTCCATTTTACAAAATGCAAATTTATCTAACAGTAGTGGTAGAAATGTTTGGAGGAAGGAAAGAATGGATGCTTATCCTTACTAAACACTACTTATTTGCTTATGCCACTATATTCTTTCCATCATTTTACTTTTCAAAAAGTCATATAACTTGTGCATTTCATCTCCCATGTCTATGCTGATGATAGTGAACCTATGTTCCTAAAATGAAACTGCTTCCTTCCTGTCTTTGCACACACCTGCACCCTAGGTCATGCTGAATCTTCTGCATGGAATACAATTTCTTCCACTGGTCTATTATTAAACTGTTCTATTAAAGCTCAAATGTGATATCCAGATACATGTCCTTAAATATCTCACAATGTATTGGACAAAAAAAAAAATAAGTTGATATTTACAGTGTGTGTGTGCTCAGTCACTAAGTTGTGTCCAACTCCTTGGGACCCTGAGGACTGTATCCTGCTAGGTTCCTCTGCCCATGGAATTTCTCAGGCAAGAATCCTGGAGTGGGTTGCCATTTTCTTCTCTAGGGGATCTTCCTGACCCAAGGATCAGACCCACATCTGTATTGTAAGCAGGTTCTTTGCTGTCTAAGCCACCAGGGAAGTCTCAATATTTAGAGTAGAATGTAATAAATGTGTTAGGGGTTAAGTAGGAAGGGAAGAATAATTGAATCTGCCATAGTAGCATATCTCACTTATGTTTCTGTTCTTAGTTTCAAACATAGCAGAAAGTCTCCCAGCAATTTGTTAAGATAAATGTGTGAACTAATGCTTTCTCTGCTATGAATGATACGTCCTTTGATGGCAAGCTATTAGTGCACTACATAACCCTTTCAAGAATACATGGAGGCCCTGGAAGAATGCATTGTTGTATTTTGCAAAATCTGCTTGGAGTTCTAAGTTCTGCTTAAAGAAGGCCAGAGTATGTTTATAACTAATCTATGAGAGGTGGCAAAGTTGTAACTACAGCAGCACCTTCCAAGGTACCTTTGCTAGATAGCCAGAGGATTTAATGTCTAAAGCTCCCCACCTTGAAGAAGTATTCTCTTTGACATTCTTGGGTTACCTGCTTAAGCCAGGAAAAAGCAGTACTTTACTAAGGTCTAATATAAATCCAGTCTTTGAGACTTCAACTTGACATCCAGTTGGTCTCAGAAGTATTCCAACACTATGTAGGACATGTGAATGTGCTATCCTATCTTTTTTAAACTAGTCAAAGTACATACAGAATAAAATTTGAATCAAATACTTGAAGAAATGCCAGAGTACACTGCAGGGGTAGAGTTCTGTAAAACCTAGTTTAAAAATTCCTGAATTAGGAGATGCCCTATGCCTCCAAGATGACATCCCTAGAGTTCACAGAAGTGCAGCTTGGGCAGCAGGTTTGTACATGGAGGAGGTCTCTGTACTGCTGAAAGAATTGCACAGATCCTGACAATGAGTTCCAGGCACCATGCAGGATCTGGGTGGGTCCTGCTGACATTGCAGACTCCAGTACAAAAACAAAGAAGGGCCAGAGTCCCCTCCAGTTCTTGGGCCCCAAGCAGAGGCTCCGGTTGTACTGATATGCATACAATAAAGACTTGCTACTGTCTGTATACAGTCTTTCTTAGTTAGGCAGAAGAAGACACTTAGGTTGGCAACCAGTCCTAATTGACAGTGTGACTCCAGGAAATTCACTTTTATTTAAGAAAACCATTCCCCTCTCCCAAAGATGTGGTCTTGGACTAAATTATTTCTTTAAGAAACATTTTGAGGCTTGGCTCCTTCTTTCTAACTATGTATACTTTGAAACCACTAACCCTCTTCTTCCAAGCCTCTCACTTTTTTACTTACACATAATGAGGATTCAAAATTTCTACCCATCTCACACACTGTTATGAGAATACCAGTTAATGGAACCAAAGTACTTTCCATATTATAAAGTGCTCAGCCATGTCTGACTCTTTGTAACCTCACGAACTGTAGCCTGCCAGGCTCCTCTGTCCATGGGATTTTTCAGGCAAAAATGCTGGTGTGAGTTGTTGTTTCCTTCTCCGGAGGATCTTCCTGACCCAGGAATTGAACCCATGTCTTCTGTGTCTCCTGCATTGGCAGGCAGATTCTGCTGAGCCAGTGGGGAAGCTTCATTATAAAGCACAACTCACGTAAATGCTGAGATTTGCTTCAGCCGCCTTCCAGTTTGAAAAATCAAATGTTGACTCTATGAAAAGCTTTAGTGGATGAAAATTCTTATTTTTTTTCCCACTGTTGAGTTGGCATGGCCTTGGAGGGAAGGCTTGCCACAGCTTATTCCTATAATAGAAGGCACTGCCCCCTACCCTCAACCCCAACCATACTGCCTTCAGGAACAGGTAAAATCCATGCAACTGGGATTTTAACCCAGACTGCTCTGCTCACTCCTGCTGTGTGTGTGTGTGTGTGTGTGTGTGTGTTAGCTGCTCAGTCGTGCCCTACATTTTGTGACTCCATGGAGTGTAGCCCACCAGGCTCCTCTGTCCATGGAATTTCCCAGGCAGGCATACTGGAGTAGGTTGCCATTTCCTCCTCCAGGGGATCTTCCCAACCCAGAGATTGGACCTGCATCTCCCATGTCTCCTGCATTCATTACCACTGAACCACCCAAAACACTTGGTATTATGACTGCAATTTGATGCAAACAAAATAAACACTAGTGATTGAGTTAATATTGTCCTGCTCTACCTTGTCATTTTTTAATGTCATTTCCCCCCCAACTTAATTGAGATATAATTAATACGTAACATGGTGGAAGTTGAGTATATTTATTTGGTACTTATTGTTGCAATATGATTACCACTGTAGTGTTAGTTAACACCTCTATTATGTGCCATAGTTATTTCTTTTTTGTGGTGTGAACATTTACAGTTTACTCCTATCAGCTTTCAAGTATACAATGCAGTCCTGTTAATTGTAATCACAATTCTGGGTGTTGGATTCCCAGAACTTATTCACCTTCTGCCTGGATAAAGGGCAGAAATGGTATGGACTTAACAGAAGCAGAAGATATTAAGAAGAGGTGGCAAGAATACACAGAAGAACTGTACAAAAAAGATCTTCATGACCCAGATAATCACGATGGTGTGATCACTCACCTAGAGCCAGACATCCTGGACTATGAAGTCAAGTGGGCCTTAGAAAGCATCACTATGAACAAAGCTAGTGGATGTGATGGAACTCCAGTTGAGCTATTTCAAATCCTGAAAGTTGATGCTGTGAAAGTGCTGCACTCAATATGCCAGCAAATCTGGAAAACTCAGCAGTGGCCATGGGACTGGAAAAGATTAGTTTTCATTCCAATCCCAAAGAAAGGCAATGCCAAAGAATGCTCGAACTACCACACAATTGCACTCATCTCACATGCTAGTAAAGTAACACTCAAAATTCTCCAAGCCAGCCTTCAGGAATACGTGAACCGTGAACTTCCAGATATTCAAGCTGGTTTTAGAAAAGGCAGAGGAACCAGAGATCAAATTGCCAACATCCACTGGATCATTGAAAAAGCAAGAGAGTTCCAGAAAAACATCTATTTCTGCTTTATTGACTATGCCAAAGCCTTTGACTGTGTGGATCACAATAAACTGTGGAAAATTCTGAAAGAGATGGGAATACCAGACCACCTGACCTGCCTCTTGAGAAACCTGTATGCAGGTCAGGAAGCAAGAGTTAGAACTGGACATGGAACAACAGACTGGTTCCAAATAGGAAAAGGAGTATGTCAAGGCTGTATATTGTCACCCTGCTTATTTAACTTCTATGCATAGAACATCATGTGAAACACTGGGCGGGAGAAAGCACAAGCTGGAAGCCAGATTGCCGGGAGAAATATCAATAACCTCAGATATGCAGATGACACCACCCTTATGGCAAAAAGTGAAGAAGAACTATAGAGCCTCTTAATGAAAGTGAGAGAGTGAAAAAGTTGGCTTAATGTTCAACATTCAGAAAACTAAGATCATGGCATCTGGTCCCATCACTTCATGGCAAATAGATGGGGGAAAGTGGAAACAGTGTCAGACTTTATTTTTTGGGGCTCCAAAATCACTGCAGATGGTGACTGCAGCCATGAAATTAAAAGACGCTTATTCCTTGGAAGGAAAGTTATGACTGACCTGGCTAGCATATTTAAAAGCAGAGACATTACTTTGCCAACAAAGTTCCATCTAATCAAAGCTATGGTTTTTCCAGTAGTCATGTATGGATGTGAGAGTTGGATGGTAAAGAAAACTGAGTGCCAAAGAATTGATGCTTTTGAACTGTGGTGTTGGAAAAGACTGTTGAGAGTCCCTTGGACTGCAAGGAGATCCAACCAGTCCATCCTGAAGGAGATAAGTCCTGGGTGTTCATTGGAAGGACTTATGTTGAAGCTGAAACTTCAATACTTTGGCCACCTCATGTGAAGAGTTGACTCATTGGAAAAGACCCTAATGCTGGGAAGGATTGTGGGCAGGAGGAGAAGGGGACGATAGAGGATGAGATGCCTGGAGGGCATCACCGACTCACTGGACATGGGTTTGGGTGAACTCCGGGAGTTGGTGATGGACAGGGAGGCCTGGTGTGCTGTGATTCATGAGGTCGCAAAGAGTCGGACATGAGTGAGTGACTGAACTGAACTGAATCCTCCCCACCCCACCCTTTGGCCCTGACAATCACTGTTGGTGTTTCTGTTTCTATGAGTTTTGGTTTATTTGTTTTTGAGATTCCAGTTATAAGTAACATCACACAGTATTTGTTTTCTCTTTCAGAGTTATTTCACTTGGCATCATGTCCTCTAGGTCCATTTATATTGTAGCAAATAGCAGGATTTCCTTATTTCTCATGTGCATCATGACATTTTTCACAGAAAATAGAGTGAGAATTAATTTCTCAATTTATATACATACTTCTGCTTCTTTATTGGAAAAAAACAAGCTTCAAGAAATGTTCTTTTCCTCTTTGTCTCTTCTGATGCTAATCAAATGGATCCTGCTTCCTCTCTAGCATAAATATTTTCTCTCTCTTGCCTTCAACAGTAAAAATACAATATACATGAAACAGTAATTTGTTAACAAATCCTTTAGAAAGAATTTCCCACCGTGGGGCTGATGCAACTCTGTTGTGCCCCATGATTGATACGGATATGCCCAGATGTATCCAGGGTTTAGTCTCTTGCTCCAAGTTCCCTGAGTATTGAAACTGGACAGTCATCAGACATGCCCCAGAATTCATTGCTTCTGGGTGTTCTGGGGGAAATATGTCACTTCCCAAAATTTCCTCAATCTTTGAAAGGCAAAACAAAGACAAGTACAACACTGTTTCTCTAAGACACTAAATCAAATGTATTGCATTTTATTGTGATAACACAAGATTCCAAAAAGATTTGCTTAATGATTGAAAAATGAAATATTAGTGATATGCAGGAAAGTATATCTATAAGTAATAGAAATGACAGTTGTCAGGCTGTGTTAAAGATAATATAGAGAACTTGTGTTCTTTCTTGTTAAGAAGTAAAGTATATGTGGGAGGGGGGATCGGGATGGGGAATACATGTAAATCCATGGCTGATTCATGTCAATGTATGACAAAAACCACTACAATATTGTAAAGTAACTAGCCTCCAACTAATAAAAATAAATGAAAAAAAAAAAAAAAGAAAAGAAATAAAGTATAGAATCGGGCTTCCCAGGTGTCTCTGCCTGCAATGAGGGAGACCCAGGTGTGATCCTTGGGTCGTGAAGATCCTCTGGAGAAGAGAATTTCAAATCCACTCCAGTATTCTTGCCTGGAGAATCCCATGGACAGAGGAGCTTGGCAGACTACAGTCCATAGCACTGCAAAAAGTTGGACACAACTGAAGCAATTTAGCACGTGTGAAGTATACAAAAAATACTTCTATAATACCAGCTGGTTTATAAATTGATAATCACAACTTATAGGCCAAATGAGTTCCTGGAATCTCCATTCAGGTTAGAAATCTGAATCATAAAGCATAAATTTCTTTCCAGATGCAAGAAGGAACCTTAATAATTTCATAGTCAACCTTTGTGTTTAAGAATTTCTAATATATTTATGTGGTTATTTTTACTGTTAAACATCTTAGAATCCCGCATTTTTGAGAGTTGTGCTTAATAAAGCATGAAGCACTTCACGTAGTTTGAGTATAGTTGCTGAGCTCCATGGACTAAATAGAAAAGGGAGATATATGAGCTCTAGATTAGATCGGGAAATATTGGAATTATCAGGAAAGATATGGGCCTGTCAGTCTGAGACTTTTGATTCTGGCCCTTTCTGGCCACATATACGAACTTCTATATATAAAAAGAAATCCCATAAAGTGGAGTGGTGAGAGGTAGAAAATGTCTTGCTTTATTGACTTTTCTTTCTTCCTGTTCCCAGATTTTGGAACTGATTAGGGTTCACCTGGACTTCCTAAGAGGTTCAGCAGTAAAGAATCCACCTGCAATGCTAGGAGATACAGGAGACACCAGTTTGATCCCTGGGTCAGGAAGATGCCCTGGAGAAGGGCATGGTGACCCACTCCAGTATTCTTGCTGGGAAAATCCCGTGGATGGAGGAGCCTGGCCATGGTGTCATAAAGAGTCAGGCTTGACTGAAGCAACCGAGCACAACACAGCACAGGATTCGCCTATAAGAGGATGAGATGGCTGGATGGCATCGCCAACTCAATGGACATGTTTAAGCAAATTCTGGGAGATAGTGAAGGACAAGGAAGGCTGGCATGCTGAAGTCCATGGGATCACAAAGTGTCAGACAGAAGTTATTGACTGAACAATAAACAATTTACTATGTCTAGTTGTCTGTATAGATGTTTATTTATTTCTAACTTAATTTTGCACAAACTCACACATATATAATTGATTGCAGGCACCAGTATGATAATGGTATGTGCAATACTGTTATTATCATTTTACAATTTTGCACTTTTCCTTAACCTCCCCCTCCACTTTCTGTCTTCCCAACTCTAGACTTTCCCTTCACTACAAACCAGATAGCATATATATTATATATGTACACATGTATGTATATAATACATAAGTTGAAGCTTATAAATGATTGTTCTTTGCCTATTTTTCAGAGGGAAGCCATATTATATACACTTTCCTTTCACTATTTTTCTGTAATATCTACATGGCATTCAATATGCTTGTGGTGACTGTGGCATGATTTATTCTGACAATCTTCAGGTTTCACTGGTTTTCTATTTTTTCCCTCTACAAAAAATGTTTTAATAACAATTCTATTATGTATACCCTGACATATTTGTGTTTTCATTTTGTGGAATAGATTCCCATGAGCGAGACTGCAGGGTCAAAGGAAATGTTTACTTTTATATTTTCACAGATGTTGTAAGACTGTTGTCTAAAAACGCTATAACAATTCACACTTCTGTCAAATGTATGAGGGGGATATTTCTGCCACTACTGTGTATGATCGAACATTAAAATGGTCACTAGTCTTTTTAAATATAAGGAGATATATAATTGCTACTTTGATTTTCACATCCTTGGATACTAGTGACTTTATCTTCTCATATGTGCACTCGCCTTCTGGATATGATCTCTTGTTTCTAGATTCTTTTTCTTTTTTTTTTAACTGAATCCAGAGTGTCTTTATTTTCAGAATGAAACTTGTTTCTATTAACTGCATAGCAACTGGGCATCGGTGAGATATGTCTACAGTAGCATGACTAGGAAGAAAGGACCTAGAGAACATGTCTCAGGACAAAAATTAAAGGAAAAAAATGATCTTTGTTGTTTTCATAGTTCTTTTAGCCAAGCCTCCACTGTAATAAGTTAAAAGAGTAAGCACGCCACATGCTCTGGTATCTATGGTTCAACCTATTACAAGGGAAACGTAAATAGACTTGATGGTTTAATAATAAATAGACATTTAAAGTAAGAAATTTTAGCTCAGTTTGTTTTCTTTTTGTTGCTAGACTGGACACTGGATATCTGACCTGGAGCCTGTCCTCCACTTAAAGCCACATTTCTGGAATCCTCTGAACTTACTCTAGGAGGGAGACTGAAATGATTCAGTTTAGGCTACTTTAGGATCAGGAGAAGAACCAGAAGACTGACCCAAGCTACAGCTTCCCCGTACGCCTGATCTTTTGATTGCCATAGCAAACTAAGAAGAAAGCCACTGGGTGACTGTTGTCATCATCCTCACTAATGCCTTCTCTGGACGAGTCTCTGTGGTCAGGCAGGGCTCAGCCTCTAGTTCATAAGTAGTGCTAAGGTTAAACTGAAAAAAAAATGCGACAGAATTTGGTCATATTTATTATCAGCATCAAGATGAATCACACTCATTGCTCTTTGATCAGGATATGGTGAACAGAACTGGCTCAAACATGAGGTCCTTGGGGGTAAGAAAATAGAGCCACATCAGAGTTATTAGAAACACGTAGAAAGTACCAGGGTTTCGCTAGTGGATCAAACGGTAAAGAATCTGCCTGCAATGCAGGAACCTGGGTTCAGTCCCTAGATCAGAAAAATCCCCTGGAGAAGAGAATGACAACTCACTCCTGTATTCTTGCCTGGAGAATCCCATAGGCAGAAGAGCCTGGTGGGCTACAGTCCATGGGGTCGCAAAGAGTGAGACATGACTGAGTGACTAACTTTCCCTTTTTTTCAGAAAGCACTCAGTAGTGATGGCTAAGCTAAGGAGTGGGTGATGGCCAAGTCAAGTAGGAATGAAAGCACAGGGCTTAGTGCTGTGTGGTCAATTCCACATCTCCCTTTGCTTGTAGGGAGGATTTATCCATCCTTTCCCTGGTGCCCTCTGCTACCACATTCCGTCTCTTAGAAGTAATCATGCTTGAATCGGGATAACCTGACAGGTAAGGGGATCCTTCATTCAAGCGTGGCACTCACAGCAATGGAGGGACTAAGGCATCTCTAAAAAATAAATCAAAGGACTTTGTAGATCCTCCCGGAAGAATTGCTTTTGCTGAGTCTTGAATATCGAGTAGACATTCAATAGGGCAGTTGGAAAGGACACCTCTCAAGTGTGTGCAGAGACCTGGGTGTGGGCCACATCTTAGGTAGTGAACTCCCACAGCCCTTTTCACCTCCCCAGGCATCAGTGTCCTTATCTCTTATATGTATAACATTCATTTATTGTGACCCCTTGCTGGCTAATAACTAAGTAGGTTATCACATGTGAAATCACATTTTAAAGCTCTATTGATGACAGTGAAGAAGATTTTCACTGGACTTTGAGAGTGTGGCTCTGTAAATAGTGAGGGATTTGATTGTTTACTTTTTAAAGCCATAGCTTAGTGCTGGGTGCTGAAAGAAGTCCATCTCTCAAAAATAATACACTTGCATCTCCAAGGGAAGGCAAAGGGATGGTTTTGTAAACACACTTACGATGTTCTTATTTGTAATTTAAATGAAGCTCTTCTTCCTTCACCTGGACATCAGCCAACCTCCCCACCCTCTCTTGTTCCCCCTCCTTCTCTAAGCACCTAATGTGTAGATGGTGCTGAAGATGAAGACTTGAACTCATTGCTTTGTATACATTGCATCTGACCAAGGTTCACTATAAAATTATATAGAAGCTATAGTTGTGCACAAATTATAGATGAGGAAGTCTAGAAGATTTAAACAATTTTTCTAAAGTCCATGTCCATGTCCAGCAGTTTGGTTTGGGCCCCTCTACATGACCAGGTTGCCTTATTGCTTTTGGGTATGGTTTGTATGCAGCATGTGTTCAGCTTTACAATGCTTAGATTTTCCGCCCTTCCAAAGGAACAACAAATCATCTAGACAGCAATTAAGATGCTTTTATGAACACTGAATGCAGTGCAGTGGTGGCATGAAGGAAGAGCTGGCACAACGATATTAAGGATGACTTACAATGACTTTGACTGTCCCCTCCCATGTTTCCATACCCAAATCAACATCTCATACTGTGCAGGGCACCTTCCATCTCCCACGCTGTCAGGGGTCTGCTAGTAAATCTTTCTTCTAAAGAAAACCTGCCACAATCATTTCATGATTTATCAACCTGGAAAATCATCGGCATAAAGTGCAGTGAGCAGGAGACCTGGGGTGTATGCCATGGGTTCAGGTTAAGGCCCCCTCTTGTCTATTGTGCAACTGGGTTAGTTTCCCAAGCCTTCCTTAGCAAAGTACTGTAACCTGGGTGGCTTAAAGCAAGTATTCTATCACAGATCTGGAGGTGCCAAGTCCAAAATCAAGGTATAGCGGTATAGCAGGGCCATGCCTTCTGTCTCAGTTTCCGGGCCTTACCATGGTCCTTGACATTTCTTGTTTTGCAACCGTGTAACTCCAGTCTCTGCCATGATAACCATGCAGGTCTTCCCTATGTGTATATGTTTCCTCTGATGGTGTTCTCCTCTCCATGTGCATCTGTCCTCACACCAAGTTTTCCCCTTCTTATGAGTACCCCAATCATGTCAGATTAAGAACTGATTCCAGTATGATCTCATCTTAGCCCAACTACACCTGCAAAATCCCTATTCCTGGGTAAGGTCAACTTCACAGATACTGAGGGTCATGAGTGCCACATGTCATTTTGGGGGACACAATTTAAGCTACAACAAGGATGTTATAAAATAAACATTTTCTCTTTATCATTTAACACAGTTCTAAAAAGAGGGATTTTCAGGCCAGGTGAACTCTGATTTCCTTTCCAATTCTAAATAGACCATGACTCTGACACTTAGGAGAATAAGGATACTTTTGTAGTCTGAAGAGTTTGTTTTAATTTAAAGAAAAGATAAAAATATACTACGAGGGCACACGTGCATGCATGCACACACACCAGACTTCAGAGAGCACAGTTTGAAGCATGCAGTGTGCTGATGGAGTCAGAAAAGAGCTCTTCAAGATTTCAAGTCAACAGTGAATTGCAGGAAGCTTATATACTGCCTTGGTGCTGGGGTCACCTGCGAAACAGCTTACAGGAGTTTTGTTTGCACAAAGATTAATTTAGAGATTAACCAGGTGACTTTGCAGTGGCCCCTGAAGGCTTTTCATGAAAGCTCATAAAAGATATTTGTGGGTGGTTGTTAATGTTTATGAGTGTGTGTGTGTGTGTGTGTGTGTGTGTTCAGCCACATTCCCAGCTCTACAGAAACAGATCTGCATGATCCCTTAGCTTTCTTCTTGAGATTTCATTATCTGAATAATTTCCTAAAGACTATAAAGCAAAATATTTTAGGGGTGCAGCCATCTCTGTGTTGGATGACAACCACCTGGTATATTAAACACCTCACTACAGACAATGGGAGTTTATTTTTAGTGTCTTCAATGACTATACACCAGCATGTATACTCAGAAGAAAAATGAAATCTAAGGGTTTACAACAGGGAGTTTATTCCAGTTATTGTGTTTTTCTCTTTGTGGGGGAGGGCTTAGAGGAAAATTGCAGGATACCAGAGAGGAGGAAGAACTAGCATAGGCTGCATCTACATAGACTCAGGGAGGACACTGATATTTGTAGCCATTTTTTCATGACAGGAGCTTTGCATAGCTCATCTCATTGGAGCCTATAGGAACATTTTCTTATTGTTTCCGTTTTACAGAAGAATGGCTTGAGGCTTCTGAATTTCCATCACTTGCCTCTGATTAAAGGAGATTAAAGGAGTGGTAGGAAATGGAGCGAGGGTTTGAACTGAGATTTGGAAGACTCAAAATCCCTATGCAGTAGTCTCTAAGTCATGATGTATGTGTGTGTGGGGTGTGTGTGTGTCTGTGGGATATGTGTGTGGTATGTGTGTGTGTGTGTGTGTGGATGTATATGTGCGTGTTTATGCGTGGTATGTATGTGTGTGACATGTGTGTGTGTGCATGTGTGGTATGTATGTGTGTGTGTGTGTGTGTGGTATGTATGTGTGTGGGGTGTGTGTGTGTGTGTGTGTGTGTATGAAGAGATATGGACAATTATTATCCCTAAAAGGAGTTTTGTTAGAGAACTTAAAACTTTCTAGTTTCTTTCTTGCTCCACAGATTCATCTTAGGTTCCCCCTTGTGAAATGTTCAGAGCTTTAAAGCTTAAGTCTGATAACTGGATAATGAATGGCTGGATCGTGGGTTAGAAAAGAGGTTCTTGGCAATTCAGGTTTTCCAGAGAAACAGAACTGGTAGGATATATGCATGTGTGTACAAACATAATATATAAATAAATAAATATTCTGTTGTAATCAGTCTCCTGATATACATGTGAATCACATCCAAAAATATCCTCACTGAAACACCCAAAGGAATGTTTGACCAACCTTCTGGGCATCCTGTGGTCCAGTGAAACTGACACAAAAAATTAACCACCACAGCATTGGTGAACACTTCTTTTTGGAAAAAAAAAATGAAGTTCAGTTTGCCAAAATGAATAAAGCTTAATCTCTTTGGACCTAAAGAGAATATAGATACAACTTGAACACTAAGAAAAGACTACACAATTTCTGCAACAGATCTCTTTTTTCCCCTTCACATCTGATTAGAGTTCTCTGAAGTTATCCGCAGGCATCATATACCACTTTTTCTTCCCACTTGTGCTATGTGCTAAAAATGCCAGAATACTCAGCTCCCTGAACACCTCATGTGGCCAGGCACTCACACGCCACCGAGCCTGTGAGCCTGCCGTGTCCTCTACATCAAGTGACATTTCCTGCTCCGTCTTCCACCCAGGAGTCACTGACCCAACTTTCAAAGGCTGGTGTATACAGCATCTCCTTGGGGAAGCTTTTCCCAGCCCTTTGACCAACAATATTGACCTGTCCCCCTATTTGATCAGAGAATTGTCTTCAGACCACTAGCAAACATCTGCCCTGACTCTTTCCTTGCAGCAGGCTCACTGTCAGTGTCCACAACCCATCAATCAATAGCCACTGTCCTAGCTGCTCCAGATGCTTCTGCAAGAATCCCTTGGGGCTTTCTCACTTTTGTTTCCAGCTCGCTCCCTTGATTCATGTCTCAGCCCATTCTTGCTTCTGCTTCTGCTTTACTTTGTGTTGGCTTCCTCAGCAGCTCAGTGGTAAAAGAAAAATCCACAGGACAATGCAGGAGACACGAGAGATGTGGGTTCAATTCCTGGGTTGGGAAGATCCCCTGGGGAGAAAATAGCAACCCACTCCAGTATTTGTGATTGGAAAATTCCATGGACAGAGGAGTTTGGCGGGCTTTGGTCCGTAGAGCTGCAAAGAATCAGACAGGACTGAGCATTCACACACAGTACTTTATGTTGGTATTTGTCTTTCCTGATTTTAACTTCTGAGGCTTCCCAAAGAATTGTTATTTTCTATATTCCTTCACTATTCTGGGTAACTTTGAAGAACACCCTCCTGGAAGACTAAATTCCCACAAAGGGCCTCTTCACCCTTGAACGCGTGTATTCACTCACTAAGAGTTCCTCACTCTCTGCTCAGGCTATGTACTTATTTCTCTCCTGTTGGATAGTGAGCTCTTCTCCTGTAGAAATTATATCTTATTCATCTTTGAACTGCTGGTGATTTTCTTAGGCCCAGCATGCTTTATGTGGCTGATAAATATGTGATATGAATCAGTGAATAAAATTAAATACATCTTTATCTTGAGTGTCCTCCTTGCTACTCTTATCTTCTAAATTCTTACTATCTTTTTAGTGTTAATTCTAGTCTTGGATTACCCAGCTGGAGCTAATTTATTTTTAACTGGGTTCCTAATTCCCATAGAAACCAGATATTATACATCTCACTGTGTGTTTATATGCTGCGTCTCTCACTGAAGCTCCATAAACCTGAATCAGAAAGCTGGAGAAGCAGGAGGGTCATTGTCCCAAGGCTGGAGAATGCACATGTCTCAGCTCATGCAGAGAGAGTTAATTTGCCTCCCCTCCCTCTACCTTTTTGTTCTAGTCAGCTCCTTACCAAGGTGAATAAATTTCACCCACTTTGAGGAGGGCCATTAGCTTTAGCAAAGAGGCATTTAGCTTCTTCTGGAAACACTTCACAGACACACTCAGAAATAAAGTTTTGCCTGCTATATGGGCATCACTTAAACTGGTCAAGTTGACACAGAAATTAATTATCATGCAGGCAAATGGATAGGCTAGGATTCCAGAGTCCTAGGGATTAAGTGGTAGTGACCAAGTCCGAGGGAATACACTGAAGACTTCAGCGATCCACTTTCTCCAAGTCCTCTGCTTTTTCTGTTTAGTCGCTAAGTCATGTCAGACTCTTTGTGACCCCATGGACTGTGTAGCCCACCAGGCTCCTCCTCTGTCCATGAAATTTTCCAGGTCAGTGTACTGGAGTGGGTTGCCATTTCCTTCTCCAGGGGATCTTCCTAAACCAGGGATTGAACACGCATCGCCTGCATTGGCAGGTGGGTTGTTTATCACTGAGCCACCAGGAAAGTCACTCTACACCCCTATCTAAGAACATACACCCCAAATACCAAGCCTGCATGCCACAACAAAGGTCTGACACAGACAAATAAGTAAATAAATACTTAAAAAATGAAGTTTTAAGCAAGTGAGAGGAAGCAGAAATCTTGCAAATTCATACCCTACAATCTTTTTCTTCACTCTTCAAAATTTTCCATTACATTTACTCTTTATCCCTGACAGGAAAATGAATCTAAAGCTATGAATAACAGTAGCCTGAGGTAGAAAAGTAAATATTATTCCTTTGGGTCACACATTTTTTCAATTTTATTACCAATTTTATTCACTCACTGGCTTCTTGCTTTCAGAGCGACATCCATCTCATTCAGATCCTTATTCTGTTTGTCTATGTTTTTTTAATAATGCTATTATGAAGTACAGCTTTAAGTGTTTATTAAATATTTTAAAACACAGATTGGTGTAATCTAGTTGAAAGATGTTGGCATTTCTCTATAAAATTAGTGAACTACCTTTAATGATTTGTCTTCTGAAATTGCCTTGGGGAGGAAGAAAGCAAGAAAGCATTCCTATTTTCCTTGCAATGTTACAATTTAAAATCAGACCAGTATTTGTGTGATCAAATTTGTAATAATCTGTCACTACTGGCAGAAAAGAAGATTAAAGAATTCAATTTATTACAAAGAACAAAAGTGTGATATCTCCTCCCTCCATAGAAATAATACAAAATTCTAGTGTTGTTTTGGTATCATTCTCATATTTCTGCTACAATGATATACTTTAAAGGAAGAATTCTATCTGTTCACAGTATCCACAATGAAAATTCAACTCCTCAGAATCAGATACTCTATGTATTCCCTAATTCTCTGTTATGGGCTTTGTGGGTAGGATTCTTAAAACAACTTGACTGGAAGATCATTCTCTCTCTCTTGTTGGGAAGAGCTGACTATGCATCCACTCATGGTTTAGCTCCTTGAGAAGGTCAAGGAGTGAGAGAACATTGCTCCATCTTGTGAATTTATGTACAGCATTCTCCATGCAAAAATTAAGTGAGACGTTACGGCCTTAAATAGATAACTGCAGTAAACCTCTCTATGTTATCAAGAATTAACTGTTAATAGATGGCAGAAAGTAGAGATTTGGCCTGCTTGTCTGGTTCTGGCAATAATTAACTGCTTACTTACTCCAACATATATTCAGTGCTTGAGATAATTGGAAAGATACAGAGGCCTTCTTGCTGGTCTCTCTCCATAAATATCCCTCCACAGCTGCTGAAAGACATATAAATGTGTCTATTTCTTTTTGCTCCAATCTACATGAAGAGAAATATGTTCAAGAACATAGTTTGAAGGACAGGTGAATTAAGGTCCAATTCAGCCTTAATATTTTTTTTCTTCTCCACAAGAAATATCTTTCCTGAGTATACCAAAACCTATTTATAGATTTGGTGTCAAAGGCCATCTTTATTATTTTTTAAAGTTGTGGGCCTTTAGTTTAATGGTGTCAATTCCTGTCAAATTAAACTATTGCTTAAATGAAATTCTAATCACAATCTCAACAAGGTTTTTTTCACCGAATGTGTCTACAGACTCTGAAATACATATGGATGCATAAGCACTCAGGATGAATCAAAGTTGTTGAAAGGAAAATAATGAGGGAGAACTTTTTCTATTATAAAGAATTCATAGGAAGCAGCTGTGATTAAATTAGTGGAACACAAGAGAGGACATAGGGAGAGTCCAAAGGAATACAGCGAAAGAATTGGAAAAGACCCACTGATATATGGTAATTTCATATAGACAGATGATCTATGTCAGGTATGGAATGAAAAGCCAATGGATTGAACATGGGGTATTTAATAAATGATCATGACAGTTGACTTTGAATATGAAAAAAATGCAAAACTAGATTTCAACCTAAGGTCATTTCCTAAAGTATATTCCAAAGATGATTAAATTCCTAAATATAAAAGCAAATCTTGAAAATTTTAAAAGGGAATATATTAGATCTTTTATAATAGTGCAAAAGAAAAACAGTAGCAGATCATCTTACATGAAAAGGCAGTGGCATACATGCATGCATACCCCTCTTAACAAATTAATATTGAGAATATATAAAGAAGCTCCTAAAATGAATGAGAAAATGTAAATCTTAATGTTCTGTTTTTATACAATGTATTTCACATCAGTTAACCAATTAAGGAAAATGTATTTGGTCATGTGAATTGGGAGCCCAAAGGTACTGCAGGCTATATCACAGCCAGATTGAGGGATTTCAGTGACGGCAACCAGCTCTGCCCTCCTCACTTTAAAATAGATTCTGTATTTGGTGAGCAAGATGGCTGATGCCATCCATCTCCCGTCCTGCCCATTTATTGACTTCAGTAGGAAAGAAATCTCTCCTAGTAGGTCTACAAGAAAAATCCCAGAGTTATTCCTACTAGTGTTTAGTTATGTCCCTATCTAATGGTAGCAGTGATGCTAAAGTCCTCTGACAAACCACCTCTTAGCAATGTGCCCCTCCTTGCAGTTGATGGAGGGAAAGGGCAGAATCAGGACCTTCCAGACAAGAAGGAACTGAGTTTCCAGTGAAAAGAGTGATTGAATGAACAAAACAGGTTTCCACTAAGAGGAGGGAAAGGGCAGGATCAGGACCTTCCAGACAAGAAGGAACTGAGTTTCCAGTGAAAAAAGTGATTGAGTGAACAAAACAGGTTTCCACTAAGAGGAAGTCACACACATACAAATAAGATCTCAAGTTTTGACTCATATTCTTGGCTTATAATTATATTAAAAACACAAAAATGAATAAATAAGATAGTAAATAAATGAAACTTTATATTACACATTTCCCAGCTATTGTAAGCTAAAATGAGAACAACTTTTTCACCTATCAAGTCAATGGGAAGACCAAAATTGTATATTATTATTTAATGATAATGTCTCCTATTCAAAGTCAACATCCATTCTTAAACAATTTTTAGGAAAACATTTGGTGCATATTATCAGTTTATAAACAAATATGTATCAGCCAACAATAATATGAAAGTTTTTCTTTTTGGGTTTTTTTTTGTGAATTTTTAAAAATTTATTTCTTTTTATTAGAAGGATAATTGCTTTACAGTATTGTGTTGGCTTCTGCCAAACACCAACATGAATCAGCCATAGGTATAAACATGTCCCCTCTCTCTTGAAACTCTCACCCTCCTCCCTCTCCATCTCATCCTCCTCCCTCTCCATCACACCCCTCTAGGTTGTCACAGAGCCCCGGTTTGAGTTCTTTGAGTCATTCCCAGCAAACTCCCGTTGGCTATCTATTTTACATGTGGTAGAGAATAACATGGAAATACATATTACCATGTTCTTTCAGTTTTTATGCAGACTGAGGAATATGAGGCCACACTCTAAGTCCTAAGAGAGCTCCAGTAATATATGGGAAAAGAATAAGATATGTGGCTATGGAAATTTACTTCCACTTTCACACTTTAATAGATAAGGTACATACAAAGAGAGAAGCCATATTAAGACTATAAACAAGGGGTTTCCAGGTTCAGTAGGGACTCCGCTCCCCTCACCAAAAGGCCAAACGTCACTCTTCACTCAAGCCTGTCCCTAACACTGGGACAGGCCCTAAATTTTCAGCTGTGCCAAGAACTGCATGTTCTAATGCTACCTCAGCCAAGAACTGACATAACAGAAGAGGGTCCAGAACAGCTGGGCATTTGTGCTAATGTGTGAAGAATTTGGGAGGGTGTGAAATCAGTTTTTAACTATACTTTTTCTTTCAACATAAAATGTTATAGAACCTTTTGAGTTCTCAGAAGAATAATTTTAGTACTGAGATCTTTGGTTCGTGACTCGGGCACAGATTTTCAATTTCATGAGGTTTTGAATTTATGCCAGCCGTATTTCAGGTGCTATGATTTCTCACTTAAGGACTTTATTTTCAGGCATTCATTTTCCATAGCATCATTCATATCCAGTCAGTGCAGGGCTTCCCTCATAGCTCAGTTGGTAAAGAATCGCCTGCAATGAAAGAGACCGCTTTGATTCCTGGGTCAGGAAGATGCCCTGGAGAAGGGACAGGCTACCCACTCCGGTATTCTTGGGCTTCCCTTGGTGGCTCAGCTGCTAAAGAATATGTTTGTAATGCAGGTGACCTGTGTTCCATCCCTGGGTTGGGAAGATCCTCTGGAGAAGGAAAAGGCTAGCCCACTCCAGTATTCTGGCCTGGAGAATTCCATAGACTGTATAGTCCATGGGGTTGCAAAGAGTCGGACACGACTGAGCAACTTTCATTTTAGGAATATTTGGATCTATGAAGAGAAGAGTTTTCTCATAGTCGGTGGAATTGAAGGCTTAATAGGCTGTGATATTTGGCCCTTAAATACTGAGCAAAATCTCTAAGTATAGGTAAGAGTGTCACAGACTTCTGGCCAGAAAGAGCACTGTCAGTAGGTAAGGATCTGGAGAAAGGGAGAATGGGGCATCCTTTATCAAAGCTGGAAGTCTGTTCATCTCTGTCTCACTCGGACTTCCTACTGCTGTTGTTTATTTGCTAAGTTGTGTCTGACTCTGTGACCCCATGGACTGCAGCATGCCAGACTCGTTTGTCCTCCACAATCTCAAATTCAAGTCCATTGAGTTGTTGATGCTATCTAACCATTTCATCCTCTGCTGCCCCCTTCTCTTTTTGCCTTCAATCTTAGCACCAGTCTCTTTTCCAATGAGTGGGTTCTTTGCATCAGGTGGCCGAAGTATTGGAGCTTCAACTTTAGCATCACTCCTTCCAGTGAATATTCAGGGTTGATTTCCTTTAGGATTGACTGTTTGATCTTTGCGTCTGGCACTTAAATAACAGAGAGCATACTGTGCTTATTGCCACTTTTTGTTTGTTTCTCTTCCTTCCTTCATGTATACAAGTCTTCTTTGGGAAATGTCTTTTTAAAAGCATAATTCAATCAAATTGTTTCTTTTGTGTTTGTATAAAAGACCAGAAAACCCTGGTGCTAAACAATTCTATCTGGCCCCAAGGGAGGCTGCCATCTGTTTTGTGGGCATAGGAAACAGCTCTGAGGACCCTCACCTCTGGAAACACTTTGTCTGGTTCTTGGCTAGTTATTCTATGAGCACCACAGAAGACTATATTAGACTAATTGTTCCAAAGGGGTGAGATCTCACATTATAGGCTTCGCTGTTAATATGATGGAAAAGAACAAGGCAAAATGCTGGTGAAGGGAAAGACAAACATATTCTTCTCTCTTTGGGGCAAGGGTGGGTCCTTGTCCAGTTGGCCAGTCCATTGTCACAGTCAGAATTTTGCTTGACTTTCAACACCTTGCTTTTAAAGTATACCAAGCTTCCCCCATATATGGCACAGGAAAACATTACTAAGTCCCTTTCCTTAAGGAAGAAATATACTAACTTACTTAAAGTTTTGTAGCACACAGAGTGATCCCCCAATATATGCTGTGCCAGACTAGCTCACTTCAGTTGTATCTGATTCTGGGCGACCTATGAACTGTAGCCTGCCAGCCTCCTCTATCCATGGGATTCTCCAGGTAAGAACACTGGAGTGGATTGCCATTGCCTTCTCCAGGGGGTCTTTCCGATTCAGGAATTGAACTAGTCTCTCTTATGTCTTATTGCACTGGCAGGCGGATTCTTTACCACGAGGGCCACCTGGGAAGCCAGGATCTTCCTGACCCAGGGATCGAACCCAGGTCTCCTGCATTGAGGCAGATTCTTATCCATCTGAGCTACCAGAAAAGTGCCCCCAACCCCTGACACACACAATATATATAAACCTATTTAATTCTCAATAACCCCAGATATGCAGATGACACCACCCTAATGGCAAAAAAGCAAAGAGGAACTAAAGAACCTTTTGACGAGGGTGAAAGAGGAGAGTGAAAAAGTTGACTTAATGCTCAACAATCAAAAAACTAAGATCATGGCATTTGGTCCCATCACTTCATGACAAATAGATGGAAAACAAAAAGGAAACAGTGAGAGACTTTATTTTCTTGGGATCCAAAATCACTGCAGATACTGACTGTGGCCATGAAATTAAAAGATGCTTGCTCCTTGGATGAAAAGCTATGACAAACCTAGACAGCATATTAAAAAAACAGAGACATCACTTTACTGACAAAGGTCTGTATAGTCAAAGCTATGTTTTTCCAGTAGTCTTGTATGTATGTGAGAGCTGGACCCTAAAGAAGGCTGAACAACAAAGAATTGATGCTTTCAAACTGTGATACTGGAGAAGACTCTTGAGAGTTCCTTGGAAAGCAAGATGATTAAACCAGTGTATCCTAAAGGAGATAAACCTTGAATATTCATTGGAAGGACTGATGCTGAAGCTGAAGCTCTTAATACTTTGGCCACCTGATGTGAAGAGCTGACTCATGGGAGAAGACTCTGGTCCTGGGAAAGGTTTAAAGCAAAAAGACATGGGAACAGCAGAAGGTGAGACGGTTAGATAGCCTCACTGACTCAATAGACATGAATTTGAGCCAACTCTGGCAGATAGTGAAAGACGGGGAAGTCTGGCATGCTGCAGTCCATGGGGTTCACAGAGTTAGACATGACTTAATGACTAAACAACAACAAAATGATCTATTCATCATACCAAGCCCTGCATGTATTTTGTGTTTGCTTTATCCTTCTAAAATGGTAGTATATAGCTTTCATTATTATTCCCATATTGTGGTAAAGAAATTGAGACCTAAACAAGTGAAGCAATTTGCTTCAAATCTTACACAACTGGCATGTGAGTGTATTATACATGGTTATCCAGAGAAACAGAGCCAGTAGATAGATGGATGGACAGATGTATGGATAGATGGATGGATGGATGGATAAAAGGAAATATATTATAGGAATTGACTCATGCAGTTATGGGGGTTAAGATGAGCCACAGTCTTCTCTCTGCAAGCTGGAGAACTAGGAGCTGGTGATACAGTTCAAGTCTTAAGGTCTGAGAAGGAGTTTGGAAGAAGTTTCATTGATATAAGTCCTAAAGCATAAAGGCCTGGACCCAGAAGCCCCAGTGTTCAAGGGCCAGGAAAGATGGATGTCCTTGTTCAAGAAGGAAGAACTAGAATTTGCCCTTCCTATGCTCTTTTGTTTTATTCAGGTCCTTAAAGGATTGTTTGGTACCTGGCAACACTGGTGAGGACAGATCTTTACTCATTCTATTGATTCAACTTTTAATCTCAGACACACCAAGTCTTGATCCTATACCATTATCTGGCATCCTTTGGCCCAGTCAAGCTGACTCATGAAACTTTACAACACCAATACCAAAGTTATGTTTGAACATGGGTTGATGAGCTCCATGTCTACCAATACTGTATATTTTTAATACTATATTCATTTAGCAAATACCTACTTGAAACTGTAACATATTATACAGAGTGAAGTAAGTCAGAAAGAGAAACACCAATACAGTATATCAACACATATACATGCAACTTAGAAAGATAGTTAACGGCAACCCTATACTCAAGACAGCAAAAGAGACACAGATGTAAAGAACAGACTTTTGCGCTATATGGGAGAAGGCAAGGGTGAGATGATTTGTGAGAATAGCACTGAAGCATGTATATTACCATATGTGAAATAGATGACCAGTGCAAGCTAGGTGCATGAAGCAGGACAGCCGAAATCGATGCTCTGGGACAACCCAGAAGGATGGGGTGGGGAGGAAGGTGGGAGGGGGGTTCAGGACAGGGGACACATGTACACCCATGGCTGATTCATGTCGATGTATGGCAAAAACAATCACAGTGTTGTAAAGTAATTAGCCTCCAATTAAAATAAATAAACTAATTTTAAAAAATTTTAAAAAATAAGAAGAAATACTTAATGCCTTCAATGGTATGAATCCTGTTATTATAGAAGTTAACATCTCTGGAGGAGAAAATCTGACCTCACTTTGATACACTGCCATATTCTTTCTCATATTTAGGGTAGTGTTCATGTGTAGGTTTGTGTTTATACTTTTCTGCTCTAGTGTTCTTTTGCTCTAGGCTGTATGAGCATTACACTCTCTTTACTAGTATCTTTAAAGGTTTCAAAATTTAAAGGGTAGTGAAATTAAGAAATGTAAATCCTTCAGTTTTGATTTTACTAGTCAAGGTTAAGGTTAAGGTTAACTTGACAATCACTGGTTCTTTGCATTTCCAAGTAAATTTCAGAATTATTTTGTCAGTTTCCACAGACACACACACAAGGACCTAGATTTTAGGATTGCACTAAATTTATATAGACATTTTCAAAGAATTAATATTTCACAACTGTGTCTTTCATTCTATGAAATGCATCAAAATGATACAAGACCAAAAAAATCTCCATTGTTTGATTTTAAAAATTCCATTTCATACTAGCAACTTTCTAAACAAATAATCACCAAATCTAAATGACTAGTGTCATGCATTCTTGCAAGCATTTAATAAAGTATAACTCTGAATAAAAAACTTTCAGGAAATAAAGTAAAAATACCATTTACTAAGTCTTGAGACTTGCTATTGAAATCTGAAAGAAAATATAAGAAAAAATAATTCACAATTTTCTAAGTATAGTTGTAAAAATTCTAAAGAATATAATACAAGTCACATCCAACAATTCACCAAGAGAATAATACATCAAGACAAAGTGTAGTTTATTCCAAAAACACAAGGTGGTTAGCATTTAACAAAATAAATTGATGTAATTCAGCAGTGTGATTTTATAACAATCAAAAAAGATAAATATCACTTGATGATCTCAAATGCAGAAAAATAAATCTCTAATGTGTAATACTGACTGTGGTAAATCTTCCTTCACATTAACAATGAAGGAAACCTCCTTAATCTTATACTGTTATCTTCACAAAAGTAAATATCACATTTAGCTAAGAAATATTAAAAACATTTTTCTGAAGTTCATAAATGGAGCAAGATCAGGAAGGAAAAAATAAGCTTCTGTTTTCAGGCTTTATACACAAAAATCCAAAGGAATCTACAAACAAATAATTAGACCTAGCATGCAATTATACTATGATTGCTGAGTACAAGGTCAAAATAGCTAAAGCAAGTGTGTTGCTATAGGCCAGCAACAAGAAAACAGAAAATAGCTGCTTAAACAATGTATCATATTAAATATTACTTTAAAACATCAAATACCTAGGAATAAAGCTAGCTGAAGATTTGTAAAACTATTATACTTTTTTATGATACATTTTTTATAATTTCCATACAACTATACCCTTACAAATACCATAAAGCATAAGAGAAATTATAGAAAATCTAAATATATGGAAATTTATGCAGATGATAGCAAGAAATATTTGATATGTTTAAGATGTTAATTGTAGTTTATGATATCAGTTGTATCCAAATTGATCTACAGACTCAAGGCAATCTTGTACTTGATCCTCAGGTTCACATCTACAGGACAGGTACTACCTACTGCAAACACCTGTGATTCACTGCCTGAGTCTCAGATTTCCTGCATTGTATAGATATGTTGAGATATTTTTACTCAATAAAATGTTTCCAAAGGCTAAATACAGGAAATAAAAAGTGATTTTCTCAGCCTATTTCTCTGCCTGATTCATTTGTTACCTTATCCCTCAGTATCTTTACATAATAATTAAAAGTGTTGGTTCAAGGTAATCATAAACCATCCTCAATATAATTACTTTTTTCCACTTCAAAAGAGATATTTAAAAGATGACTAAATGCTTTTACATCTCTCAAAGGGGTTACTTTCCAACCATTCTGCTTGATTGTGCAATCTCAAATCATCTTATCTGACAGTGCTAGGTTTAGGATACCTATTCAATGTAATAAACTATCCAACACCAAAATGGAAACAAATTGCTAATATTAGGAAAGAAAATAAGTTTTAAGGTGTGTTGTGCTTTTAATGGGCCTCCCAGGTGGCACTAGTGGTAAAGAACTCGCCTGCTAATGCAGGAAATGTAAAGACGTGGGTTTGATCCCTGGGTAGGGAAGATCCCTTGGAGGAGGGCAGGGCAACCAACACTAGTATTCTTTCCTGGAAAATCCCATGGACAGATGATCCTGGAAGACTACAGTCCATAGCATCACAAAGAGTCGGGCCCCACTGGAGCAACTTAGCATGTATGCACGTGCTTTTAATGTGAAATGGGGGAGGAGTTTCTGTGAGGCATATTTTAAATATTAACTGTTTTTCCCCCCATACTATGACCCCTGAAAGAGGACTTAGTTACTTTTAAAAACTGAATTCACTTAAAGAATTCAACAACACCCATGTTCACCCTTGGAATTTGGAGCAGAATTCCAATTTAATAAAGACAATGGCTTATTTGTCTTTTTATATAAAACTGTTCCTTCTATGCAATGGAGTTGAGATCACTGGTTGCACTACATGATTCTGCACATAGGCGGCCCTGCTCAGCTATTTCTGACTACGACTTCGCCCCTTCATTCCTGAAGGAGGGTCTAGCAGAGTGAGAAACCAAGAAGCACTGTAATCTTTGGATAGGTTAGACACTTGGTTCTGGTGGGCTAAGCTGAACCACCCAGAAGATGCAAGGGCTCATTTTGTTCCTCTGGCCAAGAGCGACAGTAAAGGAAGGTCCTCTTACCTCCTTTTTCTTTCCCTTTGGTTAATAATTAAAGAATCTGCCTGCCAATGCAGAAGATGCATGTTCGATTTCTGGGCTGAGAAGATTCCCTGGAGGAGGGCACTGCAACCCACTCCACCATTCTTGCCTGAGAAATTCCATGCACAGAGAAACCTGGTGGGCTACAGTCCATGGGGTCACAAAAGAGTCGGACAGGACAGGACTTGTGACTAAACAACAGCAACAGTGAATCTGAAACCCCTGGAAAGCTTGCTAAAATGGTGTATAACTCACCTCATTCCATCAGATTCTGAGATGAGGGTGAGAATTTTACATTTTAATGGGCACAATGGGAGATAATAATTGTTATTATTCTTGTAATAACAGCTAATATTTGTTGAACACTCACTTTATATGCATCATCTTATTTAATTGTTAGAACACCACTTAATAATAAGTATTACTATTGCAACCGTCAACACCACTTTAGATGAATTAACTAGAGGTTCCATACCTATGGAGCTAACTTAATAACTACTACATTTGATTAGACTGAATATTCACTGAGAAATATCAACTTAGCCCAGGGCACCTCCCAGAGGTGAGAAATACTCCAACATGGCCTTCCAGAATAAGGGATATAGAAAAGCAAAGCAAATAAAAATGCAAAGAGGCAAATAGAAATGAGTGATGCAAAGGCTGGGCTCTCTTGCTTTTCTCATCACTTAGCTGCCTGAGACTGATCCACTTTTATTGGTGCCTGAGTATTGCATTTGATATGGTTGATCCTCAACTGATTGGTTCATTGTTTTCTTATGCCAGTTATGACTAATACATAATTTTAAAGGAATGCTTTGTTACAGGTGATCCTAGTCCAATATCTTCTTCATTTCACAGGTATATAACCCTAAACCAAAAGAAACCAAATGACTTCTATCAGAGTATATAATTAGTCATCCACAGAATAGAAACAGTATTCTGACTTCCTCACTTTTTTCTTAGCACTCCTGCTTTCTCTCTAGTCCTTGGAATCAGCCCACCTTTGGACCCTTCTGTCACACTTTTAGAAGTAAGGAAAATTCTAACCCAAACTTCATTGTACCTAGAAAGAGAGGGTAGTATCAGCAGTTTTCTGTAAAAGCTAAGTGAAGTCGCTCAGTCGTATCTGATTCTTTGCGACCCTGTGGACTGTAGTCCACCAGGCTCCTCCTTCCATGGGATTAAAAGGTAAGATAAATAAGTTAGCAGTTATAAAGTTTATATGCAAAACTCTCTAATTTTCCTAAGGTTATTAAAAATTGCTTCACTGGAAATACTCATTGGCAAAGACCCTGATGCTGGAAAAGACTGAGGGCATGAGGAGAAGGGGGCGACAAACAATGGGATCATTGAATGGCATCATTGACTCAGTGGACATGATTGTGAGAAAATTCTGGGAGATAGTGAAGGACAGGGAAGCCAGGCTTGTTGCAGCCTATGGGATTGCAACGAGGCTGACATGACTGAGTGACTAAACAACTTTGCTTTAAGAGAAAAACATTGATTCTTACTGCTATGCTTTGAAATATCTGCATATTTTCAGCCTTCAAATATGTTCCCCATTTGTTTCAGCTTTTAATTATTAGAATCAATAGCACTGCTGGGGTTATAAAAGTATTTTGCTGAGATTTTCCTTCCTTTAATGTTCAAATTAGTGAAAGTTAAAACTGTAGTAAGATTGAGCATTCATAGAGAATCCCTGAAAAGAGTACAATTAGAGTTATTTCAAAGAAAATCCTAGGAATTTACCAGGCAGAATTCAATTCATAATCCCACAAACCAAATTTATTCTAGTTTTTACTTATGATTCACCTAGGAAAAAATATGTAACAGAGTGATTTCCCCCAAAGGGCCTCTTTATGATGAATGCATCAATGTAAATGAGGTTCTCTTTCCATTTTTTTCCACTTTCCTGTGACAGTCCTTGACATTCTTAATTCATGGGAGACATTTTGCTACACCTCCTGGATGCAAATATTACACAGTGGTTTAGGATAATTATGAGTACTTCTTTTAAGCTAAAATAATTCAAGGTCATTTTTCCTTTACTTTGTAAGGTGGCTAATTGGATATAGAGAAAGAAAAGGTGATTTCAAGATATTCTTTCTTTCTATCCACCGTGTGTGTATATTTTCTACCTTCTCTCTACCACCATCCTTACCAGATACATGCTTTACAACTAAGAAATTCTAGTAAGCTAGAGTAATGAGAGGAAAATAAACTTGAAACAAATATTTACCATTCTTTATACATGCATGAAGGAGTGGGCAAAATATCATTTTTAAGCATTTACTGTATGTCATGGACTCGTGTGATTGTGTCTCATGCTTACCTACTCTTAATAACAACACGGTTACATAGCATATGTGATGTGATACAGAGAAACTGAAATCCAAAGATAATAATATACCCTTGTGCCAAGAACAGGGTGTACAGTTTATAGTCAGCAAAAAGGAACCAAAAAAAATACAAAAATATTAGTTATAAGAATTGAAAAAGGAAAGGAATCTGTCATTATTCCCAGAAAATACTTTATTTCCAAATGACCCTTCAAAGGAATCTATAGATAATTATGAAATTAAAGAGAGGGTTAAACAAGTTTATCAGATATTTGCTCACTATCAGGAAAAAGTACTGGGTTTCTATTTACCAGCAATAGCTATAAAATTTGATGTTCAAAAAGAATGATATTTTCAACAGCAAAAAATAAAATTCTCTTGAATACAAATAATAATGTGCACAATCCTTAGAGAGAAAATGATAAAATTGCATTTTATAGCTGCTAAAGATAACATTGTTAAGTAGAGAGATTCATTAAGGCTATGAATAGCAGAATCCATTATCATAAAAATGGTAACCTCAACAGAAGTTATAGAGATCAATTATAATTCCAGTAAACTCAAAAAAGACTATCTTTATATGAATATGATTGAAAATTAACAAGCCAAATATTGTTCCCATGATAGCAAAGACTCAATATTTACCAGTACCCTAATAAAGAAAAGTTATGAGTCTTACATACAGATATCAAAGTTTATAATAAAGATATACTAATTACTATGATTTATGCAGTGATAGATAATTGAAGATGGTATAAGATGGAGACTATATTAATAAATATGGATACTATATTAATAAATATGTTTACATTTTTGATAGATCTTGTATTAATATCAGTGGGAATAAAATGACCATTCAAAAGAGTAGAACAATCAGTCATATATATGGGAAAATTAAAATTAATTATTTTTTCATTCTATTTACCAAAATAAGCTTTAGCATATTTAAGAATTTAAATGTACAGAGCAAAACTTAAAAAAAGAATATCAGAGAATATACTTAAGACATTAAATAACTTTTTAAGTAAAACTTAAATTGGAAAACTGTTAATGGTAAAGCTTATAAATCTCAATATCTAAAAATAAAGAACATTTGTTTGTCAAAATCCCCCATAAGGAGAGTGAAAACACAAAGCCACAAATGAAGAGAATGTATTTTTAATACGTAAATAAGACAACCAGTATATATAAAGAAGCTCTCTAAATCAATAGAAAAGTGGGAGAAATACATAAATGGGTATTTCACTGATAAAACAACATAATTATACTGGTAAACCTCACAAGGAATCAGTGGAACACAACTGAAAACCAAGCTGAGGCATCAGTGCACTATCCACATATCAGGAAATAGATAAATATATATGATACCAGATGATGCCAATTACTGGTGATGTAAAGCAATGAGAATATCGATATAATGGTAACTGAAGTGTACTTGAATCAATAATTTTGGAATAACAGCTGGAATTATATAAAAATTACTTATTTCCCACCTATGACCCTAGAATATGTATTATAGGGTATATAGCCAAAAGAAACCATTGCACATGTACATCCAGAGGCATGGACCAGAAGGTTCAGAGGCGCATCATCCACAAAAGAAAGAAGAGCCACAATAACGAAAGTCAGATTACCATACACTTCTATGTGTGAATAGACAACTAATAAGAAGTTGCTGCATAAACACTGGGAGCCCAGCCGGGTGCTCTGTGACCTGACCTAGGAGAGTGGAATGAGGGAGGGAAGGGAGGTTCAAGAAGGAGGCAATAGATGTATAAGAATGGATAATTTGTGTTGTTGCATGGCAGAAATGAACACAATATTGTAAAGCATTTTTCCCCATTAAAAATAAATTAAAAAAAATCAGATTACCAAAATACAGATAAATAAATCATGGTATATTTGCAAAGTGGAATAGTACACAGCAGTGAAAATTAAATATAACTTTAAATATATACATATATAATTTAATATAAATTTATTACTTGTTTAAATCTATTTTTTATATTTTATGATACTCGAGCTTTATATGAAATAATGTGGCTGAAGACTGCAAAATATTGAGGATAATTTTCATTAATTTTGGGTGATTTATTTATATGAAGGTCAAAATATTTAAAGCTAAAAATACTGCATAGAAATGTATTTATTTGTGATTAAACCCTAAGAAACAAAATTTTGTTTTCTAAGTTTGATAAGGGGTCTCTGATCAGTGTAAACCTCAGTGGAGTATTCAGTTTCTGTAATTTTGTATTTTTTAAGCTTATTGGTGTATATATAGGTGTCTACTGTATTAATGTTATTAATTAAAATGTAGTACTAATTTATTTATTTTTGTCTACTTATTATGTTACATTATATAAAGGGGAGTTAATAACAAAGCCCTTTGGACAAATGAGCTAGAAGTTAAGATTTTCAGAAGAAAGATTATATGCACAAATATCTTATTGTATGATTTTATTTACACATGGCTTCCCTAGTGGATAGCAAAGAATCTGCCTGCAATGCAGGAGACCCAGGTTCAATCCATGAGTCGGCAAGATCCTCTGGAGAAGGGTATGGCTACCCATTCCAGTATTCTTGCCTGGAGAATTCCATGGACAGAGGAGTCTGGCCGGCTACAGTCCATAGGATCCCAAAGAGTCAGACACTTTTGAACAACTAACGCATTTACACACAACCAGAAACAGGTAAAATTAGCTGTTAAGAAGATCCAGGGAACTATTAGTAAAATATTCAGTATAGAGTTTTTCTTTATGGAAGCAGGAGAATCATAATTCAGGGATGTGTTTTGTAGGTTTCCTAAGCTGGATAGCAGTTTCCTAAGTCATCATTTTACATTAATTCTTTAAACTCCACATTCATATTACATATACTCTAATGCGTGCATTTGTGTATATTTAAAAATATAATGGAATAAAATAATGGAGGGAAAGAAGGAAGGAAGAAAGGAAGGAAAGAAGAGAGGGAAGAAATCAGTTCTAGGTCTTTCTACTTTGTCAGTGCCCAGCTCTACTCCGAACTAGGAAACTGGACTTTGGGCTCTGAATTTTTTAGTAAGTGATTACTGAATATCTAATTTGTGTTAGGCAAATCTATATGTTATCTTATTTAATTCTCACAAAAGAGGTGAGAAGTACTTCTTGCAGATGAAAACTGAGAATTAAGACTTGCAAAATATCCCCAAGTACAGAGAAAGTTGCTTGGATCTATTTCAATTAACACCATTCATTTTTTAAAGTCAAGACTGCATCAGGAAACTGATAGCATTATTACAATAATTCCCTTAAACGGTCCCTTAAAGTTGGAGTTGCTGTTCTTATTACAAATGAGAAAAGGGATGGCCAAAGAGAATAAATAACTTGATTAAACTGAACTAGGCGATGGAAGAGAGAGGATTCACACCAAGTTCATTGTAATTCTAAAACCTATGCTCTTTCTCCTACAAATGGATCTCTTAAAAGTTAATTAATTTTCTTTCCATTACTTATAGTTTTCCCTCATATTTAAGCACAACACTTTATACTTTCATGTCATAAAGTCATACACATTAGTTCATTAAAGTTTTGCAACCTTTTAAATATAATACTCTTGCATGGAAAATCCCATGGATGGAGGAGCCTGGTGGGCTGCAGTCCATGGGGTCACTAAGAGTCGGACACGACTGAGCGACTTCACTTTCATTTTTCACTTTCATGCATTGGAGAAGGAAATGGCAACCCACTCCAGTGTTCTTGCCTGGAGAATCCCAGGGACTGGGGAGCCTGGTGGGCTGCCATCTATGGGGTCGCACAGAGTCGGACACGACTGAAGTGACTTAGCAGCAGCAGCAGCAGCAGCAGCAAATATAGAAACTGGGGTTAACACATAGCCTAAAAATGCAGAACTGATAATGAAAACAATATAGCTTGACTTCCAGTCTGATACTCTTTCTGTAACAGAGCAATGCTTTTCATCTCATGAGCAAGTATCTCAAAATAAAATACACTTTGAAGAGTATTTTTATAATGCAGTCTGTGCAGTTTTTAAAGCCTACCTTTACTTTTTCCTAAGTAAAAACAATTGTTACAGTCATTTTTTTTCAAAGACCTCTCAGCAAACTGTTTTCCATGCTATTTCACATCTGGCCCTTCTCCTCACAGATGTTCAGTAGTAAAAATAGCTGAAGAGAGTAAGTATAAGGGAATAGCATGAATCCAAGTTGGAAATAAGCTCTCTCATTTATTTTAAGTCTATAGTTTTCTATTTAACAATAGGCATTCTAGAAAGACTGTTACCAAAGACCTGGATAGATATTCCAAACTTTAAGAGCAGGGGTTGTCTGAAATTAGAATCTCATGAGCACAGAATCACAAGTGTGTTATAATAAGGAATAGCAGTGGAGTTTACATGCTTACGGAAGGTGGCGATTACCTCAAAGCCATTGATCATTCACACTTGAAAGATTCTGCTTTAGGAGGCTATTGCTTCTATAACAAGTTGCCACAAACTTCTGGCTTTAAAGAATCTACCTGCAATGCAGGAGATCCTAGCTCGATTCCTGGGTTTGGAAGATCTGCTGGAGAAGGGAAAGGCTACCCACTCCAGTATCCTTGGGCTTCCCTTGTGACTCAGCTGCTGGTAAAGAATCCACCTGCAATGCGGGAGACCTGGGTTCAATGCTTGGGCTGGGAAGATCCCCTGGAGAAGGGAAAGGCTACCCACTCCGGTATTCTGGCCTGGAGAATTCTGTAGATTGTATAGTCCATGGTGTCACAGAAAGTCGGACATGACTGGGCAAGTTTTACTTTTAAAAGCATGGATTTATCATCTTACAGCTGTGCAGGTCAGAAAATGGCACAGGTCTCACTGCACTGAAGTCCTGGTGGAGCTGCATTCTCTTGTGGAGGTGTTCAGTTAAGTTCAGTTCAGTCACTCAGTTCTGTCTGACTATTTGCAACCCCATGGACTGCAGCATTCCAGGTCTCCCTGTCCATCACCAACTCCCAGAGTTTACCCAAACTCATGTCCATTGAGTCGGTGATGCCATCCAACCATCTCATCCTCTGTCATCCCCTTCTCCTCCCATCTTCAATATTTCCCAGCATCAGGGTCTTTTCAAATGAGTCAGTTCTTCACATCAGGTGGCCAAAGTACTGGAGTTTCAGTTTCAGTGTCAGTCCCTCCAATGAATATTCAGGACTGATTTCCTTTAGAATGGACTGTTTGGATCTCCTTGCAGTCCAAGGGACTCTCAAGTGTCTTCTCCTTAGAGGAGACTTTATTGCTCTGGCACCTCTAGCTTCTAGAGGCCTCAGGCATTCCTTGGCTCCTGGCTATTTTCCTCCATTTTAAAGTCAGCAATAACAGACTGAGTTACTCTCACACAGCATCTCTCTGAACCCTTCTTCTGCATCCACTTCCATTTTTTCAGGATCCTTGTGACTACTTGTGGATAAACCAGAATAATCTCCTTAACATTAAGGTCAAGTCAATCAACAGCTTTAATTTCATCTAATTTCTTTTTTTTTTTTTTTCCTTTGCTATGTAACACAATATATGCACAATATATCCTGGGGATAATGACGTGAAACTTTCCGGCGGGGGGTGGGTGGGGCGGGTGGGTGGGTGGCTATTAGCTGCCTCCCACAAGTGCAAGCTCTCATTTATTTACATCATAAAAATGTTCTATCCAGTCAGTTAGGAATGCCTGCTGCCTGGTAGCATGTGAAAAGTTTTACTGAGAAAGATGACTCTGAGCTGTTTTAATGTAAAGTTTGCTTTGTGCACTGGAGGTGTAAACAGTGTTGGTTTCTTTCTTCACTCAGTTCTTTCCAACCCAACCTACATCAACTCTAATCGTTTATTCAGTTTTTGGAACAAGCCACATCATCTCTTAATTATAACTTTAATTTTCACTCACTGAATACCCTGGGACAGTAGTTTTTGCCTTCAATCAATGACATTAATTGAATACCCACTGTGTGTCAGACAAATATAAAAATAAAGAAAGATTATATTCTCTAGGTAGCTTACATGCTATTGTGATTACAGGGGAGACAGGCAAAAAAAAAAAAAAATCAATACAATAAATAATATGTTATATTAGAAGGCATGTATACTTAAGGCAAGGTATATGTTTACAAGTAATAAGCAGATTCAGAGGTGGGTGTGGGGTGGACAGCTGAAATTTTAAACAGAGAGATGTGTGTGACCTTTCCAAGACAGCACCATCTGAACACAATCTTTTTACTGAAGAAACTGTCCATGTGGGTAGTTTGGAGGAGAGCTGTTTGTGACAAGAAAGAGACATGTGAAAACAAACACAATCTCAGTGCATTACTAGACCAGCTGTTGGTTGGGTTTCCAGTTTTACATTTAAATCATTTGGCCTTCTGTGGCTGATGATGAATCTGGAATTTGGAAAGTGGAAGAGACTTAGAGACTAGAGACTAGACTTAGAGACTCAAAGCAGAAATTGATTCAGAGGTTTCAGGGAACCAGAAGCCTGAGACTAGGGGGAGAAAGAGTTACTGATTCAAAGGAAGACCATGGAGACGGCTCATCAGAGCAACCTCAAACCAAGACTAGTTATGCCCAGATTATGGCTGGGAGTCTGGACAGATTTCTAGAAACACCAGGAAGAATCCAGACTCACTGAAACCCCACCTTTTCTTCAGTTTATTTAATGAAAACACACCCACCATTACCTAGAATCTTCTCAACTCTCAACAGCATCCTTTCTGATTTTTTTCAGATTTTTCCTGTTTTTTTTTTTTCCTTTTTTTCTGAAACTTTTTTCTGTTAGCATCTTTCAGAATCTTAGAAAATGTCAGTGGCCCCAAATTGCTCTCCATTTTAACCTACACTCCTTAATATTGCATTGAACTACCTCCATGATCGAGCACCCGTCAACAACTTCACATTATCTGCACTAACATTTCTAAGCCATTGTTCTCCATTCTACCACAATTTGGGTTTTCAAATTACTTGTGGCTTTGCTCCTCCCATTTTTCCTATTGATCAAAGCACTTGGCTATTGCAAAGTTAAAATCTCTTGTCCAGTGGGGTCTTCTGGATGTAACTAATCATATCTTAGATAAAATTATTTTCAAATTCAGGATGTTTTTATCTCTATTATGACCACACTTTGCTTTTATAAATTCCTTCACCACAGAGTCCATATTTCATTTTCTACCTTTCTAACATTTAGTACAGATACTAGAGAGTGAACAATGAGTATTCTTTAAAGAAAATTATTTAAACTTTATTGAAAGGAATAAAAAATAGGTTCAGAAAGAGGTAGAATATTGCCTTCATTCGAAATCTGAAATTGAAACTAATTAAAAAAAAGACACAGTTGTTTTGTTATAATTTGACAGATCCTTGTCAAGTTTTAATTGTTTTAATGTAAATTAATTTACACATGTTTTCCCAGAAAGCTAATGAAATTACATTAAATATGTTTATTGAAACTTATGTTTTTGTAAATTCTTGTTTAAATAATCTGATATTTATGCACTGCCATTTTATAAATTCTTATTTAATTTCTGAAATTGTTTTAAGTATGTGATTATCTTATATGTCTGGGATTTTATTTCTGCTATAAATTACAGGATATATAGAAATTCAAAACAAAACTATATTTGATTTCCAGGTTTTGTTTCCTTTGGCTATATACTCAGAGTTGGGATTGTCTGAATATGGCAGCCCTATTGATAAGTTTTTGAGGAACTTTCGTGCTATTTTCTATAATGTCTGTACCAATTTACCTTTCCACTAAAGGGGTATGCACAATAGTCTAGATGTAGAAATAACCTAAGGGTCCATAAATGCATGAAGAGATAAAGAAAATGTGGTGCATGCATACAATGAAATATTATTCACCCTTAAAAAGAGACAGAGAAGGAAATTCTGCCATATGTAACAGCATGGATGAACCTGGAGAACATTACACTAAGTAAATTAAGTGGGGAGCTGAAAGACATATATTGCATTATCTCCTTTATAATATAGAATCTAAAATCCTCAAACTCATAGAGGAAACAGAGAGTAAGTAGAATGGTGGTTGCCAAGGAGGGGGTAATGAGGAAATGATGGTCAAAGGGTATGAAGCTTCAGTGAAGCAAGATGAATGAGTTCTGGTGATCCAATGTGTAGTGTGGTGATAATAGTTAGCACCATTCTCTACACTTGAGATTTACAACAAGCATAGTTCTTTAAAACTTCTACACACACATACCCAGTAACTATGTAGAATGATGGATAAGTTCTTTAGCTTGATTGTGGTAACCTTTTCACAATGCATATCTATATCAAAATATTGAACTGTAAGCCTTAAATATAGTGTTTACGTCAGAGGTATCTTAGTAAGTTTGCTGAAAAACCAGACATAAAATAGCATATCTATTTTTACACTAATGAAAGATGATGAATGAATAATAACTACCAGTTATTAAGAAATTAATGCATTTCAGAAAATATGCACAATCCTTCATGTTTATTGTTAGCACTCTTCCACATTTTGTGCAAATTTAGAGTTATTAATTTGTTTCTGAGAGAATTGAAGATCAACAAATTAATATCACACAGATTCTAAAATAAGCTTCAGTAAAAGGCTGAAACATTCAGAAAACAAAGATCATGGCATCTGGTCCCATCACGTCATGGCAAATAGGTGGGAAGACAGAGGAAACAGTGGCTAATTTTATTTTTTTGGGCTCCAAAATCACTGCAGATGGTGTCTGCAGCCATGAAATTAAAAGATGCTTACTCATTGGAAGGAAAGTGATGACCAACCTAGACAGCATATTAAAAAGCAGAGACATTACTTTGCCAACAAAGTAGTCATCTACTTTGAGGATGCCAACAAAGTAGTCCGTCTAGTCAAGGCTATGGTTTTTCCAGTGGTCATGTATGGCTATGAGTCGGACTGTAAAGAAAGCTGAGCACCAAAGAATTGATGCTTTTGAACTGTGGTGTTAGAGAAGACTCTTGAGAGTCCCTTGGACTGCAAAGAGATCCAACCAGTCCATCCTAAAGGAAATCAGTCCTGAATAATCATTGGAAGGACTGATGCTGAAGCTGAAGCTCCAGTGCTTTGGCCACCTGATGAGAAGAGCTGACTCATTTGAAAAGACCCTGATGCTGGGAAAGATTGAGGGCAGGAGGAGAAGGAACAACAGAGAATGAGATGGTTGGATGGCATCACCGACTCAATGGACATAGGTTTGTGTAGGCTCCAGGAATTCATGATGGACAGGGACACCTGGTGTGCTGTGGTTCATGGTGTTACAAAGAGTCAGACACAATTGAGCGGCTGAACTGAACTGAACTGAAGAGTATGTTTGACAGTGTGGTGGACCAGTTACACATTTTTCTAGATTAATTGTGAGACTTCTTTAAATCCCAAAGATGCTATCATTAATTATTTATGTACCATGAAGTCTATTATAAATAAGAGAATTCTTTAAAGTCATATTCATTTAATAATTGATTTATTTTTAGATGAATTTATTTTAGATTTTTTGTTCATTTCATTGATACAGTATGTATATATGTATAGAAGGTAGACTGGGGAAGTGCTTAAAAATTATGTATTCAAAGTTCTTGCTTGCAGATGAAAGCACAGAGACTTCATAAGCAGAAATGACCTGCCCAAGGTCAATAAACTGCCCTTCACTGGGTTGGGACCAGAGCCAATTGTCTTCCATCCATGACTCATGGCTCATTTCACCCCTCTAGTCCTGCCAGAAGTCAGTGACTTGTCTAAAACTAGCTTAATCACCAGCAGTGATAGTTATTGCCCTTAATCACTTAAGTGAGTGTGCTGCAAATTCATGCTGGTTTACAAACCTTCTGAAAGCAGGGATTCTCAAACAAGTTCTGTGCTTTCATCTATTTTTAGGGATTTGTGTTTTGGATTTGTGTTTCTTATCTCCCTTTAAAGAGAGAATAAGAAACTAGTTTGGAATTTAGGATATTTATAGTCGGTAACTTCACTCTTCTACACATTAATTACTAATCTTATTTTCTCCTTGATATCTTCTTTGCTGTGACACACAGGCATACTTATATTACTTCATGGCAAATAGATGGGGAAAAAATGGCAGTAGTGGCAGATTTTACTTTCTTGGGCTCCAAAATCACTGTGGATGAGGAGTGCAGCCATTAAATTAAAAGACACTTACTCCTTGGAAGAAAGAGAGTTAGATAGTGTAATAAAAAGCAGAGATACCACTTTGATGACAAATGTACATATAGTCAAAGCTATGCTTTTTCCAGTATGGATGTCAGAGTTGGGCCATAAAGAAGCATGAGTGCCAAAGAATTGATGTTTTCAGATTGTGGTGCTGTAGAGAATTCTTGAGAGTCCCTTGGGCTGCAAGGAGATCAAACCTGTCAATCCTAAAGGAAATCAACCCTGAATATTCATTGGAAAGACTGATGACAAAGATGAAGCTCCACTACTTTGGCCACTGATACAAAGAGCCAACTCATTGGAAAAGAGTCTGAAACTGGGAAAGATTGAGAGCAGGAGGAGAAGGCAGAGACAGAGAATGAGATGGTTGAATGGCAGCACAGACTCAATGGACATGGATTTGAGCAAACTCTGGGAGACAGTGAAGCACAGAGAAGCCTGCAATTCATGCAGTCACAAAGAGTTGGATGGACTGAGCGACTGAACAATAACAACAACTGAACAACAACAAAGCTCAACAATTTTGTTGACCTTTCCAGATACTGCATTATTTTTTAAACAAATTAAAGATTTGTGGCATCCCCGTGTCAAGCAAGTCTATTGGTGACATTTTTCAACATTTGTTTACCTCACATCTCTGTGCCACACTTTGATAATTTTTGCAATGTTTTAAACTTCTTCATTGTTATATTTGTCATGGCAATCTATGATGAGTGATCTTTGATGCTACTATTGTGATTATTTTGATGTCTCCACAAATTGCTCCCTTATCAGATAGCAAACAATCAATAAATGTTGTCTGTGTTCTAACTGCTCCACCAACCAGCCATTCCCTGTCTTACCCTCTCAACAGTTCTTCCTATTCCCTGAGACACAACAATATTGAAATCAGGCCAACTAACAACCCTACAATAGACTCTAAGTGTTCAACTAAAAGGAAGAATTACATATCTCTTACTTTAAAAGATAGAAATAATTAAACTCAGGAAGGCAAATTTAAAACTATGTTAAAGCTAGAACTCTTGCACCAAGGAGTTAGCCAAATTGTGAATGCAAAGGAAAAATTCTTCTTCTTTTTTTTTTCTTTTAGGAAAAATTCTTGAAGGAAATACAAAGTGCTACTCGAGTGAACACATAAATGATTAAAAAAAAAAAAAAAAGCAAAACAGTCTTATTGCAGATACGGAGAAAGTCTTGGTTGTCTGCATAGAAGATCAAATCAAGCCCAACATTCTATTAAGCCTTATCCAGGGCAAGGCCTCAACTCTCTAACTAACTAACACACCACTTAACTAGTAATCTCACCAGCATTATATAAGCCATATGTCCAATAAATGGGCTTCCCAGGTGGCTCAGTGGTAAAGAATCCACCTGCTAATGCAGGACACACAGGAGACATGGGTTTGATCCCTGGGTTAGGGAGACCCGTGGGAGGAGGAAATAGAAATCAACAACACTATTCTTTCCAGGATAACCTCATGGACAGAGGACGCCGGTGGGCTACAGTCCCTGGGGTCGCCAAAAGAGTTGGATATGACTGAGCATGTGTGCAGGATGTGGAATAAACTTTGCCAAATTGTATCAGAGGCAGACTTTTGTTTCAAGATCGAGACTCAATGTTTTCAGTGTTGACAATAAGTCACATACTTATGTAGACCGATGTAAATCCCAGTAATGCCCACTAAACTAGAGGACCTTCTAATGCTAATACAGAGGACCTTCATTAAGGGAAATAAAAACTTAAGTGCACATTTTATGCATGTAGGATGTTTTTGCAAAAAAAAGCACAAGGATGGTAATATTGTTAGGAAATTGAGGCTGGAAAATTTCAGGATTTGCCTAATATACCAGAATATTCTTGTAAAGGCTCAAGTTTGGGTTTGATCCAAACCAGTTATTTCCATGATTTCATATTATCTGTTCCTCCAGTGCAGATGGTCAACAAGAATAAAATAAGATGGATATATTAATATTTATGCAAATTTTACTTGCTTTAATTCATCTCCAGACATATCATTCCCATTTCAGCTTCTCCAGATTATATATGTGTGTGCGTGTGTGTGTGTGTGTGTGTTTGTGTGTGTGTGTGTGTACACACATACTCATTTCAAGAAATCTATCTTTCATGAAAAAGGTTGTATGATGTCTAAGAAAGCTCATTTCTATATTTATAATCTTTATTTATATACATATATGTCTATCTGAACATCTGAAGAATTTAAATATATTTTCTGCATTAAAAAAATAGCACATTACTCAACTACTTAGCTACAAACAGAGACTAAAGAGTAGAAATCAAATTAATTTGTAAATTAAAACAAAAAATTATGTATGACCTCTGATTAAATGCTTGAATTTTAGCTATTGAACATGGAAAAAAAATTAATGGTATAAGGGTACCAAGGTCACAATAACCTCCCTTAAAATATAACCATAATAACTTGCATTCAGTTGTAGAAGTATAAAGTTGTATCTAACCACTTTTTACATATATTTACTTTATTAAGGTTGCACTACTTCTGAGCCTCTTAAATAAATGATCCATTATTGAGTGCAATGTTTGGAAAATGTCTTTGAAATGCATATATCATCACAAAATTGACAGTCTAATGCTGAGATAAGGAGGAAAAATGAGAGCCATATCATTCCAAGAGTGCTGGAACTCTATAGAAAGTTTTACTTGAGTAACTTCATCTAGCTGCAGTGATGGAAAAGATCTATGGATTGTTAAGTAGTGAATGCTTTTTTTTTTTTTTAAATTGGGAAATTATTCTCAAGTATTATTAACACAGTTTTTACCTGCTATCTTCGACTTCTCCCTTCTTATCTGTGATTTAATCAGGGTGATTAAGGAATTGAACATGAAATGTTAATTTTTGAATCCTAATCTTAGAAATAGGTTAAACTTCACATGAGATGAACCTAAATGAAGAAATCATCCCTAAGGATCATTAAACTTCTTTTGCCTTAATTTAACATTCATGGTCATGTTGGGGATGGGCAAATTTCTCCCCTGCCCTTCTTGAGTTCTTTGGGCTAATCTAATAATTAAACTGAAATAAAACAAGTTAGTAGGGATAAAGCAAAACTATGTAATTCATGCTCACAGAGTTCTTATAGAAATGGGACCTAAAAAGTGGTCAAAGCAGGAAGTTTTTATATTTTTTAATATGAAAAATAAACAATAAATTTATGAGGAATTGATAGAACAAAGAAATGTAGGCTTGGGGTAGCAAGTTAGTAATGAAATAACATGCTCATTTATATAGGCTTCCTGGTCTTTAATTCCTTATCATTTGTGATATAGGTATTCTTCCACAAATCAGATGCAGAGAGGACATCTTTCAGATGCTTTCTTGGGGACAAAAGAAGTTCAGAGTTCCTTTTTCTCATCAGTTGTTTTCCAAACAACTTCAAAATAATCAATAGGCCACGGTGGTATATTGGGTGTAGCCTACCCTTAGCGCCAGCACTCATCATAAAGGTATCACTTATATCCACTGAATAGAGTCACCAGAAAATCATGACATCCAGAGATTTCAGTGCTCCTTTCCCTGCCAAATACCTTTCCTTCAGGATACATCTCAATATTGAATTTCAGTTGTTTTGACACAAATTTAGGCTATATAATTGCCATTAACTCACAACAAGAACTCTTCTTTTAACATGTAGGCATTATCAACCTTCAACTGTGATCTTCTGGCTCTACTTTTCACACTATTTTAGGGTTTGTTTGAATGTTTATTTATGAAATTAATTTTCATTTTGAGTGTACCAATTTTTTTTAATCTTTCTGACCAAGGGAATGAAGTGATAAGACTTTCATTCCCGTCTATTTCAGTATATTCGATGTTGTTCAGTCACTAAATCATGTTCAGCTCTTAGCGACATCATTGACTACAGCACACCAGGCTCCTCTATTTTCCAGAGTTTGCTCAAATTCATGTCCATTGAGTCAGTGATGCTCTCTATAAATACCTCTTCCTCTGCCATGTCCTTCTCCTTTTGCCTTCAATCTTTCCCAGCATCAGTCTTTTCCAATGAGTCGGCCCTTTGCATCAAGTGGCCAAAGTACTGGAGCTTCAGATTTAGCATCAGCACTTTCAGTGAATATTCAGGGTTGATTTTCTTTAAGATTGACTGGTCTGATCTCTTGCAGTCCCAAGGACTCTCAAGAGTCTTCTCCAGCACCACAGTTTGAAAGCATCAGTTCTTCAGCGAATATTTTAGTATTCCTGTCTCTTAATCATGCCAGATTTAAATGTAAGCTGAATATTCTCTTCAATATCATGATTCCCATTGCTTTTGGAATGTTAAATTTATTATTAGAAGATCTATATGAATATGAAAAGAATATATTGGAGAAGGGAATGGCAATCCACTCCAGTATGCTTGCCTGGAAAATCCCATGGACAAAACAGCCTGGTGGGCTACAATTCCTGGGGTCACATAAGAGTTGGACTTGACTTAGTGAGTAAAAACACGAATATGAAAAGAATATATACATATGTATAACTGAGTCATTTTGCTGTACAGTAGAAATTAAGCACAACTTTGTAAATTGACTATGTACTTGAAAACAATTTATTTAAACCAGAAATTGTATAACTGACCTTTACTGCTTTTTATTGGCATACTGATAGAAATAAGGTTTTATATAGTCTCATCACCACAAAAAGTTTTTTTTTCTTCAAAATCATGGATATCCCACAATATATATATTATTTTGTCAAATAGAAAGACAAAGGTATACAGAATGTAACCATCCAAAACAGACTTAAAAAATACAAACCTCAGGGACACACAAATGCGTGTAAGTATTCTCTCACAAACTAAAAAAAACACATGGATTAATGAATGATATATATATATTTTTTAAAAACTCAAAGCACTGCATTCCAAATATTGAGAAATTCACTTATGAATTTTATCTATCTTAGATAATATAGAAATTATTTAAAATACAACTGCTTTTTCATTCTAGGAAAATTAAAGAGATGGACACAATAAAATATTTGATTAAGAATGAGTAAAGGAAACAACATGAGGTCAAAAGAAAAAAGGGAGATGGTAGAGCTAAGTATATAAATTAAGTTAAAATTTAATATTACTGCTGAACTGTGATTATCCTAATCAGAGTGATGTTGTGAAAAATGTAAAGAAATAAGTTGTCAGAGAGTCTTGTGGTAACCATACCAGTTACAAAGGAGCGGCATATGGAGATTGAAGTGTCTAGAGGAAGAATGAGAGAAATGGAAGATAGACAGTAGAATACCTACAGAGTTTTGATTAGTGTCAATTCAAGAAAATATATCAGATGATACATTAAGGTAATGTCAAATATTAAAGAAAGTGTTACTGAAATGAAGACATAGATGTACAGATAGGGAATCTCACTGCTTTCCAAGAAAATTAAATTAACCATCACAACTATATATATGTAAATATATTAACATATAATGATATAGTCAATTGTACTTCACAGTAAGAAAAAAAAGTGCAAAATTTTCTACTTCAGGAAATGTTGCAGTTTATTTAAAACAAGAACAATAATTGCCCTCTGAATTACTCATAATTAATAAGACACTATCAGAGAAAATAAATATCCAGAACATTGTGAAGGGAAAAAGATATGATGCTTTAAATTTCTGTATTTCATTACATTTTAATGAGTAAAGATAAGAAAAAAGACATCATTAGATGTATCAGGTCTCAAGAGTTTTATTACACAAGTAGCTTTGCCGAAACATTGACTTGAAAACATAATCCTATTAAACAATATACAAATGAAAGTCAAGAACACATGAATGTGGGAATAAAGACTTAAAGACTTATTATAAGATTTAAATCCACATAATTACAAAATTAAATTTAATCTGATGAGATGATTATGGTCATGAAACAGAATGCTTATGATATACATAGCAAAGAGTTTCCATAGTGTATAAATGATGATTAAAATAAAATAACTATAGACTATATTTTTGGAGTGCTTCTAAGATTGCCAGGCAACAGTATCAGATGTTGAAAGAAAAAAATTAAAGGAAAGACATGACATCTTTGGCCTGGGGCTGGAAAATAAATCCCTCAGAGTGTGTTTAAAATGGGAAAAATAATATTTTCATGAAATCAAGTGTAGCTAAACTTGATATAATGGTCATATGGTCTTCTTAGATATAGTGACTTCTGCTTAGTGTCTTAGATTTGCTGAATTAAAATTTTAGGCCTACAGAACAAGAATATACAATCTGCCAAGGTGATATTATTCACACCAAAATTGGAACATTACTCTTCTTAATAGATGGGAAAGTTAAGAGGTAATTGAAATGAAGAGTAAGAAATAACAAGGTAAGTGCCCTAAACACCCAGGATACAGTTCAGTTCAGTTCAGTCACTTAGTCGTGTCTTTGTGACCCCATGAATCAATCACAGCACGCCAGGCCTCCCTGTCCATCACCAAAACCCAGAGTCCACCCAAACCCATGTCCATTGAGTCAGTGATGCCATCAAACCATATCATCCTCTGTCGTCCCCTTCTCCTCCTACCTTCACTCTTTCCCAGCAGCAGGGTCTTTTCCAATGAGTCAGTTCTTTGCATCAGGTGGCCAAAGTATTGGAGCTTCAGCTTCAGCACCAGTCCTTCCAATGAACACCCAGGACTGATCTCCTTCAGGATGGACTGGTTGGATCTCCTTGCATTCCAAGGGACTCTCAAGAGTCTTCTCCAACATCACAGTTCAAAAGCATCAATTCTTCAGCACTCAACTTTCTTTATAGTCCAATTCTCACATCCATACATGACCACTGGAAACACCATAGCCTTGACTAGACAGACCTTTGTTGACAGAGTAGTGTCTCTGCTTTTCAGTATGCTGTCTAGATTGGTTATAACTTTACTTCCAAGGAGTAAGCATCTTTTAATTTCATAACTGCAAGCACCATCTGCAGGGATTTTGGAGCCCAGAAAAATAAAGTCAGCCACTCTTTCTCCATCTATTTCCCATGAAGTGATGGGACGAGATGCCATGATCTTAGTTCTCTGAATGTTGAGTTTTAAGCCAACTTTTTCACTCTCCTCTTTCACTTTCATCAAGAGGCTCATTAGCTCTTCGTTCTGCCATAAGGGTGGTGTCATCTGCATATCTGAGGTTATTGATATTTCTCCCAGCAATCTGGATTCCAGTTTGTGCTTCCTCCAGCCCAGCATTTCTCATGATGTACTCTGCATATAAGTTAAATAAGCAGGGTGACAATATACAACCTTGACGCACTCCTTTTCCTATTTGGAACCAGCCTGTTGTTCCATGTCCAGTTCTAACTCTTGCTTCCTGACCTGCATACAGGTTTCTCAAGAGGCAGGTTAGGTGGGATGGTATTACCATCTCTTTCAGAATTTTCCACAGTTTATTGTGATCCACACGATCGAAGGCTTTGGTGTAGTCAATAAAGCAGAAATAGATGTTTTTCTGGAACTCTCTTGCTTTTTCAATGATCCAGCAGATGTTGCCAATTTGATCTCTGGTTCCTCTGCCTTTTCTAAAACCAGCTTGAATATCTGGAAGTTCACTGTTCACGTATTCCTGAAGGCTGGCTTGGAGAATTTTAAGCATTACTTTGCTAGCGTGTGAGATGAGTGAAATTGTGTGGTAGTTTGAGCATTCTTTGTCATTGCCTTTCTTTGGGATTGGAATGAAAACCGACCTTTTCCAGTCCTGTGGCCACTGCTGAGTTTTCCAAATTTGCTGGCATATTGAGTGCAGCACTTTACCATCATCATTTAAACTAGAACTTGAGCTATGGGCAGAATTTGTGTATTTTGTGAGAGGAGTAAGGACATATATTTCTTGACATGGAATTTAAGAAGTTAAACAAACTTAACAGGTCAGCCCTATCATGGGTACATGGTGAGAAGTGGCATGACACCTTTTGCTATTTCTACAAATAATCTTTTATTTCCAGAATTATATTTACTTATCTCATTAGTAATATGAGCTAATGATAATATGTGAGTATTTCAAGCATGTGTCTCCGTTTTAAATTCCTTGATTTTCTCAGCATGAACCCAATCTCTTGGGTTGATAACTATTTTTAATATATAGAATTTTCTTTAGTTGCATAAAAACTAGCATTCTTTTAATAAAAGTTAAACATAAAATTAACTCCTGTCTTTGGCAATATTTTCCAGGTGGTTTAATTGATTCAATTCAAGAATATATGGTGAAAACTTCATTAAATACAAGACATAGAAGGGAAACTAAAAATAAGTAATATCTAATTCTGCTTAATTAGCTTTGGATTGAACATTCACAATTTAGATATTTCTGAAACATTCCAGATATAATTTCTTTTCTAATAGTGGGCTATGAGACTTGGAATATATAAATCTGTTTGAGAGATTGTCTAGCTTCCTAAATATAGTGTATTCTCACTTGCATGTTATCTTTGATGATTAATTACTAATTAAATAAAAGATACCATAGAAAACATATGTTCTGACTTGTGCACTCAAATATAGTTCACTTTGACACAAGGAAACAAATAGCTCTCTCTGAATCTAGAGTAAATCTATAAGCATGATTGCACATAGCCTTTTCAGAAATGAGAAATTCCACAGCTTTGTTTATTGACAATCCTCTAGAATTCTTCATAGATTGTATGAGGTAAGGACCGCAAATTCTGTAGAAAAGTGAAAGAGGCTGGAATAACAGATGAAGTTTCAGAAGCATGATGCTATTTTTCAAGTTAGAACTAGAGATACTAATGTTTTACAAACAATAAAGCAAATCCTTATTTTGCACATCACTTGTTACATCTATCAAATATCCAATAAAAATATTTTTGCTGTTAACCAAACTCCTATTTTCAATGATAGGTCGCAAATAAATTGTAATATGAACATTAAAAATGATAAACATGTAAATATTTGACCCTTAAAAAGCAGTAAGTGTTGGTATTCTTTATGTTCTAGAGAGCTCAAGTGTTTTGGGATATTCACTTATAAACAAATAATTGAATCTAGCATCTTACTTTATGTAGTCGCTGCTTCCTATAAATCTTCTGAGGTGAGAATTTTCATTTTCTTTGTCCTCATTTGCTGTATTCCTGTATGATTACTCTTTCCTCCAACACTCATGGCACTGTCATTTTAGCAAAGCTTTTATTTGCATTCTGATTTTTAGTAATTAAAGAGAAAATGTTTCCTCTTTTACCTTCTCACTCCAAAAAGAGTAGAAGATGATTCCCAATGAATAAATAAAGTCTGATAATCAGAGTGATGATTAAATTTGTGGGTGAGTAGTGTTATATTAACAAATTTGATTGATAAACATTTGATTCCAAATTGGAGAAAGTACACTCTAGAAATAAAAATCATTAGATTACATTTAAAAAGACTATAACAATTGACTCATATTATGTAAAAATATCTTTAGAAAGATAGGAAAATTAAGATGCATTTTTGATTTGCAGAAATATGGCATTAGTGCATTCTGGAGCTATGCTCTTCAGTCTTGTGCTAGGACATAACCTACCACTCACATTTGAAGGTTGCCTGGAGCTTCAACTACAGTCATGGAATATACAAAAGAAAAGAGACTGAACTGAGTGATAGTCATATAGCTCTGTGTTTTAGTTAATTAATAGAATTTAATATTGTCTATTATGAATTCTTTTTTCCAGATATCTAAAATGTCATTGATGTTGACAATAACTGATGTTGAAGCTGAAACTCCAATACTTTGGCCACCTGATGCGAAAAGCTGACTCATTGGAAAAGACCCTGATGCTGGGAAAGATTGAGGGCAGGAGGAGAAGAGGATGACAGAAGATGAGATGGTTGGATGGCATCACCGACTCAATGGACATGAGTTTGGGTAAACTCCAGAAGTTGATGGTGGACAGGGAGGCCTGGTGTGCCGTGGTTCATGGAGTAGCAAAGAGTTGGACACGAATGAGCGACTGAACTGAACTGAGATTGTCTATTCATTAATTATAAACTTGATTTTTTTTTACAAAGTTTGCCATTTTGTCATAACTGTTTTCTTTACTAAATCACCATTATACAAAGACTACTATCCATACTTCTTAGTGAAAAGTGTTTTACATTATTTTTAGTGAATGCAATCAGAACTATTATGTTTCTTACTACTTCAATATATTTTAATTTATTCTAAAATATCTTGGTCACAGAATCAAAATCCTTTTACTTCTTAATCATATTGTAAGGGTTTTAGACTTGTGAAAATAACTTCGGCTTTACAAAAAAGGAATAAGCAAAATATTTTTTCATAACATGAAAAGATACACAAAAAATCTAGTGCCTACTCATAGAAGATGAAAATTTCATTGAATTAAATAATTTTTCAAACTTCTGTCTTACTTGGATCCTCAAGCAACATCATCTTTTCTAGCATATAGAAGGGCCAGGCAGGTCACATGTACACTTCACTTTGATCCAGTCTGTGGTATCTGTTCTGTAACATTACTAAGATTTCTTTGCAGAATAAACACACTTTGTGCAAGTAGAGTGTCTGTGGTCTATTGGAATTAAAAGAAAAATCAAGTGCACTAAGACAAGATAGTGTCAGATACTCTCATGGGGAAAAGACAGAATACTGTAGAGGATTTAAGGAGGGGGTCCCTGGGTACATACCCGAGACTCAGAGACTTTCTTTGAGAACTGATACCAGAGATGAATCCTGGATATTAGTGTATTCATTTTCTACTGCTGCATAGCAAATCACCCCCAAGTTTACTACCCTAAAACCAGCCACATTTACCATCTCAATTTCTGTGGATCTTCTGGCTCAGAGTCTCTTACTTGCAAGATGATCAAGTCATCCCAGATTGCCCAGGACCTTCCTGGTCTTACAACCAGAAATCCCACATCCCAGGAAACCCTTGTTTCCAGGCAAACCAGGATGGATGGTCACCTCACTCACAAGGCTTTCATCAGGATGCTGATTGAGGACAAAGCATCCTTTCCAATGGGGAAGGATCAGCTGGGGCAGAATCTGCATCCAGACTCAGTGGCTGTTGATAGGATTCAGCTCCTTCAGGGCTGTGAGTCTGAGGGCCTCTGTTCCCTCTGGCCGTTGGCCAGAACCTGCCCTGAGTCCTTTGCCCTCAGTTACTCTCGGTCAGAACCATTGTGTGAGAAGAGAATGCCTGCAAGATGAAATCACTGTCTTTGTTAGCCTAACCACGAAGAGTCATTCCATCATTTTTGCTGAATTCTGTTTGTTAAAATCATCCCACTAACTAGATCCAACTCAGCCACAAGAGGAAAGAAATCATCAGGGGCAGGACTACTAAGAATGAAGGGTCATTGGAAGCTATGTCAAGTTTCCTACACAAAAGAGAAATTAGGAAAAAGAATGACTCAGAATAAGAAGCACACAAAAATCACATGCATATAGATATTGATATTCTATAAAGTATGCAACTATGATAAAAAATTATCTAAATTTTTCAATTAATAAAATTTTTTCAATCATTAAATACCAAAGAGATTTTATAGCTAATCTCCTTTTGTTCATGTTGGAGGGGAATGTCTGGTTTTGAGTGACCTCTTTTTTCTTTCTACTTTTAAAAATTATTTTTGTTATAAAATTCTGGGGGGGGGGGGGGAACTGTACATCTGAAGTTTTAAAAGGGAAACTCTAAAAGTAAAGAATGGATGTCGTTCAAATGGTTACAATGCTTATAATACCCACTGAGTTTTCTTGTCTTTGAGAAAACCACAGTTTCTCTTGCTTTCTGACATTTTCATTTTTTCAATATCTTTTTCAGCCTTCCAGACACTGCTTTTGCTTGTAATATTTCTTTTTCCCAGATCACCCTCTGCCCCTATAATGCTTGTTGCTCCTTTAGATTCATCCCAGACATCACTTTCTCAATATTCTCCTAGCTAATACAATTTCCCCTATTAAACATCCTAATGTCTACATATTTCATTTTCTGGCATCATCACAGCTCTATTTTTACATTTATGATATGATTATTTAGTTTGTATTTATTTCCTGGAACATGAGTTTCACATGGGAAACCACCATGTTTTTCCCAGTCTTAAATTAATATCTTGCATAATGTAGATTATTTTAAACTATCTGATGATTGAATGAACAAATACATATCTAATAATTGACCTGATCTTTTTGCCAATGACTCTGTCTTCTTTGAATTAAAAATATTTTTGTATTTGGCATATATATGGTGAGTAATTAGGTAGATAATTTTATACAGAACAGAGCTGTTTATTTTCCTAAATTTAATATTTTTCACATCAGGCAAGACCTAGTCATCAAGATTTCTAGTCATAATAAAAAGTTAACCTACTGAATAAATCATTTAAATACACTTTATTTGAACTATCTGTGTCTGTTAGTGACTCAGTCGTGTCCGACTCTTTGCAACCCCATTGACTGTAGCCCACCAGGCTCGTCTGTCCATGGAATTCTCCAGGCAAGAATACTGGAGTGGGTTGCCATTTCCTCCTCCAGGGGATCTTCCCCACCCAGGGATCTAATCCTGGTCTCCTGCATTGCAGGCAGATTCTTTACCATCTGAGCCACCGGGGAAGCCCCATAAAAATGCAATTATGATATGAATCCTTTCTTTCTGTTCATTTAGATAATGAAACAGTTTAATATATATTAATTTATTCTGTATTCCTGTTGAGATTATTTCGGCATAGAAATACCTCCATTTTAAAAATGAGGGCAATGAAGCCCAGTGCAATTTAGTGGCTAATTCAAGGTCATAGTGCTTCTGAAAACAATGCTTTTTTAAAAAGTATAGATACAATCGAACTCCTCTGTTTCACCAAGGTACTTAAGATGCCGTCCTTGTTCCCAATATGTTGTTGCTTAATTCTGTGTTTGGAGTCCAGGAGAGCATCTCCAGAGAGAGGCGGGAGGGGCTGATGATCACTTTGACCACACCTGCCTGATAGCAGAATTTATGCTGCAAAATGGATTTGCCACAAGAGGGCACAAGAACCTATCAAACGGATTTACTGTAGGTGTTTCTTTTTTTTTTTTTTCCCCCTTCAAGTTGACTGAAAAAGAGAAAGAAAAGGGCAAGAGAAGAAGCAGAGAGTATTTTAAGCAATTAACTTTCAACTATTTCAAATTCCATCACTGCAAGCAAGCTGTTTAGAAATGCAAAGTACTTCTATTCATTAGAGTAGGCAAACATAAACACTGCACAGTTTTGAGATGTTCAGGAAAATTTGTTGCAAATGCTTTTATTAATAAATATTTTATAGGCTTTGACATTCAGAAAATGTTTTCATGTGACCACTATGAAAAGAAATCTTTTGGCTTAGAATCACAACTCCGATATTCTTTCCTTTTCTTTTGTCCTACATGCTCTTCAATGTAAAGATCAATTTTCATCCATCTTAGGAATTCTTCCTTGATAGTATCAGCCCCAAGAATTATATTCTTCTTCCACATGAACATTAATAATTTCTTTACCCATTTGTTCATCTCACCCATATAGTAAGTGCTTCATAATCTGAGCTGAAGGAACTCAGATACTAGAGGATGTTAAAGAAAGGGAATCTTAAAAAAAAGAAAAAAACAGTGCCTTTTAGCAGTAATTATTCTATTACAGATTTTGAATCACAGAGGTTTAAGTAATTTCCTCCAAATCATACCAAGAAGACCAATTTGACTCCAAAACCAGATTAAGACTGATCTGACTCCAAAGTGTTCCAAAAAGAACATATACTTTTAATCTCTGCACAGCTCTTTCAGGACTTCCTTGGTGGATCAGTTGGTAAAGAATTTGCCTGCAATGCAGGAGACCAGAGTTTGATACCTGGGTCCATAAGATCCCCAGGAGAATGGAATGGCAACCCACTCCAATATTCTTGCCTGGAGAATTCATGGACAGAGGAACCTGGCAGGCTACAGTCCATGGGGTCACAAAGAGCTGAACATGACTGAGAGACTAACACTTCAGGACTTTCAGAATCATAATAGATTCTCAAGTCATATGTATTAATAATAAATGAAGCTAAAGTTTGTTGATAAAAACTCATTTTCATAAATATTTGATTTGCTCATCCCTAAATAAAATCTCACTTGTAATTAGGGACAAAATTATCTTTTACTCTTTGTGCAAGAGGTAAACATGTATAGGATTTTCAGTAAACATAAAACTGGCAAATTCATTCATATGAATGAAAATCATTAATTGAAATTCAAATTGTTTTTGGTTACTTTCTTTGTGTGATGAATTATGCTATGAGATCAAATGAGAACCAATTATATCAGCCTGGTGATTTTTATTTCTCAGAGGATCATGGTTAGAACTATTTTGAAGGTGCTGGAAGAAACCTATTGAAAACAGGAGTAGATAATTCCAAGAATGCTTTGTATGAGAAATGGCCTGCAGACAAGAATTTAAAATGAACATTGCCATATTAGGACAATTTGCAGTAGCTAAGTTAAATTACAAAATGAAAAAGTACTTGAAAAGAAAAAAAAAGAATATACATTAAAAATTTTGAATCTAAATTATATTAGATTAAGAATAAATTAAAAATCTACTTCAGCTGACTTAAGAAAAAATATGTAAGTAAAATATAAATATGTACATATAAAGCATATTACTATATACCTATAACCAAGCTGTTCATATATATGTGTTCATTATAATTTAGAATGAAATTAAAATAGAAAAAGTATTTGAATAGTTAATGATTGCTGAATTTAGAAAGTAAATACTGTTAATGACAGAATCAAAATTGAGTTTTGTATATTGCTAAATATTCTTACTAGTTCTAATCTTTTGTGGAATATTTAGTTTTTTTTAGCATATAGGACAATGGCATATATGACCAGAGAGGTAATTTTGCTTATTTTATTTTATTCTTATTTGGAATTTTTTGTTTGCTTCTTTTTCTGATCTGGTTGCTCTGGCTAGGACTTCTGGTATCATACTGAATACAAGTAATGGGTGTGGGCATATCTGTTGCCTTGTTACTGATCTTAGAAAAAAGTCTCATAGCTTTTCACCACTGAGTATGATCTTTGCTGTGGACTTTTCACGTATTATTTTATTATGACTTTATTACATAAAACTTATTTTTACTTGCACTTTACTAAGGTGATTTTCTTCTAATCTTAGTATATTCAGTATTTTTACTTTTTATCATAAAACTGTCTTTAATTGTGCCAAATGCTTTTTGTGCATTGATTGAAATGTGATCATGTGGTTTTTGTTTTTCATAATTTTAAAGTGGTGTATTACATTAGCTGATTTTCAGATGTATTCCAGGAATATATCTCACTTGGTTATAATGGTATCTTTGTACTGTGTTGTTGAATTCAGTTTTTGTATTTTGTTAAGGATTTCTGTCTTAATATCATTGCAGATATTAACCTGTAGTTTTCCTTTCTTGTAGTAAGGTCGTCTTAATTTTGTGTTGGAATGATCTTGAACTTCTAGAATAGCTTATAAGTATTCTCTTCTCTACAAACCTTTGGAAGAGATTGAGAAAGATTGATATCATTCTTCATTAAATGTTTAGTAGCATTTTCCAATGAAGCCATCTATTCCTTGGCTTTTCTTAGAAAAAAATATTTTTATTGATTCAGTCTCCTTATTATAGGTTTGTCCAGATTTTTTATAGATATGTCCAAATTTTAAAAATTTCTTCATGGTTTAGTACTGATGTGATGTATGTTTTTTATAAGTTTATCCATTTATTCTATATTGCTCTTTCTTTGTATAAAGTTTCTCCTGAGAAATCAAGTGATGATTTTTGAGGGCTCCATTGAACATGACAAATCTTCTTCCTCTTCAAATTTTCAAGATTCTGTCTTTGATTTTTGATGGTTTCATGATAATGTGTCTCTGTATGGGTATTTATGGGTTCAGCCTAGTTGGAATGTTTTCAGTTTCTTAAATTTGAATGTCCATTCACTCCCTCAGATTTAAGAAGCTTCAGCCTACAATTTCTTTAAATAAGCTGTTTGTCCTCTTCCAGTCTTTAAGGACTAGCTGTATAGAGGGGAAGACTTTCCCCAATCAGTTCACCTATCGATCATCAATCAGACCTCTTTATGGGAAAATGTCTTTCTGGGCTTAAGTATACAGTTTTCCAGTTGGAGAGGTTTGCCAGTTTCTTTTTCAGAAGCGTGTACAGTCAACTGTCATTCCTCAGTACAAGCAGAGGATTGGTTCCAGGACCAAGGATACCAACATTTGCAGATGCTCATGCCCTGTAGTCTGCCCTTTGTATCTGCTGTTTTGATTCCATGGATTCACCAGTCATGGTATTGCATGTGTTTGTTGAGGAAAACCCACGTATAAGTGGACTTGTGCTGCTCAAACTCAAGTTGTTCTAGGGGCAACTGTAGTTTCTTGCTCCTGATGACGTCTGTTTGTGGTCCAGAAGATTCTCTTATGAGAGTTGGATCATAAAGAAGGCTAAGAGCCAAAGGATTGATGCTGTCAAACTACAGTGCTAGAGAAGACTTTTGAGAATGCCTTGGACAGCAAAAAGATCAAACTAGTAGATGCTAAAGGAAATCAACCCTGAATATTCATTGGAAGGACTGATGCTGAAACTAAAACTCCAACACTCTGGCTACCTGATGAAAACAGCCTACTCATTGGGAAAGACCCTGATGCTGGGAAAGGTTGAAGGCAGGAGAAGTGGATGACTGAAGATGAGGTAGTTGGATGGCATTACTGACTCAACAGACATGAATTTGAGTAAACTCTGAGAGATGGTGATCAACAGGGAAGCCTGGGGTGCTGCAGTCCATGGGGCCACACAAAGTCAGGCACAACTGAGTGACTGAACAATAACAACAACAAGATTCTCTGGTGCTGCCAACAAGCTGCTGAGCTCTTTTCTGTTCGCTATGCTCCTTAGCCATGCAAGGAATGCAGGTACCCAGTCAGCAGTTCAAACAAGGGACACATACAGACTGAAAGTGAAGGGCTGGAAAAAAATATTTCATGCAAATGGAGACCAAAAGAAAGCAGGAGTCGCAATACTCATATCAGATAAAATAGACTTTAAAATGAAGGCTGTGAAAAGAGACAAAGAAGGACACTACACAATGATCAAAGGATAAATCCAAGAAGAAGATGTAACAATTATAAATATATATGCACCCAACATAGGAGCACTGCAATATGTAAGGCAAATGCTACCGAGTGTGAAAAGGGAAATTAACAATAACACAATAATAGTGGGAGACTTTAATACCCCACTCACACCTATGGATAGATCAACTAAACAGAAAATTAACAAGGAAATACAAGCTTTAAATGACATGATGGACCAGCTAGACCTAATTGATAGGACATTTCACCCCAAAACAAATCAGCTAAGACAGAGGTTAATCACTCAGGTAGTATATCCCAAAGCCAGAATGTTGGACCTACAGTTCACTCTCTTTTTTCCTTTCAAGACGGAAGCTTCTAGTTTGGGTTCCACTCCCAGTGGTGAACCGTGCCAACCTAGAAAAGGCGCTGATGTGGTTGAAAAGAAAAATTTTATTACTAGTTACAAGGTGGTTGTTTTTGACTTTGAGCCTACTTTCAGTTCAGTCGCTCAGTCGTGTCCAACTCTTTGTGACCCCATGAATCGCGGCACGCCAGGCCTCCCTGTCTATCACCAACACCAGGAGTCCACCCAAACCCATGTCCATCGAGTCGGTGATGCCATCCAATCATCTCATTCTCTGTCATCCCCTTCTCCTCCTGCCCTCAATCTTTCCCAGCATCAGGGTCTTTTAAATGAGTCAGCTCTTCGCATCAGGTGGCCAAACCATTGGAGTTTCAGCTTCAACATCAGTCCTTCCAATGAACACCCAGGACTGATCTCCTTTAGGATGGACTGGTTGGATCTCTTTGCAGTCCAAGGGACTCTCAAGAGTCTTCTCCAACACTACAGTTCAAAAGCATCAATTCTTTGGCGCTCAGCTTTCCTTACAGTCCAACTCTCACATCCATACATGACCACTGGAAAAAAACATAGCCTTGACTAGACGGACCTTTGTTGACAAAATAATGTCTCTGCTTTTTAATATGCTGTCTAGGTTGGTCATAACTTTCCTTCCAAGGAGTAAGCGTCTTTTAATTTCATGGCTACAATCACCATCTGCAGGGATTTTGGTGCCTAGAAAAATAAAGTCAGCCACTGTTTCCACTGTTTCCCCATCTATTTACCATGAAGTGATAGAACCGGATGCCATGATCTTAGTTTTCTGAATGTTGAGCTTTAAGCCAGCCTTTTCACTCCTCTCTTTTACTTTCATTAAGAGGCTCTTCAGTTCTTCTTCACTTTCTGCCGTAATGGTAGTATCATCTGCATATTTGAGGTTATTGATATTTCTCCCAGCAATCTGGATTCCAGTTTGTGCTTTACCCATCCCAGCGTTTCTCATGATGTACTCTGCATAGAAGTTAAATAGGCAAGGTGACAATATACAGCCTTGATGTACTCCTTTTCCTATTTGGAACCAGTCTGTTGTTCCACGTCCAGTTCTAAGTGTTGCTTCCTGACCTGCATACAGGCTTCTCAAAGGCAGGTCAGGTGGGATGGTATTACCATCCCTTTCAGAATTTTCCACAATTTATTATGGTCCACAAAGTCAAAGACTTTGGCATAGTCACTAAAGCAGAAATAGATGTTTTCCTGGAACTCTCTTGCTTTTTTGGTGATCCAAAATATGTTGGCAATTTGATCCCTTGTTCCTCTGCCTTTTCTAAAACCAGCTTGAATATCTGGGAGTTCACTGTTCACATATTGCTGAAGCCTGGCTTGGAGAATTTTGAGTATTACTTTACTAGCATGTGAGATGAGTGTAATTATGTGGTAGTTTGATCATTCTTTGGCATTGCCTTTCTTTGGGATTGAAGTGAAAACTGACCTTTTGCAGTATCATGGCCACTGCTGAGTTTTCCAAATTTGCTGGCATATTGAGTGCAGCACTTTCACAGCATCATCTTTCAGGATTTGAAATAGCTCAACTGGAATTCCATCACCTCCACTAGCTTTTTTCATGGTGATGCTTTCTAAGGCCCACTTGACTTCACATTCCAGGATGTCTGTCTCTAGGTCAGTGACCACACCATCGTGATTAACTGGGTCATGAAGATTTTTTTGTACAGTTCTTCTATATATTCTTGCCACGTGTTCTTAATATCTTCTGCTTCTGTTAGGTCCATGCTATTTCTGTCCTTTATTGAGCCCATTTTTACATGAAATGTTCCCTTGGTATCTCTAATTTTATTGAAGAGATCTCTAGTCTTTCCCATTCTATTGTTTTCTTCTATTTCTTTGCATTGTCACTGAGGAAAGCTTTCTTATCTCTCTTTGCTATTCTTTGAAACTCTGCATTCAAATGGGAATATCTTTCTATTTCTCCTTTGCTTTTCACTTCTCTTCTTTCACAGATATTTGTAAGGCCTCCTCAGACAGACATTTTGCTTTTTTGAATTTCTTTTTCTTGGAGATGGTCTTTATTAAACTTTACTTGTATCAAAATACTAATTTTAACCTTCCCAACATGTTGCTGGGGCTTCTCTTGTGGCTTAGCTGGTAAAGAATCTGCCTGCAATGCGGGAGACCTGGGTTTGACCCCTGTGTTAGGAAGATCCCCTGGAGAAGGGAAAGGCTACCCACTCCAGTACCTTGGCCTGGAGAATTCCATGAACTGTATAGTCCATGGTGTTGCAAAAAGCCAGACAGGACTGAGTGATTTTCAGTTCACTTCACTTCAGAGCAATATGAGTTATGATGTACTAGTAATGGCTGAATTACTTGTTTCAAGCCATTCATCTCACCAACAGGTGGAATCTCACTGAATCCCATGATGTAACTGTCAGTTATGTTGAGGAGGTGGGCAATATTTTTTCCAGACTCAGAAAATTTGGGAGCAATCTGAGAAATCAGAAGTCAGAGACTTATGAGAAAAAGATGAGCTGATTTTTAAAAGTCAGTCTTTGGGTTTCCTTTATGGCTCAGTTGGTAAAGAATCTGCAGGCAATGTGGTAGATCTGGGTTCAGTCCCTGGGTTGGGAAGATACCCTGGAAAAGGGAAAGACTACCCACTCCAGTATTCTGGCCTGGTAATTCCATGGACTGTATAGTCCATGTGGTCGCAAAGAGTCAGACATGACTGAGTGACTTTCACTTTAGCTTACAATCCCAAGGGAATAAATTTTAGGGGAAAAACTGAGCCAAAAATTGACCAGTCTCTCAAGAGTTTAAATGTAATTTCTAATAATCTTGACCTCTTATGGGATAAACACAAGGACTCTTAAATTAGTTGTCTAAAAAACAAACAAGAAGCAAAAGAAGCCCAAAAGAGTGAATTCATGGGGAAGAACACAATGCTATTCAAAGTTTCTAGTAATTTTTATGTTTTATGTGTGATATCTTACATTTAATTATAACACGCTTTCACAGAAGGGAATAAAATATCAGAGTACTAAGAATTCTTTTAAAGAAAGAAATAGATCTACATTATATCTAGATACTGTTGTTATTAGACAAAGATTTTTATAGTAACTGAGAATTATATTTTAAGATAATTAAATGATGATATTCAAAAATTCAAGGGAATTCATAATAATTTTTGGAGCAAATGGATATTATCAAACTAAATAATACAGTTACTGAAACTAAAAACTCAAAGAATGAGTATAATAAGATATTAGAGAGATGAATGCCTGATAAAAATAGAGTTAAAAAATCAGGATCCAAACAAAGGGAAGAAAATGCTATAAAATGATATACAGTACACGGTAAAAAAGGTTTAATACAAGCAATTTCACTTACATAAGGAGAAAAGTGTGTCAAAATAATGTGAGTATTTTCATGATCCTCCATGCTTAGGACTTTCTGAGTTAAGAAAATTGACATGCATTGGCATGCTTTATAACAAATGAGAAAGTCTCCTTTCTCCAGAACTAGTTGCTTCTCACATTCTAAGGGTGGTACATCTAGAGCCACATGTCAACAAGCAATTTTTAGCCATGTGAATGAGGGACATGAAAACAATAGCCCTGTTTTCTCGGCCCACAGTTTTCCCACCTATTTTTCTTGCTGGTGGCATGTGTGTGGAAGGCAAGCACAACAGTGAAAAAGTTGACAGAGATATGGCCTAAAGAGTTCAATAGAAGACACTGTTGGAAGATGCAGTGTTCTACCTTTACACTAGAGAATTCTAAATAGTTAATTGAACATGACCATATCTTTTACATATTCCTGCATAACCTTGTGAAGAATTACATTTGGGGTCATCATTAACAAAATTCAGTAATAACAACATTTAAATTGGAAGTCAGAGTCCACACAAGTAGCACAATGGATGACATAATAGATGACTCAGCATCATAAGTAATTATACAACTTGCTTTAAATAAATGGAATTAGAAAACTGCACAGATAAGAAAATCTGCCTTGTTTCAAAATAAGCATAATTCAAAAAATCATAGGATAGTAAGTAATAACAGCCTTGATCTCTTTTTCTTGTAGACATGAAATTTGATAATAAAGTAACTTAAACAAAAGCATAAATCCCTCATGTCTTCTCATTATTTTAAATACTAGCTAATAAGTAACTAAACCTCATATGATCCCATACATTTTTATTTATAGAATTTAAATAGAATTGTCTATAAACACAAGAACCTTGCAAACATTATCACATATGATTTGTACATATTAGTGGTGACTCTGTAGGTTGGAGAGTAAGTGTCCAGAACGTCTTTCAAGGCTCCTGTACCATTTACGAAGTGATAAAAGTATTCATTTACACCCCTATGGGAACCCAAGAAAATACTAAACAAAAATATAGCTTAAAAAATACAAGAAAAAAGCACAGACATATATTTTTTTTCCAGCTGTACTGAGATATAATTGACATATAAAGTTCTATAAATCCAAGGTGGACAGTATAGTAATTTGATATATGTATGTATCAGGAAATGATTTGTTGTTTTGTTGTTTAGTCACTAAGTCATGTCTGACTATTTTGCAACCCAGAGGACTGTAGTCTACCAGGCTCCTCTGTCATGAGATTTTCTAGGCAAGAATACAGGAATGGGTCGCCATTTCCTTTTCCAGAGGGTCTTCCTGACCCAGGGATCAAACCCACCGCTCCTATATTGACAGGTGGGTCCCTTGTCACCAAGCCACAAGGGAAGATCAGGGAATGATTACCATAGTAAATTTAGCTAACCCATTCATCTCCTCACAAGAACATAAACCTTAAATTGAAGGCCAAAAAGGAAGGAATAAAGAATATAGGAAAGGTGAAGTGAATTTCTTTTGTTTCCTAACCAAAGATAATCACAAGCTTAAATCTATATATAACAATAATTGCATTAACTGTGAATGAAATTACTCCATTAAAAGACATGCATTTGAAGCTCAATAAAATGGGCAAAATCCAATCACAGATTCCTTGGAAAGGATGGGCCTTAGGTGATTTCAGAGTATGCTACTCTGTTCCACCCATGATCACTTTCCAGGCCTTCACACCCGTTCAAAACTGCTAGGAAGATAGATCCACAGCTTCATCCTGCATCGGGATTTACTGTATCCTTGAATGAAGGGAGTGACCTCGTCCATGTTTATGCCACCTCTTTCCCATAGATGTCCCTTGGCCTCCTTAACTTGGGCAACATGAGTCATCTTGGCCACAAAGCTCCTTGCAGGATCATCTCGGTTGCCACCATGATGTTAGTTTCTCCCAGTGCAGTGGTAAAGAATCCACCTGCCAATTCAGGAGACACAAGAGACATGGGTTCAACCCATGGGTCAGGAAGATCCTCTGGCAAAGGAAACAGCAACCCACTCCAGTATTCTTGCCTGGATAATCCCATGTACAGAAGAGCCTGGCAGTCTATAGTCCACGGGGTAGGAAAGAGTTGGACACAACTGAGCCACTGAGCATACAGACTTGTCAATCTGGTCTTAATCACTTCTTTATAGGCATACATTTTGAGTTAAAGTCCCTATAAGTCTGGATATAACTACATCTCAGTCTATTTCCAGGCTCCACACTAATAATAAGAATGAAGAGTTGAGAGTAAAAGAAAAATCTCACATGGCAAATTATACAGTGTAGATGTTTAACCAAAAGTAAGTTGACTGAGCTACATTGAACAAAGACATCTTTGGGGCAAACCAGAGATTAAAAAAAAAGAGATTTTATAATTATAGAAGTCAATCAAATAAGAGAATACAAATATCTAAAATATACATGATTTAAATACATTTAAATATTTAATTTAAATGTATTAATACTATTAATTTAAAATAACATTGATATATACATTTAAATTAAAAAATGTATCCTGCAAATATATAAAATGAAATTTGATAGAACTAAAGAGGAAAAAAATCTATAATTGTAGTGGAGGATTAAACACAACTCTTTCAGTAAATTATAAAAACAAGAATATAAAAAAATTTGATCTGCACAACTAAAATGGATCTATTTAACACATTAAAAGAACTTTATACCCAACAACTGAAGAGTACATATGTCTTTCAAGATTAGATAAAACTAGGACCAAAAAATGATTATATAGAGACAGAGAAGGATTTGAAACAAATTTCAAAGGACTGGAATTATTCAAAGTAGTTGTTTGACTGTGTATTCTGTACAGTTTGGTTTAAAACTAAAAGTGTAGGTAATTCACCACCTTATCAGAAAAAAGGAGAAAACAATGTGATTACCTTAATATATGAAAAAATATACTGGAATTTAAAGCTCTCAATAAATCGTAGTTACAATGGTTCTGATGAGGTGACTTGCATAAAATGAGATATATAGAAAAGAGTGCATGAAGGTCCTACAATATTATGCTATAAATTTGGTAGGAATATAAGCTTGTGCTAAAATATCTCAAGAGAAGATATGGCAGAGTGTGATGAGTCTTTTAAAATAAACATGGATCAGAAGGAGCAGAATATGGGAATCATTAAGTAAGGCATGCAGAAGGTAATGAGGGCATGCATGAGATCTATATGGCAGGAATACTTGTCACTCTCACTCAACACAATCAATGCTTACTGTCTGTAAAGTGAAATGTCCTTAAAGCATCCCCAAGTTCTAGGAAGCATCAGTAAATACAATCAATTCCCTGATCAAACAATTGAGAATCACCATTTTGCCTTACATGAATTGTTTAAAAATGGAATAATTTTATAGTTCTTTACAATTTTAAGAATTGATTCAAATTTGGATTTTTTAATACTGAAAGTTTAAATTTCAGTTTTAAATTTAAAACTGAAAGTTTAAATAATACCATAATTAACCTATGTGTACTATGTGTAATCTTCTTAATTTTGTTCACCAGTTTATATTACTCTATCCATTCAAAAGAGAAAACTTTTTTCCTCATGAATTTGTATCATTCCAATCCATAATTTTGAAGCAAAAACTGATAGAATTATAAGTATAAATGTACCAATTCTCTGTTGCTGTCTTTGTTCAGCCCCTAAGTCATGTCTGACTCTTTGCACTCCAGGCTCCCGTCCTTCACTATCTCCCAGAATTTGCTCAAACTCATGTCTCTTGAGTGAGTAATACTATCCAATCATCTCATCCTCTGTTGCCCCCTTCTCCTCCTGCCTCAATCTTTCCTAGCATCAGGGTCTTTTCCAATGGGTTGGCTCTTCACATCAGGTGGCCAAAGTACTGGAGCTTCAGCTTCAGCATCAGCCCTTCCAATGAATATTCCAGGTGGATTTCCTTTAGATCTGACTGGTTCTATCTCCTTGCAGTCCAAGGGACTCTTAAGAGTCTTCTTCAGCACCACAATCAGAAAGCATCAATTAATTCTTCAGTGCTCAGCTTTCTTTATGGTCCATCTCTCACATCCTTTGTAGTAATTCTCTTTTCTCTCCTAATGTAGTTATTTCTTTCTAGTCACCTTCCTGTCAGTTCACTCACTGCACTTTTCTACCTTAATTCAGTTTCTCATCTTGTTTTTCAAACTTTTCAAATATTTTTGCTTTGTTGACTATATTTTATCAATTTCTTCACTAGTATTAACATTTTTGTCTTCAAGTTTCCTTTAATTTTTAATAACTGATTCTAAATGTAAACATTTTTATCTCTAAATGCAAAGTGTGCTCACTTGGTGTTTAATTCTAAGTCTTTTTTCCCCCTCAATGTGTGTCTTTTTTTTTTTTCCAGCTGGTTTTATGACATGTAACACAAATTTTAAAAAGCATATGTCGAGAAATAAACAGTTCAGTTCATTTATCAAGTGAACACCTAAGCAACCACAACACAGGTCAGACTAGAACATTACATCCTCAAAAGTCTCCTTTTTCCTTCCCAGATATTAACTCTTTCCAACTTCTAGATAACCATTTCCTTGTTCAGGTGTCACTTGTCTTTCTGTATTATCTTACCACCTAATCATGTATTCTGTTTGCTTCTTTCACTCTAGATTGTGTTGTAGGATTAGTCATGTTGATGTATATAGCTTTAGTTCATTTTCAACTGCATGTGGCCTCATTAGACACATTCAACACAATTGTCTACATTCTTTCTACCATTGATCTGTTGTTTCCAGAACTGATAGATCACAATAATGCCCCAAAGACATTCTTTAAAATGTCTTTTGTTCACATGTATGTGAATTTTTTTTGGATATATACCCAATGGCGAAAGTATAGCATCATAAAGAATATACGTCTTCAAAAAATCATACTAATAATATTAATGCAATACTAATAGTAGCGAATCTTTGCAGCCAAAGATGGAGAAGCTCTATATAGTCAGCAAAAACAAGACCAGGAGCTGACTATGGCTCAGATTCTGAACTCATTATTGCCAAATTCAGACTTAAATTGAAGAAAGTGGGGAAAACCACTAGACCATTCAGGTATGACCTAAATCAAATCCCTTATGACTATATAGTGGAAGTGAGAAATAGATTTAAGGGACTAGATCTGATAGACAGAGTGCCTGAAAACTATGGATGGAGGTTCGTGACATTGTACGGGAGACAAGGATCAAGACTATCCTCAAGAAAAATAAATGCAAAAAAGCAAAATGGCTGTCTGAGGAGGCCTTACAAATATCTGTGAAAGAAGAGAAGTGAAAAGCAAAGGAGAAAAGGAAAGATATACCCATTTGAATGCAGAGTTCCGAAGACGAGCAAGGAGAGATAAGAAAGCTTTCCTCAGTGATCAATACAAAGAAATAGAAGGAAACAATAGAATGGGAAAGACTACAGATCTCATTAAGAAAATTAGAGACACCAGGGGAACATTTCATGCAAAGATGGGCATAGTAAAGGATAGAAATGGTATGAACCTAGCAGAAGCCGAAGATATTAAGAAGAGGTGGCAAGAATACACAGAAGAGCTATACAAAAAAGATCTTCAAGACCCAGATAATCATGATGGTGTGATCACTTACCTAGAGACAGACATCCTGGAATGTGAAGTCAAGTGGGCCTTAGAAAGCATCACTATGAAAAAAGCTAGTGGAGGTGATGGAATTCCAGTTGAGCTATTTCAAATCCTGAAAGATGATGCAGTGAAAGTGCTGCACTTAATATGTCAGCAAATTTGGAAAACTGAGCAGTGGCCACGGGACTGCAAAAGGTCAGTTTTCATTCCAATCCCAAAGAAAGGCAATGCCAAAGCATGCTCAAACTAGCACACAATGCACTCATCTCATGCACTAGTAAAGTAATGCTCAAAATTCTCCAAGCTAGGCTTCAGCAATATGTGAACAGTGAACTTCCAGATGTTCAAGCTGATTTTAGAAAAGGCAGAGGAACCAGAGATCAAATTGTCAATATCTGCTGGATCATCAAAAAAACAAGAGAGTTCCAGAAAAACATCTATTTCTGCTTTACTGACTATGCCAAAGCCTTTGACTGTGTGGATCACAATAAATTGTGGAAAAGTCTGAAAGAGATGGGAATACCAGACCACCTAACGTGCCTCTTGAAAAATCTGTTTGCAGGTCAGGAAGCAAGAGTTAGAACTGGACATGTAACAACAGACTGGTTCCAAATAGGAAAAGGAGTATGTTAAGGCTATATATTGCCACCCTGCGTATTTAATTTATATGCAGAGTACAACATGCGAAATTCTGGGCTGGATGAAGCACAAGCTGGAATCAAGATTGCCAGGAGAAATATCAATAACCTCAGATACACAGATGACACCACCCTTATGGCAGAAAGTGAAGAAGAACTAGACAGCCCCTTGATAAAAGTGAAAGAGGGGAGTGAAAAAGTTGTCTTTAAAACTCAGCATTCAGAAAACTAAGATCATGGCATCTGGTCCCATCACTTTATGCCAAATAGGTGAGGAAACAGTGGAAACAGTGGCAGATCTTATTTTTGGGGGGCTTCAAATTACTGCAGGTGGTGACTGTGTCCATGAAATTAAAAGATGCTTACTCCTTGGAAGTAAATTTACGACCAACCTAGACAGCATATTAAAAAGCAGAGATATTACTTTGCCAGCAAAGGTCCATCTAGTCAAGGCTATGTATGTGAGATTTGGACTATAAAGAAATCTGAGCACCGAAGAATTGATGCTTTTGAACTGTGGTGTTGGGGAAGACTGTTGAGAGTCCCTTGGACTGCAAGGAGATCTAACCAATCCATCCTAAAGGAGATCAGTCCTGGGTGTTTATTAGAAGGACTGATGCTGAAGCTGAAACTCCAAATCTGACTCCAAGAACTGACTCATTTGAAAAGTCCCTGATGCTGGGAAAGATTGAATGAAGGAGAAGAAGGGGATGGCAGAGGATGAGATGGTTGAATGGCATCACTGACTCAATGGACATGAGTTTGAGTAAACTCTGGGAGTTGGTGATGGACAGGGAAGCCTGGTGTGCTGCAGTCCATGGGTCGCAAAGAGTCAGGCATGACTGAGTGACATGCATTCATGTTCAGTCATGTCTGAGTCTTTGTGACCCCATGGGTTGTAGTCCACCAGTCTACTCTGTCCACGGAATTTTTCAAGCAAGAATACTGGAGTGACTTGCCATTCCCTTCTCCAAGGGATCTTCTCCACCCAGGGACTGAACCTGTGTCTCTTGCGTCTCCTGCACTGGCAGTTAGATTCTTTCCCACTGAACCACCTGGGAAGCCAATAGTAGTAATAAAATCATAATACAAATAAACAACAGTATTTTTTTCTGTTTTTCTTTAAAAATAATTTACACTCCCTACAGAAGTTTATGAGAGTACTTCTTTTTCCACATTCTTTCAATCCACTGATATTATCAAATTTGGGGTCAGTTTTATTTCTGCCCTTCTATAGGGGAAGTAGGGTTATATTCTCATGGATTTAATGCTTATTTTCCAAAACCTTTAAACTATCTTTTCATATTTTTATTGATTATTTGTATATCTTTATTTGTGAAATGCTGTTCAGTTGTCTTCTGCATATTTTCATTGGGTTGCCTTTCCTTTTCTTAGTGATTTGAAGGATTTACTTACATATTGTGGATGCAATCTTTGTCAATTATGTGAGTTACAAATATTTTCTTTCAGCAAGTACTTGCTTGTTTTCTGAATTAATGTTTCTTCAGCAGAAATATTATAATATAACCGAACTTTATCAATATTTAGTTTCTTAAAGATTTTTAAGGCCTGTTTAAGAAATATTTTTCTATACCAAAGTCTTTAAAAATTCTCTTACCTATGACAGCTTTTGTTTGTCACCTTACCTATCAGATCTACAATTCATTAGAATTGGTTTCTATACAAGCTGTGTATATATATTTATCTACATGAAAATCAATTATTCCCAGAACCATTTATTAAAAACATGGTTCCTTTCTCCATGCCCTCTATTTTCATAAGTTAAATGCCCATATATGTACTTGTATCTCTCTGGGTCATTACTCTGTTCCATTGGTTTAGTTGCCTGTTTCTGCACAAATATCACACTATTTTAATTATAATAGTTTTACTATTATCTTTAATATCTTGAGGGAAACTTTTCCATTTTGTTGTTCTTCAGAATTACCTGGGATATTTTTTGCCATATGCATTTCCATATGATTTTTAGAATCAATTTGGCAAATCAACAACCTACCACAGTAGAGTTTTTCTTTTCCGTGTATTTTTATTAGTTGGAGGCTAATTACTTTACAATATTGTAGTGGTTTTTGTCATACATTGACATGAATCAGCCATGGATTTACATGTATTCCCCATCCTGATCCCCCCTCCCACCTCCCTCTCTACCCAATCCCTCTGGGTCTTCCCAGTGCACCAGCCCTGAGCACTTGTCTCATGCATCCAACCTGGGCTGGTGATCTGTTTCACCCTAGATAATATACATGTTTCGATGCTGTTCTCTCTAAACATCCCACCCTCACCTTCTCCCACAGAGTCCAAAGGTCTGTTCTGTATATCTGTGTCTCTTTTTCTGTTTTGCATATAGGGTTATCGTTACCATCTTTCTAAATTCCATATATATGCGTTAGTATACTGTATTGGTCTTTATCTTTCTGGCTTACTTCACTCTGTATAATGGGCTCCAGTTTCATCCATCTCATTAGAACTGATTCAAATGATTTCTTTTTAATGGCTGAGTAATATACAGTCGAGTTTTGATTGGGTAAATCTGGTAGACATATATCATGACAATGTCTGCAATAATATAACATTTTTATTTTATTTCCTCACTACTTAGAAATTAGTTTTCTTTCCCCCTTCTTTTAGTGGACTACCTAAGCAATATTTATGTATTAGGCACTTCATATCCTTCAAGTACTATGACTGAGACAAAAATAATCACCTATAAAAGCCAAGTCTGTCTCTTCCACTTCCCTTCTCCACATGATACAGTTTTCATTTACAATATTTAAAGCATGCACCATTCATATTTAGGTAAACTATGCTAACTTGAAACAAGGAGACTTTCAGATATTTCTCCTGCAAAGAATGGGTCTATTCAGAATCAACAGAGAATTGCATTCTATATTCTGCACCATGGCAAGCTTAGTGCAAAGTTTCTACTACTCAAGAAAGTCTAGTGCAAGTTCCTACTATTCTTTATTATAGAGAGGAAAATATATTTAGGAGGGTCACAGTAAGCAGAGTCCCTGGCTTTTCATTGGCTGAGTCCTTACGAGGAAAGAAGAGGATTTTTCTTCTTCCTGCTGGGCTCTGCTATCATCAGAGATTATGACAGCTCCACCTCTGGTCTCCCAAGTCTAATTAATTGAGTTTCTTTTTATTAATTTTTTACAACCAACACCACCTCACATTTTATGCTTCTACTTCTTCTTCTTTTTTTTTTTTTTTTGGTTCATGCCCTAAATACCTAACACCTTATTTGTTCCTTCAGTTCACTTCATTTCAGTCGCTCAGTCGTGTCTGACTCTTTGCGACCCCATGAATCGCAGCACACCAGGCCTCCCTGTCCATCACCAACTCCCGGAGTTTACTCAAACTCATGCCCATCGAGTCAATGATGCCATCCAGCTTTCTCATCCTCTGTCATCCCCTTCTCCTCCTGCCCCCAATCCTTCCCAGCATCAGGGTCTTTTCCAATGAGTTAACTCTTTGCATGAGGTGGCCAAAGTATTGGAGTTTCAGCTTCAGCATCAGTCCTTCCAATGAACACCCAGGACTGATCTCCTTTAGGATAGATTGGTTGGATCTCCTTGCAGTTCAAGGGGCTCTCAAGAGTCCTCTCCAACACCATAGTTTAAAAGCATCAATTCTTCGACGTTCAGATTTCTTCTCAGTCTAACTCTCACATCCATACATAACTACTGGAAAAATCATCGCCTTGACTAGACGAACCTTTGTTGACAGTAATGTCTCTGCTTTTTAATATGCTGTCTAGGTTGGTCATAACTTTCCTTCCAAGGAGTAAGCGTCTTTTAATTTCATGGCTGCAGTCACCATCTGTAGTGATTTTGGAACCCAAAAAAATAAAGTCAGCCACTGTTTCCACTGTTTCCCATCTATTTCCCGTGAAGTGATGGGACCAGATGCCATGATCTTAGTTTTCTGAATGTTGAGCTTTAAGCCAACTTTTTCACTCTCTTTCACCTTCATCAGGAAGCTTTTTAGTTCCTCTTCACTTTCTGCCATAAGGGTAGTGTCATCTGCACATCTGATACCCCATGTCCAAGGTAAGAGAATCCCAAGTAAGATGGTAGGTGTTGTGAGAGGGCCTCAGAGGGCAGACACACTAAAACCATAATCACAGAAATCTAGGCCATCTGATCGCAGGACCACAGTCGTGTCTAACTCAATGAAACTAAGCCATGCCATGTGGGGCCACCCAAGACGGTCAGGTCATGGTGGAGAGGTCTGACAGAATGTGGTCCACTAGAGAAGGTAACGGCAAACCACTTCAGTATTCTTGCCTTGAGAACCACATTAACAGTATGAAAAGGCAAAATGATATGATATTGAAAGAGAAACTCCCCAGGTCGGTAGGTGCCCCACATGCTACTGGAGATCAGTGGAGAAATTTGGTCCTTAATGATGCTCTATTTACCCTTCAAAAACAACACACAACACACAAAAGTTGTTTCTTAATATTAATAAACATCTGTTAAGAATTTTCATAACAGTGTCTCTTTTTAAAACTGTAACTGAGCACCACAAGTGTATTATTCTGTGTTCAGACATATCCTCTGTCACATAAAATACACACTGGTGAAGAAACTTTTGTTATTCCACATGTATTTATAGTGTATCCTCATAAAATGCAAAATTTTGAGAGATGAATAATGAAACTAATAAAGAGTTCCTACAGATGTGGAAAATTATTATACCATAATGTTTAACATCAAAAGCAGACATAAAATTTAATGTACAATAGAATATCCATCATCTTAAAAACTACATCATAAAGACTGGAGAAAACACCTTAAACTACTGAATGTGGTCATCTGTGAATTTGGGGATTATAGATGCTGGTCATTTATTTAAAATATTCTTCTCTGTCCTATTCTTGTCATGACCATATATTACAAAATGTTTTATTAAATATAATTTGTTATTTCTCCCAAAGTGCAAAGGACTGTCTCCCCCCTTTTTTTTTTCTAATTAGGGAATTTATTTTAGATTGGAAATAGACTAATTAGTGACATATTTATAATTTTTCCTGTATATCTAAGTTCAACTTAAGTTTTTATTTATATTCTGGGAATTTTCCTCTTAAGATAATATTCCACGGTATAACAGTTTTATTTATATTTTTGTTAGTTCAATTTTCCTCTACTGAATTAGCTTTTACTTCCTTGAAGGATGAACTTGAACAATAGTATTAATTTAATATTAAAATATTGAGTGTTTATTATGTGCTAGTCACAGAATTCATTAAATATTTTATGTGTACAATCATGCTGTATTTCAAAATTTTCATATGCCCTAGAGACTACTTTTTTTTTTTCCATTTATTTTTATTAGTTGGAGGCTAATTACTTTACATCATTACAGTAGTTTTTGTCATACGTTGAAATGAATTAGCCATGGATTTACATGTATTCCCCATCCCAGTCCCCCCTCCCACCTCCCTCTCCACCCGATCCCTCTGGATCTTCCCAGTGCACCAGGCCCGAGCACTTGTCTCATGTACCCAACCTGGGCTGATGATAGAGACTACTTTTAATCACCATTTTCAAGTGAAGAACTTCTTCCTACAGTTGCTCAGTTGTATCCGACTCTGTGACCCCATGGACTGTATCCCACCAGGCTCCTCTGTCCAGGCAAGAATTCTTCTCCCGGCAAGCATACTGAAGCATGTTGCCATTTCCTTCTCCAGGGGATCTTCCCAACCCAGGAATCAAACCTGGGTATTCTGTTCTTTAAGCAGATTCTTTATTTTCTGAATCACCAGGGAAGCCAACTGAGATTAAAAGAGTAGGTGCCTTCTCCATAATCACTCGTTAGTAAGTGAAAGAGCAAAATCACATATGATAACTTACATGTTTTGAGGCAGAGATCGAGGGAGAACAGGTCTTCCCAAGGGGCACAGAGTACAGGCCCTTTGGTGGCTTGGAAGGCCCTTGCGCTTTGTGACCAGCATTTCAGGTCCCCACCCCAGCTCAGCTTCCATGGACTTCGAGGCAGCTTCCCTCAAGCTCTCTGACTCCAGTTTCCTTAGCTGTAAAATGGGCCAACAAGTCCAGCTTGCAAGGAAGCAGTGAGGATTAGGCACAGATATGTAAAATGCTTGGCCTTGAGCCTTTTCATACAGCGTGTGTGCATGCTATAGTTGTGTCCAGCTCTTTGCAAGCCCGTGGACTGTAGCCCACCAGGCTCCTCCATCCATGGGATTGTCCAGGCATGGATGCTGGAGTGAGCTGCCATGCACTCCTCCAGGGGATCTTCCTGACCCAGGGATCTAACCCATGTTTCCTTCTCTGCAGGCAGATCCTTCACCTCTGAGTCACCAGGGAAGCCCTTTTTCATACAGAAGTGCTCTTCACTTCTCTAAACCTTGCTTTCTACATCTGAAAATGTGAATGGACGATCATTGCCTCAGGGAGTACTTGTCCAAACCAAACACAAGCTCTTCTGTGTAGAATGCCTGCCATGGCATGGTACCATGTGATTCTATGGTGACCGAGCATGGGATTCAAGTCCCAGCACACCCTCTTACCTCGCGGCTCAGTTGGTGAAGCGTCTGCCTGCAGTTCGGGAGACCCGGGTTCGGTCCCTGGGTCAGGAATATCTCCTACATAAGGGAATGGCTACCCACTCCAGTATTCTTACCTGGAGAATCCCCATGGGTGGATGAACCTGGTGGGCTACAGCCCATGGGGTCATAAAGAGTTGGACATGACTGAATGACTAACACACTGCCTCTTACCAGCTCTGTGACCTTGGGCAGGTTGCTTAACTTCTCTGTGTTTGACTCTCTTATTTGGAAAGTGGGCCAATAATTGCACCCAAATCATAAGTTTGATTTGAGAATCAATGGAGAAAGGCTTGATTTAAAAATAAATAAAGGTAAAAAAAAAAGAGAGCATAATCAAACACAAGTTTGTGTGGCTCCAGTAATCAAACTCCAAAACAGTCAACCATATGATCTCCTTTATATGCTCTGTGTCTCTTCACTGTGCCTTTTATTCAGCCCTGCATATACTAGTTAATAATTAGTTAATACATGTGTGATGCTTGATGTATATAGTCAAAAATGTTACTTAAAAGTAAAATGATGAACAAATGTTGACTTATACTCCTATGTCTTTGTTCCATATAATTTAATACAGTATAAAATATTCCAGAAATGATCTCAGTCTACAGAGGAAATGGTATGCCTTACTTTCCTGCTTATATGTGATATTGGACAGGATGTGTTTTTAGTTTTATGAATCAGGACACCACTAAACATGCTTATGTTGTTTTCCATCTTAAGTTTACTTTCATCCTCTGTTCAAACAAGTTAGTCTCCCTAAAGCTTGATTAAATCCCTATTTTCTACAGTAGCAACCAAAAAAAAAAAAAAAAAAAATCACAAAATAAGATACCAACAAAGAAGAAAATAAATAATGCTGTAGGTACTCTACACACTCCACTATTCAAATTTTAACTCATGCACAAATGACAGCTTTACTAGTCATGAGTAATGAGAGGACTAAAATTCTCACTGAAACCCAATAGGCAGTGTTTCTCTGTGTAAATATATGGACTCATGTAACTTTTTCTGTAGGCTTCCTCTGAGCTTTCTACTTTTCCATAAGGTAAAAGTGTAGTCTTTTCACTTTTATGCACAAAAGTGTACTGAAATATTTTTACCAGTAAATACAAAGTGTTTATGGGCTTTCCTGGTGGCTTAGATGATAAATAATCTTTCTCAATGCAGGGGACCTGGGTTTGATCCCTGGGTTGGGAAGAGCCCCTGGGGAAGAGAATGGCTACCCACTCCAGTATTCTTGCCTGGAGAACTCCATGGACAGAGGAGTCTGGTGGGCCACAGCTCCCGTGGTCACAAAGAATTAGACATGACTGAGCAATTAGCACACTCATGGCATTAAAATGAACTTAATAACTTAGTTATCTTTTGTTACCTACTATTAAGGCAGAGCTGTGGTAAGTCATAGATGGCATTATCCATGCGTATTTTTTAATGAAAAGAAGTCTTGGAAGTTGCGGTGAGAAATTGGAATTCAGTGTGGTGGAAAAGCAGCCATGAACGTGTATGCCAGGCAACCTAATGGGTGACAAGGAAGTTGAGATAATATACACTAAATGAAGCCGTGTATGTGTTATGTCACACGTGAGGTAAGTCATAGGTAAAGGAAGCACTGTGGACACACTGCTGGCTTCTTCTGTGCCTGAAGTCGAATGTCCATGAGTTTATATACTCCAGCAACTAATGTTATGGCCAATCTCCTTTTCCATGAGGGATAGCTTCCTCAGTTACCTCATACTGAAATTGAAGGTGGGAGGAGAAGGGGATGACAGAGGATGAAATGGTTGGATGGCATCACCGACTCAATGGACATAAGTTTGAGTAAACTCCAGGAGTTGGTGATGGACAGGGAAGCCTGGCGTGCTGCAGTCCATGGGGTCGCAAAGAGTCGGACATGACTGAGCGACTGAACTGAATTGAACTGAAAGGGTTGCATAAATATTAAGCATACGTTTTAGTTTTCAAACGCTCAATTTTCTCGGATTTCTAGACATAGTGGGAGGTAGCATCACTGACTATGAAATTCAATACAAAAACGCTATTAAATTCAATGGCTTTATGATAGGGGTTAATTTTTTGTATTAATATCCAATTTTTAAAAGTTATCCTTGTCTAAAGCAGAAAGCTGTTAAGCGAGAATGTACTTTAAAGGTAATAAGCAAGTGGAATAAAGATGCCATCTTTCTATCTAGAATGATTTTTGAGTGATGTACTGCCTGCTTAAAATTCATAATCCATGATCTTGGCTTCTGAACTGAAGATGGAGAAATACTACTATTTTCATTTTTCTCTAAATTTTCACTCTTATTGCAAAAGTTTCACTTGACTGTGTACTCTGGGTGTCAAATGATCTCATCTGAAATGGCACAAGCTTATATAAAGTATATCAATGGAGCAGAATGGGGTAAAAGCTAAAGAAATTTTATTGCAAGTGACTACAGCAAGTTGCTCTTTCCTAATATATCAGTTGACATTTTGTGTGCAGAATTCATGCATTTCTAATAGTTCCTATAAAATGTCAGCCTGTTCAGGAACAGTAAGCTTCCAGAGAACAGTCTCCTGTAGCCCATTCAGGGGCCCAGTACTGCCCCACTGCCAGGCTGTGGCCCCAGTGACGTATCACACACAACTTCTCTGAATAAGAGCAAAGTTACTCTAAATGCCATCCACAATTCTGCCCTAAACCCTTTCCCCCCAAAGCTGAACTCGAAGGTCTATTTTATTTTTCAAAACCTCTGTACTATAGTGACAAAGTAAAAAAGAAGTTAAATTCTGAATTATATTATTTGAATTGAGTGAGACTTTTAAATTTGTAATTGAATAAATCCATTTCATTATCAATCAAAGCAACTCACTTGTCTGTGAAATTTTCTTTCTTCTCTCTCTCACGTGCCAATCCCCGATGCACACACAACTGCTCCTTATACTGTAAAAGCTTTCCACAGGAAGAAAAATTGAAACCATGTAAAAACATGAAATTTGTTTTCAAAGAACAAATACAATGGTAAGCATTTATTTTAAACCTCAATTTTTATGTAGTTAAATCTTAACATTCCTAGGAAAGTCTTCCAGATTCCCAGACTAGCCCTAGCCATTCTGATCTTTGAATTGTACCATGGAATATTGCTAAAGGATAGAGATTCAAGAGCCATACTTGAACAGAGCCTCAGTTAAATCCCAGTTCTATATCTTGTAAGTTAAATGACTTTGGCACATCATATAACACCTCTGTGCTTTAATTTCCCTATCTGAAAAACAAATGATAAGGTTACCTACTATTCATGGATTGGTTTTGAATATTAAATGAATTTATAGATGTGAAGTACATTAAACAGTGTCTGGTTCATAGACAACATAAATCTATGCTATTATTAGTATCATCTGTGATTTCTCACTCAACTGTTGTATTATTATCTGAACTTATCATTTTGTACTTTGCACAGGCTCTATTGATAGCTATTTAGTTACAGATACTAGAAAGAGAGGAACAACAACTCAGTCTTGGATTTTGTATCACTTACAGTATTGATAGAAATTCAAGCATGCTAGGTTTTACCTTGAGAAAATAAAAGACTAAAACCATGTTATTTAATCATATACACATGCCAAATTAGATAATTCACTGGTTTAGCTGATGTATATGACAGTTTGTATAAAGATGTTTTAAAACCATGATTAGAACACAAAGACAGAAGAGACAGAAATTGAACAGATGAAAATTGTGAAGCCATTTTAGCAATCTAGCACATGAGAACTAAATGTAGTTTTACACACTTATGCATTTAATATACAAGGAAAGAATAGTAGCTTCTATCTTTGTATTATTTTTAAAAAAAGAATACCAATTTTTAACAGATAGACAAAGTTGTTACTTCTTCCCCTCTTATATTCTGAGGGAAAATCTATCATATGGAGAAAAAAATTAGTGATGAAACCACAAATTATTTGACTCGAGGTGAATTATTTATTACATGTTTACATATTAGATTTCAATAAAAGGTCAGAGAATAGTATGGTTTTGTTGCTTAGTGTGCATTTTCTACAGACTTTAAAGTGTATATATTTGGTATTTTACCCTTTGCTGAGATCTGACTTGATTTAGGTCAGAACTTTGATAACACAGAAAAAAAAAAAGATCATAAATGTTCCCACTTGAACATGAATTTTCTCAAGCATGAATTTGGCAAGATCTGAATAACAGCTAATGTAAGATTCAGCTCTTTGACAAGTGTCTACTATAGTCATTCCATGGTCTCATATGAAGAATTCAGAGTTTCTGATGTGATGGCAGAGTAGATGTTCTGTAGTAAATGTTACAGCACCTGTACTGATGGCAGATGGTTGCCACTGAATAGACCCTGAGTACTCTTCCTTTAAAACAATGCAAATCAAAGTAAGTACCTCATACACAACATGCTTTAAAAATTAATCTAAAAAAAAAAACCCAACAAAACAGAACTCTGGAGTGAGAAAACCAAGATTCTCAATAAAATAACAACAAAATAGGCTTCAGAGAGAAAACTATGCTTATCAAAGGGCTATGTACAAAACAAACTTGAATAAACTTGAAGCATCCAAGGTTCAGCTTCTTGATCTGTGTAACATATTTGGGAAATAATACGTGAGTAACCTTGTTTCACCCCAATTTCTGGTTCAATAATTGACACGAGAAATCCTAAGAACAGCCAGTTATTTCCTCTTGTCCCAAATTTCCTGTTATTTATTTTGAAAGATCCAAGTACTGCTTTTTAGAAAGTAAAGTTAGTAAGATTATCATACAGGATATACTGATAATAGTATCTTTTCTGGTGCATCCATTGTTTATGTAAATAAGAAGAGGCTCCAGTGCTGAGAACTTGAAGAGATGATGCTCAGTTGAAGGTAGTAAAAAGTTGATTTGCAGGCCACCATGATTTATGCAGACGCTTGAGAACTAAACTGCCAATATTCCTGTGCCACTTGGTTTCCAAAAATAGAAAAACTCAGCAGACAGAGATAATGTTTAAAATGCCATCATGAGTAACAGAACCGACTCTTTTGTGCAAAAGCAGAATGGCTTCACAGTTGTCCAGAGTAAATAAAGCACATTTAATCAGAATTGACCTCACAGCTATAACTAAGCCCAGACATAGTGGCTGATGGGCAATCAGTATACGCCAGAAAAAAGAGAAATGCAACATTAGTTGAAGCACTCACAAAACATTCCCTGATAATGCAACTAAATATTTTATTTGTTGATTGAAATATAAATTTCTGAAGGTGTGAGTCTCTTAGTTAGCAAGAACAGTGGACATTGCATTTGGTAGCAGATCCAAGAAGAAGCCATGTTCTGCATTTTCAAGGTATATATTCTTACTCCATAGTCTGTTTACTGAAAAATAGTTAACATACCAACCTGTTTTGTTTAACCCTCTGTCATCCTCTCCATTTGTTAGCAATGATATCCAAGCTGGGTAATGAATCTTTACTCTCTAAGGATCCTACAGGGAACCAAGGCAGGGACCTGATATCCACTTATGAATGTGACAGAAAGCATGTGCTACTCTGTTGTTGACCATAGAGGTCATACCTGTCCAGATGTCTTTTTATACAGGGTTCAGGATTTTGGCGGAGAAGGCAATGGCACCCCACTCCAGTACTCTTGCCAGGAAAATCCCATGGACGGAGGAGCCTGGTAGGCTGCACTCCATGGGGTTGCAAAGAGTCAGACACGACTGAGCGACTTCACTTTCACTTTTCACTTTTATGCATTGGAGAAGGAAATAGCAACCCAGTCCAGTGTTCTTGCCTGGAGAATCCCAAGGATGGTGGAGCCTCGTGGGCTGCCGTCTATGGGGTCACACAGAGTCGGACATGACTGAAGCGACTTAGCAGCAGCAGCAGGAGGATTTTGGCTTTCTGAAAACCCTGGAACTGACAAGAATCATACAGCTCCATACACACGATCAATGTAACACTGAAAAGAACTTTGTCCTGAGAGCACGTTGTTCAGTTCAGTTCAGTTCAGTTCAGTTCAGTCAGTCATGTCTGACTCTTTGTGACCCTATGGACTGCAGCATGCCGGGCTTCCCTGTCCATCACCAATTCATGGAGCTTGCTCAAATTCATATCCCTTAACCAGTGAAGTCATCCAACCATCTTATCCTCTGCTTGGGTCAATATGAACCATAGTCTAGCTTTAGGTTTCTACAAACCTGAAATTCGAAGTCTGAGTTTAAACAGATCCTAGTTTGCTATTAGGCTGATATCGAATAACTTATTGAGGAGGAAGGAAAAAAAATATACAACAGGTTTATTTATTCAAAGATGCCAGCATACGTTTCAACCATCTAGAGAACTCACATATTCTATTAAGAGCAATCTCTTTCCAGAGCAAAAGTTTGGAAATAAAATTTATGAGTCAGAGGGTTTCTGAGAAAGCAGGAAATTAGAACAAGGAAGACACCAAGTTGAATTCTCCTTAGTATCCCTCAGTGCCTAACACATTAAGAAAAAAATACAGATATATGGCTTTAGTAAAGATATAGGTTGCAATACTTGACCAGAAAATAAACACAATGTATATGTATTGTGATTGCAGAATAATTATAGAGATGCTCTTTACTTATATTATAGTGAGTAGAGTCTGAGATTATATACCAGAAACCTGGGTTTTGATTCTAGTTCTCTCACTAATTAGCTGTGTGACTTTAATAACATTTTGCTTAATTTCTCTGACCCTCAGTTTCTACAGTTGCAGATGATTTTTTTTTCTATCACAAAATCATTATAAGGATAAGAATTCTATATTTAAAGCCCTCTGTGAATTGTGATACATTTTTCTATTTCACAATATTATCCTCCCAGATTTCTCTGCATTTGACAGAAACAAATTTTTAAAAAATGAGTATAATTTTAAGGCATACAGAAAACTTCCTTTGCTTTCATAATAAACAGCTTGCAATTAACAGCACTTAATTTTTATGACGATGCTTATAGGAAAATTCAGTTATTGTACGAAAACTTGGTGCATAAATATTCAGTAAACACTTTTCAAAAGCTACCTAAATTGTCTTTATAAAATATAAATACATGTGAGGGAAGAAAATCAACTGCTAAAACGAATTGCTGTCTTTGCGTTCTCTAACAATAAGCTTCTATGAAGGAAGATAATGAGGTTTTACATTTGCATAACACCTGTTTAAACAGGCTCAGACTGAGAAGGAAATGTACCTTGTACCAGCCAATGTCCTGGGCCTGGAAGTGCTGAGAACAATTTGAAAAATTTGCCTCTAACTTAGCTGAAACAGCTTCACAGCCATTTTTGGGGAATATGCTATTTTTAATGTTCATTGTGATTACTTACAGCAAACAAAATGCACATTAAAAGTTTGAGCTTCATTTTTGTTTCCTGTTGCTGACTGCAGAAGGGACCAGATGTAACTTTTTCTACTTCTTAAAGCAAATTGGTCCAATTCTTCCTAGAATATGTTTAGTCATCTCACCAACTGAGAAGTATTTTTTAAATAAATATATTTGCAAGATTTGAACTAGGGTTATTATTTGAAAGCATCCTATCCCAGATATAATCACAGCAGCCATTGACAATCAGCAATATTTTGTAGAATTTTTTAGAAAACATACACAAATACCAGCTACTTAACTAATAGGTTTCCTTCTCCTTCTACTCAAGCCAGTAGCTTTCCTCAGCTTTACTATGGAAACTTCTATTAAGCAAATGTCACATTTGTGGTTAATAAGTACTACATTACAGTTTATGAGCAGCTGAATTTGTAATGTTCAGAGTAGTTATATTTCATCCTTAGGCAATGGTGGTTGTAGTTTGCTGACTCTTTACCTTTCAGTCTTCAAAAATAAAAATAATAATGTATGTACTAATGTCATTCATTTACCTAAGCCCACCTTAAAATTCGTCCAGGCACTTTTAAAGTAAAAATGCTTGTGATTTACACTTGTCTTTTAGACAGCAATCAAAAAGCAGACCTGTATTCATGTGGAAATACAAGAATTTCAGTATTCACAATCCAGATCTGGATTTGGATCTCAGGTCTGCTCCTTCTCGCTGTAAAAATGTGAAAAAAGTCACATCATTTTTTGTGCTTTTTTTTTCCCCTGATCTGTAAAATAGACCCTCCAATGTTTACCTTTTAAATCACAACAGGAAGCAGATAAGATAGCCAATCTTAAGACTTTACAAGGAAAATTTGTTCAGTGTTATTTCACTTCCCATCATTTAACCTCAATAGGTTAAAAAAAAAAAAAAAAAAGATAAGCATGTCTATAGATAACACGTAAAATATCCTACTAGAATTTAACTGAAAAATATCATGCATCAGTTTCAGCCACTTTAAAATAATTCACTCGAGAATTTATTTAACAATTTAAAAAATATGTCTTATAAAGAAGAAACTATATGTATTAAAGCCAAAGAGTTATTTATCACATTCTAATCAGATTGTACTTGACTTCAAGATCTAGTACAAAACAAACTTCTATTGATTAGAGGTTCAGAAGATTGATTAGAGGTTTTAACCCATAACCCTTAATAGATGGATAGACTTCAATTTTGATTTTGTGGTAGACCCAGGAATCTGTACATTTTACAAGTTTCCAAGACTATTTTGATACAGATGGCCAATAAACCATATTCTGAAAAACTCTCAAATATTGCACAGATAATCCCCAACTAAACATAAGGTGGCACTAAAACATGCAGTGACATTCATTTGGAGTACAAAGGAATCCTTGAATTTAATAAATCAACATTTATAAAGTCATTATTCTGAGAAAGGCAGTCTGCCAAGTGTAATCAAAGATGAAGAGATGTCTAAGAATCTGTGCCAACCTTATTCTAACACAGAAGAGTAAATAATAGTGTGCTAGATAATGTGTTTTTCATTGTTGATTATGAAATTGTCACATAGGTTAATGCCATTTTGCCCCATTTTAATTTCAAGGGTTAATGCAAATTTTACTTGCTTCAAGAAAGACTGCAGACAATGGCATTCTAACCAGAAGGAAAGACATTTCCTTATACCTCTCAGTGTAGCACTACAAATTATCTTTTCCTAATACAAATGATCTCTAGTGAATATGAAAGATCACATTTTGAAAGTACCCACTTTACAGAACTTAGGTATATCCAAGATTATAACCCTAACATCTTGTTCAAAGAAATACACTTGTAATCTTTTTTCTTATATGAAAATTCTTCAGCTTTTAATTTGTCCTATAACTTCTAGAAGCTCAACATTTTTGTTTCAGTTTTTTTTCAGACATCTCAGATGGAGAAAATTGGACCCAATTTCTTGCCAAGAAAACCCATTTAATTAACTGATCAATACTCTGCTAGACCCAAGCAATGCTGTGACATACATGAAATCTTGCTCTTGAAGAAACTAAGGTCTTAGGTGTTAAAGTGATTTGACGGAGATCACAGGGATCATTACCAGAAAACTCTGGGCTTGAACCCCAGCCTTTGAACTCTTAATTTGTGCCCTTGATTGCAAGGTCAGAAATATCGGTTGTGGGATGAAGGCATCACTTGGTTTTATGAAAACTTGAACCAGGCTAATGCTAGCTAAAAATTTTTCTTGTAATTGTACATTCAATAACAGAATTAATGCAGTGTATTAAGAATTGTAAAATTAGGTTTTAAAGCCATGATTAAATTTCATGAGAGCAAAAAGAAATGAAGATAGCATTATCATAATGATATCTTATTAAATTGAATTTTAAAATTCTGATTGAAGGAGATCTACCAGATGAGAACATTAGGGAAGATAATATTCCTTCTATCCAAAGGTTTCATAGCTCTGTTTTACAAAATTTGTTGTATTTTAAATAAATCCATGGATCAAACTATCAAAATGTTTCTTTAGGCCCCAACTATCTAGATTAACAAACTGTCAAAAAAATACCTGGGTATGGTGTCATGAGAAGGTAAACTAATCTCAAATGCCACCTCACTGTTTAAGGAATTTTCTTCTTCAAAAAGAGCTGAAAACATTCAGGAATCCACTATTCTCTCATTCAGCACTTCAAAGTACCATGAAATTTTTTAGATGGTGAATATAAAACACAAAAATACTTAGCTCTTCCTAGTGATTCAAATTTTCTATCTTAGCTGATTGATCAGTAGGTAAATACTTATAAGCCAAATATTTACTTATAAATCCAAATGCAATAAGATTGCAGAGGATAAGAATTCAGTATAGTTTTTCAGAGAGGAAACTCCAGAAGTGACTGTGAAGTTCTGATCCTGGCTTTACCACCAACTAGCTGGATGACTTGGAAAATTCACTCTAACTCTGTCACATTATCCTTATTTGTTAAAGTGGGGTTTTAGAAATATATGCTTAATTGAGTTAAGGGAGAACTGAATTAAATAATATATCTAAATTGCTTTGAAGAGTACCTGGAATGTGATTTTGCCATATAAACAAGATTAATACATGTAAAGATTTTTTAAAAAATCTTCTAGAAAAGCAAATATAAAGCAGTTATATAGTAATGAATGGAAATTTACCAGGAAGAAAATGATGAAAATTTTCTAAAGCACACAAAAGCCTGGGAAAAGCATGAGTAACATCAGAAAATGGAGACCAACTCTGCATTGGGCAAGAATAATAAAGGTATTGAACTTTGTGACCCATAAAGATGGGTTAAGAAGAGAGCTGAAAAGCCTTCAGGTTTGCCCTTCAACAATGTTGTAACTTTAAAGCGATCATCCTTTCCTTTATTTCAGGAGCAGAATGAGCTTATTTGAGAACATTGCTAGAGAAGAACATGGTTGTATATGGATTTTCCTATCAACCAGGTGTTCGAGAGCACCGACTGTATTTACACCGTACATGTGTGCTTCGTTGCTTCAGTCGTGTGCGAATGCCACCCAATAGACTGTACCCCGCCAGGCCCCTCCGTCCACGGGACTTCCCAGACAAGAATACTTGAGTGGGTTGCCATTTCCTCCTCCAGGGGATCTTCCCAACCCGAGGATCAAACCTGCTTCTCTTGTGGCTCTTGCATTGGCAGAGGGATCTTTCACCACCGAGTCACCTAGGAAGCCCATATTTACACTAGCAATTGCCTTATCTTTCCAGTGTTTCAAAAAATTCTTTTAGCTGTTTTATGAAGGATGAACCAAACGGAGGGCAAGAGATTGAAAACAGGGAGATACATTTAAAATCTCCTGGAACTATGTGGGTTTTCCTTGTTGTTGCTCAGTGGCTCAGTCGTGTCCGACTCTTTGCAGCCCCATGGACTGTAGCCGGCCAGGCTCCTCTGTCCATGGAATTCTCCAGGCAAGAATACTGGAGTGGGTTGCCATTTCCTTCTCCAGACTATGTGGGTAAAAAAACTAATAGATTTTTTCAATAAAAAAAATCACCGAATCCTGCTCACTGTGCTTAGTTGCTCAGTCACGTCCCCGGGGACTGCAGCTCGCTGGCGCCTCTGTCTGCGGGGATTCTCCAAGCTGGAGTGGGTCACCATTTCCTACTCCAGGGGATCTTCCCAACCCAGGGATTGAACCCATGTCTCTTGGGTTTCCTGCACTGGCAGGCAGATTCTTTACCACTGCACCACCTGGGAAGTTACTAGGACCAAAACAAATACAAGGACCAAAATTTACTGAATCTGAAATTTTGCCCAGTGTTTTCAATATAGTCTTTGTTCTGTGGTGGGTATAAACATACATCATAACATGATACTGGGTTGAAGTGGTGTAATTCCATTTTGTAGAACTAAAAGAGTAAAACAGTAGTAATTTCATGATTCGTTATGGTACCTTATTTAGTGGGAAACAATTTAATACACGACATGATAAAGAATGCCGAAGTAAACTCAAATGATCTTAAAAGAATTGACCAAAAGATGAATTTTCTATTCATAATAGTTAGATTTAGGAATTATATCAAATTACATTTTATAATTATTTGCAAAAGAAATAAAATATGTAACTACATTCTTCTCAGATATATATATTTTAAAGAAAATTATTTCAGAGGTAATTAAATTATTTCAGAGATAATTAAATGAGTTAAACATTACTCTTTAAGCTTTGAGGTGAGGAAGTGTATTAGTTGTGTTCTTCAGATGCTATTTTTTTAGTTCAGTAATCCTATTTAAGGTGCTGTGGTTTTATAGTTTTCAATAAAGATTTAATTATGCATAAGATCATTAAAACCTGTCCTTGCAAACCTTTCAAAGGGAGAGCTGCTTTCAAACAACTGGATGTTCATAAGGATTGAGATGATGAATAATAAGGATTTGTTCATGTTGTTTTTAATTTACACATAATTATAAAAAATTACCTCCAACCTATTTCATTTCTTCCATGAGATAACTCTCCAGGGTAACTTTCTTGCCTTTCTCCCCTTTTATATGTGCTGAAAAGTCCTGAGGTTTTGTATACCAAAAGATGGCCTGGATGGACTGGAACACGAGCACACTTATTCTGGAATTCAGACCCACCTAGTTCATGTATGGATATGAGAGTTGGACTGTGAAGAAAGCTGAGCACTGAAAAATTGATGCTTTTGAACTGTGGTGTTGGAGAAGACTCTTGAGAGTCCCTTGGACTGCAAGGCGATCCAACCAATCCATCCTAAAGGAGATCAGTCCTGGGTGTTCATTGGAAGGACTGATGCTGAAGCTGAAACTCCAGTAATTTGGCCACCTCATGCGAAGAGTTGACTCATTGGAAAAGACCCTGATGCTGGGAGGGATTGGGGGCAGGAGGAGAAGGGGACGACAGAGGATGAGATGGCTGGATGGCATCATCGACTCGATGGGCATGAGTTTGAGTAAACTCCGGGAGTTTGTGATGGACAGGGAGGCCTGGCGTGCTGCAATTCATGGGGTCGCAAAGAGTCGGACACGACTGAGCCACTGAACTGAACTGAACTGAGTTCATCTGGATGGCATACAGAATGTTCTGGGGGATGGCAGGATTAAGGAGGGTGCTGGGAAAGAAATCTAACATGAAGAGAGATTTGACTCAGGAGTCCTCATCCCGAGAATCAGAATGTGGGGATCGTTCTGGGTCCCCTGGAACTCCTCATGTTATTCCAGATCTGAGTCTTATACACTAACAGGAAATAAAATCTCAGAGAAGTGTTTGTTAATTATCCGTAACACAATGATAGTCTCCTCTAGGATGAGTACAATGAGTTGTTGTTTGTTATTGCTGTCTAGTTGTTCAGTCATGTTTGACTGTTTTGCAACTCCATGGATTGCAGCCCACAAGGCTCCTCTGTCCATGAAATTCTCCAGGCAAGAATACTGGAGTGGGTTGCCATTTCCTTCTCCAGGGGATCTACCAGACCCATGGATCAAACCCATGTCTCCTGCTCTGGCAGGCGGATGTTTTTACCACTGAACCACCAGGGAAGCTGAAGTACAATGAGGTATGACATTAAATAGGTAAGAGGAATGCTTTGTATTTAGAGAAGAATACCCTGGGAGTTGGTGATGGACAGGGAGGCCTGGCGTGCTGCGGTTCATGGGGTCGCAAAGAGTCGGACACGACTGAATGATTGAACTGAATTGAACTGTGTCCCACCTAGAGGGCATTATGTAGTTATGTGTCACTATTCAAACCTGGGCTTTGGGGCTGTGGTGGGATAAGTGACTTCATCTCCTGATTAGCTGTGTTATATTGGGCAACCACCATAGCCTTTCTGGGCTTCTGTAGTGTCATTTGTAAAATGAATAAGATAATAGTGTCAAATTTAGAAGGTTTGGGGGAATGTTAAATGAATTTGCACACACATGACATTAAGAACAGCACTTGGCACACAATGAACACTCAGTACATTTATAATTATTTGTTATTATTAGCTACATTGAGCCCTTAGGTATTTTGTTTACAGAAGAAATAGTGAGGGGTGCTCTTGGAAAGAGGGAGTAGAGTTATAATGTGGATGCTACATGCAGTGAAAGGATTGAGGAACTGACAATACCCCATTACAATAAAGCTGCAAAAGAAAATCATCATAACATATTGAAAACAAAAGATAATTCTGAAAATCAAATATAACTAGACATCCTGTATATTTAATTGTTAAATGTGGCAACCCTAAGCAGATATTTCATGGAGAGAAAGAATATTGAATTAGGAATTTAAAGACCATTTTGTGAAAGCAGAAACTACTACTATTTCTTTGGATGTACTCAGGTTAATTACTTCCTATCTCTGAGCATCAGTTATCTGATGTAGGTTGTATGTATTCTAAGTTGCTTCAGTATGTCCAACTCTTTGCAACCCTGGATTGTAGCCTGCCAGGCTCCTCTGTCCATGGATTTCTCCAGGGAAGAATACTGGAGTGAGTTGCCATGTCCTCCTCCAGGGGATCTTCCCAACCCAGGGACTGAACCTGCGTTTCCTATGTCTCCTGTATTGGCAGGCAGTTTCTATAACACTAGCACCACCTGAGCAGCCCCTCATGTAGGCTAAGAGATACTTAGGAGATGACCTCTAAATCCTTCTGCAGTTCTCATGTTCTGCATATGTAAATAATGTTTAGAACTTGGGGCTAACACTTTTAATATAGGCTGCTGATACTCATATTGACATTGAACATTCATTCTTTCTTACACATAGTTCATTACTTCTTTTATTTTATGTATAATTCTAAAAATAAGTTCATTTTCAAATGTGCAAACTGAGGTTCAGATATTAACTGGTTTAGTCAGTTTCCTGGTGGCTCAGATGATAGAGTCTACTGTGATGTAGGAGACCCAGGTTCAAACCCTGGGTCACAAAGATATCCTGGAAAAGGGAATGGCAACCTACTCTAGTATGCTTCCACAGAGAATTCCATGGACAGTGAAGCCTGGTGAGCTACAGTCCATGAGGTCGTAAGGAGTCAGACATGACTGAGAAACTAACATTTTTTTTTTTAACACTATACATTTAATAAATTTAGCAGTCAGGGTTTAATTCCTCTTCTTTCAAATCTCTTCTCTTTTTGTCACTCTCAACATCCTTGAGCTTTCTTTGAGTTTTCTTTTGGTATTTAAAATGAGTTGTTAATAGAGGATATTAAAGTAAGTAAATGTAAAAATAGATATTATATTACTGAGAGAATAATTATTAAAGTATAATCATAAATTTTCACTAATAAATAATTGCTGAAATGTAATTATAAGTTTTTACATTAGAGGAGACACTAATGAAAGGCATTTATATATTTTTTATTTTTTTTCTTTCCCCTTTAACAGTATCATTCCTGTGATTCTACTTTTAAAATAGGGTTTCAAGGTTTCTAGGGAAGGAGATTGGTGTCAGAATTTCCAATAAAAGCTTGATTGTGTGATAGATTACCTGCTCAAGTAGTGATGTATAGTTTCCAATAATTTTGAAAGCACATTTAGCCCTCATTCTACTGTATGTATTACATAGATTTTATTTGAAATTTTGCAAAAGTGCTACCCAATCATTCTTTGTACTTAAGATGAAGGGGAAAGCTGTAAGTTTCACTAAAGCATGACACTTCCAAGCACATATTCACTATACATATATATATATAAATTTTTTTTTTCAAATTTTTCCTTGAACACTTAACAGGTCAGTAGGCAAGATATTATAGAGACAGAGTACTTTGGTATAATGCAAGTGTTTTAGAAGCAGATTGATGTCTGCCCTCATAAATTAGGAATTAAGCAATGACAAAAAAAAAAAAAAAGAAATCAGCAGCATTGTGTTTTCAATTAGGGGCTAGAAGAGGGACTTCCCTGGCTGTCTAGCAGTTAAGAGTTCGCTTCCCAATTCAGGGGTTCAATGGTTCAATCCCTGGTCAGGAAGCTAGGATCTCACAAGTTGTGGGGCCAAAAAAAACCAAAACATAAAGCAGAAGCAATATTGTAACAAATTCAATAAAGTCTTTAAAAATGATGTAGATAAAAAAAAAATCTTGAAAAATAAGAGCTAGGAGAATGACAGTCAATGAGGTACTCTGAATAATTCCAACAGTTACAAGATGCTTCAAGGCATGTGTTTAGTGATGCAATTAAATAGCATGATCATGAATATTATGGCTTTGTTTGGGTCTTGTGTAGGGTGGAGCATGTGAGTATAAGAAAAATATCCTTAGGAAGACAAGGTAGTGCCTCAAAGTACAAGAGGAACAACTTTTCTTTTCCGAATCATTGAGTCTTCTCATTCAAGTGAGGAAATGGCGTGAAACAAATAGCCTACATAAGGATATTTAAGTAAAGCATGTTTACTTAAATAATGATTAATTTGTATGATAAAAAAGAGATAAATCTTCCAGCTTGGGGGATTGGGATTAACAGAGGTAATCAGAGCTGAGATGGAATTTGGTCCAATTTTACACTCAACTCATGTGCTCCAGACAGGCAGGAGAGATGTCTGGCTCTCAAGGCCCTTCAGTGCTCTATTTCTTCTTATCCTTGTCAATCACTCCCTCTCAAGGCAGTGTACATATGACTGGATCCTCATATCAGTTATAACCCATGATCCCCAGCCTCCCCAGTGTAACCAAATCCTTCCACTACCATTAGTGGGATGATCGTTTGCCATAGCTAGCAAATATATAGAATTAACACTGGCTTTCATATTGTTTTGTGGTATCAGGTAAGTGAAAATATCTGAAATATAGCACTTATTATATAACAGAGAACACCCAAATAATTTTTTTAATTATTTCACTTTTATGTTTTTATCAATAGTATCTCTCTTACGCTTACAAAACTTTAAGAGGTGAGGATTATAATTCCACAATGAAGATTAGAAAATTAAGTCACAATTTATAAAGACCTTATGTCCTGAGTATTGTAACCTACATATTACTTTTGACTCTAGAATCCCAGCTTTCAACCGTCTTAATTATACTTAAGTTTCCAGATATAATCTGGACTGAAGTCGCGAACTCTGGTGGGGAAAATGCTGGTGATGTTTGCACATCATTTTTTAGTATTTTCTCATTGGCATGTGTTATTTGCGTTCCTCCTCCCCTTCCTCCTTCTCCTTGTTCTTTAATGATATCGCTGGAGAAAGTGATGAGAGATGATAGGGAGTTTTCTGATGAAATAATTAAGACCTGGAGCTATATAGAGATGGATTTGAGACACTTTCCTGACCTTATCCGAGTTTGTTCATGGGGAAGCAATAGGCCAAGTCCAGAAGAGGAGGTTCTAGGAGGGTCCATCAGGCTTTCAGCAGGACACTGACCAGCCACAGTGTCCACGGGTGCTTGAGCCTGGATACTTAAATGACTAGCAACAACCACTGCGGCAGTTCTAGGAAGTAACAGTCATCTCACTGCACACGAAGCAAGCAGACATAAAGGCAATTAAGTCATTCTTCCTCAATTTCCCACCATGATGCAGACACCTCCATCTCCATCTAAATGCACTTGCTCTCCGAGAGGAAAAGGGAAATCACTCAGTGCCTTCCAGACTGACATCTTGCTATTCTCTTCTTCCTTCTTGGCCCATATTCCCTACATATGGTTTCAAATACTCCAGATTTAATATAAATGAAAAGTGCCCCTTCCATTCCCCATGGAATTCAAGTGTCTCCATCTTAATCAGTTCAGTTTAGTTCAGTCACTCAGTCGTGTCCACCTCTTTGCGACCCCATGAACCGCAGCACGCCAGGCCTCCCTGTCTATCACCAACACCAGGAGTCCGCCCAAACCCGTGTCCATCGAGTCGGTGATGCCGTCCATCCATCTCACCCTCTGTCGTCCCCGTCTCCTCCTCCCCTCAATCTTTCCCAGCCTCAGGGTCTTTTCAAATGAGTCAGCTCTTCACATTAGGTGGCCAAAGTACTGGAGTTTCAGCTTCACCATCAGTCCTTCCAATGAACACCCAGGACTGATCTCCTTTAGGATGGACTGGTTGGATCTCCTTGCAGTCCAAGGGACTCTCAAGAGTCTTCTCCAGCACCACAGTTCAAAAGCATCAATTCTTCAGCGCTCAGCTTTCTTTATAGTCCAACTCTCACATCCATACATGACCACCGGAAAAACCATAGTCTTCCATCTAAATAGACTTAGACTAATTCCGCTACCCAATGTTGTCACATAAAAATTGGAAATAATTAATTACCTTTGTGCTGCTTGTTTTACTTCTATCAATGCTGGGTCTAAGGGTTTCTCCTTATATTCTAGGCTGAAAGCAGGATGTTTCTTCCAGTATCCTCTATAATCCTCTGTCCTTCATATTCTATGGAGAATCTATTCTATTTTCCTACCTGTGCTTCTACTTTTCCTTGGGCATTTTTTTTCCTTTACTCTTCTGGCCAGAATTCCCTGACTCTATCAGCAAATATATGTCTAAACTTTTTTTGTGTATCTTTATTATTAATATAATATAATATTATTTATTTATTTTAATTTTATTTAATTTAATTAATTTTATTTAATAAATTAATTATTAATATAATATAATGTTGTTAATATAATATTATAATATAATCATATATTATTCCCTAAAATTTTGTTTTGAGGTTGATTTATATACCATGAAATTCACCCAAGTTAAATTACAGTTGAGTAAGAGTTTTAATGAATTTATACAATGGTGAAAAACCTCACTATGATTCTATTTTAGAACAATCTCACCATTCACATACAATTCATGTTAGTTAAAAAATACCTTGGAGAAAAGCACTAAGGAATCTGGATAATATCACATGTTCCTATTTTAGCTGTGCCAACTACAGTCTAGACTACTGAGGAAGGAAACTAGTCTTCCACCTCCCCCATTCCTGCACATAGAATCTGTATTAATTACATCATTCAATCTTTCTTCTGATAGTTTGTTACATGGAAGAGAAATGTGTGTTTGTTCTGCAAGCATCCCACTAATGTCCAGCACCTGTGTTGGAAATGGGTTGAATGTAGAAACTTTTAATCATCTCCGCTGGACATATTTGGACTAGGCTCCCTCAGAAAGCAGTGAAATATTCAGGAGGATCTAGGTGAACACCTACTTGTCAAGAATACAGTAGAAGTGGGAATTCCCTGGAGGTCCAATGCTTAGAACTCAAACACTTTCACTGTCTAGGGCCAGGTTTGATCCCTGGTTGGGGAACTAAGATGCTACAAGACACGTTGCCTGGACCAAAAAAAAAAAAAAAGTAAGACTGGAAGTACCATGTGGGTCATTAGAAGATATTGCCATTCTTAAAAATCTCAAAACAATCTAAGATTTAAAGTCACCTTAAAGACATAAAAGAGATTTTTCAAAAGAAAAACACACCTTTATAATAGTTAAGTGACAAAGAATTTGTAGATATAACTACTATTCATGAAGGTGCCCATTGAAGCATAAAGACACATCTTTTTTTTTAGGTGCAGGTATGTCAGGGCCACCCATAAACTTGAAAATCTTCTTCAGGCCAGTACTGTGCAGTCATTTTAAGTGATGCTGTATCTGGTGTGAGATTTAATGTAACAGTCTGGCAGAATAGAATATAATCTTATTACAAAAAGCACATATATATTTTTATAAAAATACATCATTGGAATTCAATTACATACCAATCACAGGTGTGTTTATGCTAGATTAGTTTAATTTATTTTGGTCATTTTGGCACATTGGATTTGCACCATTAGCTATTGTCTTAAATATAAGAAATCTAGTGTCAAGATGGCTAAGGATGAGCTGAGAGATCTATTAGAAACCCTATTTCCCGACATTTATTATGTTCATTCTCCCATTTGACGATGCTTTGCATAATACTATGCTGAATCTGACAACATCGATTGCTGTCAGGATAGACTAGCTCAAGATTTTTGTATAGTATGAGTGCACTGAAATCCATGATACAAACCAGTATTTTTTTATTTTGTTGGCTAACGTCAAGCTATTGATCCAATTCAGTATTCACCTTTCTGGTGAGGCTTTCTTGGACCTCACCTACTTCTGGAATGAATTCCTCCTCTGAGACCTCTAATACACCACTAATTGTTTTTTTTTGTAATTAATAAACTTCATATTTTAGAGAGGTCCCTCTAGGGTTTGGTCACAGCCTCACCTACTCATGGAAGTACAAGCGCTGTACACAGAAGAAAGGGACAATATCCAGGAGATGCAGAACCTATCCTACAATGTGCAATGACAGGAGTCAGATAAATACAAATAGGACAGGATTCTCGCAGTGTTAAGTGAAAGGGAACATAAAGGTGGATAACAGAGATACTGCTAATATGGGTCCACTTGCCTGTATTAAATACTGTTGGGGCACTGTTTAGTCACCTGGCTAGACCCCAGGGAGGCTATGCTACAAAGCACTGCTGAGGTTGCTCTTAGAAGTTTGGGAAGCCATGACTCCAAAATGATGTAACACAGAAACAGCAGGATTAGCAAAGTAGATGGTGGAAGAGGGAATCAAAAGGTTTCCACCCATTGAGAATGAACTTCCATGGAAACTGCCCTCAAGGACAAAAATCTATGAGAAAGTCTATTTTCTGACCATGACCCATAGGCAGCAAAGGACTGTGATCCCAGAGAGAAGAGAAACAAATGAGGTGACCCTTTGATTACACCAGTTTACTGCTTGAAGACAAGTTCCAGGCTGTGGTAGGGGAGAAAAATCCAAACAGTCTAAGTTGAGGAGTTAGAGGTCTAAAATACGGGAGGTTGAGGGTGGGGTTAGATTTGCAGGCTGGAGCACTGAGGAAAGGGAACTGGGCAGAGAGCTCCATGGATCTGCAGAGGATTCCCCTGCTCTTTGGTTAGACTCCCACCTGCACAGAGGAAACACAACCCAAACAGTCAACCAGACAACTCTACACAGGATAGGAGGGGAACACAGGAAATATTCTTGCAAGGCTGTACACCGAATGTCTGGAGGTATATTATTTGAAGTTAAAGACAGATATTCTAAACCTGACAATCATCCCTATTCATTGGGAAGATTCTACCCTCATACATTTTTATTATTTTCTCCTTACTCCATTGTCCTAATCACAGGCATACTTTACAGCTTTATGCAGACATTAAAAATAAGGTAGGCGTTAAGGTCATTCTGCAATGTCTATGCTTTGATGGAGGTGGTATGCTGTACTGCTTTCTCAGCAAAAGGTTCTTGCTCTTGCTGGACCATAATTTTTCACTGCATTTAGATTTCTTAATAATAGTTAATCTACTGAAATATTACCTTAAGAAGAAATGAGAAATAGAAAGTTAAATCTATTTAAGTAGTATAGATTATTGTTCAAATGCATCTTAGTACATTTTACATTAGATGATAAGTAGACTTTAATGTATTTTTCTTTTAAACAACAAACTATTAGCATTTAAACCCTATATTCTTGGAATTCATTTGAAATTGATCTATCTTACCAGATGGAAAAATTAAGTTATTAGCTTTACATTTTATTGAATATGATTGCTACCCATAAATCAGGTTTATGGGTAACAACCATATTCTAAATAATAGCCTGTTATATGTTCATGTTTTATAACATTGGAATTATCCTAAATTACCATTCTAATAATGTATTACTATTTTTCAAAGTCATTTTTATGTTTTTTCCTGTTGCAAATGTAGCATACTCATTATGACATAGGGTTTAAGAGCACAAGGTCTAGAGCCAGAATTCCTCATTAAAAATCCTTGCTCACCATTTCCTCATATTTCCCTCAGTAACTTTGTGTATAACATTTCTCATTTACATAAGTAAACATAATAATATCTACTTGTACATTTGCTTGAAATTACATTATAATACATGTAAAGGGCTTAGAATTTATACTCATATTTTAAAGTCCTGCAAATGCTGTTTTTATTATTTTTATTCATGATATAAAGATCTGGCAAACATAGATCTATGAAAGAAGATCTCCTCTATTCTTACCAAATATAGATAATAATTGATATTTTGTTCTTTTAGATTGTTTTTCTGATGAAGATTTGAATACTTTCTATAATTTAAATATTTATAAATACTTGGGGATAGACAATCTTCTAACCTGAAAACATAGAGATGTTTATTATTATTTCTTTAGAAATTAATAACAATTGAATTTATGGACATGCTTCTTTAAAGATTTTTGGACATATTTTAATATACCCAAATTGTTACCAAAATTCAAACTTCCAAAGTACTCCACTCACTTCTCTGCTCGTATTGCCAGCACTTACCAAATCAAAGGCTGACATTGCCTTCTCCATATCTCTGTTAGTGCATGCTCAGTGGTGTCTGATTCTTTGCAAACCCAGGGTCCTTTGTCCATGGGATTCTCCAGGCAAGAATACTGGGGTGGTTTGCCATTTCCTTCTCTGTGGGACCTTCCTGACCCAGGGATCAACCCGTGTCTTCAGCATTGTAGGCGGATTCTTTATCACTGAGCTACCAGGGAAGCTCCATATCTTGGGGTCTCCTCTTTTCTGTAAACCTTTACTACATTTTTCTCACTTATAATCTGGCCTGGCTTTTATTTTTCAAAATCGGTTACAGCAACCTTGACTTTATACAGCCTCTGATCTTAAGTATTGAAAGGAATCTGTGCTTTACTACTGCTCACAGATTTTCAGAGTTTCATTGTGAGTTTAAATTTATTTGACAATGTAAATAATATCTTGATTTATTAGACAATTTTCTTGAAAACTACATTTTTTTAGTTTGATGACTGCTGACATAATTCAGTGAGGGTTGGTGTTGTTAAAATAATGAGCTCTTTCAAATATAAAATCTTATCTTAACTGTAAAATAATTGTTAAAGCATTACTATCTAGGTTAACTTTTCCACATATTTATTCAATGGAATCTTTTTAAAGATACTCAAAAAGCCAACCTTAACAATCATGTCCAATGTTGTCTATTGTTGCTTAATACTGGTTTAAAAGGATTGAGTCGACTGTGTGTCACCCTTAATTGTCAATATTGTGGCTTTTGTAGTATTACCCTTGGTGGAAGCCTATGGAAAAGTGTATATTATTGGATTTGTAGATCTGTAATTGTGATAAACATGAAAGTATTTTAACTTGGATACTAAATTTTGTATGGCATATGACTGTTCCACATCAAATATTTTGTCTATCAAAGATCACTTTTATAATGGGCCATGAAAAACATACTTGAGTCAAAACACTAGTATGATATATTAGCAGAAGGTAGATCTATAATATGTCAATTTATACTTTACTTGATATAATTATACTTGTTTTTAAGGTGCTTTAAGATGCTAAAATTATTTAATCTTACTCTGGTTTATGTAGCATGGAGTTGAACAACTGCATTTGTGTTGTCTGAAAGCCTCAATATGATGATGTAATTGAAATCATATTTGGGACTTCCAGGCTCAAGACAATGGTAGCTTATGCCTACGTCTTTTCCCAGTATTTCATCCAAAACAATACAAAATAACAAGAGTAAGAACTACTTTCTCTCCCTTTTAAAAAGTGCTTTTATATTAGAGGCATTAGCCCTATATCTGTGACATAGGTTGTAAACATTTTCTTCCAGTTTTTCATTTACTTTTAAATTAAAAAAGAGTATTATGAGAAGACAGCTTTGGGTTTGATATGATTAAGAATAATTTATGTGAGTGATGCATTCAACCTCCTATATCTCAGTTACTTCACATGTTGAATTATCTTTTCCTTACAAATAATCTCAACCATGTACTTCCATTGTCATATTCCGGAACCAGAGCTCGACACACTCCAAACTCTTAATTTCAAGCATCATACTGTGAATACCAGTATCAGTAGCCCACCTACTCTACTTATACTACTCTATCAATTTCTTGACCTAATTGAGTCAGTTATTTGATTACCTATTGCTAATTTTCTTTTATTGTTTTTAAAAATGTCATCACTCTGTCGGTCATCACATACTGACTTGGAATCCACAGTTCAGCATTATAATCAATCCCTTTCAATCAGTCTCAACTTCATTGCCTTTCTCACCTACAAAATGCACATCTCAGCTTAAAACTATCTTCTGCATTTGTTTGAATCTCACCTCACATTTATAACCAAAGAATTCAGACCATCATTCACAAGACCAACCTCCTATGCTTCCCAAGAACAAATTCTATTTCACCTCTCAAGACATCCTTACTCTTACTCCTCTTTACTCAGAACCAGAGCAGTACTCCCCAAGTCTTAGTGCCCACCCCATGAATTTGTCTTCTAATTTGCAGAGAAAGTAGTCGTGATCACCTTAAAATATCTTCTTGTCATCACAGAAATTCTGTCCTACTCATGTCTGCACATGCATGCCCTTCTTTCCCTTTTGCAAGAAGAGGACTTCAATCTAAGACAGACCTTCCATTTGAGCTATAGAAACTCTATCTTCTCCAAAAGTCTATTGTGTTTTCCCTCATTATAAACTTTCCTGCATCTAAATTTATTCTAAATTTAAGGGAAAAAACCCTAAATATCGTCTATAAGACACAAAAGCAAACAACAGTATCAACGAAACTACAACACTCTCTTGCTTGACTTCATTAACTTTTCTGTTGTTTACTTCTGTTATCCTCACAGAAAATTTTTCTTGAAAGATGCTTATTTTTACTGTGTCTTCATCCTAGTGGGGGCAGGGCTAAGTTTCCCACCAGTTCTAGCATATAAATCTTATTTTGCTCAAGCAAATCGCTATTTCCAACTCTCATACAAATGTTGGACTTTTCTTGGCATTTGATGCAATTCTGATCAGAGACACAGGAAGGAAACTGTGTTTAGACATCTGGAATATTTTTCCTCAACCAACTTAATTTACCATATAATCTAACAGATTTTAATTCTTATCATTCCACAAAAATAGTTCTAAGTTATCAATTGTATTGTTGTTTAGTTGCTAAGTCGTGTCTGACTCTTCTGAGACCCCATGGACTGCAATCTGCTTGGCTCCTTCGTCCATGGGATTTCTTAGGCAAGAATACTGAAGTGGGTTGTTATTTCTTTCTCCAGGGAATCTTCTAGACCCAGAGATCAAACCTGTGTCTTCTATATTGGCAGGCAAGCTTTTTACCAGTGAGTCACCAGGGGAGTCTGTCAACTGTATACAACACGCTAAAGCACAAAGATCAGTTCTCTATTGTCTTCCAGATACTCAAACTATTTACTCATTATTACAATAAATAAAATATCCTTGAGGTAGGGTCTTTTATTATTTTTCAATGTGTATTTAGATGCCAGTCACTTCATAAGCCTTTATTTCTTTAATCAGTTAAAAAAGTTATCAGCAACATTTGACATAAATGATCATTCATTTTTCTTAATTTGTGTTTTTTTTTTTACTTTATACTGTATGTTTACTTCTTTACATTCATTGATTCATACTTTATATTATCTTTTGCAGTTTCCTTCTTCCATATTATGCATTTCTAATATACATGTTTAATTTATGTACTATTGGAAAATATGTTTTTGAGCAGAAAGTTATAATTTCCTGTATCTAAATATAACATGAAAATTTAACTCATGCCCCTTATTAAAATCTTAAAAATATATACTTCAATTTTGACCACATCTTGTTAAGTGTTATAAACAGTCAATTCATTTTTCTAATTTTTGTTTAAAAGGATCACTTATCTTTTATAGAAATTCAGAATGAAAATAACGCCTTTAATGTTTACTCACTTATTTGTGATTGTTGGTAATCTTCATTTTGTTTGGTTGTATTTTTGCATTTCCTTTTGGCATAATTGTTTCTCTTTTTTGAGCTTTCTTTTTAAATTTTTTGTAGGTCAAATCTATTGGCAATTGATTACCTTAAATTTTATTGCTATGAAAAAATTTAATTTGTTTCTTCAATTTGGGAAGACATTTTCTCTAAGAATGTAGTTTGAAAGTTTTTATTTTCATTTTTAAGAATTAGAAATACCTTTCCAGTTTCCTCTGGTTTACTCATTTATGAAAATAGTCTGTTGAAAGAATTATGAGCCTTATATTTATTCCATTTTACATAATATATCTCTTATTCTGTGATATATATATATGTGTGTGTACCAAAAATTTCATTATTAACATTGTCATTTTTTTTTTAATGTTTTTTCTTAGAGTTCATTGAGGTTCATAGAACTTGGGAGTTTATTTTTCATCACATTTTGGAAAAAATGTATCCATTATTTCCTCAAATAATTTTCAGCTTCTATTGTTTGAGATTTCAGTTTTATGTGAATTGTAGTCCTTTATATTTTCCCATAGGTATTTTCTGTGCCCTCTTATCTTGTTTTTCCAGTCTGTTTCACTTTATTTTTGTACCTTATTTGGAATGGCTCTACAGCAACATTTTGTTCACTAATATTTCTTTTGTAGAGTCTAAGGCAACATTAATGCCATTTAGGATATTTTAAATTTCAGATATTGCATTTTTATTCTCTATAAATTAATTTTCAATCTTTGTACATTGTTCATTTGCTTGCTTATTTTATCCAAGCTTTCTCCATTTTCTTGATATGGCACTTCATTCACACAGGTGTGTTGTGGTTTAATTTTATTATTTCTATCTTTTCTGGATATATTTCTATTGATCAAGTTTGTTTGGATTGTGTATTTTATTCTGTTGCCTCTTTGCATGGCTGGTAATTTTTGGTAGAATGCCGAATGTTGATAATATTTTTGTTGTTGTGTGCTGGATTTTGCTTACTCTTAAAGAGCATGGGACTTTACCTGTGATATAATTAAGTGATGTAATTAGTTGAATCATTTTTAGGTTATCTTTTAAAGTTTGGTAGGATAACTGCTAATTATATGCCTTTTCAATGTCTGTGGATGGCATGGTTTTCTCTGCTGGCTGGTGTGAAGGTGAATGTATTTTTTAAAAAATCTTCATTTACTTATATGGCTGTGTTGGGTCTTAGTTGTAGCATATGAGATCTTCAGTCTTGGTTGTGGCATATGAAAGCTTAGTTGCAGCATGTGGGATCTTAATTCTCTCACCAGGTATTGAACCCAGGTCCCCTGCTCTGGGAGAACAGACTCTTGATCACTGGGCCACAGGGGAGTCCAGGAAGATGAATATTTATAGCCCAACGTGAGCCCTAGGAATCTGTGGCTCACTATATTCTGGTAGTTCTTTTCCTGACCTCATGGAGTTTCACCTCATGCACATACATCCTGTGACATTCACCTAGGGTCCCGAAGAGACCCTTCTGAAGACATCCAGAGTCCTCTTTCTGAAGCACTCTCCTCTCCAGTACTCTGCTTCATAAATCCTAGCTGTGTATCTTCCCGAAATCCAATCTCTGTCTCCTGAAGTTAGCAGGACTTCTGAGCTCTGATTGAGTCACCCTCCATTTTCAGCAGCCTGGGAACTGCCTCGAGATGGTAAGCTGGGGTAATTTTAGAGTTCACGTCATTGGTTTCTCTTTTCTTGGGGGTCATATCCTTGCAATTTGACAATATCTATTCTGCAATGCCTGAAAATATTTGTTTTGTATACTTTTTACAGTTTTCTAGCTATGTATAGTTTGGTGGTACTTTTTGTAACAGTTAATCCTTCATGGGCAGAGAAGTCTTCCTACCAGATATTTAAATGTTGGAGAACTCTAGAGCTGTGTATTTAGTCTCCTCCTTTTTAAAATTTTCTTTTGACACTCTTTCTCCTAAATGATCTTATGCATTCCACTTACTTAAAGTACTATTTATACGCCAATGGCTCAAGCATATATTTCCATAGCCCAGAATTTTCTTTCTTCCCCATTATATTCAACTGTTTACTTGACATCTCATCTGTTAGCCCTCTCAGGATTATTCTGACCATAACAGAACTATTGATTCTTTAGCCTGAAGTAAATTGAACCACAATTCACACAGATACTAAGGCCAGAAACTTGAGTCATTCTTGATTTCTTTCTTTCTTTAACCCTCACAGTCAATCCATCAATAAATTCTGAAGCCTCTGCCTCCAAAATATATATTTCTTTTTACTACTTTACCATTTTCACTGCTATCGACCTAGTTCAAGCCAATAAAATTAAACAGATAATGTCACTACCCTCCTTAAACCCTATTTTTAAAAATACAATGGATTAAAATCTTTTTACTATGTTTTATAAAGTCCTCTCTGATCTCTTAATTCAGTTCTTTTATTCACCCATTCACTATGATCAAGCCACACTGGACTGCTTTCTGTCTCTTGAACACACAAGTTTGCCTCCAGCTCAGATACTTCACACTTTTTCTTCATCTTCTTCAAAACCTCTTCTGTATGGATTTTGACATAACAAGATTTAGGGGACAATTTATATAATGATGTATATGTGTGTGTATGTAGAATTCAAGTGAACTAAGACATGCCACTTTCTGTAACAATATCACTTTTATCTTCTCTATTCTTACTGCAATTATCAATGCTTTCTTTTACATTCATTTGTGTATTTATTTTCTCTTTTCTCCAGCCAGAGTGAAAATCCCTCAAGTGTTGAGACTTGATTTATTTTATGAAGCAATAAATTATCAGCACTTAGATGAGTTTCTAGCACATAGTAGGACCTAAATTCATACTAATTGAATATATGAATATATAAATAATATGTTTTATTGTAAAAATATAATATATGGATACATAAAGCACTTTAATATAAAAAAAAGCTATCTATGGTAGGGGTAAGAGTTGTGCCAGAAATTTTCTGTTGATGTATAAAATAATTTTTTTAAATGCTGTTATTTTGACTTTTTATTAGAAATAAGCCAGGAAATGAAAAGACCTTGTTTCAGTCAGACTAGTACAATAGAGAGAACATCATTCATGAAATTATCATATTTAAAATGTAAAGAAACTTATTTAAATAGAGAGTATATTTTCTCCTCATTATTTCCTGCTTTACAGCTTAATGATACAGACTAAAGAATAAAAATCTTTCAGGAGTGTTTTCAAAAGAATATTTTATTCACATCTGTTACACAGTAATCCCACATTGTAAAAATTCAAGAGATGACAGAAGTATTTTTATAACTTATTTTAATAACATATATAACCTTTATTAACTTGTATGCTTTCTCTCTGCTCCCACATATTTAAGATTGAGTTTGTCACGAGTTTTGTTTGTATTATTTGGCTTCTTATTCCCAGGTTCACATTTGCCTTAGTAAACTGAACTATCCTTTATTTGCTTAAATCGTAAGGAACATGGCAATGTTCTGAGTGAAATGGGAAGCTTCTATGCTTGACTGTGTTACAATTTTGATAAGTTTCTTGCTATTCCTAATGGGAATGCATATTAAGTGGCAACTTCAAATGAGATGAGCAAGCACTATACCAGTTAACCAAGCTTCATTGACTCAGACTTTTCAAGTAAAATCATTTGTCAAATGGCCTGGGAGGAATAAGAGGTAGGTAGCCTTAGGAGTTTAGAGGAACATTTTTTTTTTTTCCCAACAAATATACGACTTCAACTATTCTACCATATATGTTGAAATATAGCCTATTATTGTAGAAAGAATATGTACTCTGGAGTTAGAAGAGAAAGTTGGGATATGAAATGGGGATTTGATATCTTTAGAATTTAATCAAGTTGTATAATTTCTTTGAGTTTCAGTTTATGTACCTGAAAAATGCTACAGTACCTAGTTCACTGCATGGCTAGAATCAATGGAGAGCAATAAGAAGAGAGTCTGTTCAGTTCAGTCACTCGGTCATGACCGACTCTTTGTGACCCCATGCACTGCAGCACGCCAGGCCTCCTTGTCCATCACCAATTCCCGGAGTTTACTCAAACTCATGTCCATTGACTCAGTAATGCCATCCAACCATCTCATCCTCTGTTGTCCCCTTCTCCTCCCGCCTTCAATCTTTCCCAGCAGCAGGGTCTTTTCCAATGAGTTCTTCACATCAGGTGGCCAAAGGATTGGAGTTTCAGCTTCAGCATCAGTCCTTCCAGTGAATATTCAGGGCAGGTTTCCTTTAGGATGGATTGGTTGGATCTCCTTGCAGTCCAAGGGACTCTCAAGAGTCTTCTCCAACACCACAGTTCAAAAGCATCAATTCTTCTGGTGCTCAGCTTTCTTTATAGTCCAACTCTCACATCCATACATGACTACTAGAAAAACCATAGCTTTGACTAGAGGGACCTTTGTTGGCAAAGCGATGTCTCTGCTTTTTAATATGCTAAGTTGGTCATAACTTTCCTTCCAAGGAGTCAGCATCTTTTAATTTCATGGCTACAGTCACCATCTGCAGTGAGTTTGGAGTCCTCCAAAATAAAGTCTGTCACTGTTTCCATTGTTTCCCCATCTATTTGCCATGAAGTGATGGGACCAGATGCCATGATCTTTTGTTTTCTGAATGTTGAGTTTTAACCCAACTTCTTCACTCTCCTCTTTCACTAATCAATAAAGTTATCAATAAAGTAATCAATAAACTAACCAATAAGCTAATCAATAAAGTTATCTTTATTTATTATAACTGTTTTTACCCATCAGGAAATTTTAAATGCCTACCTTGTAACCATGTTGTGTGAAGACAGAGAAGCATACATTATTGGTTACATAGTAAAACTTTGGTAAAATAAATCATTTTTATGATACTAGTAAGGGTCAGAAGTATTTCAGTAAAGAGTATCACAGGCTGGAAAATTTAATTTTTTTTCTGCCTAAAATTTTACCAGTCTATTTAATTATATTGTTGCTTATAAAAGCAGTTGGCTCAAGTCATTCTAAAAGTATTCATTTAATGAACATTTATTAAATATTAACTAAAATTTGTGTATATATCCATCCATTTTATTTTCTGTTTATACAATGATTCATCTATGCATATCTTCTTTCTTTCAATACATTTTTTGATATAGTAGTTTATGCTAGGAAGTAAGAGGAGCTAGAAGTACCAAAAGGAGCACAAAGTAAATAAATCTTTTTTATGAATTGTATATTTCAGAGTGATATATTATCTTTATCTCCATCTGGTATTGAAAATGGTAGAAAGGCAAATGACTGGTAAAGATCTTTCCGAGTCAGTGGTATGTGAGTGATAATCTGTATAAAACAAAAAATATGATTGAGACATAGTCTCAGCCTATGGTCTGGTGGAAAAGACAGGTATGGGGAACAATAGATTATTCTGTCTAGGATAATTAGTGTGACAGAATGTTAAATGGAGAGTTTTGACTGAAGTGCCAAGATATGATATATATAAAACCTCAAATGAGTTGTGATATAGATCAAAATGCAGTCTTCAAAGATGTGAGAGTTGGACCATAAAGAACACTGAGTGGTAAAGAATTGATGCTTTTGAATTGTGGTGCTGGATAAGGCTCCTGAGAGTTCCTTGGACTTCAAGGAAATCAAACCAATTAATCCTAAAGGAAATCAACCCTGAATATTTATTGGAAGGACTGATGCTGAAGCTGAAGCTGAAGCTCCAACACTTTGACCACCTGATGCAAACAGCCAATTTATTAGAAAAGATCCTGCTGCTGGTAAAGATTGAGGGCAGGAGAAGAAGAGAGTGGCAGAGGATGAGATGCCACTCATCCTCTTAAATAGTTAAATAGTATCATCAACTGAACGTCAGTTGCTCAATGAGCAAACTCCGGGAGCTAGTGAATGACAGGGAAGCCCAGTGTGCTGTAGTGCATGGGGTCACAAAGAGTCAGACATGACTGAATGACTGAACAACAGCAGATATATATGAAGAAGTTTTAAAAGTTCTTAGATCTCTTATTCATTTCAAGGATGGGGAATTTTTTAAAAATATTATGAGGATAATTTTAGGAAGAGGAGTTGCATAGAATATAAGGGAGATTTTAGCTAAAAACTTTGGAGAAAGTAGCACAAAATGGACTTTGAAGGATAAATAGTTTTATTGTTTTGTTTTGTAGGAAGGCAAAGGGCAAAGAGAGAAACGACATTTCAAATTTAAGTTTTGACAGTTCAGTCACGTGTAATAATTAGTTATTTTGCAGCAATATTATCGGGTAGGAGGTCCAGGGCATGAGAGGCTGAGTCCCGAATGGGAGGTTGGAGTCAGATCCAGATGAGAGTAGAAATCTAAGAAGTTGTGTCTATAAGTTATGGGAAGCTAGTAATAGTTAGCCATGAGAGTAACAGTAAATTTCGGGGTATGTAGCATACCTCTAGGGTTTATGGTGAATGAGCTTAGATATCCAGAGAGTTCAAATATTTTCTGTAAATTGAGCATGTCACAACCTTCTGAACTCATTTCTTGTTTTTCAGTCATATTTACCAGATAATACTGGCTTTAGGGAATCAGAGTAGAAATTGCTGGCTTTTCCATAGTATTTGAAGAATGAATGCTGTAGTTTACTAATGCATTAAACTTCAATAAAGATGATAAAACAGTTTGTGGTGGGCGTTAATTCATTGCACCTTACCTTTTGTGTAAAGCACAGGAATTTTCTTCATCTTCCTCATTTAAGATATAATAACAACAAACTAGACATGACCGGGGCCTTGCACTGCTTAGTGCAATATTTGCTCAAAGACTCTAAGCGATTCCTGGGCAAAGTTTTGAAGATTCTCATTTCCCTCCTTTGTTCAACTTTGCCCCCACAAATTTCAACCACGTCAGTAGGCCCAAAGGGTGATTTCTACAACTTTGTCCCAGAAGATGCCTGTTTTTGGTTTTGGTTCTCCTTCCCTGCACCATGGTTTGGAACCTGTAACCAGGCAGAAATGAGGTGGGTGGGAGGGGAAAATTGAATTTACCTTGTACATTCCTTTAAGAACCAAGCCATGCTCTTTCTACTGTGCCCTGTCCAGATCCACAGTTGCTAACACTGGGAGAGTTAATCAAACACCTTTGGCACCATCAGAGTCCAATTTTAAAAGTTCTGTTGAGCACAGTAATTATTAGTTATCTTAAAAGCTGGTTCTGATAACCTAAACATTTGTTGTCTATTGTTGGTTTTTACCCATGGGTATTTGTCATATAATGAGTCTAGTTTTTCTTTTGTTTTTATTTATTTTTTTCTTTTTTAATGTGTCAGGCCCTGAATTTAAGAAACACTTTTAGATGTAACTTGAGGGCAGGGCTGGGATAGTATTGTAATTAGAATTGCATATGCTACTGCATGAAATTAAAAGGCTCTTACTCCTTGGAAGGAAAGTTATGACCAACCTAGATAGCATATTAAAAAGCAGAGACATTACTTTGTCAACAAAGGTCCGTCTAGTCAAGGCTACGGTTTTTCCAGTAGTCATGTATGGATGCGAGAGTTGGACTATAAAGAAAGCTGAGCGCCGAAGAATTGATGCTTTTGAACTGTGGTGTTGGAGAAGACTCTTGAGAGTCCCTTGGACTGCAAGGAGATCCAACCAGTCCATCCTAAATGAGATCAGTCCTGAGTATTCATTGGAAGGATTGATGTTGAAGCTGAAACTCCAATACTTTGGCCACCTGATGCGAAGAGCTGACTCATTTGAAAAGACCCTGATGTTTTGGAAAGATTGAAGGCAGGAGAAGGGGAAGACAGAGGATGAGATGGTCAGATGGCATCACCAACTCAATGGACATGAGTTTGGGTAAACACCAGGAGCTGGCGATGGACAGGGAGGCCTGGCGTGCTGAGGTTCATGGGGTCGCAAAGAGTCAGACACGACTGAGCGACTGAACTGAATTGAACTGATGCTGCTGCCTGGGGCCTGACATTGATATCCAAGGATCTTCTTAATCCAATTTCAGAGACAGGTCATTTAAAAACTGCACAGGGATCTGTGAACATTTCCACTTCTGGTTCATTCTTCCTTTTGTAAGGAGACTTTGGCTATTTCAATCTTATGGAAAGGAGACCCTCTAGGGCTATTCCCCAAAGTCGGGGGAGCAGAACACTGATTCCTTGGCCCTTAACCTGGAGAGATTTTAACAATAAGCCTTAGCCTCCAGATTCTTAGGTTCCCATGCTAGACTTGGCATCAGAGATAAAAGCAGATTCCCAAATGAGACTCTATCTAGTTGTAAACTGAGTATTTGTGTCCCCCGCCCCGCCCAAATTAATTTATTGCAATCCTAATCTCCAATATGAACTAAACTGAACCTCCAATATGATGGTATTAGGAGGTGGGTCTTTAGGGGCTGATAAGGTCATGAGAGTAAAGCTTTCATGAATGGGATTAGTGCCCTTATACAAGAGACCCCAGAGAGTTCCCTCATCCATCTGTTCTGTGAGGACACAGGGAAAAGATGGCTGTCTATGATCCTGGAAGCAGTTCCTCACCAAAACTTTATCACTGGCAGCCTGAAACCATACTTCTAGACTCCAGAACTACAGATACACATTTCTGTTGGTATGAGACACTGAGTGTATGGTACTTTGTTACAGCTGCCTGAGCAGATAAACACACACTCTGAAACTCTCCTTGTAGAATTCTATTTCAGTAATGCTTGACACTGCTATTAGCTCTTCAGCCCACAAGCAGATAGTTTTTGAGTTTTGTCCAACTTTTTTTTATTCTTTTTTTTTTTTTTTCTGAATGACCAGCTTACCAGGATAGGTCCATATCATGTGTCCTGTGAGCTCTGCTAGCTGAGTTGTGCTGAGGTATCATATGTTAAATGCAGATATGAGCGTGAGGCTTCCTTTTTTAGATCTGTTCAGTGATTGTCTATTGCTTTTAAATAAAGACCAAACTACTTAGTAGATATATATAGCTTTTCCTGTTCTGTACCCACACATCTCAGTAGCTATATTTTATGCCATTCTTTGTCTCACTTTGGGTTGTTTAGCAACTTAGGTCATTTTTCAAGATCTTGAAAATATTGTGTTTCTTATGGATAAGGTCAGTATACGTGGCATCCTCTATGCCTGGAATGTCAATCTCTTTTTCTTCTATGTCATTAATTACTATTTATCCTCCAGATATCAGATTAGACATTTTCCTCAAAGGAGCCTGACCTCACTCTCCAGATCTCCTTATTGCATCCTCTTAAATAGCCATGTGTTTTGTTTCAGAGCACTTTAAAATTGTAGAATCTGTTCATCATATCCATCCTTCCATGCTGGAGGCATGCTCTGAACTCATAATTATTTTTTACTATCATGCCCAGGGGTTAGTAGATAAATCCTGTCCTTAGCAGATGATCAATTCATATTTGCCCAATGAATACATGAATAAACTGTGAGGCATGGTGAATAAATGTCCTAATTCATTAGAACTTCAACAAAATCAAGCAGTAATAAGTGATTCTTTAAGGTTATGTTGGTAATATTTAACATATTTTAACATATTTATAGCATTATGTCAATAAACATTATCCATTTACTTAGCAAACTATTGAGCAAACTATTTAAGAGGATGGCTTTTAGAGCCTACCTACCTGGCTCATAATCCTATTTCAACATTTTAGGAGTTTTGTGATGTTAGACAACTTACAACTGCCCCCCCCTTCATTTCAAATTTCTCATCTGTAAATTGAGTATATTGATAAAATACTTCTCACATGATTGTCAGTCAATCCATTGTAATAGTGCTTAGAAGGAGAGTCTGGCAAACAGTAAATATTGGCATTTAAGATGATGGTTTTCTTACTAAATTTGATATCATCATATTTCATAAATTTTCCAGGGTAAAATTACTTTCACATTGGTAACTTTTTTTTTATGTAGTATGGTAGATAACTTTTTAAAATCAGAGTTATTAAAATGCTTTGTTCCTTTAGGACTTCCCAGCTAGCTCAGTGGTAAAGAACCCACCTGCCAAGCCAGAGACTCAGGTTGCTCACTGGATGGGAAGCTTCCCTGGAGAAGGAAATGGCAACCCACTCCAGTATTCTTGTCTGGAAAATCCCCTGAACCGAGGGGACCAGCAGGCTGCAGTCCATGTGGTCACAGAAGAGTTGGACATGATTTAGTGACTAAACAATAACAGGCTATTAATAATCTGTTCAGAAAGTGTATCCTCAGAAATATACTTAACAGCAGAACAGTAATTTTTGTATAATGTGGTTCATCTTCACATTATTTATAACGTTAACCCCAGTTTTCTAGTGTGGCATAACAATACTATAACAAAACTTAGCATGAATTTATTATCTCACCACTTCTATGATTCAGAAGTCTGCACATGGTTTAGCATGGCCTCTTGTAAAGCTGAAGTTGAGGTTTTGGCCAGGGCTGAGTTGCTCTCGGAGGCTCAACTCAGGGGCCTTTAAGCTTGCCTGTTGGCAGCGTTACAGTTTCTTGCAGACTGCCAGTTTGTGGGCCCCGATTTCTTGCTGGCTGTCAGTCAGAGGACACCTCAGGTCTCTGCCACATGCCCTCTCTGGAGTGCAACTCCTATTATGGCAGCTTGCTCCTTCAGAGGCAGCCACAGGATTTCTGACAAGATAAATAGCACAATCTTATGTAACAGAATCTCAAGCTGTTTTCTATCCTGTATGCTATTGGGTAGAAGCAAGTCACAGGCCCTGCCCACACTAAGAACAGGGAGTATTGAGAGGTGTGAACATCAAAAGATGGTGCTTATAGTGACCACCCTGTGGTCTGTGATAGCCACAAAAAGCTAGCAATAATTATCAAAAATGTTGGTGTTCAGTCGCTCAGTCGTGTCCGACTCTGTGACCCCGTGGACTCCAGCATGCCAGGCCTCCCTGTCCCTCACCATCTCCTGGAGCTTGTTCAAACTCATGTCCATTGAGTCAGTGAGCGACCATCAAAAACACCCAGATGTAAAGAAATTAATAAACTATGGCACAAGCACACAAACTTAAAATACTGAAATGAACTTTTGAATACATAGGAAACAGTCATAATTTTATGTAAAGTTAAAAAAGCCAAAAATGTATGTATAGATTGATTCCTATAATTACATATTTCATGCTAAAAATACATAGGACGTGACATTGCCAAAGCATTATCAATTTTGCTTCATAGTGATTTTTATTTATTCATTTCCTAATTAAATATATGATGTGTTCATTATTTGTACACTTTCAAAAAATGTGAACTTTATAAATTAAAAAAGCCCAAACTGACTTTTTCTACAGTTATTCTTTATTTCTTCTTCTAGTAGATGGCAGAGGATTGACAGAGATCCTGAAACCTAGAAATCAACAAACTTTTCATTTGTTCTTGTCAGATGTCAAGAAACGCTGAGTATGTACAGGAAACTGAGTGACCCTTAACAACTTTCTGCCTTTACAGCAAAATCTCAACAGGATTGAGAGAAGTGTATCTGGGACAGACATCTCATTTCCATAGCAATTAAAATTGCTGAATACAGAACTGAAACACTTTTAGGTGAAAAACTCCACTTAGGCCCAAGAAACTACTGACTCTTTCTGTAGGTCCATAATGTGGACCTCCTTGAAATGTTTTCCTATTTAGAATGTATGTAAACATCATACATAAATTGATTAGATAAGAGCTTAGTGATCAGTTGTAATGGAAATAAAAGCAGACAATAGTTACATTTCTAATATGAAGAAGCTTATGGTGGTTATAACAGAAATTCCTTTTATCTAACAACCGTTCTCAGAGTTAGTGAGAATGCTGAGTACCTGAAAACTGTGGAGCTTGTTACACCATATTGCAAAATACTGATATCTTTAATTTCCCAACTGATTAGAATTATATGTGTATATATTTGATACTGAAATGGGGCAGGGTCCTAGGCCCTTGCCTCACATGTCCTCAGCCTGCCTTTTTTCTGTAGAAAAACTTTAGCCAAAGAATAAGTTTAATCAGAGAAGTGATAAAATGCAGAAACAAGGAAAACTAAGTGGCCAGATAGTCCTTAAAGAAAGTCAAGGAATTTTAGTTCCTCCTCCAGGGCTATACATAACAGTCTGAGCCATATCCATTGAGCTGTCTTAATGATTTTGAAATCATATCAGGTGGAAGAACTTAACTACATAATAACCAGAATGTAGACATGACATAAACTGACATAATCCTGAGAACTGGTCTCAAAGGAATGGGAGCAAACTGACCGTGGAATTAAGAACTAACTGTTCCTAAAACAATCAAGACGATGCTGATCAGATCACACATGGCTAATTTCAAGATGAGAGGCAGAGACGACTATGTTGTGTTTGAATGTAGCTCCCTCCCTGCATCTATAAAAGCTCTTACCCACTGAGTGTGTGTGGAACGGGGTGAAGTGAGGCGAGATGGGATGGTGGGGAGAGTGGACCTTTGAACAGGAGTCCAACCTCCTCTCCTCCTCCTGTTGCTGGACTGTGAAATCAAGCGAAGTCTCCTTTTCACTAGCCTTGCCTCTTTATTAGCTTTTGAGTAAGGAACAGCCAGGCCCCCACTTTCAGTAACATTAAGTTGCTTAGAAACAGTAAGTAAATTTAATTTACATAAATTACATTGTAAAATACAAATGTAAAATATTGAAATTTACTGATTGGACATTTCCAATTTGCTTTTTCAAGTGTTTGAGTATGTGTACATATACCCTGCTAGTTTTCCTTCATAGTTTATTATGTTTACTTAATTTTTTCCTTTTCACCAGACTGATGAAATCTCTATCGGTTTCCACTTCGTATTAATAAATGCTGGTTTGCTGAATGAACATAATGTGCTTCTCATCTATCTTTCCTGATGAGTGGGAGAGAATCACCAAGCAGGCAAGCTGAGGCTTAATAAGATGCATGCTCCTTATGATGCAAAGTCTCAGTCTGAGAATCTACATTTTACTAGGCTTCACCATGCCTGACATTTGGCAGTTAAATGCACTGAATTTAGGGCTGAAATCTGGGTATGATGGTGATTTAGGGTGGGAGAAAGTTTCTGCCCATTGAAATGCTGTTGGTTATAGTCGAATGTAAAGAACTGATAATATGCTCCTTAGAGACTCTCTTTATACAGTGTCATGAGAAAATGTCAGGAAACAGCAGATAACAGGAATCATTTCTCTCTGACTTCTCATGCAACACATTAAATTCTCTGCAACAAAAATTACAATAATCTGTTTGATAAGGAACATGAAAATTACTACTCATATTTAGTAAGTGGACTTTTCCTCGTGTCTGATCTGAAATATATGACCTTGAATACTATTTGGGGAGAAGGCTGAGCTTATTATTTCTTACTTTTACTTTATCTTACCAATTTTGTTTAATGATTTCTTGATGCATGTAATGGTAACAATCCTATTATTTTAGTTAAACTTTTGATTAAACTGACTAAATTCCTGGCTTTCAAAGTATTCTGTTTTGAAAATACCAGGTATTTATTTTCTGCTTTAATTGGCCTTAATGTTGTAAAGGTGAATGTCACAGTTGAATATTTTTCTTAAATGGAGATGATGTTTTTAAAGCTTGTAAACACTCTTTGACTTATTGGATACATGATAAAGAAGCACAAATATCCTGAGCCTTGTTGGCAGGCAAGTAAGTTAGTATTATGTCTATTTTGCACATATGGCTTTAATGAGTATGTAAAGAGAGTGGTAGAAACTTATGAAAATGTAATAACTGACTAATATTTGAGGAGTACCTGTGTTTTCTCATGCACTTTACTAAGCTGTTATGTGTGTGTGTGTGTGTGTGTGTGTGTGTGTGTGCCCAGTCACTCAGTCATGTCTGACTCTGCAATCCCATGGATTGTTATCCCATCAGGCTTCTCTGTCCATGGGATTTCCCAGGCAAGAACACTGGAGTGAGTTGTCATTTCCCACTCCAGGGGATCTTCTCAACCCAGGGATTGAACCCATGGCTCTGTGTCTCCTGCATTGGCAGGCAGATTCTTTACAACTGTGCCACCTGGGAAAATGTTAGTCACTTAGTCATGTCCAACTCTTTGTGATCCCATGGGCTGTAGCCCACCAGGCTCCTCTGTCCATGGGATTCTACAGGCAAGAATACTGGAGTGGCTGTCATTCCCTTCCAAAGGGGCTCTTCCCAACTCAGGGATCAAACCCAGGTCTCCTACATTTCAGGCAGATTCTTTACACTCTGAGCCACCAGGAAAGCCACAGAAGTGTAGACATACATTTGTACTATTCCATGGAGGGGTATGGTTCATGTATAGCACCAAAGACCAATGACCATCATTGATTGACTTTTGTTACATATGTCATTAACTTTCTCTACCATGTAGAAATAGAACTGATTAAAGTACATTTTCTTAGCATCTGTTAGTATATTATGTACCTGGAGAAAAAAAGCATCTAAATATTAGAATGAGAGTAAAACATATAGTTGCTCATCTAATTCTTATATCTTTGTAGTAACTCAATACACAATTAAATATTTAATAAGAAAATTACTGAATGAATGAATTAATAAATGAACATCTCTTTAGGCCACTATGAGTCAAAAGTATAAGTTTGTGACTGCCTAGGGTCCCATTTTATAGTTCAACTATAAAATCTCCTTTCAAGGAAAATTTTTAGTCATTTAAAGAATACACATATATATATGTATATTCTTCTACCACTGTATGGAAGGTTAGTAAAAAGATATATATGTGTATATATATGTATGTACATGCATATATATCTTTTTATATATCATGCTTTGTCCTCCAGATACATAATATACTAACAGATATTAAGAAAGTGTATTTAAAAAAAAAAGAAAAGAAAAAAAAAGAAAGTGTATTTTAATCAGTTCTATTTCTACATTGAAGAGAAAGTTAATGACACATATAGCTATATATCTATCTCCTCTGGAGTAGGAAATGGCAACCCACTCCAGTAATCTTGCCTGGAAAATCTCATGAAAGAAGAGCCTGGTGGGCTATAGTCCACGGGTTCACAAAGAGTCAGACACAACTCAGCATGCGCGCGCGCGCACACACACACACACACACACACACACACACACACACATACACACACACATAATAAAAAAGTAACTAATAATTGGATGCATGTCCTAGTGGAACCACAAATTCACTTAGCATTCCAATTGATTTTTTTGTGTGCTTCCCTGTCTTCAAAGTGAGGTACAATCTCTATGTTGATTATTCCTTAGTATCATTTCGAGAATTAAATGAGACAATAAATGTGACACTGTTTCATAGACCATAATGTAGTGTGTACATGTCAGGGAATTATGTAATTATATACATCATTGGGTTTCTTATCACAAAGGAATTTAAAATCTATTCCAGAAAAAGTATGCCTTTCCTTGGGAAACAAAGAACTTCGTCTTAATAAAGAAAGTCTACTTCAGTGAAAAAATGGAAAGAAATAACTACTTGCAGAAATCTCTAATATCAATGCAGGAAGGTTGGTTGAACATTAAGATATTTACTTATGAACCCTGAATGAAATTGTCTTTTTTTTATAGGTTTTAATCTGTACTTATCTTAATCCAGCTACCAACATCGACTTGTAAAATCCCCTACAATTTGACGTTGAACTTCATTATCAAAGAATCAGAAAAGGTTTATGTTCCAACCCATACACCTGTGTGTTTGTATATATATATGTGAAAAAGATAAAAAATATACATATACAAGCACTGGTGGGCAAAATGATGAATTATTTTCTTTTCACAAATGAAACAAGAACAAAAACATCAGACCATGAAGTATAAATCAGACCTTTCAATCAGTCGCTATTTTGGTGGAATTTTTGATTTCTTATAATTTTGGGACATTATAGACACATAGGAAAAGGAGATAAAATCTTGACCCGATGTGTGGAGTGTAGAGTTGGAAATATGACTCTCCATCAATTTAGAATCTTCAAAAGTTTAAAACTGGATGAAAGTATTAACTAGGGAAAAATATTCTATTTATTTGTACACAGAGAGAGACATTTTTTGATTTGGCTAGGACTCTGGGATTAAATAAAAAACAAAAATACTAAAATTTTCTAACAGAGTTTTCACTTATATGGACTAGAATCTAAAACAAACTAATAATATTAAAAGGAAGCAGCTTACATTATTTATTGTTATTATTATTATAACTTATGGGCACAAGACTAATAGTTATTTACTGCAGTTGTTTCATAGTATCCCTGTAAAAATAACTATGTTTGTGATTTTGCATATGCCTTGGAGAGAGAAAGCAGACAAGCTTTATCACATGGCACAGAAGGCTGTGAAACTGAAAGCTTAGATCTAGTCCACACTACCTACCAGCATGAATTTAGACAAACACTTTGCCTTTGTAAGTATAAGATATGTACTTTTTAACTTCACTTGTAAAATGTAAATAAAAGCAATAATAATAGAGCTACTATATGATCCAGAAATTCCACTCCTGGGCATACATCCCAAGAAAACCATAATTTAAAAAGATGCATGCACCCCAATGTTCATTGTAGCACTATTTACCATAGCTAGAACATGGAAACAGCCTAAATATTTATTGACAGAGCAATGGATAAAGATGTGGTATAAATATACAGTGTAATATTGTGTGTGTTTGTGTTCATGCTTAATCATATCTGACTTTTTGCGACCCCACAAAGTATAGCCCCCAGGCACCTCTGTTCATGGGATGTCCCAGGCAAGAATACATGAGTGAGTTGCCATTCATTCCTCCAGGGGATCTTCCTGACCCATCCAGGGGTCAAACCATGTCTCCTGTGTCTCCTGCATTGGCAGGCAGATTTTTTTTACCACTAGCACCACCTGGGAAGCCATAATAAAGAACAAAATAATATCATTTGCAGCAACACAGATGGACTAGAGATTGTCTTATTGGGTAAAGTAAGTCAGACAGAGGACAAATATATGCTATAGCTTATATGAGGTACCTAAAAAAAAAAAAAATGGTACAAATGAACTTATTTCCAAAATCAAAATAGAGTCACAGATGTAGAAAACAATCTCATGGTTGTTTTTCAGTCACTCAGTTGTCTGACTCTTTGTGACCCCATGGACTGCCACACGCCAGGCTTCCCTGTCCTTCTCTGTCTCCAGGAGTTTGCTCAAACTCAAGTCCGTTGAGTTGGTGATGTCATTCAACCATCTTGTCCTGCTGTCCCCTTCTCCTCCCACCTTCAATCTTTCCCAGCATCAGGGGCTTTTCTAATGAGTCGGCTCTTCACATCAGGTGGCCAAAGTATTGGAGCTTCAGCCTCAGCATCAGTCCCTCCAATGAATATTCAGGATTGATTTCCTTTAGGATTGACTGGTTTGATCCCCTGCAGTCCAAGAGACTCTCACTAATCTTCTCCAACACCATAGTTCAAAAGCATTAACTCTTCGGTGCTCAGCCTTCTTTATGGTCCAACTCTTATATCAGTACATGATTACTGGAAAAACCATAGCCAGCAAAGTAATGTGTGTGCTTTTTAATATGTGTCTAGGTTTATCATAGCTTTTCTTCCCATCACTTCATAACAAATAGAAGGGGAAGCAATGGAAACAGTGACAGACTTTATTTTTTTGAGCTCCAAAATCACTGTGGATGATGACTACAGCTATGAATTTAAAAGACACTTGCTCTTTGAAAGAAAATCTTATGGTTACCAGGGGGAAAGAAGGAGGGAAGGATAAACAAGGAGACTGGGACTGACATTTACATACAACTATATGTAAAATAGATAACTAAAAATAACCTACTGTATAGCACAGGGAAATCTACTCAGTGTTCTGTTATGATTCATATGGCAAAATAATCTAAAATTAAGTGGATGTATGTCTACATGTAACTGATTCACTTTGTACAGCAGAAACTAACATAACATTGTAAATCAACTATACTCCAATAAAAATTAAAAAAAAAATACCTAGATCATACTATTACATAGCTAGTAAGTGCTCAGATTTAAAGTCTGTTTGACTAAAATTTTCTTATATTTTTCACCATCATGTTTCACTCTAACCACAGCTAAATTTTCTCCAGAAGGCTTTGGTTCAGCGACTTAACTAGCAAATGGCATAACGATAAATCTAAAGCTGCTCTTCTTTGGAGAGACTCCCAGCACTGATCACATAAAAAACTGAATATTAACAATAATGGATATGTCCAGAAAATCCCACGAGGAATATGATCAGAGAATGAATTTGATGTCAAATTCAAATCACATGTTCTAGGCAAGCATTCTATACTTTAACATATTTAACTATAGGAATCAAACTGCAATAATGGCATTTTTTGTGCCATGTTCTTAAACATGTTTTTCATTTACCTAGAAAAAGTTCCATAGAGTTAATACGCAATTTCACAAATATATGTTAAGTAGTATAGTGAAATAATATCATTCTTTCATCAAAGAAATATTTAGATATGAAAATGTGAGAGAAATATTATATTGAAATATCTATAGAATATTTGCTATAAATACTATATAGGAAAAGTAATGTTAATCTATTACAAACAGAAAATTATTAAAAGGAAACATTCAGCTACTCACAGCATGCTTACATTTTACTTCTGGGTTATTTTAAATTGCAGATATTTTTAATTTTTATAATTTTAGATATTATCTTGCATTTTCTGATTTTCCCTTAATATTACAGAATGGAATTTTCATATATTACAATACTCTTTAAGTAAATATTATTATGATAAGTACATACTGAGACAACTATATCATAATTTATTTTTGTTTACTACTCTTTTAAATTTACTCTTTTTGTTTTCTTTTCCTTACCAGGTTTCTATTTTATTATTACATATTTTAATGAAAATATTTATATATAAATGCTGCTAGTTACTTCAGATTACTGTCTCAAGATTGGTTTTATATTGGACTGAAATGCTTGAATCTTCATAATATATATTACCAAATTGAAAGATTCTATGTTAACCAATAATCAGTAAGAAAATTGTTAAATATCAAACATTCACATAATTTGTTTAGTCATTTGATCACAGATACTTTTTCACAAATTACAAAGATCAAATTTATAAGTGGCTCATAAAGTCTACATTTTAAGTCTTACATAATTTGCTTTTCAGTTTTTAATTACCAGATTTTTAAAATGCATATCTCACTGCAAATCTAAGATTATGCTTATAATGAGATAATTACTGTGATTATACAGTTATCATGCTGCAGTCTATGGGGTCCCAAAGAGTTGGATGGGACTGAACTGAACTGAACTGATACAGTTAATAAAAGCATGCACAGTTCAACTCAAACATAAAACAGGTCTAGGTATACCTATCTTACATTATGAAGTGTTTATATGTAATTGTATTTAGGCTTTTGGTTTGTAGAACATCAGACTTAAATCCAATTATTACCTCTGCAAACACTTACAGGATCTTTGAGCCCTGTTGGTACTCTTTAGACTATATAATTCTAAACTTTCTTAAAGAAATAAGATTCTGTAGCTCAAAGAAAAGTGAAAAATAAAATAGCCATAGAAAAGAATGATTCTATACAGCTGTAAAAGGTCAGAGAAAATGCCAAATATCAGAGAAATTCAGAGAATCTTGCTCTTGTTATTTTGACTAAACTGAAAACTGAGTTTTACTTTTTTCTTTTTTTACAGACACTAATGCAAATTATACATGCTATAAGAAAATAAGAATCCATTGCAAATCACCAGGAAATCATTTAAAAACTGGAACAAAATAATCTTTGATAAATTGTAAGGAGTATTCTATCTTAAAGGAGTAAGCTTATGAATTTGATTTCAGTGCTTGTGCTTATAAACATTAATTTCATTATGAAAGTTGTAATTTACTTTCCCCCTAGGAGAGAAAACTCTATCTTGGATTATATTTGCATATCTTTTTAATAGCCTCATTCCATTTTTGACATGTAAAAATATTTATAGTGCTGGGAGGTCTGGTATTTCTGTACTCTTGGCAGTACACAGAACAACCAGCTTGGAAATGGCTATAAAGTCGTATCTTATTAATGTTCCCATTCAGGAATGCAGGGACCCACTCAGTGTCCCTGGATCAATTACAATGATCAGATGTAATTGAACTTTCCACAGATATTGGCTTTTCTCCAAATATACTAATTCTAAGGAGTTAGAACTATTTATTTTAGGAAATGTTTTTTATTTTTTTAAAAAAACATTTATAGAATTATAAATTGACATCATCTAAAACTGTCATCTGATCACACAGTTTGGGCTTCTTCTCTGAGGTTAGTCCTCTCTTCTCATTTACCGCTACTCCATTCCTAGTTTAGGAATGATTATTTCTTTCCTGGTCTATTGCAATTGTGTTCTAATTCATCATCTCCCAGTTTCCAATCTGCCCCCGCACCTCCGACACACACACACACACACACACACACACTTCTGTATTGTTCAGCCATTGTCACAATCAGGTTATATAAAGAATCACCCCAACAGGTAGTAGCTGAAATGACATTCATTTATTTTCACTGATCAACAAACATTTGGCAGATCATCTCCCTTCTGTGAAATATTTTCTCCTTGTCCCCCACATCTTGATATCTGCTAATTCTCCTTCAATGCTCCTTTGTGTTCTATGCATGTTTTTATAGCGTATATTCATACAAAATATTTATTTAATGCCTACCAGAATAGGCATTTGGGATAAATCAATAAACAGAAGAGATTTTGATTATTAATATATTTACTCAATCTTTTGGTCTCACTTCTGCTGCTATACTTACCAACAAACCCTTTTCCCCACCAGAGATTAGTCCCTTATCTTTATGTATCTGCAAGCTTTGGCAGAGGGCTTGACATATATTTGGTGCTCAGTGATGAAATAAATAAAGAAATGAAGAAGTTAATGTGCTATGGGGTCTTAAACTCTTCTGATTGAGTTCTTTTGCATAGTTTTCCAATGATCTGTCTATGCTGTGACATACCTAGTGTATTTGACATTGGAGTTATTTGATTTTTTAATCCCTTATTTCATAAGAGAAAATTACTTTCAATAATAAATGAATACAAATAACAATAATTAATAAGATGCATATTATAGGGAATAAGGGGAAAAAGTATAAAACATATTGCATTTATGCATTTTTTGAAAAAAGGTGTACATTTAATGGACCACCACAATAATGGAATAACAACAGTCTCTGTTTTTTAATCTTTTCTTTGTTTTAAAACAAGCCCTTCATTTAAAAAAACTAATCCCATGTTAAAAAGTTATTATTCAAATTCAATAAAATATTTCACATGAAGTTAAAATGTGTACTTCATCAAGGTTGTATGCCTCATAGTTTGCATGTTACACTGCTGTGAATTTTAAACATGAATGTAAAATCCAAGTCAGTTTTATTATCTTTTTTATTTGTTTATTTTTTTTTTTTAGATTGTTGTTTTAGGATTTGAGTGTAGTTTTTTTTTTTTTTCACTTTTATTTATTTATTTTTCCATTTATTTTTATTAGTTGGAGGCTAATTACTTTAACATTGCAGTGGTTTTTGTCATACATTGAAATGAATTAGCCATGGATTTACATGTATTCCCCATCCCGGTTCCCCCTCCCACCTCCCTCTCCACCCGATCCCCCTGGGTCTTCCCAGTGCACCAGCCCCGAGCACTTGTCTCATGCATCCAACCTGGGCTGGTGATCTGTTTCACCCTAGATAATATACTTGTTTCAATGCTGTTCTCTTGAAACATCCCACCCTCGCCTTCTCCCACAGAGTCCAAAAGTCTGTTCTGTACATCTGAGTCTCTTTTTCTGTTTTGCATATAGGGTTATCATTACCATCTTTCTAAATTCCATATATATGTGTTAGTATACTGTAATGGTCTTTATCTTTCTGGCTTACTTCACTCTGTATAATGGGCTCCAGTTTCATCCATCTCATTAGAACTGATTCAAATGAATTCTTTTTAATGGCTGAGTAATATTCCATGGTGTATATGTACCACAGCTTCCTCATCCATTCGTCTGCTGATGGACATCTAGGTTGCTTCCATGTCCTGGCTATTATAAACAGTGCTGCGATGAACATTGGGGTGCACGTGTCTCTTTCAGATCTGGTGTCCTTGGTGTGTATGCCCAGAAGTGGGATTGCTGGGTCATATGGCAGTTCTATTTCCAGCTTTTTAAGAAATCTCCACACTGTTTTCCATAGTGGCTGTACTAGTTTGCATTCCCACCAACAGTGTAAGAAGGTTCCCTTTTCTCCACACCCTCTCCAGCATTCATTGCTTATAGACTTTTGGATAGCAGCCATCCTGACTGGCGTGTAATGGTACCTCATTGTGGTTTTGATTTGCATTTCTCTGATAATAAGTGATGTTGAGCATCTTTTCATGTGTTTTTTTGCCATCTGTATGTCTTCCTTGGAGAAATGTCTGTTTAGTTCTTTGGCCCATTTTTTGGTTGGGTCATTTATTTTTCTGGAGTTGAGCTGGAGGAGTTGTTTGTATATTTTTGAGATTAACCCTTTGTCTGTTGCTTCGTTTGCTATTATTATCTCCCAATCTGAGGGCTGTCTTTTCACCTTGCTTATAGTTTCCTTTGTTGTGCAAAAGCTTTTAAGTTTCATTAGGTCCCATTTGTTTATTTTTGCTTTTGTTTCTAAAATTCTGGGAGGTGGGTCATAGAGGATCCTGCTGTGATTTATGTCGGAGAGTGTTTTGCCTATGTTCTCCTCTAGGAGTTTTATAGTTTCTGGTCTTACATTTAGATCTTTAATCCATTTTGAGTTTATTTTTGTGTATGGTGTTAGAAAGTGTTCTAGTTTCATTCTTTTACAAGTGGTTGACCAGTTTTTCCAGCACCACTTGTTAAAGAGGTTGTCTTTTTTCCATTGTATATCCATTCAACATCCATTTATGATTAAAACTCTCCAGAAAGCAGGAGTAGAAGGAACATACCTCAACATAATAAAAGCTATATATGACAAACCCACAGCAAGCATCACCCTCAATGGTGAAAAATTGAAAGCATTTCCCCTGAAATCAGGAACAAGACAAGGGTGCCCACTCTCACCACTACTATTCAACATAGTTTTGGAAGTGTTGGCCACAGCAATCAGGGCAGAAAAAGAAGTAAAAGGAATCCAGATAGAAAAAGAAGAAGTGAAACTCTCTCTGTTTGCAGATGACATGATCCTCTACATAGAAAACCCTAAAGACTCTAGCAGAAAATTACTAGAGCTAATCAATGAATACAGTAAAGTTGCAGGATATAAAATTAACACACCAAAATCTCTTGCATTCCTATACACTAACAATGAGAAAACAGAAAGAAAAGTTAAGGAAACAATACCATTCACCATTGCAACAAAAAGAATAAAATACTTAGGAATATATCTACCTAAAGAAACAAAAGACCTATACATAGAAAACTATAAAACACTGATGAAAAAAATCAAAGAGGACACAAACAGATGGAGAAATATACCGTGTTCATGGATTGGAAGAATCAATATTTTCAAAATGGCTATACTACCCAAAGCAATCTATATATTCAATGCAATCCCTATCAAACTACCAATGGTATTTTTCAGAGAACTAGAACAAATAATTTCACAATTTGTATGAAAATACAAAAAACCTTGAATAGCCAACATAACCTTGAGAAAGAAGAATGGAATTGGAGGAATCAACCTGCCTGACTTCAGACTATACTACAAAGCCACAGTCATCAAGACAGTATGGTACTGGCACAAAGACAGAAATATAGATCAATGGAACAGAATAGAAAGCCCAGAGATAAATCCACGAACCTATGGTCACCTTATCTTCGACAAAGGAGGCAAGAATATACAATGGAAAAAGTTTTATTATCTTTTTTAAAATGCTCTAGAGACAACATAGTCCTTGCTAACAATGTAGCAAACTCTTCCCATGTTCCCTGCTCTCTGGTATGCCACTGTGCCTATGTAAGGGTGGAGAAAAAAATAATATGTGTGCACACACATACACACAATTTTATGTTCTATTATAGTCAAGAAATGGATAAATGATAAAGGCATTTCTAGAACAATGAGATAAAGTTCCTCTCTGAAAAGGAAGCTGATCAAATAACCATAAAATGAGGAAATGGCTTTATCAGGAGGTTGTCCATTCCAAAAGATGAGCTGTTAAGCCCGCCTCATAATGAAAGGTTGTTGCTGAACGATTAGACGCGGGATTCTTGGCCTCCGGAGGAGACGAATTCAATCCGGGGCCAGAGACGAGGCTGGATCGCTCAGAGTTTTTGTGTAATAAAGTTTTATTAAAGTATAAAGGAGATAGAGAAAGCTTCTGACTTAGGCATCAGAAGGGGGCAAAAGAATACCCCCCTCCTAGCCTTTAGCTGTCTGTTATATAGTCACTCACAGTCTGTTAATGAAAAGGATGTCATAAAATTTAGAATGACACCAGATAATTCATCCCTGGCCATAAAAGGATTGACTTGAATCTTGTAGAAGGGCAGAATATCAACAAATAAATAGTTTCATTTACATAGATTAGAGGAACAATACCTGAGTAAGTAAATTTAGGCCATTTGGTGGAACCAACTTGAAGATAGAGTCTGGGGTTCATTAACATAGCTTAAGACAACATTTCCATACGAAAAAGAAACGTATTGGTCAACTCAAGGTTTGAGAGTAGTTAGCTTCAGGTGAGACCAGGTGTCATGGCAACACAGCACTTTAAGAGAAACCTCTTTTAAATTTGTATAGAGAAGGAAAGACATATTGCTGGTTTGTTTTTTCCTGCCGCTTAAGAGAGATAAAAATGTCTGGCACCTGCAGCTTCTTTTTTTCGTTTGGAGACCCCTGGCCTTCCTGCCTGTTACCCTCTCAATAATAACCATGCCCTGTTCCATAGAAATCAGGGGCATCCTCCGGTCTTCTTAGTGACTTCGTCAGTTACGTTAGGCTCTTTGCATGGACTTCTTTGAGCAGCAAGTTGATATAAATAAGAGCTTGTTAACATTTGTTAAACATGACCAAAACATTTCGATGCAATTATTGTTAGAGTAGGAAAAGGGAATGTATCTACCTGCCTAATAATTCTTGTTGAACATACCATTTTATGGCTTTCAATTGATTGCCCATTGAAAAGGAAACTCATATAGTTTAAATTAAGGTACTGTGCTTCCTTGGTGGCTAGGTGATATAGAATCTGCTTAGCAATGCAGGGTACACAGGTTTCATCCCTGATCTGGGAAGATCCCACCTGCTGCTGAGCTGAAACTCAGCCTGTGGGCCACAACTATTGGACCTGTGCTCTAGAGCCCAGGAGCCGCAGCTACTAAAGACCCTTGGGCCAGAGTCTGTACTCTGCAACGAGAGAAGCCACCTCAATGAGAAGCTCGTGCACTGCAGCTAGAACACAGCTCCCGCCGGCCACAGCTAGAGAAAAGCCTGTGCAGCAACGAAGACCCAGCACAGCCAAAAATGAATAAATAACTAGATGATTTTAAAAGCCAAGGTACAGTTCTGAGAAGAGTGCGTCCAAATCAAGAGCAAGTGCAAGATAGCTAGATAAAATGTGCCCATGTGTGGGACCTGCCATAGATGTGAGGAATGAATCAGCGGCACGGATTTAAAGCAAAAGCTGCATTTGAAAAGTCAAGAAGAGGAGAGGAGACCTTGGCGTGTTCTTATCAAGTTGTTCACAGAGGTTGTGAAATAAAGTTGAAATGAGAAAAGGAAAGATGAAGCTACAGTGGTCAGTAGGAAGCTGATTTTTGAAGGAACTTATGTGACTTGCCAAGAATGTGGGTTTTATCCTAAAACTTTCAGAAAACACAAAACATTTGATCAGAAATGACACGATGAGGTTGTGTTCACTAGCTAGATGCATCTCCAAAAGTACTGGAGGTTTGCTCGTTGTGAAGGAATAAAAGAAGTAGGATCACAGAGAGAAGCTGAACAGAAATGCACTGGTGAAAAAGGCCACAGCCAATCCAACGGATGCCCTGGAACTGTGTCTGACCTTCAAAAGAAAGAAAGAAAGTGAAAAAAAAAAAAGAGAGAAAGAAAGTGAAGTTGCTCAGTCGTATCTGACTCTTTGCAACCCCATGAACTGTAGCCTACCAGGCTCCTCCGTCCATGGAATCTTCCAGGCAAGAATACTGGAATGGGTTGCCATTTCAAAGTTGTCCCATTTTGAGCAAAGGGCTATTCATTTATACCCCTATCCCTTTTCTTCTCTAATGGACTGAGCATAGAAGAATTGATGCTTTTGAACTGTGGTGTTGGATAAGACTCTTGAGAGTCCCTTGGACTGCAAGGAGATCTAACCAGTCCATTCTAAAGGAGATAAGTCCTGGGTGTTCATTGGAAGGACTGATGCTGAAGCTGAAACTCCAATACTTTGGCCACCTGATGCAAAGAGCTGACTCATTTGAAAACACCCTGATGTTGGGAAAGATTGAGGGCAGGAGGAGAAGGGGATGACAGATGATGAGATGGTTCGATGACATCACTGATTCAATGGACATGGGTTTCAGTGGACTCCGGGAGTTGGTGATGGACAGGAAAGCCTGATGTGCTGTGGTTCATGGGGTCACAAAAAGTCGGACATGACTGAGCAACTGAACTGAACTGACTGAACTGATTCAGAGAATTTTAGAAAAAAAATTTCAAGACTCTATATAAGTGAGTTTTCTGTCAATATGCAGTTTGAAAAGCTATTAATCCCATCAACAATTAGCATTCAATAGTGTCTACTTATCCCTTTAAAAGCTCATTTTTCTAAAAGTTTTTGAAAATGTTATCTGCATTTTACATGCATTAAATGTCATCTCAAAATGATGATTAACATTCTCAATACCCAAAAGAATTCTTTAGTTTCTACATTTATTTTCTGAATCTATCTTCCATTATCAGCATTGAAATACTGGATTACACTGGCTTCATGTAAAATAAAACAGCCTCTTCAGTCTTCTCAATCACAGATCTCAGCCAGGATGGCCTCACATTTCCCACAGCTTCACTGAACTTTAGAAAAGATGTTTCTTCCTGTCTCTGGTCACCTGACTGCTCCCTCACCCCTGCTCCTAAGGAACTTACCAGGTCTAAGTGTAGCGGTGCCTTTCTGTCCTTTTCTTAAAACATTTATTTCAAAAGAACAGGCAATGGAAAATAATTTCTCTGTCCCTTTGAGCTGTCAATCTTTCCAAAGCTATCTTGCCAGTTTTGTGACCTTAACACTCTTTCCCAGGCACTGGGGAAGCTTCCCTGGGCAATACAGTGATTAAAGAAGGTAGTGTCCCTAATGTCCCAGTTTTTGTGGTAGAGGAATAGCCGGACCTCTAAAGTCACCTTGCTCCAATTTGTAAACCAACCTCCGCCCTGAAGATATGAAAAAATTGTTTCCTTTCCTTTCCAGTAACACCAGTTTGCAATAACAGATCACCCACAATACCCCATCTCCAACTCTTAAAATTCCCAGTGCTCGCTTGTTTCTGCAGAGTTTAGTAACACTGTTTTCTGGTCTCTCTCCTATTTCCAAATCCTTGAATACAGTCTGCATGTTTCTAACTTTGTCCGATGTAATTTTTGCTTTGACAACCTATAAAATTTCCTAATTCCTCCCATAATGGGTCATATATATTTCTTATTTCTCTATTTCTTTCACTTTTATAAAATTCAGAATTTTTAAACTAGGATTACCAAATTCATCTAATTTAGTTATAATCACTTTCCCTTCAAAAAGATAGCAATATTAAGTGGATAGCAATATAGATATTAGTGAAAACTCCTTTAATTCCCTTTTAAATTTAATTAAGTAATTATTCAACCCATCAAGTCATATCTGTGGACATTTTGTACTTATACAGGAATACCAACAGATATTCTTTTGTTTAGACAATTCTCTGTGTATTATTGGGCTTCCCTTGTAGGTCAACTGGCAAAGAATCTGCCTCCAATGAGGGAAACCTGGGTTCAATCCCTGGGTTGGGAAGATCCCCTGGAGAAGGGAAAAGCTGTCCACTTCAATATTCTGGCCTAGAGAATCCCATGGACTGTATAGTCCATGGGGTCACAAAGTATCGGACACGACTGAGCAGCTTTCACTTGTCACTGTCATGCATATTATTGCATGAGAAACAAGTAGGAGCAAAAAGAAGCATAAGTAACTACTGGAAATAAATAGCATTAATTGAAAAAAGATAGGACTGACCTAAGGCTAAAAACTATTCAAAGTCTAAAATTTTAATTTTGAAATCTTATGACTGAGACATTCAGGAAGATCTGCACCTGTCTTCTCTCTATAATCGTCTTTCCTCTTTTATCAGTTCTTGTCATTATACTGAAACAAATTTTTTTCTTTTTGCATGTATGTTGCATATGACTTGGCACTTAGTTACACTTAAAGCACTCTGCCAAGTGCTGCATCTAAAAGAACGAATTAGCAGGTATATATATTCTGCCCTTTGGAGTTGGCAATCCCACAGGACAAGTAGCATTCATGAAGATTATTACATAAATAGCTACTTAGTCATAGTTATAGTAAGATCTCTAAAATAAGAATGTAGAGAGTCGCCAGATTTTGTACCTGAAGATTAGACAGTAGTTTAGAGTAAGCAGTGAAGGAAATACTTTGAGGGAATGACATTTTGCAGGACTTGGAAGTTAACAGTAGAATAGAGAAAATGAAGGAGAATTATGCAGAAGACCTTGTATTTAGGGTCCTTGAAGCACCAGAGGAATGGAAGGAAGCCAAGGAAACCACAGTTAACCAGAGGGTCAGGTAGGGAGACGCACCGAGTGAAGATGGTAAGAAGATGGTGAATAGTCTCCTTAACCTCCTCCCGATACAAAAGATTTGGGATTTGAGCAGTTTAAAGTTTGATCCGGTATAATGTGTCAAGTGTTGGTCTGGGAGAGGCAAAATCAGATTTTCTTTCCTATTTCAAGCACTGTTCTCTTCCTACATGGGTTATAGATTTTTAAAAGGCAAAAATCAATTGGAGAGGGATATTAGGGAGACATTGTATTTCAGCTCAAGCATAATTTTGACTTTTAAATAGCAATGTGTTACATAATAGAAAACAGAAAAGAAGTTCCATTTTAAAAGTTGCTCTTGTTTTGATATGTTTTTATCTTAAGCTCTTTTTTTCCCACTTAAGTTCATAATTTTCACTTTCTCACAATATTATTATACTTACTATACTTATTTAATTTACTTGAATCAAATAAGTTCTAAGTGTTTTATTGTGTGAACAAATAAACATCACAAGGATTATTTTCATTTATCTATGATCTTGCAAGTGTATCATTTGAAACATTTTATATTCAGTGCTTCCTGAGCATTTCTATTTGAATGTCTAAGAGAACTTTCTAAAGGATTATGTTTAAAACTAAACTCTTAATTCCATCCCTCATCCCAAAGCTGCTTTTCTAGAAACTTTCCCCATCTCAGGAAATAACAATTCCGTCTTACCCTCTGCTCAAGTTAAATCTCTGGTGGTTATCACAATGTGCTTTTTCTTCTTATCAAAAGCATGAAAACATTCTGCCAGCTCTTACTTTGAAACTCATTCAAAATCTCATTTCCCACCATCATTACTACTGCCATTTATGTTTCTTGCCCGACAAGTTTATTACAGTATTCTTACTGTAGTCTTCCCTTGCATGTATTTAGATGAATATGGGGCAAATATTTACTCAGAAAAAAGAAACTACAGAACAATTTTCTCTTTGCTCTGCCAGACATGACTTATGCTCAGAGGTTATCCAATATGCTTCTAATACATATAAAGTGAGTAACAGGGACAAAAGTCTACTTTTGTGGTCTTTGAACTTCAAAATATCCCCATTAAAAATAAAAGCCCTTCCCACATTAATAGTGAAATATGGACACAATAATATTAAATGAAGCTTTTGTCTAATGCTAATTTTTAAATTTAATGGAATTCAGGATAATGAAGAGTTATTCTCTCCTGAACTTTCCTTTCTCATCTGACTGCACTGTTGAGTTGCAAGAGATGACCTACAAGGTCTCTGCCATTTTTATCATTTTCTGTGATCTGTGATATTTTCCAACTGCATGTGATCTATTTTGTCTTAAAATTATTGATTCAGTTCAATTCAGTTCAGTCATTCAGTTTTGTCCAACTCTTGTGATCCCATGAACTGCAGTATGCCAGGCCTCCTTGTCCATCACCAACTCCCGGAATTTACCCAAACTCATGTCCATTGAGTCGCTGATGCCATCTATCCATCTCATCCTCTGTCGTCCACTTCTCCTCCTGTCTTCAATCTTTCCCAACATCAGGGTCTTTTCAAATGAGTTAGCTCTTCACATCACGTGGCCAAAATATTGGAGTTTCAGCTTCAACATCAGTCCTTCCAATGAACACCCAGGACTAATTTCCTTTAAGATGGACTGGTTGGATCTTTTTTGGTTGACGAAGTAATGTCTCTGCTTTTTAATATGTTGTCTAGGTTGGTCATAACTTTCCTTCCAAGGAGTAAGTGTCTTATAGGCCAAATTAATATGGCATGCAAATTAATAGAGTGTCATTCATATTTTATGAAATGTGCCTAGACTTTGAGAGAGGTATTTTTGCTATATTGCTATTATGATAAGTTATACTGCTAGAATTAGGATGTAAGAGGATGTGATTGTGGTGAAATAAATTTTTCTCATAATTTTGATGGCAAGGAAGAGTTACAATTTATGATATCTATCTTAATTCTACCTGTTTTTAGATGCCTAGAGTCTCCTAAATTTTAAATTGAAAGCTGACATGTGAATAATTAAAGGTACATTTTAATGGGAATATCAAGTTGAATGAATCGTACATTTCCAGAGTAATGATTCTAGATTAAGAAGACAAATTTTAAGTCCAATAGTTTTGAGCTCCTTGTGTACAAAACATGAGTTTTAGCAACATTTCTTCATGTCTGAGTCTAATTTCTTTTATGTTAGACCTGGATCCTAACATGTTTTATGACTTAAATAGACATTAAATGTAAATTGCACTGCACAGTGTCATGTACAAAGTGATTGTTCAATCTGTGGTAATTATAATATCAGTAGTATCTGTGCTCCTTTGTGCTTAGTCATTGTGCTCAGTTTTGTCTGACTCTTTGTGATCCCATGGATTGTACCCAACAAGGCTCCTCTGTTCATGGGATAGAGGTAAATAAATAAAACTCTCTTGAAAATACTGAACATGTATTTTGTTGTACATCAAAAATTGTAATGAATCCAATGGTGAACGTGTTTTTTTCTCTATATTTTTTTCTTTCCTATTTTGTAGTTCAATCTTTGGTGCTACCTACCTTACTTGGGAGCCTCCTTATTCAAAGTGGACTTCGGCATCTAGCAAAGTGCCTGGTATATGATAGGCAACCAAGAAATATTTTTAAATGGGGAATTTCAAATGATATTCCTTGGACTCACTTTTAAAGTTTTTATCTTATATTGTCATTTCACTGAATTTAAGTCAGGAAGCAATAGTAAGAACTGGACATGGAACAACAGACTGGTTCCAAATAGGAAAAGGAGTGCGTCAAGGCTGTATATTGTCACCCTGCTTATTTAAATTATATGCAGAGTACATCATGAGAAATGCTGGCCTGGAGGAAGCACAAGCTGGAATCAAGATTGCTGGAAGAAATATCAATCACCGCAGATATGCAGATGACACCACCCTTATGGCAGAAAGTGAAGAAGAACTAAAGAGCCTCTTGATGGAAGTAAAAGAGGAGAGTGAAAAAGTTGGCTTAAAGCTCAACATGCAGGAAACTAAGATCATGGCATCTTGTCCCATCACTTCATGGGAAATAGATGGGGAAACAGTGGAAACAGTGGCTGACTTTATTTTTGGGGCTCCAAAATTACTGCAGGTGGTGATTGCAGCCATGAAATTAAAAGATGCTTACTCCTTGTAAGGAAAGTTATGACCAACCTAGACAGCATATTTAAAAGCAGAGACATTACTTTGCCAACAAAGGTCCATCTAGTCAAGGCTATGGTTTTTCCAGTGGTCATGTATGGATGTGAGAGTTGGACTATAAAGAAAGCTGAGTGCTGAAGAATTGATGCTTTTGAACTGTGGTGTTGGAGAAGACTCTTGAGAGTCCCTTAGACTCCAAGGACTTCCAACCAGTCCATCCTAAAGGCGATCAGTCCTAGGTGTTCATTGGAAAGACTGATGTTGAAGCTGAAACTCCAATACTTTGGCCACCTGATGTGAAAAACTGACTCTTTTGAAAACACCCTGATGCTGGGAAAGATTGAGGGCTAGAGGAGAAGGGGACAGCAGAGGATGAGATGGTTGGATGGCATCACTGACTCAATGGACATGAGTTTGGGGAGACTCCGGGAGTTGGTGATGGACAGGGAGGCCTGGCGTGCTGCATTTCATGGGTTCTCAAAGAGTCAGGCACGACTGAGTGACTGAACTGAACTGAACTAAACTGAATTCTACCTTCAATCTGTCCTTTAGCACCATCCTTATTGCTTGGTTTCGATTTTAATTCCTCACTACCTCTAAATGGTGAACAATGTTGTATATATAGTGGATAACTGCCTGGGATCTGAAATGTGTTTTTGGAAGGTGTTGCCAGTTTCAAGGTGGGCAAATTAGTTAACTGCTCTGTGCTTCAGTTCCCTCATCAATCAATGAGGATAATCATTATGTCCATGTTGTGACTGTGACATGAGGAATAAATGCATATAAATTGTTTTTGTACATAGCACTTTGCATAAGATAAGCATTCAATAAATTATAGTTATTATTGCTATTTAATTGCAGCATTGTAATATTTTATCTCCTTGAATCTTAGTCCTCTGGAAGGATTCAATCCTGTTAGCAATTTGCTCATTTTTTTTCCTTCAAGGACACGTTTATTTATTATTACTCAGATGCTCTGATGGGCAATGTATCCACAAATTTGAATGTCCTGTGATTCCTGCTACTCAAAACTTCACAATACTGAGCAAAGGCAAAATTATTGGAGGTAAACAGACAAATCAATATTTGTAAACACTTCTGTAGAAATGAATAAACAAGCAAAAACAGAAAATTTTAATGATAAACGTAAGAAATAACTGTAAAGTGAACACACCAATTTCTATAAGAGCAGTGTTCATGAAAAGCAGACTTTATCATGCTTTCAAAAAGAGTGTTTTTTATGTTTCAACTTTTGTATAATGAATTTACTTTTCATTTACCCTAGTATTCTGCCAAACCACGTAAGCCATCTTTCTTTACCCTCTCTCCCTTTTCTCCTGACATAAGACACCTCCCCTGAGTGCAAATATTTTCTCTCCACCTAAATGCTTCCCAGGGCTTCCCTGATGGATTAGCTGGTAAAGAATCTGCCTGCAGTGTAGGAGATCTGGGTTCAATCCCTGGGTTGAGTCAATCCCTGGGTTGAGATGATCCCCTGGAGAAGGGAACAGCTACCCACTCCAGTATTCTGGCCTGGAGAAATCTGTGGAACCTACACTCCATGGGGTCACAAAGAGTCAGACACAACTGAGTGACTTTCACTGATTAAATGCCTCCTATGCCTTCAAAACCCATTAGTATTATTTTCCTCTGTAGTTAATCTTCCAAAAATCTGGGAAGATTCAAATTTTTTTTCTGAAATATACTAGACCCAAATCTAGTAGTGGGCAGGAAATAGGAAGAAAAGGTTCAGGAAAGATTTTGTTGTTCAGATGCTCAGTCATATCTAACTCTTTGTGACCCCATGGACTACAGCATGCCAGGCTTCCCCATACTTCACTATCTCCCTGAATTTGCTTAAACTCATGTCCACTGAGTCAGTGATGCTATATACCATCTCATCCTCTGATGCCCTCTTCACCTTTTGTCTTCAATCTTTCCCAGGATCAGGATTTTTTCCAATGAGTCGACTCTTCACATCAGGTAGCCAAAGCAGTGGAATTTCAGCTTCAGTATCAGTCCTTCCAATGAATATTTAGGGTTGATTTCCTTTAGAATTGACTGGTTTCCTCTCCTTGCTGTCCAAGGGACTCTCAGGAGTCTTCTCCAGCACCATAATTTGAAAGCATCAATTCTTCAGCACTCAGGCTTCCTTATGGTCCAGCTGCCACATCTGTACATGACTACTGAAAAAACCATAGCTTTGACTATATAGACCTTTATCAACAAAATGATGTCTTTGCTTTTTAATATCCTGTCTAGGTTTGTCATAGCTTTTCTTCCAGTGAGCAAGCATCTTTTAATTTCATGGCTGCAGTCACCATCCTCAGTGATTTTTGGAGCCCAAGAAAATAAAATCTGTCACTGCTTCCATTTTTTCCCCTTCTCTTTGCCATAAAGTGATGGGACCAGATGCCATGATCTTAGTTTTCTGAATGTTGAATTTTAAGGCAGCTTCTTCACTCTACTCTTTTATCCTCATCAAGAGACTCTTCAGTTCCTCTTCGCTCTCTGCTGTTTGCGTGATATCTAATGGCAGAAATCAGGAGGGATAGTCAGATACTTAATGAAAGCATCCTGCGGATTGTTCCTGTTCTTGATTTTGCAACAGATCTTCATAAACTAAAGGTTCTGAGAAAAGCTCTGTTAAAGGATCTAGCATTTCTTTGATTTATTTAATTATTGACCCCCTTTATGTTTAATACATTATGAAAACTACACTTGAAAGACATCAAAATTTTTTATTAAAAATATTCTTTATTTTGCTTTATTTTCATGTTGGGTGAAAACATAGAATAAAAATCCTAAAATATAGTATTTGTATAATAAATCTGAAAGAAAATATGAGCAATTATGTGAATGTATATAAACAACTAAATATAGATACATATGTATGCATGTTTTATGTGATAGTTGTTATATACATATAATCTTTAATTGTGGAAAATATAAAATTTCATGGTCTAGATTAGAATGATAAAGTAACTATATAGCTTGAAACAGAACTGCACCAAAGCTCTTATAAACTGTCCTTCCAAATTTGACATTCTGAATAAAGAAGGAGAATCATCTGAAATTTCTTCTCTGTCATCAGGAAGTTTCTGGGTTTTTTTCAGTTTCCTTTTTATCCTATTTACCACTTATTTAATTACTGACCATCACCACATTTTCCAGTCCATCGCCTTAACCACTCGGCCACGACTACAATCACCACATTTTATGGTTCATTCATTTAAGTTATATTCTAGTTCTCAATTGTATTGTATAAAATTTAAGGAAAATAAAAACAAAAACAAAATGACACAATACACAGAATACTGATCCAGGAGGAAGAAGCACCAGTGATAATCTCAGTTCGATCACTAACCTGCTGTGTGAAATTTGTGATGCCCCCTCATTCAGGCACAGCAAACCCTACAACAGGAGAAACAGTCATTGGTCTCATTAATATCTCTCAGTCAAAGTCTTACACATTCCACAGTTTGGTGGATGTCTATCAGCCAAATACTGCCAGAAACACTGTTACAGTCCAACAAAGTTGGGTTACTGCCTCGATGCTTGCCATGAGAGAGAGCACACCATTGGAGATGACAGGGCCAGCTCAGGGAAAAAATGTTGAAGTATTTAAGTACAGCATTTTGGAAAGTGTTGGATTTAAGAAAGAAGATTATATTCTGGAAGCTGGGGATATTTTATGCTTATGTATCTTTATCAATCTTATCTAAAAGTCAGCAGAAACAAAACAAACCTAAAACTATTTCTTTTTTTTTTAAATCAGCAATAGCTGCTCCTATTGGCCATGAAAGAGGATGTTTAGTCATCTGCAGGTTTTGGCTAGCATTCTTGTTTTTGTCTTTATTTAAAAATGATTACAGTATGGTTCTCTTTTTATCTTAATTTATCATGTCACTAGGTGGTCTTCTTTGATATTGCCGTTCTATGAAATTATTCTTGTATAGCGGAAAACAATGGCCTAGTAGGGAGCCCCAGTCCAGACTCTAGAACATCAAGGCCTGGCTGTCACTGCCAACCTGGCTCCCTGCTCATAGGGGCTGCTTTCTCTCCTCTGTTTCAACACATCATGCTATATTATGTCTTGCATTAAAACTGACATGTATACTTGTCTCTTTCACTAGATTTTGAGATACTAGAGAGCTGCTGTTAATTTTTCTTCTCCTTTATATCACTCAAAATCTGTAATACTGGACCTTCCACACAGTACTTTCTTAGATATTAAGAAATTGTTGATTTGTGTACAAGTGACCTACAAATGGCTCATTCTGTTATGGTCTTGCAAAATCTTAGGGCAGCTGTGGAATTTAGCCAAGAATAAAGTTTAGAGGTGCCATAATAGACCACATAAGATCACCCTAACTTTTGATATCAATTGCAAGGTTGAGAAGTTCCCAAAACTAATTTTGAGCTTAATAATGTACTAGAAAGATTCACAGAATTCACTGAAGACTGTTGCATTCACAGTGATGGTTTGTTACAGGGAAAGAATATAGATTAATATCAGCCAGAGAAGGAGATGCCTGGAACAGGGACCAGAAGATGTAACAGACACAGAACTTTTGTTGTTACCCAGGCCCCCCCCCCACTATTCTCCTGGCATAGATGTGTGACGATACCACAGAGTATTGCCAAGCAGGGAAATGTACTTGTGCCTCAAGTTCAGAATTTTATTTGAGTTCCATTGTGCAAACATAACTGATTGACTGACTGACTGATTGATTGAGGCTTATGTGGTTGATCTCAGTCTCTAGATCGATTGATACTTCATTACTCAAAGCACCCACCCTAAATCATACTGTTGGTCTTTTCTGGCATACCCACTGTCCCTCGAAGGCTTGGCTAGCTCCCCCTAAATCACACTGTTGTTTATTATTGTTGTTCAGTCACTCAGTCATGTCTGACTCTTTGCAACCCCGTGGACTTCAGTACACCAGGTCTCCCTGTCCCTCACCACCTCCTGGAGTTCACCCAAGTTCATGTCCATTCAATCAGTGATGCCATCCAACCACCCAAATCATACTGTTGCTATCTGGCTATTTCAAGGCCCCCAGGCAAGCAATGACCATCTCCCAGTAGCCAAGGGCAAAGGCTAAATCTTTTTTGGAACAATTAAATTCTTTATTATATGGGTTTTCATATCAAGTACTCATAATTAAAACATTCTATCAGAGCAGATATTCCTATCTTTTGAAGCATCACCATGATAATATTTTAGAAGAATAGCTAATTTCAGCAAAGTCATAGTTCATAGAAAAATACATCATGAATAATTCTGAAAAAACATTACAGATAAGGGAAGTATAATCTTGGGAGATGAAGCCTATCATTATGGCTTGCAGATTTCTGCTATATTTAATTCTCATTTTCTCTTTCTTTCTTTTATTTTTCTACTCTGTCCTTAATAGCAGCTTTTAGTAATTCTTCTTTGGTATGTCATTAAGAGCAAAATTTTTCATTGTTAACGAGAAAAGAAAAAGTGAAAGTGTTAGCTCCTCAGTCATATCTGACTCTCTGTGACCCCACCAGGCTCTTCTGTCCATAGAATTCTCCAGGCAAGAACTAGAGTGAGTAGCCAGTCCCTTCTCCAAGGGATCTTTCCAAACCAGGGATCAAACCCAGGTCTCCTGCATTGCAGGTAAATTCTTTATTATCTGAGCCACCAGGGAAACCACAGTGCTCACTAAAAGTAATGCTCTTTTTGAAAAATACTTGGGATCATTGCATAATATTAAAAGAGCCCAAGTATGTTCTTGAATTTTCCTTCATCCTCATGAAGCATATTTGCTAGGTTAATGTGAGATGGGAGGCTGTTCTTGTTGTGAATGGCCCCTGTCTCTCTGTATATGTCCATTCAGGTGTTTTCAGTACCATATAGGAATTCATTATTTCTCTGGACTGGGTATGTGTTTTTGGATAAATCTGTCCACAGTGCATTGGCTTTCATTGATTATATGAATAATATTGCATTTGTGTGTAAATGTCTTCACATGAAGTAGTATGGGAAAGTGGTGGCTCCAGAAACCTGAAGTACTATGTGTGCTAAGTCACTAAGTCATGTCCAACTCCATGGACTGTTCCCCACCAGGCTCCTCTGTCTACAGGATTTCCCAGGGAAAAATACTGAAGTGGGTTGTCATTTCCTTCTCCAGGGGATCTTCCCAATCCAGGGATCAAACCAGGGTCTCCTGCATTGGCAAGTAGATTCTTTATTGCTGAGCCACCAAGCAATCACATCAGCACCTCATTGAGCATTTATCAATATCTCCCAACTGCCAGATACTGTGGTCTTACTGTGGTTGCTACTAAAATGTGAGGCATGGTCCTTCTATTCCAAGTTCAGCATACAAAGGTTACAAAACACATTTTAAAAGTACAGCTATTTATTTATAGTCAAGTTAAGCAGGTATTTTTCTTACAGAAAAAAATTTTTTTTAATTATTTGGTCAAATTTTAGTAGTTATTTTGAAATTAATATTTTTTTAAAATAAAAGGTGAAAGGAAGAATTAGGTAGTGGAATCTAAAACTGGCTCTCCTGATCTGCTCTGTAATTTTCCTTAAAACAAGGGCTGAATTTTAGATGAATTGCCCTTTTCCTTAGGCGAATTCAGAGGTCTCTCTCTTTTTTTTTTTTTTGCACCAAACCTTGCTGAATATTGCACATTAATGGCAGTTTTTCTCAATCTGTCACTGAAATACGGCTACACTTTGGTGATTTTAGGACTCCACTATGTACATCGTGTCAAATTATATCAATGCAATGAAGTTAGACACATTCATCAAAAGTTTTAAGCATATCAACCTGGTAAAGATAAGTCGTGGATTTAAATTTGTGATTAAATATTATCAGAGGAGCCAAATAGTAATGCTGTTAATATTCCTCAGGAAGAATTTCCAGTAGATAAGTTGTCTCTACCAAGAGGCTGCATGATGAATTGAAAGGGTTTGTTCAAGTTTAAGGTCCAACAGCTACCAAGTATATGAATTTGGGAAAGTGAGTTACTATAGTCTCAAAGCTACCTACAATAGAAAATAGCTCTTTTCATAATATTCATAGTGTTCTTTCATGGCTCATGATAAAAATGGATAAATGCTTGTGAAGTACTTTGAAATTGCTAAATATTTTATTTCTATTTTAATTATTTCAGTACAATTTCCTTTGATTTCACAATGATGACTCTTATGAATAAAGATGGATTGAAATTGGGTGGGGCAGTCTAACTTGTTTAGTTCATTGCTAATGAAATTAACAATAGCATTAAATATTCACTGAATGAAATGATGAATAACAATGAATCAATTATTAAAGCACTACAGAAGGGATTAAATTTTACTACCTTTGACCACAAAGAAGTACATAAGAAATGATATCATGAAATATTATATTTATCTTTATTTAGATATAGTGATGATGCAAAAGTTTCATTGTACATCATTGCATTATAAAATCTAAAGAATTCTTTTGTTAATGGTCATATATAACAGAAGAATTATGATTGAAAAAGCTTAAAAAGTAGTGGGATATATTTCATTCTTTAAGTGGACAAGACCTTGGTGTTAATGATGACATGAATAGGTTGCAGAAAATTGACCTTCCTCATTATCTTAATTTGAAAAGCATTTCTTTAGAACTGTCTTAAAGAGACCAGTGATAACTAAATAATTAGTTAGTTGGAGAAAGTGAAAGTGTTAGTTGCTCAGTCGTGTCTGACTCTTCACAATTGTGATCCCATGGACTGTAGACTGTCAGGGTCTTCTGTCCATGGAATTCTCCAGGCAAGAAGACTGAAGTGGGTTGTCATTCTCTTCTCCAGGGTAACTTCCTGACCCAGGGATTGAACCTGGGTCTCTTGCATTACAGGTAGATTTTTCACTGTCTGAGCAACCAGGGGAGCCTTAGTTGGAGAGTAGCATTTAAACAGTGGTCTGCACTAGACCATTGTTGGCCTTCAGGTAAAGAGTAAAATAAAAAGGGACATAGATGGAAATAAAGAAGAGTTGGAAGGGTGAATGGCAAGCAAGTGGGACAGAGTTTGACTAAAATAGAGAATCAGAGAAGCATTTGTCTCCTGAATTGGATTCCTTTATACATGTATCTTAAACCACCACTTGTATGTTAATGATTCCATAGCTCTTGGCCAGTTCTCTCAAGAGCTCTTTATCCAGGCATACAATTACTTTCTATAAGTCTGTAACACGGAGTCACAAATACTTCATATATTTTCAACATTGATACCATTATTGCTCCCATAAACCTCTTCATCCCATATTATTTAGATCTACAAATTTCACCAGTTATTTATTCAACACTTATTTATCAACAAATATGTGCCAGGCACTCTGGTAAGGTTACAGAAAGAAAGAAAGGTAAGTTAGGTTGTGAATACAGTACGGTATATTAAAAGTTTTGAGAGGTCATGGGGAAATCCAAAGTCAGGAAGTAATTTTATTTGCCTTGTTTTCATTGCTCCTTGCATCTAATTAGGCAACAGGTTCTACAAATATTTATTAAGAAGGCACACACAGCTCTGGTATTAATGTATCTATCTATTTGTTCATCTGTCATTATTTCTTCAGGTCGCCATTGACTCTTACCTAGGTTGTTAAAAATTTTCAACACTGATGGCCCTTTTTATATTAAATATTACAAATATGTTTATCACAGTCTAGTTACCATTGACTCTTACCAAGGTTGTTAAAAAATTTCAACACTTATAGCCCTTTTTTATTAAGTATTACAAATATGGTTATCAGAATCTTATCATTTAAATAATATTTCCATTATGCAAATATAATCTTGCTACAACACTGTTTAAATTATTAAATAAATCTTTACTCACAGGACAATGCTTTAAATTCATTGGTTGGACAAATATTCTTCCTACTTAATTAGTACTAATGCCTGACACTTAATTCTCAATCTTTGTTACAGAAATGTCAAGCCATTTGCTTAGAAACACAACAGTGTTTCTCAACATCTTGAATTTTGCTTATGCTTATTCCTCTGCTCGGAATTCCATCTTAGGGTTTGTACATCTGGGTGAAACTATGTGTTCAACTTCAAGTCTCAGATCAAAGTCTTTGAATTTTGAAGCTTCCCCATATTTCCTTTCTTTCTTTCTTTTTTTGCTTCCTCTATGCTTTTTTCTATGCTGTCATTGTCTTCTTTTACATTTCTGAAGAAACAAAGAATCACTCATTTATTTGTTTACTAAGTAGCCAATATCATAACACACTTATTTTCTTATCTCCACTTACTGCTGCTAATTCCCAAAATGTATTTGAGGGGACTAACTTTTGCATCTCTTGAAGTCAAGAACTATACCATACATTTTTTTTTTTGACTGTTTCTAGCACAGTGTTCAGTAGATGTAAAATGCAAACAAAATATTTCTGAAATGAGATAGAAAAAATGGAAAAACAGATTTTAAAAGTTTTAACTTAATTTTAAAAGCCTCCACTTTGAGTCAGCAGCATTGTAAATATAGTAATAACCCAAGAGATCACAATTATTCAATGCTTATTATGTGACTTATTTTTTCAAAAGCAACCGAGATCATACGGTGGGTGATTATTAGAGATTAGAGATTTGAATAGAAGCAGCTTGATCTGAGAAAGATGCAAGCATTAGAAATGAATGCACATCTATAATTGCATATCTACACACACACACACACACGCACACACACATACACACACATGCACACACACACACCCATACACACACACACACATGCACACACACACGCACACACCAGATAAAGCAAATAAAATCTCAAGTGGCTTTTACTTGGTCTGGCCTGGTTTTGTTTTTTTTTGCTTTGTAGTGTTTTTGTTTCAACATTGGTCTGATTTCCTTGGAAAGTCTAATCTGTATAAGTTACTGATTAAGCCTTTATGCTCACTCTTAATTTAAAAAAAAAAATTTAAAAGGAAAGCAATGAAAGGAAATCACTATGTAACATGAACTTTTAATTTCCCAGTCATTCTCCTAGATGCCTTACATTTGTGATTTTAATTCATCTCCCTAATAAATCTGTGATGGAGGAATCAAGATTCCCTTTTCACAGATGGATGTGTGGCCAAGACCTGAATAATACCCAACTAGGGCTGACAGGTATTTAGTGGACCAGAAAACACCTACTGGTCTAAGACCTCAGGGCATAAGGAAAAGCAGTCACTATTAAGTGATTTAAATATCCTACGCTGTTCATGAGAAACTGTTTTAAGAAATTTTTAGAGACCATCCAACACCTCTTAATGTGTGTTCATTTTATCCTCTAGTGAAAAGAATCAGAGTTCAGCAAATTAGGTATTCTGATTTGTTGCACATTCCTGGATGATTTATGAGTATTTTTGAAGAAATAATATGGCATCTTTCTGAATCCAATAATAGACACATGTTTCATCTTGATTACCTAATTGATTCTACCAAGAAGGAATAAAAATGACTCTAATAAGCTGACTACCCAATACAGCAATAAATCCCAGGCCTAGCCATAACGCAGAACTAACCAGTGAAGCACCATTCTTTACATCCTAAAAATATTTCAATGGAAAAAAGAATATTTTCCCTCTCTAACGTGGCCTAGCAAGGAATGACTGTGGCAAGATCAGCTGCCTTTGTGCTTTAGGAACTGGTCATCTAGTCAATGAATATTTATGGACACCTTCTTGGTACCAAATTCTCTGCAAAAATTTGGGAAACTGAAGCAAAGAAGGAATGTTCCTTCCTTCTTAAAGCCCCATGGTTTAGTGAAGAAGAAAGGAAATTAGGAGAGGAAATAGAACACTGTATCAAGCAGTATAATGGAGGCAAATAAAAGTATTGTGAAAACAAAGATTAACAGCCAGTGAAAATATCCCCTTTACTTATCCGTCACAAGGTACCATGCTTTATGAGGTGTCTTACATTTACCTGCTTTAATTCTGATAGTAAAATTACACAAGGTAAGCATAATTACCTTAAGTTATAAGGTTATAGGAACTTAGATCAGTTGGCACAAAGTCACAGAAAACAAAGTAGAAAAGTCAGATTTTGAAACTGTTTCTATATTGCTTCAAAAATTGATTTTTAGGGGCACACTTGTCCCTCAAGAACTGATTCATGAATCCTTAATGCTTTATAATGTACTTTATCACATATTACAATGTATACTTCTAGTGTTGTAGTCATTTTAATACCAACTCCTCCACCACACTGCTTTGTAACTGAGGCCTTGTTACCAAATATCTCCATGCTTTCCTTACTTATTTGTAAAATCTCATAGGACTGTTCTAAGGAACAAATGAGTGATGTGCTATACATCAGAGGTTGGCAAATAATTTATTAAAAGAACCACACAGTAAAAACTTCCAGTTGGTAGATGACATCACATTTGCAATGACTATTCAAATCTGCAGTTGTAGCATGAATGTAATAAAGGACAATATGCAAATTAATATGTTTTTCTGCAAATAAAAAGATTGCTTAAACAGGTGGAAGGCAAAATTTAGCATGTAGACCTTAGTTTGTAAACTTTTGCTATAAAGTATGCACTGAGAAATATTGATTTTGTTAGTATTATACTTTTTTTTCAAGCTAGAAAACTGGATGTGAAGTACCTTATCTGGAGTCCAACATACAGTGTAATTACTAGGCTGAAGACTGCATCCAATTTTTAAATTCAAAACCAATGGTCTCTCTGCAAGGGTGACTGTGTAGCTCCGGTGACCTTTTTGAATCGTCTACTAAGAACATCCCGTGGTTATAGTGTTTCATGAAAAATATGTGCACCTTTTCCATTTCAGGCTCCAACTGCTTACTCACTGAGGCGGAAGAACAGGATTTTAGATGGAAAAATCTTAATATGTATATAACAAATATTAAACTACTGAGTTTTGCTAACTCTGAAGATCACCATACAGAGGAAAATTATAAAAGACAAGAATTTTGTCATAGCTTTGACTGCCATTTTCAACCTCAAACAATATATCATCAAATAAGATATTTGAATGTTCTCATCTTTCTCACATCTATGCCTCTAAATTCTGTGGGAAATATGCGAAGTTTCCACTGATCCTTAGTGATTCTACCCTACTTAAAAGCAGTTTTTCAAACCTTATTACTGCTGGCTATTCCTCTGAGCACTCGTCAATTGTTGCATGAATTTTATTGCCACTTATCATTAACATCTGGCATTTCTTTAGTTTTAGTGCTTACAAAGTCCTTAAATTATTTCAAGCACTTTAATTCTTTGTTGTTGTTGTTTAGTCACTAACTCCTATCTGACTCTTGTGCAACCCCATGGACTATAGCCTACCAGCCTCCTCTGTCCATGAGATTCTCCCAGCAATAATACTGGAGTGGGTTGCCATTTCCTTCTCCAGGAGATCTTTCTGACCCAGGGATCGAACCCACATCTCCTGCATTGGCAGGTGGATTCTTTACCACTGAATCACCTGTATATAATGTATACATGTGCAGTGCTCCGTCATGTGTGACTCCATGGACTGTAGCCCACCATGCTCCTCTGCCCATGAAATTTTCCAGATAAGAACACTGGAGTGGGTTGCCATTTCCTACTCCAGGGGATGTTCCCAACCCAGGGATCAAAGCTGAGTCTCTTGCATCTCTTGCATTAGTAGGCAGATTCTTTACTACTGCATGACCTGGGAATCACCAGGGAGGAGGTTAATTCTTTTGTAATTGAAACCATAGAATTTGGGAATATATCCTGGTTTTGTGTGGATTTCCATGACCTCAGAGGCATTCTGTGCTCCTGTGCTCAGTCATGTCTGACTCTTTGTGACCCCATGAACTGTAGCTCGCCAGGATCCTCTATCCATGGGATTTTTCAGGCAAAAATACTGAAATGGGATGCCATTCCCTTCTCCAAGGATTCTTTCTGACCCAGGTATCAAACCTGAGTCTCCCGCATGTCTTGCATTGCAGGCTGAATCTTTACTGCTGAACCACCAGGGAAGCCTTTAATTCTTTGGCATCTCTTAATTGAGGCTATTTTACACATGTGTCAACTCCTTTCCAAAAGCAGGAAGAATCTATGGAAGCCTGGGCTCATTATATTGGATTTGCCTTTACAGAGAACTCACTTTGAATCCAGCCTCTGCTTGGAATTAGCTCTGTGACCTTGGACAAGTTATAGAACTTCTCTGATCTTGCCTCTTTATCTATAGAATTAAAATGCTATCTGTCTTAGTATTCTTTTATAGATATATGAAATAACAGGTGACAAGAATAAACAGAAGAACTATATGAAAAATATCTTCATGACTCAGATAATCATAATGGTGTGATCATTCACTTAGACCCAGATATCCTGGAATCTGAAGTCAACTGGGCCTTAGGAAGCTTCACTATGAACAAAGCTAATGAAGATGATGGAATTCCAGTTGAGCTATTTCAAATCCTAAAAGATGATGCTGTCAAATTGCTGCACTCAGTATGCCAACAAATTTGGAAAAGGTCAGTTTCATTCCAATCCCTAAGGAAGGCAATGCCAAAGAATGCTCAAACTACCACACAATTGCACTCATCTCTCATGCTAGTAAAATAATGCTCAAAAACCTCCAAGCCAGGTTTCAACAACACATGAACTGTGAACTTCCAGATGTTCAAGCTGGATTTTAAAAAGGCAGAGGAAGAAGAGATCAAATTGCCAACATCCATTGGATCATCAAAAAACCAAGAGAGTTCCAGAAAAAAAACATCTCTTTCTGCTTTATTGACTATGCCAAAGCCTTTGACTGTGTGGATCACAACAAACTGTGGAAAATGCTGAAAGAGATGGGAATACCAGACCACTTGACCCATCTTTTCAGAAACCTATATGCAGGTCAGGAAGCAGCATTTAGAACTGAACATGGAACAACAGACTGGTTCCAAACAGGAAAAGGAGCACGTGAAGGCTATATATTGTCACCCTGTTTATTTAACTTATATGCAGAGTACATCATGAGAAACACTGGGCTGGAAGAAGCACAAGCTGGAATTAAGACTGCCAGGAGAAATATCAATAACCTCAGATATGCAGATGACACCACCCTTATGGCAGTGGTGCTGAAGAAGAGCTAAAGAGTCTCTTGATGAAAGTGAAAAAGGAGAGTGAAAAAGTTGGCTTAAAGCTGAACATTCAGAAAACTAAGATCATGGCATCTGGTCCCATCACTTCATGGCAAATAGATGGGGAAACAGTGGAAACAGTGGCAGACTTTATTTTTCTGGGCTCCAAAATCACTGCAGATGGTGATTGCAGCCATGAAATTAAAAGATGCTTACTCCTTGGAATGAAAGTTATGACCAAACTAGACGGCATATTAAAAAGCAGAGACATTACTTTGCCATTAAAGGACCATCTAGTCAAGGCTATGGTTTTTCCAGTGGTCATGTATGGATGTGAGAGTTGGACTATAAAGAAAGCTGAGCACAGAAGAATTGATGCTTTTGAACTGTGGTGTTGGAGAAGACTCTTGAGAGTCTCTTGGACTGCAAGGAGATCCAACCAATCCATCCTAAAGGAAACCTGCCATGAATATTCACTGGAAGGACTGATGCTGAAGCTGAAACACCAATACTTAAGCCACCTGATGCGAAGAACTGACCTATTTGAAAAGACTCTGATGCTGGGAAAGAATGAAGCCTGGAGGAGAAGGGGATGACAGAGGATGAAATGGTTGAATGGCATCACCGATTCAATGGACATGAGTTTGAGTAAACTCTGGGTGTTGGTGATGGGCAGGGAGGCCTGGCGTGCTGTAGTCCATGGGGTCACAAAGAATCAGAAAGGACTGAGTGACTGAACTGAACTGACCTTAACTGAAGAACCTTACTCCATGCCTGTAAACTTAGTTTCTCCCACAAAATATTTCCTTTCCTCTACTTTGATTTTTTCATGCTATCTTGCAGACAGGAGGCTCTTAGAATATGTTCTTCATTTGATGAATATACTATCGGAGATTTGTTCATGAATTGTATACTTAATGTTCATAACACTGATTTTAAAGACATGCCCGTATTCTTTATCTATCTTAACCAAAGTGTAATAAAATGGTGGTTATAATAGAGAACTACTCAGAGTGATATATATTACATTGTGTGTCCTTTAAGATACATTTAAAAACTCATTCTATTTTTCTCAAACCCAACAATTTTTATACACATCATTTTATTTACAGCAAAACTGCATTATTTTGGTCTTTATGACTAAATAAATAGATTCTCTGGGTTTATCTACTCTGTTTATTTATTGTTGCACATTTTTCAAAGTAATTTGACTTCTGCCTTCATAAAAAACTCCCTGAAATAAGCAGAGCAGGGATTTATCAATCTGATTTTCACACCAGGAAACATGATGGAATTATAGTGAGTACAAAAATAAGTACAATAACTGTAGAATTTGGGTCTTCCCTCAATGCATATTGTGAAATATGTACCACATCTCTTTTGTCAGTGTAAATATAAGTCAAGGAAAGCAATGATGGTGGAATAAGCCATCTGCTTGCACCATAGGGATTGTCTAAGCATGTGTAGGACACAATTCTACTTTCAAGCAAACCACATACCCAGCTATGTTGGTTTTCTGAGGTAATAAACCTGGGGGAAGTAAATAATAAGGATATTTGGAGAAGACACAACTAAAATACACAAATGGCCAGACATGTAGATTGTTCTCTTTCATTTTTACTACAAAGTATATAATTGCTTCATAAACATCAATTCTCACTGATACTTGTTAAAATATTTATGTGATAATGTGAAGCATATGTCAGCATTTTCTTACCCAGTGAGTTAGGTAGTACCATCCCCATTTTACAGGTTACACAATTGAGATACAAAGTAGCTTATGTGGCTGTTGTGTCCAAGATTATATCAGATTGTTAATATGACCAGGTCTTTACCTATGAATTCTATTTCTAGGGCCCACAATTAACTGCTATAATACTTTGATTATCTGATAAACTAATTCTCAGCTGCTAGATTTTTTACTTCTTAGGTTACTCTGTAGACCTTCTAAACATTATCAAACTACTTGAAAGCATATGCCTGAAGGCACTGAAAGAAAAAAATGACCCAATGGAAACATTCCCTGCTTCCCTGGAATAGCGCTTACAGAGAACCCCAGGGTTCTACTTTTGTGCTTTCACTGGGACCCCCACCTCAGTGTTGGGAAGAAATAAGGCTGTGGAAGGGGCTGAGGTTATAGTGTCTATCTTGAGTTTTAATTTTTTCTCTTTCAGTTCTATAAAAAGTTAAAATAATTAGAGTTTATTTCTCAATGTGTATAATGGAGTTAACAATGGAGTGTTAGAATAGTTAAAAGGAAATTAGATGTTACTATGCCAAATATTTATGGAGTAGTTAATAGTATACAGACATGCATAGATATAAGCAAAATATTCTCAAGCTTCATCAGCAAGTAAAACATGCTTCATTCAGTTTTTCTGGAGAAGTAACGAGAGATTATGGTTAAAAACTGAAGCACTAGTGTCAGAGAAATCTGGGTTTGGAATTTGGCTCTTCCATTGGCAAATCATTTAGTTGGGGCAAGTTACTCATCTATGCTCAGTTATGAAATGAAGAAATGATTATCGCTTATCACCGTGAACATGAAGTGAGAATATTTATAAAGGTTGGGATAGTGCCTGGTACATAGCAAGAGAAGTGTCTAATCTTTTTAATAATCACGTACAATATGATTATAAAAATTTTACAATTTATAATTGTGAATCATCATTTACTGATTTGTATATTCCATAGATTCCTAACCCAAACATTTCTGAAGATCGCCAGATGACCTGGATAAAATGAAATTACCTTTAGAAATGTATGGGACCAGGAGGGGATGTAGAATGTGGGAAAGACATCACTCGGATAATCAACATTCAGAGACAGATTAGCAGCTTCTGTGCTTCACTGTCCCTTGCTGAGGAGCTCTTCAGTTGCACTGCCTGTCTGATTCTGATGCTTCTGTCAATTCTCTTTAGACTCTGCTTATCTCTGGGCCATTTCTGGCCCTGCTTTGCCACTTCTGGTTTCATTTTTTATTTTATCTAGGGCAGAATTTTGCAAGCTATCTGTGACGAAGGACTGTGTGTGTTTGTTTTCCTATCATTGGCTGTGTTGGTTGCCTTTATTGCTCATGTGTACAAAGCCCAGATGTCTGAAATGGAGGTGTTGGTGGGGAGTGTCTCTTTTCATTGAAACCTTTAGAGGGAATTCTTCCTCACTTCCTTTAGCTTCTGGTGGCCTTCTGACAACCCTTGACATCCTTTTCAGTTGCTGCCACCATCATCAGGTGGCATCTTCCCTTCATGAATGTGTCTTCACCTGACATTCTCTGTGAATGCCTGTGTTCAGTTTTACCTCTTCTTCTAAGGACACCAGTCATACTGGATTAAAACACAGCCTAATATCTCTACCCTAATTTGACTACATCTGCACAGATATAGGTACTGCATACTGAAGTTAGGAATTGAGCACATCTCTTTTTTTTGGTGCTGTAAAGAGTAGCATAGATATCAACTTTTTATATTCCATCCAAGGAGACAAAACCACTGAGCAGGTGCTTGAATATCACAGCAATGCCAAGTTGTAAGCAATTTTACAATTTTATGGTTATTAAAATTGTAAACTATTGATTCCTGCCTTCACTCATCACTCTCCATTAACAGTTTATAGACTGACATTTCAACCACAGTTTAGGAAGCTCTGGCCTTAAGAGACAAACTGACAAGGACACAAATGCTGGTTGCTGGATTCTGCACAAATCAATGAGACTGGATATACTCCAGAGCCAAGCCTGCTCAGGGTGTGCCAGCAGGACTGATGGGGCTCTGATGAGTCCTCGGGCTTTGCCATTTCTCCTCTGAATTGCCCTTCCTTTCATTTTCACCGAGGTAACTCTTATGCATCTTTTATAACTCAAACTGGGCTTTTCCAAATGCCACAGCAAGTCTAGTTAAATGCATCTCCTCTGCATCTCTGGAGCAGCCTGGCTACTCCTGTGTTTGCCCTGTAGTCACTGATGGACTAGTGTCCCTGAAGGCAAGGACCTTGCCTTATTCTGCTGATCTTCAGCAATGTCCTTTTAGTGCCTGGTGCATATCCTATGTGCTGTTTATATTCATAATTGATAAACAAATGAATTCAGTTCCTCTCCTGGAAATGGTGCTTCTCATCAGAGACACTTCTACTTCTCATAAGTCTCAGCTTATGTCTCCTCTTCATCAGATGCTGAAGATATCATGGGCCATACAAAATTCAGAATAGTTATTAATATTTTAAGATTCCCAGTGAACATGTCTTCCACCAAAACAGTGGTGGCCACTGAAGACTTTTTAGATGTTTTGGTGTTGTTCAGTCAGTCATGTCCTACTCTTTGAAACACCATGGACTGCAGCACACCAGACTTCCCTGTCCCTCACCATCTCCTAGAGTTTACTCAAACTCATGTCCATCAAGTCAGTGATGCCATCCAACCATCTCATCCTCTGTCATCCCCTTCTCCTCCTGCCTTCAATCTTTCCCAGCATCAGGGTCTTTTCACATCAGGTGGCCAAAGAATTAGAGCTTCAGCTTCAGCATCAGTCTTTCCAATGAATATTCAGGACTTATTTCCTTCAGGATGGACTGGTTGGATCTCCTTGCAGTTCAAGAGACTCTCAGGAGTCTTCTCCAACACCACAGTTTAAAAGCATCAATTCTTCAGTGCTCAGCCTTCTTTATGGTTCAACTTTCACATTCATACATGACTATTGGAAAATCCATAGCTTTGACTACTTTGTTGGCAAAGTAATGTCTCTGCTTTTTAATAAGCTGTGTAGATTTGTCATAGATTTTCTTCCAAAGAGCAAGTGTCTTTTAATTTCATGGCTGCAGTCACCATCTGCAGTGATTTTGGCGCCCAAGAAAATAAAGTCTGTCACTGTTTCCATTGTTTCACCATGAAGTGATAGGACTGGATGCAATGATCTTCATGTTTTGAATGTTGAGTTTTAAGCCAGCTTTTTCACTCTCCTCTTTCACCTTAATCAAAAGGCTTAGATGTTTAGATAGATCATAATTCTCAACAATATTTATCTTATTGGTTTGTAAGATACTTTGGTATCCATGATCATATTTGAGAGATATGTTGTGCCCAACTGCTAATGTCCAGTTAGATATTGTACTAGCAATCTCTTATTTCATGTAGCATTTAAAGCATAGCAAAAAAGTAATGATTTCTATCTTTGTTCTCAAATTTGTAGAACATACTATTATTGAATATTGAGAGTATATATGAGTGAAGTTTTACATTTTTTAGTGCACTGAGTAGAGACACATTTATCCTTAAGGAGTAAACTTAAATGCTCACTGAAATTCTGAATTTGTTTTCAGATATGATGGTTGCTAGCATCAGTGATCCTTAACCCCCAAGTCCATAGAGAATTGTACATGAGGGTAAGAAATGAAGCCACAGAGTTTTAAAAACAGTTGGAATTCAATTAAAATTTCTGGAGCTGTATTGAACTGAATGTAACAGACTTGTCTACACACTCATTAGGCTTTTCTTTTGCTAAAAACCAATTTGTCATCACTTCTATAAAGCAGTTCCTTTCAGGAGGTTGCATTCTAAATTTGTATGTTACCAAAATTATTCTATTCACTCTTTTTAACAGAAAATTATGAGCTATTAAGAGACTTAAGAATGTAATATTAAGTCAGAGACTGGTCTATTTATCAGTGTCAGTTTGAGGTCCACATTTATAAAGTTCTCCTTTCAAAGGTCAGTGGCAAAGATGAGTACCTTTCTCTTTTCTGTGATCCTATTTTTGTAAGAAGCACAGTAAAATCTTCACTTAAGGATTAAGGGGAAAATCAACTTCCACTGATTGGTTTCACCCCAGGAGGACATATGATGGACAAGATTTGGTTTTCCTCTAAATTCTGTCTGTTAATCTTGATCCCTAATCTAGGCTCTCTTCCCACTGATTTTATTGACTAAGTTGTTAATTGTTTATTTCAACACTAGACAGTGATTAGAAAAAAAAAAATAGAATACAGAAGGGAGGAAAATAAATTATGTTCTTTTATGAAGAAGCTTGCCATTTCTGATAATGCTAACAGTACTGTTTGTTTTCCATGAATGTCTTAACTTTGCCATTCTTAATTTAATAACCATATCAAATAAAATTATTTGAAATTTACAGAAACTTTAGCTTACTTTTTCATACTAATTCCATTCATGAATTACTTTGAAAATGTTTCCTTTAAATAACAAATGAAAGATTTTAAATCACCAGAGAGATCTTTGGTAGCTACTTCCTGAATTTTTCATAAATTCTTTACATACATAATCTCTTTTTTTTCTTATTCATCTGCAAGTCTGAATCTTAAATATACCTTATTTGCAATAGTATATATAGGGCCAATGGAATATTATTCTGGTGAGGAGCAAGGGATCATTCTGCCATCCATTTAGCTCTGGGTTAAGAGGATTTCAAGATAGCAATCATGAGAAGAGAAAGTGATGCAATGCTGTTAAACCTTTCTCTCTAGCCCTGCTTCTAAAATGTTCCTCAGTGTGGTAATCATCTCTCATTTCCAATACTGTGACCTTTGCTTTGCTAGCCTGCCTTCCTGTCAATTCTGTCTCTCCTGTCACTTGAAAATAGCCACATGAAAAATTAAGCTTTGTTGCTGTCAATTCACAATTTTTGTGGTAGGTAGGTAGATGTGTGTGTCTGTTTGTATAAGCATGCTTTTTGGATTCATCCTGCCTTTTTTTTTTTTTTTTTTACCTAAGCTAATGCTATTCTTCTATTCCAGTTTGTCCCCACTCACTTTTGTCTACCTGGGATGGATGTAGAAGGGCTTTTCAGTGGAAGCTTTCAACAAGTCCTGGCCAACCTATGCATTGGCAAACACAGGAGGCTTGGGCATGAGGGTGAAGTGTGCGTGAATTCAACCCGTTTCTGCTGACAAGTGTTTCCCTGAGATTTTTTGGCAGGGGTGTGTCTGTGTCTAAAAATTCCCACCTAGAACAGGCAACTTTCTGTTCTTATTTATGCAGAGGCAAAATCTAAGCTAGCAGTGCCTCTCAGTGAGGGCCTAAGATGAAATCTAGATGAAGTAACTTAACCTTTTTAGTTAAACTATCTCAAAGTCTGATTCTATTTGCATAATGATTCATGTAGTCTGCCCTTATATCCTATTGATAAAGATGATTTTTTTTGCAGTGGGAATATGTTCATTTTTATTATTAGTTAACAACCTCATGTAACATATTTTAATTTGATTTGCATTGTTTATATATTTCAATATAGACTACTAGAATTTAGCAAAAGAGTCCATTACTAGAATAAACAAACAATTCTTTGTATGTGACAGGCATTTGATTAGGCCATTGTTCAATTTTTGTTTATAAAAACACTTGTCACCAAGTGTAAACATTGCTTTAACTATACTTCCATATATATTTGCAGAGAACACTGATTTGATTTGCTCTCTATAAATTTATGATTTGAATTTCAATCAATTAAAGAAAAATGTCCTCAAAATGGTCTCTTAAAAAGACTAAAAATGGATTCTTATATAATTTATAAAGCTGAAGATATATGTATTAAGAATGGACATGATCCATTGCAAGAGGTTTTTTTTTTGTTGTTGTTGTTTTTTTGATGAGTTTGAGATGTCTATTTGTTTCAGCTTACTATAAATTGCCTTCCTTGACCCTTGCCTCAGCAAGATAGCAGAATAAAAGATTTTTCACTTGTATCCCCTCACAGCAACAATAACTTGGAAGCCACCCACAGATAAAAGTTTCTCCGTAGGAGTTTTAGGATCTAGGTTTGTTGTTGCTATTCTTTAGTCACTCAGTCATGTCCAGCTCTGAGACCCCACGGAACTGCAGCACGCCAGTCTTCACTGTCCTTCACTATCTCCTGGAGTTAGCTTAAACTCAAGTCCATTGAGTTGGTGATACCATTCAACCATCTCATCTTCTGTTGATTCCTTCCTTCCTGTCCTCAATCTATTCTGGTATCAGGGTCTTTTCTGATATGTTGTCTTTTCCCATCAGGTACCCAAAGTATTGGAGCTTCAGCTTCAGCTGTCCAACCAGTCCATCCAAAGAATATTCAGGATTGATTTCCTTTAGGATGGACTGGTTGGATTTCCTTGAAATCCAAGGGACTCTCAACAGTCTTCTCCAGCACCACAATTTGAAAGCATCAGCTCTTTGGTGCACAGCCTTCTTTATGGTCCAACTCTCACATCCATACGTTACTACTGGAAAAACTATAGCTTTGACTATACAGAACTTTGTTGGATATAAAGTCTCTGCTTTTTAATACACTGTCTAAGGTCTGTCATAGCTTTTCTTCCAAAGAGCAAGTGTCTTTTAATTTCATGGCTGCAGTCACCATCTGCAGTAAATTTGGAGCCCAAGAAAATAAAGTCTGTCACTGCTTCCACTTTTTCCCCATCTATTTGCCATGAAGTGATGGGACCAGATGACATGATCTTCGTTTTTTGAATGTTGAGTTTTAAGCTAGCTTTTTCACTCTCTTCTTTCGCCTTCATCAAGAGATATTTTAATCCCTCTTCACTTCAGCCATTAGAGCAGTATCATCTGCATATCTGAGGTTGTTAGTACTTTTCCCAGCGGTCTTGATTCCAGCTTGTGATTCACCAAGCCTGGTATTTCACATGATGTACTCTACACAGAAGTTAAATAATCAGGGTAACAATATACAGATTTTGTGTACCCCTTTCCCAATTTTGAACCAGTCTGAGGTTCCATGTCTGGTTCTACCTGTTGCTTTTTGACCTGAATACAGGTTTCTCAGAAGACAGGAAAGGTGGTCTGCTATTCCCATCCCTTCCAGAATTTTCCACAGTTTGTTGTGATCCACACAGTCAAAAGCTTTAGTGTAGTCACTGAAGGTGGTGCTAGTGGTAAAGAACCTGCCTGCCAATGCAGGAGATGTGGTTTTGATTCCTGGGTTTGAAAGATCTCCTGAAGGAAGGCATGGCAACCTACTCCATTGTCCTTATCTGGAGAATCTCAAGGACAGAGGAGCCTGGAGGGCTATAGTCTATAAGTCCACAAAGAGTCGGACATAGCTAGCATGCTTGAAAGCAACTATTCTCCAACAAAAATTAATTTCCCCTTCACAGATCCCAGTCTTGTAGTGGCAAAGCTTCTTCCATTATTCAGTGAAGCTATAAGCCATGCCATGAAGGGCCACCCAAGACAGATGGGTCATAGTGGAGAGTTCTGACAGGAGGAGGGAATGGCAAGTCACCCCAGGATTCTTGCCTTTAGAACCCCAGGAACAATGTGCAAAGGGGTCAAGAGAGGAGATCTTGAAATCTTGCTGGAGTACAAACTTGAGGAGAGCTCTTTTGAGAAAGCAGACCCATGCTCAGGCAGCTGATAACGGTACAGGTTACAGATAGATAAACAGCTCTACACTCCCCCTAACTTGGCTACAGCCTCATTTGGCCTTGCTCCAGCCAGCAGCACCATACACCATGGGACTCTAAAGGAATCACACTTGTTGGCGACATGATGATGTGCACACAGACCAAAATCACAGATGCAGAATCTGAAGTGAGCTGTGATCTGGCCTGAAGCTCTTGCCCTAACCTCTCTTGATCATGGTCTGGGAGCACTGGGAAGCAAGCCTGCCAAACTGAAGCTGACTGTAGGTTCTGAGATTTCCCTATAACTGAGCTCCAGCCCCTACCAGCTACAGTCCAGAAGCAGTGCTGCTAGCCCAGTGTCCCTTCAGGATATACAACTGTTTGTACCCCCAGAGATTCTGAAACACTTCTATTCTTGGCTATAGTCCTCACTAGCAACCACCTATAAGTAGTTCTGCAAACCCAATATTTCTCTAGGAAAAAGACCCATCAGAGTCTTTGGAGGCAGGTAAACCAAACTTGTTCTATTAGTGATCTTTAAATGATCTTGCAAATAGGCTCCAATCTCTTTCAGCTGTAGTCCGTGAGCAATTCTGCCACCCGGACCTGAGATCCATCAGAAGACATGCATATCTATATCTCTGGAGGTAAGACCACCAATACTAGACCCATTGCTGATCCTGAAACAATCCTATAATTCAGCTCCAGTCTCTCCCAGCCATGATCAGGGAGCATGCCTGGCCACCTGGGGACTTGACAGGAAATACACCCATCCATCCTCCAGCATCAGATCTCAAGTTAGGCTATGAACCCTAACACAACTCTGAGACGCAGATTCCCACTCAGCCATGCTTTTGGGCCAGACTTGCCTACCCAGGGACATGCTTAGTGACCTAGAAGATGTTCTTCAAGGAAATTGGTGGGAGTCACATCCATCCATAAACCTGATGAGAGGCCTAATGTTTTCAGATCCCACTATGTACCTTGAAGCAGGTATTTGTCCTAGCACCTCCTGACCAATCAAGGTCAACACTCTTCACCCAGTAACCAGACAGGATTCACACTAGCCTGAGCCCCTGGTAACAGGCCCATCAACTACAAAGGTACTTAGGCTCAGAGATAGCCTCATAACCTGGATCCAACACAGCACAACTTTGATTTCAGAGATATTATCATTATCTATGGGAATTGGCTAGAGAAAGTCTTTATTTGTCAAGAACAGTCTGTAAAGACCAGATGAGATTTGCTCCTTCAAATGCACAGACACCAGCAAAAGTATACACAGATCACAAAGAATCAAGCAGGTATGACACCAGTAAAATAATGTAATAAAGCTTCAGTAATTGATCTTGAAGATATGGAGATCTATGAATTGCCTGACAAAGATCTCAAAATAATCATCTTGAAGGAGCATAATGAGATATGAGATACAGCAGAACACAGAGACACACAAATGAAATTGGGAAATCATAAACATTAAAAAAATGAAGGACAAAACTCATATGGTCATCTCAAAAGATGCAGGAAAATGCACTTGAGAAACTTCAACACCCTTCATTATAAACACTGACAACAAATTAGGTATGGAAGGACTGTACCTCAACATAATAAGGGCCATATGTGATAAGCCCATAGCTAACATCATATTCAATGGTAAATGTTGAAAGATTTTCCTCTAAGATTAGGGACAAGAAAAGAATGCCCTCTTATATTCAACACAGTAATGGAAATCCTCACTAGAGCAACAAATAAAAAGGTAGTCTAGGAAATGAGAGATAATATTCGCAAGCCATATATCTAATAAGGGGTTAATACCTCCAAAATATAAATGTCATGAAATTCAATAGTAATAATAATCATTATCATCATCAACAGCAAATATAAAAATGGGCAAAAACCTAAACAGACAGTTTTCCAAAGAACATATGTATGACCAGCATGTACCTGAAAAGATGATCAATATTGCCAATCACCAGGGAAATACAAATCAAAACTGCAATTAGACATCATCTCATACTTGTTAGGATGGCTATTATCAAAAAGATAAGAGATAACCAGCATCGGCAAGACTGTGGAGAAAAGGGAACACTTGCACTCTGTTGGTGGAAATATTAATTGGTTCAGCCACTATGAAAAAGTTATGGAGATTCCTCAATTAAAAATAGAATGTATATAACATATACATATATCCAGGAATCCCATTACTGGATACATATTCAAAGAAAGTGAAATATCTTAAAAACATATCTGTACCCATATGTTTACTGCATTATTCACAATAACCAGGATATAGAAAAAAATCTAAGTGTCTATCAATGGATGAATGGATAAAGAAAATTTGGCATATATTCAGCCATAATACAGAAGGAAATCCTACTGTTTTTGTCAACCTGGAAGACATTATGCTAAGTGAAATAAGCCAGACCTAGGAAGACAAATATTGTATGATCTCACTTATATGTGGATTCTATAATAAAGTCAAACTCGTAGGATCAAAGAGTATTTCAGTAGTTACTCGTGAGTAGGGAGTGGAGAGTGGGTAGATCAAAGGCTACAAACTTTCCATTGTAAACTGAGTCAGTTCTGAGGATACAATGCATTGCATAGTTAACAACATGGGTGCCTGCTCAGTCTAAGGTTGTGTTCGACTTTCTGTGGCCCCATGGACTGTAGTCTGCCAGGAGCCACTGTCCGTGGGATTTTCCAGCAAGAATACTGGAGCAGGTTGCCATCTTTTACTCCAGGGGCTCTTCCTGACCCAGGGAGCAAACCTGTGTCTGCTGCATTGGCAGGCTGGTTCTTTACCACTAGCATCACTTCGGGAGCCCTAGATCTTATTTATTCTCCCTACATACACACACAGAAAGGAAACTATATAAGGTGATGGTATATTAATTAGTTTGTGGTAATTATTTCACAATAAATATGCATATATATATATAAATATTTTATAAGTACACTCTATATGTAAGGAGACCTTACACACACCTATACAAAAAAACAAAACATTATTCATTTGATTTGAATTTTGGATTTAGCTGTGTCTCCTATATTTTATCTGGCAACCCTACTTCTATCCTATGTTCTCCCATGAGACTCTTTGAGACCCAAAATGAATGAATTTGGCAATATTAATTTCTCTTTCTTTCCTCCTACTTATGGTTTCACAACCCAAAACATTTTATGATGCTTTTCACAGCCTGTGTCTGCCTCCTTGCTTACTTTGTGAACTGAGGGATACATATTATGCTTTATTCATTATTATCCCTCCTCAGAATGGGCGGTTTCCTTTAACACTGTACCTGCTCAGACCAAACATTCATTATTTTTCCTTACTAAGTGAATCATTTCTTAAAACATTCTGGGAAGACATTCATTTTTGAGTACTTATGCACTCTGCTAGTTAAAGACTTAGTAAATGTGAATTTACAAAACACATGTTATGAGTTGTAATTTGCACTACAAAAGTATTATTTCCATTATAAAAATAGCTCTTTCCTTTAAAGTGCTATTCCCTGGTTAATTTAAACTTGTCAGATTTATTAAAATTCAATATGCTCTTACTTTCCAACTTCAGAATAAAGTGAAGTACAACTAGAATACTTTACTTTGCCCAAAGATAATTTATTCGCAGCTCTCACTAAAAAGCATCTTGATTCTTTTCAGTCTAAAGAAAAGTGTCTCTATAGATTTTCAGAGCAAACAAACAAAAAATATTTAGATGCTTTTCTAGCAGAGGCATATGATGTATTTTATTAATTCCTTGGAGTGCCCTTCTTTTAAAATTTTCAAGAAAAGGAAAAGTTTAAGTTAGCACATTTCTGTTTGTTATAATCCCTCAAAGTCTGATTCAATTCTCTTTCTTTTCCAGGAACAAACGGCAGTTATCTTCTCAAGCACAAAAGTTATTAAGCAAACCCTGCACAGGACTTTTCAATGGCTCCTTATTGCTTATTTTAAACTTCTCAATACCAGAGTTAGGATAATCATAAAATTTATTCTCAAAATGGGGACATTTTGAGAGTTAAAAAGGTAATAAAAACACATAAAATTATGTACTTATTAAATCACTATGTTGTAAAACCCAAATACATATTATGTCAATTATATCTTAACAAACATCATGTACTTTTTGATCAACAAATTGGTGTTATTTTATTGGTGAACCTAAAGAAAATATTGCTCCACTCAAATATCAAAAAAAAATTTTAATTAAAAAAATGTACCTACAAGAAGTTAAAAAATAAACTTCATATTGTTTAGAATATAGCAGTTACCAAGGTAGAAAGGGTGGGGGAAGTGATAAATTAGGAATATGGGATTAATAGATACACAATACTGTCTATAAAATAAATAAGGATTTTCTGTACAGCACAGGGAACTGTGGTGTTGGAGAAGACTCTCGAGAGTCCCCTGGACAGTAAGAAGATCCAACCAGTCAATCCTGAAGTAAATCAGTCCTGAATATTCATTGGAAAGACTGATGTTGAAGCTGAAACTCCGATACTTTGGTCACCTGATGCAAAGAACTGACTCTTTAGAAATGACCCTGATGCTGGGAAAGATTGAAGGCAGGGGGAGAAGGGGACAACAGAGGATGAGATGGTTGGATGGCATCACCAACTCGATGGACACGAATTTCAGCAAGCTCTGGGGCTGATAATCTACAGGGAAGCCTGGCATGCTGAAGTCCATGGGGTCACAAAGAGTTGGACATGACTGAGTGACTGAACTGAACTGAACAGGGAACTATATTCAATATCTTATAATAATCTATAATTTATCTGGTAGAATACACACACACACACACACACATATATACACACATATATAAAACTGAATCACTTTGCTGTGTATTTGAAACTAATGCAATATTGCAAATCAACTATAGTTCAAATAAAAAATAGACATATTGTAATTGGTTTCTTAATCATATCTGTTATCATTTATTGCATGTTATTGGTATTGTATTGAGCAAGGTATATTTGTTTCCATGTGGCTTTGGCATTTAAACATTTTTCACAAAAATACTATAATTTTCTTAAAAGTTGTACTTAAAATGAAAAAATAATATTTTGCTTTCTTCAGCTTACTTTTCTATATAGACCATACTTCTGATTGAGAAAATGTCTAAGTGTTGAGATAATTGGTAAGCATTCAAAGCAAGCTATATTAGAAGATATATCCTGAATTCTATTATTTTTAAGAAATTTGTAATTATTTAGCTTCAACACGTTCACAAAAAAATTTTTGCTTCTATCATTGTATCTTTCTTCGAAATATATGTTTATAAAACAAAGCTTGTCAAATTAGTTTTATCTATGGATTTTTTAATGTTTAAGCAAATTAGATGGTGAATAATCATTTTTTGTTTCAATTTCATTTTATACCTACATAGATGTAAATTTATCTATTAAAAATGAGAGGTATAGCAGGAGATTCTTCCCAAAAGTCAATACATTTCAAAATGGCAATTATAAAATCCCAAAATGAAATCCTCTTTATCATTTTGGCTTACAAAATTAAATTTATTCAACTTATTATCTGCTCTTTTAGAGAGAATTTGCAATGTCTTCTTGTTTTTCAGCTTTATTTTCTGTACTTACCACCAACTAAAACTATTAAAAACTGAAGTTTGGTGCTCTAAAAGTTGATATGATTGCTTTCTCTTTTTAAAAAATGACTCAGTTGACCTCTCCTTAATTTTTCAGTGTTCATGAATCAACCATTTTTGTTGTTGGTATCAAATTAACTCCCTCAACTTGTTCTTAAAAATTTATAAATACAAGAAATATGTAAAGTATGAATCTGATTTGCATGACTGATGACGTAAAAGTGCATCGAATGCTGCTTCATTGATTCTCACAAATGTAAATATAAATACATTAAATCAAAGGATTGTTTTGTTTTTTTTTTTTCTTTCAGAAATCCACTAATTTTCTCTATAAGCCAGTGAATACAATTAGGTAACAGAATTAGCTATATAAATTTATCAAAAGAAAAATTTCTGGTGTAAGAAGTTCAAGGGATGGAATAACACAAATAGTTTTGTATGCACATTGATGAAACTTGAATAGCATTCATAATTCCATACTATATTTAGAGTTGAAATTAATCATAGATATCCTCAGTTATATTTTATGGATCTTTCCATTCATTCTTATGGGCTCATTCTAAGCATTGTCTTTACCTGGTGTACTCAAACTCTGAAGCTGTAAAGACTTTCTGTTCTTTTCTTCCTTTGCTTTCTCTCAACTACAAATACTGTAACTGTGTTTTAATGTGATTAAAACATTTTAGCCTATACTTTTTCCTATTTCTTCTCGTCCATTTCCAATGTGCTTAGATTATGGGATTGTGAAAAGTGTTCTATACTCTGACTGTATATCCAGAGATCTGTAATTTTTAAAGCAGATTTTCATTAGGGTTCTTACAGAATAAGACCCTTCTTCCACAAGGTAGATCATAACTTGTGTATAGCTTGCCTGTTTTTTGAGTGAGAATGAAAGTCACTCAGTTGTGTCTGACTCTTTGCAACCCCATGGACAGTCCATGAAATTCTCCAGGCCAGAATACTGGAGTGGGTAGCCTTTCCCTTCTCCAGGGGATCTTCCCAGCCCAGGGATTGAACCCAGGTCTCCCACGTTGCAGGAGGATTCTTTGCCAGCTGAGCCACAAGGGAAGCCCTGTCTGTTTTTTACATAGGTCTATAAATAATTTTAATGAAAATCCAGTATTCTGATATATTACCCATATCTAATACTTCCTTTTCCCTTTACCATTTTTTTTTTTTTGTTTTCACTCTGCCAAAACACTTTAAAAATATCTACCCTTGAGATTCTTGAATCTAGGCATCCTGAGAAAACATAAATCATGTAACCAAACAGACTGAGGTTATTAAAAATCTATGGTCTTCTTCAAACATTGACTTAGAGTTCCCACAGTAACTTTATTTCTAGCAAGTTTGCTTCTTTGTTCTTTCAACCTGCTCTTCAATTATTCATCTCTACAATTGTCCTACACTGCATTCTACTTTTTTTTATCAAGTGGACTTTTCTCTTATTTTCTTAAACCAAGAGGAGATTCGCATCTGCCCCTCCTTTCATTCCAGACAAAGAGAAGGAGATCTGTTTTACCACCTAACAGTTGAATTTGGGGCCTCTCAAAAGAATTTACTCATTCATTATCTGCCCTCTTGTCCACTGATTTCCTCTTAAAGATATTTAAAGATCAGTGTTTTTTTTTTTTTCTTAAAGAACACAGCTAATATTAAAACAACCAAACAACTAGTTTTATTCAGGGTCCCACTTCAGCTTTCATTCTCTTCTTTCCTCTTCACAAATTCTTAAATCTCTAGTGAAGGTCTTCTATTCAGTTGACCTAATAAACTCCTTAATTTCAAGTCCTTATCATGTTTTTCCTCAGTGGTATTGTAGCATTTCCTCTACTCATCCCCATCTCCTGCCGCCCCCTTTTTTTTTCCTACTACCCATCTCACTTGGCTCCCACAAAGTCACTTACTCTGGGGCTTTCCAGTTTGAATCATTTCGTATATTCTATCTGTTATTCGAATCAAGGTTTCTCAGAACATAATCCATGCTCTGTTCTCATTTCCTCTGCTTCTCCTTTCTCTCACATCACTCTGTAATCTAACTGATTAAGTTGTTTGTTGTTATTCAGTCACTGAGTCACACACACAGAAGTGCTATATATGCAGTTAAATAAAGAAGAGGCAATTGTGTAAAAGTAATTAGAATATATGTAGTTTGTTGTTGGTTAGTCACTCAGTTGTGATCCCTTGGACTGTAGCCTGCCAGACTCCTCTGTCCATGGGATTTCCCAGGGAAGAATACTGGAGTGGGTTGCCATTTCCTTCTCCAGGGGATCTTGCTAGACCACGGATTGAACCCATGTCTCCCGCATTGACAGGCAGATTCTTTACCATTAGCCACCTGGGAAGCCCATACTTGCTTAGGGGTCTCCCTTGAGTAAAAGAATGAAATCTCACTAAGGGCAATGGTACACAATGTCTTACCTGCATGTGTCTTAGACAATAAATAGCAGACTGTCTAATATATTGCATATGTTCAGAAAATGTCTGTTTAAATAATGAGTAAATGAAAGAGTGCTCACTTGGGAAATAATGAGTGACCTTATTTACTATTTCTTTGTAATGTTCTTAAACTCTAAATGTTGAATTCCTCATGTACTCCTTTGGCTGTTTAAATCCTTTCAAGTTTGTCATGAAATTTAAATAGTCACATGGTGCTGGGGAAAAACTAGACATACAATTGATCCTGCTCACAAGGCTGTACTCATAGCAACTGAGAATAGCACAGTCCAGTAATGTTCGGCTTCATGGACCTGCCTATCAACAAAGGGAGAGGCAACCAGGCCAGGAACTCTATAGTCTCTAAAGTGAAAGAGGGGGCGGAGACTATTATAGCCAGTTGTCTTTAAACAGAAAAGGTATTTACAGAATACCAGGCCACTCATTCAAAAATAAAGGACATAAACCATCATTTGGTCTGGACATGTATTGAACAGCTTTTCTCATAAAGCCTTTTCTGCTTTATGGAGCAATATGGAAAGGACATTAAGTATATGAGGTATTTAGAGAACCAGAAAGTAAGTAAGATAAGATACTGCAGATAGGAGGGAGCAGCTGAGTACAATGGTTTTCTTCTTTAAGTCAACAGAAACAAAAAATTCAATCACAGAAGAACTCAGAAATCCAGATTGATTGGAATCAGATTCAATTTTAAGAAAAACATTCTTAGCAGGCTGAGCAGCTGCTCATTGCAAATCTCCTTACATATCAGCAGAGACAAGAGAGCACTCTCCTGGAAGTGAGGGAATATCTGTCTATGATATCTGAGTCCATCTTCTATTAAGTAAAATATTGAAATTGCACCACATGATTCCAAAGATTCCTGACAGCTTGGAAATCATGTAACTATGTGACTGCAATTAACCTCTTCTCAAAGTACAATGCTTAATAAGATTGACATGGAACTCAATTTTACTTCAGGTCATTAATAAGGAAATTAATCACATGGATGTATGTTTTACTGAATAATAGAGATTTATTTGACACTATTATAAATGATTGCTGGGAGAAATATCAATAACTTCAGATATGCAGATGACACCACCCTTATGGCAAAAAGTAAAGAAGAACTAAAGAGCCTCTTGATGAAAGTGAAAAAGGAGAGTAAAAATGTTGGCTTAAAGCTCAGCATTCAGAAAACTAAGATCATGGCATCTGGTCCTATCACTTCATGGGAAATAGATGGGGAAACAGTGGAAACAGTGTCAGACTTTATTTTTCTGGACTCCAAAATCACTGCAGATGGTGACTGCAGCCATGAAATTAAAAGACTCCTTGGAAGGAAAGTTATGACCAACCTAGACAGCATTTTAAAAAGCAGAGACATTATTTTGTCAACAAAGGACCATCTAATCAAGGCTATGGTTTTTCCAGTGGTCATGTATGGATGTGAGAGTTGGACTATAAAGAAAGCTGAGCATAGAAGAATTGATACTTTTGAACTGTGGTGTTGGAGAAGACTCTTGAGAGTCCCTTGGATAGCAAGGAGATCCAACCAGTCCATCCTTAAGGAAATAAGTCCTAGGTGTTCATTGGAAGGACTGATGTTGAAGCTGAAACTCCAATACTTCGGCCACCTGATGTGAAGAACTGACTCATCTGAAAAGACCCTGATGCTGGGAAAGAATGAGGGCAGGAGGAGAAGGGGATGACAGAGGATGAGATAGTTGGATGGCATCACCGACTCAATGGACATGGGTTTGGGTGGACTCTGGGAGTTGGTGATGGACAGGGAGGCCTGGAGTGCTGCAATTCATGGGGTCACAAAGAGTTGGACACGACTGAGCGACGGAACTGAAATGAACTGAACTGAGCTCTGTCAGCTTATCTACTTGGTTGTTTGGACCTCCTGACCTTATGACTTTGGGGATCTCACAAACTCCAGCCCATGGTGGGCATTCACAGCTTTAAAACCATTTGCTGACTCATGGTCAGGCCCTCTAACTCTAGCAGAATCTGATAGCATGCCAAGGGCTATTTTTCTAATGTGTATAGTCTCTCATGTGCTTGTCATGGTCTTGCTCCAGAATCTCAGTAATTCTGATTATGCTTAATAGCATTATGATTATTCTGGGGGGTGCTTATAGTAAGCTCTTCAGAATACATTTTCCCATCAGTGATACTTGTAATATCACAGCATCTGCTGGATCATATGTGCCAAGCATCAGGACTACTTTCAGTACAGTCTGCATCTATTGCAAACTATTTTCTTCCTTTGAGCTCCTGAAGGTGGCAAACTTTTGTGTCACCCAGTATACAGGTCAGAGCAGTATTCCCAAGGGTAAAATACAATATTATGCCTCAGAAACTGAAAGCAACCTCCTTCTTTTAGGATGCACATGGTGAGTAAGTGCTTTTTTAATTTTGGAGAACATTCTAGCATGACTTAGACCTCTACTTCCTCTAAAAATTTTACTGATGTAGCAGGCCCTTGAGTATTCTTCTGCCGGCCAAAAGTCTTGTCAAGACCTTCAGCATGCCAACCATATCTTGCTCGTTGGTCAAAATATATAATTTCATTGACACAATGCACCCCTTTATTGTGTTAGGAAGCTTCCAGATGCTCCATATCTCTTTAGAGTATATTGCAACAGAATTCAGGGCACATAACAGACCTCCAAAGCAAAGTTTGAAATGTGTACTGTTGTCAGTTCCATGTAAATACAACCAGCTTAATCATCTTTTCTGATAGGGGTGAACTCATTTTCTCCATGAATGGCTGTAGGCCATGTATCAAAGTCATAATCATCTTTTAAAGCTAGGATACCTCACTAGTTGGTTGCATCTGGAAGAATCCACTATTATTCTCCATATTCCATTTGCTTATTTTGTAGGGATTTTTGAAATTTGTAAAGCTAAAAGAATATATTCTGTACCCTTGATGTGTTTAAAGGTGATATTAATTTCTGCCATTTAACCTGAGATACGATGTTTTTCATGTTTTTGTCTTAGTTGAAGTGAGAAGATCAATTTAATGGCTTCAGTGTGGCCTTCCTTAATGTTATAACTTTATCCCAAAGACTGGGAAGATTGTACTAATACACACATCTCTTTGAGGATTGTATAATTGACCACAGGATGGGCCTGGTATTCAATGGACCCATTCCTACAGAGAAGCCCTGATTACACTTTGGTCAACTTTGTTTTGTGTTCAACAGTGCTGAAAACTTGTAATATTTCTTTTTACCTAGTGTACAGTTAATCAAATAAATTGCCTTAGCTCCCTGTAGGCAAGGAGTAGGGAGCACTCTTGAAAATAGAACTACCATATGATCCAGCAATCCCACTCCTGGGCATGTATCTGGACAAATATTTAATTTAAAAAAATTGTGCACCTTGAGAGTCCCTGGACTGCAAGGAGATCCAACCAGTCCATCCTAAAGGAAATCAGTCCTGGGTGTTCATTGGAAGGACTGATGCTGAAACTCCAGTAATTTGGCCACCTCATGGGAAGAGTTGACTCACTGGAAAAGACCCTGATGCTGGGAGGGATTGGGGGCAGGAGGAGAAGGGGACGACAGAGGATTAGATGGCTGGATGGCATCACTGACTCGATGGGCATGAGTTTGAGTATACTCTGGGAGTTGGTGATGGACAGGGAGGCCCGGCATGCTGCGATTCATGGGGTCGCAAAGAGTCGGAGACGACTGAGCGACTGAGCTGAACTGAACTTATGTTCATTGCAGCACTATTCACAGTAACCAAGAAATGGAAACAACCTAAATGTTCATAAACAGATGAATGGAAAAAGAAGATCCAGCATATGAGACACTACTCAGCCAAAAAAAAAGAACAAAATAATGCCATTTGCAGCAAGATGTATGCAGCTAGAGGTTATCATACTAGTAAAGTAAAAAGAAAGAGAGAGACAAATACTGTATGATATGACTTAAATGTGGAATTTAAAATGTGACACGAATGACTCTATCTCTGAAATAGAAACAGAATTACAGAGAAAACAGAAACTGAATTAAATAGAGAACAGAAACTGGATTAAATACAGAACAGACTGGTGGTTGCCAAGGGGGGTGGTTTGGGAGAAGGATGGAGTGAGAAATTGGGGTTAACATATGTAAGCTTTTATATATAGAACAGATAAACAACAAGGTCCTACTGTAGAGCACAAAAAAACTATGTCCAATATCCTATGAAAAATCATAATAAAATAATATTTAAAATAATGTATATGTATGTATAATTGAATCACTTTGCTATACAGCAGTAATTAACACAAAATTGTAAATCAACTACACTTAAAAATAAACAGAAACATCTTTTTAAAAAAGAAAGAAAACAGTTCTCTGAATTTAACACTTAGCTTTGAAATGCCAATTAATTGATCTCAACTATTATCATTTTTTGTTAGCAATGCTCATCTGATTCCACTGTTCTTGCAATTACCAGTTCACTCATACCCTTGATAAATTACACCAATGAATTTCTTTTCACTGCTTTACCACCTTAGTCTACCAATGATAAATCTTGCAACAGCTGCATCACTATTTTGTGCCAAAGGTGATACGTGCTTTACTTACCACATGTAATGTAGTCCTCCTTTCTGGCTGGGTAATGGATGTTCCAGTAGCTGTTTTCCCATACCCCTTCCAGTTCCAACCATGAAAATTGGTTTCTGGAAAATAGAATCTGAAATCTTGTAAGTTAAGAGTGGAAGGATGTCTTAGTCAGCTCAGGCTGCAACAACAAACTATCAAGGCTAGGTAGTTTTGCAAAGGAAGTTTACTTTCTCATGGTTTTGGAAGCCGAGAAGTCCAAGAGGCATATTATGGCAGTTTCAGTTTCTGGTAAGATTTCTTCCTGGTTGCAGAAGGCTGCCTTCCTTTTGTCTCCTCATAGGAGGAAGCAAGACTGAGTTCTGGTCTCTTTTCTTCTTTTAAAAGAACATTAGTTCTACCAGAGCAGAGATTTCCCCTTAGAGTCTCACTTAAAAGTCCTGTCTTCAGTACAGCCATATATATGGGGGATAGTTAAGGCTTCAACATAAATTGGGGTGGTGGTGCTATAATTCAGCCCATATCAGAGGTTTCTCTACCCTTACATTGATCAGCCAATCAATATAGGTCACATAGAAATGTGTCCTGGTGTTGGACAAGTGGGTTCCTTTCGCTTGAGGTGCTTTCCAAGGAAAGCTGACAACTGAGGACTACGCGCCACTGCCACTGGGCAACATCCACCCTATGCCCCAGCGGGTGAGTGCCCTCAGCTGAGTAGACTAACCTCACACTAGCCCATGCTTCTAGACGCAGCCTGCATGCAATGACCAGCTGCGAGGGTTATAAAAAGAGCCAGTCACCTTGCCCCAGTGCACCACAATTCGGCAAGTCTCACCCAGCTCCGGAAACCCTTTAGGATTTTTTGAATCCTTGTTGATAGTGCTTCACAGAGTATTTCTCTTTCTGACAAGTAAGGGAAGTACTCTTTCTCTCCTTGCTCACTTTCCCCTGCAGAAGTTGATCCCAAGAATACTCTCCTGGTAAAGTCTCTGCACACAGAGTTTTCTCCCCAGGAAACACAAACCATGCCATTGAAAATCAATAAATATATTTTTTTTAATTGAAGGAAAGTAAAAAAAAAATACTATTTTGAGGGATCTTTTTGGTACTTTGATATTATAAACTATAATGTTAACATATTAAAAATAATATTATTTAATGTTAAGAAAATGGAAGGATTCCAAAGTCAGTAAGTTTTCTTGGCTGCAGGTAGGCTTTCATACATCAGAAAATAGCCTAAAACCTTACAGTAATGTAGCCATAAGAAATATATCCACAAGTGTATGATAAGCAGGTAACCAAAATGGCATAACACATACAGTCACTAATCTCATCTCACATGCTAGTAAAGTAATGCTCAAAATTCTCGAAGCCAGGCTTCAGCAATATGTGAACCGTGAACTTCCAATGTTCAAGCTGGTGTTAGAAAAGGCAGAGGAACCAGAGATCAAATTGCCAACATCCACTGAATCATCGAAAAAGCAAGAGAGTTCCAGAAAAACATCTATTTCTGCTTTATTGACTACACCAAAGCCTTTGACTGTGTGGATCACAATAAACTGTGGAAACTTCTGAAAGAGATGGGAATACCAGACCACCTGACCTGCCTCCTGAGAAACCTGTATGCGGTCAGGAAGCAACAGTTAGAACTGGACATGGAACAACAGACTGGTTCCAAATAGGAAAAGGAGTAGGTCAAGGCTGTATATTGTCACTGCTTATTTAACTTATATGCAGAGTACATCATGAGAAACACTGGGCTGGAAGAAGTACAAGCTGGAATCAAGATTGCCAGGAGAAATATCAATAACCTCAGATATGCAGATGACACCACCCTTATGGCAGAAAGTGAAGAGGAACTAAAAAGCCTCTTGATGAAAGTAAAAGAGGAGAGTGAAAAAGTTGGCTTAAAGCTCAACATTCAGAAAACTAAGATCATTGCCTCCAGTCCCATCACTTCATGGGAAATAGATGGGGAGACAGTGGAAACAGTGTCAGACTTTATTTTTCTGGGCTCCAAAATCACTGCAGATGGTGATTGCAACCATGAAATTAAAAGATGCTTATTCCTTGGCAGGAAAGTTATGACCAAGCTAGACAGAATATTAAAAAGCAGAGACATTACTTTGCCAACAAACGTCCATCTGGTCAAGGCTATGGTTTTTCCAGTGGTCAGGTATGGGTGTGAGAGTTGGACTGTGAGGAAAGCTGAGCACCGAAAAATTGATGCTTTTGAGCTATGGTGTTGGAGAAGAGTCTTGAGAGTCCCTTGGACTGCAAGGAGATCCAACCAGTCCATCCTAAAGGAGATCAGTCCTGGGTGTTCATTGGAAGGACTGATGTTGAAGCTGAAACTCCAATACTTTGACCACCTCATGCAAAGAGTTGACTCATTGGAGAAGACCCTGATGCTGGGAGGGATTGGGGACAGGAGGAGAAGGGGATGACAGAGGATGAGATGGCTGGATGACATCACTGACTCGATGGACATGAGTTTGAGTAAACTCTGGGAGTTGGTGATGGACAGGGAGGCCTTGGCATGCTGCGATTCATGGGTCGCAAAGAGTCAGACACGACTGAGCAACTGAACTGAACTGAAACTGAATATGTATTGTGCAATAGTATTTATGTGATAGTCTTTATTTTTTGTACGAGAACTTCACATTTGGAAATGCAAAGTCAATAAATTATAGTTTATTGTATCACAAGCTTAAAAGTTGAAATTCATAGTCAAATAATGAATTATTCTCTTTATTCATAGACCTATATTATGCTGAAAATAATTTGGTTTATTACAAAAAATAATTGAAGAAGCTCTTAGAGAATTGTTTACCCTAATACAAGTGTATTATATTTCTTCATATGACTTGACTTTAATTTCAGCTATTTCTCTCACCTGTATCTCTCAAAATATGACTAGCCATAGCAAAGTTATTTTGCATCATCATATATGCCTCTCTGAATCTGATGATGTTGAAAGTTAACTGCACAAAGTTATAAATTATTTTGCTGTTGTTTAGTCACCAAGTTGTGTCCAACATTTGTGCAACCTGCCAGGCTGTAGCCTGCCAGGCTCCTCTGTCCATGAGATTCCCCAGGTAAGAATACTGGAGTAGGTTGCCATTTCCTTCTCCAGGGGATCTTCCCAAATCAGGGATTGAACCTGTCTCTCCTGCTTTAGCAAGAGGGTCTTTTATCACTGAGCCACCTGGGAAGCCCCGTCAATTATTTTGTGGCTCCCGAATTCTGAAAGGTCATTGCATGCTATGCAAATATTTTTTAGTTTTTTCAAAATCCTACAGAAAATATACAGAAATAATATAATTACTACTAAGGGCACCCAGACTCAGCATCATTTGTATGAGATGTATTCTGGTTTAATTCAGTCATATATTTCAGCAATAATATTGTTCAGTGCTTACAAACTCAGGCTCTGATGTCAGAAACGAGATGGTGAATTTTGGCTCACCACTTACTGGGAACTTTCAGCAACTTAATCTCTCTAAGCCTCAGTTTCCTTATCTCTAAATCATGGTTTATATTAATAATGCCTATACCAAAGTTTCAGTTTAGAATGAAATGAGAAAATGGATATAAAAGTATCAGTAATGTGCCTATCATATAGCAAGCAGTCAAGAAAGGTGAGCTGTTGTTACTATACTTTTCACTTACCTTATGTAAAATAGATAATGCAGAAGAAAAGAGCTTTGCAAATTAGAAAGCATTATGTATAATTAAGGATTTGTTAAGCCACTACCATCCAAGTTTCATGATTAATAATGAAAGCCAGCCTCTGTCACTGTTTCAAACACTAATATAATTATGTATTAATAAGTTTTATAACAGCCTTAAAATTATGTTTCATCTTCTCCTTCCAATGTATGAGAGATTTGAAAATCAAAGGGATAAATCATTTGCTGAATTCAAACATCTGGCACATAATGGAACGGAGTGTCAAATTTATAATGTTCTGAATTTAAAAATTGCAGTTCTTTCCTTATACTAAAAGCTGTCTAAAAGAAAATAGTGATAATAATGGCAATTAATTGCATTTGTTATCCTCTAAAATATCTTTCAATGTCAACACTTAAAGACGCTTTATTTGGTGAATTTCTCATGCCTCATAGTTACAATCTCAGAAATTTTCCATAAAGGGCAGTTAGAGCTCACTGGCTTTGTGAAATTTTACGCAGTCTAATTTGTAATGTCCATGTTCTTAATTTCAAAATTGTTGGAAATTTTATGGCTCATAATTAGATATTAATCTGTCCACTGGCAAAATACCAAAAATGATGAAACTTGGATATTCATGTGTCTCTATTTTCAGTATTAACACTTGACAGAGTTTGTTGATAAAATAACAAAGAAGAATATTTTATTTTATTTTTCATTTATTTTTATTAGTTGGAGGCTAATTACTTTACAATATTTTAGTGGGTTTTGTCATACATTGACATGAATCAGCCATGGATTTACATGTATTCCCCTTCCCGATCCCCCCTCCCACCTCCCTCTCTACCCAATCCCTCTGGGTCTTCCCAGTGCACCAGCCACGAGCACTTGTCTCATGTATCCAACCTGGGCTGGTGACCTGTTTCACTATAGATAATATACATGTTTCGATGCTGTTCTCTTGAAACATCCCACCCTCACCTTCTCCCACAGAGTCCAAAAGACTGTTCTGTACATCTGTGTCTCTTTTTCTGTTTTGCATATTGGGTTATCATTACCATATTTCTAAATTCCATATATATGTGTTAGTATACTGTAATGGTCTTTATCTTTCTGGCTTACTTCACTCTGTATAATGGGCTTCAGTTTCATCCATCTCATTAGAACTGATTCAAATGTATTCTTTTTAATGGCTGAGTAATATTCCATGGTGTATATGTGCCACAGCTTCCTCATCCATTCGTCTGCTGATGGGCATCTAGGTTGCTTCCATGTCCTGACTATTATAAACAGGGCTGTGATGAACATTGGGGCGCACATGTCTCTTTCAGATCTGGTTTCCTCAGTGTGTATGCCCAGGAGTGGTATTGCTGGGTCATATGGCAGTTCTATTTCCAGTTTTTTAAGAAATCTCCACACTGTTCTCCATAGCGGCTGTACTAGTTTTCATTCCCACCAACAGTGTAAGAGGGTTCCCTTTTCTCCACACCCTCTCCAGCATTTATTGCTTGTAGACTTTTGGTTAGTAGCCATCCTGACTGGCGTGTAATGGTACCTCATTGTGGTTTTGATTTGCATTTGTCTGATAATGAGTGATGTTGAGCATATTTTCATGTGTTTGTTAGCCATCTGTATGTCTTCTTTGGGGAAATGTCTGTTTAGTTCTTTGGCCCATTTTTTGATTGGGTCATTTATTTTTCTGGAGTTGAGCTGGAGGAGTTGCTTGTATATTTTTGAGATTAATCCTTTGTCTGTTGCTTCATTTGCTATTATTTTCTCCCATTCTGAAGGCTGTCTTTTCACCTTGCTTATAGTTTCCTTTGTTGTGCAAAAGCTTTTAAGTTTCATTAGGTCTCATTTGTTTATTTTTGCTTTTATTTCCAATATTCTGGGAGGTGGGTCATAGAGGATCCTGCTGTGATTTATGTCAGAGAGTGTTTTGTCTATGTTCTCCTCTAGGAGTTTTATAGTTTCTGGTCTTACATTTAAATCTTTAATCCATTTGAGTTTATTTTTGTGTATGGTGTTAGAAGGTGTTCTAGTTTCATTCTTTTACAGGTGGTTGACCAGTTTTCCCAGCACCACTTGTTAAAGAGGTTGTCTTTTTTCTGTTGTATATCCTTGCCTCCTTTGTCAAAGATAAAGTGACCATAGGTTCGTGGATTTATCTCTGGGCTTTGTATTCTGTTCCATTGATCTATATTTCTGCTTAAATAACAAATAAGAATATTTTAAAATAGTTATAGGAAAAAAGCACTTTTTTAGTATTAATTTCCACTCTGTTTTCTAGAGAAAGTCAACTGTGGAAGAAGAGATCAATAAATCAAATCTATCTGTTTTTTTAAAAAGGATGGCAGAGATAAGAAAGGAAGAACAAACTTTGCGTGCACTGTCTAGAAGTCAAGCTTACTAATAGTCACTGAGAGAGTCATGTATTCACCTATTAACATTTCATAGAAACAATTTACATCAACCTATCATCTATCTCACAGCAACTCAGAGACCTGGGTGGTGATGGCATTTTTTTTTAGAGAACATAAAATAAGGTAATAATAATAATAATTATTATTATAATAATAACAATTTTCTGAGGCACAAAATTAAGTAACAGGTTAAGAGAACAAGTTCTCTCACTTTCTCTGTCTTCTGTCTCTGTCTCTCTGTTTATGGACCATATTCTGGGGGAAAAAAAAAACTTTATTCTGAAAATCAGAACTATTTCTCTACATATAATGACAGGGAGGAAGGTCTAATCTAGACTTTTATATATTTATATAGAAGTGCATGATCTACTTATTTGAAATAGTCCTTTAAAACTCTGAAACTAACTTCACTTAGTCTTTAAATCTGCCTAAAATTGATGTTTCATCTGCTCTTTAACTTCAGATGTGGTGTAGTAAGATATGACATTAGAGGAAAAATCCACTAATGATTAACAAAAATTGTCTGTATGGTTCGTATGTTGTTAACTGTGAATTACTCTTCACTAGAGGCCAAGGAACTGGTGAAAGTTTTACCAAGAAGAGCAGTCATGTTTCTGTCACTTGATTTTCATTTTAAATCACTTAATCTTTTGTTGTTCTATTTCTGGGCTATACTACATGTTCTGTACTTTTGTATAACATTTGAAACAAAGCTGGCCTTTTATTTCCTGCTATAAACATTACTTTCTTAAATTAACCAAGTTTTTGGTCTCTGAAATCATTAGTCCATGTCTAAAAAATAAATTTTAGGCATTCCCTTTAGTCCAGTAACTAAACTGCCAAATCCTACTTTTTCCAGCTGTCTCCACTGAAACCTGCATCCTTTGGGTTCAGCTCCACTCAGTCTTGAATCATCCATGACTAAGGCAAGTGGTATGTGAGCAGTGAATATCACACAGGCTGGATCCCAAATTAATGCTGTTCCCATATGACAGGAAATGTGCTCACCTTGCTTTTTTCTCTACTATGCATTGCCCTTTTGGCAACATTGATTGGAATTCTCTCGGTGCATAATCATTGTTTCTTGGGATGCATTTTCTCTTTGCATTAGGACTGGCACCCTGTTGCCAGCTTATGTTTGCTCCTATAACCCAGAAAGCCATATACCTATCTTTTAGTATCCCAGTTATTCATTTGCACTTATGCTGCCAAGAGGCTCTTCACCTAGAAACACCATGAAATTAATCTGTGAACTCAAATATTTGTTATGCTCTATTTCTGCAACCCCACACTTTTCATCATAAATCTCAGGGAATAAAGCATTTATTTTTCAAGGTCAGGTTAGATCATGATTACTCAACTTTTGGGGCAAAGGTTTTAGATTTCTGATTCTCATTTTGGTATGAATCCCAAATGCATGTTGAAGTCCACATTCAAAATTTCTTTGTCTTTCAACTCCCACCTAAGGCTGCAACTTTGGTCATTTGAACTAAACTTCATACAAAGTTTGAAAACTTTTCAAGTCACACTAGTACCAGCTCAGATTTAGTAGTGGAGCAGAATAATCTACTCTGTCCTTTTTCCCCTGTACTCTCCAAGACCCACCCCAGTTTTCCAATTCATATCACTCCAATAATGAAAAGATAGATAGTGACACATAGACGGACATATTAAGCAACAAATTGTTTTGTGTTCAATAAGCCAGTTTAGAAAACATTAATATAAAAATGAAGGTTTTCTCTCTCTGGCCTTTATAATTCTCTTCCAAGAAATCAAAATCACCTCTTCAAAATGTAAACACAACATATGTTATTTATCATTTCATTTTGCCTTTGAAGTACAGAAAGACTTCTTTGGGGAGGAAATAACTGCTAGAATTTTGACATTCACTTGGAGAGATTTAAACTAAATCATTAAGAATACAGCAAAAATCCTGTTTCAATTCAGTTTAGTTCAGTCACTCAGTCATGTCCAACTCTTTGTGACCCCATGGACTGCAGTATGCCAGGCTTCCCTGTCCATTACCAACTCCCAGAGCTTACTCAAACTCATGTCCATTGAGTTGGTGATGCCATCCAACCATCTCACCCTCTGTCATCCCCTTCTACTGACTCCAGTCTTTCCCAGCATCAGGGCCTTTTCCAATGAGTCAGTTGTTTGCATCAGGTGGCCAAAATATTGGAGTTTCAGCTTCAGCATCAGTCCTTCCAATGAGTATTCAGGATTGATTTCCTTTTGGATGGACTGGTTGGATATTCTTGCTGTCCAAGGGACTCTCAAGAGTCTGCTCCAATACTACAGTCATCCAGTCCATCATTAAGAATACAACAAAAATCCTTTTTACAGGGAACTTAAGATATATTTGAGTACACAGACAGTGAACTGTGAAAGAATGACCTTTCATTAATCCCAAGTATACTTCAAGTTTTTATGAACTTTATTTCATGTACCCTTAAATTGATGTATATTTTCTTGTCCTTACTACTCAAGGATCCAGGATGGACATAAAAATGCCCTTCAAAAGAAAGATCTCCCAGATTGATGTCCCAGTAAATGGCACTCTATAGAGTGAGTTCTTTATTTAAAGAAGCCAGAGAAACAGGAAAATTTAAAAAGAATGACAGCTGAGTCCCTAGAGATAAATGAGAATCAAACTGTGGAAAATAAGAACACATTCTAAAAATCCAAGCTATAAGTACATAAACAATGAGAGGTGATAAAAACATCCTGAAGAAAGGAAAGATTGGAACAGCCTGCGAAATGCATGTGAAAGGTAAAGTCAGAAGAAAAAGCTCCAGGAAAATCATCTCCTTAAGTGTCAGAGTATCTCAGTGTTGCTTTAACTGGTCATTAGTTCCTAAGCAGTTTCAGGTTCAAACTACAGGTCAAAATTGTGTTTCTATTTTCTGCACACACCTTCTTCTTTCATTTGCCAAGAGAGTTAATACATGTCTGTCCTATTCATGCCTGGAATACTAGAGGTAATCTCTTATGGTTTAGAATCAGTGTGTTTGTCTTGTGTTGAAAGTTTAGGAGACTCAGGATTTGAATTGAAAGGTATATAGTCTAACTCTAAATGTATATCTTGCAATTTGTAGATGAATGTGGAAAGAAAATAAAAAAGAAAGTATCTCCAGCCTTGGATATATGATTCTGGTTGACTTTTTGTTATCCAGATTCCACTTGACCATCAGAGTGACCACTTGACCAGCAGAAGGTGTTCATCATTCTTCACAACATTATAACAACACTTGCTTCTTATGATATCTCTCCATGTGAGATTTAAGGGATGACACAGCACATGGTGTGCACATGACAATCATTCATAAATACGGGAGTGTATCAAATGTCTCCCCTTCAGTCAAAAACACATTCAGATATCCCAGTCTTTTCCATAATTGTGTCTATATTTGGAGTTTTCAGTCACTTCTAATCATAGTTTTTCAGCGTGTCTGCTTTTGTAGTGTCTCACCACTTATTCATATCTAAGATTTAATCACCAAGACATATTGAAGACATCTTTTTTTTATATGTTTGTTTTGATAGTGTAAGGAAACATGGAAGCATTTGTTCTTGGGAGATAATGTCAGAAATAGATCTGTATGGTTTTCTACAAATGGACTCTTTCAAATCTAACTCATTTATTATATGGAGCATCGGGAGGCACAAAAATAACATTCTAATAGTTGTTGAAAAAGTGACGCCATTTCAAAGTTGAGATAATTTGCTTTAGCTCTAGCATGAAATATGAGAAGAGATTACTGTTGATTTAAGTGAATCAGGTCACAAAACTGTACTTAATTTGCTTTATACCTGTTAGGACTCTATACATATTTTACTGTAATAATAGAGTCTATGCCCTAAGAGGACAGTGAAATGAAGGACATGTGCATTGCAAAGTCAGGTAAGATTGAATTTGAATCTCTGGAGCAGCACTGCTTGGCTATGTAAAACCAGCCAGGTTAATTAACCTTTCTAAATTTCACATACGTAAAATGGAAAAATTGTTCTAGTCCAATAGCATTGAAATGTGTAAATAGAGTAAATACTTAAATATGTCACACACAGAAAATGGCACTTGGTTGGATGTTACTATATCTGATATAATTACTGCAGTTATGAGTTTTTCATTTGTTTACATGTGTTTGATACGTCTTTGACCATTTAATATATGTGAGTGTATACAGACAGGCAGTTTTACATGGTGCCAGAATACATATATAGATGAAATAAGAATTTAAAAATAAAAATTTTGTATATAACTTCCAAAAAGTGGTTAATTATAAACATTTGCTTTATAAATGAATTTGACATATATTAATTAATTACTAATTTTCAACTTAAAATTTACTTGAAAGCAGCAGCCATAACCATTAGGGAACTGAGTTATCCAAGTAACACAAATATTGTTATAAGGCATTTTGATGGCATTCAATGAAGGGATACAATGTACTCAACATGGTAAATGAAGAAGTCAGAAAAAACATGGCATAGTGTAATATCTTGGAAGACTTAGAAGTAAATTTCTTTGATCAAAAAAGGATTTCCTGCTTTTAAGTGCTGATCACAATTTTAAATGGTTTTATATGAAGGGAGAAACTACTTCATCAACCAGATTAGGGGAATTGAACCTAGAGATTCATGGAGTGACAAATGTTTCAGTCAGAGTTATTTCATATAAATTATATTCCCAATTCAGGCACTTAATTCAGCATAATCTATGACAAGTAACTCAACTGTGATTATCCTGAATTTCCTCAGCTATTTTATGGAGAAGATGGACTTATTGGCAAAACACATGACTTAAAATTATTTAAAGAATACAATAGCACTGCAACAGTTCTGAATAAAGTTTCTTACTGTTCTGTGATCATAAACCCCACATGCATGTGTTCCTTACCACTCCTATTTTGCTTTGAGTTCAGTTCAGTTCGGTTGCTCAGCCATGTCTGACTCTTTGTGACCCCATGAACCGTAGCACGCCAGGCCTCCCTGTCCATCACCAACTCCCGGAGTCCACCCAAACCCATGACCATTCAGTTGGTGATGCCATCCAACCATCTCATCCTCTGTCATCCCCTTCTCCTTCTGACTCCAGTCTTTCCCAGCATCAGGGTCTTTTCCAATGAGTCAGTTCTTCACATCAGGTGGCCAAAAGTATTGGAGCTTCAGCTTCATCATCGGTCTTCCAATTCAGGACTGATTTCCTTTAGGATTGACTGATTTGATCTCCTTGCAGTCCAAGGGACTCTCAAGAGTCTTCTCCAACACCATAGTTCAAATGCGTCAGTTCTTCCATGCTCAGATTTCTTTATGGTCCAATTCTCACATTAATACATGACTACTGGAAAAACCAAAGCTTTGACTAGATGGACCTTTGTTGGCAAAGCAATGTCTCTGCTTTTTAATATGCTGTCTAGGTTGGTCACAACTTTTCTTCCAAGGAGCAAGCATCTTTTAATTTCATGACTTCGGTCATCACCTGTAGTGATTTTGGATCCCAAGAAAAAAATGTTTGTCACTGTTTTTATCATTTCCCCATCTATTTGCCATGAAGTGATGGGAGCAGATGCCATAATCTTTGTTTTTAGAATTTTGAGTTTTAAGCCAGCTTTTTCACTCTCTTCTTTCACCTTCATCAAGAGGCTCTTTAGTTCCTCTTCAGTTTCTGCCATTAGAGGGTGTCATCTGTGTATCTGAGATTCTTGATATTCCTCACAGCAATCTTGATTCTAGCTTGGGCTTCATCCAGCCTGGCATTTTGCATGATGTACTCTTTATATAAGTTAAATAAGCAGGGTGACAATATAGAGTCTTGTCATACTACGTTCCCAATTTGGAACCAGTATATTGTTCCATGTCTGGTTCTAACTGTTGCTTCTTGACCTGCATACAGATCGAGTATTGAGTTGTGGGCTGGTTTTGCTTTAAACCAGCCCAAAGCTCAACTCAAATGTGTCTCTCAAATGGACACCTACTAACAGATTAAGTACTGAAAATTATTGTCTTGGAGTCATCATACACATGTGCATGGTTAGTTACATCACTCTTGAGAAAAATAATTTCTGAATTAGAATGGGATCTTAGTGATGTGCACTGGTGAGCAGGAGGTTGGTAGAGAGGTAAGAACTTGCTTAGTTCTTTATGTTTTTATCCATGGCCAGATAAATAGGCCAATTTCCTTGGTTAATCACCTGCTATAAACAGAAAAATTTGGCCAAAACAATATGGGTGAGGCCAGACAAAGCTTGCCCATTGCTATGTTAGATTTATATCCAGATTTATTTAACTAGGAATCTTGAAAGCCAGCTTTAATTGTGTGGCTACCGAGAATAGAAACATATTTGGCTTATCCCAGTTTTTCTTCCCAAGGTACCTTAGAGTCTCTAATGAAAACACACATCTGGTATTAATACAGTCTGTGCTAGGATGACCTTGCTGATTCTAACATGCTTAATTTTTGCTATGCGACAGTCCTATTATGCTTCAGTTTGTATCATCATTCAGGATTTTTAAAAGCTAACTATGCACTTATTTTTTTTTCTATTTAAGGAAATATCTACAAAGAGCCAAGTTCGACATCAGCAAAATCATATCCTTAGACTAAGTAAAAAGCAATCACTAATCTGATATACCTGAATCAAACTGGTTATTGATTGTTTCTTATATTACTGGCTTCTACCTCCCTGTTCCTAATACACTTACAAAAAAAACATGGGAACTATCTGACAAAGCCAGTCAAAAAGGCAATCTTAAATTGGAACTCTATGCTGATTTTAGTAGGCACAGCTGAAAGAAAAGTCACACAATTAAATAAAAACACTGGCACAATGATATACCGAGTCAAAACAGAAAGTCTAATTGATAATATTCATATCACAAAAAAAGGGTAACATGAACTGGTTGATTACTACCATGCTGACAATGTATCTAATACACAACTGATATTTGAGCAATATTTATAAATTGTCATTTTTTTTAAACCTAGGATAAGTTAAGGAGAAACACCATAAAACCCAGATAGTCTTGGCCATTTTAACATGCCTCTCTTATCATCGCAACTTCAAACAGAAGATAACACATAGATCTTTTTAAAAATAGATAGAAAAATCACACACATCTTCACATCAAGGAAAAAGAAACCACAAGCTAAGAGAAAATAAAGGATGTAAATTTGGTCAGGAAATCAGATGCCAGATTCTAGTAACATATATAGAGATTTTAGAGAAAAACTTTGTGTTCCAAGAATTTTACACCCTGCCAAGTTGTCATTCATTTATGTGAAGGCAACAGAAAGACATTTTTTGCTCTCTCTGGGCTTAATTTTCCTAATGCTGCTTCTAGTACGATAGACTAAACACATGCTGGATCTGTCCATTTCTTACCAAGACCAAGAAAATGACAGAAACATTGTTTTAAATATAAGCTAATGAATGCTTCGCAGCTATCGAATCCATGAAAGAGAATTTCTACACATCAAATCATATGATTAGACTACAATTTTCTTGGTTTTCCTTAACTGTCTTTGTCTTCCTGTATAGCCCCATACTTTATGGGGGAGTTAAGAACTTGGATTAGCAAGCCACTTGCCCAAGTTTGCATCCAAGTTCTGCTGTTTCTAATGGTGTGAGTTGGAAAATTTCCCTGTGCCTGTTCCCACATCTGTAGAACAAGAGTAATTATAGCCCCTACCTCCTGTGCTAACTATTGGGATGTGTGTGTGCTCAATTGTGTCCACCTCTGCGAACTCCTGGACTGCAGCCTGCCAAGCTCCTCTGTCCATAGAATTCTCCAGGCAAGAATACTGGCGTGGGTTGCTATGCCTTCCTTGAGGGGATCTTTCCAACCCACGGATTGAACTTGCATCTCTTGCATCACCTGCATTGGCAGACAGATTCTTTACCACTGCACCACTATAGTATAGGCAAAATATTTAGTCAATCCTGGTTTATAAAAAGTGCTATGTAAGTGTTCAGTTCAGTTCAGTTCACTCGCTCAGTCATGTCCGACTCTTTGTGATCCTATGAATTGCAGCACGCCAGGCTTCCCTGTCCATCACCAACTCCCAGAGTTTACTCAAACTCATGTCCATCGAGTCGGTGATGCCATCCAGCCATCTCATCCTCTGTTGTCCCCTTCTCCTCCTGACCCGAATCCCTCCCAACATCAGGGTCTTTTCCAATGAGTCAACTCTCCCTTCGCACGAGGTGGCCAAAGTATTGGAGTTTCAGCTTCAGCATCAGTCCTTCCAATTAGGATGGACTGTTTGGATCTCCTTGCAGTCCAAGGGTCTTTCAAGAGTCTTCTGCAGTTAGCTACTATTTATTTTTACATTGGAGGCTAAATAGTCTTAAATTTTCTGGTAAAATATAAAGAAGCTTTTCTGTTTTAAATTATTGTCATTGGGGGCAATTATATAGTTACTTCAAGGATAATGTTTTCTATTCAAAGTATCCTATCACCTTAGAGTTTAGTGTCAAAAAATGAATTTTTCAGGGACACAAATATGCTTTCATTTTTAGAAGACTCTTAATCATTGACTATAGATTTATGTATATGTCTATTATACATATATTGAACATATATATATGTATTCCAAATAATCTGTTTATCTTCCTTTTAGTTTTGGTAGTTTGAGTCTCTCAAATAATTGATTCATTTCATCTATACTATAACATTTATGGGCATAGTTCTATTCACACTATTCCTTTATTAACTTTTATTGCCCTTTTTGGCTCATTTATTATCTTAAAAAAATTTTTTTTTCACTTATTTTTATTAGTTGGAAGCTAATTACTTTACAATATTGTAGTGGTTTTTGCCATACATTGACATGAATCAGCCATGGATTTACATGTGTTCCCCATCCCTATACCCCCTCCCGCCTCCCTCCCCATCCCATCCCTCTGGGTCTTCCCAGTGCACCAGCCCTGAGCACTTGTCTCATGCATCCAACCTGGGCTGGTGGTCTGTTTCACCCTTGATAGTATACTTGTTTCAGTGCTATTCTCTCAGAACATCCCACCCTCGCCTTCTCCCACAGAGTCCCAAAGTCTGCTCTGTACATCTGTGTCTCTTTTTCTGTTTTGCATATTGGGTTATTATTATCTTTTTAAATTCCATATATATGTGTTAGTATACTGTATTGGTCTTCATCTTCCTGGCTTACTTCACTCTGTATAATGGGCTCCAGTTTCATCCATCTCATTAGAACTGATTCAAATGAATTCTTTTTAATGGCTGAATAATACTCCATGGTGTATATGTACCATAGCTTGCTTATCCATTCATCTGCTGATGGGCATCTAGGTTTCTTCCAAGTCCTGGCTACTATAAACAGTGCTGCGATGAACATTGGGGTACACATGTCTCTTTCAGACCTGGTTTCCTCGGTGTGTATGCCCAGAAGTGGGATTTCTGGGTCATATAGCAGTTCTATTTCCAGTTTTTAAAGGAATCTCCACACTGTTCTCCATAGTGGCTGTACTAGTTTGCATTCCCACCAACAGTATAAGAGGGTTCCCTTTTCTCCACACCCTCTCCAGCATTTATTGCTTGTAGACTTTTGGATAGCAGCCATCTTGACTGGCATATAATGGTACCTCATTGTGGTTTTGATTTGCATTTCTCTGATAATGAGTGATGTTGAGCATCTTTCCAGAATCTATAGATTGCTTTGGATAGTATAGCCATTTTCACAATATTGAGTCTTCCAATCCATGAACACGGTGTATTTCTCCATCTATTTGTGTCCTCTTTGATTTCTTTCATCAGTGCTTTACAGTTTTCTATGTATAGGTCTTTCGTTTCTTTAGGTAGATATACTCCTAAGTATTTTATTCTTTTTGTTGCAATGGTGAATAATATTGTTTCCTTAATTTCTCTTTCTGTTTTCTCATTGTTAGTGTATAGGAATGCAAGGGATTTCTGAGTGTTAATTTTATATCCTGCAACATTACTGTATTCATTGATTAGCTGTGGTAATTTTCTGGTAGAGTCTTTAGGGTTTTCTATGTAGAGGATCATGTCGTCTGCAAACAGTGAGAGTTTTACTTCTTCTTTTCCTATCTGGATTCCTTTTATTTCTTTTTCTGCTCTGATTGCTGTGGCCAACACTTCCAAAACTATGTTGAATAGTAGTGGTGAGAGTGGACACCCTTGTCTCATTCCTGACTTTAAGGGAAATGCTTTCAATTTTTCACCATTGAGGATAATGTGCTGTGGGTTTGTCATATATAGGTTTTATTATGTAGAGATATATTCCTTCTATGCCTGCTCTCTAGAGAGTTTTTATTATAAATGGATGTTGAATTTTTTGAAAGGCTTTTTCTGCATCTATTGAGATAATCATACGGTTTTTATCTTTCAATTTGTTAATGTGGTGTATTACATTGTTTGATTTGCGGATATTAAAGAATCCTTGCATTCCTGGGATAAAGCCCACTTGGTCATGATGTATGGTCTTTTTTATATGTTTTTGGATTCTGTTTGCTAGAATTTTGTTAAGGATTTTTGCATCTATGTTCATCAGTGATATTGGCCTGTAGTTTTCTTTTTTTGTGGCATCCTTGTCCGGTTTTGGTATTAGGGTGATGGTGGCCTCATAGAATGAGTTTGGAAGTTTGCCTTCTTCTGCAATTTTCTGGAAGAGTTTGAGTAAGATGGGTGTTAGCTCTTCTCTAAATTTTTGGTAGAATTCAGCTGTGAAGCCATCTAGACCTGGGCTTTTGTTTGCTGGAAGATTTCTGATTACAGTTTCAATTTCCGTGCTTGTGATGGGTCTGTTAAGATTTTCTATTTCTTCCTGGTTCAGTTTTGGAAAGTTATACTTTTCTAAGAATTTGTCCATTTCTTCCAAGTTGTCCATTTTATTGGCATAGAGCTGCTGGTAGTAGTCTCTTATGATCCTTTGTATTTCAGTGTTGTCTGTTGTGATCTCTCCATTTTCATTTCTAATTTTGTTGATTTGATTCTTTTCCCTTTGTTTCTTGATGAGTCTGGCTAATGGCTTGTCAATTTTATTTACCTTTTCAAAAAACCAGCTTTTAGCTTTGTTGATTTTTGCTATGGTCTCTTTAGTTTCTTTTGCATTTATTTCTGCCCTAATTTTTAAGATTTCTTTCCTTCTACTAACCCTGGGGTTCTTCATTTCTTCCTTCTCTAGTTGCTTTAGGTGTAGAGTTAGGTTATTTATTTGACTTTTTTCTTGTTTCTTGAGGTAAGCTGTATTGCTATGAACCTTCCCCTTAGCATTGCTTTTACAGTGTCCCATAGAGTTTGGGTTGTTGTGTTTTCATTTTCATTCATTTCTATGCATATTTTTATTTCTTTTTTGATTTCTTCTATGATTTGTTCGTTAATCAGAAGCGTGTTACTTAGCCTCCATATGTTTGAATTTTTAATAATTTTTTTCCTGTAATTGAGATCTAATCTTACTGCATTGTGGTCAGAAAAGATGACTGGAATGATTTCGATTTTTTTGAATTTACCAAAGCTAGATTTATGGCCCAGGATGTGATCTATTCTGCAGAAGGTTCCATGTGTGCTTGAGAAAAAGGTGAAATTGATTGTTTTGGGGTGAAATGTCCTATAGATGTCAATTAGGTCTAGCTGGACTACTGTGTCATTTAAAGTTTGTGTTTCCTTGTTAATTTTCTGTTTAGTTGATCTGTCCATAGGTGTGAGTGGGGTATTAAAGTCTCCCACTATTATTGTGTTATTGTTAATTTCTCCCTTCATTCTTGTTAGCATTTGCCTTACGTATTGTGGTGCTCCTATGTTGGGTGCATATATATTTATAATTGTTATATCTTCTTCTTGGATTGATCCTTTGATCATTATGTAGTGTCCTTCTTTGTCTCTTTTCACAGCCTTTATTTTGAAGTCTATTTTATCTGATATAAGTATTGCAACTCCTGCTTTCTTTTGGTCTCCATTTGTGTGGAATGTTTTTTTCAGCCCTTCACTTCCAGTCTCTATGTGTCCCTTGCTTTGAGGTGGGTCTCTCGTAGACAGCATATATAGGGGTCTTGCTTTTGTATCCATTCAGCCAGTCTTTGTCTTCTGGTTGGGGCATTCAACCTATTTACATTTAAGGTAATTATTGATAAGAATGGTCCCATTGCCATTTGCTTTGTTGTTTTGGGTTCACATTCATACAACATTTCTGTGTTTCCTGTCTAGAGAAGATCCTTTAGCATTTGTTGAAAATTGTTTTGGTGGTGCTGAATTCTCTCAGCTTTTGCTTGTCTGTAAAGCTTTTAAATTCTCCTTCATATCTGAATGAAATCCTTGCTGGGTACAATAATCTGGGTTGTAGGTTATGTATGTCCTGTATTCCCTTCTGGCCTGAAGAGTTTCTATTGAAAGATCAGCTGTTATCCTTATGGGAATCTCCTTGTGTGTTATTTGTTTTTTTTTCCCTTGCTGCTTTTAATATTTGTTCTTTGTGTTTGATCTTTGTTAATTTGACTAATATGTGTCTTGGGGTGTTTTGTCTTGGGTTTATCCTGTTTAAGACTCTCTGGATTTCTTGGACTTGGGTGGCTATTTCCTTCCCCATTTTGGGGAAGTTTTCAGCTATTATCTCCTTGAGTATCTTCTCATGAGCTTTCTTTTGTCTTCTTCTTCTGGGACTCTGAGGTTGTCCTCATTTCTTTTAATTCTTTTTTCTTTTTTCCTCTCTGCTTCATTTATTTCCACCATTTTATCTTCTACCTCACTTATCCTATCTTCTGCCTCCGTTATTTTACTGTTGGTTCACTCCAGAGTGTTTTTGATCTCATTTATTGCATTATTCATATTTAATTGACTCTTTATTTATTCTAGGTTCTTGTTAAACATTTCTTGCATCTTCTCAATCCTTGTCTCCAGGTTATTTACCTGTAACTCCATTTTGTTTTCAAGATTTTTGATCGTTTTTATTATCATTATTCTGAATTCTTTTTCAGGTAGATTCCCTATCTCCTCCTCTTTTGTTTGGCTTGGTGGGCATTTTTCATGTTCCTTTACCTTCTGGGTATTTCCCCGTCTTTTCATCTTATTTAGATTGCTGGTTTGGGGTGGTCTTTTTGTATTCTGGTAGTCTGTGGTTCCTTTTTATTGTGGAGGTTTCTCCCAGTGGGTGGGACGGGGTGTTTGGCTTGTCGAGGTTTGCTGGTTAGAGAAGCTTGTGTCGGTGTTCTGGTGGGTGGAGCTGGATTTCTTCTCCTTGGAATGCACTGGAGTGTCCAGTAGAGTTTTGAGATGGGTCTATGGGTTTGGTGTGACTTTGGGCAGCCTGTATATTGACGCTCAGGGCTATATTCCTGCATTGCTGGAGAATTTGCGTGGTATGTCTTGCTCTGGAATTTATTGGCTCTTGGGTGGTGGTTGGTTTCAGTGTAGGTATGGAGGCTTTTGGATGATCTGTTATTAATTGATGTTCCCTGTAGTCAGGAGTTCTCTGGTGTTCTCGGGTTTGGGGCTTAAGCCTCCTGCCTCTGGGTTTCAGTCTTATTCTTTCAGTAGCCTCAAGACTTCTCCCTCCATACAGCACTGATAATAAAACCTCTAGGTTAATGGTGAAAGGATTCTCCACAGTGAGGGGCACCAGAGAGGTTCACAGAGTTAAAAGAAGAAGAGGAGAGGGAGGAAGGAGATAGAGGTGAGCAGGAGGAGAAAAAGGGAGATTCAAGAGAGGAGAGACAGATCTAGGTATACTCTGTTCCCTAAGTGTTCTCCACAGCCCAGAACACCCACAGAGATTCACAGAACTGGATTGAGAAGAGAAGGGGGAGGGAGGAAATAGAGGTGATCTGGGGGAGAAAAAGGAGACTCAAAAGGGGGAGAGAGTGATCAAACCAGTAATCACACTCCTAAGTAAAACTGGGTACTGAAGGTTGGATTCTTAAATGTCCAAAATTGATATCAAATACTGAAAAACAAAGGTTAAAAACCTAGAGTAGCTTTAAAATACAATAGTAAAAAACCACAAAAGCATGATCTTATTTTTTTTTTTTTTTTGCCAGGTTATAGTGGGTTATAAAAATGAAAATTAAGGAGTAATAGAGGAGTAATAGAGGACTTTAAAAAAAAAAGAAAAAGACAAGAAAAAGTGAAAAAAAGAAAGAGAAAAAAAAATTTTTTTTAATTAAAAATAAAAAAAAATTGTAGTAAAAATATATCTAGGAATTTCTCTGGAACTGTTGCGGACAGTGTGGGTTCGGTTCAGTTTCAGATAGCTCCTTGTTCGAGCTTACACTTCTCGCTATCTATAGGCCCCTTCCGGTGTAGTCAGTGTTAACTACAGGGATTTTAATCTGTTGCACAGGTCACTTCTGAAGCGGTTTCCTTTGTTTATTTGGCTTCTGTTTGCAGGTCTCTTCAGTGTCTCATTTCCACCCTGACACATGCGGGCAGAGGTGGTCTCTTGTTTAGGTTCTCTTGTTCAGTCTTGCTGTGGGGAGGGAGGGGCGCTGCAGACAAATGTCACTGGCCTGTGTGGGGAGCACTCGCGGCTTTCCGGCCACACTGGGTTTGCCCCCCGCTCACTGTGTGTGCTTTCCCCGTCTACACTGCTCAGGCTCCAGGCTGCTCTCCAGGGAGCGGGCCCTGCGTTGCGTGGACTTCCCAGGCCCTAAGCCACTCAGATTCAGGTTTTTGGGTATTCCACAAAAGCACAGACTCGGTTGGCCCTGCATTTTGTGCCTTCCCCGTCTGAGCGGCTCAGGCAGCCAGGAGCCTGAGAGGCGCACTCTCCCCGGGTGCGGTGCGCCTTCTCCCCTCCACGGTTCCAGCCTCAGTTTCTGTGCACGCTGGTCGGGTGCGCCTTGTGGCTGTTCTGGGGAGCTAGGCTCTAGCTGCGACCCTCCCGGCGGATGTCGACCATCCAAAATCTCAGGAAGTCTTTGGTTAGAAGCTGGAAGCCTGTTTGCAGTTTTGGTAGAGGTGCCTTCTCTGGGGCCGAGTTTGCCGCTTTCCCCTCCCCCCTGCCTCCTGCCTCCAGCGGGGGATGGGCTGGTCCGCAGCCGGCTTGCTTTTCTCTGGTATTTGCTCAATCCTTCGTTTTGGGAACCAGCGGGTAGTGCCTAAGTTTAGAGCTTTTCCCAACTTAATTCTCTCTCTCTTGCTATCCCACAGTTTAAGTTGTTATCTCATGTTAGCTCCCTCTGATTGCCCTCAGGGCATTCAGGCCCGGTCCTTACCCTAAGCAATGCCGCCCGCTCCTCTCTGTTCCACCCCCACTTGCTGGTGGCGGAAGCGAGCATCTGGGGTACTTTTCTGCTGGGAGTTGCTTTTAAGTATGGAATCTGTGGGTTTTATTTATTTTTCCTCCCAGTTAGGTTGCCCTCCGAGATTCGAAAACTTCCCCCAGACCCGCCAGTGAGAGGGTTTCCTGGTGTTTGGAAACTTCCTCTATTAAGACTCCCTTCCCAGGATGGATCTCCATCCCTAGCTCTTTTGTCTCTCTTTTTATCTTTTATATTTTGTCCTACCTCCTTTTGAAGACAATGGGCTGCTTTTCTGGGTGTCTGATGTCCTCTGTGAGCAATCAGAAGTTGTTTTGTGGAGTTTGCTCAGCGTTCAAATGTTCTTTCGATGAATTTGTAGGGGAGAAAGTGGTCTCCCCATCCTATTCCTCTGCCATCTTAGTTCCCTCCCTCCTCATTTATTATCTTAATAACCCATGGGATCAGTACTAGGTGTTCAGTGTTTCATTTCTGATAGTGGTCATTTGTGTATTCTTTTTTCTTGGTTATCCTAGCTGAAGATTTATCACTTTCACTGGTCTTTTCAACAAAATCAGATTTTATTTCCATATATTCTTTTAATTAGTTTCCTGTTAAAACATTTAGATATAATAAAAATATATTTTATTTCTAAATTTGTATATGCTATTCTTAATCCATTTTGTTATTTTCAATATTTTCTTGCATTCTCATTTCATCTTCATATTCTATTTCTTTAAATATTTGAGGCATCACCAACTCAATGAACATGAGTCTGAGTAAACTCCAGGAGTTGGTGATGGACAGGGAGGCCTGGCGTGCTGCAGTCCACGGGGTCGCAAAGAGTCGGACACAAGTGAGAGACTGAAATGAACTGAGTTATTATAAAATCTAATGTCCATTGCTTATATAAATCTATTAGTCATTTGTCTTTTTCACTTTGTTTGGATCTGTTCTTATTTCTCTAAAAATACCTTGCCTGTTTAAATATGCTATTCAACATAAGTTTAAATATGGTTTTCTTTTTCTTTTTATCTTTATATGCTGAAAACAGGGAGTGTAAATTGACTATAACTGGTAAATAGAGGTCATAACTCAGATATTTTACTCTTTTGTAGTGTCCTTGAATTAATCTTGGATTAATTTATAGCTGTCTAAAAGCTTAGTTTCCGGGTTATTTTGCTGATAATAGGTATTTGTTTTCAGTCCAACCCCTTGATTCAATTATGCTTACTCCTCACTCTAGTTATTTTTGTCCCTGGAAAGTCTCCTTATATCTTGAAAATTTTAAAAATGTATTGAAAATTATTTATGTACGGTGCCTCAAAAAATCTTCTCTTCTACACTTCCATAAGCAAAATTGCTTTTTAAAAATGTAAACTTCAGAAAATAAAGTTAAAAATTATTTTAGTAGAATGAGAAACTAAACAAATAGTACACAGTAGAACAGATATAAAAAATTATAAAGACGACATGTTTACTAGATCCATATCATATGTATTTTGTTATCTGCACACAGCAAATTGTTAAGATATTGATGATAGATTTTATTATGATTTCAAGTCACACTCTGGATATTATAAAAACTGGAATTATTTTAGGTAAACATGAATATTATTTTATCAGTAGTATAACTCAAAATGGGACTTGAGCTCTAAATTTTGTTTTATTATTATTGTTCTAACAGTATCCTTTCCCCCCCCATATTTGAGGACAAGCTCAACAAGACCATTCAAATTAGAAGCCAAAAGTTTAATGGGTTCTACTATGTACCAGAAACTATTCTTAATTTCAGGAGCACAAAAATAATAAGATGTGAGTCTTACCTTACAGAAATGAAATATGTTGGCCCTCGGGTGGATGTTGAATGTGTGGCATTAGTATTGCTGATGGTAATAATGGTGGTGGCAAATATACAATGCATATTAACACAAGGTAAACTTTAAAAGACACAGAAAAAACACTATGAGCATTTGAAAGAGTAAAATATTATATACATATATCTAAATAGGAATAAATATGATAGTAGGGTGCAGAGTATGACTGAGAGCTGTCCCTTGAAAGATAATTAGTACATACAGCTATAAGAGAAGTAGGTTTCAGAAAGAGGCTGACATTCACAAGATTTTTATGCATAAGCACTGGCAGTTATGGATAAGAGTGAAAACTTCAAAAATTAATAATGCACATAATCTTTATGTAATATTAAGGAATAAATGCAGATTATTTTAAAATATTAATAACATGAAACATACATGCAGTAATAGAAACTGTGCATGTATCAAAATAGAGACAGTAACTTGCATTTAGTAGGTACCAAGTAATTATTGATTAAAATAATGAATAAATAAATACATTCTAAAAGACTATGTGTCCCTATTATCTTGAGCCTTAAAAACTTTATTATGCAGGAGCTGGTGTTTATTCATTTTGTAACCCTAACAACTGATATTATCCCTAACCTCAAGGGTCCATCAATAAATACTTCTTGAAAGTTGTTAAGTGGATTAAGCCTTGGTGCTAGACTAAGTATAGAAGCAACTGTTTAGCTAATGAAACATAAAATATTCCCTAATTAGGTCTTATGCAAATAAACCTATAAATTATTTGTAAATATTGCTGAAGAATATACTTTCACTCTGTGCCAGAATTTTACTACCTTTTAAAAGAACACAATATTTTTTGCATAAGACATTTAAAAATATTTAATCTTGATGAGTTGACAAAAGACATTTCCTTGGTGAGCTCCTGGGAAAGTGGGTAGATTCTCTGTAGGAGAGTGTGGAAACTCCCTGTGTCTTCCTATTACTCTAATCTTATCTACATTTAAATTTTTTCTTGTCTCTATGGTTTTATACATGTGAATTGAGTTTACAATGCTTGGTTATAACTGCTCAGCCTGCCATAATTGCTTTATTAGTTTAGCTGTACCACTGGGAAGATCATTTCCCATTGTGGTTATAAAAATTTGTTTTACAAGCCTATATAACTAGAGTTTAAATTATGCTGCTGTGGGTAAAAATAATAATAAATATTTTGTCATGGATTCCTTCAGGGATCAGCTGAAATGATGAGTCAGTGTGCCCAAGGAAATAAAAGAAAGTTTGTCCTTCAAAAATTTGTTTTGTATGAAATCCTTAAATGTGTCAAAGGTTTACCTGTTTATATGAGATGAAAACAGACACAGAAGCATGACCAAAATCTTTGAAGTGATTGATGCATTAACAATATGTAAAGATAATGTGTTTGAGAGCTCTAGATGGAGGAAATAATAGTATCTAATGAATAAAATTTGGAACATTTACGGTACTTTTATTCAACAGCAACAAATCTTTTTGGTTGGAAGTAGGATGCATTAAAAAACTGAATCCCAGAATTTGTATGAGATTTATACTCATGGGAAGAATAGATTGTTTTATATTGATGGAAACTATCAAACAAAAAACCCACATAAAGAGCAAAACTTGAATTAAAGCTCTGGATTTCCCCAACTCATGTGCCTGTGACTTCAGAAATTTTTAATTAAATAGATTACTACATTAAACACAGGCAAAAGTCAGAAAAGAGTTAGAATTCTGAAATACTGGGTGTGGAGAAGACAGTAGGTAGAGGGGAGGTGACTGGTGGTAGTGATGATGTGAATCAAAAAGCTAATGAAGAAAAAAACATTCCAGGAGGAAATATATTAATAACAAAGAAAAAAAATCCATACATATAATCCTTCACAGTATAAGAAAATGAAAGATAATTAGACCAATAAATTGGAAAAAAAAGAGTTATGTTTTAAAAGAAGAAACTTAAGGCAACTGAATAAATGGTAAGTTTGAAAAGATAACAACAAAAATATTATGAAAGTCACATGAGCAATCTGCAACCAATACAATGCACACAATTAGAAATGGTACACTTATGAGTATAATACCAAGTAAAGTGAAAAAAAAAACAAACCCACAAACGTGCAAGATCAAACACTCATTTTCTATTACTGCATAACTAATTACCACACAGTGGCTTAAAATAATACAAAAGAAGTTTCTATGTCTTTGGGTCAGTTAGTCCAGGTGATATTAACTGGGTGTTCTGCTCAGGATCTTGCCAGATTGAAGTCAAGGTTTAGGCAGGGCTGTGGTTCTCATATAGTTGTTGGCAGAATTTAATTCCTTGCATTGTAACACAGAGATCCTACTTTCTTGCTGGCTATTGACCAGAAGTACTCTCAACTCTGAATGGTCACCCTCTCACAACTTGACTCTTCATTCAAAGCCAGCAAGAGAATCACTCTTTACCCCTTATGAAGGAGTCTAACATAACTTAATGTAATTGTGGAAGTGACTCCGTTGTATTCATAGGACCTGCCTACCCTTGAGGAGAGGATTACGAAGGGCATGTATACCAAGAGGTGGGAATCTTGGAGATGATTTTAGAATTCTGCTCGCCACAAATTGCAAAATGAAAGCAATGACAAATCATGAAAGGAAACATATGCTATAAACTTGATGTTTCTGAAGAAAACAGTAGAACAAATAAGATGCCAAAGAATTTTGAGTCTTTCCCTACCCTCAAAAACTACAGAAAGCAACAAGAATAAGACACAAGAGACAGCTGAAGCCTCAATCTCCAATTTATGAGACCACTGATAAGTCAATCATAATTAATTTAGTTAATCAAAGGACAATCGATCTCAAATGTCTGCACATACTAGCAAGAAAAAGAGTTTGTAAGTCCTGCAGAATCAACAAGAGTTGGGAATGAGGCATGAGCACTACTGCAGTTGATGGTGGTTGGAATGAAAGTCCACTAAGGAGCAGAAAGTTGTTCCATTTCTCAGCCACATCCCCAAAAGTCAAGTGCATGCTCTTTGCAGAACCATATGTAGCATTAGATATTTATTTTATGGTGGAATTTAATAACAGAAGTGCCAGACTTGGGGACACAGTTCAACAGAGCACAGAAGTAAGCTGCTAGACTGCAAAACAGAAAGATATACCCTTTACTGAAAGTAATTGTAATTCACCCTCATAACTTCCATTTGATGATGGTCAATATTATACCTCCATGCTAAAACTGACCATACCAAGATACTAATATTGATGGTTACTCAGTTTTAAAGCCACCTAGTAACTTCTGCAGCCAAAGAGAAATCCACCAACAAACATGTAACCTCCCACACATACTACCTCCAATAAGCACTGTAGTTCCCCTCTCTTAAATATGAATAGACAAGCTTTGACAAATGACCTTAGTAATTATAAATCATCCCATAATAAAAGATGTAACACAAGGAACAGAAGGATCATGTATCAGTTCTTGAAATTATCTTCAGAGAGAAAGTCTACAGAATCGATACAGCTCAAAGGTAGAAGAATCTATAAAAAAAAATAAGAGTATATGAAAATTTAAAAAAATTCAACTGCTAAAGTAAAATATTCAGTAAGAAGAATTGAAAGTCTAGCGTATTCTTAGAAGAAACTGCCAAAATTGGTAAAAATGAGTGCCACTGGAGTGGAGAACCCTCCATAGCAATGCTCAATGCCAAAAGGCAATGAAGCAATAACTACAAAGTTCTGCCAAGAAGAAATGTGACCCTAGAATTCTGAAGTCAGTCATGTGTTCTTGCAAATATAATGGGATAAAACACCCATGAACTTTACTTTAAAAATCTTACTGAATGATGAAAGCTAGTCGAGCAGCCAGACAAGTATTAAAATAAGGGATCAAATAATGTGAAGACTTGGTAAAATGAATGATGCTGATAACTAACTCTATAAGTATGGAAATAAAATGGAACCAAATTTGCTTAAATCATAATTAAGGGGAGAATGACTTTTGAAAGCATTGGCAACATAAGCTTAATAACATTGCCAAATAGACCAATTCATATGAAAATTAGAGGTAAAAAACATTTGTCTTCTATCAAATATTTGAAGAGACTATACTTAGAACTGCATCCTAGAAAAAATAATCCCAAACACTTTTATCATTATCTTATTTTCTGTTGTTTTTGTTTGGTTTTAAAATTAATTAACTTTAATTGGAAGCTAATTAGTTTACAATATTGTGGTTATTTTTGCCATACATCGACACGAATTAGCCATGGGTGTACATGTGTCCCACCATCTTGAACACCCCCTCCCACCTTCCTCCCAACCCCATCCCCCTGGGCTGTCCCAGAGCACCATCTTTGAATGCCCTGCTTCATGCATCAAACTTGCACTGGTCGTCTGTTTACATACGGTAATATACATGTTTCTGTGCTATTCTCTCATATCGTCCCACCCTCGGCTTCTCCCATAGAGTCCAAAAGTCTGTTCTTTACATTTGTGTCTCTTTTGCTGTCTTGCATATAGGGTTGTCTTTACCATCTTTCTGAATTCCACATATATGCATTAATATACTGTATTGATGTTGCTCTTTCTGACTTATTTCACTCTGTATAATAGGCTTCAGTTTAGAATTTAAATCTCTCATGATGAAATATTTAAATAAAGTCTAATTACCCCATAATTTTACTCATGGTTCATTTTATTCCATTAAGGTAGCTATTCTAAAACTAAAAATAGTGTAATGTGATACAGAGTGCCACTTGCATAAAAGCCGTTGTCACCAGTTTATCATTCTATTTATGCATACATATTTATTCATGTTGTTTTAGTATTAGTCACCCAGTTGTGTCCTTCTCTATGGGACCCCATGGACTGTAGCCTGTCAGGCTCCTTTGTCCACGGAATTCACCAGGCAAGAATCCTGGACTGTATTGCCATTTCCTTCTCCAGGGGATCTTCCCAGACCGTGAGTCAGACCCATGTCTCCTGCACTGGCAGGCAGATTCTTTTTATTTTTTATTTTATTTTATTTTTTTTCCATTTATTTTCATTAGTTGGAGGCTAATTACTTTACAATATTGCAGTGGTTTTTGTCATACATTGAAATGAATTAGCCATGGATTTACATGTATTCCCCATCCCGGTCCCCCTCCTCCCACCTCCCTCTCCATCCAATCCCTCTGGGTCTTCCCAGTGCACCAGGCCTGAGCACTTGTCTCATGCATCCAACCTGGGCTGGTGATCTGTTTCACCCTAGATAATATACATGTTTCGATGCTGTTCTCTTGAAACATCCCACCCTCGCCTTCTCCCACAGAGTCCACAAGTCTGTTATATACATCTGAGTCTCTTCTTCTGTTTTGCATATAGGGTTATCATTACCATCTTTCTAAATTCCATATATATGTATTAGTATACTGTAATGGTCTTTATCTTTCTGGCTTACTTCGCTCTGTATAATGGGCTCCAGTTTCATCCATCTCATTAGAACTGATTCAAGTGAATTCTTTTTAATGGCTGAGTAATATTCCATGGTGTATATGTACCACAGCTTCCTCATCCATTCGTCTGCTGATGGGCATCTAGGTTGCTTCCATGTCCTGGCTATTATAAACAGTGCTGAGATGAACATTGGGGTGCACGTGTCTCTTTCAGATCTGGTTTCCTCGGTGTGTATGCCCAGAAGTGGGATTGCTGGGTCATATGGCAGTTCTATTTCCAGTTTTTAAAGGAATCTCCACACTGTTTTCCATAGTGACTGTACTAGTTTGCATTCCCACCAACAGTGTAAGAGGGTTCCCTTTTCTCCACACCCTCTCCAGCATTTATTGCTTGTAGACTTTTGGACAGCAGCCATCCTGACTGGCGTGTAATGGTACCTCATTGTGGTTTTGATTTGCATTTCTCTGATAATGAGTGACGTTGAGTATCTTTTCATGTGTTTTTTTGCCATCCGTATGTTTTCCTTGGAGAAATGTCTGTTTAGTTCTTTGGCCCATTTTTTGATTGGGTCATTTATTTTTCTGGAGTTGAGCTGGAGGAGTTGCTTGTATATTTTTGAGATTAATCCTTTGTTGCTTCATTTGCTATTATTTTCTCACAATCTGAGGGCTGTCTTTTCACCTTGCTTATAGTTTCCTTTGTTGTGCAAAAGCTTTTAAGTTTCATTAGGTCCCATTTGTTTATTTTTGCTTTTGTTTCTAAAATTCTGGGATGTGGGTCATAGAAGATCCTGCTGTGATTTATGTCGGAGAGTGTTTTGCCTATGTTCTCCTCTAGGAGTTTTACAGTTTCTGGTCTTACATTTAGATCGTTTATCCATTTTGAGTTTATTTTTGCATATGGTGTTAGAAAGTGTTCTAGTTTCATTCTTTTACAGGTGGTTGACCAGTTTTCCCAGCACCACTTGTTAAAGAGGTTGTCTTTTTTCCATTGTATATCCTTGCCTCCTTTGTCGAAGATAAGGTGACCATAGGTTAGTGGATTTATCTCTGGGCTTTCTATTCTGTTCCATTGATCTATATATCTGTCTTTGTGCCAGTACCATACTGTCTTGATGACTGTGGCTTTGTAGTATAGTCTGAAGTCAGGCAGGTTGATTCCTCCAGTTCCATTCTTCTTTCTCAAGGTTACTTTGGCTATTCGAGGTTTTTTGTATTTCCATACAAATTGTGAAATTATTTGTTCTAGTTCTGTGAAAAATACCGTTGGTAATTTGATAGGGGTTGCATGGAATCTAGAGATTGCTTTGGGTAGTATAGCCATTTTGAAAATATTGATTCTTCCAATCCATGAACACGGTATATTTCTCCATCTGTTTGTGTCCTCTTTAATTTCTTTCATCAGTGTTTTATAGTTTTCTATGTATAGCTCTTTTGTTTCCTTAGGTAGATATACTCCTAAGTATTTTATTCTTTTTGTTGCAATGGTGAATGGTATTGTTTCCTTAATTTCTCTTTCTGTTTTCTCATTGTTAGTGTATAGGAATGCAAGAGATTTCTGTGTGTTAATTTTATATCCTGCAACTTTACTGTATTCGTTGATTAGCTCTAGTAATTTTCTGGTAGAGTCTTTAGGGTTTTCTATGTAGAGGATATGTCATCTGCAAACAGAGAGAGTTTCACTTCTTCTTTTCCTATCTGGATTCCTCTTACTTCTTTTTCTGCCCTGATTGCTGTGGCCAACACTTCCAAAACTATGTTGAACAGTAGTGGTGAGAGTGGGCACCCTTGTCTTGTTCCTGATTTCAGGGGAAATGCTTTCAATTTTTCACCATTGAGGGTGATGCTTGCTGTGGGTTTGTCATATATAGCTTTTATTATGTTGAGGTATGTTCCTTCTATTCCTGCTTTCTGGAGAGTTTTAATCATAAATGGGTGTTGAATTTTGTCAAAGGCTTTTTCTGCATCTATTGAGATAATCATATGGTTTTTATCTTTCAATTTGTTAATGTGGTGTATTACATTGATTGATTTGCGGATATTAAAGAATCCTTGCATTCCTGGGATAAAGCCCATTTGGTCATGGTGTATGATTTTTTTTAATATGTTGTTGGATTCTGTTTGCTAGAATTTTGTTAAGGATTTTTGCATCTATGTTCATCAGTGATATTGGCCTGTAGTTTTCTTTTGTTGTGACATCTTTGTCTGGTTTTGGAATTAGGGTGATGGTGGCCTCATAGAGTGAGTTTGGAAGTTTTCCTTCTTCTGCAATTTTCTGGAAGAGTTTGAGTAAGATAGGTGTTAGCTCTTTAAATTTTTGGTAGAATTCAGCTGTGAAGCCATCTGGTCCTGGGCTTTTGCTTGCTGGAAGATTTCTGATTACAGTTTCGATTTCTTTGCTTGTGATGGGTTTGTTAAGATCTTCTATTTCTTCCTGGTTCAGTTTTGGAAAGTTATACTTCTCTAAGAACTTGTCCATTTCTTCCAAGTTGTCCATTTTATTGACATAGAGCTGCTGGTAGTAGTCTCTTATGATCCTTTGTATTTCAGTGTTGACTGTTGTGATCTCTCCATTTTCATTTCTAATTTTGTTAATTTGGTTCTTCTCCCTTTGTTTCTTAATGAGTCTTGTTAATGGTTTGTCAATTTTGTTTATTTTTTCAAAACACCAGCTTTTAGCTTTGTTGATTTTTGCTATGGTCTCTGTAGTTTCTTTTGCATTTATTTCTGCCCTAATTTTTAAGACTTCTTTCCTTCTACTAACCCTGGGGTTCTTCATTTCTTTCTTCTCTAGTTGCTTTAGGTGTAGAGTTAGGTTATTTATTTGACTTTTTTCTTGTTTCTTGAGGTAGGCCTGTATTGCTATGAATCTTCCCCTTAGCACTGCTTTTACAGTGTACCTAAGGTTTTGGGTTGTTGTGTTTTCATTTTCATTCATTTCTATGCATATTTTGATTTCTTTTTTTATTTCTTCTATGATTTGTTGGTTATTCAGAAGCATGTTGTTTAGCCTCCATATGTTTGAATTTTTAAATTTTTTTTCCTGTAATTGAGATCTAATTCTTACTGCACTGTGGTCAGAATCGATGATTGGAATGATTTCAATTTTTTTGAATTTACCAAGACTAGATTTATGGCCCAGGATGTGATCTATACTGGAGAAGGTTCCATGTGCACTTGAGAAAAAGGTGAAATTGATTGTTTTGGGGTGAAACGTCCTATAGATGTCAATTAGGTCTAGCTGGTCCATTGTGTCCTTTAAAGTTTGTGTTTCCTTGTTCATTTTCTGTTTAGTTGATCTATCCATAGTTGTGAGTGGGGTATTAAAGTCTCCTACTATTATTGTGTTACTATTAATTTCCTCTTTCATACTCGTTAGTGTTTGCCTTACATATTGCGGGGCTCCTATGTTGGGTGCATATATATTTATAATTGTTATATCTTCCTCTTGGATTGATCCTTTGATCATTATGTAGTGTCCTTCTTTGTCTCTTTTCACAGCCTTTATTTGAAAGTCTATTTTATGTGATATGAGTATTGCGACTCCTGCTTTCTTTTGGTCTCCATTTGCGTGGAATATTTTTTTCCAGCCCTTCACTTTTAGTCTGTATGTGTCCCTTGTTTTGAGGTGGGTCTCTTGTAGACAGCATATATAAGGGTCTTGGTTTTGTATCCATTCAGCCAGCCTTTGTCTTTTGGTTGGGGCATTCAACCCATTTACATTTAAGGTAATTATTGATAGGTATGATCCCGTTGCCATTTATTTTGTTGTTTGGGGTTCACGTTTATACCACCTTTCTGTGTTTCCTGTCTAGGAGAAGATCCTTTAGTATTTGTTGAAGAGCTGGTTTGGTGGTGCTGAATTCTCTCAGCTTTTGCTTGTGTGTAAAGCTTTTGAGTTCTCCTTCATATCTGAATGAGATCCTTGCTGGGTAGAGTAATCTAGGTTGTAGGTTATTCTCTTTCATTACTTTAAGTATGTCCTGCCATTCCCTTCTGGCCTGAAGGGTTTCTATTGATAGATCAGTTGTTATCCTTATGGGAATCCCTTTGTGTGTTATTTGTTGTTTCTCCCTTGTTGCTTTTAATATTTGTTCTTTGTGTTTGATCTTTGTTAATTTGATTAATATGTGTCTTGGGGTGTTTCGCCTTGGGTTTATCCTGTTTGGGACTCTCTGGGTTTCTTGGATTTGGGTGGCTATTTCCTTCCCCATTTTAGGGAAGTTTTCAGCTATTATCTCCTCGAGTAACTTCTCATGGCCTTTTTTTTTGTCTTCTTCTTCTGGGACTCCTATGATTCGAAGGTTGGGGCGTTTCACATTGTTCCAGAGGTCCCTGAGGTTGTCCTCATTTCTTTTGATTCTTTTTTCTTTTTTCCTCTCTGTTTCATTTATTTCCACCATTTTATCTTCTAACTCACTTATCCTATCTTCTGTCTCTGTTATTCTACTCATGGTTCCCTCCAGAGTGTTTTTGAGCTCATTTATTTCATTATTAATTTGTAATTGACTTTTTTTTAATTTCTTCTAGGTCCTTGTTAAACATTTCTTGCATCTTCTCAATCTTTGTCTCCAGGCTATTTATTTGTAACTCCATTTTGTTTTCAAGATTTTGGATCATTTTTATTATCATTATTCTAAATTCTTTTTCAGGTAGATTCCCTATTTCCTCCTCTTTTGTTTGACTTGGTGGGCTTTTTTCATGTTCCTTTACCTGTTGGGTATTTCTCTGCCTTTTCATCTTGTTTAGACTGCTGTGTCTGAAGTGGGCTTTCTGTATTCTTGTGGTCTGTGGTTCCTTTTTATTGTGGAGGTTTCACCCAGTGGGTGGGGTTGGACGATTGGTTTGTCAAGGTTTCCTGGTTAGGGAAGCTTGTGTCAGCGTTCTGGTGCGTGGAATTGGATTTCTTCTCTCTGGAGTGCAATGGAGTGTCCAGTAATGAGTTTTGCGATGGGTCTCTGTGTTAGGTGTGACTTTGGACAGCCTGTATGTTGACACTCAGGTCTATGTTCCTGTGTTGCTAAAGAATTTGTGTGGTATGTCTTGTACTGGAGCTTACTGGCTCTTGATGGTGGTTGGTTTTGGTGTAGGTATGGAGGCTTTTGGATGGTCTCTTATTCCTTAATGTTCCATGTAGTCAGGAGTTTTCTGGTTTTCTCAGGTTTTGGGCTTAAGTCTCCTGCCTCTGGATTTCAGTTTTATTCTTCCAATAGTTTCAAGACTTCTCCAACTATACAGCACTGATAATAAAACTTTTAGGTTAATGGTGAAAAGATTCTCCACCGTGAGAGACAACCAGAGAGGTTCACAGAGTTACATGAAGAATAGGAGCGGGAGGAAGGAGCTAGAGGTGAGCAGGAGGAGAAAAAGGGGACTCAAGAGGAGAGAGACAGATCTACGCAGTTATCTGTTCCCAAAGTGTTCTCCGTAGCCCAGACACCCACAAAGATTCACAGAGTTGGATTGGGAAGAGAAGGGGAAAGGAGGAAATGGAGGTGTTCTGAGGTAGAAAACAGAGAGTCAAAAGTGGGAGAGTAATCACCACACTCCTGAATAGAAATGGGAACTGAATATTGGATTCTTAAATGTCCAAAATTTATATCACATACTGAAAAACAAAGATTAAAAATCTAGTGTAGAGGATAGACTCTTTGAAATACAATATTTAAAAACAAAAATACAAAAAAAATTTAGAAATGTATATGAAGTTCAGTTTAAAAATAGGGTTTCTCTCTCTCTCTCTTTTTTTTTTTTGGCAAGGTTATAGTGAAATGAAAATTAAAATCAAGGAATAATAGAGGAGTATTAGAGGACTTTAAAAGGAAATAGGAGAGAAAAACAAGAAAAAGAAAAAAAAAATTTTTTTTCCCTAATTAAAAAAATTGTAAAAATATATGAAAATGAAAGTTGAGGAGTAATGGGGGAGTAATAGGGAATTTTAAAAGAAAATAAAAGAAAAAAGAAAAAAGAAAAAAAGGAAAGAAAAAAAATTTTTTTTTAATTAAAAAATATATATACATATATATCTAGGAATTTCTCTGGAGTTGTTGCGGTCAGTGTAGGTTCAGTTCAATTTCAGATAGCCCCTCTTTCCAGCTTACACTTCTCGATATCTATAGGCCCCTTCCGGTGTAGTCGGTGTTACCTTCTGGGATTTTAATCTGTTGCACCGGTCCTTTCTGAACCGGTTGCCTTTGTTTATTTGGCTTCTGTTTGCCGTCGTCTCTTCAGTGTCTAGTTTCCGCCCTGACACAGGCGGGTGGAGGTGATCTCTTATTTAGGTTCGCTAGTTCAGTTCAGTACTGCTACGGCTAGGGCAGGGTGGTGCAGACAGATATTGCTGTGTGTGGATAGCACTCACCGTGTTCCGGCCACACTGGGTTTGCCCCGCTCACGGGTGTCAGTGCTTTCCCCATCTACACTGCTCAGGCTCCCGGCTGCTCTATATGGAGCAGGCCCTGCGTTGAGTGCGGTTCCAGTTTTCGGGTACTCTACAAAAGCACGGATTCGGTTGCGCCTGCGTTTTGTGCCTTCCCCGGCCTGAGCGGTTCAGGCAGCCAGGGGCTTGGCCGCACTCTCCCGGGGTACGGCGCGCTTTTTCCCTCCGCGGCCCCAGCGCGCGCTGCCAGTCGGGTCTCAGGAAGTCTTTAGCTAGGAACCGGGGGCCTGTTTGCAGTGTGGGAGGGGGTGGCTTCTCAGGGGCTGAGTTTGCCTTTTTCCCCTCCCCCCTGCCTCCTACTTCCAGGGGGGATGGGCCGGCTCTTCTCTGGAGTTTCTCAGTCCCTTTGTTTTGCGAACCGCCAGCAGTGTGTTCGGGCTGGTTAATTTTGTCCCTTGCTATCCCACAGTTTAAAAAAGCTCCCTCCGATTGCTCTCAGGGTCTTCGGGCCGGTCCTTACCCTAAGCAATGCCACCCGCTCCTCTCCATTCCGCCCCCACTTGTTGCTGGAGGGTACGGGCATCTGGGGTACTTTTCTGCTGGGACTTCCTTTTAGGCACGCAATCTGTGGGCCTTGTTTAATTCTTCCTCCCAGTTAGATTGCCAAAAACTTCCCCCAGTCCCGCCAGTGCAAGGGTTTCTTGGTGATTGGAAACTTCCTCTATTAAGACTCCCTTCCCGGGACGGGTCTACGTCCGTAGCTCTTTTGACTCCCTTTTTATCTTTTATATTTTGTCCTACCTCCCTTCGAAGACAATGGGCTGCTTTTCTGGGCGCCTGATGTCCTCTGCTAGCAATCAGAAGTTGTTTTGTGGAGTTTGCTCAGCGTTCAAATGTTCTTTCAATGAATTTGTAGGGGAGAAAGTGGTCTCCCCGTCCTATTCCTCCGCCATCTTGGCTCCTCCCCCAGGCAGATTCTTTACCACTGAATCACGTGGGAATCCTAGTAATATACCTACAATTCAAATAAAAGAGAAATATATCCCAAAACTCCCATAAGAGAACTTGCTTTCTCTCTCTGTCCTTCAAAGATGTAAATCTTATATGCTTTCAAAATATAAATAACCCAGGACATAACTAAAACACTGACAATGATTGCCTAAAACTGAAAAACAAAAAAAGAAGAGGCTTTCTAATATGCAGACAGCTATAGAAGCTCCCTTGTTCAAATCTAGTTCACAACCTCCATAAGACTACTGATCAAGTACAAATACAAATCTCTTAAAAATCTTCTTTACAAACATTAATAAAAAAGTTTTAGCCATTTGAGCAGGTAATCTTAATGTGTTCCCTCTGCCAGAAACACAGCTTGGATTCAGTTTTTACTTACAAACTGGTGAGCTTGGTATTGTTGTGCTTGTTTCATGATGAAAATTTCAAGATGAAAATCACAAGGTGTCTATGTCTATATGTTTATGAACATTTGTGGATATAGATTATGGATAAGTGATATTAATCTATCTTCCAATAGTATTTTCAAAATTAATTTGTTAATAGGTCTATTTACTTTGTTTATTGTAATTTGGTGCAGTCTACTTACTTCATGCAGTGGATCACTTTTTGCTGAATGCTCTCCCTTACCCAGTCCTATGACCTCCAGTGATATTGCCTGTATCAAAATATACACTAGCTATCTTCTTCATTTTTTTCTCCTCAGTTAGATATTGAAGGCCCAGGGAAATTAGATCTTATTTATTAACTTCTATGACCCTACATGTAGCAGTGAGGTTGGAGATGTCGCTTGAATGGACTGATAACAAAGCTTGTCCTCCATTCTTTTAACCAGGGTTGTTGACATGAACTGGAGAAGGCAATGGCACCCCACTCTAGTACTCTTGCCTTGAAAATCCCATGGACGGAGGAGCCTGGTGGGCTGCAGTCCATGGTCTCGCTAAGATTCAGACACGACTGAGCGACTTCACTTTCACTTTTCACTTTCATGCATTGGAGAAGGAAGTGGCAACCCACTCCAGTATTCTTGCCTGGAGAATCCCAGGGATGGGGGAGCCTGGTGGACTGCCATCTATGGGGTCACACAGAGTCGGACACGACTGAGGCGACTTAGCAGGAGCAGCAGCATTGACATGAACTGCAGCATGCCAGCCTTCCTTGTTCTTCAGTATTTCCTGGAGTTTGCTCAAACTCATGTCCTTTGAGTCAGTGATGCCATCCATTCATCTCACCCTGTGTCACCCTCTTTATCACCATCCACAATGACTTTGGAGCCCAATAAAATAAAATATGTCACTGTTTCCAACTTTTCCCTATCTATTTGCCATGAAATGATGGCAATGGGTGCTATGATCTTTGCTTTCTGAATGTTGGGTTTTAAGCCAGCTTTTTCACTTTCCTCTTTCACCTTTATCAAGAAGCTCTCAGTTTTTCATCACTTTCTGCCATTAAAGTGAATCTGCATATCTAAGGTGGTTGATATTTCTCCCAGAAATCATGATTTCAAGTTGAGTAAAGTAATACCCATTAAAGTTTCTCTTTGATAATGAAGAAAAAAAACTATCTTGCTTTATAATTTTTTTTCCATTTATTTTTATTAGTTGGAGGCTAATTACTTTACATCATTACAGTAGTTTTTGTCATACATTGAAATGAATTAGCCATGGATTTACATGTATTCCCCATCCCGGTCCCCCCTCCCACCTCCGTCTCCACCCAATCCCTCTGGGTCTTCCCAGTGCACCAGGCCCGAGCACTTGTCTCATGCATCCAACCTGGGCTGGTGATCTCAAAAATATACAAGCAACTCCTGAAGCTCAACTCCAGAAAAATAAATGATCCAATCAAAAAATGGGCCAAAGAACTCAACAGACATTTCTCCAAGGAAGACATACAGATGGCTAACAAACACATGAAAAGATGCTCAACATCACTCATTATCAGAGAAATGCAAATCAAAACCACAATGAGGTACCATTATACGCCAGTCAGGATGGCTGCTATCCAAAAGTCTACAAGCAATCAATGCTGGAGAGGGTGTGGAGAAAAGGGAACCTTCTTACACTATTGGTGGGAATGCAAATTAGTACAGCCACTATGGAAAACAGTATGGAGATTTCTTAAAAAGCTTTATAATTTTTAACATAGAATTGAACTTGTCAAAATCATAAAAGAATGATAAAAATCATAAAATAGTGTGACATGGTTGAAGAATACTAGGTGGGGGTGAATGAAAGTAAGTATTTTATTTTCTAAAAACCAAATACTGAGATACAGATCTCCTATATACCAAATTTTCTGTGTATAATTCTTTGTGAACCCATGTCATATAATTTCCTTTGTACTGATGAGAAACTTAATATTCATAATTTAGATAATCCAGATATATTTTAATTTGTGGATTGGGAATTAATAGTTTTATCCACAATACTTGATGTAAAAGTTATTTCTCCAGTAAAATCATTGGGAAGATAGATGTAAAAGAAGATATACTTGAGGCTTTGACTTAAAAAATTGGGAATTAAAACAAACAAACAAAAAAACTGTATGGAAGTGTCAACGTGACCTCAGCTACTTTAAAGAGCTATTGAATAATGGCTTGCATCTCAGTGTGTTAGTTACTCAGTTGTGTCTGACTCTGTGATTGCATGGATTATAGCCCACCAGGCTCCTCTGTCCATGGAATTCTCCAGGCAAGAATTCTGGACTGGGTAACCAATACCTTCTCCAGGGGATCTTCCTGACCCAGGGATCAAACCCAGGTCACCTGCATGACAGCCACACTCTTTAGTGTCTGAGCTACCAGGGAAACTTGAGAAATGGCTTAGGAAACTGTTAAATTGCATTGAAATAATTGGAAGTCACTAGATTATAATAGCCTTGCTGAATATTTATTGGAAGGACTGATGTTGAAGCTGAAACTCCAATATTTGACCACCTGATGTGAAGAACTGACTCACTTGAAAAGATTCTGATGCTGGGAAAGATTGCAGGCAGGAGGAGAAGGGGACAACAAAGGATGAGATGGTTGGATGGCATCACTGATTCAATGGACATAGTTTGAGTAAACTCTGGAAGCTGGTGATGGACAGGGAGGCCTGGCATGCTGCAGTCCGTGGGGTCACAAAGAGTCAGACGCGACTAAGTGACTGAACTAACTGTAGTAAAATATTTTTTATTGATAAGAATATGACTTCACAAATTGGCAAAAATATGACCTAACTGTATAACAGAAGTTTCTGTCTGTGTAGGCCCCACAACCTTACCTATAAAATGAGACACCCACCGAGTACTATCAAAAATGTCTTTCTGTATAGTTTTACCATTTTCAAAACATGTTTAATGGCTTAAAATTGAAGTCTAGAGAGCTAATTGCAGAACATACTTTATCATATTTTTGAAAAGATCTCTCTATGTCTTGCCATAAGAACTTGTTTCTTGGAGTTTCTGAAGTCTAGCTTGATGGACATTATTCTTATATTAGTTTTTCTCTTGGTGGAAAACTTCTGAAGGTTTCCAGGCAGATGTGTGGTTACTGCTATAGACTGAATGTTTGCGTCCTCCTTAAATTCACATGTTGAAATCTTAATCCCCAGAGGTGGTGATATTTGTAGATGCTTTGTGAGAAGATTAGTCTGAGTAATATATGCCTCACTGGAATAATCCCAGTAAGGCTGAACCTACCCAAAGAGGCTGCAGAACTCCCCAACTCCTTCCTCCACGTGAGGATGCAATGACTCTGGGACCAGTAGAAGACCCTTAGCTAACTATGCTGGCACCCTCATCTTAGACATCAAGCCTCTAGAATTTGAGAAATAAATTTCTATTATTTACAAGCTATTGAGTCTGGGGTGTTTTGTTGTAGCAGCCCAAAGGGACCAAGACAAATATCTTCATTTTTGACAAATATCCAGAAAGTAGAGTAGTGGTCACATTGGTACAAACATCTTAGGCAATAGAATCTTGGTATTACTAGGTGATGTCCAATTACATGGCCTTGTGAGATATTAATATGCTGATACATCTCCACTTTTGAAATATTCAACCAAATGAATTTTCATAGGTATGAACATAGATACTCACAGATTTGTGCTAAATCTGTCTGCCCATCACTCACAAATGTAACAGATGGTAAGTGATACTACATTTTTTTTTTTTAGTGATACTACTTGTATTGAAAGCAATAAGATTTAAAAACTTTGAAAATTTTAACCTGTTAACAAGCATTGTTTTTGATAAAATTATGATAGCTCTCACTTTTTTCATAGAATTGCCTGAGGGATAAAGGAGTTAATGGGTCATTTCAAACACAACATTTTTTTTTAAATCTCTGGTTATCTTTTTAAAATATGTGTTTTATTCTAAAGAATACAAATTATAATTTTAACATAAATCTTAATATGTTAAAGTCATAAAATGATTAATTTATGAAGATCAAAGCACACAGTCTCTGTTTATGTCAACCAGCACATTTCCCCTCTGGGATACAGAAATGTGTTTATTAAGAAACAGAGGTCAGAACAATGATGACTGTGGCAGTGAAAATTCTGATGTGATATGCCTAGAATAATCAGAGAGCTCTACTGCCACATAATCTCTCCTGGCCTTAAGGGATTAAGTAGACAGCAAGAAATTTACAATGCAGAAAATATCAGATGAAGATTCAGTGCCTAAATTCTGAACCTCAGCCAAATACATTAGTGTGAAAAATTAAGATCCTACTGTACAGCACAGGGAACCATATTCAATATCCTGGAATAAGTCATAATGGAAAATAATATAAAAATGAATGTATAACTGAGTCACTTTGCTGCACAGCAGAGATTCACACAACATTGTAAATCAACTAGACTTCAATTTAAAAATACGTTTTAAAAGTTAAAAAAAAAGTGTGATAAAATAAAAAAGGGTTTGAAAGACTCTGGGAGTAACTTATCCTAGATATCAAGTGTGAGCAAGAGATAAGCCTACATGAACCACACACAGAACATAGAAAAATAGCCTCACCCAGCATAGACCTACCCATTAGCCACCCTGGGGAATAATTCTTGCTTATTTCTTAAGATGGAATATCAAGAATTGACACCAGCATACACTCTGGTCAACGTGATTATTCAATGTGTGTACAGAATGTGCTCAGTATACTTCATGTATCTCTTCTCCAGAGTGTGGATTTCATTATTCCCAATCCTTTCAGAGCTTTAATGAAATTTTAAGTCAAAGAGATCCTGTTGGTCTTTAGCAGGTGGATAACTCAGGTTTATGACGTCTACCTAAGTGGTACCCGCAGTAGGCAAATGAGAAAAGTAGTTCCATTCAGAGCATCATAGTAACGGGGGCTGAACTCTGACTGAGTGTTACACATACCTCATTATTGCAAAGTATTTTTCCTTTGTATGGGTTTCTTTTTTGTTAAAGAAGGAAGGTATCTGTATGTGGTCAATTCACTTCTCAAGAATTCTTCCTCTAGTGACAGCCTGAAGTGATTTCACATTAAGGGAAGATGAGTTTTGCTGCTCTTCATAAATTGCTAATGAGCTTTTTTGAACAATCATAGCCCTAACCTGATTCACAAAAGAAACTTCTCAGATTTGCCATTAACATGTCTATAACAATAAAGGGAGAGAAAAATACCAAGTAAGTTGATGCCACTTGCTGAGAACTATTTTCCTCCCTTCATTTCAACCCATTAGATTATTTCTCCCTGTGACACTGCCAAGTAGCCTGGATTCAATTTGACAGTTAAGCTTTCAGATGTCTCCACCAGGAGCCTGTCTCACTTTGCAAAGAGAAGAGACCTTCAAGGCTGTGCGGCAAGAAGGATGTCAGGAGAACCAGATTTTATTTCAGCTCTGCCACTCAGCCGCTTATGAGATGCTGGGTGACTTTCCCCTTTGTTCTGAGCTAGTTTCTCATGTGCCAAATGTATAAAATGGACTTGTTTCCAAAAAGCTCCAAAGTCCCTTTCCTAATTAAGATAGAATGATGCTAATAAATGTATAACTTTTGAAACTCTATAAATGAATTTTTTTTCAAGGATTTCTTCCTGGGCAGTTTCTTGCTGCTACTTTCATTTCACCTCAAACAACCCAACAGCTCATGAGATGTTGCATTAAATTGGAATGTGTGTGTGTGTGTGTGTGTGTGTGTGTGTGCTAAGTTACTTCGTGTCCAACTCTTTGCAACCCCATGGACCGTAGCCCGCCAGGCTCCTTTGTCCATGGGATTCTCCAGACAAGAATACTGGAGTGGGTTGCATGCCCTCCTCCAGAGGATCTTCCCAACCCAGGGACTAAATCTGTATCTCTTAAGTCTCCTGCCTTGACTGGTGAGTTCTTTACCACTAGTGCCACCTGCAAAGTTCCTGGTGGAATGAACAGAAACAAATGTGAGAAAAATATCAACAGTTCCTCCTTAGCTCATCTCACCTTTCACCTTTCCTTATCTCATTTCACCTTTCATGTAGGCAAATAAAGAAGTCAACTTGAACTTACACCACTCTTCCTGGAAATTTTCTTAGCTAGATCCAGTGTGCCACTTATGCACACTTTCCATCTCCCACATGACTGTAGGGGGCAGTTTCACTAATCTTTCTGTCAGCACATAATTTGAAAGTCTCACTCTCTCTCTCTCTCTTTTTTTTTTTTTTTTGGTCACAGGATGCAGCATGTGGGATCTTAGTTCCCCAACCAAGGATTGAATCCATACCCCAGCATTGGAAGTGTGGACAGGGACGTTTTTCTGTAGCTGCTACTAGCAGGCTCCTCAGAGTTCTTCAGGTCTTTACCTCTTTCCTGATCCCAAAGTCAGTGCTTTGCATTTTGAAGCATTCCTCTGCTAGGTGCAAATTTCTGTTTTTATCTTCTTCTCTATCTTCTTCCAAACCCAGGTCTCCTGCATTGCAGGCTGACTCTTTACCAGCCAAGCCACAGGGAAGCCCGAGAATACTGGAGTGGGTAGCCTATCCCTTCTCCAGTGAATCTTCCCCACCCAGGAATTGAACCAGGGTCTCCTGCATTGCAGGCAGTTTCTTCACCAACTGAGCTATTAGGGAAGCCCATGATGAATAATATGTCATTTCAAATTGGACTTTATCCTAGAGATTCAAGATTTTAACATTTTAAAATCAATATAATTTATCATGTATTAACAGTGGCAATGCCCTTTGATATATTCAGAAAAGAAGTATTTGGAAACACACAATAAAAACTGCACTGCAATAATGAAGGCGGGAACTTACAAAACATGACAAAGAACACCAAATAAAAACCTACAGCTAATTTTATACATAGGCTAATTATTAAAAATATTTCTTTTGATATGCCAAATGTAAGTATTTTTGCTCTCACAATTTCTATTCACTATTTTAGAAGGCATCCTAACCAGTATAATAGTAAAACAAAAATAAAAAGAGCATAAAATTATATAGAAAAATTAAAATTTTACAATCATTATTCAGATTATGTGATTATATATTAAAAAATCCAAAATCTAGCAATTAATAAATTTAGAATTGTTGTTCAGTCATTCAGTCATGTCCATCTCTTTGTAACCCCATGAACAGCAGCATGCCAGTCTTCCCTGTATGTAACAGCTAATTCCAATAGAAAAACACAAAAAGGGTGGAATATATATATTTGAAAATAAGATGTGTATGTGTGTGTGTGCTTAGTCACTCAGTCTTGTCTGACTCTTTGTGACCCCATGGACTGTAGCCCACTAAACTCCTTTTTCATGGGATTCTTCAGGCAAAAATAGTCAGGGCTTCCCAGGTGACACTAGTGGTAAAGAACCCACCTGCCAATGACAGAGATAGGAGACATAAGAGATGCAGATTCAACCCTGAGTTGGGAATATTCCATAAAGGAGGGCATGGCAAGCCACTCCAATCCCATGGACAGAGGATCCTGGTAGGCTATGGTCCATAGGGTCACAAAGAGTTGGACGTGACTGAAGCAAATTAACACACACAGGCAAGAATACTGGAGTGGGTAGTCATTCCCTTCTCCAGGAGATCTTCTCAACCCAGGGATCAAACCCCAGTCTCTTGCATTGCAGGCGGATTCTTCACTGTCTGAGACATCAGGGAAGCCCATAAAATAGGATACCCAAATGCAAAGATACTGACCTTTATTGTAAATACAGTTACATGCTTAATTATAATTAGAGTATGAAACCCTTTCTACCAGAAGAATGGCTCAGATGAAAACACGAAAATGTCAGGTATTTATGAGAATGTAAAAAAATGGAAACTTGCAGAAGCACTGCTTAATTTCTACATGCAAATAATAAAGTTAAATCATATTTTAAAATTTGCAATGAGTCAAAGACTTACAAATAAGAATTAATGCTGTAAAACTCCCAAAGAAAACATACAGATAAATTTTCATGACCTTAACCTTAGGAAGGAATTCTTATGTGACACCAAAAGCATGAGCAACAAAATAAAAAGTAAAGTAGTTTTCAGTAAAATTAAAAAATAAACATATGAATCAAAAGAGAGTAAATAGACAGCCTACAGGATGGGAGGAAATATTTCCAAATCAAATATCTATCTGATAAAATTATATCCAGAATATATCAATACAAGGAACTGTGAAAATAACTGAACAACAAAAGAGCATACCAACTGAAAATTGAGCCATGGACTTGAATTGACATTCCTCAGTCATTCTACCTCTAGGTATATACGCAAAATAATTTTGAAAGAGAGACTCAAAGAGTACTTGTATGTAAATATTCACAGCCAAAAGGTTGAAAAACTCAAGTGTCCATCAACAGGAGGATATATCAACAAAATATAATGAAATACAGCTCATGAAAAGAATGAGGTTCTATACAACATGGATGAAACTTGAAAATGTTATGCTAAGTGCTATAAACCAAACATGAATGGAAAATATAACAAGATTCCACTTATATAAGTTATCTCTTGCAGCACATTTGATAAGGTCCAAAACTGCCATGAGATTTTGGTCTGCACCAAAACATCCCTGATATTTGGTCCTGTCTAAAACATCTAAGACATAGAAGCAACCTAAATATTCATAGGCAAATGAATGCATAAAGATGTGGTAAGGATGTATACACCCACACACCCAGACCCACACCACTCACACACACACACACACACATACACACCCCAAATATAAACACACACCATGGAATACTACTCAGCCATAAGAAGAATAAAATAATGTCTTTCACAGCAACATACATGGATCTAGACATTATCATAAGAAATGACTTATGTCAGACAGAGAAAGACAAATATCATATGATATCATATGTAGAATCTAAAATATGATACAAATTAACTTATTTACAAAACAGAAACAGACACACAGACATAGAAAATCATTTAAGGTTACCAAAGGAAAAAGGGGGTAGGGGTAAATTAGGAGTTTGGGATTAGCAGAGACAAACTACTATATATAAAATAGGTAAACAATATGGTCCTATTGTATACCACAGGGCATTTATACTGTAATAAACCATAATGATTAATTATGCATATATATATATATGTGTGTGTGTGTGTGTGTGTGTGTGTGTGTGTGTGTAACTGAATCACTTTGTTGTACACCAGAAAGTAACAAAACATTGTAAATCAACTACACTTCAATTGAAAAAATAAAATATCCCTGAGTATATTTGGCCTATGCCAAATGGTTTTAGATAGAACCAAATGGCTGGTAATTTAAATATGTCAAATAAGCAAGTTTACTCAGATAGAAAATACATTAGAGGTCAGCAGAAGAAAGGATTGGGGAGTCATTGCTTAATGGGTACAGAGTTTGTGTAGTAAAGATTTTTGTAAATAGATATAATAGTTGTACAAATTGTAAATTTAATTGATACCATGAATTGTATAGTTGAAAAGCTATACAAATTTTATATCACATATGTTATATCAAAAAATAAAAATAAATCTACTTTTTGAAAATTAAATTTGTAAAATCACTTTGGAACACTGAGAATATCTATTGAACATATTCATTCTCTAATGATTCATTATTTATACTCATACCAAACATAATTGTGTACACTTCTATTAAAAGACATTTTTCCAAAATTATTGCTGAAACACTACATGTAATAAGATGAATACATGAGGCATGGTATATTTATACTGTACTGCAGTGAAAATGAGCTAAGAATAAAAATGCACATAAACTTGCCAAAAACTTAAAGGATGCCTTTGAAAGAAGCCAGAAGCAAAATATGTATTTTATAATTCCAATAACATAACACATATACAGGATAAGTAACATTAATGTATGATTAGAGGTAAGAACATGGTTATCCTCAGGGTGAGGGTTAAATACTTGAAGGAATTATGGGGTTGATAGGGCTCTAGATTGTGATAGCATTCTGTGTTCTGATATGGTTGTCAATTTTTCCATATTAATGCTATGCTCCAATAAAGAGTTTATATGAAAAATACTTAATATAAAATGTACATTGTAAATTAGTAAAATTATCTGTTTCATTTATTTAAATGTTACACCAGAGAAACAAATGTGATTACATTGGCAACTAGCAGCTATGTGAATTGCTGCCAGATTCCTTAGTACTGTTAGATTCAACTAATATAAGGTTTATTTCAAAATATGCCAACAAGAGAGAAATGTGATTTTGAAGTGACTCATGAATAGCTGTAGGTCATGGGCAGGCTGAATGGAATAAAGGTCTCTGGCTGGCAACCATTCACAGGCACCAGTTACATAACAAGTTTACCACTTCCTCATTTATAACGTAATGCACATTTCATGAAATCTTCTCTTGCAGTTTATCCCGGAATAGTGGACAGTTTTTTAATTTGCTGGATATCCATTTACAAATATTTTTACACCTAAATAATATGAAGAAGTGCTTTGGGTCTTTAGGAAGACCCTGAGGGTATATAAATTTATTTCTCTGAGTTATTCAGATTACAGCTACTGAAAGTGTTTGAATTGGGAAAGTGAATAGCTGGTGACATTGTAAGCATGTTGTATTTTTGCTTCCTAACTAAGAAACAAGTAAGATCATTACCCAACATAATCATTTTGAATAGCAATTTGATAATATAAAGAGATTTCAAAGTGTTATTCTTTTGAAGCCAACAATTCTTCTAGTGGTAGTCAAACTTAAGGAAAGAGTATATGGAAACTTTCACACATACATATTTCATACATATTAATATCTTTTTCAAAGATGAAAAAAAGTGGAAGTTATGCACTACACATTTCTTACTTCAAGAAAGGGATGATTAAATAAGTCAGTCACTTGATAGGATTGTTTTCTTTTGTCAATAATCATAAAGCATGATATTTATTTTTTAATTTTGCCCTGTGTGGATCACAATAAACTGTAGGAAATCCTGAAAGAGATGGGAATACCAGACTATCTGACTTGCCTCTTGAGATACCTGTATGCAGGTCGAGAAGCAACAGTTAGAACTGGACATGGAACAACAGACTGGTTCCAAACAGGAAAAGGAATACGTCAGGGCTGTATATTGTCACCCTCCTTATTTAACTTATATGCAGAGTACATCATGCAAAATGCTGGATTAGATGAAGCACAAGCTGGAATCAAGATTGCCGGGAGAAATAGCAATAACCTCAGATATGCAGATGACACCACCCTTATGGCAGAAAGTGAAGAGGAACTAAAAAGCCTCTTGATGAAAGTGAAAGAGGAGAGTGAAAAAGTTGCCTTAAAACTCAACATTCAGAAAACTAAGATCAAGGCATCTGGTCCCATGACTTCATGGCAAAAAAATGGGAAACAGTGGAAACAGTGACAGACTTTTTTTTTTTTTGGTGGGGGGGAGCTCCAAAATCACTGCAGATGATGATTGCAGCCATGAAATTAAAAGACGCTTACTCCTTGGAAGGAAAGTCATGACCAACCTAGAGAGCATATTAAAAAGCAGAGACATTACTTTGCCAACAAAGGTCCATTTAGTCAGGGCTATGGTTTTTCCACTAGTCATGTATATATGTGAGAGTTGGACTATAAAGAAGGCTGAGTGCCGAAGAATTGATGCTTTTGAATTGTGGTGTTGGAGAATTCTCTTGAGAGTCCCTTGGACTGCAAGGAGATCCAACCAGTCCAGCCTAAAGGAGATCAGTCCTGAGTGTTCATTGGAAGGACTGATGCTGAAGCTGAAACTCCAATACTTTGGCCACCTGATATGAAGTGCTGACTCATTTGAAAAGACCCTGATGCTGGGAAAGATTGAAGGCAGGAGGAGAAGGGGACGACAAAGGATGAGATGGTTGGATGGCATCACCCACTCAATGGACATGAGATTGGATAGACTCCAAGAGTTGGTGATGGACAGGGAGGCCTGACGTGCTGTGGTTCATGGGGTCACAAAGAGTCGGACATGACTGAGTGACTGAATTAACTGAATTTATACTTAAAACAACTCAATATTAATATCAGGGCAGTAGGAGCTTCAGTTAGAAGCTATATGTCTTTAGTTGTTGAAATAGGAAATAAACTTTAATGCATGTAGCTTAGCATAAAAATGTTAAATTGTGAAAAGCTCTTACAAAGAGTTTCTTATATATAATATGCTTATGAGAGTATAAAGATAAGTTATATATATAATGTATATAAAGTTACAATAAAGGAAAATGAAATATTTATATTCATGTATAATTGTGTGAAACAGATATTAACAAATTTGTTTAAAGGGGAAATTAATTCAGAGAAGGCAATGGCACCCCACTCCAGTACTCTTGCCTGGAAAGTCCCATGAACAGAGGAGCCTGGTAGGCTGCCATCCATGGGGTCGCTAACAGTCAGACACAACTGAACAACTTCACTTTCACTTTTCCCTTTCATGCATTGGAGAAGGAAATGCAACCCACTCCAGTGTTCTTGCCTGGAGAATCCCAGGGATGGGGAGCCTGGTGGGCTGCCATCTATAGGGTTGCACAGAGTCGGGCACAACTGAAGTGACTTAGCAGCAGCAGCAGCAAGTTAATTAAAACTGTTTCTGGATTATGTAGGATAAATTCCTCATAAGCAACTTAATAGAGACTTTTACCTCCAATGATACATCAAATAAATGATCAAGTTCATGCTTGAACAAGTTCCTTGGTTTACAAAACTAGTGTTCTGCGAGTTGTAAAAAGAAAAGATTTGACTGTGACAATTAAAAAAAATAAAAGGATCTTTAAATGTTGCAAAAAGAATTGTCAGGTGAAATGAATAAGTGAGTTGCTGCCAATGCTGAGGAAATAGTGAATGTGGGTATCAAATTGCAATTATTTGAAAAATGAATGGGAGTTTAGTAAGATGAAGGATAATCAATGTAGACGGTTCCTGTGAGAAGTCAAATTCTCAAGAAAACAATGATTTGCATATTAAAAGAAGTTTATTTAGAAGTCAATTTATTTATTTATTTATTTAGAAGTAAATTTTTTTTTTTTTTTTTTTTTTTAGGTAAGAAAACAGTAAACATTATACCAGGTACATTGAAAAGCAGCAAAAGAGTTAAAATGATTAACTGGTCTGCACACTTGTAAGTAATGAGATTCAGTTAATGAACTCTTATTTTCAAAGAGGAGGTCATTTATTGTCATTTACTACTCAAAAGGAGCTGAGTTTGAAGCAGCAAGACTGTTAAGGGCATATTTTGTACATTTACTCTTTTCTTTGTACATTTTATTATTCTTCAGACAGAAATTTAAGAACTTGTTGCAGTAAATTTACCATATCTCAGGTCTATTACTTCTATTGCTGTATATAGCTCTTTTTATATTGTTTGTCAGCCTTGCAAAAGCAGGTAGATTTATTATTCAGACTATGAGATGTTAGGTATTTTATGACTGAAAAGTGATCAGTCCTCATCACCATCACCAATGCTATAAGGAAAAACGTATTGACAGAAACTAATTTCAAGACAGTATCCTAGGCACTGCAGGGTTCTGGAAAGCAAAGGTCCAGTGGATCATTCTAGTTCAGTGTAAATGTTTCTTGCCTCCTTCATGAACTACAAATTTCCACATAAGCATGATTGCTAATGTCTACTGTATGAAGATTTATAAAGGCAATTTGGATAAAACCCAATTAACTGAGTAACTAACACTTTCTGTATGTCAGTATCAGCATCAGTTCAGTCACTCAGTCATGTCCGACTCTTTGCGACCCCGTGAACCACACCATGCCAGGCCTCTCTGTCCATCACCAACTCCCGAAGTCCACCCAAACCCATGTCCATTGAGTCAGTGATGCAGTCTATCCATCTCATCCTCTGTTGTCCCCTTCTCCTCCTGCCTTCAATCTTTCCCAACATCAGGGTCTTTTCAAATGAGTCAGCTCTTTGCATCAGGTGGCCAAAGTATTGGAGTTTCAGCTTCAGCATCAGTCCTTTCAATGAACACCCAGGACTGATTTCCTTTAGGATAGACTGGTTGGATCTCCCTGTAGTCCAAGGGACTGTCAAGATTCTTCTCCAACACCACAGTTCAAAAGCATCAATCCTTCAGCCCTCAACTTTCTTTATAGTCCAACTCTCACATCCATACATGACTATTGGAAAAATAGAGCCTTGATTAGACAGACCTTTGTTGGCAAAGTAATGTCTCTGCTTTTTAATATGCTCTCTAGGTTGGTTATAACTTTTCTTCCAAGGAGTAAGCATCTTTTAATTTCATGGCTTCAATCACCATCTGCAGTGATTTTGGAGCCCCCAAAAAATAAAGTCAGCCACTGTTTCCCCATCTAATTGCCATGAAGAGATGGGACCAGATGCCATGATCCTAGTTTTCTGAATGTTGAGCTTTAAGCCAACTTTTTCACTCTCTTCTTTCACTTTCATCAAGATAGCATTTTCATTCAGTATATCAGCTCCCCAATATAACGGCTCCCTAATATAGGAAAATGGAAGTATTCTCATTGACCATATGTAAAAGGGACTTATAATTTCTTAAAGACAATTTTGTGAAAGAGTGTATGCATGTGTATATATACACATGAAAAAATGAAAATGTTAGTTGCTCATTCTGAGCATCTGACTCTCTGCAACACCATGGTCTGCAGCCTGCCAGGCTCCTTTTCAATGGAATTCTCCAGGCAAAAATACTGAGTGAGTAGAGCCATTCCCTTCTCCAGAGAATCTTCCTGTCCCAGAGACTAAACCAGGACCTCCAGCTTTGCAGACAGATTTGCTCCCATCTGAATCATCAGGGAAGCCTGTGTACATATGTACATGTATACTACCTAACTTGAAAAAATCTGGTATCAGTAAACAAGTCCCTATGATTTATAATAATCTGAGAAAAGGCAGAAAAATTGTTTAAATCACAGAAAGTTCAATGAACTGACACATTATTGAGGTAAAGTTTTGCTTATGTATTTACACTGACACATATAAAATATATTCTAATTTTAATTCTTCCAAAATTATTTTTGAAAAGCACATTTATAAATTTCAGACTCTAAATTTTAATTCAAACTTGTTTGTCTATGGTAATTGGTTTGGAGATCAAGTGCTTTCCTTTGGAAATATCCCAAAATGTAATCTGTCAAATGATTCATTACTACTACATGCATATATTTTTCAGATTTAATGAAAATGTCTTATTAATAAGATATGACTTTATTTTATAGAGTATCAGTTTACTACTAAAGTATTAGGAAATATGGCTTAATTTGTGATTTATTAGCACAAATTAGCTGTTGTGCTCTTTAATTAGCACTCTTTCAGTGTTGGCCTCTCAGGCACTATTCTCTCAATCATTGTTGATTTGTGACTTCTCATCTCCCAACTATATTTTGTTCCTCAAAAGTATACACGCTTTTCCAGTCAATATTAGGATATAATCATCTTCACAATGAGTCAGTTTCCCTCAAAATGGTAGGGACACTTTAACATATTTTAGAGTATTTATTAAATAATTGGCTTCCCTGGTAGCTCAGACAGTAAAGAATCTGCCTGCAATGCAGGATACCTAGGTTCGATCCCTGGGTTGGGAAGATTCCCCTGGAGGAGGGAATGGCAACCCACTCCAGTATTCTTGCCTTGAGAATCCCCATGGACAGAGGAGCCTGATGGGCTACAGACCATGGGGTTGCAAAAGGTCAGACATGACTAAGTGACTAAGCACACACATACACCATTAAATAATCAACACTGAGTAACTCCTTCACCATAGACATACGATAAAGACATTCCTGACATGAAAAAAAGCTCATGAAGATCTATTTCATTCCCAGAGATAAAGTTGCCAACATCAGTTGGATGATAGATAAAGCAAGGGAATTCCAGAAACATCTACTTCTGCTTAGTTGGCTATGCTAAATCCTTTGACTGTGTGGATCACAACAAACTGTGGAAAATTCTTCAAGAAATGGGAATATCAAACCCCCTTATTTGCCTCCTGAGAAACCTGTATGCAGGGCAGGTAGCAACAGGTAGGGCCAAATATGATACAATGCACTGGTTCCAAACTGAAAAAGGAGTGCATCAAGGCTATATATTGTCCCCTGCTTATTTAACTTATATGCAGAGTACATCATGCAAAATGCTGGACTAGATGAAGCACAAACTGGAATCAAGATTTCCAGAAGAAATATCAATAACCTCAGATACGCTGATGATACCACCTTTATGGCAGAAAGCGAAGAGGACTAAAGAGCCTCTTGCTGAAGGTGAAAGAGGAGAGTGAAAAAGCTGCCTTACAACTCAACATTCAAAAAACTAATATCATGATGTCCAGTCCATGACTTTGGAAGTCCAAGCTACTTCATGGCAAATAGATGGGGAAACAATGGAAACAGTGACAGACTTTATTTTCCTGGGACCCTAAATCACTGCAGATGGTGACTGCAGCCATGAAATTAAAAGACATTTGCCCCTTGGAAAAAAAGCTTTGATCAACATAGATAGCATATTAAAAAGCAGAGACATTACTTTGCCAACAAAGTCTGTCTAGTCAAAGCTATGGTTTTTCCAGTACTCATGTATGAATGTGAGAGATGGACCATAAAGAAGGCTAAGTGCAGAAGAACTGATGCTTTCAAACTGTAGTGTTGGAAAAAACACTTGATAGTCCCTTAGGCAGCAAAGAGATCAAATGAGTCAATCCTAAAGGAAATGAACCCTGAATATTCATTGGAAAGACTGATGATGAAGCTGAAGCTCCAATACTTTAGGCACCTGATTCAAAGAGGTGACTCATTAGAAAAGACAATGATGCTGGGAATGATTGAGGGTAGGGGGAGCAGGGGTCAACAGAGGATGAGATGGTTGGGTGGCATCATCGATTCAATGAACATGAGTTTGAGCAAACTCCAGGAGATAGTGAAGGACAGGGAAGCCTGGTGTGCTGCAGTTCATGGGGTCACAAAGAGTGGGATATGACTGAACAACTGTACAACAACAACATACTGGATTATAATGTAACCATATTACTAGATACATTTTACTGATGTGAAAAGTGAAGTTTGTGGAATTAGGGAAGTTAATTTCATTGCCAGAAAGTAAAAGAGATCCTTTCAAATCTTTTTTTTTTTCAAATTCTTTTTATTTTACCTACTGTGTCTCATACAACTATTTTTGTGAATAAGAGATTTATAGATAAGCATTAAAATTACTAATGATATTAAAAGGTACCACCAGCATCCTGCAAACAGCAGACGAAGCCTTGGAATATCTGTTCTCCTGCTGCCCTGTTACTACTAGCTACTTCATCATATGAATATTTCTAAATATTATGAATTATGAATTTGTCTACAGTTTCCTTCTGGAGCAAACAACCCCAATGCATGCACTCAGAAGGTACCATAAATCAGCAGATGTGGCAAATGATTGTTTTCTACTTTCTAATCAACACTGCCTAAATATCCAGTCTCATTTTTCTTAGGCTACAATCTTACAGAATCATTATTCTTTTTTTAATTCTAAGCCTACTGGAAGATAGATTTATATTTTCTTACCATACACCTTGATACTGATATTATTCCCTAAGACAAATGATTTATTAGTGTTGATATAATGCTCTATTTGACACCAAAGTGACAATCTACCTGCAAAATGCCAATGTGAGAAACAAGATAATTCCATTTAAAAAAGAAGAGTGCTGATGAGAGATGCCATGATATAGCTCAACAAAACAGCTCACTCTTCCGCTCAGGATTACATATGACATCTGGTACCTATTTAGCTCATGTAGAGCAGTGCCTTACTATTGTTAAGGTTAAGAAATCAACTGTAATTCAGTTTCTGCTTATATTATAATGTTTAATTATGTTCCTAGCAAATATGAAGGGCAGACCATGCAGAGAATAAGATGCAAAGATAGGATCTGAGCTGGAGCTTACATAACCATGATTATGTGATTATAGTTTATCTTAAAAACAAGATAATAGAACTTAACAGATCTCCCAGATTCCTCATTTAATAAAGGTAGAACCTGAGACCAAGTGAACTTGAATGACACACCCAAACCCCCACAGGCACGCAGTGGAAAAGTGTATCCTCATGCTTCTCAGTGGCTTAGATTATGGTTTGTATGGTTTGATTTGATGAACCTCAAGTGTTTCACAAAATAGGACTAGTAAACTACTGCATGCGGTATTCTGGATTTTAGACAAGTCCATTCAGTCTGATATTTAAAGCCTATCTATATGCACAGATATCGAGGAAAATGAATAAAATGTGAAAGACTAGAGATCTCTTCAAGAAAATTAGAGGTACCAAGGTAACGATTCGCACAAAGATGGGCACAATAAAGGACAGAAATGGTATGGACATAACAGAAGTATAAGATATTAAGAAGAGGTAACAAGAATACACAGAAGAACTATACAAAAAAGTTCTTCATGATCCAGATAACCACAAAGGTGTGATCACTAACCCAGAGCCAGACTTCTGGAGCGCAAAGTCAAGTGGGCCTTAGGAAGCATCACAATGAACAAAGCGAGCAGAGATGATGGAATTCCAGTTGAGCTATTTCAAATCCTAAAAGATAATGCTGTGAAAGTGCTGCAATCAATATGCCAACACATTTTGAAAACTCAGCAGTCGCGCAGGACTGGAAAATGTCAGTTTTCATTCCAATCCCCCAAAAAAGGCAATGCCAAAGAATATTCAAACTACCTCACAGTTTCACTCATCTCACACACTAGCAAAGTAATGCTCAAAATTCTCCAAGCTAGGCTTCAATAGTAAGTGAACTGAGAACTTACAGATGTTCCAGATGTTCACACTGGATTGGAAAAGGCAAAGGAATAAGAGATCTAATCGCCAACATATGTTGGATCATAGAAAAAGCAACAGAGTTCCAGAAAAACATATATTTCTGCTTCATTGAGTACACTAAAGCATTTGACTGTGTGGATCACAACAAACTGTGAAAAATTCTTAAAGAGATGGGACTACCAGACCACCTGACCTGCCTTCTGAGAAATCTGTATTCAGGTCAATAAACAACTATTAGAACCAGACATAGGAAATTAGACTGGTTCCAAATTGGGAAAGAAGTATTCAAGGCTGTGTATTGTCACCCTGCTTATTTAACTTATATGCAGAGTACATCATGTGAAATGCCAGGCTGGATGAAGCACAAGCTGGAATCAAGATTGCCAGGAGAAATATCAATAACATCAGATATGCAGATGACACCACCCTTATGGCCAAGACCAAAGAGGAACAAAAGAGCCTCTTGATGAAAGTGAAAGAGGAGAGTGAAAAAGATGGCTTAAAACTCAACATTAAAAAAATAAAGATCATGGCATTCAGTCCCATCACTTCATGGTGATTAGATGGGGAAAGAATGGAAACAGTGAGAGACTTTATTTTCTTGGGCTCTAAGATCACTGCAGATGGTGACTGCAGCAATGAAATTAAAAGACTTTAATGAAATGAAATGAAATGTAAAGCTTTCCCTTTGGAAGAAAAGCTATGACTAACCTAGACCGCATATTGAAAACCAGAGACATTACTTTGCTGACAAAGGTCCATCTAGTCAAAGCTGTGGTTTTTCCAGTAGTCATGTATGGATATGAGTTGGACCATAAAGAAAGCAGAGCACCAGAGAACAGATGCTTTTGAACTGTGGTTCTGGAGTAGACTCTTGAGAGTCCCTTGGACTGCAAGGAGTCAAACCAGTCAATACTAAAGGAAATCAACCCTTAATATTCATTGGAAGGACTGATGCTGAAGCTGAAGTTCCAATAATTTGGCCACCTGATGGGAAGAACTGACTCACTGGAAAAGATCATGATGCTGGGGAAGATTGAAGGCAGGAGGAGAAGGGGATGACAGAGGATGAGATGGCTGGATGGCATCACCGACTCTATGGACATGGGTTTGAGTAAACTCCGGGAGTTGGTGATGGACAGGGAAGCCTGGTGTGCTGCAGCCAATGGGGTCACGAAGAGTTGGACACAACTGAGCAAATGAACTGAACTGAACTGATGGATAAGACATCATTCTGGTGTGGGGGGGGTGACAAAATGGTGAACTGTAACAGCAAAATATAATTTCTATACTCACTGAACTTGAGCTTTAAATGAACTCTTGGCTCCTCCTGAAAGAATACAGAAATTCATGCAATAGATCCTTTTTTTTTTTTCCTCCCGGTTTCAAAGGCTTCTGTTCTCATTAGTTTGGCTATAAAATATCCCAGGACATTTTCCCCACCATCACAGCTACACATATTGAGTTGACCAAGAAGTTCACTTGGGTTTTTTTCTGTAAGATCATCTGAAAAACCTGAACACACTTTTTGGCCAACCCAATACATGCTTAAATAACTCAGATAATAGCTAATATTTTATTGAGCACATTAGAAATGTTCTGTTCCATGTCCATTAGGTATATTTATACAATAAATTTCTCGAACTGCCTGTTCTTTTATAGCTAAATAGAGGCATAAAGGGTTTGAGGTGTAAAGGTTTACAGGGTTTAAGTAGTGACCCTAAGCTACCAAGAAAGACAATTTTTCCACAGATTGGGGCTTGAGGCTGGGTGGGGTTGGTTCTGGGATGATTCAAGCACATTACATTTATTTCACTCTTCATTTCTCTTATTATTTTATCAACTTCACCTCAGATTATTAGGCATTAGATCTAGGAAGTTGGGAGCTGCTATGGGGTATGACCTTTGGCTTGAGTCTAAAAGAATAAGTAGTGATCAATCACTGTGAAATAGGAAATAGGATAGTTGAGATTTAAGGCAAATATGGGGGGGTGGCTTCTTAATGGGAAGAGCATTTTTGCTTAGTTTGTATTATTAATTTGCTTGCATTCTACCATCTGAAATATGTTCTAAGACATTAGCCCTGATACCCAGATTTAAAGCAATTTCATAGGCTTCCCAGTTTGGGACATCAAGTTCTGATACTTAATCCAACTGCTTAATTTTATTTGATTAAAATATTAGATTTTTAAATGAAAAAATACCCTCAGGAGTGCTATGTGGAATATGTTTCAGCCCAGGCAAAGCATCCCAGAGATTTAAAAATTATTGAAATTAAATAGTATATTTGAAACGAGTCCTTCTCAATTAGATGCCATTCTTAAAGTATCCAACAACAGGGAACAATGCCAGAAGCAAGGAGACGAGAAATGACTTGCAGCTTTTCTGGTAGCAGCATTGAAAGCAAGTAACCTAGAGGAGGGTTCCCAGGTGGCTCAGTGGTAGAGAATCCTTTGCCAATGCAGGAGATGTGAGTTCTATCCCTGGGTCAGGAAGATCCCCTTGAAAAGGAAATGGCAGCCCACACCAGTCTTCTTGCTTGGAAAATCCCATGAACAGAGGAGCCTGGTGGACTACAGTCCATGGGGTTGCGAAGAGTCAGACATGACTGAACAACTGAGCACAAATATCCAGATGTTATTTTTTGGGATCAAGAACTACAAAGTCAGAACAATGGTTATTTGTAGAAAGAATGAACTCAGTAGGGTAAGAAAGAATACAAATGCAGTGACTGCACATTTGTGATGGACACTTAGTGGGTTGCTGCTATCTTTTACTGTGGGTGGGCAGAGTCATAAAGCTTTGCCTGCTGTCCCTCAGGTTTTCCCTAGGGAAGTACAAATGATGACCTCTAGGCACTGACCACCAGTGAGCCTTGTAGATACAAACTATGGTTCAGGATACACCTGATAAAAATCACCATGCTCCAGACAAATGCAGCAGGAAAAATTGCTTCTATCTAATTCTTTTACTGCGGATGGTGATTGCAGCCATGAAATTAAAAGACGCTTACTCCTTCAAAGGAAAGTTATGACCAACCTAGATAGCATATTAAAAAGCAAAGACATTACTTTGCCAACAAAGATCCGTCTGGTCAAGGCTATGGTTTTTCCAGTGGTCATGTATGGATGTGAGAGTTGGACTATAAAGAAAGCTGAGTGCTGAAAAATTGATGCTTTTGAACTATGGTGTTGGAGAAGACTCTTGAGAGTCCCTTGGACTGCAAGGAGATCCAACCAGTCCATCCTAAAGGAGATCAGTCCTGGGTGTTCATTGGAAGGACTGATGCTGAAGCTGAAACTCTAGTACTTTGGCCACCTGATGAGAAGAGTTGACTCATTGGAAAAGACCCTGATGCTGGGAGGGATTGTGAGCGGGAGGAGAAGGGGGCGACAGAGGATGAGATGGCTGGATGGCATCACCGACTCAGTGGACATGAGTTTGAGTAAACTCTGGGAGTTGGTGATGGACAGGAAGGCTTGGTGTCCTGCGATTCATGGGGTCACAAAGAGTCGGACACGACTGAGTGACTGAACTGAACTGAGTTCTTTTAGATGCTGCAAATGTCTAGGTCATACTGTCTCAAATTTTTCTGCAATCTCCCAGAAAGTCCAACAAAGACATTGTAAAAACAACCACGCCTTAGAATTTGTAACAGTCTTTTAAAAAGCATTGTCTCGCTTAATAGTAATCAATTTCATTTTTAGGTACTGTATAAAAAGTTTTGTTTTAATTTTTCTAATCATCATAGAATGCTGTCAGGGAAACAGAAAGATTTTTTTTTTTTTAATCAGCTCCTGAACAACTAACTTCACATAGAAAGTATCAAATAAATATGTATTGCATAATGAATGTTTTATAGAAAAATAAATGAAAGCTTTAAGAGGCCAGATGATATTTCCTAAGTTATATGGACACATCTTTAACCTTTTATTTTGTTATTATATCTTTCAAATAGACATGTTCAGAATACTTTATAGTAGTAGTTGAACCAACTCATCAGACTTCTACTTCCTTTATTGCTTTTAATGTTACAAAAAACTTCCCCCAATTAGAAGCAAATATTCACCTATGTTATCTTTAATTAAAAAAAAATAAATGAGTAGCTAAGTAGGAACATACAAGAGTTAATATCCCAAGAAAATATAGTTTTTCCCTGATTATCAGGTACAGAGAAAGTCAGAAGAGACATAAAACTTATACTTAAAAATCTATACCCGTAAGGACATTCTGAGCTCAACCAAGAGATCTGAGCTCCAAAGTATTATCACTTCTTAAAATCTTCTCCTGTTCATGAGATTGTAGTAGTGACAGGCATTTTATACTAGCCTTTATAATTTAGTCATACCACCAGCCCCATTCACAGTTGATAAACCATAATCAATGTTGGCCATACTAGTGCAATCAGAGATCATTCTCCCAGAATAAAGACATTACATTTTTGTACTATGAAGGTAGCTGTGCATAGGGCTCCCACAAACAGTCTCCAGAGACAGAGAATGTAGAAAAAATAAATCAGACTCTTTGAAAAAGAAGAGTAAAGAAAAATAGAGAATCTTAGTCATTGTCCTAGTTGTTGCTTCTTTACAGAATTTTCTTCAGGTCAAGTGGCACTCCAATCTTTTGGTCCCTTTAGCACCTTCTTTTTAGAATTCCCCAGTTTGTGTTAGTACTGATTTGCCTTAGTATGTACATATTTGCAACTACTTAAATGTGAAATCTGTAAAGCCAAGGAATTTGTTGGTTTTGTTCACTACCATGCCTTTTAGCATCTAAAATAATTCCTGTATCTAGAAATCTCTCAGAGAATAGATGTTGAATGAATGAATTTAAGAGCAACAAAAATAAACATCTACATAAGTGTCATAGACTTCTCCCTTATTTTAAGAGACTTCTGGGTCTCCCTGGTGACTCAGATGGTAAAGAATCAGCCTGCAACTCAAGAGATGTGGGTTTGATCCCTGGATTGGGAAGATCCCCTGGAGAAGGAAATGCTACCCACTCCAGTATTCTTGCCTGGAGAATCCAATGGAAAGAGGAGCCTGGTGGGCTACAGTCCATGGGGTTGCAAAGAATCGGACATGACTGAGCAACTAATGCTTTCACTTTTTTTTTTTTGCTTAGATGACAACAGGAAGAAGTAGAACAAAAGTATTTAGAAACTACAGTAAAAGATAAAAGCATCTGGTTCTATGAACCATAAGGTAAAATGATTAACTTTTTAAGGTCTAAGCCAACCAGTGAGGGCTTCTGTGGCATTTGGGCTAAATGTTGAAGGATGTCATAAAAATAAACAGTAGTGATTCAGATTGGAGAAAATATTAAATTTAGAAAAAATTGAGATCAGGATAGAATTTTCAAACACAAAAATTAGAAAAAAGGAACAGAATATGAAGATTCCCAGAGGCACAAGAAAAGATAATGAATATATTCCAGATACTTAATAATTACCTTATGACTGACAGACTTTGTGTGGGAGTCTAACGATGGATGAGATTAAGGAGATGGATGAGAGAACTGGTTAGGAGATTACATCACTAGTTTTATAGTCATAATTAGGAAGTTATTAGTATTCACACTAAAGCAATTGGGATCCACAGAAAATCATGCCACTCCTCACAGTAACCCTTGATCTCCCCAATTGTGAAGCATTCATTTTCTGATCACTGGACCTCTTATAAGCATCTCAAAACTCTTGCCTTTGGATAAGTGAGTAGTTTACATTTAAATTTTTCTCAGCCCATTATTCTCTCATGGTACATTGCCTGGCTGATCTATTCCTCTATACTATTTCAGAATTCAAATGTTAGTCATTTTTGATTTAAGGCAAAATGAAATGTCTCACTCTAGCACATGTATTTAAAACAGAAACTAAGTGTACTCTACCATTTTAAAAATGCAAAAAGAAAAATAAAAAATATTTCAGCTAGAAGAACTTGATTTCTTAAGCTAAATTAGAGTTCCTACAGAGAAATTGTGAAAGGACAGAGATAATTTGGCTGAAATTGGCATGGTAGTTATATACTATGTGTGTGATCATTTTCAAAGACACTGAAGTCACATCAGACTGCATCACATTGAGAACAAAATCATTCTTGTAGATTGAGAAATGCTTCACGTTCACATCTAGAAGGGAATTTCCATAGAAGCTGGACAAAAGGAGGCCATTTGTCCTGTGTTTTAGAAAATGTAGTACTTCTACAATCTTAGTGAGGATATGTCTTGTTGTTTCAGTTTTCATCCTATATATGAGAATCCTTTAAGTGATCTATTTGCTATCACTTTTTTCATATTTTTGAATGTTTTATTGTGATTTCTCTGTTTAAAATGGCCCCAAAGCATACTGCTGCCATGCTGTCTAATGCTCCTGAGCACAAGTAGCCTATGATGCATCTCACAGGAGCAATATATATGTGCTAGGTAAGCTGTATTCAGGCATGAGTTATAGTGTTGTAGGTTACAAGTCCATTGTTAATAAATCAGCATTACAATTAAGTATCTATAAACAGAAAAACACATAAAGCAAGGTATGTATTGATCAGAGGCTTGCAAAAAACCTCAAATCCTGTATTTCTTCTAGGAATAATTGCTCAGTATTCACTAATTCAGTGTCTTCAGTGACTTTATAGATGGAAGAATAGTTTAGAAAACACAATTATTCAGCTAACTACAGTTTACAAAGTATTTACTTCCCAGGACATAGTGATCCTCAATCTACACCTGAGAGTAAGATAAGGCTTTACTGCCCGTTTTGCAGACACATGGATTCAGATATGGTCAGAGAAATGAAAAGACTTCTTTAAAGATGACTCAGAGAGTAACTGAGTCAGGGTTAGAAAAAACTCTAAAGCCTGTGATTTTTTTTCCCCACTAGATTAGACTTCTCAGAACTATCAAGTGCTCCATGCTGGGCTGCTAACCGGGGCCAACTTGCTGGCATGGAGTAACAGCAAACCCAGAGTAGGCACCAGACAAAGACAAAAGACCAGGGCTCTCAGGTTGCCAGTGGAGTTCTGTCTGTGGGTAAAACCGATGGATAAAGACATAATGACAGAGACCACAGTTCACAGGACAATAACAGCAGCAACCAAAAGCGAGAATAGCCACCATCATTGATGATCTGCTGTATAATAAGGATCCTATTTAACTCTGTACTGTTAAGCTTACTTCTATTTTACCATTTTTATTGTAAGGGATGTGTTTTATTCCACTATATATTTAATTTATTTTACATATGAAAACCAACTATTTATTTTGAACCCAAACTTATGAATATAAATGCAAAAATGCTTATTTTAACCACTAAAATGTGCCAACTTTTAATTTTTTCACAGAGCATTTTAAGGGTTTAATTCTACAATTTCTCTAGGTTCTTTGCACCTTTGCATCCTACACAATTTTGCTTTCTTTGTGTACTGCTAGCCGTTGTTCTTTCTTTACATTTAAGGGATCAAAAGGAGGCAACACGGATGTTTAGTCTGCAATTGCAGTAATACAAGGAGAAATTGTGTTGCTAAGTCGTGTCTGACTCTTTGTGACTCCATGGACTTCAGACTTCCAGGCTCCTCTGTCCAGGGGATCTCCACAACCCAGGATGGAACCCGAGTCTCCTGCATTGCAGGCGGATTCTTTACCATTAGCATCACCTTAGCAAAATACCCCAGTCATTAATTCAATGGTTAAATGTAGTATATAATACACATTTTCTCTGAGCTGACATCAAAAAGAAAAGGAATGTGGAATCTAGCTAATTGCTAGATTTCACATAATATTTCACAATACTTGAGTGAAGGGTTACATAAAGTTTGAAAGACCAACAGTCATCCTTTTAATCCACTCAGTATCTCCCTAAGCTAAGGTCCAGGGTATTCTTTCCTTCTTCAGACAGTAGACCATCTTAGGAAAAGGACAACATTGAAATTGTCATAAGCATTTAAAAAGGCAATAATGAGCTGTTGTAGTGGATATGTGAATGTGTGCTGTGCATTAGATACAAGTTTGCAAACCACCAGGTGTTCATAATGAAAGAGCCTGGAGCATGGTAATACAAGTTTGAAATACTCCTGAGCCACTGGCAAGCTCTGTGTCCTTGGTCATAGCATTACTCACTGAAGCTGTTTCCTCACTTTAACATGAGGATGCATACTTTACTGTGTCAGTATCTGCATGTGCATGCCCATATATCTGGAGTTTAAGTGCAATTAAATTACTGACGGGTGCAGGAAAACATCTAGCAGTATGTCTGGCCCACACTTCTTGCTCACAAGCCAGGTGAATCTTAATGACCAACTTTTCAGTCCCACTGAAAAAGTCAAGAAGTTCTTGCAAGTAATTAATTCTGTCTTCTAAGATAACCACTGCTGTTTGGCAATGCAGTAGGAAGTCCCAGTAGAAGCAACCTTGCTCTCATTGCATCTGCTCCAGAGAAATAAAAAAAATAATTACCTTCTTATTTGGAGACTTGATTGATTCAGCAACCTTCCCCATGGCTATGGGGAGATAAACTGGGCCAAGGAGAATAAACTGGGTTTTATTTTGCCTTGATTGCTACTGTTGCAGGGAAAATTTGAGTTCAGGATGCCGTGTACCCAGCTGATTTAGGAGAAGACCTTGAGCCCAACAGCTCTCAGATATCTTGATTACAGAAATGGGGTGGGGGGCTCCCACTCCATGTTCAAAAATAGGATGAGGATGTAACACACTCCACTGCCAAGGCAGCTTTCTGCTTTCTATGAATACAAGCAGAAAGCCAGTGTAAGAGTCAGCGTCAATGCCGAAGTAAAAGAAGCATGACAAAAGCAAGCATAACTTCCTTGACAGGCACTTCTCTGCCCCAGGCGAGGGAAAATGCGTATCAATACGTTGTTTATTCTTGTTGTGCAGTCTCTCAATTGTGTCCAACTCTTTTGTGACCCTATGGACTGTAGTTCGGCACACTCCTCTGTCCATGGGATTTCCCAGGCAAGAATACTGGAGCAGCTTGCCATTTCCTACTCAGGGGGATCTTCCAGACCCAGGAATAGAACCCGAGTCTCCTGCATTGTTAGGCAGATTCTTTACTACTGAGCCACAGTAGTGTACACACAGCCACTACTGTATGTATATATATACACACATACACACATATATGGACTTCTGTGGTGGCTCAGATGTTAAAGAATCTGCCTGTAATATGGGAGACCTGGGTTCAATCCCTGGGTTGGGAAGATCCCCCGGAGAAGGGCATGGCAACCCACTGCAGTATTCTTGTCTGGAGAATCCCAATGGAGAGAATAGCCTACGGGCTACAGTCCATGGGATCACAAAGAGTAGGACATGAATGAATGACTAAGCACACACACATATTATATACTATGTATATCTGTACTATATATATTATATGCACTATGTATATTATACTGACAAGTATAGTTGAAACAGCTATTTCATCAGTTTTTATTGATTGAAATAACATTTTTAATATTAATAGCATCTGTTGTTTAAAAATATATGCATCTCTTAGTGACAATGGTGGTGACAATACTGACTAAAATTATCAGTTGGAAATTAACACTAAAAAATAGCTTTTGCCCACATATGTTTGGAATGGATTTTTTGAATATCAAACTAATTCTTCAATCAATCCTTAAGCTCTCATTAACTTGGCTAGTGTCATAATTTAAAAGATACTTAATTTGAAAATGGTCTAAGTTCTATAAACATTAATCAGGTAAATAGGGAAAGCAGAAGAATAGTGAAATGCTTTGGGCAAGGGGGCTCAGAAAGCTTAGTAAATGTCGGTGAGGTATAGTGAGAGTGGTGCTACAATTTAGAGTTTCTAGTTACTTCTCCTAACCATTATACACCTGCTGTCTGGTGTTTTGCAAATCGTTTTATGCTCCTGAGTTTCAGTTTCCTACTTACAAAATTGTGATGACAAATAGCTCTATCCCTTAAAAGTTTCTAGGAAATTACATGAGATTGTGATCATAATATGCACTGTAGATGATTTTAAAGCACTGCAAAAATGTTCAGTTACCATTAACAGCATTGCCTAAAAATATAAGTAGCTCATTAAGGAGTAAATAAGGCATATGAAACATAATGTGTGGCCCATAGCAGGTCTTCAGTTATGGTGACTGATGAACAAGCTGTGCAGATAAAACTAAAGAGAGAATGCCACCTACAAATTGTATGGGGCTCAACGCACTCTTTCTTCAATTTTTAGGTCCCTCTTTTGCTAACTGTTGAATGACGATTAACCCAAACAGTATATGTAAACACACTTGCATGTCTAAAAAACAATAACATTGTAGATAGCATTGACTATCGTGATATTTATTTAATATTAGTAGAAGTAATATTATAAGTAGAAATAATAATGCAAGTGTTGTGTGAAGTATATCAACTAAATACCTTTTATTTTATTTTTATTGAGGCAACATTGGTTTATAGCAATATATCAGTTTCATGTCTACAACCTTATTTTCTACTTCTCTATACACTATAGTATGCACATCACCAAACATTTACTTTCCAGCCCTCACCATATAGCCGATCCGTTATACCCATTTTTGCCTTCCCTCCTGCTCCTTCGCTTCTGGTAATCACTACTCTGTCCTCGGTGTCTGTGTTTATTTATTTATTTTGTTCATCCGCCTTTTATATCCCACATATAAGCGAAATCGTGTGGTATTTTTCTTTCTCCATCTGACTCACTTCACTTTGAAAAATACTTGCAAGGTCCATCCATGTTATTGCAAATGGCAAATTTCATCTTTGTTATGGTTGAGAATTTTTCCATTGTGTGTGTGAGTGTGTGCGTGTGTATGCGTGTGTATGCAACATCTTTGTTTATTCATCCATTCAATTATATGACAAGCAAAAATATCAAAGTATGTATATCATATGGCATTCACTACTTTGGATGATTTCTTTGTAATTTCCCTCGAGGATAAAGAACTGCCTAGATAAGTTCTTCTTCAGTATTTATTATAGGGACTTCCCTATAGCACAGATGGTAAAGAATCTGCCTTCAATGCAGGAGATGCAGGTTCGATCCCTGGGTCAGGAAGATCCTTTGGAGAAGAGAATGGCAATCCACTCCAGTATTCTTGCCTGGAGAATCCTCATGGACAAAGGAGCCTGGCGGACTACAGTCCATGGGGTCACAAACAGTTGGACAAGACTTGAGTTTTTATTATGTTAGAGTTTATTTAGATTCATCTTTAAAGAAATGAGACAACTGTAATCCACTCCAGGAAGACTTTCAGTTCACATGCTGATTTAGGAGTCCCTCTCCTATGCTAATCTTTATTTTAGCTTTTTGTACCTTATATGGCAATCAAATATTTAAGCATTTCTAACCATAATTTGAGTGAGAGCAAAAATGAGATGGCAAAAAAATTACAAGTATGCATTAAGCCATTGGTGATTCTGCATATAAAAATGAACATTTAATTTTTAAAATAAATTAATAAATTCACAACAAACATATCCTGAGCTTAATTTTGTTTGCTTTGTTGTTTTAATTTGTCAAACTAAATGAATAAATTCATTGGTATTTTGCATCTAAAAAAGTTTGTTTCTTGATTATTGAGCATGCAGTAACCGTGATCCCTTCTACTATTTTATACCCTATTTCATTAGCAACTACTTTGCAGATTCATTAATCTGAATTAAACTACAGATTTGAGCCAGTGCTTCATCAGCAACTTCTCTTTCATCTCTAGACAAGTTTCTAATTAGAATAACCTTCCATAGCATTTTTAGTCTAACTGCAGGCCTACTATTACACTCACTCCACATAAATACACTTGTCAATAGAGTCCATGGAATGATTGCAAGTGAAATAGACACCTGAAGTCCTTTATGTTGATGTGCATATAATATAGTCAAATCCATCTCTTCACTAATTCCAAAGAGCCAGATATGTCCTTTCTGAAATAATATCTCTTTTCAATTTTCAAAGAGAATATATTTACTGGGAATATACTTTTTCTCTTTTCACTTTTCTTTCAGTTTATCTTTAAAATTTCTCCTGTGTTACATTTTCAAAATGCATTCCTGTCCTTAAGTGTCACTAATTATGACAATTATAATACTTTTAGTTTCCATCCTGATTTTATCCCACACTTACTTGTCCTATAGCATTTAATATCTCTACTTATTTTATAGAAAATTCTCTGAAAGGACTGTCTATATCAATCATCTATAAAATATGTTTTACTTTTTCATAGTCATAAAATATATAGATATATAACATAAAGTTTGTCATTTTAACCACTTTTAAGTGGTTCTGTGGCATTCTGTTCACAATGCTATGCAGCTATCACAACTATCTATTCTAAATCTTTTCATTATCTCAACCAGAAACTATATATTTATTAACCAGTAACTCCCATTTTCCACTCCCCCACCCTCCCCCACCCTGTGCCACCCTTGGGAAACTTGCAATGAATATGCCTAGTCTAAGTATGTCATGTAAGTGGAAACATGCAATATTTATTCTTTTGTGCCTAGTTTATTTCATTCAGGGTAATACATCAAAGGTTTTTTCCTGTTGCAACATGTATCAGAACTTCATTCCTTTTGATAGCTAAGTAATGCTCAACTTAATATATATCTAACATTTCATTTATCCACTCATCTGTTGATGGACTCTTGGCTGTTTCCAGTATCCCATGGATACTGACATTACCAATATCCTTGTGATCTTCATATTATTAAATTGAATGATCAATAATTAGTCCACATTTTATTTGACCCATCAATAGTATCTAATAGAAATTACCACATTTAAGTCCATGATATATCTTCCTCACTAGATTACAGGATGGTGTGAGATTGCAAAAACAAAGTGACATTTTCATATTCAGCGCAAAAGCTGAGATAGTTGAAGGAAAACTCATGTGTTGGAAACACAGAAGGATACTTTCACAGAAACTTTGGTAAACCATTGCAACTTGTGTTAGATCACATGGCCATCCTTGATTCAAATATCAAAAAGGAAGATATGATTATTCTGATTTTCTCAGTCTATTTAAAGGAGCTGTGAATAGGCTCCATAACTCCTGAATGAGATTCACAAACTTGAAGAGATGAGTAACCGAAGAACTCCGGGATTCTGTTACGAAGGAAGAAGATGAGAGTGATGTTAGGTAAACAACTGACAGTATCTACTGTATGTCTAAAAATATTCATGGAATTATATTTCAAAAATTGCTTCTACCTCAAGTACTAGTATTAACATCTATAAAGTGTAATTCTGTGTCTAAACCTTATATCGGTATATCCTCTAAATGATCTTTATGAAGGATCAAAATAAATAGAAAAAAATTCCTCTATTCCTTTACAAAACATAGCTCCTTTAATGTGTGAACTCATTCCTTGAAATGCACTTCAAAACAAAAATTAATGTGTATTCGGCTTCATGGTGATAACAGATAAGATTTAATAGCTAGCCATCCAAATAAATCCTGCAGGTGGTAAGCAATGGTCTATGCATAAAACAAGCAGCCCAATTTTCAAAGGCTATCAATTAAATGAGAAGAACTGTTGAACTGATCTGCTGCTCCCCAAATGTTAATTAAAATTACAATATTGCTGTGGGGCAGCCAAACACTGCAGCTCATGGACAGCTGTGATGCAGCGGCTCAGCATATTGTAATCACAGTGATAGATGGCTTTGATATCATCACTGCGAAACAGTATTATTCTGGTATATTTCCGATTACTCACTGCCTAAGGAACACATTTGTTTCATAACACTCTTTCTTTTTATTCTGTTTTCTCCTCTTTTTAATTCATCTACCTTACCTTGTACCTGACTCACTGGTCAATGACTAATGTTCTCCCAGCTCTGGCTTTGTGAATCCGTGACAGCATACCTTTCACAGCCATGGCTCACAACTGATTTCAAACATGAAGCAGCTATTTTCATTTTTCTTTTCTTATGTAAATACTAGACTCTGATTAAATTTGGTTTCCTTTCTTCCTTCTGCTTTAATTTCAAAATATTTTATTCTTTGAACCCTACAGTGTCATTAGCTTAGTACTTATTATATTTTGTGGAAATATATGGGATACTAAAACTCTCTTACTTCTGAACATTGCACATATTTTAACTGAGGCAATTGTAAATTTGAGTACAGTAAAATAACAAAGGAAATCAATCCTGAATATTCATTAGGAGGACTGATGCTGAAGCTCCAATAACTTGGCCCCCTGATGCCAAGAGTCGACTCATTGGAAAACGTTCTGATGCTGGGAAAGATTGAGGGCAAAAAGAGAAGAGGGCAGCAGGGGATGAGATGGTCAGGCAGCATCACCGACTCACTGGACCAAATTTGAGCAAACATCATGATATAGGGGAGGAGAGTAAACTAATTTATGTTAATGTAAATTAGATACCCATAGTTTTACTGGTACTCATATCTATGAGTATGTATGTATGTGTTAAATTCTGTGAGATTTAATTATAGGTAGTTTTGTGTACATAGCATTGTAGCAAAGGTTCTAGACAGTACCAACATCATAAATCTTGGCTGCTGTTCTTGAATAATCATACCCACATCTCACCAGTTTTCCCAACCATCCCTAATCCTTACCAATAAATTTGTCCTTCATTTCTAAAATGTCATCAGAAATAAAATGACATAGCATATTATAGCCTTTTGGAAATTTTTTTTCACCCAGCATGATTGTCTGGAGATTTACCTAAGTTATGTGTATCAATTATCTAGTCCTTACTATCGCTGAGTAGTATTCCATGACATGAAAGCACTTCTGTTTAACAATTCATCTGTTGAAGAACATCTGAGCTGATTTTGAAGTAAATTATTTTAGAGATTCTATTAATAGACTGAATTATCTATATAAATATGTCCTTTTATTGAAAATGTCATATATACAATTGCATTAGTATTATAACCTTTTTTACATTTCTGTAATATTTACAAGTGAATATACTTGTAATTTTTTTCTGACATTAGGGGAAAATTGTGAACATATGACTAGATGGTCTTTAGGTTTCCATCCAGCACTATTTTTCTTAATAAATAATAATATAATTCTAACCCATTTCTTTTACACTAATGATTTTAGCAACAAGGTTGTCTCATTTGGAATCTCCAAAATCAATGCCAGGAGAGTGGTCAATAGGAAAATAAGCAGAACACAAAATTATGTGATCTATATCTAATCCTCTGGGTAGTATATGAAATTTTTGTGAATTTTGATGACAACTCATTTATAACCTAATCAAGAATAATGAAACAAAATATGATACTACTCTATCTTAGATCATAATATTTTTTTCCATTTTTTTCTAACAATATTTTAACCTCCACAAGGTATCTGTTTGAATTCCCTTCTTAGTACCTTCAAGGTTTCTAATAAGTATTAGATTCCTACAATGCATTATTAGATACAGTATCTGTGGATACTCTGTGCATTGGGATTCTAGCATAAGTAGAAAGAAAAAAATCTGGCAATATGTACGCACATAAGCTTTGACAAGAGGTATTGGCTCCTACTGCAAATACAATTTTCATCTTAAGGATAACTTACCTAGTTCATCACTCACAGAGGTTTCAGAATGATCACTTCCGAAATGCCATCCTGCTTTCATTTTTTTTCCCCAAGCAAGGTCTGAATAACCTGTAAGTGAATCACTGAACAAAGAAAGTACCAGACTTCAAATAGTCCCTCTAAGGCCCTTCAACTACAAACTTGTAACATTTTTTTTATGACATTTCAAAGTGACTTATGATCCTGACATTGCTGTTTAAAAGATGCAGTTTGAATTCAAATTAAACTGAAAACCACACATTTAGAGGATGTATATTTTGTTTTGTTTTCCCATTTGATTTCTTAAAGTTAATTATGTGTGTTAGTTGCTCAGTCATGTCCAACTCTTTGAGACCACATGAACTGTAGCCCACCAGGCCCCTCTGTCCATGGGATTTTCCAGGCAAGAATACTGGAGTGGGTTGCCATTCCCTTCTGCAGGGGATCCTCCAGACCCAGGGATCAAACCCAGGTTTCCCGGAGTGCAGGCGGACTCTGTACCATCTGAGTCAGGGATGATCCAGATGGTAATTCCTGGAAAAGCCCAAAAGTTAATGATAGCTTTCTTTAATATATATTGCTGAGATTAACTTTAATTCAAACTGTGGCATGAAAACTCTTTGCCTCGTTTATCCTATTTTGATAAAGTTTCCATAAATTATGACTTAATTCAAAATACTTAGTCCCCACACAGGAGAATCACTTATAATTTGTTGACTTTTTTTTAAATAAGAAAAGACACAATACGAATTTCACTATGAGATAGATCAACCTATATATTGAATATCACATAGCTTATTTAAGTGCCTCAAATGAGTTCAGTGCTCTGTGATCTCTCTAGGATATTACTTCCACATAAAAAAAAGACTTATTTTGGAGAAACTAGAAAAAAATTAAAAAGGAAGAAGAAAATGTTTTTGCGATACACCTGCCATAAAGAACAGTGCTTATCTTTATCCCTTACTGTATTGTAGTAGCCTACTACATTGTAGTAGGGATTTGTAGAACTTCTGGTTTCTTTGAACTACATAGACATAAGAAAAGATTGTATTATGTTTTTCACAAGTCCTCCATGTGTGTGTTAGTGTGATCACCCTTCCATGGAGAGTTAGTGTTACTAGTGTATCCTGTAATATAGAGATTTCAGACAGGTCTCAGAAAAGCTTATGCAACTCTGTATCATAAAGCATCAATACTTGCACAGACTCTCACTATCTGATTATGTGTTTAGATGTCAATGTATGTCAGGGATGCACAGAAACCAATGAACAATTTGACACCTCAAATTATCAGTTCAAAACCTTGCATTAAACATTTCTCAGGTCTCCGGGAATATTCCAACTTTACGACCCTGGTCTGCAGAATGCAGTGTATCCTGTTTTACAATTCCAGCTCAGTTCACTGTTTCCCTTTAGTCCCTACCTCAACCCTTTAATAAGTATTTAGAATCTTCAGGATATTTGCAAAAGCTATCTATAAATATAACAGTCGTATGTGACTCTTTGCAACCCCAGAGACTATATGATCCGTGGAATTCCCCAGGCCAGAATACTGGAGTGGGTAGCCTTTCCCTTCTCCAGGGGATCTTCCCAACCCAGGGATCAAACCCAGGTCTCCCTCATTGCAGGAAGATTCCTTACCAGCTGAGCCACAAGGGAGGCCCATCTATAAAAACATAAAATTTCTCACTATGCCAACTACACTAAATATGTGAAAACTTTAGGAATAATATACCCACAATAATATCACTGTATTGTAATATAGCCTAAAGAATTATAGGAACTCAAATCAGATGATGGGATGCCATATTGCTTGTTTACCACCTACATGAGCTTGGATAAGCAGTTTTGCTTTTCAGAGCATCAGTGAACTCAACAGGGAAAACTCTTAAAGTAGTTAAGAGATTTAAACCAGATGATCTACTGAAATTGATTTAAGTAATACCTGGCACAAAATAGGCACTTTTCCCTTCTTCCTCTTTCATTCACTCACAGTGCCCTTAGGCCATTATATCTGTTCTCATACTGGCTGATCAAAGTGTTGGTAGGCTTGTCTCAGCAGTTGGAAAAAGGAAAAAAAATTAAAATAAATGAGAGTTTTCCACTATTCTTCATCTTTGGCAGAATCCATTTTAATAGCTTGTCTCATCAAATAATCATTACACTCAATAAGTTGTCTAACACACTACTGCAAGGCTAAGTGACTGTCAACTGGCTCAGGCCAGTCTTGCCCACTGAGTAATAACAGACTGTGGCAGGATTTCTGTTTCATTAAATCAGAGAAATAACATTTCCAGTAAAATTATGCACTCATAAAATTGAATTGGCCTAAAAAACAGAGTATTTTCTTCTAACATTTTCAGGACCACAAAATATATCCAAATGATAGAACAAATCAAAGATGGTTCACAAAATTAATTTGGCTAAGTGGTAGATTGACTACAACTGGAAAAGATAGATCATATAAACCCAGTATGGGGACACATTCAAGATATACAGAAAATTTTATGTTAGCTTGAAATTTTATTTGAATAATTGGCAAGCGGCCTAACTTCTCTGCATCTGTGTTTCCTCATTGGTAAAATGTCAAAGTACAAGTTGCAGTTTGTTTTGTGTATAAAAATTTTTGAATTTTCCATTTTCCATTTTATTGCAATTAGGTATAGTTGTATTATATTTATGTGTTAAAATTGATTAACTAAGTACAATCATTTTAAGGATGTCTCATTTAAAAAGATTTTGTTGACAACCAAACTTTAATTCCAACATATTAATTAAATCACATTTTTAAAGTAAAATACAACTAATTTAGATTGAATTTTGTACATTAAATGAGTTCTTCTCTAAAACTGGCATGTCTTGTATCAAAGAAAAGAGATACTTTTCAATTTGTTATTTCTACTATAAATAATTCATATTTTAAATTATGGTAAACTGAAAATTACACCATTGCAGCAATCAGGGCCTCTTAATTTTATTCCTAAATTAGACTGGCTGTCTGGTCTTCAGGAAATTATTTTACTCCCTTTTGTCAAAATTTCTTCATTTGTTTAATGAGCAAAAACATTTTACTTAATAATTTAAACAGTGCATATTATTAATACTATGATACTTTTCCACATATGAACATCACTGAAATCAGATGCCTCTTAATATTGAATGCATATTATCATAAATATTGGAAGCACACTAATTTTTATTCATAGCATTACCAAACATAGTAGCTTATCCTTAAATTAATGGTCTCTTAGGTTTAATAAAATTTTATATTAACTGAATTAGTTATCTGGGACTTAAATATAGACCCATTTGAAATGAGTGGTGACATGAATGTACTTTCTTCAAGAAAATCTACTAATGTTTAATTTGAATCTTATGGAACTTAACATAGACATTTCCTACTGTTTGACTGCTGTAAATACTTTTTATTTTCATGGATAATATTTGTGATATGCAGAGATGCTTAACAAAATTATCCCATCAAAAATAGCCACAGCAGAGGCAAAACTCATCTGGTAGTTATTTACCAGTTATTGAAGGAAGGAAATGAAAATTTATGAAACAAAACACATAAGTTTTTTCTGAATTACATTTAGAGTTTTCAGTGTGTGTACTCAAATTCAACTTGAATTGAGATGTGCAAGCCATACTCACATACTCTGTTCTAGGTGTCATTCAAGCACTGTATATACCAATATGGAAAATCTTAGTCTCTTTCCTTATTGAAGGTCACAGAGAAAAATAAAAAAGGTCACAGAGTTGTTGAAATAAAAGAAACAAAAAGAAATAACACATTTTGATGCAATATGCACTCATCTTTCAAAGCTCACTTCCTGTCACCTAATTTGCAAATCATCTGTCTCTAATCTTGATCTAAATGATGTACTCATTGCACACACTGCAAACCATTTTATTACAGAAATATGAAGTAAAAGTAGTATATTATTTTCTTTCTGTACTTATTTAGTTATAAGGTGTTTCTAAAGGCTACCAAAGTATTTGGGAGGTAAGTATTGATAATTCTTTTGAAGAATATTCCATCATTGAACTCTGAAAGAAGAATTGCAGTAACTTCCTTGGTTTTTCTGTTTGATCTTTAACTTTCACATCTGTAAAATGAGGTGAAGAAGGGCCAATCTAGTTGCCTATGTGCTTAATTATACTTTCTTTAAAGGAAAAAAGGGAATTAATTCTTATAAGTTTGAGAAATTCTTCCCCTAGATGTTCCACAGGGGTACTTTCAGCTTTCGTATTTTTTTCTATGAAAATGCCTCTTGGTCCTATTGAGTCCTGCTTAAACTCATCCTATGATTTGGCTAGAGTACCTGTTATCACACACCATCACAGATAAAGTCCTGTGAAAATTATATCTTTAAATGGGCCAGAACAAACCCAAGTCATCAAATATAATTTCAATGATGAACCTCAACATTTTCCATTTGAATAGTTTCCCAAATGATTGCCATTTATTAATGTCAGATTAAAGGGCTCCGTTCATTTTTCCTATTCAGTAAAGATACAGTTAATGAATGGTGCTGACTTGGCCAGGCTTCTAATGAAAATCTGAAAGTGTGCAGCCCTCAGTGTGAAGAAACTCAACTAATGCTGGCTGAATATTGACATGGTTTTCATCCATGCAGAAAGTCTTTTCATACAACTTTTGGCTCATGAGATGGTAATTATGTCATCAAAGCTAAATAGAAAACATTGGGCTTAAGACTGTCTTCTCTAACTGACATTCCATGAATTAATGCATGACCTCCTGGTTTCTTCACTTTCCTTACCAATGCTGTGTTGCTTCAGAGAGATTTCCATAGCAAATGAAGACAGACAAGATAAAGGCTAGTGCCCATCTTGAAAACTTTAGATAGTGAAGAAGAGTGGAGAAAGGAAATATCTACCACTCATATTATTACCAACAATATTGGTAAATACTCTGGTTTAGTTTATGAATTGGATCTTAATTTATCAATACTGATAAGCTTCAAACAGGTAATATAGAAAGATTCCAATAAATTTTAAAATATGAAGCAGTGTTTCTGACATATGATACTTGCACAGGTTTGAAAGCTTGCCTGGCAGAGGGAACACTGCTTTCCCCATTGATGATTAACTCTGGGAGGGACTAGAGAGGATAAAAGAGGTTGGCGGCAGGTGGGGGCGACATATTGTCTAGATATACATAAACAATTTAAATAATACAAAACACATATAAAAGCATAGTTGATTCAATTTGGTTTTGTTTTCAGAAAATGTAACAGTATTCTTGTATCAAGCTGCTTTAATTTGCCAATTCTAGGCTCTAAACAACCGTCCTAGTGCATTAAGACACTGAGTAGATTGTTCCGTTTCACTATCTAATGCATTTTTCTTTTCAAATGTAATTTTCATCGTTATCAGTGTGATAGATGTACAATGGGATATAGATTGAATTACAAAGCTTATAATAAGAACAATAACCTGACCCACCACTTTCTGTCAATAATTCTTGTCCCAGAAGAGCAATAGCTTTCAATGGTTTCAGCTGTTTATCCTGGCATTTATCCTATATTTCTTAATAATGCTTATGTACTTTTTTTTTCCTTAGAGGTTTTAGATAATACCTAAAGAAAAAAACTTTTGTAGAAACTCAAGAATTAGCACTCTCTCTTTCTCTTACTCTGGTAGATTTTTTTTTTTTTTTTTTTTGCCATGGTTCTCAACATAGTAAAAGTGGTAATACTGAAAATGATTAACTTTTATTTGAATAATTGCTTTTAAAGCAAGCATTGAACTAGGTAACCTCATAAAATCCATGTGAAGAAAGTATTATTACTTTTTTTTATTGATCAGGCAAATGGGAGAGATATCAACGCCCTTTTAATAATATAACTAGTACTTGGTAGAATTGAAATTCTAATTCAGATTTGTCTATTCAATATGTATAGTCCTAAAACTAGGTAAACTTCACTGTCCTTGAAATCTTATAACTTTGCATTACTTTTTCACTTGACATGCTTTCAGTATTATTTAGTAATATTAAAAAATTTTTTGTAACCAATGTTATTTTGGATGTACAATATTCCAAGTGAAGAGTATATACTTATTGAGTTTCTCTATTTATTACAGTCAATTTAGCCTCCACATACTTGTTATTATAAACATTGCTAAGAGAATGTCTTTATGCATTATTCCTGCCAACTTTTTAAAAACATCTTTGTGGTTCAGGCAATTTCTTAGCTTAAGTTGCCATGAGTGGTCATGACTTAAAAAATAATCAGTTAAAAAATAATATAATATGGATAATGACCAGAAATGTAAATCACTTAGTGACACGGAAATGAAACTAAGTTCACAGTCTCTGCTAATCATGCATTTTATGGAAGATGGAAATCAGTTCATTGCAGTCATCTGGCAATGTTAAACTAGAGTCTAGAAACAAAGTTCTAGGCTCTTGAAGAATAACACTTCTACAAGCAATACATATGCCTTATATGTATTATTAATATAATTATTATATATAATATACAATTACTATAAAACACTTTTAAAACACAAAATTTATTTTTAGTGCCTTGTGGCTTCCAGGGAACTTTAATAAATGCATTACTGTTAGTATCAGTGATCAATTTTGCAGATGAAGAAAACAAAGCTTATGGATAGTACATGGTTTGTTTAAAGTCTTATACTAGCTAATGGCAGATCAAAGACTAATACTAGGTAATGACTTTTTAAAATTAATTTATTTTTCATTAAAGGATAATTGCTTTACATAATTTTGCTGTTTTCTGTCAAACCTCAGCATGAATCAGCCATAGGTATATATACATTCCCTCCCATCTTCCTCCCCATCCCACGCCTCTAGGTCACTCTTTTTACTACAAAGACTATAGTGAAATGGTGGATGCATCAGAGATATTAAGTTTAAAGAAAGATCAATTCAATTGTGGTATATTTTCTTCCTTACTTGTAGAGAGATGAAATTATCTTAAAAACCTAGTCTCTAGAATAGTAAGTTAATTGTAAGTGATTCTTCTAGAAAACAATAAGCCTTAAGGTCAAATATGCTTATATTTTCTGGTAGTCATATGACTGCATGCTCAGTTGCTTTAGTCATGTCTAAATCTGTGCGACTCTATGGACTGTAACTCTCCAGGCTTCTCTGTCCATGGGCTTCTCCAGGCAAGAATACTGGAGTGGGTTGCTATGCCCTCCTCCACGGGGTCTTCCCAACCCAGGGATCAAACCTCTATCTCCTACATTGCAGGCAGATTCTTTACAGTTGAGATTAACGAGATTTCCATTAACAAGGTTTGCATTAATGAGAAGTCCATTAACAAGATTTTAAACTGTATAAGTTTTATTTTTGTCTCCATATGAATATCTCTTGTGTCAAAGAAAATTCAGTCAGGGAATTAGTCTTCAACTATCACTTGTGGAATAATGTTTCCATGTCTAGGTTACTTTAATACCTTTTCTTGGTGATTCTATGTGGGAGACTGCTAGTTGTAATTATTTTGTAATTACTCTGTTTTCAAGTGAAGCTCAAAAATAATCCTTTAAGAGTAACATAGCTGGTAGAAGCCAGGTTCCTTTACTCTTAAGCAGTATTTTGTGAGGTTTTGCTTTGTTTCATTTTAATTTTAGCTGAGTCCCTCCCTATTTCATGTATACAGAAAAGAAAATAATGCTTTGTAATTTCAAAGCCCTAATTGTAGATCTTCAGAGCATGTCTTATTTTGTAAAAATTCTGGGAAAAGGGAAAAACAATCAGAAACCTATGAATTAAGAGACACTATTTTGGAGAAATGATCTAATAATAAGGATTTCGAGGGGAATATTGAGGAACCAACAAAATGTTTGCCTGAAACCTGAATTAGATAAACCTCATTTACTAGGTATGTGACCTTACATTTTTAATATCCCTTATTTTCAGTGATAATTACTACTTTGCAAGTTTTTATTTACTTTAACTTTTATAGTGGGTTTAAAAGTTTTTTTATAAGTAAACTGTATAGTACTTAGTAAGTCCTTAAAAATGTGAGCCATTTATTTGAACATGATTTTACACAGAGCTGATTAATATCTTTGTGACCCCATGGACTGCAGCCCTCCAGGCTCCTCTGTCCATGGGCATTCTCCAGGCAAGTATACTGGAGTGGCTTGCCATGCCCTCCTCCAGGGGATCATCCCAACCCAGGGATCAAACCCAGGTCTCCTGCATTACAGGTGGATTTTTTACCAACTGAGCCACAAAGGAAGCCCATGAAAGAAAAAAGGTATCAGTATTACATCACATCTGTGTGTCCTATGCATGCTAAGTCTCTTCAGTCATGTCCAACTCTCTGTGACCCCATGGACTGTAGCCCACCAGGCAACTCTATCCATGGGGATTCTCCAGGCAAGAATACTGGAGTGGGTTGCCATTTCTCCTAATTCTTAATTAAAACAAACTATCATTTTGAAAATGTGACACCATCTAACTTGGCCAACAGACTATACCATTGACCACTGTCTGGGGAATTAATGTGTCTGGGGAATTAATATGTATAGGCATGACAATTGCCATCTTGGCATCCTGAGAATTAATATTAAAATAACTAGAATACGCAAACCTTAAAAATATCAGCATTGAATGGAATCTTATGTATAATTCCTCATGAATTATGCAAATTAGGAAATACAATCTTAGAAAGAAAAGGTCACTTCGTCTAAATTCAACTAATATATACTGTGAAGAACTGCAGATAGCTTGGTTTTTACCCTACAGGTAAATTAACAGTTACATGGAAGCTACAATTTCATAGATAGTAACACAATAGATAGATAGTTATTACTCATGGCACTCATGGAAGGCAGAATGAACTTCATGTTACCAATGGTTGCCCTTTCTCTCTCAAACCCACTGAAGGTAGTTCTAAGTAAATGCTGTGTTGGGTTTTTGATACTGGTGAATAACACTGAATTTAGGAAACTCCAATCTTTTAAGTGGGAGTACTAGTGAATCTGCCCAACCTTAGCTCCAGTGGAAGAAATTGGCATTACTAATCATGTCAGGAAGAAAATATATCCTCTTACATTTGTGCCCATGTGTGTATGTATACTTAAGGATTATGGATATAGCTAATCATAACTATGTGGATCACAACAAACTGGAAAATTCATCAAGAGATGGAATACCAGACCACCTCACCAGCCTTCTGGGAAATCTGTATGCAGGTCAAGAAGCAACAAATAAAACTGGACATGGAACAATGGACCGGTTCCAAATTGGGAAAGGAGTATTATGTCAAGGCTATATATTTTCACCCTGTTTATTTAACATATATGCAGAGTATATCATATGAAATGCCAGGCGAGATGAAGCACAAGCTGGAATCAAGATTGCTGGGAGAAATAACAATAACCTCAGATATGCAGGTAACACCATATCATGTATGGATGTAGGAGCTGGATCATAAAGAGAGCTGAGCCCCAAAGAATTGGTGCTTTTGAACTGTGTTGGAGAAGACTCTTGAGAGTTCCTTGGACTACAAGGAGATCAAATCAATCAATCCTAAAGGAAATCAACCTTGAATACTCATTGAAAGGACTGATGCTGAAGCTGAAACTCCAATACTTTGGTCACCTGATGCGAAGAACTGACTGTTTGGAAAAGATCCTGATGCTGGGAAAGATTGAAAGCAGGAGGAGAAGGAGACAACAGAGGAGGAGATGGTTGGATGGCATCCCCAACTTGATGGCCATGAGTTTGAGCGGGCTCTGGGAATTGGTAATGGACAGGGAAGCCTTGTGTGCTGCAGTCTGTGGGGTCTTAGAGTTGAACACGACTTGTGAGGCTGTCACGGGTAACGCCATGACAGGCAGCCTAGATTAGGAGTAGGCCTGGTTTCCTGGCGTAACGTAATTATCAGGTCTCCTAGAGCTAGCCAATCAACATATGCCTAGCAAGAAAAAAGGGAACCTATCAGGGGAAAGCTGAAAGCCGCACGTTGGGCCAACAAAAATTGCCTTGCAACTGTGTAACCAATCCGCTTGCGCCAACTACCTGCTGCTTTTTTTGACCTAATAAATACCCGAGAGAACTGGGGCTCGGGGCCTTTCGTCCTCACACCCTTGGTGAGGGCGGGAGGCCCTGGCTCGAGTCAGTAATAAATTCCCCTATTGCAAGTTGCATTGTTTTGAGGAGTCTTCTTTCCCGACTGGGACTCAGACTACGGGCAGAACATGACTGAGTGACTGAACTGAACTGAATTGATGGATATAGATACAGATATAGATTCACATTCTGAACTAAAAAAGGTTAATCTGATGATTACATTTTATTTGAAGAGATTTTTTATTTGTTTGATTGTTCATTTAAATCCAGATTCAATCCTTAAGAGAAAATCATTGAGTTTTTGTTCCTTGGTGGCTCAGAATGTAAAGAGTCTGTCTCCAGTGTGGGAGAACTGGATTTGGTCCCTGGGTTGGGAAGATTCCCTGGAGAAGGGACAGGTTACCCACTCCAGTATTCTTGCCTGGGGAATTCCATGGACTGTATAATCCATGGGGTCAAAAAGAGTCGGACGTGACTGAACGACTTTCACATTTTCCAAAGAAAGAAATTAATCCTAAAGCACTTTCCTATGTATGTGGCATTTTGAGGGACTGAGGTTAAGGCATGAGTCTGGGAACCTGACTCTCAACCATATATTGGACCAAAGACTCTATTTCTTGATGCTACCTCAGTTAAAACTTGTTTTCAGTAGATGCCTGAGACATCCTATAGTTTAAGATTGAGTTTTCCATTTTCAGCATCCTATTCCTGTCGGTCTCCATTAAGTTTGCTTTTGTAAATTCATTTATTCACTTAAAGTGAAGTCACTCAGTAGTGTCATTGTCACTCTGTGACCCCATGGACTGTAACCTACCAGGCTCCTCCATTCATGGAATTTTTCAGGCAAGAGTGCTGGAGTGGGTTGTCATCTCCTTCTCCAGGATATCTTCCCAACCCAGGGATCGAACCCGGGTTTCCTGCATTTTAGGCAGACACTTTACTGTCTGAGCCACCAGGGAAATTATTTACTATTTCTAGAAGTTTGAAACAAGATTCTTTTCTTATAATTTCTAGTCTGCCAATAGTCTTATATGTGGAAGACTTTCATCATTCCTTTCTATTTTCAGACATATGGATTATATCTTCAGACACAGTGGATTGCTTGTGTTCCCAAATCATGGTCCAAGTCTCTCTTATAACTTTCCCTTTGAGTATATTGTAAGTTTACCAGAAGTTTCTTGCACATTTCTACATGTTGAATTCCATTCATCTTCCAAACTCTATAGCAGATACATCTCTTTGAGGAAGACTGCTTAATCACCCACGTAAATATATTGCCTAACTTTAGCACAGTTTTTGCTGGTGATATAGGACTTATGTTCTCCAACCACCATTACATTTTATTAGGAAGAGCATAAATATTACTAAAAATACCATAAAATATCATAATTATAGCACCCATGATTTAAGCCAGGAACTGAGTTATACTCTTTATATGAATTATACCTAATTCTGGAAATTATCTTTCAAAGTAAAAATTTTTATCTTTATTTTACAGTTGAAGTGATTACACAGCTTAGAAATCAATAACACACCAGAATTTATATAACTTGTGAATTCTAGGAAAGGAATTCCATATCTACATCTTTGATTCCCAGACACATAGTCCAACTGTAAATGCCATGAGAGAAATAATAATGTAAATATTTTTTCTGTCTGTGCACATATGCTCAGTCAAGTCCAACTCTTTGGGATTGGAATGATAACCTTTTCTAGTCCTGTAGCACTGCTGAGTTTTCCAAATGTGTTGGCATACTGAGTGCAGCACTTTAATAACATCATCTTTTAGGATTTAAAATAGCTACTTAAGAATATACTTACTCATTGAAATGTTGGAACTCTGGGCAATTTATATATATATGCATATATTTATGTAAATATTTAATGCTTATTTAATACTTTAACACATGTGAATGCTCAGTTGTGTCCAGCTCTTTGCAACCCCATGGACTGTAACCCAACTGACTTCTCTGTTCATGGAATTTTCCAGTCAAGAATACTGGAGTGGGTTGCCATTTCCTCCTTCAGGGGATCTTCCTGACCCAGGGATCAAACCTACATCTCCTGTGTCTCCCACATTGGCAGTTGGATTCTTTATTACTGAGCCAAATGGGAAGCCCAAATATTATTTCTACAAAGTGTTAAAAATATACATGTCTGATCTAAGTAAGGTCATTGGGCTCTGTTTATTGCTTCATAAGTTTTACAATGAAATATATGAGTTCAGGATCACTTATTGTAGGTTTAAGTAGTGCTTTATGATTTGCTCAACTCACAATGAAAACATAGCACTAACACAGACAGTATGTTTGTAATTTATTTTGGATTTGATGTGAGAACAAGCATAGCTATGATAAAATGATCTGAACAATTTCCTGTCACTGAGGAAAAACATGCCTTTTATATTAGGTTTTCTTGGAGAATTCTATTTAGTATTATTATCTTGCTTACATTATTTATTATGTTTCCTAGTAAGTTCATGAAAACTCTGCTGACATATGTATGCAAACAACGAAAATTGTACCACATACCACAGACAAATAGCCTAGGACAGGAGTCAGCAGAGGAGTCTGTGAAATACCTCTCAGGCAAGTTTCCTAAGCTGAAGGTCACAAAAGAACATTAGTTTTGGATTTAGGTCCTAAAGATAGTACAATTTAAAGTACAAATCACACTACCATATATAAAACAGATAACTAATAAGAACATCCTGTATAGCATAGGGGAGATTCTTAAAGAGATGGAAATACCGGACCACCTGACCTGCCTCCTGAGAAATGTGTATGCAGGTCAAGAAGCAACAGTTAGAACCAAACATGGAACAACAGACTGGTTCCAAATTGGGAAAGGAGTAGGTCAAGGCTGTATAATGTCACCCCGCTTATTTAGCTTATATGCAGAATACATCATGTGAAATGCTGGGCTGGATGAAGCACAAACTGGAATTAAGATTTCTGGGAGAAATATCAATAACCTCAGATATGCAAATGACACCACCCTTATGGCAGAAACTGAAGAGGAACTAAAGAGCCTCTTAATAAATGAAAAAGGAGAGTATAAAAGCTAGTTTAAAACTCAACATTCAAAAAACTTAAGGTCATGGCAACCAGTCCCATCACCTCATGGCGAATATATGGGGAAAGAATGGAAACAGTGAGAGACTTTATTTTCTTGGGCTCCAAGATCACTGGCAGATGGTGACTGCAGCCATGAAATTAAAAGACGCTTACCCCTTGGAAGAAAAGTTATGACCAACCTAGACAGCATATTAAAAAGCAGAGACATTACTTTGCAGTCAAATGTCTGTCTAGTCAAAGCTATGGTTTTTCCAGTAGTCATGTATGGATGTGAGAGTTGGGCCATTAAGAAAGCTGAGCACCAGAGAACTGATCCTTTTGAACTGTGTGATGTTGGAGAAGACTCTTGAGAGTCCCCTGGACTGCAAGGAGATCAAACTAGTCAATCCTAAAGGAAATCAATCTTGAGTATTCATTGGAAGGACTGATGCTGAAGCTGAAGCTCCAATACTTTGGCCACCTGATGCAAAGAACTGACTCTTTGGAAAAGACCCTGATGCTGGGAAAGATTGAAGGTAGGAGAAGGGGATGACAGAGGAGGAGATTGCTGGATGGCATCACTGAGTCAATGGACATGAGTTTGAGCAAGCTCTGTGAGTTGGTGATGGACAGGGAGGCCTGGTGTGCTGCAGTCCATGGGGTCTCAAGGAGTCGGACACAACTGATCAACTTAACTGAACTGTATAGCACAGGGAACTTAACTCAATACTCTGAAATGGTCTATATGGGAAGAGAATCTGAAAAAAAAGGATATATATATATATATATATAACTGACTCACTCTGTTATACATTGAAATTAACAACAAATAACTATACTCCATTTAAAAAAATATATAAATCAAATAATCTTTATGAATGTTCAGTATCATTAAGCAAAAATACAGACAATAAAACTGCAAAAGGGAGAGGTGAAAAACCAAAATGAAAATAACAAGCTCTTTGAAAACAATATTAGCTTCTATTCCTTAATATTAAATTGATAATGCTAATTATATGATGCTAACTAAAACATTAAAGATTCAAATAAATTGGACTATGATCTTAGAACAAGATCTAGATGGTGTTCAAACATTTGTTTCTTTAATTCTGAATTGGGTAAGTGACTATCACCTTTCCTTTCCTCTTTCCAAAGTCTATCTAGTGTCTATTATTTCTGTCTCTTCCTAACCATCTATCTATAACACCAGGCATAATTCTTAAGTGATTTACTTTACATGATTTTATTTTCTTCTCTACTTTCACAACTTGCGCCAACAGCATATTCTTATCTTAAATACAAATGGTTTTATAAAAGAATAAGTAGACAAAATGAAACTAGTGAAGGAATAATAACAACAAAAACATTATTTTAAAATTTTAATACACATTTCTAACTTGACTATATAACCTTCATGCATCCTCATAGAGTCAAGTTTCCATTCTGCACTTTCTTTCACTAATTGTGAAATAAATTATTAGGGGAGGATTGAATAGATCATTGAAATCTCTGAGGATCATGAGTCATAGGAAGAAGTACTTCTCACCTACCATGAAGTTGATGATTTCTCTTTTGGAATTTTGGGACCTTAACTTAAAACTTAAATGGAAAATTTCTCTCTGGCATAACTAGCTTTGTTCAAAGAGATTCCTCTTATATTCATTCCAGTCAGGCCCATGCTAAGCAGACGGTAGGTCAGGCTTGGTTATTTCCAGATAATTGATGTCATTTAGAGAGACCAATTTCTTTTGCTTTGTCAAAATTTCTAAGAGTGAGATCAATGAAAAGATTGTGCCTTTCATTCAGCCAGTGACCCCTGAGGTGCCTGTGAGATATAGTAAACATTTATTTTCATCAGGTAATAATTTATTACTTATTGAGTTTATCTAAATAAGAAATGTTTAGTGAAATAGAGACAATAGATACTATATAGAATAAATTTGACAAAAGCCAGTGATTTGTTGTGATATATTCTGATATAATTCCAAGATTTTCAAGATTATGAGTTTACTTTTGACCTGTTTCATCAAATGGGGAATTGGAGCATAATTTTAGCATGATAAAGTAACAATGAAGTGTTACAACAGAGAAGAAGTTACTCTAGAGAATTGTGTCAGAATCACTCAAGAAAGGACAGGAAATTCTGAAATGCTAGAGAACCATCATGGTGTTACATTGTATATGCAAGAAACAATTCTGTAAATTTCTGTTAAAGCATTGTCTTAGAATGTTATAACAAAATACCATGAACTGGGTGGCTTAGCAACAGCAGAAGTTTATTTTTTATAGTTCTGGATGTTGTGAGTCCAAGATCATGGTATCAGGATGGTTGGGGGTCTGGTGAAAACCCTTTGAAGTGCTGAGGGCATACTTATTTTACCTTCATGTGCCAGAAAGAGAACAAGCCAGCTGGCCTCTTCTTAAAAGTGCACTAATTCCCTTCATGAGACCTGCACCCTCTTGACCCAATCTTTTCCTATAGGTCCCACCTCCAAAACCATCACATTGGAGATTAAATTTCAACACAGGTCATTTAGGTTGGGGGGGGCAGGGATATAGACCTTGTATTCATGAGAAGTATGTCTTTTCTTGGTGTCATTACCCTCATTTCTAATACTTACCTACTGTGGTAAATCAAAATTAAATCTGTTCAACCTTGTGAGCTAGAAAGGAGGGGCAGAGTTATTTTAACAATATTGATGATGATCTTTGTTTTTTTTAAAAAAATATATTGGTTACATGGGCATTTATTTTCTCATTCTTTTTATATTGAATATGATTTAAATATTTTCTTTCACTGATATCTTTTATAATAACAGTACATTTATAATATATGTAAAGTATATACTACAGTGCCTGGCATATAGCAAATTTTCAGTAAAAGTCATATTCTTAATGTTTTATTTTATAAAAATTATAAGATTATGAGGAGTTGCATCCAGGTGCAATGTTCCACAAAACAGCTTATTGGACAAAGCTAAGGCCAGAGACCAAGATTCATCAAGATGTATTAACATCTTCAGTACCTTAATCTTGCCTCTCTTAAACCAGATGGCAATTTGTAGTTTATATCTCTTATATTACATTTACCCTGTTGCTTTTCTTTTAGGTCCCTCTAAGGCATAGTGCTTTTCTGGATATACAGAACATACTCCATAAATGCTCAATGAATGAATTCACAAGCTGGTGAGTGAATAAAGTTGCATTTTCATTAGCTAGGTCTGTTATCTTGAATGAACTATTCCTTCCCTTTCAGTATTACTTTCTTTATTTCTAAAATTAATGGAATCCACGCCACAGTCTCCAAGATGCCACTAACATTGAGCTTCATTGTATTGTTATATTTCCAGATATTCTCCAAAAGAATTGTCAGTTTCTTCTATTTAGAGCAACATTTTAAATTTTTTCAAAAGTACATTCAAAATTTTGTTGAGTTATACTGAAAGTTGAATCCTTCGGAACTAACATTACTAACTGCAGACACCACCGCAGCACTCTCCATCCTTAGCCTCATATTAGAAGAAAAGGTCTAATGTTTATATACCAGATCCCAAAGCAGGGAATTTGCAGCTGGCTTTAGACGGAAACTCAGCTTACCTTGCTATATATTTTAATTCAAAAGCCACTTAGTGGATATTACATGAAAAGTATTATAAGAGATAGAAGGTATGATGAGATTTTGTGCAAGGAATACATACAGCGAGACAACATCTTTTGAGGTCATTATAACCAGGGCTCATTTTGCAGAAAAATTTTACATCATGTCAGTAGGGCTATGCTTTCTCTAGAGTCAGCTTGCTCTTTCTGCATGGCTATAAATCACTTAGTATTTCTGTGCCTCCATTTCTTTGTAAATTAAAATAAAAACCCACTCGACCTCTAATTTTTCTTTATGAACAATGTCAGATTTATCATCTGCAAAACAGAGATAATAATATGTCTCCTACACTAATTGTGAAAATATTCTGTGGAAAGCTCCTGTTACATGACTGTGCTGTGGTCGATAGCGTCACCATGGTTATTGTTCTTGTTATTGTCTAATCATTACTTTCAGATAGCTGTGATATTCTCTGTGCCATCCCTTTGCTTGGAAGCAGGTAGAATAAAAAATATATATTTTGTGAACATTCATATGAGCCTCACTTTGCTAGGAAAATTCAGTATCCATAGTCTTGCTATAGCTGTTTCTTTACACATAGGGGCACACACAAGCAGGACATCACACAGAAAATTACTACAAAAATCAATAATTCTCCAAAGACTAACAATTATTTCATTCCCAATATTTTATACATTCATACTGTTAGTGATAATCACTCAGTTATGTTCAGCTCTTTGTGACCCCATGGACTGTAGCCCACCAGTCTTCTCTGTCTGTGGGATTCTCCAGGCAAGAATACTGGAGTGGGTAGCCATTCCCTTCTCCAGGGGATCTTCCCGACCCATGGATCAAACCTGGCTCTCTTGTATTTCAGGAAGCTTCTTTACTCTCTGAGCTACCAGGGAAGCCAATTATATTGATAACTCCTCAAAATTCTTGTTTCAGACTCTCCATCTTATCCACAGGTTTGATTCCGGCCCAGGGATCAAACCTGAATCTCCTGAGTCTCCTGCATTGCAGGCAGTTTCTTTATCACTGAGCCACCTGGGAAGCCTTTAATATTTGAATAGTAATATTGAAATTAGTGTTTATTTATAAATAAATAAATTACATAAAACTAAACAATAAATACTATATAAATAAACAATATTTATAAGTTTTTATATTTATAAAGTAATGTAATACTAACTTTAATTTAGGGTGAAACTTAGGATATAACTAAAGTTATAAATTAAATTGAAATAAAAATAAAGAAAATTAAGATAGACTAATGATTATAATAAAATAGAACCCAATATATCCTTTCTAATGGTTCCAATACATGACAAATATATTCTTCTCACTCACACAGACTAAGGAGCTTCCAGACCAGTGGCTCAGGACAAGAGAGTCTATAGTGCTTTGAAGGAGGCTAGTCTAAGTGGTCATTCCTCCTAGAAGCCCTTGGTGAGCCTCCATAATCTTGTTTCTGAAGTGGGTAAAGGTCCCTATGCTTCTGTTTCCACAGAATTTTTTGATCACCCCATGTATCAATCTAACAGAATTTGTAGGCTTCTATTTAATAGAGGAAATACTCTGTTGGATCTTCAGGTGATACATGAAGCTCAGATACTCGAAATACTTGTCTGTTATTAAATTATTATTAACTTTTATCATTATGGTTCTGCCAGTTATTTTAAATTATTTTTGTCTCATATAAACATAAGTACATATAGGTGTGGAAGTATTTCTATCATGAATCATTTAGAATATACTGAAAAGGAAGAAACACATTTCTAAAAGGTGGATGTGTAAGTAAACTGGAGGCAAATATCTAAAGATAAGCAATCAACAAATAATGAATATCTTTTCCCAAAGGCGTGATTGGGCTAAGTTTTCAATTATTTTAAATATATGTTACATGTATACTACACACATTCTATTATTTCTTTCTACAGTATGTATCTCCTTGCATGGTTGTCAATGAAAACCAACACAATGGTGTAGGGATTAACTTCACCATTTTACAAATGAAGAAAACAGACATTGATTAGATGACATTTCTAAGGTGACAGAATTAAAGAATCAGGAAGTGAATGCATGCCCATCTAATTACAAAAACTTTTACTCTTTCTTGCTTCACTGCACATGCCTTAAATGTAGACAAACACTGTTTCTAAAAAGAATGTAAATCCTCAATAAATCTGCTGCCAATTAAACATGTGTATATATATATATGTGTGTGTGTATATATACAAATGCACATATACATAAACTTGCACAAGCATACATGTACATAAATATACACAAACACACACAGACATATATTCACATATTACCACAAGATGGAATATAACTAATTAAATAAATGAATGTATACAAATAGATACACATGTATGTGATGCATGTGTATCATATGAGCATATGCATATATGAGTATACATATATCTAGGTTTTACATAAATTTGCTTGTATGTTTGTGTACAAGCATATCTGTGAGTTTGTGTGAGTACACAGAGCTTGTACTTATATATTGTTTACTGATATAGCCCATAAATAAGGATTTGTCATTTTCTAAATTGCATTTCTCATAATTACAATGCCACTTTTCCCATATCTTATATATCATGTTTATCTCATCATTTTTGAAATACTCAGTGAATGCACTAATAAAATAATTTTATTATTTTTCTTAAGGAAAAAATTATCAAGTTTCATGCATACTATATATTTCCAATCTATGTAAAGGTCATGTATAAATGGATTCATTAAATACTTGTATGTGTGTATGTGTTCATGAATGCATGCACTTATTCAGTTCAGTTCAGTCACTCAGTTGTGTCTGACTCTTTGAGACCCCATTAACTGCAGCACGCCAGACTTCCTTGTCCATCACCAACTCCCAGAGGTTGCCCAAACTCAAGTCCATCAAGTTGGTGATGCCATCCAACCATCTCCTCCTGCCTTCAATCTTTACCAGCATCAGGTTTTTGGTTTCTTTTTTTTTCCCAATGAGTCAGTTCTTTTTATCAGGTGGTTACAATATTGGACCTAATTTAGGATTGACTGGTTTGATCTCCTTGCTGTCCAAGGAACTCTCAAGGGTCTTGTAATATCAAGCAAAGTAAAGAGCTGTCAATTCAGGACTGAAACATGAATTCTATTCCTGGCTTTGCTACCAACAAATTTTGTAACCATCTAAAAATTGCAGACACTAAAATGTTTTTGTTCAACTAGCTATACTAAAAGGTAACTTTAGGTTCTAACCTTTTAAAAAGCAACAAGATTTTGTCAAATGCACAAGCTCCTAAGACAGAACACTTATAATGGCATAGCCACCATAGCGAAATTAATCGCTGCAGGTATCATTCTGATTGTGTGTGTTTTCTTCTGCAAACTGTTTATATTAAGTTTCAGTGAATTGTTGTGATAATTAAATGATTTAATTCATTTAGCAGCTTAGAAGGTGCCTCACACATGGTTAACAGTTAATAATGTTGGTAAACATTATTATCTGAAATAATAGCCCAAAGGTGGGATAGGACAAATTTTAACTTTAAGTAAGATACAAGGTTAAAAAGATCATGACATGTCCTTCATTAAATATAGAAACATCAGCCAGAAAAAAACCCACAAATGGCATAATCATTAATGCATGTATTTGACCTTACTAAAAAAGACAGATGCACATCAATGGCAGAAGGGAAAATGGCTTTTCTGGTTTCACAGCAAATGAGCAGTAAGTGCTTTTACAATTTCTCTCCTGCCATTGGGAAAGCTGTTGGCCCTCACCATCCATTGTCCTGTTCCTGACATCTCCCTCATCTTAAATTGAACATTATGGTGGCTACTCTCTGGCTCTCCAAGGAAAGAACAAATTGCCTTCTGTTTATTTCCTCCATCAATCAGGCAGAGCAATAGGCTATTTCCTCAAACCCCAGAAACCTGTCCAGCTCAACTCAAGCCCCAGTGGTTGGAAAGTGTCCAAAGCCAGAATAAAGGATGTAATAAGATTTGAAGACCAGAGTTCATAAAAAGCAAATGTGCCTACTTGAAAATTTTAATTGCAGTCTGTCTTTCTGGCTTCTGTGAAACTTAATACAATGAAGAACAGGTCTGGCTGCATATTAAGTCTGCTTCTTTTACTTTCACCTCTGTATTCTATTGTTTTTGCTTTGAGTGAAGATTGTTGCCTATAGCCTAAAATACACAGGATAGCCCATTCTCAAGGCTCTGACCTTTAAGGGTATAGCACTGCCCATTCATAGAGAGATAAAAATTTGCAGAATAGAGAATAACATTTGTCTTCTTGGAGGTTTATAGGAACATGATGATCTGACCTACCTGGACAGCTGTAAGAACAAAGAATTTCTACACCACGAAGCTGGCAACCAACCTTGGCCCTCCCTCACCTTGCCTTTAAAAATGCTTTGCTGAAACCCTTTGGAGTATGGAGTTTTGAGGGAGCATAAGCCTCCAGTTCTCCTCACATGGCCCTGCAATTAAACCTTTCTCTGCTCAGACACCAATGTTTCAGTATTGTTTGACTTCACTCTGTGTCAGACCCAGGAACCTGTGTTCAGTAATATTAATAGTTCTCTTGGAGAGTGAAAAATTAATTGAGAATGGAGATAAAAGTCTTACCCTCATTGTTTCTAGAACAAATATATAGCATCCAGCATGTATCCATTTGTTTTATTTACTCCTATATGGAATGATATTCCAATACTTTGGCCACCTGATGCATAAAGCTGACTCACTGGAAAAGACCCTGATGCTGGGAAAGATTGAAGGCAGGAGGAGAAGGGGATGACAGAGGAGGAGGTGGTTGGATGGCATCACCAACTCAACGGACATGAGTTTGAGCAAACTCTAGGAGATGGTGAAGGACAGGGAAGGCTAGTGTGCTGCAGTCCATGGGGTTGCAGAGAATTGGACATGACTGAGCAACTGAACAACAATATGGAATGATACTAGAAATAGCAGCATAATTTTCAAAGCCTTTTAAAACTGTTGCTCAACTCTTTCTACCTCATAGCTGATCCTCTTATCTTCATCTCTCACCACTCCTATGTCCTAGACCTAATAAACTGCCTGCAATATCTCTGGATATTAAAAAAAAATAATAATGTTTGAGTTGAATTACCTTAACCATACCCTTTGTTAACTTTCCTAACTTCTTGGCATTATTTAGTTCCTAGCACAGAGACCATACTTTACCCTAGATCTTTCCAAAACTGTAGCATTCAAATGGTTTATCAGCCTCTTTTTGTCTTTTCTACATCTAGCTAGTTACACCAAATATTTTGGCACTTCATGCATTATTATTTGCTGCTTGCATTAACCCTAATTCCCTCAATGCTTGCATATAACATGTATTTCTTTATGGTAGTGTCAGTAAGGGAATGGAGACATGGCAATGTGAAATGCCAATGACTCCCATCATTGTGAAAACAATCAAGAATGGCAAGCAGGTTTTCATTTTATTCATTTTTAGTGCCTAGTTTATATCATGATGGGTAAATAGGTTAAATAATTTTTTGGATGAATCGAGTCATAAGACTCAGTTCTCTGTAAATACAGTCTCTTGATATCATTCAATTGATCTAAATTGATCCAATTGATCTATAGTCAATTGGATCTAAATTGAGAGAACTTTTTCATTATTTTTGTTTGTTTTGCCTTTCAACAACATTATTACTATTTTTTAAGGATTCTCTGGCTGTTGTTGTGAGAATGACCAGACTAATAGTCATTTCTTACAAGAAATCAGCTTTTCCCCTCTGGCAGTTTTTCAGTTTTCTGTATTTAGTGTTCTGATGCTTACTAAAGTACGTAGAATTAATTATTTTTTATACATAGAATTGTTTCTGCCTCCAAGTTCTGGAGATGCATACCTTTTTATTTCTGGAAATTTCTCATTCGTTATCTATTCAGATACTGCTACCACCTTTCTTCTCTATTACTCTACACTTGTTGAGGGAGCAAAAACCTGTTCGCCATTCCTCATTGTTTTCACATGCATGGGAGTTATTGGCATTTCACATTGACACTTCTCCGTCTCTTTACTGGTACTGCCATAAAGAAAGGTAATAGAGTCAATTTCATGGGCAAATATTTGGTAAAAGAATCAAGGCTGGCATTTTAAAGTCAGCCCTGCTGTTGGACTCCAACTTAGATGAGGCAGATGTTTCTCTTTGTTAAGCCTGGCTGTGACCTGCACTTCTGTGACAAGTGGAGTCAAGTTTCCTAAGGCTGAGGATGGGTTCAAAAGCCAATGTTATACTCGGTCGCGCTTTATTTCTTAACATGTTCTAAAATTCATCAGTGAAAATCACTTAATTGGCTGTTTCTTTCAGACCCTTAAGACTTCCCTGGTGGCTCAGGAGGTAAAGCATCTGTCTACAATGCAGGAGACCTGGGTTCGATCCCTGGGTGGGGAAGATCCTTTGGAGAAGGAAATGGCAACCCACTTCAGTACTCTTGCCTGGAAAATCCCATGGACGGAGGAGGCTGGTAGGCTACAGTCCATAGGGTCAAAAAGAGTCGAACATAACTGAGCGACTTCACTTCTTCCAGATCCTACCATTTCTGGAACAATTAGAAGTGTGACATGTTGTTCATTTTCAAGATTGACATCTCAACCTCTTAAATATCAGCTTGATGATTTTTTTTTGCTTCACATATTTAATGACATTTAATCATTTAAGATTTTCATATTACATTGTATATCCTGCTTATAACATTTATTCCAGACTCCTAGGAATAGCCTGCCAGTCTCCTCTGTCCATGGGATTCTCCAGCAACAATACTGGAGTGGGTAGCCATTCCCTTCTCCAGGGGATCTTCCCAATCCAGGAATCAAGTCCAAGTCTCCTGCTTTGCAGGGAGATTCTTTACAGCCTGAGCTACCAGGGAAGCCCAGAAGTCTATTCTTGTTATTGGCAAAGTTGTAGAAATGTGAGATTTGGCTGGATTAGTGTTCCACTGCTGTCACCAAGCTTCCTGGTGTGAGGAACAGTTTTGATGCAGCAGTGGAAAAAGGGCCAACTTTCTGGTACACATCCTCAATCTTCCTGCATTTTGAGAGGCAGTAGAGCCTTAATTTTGGCACAGACTATCAGTGGCCTCATTACATCACTCACAGAGAGGGACAGGACTGAAATGCTGTGGGAGTCTTTCTAGGTGGTCCAGTCTGAAGCCTTCTCTTTCAGTCTTCTCTGGAAATTGAAAGCACCTGTTTCCCTGAATTAACTCACTTCAGCTTAAAATCCTGAAGTAGCTGCTCTCCCTAACTCTGCCTCACACAGGAATTCAGATTTTGTTCCTGTTAACGTTCCTTGTCAGAGTCTAGCAAACAGAGTTATGCATTCTATAAATCTGATACACATCTCTTCAAAATCAATATTGCTTTTATGAGAAACATTTTAATCTCTTAGATTGTGATCTTTTAGCCTCGATCTAAGAAATGAATCAGGTTAACAAAATATTAAGTAGTATTAGTGAACTCAAAATAAAAAGCAACTCTCCTCTCTCCATTCCTCCTCATTTCCTAAGAGAAAACATGTTTAATTACTTTGATGGTTATTTTTTAATATGTACCTCCAAATGCTATAAATGTATTCTTGATTATTGATTTATCATTGTTAGATTCTTGTAAACATTTAGTTTTGCTGATATTGATAATATGCCCATCCCACTCTACAATTGTTAGGGTTTCATAATTTGGGGATAAATCTACAAGTTAACATGAGCAAAAACCAAGTATAATATTGTCAATATGACCACACTGATGATTTCTAATAGACAAAAGTGTCTTTTGTTTAGATACTGTTTCTTCTATTGCTTTTGTTTTTCAGGAAGTTTCTTACTATGTTTATTCCTTGCTGTTTGGGTTTAGGAGTCCCAAGACACAGCACACCTCTAACCACTAAAAAGTAGAACTTTAGAAATGAGAGCAAGAGAGAGAGTGAAAGAACTTTGAAAATTATTATCTATAATGGAGCTCTTAGGGTTTTAATGGAGCTTTACTGTTTTAGCTGAATGAGCACATAATATTGAGCTTGTAAATTAGGCACACATATCCAGCCGACAGTGCTGATAAACTCATTGCTGGGCAGAATCTTTACTAGTAAACTTCAACGATGACACACCACAGTTCATGCTCCTATATATCCATTGTGGCTGCACCAATTTACATTCCCACCAACAGCATACTAGGGTTCTCTTTTTTTCCACATCCTCCCCAGCAATTGTTATTCGTGGTCTTTTTGATGAAATCCCTTCTGACAGGTATGTGGTGATAACTCATTGTGGCTTTGATTTGCATGTCCTTGATGATTACTGACGTTGAACGTCTTTCCACTTGCGTCTTGGCCATCTATACGTTTTCTTTGCAAATTCAGGCCCTCTGCTCATTTTGTAGTTGAGTTAGTTGTGTTGTTGTTGTTGTGTTAATGTTAAGTTGTATGAACCTTTTATATATTTTGACTATTAGCCTGTTATTTATCATATTGTTTGAAAGTATTTTCTCAGATTCAATCTTTGATCTTTTTGTTTTGTCAGCAGTTTTCTTTATTGTGCAAAGACTTTTAATTCTGATTAGGTCGGATTTATTCATTTTTGCTTTTGTTTCGTCTTAGGAGACAGAGCCAAAAAAAATATTGCTACAACTTAAGGGTGTTCTGCCTATGTTTTCTTTGGAGTTTCACAGTTTTGGTACACTGGGTTTCTTTCTTATGACAACTATATTTTAAATTTCTTCTTTTATTGTCTGAGTGCATGATTTTCTATATATACATTTTTTCTTTTGGATGCACAATCTTTTGAACTCTTTGAAATTACAAACTAGGGTCTTTATATCCTTTATCTGCTTCATGAGCTCTGTGTTTTATCCAGAATCAGTTTTAGTTTTTGACTTCTTACTTTTAATCTTTCTCTTTTTAGCCATCCTATTTCACAATAATAGAAAGTTTCACAATTAAAATAATAGAAGTAGAGATTTTTGTAGATGTGGTAGTAGAAGTTTTGACTGGCAGATTTCATATTAAAATGAGGAAATTTTATCATGCCATTGCTCCTGGAGAAATCTAACACACGTGAATGATAATATTTCTATAAACTGCCATATTTATAGGAAGTAAAGTCATTGTTGACCAATCTGTGCTTAGATGTGTGAGAATGAAGGTAGAGAGATGATTTTCCCAAGCATATGGTAAAAATCAGTTTCTCTTCTCCTGTTTATGGCACATTACTCCACATAACCTCTCATGCTTTTATTCTCTGTAAGTTTCCCTGAGTTTTGTCAGATTGGTTACCCACTTCACAACATCAGCACTCTTATAATGCTAACACATCTTTTACACCATCAATAAGTTTCTTTCCACTTTCCACTTTCAGAATTTTATAAGAAACACTCATTTGCACATGTTGGATTATGCTAATTTTTTCTTACTTTATTATTATTTTAAGGTAGTCTTGGAAGAAAAATACAAATATGTAAATTCAACCTATCTTTTAGAATTTGAAAATGCAGTTTATTAGAACATTTTAAGTTAAAATATACAGAGTATTTTACTTGCAAGTTATAACTAAACCATTTATACAATTTAATATCTCTTTAATATAAAGAGATATCATGTATTGAAAAAGTATCATACTTGCATTTTTCATCCTTTGAGTTAGAACAATCACTCTACCTTCAATCCATCTTTGCTACCATTTTGCCTCCTTCATCAGCCCTTTGTATCCTACGTTTTTACCCAGCTTAAATTCCATAGTTCTTATCTGAACCTCATTCATATATACATCCCACTTCACCTTCTCTAACTTCTTCATCAACCACCATGAACAAAAACCTAATTCCGAGGAAATCCCCTATCTGCTTGTTTCTTTTCTACAATTAAGCAGTGGAATGTGATATAGGAAGAAAAATTTCCCACCATGCTGTAAGGAGCCTTACTTTAACTATTTGACCACATTATTCAAGTAAGCATACTTAATAATTGGTAGGCAATGACACTAGTTTTCTCTTGTCAATTAATTCTCCCTTTCTCCAAGAAAGTTACTTTAAACTATTCACCTTTTCAAACTAGGATTACCTCCTCACTTATTTTTTTTAATTTTATTTTATATTTTACTGAGGAAATATAGGCAAACAAAATACAATTTCCCATCTTCTCTATTTCACTGTTGAATTTACTAGTCTACCTGTATTTCTGCCAGACTGTCTCTCTCTTGTCATATGTTATAAAGGTAATCCTTGTTCCTATGTAATTCCAGTCCTTCATTTGTCCACTGGATTCCGTGAGCTTTTGCTTGACCAAGGACTGCTGATGCTGCTGCTGCTAAGTCGCTTCAGTCGTGTCCGACTCTGTGCGACCCCATAGACGGCAGCCCACCAGGCTCCACCGTCCCTGAGATTCTCCAGGCAAGAACACTGGAGTGGGTTGCCATTTCCTTCTCCAATAAAGGAAAGAGAAAAGTGAAAGTGAAGTCGCTCAGTCATGTCCGACTCTTTGCGACCCCATGGACTGCAGCCCACCAGGCTCCTCCGGGCATGGGATTTTCCAAGCAAGGGCACTGGAGTGGGGTGCCATTGCCTTCTCCTGACCAAGGACTAGACTGAGATAAATATCTCCTGAATCACTAATTTTTCCTATTGTGTCTTTCCCATTAGCATCAAATCACATGGTAATATCTGTCATTTGAAAAAAATATTTTGTAGACCCCTATATTTCTATTCATCTGTATTCATCATTTCTATTCATCTATTCATTTCTATTCATCTATTCATCACTCCTTTTCTCAGCAACACTCCTAAAACAAAGGATTTATGGGAACACACAGATTTTTTTTTTTTTACCTTCTATTCTCCAGTCAGTTACAGCAGTCAGGTTTTTGACTCTATTACTTTACTAAAACTACTCTTGAAAAGCATACAAACATCTATTTTGCTTAATCCAATGGTCAACAATTATTGTAAATTTTACTTGACCTTTCAACAATTTTTGAAACAGTTAATCATTGCCCTTTAGGGTGACTTTTTTCTTCTCTTGCACTTTGAAGCAACTCAATATTTAGATTTTTCTCCTTTCTCACTGGCAATTCCTGGCTACTCACATGCAACCTGATCTCTAGATGTTGTCATATCACTGACCTCTGTCCTTTAGCTTCTCAGACTTTTCTAACTATATAGACTTTTTAGCTATCTCACATGGTCTTAAGGCAGTAAAAAAATGCCACTGACTTCAAAATTTTGCTTTCCTAGCTCTTACTTACCCTCTTAGTTCCAGATTTTCATGTCTGCTACTCATCATCATTTGCATGTCTAGTACTTCAAATTAAGTACTCAAAACAAAACTGTTTTCTTTAAAACACAGATGTACTCCTTCCAGTCTTCCTCATCTTTATAATGAGCACAAAAGTGCTTAGGCCCTATAACTATTTATTTATTAATTTTTTTCTTAATATTATATCAATTATTGATGAGATACTGTTGATATCAACAACCCACATTTTGAACATTCTATATATATAATATATATATATATATAAATCCTCTGTCTCCTGTGTCACTTTTTATCTCTGCACCCAAAACTGCTCATATTTAGAATATCAAGATAGCACATTTCCACACTTCCCTTGGAATGAGTGACACCTGCCTGTATGTCTAAGATTCTGATTTCTCCATTCTCATATGCAAAGTAGAAGTCATCCATTTGTCTTACAATTTCCAAAATTTTCCAAAAATATTTTGTCAATTGTCATCTCTTATGTCATTCTCTCTTTTATTTTGAGATTATATCTTTTTTCATTATTTTATTTCCAATTTAAAGTGGATTCTGGAGAGAGAACTAAATACATCTTTGTGTCCATCATGTATAACTGATAACAATGTTAGTTACCTTAGTGAAACTTTTGAAAAAAACTTAATGTTTAATAATAAAAAAGTAATAACAGTAATTTATGGTAATTCTGCTTATGGAACAATATGCCATAATTAAAATAATTTTATAAAGATTACATCCTTGTATAGAAAATGCTTATAGTGAAGAATACAGTAATACTTTTACACTCAATATGACTATGATAGTATTTTAAAACATCCATTAATGGATAGTAGTAAGAATAAAATGATATATCTCATTATGATAGCAATGTACATAAATGATAAAATTAGAAATTGCTGCATCATTTTCATCATGTCCATGTTCTCCACATTGACTTCAATGGCTAGATAGTATCTTGATAATGAAAAATAAATTGGATGATAGAATACAAGCAGAGAAAAATGTCTTATTCACATCATAAAAGCTTTATTTCTAAGCCTTTGTAAAAATCAACAGTGTTCTCCTCAAGCTAGCCCACCAATTGTTTCCACCAGCTGGACATATTGGCAATTCACCAAGAGAATGGAGATCACTCCTAATTTCCATAATTATCAAAATTGTTTAGCAGCTGCCATTTCTTTTCTATTTAACCTTTCTACAAGAATACATATTTTGTAAAATAAATTGAGAATGACAATTAGTCTATTTTTGTACCATCCTTGTAGATAATATAGACAGATGGAACAGCCTGTCATTAACTAACTATGTTAAGTCTAGAAAAACAGTGTATCCTTTCTCAATATAAATATTTTTATCCATTGAGTGAAAATTTGACTTCAACAGAGCTGTTATAAGTAATACTATACTCACTTTGTAAATGATAAAAAAGGAATTTATTTGAAATGATTTATACTAGTTGTTTTAAAACTCATTTAGTGAATGGTGTCTTTAACTTCTTAGTTAAAAGTTAAAAGTCTCTAACTTTTATCATGGTACACATTTGGCTGAAAATGTATAAAAAAGTTCCATTTACTTATTTAAAAATTTCAGAAACATAAAAAACTATTAATATCTCAATAACTGTAATTCTGAAAAAAGATTATGCTAAAAAAATCTATTTCATTATTAAATAATCACAACTACAAGACTAAATGTGCCTTTTGGGCTCTGTATACCTCTCAGACTTGGGAATCAGATTGAATACTGCCATCTTTGTTTCCTATTCCACATTGATTTTCTTTTGTTATATTGGTACCTGCTTTTTATTATAGCTACCAATTAAAATCCAGCTTCACAAATATATGACATCACTGAAAGATATGCAAAGGATCCAACACTGAAACTGCAAAATGTCTCAAGCTAGTGTTTGTATAATTCCTAGTAGATATTGAATATCTCTTCCTTTGTCTCAAAACATTTAAATTGCCCCTCAGTGGTTCTCTGGAGTACCTCAGCACACACTTTTAGAATTGTGAATTACATACATATCCACAAATATTTAAAAAACAATGCAAAGAAATAGAGGAAAACAATAGAATGGGAAACACTAGAGATCTCTTAAAACAATTAGAGCTACCAAAGGAATATTTCATGCAAAGATGGGCTCAATAAAGGACAGAAATGTTAGGGACCTAACAGAGGCAGAAGATATTAAGAAGAGGTAGCAAGAATACACAGAAGAACTGTACAAAAAGATCTTCACGACCCAGATAATCAGGATGGTGTGATCACTCACCTAGAGCCAGATCCTGGAATGTGAAGTCAAGTGGGCCTTAAGAAGCTTCACTATGAACAAAGCTAGTGGAAGTAATGGAACTCCAGTTGAGCTTTTTCAAATCCTGAAAGATGATGCTGTGAAAGTGCTGCACTCAATATGCCAGCAAATTTGGAAAATTCAGCAGTGGCCACAGGACTGCAAAAGATCAGTTTTCATTCCAATCCCAAAGAAAAGCAATGCCAAAGGATGCTCAAACTACTGCACAATTGCACTCATCTCACACGCTAGTAAAGTAATTCTTAAAATTCTCCAAGCCAGGCTTCAGCAATATGTGAACTGTGAACTTCCAGATTTTCAAGCTGATTTTAGCAAAGGCAGAGGAACCAGAGATCAAATTGCCAACATCCACTGGATCATTGAAAAAGCAAGAGAATTTCAGAAAAATATCTAGTTCTGCTTTATTGATTATGCCAAAGCCTTTGACTGTGTGGATCACAATAAACTGTGGAAAATTCTGAAGGAGATGGGAATACCAGATCACCTGATCTGCCTCCTGAGAAACCTGTATGCAGGTCAGGAAGGAACAGTTAGAACTGAACATGGAACAACAGACTGGTTCCAAATAGGAAAAGGAGTAAGTCAAGGCTGTATATTGTCACCTTGCTTATTTAACTTCTATACAGAGTACATCATGAGAAATCCTGGGCTGGAGGAAGCACAAGCTGGAATCAAGATTGCCAGGGGAAATATCAATAACCTCAGATATGCAGATGACACCACCCTTATGGCAGAAAGTGAAGAAGAGCTAAAGAGCCTCTTGATGAAAGTGAAAGAGGAGAGGGAAAAGTTGGCTTAAAACTCAACATTTTGAAAACTAAGATCATGGCATCTGATCCCATTACTTCATGGCAAGTAGATGGGGAATCAGTGGAAACAGTGGCTGACTTTATTTCTCCGGGCTCAAAAGTCACTGCAGATGGTGATTGCAGCCATGAAATTAAAAGACACTTACTCCTTGGAAGGAAAGTTATGACCAACCTAGACAGCATATTAAAAAGCAGGGACATTACTTTGTCAATAAAGGTCCGTCTAGTCAAGGCTATGGTTTTTCCAGTGGTCATGTATGGATGTGAGAGTTGGACTATAAAGAAAGCTGAGCGCTGAAGAACTGATGCTTTTGAGCTGTGGTATTGGAGAAGACTCTCGAGAGTCCCTTGGACTGCAAGGAGATCCAACCAGTCCATCCTAAAGGAGATCAGTCCTGGGTGTTCATTGGAAGGACTGATGTTGAAGCTGAAACTCCAATATTTGACCACCGGATGGGAAGAACTGACTCATTTGAAAAGACCCTGATGCTGGGAAAGATTGAGGGCAGGAGGAGAAGGGGACGACAGAGGATGAGATGGTTGGATGGCATCACCGACTCAATGGACATGGGTTTGGGTGGGCTCTGGGAGTTGTTGATGGACAGGGAGGCCTGGTGTGCTGTGGTTCATGTGGTCACAAAGATTTGGACATGACTGAGTGACTGAACTTAACTGAATATCTATTTTACTTCTGAAGACATATCTGAATTTAAATAAATTAGATCTTTCTATAGAAGTTTTATAAGTCCCAGAGCTGGAAGAAGTCCTAAATATATCTAATTCAATTAATCTGCTTCACAATCAAATACATTAAACAAGTATACATTAAACAAGACATTTCAAAGGACACAGAACTAATTAATAGAATACCACTGTTATATCTATTTTTATGTTTTCTGAGCTTCAGAAATTGGGTGACCTGATTGGCCAGGACCACAGTTAGACGATGCAACAATGAAGTGAAGGAGAAAGGAAGATTTCCCAAGAGGCAGATTTCTATGAGAAAGCCCTTGAGGTTCTTAGGGAAACAATTTAATTCTGCACCTGGGCCAATGGAGCTTCCTCCCAAGACTGGTGATTGACTCAAACCACCTTGGGCTGAGATTGGGCATTTGCCATCATTTTCTCCCTTATGCTCACTGCCCTCCTGACTTTGTCATTCTCTAGTACTTTCCTTCCTCTCCTTATTTTATTGTTAAATGGAGTAAAAATTTCATCCATTTGGGTCTCTAGGCAGAAGCAATTATTAAACACTAGCTAGAATTAATACAGAAGACATTATAGCACCATATTTTTTGCACTATTCTGATGAACGTTTAGGTGTGTGTATTTGCTTTATTGTCCTTCTTCGTAAGGCCCAAGGCTGTGCAGGTGGCAGGGTGGGAAGGATGCTTGAGTTAGCATTGGAAACCCAGGTTGACACAGTTAAGCAAAGTAACATTAGGAAACTAACTTCTGAAAGTTGGGCTTTTAAACTCTAAAATGTTAACTCTCTTGTCATTGTGTTTCAATAAAGATGAATGTAGCTAATTTAGATAAAAATCACTTCTATTTTCCCCTCCCCCTAAATTGATTTGAATTAGCATGTGTGCACACACATGCATACACAAATTTATAAAAGATTAAAAGAATAAACAAAGCTATTCAATGTAGCTAACAGGGAAATCAAATGATGACCTTAAATGAATCCACATGAATCCACATATCTATATATATGGTTGTTAAATTTTGCTCTGAACAGTCTAAAGACACAAGGTGAAAAGGAGAATATGGTCACAAGTAAATCTTACTCTTTTTATTCACAGGTGAAAAATACTCTTAGTTTTTTGAAGAAGAAAACTCAGAATCTCCCTATAATCTTTTCTAAGTGAAGTGGTTTCTAACGAGAAAAGTAGCTTTCAATACCTGATGTATTTATTTATTCAAAAATAAAGTCCAGTGGAATCACATCATATCCATAATTACCATTTATCAATATTTGCATTATTTACCTATCAAAGGATTGCAGGCTGATGAAAATATGCAGGTTCTCTCAGGTCCAAAATACATTAAATTATTAATTTTCTAAGGAGTATTGTGAGAAACTGAGAAATTGCAATTCAGAAATATTATATTGTGGGGGAAGAACAGAAAGAACAATAAAATTACTTCAAACATTTTTCAGTCTTTTATATATAACTGATGCCCGCAATTTTGGACTTTGTCATTTTATATGTGGACAACAGCTTTAGCGATTGCCACCTTTTTTACTACTAGTGATTGACCTTTTGAAGTAAAGTTTTGTATTTTAGTGTGTGATTAAAAAGTTCTACGACCACCTACAAGTGAATCTGAGAACTAGAATTTCCCAGAATGTTACCCTGAACTGGGATTTACTTTAGTAAAGAAATGGTTCATATAACTTTTCAAAAGTGTTAATGTAAAAAGTGAAAGTGTTAGTCCCTCAGGTGTGTCTGACCTTTCGTGATCCCATGCTCCTCTGTCCATGGGGTTCTCCTGGCAGGAATACTGGAGTGAGTTGCCAAGCCCTTCTCCAGGGGATCTTCCCAACCCAGGATTGAACCTGGCTCTCCCCTATTGCAGACAGCTTCTTTACCATCCGAGCCGCCAAGATAGGGAGAAAGTGGTTGTGCAAAATATTTAAACTAAAATATAATATGATTACGGAAGAATGTGTATGTTATTAGACCTGCATCTGGTACAGTTATGGCTTTCTGGAAAGCACAGGCTTGGTATAAAACTGGTGCAGAGCAAAGGAAAGGAAAGAAATAATGATTAAAATCATTCTTCTTTTACAGAATCAGTAAAAGGAAAAACACACACATACACAAAGTTGCGCATTCGTTATACTGAGCTCATTTTAAATAAAGTTATTCTTGACAATCTAGATGAAAAATAAAATCCATCAAAATAATACATATTCAACAGGAGGAGAGCTCAGATATTGACAAGATAAATCCACAAGATAAATAAAGCAGTGAGCAATGGTTCTCTCTCACCAATAAGAGACATCATTTGGCAGTTTCTGAGGAGTCCCCCTCAATGTCACCATAGCAATGAAAACCCATTTCAGTGAAGTGAAATTAAACACTACTGTGTACCAAGGCCTTGAATTTGATTCAAAGACATTTTAAAGCCATAACAGTCTACTTAAAATGCCACTAAAAATTACTGTCTCATTTTGTAAACTAGTTTGCTCCTGGAGAGAAAATAATTGCTATCTACAAAGAAACGATGCCTTGGTTTCCACAAAATGTTTGCTTCTCCATATAGGAATTAATATCTATTTGCTATAATTTGTTCTTGCCACGTAAACATGTGTCTCTACATACAAAGCACTTTTGCAAGGAGAATAGTGAAAACATTATAATCTCTTTGGTTCCCAAGAGAAAGAATGGAGAAAATAGTGAGAGCCCTGTTTTACTTTTCCTCCCTCCTCTGTTGAAGTCCCATGCATCGTCGAAAGACTTTTTCAGTCATGATAGCTTTTGTTGAAACTTTCCATTACACTGACTGGATGGAATCTTTTCCTTCTTCAAAATTTCATAGATTTTTCTAAAGATTATTCCAAACTACTTCTTTACACCTCTAATCATGACTGTCTATGGGCAAAGCATATCCCTGGAGAGGTAGGTCTCTTGGAGGCAGAGTGGATCTGCCCTGTACTGAAAGTGCGCATGTCAGGTGCAGAGGTAACCAGTGTGATCACACCTGGTGTGACAAAAACCTCAGAGTATCCTCCACTCAGCCAAGCTGTCAAAGGAGGATATTTCCATTTTAAGATAATAGTAACACGTTTTCTCTGGCCCCAATGGCATCAGAGTCTTCACATTCCCTGCCCAAGGAATGACCCATGCTAACTATCAGAAAGGCTTCACTCCCCCAAAACATGTGTGCTTCCGTATCTCCTCCATTGTGAATGTGACATTCCAGCATCTGTTTTCCCTGATTAAATTGAAGTCTTCCTTCTCCCAAGAAAATATTCAATCAACTCATCACCATAAGTTCTTTGGTTGTTGCCAGTAGGTGCCATGTAGGGAACTGTTTCTAGACAGTTTAATTAACGCCCTGTGTGATAATAATTTTGCAAATACAATCCTTCCTGGAAACATCATACTGCTTCTTGTCAGACTTCACATTTACGGCTCTTTACAGTTTGATCTGCTCAGTTTACTTCTCCATTCGTCTGTCAGTTTTCACAAGGCTCTAACCAGTTATCTTTCACCAAGCCCATTTGTTTAACACTGGTACCAATTCAGATTTCTCTCCTAAGAAATTCTTTTTTCAGATCCTTATTGTCTTCTTCTTCCCAGTAGATCAATTACAGGATTACCCTGTTCATACAAATAGCTCTCCATAGCTTTGATTCTTAAGGTTATAAGGATGGAGATCTTGTTCCTGTATCCTTCCTTCCCAGAAGTCACTGTGCTGTTTATATAAATAGTCCAATTTCTCTAAATGGTACATGTGCCCAGAGCTCTCAGGAACTTGGCAGGTAGCAGTCTTCAAGCCACAGGAAATCAGTTAATCTCTCCACCTAAGTAATGGATTATCTACTCAAGTTAGATTTGCATAATGATAAAGAAAAAACCCTTTAAATGATTCCTCCCATAATCATAAAAATCTGCTTCAAGGTGATTGCTATTCTCCACCTGTGCACACAGAAGTGATGAGCATGATTATTGCTTACTCTTAGATAATCACAAATGGCAATTTCAGGACATAATCTTCCATAATGCCCATTGTGAACAAACAGCAAAGAATAATAGTGGTGCTTATCTATAAAGTACCTGTGGCATAAACTCCCCTTTATTACTAAAAGAACAATGGTTTTCCAAATCTGTGTGACTGTTTTATACCCTCTGTGTGACTTACTGCAACTAGTGCTCTCTGGGCATTAGTTACCACATCTATCATGTAAAATCACCATTTTTTGTTGTTCAGTTGCTCAGTCATATCCGACTCTTTGCAACCCCATGGACTGTAGCACACCAGGCTTCCCTGTCCTTAATCATCTTCCAGAGCTTGCTCAAACCCATGTCCCTTGAGTCAGTGATGCCATCCACCTTAATAAAATGTTTTTAAATGACTCATCTAATACATGTTTATCTTGAGTTATAATTTGTCAATGACCCAAAGTTTTTGTCCTCTAAATGTTCAAAATATATTGGTTTAGAAGATAGTCACATAGATTGAACATCAGACAAATCAAAACAAGATTACTGCAGTAGAAGTACAGATAAAATACACAGTGGGAGCACTGTGAAGTCAGGGTTTATCTTAGGGCAATAACATGCTGACCAAATAATAGATGTGGAGAACAGTAAGTGTAGTGTTGTAAGTCAGGGCTTTCTGGGTTAAACCCTGAACTCTTTCCCCATCATCATTGCCATCTACAACAACTGCATAAAGATTAAATTGAATATTACTCATGATAGGAAATTTTTTAAATTGTTTTTTAACATTTCATATATAAATGCCGCTAATTATAATAATTTTGATACATTCTATGCCCTTCACAGCTCTATTGTATACCTTGATATGCATGTCATTGGGGGGAAAATGTGTTGATTATTTCCAATGTAGTGGAGAAAAACATGGGCTTTGAAGTAGATTGCTAGTTATTTAAGCTCTCTGAGCTTCAATTTCCTCATCTGTAAAAAGCTTTGCAACAATATTCAGAGAGAAATTAAATGAAAAATGAATATAAAATGTCCAGCATACTATTTGTACAAATTCACTACTCTAGAAAGGTCAATTATCTCTCCTTAAGAGAAAATGTTCCTCTAAGCTAATGTTGCAGAATATTAGAGCTGGCAACAGCTTTAGTGATAATCTAACTTAAATGCTTATTTTTCCAGAGGTAGCTGATAAAACCCATAGATTTGATTTTACTTTCCAAAGATCATGCAGACAGATTTAAGACAATTTTCTAACATATTTGGATCCCTTTTGTGCCCAGAGTAAGACTGCAGCGCCTAATGACAACCCTGGCCTGAAAGTCCATTCACCACCACATGTAAAATTGAGACAGGCTGAAAAGATGCCATGAATAACAACAAAAACTACTTTCATTGTAAAAAGCAGTGCTTAAATCTGTAGTCTTTCTCCAAGGCAGTGGTGATTGTGCTAAGAAAGTTTAAATGGTAGTGCAGAGCAGAAATATATTTTATAAAATAAATAATTGTAAAAAATGATTTTAAATACATTTTCAGCATAAGGCTGATGCTGAACTCTATACTCCAATTCTGAAAATAATCTTACTTGACAAATATCTTTGTGTTCCAGGAAACCAAGTAAACAATTTTTATCATTATACTGCATTAAAACTTAACTAAGTCAATGTTGAAACCTTTCTTTCTATTTAAGTTCCATCTAGGAAGAAATGAGAGAGGAAAAGAGGAATTTATCTGTAGCAGGATTATTTTGTTTGATTTTCAAGTTTATTATTAGTTTTGTCTTTTGTGAACTTGTGATATTTTTCTGTGAAAATGATTAGAAATTATATGTTTTGGTAAATTTATCAGAATGATTCTTTAACTATACAAATAAAGCAAATAAGAATGGAACTAATATTTTGCAGGAAGTAGATAACCATGCGTTTTGCTGAAAAAGTCCTAATTATAGCTAAATAATTGGGAGTGGTCATATCTTTTCAATACTCACTAATATGCAGAGCTTCAGCTGGTCATAAAATAGACAATTTTTGTAGACTCCAGAAGTATTTTAGGAGAGAAAGGTTCAAAACCATACTGTTCTTTCTGTGTGATAACGGGCATAATAACTTCTATAATGAAACCTAGTAAGTCTCCAGCAAAGAGTATGCACGTGGGAAAATTCAGTTCTTTTACCTATATCTCTGGACTTTATCAGTCCATAATCTCCAATGTGCACATTATGACATCAATTTTTCTGTAGTTTAGGGCTCTGACACTCCTTACTCAGGTCTACACATAGCCTTAATTCTAACTTGATAGCTTTGGTACATATTTGTGAATTTAACATCTTATGTTAAACATGTTCAGCTTCATCATATAGTCACTGTTGCCCATGGGTTCTTGACTGTTTCCTTTAAGCTTTTGTTCTATTTCTGTAACGAAATCACCATATTCTATATCCACAATAAGGAACTTGCTACACCTCAATGTGACGTTACCTCATTAAATAAGAAACTTATCAACAACTCATCACTGAGACTATAGTACAGTTATATAGTTTTTAAAAACATTCTTCTCCTGACATGCAAATCAATGAAGATTAAAATCAAAACATTTATAATTTAAATGTTCAGGTATTTATTTAAAATTGAATAAAATTCATTTAAAATTCAGGTATTAATAGAACTTGTACATACTAATTATTTCTGGGTTTTGTTCTGGTTGCCCAGTATCAACAAATCTCTGATTCACACGTTTAAATAACTGCAAGATGGACGATGTTTAATTAAGCAAAAAATGTAGAAAAGATCATTCTGTTGCACTTAAAATGTCTTATATTGGACTATCTTAACACAATACCTAGACTGTGAATTTAAACAAGAAAAACTTATTTACTTCAAGTTCTGGAGGCCAGAAGTTTACATTCAAGGAGCCAGCAATGCCTCCTTTTTTTTGTCCCCACACCATGTGATCTTAGTTTCCAAAGAGGGATGAAATGAATGGAAGCATGGAGTCCCAGCCAGTGGCTCACCAGGGAATTCCCCAATGCCTTTTCTTATAAGGGCACTAATCCCACGTTCAGCTGAAACGTCATGACCTCTCCTTCCCAAGGCTCCATCTTGAGAAAGCATCACATTGTAGTTTCAGCATGACTTTTGGCAGACCACAATTCAGCCACACAAAACAATGGAAATATTTCATTAACAAAGAATCCAGAGAGTCTTTATTCCTTTTCACTCAAAAAAGGAGTTAACTGAATATTTGCTCCACAGTAGACACAAGGTATAAAAATTTTATTATAGCACATTTAAACATATATTTTTTTCAGGTTTTTTTTTTTTTTTTTTCCTTAAGGTGAATATAATTTAGAAGTGAAACTCAAGTCACAAATGTATAGAGCTCCAGAAGTAACTCTGTTGACCTTTAAGGAAAACTGCTTTGTTACTCCAACTCACATATTTATAGAGGTGAAAAAAGACAGTTCAGAGAACTAACCCTGTTGAGATAAACAATGACCTGATAGCCAAGACAGGATGCAACCCTCAATGTTGTCTCTCCTTTTCCCCCTTTACTTTCCCAATAAGCCATTACATACCTAGGTCCATGTGAAATTATATCTCTTTGCCTTTCATGTTGGTTAATTACATTGCCAGTGTCTTTTTGGTAGTGACAATTTAATTGAAAAGTAAAGAAAATTCAATAAAGATGGCTACCTTAATTTTATTGTTTCAATCCATGTTCTACATTTAAGATGCACTGATAAGGTAAATTATCATATATCTTCAGCTGTGTTGTTAGTTAAGCAGAAGAGAGAAAAAGATTGAGACAGAGAGAGAGAGGAGACTGGAGACACATAAAATATCTTCTGCAGTTAAGAAATGCTATTTTAAGCCGGTTACATTTGTGGTTTTGTTGTGCTAAAACTTGTAAATTACCTTTCTTGAAAATGTATGTGGTAGACAAATGCTGCAGATAATTGCCATTCATTGCTTGATGTCTGCTGATAGTTGCTAAGTGTGCTAAAGACATATTGACTTAGCAAATCAGTTAGCAGTGAAATTATTATAGAAATCCTTTGTCATTAACTACTTTAATGATAAGTAAATCCAGATCTTTTCTGATCATATGGAGTCATGAGTAAACCTTATCTGAGGGGCTCATACAGTCTTAGAAAGATAGACTCTGCAGACACTTTGCCTTTATTCCAATGGTAATGAGACAGATTCTCACTCAAAAAGAATATACTGTGAGAATATTGTGCTCAGAGTGCAATCCAATCCACAAAACTTTTAAAATGTTTTATAGTTTATGATTTTGATAGACATACAGCTTAGTAGGTGAAAGAGAAATAGAAAAGGATAGACTTTAGGAGAATCTGTAGGTCTTTCACAATGCTTCATGAATCAAATGCTTTCTTCCTCTCATGTCTAGAAATTTTAGAATGCAGAAACATATCACTTATAAGATAAGTGATTATGTTCATAAGATTATAAACATGATTCTCAATTTCTTCACCTGCATAATGGAACTATAATAAACCATAATGTTGTTGTATGGATGAAATGTGATAATATCATTAAAACATCAAGCACAAAAATGTTTAGATTATAATACAAGTTGGTATTTAATAAAATGTATTCTCTAAAGAGGAGAAGAAAAGTGCACCCCACTCCAGTATTCTTGCCTGGATCATCCTATGGACAGAGGAGCCTGGTGGGCTGCAGTCCATGGGCTTGCATAGAGTCGGACACAACTGATGCGACTTCACATGCATGAAAGAATGCACATCTTCTAAAGAGAAGTATAACTGTTAGAATTCTGTTTTGTTTTTTTTTCCCCCATAGTCCTGATTCACCATCATAGATATCCGGGAGTCCATCCTGATGTGATCGCTTGCCTACTATGTTCATCTTTCTTCTTTTACCTTTAATTCCTAAAAGAGACCTAATACACAAGCAAAGGAGTGTTTCTGGTATGACAAGTCATTGGATACTGCATTTTCAAGATCAGTTTAAACAGTATGTGAAACAACCCTCTCCCTTCTAAAGGAGAGACAGAATTTATACCGCTACTTGCATTTAATTGCTGTGCAAGGGAGGCTGAAGTGGACCTGCTGAAAGCAGGATGAGTAGCTATATCACTGGGGGTTGGGGCGCAGCAGCTGCCTGTCAACCACGCACTCTCTCCTGTCTCAGGTCTAGCTCACTGAGCTCTAATAGGGCCCAAGCAAGGGGAAGACACTGTGAGAAATAATCAAAGGGAGGTAGGACTCAAAGCAAAGTAAGATTGCTGCTAAATTATAAGGAATGAAGGAGGAAATCATGAATGAATGAAAACAGAAGAAAATGGAGGTAGAGAAAAATGAGAGATGACTTAATGGATGTACTTTTTAGGCCACAATCTTGCATGTATACTTCACATCAGACGCATATTAGCTAGATGGCCTTAGAAGAACATCTAAACTACCCAAGTCTCTGTTTCCCTCCCTTTAAGAATGAAATATAATCGATCCTGTGTGGTTGATCAGATCGTTAAGTGAAAATGCGTGTGGATCTCATTACACTACTGCTAGCACTGCAGATATGCATGATGCTATGTTTACAGGACGCAAGGAGGAATTAAGAAAAGCTTCAGGACAGTGAAGAAAATACAACACAGAGAACATACACTTTGGAGTCAGAAAATTCTGCCCTTAATTCACAGATCTTAGCACCATCTTGACACTGAGATTCTAAGCTTAACTTTTCTCATCTGTAGAATGATGGCCATGAGATCTATATAGGGGTGTTGTAAGCATTAGAGATGATATATGTAACCTACTTATTATTTGCATGGAGCTGTTTATTGAAATTGTATTGCCTCTTACTGAAAATTATGACATAAAAATGAAAAAATAAAAAAGATAAACTTTCCCCAGAACTTTCTTAAAGGAAATTTACATTTATTTATTCACATTTATTTGTTCACTGGGTGTCTTCAGTATTCCTACATCATATAATGAGAAGCTTCAGAGTTTAATTAATGAGTATCTAGTGACAGGGCAGAAATTGGAGGTTAGGCTTACCTTAGTGGAAGTCTAAGATCTTTGGAACTATGCATCCTTCCCATTCTGTTATTGCACCAACTAGGAAAAGGGTTTATTAAAAACAAGCAACACAAAATACCACTTTGCATCAGAAAAATGACACATCTATTTTTCTGGATCTCTAAGACATGCAAGGGATGTGGCAAGAACTATTAAATCACTTAAAAAAAAATGGGCCTGTGGATAGCCGTTTATAATACATGACAGAAAGATGTAAATGCCACTAAGAAAATTTTGGACAGTTTTGTGGAAGGAAGGCCTCTAGAGCTGAAAGTTCAGTAAGTGCCTCATGGCAAAGCCATATGTATGGCTAAAAATCAAAGCAAACCCTGAGAACTAAACATTTGTGAGCTAACAAGGATTTTAAGAATGCTTATCAGAATCACCTTCAAAGCTTTTTTGCAACGGTGAAGGTCACATTGAATCCTTGCTGTGTGGTGAGAGAAGTCTACTAAAAGGGGCGTTAGAGCTCTATGTCTCCATATCAACACCTGATTCCTTGACCAAGAGTCAAAGGAGAGAGAGAGTGGCCTGGATGCACTGGTGTCAAATGACTCTGGGGGAAAAAGAAGAAACCATGCAACCACTAACCCAAAGACAGGGTTGTGATCACAGGGCAGTTTGTATAATCCTTGAACAGGGAATGGCCTCAAATGTGTGTAAACAGTAGTTTACAAGATCACAGGAAATAACTAACTATGAATACAATTCTGGCCAATGGTTGCTTCTCTTTTCTTAGAGTGATTTTTTATTTCACTAAAAAGAGAACAGAATTCTGGGCAAAAGAAGTGGCTCTGGAGAGAAAACCAATGATTCCCTTTCTAGTTACTCAATTGTGTTGAGTAATTTTACAGAGAATGGGTGATAATTTTTATGATTTCGTATAACTCTCAATTATTATGAGCTTTAGAGTTAAAACCATAAAAAGAAACATTAATTTGTTTTTTCATGCAGTAAGCATTTTTGCTGGCAGATAGCATTCTTGAATCAGCTCTTTCCTTAGAACCTTGACTTGTTTCTGGCGGTAATACTCATATCTAGTGGAAAGAAGCTGACAACCAAAAAGTAAGAGTACTGAACTATTTCACACATTTTAACATTTATTGGTAATGGTGTGTTTTAGTTTTGTTTTGTTCTGAGGGAATGGACAAATGAGAGAGTAAATCAGGGTAACCTTTTTCTTTCAGTATCTAGGAAGCTATAAGAAATATTTAAAACAAGCTCAGGATACAGTGTAATTGTGAACAATGGATTAAAAAAGCCTAGGATTATTTCCAGTAAGTAATTTCATTACTTGGTATATACCACTACAAGGAGAAAGACCAAAGAAATGGACATAAATCCTCCCAAGCCTCTGTAATGTACTTGAAAATAACACTGGGGACCATCGAATAGAATAGAAAACTAATAAATCAAAAAGAAAGCTCACAAATGGAACTACTTTAACAATTTGGAAGGGCTGAGATATACATAGATTCTGTCCTTTGAATTTTTGATTCAGTACAGTATTTATGGTACCTTTTCCAGCAGCTAAAAGTGTAATAATATACAGCACAAAGCTGAATGTAAAGCCTTGACTTCATGTCTTGTCTACCACAAGCAATTCTATGACTTTAAACAAGTCTCTAATCACCCCCAGATCTCATTCACTTAAATCTACAGGCATGCCTGTATATAGATACTCTTTGTACTTTTGAATCTAATTCCTGAAAACCTAAAAGTACTTTAAAAAAAGCCTATTAGCAATTTATTTTTAAATCAGAAAGCAGTAGAGATCAGAACCTGTAGCTATAAAGGTGACAAAATAAATACTGCAAATTAAACGTGAGAATTCCATGTCTGTATGCTCATAAAGGAAGTTGTATTTCCATGTTTATTATTTCTGCCTCCTGAGAAACATCTGGCACTAGAGATCCTGGGAAACACGGCTGCTTACTCTAGCTATACTCTCAGTGTTCTTTGCCCCGTGTTGCAAAGGAGGGTTTTTTGCGTGTTATGGATCTTTTCCATTCCTGTTCAAATACATAATGATTACTTTTTAGATCCATCCAAGTCTACATTCCAGGGTGATCAGAACTCAGCAGGTGACCCTAACTTAGCTACATCCTCCTCATCCTCATCTCAACATTCTGCTTCCTAACAAGCAGGATTATAACCCTTCTTTTCATACATTTTATATCTTCCTCTGACTGCTTCCCAAGACATCTCTCATTCCCTACCATTTTAATGAGCTTTTCTCTTTTTTATTTCTAAATGTTATCAACTATAGAGGAGAGCATTTTCTCTACACACTAAAAAAAAAAAAAAAAAAGCCTGATTTTAATTCACTGAGCTGCTACAGACTCACTCCGACCCTGGCCAAAGTAGTTGAGCAGTCTATCCTCAGTGTTTTTAGCTATATGATGAGTGTTGGGGACTATCAATTGCTCAGCATAATAAATATTCTCTGATAGTTATTGCTACTATTTTTAATGTAAATAGTAATTGTAATAATGATAATTATAATGAACAGAAGGATAAAGGTCTATCATTCCATGTGCTTTTCACAAACTATGAGACACAAAGAATTTTATAAATCACACCTAAATTACTCTTTATTCTTCCAAATATCACTGAGAATCAGTCAATAACTCCTAAAGTGAATGTATTATGAGACTTTAAAATTTCTTTCAACAACACACTTATGTGTTTTGAGTCTAGAGCTAAAGTACAATAAAAATTAACAAGGCTTCTTTCTTCTAGGCTATGTTAAGTTCTTCTTCATCCTTTTAAAGAAAGTTCTGTAAGTCCTTGCTGAATGAATTTCTGAATTAGGTCTAGTTTTACCAAAAACATGTTTGAAAAAGTTCAGAGGAAAAATACTGATATGCATTTTGAACAAACCAAGAGGTGTTTTTATATATGTTAAAATACCACTTACTGATCTGAAACTAGAAAACAGATTATTTCTATGGATTGCAACTATGTAACTGTCTTCCAGGTAAAGGCATTTTTCACTATTTCCATGACAAGTATTTGAGTGCTTACATGGTAACAGGCAGAGTCAGTGACAGATAGAGGGATGGTTTCAAATCTCACTGGGCAGATTTGAGCACTTGGGTTGAGAGGGGAATGGAAATGGAATCCCCATCATTCAGAGAAGCAGACATCATTGCATTTCCGGTGTTCTCCAGAGTCTTCTGCGGACTACTCTGTAATTACTTCATTCTAACAGGGCAGTTATATGTAGAAATAATTTAGCGAAAATATATACATGCTGCAAAGGATCCTCCTTTCCTCGACATAGAATATGCTTGTTTGCACTCCTTGTGGGAAGAATACACTTTCTATCCTCTTGACTTTGATCTTGGCTATGTGGCTTGTTTCATCTAATATGATTGATGTCACTATGCACATGATGAGAGTGGAGGCTTGAAATTATCTTGTAAAGTTGGGCTTTCCCCATTGAATATCAGTGAACTGTGGTGAGAATAACCTCCCCCAAAGACCTGGGACCCTTTGCATGTTGAACTCAGAACGAACACATGTGAAGTTAACATAAGCACAACTCATAGTTTGGAGCTCAGACCAATAGCCCCTCAGCTTGAAGCAGAGAGGCTCAGAGTTTGGACTATACTGGACAGTCTACAAGTTGAACTGCTAAACTCCCAACATAAGAGTATTTTTGTTCACCATCAAGACTGTGCTTCCTTTTCATGCAGCAAATGCCTCCTTTTCCAACAAAGTCTCAAAGCTGGCATATAGAACAAACAATTGCTACATGTGTGCTAGTGAAACAATGCTGCTGCTGCTGAGTCGCTTCAGTCGTGTCTGACTCTGTGTGACCCTGTAGACGGCAGCCCACCAGGCTCCCCGTCCCTGGGATTCTCCAGGCAAGAGCACTGGAGTGGGTTGCCATTTCCTTCTCCAATGCATGAAAGTGAAAAGCGAAAGTGAAGTCGCTCAGTTTTTTCTGACTCTTAGCGACCCCATGGACTGCAGCCTGCCAGGCTCCTCCATCCATGGGATTTTCCAGGCAAGAGTACTGGAGTGGGGTGACATTGCCTCTCCGAGTGAAACAATAGGAATAGGTGAAAGTTAGCAGAGCAACACAGACAAAAATTGATTTTTTTTTTTTTTTTTTTGGTCATGCCATGTGCTTTGTGGGATGTTAGCTCCTTGAGCAGGGATTGAACCCAGGCCATGGAAGTGAAAGCACAAAGTTCCTAACCATTTAACTACCTGGGAACTCCCAAGAAGTGATTATTCACAGAAGAGGAGTAAAGATAATTTTCCTCTAAATAGGTGTCAAATGAGAAAGGGTTCACCAGGAACAACGGGAGAAGAAATGGAATTTCAGGAATTCGGTAAATATACTAGCAATGGGTAGAGGGGGAAATCATCAACCTAAAGGAAAAACTATAGCAAATACTTTAATCCATGAAAGGTATTATGCTGACTGCATAGCACAAGTGTACTTTTCAATCACCTCATGGCAGGCATTTTTCACAAATACTCAGATCTGTGACTTTTGACAGTGACACAGCTAGTGAGTAGCCCAACTGGATTTTACACCCAGGCTCCTCCAACACTATCTTTCAAATACATTATCTTTCCACTATACTTCCCTAAAGTGTTGTGAGACCTAATTTCTGATCGCATTTAGTAATACTCTGTACTTAAATTTTTTTTTCACTATTAAATTGGATAAATGTGTGATTATATATACTTTTTCCACCTGTTTTGAAGAGAATAAATTATTTCCCCTTGGGTTGCAAAAAGAAATGGAAAAACAACATAATGATATCCCTTATGGAGTCGGTAATGATTAAAAGCACTGTGGCATTCAGGATTGCTTCTCAAAAGGAACTAATAATGGGGGTTTGATAAAAAGCCAGAGCAGCTCCCCTCTTTTTTTCTGCTCCCAGGCTTCTAACACTGGATAATGTGGGTGCCTACTGCATTTTAAAGAACAGAGTTCCTTGTTCAACAACAAGGCAGAGCATCTTTTAAGAGATGAATGTAATGGAGGTCATAACCTGCATTTTTTCTATTACCAACAATTTGAATGTCAGCATGCTCTTTTCCTGTGGCTGTTCAGCTAGATTCTTGCTCATCTAGACTTCTGATTTCTTATCATTCTTGCTTCAAGCCCCTTTAACACTATTACCAGGGCTTAATGCCTGTAATAGTGTGCATACACATATACAGACACTCTAGTAGAGAGGTTCTTTATATTGTTGGTAAAAGGAAAATGAAAATAAGAAGCTATGACTTTTCAATTCTTGCAAAGTTAAAGCCAAACACCTTAGTATGGAATACATGGCTTCTCAAATATTGGACTTGTTTTCTTTCTGAGAACTTCTACCTCCAGCTCTGCACACGATGCTTGGTATTGGTTTAGTCACTAAGTCGTGTCCAACTCTTGCGACCCCATGGACTGAAGCCTGCCAGGCTCCTCAGACCATGGGATTCTCCAGGCAAGTACACTGGAGTGGGTTACCATTTTCTTCTCCAGGAGATCTTCCCAGCCCGGGAACTGAACCTGGTTCTCCTACATTGCAGGCAGATTCTTTACCGATTGAGCTATGAGGGTAGCGCACTATGCCTAGTTGTCACTAAATTTCTGATCGTTCTCTGTGTCTGTCACATCTACCCCAGCTTTGCTCTGTCATGGCCATGAATTCCATTTTTAAAATATCTTTGGTGCTTTGTAAATACTTTAATGTTATTTGAGACCCAGCACTGGTTTCATCAGGTTCATCTAGGATTTTCCCACCCTTCCTCTAAACCCAGGTTAGACAATGCCCTCCTGCATTGTTTTAGTTGCAGTGAGACAGTACCCAAAGGAACTAGGTCAACAGCAGAAAAGCCAGTTTGCAGGAAAAAAAAAAAAAAAAAAAAACATTTTGCCAAGGAACCAGCCCTTGAGTTGGTTCTAAGTTTCAGCCTAACCCCAAATAGCATGAAAATTCTGACCTTCTATGTTCTTTTGTTTTTAACCCCAAGAACAGGTTCCCATGAGAAACTATTAGCCTGTTTTGACCACATTAATTCAAATTTAAACTTATTTTTTTCCTGGAGAATCATTCAACTTAAGATTTATCCTGAAATTTTCTTCATTATTTATCCCTAATAAAAATAACTTAGTATATATCCAATAGACCTCCAAATGTATTTTTTTTTTCTAATTTCTGTGATGATCTTACCTAATAGTGTCAGAGGTAAATGTAGAAAGTAAATTTAGAAGGAAGAGTTTCCACTTAACACACAAATAAGTCACAAGTATGACCAGTGATCAAGTCAGCAGTTGTTCTAGATTAAGTAACTATAATCTCCCTTTAAGGTACACCATGCAGCAGTGAACTCAGGCAGACAGGAGCAGCTGGAGACAGCTAAGTCGTCAATACTGCTGTCCCTACAAATTACCTATTACATCAGACAATAAGATCATAGAGCACTGGATAAGCTGTGAGATGTACAAATTCAATTAGGCTGCCAGTTGGAAAGCTCAAATGTAAAATATGGGAAGTTATTGGTTAAAGGAAATATGTATAAAACCTTGTCCACCACAAACATAGAGAAAATAAGGAATGCTCTTGTTACTAAGGTAAATCACAATTATTTATTTTGTCACATTACTTGATAACATTTTAATATTAAAAAATATTCTATAGCATCAATGAAGTTTTTAAGAAAATGTACAGTTAATAACATAAAAGCAAGTTCTAAGATGCTTCATAATACTTTATAAAGAAATCTGCAGAAACTAGCCCAGAGGTCTCATATCTGCCCATATGGTAAAAGCAGGTGGACCAGGAATGTGGCTGGAAAGCTTTGCTGCATGTGATTTTCTTAAAAAATATTCATTTTACATGATTTTACCTAGCCACACTATTTGTATTCTAATTCCATAAAAACTAAAAACAAATGAGAAACATATTGATTGATATTAATGGCAATACAAAATTATCAATAGCTGCCCAGTGTCAGAGCAGAAAACGAGAAAGAGAGAGAGAATAAAGAATGCTGTGTCTTAGGAAAAAAGAGGGGGAAACTATCAAGACAAATATTTCCTCACGTACCAAGTGAATTGTCATGTTGCAAAATATCATAAACATGAAATTTTTAAATAATTATGACTGATGTCTTTATAATGGCAGGGAAGTATGTTAATTTTAATGGAGATTTCAAAAAAGTCTTAGCAAATATACACAGCATCATTTCATAGGATGGAGTTATCTTTAAAAAGTCATTTAGCTGGCACAATATATTATAGCATATTATATTAGAAAATGTCAAATGATGTGATGTTTTTGGAAAGGCATGCAGACTTTGAGATTAATTAGAAGAATCCTCACATTGTATTAGCAAGTATTGAGGCTCAAAAAGATAATCACTTTCTAGAAGTCTAGAAGCCTAGAAGACAGTGACCATAAAATACTTTATTATGTGGAATACATTTTTGGACAGATTGTATACTTTGGCAGGGAGGGGCGCTTAATACTAACTTTTGGCCTGAAATATTTACTCTCCAGTGGGAGCCTGTAATCAAGTATGTATTAAACCAATCATAAAGGAGCTATCTGAAACTTTGTCCTCCTTAAGATGCAAAAAGGATCATTTGCTGCAACTTTTTGTGCAAATCATTGGACAATTCAGACACTGGGATTGCAGTCCATTCTGACCATGATCATCTCCTTCAGAAAAAATTTTTCACCACTTGCTGTGGAGAAAAATGAAGGCCACAGAAAATGTCATAGTACGTGATAATATCTTTGATATCACTTTTTGGCTTCAAGGAAAGTCATTTCATCTTCCCAGCTATTGAGCTGGGAGTCTATTCAGCCAAGTGTATAAACCACCAAGAAAGAGCAACCATTAACTATTATCAAATCAGTAAAGTTCCATTTGTCATCCCTGGGAACTTTCTGTCTTTCTGGGGAAGCAGTAAAGAGACATTAGACATGATGCCTTTGGCCATAAATAAAATAAAATCCACCCTCAAAACGACTTAAATTGAAATGGTGACTAAATATTTCTTATTTCAACAATTTCAGAGAGAGAATTTTTCCAGGACTGGTTAATTGAGTTAGCCAGTGAAATAATCAATACTTGGGTTCTTTTTATTTTTCTATCCTGCTATTTTCCACATATTTTCCTCCAAGTTAATTCACTTCATGGCATAAAGAAGTGTATAACAATTCTAGGCATCAAATGAATACACAAAATTCAGCAGAATTAAAAATGAAAAGAAAAGAAACAAAGCAAAAGGGGATTTCTTCTGTGTGGCTCATTTTGACACCAAAAACCAAATAAACCAATAACATTTCCTACTTCATTAGCTAGCAAGGGGAATCTTGACACTATGACAGTTTAGTGTGGTCCTGAAAAAGTCTTAAAACTGAAACCAGCTGATAAAGATGAGATCATACGTGATTTTTTTCCCAAATGTTATCACTTTTATAATGTTTGTTTTATATTTAGTGGGAAAACTTGATTACTAGTAAGACTACTTTCTTTAGATTTGTGATAGTGTCTTAAAAAGTTTTCCTTACTATCAAATTATTTTTAACAGAAATACATTTTTTTCAAGATGGTTTCCTAGAATTTTATGTTTGATTCTTGTTTTATTTACTATTAAAATGCAAAGACCTGATCCACAAAGCATAGACGCATAGACACATGCCAAAATATTTCTCAAATATGTGTTGTTGGTTAGTTGCTAAGTTGTGTCCTTCCTTTTTGTGACCCTATGGACTGCAGCCCGCCAGGCTCCTCTGTCCAAGAGACTTTTCCAGGCAAGAATACTAGAGCTGGCTGCCACTTCCTTCTCATGCCCTCCTCCAGAGGATCTCCTCGATCCAGAGACCAAACTCACAACTCCTGTATCTCCTACGTTGGCAGGCAAATTATTTACCACTCAGCCAACTGGGAAGCCCCAGTATGTATATATATATATGTATATATACATGTAGCATGTAGCAAGAAATCTTCCCTTTTTTTGTTTGTTTGTCTTTTACCCCCAAGAACAGGTTCCCATGAGTAGTTATCAGCCAGTTTTGACCAGATTAATTCAAATTTATGCTTATCTTTCCTGTAGACTCATTCAATTTAAGATTTGTCCTGAGATTTTCCTCATTAAGTTATATTATTAATCCCTGCATATATATACATATTATCTTTTAATGGTTTGTATGCTCAAATCTGGGCTTTCCATGTGGCGCTAGTGGTATAGAACCCCCTTGCCAATGCAAGAGACATAAGCGATTCAGGTTCAGCCTCTGTGTTGGGAAGATCCCCTGGAGGAGAGCATGCATACCCACTCCAGTATGCTTGTCTGGAGAGTCCCATGAACAGAGGAGACTGTTGGGCTATTGTCCATGGGGTCACAAAGAATAGAACATGATATACAGTCCATATGGCCGCAAAGAGTCAGACACGACTGCAGCAACTTAGCGTGTACACATGCTCAAATCTAAAAATAGCAGTAGTTATTTACTGAGGAGTGTACATATATTCCAGGGACTCTCAGGTTACAAGTTTCCTGGAACTATGCAGGAAGTCAGTGTTAAATCCAGCACACAAAACATTTCTCAGCAGGTAGCACATGGCATAGAATAACTTGTTAATTTTATGTGAATGTATATTGAATAAATTTAACAGTGAATGGACCAATGACATTTGGGTTCAATCCAACTCTGCCATTTTTAAGTAATGCTCTTGTCAAATTACTCAACATGTTTGAGTGCTGAAAATAAAACTAATGATATCATTCACTGTTGCTTCGGGAAGAATTAAATTACATAAGATAATGTTTATGAAGTAAAATATCTGTTTCTACTAGTTATAATATCTATCATTTATAGTCTTTGCATTAAGCACTATTTAGTCACAATCTCCCTTTTTTTTTTTCAATTTCTACAAATCACTAGTGACTTTTTAACCACTATCATCCAGATAAAGAAACTAATACTAAAGAAATCAAGACGTGCAAAATCATCACAACAATTTAAATCTTTGATTTCTGGGAAGAAAAATGATTGAGTGTAGGGCTTCCCTGGTGGCTAAGATGGTAAAGAATCTGCCTGCAATGAGGGATACCTGGGTTTGATCCCTGGGTTGGGAAGATTCTCTGGAGGAGGGCATGGCAACCCCCTCCAGTATTCTTGCCTGGAGAATCCCATGGATAGAGGAGCCTGCTGGGCTACAGTCCTTGGGGTTGCAAAGAGACGGACACGACTGAGTGACTAAGTACACACATGCAGCAAAATTAGATACACATAGACTTTTTTAAAATTTTTATTTTTTATTAGTTGGAGGCTGATTTCTTTACAATATTGTAGTGGTTTTTGTCATACATTGACATGAATCAGCCATGGATATACATGCATTCCCCTTCCAGATCCCCCTTCCCACCTCCCTCTCCACCCGATCCCTCTGGGTCTTCCCAGTGCACCAGGTCCGAGCACTTGTCTCATGCTTCCAACCTGGGCTGGTGATCTGTTTCACCCTAGATAATATACATGTTTCAATGCTGTTCCTTGAAACATCCCACCTTCACCTTCTCCCACAGAGTCCAAAAGTCTGTTCTATACATCTGTGTGTCTTTTTCTGTTTTGCTTATAGGGTTATCGTTACCATCTTTCTAAATTCCATATATATGTGTTAGTATACTGTAATGGTCTTTATCTTTCTGGCTTACTTCACTCAGTATAATGGGCTCCAGTTTCATCCATCTCATTAGAACTGATTCAAATGAATTCTTTTTAATGGCTGAGTAATATTCCATGGTGTATATGTACCACAGCTTTCTTATCCATTCATCTGCTGATGGGCATCTAGGTTGCTTCCATGTCCTGGCTATTATAAACAGTGTTGTGATGAACATTGGGGTGCATGTGTCTCTTTCAGATCTGGTTTCCTCGGTGTGTATGCCCAGAAGTGGGATTGCTGGGTCATATGGCAGTTCTATTTCCAGTTTTTTAAGAAATTTCCACACTGTTTTCCATAGTGGCTGTACTAGTTCGCATTCCCACTAGTTCGCAAAAGAGGGTTCCCTTTTCTCCACACCCTCTCCAGCATTTATTGCTTGTAGACTTTTGGATAGCAGCCATCCTGACTGGCGTGTAATGGTACCTCACTGTGGTTTTGATTTGCATTTCTCTGATAATGAGTGATGTTGAGCACCTTTTCATGTGTTTGTTAGCCATCTGTATGTCTTCCTTGGAGAAATGTCTGTTTAGTTCTTTGGCCCATTTTTTGATTGGGTCATTTATTTTTCTGGAGTTGAGCTGGAGGGGTTGTTTGTATATTTTTGAGATTAATCCTTTGTCTGTTGCTTCGTTTGCTATTATTTTCTCCCAATCTGAAGGCTGTCTTTTCACCTTGCTTATAGTTTCCTTTGTTGTGCAAAAGCTTTTAAGTTTCATTAGGTCCCATTTGTTTATTTTTGCTTTCATTTCTAAAATTCTGGGATGTGGGTCATAGAGGATCCTGCTGTGATTTATGTCGGAGAGTGTTTTGCCTATGTTCTCCTCTAGGAGTTTTACAGTTTCTGGTCTTACATTTAGATCTTTAATCCATTTGAGTTTATTTTTGTGTATGGTGTTAGAAAGTGTTCTAGTTTCATTCTTTTACAGGTGGTTGACCAGTTTTCCCAACACCACTTGTTAAAGAGGTTGTCTTTTTTCCATTGTATATCCTTGCCTCCTTTGTCGAAGATAAGGCGACCGTAGGTTCGTGGATTTATCTCTGGACTTTCTATTCTGTTCCACTGATCTATATTTCTGTCTTTGTGCCAATACCGTACTGTCTTGATGACTGTGGCTTTGTAGTATAGTCTGAAGTCAGGCAGGTTGATTCCTCCAGTTCCATTCTTCCTTCTCAAGATTACTTTGGCTATTCAAGGTTTTTTGTATTTCCATACAAATTGTGAAATTATTTGTTCTAGTTCTGTGAAAAATACCATTGGTAGCTTGATAGGGATTGCATTGAATCTATAGATTGCTTTGGGTAGTATAGCCATTTTGACAATATTGATTCTTCCAATCCATGAACACGGTATATTTCTCCATCTGTTTGTGTCCTCTTTGATTTCTTTCATCAGTGATTTATAGTTTTCTCACATAGACTTTAAAATCTAGAGTTGCTCTGGAGAACATTCTAAATCTGCACACTTTTAGAACCCAGTGTATTGGGTTGGGAAATAGCCCCATAGTTCCCAGTACTCAGCCTCTCCATATTGTCTTGTCTTCTCCCTATCTCATTGCCACTCCTTTTTAATTTCCTTTGCTAGCTAGTTCTTTACATTTCTGAAAGTAAAATTTTAGATAATCCCAGTGCTTAACATTCACCTGCTCTTAGTTTTGTATCCTTTGTCCAAACTTCTTAGAAAGTTATCTCCACTTATCCAGTTAGGCAGTTATCTCCAACTGTCTGCCTAGCATTCCCACTTAACTTTTCAGTAGTAATTTCAAACCATTAACAACTGCATCTTTTCACACCAACTGCTCCCTCCCAAATATACTCCTTTTCATTTTTTTTTTTTTTACCATTTAGTTGATATCAACTTCACCTTTCCAGATGCTGAATTCAAGGAAAAAAAAATTGCATTTGTCTTTGACTCTTCTGATTTCTGTCACTCTACACACAGTCAACATTCAGTATGGCAGTAGTACTCACATTCGTTTTGTGTTAATCTGGGTCTTCTGAGAATCAGATACCAAGATAGGATTAAACATGTAAATGTATTAGGAGTAAAGCCCATGAGAGAAAATAAGGACAGAGCCTGGAGAGTCAGAAACGAAACTCAGGTCTGACTCAAAGTAAGGAGAAAGAGAAGATGGGAATCTGGGTGAAAGGCGCTTTGGCAACAGGACAATTCTGAGGGTTTAGCAGGGCCATTGGAGAGTTCTTAAGCCAAGGTAGCCTGTGAGATATTTCTGCATCTTCCAGAAATGAGTTTTTTCTCAGAATCCCTGCCATGCTTACTGGTTTCTTTGGTAGCCCACGGGAAACAGCCTCCACCAGAACCTACTGATGGATTCCAGAGTACTCTTAGTCAGAGCTCTGAAAGGCACATCCTCACTGTGCGCACATACTGTCATCGCCTTGGCCCAGGGCGTTATCATCTCTAGGTAGACTTCTTGGAGTAGCTTGTTGACTGATCTTGTTTGTTTGCCTTTTCTTCACCTCCATCTTTTCTCAGCATAATTTCTACTGTGCCTCTTTCAAGACATAAGTCAGATCCTGTCACTCTCAACTGAAACCTTCCAGTGCTCTCCCATTTTTGAGTAAACCACAAAATCATTATAATGAGCTATGTGTCCCCACAACAGTCATTCAGGGCTTCCTCTTCGACCTTTCACTCACCACCACTCTAGTCCACTTGCCATTTTTCAAGCATAGCAGGTATTCTCTAGTCCAAGAGTCTCTATACTTGCTGTTGTCTCTGCTCAGAACTCATAACCACACTTGTCTTTATATTCACAATACCCAGTGTCTCTCCATTTAACCTACTGCATACTTAATTTTGTATTTATTTATTGTTTCCATTTCCCCAACAGTTAGAACATATGAGGGTAGGGGTTCTCATCTAACTGCTGCATTCCTAATGCCTATACCATTACCTACACAGATTAAGTGCTTAGAAAATATATTTTTGCATTTATAAATAGTGACAAACCAAGAACTTGTGGGGAAAACAGATGGGCAGTCAAATTTTAACTTAAACAACTGTTTCTCTTTGGAGAAATCAATTAGCCTCTGTACCTCAGATATAAAACAGTAGAACAGTATGTTCAAGAATCACCATATGTGTGTTGTGGGTATAAAAAATCACAACTACGTAAACATTTCAGATGTTGCAAAAATCCCATTTACCATTGCAATATTTATCCAACTAGGTTGGAGTCTGCTATCCTGTCATTCCAAACTCAACTCAGGTGATGACTGGATGACAACACAGATCTGAGCATTTTCACGCTGAGGTACTTTGTTTTCAATTTCCTTGAGGGATTAAAGTCACTTTTCTTTCCTGACCAGAGATATTCCAAAAAGTATAAATTAATGAACTATGAGCATTTATTAACATGGATTGAAAAACTGGCTTTGCTTCACTGGGTATGTAAACAGAGAAAATAATTTTACAATTCTCAGAAACAATTCCTTTATTTATAATGTAATGATAGTTACACTTTTCTTTCTAAAAGGTTCTGATATAAAGTTAATAAAACATCTAAGATAGATTTATATTAAGTAGCCAGTACCCTTAAAAATATCACTTTACCTGAAGGTGGCAGAAGGTCAGTGATTCTCAATAAAGACAGTGAAAGTATTAGACTATTTCCATATACCTGAAGGGCATAGTTTCTAATTTGGTGCTGTTGGTCTCTACCACTGCACTGCTCCTAAAATATTTAATGAAATAAAATATTAGTATTCCAAATTCACTATATCATAAATCTGGGATGACTGAAGAATAAGACAAAGTCATCATCATATAAGATCACCTGAGCATAAAACACATTCATCCCCCAGTTTCTTTCCAGGAGACACACTACTCCTGACCTGAGATGTCCTATGTCAATATGATGTATTAGATGAATTATTTTCTGTTTAATGCTAGGACAACAACATAGCTTTTCTTTATTGACCGTGATATCTCATTTTTTAGAAATATAAGCGCTAGAGTTTCAAAAGATCTGATAAGAGCCTTACTCTTTTTACCACAGTTTCTCTAGTTATATTATCATCTTCACACAAGCATTCAGATTATGCATGCTGTTATGTACATTCTGAAGAATACCAACTTATTCTCTACTCTTTAAATAATATACAGTCAAAGATAGGGGATCTGTAACAAATTGCTTTACAAAAACATACTAATGAGTAGTTGCCTGAAAATTTACTAGTGTACTTTTAAGACATAGTGTGTTATTTCAGAGTATAAAGTATAATTGATTATATCACAATAATTTCTTACATAATTATTACTTGCTGAGTTAAAATACTGAATTTCCAGTCATTCTTTCTGATGACCTGAGCCATGAAAAGGCAAACTCTGAGGTCACTGCACTTTTAGTTGACAGTAGTTGTACACCAAGCTCCTTCAAAGCATGTTTTGTTTTTTGTTTTTTTCCCAGAAAGTATGTTGGTTTGATTCACTAAGCATAATTATAATAAATATATTTTATTGTTAGTCTTATAATAAATTAGTAGTTTTATAGTTTACCAGCTACATGGGACACACTTGGAAGTATAGTTAAAAATATACCAAAACATCAGTAAAATTTTAATCTCTTCCAGATAAACTAGGGAATATGTTCACCTTATCAGGCACCTACTGTGTCTTTGTGAGGCTCTTTAATATATATCATCTCTAGTTTTTCTAATAAATTTGAAATTATATTAATAGTTTACTCAAATCCATACAAACTTATCTAGGATTTGAACACTTTATTTTGCCAACTAGAAACACATATTCCTTCCACCATTTTACATGTCTTCCCTGTAAACATATGCTTCAGATCAACCCTTTGCAAAATATTACACAACACTTAAGAAGTATTAATTGATATCTGTGGAGAAAGCACTGCTTGCTTGGAGGTTACAGTCTAACTGGAGACACAGAATATATTAACAGATATTAGAGAAACATGGGCACATAGAAGAGATTCATTCTGAGAGGGGCAATTCCATTTTAACACAGTGACTGACCAGATAATCAGTAAATACTTCCAGAGCAGTATGCTAAAAAAGCTGGATGAAACATGAAACATTGGTTTCAGTGCACATCTGAGTTGAAAGAAAACAATAGAAATGTCAGTTCCTAAAGGAGCTAAAAGTCTCTTGCTGAGGGTGAAAGAGGAGAGTGAAAAAACTGTCTTAAAACTCAACATTTTAAAGACTAAGATCATGGCATCCGGTTCCATCACTTCATGGCCAAGCAGATGGAGAAACAGTGGAAACAGGGATAGACTTTATTTTCTTGGCTCCAAAATCACTGTGGACAGTGACTACAGCCACAAAATTAAAAGACTCTTTCTCCTTGGAAGAAAAGCTATGACAAAGCTAGACAGCATATTAAAAAGTAGAGACATCACTTTGCTGACAAAGATCTGTATAGTCAAAGCTATGATTTTCCCAGTAGTCATATAGGATGTGAGAGTTGGACTATAAAGAAGTCTGAACACCAAAGAATTGATGCTTTCAAATTGTGGTGCTGGAGAAGACCCTTGAGAGTCTCTTGGACTGCAAGTAGATCAAGCCAGTCAATTCTAAAGGAAATTAATCCTGAAAATTCATTGGAAAGATTGATGCTAAAGCTGAAGCTCTAATACTCTGTCCACCTGATTCGAAGAGCTGACTCATTGGTGAAGACCTTGATTTTGGGAAAGACTGAAGGCAGGATGGGGGGTGGGACAGAGGATGAGATGGTTGGATGGCATCATCAATGGACATTTGTTTGAGCAAATTCTGAGAGATAGTAAAGGACAGAGAAGCCTGATGTGCTGCAGTCCACGAAATTGCAAATACATGGATACCACTTTGCAACAGCACCCCCAAAATGTGAGAGAAGACAGAACACCAAAGAAGTCAGTGGGGGTGACTGAGCTATTAACACACTGAGAGTAAATTTCTAGCTTACTATTTTAAACCTAAAATACTTGAGTTTTCAAACACATAAGGATTGAAGATACAAGACTTGGGGTTCCCATGAGGCAGAAATGAAATAGAGATCTTTACCTATCCACCTTTGAAATGTCAGTTCTCAAACAGGTTTGACACTGTTGCACTACTAGATGCTTGTACTTTTGTGCTTTTTTTTTTTCTGGTTTTTTTTTTTTTTTTTTTTTTTTTTACGACAATGAATGGGAAGAGGCATTACAGAATTTAGAAAATTAATCACTTTTTAAGATGTAAACCAAAGGAAGGTTTAATTTAAAATATAGAGAAAATATTTTTTAAACTCTAAATTGTTAAATTCTATTTGGAAACTCAGTTACATATCCATGATAAGAAAGGATCAGAAAAATAAGTTCTGTATAATTTGTAGAAACATTAATGACAACCCACATATTAAGATGGCTTCAACCCAAATTTCAAGTATACATTTTTCAGAGTATCCAGACTATTTAAAACTTATGTGTAAGCAAACAATTTCTAAAGCATATAAGATATGAATTTCTTTTAATACACAAATACCTTAATTTGAAAATAATTTCTTAAATCATATACTTAGAAATAAATATATTCTGGGTTCTGCTAATAAGGCAACCTTCAGAAACAGTTAGATAAGAGACTAGAGAAATTAGCATATATTATCTTGAGTCTCTTTGATCTGGTTTATGTAGAGGAAACATCTGTTGGCATAAATAACAGCTCATGTGAAAGCATAGAACGGGATCTTTAGTAATCGATATTTTGTATTCACTGAAATGTTAGTATTTATTTTCTGCTTCCCATTTGGGTTGCCTTTATAATCCTCTCCGTGGATTATATGTTAAACTTAATTGCTAGAAAGTGTTAGGTGGAATTAAAACTGGCACAGTATTTGTGGTTACAAACAGCTAGGATGAAACCCCTGCTTCTCAATATCTATCTGACCAAGAACAAGTGTTTAACCTCCTGGAGACCCTATATCTTTCACACTTTAAATTGAGATAAGTATGCCTATTTTACAAGATGAGCGTAAGAATCATTAATATGCATGCAAAGCCTCTAGTAAAAAGTAGATTTTTTAATGTAGCTATTCTTATCACTATACATCAGAATTACCTGTGGACTATTTTAAAAATTCAGACCTGCCCCTGAAATTACAGTCTATGGTTGTGGTCTATTACCAAGTCTACAGATAGGTACAAATAGCAACGGAGACGTTCTTAGTTACATTAGTCAGAGACAGCTATGTAAATGCTTTATCCATGTTTTTTTCAAGCTTCACACTTTGTATAATTAAAGCTTCATTTTTTCCATAGGTGCCTTATATTAAGATATAATTTATTTGGTGACTACATTGTGTTAGGAACCTTCATAGACTTGGTTTAGGAAATTCTTCAAAACAGTCGTCATAGATCTTCAACTTTGTGTTACAAGTGATTAGGCTGAACTTCAGTCAGATAAAATAACACCCTAAGACGACTCAAGTAGTAAGTACAGAGGTGAGATTTCAGCTCAGGATTCTAAGATCTACCACTGAATCCTCTTTCAATACCTAACTCAAATATCTTCATGAATTAACTTCCTTCATCAGGTAGATGTATGGTTTCTACTTTCATCTGTCCTTGCATGTTTCACCTCTGCATTATGGCACTTTTCACTCTAACCTCTACTTTTCCACTTATACATCTCCTTAACATACTGAGTGTGGGGTACTTAAGGGAAAATATTCTTGTTAGGCACTATAGGGAAGGTATGCTTGTTATTTGCTGTTCTGTAACCATACACTATATGCTTGCTTTCAGAAATAATTGAAACATTAAATGATCTGTGCTTGGCATCTTTTTCTATTTTTCTCCTGAAAAAATGTATTTGGCAGGGACTCAGGGTACATTGCTAAGACTTAACCTCCATGACTCAGATTTTACTAGAGGAAAGTTATGACATCAAAATAACAAAAGAATCAATAGAAATTATATTTTGAAATGTATCCACATGATTAGACTCAGTCAGAAGAAAGCTTAGAAATTCTTTATGAAGAAATAATTTCTTTTTACATCAGGTTGCAATGCATGGACCTAGAATTTAATCTGTGCAAACTCAGCTATTTATTTAAGTAAAATTAAAACCCCATGATGTTGGGCAGTTTTTTTTTTCTATCAATATCTTAGAGTGTTAATGTTTATTTATTTAATTTTTTTCTTATGTCTCATGGTATGATACATGTTTCTCTTTTAGAATAAAATTATTTTGGTAAACAATTACAAACTTACTGAAAAGATGCAAGTGCCATTTGCAAATGGCAAAAGTTGCATGAGCCACATGGTAATAAGCTGCCCCCATGATGTCTCATTAGAACCAAATATATTAATATGAAACTGAAAGTGAAAGTGAAGTCGCTCAGTCGTGTTTGACTCTTTGTGACCCCATGGACTGTAGCCTACCATGCTCCTCAGTCCATGGAATTTTCGAGGCAAGAGTACTGGAGTGGGTTGCCATTTCCTTCTCCAGGGGACCTTCCCAACCATTTCCTTCTCGAGGGGATCTTCCCAACCCAGGAAACCCGGGTCTCCTGCACTGCGGGCAGACACTTTACCATCTGAGCCACCAGGGGAGCCCATATATTAATATATTTTCCTCCAAAAAAAACTTTTTATTATATCCTCTCAGTTTAGCTTTCAAAAACATGAACTTAACAATGAATCTTTGCTAACACATTATTTCTCAGATATCATTCAAATTTTGCTAGTTGTTCCAATGATGTCACTTATTAGAAAATAAATCAATTTCAAACTGTGCATTGCATTTTACTCCTTTATGTTATATCTCTTTCAGTTTTCTGTCTCCTCCTTTTCCTTAGTTTCCTGGACATTGATACCTTTGAATATTACATGCCAGTTATTTTGTCGACTGTCCCCCCAAAGTAAGTGAGTTTGATGTCTCCTCATGGTTAGATTCAGGTTAGGCTACCTCCCCAGATGGCACTAGTTGTAAAGAATCTACTTGCCAGTGCAGGAGAAATAAAAGACACAGGCTCAATCCCTGTGTGAGGATGATACCCTGGAGGAGGGCATGGCAACCCCCTCCAGTATTCTTGCCTGGAGAATCTCATAGACAGAGGATCCTGGCAGGCTACAGTCCATAGGGTCGCACAGAGTTATACATGACTGAAAGGACTTAGCATGCACATACCTCTGCAAGAGTGTCTTACCTTGATTAGTCATGGTCAAGGCAAGACTGGATCTGTTGGCACAGACTCCAAGACCTGATGAGTCACAATAAGCCCAAGGCTCACATTTTTCTGGATTCCTGGCTTCTCTAGATTACTCTACCCTTTGGGGTTCACCATTTCTTCCAAACCACACACTCAATCCATGCTACATTTCTGGGTTTTCTGTTGTTGTTGTTGGTTTGTTGGTTGGCTTTCTTTTAGCCTAGTTTAGTAAACAAGTTTCACATACTCTCAACCCTGATTGAGAACTGAAACTGGTTTATTTTATTAGAGTTCTTTCCAGAAATATAACCAATAAATGTGCATGTATAAATATATGTATTCCATTCTCTCTCTATATATATATATCTGCACATGCACATTAGAGTCCAAAATCTAAAACTGATGCAGGAGGCTGGCAAGACTGATTTCACAGATGAACTCTGAAGACTTTCAACCGGCAGTGTTTCTTGTTGGGAGAGATCAGCCCTATTGTTCTATTAAGCTTTTCAGCTGATTGAATGGGAGTCCCACTCACATTTTGGAGAATAATTTGCTTTAATCAAAGTCCACTGATTTAAATTTAAATCTCATCCAAAAACACCTTCACAGAATCATCAAAAATAATGCTTGACCAAATATCTGGGCACCATGGCTCGGTCAAGTTGACACATAAAATTAAGCAGCACAGTTATCTACTCATCAGATAGTCTAAAGCTATCTTATACCCGATGTCTCAAGGTCCATTCTGTCCTCCAGCAAGACTCTTTCCCATGTCAGCACTGTAATATTTGTATATCCAGAAGCTATCAACTAGAAGCAAGAGGAAAATTTATGCTATGCTACACATTTCTGCTGGTTCACATCCTTGGGAGCTTCCTGGCTAACATCTGAAATTGGCCCCTATACAGAGAGTGCAAGGAAAGACCAAAGAAAAAGATCACTGCAGATGGTAGGAGGCAGGTTTAATTAGTAAGGGAATTATATACTAAGCTTGTCTTGAGTGGCTGCAAGGCAAGTGGATCTCCACACGTGCCCACCAGAATCTTAAAAGTTTATAGAGAAGCTTTAACTGGGTATTTAGTCCAGATGGCTTCAACATGTTACTCGTTCAAGGGTACGTCCTTGAAACAGCTCCCGCTGTGGAATCAGTGGGCTGAATATTACTCCAAGGATGGAGAAAGGGTGAGGACGCTGCTATCACCCAGGTACAGCTTGTGGGTCAACCAGGAGTCACATTCTCTTGATACCCTTATCCAACACTTTCATAGGTGCAGGATGTGAGGACCGGAGAGCGGTTATGATGTTCTCAATGTGATACCACATGTTCAAGTCAACAGAATATCCTCATATTTAAGATATTCTTATCACTGTAATTGTCTAAATGTCTCCATTGACACTAAAAACAATGAATGCTAGTGTTGGGACCTAGAGGCATACATTTTGGTGTACTGCAATGGAAGTAAGAGTTCCTTGAAAGTGTATGCATATGTTTGTGCATGCCAAGTCTATTCAGTTGTGTCCAGCTCTTTGAGACCCTGTGGACTCTAGCCCTCCAGGCTCCTCTGTCCATGAGATTCTGCAGGCAAGAGGATTTCCTCCAGGGGATCTTCTTGACCCAGGAATCGAACCAGTGTTTCTTACATTGCCTGCATTGGCAAGTGGATTCTTTACTACTAGCGCCACCTGGGAAGCCCCTTGAAAGTGTATGTTCTATATCAAAATCAATGTAAAATTTACATCCTCATAATATATTCGTGCATTTATTTACTTTTGGCTGCACTGCACAGCTAGTGGAATCTTAGTTCCCTCAGCAAGGATAGAACCTAGGCCCAAGGCAGTAAAAGCAGGGAGTTCTAACCCCTGAATGGCCAGGGAATTCCCACATCTGTGAACTTTTTAATCTAAATGTCTCAAAAATTTCTCCATTTCTTAGAAGAAAATCCATAATCTAATAAGAACCTTACTTGGGGCAAAGGTTTTCTCTATAAGCAGTAATTCACACTTTCCAAAATCACTGCAGTTATTGACTGCAGTCATGAAATTAAAAGACACTTACTCCTTGGAAGGAAAGTCATGGCCAACTTGACAGCATATTAAAAAGCAGAGACATTACTTTGCCAACAAAGGTTCATCTAGTCAAGGCTATCGTTTTTCCAGTAGTAATGTCTGGATGTGAGAGTTGGACTATAAAGAAATCTGAGCACTGAAGAACTGATGCTTTTGAAGTGGTGTTGGAGAAGACTCTTGAGAGTCCCTTGGACTGCAAGGATATCCAACCAGTCCATCCTAAAGGAGATCAGTCCTGGGTGTTCATTGGAAGGTCTGATGTTGAAGCTGGAATGCCAAAACTTTGACCACCTGATGCGAAGAGCTGACTCATTGGAAAAGACCCTGATGCTGGGAAAGACTGATGGCAGGAGGAGAAAGGGACGACAGAGGATGAGATGGTTGGATGGCATCACCAACTCAATGGACATGAGCTTGGGTGGGCTCTGGGAGTTGGTGTTGGACAGGGAAGCCTGGCATGCTGCAGCTCATGGGGTCGCAAGGAGTCTGACATGACTAAGTGACTGAACTGAATACTTTTCTACTAGTATCTCAATTCTGCATTCTTTTCACTGTCAGATAACCATAGAAACCCTCCTTCCCACAGATGAAGAATTTCCACAGCCACCACATGCAACAGTGTTTAGAGTAATGAATCAGTATCAGGGCTTCGGCAACAGGGTCCACACAGTTAATCTCATATCTTGCCCAGCTGGTATCAGCTGTTCCAGTTCACGAAGACCAAGTCAATAAGGAAAAACAGAATCACAACAGGAAAAATAGTGGGCTTCCTAGGGGCTCAGTGGTAAGGAATCTGCCTGCCGATACAGGAGCCACAGGAGACATAAGTTCGATCCCTGGGACATCAGGAAGATCCCTTGAAGGAGGAAATGGCAACCCACTCCAGTATTATTACCAGGATAGTTTCATGGACAGGGAAGCCTGGCAGGCTATAATCCATGGGGTTGCTAAGAGGCAGACAGGGCTGAAACAACTGAGCATGCAAAGGGGAAAAAAGAAAACATGTGAATCCACACCCGAAGGCCATCAGAATCACTCAGTGGAAATCTAAGGAAATTCTCTTTGTTTTCACAAAGTCAGATATCAGTGGGTGCCAGTTTCAGAGCCTATATAACCTTTGCAGAATCCATGATCAGTTTGCAGGTACTGAGAACATCAAATTGCAGGATGAACTGGTTGCAAACAATAAAAGAAAAGCCCACATTCTAACTGTGCAAGAGGAGAAGAAGGGGAAGTTGTTGATGACAAAGTAATCAAAGGTGAGGAATCAAACTGGTCATGATGCAAGAGAGCCTATAGAAAGAAGGCAATCTGAGTCCTGAAGAACCACTGCAATAGAATTGTAAACACTATGAGGACACAAATGATGTCATTGTCTGGAAATGTGGATTCTTTCTGAAGTCTCAAATGAGCACTTGCAGTCTCAAAAGAGTAAGTTGTAGTGTATCTGATAATTTCTGAAATTGTGGCTTCTTCTTGAATGATGTTAAAAAAAATGCTGAGATGAATCACATTTTATTTCTTCACTGATCACAAAATTTTAAGCATAGAGATCCCTAAACTAGATGGTAAATGAACATTTTGATCCAATGATGCTCTCCTTAGAAATATGCTACAGGTAAGGAATTATGGCACCTGCTCAGGAAAGGTAAAACTGACAGCTCTTCCAATTATGCCTTAGTCATTTGATTATATCTGCAACTTAACTGAGGCAATTGATTTCATGAAAATTAATTAAGCTCATGGTTCTGGTAGAATTTAATCCTCAAATTATAATACTTAACTTTATTCAAGCCTCCTTAAATTATAATGAAAAGAGTTTACTGAATAATTCTTTAAATGACGTTATATTAACATTTAAATGTAGTATTTGAAGCCTATTCTTTGTAATACAAAGTTTCTAATTATTGTAGTTTTACAAGCATATTCATACCAATTTATGTTTTTAGAGTCTTCTTGAAAAGGGGAAAATCATAATAGACGAAAATCATAATACAGTGGGCTAAGAAGCTTTTATTTTTCATGTTTTACCAGTATGTTGTAAATCATTAAAGAACATGAGCAAATGACCCATAGAAATCCACATATGTGTTTCTTTAAATATATGATAAAGCAGGAAGTTTTAATACTGTGTACTTCTCTAAGAATGAATCAAATACTCAGCATCATAAATATTCTTTTTGGTCTTTGTGTTTTGAATAAAGTACTGAAATAATATCTTTTTATGGCAATTACAAATAAAGAAATTTACATAATTATTCTGTAATAATGTAATTGTTGCCATGTAGACTATAGAACATAAAAAGCATTAAGTAATTGTAGGGTTATTTATGGCCTGAAAATTGTCTGGCAATTATGCTAGAGGTAATAGTAGCATGAAATTCGCAGCTTAATTGTTACTTGATTTTTAAAATGCAAAATGTGTTCTTTTATTATAGACCTAAGCACCTAACCACATAATTATATCACATGCTTTGTACAGAATGGAAAAGTGGGCACAATTCAATGGAGAAAAATATTCTTCTACTCAATTTAAGTACTTGAAAACTTAGGTATTTTAAAATTGGCTATGTCATTTAATATCAATTTCCACATTTAAAAACTAGGAAGTTTGACTTAGAAGTGGCTCAAATAGTAAAGAATCTGCCTGTAATGCAGGAGACCCAGGTTTGATCCCTGGGTCAGAAAGATCCCCTAGAGAAGAAAATGGCTACCCACTCCAGTATTCTTGCTTGGAGAATTCCATGGACAGAGGAACCTGCTGGGTGACAGTCCATGGGGTCACAGAGAGTTGGACATGCCTGAGAAACCAACACTTTCATTCTCACTTTCACAATACTTCTTCTTTAGGATACCTTAAGTCTTATGTGTGTATGGTGTGCACATGCATGGTATCACCTTCTCTGTTCTTGCAAAATATCATTATCAGGAAGTTGACATTGTTGTTGTTAAAATATTTTATTAGAACATGGCATACATGATATATTCTATCTCTTACACCAATGTGAAAAATTCCTTTCTGAGAATAAGGTACGGTCATTTTGGAAGACATAACTGACAAATGTGCTTGACAGTCACAGTTTATATTTATCAGAGATAAGAACTGTAATAGAGAGGACTACCCCTCCCTAACCCCAACAATCTGATTTCCCACTTTTAACCTTTTTTAGTCACCAAAAAGCAGCCAGATCCTACATCACCATTCACTCCCACATTTTAGTCCTTATAAGGCTCTTAACATCCTTATTCATTTGTTTTCTCAACTTTTTCAATATTTATGGCCATTCCTCAGAACACTTACAAGTCAGTTAACTTTTTTATGTTTGAAAAAATATTAGTTCTGTCCTTAATATATTTTAAGAAAGAAATTATGCTAAAATGCCCATATTATCCTAGGCAATCTACAAATTTAATACAATCCTCGTTAGAATACTGGTGAATTTTTTCACAGAACTAAAACAAATACCTCTAAAATTTATCAGTTCAGTTCAGATGCTTAGTCATGTCTGACTCTGTGACCACATGGACAGCACCTGGGAAGCATGTCAGGCTTCCCGGTCCATCACCAACTCCCAGAGCTTGATCAAACTCATGTCCATCGAGTCAGTGATGCCATACAACCATCTCATTCTCTGTTGTCCCCTTCTCCTCCTTCCTTCAACCTTTCCCCGCATCAGGGTATTTCCCCAATGATTCAGTTCTTCACATCAGGTGGCCAAAGTATTGGAGCTTCAACTTCAGCATCAGTCCTTCCAATGAATATTCAGGACTGATTTCCTTTATGATGGACTGGTTGGATTTCTTCACAGTTCAAGGGACTCTCAAGAGTCTTCAGCAACACCAGAGTTCAAAAGCATCAATTCCTCAGTGTTTAGCTTTCTTTATAGTTCGACTCTCACATCCATACTTGACTACTGGAAAAGTCATAGCTTTGACTTGATGGACCTTTGTTGTCAAAGTAATGTCTGAGTTTTTTAATATGCTGTCTAGGTTGGTCATAGCTTTTCTTCCAAGGAACAAGTATCTTTTAATTTCATGGCTGCAGTTACCATCTTCAGTGATTTTGGAGCTCAAGAAGGTAAAATATATCACTCGTTCCATTGTTTCACCATTTATATGCCATGAAGTGATGGGACCAGATGCCATGATCAGTTTTCTGAATGTTGAGTTTGAAGCCAGCATTTTCATTCTTCTCTTTCACTTTAATCAAGAGGCTCTTTGGTTCCTCTTAACTTTCTGCCATAAGGGTGGTGTTATTCGCATACCTGAGGTTATTGACATTTCTCCAGCAATCTTAATTCCAGCTTGTGCTTCATCCAGTCAGGCATTTCACATAATGTACTGTGCATATAAATTAGATAATCAGGTTAACAGTATACAGCCTTGACATACTCCTTTCCCAATGTGGAACAGTCCATTATTCCATGTCTGGTTCTAACTATTGCTCCTTGACCTGCAAACAGATATCTCAGGAGGCAGGTCAGGTGGTCTGGTATTCCCATCTCGTTCAGAATTTTCCAGAGTTTATTGTGATCGACACAGTCAGAGGCTTTGGCATAGTCAATAAAGCAGAAGTACATGTCTTTCTGGAATTCTCTTGCTCTATCTATGATCCACTAGATGTTGCCAATTTGATCTCTGGTTCATCTGCTTTTTCTAAATCCAGCTTGAACATCTGGAAGTTCTCGGTTCACATATTGTTGAAGCATGGATTGGAGAATTTTGAGCATTGCCAGCATGCAAGATGACTGCAATTGTGCAGTAGTTTGAACATACTTTGGCATTACCTTTCTTTGGGATAGTAATGAAAACTGACATTTTCCAGTCTTGTGGCCACTGCTGAGCTTTCCAAATTTTCCTGGCATTTTGAGTGCAGCAATTTAACAGCATCGTCTTTTAGGATTTCAAATAGCTCAGCTGGAATTCCACCACCCCCACTAGCTTTGTTCATATTGATGCTTCCTAAGGCCTACTTGACTTCACACTCCAGGAGTGTGAAGTCTAAAATTTATATGGAACCACAAAAGGCCCCCAGGTGCCAGTGTCTTGAGAAAAAAAGAATAAAGCTAAAGGATTCATGTGTGCTGATTTATACTAGAAAGCTAAGCTAATCAAATTATAAAGGCATTGGCACAAAAACAGATACATAGATCAATGAAACAGAATTGAGAGCTCCAAAGTATACCCATAAAACTACATTAATTAATTAATATATGACAAAGGAGGTCAGAATATACAGTACAGGGAAACTGACTTTTCAATAAGCTATACTGGAAAAACTGGACTCCTATATGTAAAAGAAGGCCTCCCAGATGGTTCAGTGGATAACTAATCTGCTTTCAATGTAGGAGATGCAGGTTCAATCCCTGGGTCAGGAAGATCCCCTGGAGGAGGAAATGGCAATCTCCTCCAGTATTCTTGCCTGGAGAACCCCAAAAACAGAGGAGCCTGGTGGGCTACAGTCCATAGGATCACAACGAGCTGGACACGACTGAAGCCACTAAGCATGTATGCATGCACATGCAAAAGAATGGATTTAGGACGTGTTAATCATACCATATACAAAAATAAACTCAAAATGACTAAAGATCTAAATGTAAGAGCTGAAATCATAAACCTCCTAGAAGAAAACATAGAACACTCTTTGACATAAATGGTAGCCACATTTTTTTCTGAGGGGAAGGAGGGATCTGTCTACTATGATTCCTGAGTCGGGAAGATTCCCTGAAGAAGGGAAAGGCTACCCACTCCAGTATTCTGGCCTGGAGAATTCCATGGACTGTATAGTTCATGAGGTCGCACAGAATTGGACATGACTGAGCAACTTTCACTCCTGTCTACTATGGTAAGGAAAATAAAGGCAAAAACAAACAAATTGTTCCTAATTAAATTTAAAATCTTTTGTACTACAAAGAAAATCACTGACAAAATGAAAAGATAGCCTACTGAATAGGAGAAAAAAATTCCAATAATATGACTGACAAGATATTTGTATGCAAAATATATAAACAGTTCACACAGATGTTTAAACAAATAAAAAAATCAGCAGAAGTCCTAAATGGATATTCTTCCAATAGAGACATTACAGATGGCCAGCAGTTGCATGAAAAGCTCCACATAGCTATTTATACATACAAGAAATGCAAATAAAAACCACAGTGGCATACAATCTCACTAGTGTCAGAATGGCTAGCATCAAAATATCTTCATATGAAGATATTGCTGGCAAGGATGTGGTATATTTTTGGTGAAAATGCAAATTGGTGTAGTCACGATAGAAAATGGTATGGAGGTTCCTCAGGAAACTAAAAATAGATCTACAATATGACCCATCAATTCTGCTCTTGGTTATATATTTGAAGAAAATGAAAGCACTAATTTGAAGGATATAGGCACCCAAACAATCATAGCAGCATTATTTACAATAACCATGATGTGGAAGCAATCTAACTGTCCATTAATGAGCAGTTATCTTTGCTCCTCCATTGGTAGGGCTTTTTTCTACACTTCTTTAAAAAATGTGTATTTATATTTGTACAGTTTTATACGCTTAAAGGTAAGTTTTATTAGTTTGTTTTCAGTCTTTATGCTACTTTGCATTCTATGAGCCTCTTGGTTGTATGGTTTGGTGTCTGCAGTCATTTCTTCCAATAGTCCTTTCAGTTCCAATCTCTCATTCTTTTCTTTTTGATGTCCCAATTACTTGTATGTTACACCTTCTGGAATTTTCACAGTTTTTGCACATCTTATCTCTTTTAATTTCATTCTTTTAATCATTCTTTTCCTCTGTATCTCATTTGGGGAAGTTTTTATTGATACATCTTCAAGTTTACTGGTTCTTTCTTCAGTTCTGTCCTTTCTATTACTGGATTTTGAAATGACATTCTTCATTTCTTTTATATCATTTTTAATTTGTAGCAGTTTTTCTTGGAATTTCTATCTATCTGCTTACCTTTAATCTATCTGAATTTGTTTTTTTGTCAAATTTTCCATTAAAGTGCATTGCATATTAATCATAATCATTTTAAATCAATTGTCTAAAAGTTCCAAATCTGTACCATATCTGTACCATATCTGATATTTGCTTTGTCCTTTCAGACTGTAACCTTGTTTTTGAAAGCTGAACATATTGTATCAGGTGATACACCTTAGAAAGAGATTTTATATTAATCTGACTCTGAATTGGCCAATATTTATATTTATCATTAAAGAAGATATTGAGATTCAAATAACTCTGGTATCTTTGCTTTATTTTCCCCAATTTTCTTGGTATTTTCCTAAGAAGCTTTCTTAAATTGAGTCTGAGCACTGCTGCTCTTTCAACTATAATCCACTGTTATTTTACTGAAGCCTTGTTTATATGGGCTTCCCTGCTGTCTCAGTAGGTAAAGAATCCACCCTCCCTGGTTCAATTCCTGGGTTGGGGAGATCGCAGGAGAAGGGATAGGGTACCCACTCCAGTTTTCTTGGACTTCCCTTGGGGCTCAGCTGGTGAAGAATCCACCTGCAATGTGGGAGACCTGGGTTCGATACCTGGGTTGGGAAGATTCCCTGGAGAAGGGAAGGGCTACCCACTTCAGTATTCTGGCCTGGAGAATTCCATGGACTGTATAGTCCATGGGGTCGCATAGAGTCGAACACAACTGAGAGACTTTCACTTTCTTTCACTTCCACTTCAAGGAGTAGGAAAAGGGGAAAAACCATAATGCTACTATTGAATGTCAGTCTTTCCATTGGTGTTTGTTCCTCAGCTATGACTTTCAAAATGTTTCAAAGTTGTTTTTGTGGTTGCTGTTTTCTCCTGCCCTCCTTTAGGTGACGGGATTGCTAGAGGGGTTTATTTAGATAATCAACTCTGAGTATAAAGGAGATAAGGTTTTGGCAATGCCCTTTACTCTGGAGAACGTGTGTTTATTAGGAAAACACACTAGGCATAGTTCATATTTCTTTTTTTTTTTAACTTCTTCACTCCTCCTGCCAAAGACAGAGCGATTTTTCTCATTCTGCACTAAGAGAACTTGATGGAGTCCTAGAAGTAAAACTCATAAACATGTACAGCTTCTCTAAGATTGAATGCTCCCAGAAATTTCTTACTCTCAAACTAGTCCACTGTCATCAAGCTACTATTTATATAGTCCTGCCAGTTTACGGCTCCAGCAACTTCTAACTTTCTTAATCTGATCTTTTTTGGGAGTCACTGAATTCTCACTCTGAACCTGAGTGCTCTAATGGGTCGAGGAAAAAGTCACTGGTTTTCACTTTGTTCAGCTTTTTTTTCTTACTATAAGCATAGGGTGAGGACCTATAGCTCTTTATATGTTGGAAATATATAGATATGTCTATATATTGATAGAAATGTTTCTTAAGTGTCTATCTAAAAGTTTTTGGTCTGTTTCTGACATAAAGATCATGAGGTAGTTGATAATTTTTCTTAAAAAAAAAAAACAAATTTATTTAATACTTTGACTATTTAGTCTGAAAGCCTAGAGGAATGCCTTGATTGGGTGAAAATCACCGGAGATTTAAAACCAAGCTCAATATAATTTCCATTATTACTGGCTTCAGGAGTTTCAGAAAAATCATTAATTTTAATAAACAGGGAGAGAAATAACATTTGGAGAACTTATCAAGTGACATTCTGAACATATTATTTACTCACAGTCAGTAGTGCCGGAGCTTTGCTGTGTCCTTCCTGAAGTTGATTGTTTACACACACACACACACACACACACACACACTGAGGTATAAATGTCAAAATAATGACACAAATTCAACCAATGAAAATGGATTTCTTCAGACACTATCATAAAACCACTATCAGTGCTCTTCACTCTGATTTTATACCTTATCTACATCTCATTTAGATGACTTGCCTACTAATAAAAAGGCTGTTAATCATCTGTCACTTAAAGATATTTAATACTTGGCAAAAAAGAAAACTTAAATCTGTCAACAACTGAGTGAAATTGTTCTTCTATCATAGATTTATCTAAATATTTTAGCTTCTTTTATTTTTTAAAAACAAAGATGGGTATATTTGTAACCATAAAATAAATACCACTATGATGTCTTTGTTTGAATCAGTGATTCACAACCAGAGGTTGTTACTTCAACCAAGAAGACACTGGAGACATCTACAGACAATTTTGTTTGTCACAGCTAGGAGGTTGCTACTGGTCTTGTCACAACTAGGAGGTTGCTACTGGTCTTGTCACAACTAGGAGGTTGCTACTGGCCTTGTCACAACTAGGAGGTTGCTACTGGTAATAGAGATTCAAGATGCTTCTAAACCTCCCACAATGCACAGAACTGTAACACGAAACAAAAACTCATCTGACCAAAGATATTAATAGTCTCATGTTAGAATTTCTGACCTGGTTTAATGTACTTTTCCCCACTCCATTCTTTACTGTCTGTTTTCCTTAATGATATGATTCTCCGTTGAGTCTCTTAGTGTATTATACACTTGTAATGTGTATTCGTTTAGCACACAGCATTTTCCGAGATAAAATTTATTTCCAAAGATATCTTCAAGAATACAAATCCAAAACACTAAAATAGACCATAGAATTTATGTATTCTGAGCCTTGGGTCATAGTAGAGGGTATCATCTCTCTCTAAAGAAATATTTGGGTGATGGGGAAGGAAATATTTGTGGTAGATCATAGAGCCTCTCAAATTGCATGTTGCTGGTTTACATTTTAATTTATGTTAATATAAACTCAGTTCCTCACTTTGAGCTACATAAACCCTCATAAAAACATACAGTTACTTGTGTGATAGTAAATACTGAAAATTAGTTTCCTTTAAATTCCTGTAATTCTACTACATATCAGGCATAGACTGATGAAATTGATTTATTTGAATGGGAATTTAAAATATGGCCTTTATTTTCTTTCAATACATGCATGTTATAGAAATTATTTGATGCATAGTATTCATGTTAAAGGAAAGCAAGATTTGTTTTCTAAACAGCTAAAACTTACTTACTGAGATTCATGAGAAATCATTTTTTGAGAATCCTTTCCCACCTATGAATTATATAAAAATATAATATTTTGTATAAATGAAAATAAAAATAAGTCCAGATCTTTAAGTAAATGGTCTATCATATGCCATTTATTTCCAGAGGCTAACAAAATAACACTTACTGGATAATCTACAAATGCTTTGGAATGAAGGGTTAAACAAATGAATGAGTGATTGATTAAAATATATGTATATATATACAAAAAGTATAGAAATAAATGTTTTCTTTAATGCCAAATCATTAGCCTAATATTTCACTAGAATTTTCCTGAAAATATGAATTTTTTCTCTATGATATTTAAAAATGTTAAAAATGCACTTCTGAAAGTGGCTTCCACAAGCAATATGGAAAGCTGCAGATAATTTTGCTCCAACTATTACAATGAGATTAGCCTAGGTAATGTGCACGATAGAAGCTTTTAAGTCTATCAGAGAGCCGATATTTCAAAGCAATGATCTGAACTGAAGTTTAGAGTAGCAAGCTCCTCAGAGGTATACATGAGCTTTTTCACTTTTGATAGAATGGATAAAGAAAATGTAGTAACAAGGAAATCATGTAAGAAGAAAGCAATGGAATTGTAGTTAATTCTTAAAGACCCAGTAGAGGTGAATGTGACAGTTTAGATTGCCTGAATGCCCTGAAAACAAGCCTTCATTGAATACTCAGGAGAAAGCTGGAAAAGGTCGTAGATCTGAGGGAGCACTTGTCATGACACAGACAAACATATAGTGATAAGCTGTCACTGGTACAAAACCCAGACCCTAATATCAGATGAAAGAAGAAAAAGCTGTCTACTGCAAAGCAGAGGGTTGAACCCTACTCAGGGGAGATCAGGAAACTGGTTGATTCCTTCTAATGAAAAGAGAGGAACTGAACCCATCAGATTCTAGAGGAGGGTAAAGATACGTATGCTCATTGAGGGCCCTGCATTCCAACAAATGTTTGCTTATTATTTCAATGGAATATGGTTCAACAACAAAAACAAAAATAAAATGAATGATACATGCAACAATGTGAATAAGCCCTAAAATGTGAAGGGTAGGGAGCAAAAAATTTTAAAAATTCATTTTATATGCCTCCATTTATATGATATCTTCAAAAGTCAAAACTATAGGGATAAAGAAAAGAAAAAAAGAAACAGGTCAATGGAATTGATGTTTTTGAATTGTAGTGCTGGAGAAGACTCTTGAGAGCCTCTTGGACTGCAAGGAGATCAAACCAGTCAATCCTAAAGGAAATCAATCCTGATTATTCATTGGAAGGACTGATGCTGAAGCTGAAGCTCCAATAGTTTGGCCAACTGATATGAAGAGCTGACTTGTTGGAAAAGATCCTGATTCTGGGAAAGATTGAGGGCAGGAGGAGAAGGGGGTGACAGACGATGAGATGGTTGGATAGCATCACTAACTCAGTGAACATGAGGTTGAGCAAACTCTGGGAGATAGTGGTGTGCTGCATTTTACAGGGTTGCAGAGTTGGACATGACTGAGCGACTAAACAACCACAATAATGGTTTAAAGGCTCTGGGTAAATTGTACAAGGGACATTTTTATTGTTATAATGAAGATGTTCTATACACTAAGTGCAGTGCTTACCATTCTGCATGTATTGTTATTTGTCAAAAATCTTGGAATTGTTCACTTAAAAGTTGCAATTTTATTGAATGTAAATAATGATTTGAAAGAATGTGGGGCCTGGCAGCAAAGGAGATACAGACATAAAGAACTGACTTTTGGACTCAGTGGGAGAAGGAGAGGGTGGGATGATTTGAGTGAATAGCACTGAAACATATATATTACCATACATAAAATAGATAGCCAGTGGGAGTTTGCTGTATGATACAGGGCACACAGACGGTGCTCCATGAAAACTTGGAGGGATGGGGTGAGGAGGGAGGTGGGATGGGGGGTTAGGAGGGAAGGGACACATGCATGCCTATGGCTGATTTATACTGATATATGGCAAAAGCCATCGCTATATTGTCAAGTAATTATCCTTCACTTTGAATAAATAAATAAAATTAAAGAAAGAAAGAGAAAAAATGTGAATCATTTACTGTAGTATTAAAAGAGCTGCTTTTATCCATCCTACACTATTTGAACAGAGTAGTAGTTTCTACTACTGAAATGTTATATTTCAGTAGTATAACTGAAGTGAAATATAACTGAAATGTTATATTTAGGTCAATATTACTAAATACCTCATCAGGTTCATATAGTAGAAGAGGTTTCTAACATGGAACAAGTTAAATATAGGCTTTCAGTTTCCTACCATTTTTGATGGGTGACATTGATGTCACTTTTGAGCCCCAGAGATCTACATGTTGATTATTCTCCGTCAAACCATTCTTTCATTAAACATGAAAATATACTCATTTTGATTACATTACTGAGGTTCCTTTTCCTACAGAACCTTCCAATGATATAAAGCTGAAAAACTTTCAAAGTGCAATTGCTAAAGTGCAATATCATAAACAGAAGATTGATTGGATATTATGATATGATTTCTTATAATGTTCAAATCTATACATTAATTTAAACTAAAAAAGCATTCTGTATGCAAATTTAGTACTTTTTACAGAAAAAAAGAATATTTTGTATCCATTTATTTTTACATATAGTACACATCCATAATTTATAGCTCTTACTCAGCCATTTCCATAGCCTGACAGTGATTTTACTGGAAGCAAAGATAATTTATTTCATCTTTATGACAGACATTCAGGAATATGAGTATAAAAAAGGTAAGTCTAATTCAGATATAAAAATAGTTATTATTCATCTGGCATAGTTTAAGATGCTACCTGTTTCCCCCATGTACCAATGTGAATATGTATATATCTCTCACACTATATTTCATTTGAAAGTTTTATTTGCTTGATTTGATTCATGTATCTATTTATTTATTTATTTTATTTTACTTTCCCTCTAGGTTGTGATGATTTATTATATACAGCACAGAAAAATAGATTTTATCTATATTTTTTAAACTTGGACAAAATAAATAATCATTATGCATACATTGAGAGTTTATTTTCACCTATACATTAAAATACAAAAATACTCCAGAAAAATTTTAAACCCTAAAAATATTCAATAATGAATCATCATGGTATAATTGGAAAAAGAAAAAATTACTTCCTACTTTTGTCAAAACAGATAACTTAATGTTAATCCTCAATCTCGTTCTCTAAAACATTGCCCTTACCTAACCAACTTGGTATAAGAATGAAATAAAATAATTATTAAAGATATCTATTACAGTGCTTAGAATTTATTTTATTCAAAGTTGTAGGATCTGATTTGCATTTCATGGAAGACTGAGTATAATTCTTGGAGTTTCCCCTAATATTGTAAATCAATTCTAATTATTCTATATGTGTTAGTGCTAAACTAGTTCCTTCCAGTCCACAAAAATATGACATGAATCATGGAATGCTTTTTTTTTCTGTATCATAATGCAAGCCATCCTTATAAGGACCTTTCACAATTAGATGTCTCTACACCACATTGGCCAAAGGATAATCACATTGGCTTTCTAATATTAGTTATGGGCAAAGGACTTGTCTTAAAGGGATGGCAGGTCTTAACCTAGTACTAATACTACACATAATTTAGAAACACAGTTCAGGAAGAATCCTAGTTGCCAACGGGTAGGTTAGCTTCCAATAGCACTGGGTCACTTTCATAACTCTAACCATTGGCACTTTTCCTTGGCAGCTTCTCAAGGTGCCATTTCCTACTTAGCTAGGAGTAATCTTCAGTACCACTGGCTAATACCCCAGCCCTGAAATCAGTACAGGAGCCAAGTCCTCAGGTACCGGGTTGGATTGCTCTGTACTGCTCCCTAGGCAAGGTTCCTTGTGCATTGAGACGGCCTTACTCCTAGGCAGACACAGCTCACTCTGCGATGATAGAGGCTGCAGACCATCCTCACCCTTACTGGGGCATATGCAGGACAGGTACTGAGTTATAGGCCCCTACAAATGCTATGGTAGCGACCCTATCTGGGACTGTAATCATACAGGTGGTCTAACAAGTAGAACCTGGAAATGGAGTTTCCTGAGTTACTGCACATTCCTGTGAGTGCTAGACACCCACGTTCCTATCTTGCCTTACAGAGCTCTAAGACTGGACACAGTTTACCTTGTATGCTTATTGACAGGGCTTATAAAAATTGGTGCTTTTGAACTGTGGTGTTGGAGAAGGCTCTTGAGAGTCCCTTGGACTGCAAGGAGATCCAACCAGTCCATCCTAAAGGAGATCAGTCCTGGGTGTTCATTGGAAGGACTGATGCTGAGGCTGAAACTCCAGTACTTTGGCCACCTCATGTGAAGAGAGGAAAAGATCCTGATGCTTGGAGGGATTGGGGGCAGGAGGAGAAGGGGACAACAGAGGATGAGATGGCTGGATGGCATCACTGACTCGATGGACATGAGTTTGAGTAAACTCCAGGAGTTAGTGATGGACAGGGAGGCCTGGAGTGCTACAGTCCATGGGGTCGCAAAGACTCAGACATGACTGAGTGACTGAACTGACTGACTGACTGATAGTTGGCCAAAATGAGTTAGGAGAGCATGTGGTAATGGAACCTCTGGTCTTCAGTGTCTGTTTACTCTTATCAGCCCAAAGCCAGGATCTTTATATAACAATTAACTACAAACTTTATATTTGTGCTATTTGACATGAATGAGGTACTCTCTCGGTTTGGACAGGCACCACTGGAAAATGAAATCATCATTAAATATGGAGCACATTAGAAATATTTGCTACATATATAAAATTTATCTCCAGTTTGGAATTAAAAAATAATAATAAAATGACCCTATGGCCTGCATATTTGCAGCCTAAACTAATACTTAATTGTAGTTTTAAAAACCAAGAGATAGCCACAAATATCACGTTCTTTATTTTTATAAGGGAAGACTGACATCATCTATCTACCCACCTGAAGAATCAAATGAGTTCAAAAATAATAAAAATAACTAACCTAACAGGTAACAGATGGTGTTGTGTCCATTGGGACAAACTCAGTATCAATTTAGAAAACTTAGGACACCTGACCTGAATCATTTTACCACCTGCATATGCTGTATATCTGCTATTTGATTGAAATTCATAATCTTACTTCTTTGAGACAGTTTTCCTTGGTGTTATATAAGCAAGTTGTTTTTATAATTCTAGACTCATTGAATCTTACCATTGCAATGAACAACAAAAATTATCTGGTCCAAATTTATACTCAAAGTTGTGAAACTTTGTCTTGCTCCTAACAGATGGAAACCCTGCATGTTGAAACTTTTCTAGTTCAGCATGTTCTCTACTGTATGCATCAGCCCAGAATTTATTTAGAGACATTCCTAGTTAGTGAATAATCTTTTATTACCTTTATAAAGTGCTTCTCACACAGACTTAAACAAGAGGAATCATTTCCTTATTAAAAGTTTACCTACCCCAGAAAATACTCCAGAGATTTATGACAGCAGCATCTCTACTTTGCAGTAAACTCTGAGGCAAATTAATATGTAAGTAAGTTATTGGCAAATTTGTGCTAAGTTACAAATGAGTGATTTTGTGGTAACCATGTGCACTTCATGTGATAAAATAAACCTGAACATAATTTTCTAGGTTGGTTACAACTGAGAATAGGATTCTATTTATTAGGAAAGGCTATATTTTAGTATATATTCATTTATTCTTGGGATGATATGAAATTTTGTTAGACATAACTCTAGACTATATATTGATACTGGGTTAAGAACTAAATTTAATTTCCCTATTAAGCAGTAACCCTTCTGATGAGTACTGTCAATGAGGATCCTTAACAAAACTGATCATTGAGTTCTCCCTAATGTATCACATGACTCTCTTTATCTGATTAAATATTACACTCAAGTCAATATACAGGTGTTGAATACCTACAAGTGCAAATGGTTACACTCAGAAATTAAATATATACAGTCAGGTGTTTATGGAGAAAAATAGATTTATAGTCAAACAGCTAATTGCACTGTGAAAAGTGAAAGTGTTAGTCACTCAGTCCTGTCTGGCTTTTTGTGACCCCAGGGACTGTAGCCCTCCAGGCTCCTCTGTCCATGGAATTTTCCAGCCAAGAATACTGGAGTGGATAGCCATTCCTTTCTCCAGGGAATCTTCCCAACCCAGGGATTGAACCAGGGTCTCTTGCATTGCGCCAGATTCTTTACCATCTGAGCTGCTGGGGAAGCCCATTGCAATGTTAACCAAACATTGACAAAATAAATGTTTTAGAGAAATGTCTGAATTATTTTGAGGAGGCTCAACAAACACTTCAGAAGATAAACTGTTTCTTCTGCTAAGAGATAAGAACTTAAATATTCACCTCCTGCTGTCAAAAAAAAAAAAAAAAAAAAGCCTAAATCGAATATCTCATAAGAATGTAAGAAACTGGCTAAAAATCTTTCTTTTGACATTACTGAACTTCTTTTACCAAAGAAGAAATCTTGTCAAATCTTGACAAAGTATGAATAAATTGAAAATGTGCTTACTTTTTAGAAACATATATGCTCATTTTGGAACACAATGATTTTCAAAAAGATAGTGGGTCATTCTGACTGTATTTCCAAAGGTGGTTTTCATCCAATTAGCTTAAGCAATTTTCTGAGGGTCTGAGTAGTACTTGAAAATATCAATATATAACCATAAAGTCAATTTCTGGAATGGATTTCAGAAAAATGGTAATTCATGAGCAACTTTCATCCCTCGATTCTCCTGAGGCACTGTGGGTAATTGGGAAAGAAAGAGGACTTTGGCTTTAGGGGAATTTAATAAGAAGGGAGGTGGTGAAAGGCTCTTGGGGACAGTTCATGGGTGAGAGACTGCATTAAGATAACTCTAGGGTAAAGAGAAAAAAACGTAACATCTATCTATCTATGTCTATCTATATTTATTGTTATCTTGTAGAAAGAGCCTTACCTACAAAGTGTAAGAAGCACACTGACTGTGTGTGGATTTGCCTGATCTACTTGGTATCCCAGGAGCTAAAATGTCTGAGTTCTCCTACTCAGGAGGAAAGCAAAAAGCATTACTGCCTCAGTGAAAATGTGTATCCAACTTGCTGACAGCCTGCCAACCATCTTTACCTTGCACCATTTGTAGAGCCACAATTACTAAAGGCATCCCAACAAAAGACTTGGGTTCCAGTGAGCAGACAAAAGAAAAGTAACAATATATGTAAGGAGTCTCAGAGCCAACCATAAAAAAAAAAAAAAAAAAACCACTCAAGGATAAAGAGAAAATTTTATAAACTCAAGATACAAGAAAGAGTTCATTAAAAAGAGAAAGATCAGAGTAGTCTTAAATATTTCATTTACAACACCAGAAGCTAAAGGGTGGTGGGATAACATTTAAATAAGTTATTGTGACACAGAAATGTTATACCCAACAAAGCTGTAAATATATTACCAGAGAAAAGGATACTTGTGGATATTCAGAGCTATAGCCCATGGATCCAACTTAAAGGATAAAATTGAGTGAGAACTCTAGTCAACTATTCTTTTTTAAATCTCTACAAATGAGATGCTTGACATTAGTTGTTTATGTACATTAAAACAACAACAAAGTACCACAATACAGAGCAAAATGGCTAAATTCCACACAAATAGCGCTATCAAATGCTACCAGAATGCAGTTTGGTAGTTTCTTATAAAGTTAAATGCCATCCTTCCCTAGCCTTCTCTGAGTAAGAAAATCATCAAAATTTCAAAGTCCAAAGGAAAGAAACTATTATCAAAAACAAACTGAAAAGCTAGCTTTATCAGTACCGTGGCTATAGCATTGCACAATTCTTTATTTCCCTTTGAGTCAAATGCTTATTGAACATAATAGGAATATTAATACCTAGCTGAAGTTCACTCTACATTTAAATTTTTGCTCCTAAAATAAATAGGCAAATTTTATGAATAGCTGTTTAAGAGAAATGGCATTCCAAATAGCTGATAAATAACATGAAAAGGTGGCCAGTCTCTCTTGTAATCAAATAAATAGAGTATAAAAGAGAATGGTAGGAAAAGAGGGGAAAATAGTAAGTTTAAGTGAAAAAAACTAACAAACCTTCATTCAGGTGTGAGACCTCAGTGTTAACAGTATTAGTAAGTCCTATTGATAGTATGCAGCCTTGATATGATATGATGGGAGTAGCAATTTACCATTATAATCTTCCTCCCCCAAGCATCGTAACATTTAATCATGAAAGGAAAATCAGATAAATACAAACAGAATTATTCTACAAAATATTGACCATACTCCTTGAAAATTCTCAAGTTCATTGAGAAATATCCGAGAAACTGTCACAGCCAAGAGAAACCTAAGGAGAAATGCCAAATAAACATAACATGGTATCCTGGATGGAATTCTGAAGCAGAAACAGTTGGTTAAAAAAGAAAGAAAGAAAGGAAAGGATATTTGAATGATTAATGGACTTCAGCTGATAACGTGTGTGTGCGTGCGCTAAGTCATGTCTAACTCTTTGCCACCCCATGGTCTGTAGCCTACGAGGCTCCTATGTCCTTGGAATTTTCCAGGCAAGAATATTGGAGTGGACTGCCATTTTCTACTCCAGGGGGTCATCCTGACTCACGGATTGAATCTGCGTCTCTTGCATTGGCAGCCAGATTCTTTCCCACTGTACCACCTGAGAAGCCCCTTAGCCGATAACAATATGTGTATAATCATAACTACTCTACCACACTAATGAAGTGTTAATAATACAGGAAAATAGATGTGGATATATGGGAATTCTTACTATCTTCCCAATTTTTCTGTATATCTAAAACTGTCCTATTTCTGTGCATGCAAAGTCACTTGAGTCATTTCTGACTTTTTGTGACCCCATGGACTGTAGCCCACCAGGCTCCTCTGTCCATGGTTTTCTCCAAGTGAGAATGCTGGAATAAGTTGTCATGCCCTCCTCCAGGGATCCTGACCCAGGATTCGAACTCATGCCTCCTTCAGCTTCTGCTTTGCAGGCAGATCTTTTACAGCTGAGCCATCGGGGAAGCCCAAAATTGTACTAAATGTAGTGTATTAAAAAAAAAAACAACTAAAGAGTTAAAAAAAATGTTGTGTTAATAGTTATTACTATACTTAAAGGAATTTAGGAAATATGTGGTAGAGGTTACTGAAAATTTCTCAAATAAGAGAACTCTTGAAGTGAGTTATCAGGAATGAAAAAATTAGGATTACTTTTTTTTTAAAATTAGGATTATGGCTGGAGGAAGCAGAAGCTGGAATCAAGTTTCCCGGGAGAAATATCAATAACCTCAGATATGCAGATGACACCACCCTTATGGCAGAAAGTGAAGAAGAACTAAAGAGCCTCTTGATGAAAGTGAAAGAGGAGAGTGAAAAAGTTGGCTTAAAGCTCAACATTCAGAAAACTAAGATCATGGCATCCAGTCCCATCACTTCATGGCAAATAGGTGGGAAAACAGTGGAAACAGTGGCTGACTTTATTTTTGGGGGCTCCAAAATCACTGCAGATGGTGATTGCAGCCATGAAATTAAAAGATGCTTGCTCCTTGGAAGGAAAGTTATGACCAACCTAGTCAGCATATTAGAAAACAGAGACATTACTTTGCCAACAAAGGTCCATCTAGTCAAGGCTATGGTTTTTCCAGTAGTCATATATGGATGTGAGAGTTGGACTATAAAGAAAGCTGAGTGCCAAAGAATTGATGCTTTTGAACTGTGGTGTTGGGGAAGACTCTTGAGAGTCTCGAACTGCAAGGAGATCCAACCAGTCCATCCTAAAGGAGATCAGTCCTGGGTGCTTGTTGGAAGGACTGATGTTGAAGCTGAAACTCCAATCCTTTGGCCACCTGATGCAGAGAGCTGACTCATTTGAAGATACCCTGATGCTGGGAAAGATTGAGGGCAGGAGGAGAAGGGGATGACAGAGGATGAGATGGTTGGATGGCATCACCGACTCAATGGATATGGGTTTGGGTGAACTCCGGGAGTTGGTGATGGACAGGGAGGCCTGGTGTGCTGTGGTTCATGGGGTCACAAAGAGGTGGACACGACTGAGCAACTGAGCTGAACTGAACTGAATTTAGGATTATTGCATTAGCAAACAAAAGGACAATATACTGTATATACCTACTTCCTGAGATTGAAAGAACATTCTAAAACATCTATTTAATAGCATAATAGATGTGCCAGAAGGAAAGATGTATTTGAGACTGTGGAGCTTGTATGGAAAAGGACAACAGGAATAGAAATGATAACAGAGGGTCTTATGTGTCATTCGATAGAGTCCAGTAGTAATTAACCTTTGGGGTCTTTTAGATGGCAGACAATCTGGAGACCAGAAGGTCAGACTGGAGCTGATGAGTGGCTAGACTAAGGCAGCTGATGTGGGATAAATAACTCAGAAACACAGGGAATATAAAATAGTCTTTGTAACTATTCAAGGCATGATAACAGGAGAGCATGTTAAAACAAAATGACATTTCTCACTGGCAGATGCAGGCAAGGCTAATAACTTATTAATGTTTCCGTGTTTTTATACATCTCTAGAAGCTTGTTAAAGGTCAGAACCAGAAGTTTATAATTGAATTCAGAACAACTGAGACAGTTGTTCTAGCTTGAAATGCACAAATAAACTCTGACATTAAGAAGTAGCTTTTAATAGATTAATTCATATGTTAAATCTAATCTCTCTATGAAGTTTAAGATTTCAGCATTTTAGAATTTATTAAAACTTACTTTATAACACAGCATAGAAGCTTAAGAGGAAGGTGAGAATTTTCTCCTTACTGGGCAGTGATGAGTGACACTCTTTCCCATCCACTGAGTCAGTGGAGAACACATGGAATCCTCAACTCCCACCTCCACCTAGGGGGAAGGAGATAGTCTTCAATCCTCCAGGGGGCTGGTGTAAGAAGACTAGTGGAGAGTCTGAACTTTGAACAACACCCAGAGATAACAAAGTTAGATCCCAGCATACCAACAGAGGCTATATGGGAAACAGCAATAAAGCTTTTGTGGACTTCCTGATGGTCCAGTCATTAAGAATCCACCAGCCAACACAGGGGACATGGGTTCTATCCCTGGTCCAGAAAAATTCCACATGCTTCAGAGCAACTAAGATAAGGTTTAACTAACCCCCCCAACCCCAGCCAGAAGAGTATATTAAAGTAAGCATCTGTGATCCCCACCCCAACTGAACAGCAGCCAAGAACTCCCCCCCCCCCTTGGATGTCAATGAAAGCTGACTGGGAAGACAGTGCTCCACCCTATGGGGAAGCAAGGAGGCAGTGTTCCCTTTTCCCCTGGTAGGGTAGTGTCATAAAAGGGAAGGAAAAACAAAAGATTTAAATAAGATTGAGAGACCCAGAGCATGATATGAAAAATAGCAATACTTTAATTTAAAAAATCACCTGTCATAACAGGAATCTGGAAAACTGCAACTTGAATGAAAAAGGCAATTACTAGCTGTCAATACCAAAATGATTAAGATAATATCTGACAAGGATTTTAAAGCAGCTATCATAAAAATGCTTTAATGAGCAATTATGAGCACACTTGCAAAAATTAAAAGAAAAATAGAAAGTCTTAACAAAGAAATGGCAAGGTTTTTTAAAAAGAATATTCAATCATGCTGAAAACTAATTCACAGTTGTTGTTTTTTTTTTAATGTGAGTGTACAATAACTAGTGAAGGTGTCTAGAATATGGAAAAGCAAAATTATGGAAAAGCCTCTTGAAAAATTGCCAGAGCCTCCTGTTTATTGGCATCACTGACTCTATGGACATGAGTTCGAGCAAACTCTGGGAGACAGTGAAGGACAGGAAGCCTAGTGTGCTGCAGTCCATGGGGTTGCAAAGAGTCAGGCATGACAACAACAACAACCTGCTTATTGAATTAGACTGTGGTGTGAGTCAGAAATAAACTTTTATTATGTGAAGCCACTGGGATTTGTAGTTGCTTATCACATCAGTTAGCAAAGATTATCTTTATTAAGACAGATTCGGCTGCACATAATACATATAAACCCATGGGGTTATATGAAATAAAGAAAGAGCAGAAAAATTAAGAAACAGCAATCATGGAATATTTAGTGCTGAAATAACAAACTTAATCTCAGGTGCCTCATCTTTTACAACAGAGGGATGGACAGAGACTTTGTGCAGATCTTTGTAAACCAGGCCCCCCTGGAGTGCATCCAGGGAAACCATTCAATTCATGTAAACTACATGTGATAGGCACCCCATTTAGTGGGATTTAGACTAAATTAGGGAATGTTATTATGGAAGGCATAACAAAAGTAAACAAAAAATACAACTCACCCTCTCTTTTTATCATGGTGGACTTCTTCAAGCTGAATGTTATAGATTTTAAATTTAATATACAAGAAACCCATTCTTAATATATCTTTGTATGATTATGTATGTAGATGTGTACATTTATATTCTGTTTGGCTAGTGTCTTCTTTCAGCTTAAAGAGATAAATAGTTTTTCTCAATGGACTCATTCCAATGGAAGGGCACTATTTTTATTCATTCCTCATGAATTGGAAAGTAAAATAAATTTATTGCAGTATCAGCTCCTGAATACTGCTTGCTTTTGTGCTCTGTACATATTCTATAATGCAGATGCCCAAAGTTCTTTCTAGCCAATTATTTGGTCTGATACTATAATTAACAGTAAGAAAGTGGAAATTGTATCAGCATATATTCCTTCTTTTTTTGTTTTCACAGTCAAAAATTCTGTAAAAATCATAATTAAAATATAGACTGCCTTTTGTTCTTTTATCTACAGCATTTAGATGCTTGCAATGTCCCGGTTGAAAGTGAAAGAGGAGAGTGAAAAAGTTGGCTTAAAGCTCAACATTCAGAAAACTAAGATCATGGCATCCGGTCCCATCACTTCATGGCAAATAGATGGGGAAACAGTGGAAACAGTGTCAGACTTTATTTGTGGGGGCTCCCAAATCACTGCAGATGGTGATTGCAACCATGAAATTAAAAGACGCTTACTCCTTGGAAGGAAAGTTATGATTAACCTAGATAGCATATTACAAAGTAGAGACATTGCTTTGCCAACAAAAGTCCGTCTAGTCAAGGCTATGGTTTTTCCAGAGGTCATGTATGGATGTGAGACTTGGGTTGTGAAGAAAGCTGAGCACTGAAAAATTGATGCTTTTGAACTGTGGTGTTGGAGAAGACTCTTGAGAGTCCCTTGGAGTGCAAGGAGATCCAACCAGTCCATCCTAAAGGAGATCAGACCTGGGTGTTCATTGGAAGGACTGATGCTGAAGCTGAAACTCCAATACTTTGGAGACCTCATGAGTAGTGTTGACTCACTGGAAAAGACCCTGATGCTGGGAGGGATTGGGGGCAGGAGGAGAAGGGGACGACAGAGGATGAGATGGCTGGATGGCATCACTGACTTGATGGACATGAGTTTGAGTAAACTCCAGGAGTTGGTGATGGACAGGGAGGCCTGGCATGCTGTAATTCATGGGGTCGTAAAGAGTCAGACTTGTCTGAGCAACTGAACTGAACTGAACTGACTGTCCCAGTTGAACACACAACATTTGTTGGTGGCTCAGCTTTCTTTAATTTTGTGTACCAAATACTTGCCTGATATATAGACTTTAACTCCCAAAGGTCTCTTTTCATTATAGTTGTGGGTGAGTTCTCACTTTTATTTTTATGGGAATACCCTGTGGCATTGACAGGAAATGAAAAATCATCTTGCTGAAAACAGGAATTTAGGAAATAAAGAGTTTTAGTTGTGCAGCAAAGACTGCAGGTAAAGGGAGCTGAACTTTTTTCAAGGACTTGTCTGATGGATGAGGTACGTGTTCTCAATTACAAAATCAGATGCAGAACAGAGAACTGTTAAATACCTCATATAAACTTTAAATGGAAGAAGCAAATACCAAGTACTTAATATGCACCAAGTGACTTTATATATGATTTAATATAATCATCTCTAAACTCCAACCAAAGAACTGTCAATAACTTCATTTTATAGATGAGGACATCAAGGTTCACTGCAGCCAGGTGGTGTGCACAAGATACTGGAGGTGAATGAAAGCTAAAGTCCTGCACATTTTTTCCTCTACACCTTGTTGCCTTCTTAGAATGAGACACATTGATATCCTTACAGTTGCTGTAAGGTTGCATTTTAGGATGATGAGTTATTTCTGGCATACATCATTATCATAATCTCTAAGTAGGAAAAATAATTGTATGTAAAGGTCCAGACACTCCTGAATGGGATAGGGAAGTTCTAGATATAAGAGAGGAAATGCAGGCAGTCTCTGGCCTCTGTCCAGACTATCCTGACTATGTTAAAAATTTCCTTTAAGATGATGCTAATTTAAGACAATAAATACAATACAAAGTACTCATTTTTTTCTGAAAGTACACATTTTCACATCAGTCTCAAAATTTTTAGCAACATAATTTAACATTCCTGCAGCAAAAAACTCAATGATTACTAATAATGGTATCAGAATAAACCCTGCATAGACTACCGGATGTTTTTAAAGTATGGCACAGACTGCAGCTTGTTGTTAAATGTCATTTACTTGAAATTTTTGACTACCTTTTAGAATAATATTGTTTGTTTGTTTTTATTTTCTTTTGTAACATTGAAGTCAGGCTATTTAAAATACTATGAAAATGCTAATATTCAATGAAACAGTGAAAGAGATCCTTCTATTCTCTCCTTGTCTTTCATGTGACAATGTAAAAAACAGAGGAAATACCATGAGACTGCCACCAACACGGAAGATCCTTTGCTTTTCATTGTTATCTCATAATGAACAGGTAGCTCACAGGGAAAGAAACATTTATCTGATTATTTTTCCAGTTAGAGGATGTTTTTGATAATTTATTGGGAATAAATAGTTAGGAAATAATAATTTACTGAATCTAAATCCCAGCAAATTACTTTGTGTGTGCCTAGTTGCTCAGTCGTGTCTGACTCTTTGCAACCCCATGGACTGAAGCCTACCAGGCTTCTCTGCCCATGGGTATCTCCAGGCAAGAATACTGGAGTGGGTAGCCATTCCTCTCTCTAAGGCATCTTCCTGACCCAGGGATCGAACCGGGGACTCCTGCATTGCAGGCAGACTCTTTATCAATTGAGACACGAGGGAAGCCCCAAGTTACGTTTTGCGCTGGGCTGTATTGTGCTTAGTCACTCAGTCGTGGCTGACTTTTTGCAACCCCATGGGCTGTAGCCTTCAGACTCCTCTGTCCTCCACTAGGGTCCTGGACTTCTCTCAAATTCATGTTCATTGAGTCAGCATGTAAATTTTAAAGTTACTCTAATGGAATCCAAAGAATGATGTGAATTACAGAGGGTTTTATTTATCCCCATAGAGGACATAGATATGCAAACTTTTAAAAATGGTGAAGGCTTTTTTTAGTGATTCAGAAACAGCACTTGACATATTTTCTAGATTATGAGCTCTCTAGAAGCTGCGATGGTGCCTGTCTTGCTCTATCTAAACAAAGCTGAGAATATACTAAATGATATCTGCTGAATGAATTCATGAATAAAGTTTTTAAGGCTAATTAATATCTACATGAATTTCATTATGCTCCCTATTGCAGGTCCTATGTTTATTGGTGAGGGGGAATTTATAAGAAATTGCATTCAACAACATCTGAAGAGTGACACCGGTTGATAAATTTAAGAAACTAATTAGGTGTTGTTCATAATCTGACAAATATATAGGTAGATTCTGAATTATCAAAAAAGTTCTTTTTGCTAAAGTCAGAATGTACACTACTGCTGCTTGAGGAAATGTTTACTTTTATAAACAAAAATCAAAACTCAAAACCTTCAATGCTAATGAAGTATAATTTCATTTGATCAAAAATTTATGAGCATTCATTCCTTGAATTTGTGGTTTAATTTACATTTTTCATTTTGTCTTCAGCATAATAATCTGCCTATGATGTTATGTAAGATCATTATGTCATATTCCCACTAAGTAATTTACTTCATGCTTTTGTCCTTTGGTTTTAGAGTGTTTACTGTAGTAAGTTTTTAAATTAAAAGCATTTTTTATATCCATAAAAATTTTATTAAGTAAATATAATCTGTACATTGTTATTTTGTGTGGGATGCTTTGAAATATTATGTTCACTTTAAATAAATTATATGTACATAATATCTTGTGGAAATACATTTTGTTATACTATTAAAAATCTAGCTACTCTACAAATAAATGTTCTGACTCTATTTCTTCTGCTCTAAGCTAATGTTAATCACCATATGGGTAGGCTCTGAGAACAAGGAGCATCACAGTCACATCAAAGAAATCTTGGATACTGCTGAAGCTTAAATGTAAAAAGACAGTGATTTGGCATATTAGGAGTCAAGGAATAAGAATGCCTGCCATAGAAAAGATGCAGCAGATTTGTCTTCATTAGTCCTAGAAGGGAGGGTTGATTTGGTGAACTCATCATGCCCCAAGGTTTGGTCATCAGACAGGGCCAAACAAAAAGCGGGCTTTCTCAGTTGCTGGACATGTTCAGAGTCTTGGTTCCAGCTTGATGGGGACATAAATAAGAAGTAACTAAAATAGAATGTGTGTGCCGATAGAGTTACATAAATGGATACAGTCTTGCAGAATGAACATATCCAGAAAAGTCCAATGAAACATCCTGAGTTTTAATTTTTGTAGACAGAATCAAAGAGAGACAGATTAAATTAAAAATAGTAATAATAAAAGTAGCTTTCAGTGATTGAACATACACTATATGATTGTCTCTGCATTTATTATCTTCTCTCAGTGCCAACAGCAACTCTGTGAGATAGAATGGTATTCCCTTATTCAAGTTAACTATAAAACCTCTTGATGAAGGTGAAAGAGGAGAGTGAAAAGCTGGCCTAAAATTCAACCTTCAAAAAACAAAGATTATAGCACCCAGTCCCTTCACTCTATGGCATATAAATGGAGAAACAATGGAAACAGTGACAGACTTTATTTCCTTGGGCTCCAAAATCTCTGTGGATGGTGACTGCAGCCATGAAATTAAAAGATGCTTGCTCCTTGGAAGAAAAGCTATGACAAATCTAGGTAGCATATTAAAAAGCAGACATTACTTTGCCAACAAAAGTCCATCTAGTCGAGGCTATGGCTTTTCCAGTAGTCATGTATTCATGTGAGAGTTGGACTATAAAGAAAGCTAAGTGCCAAGGAATTGATGCTTTTGAACTGTGGTGTTGGAGAAGACTCTTGAGAGTTCCTTGGACTGCAAGATCATACCAGTCTATCCTAAGATATCAACTCTGAATAGTCATTGGAAGTACTGATCCTGAAGCTGAAGCCCCAGTACTTTGGCCACCTGATGAGAAGTGCTGACTTATTGGAAAAGACCCTGATGCTGGGAAAGATAGAAGGCAAGAGGAGAAGAGGAAAACAGAGGATGAGATGGTTAGGTTGCAAAATCGATTCAATGGACATGAGTTTGAGCAAGCTCCAGGGGATGGTAAAGGACAGGGAAGCCTGGCATGCTGCAGTCCATGGGGTAGCAAAGAGTTGGACATGACTGAACAACTGAACAACAACAACAGATTTGAGTTAAAAGAATAGGCAATCCAGCCAATCTTATTCCAGAGCCTGTGTACTTTAGAATGTGCCTGTGTTGCTGCTAAGTAGATTAACCCTGTCTAACTCTTTGCAACCCTATGGACCATAGCCTGCCAGTTCTTCTGCCCAAGGGATTTTCCAGGAAAAAATACCGGAGTGGGTTGCAAAGCTCTCCTCCAGGGTATCTTCTGGATCCAGGAATGAAACCCATGTCTCTTACTTCTTCTGCATTGGCAGGCAGGTTTTTTACCACTAGTGCCACCTGGGAAGCCTGTTAATTTATAATAATTTTCTTAATAGCTCATGATTCTCTATTGTATTTTATTGGCTTAGACACTCTTCTTAATACTTCAGTACCTCCAAATGAAACCCTGAATGGTGTCAGATCAGTGCATTATATGGCTACTATCTTGGGATGGAGTTTTCATTTGAAATGTGAAGTCATTTGGTATTTTCTCCTTTAATTTGTTATAGTTTCTTTTCTTTATAGTTTTTGTTATACTGTATTTTTGAGATAATTCTTTCCTGGCTCACAATACTGTTTTGCTTATTCCCCCTATTCATTTAGGATAGTAAGAGAAATCTAAGTCAGCCTCCAATTAGAACTTAAACCTTCTCTGCATCTTCCAGAACTTCTAACACATTAGAATATTTTACTGGAAATAAATTCCCCATTTGAAAGAAGTAACATAGTATATGCTTTCCTGACTGGATACTGGCTGATACAGATATTTTACAAGAGAAATAATCTGAGAAGGAAGCACAAATTTATGAAAGGATCAGTGCAGCAAGGGCAGGAATAGGAAGCCTTCCCAGCAGAGGTGATACTGGAACTGATTCCTGAGGATTAAATAAAATGATATAGGACAGAAGATGTAGGAAAAATAAATCCAGGAAGATGTAGAAAATAGAAACATCTCAGCAAAGTAGAAGCCGATTGTTTTCCTTTTTTTTTCATTTATAATCCAGAAAAAATAATTTTTATAAGATAGTTAATTATGAATCATTTTACTGTCAAAGATTGAAAGTTATTTCTTATGTTATCAATAGCTATATTCTCACTAGAAATTGTCTCTGTGATTCTGGAGTTATATTATTTATTACCATTACTAGCAGATAATAAAAGGTTCTTTAGAGTTTAAAGGATAGCAGGGCATGGTGTATTAACATAACTTTCTCCAAGCATGTCTTTATCAATTGTCTTTCACAAGCATTTGGATTGGGTTTGAAAGGGAGAAAGTTGACAATCTAATCTAGGGTAAATGGTTAAAACTTACAATATGAATAAATGATCCCTAATATGCTTTTTCACTTAGATCATTACATAAAATATATATTTAATTATTTCCTCAATGTTTCCCTTAAAGGTGTTCATATTTACTTCCCAAATCATATCCTAATTCACCACATTAATACATTGAAGAATAAAAATGATATGTTCATCTCAATAGATGGAGCAAAAACTTTTGGTATAATTTAACATTCACTTATGATAAAACTTAATATTCACTTATGATAAAATTTAAAAGCCATTTGTAGCAAAAAAAAATATCCAAAAGTGAGCAAACAGGGAATATACCTCAATATAATAAAGGTCTTACGTGACAAAATCACAATTAATATTATATTCAACTGTGAAAAGCTGAAAGCCTTTCCTCTGAGATCGGGAACAAGACAAGGATGCTATCTATTGTCATTTTTATTCAACATAGTTTTGGAAGTCCTAGCCACAGCAATTAGAAAAGAGAAAGAAATAAAAGGAATCCAAACTGGAAAAAAAGTAAAACTGTCACTGTTTGCAGATGACATACTATACATAGAAAATCCTAAAGATACTATCAGAAAACCACTAGAGTTCATAAAAGAATTCAGTAAAGTTGTAAGATATAAAATTAATACATGGAAATATGTTGTACTTCTGTACACTAACAACAAAAAAATCAGAAAGAAAGATTAAACAAATGATCCCTTTATCATTGTATCATAATGATATTTCTTTGGGGAATTATTCATTAATTTTCCTTTTAAAATAAGCTGAATATAAATATCAAAATCTTCCTAAATTTGATGTATTAATTTTCCCAGAAATAAAATCTATAAAAGCAATGTATTTATTAACATCAGTATTAATTTTAAAGATGATTTCCTGGTTCATATGCACTGTTTCCCATATATACTCAGAGGAGAGGGCAACTTTCTGCAAATAATAACCAAATCCATATCCATTCCTTTTATTATGTTAAGTGCCTGGTATACAAGATGCACAGAGTGGTAACTCAGTATCTAATTTGCTTTTAAGTTTGTCTTCTCTGTCCATAACTTTTTTCTCAAGAAACAAAGGCCATCCTGTGTCTAGTGTTTACATCTGCCTGTCCTCACACAAGACTCTCATGGATCAATTCCTCCGGGAAACTTATTTTGTCAAGTCAGCCTTCATTTGCATCATATCATCACCATTTTTACTTCTAATATATTTTTCAGCATTTACATTAAAAAATTAATGCCACAGGGGGCCTTCCTTGGTGATCCAGGGATTCAGATTTTCCCTTCCAGGCCAGGGAGTGAGGTTCAATCCCTGATCAGGGAACTAAGATCCCACATGCCCAAGGCCAAGAAACCAAAGCATAAAACAAGCAATATTATAACAAATTCAATAAAGACTTAACATATTATTTTTTAAATTAATGCCCAGAGATATTAAGTGATTTGTCCATCATTCAGTTAATGGCAAGGTAATAGATAACACTCAAGCCCTGACACTCTGTGACATTCACAATTCACGAAATCATACTCCTTTGGTCTACTGCCATACACAGAAATAGAATCTCACAATTATCTAATATATATACACCTATCTATCTATTTACCTATCTATTTTCTCTCTCATACAAATCACTAAATGTTTTTATTCTTCTCAAGTACAAGTTACCTTAATAAGTTGTTTGAATGTGTTTTACTTCCTACCTGAGAATAGGACCATCTGATCTGCAGTTGCACAAATGTCTTTCTTTTGATTTGTAGATTATTTTTGTTTTCAACCTGTCTACCCATCCGCTGTTGAAGAAGGTAGCATTGTATGACTACTTTTATACGAATGAATTCTCCATCAATCTGTGTAGTAATAATTGCCTTTGATATATTTGCTTTCTGTCTGCAGTTTTCCTTTCTTTCTAATTAGAAAAATGCACTGCTTCTTAAAACCCTACAAAATAAAAACAAAATTAAAATTCAACCTATAGGAGATAATACTCTCAAAGCTATAGGTTTCAATATAAAGCTTTTCAAAATTTATCCTTAGATCATACCCTCTATTGAGCTTTCCTCTAGTTAATAAAACCTTGAAATCAGTTCACTGGAAGTGCTCTTAAAAGGGTAAAAAAGAAATCACTAAATGTAGAGTCTTTTATGACTTCTCAATTTTGAATTTACAATAGCATTCAACACTTTAATCAATACTTTCTTTACTTTGCTTCCTAAAACATAAATGCAGAGTTTTTTGCTATTTTTTTTTTAGTTCTTTACCTTCATTCCTATCTGTCCAGCTTTTCTTCTTACTTCTGTATTCACATGGAAGATTTCAATATCTCTATCCATAGATTGCTTCTGCTTTAGATTTTACCTTTCCATTAAGGAATTCATCTTTTCAGCTAATATCAATAATTCCCAAATCTAGATCTCTAGCTTTCCAAATACTTTTATTCTTGCATATTGAATGTGTTCTATACGAAACAAACAGCATACTCAAAAACAAGCTCATTATCTCCTAGCCATCAACTTCAGTTTTTACTTTTGATGTCATTATTTGAAACTTCATTAATAATGTGCTAGAATGTTTTTAATATTTAAAGTAAAATGATCACTGAAAATGTTTTTCATAGCTTTTGAATTTAAATGAATAATCAGATAAATACTGTGTGACTCATGAATAAATCACTTCTCTCAGCACAGAAAATAGGTAGTTGATGTGTTAGAGGTACAGCAAGAAACACAGCATGAACATGATCAATATCATAGCTCAGAATTAACTGTCAAATGAGTAAGTGATGCTAAGAGACAGCTGCCTTTCTGACTTTGGCATCTCGGGCCATTAGACTTTAAAGACAAATGGCATCAACCCAGCCCAGTGATATTGGATTGGCCAAAATGTCTGTTTGGAATCATTCATGAGATCTAAAGCCTCGATGGATAGCTTGGCTTCATTAACTATGGGTGTTAGGGAGACCAATGCCTGGAATAGAAATTGCTTCTAAGAACTTAAACAGGAAGTGCAGTTAACCCCATACCTGTATCCCTCTGGTGCACTGTGGTACACCCCCTCACACGCATCCACAGCTGTAAGGTGCTGTTCTGAAGTCAGACTCACTCCCTCTTGTCAAAGACTCACCCCATATTCACTTAGTCCTTCTTTCTGTATTCTTTTCCAGGGTCTTCTCCAGTGACAATTGTATGTAAATGCAGGGAGATTACATCCCAAGGGTAATCTTCATTCAGTACTGCAGTCAGTGGACAAAGGCTACAGCATTTAGGTAGGCAATTCTGAGAAGTAGTCCTGTAATTGTCAGAAATCTCATGTTCCCTATAAAAGAGATATCTGATATCTCACATTGGATTTTCCTCTTTTCTTGTCTCACTGTCTCCAGGTGTTCCTGGATCACCTCCCCTAACTAATGTCTGCATGCAAGTTCTTTTTTACAGATTGTTTTTAGTGACCCTAAAATAAGACAAGTGATCCTGATATCACTTTTCTTTCTAACTCAGAAATAAGTGTGTAATTACATTTGTGTAGGAAGTGTTTTTTTTTTTTTTTTTTTCCAAATTAATCTTGTTCCTTTGTCTTCCAAATTCCAGAAAATTTCTTCTGTCTGGTTTTCAATATCTAGGGTTTGGGTGAGGATGTGACTTTTTATTTCAGTGCTCCTTTTTAGTATATTCTGGTGTTTGTTTACTTATTTTCTTTAACTGCGATCTAAGCACCCAAATCTCTTAATTAAAATATATTTTAATTACCAACAATATTCTCTTCAAAGTGTTAATTCTTTTTCATTAATTAATCTATGCAAAAGGTGAGTAGAACTCCATTTTTACATCAATCTCTTCTTTGAATTAGGACAGTACGGTTGTATTTTTTCTTTTCTGACTTTTCTTTTTTGTCTCTATTGTGATCAACATATCACTGAAGTTGTGGAAATAAAAGGGGATTTCAAATAGTGTTTGCTGGGAAGACTCACTTCTTTTGTGGTCTAAGCTGAAAATGTACTTTTCATTATATGTACAATGCCTTTATGTGTATAAAGTAAACAAACATTTCTTGGAAGTATTATTTCCTAGTCTCACTCCACCCCCTAACCATACCAATGCATGGTCTGAAGGAAATCACTGGGCTGAGAAAAGGAGACCTAAGTTATTATATCTAATGAAATAGCTAACATAGCATGATGTTAGATATGACTTTAATCTTCTCAGAGTCTTCATTTTCACAGTTTTAAAATAAGATGGCTTTACTTGATGATTTTGCAGGTGCTTTCCAGCTAGAACAATACATATATACAACAGTTGCTTTTCTTTTGTATTTTATTTTCTCTATTATCTAGAAAACTAAGGGTTTTGTCTTCCAACAATGAGCTGGCCTCCTTTTTAGGGCAAGACAACAGGATAACTTTTTCCAACAATTCAAAAATTTTCATAGATGTTCCATGAAACCATGTAATGTGCCCTCATACACTGTGGTGGCTGAGTGTAAAGGTTTCAGCTACCAAGTATTCATCCTCCAAACTTTGATTTGTTTACAGTTTCCTATCTCAGCTATAACATCTATATTTAATTTCTAGTGTATGTTAATTTATATCTTAAAGCCCATTCTGATGTATTATTTTAGCTGCTTGCCAGAATGAACTATCAGTTTCTTTAACATGTGGAATTAAATCTTCTTTCACTGAGAAATTTTCTTTTACATGACTATGTATTAACTACTGAAACTGTTAGTTTTTTCTATTAGAGATCATGTCTTCTGGACAGTTGAAAAGGCTATAGAGTTTAGTCGGAGTCTAATCAGATGGATTTTAAATACAAACTCCTCTTCTTACCAACTTTTTGGAATTTTATCTCTTTTAGTTTCTAAGCTTTCCTTAGAATAAAGGTAATGTATTTACTCCAATGATACAGTGTTTATGAAACAGTTAAAACAAATCTAGTACATGATATAGTTTCAACAAATCAATTTTTTTTAAACAAATTTCATTTCTTACAGAAATGTTAAATGTAGTTAACTCACAGGAACTTAAAAAATAAGTACATTGCTTCATACCAGAGCCAGAGATGTAGAAACATGCAGTAGAGTCTTAGGAGCTGTTCCATAGTGAAGAAAATATTCCAGGCCTTGGAGTCAGAACTAGGTTCATTCACCTGCCTACTATTTGCTACACCTGTGTTAAGTGGTAAGTTGTATACTTTTATCATTTTCATATTTCTCAGTAAAATAAATGCTACTTTATAGGGCTGTTCTGAGGATGAAATCAGATTCAGTAACAAACACAGAATGCCAAACATGGCACCAGGAAGGGAGATTGTTTTAACTAAGAGTGGATAATGCTACCTTAAAAATCATTAGCCATATTTGGAGACTGAGAGTGTAAAATATGTCCTATTAACAGTCCATCATGTAGAGCACCTGTCAGATAGTTTATTTAAATTTCTAATCATTGCAATATGGGCATTGTGCAGATCTATCCAATACTGGTCCATTCTTAAATACATGTCTTCCTTGTGAAAGCATTGTTTTAAAAGCATGTATATTTACAAGCTATAACAGACTTTCCCACTACTGTGAGGATTTTTCTAAATTAATCTACAGGTATTATTTGGAAAGAAATGAGATAGACTTGTCCTGCAGAGGACCTTTGCAATATTCCAGTTTTTAACTTTACTAAATTAACATCAATTCCATTTGTCAACCTAAATTTCTTTTTCTCTGGGAAGTCTCCTTCTACTTTAGATAAGGTCTTCCTACTTTGACTTCTTAAAATTGCACTTAAAAGTGTTTTTTTTTTTTTTTTTTTTAATTTTCACACTAACAGAGTGTCAAAAGCAAAGGTAAAAACCAATAAATATTTTTGGAGTTCACAAGTTATTTGTGATAATTTATAACTTAGCCTATGATATCTTCATCATAGGGATGTCCTGCTAAACACATGTCAAATAATTCAATTTTCCAGAAAGAATTTCATCATTGTAACTCCATGGGAAAGTGATGCTAAATATGTTTGTGGAAAAATAAACAGCCAAAGCTTTAGAGAATTAGTGTTTACTGTTGGGAAATGCTTCAATAAGTGCTTTTATAAGAAAGACAGAAACTGTCCTGTGTACTCAAGGACTGAAAGGTCTTAACAAGTTCAATATTCACACATCCATTTACAAGTCTAAGGGAACAAAGATCAGAGAGTCCAGTGTCTAAGTTCTCCTCATTACCATGATTGGTGGTACTTGGGAATTCCTGCAGAAGCTGCTTAGCACCCTACATAAACCCTCTGAATATGCATCTGCCCACAAATTACTCAACACAATTGTGACTTCTACTTCCCTTCTGTGTTACAGGTCTCACATGTGTACTTCATAATGAGGACCAAACAGGATTGCCTATTATTGTCCCTCATTTTTCTGTTACAATGCAGGGGAAATCTTAGAAGTGAATAGAATGGGGGATTAATGATAACAGGCTTTGCCAGAACTTAGGCAAAATATTCTCTAAATCATCACATTTTCTTTATCAGGTAACCAAAACCACTGTTTTATACAAGTCAAGAGGATGACATCACCTTAGACTGTGATGTGAACATGTCCTCTTTAGTTGTGCAATGCATGAGCTATGCAAGCAAACCTTCTAATTATTCCTCAGATTGTTAGATATAAAGGAGGGGTGGTGATGAAATGTATACAGGACTCTAGCTGCTAAGGAAGAATATGTTCCATATTAAATCACTTAATTGGCATAACGATTTATATGTTAATGTGAACCTATCAACAGATGACTAATAACTGAGGTTGTGAGATAATTAAATATCTGTGTGGAATAAATAACATGCCCAGATAAGCTGGAGGTTCACTAATTTTATCTACTCTAGGATCAGCATTTAGATTAGGAGTAACTGAATACAAATACTATAAAAAAGAATACCTGAAATAATTTTTATCATCTCTCTTTTCCTTTCTTCTATTTCCTTTCCCTATGTTTATTTTCCTTTTTTAAAAGATATTATTTTAAAAATTGAGGTATACCAAGCATAGAGTGGAGTACACAAATCTTAGACAGATAACATATTTATATATGTATGAATTCAAGCAAGGACTATTCAGACTAAGATACAGAATATTTTCATCACCCCAGGATGATCCTTCATGTCCTATCTCAGTTTGTTTAAGGTTAACTCCTGCTCTTATTCCTATTACTGGATATTAGCTTTGCCTGTTTTTAGGATATATCACTAATGAGTTACATAAATATACTTGTGTGTGTTTGTATTTTTCCATTCAATATGTCTGTGAGGTTCTACAATGTTGTGTGTTAGCTTGTTTATCTTATTGCTATGGGGTGCTCCTCTATGGAAATATACCTCACTTTATTTTTAGACTTTCTTTATTTAAGCTGTTCCTACATTTTTGTTCTTACTAGTAAAGCTGCTATGAACATTCTTGGATGTGCCCTTTAGTTGACAAACACATTTCTCTTGGATATATATCTAGGAATAAAAATGTTCGGCTGTATGTTGGCTTATATTTAGCTTTAATACGTGTAAAATTATTTTCCCAGTGGTTGAGCCCATGTATGTTTCTATCAGAAATATGAGAGTTTTACTTTCCTTTACATCCGCTTCAGCATTTATAGGGATCGTATGTTGCAAGAGCTGTGAGCGGCAGAGAGGAGATACCCCACGTCCAAGATAAGAGAAACCCAAGCAAGATGGTAGGTGCTGAGAGAGGGCACGGAAGCTGAGCTGTGAGCGGCGAGCAGCAGTTGGGCTGCACAAGAGCGGAGAGTCAGAGAGGAGATATCCCACATCCAAGGTCAGGAGTGGTGGCCATGAGGACATACCCCATGTGCAAGGTAAGGAGCAGTGGCTTCGCTTTGCTGGAGCAGCCGTGAAGAGATACCCCGCGTCCAAGGTAAGAGAAACCCAAGTAAGGCAGTAGGCGCTGAGAGAGAGCATCACAGGGCAGACAGACTGAAACCACAATCACAGAAAACTAGCCAATCTGATCACATGGACCACAGCCTTGTCTAACTCAATGAAACTAGGTCATACCGTGTGGGGCGACCCAAGATGAACGGGTCATGGTGGAAAGGTCTAACAGAATGTGGTCCACAGGAGAAGAGAATGGCAAACCACTTCAGTATTCTTGCCTTGCGAACCCCATGAATAGTATGAAAAGGCAAGAATATAGGACACTGAAAAATAAACTCCCAGGTCAGTAGGTGCCCAATATGCTACTGGAGATCAGTGGAGAAATAACTCCAGAATGAATGAAGGGATCATGCCAAAGCAAAAACAACACCCAGTTGTGGATGTGACTGGTGATAGAAGCAAGATCCTATGTTGTAAAGAGCAATATTGCATAGGTACCTGGAATGTTAGGTCCATGAATCAAACAAAACTGGAAGTAGTAAAACAGGAGATGGCAAGAGTGAACATCGACATTCTAGGAATCAGTGAACTAAAATGGACTGGAATGGGTGAATTTAACTCAGATGACCATTTTATCTACTTCTGTGGGCAGGAATCCCTTAAAAGAAATGGAGTAGCCATCATAGTCAACAAAAGAGTCCAAAATGCAGTACTTGGATGCGATATCAAAAACGACAGAATGATCTCTGTTCATTTCCAAGATAAACCATTCAATATCACGGTAACCCAAGTCTATGACCCAAAGAGTAACTCTAAAGAAGCTGAAGTTGAACGGGCCTATGAAGACATACAAGATCTTTTCGAACTAACACCCAAAAAAGATGTCCGTTTCATTATAGGGAACTGGAATGAAAAAGTAGGAAGTCAAGAAACACATGGAGTAACAGGCAAATTTGGCTTTGGAATACAGAATGAAGCAGGACAAAGGCTAAAGGGGTTTTAAAAAGAGAATGCACTGGTCATAGCAAACACCCTCTTCCAACAACACAAGAGAAGACTCTACACATGGACATCACCAGATGGCTAACACCAAAATCAGATTGATTATATCCTTTGCAGCAAAGATGGAGAAGCTATTATACAGACAGCTAAAACAAGACCTGGGAGCTGACTGTGGCTCAGACCATGAACTCCTTATTGCCAAATTCAGACTTAAATTGAATAAAGTGGGGAAAACCACTAAACCATTCAGGTATGACCTAAATCAAATTCCTTGTGACTATAGAGTAGAGGTGACAAAAATGTTTAAAGGACTAGATCTGATAGACAGAGTGCCTGATGACTTATGGATGGAGGTTTGTGACATTGTACAGGAGACAGAAATCAAGATCATTTCTAGGAAAAAGAAATGCAAAAAAGCAAAATGGCTGTCTGAGGAGGCCTTACAAATAGCTGTAAAATAAGAGAAGTGAAAAGCAAAGGAGAAAAGGAAAGATATACCCATTTTAATGCAGAGTTCCGAAGAATAGCAAGGAGAAATAAGAAAGCCTTCCTCAGTGATCAGTGCAAAGAAATAGAGGAAAACAATAGAATGGGAAAGACTAGAGATATCTTCAAGAAAATTAGAGATACCAAGGGAACATTTCATGAAAAGATGGGCTCAAAAAGGGCAAAAATGGTATGGACCTGACAGAAGCAGAAGATATTAAGAAGAGATGGCAAGAATACATTGAAGACTGTACAAAAAAGATCTTCATGACCCAGTTAATCACAATGGTGTGATCACTCACCAAGAGCCAGACATCCTGGAACGTGAAGTCAAGTGGGCCTTAGGAGGCATCACTACAAACAAAGCTAGTGGAGATGATAGAATTCCAGTTGAGCTATTTCAAATCCTAAAAGATGATTCTGTGAAAGTGCTGCATTTAATTTGTCAGCAAATTTGGAAGAGTCAGCAGTGGCCGCAGGACTGGAAAATGTCAGTTTTCATTCTAATCCCAAAGAAAGGAAATTCTAAAAAATGCTCAAACTACCACAGAGTTGCACTCATCTCCTACGCTAGTAAAGTAATTCTCAAAATACTCCAAGCCAGGCTTCAGCACTACATGAACTGTGAACTTCCAGATATTCAAGCTGGTTTTAGATAAGGTAGAGGAACCAGAGATCAAATTTGCCAAAGTACACTGGATCATCAAAAAAGCAAGAGAGTTCCAACAAAACATCTATTTCTGCTTAATTGACTATGCCAAAACCTTTGACTGTGTGGATCACAAAAAACTTTGGAAAATTCTGAAAGGGATGGAAATACCAAACAAAAAAAGCAAGATAGTTCCAGAAAAATATCTATTTCTGTTTTATTGACTATGCCAAAGCCTTTGACTGTGTCAATCAAAATAAACTATGGAAAATTCTTAAAGAGATGGGAATGCTGGGCCATTTGACCTGTCCCTTGAGAAACCTGTATGTAGGTCAGGATGCAACAGTTAGAAATGGACATGGAACAACAGACTGGTTCCAAATAGGAAAAGGAGTATGTCAAGGCTGTATATTGCCACCCTGTTTAGTTAACTTATATGCAGAGTACATCATGAGAAATGCTTGGTTGAATGAGGCAAAAGCTGGAATCAAGATAGCCAGGAGAAATATCAATAACCTCAGATATGCAGATGACACCACCCTTATGGCAGAAAGTGAAGAGGAACTAAAAGGCCTCTTGATGAAAGTCAAGGAGGAGAGTGAAAAAGTTGGCTTAAAGTTCAACACTCAGAAAACTAACATCATGGCATCTGGTCCCATCACTTCATGGCAAATAGATAGGGAAACAGTGGAAACAGTGTCAGGCTTTGTTTTTGGGGGCTTCAAAATCACTGCAGATGGTGATTGCAGCCATGAAATTAAAAGATGCTTACTCCTTGGAAAGAAAGTTATGACCAACCTAGACAGCACATTAAAAAGCAGAGACATTATTTTGCCAACAAAGGTCTGTCTAGTCAAGGCTATGGTTTTTCCAGTGGTCATGTATGGATGTGAGAGTTGGACTATAAAGAAAGCTGAGCACTGAAGAATTGACGCTTTTGGACTGTGGTGTTGGAGAAGACTCTGGAAATTTCCTTGGACGTCAAGGAGATCCAACCAGTTCATCCTAAAGGAGATCAGTACTGAGTGTTCATTGGACGATCTGATGTTGAATCTGAAACTCCAATACTTTGGCCACCCGAAGCGACGAACTGACTCAGTTGAAAAGACCCTGATGCTGGGAAAGACTGAGGGCAGGAGAAGAAGGGGACCACAGAGGATAAGATGGTTTGATAGCATCACCAACTCAACGGACATGAGTTTGGGTGGACTCCGGGAGTTGGTGTTGGTTAGGGAGGCCTGGCATGCTGCCGCTCATGGGATCGCAAAGAATCAGATATGATTAAGCAACTGAACTGAACTGATGTTACAGATATAGTCAAATCTTTGAATTAACTCTGTGTTCTTGTAACAATATAGTTTCTTGTTATGAAGTCTACACACAGTAAGATAGACGTTCATGGTACACCATTCCATGAGTTTAACATATAAATAGACTTTTGCAACCACCATCACAAGCAGGAAGCAAAGCTGTTTTGTTACCAGAAGTTATCTGGTGCCACAGTTAACATTTTTAAACCTCGAACCTGTAGTACATTCTTACAGTTTTGCTTATTCTAGAATGCCATATGCAGTTTGAAACCATTCATGGCTGATTCATTCACTCAGCGCACATAATGCCTTTAGACTCATTCATGTTGTTGAGTGCCTACTGAGAGTTAATTCCTTTCTATTGCTGTGTAGAGGTAGTTCATTTTAGGATGTCCTAAAAATTATTTCTCCATTCACTCTTTGAAGTACATATGGGTTGCTGAAGAATTGATGCTTTTGAACTGTGGTATTGGAGAAGACTTGTGAGAGTCCCTTGGACTGCAAGAAGATCCAACCAGTCTATCCTAAAGGAAATCAGTCCTGAATATTTTTTGGAGGCAGTGGTGTTGAAGCTGAAACTCCAATACTTTGGCCACCTGATGCAAAGAGCTGACTCATTTGAAAACACCCTGATGCTGGGAAAGATTGAAGGTGGGAGGAGAAGGAGATGACAGAGGATGAGATGGTTGGATGACATCACCAACTCAATGAAGATGAGTTTAAGTAAACTCCAGGAGTTGGTGCTGGACAGGGAGGCCTGGCATGCTGAAGTCCATGGAGTCACAGAGAGTTGGACATGACTGAGTGATTGAACTGAACTCAACTGAACTTGTTTTGAGTGATTAAATATTTAATATAATCAATATAATGTAAGAAAATGCTGAACTGTTTTCCAGAGTCTCTGTACCATTTTGCACCACCACCACCACCACCAACAACAACAACATATGAGAGTTTTAGTTGCTCCTAAACCATGCCAACACTCAGCTTGTGAGGATTATGTTAGCACTGCTAGTCAATGTGTAATAATATTCCATTGAGATTTTATTGTGTATTTCTCAAATGACTAATAATATTGAACACCTTTTCCTGAAATTGATTACCCTATGCCTCGGAGAAATGTCTAAGTTTTCTGGTGATGCAGAGATGTCTGTTTTGCACTTCTGAATTTTGAGAGTTCTTTAAACACTTTGCTTGCCAATGTTATCACTCCACTGAAAAAGCTTATATGCACACCCTTCTAACCCAAAGTCATTTTCTAATTAATGTCTAAGCTGAGAGTAGATATGTTTATTAACAGTCATGCTTTTATTTAGAGGTACAGTCTGTTAACTAAAAAGTCCAATCTGTGGAAACTATTTGTAATATTATTTAACCCCTAAACTATGCACCCTACAATATATCCCTAAAATATACCATGCACACCATGAATTCCAGGTTTGTTGTTTCACCTGCCCAATCAAACTAATCCTCAAAAAAAGTCTCTTCTCTCTACTATTCTATTACTTCAATTACAATCAAACGTTGTAATCATTTACTTAGCATCTGCCTCACTATTAGATAGCAAGTTTCTTGAGGAAAGAATTCATAGCTTAGTAAAATCTGAGTCTCTTGAATGATAATTTGTATGAAATGTGAATTCTGTTTTCTTCTGAATAGTAGCATTTGGACAGTCTTTATTCTCTCTCTAAATTATACATTTTCCCAATGTCTCAGCTGGTAAAGAATCCACTTGCAATGCAGGAGACATAGGAGATGTGGGTTCAATTCTTGGGTCAAGAAGATCCCCTGGAGGAGGGCATGGCAACCTATTCCAGTATTCTTGCCTGAATAAGCCCATAGACTGAGGAGCCTTGAGGGCTACCTTAGGGTTGCAATGAGTCAGAAAAGACTGAGTGACTAATCACACACACACTTTGTACATATTATCCTTATTTTGTGACATGTGTAATTAGAGAAGTTACAGTTAATAGTTTGAAAAATAAAATAATTTATATTAGCATAATGACAGAAAAGTCATTACCTTAAAATATGAAAAGGTTTTAAATTTTAATTTTAAACTACTCAATGAAATAATGTATTTGTTTCTGTGCTGTGCTATGCTTAGTTGCTCAGTTGTATCTGACTCTATATGACCCAGGCTCTTCTACATGATCAATAGTTTATGAAGTGAAGTGAAGTGAAGTCGCTCAGTCATGTCCAACTCTTTGCGACCCCATGGACTGTAGCCTACCAGGATCATCAGTCCATGGGATTTTCCAGGCAAGAATACTGGAGTGGGTTGCCATTTCCTTCTCCAATAATTTATGAAAGGTTCACTCAAATGCAATAAACTACAGTTTAAGAACACTGAATTGACATTCAGGACACTTAGGATAAAATCTAGCCAATAAACATAATAATAAAGTGCCATGGCTCATAGTGTTCCTCAGTTTAAGCCTTAGATTTCTCAACTATAAAATAAGTAAGCTTTCTTTGATAATACCTGAGATTACTTTCATCTATGATGTCTTTCTAGTTTGCAAAATGGCTTCAGTTATTTCTAACCATGTAACAAAATGGAGAAAGTAAACACTGGCTTTCAGCCTGAGTTTCCTTGCCTAATGGACTCTCAAAAATAGATGTTAACCAATACATTAGTACATAATGCCTCAGGCTGTTTTCCAGAGACACAAAATAAATCCCTACAGAATTCTGTTTCAAGTAGGAAAAATGTGTTTTGTCATCACTAAGATATTTTCAAAATTTCTTATCAGCCCCATGAAATTTGAACCCAGGGAGAAAAAAAAATTAATGGCACAGAAAGGTCTATCACCCTTTGAAAATGGGTAAAGTGCTGCATTCTGGGTTGCAGACCTAAGCATACCAGAAAACTTGCACTGATATGCAGGAAGTTGATTTTCTTTTTTACTCAATGTGATGATGATTGCATTTGTAACTCAACTTATATTACAACTTTCATGATGTTTCTTCTTGCTGCCATTAACTCTCCCATCTGCTGTGTCCCTTCCTAGTCATACAAGGCTCCATGTCTCAAACAACATAAAACAATAAAACATATGAATTTGAATGAACTCTTTATAACTCCATACCTAACAGCATTCCATTCTGCTGAGAGAGATAAATTTAAAATATGTAAAACTATTATTTTCTTTTAATCCTTTGCATATTCCCATCACCTTGACAATAGAACCCAAAGTAGCAAAGTGTAGATAGTCCTTCCCAATAATACATTTGTTTACTCATCAATATCATCTCTGACATTCTCTTTGATGCTATGTGCTTTATCAAGTACTTTTTAAAAAACACCTCTGCTTAGAAAAACATAGCTTTATTTTCTCCTTCAAAACTAGTTGCTGAGGGTTTAAATCTAAAACCTTTCTATTATTCCTTACTTTCTTTTGCATAGGTTATTAATATTTATTAATATTTCAATTTTACACAAAGGAGAATTGAGCTTGCCTCCTGGGTCAGAGAACAGAGAGCAGCCCGCTCTCTTAAACGCATTCTTAGAAATGTGCACATTCTGGTTCTGCAAACTTAGATTCTTCTTCCCTTCAAACATTCCATGTTTCAAAGGTGACATGATAAATTAAAATATGCTCAGGATTTAGTTTCAGGGAAAATAAAATTCAGTTCCACATATGAAGAATCATACAAAAAGAATACTAGCATTAGGAGGAATAGGAGTACCTAATCATGTGATAGTTGCTTTGAACAATATTTCTACTAGTTTTTAATGTACAGTTTAGAGGAGAAAGTTACCGGCTTCTGCTAAAGAAGAGAATACAGAAGGCTGAAAAAGTTAAGTGACTTTCTCAAAACATCAAATATGGTAAATAGAATCAGCATTTAAACCATTAGGCTTGATACAACTCCAGTGTTCTTGCCTGGAGAATCCCAGGGATGGAGGAGCCTGGTGGGTTGCTGTCTTTGGGGTCACACAGAGTCAGACACAACTGAAGTGACTTAGCAGCAGCAGCAGCAGCAGCAGGCTTGACACATATACATGTATTCTTTCCTCTCTCCCTGGCAGGTCAATTTATTTAATATATTTGAAAACCACCTTTCTCCTCTAAAATATTGGTATAATATTACCTATATTAAATATTTTTGAAGATAAAATGTGAAAACATTCCCAACGCCTCATTCAGTTCTATCTTATTAAATATTAATTCATTCAATAACTTTTACTGAGAAGTATATTTGTAGCAGATCTAAGTGTTCCAAGTACAATTATTGTTGTTGTTGTTCAGGCACTTAGTCATGACTTTTCTCAACCACATGAACTGCAGCAGGCCAGGATTTCCAGTCCTTCGATGTGTCTCAGAGTTTGCACACTCATGCCCATTGAGTCAATGATGTCCTCCAACCAACTCACCCTCTGTCACACCCTTCTCCTCTTGTCCTCAATCTTTCCCAGCATTAGGGATTTTTCCAATGGGTCTGCTCTTCACATAAAGTAACCAAATATTGGAGTTTCAGCTTCAGTTTCCATCCTTCCAATGAATATTCAGGGTTGAGTTCCTTTAGGATTGACTAATTTGAGCTGCTTGCAGTCCAAGGGACTCTCAAGATCCTTCTTCAGCACCACAATTAAGAAGCATCAATTCTTCAGCTCTCAGCCTTCTTTACAATAGTGATCAACAAAACTGAAATAAATCCTTGCCTTCAAGATTTATTTTTATTTTAGTGAGGAGAAATGGACAATAGGAAAAATGAAATACCAAAATAAGTGAATCCTTAGTTTGCCTTGAATTGCAGCATATGTTAAAGGTGTAGAAGTGACAGGGGACTCTGCTTGTGAGTAAGATGTAGAAAGAGGCAAGAGACTGTTACTACCATTCTAAGAGTAAGAAAAGCCAGATGATCTACAAAATCATCATTTTCCTTGACCCTGTCAAAGAACTAAGGTCTTAAGGCAACACAGGGAACTGAATTCCAGAGGGTAACAAATGCCTCCAAGGAGAGCAGAGATATATGGACAGTTTCACCTTTGACAGGCATCAGAGGAAGAACCAGTCTCCACAGATGTGGGTAAGAATAAATCAGTTGCAATCTTAGCAAATGTCTAAAGGCCAAATATGGGCTAGCTTACCAACTTAAAATAGATCTAGATGTGGGAGAATCCATAGTTCCTTAGAAGCTCTTTTCCATGTATCTCTCTTGGCTACTCACAAAAAAAGTATGGACAAGAGAAGCCTGGGGAGCCTTCCTCAATGCAGTCATATGAAAGTGATGGCTGCTGACCTGGGAGAGCCATAAGCTCTTGCTAGAACCCTGACAAGCATTAATAATAGTATTAAATATTAATTAAAATTGCTTTAAGCCACTAGAGGAAGGGCATCAAAACTTTTGCTGCTCAAAGACACTGGTGGAGAAGTTAGAACCTTCTGCTTTTCTGAAGTTAAAAAACCCTTCCTGTGCCCCAGGAAACCAAATACAGGTCCAGGATTTTTGTTGTTGTTGATGATGATGGTGTGTCTTGGAAGAAGGGTAAAAATACAAGCCACCTACCACTGGTGAAAGAGCAAGAAAATATCTCAAGTCAAGGTCCAAGACAGACACAAGGAACTATTGTCTTGCAAGAGGAAGAGAGTGAAGAAAGGTTTAAAAAGTCCAATCTTAAACCTAGAAGCATAGGTCTCACCAAAAACAGACGCTGCATCAGGAGAATTTAGAGATGTTTTCTCTCTGCATCACAAATCTAACATCAAATAATGAACAACAGAAGTCTACTACTGGAGAAACGAGAAGTGTGTAGAAATAAGAATACTGGAGACAGTATTTTCAATAGCAAAGCCCAAATCCAGCTCAACGAATAATCAGACTGACCCAATCTTTCATGCTAATGACTAGACAGAAGAAAACAGCTGGTTGTTTCAATTTTCAGTTATAAATTTCTCAATCCTTACACACAATTTCGTACTCAATCAAAAATAACAAGATATGTTTGTGAAAAAGCAAAATGATATATTTTCAAGAGATAAATTACTCGGAGATGACAATATGATGAAACTATCCCATGGATTTCTAAAATACAATCCGTCTTCTAAACCAACTGTGGATCAAAATATACAAAAAATTTCAGAAAATTTTAAAAGAAAAACAAATTTACCGTGTGTCCATTATGCTATTTACATAGAATTTACACTGTATTTGTAACAAAACACATAACATTTATATTACATTAAGTATTATAAGTAATCTAGAGATGATCTAAAGTAAACAGGAGAATGAGCTTAACTTCTATGCAAATTCTTCACCATTTTATACATGGGGCTTGAGCACTGATGGATTTTGGATTGATAGGAGATTCTGAACCAATTCCCCACCAAGAACAACTATATCTATGATCACCAGGTTAAAGCTTTTATTGCTTTGTTGATTGAATTATATCCTCTAAAATGACATGTTGAACTGCTGACTCTGGATCCCTTACCTGTAAATATGTCCTTATTCATAAATAGAGCTATAACATATATAATTAGTTAACTTAAAGTGATATAATTTTGGATTTGAGTGGGCTCTAAATCCAATATGGTTGATATCCTAAAAAGAAGAGAAGACATAGATTAAAAAAACAAAACAGAAGAAAATATTATCTGAAAATGGAGGCAAGGTTATGTGAAAATTGATGCATCTACAAGACAAGGAAGTACCGAGGATTACCAGCAACCAATAAAAGCTAGAAGAGGCAACAGAGAATTCCTCCTTAAAGACACTGGAAGAAGTATGGCCTTGCTGACAACTTGATCTCAGGTATCTCATCTCTAGACCTGTCAGAAAATATATTTCTGCTGCTTCAAATCACTGAATTTGTGGTAATTTATTTCAGCAGTCCTAGGGAAATAGTACATAGTATGCTGGTATGGTGGACTGCATTTGTGAGTAAAATAATACATGTAGAATTTCATAAGAGAGATAGAAATTATTTTTAAAAATCATTTGAGATTGCAAGAAAGAAAAAATACAATATCACAGATAAACCATTCACACAATGAGCTTATCAGAAAATAGAACTGAGGAAAGAATCCAATAAATTGAAGACAGTTCAATAGAAGTATTCTAAAATGAAGCACAAATAAAGAATTAAAAAATCAAAGAATCCAAGAGGTTACTCAATATTAAAAATCTCTGTATCATTATATAGTTGGAGACTCAGAAAGGAAAATGAGATGGTCAGAAAAAATATTTCAAAATATAGTAGTTGAAAATTTTTGAGCAGAATGAAAGGAGAAAAGTATAACCAAAAACAGATTTAAAGAAGCTCTGAGAAATATAAGGGCTTCCCTGGTGGCTCAGATAGTAAAGAATCTGCCTGCAATGCAGAAGACCCATGTTTGATTCCTGGCTTGGGAAGATTCCCTGGAGGAGGGCATGGCAACCCACTCCAGTATTCTTGCCTGGAGAATCCCATGGACAGAGGAGCCTGGAGGGCTACAGTCCAGGGGGTCACAAAGAGTTGGACATGACTGAGCAACAGGACAGAGAAATATAAACATTACTAGCTCAAAAAAAAAAAAAAATAAGCTAAAAACAAACATTAAGAAGAAATTTTGAAAACAATATGAAGAAAATAATTATGCACAAAGGAGTAAAAATAAGGCATATGTTATGACATTTTTAAATGCTAAAAAAAAAAGAAAAAAGAAAAAAAAAAAACTACCAACACAGAATTCTATAATCAATTAAAATATCTTTGAAAAATGAAGGTGAAATATTTTCTCAAAAACTCTGATAATCCATTTCTAGTAGATCTAATTACAATAAATGCTAAAGGAGTTGGTTTAGGCAGAAGAAATATATTAGATGTAAATTTGTACTTATATATAGAAAAAGGAGAGAGTAGTGTCTTTGGTAAAAATATAAGCTCATATAAAAATGCATATTCTTTTTTTTTAATTACTTTAAAGAATGTGGATTATCTAAAGCAAAGAGAGTAATAATGTATTGTGTTTTACAGCATGTGCAGGATTAAATGGTGTAAAAATAATAGAATAAAGGATAGGAGAGAGGGAATGAAGTATACTGTAAGATTCTTACATCATACATGAAGTGGCATTATACCATTTGATGGTTCATTGTGATAAGTTAAAGTCGTGTATTTTAAATAGATAAACATGTAAAAATAATGTTAACTAAGTGAAGGCAGATGAATTAAAACAAATTTACAACTCATTCAAAAAAGGCAGAAAGTAGAGCTCAAAGTAACTAATTAGAAAAAAAATTCAACTAGAAATGGTAGATTGAAACTCAGCCATATTAATGTTGCATATAAAGGACTATTAATAGTCAAGAAGACACACAATGTAAAATATATGCCACCAAAGGACAGAACTTTAAATTCCAGGAATCAAAAAAATGCTAGAACTAAAAGAGTACTAGAAAAAAATCATAATTTCTTTCAGAGACTTCATCGTTTACTATTGGATAAAACAAGTGGACAGATTAATCTATCAGAATTTATAGGACATAGGTAACTATAAACACTAGCAGCCAGTTCAGTTCAGTTCAGTTCAGTCACTCAGTTGTGTCCGACTCTTTGCGACCCCATGGACTACAGCACACCAGGCTTCCCTGTCCATCACCGACTCCTGGAGTTTACCTAAACTCATGTGCATTGAGTCGGTGATGCCGACTCAGTGACGGTCAGTGACGCCATCCAACCATCTCATCCTCTGCCATCCCTTCTCCACCTTCCTTCAATCTTTCCCAGCATCAGGGTCTTTTCAAATGAGTCAGTTCTTCACATCAGGTGGCCAAAATATTGGAGTTTTAGCTTCAATGTCAGTCCTTCCTAAGAATATTCAGGACTGGTCTCCTTTAGGATGGACAGGTTGGATCTCCTTGAAGTCCAAAGGACTCTCAAAGTCTTCTCCAACACCACAGTTCAAAAGCATCAATTCTTCAGTGCTCAGCTTTCTTTATAGTCCAACTCTCACATCCATACATGACTACTGGAAAAAGCATAGCCTTGACTACATGGACCTTTGTTGGCAAAGTAATGTCTCTGCTTTCCAATATGCTGTCTAGGTTGGTCATAACTTTCCTCCCAAGGAGTAAGCTCTTTTAATTTCATGGTTGCAATCACCATCTGCAGTGATTTTGAAGCCCAAATGGTAAACACTGCTTTGAAAGGAACACATACTTATTTCATGTGCACATGTAATATTCACTATATTTTGGTTGACTAAAAAATAAAATTCAACATCAAATTTACATCTGGATACAAGTAAAATTGATGAAGCTTTTGCTTTATCAGAATGTATTATTGAATTTCCTTTCATTTTTTTTTAATTATTATGAATCAGAGAATATTTTTAAAATTAATCTTAGTAACTTCTCCCTGAAAAATTGAACAAAAGAATCATTATTTCTACATGTAACTCCATGGCTGATTCATGTCAATGTATGACAAAACCCACTGAAATGTTGTGAAGTAATTAGCCTCCAACTAATAAAAATAAATGAAAAAAAAAAAAGACAAATGAACCTGGGCTCTAGAATATAAACTAAACTTTGAGAATTTTTTCCCAATTTCCTTAATTCATGGTCTCTGCTCTGCCCCTACTTTGAAATCAGCAGTTGCACATCATTTCATGCCTTTCTTGAGTTATGCATTCTATCCTTCCACGGTTGTTGTTATTACTATTGTTGTTTTGTTGATATTTTTGCTTTGGTTTTAATTTTATTTTACATTCTTCTGAGTCATAATAATGCAGCCTTTAGACAACACAGAAGTCCTCTTCTTGCACATGCTAGCCCATACAACATGGGACTATCTCAGATTTTTGTGTCCTCCACAGGCTATTATAGCCTCCATTGTTCTCACAAATAAATCTCAAAATCCCTCACCATCTTTTAAGTTAAAATTCATCCATTAATATTCTTCTTGCAGAGCACTAGCAAGAAATGAACTCAATTTTCCTAGACGTACACTGTCTCTACCTTTATTGATTTAGCACTTTTGACTGATTGCTTTCATTAAAAAAAGTCTCTCCTTTAAGTCTGCAGCTTTTAGTATTTATCATTATTACAAAAACTGATTTTTATGTGATGTCATGTTACTATATTATAGGTTATGTAAGAATTTCTTTATGGTGAAAATAATTCATATTACCCATCTGCTCAACCTTTTGAACAAGAAAAGACAAAAATATTACACTACTGAAGAATCTATTAAGTGCCAGGCACTGTGCCACAAATTTTGCATTTATTTTCTCATTCATTTCTGAATCAGCCCCATAAAGATAGTATTATGTATTGAAAATGAGGCTCAAAGAATCTAATTAAACTGCCTACTTGTTTAATTAAGTAACTGGTTACAAGAGAGAAATAAAAATATGAGCCAGTATCTGTTATCATTAAAACCCAACAATGCTAATATACATGATTTGAAACCATCAGAAAACAACAAATCAGAAGTTTGAATTTATTTCACATTATTTACAAAAATGGACCATATATTGCCATGTCTATAATAACATGAATGTGAGAATTTGTGATTTTCTTCATATATTTAAGACAATATATATATTGGCTATTTAAGACTCTGTATTTTGGACTCTTGTTGACTATGATGGCTACTCTATTTCTTCTAAGGGATTCCTGCCCACAGCAGTAGATGTAATGGTCATCTGAGTTAAACTCACCCATTCCAGTCCATTTTAGTTTGCTGATTCCTACAATGTCCATGTTCACTCTTGCCACTTCCTGTTTGACCGCTTCCAATTTGCCTTGATTCATGGACCTTACATTCCAGGTTCCTATACAATATTGCTATTTACAGCATTGGACCTTGCTTCTATCACCAGTCATATCCACAACTGAGTGTTTTTTTTTTTGCTTTGGCTCCTCCATCCCTTTATTCTTTCTGGAGTTACTGCACTGACCTCCAGCAGTATACTGGGCACCTACCGACCTCGGAGTTCATCTTTCAAAGTTCCATCTTTTTGCTTTTTCGTACTGTTCATGGTGTTCTCAAGGCAAGAATACTGAAGTGGCTTGTCATTCCCTTCTCCAGTGGACCACATTCTGTCAGACCTCTCCACCATGACTTATCTGTCTTTGGTGGTCCTACACAGAATGGCTTAGTTTCATTGAGTTAGACAAGTTTGTGGTCTATGTGATCGTATTGGCTAGTTTTCTGTGACTGTGGTTTCAGTCTGTCTGACCTGTGATGCCCTCTCTCAGCGCCTACTGTCTTACTGGGGTTTCTTATACCTTGGATGTGGGGTATCTCTTCATGGCTTCTCCAGCAAAGCACAGCCGCTGTTCCTTACCTTGGCCATGGGGTATCTCCTCTCCGCCGCTCGCCGCTCCAAGCTGCGCCGCCACTGCTCAACGCTTGTACTTGGATGCTATCTCAAAAACAACAGAATGATCTCTGTTCATTTCCAAGGCAAACCAATCAATATCACGGTAATCCAAGTCTATGCTCCGACTAGTAATGCTGAAGAAGCTGAAGTTGAATGGTTCTGTGAAGACCTACGAGACCTTTTAGAATGAACACTCCTCAAAAAAGCTCCTTTTCATTATAGTGGACTGGAATGCAAAAGTAGGAAGTCAAGAAACACCTGGAGCAATAGGCAAATATGGCCTTGGAGTACAGAATGAAGCAGGGCAAAGGCTAATAGAGTTTTGCCAAGAGAACACACTGGGCATAGCAAACACCCTCTTCCAACAACACAAGAGAAGACTCTCTACACATGGACATCACCAGATGGTCAACACCGAAATCAGATTGATTATATTCTTTGCAGCCAAAGATGGAGAAGCTCTATACAGTCAACAAAAACAAGACCAGGAGCTGACTGTGACTCAGATCATGAATTCCTTATTGCCAAATTCAGACTTAAATTGAAGAAAGTGGGGGAAACCACTAGACTATTTAGGTATGACCTAAGTCAAATTCCTTGCGATTATACAGTGGAAGTGAGAAATAGCTTTAAGGGACTAGTTCTGATAGACAGAGTGCCTGATGAACTATGGATGGAGGTTCGTGACTTGTACAGGAGACAGGGAACAAGATCATCCCCAAGAAAAAGAAATGCAAAAAAGCAAAATGGCTGGCTGAGGAGGCCTTACAAATAGCTGTGAAAAGAAAAGAAGTGAAAAGCAAAGGAGAAAAGGAAAGATATATCCATTTGAATACAGAGTTCCAAAGAATATCAAGGGGAGATGAGAAGGCTTCCTCAGTGATCACTGCAAAGAAATAGAGGAAAACAATAGAATGGGAAAGACTAGAGATCACTTCAAGAAAATTAGAGATACCAAAGGAACATTTCATGAAAAGATGAGCACAATAAAGGACATAAATGGTATGGACATAACAGAAGCAGAAGATATTAAGAAGAGCTGACAAGAATACACAGAAAAACTGTAGAAAAAATATCTTCACCACCCAGATAATCATGATGGTGTGATCACTCTCCTAGAGCCAGACATCCTGGAAGGTGAAATCAAGTGGGCCTTAGGAGGCATCACTACAGAAAAAGCTAGTGGAGGTGATGGAATTCCAATTGAGCTATTTCAAATCCTGAAAGATGATGCTGTGAAAGTGCTACACTCAATGTGCCAGCAACTTTGGAAAACTCAGCAATGGCCACGAGACTGGAAAAGGCCAGTTTTCATTCCAATCCCAAAGAAAGGCAATCCCAAAGAATGCTCAAAGTACTGCACAATTGCACCCATCTCACACGCTAGCAAAGTAATGCTCAAAATTCTCCAAGCCAGGCTTCAGCAATACATGAACAGTGAACTTCCAGATATTCAAGCTGGTTTTAGAAAAGGCAGAGGAACCAGAGATCAAATTGCCAACATCTCCTGGATCTTCAAAAAAGCAAGAGATATCCAGAAAAACATCTTTTTCTGCTTTATTGACTATGCCAATGCCTTTGACTGTGTAGATCACAACAAACTGTGGAAAATTCTGAAAGAAACTGGAATACCAGACCACCTGACCTGCCTCTTGAGAAAACTTTATGCAGGTCAGGAAGCAATAGTTAGAACTGGACATGGGAAATAGACTGGTTCCAAATAGGAAAAGGAGTATATCAAGGCTAGTATTGTCACCCTGCTTATTTAACTTATATGCAGGGTACATCATGAGAAATGCTGGACTGGATGAAGCACAAGCTAGAATCAAGATTGCCAGGAGAAATATCAATAACCTCAGATATGCAGATGACACCACCCTTATGGCAGAAAGTGAAGAAGAACTAAAGAGCCTCTTGATGAAAATGAAAGAGGAGAGTGAAAAAGTTGGCTTAGAGCTCAACATTCAGAAAATTAAAATCATGGCATCTGGTCTCATCACTTCATGGCAAATAGATGGGAAACAGTAGAAACAGTGGCAGACTTTATTTTTTTGAGCTTCCAAAGCACTGCAGATGGTGATTGCAGCCATGAAGTTAAAATACAATTACTCCTTGGAAGGAAAATTATGACCAATTTAGACAGCATATTAAAAAGTAGAGACTTTACTTTGCCAACAAAGGTCCATCTAGTATGGAAAAAGTTATGTTTTTTCCAGTAGCCATGTATGGATGTGAGAGTTGGACTATAAAGAAACCTGAGCGCTGAAGAATTGATGCTTTTGAACTGTGGTGTTGGAGAAGACTCTTGAGAGTCTCTTGGACTGCAAGGAGATCCAACCAGTCCATCCTAAAGGAGATCAGTTCTGGGTGTTCATTGGAAGCACTGATATTGAAGCTGGAATTCCAATACTTTCGCCACCTGATGTGAAGAACTGACTCATTTGAAATGACCCTGATGCTGGGAAAGATTGAGGGCAGGCGGAGAAGGGGATGACAGAGGATGAGATGGTTGGATGGCATCACCAACTCAATGGACATGAGTTTGGATAGACTCCAGGAGTTGGTGATGGAGTGGCATCACTATCACCAGGGAGAGAGGCCTGGCATGCTGCAGTCCATGGTGTCACAGAGTTGGATATGACTGAGCAACAAACTGAACTGAACTGATTTAAGACTCTAGTAGACTTACAAGAGCTTGTTCTAGTATTCACATACTAAATGCATTAAGGGTGAATGTGGAAGCAGTATTTTACAGTGATCAAATTATGAATGCACACATAAAAATGATAGCACTAGTATCTTCTCTTAAATTCATGATTATACACTATTGAGAATCAAATAATTAAACACTAATTTAGCCAGTGAATGTGTGCTCTATGTCTAACTTAGTATGCTAGTTCAACCCAGCTAGATATCATGTGCCAAATGGTATATTGCATTTTTTCCTTGGCAAGATTGTGGTAATCACCCAAGAATAATTTCTTTGTGCTAGCCAGGTTCTCCCAATCTTACCTTTACTTGATTCTACACTTGGATGTGTCAACCTAACCTTATTCATGGCCCTGACATGGAGATTTTGGAAGTATTTGATTTCTTATGTCTTACAGTGATGCTCCTTACACAGCAAAAAGTGACCTAATTCCAGCAACTCAGGATCAATACTGACAACATATTTTCTCTTTTCTTGCTTTTTCTTCTCCCTTAAAATCTCTTCTCTCTCTCTCTTTTTTTTTTTTTTTACCAAGTCAAATGCCTACCAAATCTTTGTTTATCTTTAGTTGAGATGTAATTTACATACTAACAACATATTCTTGGTCATTATATTGCTCTCTAACTCAACATCAGCAATGAATTGGTGACCACTTTCCATCTCCTCATCCCCAAAATTTGTGTAAAAAGCAGATTTAGACACCATTTATGTTTAGCTAGCAGTTATCTCAGCTGATTTCTAATTAGCTTCCACTTCATAATCTCAGAAAACAACATTGGCTAAACATCTTCCCACACTGTTAGTTATTTAATTGATATTCCTGCCCCTGGCTTCTGAAATAGGGTAGATGTGCCCATATAATTTTCGGTGGCAAAAGAAATTAGCAAAACCACTCCACCAATGATCATTCTCTTATGCTCTTTGTAGTTTGGGGAGAAAGAGGTGGATTTCATGTGCAGTCTTTGAAAGAGAATTTGCCTGGACCCACATGCTTTCTATTTGTTTTTTTGCAGTACATTTTAAAGGTTTTTAAATTGTTTCACATCTGGTCAAGCTGAGACTTTTAAGAACCTCATTTTAAATTTGTAATAAAAGTTTATAGCTTGATTTTTTTCAAAAAAAAAGTCAACAAACTGCAAGTACCCATTAGTAAAAGTCTCAAATAAAAATAATAATAATAAAAACTTCAACTATGATTTCCTTATCAATGCCACAAATTCGTCTCTGCTTTCTGGAGAGGTTTAAAGAATTATCCATTTGATAAATGACATTGGAAGGTCAATCTCATTACTCTGCATTCTGTCACATTGGTCTGGTGTTCTCACAATAAGAAGGGATTATCTGTTGACAGCACATCAGTGACATGAAATAGTTTATAAACATTAAGTAGAAAGAGAATACTTCACTTTCATTTTCTGCAGAACACTGCCATGTGATCATGATCTTTGAACTGCTAGTACTTTAAGAGGCACTGATAGAGAATATCTGTGGGTAATCATGAAAATATAATTTTGATGGGTTAAGCTGATTCGCTAGCTGTCATGACTAAATGAAATGATCTATGTAAATCACTTTATATTGTTCCTGGCCTATAAACACTTGACCATCATAAATGTCTTTTTTCTTGATGTTAAGGTGTTTATATGGTCATTAACAAATTACATAAAATACATAATTAATACTAATATATATTTTTAATACATAGTCAACACCCGGGCTGTCAATCTTTGATGTTTTTACCAAGTGATGAGCATTGTAAAATATTGCCTTATTTGAAATTCTTTCCTCAGCTAATCACAAGTGCCAGGCTCACTTCCTGCATAGCACTTCAGGGGATATTTGACATGTGAAGAGGTCTCTGTGTCTATATCTTTAATCACACAATTTCCATGAGACAATTAGAATAAAAAGTCATTAAGAGAAGAGGGCATATATAATACACTATGTCAGCAGATGAAAGTCAGGGTCGTGTCATGATTAATTACAGGATCATTTTCCAGTAGAAACTCTGAAAACCAGGAAAAGGAATATACACTTTCTTAATTCAGTGTTTTTTTCCCTGTATATACTAGGAATGCTGCTACTTACACTATAATATTCTTATGAAATTCAATGTGAATGTGTATATAAAACATTTACCTCTTTGGGAAGGCCCAGAGATATAAAGGCTTTTGTTACTTAAATTTCCTACCGGTGAATGCACATGAACTTGGCTGATAACTGAAAAATCAGACAAGGTTTTCATTACAGAATCTCTCCTTCCGTCCTTCCATCCTCATTCCCACCCATGTGCATTCCTAATATGGCAATAGTCCTGGGCTTTGCTCCTTGAATGTTGGGAAATTCAACAACTCTATTTCAGAAACCAATGATGGGAAGCAGGAGAGAATGTAGCTTACTTGTCTGTGTAATACTGTCTTCTTTTCATCTGCATGGTTGTTATCTTCATCATTGTTATCATTTGATTTCCATTGAATAACTTAGATTCTTCCTAGAAAGATTTTTTTCAATGACATAGTTTGCTTTCTTCCATGGACTACACACTGCCTTATTGCTTACCCATTAATATATTTACATATAATAATTAATTCAGTTACATATTATATTACTTATAATACATATAAAGGATTCCTTCCATACAATCACTTCAATTCAGTATGGTCTCAGTTTAAACAAGGTCTCAGTTTTAACGATTATTGAAAATGAAAATGAAGTCGCTCAGTTGTGTCCAACTCTTTGCAACCCTGTGGACTGTACAGTCCATGGCTTTCTCCAGGCCAGAATACTGTAGTGGGTAGTGGGTAGACTTTCCCTTCTCCAGGGGATCGTCCCAACCCAGGGATTGAATGCAGATCTCCCACATTGCAGGTGGTTTCTTTACCAGCTGAGCCACTAGGGAAGCCCAAGCATATGGGAGTGGGTGGCCTACCCCTTCTCCAGCAGATCGTCCCCACCCAGGAATCGAACCAGGGTCTCCTGCATTGCAGGCAGATTCTTAACTGTGCTATTAGGGAAGCACTTAACAATTATTAGTTAAATTTATTTTAAAAAGCAAAAATGTAAGGTTGAAAAGCGAGTACATCTATAAATGCAGTTTGGATCACATGCTATCATAATTATGTAAGGGCTTTTATTATATTTTATATTAATCTGCATCTTCTATTTGAGTAAATTACAAAACCTCACAGTCTATTAAATTGAATAAAGTTGATGAGAAAGGGTATATTATTCAATGTCTGGCCCCCAGTTTGTCAAGGGGACACTATATTACAGTTTTTTTCATTTAGTTATTTGGCAAAATATATATTAGGTAAATATCAAATAAAGGGAGTGGTATTTGGTTTGGGGGATATAAAGGAAGAGGAACAAGACATGGGCTGTACTTATAAGCATTTCACATTCTTTAGGATTAGATATGATTTTTAAAGTTTAAGAATTCTCCTTTCCTCTCTACTTCCCTTAAAAGTAATTCATAGATATATTTTGAGTGTTGAATATTTTGCAAGTATGAATAATAAAACTCTTAGGATTGCAGACTGTCGAAGTTGAGGTGTCTTCAGATGTTGTTTTTCACCCATTTCCATACCTTTCCCCCCATAATTTTACTTTATAAAAGAAAAGAAGAAAATCTATAGAAAGGTGAAGTCCTCTGGGATTTATAAAATATAAACAGAAAAAAGGTCATCCTAAGGAATTCTACCTAACAAGACTGACTATCCACCTGAGAAGATTTAACAATACACACATATTTTATTTATTTTTCTTAAACTAAATTCAAAAATCAAGTATTTGAATTAAGATAAGGGCTATGTGTTGTTAAGGAAAATGACAAGACATGGAGTCATACATATCAGAGTATGTCACAGCTGGGCTTCTAATTAGCTCTAGGTCAGGCAAGCTTTAACATTTCTTGTATTAATTTTTTATCTGTTCACTGAGCATAATAATATCATACATACAACCAGATTTTTAGAGTTTTAGATAAAAAATGTAGTTGGATACAAATACTAAATATTCAAATAATATTAGGTCTCACTACTAGGGGGTTTTAAAAATGACCCACTGTTGTAGATATATTTTTCAGTGCATTATCCTTCATGTTAGGGTATTGCTGCTCTAGCAAGGTGAATCTCTAGCAAGTGTCGAATGAGTTTACATCATTAGATTTTTCCAATTATTTTTCTACGTCTTATTAAAAATTATTACCTCTAGTATCATCATAGTAAAACATGTCTTTTATTTGAAAAGTTATCAAGAATTTGTTTATCCTATGATTTTATAACTATACTCCTGAGGATTCATTAATTTATTCATCAGTTCAAGAAATACTGATTTAACACCTACTATTGCCAATTACAGGGTCATACACTGAAGACTGAATGTAATCAAAAACAAGTTGTCTGTTCTCATAGTATACCATTAATAAATGTAATTAAAATAAGTCCCCAAGACTTTCACACACTCTATTTTATTGACTCCTGATAATAATCATGTAAGGTAGGTATTGTGAACATTGAAACAACTTCACTGAATGGAGCATAAATGACCTGAGATACTAAAAGAGTTTTTTATTTTGTCTCATAATTCCAATGCAGAAGGCAATGGCACCCCACTCCAGTGCTCTTGCCTGGAAAATCCCATGGATGGAGGAGCCTGGTAGGCTGCAGTCCATGGGGTCACTAAGAGTTGGACACGACTGAGTGACTTCACTTTCACTTTAACTCTCATGCATTGGAGAAGGAACTGGCAACCCACTCCAGTGTTCTTGCTTGAAGATGGGATGGCGAGCCTGGTGGGCTGCCGTCTATGGGGTCACACAGAGTCGGACACGGCTGAAGCAACTTAGCAGCAGCTTTAGCATAATTCCAAATCCTGTACCAACATAGCATACCTCCTAAGAGATTTTCTCCAAGTGCAAACACAAAGAACAGGCAAGTTGTTGGTCCCCTTGACAAAACTTCCAGCAGATGTTAGCACTTTGTTGTTGTTAGGGCTCAAGTCAGAATATGCGTCATTGTTGTTGTTCAGCCACTAAGTGGTGTCTGACTCTTTGCGACCTCATGGACTGCAGCATGCCAGACTTCTCTGTCCTTCACTATCTCCCAGAGTTTGCTCAAAGTCATGCCCATTGAGTTGGTGATGACATCCGACCATCTCATCCTTTGCCTCCCTCTTCTCCTTGTGTCTTCAATCTTTTCCAGGGTCTTTTCCACCTTTTCACATCAGGTGGACTAATTGGAGCTTCAACTTCAGCATCAGTCTTTTCAAAGAATATTCAGCATTGATTTCCTTTAGGATTGACTGGTTTGATCTCCTTGCAGATCTCCTCAAGTCAGAATATGCATTGTCTATTATCAAATCATATGTAAGGTCTTATCCTTGCCACTTCAAATAGCCTGTGTTATACTTCCTGATGCATCAGTGCATATAATTGAGAGCTGACTTGGAGTTAGAGAAAGCTTATATTGAACAATTTCCTTAACCTAAAAGAGTTTTTTTTTTTTTCAGTCATAATTTCCTGTTTATTGCTAGAACTGGAGAATAATAATGCTTGATTACTTGTTCTTTTATAGCTGCAAGTATTGTCTGTTTCTAGAAAACAAAGCTGTTTGTATATTACATTTTACAAAAGATTAGATCTATCACCTCATTACCTGGGGAGTATGCCTCCATACATAATGTTTATCCCACAATCTTTCTTCTATCCTACCTACTTCAATTATCTTTCTCCCCTTCTTATTGCTTGGCATGTATTGCCTAAATTACTAGTCCATGAAATGTTCTTTTTCCTATAACTCAGTCTCTGACATTTCCAAATCTTCCTTGTGAGAGATATCAAAAAGAAACACTTCATTCTTTACAGAATTTAATAAGATGTATGGTCTTAATTGCAACCTTTTCAGCTAATTAAAATGAAATTGGAATGAATACGGTAGAAGTAAATGTCTAAATTTACTGCTGGAAATATTCATGACTTTTAAATTTTATACTTTAAAAGTTGTATTGTTTATTCAAATATATACAAATACATTGAATCCTATTGCACAAGCAGTGAAGGTGGAAAAGTAATTTTATTGTTCATTGCTGTTTGTGGCTCTCTGCCATAGTGATTTTAATTTGTGATTATAATTAAGAAGAAGAAAGAGATTTCTGATTCTCACCAAATTTGTTTTCATTTTTCTTGAGCAGTGGAAATTGTATCCTTAAAGCACTAGCTCATGATTTCTGTACATTAAAAGCTAAGTAATTTCAAATATATAAGAGCATCTGAAGATATTTATGACTACATTCAAGCAGCACTTTAAACTCTGTACATATGCAAAGATCAATTATGAATATTTGAAAGCAATTAGGCCAAACTTAGACTAGACTCTCATGGGTACTATCTAGTATATAATCATTATTTTGGCTAATATTGAAAGTTACATTTATAAGCTTTTCTCCAAAATATGTCTGAATACTCATAGACAAATATATAAATTCTGTGAGAGAGAAATCCACATTGCAAAGAGAGATAATTGGTCTATCTACTATCTTGGGATTTCAGATTACTAAAATGGTATTATCACTCTTACAAGTACTATTTGAGAAGTTTATTCTTCTCTTTTCTCCTGGCATTGATATGATTACAAGTCTTCTTTCAAAGGTACTAATGTGGGTGTTTGAACTTGACAAAGAGCATGACTTGTCATACTGAGATGATTAGCCTACCAGCATAGAGGTACAATGAGCTTGATATGGTAATGTAAACTTTACAAAATGAAATGAAAAGAGAAAAGCAAGTTAAAAAATGAAACAGAACATCCAAGAACTGTCAGGTGATATTCAAAGATGTAACATAGGCATACTGGAATGCCAAAAATAAAAAAGGGAGAGAATGAATCAGAAGAGGTCTTTGAAGAGTAACTATGGATTTTCTGAAATTAATGAGCTTCAGCAAGCCACAGTTCTAGTATGCTGAGAAGATATCAGATGAAATAATTACCGAAATAAACAAGCAAAAATCCTATACATATCTGATTCATATTGCAGAATACCAAAGATGAAGGTGAAGTCTCAAAAGGACGAAGAGCATTAGCACTGTACAATACCTTACCTATTGACGAACAAGAGTCAATCACAGAAGAGTTCTTAGAAACCACACATGCATAAGAGAGTGGAGTTAGATACTTAAAATATCAAAAGAGAAAGAGTCAAGAATTCTAGCCACATTAAGTTGATATTCTTCAAATTTAAGGTAAAGTAAAGACTTCTCAGTTAAACAAAAGCAGTGGGAATTCATCATCAGTAAATGCACCATGAAGGAAATGTTGAAAGAAATCCTTCTGGCAGATAGATGCACATAGGTCATACACTTAGATCTGTATAAAGAATATGTATAAAGAATAGAGAGTACCAGATATAAAACAAATAAATGCAATCTCAAATCTTTATTTTTTTAAAAAACTTAATTGATATTAAAATAAATGATTTTATTTGGTTATATTAAAATATGTGTGGTATTTATAGTAATGATAACAATATCACAAGGAACTATAGGTAGGAATTGGGAATACTTGGTTATAAGCCCCTACCCTACATGGGAAATGGTATAGTGTTATTTGAAAGTGAACTTACATAAGATAAATGTCTACTGCAAATTCTAGGGCAAGCACTACTTCTTAATACAATCATTATCTAATAAAGAATATAAAATGGGCTCATATAAAGTGCTTAACAAAATTCGAAAAAAAAAAAAAACGTGGGGGAAAACAATGAAAAATCCAAATATATTTAAATATTAAATACTAACTAAATTAATTAACTAACCATTAGGTTCCAAATTGGGAAAGGTGTATGTCAAGGCTGTATATTGTCACCCTGCTTATTAACTTATATACAGAGTGCATCATGTGAAATGCCAGGGTGGATGAAGCACAAGCTGGAATCAAGATTGCTAGGAGAAATATCAATAACCTCAGGTATGCAGATGACACCACCCTTATGGCAGAAAGTGAAGAAGAACTAAACAGCCTCCTGATGAAAGTGAAATAAGAGAGTGAAAAAGCTGGCTTAAAGCTCAACATTCAGAAAACTAAGATCATGGCATCCGGTCCCATCACTTCATGGCAAATAGAAAGAGAAACAATGGAAACAGTGACAGACTTTATTTTCTTGGGTTCAAAAATCACTGCAGATAGTGATTGCAGTCATGAAATTGAAAGACACTTACTTCTTGGAAGAAAAGTTATGACCAACCTAGACAGCATAATAAAAAGCAGAGACATTACTTTGCCGACAAAGGTCTATCTAGTCAAAGCTATGTTTTTTCCAGTAGTCATGTATGGATGTGAGAATTGGACCATAAAGGAAGCTGAGCACTGAAGAATTGATGCTTTTGAACTGTGGTGTTGGAGAACACTCGAGAGTCCCTTGGACTGCAAGTAGATCAAACCAGTCAATTCTAAAAGAAATCAGTTGAATATTCATTGGATGAACTGATGCTGAAGCTGAAGTTCCAATACTTTGGCCACTGGACATGAAGAACTGACTCATTTGAAAAGACCCTGATGCTGGGAAAGATTGAAGGCAGGAGGAGAAGGGGATGACAGAGGATGAGATGGTTGGATGGCATCACCTACTCGATGGACATGAGTTTGAGCAAGCTCCAGGAGTTGGCGATGGACAGGTAAGCCTGGCATGCTTCAGTCCATGGAGTCACAGAGTCAGACACGACTGAGTGACTGAACTGAACCATAAAGTTACTAACTTGACATCTATCTAACTATATCAATGGTTGCTTTAAATGTGAATAATTCAAATATACCAAATAAAAGAGGTTGTCAGAGAGCATAAAAAATAAAAAATTAACTGTTTGTTGTCTAACAAATCGCACTTTATCTGTAAACATACACTTAGGTTAAATGTAAAGAACAGAGAAAGATATATGGTGCTGTGTTTGTGTATTTAGTGACTAAATTGTGTCGGTCTCTTCTGCAACCCCACAGACTATAGTTTAGTAGGCTCCTCTGTCCATGGGATTATTCAGGCAGAATACTGGAGTGGGGCACCATCTTCCTGACCTGGGAAGCAAACCTAAGTCTCCTGCTTGGCAGGTTGATTTTTTATCACTAGTGTCACCTATGAATTCATTAGGTACTCAGTCTTAGCTACTGACCACGAAGGAAGAAGTCCTTATAACATGCTAACACTTTAAAAAAGGAAAGTTGGAGTAAATATATTGTTTTCAGAAAAACTATATTTCAAAAGAATGGTAACTGTTGGGAATAAAGAGGAGTATTACATCATTATAAAGAATTTCCCTGGTAGCTCAGTGGCAAAGAATCTGCCTGGTTAGCAGGAAACATGGGTTTGATCTCTATGTTGGGAAGATCCCCTGGAGAAGGAAATGGCAACCTACTCTAGTATTCTTGCTTGGTAAATCACATGAACAAACGGAACCTGGGGGATACTGTCCATGGGGTTGCAAAGAATTGGACAGGACTTATCACACTCACTACACTACTACTACTACATCATGATAAAATTGTCAATTCCCAAAGAATTTAATATTCTTAAATGTGTATGAAGATAAGAGTAGAAGGTTAAAATGTACCAGGCAAATATGATAGAATAGCAAAGATATAGATAACTCCACTATTATTGTCAGAGACTTCAAGAACCAGCCCTTGGTAATTGATAGATGAAGTAGGCAGAAAATCAGTCAGGACACAGCTGACACGAACAGCACTATCAATCAACTTGATCTAATTGATGTTTACAGAATATGCCATCCAACAGCAGCAGAATATACATTTATTTCAAGCTCACATGGAATATTCATCATGATAGACCTCCTACTGGGCCATAAAACACATCTTTAAAAATGTGAAGAAATAGAACAAAGTGTGATTTCAAATCAAAATGGAATTTAAAAATTAAATTGAAAAAATCCAGTAACAGAAAAATAGAAAAAAACATAGATATTTGCAAATTAAACATCACACATCTAAATGGCACAGGAAATCAATGAAGTCTCAGAAAAAGTTAACTTTTTTCCCAACCAAAGTAAAATTAAACTCAACATTTCAAAATCTGTGAGATGCTGCAAAAGCAGCACTTGGATATTTACAAAACTAAATTTGTATGCTAGAAAAAAAAACCTAAAAATTATAACATGTTTCCTCTTTAACAAATTAACAAAAGAAGAGAAATTTAAGCCCAAAGAAAGTATATGAAAATAAAAAGTACATAAAATTTAGAAGAGATATCAGGGAAATTGAAGGCATGAAAATCATGAAGAAAATCAATAAAGCAGATTATTTGAAAAGATTTTTAAATCTGATAAAACTATCATTCTAAACAGAAAAAGAAGAGAATAATTATTAAATTCAGAAATAAAACAAAGAGTACCTCTATTTGGTTGATGCATATGAAAGGAGTAATAAAGAAATACTAAAAAACAAGTCCATGCACAAAAATTTGATTATTTAGATGAAAGATGCTAATTTCTTGAAAGACATAAAGTATAAAACACACATGGAAAAATAGATAATTTAGAACCCAGTTGCTGTTTAGTCACTAAATTGTGTGGACTTTAGCCTGCCAGGTTCCTTGTCCATGGTGTTTCCCAGGCAAGAATATAGAAATGGGTTGCCATTTCCTTCTCCAGGGGATCTTCCCTACCAGGGAATCAAACCTGTGTCTCCTTCATTGGCAGCAGATTCTCTTCCACTGAGCCACCTGAGAAACTCCAATCGAAAAACCTACATCTATTTACAATTGTATCAGTAATTAATGACATTCCAAAAAATAATACATCATATAGTTTCACTGGTGAAGTTGACCAAATATTTAAAGGACAATAGCAATTCCTCAAGAACTCCAAAAATATAGAAGCAAAACAAATCATTAACTCTTTTTCTGAGTGCAGCATTACCCTAACACCAAACCAGATAGAGACTTTAGAGAAATGAAAGTTCAGACAATAAATCTCAATTATGTCAGGTGAAAAAAAAAAAATCTTTGCAATATTGACAAGTCAAATTCTACAATGCATAAAAGGGATTATACAAAGTGGTAAAATGCACTTTATTCCAAGTATGCAACACTGTTTCAGCAGTCAAAAGCCATTCAATGTAATATACCACATCAATAGACTACAAAAACCCACAAAAAACATATGATCATACCCAGATAATATGAATTGATACAGAAAAAAGGCATATGACAGGATCTACAATAATAGAATATCATTACCATTAAAGATTAAAACAACTTTTAAAAAATTAAAATAAAAAGAAACTCCTTCAACCACTTTTTACATCATGCTGTTCATTCTAACTGGTGCAATAGCATAAGTAAAAGGAATACACACACACACACACACACACACACACACACACCCCACACAGATTTGTAGGGGAAATGAAATGAAATTTTCTTTATTGGCAGATGATTCAATTGGCCATGTAGAAAATCCCCGACATTCAACCAAAAATTCCTGGAACTATCTTCATAAGTAAGTATATGAAAGCCGACAAAGGTCTGCATAGTCAAAGCTATGGTTTTTCCAGCAGTCATATACACATGTGAGATTGGACCATAGAGAATGCTGGACACTAAAGAATTGATGCTTTTGAATTGTGGTGCTGGAGAAGACTCTTGAGAGTCCCTTTGACTGCAAGTATATCCAACCAGTCAATCCTAAAGGAAATCAGTCCTGAATATTCATTGGAAGGACTGATGCTGAAGCTGAAACTCCAATACTTTGCCACACGCTGAGAAAGCTAACTCATTTGGGAAAGAGCCTGATGCTAGGAAAGACTTCGGGCAAGAGGAGAAAGGGAGGACAGAGGATGAGATGGTTGAATGGCATCACTGACTCAATGGACATGCATATGAGCAAACCCCAGGGCATAGTGAAGAGCAGGGAAGCTAATGGAAATGATGGATTCCAGCTGAGCTATTTCAAATCCTAAAAGATGATGTTAAAGTGCTGCACTCAATATGAAAGCAAATTTGGAAAAACTCGGCAGTGACCACAGGACTGGAAAAGACCAGTTTTCATTCCAATCTCAAAGGTCAATGCCAAAGAATACTTAAACTACTGCACAATTGCATTCATTTCACATGTTAGCAAGGTAATGCTCAAAATCCTCTAAGATAGGCTTCAAAAGTATGTGAACCAAGAACTTTCAAATGTTCAAGCTGGATTTAGAAAAGGCAAAGGAACCAGAGATCAAATTGCCAACATCCAACGGATCATTGAAAAATCAAGAGATGAGAATATCAGACCACCTTACCTGCCTCCTGAGAAATCTGTGTGCAGGTCAAGAAACAACAGTTAGAGCCTTACATGGAACAATGGACTGGTTCAAAATTGTGAAAGAGTACATAAAGGCTATATTTTGTCAGCCTGCTTATTTAAATTAATGCAGAGTAAATCATGTGAAATGCCAGGCTGGAATCAAGCCCAGAGTGCAAGCTGGAATCAAGATTGCCGGAAGAAATATCAATAATCTCAGATATGCGGATGACACCACTCATATGGCAGAAAGCAAAGAGGAACTAAAAAGCTTGTTGATCAAGGTGAAAGAGGATAGTGAAAAAGCTGGCTTAAACTCAACATTCAGAAAACTATAATCATGGCATCCAATCCCATCACTTCATGGCAAATAGGTGGGGAAAGAATGGAAAACAGTGACAGGTTTTATTTTCTTGAGCTCCAAAATCACTGCAGATGGTGACTGCAGCCATGAAATTAAAGGAAGCTTGTTCCTTGGAAGAAAAGCTATGGCAAATCTAGCCAGTGGCAGAGATATTACTTTTCCAACAAAAGTCTATATAGTCAAAGTTATGGTTTTTCCAATAATCATATATGGATGTGAGAGTTGGATGATAATGAAAGTTGAGAACCAAAGAATTAATGCTTTTGAACTGTGGTTCTGAAGACTCTGCAGAATCCCTTGGATTGCATGGAGATGAAGCCAGTCAATCCTGAAGGATAGGTCCTGATTGTTCATTGGAAGGACTGATGCTGAAGCTGAAGGTCCAATAGTTTGGCCACCTGATGTGAAGAGCAGACTCATTGGGAAAGACCCTGATGTTGTTAAAGATTGAAGGCAAGAGAAGGGGATGACAGAGGACAAGATGTTTGGATAGCATCACTGACTCAATGGGTATGATTTTGAGCAAACTCCAGGAGATCATGAAGGACAAGGAAAGCCTGGCCTGCTGTAGTCCATTGGGTCATAATGAGTCAGACGCAACCTAATAACTGAACAACAACAACAATATGAAGGCCACAGGACAGGAACTTAATATAAAATGTGATATTTATTTGACATTCTGGAAAGAGGAAACTCTAGAGGCATTAAAAATATCAGTGATGGATGTGGGTTTAGATTCAGGGGAGTGTTGAACAGGTGAAACATGGGATATTATGAAGGCAGTACAATTTTTCTGTGTAATTCTGTAATGGTTGATGCATTACACAATTTGTTTAACCCCATAGCACTTTATAGTACAAAGAGTGAACATTAAGTGTACAAATAAAATAGAAGATATTTTAGGTGATGATTGGAGAATTCTGGAATGGAATGTGGAATGTTACAAAAGGAATTAACTGCATTGCAAATATATGAAAGAAACTCATTTAAAGGACTAGGGGAAAGAGTTACTCAACTAAGTATCGATAATATTGGAACTGAATGGAGCCTGTCAGACTAAAGGCAGAGGAACCACTGCACATAAGTTCTGCATAATATAACATAATTTCTGTAATCTATAAAGTATAATCTGTTTGGTCAGGCTAACAATTCTGAAACTACTACACAGGTATCTGGGAATCAAACAACTATTGTATGCTGGATGGCAATGAAACTGTGTACAAGCACTTGTGTCCTTGTCTTTTGGAGTAAAATGTGCTAATGAGCTAATGATTTGGAAATATGAAGATGTAGAAACAAAGAATGGACTTCCTGTAGCTCAGCTGGTAAGGAATCTGCCTTACCAACGCAGGAGACCCCAGTTTGATTCTGGGGTCAGAATGATCCCCTGGAGAAGGGATAGGCTGTGCAGTATTCTGGGACTTTCTTGGTGGCTCAGGTGGTAAAGAAGCTGCCTGCAATGCGGGAGACCCGGGTTTGATCCCTGGGATGGGAAGATCCCCTGGGGGAGGGCATGGCAACCCACTCCAATATTCTTGCCTGGGGAAACCCCATGGACAGAGGAGCCTGGAAGGCTGCAGTCCATGGTGTCGCAAAGAGCCTGATGCTACTGAGTAGGCAGGGAGACATTTTTTATTATAGAGACTGGTGTGGCAGAGTGTGATGTTGGCATCTACTGGCAGAGGCCAGGGATCTGTCACACATTCTATAAGGTACTGGACAGCTCCATACAATAAGGATGAACTGGATTTGAAATATTGCTCATAATCTGGTATAGGGGCTGATTGTGAGTGGAGATCAGCAGGCGGCCAGCTCAGAATGACCCAAAATCTATCTTTGGTTCTCATCATAAGAATGTGAACAAATTCAGCTCTGCTCTGGAGAGGGGAGGAAGGCAAAGTAAATTAGCAATTGGTGATGGGGAGTTTCTGGCCAAACTAAACCAACTACTCCAGGCAGTTGCCTTACACCACTCCAAGAGAGCCTGCTTCTAAATTTATTTTCTGCTCAGTTTATATTTCATTAAATCAATCTCAGATCTCACCTGTTCTTATTTACTTAATCCTTCATTCATTTCCACTACTTTTTACTTTTTTTTCATGTCTTGTCTTCATTCTGATAAATCAAATCCAATAAAATAAATTTCAGGAACTCACATTCTTGTTTTATAAATTCTTTAAGATCAGGTAATTAATTTATAGATAACTTCTCCTAATTCTCATTTAAAATGTTACTTACTCTTACATATTTATTCAATTTAATAATCTGTTTCTTTGAAAATATAATTTTGTCAAACTGGAAATTTCTCTTTTGCTTTGGCCTGCTTCCAAAGTATCAACAAACATCTGAACCTTCAGAGCAGATTAAAGTCATCTATTGTTGAGTAATTACTACTCTTTCAGCTGTATTGGCAAATCTTTTTATTTCTATATTCAATTTCAAAATTTATTAGGCATTTGGATTTTCAAAGAATTGAGCAGGCATATATCCAAGATTTTATGAGGGTTTATAACTCTATATTTCATTAAATATATGTCTGGAACTAGTACTTTAATATGAGAGTACAGGCTTTTAAATTTTGAAAAGTAGTAATATACTTGATGGCCAAAATAAAGCAGTAAGGAGAAATAAATGGAAATTCTATATTGTATTAAAAGTTTATCTGGAAACATAAAGTAATAGAAACTTCCTTCTTAAGTATCAAAGAATTGCTGTGTTTATTAGTTTCAATACTTTGAGGGATTTATCATTTGGAAATAATTCTTATCACTTATAATAAGGGAAAGGACATGTTATATGAGTGAAACTGAAAAAAAGAAGTGAAAAAGAATTGATGAATGTGAGAAATGGGACAAATAAAGAGGGTAGAAGATGTCGGGGAGGTGCCAGAGCTGCAGAGGGGCCCCTGGAAACTCAAAAGGGCTATTTTCAAAATAGTAGAAGTAGATCGAGCATAATGTTATCTAAGCTTTATTAAATGTGTTGAAAAATAGTTTTCTCTTTTCTAATGAGAAGCCTTTTTAACTTCTGTAATTTAGCACAGATTAAAAATTAAGATTACATACATTGCTACTTAGGAAGAGTAATCTTAATGTCTCCTATTAAGATGATGGTATTGAGTCATTTGAATACAATTTGAAATAACAGATACTCTTTTGGATCTGAATCTATTGCATGACTAGCCTTCCGGGATAGAATTTGGACCTCTTTATTTCATTGTGTTCTAAGATGCGTATGCTTAGAGAGAAATTTTCCTGTTGATAAATGGGAATCTGTGTGTGTATGTACTTGCATTCTTATTGTTCAGTCACTAAATCATGTCCTACCCTTTGCGACTTCATGGACTGAAGCTTGCCAGGCTTCTCTGTCCTTCACTACCTCCTAGAGTTTGCTCCAATTCATGTCCATTGAGTTGGTGATGCTACATTCTTATTGCAAACCTTTATATTGATATAGAAAGTGTTTTGCAATCTATAAACTGATATCATAAAAATTACTTTGCAGCTATTAAATTTGATAATATGTGATCTTAGAAATGATAGTACTTAAAATGGTGTTATCATCTATAGCAAATATTTTCTGTAGAAAATGATTAAAAAACTATGTTTCTAACACAGAATACTATTTTAAAATAACTATTTATAAAATGATAAACCAATAAGCAAACTAACAAACAAACAAAACCAAAAGTATCTTTTATCTCCAACTTGCTGGATTTTTAGAGTAAGCATTATCTCAGGAAAACCTTCCCAGACTAAATTTGATGTTATCATTACTTCTGTGGTTTTAAATAATTCTCACAGGTTTTAGTTAAATAATTCTCACAGGTTTTAGTTAAATATTTGTTGCATGTTTATTTAATTAATGTTCATATGCCCCTACTAGATGATGCTTCTAGAAGACAAATTCTACATCAATTTGATGTCCAGTGCTTGTATATATAGCAGCAGCCTCATACATACATGAATGAAAGAGGTCTGGGGCTTCCCAGGTGGCACTAGTGGTAAAGAACCCACCTGCCAATGCAGGAGACACAGGAGACTTGGGTTTGATCCATAGGTGGGGAAGATCCCCTGGAGTAGGAAATGGCAACACACTCCAGCATTCCTGCCTGGAGAATCCCATAGACAGAGGAGTCTTGTGGCCTACAGTCCATAGGGTGACTTCGGACATGACTGAAGCAATTAAGCACACACACATGCATGGAATAGGCCTAGGAAAGTTTCTGAGAAGATGGTCAGCCTGTGCTGTGTCTCAAGGCCCACTCTCCTGGCCATGGTGACCCACGTATTAAATAATTTTATTCTGATGAATCTTCAAATTTCTCAATTTCTATTTTACTGCAAGATAACCACAACTTAGGAAAAGCAGATTTAATACCTATATCCTTAGTCTCTCCCTTGCTGCTAATGAGGCAGCATTACATGTAAATATAAGATGGTGATGTGTTTACAGCCAAACCTACTTTGATTAAAGCTAATAAAGAGAGAAGCCTGGCTATGAGGTAGGATTCTCACCAGCTTTTGTTTTTCTTTTCCAAAATGTATCTCCCCAGTGTTCAACAGGCTTTATCTTGCTAAATGTTAAAAGATTATGCTAATTAATAAACAAGTGAAGACAGCAGAAGGGATGAACAGAACATTAATTTACCCTGCTTAAGGCTTTAAATAAAATCTTCTCAGACTGTGAGGGGAACAAAATAGCTTGGACAGCCTTTTAATAGCACACAACTATTAATGAATATTTATTTATAAATTACTTTTACCCACCCACATGAGAAGAGCCACTTAAAAGTTAATGTTTTCCCCAACAAAGCCAAAAGAAATTGCCATGCCTAGTTCTGCAGAACAAGAACATTTTATGTTTTATTTTATTTCATCTTGTTTTAAGCTCGGTGGGTTAGAATTTGTTAGCTCATTGGATTGTAAAATATACCTCTGTAGAAAACTATTATTGAAGTGCTTTGTCATTGAAGCATAGCAGTTGGCCTCCTGTAGGATTATCCTGCTAGTGATTTCATATGCAGGGCTTGCTAGAGCTGTGTTTATTTGTTCTGTTGACAAGCCACAGAGTCTAAACTTTTAAAAGAACTGAGTTATGTTTAACAATACTTTTGCATTTTTACTAAAAAGAAATGAAATATTTAGAGAAGATCCATGATTTTAGGAAGCAGAAAAGAAGTGTCACTGAAAGCTACTGTGTTTCCCTATTACAAGGTGTCTAATACATATGATACACTGTTTATCTACAGAGCTTATCTGTAGACATGCTGAGGATTTGATAAAATTCATAAATCTATCGTGCTCACTCTGCCAGAGAAAATTCTTTTGCTTGCGTGTAGAAATGTGCACAGAAATACAGAGTCTCCTATACTTGATTGCTGTTTGTGCCACATGGGAATGAAAAGGATAGGGCAGACTACGTGTAGCTTCTGGACAAGTAGACACCCTGACAGAAAGGTGGTTATGAGAATCTGAACAAGGAGCCTCAGGGGAACAAGTCTGGTGATGAAATGTTAGGGATTTTCCCAGTTGGAGAAAGATAGAAGATCTAGGTTCCTTACAGTTTGAAAGGGAGATGGTTGAATGGACACCCAATCTTCCAGGAGAGGAAATATTCCTTACAGGACCGTGAGAAGTGGTCTTTTCTGTTAATTAAAGGAATAAATTAGAGTTTCAGTAAGAAAGATTTAGGTTAGGTCTTGAAAAGAAATCTGTGCTGCAGGCTAGAAAAGCAAAGAAGCCATATTACCAAGTAAAACTTCAGATGTTCCTTGGGAAGATGTTTCTATAGGATTCTGAAATCCATGAATTGATCAACATTACCTAAAACTACAAATTTGTCCTCAAGTGACTTCCTAATTTGGAACTTTATATCAAAGTCTCCAAAAAGAGAGGGTTTATGAGTGAAGTCAAACCTAGAGTCCACAGTTTTCTATGTTTCCAAACAATTTCCTAAATATCAACTTCATAGTATCAGAAAAATCCGAATAAGTGGTCATGAGACTAAGATCATTCCACAGCTGATATCTAAAATTCTCAAAGGGGGCGGGGAGGGGGGAGGCACAGATACACTTCAATACTTTTAGTGCAAATCCAAATTAATTTTATTGTATTTAATATAAATGGAAAGATCATTTAAATTCAGATCTATGGTTGGGATTTAGGCATGTTAATTCTGCACTAAAGACACCACAATCTAGCAAAGGAAACAGGTATCCGAACACTAACTATAACACAATGTAATAAGTGATAGGTATATAAGGAGGGACTTCCCTGGTGGCTCAGCTAGTAAAGAATCTGCCTGCAATAAAGGAGGGCTGGGTCTGATCCCTGGGTTAGAAAGATCCCCTGAAGAAAGTAAAAGCTACACACTCCAGTATTCTGGCCTGGAAAACTCCACTGACTTTATAGTCCATATAGGGAAATTTTAAAGACAGATAGAAAAGGGAATTGTTTCTTCTGATTGCATGAGTGGTGAAAGATGTTTCTTTTGGGGAAAAAAATGAGAGATGAAGTGGCATTGAGCTAAGTATTAAAAGGTAATTTTTTAACTAGTAGGAAAAGAATGAAGTGCTAGTTCCAAGGATAGTAAACACTATTTCTAAAAAGAGTAGAGGTGTAATAGTCTTCAGTAATACTTGAAAAATAGTGAAAGTTTAGCTGTATTAGATGGATGTGGCAGAATTGTTGAAGAAAGCATGGGACAGAGAGGGAGAGAGAGAGAAGGAAAATGGGAACAATATATTGGAACTATATATAGGCTAGTTTGTTAGAGCTATAGAATGATACTATAAGCTATTGATATTAGATTTTATTCTGCAGATATAAAAATGTCTTTAAAACATTTAAGCATGAAAGTAACTTTCATACTTAATAACTTTCAGGCCCAGAAATAATCTTAGAAAGATGAATAAAATGGAAAGACAGAAAGTAAGGAAGAGGGAAGACATGATGACAGGTATCACAACCATCCAGATAGCTGTGAGGATAACAAGAACTCAGAGGCCTGGAAGTACCACAGCAGCAGTGAGGTAGGGATTAGAAAGCCAGGTAAGCTTTAACTATCTCCTGGAGTTTGCTCAAACTCATGTCCATTGAGTCAGTGATGCCATCCAAACATCTCATCCTCTGTTTCCCTTCTCCTCCTGCCCTCAGTCTTTCCAAGCATCAGGGTCTTTTCCAATGAGTCAGTTGTTCCCATCAGGTGGCCAAAGAATTGAAGTTTCAGCTTCAGCATCAATGAATAAATCAATATTCCAATGAATATTCAAGATTGATTTCCTTTAGGATGGACTGGTTAGATCTCCCTGCAGTCCAAGGGACTCTCAAGAGTCTTCTCCAACAGCACAGTTTGAAAGCATCAATTCTTCAGCATGCAGCCTTCTTTATGGTCCATCTCTCACATCCATACTTGACTACTGGAAAAAACCCATAGCTTTGACTATATGGACCTTTGTTATCAAAGTGATATCTCTGCTTTTTAACACACTATCTCAGTTTGTCATGACCTTTCTTCTAAACAGCAAGTGTCTTTTAATTTCATGGCTGCACTCACCATCCACAGTAATTTTGGAGCCCAAGAAGAAAACGTCTTTCAGTGTTTCCAATTTGTTCCCATCTATTTGCCATGAAGAGATGGGGCCAGATCCCATAATCTTATTTTTTTTCTTTTTAAAAAATTTAATCTATTTATTTTAATTGGAGACCAATTACTTTACAATATTGCAGTGGTTTTTCCCATACATTGACATGAATCAACCATGGATATACATGTGTTCCCCATCCTGAACCTGCCTCCCACCTCCCTCCCCATCCCATCCCTCAGGGTCATCCCAGTGCACCAGCTCTGAGCACTCTGTCTCATGTATCAAACTTGGACTGGCAATCTATTTCACATGTGGTAATATGCATGTTTGAATGCTATTCTCTCAAATCATCCCACCCTTGCCTTCTCCCAAAGATGCCAAAAGTCTGTTCTTTTACATCTGTGTCTCTTTTTGCTGTCTCACATATAAGGTCATCATTACCATCTTTCTAAATTCCTTATATATGTATTAATATACTGTACTGATGTTTTTCTTTCTGACTTATGTCACTCTGTATAATAGGCTCCAGTTTCATCCACTTCATTAGAACTGATTCAGATGCATTTTTTAATAGCAGAGTAATATTCCATTGTGTATATGTACCACAGCTTTCGTATCCATTCATCTGCCGATGGACATCTAGGTTGCTTCCATATCCTAGCTATTGTAAACAGTGCTGTGATGAACATTGATATACACGTATCTCGTTCAATTCCGGTTTCCTCAGTGTGTGTGCCCAGCAGTGATATTGCTGGGTCATATGGCAGTTCTATTTCCAGTTTTTTAAGGAATCTCCACACTGTTCTCTGTAGTGGCTATACTAGTTTGCACTCCCACCAAGAGTGTAAGAGGATTCCCTTTTCTCTGCATCCTCTCCAGCATTTATTGTTTGTAGACTTTTTTTATAGCAGCCATTCTGATCAGCGTGAGATGCTGCCTCACTGTGGTTTTGATTTGCATTTCTCTGATAATGAGTGGTGTTGGGCATATTTTCATGTGTTTGTTAGCCATCTGTATGTCTTCTGTGGAGAAATGCCTGTTGAGTTCTTTGGCCTGTTTTTTGATTGAGTCATTTATTTTTCTGGAATTGAGCTGCAAGGACTGCTTTAAATTTTTGAGATTAATTCTTTGTCAGTTGCTTTGTTTGCTATTATTTTCTCCCATTCTGAAGGCTGTCTTTTCACCTTGCTAATAGTTTACTTCATTGTACAAAAGCTTTTATATTTAATAGATCCCATTTGTTTATTTTTGCCTTTATTTCCCTTACTCTGAGAGATGGGTCATAGAGGATCCTGCTGTGATTTATGTCAGAGTGTTTTGCCTATGTTTTCCTCTAGGAGTTTTATAGTTTCTGGTTTTACATTTAGCTTTAATCCATTTTGAGTTTGTTTTTGTGTATGGTGTTAGAAAGTGTTCTAGTTTTATTCTTTTACAAGTGGTTGACCAGTTTTCCCAGCACCACTTATTAAAAAGATTATCTTTTCTCCATTGTATATTATTGCCTCCTTTGTCAAAGATAAGATGTCCATAGGAGTGTGTATTTATCTCTGGACTTTCCATTTTGTTCCACTGATTTATGTCTCTGTCTTTGTGACAGTACCATACTGTCTTAATGACTGTTGCTTTGTAGTGTAGTCTGAAGTCAGGCAGGTTGATGCCTCCAGTTCCATTCTTCTTTCTCAAGACTGCTTTGGCTATTTGACGTTTTTTGTATTTCCATACAAATTGTGAAATTATTTGTTCTAGTTCTATGAAAAATGCAATTGGTAGCTTGGTAGGGATTGCATTGAATCTATAGATTGCTTTGGGTAGTATACTCATTTTCACTATATTGATTCTTCTGACCCATGAACTTGGTATATTTCTTCATCTATTTGTGTCATCTTTGATTTCTTTCATCAGTGTTTTATAGTTTTCTATGTATAGGTCTTTTGTTTCTTTAGGTAGATTTATTCCTAAGTATTTTATTCTTTTCATTGCAATGGTGAATGGAATTGTTTCCTTAATTTTTCTTTCTGTTTTCTCAGTGTACAGGAATACAAGAGATTTCTGTATGTTAATTTTATATCCTGCAACTTTATTATATTCATTGATTAGTTCTAGTAATTTTCTGGTGGTGTCTTTGGGGTTTTCTATGCCATCTGCAAACAGTGAGAGTTTTACTTCTGCTTTTCCAATCTGGATTCCTTTTATTTCTTTTTCTTCTCTGATTGCTGTGGCTAAACCTTCCAAAACTATGTTGAATAGTAGTGGTGAGAGTGGGTATCCTTGTCTTGTTCCTGACTTTAGGGGAAATGCTTTCAATTTTTCACCATTGAGGATAATGTTTGCTGTGGCTTTATCATATGTGGCTTTTATTATGTTGAGGTATGTTTTAGAAAAGGCAGAGGAACCAGAGATCAAATTGCCAACATCCTCTGGCTCATCAAAAAAGCAAGAGAGTTTCAGAAAAACATCTTTTCACCTTTATTGACTTTATTGTCTATTTATCTGTAACTCAATTTTGTTTTCAAGATTTTGGATTATTTTTACTATCATTATTCTGAATTATTTTTCAGGAAGATTCCCTATCTCCTCTTTTGTTTGGTTTGGTGGACATTTATCATGTTTCTTTACCTGCTGAACATTTCTATGCCTTTTCATCTTGTTTAGATTGCTGTGTTTGGGGTGGCCTTTCTGTATGCTTGAAGTGTGTGGTTCCTCTTCATTGTGGAGGTTCCTACCTGTGGGTGGGGTTGGGTGAGTGACTTGCCAAGTCTTCCTGGTTAGGGAAGCTTGTGTCAGTGTTCTGGCTGGTGGAGTTGGATCTCTTTCCTTTGGAGTGCAATGAAGTGTCCAGGAGTGAGTTTTGAGGTGTCTATGGGTTGGGTGTGCATCTTGACCTGTATTTTAATGCTCAGGATTATGTTCTGGCCTTCTCGGAGAATTAGCTTGGTATGTCTTGCTGTGAAACTTGTTGGCTCTTGGGTGGAGCTTGGTTTCAGTGTAGTTATGGAGGATTTTGAATGAGCTCTTGTTGATTAATGTTCCCTGGAGTCAGGAGTTTTCTTGTGTTCTCAAGTTTTGGATTTAAGTCTCCTGCCCCTGGTTTTCAGTCTTATTCCTTCAGTAGCCTCAAGACTTCTCCATCCATACAGCACCAATGATATGCATCTAGATTAATGGTGAAAAGATTCTCCACAGTGAGGGACACCCAGAGAGGTTCACAGAGTTACAGGGAGAAGAGAAGAGGGAGGAGGGAGACAGAGGTGACCAGGAAGAGAAGAGGGGGAATCAAAACGGGGGGAGCAATCTAGCAAGTAATAAATTCCCTATGTGCTGTTCACAGTCTGGAACACTCAGAGAGGTTCACAGAGTTACATATAGAAGAGAAGAGTGAGGAAGGAGATAGAGGTAACCAGGAAGAGAAGAAGGGAAGTCAAAAGGAGAGAGACAAATCTAGCCAGTAATCAGTTCCCTAAGTGTTCTCCACAGCCTGGAACACCCAAAGAGATTCACAGAGTTAGGTAGAGAAGACAAGGGGGAGGGAGGAGATAGAGGTGACCTGGGGGAGAAAAAGGAGAGTCAAAAGGGGAGAGAGCAATCAAGCCAGTAATCACACTCCTAAGTAAAAATGGGTACTGAAGATTAGATTCTTAAAGTTACAAAATTGATAACATACTCCAAAAAGCAAAGATTAAAAAACTAGAGTAGAGGTTAGAGGCTCAAAAATATAATAAAAAAAAATCACAAAATTATAAAAAATATATACATGAAATTTGCTTTTAAAATGGGGTCTTTTTTTTTTTTTTTTTGGCAAGGAAATGGTAGGTTACCTTAAAGCAGGGAAAAAGCTAATAGAGTTCTGCCAAGAGAATGCACTAGTCCTAGCAAATACCATCTTCCAAAAAAACAAAAGAAGACTCTACACATAGACATCACCAGATGGTCGACACTGAAATCAGATTGATTATATTCTTTGCAACCAAAGATGGATATGCTCTATGCTGCTGCTGCTGCATCTCTTCAGTTGTGTCTGACTCTGTGAGACCTCATAGACAGCAGCCCACCAGGCTCCCCAGTCCCTGGGATTCTCCAGGCAAGAACACTGGAGTGAGTTGCCATTTCTTTCTCCAATGCATGAAAGTGAAAAGTGAAAATGAAGTTGCTCACTCGTGTCCGACTCTTAGCGATGCCATGGACTGCAGCCCACAAGGCTCCTCCATCCATGAGACTTACAGGCAAGAGTACCAGAGTGGGGTGCCATTGCCTTCTACAGGAGAAGCTCTCTACAGTCAGCAAAAACAAGACCGGGAGCTGACAGTGGTTCAGATCGTGAACTCCTTATTGACAAATTCAGGCTGAAATTGAAGAAACTGGAGAAAACCACTAGACCATTCAGGTATGACATAAATCAAATCCCTTATGACTATATAGTGGAAGTTACAAATAGATTTAAGGGACTAGATCTGATAGAGAGAATGCCTGATAAACTATGGATGTAGGTTAGTGACATTGTACAGGAGATAGGAATCAAGAAAGTCCCCAAGAAAAAGAAATGCAAAAAAAAAGCAAAATGACTATCTGAGGAGGCCTTACAAATGGCTGTTGGAAAAAAAAAAGAAGAAGAAGAAGAAAAGTGAAAATCAAAGGAGAAAAGGAAAGATATACCCATTTGAATGCAGAGTTCCAAAGAATAGTAAAGAGAGATAAGAAAGCCTTCCTCAGTGATCAATGCAAAGAAATAGAGGAAAGTAATAAAATGGGAAAGACTAGAGATTTTTTTCAAGAAAATTAGAGGTACCAAGGGAATATTTCATGTAAAGATGGGCTCAATAAAGGACAGAAATGGTAGGGACCTAACAGAAGCAGAAGATATTAAGAAGAGTTGGCAAGAATACACAGGAGAACTCTACAAAAAAGATCTTCATGACCCAGATAATCACGATGGTGTAATCACTCACCTAGAGCCAGACACCCTGGAATGTGAAGTCAAATGGGCCTTAGAAAGCATCACTACAAACAAAGCTAGTGAAGATGATGGAATTCCAGTTGAGCTATTTCAAATCCTGAAAGATGATGCTGTGAAAGTGCTGCACTCAATATGCCAGCAAATCTGGAAAACTCAGCAGTGGCCAAAGGACTAGAAAAGGTCAGTTTTCATTCCAATCCCAAAGAAAGGCAATGCCAAATAATGCTTAAAATACCACACAATTGCACTCATCTCACATGCTAGTAAAGTAATGCTCAAAATTCTCCAAGCTAGTCTTTAGCAGTATGCGAACTGTGAATTCCCAGATGTTCAAGCTGGTGTTAAAAAAGGCAGAAGAACCAGAGATCAAATTGCCAACATCCACTGGATCATCAAAAAAGCAAGAGAGTTCAAAAAAAAAAAAAAACCATCTATTTCTGCTTTATTGACTGTGACAAAGCCTTTGACTGTGTAGATCACAATAACTGTGGAAAATTCTGAAAAAGATGGGAATATCAGACCACCTGACCTGCCTCTTGAGAAAACTACATACAGGTCAGGAAGCAACAGTTAGAACTGGACATGGACCAACAGACTGGTTCCAAATAGGAAAGGGAGTCCGTCAAGGCTGTATACTGTCACCCTGCTTATTTAACTTCTATGCAGAGTACCTCATGAGAAACGCTGGGCTGGAAGAAGCACAAGCTGAATCAAGATTGCTAGGAGAAATATCAATAACCTCAGATATGCAGACGACACCACCCTTATGGCAGAAAGTGAAGAGGAACTAAGGAGCCTCTTGATGAAAGTGAAAGAGGAGAGTGAAAAAGTTGGCTTAAAGCTCAACATTCAGAAAACTAGGATCATGGCATCCAATCCCATCACTTCATGGCAAATATATGAGAAAACAGTGGCTGACTTTATTTCGGGGGGCTCCAAAATCACTGCAGATGGTGATTGCAGCCATGAAATTAAAAGACACTTACTCCTTGGAAGGAAAGTTATGACCAACCTAGACAGCATATTGAAAAGCAGAGAGATTACTTTGTCAACAAATGTCCATCTGGTCAAGGCTATGGTTTTTCCAGTGATCATGTATGAATGTGAGAGTTGGACTATAAAGAAAGCTGAGTGCCAAATAATTGATGCTTTTGAACTGTGGTGTTGGAGAAGACTCTTGAGAGTCCCTTGGACTGCAAGGATATCCAACCTGTCCATCCTAAAGGAAATCGGTCCTGAATATTCATTGGAAGGACTGATGCTGAAGCTGAAACTCCAATCCTTTGGCCACCTGATGCAAAGAGCTGACTCATTTGAAAAGTCCCTGATGCTAGAAAGATTGAGGGCAGGAATAGAAGGGGACAACAGAGGATGAAATCATTGAATGGCATCACCGACTCAATGGACATGGGTTTGGGTGGACTCTGGGAGTTGGTGATGGACAGGGAGGCCTGGCGTGCTGTGGTTCATAGGGTCTCAAGGAGTCGGAAACGACTGAGCAACTGAACTGAACTGAACTGAATAGTAGGTTACAAAAGTGAAAATTAAAGTAGTAATAAGTACCTTATAAATTTTTAAAAATTTTTAAAAATTAAAAATTGATAATAGTGAAATATATCTAGGAATTTCTCTGGAGCTGTTGAGGGCAGTGTGGGGTTAGTTGAGTTTCAAGTATTTCCTTGTTCCAGATTACACTTCTTCTCAAGGTCTATAGGCCCCTTCCAATATAGTCAATGCTAACTATAGGGTTTTAATCTGTTAACACCTGTCACTTCCAAACGGTTCCCTTTTCTTTGTTTATTTTGGCTTCCTCTGTTTGCAGGTCTCTTCTGTGTCTAATTTTCACCCTGACTCAAGGGGGTGAAGGTATTCATTTATTTAAGCTCACTTGTTCAGTTGTGCTGTGGGGAGGGAGGAACACTGCAAATATCATTGGCTTGTGTGGGGAGTGCTATCAGTGTATGACCACACTGGGCTTGCCCCAGCTCATGTGGGGCAGTGTGCTATCCTAGTCTACACTGCTCAGGCTCCAGGTTGCTCTGCAGGGGAACTTTCCAGAGCTGGCCATGGGTTTTGTGCACTTCCCAGGTCTAAGCTGCTCAGTTAAGGTTCTCAGGTACTTCACAAAGGCACAGACTGGATTGGGCCTGCGTTTTGTGCCCTTCCCAGGTCTGAGCGGCTCAGGCGACCAGGTGCTTGGTGAGCACACTGTCCCATGTGGTCTGTGCATCTTAGTCACCTTCCCAGTCCCAGACACTTGGTTTCCTGGGTGCGCAGCAAGAGCGCCTTGTCAGGTGTCCTGTGTATCTCTGGGGAGATGATCTCTGGCTGCAGCCCTCCTGGCAGATGTCAGCTGTTCAGGATCCCAGGAAGATTTGGTTAGCAACTGGGAGCCTGCTCACAGTCTGGTGGAGGATGCCCCTTGTCTTCTGGCTCTGGCTGCTGCCCACCTGCCTCTCTCCCTTCCGTGGGGTGTTCGCTCAATGCTTTGTTCTATGAGCAGGCCCCGCTGTGCCTTAGGTTAGAGCTTTATGCGGGGAAGTTCTCTCTCTCTCTCTCTCTTTTTTTTCTTTTTTTATCTCTGGCTATCCTACAGTTTGGGTTGCTAGCTCACATTAGCTCCTTCAGATTTTCCTCAGGGCATTCAGGCCGGGTCCTTACCCTAAGCATGCAACCCGCACCCCCTTGTTCAATCCCCGCTTGCTGGTGGCAGACACAAGCGTCTGGGCTACTTTTCTGCTGGGAGTTGTGGTTAAGGCAGGTATTCTTTGGGCTGGTTTTTGGTTTTTTTTCCTCTTGGTTATGTTGCCCTCTGAGATACCAAAGCTCCCCACAGACCTGCTGGTGAGAGGGTTTCCTGGTGTTTGGAAACTTCTTAATGACTCCCTCCTCGGGATGGGTCTCCACCCCTAACTCTTTTGTCTCTCTTTTTGTCTTTTATATTTTGTTCTACCTCCTTTCAAGAGCATGGGCTGCCTTTCTGGGTGCCTGGTGTCCTCCACCAGCATTCAGAAGTTGTACTGTGGAAGTTGCTCAGTGTTCAAGTGATCTTTTGATGAATTTGTGGGGGACAAAGTGGTCTCCCCATCCTATTCCTCCACCATCTTCCATAACTTCCTTAGTTTTTTAATTTTTAATTTTAAGCCAGCTTTTTCACTCTCCTCTTTCACTTTCATCAAGAGGCTCTTTAGTTCCTCTTCACTTTCTGCCATTAGACTGGTGTCATCTGTATATCTGAGGTTATTAATATTTCTCCTGGAAATTTGATTTCAGCTGGAGCTTTGTCCCAGCTCAGCATTTCACATGATGTACTCTGCATATAATTTAATTAATCAGGGTGACAACATATCAGTTCAGTTCAGTCGCTTAGTCATATCTGACTCTTTGTGACCCCATGGACTGCAGCATGCCAGGTTTCCCTGTCCATCACCAACTCCCAGAGCTTACTCAAGCTCATGTCTGTTGAGTCAGTGATGCCATTCAACCAACTCATCCTATGTCGTCCCCTTCTCCACCCACATCCAATCTTTCCCAGCATCAGGGTCTTTTCCAATGAGTCAGTTCTTTGCATTAGGTAGCCAAATTATTGGAATTTCAGCTTCAGGGTCAGTCCTTCTAATGAATATTCAGTACTGATTTCTTTTAGGATTGACCTTTTGGATCTCCTTGCAGTCCAAGGGACTCTCAAGAGTCTTCTCCAACACCACAGTTTAAAAGCATCAATTTGGCGCTCAGCTTTCTTCATAGGTCAACTCTCACTTCCACACGTGACTACTGGAAAAACCATAGCCTTGACTAGATGGACCTTTGATGGCAAAGTAATGTCTCTGCTTTTTAATATGTTGTCTAGGTTGGTCATAACTTTTCTTCCAAGGAGCAAGCGTCTTTTAATTTCATGGCTGCAGTCACCATCTTCAGTGAATTTGAAGCCCAGAAAAATAAAGTCAGCCACAGTTTCTACTGTTTCCCCATCTATTTGCCATGAAGTGATGGGACCGAATGCCATGATCGCAGTTTTCTGAATGTTGAGTTTTAAGCTAACTTTTTCACTCTCCTCTTTCACTTTCATCAAGAGGCTTTTTAGTTCTTCTTCACTTTCTGCATATCTGAGGTTATTGATATTTCTCCCGACAATCCTGATTCCAGCTTGTGCTTCATCCAGCCTGGTATTTCTCATGATGTACTCTGCATATAAGTTAAATGAGCAAGGTGACAATATACAGCCTTGACACATTCCTTTTCCTATTTGGAACCAGTCTGTTGTTCCATGTCCAGTTCTAACTGTTGCTTCCTGACCTGCATACAGATTTCTCAAGAGGCAAGTCAGGTGGTCTGGTATTCCCATCTGTTTAAGAATTTTCCATAGTTTTCACAGAGGGGAATAATCCTCTTCTAAACTTATTCAGGGTGTTGGCCAAGTTTGGTTTCTTTCTAGAACTAAATGACCAACTTCAGCATCAGCTTCTGAAATGGTACCACTTTAAAGGTTCATATGATCACACCAAACACATCCAAATAATATCCCCATCTTAAGGTCAATCATTGCCCATAAGATAACACAATTACAGGAGTGGAGTGGAACATATTTGGGTGCTTTTTTTTTTTTAAAAAACTGCTTATTATATAGAGAAAAAGAAATTTTCCATGAATGCGTAATTGTTTCAGTCGTGTCCAACTCTTTTCCACCCCATGGACTATGGCCCACCAAACTCCTCTGTCCACAGGATTCTTCAGGCAAGAATATTAGAGTGAGTTTCCATGCTCTTCATCAAGGGATTTCCCAACTTAGGGAGCAAATCCTTGTCTCTGGCATCTCCTGCATTTGCACGTGGTTTCTTTACCAGTAGCACTACCTGGGAAACCCTAAGAAACTATAAACCATTGTAAATTTAGCAACTGGTGAAAACAAATACACCACAAAAACCAAGAAAAAAAAAAAAAACGTATTATTGCTATCACATTTATTTTCTGTATAAAACACCTCTAGCGTACTGTTACAGGGAAGAACTGACTCCATGTTGGTTCTGTTTCTTTTGCTTTAACCTTTGCTTCCCATTGCTTTTGTTTATTAGAAGGATACTGTCCATACATAATGGCCTGCCTAGGGGAAGCCTGCTCCTGTGCCTGAATGTTAAAATAAAATGCCGTCGTTCAAGACCCTGTCCACCTGAGGATAGCTACAGGAAGAAATAAATTAGTACACCCCCTACTCGAATATGGCCATTCCTGGATATATTTGTAAGATTAATGGTCATTTTTACTTTACATCCTCTCCTCCCTGCCTCTCTGTTCTATAAAAGAACGTGGCATCTAGACCCTGATGAGATGATTATTTTGAAACATTAGTCTGCCATCCAGTCTTCCAGCTTTCTGAGTAAAGTTGAATTCCTCACCTTAACACCTCTTCTCTAGGTTAACTGGCCTGTTATGCAGTGAGCAGAGCAAACCAGGACTCAGTAAAAATGCTTTATCAAAACCATGCTGGAGTATTGGTTTTGAGTGACTGAATTGTTCTCATCTTTCCTTTTCTTGCCTAATAATTTCCATCTTTGGCACATTTAAATAAAGCTATTTGAATTCATTATTACATTTTTCAGGTTCACCTGAAATAATCATCCTTTGCCCTTTGAATGTGGTTTTTTAAAAGGTCATCTGTTAATTCATGAGTTAATCAGAGTCACATGTCTGGCCTCTTCCTGTGGTGCCCTGCAGCTTTCTGTCTTATGTCTTCCCAACTTACGTACTCTATATTCTCTGATTTGTTAATTCTATGTTCTACTTCTGTGTTTTGCATTCTGCCACACTCTACTGCAGCAAAAGTGTTACTATAATTTTCTCTTTTTTATGAAAATACCTTTCATGTTGTATTGAAAGTTTTTTTTTTTTTTTTCACTTTGCAGGAATATGGATGGTTTCTCCTTCATGTGTAGCATCATTGAGCATGCCTTCTGGCTGCAAGAGTTCAGAGGTATGCTTTATCATTTATCATTCCATGTCCAACATTCACAATCAGATTTATCTCCAATGACACTGATGGTGCAAAAATGGGATCATATGCACTTTTAGAGTCATGCTACTCTAAACAAAGCTTTGGGCATTTCCTGTTTATGTGTGTAGTTGGATATGAGTTTCTGTTGTGTGTTCATGTGTGTTCACTCATTCTTTTATTCATTTAACAAGTGTTCATTAATTAACTATACACTTCTGGTGTGATATTATTGAAAAGGATAAGAACACTTAGAAATTGTAGTTCCTATTTTAGAAACTCTGAGACACTTTATAATCTATGATGATAATAGACAAATAATCCAAAACTTTGGAAGACTTAGTTAAGCATTTTGAAAGTAGGAAACATGAGAAGAGCTTGCATAGAAATAGAAACAAGCTCTGATTAGTGGAGGATCAGGGAAAGCATTCCTATGAGCATTGTAGCTGGACCAAATCTTGCAAGGTGAGAAATTAGCCAGGAAGGACAGTGCATTGATAAAGAGCATTCTTGTAAGAGAAGGAATGCATACATATTAAAGCAAATGGGAGAAAGTAGAATACATTTAGATTTTTAAAGCACTTCTGTGAAACAGATATAAAAGGTGAAGAAGACACAGCAAAACCTGTGTCTGGAAAGATATATAGAATGCACCTAGATGTATATACAATGTTAGCATTAACAATAACTTGCAAAACACATTGTACACATGGTTCCCTCATTCTGAAAAAAAAAAAATTGAAGGTTATGATATATGTATACTTAAATACTTTTAGCAAGACTATAAAAGACACATTTCTAAACATACCTAAGGCTAAAAAGTACAAAATATTTACTTTATTAATGAATTTAAGATTTGTAATCACTGTAGTCACAAATCTTCTTCTTAGTCAAATCTTCAGACCATTTCTTCTGATTTCATCCACATAGGAATTATAAATCTTTCACTTTTGCATTTTATTTAAGCAAGGACATAGGTTCCTCCATCTCTCATTCTACCACTTCCTTCTTTCACTGTCTTAAATTTAAGCTTTCTTTGAAGGAGCACTTTAATTCAGGGCTTGTGCTACAGAACCTTCACTGAGTCTCAAGCAGAGTCAATCTGTTTCTCTTCTGCTCTGATATCTTGTATTCACCACTTCCTGTAGCAGGATTTTAATCATTTCTGAAGTTTGAACTTAAGCTTTATTATATTTATTACATTAGAAGTCCTTGTATGCTTTCCTTTTTTAAGTTCTATCTTATCTTAGAGCAACTTCAAGCCACATTCAGGATATTACTCATTCTTCTTGGTTTAAAATAAGCACAAACAACTCTGCATGGAACATCAGATTGAATGTGTATATTCTAGAATTAGAGACTATACTAGGAGGTGGCATCATGAGATAAGACTGTAAAGAACACTGTGGCTCTTGCTCTGTAATACCTTTCACCCAGGAAATGAAGTACCAAGTATAGCATGGGTACTTTCAAGACTGTAAATCTGCAATAGGCTGACACCAAACTGCCTGGAGAATCCCATGGACAGAGCAGCGTGGTGGGCTATAGCCCATGGGACTATAGCAAAGAGTCATACACAACTAAGCAACAAAGCATGCACACACAGCCTTATCTTATACCACTGTATTGACATTTAATTGACATGCACAATACAGGTTTAATGTATGCAATTTTATGAATTTAGACATAAGTATAGATCCAACCAGTCCATCCTAAAGGAGATCAGTCCTGGGTGTTCATTGGAAGGATTGATGCTGAAGCTGAAACTCCAGTACTTTGGCCACCTCATGCGAAGAGTTGACTCATTGGAAAAGACCTTGATGCTGGGAGGGATTGGGGGCAGGAGGAGAAGGGGACGACAGAAGATGAGATGGCTGGATGTCATCACCGACTCGATGGACATGAGTTTGAGTAAACCCCAGGAGCTGGTGATGGACAGGGAGGCCTGGCATGCTGCGATTCATGGGGTCACAAAGAGTCAGACATGACTGAACGACTGAACTGACTGACTGACTGATGCACCCATAAAGCCCTCATCACAAATCAATGTCATAGCTATGTTAATATATATCGACCATCACCTCCAAAAGTTTCCTCTTGCCCTTTTTATCTTTTATGTGATAAGAACACAAGATTTGTCCTCTTAACAATTTTTTTAAATTATACTGTATAACACAGTATCATTAACTATAGCCCCTATGTTGTAGAGTAAAATTGTAAGAATTACACATCTTGCATAACTGACACCTTGTACACTTTATTATGTCTCCTTTTTTCTCCCCCCAGGCCATGGAAATCACCAATCTCCTTTCTGCTTCCATGAATTATATCATTTCAGATTCTTTATATAAATTGTGTCCTGTAGCCACCATCTGCAGTGACTTTGGAGTATAGGAAAATAAAGTCTCTCACTGTTTCCTTTGTTTCTCCATCTATTTGCCATGGAGTTATGGGATCAGATGCCATGATCTTAATTTTTTGAATATTGAGTTTTAAGCCAGCTTTTTCACTCTCCTCCTTCACTTTCATCAAGAGGCTCTTTAGTTCCTCTTCACTTTCTGCCATAAGGGTGGTGTCATCTGCATATCTGAGGTTATTGATATTTCTCCTGGAAGTCTTGATTCCAGCTTATTTCCATCCTGGGCTTCATCCAACCCAGCCTTTTGTATAATATACTCTGCATATAAGTTAAGTAAGCAAGGAGACAATATACAGCCTTGACACACTCCTTTCCCAATTTGGAACAAGTGTGTTGTTCTATGTCCAGTTCTAACCATTGCTTCTTGACCTGAAACTCTTTCCATAATATACTATTTGTCTTACATTATTTTGAAGCTAAAAAGTCTAGAAATTGATAAAATGTTACCCATATATTTGTGACAATAAGATAGCATTTCTTCCTTTTCAATCTTCTAGTATCTTACCCATTATTCATTATTATTTAAATATTATTAATTGTACTTTGATAAAACTATTTTCTTTATTAATAACATCTAAGATAAATCAGTGAGATATTATTTTTATTTTTAAAATTTCTGCTCTTTAATCGTGGATTTTTCTTTAAGATGTTTATAATTTACATCATTTTATACATCAGTCTTGGGCAGAACTGAAATCAAATTCACTGTGAAGCTTATAAAAGAAATACGTGATTATGAAATAAACCAGTTGATGGGATTTTATAGGTACAAATGGATGGAACATGTCAGAATTACCCTTGTACATATAAGCTCCCCAGGGTATTCACTTTTTACCTTTCAGAAAAACAGACACTCTCACACACACACTTGTATAGTTTTAGAGGATTCCTCAAAGATTTCTGAGGACAAAGGAAATTCAATAGAGATCAATAGATACAAGTTAGAGATGTAAGTGATTGGGCACATGCTGTCAGAAAAGAATAGATATAATTCCTAAGTCAGGTTCTTTAAATTGCCCATAAAAATAAAAAACTTGAGAGTAGAGGCCGTGATGGGAATTGCCCTGTTTTCTGAGAACAGCTGGTCATTTGTTCTGACATGTAATATGGCAAGTCAATTCACGAGGTGTTTGTGTTAGAGAAGACTGCACTCAAAATACTTCTGTGCACGCAGAAGCTATAAATCACAATGAATTCTGAAACCTTGATAGAATGTTTTTTCTAGAGATAGGATAGGAATAGGATAAGTGATTCTACTCATATGACATAGGAATATTTTAGAAATAGGCCAGTTAAATACTGCTATAGCAATAAATAGCCAATATTGCATTAGTCACTTAAAATTTCCCTAATATTCTATCAAGAATAGAATATTTTTTTCAAAATTTATGCACTCTGTAATCCTTACTTGAAGATTATATTTATAAATAATAGAATTGTTTAGGAATGGAGATGACATTAAAATTATCTTGCCAAATGACTTAAAGAATTTAAAAAAATTGACATATAAATATACATTTGTATGTATGTATGGCTAGTTATTCACATATACATATATGTCTGTGCATCTTGTATATATGGATGTAATTGGATTGCCATTGTTTTAGTTATCCTTTTGGAAATGAAAAAAAAAAAAACACATAAGGTAAAATTGTATATACTTTTATGAAACATTCATAGAAAGAAAAAATATTTTTAAAACCACAGTTAAGAATAACAGAGTCTCAGATAAAAGGAAGATTATACTAAATTGAATAAAAATTTTATTTTTAAAAGATAATCTATATGCCTCTTCCTAATTTTATTGAATATAGTTATTTAGTAATCACTCATCTGATTCAAATGCATGTTTTTCTTATTATTTATTGCAGTGTAAAATGATTACTACATCTGCCCAATGACACACACATTAATTGGATGGTGGCAGACACTAATCTGATCCCAAATAGCACACCCTATTCAATGTAATAAATTACTGGAAGATTTATATCTTGGATTTTTCATTTTTCTTGTTACACACATGTTGTTCTTTGTTTAGTATATAGATTGTAATCAAAATAGTAATTTATCAAGCTAAAAAGATAGTATAATATATAGGATTTAGTGTCCTGGGTTATTTTAATACAAGGACGGCAAACTTTTCTCTAAAAGGTCAATGAATAAATATTTCAGGCATCATGGTTCAGTCATTATCTGAATAGTTCAGGCATTATGGTTCAGGCATTGTTTCTGTCACAGCTACTTAATTCTGCTGTCACAGGGTAAAAACAATCATAGACAATACATAAACAAACATGGCTATATTCCAATAAAAACTTTATTGATACTGAAATATGAATGTCACAGAATTCTCACATATGAAATATTATTCTTTCATGACTTTTTAAACATTTGAAAATGAAATAGTGGTTCTTAGCATACAGGTTGCACATAAACACAAAGCAAGCTAGATTTCCTAAAGGACATAGATTGCTGACCCATAGTATGTTAATATGAATGCAAATATATGATTTTACTAGAGTGATTTCTGCAAGAACTTATTTGCTTCGAGTTTACTTAAATCTTAATGAGTCCACTTATAACAAATGGATGCAGTATACTCAAAAATATGGAAAAGGCACGAATACATCTCTCCTGGTACCTACACAAAATCCCCCACAGTGAATTTCAGTAGAAGAGAATTAAATACTTGGTATGACTGTAGAATGTAAAGTCTTTTCCCCCTGCTATAAACTTGAATGCAGTATTTGTCTACTTTTCAGAAATTGTATTTTTTTTTTGGTAGGAGATGTAAGTTATCGATTGGTTCTCCAAGCATAATATAAACAAGTGAGGCATGCATCTTTGTGCACCTACTAGCCTCTACAAACCATTAGACTAGTTTTGTTGTTTAGTCTCTAGGTCTTGTCTGACTCTTTTTGTGACCCCATGGATTGCAGCCCACCAGGCTCCTCTGTTTAAGGAATTTCCTAGGTAAGAATACTAGAGAGGGCTGCCATTTCCTTTTCCAAGGGATATTCCAGACACAGGGATCAAGCCCACATCTCCTGCATTGGCAGGCTAATTCTTTACCACTGAACCACCAGGGTAGTCCATTAAATCAGCTACCTTCTAATCTCTGTTCTAAAGATTCAATTGACCTGAGCAGAATATATGAAGGGTACTTTATAAAAACTCAAATTATCCCATATAAGCCACTGCCTGAATTATACTTCAGTGTGCTCTGAAACAGACAGGAATCTCAGAAGGAAGACTGTTACTGAGTCTTTATTAGCACACTGACTTACTGTGCTGTGCATAGGTCTTTGAAACATTCCTGTACTCCCAGTTAAGGGGCTTAATGAAAGAGGCTACTTATCTACACAAGCCCTCAGGTCAATCAATAGAACTTGGAATCATAGATTTCCAAGGTGTTCTTCAGCTGAGTTCAGTTCAGTAGCTCAGTCGTGTCCGACTCTTTGCGACCCTATGAATCGCAGCACGCCAGGCCTACCTGTCCATCACAAACTCCCGGAGTTTACTCAAACTCATATCCATTGAGTCAGTGATGCCATCCAGTCATATTATCCTTTGTCGTCCCCTTATCCTCCTGCCCCAAATCCCTCGTAGCATCAGGGTCTTTTCCAATGAGTCAACTCTTTGCATGAGGTGGCCAAAATATTGGAGTTTCAGCTTCAGCATCAATCCTTCCAATGAACACCCAGGACTGATCTCCTTTAGGATGGACTGGTTGGATCTCCTTGCAGTCCAAGGGACTCTCAACAGTATTCTCCAACACCACAGTTCAAAAGCATTAATTATTCTGTGCTCAGCTCTCTTCATAGCACAAGTCTCACATCCATACCTGACCACTGGAAAAACCATAGCCTTGACTAGACGAACCTCTGTTAGCAAAGTAATGTCTCTGCTTTTTAATATGCTATCTAGGTTGGTCACAATTTTCCTTCCAAGGAGCAAGTGTCTTTTAATTTAATGGCTGCAATAACCATCTTCAGTGACTTTGGAGTCCAAAAAAAATAAAGTCAGCCACTGTTTCCACTGTTTCCCCAACTATTTGCCATGAAGTGATGGGACCAGATGACATGATCTTAGTTTTCTGAATGTTCAGCTTTAAGCCAACTTCTTCACTCTCCTCGTTCATTTCCATCAAGAGGCTTTTAAGTTGCTCTTCACTTTCTGCCATAAGGGTGGTATCATTTGCGTATCTGAGGTTATTGATATTTCTCCTGGCAATCTTGATTCCAGCTTGTGCTTCTTCCAGCCCAGCGTTTCTCATGATGTACTCTGCATAGAAGTTAAATAAGCAGAGTGACAGTATACAGCCTTGACGGACTCCCTTTCCTATTTGGAACCAGTCTGTTGGTCCATGTCCAGTTCTAACTGTTGCTTCCTGACCTGTATGTAGGTTTCTCAAGAGGCAGGTCAGGTGGTCTGGTATTCCCATCTCTTTCAGAATTTTCCACAGTTATTGTGATCTACACAGTCAAATGCTTTGACATAGTCAACAAAGCAGAAATAGATTTTTTTTTGGAACTCTCTTTCTTTTTTGATGATCCAGTGGATGTTGGCAATTTGATCTCTGTTTCCTCTGCCTTTTTTAACACCAGCTTGAGCATCTGGGAATTTATGGTTCACATACTGCTAAAGACTAGCTTGGAGAATTTTGAGCATTACTTTACTAGTGTGTGAGATGAGTGCAATTGTGTGGTACTTTGAGCATTCTTTGGCATTGCCTTTCTTAGGGATTGGAATGAAAACTGGCTTTTCCAGTCGTGTGGCCACTGCTGAGTTTTCCAAATTTGCTGGCATATTGAGTGCAGCACTTTCAAAGCATCATCTTTTAGGATTTGAAATAGCTCAACTGGAATTCCGTCACCTCCACTAGCTTTGTTTGTAGTGATGCTTTCTAAGGCCCATTTGACTTCACATTCCAGGATGTCTGGCTCTAGGTGAGTGATCACACCATTGTGATTTTTCTGGGTCATGAAGATCTTTTTTGTAGAGTTCTTCTGTGTATTCTTGCCACCTCTTCTTAATATCTTCTGCTTCTGTTAGGTCCATACCATTTCTGTCCTTTATCAAGCCCATCTTTGCATGAAATGTTCCCTTGGTATCTCTAATTTTCTTGAAGAGATCTCTAGTCTTTCCCATTCTGTTGTTTTCTTCTATTTCTTTTCATTGATCACTGAGGAAGGCTTTCTTATCTCTCCTTGCTATTCTTTGGAACTCTGCATTCAAATGGGTATATCTTTCCTTTTCTCCTTTGCTTTTCACTTCTCTTCTTTTCACAGCTATTTGTAAGGTCTCCTCAGACAGTCATTTTGCTTTTTTGCATTTCTTTTCCATGAGGATGGTCTTGATCCCTGTTTCCTATACAATGTCACTAACCTCCATCCATAGTTCATCAGGCACTCTGTCTATCAGATCTAGTCCCTTAAATCTATTTCTCACTTCCACTGTATAGTCATGAGGGATTTGATTTAGGTCATACCTTAATGGTCTAGTGGTTTTCCCTTCTTTCTTCAATTTAAGTCTGAATTTGGCAATAAGGAGTTCATGATCTGAGCTACAGTCAGCTCCTGGTCTTGTTTTTGCTGACTGTATAGAGCTTCTCCATCTTTGGCTGCAAAGAATATAATCAGTCTGATTTCAGTGTTGACCATCTGGTGATGTCCATGTGTAGAGTCTTCTCTTCTGCCCATGGACTTCTCTAGTCAAGAGTGGCTAGCTTTTAGTCACTTTTTTGATTGGCCAATCAGCAACACTTGTTTGGTTATACTTCAAGTATTTATGGAAACACCTAAATATTTCTCTCAGTGTCCAAATGATCTTACAGATATGATTTTTGCTTGAGGATTCCCCCTGAAATGGCATGAAAATTATTTAACTCTGTGTTCTCTTGAAGTGATTCCGTAATTTCTCTTAAGAGGATCAGCTGAAGAACAGCATAAAGCATCTAGAGAAAACCTGCAAATCTTAATAAATAAATAAATAAATAAATAAATAAATAAAGCTGCGTAACGTTTGATCTCACCAGACAGATTTTTCTTTTCTTTTTTCTTTCTTTCTTCTTCTTCTTTTTTTTTTTTTTTTTTTGTCCTCTTAAGAATAAAGTGCATTCAATAATGCTCACCAGGGCTTCCCTGGTGGCTCAGATGGTAAAGCATCAGCCTGCAATGTGGGAGACCCGGGTTCAATCCCTGGGTTGGGAAGATCTTCTGGAGGAGGAAATGACAATCCACTCCAGTACTCTTGCCTAGAAAATCCCATGGATGGAGGAGCCTGGTAAGCTACAGCCCATGTGATTGCAAAGGGTCAGGCATGACTAAGCGATTCCACTTTCACTTTCAGTAATACTCTAGAGATTTTAAAAAAAAAGGTATAATTGCCAGAAGCAGGAAGGGGAATTTAATGGGTAATTTTGTGCACAAATTTCCCAAAGACTAATGTTAGAGTAAACTTTTAATTTTTGTTATTTTTATTTTTTAATCAGGATGTAGAACTGGAGGCTGTTAGATGTTACTGGTTGATTTGCTCTAGTTCTTCAGTCACTAAGTCATGTCTGACTCTGTGAAAACTCATAGAGTGTGGAACGCTACACTGTCCTCCTGTCCTCTACTAGATCCAGGAGTTCGCTCAAATTTATGTCCATGAGTCAATCATGCTGTCTACTCATCTCATCCTCTGCCATTCCCTTCTCCTTTTGCCTTCAATCTTTCCCAGCATCAGTGTTTTTTCCAGTGAGTCAGCTGTTTGCATCAGGTGGCTAAAGTATTGGAGCTTCAGCTGCAGTATCAGTCCTCCCAATGAAAATTCAGGGTAGATTTCATTTAGGATTGACTAGTTTGATTTCCTTGCAGTCCAAGGAACTCTCTAGAGTCTTGTCCAACACCACAGTTCAAAAACATCAATTCTCTGGTGCTCAGCCTTCTTTTATGATCCAACTCTTGTTGTTCAGTCACTAAGTCATGCCTGACATTTTGCAACTCCATGGACCACAGCATGCCAGATTTTTTATGATAATTTTTCAGAATCTGTTGGCTATTTCAAAGAAGGGAAATCATTAGATAATAAATTATCTAAAACCTAATCTAAAAATTCAGATGGAAAAAATTTTACCACAAATGCATAGCTTTGGGGGGCTATCCTTTTTCTCTAAGCAAATCCACAACATTTTTTTTCTTTTAGGAAACTACAGCATTAAACAGGGTAATAAAAGTCTCATCTAATCTCTTATGACTGGCTTAATGAAATTAAATGACACTACTGACTTCCTAGGAAAGGAAGTATCAGAAGGGAGATGCCTAGTCCTCTAAAGTACAATAATTTTAGATAACGTCTTGGTTTCAGAGAGAGAGCACTTGTGTTGCCTTGGGGAAAGAAATTATGAGGATACACTAACACTCTGTATATCACTTATGTTGGTTACTTTAATTCAATATATTCATTTTGAGATTTATTCAAGTTATGATGTATGTCAGTGATTCTTTCATTATTAAGTAGTACCCCATTATATTAGATATATGACAGACAATTTGCTTATTCATGCATTTCTTGATGTGTATTTCAGTTGTTTTTAGTGTGGGGTGATTACAAACAAAACTGTCATGAAACATTGATGTACAAGTCTGTATATGGATATATGTTTTTATTTATCTTGAGTAAACACCTAGGAGTGGAATGACAATATTACTTGGTAGGTGTACACTTCACTTCTTGAAAACTGTCACCTTGTTTTCCAAAGTGATTGTCTCACGTTGTACTCCCACCAGCAAGGTATAAGATGTCCAATTTGTCCACATCTTTTTCAAAACCATGTGTTGTCAGTCTTTTTAATTTAGGGCATTGTAAAAGATGGGAGTGGCATGTCACTGTGATTTTAATTTGTATTTCCCCAAAGACTAATGAGTTTAAGAGTCTTATTATGAGCTTGTCACCCTCATCTCATCTCAGTGAAATAACTGTTCAATTTTTCTCCGATTATTTAAAGTGGGGTCAGGGGCACATTTCAGCCCATAACAAGAGAAGCATAACTTTATATATATATATATAGTCACCATGTAAGCAACACCATAAAATAACACCTACAGGTGTCATATGTAGAGAATTTGCTTTCTGTTTATTTGTAGGGAGATGTGATTTTTAGAGTCCTGAGGGCACCATCTCATCTCTTTATATACATGGTTTAGCATTAGGATGAAGGGAAAGAGAGAAAGGCTTTGCTTCTTTTTAAAACAGTTTGACAGAAAATTACAATGCTGCGCAGTTTTTATCATGAGCAGAAATGGCATTAGAGAGAATTCTTTGGAGCCAAATGAACAATTCACTCTATCTAGTATGGGGGTTTTAAACTGAATAGGGTTTGTGTTGGTCTCATTCAGCTGTGCAGTTTGAAAGTTCTTTTTGACAGTTTTATGGCTTACAGCATACTTTAAAGTTGGTTTTTTTCTCGCTTAATTTGTTGGAGTAATGTCAACTTCCTTTTAGGCTAAGCTGTTATTTCTGCATATGATGCCATCTTCTGAATATAGCTGGAGAAACAGACATCAATAACCTTCAAGCCTTAGACAGGTTTATGATTTCAGTTCTCCAGCTGGAGGCCCAGTGGGGTAGAGGGGTGAAAGGAATAAAAGGACGTGTGAAAAACCTATGCCATCTTTGATCTTTAAACTAATATTTCAGAATAGTCAGAAACTGCTTACATAATAGGGTTTATTTTTCTAAGTAACCTTTGAAACTGCTAAAACCTTTTTTTCCTTACACAGCTTTTGTTGAGATAGTAAAATATTACTCACCTTTAGTATGTAACTGTATCATTCAAAGATTGTTATCAGTGAATTTTAATGTAAAGCATTTTTGTGTGTGTCTGACTTGTCCACTACTTATCTTAGTCTGTTCAGGCTATTTTAACAAAGCTACAATAGACTGGGCTGCTGTAACAGCAAACATTTCTTTCTCATAGTTCTGGAGGTTGGGAAGTCAAAGATGAAGGTGCGAGCAGATTCTATGTCTGGTAAAAGGTCACTTCTGGACTACAGACTGCCATTTTCTCACTGTTTCCTCACACGGCTTAAGGGATGACAGAGCTTGCTAGGATCTCTTCATGAAGGTCACTAATCCCATCCATGCAGTGTTTTGCTCTTTGTCCTAATTATCTTCCAAAGTCAGAAACTCCAAATACCAGCACAATATGGGCTAGTTTTCAACATATGAGTTTGAAAGGAGCATACACATTCAGTCTATTGTACTAGGTAGGTGTTTTGGTTTTAATTATTGCTGTTTATTTAATTATTGATGCTTTTGAACTGTGGTGCTGGAGAAGACTGTTGAGAGTCCTGTGGACTGCAAGGAGATCAAACCAGTCAATCCTAAAGCAAGTCAATCCTGAATACTCATTGGAGAGACTGATGCTGAAGCTGAATCTCCAATACTTTGGCCACCTGATGCAAAGAGCCAACACATTGGAAAAGACTCTGATACTGGGAAAGATTGAAGGCAGGAGAAGAAGGGGACAACAGAGGACGAGATGATTGGATGTCATAACTGACTCAATGGACATAAGTTTAAGCAAGCTCCACGTGTTGGTGAAGGACAGCGAACCCTATCCTGGCATGCTGCAATTTATGGGGTCACAGAGAGTCAGACATAATTGAGTGACTGAATGACAACAAAAATTTTTGCTTTAATAATAGAAGGCCCTGTGACTAAGATTAAATAAGACTCAGGAAATCTAGAATTGAAAGTTTGGTGATAAGACAAATTCACTTCAGATGAGGATCACCTCTTCTTCTGTCTGCATTCCATATAGAGAAGAGAGAAGCCCCCCATCCTGGTAGGTATACACAACTGCCTCTATGTCTGAGAATAGTGCTTCCATTTGGGAATTTCTTCCCTGTTTTTCTCAGAAAATGCATTTCTAACTCTCAAATCCTGAGGAACACCAGTTCAGAAATTGTAAAAAAAAAAAAAAAAAAATCTCCAAAATTTTAAAAATTCACCAAGAACTTCCAGGTGTTCAAATTGGATTTAGAAAAGGCAGAGGAACCAGAGATCAAATTGCTAACATTTCTAACATAGTAAAAGCAAGAGAATTCCAGAAAGACATCTACTTCTGCTTATTGACTATGCTAAATCCTTTGACTGTGTGGATCAAATCAAACTGTGGAAAATTCTTAAAGATATGGGAATAGCAGACCACCTTACCTACCTCCTGAGAAACCTGTATGCAGGCGAGGAAGCAACAGTTAGAACTGGATATGGGCAAATTGGGCAAGGAGTATATCAAGGCTGTATGTTGTCACCTTGCTTATTTAACATAAATGCAGTGTACATCATATGAAATGCCAGGCTGGATGAAGCAGAAGCTGGAATCAATAATGCTGGGTGAAATATCAATAACCTCAGATATGCAGACACCATCCTAATGGAAGAAAGTGAAAAGGAACTAAAGAGCCTCAATGAAGGTGAAAGAGGAGAGTGAAAAACCTGGCTTAAAAACTCAACATTCTAAAAGCAAAGATCATGGCAGTTGGCCCCATCCCTTCATGGCAAATTGATGGGGAAATGGTAACAGACTTTATTTTGGGAGTGAGAGGGCTCCAAAATCAATGTAGATGGTGACCCTAGCCATGAAATTAAAAGATGCTTGTTCCTTGGAAGAAAAGCTATGACCAACCTAGACAGTGTATTAAAAAGCAGAGACATTACTTTGCCAACAAAGTTCCATCTAGTCAAAGCTATGGTTTTTCCAGTAGTCATGTATGGATGTGAGAGTTGTACCATAAAGGAGGCTGAACACTGAAGAACTGATGCTTTTGAGCTGTGCTGCTGGAGAAGACTCGAGAGTCCGTCAGACTTCAAGGAGATAAAATCAGTCAATACTAAAGGAAATCAACTCTGAATAGTCATTGGAAGGACTGATGCTAAAGCTGCAATACTTTGGCCACCTGATTCAAAGAGCAGACTCATTAGAAAAGACCCTGAGCTGGGGAAGATTGAAGGCAAGAGAAAGGGACAATAGAAGATGAGATGGTTGCACGGCATCACCAGTCAATGGAAGTGAGTTTGAGCAAGCTCTGGGAGTTGGTGATGGACAGGGACGCCTGGTATGCTGAAGTCCATGGGGTCACAAAAGTTAGACATGACTGAGCAACTAAACAACAATGAGAACACAGAAATATTAATGCTTTGAAGGAATCGCTGATGTCAAATCAAAAGTATTAAGAGCTACATGCTAAGTCAAAGGTTAAGTTTGATATTTCTCAGAACAAGGACAAGAGCACATGAGAGAAGTGGTCATGATTTAGTCCAGGCAACAATAAACTTTTTCTGTAAACGGCCAGACAGTAAAGAGTGTAAGTTATGGTCCTTGCAAGCGCAACTATTCAACTGTGTCTTTGCATCCAGACATACACAATTGAATAGACATATCTTTGTTTCAGCAAAAACTTATTTATGAACATTAAACTTTGAGCTTTATATGAATTTTAAGCATCATGACATACTACTTTTTAAAATTTCTCAGCCATTTAAAAATGTGAAGATATTCTTAGCCTGTGGAGCATACAAAATGGGGCGGGGGTGAGGAACGCATAATAGGCCAGTATCTGATCTGCTTAATCTTTCTGTTGCCGTGTTCGAAGTGGGAGTTCCAGCTATAAATGCTGCAAACAGTGAGTTATTTTTGTAAATAAAATACATACACAAATAATTTATGTATATATCTTTAAATAAATTCTATAAGTGATGTTTCAAAAAGCTACAAGTTTGGAATCAAAATAAGTCCTTAAATTGACAGTTTTGACATATAATTCTGTGAGATGTTGTTAACTATGCTAGAAAATATAAATGCTAAATTGTTCCTAAGCTCCCCAGTCAAACGTCACCCAACTACCCAAATGTGTTCTCTACATTTTTTTCAGAGAATGAGTCTTCAAATTTGCTGTCAATAGCTTTCTTTGTAAATACATCAACAAAAGAAATACAAAGATTATATGAGCTTCTTTATGAAATGCTCTAAAGTAAGGTATTTCCTGGTAGCTCAGATGGTAAAGAATCTGCCTACAATGCAGGAGAGCTGGGTTTGATTCCTGGGTCAGGAAGATTCCTTGGAGAAGGAAATGGCAACCAGCTCCATTATTCTTGCCTGGAGAATCCCATGGACAGAGGAGCCTGGCAGGCGACAGTCCATGAGGTCACAGAGTCAGACAGGAATGAGCTACTAACGCTTTCACTTTCAAAGCAAGGTCAGAAACTGGTCAAAATGTTTATTAACAAAAGCAATATTCATTTTGGTAGTGGCAAGTGAAGAAAAATTCACAACACAAAGTTATGAGTTAAGTTTTATTCAGGGACTTTAGCCCTGGAGTTTGTATCTCAGATAACTCAGGAATTGCCTGAAGAAGAGGTAAAAGAGGAGCCACTATATATAGGAGCTTTTTGCTGGGGAAAAAAGTAAAAATATTACTGTAAATCACAAAGAAAATAGACATCTCAAGTTAATGACTTTAGCATTTCTCTATGTATGGGAAGATGCAAGAATCATTGAAGTGTTGGACTGGACAGTCTGAGTTGGAATCCTGCTTCTATACCTGCCCATTATAGGATTTTGAAAAATTAATAAAGTTTGTTAATCCTCAATTTATTCTCATGTGAATGGTGATATTGAGAATGACTACTTGCCAACTCCACAGGTTATATACAGAAAAACCAGAGTGTAAAGTGCCACATGATGTATTGTCCACAGAAAGGGTTTAAAGAGTTTTGACAAAAAGTACCATAAACAATTATAAAGGCAATATACGCAAAGTGATGGCTCTGAAAGAGACATACAGATATTCTCCTAGAAACTCAGAAATGGGAATGACTGATTTTGCCTAGATGAATTAGCAAAGGTTTTATTGCATAGAGGAACATAAAAAAGAGACAGGAATTTCATTGGTTAGAAAGAACAGCCAAATTAGAGAAACTGCCCATTCCAGCAGGATGTAAACTCCAGGACAGAGTTATAGACTCTGAATCTTGGTACTGAGCTTGTTAGACATTTAAGACTTATTTATTATATTGAATTAAATTGGCTTCCAGGAATTTAAAATAATTAAATGTTCCCACAAATTGTGAATATTTCAGTATGAATAGAGAATGTAATCTTCAAGAAGTAGGAGATGAGGCTGGAGAATTATTTTAAAGGATTTAATCTTGTTTTATACTACAGGCCAGTACCATCAAACTTACTTTTATTCCCCAAAGTACATATACTTAACACCAACCAAAGAATGGCGAAAATAAATAGTTTTAAGAAAGTTCTCTAGAAAGACATGTGATAGTTTTGAATTGAATACAGACTTGATCAGATTTTTTATCTTTCATTAAAAACATGGCTTCATGACATCTACATTTTGGGGTACATAATTTTTCCTTTTACTAATTTAAATTGGTATATTTAAAATATTACACAAAGAAATATCTAATTCCATAACAGCAATCAGAGAAGTAAAATAAATAAAGGAATCCAAATTGGAAAAGAAGTAAACCTTTCACTGTTTTCAGATGACATGTACTATGCATAGAAAATCCTAAAGATACTAGAAGAAAACTAGTAAAGCTCATCAATGAATTGGGTAAAATTCCTAGATAGAAAAACTAATATGCAAAAATATGTGGCATTTTTATATACCAACCACAAAATATCAGAAAGAGAAAGTAAGAAAACAATCTCACTTACTATCATATTAAAAAAAAGAAAAAAAAAGATCAATACATGAAACAGGGCACTCAAAGCTGGTGCACTGGGACAACCCAGAGGGCTGGGATGGGGAGGGAGATGGGAGGGGGGTTTGGGAGGGGTGACACATGGACACCTGTGGCTGATTCATGTCAATGTATGGCAAAAACCACCACAATATTGTAAAGTAATTAGCCCCCACTTACAATAAATTAACTTAAAAAAAAATTTGAGCTCCCCCTCAAAAAATCTAGGAATAAACCTAGCTGAGAGGCAAAAGACAGGTATTCTGCAAACTGTAAGATGATGATTAAAGAAGCTGAAGACAACACGAAAGCTTTACTGTGTTCTTGGATTGGAAGAATCAATATTGCTGAAATGACCCTACTATCAAGAGCAATCTGTAGAGTCAATGCAGTCCCTATGAAAATATCGATATTTTTTATGTACCTAGAACAAATTTTTTTTTAAATTTGTAAGTAAACACAAAAGACCTCGAGTAGCCAAAGTAATCTTGAGGAAGAAAAGTGGAGCTGGAGGAATCACACTCTCTGACTTCAGACTACAAAGCTACAGCATGGTACTGGCACAAAACAGCCAAATAGATCAATAGAATGGGATAGAAAGTCCAGAAATAAACCCATGTACTAGGATCAATTAATCTAAAACAAAGGAGGCAAGACTATACATTGGAGAGAAGACAGTCTCTTAAATAAGTGGTGCTCGGAAAACTAGACAGATACATGTAAAAGAATAAAGTTACAACATACTCTAACACCATATACAAATTAAACTCAAAATGGATGAAGGATCTAAAGGAAGATAGGTTACTAAAGGAAAATACAGGAAGAACACTTTTTGATATAAATTGCAGCAATATATATTTTTTTGGATTCCTCTTTTAAAATGATGGAAATAAAAACAAAAATAAACAAATAGGACCTAATTAAACTTGAAAGCTTTTGCATATCAAAGGAAACCATAAACAAAATGAAAAGACAACCTGTGGACTGGGGGAAGATATTTGCAAACAATGCTACTGACAAGGGATTAATATCCAAAATATACAAACAGCTCATACAGCTTAATATTAAAAAAGCAAACAACCCAAACAAAAAATGGGCATAAGACCTAACAGACATTCTTCCAAAAAATATATACAGAAGGCCAAAAAGCACATGAAAAGATGCTTAAGAAAAACACAAATCAAAACTACAGTGAGGTTCATGTTACACTAGTCAAAATTGCTGTCATTAAAAAGTCTATAAATAATAAGTGTTGGAGAAGGTACAGAGAAAAAGGAACCCTCCTATACTGTTAATGGAAATGCAAATTGGTACAGCCACTATGGAGAACAGTATGGAGGTTTGTTCAAAATAAAACAAACAAAAAAAAAGTTACTTTATGATCCTGCAATCCCAGTATTGGGTATATAACTGGAGAAAACTTTAATTCAAAAAGATACATGCACTCTAATATTCAGTATTTACAATTGCAGTATTTACAATAGCCAAGACATGAAGCAGCCATATACAGCAACACGGATGGACCTGGAGATTATCACACTAAGTGAAGAGGGTCAGACAGAAAGACAAATGTCATATGATATTGCTTACATGTGAAATCTAAAAAAAAAAAGATACAAATGAACTTATTTACAAAACAGAAATAGACTCATAGACATAGAAAACAAACTTATGGTTACCGAAGAGGACAGTGTGGAAGTAGAAAGATAAATTAGGAGTTTGGAATTAACATATACACACTATTACATACAAAATAGGTAAACAACATGGGCCTACAATATAGCACAGGGAACTATATTCAATATCTTGCAACAAGCTATAATGGAATCTGAGAAATAATATATGTATATGTGTGTTTGTGTGTGTGTGTGTGTATAACAGAATCACTTTGCTGCACACTTGAAACCAATACAACCTTGCAAGTTAACTATGCTTCAATAAAAATCATTAAAAACATAGTATGCAAAGTTATTATAAGTCAATTTGTAATGAAAAAACTTGAATATATTCAAACCCGTAGCTTTGTTTTTTTGGCTTTAATTTATTGTATTTAAAAGTCTCTACTCAGGTTGGTTTTGTAAAAATGAACAAAGACCAACCAAACCAAAGAACAGAGGCTGTTTATTCAAGGCTTGCTGTGGTTAAGAGTCAGCCAACACCATACTTGCATTAGAGGCTCATGGGCAACAGAAGAGTGAGATAACTTTATGCTGGACAAAGGTCAAGATTACAGATGCTTTGATTGGAGGTTTTGGGCATGGAATAGCTGGAGGTGGGCAGCAGGATATCTTAGTGGTCAACTTGAGTCTTGAAAACCAGGGCAAATAAAATAGGGACATAGGTGTCATTGACTCCGTTCTTACATTTTGGTGCTGATTGCTGGTTGTGGTTTGGATTCCTGGACTGGTTGCTGCAGAAGTTCTGGGTCAGAATTTTGCTGTTATGTATAATCCAGCCACTGCCATTTGTGCATTGACTATCTATTTCACTTCTAATCCCTTCCATGGATGCTAAGCACTTTAGACTCATCAAAACTTTCAGAACTCAATGAAATTTCAATGCTAAATTTATGCTAAAATCATTTTCATACACAGTGATGCTGAAGTAAAAAATCAACTATAATTAAATAATTTGAAAAATCACTCAGTCACTGAACTAGAGAGTGATGCAAGCTTTAATCTGAATTTGGGGCATATCTCAATGTATATAAAAATAAGTGTGTATTTATATTTTTCGTCCATCCTAAAGGAGATCAGTCCTGGGTGTTCATTGGAAGGACTGATGCTGAAGCTGAAACTCCACTACTTTGGCCACCTCATTCGAAGTGTTGACTCATTGGAAAAGACCCTGATGCTGCGAGGGATTAGGGGCAGGAGGAGAAGGGGACAACAGAAGATGAGATGGCTGGATGGCATCACCAACTCAATGGGCATGAGTTTGAGTAACCTCCAGGAGTTGGTGATGGACAGGGAGGCCTGGCGTGCTGCAATTCATGGGCCCGCAAAGAGTTGGACATGACTGAGCGGCTGAACTGAACTAAACTGGTATTTTTCATCATATAGTTTAATATCACAAAAACTTTTTATTCAGCAAATGCTCCCTTTGTTCATTAGCAATAGACTCATTAAATCATCACAACTAGTGCTTTAATTTTTTTCTCTGTTCCTAAAAAATGAATAATAAAGGAGGCAATCAATGCCATTTCTTTCATAGGCAAAACCTAACCTATCATTGGAGACTTTAAATAGTACAATGGGCTTATAACAATACCTTTTGATAAGAATCCAATCACTCTTTTTGAAATATAAGTAAAAAACAAAAAAAAATATACAAAAAAGCCATTAATTTAATAATTTCATTAAGCTTAGTTCCTTTCTGGATTTTCTAGGTAGAAAAATGAATTTGTAAAAAAAAAATTATGGAAAGCATTCATATAAGTAAAACAACAGCCCTTGAACTACTGGATATCTAATAATTATAGTCTACTTTAACTAGTCTTCAGTGATTTTAATATTTTTGTTTTATTCAGTTTCAGTGAGTTAAATATTTGTGGTTAATAGGTACATACTGTATTTGGTACTGGATTTATAGAGAGCTGTATGATGAACTGGGGAATGTTTTGAGTAAGATGCCACTGGTGCTTCATTCTATTCAATTAATATTTACCAATTATCAGAGGTGCTAGGTTATTATAACATGAGACATATAATCACCATCACTAGTCTTCTAAAGTAATTTTCAATTTGTGTGGATACTTTGTGTGTGTATACCTATAATAGATACAAGATCATGCATTAAAATGTATAATTATATGTTATATTGCAAACCAATCATGTCATATATATGTAATTTCAAATCATGTGCTTGGTGAGTGTTTACCCTTTGCCAACTTATATGCTAGGTGCTGGCAAAATGATTACATAGAAGATACAAAGAATTCCTCACGGAGGTAACAGTTAGTGAAGAAGATCTCAAACAAACATACTGAAACATATATGTTAAATTTGTGTCATGCTTGGATATACAGCAAAGTATTATAGATGCTGACTGAGTTGAATCTTGAGAGAAATTTCCAATGCATTAATAAAGGAAGGAATATTTCAGGAATACTACTAGACCTTTCCTTTATGTTCATAGATATTTCTCATAACCTTATTATCTTGAAATTTTACAAAGATCTTTAATAATAAACTATCATTCTTAGTAACTGGTATCTTATAAAATTGTGTGTAGAATTTTTTTTTTCTAAAACTGAAAAAAATTATGTTAAAACAAAGATATTATACCCTCTGCATCAATTAGCAATAATTGCACCTCGGATAAACCTCATCGGGTACGATATTGCAACTGCGCAAAGCTTATACCCTCTGTTTCAAAGCTCTTCAATGATCACAAGTTCATTCCTCTTTGATTAATTCATAGGAAGGAGTTAGAGACAGACGGGTTTTATTACCCTGTTGACAGACAGATTTTATTCTGGTCAAAATTAACAAACAAGAATAGAATCTGAAGGTCAACTTCTCATTCCAATTGTGTTCTACCTTGACAAATATTTAAGTTTTATGCCTCCTTTGTGACTCAGCCCTTTGGTCTTCTAGGTCTCATGGTTTAGAAGTGAGCAGTTTTACAAGCAAGTCAGGGCAATCACACTGTGCTGGGCTTAGTCGCTCAGTCATGTCCAACTAACTCTGAAACCCCATGGTCCATAGCCCAACAGGCTCCTCTGTCCATGGGGATTCTCCAGGCCAGAATACTGGAGTGAGTAGCTGGTCCCTTCTCCAGAGCATCTTCCCAACCCAGAGATCGAAGCCAGGTCGCCTGCACTGCAGGAGGCTTGTTTACTGTCTGAACCACCAGGGAAGACGTGATAATAAAATTTGTACAAAGTATAAAGAAGGGAGAGAATGTTATTTGTAGGCAAGTTCCAAGCAGTCTTAAACTGCTCTTTTATTATCTTAGGTAGGTTCTGAATTACACAGAGGAGTTTGCAAGACAAAGAAAAAGGGAAGACTGTATTCAAGACAGCAATAATAGTGTCTATAAAATCTCAGATGTAGGAAAACAAGTACTTTTCATATTCATTAGTGTCTAGTGCAGCAAACAATTGAAAGTAATGGTGACCTTCATTCACATTTGACATGTGAAAGAGATTGAGCATTGGCTCCTATCTTTGCCAATGACTAGGTATGTGAACTTTCACAAAGCTGTTTAGTCTCACTGAATCCCGATTATATACTAGTGAATGGGGATAATACAATGGAGTCATTGTTAAGATTGAAAATGCTAACACCCTGTAGGCTTTATGTATAAAGCCTGAAATTTAGCGCTGCATTCTCCACCACTGTCAATACAGTTATAAAACCATCTCTCCTTTTATGATTCATAGGTAACAACACAAATAAAACTAACTGCCTAGATAGATAGCCAACAAAATATCTTCCTTGAGAATTTTATATACATATATATGTATATATTCATACTAACATTAGTAATATTGACTAAGGGCATGAAGCGAAAGTGTTAGTCGCTCAGTTGTGTCCAACTCTTTGTGACCCTATGGTCTGTATCCCACCAGGCTCCTCTGTCCATGGGATTTCCCAGGCAAAAATACTGGAATGGGTTGCCATTTCCTTCTCCAGGGTTTGAACTCACATTTCCTGCCTTGCAGGCAGGTTCCTTACTATCTGAGCCAACAGGGGTTTTCCATAACAAAAGCAAATGTATTGTTCTCCAGTTGCTAACATTGCTTTCATCTAAGAATAGCTGTCATTCACAGAAGGCAATTATATTTTCTAAATCCTGTTTCAATTAACAGTATCCAAAATATGGGCGAAAGAATGAAACTTAATATGCAGTTAATCTCCTTGTCATAGGAGGTCCTATAAACCACGGTCAGGCTTTAGGTTTCCCAGAGTCAAGGCTGTGACAGGTTTTTGTATTTCCCCAAGAGTCAGGCATGTTAAATAGGCTAAAAATTATTTTTCGTTGTTGTTTAGTTGTTAAGTTGTGTCCAACTCTTTTGCAACTCCATGCATTGTAGCCGCCCAGGCTCCTCTGTCTATGAGATTTCCCAGGCAGGAATACTGGAGTGGGTTGAGAATTCCTTCTCCAGGGGATGTTCCTGACCAAAGTATTGAACATCCATCTCCTGCATCAGCAGGTGGATACTTTACCACTGAGCCACTAGGGAAGCCCCCAAAGTATTCACGCCATGCTAAATGATGAAGCTTGCATTGCTACAGACATTTTTCAAGCTACTTTATAAAATATTAGGTATGTATTAGGAAATCACATGTATGGTGCTATGATTTTTTTAATGAATACCGATGTGCTTTGTTAAAGCTCACTGATGTGGTTATTAATTTGTGCTCTGATGAGAAAATTTATTTTCCATGAGCTCAGGATATAATTTCATACATTTACAGTAAGAATGATTTAAATTAATAAATTAGCATTCATTAGTAAATAATAAAGTTCTAATCTGCAGATTGCTACCCTCAAAATAGTTCACAAGTAAATTTCTATCTATAAAATATTTAATCTAGTAAGATAACTCTATAATACACTTTCTCAAAACACAATCACCTCTTCCAGGGAATCAGTTCAACATTTTCACTAAGTAAACAAATATTAATTAAAAACCTATTCTGGTTCAGACACAGTTTTAGATGTACTAACTTAGGGATTAAGAGTAAAAACTCTGGAGCCAGGCTGATTGGCATCAAATTCTTCTCAGCAATTTACTCGATTTTATGATCTTGAGGAATTCACTTATTTTATCCATACAGTTTTTCAGCCTTAAAATACTGATAGCAATTATAATACGTACTCATAGTGTTATTAGAAATAAATTAGTGAGCACATGTTAGTGTTTATGTCATGTTAGTGTTTAATGACAATTCAAATATATTTAAATATTAAATGTATATGCAAATATATATTTGAAGTGATATTACTTACACGTCATAAATATATACAACTATATATGCATATAAATGTGTATATGTAAACATTTGTCATTTAGAACTGTGAGTACAATATATCAAAGACAAAACTGCCAAGTGCATTCTGTTATTACTAATGATGATTCAGTAGTGACAGAAAAATAATACCTGTTTTCAGGGATCTTACACACTGTAGAGAAGAAGAAATAAATAAACAAGTATAATAGAAAATCCTCTATAAATACTATGCCAAGAGTCAAAACAGAGCCACTTGGTAGGGACAGAATAGTTACATACTTTCAGTTCAGTCCTTCAGTCCTATACCACTCTGAGACCTCATGGACTGCAGCACGCCAGGCTTCCCTGTCCATCACCAACTCCCAGAGCTTACTCAAACTCAGTTCCATTGAGTTGGTGATGCCATCCAACCGTAAAGTTACATACTTTAGGCTGAGTTACTAGAGCAGCCTTATCTGGAAGGAAGACATTCGAGCTGACATCTAATCACAATAAGTTCACTAATTTCTTACACTACTCATGCGTCAGTGGAAAGCTTCTGGAGCATTTAGAGTTGGCGGAGAGAGAGTAACAGAGCTGTGAACAGACTTTGTATATTAAAATACTTGAGCTGCTATGTGGAAACTTGAGGGAGGCAGCTGTGGAAGGACGGGTAGATTAGACCAAGGAGGTAACATCAGAGATCTAGACAGGCAGACAAATTTAAGATACATTTGCAACTTCAGTGGACATTCTTTGTAGAACACTCTGAATCCATTTCTTTAATTAGGATATTTTGTAGGAATATAAAACAAGTAAACAAAGGCTAAAGCAGAAACATTCATGAGACCTAAATAAATCAGAATAATCTTCAAATATTTTATTTTGATCTACTCAGTTACATGTTAACATATCATAGATAGGTCAATTACATATGTCATTTGAAAATATGCAGATCAGTCTATCCTAAATAGTAAATTACAATTCTAAGGGGAAAAAATCACAGAGTATTTCAGATATCTACACATCATAGAAGGAAAAAAATACAAGAATTGCTAAGATATTCTTAAGAAGAAGAATATAAGATTTTGTGTATCCTTTACCCAGGTTCTTCCAGTGTTTATGTCTTACATAATTATAGTACATGATCAAAACCAGGAATTTGACATTAGAATGTGTGTATAGTTATATCTATTTTAATTATGTGTGTAGATGAATAATTTCATTGCCACATTCAACATACAGAAATATTCCATCAATACAGAGCACACAGATGTTAACACCCATAGATCCTACTAGTGGTACCTACATATATGTTCCTGGCAGCAGTACTTTGGTTGTTTTGCACAATTTTGATATGTGTTTTTCAATTTTCAATAAGTTCAGTGCATTCTTTGAGTCTCGTTCTGGGACCTGTAGATTATTTAGAAGTGGGCCATTTAGTTCTAAGTGTTCGAAGACTTTTCCTGTTATTTATTGATTTCTGGATGGATTTCATTATTTTCAATTTGAAATAACCTTTGTACAATTCAATCGTTTCAAATTTGTTGAGATTTTATGTTTTAGTGTGGCATCTCTCCTGGTATCTGGAGGTGCTGAAAAATATGTATTCTTTAATGTGACATTGTTTAATGCCACAAAATCACCCTCAATAAACAAAAAAAGTATTGTCACTTATTTCAGAATCTCCTTTATTTCATCTTAGCAGTCCCTTCTCCAAAACAGGAAGTAATACCATTCACAAGATCATATTACAAAACTAAAAAAATAAAATAAAACAATCTACCTTTTGCCAATCTGCTCATCTTTTATGTTCTTGCTTTCCCAATCCCATTCCTTCTTTTTTATAAAAGAAAATTCAAAGCTACGGTCAACCTCTTAGAAATGTGCTAGGCTTACGTCTTCTACTTTCCTTTCTCTTTTCTTGGGTTTTATTTGCTTTCAGCCGTTATCCATCAACAATTATGCACAAACAATCCTGAACTTTCCCTTCAATCTTAGCTGCTGAACTGGCAAAGCCTATGTTTACACAGTTGCAAACCAGAAAATGCTAAATCAATGCAGCACATTTGCATACTTTCCAGTTGAAAAAATTAAAACGACATAAAACAAGGCAGGTGAGGCATCCTGGGAAGTGATGTGAGAGCAATTATTCTGTTTAAAATGTTTTGTCTATATATAGTATACCTACCATCACTCACAGCACGTCTCCTCTGAATGTGATTTCTAACATCCTGTTGTTTGCTGCACCACTTAATTACACTGAGTAATGAAGAGATTTGAAAGCCATACTGTGTCACAGTTAATAGAGTGAATAATTAAAGTAATAGTAGAGTTGGTTTCCCTTCTGCACAAACCATTTGGTCTTCTAACAGTATTGTTTAGAATTTCCCACAAAGTGATTCGCTTCCTCAGAATTTACCGCTGCATTCTTTCAGAAGTTTGATTTCACTGATGTGTGCAGCACATGAAGAATGTGAAAAAATAACCTTTTTGAAATCCCTAGAAATAATATAGTAGGGCAAATAGTTATGGCTTTTTGCCTCTCCTGACTCTGTGAAACCTCTTCAATTGAGGTTAAGGTGGGCAATTATTTTTATCTGGAGTAACATGCAGTTGATAATTTATTAATTGAATAATTTGGAGCTACCAGAGTTGTTTTTTTTTTTTTTTTTTTTTAAGTTCCACAGAGGTGAAGTAGACTTATTCTGGATATAAGACATATGCAAAAATTATCTTCACAGTGATGTCTAACCGGAGAAAATAAAAGCATGGAAAAAAAAAAAGTGCCTGGCACTGAGGGGTGGAAATGAGCAAATTGTTCAGATTAAGAAAGGTCCATAGGAGAGAAAAATGGAGAACAAACCAAAGGGTAGTTGGAGATCTGATTAGGAAGACTCTAATGCCGAGGTACAAATATGCAATTTATTCAGTAGTGAATTCAGGACCCTAAGGTTTGAACATGAATATAATACCATGCGATTAATTTTAGAAAAACTAAAACAGATAAAAGAAGATTAATTTGTAGGCATGCACTTGTTACATTAGGATACATAGTTATTAATTTCAGGTCTTCCAGAGATTAGAAATCTTCATGTGTAACATGAAATGTTATTATTTAAGAAGTGGATTCATTTGGTAGAAACTTCCCTGGATTAGAATCATAAGGCCAAAAGTCATGTCACCTTACTGGTCTTAGTTTTCTCACCTTATAAAATAGACCTGTTCTGTCTTCTCATAGGGTGGCAGTTAGGAGCAAAATGACATGCTGACTGCTGAGCCCATGAAAGAAAAGCAAAATAACCTGTCAGTCAGGAAATCACATTTCCTGTTCATTCCAAAGATAGAGACCACTACCTTGACAGAATCCAAGTACTATTTTGTAAGAAGAAGGTCGAGGATGGGATATTTGTAAAGTTTTGGGGATCTGGGTTAAGGCAGGACTTTCAATGTGGGGCCCTGACTGGAACTGGGCAATGTTTGTGAAAAGTACTGTGTGCTGTGCTTAGTCGCTCAGTCGTGTCTGACTCTCTGCGACCCCATGGACTATGTATCCTGACAGGCTCCTCTGTCCTTGGATCCCAGGCAAGAATACTGGAGTGGGTTGCCATGCCCTCCGCCAGGGGATCTCCCCAACCACTACATCTAACCCAGGTCTCCCGCATTGCAGGTGGATTTTTCACAGTCTGAGCCACCAGGGAAACCCAAGAATACTGGACTGGGTAGCGTATCCCTTCTCCAGGGGATCTTCCCAACCCAGGAGTCGAACTGTGGTCATCTGCATTGCAGGCGTTTTGATATAATAGTTTAGAATTAGGAAGTATATATAGTGCGGTATTTTTTGAAAATGGATATGCTGTGCTGTGCTGACTCTCAGTTGTTTCCAACTCTTTGGGACCCCATGGGCTGTAGCCCGTCAGGCTCCTCTGTCTGTGGGGTTTTCCAGGAAAGAATACTGGGGTGGGTTGCCATCTTCTCCTCTGGGGTATCTTCCCTGACCCTGAGATTGAACCTGCATGGACTAATAGTTACGTGATAAACCCTGGTGAATAATCTATTAATAATCTATTCATCTATTTTTCTGAAAATGAAGTCCCTTAAAGATAATTCAACCTACTTTTCCTGAGAAAGAATTCCCTAGAATAGTGAAGTCATAGTTCAGCAAATTGCTGTATACTACAGTTATTTTCATTTTCTTTTCTTGAGAGTAAGCTTTATTTTTAACCTTACTAAACTATGTAGTTTAACTCTTCATGTTAACAGTAAGAAAAGGTTGTGCTAGCAAAATCAAGGGAATTTCATTAGAACTCCTTGAACCCTTTAAAAAAAAACATGAATCTAGTTGAGGATTACCAGAGGAAGCACTGGGAGTTGCTATGATTTCTATTAATAAATGAATTTGTACTGTCGCTAAGTATATTGAAATGTATACTAAAAATGGCTGCATTTTGTATATGTAAATAATGCCCTAATGTTTAAAAAAGGTGGTAACTGCAGCCATGAAAGCTGCTTTTCTTCCTTGGAAGAAAAGCTATGATAAACCTAGACAGCGTATCAAAAGCAGATATTACTTTGCCAACAAAGGTCCACATACTCAAAGCTGTTGTTTTTCCAGTAGTCATGTATGGATGTAAGAGCTGGACCATAAAGAAGGCTGAGTGTTGAAGAATTGATGTTTTTGAACTGTGGTGTTGGAGAAGACTCTTGAGACTCCCTTGAACAGCTAGGAGATGAAACCAGTCAATTCTCAAGGAAATCAACCCTGAATATTCACTGGAAGGACTGATGCTGACATTGAAGCTCCACAACCTTGGCCACCTGATGTGAAGTTCCAAATCACTGGAAAAGATACTGATGCTGGGGAAAGATGATGGCAGAAGAGGGTGACAAACATTGAGATGGTTGGATGGCATCACTGACTCAATGGACATGAGTTTGAGTAAGCTCTGGGAGATGGTAGAAGGACAGGGGAGCCTGGCATTCTGCAGTCCATGGAGTTGCAAAGAGTTGGACATGACTGAACAACAACAGCAATGGATGAAAAATTTATTTTCAGTACTCCCTCCCAAATTTTTATTAGCTTGCTAAATTATTTCATCCACTTTCCAATTCAAGATGTTTTGGCTCCACAATATAGTGCCCGAGTACTTTAAAATCTTTTCAAAAGGAAGTAACTTCTTCATAAGAATATCCAATATGTCACATTTCCTCCATGCAAATTATCCTCTATTTCTCCAAACACTCATACTTTCTTAGCATTCTGTCTGCTCACATTTTTCAACACCCTGAGAAAACCACCCACATATCTATGCATTAAACGTATATACATTCTCAGGAACCAATTTAAATATGATCAGTTCTGAAAAAATCTTTGCACATTCCATTATAATATTTTTATACATTGGTTAGGATAATTATTACTTTTACTTTGGATTACAGAGACTTATTTGTATGTACATTAAGTCATTAAAACAAGGACACAAATCTCTTCATATCTTTTATTATTTGAATAGTTCTTACAGATAGAAATGTTTAGTACATATTTTGGAAATGGATGATTAGTTGAAGGGATGAATGTCAAAATTAAATTTTCTCTACTTATGTTTATAAAGATAACTCCAGAGGCCAGGGACAGGGAAGAAGGCTTATATGTAAGATAGAATCAATATTGCTCTAAAATTACCAAATTTCTGGTCTTTGAGCCTCTAGAGAAATGCATTAAAAAGGAGAACACAATGTGGAAAGAGTAATGAAAGGGGATCACAAATGATAAGAGTAAGGGAACTTGGATTCTATTTCTAAGTCAGTTAGTAAATACACTGTAAAATTATTTAACATTCTCTCTGCTCATTTCCCCTGTGTCTCTTTTTGAGTCTTAACACATAATGATTCTAATTTGGGACTCCTGCCCCAATGGTTATGTTTGTGCTTATGTGCCTATATATCCCCCCACCCGACCTAAACATATACACTGTCTCATAATATTTCTTTTCACCATACCTCAGCTTTCCCTAATTTCCTGCGTAAAGGCAAACAACACTGCTGCCTCTGAGCTTCCTGTAGTGTCGGTGTTTAATGAATCACCCTAGGCCCAGGCAGGTGCATTCTGCTTGTCATGTCATTTGATCACTGTCTCATTACTTTGTACAATTTTGCATTTCAAACACCAGGGTGTACTTGTTATAACAACAATTAGGTTCTCTTCTCAAGCTTTGAGCCCACTCAGGATCCATAATGTATTATCTTATTATCTCACGCTCTCAGATACACTGTCGTAGGATGGTGATTTGCATGAAGCATATCTTTCTGGGTGTGGAAAGGACCGAGTGACTAGACCAAAGTATCAGGCTTTCAGCCTAATTAATTCCACTCCCAATGTCTGGAATTTCTACATGCTAGTTTTAGCTACAATTATGCTGAAAACAAGTGACAGGGGTAATATTTTATTTGTAAATTAAAGGCTTATTTAATAAATAGGTGTCACTTCATTGTTAACTTCTTTTTCTTAGGATCTAAGACACACGTGGGGCTTCCCAGGTAGCTCAGTGGTAAAGAATCCACTTGTCAATGCAGGAGATGCACGAGAAGATGCTGGTTTGAAGTTGGGTTGGGAAGATTCCCCTGGAGGAGGAAATGGCAACCAACTCCAGGATTTGTAAAAGTAATTTTTAAATCCTGTTTATGTATTATTCCTTTAAAAACTTTTTTCATCTCTTGAATCAAAATATTAATAATTGCAAAGAATGGAAAAAAGGGCTAAAGAAATGAATAAACACAACTTTCCCAAGACTCCAAATAAGCACCAATTGTATACATTAGATGTAAAATAAGTATGGTTCATTTCCTTTGAAAATTTTACATAGGAGAAAGAAAAGTTAGCTTCAGAGTTGTGTCTGCTACAAAAAGAGGATGATGTCTGGATGAAGCTGAGAAGTATGAAATAGGGCCACTCAAAGTTGTATTCTGAAATGACAGCTCACATTTGTGTACATCAGTCCCAACCCTAAAATTCCATTCAAGTCAAGGGCTTATAAGACCCTTCTGACTAAATGCACAAGCATTCAAAATCTGCAATAGCCTTGAAAAATATCACCCTTTTCCCCTCTTTGTTTGGGTCTTTTTAGGAAAGCATCCAGTGATTGGATATGATAGAAGATCAAAGAGAGAGATGATCAATACAATCCTTGTCCTTAAAATATTATCTTTACCAAGCCCATATCCTTTGAGCTAACTCCTGTTCAACCCTTAGCTGCCATTTAATATTACTTCTTTCAAAAAGATGTTCCAGAAATCTGAATTAAATTAGTTGTCTCTAGGACTGCCCTGGCAGTCCCGCAGTTGAGAATCTGCCTGCGGTTACAGGGGACATAGATTTGAGCCCTCGTCCAGGAAGATCCTACATGCTACCGAGCAATTAGGCCTGTGTGCTGTGACAAGGATCCAGTGAAGCCAAATTTTTTTTTTTAATGAATTGTCTCTAAATGATTCTCAGAGAAACCCTGACTTAATTCCAGTATTGATATTTACATGCTTTATTCTGTTAGCTTAATTTCTTTAACCCTCATATCAATTTCAAGCTCACTGAAAACTATATAATATTTACTATTGTATCTCTAGTTCATAGATGATTTTATACTCTAGTACATAGCTCATTCTAATTCTATGAGATTAAAAATTGAACTGGGCCTTGTGATCAGAACTTCAGACTTGGTTGAGCGCTCTGCTGCTCCTTTCTTAAAATTCTTAATAATTCTTTCTACTTGTATTTTACACGTGATGTCAATGGATTGAGGGAGCATGTGAATGGAAAGAGAAAATACGCACAATAGGCATGTTGGCCGTGGTTCCTGGCTGGCTCATTTGCACAGTGTTTATAATACCCCATACGCACAGAAGTCCTGTGGACCCACGATGTGTGAAAGTTCAGCGACAGTCAAGGCAAGTGCAAGGGAAGCATGTAAGGAGTTGTACTGACAGCGTTGGGTTGCTGCACTTTCTCAAAATAGGGCCATGGCCTTCTAAGTCAGAGAGCCAAGGGAGCCTGGCATATTCTTTTTCACTTGACTATATTAGCCAACTACTTGAAGATAATGACATAAAAGGAAAATGCAGGACATCAAAAATAGACAAAAATAGTTCCTTTTTCTTTCAGCCTTTTTGTAGTTGTCTATGAGCCAAAATAATGATAGAAAATATACATATCAAAAAATGGGGCTTCCCTAGTGGTTCACATGGTAAAGAATCTGCCTGAAATGTAGGAGAACTGGATTGAGTCTCTGGGTCAGGAAGATTTCCTAGAGAAAGGAATGACAATCCACTCCAGTATCCTTGCCTGGAGAATTCCATGGACAGAGGAGCCTGGCGGGCTACAGTCCACGGGGTTGCAAAGAGTCAGACAAGACTGAGGAACTAACACATGTCAAAAGTGAAATATAAATAGTTGAGTTAGATTTCTGTGTTTGTTTCTACTATTTTAGTAAGAACAAAATACATATGCACTTATGAACTATTAAATACAAATTGTGCAATTTTGGTTATTCAACATATGAGTTAAATGTTCCTATTTGCATTTAAAACAGGCACAATAGAACATAAAAATATACAGTAAAATCACTGTGAATAGTTTAAAATTGTAATTCTTCTTTAATTAGAGTGATATTACATAGCAAATATGAAACATTATGGCATTCTGAAAGAGAGATGATAGAAGAAAAGAGAAAACTTTATATTTAGTTCCTTTAATGACACCATCTTTCTGTTTTTTGACCAAAAGTGCTACATTTTCCTTTAGTACTGGGTCCTACAAAATATGTAGTCAGTTTTAGAGTAAAATTTTAACTCAGCAAACTTGGAGTTTTTACATCCTATGCATTCCAAAGAATGAACTTGTCCTTGACTAGCTCCCGGAACACAAACTCTGAGTCTTTGGGTTATCTGACTTGATAAAAATATTTTCTTGTATTCTGGAAACCTAAGGCCAAACCAGATAGTTGCTGCTAATGGTATGATTTATGGAGAATATTTATTTTTGTTCACCTGAAACTCTGGGCCATGCTGCATCAATTTGACCTTTGGGAGATGGCTGGAGATTCAATGGCTAAGATTACTCACCTAGGATGTTTTATGGCTATGTGATTGACTCCTGATAAAGAATCTTGGTTACGAGGACTCAGGTGAGCTTCCCTGATTGGTAGTATTTCATAAATTGCTTCAAATATCATTGCTGACAGAATTAAATGCCGTCTATAGAACTAAACTGGGAGAGGTCAGTTGGAAACTTGTGCCTGTACTTTCCTAGATTCCACTCTGTGTATCTGTTACCTTTGCTGATTTTAATCTAAATCTTTTCACTGCAAAAAAAAAAAAAAAAAAGTAACAATCACAACACCCCCATAACTGTGAGTATAATTGCTTTACTAAGTTCTGTGAGTCTTTCTAGAAAAGCAACCGTATGAGCACAGTTATGAAGACCCCAACACACTGGCCCTGAGCACATAGTTACTAATTAGGGCAACAGTTAGTAATTGTCAATAGTAATCTGGAGCAACAGATCTAGTTTCAACAAGATCATAGTGGGGTAGGTATTTCCCACAATTAGAAATTAAACTGTTGTTCTAAAAGGAGAGGAGGACTTGTGATAAGGTAAAAAGAGATATATATATATATATATAGATAGATAGATAGATAGATAGATAGATAGATATATACACATGCTTACATATATATGCTTCCTTCCTTCTAAAGTCTGAAAAATATTTCATTGTATGAATTTACTACATTTTCTTTATCCATTCATCTTTCAGTGGACACTTGGGTTGCTTCTACTTTTTGCTTCTTGAAAATAATTCTATAATAAACATGTGGAAAATCTGTCTCAGAACAAACACATACTTAGAATATATATGTTGGCACATTAAAATAAAAACTCAACCTATCAGAATAATTGAAATCAGAGTATGCTTTCTGAACAAAATGGAATCAAAGTAGAAATCATTACCAGAAAAATAACAAAAATTTCCAAACACTTGGAAAGTAAAAGATACAGTTGTAAATAATTCACAGGTCAAAGACATGACATCAGGGAAAATAAAAAAAAAAGTGAGTTGACTTGAATGAATGAATAAATAAATAATTGCAACATATAAAAATTTATGGGAGAGAGATGAATCAGTGTTGAGAGAGAAGTTTATAACATTAATGCATACATTAAGAAGTAGAAAAATTCTCAAATCAGTAATCTAAGCTGGCACATCAGGAAACCACACACACACAAAAAAAGGCAAAATAAATACATAACAAGTAAAAAGTCAACTAAGAATTAGGTAGAATTCAAGGGAGACTCTTCACTGAAGTCATACAGATGACAAATAAGCTCATGAATATTTGTTCAATTTCAATAGCCACTAAGTAAATTCAAGTAAAAATACCACAGTGAGATATCATCACACACATAAGAATGGCTAAAATAAAAATAGGTAACACCACTATATCCTCCCAAAGATGTAGAGAAGTTGTGTCATTCACATATACATTGCTGATGGGAATGAAAAATTTTATAGCCTTTCTTAAAAACATTTTTGGAGTTTCTTAACTAAATGTGAAAATTCTAAAACAACCCAGTGATTGCACTCCTGAGCCGAGTCTTAACCTGTAAAAAACATAAATGTCCCCCAATGAGTAAATGATTAAACAAAACATGGTACATGCACACCATGGAATATTAGTCTAAATAGAAAGGAAGACATTATTGATACATACAATAGTATGGATGAGTCTCCAGGCAATTACAATGTGTGAAAAAAACACCAAATGGCTACACACAATATAATTATATTTACATAGCTTTGTTGAAACGATAAGACTATAGATATGGAGAATATATTAGTGGTTGCCAGGGGCTAAGAAGGGGGTGAAATTAGAAGGGAGATGAAATGATTATAGGAGGGATGTTTTTGCTGATGGGATGTTAAATCCCTTAACTGTATCAATATCAGTATTCTAGTTATCCTACTCTTGTTTTGCAAAGATATGACCTTTGGGAAAACTGTAAAATGGATCACTTTGTGTTGTTTCTTGAAACTGCATTTAAATAAATATCTCAGAATTTACAGAAAGCATAAAAAAGGAATACACTTAATTTAAAAAATAAAGGAAAAGTAAGTGACAGCAGTCTCTAGATTTTTTGTTGCACTTCAGAATGTATTCACATTCAAAATCTGATTTTCTAAAGAAAGACTAACACAGGACCAGACCAACCTGTCATGTTTAAATCTAACAATGTATTATAATAACTTTCTGTCCTTCAATTTAATGTTAATACAATATTCTTATGCACTGTTTATGTTTGTTTCTTACAATTATGTGTGTAGTACAAGGACCTCCTAGAAATAGCACTGAAGTGGAGAGTGATGGTAACACTTATCACATATAATCTCTAACATACATGTCTAGCCATCTTCAACAGGATGCAAATTATGTTTTTATTCCTAGCTATATATAATTTTTATAGTATTTTATATATCACATCTAATGAAAAAGTGAGTTTGCATTTTAATTGCCACTTGCTACCTAAAATATTCATGCTCTCTGACTGCTATATGACTGTTTGGACAAGAATTTCTATCAAGGCCACATCATTTATGCTTGTATGGCTCCAATAAATGCTGAAAATATTTAGAAAAACTTCAAGTAAGTATCCATTATTAGTACTTATGGATTAATTTTAACAGAATGAGAAAACAGAATTCAGGAATCTGTGTCTAAGGCAAAGTCAGAGAGTAGATAAAACTTGACTAAAACAACTAAAACAATAAGGTCAATGATACAAGAGACCAATTTTCAGAGGATTAAGACATATTTTTAACTCCTAGCTCTGACAATTTCAATATAAGTAGTCTTAAACAAATTTGAAAGCAATTTTCATTTTCTTCATCTATCAAATTGGAGGCAGATCCATAACTCATATGATTTCTATGAGTATGAAGTGTGATATCATAGGAAAAATTATTTGTGGTATACTGACAGCTAGAAGGTTTTTTTCTGCCTTTTTGCTTAAGAGATGTTTTTTCAATGTCCTTAACAAAATGAATTAAAAATGAGATCTTGTTTTAAACTAGCATGCTTTTAACTACCCAGTTGTGAAAAATCTATAAACTAGAATGACTCCTTTGTTCCAGGCAAGGGAGATTGGAAGATAAAGTCAAGTAAATAGAAAAAAAAGAGGAAGACTATTGAAAACAAGTAAGAGATATTATAGATTTAATGATTTGTTTAGTCAAAGTCAAATCTCATGTGTATTTGAAACTTGTTCAAGGATATTTTCTTCCTTAAGTATCCACAATGACAAAGAAATATCAGTATTTTATTAATTGACTATTAAGTATTTAGGATAGTTTAGAGTTTTCTGTTCTTCATTCTAGGTGCTTAGAAAGTGTTTAATTTAGAGGAGTTTCTATAATTTAATTGCCAAATGAATAAATGGATAGACGAATGAATGAACAGCTAAATGCAAGAAACAATGACAATTAATATGATTAATTTCAGGCTCTAGACTTTAAGAGCATTCTGTATACTTAAACACTTGTGGCACTTTTCATTTGGGGACACATTCCTGATAACTTATCTTTATACAATAGAAGATAGATGGCTCAGAAATAACTTGAAGTTTTCAGAAAATCACATTGCTTCCCAGTATCTGTGATGCTCAAACAATCCAAGTGTCATGAGGTTGACAGACACACTAGCTCCTTAAAATATATGAGCAAGTTATAACTTTTAGCATAAGGTCCTAGCTGATAATGTGTGTCCCCAGCTGCTTTCTCCTCCATCTACCTTGTTGCAGGAGTGATCTTCTCAATGAACCTTGGATTTAGTTACTTCCATACCATCTCACTGCCTTTGAGATAAAGCCCAAGGTTTAACATGGTATGCTAGGCTCCATGACCTGGCTTCTTCCTTTCAGTCCAGTTTCATTCTTCAGTAGCCTGTGTCTTAAACTTTATGCTAAAGGAAATCAAGATATTTAGCAGTTCTTTTGGGTGCCATTGGAGTTCATGCTTTGATATCATCATTCTTTCAGTTCCCTTTGTCTGAAGTGCTCTACCTTCCCAATTTCTTTCTGGAGAAACCAAAGTTATCTCTCAAGATGTAACTGAGTATCTTCTTTGGGACTTATTTTTTCCCTGATGCACCTAATTTGGTGAGGCAATCTCTCCCTGTAGTTTCCTCCTTGTGCATTTATTTTTCATGGCCCCTGACTTAAAGTATTGACATTTTCTTACAGCATCTTTGTCTTCCTCATTAGACCTGTGTATCACCAAGGGATTCCCTGGTGGCTTTGATGGTAAAGAATCTGACTACAATGCAGGAGACAGGAGTTCAGTCCCTGGGGTGGGGAGATCCCTTGGAGGAGGGCATGGCAACCTACTCAAGTATACTTGCCTGGAGAATCCCATGGACAGAGGAGCCAGGCAGGATACAGTCCATGGGGTTGCAAAGAGTTGGACAAGACTGAGCAGCTTAGCATGAATGCATGCATCACCAAGGGGAAAGTGCATTCAAATTCATCTTTGAATTTCCTGGGTTTGGTGAGTATTTGAAAATGTACTCAATGACGGTGTGTTAGTCACTCAGTTGTGTCCTTTGCAACCCCATGGACTGTAGCCTGCCAGGCTTCTCTGTTCATGGAATTCTCCAGGCAAGAATACTGGAGTGGGTGGCCATTTCCTTCTCCAAGTGGGTTGCCATTTCCTTCTCGAATGACGTTTACTGAAATTAATTCAAATAAGTACTAAGAGACGATCTATTTTAACTGAATGCCATCTGTTAGCCTGAGGGCTGAGACAAAAAAATTAAAAAACAAACAACACCATTAAATGTGTAACAGAATGATTACAGGCAGTGATTTTTTGGAAAACAAATTGGTTAATTTATGTAGTGGTATAAAAGGTTATATTCTAGGCTTTCCAATTTTCAATAGACTTAGAATGCTTATTTTAGACACCAAGAAAGAATCTTGATTCACTTTTCTGTAGTGAATGTGTCTGTTTTGTTTTATTTTATTTCTTCAGAAAAGCTTTTATATACTCTACAACACTCAAGAGATTATTTCTTTTTAAACTGAGCTTCTTTAATTTCGGAAACATAAATTGGCTATAATTCAGAGTGAAATGTGTCATTACAGTCTAACAGCATTTATAAATGCCCATAGATGTTAAATTATAAGCCATTCAGACACTTTAAAGAATGCATGCACATGTACACTGGGCAGCACATAATGAGAAAATTTATCTTTATGTTTGGCTGCTCAATCTATTTTCATTCACTGGACTATTTTAATTCATCATTTAAACCTGGCTCTAAATCTTCTACTGCAGAATACTTCTAATGGGGTCAACTGGGGCTGGAAAACAGAAGTGTGGAGGTTCTTATCTGTATGGGGGAGTATGTAACTAAAATGCTCTAGGAATGTCTTGATATTTTAATCTTGTCCAAATGTACCTAGTACAGTGGACACTGGGACCTTGGACACTGCGTGCTTTAGAACAATGACTGCTATTACTAGTATTTGTCTATGGTACTTCCTTGAGTAATACTAGCTCCATCTCCAAGTTATTTTAGTTTATTGAATGAATATGCTATTGCTTATACTGTTGCTATCTTTTCTTTATAGCATGAATTGTATAATGCACTAAACTGGACAGTAAGTTCACCCTGTATATGCACATAGTAAGTTCTTAGTCAATTGAGCAATATGATTTCTCAACAGAATGATTTGCTGATATTCTCCATTCTTGCTTTGAATAAACAATTCTTATACTTACATTCTTTCTGGCATATGGTCAAAATCAAAATTCATCATGCTACAGTGGTAGAGCAGGTAATAAGTAGTTCAATTTTTTCATATGGAATAGGAGAATGTATGTAAGATCCCACCAGGCAAAATAAATAGGGACATAATTGCTCTGATGGAATAAAGGAAAGGGATTTAAACCCTAGACACACACACTCCTGGTTGTACCGTTGTGACCCTTGGGATTCTAAGGAGCACAATTTACAAAACTAAGGTCCAGATCTCTATTTGTCCTAATATTAACCTGTAGAGCACATTTGAGAAGGTTTTTTTTTCTACATATATAATTATGTTCATATATTTCTGGCTCTAAAATACCAAGAACATTCTGGAAAACAAATCAGGAAAACAAAAGATTTAGGCATGATATTATCTTCCTGTTAAAACTGCCATTGTCTTAAGAGTATTCATTTCTACATGTTAGGGATTCAGCAGCAACTGGACATTCATATGGCAAAAGTTAGATAAATAAATCTAGACACAAACTGTATACCCCTTAGAAAAATTAATTCAACATAGAACATACATCATAATGTAAAATGCAAAACGTTCAAGTCTTGATGATAATATAGGAAAGCATCTAGGAAAAAGTGATACTGGGTGTGGTGATAACTTTTTTAGATACAACACTAAAGACATGAGCCACAAAAGAAAATTTTAGAAGCTGAACTTCATTAAAATGTAGGACTTGTGCTTTGTGAAATACACATTTATAAGAGAATGTAAAACAAGCCAACAACAGGAAAAGAAATAGTTGCAAAGACACATGATAAAGAACCATTATCCAAAATATACCAAGAACATTAGGATTCAATGACAAGAGAATGAAAAAAGCAATTTAAAAGTAAAGAGAAATCTCACAGACACCAAGATTATATGGAAAATAACCATGAAAAGATATTCAACACTGTATGTCATTAGAAAGAAGCAAATTAAAATAAGATACCACTAAAACCCAAGAGAATGAGCAAAATCTAAAGTATGGCAAGACAAAAGCCTTGCAAGAATGTGGAGCAACAGGGTCTCTTTCATTGCTGGTGGGAAAACTAAACTGTACAAATGCTTTGGAAGACAGTTTGCTGGTTTCTTGAAAAGCTACACAGATTCTTACTGTACAAACCAGCAAACACACACCTTGGCATTTTATCAAATGAATAAAAGGTCTTACTCAAGTATCTAAATCTCAGCAGTCATTTTCTTTTATGAAAAAATAAATAAAAATTACAAGCAAATAAATAATTAAATAGAAGGATTCCTGGGGAGTGATTTAGAATCAACTTCCTACCAGTATCTTTAGTTCCTGATGTGGGAAAAATATAAGTAGAGTGTTTTCCCCAGCTACTAGTAGAAGTGCTTGAGTGATTTTAAAAGCTTTCAATTTTCCAGTGCATAATGGGCAATAATATCACAACATTAGTGTGTGATTTGAAGCTACAATGAGTTCACACTTTTTAAGTGGGCTTTCTTACTACTACTGTTAACTCTTGCCGTTAATATTCACTCATCAACTGGGAAACTTTTAAGGAAGTTTACATGAAAGGGAAAATGTGCCTCAAACCATCTATGTATGGCAATACTGGCTTCATATATTTCCCATTCCATCTGATAATTGCTTTAATTGTTACACATCCCAAGGGCTGGAAGGTTCTATAAAATATGCTCATTTGGTTGATGAAATCAGGTGTTTTCCCAGGAACCATAAAGTTCCTGGCACTGTGACAAAGAATCTGGCAGATTAATGACTGGAATCTAATCATCTTTTCTCTTGGTCCCTCCCTGAGTTCTGAAAGGTCATCACTGTGTCCTCTACATGATACACTGCATGTCCCAAACTTCATCAAGTCATTCTATCCTACATTTAGCCTGTCAGACCACAGTGGTGCTTTTAAGTTCTTACTTCCCCTACTTTTCTCCAGTGTCAGACTACACTGTAACCTTGATTAGATGTGATCTTTATTGAAATGAGGGCAGAGATCTCCCCTGGAAAACTAAAGATGATTTAAACCTGCTGATTAGGACCAAGCTCATCAAAATGCCTCCATCTCCAAATACATGGCCTAACCTCCATTTGCCCCTAAACCCCACCTTTTATCCCTAGTTTTATACAATATGTTCTTCTGCTATATTCAACCATGGGGCCCTTTCAGAACTTGCCAAATAGTCACAAACCACATGTGTATTGCCCACATAGTTTTTTTAGAATTCTTTAAAGTAAAAGTGAAAGTCGCTCAGTCATATCTGACTCTTTGCAACCCCATGGACTACAGAATTCTTTAAATTCAATTCTTAATGCAAACACATTCTTGGCCTCATATATATGAAACAACTCCCAAGAGAATATCTTGAAAAGGAGTCAGAATTTTCAGGGAATATAGAAAGATTTTGAAGCAAAAATGACATTTAAAATGAGCTTTTCATGGTGGATAAGAGAAGTAGTATTTTGTTAATTCACTTTTTTTTATAATTTTTAATTTAAAATTTATAGTGTTTAAAAAAATTTTTTTTTAATATGTCAAATAGTCATAGGAAACCAGCCTTCCATTAGTAGGACATTGTGCTCAATAGTCACATCTCATTCTCAAAATTTAGTACATATCTTTGTTCTTTTTAAATTTTTATTTTTTTCCCATTTATTTTTATTAGTTGGTGGCTAATTACTTTACAATATTGTAGTGGTTTTTGCCATACATTGAGATGCATCAGCCATGGATTTACATGTATTGCCCATCTCGATCCCCCCTCCCACCTCTCTTTCCACCCGATCCCTCTGGGTCTTCCCAGTGCACCAGGCCCGAGCACTTGTCTCATGCATCCAACCTGGGCTGGTGATCTGTTTCACACTTGATAATATACATGTTTCGATGCTGTTCTCTCAAAACATCCCACTCTTGCCTTCTCCCACAGAATCCAAAAGTCTGTTCTGTACATCTGTGTCTCTTTTTCTGTTTTGCATATAGGGTTATCGTTACCATCTTTCTAAATTCCATATATTTTGGTTGCACTGTCATATGTGGGATCTTAGTTACCCCACCAGGGACCAGACCTATTCCCTATGCAGTAGAATCACAAAGTCCTAACTACTGGGCCACCTGGGAATTCCCTTTGTTCTTTTTTAAATATGGACCAAAAAAATCTAGATTTATTAAGAGACCTATTCAGTATTTATACATTTGAGGATTGAGACTATTTATACATTTATGGTTTGATAAAAGCAATAGTTAAAATGCAAACTATTTTTCAGTTCCATAATATAAATTGTACTACTTTTGATTAAAATTACAACTGTTAAAATAGGAAGGCCATAAACCATATGTTTGGGGTGTGTTTTCTCACCATCTATAGGCCATGATGGATTGGTGTATTATACCAACTCCTCTTCCACTTGAAGTACAACACAGGCATCAGAAGCACTTGTTATTGCTTCTGTACAATCTTACAGTGAGGCAAAGACCAGAGCCACAGTCCATGATAGCAACCCCTATGCCATCTTTGAGTCAACTTTATTGTTCCCATGGAATAGGAAGACTGTCTGTTGATTACTGACTTGTCTAAACCTATGCAAAAATTGTTTCTCTAGTTACTGTTAAGAAAGAAGGGGGTAATGGAGTCAGGTATTGCTACTATCTCTAATATCCTAAGAGTTGAAGATTGGCTGATGCCAAATGAGCATGACATCTGTGAATTAAGACTTGAGTTCATAAAATTATATAATTTCCAACTTTGGTTGAGGAGCATATCTAATTCCTTGATGACAAAGACTATATCTTCAAATACCGTAACATTTTGAGGTTTTGGTTCCTGAGCAAGTCTAAAACCTATCAGAATAGCTTCTACTATAATTTAAGGTTCTAGAATAATCTACTTTGGCTGAATGTTCCATCACTGTGCCTACACCATAGTAGCCCTGTCCCCTTAATTCAGGGCACCCTCACCCCTTAGCCATGGGATTTCCTTCTAAAACCATGAAGATGGATCCTCTTCTAGAACCAAAGAGGAGACAGCCCCATCCTTTGAAGATTTTGCCCTCTGGGTCTTCTTGAATTAAAAGATTAAACATCCAACCAGGAAGGGAATTGGCTATCTTAGCTTTTTTTCTTTTTTTTTAGAACCTGTAGACCTGAACACAAGTCTTAGCATTGCCAACTACCAACCAGAGTCATTGGTTAAGTTGCTTAAACTCTCTTGAGTTTAAGAATGAACAATAATACCTCTAAGAAAATTTTTTAGAATAAAGCAAAATCTCTATATGATGAACTTCACAGAAAGTCAATGTCATTGTTGAAGCAAATTATGTACAGAGAAATAACTTAAACAAAATGAATCTTGAACTGCCATCCTCCTTCAAATGTTGTGAACATTTTTGACATGTAAAATTCATGAGAGAAATTCCCAGACTCCTCTTTAAGAAGCCTACACTGCTAGTATAGCAGCACTCTTAAGATAAGTATCAGTGACAGAAGGGAACAACAAAAACAACAACAAGCTTAGATTTTGAAAGATTTATTTAAATTCTAGTTTTTATTTTTACACTTGACTTTAGATATCACTTAGATTCATTGAGAAAAGGGAAGACTATTGTCCAATGGCTTTTTAGGACTCTATACAGAGAACATTTTCTCCATGTGTGCTCAGAGATATTTCAACTCCAGGTAGTACAGTGTTCATTGATAGAGTAGAATATAAGAGAAACAGCATAGGCTATTGTTTCAGAAAGAAATAAATTAAAAGTTCAACTCTTCCCTATATTAGCTGTGTGACACAAGACATGTCTCTCTTTTTTTTTTCTTAGTCTTAATTATACCATCTGTGGTGAAAAGATTAATGACTTCATGTACCCATCTACCTCAGAAAAAATGACAAAGCAGATGAAACTGTACAAGTTGTAAAGCACAGTAAAGTCATTTATTTGGACACCACCCAATTTAAAAAAAAGTCAGAATCCTAAAAAGCAAAAACAGAAGAAAGACATGAGATTTTAAATATACCCCTCTTCATAAACCATGAGGAGATTTAGTGAAATATACTGACCTGCACTTTTTATTATTCAAGCTATAATCACTCTTTTAGATAATTTTTAAAACAATAGTTCAAGTTGCCCTTAAGACAGAATATTTGACTTCAGTATCTAAACTGCAATTTTTTTTAATTTAATTTGTTCTCAGTTTTACATTAAATGCATTTTTGTTTAGTTATCAAGTGCTCTGTGGGATTTGATTTTGAACAGTTTTTTTCCCAAAAAATGAAAAATTCTCTGTATGTTCTGTCTGGGAAACAATCACAGATCCGCATGGAATGACTCATTCAGAACAGGCCCACACTGGTCTACCCAGTCACTAAAATTAACCTGATGTCCACTTCTGAAGCTAGACTTACTCAGCCATGGACAGATATTTACCTAGAATATTAGATCTGTTTCATGTTTATTTGATGAGGAAAGGTGATTTTCTGCATGGACTCTCTACATGTTCTTTGATCATTTTTGTCATTTAACAATAGAATATTTTCAAGTTCAGTAAAGCGAGGTGAATGCATTATACTACAACATAACTATTTTCAGCAACTCTTTTCAGCAACTCTTGCAAGATTAAAATGTTTTTCCACATATATTACAGTAATTTGAGTAGAAAGATGAAAGATGATTTAGAAATAAGGTTAAAGGAGAATCTTTCTGGATCAAATAAAGAGAAATTCTGCCAAAAAGTATAAAGCAATGTAAGACGATGCAAAAGTATCATTTGAGAAGATTTAAAAGAGCGAGTAGAGGGGAGAAATCCTCCCATAAAGTCATGTTAAGAAATAGTGGAAAAAAGAAAGTCCCTTTAAGTGAAAGTTTCTCAAGATTAAATATATATGTTAAATTATAAGAGAAACCATAATTCTGTTTGTCTAAAACTTGAGATCAAGACCACCATCAAGACATAATCAATCATTTGAATAGAAATCAGAAAACTGAAGTGCAATATCTTAATAATTTATATTTCAAAGTTTACCACAAAATTTCTACTTACAATAATTGTGTCACCTTAGGTCCTTCCTACTCAGGGTCCACTACTTAACTCTAGCTTTGCATTGAAGGAAGTCATTAGATCCTTGGGATAATAATTAGTCTTATGACTCATATAATACTTTAAAATAAAATATGTAAGCTGGATAACATAAAATAAAATATGTGAGCTTAATAAATTAATTCTTAATTAATTAATTAAGAAAACCAGATAAACATAGTTTGTACACGTGATATCAAATTATTTTTGTTACTGTAAGCATGTGACAACATTAATTATACTCTTAAATGTTATTTTGAAATAATGAAGGATTTGGAGGAAGCTGCAAAAAATATACATGGAGATACCTTGTATGATTCAAACAACATCCTCCAGTGAAAACATATTATATACCTATTGCACAATACTAAAACTAGGAAATTGATTAAAACTGGGATATTGACATGGATACAATTCACAGAATTTATTTAGATTTCACCATTTTCACAAGCATTCATTTATGTGATTATATAATTCTAAACAATTCTATCAAATGTAGAGCTCCATGTAATCACAAGCACAATCAAGACATAGAATTGCTCCATAAATATAAGACTCTTGCTACCTACTTATATGTCTCTGTCTCTGTCTATCTATCTATCGATCATCTTTGTATCTATTGCTACTTATAGTTTCTATGGTTGCTTTGTTTTAGAAAGTACTGCTTATATTCTAATGGCGGGGGGGGGGGGAGTGGGGGGGTGGCAGGGGGAGCCGTGCTCTCCAAAATTGCTGAAAATAAATTTAAACAGGAAAAAGTGGTACTGCAAACATCAATAGTATGTTCTCAATTGCCTTTTCTCTTTATTCACATGTGAAATACTAGAATAAAGTGAAGTCATTCTAAGCAGTGTGATTAAAGATTTATACCCATCACCTAAAGACCCCATACCAGTAGGCAGCCAGATAGTAAATCTTGTCCAGTTTTTATCAGCAGGTAGACTATTCTTTGGAAGGAGAGGAAAATTGTACTGTCAGGTGAATCCAATAAATTGAAGTTTGGAAAGAACTAGGACTCTGTGAGTATGCTCAAAAACTCATTCAAGTTTCTTGTTTTCCTAAGACTTTTACGCTCCTAATGTTATGAAATGTACTTCTAGCTTATCGAGATATTGCAAAAAACTTCAAGACACTAGGGTGGGGTTTCACGTTTGATTTTTTTGTTTGGAAGGCTTCCAAACTGTTTTTGAAAATGTATATGAATTATTTTAGGCATGGGGTGGTCTCTGATGTTGACTATAGTCCATACCACTGACTACTTTTTACACTTAATTTTTTACTATTTTGCAAACCCTCCACTATGAGAAGTAAGAGACAGGAAATTATGAGGAGAAACAAAAACAAAAAGTCTCTAGGATGCCTTCTGAATACTATAATACATAAATAGATATTGCATGCCAAAAATTAAAGCTAAAATTATTCACAGATTACTTGAAAATTTCTAAAAATTGAGAAATATGTCAGTAGCTTCTACACAAAACCATACAAAATAACCACCTTCAATTATGCCTGCAAAATATGCTCAGAGATTTTCAGGACTCACACTAATTAGCATTCAAAGAAGTCTCTAGAAAAGAGATTGGGATTTATTCAGGACCTTAATAATTTAATCCTATCAATTTATGATTTTGACATTTGTTTCAAGAACAAAATCCATCTAATGTTGTCTGTCTACTTTGTAAAATTTTCCTTAGACACACAGTGATATAACACCCCTTAAATATGAAATTATAATGATAAATGTGGCATTCTCTCATGATATTAAAAAAATGGCATCTGATTATCTCATCCTGACATTTCAGTCTTCATCTACCTTATCCTTAGCAGCATTAAGCGTTTTTCAACTCTTGTTTCTGAAACAATTCCTTCTCTTAACTTATGCAAACTCATTTTCTCATTTTGTTATTGTTACTGTCTGACTGTTTCTCCTTTGCTCTTCAGGCCACTTACTGATCAGTCAGTCTTCTTTTCTAAATTTCAACCAGTTTAATCCAGTCCTATTCTGTATTCTGCCCTATATTTTCCTTCAGAGACATTCACACTTATCCCTTTAAGGGCCATTTGTGCATGCATGAGTCCGACAGTTATATTCGGTCTTCCTTTTGAATGATGCTCCTATGTAGCATCTTACTACTTTCTTACTTTCATTTCTCCTTGGTGTTTCAGTAGCATGCCAAGATTAACAAGTTCATAATGATTTATTGATTTGCTGCTATTCTCAAATCTATTTCTCCTCTTATGATGCTCATGCCATATGTATTTATTTCTATCTTTAGTATGGCTACCTTAGTTTAAGTCAGTATTATCTCTTACCATTCTAATGTATTTGCAAAAGCTTACTTATTTGCTTTTTCTTCTCTTGCCTTTTTACATTCTAAGACACAATTGTCAGAGGGATATGTGCACTTTTTTAGTGATTTCTCTTTGCTCTTAAATAAAATTCCTTTAACATGGCAGTTATGGATTGAATAGTGTCCCTCCCCACCCACCAGAAAAAAAAAAATATATTTAAGTCCTAATCTCCAGTACGTTAAAGTGTAACCATATTTATAAATAGGATCATTGCAAATATAATTAGTTAAGTTGATCATACAGTATAGGGTAGGTTCCTATTCCAATTTGACTGATTTCCTTATGTATGTTGGCTATGTGATGAGACAGAATCTCACAGGAAGAACACTATGTATAGACCCAGGCAGAGACTGGAAAGATGCATCTACAAGAAAAAGAACAACACATACTTCTAGCCACAGTCAAAAGCTAGGAGCTTCCCAGGTGGCTCGGTGGTAAAGAATCCACCTGCCAGTGTAGGAGATGCAGGTTTGAGTCCTGGGACAGGAAGATCCCCTGGAGGAGGAAATGGCAGCCCATTCCAGTATTCTTGCTGAGAAAATCCTATGGACAGAGGAGCCTGGAGGGCCACAGCCCATGGGCCACAGAGTCAGAAACAACTGAGTGACTGAACATGCATGCATGCATGCAAACAGTAAAAAAAAAAAAAAAAAAAAAAAAATGTGGCTAAGCAGTAAAACAATACTTTTTTTTTCTAATCTAATATAGTCAGTAAGATATACTGTATTGCCATGAATTTTCTGTTCTGCAGAAATGTCTTAGATACTCTCACATATAAATTCAGCCTATTATTTTCAGTTAGCTATTAAGTAATAGTTAACTTCACAAAAGTTATCTTTAGCATAAAAGGAAGATTTCACATTCCATAAAACATCATATAATCTGAGAAATATAGTATTTACAGATTCATTTACAGACATGATCTTTCTCAGAAAGTTCTGGAATCTCACACACTGCCTGTAACCACCCACACTTTTTACCAGCTCTGTCACTACTTCTACACTTTGGAGAAACAAATCAGTAACAGATCCTATAACACAGGGCAGTTCAAACTCAGTTCAAACTCATAGATCAACTCAGTTTAAGCAAAGTTGATAATCTTATTGAACGATAAGCCTTAGTCTATTGTATAGAAATAGCTAAAAGTTTGTGTCACAATGATTTTTCTAAGGATTAAATGAAACCATGTGTATAAACTTCTGAGCATAATTTTTCTTCACAATAAGCACATAATACATAGTAGATTATTTGTTCTTCTTAAACTTGTAGTATGCACTCCTAGGATAAACAACTCTGTTAGCTATATAGAAAGTTCAAGGAAAGAAATATGGCATTTCTTTCTACAGCATCAACTTTTCCTGATGGTAGATGATATAAAATGTTAACTACATATTCAATTAGACCATAGTGTGTACCATACCACAGTGTGTACTATAGTATAAAATTTGCATTTTTAAGCACAATGATTTATGAATTTTAGTGATAGATGGGTAGTACACAGAGAACAGAGATTTTGAAGGTTAAAAACCTTAATTCATCATGCAAAAGGCAAAAACTATGGCAAAGCTTTTATTATTTATAATATATATTGTGTATATGTAACATTATAACATTATATATATAGCTGTCTTGAAAGACTGTAGTGACTTAAGGTATTTTGAAAAGCCTAGAATTCAACCTGTCACATAGTAGGCACTTAAAAATATTAGATATTATTACTCTTTAACAACTTTTTGGAATAAGACTCTACATATTTATAAAAATTTTAAAGATATAGCCATAACTTGTTCTAATTGTTTACTGCTGGGTATATACTTTCTTCACGATTGAATAGACTTTTTAAGTTAAAAAAATTCTTGATCCTCCATTTATTTTAATATATCTCGGTTATGTAGGAGGTTGCCGCTACATGGACCTTTATTCCTCTGAAGTGGAGAAACAAACAAAAAATAGGGGTGTTCAGAATTGTTTAATAACAAAGGTAAAATATGAATGCTCTGTTTCTTAAAACTGATTAAATTTTCTTTTAATGTGCCTGAAACTTTGCCAAGATTTAAAATGAGCTCTTGAATTTTATTTTGTTTAAAGGATTTGACATCACAGCTTTATTTTTCAAAAGTTTATGACCTCTTTATCAAATTAATGCTTTTGGCATTATATGTGCTTGAAGATTTGAAAACCAATTCATTAGAAATACCTACCTCAAGTCTCTCAGAGTATTCATATCCTGAATATCACTGGCAAAGGTTGCTCGGCCATCTTATAAAGAACATAAATCCAAGTTAAAAGATCCCCTCGGAATCTATTCATTCTTTCAGTTTCAGGCAGTTTGTTCTGTTAGAAACACCAGCCCTGAGACAAAAGACTTGGGAAGGATGGTCACAGCTTTTTGATCTCTCACTCCCAGAAATTAAATTACCCATGAAATACATAAAAAGGTCTACTCGTTCCCAAGGGGTTGTCATTGTTAAATGACACAATGTATTTCATAAGTTCCATAATGTGATAAAAGTGAAAGCTATTCAGTACACAAATATTTATTGAAATCTACTATGGGGAGACCTTGGGGGGAAATACAGACACGATTTATGATTTCATCCAATTTGTGGGCTACTATAGTAGGTAACAATCAATGAAAACTTAGATTACATGTTACAAAATGAGGTAGCCTGAAGAATGTAGTGACAAGTTGCAATATTTTAACACCACATTTAATATGTAAAATTTGACTGTTTTTCAAATTGATTTTATATTTTTACACATTGTTTTCAATTATGCAAAAAACCACAATGATAAATATTGAAAGAGAGCATAATAAAACCAAAATATTAACACTTAATGTCTTTAGAAGAGTACATAGATTTTGGGGGCTTCCCTCATAGCTCAGTTGGTAAAGAATCTGTCTGCAAAGCAGGAGACCCGGGTTCAATTCCTGGGTTGGGAAGATCCCCTGGAGAAGGAAATGGCAACCCACTCCAATATTCTTGCCTGGAAAATCCCATGGACAGAGAAGCCTGGTGGGCTACAGTCCGTGGGGTCGCAAGAGCCGGACATGACTTAGTGACTAGAGAGACAGATAGTAACAGTCTAGTAATAACCCTCTCCTCCTTCCCAACATTTCATTAGGCATACCTTCTAGGAGACACACACATGGGTGAAGAACCCACTGAGTAGACTTTCTGCTGTGAAAGAAAGAAAAAGAAAAACAAAAAAAAACCAAGGTATGTCTAAGGGCATTTATGCTGGAATTTGAAAAAGATGGGATTTGCAGATGAATAGATATTGGTGGTTTGGGCATATTTCTTCAAGGATTGACAAGGCAGTTATGTCCTAAATCAGAGTTCTGCAAAAAGTTGCTGAGGAAACCTGCACAAGGACCCAGACTCAAAACCTGGTAGCAAAGGAATTTTTCCTACACTCTTTGTTTTTCTTTCTTTAATAATATATTATTTAAAGATTCCAGAAATGGTCCCTTTACTTGTCCTCTGCTGTTTCATTCTTACCTCTATCTAATCTGACACAGAACAGCAATACACAACTTGAGGGGAGAGGCGAAATATAAGTGCTTTAAAGGATAGACGTTGAATACATTTACCAGAACACAGGAGGAAAATGGTTCTTTTTAGAAAATAAATGTACTTTTCGAGATGCAAGTAATATATATTCATTATGGAACATCGGGAAACTACATAAACTCTTAAAATTATCTCATTTTCTATTAATTATACTTTTAAATACATTTTTATCTTTATCTCAACTCTATGTGTTATATAACATTATTCACTTTATTTTATAGATAAGAATACTGAATGATGGAGTGGTTAAGCTCAGGCTCCTCTATTGTAATAACTGGAGCTGAAACTGACTGAGGAAGTAGAAAAGAAACATGAAACAGATGTTCTGTGACCATAGAGGATGGTCACATCCTCTACGGAGCATTCATAACGCAGTGAGTGTGCAATGAGGGTTTGATAAATGGATATCAAATCCCTTTCATGATATAAGAATGTAATTCCAGAGAGTAGAAAAGCTTGGGCTTTTCATCAACCAGAATTGGTTCTAATCACAGTTTCCTGAGTTTGAAGTGAAGTGAAGTGAAGCTGTTCAGTCGTGTCCAACTCTTTGTGACCCCATAGACTGTAGCCTGCCAGGCTCCTCTGTCCATGGAATTTTCCAGGCAAGAATACTGGAGTGGGTGGCCATTTCCTTCTCCAGAGGATCTTCCCAACCCAGGGATTGAACCCAGGTCTCCTGTCCTGCAGCAGACTCTTTACCATCTGAGTTGCCAGGGAAGCCCTTCCTGAGTTTGCAAGATTTCAACTTTAAGATCAAGCTTAAACTTTTTCAACCTAATGACATGATGGTACTAGACAGGAAGTAGGGTTGTGAGGAGTCTGTAAATCCACAGCAGCAATATCCATGCATATAACTCAGTAAATGGTAGATTTTGCTATTGACAAACCTACCACTTGAGGCCAATTTTATTCTTTTTCTCATTGACTTGCAATGCAGTATCTCTAGGGTACTGCTCTATTAAATCTAACCAAAATACCTCATATTATATAAGCAGGTAATGTGTAAAATCATTGCAATGAAAGAATCCCTCTGAAATTATTTGAGTGCATGTCAGATTGTTTTGCTGGCAGATCAATAATTAATATTTGAATAGCATTTTTACAGTTAGCAAAGAATCAGTGAGAGTGGAAACTGATAATAGCTAATAAGGCATAACCCACAGAGGAAGATTTAGACCTTGGATTACTTCACTCAGCATTATATAATAACCCTGGCAAAGTCTAAGAGAATTATATCAATGTTCATAAAATTATTCTATAGAAAAATACATTTTTATCGCCTGGAATTAGGTAAAGTGAAAGTGACTAAAAACAATGATTATTTTACCAATTATTTACTAGATGGAATACATCCAGATTTATTTTTAGAGCAATAGGAAGCTGGGAAAATAATGAGAATAAAATGAGTTCAGATATAGGTAGAATGTAAACATGACCTGTGATATAGGTGCATGCGTGCGTGCTTAGTCACTTCAATCGTGTCCGGCTCTCTGCGACCCCATAGTCCGCCAGGCTCCTCTGTCCATGGGATGCTCTAGCCAAAAATCCCGGAGTGCATTGCCATTTCCTTCTCCAGTGATAAAGTATGAAGTGAGTGAAGTGAAGTTGCTCAGTTGTGTCCGACTCTTTGTGACCCCATGGACTGTAGCTTACCAGGCTCCTCCATCCGTGGGATTTTCCAGGCAAGAGAATTGGAGTGGGTTGCCATTTCATTCTCTGGTGGTATAGGTAGGATGCACATCTATCAATCTATCTATCTGCCATCAACCATGAATCAATCATTTCTCCATACTCATTTTCCATGCACAAAACATACACTAGGGTAGAATTTCACTTTGTAATATTATGTTGCAAATGAGCACCATGCTTTTTTTAAGAGGATCTCTTTTCTCCTCCTAACCATTTGTCTGAAATAGTGGTTTACAAACTTTGATGAATCTCTCCATCCTCTGGGGTGCTTGTTAAAGTATAGATTGCTGAGACCAACACCAGTTTCAGATGCTGTAGGTCTCAGACGGGGCCTGAGAATCTGCACTTCTAACTAGTTCTTAAAACGTAACCATGCTGCTGCTCCTGGCAACACACTATGAGAACTAGTAAAAGCCTCATTGAGGCTCAAAACCACTTCTCCTACAAAGTCTTTTGATCACTGCTGTCCCTCTTAAAGCCTTCCTCCTATGATGCTTTTCTGTTGTTGTTGTTGTTTTGCACATTACCAATTAAATTCATCACATTACAGGTGTGACAAATGAGAATACAAGAAAGTGTATGCAATTAGGAATAAATATTTGTTTGGACTTAGCCATAAGTAGCTGTATCCTCATGGACAATTTTTTTTTTTTCTCACTAAGGTTCCCCCCCCGCCCAACCCCGGTTGTACTTTGTTTTCTTATTTGAAATATATCCCTCAGTTTCTTCACTTTGCTTGATTCTCTGTGTTGCCTTCTCTGCATTAGATGGCACAGTCATTTCTCTCAGTCTTGAAGGAGTGACCTCCTGGTAAAAGAAGTCTTATTGTTCAACCCTGTCCTAGCTTTTGCTCCTCTCTAAAACCTTTGGTTTGTCCAAGCAGTCTACTATATTTTGAAGAGCTCCTAGTAGTTGAGGGTGTGCCAAAGCCTGGCAGTGTCCCCAGGTGGAGGATCTCAGTCAGCACTGAGATTTGGGTTGATTGGATACATGCAAAAGTGCTCTTCTGGGTTTTGCTGGAGCTTTGGAGCATAGCAGAGGGAAGAACGAAGATAGGGGGAGGGAGACAGAAGGGAAGAAAAGATTCCACCCTCCCAACATTAGCAAGGCAGAAGGAGGCAGAAACTCAGAATACAAATCACCCATGACCTTATAAGCAGTAGGTAACCTGCTCAATTCAAACTCAGAACTGCTCAGTCTCAGAAGAGCTGTCCTCCAGTTCCTCTAACTAGAATACAGAGTAGAGCTGAGAGGTTGCACAGTTCACTACCACCTCTGAATGCTACAGTCCTAATTATTTCAGATTGTTTGTCTAATCTTTCAATGCTAAAACTAAGTTTCCTGAAGACTTACATGTTAAAGATAATGTTAACAATTTATTAGCTATATTAAGGCCTATTATGTGCCAGGTATCATAGAAGATACATCTAATATAATTTAATTTCTTCCTTACTTCCACAGAGAAGCCTCTCTGGTTGACCCTAATGAAAGCAACTTCTTCCAGTTTCATTTTCTCTCTTATTACCAGACTGTATTCTTCAAGTTATTTGTCACTGTAATAACACATAATGCTTATTTGCGAGTCTACTTATGTCTCTGCTTTGAATGGAGGCTGAATGAAATCAAAGATCTTATTTGACATTATTTTTATCTTCTCCAGCTAGCATATTTGCCCTGGAATATACTAATAGGCAAGAAAATATTTGTTGAATAAATGTAAATAAGTAAGTGTTAGTTGCTCAGTCGTGTCCGACTCTTTGCAACCCCTTGGACTGCAGCCCACCAAGCTCTGAGATTTTCCAGGCAAGGATACTGGAGTAGGTTGCCATTTCCTTCTCCAGGGGACCTTCCCAACCCAGGGATTGAACCCAGGTCTCCTACACTGCAGGGAGATTCTTTACTGACTGAGCTTCAACGAAAGCTCAGAGGGTGTATTATTCTCTTTGTGATGATATGATTACTTCAACTAACAGAATTAAGACTTTATCTTAATGATACATCAACTCAGACTTATTTTTCCATTTGACCCCCAATGGCCAAGGGAGCAGCCTCTAGATTTTCTCAGAGCCAATAAAGCAAAACCTCATATCCAACAACATTGTCCTTAATGATGTTCTTTATCCTCCTTATTCTCTTTCCATAAATACCAACATTCTAACAGATGACAATTGAACAACAAGGGTTTGAACTAAATGGGACTGCTCATACGTGAATTTTTTTTTCACTAGATACATATTGCAGTACTACACAACCCAGACTTGGTTCGATCAATTGATATGGAACTGTAGCTATGGAGGGCAAACTATATCCCCATTGTGTAAATATACACATGATTTTTTTCTACACATGACTAAATATCTCATATTTTGAGGAAATTTGCCTAAAAATAGAACTGATGACACTACATTCTCATTGAAGCTTTTAGGAAGATTTTGAATTTGATACCAATTTTTAACTGTCAGCCTTTTACTAACAGAGTAATAAAAATTAGTTCTCAACCTCAGGAGACTTAGAATTAAACCTAATAACCTGGATGGGCAGCGTAATGTTTCTACCTCTGTCACTTACTACCAGCATGATCTCAGCCATTTAAATTATATACAGCTTAGTCTCTTTATCTGTAATATACCACTGAAAACATACACCTCATCTTATGCTCTAAGAATTGTATAAGATGAGGCATATAGAGTTTAAACACAATGTATACTTGATCTTTGGAAGTTCAACTATAAATTTTTTTTTTCATTTTTAAGACTAAGGCATCTGTAACTTATCTTCATAGCCCCCTATTTTATTCATCTCATTTCATTTTTTTTGGAAACAATAATAATACAAAGATGATGATGATAAAGAAATGAATAGTTTTTTAAAGGTGAAAATGTTTTTTAAAACCAGGATTCAAATTCAGGTGTTAATCCCTCCTTTATAGCAAGATAGATATTTCCTTCACTTTACTCCTCATGGTACTTTGGATAGCAAGGCTGTTCTTTGTAAACTCATTTTAGCTTAAATTCGTGAGTTAGTAAAACCTGATAGATATCCCCAAAGGCTGTTGATTTTACCTGGCTTTCTTTAATTACAATGATCACATAGAACAATATTGGTTAATGTCATTCATTCTGGGTTGCAATTAACTTAATCTCAAATTTATTTCAGCTTTTAGTGGACTTTTGACCTAAGGATGTTAGTTTGTTCAGGTCGTATAAATACTCATTGATCTGACACGTAACTGGTGACATTTATAATGAAGTCATTCTCTTCTATTAATTCTACCTGCATTGTGACTTCTTATACAACGGCCAAGAGTGTCATTTGACCCTCAGACTCACACTTCTGCCTCATCAGTCACATGCCAGTCTAACTCCACCCTGGGCCCTAAATCTCTGGTGTCATTAAGAAGCTGAAAACTTCAGAGGGCAGATTTGCAGCTGTGATGTATAATACAGAAGAATTCATGAAAAAAAAAAAGAAGTTGGTATGAGCAGATGCTAATCTATTTTATATTTGAAAAGAAAATGACTTTATGAAGACAACGTGCTCTTGGGACGAAGTGTACTTTATTTTCAAACAAATAAACATATTTCCAGACTAAATCTCCTTGATATAAAAATTATTTTTGACATTTCTGACTCATGTCTTTTATTGTAATAATGAACATTCTAGGGAAAATGAGCATTATGAATTCATGAACACAACTTATTTTACTCTCAGTGGGGAGGTGAGACTCCAGTAGAGTCAGCAAATATCTACTGGCTATGTCTGATATGCAAGTACTGTGACAGATTTAGGGCAGAGTTCCCCAACCTCAGCATTACTGGAATTTTGGGCAAGATAATTTTAAATGGTTGTATTGTGTATTGCTGACTGTTTAGCATTATCCATGTTCTCTACCCACTAGATGCCAATTTTGCCTCATCCTATGGTAAGTAAGTAAGTAAGTAAGTAAGTAAAGTCACTCAGTCATGTCTGACTCTTTGCGACCCCATGGACTGTAGCCCACCAGGTTCTTCGTCCATTCCATTTCCTTCTCCAAGGGATCTTCCCAACCCAGGGATCGAACCCTGGTCTCCAGCATTGCAGAGAGATGCTTTACTGTCTGAACCACCAGGGAAGCTGGTAACTACAACCAAAAATGCCTACAGACATTGCTCTGGGGGAGACATTGCTCTGGGGGAAACTTTGCTCACAGTGAGGAAACATTAACTTGAAGTGTATAGGGATTAATCAGACAATGCTTACTCTAAATATATGTATCAATTTATCTAGAAGTATACATAATTAGAAAAACTATATGCACAACTTTCCCTGCATATATCTGCATAAGAACAAATAAAGAGTAATATTATATTTAAGGCTTTACCTGCAACACTATCTATATTAGCAAAAAGAAAAGATAATTTTAACTTTCTAGAAATGGGGAAGAAAACAATTGTATCTCAAATTCTTTGTATCTCAATTTGTGTCTCAAATTGTATCACAATAGTGTGTGTCTATGCAACACAGTAAATTAGGTCACATATATTAGCACATTTTCATGAATATCTTATATTTTATTATTTTTTCTCTATTTATATCAAAGAAAACCATTAGCATTGTTAACCATGTATTCAAGTAAGCCCAACACACTGTATCAGAGTTTGCATTCCAAATCAGATTTGTCTTATTTCAAAAATTCTGTTATTTTTACACAAAAACACAAAACTGTATTTAAGAAACAATGCTAATTCAGTTCGGTTAGTCACTCAGTCGTGTCAGACTCTTTGAGGCCCCATGGACTGCATAACGCTAAGCCTTCCTGTCCATCACCAATTCCTGGAGTTTACTCAAACTCACGTCCATTGAATCGGTTATGCCATTCAACCATCTCATTTCCTATTATCTTTTTCTCCTCCTGCCTTCAATCTTTACCAGCATCAGGGTCTTTTCAAATGAGTCAGTTTTTCACATCAGGTGGCCAAAGTATTGGAGTTTCGGCATCAGTACTTCCAATGAATATTCAGCACTGATTTCCTTTAGGATGGACTGGTTGTATCTCTTTGCTCTCCAAGGGACTCAAAAGAGTCTTCTCCAGCACCACATTTCAAAAGCATCAATTTTTTAGCATTCAGCTTTCTTTATAGTCCAATTCTCACATCCATACATGACTACTGGAAAAACCATAGCTTTGACTAGATGGACCTTTGTTGGCAAATTAATGTCTCTGCTTTTTAATGAGCTGTCTATGTTAGTCATAGCTTTTCTTCCAATGAGCGAGCATCTTTTAATTTCATGGCTTCAGCCACCATCTGCAGTGATGTTGGAGCTCAAAAATATAAAGTTTGCCACTGTTTCCACTGTTTATCCATCTATTTGCCATGAAGTGATGGGGTGGGATACTATGATCTTAGTTTTCTGAATGTTGAGCTTTAAGCCAACTTTTTCACTCTCCTCTTTTACTTTCATCAAGAGGCTTTTTAGTTCCTCTTCACTTTCTGCCATAAGGGTGATGTCATCTGCATATCTGAGGTTATTGATATTTCTCCTGGCAACCTTGATTCCAGCTTATGCTTCATCCAGTCCAGCATTTCTCATGATATACTCTGCATATTAGCCCTGCTTCATTTTGTACTCCAAGGCCAAATTTGCCTGTTACTCCAGGTGTTTCTTGACTTCCTACTTTTTTGCATTCCAGTCCCCTGTAATAAAAAAGACATCTTTTTTTTTTTTTTTGATGTTAGTTCTAGAAGGTCTTGTAGGTCTTCATAGAACCACACAACGTCAGCTTCTTCAGCATTACTGGTTGGAGCATAAACTTGGATTATGGTGATATTGAATGGTTTGCCTTGGAAATGAACAGATATCATTCTGTCATTTTTGAGATTGCATCCAAGGACTGCATTTCTGACCCTTTTGTTGACTATGATGGCTACTCCATTTCTTCTAAGGGATTCTTGCCGACAGTAGTAGATATAATGGTTATCTGAGTTAAATTCACTGATTCCAGTCCATTTTAGTTCACTGATTCCTAAAATGTCGATGTTCACTCTTGCCATCTTCTGTTGACCACTTCCAATTTGCCTTGATTTGTGGACCTGATGTTCCAGGTTCTTCTGCAATACTGCTCTTTACAGCATTGGGCCTTGCTTCTATCACCAGTCACATCCACAACTGGGTGTTGTTTTTGCTTTGGCTCCATCCCGTCACTCTTTCTGGAGTTATTTCTCTTGGCCACCTACCGACCTGGGGAGTTCATCATTCAGTGTCCTATCTTTTTGCGTTTTCATACTGGTCATGGAGTTCTCGAGGCAAGAATACTGAAGTGGATTGCCATTCCCGTCTGCAGTGGACCATATTTTGTCAGAATATTTTCAACAGTACATGAACCATGAACTTCCAGATGTCCAAGCTGGTTTTAGAAAAGGCAAAGGAACCAGAGATCAAATTCCCAACATCCATTAGATTATTGAAAAAGCAAGAGAGTTCCAGAATAACATCTATTTCTGCTTTATTGACTATGCCAAAGCCTTTGACTGTGTGGATCACCACAAACTGTGGAAAATTATTAAAAAGATGGGAATACCAGACCACCTGTCCTACCTCTTGAGAAATCTGTATGCAGGTCGGGAAGTAACAGGTAGAACTCAACATGGAACTACAAACTGGTTCCAAATCAGGAAAGCAGTACATCAAGGCTGTATATTGTCACCCTGCTTATTTAACTTATATGCAGAGTACATAATTTGAAATGCCAGGCTAGATGAAGCACAAGCTGGAATCAAGATTGCCAGGAGAAATACCAATAACCTCAGATATGCAGATGACACCCCCCTTATATCAGAAAGTGAAGAACTAAAGAGCCTTGATGAAAGTGAAAGAGAAGAGTGAAAAAGTTGGCTTAAAGCTCAACATTCAGAAAACTAAGAGCACGGCTTCTGGTCCCATCACTTCATTGCAAATAGATGGGGAAACAGTGGAAACAGTGACAGACTTTATTATTATTATTATTAGTTGGACTCCAAAGGCATTGCAGATGGTGACTGCAGCCATGAAATTGAAAGATGCTCCTTGGAGGAAAGCTATGACCAACCTAGACAGCATATTAAAGAGCAGAGACTTTACTTTGCAAATAAAGGTCCATCTATTCAAGACTATGTTTTCTCAGTAGTCATGTGTGGATGTGAGAGTTGGACTATAAAGAAAGCTGAGTGCCAAAGAATTGATGCTTATGAACTGTGTGTTGGAGAAGACTCTTGAGAGTCCGTTGGACTGCAAGGAGATCCAACCAGTCAATCCTAAAGGAAATCAATCCTGAATATTCATTGGAAGGACTGATGCTGAAGCGGAAACTCCAATAAGTTGGCCACCTGATGAGAAGAACCAACTTATTTGAACAGACCCTGATGCTAGGTAAGATTGAAGGCAGGAGAAGGGGATGACAGTGGATGAGACGGTTGGATGGCATGACCGACTCAATGGACATGAGTTTGAGTGAACTCTGAGAGTTGGTGATGGATAGGCAAGTATGGACTGCTGCAGTCCATGGGGTCTCAAAGAGTTGGACACGACTGAGTGACTGAACCTAACTGAACTCTGCATATAAGTTAAATATGCAGGGTGACAATATACAGCCTTGACATACTTCTTTCCCAATTTGGAACCAGTCTGTTTTTCCATGTCCAGTTCTTACTGTTGCTTCTGGACCTGCATACTGATTTTCAGGTGGCAGGTCAGGTGGTCTGATATTCCCATCTCTTGCAGAATTTTCCAGTTTGTTGTGATCCACACAAAGGTTTTGACATAGTCAATAAAGCAGAAGTAGACATTTTCCTGGAACTCTCTTGCCACCATATGTTATATTACTCACAATTTTCTAGGAAAGTAAAATTAAATACATAGCTCTAAAAATCACTTCCTTCAGTGGTGCTGGAGTAAAGTAAAAGTGGTCATAAACTGAGGAAGCAGATATAGGAAGTCTGGAAGGCTTCCTGGAGGTGTAGCATTTCATATGAAAGTTTATTTATAAGAAGAGTTACCAACCAGACTATAGATAACTTGTATTAACACTGAAGGCTAAGATGTCAGGGGGGACTCAAGTCATAAAATGTTCAGTATTAGAGACAGTTACTATATCATAGGTACAGTATCATAGACAGTTTGATCTATATCTGCTGTATCTGTTGTATCTGTATCTGCTCTATATCATAGATAGTTTTTCAAAGATCTGGCCAGCAAGATGATATTGTAGGGTGAATCAGTTCACTTCCATTCAGTTGCTCAGTCATGCCCCACTCTATGTGACACCATGGACTGCAGCATGCCAGGCCTCCCTGTCCATAACCAACTCCCGGAGTTACTGAAACTCATGTCCATTCAGTCAGTGATGTCATCCAACCATCTCATCCTCTGTCGTCCCCTTCTCCTCCTGCCTTCAATCTTTCCCAGCATCAGGGTCTTTTCCAGTGAGTCAGTTCTTCACATCGGGTGGCCAAAGTATTGGAGTTTCAACTTCAGCATCAGTGCTTCCAATGAATATTCAGGACTGATTTCCTTTAGGATGAACTGGTTGGATCTCTGTGCAGTCCAAGGGACTCTCAAGAGTCTTCTCCAACACCACAGTTCATAAGCATCGATTCTTTGGCACTCAGCTTTATAGTCCAACTCTCACATCCCTACATGACTACTGGGAAAACCATAGCCTTGACTAGATGGACCTTTGTTTGCAAAATAATGTCTCTGCTTTTTAACATGCTGTCTAGGATCATAGGATGAATATTGTGCAACAAATCTTATACTAAGTATGTTTTTTTTAATTATTTTTAATTCTCCATAGTAACTTACCAGGTAGAGATTTCTGTCTCCATTTGAAGGCAATGAATGTGAAGCCCAGAGAGGTAACTTGCCCAAGGTTTTGAAGTGTTGAAGCTTAAATAATACTCAAACCTATACCATGCAAGTGACTTTTGGTATGCCACACTGAGGAGAGCGGTCTCTTACCCCATCCACTCCCATGTAGTCATTTAACCACAATTATTTTCACTGTTAATTTTGGTCATTTGATTTCACAAAAAATCCAAGGCAAAGAGATAGTTCCAAAGGAGAGAATTGTAGCTTGAAAACAATTAGCTTAAAAAAGGATTTGGAGTCTGCCTGAAGGATGTCTGTGTATCTTTAATATTAGAAGATAGTCATGCAGTCAGCAAATCCTAGAGAATTCACAGGACATGTTTGTCACAAGCCCATCTTACTCTCTGACTTTAATGATTCTGTGTATCCAAAATCGACCACAAGAAGACTTGACAAATTTGTGTTTTCCCATGGCACATAGGATAAGCTGCAGAAGGCTTTGCACAGCTCAGGAAGTCATCTGCAATCTAGCTCCTACCTGTCTCTGAATTTCAATTCCTCTCTTGCCACTTACCCTTTATATATATACACATATATATATACACATATATATATTATCTGTAGCTTTTCCAATGTGGTCTTCCGTGGTGGCTCAGTCAGTAAAGAATCCACCTGCAATGCAGGTGGACCTAGGCTTAATCCCTGGGTTGGGTATCCACTCCAGTATTCTGGCTTGGCGAATTCCATGGACAGTGGAGCCTGGAGAAGTATAGTCCATGCAGTCACCAAGAGTTGGACACAACTGAGCAACCTTCACTTTTCCTTTCTCCAGTATGTAATATTCATTCAAATCTCTGCTCATCAAAAAAAAGTCATTCTCTAACTGGGAAGCCCTATTTATTTTTTTGCCTTAGAAAACATTCATTCTTCATTCTGTTTCAAGCTAAACCCTGTCCCAACTATGACACCTTCCCTGTTTATCCTCTAGCAACAATCAAGTATGTAATAGCTTTTTTTTTTTTGCAGAGACAGTAGTACTTCTGAAACCACTTTTTGTACATTCAAATTTTCAGCAGACAAATGAATATATTTTGGATAATGGAAACCAGTTTCTCACTGTCAAGAGTAGGGAGTTAAAAATATGGAAAGGACCAAGGGCAGCAACACTGTGGCATTTCATTGGGATTGGAGTTATCAACGTAATCTGGTGGTTTTGTTTTAATTTTTTAAAATTTTTATTGGAGCATAATTGATTTACAATGTGTTAGTTTCAGATGTATAGAAAATTGAATCAGTTACAGATATATGTATATCCACTTTTTTCATCTTTGAAGTTTAGCATAAATACAATGAATGACTCATGGTATATGGTTATGTGATTAATTTTATGTATCCAATTGTTTAGCCCACAGTACTCAGATATCTAAACATTATCCTCTCTTTATTCTAAAAAATAAAACATTATTTTTTAGTTGAGGCTAACATTTAAATCAAAAGACTTTAAATAAAAACCATATTATCTTCTGTAATATAGGTGGGCCTCATGCAGTCAGTTTAAGTCCTTAATAGGAAAAAAAAAAAAAAAAGAAAAAAGACTGACTCTCAGAAAGAATGAATTCTGCTCATGGATGGCCTTAGGACTTGAAAGACAACATCAACCCTTCCCTGTGTCTTCAGTCTGTTGGCCAACCCTGCAGATTTTTAACTTCCCAACTTACGTAATTGCTTGAGTGAATTTCTTAAAATCAATTAATCAACCTTCATCCCCCCTCCCTACCTCCCTTCCTCCCTTCCTCCCTCTCAACCTCCTCTCTCTTCTCTCTTCCCACTTCCTACTGATTTTCTTTCTCTGAAGAACCTGGACCAATACATGAATTTGTTTAAAAAATTAATTGATAAGGTTCTACCTCTTTCTATACTGGCTTTCTTCTGTCCACAGATAAATAAATATATGTACAACTGAATCAGCTTTAGAAATTATACTAATAGAAGCTCTGATGCTTATCATAGGAAAGCTTTTATTGGTAATTACTTCTACAAAGAAACAATTAACTCTCAAATGTCCCCAAACTCCACTCTCACTAGGAAGACTTATATATATTTTCATACATTTCAGTTCCTCTATTAAGTATCATTTGAAAACTGACAGAATCAGCAGATCTGGTATCTCATATAAGCTCTGCCATCTAGGAGCTGGAAGACCTTGTACAAAATCACTCAACCTCTTTGATCCTCAGTTTCCTCCTTTGTGATCTGTGTGCTCTATGACTTGATATTGCATACTTCTATGAAAGAAGAAGTTTAAGTGGAATAAAAGCATGATTTAAACAAAGAGGCATAAGGCTTGAATTTAGGCTTGTTAACTCGTTGGTCATCTCTAAAAAACGTTCTTCACCTCACTGTCTATTAGCTCCCTCATCTATAAACGAAGATAATTACATTTGCCTCTCTGTATTGTTATTTGAATAGTGTGGGGCTGCAGACATAGCTCAGGATTGGAATGAAATAATCAGGAATACACTTGAACTGTCCTTGGGTCTAGACAGAGAGTATCAGGCTGCTGCCCAGACTGTCATGACAATTTGCTTCCCATATGTAACCCTGATTAAGCCATATTTATTATTATTATTATTAAACTTTTGAAGGGTAGAAATGTTATAAGCCCCTCAAGGAAACTGTCAAGTAAAAACTGCATAAGGGGAAGTTAAATAAGTAAGAAAGACTTTATTCAAGGATACTTCATGAGGAGAGAAATGACAGAACCTAGTCTGAGCTCAAACTAGGGAGTTTTAAGGGCTGGAATCACAAGACAATTTTTTTTTTCTTTTTGTTAATTGGTGTTACTGGAAGGAGAAGTGAATGTTCTAATACCTTCCTGACAGGAGGTTGTTTTAGACCTTGAAGGAAGGTGCCAACTGAAGTTCAACCCCTAAACTCTAACCTTCCAGGAAAGCTGGGAGATTGGGACATCGTCTTCCTTGATGATCATATTTCAAGGGGATGGTGACCAGGCCCTTAAAAAAGACAATCTTGAGTTGTGAATCTGGCAAGAGGTTTTCTGAAAGATTTTCATCTCAAAGAGGCAGAAACAAAATTGGTAGTTCCAAGTTTTCTAAAATAAATTACCTAAGAAAAGAGAAAACAGGGCCTAGAATCTTGTCCAAAGTTTACTCAAGCTGAGGAAACAGCAGGGCCATCTTGGTAAATATGTACATCATAAGACATCCTCAGTGCAGCTGAGCTATTATGATTAATATAATGATCATTATCTTCACTTTATGTTTTCCCACTTGCAATTTGGCTTTATACACTTTCTCAAAGGGAGGCTGTTAACTGTCTAAAAATATTTATTTTCTTGTGTTTCAAAAAAGAAATGCTTCTCCTCTCATGAGATCAATGATTCATTACATTAGTTGTCTCTTTTTTCACTTAAAAAAGATTTTTTTTCACTGCACTTTACACTTGAAAGGAATTCAACATTAAAGTTTGAAACTTTCCCTCACATTAGTCTTATTTGCTCTAATTAAAACAAGATTAGCTGACATTCACAAGTCATTTACAAAATGTATAACTGCATTCTGAGAACATATCTAATTATATAGACAACATGGGAAATTGCAAGAAGATATTGAAATTTACCCTAATATTTTCTTACACTATTGTCTTCAAAGCTTCATTAATGAATGGTTATTAACATATTCTCTGTGAATTAGAATCTCGCTATCTTTCATTTCATCTTTTCAACTGAACAGCAGAGCTTCCTAAAAAACATATACACAATTAAAATGGAAGTGTCAGTAGAGAGAATCAACACTATGAGAAAGTGTTTTGTGCTGGAATGCTTTTACAGACTTACATGATTTCATTTAATCTGCATGGCTATACAGTTGACTAACTATATTATTCTCATTTCACAGTTGAGAAATTTGAAGCTCAGTGATGTTAAATAACCTAACCAAACAAAATAGTCTAGTAAATAAAAAAGAATCAAATCTCTGACCCTCATCTGTGATCTGTAATTTCCATATACTTATCATTAAGAGGTAGGTACATAAGATGTGGTAAGTCATTTTGGAAAATCATATTAAATACCAGAATATACATTTATATTTGGCATATTGAAATATGTTTATAATACAAGTGGTAGAAAGTAAAGTTCTAAATGAAAAGTTCAAAATAAAATTATTTCCATTTGAAGGTCAAGTAATCTCGTTGAAGAAAATGAGAGAATCTTGTTTTGTTGGGAAATATTTACTTTTCTGTAAAGAAAAAATATTAGAAAATATAGAGACTCTCACCTATTCTCTAAAGCTTGTTTGCTATACCATTTTGGAAGAAGTGGTACAATTTTTAAAAACAAACATAAAGATCACCACGCACAGACCATGTAAAAGATAATGAACACTGGATGTGATGGTCGGCAACTTGGGACATAGGCACAGAAGTTTCAGATCTTGGAGAGACGGTGAAAAAAAAGGAGTCAACAGGAAGAACCTATAAACTCCTCGCAATGAGCTGCAGGCTCCTTTAGGGAGATGGGGAAGAGACGGAGAATGTTAGAACCCTGCCTCTTCCTAACACTAACAGTAATCTTAATGATCTTGGAAGCAGATTATTCTCCAGTCTCTGATAAGAAAGCAGCTTTTTTTTTTTTAACACCTTGCTTTAACCTGGTGAGCCCTATATTTGATTAAATCTACAGAACTGTGAAATAATATGCTTATGTTGTTCAAACCACTAATTTTTGTGGAGATTTGTTAGGAAGTTATAGAAAACTAATATACCACATTCACCTTAGTTCATCTCTGTATTCATTCTCCCACTAGTTCAAGATACCTTTAAAAAATGTTTCCTGAATTTGTTTATATTTGCTGTACTAGGTGAGCTTTTCATTTCTTATCTCCTCTTCTCAGGTATATTGCAACTTCCTCAGAGATATAGACACAGACTAATCCACTGTGGTTGATATATTGTTGTTGTTTGCTCACTAAGTTATGTCTGACTCTTTTGCGACCCCATGGGCTGTAGTCTGCCAGGGTCCTCTGTGAGTGGATTTCACAGGCAAGAATCCGGAGTGGGTGGCCACTTCAGGGATCACATCCAAGTTCGATCTTGCATTGTAGGTTGATTCTATACTGCTGAGCAAATAAATGACACAAAATTATTCTCAGATCTGGCTCTATCACTCTTGGATTTTTCAAGACCAAGAAAATCAGTGGATTTAGGTTCCCGCGTGTCTGTGTGTATAAACATGGGTATAATTGTGAATATTTGTTTTTCAAAATGAAGATATAATGTATGCCAAGTACCTACATTCCTATGAGAGGTGTGGTGCCTGGTAGGTACACCATGATTACTGATGACCACACAGTGTCACATGGCCCTAGAAACCCTCGCTCCTTAAAGTGGGGAAGTCTCACTGTGAATGTGGCAAGTGAAACATTTTAAGCCAGCAACCACAATAACTCCTCATGTCATCTAATTTTAAAAAATGATTGTTTAAAACAGGCTGCATTTGCACTACTTCCACATTCTGACACTAACAAATTGTTTCCTACATAATTGAAAAGTAATTCTTCACTGAATTACCCATTAACTGTGCTATTTTCTTTAGACTGCTCACAAAATAAATAAAGCTTGAGTTTCAGAAAGAGTGATAATAAATTCTGTCACTCTCTTAGGCTTTAAATGATGGATTCCTGTTAGGTGTGATTGTGGATTCAAGGCACTAAATGCTGTCTTGGGCATTTCATCTGACCTTGTGTTAATACTGATAGAAAGTAGGCAATATCAAGGTGTCTATTCCCCCAAATAAAAGGAGAGGTATAAAAGAGGAGATAACTGTGTTGAATGTCAGAACTGAATGATCCTGTGAAATACATGTATATTTCAGTCAAGATTTTATGGAAATGGAAATCTGAGAGGATATCTATTTTCTACTATGCAATAAATGCTTAGAATACACAAAAAGTGACAGATTGCCCTGAGCAGACTTGGAGCAATAATTGTGTGCATGCATAATTACCAAGCTAAAGAGAAAATTTTAACTAAAGCATGAAATTTCAAAGACAAATGACTTTCTGCCCTACTAGAACTATCTTCAATAATTTCCAAAATTCGATAAACTCCACGAATGAATTTAATGAAGTCAGTGTTACTATCCTTTTCCCCAAAAATAGGAATGTTCAAGTAAAGAATAACTTGATGATTTCTTTGATGTTTGGTTAACTCTTAGATTTCTAGCTGTTGCATTCCTTTTACATTTCAACTTTTTAGGGTTTTATCATATTTTTTTTCATTACCAGTTAGAAAATCATAAATTGACATCTAATATCTTAGTAGTCACTTAAAAAATGCTCTAGTATATTCATATTTACACAATACCTAAATTTGAAGTATAAATACCTAAATTAATCAGTATTATAAATCTTCTACTTTGTAATTCAAGAAACTTAAACATCCATAATTTAAATTGCTCATTTCATAAGTGAGACCTGGGATCTGACTTCCTCTATTCCCTACAAATTAAATATTATAAAACATTTAGTAAAACACATTAACATTAATGAAATGCAAACAAGAATGAAAAACTGTGCAGGCCAAACATGTTTGTTGGCCAGATTCTGCCCTCAGTCTACGAGTTTGCAATCTCTGATTTATGAGTTTCTTTAACAAAGCTTTTAAAGTAATAAAATATCAGTTGGGAAGAATTGAACTAAATAGAAATTAACTGCAGACTTTTCAGTAAATGGTTAATTGAAACAAATTTCATAGCGATGGCATCTACTAGCAGAGCTATAATTAAAGTGAAATTCTAGTAGATTTTAGCTATTATTCAAAATGAAGTACTTCGTAAATTCACATTATGGTTAAGGAAAATATTTCTATTATGGTTAGCACAGCTTCCTGGCTCTCATATTTAATAATGCATTGGAAACACTGTTTCCATGAAAGCTTTATTTGCAAAATTCTTCATTTTTCAAATTTTATTGCCATTTTGGTAGCAAAAGAATAATATAGTCATTTTGATATGTCATAACCTTTTTTTTCTCCTTGAATATGAGTCTTATCAAAGTACAATTAAAAGTAGAATAAGATTTTTTATTTAATTTTGAAATCAGTTGTTCTCGTTTCTTTCACAGCATCAGCAAGTATTCTCACTCTGGAGTAAAACTTCCTTAACTGCCAGGGTCAGTGAAGAGGGTGAGTGGCTCTGTCCAGACAAGGCACATGAGGTTCAACTTAATTACCTAAATTCACTAACCGCCGTTTTGTCATCTAAGATGGAAATAATGACATTCTCGTATTGCGGGCAAAACCTGTTCACAATTCCCACGAAATAAAAATGAATCTGGGTAATAAAGTCTAACTCCCCCCCCCCACCCCGCTTTGAACTTAGTCCATTTCACTTGCTTGTAGGGTTCGCTTGCAGAGGCCTCAGAGACCAACGTTCCTCCTTTTAAAAGGACACGCCCCACACCTCAGCTTCCTTGCTCTTCTGAGGTCACATTGCTATCCAAGATGGCGGCAGTAGGCTGTGTGCAGAGCGTCTGCACCTGGCACTGCCATCTGCACCATCTGCGACAGGCTCGCGAGAACTCCGCCCTCAGAGAAGACCTTGTCAAGCAGCCCCGCCCACCACCAGTCCGGAGCACTTGTGCCCTGGAGCTCAAGCTCCCAGGTCTGTGTTCTCTTATCAAAGGTAAAACTTCCCTTTGCTTCTCAACTGAACTTGATCTCTTTTTGGCTCCAAAGACAGCAGACAGAGGATGCTCCTTAGGGGTGGACTTGAGAATACTGGTAACATTTTCTTAAGTCTGCTGCTGCTGCTGCTAAATCGGTTCAGTCGTGTCCGACTATGTGCGACCCCATAGACGGCAGCCCACCAGGCTCCCCCTGTCCCTGGGATTCTCCAGGCAAGAACACTGGAGTGGGTTGCCATTTCCTTCTCCAATGCATAAAAGTGAAAAGTGAAAGTGAAGTCGCTCAGTCATGTCTGACTCTTAGCGACCCCATGGACTGCAGCCTACCAGGCTCCTCCGTCCATGGGATTTTCCAGGCAAGAGTACTGGAGTGGGGTGCCATTGCCTTCTCCGTTCTTAAGTCTAGTTCTCTATATTAAATATTTTAACACCTGTTGTGTCGCAAAAAGTAGTGCTTGTCACAGAAAAATAACTAACAAAGTTGTTATTTAACCAACAATAATAACTAACAAAATAACTAACAAAAATAACAACCAAAGCTTGTCGATTTTTTGTCGCTCTGTCGTTTCCAACTCTTTTGTGACCCATGGATTCCCAAGGCAAGAATACTAGAGTGGTTGCCATGCCCTCCTCCACGGGATCTTCCTGACCCAGGGATCGAGCTCACATCTCCCGCTAGGCAAGTGGATTCTTTACCACTGAGACACTGGGGAATCCTTAACAAATGTTAGCTCATATGATTATTTGTCATATTCCAGATAAGTAGTAAAATCTTCTTGGATAAGTTGCCTTCTGTTTTCTCATGAGATATTAATAAGAAAAAAATTGCGATGATAAATGAATAAGAAAATACTCAAAGAAAAAGTGTGGATTTTTAAAATCTGAATAAAATATTTAATTTATAAGGTCTTTGTTTTCAAAATCTCAGGAGAAATGATAATAGCTTTCTACATCACTTGAAGAATCTGTTACCTGAATCATTTTCAACATTTTGTTTTAAACTGCACGAAATCGCATGACAATGTCTGTGATAATTATGGTAGATGCGTTCAAAGACACAACTTGTTAAGTCTTTTGATTTTCACTTTGTTATGAAAAATGTTTAGAATATAAAAAATATAGACTAGTATTACAAACACCCAAGTGCTTGTTACTTACACAGTTTCCCATCATTGTCTGTGAGGGTTGATTCCAGGGCTCTCTCAGATACCAAAATCCCCAGATGCTCGTCTTTTATCATAGAGTAAAATAGCATGGTATTGATACATAATATGTATATATACATTCTCCATATACTTTAAATCCTCTCTAGATTACTTATAATACTTCATACAAAGTAAGTGCTATGTAAGTAGTTAGAAATACAGTGCAAATGATGTATAAATAGTACAGTTGCCTTCTAGATTGTGGCAGACTTGAGTTTTACTTTTCTGGAATTTTTTTGAATTTTTTTTCTGAATTTTTCTGATAGGTGGTTGGTTGAAAATGTGGATATAGAGTCCTTGGATAGGGAGGTCAGCTGTATTTCTAAGTGCTAACATTTTGTATATTTGCTGAGTCTATTGTTAGTTTGCTGAAATGCTTTCAAGTAGAGACATCATACAATTTTATCCCTCATATTGTAATAAATAATTTAACAAGCAAATATTGAATTTTGATTTTATGCTAATGTGTATGCTTAGGCCAGTCACAAGGTAAATAGCTAGTCTGTGAGCAATCACATGAAAATTGCACAGTACTAGCTGACAGTGTATTGTATGTGCATGCTCAGTCATTCGGTCGTGTCTGACTCTTTGCAACGCCAGAGACTGTAGCCCGCTAGACACCTCTATCCATGGAATGTTCCAGGCAAGAATACTGGAGTGGGCTGCCATTTCCTACTTCAGGGGATCATCTTGACGCAGGGATTGAACTTGCATCTCTTGTGATTTCTGCATTGGCAGGCAGATTCTTTACCCCTGGGCCACCTGGGAAGCCCTGACAGTGTAATGCTGCTGCTGCTAAGTCATATCAGTCGTGTCCGACTCTCCGCGACCCCATAGATGGCAGCCCACCAGGCTCCTGTCCCTAGGATTCTCCAGGCAAGAACACCAGAGTGGGCTGCCATTTCCTTCTCCAGTGCATGAAAGTGAAAAGTGAAAGTGAAGTCGCTCAGTCATGTCTGGCTCTTAGCGACCCCACGGACTATAGCCCATCAGCCTCCTCCATCCATGGGAGTTCCCAGGCAAGAGTGCTGGAGTGGGTTGCCATTGCCTTCTCTGACAGTGTAATAGTCAAACACAAATTTATCAGGATTATTACATGTATGCCATGTCCATTGTCTGTGTATTATGTAATATGTAATATGTATTACATATTATTATATGTAATGCCATGAGACAAAAATACTTCTATTGATATTTTATCCCATTTTATTTTAAATGCATTTTACTTTAAAAGCAAAGTTAGCCATTTTATTAGAAATTAAGATAAATGTGGTCATAATTTACATTTTGAGAAAACTTCCTTATTTTATTCTTTTCACTTTAACAAGGTGATTTTGTTAAGTGTTATACCTACTGTAATTTTTTTGCTGTATTCAAAAATTTCACTACCTATATTTAAAAAAAGCAGTAAACTTAAAATTAAAAGTTTACAGCATGAAGCTGTGCCCTGACCACTTCATTCAATTTACGTCTGTTTTTGAATACAGACAGAAACATTCCTGTTATGAGTTTATCATCATACCTATCAGGGGTAAACTAAAGACTGAAATGATGCTAGGTATTTTCAAAAAATAGCTTTACACAATAAAATCCTATTCCACAGCACTGGGAATTATATTCAACATCCTGTGATAAATCATAATGGAGAATAATAGAAAAAAAGAATATATATATGCATATATATATAGATAGATAGATAACTGAATCACTTTTCTGTACAGCAGAAATTAGCCCAACACTGTAAATCAACTATACTTCAACTTTAGAAAAGAAAAAGCGTTTAAATATACGTCTTTAGTTACAAAGTTGCTTCTAAGGCAATAAGAACAAATGAAAGATGGTATGTAAAAGAACTTTTGGACATATTAAATTTTTTTAAGTTACAGTATATCTAGATAATAAAAAATTTGGCATACTTATCCAAACTAGCACATATTAAACACTGTACTCAACAAGTATAGAATGACATTATTTTAAGGAATTCATGGAATATTTACCAAAATTGACCGTATGCCAGGCTATTAAAAAAAGGCTTAACTTACCTTAAGGGATAGAAATTATACGATAAATATTTTCTGACTTGAATGAAGATAAGCTAGACGTCAGTAATTAAAAGGTATCTACAAAATATCCAGCTGATTATAAATAAAGTAATAAAATTCTGAATAATCCATTGGTCAAAGAAGAAATTAAAATTTAAGTTAAAAATTATTTTGAAATGAATGGTAGTGAAAATATAACATGAAAACTAGAGGTATTTACATTCATCTTACTCCTATTTTGAGAACTGACTCAAAAACTATCTCATTACTAAGAAAAAAAATTGTTAGCATCAATTAGCAAAATACCAATTTTTACAGAAGGCAATGACTGAAGAAAGTAATAAAAATTAAAGCTATTGTTAAAACATATACATAGATACAGACCCTTCAGGTTGTTTGGAGGGTTAGCCAATTTTATTCTTCCTTTCTTAACAATATGTCAGCTATGAAATCATGTGTTGCTACCTAGTAGATTGCCTACATTATATAAGAAATTCAATAAGTATTTGTTGAATTAATATAGTGCTATAAAACTAACATTTTCCCAAAATTATGTTAGTGTTCAGAGTTTTTATGTCTATCTTTGCCTATTATGTTTCCTGATCTTTGACAGCTCTTCTCTTTTGTAATTGAAAAATCACTCTTCCTTCAAAGACCTCACCTCAAATGTCATCCCTCGATCTTTCTGCAGTATGGTGCATGTAGCTCTTGAGATAAAGGGAATTATAAACATGTAAAGCCTTATTGTCATTATGTGCCAAATGCCTCAACCCATATTTTTAGATAGGAGAACTAGCACTGAAAATGTCAGCATTCATTGTTACTAAATTCATTACCCTCAAATTCTTATGTTCTCACATCAACATCATGATATTATGATTTTAGCTATTCTTCTTTTTTTAATGGATAATTGTTTGGAATTTTGTTGTTTTCTGCCCAGTATCAACATGAGTCAGCCTTAGGTATACATAGGTCCCTTCACTCTTGAACCTCCTTTCCATCTCCCATCCCATCCCATCCCTCTAGATTCTTACAGAGCACCTGTTTGAGTTCCCTGAGGCATGCAGCAAAGTCCCCTAGGCTATCCTATTTTACATGTGGTATTGTAAGTTTCCATGTTACTCTCTCCATACAACTTGCCTTCTCCCTCCTCACCTCCCCACTGTGTCCCTAAGTCTGTTCTCTATGTCTGTTTTTCCACTGCTGTCCTGCAAATAAATTCTTCAGCACCATCCTTCTAGATTCCATATATATGAGTTAGAATATGATATTTATCTTTTTCTTTCTAACTTACCTCACTCTGTATAATAGGCTCTAGGTTTATCCACCTCATTAGAACTGACTCAAGTGTGTTCCTTTTTATGACTGAGTATTATTCAATTGTACATATGTACCACGGCTTCTTTATCCATTCATCTGTGGATGGGCATCTAGGTTGCTTCCATGTTCTAGCTATTGCAAATAGTGCTGCAGTGAATATTGGAGTATATGTTTCTTTTTCAATTTTGGTTTCCTCAGGGTATATGCCTTGTAGTGGGACATATGGTGGTTTTATTCCTAGTTTTTTATGGAATCTCCATGCCATCTTCCATAGTGGCTGTATCAGTTTACATCCCCACCAGCAATGCAAGAGGGTTCCCTCTTCTCCACACCCTCTCCAGCATTTATTGTTTGTAGGCTTTTTGATGATGGTGATTCTGACCAGGTGAGAGGTGGGTAACTCATTCTAGTTTTGATTTGCATGTCTCTAATAATGAGTGATGTTGAGTATCTTTTCATGTGTTTATTAGCCATCTATATATCTTCTTTGAAGAAATGTATGCTTAGTTTTTTTCCCGCTTTTTGATTAGGTTGTTTATTTTTCTGGTATTGAGTTGTATGAATGGTTTATATATTTTGGAAATCATTTCTTTGTTGTTTCCTTTGCTATTATTCTTCTTCTACTCTTTATTTTAGCAATCATACATGTGATCTTTCAGTGTACCTAGAGCAATGTGGTATATACTATATGTGACATGTATGGCTTCACTCAAATCATCTTCATTCTTCTTTTCCTTTGTCTCCACAGAACAGAATGGGCTTCCCTGGTGCCTCACACAGTAAAGAAACTGCCTACAATGCAGGAGACCTGGGTCTGATACTTGGGTCAGGAAGACCCCCTGGAGAAGGGAATGGCAACCCACTCCAGTGTTCTTGCCTAGAAAATTTCATAAACGGAGGAGACACACATAGAAGAGAATACCCCAGAAATCCCAATACTTTGTCGTCACAATATAACAAGAATATCAGTTTGTAGAGAACAATTTGTAAAATGAAATTTACCAATACAAATGTCTAGCAGCAGCTTCAAGTACAGTTTAAACATGCTTGAAAAAAGTTTCACTAGCTAAACCTTATATAGTTGTAAGGTTTGTACAATTTCACTAACTAAACCTTATAACTGATTTGTACTCTGAATCTTTATTTACATAAGTTAGGTTCCTTGTTCCATTTCTTTGGGAGGGTGACTTAAGCTAAGTGTCTCAAGTTTCTATCAGCTAAAAAGCATTATTAGTTTAAAAATTGTTAAAATTACAGTCCTAGTTCAGTTTCCCTAATAATATAATAATAGTATAAAATCCTGTTGTTTGTTGTTGTTTTTGTTTAGTAGCTAAGTCATCTCCCATTCTTTTCAACCCCATGGACTGTAGCCTACTAGACTTCTCTATCCATGGGATTTCCCAGACAAGAATACTGGAGTGAGTTACCATTTCCTTTTCCAGTGGATCTTCCTGACCCAGGGATTGAACCCACATCTCCTACATTGTAGGTAGATTCTTTACCACTCAACCACCAGGAAAGCTCCATAAAATCTTGAGTAGCCTCCAATAAGATTGATGATCTAAGAACAAAGATCAGACTTACCTTCTCATCTTATAGGGAAAAAAAAGACTAAACTTCTGAAAAAAATGATTTTCAAGACATTGAGCAACAAAGGACTGTAAACTCTGTGATACAGAAAATACATGCTATATAAAGAGTCTTCCTCTCAAAAACAAGAAGTGAGAACATGAGGACATGATTATTGTAATAAGAAATCAAGACAGCTTCCCCAAATAAACAAAAGAACTCTGCAAAATCTCAAATAACATTGAGAAATGCTGGAGAATAAATCGATGTAGCTGTTCTTGCTAAGAAATGCAAGCACAATTATGAATGTTAAAAGAATTACTATAGCCTCTATGTGGCATGGAACTCAAAGGAAACATTAAATTTCCATCATTGGTGTGACCTGTTTTTGTTGTAACGTTCTCATCCTGAAACTTGGCCCATTAGGGTGGCGCTTCCCATGCTGTGATGCTGTAACTAGCCACTAGTCCTCAGATGGTAAAGAATCTGCCTGCAATGCAGGAGACCCCAGTCAGATCCCTTGGTTGGGAAGATCTCCTGGAGAAGGGAATTGCAACCCACTTCAGTATTTTTGCCTTGAGAACTCCATGGACAGAGGAGGCTGGTGTGCTACAGTCCATGAGGTTGCAAAGAATCAGAAATGACAGAGCTACTAATACTTTCACTTTTTAATGATGGCCCTAACCCGCCTTTAAAATTTCAGGCCCTTTTCAGGCCCTGTCATTCTGGGCTACTCTAAGAAGGCCATAAATCCTAACAGTGAGGAGAATTAGTCTTCATTTTCTCACTCAAAGTATTATTAGCAACTGAAGATTTTTGAAAGCCTTTATTCCCTAGTGTATCCAGGCAGACCATTTTATTATTTCAGACTTTGACTAAAATTTTATTGCCATGGTACTTCTGGAATGAAACAAGATAAGAAAAAATGTATAATTCTTCAGCTTTAATATTCTTCTGTCCAGTTTAATATCATGGTATAAGAAAAAGGTCTATCTTTTCACAAAAAGCTTTTTTAAAATGTCTTTTAATTGCTCAATTCAATGAGAGGGGATTGATAAAATTTTCTTGCCAACACACACACACATATACATATATATAACATGTATATATACATACATACATATACATACATATATACATATACATAACATGTATATATACATACATATATACATATACACACATATAACATGTATATATACCTACATATATACATATATGTGTATCTATAACATATACATATAACATATATGTATATGTTAATATATTAACATTCTGTATTTGGCACCTCCTATATGCCAGAAAGTGTTCTAAGTGCTCGTTTAAAAATTAATATATTTTATTATCAGCCTGGGTACAAACAGAAAACAGAATCCAGACACAAATTTGAATCAGGAAGATTTCACATTTTAAAAATTACAGTAACTTCCCTACATAGGAGCCCTCAAGTTGTAAACTTTCAAAAGAAGCTAACAGGCATTCCACCAACATCAGGCATAAGTGAAGTTGCAGCTTGCTCTCCATCTCCTATTGCTGACAGTCCTTTAGCTCTACCATCTCCCACCTCTTCTCCCTCCTGCCTCAGTAACTCTTCTCGCCTCTTCACTTGATGCCAGCCCCTATATGTCAGCTGCTGTTTTGTTCTTTTTAAGCTACTGTTGTTGTTCAGTTGCTAAGTCATGTCTGACTCCTTGAGACGCCATGGACCGCAGCATGCCAGGCTTCCCTGTCCTTCACCATCTCCCAGAGTTTGCTCACACTCATATCCATTTAGTCAGTGATGCCATGCAGTCATCTCATTTTCTGTTGCCCTCTTTTCCTCCTGCTCTCAATCTTTTCCAGCATCGGGGGCTTTTCCAAAAGTCGGCTCTTTGCATCAGGTGGCCAAAGTATTGGAGCTTCAGCTTCAGCATCAGTCCTTTCAGTGAATATTCAGGGTTGATTTGCTTGTACTGTAAGATTTAAAATGTTTTCTTTATTTTTGTTTTTCATGCATTATTTGTGTGAAAAGTATTATAAATGTATTACATTACAGTGCTTTAGAGCTGATTGTGTTAGTTGGGTATCTAGGCTAATTTTTTTGGACTTACAAACAAATCGGACTTAACAAAACATTCTGTAAATGGAAAGTCATATTAGGGGACTTACTCTATTAACTATAATAGGGAATTGGAGTAACAGGGTATTGGCTCATAGTCAAGAGAGGGCTTCCGAGGTGGCCCTAGTGGTAAAGAACCCGCCTACCAATGCAGGAGACAAAAGAGATGCAGGTTCAGTCCCTGGGTTGGGAAGATCCCCTGGAGGAGAGAATGGCAACCCATTCCAGTATACTTGCTCCATGGACAGAGGACCCTACAACCCATAGGGTCTCAAAGAGTCTGACACGACTGAAGTGACTTAGCACATACGCACACACACGCACACACACACATACAAGTAAAGAGACCACTAAATATTATACGAATAGTGAATAAGGAGCAAGCGCTAGTCCTTGGGTGTTTTATCTCAATAGTGTACGCCACCCCCAAGTTTGTGATACAAACCATAGTGGAGGTCACAACTGTGGTCCCCTAGATGGCAGAGAAGCCACTAAACTGCCATCTGGGTGACCTTGAGCATGCCTTCTAGGGTTCCAGAGAAAGCTTTATGGGTGGCGACCCCCAAGACGTTGCTAAACCAAGTCTAAGGAGTTGCCCATAAGGTGACCAATCTCATTATGGTCTATTTGAGAATGTCCCAGTTATAAATAGAAAGTCACATATTCCATGGGTCTCCTCAATCTTGAGTAAATCATTATGGGTGGTCACTGAGTTTCTGGAAAAAATTTCTTACCATACGTTGTTGCTGGTCCCTGTGCATTCCAGGGCCTGAGCACTGGAGAAAGGGCATGCATTTGCGGAGCCTGGTGCTGGAAGAGCTGTCCATGCAGGTACTAGGCACTGTGGGAGCCATGTGCTGCAGGAGCAGAAGGCTGGAGAAGCTGCTGATGTTGCCGGAGCCAGGCACCAGCATATGCATGCTTTCACAGCCCACCTGAAGTCCACAGCAGAACAGTAAGCTAATCCCTGCCCTCCTGCCATGTCTCTCCAGTACTCTCTACTGACAAAGTTCAAGATCCAGCCAACTTGCAAAGAAAAGAGTATTTAAATGGTGTAGAGCAGTTGTTATATCATAAGCAGAAAGGGTATAATTGAAACTGAGAGGCATTAAACCTATTACCAGCACATCGTAAATGTTATTTTCGAGTCTAGAATGCTTAGTCTAATCCTGAAGGTGCTATCTAATAAGTTATAGGTTCTAAGACTAGCATCCCAGAATGTGAGTTTACTCGAGTTTTTTTTTTCTTTCCTGCCTTTATTTATTGCATTCTACATTTTTAAATTTTTAAAAAAATGTTATTGATGTGTAATTGACACACAATTTATCAGATTCTGGAAAACAGCAAAATGATTTGATATTTGTGTATATTGCAAAATGATCACCACAAAAATTCTAATTAGCATCCCTTACTATACACAGTTGCAATTTTTTTTCTTATTGTGATATGTGAACTCTTAAGATCAATTCTCTTAGAAACTACTACATACAGTATTATTAATTTTAATTGTCATGCTGTGCATTATATTACAAGCCTTTTTTATTTTATAACTAGGACTTTGTATCCTTTGATCCCCTTTACCCATTTGATCCATGACCACTCTTTCTCTGACAACCACCAATCAGTTCTCTACATTTATGACCTTATTTTTGACTTCCATACATAACCAAGATCATATGCATTTATCTTTCTTCTACCTGACTTATTTCACTTAGCATGATGCCCTTAATATCCATCTGTGGTGTAACAAATGGCAAGATTTCTTTCTTTTTTTATGACAATAACATATAATACATATTATATGTAAAATTTATACATCCATTGATGGATTTTTAAACTGTTTCCATATCTTGGCTATCATAAGCATTGTTACAGTGAACATGAGGTTGCATATATATTTTTGAGTTAGTTTTTTCATTTTTTTTAGATCTTTAGATAAATACCCAGAAGTGGAATTGCCAGGTTTTATATATATGTATATGTAGCTCCAATAGTAAAGAATCTGTCTGCAATGCAGGAGACTTGGGTTCAATGCCTGGGTTGGGAATATCCCCTGGATGAGAGCATGGCTACCCACTCCAGTATTCTTGCCTGGAGAATTCCCATGGACAGAGGAGCCTGATGGGCTGCAGTCCGTGGGGTCACAAAGAGTCAGACACAACTGAGCAACACACACACACACACACAAATATGTGTGTGTGTGTCTATATATATATACATATATATTGGAGCTTCCCTGGTAGCTTAGATGGTAAAGCGTCTGCCTACAATGCAGGAGACCCAGGTTCGATCCCTGGGATGGGAAGATACGCTGGAGAAGGAAATGGCAACCCACTCCAGTATTCTTGCCTGGAGAATCCCATGGACAGAGGAGCCGGTGGGCTACATTCCATGGGGTCGCAAAGAGTCGGACACAACTGAACAACTTCACTCACTTCACTCACTCATACATATATATATATATATATATATATATATATATATATATATATAATAGTTCCTGCTTATTTTTTTGAGGAACATCTCTAGTGTTTTCCATGGTGACTGCATCAATTTATATCCTCACCAACAGAGTACAAGGGTTTCCTTTTCTCCACATCCTCATCAACACTTGTTATTTCTTATATTTTTGAAAATAGCCATTCTGATAGGTGTGAAGCAGACCTTGGTTTTAAAGTTTTGAATGCTAAAAGTAACTATGGTTTTACCAAGGTTCTGATTTAAGTGTGCAGACAAAAACTATGGCTGATAGCTTCCATAATTTCAGTGAGTACTGTCTTAATCCCAGACAGAAACACCTGAGTGGAAACATTTATTAACATTTATTAGTATGATTTATATTTTACTTGTCATGGAATAAAGAGAATTTTATTTATTTCTAATCAAGAGTCCAGCACTATCAATATTTTATTTAATAGCTTATCTTTTCCTGTCTTAATATTTCAGTTAATTATTTCAGACAAGTCAGAGCTAATCACCTACTTTTTAAATTAGTTTTATCTTCATGGTTATTGCTGTCTCTGACCACAACCAAAATAAATTGTCATACCATGATGTAGAATATAGGTCAAAATTTTATTTCATGTATTATATTCTTATTTTCTTTTTCTAAGTGAGATAGAGCATCTTATAAGGGTACAATGATCCCATCAACTAAAAAAAAAGCTAGATGAAACCCAATTCATCAACTCTTGATGGCGTTAGAGACCTGCTAAATAAACATCTAGAAGTGAGAGGGGATGATGCAAGAAGAGGAGAAGGGTGAGGAGATGAGCAGCATTTCTCAGAAGGCGTTTTGTGATTCTGGGTGCAGGACTGGAAACCACCCAGCTGAGAAGTACTGCCGGGGAATTAAGAAACCAGCAGAGCTATTGCAATCTTAAAGCACTGGAGTGGTAACAGCTGGAGAGCTGAGAGGTCTTGAGCATTAAGTCTCCTACCCTAACATGGTTATATGTAAATTCTGAAGCTTCACAGAGTGAAAACAAAAAAGAAATCTACTAAAAAAAAAAAAAAACCACTAAACTAAAATTAATCTATGTTAGAAGCTAGGATTGCAGTTACCTTTGGAAGTGAGGGAGTTTGAAGGGGGCTTGCACATTTCTGGTAAGGTTCTGTTTCTCGAACTAGGTGATTTTTGCAAGCTTTATTCACTATGTGACCATTTATTAAGCTCTATGCTTATTGTTTCTGTAAGTTTCTATAGTATATTTCATGTATATATGTACATGAAGAGATACATACACAAGAAGCATGTTTCATGCATAAATATAGAGACACATAAATGTTTTAGGTATATATTTGTTTGTATGCACATATGTAGAACATGCATTTCTTCTATTATTCTTTCATGTCAGTAAAAGTGGTTCCTCTTAATGTTAAAAGTTGTTAAGTATGGAAAATTCAAGATTTTTACAGTGTAAGTCATTGGGGGAGAGATATCCACTCAATCAGTTAAGTTCAGTGTCTCAGTCACGTCTGACTCTTTGTGACCCCATGGACGGCAGCACAGCACTCCAGGCTTCCCTGTCTATCACCAACTCCGGGCACTTGTTCAAACTCATGTCCATCAAGTTGGTGATGCTGTTCAACCATCTCACCCTCTGTCTTCCCCTTCTCCTCCTGCCTTCAATCTTTCCCAGCATCAGGGTCTTTTCCAGTGAGTCAGTTCTTCACATCAGGTGGTCAAAGTGTTGGAGCTTCAGCTTCAGCATCAGTCCTTCCAATGAATATTCAGGACTGATTTCCTTTATGATGGACTGGTTGGATCTCCTTGCAGTCCAAGGGACTCTCAAGAGTCTTCTCCAACACCACAGTTTAAAAGTATCAATTCTTTGGCCCTCAGCTTTCTTTATAGTCCAACTCTCACATCTGTACATGACTACTGGAAAAAACAAAGCTTTGACTAGACTGAATATTATATATTTATATAGAAATGACTATGAATAAGAGGATTGTTACAAAATAAAATGTGTAACAACAATCCTATCAGTGGTAAGTACAGCTTCTTTGGCATTGTTGACCCAAACACGAATTTTGAAAGAAGTCATAGAAGCATTTGTTATTGTTGTTGTGCAGTCATATCCGACTCTTTGTGACCTATGGACTGCAGCACAACAGATTTCCCTGTCCTTCACCAACTCCTGGAGTTTGTTCAAACTCACGTCCATTGAGTCAGTGATGCCATTCAACCGTCTCATCCTCTGTCATCCCCTTTTCCTGCTGCCTTCAATCTTTTCCAGCGTCACGGTCTTATCTACACATAGAAGCTTAGATATTATCAAAGTTCAAATGGGAATATTCCTCATATCTAAGCCCTAAAGAACATTTCCTAACACAGTAGAGTTCCAAAGTTATATCTGAAGGAAAGGGCACCACAGAAATAAACCGTTTTTAATGGTAATTGTTTAGGCACCATTCATATGATCATACATAACCGTGCACTGTACATTTTTAAACAAAAATGGACTCAGGAAAATTATAGAGATGTGCAATAGATAAGGGTCACAATCATATTACTACTAACAAAACTTTGTGACACTCAGATACAAAAAATAACAATACAAGGTATCATCTTTACTGTACCTTCCTTCATTTATTTCCTCTTCTCATACATTTACATCAACTTGAAAAAAACTAATAGTATTTTACATTGTGAATCATATTTAAAATGACCAATATCAATAAATTGGACTATGTTCTTATTTTCAATGAGTTCTGTAGTATTCTTTTTTTTTTTTCCCTCTAAACTATATCTAACATCTATTGACCCTTTACTATGTGCCAGGTAGTGTTTTATATACTTCATGTTCATTAAATTATTTTATCTGCAGAAAAAGATACAAACAAATAGTATGTCATAGCTTCTTATATAATTTTGTCTAAATAAATGCAGAAATCAGGTGACAAAGACATGAGGACATCCAATATTTGTCAAATAACTCTCAAGTGAAAGTACAGGTATTCTAGGGAGGCACTCTCCTCCAGAGTCTCTTACCCTGTGTTCATAATGCTTCTCAAATTTAAGCCAATTTGGTTTCAAATAATAATGAAAGCTAAATTAACTTATATGCAGCATGCTTCACATTATAGTATTCTTATTTTCACCTGGAAGATTTTCAAATGATTTCAGTACTTCGGTTTCAATCTTCATTTAGGGAAGTATTTCTCAGAATTCAAAAGAAGATATATTTGGATTTTTTTTTTTCCTTTTCCTAAATTCTATCCCTACTATAAGACTTTACAGTGACATTCGTCCACAGTGTTCTCTTGACTTTAAAGCAAAACAAACAAAAAATTTAATTGAAGATTTACTAGAGAACAGGAACAGTGAAAACATAAAACTATTGTAGAGTTTAAAAAAAAAAAGAAAAGAAAGTCCTGGAAAAGAAAGTTGAATCTCCACCTAATGACCTTTTTCCCCTAAAGCAAGTCAGAAACTATAATTAATTCAGTGGAGTGATTGATGTATAGTTATTATATGTGCTGTGTGGTGTACATTTGCAAGTAAAAAAATGAATTTTTATATCAAACTTACTGATGGAACATGAGAATTTTGGTTGAGTCTTCTTAGATCAAAATGGTAATTATTGTGATTCTCTGGAATAATGTAGGGATAGAAGTTGGTATTCAAAAGAATAGACGGTGAGTTGTTCTTGGAAAGTTGAAAGGGGAGAAAGTGTATCACAAGGAATATAGTAAAAAAAAAAGTGACAAGCTTTGGAAATACACCAGCTAAAAATGGACCAAACAATTTAACTTCTTGGGCCCTTATTGGCTCCATCAATGAATATGTGGTCCCAATGCCCTTCAATAAAGCTTTGTGCAAAGGACAGCTGTGTGCATGTATCTTTGAGATGGAGATAGAAAGATGCAAGACAATTACTTGCTTAAGAGTGGACTAGTAGCATTGGTTGTGGACTCTCGGATTCCTTGGGAACTCCCTCACACAGTGAACATAAGCATGTTTCTGAATCCTGCTAGATGTATATGTAATCTCAAGTTACAAAGTTAAAAAAAAAAAAAAGGCAAAATCACTACCTGAAATCAGACCATGAAAGCAGTAAATTGAACTCCTAACATCAAGGCATGTCTGCCTCAGACCTGTGGCAATTGACTAAATCTAGGGGAAACTGAATCCATTATTGACCCAGGAAACAGACTCCCCACCAAGAATGAGTAAGCAAGCTTCTTGTAGAGAAAGCAACTAAGCCTGGCAGGCGTTTAACTTATCCCCTCCCTAAGCAGCTGAAACAATAAAGCAATATTGTCCAGCTCACTGCCCTGCAGAGAGGAAGAAGGCCTAAAATCATTTTGAACAAAGTCAAACAAAATTAGAAAACTGAAGAGGAAGTAGAGCAATATCTGAGTGACCACTATTCTTAGGGTAAGAACTTTGAAAACATTATGTCTCAAATTTCTTCTTAATAATTTTGTTAGTTAGCAGGAAAACCCCTTAGATATCACTACCCATATTTTTAAAGTCAGAAAGATGAGATTCCAAGAGTTGAAGGAAATTGGCCAATTCTTCAAGAGCTCATAAGTAGCAGATTCTGGATTCATAACATATTCTCTTCTCCCATGGGCTAAGGGAGAAATCTGGTGTTTATTTGAACTCAAAACCATAATCACTAGGAAAGCATGAAGTACATATTATATTTTCTTCCATTGATGAACAGGATATTTCAAAAGAATAAACAATTGTAGAATGTGGGGAATTTTCTCAATAAGTTTTCTGTCTAGGTGTTCTCAGAGAGATGAAATGACTTTCTAAACATGGTGGCTATCTTGATTCCTCTTCAATGTATTCAATCAGATTTTTAAAACTGTATCTCATTTTCCAGTTCTTCCTGGTGGGAAGTTTGCCCCGCTCTGAATTAGTTTGCTATAGCTAGAACTGGAAGGGAAAGACATTTTAATAAGCATTTTTGAGAGGAAATTGATATTATAATTGTTGTTGTTGTTCAGTAACTAAGTTGTGTCTGACTTTTTTGTGATCCTATGGACTGCAGCCTGCAAGGCTCATTGATCCATGGGATTTCCCAGGCAAGAGTACTGGCGTTGGTTGCCATTTCCTTCTCCAGAGGATCTTCCTGACTCAGGGATTGAATTGTGTCTCCTGCACTGGTAGGAAGATTCTTTACTACTGAGCCACCAGCCACTATAATATAGAATTAACTTTCAATTTTCCACATATATTGAGCTGATATTTATGCCTCTACAAATCTATCCCAAGTACAGCTCATATACATGCACCATGATATATGTGGAAGGATTTTTATTGCATTTTCCAAATTAAAACAAGAAATCTGAAAGCAATCTAAATGTTTACTCAATAGAGGAATTGTAGTATATGCCTTGTAGAATAAGTATATAATGCAATATACACCTTCTAGAATGGCTAGACCTTTTTAAAGGTTTTAAAAAAACATTGAGAAACTTTTGGAAATGTCTTTTAAAGATGAATGTATATCTATTTCTACTTTATGGCTTAGTCATTTCATTCAGAAATTTACCTAAGCCAAATGAAAGAAAAAGTTCACTTAAAAATTTTACATAAATGATAATAGGAGTTTTATTCATTGTAATCAAAAGCTAAAAGCAATCTAAATGCCCCTGTGAAAGGATAAACAAAATACAGCATATATCTTTGATGGAATGCTATGTGATGATAAAAAAAGAATGAAGTGATAATACTTCCTTGGATGTGTCTGAAAATTCATATACCGAGTTAAAGAAACCAATCATGGGACTTTCCTGCTGGTTCAGTGGTTCAGACTCTGTGCTTCCAATGCAGGGGACATGGATTTGATCCCTGGTCAAGGAATAAAGATCCCACATGCTGCATGGCAAAAAAAATAAAATAAATAAATAAATAAATAATTTAAAAAATAAAGAAGCCAGTCACAAAAGTGTATATTATGTATGATCTTATTTGCATAACTTTTTCCCTCCAAGAAGGTTTATTAAAGATAACAAAATTCTATATATATGGTGACCTCAACCTTCTGCTTCAAAACATGATACTTTCCTTAACTACTATTTTGATAAGTCAACCCACAGAGTTTCAAAAGGCAGTCCACTCTAAAATTAATAGACAAATACTCAATGCATATTACATGAATGGTCTAATTACTAGTACTCCTATCGTATAAGTCCTGGAAAATGCAAATGAACATAAAGAGACAAAAAGCAGATCAGCTGAAAGGAAGGTAGGAGGGTGGCAGTCTTGGCTCAAAGACAATAGACTCCTGCTTTTCTTACAGTATCTTTAAAGGCTTCTTTGAATAAATGATGCTTAATTTGCTGTATTACCTTAGGACCATTTCCAGAGGCTTTAAATTGTTTTTTCCTCTCTAAGTAATTTTCACCTCTTTCACTGGAAAGTGGCTACACATGGCTCCTCATGCTAACAGGCCAAAAATTCGATTTTGGGGGTGGGTTAAATTTTATTTTAGCAGAATTAGTTGACTTTTTTGTAAACAATAAAAGCTCTTAATGGGTTGCAAGGATATTTTCAGATAATTTTCAGCTATTTCACCAAGAAAGCTGTATTGATTTCTTCTCCAGTGCCCAGTATATCTACATTGAAGAAACAATTTAATTCGTTTACTAGAATTTTAGCTGCTATTTTCTTTTCTTTTCTTTTTTCACTTTTCATTATGGGGTTTACTAACTAGAGATTTAAATTTAATCTTGTTTTAAAAAATTAAAACACACTGTGTTTGTGCACCTCCTCTGTACCATTCCTTACATACTTACAAGGCTACTTCATCTGGGTTATAATGTTATTTTTTAGATAACATCTGACTGATCTTGACACCAGAAGACCATCTTTAGCAGCATACTATCCACCAATAATTTAATGTTCATTCCACTTCAATTTGAGCACACTGTAGTCCATGATAGAATGTTCATTATTTGCTTTGCACTGAACATATCATTGAATTTATATACATATTAGCTTAATTGCAAAGACTTGTACACATGAAAAATTGTACTGACATATGCTGTTTACATTGACAGAAGCTAATTGACTGTCATTTATTCTTTGATTTTGTTTAGAACATCAGAGATTAAAGTTGGAGTTTAAATATGTACATGTGGAAAACACATTAGTTGGAAAAATTATAAATATAGAAAATCTACAACAGTTCTCATTTTTAAATGTATGGTTCATAAAATTCAAAAAATATGATAACCACTGCCTGAGTGGATACAGTGGCAGGCTGTTTTGTATCTATGTGGATAATGCAATTAAGAACTCAGGATGTGTTAAAGACTTAAAGGGAATACCTGAAAACATAGACATTTTTAAAGAAAACATAGGCAGTATGTTTGACATCCATCTTAGCAATATCTTTTGGCTTTGTCTCCTCTGGGGATCAAAAAAAGGTAAAAATAAACAAATGGGACCAAATCAAGCTCAAAAGATTTTGCATAATGAAGGAAACCATCAACAGAAAGAAAAGATAACCTACTGAATTAACGAAGATATAAACAAATGATGTGTATGGTAAGGGGTTAACAGCTAACATATAAAGACTCATACAAATAAATATCAAAAAAGCAAACAATTTGATTTTTAAAAATTGTCAGAGGACCGATGTAACCATTTTTCCAGAAAACACATACAGATGGCCAACAGGCATAAAAAAGATGCTCAATGTCATTAAACATCAGTTCAGTTCAGTCACTCAGTCGTGTCCAACTCTTTGTGACCCCATGATTCGCAGCACGCCAGGCCTCCCTGTCCATCAAAAACTCCCGGAGTTTACTCAAACACATGTCCATCGAGTCAGTGATGCCATCCAGCCATTTCATCCTCTGTCGTACCCTCCTTCTCCCGCCCCCAATCCCTCCCAGCATCAGGGTCTTTTCCAATGAGTCAATTCTTCACATGAGGTGGCCAAAGTACTGGAGTTTCAGCTTCAGCATCAGTCCTTCCAATGAACACCCAGGACTGATCTCCTTTAGGATGGACTGGTTGGATCTCCTTGCAATCCAAGGGACTCTCAAGAGTCTTCTCCAACACCACAGTTCAAAAGCATAAATTTTTCGGCGCTCATCTTTCTTCACAGTCCAACTCTCACATCCATACATGACCACTGGAAAAACCATAGCCTTGACTAGACGGACCTTTTGAAATGTTGTTGCTGAATGATAAAATGCCGGTATTCTTGGCCTCCAGAGGAGACAAATTCAATCCGGGGTCAGAGACGAGGCTGGATCACCGCAGTGCTTTTGTGTAGTAAAGTTTTATTAAAGTATAAAGGAGATAGAGAAAGCTTCTGACATAGGCATCAGAAGGGGGCAGAAAGAGGAACCCCTGCTAGTCTTTAACTGTATGCTATATAGTCACTCACAGTCTGTTAAGGAAAAGAAAGGAATGTCTTAAAATTCAGAATGGCACCAGATAATTTATCTCAGGCCATAAAATGATTGACTTGAATCTTGTAGAAGGGCAGATCACCACACAAATAGTTTCATTTACTTAGATTAGGGGAACAATACCTGAGTATAACATACTGGTTTGTCAAGTAGTTTGAGCCATTTTGGCAGAACTTAGAGTCTGGGGTAAATGCATAGCACATTAACATAGCTTTAGATAAACATTTCCATAAGAAAAACGTATTGGTTAACTCAAGGTTTGAGAATAGTTAGCTTCAGGTGAAACCAGGTGTCATGGCAACACAGCATTTTAAGAAAAAGCTCCTTTTAAATTTGTATAGAGAAGAAAAAAATATCTCTAGTTTGTTTCCTCCTGCCTTTTAAGAGAGATAAAATGTCTGACACTTGCAGCCTATTTCCTCCATTTGGAGACCCCTGGCCTTCCTGCCTGTTACCCTCTCACTTTATTGGCAAAGTAATGTCTCTGCTTTTTAATATGCTATCTACATCAGGGAAATGCAAATCAAAACAACAGTGCAAAATCACCCTTCACACCCTTTAGAATTGTTATCATCAGAAAAACAAGAAATTAGTTGTTGGCCGATATATGGAGAAAAGGGAACCCTAGTACACTATTGGTGGGAGTGTAAATAGGATGCAACCACTGTGGAAAACAGAGTGAAGTTTCTTCAACAAATTGAAAATATAACTCGCATTCAGTTCAGTTCAGTCACTGAGTTGTGTCCAACTCTTTGCGACCCCATGAACCGTAGCATGCCAGGCCTCCCTGTCCATCACCAACTCCGAATCCACCCAAACCCATGTCCATCGAGTCCATGATGCCATCCAACCATCTCATCCTCTGTCATCCTCTTCTCCTTCTGCCCTCAATCTTTCCCAGCATTAGGGTCTATTCCAATGAGTCAGCTCTTCGCATCAGGTGGCCAAAGTATTGGAGCTTCAGCTTCAACATCAGACCTTCCAGTGAACACCCAGGATGGATGTCCTTCAGAATGGACTGGTTGAATCTCCTTGCAGTCCAAGAGACTCTCAAGAGTCTTCTCCAACACCACAGTTCAAAAGAATCAATTATTCAGTGCTCAGCTTTCTTTATAGTCCAACTCTCACATCCATACATGACTACTGGAAAAATCATAGCCTTGACTAGACAGACCTTGGTTGGCAAAGTAATGTCTCTGCTTTTTTAATATGCTGTCTAGGTTGGTCATAACGTTCCTTCTAAGGAGTAAGCGTCTTTTAATTTCATGGCTGCAATCACCATCTGCAGTAATTTTTGAGCCCACAAAATCAAAGTCAGCCACTGTTTCCCCTGTTTCCCCATCTATCTGCTATGAAGTGATGGGACCAGATGCCATGATCTTAGTTTTCTGAATGTTCAGCTTTAAGCCAACTTTTTCACTCTCCTCTTTCATTTTCATCAAAAGGCTCTTTATTTCCTCTTCACTTTCTGCCATAAGGGTGGTATCATCTGCATATCTGAGGTTATTGATATTTCTCCCAGCAATCTGGATTCCAGCTTGTGTTTCTTCCAGCCCAGCGTTTCTCATGATGTACTCTGTGTATAAGTTAAATAAGCGGGGTGACAATATACAGTGTTCATGTACTCCTTTTCCTATTTGTAACCAGTCTGTTGTTCCATGTCCAGTTCTAACTGTAGCTTCCTGATCTGCATACAGGTTTCTCAAGAGGTAGGTCAGGTGGTCTGGTATGCCCATCTTTTTCAGAATTTTCTACAGTTTATTGTGATCCACACAGTCAAAGGCTTTGGCATAGTCAATAAAGCAGAAATAGATGTTTTTCTGGAACTCTCTTGCTTTTTTGATGATCTATTGGATGTTGACAATTTGATTTCTGATTCCTCTGCCTTTTCTAAAATCAGCTTGAACATCTGGAAGGTCATGGTTCATGTATTGTTGAAGCCTGGCTTGGAGAATTTTAAGCATTGCTTTACTAGCGTGTGAGGTGAGTGCAATTGTGCGGTAGTTTGAGCATTCTTTGGCATTGCTTTTCTTTGGGGTTGGAATGAAAACTGACTTTTTCTAGTCCTGTGGCCACTGCTGAGTTTTCCATATTTGCTGGCCTGTTGAGTGCAGCACTTTCACAGCTTCATCTTTTAGGATTTGAAAAAGCTCAACTGGAATTCCATCACCTCTACTAGCTTTGTTCATAGTGAAGCTTCGTAAGGTCCACTTGGCTTCACATTCCAGGATGTCTGGCTCTAGGTGAGTGATCACACCATCGTGATTATTTGGGTCATGAAGATCTGTTTTGCACAGTTTTTCTGTGTATTCTTGCCTCCTCTTCTTAATATCTTCTGCTTCTGTTAGGTCCCTACCATTTCTGTCCTTTATTGAGCCCATACAATCCAGCAATTCCAGTTCTGGGTATTTAACCAAAGAAAATAAAAACACTAAACTGAAAATATATATGCATCCTAATGTTCATATAATTGTTTACAGTAGTAATGATACGGAATCAACCTAAGCAACCATAGACAGATGAATGAATAAGAAGATTGTATGTATATATAGTAATATAATGTTATATTACTCAGGCATAAAAAAGAAATTAAATTTTTTTTTTGCCATCTGTGACCTGGAGGGTATTATGTTGAGTGAAATGTCAGATGTAAAAATACAAATACTTTATGTTTTCACTTATAGGTGAAAACTAAAAATTGAAACAGAAAGAAAAACTGTTTTTTCTTTGCCTTTTTCCTTTGCCTCAGTATTTGCCCGAGGGGAGGAAACTTGGGCATGGGCAAAATAGCTGAAGGGGATTCAGAGGTACACACTACTATTTATAAAATAAATAAGACATGGAGATGTAATGTACAGCACAGGGACTATATTCAATATTTTATAATAACTTTGCATCATGTGAAATCTATGAAAATGTCAAATCACTATGTCATGCACCTGAAACTAATATAATATTATAGGTCAGCTATACTTCATCAAAGCGGGGGTGGGGGGAGTGGGGACAGAGAATTGGTGCAGAGTTCAGAGAGTAATTGAAGGATTTTTTACATAACATTTTAGAATTTAGAAATGATTGTACCTTTTATTGAGCACAATTTTCCAAGCAAGGGGCTAGCAAGAAGCTAAATGATTTATGTAGGATAATGACCTTAATTTCCACAAGCATGGGAGGAATTAAATCTTCCTTAATTTTTTGCAGATGATCAAACTAAATCCATGAGTGGCTAAGAACCTTATCTAAACAATACAAAGCTGAAATGCATTCTATGTAGCACAGAGACTACGAATGGCAGAAAATACATTCAAGAGGATGGGTTCCATTTAGGTATCAAAATCCTACATCTTGAGCAATGTGCAAGTCCCATTTGAAGAAAATATGCATTTGTGTGTGACTGTATCATTTTATACACAAATTTGTAAGTATCAATATTTAGTGTTGTGTAGGTTAGGTATTTATATATACATATGTATGGCATATGTATGGCAGTATATATATATACACATATATGTGTGTGTATCATATGTATGGCATAGGTAGGGCATGGGCCTTCCCTTGTGGCTCAGCTGGTAAAGAATCCACCTGCAATGCGGGAGACCTGGGTTTGATCCCTGGGTTGGGAAGAAACTCTGGAGAAGGAAAAGCTACTGACTCCAGTATTCTGGCCTGGACAATTCCATGGACTGTCTAGTCCATGGGGTCGCAAAGAGTCGGACATGACTAAGCAACTTTCACTTTATGGCACTTTATGGCATGCCTTAATAGATATAGTTACTGATGAATTAAAGAGGGAGAAAAAAACAAATGTGGAAAGTATAAATAATGACTCTGAGAACAATGAAGCAAAATGAATTTTTAGATCTAATTATTAGTGAATTAAGTGACAGCATTAACTCCTTACTGAATAAGAACTGGTTATTGTTGGTTCTTTAATGGACCAGAACCTGGTGGTCTGGAGTTGACGATAAGAAAGTAAGAGAGAGAGAGAGGCTGATATCCCCTGGTTTACACGGAAAGCCAATAGAGTCCTAGTCTTAGGGCTCACGGGGCTGCACGGAGGCACCAAGCGCCCTCTCGCCTTCTCTAGAGGGTCTTAGAAGCCTGGGCAAGAAAGTGAGCTCAGCAGGCCTCCACGCTCCAAGGAATTAGCCAGAAATAGAGAGAGAGAGAGAAAGACAGAAAGACAGAAAGAATAGAAAGACACGGGGACCCAAGCTCTGATGGAGCAAAGATGTTTTAATCAACATGAGTGTGTGCATATATACTGTCTTACAAGGTGGTTATTCTCAGCAAAGATAAAGATTAAAATTCCAGACTTACAAAACATAAGGCGATCCCTATCAAAGAGAGAGTGGCAAGCAATCACCTTTTACCGTATGGCTCATAAAAAGGAAGAGGGTACTTATCACTGTAATGAGAAATGCCTGGATTCCTCAGCCCTGGGGAAGGCGTGCCTCTCCTCTTAATTCCTGAATATTCAGGAATTAATAAGGGCCAGAGGGTTCCTGACAGATCCAAAACAGCACACAGGAAGTCTCTTGTTAAATGCTTCCTGACAGGTTATAATATTCAGACTGACAGCTACTTAGAAATCACAAAGCTTAAGGAGTTTGAGTTGTCAAAATTTGTTTCTGCCACTTCACAGAAAACTTTTCTGAATCAAATCCTATGGAAACTGGCATATATTTATATGTGTGAAATTACTAACAGCTTAAAACAAACAAAATGCATATGTTTTACATCTAAATAGTGTACAGTTTTGTAAATATAATAATGACAATGATCTCTGTAGACAAATGTCAGTGAGATAACTGATATTGTATTAGGGAGAGTTAGCTCATTGTTTGTGAACTGAATGGTTCCTAAAAATGAAAAAGTGATAGTCACACTTGACTCTCTGAGACCACAAAGACTGTGGATCATCAGGTCTTCTGTCTATGGAATTCTCCAGGCAAGAATACTGGAGTAGATTGAGTAGGAAATATATTTATTACTCCAGGGTATCTTCCTGACCTAGGGATCAAACCCAAGTCTCCTGCATTGAAGGCAGATTCTTTACTCTCTGAGCCACCAGGGAATAGTGATTTCTAAATAAACTATTTATATGGCTCAGAGGGTAAAGAGTCTGCCTGCAGTGCAAGAGACCTGGGTTCAATCCCTGGGTCAGGAAGATCCCCTTTTCAACTCAACCCAGTCCAATATTCTTGCCTAGAGAATTCCATGGAGAGAAGAGCCTAGTGGGCTACATTCCATTGGGTCTCAGAGAGTCAGCTGTAACTATCACCTTTTCTCTTTCATGAACCTTTCAGTTCCACAAACACTGAGCTAACTTGTGACCCATGGGGTCGCAAAAAGTCAGACATGACTGAGCGACTAAGGCTTTCATTTTCATTTTCAGTTTCATATTCTGTTTAAGGATGCCTCCTCTATTCAGATGGAGAAACACAGAAATATGTTACCAGAGTCGGGGATTCTGAATCACAAGCATGACCCACTGTGTAAGAGTTCTTGTTACAAGGTAAATCAAAGGGAATGCCCTTCTTCCTTTTCTGGAATATCTACCTCAAAAGAAAGAACCAGATCATTCCTTCCTATAAGCAACACTTAATTTATTAGTAAAAAACCCACAACATTCTTTCATCAGCTTGCATTTATTCCATAGTATATAGTTCTGAATTTCCCATCTTGATTGAATGGATGCTGCAAACCATAGATGTGCTGCCACATTTTCTGGTTATTATCAATTCACAGGGTAGTTTTTAACTCAGGTAATTTCACGTTTTTAAAACTTCTGTCACCATTTTTGAAAGGTATGCAAATAACAGCTGGGCTATTATTTTAATGTACTTTGAAGCACACCCAACTCATTTTTATGAAAGAAAACACCACAGAAACGTTGGCATCCTAGCTTATTCCCTTGTTTCCTGTCTATTATCTTGAAACCATACAGAGAAATTTGCAGTTATATTGTCAAAGTCATTTTGTCATCACTTTTCCAATTATGGGAGAAAAAATTTAGGCGAATTATCATCATCAGAAATGCAGGCTTATAATAGATGTGCCAACAGAAGCAGTTTTTGGGTTAATTTATATGGCTGTCATTAGCTACAACAGGAGCTATCCATGGAAATCTCCCGTTTCTACAGAAAAAGAATGCAGACATTTGAAAATGCATAATTCTAGGATCATAAATTATCAAAAGGATAATCACAAAAGTATGATTTTTTATTTGCTTTTGAATATATATCATATGATACTGCTAGGCAAGAAATTTAAAAAAAGTAGACAGTCTTCTCAGTGAGAGCTTTCTATGAGTATTTAATGTATCCTAAATGCTATCACTAGAGTTACTTGGAATATTCTGATGACAAATATTTTTGAGCATCTTCATGGCACCCTACTGTAGTATTCTTGCCTAGAGAATTCCACGGACAGAGGAGCTTGGCCGTCTACAGTCCATGCAGAGATGTACACAAATGAGTGTCCCGTGGTTGGACAGAGTTGGATACGATTGAGTGAGCACAGCACACATACTAACATCAGTGTAAGGATCTGAAGACTTTCTACACTACGAACATACACAGCATTATCTCACCATTCAAGGAAGCAAAATTCAAAAGCTCCATGAGTATCTGTTTGCTGAGTTAAAAGATTTAAGATACACAACTTTAATAATTCTAATGTAGAGGTAATAACTAGAAAAGGGGATAATCATGAATACCCTTTTATGTAGGAAGAACAAAAGGAAGACGATACTGAAGTGAGGTATATTGTCGGACATGGTCAAATAGGGTATAATGAGTTGTTGGACAGGTAAGGAAAATTGAAGTAAAAACCGCTGAAACTTTCGGACTGGATTTCCTTTCTCTTTTAGGGAAGGAAATGTAGCACAGGAAGGGGACACCATGAGTGTTCAGAAATAACTTGTAGCTTGCATGAATGGAGCTGAAGTTATAGACCCACTATACACGGGAAACAAAGAGTAATAGATGCTTTTGTCAGCTTGTAGTTTTCCCAATTAGCAATGCTAAATTTAGACCCAAGAATCAAACCCTGGTCTCCAGCATCACAGGCAGACTCTTTACCATCTGAACCACCAGAGAAGTCCATTTTTTTTTTTTTTTATATATATAAATCAGTATTTTCCCTAGTCAAAACATAGCCCCCTTAGTATTGCCAGGTATAAAAATGAAAATTTTAAATTATTTTTTTTCACCTTTTCCTATATTTCCTTCCTTTTCCATAGTCTCTTACACATTAAACGAGTGCACTTATTGCCCCAGGAAAAGGTTGACCAAGTCTGATAAAGAAATTATTTCAGTTTTCAATTTCAGGGTTTAAGCCTTTTATAGAAATGGTAGTGCTTTTGATACCCTATTTTTATTTGGTGTGTTTTTTGTGTATGTGTACTTTGAGTATAACTGTATTTTTTAGCTTCATTTATTTTTGATCAGAGGATAACTGCTTTAAACTATTGGGTTGGTTTCTGCCATATATCAGCATGAATCAGCCATAGGCATACATATGTCCCCTGTCTTGTACCTCACTCCCATCTCACCTTCTAGGTTGTCACATAGCACCAGATTTGAGCTCTCTGCATCTTAAGCAAATTTCCACTGGCTATCTAATTTTGCATATGGTTATGCATATGTTTCAGGGCTAGTTGTGTTTATTTTTAATTAAAAAAGCAGAGCATGCATATAGAGATAAAAGTCAGAAAGTCTCAAGCTGTATGATTCTTATACCATAAAGTTGTGAAGAATCCCTTATAATATGAAATATCATTTTCTTACCAAAAGGAAAAAGATGTTTCACTTGCAGGTATATTGACAGAGTGAGAGTCAGAGTGATTCTGATGAGAATTTATAGAGGGAATCTCTATAAGAATTACAATTTCCTGCTTTGATTCACTTAAATCCAAAGAGGCATGGACAAGCATATGCATGAAAATTCACAGATAAATTTGAAAGTATCCTCAACATATAAGTCTTCTGTCTTGTTTATAATGTAAGACCTCGAGAGAATGAAATTTTGGTTACATAAGGTGGCATAATCACAATATCTGAATGAAATGCTTAGGAAATAATGTCTAGGTGATCCAGCAGTTCTGAACACAGTACAGGAAATCATATTAAACTTTTCCACTTTTGCCATAAGTTTGCAGAGATGGTGGTTGTGCTGGAAAGTGAAAGTGTTGTTCGTTCAGACATGTCCAGCTGTTTGCGACCCCATGAACCATAGCCTGTCAGGCTCCTTTGTCATTGGAATTCTCCAGGTAAGAATACTGAAGTGGGTAGCCATTCCCTTCTCCATAGGATCTTCCCGACTCAGGGATTTAATCCATCCAGGTCTCCTGTATTGCAGGAAGATTCTTTAGCATCTGAGCCACCAGGTTCTGAAGTGATATGATAAATGATGATAATGGTAACATCTCCAGGCATATCTAAATTCTTAACATCTACTTTTAAATCTCTGTAATCACTCTCTAGAGAGTAAACTTTTATTATCCTTATTTACAAGTGAAGGAATTTTGTCAGAGGGAGGTTGAAAAACACCTTCAATTGTAGATTCTTTAAATTTATAATAAGACTCAATATAAAGAAATTTCTAATAGCTGGCCATGAAAGAGATAGGGGTTATTAGTAACAGATGAAGCAGAACAGCAAGGTGTTCAGAGTTTCATCAAGTCTGGAAGATCGGATACATGACATGCAACAGAGACCTCGTGGATGATTTATCATAGCCAACAGGGAAAACAAAAACAGTTGGCTAAGTCCACTCAATGGTCAGTCTATGTGATGCTTCACTAAAATAAACCAGCAATACTAGATACTTGATATTTGATAAATACTTTATATTTTAAATAACAAAGACTCACTTCTCACTATAAATTCTTATCCATAATGCTCCTAGGAATCATTCAGAAATCTAGAAAAGCAGCAACCACTATATTAAATGTTAACACTTGCTAGGCTAAAGAGAAAAGTAAAACTATGTGTGAATGAATGATCTTACATTGCATTTTAATCCTCTGACCTACTATTGACATGTATAATTAACATGTCCCATAAGTAATTTGCTATTAATTTACCTACTAATCACTTAGCAATTAAACATATGATCCCACATATACACAATAAATTTCTGAAAGTGAAATTCTATTTTTGCCTCTAGAAATCAGAACTGTATATATTTGGCAACTCGCTTTTCACCTTTTGGATTGCCACACATTTAACTCATTTTTATTTCCGAATAAAAACAGGCTCCTTGATTCCCTCACAATGGCAAGCACTTCATTTTCCTAGCCTGCTCCTGTGTCAAACATAAAATCCTGTATCTTTTGAGGTTTTCTCTTCTCTGTTACTCTCCTTGGTCACATACAAAGTGGCTGTTGAACAATATGTCTTTGTTGGTGTCAGAGCAACTCCCTTAAGTCTTTTCATCCCTATAGAATATTAAGAGTTTGAAGATCATTTTAAATCTCAGGCAGTCACAAAGTCACCAACGCTCTAGTTTCTCTCAAGAATAGTTCATGTTTTCCTTTTGTTGCTGTTTTTGGAATTGGAATATAATTGCCTTAAAATGTTATGTTAGTTTCTGCCGCACAACATCGTGAATCAGCCATATGTATACATATATCCAGAGAAGGTAATGGCACCCCACTCCAGTACTCTTGCCTGGCACCTCCCATGGATGGAGGAGCCTGGTAGGCTGCAGTCCATGAGGTCTCGAAGAGTCGGACACTGAGCGACTTCACTTTCACTTTTCACTTTCATGCATTGGAGAAGGAAATGGCAACCCACTCCAATGTTCTTGCCTGGAGAATCCCAGGGATGGGGTAGCCTGGTGGGCTGCCATCTATGGGGTCGCACAGAGTTGGACACGAGTGAAGCGACTTAGCAGCAGCAGCATACATATATCCCCTCTCTCTTGACCATTGCCCCCATTCCACCCTTCTAGGTCATCAAAGAGCACCAAATTGAACTCTCTGGGCTATACAGCTGCTATTTTTTATATTAATATGTTGGATATTTTTGAGTTCTACCATCTTTATTGTGAATTCTTTGAAGAGTCAAATTATATAATTTTCCTCTAAAGGGTATTATTTATGTTTGTTCTAGTTGACAGTTAACTTGGATGAACTCAAACTGCCAGCTCTGTTTCTTGGGGAGAAGTTTAACTTTCACTGAAGTTCTTGGCATCTACATCACGCTGGGGCCAGTCAGAGATGTGGGCAGTGCAAATACACAGAATCTAGCTCTCCTCATTAGATCTCTCCTTCACTAAATTCCCTCTTTCCACTGGCTGTGGTTGCCCTTAAACTCTTCACTATTTCTTCATATCAGAAAAGCTGTGTTTTCTCTCAAATTCTAGCCATTTAATGCAGTGATGAATCTGGCTTGTTCTCAAGCTAAAAGTCATTAAATCTCTACTATTACCCAATACTTTCTTATTCCTACAAATGTTTCCTTCCAGATTCTGCTTACTTTCTGTATTCTCCCCTTGCGTGTGTGCTTAGTCACTTCAGTTCTGTCCAGCTCTTTGCAACCCCATGGACTGTAGCCCACCAGACTCTTCTGTCCATGGGATTCTCCAGGCAAGAATACTAGAGTGGGTTACTATGCCCTCCTCCAAGGGATTTCCCTGACCCAGGGATCATGTCTCCTGCATTGCAAATGGATTCTTTACCCACTGAGCCACCTTGGAAGCCCAAAAGTACTTAACTATTGTATACAAGCTACCTGTTTGTCAGCTTGGATGGAGGCTTTCAGAGTGAAGTAGTCAGTCTGGTTTCTTCCAAGAGGTTCATTACTTTCTTATGACAATAGAAATCTGATTAACCCAGAAAAAGATATCTTAAATATACCTTTATGAGTACATATCTTAGGCCAATGATATATAGATATTGTTGAATTTAATTTATATTTACTGATGAATATTTAATTGTGTCAATTAGTTAGAAAAGACAGTTTGCAGTTTCCTACTCAAGAATTTAACTAACTAAAAAGGCAAAGCAATGGAGAAACAGACATAGAGAATAGACTTACTGACATGGGGAGAGGGGTATGGAAAGAGTAACAAGGAAACTTACATTACCATATGTAAAATAGACAGCCAATGGGAATTTGCTGTATGGCTCAGGAAACTCAAATATGGGCTCTGTATCAATCTAGAGGGGTGGATGGGGAGGGATATGGGAGGGAGCTTCAAGAGGAAGGGGATGTATGTATACCTATGGCTGATTCATGTTGAGGTTTGACAGAAAACAGCAAAATTCTGTAAAGCAATTCTCTTTCAATAAAAAAATTAATATTTTAGAAAAGGGCAAAGAAAGCACTCTAAGAGAAGATGCGCTTTAAAGTTAACCCAGCAAGTGGTTCAACTAACGTAGATACAAATGTATTGAATGGGTTTGATTAAGCAACTTCCTAGAGGGAAATTCTAGCTTTCGGTTCCCTGGTGGTATTCAAACACTTATAGTTTAGAGGTCAGAGAAAAGAAAAACTTAGCACTCAGGCCAAGTCATCATACTCATCTTAGCAGCTGGAAATATGTGAACAAGTGCAGTGACATTTACAAATCCCTTGATTGCGATGGATGATTAGGTGACCTTGGTGGTCAGAGAAACTTCTTATGTTTCTTCTTAGCAAGTGGAAGCAAAACAGCCATGAGTTGTACAGTCTCTCTAGAGAGACACAAAGTGAAACAGGTGGGGCACACACACAGCTTTACACTTCTCAGAAGAAAAGTGTTTATGTGAAAAAAAAAAATTAGTTAAACCTCTCACAATTTCTTTAATGATATCACAGCCAAGAATTTCAAGACATAGATTATTATGATATCACACTCTATGAAATGTTTTTTTTTCTGTAAACAGATGTAAAAGATTTTGTAGTTCTAAGCAATATATACACAATAGTAAGAAAGACAAAACTTTAAATTTAGAAAAGAATTTCTATAGTATGATTTGATAATTAGATAACCCTGGCATTTCTCCCCATTTGCTTTCCCAACTTAAGAGATATTCAGAGGCCACAGGGAATATTTTACTATTCCAGTCTTTCTCCTCTGAGGATTTCCTACCTATAAGTCAACTTTATCTTTCCCTTTGCTTTCCCCAGCTTTCTATCATTTACCTTGATCGACTGTCTAAATGTGCTTTTAGGAAGCCAAGTGTTAGTCATCTAATTTTTGTTGTAAATGCAACCAGGCTCTTTTTACTTTTAGCAAATGTTGACATTTAAATCATTCTGATTGTGGAACAAAGAAGTCAGTTCAATTCTGGGATCCATTAAAAGAGTGGTGTGAAAAGTATAGAAATATCAATATCTAGATACAGCAATTCTAACATTGTTAACTATACACAAGATCAAACCTGTCCATGTGAAAAGCTGATCTCAACTGACTTCTTCACCCACAGAGATCTGGTCCTGCTGCTGTGAAGAGGAGACAGAAGACAGATGTCAGCTCCACTAACTGGAAGACATGTGCCAGGAAGTAGATCCAAGAGGTGGTGACCTAGACATCTCTCAGAAAATTAACTGGGCTGATTTGAATGTATCCATTGAAAATATTATAAGTTCGTGAGTTAAAGCACAACAACAACAAAAAAGGGTAGGAAGTGCCTTCTCGGGTAGCCTATTTGGTTTAATACCTCACTCTACCACTTGATAACTTCTATGAACTCTGGCAAAGTAAGTATCCTCTCTCTTTGTCATAGTTACCTCCTTTGGGATAATTTCAAATCAGGTGACTTAAATGAGGTCATAAATAAGCTTGTCTGTCATATACTGTTTACAGATTCACACATTTATTCCCATTCCATCTTTTAATTGAGTTTATAATTAAACATGAAGCAGATGAGAAAAGAAGTTTTAAAGATTCTCTCTTCTAGTACTAAAAGAAATTCTCCCCGTCCCTGCTAGTGTATTCTTGGTCATATGGGTAAAGTCATACATTAGTGTTTTAGTGAATATGCCAGATATTTCATTTGTCTGTTTTATTTTACTGCAATTTAATTAATAGTTTATGTCATGGATCAGAAAATTGTCAGTTTTTCAGATGCATAAAAACCCAGAAACTATCACAATTAATTTTATTTTTACTCATCTTTTTCATATACCGTTCCAAAACTGAAAGTTTGTTATATTTGTCCTGATGAATTTTAATAACAATATATAAATACATAACTGCTAGCCTATAGTCAGAGAAGGAAATGGCAACCCACTCCAGTGTTCTTGCCTGGAGAATCCCAGGGACGGGGGAGCCTGGTGGGCTGCCGTCTATGGAGTCGCACAGAGTCGGACACGACTGAAGTGACTTAGCAGCAGCAGTAGCAGCAGCCTGTAGTTGCTAGCACAATAAGATTATACAGTAAAAAAATAGAATTTATCCTGCTTCTTCTGATTATGGACTAGGTGAGTAGATTTTCACTATTTCTAGTTCCTTCCTAAGGTACCCAAGTTTACTTTTAGGATATAGCATGGTCTAGAAAGGACAAAAAGTCATATAGCTCTATTTGTTAAGGTACTTGTCTTGTAACTATGAATAGAGCCATACAATTAAAAAGTCAAGGCAGCATAATAGGCAGTATAATGCGAGAGAATTTGAGCTAATTCCTTTATTGAGCCATGCTCAAAGACAGCCACCTTTAGATTTTCCATTCACAATAACCTAATAAATCCACTTACTTTTTAAGCCAGTTTGAGCCTGGTTTTCCAATGCTTGCAATTGAAAGAATCTCTCATCCAGCTCAAATTTAATAAGGATTTCCTCAAATTTATTCTGAAACTACCTTTAGAATTTTTATTCTTTCTTCATATGATTTCCAAGGCTTTCAACAAGTTGGAGTCTAGACGTAAATTTGCCCTTCAGGAGCATTTACAATCTGACTCTTGTTACTTTCCACCAAGTGCTCTTTTATACAAAAGCTTTTCAATGTTTTGCACATGATCTTCCTCTGGTACAGAGAACACCTTTCTAGAATTTTTTTTTTCTCTCCAATTCCAGCTCAATTCTCCTTCTATGAACATCTATCTAAGCTCTTTAGTCCACAATGAATTTTTTCTTTTCCTCCAGGGCAGTAACATATATGCATGATATTTATCAAGTTCCATTTCATATATGTAATCACAGTTATCAAAGGCTGTATAAATTTTGCCATTATTTTTCTCTATTTCACCTAAAACAATTCTATGTACACAAAAATCTACCTTTTTTGAACTATTTAATTTGCATTTGTGTTTTTTTCAAGACTCATTTGAAATGCAAATTGGACTGTATATTTGACACTGCAATCAAATCATTCTCCAGGACTTCAGATAGTTCTCTTAAGTTTTGCATTTTCTCCTCATTCAGTAAATATTTATTAAGAATTTAGGGTGTTCAGTTGTTAGCAATGCATCGAAGACTAATGGACAGAGTTTTTGTTTTCATGGTCTAGTGGAGAAGGTATACAAAAATTATACAAAGAAACATAAATCAGGAAAATAATTCAAACAATTGATTAGTGGACAGGGAAACTTTGTCTTCTTTGCTTAGGAAACATCTGCTATTTTCCTCTGGTACCAGTATTGTATCTGTTACATTATTTCTTATTTTAATTTTAACATAAAATATTAAAAGTTGCATTAGTGTAAGTTAAGGTGGATTTGGCAAACTTCCATTTGTACTTGTGGCTTCTGCCATTGATTCATTCATGAGACCCATTTTCAGTAAATACCATGTATAGAAAGTATATTCAGACACTAGTGATTATGGGCAGCAAACTCTTTCTAGTTTTGGATATTAATAGCAGAAATTATTCAGTACTATTGATTGTTACATATTAAATGTTCCAGCCAACTTTGTCATAAATGATGCCTTAGCCTTCAAGTAAAACTAAGGCTGGACTTCAAGGAGACTGAGGTGAACTTGATGGTGGAACTGTACAGAAAAGAACCCCACATACATCATGCAAGTCTGTTAATGCTAAACTGCTAGGCAAAAGTCGAAACTCCACAAGACCAAGCAAGGGCCACTAGTGAGTTGTAAGCTGAACAATTCTCAGACCTTTACACATTGCTAAAAATGGTTTAAGTTCTGAGTAATCAGGATAAAGAGATCTCGTTAAACACCCTAGTAATTCAGAAGATTCCCCATAAGGCCTATGCCTCAGTAGTAGGGATAAACTGGCCCTAGAATAGAACCTTAAAAAACAGTGAAAGCAACAATAATTAACCTACCTACAAACATAATATTTAGCTACTGAGCAAAACAATGTATGACAACATTTAAAGAAAGAAGACCTAACTTACCACTGAACAATTCAAAGTTCACAAAGTCAAGCATTCAGTCAGAAACTAGAAACATGGATTTTATACATCAACTCAATTCAGTTGCTAAATCATGTCCAACTCTTTGTGACCCCATGGACTGCAGCATGCTGGGCCTCACTGTCCATCACCAACTCCCAACGTTTACTCAAACACATGTCCACTGAGTTATACATGGTAGTATGTATATATTAATCCCATGTATAATCTTAATTTATCACTTTTCCCCATAGCTCCCCTTTGGTAACCATAAGTCTGATTTTGCGGTTTGTGTGTCTTTTTCTATTTTATATATAAATTCATTTGTATCATTCATTTTGGTGTACACCTGAAACTAACACAACATTGTAAATCAACTTTACTCCAATACAATTAAAAATAAAAAAGCTAGAAACATGGAGAAGCAAAAAATTTATGACCCAAAAGCAGATGGGAAAAATCAGACAAAAGAAGTTGGTTCATAAGTAAAATAGATGATAGAATTATCAGATAAGAATTTAAATGCAGCTATAAAAATATATTAAATAATGTTAGCATGATAAATATACTTATCTAATTATGTAGAAGCAAGGCAACGGAAATAGGAACCAAATGGAACACTTGAAGTTGAAAAATACAGTTACTGAAATTAAAAATTCCCTGGATAGGCTTCAGGACTGACTTGACACTACAGAAAACAACAACTAATAAATAGTGAATTTGATTTCCTAACAATATAAATGATGCAAATTTAACCACAGAAAAATCAAAGACAAAATAAAACAGACATAGTGACATGTGGGGGAAAAAAATCTGTCTACCATCTCTAATTGGAATCCTACAAAGGGGGATGATGGAATAATTGAATAAATAATGACTGAAAAAATTTCAAAGTTAGTGGAAACATAGGGAACAAAAGATACTGTTTCTTGCACTATGAGACTCTGGGATTTTTTTCTCTGCTTTGATTTTTTGTTTTGGGGGTTTTTTTTTTTTTTCTTTTTTTTTCCACAAGGGCTCCTCCTGACATGCCATAACTCTCTAATCTGGCTTGAAAGTTCATCCGTTTAGATGTTTTGAATTTAGCTCTTTAGTCTGCTTTCCTTTTCAGGTTAAAATTCTGGCAGGTGCTTCATGGAGTGGACTTTCTTGGGGAAGTTTTATCTCTTAAGCATCAAAAAGCTCTTAATGATTTCATTCTGCCTGTCCAAACTCCCACATTTAGACATTGTCCTCGCATTTACCAAAACATAGTGGAGAAAACAAACTGTGAGTTTTGTGTTTTTCAGGTCACAACCTCTCAAGCTATAAAGCAAACTACACTGTTTTCCATTTTCTGTAGTAGAATACTAATGCCACTGGCAGGAACTGAGATCTTCTGCCAGACTGCAGAGGGCTTTTAACGTTAATAAGGCATTAGGACACTGGCCTCAGTGAAACCATTGAAGGATTCCACTTTTTGTGACTTGATAAATTCAGCCTAACTGAACCGGGTGCATAGATGTTATTTTCAAGATGAGGGATAGAGTAGCTTTATCGATTAACAATTTACTATTACTGATCTAGAAACAGACTCTAAACCCAAACCAAGTGAATTAAATACAGTTAGCAAATTTTGCATGGATCAGTTGAACCAAATTATCATTATCAACTGCTTATTGATAACATATTGTGACACAGCTTGAGTACCTACAGTATAATTTAAATTTTGTCACCATCTCAATGCATTTTAATTACTTTATGGAAACAAGCACATGTTATTTGTTTAACTCAGTCCTTATAGGAATTATTTTGCTTTTTATAAACCAAAGAATTAATTTTCACTTAAAAAACACTTTGACTATACACATCCAATTTTTACATATGTTTATGTTATATAATTTGTGTGTGTGTTTGGTGTGCACTTAGTCATATTGGACTGTTTGTGACCATGTGGAGTACAACCCACCAGTCTCCTCTGTCCATAGGATTTTCCAGGCAAGAATATTGGAGTGGGTTCCATTTCCTTCTCCATTGGATCTTCCAGACTCAGGGACTGAACCTGCATCTCCTGAATTTGCAGGCAGATTCTTTACAACTGAGCCACAGGCTTCATGGTATAATAGTCACTAAATGTGTAAGAAATTATTAAAACTTTTTTTTTTCATTTTGCTGTGTTTGAGTTATAGATGACGAAGTTAACACTCAAAAAGACTAGATAACTAATCCAAAATAGCACTGCTTACCAAAAGCGTTATAATAGAGTGCCAAACTCAGTGTCTTTTAAATAGTCCCACACTGCTGATACTGAGATAGTTGTCATCTTTAAGCATTTTGATCTAAAAGCAGATGTTTCTTTCTATGAAATCTCTTCATTACTTTGGTTTTATGCCTAGCATGGCATGGCTGAGAACATCCTGGAATCATTTTAAATTCTTTTTTTTTCTGCATACTTTTAATGGCCTCTGTATGGTATTAATGATGATTGTGTGATGGAATGAGAATGGGGGGCTCAGGATTAACCATATTTGCAGTTTCCTGCATATTTACTCAGTATTGCTGCTTCTTCCCTTTTCTATATTGATATTCATGATACACATGTCAGAACCTCATTTTTGAGGCAAGACATTATTATATTTAGTCTAGAGTGAGGAAGATTTGGGTTCTTTTCCTAGTACTGGCATTTATTATAAATTCATAATCTGAAAAATTATTAAAATGGGAGTAATAATATTTACCTCAATAAGTCCATTGTAAACCTTAATTGAATTTATATAGATAAATAATCTATTAGAATTATTAGCCTAAACTATTTATTCAACAAATGAAGCCTGTTCTAATTATTTCCACCCATACCCAAACTCATGAAATATTAAGACAAATGTCTCTTGGTATATATTTGTTCCTATGTTTATATTGGCAAATTAAATTATATTAAGCTGTCTTATATATATTATACTGGGCTTAGCAAGCATTTATATTTTCCTATTTCATTTTTACATCAATGTCATTAGCTTGTGATAATTATATTCATTTCCCATATAATGAAACTGAATTCTGATTAAGTTATACAACTTTTGCAGAGTTGCATAGTAGATAATAGAGCTGAATTTAAAATACTAGTTGTCTTATATGAAAACTAAGCCTTTTCCACAAGAACAGAGTCTCTTGATTGTTTTTAAACTTTAAATCATTATCATCATTTGTTGTCACATGAGTACAAATTAATATATAAGAAAAGATGTTCATGAGCACAGTACTATCCTTCACTCCTCAGCTGTAAACTCAGAAGGATGGATAGTTTCACAGCATTTGGCATATATAATGCTATTGATTTTGTCTTCTATCAATCCCCAAACCTCTTATCCTCCTTAATAATTACCCCATACACCAAGCCAGAATCAGGCCATCATTCTGTCTCTATTCTCTGCCACATCCCTACATTTAAGAAAACCTACTTGACTCTCATGTTCACATTCTAAAATAATCTTGAGTTCTATGCCTTGTCACTGTGCTATGACTTATCATCTGAAACATCACAATAAGGCCTGTACCTATCTTTCTCTCTCATGTTCAGTTGCCTCAAATACACCTTCTATATTGGTACTGAGAAATGATTCTAAAGTCTAATATTATCATGAAAATCCCTTCTTGAAATTCTTCAGTGACTCTGTACTGTGTATAAAGTCCAAACACTTCAGTAAGTCACCTTCTGCAACAGGACTCCTACCTGTGTAGCCTTTCCTATCTTTCTAGTCAAACTTTGACAGAAACATAGTTTCACGAATATCTCAATGCTTCTACAGCTCAGAATGCCCTTCCTTCTCTGATTTCTCTGATCACTAGAGTTCAGTCACTCAGTCGTATCTGACTCTTTGCGACCCTATAGATTGTAGCACACCAGGCTTCCCTATTCATCACCAACACCCAGAGCCTACTCAAACTATATGTCCATTGTGTCGGTGATGCCGTCCAATCATCTCATCCTCTGTTGTCTGCTTCTCCTCCCACCTTCAATCTTTTTCAGCATCAGGATCTTTTCCATGAGTCAGTTCTTCGCATCAGATGGCCAAAGTATTGTAGTTTGGACTTCAGCATCTGTCCTTCCTGTGAACATACAGGACTGATTTCCTTTAGGATGGACTGGTTGAATCTCCTTGCAGTCCAAGAGACACGTAGGAGTTCTCTCCAACACCACAGTTCAAAAGCATCAATTCTCTGGTGCTAATCTTACTTTATAGTCCAACTGTCACATCCATACATGACTGCTAGAAAAACCATAGTTTTGACTAGACGGACCTTTGTTGATAAAGTAATGTCTCTGCTTTTTAATATGCTATCTAGGTTGGTCATAGCTTTTCTTCCAAGGAGCAAGTGTCTTTTAATTTCAAGTCTGCAATCACCATCTGCAGTGATTTTGAAGCCCCCCCAAAATAAAGTCTGTCACTCTTCCCATTGTTTCCCCATCTATTTGCCATGACGGGACCAGATGCCATGATCTTAGTTTTCTGAATGTTGAGTTTTAAGCCAACTTTTTCACTCTCCTCATTCACTTTCATCAAGAGGCTCTTTAGTGTTTCTTTGCTTTCTGCCATAAGGGTGATGTCATCTGCATATCTGAGGTTATTGATATTTCTCCCGGCTATCTTGTGCTTCATCCAGCCTGGCATTTCACATTATGTACACTGCAAATAAGTTAAATAAGCAGGGTGACAATATACAGCCTTGACGTACTCCTTTCCTGATTTGGAACCAGTCTGCTGTTCCATGTCCAGGTCTAACCATTGCTTCCTGACCTGCATAGATTTCTCAAGAGGCAGGTCAGGTGGTCTGGTATTCCCATCTCTTTCAGAATTTTCCACAGTTTATTGTGATCCACACAGTCAAAGTTTTGGCATAGTCAATAAAGCAGAAGTAGATGTTTTTCTGGAACTCTCTTGCTTTTTTGATGATCCAGTGGATGTTGGCAATGTGATTTCTGGTTCCTCTGCCTTTTCTAAATCCAACTTGAACATGTGGAAGTTAATGGTTGACATACTGTTGAAGCCTGACTTGGAGAATTTTTGAGCATTTCTTTGCTAGCGTGTGAGATGATGGCAATTGTGTGGTAGTTTGAACATTCTTGGGCATTGCCTTTCTTTGGGATTGTAATGAAAACTGACCTTTTCCAGTTCTGTGGCCACTGCTGAGTTGTCCAAATTTGCTGGCATACTGAGTGAAGCACTTTGACAGCATCATCTTTCAGGATTTGAAATAGCTAAACTGGAATTCTGTCATCTTCACTAGCTTTGTTCGTAGTAATGCTTCTTAAGGCCCACTTGACTTCGCATTCCTCTTCTTAATATCTTCTGCCACCTCTTAATATCTTCTGCTTCTGTTAGGTCCATACCATTTCTATCCTTTATTGTGCCTCTCTTTGCATGAGATATTCCCTTGGTATCTCTATTTTTTCTTGAAGAGATCTCTATACTTTCCCATTCTTTTGTTTTCCTTTATTTCTTTGTATTGATTGTTGACAAAGGCTTTCTTATCTCTCCTTGCTATTCTTTGGAACTCTGCATTCAAACGCGCATATCTTTCCTTTCTTCCTTTGCCTTTAGCTTCTGTTCTATTCACAGCTATTTGTAAGGCTTGCTCAGACAACCATTTTGCCTTTTTGGATTTCTTTTCCATTGGGATGGTCTTGATCCCTGCCTCCTGTACAATGTCATGAATCTCTGTCCATAATTCTTCAGGCACTCTGTCTGTCAGATCTAATCCCTTGAATCTATTTGTCACTTCCACTGTATAATCATAAGGGATTTGATTTAGGTCATACCTGAATGGTCTAGTGGTTTTCCCTACTTTCTTCAATTTAAGTCTGAATTTGGCAATAATATTAGGAGGCCACAAAATTGTATATCTGAATAAAACCAATTTATATTACATTTCATCTTCTGAAAATAATTACTGAGTGTCTATACTGTTTGACAGGTAAGGTGCAAATGGCTGGAGACAAAGAACTGCAAAGGAGGAATTTTCAGCCTTTCAGGGATCACTGACTTTAAAGAAATCATCACATAATAAATGTATATAGGCATAGCCATTTTATTGTGCTTTGCCTTGTTTCACTTCACAGATATTGGGTGGTTTACAAATTAAATGTTTGTGGCAACTGTACATTGAGCAAATGTATTCTTGTCATTTTTCCAACAGCATTTGCACACTTCATGTGTCTGTGACACAGTCTAGCAATTCTCAAAATTCATCATAGTTATATTCGTTATAGTAATCTGAGTTCAGTGATCTTTGAAGATACTATTGTAAAAAGATTATGACTCACTGAATGCTCAGGGTTAGCATTATTTTTAGTAAAAAAAAAAAAGTATTTTTTAATTAAACTGTGTACATTTGTTAAACATAATGCTATTACACACCTAGTGGACTACAGTACAGTATAAAGATAACTTTTTTGTATGCACTGGGGAGGCATAAAATTTGTATGACTCCCTTTATTCAACTCATCAAGCGGGTGACAGTGTAGGTTGGTAAACAGTCATTTCTGTTCCCAGATAGAAGAAAGTAAACAAGGAGATGTGCAAGGCTTCATGTAGCCACATCACATTATCTGGCACTATCATTCCTGTCGCCATCCAGTGTCCCTCCTTCCCAGGAAGACACTTACTGTGGAAGATCATCACCTCTTCCCGAAGAGATTTGGCTGCAAACTTTCACCCCAGGATTGCATTCACCTGGAAATCCAGGTTGATGTATTATGTACGGTTTTCTGACATGTATATCCTTGTTCTTTTGAATCCAATGAGCAAATGAGGTAGTGGAGGTCATAAAGGTTGAGGTTGTTGTCAGGATGGTCATCGATGGAGGGGTGGCGGGATGTTGACCTCCTGGAAAGACTCTATTCTCCCATGACACTGGACCAAAAGTTGACTAGCATCCACCCATAGCATTGTCCTGTCATTTTGCCTTCTGACGATGGTTTTAGAAACACTTTTCCATTTCTTTATTTTCATACCTCCTCCTCCCTGTGTAGACAGCTCAAATGACATTCAGCTGCCTTCCATATGTCTATGATTTAATTATAATTCATACTGTTAGAGAAGGATGCTAAATCACAGAGGTCTGTCAGAGCATGCTGGCACAGCATGGAAATTTTCCATAATCATCTTTTTTCTGACTTCAAATTTATATTAATGGTCATCGTTCCTCAGAAAGCTTCCCTAAGAAGTGCTGGCCACCAAGAATGGAAGCAAAATAAGCCATATATTGCCTCAAGCAGGGAATGACTGCTGTTCAATTGCATGAATGCCAATTTAAGATGCTTCACTCAAGCTGCCTATGACAAGGCATATCCCATTTCATAAACTAAGCACATATGTCCTATCCAGCTTACCCTGCGTGGACAGGAAGGTATTAGCTATCCTACCACAAAGATAGAAATTCAGAAATAGAACAACTTCACATGAGACAAACCAACTTTAAAAAATTGATAGGAAAGTCCCTGAGAATAGACATTTTAAAAGCCAAGAATTTTAAATGAATTATATCTAATAGAAAAAGCATTTGTTTAGCTAAAATAGGATGTGTAGCACATTAAGAGATAAAGAATTTAATCATATTATGATAGCATATTTAGGAGGTTTGATTTACCTGGCCTCTCTCATCCAGTTCTTGACACTAACAGGACAGATCCAATCCATAATCAGGCTTATTATACCTGTTCAGATTTTTACAGAGAATAAAAAGATTTGTTAGAAATAAACCCCAAATTAATTGAACTATAGCATGAAGATGATATAAAGATGTCTATCTATCTACTTAGTTATATGCACACAGATGCACTGAAAACTAACAATAAACACATGCTTCAAAGTCACCTGAAGAGCCAGGAGGCTCTTTGGTCTGTTTGGACCAAGAGCATCTTAATCAGTTCCTTTCTGTCCATGTTCTACTGACCCTACCATGTGTCTCATATAATATTTGCCCTAGAAAATCAACTCTATGGTGCTGTTTTTGTGCTGCTGAATTATGTCAGCTTGTACTCAAGAATTTCCTTAAATTTTACCTGACACCACTCTTTTAGGAAGGTCTATTTGCTGGCTGCTCTTCCTAATCTGGCAGTTGCCTCTGAGCTGTTGGTTTCTGTCTGTCTGCCTCTGACACTATCTCTCCCTTTCCCTTCCCCTGAATATGCTATCTATTTTTATGCACTAGATTTTCTGCTGTGCTGTGATGAAGGAATGAGAATTATAATTCTTTCAGTGGATGGAAACAGTCACTTCTAATTGGGATCTGATTTGACAGGGTTTTTTTCCCCATTAAACAGATATGTGGATATTCTGATTCTTTTTGTGAAAACCCATTAAACATCCCCATCCACAATTTCAGAAATTTTCAGGAATGTTTTGCTTTTATTTTTAATCATCAAATGTTTCTTAATTTATTCTCATCTATTAGGACAAAGATAAACTTCACATCAGTATGGGCAAACCCACTAATTCATTTATCATATCCCACTCCGAGAGGCTGGTATGAAACTTGTGAAAAAATATTAAGTGCTCAATAATGCCTATTAGGCTTCCTTGGTGGTTCAGTAGTAAAGAATCCACCTGCCGACGCATGAGAAGTGAGCTAGATCCCTGGCTCAGAAAGATCCCCTGGAGAAGGAAATGGCAACCCACTCCAGTATTCTTGCCTGAAAAATCCCATGAACAGAGGAGCTGGCAGGCTACAGTCCATGTAGATGCAGAGTTAAACAACAATAGTTTAGTTCAGTTGCTCAGTTGTGTCCGATTTTTTGTGACCCCATGGACTGCAGCACTCCAGGCTTCCCTGTCCATCATCAACTCCTGGAGCTTGCTCAAACTCATATCCAACAACAACAAATGTCTATTAACTTGCATTAAGAAAACATATTAAATTTGATAGACATAAATATAAAATGATGTGCATTTAATTTCCTTTGCCTCATGAGAGTTGACTTTTGTGAGGAGAAGACTGTATAGTCCATATAATTTATAGGCTAAGTTAGGTTTCTCAAATTAACAATAAGAATAACACAAAATAACTGAGTTTTAAAATATTTTTATTCTTTTTTTGTTTTTAAATGTCTTGTTTACATTTTCTAAACAACTTTATTGAGACATGTTTGACATATAAAATTGTGTATATTTAAGGTATACAGCTTGATGTTTTGATATGTGTATACATGGTAAAAAGATCACCACAGTCAAACTAAATAACTCATCTATCACATAGTTACCATGGTGTTTATATGTTGAGAAGATTTAAGATGTGCTATTATCATGCTTTACATTAGGCCTCTAGAACTCACTCACGTTGCGTAACTGAAAGTTTAAATCCGTTGACCTCATCTTCTCATTCTCCCCACCTTCTGTCCCTGACAACCACCATTCTATGCTCTGCGTCTATGAGTTTGACTATTTTAGATTCCACATATAAATAAGACCATGCAGCATTTACCTTTCTGTGGCTGGCTTATATCACTAGCAAAATATCTTCTCGTTTCATCCAGGTTCACACATAGAATATAGTTTTTATAACCAAAACTCTTTAATCAATTTGTTCCCAAATAGAAAACAATTATGAACCACATTTAAAGAGCAGATGTTGAAGATTTCTAAGACATAGTTGAGATGGTCCAGACTGACATCTCTAAAGCATCTCTGTTGAACTATTTTCAGGAAAGAATAAAAGCATATCCAGGAGCTTCTTGGTCACAGAGAATCACAAGTACTATTTGACATTATCACTTCAATTTTGAGTTATTAAAATTTCACATATGCTTTGTATAATATTTTTCAATATTATATTTGTATTTACTTTAGTTACACAATGATATTTTAAATTATTTCATACCAAGTAAAACAACAATGAACAAAAGCAAAATTAAACTCTCATGTTAATATTTTCTTATAACAAATATACTAATTTCACAAGCCTTCATGCATGTGTTCTGAATGTGAGACATCTGATATGACACATTAACTAAGTTTCAAGTAGTTTTCTTCATGAATTCAAGGTATACTTCTGTATAACCTTGATAGTAGCCTTGGTTGTGACACTTGGGGATTAGGGAGAAATGTCTCCTGTGATTGACTTTCCTGCTGCAGTTTCAATAAGAGCATATCAATGAAATGAAATAGTGATCAATGCAAAGCAATAGAAGAAAACAATAGTGGGAAAGACTAGAGATTTCTTCAAGGAAATTAGAGATACCAAGGGAATATTTCATGCAAAAATGGGCACAATAAAGGACAGGAATGGTATGGACCTAACAAGAGCAGAAGATATTAAGAAGAGGTAGCAAGAATACACAGAAGAACTATACAAAAAAGGTCTTCATGACCCAGAGAGTCACGATGGTGGGATCACCACCCAAGAACCAGACATCCTGGAATGCGAAGTCAAGTGGGCCTTAGGAAGCATCACTATGAACAAAGCTAGTGGAGGTGATGGAATTCCAGTTGAGCTGTTTCAAATCCTAAAGATGATGCCTTGCAAGTGCCACACTCAACATGCCAGCAAACTTGGAAAATTCAGCAGTGGCCACAGGACTGAAGAAGGTGTTTTCATTCCAATCCCAAAGAAAGGCAATGCCCAAGAATGTTCAAACTATCACACAATTGCACTCATCTCACACACTAGTAAAGAAATGTTCAAAATTCTCCAAGCCAGGGTATGTCAACCTTTAACTTCCACATGTTCAAGCTGGATTTAGAAAAGGCAGAGGAGCCAGAGATCAAATTGCCAACATCCCTTGGATCATCAAAAAACACAAGAGAGTTCCAGAAAAATATCTACTTCTGCTTTATTGACTATGCCAAAGCTTTTGACTCTGTGGATCACAACAAACTCTGGAAAATTATTCAAAAGATGGGAATACCTGACCTGCCTCTTGTGAAATCTGTATGTAGGTCAAGAAGCAACAGTTAGAACTGAACATGGAACAGCAGACTGGTTCCAAATAGGGAAAGGAGTGCATCAAGGCTGTATATTATCACCCTGCTTATTTAACTTATATGCAGAGTACATCATGAGAATTGCCAGGCTGGATGAAGCATAAGCTGGACTCAAGATTGCTGGGAGAAATATCAATAACCCCAGATATGCAGATGACAACAACCTTATGGCAGAAAGCAAAGAAGAACTAAAGAATCTCTGGATGAAAGTGAAAGAGAAGAGTGAAAAAGTTGGCTTAAAACTCAACATTCAGAAAACTAAGATCATGGCATCTGATCCCATCACTTTATGGCAAATAGATGGGGAAATGATCGAAACAGTGAGAGACTTTATTTTTTGGGACTCCAAAATTACTGCAGATGGTGACTGCAGACATGAAATTAAAAGATGCTTGCTCCTTGGAAGAAAAGTTTTGACCAACCTAGACAGCTTATTAAAAAGCAGAGACATTTCTTTGTCAACAAAGGTCTGTCTAGTCAAAGCTATGGTTTTTCCATCCTAAAGAAAATCAGTCCTGAATATACATTGGAGGGATCGATGCTGAAGTTGAAACTCCAATCCTTTGGCCACCTGATGTGAAGAACTGACTTATTTGAAAAGATCCTGATGCTGGGAATGATTGAAGGCAGGAGGAGAAGGGAATGACAGAAGGTGAGATGGCCGGATGGCATCTCTGACTCAATGGAAATTAGTTTCAGTAAACTCTGGGAGTTGGTGATGGACAGGGAAGCCTTGCGTTCTGCAGTTCATGGGGTCGCAAAGAGTCGAACATGACTGAGCAATTGAACTGAACTGAACTGAATTTAATATTGAAATACAATATCAGTGGGAAGGAGAGATCACCGCACAAGAAATTTGACCACTAAATATATTAGATTTTTTTAACTTAAATTTTCTCCTTCCAGTCTCAGTGGAAGTGGTGTTTATCCTCAGTTAATGCTCAGCCCCTCTACTTGCTATTTGGACTCCACACCATCTCATATTCTCAAGGATCTTACTCTTTTAGTTATCAGAATAATAATATCACTCCTGGGTAGCAAAACCAAGGAAAAAATATTCAAATCTAAAATGACTAAAAAGAGGAGTATGAGTTCAGTTCTAGTTTTATTTGTTAGCCTCGTATGTACCTAAAAGAGATCTGATAATTCTTACCCAAACTCAAACATTTAAAACTTCTCACATAATTGAGCTTCCCCAACTAGTGCGGCATGGGTGTATCTATTTGTCCCTATGAATTTTCAACTTTCATGGGAAAAATACTATTTTGCCTTAAGAAATATTTATTTATAGAATTTATGAAAGTCATGCTAAAAATAAAGTATTTTTCAAATCAAAGCTAAAATTAACCAGATTCTTTTAATGTGTTCTGACAACACCAACAAATCAGTTGTTCTTTACTTAATGTGAGTACTATATTACAAGTGAATGAGTTAGAACGAATGAAGGATTATGATGAAAATGTGCCACCTTACCCCAATCATTCTCTTCCATTTTCTTCTTCTTTTTGTCACACTGTGTCAAAAACTCATTTATAACACAAAGTGTTCTAGACCACTGCTGTGACCATACTGTTTTTTTTATCTTCTGGCATAAAAAGCTACAGCTGAAAAGTTGAAAGATGTCATCTGGTGAGAAATGCCCAAAATAGACTCTGTAATGTGTCTAACATTAGTTTTCCTAACTTCTTCAATATTTGGAATGTTATTAAATGTTCAGATTATTTTTTGAATTTTAAATTGTTGATGAGCTGATACAGAAGTGGATAATTAATTATATAATCATTCTAGTACAGTTTTCCCCACAACACTATGTTACAAACAAGGGACTAGGTCTTCCTGATTTCTAATTTTTATCATTATCACTATTATTATCATTATCATTTATCATTATTATCAATTATTGCCATTTATCATGATATATGTTATCATATATATTTTATTATTATCATCTATCATTACTACCTTAATTGAATGTTTAATTTGAACTCTATAATTTATGAAGTGCTTTACATGATTTTTTATATTTTATATTAATAACTGTAATTCCATGAGGTGGCTTTTATAGTCTCTACAAGTGGTATATTACAAAGAGACTCAAAAGTTTTAACAACTTGTCTAGCCTTACAGAACTAATTAATGACAAAACTGAGCTTGTGAACGCAGTTCTTTTATGTTGCAAAACTGGATTTATAAATGGTTTATACTGCTATTATGTAATACTACTTCTCCTAGTTTGGAAAAATAATAGGCATGATATAATGCTTGAAAAACAAATGGCTAGATTTTGCCTTTTTCACAAAAATAATAGAATAAAATTGTGCTTCATGAATGTCTACTATAGCCAAAAAATCCAGTGTGCCAAATAAGTGCATTGCTTTAAAAATTATTTCAAGCTTTTGATGGCTTTTATTTCATTCAGAGAATGGCATTGGTATAGAGTGATTCAATAACATGTCAGTCAAAAACAGAATTTATAGTCCAATAATTTAGGCACAGCCACTTTCAATCCTTGTTGGAATCAAGTTAGCTCAAAATAAATCTTTATTTGATATATAGCCCAGAGGATATCACCAACAATACTGTTAAGTGAAACTGTTATGCAAAGAAAACTGCAATATCTCCATGCTCCCTAGATTGCCATGAAGAACCTTGCCAATTCTAAACACACAGGGACCTATAAAATACATTATCCCAATTACAATTTCTAAGCAAAATTTTAGCATTTTCTATTTGATTTTCTTTTAAAATTATGGATGAATTCACCTCGAGAAAATGATCCTAGTCTATCTAAAAATAATATTTTATGATATGTTAATTCATAAAACCCACTTGTTAAAATACAAAAATTAGTAACCTGTAAAACTTAAGTGATTATTAGTCTACATAAAGATATATTTAAAATGAGGTCCTTTTATGATTTTCAATGAATATTCAGTTGTACACAAGGCAAATAAATGTATTGAGAATATAACTGATCTCTCATCAAAATTGCTTGCCTGGACTTTGGTCAAAAGGACCCCTCTTCACCCTGCTTTGATAAGTACATAATCAAAGTTACACCTATAAGGGATGCAACTTGTTCATTTAAGTTGATTTTAACAATTTTATTGAGGCATATTTATATGTACTTTTATATAAAAAATTCAATGATTTTTAGTAAATTTTTAGAATTTTACAACAATTACTACTGCCTTGAATACCGATTAGTCTAGTTCCATGAATCTTTTGTAAACTAAGGTGAAAAAATATTCAATATCATTTACTTATGAACTCATAAAAATTTATATCTGACATATTTTATGTGAAGATACTGAGATAGATATGAGGATACAATGATATAGTAATCAACAAAAATAACAGTAGTTTACAATAAATGTGTTCTTCCTGTGTTTCAGACACCATTCTAAGTGTTTTATATGTGTTAATACTTTTACTTCTTACAACAACCCAAGGTATTTGAATAAACTGATCACAAAGCATTAGAAAAATCTGCCTGTGTTTACTCAATTAATAAATGATGCAGCAGAATATCTTAAATGCACTCAATAATCCTTGTGCAGAAAATTAAAGCTAATAATAAAATAATCCTCATTATCCATATCCCTCTGTAATGAAAGCTCCGTTGTCCTGCACATCTTCAGAGAGAGAGAGACAGAGAAACACTGTCTCTACATCTTATCCCTAATTTTATCTTTTACCACCTCCAAGCATGTTCCATCCCTCTTACCTTGCTGAATTGCTTCCTCAAAGCTTTTAGAGACTGCATGTTATCAAATGCAGTAGTCAGCTCTCAGGAGAGTTCTGTTCTAAGTATTTACAACTCTTTTCTTTAACAGCTGTCTTCTCTAGGATTCTGTAATACCATAATGTATTGATTTTAGTTCTAGTTTGGCTTCTTATGGCTCTTTTCTGTTCTCGACTTGAGCAACCTCGGAATGTTATCGTTCCCTAAGATGCTGTCTTTAGCTGCTTATTTTCTTTTCATTCTAAATGCTCTCCCTAAATAATCTGCAGATTTTGAAGCACAATATTTATACCATTGAAAACTGCATTCCTATATGTTTGATCTATCCACCTTCAAAACTCATCTGTTTGACATTTCTTTTTGGATGTGTAGTACCCATCTCAATCCTAATGTAACAAAAACTGAACTCCTTTTATTGCATCACACAAACACATTCTTCTTTATCTCAATTTTAATGTAGCAAAAACATAACTCTTTATTGCATCACCCCAAACACAGTTTTCTTTAGTCTTCAAGTTTCTATATGTATTCCTCTGCTGTATAATATTTCTGAACAATCATTCCACCACTTGCTAACTTCTCTTCAGTACAAGGAGGCTGAATTTTATGGTAGGTGATTGAAACAGTCTCTCTCTCTCTCTCTCTCAAAAAAAAAAAAAAGTACCATGCTGTGAACTGAACTTGAGGCTGCTAGGATTAGCAAATTAGCGTTGTAACAACAAACCAACAAACTCAATCCTATCATCACAAGGAAATGAATTCCACCAACAAGCTGAATGAGGTTAGAAGAAGACCTCAAGCTCCACATGAGAACCAAAGCTGAGCTGGTACTTTGTTGCCATTTTATGAGACCTGTACAGAGGACACCCAGACTTCTAACCCACTGAAACTGTGAAATCATAAATTAGTGTTGTTTTATACCAATGACTTTGTCATCATTTGTTTCACGGCAACAGAAAATTAAGCAGGGAAGTTGTTCAGTCATGTCCGACTATTTGGGACCCTATGGACTGTAGCCTGCCAGGTTCCTCCATCCATGGGATTTTCCAGGCAAGAATACTGGCGTGGATTGCCATTTCCTTCTTCAGGGGATCTTCCCAACCCAGGGATTGAAGCCAGGTCTCCCAAAGTGCAGACAGGGTCTTCACTGTCTGAGCTACCAGGGAAGCCCTTTTCTTCTGGGGAAGAAAATTAAGCAAGTCTGGTGGTTTTTCTCAGTTTTTATTTTAAATATTCTGATTATCTCTCATTGGTATTTTTGCTGTCACTACTGCTGATCTCATTTCATCACTTCTAACTATTATTTCCTGAGGACCTTCTCTGCATTACATACATACTCTGCATACTTTTAAAATATTTTTAATACTTATTAGATTGAAGCAAATCAGTTCTCACTATCCTAAGATGAAAGGAATCACACTTTAATAGCCATAATCCCTACTTAACAGATTGTCAAAAACTTGGTCATCTCCCATTTTCCCTCAGATATTTTTGAACAGTCCTTAGAGTTCTCAAGTCCCTGAGTACCTACTGCTCCATGTTACTCATCAGGCCACCACATTACACCTCTGATGCTGCTGAACTCTGTCATTATTTTTTCCCCACAATGGGTCATATTTTCTCCTTCTAGTTACCATCACTGTCAATGTCATCATGGATTTGGATAAAGAAGATCCAATCCAAATTTTGTTACTCAATTAAAATTTGAGAACCAGTCCCCCCCCATAACTGCTTTTATTACAACTTAGACAAAGTTATGTATGGTAAAAATATTCTACTGAAATTTTAGAAAGTGGAAGAGAAAGACCAGAAAATAGCATACAAATACTCTCCAGACTCAACATACAATTAATTATTTTAATAAGCCAGTTTCCAAATCTCTAAACTGCTAGCTCAAATTATATGATGGTATTTTCCCCAACTTCCATGTGTAATTCTTATCACTTTTGTGTTGGTAAGTGGTATTTGTAAATCACAGAAACCAAATATAAAATAAGTAAGGAATCACAGCAAAGAGTCTAAAGAAATACAGCAATAAGAAGATAGCTTTAGGAATAAATGGAAAACAGAAACTTAATACCCTCAGGTCTGTGGATTTTTCTGCTGTATGCATTTGCTTTGTTCTTTACTTTCTATCTGAAGGTTGAATTCCTCTACTTCTTTAGTTCAGGCAGTTAAAAACATGGCTGATGGAAATTTCTGAATTTTACACGATGTAGCTTCAGACACACCTAGAGATTAATTCCTTCCCTCAGAGTCAGTTCCGAAATTCCAAAGATTAATGCCAATTGCCCCAGAATTAGTTATATTCCCCTCTATGAACCACTCAACTAAGCAATACTGTGCCATGAAGATGACACATTATATTAACATTCACAGTAACCATGTAGATTGTGTGTGTGTGTGTAGAGGTAGGTGGGAGTGAAGAGAAAGTTTAAAGTGGACCAATTTTCAGAGATTCTATGATTAGTAGTACTGCTACTGGCATACTGAGTACAAACAATCTCTATAACTAACTCATGGCATATAGGCTGTTAACTCAGGTTTTGCCCCCTGTCTCACTATAAGAAATCAACCAGAAAATACTAAGAACATGCCTTTACTGGGCACTATATATTTCTTAGAACTTCAATCCATAGGATTTACTTGAGTTCACTTAAGAAACAATTATTAGGTACTTGGCTCTACTCTGTGTTGAGGTCTAAAATATAGAGACAATTAAAAAACAGTTCTTCCCATGAGCATCCAGCCTAGAAATGGAGGCAGGCACATAATTGATATTTCAATGCAGCGCACTAGGGAGGAAAAAGCTCAAGGTGCAGTCAAGAAGCAAATAAAAGAGCTATCAAATCTGCATGGGTGGTTCAGTAATGATTTCCTGGGCCAGAATGGGAGCTGACCCAGGTTTACTGCTGAAAAAAAAAGCCAGAAAATAAAAAATTCAAGAAATTGGACAGTACAGGTGAAACAAAACCATGTGCAAAGACAGAGAGATATCAGAGAGCATGAGAATGTAGACATTTATTTATACCAATATTGACTTTTTAAAAAAAAACTAAAGCTAGTTTAACTTCTCGTCAAAGTAATGTATGTAGGAAGTTTAAAGAGTCAATTAGTTCGACAAGGCTAGTTATGAAAACATCTGCCGGTCCTAACCATTTAAGTCTACAGAGGCAAATATGTAAAACTCTTTTAGCTAATTCTGTAGTGTTTATGTCTATATTGATAAATAATATGCTTATGTAACTACTTATTGATTTTTCAGTACTAGTCTTTATCTATTGACTTCCTAAATGAGAATTTAACTTTCCTTTACCACCTTGACACACTCATTCTCATAATTCTCTTTCTCTCTCTCTCTCTCACACACACACACACACACACTCCATCTTCTAACATAGTTATAATTTTTGCTAAAACAAAATGGTGTTAACAGTTTGAATATTAAACATACTATATTTTGGTTACTGTGTTTCCTCAAAATGTTATTAGTTATTAGTTTTCCCCCTGGAGCTTTTAATAACTATATATATATATATACTTATTTTGCATTCACAAAAACACTATGAGCTAGTATATAATGAGCTATTATTATGTTTACTTTACAGTAAAGAAATTAAGGGTCAATAAATTGTCTAAGATCACACAGGTAGAAAACAGTAGATTGGTGTTTGAATTCAAAGACTCTAGGACTAACATCCAGTTGTGCATTTAACCATGATTTTTATGATGATTCTCAGTTGGAATAATATTTTCTGATATTTTTTGTTATTGACCTAGCCTTAGCACTTATGATAGTGTCACTTTAAATCCCCCTCCTACTTTGCCAAAAAATTGTTGCTTTTGAACTATGGTGTTGGAGAAGACTCTTGAGAGTCCTTTGGACTGCAAGGAGACCCAACCAGTCCATCCTAAAGGAAATCAGTCCTGAATATTCATTGGAAGGACTGATGCTGAAGCTGAAACTCCAATACTTTGGCCACCTCATGTGAAGAGTTGACTCATTGGAAAAGACCCTGATGCTGGGAGGGATTGGAGGCAGGAGGAAAAGGGGACAACAGAGGATGAGATGGCTGGATGGCATCACCGACTCGATGGGCATAAGTTCGAGTAAACTCCGGGAATTGGTGATGGACAGGGAGGCCTGGTGTGCTGCAGTTCATGGGGTTGCAAAAAGTCAGACATGACTGAGTGACTGAACTGAACTGAACTAATTTACCATGTAAATACTTGCTCTATACATTCAAACCCATAATGTGTCCTGTAAATTTTATCTTTTGCCTGGAACCTTCTCATTGTCTTCAGAAGAAGCTGGTGCTTCTTGAGTTTTCCATGTCTGTTAAATAGTCTTAATTTCCAACAATTCTTTCTTGTTATCTGAGTGTTTTATAACAATTTGCCCTTATTTCAAGGCAACTGCATTTTTAAAAATTTCTCCTTCTGAATGGTCCCTCTTTCTACCAGGTAACTCTTTTGTTTGCTTGTTTTCTGCTATTCTATCAGAGCCTAATGATTTGAGTCTATCCCCTTGTATTTAAGGCAAGTCATCTAAAAGCTAATTAGATCTTCTGAATGTACAGGATGTGTTTTCTTCTGTGATCTTTACTAACACATGATCTCCTCAAAGGTTTCCTCATAGAAATTGATGTGTTAATGCCTTATCTTGCCATCTGCTTTTGAGAGAACTCAAATTCTTTACAAAACATATAAGCTTTTACTTTATCATCAGGTTTCTGGAATGGTACCACCTTCTTCAGTATTATACCTTTAAAAACCTTTCTCCAAAGGATCAATATTCTGTCTTCTGTCACCATGAAAATGTAGTTGCTCATTCATTGTAAGTGGGGAAAGAGAGCTAAAATGGAGTAAGACTCCATCTTAACAGTCTTTCAGTTTATTTTATTTTATTTTTTTTTAATTTTGAGTGCATCCTCATGCTTCTATGTCCAGAGCTAACTGATGCCAACAATCTTGAGCCTTTGGGGGATCCTGTGATTCATGTAGAATTGCTTCTCTATATTCTCACTTCCAGCTTGGGATTCAGCTTCCTCCAGCCTTCTAAGCCATTTACTAATCACCTGTCATCCATCTACTTCTAGCCTCCCCCACGTCCATCAGTTTACTTATTAAAATTCCATTACCATTTTGTAGGTTTTAGGAAAGTACTAAAGGCATATACTCGTACCTTATTGTTATTTGGTCAAAATTGTTAGCCTATATATTTTATTCTGATTTATGCTTTACTATCCAGGTGCATGGGGCTTCCCAGGTGGCGCCAGTGGTAAAGAGCCCAACTGCCAATGCAGGCAACGTAAAATATGCAGGTTCAGTCTCTAAGTTGGGAAGATTCTGTGGAGGATGGCATGGGAACCTACGCCAGTATTCTTGCCTGGAGCATCCCTTGGACAGAGGAGCCAGAAGGGCTCAGTCCATAGGGTTGCAAAGAGCCAGATACGACTGAAGTGACAGCACACACACATACATTCAGGTGAAATGACACCTGGAGTCACTGAGACACAGACACCTATTTGCCCTGACACTTTGTCTAATATCTGTTGTGTAATTGTCAAATTGATTTATAAGAATGTAGGCCACACAATCACGACTCAAGCCTTGGAGTTAAATATCTGGCCATGTTACCATAACACATTTATAAAGCTTTATTTTGAATTTGTTCTGAAAATACAGTTGAAGAGCATAATGATATTTAAAAAAAACATATTTTATGTTACAGTTTCCCTGTGACATTTACATAATTTTGAGTCAGATTTTTTTTTTCATACAGCCAATTTACCACCTCCAATCTGCAATCTGGAAAACAATAGGTTTCTCTTGGCACTTTCTAACCTCATAAGCCAGTAAACCTTTGAAATATAAACTTAGGTTAAAATTCAGTTGACAAGTGACTTAGCCACCTCTGTTCTAGAATCTGCAGCCAACAATAGTAAGAACACGTTTGTAAGGAAAGTAATCAGGTATGATTAAAGTGCAAGAAACCAGAAGACAAACTACTCAGTTATTTTACAGAGTCTATTTTTTCTGCTTTGTTTTAAAATTTTCTTATTTCTTAATTTGTGGAAAATTGCTTTACAATTTTGTGTTGGTTTCTGCAATACAACAATGTGAATCGGTCATAATTTTATACATATCCCTCCCCTCCTGAGCTGCCCTCAACTCCCCCGAGCCCGCCCCTCTATGTCATCACAGAGCGCCAAGCTGGGCTCCCTATGTTATTTTGCAATTTCCCACTAACTATCTGTTTTAATACATGACAGTGTATATATGTCAATGGTACTTTCTCAGTTCATCCCACCCTCATCTTCCCCCACTGTGTCCACAAGTCCCTTCTCTACTAGGTTCATCAGTAGCATTTTTCTAGATTCCACATGTATGTGCTAATATATGCTTTCCTTTTCTGACTTATTAATACTTCACTCTGTATAAGAGGCTCTAGGTTCATCCACCTCACTACAACTGACTCAGATACATTCCTTTTTATGACTGAATAATATTCCATTATGTAAATGTACCACAAGAAGTATACTTTTTAAAGCATATTTTTGTTTCTATAGTGTACCTTGAGGAAATACAAAATGAGAGAAAAATATTGGATATTCTCACAGTCAAATTATAACTGTCATCAAAAAATAAGGAAAGCAGTTCTGTTTATATAGACCATAGGAAGTGTTGACTAAATACCCATAACTGAATTACAAATTAAATTATACTGTTTTCATGTTAAGTATATTTAACTTGTAAAATGTAAATTGGTCATTATTTTACTTAATTTATACAAAAGTTATTAATTGCTATATGCAAAGCATTTATACTTAGCGTTTTGCAAACATTGTTTTACTTAGCCTCCACACCAAACCTATGAGTTACATGCTGAGGCACAGAAAATTTAGGTATACATCCAACTTCATCTAGCTAATATTATAGAGTCAAGGTTATAGAATCAAGGCCCAGGCAATATGGCTTTAATTTTTCTTGCTACTTTTATATAAAAACTTTAATATTGAAGAGAAGCAGATGAATTGTTTTTAATAACAATGATGAAGATGTTCCAAACAGTAAAGATGATTGTTTACATTGGGAAATTCTGTGCGTGTCATATTTCTATGGCGTGTGAGTGTGTGCGTGTGTATTTTCTTGCCCAAGCACTTGTTCTCAGGAGATCAGATTTGGTGGGGGAGATTTTCTTTACATATATGAGTGGTCAGACTATAAAAAGGAAATGCACTGTGCTTGCCACCACATTGTATGAACTGGGCTTTGCTGTCGCACATGCCTTGGACTGAAGAAGACTCAACCATGGGAGTTCTGCTACCGCATGTTAAAACTGCCTTTCCATCTGGGTTCAATCCTGACACATGCCTTTGGAACATGATGAGATTTTCTGAGCAACAAGGTTTCAATTCTCAATCAGTCTATAAAGAGATTGACACAAGCTGGATTTGAGAAAGATGGTTTCTCTCCTCCTGCAACCTATATATCTACAGAGCTTAGACTCCTTCTTGGCAATGTGGAGATGCTAGAATTGTCCCTGGATGTGGGACTTTGCAAACTGTTCATGCTAACTTGGGTCAAAAGATAAATAGCAAGAAATTATGTGATCCTGAAAGCCAAGTTAGATCCTCAGAGTAACTGTTTCTAGGAATCAATTCTTTGATGTGCATGTCTATATCATATTTTCAGCCATGTTACTGACAACTAGAAAAGGTAGTTTCCCCTCTCTGAATTTGGTGTGGATGTGTTAGCAGTGGCCATGTAATAAAAAGCATCTGTAGGATGCAGAACTCTGGACACAAAAGGACATTGGTGATGAAGGAGGTGCAAAATAAAATAGCTACATAATCCATTAGCTTGAAAAATCTCTGACGAATCTAAGAAATGTTGTGAGGCAACTGATTCTGGGTTATTATGATACTGAGAGACTTGACATAAGACCTGTATTTTTAATAAAACAAACTACAAATGTCTTGGTACTTACAGTTTTAAAGACCCATGATGTGTCAAGCACCAATAACAAATCTGATATTCAGAAAATCTAAATGACAGCCCAAGAGCTCAAAAACAGCATGAGTTAGTGATGAAACTGTTGAGACGTTCTGGTAGTATGCTTATCTATAGCTATATATTATTACCCAAATTACTCAACATTTAGATCTCTACTGTGATATGAACTTGTGAATTAATAAATGTAGCATTAGACTACAGTCAATAAAAACAATAATTCTCTGTCAGTTCTAAGTCTGAACTTCACTTACTGCCCAGCAGGACAGAAGAGGAATACAGCTACTGACTGCTTACTTCAATATCTAAGAATGATAAATCCCTTTATTTTTATTCTGCTCTTAAAAAAATCTCTAGAAGTCAATTTTATGTTCCATTTTGCACAATGCATCATTCCAGGGTCAATTTTGAGTGTTAAAAAAAGCATTTTAGACTAAATACAAATTATAGTGAGCTTTAAAAGTACTTGTTTCAATTAATGAGATTTTAGCAATAACATATTGTGTATGATTTCAATTATAGCACTTGTATTATTGTGCATCATTAATTATAGTAATTTCTCCTCTCCACACTGCTCTTTTTGTTGTTCTATGGGCCTTCAAGTAGAACGAGAAAGCTCCAGATGTAAGTAAGGGAAAATGCCACAAAGGCTGAACTCGCTTTGGGGTTCAGACCACTGCGTGGGCCATATTGTGGTCAATGATGTGTAAAGGACAAATCAAAATGTATGGATGGAAACAGAGATGATTTTAAGCTGCAGTGTTCCCACATTGATCATGCCACTTCAACAACATGAAATTCAGTTGTTTCATTTGATATCTTAGGATAGTTTGTGTGTGTGTGTGTGTGTGTGTGTGTGTGTTTAAGGCTGTGCTGGGTCATTGTAGCCTTGTGCAAGCTTTCTCTGGTTGCAGTGAGTGGGCGCTACTCTAGTCGTGGTGCGCGGGCTTCTCTTTGCAGGGGCTTCTCTTCTTGTGGAGCATGGGCTCTGGGGTAAGTGGGCTTCAGTGGCTGTGGTTCTCTGGCTCTAGAGCAGAGGCTCAGTACTTGTGGAGCACAGGTTTAGTTGTCCCATGGCTTGTGGGATCTTCTTGGACCTGAGATCAAACACATGTTCTCTGTATTGAAGTGGATTCTTTACCACTGAGCCACCAAGGAAGTCCAAGGATAATTCTTAATTTAGATAAAAGGCTTTTATCAATGACTATTGTTGCAAAGCAAATCACCCCATAAGTTAATGGCTTGAAACATCATTTAATTAGCTCTTAATCAGATAGTTCCATTGGTCTGAGTTGGCTTTTCTGGACTTGGAAGATCTAGAATGGCCTCATACAGGTCTTCCCTCAACTAGGCTCTCTGGTGAAGCTGGACCTTCCAGGAAGTTAGCTCAGGTTTATATACATGATGAAGGAAAAGATTCCAGAAGCAGGAGAAGGCCAGCCCTAATGTGCAAGTACATTTAAAAATATGCTTTCATTGGGGGTGCTAATGTCCTATTGGCCAATTAAGACACGTGGCCAAATCCAAATAAGATGGAGAAATAAACTCCCCTTCTTCACAGGGACACCTTCAAAGAGATTGTGGCCTTTTTTTGTGTTTGCCAGGAAAGCCATTTTGCAAATTAGTGAAAATTAATGCAAAGTATTTATCATGTAAGAAAAGTTAAATACGTCATTGTTAATATAGTTTACAAATCATGCATCATTATTTAACAACATTTATTAGGAAAATGGGCTTCCCAGGTGGCTCAGTGGTAAAGAATCCTCCTGTCAATGCAAGAGACATGGTTTCAATCCCTGGGTTGGGAAGATCCCTTGGAGTAGGAAATGACAACCCACTCCAGGATTCTTGCCTGGGAAACCCCTTGGACAAAGGAACTTGGTGGGCTACAGTCCATGGGGTCACAAAGATGGGGACCTGGCTGAACAACTGAGCATGCACACATTGGGAAAATGAAATTTTAGGTTCTTCAAATTATAATAACAATGAATAATAGCTCTGAGCATAAATCTTTGTACATTTACTCAAGTATTGCTGAAGAAGAGCCACTGATAAGCATGAGCAATTATTTTTACATGAGGAATTTGGAGCAGAGAATATGTCTTTCCTAGATTTATGTGATTTTTTTCAATTTAACTTTTCCTTCTAAAGACATACCTATTTACCTTTGAAATCGCAATTACCAGGAATTCAGGGACTTCCTTTGTGGCTCAGATGGTAAAGAATCTGCTTGCAATTTAGGATGCCGGATTTGATCCCTAGGTTGGGAAGCTCTCCTAGAGAAGGGAATGGCAACCCACTCCCATATTCTTGCCTGGAAAATTCCATGAACAGAGGAGCTTGGTGGGCTATAGTCCCTTGGGCCACAAAGAGTTGGACATGACTGGGTGACTAACACTTTCAATTTCATGGACTTCCTAAATAGCAATTAAGGATATATTTACATGATATTGAAAGTTTTGGTGGTTAGAATTGTAATCTTTATCATGGCCTCCATTTGTCTGAATCAATGGCATTTATTTCACATTAAAGCCTCCTCAAACTACAAGTGACAAATGAAAATGATTTGACTATTCATCCCCAAATAATTTGACTATTCATCCTTGAGTTGAATGACACACCCTCTGTCTCAATAATCTCACCCAGTTTTATATCTGTAAAAATAGCAATTGGCTGTTGACCTCCAGATTTCGGCTTTAGTATAGGTGTCTGTCCTAAGCTCCAAGTCTGCCTAACTACACTGTACTATTTTTGAGTTGTGCTCTAAACCAATTAGAATTTAAATGGCTAAAAGACTCCCTGTATGCCTTGCTCATCTTTACACTATAGAGGATTCAGTAAACATACCATACTATATAAAATGCTAAGCAAAAGTGTTTGAAATGAAAATTGCCTGAGGAAATGTCCTTCTAAATCCCTTCACTTCAATGCTTAAGTGCTTCTCTCTAAGCTTTCATATCACTCCAATACCATCTAAAGTGACATTTTCTAAACTTGGCTTGAATCCTCTCTGTCATATCATGTTGGCTCTTGCAACTGCCAAAACATAATCCCTGATTTTGCCAAAGGTTGCTCTGCACCTGGGTTCTCTGGCTGCAGCCAGAGGGCCAGATATAAGAAGTCATCCTGGCAGTCTCCTGTTGGTTGGCTAGAGAATTGATGTTATTTTCCTGATGTTTTATTGTATACAGAAGTGTTGATGCTTTCCTTTCTTTTGTGAGCAAATCACTATATTCTTTGAATTGATGTGTAAATGATAATGTGGCCAGATGCTCTCAGCCACTCCTTATATATTTTAAAGAACAAATATTAACTACCTTACAAGGTGGCTGTGGGGATTACAGATAAATATGATACTTTAATATTCTTCCTAAATTGATATATTATGTGTACAAGTTAGCTCAAATTTCATTCAATTAATTCCTCTGAAATAACTTCACTGCACTAGTCAATTTTTGTCTGCTAAAGAGTCGTCAAAGTAAATAAACAAATTAAAATACTATATCCTTTTCTTTGACGGGACTTGTGGTCTAATGATTCATTAAATAGCATTAAATAGCTCTTGCAGGCATTCAATACTTTAGATTCTTTAGAGTGCTTTCATATGCATTACCTCATGAGTCCAACATAACAAATCAGTGAGGTAGACTAAAATGTAATTATTTACCCCATTAAAAAAGAAAGAAGTAAGTGCTCACCAAGGACATAAATTATCCCACTTAAGTTTACACAGTATTAAAATATTGAATTTCTGTGAAATAGATGAGTGCTTTCTCCACCACAGAAGACACATTTTAGAAAAGGAAAATTGATTTTCACTTGAAAAGATATACTTTAACATATGGATAACCATGGATAACCGAAATAAGATTTCAGTGTTGGGAAAAAAAAAAAAAAGCAATAACAGAAATCAGTCTCCTTGTTATATCAATTCTGTCTTCCATATCTAATTTGATCATTCTTTTATCTATGTCTAACCTCAAATAAGTATTTATTTTTATGTCTCCTATCAAAGCTATTAAGAAAATATACCTGGCAAGGAGGTAGGATTTATATTGAACAGATACGTATTAAAATGCTAGTTCATTCACTTAATAGATACGTCATCTTGAGTACATTGAATATCTTTTCTATACATTAATATATATCTGTGAAAATGAAAATAATCACATTTAACTTGGAGAAATTTTGTGATTTATGCAAAGCAGCTACAAACAGTAGTGACTTGAAAAATTCATGTTTCTCCTTACCCCTTCATTCCTCCTCACTTGTCTCTATTTCACCTTCTTTTTGAATATATAGTATATTTGTTTTGTATTTTGAGGTTCAAAGAGGAAACTTATTACAGACACGATTTTTTGTTTGTTTGTTTAAGCAACTTGTATGACAATGAAAAATTTAATGCACAGCAGTCAATGATATATGATCTCTCAAACATTTCAACCATGTGACTCTGTGATGGTAAAAAATAATGTATATATATGGCTGCTTCATGTTGATGTTTGGAAGAAACCAACATAATTCTGTAAAGCAATCATCCTTCAGGTAGAAAAGATAAATAAATCTAAAATTTAAAAAATAATGATTACAAAAGCAACAACCTATACAGCCTGTATCACAGACTTGGTAGATAGTCATAAAACTTCCAGCTCTAAGAGCTGTATTTATAGGAATGAAAAAGTGGCAGATATATCTACTTGAATTTACATCTGAACATATGCAAATTATCTTGAGACAATTAAGTAAACTCCATTTACTTATTCTGGAGTCAAACGTCTCATTTTAGAGCACACTGTTCCTACAAGAGTTACCTGTGTTAATTTAGTGAATGTGAGTAATAACCCTAAAGGATAAGATACCATCCTTCGGGAGCTGGTGGTGGACAGGGAGGCCTTGCGTACTGCAGTCCGTGGGGTTGCAGAGTCGGACTTGACTGAGCGACTGAACTGACTGACTGAAGGTGGAATGGAGACTACTGATTTTCACTGAAGGAAATAGCATGGTAAGATTCTCATTAATGTGAAAGTTTTGAAAGCAGAACAGTCTTGGCCTGGAGACAAGAGATGTACGTGACTCTCCACTGCCTTCATTTTAACCTGTCTCCCATTGCTCTGGAAATCTCACATAGGATTGGATCACTATCAAAATAACTTACAAAGCAAAACTTCCATTAGAAATCATAGTGCCTGTTGTAAACTCTGTCTTAAGTTCACATCTCTGAGTCTGAACAAGTGAGCCTAGGAGCTTATTAAGTTGCCTCAAGAAAATCTGCATAGATTATTGAGACATGATATAAATCCAAGTAAATATGTCTACCACTTTTCAGTTCAGTTAAGTTCAGTCGCACAGTCATGTCCGACTCTTTGCGACCCCATGAATCGCAGCACGCCAGGCCTCCCTGTCCATCACTAACTCCCGGAGTTTACTGAAACTCATGTCCATCGAGTTGGTGATGCCATCCAGCCATCTCATCCTCTGTCATCCCCTTCTCCTCCTGCCCCCAATCCCTCCCAGCATCAGGGTCTTTTCCAATGAGTCAACTCTTCACATGAGGTGGCAAAACTATTGGAGTTTCAGCTTCAGCATCAGTCCTTCCAATGAACACCCAGGACTGAGCTCCTTTAGGATGGACTGGTTGGATCTCCTTGCACTCCAAGGGACTCTCAAGAGTCTTCTCCAACACCACAGTCCAAAAGCATCAATTCTTCGGCGCTCAGCTTTCTTCACAGCCCAACTCTCACATCCATACATGACCACTGGAAAAACCATAGCCTTGACCAGATGGACCTTTGTTGGCAAAGTAATGTCTCTGCTTTTTAATATGCTGTCTAGGTTGGTCATAACTTTCCTTCCAAGGAGTAAGCGTCTTTTAGTTCATGCCAGTATAACTCTTGTTCTAGATACATTGTGTCTGTCTATCAGAATAATTTTATTATTATATTTATATATTGAATTAATTGAACTGATTAAATGAATATATTAAATATATTATATTTATATATTAAATAATATATATATTTATAAATATATAGACTATATTTATATATTGGCAATTGTATTTCCAATTATTATTAATTTTGGCCATCAGAAAGTCACTGAGGTTGAAATGTCCGGAAACTTTCATATTAAATGATTATTATTGATTGATTTATATTTAATGAAATTTCCTACTTTATCATATGCCATTAAATTTAAAAAGTACTCCTTGATGATCATGAATTCTCATTCTATTATTAAAATATTTTATTTTACATATTTTAAATTTATTAGTGAATCTTATATTTGTAGTGCAAACACCAAATAAAACTATAATGGAAGAACCCTTATATATTTAAATTAATCAAATAAACATATTTTAAAAGAATGTCTGCAAATTCTTTTTACTAATGGACAGCTCATGTGAGCCATGCTTTTACCAATTAATTTGATCTGTGGAAGGCAGAGACAACAGAAATTGAATAAAAAACATCATATCTTATTTTTTAAGGAAGATCTTAGTATGTATGCATGCAGGTTCAGACACTTTAGTCGTGTCTGACTCTGCAACTCTATGGACTGTAGCCCACCAGGCTCCTCTGTCCATGAGATTCTCCAGGCAAGAATATTGGGAGTCTTTTGCAATGCTCTACTCCAGGGGTTCTTCCCAACCTGAGAATCAAACTTGCATCTGCCTGTGTCTCCTGCATTGCAGGTGGATTCTTTATCCACTGAACCACCTGGGAAGCCCAAGGTCTTAGTTTATTCCCTTTTATAATATTATGAAATCCTACAAAAAATATTAACCAGTAAAACAGTCACAAGCTTTAACACAAGTTAAGGAAATTCATTTCAAGCTACAAAAATTCCAGTAAATTCAATGTTTATTGAGTTCTTATTATGAACAAAGCACTGTGTCTGCAAAAAAAAAAAAAAAAAAAGACATGTCCTTTGTCTCATTTAAAGGTACCATAATGTATAGGTGAAAAGATATTGGTAAACTAGTGAAACTTAGAAAAATTTTGTAAGTAATGTCAAGAACCATCATATTACAGGGCAAGCGAGAGGGAGCATTGGATATCTCTGGTTCCATGGAGACTGCAAATTGAAAGAAATAGAGCTCTGAAATGATGCCAACAGTGTAAAGTGGAAATGCTACCACTCATGAGAAGCTCCTTTTGACCTTCCTAAGGAAAATTTGATTTTATGGCTGGCTGGATTCTTGCTTCATTTTGCAGGAGTCTCTTTCCTAGTTCCTTCCTGCACAGCCAGGTACAAGTAACTCATGCATGAACAGCCATCACCCAATCAATCCTAAGATCTGCAGCCAGACCTGGGAAACTATTGATCAGTTTCCTACAAGTCACCTCACCATCAGATTCAAGACTTAAGCATAACTGAGGTAATTTCTGTATAACCAAGGGTGTATGATTCATCATACAAAAATTTTAAAAAGGCAAAACTAACCTGTATCCTTAGAAGTTAGGACAGTGGGTACCTTTTGGGGGGGGGAGTGTATAAAGGGGCTGAGGACAGTCCCTAGAGTGCTGGTAATTGTCTACTTCTCTTGTGGCTTCTATATGAGCTTGCTAACTTTGTATGTATTTATAATTCATGAATATATTACATGTTGTTGATTTTCACTCACTAAGGCATGTCCAACTCTTTGTGACCCCATGGACTGCAGCACAACAGGTTTCCCTGTCCTTCCCTACCTCCCAGATTAACCTCAAACTCATGTCCATTGAGTTGCTGAAACTATCAAACCATCTCATCCTCTGCTGCCCCCTACTCCTCTTGCCCTCAATATTTCCCAGCATCTGGGTATTTGCAAATGAGTCAGCTCTTTGCAAAAAGTAGTCAAAGTCCAGGAGCTTCAGCATCCATCCTTCCAATGAGGATTCAGGGTTGATTTCCTTTAGGATGGACTGGCTGTATCTCCTTGCAGTCCAAGGGACTCTCAAGAGTCTTCTGCAATACCGCAATTCAAAAGCATCAATTCTTCAGCACTCAGCCTTCTTTATGGTCCAAATCTAATATCCATTAATGACTACTGGAAAAACCATACCTTTGACTAGATGGAATTTTGTTGGCAAAGTGATGTCTCTGCTTTTTAATATGCTGTCTAGGTTTGTCATACCTTTTCTTCCATACAGCAAGTATCTTTTAACTTAATGGCTGCAGTCAACATCCAAAGTAATTTCAGAGACCAAGAAAATAAAACCCGTCAGTCACTGTTTCCATTTTTTCTGTGTCTATTTGCCATGAAGTGATAGATTTGGATGTCATGATCTTAGCTTTTTGAGTGTTGACTTTTAAGCCAGCTCATTCACTCTTCTCTTTCACTCTCTTCAACAGGCTCTTTAGTTATTTTCTTTCTGCGATTACAGTGGTATTGTCAGCATATCTGAGGTTGTTGATATCCCTCCCATCAAACTTGATTCCAGTTTGTAATTCAAGCAGCCTGGAATTTTGCATGATGTACTATACATATAAGTTAAAGAAGCAAGGTGAGAATATATGGCCTTGATGTACTCATTTCCCAATTTTGAACCAGTCCGTTGTCACATTTACAGTTCTGTTGCTTCTTGTCCTATATACAGGCTTCTCAGGAGACAGGAAAGATGTTATGGTGTTCCAATCTCTTTAAGAGTTTTCCATAATTTGTTGTGATCCACACATAGGGTCACAAAGAGTTGGACATTACTTAGCAAATGAACAACACAATCAAAGGCTTTCACATATTCAGTGAAGAAGAATTAGATTTTTTTTTCTTAATCCCCTTGCTTTTTCTATGATCCAACAGATGTTTGCAACTTGATCTCTTATTCCTCCACCTTTCTAAATTCAACTTGTACATCTGGAAGTTCTCGGTTCACATACCGCTGACATCTAGCTTGATGAATTTTGAGCATTACCTGGCTAGCATGTGAAATGAGCAGAGTTATATGGTAGCTTGAACGTTCTTTGGCATTGACCTTCTTTGGGATTAGAATGAAAATGGACCTTTTCCAGTCCAGTGGACTCTGATGCATTTTCAAGAAGCAAAAGCTAGAATCAAGATTGCGAGGAGAAATATCAATTACCTCAGATATGCAGATGACACCACCCTTAAGGCAGAAAGCAAAGAAAAACTAAAGAGCCTCTTGATGAAAGTGAAAGAGGAGAGTGGAAAAAATTGGCTTAAAACTCATCATTCAGTAAACTAAGATCATGGCATCTGGTCCCATCACTTCGTGGCAAATAGATGGGGAACAATGGAAACACTGACAGACTTTATTTTGGGGGGCTCCAAAATCACTGCAGATGGTGGCTGTAGCCATGAAATTAAAAGATTCTTGCTCCTGGGAAGAAAAGTTATGACCAACCTAGACAGCATATTAAAAAGCAGAGATATTGCCAACAAAGGCCCATCTAGTCAAAGCTATGATTTTTCAAGTAGTCATGTATGGATGTGAGAGTTGAACTATAAAGAAAGCTGAGCACTGAAGGATGAGTGCTTTTGAACTGTGGTGTTAGAGGAGACTCTTGAGAGTCCCTTGGACAGCAAGGAGATCCAACCAGTCCATCCTAACGGAAATCAGTCCTGGATATTCATTGGAAGGACTGATGCTAAAGCTGAAACTCCAATACTTTGGCCACCTGATGGGAAGAAATGACTCATTTGAAAAGACCCTGATGCTGGGAAAGATTGAAGGTGGGAGGCAAAGGGGACAACAGAGGATGAGATGGTTGGATGGCATCACCGACTGAATGGACACTAGTTTGAGTAAACTCCAGGAATTGGTAATGGACAGGGAGGCCTGGTGTGCTGCAGTCCATGAGGTCACAAAGAGTCAGACATGACTGAGTAAACTGAACTGAATTGAACTGAGTGCAGCACTTTAACAGCATCATCTTTTAGGATTTTAAATAGCTCAGCTGAAATTCTGTCACCTAGTCTAGATTTGTTTGTTGTAATGCTAAGTCCCACTTAACTTTATACTCCAGGATGCCTGGCTTTAGGTAAGTGACCACACCATTGTGATTACCTGAGTCATTACGTCCTTTTTTGTATAGTTCTGTGTACTCTTGCCACTTGTTCATCTCTTCTGCTTCCATCTAATCTTTGCCATTTTTGTCCTTTATTCTGCCCACCTTTGCATGAAATGTTCTGTTGGCATCTCCAATTTTCTTAAAGAGATTTCTAGTCCTTCCTATTCATCAGTTCAGTTCAGTTCAGTCGCTCAGTCATGTCTGACTCTTTGTGACCCCATGAATCACAGCACTCCAGGCTTCCCTGTCCATCACAAACTCCCAGAGTTTACTCAAATTCATGCCCATCAAGTCAGTGATGCCATCCAGGCATCTTATCCTCTGTCATCCCCTTCTCCTCCTGCCCCCAATCCCTCTCAGCATCAGGGTATTTTCCAATGAATGAACTCTTTGCATGAAGTGGCCAAAGTATTGGAGTTTCAGCTTCAGCATCAGTCCTTCCAATGAACACCCAGGACTGATCTCCTTTGGGATGGATTGGTTAGATCTCCTTGCACTCCAAGGAACTCTCAGCATCAATTTTTCGGCACTCAGCTTTCTTCACAGTCCAACTCTCACATCCCTACATGACCACTGGAAAAACCATAGCCTTGGCCAGAGGGACCTTTGTTGGCAAAGTAATGTCTCTGTTTTTTAATTCCAAGGAGTCTTTTAATTTCATGGCTGCAGTCACCATCTGCAGTGATTTTGGAGCCCAGAAAAATAAAGTCTGACACTGTTTTCACTGTCTCCCCATCTATTTCCCATGAGGTGATGGGACCAGATGCCATGATCTCAGTTTTCTGAATGTTAAGCTTTAAACCAACTTTTTCACTCTCCTCTTTTACTTTCATCAAGAGGCTTTTTAATTCCTCTTCATTTTCTGCCATAAGGGTGGTGTCATCTGCATACCTGAGGTTATTGATATTTCTCCCAGGAATCTTGATTCCAGCTTGTGCTTCTTCCAGCCCAGCGTTTCTCATGATGTACTCTGTATATAAGATAATTAAACAGGGTGACAATGTACAGCCTTGACGTACTCCTTTTCCTATTTGGAACCAGTCTGTTGTTGCATGTCCATACTGTAGTAAAAATTGCTAATTAAAAAATATCATTTTCAAGACTTTAATAATGCTTGTTGTTGTTTAGTCTCTACGTTGTAACCAACTCTTTTTTGACGCTATGGAGTATAACACACTAGGCTCCTGGCTCCATGGGATTTCCCAGGCAAGAATACTAAGGTGGGCTGCTATTTCCTTCTCCAAGGGACCTTCTTTACTCAGGGATTGAACCCGCATCCCCTGCATTGGCAGGCAGTTTCCTTACCACTGAGCTATATGGGAAGCCCTTTAAAAGTTCTAGAATCACATCATTTGGACTTTAATATTACTATCTATGTGAGCTCAGACAATTTGTCTTAGCTCTCTGACTCATTTTTATACTATATAGAAGGATATGATAATGTTGTAAGTCTCACTGTTTTGTTTACATAATTACTTAGTATGATAACACACATAAATTAGTTAAAATGCTATTTATCACTTAAAAAGCACTTAATAAATAACATTTTTTGCTGTGGTTTTGTAATATTTCTCTCATTATTTCATTGTTTATTTCTTTCTTAAAGTAATATTTGTACCTTATGAATTCCACAACAGCTTTCATATTATCAGTTTTTATTAGCATATGGCTCTTAAATTTGTAGTAGTACTGGTAATATAATTTTAGTATCAATGTTATGACAATTCATTGTGTAGCTTTAGGTAAGTCACTTTCTCACAGAAAAACTAAGTTTTACATATTTAAAAAACACTCAGTTTAGATAACATGAGAGCAAGAGTTTCAACTTACTCTAAATTTCTAATAAGCTATGTTAAAATAATATTATAAGTACATGCACATTGATTAACAAATAACTAGATCCAATAGTAATCATTTCTTTGTTGTATAACATGAATTTTATATCTTTAGGATATTCAATCTTTATCTTATTCCATAATAAAAAAAACTGTAAGACTCTACAGATAAGCAAATAGATAAAATATAACACTATTTCTAATACTATGTTTAGATCATGGGGTAGATACAGATAAACATAGATGTATGTATATATGTATTATTTTTAAACGCAGGTTCACACAAACACACACACACACATATATAAATACAAACATAGATGCTTCATTTTATAATCACATGAAGATTTCCCTTTACTGCTTAAAAGCACGATATGTGTGGTCAGAACTTTGTATTCTAGTTCAAGGAAGTCTGCTGAAAAATGATGTCTTTAGAAAAACATTTGAAATGCTTTTTTCAAGATGATAAAAGCAAGGATATTTTTAGAATTTTGAGGCTAAAGAAAAAGTCTCTTTTAGAGAAAATGTTTATAAGGAGGTATGTTGTAATATAAGAACTGAAAAGTCATGTTAAGAGAATAAATATAAATACTACTAATTGCGGGACAACTCAATTATTTAAACTGAGAGTAATATTAGTCTGCATAGAAAATATTACAAAAATAACAGTTTATGTTTTAATGGCAAACAAGTTGTTTTTCAGTTCAGTTCACTCCCTCAGTCATGTCCCACCCTTTGCGACCCTATGGACTGCAGCACACCAGGCTTCCCTGTCCATCACCAACTCCAGGAATTTACTCAAACTCATGTCCATCAAGTCAGTGATGCCATCCAACCATCTCTTCCTCTGTCATCCCCTTCTCCTCCTACGTTCAAATCCTTCCCAGTATCAGGGTCTTTTCTAAGGAGTGAGTTCTTCACATCATGTGGCCTGTTCAGTTCAGTCTGTTCAGTCACTCAGCAGTGTCCAACTCTTTGAGACCCCATGGACTGCAGCACACCTGGTCTCCCTTTCATCACCAACTCCTAGAGCCTACTCAGATTCATGTCCATTAAGTCAGTGATGCTAGTCAACCATCTCATCTTCTGTTATTCCCTTCTCCTCCCACCTTCAATCTTTCCCAGCATCAGGGTCTTTTCAAATGAGTCAGTTCTTCCCATCAGGTGGCCAAATTATTGGAGTTTCAGCTTCAGCATCAGTCCTTCCAATGAATATTCAGGACTGATTTCCTTTACTTTAGGATGGACTGGTTGGGTCTCCTTACTGTCCAAGGGACTCTCAAGATTCTCCTCCAACACCATGGTTCAAAAGCTTCCATTCTTCAGCACTCAGCTTTCTTTATAGTCCAACTCTCACATCTGTTAATGACTACTGGAAAAACCATAGCTTTGACTAGATGGAACTTTGTTGGGAAACTAGTCTTTGCTTTTTAATATGCTGTCTAGATTGGTCATAACTTTTCTTCCAAGGGTCAAGCATCTTTTAATTTCATGGCTACAGTCACCATCTGCAGTGATTTTTGAGCCCCCCAAAATAAAGTCTGTCACTGTTTCCATTATTCCCCATCTATTCACCATGAAGTGATGGGACCAGATGCCATGACCTTAGTTTTCTGAATGTGGAGCTTTAAGTCAACTTTTTCACTCTCCTCTTTCACTTTCTTCAAGAGGCTCTTTAGTTTTTCTTTGCTTTCTGCCATAAGGGTGGTGTCATCTGCATATCTGAGGTTATTGATATTTCTCCCAGCAATCTTGATTCCAGCTTGTGCTTCATCCAGTCTAGCATTTCTCATGATGTACTCTGTATAGAAGCTAAGTAAGCAGGGTGACAATATACAGCCTTGAGGTGCTCCTTTCTGGATTTGAAACCAATTGTTTTTCCATGTCCAGTTCTAACTGTTGCAGATTTCTCAGGAAGCAGTTCAGGTGGTCTGGTATTCCCATCTCTTGAAGAATTTTCCACAGTTAGTTCTGATCCACACAGTCAAATGCTTTGGCAAGTCAATAAAGGAAAAGTGGATGTTTTTCGGCACTCTTTTGCTTTTTTGTTGATCCAGCGGATGTTGGCAATTTGATCTCTGGTTTCTCTGCCTTTTCTGAATCCAGCTTGTACATCTGTAAGTTCATGGTCAACGCACTGTTGAAGCCTGGCTTGGAGAATTTTGTGTATTACTTTGCTAGTAAAGTAATTGCACTAGCAATTGTGCAGTTGTTTGAGCATTCTTTGGCATTGACTTTCTTTGGGATTGGAATGAAAACTGATCTTTATAGATAAAGATAAATGTATGCATGATTTCCTCCTTATGCCAGAACAGCATAAGCCATAATGCTATCTCTTTACTCAAAAGATATTTATTAAGTATATCCCTCTGAAGCAACTTAGCATGTACACACCTTATACAACAGTTTCCCAGGTGGCGCTAGTGGTAAAGAACCCGCCTGCCAATTCTGGAACATAAGAGATACAAGTTCAATCCCTGAGTCAGGAAGTTCCTCTGGAGGAGGACATGGTAACCCACTCCAGTATTCTTGCCTAGAGAATCCCTTTGAGAGAGGAGCCTCGTAGGCTATGGTCCATAGGAACACAAATGTTGGACATGCCTGAAATGACTTGGCATGCATGCACTTTATACAGCAAACCCTTTCAAAACAGCTGGAGATAACTTCTCAAATAAGGCAGATAAGTGATTTGTTCTCATATAAATTACATTCTAATGAGAAGGATAGACATAAAGAACTAAACAAATAAACAACATAATTACCAATTCTGATACAATTTGTGAAGGAAAAACAAGGTGATAAGACTATTTAGCAATTCTCTGCGGTAATATCAGATACATGTCAAGAATAATTTTTCTGCAGAAGTAATATTTCAGCTGAGAATCACAGGTGAGAATGAGTCAACCAAAGAAAGTGAATTTCAGTGAAGGAAAATAAATACAAAGGCTTAAAGTTCATCAGCAGAAACAGGATGGAAAGGCCAAGGGAGTCTTTTCTAGATTTGCCGCACTTCACACAAGAATCCCCTACTAACAGAGAGATTCCATGATCCTCATTCTGTCACTGCCTGCTATGGATTCACTGTTATAGACTGAATTGTGTTCCATGCCCCCCCCCCCAATTCTTATGCTGAGCCAAGTCCCCATTATGATAGTATTTGGAGATGCAGTCTTGGGGAGATAATTAGATTTAAATGAGGTCATAAGGGTGGAGCTCCCAGGATGGGATTAATGTCTTATAAAAGGATAATGGGGCTTCCCTGATAGTTTTGTTGGTAAAGAATCTACCTACAATGCAGGAGACCTGGGCTGGATCCCTGGGTTGGGAAAATCCCCTGGAGAAGGGAAAGGGTACCACTCCAGTATTCTGGCCTGAAGAATTCCAAGGACTGTAGAGTCCATGGGGTCGCAAAGAGTTGTACACAACTAAGCAACTTTTACTTCACTTGGTTATTTCACTTAAAATGATAGTGAGACCAAAATTTTCGTTCTTGAACATTTGAAGACACAGTAAAAAGATGGTCATGCTACAAACCAGGATGAGAGCTCTAGTGAAAACTCAGCAATGCTGGCATTCTAATGTAGGACTTCTGTCTTCCAGAACTGTAAGAAAGAAACTGTTATTTAAGAAACCCAGTCTATGGGAGCTTGTTAAAGTTGCCTGAGAGTTTACTCTGCTCTTTTCTTCCTGGTACCCACAGACTTGTAGCATTAGCAGTTCTCACTTTACGTGGTACTGATATGCATGAATTCTAATTACTATCATTTAGTTAGATAACACCAGACTTCCCAAACTACATCATTCACATTTCAATTACTACGTTATAGTCACTGGAAATAATCATATGAAGTACAAACTTCACTGCTATCTCTTCAGCCCATGGGTTGCTCTGTACATATCTAGTACTGTGTGCTAGCTTCTCTCCTGTGATACAGAGCAGTGGCTACAAGACAGCGCTCCCAGTCAAGCACAGATCACAAGGGTTAGCAACTGATGCACTGAAACCATTCTGTACCAATACAAGCATCCTGCTTTTCACTTTCAGTACAGTAGTCAATACATCACATGAGATATCAATAATTTTTATAAAATAGGTTTGTCTTAGTTGACTTTGGCCAACTGTGGACTAATGTAAGTGTTCAGAGCTCATTTAAGTAGGCTTTCCAGGTGGCTCTAGGGGTAAAGAACCTGCCTGCCAATACAGGATATGTAAGAGATGTGGGTTCAATCCCTGGGTCGAGAAAATCCTCCAGGGGAGGGCGTGGCAACCCACTCCAGTATTCTTGCCTGGAGAATCCCATGGACAGAGGAGCCTGATGGACTGCAGTCCATGGGGTCACAGAGAGTTGGACATGACTGAAGCAGCTGAGCACACACAGGCTAAGTTATGATGCTTAGTGGGTTAGTTGCATTAAATGCATTTTCAACATATCATGTCTTCAACCGAAGTTGTAAGTCAAGGGCGATCTGTACTTCACAATACAAAAAACACAAAGAATAAAGAGGTGGAAATTGATACAAACTTAGAATGGGATATGACAATTTGCCAAGTCACAGAAAACATGCTTACTTCATAAATGATGCAACTTGAAGTCAAGAGTACAATTTAAACTATCTTTGATAACTTTATTACAAGTCAAGGAAAAAAACACTTTAGTTTCTCAATGTTTCTAATGTATTCCATTTAGTACACTAGGTAAATGTTAGTTTTTTTTTTTGTTCTTTTTTTAATGATTTTTTTTTTAATTGGAGGATAATCGTTCATTGGAAGGGCTGATGTTGAAGCTGAAACTCCAATACTTTGGCCACCTGATACAAAGAGTTAACTCATTTGAAAAGACCCTGATGCTGGGAAAGATTGAGGGCAGGAGGAGAAGGGGATAACAGAGGATGAGATGGTTGGATGGCATCACTGACTCAATGGACTTGGATTTGGGTGGACTCCGGGAGTTGGTGATGAACAGGGAGGCCTGGCGCGTGCTGCAGTTCGTGGGGTCGCAGAGTCAGATGCGACTGAGCGACTGAACTGAACTGAACTCATTAACATGGTTGTGTTGTGAATTAGTCATAAGTATATATATGTCCTCTCCCTCTTGAGCCTCATTCCCACTTCCCCTGCCCCAGCCCTATCCTGCCATCTAGGTTGTCACAGAGCACCAGCTTAAGCTTTCTATGTTATGCAGCAACTTCCCAATAGCTGTCTATTTTACATATGGTAATGTGTATGTTTCAGTACTACTGTCTGTTTCAACAAAATGTTTAAAGGTCACACTTTTCCTTTGATTATGAAAGTCTTAGTTCAAATGTTTCTTTTTGTTTTTGTTTTGAGTTTTTGCTTTGACACTACCCACAACAGCAAAGATGGTCTGTGTACTTGTTTGTTTCTTGCTGCTGTCACTCCTCCTCCCTAATGTAAGTGCTTAAAGGAAAGCATTGTCATCTTCTTGGTTTGCTAATGTGTTCTAAGACCCTATAGTAGTTCTGGCATAATAATTGGGAGGAATAGAAATCAATGAATAACCAAGGAAAAGGAAAAAAAATGGTGGACAAAATTAGCCTTGCAAAATTTGGATATTATTTTAATAGATAGGAAGTCAATGAAAAAATTTAAGCAGGCTATTAACATAATCTGATTTATGTTTAAGGAGATAACTTTAACTTCTTTTTTAGATAATTAAGGTAATGTGGCCAGAAATGGAGAAAAAGGAGAACAGTAAAAAGATTAGTGCAGTGGTCCATGAGAGATGAAAGTGACTTGATTTAGCATGGTAATAGTCCAAAAAGGAAAAAGCGAATGAATATGAGATTTCTGTTGGAAAGTTCAGGAGTCTTGCCTACAGAGTGAATGTAAAAAGTAAATGAAAAGTGGAATCGAGGATAACTGCTGGATTTCTGATTGACATAGCTAAATAGATATTGACTCATTTGCCAAGATGGCAGACTCTGGGGGGGAAACAAGATTAAGGGTTAGTGGAGTGGATAAATATGTCAATTTTATTTCAGTGAAGTTTAAAATAGGTTTAAGATATTTGAGTGCAGTTATCAGATATCTGTCTTCTGAAGCTCAGAGTAGCAAACTGATGGGTGGCATAAATCCAAGTGTATATAGAAGTGTACTGAAAATTATAGGAATGGATGTTATCTCAGAAGAGAAGGTTCATGCTGAGCTCTGTGGCTGTCGAATAATTGCAAGGTTGGTAGAGGAGTAACAAGAAATAAAATGATCACTAAATTAAAAATCAGTATCACAAAACCCAATAGGTATATATTTTAAGAAAGACATGGTCCACTTGTTCATATTTTATTGTATCAAATTCAGTACTATGAAGATAAAACATTTACTATTTGACTGTTTTAGTATGGAGTTTTAGTTCACTTTGACAGAAATGATTTTAGGAGAGTGGTATAGATAAAGTCAGATGTAATTAAATTTAATGTAGTTAATGATTGATTTAGCTTTAAGTATATCATCTTGATATTTGTTTTGTTTACACCATGCGTACTTTGTTCCTGTAGTCTTTTGGCTCTGTCTTGTTTTGTATTAATTATTTTTACTTTAAGATATATTTACAGAAACATTGTGACCATATTACACAGTTCCAATATCCCTCACTTGAGTTTTCCTCTATTATCAAACATTTGTGTTAGTATGATATATATGTCTCAGTGAAGAAAACAATGTTGACACACATTATCATTAACTAAAATTCATACTTAATTCTGATTTGCTTAGTTTTTGCCTAATATCCTGTTTTCTTCTCTTACAGAATTCCATCCAAAATGCCACAGTATATTTAGTCATTACCTCCTTGGGCTCTTCTTGTCAGTAAGTTTCCAGATTTTCTGGTTTTTGATAACTTTGACATAGAAAATACTCCATGACCATCTTTTTAATGTCCTTACTTAGTAGATCAGTCATTTCTCTTAGAAACTTTGGTTCCTTTAATTGGAGAACAGTTTTAGAAAACAAGATTATTGTAGTTTTGCAGCAAAACTTGATAGAGAATAGTGTGAATTGCTCTACCTTGCTTTTCTTCTTTGATATTGTGTTGGATATTTTAGGTCTTTTACCTTTCTGTTAAAATTTTAGATTAAATTTGTTGATAAATTGGATTTTATTGGGGATTGTAATAAAAAATAGATCAGATGGGGAAAACATGAACAAAACAACACTAAGCCTTGTAGTCTATGAACACGGAGTATCTATCCATTTACTTATATCTTATTTGATTTCTTCCATATGAGTTATTTTTTTACATAGTCCTGCTGCCAAAAGATTACCAGCTTAGCATATTGCCTAAAAAAAGCATTTTTCCTTTACCTTGTTTGTGTTTGCAAATAAAACACTTACTGTCAGTCAAAAAGACACACTCATTCCCAAGCACATATACACATCATTTAAAATTTAATATTTGCCCCTTATTCTGTAAATATTTGTTTGAATTGCAAGAGGTAGTTATTTTTGTCAGGTTTATAAGATTTTATACATAAAAGGCCATTCTCTTGTATGTAGTCCTCTATACTGTGAAAAATGTATATTATTATGAAAATACCACCACAAACAAGGAATAGGATATTTCCACCACTACCCCTAAAACTTCCTTTATGGCACTTTATCATCAACTGTCCCATCAAAACATATTTGTCCTAGTAGTTATGCTTTTTTCCATGATTTTCATAACACTCAAACATACAGTTCATCTGCCTTCTGGCTAATTTCGCTTAGCATGTAGGCTTTTTAAAAGACCCCAATGCTGGGAAAGATTGAAGGTGGGAGGAGAAGGGGACCACAGAGGATGAGGTGGTTGGATGGCAGCACCGATTCAATGGACATGAGTTTGAGTAAACTCCGGGATTTGCTGATGGACAGGGGGGCCTGGTATGCTGCAGCCCATGGGGTCTGAAAAAGTTGGACACAACTGAGTGACTAAACTGAACTGAACTGTAGGCTTTTGGGCTTCCGTTGTGGCTCAACGGGTAAAGTATCTGCCTGCAGTGTGGGAGACCTTGATTGGAGACCTGGGCTCAATCCCTGGGTTGGGAAAATCCCCTGAAGAAGGGAAAGGCTACCCAATCCAGTATTCTCGCCTGGAGATTTCCATGGATTGTATAGTCCATGGGGTCACAAAGAGTTAGACACAACTGAGTGATTTTCACTGTAGGCTTTTAGATTCAATGTTGTGCATAAATCAGTTGTTGTTGCTCAGTAGCAGAGCTGTGTCTGACTCTTTGCTTGCCCATGGACTGCAGCACACCAGTCTCCTCTGTCCTCCACTAGCTCCAAAGTCTCCTCGGACTCATTCCCATTGAGTCAGTGGTGCTTTCCAGCCATCTCATCCTCTGCTGCCCCTTTTCCTTTTGCCTTCAACCTTTCCCAGCATCAGGGTCTTTTCTAATAAGTTAGCTCTTCACTTCAGTTGGCCAAAGTATTGGAGTTTAAGCTTCAGCATCAGTCCTTTCAATGAATATTCAGGTTTGATTTCCTTTAGAAATGACTGGTTTGATTCCCTTTCTGTCCAAGGGATTTTCAAGAGGCTTCTCCAGCACCACAATGTGAAAGCATCAAATCTAAGTAGTCAATCCCTTTTCATGACTGAGTAGCATTTTATTGTCTGGATACAATGTGCTAATCCATTCAAACTATGATAGATATTGGGTTGTGCTGGAAAAAGTCTTTGATCTAGAACACGGATCCCCAATTTTAAGTTCACCAGGTTGTTGGAAGGTGGCAATGAAATGACCCTGGGTGCTTACTCTGGACCTCTTCTGTGAGTGAAAATTATATAGCAATATGAGTTTTTGAGCTAATATCAATACTGTTTCAAAAACTGATTTGGAATATTTTAACAATATTTTAGAAATAACTGAAATAGAAAAGATTTGATGGTAAGCCCACCATAGGTAAATAAAAGGTACAACTTCTGGGCTACTTCTGGAATGAAAAAAAAAAGTATTTTTAACCTTTATTGGAATCTCAGTTTTGCATAAATGTAAGAATTTAAAAGAGGAAAAACAAATAACAAAAGCTTGCAGATACAAAAACAGTCATCTTGCATCTAATTCTGAGACCACCATTTACCAAATGGGTTTTATTTCTCACAGCCACAGTTGTAAAGCTGCAGTGGATGAAACTGAAGATTCATCAGGTTAATTAACTTGCTAAAAGTTACTAAGGCATCAAAGACTAAGTCAGAATTCAAGTTCAGGGTTGAAAGGGGATAAATTAGGAAAATGAGATTAACATATACACACTACTATATATGTAAAACAGGATTCCCACATGGCTCAGGTGTATAAGAATCCACTTGCAATGCAGGAGATGTGTGTTTCATCCCTGGGTCAGGAAGATCCCCTGGAGGAGAAAATGCCAACCCACTTCAGCATTCTTACCTGGAAAATTCCAGTGACAGAGGAGCTTGGCAGGCTACAGTCCATGGGGTCACAAAGGGTTAGACACTACTAAATGACTAAACAACAATATATATATATATATATATATATATATATAAAGTAGATAACCAACAAGGACCTACTGTATAGTATGGAAACTATACTCAATATTTTGTAATAACTTATAAGGGAAAATAATTTGAAAAAGTATATGTGTATATATACACATATAACATAATATACATACTCCTGAAACTAACATGACATTGTAAATCAACTATACTTCAATAAAAGTCAATAGATTTTAAAAAATTCAATTCTAATACATTCCAAAAGCCAAACTACTTCCATAATAACATGCTATTATTTTTTCACAGATGGTTACTGTGTAGGAAACCTTACCAAATATGATATATATTGGGGAAGTAGAGTGAAAGCAAATAATAGTAAAATGGTTTATTGGTAATAAAGTTATTGGACATCCATTCCAAAAGCTTGACTTCTCTTTCTTGAAAAGTCTGCCTACTAAGAAGGGGAAATGAGAAGAAAACACCTAAAACTGACCTAAGTATAGAACTGCTTTTCAAAGACAAAAGGGTAACATGTTTATCAAATGCTTTGTCAAAGAAGAATAAAGTCATACTTGACCTTTGTTTAGGAAATAATTATATTCCTTTCCATAAAATAACTTCTTAGTCTTCCCCTTCGGATTACTCCTTTTAAATTATATTCCATATTAAAGGTTAAACATTTTCTGCCCATACAATACAGCTATAATTTACAGCACACTGGTATGCTTTTATATTTATATCTTGCTTTAAATAACACATTCCCAGCTTTAGGATCTATTATTACATCTGGCAAAATTGAAATGAGAGCATTAGAAGTTTGAATTTAGTGAGGTGTGAGACCCTTAGGGCCTTTACAATGCTTTCTTAAAAAGCTAATCCCATATAGAATTGGATTTCTCCAGTGCCCTTGAGCATATGTGTTTTCTGTATTTCAAGTAATCTAATTCATGGCTCTTGTTTATATATAAAAGTGGGGTACATTACATGGTTATTCCATCTGCTTTATTTAAAATAAAAGACAGTTTTGTTTATTTTTTATTAAAATAGCATATGCATGCCTCATTCATATTAAATATATTGCAATGTAAGCCTTTTTCACAACAAGTTTCAATGTTTTTATAAGTATTCCAGATGGAGTAATATTATCATATTTATCCCTAGTTCTACCTCCTAAATTCCTAAGTATGGGAATTTATCCCATATTCTACCTCCTAGACTTGGTTTCTTAGTTTTAAGAATATCTTCTAATTTATAGTATTTAATCATAGATTTAGATAAAAATCAGCAGGGCATATAGTAACAAGAATACCTTCCTCAAGTGTATAATCATAATATACAATTACATATATAATATACAATTATGCACATAATATGCAATTTGATTTTGATTAATCTCTTGTAAAGTTCATATTTCAGAATTTATTCTCTATAATACTATGTGATGAGATTACAAAGAATATAAATTAAATAAGATCTAGGCAAGCAGAATGCCACCTAAACCCACATAAGTCTTCTTAAGTTTAACATAATATGGCTGAAGTACTCATGCTCTTCTTATTTTCTGAAAACAAATAAATGTGTCCTTAAAGTAGCATGTTATCTTTTTCTCCAATACTATATATTTGGAGTTCATGCAATTTTCCTGTCTTTTATATTGTATTCTACATCTGTGTTTTCTAGATTCTTAAACTTGCAGTTTTGATGAATCTCTCATAAATCGTGTCCAGGAAAGTTAAATTGACAGTTAATAAAGTTAAAAATTATCATCAAATTCCTCTTCTAGTCTCATGAAATTTGGAGAATCTTTAAAAACCGTTCATGGATGAAAACACCACTGTTTTAAAACATGAACACCTTGTGGAAATAAGAGTTTTATTTTCTTAAAATGACTTTAAACAGGATCCTGCTTGAATTCACTCAGACCAAAGGTTTTGTAATGGAAGACTTTGTAAAGTTGTATGGAACAGTCAGTTGTCATTTTCAGGGTACCCTTTCGAGTAGAGGGTTAACAGGGAAAAAATTCAATGTTTCATTTTTCTGACAGACTGAAACAAACTAAATATGTTTTTCTGAATGTACAGTATGGAAGTGTGTTCTCATAAAAATGTAGTTAAAAGGCTGGGAAGTTGGCATGTCTTACTGAAGGATAGATATTCTGAGACACCAGGTACTGGGCAGAGTGCAGGAAATTAAAAGATAATGAGATTGCGCAAGTGGAAGTCATAGCGATGTCAAGGGAACACTTTAATACATACTTTTGCCCTGAGAGTTGAAGACCGTCTGGCAGATCATCAGATTTCCTCTTGGCCTCTAACTCTACTGGGAGAAGAAGTGAACAATTTGGGGGGTTCACATTTCAGTACCTAGGTCAATAAGATTAAGACAAAACTCTACCTTTAGGAGGATAGGTGCAATGAGGAGATACTTGGGATATCAGAGTAATGATCATGAGAGCATCAGCACATGACATTACATCATTTCTTCTTTAAAGCATCTCTCTAGGGATTCTAATTGATGAGGCAGTTTAGATTTTGTCTTTTGGTATCTTTATTTATTTATTCATTTATTTTTGTGGTCCTAATTTTTTAAAATTAATTATTTATTTTACTTTATAATATTGTATTGGTTTTGTGATACATTGACTTGAATCCACCATGGGTGTACATGAGTTCCCCATCCTGAACTCCCCTCCTGCCTCCCTCCCCATCCCATCCCTCTGGGTCATCCCAGTGCACCAACCCCGAGCACCCTGTATCATGCATCAAACCTGGACTGGCGATTCATTTCACATACGATATTTTACATGTTTCAATGCCATTCTCCCATATCATCCCACCCTCGCCCTCTCCCACAAAGTCCAAAAGACTGTTCAACACATCTGTGTCTCTTTTGCTATCTCGCATACAGGGTTAGCGTTACCTTCTTTCTAAATTCCATATATATGTGTTAGTATACTGTATTGGTGTTATTCTTTTGGCTTACTTCACTCTGTATAATAGGCTCCAGTTTCATCCACCTCATTAGAACTGATTCAAATGTATTCTTTTTAATGGCTGAGTAATATTCCATTGTATATATGTACCACAGCTTTCTTATCCATTCATCTGCTGTCAGACGTCTAGGTTGCTTCCATGTTCTGGCTATCATAAACAGTGCTGCAATGAACATTGGGGTACATGTGTCCCTTTCAATTCTGGTTTCCTCAGTGTGTGCACCCAGCAGTGGGATTGCTGGGTCATATTGTTATGCCCGATGTCTGAATCCCTGAGCAGGAAGAGAGAAGGCTTCCATGACAATGCAACACACAAAAAAAGGGAAGTTTATTGCTGACTCGAGTCAGGGCTCCTGCCGCAACCAACACAGTGGTGCAGGATCAGAGACCCCTAAGCCCACGCTGTTACCCAAATTTATAGGGTGTGCTTAAGCAGTTGGTAGCTGGCTTAAGTGGATTGGTTGCATGTTTGCAAAGCAATCTTATTAGCCCAAACCTTCACAGGCTTTTTTTCAAACTTGGGCGTTTGCGGGCTTTTTCAGCTTTCCCCTGATAGGTTCCCTCTTTCTTACTAGGCACATGTTGATTGGCTGGCTCCTGGTGGCCTGATAATCATGTTACCCCAGAAAACCAGGCCTACTCCTAATCTAGGCTGCCTGTCATGGTGTTAGCCCTGGCAGCCTTACAGTATGGCAGTTCTATTTCCAGTTCTTTTAAGGAATCTCCACACTGTTCTCCATAGTGGCTGTCCTAGTTTGCATTTCCACCAACAGTGTAAGAGGGTTCCCTTTTCTCCACACCCTCTCCAGCATTTATTGCTTGTAGACTTTTGGATAGCAGCCATCCTGACTGGCGTGTAATGGTACCTCATTGTGGTTTTGATTTGCATTTCTCTGATAATGAGTGATGTTGAGCATCTTTCATGTGTTTGTTAACCATCTATATGTCTTCTTTGGAGAAATGTCTGTTTAGTTCTTTGGCCCACTTTTTGATTGGGTCATTTATTTTTCTGGAATTGAGCTGCAGGAGTTGCTTGTATATTTTTGAGATTAATTCTTTGTCCGTTGCTTCGTTTGCTATTATTTTCTCCCAATCTGAAGGCTGTCTTTTCACCTTGCTTATAGTTTTCTTTGTTGTGCTGAAGCTTTTAATTTTAATTAGATCCCATTCATTTATTTTTGCTTTTATTTCCAATATTCTGGGAGGTGGGTCATAGAGGATCCTGCTGCGGTTTATGTCGGAGAGTGTTTTGCCTATGTTTTCCTCTAGGAGTTTAATTTATATTTAGTTTCCCGAATTTAAGGGCAGAAGAACATCCAGAACTGGGGTAAGAGTGTGGGGTAACTGAGTGAGCTGTGCCATGTGTGCCGTCACTTCAGTCGTGTCTAATCTTTGCACTCGGTGACACTATGAAGTATTGCCAGCCAAGCTCCTCTGTCCATGTGACTCTCCAGACAGGAATCCTGGAGTAGGTTTCCATGCCCTCCTCCAGGGGATCGTGCCCATCCAGGGATTGAACGTGAGTTTCTTATGTCTCCTACTTTGGCAGGTGGGTTCTTTACCACTGGCGCCACCTGGGAAGCCCAGTGTAACTGAGAGGGGTGATGAAAAGTGACAAGGGAAAACGAGTGGGAGTGGGGAGGTGCAAAAACCAAGTAGGAGAAGGAAGGAGCCATGAGTCCAGGCTAACAATGGGTATGGTGGGCAATTATTAGAACACGGTTAGGCTTTTGTACTCAAGGAAATACAGGAGACTGATCTAAATTCATCAGTTCAGATCATCAGAAGATAACAAGTCCAGCTCTAAGCCTAAGTACGTCTTCCTGCAAACATGTCGGTGGGAGGGCTCCCAAGACTGGATGGAATGGAGAAAGCCATAAAGATCATTAGGGCTCACAAGTTCAAACAATTGAAAGAAAGTTTCTGCAAAGATTATCATTGACTATAGTGTAAGAATAACTTAGAATAGGATTTAGCAAATGAAGGAGGTAACATTAGTCTAATTAATTAATCAAATATCAATCCTTACCTGTCAGTCACTCTGACTTTTTCATAAATACCTTTAATTATGTAGCAGCCATGACTGACCAAGCAAATCATTTCCAGTTTTTAGTTTCTCTGAATGTTGTAGAGCTCTTGACTGTATTAAGAAGGGATTTTATTGCTGGAAAGAAAAATTGGTGTAAAATTATTACCATATTGACTTCTTAACAAACAGAAAACTGTGTTAAATGATTGCACATATCTGTGGGAACAGATTGCTTCCATAAAGGGGGAGGTCCTGGCATAAGGGAGGACCTCTTTCTTGGGAGAGGTAGTAAAAGGAAATGAGCCTCCTCCCAGCTCCTGCTCCCTAGTTAAGCGCTTTCATCTCAACAAATGTTTTAGTCTTCATACTTGATTTCCATTCAGTTCAGTTCAGTCTCTCAGTCGTGTCCGACTCTTTGTGACCCCATGAACCACAGCATTCCAGGCCTCCCTGTCCATCACCAACTCCCGGAGTCTACCCAAATCTATGTCCATTGAGTCAGTGATGCCATCCAACCATCTCATCTTTTGTCATCCCCTTCTCCTCCTGCCCTCAATCTTTCCCAGCATCAGGGTCTTTTCAAATGAAAAAGAGCAAACAGTGCAGAGAGCCAGCCAGCCCTTTAGCTATACAGATTTCTCAGCATAAAATGAAAAGTCCAAATGTGAGTTTTGGTAGGTCACCATCCTTGATCTAAAATAGCACCATCATGTAGGAAGGTGAACATTTACTGCTTCTGCATATTATGACTGATTTAAAATGTAAAGCTGGTTGTCCCACCACAGATGGGGATCACTGAGACTCAGAGTGGCTAAGTGGTGTACTCCTTGTTGGCTAAACTGCCAGAGGAACACAGGATGTAAGATCTGCTGGCCTTCCATGCACCTGTGACATTTCATCACCTGCTTTTGAGAAATATTCTTCTTCTTGTCTCATCCTTCAGTTTTACTCTTCTTTATTCATATATTCTCTGTACTATCTTCTTCTATAGTTTGCATCTCTTGCTTTCCATCACAAATGGAAAAACAAGAGTCTCTCAATCACTGCTGAAGAGCCTGTGGCTCTCAGGAGATTAGGGTTGCTCAGATTCTCAAGGTTGTATTCACTGTCCCTTCCTCTGTCTCTGGACATGCAGAATCTTAGGACACATACAAGTGTATACTTGTAAATAGATATAATTAAGCTAAGATATTTGACTGCTTGCATCTATTTTTACATCCTTGTGTATTCAATGTGCTTATAAATGGAAATTTTTGTTCTGGTGTAATTGTTTTCTTGTCAGCTTCCAACATGATAGCATTCTGGGCTAAGGGCTCAAAAGACAGAAAATCCATATCCATATGTATTTTATGTTTTAGGTAATTGACTTTCTTAATGGTTATCACTGTTCAGTTAAGAAGTTTCAATGATCATTTTACTCTATGGAAATAATTTAAGACCTTATGGAATTTTCCAAGATTGAAAATTTTGATCAGTGTCTGTTGTCTGTGTCATTCTTCCTTTTCTGCCTAAATTGATTTTCTTTAGTATTTTTAGGTCATTGGAAGTCCATTGGGGATTAGCTTTACAAACTTTACACGTGAAAATATTGAGCTTTCAATTTTTTAAGGGGTAAATCCAAACAAATGTCACACATGAACTATCTTAATTGCCAAGTATTCATGAGAGATTAATTTTAGTTTGTAGTTCATGTGTCAGTAACCTAGATCTTTCACACCAGAAATGACATGAATTTTTTTTTTTTTCCTTTTCTTCTCATTTCATTTTCTCTTCTCTTTCCTCTTGTCTTCCTTTACTTTCAAACATTGCTTTTCTGACCTGTATTAGTGCATTAGGGATAACTTTACTTTTTTAACATGTGAGAAAAACTAACATATGGCCTCATGTGTTAGAGAAGGAAAATTAAGGAACAAAGTCAGTAGAAACAAAATTGAGTAAAATAGTAAGCTCCAATACTTTGGCCACCTGATGAGAAGAGCCCACTCTGGAAAAGATCCTGAGGCTAGGAAAGGTTGAAGGCAAAAGGAGAAGGGGGTGACAGAGGATGAAATGGCTAGATAGCATCACTGACTGAATGGACATGAATAATTTCAACAAATGCATAGAGATAGTGAAGTACAGAGGAGCCTGGTTTGCTGTAGTCCATATGGTTGCAAAGAGTCAGATGAATTAGCGACTTAAAAACAGCAATTAAATAGTAGCTTCAGAGAAGAGTATATAGATCATAAAAATTGTGGAACAATAGACAAAATAATGAGGCAAAACTATAGTGTGATTTTGGTCTCAAAAAAATGTGAGTTGAGCTAAAACTAGAGATGAGACCTGGCCAATTGGAGCAGAGGGTCCACCAGAACCTGAACTTCACTCATTCAATTCCTAGCTGCTTGTCAAGGGGCACCAATGCTGTGCTAGTAGTATTATAAGAAGAAGGAAAATATCAAAACAGGTAATATATAGTAACTGGAGGAACAACTGCATTGTGAGATCTGAAAAAGTATTTGGGAACAATTTGTGTTACAGACAAAAGATCAGGTTATAAGTAAAAGAATTTGAATCATGTTCCAAAGGGTTAAATTTAGTCTGTATTCCTAAGAGGATCTCTGTACACACCTAATGCTCTTCCTCTCAGTGAATCTGGGAGATTATAAGTAATGAAGTCACAGAGCTACATTGTTTTGCTTTTTGCACTGTTGGGAACTGCCATCTTGAACTAGGAATTCACAGAAGCATATTCTTTCAGTTGCCAGATTAAATTGAATTGAGACTTGAAATATTTTAGTTCTTTGCAGCTTAAAAGTTTTTCCATGTACTTTAATTGCCTAGTGAACTGGGCTCACATACAGAAGGTAATAGTAATAGAAAATGAAGCCAACAACCACTTTGTGGGGTGTGATTATGAGGAGCTAAGGTAAAAATGATTGGATAAACCTGTCAGGACATCTGTGTCAATGACAAACAAAGCTAGTTAAGTGATAAAGGGTGGATTTTAAACATAAATACAGTGTTGCAGCAGGGGAAAGGGTCCAGCATGAATTGAATGGAATTGAATTGAATTGTATTGAGATGAGCAATGAGGTCACTATGCATGCATTTTAAAGGGAGCTGGGAGAGATTTCTGTGTGTTAATTTTATATCCTGCAACTTTACTGTAGTCATTGATTAGCTCTAGTAATTTTCTGGTAGAGTCTTTAGGGTTTTCTATGTACAGGATCATGTCATCTGCAAACAGAGAGAGTTTCACTTCTTCTTTTCCTATCTGGATTCCTTTTATTTCTTTTTCTGCCCTGATTGCTGTGGCCAAAACTTCCAAAACTATGTTGAATAGTAGTGGTAAGAGTGGGCACCCTTGTCTTGTTCCTGATTTCAGGGGAAATGCTTTCAATTTTTCACCATTGAGGGTGATGCTTGCTGTGGGTTTGTCATATATAGCTTTTATTATGTTGAGGTATGTTCCTTCTATTCCTGCTTTCTGGAGAGTTTTAATCATAAATGGATGTTGAATTTTGTCAAAGGCTTTTTCTGCATCTATTGAGATAATCATATGGTTTTTATCTTTCAATTTGTTAATGTGGTGTATTACATTGATTGACTTGCGGATATTAAAGAATCCTTGCATTCCTGGGATAAAGCCCACTTGATCATGTATAAAATTAACACACAGAAATCTCTTGCATTCCTATACACTAACAATGAGAAAACAGAGAGAGAAATTAAGGAAACAATACCATTCACCATTGCAACAAAAAATAAAATACTTAGGAGTATATCTACCTAAAGAAACAAAAGACCTATACATAGAAAACTATAAAATACTGATGAAAGAAATCAAAGAGGACACAAACAGATGGAGAAATATACCGTGTTCATGGATTGGAAGAATCAATATTGTCAAAATGGCTATACTGCCCAAAGCAATCTATAGATTCAATGCAATCCCTATCAAACTACCAACGGTATTTTTCACAGAACTAGAACAAATAATTTCACAATTTGTATGGAAATACAAAAAACCTCGAATAGCCAAAGTAATCCTGAGAAAGAAGAATGGAACTGGAGGAATCCATCTGCCTGACTTCAGACTCTACTACAAAGCCACAGTCATCAAGACAGTATGGCACAAAGACAGAAATATAGATCAATGGAATAGAATAGAAAGCCCAGAGATAAATCCACAAACCTATGGACACCTTATCTTCGACAAAGGAGGCAAGGATATACAATGGAAAAAAGACAACCTCTTTAACAAGTGGTGCTGGGAAAACTGGTCAACCACCTGTAAAAGAACGAAACTAGAACACTTTCTAACACCATACACAAAAATAAACTCAAAATGGATTAAAGATCTAAATGTAAGACCAGAAACTATAAAACTCCTAGAGGAGAACATAGGCAAAACACTCTCCGACATAAATCACAGCAGGATCCTCTATGACCCACATCCCAGAATTTTAGAAATAAAAGCAAAAATAAACAAATGGGACCTAATGAAACTTAAAAGCTTTTGCACAACAAAGGAAACTATAAGCAAGGTGAAAAGACAGCCCTCAGATTGGGAGAAAATAATAGCAAACGAAGCAACAGACAAAGGATTAATCTCAAAATATACAAGCAACTCCTCCAGCTCAACTCCAGAAAAATAAATGACCCAATCAAAAAATGAGCCAAAGAACTCAACAGACATTTCTCCAAGGAAGACATACAGATGGCTAACAAACACATGAAAAGATGCTCAACATCACTCATTATCAGAGAAATGCAAATCAAAACCACAATGAGGTACCATTACACGCCAGTCAGGATCGCTGCTATCCAAAAGTCTACAAGCAATAAATGCTGGAGAGGGTGTGGAGAAAAGGGAACCCTCTTACACTGTTGGTGGGAATGCAAATTAGTACAGCCACTATGGAAAACAGTGTGGAGATTTCTTAAAAAGCTGGAAATAGAACTGCCATATGACCCAGCAATACCACTTCTGGGCATACACACCAAGGAAACCAGATCTGAAAGAGACATGTGCACCCCAATGTTCATCGCAGCACTGTTTATAATAGCCAGGACATGGAAGCAACCCAGATGCCCATCAGTAGATGAATGGATGAGGAAGCTGTGGTGCATATACACCATGGAATATTACTCAGCCATTAAAAAGAATTCATTTGAATCAGTTCTAATGAGATGGATGAAACTGGAGCCCATTATACAGAGCGAAGTAAGCCAGAAAGATAAAGACCATTACAGTATACTAACACATATATATGGAATTTAGAAAGATGGTAACGATAACCCTATATGCAAAACAGAAAAAGAGACTCAGATGTATAGAACAGACTTGTGGACTCTGGGAGAAGGCGAGGGTGGGATGTTTCAAGAGAACAGCATCGAAACATGTATATTATCTAGGGTGAAACAGATCACCAGCCCAGGTTGGGTGCATGAGACAAGTGCTCGGGCCTGGTGCACTGGGAAGACCCAGAGGGATCGGGTGGAGAGGGAGGTGGGAGGGGGGGACCAGGATGGGGAATACATGTAAATCCATGGCTAATTCATTTCAATGTATGACAAAAACTACTGTAATGATGTAAAGTAATTAGCCTCCAACTAATAAAAATAAATGGAAAAAAAAAAAAATAAAGGGAGCCGGGAGGAATAGGGAAAAGGAACAGGAATGCTCAGTAAACAAAAACTTACAGAGCTGATAAGTAGATAAGGGATTTGACAAACCAACTGCAACTCCAGCATCACTGGAGCTTATGGGAGTCGGGATTCTATTCTCCTGGAGAGTCTGAGAGACAAAGGCCCTACCTCAGTGATGATCATATTTCAAATGAAAGGCTTTTTAGGGCACTCATTATAGGAGATATGTATACATCTCAAGGAGACAGAGGTAATATTCACAATTTTAAGCCATTTTTAGTAAACATTTTAAGAAAGTAAGGTTAAAAACCTGTGGTCAGGAGTTCTTTGGAATAAACCGTGAATTCTTTTGGCAGCCTTGAGTCTCCTCAGGTAGGTGGGCACTCTAAGGAAAAGATAGCAGCATCCTAGGACCACAACCTTGAGCTATTAGAAGCTTAGTTAGCATTTAAGTCTTTTTAATGTAAGCAAAAAGGGGGACTAGGTGAATTTTTTTCTTTTTTTTTTTGCTGAGCATCTGGAGTTTTCATAGACCAAGGTTGAGGTCTACTCAAGAACAGGGCTTAAAGGAACTTGACTAGAGTCTGGCTAGGGAAAGAATCTGTGTTTCCTGACACAGAAAGTACACAGAAAATGGTAAGTATCACTATTATCTGATTATTTTCTGTAATCTGATGAGCTTTGTTAATCTTTTGAAGAATCAGCTGAACGTGAGTATTTCAGGTCACAAATCTAAACAACTTTTCACTATGTCCTTTTCTCCAGCTCCTTCTGGTCCTCTCATCCATCATCTTCACAGAATAACATCACGAACACAGGGGGAAAAAAAAAAATAAGAGAACTAGTTAGATTGAAATGTATGGTGCCGGGTTGAAATTCTTATCACAGCATATCCTAGAATCTTAAGACAGCTTCAAACTGGCCTCTCTTCTACCAGTGCGGTACTTCCTAGGCAGCATTCTCCAAAATGGTACCATATTGGTTTTCTAATAAAAAGTTTGATTTTTCACTCACTGCTGCAAATTAAACACATGCATATGTGGGCATGCCCACACACACACAGTCATACTCCTTGGCTTAGCTTAGGTATCCCTTGTGTGGAGATTTTCAGTTTCTTGATTTTGCCTTTGTCCTCCTGTACTTATTTTATCATTGATTTTGGAATAGCATTTGGCCTGAATAGACTTTCTCAGTTTTTAATTCTCCACACTAATCAAACACTCTCTTTTTCTTCAAAATCTTCGTATAGATGACTTCCTCTTTTAAGTCTTCCTTGACTCCCAGGATTAGCATCTTCCAAGCTTCCAAGTTAAAGAAAAGTCTCTGGATAATCTAGTTGTGGGACACATCTGTATAGGTGTGTATTTCTTTCCACATCTGAGTGCTAGGAAGGCAAGAGTTTCTTTGTTCCTCAGTTTCTCAGATTTGCAAGTCCTTCAATACACAGTAAGCATTTAATATGTGGTAGATAAATGAATGGATGTTTTTTTCAAGTAGTCATGTACAGATGTGAGAGTCAGACCATAAAAGAAGGCTGAGCACCAAAGATTTGATGCTTTTCTTTCTTTCTTTTCAGTGTTACAGCTCTATTTTATTTAGATAATAGCAGGAAAATCCATCTTCGAGGAGTGAGGGCACGTGGATCCAAAGACCTGAAGAGAAGAGCGCCCCCTTGCGGGGGGTGGGGGAAGAAAGGGGGGGGGGAGACGTGGGGAGAGAGAGGGGGGAAGGGAGAGAGAGAGCTTACGCATGCATGGAGGAGAGAGAGAGAGAAAGAGAGAGAGAGAGCCCTTTGGCTTCTTCTTTTATTTGTTTTTTTCTTCCCCCTGGGCCTGTCCTATGCAAATTGGGCTTAGGCAGCAGCGCTGTTCTACCTGAAGTCCTCACTCCGGTCCTCAGACCTTCTTTGACCTTACTCTGACCTTCCTCTGTTTAATGCTTTTCAACTGTGGTGCTGGAGAAGACTCTTGAGAGTCCCTTGGACTGAAAGGAAATCAAACCAGTCAACCCGAAAGGAAATCAACCCTGAATATTCATTGGAAGATCTGATGCTGAAGCTGAAGCCCCAAAATTTTGCCCACCTGATGCAAAGAGCTGACTGACTCATTGAAAAAGACCCAGATGCTGGAAAAGATTAAAGGCAGGAGGAGAAGGGGGGCGACAGAAGAAGAGATGGTTGGATGGCATCATCGACTCAATGGACATGAGTTTGAGCAAAGTCCAGGAGGTAGTGAAGCCTGGTGTGCTGCAGTCCACAGGATCGAAAATATTCAGGCATGACCAAGTAACTGAACAACAACAACAAATGAATGGGTACATGTAAAAATGAATAATAAGGACAGAAAATGTTACAAAATTCCATTAAATGCTTATGCCATTTGCATCTTTGAGTTTGACATTGCAGCTGTAAATACAAATAGGAAAGATATTTGAAACATTTATGTAAGGGTTTGAGTGTTTTTCTCATTTATTGAAAATAATACATTTCTAACTGAACTTGAACCTAGGTAAATTTGTACTCTGTTATTAACTACGTTTTCTCTAAGAATTGTCATCTAGGGTTTTCTATATAGCAAAGTATAAAAAAACAGAATAGAAAACAATTTGATTTGGTGAGAAAATCCTTGATAAATTCAAGTCCCAAACTCATTATTTATTTACTACTGGAGGCTGTAATCTTTTCTCCAAAGGACTGCCCTTTTGTTTAAGAGATCTTAAATCCATTGCTGAAAATTAGCTTACAAACCAGGAATTAAATCTTCAGGAATCACATTTGGCTTAAGACAAATCTAGCCCCTAAAAAGTAGCAAAAGAATGAAAAGGGACTTTAGTACCAATACTGCTATTCAGGCAGCTGATACTAACCATCCTTGAGTGTGTGTGTGTGCATCCAGTGGTCTGGATCCAACTATAGTCCACCATGCTCCTCCATCCATGGGATTTTCCAGATAGGAATACTGGAGTGACTTGCCATTTCCTACTCCAGGGAATCTTTCTGACTCAGGGATCAAACCTGTGTCTGTCACATAGACAGGCAGATTCTTTATCACTGTACCACTGGGAAGCCCTAAGTATCATTATTCAGAATAAGGTACTAAAATAAGGCAGGTCACTGGACCCTCATGCTTTGAGTCTCGGTGACCTGTGAAGGTCTGAACCTATGTATGACCTCTATATTTCTACAGAAATGCCCTAGTGTGTGGGTGATGAAACGTATAGAGGTTTGATATTTCCAAGTTATCACTTAAAGCTTTTTTGATAGACATTGTAAAATTGTTTCTGTGATATGGACAGGAATGTCTGTGCATTGAGCAATGTTAATTTCAGACACTAAATGGTATGACCTTGAGCTATTATTTGAATTTTCTGAACTTCAGTATCCTATTCCAAGTGATCACTTCCCTTTCTCAAAGGCTATCATTGAAATAATATTATTCTACTATTAACAAAAAACTAGAAATTAAAAAATACTGTGGGTGTCAAAAATTGATATAGTAACATGCTCACGGAGATTTTAAAGGTGTGTGTGCGTTCTTACTGTTGTCACTAGAAATAGATATTTAGACCTGTCCTCTTCTGCACCCAAAATAGAATAATGTGAATAAGTGTTGATCTCAAAAAAAAAAAAAAAAATCCTTTTAGCTTTTAAGAACAGTTAAATCATTCATAATGTGGTATGAATCATGAAGAAACATAATCTCTGGTTTGCGTTAAAGAGGAACTTTGTACCTCTAAAAATGTACATTGTCATGTGAACAGAAAATTCCTCCTGAATATTGCTTGTTTTTTTTCTTCCTGCTAATTTTAGAGGTGTTACCACACAAAACCTGCCTTCATTCATGATGCAGTGATTGCCAGGGTTTGAATCAGATGGCACCAATAGAAACACGATGAGTCTGTACTGATAACACATTTAAAAATAATTTGTACTAAAAATATGTGCTTCAAGACTTAATTAACAACCAGAGTTCCCAGTTTATACATGAGATATAAACAGAAAATATATTTTGAAATCTTTATTGCAAGCTTGTATGAAAATTGAATGTATAAATCTGGAAGAGGGTTGTGTAAGGCCATTTACTAATCAGACAGCTTGGCTGAAAGCGATGTAGACGAGGAGAGGAGAGGGTGACAGATGCAATATTTTATCACCTGTGGCCGCATGACTCTCTCAATGTCTCTTTCAACAAGTCGACCAGATCACACCAAATTTACCATTCTTTCTACGGCTTGTATGGTCAGATCAGTGGATGAAGCCCCTGTCCTGTAACTGGGTTGTTATAGCTGGGGAATTTGAACTTCAGAGACAAAAGTTAGGAAGAAGAGATAATGCTAGTTTTAAAGTCTTGCAGCATCTATAGCTTTACATGCTCAGTTGATCAGTTGACTCCAACTCTTTGCAACCCCATGGATTGTAGCCCGCCAGGCTCATTTCTGTCCATGGAATTTTCCAGGCAAGAATACCAGGGTGGATGTCGATTCCTTACTCCAAGTGATCTTCTCAATCCAGGGATCAAACCTGCATCTCTTGGGACTCCAGCATTGACAGTCAGACTCCTCACCACTAGCACCACGTGGGAAGATTTACAGTCGTGTTAAATCCACATCAGTTTGGGGGCATCCTAAGCTAAGAGGACTATCTCTTTCCTCTGCCTGTTCTCCCATCCTCAAGATGCCAAGCAGACTAACAAAGCCACAGAATCACAGACACCTCCTTGAGAGCTGGGTGAGCTACTGAAGATAAAGATGGAAGATATCAAATATGTTTCCCTGGGAAAGGAAATCCTTCCCCAACCTATTCATTTCTAGTTCATCCATGTGTCCACTTGGTTTCCGTCTCTAGCACACATTCTGTGGTCCTCTGAAAGATGGCGAACAATTTAATTCTGAGCCTGGCATGGAGTAATACACAATGAATGTGGATAGAAGAAAGAATGCAGAGAGAGAGAGTGAGGAGAGAGCATAGATAAAAAGAGAGAAAGAGAGAAAATGGGGAAGAAGAAGAAAGACATTTATGAACGACATGTAGTAGTGAGTGTGTGTGCTCAGTTGTGTCTGACTCTTTGTGACCCCATGGACAGTAGCCTGCCAGGCTCCTCTTGTCCATGGGATTTCCCAGGCAAGAATACTGGAGTGGGGTTCCATTTCCTTCTCCAGGGGATTTTTCCAACCCAGGGATCAATACCACATCTTGTCTCCTACATTGGTAGGCAGATTCTTTACCACTTCACCACCTGGGAAGGGCATAATTTAGATTAATTGTCTTACCTCACTGCCTACTAAATTCCTCCAAATGCTGCCACTCCCATCTGCTTGTCACATCAGAGATGTTAAAAAAATAGCATTTATTTAAGCAGTTGTTTTTAAAACACTTTGTATATAAATTAGCAGTTTTAATTTTAAACTGTGAAGCAATGTTATGATGTAGGTATTATAAGAAAAGTAAATAATAGCTGTTTTATAAAAAGAGAAACAAAATCTCATAGAGTATAACACTAGATGACAAATTCTGCTCTGCTAGATTCTGGTAAGTTTTCAAGATTCTATTCCATCTCAAATCCTTCAGGAAACCAGCCATGACAGCCCTAGTTTGCAATGCTTTGTTGGGTCTGGGGGTAGTGAGGGGAAGAAAAAATCTGTAGAAAATAGGATTTAGTCTTTATCCAAATATTGCTTCTTAGCTTTGATTATGTTTTATGTATGCACCCTCTTTCTATCTAGATAATGAACGCTTAGAGTATGTCATATTTCCAAACATCTGATAAAGAAAAGAAATGTAATATTTAGTCTTTGATTTTTGGACCAGAGAGGAGCACATAACATAAAATTATGAAGAAATATACATCATTTAAATAGGTTCTGACTCAAATGCTCAACAACAACCTAGAATTTCAGAAAGCCGGGGCATTTGTGGGTATACTCCTACTATGCTTATCTGTACCTTGAGTATATTTCAGTATCTGAATGTATTTGCTAAAGTATGCATAATCTCTGCTTTATACCAACAGTGTGATTTCCAATAGGTCTTTTAAGTATATTTTTCTATTTGGCTATCAGGACATTTTTTCCATAATTAGTCTACAACATTCACTTGCTTAAATCACCTCAGTGATACCCTGGAGATTAGGGAATAGTTCAAATGCCTCACTTCATCATCCACAGAACTTGCCCTTCTCAAAAGGGGTAATATAATTTCATGGTTCTCTGCTTTATTCCTGTGCCCAAGACGCTTCTTTCTTTACTTTCTAAACTTTATATATTTTTTAAGAACAAACTAAACTGCAATTTCCTTTCCAAAGACCTCTGGACAAACTGTCCCCTGCTCTCTAGCACTTTATGCCTTTATCATTTATCATTACTTTTTCCACACAAATTAACTCTGTACTTGACACATCACCAGTGCTCAATAACTATGTATAGAATGAAAATGAAAGCCATCCAGTCGTGCCCGAATCTTTGCAGCACCATGGACTAAACAGTCCATGGAATTCTCCAGGCCAGAATGCTGGAGTGGGTAGCCTTTCCGTTCTCCAGGGGAACTTCCCAACCCAGGGATCAAACCCAGGTCTCCTGCATTGCAGGTAGATTCTTTGCCAGCTGAGCCACAAGGGAAGCTATGTATATATTATGTATAGAATAATATATTATGCATAGAATATGTAATTATGCATATATATTATGTATAGAATATGTATAGAATAAGTGAATAAACTAACTCTTAATTCATGAGGTAACCAACTAATTAAGCATTCTTCCCTCCTCTATCTCATTTCATTTCCTATGAAATAATTTATTTGATTCAAACTGAACTCTGAAGCTCTTTTCAGTGATGATATTCTAAGTGTCAATTAATGAAATAATATACGTGTGGTATAATCACTGTTTCCAAACTGCATTGCAAAATTTAGGTATGTTTTGTAGGTAAATATAGATTTACCAAAGTCAAGTAATTTGGGGAAAGTTGGCATGCCCCCTCCCTTGCCTTTCAATGTCTCCTCAAACATGCACATTAACATATATAATACTAGATTAGGGAAACAGTGACAAAATATGTACAGCTTTTTGGTGGAGTGGAGAATTAATTTTTAGCAAAATCTGACTGGCACCTGGCTTCCTGAATACCAATTTAATATTATTACCACTGCCTAATGAAGATTACATGTGCATCCATATGCCACCTACTGTAACAGATAGTAGTGAAGATTTACTTAATCCTTAAAGTGTCCAGCTAGACTTTGTACCTTGTGAGAGTAGAGATGGTTCCGACTGTTTGCACATCTGAAATCTTTGTATCTAAGAGCATCTCCTAAATTAACATGTTTAGAGGAATGACAATTTGAACATTTTACATTGTTTAAATATTTTAAAGTTCCCTTCCCTTAATGATATTTCTTTATCCTCATGTCTATCCTGGGAAACATGTAGCAAAATCATTATTTCTTTTTGCATGTGAAGAAAATTGCCAGAAAAATTAAAAGATTTTTCAGTGATGATATAACATATATAGCAGAACGAGGTATTTGACCATGATCGTGAGGTCCTTTCCTTTCCTGAGGTTTTTATATACACAGACCTAGGATTTGATTCCTCCTTATTAACTTTAAAATGAAGCATGACTCCAATGATAGTGGATTAAATTTAACATGGAAAAAAATTATCTTTACCACATATTTACTATGTCTGGTGTTATTTATTCACTCATGTAGATCTTTTCTATCTGATACCAGCTTTTATTTTGTCTGAAGAATTACATTTAATGTTTTTAATATTTTTACTGCAGAGCTGTTGACAGTGAATTAATATCTGAAAAAATCTTTTTCTTCATTTATGATATGTTTTCTTTGCAGGTAAAATTTCATTTGAAGGTCTTCCCCCTCCCCCCACCCCGTGCTTTAAATATGTCTTTGTCTTCTGACTTGCAGAATTTCTGACAAGTTGGCCAAAAAAAAATTATATCCTTATCCCTCTCTATTTAATATACCCTCTTTTTTTATTGAGGCTTAGAATTTTTCTCATCATGCTTTTTTTTTTAGTATTTTTAATATGATGTGTGCTGTTTTGTGACTTTTGGGGAGTTTATTCTGTGTATGTTTCATATAACATTGTGAATGTGTGCATTTATAATTTTATAATTTTTAAAACTTCTGTGACCATTGTTCCTCGAACGTTTTCTCCTGCACCTCAGTTTTGCTTTTGTGACACAAAGTGTTTATATATTTAACTACGTTACACTGTCTCTAGATCACTGAAACTCCATTTTTTTTTCCCTCCTTGTTTTCAGTTTTTTGACTTTATCGTTTTGTCTTCAGTTTTATCACTCTTCTGTTCTTCTGTGACTAACATTCTATTAAATCCATCCATTACATTTTTCATATTATATAGTATATTTTTTCATATCTAAAAATTTATTTATTCTTCTTTATATTCAGTTTTTCTTCTCAAAACAGGATTTTCTTTAAATCCTTGAACATATTTATAATATCTATTTTTTTTTACCTTTTTATTTTATATTTCAGTATAGCCAATTAAAAAAGTTCTGGTAGTTTCAGGTGAACAACAAATGGAGTGAGACATTTTATATATATATATATATATATAAATGTGTCATATACATGACACACATATATATATACACATACATGTACCCATTCTCCCCCAGACACCCCTCCTATTCAGGCTGTCACATAATGTTGAGCAGAGTTCCCTGTGTCATACAGTATGTCCTTGTTGGTTATCCATTTTAAATATAGAAGTGTGTTCAGTTCAGTTGCTCCATCATATCCAAATCTTTGGGACCCCATGGACTGCAGCACACCAGGCTTCCCTGTCCATCACCAACTCCTGGAGCTTGCTCAAACTCATGTCCATCAAGTCGGTGATGCCATCCAATCATCTCATCCTCTGTCAGCCCCTTCTCCTTCTGCCTTCAATCTTTATCAGCATCAGGGTCTTCTCTACTGATTCAGTTCTTCGTATCAGGTGGCAGTCTGTACATGTCTTATATCTGTTTTAAAGTCTCTGCCTCTTGATTCCATAATATCTGTGATTAATATTTTTGTTAGTTTCATGACTACTTTTCCTTCTGCACTTTTATTGAATACCAGATTTTAATTATTTAATAGTTTTTTGAGTATTCTATTTGGTTGCATTACTTTAAAGAGAATTGGTCTGCATCCTAGTAGTCTTTGAGGCTCATTTTAACTTTTGAGTTCAAGTCTAGAGTAGTCATACTCTGGGTAATTTAACCTACTCCTAAGGTAGACACTTCTTGGGCCTCCCCTGAGTCTCATGTATCCACTGAGGTTTATGGATCCATCCTTCTTCTGTGTGGAATCTAGAGGCTGCTTATCTTAATGTTCCTCTAGAACCATTCTTTCTCCCTCAGTAGTGTTTTGACTAGCCATGTAGAATTTCAGTCAATGACTCTAAGAAACCTCTTATAGATTTATCTTACTTCTTTTTTCAAGAATTTCCTCTTCTCCAGTCTGTTCCTTAAATTCTAGTCTGTTTAACTTCTACAGGTTTCTTCTCGGTATGCTAAAAACAAAACAAAACAAAAAAAAAAACTATGAATATTTGGATATTTCTTTATTCTGCAGAATGAGGAAGGTATTCTATGTCAATCACTGTCACAACTAAACTTTGGAAAGGAGATTGCTTTGAGTTCTAAATTTCTAAGTGGTAGCCTCTGTACAACAAGGGTGAGATGGATATTCAGGAGAATCTGAAATTATGAAACTCTCTCTCTTTTACTACCTTTTGTTTCTTCTGTTGCCTCTTTTTGAATAAAATTGACTTTTTATTGATTGCCTAAATGGATGTCTGAGGAGGTCTTACAAATAGCTGTGAAAAGAAGAGAAGGAAAAAGCAAAGGAGAAAAGGAAAGATATTCCCATTTGAACGTGGAATTTCAAAGAATAGCCAGGAGAGATAAGAAAGCCTTGCTCAGTGATCTGTGCAAAAAAAAATAGAGGAAAACAATAGGATGGGAAAGACTGGAGATCTCTTCAAAATAGAGATACCAAGGGAACATTTCATGCCAAGTTGGGCTCAATAAAGGACAGAAATGGTATGAACCTAACAGAAGCAGAGATATTACGAAGAGGTGGCAAGAATACACAGAAGAACTGTACAGAAAAGATCTTCATGACCCAGATAATCACGATGGTGTGATCATTCACCTAGAGCCAGACATCCCAGAATGTGAAGTCAAGTGGGCTTTAGAAAGCATCACTATGAACAAAGCTAGTGGAGGTGATGGAATTCCAGTTGAGCTATTTCAAATTCTAAAAGATGATGCTGTGAAAGTGCTGCACTCAATATGACAGCAAATTTGGAAAACTCAGCTGTGGCCACAGGACTAGAAAAGGTCAGTTTTCATTCCAATCCCAAAGAAAGGCAATCCCAAAGAATGCTCAAATTACTACACAATTGCACTCATCTCACACGCTAGTAAAGTAATGCTCAAAATTCTCCAAGCAAGGCCTCAGCAATATGTGAACCATGAACTTCTAGATGTTCAAGCTGGTATTAGAAAAGGCAGAGGAACCAGAGATCAAATTGCCAACATCCACTGGATTATCGAAAAAGCAAGAGAGTTCCAGAAAAACATCTATTTCTGCTTTATTGACTATGCCAAAGCCTTCGACTGTGTGGATCACAATAAACTGTGGAAAATTCTGAAAGAGATGGGAATACCAGACTACCTGACCTGCCTCTTGAGAAACCTATATGCAGGTCAGGAAGCAACAGTTAGAACTGAACAACAGACTGGTTCCAATAGGAAAAAGAGTTAGTCAAGGCTGTATATTGTCACCCTGCTTATTTAACTTATATGCAGAGTACATCATGAAAAACACTGGGCTGGAAGAAGCACAAGCTGGAATCAAGATTGCCAGGAGAAATATCAATAACCTCAAATATGCAGATAACACCACCCTTATGGCAGAAAGTGAAAAGCAACTAAAAAGCCTCTTGAAGAAAGTGAAAGAGGAGAGTGAAAAGTTTGGCTTAAAGCTGAACATTCAGAAAACTAAGATCATGGCATCTGGTCCCATTCCTTCATGGGAAATAGATGGGTAAACAGTGAAAACAGTGTCAGACTTTATTTTTTTGGGTTACAAAATAACTGCAGATGGTGATTGCAGCCATGAAATTAAAAGACACTTACTCCTTGGAAGGAAAGGTATGGCCAACATAGCCATCGTGTTAAAAAGCAGAGACATTATTTTGCCAACAAATGTTTGTCTAGTCAAAGCTATGGTTTGTTCCAGTGATCATGTATGGATGTGAGAGTTGGACTGTGAAGAAAGCTGAGCACTGAAGAATTGGTGCTTTTGAACTATGGTGTTGAAGAAGACTCTAGAGAGTCTCTTGGACTGCAAAAAGATCCAACCAGTCCACCCTAAAAGAGATCAGTCCTGGGTGTTCTTTGGAAGGATTGATGCTGAAGCTGAAAATCCAATATTTTGGCCACCTCATGTGAAGAGTTGACTCATTGGAAAAGACCCTCATTCTGGGAGGGATTGGGGGCAGGAGAAGAAGGGGACGACAGAGGATGAGATGGCTGGATGGCATCACTGACTCAATGGACATGAGTTTGGGTAAACTCTGGGAGTTAGTGATGGGCAGGGAGGCCTGGTGTGCTGCAGTTCATGGGGTCACAAAGAGTCGGATACAACTGAGCGACTGAACTGAACTGAACTGATGCTTTGAAGCAGCAGTACTATAAATCTTTTAGGTATAGTTAACTCACACTTTAAAAAATCTTTATTGATACCCAAATCAGACTATCTGTTTGACATTCATAAGGAAGGTTTTAGAAGGAAAAAGTATCAACATTTGGATTAGCTCTATGTAATATTATATTCTAGATGATAATGCAAATTCACAAATGAATTTTGGCAGTGTTTGCAGCCATTTGGATTAGATGTATTAAATTGTACTTGTGGGCAATTTGAGAACTTTGAATGCTATAATACATAAATATGATTAGTTTCATCCAGGAAACCTCATTAATAAAACACAGGCTTTATGAGAACAATGTGTAAGGACTCTCATTTCTGCTTTAGGAATTCTAATAGTTTGTTGGTTTAAGATGCAGTTTTTCAAGGACTTCCCTGGTGGCCTAGTGGTTAAGAATCTGCCTTCAATGCAGGGGATGAGGGTTCGATCCCTGACTGTGGGACCTAAAAGCCCACACACCGCAATGAAGACCAAGAGCAGTCAAAATAGGGGGAAAAAATCTAACAGATAAAATGCAATATTTTCTTCTCCCTATGTATCAGTTTTCAATTTGCCAGCAACTATGGTTGGGGTTTTTTGTTTTTGTTTTTTTTATCATTTTTCTCTTGTAAAAGCAAACTACTGTATTTGGCATCATTGTATATTTGCCACATTGGCCTTTTACTTCTTCAACATGGAAAATATACAAAATAAGGGAACAGAAGCTAGATTTGTGGTTTGTGCTCAGTTTAGTGGCTGTGGGCATGTCTCTTAACCTTTCTCAACACATTCCTCTTAAAAGGAGATTAACCTATAACTCACAAAATTTGCCTGCATCATCTATAATAGCAAATGTGAAAGAATTCTATCAACAAGAAAATATTTTTCATTAGTTATTGGTTGCATAAATAAAGATTTATATATTTAACCATCTTCTCAAGAATGAGTGGACTGAGGAAATAAACCATGAATCAGTGCTTTAATATAGTTGTACCATTCCCCATGCTTCACTTCACAAATCCCATAGATTCATGAGCATAAAAAGGGATAACTGTACACACTCTTGCCTCCTGAAGGATGAGCTCCAGACTCTTAAGGCTGCTTAATCAGAAGATTTCACTCTGTGGTTACTTTGAATTCACTTAGCTTTTTGAATGGAGTCCAGTCCCTTTTAACTCATTAGTCTCACAGATGGAAAATAAAAAGAAAGGACAAGGTGACAACATTCAAAACACCAAAGAAAAACAGAGACTATTTCAAGACGCATGGAAGTTTTGAAAACTTTTTATCACTCTTCTGCAGGCTCCAGTCCCTGGCAGAAAGATTCATGATGATAAGAACAAGTAGTTCCTGTCATTAGACACCTAAAGACGACAGATCTACCTCTGTCATGTCTAGACAGAGGGACAAAATCCATATCCAAATATAAATTTGAGTAAACTACTTAAAAATAGAAGTTCCAAGGCAAGGAATGGTAGGTTTTTTCAATTCCCCTCACTCAGTCAGTCAGTCAGTTCAGTTCAGTTGCTCAGTTGTGTCTGACTCTTTGCAACCCCATGGACTGCAGCATCCCAGGCTTCCCTGTCCATCACCAACTCCCAGAGCTTACTCAAAATTATGTCTGTTGAATCAGTGATGCCATCCAACCATCTCATCCTCAACTGTCCCCTTCTCCTTCTGCCTTCAATCTTTCCCAGCATCAGGGTCTTTTCCAATGAGTCAGTTCTTCACATCAGGTGGCCAAAGTATTGGAGTTTCAGCTTTAGCATCAGTCCTTTTAATGAATATTCAGGACTGATTTCCTCACTTGGAGAATACCATAATTTATAATGAGTTAGGGAGATCCTCTTAGTTTTGAGTATAGTTTCATGTATAGCTTCGAGACATACACAGATACTAGAATGCATGAAATTTAAGCATTTTTGATAATTGATAACTCTTAAGATGAACACATTATCTTTATTCTAACACCTTTCTAGATTTTCATTTACCAGTTTATTTTTGTTTGTTTGTTTGATTTTTGGCAAATTCCTTTTTTCATCTACCTAGAATTTATTACTTAGAAGAGCTTAATTTGATTCTCCCCGATGCACCCCCACAGTGGATATTCAGCTAACTCAAAACCATTTATTCAGTAGTTTATCCTTCACTACTTGGTTGAAGTATGACTATTTCATGCATATTATATTACTGTTGCATACATCTTACATATGGGTCTTACTATGCATAAATTCAGTTCTCTAGTCTTTTATTTCATTGACATGTTGGTCACATCTGTAACAGATCACATTCATTAAATAATTGTGTTTTAATATACAATATGTAGAAAGAAAAATCCATTTTCCTATTCTTTCTTGAGATTACCTTGACTAGTCTCGCACATTCATGATTCCTTATGAATTTTAATATCAGCTTCTCAAGATCTATACATATTTGACTTCTTAGGAAGGAGGGAATAATAAACAGCTCCCACTTGTGGAATAAAGAAAATACTTTAAATCTGTGGGCAATGTAATAAACATTCTCCAAATCATTACTTTGTATCAGCTACTCTGTTAGACATGAGGGCTAAAATAATTAATTCAATAAGAAAGCATCTTGCCATTACAAGACTTTAATCTTACCAGGAGGGTATAGAAACTTAAGAAACGGATTGCTCTAAAAGCATTATCTGCAGTTACTTTCTGGGATATGTTGTCTATCATTCCTTGCATTGTGTACCATGGTCATTCTCTCAACCATGAGATATATTGAGCTTTGCTTTTCAGCTCTTTCTTATCAAGTTATATTCCTTACGAAGCTTACACATGCATGCACTGTTTGTCTTTCCTTAAGAAATGCATTGTGTGCCTTCTATGTAGTTGGGCATGGGAGTGATCCATTTCTTCTAGGATCTCAGACAGGGAGACACATAAAGTACAGTTCAGAAAATACTGTGAAAGGGAATAGAATGAGCACCACACAGTGTGGGCAGAACATTGAATTATGGAGACTGAGGACTTCCTCTCAGACAGCTGGGTTTGAGCCCCTGCTTTCCCATGTACCAGGGTGGACACTTGAAGATGTTACCTATGTTTCCTGAGTCTCAGCTTTGCGATCTGTAAAATGAGGGTGCTGACAGAACCTTCTACATAGACTGCGATTATCCACACGAAACCCTTAGAACAGTCACAGAATAAGTGCTCAAAGAATAATAACTATTATTATTATCTACATTGGGCTTCCCAGATAGCTCAGCAGTAAAGAATCCACTTGTAATGCAAGAGATTCGGGTTGGATCCCTGGGTGGGGAAGATCCCCTGGAGAAGGAAATTGCAGCCCACTCCAGTACTCTTGCCTAGAGAACCCCATGGGCAAAAAAGCCTGGTGCTGCAGAGTCAAACATGACTTAATGACAAAACAACAACAATTATTGTTATTAATGATTAGGAAAATTTTTTAAAGGAGATGATTGTTTGATATGAATTGTTAGAAGAATGAAGAATGAAAATCTAAAGGAATAATTATATAAATTACATTGCTAGCCATTGGGCTCAGCCCAATATCAAAAGCCACCAGAATTCTATGTGGTGGCTGTTGTGATACAAGTTTTCACTATGAGGAAAGAAGCCCAAAGAAGTTAAGAAACTTTCTTAGAAGTATTGTTCAGTAAGAAGCAATGGTGGAAATCAAATGTTACAGTTCTGATTTCACATTGTACATCTATTACTCTGAAGAGGGATGCCTGCTCCCTGCCCATTACTTACTTATAATAAGATGCTAGGACTGTGAAGGCAGTACATGTGCAAAAGCAGAATCGGAGCTTTTCTGTGCCCACTCACCTAAATGCCTTTTGTTCTGATTGCACCATCTTTATAACTGGTAATGAAAGAGAAAGGGAAACATATTCATTTCAATTTTATTTTAAAGGAATGTTACAGAGGGTTAGGTTAGCGAGGAGAATTTTGCCTTTTGACCAGTGTAACTGGAGAATTTTAATCTAAAAGTCTTTTTGGCAGTGTTTGCAGCCATTTGGATTAGATGTATTAAATTGTACTTGTGGGCAATTTGAGAACTTTGAATGCTATAATACATAAATATGATTAGTTTCATCCAGGAAACCTCATTAATAAAACACAGGCTTTATGAGAACAATGTGTAAGGACTCTCATTTCTGCTTTAGGAATTCTAATAGTTTGTTGGTTTAAGATGCAGTTTTTCAAGGACTTCCCTGGTGGCCTAGTGGTTAAGAATCTGCCTTCAATGCAGGGGATGAGGGTTCGATCCCTGACTGTGGGACCTAAAAGCCCACACACCGCAATGAAGACCAAGAGCAGTCAAAATAGGGGGAAAAAATCTAACAGATAAAATGCAATATTTTCTTCTCCCTATGTATCAGTTTTCAATTTGCCAGCAACTATGGTTGGGGTTTTTTGTTTTTGTTTTTTTTATCATTTTTCTCTTGTAAAAGCAAACTACTGTATTTGGCATCATTGTATATTTGCCACATTGGCCTTTTACTTCTTCAACATGGAAAATATACAAAATAAGGGAACAGAAGCTAGATTTGTGGTTTGTGCTCAGTTTAGTGGCTGTGGGCATGTCTCTTAACCTTTCTCAACACATTCCTCTTAAAAGGAGATTAACCTATAACTCACAAAATTTGCCTGCATCATCTATAATAGCAAATGTGAAAGAATTCTATCAACAAGAAAATATTTTTCATTAGTTATTGGTTGCATAAATAAAGATTTATATATTTAACCATCTTCTCAAGAATGAGTGGACTGAGGAAATAAACCATGAATCAGTGCTTTAATATAGTTGTACCATTCCCCATGCTTCACTTCACAAATCCCATAGATTCATGAGCATAAAAAGGGATAACTGTACACACTCTTGCCTCCTGAAGGATGAGCTCCAGACTCTTAAGGCTGCTTAATCAGAAGATTTCACTCTGTGGTTACTTTGAATTCACTTAGCTTTTTGAATGGAGTCCAGTCCCTTTTAACTCATTAGTCTCACAGATGGAAAATAAAAAGAAAGGACAAGGTGACAACATTCAAAACACCAAAGAAAAACAGAGACTATTTCAAGACGCATGGAAGTTTTGAAAACTTTTTATCACTCTTCTGCAGGCTCCAGTCCCTGGCAGAAAGATTCATGATGATAAGAACAAGTAGTTCCTGTCATTAGACACCTAAAGACGACAGATCTACCTCTGTCATGTCTAGACAGAGGGACAAAATCCATATCCAAATATAAATTTGAGTAAACTACTTAAAAATAGAAGTTCCAAGGCAAGGAATGGTAGGTTTTTTCAATTCCCCTCACTCAGTCAGTCAGTCAGTTCAGTTCAGTTGCTCAGTTGTGTCTGACTCTTTGCAACCCCATGGACTGCAGCATCCCAGGCTTCCCTGTCCATCACCAACTCCCAGAGCTTACTCAAAATTATGTCTGTTGAATCAGTGATGCCATCCAACCATCTCATCCTCAACTGTCCCCTTCTCCTTCTGCCTTCAATCTTTCCCAGCATCAGGGTCTTTTCCAATGAGTCAGTTCTTCACATCAGGTGGCCAAAGTATTGGAGTTTCAGCTTTAGCATCAGTCCTTTTAATGAATATTCAGGACTGATTTCCTCACTTGGAGAATACCATAATTTATAATGAGTTAGGGAGATCCTCTTAGTTTTGAGTATAGTTTCATGTATAGCTTCGAGACATACACAGATACTAGAATGCATGAAATTTAAGCATTTTTGATAATTGATAACTCTTAAGATGAACACATTATCTTTATTCTAACACCTTTCTAGATTTTCATTTACCAGTTTATTTTTGTTTGTTTGTTTGATTTTTGGCAAATTCCTTTTTTCATCTACCTAGAATTTATTACTTAGAAGAGCTTAATTTGATTCTCCCCGATGCACCCCCACAGTGGATATTCAGCTAACTCAAAACCATTTATTCAGTAGTTTATCCTTCACTACTTGGTTGAAGTATGACTATTTCATGCATATTATATTACTGTTGCATACATCTTACATATGGGTCTTACTATGCATAAATTCAGTTCTCTAGTCTTTTATTTCATTGACATGTTGGTCACATCTGTAACAGATCACATTCATTAAATAATTGTGTTTTAATATACAATATGTAGAAAGAAAAATCCATTTTCCTATTCTTTCTTGAGATTACCTTGACTAGTCTCGCACATTCATGATTCCTTATGAATTTTAATATCAGCTTCTCAAGATCTATACATATTTGACTTCTTAGGAAGGAGGGAATAATAAACAGCTCCCACTTGTGGAATAAAGAAAATACTTTAAATCTGTGGGCAATGTAATAAACATTCTCCAAATCATTACTTTGTATCAGCTACTCTGTTAGACATGAGGGCTAAAATAATTAATTCAATAAGAAAGCATCTTGCCATTACAAGACTTTAATCTTACCAGGAGGGTATAGAAACTTAAGAAACGGATTGCTCTAAAAGCATTATCTGCAGTTACTTTCTGGGATATGTTGTCTATCATTCCTTGCATTGTGTACCATGGTCATTCTCTCAACCATGAGATATATTGAGCTTTGCTTTTCAGCTCTTTCTTATCAAGTTATATTCCTTACGAAGCTTACACATGCATGCACTGTTTGTCTTTCCTTAAGAAATGCATTGTGTGCCTTCTATGTAGTTGGGCATGGGAGTGATCCATTTCTTCTAGGATCTCAGACAGGGAGACACATAAAGTACAGTTCAGAAAATACTGTGAAAGGGAATAGAATGAGCACCACACAGTGTGGGCAGAACATTGAATTATGGAGACTGAGGACTTCCTCTCAGACAGCTGGGTTTGAGCCCCTGCTTTCCCATGTACCAGGGTGGACACTTGAAGATGTTACCTATGTTTCCTGAGTCTCAGCTTTGCGATCTGTAAAATGAGGGTGCTGACAGAACCTTCTACATAGACTGCGATTATCCACACGAAACCCTTAGAACAGTCACAGAATAAGTGCTCAAAGAATAATAACTATTATTATTATCTACATTGGGCTTCCCAGATAGCTCAGCAGTAAAGAATCCACTTGTAATGCAAGAGATTCGGGTTGGATCCCTGGGTGGGGAAGATCCCCTGGAGAAGGAAATTGCAGCCCACTCCAGTACTCTTGCCTAGAGAACCCCATGGGCAAAAAAGCCTGGTGCTGCAGAGTCAAACATGACTTAATGACAAAACAACAACAATTATTGTTATTAATGATTAGGAAAATTTTTTAAAGGAGATGATTGTTTGATATGAATTGTTAGAAGAATGAAGAATGAAAATCTAAAGGAATAATTATATAAATTACATTGCTAGCCATTGGGCTCAGCCCAATATCAAAAGCCACCAGAATTCTATGTGGTGGCTGTTGTGATACAAGTTTTCACTATGAGGAAAGAAGCCCAAAGAAGTTAAGAAACTTTCTTAGAAGTATTGTTCAGTAAGAAGCAATGGTGGAAATCAAATGTTACAGTTCTGATTTCACATTGTACATCTATTACTCTGAAGAGGGATGCCTGCTCCCTGCCCATTACTTACTTATAATAAGATGCTAGGACTGTGAAGGCAGTACATGTGCAAAAGCAGAATCGGAGCTTTTCTGTGCCCACTCACCTAAATGCCTTTTGTTCTGATTGCACCATCTTTATAACTGGTAATGAAAGAGAAAGGGAAACATATTCATTTCAATTTTATTTTAAAGGAATGTTACAGAGGGTTAGGTTAGCGAGGAGAATTTTGCCTTTTGACCAGTGTAACTGGAGAATTTTAATCTAAAAGTCTTTTTGGCAGTGTTTGCAGCCATTTGGATTAGATGTATTAAATTGTACTTGTGGGCAATTTGAGAACTTTGAATGCTATAATACATAAATATGATTAGTTTCATCCAGGAAACCTCATTAATAAAACACAGGCTTTATGAGAACAATGTGTAAGGACTCTCATTTCTGCTTTAGGAATTCTAATAGTTTGTTGGTTTAAGATGCAGTTTTTCAAGGACTTCCCTGGTGGCCTAGTGGTTAAGAATCTGCCTTCAATGCAGGGGATGAGGGTTCGATCCCTGACTGTGGGACCTAAAAGCCCACACACCGCAATGAAGACCAAGAGCAGTCAAAATAGGGGGAAAAAATCTAACAGATAAAATGCAATATTTTCTTCTCCCTATGTATCAGTTTTCAATTTGCCAGCAACTATGGTTGGGGTTTTTTGTTTTTGTTTTTTTTATCATTTTTCTCTTGTAAAAGCAAACTACTGTATTTGGCATCATTGTATATTTGCCACATTGGCCTTTTACTTCTTCAACATGGAAAATATACAAAATAAGGGAACAGAAGCTAGATTTGTGGTTTGTGCTCAGTTTAGTGGCTGTGGGCATGTCTCTTAACCTTTCTCAACACATTCCTCTTAAAAGGAGATTAACCTATAACTCACAAAATTTGCCTGCATCATCTATAATAGCAAATGTGAAAGAATTCTATCAACAAGAAAATATTTTTCATTAGTTATTGGTTGCATAAATAAAGATTTATATATTTAACCATCTTCTCAAGAATGAGTGGACTGAGGAAATAAACCATGAATCAGTGCTTTAATATAGTTGTACCATTCCCCATGCTTCACTTCACAAATCCCATAGATTCATGAGCATAAAAAGGGATAACTGTACACACTCTTGCCTCCTGAAGGATGAGCTCCAGACTCTTAAGGCTGCTTAATCAGAAGATTTCACTCTGTGGTTACTTTGAATTCACTTAGCTTTTTGAATGGAGTCCAGTCCCTTTTAACTCATTAGTCTCACAGATGGAAAATAAAAAGAAAGGACAAGGTGACAACATTCAAAACACCAAAGAAAAACAGAGACTATTTCAAGACGCATGGAAGTTTTGAAAACTTTTTATCACTCTTCTGCAGGCTCCAGTCCCTGGCAGAAAGATTCATGATGATAAGAACAAGTAGTTCCTGTCATTAGACACCTAAAGACGACAGATCTACCTCTGTCATGTCTAGACAGAGGGACAAAATCCATATCCAAATATAAATTTGAGTAAACTACTTAAAAATAGAAGTTCCAAGGCAAGGAATGGTAGGTTTTTTCAATTCCCCTCACTCAGTCAGTCAGTCAGTTCAGTTCAGTTGCTCAGTTGTGTCTGACTCTTTGCAACCCCATGGACTGCAGCATCCCAGGCTTCCCTGTCCATCACCAACTCCCAGAGCTTACTCAAAATTATGTCTGTTGAATCAGTGATGCCATCCAACCATCTCATCCTCAACTGTCCCCTTCTCCTTCTGCCTTCAATCTTTCCCAGCATCAGGGTCTTTTCCAATGAGTCAGTTCTTCACATCAGGTGGCCAAAGTATTGGAGTTTCAGCTTTAGCATCAGTCCTTTTAATGAATATTCAGGACTGATTTCCTCACTTGGAGAATACCATAATTTATAATGAGTTAGGGAGATCCTCTTAGTTTTGAGTATAGTTTCATGTATAGCTTCGAGACATACACAGATACTAGAATGCATGAAATTTAAGCATTTTTGATAATTGATAACTCTTAAGATGAACACATTATCTTTATTCTAACACCTTTCTAGATTTTCATTTACCAGTTTATTTTTGTTTGTTTGTTTGATTTTTGGCAAATTCCTTTTTTCATCTACCTAGAATTTATTACTTAGAAGAGCTTAATTTGATTCTCCCCGATGCACCCCCACAGTGGATATTCAGCTAACTCAAAACCATTTATTCAGTAGTTTATCCTTCACTACTTGGTTGAAGTATGACTATTTCATGCATATTATATTACTGTTGCATACATCTTACATATGGGTCTTACTATGCATAAATTCAGTTCTCTAGTCTTTTATTTCATTGACATGTTGGTCACATCTGTAACAGATCACATTCATTAAATAATTGTGTTTTAATATACAATATGTAGAAAGAAAAATCCATTTTCCTATTCTTTCTTGAGATTACCTTGACTAGTCTCGCACATTCATGATTCCTTATGAATTTTAATATCAGCTTCTCAAGATCTATACATATTTGACTTCTTAGGAAGGAGGGAATAATAAACAGCTCCCACTTGTGGAATAAAGAAAATACTTTAAATCTGTGGGCAATGTAATAAACATTCTCCAAATCATTACTTTGTATCAGCTACTCTGTTAGACATGAGGGCTAAAATAATTAATTCAATAAGAAAGCATCTTGCCATTACAAGACTTTAATCTTACCAGGAGGGTATAGAAACTTAAGAAACGGATTGCTCTAAAAGCATTATCTGCAGTTACTTTCTGGGATATGTTGTCTATCATTCCTTGCATTGTGTACCATGGTCATTCTCTCAACCATGAGATATATTGAGCTTTGCTTTTCAGCTCTTTCTTATCAAGTTATATTCCTTACGAAGCTTACACATGCATGCACTGTTTGTCTTTCCTTAAGAAATGCATTGTGTGCCTTCTATGTAGTTGGGCATGGGAGTGATCCATTTCTTCTAGGATCTCAGACAGGGAGACACATAAAGTACAGTTCAGAAAATACTGTGAAAGGGAATAGAATGAGCACCACACAGTGTGGGCAGAACATTGAATTATGGAGACTGAGGACTTCCTCTCAGACAGCTGGGTTTGAGCCCCTGCTTTCCCATGTACCAGGGTGGACACTTGAAGATGTTACCTATGTTTCCTGAGTCTCAGCTTTGCGATCTGTAAAATGAGGGTGCTGACAGAACCTTCTACATAGACTGCGATTATCCACACGAAACCCTTAGAACAGTCACAGAATAAGTGCTCAAAGAATAATAACTATTATTATTATCTACATTGGGCTTCCCAGATAGCTCAGCAGTAAAGAATCCACTTGTAATGCAAGAGATTCGGGTTGGATCCCTGGGTGGGGAAGATCCCCTGGAGAAGGAAATTGCAGCCCACTCCAGTACTCTTGCCTAGAGAACCCCATGGGCAAAAAAGCCTGGTGCTGCAGAGTCAAACATGACTTAATGACAAAACAACAACAATTATTGTTATTAATGATTAGGAAAATTTTTTAAAGGAGATGATTGTTTGATATGAATTGTTAGAAGAATGAAGAATGAAAATCTAAAGGAATAATTATATAAATTACATTGCTAGCCATTGGGCTCAGCCCAATATCAAAAGCCACCAGAATTCTATGTGGTGGCTGTTGTGATACAAGTTTTCACTATGAGGAAAGAAGCCCAAAGAAGTTAAGAAACTTTCTTAGAAGTATTGTTCAGTAAGAAGCAATGGTGGAAATCAAATGTTACAGTTCTGATTTCACATTGTACATCTATTACTCTGAAGAGGGATGCCTGCTCCCTGCCCATTACTTACTTATAATAAGATGCTAGGACTGTGAAGGCAGTACATGTGCAAAAGCAGAATCGGAGCTTTTCTGTGCCCACTCACCTAAATGCCTTTTGTTCTGATTGCACCATCTTTATAACTGGTAATGAAAGAGAAAGGGAAACATATTCATTTCAATTTTATTTTAAAGGAATGTTACAGAGGGTTAGGTTAGCGAGGAGAATTTTGCCTTTTGACCAGTGTAACTGGAGAATTTTAATCTAAAAGTCTTTTTTGAGAACACCTCCAGGCTCCAAGGAGCAAAGCTAGAATATAGTCTCTTCTCTCAATGTGTGTTTAGGGACTGCAAGAAAATGAAAATTTCTACCCAATAAAAAGCACAGTTTGAATTATTGATGGTCTCACACTCTTTCTGGGTTTTCCCACATGCAAATCTGAGTCTCATGCAAATTTGGTGATGTTAAAAATCATATTATGCCATTTTAGAAAAGGAGTGAACATTGAGATTCTGAGTTCATGATAACTGAATTTTAAGCATTCTCTGATTTTTTTCCCTTATCTTAAAGTTTCACATTCATATCCTGTGGCCATCTGAAGTGTCTCAATGTAACAATCCATCAGCTTGATTTTAAACCTATTCTATCCATGCCTCAAGCATAAAGCATGCCTGTCTACTGTGTCAGCTCAGAAAAATATTTACTTTGGAAAAAGCTAACTAGTTCCTGTTCATTATTTGTGAAGGATAACCTCTGGCCATGCACTTGACTTAGGAAAGACCTTGAATTGCTTTTTCTGGGAGGGCATTATTTGAGGATAATTTTCACTTTTGTATATTATTGCAGTATTTTCATTACCTGAAAATTACTCTGAAAATACATGGAAAAGAAATCAATTCCATGATAAGGTATTCTTCTCCATAACAAGGGACATAATTATTTGCCCACAGGTCTACAATATAATTTGGTTTCATAACAGGATACACATATAATTTCACAAAAAATCTGCATTGCATTTGCAAAAGTATCAGGGAATTGTATGATTTCTTACTTCACTGAATTTTAAAATATAGGCAAATCAGTATTTTATTATCATCTGCTTTACGATTAACATCCTACATGCAGGTCTTCAAAGGAGGCTCAGATGTAAAGAATAGACTTTTAACTTCATGGGAGAAGGCAAGGGTGGGATGATTTATGAGAATATCTTTGAAATATGTACATTACCATATGTAAAACAGATCACCAGTGCAGGTTTGATGCATAAGGCAGGGCATGCGAAGGCAGTGCTCTGGGACAGCACAGAGGGATAGGGTGGGGAAGGATATGGGAGGGGGCTTCAGGATGAGGGGACACATGTATACCTGTGGCTGATTCATGTTGATGTGTGGCAAAAATCATCATGATACTGTCAAGTAATTATCCTCTAATTAAAATAAATAATTTTTTAAAAGAACAAAAAAATAAAAACTAAGAAATTAAAAAAAAAAAAAACAAGTTCAAAAAGAATGACTCCATACAGCCCATTCTAAGACATTCTGACCCAGCAAGTACATGCTTTTTCCCTAGAGACTTCTGTATCCAAATGATTTACCAGTTAAAAGTTGAATGTGCTAACATTTTTTTTTTTTTTAGTTTTTAGACTTTTTTTTTTCTTTGTATTTAGGATATTTTATTCACAAAATTTTGCAATTTGAGTATTACATAAATTTTCCAGGGTCCAAATTTAACATTAGCCCCAAGCCCAAATTGCCACTTCTTCAGCACCTGGCTTCTAAGGTCACTCTGCTCTTTATGTCAATGGACAAAAGGGAGGCACTTATGGATCAAGTCTGAAAGTTGTGTGGGCCTATATACCTTTGTTGACAAAACACCTAACTCTTAGAGAAGCTGGAAAATGTAGACTCCCTGTGTGATCAGAAAAAAATAAAAGGAAACAAAGACTATTGATTGGCAAGCATCCTTTGCTTGGCACCCAAGAAAATAGATAGAACACTGTAAACATATGTGCCTCACCAAAAGCCATTAAAATCATGGCATATACTTGAAATTATACCAAAATCATGAAAAACACTTAAAATAGCCTGAAAATGTCTTTAGAACTAGGTCCAGATAAAATAAACACACCAGGTACAATAATCACATATCAGATGTGGAATTTTATATTTAGCAAATTTAGAAAGTTAAAACTGTGAAAAAGAATATATATTATCTAAGAATATATCTTCCCTGTGGATCTTCCCTGTAGCTCAGACAGTAAAGAATCTGCCTGTAATGCAGAAGACTGAGTTTGATCCCTGAGTTGGGAAGATTCTCTGGTGAAGGGAATGCCAGTCCACTCCAGTATTCTTGCCTGAAGAATCCCAAGAACAGAAGAGCTTGGTGGGCTACAGTTGATGGGGTCACAAAGAGTTGGACACAACTGAGTAAGTAACGCTACACTACACTACACTACAAGAAATTGTATTGAAATATATCTGAACCCTTTTCCTAAATAGCAGAAATTAGCATAACATTGTAAATCAATTATTCTTAAGTAAAATAAATGTTTAAAGTAAAATAAAATGGTAGGATTACAAGGAAATATGAACAAATCTGAATAATTTCCTGAGTTATTATCTAAACACCATCTATTTGGAGGACATTGAGGAGAAATACACAAGTGATTAACAGCTGAAGCATGGTTCAAAGGGCACATTTTCTAACGGGGAGATCAATATGTAAATAACAGAATCTATTATGAAGACCAGAGGAAATAACCTAGACTGAATGAATCAAAATAGATGTAGAAGGATCTTTGACTTCTGCTGGGATCTAACTAACCTAGTTTGATTGCCTGACTCCTGGTCCACACGGTGGTGATTTTCTCTGGCATTGTCAATATGACACTTTCAAGGGTCAGGTTCCATTAATGAACTTCTTCTCTATTTGCTGACACATCTGTCAGCATGCAAATGTCAACATCACTAACCTCCTTTCTTAATCTTCTATTCAAATTCAAAAATAAATTACCTGTTCTCTCTAGGGTCAAACTCCCATATATCTTGGGGATGAGCAAGGATATTACTAAAAATAATGAGTGGGTACACCAATTGGAGTGGTCTCTGGTGAAATGCACAATGCATTATTGTCTCTTAGATGTACAGTCAGTAGTTTGTTCTCCTGCCCTTCCCATCTGTTCCATCAGCCTCCTCAGAAGGATGTCTCTCTGACTTCTTTGTCCACACTGACCCCTCAGATCATGCACTGGCCCACAGCATCTTTCCATGATTAATAGTGAGTCAGTTTTGTGCAAGATTTTGCTTTATATCATTTGTGGAGTACTTTCATGAATTGTAACATTATCAGATTTATCAGGACATGAAAGTCTCCACAAACTAGCTCCTGGTTCTTCTCCTGTTACATGTTCACTACTTCAAACTTCCTGCACACACGTACTTTCTTCCCTGTCAGTCCCCTGTTCCCTTTGCTGTGCTAATTGCTTTATGGACCTAAAAAAGCCACCCTACTTCAGTCATCTTGAAAATTCCTTATCTCCGGTCAAGTCTCAGCTTACGCTCCTCTTCTAAGACAATTTCTCTAACATACACTGCTGACTTTATCTCACTGTGTTGTATGTTGCCAGTGAATCTCGAGGACACTGCTTTTCTAGTACAGGCTTGTGTATCTGTGCCTGTGACTATCCACGGGTCCATGAGCTCTGAGGGCAGGAACTGTATTTTTTTTTCCTATAATTTAATCACCTGACAATCTAGGAACCCAATAAGTTCCTATTCTACTGTAAAGCACAGGAAACTGTACTCAATATTTTGTAATAATGGAAAAGATTCTGAAAAATTATCTATCTGTCCATACATATATGTGTGTGTGTGTATATGTATATACATATATATACATACATATATATATACATATATATATACATATATATATATCTGTGCTATACACTGGAAACTAACAGAATGTTGTAAATCAACTATAATTCAATTATAAAGAATAAAAAAGGAAAAAAACAAAGAATCAATTGAGGAATCTATGCCTCCACTGAGGACAAGCTGTATACACAAAAACAAATCTTTCATTTATTTATTCATATAAGTATTTAGTACCTATCCCCAATGCCAAGTGATTTACTTGGCAAGAAGAATAAAAAGAGTGAGTAACACGTGGTGCTTGATCTGGAGGATCTCACCTTCTTATGGAGAAGTACACATGTGAATATCTTACTTCAGTGATGCTAAGGCATTATTGATCATAACATGTCCCATTATGTTTTGTGCTACTGAGACATATAAAATAATGCCAATGCAACCATGACACATTGCAGTTATGTAGATTTCTTACCGTCTTCCTTTTGAAAGAGCTTTTTAAGACTTATTCAAATTAAATTGGTTGCTATTTGTAGTGGAAATTCCTAATAATGTACTTTCACAGCCTTGAGAAATTTCACAGAAATAGCACCTGGAAAAACAGCAAATATTAAGAAACCATGTTAATGATTATCTTTCATGTTTTTCTTAAGAATAATCTCCTTGTTACAAACCCCAAGGCCAGACCCAGAAGGGAGCATGACTGGGATCATGAAAGCATGGACCTTGGAACACCGAGTCGGCGTCAGGCATGAATGCTGCCTATGCACTTGCTAATTGTTCCCAAGGCTAGCCCAGGAGATCTGGATTATGTCAGTGCAGCCCATGACATTTAAGACTACGTGATTAACAAAGAATGTGTCTTGAGAAAAATAAGGTCTGAGAAATTCTTGTAGTCTACACTTAGGAATAAAAGCTGGACTCAGAGTGCACTCTGCACCCCAGTTGAATAGAGGCCACAGGTCCGCTGACCCATTGCACCAGATTTCGTGTTCTGTCTTCATTCTTGTTGCTCACTCCCAGACTGTTAAAGCAAGAGAGTCTTTACATTTCTTCACATGTGAAGTTTGATTCTTTTGAATCCCTTTTCAACTCAGAGAGGTCTATCCTGTATTTATTCAAGCAATGTCATCTTCTCTGCTCAACATAGGTATTGATAGCTGTTGTTGGACTTCTTAAAATAATGCAGAAAGAATTAAAGGCCACTCAGCTAGATTTATAAAATTTACCCCTGCTTTTTGAATGTTGTGCAAAACTTCTGATTGTTACCTCCCTCCTGCCTTCTCTACAGTTAATTTAATGGTAGGGGTTAAAAAATATTTCCACATTCTGTTTCTGGAAGTTTCTTCTAAATTCTGATGGTGTGTTTTTTTATTTTTGTGAGTACACAGGCCATAACACAGACATCATGACTGATATCTAATTGACAGCGGCTGTAAGATGACATTGATTAAAACGCATAGTCCAAGTTCAGAGACATGAAAATGTGAAAATCAATTAGTCAATCAATCAATCAATGACATTTTAGGACTAACAAAATAGAACATAATCTATCACACTACAGCTAGAATCATTATAAACACAACATATTACAAGAATACAGAAGATCATTTGATTACTTTTGCCAGATGAATCTAGGAAACCGTTCCATAGGTGTATAAATGGTGGTATTTAGGGCTGAATTTGTGATATTTGAATAAAAAGAATTCAGAATGAGTGTAACCTAATATGCATTGCTATGTCTATATAAGCCTTGTAGAAATAGATGACAAGTTTGACTTTCAGGTCTCTAATGAGGTTCACACAAAACAGGTGAAAAGTGTCATAAATATTTCACAAAAATAATCTTATCGTTAGGTAAGATGCACATATATTAAGTATCAACTACTAAAAATATTAAAGCTTAATGTCATTTTTGACAAAATGAATGTTTTATGATTAAGAATATTGTACAAAGGCACACATTTGTTTGCAAAAGATGTTTAATGTTTAATGTGAAGGTAACTGTTCAAATCAGAGCTATAATACAATTTGAGATGCATAAGATTATAAAAGGAACAAACTTTAAATATGTTTATAGTAAAAAAAAAATAGTATAAGTCTTATTTAGTGAATACAGTGAAGAAGCAATATCCAAATGCATATATACTAGTACTTCTATTGGCTCTGTAAGAAAAAATAATTGCAACAGCAATAGCAATAATAATTATCATTTATTGAATGATTGATACATTCCAGGCACTGTTGTAAGGACTGATGTGTATTTAACTCATTTAACCTCTGCATGAGGGGTATGCTTATTGTCCTGGTAGTAAAGATAGAGAACAAGATGTCTAATGGAGCCAGGTTATGTAAGCCCAGAAAGTGAAGGTGTTAGTAGGTCAGTTGTGTGGGACTCTTTGTGACCCCATGGACTGTGTAGCTCGCCAGGCTCCTCTGTCCATAGAACTCTCCAGGCAGGAACACTGGAGTGGGTAGTCATTCTCTTTTCCAGGAGATCTTTCTGACTCAGGGATCGAACCCAGGTCTCCTCCATTGCAGGCAAGTTCTTTACCATGTGAGGCATGAGGGAACCCTGCTGAGGAGCCGGTCAAAGGGCAGGGCATGTAGGCTTTGCGAGAACAGCATGGCCCCACACATGACCATGGGCCTCCAAGTCAAGTGTCTCTATGTTCAAGTCTCGGTACCCTGTTGGGTGAAAGTTTATTTTCCACCAAGACAGAAAACGTATTCCACTGTAGCTTGAACTTTCCTGGTCTGTTTCTCTGGGAGAAACCTTTGCCAAATCTTGCCAGCATTTTAAGTGATAAATGATTTAATGCTATTGGAAGCAAAATGCATTTAAAAAATCTGCAGTTTGGAAAATGTTTGACATGGCAAACATGAAAGGTTGAAGAATTAAACTTCGCAAACAAGGAAATTTCAGCCTCTGGGAGTGCTTGGGATGAAGGAATAAAAATGGCCAAATTGCAGCAGAATTCTAAACTATTCTAACAGGTCTTATGAAGAAGAAAAATAGGGAACCTTGCTGTCAGTAGATTCATTTTATTTTATTTTTATTTTTAAATGTGCACAATTCCTGGTGGCAGGTAAACTAATATAGTCAGGGCAGTATAAATTCCATAGAGCATATTGTTTATAGTTTATGACTTATCCCCCCAGAACAGTAGCAAAAGGATTCACAAAAATATGTGTTTAATAAAAGAACATGTTCCCTTCCATCTGGATGCTTTATAGGCCTCAGAAATATTTTGTAGGAAGTATTGAGTTGAAGTAATCTAATAAAAATAAAACATGACCAATTGTCACAGACCACATACCAGCAATAACCATTTCAAGAGGATTTTAAATTCTCTTACAAATGAGACTGGACTCCATTGAGGAGTAATGGTGCTATATGTGAGGACAAGTTAGAAGTACACAGAAATCCCTTCTCAAGCTGAAGATTTTAGCATTTTATCAGATAGAAATAAAGATATCACACCAACTAATGTTCAAGCCATAAGAACTTAAGCACGTGATTGCTTATAGTAGCTTTCAAATCAAGCTCTCAATTTTGGAATTAATCATGAATAGGCAGTGATGGGGAGGGTGTGAGACAGACTAATCTTGATATTTTATAGATGCTTTGAAAATTAAAAATGGTTTTGTATGATAAAACATGATACAAACTTGTGGTTACCAAAAGGGAAAGAGGGAGAAGGACAAAGTAGGAGTTTGGGATTAATATTTATACACCACTTTATATAAAAGAGATAAACAGCAATGTCCTACTGTATAGCACAGGGAATTATATTCAATATATTGTAATAATCTATAATGGAAAAAATCTGAAAAATGATATATATATCTAAAGAATATATTTGTAATACATATGTATGTATAACTGAATCACTTTGCTGTACACCAGAAGCTAACACAACATTGCAAATCAACTATACTTCAGTAAAAATTAATTAATAGGATTTTTCTAAACGTCTAAGTATGAATATACTTATTTGTATTTGTATCCTAATTTGTATCCTAATTTGTATCCTAATTCTTAAAAAAATATTTTGAGACCTAAGATATAATATGTTGAATAAAAAGCATATATATATGATTTATAATCGTATATTTGATCACAGATTCATTCACACACACACACATATACATGGCCACTACATGTGTCTCCCTCCATTAACACTTTCTCCTGTTGCCCAGGGTGTGTCTTACCATTTTGCTGTATGAAACAAATGGACACTATGGGAAAAACAAGAGTGTTTTTCTGGTTTAAATTCTGATTAAATTGAGGCCATCCTACCTAAGTGATTTTAATCTCCCAAGTCCAAGTTTTCCCATCTGCAAAATCAGCATATATTAAATAAGTCTGTGATGAATATTCTTATCAAGATAAAACTTTATAAAATAGGAAAAATACTCTGCATAGTGCCTAGCATGAAGTGTACCTTCAATAAACATATTCTTATTATTGTTACTTTAATTCTTTTTGTTTGTTTGTTTTTAGTTTTTTTTGTTACTTTAATTCTTAACTGTGCACAGGAAATAAAGCAATGCTATGTAAATATTAAGTCTTCCCAGATGACATTAGTGCTAAAGAATCCATCTGACAATTCAGGAGCCGCAAGAGATGCAGGTTCAATTCCTGGGTTGGAAAGATCCCCTGGAGGAGGAAATGGCACGCTACTCGAGGATTCTCGCCTAGAAAAGTCCACAGGAAGAGAAGCCTGGTGGGCTGCAAAGAGTCAGACATGACTGAGCTACCAAACATACGTAAACATCAGAATGAATGTACAACTCATCAGTTCAGTTCAGCTCAGGCACTCAGTCATGTCCGACTCTTGGCGACCCCATGAATCACAGCACTCCAGGCCTCCCTGTCCATCACCAACTCCCGGAGTTTACTCAGACTCATGTCCATCGAGCTGGTGATGCCATCCAGCCATCTCATCCTCTGTCGTCCCCTTCCCCTCCTGCCCCCAATCCCTCCCAGCATCAGGGTCTTTTCCAATAAGTCAACTCTTCACATAAAGTGGCCAAAGTACTGGAGTTTTAGCTTCAGCATCAGTCCTTCCAATGAACACCCAGGACTATCTCCTTTAGGATGGAATAGAATAGGATAAAACAAATGTCTTTTTTTTTTTTTTTGGTTCCTACGCTTTTATTAGGGGTCATCTCACTCTACCCTTGGATAGAAACATCAGTAGATGCCACAGACTTTACTCACAATGTCAGATAATAGCGAGTCCTGTGCTCACATTGTCACAAAACCAAGTCAGAGTCCATCTATCCAAGGGAATAGTGCTCAGTATTATAGAACAAACCAGGGATACACATTTGCAACAACACATCAAAAAAAGCATTGCATTAAGTGCAAGAAGCCAGATACAAAAAAATCACACCCTGTGTTATTCACTTGTATGAGTTTTTTTTTTTTTTCTTTTTCCCCCCTGGGAAAGGTGAACCAAGATGGCCAGAAATCTGATCAGTAACTTTCTAGTGATGAACATAAACAGTGAGTACAGTAATACTTTGTGGTTACCCCAAAGGAGCAGGCCACAACTTGAAAGATGATGAAAATGGTTTTATATCATTTTGGTGGTGAGTACCCAAAAGTATGTATTTGAAAAAATTCACTGAAAGAGTGATTTTAGGTATATGTGTGCTCAGTCACATCCAACTTTTTGCAACCTCATGGACTGCAGCTCACCTGGCTCCTCTGTCCATGGGATTCTCCAGGCAAGAATACTGGAGTGGGTTGCCATTTCCTCCACCAGGGGATCTTCCCAACCCAGAAATATATAAATTATACTTCACTAGTCCTGATCTCTCTCTCTCTCTTTCTGTCTCATACACACACACACACACACACACACACACACACACACACACACAGCCTTAGGATTATCATTCTCCAGATTTAGAAAAAGAATCAGAGAAGAATTTATGGGTATGTTAAACCTCTTAACTGAATGAATATCTTAATGATACAGAGAGATAACTCCTAGTAAGAATGTTTTAAGAGCTGTCAGAAATAGGGTAAGTAGGCTTTTGAGGTTATAAAAGGTCTTACTTGAATGGATATCGTGATAATAATATTAATGTTCACTGGCTTTGATTACACTCATTCTTTAGAAGGGAGAACTGAGGCACGAGGCGTAGAAGTGAGATAGCTTGCTCACGTCTCCTTCACAGATGTGGGGCCAGGGCAGCTGCACAGGGCACCAAGATCAGAGGGGCCCCACACACGGGGGTCAACTCAATATGTGTCCATTGTGATTCTGCAATGAGAACTCGGGGTTGGAGACTACACTTACATAAGGTCTTTCCGCCGCCCTACCTCCCTGTTTTGGGTCCTCCGACCCTTCCAGGGGCCTGAGCATGAATCCTGGAAGGTCAGGGTCAAGCACGTGTTTCCATGAGCAGTGTTAAAGGACAAGTCAGGGCCCTGGGTGAATGCCTTCATTCTCACAGCCGTATTCCTATACCCGAGGGAGTGAAACATTAAATAGAAGATAAAAATCTCTATGATGAATCAAAGAGACAGAAAAAGAAGGGAAAAAATAAAAACCGTTTTTTTTTTCCCTTGCTGTTTGAGTAAGACTCCTGCATTTTCATTTTGCACTGGGTCCTGAAAGTTATGGTGCTGACAAAGCCTCCACCCCATCCTTTTGGACAGGGGAAGAGATGCACAATCTGTAGCAGCCTCCTCCGAAGACAGTCACACATGATTCAGAGTTCTTTTATTTCCTTCCACCCTCTGGTTCTTCTTATGTCCTTGAAGTGTCTTTGAGGTCCAAGAGATGTGGAATTACTTCTTACAATGTACTTTGGTTCAGGAATTTCACATCTATCATCTTTGCTCTCTTGTTCAGATTTCCATTTTTATATCCTGTTTTAAAATGTGAATTATTTTTTTCCTGCCTGTAACATGTTTTATTCTTCAGCTCACCTTCTCATCTGGGAAAGTGGTAGTTAGGTTTAGAATACCATTGGTGAGTTAGAAGTTGAAGCCCTGAAGTCTTGAAAAGGTTATATTAAGAATAATCAATATCTGTCTTTGATTTCAAATAAAAATAAACATAGTAAGCACTTACGAAGGCCTAACTCTGTTCCAGGCATCATCTTAAGTGCATTCTATACCTTAACTCTCTACATCCTCACAGTGTTTTGATGAGGTGGAAACTATTATTACCATTTTGTAAATGAGAAATTTGAAGTAGGGAGAGTTTAGGACATATCCTCACATCCAAAAAAAACAAAACTAGCAAGTAGTCTAACCAGAATTAATATCAAAACACTTTACCTCCACACTCTGTACTCTTAATGACATGGATACACTGTAGTTGGAGGTACTGGAATTGTTACTTGTGGGGTATTTATCCTCTACCACTCATGAAGATTAATAAATATAATATCAATGTCTTCATTGAAGACTTGCTGTACCAAGCCCCTTCCTTGCTAAGCTGCTTCAGTCGTGTCCAACTCTTCATGACCCCATGGACCATAGCCTCCCAGGCTCCTCTGTCCATGGGATTCTCCAGACAAGAATACTGGAGTGGGTTGCTGTGCCCTCCAAGCCCAGGGCCATGCTACTGGTGTTATATAATGTAATTTTAAAAGCCACTGTCGGAATTAGCTATTATCTCTAAATTGAAAATGAGGAAGTTGAGGTTTCAAAAGGATGAGAACTCAAGCTTGTTCATTCATTAGTCTACTAAATGCGACAGCAATCCATCTGAATTCCAGAGGTCTGCATGAAGCCATGCACTGTGGCTCTGAAGAGCCTGGCCTCCACCTCCATGATTTTCCCTTCAGCTGGATTCTACCCCACTGCACTCAACACTCACTGCCTCACCCCTGAGCCCACAATGTGCTTCTCTTTCCAATTCCACATTCAGTGATGTCAGGTTGCTATCTTGAGTTTAGTCATGGTGGTTATTTACACTACGGTAATCAACAAAGCCTGGAAACAAGCCTCTTTGGAGAACTGGCTTCTCAACACAACACTCTGTGACCTTCAGCTAACTACTCAGTCATTATGTAGATTCTCTATTTGCCACCATTTCCTGATCTACTCTTGTTTTTTATACTCCCTAAATCCTTTCCTACTTGACTAGCAAATTACTCTCCTTTGACTTTTTTGTTCACACTTTGGTCCAACCCTGAATCTAGTCATCTCCCTGCTTCAGGCCACTTTCCATCTTTCTGTCAGAATCATTACTCTTTCTGTGTTGCTTTTGCTTGACAGTGAAAAATAAAATGTCATGAAGTATGGAGTTTGATGTGACAACATCTCAATACTCACTGTGCTTCTTAACAAAGGTACCAACAGAATTTATCATGAAAATGCCCCACATAAACTCTTCAGTGGCCCTCCATCCCCAGGAAATGAGATCAGCTTATCGTGACATATACATTCCCTTTATGATCAATTCCCTATCTCTCCATCATGTTGATATCCTGGTCAATCTCTCCACACTCTGGAGACACAAATTCCTCTGGAGCAGGAGGAGAAGGGAACGACAGAGGATGAGATGGCTGGATGGCATCACTGACTCAATGGGCATGAGTTTGAGTGGACTCAGGGAGTTGGTGATGGGCAGGGAGATCTGGCGTGCTGTGATTCATGGGGTCGCAAAGAGTTGGACACAACTGAGCAACTGAACTGAATGGAACTGATTTGTTTAACATAAGGAAAAACAAGAGAGTGGTGCAAACTTCCTCATTTCCTATCCGTCCGTGTAAGTATCTCACCTATGGTACTAGAAGAGTGGTGGTAGTTTGTACATGAGAGGCCCTTGGACTGCAAGGAGATCCAACTAGTCCATCCTAAAGGAAATCAGTCCTGGGTGTTCATTGGTAGGACTGATGTTGAAGCTGAAATTCCAATATTTGGCCACCTGATGCGAAGCACTGACTCATTTGAAAAGACCCTGATGCTGGGAAAGATTGAGGGCAGGAGGAGAAGGGGATGACAGAGGGGGAGATGGTTGGATGGCATCATAGACTCAATGGACATGGGCTTGGGTGGACTCCGGGAGTTGGTGATGGACAGGGAGGCCTGGTGTGCTGTGGTTCATGTGGTCGCAACGAGTTGGATACGACTGAGCGACTGAACTAAATTGAACTGAACACTTACCTTGCCTAGCTAACAGACACATTGTTACTTGTTCTTAGTTTAATTATTATTGAATTGTCATGTTGAGTCTGATGCCCTGAAGGAGTCTCCAGAAGACCGAGTTGAATTATACAAGCCAATTCAATAATAAGTTCAGTAGTTATCTAATTGAATCTCCCTTCTTCCTATGGAGAAACTGAACTACAGAAATAGTTGTGATTAGCCAAGAGGCTCTCAGCAAATTGGGACAAGGCTATGACCTGAAAAATCACATCTCCTTACCCAGGAAGAAGCAAAGTCACAAAGATTTTATTCTGTTGTAATGTATCCTTTTAGATTTTAGGATTTGGGAAGAATTTCCAAATATGTAACTTAGGTGTGTGAGGATATCAGTTAGTGACATCTTGAAAGAGACAATGAAGGACTCCCAGAACTCTAACCATTAGTGTATTGATGAATCTCATTGACTTAAAGAAAAACACCTAAGAATTGTGAGTTTGTTTTATTCAATGTCTTACTGAGGACTACAGCCCAGAAGGCAACCTTTCAGGAGCTCAGAGAGAATTACTCTGAAGAGAAGGGAAGAAGTCATTTCATATAAGATTTCTGGCTACAGAATACATGCAGACAAGCACATTCTTGGGAAAATATTACTGCTAGCCACTTTTCAAGTTAATGATTTTAGTGCTCTTCAATATGGGAAAATGCAAGAATTTGGGTTCAGGAAGATTCTTCCTGAGATATGTATATTATTGATACTATTTCTGGGCCTGCTATTCCAAAGCATAGAGTGCCCTATCCTGTTTTGCATCCTGATTTCTATCAGAGTGCACTGTCTATCAGTGCCTTTAGTACTGCCAGTGGCTTTAGTAGTTGTCAGCTTAATCTTTGTAGAAATGGATGGATGGTGCCTGCGTGCATGCTGTTTCTCAGTCGTGTCTGACTCTTTGCGACCCATTGGACTGTAGCCCACCAGGCTCCTCTGTCGATAGGATTTTCCAGGCAAGAGTACTGTAGTGGGTTGCCATTTCCTTTTCCAGGGTATCTTCCCAATCCAGGGATCAAACCTGTGTTTGCTGTGTCTCCTAAATTGCAGGCAGATTCTTTACCCACTGAGCCATCAGGGAGCAATCTCATCTACAACGCAGTTAAAGATGTGCCAGAGCTGCAAAGGCCTTCATAAAGAATTAAAGAGACACATTATCTTGATCACAAAGCAAAACAAACCGTGTATCTATATCAGTTTTAAAAAAGCCAAACATAGAACATAATTACTAAAAGAGGATCTTTCAGCAGAAAACATAGACTGAGGGTGAGAAAAAACACTAGTGTTGGACACCCAGCACTCATGAAATATAAGATGACATAAATATATGTCTCCATATTTCTATCTGTGTGCATGCATGCTAAGTGACTTCAGTCGTGTCCAACTTGGTGCAACACTATGGACTCAGCCTGCCAGCCTCCTCTGTCCATGGAATTCTCTAGGCAAGTTTACTGGAGTGGGTTGCCATTTCCTCCTCCAGGGGATCTTCCTGACCAAGGGATTGAACCTGCATTTCTTTTACCTCCTGCACTTGCTATATCATGTTAAGATAGATCTGGTAAATACTTAATAAATACAAAACTGTAGATAAGTTGTGTTCATAGTCCTCTCAGCTGCTGAGCTACACATACCTGAAGCCTTTAAAGAGGTCAAAATAGAGCAGATGACACCCTGGAAATAACAGGCCACTGACAAATGTAGGCAAATAATTGGATCAGTAGAAAATTGGACAATATTGGAATTATTATAATATAGCCCAAGATGCCAGCTTTAGGCTTCAAGGCTTACATGGAAGAAATCAATTAAAAATGAAGATGCAAAGAACAGCATGTATATTTGTTTATGTCGATACACAGTGCTTCCTTATCAGTGGTGTCCCTTAAGTTTCATGTATCAGGTTAACCAAAAGATTCATTTGGGTACTTCTGTAACATCTTAGGGAAAAACCCAAGCAAACTGTGTAGCCAACTCAATTCCCTGATAACACAGTTGGTAAAGAATCCACCTGCAATGCAGGAGACTCTGGTTCAAATCTTGGGTCAAGAAGGTCCACTGGAGAAGGGATAGGCTACCCACTCCAGTATTGTTGGGCTTCCCTTGTGGCTCAGCTTGTAAAGAATCTGCCTGAAATGTGGGAGACCTGGGTTTGATCCCTAGGTTGGGAAGATCCCCTGGAGAAGGGAAAGGCTACTGACTCCAGTATTCTGACCTGGAAAATTCCATGGACTGTATAGTCCATGGGGTGGCAAAGAGTCAGATACAACTGAGCCACTTTACTTCAATATTAATATTACTATTTCACATAAGAGGAGTCCATCAGAGAGAAATGAAATAATTTGCTCAGTGTCAAGGAAACAGTTTGAGAAATATATTAAAAAAAAATATTTGGCTTCATTGTGTTAAACAAATAATACAAATAATAATCTGTTCATTTAAAAAATATATTTTAAAAGTGTAGTAATAAGAGAGATAAAATTCCTTTCTTCTCAGAGGGTACTTTTTCAGTGTGATGGCACAAAAATAAAAGTATGGTCATGTGAATAAGTAACATCACACACTGGCTGTGGAAGGTAGATGATGAGGGGGTGAGATTGAGATGGGAAACTTCTCTATGCTTATCCCTGCTCTTTAGTCATGAGTTTTAAATCCATTGTAAGGGAAAGAACTTTTTGCTCCCATTGAAACTGAAAGCTCAGCCTCTCTGTACCCTGGTGCCAAATCAAATCTCGAGACAGAGTTTTGGGTGAAGTAGAAAAGGATGGTTTTATTGCTTTATCAGTCAAAGGGGGACACAGTAGGCTCTGGCCTCTAAAAACTGTGTCCCAATCTAGGGACATTTGGGGAGGAGTTTTATAGAAATGGTTCAAGAGTGGGGTTGCTAACAAGATGAAGGCGTATGCAGAGTCTCAGGTGGTTGGTCTCCTAATCCTGATGAACTCTCGTCCCTTTGATCTTGCCTCCTTGGTTTCTTGAATGCTTCTCCCTTAATGAGCAACTGTTGGAATCTGCCCTTTGGACCTCAGGGAAAGTCACGGAGTCTGGAGTCCGGCCTACAAGAAACAGGGGATCGAAAAGGCTTCTATGCCCAGGAGCCCCACAGGGTCCCACTTGGTTTCACTGTGATATGACATGATGTGATAAATTAAAGAATTATTTATGAGCCCATTTAAAAGCCTTGCAGTCGGACAGGGAAGGAATGGAAACTGGCTGCCTCCTGACATTCTAAGCCAGCTGGACCAGTAGCCAGATAGGGAGAACTATGATGACGTGGTGTGGAGAGGCTGGGGAAGCATGTGAGGGCACTCCCAGAGCAGGGCAGGGTGGGCACAGAGTGGGAGCGTGTGACCGCAACAGTGAAAATACAGGATTGGTCCTTATCAATCACAGGCATCAACTTTAAAATCAATATTTCACTCAGAAATAATCAGCTTCCAAGGTGGTGCAGTTGGTAAAGAATCTGCCTGTCAATGCAGGAGATGCAAGTTTCATCCCTGGAGGTGGAAATGACAACCCACTCCGGTATTCTTGCCTGGATAATTTCATGGACAGAGGAACCTACGGGGCTACAGTCCAAGGAGATGCAGAGCAGGACACAACTGACGCGACTTGGTACACACACAGACAGCTGTTAACCTATAAGGTGAAGCTTTTTGGACGTGATTGCACGTAGAATGTGAGGTCTGGCAATGCTATGTAGTTTTAGGACTTGCTAGGTGGTGCTAGTGGTAAAGAACCTACTTGCCAAGACAGGTTAGACATAAGAGATTCCCATTTGATCCCTGGGTCAGGAAGATCGATCCCCTGGAGGAGGGCATAGCAACCCTCTCCAGTGTTCTTGCCTGGAGAATCCTATGGACAGAGGAGCCTGGCAGGCTGCAGTCCTTAGGGCCGCACAGAATCAGACACAACTGAAGCGATTTAGCACATGTAGTTTTAGCAACAGACAATGGTGGTAGAAATACAGTGTACAGTTTTGTGGGAAGCCTGCTTCTGATCATGTTGAAGATCATAAGGAACAAAAGTGCTAAGTTGGAACTTTAACACTCGACTCTAGGCATGGATAGAAAATAGACATTTTCTGTGACAGTTCTGCTATACTGCTAGAGGGCAAACCTTTCAGGAAATCAAGTCTAAAGTCTTCTCCAACAAGTGGCTGAATTACCATATACATGAAATTCATAACCTCCCCAGGTCTCTTATGGATTATAAAGTATAAGAAGAATTTAAAGACTTGGGATTGGGATTACACATTCTCAAATCCTGGGGGGTGAGGAACAAAAGAAAACAAAGTCAAAAGAAAAACAAACACATAAAACAACAACAGCCAAAACACTTTCTCTTTTTCTGAGTAGGTTTGCTTCCCCTTGACTAATGATCTTAGTAACGCACTTATCAGAGGCAGCTGTCTTGCACAGGCAAGTTGAATCTCCTCAAAACCCAAATCCACATCTCTCCTTGCTCAAAACCAGTGTTAGATTCAAATCCATGTGGATTCCCTAGAGCATAAATACAGAGTCTGAGAAGAATTATCATACACAAAAACATATAGCAATATTTTGCCAATTCGTATATATAGAATCCTGAGGAAAATGTACCAGGATGTATTCTAAGGGTGTTTGACGGAGGGTAAGAATGCAAACTTGAATCTGTGAATTTATTAATATGGGTAGACTGGCCAGTTTGGATTGAAAGTTAATGAAAGCAACTTGATTGAAACTTAGATTCAAGGGCAGCATTGCTTCTTCAGTATTAATGTAAACCCTGGAATACAGGGTAGTTTCTCTTCCTGGCTGAACTCAACAAATACATCATGATCAATCCCACCTGACTTCTATAGCAGCCTCAAGAAGTCAGGAAAAGGTCTTGGAAAATGTGGATGCCATTGTTCCATCACTGTTCTCTTACTCAGGGAATGTTCAGCATTAGATATTTTCTGTTCTTCCTTTTTTTTCCCCCCAGATCTGAACCTCCTTGCTCTAGTCATATGATTACTATATCAAGATTTCCTGAGATTCTTAGTTTTATTACCATATGTATCCAACTAGAAGTGTGAGAAATGTTCATTTCTTTGCAAGCTTCCTTCTGTTGAGGAAATCATGACAGGAATTTGCTGATGAGACTCATTATTTGTGTTATGTGTTTAGAAAATTTGAATTTATTCTTTTTTGTGTTTGTTTGTTTCTGTATTTTTGTTTTCTAAGAGTTTTAATTATACTGTATAGAGTAATAATGGTTTTATTCTACACTCTTTAAGCGTTTTCCAGGTGGCTCACAGGATAAAGAATCCATCTAGAATGCGGGAGACACAGGAGACATGGGTTCAATCCCTGGGTTAAGAAGATCTCCCTGGAGGAAGGCATGGCAACCCACTCCAGTATTCTTGCCTGGAGAAGCCCATGGACAGAGGAGCCTAGAGGTCTACAGTCCATAAAGTCTCAAAGAGTCAGACGTGACTGAAGCGACTAAGCATGCACCACTCTCTTTAAAGCCATGACATTTCATAGAAAAACTAAGGCTCAAAAGACCACGTTTTGACCAAATGCACACAGAAAGTAAGAGATAAGCTACAGTTAAAAATACGTCTGTCTGAATCCATAGCATTTTTCATTAAAAAAAAAAAAATCTCTCTTCTCTAGCAAAGGGACAAAGGGGTTGTAAACCTATATGTGACAATGCTAGAGACTTTACTAAATATTTTGGCATAAATCTGGTAGTAGTGTTAGTCGTTCAGTTGTGTCTGACTCTTTGCAACCGCATGGACTGTAGCCCACCAGGCTCCTCTCTACATAGGATTCTGCAGGCAAGAATACTGCAGTGGGTAGCCTAGCCCTTCTCCAGAGTATCTTCCTGACCCAGGGATCAAACCCTGGTCTCTTGCATTGCAGTGGATACTTTGCCACCTGAGCCACCAGGAGTCTAGGTAAAGGGGAGGGTTTTAACCTCACAGATAATGTGGTTTGGATCAGCTTTTCTAAATTTAATGTAGTCTAGATCAGCATTTAAATGATCCAGATTACTACATCATCTGTGAGGTTAAATGGAGGCAAATGCTTAATAGGATTAGGAAGAAAGAAAGAATTTAGAATTAAATTAACATGAGTGACATATTGATATAGAGTATAGAATTTATTTCTATATAAAACTCTAGATTACTCGTCTATTTTATGATTCTCTTCTGTGCTTCCTGCTATATCTCCTTCTCCAAACAAAGTTGCACAACAGTGCAACCAAATAAAAAAAATCATAAATTATATATGAAAATCCACATATATCTGTAACTATTATCTACACCACATGAAGCAGCATGGATTTGAAGAAAAATGATGCAAAATGGAAAACCAGCTTACTAGTTTTCAGCTTTGCTTACCTCAGGCAAGTTTCTCAGCATTTTTAAATGCCTGTTTTGATGTCTGTAAATTGAGGATAACACTCTGCAGGGTTATGGGAAGATTAAACATGGTGTTAGGTATAAAGCATTAATACAACATTAATATTTATACTGAACTAAATATGTAATCTTGGGCAACTTCACATCTTGGAACTGGTTTCCTGCTCTGCAAAATAAAGGCAGTCACATTCATTCGGAGTATTGCCATGGCAGTTAGATGTAACACAATCAGCGCTTGAGTTGACCACTGCTAAATCTGTACCACTGATAAAATTGCCCATGACCTTCTCTATCCAACTCACTTATCTTTAGCTGGAAAGCAAATAAGTAGAGCAATAGGTGAGTTCCACCCAGAGGGCAGCATTTTTATCAAGTGCATTTCCAAATAATGAGGCTTAAATGCCATTCCTGAAGTAGTTAAGACAGATAGAGGTCTTACTGATGATAAAGGCAAAATATACAGTACATTTGATGACAGAATACTTCATATACAGTTGTCCCTAAAACGTGAAAAGGTCTGAGATATGTCTGTTAAGGGATATAGTAACAGAATGAAAAGATATTTCCCATGTCCTTTATGAATGGTTAGGAAACAACCTTTTAGATATAAGTGGTTTTTATAACATTTGTGATAGGCAATATGAAAAAATGTATCCAAAGCCTTAACAAATTTGCTACTTTTATACCCAAAATATTTTGTTAGTAAGAAAATAATCAAGGATTTATGTGCAGATTCACCTGAGGGTTACTCATTAAAATTATTATAAAATTTAAAATGTTATAAATGTTTTAACCCAAAGTATAAAATAAATATTCACAAGTCCATACAGACTCAAGAATAAGTGATTGAATAAATAAGTGGGGAGAATAGATGAATTTCCTATGTAGAAAAATCCCATGTTATTCATGTAAATACTCCACCCTTAAGGGAAGTGAAGCTTATTTCCCCCATTTAATGAGTTTTTTTTTTTTTTTCCCCAAAGAGTGCAATGTGGAAAAGGGAAGGGAAGAGAAGAGCAATTTTACAGCTGAGACATCTGACAAACACTACGTACCTTGAGAACAAGGACAAAGGGTAACTCTCAGTGATAAGTCTTAGGTGTAGCATGCACCCTTGATACGACGCAATGAGAATGACACTCTACCTCTGCGGGTCTTCCTCCCTGTAACACATAACCCCAGTGTAATCATTAAAAAAATCAAGCAAGTCTTCATGGAGGGAAGTTATAAAACATCTGACCAACACTCCTCAACATTGTCACGAAGCATCACCACAAGAAAAAAATTATGAGAAGAAAAAGATTGAACTAGTTTCTAAAATCTCTGAAGAATATTACATTTCTCCCAAGACTGTTACAGGAAAAAGAAAAAAAAGCAGCTTTCTTTCTATGATGACATATTAATTCTTTAAAGTATGGGATGATGATAATCCAAAAGGTTTATATTTTCTTATATTAGGCTAAAGGAATTCAGAAAACTTTACATAAACAAAAGTAATCTTATAGACAGCTTTAGCTGACCATATCATATCTGCTTTCTCTAATAATAGTTATTGAAGAATAAGTAAATTTGTATTTTTTTTTCATCTGAAACTAGAATGAGACCAAATAATTATGTATATATTAACTATTTATAATAAGTTTTTTGGACTATAAGAGTTTAACTAAATCTGTATTATGAAAAAGACATATTGTTTCAGATTAGAGTCAGAATTTCAGGGAAAGAGCAGCATCATTTTTTCCCAGCATGCACTTCTGCTTGTGGACCAGCATCATGTGAAAGTATAAAGAATCTGTAGGAGAACCCGGGAAGGAAGAGAAGGGGAAGTTGTGTAGTGAGAAACACTTTATCCTGACACCTCTCTCCACTGGGGAGTGTGCCTACAGTGAACACTTCTTTTAGTTACTGTGATTTATTTAATAACAATTATTATAACTGCTATTATTCCATTTTCATTTGAAAAAAGCAGTCCAAGTTATATAGTGCTGTGATTTTATTTGTAAGTCCTTTCACTGTTTTTGTCAATTAGGTTAATAAAAGCATCCCCCTTATCCTCTCACAGTAATCATTTTTCATATCCTGAAGATCACTGAACCTCAAAATTAATACGCTTGAAATTTTGGTGAATTCATAGCCATAACATTTCCAACACCCCAATAAAAACCAAAGCTATTTGAAGGAAAATGAAAGTACAAACAAGTGCTTTTGTCTATCATTGTTTTATATATTCAAAAATAAATGCTGGTGATAATTATTCTCTTTCCAATGTGACCCTTCATTGAAAAATTGAAAAATCATTTGTCCTGAAATTTTATCACTGAGCAAAGTCAGACATTAGTCTCATAAACAATGAAATGACAATATATAAGAGATATGGATGAAAGAAATGTCTCCAATACATTTTATTAATATTTATGTTGCAACTATATTTATTGTCAGTGTGAGGATGATGGATTAAAATGTGAAGACCTGAACCATATGGCAATAAGAGATGAGCTTTCTCCTGGGCATTTATGAAGGGGACCTTGCTAGAACTGATAGAATATAGTTTATTATTATGTCAGAGAAATACATATAAGTATAAGTAAACATTAGGCATGCTAATTTGAAAATGGAATTTGAAAAGTGCATATCTTAAGCAAAGCTAAAGACTCCAAAAAGAAATGAAATTTTGGGGCTTGAATCTTGGATACCAAAATCTGTAGAAACTTAAGTCCTTTATATAAAACTGTATAGTATTTGCAAATAACCTATGCACATATTCCTTTATACTTTATATCATCTCTAAATTACTTATAATAATTAATATAATGTAAATGCTGTGTAAATAGATGTCAGGTACACAACAAATTCAAGTTTTGTGTTTTGAAACTTTTGGAATATTTTGGTAAATATTTTTGTTCCAAAAGTGGTTCAGTCTATGGATGTAAAACTTTATATATGAAAGGTGACCATATATACCAATCATCAAATAAAATACTACAGATAGATATGTCAAATATATATATCCCCTTCTAAGGGATCTTCCCAACCTAGGGATCAAACCCAAGTCTCCCACATTGCAGGCAGATTTTTTACCAACTGAGCCACAAGGGAAGCATATATATATATATATATATATATATATATATAGAGAGAGAGAGAGAGAGAGAGAGAGTCAAATTACAGAATAGAAAACAAAATACTGATTATGTATTGCTATTTCTTAAATGAATACTTATTGAGCCACATCTTGAATTCACTATTCTACACTTGACAGAAGCAAACAATTTCTGTCCCTACTCTAGAGACAGACCCACTTTAGTTCCATCAATATGTGCAACCGTTTCAACCCTGACTCTGAAAACTCAAATTTATTTGTATAATTTGGATTTATTTTATGCATCCTATATTCAGAATGATTTATTTTTCCTTACTAGTCTCTCCTTTCTACTCTTTTCACTCAAGGAGAATGCTACACTTAATTAAATGTAGAAATGTGCTTTTTATCCCATTTGTCATTCTTAAAGCAAGTGCAGATTTCTATAGTAGTAAATGTTTCCTTTTTAGTCCTTAAGGCAAATATCTAGAATTGCTGTACATAGATGAGATATAGATTTTCTAAAAAAAATGATGCATTAAGGGAAAGGTGGAAAGAACAAATTTTTTAGATGAAAGTTTGTTTAGGGAGCAGTCAACCTGATTCCTGGAGAAGGAAATGACAACCCACTCCAGTACTCTTGCCTGGAGAATTTCAAGGACAGAAGAGTCTGGTGGGCTACATTCCATGGGATCACAAGGAGTCGGACATGACTGTGTGACTAACTTCCAACTTTCACTTTCAACCTGATTGTATGGTTATTAGAAAGTCTGCAAAAGTTGTTACACTCCAGTTGTGTAAGGCACAAACTGAATTCACCCCATCCCTTGGTTCCTACTTCTCTTGTGTTTGGAGGAAGAACAAGATGCCAAGTTCTAGAGAAAGTCACATTTCCCCTGAACAAGGCTCATCTATACCAAGGCCAAACTTTATATAAAAATTGTTCAATTCTATTTTGTTAGGAAATCCCTTTGCTTATTGGGGCCATTCATGGAGGAGAAAGGAAAACATTGTGCTTTTCCTAGAGGCCATAGTGTGTGTCATTAACATCAAGTAGGTTGTTGCAGATCCAGATCTGGTGATCTCAGGAGACAACTAAAGAATTTGGAGTCTCGTGCATGTGGCAATGGAAGCCACAGTGACAAAGTGAGATCAGAAATAAACCTGAAGCCCTCTCCCAGGACAGACCCTGTCTCTTGGAATAAAAAAAAAAAAAAAATTTAAAAGAATCACAGAAGGATATGGAGTAAATACAGGTAATCCTATTTTGAAGCTCATGAAACCAAACACTTACATAATCCAGCACGAGCATCACATCCTTAATGAACAGATCAGTCCCTTGAATCAGATAAATCAACTCAGTTGTAATTTTATATTTTCTCTCAAATAGTTTGCTTTCTTCCAGCAGACAACTATCTCCCTAACTTGACATATATAGACTTCACCTTCTGAAGCCACACGCTCCAAGCTCCACCACTTACTACAAGCTCCACAACTTACTCTGTCTCTCCTATCACAGTGCATCTGCATACATTTTACCTGGTCAGGATGGCAAAGTTCTTCATGCAGTTGACCTCACATGACATTCACTACATCATAGCAAAGAATGTAGCCCATCTGACAATCCATATTCATCCCCTTAACTTTTTTCTGTACATAAGTACTTATCCCTATAATACATAACACCATTCATTGTTGAATCTAAGAAATTGGCTTAATTATAAATCAGGATGTTGTTGCCATTCAGTGGTTCAGCCATGTCCCACATTTGCAACCCCATGGACTATAGCACGTCAGACTTCCCTGTCCTTCACTACCTCCTAGAGGTTGCTCATTGAGTCTATGATGCCATCCGACCATCTTATCCTCTGTCATCCCCTTCTCCTCCGCCTTCAATCTTTCCCAGCATCAGGGTCTTTTCCAATGAGTCAGTTCTTCCATCAGGTGGCAAAGTATTGGAGTTTCAGCTTCAGCATCAGTCCTTCCAATGAATATTCAGGACTGAATTCCTTTAAGACAGACTGATTGGATCTCCTTGCTGTCCAAGGGATTCTCAAGTCTTCTCCAATACCACAGTTCAAAAGAATCAATTCTTCAGTGCTCAGCTTTCTTTATAGTCCAACTCTCACATCCATACATGACTACTGGAAAAACTATAGCCTTGACTAAACAGACCATTGTTGGCAAAGTAATGCCTCTGCTTTTTAATATGCTGTCTAGGTTGGTCATAACTTTCCTTCCAAGGAGTAAGCGTCTTTTAATTTCATGGCTGCAGTCACCATCTGCAGTGATTTTGGAGCCCCCAAAAATAAAGTCTTCCACTGCTTCCACATTTATTTGCCATGAAAACTTGGTGTCTCTGTTGAATATAATTTAGCTTTATCTGACACAATGCTCTTACAACAGAAATATGCACAATGCGTCAAGAAGAACCAGGGTAATGGCAAAGACCAAAGGGTATGGGTAGACATTCCACAACTGTCCAAAATCCAAATCTTAATTCCTGAACTCTATGGGGAGTAGTTTTCTGAATGTTGAGCCAACTTTTTCACTCTCCTCTTTTATTTTCATCAAGAGGCTCTTTAGTTCTTCACTTTCTGCCACAAGGGTGGTGTCATCTGCATATCTGAGGTTATTGATATTTCTCTTGGCAATCTTGATTCCAGCTTGTGCTTCCTGCAGCCCAGCTTTTCTCATGATGTACTCTGCATATAAGTTAAATAAGCAGGGTGACAATATACAGCCTTGATGCACTCCTTTTTCTATTTGCAACCAGTCTGTTGTTCCATGTCCAGTTCTAACTGTTGCTTCCTGACCTGCATACAGGTTTCTCAAGAGGAAGGTCAGGTGGAATACCAGGTCTTGTATTCCCATCTCTTTCATAATTTTCCACAATTTACTGTGATCCACACAGTCAAAGGCTTTGGCATAGTCACTAAGCAGAAATAGATGTTTTTCTGAACCTCTCTTGCTTTTTCAATGATCCAGCAGACATTGGCAATTTGATCTCTGGTTCCTCTGCTTTTTCTAAAACCATCTTGAACATCTGGAAGTTCATGGTTCATGTATTGCTGAAGCCTGGCTTGGAGAATTTTGAGCATTACTTTACTAGCATGTGAGATGAGTGCAATTGTGTGGTAGTTTGAGCATTCTTTGGCATTCTGGTCCCATTACTTCATGGCAAATAGAAGGGGAAACAGTGGAAACAGTGACTTTATTTTTGGTGGCTCCAAAATCACTGTGGATGGTGATTGCAGCCATGAAATTAAAAGATGCCTACTCCTTGGAAGGAACATTATGACCAACCTAGACAGCATATTAAAAAGCAGAGACATTACTTTGCCAACAAAGGTCCGTCTAGTCAAGGCTATGATTTTTCCAGTGGCCATGTTTGGATGTGAGAGTTGGATTATAAAGAAAGCTGAGCACTGAATAATTGATTCTTTTGAACTGTGGTGTTGGAGAAGACTCCTGAGAGTCCCTTGGAATGCAAGTAGATCCAACCAGTCCATTCTAAAAGAAATCAGTCCTGGGTGTTCATTGGAAGGGCTGATGTTGAAGCGGAAACTCCATTACTGTGGCCACCTGTTACGAAGAACTGACTCATTTGAAAAGACCCTGATGCTGGGAAAGACTGAGGGCAGGAAGAGAAGGGGATGACAGAGGATGAGATGGTTGGATGACATCACCGGCTCAATGGACATGAGTTTGGGTAGGCCCGGGAGGCCTGGTGTGCTGCAGCTCATGGTGTTGCAAAGAGTTCGACATGACTGAGGACTGAACTGAAATGATGGGGAGTAGATCCTGGCAGGCTACAGTCCATAGGGTTGCAAAGCATCAGATGAGTCTGAAGCAACGGAGCACACATGCATATGGGGTGTAGACCCTGGTACTTCTGTTCCATAAGCAGTGGGTCTGAAAGGGCTCAGGATTTTAACTTATTTGACTGCAGCATGCCTGATGCTCTGAGTCAACGGTGAATTGAGATAGGTGGGTGATGGGCTAAGGAGTCAGAGACAGCTGTTTCCTAGCAGAGGAAGGCATATACACCAAAGCCAGGCTCAGGCCAAAATCAATTACAGAGACTGGTATGAGAGAAGCACTGGAGAGTTTCAAGGCTTGAAGGGGAAAAAAAAGAAAAATAAGGTTAAAGATGAGCTGGTTCTAAGTACGAGTGACAGGATTGAGATGTTTCTCTAAAAGGGGAAATTAAGGAGCCAGGGAACTTCAAGTATCAAAGGTGAAGAGTTGTTAATGAGGGAACAGAAGTCCTGAGAAAAGGAGCAAATGGCATCTGAGAAAATTGACAGGACTCAATTTAAGAGCCAGAGGATTCTTCAAGGGCTGGGGAGAGGTAGCAAAATGACCCAACAGGCAGAAATGACACCGCACAGAGGAGGGGCTGCAAGTGGAAAACTCTGAGGGAAGAGCCTCACTCTTGTGTGACAGGCCCGATGTGTAAATAACCCCAGGTCAGAGGGTGCTGCTGCCCCTGGTCCAAGGTTAGAAAAAAATACTTCTCTCAGGGCTCCTTGGTGTGCTGTGTCTTTGCCTGTGTGTGCAGAGACCCCCAAGACAATATTATCATCCATTCCAAAGATTTTTAAAGATCCATCCTTATTTATTTGTTTAGGCATCTGTCCATTCATCCATAAATAAAAACTGCATGGAAGCCCCAGACAAATTGCAAATACAGCTCATCTCAATCAGAATGAGAAACACTTATGCGCTATAGACTCAGGGTGGGTGTCTGAAAAGGTTTGGGAGAAAAGACTTGCTAAAGGAATGAGGCAGAAGAAACAGCAAACAGGAGAGGCCCAGACAGGTGAAAAGAACAATTGAGGAAGATATCTCTGTAAAGGGACAGTCTCGGTGGCGTAGGAAAGTGGTACTGCAACAGTGGGAAGTAAACAGACTAGGTAGTCAGACAAATAACAATATTGAATTCTTTTCTGTGCCCAACTAGAGTGTCAACTTGGGTCTCATTACACGAAACGGTTGAGTCAGCTCCCTTCTCCATAAATGACAGTATTACCATTTTCTTTCTTGGGTTTTGTGAGGATTAAATGAGATCATGTACAGAGAAACATTGCCTGGCATGTTCGCATCCTGCTACCAGAGCCTCCAGCTTCATGACAGCAAGATGTGTGGATACAAAGTCCCACAACCTCCCCCTGCTTCCTTCCAGAGGATCAGAAATAGAAGGGTGAAGCCGTCATTCCTCAATGCTGCTCCATGAACAGGGACAAGGGGCTGAACTGGTTGGAAACCTGGCCGAGGGACTGACTGAGTCAGGGGCAAATCACCATAATTGTGCGCGTCAGGAGGGAGAAAAAGTGCCAGAGGATCAGGAGGAATGAGACACCATCATGGAGAGCTAAAGGATCATGGGGGCCCTCCGTGGCAGCGTGGTTTGCCAACTGCACGCAGGAGCAGGGGTCAGATTAAGAAACTTTGTGATATCTGTCTAAAAAATAAGGTTTTAATGTGGAGAGAGAGTAGGAGGGAGGAGTCAATATTTTTATTTTGGAAATTTGGTTTTTGTTCGATTGACACCATCTGGTACCAAGGGCTTTCCCTGGCATTGAGCTGATGGAAGAAATAAATCCTCTTATTTACATCATTACAGTCTGAACATATTTCCAAAGCGCTGGGACAGGCTGGCTCCACATCACCCCCAGAGAGCTTTTACTAAAGTGGCAGCACCACTTACCACTTGATAAGGTGACTCCTGTGGACCTGGGCCCGGGTACCGGATCTTTGGTGCTTCACAGAGAATTTACAACACTGTGCTCTGAAGACCATCAGGCTGGACCTGGGAGGGCTATAGTGTCCACTCCTCATGTCGTGCTAGGGGAGCAGGCTCCTCTCTGCTGTAAGGGGTCAGTGGCTGACTTTCGGGATGTCATGTGTTCACCGAACACTGTGGTGTGAGAGAGATGGAATCTGTTGTAAAGCCCTTCAGATATCGCTCCCATCAGAGGAAAAATTTCCTCTGAAGGACACAGCCTCCATTTCTCCCAGTGGCATTCCCTGTAGGTATTGTAGTCTCCACTTTCCAACCTCCAATTCTCTTCCAATTTCTATTTCATTACTGCACAGAAATGTTTGTTGTCAAGATCACAAATGCCTTCTAGTTTGCCAAACCTAATCATCACCTCTCTGCCCTCATTACAAGCTCTCGGCAACTTTCCACCTGAAGGCTAATCTGTTTTGAAAATCTTTTTCTTTTCTTATCTTGTGTGACACCACCCTCTTCTGACTGTGCTCAGCTCTCTTCAGGCCCTTCCATTCATTCTCTGATCTGGGCAATCCTGGTGCCCAGAGCTCAGTAGAAGAACACTTTCTTTATTTTTCTTTCTTTTTATAAGTACACACTCTCAGTCATGCAATCAAAACCTATGACTTTAAAATGCCAGCATCTCAGGGTTTATGACACTCAAATTATTCTATGTGGATTTTTTCTTTGCATTTCCTTTCTTTTCTCATTGTGCTCAACTTTTCCTATAGATTCTTAAATGTGATAATTATCTTCTTAATGTCTAGTTTGAAGTTATCATCTGTTGGTTACTCTGTCTCCGTTACTTTAAAATCTGCTTCCGTTGGTTGTTTCTGCTTCCATTATGAGTCAAGTATTCTACTTATTTGCATATCTGATCATTTTTTATTAGAGGTCCAATATTGTGTATTTTGTGCTGAAGATTGTTGAGTTTTGTTATAATTTTAAAAAATTTATTCAGATTTTGTTCAGATGTACATTATATTTATTCAACTGGAAGCTTGCTTTTAAGATGTCTCTTAGCTGGCCAATAACAATCTTTTCTCCAGTGTTACCATAACCAGGTATCCTCTTTTGAGGGTTCTACCCAATGTCTCAAGCATTTCAAGATCTTTCTACCCCAGCTGGTAGAGACTGTTTTCTTTCCTCTGAAAAATATCCCAGCCTTGTTTAAGCTCCAGGAATTTTAATTGTATTTTTCTTTTTGCCTATTCTTTGACTCTGGGCAAACTCTGAGAGATGGTAAGGGACAGGGAAGCCTGGCGTGCTAGTCGATGAGGTCGCGAATAGTCGGACATGACTTAACAACTGAAGAAGAACAATATTCTTTGGCAATGATTTATTTTCCGGGTTTGTGCAGTTTCTTCTCACTTTGGGAACTCAAAGAATCAGAGGAGCTCATTGCAGTTGTCTACGGTTCATCTCTCTCTGTCACTGTCTCTGTCTCTTTCTCCGACATTTTTAGAACTCTGGTCCACATTTTATGGTTACCTCTATATCGCTCCAAATTCTGATATTTTCTTCTCAATTTATCTAGATACTAAATTCTGTGTTTTTTCTTGTTTTGCTTTTTGTTTGTTTGTTTTTTCCCATCTGTTAATTTTGCCTCACCTCCAAGCTGTGACAAGTTAATGCACCCATAGGACTCACAACTTTCACTAGTCTTCACCCAAAGACTAGTCTTAACCTGCCTGTTATCTAATGTCTGAAAACTTGTCTCATTTATTTGACCAGTTTCTACATTTTTTAAAAAAGAAATTTTAGTAACAGTTAATTCTTTATGGGCAAAATTAGATCTTAATACATATTTAAACAATGAAGACTTGAAGCAATAACCTAGAAAAAATATCTGAAAGCTACAGAAATGGATTATTTGAAAGATAAACTATAGTAAATTTAATAGCTTCTGGCAGGTTAGGACTAGAAGAGGCATAGAGCTTTAGCAATTAAATTCAGGGATTCAAAAATTGGACTAGAAATGGTATCTGATTTAGCCAAGATTAGAACATTCCAGGGCTATGGGGCCAAGTTTCTTGACTTCATCACCTCTGTGTGTATGTCTGTCTGTATTGCATCAAATAAGGTCATAATATTTAAGCATAGAAAGATGAAAATAAAATCATACCAAAGAAATTTGTCATTTTTTATCATTAATATGTTTCTCTTTAGAGCATCAATAATGCTGGGGGAAAATACCCATTGAAGGGTCCTCATGCTCTGGGGAAATAACTCTGCTCTAGCAAACCAAATAGCACCCCTGCTAGGCTGTCACTGCAAGCAGACATGCACAGCAGAATACAGAGGATGGAGCCACGAGTTGTCACAAGACCAATAACACTCTCGCTGTCCTCAGCACTAACAAGCTCATTAACTTTGCCTGTAGGCCTGTCAACAGAAGCTTTATGGTGGAATATTTTGTCTGAAATGAACACAGACTCACCTGCCATATGAAAATAGCAGTTTTCCAATATATTTATCCAAATAGAACTCTGTGCAGGTGGGTAGAAAATATGATATTACAGTAATTGGGACTGTTCCCAATGTCTGTCTCCCACATAGACTTAGAGATGACTGCCTACCTGCCAAGATTCTAGGAAAGCTAAATAGATTCCCTTCCCTGGCGAAATTCTCTCTCACCTGCTACCCTAAAATCCTAGATTTTAAAGTTATTTAAACCTTTGAATCCATGAAAAGACTATTTGTTGTTCAGTTCCTAAGTCGTGTCTGATTCATTGTGATCCCAAGGACTGCAGCACTCCCAGCTTCCTGAACTTTCACTGTCTCCCGGAGTTTGCTCAACTCTTGTCCATTGAGTTGGTGATGCCATTCAATCATCTCATCCTCTGTTGGCCCCTCCTTCCCTTGCCCTCAACCTTTCTCAGAATCAGGGTCTTTTCCAATGAGATTATTGGAAAAGACTAAATGGAAAATTAGTCTATTAGAACAGACTGTTAACCATAAGTAATGTCTCAATTCTAGTCATTATTAGTAAGGCTCTACTACCAAGAGGACAAAAGAAATTAACAGGTAGTCACGAGTCTCATGTACATAGAATTTTAGAAACATTGTTCTAATATTTACCTCTCAGTGCTACTTCTAAACCCTAGTGGCTCAGATGGTGAAAAATCCACCTGCAACGCAGGAGACCAGGGTTCAGTCCCTAGGTCAAGATGATTTCCTGGAGAAGGGACTGACAACCCATTCCAGTATGCTTGCTTGCTCAGAGAATCCCATGGACAGAGGAGCCTGGCAGACTATAGTCCATGGGGTCACAGAGTCGGATACAACTGAAGTGACTGAGCATTCACACACTCCTTCTAAAACTCAGTGTCACATTAACAATCTGGCCTGATAATCTTCAGTCTGCTCTTGATTTATCCCATCTGACATGACCCCAACCCAGTGATTTGGGGTCTGGCTTAATAAAAATGGTCTTCTCTCCTAATAGATAGGGCAAGGGTCTAGACATAACAAAGAATCATTCATGAGAGAGAACTGTGTAGCCTGAGAGAGACAAAAATAAATCATCTGTCTTAGGATCCTGCACATAAAATTTTACTTTTATGAAATTCAGGGTAGTTAATGCACTCTAGTATTCGTGCATTCGTGGCTAATTATGATATATTGCAATATGTAAAAAATAAAGCATTATCAGTTTGTAAATTTCAGAGTGACTATGGTTTTAGAGATATCTTTTTGCCTTCACTTCTGCCTAGAAATATTCCGCTCTATCTTTAAGACAGAGTTAACCTTTATCTTTAACCTTGGCTTCATACTAGAGTCATCTGGAGAGGCATGACTGAGAATAGTGCCATGGGTCACGTTTATTAATGCCTCCGCCAGGAAGTTTTACTTTCCATCATATACAAACAGCATCTAAATAATTTTCTATTTTCTGAGTTTCTTCAGGATTCAATTTGGATTTCTCTTATTCCATTTAAGGATATTTATAAACTATATGTGTGTGTGTGTGTGTGTGTGTGTGTGTGTGTATGCTTTCTTTCTTCATTTATTCATGTCCAGTCATCATTTTTTTTAAATTAGAACTCAAATATTATGTATTTTATGCTGAGGATTGTTGGGATTTTTTGTGACTTTTAAAAATCTATTCAGACTGTGTTCTGATGCACAAATAATTTATTTTTAACCAATTAGAAGCCTGCTTTTAAGATGTATCTTAGCTGGTCAAGAGCAATCTTTAATCCAGTGTTACTGTAACCTACTCCTTCAGAGCGCCCCTTCTAAGGATTCTACCCGAGGTCCCAAGCATTGCAAGATCTTTCCACTCTGGCTGGCAGAGAAGTGTCTATTTTTTATATTTACTCTGAAGTATCAGATCTAACTCACATTTCATATGTTTCAGAAATGTCTAGCGGTTTTAGAAATGTAAGAAAGGGTTTTCAGTTACTTCACCAGGTTTTCCAGGGAATGTGTATGAGCATGTGTACACTGGTACCTTGTGTGGAAAACTACTGAAAAGTTTGAAGCATAAATCATAATCTTTTGATTCCTTGGAAAGATTTGTAGTTGACTAGCTTATAATTTTATGTTTTTAGGAAGTTAAATATATGTATATTTGAATAAGAAATGTGCTATTTTTATTTTAAATATTTTACCTGTAATTATTCTATTTATATCATTATTATAAAATATTCAAACCTAAAATACACACCGACAAAATGAATAAATACATAGATAAAGCAAGCTAACAAAGCAAATAGTTTGCACACCACCAAATTTTAATAACTGCTAATATTTTGCCTATTTGCATCATATTGCTTTTAAATAAAAGGCTACAAATTAAGAAAAAAAATACATTTTCTCAGTACTTCCCTTGTGGCTCAGACAGGGAAGAATCTCCTGCCTATAATGCAAGAGACTCTGGTTTGATCCCTGGGTGGGAAAGATCCCCTGGAGAAGAGAATGACTACCCACTACAGTATTTTTGCCTGGAAAATTCCATGGACGGAGAAGCCTGGCAGGCTACAGTCCCTGGGGTCGCAAAGAGTCAGACATGACTGTAGTGAGTTGGAACACATACTCATACAGTTACATATTGAAATTGCAGATGAAAATTTTCAATAACGTGTTGAACAAAGGAAGCAAAAGGCAAAAAGATTATATACTGGGTTATGATTAGAGAATGTGATATATAAAATGTGTTTTAAAGGTGGAGTTTCTGAATGATATATTAAGGAACTGAGCAAGTTTCCCATCTGACAATATTGAAATAGCACAGAAATATTTGAAACAACAGGAATTCTGAACTGAACAGTATTTCCAGAATTTTGAAAATTGAACAAAGTCATTTGACAAGGTGAAGATACCAAGTAAAAAGTCACAAGACTCTTTTCATTTGGGAAATGGCAGTAGGAATCATTTCCAGTGGTCATGTATGTGACAGTTGAACTATAAAGAAAGCTGAGCACCAAAGAATTGATGCTTTTGAACTGTGGTGTTGGAGAAGACTCTTGAGAGTCCCTTGGACTGCAAGGAGGCCAAACCAGTCAATCCTAAAGGAAATCAGTCCTGAATATTCATTGGAAGGATTGATGTTGAAGCTGAAACTCCAGTACTTTGGCACCTGATGTGAAGAACTGACTCATTGGAAAAGACCCTGATATTGGGAAAGATTGAAGGCAGGAGGAGTAGGGAGCAACAGAAGATAAGATGGTTGGATGGCATCACTGACTCGATGGACATGAGTTTGAGCAAGCTCTAGGACTTTGTGAAGGACAGGGAAGCCTGGTGTGCTGCAGTCCATGCGGTCACAAACAGTCAAACACAATTGAGTGACTGAAATGATTAGGAATCAAGATGCAATTTGTTTAAGAAAATTTCAGAAGAGAATTACCACTTATGTGTTCTATTTCATGATATAATTATTTGATGCATGATTTTATGTTCATCACTGTAAAATGCACCATCACAACATCAACCTTGTGATACCAAAATGTTGAAATAGTTTCTGCATTATATTCATCAATACCCATGCAAACAGTCTTCTCAAACAGGGAAAGGAAAAAAATCCCAATAGAGAAAGAACAAGATATTGATAAGTAACTTAATGAAAGTTAGAAATAAAAAAGACATGAAAACAAATACATAACCAAAAATAAACCAATGATATGATTCTACCTTTATGTGTATGTGTGTGTGTGTGTGTGTGTGTGTGTGTGTGTGTGTGTGTTATTTTCTCAGTCATGTCCCACTCTTTGTGACCCCTTGGACTGTAGCCAGCCAGGCTCCTCTGTCCATGGAAATCCCCAGGCAAGAATACTGGAGTGGGTTGCATTTTCTTCTCCAGGGGATCTTCCCAACACAGGGATTGAACCCAAGTCTCCTGCATTGCAGGCAGAGTCTTCACCATCTGAGCCACCAACAGATTCTAAATCCAATATATATGATTTTCAATCCCTTTTTCACAATTTTTTTCTTCCTGCAATTCTTCAACAATGAATGTCTATTAATTTGCATTTGCAGATTTATTTTTCAAAATTATTTTGAAAAATCAGTATGAAAAATAGCTGAGATTTGGAAATATAAAAATAATATAAAAATATGAGTGCTTTTTTATTAAAGTTCTGCTTCTATTTACTAATTAACAAAAATAATAAGTCTAAAGATTCAAGTGGCACAGTATTACATTTTGAGTGTCTTCAATAAATTAGACATTTTATAGTGGATTCTCTTTTTTACTATACTTTGGATCAATTGGAAAAGTAAAAAAGTAAGGATTTTTTTCACTCAACAAAAAAGACTTCTAGCATAAATGATAGGGAAAGAAATTTCACTTGTCCACAATTTCTTAGAAATAAAAAGAACAAAATTTGTGTATTTCTATCCTATCTCTAATAGGGGCATTCAAATGGTCCATTACAACCCAGAATTATTTTAATGAACTTTAATGAGTCATTGATGCAGTCTAACAGTGTGCAATAAATGCCAAAAATATTTGTGCCTACATATCTAATTCCCTGGTTTCCAAAACAATCTTTCTATTTTTAATGTGCAAAGTTCCACATTCAAATGAGATTCAAGGAACTAAAATATGAAGCTTTTAAAATGAGATTTAAGGATATGTAAAAATCAGATGTGCTAATTTTAAAAGGAAGTATTATTTTCATCCTAAAATTCTCACTTAATCAGGTTTAATTTGCTACAAAGTACATAGTCATTAAACTATATTAAGATGAGTCATAAGACTCTCCAGACTAATGGAAACTTTATAGATAATGTTGCAGAAATGAAAGAAAAAAAAAACACTTGGGAAGTGGAGGAGAGAGAACAGCGTTATTACATCAAGATTTTTCCTTAAATATAACCCTCTATAAAAAAATCATATTTTTATAACTCAAGTTCAGAAGATATCCATTTTTTATTACATGTAAATTTAAAGAAACTTATTTTCCTTGATATGGCTAAAGAATTTTTACATATTCAACATAAAACCTTAATGCTGAAAAAAGTGTTTTTGGAAATTATGTTTACTGTTATCTCATCACTCTTACAGTGAACTGAATAAAATTTAACATAATATTAGTAATTTCTCTTTAACATAAGAAAAATGCAAAATTTAAGATTCAATGGAGGGACTATTCTGGTGGTCCAGTGGTTAAGACTCAACGCTTCCACTAGAAGGGAGCAGGTTTGATCCTTGATCACGGAACTAATATCCTCCATGCCTTTCACATGGCCAAAATAAATAAGCAAATATTTATAGAAATCTCCAAATCCCCACAGAAGCCACAGATTTTGAAGTGAGGAGGTTGGATTGATTCCTTTATTTGAAGGTGCTGTTTCCAGAAGATATATTTAAGATATAAAATGTGTTATTTAGGTGGGCAAAAAGAGACGCTGTTAATATTTATTAAGTTGTTTTATCTTCACATAAAAGGGATTCAATATAAAGGAGTAATGTCATGAGTAAAAGTTTAACAAAGTTTAACAGAGACATTTGGAAATATTTGAGAATGGATCTCTGTCTTTTGAGGGTGGTCTTCAGTTTCCTGAGCTCTGAAGAGCCTTGGCTAGCATTTTAAAATTCATTCCATGAATGTTTATTGTACAGCATACACTAGGAAGAGTTGTGGGCAGTGGTGGTGCATAAAAATCATTGAGACATAGTGCTTTCTCTCTTGTTACAGTTAAATAGCTGCATACAATGGAAAAAGACTTGAAATTATATGTTATATGCATATATATATATATACACATGTGTATATATTGTGTGTGTATATATACACACACAACATATATTTGACATTATATAGTATGCATATATTTACATATGTGTGTGTGTGTGTATATATATATATATATATAGATGACATTCTATAAAAAAAGACAATTAAAGAGTATATTCTGCTATTGAGACATGGACGTACCCTTGTAGCTCAGTTGGCAAAGAATCTGCCTGCAATGCAGGAGACCTGGGTTCGAGTTCTTGGTCGGGAAGATCTCCTGGAGAAGGAAATGGCAACCCACTCTGGTACTCTTGCCTGGAGAATCTCATGGTCAGAGGAGCCTGGAGCGCTACAGTCCATGGCGTTGCAAGAGTCAGACATGACTTAGCAACTACACCATCCATTGAGACATGAAAAGGCAGAAGTCCTATAATTCTAAGTAGTTGAAAGAGTTCTCAAACTTATTTCACAAGAGTTTTATTTCTTCCTCATTATCCCTATATTCCTATTAACACCTGACAAAAAATTGTATTCTTCAGACACATTTTAGAAAAAGATATGTGATAACTGTGGTTCTCCAAATTGGTTGATGAGTAGAAACACCCAAGGATATCTCAGATAATACTGTGGAGATGCTGATTCAGTGTTTTACCTTGTCTTTGGTGGGAACATAGCATTTGTATTAAAAAAAATAATAATAAAAGAAAGAAAGCACAAGGACAATATAAGGGGAAAAGAAAAAAAAACACAGACATGTTTCAGATGTTTCACAGGCTCCATTTCAGACCACTGAAATAAAGAATCTCAATAAAGTAAGTCACACAATTTTTTTGATTTCCTGGTGCATATAAATGCTATGTTTGCACTATACTATTTTCTGTTAAATGTGCAATAGCATTATGTTTTTAAAGAAAACCAATGTGTGTTCCTTAATTAGAAGATACATTAATGCCAAAAAATGCTAAACATCTGACAGCACAAGGTTGTCATACACCTTCAGTTTATGAAAACAGCAATATCTGGGAAGGCTGAATGAAGCAAAGTGCAATTAAAAGAGGTTTCATGTATAGTTATACCTCAGTATCCACCTGGGATTGATTCCAGAACCCCCACAAGAGAACAAAACCTACCAGTACACAAATCCTTTATATAAAATACCATAGTATTTGTATATGATGTTATATACTTCCTCCTGTATAATTTAATTCATCTCTAGATTACTTATGACACCTACTTCAATGTAAATGCTATGTAAATAGCTGTAAATGCAATGTAAATGCTGTGTAAATTATTTCCTGCATGTAGCAATTTCTAATTTTACTTTTTGCAGAGTTCTGAATTTATTTTAATATTTTTGAGTCATGGTTAGTTGAATTTGCAGACAAAGAACCCACAGAAACACGATACAGCATGGCCATGTTTCAGAAATAAGACAAATTGAAAATTATATAGGGAAGAGTGACATGTAATCAGATTCTAAGACTGGTTGGGCTTGAATCATGAAAAGTCTTAAATATCACAATGTATAAAATTTACTCAGTAAGCAGTTAAAAACAGTTTAACAAGGTGTAATACAATCATATTGTTCTTCAGAATGACTGTTCCAGTCACAAAGAGGTATGAGCAGAGGGAAACCTATTTTAATAATCCAGGAATATAGTTTTGGTCCTGGGTTGATCCTATGGGAACTGAACACAGTGAAAGCCAGAAGCAATTCTGAGAAGGAGTCATTAAGATGAAAGAGTTGGATTTGGGGGATAATGAAAGAGGAGATTTTGATGATTATTGCAGCCTTTGCATAAAGCAAAATAATAATGATAATGACAATGGGATTAACTGAATACAATGAAAGAAATGAAACTTTCAGGTTTTTTTTGTAAGAAATGATAATGTTCATTAACATTATGGAGAGTTTACTGTATGCCAATTAGTTTTCTAAGTGCTTTACACTTAATAAATCTTAATCCTCAGAGCTATCTTGTGATGTAAGTACTCTTGCTATTTCCAAAATATCAATGAAGAAAGTGAGATTAGAAATTGACCCAATATTAAAAGCTATTAAATGGCATGGACAAGGATTGAGACTCATTTAGTCTAACTCTAGAAAGTGAAAGTATTAGTTGCTCAGTCCTGTCCAACGCTTTGCAACCCCATGGACTCTAGCCTGCCAGGCTCCTCTGTCCATGGGATTCTTCAGGCAAGAATACCGGAGTGGGTTGCCATTCCCTTCTCCAGGAGATCTTCCTGACCCAGGGACAAAACCCTGGTCTCCCACATTGCAGACAGATTCTTTACTGTCTGAGCCACCAGGAAAGCCCAGTGTAACTCTAGGATATGTGCTAATAGCTAAATTCTAATTCAATGGTCTGCTGGCTTTCAGTAAACAGTAGCCAGGTGTTTCTCTCTTTATCTCTGCTTCTTTGAAATGCATAAGACCATCTAATATGACAATTATAACTGCATATTTTGAGGTTTCTTAATGTATGTAAATGCAACATTTGTAAAATAGTACTTCAAATTGGCAAGGAAAAACGGAGATATCCAGAAATAATGTTTATGTATTTTACTGAAACAGTCAGTATAAAGCTGAAGTAGATTATGATAAGATGTAAACTACAAGCTCTAGAAAAATTTAAAAAGACAGTAAGAAAATAATTTTTTAAATTACAATTAATTCATCAATGTGCAAATATGCAGCGATAAGATATACATCTTATACATATAAGATATACATCCTGTGGATGTAATGTACAAAATGGTGACTGTAGTTAACAATGCTGTATTGTAAATTTGAAGATCGCTAAACAGAATACATCTTAAAAGTGCTCATCTCAGAAAAAAAAAGTTAACCCTGTGGTGATGGATGTCAGCTAAACTTTATATGGCAATCATTTTGCAATGACAATGATATATGCAATGACATAGATCATTAGGTTGTGTACTTAAAATAATACAATGTTATATGTGAATTTTATCTAATGATTCAGTGGTACAATTCTCGCCTGCCACATGAAGGTCTATGTTCAAATCACAGTCCATGCAGCCACAGCATCCCCTTTCGGCATCCCAGGTGGTGCTAGTGGTTAAAAAAAAATCTGCCTGTCAATGCAGGAGATGCAAGAGACTCGGGTTTGATCCCTGGGTTGGGAAAATCCCCTGGAAGAGGAAATGAACCCCACTCCAGTATTCTTGCCTGAAAAATCCCATGGGCAGAAGAGGCTGGCAAGCTACAGTCCATGGGACTGCAAAAATTCAGACAGGACTGAACACGCACACACATAACTAATATAAGAGGAATCAAAATATTACAATGTAAAATATTCACTTAATATTATTATAAGGATATGGTTCGATGATTATGGAGTCTGGAAAAGTCCAAAATCTGCAGAGTCAATGTCCCGATTCAAGTTCAAAGGCCAGAAGGCTTTTGTAAATCCAGGAACAGCTGATGTTCCAGTTCTAATGCCATGAGGCAGGAAAATTCTTTTATTTGGGAAAGAAGAATCTGCTTTACTGAGTCTGCCAGTTATATATCAATCTCATCCAAAAACATCCTTTGGAAACATCCATTATTTGACCAAATATCTAAGCATGTCATGACTAAATAAAATTGATATATTAAAATTAACCATCATAGTGTATTTTCTAATTTTGTGATCCTATTTTGACTTTTAATGTCTTTAATTCTACCAATTGCTTCTAGAAGAGACTTCTCTCTTGTTGACATTTTCTCCAACATCCTATTGTATGTCTAATATTTGCTTTAGATGTCTTTTAGAAATATCAAACTTAGAATGTCCAAGGCAGAAAACTCATTCCTACAGTTTCATTAAGAACAATGAAGGAATGCAAAAGTGATGGAAAATGGCTAACAACTCACAGTATTATGATAAATTATTTAGAGACAAAAGCAAATAAACATACTAAGATTATGTGTAAGATATGGTTTTGGTACCTAGGAAAATATATGACATTTTAACATCCATAAATTCATTTGTAATTTGAAACAGTTCTTATCAGCATGACTCTTACAATATTAAAAAATTAACAAACCAAAAGTCCCATATATGCTAGTTGTTTGAAAATATCATGGCTATTTGATGCAACGCATTCAAATGACTGGTTCAACATTTTGGTTTTTTTATATGAGTATTCTGGTAATCTTTCATCTCAGTAACAGCCATCCCCCCAACACACACACACACACACACACACACACACCCAAAAAATTGAGTCAGAGAAAAATTAACAAGTTTAGTTTTAATTACTCTGTGATATTTGGCATTTAATCGGCATACAGAAAGTAATCATTCATGTATACATGTAATCATCATAACTATTGTCCTGATGATGATGGAATATATGATTTCTGTGGTTTTTCATTCTTATGTTTTCTGTTTTCTGTATTTATACATATTTTAGAGATGGAAACTTTCATATATTTGATGAAAAAGTGTCACAAGAAAGTAGAAAAAAACTTGATGGATTAAATCTAAGTAATGTACATCAAACAAATTGGTTTGAACACTATCACACCAAAAGAGCAATACAGCTCTTGCAGTTCAAAAATTTAAGTCAGTAAATAATTACTGAGCATCTTCCAGTTGAAGAGTCCTAGGAGGGTATTCAGAGATACCAACTAGTGGTACATTTCCTCAAGAATAATTAAGTCTATGAAAGACTGAGTTGACAAAATAATGCAGAATTATGACAAATATTGTATAAACACACCTGTATGTGTGTGAGAGAGAAAGATTTAACTTTAATCTTATAAAGAAAATGTCCTATTTTGCTGAGTTAATTAAAAAAAATTTGCATTAAATATGTAGCTTTTGAAATGGGCCTTGAAAGTTTGAAGGTGGAAATACGAAAAGAAAAAAAAAATTTCGTAGCTGAAGCTATAATGTAAGGAATACTTTAGAGAATCACTGTTTTGATTGATGGGCTGTGTTTTATTCTGATTTAGCTTGTCAAATCAATAAAAACAAGCCAGGAAAAAAAAGGCACTAGAGGACAAAGACTCAATAAGTAAAAATGAAGATAATAATGCTTGATATTCTCTTCACTGTCCTTGTGATTAATTTAGCTTTCAGATATGAGATTAAAAAGAACCCATTGTTAATAATACTTTTGAATTTACTATAAAGGAAAATTAATATGTTTTTGAATAAGACCTATGATGTGTGCCTATTTCTTTAATCTTACAGTCAAAAATATCTTCCTAAAAGCAGCTGATTTCCATCAGGATCATCTAAGTCTGCAGTTCTGTATCTGATTAAACACCCTTTCTTGTGTCATAAACATGTTTATAATTTTCCTCTACCATGGTCACCATAAGGGCACAGTTAAATTTATTCAAAATGGGAAAGTGAATGTATATCTTATATTTTTACTGTCTAGTATTTTATGCATGTGCTTCCCTGGTAGCTCAGATGGTACAGAATCTGCCTGCAATGTGGGAGACCCAGGTTTAACCCCTGGGTCAGGAAGATCCCCTGGAGAAAGGAATGGCTACCCATTCCAGTATTCTTCCCTGGAGAATGCCATGGACAGAGGAGCTTGGTGGACTACAATCCATGGGGTTACAAAGAGTCAGACACAACTGAGAGACTAACACTTTTCACTTTCATATTATTCACTATCTTTGTGATATGTGTTACATTTGTCATAAGTTCAGCAGACAGTCAATGTGAAGATGAATGGAAGATCTATATTTTAACTCTGATTGACAAGGACCAAGGTGGCCAATGGTGTTTCTTTTAAAATTATTTCCTTCTTTGCCATATGTGTTCATATTTTAAGGAATCAAGTCACATATTCTCTATGTTAATTGCCATATTCTCCATGTTAATTACCATATATTCTCTATGTAAATCACAATTAGTATCTCCTCTTTTAAAAATAGTACATTTAATATATATTTAATAAAATATGTGATTCAAAGAAATGGATCAGTATCACTGTCAGTTAAGGAAGAACAGAAAGAAAGTACCCATTGTGAATGGATGTATGGATGGATGAATAGATGTAAATCAGATGAATGTGTGAATGAATGAAATCAGAATTCTAGCTATATATAGGAAATTCTCATGTGATTAAGAGATAATTGTTGAATTCAAGTAAACTTATAAGCAAGTGAACATAACATCTTCAATTTCTTTGGAGCTCTCTGCTTCCACCTAGTTCCTCTTTTTAGTGTTAATAAGAAACATGCTATCAGATACACTTAAATATATATCACAATTTAGACAGTTTCAGAAAATGTAAGATGTCCATTTAGAAAGAAACATTTAGAAAATGACAGAATATCCAAAGTGCTATATGTGCTTTGCATTAACTCTAAAAATTTCTACCAACCTAACTTGTTTTGATAACATCTATATATAAGGTCTCATTTAATCCACAAAGAAAATAAATAGCTTGATCACTGGATAGACTTAAAGTGAAAGAGAAAGCAAAGATTTAAATCAGAGTCTGGTTCCAAAGGCTGTATTTTATACAAATTAGCATACTTCCCCAGAGTATGGAAAAGTATTTTCTCCTTCTGAATTACAAATACGAAGGAAGAGAAATATAGCCAATACCTACACCATTGATAAATCATGCCTTATATTTTTCAATTACACTATACAACTATCTGTGTACAAAGATGCAGAAGTTCCCACAAATATCTTAGTGTAGTATACTATTTCTTGTTGTATTTGTGATATAGTATTAAATGACGAGTTCAGTTCAGCTCATTCGCTCAGTCATGTCCAACTCTTTACGATCCCATGGACTGGAGCACGCTAGGCTGCCCTGTCCATCACCAGCTCCAGGAGATCACATCTTGATAAAAGAAACTCTGCTCCTGAGTGTTGTAAGTTGATATTTGAAGCAGCAGTACAGTTCAGTTTAGTTCAGTCGCTTAGTTGTTTCCGACTCTTTGCGACCCCATGAACCGCAGCACGCCAGGCCTCCCTGTCCATCACCAACTCCCAGAGTCCACCCAAACCCATGTCCATTGAGTCGGTGATGCCATCCCACTGTCTCATCCTCTGTTGTCCTCTTCTCCTAATGCCCTCAATCTTTCCCAGCATCAGGGTCTTTTCCAATGAGTCAGTTTGTCACATCAGGTGACCAAAGTATTGGAGTTTCAACTTCAACATCAGTCCTTCCAATAACACCCAGGACTGATCTCCCTTAAGAAGGACTGGTTGGATCTCCTTGTAGTCCAAGGGACTCTCAAGAGTCTTCTCCAACACCACAGTTCAAAAACACCAATTCTTCAGTGCTCAGCTTTCTTTATTGTACAACTCTCACATCCATACATGACCACTGGAAAAGCCATGGCCTTGACTAGACGGACCTTTGTTGACAAAGTAATGTCTCTGCTTTTTAATATGCTGTCTAGGTTGGTGATAACTTTCCTTCCAAGCAGTAAGTGTCTTTTAATTTCATGGCTGCAATCATCATCCACAGTGATTTTTGGAGCCCAGAAAAATAACGTCAGCCACTCTTTTCACAGTTTCCCCATCTATTTGCCATGAAGTGACGGGACCAGATGCCATGGTCTTAGTTTTCTGAATGTTGAGCTTTAAGCTAACTTTTTCACTCTCCTCTTTCACTTTCAAGAGGCTCTTTAGTTCTTATTCACATTCTGTCATAAGGGTGGTGTCATCTACATATCTGAGGTTATTGATATTTCTCCCAGCAATCTTGATTCCAGCTTGTGCTTCTTCCAGCCCAGCATTCCTCATGATGTACTCTGTATATAAGTTAAATAAGCAGGGTAACAGTATACAGCCTTGACCTACTTCTTTTCCTGTTTGGAACCGGTCTTTTGTTCCATGTCCAGTTCTAATGGTTGCTTCCTGACCTGCATACAGATTTCTCAAGAGGCAGGTCAGGTGGTCTGGTATTCCCATCTCTTTCAGAATTTTCCACAGTTTATTGTAATCCACACAGTCAAAGGCTTTGGCATAGTCAATAAAGCAGAAATAGATATTTTTCTGGAAGTCTCTTGCTTTTTCGATGATCCAGCGAATGTTACCAATTTGATTTCTGGTTCCTCTGCCTTTTCTAAAACCAGCTTGAACATCTGGAAGTTCATGGTTCACATATTGCTGAAGCCTGGCTTGGAGAATTTTAAGCATTGCTTTACTAGCGTGTGAGATGAGTGCAATTGTGCTAGTAGTTTGAGCATTCTTTAGAATTGCCTTTCTTTGGGGTTGGAATGAAAACTGACCTTTTCCAGAGCTGTGGCCACTGCTGAGTGTTCCAAATTTACTGGCATATTTACTGCAGCACTTTCACAGCATCATCTTTCAGGATTTGAAATAGCTCAACTGAAATTCCATCACCTCCACTAGCTTTGTTCCTAGTGATGCTTGCTAAGGCGCACTTGACTTCACATCCCAGAATGTCTGGCTCTAGATGAGTGATCACACCACCGTGATTATCTGGGTCATGAAGATCTTTTTCCTATGGTTCTTCTGTGTATTCTTGCCACCTCTTCTTAATATCTTCTGCTTCTGTTAGGTCCCTACCATTTCTGTCCTTTATTGAGCCCATCTTTGCATGAAATATTCCCTTGGTATCTCTAATTTCCTTGAAGAGATCTCTAGTCTTTCCTATTCTATTGTTTTCCTCTATTTCTTTGCATTGATCCCTGAGCAAGGCTTTCTTATCTCTCCTTGTTATTCTTTGGAACTCTGCATTCAACTGGGAATATTTTTCCTTTTCCCCTTTGCTTTTAGCTTCCCTTCTTTTCACAGCTATTTGTAAGGTCTCCTCAGACAGCCATTTTACTTTTTTTGCATTTCTTTTTCTTGGGGATGGCCTTTATTCCTGTCTCCTGGACAATGTCATGAGCCTACACCTATATTTCATCAGACAGTCTGTCTATCAGATCTAGTCCCTTAAATCTATTTCTCCTTTTCACTGTATAGTCACAAGGGATTTGATCAAGTCATACCTGAATGAAAGAGTGGTTTTCTCCACTTTCTTCCATTCCAGTCTGAATTTGGCAATAAGGAGTTCATGATCTGAGCCACAGTCAGCTCCCAGTTTTGTTTTTGCTGACTGTATAGAGCTTCTCCATCTTTGGCTGCAAAGAATATAATCAATCTGATTTCAGTGTCGACCATCTTGTGGTGTCCATGTGTAGAGTCTTCTCTTGTATTGTTGGAAGAGGGTGTTTGCTATGGCCAGTGCGTTCTCTTGGCAGAACTCTATTAGCCTTTGTCCTGCTTCATTCTGTACTCCAAAGCCAAATTTGCCTGTTACTCCAGGTGTTTCTTGACTTCCTACTTTTGCATTCCAGTCCCCTATAATGAAAATGACATCTTTTTGGGGTGTTAGTTCTAGAAGGACTTGTAGGTCTTCATAGAACTGTTCAACTTCAGCTTCTCCAGTGTTACTGGTCAGGGCATAGACTTGAATTATCATTATATTGAATGGTTTGCCTTGGAAATGAATAGATCATTCTGTCATTTTTGAGATTGCATCCAAGTACTGCATTTCTGACTCTTTTGTTGACTATGATGGCCCCTCCATTTTTTCTAAGGGATTCCTGCCCACAGTAGTAGATATAATGGTCATCTGAGTTAAATTCACCCATTCTAGTCCATCTTAGTTTGCTGATTCCTAGAATGTTGATGTTCACTCTTGCCATCTCCTGTTTGATCACTTCCAATTTGCCTTGATTCATGGACCTAACATTCCAGGTTCCTATGCAATATTGCTCTTTACAGCATCGAATCTTGCTTCTATCACCAGTCCCATCCACAACTGGGTGTTGTTTTTGCTTTGGCTCCATCCCTTCATTCTTTCTGGAGTTATTTCTCCCCTGATCTCCAGTAGCATATTGGGCACCTACTGACCTGGGGAGTTCATCTCTCAAATGTCCTACCTTTTTGCCTTTTCATACTGTTTATGGGATTCTCAAGGCAAGAATATGGAAGTGATTTGCCATTCCCTTCTCCAGTGGACCACATTCTGTCAGACCTCTCCACCATGACCCGTCCATCTTGGATAGGCCCACACAGCATGGCTTAGAAGCAGCAGTCTGCCTTTTGTCAATTAGAATTTCATCATCCCCAGAGGGTGACTGACTAAAACATAACAAAGTAATTTTATTATTTTCTTTTCTATTGTTGTTTATTACCAGATGGTGAATAGAGTCCCCTGTACTCTACAATTGTTTACCTATTCTATATATAATAGCTTGCATCTGCTAATCCCAACCTCCCCATCCATCTCGATTCCCCCATCCTCATCCCCCTCTGCAATCACAGGTCTGTTCTCTGTGTCTGTGAGTCTGTTTGTGTTTATCAGATAAGTTCACTTTGTCGAATTTTAGATTCCATGTATAAGTGATATATAAAGTAACTTTAAAGATGGAGAAAGAGCTGAATGAAAAAGGAGCAACATGTAGAAGGAGATGCCAATCTTGATAAAGAAGTGGAAGAAAGAGGAGTAAGGGTTCCAGTCCTTAAAAGAATCCAAGGGAATTGAATGTAAAGAACAGGTAGAAGGTTGGGCTAAAGGCTGAAGTGAGAATTTCTTTCTTTTTCACAAGTAGATAAAATTGCGGTGGGGCTTCCCTGGTGGCTAGGGGTAAAGAACTCTCCTGCTAATGCAGGAGAGGCGGGCTCAATAATTCCTGTTTTGGGAAGATCCCCTGGAGAAGGAAATAGCAACCTGCTCCAGTATTCTTGCCTGGGAAATCCCATGGACAGAGGAGCCTGAAGGCCCATGGGGTTGCAAAAGAGTCAGATATGACTTAGCGACTAAACAACAAAAAGGTGCAGTACAATGTTATCTCTAAACTTTTAGTTGCTAGCAGAAGTGTATCTTGAGCCTCACCTACTTTTATTTTTCCTTGAGGCTCAGTTGATGAAGTTCTTTTCCTCGGCTACATCTTCAAACCCTCACCCTGCATCCTTCTCACTCATCCTTTTCCAGCTGTTTGGTTACCAAGGCACATGACTCAGTCCTTCTTTTATTCTTTCCCCTGTATTTTTAGCACTACAACTTCAATGATTGATGTCATTTGATAGCTTAAGGTATTGATTATGTGGCCCGACTGCCTATATTCAAACTTTGATTCCACTCTTAGCAGATAAGTAACTGGGGTAAATTATCTACGGTTCCATGTCTCAAATTATTTGTTTATAATATAGAGATAACAAAGTTAACCCATGCAAAATGCTTAAGAAAAATACCTGCTACATAATAAAACTCAATAAATATATTTTATTGTATCCTGTCTGTCACCTTTCAAGTTTTTAATACTCTAAAATTTACCAGTAACATAAATTCAAAAAGTAAGTTTTAAGGACACTCCTGGCAGTCCAGTGGTTAAGACCCTGTGCTTTCAGTGCAGGGGTTCTGGGTTCAGTCTCTGGTTAGGGAACTAAGATCCTGCATGCCACATGGTGTGGCCAAATAAATAAATAAAAATATAAAGACACCAATTTCTTTAAAAAATGTCAGTTCTAACTCCCACATAATCTTCTCTTCTCATCCAAGCTTCCTCAAAGTGTGTTCTCCATGAAAGTTACATTTTTCTTGACTCACATTCTGATAAAATGCTCTTCAGTCTGGTTTCTGCACAATACTCTATTTAAACTACCTTCATAGATCTCTATAGCTTTTAACTATGGATTAGCTTTTTCATACTTAAGTTTTTAACACTTAGATTACATCCATATACACAGTCTTGATTCTCCCTATATATCTCAGACTATAATTTTATCTCCATTTTGGAAGTTTCCTTTTCCTTTGTCTGTTTGTTAAATGATGCTAATCCTTACAGTTCTATACTCTTCTGATTACTCATATAAAATTATATGCATCCTTGATATAAACTGTTGATGCATTGTTGCATATTTTCATCCAATATTTCTCTTCTGACTTTAAAACACATATGTCTAGGTATACAAGAGACATCTCAATATACTGCTTTATATTTTTATGTCCTGCTTCATATTTTATATTGTTATGATTGTTTTATACTTTCCTTTCCCATATGCTCACATATGTTTTCATCTGGCAGGATCTTGATTCATTTGTCCATGTTAGAAACCCCAGAGCAAGTCTAGACACTATTCTCTCATATTCTGATTCAATTGTTGCTGCTAAGGTGCTTCAGTCCTGTCTGGCTCTGTGCGACCCCATAGACGCAGCCCACCAGGCTCCCCCCTTCCTGGGATTCTCCAGGCAAGAACACTGGAGTGGGCTGCTATTTCCTTCTCCAATGCATGAAAGTGAAAAGTGAAAGTGAAGTCGCTCAGTCGTTTCCGACTCAGCGAACCCATGGACTGCAGCCTACCAGGCTCCTCCGTCCATGGGATTTTCCAGGCAAGAGTACTGGTGTGGGTTGCCATTGCCTTCTCCAGATTCAATCATTAACATGCCAATTTCTGAAAATCGGATCCATTGATATTTTAAAAATCAGATCCATCCTTTTCTTTCCATCATTACTGATCTAAGACATGTCTTCATCATTCCAGGAATTGACAACTTAAATAATCTTTTAAAGTGTTTTGTCTTAAACTTGCACAACTGAATTTAATTTCATCCCAAGAAGCAGAGAGTAATGTGAAAATGAGATTCTGATTGAGTCACTTTACTGCTAAGAACTTACTGTAGCTAAAGGTAAAAAAAAAAAAAAAAAAAAAACATTCAAAGTTTTTAACTGCATGTCTCCTATCAGTCTCTTACAGCAAATTTGCTTTTACTTTTATGCTGTATCAATTCTGAAGTTCTAGAAGTTACTCTCATGTGCATGTTGGGTTTGAGTTCCCTGTAGTCTTGCTTATACTGTTGTCACCACCTAAAGTGTTCTTCCTACTCTTTTGAATTTAATTCATTGTTTTCTTGCCCTTTGTTTGGCAATTCAGGCACTGTCTCTTGAATCTACTTTCCTGAACTCATCTTCCTCACTGGCGACTTGAAGAACTCTTTTGAAAACAGTCATGTTGTCTATAAACAGTGGCATCAGGCACTCGCCATATTGATTTTGACTGTATGTTTCATTAATAGTCCATGAGCTCCAGAAAGGCAAGTAATTAATCTTTGTATTCACAGAATTTAGCATAGTGTCTGTCCCACATCAGGGCTTGGCTTATGCTTATTACAAAAATGATAAAATGGTTCTTCAGAAATAATAAATTTTGTCAGAAATCAAGCCCCACAAATTTATGAAGTTTTCTATATTTGTAAATCTTTGGTATAAATGCAACTTTTTCATGATTTATTATCTTTATGTTTTGTTGCTGATTTGATTTGCTAAAACAAAAATTTTGGCAGCCCTAGGGATGTGCTTAAGAAGTATTAATGTATACTTTTGTTATTGTTTTATTTTTACCATTTTTGCTGAGATATGGCATCAGGGTTATACTGACCTGATATCCTTGGAGATCTTTGAGTATGCATGTACTTTTATTTCTTTCTGTGCATGAATATGTTTACAAACACATGTATGCATGCATGCACTCAAAGTAGTACATGTTTATCTTGTTTTATGTGTATGAACATAAATACTGGGTATGATTCCATGCAACTGTGTGAATGCTTTAGTGAAGTGATAGTAGAAGTTACTGTAACATTTGCTTGTCAACACGAGTATGCACACACACTTTCCTGTGTTCATGTTTTCATTTTTGGAGAATGCATTGGTATGTGCATGTGCCTTTACATGTGTGTGCTCATACTTGTGACTGTGTGTATGAAACCTACATGTTTGTCGTATGTGTGGACGTTCATGCGGCTTTACACATTAAGGTTCAGCTGTACCACCTAGCTCATAGAGTGAAAATTAACTGTCACTCTCAGAGGAAAAAAAAAAATCAAAACGGAAAATTGCCTTTGCTGGATATAAACTCTGTTCTCCTTTTGCTCACTCACGTTTGCATCCCTTATTTTCTAGTGTTTTATATAACCTGATGCTGCCAGGACTGTTTGAAGAATTCTTGCTTCAGGTCCCTTCCAGCAGTCTATGAAAAATTCATACCCAGCTCTTGCAAAGACTGAATTCTAGCAAAGATTTTGCTAGGCAGGAGGTGGCAGCTATGTCCTGATATGCACCTGTCTCAGAGTAGTCTCTGAATATAGGGAAAAAGCTTTCCTAAACATTTCCATTTTCATTTTTGGTAGAGACCAGCTTTCCAGCTGAGAAGTGTGAATTTTTCTTCTATTCAATAAGGAAAATGGTTTCTTATCTTCAGATTTTCACTTCTTAAGCTGTACAAGGATCTTTACACTTCTAAAGTCATTTTCACACATTATCTTAGATGGTCTTATGTGACCTTGGTCATCTCATTTTTCTGAGTTTCAGTTTCTTTTCAGTTTTTGCAGGACTGTGATAATCATCAGTGCACTGATAACGAGACACAGACTCAGTGAGGATGCAAAGGAGATAGTGACTTCACAAGCTTGCAGATTCTGAGATTAATATAAGCAGGCCATAACTTGTTCTTATTGTCATTATTATTTTTCTCAACAAGAATGCAGAGCATAAAATTATAAGGTGCTAAATTCAAACACTGAAGAACCAATTTTACATTCTCTATTGACATACATGAAAAACAGAATATGCTATAAGCTATTTTCTTTATACAAAAGAAGGACAACCGAGATAATGCATTTTGTCCACTATATTCAAACTACTGAATTTAACTAATAATCAGTGTTAGTAAGTGAGTGGATAAATTGGCATTCTAATATATTGTTGACAGTGTTGCTCTATGCTATTTTGCAAATTGTTTAGCTATACTGAACAAAATTTAAATTCTATCTAATCTTTGACCCATTATTCCCATTTGTGGTATCTGAACTAAGGGGAAAAAAATCGTACATAAAATACACATATTCATACATAAATATATACAATATACATATACACAAGTATTTTACAAGGATTTCAAGTTAATACACACTACATATGTATATAAATAGAGGAGCATGTGCATTCATTTGTAAATATACATTGATGATGAGAGTATATATGAGATATGCATATTGGTTAACATTTTAATACTTAATCATTAAAAACCAACTCCATGTCTATCTGTAAGTGAGGGTAAATAAACTGTGCTCTATGTCTATCACAGGGTTCTATGAGCCATAAAAAGAATAGTTTGTATATAGTAGTAATATGGAAAAATAACTACCCCATAGTATTACATTAAGTAAGCAAGTTGCAGAACACTATGCCTGGTATAAACCCACTAATCAGAAATAATATTTATAAATATAAATAGATTGGTTTAGGGGTAAAGACAGACTTTGTCTCTACATGATTCAGCAGTAAGTTTGGATTTTATGATAAGGTATCATTTTTATACTAAACAAGTCTTATCAATATAATGAAGAAACTGTACACTAAAAGAGCATTTTTAAGAGACAGAAAGTATATTAAAGTTCTTTAGAGACCATTCCATTGTACCGCTAACTGAGAGCGGCAGTGTGATCAGCAGTTGGAAGTGAATATCTAATAACTATATGCTAATTCTGGCTCCTTCAATGCTGCCCTGTGGATCCTCTAGAGGAAGCAGTTTCACTGTAGTCTTTTCTTTACAGTTTATTATGGGATTATAATAGCTATAATTTCCTTCTCTGGATTTTTCTTCTGAACTAAAATAGTTGTCTTGATTGGAAGCAGTCCCTTGTGAAATGAAGGAGACTATGGGAAGATTTTTGTTAGGGAATGCAGATTCCTCAACAAGCTGTATCACACTGAACGTGCTGACCCTAACATTTTCATTCAGAGGGAACTGGATTGAAATTTATATTCCAGTAAAGTTAAAATTTAATTTTTTTTTCCTATGGGCAGATTCTTTAACAACTGAGCCACGAGTGAAGTCCGTGGGCAGCACAAAGGGCAAGAATTTCTGCTTTGCCGAGTAACACTTTCTCTGCGTGTTTCAGCTTTAACTGGAACTTGCAAGAAGAACCTAGTGGTGCTCTTTGAGTCTCAGTCTCCTGGGGAATCCAAGAACTATCTTTGGGTGTTCTGTTCTTACTCTTAGAAGTAGACTCCTGAACAGAATCTAAATAGATTAAAAATATGCATAAAACAAAAAATATCGGGTGAAGAGAGAGGTGGGAGGGGGGATCGGGATGCGGAATACATGTAAATCCATGGCTGATTCATGTCAATGTATGACAAAAACCATTACAATATTGTAAAGTAATTAGCCTCCAACTAAAAAAAATAAGTGGGAAAAAAAAAACAATATTGGGGGTTATCCTAAAAGGCATGGAAAAAATAAAGTCAAAAATTAGGAATTTCCTTTCTCGACTCTGGCAGTTACTAACTGCAAAAACTTAGTAAGTCACATATTCCCTGAAATGTCATTTCAATCATTATGTAATGTCCTTCTTTGTCTCTAGCAAATATGATGGCTTTGAAATCTACTCTGTTAGAAATGTATTAACTACTCCTTTTTCTTTAGATTAATGGTAGCATGATACATTTTTCTCTATCCATTTGTCTAAAATTTGTATGTATCTTTATATTCAAAGTGGGTTTTCTACAGACAATATAGAGTTGGGTCCTATTTTTTAAGCTGCTCTGACAATCTCTGTCTTTGCACTGATACTTTTAGACCATTTGCCTTCATAATGGCTATTTAGATATATTTAGATTAACGTCCACCATATTGGTTGTGCCATGTGTTTAGCCACTCCGTCGTGTCTGATTCTCTGTGACCCTTTGGACTGTAGCCCACCAGGCTCCTCCATCTATTTTTCAGGTAAGAATACTGGAGCAGTTGCCACTTCCCCAGTTAGAAGACCTACCTGACTCAGGGATAGAAGCCACATCTCCTTTATCTCCTGAATTGCAGGCAGATTCTTTAAATACTGAGAGATCAGGAAAGCCATATTTGTTACTCTTTTCTATTTATTGTCCTGTTTCTTTGTTCCTATTTTTCCTCTCATTCGTGTTTTGTTTTTACCTTTTGTGGCTTCAATTATTCTATTAAATTCAACTTTCTCTTTCTTCTTAGCATGTTAGTTATACATCTTTTTCTTTTTCTCATTTTTTAGTGGTTGCCACAGAGGTTGTAAATGCATTTATAATGAATCATACAACACTGTGAATGCACGAAAAGCCTCTGACTTGCACACTTTAAAGTGGTTAACTTTAGTTTATCTGATTTTTACCTCAATTTAAAAAAAATTGATGGGAACAAAACTGTTAAAAACAAACTCTTACAATTGTCAAGATGAGAGGTGATACTAGCTTACACTATCCTGGGAGCAGAGAAGATGGACAAATTTGAAAAGATGAGGATTTGGTTAGGAAGGAAAATTGATAAGATTGGTGATGGCTTATGCATGGGAGGACAGGAAGATATAGGTTATTTACAATATTTCCTTGATTCACATACTAGTTATTTCCTTCTGGATAATCTATTATTTTGTGATTTTCTATTATTTTTATTTTTATGATTTCAATAAAACATGCATCACAGGAAATTATAATAGATTGCAAATTTGTTTACTTTGATTCACTCTAAGGTTCCAAAGCATATATTGATCTATTAATTTTGTATCCCCATTGTTTGTCTTAGTGTTTGTTACATACCAGGTGCTCTATGACTTTGGATGAGCAAGGGTGATTACGTATAAACAGTTGTGTTAGTAATGCAAATGTCTGTGAAAGTTTACACAATTCTTAGCCAACATTTTGTTCATGAATATTGAAAATATCAAATGTCTCCGAATTAAAATATAAAATATTGCAGTTATAATTGGTGTTGTCACTATAATATTCTTACTACTAACATTGTGTCCATAGATATGCCTGAGTTAACTAAATGAGTAAATGCATTAGAAAATCTCTTTAACATTGTGATGAATTAATGTATGAAATATATTTACACCAAATTTCAATTTTTGGATTTCTCTAAAATAGCCTGATTACTCATTTGCCAGAGGATAAATGGCTTGTTAGAAATGGAAAGCTTTAATACTGTAAATATTTCAACTCTCTTGAAATTAGTCTGCAAAAGTAATCTTAATCAAATCTCAAAATATATTTTTAAAAATAGGCAAAATGATCTTAAGTATGTCTATAAGAATAAATGCAATGTAATAATTGTGATAGCAAGATATTTCTAAAATTAATTATGTTAAACACACAAAATAATTTACATAGCCCATGGCTATGAGAGAATAGGCAGACACATTAGTGAAATAGCATAGAAAATATTTAGAAAGACACTAAACATAAAATTTAATATGTTTTAAAATATTTAAAATTTAATTTTATTAGTCAGGTAATGAATTATTCAAAAATGATGCTAGGAAACCCATTCCTTTGTTAAAAAAAAGCATTGAGCATGTCAGATAATGCAGTTCACATTTATACTAAAATAAACTAAATATAGTTTATATTTCAAAAAGCACAAAAGAAGCAAAAGAAAGTATAATGAATAATTCCATTATAGACTTGGCATATTAAAAAGTTTTTAAAGCATATCAGTAAAAGCAGAAACCATGGAGAAAATGATTGATTAGATTTTATAGGTAATTTTTGAAATAAATATACAAAACTGTCAAACAGAATAAAAGTGATAAATTTAAGAAAATTATCTTAGCATATATAAAATAAGAAGATTTGTTATTCTTTACATTTAAAGTTATCACATATCAGTAATAGAAATATTCTGAAGGATAACTTGAATCTGCATCACAGAAATATCACTAAGCTAATAATTTAATTTACAAATAATTTTCCTAAAGAAATTGTCAGATAAGGGAAAGTTGATGTGATATACATATTTTCATCACAGTGTTGTTAAAAGTAGCAAAATAAAACTGGAACAAGCATTAATGTCTGATAATAGATTTCAGACTACATGAGTTGAATTAGTGTGTAAACATAAAATGAGATGATAAAGAAATATGAAATAATAGTGTAGATATCTGGACTTCCCAAGTAGTGCTAGTGGTAAAGAACCTGCCTGCCAGTGCAGGAGATGCAAGAAACATGGGTTCAATCCCTAGGTGGGAAGATCCCCTGAGGGTATGGCAACCCACTTCAGGATTCTTGCTTGGAGAATCCCATGGACAGAGGAGCCTAATGGGCTATAGTCCATAGGGTTGCAAAGAGTCAGACAGAACTGAAGCAGGTTAGGATGCTTCAATGTAGGTATCTATTGACATAAATAAAATCCTCATATAATTAATATCAAAAAGCAGATTTCAAAATATATGCTATATGATTATATATTTGTGTACAAGTTTGTGTAGATAGAAAAAATAACTGGAAATATATAGATTGATAGTGAAAAATAAATGTGTGCAAGTATACATATATATGTACATATATATCAAGCATATATATATATATATATATATATATGTATATATATACTCGTGTGTCAGTGTGTATGGACATGGATATAAGCAAAGTTATAGCCTAATGTCATAAACTAAAATGTTAGCCATTATTTTTGAGTGATGTTTTAGGAGTGATTTTTTATTGTTACTTTTTCTATTATAGAACTGTTGTTCACTTGTAATTTAATCTTTAATATTCAGCATTGATAATGGGGAGTATATACTTTTGTTTGTTCATTTGAATTTTAGACTTAGTTCTCTGAAACACTGCATACTCCCCAGATAATGTTAGTGTCTGGAAATTTCCACATAGAAGTCAGTAATCTTGAGGCAGCTGCTACAAGAGCTTCAGTCATCTTTAGCTCTGAACAATACTGGAGGTATAATAAAAATGTCTTTTTATTGCTAAAATGGATGGTTTCAGGACGTTGGGATTGGCAATAATAATAATAATGGAGTTCTCAACCTTGCATGAATAGGGTACCAGAATAGAGTGTATGCATTAGGCTATACACTTGAGAGCAACACCTCAGGCCTGATTCACATGACTATGCTTCTGGACACTGACTCAGATTTTTGTTGCCTGAATCCAACTAGGGGTAAGTAAATCGTGGTACTAAAATACTACCATATCTGTTTTGGGAGAACCTTTCATGCAAGGAGCTCTAAGTGCATTTTAAGTGTAACAGAACCAGAAACCATCATGGAAATTACAGAACAAGTAGCAAGAAAATAAACTTTATGAGTAGCAACATGTAATTAGGTGATAGAAGTCAAATAAAGAATTTTTTTCATTGTAACTTAGTAAGAGGTTGTAGGGAAAATACCTAAAGTAATAATGCTCATCAAAAAGACAAATGAATTGTGAATGTCCAGAAAGATGTATATCAGTTTGCAAATGTTATGGCTTGTCCTCACACTCATATGCAAATAACTTTTAAGCAGAAGAGATACATTTTTAAGGTGGTTTGTAATTTTTTTAATTAAATTAATTAATTTATTTTAATTGGAGGCTAATTACTTTACATTATAGCAGTTTATGCCATACATTCACATGAATCAGTCATGGGTGTACATGTGTTCCCCATCCTGAACCCCCCTCCCACCTCCCTCCCCATCCCATCCCTCAGGGTCATCCCAGTGGACCAGCCCTGAGCATCCTGTCCCATGCATCGAACCTGGGCTGCAATCTATTTCACATATCATGATATATATGTTTCAATGCTATTCTCTCAAGTCATTACACCCTTGCCTTCTCCCACAGAGTCCAAAAGACTGTTCTTTATTTCTGTGTCTTTTTTGCTGTCTCACATATAGGGTCATTGTTACCATCTTTCTAAATTCCATATATATGTGTTAGTATACTGTATTGGTGTTTTTCTTTCTGACTTACTTTACTCTGTATAATAAGCTCCAGTTTCATCCACCTCATTAAAACTGATTCAAAGGCATTCTTTTTTACAGCTGAGTAATATTCCATTGTGTATATTCACCACAGCTCAGCTTTCTTATCCATTCATCTGCTGATGGAAATCTAGGTTGCTTCCATGTCCTGGCTATTGTAAACAGTGCTGTGATGAACATTGGGGTACACATGTCTCTTTCAATTCTGGTTTACAGGAGATACATTTTAAGTGACTGTATATGGAGTAAAATATTTGTCAATATATAAAGAAGAGTCTCAAAGCTAAGCTTCAACAGTATGTGAACCATATGTTCAAGCTAAATTTACAAAAGACAGAGGAACCAGAGATCAAATGACCAATGTTCACTGAATCACTGAAAAAGCAAAAGAGTTCCAGAAAAACATCTACTTCTGCTTCATTGACTATGCAAAAGCCTTTGACTGTGTAGATCACAACAAACTGGAAAACTTTTCAAGAGGTGGGAATACCAGACTACCTTACCTGCCTCCTGGGAAATCTGTATGTAGGTCAAGGAGCAATAGTTAGAAAAGGACATGGAACAGCAGACTGGTTCCAAATGGGGAAAGGGGTGCATCAAGACTGTATATTGTCATCCTGCTTATTTAACTTATATGAAGAATACATCATGAGAAACACTGGGCTGGATGAATCACAAGCTGGAATCAAGATTTCCAGGAGAAATATCAATAACCTCAGATATGCAGATGACACCACCCTTATGGCAGAAAGCGAAGAACTAAAGAGCCTATTGATGAAAGTGAAAGAGGAGAGTGGAAAAAGTTGGCTTAAAGTTCAACATTCAAAAAACTAAGATTATGGCATCTGGTCCCATAACTTCATGGAAAATAAATGGGGAAACAGTGTCTGACTTTATTTTTCTGGGCTCCAAAATCACTGCAGATGGTGACTGCAGCCATGAAATTAAAAGGAGCTTGCTCCTTGGAAGAAAAGTGATGACCAAACTAGACAGCTTATTAAAAAGCAGAGATGTTACTTTGCCAACAAAGTCCATCTAGTCAAAGCTATGGTTTTTCCAGTAGTCATGTATGGATGTGAGAGTTGGACTATAAAGAAAGCTGAGCACCAAATAATTGATGCTTTTGATCTGTGTTGAAGAAGACTCTTGAGAGTCCCTTGGACTGCAAGGAGACCCAACCAGTCCATCCTAAAGGAAATTAGTCCTGAATATTCATTGGAAAGACTGATACTTAAGCTAAAACTCCAATCCTTTGGCCACCTGATGTGAAGAACTGACTCATTGGCAAACACCCTGATGCTGGGAAAGATTGAAGGCAGGAGGAGAAGGGGATGACAGAGGATGAGATGGTTGGATGGCATCACCGACTCGATGGACATGAGTCTGAGCAAGTTCCAGGAGTTGGTGATGGACATGGAAGCCTGGAGTGTTGCAGTCCATGGGGTCGCAGACAGTTGGACATGACTGAGCAGAAAGCAGATTCAATATGATAAAGATTATGTTCCCCAAACATAATATATAAAATTATAAATACATACATATATGTATTTAAAATAGCTCTATCATTTATCTATTGATCTATCCATCACAATAAACAGTCTTAAAATATGTTTTAAAGGAAGAATGATGGTAAATTATTTTCATGGTTCCACATAAAATTTTTAAAACAAAATCATTAGAGTAAATCTGAATTGTTTACTAGACAAGCACTATAACCAACTAAGCCACTCTACCAAAGACATAATAAAGAATTAACTACATGAAAATAAAAAGTATCTTTTTATACTTCTCCTTGAAAAAGCCTAATGAAATAGACATGAATCTAGTAAGTGTAATCAGGAATGCACCATAGAGAAGGCAAAGCCAAATGATGTTGGAAATAAGAGAAAGGATACAGATACAGATATATAGAAACACATGCAAAAACTAAGAAATACTAAGGACAGGTCAACTCTGAAAATAGTAGTAAAATATTAATGGAAATTTAGATTAGAAATACAATTTTAGAAAAATATGTATTACCAAAATAAAGTATTAATTGAAATCCTACAGAACATGTAACTAACAAAAGCTACATTTGTAGTAAAAAAATTACTTTCTTACACTGTAAGCAAACTCAGACAAGATCATCAGAGCTGGAGAGACAACCCATACGTGACCACATGCTTAGGAGCAAGCACTAACTGTAATAGCCGAGTTCAGAACAGTTGCTCTAAACCCCACAAACTCATGCGCTAGATAAATGTCATTTATTCGTTTGTTTGCATCTGAAGTGTTGTGGTTGTTTATTATTCAGCATTATTGAGGAAACAGATAATACAAACTCAAAGAGGTAACAGGTGTGTGCTCAGTAGTTCAGTCAAGTCCAACTCTGGGACCCCATGGACTGTAGCTTGTCAGGCTCCTCTGTCCATGAAATTTTCCAGGCAAGAATACTGGGATGTGTTGCCATTTCCTCCTGCAAGGGAATCTTCTCATCCCAGAGATCAAACTCTTATCTCCTGTGTCTGCTGCATTTCAGGTAGATTCGTTATGGCTGAGCCTCAGAGATGTAACATCACTTGCTTAAAAACAACAGTTGATTAGGCTGAAATTTGAACCCAGTTCTGTCTGAATTGAAATCCCACTACAGATATATAGAAAAATATGTAAAAAATAAGAAATACCAAGAACGGGTCAACTCAAAATACTCGGACTCAAAATCACACTACAACAAAGGAAATACATTCTAGAGTAACTTCCTAGGACATGGCTGTTTGGAAGTACACCCACTCATTTTCCAAAGACAGGATCATAGAAAATATGTTCTAACAAATGCAATTAAACAATTATAAATAGTTAAAGAGTAGCTAAAAATATGGATATATTTGGAAATTTAAAAGCAAATTCTAAATAATTCAGGAGAAATGATTCATGAAATTAAAAAATATTTAACTGAACCCATTCAAAAGTTACTGAATGGAGCTAAACTAGTACTTGGTAAATTAGCATCCTTAAATGTTTACAACTGACAATAAGAAAAAAAAATAATTGATTAAGCATCTACTTTAAGAAGTTAGAAATTTCACAAATCCATTGAATATAAAATAATTGAAGTAAAGATATAAACAGTTTAATGGCAAACCATTAAAGTAGAAAACAATAAAGATAATAAATAAAGCCAAATGTTTCCTCGAATGACCTGAAAACTTTATAAAGCTAATAAAATTTATCAAGAATAAAAAAAAGGAAAGTCATGAATAAACAATATCAGGAATTAAAAGGACTATAAATATAATTGCTTCATAGTTTAAAAGGGTTTGAGAATATTATAAACAACCTATTGTTGGTATGTATTAGAAAACAGAAAAAATATTATAAACAACTTATTGTTGGCTTGTATTAGAAGAGGAAAAACATAAAAGAAGTGATAGATGAACACTGACCTTCAAGAGCAGATTGAAAAAAACTTGAATATTCCTACAATCTTTGAATAAAATTACTATGTTAATAGTTATCCACCACAAAGAATAGACAGATTTCAGATGTTTCCACAAGTTAGCTCCTCTAAATATTGTGAGTAAATTAATCCCATTCTTAAAGAAAAAATCTTTTAAAAAAAGTGAGTAAAGTGAAAGGAGCAATGCTTATAAACCAGTCCACAAAAAATTTTGTGACCATTTGTAAGAATTTTAATAAGAAAACTAGACATGGACCATTATTAAAAAGGAAACTTAGACACCATGCTTTCTTATAAACATGGAAGTAAATAAATATAATAGAGGAATAACCTATTATATGCATTCCCACATAACCTTTTCTCAATAAAATGCCAATGGCTTTTCAACCCCAAATTTCATAGAAGTCCCATTTTTCAGCAGAATGCATCATGATATATGTTTACATGCATGTGTACCTGCTCAGTCACTCAGTTGTGTCTGACTTCCCATGACCCTATGGACTGTAACCTTGTCATTTCCTCCAGTTGCTTCCTCCTGAAATCTTGAACCCTTTAAGTCATCCATGAGGGCTGGAATCAAATTCTTCCAAACTCCTGTTAATGTTGATATTTTGGCCTCTTCCCATGAATCACAAATGCTTTTCTTGGTATCTCAAATGATGAATACTTTCTAGAAGTTTTCCAATTGACTTTGCCCAGATTCATCAGAAGAATATATGACACTAAAGACTTATGAAATAAATTTCTTAAATAATAAGACTTAAAGGTTAAAATGCCTCCTTGATCTATAGACTGCAAGAATGGAACCTGTGTTGGCAGGCATGAAATCAACATTAATCTTATACATATTCGTCAAAGCTCTTGGGTGATCAGGTACATTGACAATAAGCGGTAATATTTTGAAGTGAAAGTGTTAGATTCTCAGTCTTGTCTGACTCTTTGTGACTCCATGGGCTATAGCCCACCATGCTCCTCCTGTTCATGGAATTTTCCAGCAAAAATACAGGAGTGGATTGCCATTCCTTTCTCCAGGGGATCTTCCCGATCCAGGGATAGAACCTGGGTCTCCTGAATTGCAGGCAGATTCTTTATCATTTAAGCCACTAGGGAAGTCTATTAATCTCTTTTTCTGAGTGGTAAGTCTCAACAGTAGGCCTCTCTCTGGGAGACAGTGAAGGATGGGGAAGCCTGGCATGCTGTAGTACATGGGATCACAAAGAGTCAGGCAGTGACTGAACAACTGGTCTCAACAGTGGGCTTAAACTATTCAGTAAACCATGTTGTAAACAAATATGCCACCATCCAGGCTTTGATGTTCCATTTTTAGAACACAAACAGAGTAGACTTAGTATAATTCTTAAGGCCTGAAGGTTATAAGAATGGTAAATGAGCGTTAGCTTTAACTTCAAATCACCAGCTGCATTAACTCTCAACAAGAGTCAGCCTATCCTTTGAAGCTTTGAAGCCAGAAAATAACTTCTCATTTCTGTTATAGACTTGAGAGTCCTAGATGACATCTTCTTCCAATATAAGGCATTTCCTCTACATTGAAGATCTGTTGTTTAATGTAACCACTTTCATTAATAACCTGAGCTTGATATTCTGGATCATTTGTTGTACCCTCTATATCAGCACTTGCTGCTTCACCTGGCAACTTGATGTTATAGAGACAGTGTCTTTCCTCAATCCTCAACCACAAATCTCTGCTAGATTCAGACTTCTCTTCTTCAGCTTTGTCATCTCTCTCAGCCTTCATAAAATTGAAGAGGAAGAGCCTTGCTCTGAATTAGGCTTTTTTTTGAGGAGAATGTTGTGTCTGATTTAATTTCTACCCAGACCACTGAAACTTTCTCCATATCAACAATAGGATTGTTTCGCAATTATATCATTTGTGTGTTCACTGAAGTACCACTTTTGATTTCCTTCTAGAACTTTCCTTGTGCATCACAACTTGGCTAACTGGTACAACAGGACTAGCTTTAGACTTATCTCAGCTTTCGACATGATTTCCTCACTAAGCTTAATCATTTCTAGCACTTGATTTAAAGTGAGAGATGTGTGACTCTTCCTTTCACCTGAACACTTAGAGACCATTGGAGGGTTATTGATTGGCCTGATTTCAATACTTCTATATCTCAGGGGATAGAGTAGCCAAAGGAGGTGTGGAGAGATGTTGGAATGAGTTGATGGTGCTGTCAGAACACACATATACTTATCAATTAGGTTCATTGTCTCTTGGGGACACAGTTTGTATGGCTCCCAAACACAGTACTAATGTCACTGATCACATACCATATCAAGCATAGGAATAAGAAAAAAAAAGTTTTAAATATTGTAAGAATTACCAAATTGTAACACAGAGACATTAAATGAGCAAATGCTGTTGGAAAAATATTGCTGATAGACTTGCTTAGTGTAGGGTTGCCGCAAAACTTCAATTTGTGAAAACGCAGCATCTGGAAGGTGCAATACAGTGAAGAGGCTGACCAAAACTTAATACATCTTTTAAAAAAATGTGTATTAATATTTTTGAGTTACATTTCAAACACATTGCAAGCACTACAGAATGATATTTTATATGTTTTTAAAGTCTCATTTTTCTACAAGTAAGATGTACATTAGGTACCCTTGGGGCTATGATGGCCTTGGAGTTCCATCCTTATTGTGAGACAATTCACATGGATTCCTCTGAACATTTCTAAATGTTATTTTAGAGTTGATCTTTATTTTTCCCTTGTTTTTAGCACAAATAAATAAATAATGAGAAGGTATAGAGGAAAATTTTGGAAAAGGAAATAAAGGCAGTGAGAAAAGTGATTTATATGAAAGTGAGCATACATGTATAGCACACTCTACCATGTTACCACCCATCACATCTCTGCATGATATGATAGATTACTCCAAAACTCAGCTGGAAACACCTATCAAGTGCATATGTGATATCCTAGTGTATAAAAAAGAATGAAATAATGCCATTTTCAGCAACAGGGATGGACCTAGAGATTATCATACCAAGTGAAGTCAGAGATAGAAAGACAAATACCTTATATCACTTATATGTGGAATCCAAAATATGACACAGATGAACTTATTTACAAAACAGAACAAGACTCACAGGCATAGGGAACAGACCTGTGGTTGTCAAGGAGGGATGGATTGGGAATTTTAACTAGCAGATGCAAACTATTATATAAAAAAATGGATAAACAGCAAAGTCCTACTGTGTAGCACAAGAAACTATATTAAATATCCCTTAAAAAATGGTAAGGGAAAATAATTTTAAAAGAATGTAAATATATATACGCATATTCAAATATATATATATACACACATGCATATATAAATGAGCTACTTTACTGTGCAGCACAATTGACACAACATGGTAAATCAATTACACTTCAAAAAATCACACTAGAAGTAGAAAAAAATATAGTGCCTGTGTTACGTGAGAGTGTGGCTGAGGACTGGACTTCAAGGTGCTACTCCACGCCAGAAACTAGCACAGATTGTAAATCAACTGTAATTCAATAAAAGATAAAAACCAAGTGAAATATTTAAAAAAGAGCTTGATACAAATACCAGATGTAAACGAAAATGGAAGGAAAACTATTTGGCTGGAAAGAAACACAAAGATAAATATTATATCAATGACAAAAATTGCTAATGACTGGTGGGAGTTATGTACATTAAAAGAAATGAAGCAAAACATACAATGAAGAACATAATGTTTGAAGAAGTATTTATTGCAGGAGTGCAAGGATTTTTTCCTACCATTTAAAAAAAAAAAAAGGTAACTCACAGATTAACAGATTAGAGGAAAATAAACAAACAATGTTTCAATAGATGCCAAAAAGACATTCAAAAGTGTTCAATAGAAACATATAGAAAAATAAAAACGAATTGGAGAGAGAGCCAGAAATGTATTACTAGACTTCTTGATATATATAAAAAAAAATCTAACGTGCTCTAAAAATTAGTAAATTATTATAATTTATAGCAGAGTTTAGCAAGGTTGCTGGACATGAGGTTCATTAATATGAGTTGATTGAAAATCCATACACAACTAAATGTAGGAAAATATAATCTGAAATAATAGACTTTTAATAGTAATAAAAATATAGGATGTCTAATGTTGCATTTAACCCAGAACACAATGTTTGTCTAAAATCTAAATTTTAAATTGTCCATATTCTTGGATAAGAAGTCCTAGTATTTAAGCATGTCTGTTTTCCCTAAATTAATCTACAGATTCAATGCAGTTCTAATAAAAATTATACAACTATAAAATTTGTTGAAAAGTATAGAGATACTTTCAATAATGTGAAACAAGTGACATGGTCATGGAAAAAATTTTTTAATATTATAAAATACTATATGTGTGTCTATATATTTTCTGTAAATGGGCCTAACAGAGCTCTGTAAATTAATCCTGAGTCTGAAATCATGGGTAAATGGCCCAAAAATAATAACTTCGATTAAGAACAAGGACGGGCTGTATTTCACAGGTATCTGCCCTTTACCTATCCTGTTCAATTTTTTCTTTCTTCACTAATGGCTTGGTTGAGGACATTACATGGTGACATATTGTCAAATTCACCTCTGGTGTATCGTTGTGATTGTTAGGTCATATGCCATACCACAGAGCCCAGATCCAAAATGCTTTTGACAGGTTTGAACAAGAGGTTATAGTTGCCTTGAAAGGTAACATGGAAAATGAAAAATTATACATCTGAGACTAAAATTGTATGCAAAATTGTAGAATACGCAATGTGATGCCTTTTCCAGAGTCTCCCACTCTCCAGATTGGGAGCAGATGTTATCTTAGAGGCCATTTCTCATCATTCTGCACACAGGTCACCATACTGAGTTCCCCAGGAGACAAGATAGAACGAAGTTCTAGTCAGCTATGCACACCTTATTGCTGATTTTTGCTACTTTTTTTTTTGCCATAGGTAACTGAGGCACAACTAAATTAAGAAAAAATAAAGTCTTCTTTATCATATTCCCTCTTGAAAAAAACCTCAGAATCATCCTTAAACACTACTTCCTGTCTGTGTCACATATATCCCCTTCTCAAGGACTTAATGAGGCCCAAACCCAAGAGATAAAGAGGAAGAGTGAGGAAAAAATAAAAAGGTGGAAGACTGAAAAATCAAGCTTAGAAAGACCTTAAACCGTTTTGAATTGAACCAAAAAAAAGTTATGAGTTTCTTTCCTCTCTCACAAAATCTCTTAGCTTCTGGCACATTCACTTATCTCCTTTGTTTCTGAGATTGTTTCCTTGTTTACTTGTTCATTGTTTCATTGTTCAGGAAAACAAGAGGAAACAGCAACCTGCATCCTTACTCCAGGATTTCTGGAGGTCTGCTTGTTGAATTTTGCTAGACAGCAGATCATTTGCCAGCTTCCAGGGGCTAGTTAAACATTTATCTCTTTTCCTTGCCGGAAATTGCTGTTCGGGAGACATTTTAATGAGACCAGATCACTATTAGCATTCATTTTTAGAATAATATTTAGTAGCCATTTACAGATAGTGATTTCTCAGCTACTCACCAAATTGGGCGGTTTAGCCCTGGTTGTGTCCTTGAAGCAGTTTTTGGTTTGTAACAGCACAAAATATTACTACATTTTTAATTCCAAGCAGGCCTGTTGCTGCAAATTGAAAATTCTGTTGCCTTCCCTGCAAATATGAGCACTACACTCCTCCCTTGGTGATGCTTCATGTGGTTTATTAAACACTGCTTTAGAAAGTAGATAAACACAAGGGGGATATCATATTAAGCAAAGTGTAATTCATTCCCACCTTATTCTAAGTTTATTCAATTAAATTGCTTTAGACTGAGATAATGCCATTTAAAATTTCAGGAAGTAATTTGTTCAACCATTGGAAAGACTTTAAGTATTTGCAAAGAAATATTTGCCTTACCTTTCTAGGCTCCCAAACCAAGCTCAGAGAGAAAGTAGGCTTACCAGTAATATGATATATCTGGTCCCTGTTATTCATGATCTGATAAAAAACTGGTTAAAAAAAGCTCAGGTGTCTCATTTTCAAAATGGTTATTCAGGAAAGGGGAGCAAGGTATGTGCAAAAGTCAAACTTTCATCATGTGGGTCAGAGTGACATTTTAAACTCACTCAATGCCTACTTAAGTTTCCCTGCATGCAAAATAGTTAAAGGAATTTAACTCATTTCTAAGAATTTTTAAGTTCTAAGTATACATGCCTAGGTACTAAATATTATGAGAGTGGTGTGTCTGGAAGCCATTACCTAAACTCTGAATAGAAATTAGTATTTAATGTTCAACCCTATGCTTTGAAAAGCCAAGGAACCCTGCATTGAATCCTTACTTGTCAACTTGTCAAGGCCTCTTATCTTGGGAATTTAACTTAACCTTTGTGTGCCTTTATTAATCCAACTATAAAATTTCAACAATAGTATATAATATTATTTACTAGCATTGTGATGAATATTAGCTAAAATTCTATACCTAAAGTTCAAAGCACAGTGTCTGGTCCATAATATGTTCTTGAAAAGTGTAAGTTCCATTCTAGGAAGGAATGCTATAGGAAAAGATCATCTGAAAATATATGTCCTTTTCACTTTGGTAGACCCACAGTAGTATCCTGTTTTATGTTACTCAATATCTATTGCCAATTCATTCTTGTGTTAAATGAGAAGTAGTTTTCTCCTGTTTTTCACGTAGGAGAAACTTGCAAATAGATTTGTTTTTGTTCTGGTTATGGTTGTGTTGGCTGTTGCCATTTTTGTTTTTGTTTTTTTTTTCCCTCCAGACAGCCAGGAAGCTGAAACTCCAAAATTATGCTAAACCATACCAAATGTCACAGCCCACAATCTTTGTACCTTATTCTTTGCATCTCTTCTTTTGCAAAAAAAAAAAAAAAAAATTGTTCTTCCTCCTTGGTTGTATTTAAGCATTAATTTTTATAACCTACTTCACATCCTTTCTAACTTTAATCTTAACATTGGAAGTGGTCTGATTTATAACTATTGAAATAAATTTAGTTACTCATAGGGAAAAGAGTTTCCTTGGTGGCTTAGTGGTAAAGAATCTGCCTGCCAAGCAATAGATGTGGATTTGATCCCTCAGTTGGGAACATGCTCTGGAGATGGAAAGGACAACCCACTCCAGTATTCTTGCCTGGGATATCTCATGAACAGAGAAGCCTGTCTGGCTGCAGTCCATGGGGTCGCAAAAGAGTCAGACACAACTTAGCAGTTAAACAACAACAAAACCAAATATGGAATGGAAGTCCTAATGGGAAGAGAAATAGTAAAGGAAAAAACGCTCCACTATGTGATACTAGCTGCCCACTAGATAAGAGCCACAGTTGGTCAATCCTGGGGGGGAAAACAGGCATGAATGCTGAGTCATTGTGTTATGAAACTTAGATGACAGTCCATGTGCTACTTGACATCTTTAAACCTCACAGGGCCTCAAAGATCCAGGCATGGGTCTGTCTTCCTGCTCTCTCCAGATGTGTGCCCCACCCACAGGAAGTTTCTCCCACACTGTACACTGCACCGGCTGCAACCAATCCAAGCATCAACCTAATGGATTTCATCTCCCCACCAGTGTGAGAAATTATTCAATATATTGAACACATCTTTCTTCAGGTCCTGGGAATTACTTGACCCTCTTGTCACTACAAAGCCTGCCTCGTGAAGTTCCAAGTGCAGCTCACATGGCCTTGCCCCATATCTGGTGTCCTCCTCTCCAAAGCCGTGGGTTCATGTGACTAATAAAGCAACGTCCATTTCATCTCTCCAAGGTCAGGTGCCATGCATTTAGCTGGCTGTACTATTTAGGACAAACATCAGTGGGATGAAAGAAGGTAGGCAGAAAGGTAATGAACACAGGTAGGTTGGATTAGGGATAAAATGTGAACCAAGGGAGGCAAAAATTCTGATACTCTTATGTAACATTTTATAATCTCTTTCAGGCATATCTATGTTTTGATGAGGCAAAAATCTCACCTTATTATATGCTCTACTAGTTTGGAAGTTATGGTTAAAATTTTTATTACTTAGTGATACCAGACCACCTGACCTGCCTCCTGAGAAATCTGTATGCACGTCAAGAAGCAACAGTTAGAAATGGACAAGGAACAACAGATGGTCCAAATCCAGAAAGGAGTATGTCAAGGCTGCCTATTGTCACCCTGCATATTTAACTATATGCAGAATACATCATGGGAAATGCCAGGTTGGATGAGACACAAGCTGGAATCAATATTTCCAGGAGAAACATCAATAACCTCAGATATGCAGATGATACCACTCTTATGGCAGAAAATGAAGAACTAAAGAGCCTCTTGATGAAAGTGAAAGAGGAGAATGAAAAAGTTGGCTTAAAACTCAATATTCAGAAAACTAAGATCATGGCATCTGGTCCCACCACTTCATGGCAAATAGATGGGGAAACAATGGAAACAGTGACAGACTTTATTTTGGGGGGCTCCAAAAACACTGTAGATGGTGACTGCAGCCATGAAATTAAAAGACACTTGCTCCTTGGAAGAAAAGCTATGATCAAACTAGACGGCATATTAAAAAGCAGAGACATTACTTTGCCAACAAAGGTCCATCTAGTCAAGGCTATGGTTTTTCCAGTAGTCATATAAGAGTTGGACTATAAAGAAAGCCAAGTGCCAAAGAATTGATGCTTTTGAACTGTGGTGTTGGAGAAGACTCTTGAGAGTCCCTTGGACCACAAGGAGATCCAACCAGTCCATCCTTAAGGAGATCAGGACTGAATATTCATTGAAACGACTGATATTAAAGCTGAAGCTCCAATACTTTGGCCACCTGATGTGAAGAACTGACTCATTTGAAAAGACTCTGATGCTGGGAAAGATTGAAGGCAGGAGGAGAAGGGGACAACAGAGGATGAGATGGTTGGATGGCATCACCAACTCGATGGACATGTAAGCTCCGGGAGTTGGTCATGGACAGAGAAGGCTGGAGTGCTGCAGTCCATAGGGTCACAAAGAGTCGGAAACAACTGAGCAACTGAGCTGAACTGAGAAACTAGTCTGAAGGTTTACCGTACATAGGTCATATTGTGATCTAGGTTTTATTCCCATCTTCTGGGAAAAATAAAAAGATATGCTATCATTTCATCAAATTTATGTAAAAATGTGTGATGTCTATTTGATTTATATGCAAAATATGTTTTACATATGTGATATAATTTATGAACAATGTATAAGTTCGGTGTGACTAATATGTAATTAGGTCATAACTAGTTATTATTTCCTTTTAATTCATTACTCCCACCTCTTCTTTTCCCTTTTCCTCTCAAGTCTAGTGGGTGCTTTGTTCTCTGACTCCTGCAGAGTCATTGAACTCTGAGCCACATCTCCTATTTACTTCCACGTGACCAGAAATTGTCTGATAATTTAGCATCCACTCACAAAGGAGAGGCTCCATTATGCTATTGACCTGAATGATATTTTTGTTACTTTTATTAATCTTATCATAATTTTTTGCCAGAACTTTATTGCTTCATCATTTCCATTTACTATTATAATTGATCTAGAAGTGTTCGTTTTCGTTGGTTTCTAATGCTAGCAACCTGATCCTGTTGAAATGTTGTTGTTCACTTGTTCAGTCATGTATGACTCTTTGCAAACCCCTGGACTGTAGCCTACCAGGCTCCTCTGTCCATGGGACGTCCCAGGATATTGGGAAGAGTACTGGAGTGGCCTGCCATTTCATTCTCTGGGGGATCTTCTCAACCCAGGGATTGAACCCATGTCTTCTGCATTGGTAGGTAGATTCTTTACCATTGAGCCATCAGGGAATCCCTAATCCTGTAGAATTTAATGAAGCAATCTTAAGCAGAAATCAACACTGGACTTAAAAAAATTTTGTGATAACCCTGATTGGGATGGTGCCATTTGTAAACAAGGAGTTAATCATTCACCTAACAAATGCCTATGTATCATCTCTTGTGGGCCAATTTCCTTTCTAAGGATTAGGGAGAATAACAGAAGCTCCAAAAGATGATTAATACTCAATCCCATACTCCAGTGATCCCCTATTCTGCCTGAGGAATAGACACATACGTGTCATTCTGTTGCACCATGATTAATATTATAATAGATGTGAATACTGGTTGCTATTTGTGTGTTTTGATGATGTGAGAATAAGTGATTATATCTAGTTGGGTGGGAGAAAGTTGGAAAAACTTTCACAGTGAATTGAATCTTCAAATTGGGGCTTGAAGAGTTAATAAGATTTAGCCAAGCAAGGAGAAGAATTAAGGATGACTCTGTGGATCACAACAAACTACAGAAAATTCTTAAAGAGATGAGACTCCCAGACTACCTGACCTGCCTCCTGAGAAATCTGTATGCAGGTCAAGAAGCAATAGTTAGAACTGGACATGGAACAACAGACTGGTTCCGAATCTGGAAAGGAGTACAAGGCTGCCTATTGTCACCCTGCTTATTTAACTTATATGCAGAATACATCGTGCAAAATGCCAGGCTGGATGAAGCACAAGCTGGAATCAAGATTGCCAGGAGAAATATCAGTAACCTCAGATATGCAGGTGACACCATCTTTACGGCAGAAAGTGAAGAAGAACTAAAGAGCCTCTTAATGAAAATAAAAGAGGAGAGTGGAAAAGTTGTCTCAAAACTCAACATTCAGAAAACTAAGACCATGGCATCTGGTCTCATCACTTCATGGCAAATAGATGAGGAAATAAGGAAACAGTGACAGACTTTATTTTGAGGGGGGGGCCCAAAATCACTGCAGACTGTGACTGTAGCCTTGAAATTAAAAGACACTTGCTCCTTAGAAGTAAAGCTATGACCAACCTAGACAGCATATTAAAAAGCAGAGACATTACTTTGCCAACAAAAGTCCGTCTCATCAAAGCTATGGTTTTTCCAGTAGTCATGTATGGATGTGAGAGTTGGACTGTAAAGAAAGCTGAGTGCCAAAGAATCGATGCTTTTGAACTGTGGTGTTGGAGAAGACTCTTGAGAGTCCCTTGGACTGTAAGCAGATCCAACCAGTCCATCCTTAAGGAAATCAGTCCTGAATATTCATTGGAAGGACTGATGCTGAAGCTGAAACTCCAATCCTTTGGACTGATGCAAAAAACTGACTCATTGGAAAAGACCCTGATGCTGGGCAAGATTTAAGGTGGTAGGAGAAGGGGCTGACGGAGGATGAGATGGTTGGATGGCATCACTGACTCGATGGACATCGGTTTGAGTAAGCTCTGGGAGTTGGTGATGGACAGGGAAGCCTGGTGTGCTGCAGTCCATGGGGTTTCAAAGAATCAGACAGGACTGAGCGACTGAACCAAACTGAACTGAAAGGGAAAGAGAAGCCAAGCAGAGGCAAAGGGTGTTATGAGCATTCATTCATTCATCCATTTACCAATTGGCTAATCAGCTGATTTATTCAATAAACAGGAATCTAGGACTTACATTGGGCTAAATATTGTGCAAGACACCTATAGAGAACTTGCCCTGGCGGCTCAGACCATAAAGCGTCTGCCCGCAATGCAGGAGACTGGGGTTCGATCCCTGGGTCATGGAGATCCCATGGAAAAAGAAATGGCAACCCACTCCAGTACTCTTACCTGGAAAATTCCATGGATAGAGGAGCCTAGTAGGCTACAGTCCATGGGATCACAAAGAGTCGGACAGGACTTAAGGACTTTGCTTTCACTTTCACTTATAGAGAAACAAACCCTGCTGTGAGGAATAGCGCGGGTCATGGAGAGGGGAATCATGAAACATTAAAGGTGCAGCCCACTATGTGTAAGGATGCTGGCAAACACAGAACTTCTGTGTGTCTGTGTCATAGTAAAGCATCTCCTGGAGCATTACTAGTTTAGAAAATTGCTTTTTCCAATAATGAAAATAAAGCCAAAGCTCAGAAGAGTCTAACAAAATCATCTTTCCAAGCACTTGCTTCCCAAGGCCTTTATTTTTACCTCCCACCTCTTGCCCACATTAAAAGTGCATTTCATTTGTCCTAAATTCATCTCATTCTCTCTCACTCTCAGAAGTGCTTTCAGTCATTCCACTTCACAGCCCTCTACACAGTCATTTGCTGCTGGCGTCAGATTCACCTTCAATCCTGAGTGACTGATTTGGGAAAGAACCCAATTAGAACCTAGCTAATGAGTCCTCCACGGGTCCCCTAATAGCCAAATGACTGTTTATTTTCACCTTTTGAATTAAGAAAGAGACTACAATTCAAGGAAGGGTTTAGAATAAAGAAGCACTAATTGAATCAGAGAAACACCTGTGCTCCTCAACCTATATGTATTTATGTCCTTTAGTCTAATGTTGTCTAAAAGATGCAAAGTTTTTTAAACATGCTAATTACGTGCTATAAGGAAAGAAGAATCTCAATAAAAGCTACGAATTAACAGGGAAAAAAAGACATCAGGGAACAAAGGCATTTTATAGTCTTTTACCCTGGAGTACTTTTTAAATGAAAATACCAAATGAAATAGTCTTTTAAAAATTGTATTTATTATGATTCTATAGTATAATTCTATAATAATAGTGAGGTATATTCATTTGGATGTTATTTGCAAATATTGACATATTTGAGTGAAAAACCATTACTCAGTAAGTGAAAAACCCTGAGTTATCATTGCAAAGTCATAAAGAGTGTCTATTGTGTGCCTTTTTTTTCTTTAACAGTTTGAGAAGCAGCTGGTAGAGTCTACATTTGATGTTATTCAGAATAGCCGCCTCAGTGACAGACCACTGGGACTCCAAGGTGACAACCATTTTATTTTAATTGTTTCTAAATGTGCAATGACTGCAGGAATCTCTGACAATGTGAATATTTAATAACCCATGATTACTGGGTACCCCTCTACCGTTTATCCTTATCAGAAACATAGACACCTGCTATCTTCTTTTCAAAAGAGATCAACTATTACTGTGAATGAAGAATCTGTCATGGGTAATGTGATCACTTAGAACCAGTCACCGAGTTACTTCCCCCACACAAGAGCACAGAACCTTCTGAAATTGACCTAGGCGAGAAGGTGAACCCAAAACTAACAAAACCCTCAATATGTGACACTCTGAGATATGCCATTTTACTCTCTTTATTCCTACCACAGCAGTATTCCTTTTGACTCCACAGTTGTGAAAGTACTAAAACTATGGTAAATGGTGAGCACACAAATATTTTCCTGCTTCTCTTAGCCCAACCAAGTCTCATTCCTAACTGACTTCTAGCAAGTGTTAGTCGCTCAGTCGTGCCCTACTCTTTGCGACTCCATGGAGTGCGGCCCACCAGGCTCCTCTGTCCATAGGATTTTCCAGGCAAGGATACTGGAGTGGCTTGCCATTTCATTCTCCAGGGGATCTTCCTGACCCAGGGATCGAACCCGGGTCTCCTGCATTGCAGACAGATTCTTTGCTGACTGAGGTGTGAGGAAAGATATACGAAGCTAGCTTTTATCTATCCACAAGGAGATCAAAAAGAGGTATAGCACTAGTATTAATCCCTAGTCCTAGTTTAGTTCTCCAAACTTCTTCTAAGGTCTCCTCTTGCAATGTTTAACTTTTTTATACATTGCAAGTACCATTTTCAATTCCACCACATCAGTACTAGTGATATGTTTCCACAACTATTTCCAGCACATCCCAATCATGCTCTAATCAGCACTGCTATCCATTGAATGGGCATGTGTGTGTGCTCAGTTGTGTCTATATGTCTATATGCCACCTGGGAGGCCCTTTGAATGGGTATGTGGGCTTATTATTCTAGAAATACACAAAGACTATATATATATATACGAAGCCAAGATGGCTAAGCAGTAAAGAATCCACCTGCCAATGCAGGAGCTGCAGAAGTGGCAGGTTCGATCCCTGGGTCAGAAAGATCCCCTGGAGAAGGAAATGGCAATCCATTCTAGAAATCTCATGGACAGAGGATCCTGGAGGCTATAGTCCATGGGGTGACAAAAGAGTCAGACACGACTTAGTGACTAAATAACAGATATATGTGTGTGTGTTAGTTTTGCACAGCGAAGAATGTATTATTTAAAGACAATTAGTTTGAGGTTCATATAGAGATCATAGGACTTTAGAATTTTCGTTGTGGACAACAATAGAATGCTGGATTCCAGGTATATTCCGCAACACACAAAGAGCCCAATGGTAGACAAAATATGTATTTCACAAAAAAATACTATAGTATATGGTTCAAATTAAAAGTATACCCTACCTCTAGCAATCATAAATATGTTCTCTGCATCTAAAAACAAATAAATAAAAAATAAAATTATAGAGTGCCTTCACTTTATTCACCACAGCATTCTTTAAAAAAGAGTTGGCTTAAGTAGAAATGCCCCTTAAAATAAGAAATAACCTAATAAGGTATTGCATAAAGCATGTATGTAAATAGAGAAAATGCAAAGAGTAAAGGAGATGAACACGAGGCAACTTCCAGGTTTTGGAATAGAATCAAACAGAAAGTAGATACATGGTTCCTTGCAAAGTGTTTTATATGGCCTCAAAGGTATTAAAGAGATCATTTATTTGAAGAAAAAAATCGAAGAATAAATAAAGAAGAGAAGGATAGGCTATTTCTGATGGCACAGTTTAGGAAACTGAAGAGGAATATAAAACAAATACAGAGATGAAAACCACATTAGAGGCAATAAATTCAAAGTAAAATCAGCTCACATTAATCAAGGAGAGAGGGTACAAGTTGAAGAAAAAATTGAAACATAGTAAAGATAACAAGAGGCAGAATGATATAGTACATATTGCTTTATGGACATAAAGGGCATACTGGATCAAACCATCTATCAACTACATACCAGCCAAGCATCCTGAAGAGTTCAGTTCAGTCGCTCAGTCATGTCTGACTCTTTGTGACCCCAGGGACTGCAGCACACTAGGCTCGGGCTTCCCTATCCATCCTAAACAAGATACCTTTAACCCTCTCATGTCTTAGATATTCATCCATAAAGTGGGAATGATGATAAATCTACATCTTAGGTGGTTCCAGTATGACCCTGAGATAGTGAACATATGGAATATTACACAGAGCCTGATACACAGTCAGAGCATCACAAACATTAGTTATTACACAAAAATGAGAGAAGATAAAGGAGATTCACAATATATATAAGGAAATGAACAAATACAGCTAAAAATTCTCAATATTTTTTACTCTGGAAGATGAAAAGGCACGCCTTATCCTAAGAAGTTTTGAGGCGAAGTTCTCATCTACATAGCTTACCTAGAGGAAGTTACTGAATTTCCAGAACAAAAAAGAAAATTTCAGACCCTGGCCAGAAAGTGAAAAACATAAGGTAAAAAAATTCAGACTGACTGGCATATTATTTTTTCATACTAAATTTCAGTGACAAATGACAATAGAGCTTCACTTCAAAGATCCTACAGAAAAAAGAAAGCATGACCCTAGAACAATGGAACTGATGTAGATATTCTTCACATGTGAAGACAACACACAAAGAAAAAAATGCTTCTGAAGATAATCTATGTCTTAAGTCTTTTGTATTACGTGTATACATATATTTTTCAATCTTTGCATATATTAATCAATTTAAGTACCTTTCATGACTGAAGAAATACATATTTCCACCTAAAAAAGATGATAATTTTGTTTGAATTTGGAGACCAAAATGCAATTACTTGTGCCTCACCTTTCACTAGCTGTGTAATCCTGGAAAAAAACAAATAATCTGGCTGAGATCCAGTTCTTCCTCTTTCCTGGGCAGTGGTGTATAGATACACCAAATCTGGAACTGAAATATTTATGTAAAAACCTTACTCTGCAATTGGTGAAGATCATTCAGTTTCATTATTTCTGCTCAGCTAGTGAGTAATATAATGGAAAGTGAAAGTCATTCAGTCGTGTCTGACTCTTTGCCACCCCATGGACTACACAGTCCATGGAATTCTCCAGGCCAGAACACTGGAGTGCGTAGCCTTTTCCTTCTCCAGGGGATCGTCGCAACCCAGGGATCGAACTCAGGTCTCCCACATTGTAGGCGGATTCTTTACCAGCTGAGCCACAGGGAAGCCCAGAAGATCCCAAATTATTTCCCTCACAAAGAAAGCATACCAGGAAAACATATGTCATACAAATAAATGGGGAATATTGTGCTCTGCATAACATGGTCAACTTCATCAAAAGTTTTTATCTTATAGATGATATATTATTATTATCTTTCAAGGCTTTTCTTCCTAGGGAGTTCTACTCTTCAAATTTAGCATCTTGAACTTTTTTCTTTCACAACATACATTAATAATATTCTAACAGTCTACCCTTGTATGGTATAAAACATATTAAAAAAAATAAGAAATTGAAGCTTTGGTTTTTTAGGTACAGTCGGGTTTCCCTGGTAGCTCAGATGGGAAAGAACCTGCATGCAATTCAGGAGACCCGGGTTTGATCCCTGGATTGAGAAGATCCCCTGGAGAAGGGAATGGTTACACACTTCAGTATTCTTGCCTGGAGAACTCCATGGACAGAGGAGCCTGGTGGACTACAGTCAATGGGGTCGCAAAGAGACGGACACAAATGAGCGACCAACAGGCACAGTTACTGAAAGAACACACCTAAGAGAACATAACATGCTCAGTCGTGTCCGACTCTTTGCGACCCCATGGACTATACAGTCCATGGAATTCTCCAGGCCAGAATACTGGAGTGGGTAGTCTTTCTCTTCTCCTGGGGATCTTCCCAACCCAGGGATCAAACCCAGGTCTCCCGCATTGCGGGCAGATTCCTTACCAGCTGAGCCACAAGGGAAGCCCAAGAATGCTGGAGTGGGCAGCCTGTCCCTTCTCCAGGGGATCTTCCTGACTTAGGAATTGAACCGGGGCCTCCCATATTGCAGGCAGCTTCTTTACCAACTGAGCTATCAGGGAAGCCAACTTTAGGCACAGAGACACCCTAATGGTGCCTCTAAAATAAGAGAATGGATTACCAAAGAAAGGGACTTCCAGCTCTATATGTTTTGTTTTGTTGTCTTTTTTTCACATCCTGCTGCTTAATTTCCTATAACTAGGTCCATTAAATTTCCAACCTAATTTGCAACCAACCCTAGACCTTGTTCAGCCTCAACATGGGGCAGAATTTGTTGAAAACTCATCTCTCTACCCCGCCCCCAGTAGGTCGTCCTGGGAAGAGCAGTGAGACCTCCACTTATTGAGTGGCTGCTGTGCGGTAGGCATTGTGCCTGTTCGTCTCTAGCCCTGCGTGGTTTCAGTGTCCATCTCTCTGACGATGCACCTGAGACTCAGTGCCCTCTAGTGGTTTGCCAAGTAACTGTCATAGTAGGACAGCAGAATACGAGTCAAATGTCCATCCACCTGCTTCTGAAGCCTGCATTCTTCTACTCTGCTTTATTACAAATTATAATAGACGTGATGATTGTTTCATCACTTACTGAGCTGAGGGAACTTGAAAATAACTTAACATTTCAGAGTTTCAGTTTTTTTCAGACCCACAATAGACTCATTCATGATACCAATGTTATAGATTGCATTATGTAGTAATATATATATATATATGTATATATTTATAATACTTTCTAGTTTTATTGGGGTACAATTGATAAAGGTTGTATATAAATACAGCCACTTGGGAAGACATTTTGACTATTACTCACAAAACTAAACATACCCATATCCATATAGATGAACATACCCATACATACTCATACAGATGAACCAGCCATCACAGTTCTTGCTATTTATTTAAATGAGGTGAAAACATATCCACATATAAACCTACACTTTAATGATTTTTAGCAGCTCCATTCGTAAGTGCCAAAACTTGGAAGCAATCAGGATTTCCTTCAGTAGATAAATGAATAAAATCACCTGCAGTATATCTGTACAGTGGAATATTATTCAGCACTAAAAAGAAATGAGCTTCCAAGCCAAGAAAAGACACATTGCTATTCAGTTCCTAATTCGTGTCCAACTCTCTGTGACTCCATGGACTGCAGCATACCAGAAGTCCCTGTCCTTCACTATCTCTCAGAATTTGCTAAAATGTATGTTCACTGAGTTGGTGATGCCATCCTACCATCTCATCCTCTGTCAGCCCCTTCTCCTCCTGCCCTAAATCATGAAGGAACTTAAATGCACATTACTAAGTGAAGGCAGCCAGCCTGAAAAGGCTACATATGAAATTATGGCAACCATGTGACATTTTGGAAAAGGGGCCACTTTGGAAACAGTGAAAACATCAGTGGATGCCAGGGGTGTGGTTCGGGGGAAGGGGAAGATAATCAGGCAGAACACGGAGAATGTTTAGGGCAGTTAACACTCTATGGTGCTGTAACTGGTCAGCCATAGGTAATGGATCTCATACCCCAAGAACAGATACCTTTTCCCAAGCCCACATACCAGAAATGGCAGAACATAATGCCTCTCTTGCTGGTTCTCCAGATATGCTGTAAGAAACTGCAAACTAGAGGGCCATCTGGCCTTGAGAGATGGAACTGGAAAAAAAGAAACATGTTCAATGCTCTCTCAAACCAGTTGTCAAAGTAGAATGATGTTTTCTATGCTGTTTCTCTAAAACATCATTTAGAGAGAAAACCTATCCAGCCCTACTGCTGTGCATAATATCATATTATCTCCCTCCGCTAATGCCCACATCTGTTAGCTTGTTGGAGACAAAGTTGAATGCTACTTGGAATCAGTGTTGGGCAAATGTTTGAATGAGACATGCAGTCCTCCCGGACGGATTGCTCATTTATCTTTGCCAATCTTGACTAGTTTTAGTTCAACGAACAATGATACAGTATCTGAGTTGGCGGCTGGGAAATTCCCAGGGAAGTTCTAGGGTCCCAGCTGCCCCTCTGAAGAGCTGGCAAGCTGGAGATGACTGGCAATAAGCCCAACTTTCAGAGCCCAGCTGGACATACAGATAGACTGCAGATGGGGAGCGCCAGGCTGCAAGAGCTGAGGTCTTGCAGCGAGGTTTTAAGACCTCGTTGCTGGAGGTCTGAAGGGGGAGAAATACAGAGCCCTGCCAGATGCTGTGTAGTATGGGCAGTGAAGACTGGGCTTGAGCTCCCTGTGTATGTGTGCATTATGCAAAAAGACAGATTTTATGGGCTTAGCAAAGGGAGTTCAAAATGGCTTTATTTCTATATGCCAGGGAGAAGAGGTAAAAAGCCTGGTTGGTGGAAAACTTGTGAAGTTTGTCTCTGCTTCTTCAATTTCTCCTTTTCCATTTTCATTTCTCTCTTTCCCTCTGGCTCCCATTTTCCTTCTTCCTGGTATCAGGAAAGGAGATGATTTTGTTGGAACTGGGCAGTATGATTTAGCTAACTCAGCTTCATGGTTCCATAGCTCACAAATTTAGGCTTCTGAAATTAGCAGAAGAATCTTTTTAGACAAGTGGGTCAAGTAAAAGACCAGTATAATAAATGATAGGTGTGCTTTATTCTTCCTTCTCCAAAAAGTATCCATCCACCAGAGCTGCAGGTGAGAGCAAGGCATAAAATTAAATAAAATAATGTTGGGTGAAGACAAACATATGTCTGAATTCTAAATCTTGGCAATGAACTTGAACTTTCTGAGCATTAGTTTCTCAATCATAAAAATGGAAATAGCAAAAATAGACTTGTAGGGTTGTTATAAGGTCTAAGTTAAACATGAAGGTAAAGCATGGTGCCTAATAGTTATTTAAAATTTAGTGTGTTTTTCTACTCAAAAAAATAAATAAGTGTTGTTGCTGTTAAGGTTTTGCTACTGCCCTTATGTGTGGAAAGAATGAGATGCGTTATACCTTTCCAAAGATATTATGGGCTTCCCTCATAGCTCAGTTGGTAAAGAATCCACCTGCAATGCAGGAGACCCTGGTTCAATTCCTGGGTTGGGAAGATGTGCTGGAGAAGGGATAGACTGCCCACTCCAGTGTTCTTGGGCTTCCCCTGTGGCTCAGCTGGTAATGAGATACCTTATATCTTTCTAAAGATACTACAATGTCAGAGAAGAAAACTATAAAGAAGATAAGACAGAGCTTTATTTTACATCCTTGATAATACATCAGATAGTTATCTATCTTTCCATTTGGGGTGGCCCCCTAGAGAAAACTATTATTTTCATCTATCTATCTTTCTTTTCTATCATCTATCTATCTATCTATCGGGTTGGCTGTAAGATTTTATGAAAATAACCAAACATTTTGGCCAACCCAGTATCTATCACCCTATCTATCTATTTACCCATCCAAAACAACAATAGTAATTTCATCACCAATCCGAGTATGCCCACTAATGTAAAAACTAAGATTAGTGGCTCAAATAGCCACGGACCTCCCTGGGCCATTTCAATGTACTTAGCAATCACGCTTCAATACCGAAAGATATGGAAACACTCTGTAAAGTCTGACAAACATCCCTGGTTTTACCTTCTCTTTCTCCCTCTATTTTTCTCTTCTTTCTCTCCCTTTTTAAAAACTTTGAACTTTAAAAACCTTGGTAAAAGTCATTAAATTAAAAATAATAGAGGTCAAGAAAAATTTTATGTCAAATTTTGAGTTGAACTATCCACAACTGAGATGCTCTCTAACTATAGGGTCTGCCGCTCCTGCAGTGTTGACATAAACAGATACATGAACAATAAGAAGAAATCCATCCGTTGATTGGGTTCTTGCCTGAATCATTTATACAAGTGTTTATCTCATGGAGTGAGCTTCAGGATTCTGTAAGCCCAGAGCAAAGACTGGCATCTGGGCCTCTGGTGTGATCCATGATGGATGCTGGATTCTCAGAACCCATGGGGATGCTGAGCAGGCAGCGTAGAACTGACAGGAGCTTCACTGAGTGTTACCAACGAGGCATGGCAGATAAGGCACACAGTCTACATCTTTACCTTTTCCAGAGTGGAGCGCTGTGTCACTGATGGCTGGGATCAGGGGAAAGAAATCAGATTAGCAGATGGTGGTGGCTCTATCAGTTACCCATTATGGAGGCAATGCACCTCTCATTCTTACTACTGTAGACCTGGTCAGGGGAAAAAAAAAAATGTCTGGGGACTTTTAGCAATGCTGTTTCCTGTAACCTATAAACTCATCATAGAAAGGAAATCTGTGTATGGTAGGGGGTCTGGGAGAGTCAGAGGGAGTCCTCACACACATTTCTGGAGTCTGGTCAATAGCTGTGAGAGGTCATGTGAAAACTCATAAAGACCTGAGTTTTAATTGGGAGAACTCTAATCATAAGTTAGTCTAGCATGTGTTTGAAATGGGAAAAAGAAAAAAATAAGTTTGTGGATGCATATAATATAGGGCAATATCCTTAAAGATCAAATCAATAATAAACCCTATTATCTACCTGCCTATAAACTCTATGTATCTCCAGGAGCTAGCTTACATACATCTGGTTTATGGTTAAGAATTCAATAAAAACATGCTAAATGAATGATTATAAAGATCACGGTATGTTGATATCCTGACAGTATCTACTTTACATATTTAAGTATTTTTTGAATATTAGATATAATCAGTATGGTTATAGAAAGACAAGGAAATGGCTATGAACATTATGTGTCCATGTATCCATTTAATCACATTACAGTTAATATTTTACAATCTGAAAAGAATTAGAGGTGTCAGTCAATAAATTAATAATTATGAAGTTCTTTAGATGAGTGAGAAAGAAATGGAAAAGTATTGCTATTTCCAGTATCTAGTCTGTCTGGTCACAGCCCTAGATTAACTCTTTCAGAGACTGCCATTCACTTAAACTTCATACTAACACATCAAGGTGAGGGTTATCAGTTGCTGGGTGGGGGGGCAAAGTCCCTCCTGAAATTCTGCTTCCTACTGTATACATATATATATTTTTTGACTGCACTGCCAGCTATGTGGGATCTTACTTCCTAAGATCAAACCTGCACCTCCTGCATTGGAAATACAGTCTTAACAACTGGACCACCAGGGAAGTCCTTATACATATTCTTTAAAAAAAAATCATCCTCATTTTTATACCTTTGGCAATGCAAAGGAATTCTTTGCGGGTAATATATTCTTAGAAAGTATGTTCCGTCTTCCTTTGACATTAATAATGAAGTTGAATTTTAATTGCATGAAAATTTAAACTGTTTGAATTCACATAAGTCTTCTGAATAGGAATGTAGAATCTTAGTAGCTTTATAAGGTTGAAAAGCAAGAGGTCTTTTTTCTAGTTTAAACACTGGCTTGGAATGTCTCTAGATTTTTTTTTAAAGCTAACTTTATCATTATTGCAGACAAAACTATCTTAAATAAAATATGTAATTGAACACATTTAGTGGAGCTAAGAATTCAAGTTTCTCAACTGTCAATCAAAACAGATTTGAGATGGATTGTTGGGATCCAACTGCATCAAATACACCCAATCTGTCCCACATATTCTGATGGGGGAAAGTGAAAAATAGTGCCAAGGATAGCAAGTTACTCTACAGTAAACTAGCTCTATACACTGAATAGATTCTCCAAATTATGTTTAATTATCCAGAGAAAAGAACATTGTACTGGGCATGAAGAAGCTGTTATTAAAACTACATCTACTACTCTCATATTGCTCAGTGTCCACAGTATTTTTCCTCCCTGAGTCTCAGTTATCTTCTCCACTGGACATTGCACATTAGCTCTGAGATCTCTGAGTTCACACTCCACATGCCTTTATGCTGGGCCCAGCACAGACTTTTTAAGGAGTGCAGTTGATTTGAACAGACTAAAGATGAGACATAAATATGGAAACCTTAATTCCTCTAAGGCATACAATTAACTTAGATAAAATTTAATTTATCTAAGTTTACCATTGTTTCAGGTTGGATATTACCACTTTAGAATATATCTTCCACAACACATATTTGGGAAAAAACAAAACAAAATATATTCAAAGGACTCTAATCAGACACTTGAAACAGAATTTCAGGCAGAAAAGGAGAAGGAAAGAAAACTAATGAGCAATAAATTCAGCAAAATACATGTATATGTGTTTGTATATAGAAGCTTCTTTCTCATAAGGAAGCTTTCATAAGCCTCTTATCCTTATCCCCCAGAGGGCCGACAGAATGAAAACCATAATCACAGACAACTAATCAAACTGATCAAAGGACCATAGACTTGTCTAACTCAATGAAACTATGAGCCATACCATGTAAGGCCACCCAAGACAGACGGGTCAGTTCTGACAAAATGTGGTCCACTGGAGAAGGGAATGGCAAACCACTTCAGTATTCTTCCCTTGAGAATCCCATGAATGTATGAAAAGGTGAAAAAGATATGACACTGAAAGATGAACTCAGGATGGTAGGTACCAAATATGTTACTAGAGAAGAGTGGAGAAATAACTCCAGGAAGAATGAAGAGACAGAGCCAAAGCAAAAAAAAAAAAAAAAAAAATCCAGTTGTGGATGTGACTGGTGATAGAAGTAAAGTCCAATGCTGTAAAGATTACAATATTGCATAGGAACCTGGAATGTTAGGTTCATGAATCAAGGTAACTTGGAAGTGTTCAAACAGGAGATGGCAAGAGTGAACATTGATATTTTAGGAATCAGTAAGCTAAAATGGAGTGGAAGGGGCGAATTTAACTCAGATGATCATTATATCTACTACTGTGGGCAAGAATCCCTTAGAAGAAATAGAGAAGCCCTCATAGGCAACAAAAGAGTCTGAAATGCAGTATCTGGGTGAAGTCTCAAAAATGACAGGATGCATTCTGTTCGTTTCCAAGGCAAACCATTTAATATCACAGAAATCCAAGTCTATGCTCCAACCAGTAATGCTGAAGAAGCTGAAGTTGAATGATTCTATGAAGACCTACAAGACCTTCTAGAACTAACACTCAAAAAAGATGTCCTTTTCATCATAGTGGACTAAATTCAAAGTAGGAAGTAAAAATACCTGGAGTAACAAGAAAATTTGGCCTTGGAGTACAAAATGAAGCAGGCCAAAGGCTAACAGAGTTTTGCCAACAGAATACACTAGTTATAGCAAACACCCTCTTTCAGCAACACGAGAGAGGACTCTACACACTGATAGTCAACACTGAAATCATATTGATTATGTTCTTTGCAGGCAAAGATGGAGAAGCTCCACACCATCAGCAAAAATAAGACCAAGAGTTGACTGTGACATGAACTCCTTGTTGCAAATTCAGACTGAAATTGAAGAAAGTAGGGAAAACCACTAGACAATTCAGGTATGATCTAAATCAAATATCTTACAATTACACAGTGGAAATGACAAATAGATCAAGGGATTAGATCTGATAGACAGACTCTCTGACGAACTATGGACAGTTTCATGACATTCTATAGGAGGCAGTGATCAAGACCATCCCCAAGGAAAAGAAATGCAAAAAAGCAAAATGGTTGTCTGAGGAGGCTTTACAAATAGCTGAGAAAAGAAAGAAGCTAAAGGCAAAGGAGAAAAGGAAAGATATAAGCATCTGAAGGCAGCGTTCCAAAGAATAGTAAGAAGATACAAGAAAACCTTCCTCAGTGATCAATGTAAAGAAATAGAGGAAAACAATAGAATGGGAAAGACTAGAGATCTCTTCAAGAAAATTAGAGGTACCAAGGGAACATTTCATGCAAAGATGGGCACAATAAAGGCCAGAAATGGTATGGACCTAATAGAAGCAGAAGATATTAAGAAGAGGTGGCAAGTATACACAGAAGAACTACACAAAAAGAGATCTTCATGACCCAGATAGCCATGATGGTGTGATCACTCACCTAGAATCAGACATCCTGGAATGTGAAGTCAAGTAGGCCTTAGAAAGCATCACTATGAACTAAAGTAGTGGAGGTAATGGAATTCCCGTTGAGCTATTTCAAATCCTAAAAGATGATGCTGTGAAAATGCTGCACTCAATATGCCTGCAAATTTGGAAAACTCAACAATGGCCACAGGACTGGAAAAGGTCAGTCTTCACTCAAATCACAAAGAAAGGCAGTGGCAAAGAATGCTCAAACTACTGCACAATTGCACTCATCTCACATGCTAGCAAAGCAATGCTCAAAACTCTCCAAGCTGGTCTTCAACAATATGTGAACCGTGAACTTCTAAACGTTCAAGCTGGATTTACAAAAGGCAGAGGAACAGAGATCAAAGAGCCAACATCCGTTGGATCATTGAGAAAGCAAGAGCATTCCAGAAAAACATCTACTTATGCTTTATTGCCTATGCCAAAGACTTTGACTTTGTGGATCACAACAAACTGTGGAAAATTCTTCAAGAGATGGGAATACCAGACCACCTGACCTGCCTCCTGAAAAATCTGTATGCAGGTCAGGAAGCAACAGTTAGACCTGGACATGGAACAACAGACTGGTTCCAAATCAGGAAAGGAGTACATCAAGGCTGTATATTGTCATCCTGCTTATTTAACTTATATGCAAAGTACATCATGAGAAACACCAGGCTGGGTGAAGCCCAAGCTGGAATCAAGATTGCTGGGAGAAATAACAATAACCTCATATATGCAGATGACACCACCCTTATGGCAGAAAGCAGAAAAGAACTAAAGAGTCTCTTGATGAAAGTGAAAGAGGAGAGTGAAAAAGTTGGCTTAAAACTCAACATTCAGAAAACTAATATCATGGCATCTGGTTCCATCACTTCATGGCAAATAGATCGGGAAACAGTGGAAACAGTGGCAGACTTTATTTTGGGGGGCTCCAAAATCATTGCAGATGGTGATTGCAGCCATGAAGTTAAAAGATGCTTGCTCCTTGGAAGAAAAGCTATGACCACCCCAGACAGCATATTAAAAAGCAGAGACATTACTTTGCCAACAAAGGTCTGTCTAGTCAAGGCTATGGTTTTTCCAGTGGTCATGTGTGGATGTGAGAGTTGGACTGTGAAGAAAGCTGAACGCTGAAAAATTGATGCTTTTGGAACTGTGGTGTTGGAGAAGACTCTTGAGAGTCCCTTGGACTGCAAGGAGATCCAACCAGTCCATCCTATAGGAGATCAGTCCTGGGTGTTCATTGAAAGGACTGATGCTGAAGCTGAAACTCCAATACTTTGGCCACCTCATGTGAAGAGTTGACTCATTGGAAAAGACCCTGATGCTGGGAGGGATTGGAGGCAGGAGGAGAAGGGGATGACAGAGGATGAGATGGTTGGATGGCATCACTGATTCAATCAACATGATTTTGAGTAAGCTCCAGGAGTTGGTGATGGACAGGGAAGCCTGGCATGCTGCAGGCCATGGGGTCACAAAGACATGGTCACTACTGAGCAACTGAACTGAACTGAAACAGAAATATATGTACACAAATACACACATAGATGCACATGTATAAAAGATTGATATATGATTTTATCTACCACTAGCTCATTGTTATGTAATTGATAAATAAATTCTGAGATGCTTTAAGTTCTTCAAGGGCAGGCATTTCATGAAATATCCTCACTGATGTATCTATATCACTTAGTACCATAACTGATGTCTAAGAGTTATTCAACAAGTATTATAAAACAGAAGAACAAAACATATCATCAAGATCTTCTATTAGTAGTTTGATTTATCTCAGCAAAACCAAGAAGTATATGTGATATGAAAACATTTCAAAAATCTAGTTTAGAGTAGTAACATTACTGGTCTCAATTATTCACATCCTTTTGTCTACACACCAATTGTGGCCTCATTCTGTGTAGAACATACTTTTCTTAATTATAAAAGAAATGATTCATCATGACACAATTACAAATGAATATGTGCCTAATATCAAACTCCAAAAATATCTAAAGCAATGAGATAATTTTAAGTGGAATAAACAATTTCACAATCAGAGAAAGATATTTTAAAACCCTACTATAAGTGATTGTTAAAACAACCAGACCAAAACCATAAATGCAACATATCTGCACAACACTGTCAATCTCCTTGATTTAATTGATGTATGTAGAAGATTACATTCAACTTCAGGCAAATGCACATTATTTTCAATTGTTTATGGTATATTTGCCAAAAAAGACCATTTACTAAGCCAGAAAAAAATATTAATACATTGAAATAGATTGAAATATAGAGAATATATTATCTGTCCATAGTGAAACTAAATTATAAGTTGATTGAAATATGCTAGCTAGGTCAGCCTCAACATTTTAAACTAAAATCATTGTAAGTAAGTTATGCATCAAAAAATTCATAATAATTAGAAATATTTCTAACTGAATGATAACACAAAACAATTTCTCTGGGATGCAGCTAAAACTATTCATAGAAGGGAACATAATTTTACATTCTTACATTAGAAGAAAACATATATCTAAAACTAGTGTATTCAGTTTTCACATTTCGTAGACCAAGTGAAAAAAGAAAAGAAAAGTAAACCCAAGTGAGGCCAATATAAATAAAAGATACTGAAATAAGATAATCACTTCTTGGAAAAATTAGAATAAGGACAGAATAAAAAATTTAACAAATCCAAAAACTGGCTGTTTGAAATGCTCAACTAAAATGACCAACTCCTAACTAACTTGATTAAACAAGAGAAAAACTGAGAAGAGAGAGAAAGAAAGGGTAAAAGGAAGAAAAGAAAAGGGGAGAGAAGGAATGGGAGAGAACACATAAACATAAATCACAATATCAGGAATTAAAGTGAGCTTATTAAATACAGATCTCAGAGGTTTTAAAAGTATATTGAGTAAGGAAGATCATGAGCAATTTTAAGCTGATAAATATGGCAAAATAAATTTTATCAAAATTCATGTAAGATGTGGCAAAACCAGGCTAGTTTTATGAGTATTAAATAAATTGAATTCAGAGTCAGAAACTTTTCCAAAAAGAGTTCTCCAAGCTTATGTAATTTCATTTTTGGGTTACATCAAACTAAGAGAAAATAACAATAATTTTATGCAAATATTTTATCAAAAAAAGAAAGAAAAGAAAAGGAAGGAGATGGCATGACCCTAATACCAAACTTCAGCAAAGACATACCAGAGATAAAATTAGAATGAATATTCTTCAGATACACATTAAAAAATTCTTCAGATATAGAAAGCAATGCCCAAAATCATGTTCAGTGGATCAGAACTCAGTATTATACAAGAAGATTTGTTTCTCTCTTATGTCATATATTGCTATAATAGAAACTTTCCAAGTTAATAATTATTAGTCTCTCATTTCTGAGGGTTGACCAAACTCTCTAGTATCTGGTATCTCCTATGGCTGCCATCAGCTTTTGACTGGCGACTGCAGTCATCCAAGGTCTGTCCAGAGCATCCACCCAATACCAGTTGTCCTCTGGGACTGTTGACTAAAACACCTGCACAGTATCTCCGTTGGATCGTGCTTCTCACAATACAGAAACGGGTTCAAGTGAGGGATTCCAAGAGCAAACGTTCCATGATGCAGTATGCAGAACCCATGAAGCCAAAGGCTGTGGCTGAAAAGAATAGTGTCTTTCCAACATACTGTACTCTTCAGTGAAGTCACAGGTCTCAAACAGATTCAAAAGACAAAAGAAATAGACCCTCTTTCTTAATGGTGGAGTATCAGAGTAACTTGGTAAATCAGCATGGTGAGTAGGAGACACTGTTTCAACTATCTTGGGGAAATACAGTCTGCCATAGTTTTGTGGTTCAGTTGGTAAAGAATCCGCCTGCAGTGTGGGAGCCCTGGGTTCAATCCCTGGGTTGGGAAGATCTCCTGGAGAAGGGAAAGGCTACCCTTTATTCTGGTCTGGAGAATTCCATGGACTACAGTCCATGGGGTCGCAAAGAGTCAGACATGAATGAGCGATTTTCACTTTCATAGTTTACTCTGTGGGCACAAAAATCACATTCTTCTCATGTGCTAAATACACTCACCTTCTGCCCCTAAGAATTCTAGATTTCATCTTATCATACTATAACCTCAAAGCCTAGTATCTCATCATTTAAGTCAAGCCCACATGCAGACAAGCCCCCCAAGAGTGGTCCATCATGTGTAGTTCTCCATGTATAGTTTCTTTTGATACCAAGACCTGCTAACTAAAGAGAAAAGCATACACCCTACCCTATGCCTCCAGTATAAAATGGTGACAAAATGATAAGCACAGGCACTTCTGTTCAGAAAGGGGGAAACCAGAGGTGCCTAGTCTTTACCTTCTAAAGCAAATCTGAAATCCAGGTGGACATATGACTATTTGCTCAATTTAGCAGCAGCTCTACTATATTGACTACGCCAAAGCCTTTGACTCTGTGGATTACACTGAACTGTGGAAAATTCTGAAAAATATGGGAATACCAGACCACCTGACCTGCTGCTTGAGAAACCTGTATGCAGGTCAGGAAGCAACAGTTAGAACTGAACAAGGAGAAATTAGATGGGGAAACAGTGGAAACAGCGGCTGACTTTATTTTTTGGGGCTCCAAAATCACTGCAGATGGTGACTGCAGCTGTGAAATTAAAAGGTACTCTTTGGAAGGAAAGTTGTGACCAACCTAGACAGCATATTAAAAAGCAGAGACATTACTTTGTCAACAAAGGTCCGTCTAGTCAAGGCTATGGCTTTTCCAATAGTCATGTATGGATGTGAGAGGTGGGCTATAAAGAAAGTTGAGCGCAAAAAAAAAAAAAAAAAAAAAGAAAGAAAAAAAGAAAGCTGAGCGAGGAAGAATTGATGCTTTTGAACTGTGGTGTTGGAGAAGACTCTTGAGAGTCCCTTGGGCTGCAAGGAGATCCAACCAGTCCATCCTAAAGGAAATTAGTCCTGGGTGTTAATTGGAAGGACTGATGTTGAAGCTGAACCTACAATATTTTGGCCACCTGATGCGAAGAGCTGACACATTTGAAATGACCCTGATGTTAGGAAAGATTGAAGGCATGAGAAGAAGGGGACAACAGAGGATGAGATGGTTAGATGGCATCACCGACTCAATGGACATGAATTTGGGTAAACTCTGGGAGTTAGTGATGGACAGGGAGGCCTGGCATGCTGCGGTTCATGGGGTCGCAAAGAGTTGGACACGACTGAGCGACTGAACTGAACTGAACTGAACTGATTCTTCATGGCTCATTACTCCACCCACTGGGATCTTAGCTCTGCTCTCTGAGTCACCCTTTTTCTCAATTAATAATGAGCTATGGGGACGGAGGTAGGTGGGAGGGGGTTCAGGAACCACTACAATATTGTAAAGTAATTAGCCTCCAACTAATAAAAATAAATGGAAAAAAATGAGCTAAACTGTTCCATCTCCCTAGAAAATGAGCTGAAATGCAAATCAGATTGTAAAATGATACCCATATAAAACAAAGACTCTTACTGGTGTTATGGTTGAATTCTGTGACCCCAAATCCATATGTTGGAATACTAATGCCCAGTACTGGAGAATGTCACCTTATTTGGAAATAGACTCATTGTAATCAGTTAAGACAAGGTCACATTTTAAGTGATTTTTTTTTCTTTTGCATTACAATTTATTAGGACTTCCCTGTAACTCAAATGGTAAAGAATCTGCCTGTGATGCAGGAGACCAGGGTTCAATCCTTGGGTCAGGAAGATCCTCTGGAGAAGGGAATGGCAATCCACTCCAGTATTCTTGCCTGGAGAATTCCATGAACAGAGAAGCCTGGCAGGCTATAGTTATGGGGTCGCAAAGAGTCAGACATGACTGAGTGACTAACAAACACGCACACAGTTTATTACAGGATATTGAATATAGTTCCTTGTGCAACAATAGCACCTTTTTGTTTATGCACTCTACATATAATTGTATCTGCTAGTCGGAAACTCCCAATCCAACCCTCCCCCACCTGCTTTCACTCTTTAGAACCACTACTCTGTTCTTTATGTTGAGGTCGCATAGCTTAGGATGAATGACTAGTGTCCACTAGGACTAGTGTCTTTGTAAAAAGAAGAAATTTGGAGACAGTCACACCCACAGTGACAACACTATGTGAATTTGGAGGAAAGGAGCTGGGTGATGTATCTACAAGCCAGGGATTTCCAGCAAACCACCAGAAGGTAGGAGAAGTATGGATCATATTTTTCCCACATACCCCCAGGAGGAATCAATTGCCAACACTTCTGTGAATAGACTACTAATGTCTAGAAATGTAAGACAATAAATTTCCATTGTTTAAGCTACCCGGTTTTTGTTACTGCATTATGGCAGGTCTAAGAAACTAATGGATCTGGAATCAAGCTCTAGTAGTAATTTTAAGAATACAGGCATTCAAGAGTCTCAGAAAAAACAGAGATGGCCAAAGACACCTCACCTGATGCCCCAGGTCCTTCCTTCTCCTGTCAGATATTCTCTGTCCCAGATTAATTGATGAGATCCCAAAGTGAAGTTTTACAGGTTATTATCTCATACAACAGGGAACATTTAAGTTATGAAATCTCTCCATTTTATAGTGCAAGCAAAGAGCATATGTGACATTCTTCAAAAAGTATGACTCTGAGTCTGAATTTATTGGCCATAAGTAATCCTTGCTTGAGGACATTCTAAGGAATCTTTCTCTTAGAAATTCATGCTAAGTTGCTCAGTCATGTCCAGCTCTTTTGTGACCCCATGGACTATAGCCTGCCAGGCTGCTCTGTCCATGGGATTCTCCAGGCAAGAATATAGGAGCAGGTTGCTATGACCTTCTTCTGGGGATCTTCCCAACACAGGGACTCAATCCATGTTTCCTATGGTTCCTGTATTGCAGGCAGATTCTTTACTGCCAAGCCACTGGGGAAGCCCCTCTTAGAAAATATTATTAGTCAATTACCTTAAGGTCCAATTGGTCAGGGCTATTGGCTTAAAAGTCAACATTCAGAAAATTAAGATCATAGCATCTGGTCCCATCACTTCATGACAAATAGATGGGAAAACAATGGAGACAATGAGATACTTTATTTTCTTGGGCTCCAAAATCATTCCAGATGGTGACTGCAGCCGTGAAATTAAAAGATGCTTGATCATTGGAAGAAAAGCTATGACCAACCTAGGCAGCATATTAAAAAGCAGAGATATTACTTTGTCAAAAAATGTCCATCTAGTCAAAGGTATGGCTTTCCCAGTAGTCATGGATGTGAGATGTGAGAGCTGGACTATAAAGAAAGCTGAGCACTGAAGAATTGATGCTTTTGGACTGTTTTGTTGGAGAAGACTCTTGAGAGGCCCTTGGATTGCAAGGAGATCTAACAAGTCTGTCCTAAAGGAAATCAGTTCTGAATATTCATTGGAAGGACTGATGCTGAAGCTGAAACTCCAATCCTTTTGTTGCCTGATGTGAAGAATGGACCCATTGGAAAAGACCCTGATGCTGGGAAAGATTGAAGGCAGGAGGAGAAGGGGATGACAGAGGATGAGATGGTTGGATGGCATCACCGACTCGATGGCCATGAGTTTGAGCAAGCTCCAGGAGTTAGTGATGGACAGGGAAGCCTGGTGTCCTGCAGTCTATGGGCTCTCAAAGAATCAGACATTACTGAGCAACTTAACTGACTTAGGCATTGGATCACCTCCCTTTCTTCCCTTAAAGGTGACCTCCAATAAAGAAAGTGAATGCATGCAAAGCCCTCTGCCTTCTCTAGTTCCTCCTCAGGAAATGGCCCTTGTTGGCAGCTGTTTTCTCATTTGGCTTCCTGTCAGTAAAATGTGGGGTCCCTGGGGTTTCTTCTCATTTTAAATTACTCTTTGTCCTTTTCATTCCAAGCAGGCGGTGCTTCAACCACTACAGTTCTATTAAATTGTTGATTGGCTTCTATGCATCTTAATGGTCCTTGCTTGATTAGACAGGGGCACACACACAAACAGACCTCACCTTGGAGACAAATCTTTTTATACCTTAGGCTGAGATGGATGGTACTTTCAGACAATGCTCTGAAGATGCTGAAAAGCATTTTTGTCTCATTTGAAAAGAGTCTACAAAATACAGCTTTAAGATTCTTAGAAGTCATATTTCCTAAGAGAGTTTTAAGAGCCATCCTTAAATATTTTAGAATACACCGGCTATGTGGTCTCAACAGAGTATGTCAGAGAGGCATCTTGTGATTGCATTTTATTGGCAACATCCTGTTTTAAATAATTGTTCTCACCTGTGAGCTTTCTTACAGATACAGGGGGGATGAGAAACAATGTTATTTTTTAAATTCTCTAGTCCCAACTTCGTTATATTTTATACAAATTATAACTTAAAATGAACAGTTTCTTTAGTTCCCTCCTCTACTTACTCTTACAGGAAGGTAGAAATTACCAGTTGGCACTTACAACATTATGCCCGTAAACCTCTTTAGCCAGACTGGCAATATTGTTTGGTGAAATTTTGATTGTCTGTGTCATTCTAGGGACAGTTTTCCAAAATATTTCATCCACTTCTTACAGGTGTCACTCTTTCTCCAGCTTTCAATAACAATTTCCTCCTTGCCTTCTAATTTCCAGTAACAGTCACCTTGAGTCCCTTCCAGTTTTCAGTCTCCTCAAGATGTTTTGAGACTCTGACCACTTCTCAGTCTCAAAGCCAAGGCCACATGTTTTATGTATAGCAGAATCTCTGCCCAGGAACCAGTTTCTAATCCAGGTACCTGTTCCTGCTTAAAAACCAAACAAAAATTTAGAAGAAACCAATAACCACTTTTTAAGCTCACAATTTTGGTGAGAATTCAGAAAGAGTTTGGTAGTGACCTCTCATTTCTGTTCCATGGTTTCCGGAGCTTCAGTTCGGGTGACTCTTATGGCAGAAAAACTACACAGCTATGCTTTAAAATAATAAATGCATATATATTTCACCCAAAATTTCCTGGAAGTCTCTTTTTCAGTATATCTGTTTACTAAAAAATCTTTCAAAAGTTATTTAGGCAATCAACTGCACAAAATTAATGTTGGTTGAATAAATTATCTTAGCTCCACACTATAGAATATTATGCAGCTATTAAGTACCATAGAACAGGAATTGGGCCAGACATCCTGGAGAGATTTTCATAAAATAATATTGACAGAGAAAAATGATATTCAGAGAACTACATTGAATGCCATTTAATTTTTTCCCAGCACACTACAAAGACTATCATATCTATACAGATTTGTGTGTTATATGAATATGGAACAGAAAACAGATGCTAGAGTGTTGACTTGGGTAAGAAGGGAGGTTATTTCATGAGTGGTGGGAAAAACTAGACATGGTAAGACACGCAAAAAAGATAAACTAAAAATAAAAAACATAATGCCTTAAACACGCAACCATATAGGATGTATATATTATATAGTCACATGTAGAACTGCATGTATTTAAACACAACAAAATTAGAAAATTACCTATATTTACATTCCTGTATGTCATTACTTATTGTTAAGAAAAATGTCCAGTTAACATATTTATTTCTAAGAAAATTCACTATATACACAGACATTTGTGTGTATATATATGCAAATGCTTTTATACACTTACATGAGCATAGATAAATATGTGCAAGATTTCTGGCAAGAAGGCAATAGAATTGAGGAGGAGATAGGTTGAAAGTTTATATATAAATATGTTATTGTTTCACTTGCCACACACACATGTATAATAATACAAGACATCCACAAAATCATTTAAAAAGAGAAATAAGTTGATACATATTGCTGAACTTTTATAAACAAGAAGTACTCAAGTTTCCTCTACTATGAGATCAAAATTGTTAATATTTGAGCTTGTGTCTTCCCAAACACATGCATGCGTGTGTGCATGCGTGCACACACACACACACACACACACACACACACACATTTACTGTGACACTTTGATTAGTTCATAATATTTAGATGTTACGGCCAGGAAGAACACTTAGCCTCTGCCTGCTGTGATTAGATGGATTGATAGATAGATCCTTTTTCTCAAAGATGTTTTGTTACTTCTCTTAATACCAGACTAACAGGAATGAGCAATGTCTCACTTTAAAGATAGGTTGACATTTTTAAAATAGTCAGAAGTGGATAGCACTTATATATGATTTAGTTGATAGAAAAGTCATGATCATCTCTTTAACCTTAGAACAGGTACAAATATTGGCCAGTACTTTACAATTAAATTCGTTATACAGTTCCACAAATTTGAGAGTAATTCTTTCCCTCCAACATATTAAATTTGGGAATAAATCTGTGAGAATGAATTTTAGTAGAGTGAATTTTTTTTTTCCCTTGATGACCAAAACTATGCTTATAAAATTTGTAAAAAGGATCATTTTCAACGTGTCCATACCAATGGTTATACAAACCAATGAACATTCATTGTCAAGCCTATCAGTTTATTGAATACCTAAATGTGCTTGGCACCATGACGGATTCAAAATATATAAATGTTAGTGAGACATAAGGCTTGTTTTTGTGTAATATCCTTTTTTATCCTCAAAACACCCCTATGAAGTAGGAAATGCTTTTTTTTTTTTTTTGGTTAACCTAATACAATAAGGCAACTGTGTCTAGACACATTAGTAATCTAAGTGAGGAGCTTAAAATCCTGCATCTCACCTTATAAGCTGCAGGACTTGATATGAATCCTATTATTCTCTCAATGTGTACTTTATTTCTATTATTATGAAAGTTGACATTCTTCAACATCCATTCAGCTGTAATTATCAGACTGGGTTTCCATATTTCAGAAAGTACTCAGGATTCCCAGGCAATGGCAACAATAGCAACAAAGCCACTAAACTATTTGTAGTATAGGAATATATGGTAGATCTTCCTGTGATGATGAAAATATTCTATATCTAAACTGTCAAGCACATATCCACTAGTCACATATGGATAATGAACACTGGAAATATAGCTCATTCACTTGAGGGAATAAAATGTTAATTGCATTTAATTTTAATTATTTTATATGCATTTTTTAAAATTGTCATATGTGGCTAGGAGATACCGTGATGGTAGCAAAGCCAGAGCACCACTTTTACTTAAAGGATCATAGCAGAGGGGGAAATCACATAATTTCATACCAAACAACTGGATAAGTCATGAAATCGACTAAGCACATTGAATTAATGTTTAACTTTAAAAGCAGAACTGCTAAGCAAGTTCTCATTTGCTGCTGCTTGAAATAGTCCTCAGATCCCTGAGGACTCTCCTTTGATCGTTGGGAACTTGGATTGAAATGCTGGAGAAAATTTGAAATAAGAATTAGAATTTTTATTTATAAATTTTAATCTCTGATACTCAACAATTAATAGAAAATAGCAAGTACAATCATAAATCATAGAACTAAAGGTTAATTGGGTCAAAATAAGTAGGGCCAGAGAAAATTTACTCACTATCTAGTTCAGTGACTTATGTTTGGAAGTAGAATGTCAAACTCAGAGAACTTATTGACTTCCTCATGTCTAAATAGCTAGTAAGTTGCAAAGTTGAAAGGTCAGGTTGAGAGATCAGGGCTCCAAGATTTTGGGTCAGAATGTTTTAGATTATCCCCAGCACTTTACTGACATTAAGCCATGTCACACCCAGTTAAGCTTCTTGTCAACCTTTCTTTCAAAAAAAGAAAAGGCATTTTCTTCTGTCATTTTTCCCTTATATATTGTGGAAGGTAAGCAGAGCAATGGGGAACATTTAAAATGTGGAAGAACAGATGAATTCAGTAAAGTTGCAGGATACAAAAGCAGCATAGAAAAATCAGCTCCATTTCTATATACTAAAAAAAGCTACCCTAAAAAGAAATTAAGAAACCAATCCCATTTACAATAGTATCAAAAGAATGAAACACTTAGCAATAAACTTAACCAAAGAAGTTATGGGTCTGTACACTGAGAATTATAAAATACTGTTGAAAGAAACTGTAAGAACAGACTTATGGACATGGGGAGACGGGAGAGGGTGAGATGTGTGGAGAGAGTAACATGGAAACTCACATTACCATATGTAAAATAGACAGCCAATGGGAATTTACTGTATGTCTCAGGAAACTCAAATAGGAGCTCTGTATCAACCTCGAAGGGTGGGAAAGGGAAGGAGACAGGAGGGAGCTTCAAGAGGGAGGGGATGTGTGTATACCTATGACTGATTCATGTTGAGGTTTGACAGAAAACAAAAAAATTCTGTAAGTACTTATCCTTTGATTAAAAAAACTAAATTTTTTTTAAAGGAAAAAACTGAAGAAAAGACAAATAAATGGAAAGACATCTGTACTCATGGAAAAGAAGAATAAATATTGTTGAAATGCCCATGCTACCGGAATTAGTCTACAGATTTAATGCAATCCCTATAAAAATCCCAATAATATTTTCATAGAAATAGAAAAAGCAACAACATAAAATTCATATGGAACCAGAAAAGACCCCAAATAGTCAGTCATATTTGATGAAAAACAATGCTGATGGTATCATACTTCCTGACTTCAAAATACATTACAAAGATATGGTAAATAAAACTGTATGGTGCTGGACTGGACAGACATATAGACCAATGGAACAGAATAAAGATCCAAGAAATAACTCACACATATATGATCTTTAACAAGGGTATGGAGAATATGCAATGCAGAAAGGATAGTCTGTTCACAATAAAGGGTGTTAAAAACTGGATACTTACATGCAGAAGATTAAATTTGATGTTTATTTCACATCATATGCAAAAAACAAGTCCAAATGGATTAAAGATTTAAATGTAAGATCTGAATCCATACAACTCCTGACCTTGGTTTTGGCAGTGATTTCTCAGATATGGCAGACCAGAAACTTATGGAAACAGAGTTGAGTGGGGATGGGAGAGGGGGAAGAGGGGAACTGATGAACAATGAGCAAAAGTTTCAGTTAAGCAAGATGAAAGAGCTCTAGAGGTTTGCTGTGCAACGTTGTGTCTCTAGTTAGCAATGGTGTACTGCCCACTTAAAAATTTAAGATGGTTAAGTGTTCTTACCAGAACAAAAAATAAATAAATAAAATGTGAAAGAGAGGTGACATTTTATTTTATTTTTGTGGCACCACAGAGCTTGCAGGATCTTAGTTCCCCCACCAGAGATCGAAACCAGGTCCCCTGCAGTGGAAGCATGGAGTCCTAACCACTGGACAGCTAGAGAATTCCTCAGAAAAGTAACATTTTAAATGTACTCCCAGACAGAGGGAAGAAAAATAACTGGTGTATTTAGCTCACCCAACCCGTAGATAGGAAACTCCCTGTTTCCATTTATAACTGTGGAAAGTTTAGAAGCCTAGTTAGGACTCAGAGAAGACTTGTGATGATTTTATTGCAAATAGATTTTATGGCATCTCTGCAGACCCATTATGAAATAGAAGTGATCATTAGCAGATGTGACTTAACTAATTAGGAAACAGGCATCAAATCATTTACGTTGTTCACATGGATTAGCAAGAGTCTCAGGGGCATTGCCTTGGATTTCTGAGTAAAGAAGGCTTCTTAGGATGACCAATATAGCTGCTCCAGGAACTCAGGACATAAAGTGAAGGACATATTCCATCAAAGCTAGCTATATTTTTAAAAATAAGACTGTTATCCCCACAGATGTCCATAATGTTAATCTCATGAGAAAGAGATTAACAAATCTGTGCCCCTATGCTCTATCCCCCTTTGAAATATAAAAGCGTGCTGTGACATAAAGCAGGGAATAATATGGTCTAATGTTCACAGGCTGTTTATTCCTTTGACTTCTTTTACCTATCTCGGTATCGGTGTTTGTAGTCTATGGCCATTGTTGTCGTTCAGTCGCTAAATCGTGGTCATTAGGATAAAATAAAATATTGTCCATTTCCCCATTCTCAAAACAGCTCTTTTAGCTGGCAAACCAAAATGACCAAAATTACTCACTGCTGTCAGAGTTAACAAAGTGATAGTTTTCTCAAGTCATGCTCAAAATCATCAGCGATCTTAATAGATATTAGTAGTATCAGACTTATAACCCCTAGGATACAGGCAATAAAAACACTCAGGCAAAGCAGAGAGAAGCTGGAATAACAACGTAGCTTCCCAGATCTGTCTTTCTGTATCAGGCCTGTACTCTCTGGTTTAGAATAAGAGATGGGATCTCCGAGTGAGGATTAAAGGTTATCCTCCAAGTGAAGAATATCTAAGTTATGAAGCATCTTCATTTTATACTCCAGAGAGTGGTACTAGTAGGAGACCTTCTCCAGGGAACTAAGTCTTATTGACTTTAAGTTTATTCACAAGTAGTAATCCTTTAACCACGGAAGATCTTGCTAAGGGCTTTTGTTAGATATAGACTCTTCCACCAAGCAAATATTGTTAGTCTTTTTAACTGAAGGTCTATTGACAAGAAGACTAGATGCCATCATCTGCATTTTTGTCTTTTTTCTTTACTTACTCAAGTAAGTTCTGACCCCAGAGAAAGAGAATGGGTCACATGAAGGCTGTTTAACACCTTTTTTCTAGACACTAAGAACAACAAATTGCATTCTATAAAATAACTAGTATTTTTAAACAGGTGTATATCTTATAATTTTATATTTTAGAATATATGTATTATGTAAACACACACATACAAGAATATATATTATATATAATATTATAGACTATTACATATATATATACACACACACAGATATATATGAACTTGAGCAAACTCTGGTAGATAGTGCAGGACAGGGAATCCTAGCATGCTACGGTCCATGGTGTCACAGAGTCAGACACGACTTAGCAACTGAACAACAAAAATAAACACAGAAATACGTATGTGTCTAACATCTAATATGTCTATACAAATACAGATGTGTCTAACATGCAGATATTATGATTTGGTGGATCTCTGATGGGACTTGTTGTTCAGTTGCTCAGCTGTGCCCAATTCTGTGACCCCATGGACTGCAACACACCAGTCCTTCACCATCTCCCGGAGCTGACTCAAACTCATGTCCATTGAGCTGGTGATGCCATCCAACCATCTCGTTGTCTGTTGTCCCCTTCTCCTACTGCCTTCAATCTTTCCCAGCATCAGGGTCTTTTCTAGTCAATCAGCTCTTTGCATCAGGTGACCAAAGTATTGGAGCTTCAGCATCAGTCCTTCTAATGAATATTCAGGACTGATTTCCTTTAGGATTGACTGGTTTGATCTCCTTGCAGTCTGATGGGACTAGCTCTTTCTTTCTTTTTTTTAACATGTTACCCACTGACAATTGAAATCTACCATAAAGCCTAGAGAGAAAGTCAGGACTCACCCATCTTTTAGGGTTCCCAGGTGGCTCAGTGGTAAAGAACCCGCCTGCCAATGCAGGAGACATAAGAGACACAGGTTCAATCCCGGAGTCAGGAAGATCCCTGGAAGAGGGCATAGCACCTCACTCCAGTATTCTTGTCTGGAGAATCCCCATGGACAGAGGTGTCTGGCAGGTTACAGTCCATGGCGTCGCGAAGATTCAGACATGACTGAAGAGACTTAGGATGCACATGCATCCACACACCCGTCTCTTGACTCCCAACTTGATTTTAATGTGTTTTCAGTTAACTAAAATTATCACTACAAGTCTTGTCCTGGCAGGCACTGTCTGGGGAAAATTATGTTAGTATAAGGTGGTCGCTGATCCCAATGCTGTAAATGCATCACAAAATTTAAGCCTAAATCTGGAGATCTATATTTGGGGCCTTCTACAAGGACACCATTAGTATTATCTAGTGAGGCATTTACTGTGTTGCAGGTAAACTTAAAATGAAAACTACAAATCTAATCTAGAGTTTGAGCCCACTGGATTTGAAAAAGTGTTCCAAGAATTACAGATATGTACTTAAAAGATGAACTTTATAAAGAACAATGGAAGAAACTCCTGAGGAGAGAAAATTCTTGTCAGCTCTTCATTCTGATTCAACCAAAAGGCAGCCACAGTTTGATTAATTTTTATATTGGATGATTAACAGAATTTAAGTTATATCTAACTATATGCTCTGACTAAAGTATTTGCTATAGACAGGTACTATTTTAAGTACTATTAATATATAATATGATATTATCTCCCGTACTAGGGTTCCTCAGAGAACCAGAACCAATAATATATGTGAATGGATAAACACATAGATAGATTTTAAGGAGTTGGCTTATGTAATTATGTGGGTTGGCAACAAGACTGGAAATTCCAGCAGAAACCATCTAAAAATAGAATCCCTTCCTCTTTGGTGACCTCAGGTTTTTCTTTTAAGACCTTCAATTGATTGGATGAGTTTCACCTGCATCGTTAAAGGTAATCTGCTTCACTCAAAGTCTACTGATATAAATGTTTTTCACATCTAAAGATATGCCTTCATAGCAACATCTATGCTGGTATTTGACCACTCAAATGGGCACCGTAGCCTAGCCAAGTTAACACATAAAAGCAGCATTGCATGTATGCTCAGTCATAACACATAAAAGCAGCATTGCATGTATGCTCAGTCATGTCTGGCTCTGCGACCCCATGGGCTACAGCCCCCCTGCCTTCCAGGCTCCGCAGTCTCTGGGATTTCCCAAGCGAGAATACTGCAGAGGGCTGCCACATCCTACTCTAAGGGATCTTCCTTACCCAGGGTTTGAACCTGTGCTCCAGCACTGGCAGATGGATTCTTCCCTCTGAGCTTATCTGGGAAGCAACAATGATTCATAAGGTATGATGGCTTCCTAACCTGGCATAAGCTGTCAAGGTGTTTCACAGGTGAGATGGTACTGATTGAGTCTTAAATAACCAGAGGGAGCTCAACAAAGGGAGAAATGAAACCCAGGTATTTTAGCTGAAAGGAACTGCTTCTGAGTCTGAAAGTGCTTGATGGTATGCTTTAGAAAGTTCAATATGTATTTCTATATACTAGCATACTGGGCATGTTTGGTGAGAAGAAAGTGGGAACAGAAAGGGAAATGAGGTTAAAAGGCAGAAGTCAGTATAAAGCATTTTAAGCGCCATGATGAACTTGCTAATTTTCTAACAGGAAAAGAAAAGTCTATCGATGTCTCTTTAGAAAGGATGACTATTTGAAGGGGCAGCAGTAGCTTAGAAGGCATGCAAGATTTACACATCAGAAATATCATGGTTGCTGTCATGGGGAGTTTGTAATTGAGAGAGAGAGAGAGACCGGGTTTGGGGAGATGAATTAAGGAGCTGTTGCAATATTTAAGATTTTTTTTTTTTTTGTAAACCACAGAAGAATCAGAATGGCTGCAAGATTTCTGCCATTGTGCCTAGATATACAACAGGTCTCCAAATGAAGATCAAGTGTGCATAATGCGCTGAAGGACTTTGGAGGAAAGAAAAAGAAATACAGGTCATATTGAGCTTGAGTGGCCTTTTAGAAAACCATGAAGCATCTCACAGAGAAATGAGGGATTTACCTGGTGGTCCGTTTGTTAGGACTCCATACTACCACTGCTGGGGGCCCCGGGTTCAATGCCTAGTGCGGGAACTAAGATCTTAAAAGCTTCATGATGTGACCAAATATTAAAGAACAGGTTTTTAATAAACATGTTTGTAACTCAAGAGTGAAATCTAGGCAATAAATACAGTCTGTAAACATATGACACAAGTGATAGAAGGGAATCGGTTTTTAAAACCTTGCTTTATAATGCCACCAGAAAACAGAGAGTTAAATCCTGTAGAAATGAGTCAGGAACCGCTGAATTTACCACGGATACACCAACTCTGCATACCAATACTTCACAAGCTGCCACATCAGCTACGCTTTGTCTAGCAGGAGAATTAAGTCTTCAGTGACAGGAAAATAGGCTAATACAGTCAATTTCCCTTGGCTCATTTTAACCTTATTTGCTAACATATTTGCATTGTCTTTTTATCGAAACACCAGAACAGTTATCTGAAAGAGAAAAGAAAAAAAGTAATTTCTCCAGGTGGGGAGGGAGTACTAGCCATATAATCACAGAGTAAGAGGTTTAAAAAAAAAGCTATCAGAATAAGAGAAATAGTAATGGTTATTAGAATATTCTGGGAGACCTTCATATTCCATGTTATGAAACATTTTATGTTGTATGAAAGTTCTAAGCTCTTTATCTAGAGTAAATCATCTACTCTTCTCAGCATCCACATGCTACAATTAGTGTGTCCCTCCCCATTTCACAGATGAGGGTGATGAGGCACAGAGAATTTAAATCTACCAAGTTCATCCAATTATTAACTTATGGGGCAGGATGCTTTATCATGATATTTAACTGCCTCCTGGAGAAGAAACATGGTTTCTGAGCTAATCTTACATCATCTCTTGATTAGCATTGGAGATGGTGAAATGGGAAAAAATGTGAAGGAAGAAAGTATTAATTGAGTACCAACTGAGCTATGTCCTTGCTGCATGACAAAATTAATTATTCCTTTGAGTCTCAAAGTTCTCATTTCTAAAATATACTGGAGTTTCTTTGCTATGTAATGTAAGAAGTGGTATATGGTATTAATGTAGTACTGCATACACCTCCCTTCCTTCTCTTCTTAAAAAGGATCTCTGATCTGAAATCCCTGGATATATTTTGTATACCCCATGAAATTACATATAGTAATGTATGTCTGTATCTATTTCCATGTATCTTACTAAAAGGACCATTCTTAGCCAAAATATTGTTTATTCATAAGATTACAAAGAGAAAGAAAGAAAATAAATACTACCCTAAAATATTATACTAAAATTAAGACATATGACACAGCAGTCTGAAAATATTTTTGTCCTTTTCCATTATAGTTTATTATGAGATATTGAATATAGTTCCCTGTGCTTAAAATGTTTTAAAGAGCCAGAAGAAAACTCTTGAAATATTTTAATTTACTTTCACGGGAAATCATTTTAGATGTAAAGTGTGTTACAGAGATAATGACATAATGGATTCTAACCTGTGGTTGTTAATTTGGTAAAAATGTATGGAAGTTTGTGCGTGTGTGTGTCTGAATGAGAGAAAACGAGAAAGAGAAAATGAGAGCCCGGCAGGAGTGTTTTCTAAGTTCTTAGACTCAAGGAAAAGTATCCAATTTTAGACCTAATTGGTAGGGTCCTGTGCTATTCAGGGAGTTTTAAGCTCTGTGTTTGATTCTGTGCACGTATGAAGAAATATATGCAATTGTCATTTCTATTATAAATCACAAGTAATAAAAATGGCCCAGTTTTATGGGAAATGAGTGCAGTGTGTGCTGTTTCTTTGGGCTTTTATGTTTCTAGCTGGCCAGAAGCACCCCTTATTTCATGCTATACAGCTGTCAGCCCAGGAAGGGCTGAGGAGAAGAATGACAGAATAAATGTGCACTGAATCTGGCATTTGTGTCCTTTTGCTAGAAAAGGTGAAGCTGGGTTAAGATCTCTTCTTTGTGTGTGATGAAGAGCTCAGAATGAGGTCTTTTTGCAACAACAATACCCCAGACAGCCTCTTCAGAGAAGAGCCATTTCTTCCTGGGAGGCTATTCCCTGAGAGGATGCAAAAAGCATTGGAAGAACTAGCTGTCGAAAAGGAGTCAGGTTTAAAAAAAAATGGAAATGAACTAGGTAAAACTTTGACCAAATTGAGAGGACAGAGAGACAAGGCTGAAAAGTTTCTCTGTTCATCTATCCACCTGTTTTCAGATTCAGAGCATCATTGAACAGTATTCTGAAGGTCCAAGAGACTTGAGAATTCATCTAATTCAGAAGCTCACAAACTTAAGCTGTAATATTATTTTACAAAATGTTTTTAAAGGGTTCCTTCTTCTTTCCTCATGGAGTCTTATATTATTTCAAAAGATAAAAAAAACAGATAGGAATTAAAATTTTTGCATTGATTGAAAAAGAACATGGCATTCCAAGGGGGCATCCTCCATATTTGCCCCACTATCTGAGCCTCTAAGCCAACATTATAGACTCTTTTGTTTTTATGAATATAGATTTATTTTTATTTACTTTTTTGCCTTTGTTTTTTTTCACTTATTTTTATTAGTTGTAGGCTAATTACTTTACAATATTGTAGTGGTTTTTGAATATAGATTTAAAATCACTCATTTAGTCCAAAGTCTCTCAAGTTGCTTTTAAAGCCAATACGCTGATTGACATAAGTCTACATTTCAGGATTCCCTTGCACAGCATTCCTGATTAAAGTCTTGTCATTATCTATTTTAATACCACTAACAGCACAATATTTGATATCTTTTCATTACTATGAATTTTCAATCATCAGAAAGTTCTGACATTCAACTTAAATCATCATCCAAGTCACCAACTATAAATTCTCTCTACAGGGGAAAAATTTGCAGGTTTGTTTTTCAAAAACTTGAAATCTTTTCAGTTTCAGAACTTTTTCTACGTGGTTGCTAGAACCATCTATTTTAGCCATGCTGCTCTGAATTATCTTTATTTTATTTCTACATATTTAAAACTATGTCATGTCATCAAGAAATACAGAAATACTGTCCTGTCAAAATTCATATAATTTTAAAGACACTTTCTGGAGCTATATCAATAATTAATTAAAATGTGAATAATTGAAAAACTTCAATATGTTTGAATACCTAACATTATATCTTACACTGATATTATTACATACTCTCACATATGTTTTTTCATTTACTTCTAATTGAATCCTGGGAGGACAGGTAATACCTACATTGGACAAGTTAAAAAAAAAAAAAAAAAGCCCGTTCAAAGGTGACAAGTCACTATAGAAGCAATTAATTAGAGTGTGACATGTCTAGAGATAAAACCTTAACTAATGTCCCCCAGGTATATCAATTCTAGAGAAGTGAATACAAAACCCAGGGGTTGAACCTGAGCCTCTGTGTCTCCTGCATTAGCAGGTGGATTCTTTACCATTAGTGCCAACTGGGAAGCCAATGAAAGAGCTGTTATTCACTAAATAACTATTATATTTTCACCATAACATGAAGTATCAAAGAGGGTGTTAGGAGACACAGAATAAAAAGTTGTGAAAAACATACCTGTCGACCACTGGGGAGTTTCACTCTTGCCAAGACATCAGGAGGAGCTGCATGGACCTGCTCTGTAGCAAAACAGGTAAATTAAAAAATAAATAAGTCTCTGAAATTGATCTCCCAAACATACATCATGTGAAGAGAAATTTGTTTAAGAAAATATAGATAATATGAGAAGTGAGAAACTGTGGCATGTGAGTCATGACCCATTCACTCCCTCTCTTCCCCACTCAGTGGGATGGGAGCGATACTTGCCACCAGTACAGGCAAATTACACAGCTACCTATATCCCCCGGTCCCAGCTGGAGAGCAGTAAAGAACCCACCTGCCAGTGCAGGAGAGACAGGAGACGTGGGTTCCATCCCTGGGTTAGGAAGATGCCCTGGAGAAGGAAGTGGCAACCCGCTCCGGTATTCTCACGCGGGGAATTCCATGGAGAGAGGAGCCTGGAGGGCTATAGTCATCCTTGGGTGACTGTGAGCTTAGTCAGTGCTGGAACCCTCAGAAGCATCATCAGAGGCTTCACACCGCAGGAGTAGAGTGGAGCGGAGCCTTTTGTAAAATAACCCAGTTACTTATTAACATCTTTGTTTTGTTTAGTCACTAAGTTGTGACCAATTCTTGTGAGCCCACAGACTGTAGCCCTTCTGGCTCCTGTGTCCATGGGATTTCCCAGGCAAGAACACTGGAGTGGGTTCTCATTTCCTTCTCCAGATGATCTTACCCATCCAGGGTTTGAACCTGTATCTCTTGCACTAGAAGGCAGATTCTTTACCACTGAGCCAACCAGGGAAACCCTACTAAACATGCATACCTGCAAATAATACAAACAAGCTCAGCCATATACCTGTGTCTAGAGTTGCTACTGTACTGTCTAAAATATCCAGTTTTAACGAAAATTAATGACACACAAAAAGAGAAACACGCAAAACACATCTATACACACACACACACACACAATAAAATAGGTAATGGAAATGGCCTATGATAATAACTAGATGTTAAATATAATAGACAAAATTTTCAAAAAAGTATAAATATATTAAAAACTTAAAGGAAACAATGATCAAAGAAGTAAGGAAGGGATGATGAAAATGTTGAGAAAATACAGATAGAAAATATAGATGAAAATAAATTTTTTTTAATTTGAATGAAGCTTCTAGAGTTGAAATGTATAGGATCTGAAATGAAAAATTTTCCACAGTGGCTCAACAATAATAGATTTGAACACCAAGAGGAAGAATTGTTGATCTGAATATATGTATTAGTAGAGAGTACATAATTTAAAGAACTGAAAAAATGATAAAGAAAAATAGAGCTTCAGAGAAATATGGGATGCCAGTAAGTACACCAACAAATGCATAATAAACTGATGGAAAAAGATGAAACAGAGAAAGTATCAGGAAAAATATTTAGAGAAGTAGTGATTGAAAACCTTCTGAATTTATTGGAAAACATTAATCTACTTATTAAGCAAGCTCAATAAACTCTAACGATTGATAGAATAAACACAATTGTATTCACAAAGGGGTTCATCATAATAAAAATACTGAGAGTCAAAGAGAAGAAAAATTTTAAAAGCTACTAGAGAAAAAGGACTCACTATTTAGAAGGTTGTGGAATAACACTGAAAGTGTTCAAAGGGGGAAAAATCTGTTAAAAAAGAGAGTCGTATGTATAGTAGGGCTATTTTTCAAAAATGATGGCAAAAGATTTTCTCAAATAAAAATTGAGATTGAATCCTATTGGCTTATTTTTCTTTTGTTGCCTGTGCTTCTTTCAACTTCTTAGTCATTTAGTTGTGTTGGACTCTTTCCAACCACATGGATTAAACAGGCCTTGGAATTCTCCAGGTCAGAATATGGAGTGGGCAGCCTTTCCCTTCTCCAGGGGATCTTGCCAATCCAGGAATCGAACCTACGTCTCCCGCATTGCAGATGAATTCTTTACCAGCTGAGCCACCAAAGAATCCTCAAATTATGTGAACTATCACATATAACAAAGAATTGTTGGGTTGGTGACATATATAAAATTAATATAAATAATAATAGTACAACAAAAATATTGTGGACACCCAGGCAACCTTTTCTAGGAGAAACTTCTCTTGACCCTTCAGAATGGTCCAGTAAAACCCTGAGCTTGCCTATGGTATCACTTACCATGCTATATAGCTTTTGTCTTATTACATCTTTCATTTTTACTTGAAAATACTTTTCCTTCTAAACTATTGATTGACAGAGAAAATTATGATCTTTCTAGTCTGAAAGCCTAGAAAAGCATCAGAACTTCATAAAAGAGGTCAGCAAGCATTTATGAAAGTAAACAGACCAGTTTCTCAGACAAGCTCTTTTACATACTTTGTCTATAGTGCCAGAAGAGAATACTGTGAGTGTGTGTGTGTGTGTGTGTGTGTGTGTGTGTGTGGATGTATGTGTGTGTGCATACACAAGGCTGTATTGACACAGGAATGACACTATATATTAATATAACTAAATAATTGAAGCCACAATCTGTGTCCATTCTAATCTACTATCTACACTATATCACACTTGTCACATTTCATCTCTCACCAGTCACTGTAATTTGAGCATAATTTGATAGAATTATTTTTAATCTCCAAAGGAAACAATTCTGACACACACAGTTCATTTTGATGCTTGCATTTTGACCCATTTGTTAGAAAGGCAGCCCCATTACATTGAAGCCACACTTCAAAGATATACACTGTAGCAGACTGTCAGATGCAATTAGAAACTTTAGAAAAAACAACTAAAAAGATTGTCAAGACAAAACAGGGTAAACTCAAATTAGTCACACCAACTTTTTATAGGTGCACAGTACCCATCTGTGAAAAATTATGACCTATTAGAAATGGAAATGGGTAAGTTACAGAAGAAAGGAGTACTAATCAAATATTCCAAAAGTGAAAGCAAAATCTCTGAGCATTAATTTATTTATGGCATGAATAATTTAATATCCACCTCAGATTTAATTACAAGCCATGGTCAATTAACTAATTTAGTAACAATGTGTAAATAATGAATAATTTCTATGCACTAGAGGAAGCTTTTAAGAATTGCAGTAATATCAATGGATTATAAGTGATGGAATTTTCTTCCCAAACATTTCTGATAATGAAAGAGAAATCTTTAACTTTACAACTGAGATGAATGTAAATGTTATCCATAGATCTAAATTCCACATTCAGGAAAAAGTTAAAAAGAAATCAATGTCTCCATTTATCTAAACTCTCTGTTGTGAATACCTATATACAATTGGAAGCCAATATTCAGCTTAAAATATGAAAAGCATTGTTCTAACAGCTTTTCATTTATAAATTCATTAAATTCCTATAACAAAACTATAAGGTAGATATGATTCTAATCTGTACTTTTTAGTTCAGAAACCTAGGCACAGAGAGAATACAACTTGCCCACTTTCAGAGAATAAAAATTAGTAGAGCTGGGTAAACTCAGAAAATCTAATCCCAGAACCTGGCCTCAAAAACTGTTGGACTTTACATGGAACAACAAACATGCTTACTTGGAATAAAAAAAAGAAAGAAAGAAATGATGATATGTTGATCAACACTAAGAGATATTTTAAGTGAAGCAGTTACCAAAATGGGTAATTATCACTCAAACAGAAAATTAATCTGTCAATTAGGAAGCTTCATTATTTCCCAAGTGGAACCCTGCACTGCTGGGAAAGATCTGTGCTTAGTAGAATATAAATCTCTGAACTCTAAGTCTCTTCTGGGCTAATTTCCTTATTTCTTTATGCCCAGCAGAAATTAGCAATGTGACAATAGGAGCAAGTAATGCTTTAGAGAGGAGGGCATGGCTACCCACTCCAGTATTCTTGCCTGGAGAATCCCCATGGACAGAGAAGCCTGGTGGGCTGCAGTCTATGGGGTCGCAAGTGACTAAGCACACAACACTTTAGAAGTTTGTGTCTTGACTGTATCATTTGAAACTTCAGTGGAACTATTTCCTCGCTCTATGCTTCAATCTTATTCTGCTAAGTGGGGATAATGATCAGCAATTTATAGTTTGAAAATTACATGAATTGTATATGTAACTCTGCCAGGCAAGGGGGCTGGCTGAATACATTTCAGTTGGTGTGCAATATAATTTAGCTTCCTTCACACATGGTAGAAATATATAGGAAAGAAGAGTAGTAAACACTCTTGCTTTGCTCTTTAAAGCTTGAAGTTATGAGAGAGAAGTGAAAAATGCACTTATTTGCCATAACATACAGGACAGTTCTAGTTGACTTTTTAACATTGTTTTGATTTCCAATATAGTTTTTGTTGCATAGTTTATACAATAACTTAAAATGATTTTTTTTAAAGTTTTTTACTGGTTGGTTTAGTTTTTATCCTCTAAAAATATCCTTAATTACATTCCAGAAAAAAAAAAATCAATAAATTGCTAGTGAAAAAAAGAAAATGTTTATTAAATGCTCATTTGAATCAAGGCATTGAACAGAATTTAGTTAATTTACTAATTAATCCCTTTTTTCATCTATGTCACTCCACATAGCACTTTATAACCAAGACTCAGGATTTTGTAGAAATATTTTTTTTGTTTTTAATAAGTAAATATATCTCTTATGCACTCAATATCATTGTAGCTAAGAAAAGTTTGCCTATCCATACCATCGAATAACTTGTGTCTGAATAAGCTAATCCCAAAATGTCATCATTGAGCTCCAGGGGAGATTTTGTGAGGAATTCTGCTGAGAATACCTGCCTCTCCCAGAGAATAAAATTACAAGGCTTTCAAATAAATGTCCTATATGTTAGATTGAATTTCTCCATCCATGTGCAGATACTAAATTGATGCTTCTGCCAGAATGGTAAGCAGAAAATAAAATACCATGTATTTAGCCATAAAAACATTCTACCTTGGACAATACCTTATATAAGGACACTTGTTCAATCAAGTAAATTCACTTAGAAATTTACATACATATATACAAATACAGTTATAGATGTAGCTGCATAGAATGAAAATTAAAAGTATTACAAGTATTTGCTTCTAGAAAATGGGCTTCTAGCATTTGTCCTTTCTTAAATAGGACATGTCTAATATCTATCTCTAATATGTATCATTACATACAACAAGAAATCTAATTAGACTCTGGTACATGTTATTAAAGTGGTTCACAACAACAGAGAGAAGAAAATATACAATGCAGCTTAGAGTAGAATTTAAGAATATGGGACTTTGCAATAGGAACTAGTGAGTGTAAATCTTACTTTGTCACAAAGAAATGTTTAAACTCAGCAAATTATTTAACCAACATGAATCTCAACTTCATGATGAATAAAATGAATATAAAGATAACCTACAAAGGTCCATCTGGTCAAGGGTATGGTTTTTTCCCAGTAGTCATGTATGGATGTGAGAGTTGGACTATAAAGAAAGCTGAGTGCTAAAGAATTGATGCTTTTGAACTGTGGTGTAGAAGACTCTTGAGAGTCTTTGGGCACCTGATGTGAAGAACTGACTCATTGGAAAAGACCCTGATGCTGGGAAAGATTGAAGGTGGGAGAAGAAGGGGATGACAGAGGATAAGATGGTTGAATGGCATCACTGACTCAATGGACATGAGTTTGAGCGAGCTACAGGAGTTTTTGATGGACAGGGAAGCATGGCATGCTGCAGTCCATGAAGTTACAGAGTCTGACGTGACTGAATGACTGAAATGAACTAAAGTATTAGCATAGCACCTTTCACAGAATAAACATTTAGTAAATATTATCTAGTCAATCTCAGAAGGGAGGAAAACAGAAAAACTTTAGAGGTTATAGCACTGTAGCTCACTGGGCCAGAGTGAGCAAGTAATAATATTAAGAAGGGCATTTAAGAGAAACAAACCATATTTTAAAAGCCCAGAAGAAAGGTTTATGCTGAATTTATGCAATATATGCAGTCCTTGGGGTCTCAGATTCGGCCACGACTGAGCGACTGAGCTGAAGGGAACTGATGCAATATATGAAGTAGGCAATCAAGCTAGTAGCAAAGCTCCTGAATAGAATCAGAGAAAGTTTTAGAGCATATTATTCTATCAGCTACCAAAATCTCCATTAAAATATCCTCTATTATATATTTACCTATATCTCATTCTATTTTTCATATTTTAGGTCATATTATTAGGAACATATATTTTAGTTGTTTATACATCCCCTTTTTTAGTTTAACTCGTCATTATGATGTTATCTCAATCAGAAGAATATTTTTCAATGACTATCTTTTATATATGCTAAACTACAAAATATGTTTTAATAAATTTTAGAATAATTAAAATCATATGATATGTCCTCTAAAAACACGGAGTTAAACTAGAAATCAGTTTTGGAAAGACAGATATCTGGAAAATTCACAAATAATTAGAAAACAAACAACACACTCTTAAGCTACTCATGGATCAAAGGTACAATTACAAATGTAAATTACAAAAGTCAATTATATTTCTATACATTAGCAAAGAAAAAATAAAAATTTAAGATTTGAATCCAATAAATAGCATAAAAGGAGTGAAAAACAAGAACACATTAAACAACATATGCTTATGTTATATATAAAGAAAACTACAAAAAAATGCTGATACAGCTTAATAAAACTATCAATATTCCAATTCCTTGGATCAGAAGGCACAATATTGGTCTGGGCAACTCTCCCTAAATTGATCTTTAAATTCAGTATGATCCCAATCAAAATCTGAGCAGGCTTTGTAGAAATTGATGTGGATAAGCAAAGGGATTTGACAAACTGACACAGATTTTCTAAGATAAGAACAAAGTTGGAGGACACATACTACCTGATTTTGAGAATTATAATTACTCAGTATTGACACAAATATTAGCATACAGATTAATGGAACTGGAAAACAGAATGCAGAAATAAATCTATACACATATGAACTACTAATATTCAATAATGTTACTGAGGTAGTTCCAAGTAAAAAGGATAGTTATTTCAACTATGGTGATGAGACAATGGTACATCCAATTTGAAAAATGGATTTCAAAGAAATAAAATATTATATAAAATAGTCTCTGAAAAAAAATCACATGAAACTTTTAGATTATAATTCAATGTTTGAAAATAAAAAGCATAATTTAAATAACCCCAGAGTCAAAAAATATTAATTGGAATTAAATTAATTTGAATGTTATTAGAAATTTTTTGATAATGATATAAGGAAATGTTTTAAAGGAAAACATTTTAAAAGAAGTCCAACTTGAGAAAAAGAGAATCTTTCCTTAAGACTATATCCAGTGAAAAAGAATCTAACACATATGGATTCATAAATATATTAAATAATTCATATAACTGTCATGATTAATTTTTCTCTCAATTTACACTGAAGAATGAAGCCCCATTTTCTGGAAAAAAAACAAAAATGAGGGAGCTTAGTCTTTCAGTTTCAAAAGTAATTTGACAGAAAAAAGCATTCTAGATCATCATCTCTTTGGTAGGTAATTAAGTATCTAGTGTGTGTTAGTAGGGATTGAGACTCTTTTATGCCTGCATATGTTGCTTCCTGAGGCTTCCCTTGTGGCTCAGCTGTAAAGAGCCCAACTGCAATACAAGAGATGCTGGTAGATCCCTGGGTGGGGAAGATCTCCTGGAAGAGGGCTTGGCAATCCTTTTCAGTATTCTTGCCTGGAGAATCCCATGAACAGAGTCAGACATGACTTAGCACACACACATGTTGCTTACCAGGTAGCACTAGTGGTAAAGAATCACCAGCCGATGCAAGAAGAGCAAGAGACACGATTTCAATTCCTGGGTGGGAAAATCCCCTGGAGAAGGAAATGGCAACCCACTCCAGTATTCTTGCCTGAAAAATCCCATGGACAGAGGAGGCTGGAGGGCTACAGTCAAAGGGTCACAAGGAGTCAGACTTAACTGAGCAACTAATCACATGTTGCTTACTGGTTAACTTCCAGCAAATCGCTTCATTCATCACTATTTCTGTTTCTTCTTGTCTCTAAAATTATGGTAATAGATCTCCAAGCTTTAGAAGTTAAATGACAACCTGGGTGTGAAGACTCAGAGTGCTTTGAGATATGGTATTATACACAAGATAAACCTTTGTATACAGGTGTCATATGAAAACAATGTGTAAATTCGAGTTTAAACAATTAGTATTTGTTGTAAAAAGTACTATAAATGAATAGAAACCAAAGCCACCCTGTTCCTATTCCTCCAATGCCATGAGAAAAATCCCAGGATGAAAAATAGGTCTGTTTTAATCTTATAAAGAGGGTAGTGAAATTTGCCTGTTAAGGAGAATTACAAAATGTATACAGAAATTTTTAATCTTATAGGAATCTTTAGAATGTGCCTATTTTGTAAAATGTTTCTATATATCTACATTTTAATTAATATACATTTACACATGATTTTATGTACAGAAGCATTAATATTTAATGGAAACTAAAACAAAATTTGAAAAATTAAATTTTGTCACTAGCAGAAAGACATCTACAATGTATTTATATGGAACAGAGGGCAGGGAGCTATAAGGGTTCATATTAAACTAAGTTTTTTATGACCTTTAGTGCCTAACTCAGTACCTGGTAGTTCATAGATGCTCTGTAATTACATGTTAAAGAGGGAATACTTGAGTAAATTCACTGTCATTATTAACAAAACAGTTGTTAACAGTAACTCTTATGACAAGTTGAATTTCCAAAAATTCCATACAGAAAGCATATACTTAGTATAAGGCATTTGGCTAAATGTCCTCTAGGTTTCCTAATTTAATGGTTAGATTTTATGATCCTATGTCAGGTGGATATTCAAATAGGTAACCAAGTAAAGAGAGAAGAGTGGAGAGCCATGAACAGAAGAACTTGAGTGGGTCCCCTGGAGTTAAGAGTCAAGAATATCCTGTAGACCAAGATCCTTAGCAAACATCAACATAGCCATTAATACAAACCATCAAATGTTCCGATTAACATTCAACAATGGATAAAAGTATAACTAAGTACCCGAGTTTAGAAAACAATATGGGATACAGCCCTATTTCTTTTTGTTCTCTAAGTGAAATTCACTTATTTCTTGGAAGAATCATGCTGACAATGGAAACTTTCATTAGAACACTTTTTCAGTTCAGTCACTCAGTCATGTCTGACTCTTTGTGACCCCATGAATCACAGCACGCCTGGCCTCCCTGTCCATCACCAACTCCCAGAGTTTACCCAAACTCATGTCCATTGAGTCAGTGATGCCGTCCAGTCATCTCATCCTCTGTCATCCCCTTCTACTCCTGTCCTCAATCTTTCCCAGCATCAGGGTCTCTTCCAATGAGTCAGCCCTTCGCATCAGGTGGCCAAAGTATTGGAGTTTCAGCTTCAACATCAGTCCTTCCAATGAACACCCAGGACTGATCTCCTTTAGGATGGACTGGTTGGCTCTCCTTGCAGTCCAAGGGACTCTCAAGAGTTGTCTCCAACACCACAGTTCAAAAGCATCAATTCTTTGGTGCTCAGCTTTCTTTATAGTCCAACTCTCACATCCATACAAGACCATATAGAAAACCCTTGACTAGACGGACCTTTGTTGACAAAGTAATGTCTCTACTTTTTAATATGCTATCTAGGTTGGTCATAACTTTCCTTCCAAGGAGTAAGCGTTTTTTAATTTCATGGCTGCAATCACCATCCACAGTGATTTTGGAGCCCAGAAAAATAAAGTCAGCCACTGTTTCCACTATTTCCCCATCTATTTGCCATGAAGTGATGGGACCGGATGCCATGATCTTAGTTTCTGAATGTTGAGCTTTAAGCCAACTTTTTCACTCTCCTCTTTCACTTTCATCAAAAGGCTCTTTAGTTCTTCTTCACTTTCTGCCATAAGGGTGGTGTCATCTGCATATTTGAGGTTATTGATATTTCTCCCAGCAATCTTGATTCTAGCTTGGGCTTCCTTCCATGATGTACTCTTCACATAAGTTAAATAAGTAGGGTAACAATATACAGCCTTGACGTACTCCTTTTCCTATTTGCAACCAGTCTGTTGTTCCATGTCTAGTTCTAACTGTTGCTTCCTGATCTGCATACAGGTTTCTCAAGAGGCAGGTCAGGTGGTCTGGTATTCCCATCTCTTTTAGAATTTTCCACAGTTTATTGTGATCCACACAGTCAAAGGCTTTGTCATGGTCAATAAAGCAGAAATAGATGTTTTCCTGGAACTCTCTTGCTTTTTAAATGATCCAGCAGATGCTGGCAATTTGATCACTGGCTTCTCCGACTTTTCTAAAACCAGATTGAATATCTGTTTACGGTTCGCGTATTGCTAAAGCCTGGCTTGGAGAATTTAACTCAGATGATCATTATATCTACTACTGTGGGCAAGAATTCCTTATAAGAAATGGAGTAGCCATCACAGTCAATAAGAGTCCTAAATGCAGTGCTTGGTTGCAATCTCAAAAACAACAGAATGATCTCTGTTCGTTTCCAAGGCAAGCCGTTGAATATCTCAGTAATCCAAGTCTATGCCCTGACCAGTAACGCTGAAGAAGCTGAACAGTTCTATGAAGACCTACAATACCTTCTAGAACTAACACCCCCCAAAAAAGTCCTTTTCATTATAGGGGACTGGAATGCAAAAATAGGAAGTCAAGAAACACCTGGAGTAACAAGCAAATATGATCTTGGAGTACAGAATGAAGCAGGACAAAGGCTAATAGAGTTCTGCCAAGAGAACTCACTGGTCATAGCAAACACCCTCTTCCAACAACACAAGAGAAGTCTCTACACATGGACATCACCAGATTGTCGACACCAAAATCATATTGATTATATTCTTTGAAGCCAAAGATGGAGAAGCTCTATACAGTCAGCAAAAATAAAACTGGGAGCTGACTGTGGCTCAGATCATGAACTCCTTATTGCCAAAATTCAGGCTTAAATTGAAGAAAGTGGGGAAAACCACTAGCCCTTTCAGGCATGACCTAAATAAAAACCCTTATGACTATGCAGTGGAAGTGAGAAATAGATTTATGGGACTAGATCTGATAGACAAGAGTGCCTGATGAACTATGGATGGAAGTTCATGACATTGTACAGGAGACAAGAATCAAGACCATCCCCGAGAAAAAGAACACTTGTAGTACTGTGTAAAAGTAAATGCAGCAAAAATTGATTAAAAAAATCATAAAATAGAGTCTCTACATTTCCAATAACTGACATGCATAGGAAAAGAAACTTTGTTGAGTGAGAAATCTACATATTTTCAATATGTTTCTCTCTCTTCTTCTTATAATGCTGGAAGAACAAAAATTGGCAGAAGATTCTTTTAATCTGGCATATATTTCATTAGAAATTCTAACAGGCTTATACAGGATTCACTGGAAATATTGAAAGTCAATGTGCAGAAGATTCTGACTTGGACTAATATGATCTCTGTTCCTTCTTTCAACAGAGATTTTCAAAAAATTCCCTTCATATCTGAAATGAAGATATAACCTAAAATTGTCATTTGTACATATTTAGATGTCCTTGATTGGTTGCCAAAACACCTTTCTCTACACAGAAAAAATAATAATGATAAAAATAAAAATGAACAAACAAAACAACCACTGAATTTAATTCTCCTTTTCTTATTTGCTTTCTGTAAAATCATAAACATCTCTTCAGGAATTTTATCATGTGTACATCTTTTCCAATAAGCATAATCACACAATATCCTTATTCAGAGAGACATTTCTAAGAACTCCCATCCCACTGATCATATTTCTGACCCCAGTTTATAAAAAAATCACACCATGAAGCAAATTGATGTTTGTGTCCAAAAGGGGCTTACAGTTAGAATCACAAAAGAGGCATCATTTCACTTTCTGATGGAAAAATGTGTGGATTATTCCATCATTTACTCATTCTGTTCATAAGACCTACTTTATAAATATAGTTTGATCAATCATTTAATCATCAGGCTAGAAAAACAAATTGGAAAATTTGGAAATTATCTACTTTTCTTGTGAAGTTCATTTATTTAAAAGTGCATATTAGGCAATAGAACACTGCGGAAGCTACAATTTGTTTATAGCAATATATAAAACATGGCCCCATTTTTTAAGTAGCTCACACAGTAGAAGAGAATATACACCAGTAACTTATGATAGTACTGTTAAGAATAAGATTTACAGGAGTGGAAAAGCAGACAGCAAAGTCCTATCAAAACTTCTGGGTTTGCCTGAACATCAGAACATTTCACAACAGTCCTTCTGTTCACTCTAACATGTTTGCTGAATTAACTCTTTGATTATAAATGTAAGATATATGTTTAGACTATATATCATCTTTGCTAACATTTCACATAAGCTTTAAAAATTTATGTGAATTTATGAGATTCCCTGGTGGTTCAGATGGTAAAGAGTCTGCCTGGAATGCAGGAGACCCAAGTTCCATCCCTGAGTTGGGAAGATCCACTAGAGAAGGAAATGGCAACCCACTCCAATAGTATGGCCTGGAAAATCCCATGGACAGAAGAACCTGGCAGGCTATAATCCATAGGGTTGCAAGGAGTCAGACATGACTGAGCGACTTCACTTAAAAATTTATAAATTACAAACAAAAGTTGTTATACATATACACTTCACTTATTGCCACTGTGACACTTATCTATATACTGCATCTTTATGTATGGGCATGTGTATATATGTGAGTGTTCTACCTCTTCCTAGTTTTTAAGTTCAGATGGCATATAGAAATATAATGAAATGAAAAATAAATGTTTTAGAATATTGAATCAAGAGTAAAGACTGGTAGTGAAGTAAAGTAAGCTAAATGCAGATAAATGGATGTCATAAAAATATGGTACAAAGGTAGGGTATAAATGACTTTAAATTTCCTAAGAGCCATATCAAAGTGTCATGTGATCATTTATAAGAACTGCAAGGCAAGGTTCAAAAGGCAAATGAGACAGGAAAAAAAAATTCAGTTCAGGAAAATCATAAATGCACTTTTATAGTGTACATTAATTACTTCATATAAAACCATATGATAAATCTTACAAATTTCTTACAAATTCATTGATATGACTATACTTGTGTATACTAACAAGAGCATTTCCTCACTCATGGCTTCTACCATAAACAGGAAATATGTTTGCATGTATTCAACCATTCATTTAAGAAATATTTAATGAATGACTACCACGAGGTCAGATGCTCTCTAAGCACTGAAGTTATCACAGCTATTTTTCTCACATGTGCTTTCATACTAGTGGTAAAAATTAGGCAGTAAACAATCAAATCATTGTACGTTAGGTGATAAAAGAACTATGGGACTTCCCTGGTGGCTCAAATGGTAAAGAATCTGACCGCAGTTCAGGAGACCAACGTTTGATCCCTGTGTTGTGAAGATCCCCTGGAGAAGGGAATGGCTAGCTGCTCCAGGATTCTTGCCTGGAAAATTCCATGGACAGAGGAGCCTGGTGGGCTATGGTCCCTGGGTCATGACTGAGTGACTTAACACAAGAGAACTATAAAGCAGAATAATGCAGGTTAAGTAGAAGCAGAACAAAGGGGGAGGAAGCATGGGACTCAAGTGTTACACCGTGTGTTTAGTGATGGTCTCAACAATGATAGAACATGTACGCCAACAGGACAACAGAGACACAAAAATCAAGAGCTGATATGTAAAGGCTAAACAAGATTAATGGCAGTGTGAGTGCTGGAGTGGATTTCTGGGAGCTGGTGTTCGCTGCTAAGGGCTGAACACCCTGAATGTATTTCTCTTCCCAGCTCTGTTGTGGTCACTTGAAATAGGCCATAATGGGAGTTTCCATACCACAGACCCTGAAAACGCTGTAAGTTGAGACATTTTCTTTTCCTGGAGAGCTGTTGTTTGACATTTACCAGTGCACCACTGAATCTGGACTAACCCCTGGTGCAGATCAGCAAGGGGGAAAGGAGTGTTTATTTGTAGAGGCAGAGGGCAAGAGAAAGCAAGTGGTGATTCAAGTGCAATGCATTGTCTGGGAGTCCTCTCAAGGATTATGCTGGTGCCCCAACATGTGGGTGTGAAACACTCTTTGCAGAGTCTGGAAGATGTGGTTGGTGGAACAGGTAGCACCAGGGAGGTCAGTAGGCAGGGAGCCAGGTCCAAGCTGAGGATTGAAGATTCGGTTCCATAGAAGGTGAGTTTGGAGTGTTACTGGGAAAGAGAAGGAAGAAAGACTTCTGGGCTTTAAAAGGACCCTCAGACACAAGAAGTCACTTAGAGATCTTGTTACCAGAACAACAGCTCCATCTCTGCACAACGTCCTTTTAAGAAGTTGAGGTTTCCAATTAAAATAAATTAATTTAAAAAGAAAAAAGAAATTGAGGTTTTGCTTCAAGTGCCTAGTGAAATTCTTTATGACTCACTTCTGCAAAGTCTGCTTCATTATCCCAGGGAACTGAAGCTTCCTTCCTTTTGTTTAAACAAATCACCTTGATTTGTAAATACATTCCCCGGAAGGGAAAAACTACCCACTCCAGTATTTTGGTTTGGATAATTCCATGGACTGTATAGTCCATGGGGTCGCAAAGAGTCAGACACGACTGAGCAAATTTCACTTTCAGTATCCCCAGACCTGGAGTTTCTCTGGGACACTGCCACTCCCTTCTGTTTCCCAAAAGCCTGGCATAGAATCAATTGTTCAGCGAGTACCTGTAGAATGAAAGGTCATTGAAAATCACTTGGCCCCGTGAGAAAGCCAGTGGTCCACACCCCTCATTGCTTCCTGTTTGCTTTCTCTCCCTTGGAGTTCTGTTTCACGGGAGCCACAACCTTGATTGCTTTCTTTACTGCTCCAGCCTTAATGCCCAGAGTAGTGTCTGGCATGTGGTGAGCATTAATACAAGCTTCTTTTTTTAAATTTTTATTTTATAGTGGAGTATAGTTGATTTACAACATCGTATTAGCTTCAAGTTTACAGGAAAGTATATAACTACAGTTATTTATATTCTTGTTAAGCTACTAGGTTGTGCACAACTCTTTGAGACCCCATGTACTGCAGCAAGCCAGGCTCCTCTGTCCTGCACTGTCTCCCAGAGTTTGCTCAGATTCATGTCCATTGAGTCATTGATGTCATGTAACCATCTCATCCCCTGCCACCCTCTTCTGTTGTCTTCAATATTTCCCAGCATCAGGGTCTTTTCCAACAGGTCAGCTGTTCACAGCAGGTGACCAATGTATTGGAGCCTCAGCTTCAGTATCAGGCCTTCCAATGAATATTCAGGGTTGCTTTCTTTAAGATTGACTGGTTTGATCTCCTTGCAGTCCCAGGCACTTTCAAGAATCATCTCTACCACAGCATTTCACAAACATCAATTCTTAGGCACTCAGTCTTCTTTATTGTCCAGATCTCACATCTGAACATGACTACTGGAAAAACTATAGCTTTGGCTATGCAGGCCTTCATCAGCAAAGTGATGTTTCTGATTTTAATATGGTGTCTAGGTTTGTCATAGCTTTCCTTCAAAGGAGAAAGCATCTTCCACCCCTCCTCCCCGAGGGCTAGAACAAGATTTTCTTTAATTTCCAGTTAAGCAAGGACTTGTAATTATAAATTCTACACAAATACACAAAAATCTTCCTGGTGTCTTTCATCTGGGGTAACCCACTCAGTGTCTTTCAACTGAGCAAAATCTCCCCAATATTTTTTTTTAATTTATTCATTTTTAATTGGAGGATAATTGCTTTACACTGTTGTATTGGTTTCTACCTTACAGCAACGTAAATCAGACATAGGCATACATTTGTCCCCTCCCTCTTAACCTCAACCCATCCCACCCCTCTAGGTTGTCACAGAATACCTCAAGCATCTTTTAATTTTACATTTACAGTCAGTGTCCAAAGTGATTTTGGAGCTGAAGAAAAATCTTGGAATATATATTCTTTTTCAGATTCTTTTCCCATTTAGGTATTATTACAGAATAATGAGTGGGCTTCCCTGATGGCTTGGAGGTAAAGAATCCACCTGCAATGTGGGAGACCTGGGTTCAATCCCTAGGTTGGGAAGATTCCTCTGGAGAAGGGCATGGTAACCCACTCCAGTATTCTTGCCTAGAGAATCCCATGGACAGAGGAGCCTGACGGGCTACAGAAAATAAGGTCACAAAGAGTCAGACACTACTGAGTGACTAAGTACATAGCACAGCTCAGAATACTGAGTAGGGTTCCGTGTGCTATACAGTAGATCCTTGTTGACTATCTATTTTATATACAGTAGTGTCAATACAGACTTCTGAAGCAAACAAAAACCAGTCACAGGCCACAAGGTCAGAGCTCTGATAGGTAGTCATGGCAATGCTACTAACTTTGACATGATGCACCTGAACTCCCTAAATTCCATTTGCTTGAAGGTGGAGGTGGTTTCAGACCCTAGGGAGACCCTGGACATGTGGACGGGAGCTAACAGCCTGTTCCTACATGTAAAGAAAGTAGGCTTAGTGGTCCAGTAACACGGCTGATCTTATCGTGTATAATGTCCGTGCTAAGTCACTTCAGTCGTGTCCAATTCTGTGCGACCCTAAGGATTGCAGCCTTCCAGACTCTTCTGCCCACGGGATTCTCCAGACAAGAATACTGGAGTGGGTTGCGGTGCCCTCCTTCAGGGGATCTTTCTGAGGCAGGGATCAAACGTATGTCTCTTACCTGCATTGGCAGGCAGGTTCTTTACCACTAGAGCAACCTGGAAAGCCTCTGGATCTTCAAATGTTAGTTCACAAACTTGAGTGTACAATCAGCTCTTCTGGGGGAGGGTTTGAAACACAAATTTGTGGCTGATGGATGTTTGCATAAGACATCTTGGCCAAATTTATCAACAGAAAATGATACCACCCCCCTCCCCGTTTTTCCCCTTCACTGAGCTGTGTGTCATTCTGAAAGAAAATTTGCAGCACGCTTGGAAACAGGTGTCTACCCACCTTGATAAGAATACGAAAACAATCAGTCCCAAATGAAATGATGCATTTGCTGCAATAAACTCGCCTCCGGGGATAATCAGGTGCCGCCATTTCCACAAACGACCCGTCAGTTCTGACACTCCAGCCAAGAACTGTTCTACTTTCCTGACATTCTGAAGTTTAGCATTTTATGGTCTTCCCATAATAAGATCATCTTGCTTCAGAGTCATTTGTGTTGTAATTGCTTTAAAATTTCAAAGAGTTCTGAATTTCTATACCTCATTAAATTGGATTATATGAGAAACGCTAGGGATTAAAAAACAACAACAAGAAATTGACCTTTATTTGTTCCATTGCCCTGCCATGTAGATTTCTGTGGTCCTGTTTTCACTACTAGTCACTGCTGGACTCTCATCCATAGACCTCAGAAATTTCAGAGGATGGTATGTAATAACTCTCCTCCTATATCTTCCACATTCTCTCTTTCTTGTCATCAGATTAAACACACATACACACATACACACACACACACACACACACAAGTCACCTGTGGGCTTGGTTCTGAACTCTATGAAGGGATTGCCCAGGTCTAACTAATGTATCTCATAATCAGTCTTGGAAACGGGAAACCAAATATTCTTTAGCCTCCTCGGTGTCTAAAATATTAGACAAGGTTATAGGAGGAGGATGGAAAGAAAGAAGACTTCCCCCTCACCTCTCCTTCCATAGTTAAATTTTCAATTATTTTTTTCAGCAAGCTAATAATTTTTAATGCTCACCACGTGCCAGCCATCAAATTAGATTATTTATACACACTGTTTTAGATTACTGCACATTAGCATCATTACATGGAAATTGCCCAAAGGACTCAGAGCCAGTTACATGACTCCAAAGCCTGGAAATTTCCACTACATTATGATGACTAGAAACAGCATTTTTTAAAGGTACCATAGAATTCTGTGTGTACAACATATATGGACAAACATGCAGCCATGCTCTCTAGATGGTACAGCAGTAAGAATCCTCCTGTCAGGGCAAGAGACACAGGAGACGTGGGTTCAATCCCTGGGTCCGGAAGATGCCCTGGAGGAGGAAATCTCAACCCATTCCACTATTCTTGTCTGGGAAATCCCATGGACAAAGGAGCCTGGTGGGCTACAGTCCAAAGGGTCGCAGAGAGTTGGATATGACTAAGCATGCACACACACAACCCATATTCTCAGGAAGTTCAGAGTCTAAGTAAAGAAAAAGATTCCATATTTCATCAATTTTGATATGCATATTGATTCACAGTTTTAATATCTGAGATAATGATTTTATTAACACTGTTTTCAAATTGCAGGCATGATGTGGCCATCATGTCATGTCTATCAGTGCCTATGTGATCATGAATTTGGCTATAGTTCTTCATCTTGTCATCACTTACAGCTCTAAATCAATCTAAAAGTCTTTTGTTTCTTAAAGACTGATTTGGTTGTACATGCTCTTGGCACTCGAGATCTTTGTTGCCTCATATGTGCTCTTAGTTACATCATGCAGCATCTAGCTCCTTCTTGTTATTGCTTAGTCACTAAGTCATGTCCAACTCTTGTGACCCTGCAGACTGTAGTCCACCAGGTTCCTCTCTTCATGGGATTTCTAGGCAAGAATACTGGAGTGGGTTGTCATCTCCTTCTTTAGGGAATCTTCCTGACCTAGGAACTGAACCCTCATCTCCTGCATTGGGAGACAAATTCTTTACCACTGAACCACCAGGGAAGCCTAGTTCCCTGACCAGGAATCAAACCCAGGCCCCCTGAATTAGGAGTTCAGAGTCTTAACCACTGGACCACCAGGGAGTTCCCTAAAAGTCTCTTTTGATAAGTATAAAATAAGACTTCTAAGTGACAAGAAAGCATGCTGCCATAGTTTAAAAGTCAGAGTTTTCCTTTTGCAGGAATGCATGAGATAAAGTGCAATTTACTAATGTCTTAGTTTCCATGGAATATGGCACATATTGCATTAAAAATTAAAAATGGCTTCTATGTATGAAATTCTAAGTGTAATGGGACTGTAGAGAAGGAAGAAATTGTGGGGTGAAGAAAATCTGGAATTTTTTTTGTTGAAAAGAACTGAAAAGTGTTCAGTAGTTATGGCTCCCAGACTCTAAAACACAGGGTCAGCAGTTATGTAGCACAGGCTTAGTTGCTCCATGACACGTGGGATCTCCCCGAATCAGGGATGGAACCTGAGTTTCCTGCATTGGCAGGTGGATTCTTTGCCACTGAGCTACCAGGAAAGCTTGCCAAGAATGGTTCGCCCAAAGATCTTTCTATCAGTGCCCACCTGCTTCTGAATCCATGCCTTTATGCTGCTCACGATCTGCTTCATGAACACCAGTCCTTCCTAAATATTTTGCTCTTGTTGTATTCCTATATTTGCTTTGTTTTTTACTTTTCAGTGAAATCTTAACTGGAAAAGATGTCAGGAATCTCACTAGGAGGCCTCCAGATAAAAATGAGAGAACTGTGATCACATTTGGTGATAGAGTTACTGGCCACACTGGCAAAGACAGAAGTTTAAGGATATCAGGTGTATGTGATGACTTGGTGAAAAGTCAATCTCCAATCTATGTGTGATGATGCCATTTAGATTATGGAATGTGCTAAATCCAGATCATTCACAATAAACATGTCTCATGTATGGATCTAAGAAATGGAGAATGATGTTTCTAATGATTATACACTGAAATAATATTTAAATACAGTGGATTAAATAAAATACACTATTAAAATTATTTTCAGTTGTTTTTTAATGCAGCAACTAGAAAATTTAAAGTTCTTTTTGTGGCTTGTATTATATTTTTATTAGATAACACTGTCCTAAACAATGTGTAGGGCACTTCCCTCAAAATATCCTGTAAAGATATTATCCATTTTAAAGGATAAGTCAACTGAGACACACAGAGGTTAGGCATTGCCAGTCATCAGCTTCTATCCCTCATGGTTCAGACAGTAAAGAATCTGCCTATAATGCAGGAGCTACAAAAGATCCAAATTTTATCCCTGGGTGGGGAAGATTCCCTGGGGGAGGACGTGGCAACCCATCCCAATATTCTTGCCTGGAGAATTCCATTGACTGAGGAGGCTGGCAGTCTACCATTCTTGGAGTCGCTAAGAGTCAGACACAACTGAGCGACTGACGCACACACAATCTCTGTGGTGTTTTGGTTCTAGATCTACTGAGGTCTTTTTCTAGCACAGTAGCTTCTCCTTTGTAGCAAATGCTACCCTTCCCATCACAGACTGCCCATCTGAGTCCAAGCAGCAATGGTGCAACCTCCTTAAATTGGCAAGAACAAGAAGGTGGAAAGCTAGGGGAGAAGTTGTGAAACCCACACTGTAGTGAAAGTGAAAGTTGCTCAGCCAAGTCTGACTCTCTGGGACACCAACGACTATACAGTTCATGGAATTCTCCAGGACAGAACACTGGAGTAGGTAGCCAGTCGCTTCTCCAGGGGTATCTTCCCAACCCAGGAATCGAACCCAGGTTTCCCACATTGCAGGCAGATTTTTTACCAGCTGAGCCACCAGGGGACCCCCACACAGTAGGGAAAGAAGCAAACTAGCCAAGATGGCATGGTCAGGCTCTCTAACCCCACACCCTCTCCCTTGCCTCACCTTTTGTAAATTATGATTTTGTAACGGCTGAGCTCACTTATAGCACTCCACATGCATGTCACGATGTAACCGCTTGGCCACGGGCCACCTTTGCTTTGTAAGCATGTAAGTTCCGCCTGAGAAAGGCTATGTGGCTACATTATGGCTGCATTATGGCGGTGAGTCTGCGTTACTCTGGGTTTGCTAGGTCAACCATGAGAGGCGAGAATGTGCTTCTCTGCCAGGCAGGAGAGAACGCACCAGTTTGCAGTTCTTACGACTCCTTCAGTTTTCTTCCAGCTTCCCTGCTCAGGCCTCACTTACTCTGAGTGCACAGACCGAGAATCTAGTCACACAGTAAGTCTCCTTGGTCCCACACTGGGCTGGGATGAGCATGGTTCTGATGCACCTCGGAGGCCTGGGCCTGCGTGAGTCCCCAAGGCCTGACAGCAGTGAGGACTATTTGGCTACGGGCCACCCCTCCTTAGGAGACATCACCTCAGAAGATACACATGCTGGGGCCCTGGCCAGTCTCCTAATAACCGTCTTCCTCCCAGCCCCACCTTCTGTAGCAGAACCTTCTGAAGCGCTGAGGGAAGAACGTGGACTAAGCGGGCACAGTGAACCGGTGAAGTGTTCAGCTCTAATTGTCCTGTTCTAGAAAATGACATGACAAAAAGGATCCAAGGTTTTGCAAGTCTCCTCTGACGCGTCCAGGCGCGTCTGCCTGTATTCGCTAGGGAAAGAATACGAGCATCATGGGAGCCATGTTTTGTCAGTTACCGCTCCTCCAGGCAAGGACCGTCTCCACTGCACATGCGCCGAGGGAAGCTGTTTAATGAGCGGGGCTGAGACCCCAGCAAAGGGGGGCGGGGCTCAGGTGCGCAGAGCTCACCCCGGGGCCTCCGTGTGACACAAAGGGGCCGCAGCAGCAACAGTGGACAACTGTCAGCATCCTCTGGGCAAAGGGACTTCTGGACACTGTCCCTGGAGGCAGGGTGGAGAAAGGACAGACAGGTATCTAAAAGTTAAGAGAGAACAAGTTGTGTTTGAGTCCTGTGTTTTACTGCTTATTTTTCATAAAAGTGAGAGAGTCAATTCCTAGGCAGGTTGATAAGAAATCTGGAGCCCCCAAGGAGGAGAAGAAAGGGGTCTGAGGCTCTTGAAACAGAGATAGAGGTCTGGAATTCTCAAGGAGGAGGAAAGACAAATATCTTTTCTGTTTTTTTGTTTTTGTTTTTTCTCTACATTCCTTAGTCTTAGTCACATAAAACTTTTTTTTTTCTTTAAGCCCAGAACTGATGGTTACACAACAAACAACTCAGTTTAAACTCTGTACTAAGGATTATATAACAATAATGTATCCTATTTGACCAACCTAGACAGCATATTGGAGAAGGAAATGGCAACCTACTCCAATGTTCTTGCCTGGAGAATCCAAGGGACAGCGGAGCCTGGTGGGCTGCCGTCTTTGGGGTCGCACAGAGTCGGACACGACTGAAGCAACTTAGCAGCAGCAGCAGACAGCATATTAAAAAGCAGAGACATTACTTTGCCAACAAAGGTCTGTCTAGTCCAGGCTATGGTTTTTCTAGTAGTCATGTATGGATGTGAGAGTTGGACTATAAAGAAAGCTGAGCGCCGAAGAATTAATGCTTTTGAACTGTGGTGCTGAGCGCCGAAGAATTGATGCTTTTGAACTGTGGTGTTAGAGAAAACTCTTGAGAGTCCCTTGGACTGCAAGGAGATCCAACCAGTCCATCCTAAAGGACATCAGTCCTGAATATTCATTGGAAGGACTGATGTTGAAGCTGAAGCTCCAATACTTTGGCCACCTGATGTGAAGAACTGACTCATCTGAAAAGACCTTGATGCTGGGAAAGATTGAGGGTGGGAGGAGAAGGGGATAACAGAGGAAGATATCACCAACTAATCAATGGACATGAGTTTGAGTAAACTCCGGGAGTTGGTGACGGACAGGGAGGCCGGATGTGCTGCGGTCCATGGGGTCACAAAGAACAGGCCATGGACAGGACTGAGCGACTGAACTGAACTGAACTGATCCTGCTTGAGGGCAGTTTCTCCTTCCTGAAAACCTTCTGGCTAATCCTTTTACCTTAAAATGTAAATTATGGGAGTGGGTCTAGTAAGATCTTTACAACCTTGAGACATTCTTTTGATTTATTGTAATAACCAGCTTAAAAAAGTATATAATTCCCTTGCTAACACTAGCGAGGGGGGCATTCTCCACCCCCCCTTCTGATGTCTGTGTCAGAAGCTTTCTCTGCCCCTTTTTCACTTTAATAAAACTCTGCCACACAAAAGCTCTTGAGTAATCAAGCCTGGTCCCTGGTCCTGAAGCTAAATCTTCTTCAGAGATCACAAGCCGGACATTGTTCACTGTAAGCTATCAAAGGGAATCATTTAAATTTTCTGTCTTGTTTACAAGAATACCACTGTGTCTAGTATCAGGTTGTTGTAATATACTTTATAAAAGGTCTGGCACTTAACAGATTGCACAAGATGACTGTGGCTTGGAAAAGCTGTGGTGTGGAAGTTTCATTCCTAAGGGTAGTGAAAAAAAAAAAAATCAAAGGGAGAGAGAAGATAAATATTTGGGGAGGGTGAAGGGCATCCATGTTGTTTTTCCTTACTTCCATTGCTTTTATAAATGGAGACAATTTACACGATCAACTTATTTACTTTAGAGCAGTTCCTCAGGAGTTATTGAGCTTAAAGTGCTTCCCTAATGGTTAAAGAGTCAATATTCTGTTCCGTAATCTTGCAAGCTGAGCCCGGTGCAGGAGATGAGCCTGGATCAGGTAAGTCCATTATGAGACTGTAATCAGTGTTTTGTTATTGTTGTTGTTGTTCCTGAAAGAACATTGGGGTCATTCATATGTGATGGATCTTTAAATGTTCTTGTGAGATTCTAGAACAATGTAAGTAGTAACCAAGAGTGCATTGTGAGCCAGGAAAGAAAAACTAATACCTGAGTGTAGCAGTTGGTATCTGCTGGCATAACTGATTGTCCCCAGGGCCACCCCACACCCGACCCCCCCAATGCCCAGTGTTCACTGTTACCTGGTAAAGCCTGCTTATTGGGAACACCTGAAGTTTTTTCTTCACCAAAGCAGAGTGAACAGGATGTTCCAGAGGGTGACTATCCCTGAAAGAAGTTCTCAAGCAATGATGGACATAGAATCTTTGCATTAAAATTCTTTAAAACTGCATTAAAACTGAATTGCATTTTATACTATCTAATAGAATTCCCTAGAACAGCAGTCCCCAGTCTCTTTGGTGCCAGGGACCAGGTTCGTGGAAGACAATTTTTCCATAGAGCAGAGGGTAGAGAGTTGGGGATGGTTTCAGGATGATTCAAACACATTCCATGTATTGTGCATTTTATTTCTATTATCATTATGTCAGCTCCAGCTCATCATCACCCATTAGATCCCAGGGGTTGGGGACTCCTGTTGTAGAAGACTGACACCTCAATTTCCTTTGGTGTGAATTCCTTCTTAAATCTTGTATGGGGTTTCTTGCTTTCCCAGTCTCATTTCCACATTCCTCACTCCGTGTGTCCTAATGTCATCTTCTGTTAAACCTAATTGCTCTCAAAGGCTTGTCTCAGGATATGCCCCAAGAAGGATGCACTCAGACACATTTTTGCTTCTTCCAGGTGATTGCAATGATGAGGTTTATAGTGTGTGACCTGGAACCTAGAGTTTTTAATTGTCTCCCCAGGTGGCTCAGTGGTAAAGAATCTGCCTACCAATGCAGGATACACGAGTTCTATCCCTGGGTCAGGAAGATCCCCTGGAGGAGAAAATGGCAACCCATTCTGCTATTCTTGCCTGGGAAATCCCGTGGACAGTCTGGTGGGCTACCCACCAAGGGGTCACAAAGAGTCAGATATGGCTGAGCAACTGGGCACTGTACACACACATAGCAAATGTATGCCTGACGTGAAGTAATCCAAAGGGACAGAATCCAAATCTGCTAGCAAGTCTAGGTCGTGGCCTTCGTCCCAGCTGGCGCCAGGATACCTGGTCAAGAAGGCAGGGCACAGCATTGGATATAAAGAGGGGGGGGGTCTAAAACGTGGAGCTTGAGGGAAGAGGCACCCATTGTCCGGGTGGCATATAAATGGTATGAGTCTCTAAGAATGCCAGGCTGGTAATCGGAGTTTATCAGAAACACAGGGTGGTGTCTTGGGGTAGCAGATGAAGTCATTCGAGGTAGAATAGTGAACCGATGTGGCCTGAATCTCCCTGACAGTAAGTTTTGGTACTCAAGCCTGACACTAAGCTTTTTGCTTAGTATTGCTTCTTTTAATTCCAACAAAGATAGTGACATAAGGTATTATCACCTCTATTTTATAGGTAAAAAAACTGAAGTGGTGTTGTTGTTATTTATTTTAATTGGATACTAATTACTTTGCAATATTGTAGTTGTTTTTCTCATATGTTGACATTAATCAGCCATGGGTGTACATGTGTTCCCCATCCTGGACCCCCCTCACACACCCCTCCCCTTACTTTTCAAAGTCATCTTCCTGGAAAATGGTGGTGGGACCCACTTCCAACTAGTTTCATAGTTCATGCGCCCTTTGGTAAAAATACAAAGCAGAATCTCCTGGACTTGACTTCTGTGGGTACATTTCCTCAAGAGGATGGGCCATAACGGGATGTGGGAACCCCAGGGATTTACACTCTCTTTATTATCAGATCTCATGTCTATACAGAAGATCCATAGGAGGGGCTAAGAAATTACAGTGCAGGTTCCCAGGGGGCGCTAGTGGTAAAGGATCTGCCTGCCAAGGTAGGTAGACATAAGAGATCTGGGTTCCATGTCTGGGTTGGGAAGATGCCCCGGAGAAGGGCACAGCAACCCACTCCAGTATTCTTGCCTGAAAAGTTTCATGGGCAGAGGAGCCTGGCAGGCTATAGTCCATGGTGCCACAAAAAGACAAACGAGACTGAGCACACGTGTTGTTGATCACAGAAGAGGTGATCACAAAAGCCAGAGAAGTTGTAGGAAGATGATGTACAATTAGTTGTGCATACATCACTTCTTGGTGCTCAGATAGTAGGGCAGTCTCCAAATTAACCCAGGATCCCACTGATAGGGAAGACAATAGGGTTATTTTATTTTAAGAATTTACTTTTCATTGTGAAGCATACTATATAAAAAAGCACAAACAATAAAAATTATTTCGCTTACTAAGGATTGTAAAGTGAGCACCCATGAAACTTCTATCCAGATCAAATCATTGAATTTTACCAATCCCTAGACACCCCACAGTTACCCTCAGATTTATAGCTCCCTTCCTATCTGCTCAGTAGCTAAGCTGCATCCGACTGTAGCCTGTCAGGATCCTCTGTCCATGAGATTCTCCAGGCAAGAATACTGGAGTGGGTTGCCATTTCCTTCTCCAGGGGATCTTACCAGCCCAGGGATCAACCTCACGTCTCCTGCTTGACAGATGAAGTCTTTACTCCTGAGCAACCAGGGAAGCCCTCCTATCTGCCAGCCACATCTTTATCTGAAAATATGGTCTTATTTCTGTCCTCACTGCCTTTCTTTCTTTTTAATAATGTTTAATAGTTGTAATGACCACTTATTCATGTCAATATGATAGAGCTTAATTTCTGCTTTTGAGCTTCATATAAATGCTGTATGCAGAATTTCCAGCATTCTGTCTCACTGTGCCCGTATGAACTGACCATTTAAAATAAAAAAAATTAGTGTTTTCGGGATGTTGAAGAAAGTGTGCCGATTTGTTCAGGTTTATTCCTTAGAGCACTTATGTCCAGAAAACATATTATATGTCATGGAGAATAAATAGAGACTTTAAAAGCCACTTGGCAGGTCGTATAGTTGTCATGGTCCCTGAAGAGGATTTGCATGGTTCCCTAATAAGCACTTCTCCTTCATAGGTCAGGTCACATAATGAATGCCTGGACCAGCAACAGATTCGCGGACAGTGAGGTCATCCCATTGTCAGTAGTTTTCTCACAGGAGAAACTAGAGGCTATTCTTAAGTTTTCTTGTTCCAGGAATGAAGATACAGAATTGCAGCTTTGGTACTTTGAGCCATACCTCCTTTCCTAGAGCACAGTGCTTTGGCCCCTGGAAAATTCTTACTTGGTCTTCAAGGTTCAGCTCAAATATCACTTCTCAGATGAGACTTTCCACTGTCTTCCCTTCGAGGAGGAGATAATCTCCTGAAATTCACTACCTTGGAGAGTGCTTGAATCTAATTGTGTTGCCAATAACACAGCAGCAGCATTATGTTTACATGCTGGTCTTCTCTGCTCCACATTAAGAGACTTGGGAAGAGGGGCAGTACCCATTTATCTTCTCCCTTCTCAGTGATGAGCATATAGACATCCACTCACTTTTGTTGGATCAATCAGTCAATCAATCAATGAAGAGATAGATAAAGTCCTGTAGAGGGAAATTAATTAATGGCAGAGACTCATCGAATCTTAAACCAGAAAGACACGGCAAGGTTATAAATTATAATAGTCAAGGGGAGCTGGAGAAACTTTCAAGAAGTGATGAATGGGGGAGATACCACAGGACGGATGACATAGATGCTTAATCCAAGAACACAGAGAATGTCAGAGATGTGGTGAGATGGTTATCATTTTAGTCAGAGCATTATTTATCTGGCCTAAAAGGAGGCATGCCAGACCATGATGATCTCTTTCATAACCTGATGACATTTAAGTAATTATTAATCTTAGAGAAAGTGTTATTTCCATAAAAACATAAATTGGAGACACACACACACACACACATATGCAGCATGTGTGTGTGCTCGGTCACGTCTGGAGCTGAAGTGAGTTGCCACTTCCTACTCCAGGGGATCTTCCCAACCTAGGGATCAAGCCTGCGTCTCTTGCATCTCCTGCATCAGCAGGTGGATTCTTCACAATATATGAGTAAAAAGAGCTCTTTGTGGATATGGAGAATATGCATGACTGGTTGGTTGGGGTAACTTGGAAACTTCTACATGTTATTTACTTTTAAATACTTGGATAAAAACCTTTTATAATCGAAGCTATTTTAGGTTAAAAAATTTCAGTTCATCTTCCTAAAGATTTCAGGAGCTTACCTGTTTAATCCATGCAACACATACTGGTGAAATGATCATTTAAAATTATGGTGTACTTGGAGATGCCCTAAAAGTTAAAATGCAGAGCTTCTGATTAATAACATTCTTGTTCATGAACCTGAGTGTTTCTGGGATCAGACGCCCTCGCTGTCGAAGATCAGTGGTGAAATCCCTATTCAAGTGTTTGTTTCTGTCTTTGTTCCATTACTAATAACTTTCCCCTGCCCACCTCATAATTCTAAGTGATACAATTTGATGTGTAAGAACCACGAGCTACTGGGTCTTCCCTGGTAGCTCAGACTGTAAAGAATCTGCTTGCAATGCAGGAGGCCTGGGCTCAATCCCTGGGTCAGGAAGATCCCCTGGAGGAGGAAATAGCAACCCACTCCAATATTCTTGCCTGGAGAATTCCATGGACAGAGGAGCTTGATGGGCTACAGTCCATGGGGTCACAAAGAGATAGACACGACTAAGCAACTAACACTTCCCTTTCCACTTTCATAGTGATAAGAAATATGGTAACATTCATAAATGGATTTGTTTCCATCCAAAGGTGCTAAACAAATATAGGAAATGGTTATGACTACTAGTTATGGAACTCAACATACCAAAATGTTGCAGTTGCATGGTCAGGAAGCTTTGAAATGCAAAAGGAGAATGTCTGATTTTTTTGAGTGAGGGTCGAGATGGTAGCTTTTATTTTATATTAGAATATAGTTGATTGGCAATGCTGTGTTAGTTTCAGGTGTATAGAAAAATGGTTCAGTTATACGTGTATGTGTTATTTTTCAGATTCTTTTCCCATATAGGTTATTTCAGAGTATCGAATCGTGTTTCCTGTGCTACAGCAGGTCCTTGTTGATTATTTTATACATTTTATACATAGTAGTGTGTATATGTTAATCCCAGTCTCCTGAGATAGCAGCTGTTCTAACCTAAGTCTTAGGTTTGATATTGCTCTTCCTGGCAGATATTTTTATTTTCTCTATCCCAAATCCTCTTAAATATGCATTTCACTCTTTCACACTAATACATATTTGAGTGTTCCTTCTGAATCATGGTCAACTCTCTCATGCAAACCCAAGTTTTGCATCTAAGAGGTCCTAGCTGACCCAATGACTTGAGGGTGGAGAGATGGATCTCATTGTTTTCCTTCTCTGCGCTCTTCATATTGATAAAGTGAAGAAGTTGAATGAGGTGATCTCTTAAGTTTCTTTCAGCTCAGAGGTTTTTAAGTAACATGAAATGTCTCTTGTTTAAAGGCAGAAGAAGATTGTTAAATTATATGCAGTTTATCAAAACTTATTCCCCCCAATATATTCTTATACATTTAAATAAAAAATGGCCATGTAAGGTGTGATTTGAGGGTTAATTTTTAATGACTTTATTTTAGGCATTTGCAAATGTTCTCCTGCAGGTAAAGATAAAGGATGCATCTATCTGAATCCTATTCAAAACTTCTTTCATCATCTTCTTTCATAGCCTTGACCTTTCTTTTAAGTTTTGAGCCTCCTCTGTGCATCACACTTTTAGCATCCTTATCAGTTCTGTCAGATTGGTTTTTTCCTGTCAAAAACTTTGGATAAATTAGAGTGTGTCTCAGTCACTTTCGCTCTAGTAGCAGCACTAAGTGCACCTTTTGGGTGGTCTTTGGGCATATTTCTTGGTTTAATTTGATCTGTATCACATATCCTAGGGAGGAGAATGGACCAGGCTGGGGTATATTTTTCCCACTGCTCTCAGCAAACCATTCATCAGTAGTTATTATGCACCTACTGTGCAGGGCATAATTCTAGGTAGCTCTAGGCTGGAGCTGAGATCCAGTTGTGAAGTTTTAAGGAATTTCTCCATCTGGTTGTTAAACACAGCCATTGCTAAAAAATAGATGATAGAAACCAACAGTTAAATAATGCAGGTAAGAAGGAAAATTAATAGATACTACAAATCATCATTTGAGTATTTTACCAACCTTACTATTGTATGTGCTCGAGAGGTGGCTGAAGTTACTGCATTGTGTGCTGTGATGCAAGTGCCGTATATGGAAATTGCTCAGCATCCCTTTACAATTCTGCATGTGTCAATACCGTGTTGGTTGCTTGAAACTGGGCAAAAGACTTCCCTGGTGGTCCTGTGGTTAAGAATTTGCCTTCCAATATAGAAGATGCAGGTTCCGTCCCTGGTTGGGAAGCTAAGATCCCACATGACTCCTGACCAGAAAACCAAAACATAAAACAGAAGCAATAGTGTAACAAATTCAACAGAGGCTTTACAAATGATCCACATTAAAAAAAAAAAAAAAAAACACTTTAAAAAAGAAATTGGTCAAAGTGGGAATAGTTACACTGCAAAACTTAGCTAATGCTACAAGTGGGCCCTCCTGCATCCCTCCCCAGCTGACTGGAAAACACTCAGCACAGCACACCACTGCTTCTAGGTGATGTATAAAGTCTGAGTTGAAAAGTAGCTATGGCGTTTGGGTAAGTGCAGCGTCCACGGGTAAGCTGGGACAAAGGTGTCAGAATAGCACTTTGAATGCTAGTGCTGATTCATAATTAAAAGATAAGTCCAAGATAATTAAAAGGTAACCAAGAGAGACATCCTGTGCTTTGGGCCAACTACTATAATTAGGCTCAACACACTTTACCAGCTGGAATAGAGTAGGAAGCAGGCACTACATCTTCTGAATGCAGTGAAAAATGCAGTACCAGAGTTGGGGATGTTTCTGATGGACTTTGTTACAAAACAGATAGCTACTCTCTCTCATTGGCAATAAAAATTAAAGGGATAGAAACCATTTTATAAATCCAGAATGCCTGAGGTTTAGCTGTAAAATATGTCTCCCAACTTTTACTTGAGTTTGATACAAATGTTTGGGCCAGTTTACTTTTAATACTCTTGAATTAAAGACTCACAAGTTAAATTTGGCAATACTCTGGTGTTATGAATCGCCTCTCATTTACAAGGAAGACAACTGGCATTTACTAAGCATCAGCCATGTGCCAGACAACGTCTCAGATACTTGATATAGGCAATTATTTTGTCCCCTCTGCTCTGTAAGGGAGGGATGAACAGGAAAGAGAGAAAATGAATATGTACTGGACACATGCATATTCTGCATGTACATTGTCTTGAATCATTGCAACAAGTTTAAAAGTGATATTTATGCTCATTTTATAGTAATATTGAGCTTGGAAAAAATTTTGAAGAAACTTTTCTAAATTGACATTGCGAATAAGTGATAGGGCTAAGATTTTTTTTTAACATATATGGACTTTCTAATCAACATTTTTTTTTTTCTTTTTCATTAGGGTTTATTTCAGAATATTGAATATAGCTTTCTGTGCTATACAATATGCCCTTATTGTTGATCCACTCTATATATAAAAGTTTGCATCTGCTAACCCCAAACTCCCAATCCATCCTTCCTTCACCTCTTCTCCTTTATGGCAACCACAGGTCTGTTCTTAATTTCTCTGACTCTGCTGAATGGATAAAGAAGATGTGGTGTGTGTATGTATATGTATATGTATGTACACATATATAGAATGGGATACTACTCAACCATTAAAAAGAATAATGCCATTTGCAGCAACAGGGATGGACCTAGAGATTATCATACTAAGTGAACTAAGTCAGAAAGAGAAAGACAAATACCATATAATATCATTTAGGTGTAGAATCTAAAATATAACACAAACAAAAGTATGGATCAACCAACATTTTTTAAAATGTATATTACATGCTAGGAGATGACCTGGATGCAGGAAAATGTTTACTATTATGTCATCTCTCTACTTAAAAAGTTTATATCATCTTGGGAGGGGAACATACATAATTATCATCACTTGTGTGAATATTATTATGAGGCCAGCACATTAAGTTCATCAGAAGCCTACTCAGCATGGTCCTCAGAGCTCAGGGTAGGCATCTGGGAGCACTCTAGATTAAGTTTAAAGGACAAACAGGAATTTGGCAGATGGGATGGAATGGAGTGGGTTAACAGCATTCTAGACAGAGGGTATAGCATCTGCAAAGGCTTGGAGTCAGGACGAACAAGGCAAGTCAATCATACTAAGAGCTAAAATACCTTCAATCCTTGTAATACATCTCGGAGGAGACTTAGCTATCATGAATGAGGTTGTTCAAGGTAATGAAGTGACTAGATCATGCATTTCTATATGATTACATTAAGTTTGGCTTTTTATCTTGAGGATGGTGCTCCAAACAAGGACACAATATTATCAGGTTCTATTTTTATATATGTGTAACAAGTAGAAATCTGACTAGTAACTCTCTTGTTTAAAGTCTATTGTTGATTTTTTTTTCATGCTTTTTTGGTAAGAACTGAATGGTTCATGGTTAATATCTAAATATAGAGCCTGAGGCGTAGTAAGTCCTCAATTGGTGCTGGTCTTTCTGTTTGTGTGATATTCCATGGGCTGTCTCTGACTCTCTCCCAGTCTCATCTCTAGCTACTCTCATTTTGGGATTCAATATACCACCTGCTTGGGGTATTTTCCCACATGAAGCATCACTTTCTTGAAGTTCATCAAGTGAGCTCTTAGCAGATTTTTATAAAAACAATAGCTAGAACAGAACCAATAGCTGGAAGCATAGCTCTTATCACTTATATTGCAGGAATAATAGTTAGAAGGACTCAGAAGACTTTCCAAAGGATTCACTGAAGAACTAACCAAAGGAATTGTTGGCTTGGAGGGGGAGGGGGGACTTAGTGTTTAATGGGGACAGAGTTTCAGTTTAAGAAAGTGAAAAAATTTGGAAGATAGATAATGATGAGAGTTGCACAACAATGTGAATGCATTCAGTGCCATTGAACTGTACAGTTGAATATGGTTAAAAGAATATTGGAAAAGACTCTGATGCTGGGAAAGATTAAAGGCAAAAGAAGAAGAGGGTGGCAGAGGTTGAGATGGTTAGATAGTATTACCGACTCAAGGGACATGAACCTGGGCAAACTCCAGGAGGTAGTGGAAGACAGGGAAATCTGGTGTGCTGCAATCCATGGGGTTGCAGAGTTGGACACAACTTAGCAGCTGAACAACAACAACAAAATAGTATATTTTATATTTTATGACTTTTATCACAATAAAGAAAAACATTAAAAAAAAAAAGACAAAGTCAGCATGAAAAAATTTAATCCTTAAAAAAAAAAAAAATCACCTGGCCTGGAGATCATGAGATCTTATGATGATGTGAAAAACTTTGCGACCACTTTTGCTCTGTTTACTGTCCACTTTTCAGCCCCAGAGGGATAATGAGAGCAGTGTGAGTGTGAGTAGGAAAGAGAGGGAAAAAAAAAAAAACAAATTATTTCCATTTTTCTAGTTAAGGAGAAAAGAGCCTTTAAACTAGTAATAATTAATTTATTCAAACTATATTTGATATCTGGAAGAGAATGATTTTTTAATAGAATTGAGAATATGATGACAATTAAAAATGACCATGGAGCTTATCTATTTTCTATGAGTAATCATAAAATTTGTGGAGCTGCTTGAGTTTTTATTAAATGGCAGTTGGAAAAAAAGTGTCCTTACTGAATATATTTTTATGAGAAACTAAGAAACAAAGTAGAGTTATGTATTTATTATATTCTATTAATTGTATTCTTAAATTAGTCCTAAAATAGCCCTAAAATAGAATATTTGAATATCAAATTCAATGTGTTTAGTTCGAAATGGGGGAAAAAAATGAAAAAAGATGATAAATTCTGAGACACATAGCAGTCAGGTAAAACTTGAGACCTGAATTTTCTTCAAGTGATTATGTTGGAATAAAAAAAAATAGGGAAATGAATAATTCATGCATGACTCACCAAGATTGTATTAAAGATTAATCACAGAGGTCACAAACCAAAGATGCAGTGATTGGAATACTGATAAAGATGGAGAGTTTGAAGCTGTGTACATTTTTATACATTTTGCCTCCTATACTCGGGACAACCCACCTTTTCAGTTCCTTCTTTTCATCACTTGATTTCAAATGATTTTTGTAGTAGGCCAAGCCTCAGTAGCTCCTGTAACTTTGCAGTGTTATCTTTGGAAAATTTAATCACCTTCCTGATCCTACCTCCAAGCCCACACCCTGCCCCATTCCAAAATTACCCAAACAAGATCTTCATATCAGTTCCCCTGGCAACTCACTGCTCTTAGCCTTGTCTAACACATTGTCCCCTCACACTGTTCTCTTCACTGGATATATTTTCTCTCTCACTGCTGCCATTTCATTTCTCAAGAATCCTCTTTCTATTCTTGTAACACTTTGTTGTCATTTACAATGAAATAGTTTGCTACTTTGTGTTATAACAGGGTCTTTCTGCTTATGCTCCTAGACTGTAGGTTTCTTTGCCTAATTAAATGTAGGGAACAGGGTTAGACTTCTATTTACAAGCACTTCCAATATGGCTTCCCTGATAGCTCAGTTGGTAAACAATCTGCCTGCAATGCAGGCAACCCCGATTCGATTCCTGGGTCAGGAAGGTCCACTGGAGAAGGAATATTCTGCCCACTCCAGTATTCTTGGGCTTCCTTTGTGGCTCAGCTGGTAAAGAATCTGTCTGCAATGTGGGAGACCTGAGTTTCATCCGTGGGTTGGGAAGATCCGCTGGAGAAGGGAAAGACTACCCACTCCAGTATTCTGGCCTGGAGAATTTCATGACTGTATAGTCCGTGGGGTCACAAAGATTTGGACATGACTGAGAGACTTTCACTTTCATGTGTCAGGGACTAGGCTAGAGGCTTTGCAAAATGTCTTACTTCATCTTCAATGTTACCCTATCATCTCCATTTTTTAGATGAGTTAACGAGCTCAGTAAGTTAGTTAATTAACTCCTCCAAAAGGTTACTGCTGGGAAGGACTTAAACTGAGCCGTTTCTGACTCAGTTACTGCGATGTCATTGCATACCGAGATCAGGAGTCAGAGTTTCTTCATTTCTTTTCCCGAACTTTGTGCTTTCTGAGTGAGTGCTGCCCGTGGATCACTGGCTCCATCTGTCTCTTCTGGTTATTTATGTCTCCTTAGAATTTTCTTAAGAGTTCACCCTACATATGAGTGCATAAGAGGAATTCACCATGAAGAATGTGGGGGAGGCACCAGGGGCAGTCACGATGGTATGAACAGACATGAATAGAGACTTGCTGCACTAGTGACCGGCCAATAAAACAACTGGCTTGTGTGGCGCCAGCGAGCTAATTCAAAGGAAGGACCATGCATTCCAGCCTGAAGTGAAGTTCTAGCCCCCAGGTCGTGTCTGACCCTGTGATCCCATGCACTGTAGCCTGCCAGGCTTCTCTGTCCATAGGATTTCCCAGGCAAGAATACTGGAATGGATAGCAATTCCCTTCTCCAGGGGATCTTTCTGACCCAGGGATCAAATCTGGGTCTTCATGTTTCTTAAAGGACCTTTACCTGTAACTTTGTGACAATGGCATTTTTGTCCATATTTTTAGTTGAGGGAAATAAAACCTTGAGAGAGAAGATGGTGCTAAAGCCACGGAACAAGGTAATGGCAGAGTTGATGTATGATCCCAGGTCTCTTGACATTCAGTTTAATATTCTTTGTGTTGTATCTTTGTTGATTAAAAAGAGGGGGAAAAAAAAAAAGAAATGGTACAAAGAATCATCCTGCTTGAGTTTTTGACAAGGCTTATACCCTGTGGAGTTATTAGCTGGAAGCTCAACACCTGGGCTATTTTTGATCACTTGATGGCCCTGGTGACAAGAGTTTGAACAGTTCAGAATGAAATTGGTTAGGGGAACAGCATCTCTTTTTACATAAATTACAGCCTTGAACATTTTCAGCATTTGCCTGTATCAGGCACACACACACGAGAGAATCATATGAAACCTGGTGTTTTATAAGCCCTCTCTGAATATATGCAAAAATTGATGACTCTAAAAGGACATTGCTTTTCAAATTCAAAGAAAAGCTCTGAAAAGAAGTTGGAGGGGCATTTTACTCATGTAGAAACAATCCATTAAAAGTCTATTTCCTTATCTTCTCAGCATATATGACGATAGTGTTCACACACTTAGTTTCAAATGAAGTACCAAAAGTTGCCACTTTACAGATCCACACACTGGAAGCTTTAGACTTCAATTGACATTCAGGCCAACCATAGGAATGTCTCTGAGATGTAGCTGTGTTATTTGTGAATGTCCTCAATTTCCCTGATCCTCCGCAGTCAACTTTCTGCTTAATATCTAACTACACAGTCTGAACTTCTATGCTATAGACCTGTAAGGGGCCCCATCTTTGCTTCCACATCACCAGTCAGTTCTGTGGCATGGTTATAACCTGATATTTCTGCTCTGCCATGAAACAGTCAAATCATGACATAAAACAGGTGCTTTGTGTCCCTGAGCCCCATGATTTATCTGTTTATGTATCTCCATTCCTGGTTAAGTTTGGATCTTCTCTGTTATTACTGACTGCTATTTCTATAGCATAGTGTACTTCATATTATGATCCAGACCAATTAATTTTATTTTTCATGCTAGAGAGGTTTACCAATTGTTTTATGCTATTTATGCCTGTCTTTTGCAAATATAGGAAATCTTATTATTGTGAGTAGACAAGTCTTGATAATTGGGAATACATCTTTAACTTGCTGAGATTATCTACATCAATTTCAACTCTCCCAGGCTTGATTGAGGACTTTTCTTGCTCACTCTACAATCTTGCAAAGAAATAGAGGGAAAACGATAGAATAAGAAAGACTAGAGATCTCATCAAGAAAATTAAAGATACCAAGGGAACATTTCATGCAAAGATGGGCTCAATAAAGGACAGAAATGGTATGGACCTAACAGAAGCAGAAGATATTAAGAAGAGGTGGCAAGAATACACAGAACTATACAAAAAAGATCTTCATGACACAGATAATCATGATGGTGTGATCCCTCACCTAGAACCAGACATCCTGGAATGTGAAGTCAAAAGGACCTTAGGAAGCATCACTATGAGCAAGTCTAGTGGAGGTGATAGAATTCCAGTTGAGCTATTTCAAATCCTGAAAGATGATGCTGTGAAAGTGCTGCATTCAATATGTCAGCAAATTTGGAAAACTCAGCAGTGGCCACAGGACTGAAAAAGATCAGTTTTCATTCCAATCCCAAAGAAAGGCAATCCCAAAGAATGTTCAAACTCCCATACAATTGCACTTATCTCACATGCTAGTAAAGTAATGCTCAAAATTCTCCAAGCCAGGCTTAAGCTATATGTGAACTGTGAACTTCCAGATGTTCAAACTGGTTTTAGAAAAGGCAGAGGAACCAAAGATCAAATTGCCAACATTTGCTGGATCATCGAAGAAGCAAGAGAGTTCCAGAAAAACATCTATTTCTGCTTTATTGACCATGCCAAAGCCTTTGACTGTATGGATCACAATAAACTCTGGAAAATTTTGAAAGAGATGGGACTACCAGACCACCTGACCTGCCTCTTGAGAAACCTGTATGCAGGTCAGGAAGCAACAGTTAGAATTGGACATGGAACAACAGACTGGTTCCAAATAGGAAAAGGAGTACGTCAAGGCTGTATATTGTCACCCTGCTTGTTTAACTTACATGCAGAGTACATCATGAAAAATGCTGGGCTGGAGGAAGCACAAGCTGGATTCAAGATTTCTGGGAGCCATATCAGTAACCTCAGATATGCAGATGACACCACCCTTATGGCAGAAAGTGAAGAAGAACTAAAGGGATTCTTGATGAAAGTGAAAGAGGAGAGTGAAAAGTTGGCTTAAAACTCAACATTCAGAAAACTAAGATCATGGCCTCCAGTCCCATCACTTCATGGGAAATAGATGGGGAAACAGTGAAAACAGTGGCTGACTTTATTTTTTTGGGCTCCAAGATCACTGCGGATGGTGACTGCAGCCATGAAATTAAAAGACGCTTACTCCTTGGAAGGAAAGTTATGACCAACCTAGAGAGCATATTAAAAAGCAGAGACATTACTTTGCTAACCAAGGTCTGTCTAGTCAAGGCTATGGTTTTTCCAGTGGTCATGTATGGATGTGAGAGTTGGAATATAAAGAAATCTGAAAGCAGAAGAATTGATGCTTTTGAACTGTGGTTTTGGAGAAGACTCTTGAGAGTCCCTTGGACTGCAAGGAGATCCAACCAGTCCATCCTATAGGAAATCAGTCCTGAGTGTTCATTGGAAGGACTGATGTTGAAGCTGAAACGCCAATATTTTGGCTACCTGATGCATAGAGCTGACTCATTTGAAGAGATCCTGATGTTGGGAGAGATTGAAGGCAGGAGGAGAAGGGGACGACACTGTATGGCATCACCGACTCAATGGACATGAGATGGGTAAACTCTGGGAGTTGGTGATGGACAGGGAGTTGTGGCGTGCTGCGGTTCACGGGGATCTTGGGTTGCATCTCAATTTTACCTACTTTTTCCCCCCTCTGGAATTAATTTTATACTCTTATTTTTGTTTCCCCTGTAACATTTTTCTGTAAATAGTTTGACGATCACTAGTTTTAATTGATATAAGTTTGCTAATTTCAGTTTTCTGGCTCTGTGTCAGTCAAGATTCAATCAGGAGAAAATAACTACATAGTATTTGATACCAATAAATTTAATATAAAGAATTGTTATTGCTAATTAGAAGGAGGAAACCATAAAGAGGCAAGAGTTAAAGGAAAGCTAAAACATGGAGATGATAAACATGGGAGGGGGTGAAGAGTTCCTTTCTAAGACTAGGATTCACACCCAAAGGAGAAGGCATATTTTTTTATGAAAACACTTTTTGCATATGCAAGCATTCTCTATGTTGCTCTGGGCCATCACTGCTCAACAGTCACTGGACAAGCAAAAAACACTTTTCCTGGGTGCAGGAAAGCCAAGGCTTGGGAACCAACTGCTGGGTTGCCTGCAAGAGTCCCTAGAAATTTATCTACAGGAAGCCACTGAGACCCACAGAGAAAATTTTCATCTTGATAGTTCAGCCCCCAAGTTAATTTTGCTTATCTTAACATCCCTGTTCCTTTATTAATACTTTCCACAGGTGCTAGAAGGAGTCTCTCTATCCATCATCCATAGTTTCTCTGTGTTTCATTGTGAACCATTGTAAGAAATGTTCATCATTTTTTTTTTTAAACAGAGGGCAAAGAAATAGAAGATAAACATGCTGTGAAAATGTCTGCTTCACTCATTCAAAGTAACTGGGAATGGTTAAAGCAAAGATTTGATCTTCTGAGAGTAGTAAAAGCTCTATCTTTAGGCATTCCAGTTTAGCCCATGAGAATCTGCTGTAGTCAACTAACCAAGAAGCATTTACTTTTTGTAGAATCATAAAGTATGGTTTTGTTGCTGTTTAGGACAAGAGGGAAATAAAGATATCAGCCAACAAATTTAACCACATCTGTCAGCCTTCAGAGCCTGCACTCTTCCCTAAATGTACAGCTAGAATTTAATTTTTAAATCAAGAACTTCACTTTAAGGAGGATAATGATTTCCCCTTCCCTCTACATGTCAGGATATCTCTAGGTCTTTATTTTTACTTTATCTCCTCTTATCACAGAAGTGACACTGCCTATGGAACCTTATCAGGCATATTGGATTGGGTTTAGGGTCATTATTGGCAAGCCTCTAGCTGTTTTGCATTGAACAAATCAATTTATATCTCTAAATCTGTTAAATGGGGAACTTATATATAATTCTCTGGCAACAGTTATTGTCACATATTGTTAAGAGAGTCTTTATTTCCCATGCTAATGTCTACCAGGAACCTCAGAATCTTCAACTACAACATAAAGGAAGGAGGTTGGGTTGAAACATTTCTATTTTATACACGAAGTAGTAGAAAATTAACTCTAAGCAAACTGAAAATTATAAATATTCCTAACCCTAAAGCAACTACCAAAAATGCAAAAAAAGCATAGTTAACAGTCAAATAGATAAATTAGAACAGACTTATGAAAATATTCAAATACATATGAAGGCAGAAAGGAAGAACAGAGAAACAAAATCAGATGACTAATAATAAAATTAAAACATGAATTCAACCTTATCAATGATACAATAGATTAAATAGCCCAGAAAAGAAACATTTACATTAAAAAAAAAAAATCCTCAAGGCCCAGATTGTTTATCTGATGAATTTCTTCAGTTCATCTTCCTCCTAAAAAGTGGAAGATGAGGGAACAGTTCTGGACTCATTTTAAGAGGCCAATTAAGTCTGATGATAACACATACATTATAAACAAAATACAAGAAAGAAAATAAAGAAAAACAAAAGCAAACACCTTTCACAAATACACTTTACAAAAATCCTGCAAAATAGCAAATAAAAAACATCAGGTTTATTATCCGTATATAAAACAGATAATAAATCAAGACCAGAAGAGTTTCTCATAGGAATGTTGCTTTTACTTTTGAATAATTAGTTTAATTAATCATCTTAACAGACTAAAAGATCTGTTGGAAGACCAACATCAAGATAAAAAAATAACAAAAAAAAATGCAAAAAAATAAAAATAAAAGACCTCAGCAAAGTAAGAATAAGAGGGAAATTCCTCAGTCTAATAAAAAAATCTACAAAAAAGTTACAGCTAACGTTAAACTCAATGGATAATCTGTTTTTTCCTAAAGATAGCATCCCTTCTTAGTATTCCTTTTCCCTCAATGTTATGCCCTTTCAATTAATCTCTCCTTTTTTACTAAAGAAGTCTCTCAAGATGTTAGTTTATATATTTTGTCTCTGTTTTCATTATTTTCCCTCTTCTCAGCTCCTTGAAGTCTAACATCTTTACCCATCGGTTCATGCTGGAGAGCTCACACTTGCCTAACTCTCCATGGCATTTGTTTTCTCATGCTTGACAATCTCTAGGTACTGGCTGCTCCTTCTCACTTGCCCTTGGCTCTGGAATTATCTAGGTAGGTTCTGGGGTTTTACTTTTCTGAGCTTTAGCCATACCTCCACATCTTTGTCACGAAACTTTTTCTAACCAAAAGGAAGGGAAAGCTCAGTAAGATCAAACTGACTCATGTACTTGAAGCTATGGTTGTGTGATGTCAAGCAATTGGACAAACAGGATTTCTTTCTATCGATTTGAACTCTCCCCATTCTTTCCTCCTACCTAGCTGACATTCCTTCTAGATTTTTATCTACATTGTTGTTGTTGTTTAGTTTCTAAGCTCTGTCCAACTGCTTTGCAACTCATGGACTGCAGCCCACAGGGCTCCTGTGTATAGGATTTCCCAGGCAAGAATACTGGAGTGGGTTGCCATTTGCTTCTCCAGGGGATCTTCCTGACCCAGTGATCAAACCATAGTCTCTTGCATCTCCTGAACTGACGGGTGAATTCTTTACCATTGTGCCACCTGTGAAGTCCATTCAGTGGCTATGATGTGTTTATCATTATACTTGATAACTAGTTGTTATTCAGAAAGGGACTATCTATCTACCTGTCTTTCTGCCAGTATTTCTGCCTTTCCTTGTCTTGATGACTTCTTCTTAAGGACTGCTGGCTTACCTGATTCTCACCAGTTCCTGAATGACTTGGAGTCCCTGTTTCTCACTTGCTTACTCCTCTGTTGGTGAACACCAGCCCTGCATGTCTGTTCCCACAGCCTGCCTTGGTCTTCTGACACACATACTTTGGAATAGTTCTTATCAACTCAAAGGCTCCTTCCCACCTTCAGGGTCACATGTTATGGAGGCATTTGTTTAAACTCTTCAGGAGAAGGAGCTGGCACCTGAGACACACTCAGAGCCACTTTCCCAGACCTCCTGTTTCCTCACTTGCAGTTGCAGCAATATAGCACGTGCATCCTTTAAGGCACTATCTCAGCCCAAATGAGGAATCCAATCCCATATGCCGAAATCTTACCAGCTCAGCACGTAGACCTTGCATATCTAATTAAGATGAAGCTCTTGGGACCGGCATGAGCATCTCAGAGTTTTAGGAGTTCAGCCAGTGAGTGGGAAGTGAGCTGGAGAAAGTTGATATTGTTAATGATAAAGGACAGCGCCTTTAAGAGCATCTGAGGAGCTCAGTCTTAAAAGGCCTTCTTTTCTAACATTTTGTTTTATAAGTAGAGGTTTTAATTATAATAAAGTTAATCATTTAACATTTAAATCTTCATTTGTTATACTTATTGAATGTGGAAACACTCTGGGAGTTTTCTTTTTCTCTACTCTCTCAGAAGGCTATCCAGGGCATTGGAAAAATAAATAAAAACCACATCAAGCAAACCTGAGGATTTGTGATCATCTGAGGAGGGATTGGGGGTGGGAGGAGAAGGGGATGACAGAGGATGAGATGGCTGGATGGCATCACCGACTTGATGGACATGAGTTTGAGTAAACTCCGGGAGTTGGTGATGGACAGGGTGACCTGACGTGCTGCGATTCATGGGGTCACAAAGAGTCGGACACGACTGAGTGACTGAACTGAACTGAACTAAACTGAAGTACAGAGCCCTACGAACAGCATATTAGAGTTGTGCTTTTATTTATATTTCTAGTAATAAGAATAACTAAAATCTACAAGACTCTATCAGTAACATAAGCTGGAGCAAGTGTTTAATTTTTGTATGTGTGTTCAGTTTCCTCATCTATAAAATGAGACTATAGCATTACTGCCATATAGGAATACTGTGAGAAGTGAAGTAGTTCACATATGTAAGTACTTAGAATACTGTCTGCTATTTTCCTGCTTTCTTTTATTTACAAGTCTGGCATTTCTCATCAGGGTGTCGGACTCATCAAATATGTTCATTTTGGCTCGCCTCTGACCCTGACAGGAGGCCTTTATACAGACAACAAATTGTCCTTCAGGAAAATATGCACAAATAGTCAATTAGAATTTGTAGTGGATCTTCCCTGCTGTGTTCTTCCCGAGCATGTGTTCTATCTTTAGTTGGAGAATATGTTGTGCTTCTCACAGGCTTTCAAACTCCCAGATGCCCAAGGAACATTCAAACAATTAGTTCCCTTTCTTTTCTTGGGTGGTTGTGTAATAAATATACTATAGCTAATAAGCAGTGAGCAAAGATCCACCAGATAAGGCTCTGCCAATAAGTCTTTATTTTGACTCTTTCAGAACTTCATTTCCTCTAACGTTAAGCTGAGAGTCCATGTCATGCACTTGCAGAAAGGCTTTGAGTATCAAATGCAATCATTACACAGATGCAATTTAAAAATAGTAATGTTTTGTATAAAACTGAAAGTTGATAATAATGATTGGTTACACTGTAAACTGTTATTATTACAATTAAAGGCCTTTCTTGGTGGCTCAGACGGTAAAGGCTCCAACTAAAATGCAGAAGGCCTGGGTTCAATCCCTGCGTTGGAAAGATCCCCTGGTGAAGGGAATGGCTACCCATTCCAGTATACTTGCCTGGAGAATTCCATGGAAAGAGGAGCCTGGCAGGCTACAGTCCATGGGGTTGCACAGAGTTAAATATGACTGGCTGACTAACACATGCATATATACATACATTACAATTAAAAGCAGAACACACATTACCCAATCTATACTGAGGATGCCTATAAGTTGGATCTTTTCCAAGTGTGGAGACAGAGTGTTCATTTCAAAATCAAACTCTGCCACAGCAACAGTAGAGCTAAGACCACAAAGGAGACATATGGATCATGGTGTCCTGATCCTTCCAAGAGAGGTAGATGCTAGAAGTACGCACTCTGCATGTCTCTGGAGGAAATTCTGATCAACCATCCCCCTACAACAACTAAACCTAAAGTTGGGTCCTGAGAGGAACACCAGAGTTTGTGAAAGCTGAGATTTTTACTGTGACCCTAAAGATAGAAACAACCTGATACCATGTGGGGTCAAGACTGGATGACTGAGCCCTTTCAAACTGTGACATTTTTGGATGCAGTAAGTTTATAACTGTGAAACACCAATGAAAACAACCAGTACTTAGGTACCATTTTATGTACTGAGAGCTATTTTGAGAGCTTTGCACATTACTCCTTCAACCTATACAACAACCCTATGAGTCAGGTACTTCTAGGATCTCATTAATAAATGAGAAAGTGGATGCACAGAGAAGTTAAGAAACTTGCCCAAGGAACATAGTCATCAGCAATAGGGCCAGAATTTGAATCCAGGTAGATTGCCTCAGAGTCACAGTCTTCACCACACTTTCCAGTCTTGAGGTCGAAACAGAGTTTTTCCATCCAAACTAACTTCACTTCTCCTTTTTCTACTTCTTTGCTCAAAGCAGATGTAGATCAGATCATCCTCAAAGAAGGTCATTTCCCTAAGAACATGCTCCTTTCAGGTCTGATGTTATCACGATATCCCAGAAGTACATCTTCTAAATAAGCAGCTTCAACCATTAATCCAACAGATAGTGAGCCCTGGCTTTCTCAGTTACTGGATTAGGAAGAGAAGAATAAACAGGAAATGCGAATGCCTCTCATGACTCACACATCCATAATGGTAGAAAGAAAAAGTACAATTACAGTAGAGAATTAGAGGTACTTATCACAAAAAAAAATCATGTTTTTACTGTCATAAAGACCTCAAGTCCATAGCACTCTGCCTCTCATGGAAATGTCCCATGACAGAAGTGAATTTACCCACAAGCATTCTCCCTTGGCAAGTCTGTCTGGTGCAAATGACTGCACTTTTGTAGTCATGAACTGGTCCTAGAGAGCTCATCCTGGAGATTCAAGAAAGTCCCAAGTGAAATTATTGTTCAAAAATTGAAGAAAGCATTTTCTAAATGAGGCTTATCCCCAGCAAAACTAATTAAAGTGACCCCCCAAAGGGCACTGCATGTTGCCTTTGTAATTTAAGACAAAATTGAGATACTTCAAGCCATTGACTGTGTGGATCACAACAAACTGTGGAAAATTCTGAAAGAGATGGGAATATAAGACCACCTGACCTGCCTCTTGAGAAATCTGTATGCAGGTCAAGAAGCAACACTTAGAACCAGACATGGAACAACAGACTGGTTCCAAATAGGGAAAGGAGTGTGTCAAGGCTGTATATTGTCACCCTGCTTATTTAACTTTCATACAGAGTATATCATGCAAAATGCGAGGCTGCATGAAGTACAAGCTGGAATCAAGATTTCCAGGAGAAATATCAATAACCTCAGATATGTAGATGACATCACCTTATGGAAGAAAGCTAAGAGGAACTAAAGAGCCGCTTGATGAAAGTGAAAGAGGAAAGTGAAAAAGTTGGCTTAAAACTCAGCATTAGAAAAACAAAGATCATGGCATCTGGTCCCATCACTTCATGGCAAATAGATGGGCAACAGTGGAAACAGTGGCTGACTTTATTTTTTTGGGTTCCATAATCACTGCAGATGGTGACTGCAGCCATGAAATTAAAAGATGCTTGCTCCTTGGTAGGAAAGCTATGACCACCCTAGACAGCATGTTAAAAGGCAGAGACATTACTTTGCCAACAAAAGTCCGTCTAGTCAAAGCTATGGTTTTTTACAATAGTTATGTGTGGATGTGAGGGTTGGACTATAGAAAAAGCCTAAGAATTGATGCTTTTGAACTATGTTGTTGGAGAAGACTCTTGAGAGTCCCTTGGACTGCAAGGAGATCCAACCAGTCAACCCTAAAGGAAATTAGTCCTGAATATTCATTGGAAGGACTGATGCTGAAGCAGAAGCTCCAATACTTTGGCCACCTGATACGAAGAACTGACTCATAGAAAAGACCCTGATGCTGGGAAAGATTGAAGGGGAGAGGAGAAGGGGATGAGAGAGAATGAGATGGTTGGATGGCATCACTGATGCAATGGACATGAGTTTGAGCAAGCTCAGGGAGTTAGTGATGGACAGGGAAGCCTAGCGTGCTGCAGTCCATGGGGTTTCAGAGAGTTTGACATGGCTGAGTGACTGAACTGAACTGAGATACTTCAGACCCAATAATCTACATTAGGAATAGTCAGAGAATCACAGAACTTAGATCTCTGCTGGATTTCCAAGTTGACCTCATTTAGTATCAATGAAAGCATCCTGGTGATTTACATATTCTCTGTTTGAGGTGGTTTAATATCTAAGAGATGACTTTTTTGTAAAGTGTTCCTGGATATACTTAAGTTTTAGAAATTAGTGTATTACAACAAGGCAATATATTTCTCGCTCTAACATCTAACTCTTGTACTCTGAGTCTTCTTGGATTGAAATAAGTATCTTTCCATTTTCCTTCCTTCTCATTTTTATCCTCTCTGTCTTCCAAATCAAGATTTGACTTATTAAGATACTAATTTATACATTCATTTAACACATGTATACAGGCGTTAAAAGTCTATACAGTTAGTATGGATGGAAGTGGAAGATGGGCAGAGTCTTACTTCCCCCAGGGAATTTAACAGCTTTATATCTGATTCAGATTTTTTTTAAGGCAAGGAAAATATTGAAAGGGTGGAAAATGTCACAAGTGTCAGACAAAATAGAAAAGTCTGAGTGACATGCCATGGGCGAAAGTGGATGGGGAAGGACTCTGTGGCTTTAGAAGGACAGTAAATGTGGCCCCCCTGAGATCTGGACCATTGTCATAGACTTTTTGGAAGCTGAGGGGCAGTGCTTTTGTTCTTATCACACAAATGTCTAAGTATTTTAGTCTTTGTCTGACTATAGCGCTCACAAACTGGTCCAAATGCCATGACCTTAATTGCAGAAGGTTCTACCTCAATATTTTATATCCTGACTGTATGATTTAGTTATAATGCACTTGGGCCTAGGGCACCTTAGGTGGCACCTAGGCCACCTCTGATATGGAGGATGGAAGTTTCTTTATTCATAGTGAAGTCATATATCGTACATGGGACAACTAAAATGACTCTTGAAATCCATTGCTTCACTTGAATCTCAGTTTTTCACTCATGGCTTCTTTGTTCTTGGCCAGAAATCTCCAACTTCATTCTGGGTTTTGCTCAGCTCAAGTACTGAATCTAGGAACGAACACACACACTCCTACCCCCATCCCCAAGGAGTATAAGTATACTTCAGATTCTCAATTTTCTTTAAAACAAATAGCAATGTTATTTCAGTATTGGCTCTCAGTATTTGATAATTTTCTTAAGTAATGACTATTTCTGGAATTAGTATCCAGTATGATATGGTGAATGCGTGACTCTGGTATTTAATGCATGATTTTTTTAATTTTGAAAAGTTACAATTGGTTCTGTTGTTCCTTGATGGAATTATATAACACAAAGCTTTTTGACCCCTTCAGTTGGTTCTGCCTTTCAAATTGAGGGATTTCTGTTCCTCACCCCCTTCATCCCTTTCTCAATATGGCATTTTTACAACTGGAGTGAAGATAGGAATTACTGTTTTGAAATACTGCATCTACAACTTGTTCATAACAGTCATCAGGCAGAAGGAAAGGTCAGATGATTTAAGGCTTGCAATTTGGGTACCTAAGTGCTCTAAGTTGAATTCCTTAAATTGTAGTGGTCCTTATTTATTACCTATTAAGGTTTGACATGAATGAGGCATCAAATGACATCTTTTAAAGCTAAGGATGTCCTGTAGTGAAAGGTCTGGGGATTCACAAATGAAATGAGTAAAATGAAAATACACCTGGATATTCCACAGCAGCAGCAGCATAGGTTCTGTGACTAGATGGCTGTGTCTCCAGGGAGGTTCTGCTGAATTTGCCCCCTTTATCTCATCCTCACTGTCACTGTCTTCATGCAAGACTTTTCTTTTCTTAGATTGGTAAGAAATACCAATATTCCTTTTCTTCTGTGTCATTCTACAGTTAATTTTCATATTGCTATCAAATATTTTGAAATTCCAATTCTAGTGACTCGCTTACTTTCTTAAAGCTGTGGAATGGTTGTTTCCTTCACATTAGAGTTCAAACCCTTAGCAGAACATAATATAGGGTTATTTTATTTCCTAATGGGCACTTGACTTCTAATCTCATCGTGTCCCTTTAAGCATCTTGAATTCTAGCCATGCTGAAGTAGTCCTCAAACATCTCAGTCTCCTTTTCCCGATTTCAAACCAGTTTGCTCTTCTATGTCCAGTTCTAACTGTTGCATCTTGACCTGCATACAGATTTCTCAGGATGCATGTCAGATGATCTGGTATTCCCATCTCTTTAAGAATTTTCCACAGCTTTTTGTGATACACACAAAGGCTTTGGCATAGTCAATAAAGCAAAAATAGATGTTTTTCTGGACCTCTCTTGCTTTTTTATGACCCAACATATGTTGGCAATTTGATCTCTGGTTCCTCTGCCTTTTTTAAATCCAGCTTGAACATTTGGAATTTCATGGTTCATGTACTATTGAAGCCTGGCTTGGAGAATTTTGAGCATTGCTTTGCAGGTGTGTGAGATGAGTGCAATTGTGTGATAGTTTGAACATTCTTTGGCATTGCCTTTCTTTGGGATTGGAATGAAAACTGACTTTTTCCAGTCCTGTGACCACTGCTGAGTTTTCCAAATTTTCTATTTGGAAATAGTAAATTTGGAGTGCAGCACTTTCATAGCATCGTCTTTCAGGATTTGAAATAGCTCAGCTGGAATTCCATCACCTCCACTAGCTTTGCTCATAGTGACGCTTCCTAAGGCCCACTTGACTTCGCATTCCAGGATGTCTGGCTCTAGGTTAGTGATAACAACATCATGGTTATCTGGTTCATGAACATCTTCTTTGTATAGTTCTTCTGTATATTCTTGCCACTTCTTCTTAATATCTTCCGCTTCTGTTAGGTCCATACCATCTCTGTCATAAATGTCAAAAAGTCCATCTTTGTCATAAATGCCTTTTTGAGATATTTTCTCTCTATTCAAATTTGGTGTGAGTTTCTGTCATGAATGAGTGTTGAATTTTTTTTTCAAATGGTGTTTCTATGTCTATTGTGATCATGTAAGGAAACACATATTTTATTTTTAATTGCTACTGGCAGATTTTGGATTGGCCAAACAGTTCATTTGGGCTTTTCCATTACCCCTTATAATAAAATCCAAAGGAACTTTCTGGCCCACCCAATAAATATGTTGATCATAATGTAATGATGTTAACCAGAATTGAGCTAAATGTAGTCTTTAATTTGTAGACATATGTCATTTATGAAATGTTTTCATTTAAATTTTCTCATTTGATACCAGCAACTGTCTATGGTAAACAATATCCTTTTCTAGGATTTAATTTTACTCTCCTTTTCATCTGAGGAACAAGAACTCAGAAACAATAAGGAATTGTACAGTGTTTATTGCTTTATCATGATCTTTTGATACCTAATGCACACTTCCATTTTCAAAGATGTTGTAATATAGCATTAACTGTATAATGAAAATAAATAATAGTAAGAAAATATTATATATTTTATTATTACACTAAAAAATGATTATTGTTATACATGCCCTCTTTTTGCCCTTGTGCATGTGTATATATATATATATATATATATATATATATATATATATAAACACATACACATCATGTTTATAGCAAAAGACAAATATTAGTGAGACTTTTTTGTTTTTTTTTCCTTTGTTCATGTCATCTTCACTTTGTAGCATTATTTCAGTGATCTTTTCACACAATAGAGTTGTAGTTCCAGAAGTGAGTCATAATATGAGTTGTTTGTACAATAGAGGTTCTATTTAATGAATATTTGATTTGGAGCATTCCAAAACTTGTATAACAAAAGTATGAGTTCATAAACAAGAAAATAATACTCTAAAAGCCTGTATAACTTCAATATGTAAAAGGAGGCTTCATTCAGAAATTATTGATTCTTTGTTGGCACAAATTCTAGAAACTTGGTTTTCAGATTGCCTAAACCATGTCTCACTTTTTTTTTTAAATTTATTTTAATTGGAGGCTAATTAAGTTACAGTATTGTAGTGGTTTTTGCCATACATTGACATGAATCAGTCATGGGTGTACATGTGTCCCCCATCCTGGACCCCCCTCCCACCTCCCTCCCCATCCCATCCCTCTGGGTCATCCCAGTGCACCAGCCCCGAGCACCCTGTCTCATGCATTGAGCCTGGACTGGAGACCTGTTTCACATATGATAATATACATGTTTCAATGGTATTCTCTTAAATCATCCTACCTTTGCCTTCTCCCACAGAGTCCAAAAGACTGTTCTTTATATCTCTGTCTCTTTTGCTGTCCTGCATATAGGGTCATCATTACCATCTTCCTAAATCCCATATATATGTGTTAGTATACTGGATTGGTGTTTTTCATTCTGACTTACTTCACTCTGTATAATAGGCTCCAGTTTCATCCACCTCATCAGAACTGATTCAAATGCATTATTTTTAATGGCTGAGTAATATTCCATTGTGTATATGTACCACAGCTTTCTTATCCATTCATCTGCCGATAGACGTCCAGGTTGCTTCCATGTCCTGGCTATTATAAACAGTGCTGCAATGAACATTGCGGTACATGTGTCTCTTTCAGTTCTGGTTTCCTCGGTGTGTATGCCCAGCAGTGGGATTGCTGGGTCATATGGCAGTTCTATTTCCAGTTTTTTAAGGAATCTCCCCACCGTTCTCCATAGTGGCTGTACTAGTATGCATTCCCACCAGCAGTGTAAGAGGGTTCCCTTTTCTCCACACCCTCTCCATCATTTATTGTTTGTAGACCTTTGAGAGCAGCCATTCTGACTGGGGTGAGATAGTAAACCATGTCTCATTTAAAGCACAACATGTGTCAATGATAACTGTCATTTTCACTGAGCATTTATTGACTAGTTGACAGAGATGAAGCCCTATACTATACTCTGAAGCTACAAAAGTATAGAACACATGGTCCTATTTTCTGATATCTAAATGTAAAGTTAGAGAAACTTGGCGTAAATAAAAAAAGTAGTAACAGTAAAAAAGTAGAACACTCAGAACATAAAAAAAAAAAAGCTTCAGAAGAAAGTTTCCAGATTTTAAAAGAGGGAATAAAATGGATAACTTAAAGTTTAAAATGAAAACAGTGACAAAGGAAACTGAAACAAAAACAAAAAACAGATACAATGAACTCAACACTGAAATATGAGGCCACATTTTTCTTTTTCCATTCGCTGAGAAACATCATGGCCTCAACTGTTTCACCTCAGCTATTTCTAAGCAAGTCATTGTAACATTTACTCACGGAACTTGGATAACTAAAGCTAGTTAGGCTCATATAGCAGAAAAAAGCCCAACTCTCCACAGCAACAGTAACCTAACAGAGAGGCTACAAGGATCAAGGATGGGCTCAAAAGTCATCCTGCCTGGGATTGAAGTCCTAGATTCATGAACTGTGAACAGACAAATTTTTAACCTGTTTATGTTTTGATTTATTCAGCTGAAAGGGAGAGTAGAATATTTTCATAATGAAGTTACTGTGAGGATTGAAACAAAAATTATAAAGCACATAAAGCAGTATCTGATATATTGATAAATTTCAACATAAACTATTACTTAATAATAATGAAAGCAACCATGTCAGTAACATTTACCTATGTACCAGGCTTCCAAGATGACACTAGTGGTAAAGAACCCACATGTCAAGAGACGCAGGTTTGATCCCTGGATCAGAAAGATCCCCTGGAGCAGGACATGGCAACCCACTCCAGTATTCTTGCCTGGAGAATCCTTTGGACAGAGGAGCCTGGCGGGCTACAGTCCATAGGGTCGCACAGAGTCAGACACGACTGAAGTGACTTGGTACACACACATGTACCATGCACTGTTCTAAATTTTTTACACACACACACACACACACACACACACACACACACACATGTGTATAAATGTTGAAGATTTTTTATTTGAAATATAACTGTTTTACAATGTTATGTTAGTTTCTGCTGTATAACAGAGTGAATCAGTCAATATATACATATATAGCCCCTCTCTTTTGAGCCTCCCTCCCACCCCACCCCCCATTCAACCCCCCTAGGTTGTCACAGAGCAATGAGCTGAATTCCCTGTGCTACACAGCAGCTTCCTGCTAGCTATCTTTTAATTCACTCAGCCCTTACATCAGCCATAGGAGGGAGTTACTGTTTTTATTCCCATTTTCCACTTGAGAAAACCAAATCTCAGAGCTATAAATAACTTGATCAAGGATCTACCTACTTAAGTAGAAGAGCTACGATTTTCACCAAGTGCTTTGTCCCTCAAAACCTCTTTAATATTGCCAACACAGTACTGTTCATAATAAAAATATATAAATATTAGAGTGATCAGAAAATACATTAAGCCATAATGCATTGTAATGCAGTGATCATCTTGTCATTGAAGAATTAAACAGAAAGCATCCAGTTAAGAGGCTGGACTATATAGTCTGTGTAGTTGCTAATTATTTATTTAAGTTAATGTTGGGTCAATCAGTAAAGTCACTCAGTCATGTCCGACTATTTGCAACCCCATGAACTGCAGCACGCCAGGCTTCCTTGTCCATCACCACTCCTGGAGCTTGCTCAAACTCGTGTCCATTGAGTCGATGATGCCATCCAACCATCTCATCCTGTCGTCCCCTTCTCCTCCTGCCTTCAATCTTTTCTACCATCAGGGTCTTTTCAAATGAGTCAGTCCTTCCCATCAGGTGACCACAGTATTGGAGCTTCAACTTCAGCATCAGGCCTTCCAATGAACATTCAAGACTGATCTCCTGTAGGATTGACTGGTTTGATCTCCTTGCAATCCTAGGGACTCTAGAGTCTTCTCTAGCACCACAGTTCGAAAGCATCAATTCTTTAGTGCTCAGCTTTCTTTATGGTCCAACTCTCACACCCATACATGGTTACTGGAAAAACCATAGCTTTGAGTAAATGGAACTTTGTCAGCAAAGTAATGTCTCTTCTTTTTAATATGCTATCTAGGTTAGTCATACCTTTTCTTCCAAGGAGCAAGTGTCTTTTAATTTCATGGCTGCAATCACCATCTGCAGTGATTTTGAAGCCCCCCAAAATAGTCTGTCACTTTATTGAGTTGGGTCATGGTCAATCAAAAGTAAAAGAATGTTTTATTTTTATTCTTTAAGGAGGTAGATATGTTGATGCCCACTGAAGAATGTATGCTCTCAGAAATTGCTTAAATGTGGGATGTAAAGCTCCAATTATCCTTCAGATATATATCTATAATTATGTGTGTGTGTGTGTGTATATATATATATGTATATATATATATGATTTATATAAAAGCTGGATCAACTATTTTTGTAACATTATCATGCGAAAGGGAGGAAATAAGAGTGTACATGTGATAAAATTATTTCTAGGAGTCACTGAGATAATTATTAAAAAGTATCTAACACAGCACATGGCAAGTGGTAAATACTCACTGAGCAGTATTATTCTATTTTGTAATGAAATATTAATTTGTTAGTAGGTGCAAAGGCAAATACACATTGGATATTTGTCAATAACCATCAATTTAAAAATAAGCATTATTCTTATTTTTATTTTTTATAACAAAATACCAAACCCATACAAAAAAGTAGACAAATCATGAATATACATATCATTGATTTATTGGAGCAACTGTGGCCAAGAAACAGAATTTCCCAGATCAAAAGACTTTGCATGTGTACACATTTATGGATAGCTGAATTACTTTTCTGGTTACTTTCAGGAAATACAAATGGTCCAGTCTGATATAAAAATCCAAAGTTTGCACTTGTGCTAAATGTTGGCTTATCCAGTGGTTCTGACAGGGGAATAATGATGGAAGGAAAGAAGGAGAATGCTGCGTGGTTCCATTGTGATTGGCAGTGCTGTGAGCTAGTTTCAGTCTCCCTGAGCTTGCCAGGTGTTTAGTAATCTTTCTCACACAGGAGCATGTTTGTTGATCTTCTGAAACCTGCTTCCCTTCTCACTGGGAATCACGCATGCTGTTCCCTTAATGCTGGCAGACACATTTCCTTCTGTCTCCTTTCTTACAACTTGTGTATCTTCTGAACATTCAGCAGTGTACATTCTTCACACTGAGGTGTCCTCAGCCCTTAGGGTGCCCTGTTTGGACAGGAGATTCTGCAGAATAAAACTGCCTTATGTCAGATATTCTCACTTTCTTTGATTTGACAAACCCAGAGCTGCAAGCCACTTGGTCTGTCATAAGCCTAGCTAGCCATCCAGATGCAGTATCACCTTTGGATTTCTCCATCTCTGTCTGTGGGTCAAAATCCAATTCATCCTGCCTCTCAAGCCTGAGGGAACAAACAGGTCAACAAATTGGTGCCTTCAGAACTCCTCTCCTAGGCTTGAGGTGGGACGGGCACTCCTGCCCTTCCCTGCAAAGCTAATCTCTCTATAGGAATATTTTTACTATTCTCAGCTTTTCCAACCATCTTTAAAAGCTGGACATGAGAGATGGAACTGTCATTTCCCCAAAAAAATTACATTTGCACATCTCATATGTTGGTCTCACATCATACTTTGGTACAGGGCATCTATTACCTTTTAGAAATAATAAGTCCTGACACCATCAGTTTTTCATTTTACCTTCATGACAAACCCTGATACAGCCATCGATTGTTCATTTTATAGAAAAATGCAAAGTATAATATTCAGTAAATTTCACAAGGAAACAAATGAAGCCAGTCTACAAAATGTTTAAAAGTGTGGGCTCTTATTATTTATTCACCTTGAGATCATACCTAGAGATCTCCCTGGGCAAGACAACTCAGTAGGCTAGAGATGCAGCAGTGGGACTTTGATGACTGGAATTTCCTAAAGCTATCAAAATTCAGAACCGTATGTTACACACATGCCATGTGCTTGGAAACACAAGGCTTTAAATTTAGGGAAAGTTAATTCATTATGATCAAGGAGAGTGAGTTAGATGTGAGGAGAAAAAAAAAATAGAGATTCTTTTTCCATGGGAATCCTGAAATAAGGCAAAATGTAGGAACAAAATCAAATCAGGGGAAATCCAGAAGATCCAAGAAAATGACTTGAAGGGACCAGACTGGACAAAATGTACTTGGACAGAGGCCACTGGAGAATATGGAAAAATCAACTCAGTTGCTTTAAGGTGTTAGATGTTACCAGTGACAATTTTCTCATATTCATCTCATGTCTCTTACAAAAGTAGGTTTTAAAATAAATTGAATTTCAGAAATAGAGTTTTAATGATGAGATGGTATCTTGGCTATGGTCTGCAGTGAAATTTCACAGATCTGATCAAGGTGTGATTTAAAATAAGTTGTGATCACACTAAGAGCAATCTTGAGACTATAATCACCTTGGATATCTCAGCTCAGTTAAATCTATAAAGGAGATGTACCAGAGCTTGTCAGTACTTTACATTTATTTCCTCCTTACCATGGGCCAATATCTGAATTCTGATACCAGGCATGGCCGTTGTCATTCACACACAGAGAAGAAAACTGCAAAGTATTGTATTGGGATGGCAAGAGTTTTAACAATTCTCCAGAGAGACTGGTTCTTCTCCAAACTTTCATATATCTTATCTTAGTAGAATTATTTGTATACTGAAAAGAGTGAGGGGATGAGAATTCTCTCTTGAATTAAATTGTTGAGTAGAAAATAATCATATTGTTTCAGATCAAGATTTCTATACCTTGAAAATGTCAGTGTGTGTGTGTGTGTGTGTGTGTGTGTGTGTGCATGTGTATATAGTAGGGGTTGGATATGGAAAGAGATCCAGTAGTGTGAGAATAGCTTTAGCCTGAGAAGCAGGAGATATGAATCCAGATATTAATCTGTCCCCAATTCACCATGTGACCTGGAAGCAATCACTCTCCCTCTCTGAATAGTTATTGTATCTCTAAAATGAAAGACCTGGGCAGGTTGATTCCTATGACTCCATTCCTCTTTCAAAGTTCTGGAATTATACTTAGTGGTCATGAGACAAGATAAAGAATAAGTTTAATGTGTATACAAAGGCTAAAACTGGTTTAGACAGCACAGTGGATTCTTGAATCTTTAAGTTAAATGAAAGAATGCTTTTTGGCCATTGCTCTTCTCATTTGAGAACTCAGTTCAGTCAAGTTTCTCTTGGAAAGTAGTCTTGGCATTTAGGTCAGATCTGAAATTATTATGAAGTCATGTTTTCATGCCAAAGGGTAAAGAGCTTGCCAAGATAGAGCATTGCCAAAGATATCCTAATAAATACATGCAACCCAATCAGTGAGTTTTAACCCCATCAAATCCTTTTAAAAACTTGACTTTGCTTTCAGTGTATTGCAAAATTAGCTGTTTATTCCTCTTGATAATTAATTCTTTTGACTGCTGTTTTATAGCTAATCTAATGGAAGTTAGAGGTCAGTCACAGAAATATATTTGTAATATTAAGGCAAGATGATACATCATCTTGCAAGCTAATAAATCACTTTTCTTAAAATATTTTTAAAAACGTGTATTTGTTTGCCTAAAAAGAACATTTATTTTGATGGAGGGGTAATTAAGGATTGTCAAGGGATGCTCTGCTGCATTCCATTATTCCCCCCTGAAGTGCATCTTTCTGTTTCCTGCAAATTCTCTGTTGGAATTTCAAAATCAAATATAAACATAATTATAAGCATAATTGACACACAACAAATTTTACATACTGGAGTGTATGATTTGATCAGTTTTGACAAATGTGTAAACCTGTGAAGCCATCACTACAACTACCATGGTGAAGATATAGGTAAACCCCTTTTGAAATCACCCTTCACCACTCATTCCCTGGTCTTCCAACCAGGTAAGGCTGATCTGCTTTCTGGCACTATAGACTGGTTTGCATTTTTTAGCATTTCCTGAAGTGGTATCATATTGCATGTACTTTTTTGTCTAACTTCTTTTCACTCAGCATAATTATTTTGAGATCCATCCATGTTTTGTGTGCATAAATAGTTCATTCACTTTTATTGCTGAGTAGTATTACATTGTATGGATATACCTGTGATTTGTTTAACCGTTCATCTGTTGTTGGCTATTTGAGGCTTTTTCAGTTTTTGTTTATTACAAATAAAACCTGCTATGAACATTTATGTATGAGTCTTTGTGTAGTCATACACTTTCATTTGTCTTGGCTAAATGCCTAATAGTGGGATAGCTGTATTGTATGATAGCTATATGTTTCACTTAAAAAAAAATTATTGTGGGACTTCTTTTTGGTCCAGTGGCTAAGACTTTGGTATCCCAATGCAGAGGGCTGGGGTTTGACCCCTAGTCAGGAAACTAGATTCCACATGCTGCAACTGAGAGTTCATATGCTGCAACTAAGATCCAGTGCACCATAACTAAGACCTGCCACAACCAGATACATATATTTTTTTAAGAACTAACTTATTTCCTAATTCATTAAAAAAATTGCTAGTAAAGGCAACTTTTTTGTTTATTTTCAATCTGAGTGTTTTAACTTGATTATTATCTTTTTCCTTTGTTTCACTGATTTTAGAACTTCCAGTGCAACGCTAAATGGAAATGGTGAGAGAAGACATCTTTGCCTGCTATTGCCCTTAAATGGGACAGCATTCAGTCATTCTCCATGAAATCTGAGTTTGCAGGCATGAGTATGCTAAGTCACTTCAGAAGTATCTGGACTGTAACCTGCCAGACTCCTCCGTCCAAGGGATTCTCTAGGCAAGAATACCAGAGTGGGTTGCCATGCCCTCCTCCAGGGGATCTTCCCCATCCAGGGATCAAACCCACATCTCTTAGGTCTCCTGCATTGGCAGGAGGGTTCTTTGCCACTAGAACCACATGATAGGTTGTCCATAAATGCTCTATGTCACTCTGAGGAAAGTTGTTTCCATTTCTAGTTTTATAAGAGTCGATATAAGAAAGATACTAGCTTTTTGGTAAATATTTTTCCCACATTTATTTGAGGATTGTATGGTTTTCCTCTTCTCTCTCTTTCTCTTTTGAAGAGGTTGTTAATGTGGTGAATACATTGATTTTTGTATGTTATACTAACCTCCTATTCTTAGGGTAAACCTCCAATGATTATAGTGTATTATGCTTTTAATATATTTGTAAAAACTTTGTTAAGAATTTTTACATCTCTAATCATGAAGGATATTGCTCTGTAGTTTGCTTTTCTTGTAATATCTCTGTCCACTTCTGTTATCAGGCTTATCCTGGTCTCATATAATGAGTGTGAGGTATTCCTTTATCTTCAGTTTCTGGCATTTTGTGCAGAATTGGCATTGTTTCTTCCTGTTAGATAGAATTCACCAGTGAGGTCTTCCAAGTCTACAGTTATTTTTACTGATTGGTTTTAAACTACAAATTCAACTCCTTTAGTATGTTTAGAGCTAATCAGGTTATCTATTTTTTTCTTGAATTAGCTTTCATGGTTTGTGTTCTTCAAGGACATTTTTCATTGCATCTCAGTTAGCAGAGTCATTGGCATTAATGTCTTCACAATATTACATAATTATCTTTTTCATATATGCAGTATCTGCAATGGCACCTCTTGTCTCAAAACTTGGCAATTTGTGTCTTTCTTGCTTATCTTTTCTGAGCGATCTGGTTATTGGTTTATCAATGTTATTAATTTCAGCAATTCATCTCAGTTTAATTTATCTATCTCCTATATATGTCTTATTTCCTATCTTAGCTATTTCTATTTTGATCTTTACTACTTCCTTTCTTTTCTTACTTTGTGTTTAGTTTGATTTTTAAGTTCAATTCCTTAAGGTGGAAATTGCGGTCATTAATTAGAGGTATCACTTCTTTTTTAGTATAGGTGTTTGTTACTATAAATTACCCCTTATGTCTTTACTATATGAAAAAAAAATAAAAATCAGGTTATAAAATAATGAATAGTAAAGAATTAAAATATATTAGTTATTCTGGGAGAATGACCATAGAATTAGTTTATTTGGGGAAACTCCTTGAGTTAAATTTCTGAGGTTACTTATAGTAGATCTGATTACAAGATAAAGTTTAAAATGTGTTAAAAAATATTACACTTCTTTAAGGTGGAGGAATCCCCAGGAGTAAATGAAACAGGATTAAATACTAATAAAGGAAGCACATCTCAGTAAAATTATGTTTTCTAAAAAATATAATTTTTGCTAAAACTCATTTACATCTGTTTATGTTTTAATAATTGTATATATTTTATGAATATTAAAGGCAAGCTGTTATTTCCATCTAATTCATCTATACAAGAGTAATTGTCTAAAAATTCCTGAACGGAGTCCAACCTAACACACTTGTCTTAAATATGTCATTCTCTAAAATAATTGATTAATAATTTAAGATATATGATACTTATCAGTCAAAGTTGCCCATTTAAATTTGCTCATTAAATGCAGTAGTGTTAGGGAACCCCTTTCTCCCCCAGAATTATGATAACACACAAAGTAACTTAGAGACAAACTCATGGTGTGATGAATTAGGACATCATACATACGACATCAAACCAATTGTCAAGCTGCTACTGAAACCTTAGACCTATTAATTAACAGTCTGACCACTGGGAAGAGTCTTCACTCTTCACTTGGACCATCGCTTACATTCCTTCAACGATAAGATGGTCACCATTCCCACCTTGGGCCAACTCTGAAGGTCAAGAGTTTTTGTCTTTAGTTTTAATCTCCACTTTGCCTCTCTGAAATAAAAATAATACTAATCTTGACTATTGATGTATTTTGAGGCAATAACTAAGTTCAGCCTCAAATTCCAGAGTCCACTGAAATTTGTGTGAAAGGACACAAATATGAGGAAGGATTGAAAGTCTGAAGTTAATTCGATACTACCATGGGAGTGTCTTACTGCTCAAAGTCCAGAGGTATTTGATTACTAACCTGAGTGTGTTAGGTTACAGAAACATAGCTTAGTATTTCTAACTCCTCACTTGATACTGAACAAGGAAGAGATGTGATTACAAGAACAGGAAAGATTCGGGCAACTTGTTCTCTTTGTGTCATTGGCCTCATTTGTTTCAGAGCTGTGGTATAAGATATTTAAAGCACTTAAATGATTTTTTTCCTTGATCAATTTTTAAATGTTTTGAGGTGTAAACAAAGGAGCTCTGAGGACAGTCTATGAGGGTGTTTGCCTAGTCACTAACTCCAGTTGGTTCCTCTCTAGAGTAAGTTCCTGCTCAGGTATGGATACAATTTCCCTTATTTTTCACCTGAAATGTGCATTGGAAACACTTAGTCCACTTTTCTTATTACTTCTTTCCATCAGTCTTCTTTTTAGGAAGGTAATCCCGCAGCAGAGGGCATCACCTTACAACCTGGCTGTGTGTATGTTTTGGGGGTGAGGAGGTGAGACTTTAGGACAGGATTTGCATCATTTATGTCCAAGAAATCTTGGTTGTCATTTTTGCAAGCTACTATTTTTACTGTTATGGAGAGGGCATTATATAAAATGTGCAGACTTGCTGAGCAAGGTTATATAAAGCATGTCATGCAGAATACATTGGACTGTCTTGGGGAAAGGACTTCCCTTTTGTAATTGAACGGTTCTTAATTGTTGGGTGTAGTAGTAACAGAGCTTAAAACAGCCTCTTCTTTTCTCTTTTATCTCCATCTATTGATTCTGGTGCTTTCTGGGGTGAAAGGAGATGTATCTAATTCCTCTTTGTTGTATGAATCTTTAGAACCTTTGTGGAGAGCTATTTGTCAGTTTTCTCTGTTTCTGATTAGCCGTGGACAAAGGAAAAAGAAGGAAAGTGAGGGCAGAGGGATCATGTCACCGTCTATTGGAAAATGGCCCCTGTTTCTCAACTGAGTTTCTTTTGATTGAGATTCTTATAATGTATTTAAGATTGGACTCCCAGGATACAGAATGATGATCCTTTGTTGTAATTACCATTTTGCCTGAGCAGAGAAGAGCCCAAACATTTGCTGGGCACCTCAGGAGGAGTTAGTGAGTGGGTTGGCCATCCTTCTTGAAGGCTGCTTCTCCACAGCTGGGTTATAACAGTAGCTCATGTGTGGATTCTCATGGACACTTAAAAAATTCTCCAAAGTCTTTGAAAATGTGTGTGTGCATGTGTTAATCACTCAGTTGTATCCGACTCTTTGTGACTCCATGAACTGTAGCTTGCTTGACAGTCACCTCTGTCCCTGGGATTCTCCAGGCAAGAATACTGGTTGTCATTCACTTCTCCAGGGGATCTTCCTGATCCAGGGATCGGATCCAGGTCTCCTGCATTGCAGGCAGATTCTTTACCTTCTGAGACACCCGGGAAGCCCCTTTGAAAATGTATTTTCCCCCATTTTAAAGGACAAACTCCATATTTTTACTTCTGAGTCAGATGGGCACACTGGATATTTTTTTCCAATATGAGGTAGCAAAATTATTCTCTAAGCAGCAAGATTACTATGCTCTTTGTTCATATTCATCATGTTGGGAATTCCTTTCCTGCTTTCAGTGTAATTATTTTGGTCTGTATTTGTGGATGCTGAGAAAATATCTAATAAATACAGACTCTAGCAAGCATTTTAGAAATGCTGATTTCTCTAAAATTCTTACATTCAAGAAAGCCTGCCTCATTCTCCCTTCCTTGTATCATTTAAGAATAAGGGTGGTGCTTTCACTCACTACAGTTTTAGCAGGAGATCGGCTGGCAGCAACTGCTTCTCACCAAAAAATGTGCTATTGCTGTGGTAGGTACATATCAATTTGTATAAAGGTAGAGACACAAATAGGTTTTCACAGACACAAATAAATAAAGCAGTTCAGGATGCAGGGACTTGCAGCAGAACAGACTCACCAGCATCCAGTGATGTGGAAAGATCAATGAGCTGGGTTGGACAATCAAGTCTGCCATTAATATGTGTGAGTTTGGTCAAGTGACTTGACTTCTTAGCCTTAGTCTAGGCATTTATATACTAAGGAGATATTATTGTTGCCCTGCTCAAATCCCCTCATATGCATTTTGCCATTCTGGACACCAGTCCTCTTACCTTCTGCTTGCTTTGCTTCTACTGGCAGCTACCTGCCACTTACATAGAGGACAACCTTTGGCTGGTGGCATCTCTTGCTTCATCCTTACTCACAAAAGTGCCAGGAGTTTACATGTCCCCCACCTGGCACCCCAAGCCTTTATTCAGTGATAGGCTGATCTATTGATATGGAAGCCAGGCTGCCTTGCCTTCAGGGTGACTGTATTCTGAAGGTGTAATGTCCTCCAGGGCTTATGCTATCGCTTGGGCTGTAATTGAAATCTCAGCTTTGTCTCTCTGTCTCCCATTCCTATTCTTCTCTCACTTCCTTACTTGCTTCTCCAGGGAATACTTTCTTAAAAACCACTTGCACCTAAACCCACCTTTCAAGATCTGCTTCTTTAGAACCCTACCAACCAACTGTTCAAAGTTAAATATTCAATCATCATAGTCTTCTTGCTGTTTTATTATTTGTATAGTGCTTTAACAGTTGCATAAGTTCTTATAATGAGATTATGTAGTTCTTCAGAATACATGCTTGTGTCAGTGAGGGTAGATATATTTGAACCCTTGAGGTCCAGACTGAAGTAAAAAAAAGTTACTCTTCCACTTAATGTTTACTTATTTCATCATAGCAATAACTTGTAGTAGAAGGGAATTACTGTTGCATTTTCTAGAAGTCAAAGCTAAAACTCAGAAAGGATATATTGTATAAGTGACATCATACAGTGTTTGTCCTTCTGTGTTTAGCTTAATTCACTTAGCATACTGTTCCCAAGGTTCATCTATGTTGTTGCAATAGATTTATTATATATATATATGTGTGTGTATATATGTGTATATATATATATACATGCACACACACATATGTATCTATTTTAGATACTTCAAGAAAGAAGTATCTAAAATAGATTTACAGAAGCAGAAAACAGAATGGTGGTAGCTACATTTGGGGTGGGGGGAGAGAGATATGGGGAACTGACATCATTTGATTGGTATAAAATTTCAGCCATACAAAATGAATAAATTCTAGATCTACTGTATCACATAGTGTTTTCAGCTAACAATACTGTGCTGTACACACACAAACTTAGAGCAGATCTTTTATCACAATTAAAAAAATAAACCAAAAAACCAGGAATACATCACTTGTCTACATGTCCACAGAACTTGGCTGCAGTGTTGGAGCTCAAGTACCCCCACTCTGAACTAGAAGTCTTCCCCAAGAGAGACAAGGCTGTAGGGAAAATTTTTCCTTGAAACTTCTTGATTTCCTCATCCCATTTCCATCTGCTTGGCACCAAGTCCATTAAAACCTCAGTGTTACATGTAATTCTGAGAAACTTTAAAATAGTAACTAAGATATTAGCTGTTAGGGACTCAAGGAGCATCAATAATTTAAGGGCATACTTTAAGATATCCAAAGCTTTATTGTTCAAAGGTATCAAAACTGTAAAAATGCTGAACAAGGTTTTTACTCAAGTTCTAAAATCACACTATAGATGTAACAGAAAGAGCATGGGAACCATATTTTTGCCTATCTTCATATTTGAACTGAGGTTCATTCATCTTTAGAAGGAAACAATTTGGCCTTTTCTTTTATGAAAAAACCATGATGATTTTGTTTCTTCTCCAATGTCAACTTTTGTGAAGGAAAACTGTCTGACACTTTGAAGAAGCCAATTTGCAAAGTAAAGATATTTTCATAAAAAAAGAGTGGGAGACAGTCAGTTAAGGTTTAAGGAAAACTTTATTTTAACTAGAGTCTCACAGCAGGAATAAAACACTCAAGGGATTTAGGTTCCAAGAAGGAAACCATGCAGGCTTCTCAGACAGAAAAGAAGAAAGATTAAACTTAGAGTTGCTTAGAGGTTTTGAATGGGTAATTAGCACTTTTCTTCTCTGCAAGGACAACCAACTGAGTTCCTAAGCAGCCCAGATATCAGAAAAAAAGATAAAGGCTTTAAAGCATTGGCTCTACTCTTAGATGATTTCCTGTGGAAGTTGGTTTCTAAGGCAGATGGTGGGCCAAGTGTCTGCAAGTTGTGTTTTCCCTTGTTAGGGGTATAGTCCAGGAATCTGCATATGTAACAATCATGGCGATTGTTTCCATGTTGCTCACATCTGGAAACAAAGTAGATGACATATTACTCGTGCATGCTCAATCATATCAGGTCTCTGCAACCCCATGAACTGTAGCCTGTCAGGTTTCTCTGTTAATAGAAGTTTGGGGGCAAAAATACTGGAGTGGGTTGCCATTTTCTTTTCCAGCGTATCTTCCCAACCCAGAGATCAAACCCACATCTCTTGCATCTCCTGCATTGGCATGCAGATTCTTTACCACCAGTGCCACCTGGGAAGCCCTTGAAGTGAAGCTGATGCTTCTAGTGAAGTGAAAGTCACTCAGTCATGTCCGGCTCTTTGAGACCCCATGGACAATATAGTCCATGGAATTCTCCAGGCCAGAATACTGGAGTGAGTAGCCTTTCCCTCCTCCAGGGGATCTTCCCAACCCAGAGATCAAACCCAGGTCTCCTGCATTGCAGGTGAATTCTTTACCAGCTGAACCACAAGGGAAGCCCAAGAACACTGGAGTGGGTAGCCTATCCCTTTTCCAGTGGATCTTCCTGACCCAGGAATTGAACCCAGATCTCCTGTATTGCAGGTAGATTCTTTACCAACTGAGCTATCAGGGAAGCCCAGGAAGCCCTTAATATAGGCCAGTCTTCCAATAAGGACTCTTTACAATAGAGTCATATTGTTACCAAGGCTGAGGCCCCAAAATCATACCCTTGCCCCTCCCTGGAATGGAAATCAGTTACTATTGTCTGAATTTCAGGAAGAAAGTTAGTTGCTCAGTAATGTCCAACTCTTTGTGACCCTATGTACTGTAGCCCACCAGGCTCCTCTGACCATGGGATTTCCCAGGCAAGAATACTGGAGTGGGTTGTCATTTCCTTCTCCAGGGGATCTTCATAACCCAGATATGGAACCCATGTCTCCCACATTGGCAGACAGGTTCTCTGCTTCTGAGTTTCAAGAGCAAGCTACAAAGAGAAAAAAACAAGAACTGGTTAGAATCAACTGGGCCAAAGATGGGAGAAGATTTGACTTCCAGTGGACCTTGAGCCTCATTATGTGCCCATTGTAATCCGTTAGCTAAATGACACACCCACTGGCCCCAGGACAGTTGACAGTTGCCATGACAGCTAGCAGAAAAGCCATACAAAGACTGAGAGTAAGAGTTGCATCAGTTCTGAGTTCAAACCACACCCCTGTTCTCAGAGGACACATGAATATCACTCCCACTCTTTCCAAATCCCTCCCTTTAACCTTAAACCTCTGTTAGATTTGAGGTCTCCAACTGAATTGGGTTGAGAAGTTGATCTGAGAATTAGGATCAGGCTTCTCCTTTCTCTGGCCATTGACTAAAATGTGTGGTTTTGGCTCCAATTTCAGCATCAGTTTTGTTATTGGCTGCAGGAATGTATAATTGAATCACTTTGATGTACAGCAGAAATTAACAGACTTGTGAATCAACTATACTTCAACTAAAAAAAAAAAACCTCCCTGAGACAGGAGGTCTTGCCCAGTTAGGACTAGGATGTTGGTGTAGGTCCTGTCGACCAATTCACTAATAATATGATGTTTTACTGTTATTTTCCCCTCTTAATATCTTATAATAACTTAAATATTTTCCCAAAGAAGACAGAGGCAATGGAACACTAAAGTGCTTGAGGTGCGAGGACTTGATTGTTTTCCAAAAAGCAGCTGAAATAAATGAAGATGCACAGAGAGGAAAATAATTCTAAGCAAAAGCTAACTGCCATCAAATAATATATTTAAATGAGCTACTATTGAAGAGGGAATTACTTTTTTTTTTCTGGGTCGCTTTAAGAAAAAGATTAAAGTTCAGTGAGTAGAAGTAATGACTCTTCAGAGACATGGATTTCTAATAGAGTTGTCCCAGCTGAACTGCTTCAAATACAGTGAGTTCCAGATTCCTGAGGGATTTACAAACGTTGGATAACCAACATTTATTGGAAAGATGAAATGATAAAAGGCCCACCGGTAATTCTTACTCTGTCACTGCACATGTGTCCTTCAAGGCAGCAAGACAGTGGGCATATCCCCAACAGAAGAATGGCGTCCACTCACATCCTACTGCATGGGATTTGCTTCTCTTTTGCTCTCTGTAATTGTGTCTTTTTCTAAATTTATTGAGGAATCATAATTTCCAGAAATGCAACAAGATCATATATAAAAAGTAGTTACGTGGTGATACAGTAAAAATTAACTTATAATGAAGTACCACTTACATCCATCAGAATGGAAATATTTACAGCCACTACAATGTTTATTTTTGTTGTGAGTGTAGAGAAAATAGTACTTTAACACATGCTGGTATAAATACATATTGCCTCATCTTTTCTTATTCAACAATTTTAACCACATTCCTTGAAATGTATCTTATAGAAACCAAAAGATCAGTAAGTAAATATCTATGTACAAAGGACTTTCCTGCATTTTTATCCATGTAGAAATGTATAAGGAAAAATGCCCATCAGTGAAGGAATGGTCATACAAATTGAGGTGCATTAACACCAGGAAATAAAGCCAATAGAAATGGATTAGAATTATTTCTGTTTACTGTGAGGAGTATTTATTAGATACTGAGAAAACCAAGATGGAGAAAAATGTGTAGAATATAAATTCAGGTTCATGCATTTTTGAGTATATACATACAGATATATAATATGCATTAGGACTTCCGTGGTGGCTCAGTGGCAAAGAATCCTCCTGCCAAGCAACAGAAGCAAAATTCAACCATGTGTCAGGAAGATCCCCTGGAAAAGGAAATGGCAACCTACCACAGTATTCTTGCCTGGGAAAAACCCATGGACAGAGGAACCTGGCGGTCTATAGTGCATGGGGTTACAAAGAATTGGACATACAAGAGTATAGTGTGATGGGCTTCCCTGGGGGCTCAGATGGTAAAAAATCTGCCTGCAATGTGGGAGACCTGGGTTTGATCCCTGGGTCAGGAAGATGCCCTGGAGAAGGGTATGCCAAGCCACTCCATTATTCTTGGCTGGAGAATTCCATGGACAGAGGAACCTGGTGGGCTATAGTCCATGGGGTTGCAAACAGCCAGACAGGATTGAGCAACTAACACACACCACACACACATATAGTGTAATGTGTGTGTGTGTGTGTGTGTGTGTGTGTGTGTATCACAATCTGGAAAATAATTGAGGGAATTACAGGATGGGGAATTTAGATGCATTTTTGCAATTATTTTTATAAGCAATAACAAAAACCTCATTTTGGGTATTTGACAAGGCACTCGTGACTGAAGGGTTTATGTGTTCAAGCAGAACGTTATCGATATTATTGAGTTGGGTCTCTTGATGAATTGACCTCATTTATCTCTATGACAGAGCAAAGAGATTTCTTTCACTTGGACAAACATTGAGGCATTGTTGGGTATTGTCAAACTCAATAAGTCAATGGTAATTTCAGGGGAAAAAATATTTATTTTCATTGAATCCTAGCATAGGACTTAAAGAAAAAAAGGACTACAGCATAAGAAATTAATTGCCTCAACCTTTCCATCTTCAGTTTTGCTTAATTTAACAATTCAGTGAACTTCCCAGTGGTAGCATTCTGCTTCAGACATCTCTAACCCCTTTTAGGTCATTTACAGTTTTCACTAAATACCACAAATTAAGGAGTTCATTATGGGTCACGATATATTATTTCTACAACCATAGAGATGGATCTGATACTCACTTGTCATGAAATCTATCAAGCAAAAATTGTTTCCCCAGAGTTATTAAACACAAGGGCATTTTTTAAGTGGCTCTACATGCACGGATGTCTTTTAGCCAAAAAGTTTCAGACAGAAATGAATGATCTCCTAAGGCAGTGAGGGTGTGTACCTTCACCTGTCAATTCCACCCACTTTCCAATTATTCTAGCAGGCCTGCAAGCTCTCACTCAGGAAAGGACCTGTCTGACTTTCACCCTAACCCCTTCTCAACAGAAGTTCTTCACTCAACTGCAGAAATCCTCCCAAGGTGAAACATGTCATGGAGTCTTCCAGTCCCAAATGTAGATTTCAGAAGCATACTTCCTCAGATTTGGATAAGAGGACATTTAACTAAAGGAAAAAAAAAAAAGTCTTAAATCAATTGGAGCCAAAAATGCGTCGCTGGTTGAGGAAAATAGGTCAAATATTGATGAAAACTCCAAATGTTGGTTTTCCTTGTAACTTTGATCTTTCCTTCCATCCTGCTTTCCTTCTTTCTTTCCTTCCTTCCTCCATCCCACCTGCCTCCTGCCTTCCCTTCTGACATTTAACAAGCATGGATGCCAGATTCTAAACTAGTTATTGAATATATTATTTATATTACTGCTATAACAAATTGCCACAAGCTTAGTAGCTAAAAACATTATTTTTTTTCCTTTACAGTGGTAGAATTCAGGCATCTAGACTGAAGCATAAACAGCTAAGTCAAGGTGTCAGCAGGGCTGTGCTCCCTTGGGCGGCTCCAGGGGAGAATCAGTTCCCTGTTGCCCCTTCCAGCCTCTGATGATGGCTGACATTCCTGGGCTTGTCGATGTGTCATTCCAGACCCTGCTTCTCTTGTCACACTGATTTTTGTTCTTCTGTGTCAATTTTCCCCCTGCCTCTCTCTCACAAGGATATTTGGGATTGTGTTTAGAGCCCACCCTAATAATTCTGAATAATATTCCAATCTCAAGGCCCTTAATTTAATAGCATCCACCAAGTCCTTTTTGCCATGGAAGGTAATTTTTTGTAGGTTTTAGGAATTAGGATCTGATTGTGTTTGAGAGCCAATATTCAGCTTACCATATTGGAGATGAAACACAGACCATGCACCTGTCCTCCGGAAAGCCCAGGTGAGAACTGTGTAAACAGATTACCAATAACTTAGAATGCATAAAGTTAGACATAGACTCTGAAAGCATACTATTTTCCTGCTAAAAAACAATTAGAGTTAACTGCTTTCCAATACCTAAATTCAACATTAGTCTGAATAAGGATCAATGCTGGCTTAGTACATGAATCCAAAATAAAAACTCACTGCAGACAGAGAAGTCTTTCATGCCTGTGGTGGGCTGGATAAAGAACCCCCAAGATATCCAGGTCCCAGTTCCTGCAGCCCGTGTCTGTTGCTTTATATGGTAATGAAGACATTGCAGCTGTTATTAAACAAAGGATTTTGAAGTGGGGATATTGTCCTAGATTATCCAAGTGGACCTTGTATATAATCATAAGTGTCTTATAACAGAGAGGCAGAGGGGGATCTGAAAACAGATGAGAAGACGAAATGATGATGAAACAAAGAGATATTTGAAGATGTAAAGCTGCTGGCTCTGAATGTGGAGTAAAAAGGGGATGGTCGTGAACCAAGGAGCATTAGGAAAACAGCTCTAGAAGCTGGACAAGGTGAGGAAAGGGGTTCTTTCCTGGAGCCTGTGAAGGGTGTATAGTCCTGTGTACACCTTTGCTTGAGCCCAGGGAAACTGACTTTAGTCTCCCAACTTCTAGAACTGGAAGTGAATATGTGTCTGATGTTTTAAGCCACCAAATTTTTGTTAACTTATTAAAGCTACCATAGGAGATGAATATGGCTTCCTTGGTGGCTCAGTGGTAAAGAATTCACCTGCAGTGAGAGAGATGCAGAGACTTGGTTTTGATCCCTGGGCCAGGAAGGTTCCCTAGAGAAGGAAATGGTGACCCACTCCAGTCTTCTTACCTGGAAAATCCCATGGATAGAGGAGCCTGGAGGGCTATGATCCATGGGGTTACAAAGAGTTGGACCGAATTTAGTGACTAAACAATAGGAAATCAATGTGTTTATAGGCTCTGAATGTTTTCTGCAACTCAAGGTAGTAGAGCTTGGTCTGAGAGATTGGAGACAGAGTAACAGAGTGGCCACTTACTAACTAGGAACCACAGGCAACTGCCTGCACTGTGACCCATGACCCTCTTTCATGTTCTAACATTATCTACCTACCTAAAAGTAATGTATATTTAAGCTTTTAAACATAATAAATACCTAAATATCCACTCTTGCATTGCAGGCCGATTCTTCACCAACTGAGCTATCAGGAGGGCTGCAAATATCCACTCAGGAAATATCAAATGATGACAACAACATTGATATTATGCACAAAATCCTGGATCAGATTCTGGACTAGAAAGAGGACAAGAGAGAGTCTGTCCAGAGTAGAGTACATCACCTCATCATTGCCCTTTTTCTAGATCATAATCCAGTTTAGGACACATTTTGCATTAGCTTGTTATACCTTGTTAGAGTCTTTTAATCCAGAACAGGTCCTCTGATTGTTTTTTGTTGTTGTTGTTGTTGTTTTTTAATTGTTTGGCATCTTTAAAGAGTACTGCCCAGTTTTGCGCTATATCCGTCAGATCAGGTTGGTCTGATGTTTCCTCAGGATGGCTCTTAGGTTATGTGATTTTTGGCAGGAATCTCACAGAAACAGCACTTTGTCCTTCTCAGCTCACCCTATCAGAATGTACATGTTGTCAGTTTATCCTATTTAGGGAATTGTGTGAATGGTGTATGGGAATTCTTTGCAATTTCGTGTGTCTAGGCTTCCCAGATGGCGCAGTGGTAAAGAATCCACCTGTCAATGCAGGAGACGCAGGAGATACGGGTTTGGTGTCTGGGCAGGAGAAGATCCCCTGGAGGAGGAAATAGCAACCCTCTCCAGGATTTGTACCTGGAAAATCCCATGGGCAGAGGAGCCTGGCAGTCTACAGTTCAAGGAGCTGCAAAGAGTCAGACACCCCTGAGCATGCACACAATGGAAAAACATGCTTAGCTGAAAAAAATTTAAAGTTAAAAATCTCTACACTTTAGCATTAGGATATCAATTTAAAAAATTGGATAGCTTTAAATGTCTAATGTATTATGGCAAAAGTTGAAGCAGTCAACGCCCCTCTAAAATGGCCTACATATTAGCATCGTAAAACCTTGGATATAGAAACAGTGGAGATGTTTCAGGAGCACAGCATGATGGCTAAGAATCAGGAATCCATCAGATCAGACATGATAATTTGATCTCTGCCATTTAGTTGCACTCTGATCCTGACCAATACGTAATAATAATGTTAATGATAATGGCAATGATGATTAGTCAATTTATTGAGAATTACCATACTCTAGGTGTTGTTTTGACAGATTTAATTATTCTTAATTCTTGCAACAACATGTGAATTTTATATTATTATTATTCCCACTTTTAGATTAGAAAACTGTAGCCTAGAGAAGCCAAGTCTGAAACTGTCTTTTCCTCAGTATCTGTCCCTCAGTATCCAACAGGTAGGAAGTATTAAAGCCAAATTAAGACTTATTCTGCATCAAGATCCATGCCTATTACCACTTTATTACACTTCTCCCCTAAAATTGCTAATCACAGTTTTCTTATCTGGAAAATAGAGATGATAATCACATCAGTGTTATAATTACCTGTGATTTAGTAAAAGGAAACATTTAAATTTATGCCTCATGGTAGGCATATATAGAAATCAGCCTTATTATCTCTTACTGATTATTGTACCTTGACTTTACTGGTGGGACAAAAACAGGTTCAGAGAATTTAAGTAATTGCTCACACTAATATCATGAGGAAAAGTAGGTTAAAACCTTAAACCACTGACTCATCTATGCTTCATCATACATGACCTCTCTTGAAAAATGATTATTATACTAAAATCAGGGGGCAGATGCTATCATAATGATGTATATACATTCAGTTCAGTTCAGTTGCTCAGTCATGTCTGACTCTGTGACCTCATGGACTGCAGCACTCCAGGCTTCCCTGTCCATCACCACCTCCCGGAGCTTTCTCAAAGTCATGTCCATTGAGTCGGTGATGCCATCCAACCATCTCACCCTCTGTTGTCCCCTTCTCCTCCCACCTTCAATCTTTCCCAGCATCAGGGTTGGTATAAGTTAAAGACATAATTACCTGTAAGTTCATTAGAGATCACTCAGCAGCCAGTTACTGAAGAGGCACTAGTAGGAATTTGATTCCAGGAGCAGATTCTGAGCGATTACTGTCAGTCTTCCTGCTGGGAGAGAAATGTGCCTTGTTGATCACTCACCAAACACCCACTCTCCAGGGAGCTCTGACTTTGCAACCTGTCTTATGAAAGTGGCAACAATCAGCATCCCATATTCTGGTGAGACACTAGTCACGGTCCCAGATCTAGAAACAATCGGTGCCCTAACACAAGCCATTTCCATTCCCTGAGCCTCACTTGCCTTAATGACAAAATGAGGAAGTCGGAAGAACTTTTTGGAGAAATTCTAATACCCTCACAGCTTAATTTTAGACATTCTGGAATGCTTGATTATTAATTTTCCCATTAGTTTGACTTTTTAGGGAAGGCATTTTAGATATCAATCAACTAATAATTAATCTTGTGCTTGCTGCAGTGTTAAATATTCATGTATTTCATAAATTAGCGTTTTGAATGGAAAGTCTAGGATTTTTAAACACGCTTTCCTTGTGCTCACTTGTCATTTGGCTGATTTATTGCATTGTGCACACTCGGTCTCTGTCTGTCTGCTTGCTAAAAAGTCCATGTCATCTGCAGATTCTCAAGTGACCTTGCATTGACCTTGTTTACCATAAAGTGCAAGTATGTTCATAGAAACTCTCTGTGCTCTTAAAGTACTTATTAACTTTCCAGAAGGGCATAAGAAGTTCACATCAGTGTTCAGTAAAGTGCTGTTGTTTTTTTATTTTTGATTGTTTTTATATGCCTAGGTATTCTAAAGACCTCAGGAAGAAAGCGTTTGCTGTGAATTTCCACCATATGCCACACATTTTAACAAGATGAAAAAAAGAAGCCTGCATAGAACTAAGGAACAAGAATATGTGACTTGCTCTTATCCTGAATAGTATGTTTCCAGTCTTATTAGCTTGAAATGTAATACTACCAAGATCCCAAATACACTGAACTATTGATGACATTTTAATGCAATTGTTCTATTGTTCTATTATTCTTCAACAAATAGCTCGGTAAACAGTTCAAACAACTCCTCTTTAGTATGTATTTAAACTTGAGTTTTATTCTAAGAAATTTTCTGTTGAAAAGCTCAACTGAGATAAATTTTCTTCTGTACATTAAATTCTTGCTTTATTTTTATTTTTTAATTTAATATTGTTCCCATACTAATATTATATTAGTTGCAGGTACACAATATAGTGATTCAACACATAGACATTATGAATTGATCACCATGACAAGCCTAACAACAATCTGATGCCATGCAAAATTATTGCAATATTATTGACTCTATCCTTAATCTGTATTTACATCCCTGTGACTGTTATAACTTGTACTTCTTAATGAAAAGTGAAAATTAGTCACTCAGTCATGTCTGACTCTTTGCGACCCCATGGACTGTAGCCTACCAGGCTCCTCTACCCATGAATTCTCCAGGCAAAAATACTGCAGTGGTTGCCATTCCCTTCTACAGGGGATCTTCCCAACCCAGGGATAGACCCAGGTTTCCTGCATTGCAAGCAGATTCTCTACCATCTGAGCCACCAGGAAACTCTCTGTACTTCTTAATACTCTTTATTTTGATTATTCTTACACCACACTATCCTCTGGCAACCATCAGCTCTTTATATGTGGATAAGTCTATTCCTGTTTTTTTGTTCATTTGTATTATTTTTTAGATTCCACATACAAGTGAAATTATATTGTATTTGTCTTCCTATGTTTGACTTACTTCATTTAGCATAATACCTTAGAGATGTTACCATGTTGCTCCAAAATGGCAAGATTTTGTTATATTTATGACCGAGTAAAATTACATTGTACAAATTGTATACAGTTCCATCATATCATGGTGTATGATGCTTTGATAATAATTTGTTGAGCACTTTTGCATCTCTGTTTATCAGTGACATTGGCCTGTGGTTTTATTTTCAGGATATCTTTGTCTGGTTTTGTAATCAGTGATGCTGGCCTCAGAGTTCATTCAAAAATATTCCTTCTTCTGCAATTTTTTGAAATAATTTGAGAAGGATACATGTTAATTCTTTAAATATTCACAAAATTCACCTATGAAGCCATTCAGTCTTAGACTTTTGTTTGTTGGAAAGTTTTTATTACTGATTCAAATTTTTATTGGTAGTTGGTCTGTTCATATTCTGTTTCTTCTTGATTCAGTCTTGAGAGACTGTTCATGACTAGGAATTTGTTCATTTCTTCCATGTTGTCCATTTTATTGTCCATTTATTGTTCATAGTAATCTCTTATGATCCTTTGTGTTTCGGTAGTGTCAGCTGTAACTTCTCTTTCATTTCTGGTTTTATTTGCACCCTCTTTTTTTTTTAATGTGTCTGACTAAAGGCTTATCAATTTTGTTTATCTTTTTAGAGACTTACCTCTATGTTTCATTGATCTTAACAAATTTTTTAGTCTCTATTTATTTCTGTCCTGATGTTTATTTCCTTTTTTCTTTATGATCTCTTGGTTTTGTTCGTTCTTTTTCTAGTTCCTTTGGATGTAAAAGTTATGCTATTTATTTGAGATATTTCTTATTTCCTGAGGCTGTTTCCCCTATAAACTTTTCTTTTTAAAAAGAGCTTTTGCTATATTTTATAGATTTAGGATCATTGTTTCCATTTTCTACTGTGTCCAGGTGTTTTTTTTAATTGTCTTTTCTTTTTCTGTTCACCTTTTTCTTGCTTTACTCCTATGTCTTCCAGATCACTGATCAATCTTTCTGCATCCTCTAGTATGCTATGATTCCCTCTCGTGTGTTTTCATTTCAATTATTATAGTCTTCAGTTATGATTTGCTCTTTTTCATATTTGTATCTCCTTGTTGATGTTCTCGATGACTTTCATTCATTTTATCCTGATTTCAGTCATCTTTATGACTATTTCTTTGAACTCTTTATATGGTAAATTGCCTAATTCTATTTATTTATTTTTTTTTGTTCTTTTCTGGGTTTTTGTCCTATTTTCATTTGGAAGGTATTCCTTTGTCTCTTCATTTTGCCTAACTTTCCACTTGTTTCTACCTGTTGTGTGTATCAGCCACATCTTCCAGTCTTCAAAGACCTATAGACAAAGTATCCTGTGGGGCCCAGTGGTACAACCCTTTCTGGTCACTCCAGATACTTAAACTGGGGGTCACCCAGGTACTCCAGGAATATTCCTTGTGTGGACTGAGGGCACTCTCCTGTTGTAATTGAGTTGCAATTTCTGCAGGTTTATTGGTGGGTGGTGTTGGCCCCCAATGTGATCCTCTTGTTTTCTTTAAGCAAAATGTTTATTGATATTTTAATTTAATGCAATTTATGAATTGGGGGCCTAGTCAATATGAAAATTTCCAAGTGTCGTGTTTTTATTTGGTAAATATAAATACTCGTTTTTATACAAAGAATTATCAATATCATGTTCCATGCATAGAGCATTCTATTAGATCTAGGCATTGGGGAGAGCAAGGGATGGGCTCAGAACACGCAGCAATTTTGTGATCAATTTGCTGTCATCCAGTAGGAGAGAAAAGCTGCGTGTAAATTAATTGAATGCTAGGTAGTGTAACTTGGGAGGTTCACAGAGCATTTTGAGAGTTTAAATAGAGATCAAACTGTTTCTGCTTGGCAGACAGGTAAAGCTTTGCATGTGAACAAACAATTGAATCGGGCTTTGGAAAATACAGCAGAAGTCAACTTAGAAAAACTCAAGGTAAGGACAGGGATGATAGATGGCTTAAGTTTAACTGAAGTGTTTAACTGAAACACTTTGCTGTACACTTGAAACTAATACAACATTGTAAAATCAACTATCCCTCGTATAAAATAAATTAAATTTAGAAAATAGGTCTAAAGATAGATCCTAGGCAGTGGATGGGGAAGGTTAAATACATACATGAGAGGCAGTACTCAGGAACCAAATAATTAGAAAGAATATAAACTAACCCCAAATTTTAATCTCACCCCTGAAACTGTGCTTGGTATTATCCAGTTGGAAATATTTATTTGACAGAAAAGGGCGAACAGTATATGTAGAAGCAGATAGGATGGGCATGATGTATGATTCGGGCTACCCTGTATTTTCCCGTAGAGAAAACTTCTTTATAAAACACAGGAAAGCAGGAATGCCTTTTTAATACTCTTGTAGGTGGAAAGAGTGTAGAAAAGGAAAAAGCAAATTCTGGAATGATGATTACTTGCAAACCAATGTCAGTGGAATCGCTCAGAAAGTGGAGTGTTTATTTTTGAAAGATGCCCAATGAAAGGAAAAGTCAGAATGCAATTTCAAGAGGAGAATAGGTTTTGTGAACTCTGTCATCACTTCATTTTGCCTCTATGCAAAGAAAATTGTATCTTATGTTCCAAGTCACAGTACATTTGTCCTCAGATAGTTTTATGCCATAGTCACCACCACCAATTTTCTGTCAAAATGTTTGCATTATCTGTGGGTCTATTTCAGAAACTGACAAAATTTTAGGCTGAAGGAAAGAAATTTCATTGAGTTTAGTGCATACTTTGGCTTCCTTATCAAATCCAAATGCTATTTGCAAATTATATCACATTGCAGTATTATGCCAGTTACATGACTTGCAAGATCTGTTTGAGAATATAAAACTTAATTATTTTGTTCTTCCAATATTTGCAGACATTGATGTTGGAGAGGCTCTGACTGGAGACTTCATTAAACTGAGGAAGTTCCCAGGTAAGAAAAAATGCTTGCATTTTTCTCACTTTTTTTCTGACTTTTATTGTAGATCCATCTATGTTTATGTTGATTTTACTAAGAGGAATGGTTTATTTCAGGCTAACTTGTGACAAATAAGCTTTTCATGATTAAAATGAGTACTTTTTAACCTTAGGCTATGGCAGATGGGTGCATAAATATGAAACAAAACTAAGCCAAAGATTGACTTGTTTTCTTCTTAATCCATTTTACCTCTTTAAAAATAAAAATTCAGTAGTTCTTAAGAGCTCTAGTTTGAGCTTTGGAACCAAAATTTGAATTATCCAAAGTTTTACATTGGCGATGTTGGGAACTGTTGAATTCACTCAAGAGGATTGCTTCTTTGAGTATCCATGTAATCCTGTCTGTGCTGGTGTGTTATTCACATGCTAATTGTTATAACCCTGGGCACCAGTTCAGTTAAGTTCAGTCACTCCATTGTGTCCACTCTCTGTGAACCCATTAACTGCAGCACAACCGGCTTCCCTGTCCATCATCAATTCCTGGAGCTTATTCAAACTCATGTCCATCGAGCCAGTTATGCCATCCAATCATCTCATCCTCTGTTGTCCCCTTCTCCTCTCACCTTCAATCTTTCCCAGCATCAGGGTCTTTTCAAATGAGTCAGTTCTTCACATCAGGTGGCCAAAGTACTGGAGTTTCAGCTTCAGAATCAGTGCTTCCAATGGATATTCAGGACTGATGTCCTTTAGGATGGGCTGGTTGGATCTCCTTGCTGTCCAAGGGACTCTCAAGAGTCTTCTTCAATACCGCAGTTCAAAAGCATCAATTCTTTGGTGATCAGCTTTCTTTATAGTCCAACCCTCACATCCATACATGACTACTGGAAAAAAGAGAGTTGTTGGCAAAGTAATGTCTCTGCTTTTTAATATGCTAAGTTGATCATAACTTTTCTTCCAAGGAGCAAGCGTCTTTTAATTTCAAGGCTGCAGTCACCATCTGCAGTGATTTTGGAGCCCCCAAAATTAAAGTCTGTCACTGTTTCCATTGTTTCCCCATCCATTTGCCATGAAGTGATGGGACTGGATGCTATGATCATAGTTTTCGGAATGTTGAGTTTTAAGCCAACTTTGCACTCTCCTCTTTTACTGATATATCTTATAACCCTGGGCATATATCTCTTCTTATCAGTACAAGGAAGGACTCTTCCTATTTGAAAATTATGGGACAACCAAAAATAATTAAAAATACCCTTTTAGTTTCTGTATGAGATTAGTCTATGTTCTATTTTGTGTAGAATATCTTTAAACATCTTTAAAGATTTTTGCAATCATGATTGTTTCTTATAGAAGGAGCCATGTGACATTATTTGGATAATCTAAAAGCAAATTCTGTAAAATGGGAAAACTTTGTTCATTAAAAAAAGGTATTAAGTGAGACGAGTTAGGCTCATATCACAGAACAACTGCATATATATTCAGAAGCACTCATTTATGTAAAAATGTATACAAAAACTTGTACATATGTAAGAATCAACAGAAATGTAATTCCAGTTTCTGTTGATGGTTGGAGCTGTGTTCCCTTCCTGCTATTTACCTGGAGCCAAACTATAGTGGAGGTAATGAAGATAATGGTGACCTCCCTCAAAAGATCCCAAGCATGTACTGTTACACTCCGTGCCCCCAACCCTGCAGCAAGCCACCACCGACCCAGGCCTTTGCCGGAGACTCCCGGACACCCACAGGCAAGTCTCCTGTGGGGTCACTGTTCCTTTCTCCTGGATCCTGGTGCAGAAGTTTCGCTGTGCCCTCCAAGAATCTTTTCCCCAGTCCTACATTAATGGCGACCTCCTCCAAGAGGATTTATGCCATCCTCTGTCCAACCACAACCCGCTTCCCGGTGGCAGACTACTGCCCACCCGTACCTCCATAGGAGACGCTCAAACACAGTTCTATCTTAGTCTCTGTGGGGTCCCTGGGTCTTGGAGGGCACAGGTTTGTTTGAGCCCTCTGAGCCTCTCTGGTGATAAGGTGGTTTGATTCTAAAGGTAAATTCGCCCCTCCTACTGGCTTCCTGGGTAGCTCAGACGGTAAAGCGTCTGCCTACAATGTGGGAGACCTGGATTCGATCCCTGGGTTCGAAGATCCCCTGGAGAAGGAAATGGCAACCCACTCCAGTATTCTTGCCTGGAAAATCCCATGAACTGACGATCCTGGTAGGCTACAGTCCATGGGGTCGCAAAGAGTCGGATACAACTGAGCGACTTCACTCACAGTCTTGCTGGGGCTTCTTCTTTGCCCTTGGATATGGGGAATCTAGTCACAGCCTCTCCAGTGCCTATCAGTTTTACTGGGGTTTTTCTGACCTTGGATGTGGGGTATCTTCACACGGACGGTCCAGCGAAGTGCAACCGCTGCTCCTGACCTTGGACGTGGGGTGTCTGTTCTCCGCGGCTCGCCGCTCCAGCGCCAGGCTGAAGACATTAGGGACTTGAATTCTTTCTGCTTCTTCCCTCTGTGTCACTGACAGAGTGAGGCTTACCCAACTGCTTTAAGAGGCAGCAGGCATGGGCCTCCCAAGCTGAATCCCCTGGCCTGAAGACGGCTCCCTCAGGCTCCATCTAAACCTCCAATGTTCAAGCTGGTTTTAGAAAAGGCAGAAGAACAAGAGATCAAATTGCCATCATCCGCTGGATCATCCAAAGAGAGTTCCAGAAAAACATCTATTTCTGCTTTATTGACTATGCCAAAGCCTTTGACTGTATGGATCACAGTAAACTCTGGAAAATTCTGAAAGAGATGGGAATACCAGACCACCTGACCTGCCTCTTAAGAAATCTGTATGCAGGTCAGGAAGCAACAGTTAGAATTGGACATGGAACAACAGACTGGTTCCAAATAGGAAAAGGAGTGCATCAAGGCTGTATATTGTCACCCTGCTTATTTAACTTATATGCAGAATACATCATGAGAAAAGCTAGGCTGGATGAAGCACAAGCTGGAATCAAGATTGGCGGGAGAAATATCAATAACCTCAGATATGTAGATGACACCACCCTTATGATAGAAAGTGAAGAACTAAACCTCTTGATGAAAGAGTAAAAGAAGAGTGAAAAAGTTGGCTTAAAGCTCAACACTCAGAAAACTAAGATCATGGCATCCAGTCCCATCACTTCGTTGCAAATAGACGGAAAAACAATGGAAACAGTGGCAGACTTTTTCTGGGCTCCAAAATCACTGCAGATGGTGATTGCGGCCATGAAATTAAAAGACGCTTACTCCTTGGAAGGAAAGTTATGACCAACCTAGACAGCATATTAATAAGCAGAGACATTACTTTGCCAACAAAGGTCCATTTAGTCAAGGCTGTGGTTTTTTCCAGTAGTGATGTATGGATGTAAGAGTTGGACTATAAAGAAAGCAGAGCACTGAAGAATTGATGCTTTTGAACTGTGGTGTTGGAGAAGACTCTTGAGAGTCCCTTGGACTACAAGGAGATCCAACCAGCCCATCCTAAAGGAGAACAGTCCTGAATGTTCATTGGAAGGACTGACGTTGAAGCTGAAACTCCGATACTTTGGCCACCTGATGTGAAGAGCTGACTCATTTTAAAAGACCCTGATGCTGGGAAAGATTGAAGGTGAGAGGAGAAGGGGACGACAGAGGATGAGATGGTTGGATGGCATCACCAACTCAATGGACATGAGTTTGAGTAAACTCCGGGAGTTGGTGATGGACCGGGAGGCCTGGCGTGCTGCAGTCCATGGGGTCACAAAGAGCCAGAGATGACTGAGTGACTGAACTGAACTGAATTCCAATTTACAATTTTATTCCTCTTTCCTAGGTTGATTAACAGTGAGTAAAGCCGTGTTTCTTGAATGGGTTTAGTCTAGAACTTCTGTACTTTTGCCACATTGCTTGGATTATCTTTGGTTCTGGGCCACATTATCTATTCTTTGTCCCATTCTGGGGAATGCCAGATGACTACAACTGGTATTAGGTACTCATTGCTGTGAGTCCTCTGACTCTTTGATTGGTTAGGCTTCAGTAATTAGCATATGGAGGTATTCTACCACTGAGGCATTTCTACTGCCCTGGATCTCTTCAATTCAGTTCTGAATTTCTGTTGTAATTAGTTTTTGTATGCTGGTGGTGGTGGTTTAGGTGCTAAGTTGTGTCCGACTCTTGTGACCCCCATGGACTGTAGTCTGCGAGGCTCCTCTGTCCATGGGATTCTCCAGGCAAGAATACTGGAGTGGGTTGCCATTTTCTTCTCCAGGGGATCTTCCCAACCCAGGAATCGAACCCTGGTCTCCTGTGTTGCAGGCAGATTCTTTACAGACTGAGCTATGAGGGAAGGCCAGTCTTGTTATAAATCTCTTCAAATACATTCAAATGACTGTGAAGTTTTCTGCTGTTTGGAGGTAAGAATATAACATCCCCTTGGGCCCAAAGGCAGAAAAAGACTACCCTCTTACTGAGTATTCCATGTATGACCCTTCTTTGTCTTTTTTTTTTTTTTCCAGTCGGACTCCAAAGCAGGTGCTTTTGTTTTTTGTTTTTTTTTCATTTATTTTTATTAGCTGGAGGCTAATTACTTTACAATATTGTAGTGGTTTTTGTCATACATTGACGTGACTCAGCCATGGATTTACATGTATTCCCCATCCCGATCCCCCCTCCCACCTCCCTCTCCACCCGATTCCTCTGGGTCTTCCCAGTGCACCAGGCCCAAGCACTTGTCTCATGCATCCAGCCTGCGCTGGTGATCTGTTTCACCCTAGATAATATACATGTTTCGATGCTGTTCTCTCGAAACATCCCACCCTCACCTTCTCCCACAGAGTCCAAAAACCCTTTTGTGCGTGCTTACCTCCATAAGTACCACCTGAACTGTGGAAGGCTGCATGGAAGAAGGCTATATTTGCCAATTTTAGCAAAGCAAGTAAGAACACCTCGGAGGGGCGGAGCCTGGGTTGTTTTGTGGCATGTCTGAGCTATCCATTAGATCAGCGTTCCTCAACGTTTTTGGCATCAGGGACTGATTTCATGACGGACACTTCTTCAACTGACCTGGGGTGGGGGCTGGTTTGGGGATGATTCAAGTACATTACATTTATTATGCACTTTGTTTATAATCTAACACCACCGCTGATCTGACAGGAGGTACTGGTTCACAGCCCAGAGGTTGGGGACCCCTGCATTAGATATCCAACTGAAGATGTTGAATAAAAATTGGATATCTGAATATGGACATTGGGGAACGTTTCTGTTCACATTGCTGGTCATTGGAATATAGATATTTGAAACTTAAAGCCATGAAACTGGATTAGAGCTCCAAGAGATGGAGTTTAGATAGGAGAACTAAACTTTAGCTCAGAACAACATAGAAGGTTTTGAATGTGTGTGACTATTAGTTTGTTATGTGTTATAAACCTGTAAAAGTTTGTATATTCACATTGGCCCCCAACCTAGTTTTCATTTTTGTTTCCCCTGTTGGGAAAATAGAGGAGCAACTTATTTGGACTTGCTTTCTATATTGAGACATGTGGTAATGCTTACCTAATCAGGATGGTCTGTGTGAGGGGTGGGATACTGCAGTGAGCCCTTAGCAACCTGAACCTGTGTGATAAAGGGCTGGATTATAGCAGCTTTCTATTGTGTACCTGGTGCTTATTCATAGTCTATAGGAAAGGGAAGGCCGGCTTTACTAACAGGGACTTTTAAGTAATTTTTCTGTTTTCGAAGCACCAAAATCATCTTTCTTATATTATTCATTCAGTAGCTTTTTTCCCTTTCTGAAGGGAAATGTCTTGGCAACTGTAAATGTGCTTCCATTTTCTTTCTTGCTAATTCTTTTCACATGATAAATTGCAGGGAACTGTACTGAAATCCCTTGAAATTGAAAAGTCAGTCTACATGAATGCTGAGGAGGAAAGGTTTTCAATGTAATAAGTCCATAGACATTCCGTGGAGAGAATTTTCAGGAAAGAGTTGCAGTAGAATGCTGCCTTTTATGGGTACATATGGATTCATTTGCATACTTTTCAATACTTGCTCAGGTGTCTTGGTTAGGTGGTCAATCTGAGCTATCTAAATGATTGCAAAGCCTCCCAGAATGATTTAAAATATTTGATATTGTCTGAAGTTAAAGTGATTCACTAAGAAATCCTTTCCTTAATATTCAGTAAGTGAAAACAAAGATAGATTTTTGGATTTCTCCTTATTTCCAGCTATAAAAAAATGAATTATACCTGTTTCCAACCTAATCTGTATGATCCTGGTCATAACAGAGGTCCTCAACTCATTATTTTTTTTTTCATTTAAAGATGAATGTATGTTCATAAAACAGTATAAAGCACTTTCAATCTATTCCAACATTTTGGACCTTTCATTAAGTCACAAAAAATTTCCATGGATAATTTTAAAATATCAAATTATTTTGACTTCACAGTTATTAGAAATCCAGGTAGTAAAAGTGTAATATGCACTTTTGTATGTGTGTGTTACAAATTAAAAACAAAAGCAAAAATAACTTATACTGCTGAATGTATGTTGGGAAAAGAATATTCACATAATTTCAAGTAATTGCCCCCATATTATTAACTATGAGAAAAAGCATCTTGGAAATGAAGAGATCTGGTAGATACTAACTTAACTGAAGGATGAAACTCCATATTACTAACAATGGGCAAACTGGCATTGTGTTCCTTCTGATGAAATGCTCTGGAAAACATCATTGCTGAAAATGTATAAAATCTAAACATAATGAAACATCAGATAAGTCCATGTGTGGACACAGCATACATGGCTTGTCTCTCCAAAAAATAGAGATGATGTGAAAGAAAAAAAAATAGAGAAAGAGTGGTACTATAGATTTAAAAAAACTAAAGAAACACTGAAAGGTCACTTAAAACCATTCATTAGACTCTAGATAAAAACATTTGAATATAAATTGTCTGTTGAGTATTATTGTATCAACATTGGACTTCTAGTTGTGATAATAGTATTATGGTTACATAAGAAAATATCTTTGTTCCTTAGAGATATATTTAGGGATGAAATAGAATAATATCTACAACTTATTTTCACAAATTTATAAGTGCATACAAACTTCCATGCATGTAGGGAGGAATAGATGAAGAATATGTGGCAAAATCTTAATAATTGATTAATATTAACAATATTGGTGAAGGATACAAGAGTGCTTATTCTATCATTCTTTCAGATTGTAAGTTTGAGGTCATTCAAAAAGTTGGGAAAATAAATTATATGTATTTGAAAGGAAAATAAAATTGGAAAACATATTTCTCAACATAAATGAATTCATTTAAGGGAATCATTTTAATAGATATAGTCATTTTTGTGCTGATGTTTTATGAGTTTATTTTTAATAGAGTGCCTTAAAAACACTTTACAAGATACCCTTTTTGTTTTTCTTTTTTTCCATTTATTTTTATTAGTTGGAGGCTAATTACTTTACAACATTGCAGTGGTTTTTGTCATACATTGAAATGAATTAGCCATGGATTTACATGTATTCCCCATCCCGGTCGCCCCTCCCACCTCCCTCTCCACCCGATCCCTCTGGGTCTTCCCAGTGCACCAGGCCCGAGCACTTGTCTCATGCATCCAACCTGGGCTGGTGATCTGTTTCACCCTAGATAATATACATGTTTCGATGCTGTTCTCTTGAAACATCCCACCCTCGCCTTCTCCCAGAGTCCACAAGTCTGTTCTATACATCTGAGTATCTTTTTCTGTTTTGCATATAGGGTTATCGTTACCATCTTTCTAAATTCCATATATATGTGTTAGTACACTGTAATGGTCTTTGTCTTTCTGGCTTACTTTGCTCTGTATAATGGGCTCCAGTTTCATCCATCTCATTAGAACTGATTCAAATGAATTCTTTTTAATGGCTGAGTAATATTCCATGGTGTATATGTACCACAGCTTCCTCATCCATTCGTCTGCTGATGGGCATGTAGGTTGCTCCATGTCCTGGCTATTATAAACAGTGCTGCGATGAACATTGGGGTGCATGTGTCTCTTTCAGATCTGGTTTCCTCTGTGTGTATGCCCAGAAGTGGGATTGCTGGGTCATATGGCAGTTCTATTTCCAGCTTTTTAAGAAATCTCCACACTGTTTTCCATAGTGGCTGTACTAGTTCGCATTACCACCAACAGTGTAAGAGGGTTCCCTTTTCTCCACACCCTCTCAAGCATTTATTACTTATAGACTGTTGGATAGCAGCCATCCTGACTGGCGTGTAATGGTACCTCATTGTGGTTTTGATTTGCATTTCTCTGATAATGAGTGATGTTGAGCATCTTTTCATGTGTTTTTTTTGCCATCTGTATGTCTTCCTTGGAGAAATGTCTGTTGAGTTCTTTGGCCCATTTTTTGATTGGGTCATTTATTTTTCTGGAGTTGAGCTGGAGGAGTTTCTTGTATATTTTTGAGATTAATCCTTTGTCTGTTGCTTCATTTGCTATTATTTTCTCCCAATCTGAGGACTGTCTTTTCACCTTGCTTATAGTTTCCTTTCTTGTGCAAAAGCTTTTAAGTTTCATTAGGTCCCATTTGTTTATTTTTGCTTTTATTTCCAATATTCTGGGAGGTGGGTCTTAGAGGATCGTGCTGTGATTTATGTCAGAGAGTGTTTTGCCTATGTTCTCCTCTAGGAGTTTTATAGTTTCTGGTCTTACATTTAGATCTTTAATCCATTTTGAGTTTATTTTTGTGTATGGTGTTAGAAAGTGTTCTAGTTTCATTCTTTTACAGGTGGTTGACCAGTTTTCCCAGCACCACTTGTTAAAGAAGTTGTCTTTCCATTGTATATCCTTGCCTCCTTTGTCGAAGATAAGGTGACCATAGGTTCGTGGATTTATCTCTGGGCTTTCTATTCTGTTCCACTGATCTATATTTCTGTCTTTGTGCCAGTACCATACTGTCTTGATGACTGTGGCTTTGTAGTATAGTCTGAAGTCGGGCAGGTTGATTCCTCCAGTTCCATTCTTCTTTCTCAAGGTTACTTTGGCTATTCGAGATTTTTTGTATTTCCATACAAATTGTGAAATTATTTGTTCTAGTTCTGTGAAAAATACCGTTGGTAGTTTGATAGGGATTGCATTGAATCTATAGATTGCTTTGGGTAGTATAGTCATTTTGACAATATCGATTCTTCCAATCCATGAACATGGTATATTTCTCCATCTGTTTGTGTCCTCTTTGATTTCTTTCATCAGTGTTTTATAGTTTTCTATGTATAGGTCTTTTGTTTCTTTAGGTAGATATACTCCTAAGTATTTTATTCTTTTTGTTGCAATGGTGAATGGTATTGTTTCCTTAACTTCTCTTTCTGTTTTCTCATTGTCAGTGTATAGGAATGCAAGAGATTTCTGTGTGTTAATTTTATATCCTGCAACTTTACTGTATTCATTGATTAGCTCTAGTAATTTTCTGGTAGAGTCTTTAGGGTTTTCTATGTAGAGGATCATGTCATCTGCAAACAGAGGGAGTTTCACTTCTTCTTTTCCTATCTGGATTCCTTTTACTTCTTTTTCTTCCCTGATTGCTGTGGCCAACACTTCCAAAACTATGTTGAATAGTAGTGGTGAGAGTGGGCACCCTTGTCTTGTTTCTGATTTCAGGGGAAATGCTTTCAATTTTTCACCATTGAGGGTGATGCTTGCTGTGGGTTTGTCATATATAGCTTTTATTATGTTGAGGTATGTTCCTTCTATTCCTGCTTTCTGGAGAGTTTTAATCATAAACGGATGTTGAATTTTGTCAAAGGCTTTTCTGCATCTATTGAGATAATCATATGGTTTTTATCTTTCAATTTGTTAATGTGGTGCATTACATTGATTGATTTGCGGATATTAAAGAATCCTTGCATTCCTGGGATAAAGCCCACTTGGTCATGGTGTATGATTTTTTTAATATGTTGTTGGATTCTGTTTGCTAGAATTTTGTTAAGAATTTTTGCATCTATGTTCATCAGTGATATTGGCCTGTAGTTTTCTTCTTTTGTGGCATCTTTGTCTGGTTTTGGAATTAGGGTGATGGTGGCCTCATAGAATGAGTTTGGAAGTTTACCTTCTTCTGCAATTTTCTGGAAGAGTTTGAGTAAGATAGGTGTTAGCTCTTCTCTAAATTTTTGGTAGAATTCAGCTGTGAAGCCATCTGGTCCTGGGCTTTTGTTTGCTGGAAGATTTCTGATTACAGTTTCGATTTCCTTGCTTGTGATGGGTTTGTTAAGATCTTCTATTTCTTTCTGGTTCAGTTTTGGAAAGTTATACTTCTCTAAGAACTTGTCCATTTCTTGAAGTTGTCCATTTTATTGGCATAGAGCTGCTGGTAGTAGTCTCTTATGATTCTTTGTATTTCAGTGTTGTCTGTTGTGATCTCTCCATTTTCGTTTCTAATTTTGTTAATTTGGTTCTTCTCCCTTTGTTTCTTAATGAGTCTTGCTAATGGTTTGTCAATTTTGTTTATTTTTTCAAAAAACCAGCTTTTAGCTTTGTTGATTTTTGCTATGGTCTCTTTAGTTTCTTTTGCATTTATTTCTGCCCTAATTTTTAAGATTTCTTTCCTTCTACTAACCCTGGGGTTCTTCATTTCTTCCTTCTCTAGTTGCTTTAGGTGTAGAGTTAGGTTATTTATTTGACTTTTTTCTTGTTTCTTGAGGTAGGCCTGTAATGCTATGAATCTTCCCCTTAGCACTGCTTTTACAGTGTCCCATAGGTTTTGGGTTGTTGTGTTTTCATTTTCATTCATTTCTATGCATATTTTGTTTTCTTTTTTTATTTCTTCTATGATTTGTTGGTTATTCAGAAGCGTGTTGTTTAGCCTCCATATGTTTGAATTTTTAATAATTTTTTTTCCTGTAATTGAGATCTAATCTTACTGCACTGTGGTCAGAAAAGATGACTGGAATGATTTCAGTTTTTTTGAATTTACCAAGACTAGATTTATGGCCCAGGATGTGATCTATTCTGGAGAAGGTTCTGTGTGCACTTGAGAAAAAGGTGAAGTTGATTGTTTTTGGGGTGAAACGTCCTATAGATATTAGTTAGGTCTAGCTGGTCCATTGTGTCCTTTAAAGTTTGTGTTTCCTTGTTCATTTTCTGTTTAGTTGATCTATCCATAGTTGTGAGTGGGGTATTAAAGTCTCCTACTATTATTGTGTTACTATTAATTTCCTCTTTCATACTCGTTAGCGTTTGCCTTACATATTGCGGTGCTCCTATGTTGGGTGCATATATCTTTATAATTGTTATATCTTCTTCTTGGATTGATCCTTTGATCATTATGTAGTGTCCCTCTTTGTCTCTTTTCACAGCCTTTATTTGAAAGTCTATTTTATCTGATATGAGTATTGTGACTCCTGCTTTCTTTTGGTCTCCGTTTGCGTGGAATAATTTTTTCCAGCCCTTCACTTTTAGTCTGTATGTGTCCCTTGCTTTGAGGTGGGTCTCTTGTAGACAGCATATATAGGGGTCTTGCTTTTGTATCCATTCAGCCAGCCTTTGTCTTTTGGTTGGGGCATTCAACCCATTTACATTTAAGGTAATTATTGATAGGTATGGTCCCGTTGCCATTTATTTTGTTGTTTGGGGTTCACGTTTATACCACCTTTCTGTGTTTCCTGTCTAGAGAAGATCCTTTAGTATTTGTTGAAGAGCTGGTTTGGTGGTGCTGAATTCTCTCAGCTTTTGCTTGTCTGTAAAGCTTTTGAGTTCTCCTTCATATCTGAATGAGATCCTTGCTGGGTAGAGTAATCTAGGTTGTAGGTTATTCTCTTTCATTACTTTAAGTATGTCCTGCCATTCCCTTCTGGCCTGAAGGGTTTCTATTGATAGATCAGCTGTTAACCTTACGGGAATCCCTTTGTGTGTTATTTGTTGTTTCTCCCTTGCTGCTTTTAATGCTTGTTCTTTGTGTTTGATCTTTGTTAATTTGATTAATATGTGTCTTGGGGTGTTTCGCCTTGGGTTTATCCTGTTTGGGACTCTCTGGGTTTCTTGGACTTGGGTGGCTATTTCCTTCCCCATTTTAGGGAAGTTTTCAGCTATTATCTCCTCGAATAACTTCTCATAGTTGTATTGCTGTATATCTTGACTCCAGTTTATGGTTTATGAACAATTATGTAAGTGAGTTGACTGCCTCATCTGCAAGAGTTGAAGTCATAGTGATTGACATAGATGTTCTGTTGCCTTTCCCTTACTGTCCCCTGGTTTCTGGGTGGTTGATTCTCTCCTACATTGCTTCTGTTACCTTGTAGGCAAAAGTGCCATTAAATGGCTTGAGTTTTTAAAGACAAATGTTATCCATTCCACTTTTCATGCCTTCATAGTTTATTGAATAGTTAAATATAGAATATAAAATTCTGAAGAAGAAACCTAAAGAGGGAAGAAACTTCTGATAAATATTTAAACATGTTAATAGCTTTAACAATTAAAATAATAGAATACTGATACAAAAATCAATACAACCAGAAGCATGGATAACTCAGAAATGTACTGTAGTTTAGTAATAATTCAGCATAAAGTAAAGAAATTTGATCAATAAGTAAATAAAAATATTCAATAAATGCTAATGATAGACTGGCCATTAGGAAAATAAATGTAGACCTCACATAGTAACACATTCCTAAACAAACTCATCATGTTTTAAAAGGTTAAAACCTGAAAAGTAAAGACAAATTTTAAAAAACTGAGAAAAAAGATAGACATGAATTCATATCAAATCTGGCAGGCACATGGAAGTTTGTATGTGGAGAATTTCTTTGTTTTAAAAGCTATAGGAAGAATTAAAAAAAAAATACAATAAGAAATGTTACTAGGTAAACATTAAAGATTTTCAATACTGAGAAAAAAGTATAGAACAAACAAATGACGGCTAAACAGTCCCAGCCAATCAGTTCAGTTCAGTCACTCAGTCGTGTCCGACTCTCTGTGACCCCATGAACTGCAGCACTCCAGGCCTCCCGGTCCATCACCAACTCCCAGAGTTTACTCAAACTCATGTTCATTGAGTTGGTGATGCCATCCAACCATCTCATCCTCTGTCGTCCCCTTCTCCTCAGCATCAGGGTCTTTTCAAATGAGTCATCTCTTCACATCAGGTGACCAAACTACTGGAGTTTCAGATTCACCATCAGTCCTTCCAATGAATATTCAGGACTGATTTCCTTTAGGATTCACTGGTTGGATCTCCCTTCAGTCCAAGGGTCTCTCAAGAGTGTTCTCCAACACTACAGTTAAAAAGCATCAATTCCTTGGTGCTCAGCTTTCTTTATAGTCCAACTCTCACATCCATACATGACTACTGGAAAAACCATTGCTTTGACTAGACAGACTTTTTTGGTGGCAAAGTGATGTCTCTGCTTTTTAATATGCTGTCTAGGTTGGTATAACTTTTTTTCCAAGGAGCAAGCGTCTTTTAATTTCATGGCTGCAGTCACCATCTGCTGTGATTTTGGAGCCCCCCAAAATAAAGTTTGTCACTATTTCCATTGTTTTTCCACCTATTTGCCATGACGTGATGGGACCAGATGCCATGATCTTAGTTTTCTGAATGTTGAGCTTTAAGCCAACTTTTTCACTCTCCTCTTTCACTTTCATCAAGAGGCTCTTTAGTTCTTCTTCACTTTCTGCCATAAGGGTGGTATCATCTGCATATCTGAGGTTATTGATGTTTCTTCTAGCAATCTTGATTCCAGCTTGTGCTTCATCCAGCCCAGCATTTCACATGATGTGTTCTGCATATAAGTTAAATAAGCAAGGTGACGATATGCAGCCTTGATGCACTCCTTTTCCTATTTGGAACGAGTCTGTTGTTCCCTGTCCAGTTCTAACTGTTGCTTCCTGACCTGCATACAGGTTTCTCAGGAGGCAGGTAGGTGCAGAAGCGGTGGCTGCACGGTGCTGGAGTGACTCTGAGGAGATACCCCACGTCCAAGGCAAAGGAGAAGTTCCAGCAAGATGGTAGGAGGGGCGAAATCATGTTTAGAATCAAACCCCATACCCGCCAGAGACGCTCAGAGAGCTCAAACAACCTTGTGCGCATCAGGACCCAGAGACCCCACAGAAACTGAGATGCACTGTGTTTGAGTGTCTCCTGTGGAGTCACGTGTCAGCAGTGGTCTGCCGCAGGGCCAGGAGCTCTGGGTGCAGCAGACCTGGTTGTGGCATAAGGCCTCTTGGAGAGGTCGCCATTAACCCCACCACAGAGCCGCCAGAACTTACAGAGGACTGGGAAACAGACCCTTGGAGGGCACAAACAAAACCTTGTGTGCACTAGGACCCCGAAGAAAGGAGCCGTGACCCCACAGGAGACTGACCCAGACGTGGCCCTGAGTGTCCAGGAGCCTCTGGCAGAGGCGTGTGTCGGAGGTGGCCTGCTGCAAGGTTGGGGGCACTGAGTTTAACAATGCCTGCTTGGGACCTTTTGAAGAAGGTCACCATTATCTTCATTACCTCCATCATAGTTGGGCCCCAGGTCAAATAACAGGGAGGGAACACAGCCCCAACCATCGACAGAAAATTGGGTTAAAGATTTACTGAGCATCTCCAATAGGAGAAACAAAGTGCTAATGTTATAAAGACCATTCATCTATTAAGAAGAACACATGTCAGAAAGAAAAGTCCTGATAAAGTCATTTTGATCTTAGAAGTGAAGTGAAGTGAAGTCGCTCAGTCGTTTCTGACTCTCTGTGACCACATGGACTGTAGTCTACCAGGATCCTCAGTCCATGGGATTTTCCAGGCAAGAATACTGGAGTGGGTTTCCATTTCCTTCTCCAGGGGATCTTCCCGACCCAGGGATCGAACCCGGGTCTCCCGCTTTGTAGGCAGACGCTTTACCGTCTGAGCTACCAGGGAAGCCCCCTAAACAATCCTTAAAAGAAACTGGAATAAAAAAAAAAGAGAGAAGAAATTGGAATGAAGAATGGAAGCCTCGGGGATTTTCTTTAGCTGATTATCTGGCATAGCTTCTACAGGGCTGGTAATTCTGAAGAGCTAGATATTAGCAAAGAAGCTTTTGATCTTTACTGTGTTCCAGATAACTAGTTTTGAACACCTTGGCTATTTACTAACACTATTAATAAACCCCTCTTAAAGGAACCAACTCTATTAATAGTAAAATGTAGATTACTTATACACATTGCAATGGAAGGAAAAACTGGGAAGACAAAGTGAAGTGAGCATTGTGTGGAGCCTCATAAACCAAATTATATCAAGAATCAGGAATAACTGCTCTTTTTTTTAATGCTCCAGTAACAAAAAAGATACAGGACCACTGAACAGTGGCTGTCTTTGTAGCCATAAAATAATTCAGTGGAAAAATGGATGAAGAATCCTAAAGTATAATTCACAGGAAGGAAAAAAAAAGAGGTAAACAAATAAATGGAAAAATATTCAGCCACACTGTAAGTAGTTAAATATATGTTGTTGTTTTTGTTTTCTAAAAATGAAGATACCTTTTCACCTGCTTAATTAGCAAAAGTTTTGAAAAAAATGATACTATTTTTTCTGGCCTTCCATGAAATGGATCCTATTATATGTTGCTTCTTTGTTGGAAGATTAATTGGAAAACATCAAGAACTTCAAAAATGTGCACCTTTTTTAATTCAAAAATTAGATTAAACATGTATAGTCTAAGTACACAATCTATAATAGTACAAAAGATTTTTGCACACAGATGCTTGTCTCATAATTTTTGTCAGTACAGAAAATTATAGAATTTGATAGTGTATCCACTATTTGAAATGTTACACTATGATTTAAAATGATGGATAGAAACAACAGAAGAATGGTCAAAAGATCTGAACAGAAATTTACCCCAAAGATGAATAATACATATATGAAAAGATGCTCAAGCTGTGTATTGTTCAATGAAAGAAAGTGAAAGCATAGAGTACTATTTTTTAAATATCATATTTTCAAAGACCAAGAAGCAGTATAGTATATATTGTTCTTAAGGCTACAGGGCATGTGGTACTCTCATATATTATAGATTGCAGTATAAATTGGTACAGCATTTTCAGAGAGCAACTTGTCAGTACCAATCAAATAAAAAATATATAAAACTGCTGACCAGCAAATTCTACTTTTAAGTTAACTCTCATACTGAAAAACTCAGAGTTGACAAGGATGTTTACTACAGCCTTGGAACATCAGAATTCTGGTGAGAACTTTAGTGTCCATCAATATGACAATTATGATACAACCATATTGAGGAATATTGTACAGTCATTGAATGGAATGAGCTCAGTTTTACCTACTAACATGGAATATCCATGATGAGCTATTGAGTTAAAAAGCGAATTGTAAGTTCACGCATAGAGCAAGATCCAATATTTGTGCTTTGTTTTTGGTCTCTGTCTCTTGATCTTTCTCATATATCACTCTACTCTATATATCTCTAAATATTATCTATCTGTTATCTGTTTGTATCCATCCATTACTCTCTGGAAACTTACACCAAGAACCAGGAAGGTGAAAAGGTAAGGAATTTCACATAGCAGTTCTATACTTATTCTTACCCATATAATTTTATTAAAAATAATTTGAAATGATATTCTAAGGAGAAATGTATAATGCAATGCTTAAAGATTATATTATTAAATGTAAATAAAGATGTCAAACTGTTAAGTACATATAGAAGGACACACTATTTCACATTGTATTAAGGCTGAAACTACATAAAAGTAACAAAATTATAAACATAAAAAGCTGCACATTGATATATACCTGAGTACTAAACATACATGTAACTCCATGGCTGATTCATGTCAATGTATGACAAAACCCACTGCAATGTTGTGAAGTAACTAGCCTCCAACTAATAAAAATAAATGAAAAAAAAAAGAAAAAAAAAATGCTTGTTTCTGCATCATGAATATAGAAAATTATGGGTATTTCTTCTTTCTGTATTTTCCAAATACCAAATAATGAGCCAGCAAACATAATATTTTATGGTGGTAAAAAAAAAAGAAAAAAACACTTAAAACAGTGTTCACAAAGGATTTATTTAATTTGTAGAATGCCTTGGTTTGTTCAGGCTGCTATAACAAAAGCTACAGATTAGGTGACTGATAAATATCGGAAAGGTATTGCTTACAGCTCTGGAGGCTAGAAATCTGACCTCTGGATGCCGGCAGTGTCAGATGAGAGCTCTCTCCTGGGTCCTGGACTTCTCGTATCCTCACATATCAGAAGAGGCCAGGGAACTTTCTGGAGCCTCTTTTTAAAGACGTAATCCTATTCAAGATGGCTCTACCCTCCTGATTTAAGTACTCCTCAAAGCAGCTCCACCTCTGAAGTACCTTTCACAGGCCTCAAGATTAAATAAGATAATGGTTGTGAAGAGAATTTTGTAATACTTGGTCCACAAATATTAACTATACTGTTTGTTTCCATATTATTAGTAAGTATATGGAGACTCTATCATTCCCAGAAATGAGATAGATTTAAAAAAAAACAACAACAACCAGTTATTCTTAAAAATATGGTGAGACTGAAGATCCACTCATTGTGAAAAGTCAGGCTGGGAAATATAAGAAGAAACTATCCTGTTTGGAAGACTAACTTTAGACTCTTCACTGAGACAATAGACCCAGTCAGATGTCAGGTTGGGGTGAATATGTAAAATTTTATCCTAAATTAACCTGCAGGCTAGCTCAACAGAATTCTGCATGATGATGAAATCATTTAGTTCTTCAATGCTTTCCTTGTTTGTTCTTTTTCTATATTTTCTTCCATGTCTTACACTTAAGGGTTTTAATCTAAATGCATTCCCTTCTCTTACCAAATTCTCCAGATTTTCTTTCAACTATTTTCTTTGGCAACTCTCATCCAAGACCTCATAGCTCAAGAGGTAAAGGGCTTCCCTCGTAGTTCAGTTGGTATAGAATCTACCTGCAATGCAGGTGACCCCTGGAGAAGGAAATAGCAACACACTCCAGTATTCTTGCCTGGAGAATCCCATGGTCAGGGAAGCCTGGCAGGCTACAGTCCATGGGGTTGCAAGAGTCGAACATGACTTAGCAACTACATAGCCACCATCAAAGACCTAAATGATTCACCCTGACAGCTTCAGAACCAAATGACTTTCTTGTCTCAGTGGGTGGTATTACCAACTTAAGATTCTCAGAAAATCTTCCTAAAACTATTAGAAACAAAATTGCAGGTTACATACACCACTGGTTTGATTAAGTAAAGCATTTATTTACCTTTGCAGATCTGAGAAGAGCAGTCTCTTTCATTATAAACTGTGGCTTGTCTTATTAAGAAGACATTCTCTGATTCTCTTTCTGTAGCAATTAACTTTTCAACTTACCTAGAAGTGGTGAGTGAAATGCAAGGTGTAATGAAGGGTGAAGGGCAGTCATTAACTTACTCTGAAGTATCCCAAGAACCCACGTCAATATTCCTACTTTGGAGACAGGAATTTTATATTTTCCATTTCATCTTTTTGGCAGTGAATAATGGGAAAAGGAATCTTTTGACCTGTTAGGCTTAGGTGATGGCATTTACCCTTTCTGTGATAGAAAGGAAATTGATGCTTCTGCATTGGTCAGAGGTGGAAGTCCCATTGAATTTACTCCATGAAACCATTTTCCCAAAGACTGGGCAAAAGAATAGCTATGGTCCACAGAAAATAAACAGAGCTTTGAGTGACTTGAACTTAATATCTCTTGGATTAAACGTTTAACCCAGACAAGTCAGTAGCCTCATGAGGCTATAAAAAAGAAAGGGTGGGATTTAATTCTTCACTGGGTTCAAGGTACTATGAGCAGAAGGCCAAAGTAATGAAGTGTAGATCTTGTACTCAAGCGTTGGTGATAAACTTGTTATTGGCTCTTGCAGGTTTTAATTTACCTTCACAAAAAGTTATAAAAGCAGTATCATCATCTGTTTTCTGAAATTATAAAGTAATCTTAATGTAGTGATCAATGGTGGTAAGGAAGAGATAGTAACTAATGTAATTTGAAACAATAGCATCATATTTTTGTGATTATATATTTATAATATTTAGATAATACATTTGCTTATTTCTGCTTAAATTGGTCAAGCACTTTGCAGTCTGAAAACATTTTCAGATATATCTTGTCATTCAGTCCTCACAACAGTCCATGACAAAAGCAGTAGTAAAGTAAATATCACCCCTATTCAACAGATCAGCAAATTGAGAAAAAGGGACCAGTTGATCCTTCCATGTTCCCTTCACAACTAGGGTGTCCGAGTGGAGCTTGAACTTTGTTTTCCTGATTTTAAGATCAACCCAACAACCTCCTCTTGCAGAAATGGTTGCCACAAGAGAGATAACAAGTCAAGGCTGATTCTCATTTCTGCAGCGCCGTCTTGGCTTCTTATGCTCATCACTAACTTTTCTCTAGGCTGCAGACAGTGTCGTGGGAGGGAAAAAGTCATGATGCCGAATAAGATGTCTAATGTGTGTAAGTTTCATAAAGCAAAGGGAAGTCTGGGCACGTAGAATATAGCTGAAGATGAAATGGGACACTTAGTGAGATGGATGTCTTTTTAAATACAGCAGTGGCACTGTCTGTGTGTTTCTATTCTTATATGTGGGTGTATATAGCAGTGTAAAAAATACGATCCTGAGGATGGCAAACTCCCAAGTCTCATTAAATGCAAGTTTCTGAAATATACTGATGTGCCATGGAACACAAAATATTCATGTATCTCTGATGGAAAGTATCATTCTTTTGAGTGTGTTGGGTAAATATGATGCTACAAATCCAGGGTTCCCCAAGTAAGATTTTTCTAGTGGATTAGTAGACAGGAGGAGAATCTGGTCCATTGTGATTTTATTTGCTCTTGGAAATGGGGGGAAAAAATTTTCTGTTGCTCAAAGCTCTTGGGCACATAAATGAAAAAAAAAAAAATGAATTACAGCATTAGCAGCCCATGTAGCAAACTCACAGATTAATAAAAGAGAAATACTAGCAGTGACTAAAGAATAGCACATTTGATTAGGAAGGTGGGAGGTAGGTTGTTAAGGGCTTGGAGGGGGATAAAGTTGCCGTGGTGGGATTATGAGCTTGAGATGTGTGGGTTAGGAGACTGTGGTTGTATTTTCCTCCAGTGTACTGCCAGTTGCAATTCTTAATGAGTTATTGCATCCTGGGCCAAGTAGGCAACATGGCACATTAGGAAACATGTTAAAGAAAAATTCACTGCCTTGTAGAGTTTACATTCTGAAGAGGCTAGAAAAAGCCTGAGAGACCTTTCTTGAGAGAAGGTTAAAATAGAGAGACTTCCTAGGAAAAACCAAAGTGATTTTTATCAGTGATCTAAAAGCTGAATTGGTTTGCCAGTATGGAAGGAACAGTTGCAAGTTCTTCCCTCCCTTAGAAGGTTATTGTAGCAATGGATACAATGAATAAGTGAGCATTGTTGAAAGGAGGAACTCCATGTTCAAAAACAAGTTGTATGTCATTCTGATTGTTCATTAATTTTTTTAATCAGTAGTTTTTTTAGTGAAGTATCATTAATTTACAATGTTGTGTTAATTTCTGCTGTAGCAAAGTGACTCAGTTATACATATATACATTCTTTTAAAATATTCTTTTCCATTATGGTTTATCATAGCATACTGAATACAGTTCTCTGTGCTATGACAGTAGGACCATTTTTACCTGTTCTCACATCTGCTAAACCCAACCTCCAATTCCATCCCACCCTTCCACCCACCCCCTTGGCAACCATCACTCTGTTCTCTATGACTCTGATTCTGTTTCATAGATAGGTTCATTTGTGTAATCTTTTAGATTCCACATGTAGGTGATATCTCATGGTATTTGTCTCTTTTTTGAACAACTTCACTTAGTATGATCATCCCTAATTGTATCCATGTTGCTGCAAATGGCATTATTTAATTCACTTTTATGGTTGAGTAGTATTCCACTATATATATGTACCACATCTTCTGTATCCATTCATCAGTTGTGGGACATTTGGATTGTTTCCATGTCTCAGCTATTGTAAATAGTGTTGCTATGAACATACAACACTATGTATCTTTTTGAATCATTGCTTTGTTTGGATAGATGCCCAGGAGTGGGATTGCTGGATCATATGATAATTCTATTATTAATATTATGAGGTACCTCCATACTGTTTTCCCACAATGGCTGTACCAATTTATATTCCCACCAGACTGTTCATCAATTTTAATATTTTTAGCATTGATGGCAGAAGATGCTCCTGGCAGGTGTGCATCAATAAAAAACATTGAATAGGTGAAATAAAGTCTGGCTTTTGAATAATCGGTGTCTCAACTTCCTGGATTAATGTTGTACCTCTGATTTAGCAGGAAGCTAGAGAAGGAAAGTAGCATTTTGAAATAAATATTAAGTGGGAAGTAGTAGTATCATCGCTCTTTTTTTAGATCTTAGCCATTTCCTCTTCTGAAGACACCTCAAATATGCCATTTTAAAGTCTATTCTAAAGTGAGAACTTGAAGCAGAGATCATTGAAGCAATCCAGATCTCTGTGACTAAAAATTGCTATGTTCCTTTTGTCTCACCATCATTCTAATGTTTATATACTTTCTACAAAGCATTTTTTTCTTGCTTTTTGTTTTTCTTCTGCTAAATATCTATTTGATTTCAACAGTCATATGTTTAGATTATAGTGAAGTCAAATCGTTGAGTGTTAGGATACACTCCAGGAAGACATCCAGGAAGTCACTCATGCATACATGTGTCCTGAGCACCAGAGCTCCATTCACACTCTCCAATTGCCTCTCGTCCTACTCCCCTTCTTCCTCCTCCTTTTATCTCTCAATGGGGAAAGTGAAAGTGTGTAGTTGCTCAGTCGTGTCCAACTCTTTGTGACCCCATGGACAATAGCTTTCCAGGATCCTCCGTCCGTGGGATTCTCCAGGCAAGAATACTGAAGTGAGTTGCCATTTCCTTCTCCAGGGGATCTTTCCAACCCAGAGATCAAACCCACATCTTTGTCACCTCCTGCATTGGCAGGAAAATTCTTTACATGCTGAGCCATCAGGGAAGCTAAAAAAATGAAAGTGTTTAGTTGCTCAGTTCTGTCCAACTCTTTGCAACCCCATGGACTATGTAGCCTGTTAGGCTCCTCTGTCCATAGAATTCTCTGGGCCAGTATACTGGAGTGGGTTATCATTCCCTTCTCCAGGGGATCTCCCCAACCCAAGGATAAAACCCAGGTCTCCTGCATTGCCGGCAGATTCTTTACCAACTGAACACCCACTTAATGAAATTGTTTGCAAAGTGTAATGCCTTAGTATACATAAAGTACTTACAAGTGTACCTAATCCATGTTTTGAGAGTAAAAAGCTATCTGGGGCACTTCATCAATTTGGCCCCTGTGCTCAAATGCACCGTCTTCCTCTGAGTTTAAATGCCCAGAGAGTTTGCTGTGGGAAAGGACTGACAACCCAACTGGTTCACAAGCTGCTCCTTAATTAATCAATTTGGGAAACACTCAGGAAGCCAGCTCAGCCCACTGTGTCTTGGCTTCAGGTTTCCTGCAGCTGCAGGAGCTTCCTCTGTGCATGCATTGGGCTGGGCTTTCCTCTAGGTTTCTGTTTTGTTTTAACAATCTATACTTGATGCTATTTACTTCATCAGTATATATTCCAGGATGTGTTTACACTTGTCTTTCTCTGATGATACTTTTTTTTTTTTTTTGCCATCCCTGTTTCTCTCCCTCTCTCTTTTTTTCTCTTTTCATTTTGGAATGATTTTACTCTTACAGCATGGTTGAAAGTAGATATGAAGAAAGCACTCATCCCACTTAATTTTTCCATATTCACTTACAATTTTTTCTCTCTCTTTTGTCATATTTTCTGAACCCTTGGAATATAGGTTGCACTCATCTTTATAGCTATTCTCACTGTGTTACCTCAGGGAATTACTTCTCAGTATGTTCTAACATTCAGAAAAAAATAACATTTACAGAATTTTTAATCTGAAGTACACCATCCAGTGAGCTGAATCTTTCCACTAATGCCTTTTATAGCATTTCCCCCACTTCAAATCGTATAGGGCACTTAGTATTCATATTTTTGAGCTTTCTTTAATCTGGAACAGTTTATCAGCCTTTCTTTGTCTTTTATGACTTTGGCATTTTTGAAGAAACACGGCAGTGATCATGTCAGCTGTTTCACAATTTGAACTGTCTGAGGCTTCTTGATTGGATTGACTATCCAGCTTATTTGGCAAAACAGCTCTATGGTGATGAGGTGTCCTTCTCAGAACACCACATCAGGAGGTACCTGATGACATTTTGCCTCTTGATGGTGAGACATGTCGTCCATTTTCTTCAGTGTACAGTTAATATTCTTTCTTTGGTTTAATAATTTGCAGAAATCTATAATGAGACTATATGTAAACCTAAAAAATCATCCATAGGTTTATCATCTATTGGTTATTCATTCTTAATTCAGTTTTACTCTGATGATTGAAAAATAGCAATTTTCTAATTTCATCATCCTTGTGTGTTTGTTAATTGGCAATTTGACTATAAGAAAGGATTTTTCTTGTCCTATATTATCTGTCATATTTTTATTTATTTGATTTTTCTTTTAATCAATGAACTGTGTTTCTTTGCTGTTTTATTTATTTTCCCAGAATCAGCCAGAATGAGATGCTTCAAGGTGACTTATGTATCTTCTTGATACATACTCATCTTTTTAAAATTTATTTATTTTTTTTTACTGTTCTGGGTCTTAGTTGCTGAGGGTGGGCTTTCTCTAATTGTGGTGCGCAGGGCCTACTCTCTAGCTGCAGTGTTCAGGCTTCTCATTGTGGTGGCTTCTCTTGTTGCAGAGCATGGGATCTAGGGCACTCAGGCTTCAGTAGTTTCAGATCCAGGACTCTGGAGCACAGGCTCAATAGTTGTGGTGCATGGGCTTAGGTGCATGTGGGGTTTTCCTGGACCAGGGATTCGAACCAGTGTCTCTTGCATTGCAAGGTGGACATTAACCATTGGACCAGCAGGGAAGTCCCATCCTCATCTTTCCCCTTCCTGGACCACTGTTACTTTCCAGTGAAACAAGATGTCTCCTGTTCATCCTGTATTTTCTGTTCCCCAAACCTAGAGAAGGCCACTTCTTCAAAGGCGCCTGACTTGTCTTAATGGCCAAAGCATTTAGAAACTGAACTCTGAGCAGCAGTTGCTCTCATTAATCCTGGAATGTTGTCCATATAGTTCTGCTCAATGAACAGACCTGAGAGAACTTTCTCTCATTCTATTTCAACCCAAATGGTTCTTCTGTACTTTGCATCATTTCGTATTTGTGCCTCTCTCCTTTCATAGAGAAAAACTTGATTGTCAGCAACACCAATATATTCCTTCCTCAGTCACCTAATACACTGAAAATAATTTCAGAATTGCTTTCCTCATACCAGTCCAAAAAAGCAAAACTGCTAAAAAGAATTCAGGGTTTGTTTGCTGTTCCTGCACTTTTACCTCTGAGTGTGAATAATTGAAGGATTGAATTCTGAAGCTTTTGAGCTGTGCCCCCCCAACCCCAGAGTGTGATACTGTATATACACAGTATGCATATATAGTACTATCACTCATGAGGGAATCAACTCTTTAATTAACTAAATGTATTCCAAGGGGAGGTCTCAAGGGTCACTGGTGTAGATTCCAGCGTGGACCATACCTTTCGTCCTCTTAATATGTCCCAGAGAGCTTCCTGTTTTTATACTTTAAGGGGGTGATTCTCCCACATGAATTTGTTCCCATCTCTGCATCCTCAGCTCCTTCTGGGACTTCTCTCCCAATACAATCATCTGGCTAGTGTTCTCTGCGGATGCTGTCAGCAGTTCTCACACTGGGATTGCCAGGTCTGAAATGACTTTGCTTCTCCAGTTGTGTAAAGAAGAGATAAGGTAGTTCTCAGGGCAGCTCAGACAGGTGGGGTGTTCAACCCTCCAAGAGACTCCTGAAATAGCCTTTGTAGGTTAGGCTCTTCTTTGTATGACAGGTCTTACTCTTATAAACTGTTTATAGATATGATGAGAGAGAGGGAGGGAAAGAGAATGTTTCTTTCTATGCAATCTCATGCTGTATATTAACTTGCTTTCAATGTTTGTAAAATTCCCAAATCCTTAAACAAACCTTGCCTCTCACTACAGAACTTGAAAATGGTCTAGTTCTAGAACATTTTCTAGATGTCATCTAGATGGTCATTTCCCCAGCCTTTCTTCCAGCTTTGCTTACAACCCTGATACATAACCCAGATTGTGCCAAACAGATTTGACTGATCCAGATTTTGAATCACCAACTTTAGATGAAAAAAACTAGAAATTAGAAAGAATTTGTTTCAGTGAGGATGAGAGTGGTTGCCACGCATCAGATTTCTAGGGATGGTAAGTGCTGTGATTCTAGAAGCACCTGTCCACAGTCCAGCAGGCAGAATTGCCAATACAAACTAGGTCACAGTGACCCAGCAGAGGAGACAGCAATATTTCTGGTGGACCAGTTCTGTGACACAATTTTGGGTATTGTCCCTGATTATTTATCTCAAATATGGCTTTTGACTTGTCCAGAGAGCTTCTCAATACCCCTTTGCACAGATTAATTAATTTGCACAAGTTTTTTTTATTGGCTTCTCTTGCTTTCAACTAAGAATGTTAATCCATATACTGGATGAGTCCCTTTATCTCTTTAAGACTCAGTTTCCCCCTCTGTGAAATGGGCTGGTTTGTCTGTATATTTCAGTAAGTCAGTCCAACAAAATAAGACAATTTATCAAAGACTTATTATGCTTGAAATTAAATAAATAATAAGAGCTCTCTGAAGTAGAAATAACAAACCAAAGAATGACTCATTTAGACTTTTCAGAAACTAAATCACACTCATTAGTTGTTTTCTAGCCCCCAAATGACTAATGACCTGGCAGTGAACTTTTCATTTCATAGAGTGAATTCCTGCTTGTGGAAGAAATGTGTTGATCACAGAAGGAAAACACTTATGTTCTTAAAAAGTATTGAACTACAGTTATTTAAAGGGGATTTAGTTTTTCTAAGGGATGTGCAATTTGCATTGTGAACAGAATAGCATTTTCCATGGGAATTGCAATATACAGACCGAAGAGATAATAAAAGGAACCTAGATGTTTTCTGGAAATGAAAAGAGCTCCAGGGGAAAGGGGACAGCTAGTCAGAATATATAAACTGAACATTCAGTTATTTTCCAGGGGAGGGAGAATTGACGTTTTTTTTATTTTAAGAACAAAATACTTTCATAAGATCATTGGTTTTGGGGGAGGGAAGATATTTCAAAGTATTTGACATTAATAAACCTTTATGGGCAGTGTGAGGCAATTTTTAGGTTGCCATAACATAAATATATTTCAAACAGTGAAAGCAGTTGAGCTGTCTTAAACATGGACATAGATTTTATATTGTATGAAACATGTCATTGTGTTGAAAACATTCAGATTTAGAAGAAGCAAATGAGTTTGTGTACAGAGCACCAATAAAAGCTCTTTGGAGGCTGGGAGAAACTGAATGTTCTTTTTAGAACAACATGAAATTTAAAAGGTTAATTCCTCTTGGGTGATTTCAGGATTCTTCGCGACAAGATAGAACAAAAAAAAGGCAAAAGCAAGCTCTTCCAATCACCGGAAAAATTGCTCTGACATTTTTATGATGAACTGGTTTGATGTTAACATGTCCATGTTCTTTCTTAGTAACCTGAAAATGTTGATAGGAAATGAGAACATTTTCTATCCACTCACCTTAAATATTCACTGGAATGATGAATGCACATTAATTTTCTGGTGTTTGTGACTGATGGGACCTTCTTTCAATGTTCTGTTGGTCTGGATAGTGTTTTATCTCTGATTAAAAGCCCTTCAAAGCCAAGGATGATGCTTTTTGCCTCTTTTCAATAGTGATGTTGAGAACCCTGGCTCTATGTTAGCCATTTGATGATGTCTTTCATGTACTTTAAAATGTATTTGCATTTCAAAATCTATGAACATAAGCACTGGTAGCAAATTATATGGAATTGGAGATCTAACTATTGAACTTTTGGTAGGCAAAACCATTTTTCAGAAATACACCCATCTACTTAACATTAAATTTACTGGGTACCTACTGGTATCAGGCAAGGAGATGAGATACAGTGGCGAGCAAACAAATCCTATCTCTAGTTTCATGTCTAGCAAGAAACATATATTAATCCCATTTTATGCCAAGACCAGTAAAATGGGAACTGTGGGAAAATAAAACTGGAGATGTTCAAGACATGTTCTATGTCCTAGTCACCTTTATATACTCAAGGACAATCAATTGACTGGCAAATATTACTTCATGAATGGTCAGTTTAATTATTTCTACTGTCCATCAAGACCTACTGTATGAATTTATAATAGTGAGGATAACCTGGTTAAAGGGACTGGGGACAATTTCCCTGAGAAGTAACTTTTGAATTGAGAGCTCAAGAATGAGTCTGCAAGTACTAGGTAAATAGCAGAAGGAAAAATGCTTCAGCACTTATATGACTTCTGTAAACACGCAGGCTCCCTGACTCCTGGTGTTGTGATGCTGGTTGCAAGTGGCTGTAACCACTACTCACACACAGTATCCCATCCCCTCCCAAGATCCAATGACTACACATTCATTCCACAGTATCAACATCCAGCCCTTCAATACAAAATTTAAGAGAATCAAATGGAAACAGTGCCCAGGTAAATGGAAAGCAAATTTTAAAAATTCCTTTCGCAGTGTTCTTGGGGAAAGAGATGGCTCAGAAAAAGCAGTCTGTTCTATAATGAATAACAGACAAAGATGATTCATCTGTTAATAAAAGAGTGTACCAAACAGGCCACTGCCTACAATAAAGAAAGTAAAAGTGAAGTTGCTCAGACACGTCTGATTATTTGCGACCCCATGGACCATAGCCCACCAGGCTCCTCCATCCATGGGATTTTCCAGGCAAGAGTACTGGAAAGGGCTGCCATTTCCTTCTCCAGAGGATCTTCTTAACCCAGGGATCAAACCCGGGTCTCCTGTGTTGCAGACAGATACTTTACCGTCTGAGCCACCCAGGAAGCCTACCTTAAAAGAAGGCAAAATTCATAATGAAGATGAAAACGGAAGTTCTTAAAGGAAATGATCAAAGAAACAATGAACATATTCAACAGACACTGAGCCAAACTGTCAAGCAAATTAAAATAAATCTTAATTTACAATAATGATTGGAGAATGAATAAGGGTGGACTCTAGAGGTCCGCCCCACCTCCAGTTTTCCCCCAGGAAGGACTTGCTGCTGGAGCTGGTCAGGAGGGCGGACAGCAAAGTGCTGACAGCGTGGGAATCCATCTGACTCTAATTCAAATCCTCCCCAACAGCCAAGGTAAGGTTATGAAGGCCTGGCCATTTTGGCTTCACCAACAACATCGCTGATGAATCATTTTAGCTCCAGAACGCCCTTTGAGATTGGCTGAAATGCTATCACTTGGAACTGCCCCAGAGTTGACCTCACCTTCTGCCCAATCCCAGTTTATCCTCTACTCTTCACACATGTTGGTCCCAAGAGCACTCCCTAATAAACATCCTTCACACTGAGCTCCGTCTAAGACTACTTGCCAAGCAATCCAACCTGAGATAACAGGTATGCTATCCCATAGGAGGTACTAAATTAAGAGCATGTTGATGAAGTGGAAAATGGCATCACTAAAGAAAGAAATGAAAATATATTATGCTAGCGCATTTAAAAGCACATCAAATGTCATATGCATAGAATACAATTATATTCTAGAATTATAAAATTATAATAGAATTATAATAGAATTATAAAATAGTCATTTATAAGAATAGATTTGAAAACAATAACTTATAAACTGCAGTGGAAATGGGCCAAAGAAAAAAGCAACTAAAGATGAAATGAACTATCTGGAAGTTAGATGCTTACAAGATGATTGGGGTTATTAAATAAAATAGCCCAAATCATTATGAAATAGAAAAATCTAAAATAGAATTTTTTTCTTAAATAGAGGAATATATAAATCTTTAAGTGTGTACCACGTTGACTTAATTTAAGATGAAAATTTGATGCACATACTTTACTGGAGAGTTGATCTCAGGGGATGAGGGAGGAAGAGGAGAAAGTGGGTCCAAAAAGAGGATAATCCAGTATGTTTATGAGTTTGCTTTTTTTATTATGAATCTCTGGGTCAAAGACACAAGGTGCAACACAGTTTAGAATGACCCTACCAGTAAACAAGAGGCTGAGGCACTTAGCTAGACTCCCATCCTTCATTGTTGAAATCTACTGAGGTGAACTCTTCTCTGCCAGGCAACAGTGGGCAACCAAGAAAAATCTTGAGTGGAAGAAAATCTTGAGAAGAAGCAAATTCAGGTTTTTGTAGTGGGGAATTACAAACATTCTGAGAACTATCTGCATCTATGTATAAATTCAGGTGGACCAAAAGGATACTGGGCAAGGTATCGTTGATTTTTTTGAAAAAACAATAAAAAGTGGTGAAGATTTAGACAACTTAGTGAGATGATTGAAATTCAAGAATGAAAGAAAATTTCATGACCACACTGAGGAAAAACGTCACCATAGAGAGGATAAACAGACCTCTATGTACACATTAAATGACAACAAAGGAACAAGGTATGCAGTGTGTTCACTGCAGGACAATAAAACTGTACAGTCAATAGCATGGTGAACAAAATCAGCCTACTCAAACCAAGTAACTCTCACTGATGTGGAATCTGTGAATGAAAGGATGACCAGTGACCGATGGGTCCACTTTCCTCATTGCATTTTATCTTGTGTGCCTTGCACATTGAAGGCACCCAGTCAGTATCGGTCGAATGAATTCACATGCAAGTGAAGACTTTTCATGTGAAATAGTGATGGTAATTGTACGGGCAAAGGAAAGGTAATTCCAGTAATTCTTTCTGTTCAGAAAAATATTTTAGATATTATGCAAAGTAGTATATCCTCTAATTAAAGAAGTAATAGCTCTGCATAAGGGCATGTGGTTAAAAGAAAGCAAAACCCTCCTCTGTTTGACTCCTCTGTTTAATCTTTACATTTTGTTTCACTTGCCTATTTACGTACACACATACATAATCACTTACACAAGCATGTGTATGTGTGTGTGAGTACATATGAGGAGGATGTTAATATATCTTCAATCCTTAAAATCCCAGTTAGATTAAAAAAATGAAAACTATAGAACAAATTATAGAATTTCAAAGTTAGATTTAAAAGATATACTAAATTAAAATAAGCACAAATATATATATATATGTAAACACACACACACATACTACTAATTTAAAATCTTATGGTAAGCTCTAATGTCAAAGAGGAAATTAAAACTGCCATAGATCAGATAATAGCAATAATAAAAGTACTCTAAATCATATAAGAGGAGCTGGAGCTATATTCAGAGGGAAACTATATTGCAAAAAATGTTAATTTTAAAATAAATAATAAAAATAAATGAATTGAACAGCCAATAAAAATTTTATAGGAGAAAAAAGGACTATGTATGGAAAACAAAATGGAGAAACCAATAAAAATCAAAGCATAAATTAATGTGTTATGAAGTGATAAAATAGTGGATGTGATAAATGAATCTCATAAATACTAAAACAAGCAAACAATAAGTAATAAAAGGGAAGAGCAAAAAATCCATAAAAGTAAAAATTAATTAAGAAAATGCCCACAGATATATAGAATCTCAATGAAAATGTAAATTTTACATATAATACAAAATTTTCTTTAAAAATACAGCAATCAAAATTATTTACTGCCTCCCAAAAAGTGAAGAAGCAGACATAACATATAAACAGTGCTAGACATTTTCAGAGGTAAATTATTTCACGAAGCAGGTGATTTTAATGGCACTTAAGCTACTGTATTCTCTACAAATATGCAAATGTGTGAGTTATAATCAGGTTCATTGCAGATTTATTTTAATAGGAAAAGCATAAACACTACGTAGAGGTCCTTTGAAAAAGCACAGGTAAATAAAATAAGATTTATCTACATAGAGGGGGCAAGGGAGACCAGGAAGTTGACTCATTATTCCAAAACAGTACATCAAGGAAAAGTTTTCAGGGAAAATGATACTGTAATAAATGAGCTCTGTTCCACCGGATGAATGGGAGTTAGTCACATGAAGAATAAGTTAGTGTAGGCATTTTAGGGAGGAAATAACATCTACAAAGCTGTGTGGGCATAATCCAAGTAAGGCTGATTTAAAAACCTACCTGTAGACTGTGACTGGTGACCTTGAGGCAACTGATGCAGGCAAAAGAATGGAAGAGGACATTTTAGTTGGTTTGGAACTCTATAGTCACAATTAAAGTGTGATTTATCCATTATCATGAAAGAAGCTGCATTGTGGAATGTGTTACATTCAGTTTACATGCAAAATAGATAAAATATGTATGCCTAAACATGTTTATTGCAACCCTAGAAACTAGCTAAATCATTAGTCAACTGATGCTATTGGAAAACTAGATTTCTTTTCATGACTTTGACTGTTTGATGTTGCTGTTTCAAATCTAAATCCAGTTCTGGTCCCCATGCCACACGCCACTGTGTCCTGAAATTGTTTCTTTGTATAGGCCTGGAAAATTCCTGCAAAATCCACATCCCTTCTGTTTATACTTGTTTAGCATCCCCACTTCTGTTTCAGCCTTTATTATTTATTTTTCTATGTACATCTTTACACAGAATTTGGTGAAAGTTAATATTTAAGGAGGTTCAATCTTTTCTAAATGTGTATTTTTCAGAGCCATGTGCTGTCCCGTTGTATTAGTTACAGAAACTTCCCTGAAGCATGGACAAAAGAAAAAAAAGTCCTAGGTTAAATTCTACCTGAAAAGTCTCCCTTACCATTCAAGTGCCAGTGAACCCTTCACTTCCCACGTGCACCGTCAAAGAAATATTTCTCTATGATCCTCTTCTACTCTTATTTGCCTTTTCTGTCCCTCCGGAGGGCTCAGCAGTAAAGAATCCACCCTCCAGTGGAGATGAGGGCTTGATCCCTGGATCAGAATGATCCCCTGGAGAAGGAAATGGCAACCCACTCCAATCCTTTTGCCTGGAGAATCACATGGACAGGGGAGACTGGCAGGCTTCTGTCCATGGGGTCGCAAGAGTCAGACATGCCTGAGCCACTGAGCAGACACGCGCTCTGTTCTAAGCATCAGTATTTCCGCTGCTTTAGTTTCCAGCTCAGAGTCTAGATAGTATAATATTAATTGTAAGGACTAGTAATTGGAATCATACCAGGATGTATCTCATGGAATACATTCTATTCAGACTCATTGGCCATCTACCATTCTCCCAGAAAGGAATTAAGTTCAGTCTTCTCATTCATTCAATTAATCAACAAATATTTGTTAAAACCTAAGATTTATCAAGCACTGGCTAGATGTTGGTGATAACAGATATAAATAAGACATAGCTGTTGCTATAAGTGATCCCACATAAGAAAGATGACTATAATAAAGGTAATAGACCTTAATGAATGCAGTAAAAAGTGTTTTATAGGAATAAAGATGAAAGGGACATGGTTATGTGAGGAGGGGTCTGGGAGAGGAAGGCTTTCTTGGGTAGGTCACATATCAGTTATATCTTGAATCAGAGAAGGATTTAGCCAGAGGGAGACAGGTGTGTGTGTGTGTGTGTGTGTGTGTGTGTGTGTGTGTGTGTGTGTGTGTACATGCATGCAAACATGGTGTATGCTGAGCTGATCATTAGTGATGTACAAGTAGTAGGGAAAGTGGTGAAAAGATAGCCCAATGCTTTCTGTACCAAAAGACAATGGAAGGGATAGATGCTTTCACTATCTGTATTACAAAGCATTCATTGAACTTGCTGAATTCTTAAGCTTTTGAATTTCTTAAAATCAGATTTTCTCTCTTTCAGTAACTCAGAAGCAGTTCATACATAGTAATACAGCAGAAAAACAAAGACCTTGCTTTGGAAATGATTTTTTCCCACTTGTTTTTTCACAAAGCCATTCAAATGATCAACTTAATTTCCACCTTTAAAACAGTTTAGACAGAAGAAGCTTGTCAGCATACGGAAAAGAGATAAGTAAATATTTATTGGCACAATTCATTTTCTGCTAAGCTTTTAGCTGTGCTTTGGATCAAATAGAGCTAAAAGACTTCAGGGATCAAAGGGCTAAATATCATGAAGTGGCTATATAAACTCCAAAGCTATCTTTCATTTGGGGAATATATTAAGAGTGTCTTTGGTGACCTATAGAAAATGATTTTATGCTCTTGCTCTCAATTTGAAATAAACTCTTCCAGCACACAAGAGACATTCATAATTTGCTTAATGCCTTCCTTGTGCTGCAGGAAAAAATAAAACCTAACAAATTTCAGAGGAAAGAGAATTCTTTAAAATGCCTGCACTTTGGAGGTATTCATTTATTTATTCACTAATTCAGCAATCTGTTTTGTGCCTATATTGTCACTGTGCAAAGCACTGCAGATACAGGTAGACAAGACAGGCTTGATTCCTGTGTCTGGAGCCTCCAGTTTTATAGGCGAGACATACAACAGTCAGTAAACCTCTAAACAAATGCAGATTTTAGTACATGCTACAAGGCAAGTAAACAGTGATTTGATATGGAATAACTTAGCGGCACCACATCAGATATAGTGTCAGGGAAAGCCTCTTTTAGCATGGCTTAAAACCTAAGGTTTGAATCCTCGCTTTCTTTAAGTCTCAGTTTACAGATATGTAAAATGGGATAATAATAGACCTCCTCTGATAGGACTCTTGAAAGCATCAAATGAGATAATGTTAAGAACCAAGGGTAGTGCCTGACAGTTCTCAATAAATGTTATTATTATTAAAATAGATATTGCTGTTTATAGAATGTAGCCCTATACATTTTGTGTAATAAAATTGCTGAAGGTCACAGAAGTATACCCATACCGTGAAGTAAGGCTGTGCATTTAAAATATCAGCTTCTTCTGGAAACTTTAAGACACAGAAGTCAAATTAAAAAATAACTCATTGCTTCTTTAAATATTGCAAGTTAATTTGTATCAGCTCATTCCAAGGCAAGATCCACATGAGAGAAAGTGAGACACAGACCTCTGTGAGACAGACAGCAAGAAAGCTGAAGTCAGGGGCAGGGTTTGTGTGGCCATTCTGAATGTCATCCACCCAGTGGCATCTTCTATGACCAAAGCTCCATCTGCAAAATATTCCTTGCTGTCAAAAAACTGACTTACCAGAGGCCCTGCATCTCTTCACAGAACGGGAAGCTGAAGGTTTAGGTGAAATATTCAAATTGGGATTTGCTAGAGTCCAAGCTTCTGAAGTGTGTTGAGAACACATTAGAATTAAGAGTGCTTGAGAAAACGTGGCTCAGACAACCAGGGATATTGGTGTTGCACATGCCAGTTTCCCTTCTGATCTTCCCCACCCACACATTTCAGTAAACACAGCTGTCACAATAATGGCAAGCGGTATCTGTATAAAACTTTCCCACCCATAATGTACTGCTTGGTACATCATTATAATGGGTCTGATAATGATCCATTGAATTATTATTATTATTCAATATTTTTGAAATGAAGGGTGATTTTTCCTAAGAACACCCTGGTAGGAAAGACAGAAGAAGGGACCTGATTCGTATCAAATTCCTATCACTTTGGGAATACACATGCCCGTTTTTGGCATTTATTTTTACTTAGAGAATGCATTTACTTATCACTGTCATCTTCTAAAGAGAACACTAGCGACAAGATTGACAACCCAAATTTGCCTTCATGCAGTACATGATGGACAGCCTGTTAGAGCAGATTATGATTAATACTCTACAGAATGAGTTTCATACAGCTAGTTACTATAGAATCAATTCTCTTTCCTTTTTTATCTTGGCTTCTGGGGAGTCCTGAATAAATTTCATATTGGTTCCTAACACAGCTAACATCTCTCTTCTCCATAAATTTTCTTCTTCTCCTGTATTTTTAATTTTAACTTTCCTGTGGAGAGATGTGTGTGTGTGTGTGTGTGTGTGTGTGTGTGTGTATGCATTGATATCTACAGATATGTTTCTACAACTACATTTACACTTATATCTTTGTGGCAAGCTGCCTCTAGTCTAGTCTGGAAGCAGTGAAGGCATAAATAATAAATACACAATAGAACTCAGCAATTGAGCAACTTGTGAATCTAGAGAGAGTATTCTGGCATGACAAACTAAAGGCAATTTTTAAAGTATATTAGCCTAATAAATATACAGAGTTAAAGCTGGTTGGATTTATATTAATTTTATTAGGATTTCCTTTATTTTAGTCTATTTCCTCACTCCCAGACTTAAAAAAAAAAGTGCTACTCCTCTGTGAGAGCTCTTGTAATGTTACTACAGAGAAACAAGGGCATATGTGAGGATAAAGCATCTAGTTGTTAGTAAAAAATAAGAAAGCTCCTCTTATAAAAAACTTGGATGATTCATTATTAATTTATTTGTTCAAATATAATTTCAGTGTACACAAATTACTCTTACTTTTGAGTGACACATTTTGACGGCAAAGTGAGGAATATATTGTTTTCTTTCCCAGTCAATTATAAATATGCAAATCAGGGATTTTAATAAAGCTTTTCCTTTTGAAATATAAATAGTGAAACATCTGAGCTCTCAGCTTTGAAGTGATGATGTGGAAAGGATTCTTCTATTTTAGCATTGAGGCTTGTGTGTGTGTGTGAGAGTGAGAGAGAAATGGAAAGAGTTTTAGAAACTGTACTTGTAGCATGGCATGTCAAGTGCATTACTAGAGGAAACTTGCTGAGTTAGAAGAAATATCCCATTTATAGAAATTATAGCTCACTGAAAAAAAAAAATTCTCCCCAGGTGACAAGCTCTTTGTTGATTTTGTCTCTACTTCATCCCAACTTTTTCTTTCCCAAATGATTAATTTAAATGTCATAGTATGCTTATCTAATTTTTAAATTCATTTAACAAAAATCTGTTTACCACTTGTCCTTAAAAACCATTCTTAAGACTAGCATATAGTTTATTGTCTAAACTGGAACACTTTTAAAAGAAATGCAAATATTATTAATAAGCTAAAACACATGGAATCTGGAGATTCAGTTACTTTTCTGAGGATCACACAGAGAGTAAATGGCCAAACAGATACTCTGGGTTCATGTCGAATGTCCTTCCCAGGACTTTACTTAAAGCAGTGTTCTACACAGAGCAAATGTTCAAAACAATTTCTAATGACTTAATGAAGAAAAAATCATTAAGCTAAATGAAATCAGTCAGACGTAGAAAAAATAAACACCACACTATCTCACTTATATGTGGAATCAAAAAAAAAAAAACAGGGGTCAAACTCATAGTAACAGAGAGTAGAATGTTTGTTACCAGGAAGTGGAGGAAAAGGGAGCTATTGATCAAGCGTATAAGCTTTCACTTATAGGATAAGTAAGTTCTGGAGACCTGATGCACAAGATAGTGACTATAGTTAATAATAAAGTATTGTATACCAAACATTTGCTGAGTAGATCTCAAGTGTTCTCCACACACACACACAATGGTCACTGTGTGAAGCAATAGATGTGTTAATCAACTTGATTATGGTAATCATGTCACCACATATGCATGTATCAAAACATCACATTGCACACCTTAAATATATATAACTTTAGTCAATCACACCTCAATACAGCTGGAAAAAATTAATTAATTGTGAAGAAAAAGAAAAGAAAAATGATGTGCTTTTGCAAAAGGAAATGTTAAAAACTAGACTTGGGAAAAATATAACAACAAAATAAACAGACACACAAAAAAATTAAGCAGCATCTTAGGATCACCATGTACTTTCACTTCTGGGAAGTGGGATGGAGTATAAAGCAGGATAATCTGGGGTGGTCTGGGATATTTGTTCCTCCACCTAGAGAGAGAGTATATAGATACTAATATCCTCCATATTTTACAAGTTTAGTCTCTCCATAGGTTATTTTTTGTTAGTCAGCCATGAAACTGACATGCTTTATAATGTAAGAAAGCATGGTGTCATGGAAACAAAAATGGGTTTGCCCTGGTTCTGAGTTGCATGTTAATAATTGCCTAAGTTAATATCCTGGATATCTTTTCACATTTTGAAATTGAGCCTCTTCTTCTGTAAAATAGAGCTGGAGGAATCAGAGTTCTTATTTTCAAACACCAGGATTCACATTTGCAGTTTGAAGCAGGAAATAAATTTCTTAAAAAAGATATTGAATAGTTTGTAGAATCACTGGGAACCTGCCCAGTTGGAATAAACAGAGCTTCCACAATCAAAATTCAGTTTCCCAACCCATTCTGGTGAGGGAACCACTAGTCACACTGAGAATTCAGGTTCATACTTTGTGCTACTCCCAGGAACCTCTCTAAAACTATTTTTCTATACCAGAAGCACCTCTTTCATCTACTGCATGAAACTGAAGTCCTGACTGGGTCCTCCTACTTATGGGCATCTTGGTCCCATGTTTAAATTCAAGCTGCAAGAGGCTGGATGGGTGAGTGGTGGGGTGCATACAAGGAGAACTCCCCAAATAATGGAAGAATATTCCAAGTTGTGAAGCAACTAGAAAATAAAACCAATGCTCACTATAGAGAATGAGAAGAAACATATGGGGTCAAGCTAACAGATGAGAAAGTCCTTTGTAAAATGTAAATTTATGTGTTAATATTTATCATCCCCTGCTCTAATCTCACTTTTATTGAATTTAGTCACTTACAAATCATTTATCTTTATTGTGTTATTCACTGAAGACCAAAAAAATCACAGCTTTTATATTCCCAGTGCCTGTTTAACAGCCTGATATATGCAGAGGTCCAGAGAATGGTTATTAAATAGATATAGCTAACTAAATAGGAAGCATATTTCCCCTAGCTACCCACTAGGAAAAGAAGATTGCTAACTGTGAGATACACACATTCTAAAAATTAAGCATGGTGGTAGTGAGTTCGGAAGCATCTGCTTGCTCGGGATATCCACACCTGTGTTTTTCTTGATCCACACCTTTCCATTTCCACTAATGTGATCTGTGTGTCCATTCCAAACTAATAACTTTGATCTCTCCCCCAAATGTGGAGACAAAAATGATCTGAACCATTATGTCACTCAGTGATGAGGAATTGCTCCTGCTTGTTGCCAGCTCAGCTTTTTTCTTGCACCTCTTCCCCTGATAACTGTATATTCACCTCACTGTCATAAACCCTCTCCATGGGGAAAACGATTAGGCAGTGACCTCATCATCAAAAGACCATATGGCAGACACTTCCAGCAACTCATCCTACTGTCCTCTTTGAAGGGGAGGTCACAAAATTAAATAGGCCCAATTAATACTGGTTCAGCCCTCAAATCATCTATGTAACCCCAATTTATACTCATAATAATCCTTTGTGTGAAGCATAATTAAAACTCTTGGCTTTTTTTCCTGAGGAAATGATCCAAGTTCACCTGTTACAGGTTTCAAGAGGTAGTCAAGGTATAGATTGTGTTCCTCTAAATACTGGTAGAAAAATTGAACTTTAGTGTCTCCTTCTACTTATATTTTTACAGATGTCCACATACACACTAGGTTAGAAATTTGGCAGCCTGATCTTGGTTCAAGAGAAAACAAAACAAAACAGTTCTCTAATGGCCCGTGAAATAAATTGTGGCCTGTAGTATACTGGAATGAATGTTCCCAAAGACATTGTAGTTCTGTTTAAGAATAAGACACATGTCACAAATGTTAGTCGCTCAGCTGTGTCAGATTCTTTGCGATCCCATGGTCTGTAGTGCACAAGCCTCCTCTGTCCATGGGATTTTCCAGGCAGGAATCCTGGAGTGTGTTGCCATTTCCTTCTCCATTTAAGGATACTAGGGGTCAAAAAAAGAATACTAGGTGTCGTTTTTGTGTGACAGGACTCTGAAATAGATGAGTGGGAAAGTATGTCCCTCCTATAGATATTATATTGCCAAGGTTCCAAGGACTGGAATTTTAGAGGTTTTTAGGGCCAGTGATAAGTAACTCTTGGTTGAGAAAATTACACTTAGGCAAAGAAAAATATATATATATTAGAAATATTTAACTAAAGATCTTGTGTTTATAGCTGTCTCTGGATATATATACATTTATATGCATGGCTGCGGGCAGGGCTTATTTGTGTCAATTCATTAAAACTCACACATAATATGTGTGGAAACACTTATTAAATAGAAGGAAGGTAAGTATCAGTCAGTCCTACGGGGAGGAAGAGGTCCTCTAATGAGTGTCCGTGATGAAACATTTCCGATTCCTGGAAACACACCCGCACTGACCCCTAACCTCCTCTTGCGCGTGCGTGCTCAGTCCCTTAGTGGTGTCAGACTGTGTGACCCCGTGGACTGTAGCTCACCAGGCTCCTCTGCCCATGGGGTTTTCCAGGCGAGGAAACTGGAGTGGGTTGCCATTTCTTTCTCCAGGGGATCTTCCCAGTGCAGGGATTGACACTTATTTCTCAAGAAGGGGGTTTTGAGGAGTAAACATACTGATAATTTGGAGATCCTTTTAAGTTTTAATTATGTAGGTGTCAAGCTGAAAAAGGAGATTCAACATATCCTAGTTTTAGCTGCCCCCCACAACACACACAGTATTTTGGCCACCTGTTGCAAAGAGCTGACTCATTTGAAAAGACCCTGATGTTGGGAAAGATTTAAGGCAGGAGGGGAAGGGTACGACAGAGGGTGAGATGGTTGGATGGCATCACTGACTCAGTGGACATGAGTTTGGGTAAACTCTGGGAGTTGGTGATGGACAGGGAGGCCTGGCGTGCTGTGGTTCATGGGGTCACAAAGAGTAGGACACGACTGAGTGATTGAACTGAACTGACACACACATACTGCATATGAAATGAAAATGTAAAACAAAACAAAACCATGTCCAAAATAAAATACCACAGGGACAAAAAATAAAAAATAAAAAAGCAATTAGAGATTCAGGATGTATCTGGAAAACAACTATTAATACTTAGCTATTATTTAAAATTTTTATCTCTGCACTATTGTGGAGTAGCTACACAGGAATTAAACTACTCTGATAATATGCTTTTATTTTTCCTAATTAGGGGTTAAATTTCTGTATGAAACATCTCAGTTTCCCCAGACTGAATATTCTGTTTTCCCAGACTAAATGCTCTCCAATCTGAGAGGTTTCCCTGGGGTTCCAGAAATGTGCCTGGGTTTGTATGGACATGAAGGAGGTAAAAGGGAGGTAGAAGAGGGTCAACCAAGTCCCAGTAGGGAAGCTTTGGGTCCTCAACCCCACTTCATGAAAACCACTGTATTTTGAACCAGTGTTATCATTGAGTTTTCTCTTAAGATTAAGGAATGAGGTGAGATGACTGAGGCTTTCACCTTGGACAGGAAGTTGAAGATGCCGGAAATCTCAGTATTTGATATGAGTAATATTTAACGCAGTCCAAAAAAAATCAAATAAACTGTGGCCCACAAGCTGGCCACCTATTTTGTGAACAGATTTTCTCTGGAGCTGTGGCTGGCATTAAGGTAAGGCTAGGGAGCTAAAATCCTGCAAATATAAGGTTTTTGTTTTAGATTTTAATAATTTATTCATCATGGATTGTGAAGTTTTTTTTATTATTTTTTATAGTTTAAAATAGTGCATTAAATATTAATTACTGAATTTTTGTCACCTCCTCATTTGCCTTACTTTAATTTTGGGTTTCCAATATTTGGATCCCGGAATAAATTTTGAACAAAATACATGCTCAAAAAATTGTAAATCATTGCCCTAGAATATGAATGTGACATTGTGTTAAGAAGGAAGAAATGAAGAGAGGGAGGCAGGGACAAGACAGTCAGGGAGGGAGGGAAACATTTTATTCAAAGCCTGGGGCAGAATCCCACCTTTTCCACTAGCCAGTTATCTTACCCTGTTACGTTTATTTCCAAAAACAGGTGGTAGAATGGTTAAGGGTATGATGTGGGGTTTAATTTCGGATATGACTTTTGATAGCTATAGGGTTTTGTCATTGTTGTTTAGTCACTCAGTCATGTCCAACTCTTTGCAATCCCATGGGCTGTTGCCCCCAAGGCTCCCCTGTCCAGGATTTCCCAGGCAAGAATACTGGAGTGGGTTGCCATTTCCTTCTCCAATAGGGTTTTAGAGTTGCATTTTTAATTCCCTGATCTTAAATATATTCATCTGTAAAATGCGGAGAATGTTTATTTCATAGCTTTTCTGTGATAGCAAATGAAGATAGTACATTCTATTCTCAAACTCAATTTCTGGTATACACTACGGTCTTAAAAAATGTTCGCAATTGATTTTCTTGTTTTTATGTTATTGACATTATTGTTGATTTTTTTAACTACTATTTCACTCAAATGACAGCATTCAATTATATAAGATGAAGCATATTTTGTATACTACATATATTAGTAGTATGTTAACATATGTTATAGTATTCAGTATGTATCTCTGTGTGTGTATGTATATATATATGTTAGATGGGCTTCCCTGCTTGCCCAGTGGTAAAGAATCTGCCTGCCGGTGCAGGAGACCTGGATTCATCTTGGGTCTGGAAGATGCCCTGAGAAGGAGATGGCAACCTACTCCAGTATTCTTGCCAGGGAAATCCCATGGACAGAGGAGCCCAGCAGACTATAGTCCATGGAATCACAAAAGAGTCAGACATGACTGAGTAACTAAACAACAATATTTTAGATATAGTATATACCCAAATATATATTACACTATTTTATGTCATATTATATATTATAGCTTAAGCCTGGTATGAAACTGTATTACACATGTTAAATATTTAATATACTTCTGTTGCATTTATGCATTACATGATATATTTTATATATTTGTATTATATTGGTATATATGGGTATATGTATCTTTTGAACTATCCTATATGTACTTAGAGAAAGAACTCATGCCTTATCCATCTCCCATGCCCTGTTGCTTACATGATTCAGATCAGATCTTATTCACTTGGTGCCATATTTCAAGGGAAGTAATTTTGCTAGCCATCTTCACTTTTGCAATTTTTTTCAATCATCCAATAACCTTGTGAGGTATATACTATTATCTACATTTGCCAGTTAAAGAAACAAGGGTTCAGAGAGTCTGTATGACTTGTTTAATCACATGGCAGTTACTAGTGCCCTGTCTGAATACAGTTTAATAGCTTTTGGTCCAGTTGTGATTTTTTTAATTGTATTTTGTTTTAATTCTACAACTGAATCACACAGTCTCTGGGTATATTATGTGGACCCACTTATGGTTAAATTATGGTCACTTTCTTTCCCTCAAGACTTAGCTAGTCATCAACTCTTCTTAGAAGACTACTAATATACTCAAGCTGGATTAGATGCTGCTGTTATATCAACTACTTTTTGCTATTTCAGCACTTATCAGATACTACAAAAAAAGTGAAAGTCACTCAATCGTGTCTGACTCTTTGCAACCCCATGGATTATACAGTCCATGGAATTCTTCAGGCCAGAATACTGGAGTGGGTAGCCTTTTGCTTCTCCAGGGGATCTTCCCAACCCAGGGATTGAAACCAGGTCTTCCACATTGCAGGAGGATTCTTTACCAGCTGAGCCACAAGGGAAGCCCTATAATATGCTTACCTGCTGCCAAAATATCCTGGCCTTCTCAAGGATTATTAAGTGTGCTTGATTCATTTCCAGGTCTCCAGCACCACATGCAATCTTCGGTTCCTAGTAAGGGTTCAGTTAACATTAATTGAATAAAAGAGAGTGTTCATGTATAAATATGACTATTAATTTAATAAGGAATGACATTGAGATTCTCCCGACAAGATGAGAACAGCTAGGCTTTTTGCCCACTTGGACTCAATCTATTGATTTATCTGTAACATTTTTCTGGAATTGTTCTGCAATTTATCTTGCAAGCTAATTGTTTATGTGAAAAACATGAAATACTTTTTATATTAATTAAAAAAAACTATTCCTCTCCAATTTTTAAACATTGAAAATTCACCTATTTTTAAGATATGAAGAAATTTCAATGAGTTTTCGGTGAAACGAGTCAAACTAAGCTATGAATTTCTGCTTTAATTACTTTTTTTCCTTAAGAAGGAAGACAATGCAGCCATTAAGATGCACCAAAGGGGACTGTTTTGTGTAAGATTATACACACCAGTATTTCAAAGTGACTTTAGTAGTGTTCTATGATCAGCCAGCTTGTTATATTTTTCTGTTACATTTAAGTACATTGAGTATCTTGTAACTTTTTCTTAGAATAAACAGAAATTGCTTTTGTAAAAAAAAAAAAAAAGTAATACAATATATGCTATTATACTACTTTACATTTTATATAACCCAGGAAGTTACATTCAACTTTTAGAAACTCTCATATCTAAGTAGAGACTTAATAACTCCTTCTAGGTAGGGGCCAAGTGAGATGTTCAGCCTTAGGGACATACAGGTGAGTGTGGCAAAGTCCTTTCTGAGATGCTCCTGTATCTATTGTGGAAGGCAAGCATGTCACCAAGTCACATCTCAGTGTAATTCATTTAGTGTTTCTTCTCATGCACACACACTGAGGTGATGAGACAAGCTCAGCTGTAGAATTACTTTCTGTCATGAAATTCTTTATGACTGTGATTATGATTAATGTTCCTGAACATAACTGTAAAAGTATGTAGCATGTACTTTATAACAAAACATGATCAAGAAATGAGTTTATTACAGGAAAATAAAACTTTCTGATGATCTAGACAGGACACAAGTGATAAACGTGGAGGAGAGATTTAAAGGAGAATTTAGAGCTTTTAAAGTTCCACCTTGGTGTCTTCATTCTCTACTGAAGAAATGCATTCTTGGAAAAAATGATTTCTGTCACTAACAAGGTTGTCTCTGGCCTATCCCTGGGAGAAATATAATTTAACCAAATTAAATTTCTTCCACTTTTAAATTGAACAAGCCAGGATCCCGAGCTCTCTCTCTCTCTTATTCCCACACTGGAGTAAAATGAAGACCAAACTATAATTGTCAATTAATAACTTCATATTCTATTATAGAACCCTTGTGAAATTTATCTGCAGAGGAATTTCTCAAGAAAAGCACAGGGCTAGGTCACTGTGAGCAGAAACTGCTCTCACCCACAAAACTGGAAATGTCCAAATGACATGGAGACTGTAGGCTTTGCAGTGTGTATCGTCTGTCCCTAGATGGTGAATGTTGGGCTGCTTCACTGTGTCTCACACTCAGACCAACCGCAAGACCAGCGAGGTGGTTAGTCCATGGGTTCTCAGCTATTCACGGCATAGGCTGGTAGCACAGCGACCTAAACAGATAAATTAGAATTTCCCTATCCAGATAATCACGATGGTGTGATCACTCACCTAGAGCCAGACATCTACTATGAACAAAGCTAGTGGAGGTGATGGAATTTCAGTTGAGCTATTTCAAATCCTGAAAGATGATGCTGTGAAAGTGCTGCACTCAATATGTCAGCAAATTTGGAAAACTCAGCAGTGGCCACAGGACTAGAAAAGGTCAGTTTTCATCCCAATCCCAAAGAAAGGCAATCCCAAAGAATGCTCAAACTACCGCACAATTGCACTCATCTCACATGCTAGTAAAGTAATGCTCAAAATTCTCCAAGCCAGGCTTCAGCAATATGTGAACCATGAACTTCCAGATGTTCAAGCTGGTTTCAGAAAAGGCAGAGGAACCAGAGATCAAATTGCCAACATCCGCTGGATCATCGAAAAAAACAAGACAGTTCCAGAAAAACATCTATTTCTGTTTTATTGACTATGCCAAAGCCTTTGACTGTGAATCACAATAAACTGTGGAAAATTCTTAAAGAGATGGGAATACCAGACCACCTGACCTGCCTCTTGAGAAACCTATATGCAGGTCAGGAAGCAACAGTTAGAACTGGACATGGAATAACAGACTGGTTCCAAATAGGAAAAGGAGAACATCAAATCTGTATATTGTCACCCTGCTTATTTAACTTATATGCAGAGTACATCATGAGAAACGCTGGGCTAGAAGAAGCACAAGCTGGAATCAAGATTGCTGGGAGACATATCAATAACCTCAGATATGCAGATGACACCACCCTTATGGCAGAAAGTGAAGAGGAACTAAAAAGCCTCTTGATGAAAGTGAAAGAGGAGAGTGAAAAAGTTGGCTTAAAGCTCAACATTCGGAAAACTAAGATCATGGCATCTGGTCCCATCACTTCATGGGAAATAGATGGGGAGACAGTGGAAGCAGTGTCAGACTTTATTTTTTGGGGTTCCAAAATCACTGCAGATTGTGATTGCAGCCATGAAATTAAAAGATGCTTACTCCTTGGAAGGGAAGTTATGACCAACCTAGATAGCATATTAAAAAGCAGAGAAATTACTTTGCCAACAAAGGTCCATCTAGTCAAGGCTATGGTTTTTCCAGTGGTCAAGTATGGATGTGAGAGTTGGACTGTGAAGAAAACTAAGTGCCGAAGAATTGATGCTTTTGAACTGTGGTGTTGAAGAAGACTCTTGAGAGTCCCTTGGACTGCAAGGAGATCCAACCAATTCATCCTAAAGGAAGTCAGTCCTGGGTGTTCATTGGAAGCACTGATGCTGAAGCTGAAACTCCAATACTGTGGCCGCCTCATGCGAAGAGTTGACTCATTGGAAAAGACCCTGATGCTAGGAGGGATTCGGGTCAGAAGGAGAGGGGGACAACAGAGGATGAGATGGCTGGATGGTATCACTGACTCAATGGACATGAGTTTGAGTAAATTCCGGGAGTTTGTGATGGACAGGGAGGCCTGGCGTGCTGCGATTCATGGGGTCGCAAAGAGTCGGACACAACTGAGCAACTGAACTGAACTGATACAGATTTCTTCACTTTTTTTTTTTTTAAGCTACAGAGTCCTTTATTTCTACATACAATTAGAAAATTTTAGAAACAAGAAAGGTAAATGGAAAATAAATCTGATGAACATATAATTAATCTGATTAATCAGAAAAATTCAAATTAGAATAATTATCATTTTTCTCCATGGATTGGAAATATATATTTTTTTAAAGATGGTAATACTTTATTTGGGCAAGGATCTAGGAATGTGCATGCTCTCACACACCTCTGTAGTTGGTAGTCTGGAAGTATGTATCAAGAGTTATAAAAATAAATACATCCTTAGAGATAGTAATCCCATACTTTGGGAATTAAAGATAAGAAAGTTCATATTTAAGGATATGAACATATATCTAAATATATGCTTTATTTTCAACATTTTCATTTAAAAACATTTAAAAATAAGAAACCACATAAATATAACAAAATTGGAAACCTGCTTTTCTGAATGAATGCAAAATGAAAGACAATGCACCATTAAAATGACACCATAAGTGAATTTTTACCAGCACTACCAGATAATAGAAACAAACATTTCAAGATGATTTCAGTGTTTTTCTTTGAGATGCTACTCTTTATATGAACATATTGTGGGCATTTTGTAATGTTTCATGATAAAAATTAGTCACTATAGTAAAATGAATAATTCGAATGCTAAAGGCAAATACATACTAAATATCCCCCACTGTCAGCATCAATGAAAATTATAAAGATATCTAACCTTGAAAGATCTGAACAGACACTTTCCAGGGAAAACTACAAAAATTTAGACTGAGTCATATCAAACTGTTGGATGGCAGTTGCAAAGGTATCAGTTTTCCCAAATTCATGCCCAAATGATTAAACATCTGATTAAAATAGTCAGCATTGCTGAAGTTGAATGTAGGGAGGGCTATAACCTTGAAAACAGAAATCCCTCATGAGTTTATTTTTTTCCCTTGTGGAAAAACAATGCCTATACCTTTTAAAATACAGAAGCATGGGTGAAGGATCCTTTACTTAACATCGATGACACCATAAAACAGCAGGTCATGCAGGATGATAATAATAAAAGAAGAATCGTCAGACCAGTGGATGGCACAAAATAAGATAGAAGTGTAAGATGCAGATCTTTAGCAGGAGAAGGACTCAGAGTGTTCTAATATCTTTGGAATCCAGTTCCTCCTCTTTTCACTGCAGCTGCAGTCTTAATTCAGATCCTAATGGTCTCTCCCATGCAATGACAGTTCATGACATGTAGTAATTTGCAATTATTCTGAGATACGAATTTGAATAAAGCTTTGTGGGGCTGCTGATCATTTACAAATTGAGTCTCATTTGAAAAGTGCTTTGTTGCTGTCTATTCATTGACTAGGAAATGTTCTAAATATTGGCGTTTTGTGGGAAAAATACCCATCTTGTGAGAAAACAAAACATTAATGTAATTTTATAAGGTTCATAATTTCTGTTTGTTGTAAAACGTGTACAGAAATGATGTGAATAGTTACAACTCTGATTTTTGAGAAGGCTAGCTTCTGAATCAACGAGTCCATATTGTTGAATTCACTTAATGTTAAATCAGTAAGGAAAGGACAAAAATATAATATTTAGGTCTACCACACACTTTATACCAAATAAAATTTATAATCTCCAGTTAAATTCTGAAAAAATACATGTGAAAAGGAAATAGCTCAGAAAAATTAAGGGAATATTGAATTGATTTTAGTTTGAATGTGAATTGATTTTGTCTTTTCAATACAAATGAAGCTTTAAGGGAAAAAATGGATACAAGTAAGTAAAATTTCTACAAAGCATTAAAATCCCAATTTTATAAGGGGCTAACCATATGAAAGGACTTAAAAAAAGAAAAGTTTGATCTTGTTATTCAAAATTATCTTCAAAATCTTAGTTTGATCTTGCCTCTGGTGGGGCTTATTTCATTGCTCCTGATCACCACTCGGCCTTCCAGGTCCAAATGGGCAATTTAACCCCTACCCAGAACAGACCACTACTGATTCGCCTATACAGATTCAATATTTTGTTTGCTCAATATTTGTTTTTGAGATTGATTCATGATGACAAATGTAGCTCAAGCTTCATTGTATAAATATACCCTTAAAACCATGGTACCATGAACACTTTTCTATGCTTTCCTCATATATATATGGCTATTTTCTAAGATTCAAAATCTCCATGTAGCATAAGCAGATCTTTACTTTTAGTTGATGTTGCCAAATAAGTCTCCCAAAGGCTTGTTACCCATTATTTTTCCCCAGGAGTATGTATATATATATATATATATATATATATGACCTCATGACTCTGAATCCGTGATAATATTTAGCATCATCAGATACTGTGCTTGTCACTCAGTCATGACCGACTCTTTGTGGCCCCAGGACTGTAACACACCAGGCTTCTCTGTTCATGGAATTCTCCCACTGGAGTGGGGAGTATTCCCTTCTCCAGGTGATCTTCCCAACCCAGGGATCAGACCTGCATCTCTTGCCTTGGCCAGTGGGTTCTTTAGCACTGAGCCACCTGCTAAGCCTGGTGGTGTTAGTTCTGTGCATTACAAGTATTTTGCCCCAGTCTGTGATTTATCTTCTCAACTCTGGTGATTTTTAAAGCAACAACAGTTTTTAATTTTGACTTATGCTCTTACTGTCTTGTTTAAGAAATCATAAACTTATTCGTGTGTGTAATTTTCAAAAGCTTTACACATTTAATTTTTCTTTTGAACCTCAGTCCACCTAGCACTGAGTTTTTGGATAAGGTATGAGTTAGGACTGAAATTTTATTCTCTTTTATGACATTTTATTCATCTTTCACTTAGATAACCAATAGTTCCAACATTGTGCTAATCCTTTCCCAATGATCTGCAACATTTCCTATTTTTAAATCTCCTTCTATAGATAAGCTTGTTTTGGGCTCTTTATTCTGCCTCATCAGTTAATTTGTCTGTCTCTTTCCCACTACTGCACTGGCTTAGTAGTTTTATTATGAATATTTACATCTGACTAGAAAAACTCAACATTATTTGCTACAAAATTGTCTTATTTACTCTCACCCAGTGTTATTTATATATGAGAATGCTTGAATTAACTTTTCTAGCTTCATAAGAATTCCTATTTGAATTTTGAGTGTAATTGCATTGAAATTATAGATAAGTTGGGGGGAAAACTTTATAAATTCAGGTAGAATTCTGTATGCAATAGTGTGATGCTTACTATTTCATAAGTTTATATTTATATTATCACTTTGTAGATGTTCTTTATCAAGTTGAAGAAATGCCCTTCTATTCCTAGTTTATTTGGAGTGTTTTATTTTTTATATCAGTAATATGTGTAGGTTTTTTCGATGCTTTATTTTATCTATTGATATGACCATGTGCTTTTTTAGCCTGTTGGTTGATGGATCACACTCATAATTTTCAGATTTTGAACAAACCTTGCATAGCTGAGGTAAATCTCACTGGGTTGTATAATTCTTTTAATTGTGTTGGTGATTTAGTTGCTATGTTGTGTCTGACTCTTGTGACCCCATGAACTGTAGCATGCCAGGCTCCTCTGTCCATGGGATTCTCCGGGTAATTTCATACGTTGTTTAATTCTATTTTCTTTTATTTTGTTGAGGATGTTTGCATCTATATTCATGAGAGATATTGATCTATAGTTTTCTTTCAATGTCTTTGGTTTTGGTGTAACGGTAATGCTGGCATTAAAGGATGAGTTAGGGAATATTCCTTCTACTCCTGTTCTCTGAAGGAGATGATAGAGTACTGATATAATTTCTTCATTAAATATTCAGTAGAATTCATCTGTGAATGCATATGAACATGGTGCTGTGTACACTTGAAGTTAAGTAATTACTGATTCAACTTCTTTAATAGACACAGGTCTATTCAGATGGTCTACTTTTGTGGGTGAGTTTTGGCAAATTATGTCTTTCAAGAAATTGGTCAATTTCATCTCAGTCATCAAATTTATTGTTACTATTGTTATTCAGTCTCAGTCATATCCAACTCTTTGTGACCCCATGAACTATAGCAAGCCTGGCTTTCCTGTCCTTCACGATCTCCCTGAGTTTGCTCAAATTCATGTCCATCGAGTCAGTGATGCCATCCAACCATCTTGTTCTCTGTCACCCTCTTCTCCTCTTGCCCTCAATCTTGCCCAGCATCAGGGTCTTTTCAAATAAGTCAGCAATTCCCATCAGGTGGTCAAAATATTGGCGCTTCAGCTTCAGCATCAGTCCTTTCAGTGAATGTTCAGGGTTGATTTCCTTTAGGATTGATTGATTTGATCTCCTTGCAGTCCAAGGGACTCTCAAGAGTCTTCTCCAGCACCACAGTTTGAAAGCATCAATTTTGTTGATCCAGACTTATTCACAGAATTTGCTTATTATTCTTTTAATTTCCACAAGATCTCTAGTGATGTCCTCTCTTTTATTTCTGACATTAATAATTAGTTAGCCTGGCTTCAGGCTTATCAATTTTACTTATCTTTTTAAAAAGAAACAGCTTTTATCTTCATTGATTTTCTGTTTTCAATTTTATTGATTTCTGCTCTAATGCTTCTAATTTATTTTATTCTGCTTATTTGGATTTAATTTGTCCTTCTTGTTCTAGCTTCCTAAGATAGAAACTTAGATTATTGATTTTAGGTCATTGTCCTTTTCTACTATATGCATGCAATATCTTTCTCTATGCACTAATTTAGTTGGATCCCCCAAATTTTGGGAAATCATGCTTTAATTTTTATTTAGTTCAAAATCTTATAAACATTTCTCTTGAGATTTCTTCTTTGACCCATGTGTTCTATGTCATTTCAGTCATTATTTCACTTATGTATAATATTTCATTCATATGTTTTTGTTTTGATTATATTTATTTGCATATTTATCCTAATATTGTTGTCTATTTGCATATATATACATATATATATATACACACACACACACTTATATTTATTAATACACATGATATCTTCACAGGTATATATAATCAAATATATAGTCATTATTATCTTGGAGCAATCTGTAATCTGGCAGATCAATTAAGAACAAGAAAAAAAAGTTTTCATTTTGCCTGTACTTATTCTTTCTTCAGTGCACATTCTTTCTTTCTTTTTAAATTTAGCTCCCAGATTATCAAGCATATTGTTCCCATTACCATTTCCTTTGATTTTCTATGTTGTGAAAATAATAAAATAATATACTTAGGTTTAATATTTGGCATTTTTGTTGCTTGACATTCTCTGAGATTCATGTATCTGTGGTTTGGTATCTGACATTTGGAGAAACTATCAGTCCTTATTGTTTCAAATGTTTGTCTGGTTCCTTTCCTCTTTCGTCTCCTGGTATACCTGTTATGCATACATTTCAACTTTCACAGCTGTCCCATACTGCTTGGATATCCCTTCTGTTTCTCTTTTTATCAATCTTTATTCTCTTTGCTCTTCAGTTTTGGAGGTTTCTGTTAATATATCCTCAGGCTCAGAGTTTCTTTATTTAGCTGTCTAATCTCCTAAAAAGCCCTTGGAAGTCATTCTTCATTCCTGTGACAGTGTTTTTAATCTCTAGCATTTTTTTTTTCCTGAGACAGTTATCCACGTATCTGATGACATTGCCTGTCTATTCTTGCATGCTGACTGACCACCCTGAAGCTTCCTGCTCCAACTCCTATTTGTCCTTGGGGCTATGAGGAGGGTATTTCACACCCACATGTTAGGGCATCACCATAATCCCTGAGAGGCCTCCCAGACAATGCATTGCACTTGAACTACCACTTGCTCTCTGGTATCCTCTGCCTCTAAGAACATACTCTCTAGTCTGACTTCCCGGTCTCTGGTCCTCACCAGTTCAGTTCATTTGCTCAGTCATGTCTGACTCTTTGCAACCCCAAGGACTGCAGCACTCCAGGCCTCCCCTGTCCATCACCAACTCCCAGAGTTTATTCAAACTCAGGTCCATTGAGTTGGTGATGCCATCCAACCATCTCATCCTCGGTCATCCCCTTCTCCTCCCACCTTCAATCTGTTCCAGCATCAAGATCTTTTCAAATGAGTCAGTTCTTCACATCAGGTTGCCAAAGTATTGAAGTTTTAGTTTCAGCATCAGTCCTTCCAATGAATATTAAGGACTGATTTCCTTTAGGATGGACTGATTGGATCTCCTTGCTGTCCAAGGGACTCTCAAGAGTCTTCTCCAACACCACAGTTCAAAAGCATCAGTTCTTTGGCATTCAGCTTTCTTTATAGTCCAACTCTCACATCCATACATGACCACTGGAAAAACCATAGCTTTGACTAGATGGACTTTTGTTGGCAGAGCCATGTCTCTACTTTTTAATATATTGTCTAGGTTGGTCAAAACTTTTCTTCCGAGTAGCAAGCATCTTCTAATTTCATGGTTGCAGTCACCATCTGCAGTGATTTTGAAGCACAAAAAAATAGAGTCTGTCACTGTTTCCACTGTTTCCCCATCTCTTTGCCATGAAGTGATGGGACCAGATGCCATGATCTTAGTTTTCTGAGTGTGGTCCTCACCAGGCTAGAGGTAAATCCAGATTCAGTTATGTGCTGGTAAATAGACTTTCAGGAAAAGAAAATGTCTCAATTTGAAGCATTTGCAGAGTTTATAGTATAGAGACTCCCATTACAGCCTATTTCAAGTGATCACAACAGAGCTGGGAAGAGAGAAATATATGCAGGATGTTCAGTGCTGAGCAGTAAACCCCTGCTCTCCAGAAATCTGTCCTGCACACACATCGCCATTAATCTTGTTCGGCCTTTACATACCAAGTCAGATGGCACACAGAGCTATACCCTGAAGAAAATATCTTCATTGGATTTTTTCTTTTCTTTTCTTTTTCTTGAGAGTTTGAAGCTATATAGCTTATTTCTTCTTAAGGAGAAGATGATGGGACTCAGTTGTACCTGAGCAGAGATTTTATGGTCCAGGCAGTATGTCAACCAAATGTTTCTTTAAGCCTTTATCCATTTTTCTTGGTAAACTGGTGGTACAGTTGTGCTGATGTTCATAGCAGCAACATGGATTTGTAAACCCTGAAGAAGACCTTAGACCTCGGGTTCCCTGTTACTCAAAGCTCCAGGTGCTGTGAGAGGGAGACTCAGTCCTGATGAGAGACAGGAAGTAAGGACACAATATTCACCGGACATTCCCCTTTGAAAAGTCCTCCAGAGGAAATTAAGAATAGTTTCATCACTGGGTCAAGTGTGTCCTTGATGCTGTAAATAGCTGATTTGTTATTCAGATGTGATCAGATTGAGTTTATGTTAAGATGAAGGCACTTCTCAGAGAGGCATTAATGCAAATGCATAAAGACAGAACACTGGAGGCAACATTCTTGGGGGAACCTGCTCCTTATAGAGTTTCAAAGTATCACCCACAGACTACTTCGTGTTCCCAAAGGAAGCTTGTGCCTTTGCAATGGAAAAATTGCACAGATCCCATCTTAACTGAGTAATGAAACATCACTAAGAGTGAAACCTCTGACTCAGTTGCCTCTCTATCTCCATATACAGGCAGCTGTAATCAAGTTCAGTGGGTCTCTGAATTCCTGACAGATCTGATGGCCCTTTTCATGGGGCCTTGCTCTGAGTGGACTTCAGATAGAACCTGAAATGTAACATTGCAATTACTAGTTCTTCTCTTACCTGTTGTCTTTGGAGGGAATTAAATTCTGGATGTATACTGTCTACATTGATTTTACAGCTGATATAGACAAATTCAAGGCTCTAGATGTCAAATCTGAGCTTGTTTACAGCAAGAAATTCTCATTATGAACTCTTGACACCGTCTGGATACCTTTCTGAGTGTTTCACAAATCCTTTGTTACACCACATCACACAAGCTGGTAAAACTGGGTTTAGATGTGTGCTATGTGATAGGTTAGATGAGGCAGTAGAGTCACAGCATATATTTCTGAGTTTCAAATGCATTTTATTCATTTATTTAAAAGCTGGCTATGGTGTATAACAAGATTTGTTAAGTTTTAGAAGATAAATAATGTTTTTTAATCCACCTTTTAAAATATTCTTGTATTTTTAGTCATCACATCATAATTTTCTAGTGAAAAATGTTTTAAATGGATAAATAATTTAAAATTATTTCAGAAAATCAAACTTAAACATCAGTATATAAACTCCATTTAGCAAAATAGCACAAAAATCTTTGATTTCTCACTCTTGCTTGGGTGTCTTCCAGGAGCAGAGTTGGGGATTGAGTTTATCTACCTTGGAGAATGTGGTTTATGTACACAGCTAAGGAGAATATTATTAAGCTGACTACCACCAGCTTTTGCTTTATTGACTATGCCAAAGCCTTTGTGTGGATCACAAAAAAGTGTGGAAAATTCTACAAGAGATGGGAATACCAGACCACCTGACCTGCCTCCTTAGAAATCTGTATGCAGGTCAGGAAGCAACAGTTAGAACTGGACATGGCCCAACAGACTGGTTCCAAATCGGGAAAGTAGTTTGTCAAGGCTGTCTATTGTCATCCTGCTTATTTAACTTATTCAGAGCACGTCATGAGAAACGCTGAGCTGGTTGAAGCACAAGCTCGAATAAGATTGCTGGGAGAAATATCAATAACCTCAGATATGAGGATGACACCACCCTTATGGCAGAAAATGAAGAAGAACTAAAGAACCTCTTGATGAAAGTGAAAGAGGAGAGTGAAAAAGTTGACTTAAAACTCAGCATTCAGAAACCTAAGATCATGGCATCTGGCCCTATCACTTCATGGCAAATAGATGGGGAAACAGTGGAAATAGTGACAGACTTTATATTTTGGGGCTCCAAAATCACTGCAGATGGTGACTGTAACCCTGAAATTAAAAGATGCTTGCTCCTTGGAAGAAAAGCTATGGCCAATGTGGATAGCATATTAAAAAGCAGAGACTTACTTTGCCAACAAAGTTCCATCTAGTCAAAGCTATGGTTTTTCCAGTAGTCATGTATGGATGTGAGAGTTGGACTATAAAGAAAGCTGAGCACCGAAGAATTGGTGCTTTTGAACTGTGGTGTTGGAGACGACTCTTCAGAGTCCCTTGGGCTGCAAGGAGATTCAACCAGTCCATCCTAAAGGAAATCAGTCCTCAATATTCATTGAAAGGACTGATGCTAAAGCTGAAACTCTAATATTTTGACCATCTGATACAAAGACCAGACTCATTTGAAAAGACCCTGATGCTGGGAAAGATTGAGGGCAGGAGAAGAAGGGGATGAGAGAGGATGAGATGGTTGGATGGCATCACCGACTCAATGGACATGAGTTTGGGTAAACTCTGGGAGTAGGTGATAGACAGGGAAGCCTGGAGTCCTGCAGTCCATGGGGTTGCAAAGAGTTGGACAAGACTGAGAAACTGAAATGAACTGAATTGAACTGAACCACCAGCTTAATCAACCACGGAAGTCCCAATTGTTGTAAAATACATGCCTCACAATTATCCCCACCAAGAGTGAGAAACCCACTCAATGTAAACCTAGAGTTTCCACCCACAGCCAGTCAGAAACTGATGAGGAGTCACCCATGAATGACATTTTGGTCCCCAGGCATTTCCTGTGACTGTGCTGTCAGACCAAAGTGAGTTCTTACAGTCTTAGGAAAGCCCTTGATTAGCCACTGGAAGACAGACTAGTTCTCAGGAGATGGACAAGAATATCAGCCATGTGGTAATGTCTATAGACATCAGACATCAGGTCTGTCTATTTTCAAATGAGGAAAACGTGGAAAAGACTAAGGAAAAAATAAATTATATACACCCTCAGAGAAATGTCAGCTTCTTTGAGTTCAGATAAGCCATAGTATCTCAGGGATGAGTAATATTTTAAAGGCCCACCTCCTCTTGATGAACTCAGTACTGCTGGTGTCGTATTGACTGAAGGGCCATCATCTAGAGCTTGATTTGGCTTCCCAAAGGGCTCTGGAAATTCCTTTGAAGTTTGAAGGGACACTTACCACCTTTCAGACTATTGGGAGGACCGAGAACTGACACCTTCCCAGACCATGGTCTGAATAAGACTGAGTAGACGCCGTTCTTCCTGATACCTAAGAGAAGCCATCAGGGTTCCTTCAGGACCGTGGAGGCTTTTGAAATAAAGCAGGAGAGAGGAGTTTTAATGATCTACCTGATACCCAGTCCTTGGACTACTTTCAAATACCCACTTCCAGGGCTATCTGTTCCTCTGTGAAAGCCCACTCCCTAAACCATGTCCCTCTGGGTTCAGGGAAACCTCCTACTCTTCATGAAGGACAGTTTCAGAGATTTGGATACAGCAGTAAAGATAACTGCAACTAGCAGACTTGCTGTCTTCTCTGGTCTGCCTTCCAGTAAGTGGCCACCTGCCTCTCCTCTGTGCCCTTAGCATGTCTATCTTTTCTTTTGGCCTTGTGCCCCTGCCTTGAAAGTCTCTCTTCCTCTCTTCCTTGGCAGGAACTCTGTCTTTTCACCCCGTCCCTCTCCTAGCCCAGAAACTGAGATGCTGCTAAATGTGGCCACTCACTATTCTCTATGCCTGCTTGACTTGAACTTTCCTCTCTGTTCCCCTGAGTTACAGCTGTCTTCTACAACCCCATCTGTCACTTCTACCTGACTTTCTCAAATCCTGTATTTCCTTTCAACAAAAAACTCAAGGACCTTCCTACTCTGTTGTCTACTGCATCCCACCAGCCCCAGGATCCCAGGTTCAGGGTATCAGGTGATCAGCACCCAGCAAGTACAAGGAAGGCTCAGGGCAAGAGAAGACAGAAAGCAGATGGTCATGAGACCGGCTAAGCAGAACAGAGCAGCCGCTTTTCTCTCTGCCATGAATACATTTACACACACCGTTTCTCTTTGTGAAAGAGATACCTTAAGGAGAGGACATGAACCAGCAGATGTTTGGGGTGAGAAGCTCTGATATGATTGATGTAGGCACATACTTTGCATTTGACTTTTATTCCCAAAATTAGCATGCCCTGGTAAAAATAGATTTTCTTTTGAGAACTTTACCTTGATGACATATGTTCATCATTAGAGCTTAGAAACTTGAGATTTTATTTCTCTGCTCTAATAGCAGAAAACGGACCAAAGTTCAAACTCAGTGCAATAAATGTATTTTAGATTTATCTTTAAAAAGTCATCTACTTTTTGAACTAATTATCAAAACTGGACTCTGGACTCCAGACATCTGGACTCCTTGTTCATTTGTCTCAGCACCAAGAGAACAACAGGCAGTACAGAACTTCAGCCTGAAGTCTTGGTGTTGGCAAATTCCATAGTAAAATTGTTTCTACCCTGACTATTTTCAGACAACTCAAACCCACCAGCAGAGCTAATCTGATAGTACTGCTGCTTGAGGTTTGATGACATGGCTGGTTGAGCCTTTGGGCACCTCTGTGTATCTTCACTCACCATGGTTCTGCCCTCACTTCCTCCAGGTCTCTTCTGTAATGGGCTCCCACCCTGAATCCCATTTCCTTTCTCTGTGTCCTGGATACAAATCCTGTTGTTTGCTAGGTCCTCCTCCAGGAGCTGGAATCTTCCCCTTGCTTGTCCTTCACCAGCTCTCATAGGAGGCTTTCTTCAACCCTTCTAGGTTCTTCTGGCTGCTCTAAGAATTAAATTGGCATGAGACAGATTAATAGGAGAAAGTTAAACAAAAGCTTAATAACATGTATACATGAGTGAGACCCAGGGAAACTTAATAACTCACCACAATGGCTGGAACCCTCACTTTAAATACCATCATCAGCTAAAGACAAAAGAGGATGCTGGGGGTAGGAGTTTGGGACTTCAAAGGGGAAGAAGGTTAAGTCACATGGAGGAGGAAAAGCAAGTGTTAAGTACATAAATACTGGCCAGGCAAAGACAACGAGTCACAGAGAGGAATTTAATAGACTCTATTAGGTCCCTCCCTACCTGTCTATACACCTAGTTCATTCTATGTTATCATTGGTGACAGCTTTCTTCCTGGAACCCATCCTCTAGCTGCATTCTTCAGGCAGTTAGTTAGGAGGTCAGTTTCTTCCTGAGTCTTTGGGCCCTGATTATTTTCAGCTTGAAGTAACCCACATGCCAAAGAGACATTTTGGGCTGGCAAATTTTGCTCCCCTACACCCCCCCAAATCGCCTTCATCATTCCCCTCCCTCTGTCTCTTATACATTAGTTCATATACTCTCTCTCTCTCTGTCTCTCTCAACCTCTCTCTTACTCTCTCCTCACCACATCTAAATGCTGTCTAGGGTGCTAATAAAAAGGCACCAACTGGAACAGTGCAGGCACAGTGCAGGTGAAACCCAGCAGGACCCAGCAGGACCCTTCCAGGCACCTGGAAGCCCTTTCAACCATTTGCTAACCAGAGAAGGGAAGGGATGCAGAGACAAGGGAGCAGCAGCCAAGAAACAATAGTGCTGCTTTGGGATAGGACCCAGGTTCTGCCTCAAGAGATACACATAACATCTTTAAGCTCTTCTGCAGAATTAACACACACACCCCCACCCCTGCTGAATGGAAAATGTTCCAAAGGGGATGTCACAGTCACATCTTCTGAGAAACTCCTCAGGAGATCACCTGAGATCAGATTAAAGGAGTGTAGGCCCTGCACACACCCTGATCTTTATCAGCAACACTTCCCTTGAACCATTGCTATAAAACTCCTCACCAATCCGCCTCAGGTTGGGACTCATAGGCTTTTAGACCACGAACTTGCTGTGTTCCCCCTTTATCTGGCAATTATATAAAGCTATTCTTTTCTACTTCAACTCAGGTAGAAAGCTCTGTGTCTGAGAGTCAGTTTGGCATAGAGTCTGAAAGTTCAGCATCACAAGCATCCAGCCATGCAAAGTCCATGAGCATCTTCACTTCCTGGAGGTCCTTGGCTCCGGGCACAATTCTTGACTCATCTCTCTGGAACCTAAGCTCAAAGTACACTCAACCTCTGTGCTTCCTTTGGATATTGTAATTGTGACTGTAAGCACCACTCGTCAACCAGTCCTAGAACCAGACCGGTTCCTTTAGCTCACTTATGATTCCAGTCTCTTCCCATTAGTTGCTAATAAGATTCCAGAATGCCTTATGGACGAACCCACGTGCCTTAGAGCTGCAGCTTTCCTATCATTCAATTCCTCCCAAGAGCCCAATAGGACATAAGAGAAACATTCTTACCTGTTTTACAGACAGTAAAACCGAGGCACAAGAGAATAGTTCATGATGGCCAAGGCCATCCATTGGGAATATGTGACCACAAACGGGTGCTGGAAAAATAAATCACCTACAGCCATTTCTTTTTTTCTCTTTCCCATAGCCACCTGGGAAAGTCAGTAAGAATGAAAAGTATTCCCGCCAGCAAAACTCAGAGACCACCAATTTTTATTAAGTATTTATGGATGAAATAAAGTCTGCCCAGAAGCAGGCAGCCACTTCATATGCAGAACCAATTTAATTTAAGTTGGTTTATATCTTCTTGCCCATCCACTTCGCTATTTCTAGGAAATATAAATCCGTGTATCGGCAATGACTTGTGTTCATTTCTAATGGCAAGTTGGAGAAAAATAGCTGAAAAGGGCTCTATTTCACTTTTTAATTATGAAGCAAAAGTGACAGTTCATCTGGAACGTTGTCAAGCCAAGATTAAAAGATGATCAAGATTTGGTTTCTAAAAATCATTTCTGGGGAAAAAAGAAAAAACTCTGAAACACACAAAGTCCATATTAAAGGCAAGAGTTGTGTAGCGGTTTCCCTCAGGTAGATCAGAAAACAAAATCCTTTTTTTTTTTTTTTTTTTTTAGTATATCATTTTGGGTTTTTTTGTATCTTTGCGTGATGCAAAAATGTGATGAAATCCTGACCCAAGAATTTGGAGCCTAATGACCTAGTACTGTATGGAGGGGTAATGGTTATGAAATACAGAAGCTGAGAGGAGACACATCTTATACCTAATTTTGCTGTTTATACTCAGATAAAAGTCTCTTTGTCACAGTGCAGAATGCAATCTCTGATACTACTGATAGATAAAAACTGTCTAAAAAGGATGCTTGCCTGTGGTAGGCACAATGGTCTAGTCTTTGTTAACAGATGGGGGATAGAAGTACTTGCCTTCAAGAAATTCAGAGCTTAGGAAAAGAGAAAATAAGCAGCCTCATGGATCACTGGGCAATGTTGGGAGCTCTGAAATGGGCGTGAGCCCAGAGCACTGAGGGCTTCGAGGACAATGCACAGCCAGCCACAGGGGCCAGGCCCCGTGACTTTTCTACTTTGCTTTACTGTCTTTGTCTATAAATGCAGTTGCAAGAAATACTTTTGCTTCCAGCTACAAGCTGGCCTTGACACCAAGATTTGACCACGGCATCACAACAGCTCAATCTGAAAAGACCAGGCTCAACAAAAATATGAATGCACCACATTTATATTTGAATTCTTACAAATTCAAGCAAGTACTGCTTAGACAGAAGTAAGGAGGCAGATAAAAATGAAACACAAATGGAGGATGAGTGATATGTAGATAAATTTTTCTATAATCTCTGTTGAAGGAGAGCCTGTGAGTTTTCATTTACCCCACTCCTAGAGGAAAAAAGTCCCTTTAAGCTTTGCAATTAAGTTTATAATTTAGAGTTAATAATATAGAAAGGGGTCAAGGAGGAAAGTGAAAGAGTTACATTGCAAAGGAGGATTTGCTTCCCCTATAAGAATACTGCTGCTGCTGCTGCTGCTAAGTCGCTTCAGTCGTGTCTGACTCTGTGCGACCCCATAGACGGCAGCCCACCAGGGTCCCCCGCCCCTGGGATTCTCCAGGCAAGAATGCAGTGTGCCTCTTTAAAAAGCCCTCTATTACTTTATGTATAAATATCAGTAAGCCCCAATGAGAAGACTTCTTGTGTTTCCTAAATACACACCATACTGTAAAGTTCCAGAAATGGTACAAGACTTGCTGGATCTAAGAAATAAAGTCTATTAATTAAAAAAAAAAATACATCATCAAACAAGTCTTTAATGAAACCAACTTATCAAGTCCTTTGTTTTCACTCGCATCCCTTTTTCCATTAACATTGGTGATTACATTTGTTTCTTGGTGCTCAACATTACATTGGATCTTTGGTCTAATTTATTTCCACATGTGGTATAGCAAACCAGGAGTGGCATAAAGCCCAGTATAGCCTTAGACTATTTGTATAATCTAATACAAACTTCTCTTGTTTCAATAAAGCATTGTGGCCCAGAGTTATCAAGTAATTTGCATGAGATAGCCAAAATTGCTACAAAAATCCAGAGCTTCTACTTCCTAGACCGAGTCTTTGGATGAATTTCTTTTTTAAAAAATTTTATTAAAGTATAGTTGATTTGCAATGTGTTTAATTTCTTCTCTGCAACAAAGTGATGCAGTTTTTTATATATGTGTGTGTATATATATATGTTTTTTTTCATTATGGTTTATCACAAGATATTGAATACATTTGTGCTATACAGTAGGACCCTGTTGTTTATCCATTCAGAAAATATTCCCTGATTTAACTGTTTAATTTCCACATGCAGGGACTTTCTTATTCAAGCTAACTTCTACCCATTGATCTTAGTTCTGTTGGATAAACTACATTGAAAAGGTCTAACCTGTTTTACCATGAGAGACTTTAAAATAGGTCATAACAACTAAATTACCCTCAGGGCGTCTTGTTATCTAAGTTTTACCAAGCAGCCCAAGCATTCAAAAGTGCTTGTGAAAAATTCTTCACAATATTGACTTTCAAATTCCCTATCATCACTTTCATGTTGACATTGGATAGCTAAGAGCGTTCTCTTTTTTCCACATGCTCTGGACTTCTACAAATACAACTTCATGTGTAGAGTTCTCCCACTCAGTGTTATTTTATGTATTCCTTCCACAAGTAAACCATGCATATCTCTACACAATTTGTGAATGCAAATGGTATAAAGGAGTCACTGCTAGAGCATACCATTGTGTCTCTGTGGGATGGCAACTGTCCATTTTCTGCCTTCACTGGATAAGTTTTAAGTAGCTTTGAATCCACTGTCTCCTTCCAGTCAATAGATACATACTGAAGAATCTCATCAAATTCTTTTCCTTGTTAATACTGTGATTCACCAAGTTTATGGCATTTCTCTGTTTCATGAGAGAGAGAAGAAGACCAAAACTGAACAGATGAAGTTATACATTTTATCCCTCTTGCAATGACTATGACAGATGCTTCCCTGATTCTCTTTTTCTCCACTTTTCAAAATTTCAATCCCTCAAATTTATATAGGTTCTTTCTTCAGAGCTCTAGGGCATTTCCCAAAAGTCACTTAGCAGTCTCTGTCACTGGGAAAAAATATTGATCCTAGGACGGGTCCTGATTTAAGCGTCTATAGCCAATTGCATAGAAAGGTGATTAAATTCCATTCACTTCAGTTTAATTTCTTCATGTTATACAAGTTAGCTTTCCTTTCTTTAAGAGGAGAGGAGTAAATCCATCTGTTATATGGAGTAGAAACATGTGAAATCACCTGTATGGATAAATCTCTCCATCAGAAATGGCTCTCCTCCTATCACTGAAATATAGAAAGCTCTTTTAGGGCTTTCTGGAAACTGATATATAGTATGAAAGTTGAAAAGAGTTCATAAAATTGCTAGCTGCTTTAATCAAGTTCTACTAGTATGGAGATGTTACAGAAGTAATAAGTTTTGTCAAAGATCATTATACCTAAATGTATCTACCCATGCATTCTAGCAATTATAAAAACACATTCAGCTCATGCTGTGAGAGATATAGAGATGAGCCAGACACTGATTATATCCTTGAAAAGGCCACAGCCAATTACAGAAGACAAGAGAATGGATCTACACTTGAATAAGATGATACATACAAGGAAGACCCTGCCCAGGCTTGGAGACATGGTCACATGCAAGTGTCAAAATTACCTCTGAAAGTAGAATAGTATTTAATTATAATGCAGGGAAGCAGTCCACAAGTGAGAACAGTGAGACAAGACTTTTGGGCAAGAAATCAAGGCACTCATGATAGGAATATCCAGTTCATTCCATTTATAGTGAAAGAACTACATGATGTTGTGTAATTGGCATGTGATGCTGTCATGCATCAGTAGTGTCTGCGCATCAGCATGGGGAGGAGAAGTGCAGGAAATGGACTTCCAATGAGGGTATCTGAGTCAAGAAATGGCATTGCGGGGTCTTCCCTGGTGGTCCAGTGGTTATGAGTTTGCCTTCCAGTGTAGAGGCTGTAGGTTTGATCTCTGGTCAAGAAGCTAAGATCCCACAGGGATCATGACCAAACAACCAAAACATGAAACAGAAGAAATATCATAACAGATTCAATAAAGACTTTAAAAATGATCCACATCAAGAAAAAAAAAATCTTGAAATGGCATGGCAGAATCATGAGAAATTACCAGTGTTCATTCCCATAATTTCTAATGAGTAATGCCAGCAAAATATCAAATTCTTAAAAAGGCTGAATTATTTGAAAGCAAATTGGAATTTTTTGTGGTGCCTTAGGTGGCCTGCAATCATTTTTTAAAACTGTGATGCCTTTAAGAAAATAAAATTCCTAGTGGGAAATGGATGTGAGATGTGCAAGTTGGGCCATAAAGAAGGCTGAGCGCTGAAGCATTGATGCTTTTGAACTGCGGTTTTGAAGAAGACTCTTGAGAGTCCCTTGGACTGAAGAGAGATCAAACCAGTCAGTCCTAAAGGATATCAATTCTGATTATTCATTGGAGGTACTGATGCTGAGGCTGAAGCTCCAGTACTTTGACCACCTGATGCAAAAAGCTGACTCATTGGAAAAGACCCTGATGCTGGGAAAGATTGAAGGCAGGAGAAAAAGGGGACAACAGGGGATAAGATGGTTGGATGGCATCAGCGACTCGATGGACATGAGTTTGAGCAAGCTCCGGGAGTTGGTGATGGACAGGGAGGCCTGGCATACTGCCGTCCATAGGGTCGCAAAGAGTTGGACACAACTGAGTGACTGAACAGCAACAATGGGAAAAGACTAAGTATAGGAGTTGGGAAGACCAGGTTTCAAACATGAACTCTACCATTTATGAACTATGGGGAGTATACAAGTGACTTGACCTCACCTACAATATGCTACAAATAGTAGGGACACAAACAGTGGCAGAGGTGTTCAAAAATACAGACCAGCTGACTGGTATAAGATGCACGACATAAAGAAAATCTTGGGAGAAGTCAGCAATTTTTTTTTTCTCTCCAAGTTCTCTTTCCAGAGATGCTTAGAAAGGACATGAAATGGCATGTATAGGTTAATTATTTCAGATCACTTCTTATGACATTTCCTTCTATAAACAAATTACTGGAATGTTAACTACTTCTAATTTACACATGGGATATGTGGGAATCTTAAAAAATAAAATTCCTCACCTGTTTAGGGTTTCCCACCTTCCTCCTCCATTGGATTAACATCCTTTCAGGAGCAGAAGGTGAAATTGATGATACGGTGATAGGATTGTCAAAAGATGTAGCCTGCCAATTCTGTATAAAGAGAGACAGGACAGCTCTCCAGAGCCAGAGGACTTCTTTACAGAGGCTGTTTCAGTCACTCTAAACTGGATTTCTGTGTGTTTTAGGGGTCTACTTGTCTTCTTTCTAGCAAAGTAGGTCCCACTTTATCTTCAGAATTTATTTAAAAGTAGGACCTTTTATACCAATCAAGTCTACCCTCTCTGAACCAGAAGACAATTTACCTTGAGGCTAATGAGCTCTGAGTCCTTCACTTTCACAAATTTGTACTTAATTTTCTATCAGTATAAAGTACAAGTATAAACATTCTTCAATTTATAGAGAATTTCTTAAATTATACAAGCTTCAAGCTTTAAAAAGTCCCTGAATGTACAGTGTTTGTGGGGTCAAGTCAAGCCCTCTTTCAGCTCCTCCACTGGCTCCTGGATCTCTGCTCATGAAATGACTCTGCCCAACTTCCTCCTCAGACTCATTTGTCACCACTGCCTGTTGCATCACTCCTTGACCACGTCACTTCACATACTGGGAAGTTTAGACAAACTCTTCTCTCCAGCTGCAATGCTATTTTCCCTGTATCGCCCTTCCGTTTTCAACCCAAACGTCACCCCTGCAAAGTTCTCCCATGGTCTCTAGGACGACTTTCATCCCTATTGTACATCCAGGGTACATTGTCCATTTTCTTGTCTACTAATCTCTACACTGCCCATAAAGACCTATTTTGCATCCCTGTTCCATGTCAAACCAGGAGCAGAGAGCTCATCTTCAGTATTTCTTTATTCTGGGAGCCTAGCAGAGTGCCTGGCCCAGGATGGTGCTCATAAGTAGCTGGTGGAATGGCAAGACCCTCTAAAGACCATCATTTTACCTTTTCATTCTGTTCTAATGTCACTGAGGTTATAGGCAGGAGAAGAATCACTTACTGAACCTGCTCTCCACCTACAATTTTCATTTTCCCTCTGTTACCAACATTATCAACCCTCCTGCTTTTATCCTATACTGATTGCAGTCACAAAATCCTATTTCTGAGTAATTTTGCAACTGCATCTCCCTGTTCACAAGCTAAGGGCATATGCAAATCTGAGCTTAAAAAAGTAAATGCTTTGAATGAATGTTTTCTACAGCATAAAGGCCCATAGAGTTATCTTGGCATATATCTGATTGAAAAGAAATGGAGCAGTTTCATTGGTTTTTCATGACTATTTCCATCCCTGTATCCTAATGAGGCACTCACTGTTTCCTAGGTGGACATGAGCAAACACACTGAACCCAGCAGGAAGGAAAGCAATAGTGATGCTGACCTCTATTTCCAGCATTAACTGATTCACACATCCATTCACTTAGCAAACAATTAGTGCACATCCGATAAGTGCCAGACACTGCTCTATCTTTGGGGATACAGAGATTAACTAGACTCAGCCTTTGCCTAGTCAAAGTGTATAAAATTCAGAGTGATGAGAAAAGCTTATGATAAATCATTACAATCTAATTTAAGAAATGCTGTGTTAGAAATTGCTTGGGGGTAGAGTAAATTTAGATAGACAAAGAGAGAAGAAGTTTATGTAGGATTTTGAAAGGTGAATACAGTTTGAAATATCGGTAAGATAGCTATCATAAGAGCTTCGGACTTTATCTTGAAAACATAGGTATCCTTTGAAAAGTTTAAAAAGGAGGAGCATAATCTTTAGAAAGATCACCCTGATGGAAAGGGAGAAAATAGAATATCAGGATGTTATTTATAGAGATGTAGAGGGCAGTTATTTTCCTAACTGAGATGATAAGTGATGAGGGTCTAGAACAGGAAAGTAGGAAAGGTAATGGAGGAAAAGGTAAGAACTTCAAAGATATTTAGGAATAAGAATCCACAGGACACAGTTCCCCATGAACACCAATAGTTAGAGTCATTAAGATGCTTATGAGACTTCTAGTTGGCGATGAACTAGAAGGTAGGAGAAGACCAAAGTGTGAGATAGTTCAGTTGAGCTGACTACAGTATGGTCAGAGACAAAGTGACTGACAAAGAAGAAATTCACAGTCACCTTTGAGAAGCCAGAGGGAAGTGGGGTTAAAAGTAAAAATGAATTCATGAAGCAACAAGCTTATAAACTTATAAAATCAGACCAACATGTAATGGGACAAAGAAATAGATCAGGAAAATCAGTTCATAACCAAGGTTGCGAATAATGAGGAGATGCAAAGAGTCCATTTTATGTGATGCTGGCTATGTGATAGAGAAGACCTCTGCTCCCAAAAGCTTGCACATCTTCCTTGTCTCCCAAATGAATTCAAAGGGATTCTCCTGGTGAAGTCAGAGGATCAGAGCTGATACTAATTAATGGATCAGTCTCAGCAATGAAGAACCTGTAGTAGACAATTCTCAAGAGTCATGGATTTAAGTAAGCTTTATTTTAGATGATTATTCATAGGAAGCAGATCCCAACGACTGGAGAATAAATATTCTTGGGAAATCAGCTTCATCTCCAGAAAAAAAATGCAGATTGGAATGTGCCTAGGGAGCCCATTGTTCACGAAGCTGAGGATTCCAAGTCATAAAGGATGGATATTTTTAACACCCATAGCTATGTTGTTTAGGACATTGTAAGAAAGAGCTGTACAATCAGATGTTGTGTAGCTGGTTATTTCACGACTCACTTATTTTCACTGACTTAGTTTTTCGTCTGTAAATTGGGAATAATAATGCATATACTTTGAGCTGCAGGCAGAATTAAGTGTGATCTAAAGGGCCTAATATGGGCTTCTCTGGTGGCTCAGTGGTAAAGAATCAGCCTCAGTGCAGGAGACCAGTCACTGGCTTGGGAAGATCCCCTGAAGAAGAAAATGGCAACCCACTCCAATATTCTTGCCTAGGAAATTCCATGGATGGAGGAGCCTGGCGGGCTACAGTCCATGGGGTTGCAAAGAGGCAGACATAAATTAATGACTGAACAACAACAATGGGCCCAATACAGTACCTCATACATAGTGAGTATTCAATGCTGGCAACTATTATTCCTCTTCATCAATGGTTCACTTTACTTTGTTATGATTTGTTTGCTCATGAATTGGTCCAGGCTGGGGCATGGGAAGAATTTATGCAACTATCTGAAAAAAATGGGACTTGGAGGACAAAGGTGAAGGCATTAGGTCATGAGGCTGACCTAATCAGAATTTACAAAAAAACATTTTCGATAACTGAATACAACTTCCTCTACAGAGAACAATGCCAAGGCTGGAAACGCACTAGTCGATCCTGCCATGTGTCCTACTGATGCAGAATCTCTGAAACCTGGGACAGTGTCAGCAGAGGAGACTAGGGATGACCAAGACTGGCCCATGGGCATGATCGACATACCAACCATTCAGAGACAGGGCGATTACTCACATTTTTATGGAGAGCTAATTGCCCAAGCAATTAGCAGCCTGCTTGAAAGACAGAAACATCCTTTTGGATACAAGCTGTATAATGAGGGAATTGCTTGACTAAGCAAATTTTGGGTTAATGGAAAACAGACCCTTCTGTCACCAAGAGCAGCGTCTGCCTGTGTTAAGATTAAATTGTTTATATTGCTGACTGTCCTACATTTTTGCATCAAAAAGAGTGCAGAGAGAGATGACATTTGCAGTAATTTGGCTAAGGGCTATAGCAACCTAATTAGAAATGTTCAGTGCTACAAGTTCACAGAATTGTATTGTGGCAATCACTCTTGAAAAATTCAATTCTGAAAATGCAATAAGCAAAACTCGAAACTGGTAGATAACTTAGCACATGTTCTGAGAATAAGTTCTGTATTAGAAGCAATAACACAAAAAATCTCCAGGCCCTCAAGGCAACTATGAATTAAGCCCTTGTGCTCTTTGAGCCGGATCATCCTGTCAAAGCCTGGTTCCTGGCCTTCTTGAAGCCCAGCTACACTCAGGTTTTTCTCCTCTCCCTACCCCATCCCTCCCTACCCCTTTCCCACACTGTCTCTAGAACAGTGGGTCCTAAACCCCAATTAAAATAACCTAGAAGATTTGCTTTCAATACTCAAGCTCTTTGGACATATGTCTTCATTAATCCACTCAACTGATGACTGAATGCCTACCCTGTGCCAGGCACTATTTTCCTATCAGATTTCAATATTTTGAGCTCCTTTAAAAAAAAAAAACATTCTCTATTTGATTACTCTAGCCACAACAGTGCCCTGAATGTTATCTTCATGATACACATACTGAATATGCAGTAGCTATGAACTGATATTTTTCTCTATACCAATGATTCTCAAACTGAGTTTGCATCAAAATAAATTTAGGAAATTTCTAAGACATGCCAGTGCTTGAGCCCTATACCAGATCAGTCAAGGGAGACTTCCATGTCAAGATGCAGGCATGTTATACCTTACAAGCTGCCTAGATGATTCAGTGTGAAGCTGGTCTGAGACCCACTGAGCTGCATCCCTGGGGCTCAGACTTGAGTGCAGAGTCACAAGGAGGGTCCATTTTGCATATTCTAAGGTTTCAGGTCTAGAAACCCTGATTTATCAGATTTGGGGGCAGGATCTGTGAGTTTTATGAAGCTGTTTCTGGCACAGGTGGTTTGTGAAGTTACTGTAAGGAACTGCTCTTGGACCAATCTTGAGTAGGAAGGAGGGACTTAAGGAACTTGGGCCAATCCTTATGCTTCCATGGAGTTATGCCTGCTGGTCACCCAATCCACTCATCTACCCATCCTTCCAGACCCAGTGTCCTCTCAAGAAACTTCATGATGTAGCCTCCTCACCATGAGTACCTGAGCTTGCCTTCTTAGTTGTCTCTGAATCCTTAGCTCATGGTTTAACTCCTGATATAAAGTGAGAAACTCTTAATATACATGGATTTGAATGACATGGCTTGGGTTAAGGTCACTGCTGTTAGCCTTAACTTTGTGGCTCAAGGAAGACAAACTAGTTCGTAAATCTCAATTCCTGTCCAGACATCCTGTCCAGTATCCTGGAACCAGGGCCAGTAGACATCATGTCCTGCCTTATCTTATCATCATGGGAGCGAGTCCTGGCCTTAACCCTTAGCCTGGTATCTGGTTTTCATGTCTAGTAACAGATTTCACTCATTGAATCTTCTTTTCTGCTTTTCTAAATTTTACCTTGTATCATTCAGCTTTGTTGCATAACAAATGGCTTCAAAACTCTCTGTGGCTATAAAAACTGAGTTTCTTTTTCTCCTGTTGTTGTTGTTTATTTTTAATTAATTAATTTATTTTAATTGGAGGCTAGTTACTTTACAATATTTGAGACTCAGACTCATAAAAGTTAAAATAATAAAAATTAATAGAATCTGCTTAAACTTAAAAAAAAACCCTGAGTTTTACCTCTCAGTTGCAACAACATTTGGGCTGAGTGACAACAAAACTCTGCAGCTGCTCCAAATCCAAGTGCATATGAAAAGTACATACATTTTCTTGGCAGAATGAACTGGGAGTAACCAAAGAAATCATGGCCTGGTTCATAAACCTAGCATTACATCACCAGTTTTTAAAAACATCATTAGTCAAATCAAATCATGTAGATAACCTGATGAGATAGGAGCAATACTTCCACCAAAAATTCCCATGAATCATACAACAATTGACAGAATTTTACAAATAAGCCTTTTATAGGGAAGAGGAAGCAGTAAGCCACATGGGTTTCTGAGACCCGTCACTGTAAAACCCTTGCCTATGACACTAGCCTCCACCTTCCTGGTAAGGCCCACATTGCCAACTCCTTTACCCACCTATGACTTCCAAATTCAGCTTCTCAGACTATCATATTCTGTATCTGTTTTAGCTTCTTGGTAGGAACATGTTTCTCCAGTTTCCATTTATTCCAGTGCACCTCTTCAATATAATCATGCCATGTTCAGTTCAGTTCAGTTCAGTCACTCGTCATGTCTGACTCTTTGCAACCCCAAGGACTGCAGCATGCCAGACCTCCCTGTCCATCACCAACTCCCGAAGTTTACTCAAACTCTGGTCCATTGAGTCAGTGATGCCATCGAACCACCTCATCCTCTGTCATCTCCTTCTCCTCCTGCCTTCAATCCTAGCATCAGGGAATTATCAAAGAAATCATGGCATGGTTCATCAACCTAGTATTACATCACCAGTTCTTAAAAACATCATTAATCAAATCAAATCATGTAGATAACCTGATGAGATAGGAGCAATACTTCCACAGAAAGTTCAAATGAGTCAGCTCTTCACATCAGGTGGCCAAAGTATTGGAGTTTCAGCTTCAGCATCAGTCCTTCCAGTGAATATTCAGGACTGATTTCCTTTAGGATGGATAGGTTGGATCTCCTTGCAGTCTAAGGGACTCTCAAGAGTCTTCTCCACACCACAGTTCAAAAGCATCAATTCTTCAGCACTCAGATTTCTTTATAGTCCAACTCTCACACCCATACATGACTACTGGAAAAACCATAGCCTTGACTAGATGGACCTTTGCTGGCAAAGTAATGTCTCTGCTTTTTAATATGCTGTCTAGGTTGGTCATGACTTTCCCTCCAAGGAGTAAGCGTCTTTTAATCTCATGGCTGCAATCACCATCTGCAGTGATTTTGGAGCCCAAAAAAATAAAGTCAGCCACTGGTTCCCCATCTATTTGCCATGAAGTGATGGGACTAGATGCCATGATCTTAGTTTTCTGAATGTTAAGCTTTAAGTCAACTTTTTCCCTCTCCTCTTTTACTTTCATCAAGAGCCTCTTTAGTTCTTCTTCGCTTTCTGCCATCAGGGTGGTGTCATCTGCATATCTGAGGTTATTGATATTTCTCCCAGTAATCTTGACTCCAGCTTGTTCTTCATCCAGCCCAGAGTTTCTTATGATGTACTCTGCATATAAGTTAAATAAGCAGGATGATAATATACAGCCTTGACGTACACTTTTTCCCCCTATTTGGAACCAGTCTGTTGTTTCATGTCCAGTTCTAACTGTTGCTTCCTGACCTGCATACAGGTTTCTCAAGAGGCAGGTCAGGTGGTCTGGTATTCCCATCTCTTTCAGAATTTTCCACAGTTTGTGGTGATTCACACAAAGGCTTTGGCATAATCAATAAAGTAGAAGTGGATGTTTTTCTGGAACTCTTGGTTTTTGGGTGATCCAATGGATGTTAGCAATTTAATCTCTGGTTTATCTGCCTTTTCTAAAACCAGCTTGACTATCTGGAACTTCACAGTTAGTGCATTGTTGAAGCCTGGCTTGGAGAATTTTGAGCATTACTTGACTAACATGTGAGATGAGTGCAATTGTGCAATAGTTTGAGCATTCTTTGGGATTGCCTTTCTTTGGGATTGGAATGATAACTGATGTTATTAAGAGGTGGCAAGAATACACAGAAGAACTATACAAAAAATATCTTCATGACCCAGATAATCACGATGGTGTGCTCACTCACCTAGAGCCAGACAGCCTGGAATGCGAAGTCAAGTGGGCCTTAGGAAGCATCACCATGAACAAAGCCAGTGGAGGTGATGGAATTCCAGCTGACTTATTTCAAATCCTAAAAGATGAGGCTGTGAAAGTGCTGCACTCAATATGCCAGCAAATTTGGAAAACTCAGCAGTGGCCACAGGGCTGGAAAAGGTCAGTTTTCATTCCATGTCATGTTCAGCCCTATTCTAAAACAGTGGCTGCCTGTGGGCAGAATTCAGACTGCTCTCTCTTTGTACAGCTTATGGCACTGCTGTAGCAGACTGGCAGTTTGAGTCATGAAAAGCATTCCAGCGTTCTTTCCACTCCAGTTCCTCATCCTACCCCTGGGTGCCTCTCACTTGGCCGCACCCCGCACTAATCGCCACCTGCATGTTGAGGTCTCTGCTCTTTGGTTGCTGCGGGCACTCGGTTGTGAGAACTCAGTCTGGAAGACAAGAGAAGACTGAAATCTCAGAGTAACCCCAGCCATCTTCCCTAGTTAAGAAGGCCATGCTCTCTGGAAAGAGAAGAAGGCATCTGAAACTAAGGGTCACATCATAATAAAAAGTGAGGGACCACTTCCCCTGACACAGCCTGACTCTCCTCCCTTTAGTCAGGGATCCTCTGAAGAACATCTGTCAGAACCTGAGTCCAAAGCATGCTTACCACCCCATTTGACCTTGGACCACCCCAGGCAAATGGAGCCTTTTCCTCTTGTCTCTCTCGTTATATCATATCCTCAGTTTAGATCATTAGCTCCCAAAGTCTAAAATATTTACCATCTTCCTTTGGAGAAAAAGTTTGCCAAACACTGCTCTAAAATAAAGCATCTCCTTTTAAAACTGAGCTTCAAAACCTCTTCTGAAAATGATCCCAAAGAGTTACCAGAATTGAAAGAGACATGTGTAGCCATAGTTCATCACAGCATTATTTATAATAGCCAAGACATGGAAGCAACCTAGATGTCCATCAGTAGACTAATGGATAAGAAAGCAGTGGTACATATACACAATGGAATATTACTCAGGCATTAAAAAGAACACATTTGAATCAGTTCTCATGAGATGGATGAAACTGGAGCCTATTATACAAAGTGAAGTAAGCCAGAAAGAAAAACACCAATACAGTATACTAATGCATATATATGGAATTTAGAAAGATGTAACGATAACCCTGTATGTGAGACAGCAAGAGACACAGATGTATAGAACAGTCTTTTGGACTCTGTGGGAGAGGGCGAGAGTGGGATATGGGAGAATGGCATTGAAACATGTAAGTTATCATGTGTGAAACGAATCGCCAGTCCAGGTTTAATGCATGATACAGGGTTCTCGGGGCTGGTGCACTGGGATGACCCAGAGGGATAGGATGGGGAGGGAGGTGGGAGGGAGGTTCAGGATGGGGAGCACATGTACACCCATGGCAGATTCATGTCAATGTATGGCAAAACCAATACAATATTGTAAAGTAAAAAAATAAATAAATAAAACTGAAAAAAAATAAAGAATATAAAACAAACAAAAAAAGAGTCACCCTGTTTCACTACTCTACCTGATGCGACTATTATAAAACAAATACGAAACTGACTCCATCCAGGACTGTGGATTTCTTTTTCATTTTCATTGTGTCTTGTGAGAATAGCTCCAGGCTCAGGAAGGCTGTGTCTTTGTTTTTCTAAGTACTGATTGAGACATAAGACAAAAAAAAAAAAAAAAGAAGTGCTGAGGAAACAACAGAGGCTTTATTTGTGATTATTAGCATTTGCCAGGTCCTGTTTCCCCTGATTTATTTGGGGCCAACAGAGTAGCTGCCCCTACAATCAAATAATTGCAGCCAGTTGTCCAGGGTGCTCTGCATTTTCACCTTCACCTGGCTGGTGCCTTGCCCATCAGTGGTAAAGATTCATCCTGTGCCCTGGTAAAAACACACCATCAGGTCCTTCTTGTTTCCTTACTTCCTGGTGGAGGAAATGTGTTTACAATGCATAAAGGAGTCTGGACTTGGCATAGCTCATAAATTTCCTTCATGAAGTACATGGAGTGGGACAGTATAGCCTAATGGTTACAAGACTAGAGTCTTGTCCCTTAACTGTTATGTTACTTTGGGCAATTTACTTAACCTGTCTGTTCCTCAGTCTCCTTGTCTATTGCCCATTATACTAATTGAATATAATAATATTTCCAATCTTGCAGCCCTCCAAATTGTTCACTTCTCCTTTCACTGTACTGTTCTTGGGCCAAGAGACTCTCAGTTGAATGTGGGAAGCTCACAGTTGCATAAGATGAAATTATATATAGAGAATTAAAAGGGAGGAAGTGAGACATGAGGAAGTACAGATAATACACCACAACCACTCAGAGCAAGAAGTAGCATCATTGCTCCTCCTGGGTCCCAAGGCTGATGTCTAGAGCCCTGCCATCTGCATAGCAATCATGCAGGAAAAGTTGGTGGTGAATGGAATAGCATATATAACAAACAATAGAAAGAAAAACCATAGAATGTCAGTGCTCAATCCCAGTGATCATCCATTTTATAGAGGAGAAAGCCCTAAAATGGAAATAGGAAGTATGCATTGGTGGAGAATTAGCCAGACAGAAGACTACTGATGAGTTAATCCTTAACACAAACTGTAAGAACTTACAAGCCATTGAACAGTTAACTTATATAAGTATTTATCTAAACAAAAATATCCAAACCTTAGACAAAAAAAGGACATTTAAGAGAAACATATCAGTCATTCTCTACTAGCCTAGCTATAGGGCAATCACTAAAAGTCTTTTGGTTGATACAGATCAGAGGTATCTTTCTGTGTATGTGTGTGTGTTTTAAGTGTGTGTGTGTGTGTGTGTGTGTGTGTGTGTTTGGGTGTGTACACATGTTTATCTATTATTGCCTAATCAGTGACAGCCTAATCTGAGTCAGAAGACCTGAGTGTGGTTCCTAGTAGAAGTGGTTCTGTCCTTACAGGTATCGTTAGTGTTAAATAAAAAATCCACCTGCCAGAGAAGGAGACCCAAGAGACACTGTTTCAATCCCTGGTCCAGAAGATCCCCTGGGGGAGGAAGTGGCAACCCACTCCAGTATTCTTGCCTGGAAAATTCCATAAGCAAAAGAGCCTGGCAGGCTACAGTTCATGGGGCCCCAAAGAGTCAGACATGACTGAGTAACTGAGCGTACACACACACACACACACACACACACAGAAGTGGTTCATTGGAACAACTTCTAGCCTGTGCAATCTTAGAAGGATTGCATAACCTCTTTGGGGTTCAGCTTCCTTATCTACCTAAACAAATGACTCAGCCCTGCCTATTTCACTGAAGTGTTGCAAGGATTAGAACAGAAAGGTCAAAGTTTGTTGTTTTTTCTCTGTAGAGGTCTGCTTATGATTGAAAGAGCATGATTACTGGGACTCACCCACCTGCACATACCTGTACAGCTTCTAGCCTGCTGCCTGCTTTCAAAAGGCAGCCTATATGTGGGACAGGACCTCATAACCTGTGAGCAGCAGGACCACTAGCAGGGGTGTTGCAATGATGAGAAGGTCACCTGTTATAGGTAAAAATTTAGTATAATCTTGGAATAAGTGATTTTAAAAAATGATCAACTTAAAGTGCTTAAGGCTAAATTTTTCAATGCTTTTCATAGTTTGACAAAAAGGAAAAAAGCAGTTATTAAACGGGTGAGACATCAGCATCATTAAGAGAAATTTTTGAAGCCCCATCATTGATTGATAAAGTCTTGGATGGGTTGGGACTTCCCTGGCAGTGCATTGAAAAGACCCCACACTTCCACTGCAGGGGGAATGGACTGGATTCCCGGTCAGGGAACTAAAGATCCCTGATGCTGTGTGGCAGTGACCAAACAAACAAACAAACAAACCCAAAAGTCTTGGATGGCTCCAAGAACCTCTGTTTTTATTTATCCCAGTGTGTCTTACATGTAGCCAGTTTGAGAGCAGCCAGACTATTCATGCAGTGTGTTTTGTCCAATAAAGAAGTGGTGGTCTTTACACATAGAACTGTTGGTTACAAACTCTTCCTCCTAAAAATATTTTTCTCAATGGATCAGGAAAAGACCCTAACAGGATTTTTTAAATAGTTCAAAGAATGCTATTTCTGCACATTCTGTAGGCTGCCTTTTCATTCCAAGCAGAGGGAATAAGCTAAGCTTGTGCATCTTGCCTGAGTGATTTGTTTCTTTTTCTTTTTCCACTTATTTTTATTAGTTGGAGGCTAATTACTTTACAATATTGCAGTGGTTATTGTCATACATTGATGTGAATCAGCCATGGATTTACATGTGTTCCCATCCTGTTCCCCCCTACCACCTCCCTCTCCACCCGATCCCTCTGGTGTCTTCCCAGTGCACCAGGCCCGAGCACTTGTCTCATGCATCCAACCTGGGCTGATGATCTGTTTCATTATAGATAATATACATGTTTTGATGCTGTTCTCTCGAAACATCCCATCCTCACCTTCTCCCACAGAGTCCAAAAGTCTGTTCTGTACACCTGTGTCTCTTTTTCTGTTTTGCATATAGGGTTATCATTACCATCTTTCTAAATTCCATATATATGCATTAGTATACTGTATTAGTCTTTACCTTTCTGGCTTACTTCACTTTGTATAATGGGCTCCAGTTTCATCCATCTCATTAGAACTGATTCAAATAAATTCTTTTTAATGGCTGAGTAATATTCCATGGTGTATATGTACCAGGCTTCCTTATCCATTCGTCTGCTGATGGGCATCTAGGTTGCTTCCATGTCCTGGCTATTATAAACAGTGCTGTGATGAACATTGGCGTGCACGTGTTTCTTTCAGATCTGGTTTCCTCGGTGTGTATGCCCAGAAGTGGGATTGCTGGGTCATATGGCAGTTCTATTTCCAGTTTTTTAAGAAATCTCCACACTGTTCTCCATAATGACTGTACAAGTTTGCATTCCCACCAACAGTGTAAGAGGGTTCCCTTTTCTCCACACCCTCTCCAGCATTTATTGCTTATAGACTTTTGGATAGCAGCCATCCTGACTGGCGTGTAATGGTACCTCATTGTGGTTTTTTTGATTTGCGTTTCTCTGATAACGAGTGGTGTTGAGCATCTTTTCATGTGTTTGTTAGCCATCTGTATGTCTTCTTTGGAGAAATGTCTGTTTAGTTCTTTGGCCTATTTTTTGATTGGGTCATTTATTTTTCTGGAATTGAGCTGCAGGAGTTTCTTGTATATTTTTGAGATTAATCCTTTGTCTGTTGCTTTGTTTGCTATTATTTTCTCCCAATCTGAGGGCTGTCTTTTCACCTTGCTTATAGTTTCCTTTGTTGTGCAAAACCTTTTAAGTTTCATTAGGTCCCATTTATTTATTTTTGCTTTTATTTCCAATATTCTGGGAGGTGGGTCTTAGAGGATCCTGCTGTGATTTATGTCGGAGAGTGTTTTGCCTATGTTCTCCTCTAAGAGTTTCATAGTTTCTGGTCTTACATTTAGATCTTTAATCCATTTTGAGTTTATTTTTGTGTATGGTGTTAGAAAGTGTTCTAGTTTCATTCTTTTACAAGTGGTTGACCAGTTTTCCCAGCACCACTTGTTAAAGAGGTTGTCTTTTTTCCATTGTATATCCTTGCCTCCTTTGTCGAAGATAAGGTATCCATAGGTTCGTGGATTTATCTCTGGGCTTCCTATTCTGTTCCATTGATATATATTTCTGTCTTTGTGCCAGTACCATACTGTCTTGATGACTGTGGCTTTGTAGTATAGTCTGAAGTCAGGCAGGTTGATTCCTCCAGTTCCATTCTTCTTTCTCAAGATTACTTTGACTATTCAAGGTTTTTTGTATTTCCATACAAATTGTGAAATTATTTGTTCTAGTTCTGTGAAAAATATCGTTGGTAGCTTGATAGGGATTGCATTGAATCTATAAATTGCTTTGGGTAGTATAGTCATTTTGACAATGTTGATTCTTCCAATCCATGAACACGGTATATTTCTCCATCTGTTTGTGTCCTCTTTGATTTCTTTCATCAGTGTTTTATAGTTTTCTATGTATAGGTCTTTTGTTTCTTCAGGTAGATATACTCCTAAGTATTTTATTCTTTTTGTTGCAATGGTGAAGGTATTGTTTCCTTAATTTCTCTTTCTGTTTTCTCATGGTTAGTGTATAGGAATGCTCATTAGGAAACAAAGGGAGAATAACCAAATTAAAAAAATTAGAAATGAAAATGGAGAGATCATAACAGACAACACTGAAATACAAAGGATCATAAGAGACTACTCCGAGCGGCTTTATGTCAACAAAATGGACAACTTGGAAGAAATGTACAAATTCTTAGAAAAGTATAACTTTCCAAAACTGAACCAGAAAGAAATAGAAGATCTTAACAGACCCATCACAAGCAAGGAAATCAAAACTGTAATCAGAAATCTTCCAGCAAACAAAAGCCCAGGACCAGATGGCTTCACATCTGAATTCTACCAAAAATGTAGAGAAGAGCTAACACCTATCTTATTCAAACTCTTCCAGAAAATTGCAGAAAAACTTCCAAACTCATTCTATGAGGCCACCATCACCCTAATTCCGAAACCAGACAAAGATGCCACAAAAAAAAAACTACAGGCCAATATCACTGATGAACATAGATGCAAAAATCCTTAACAAAATTCTAGCAAACAGAATCCAACAACATATTAAAAAAAAATCATACATCATGACCAAGTGGGCTTTATCCCAGGAATGCAAGGATTCTTTAATATCCACAAATCAATCAATGTAATACACCATATTAACAAATTGAAAGATTAAAACCATATGATTATCTCAATAGATGCAGAAAAAGCCTTTGACAAAATTCAACATCCATTTATGATTAAAACTCTCCAGAAAGCAGGAATGGAAGGAACATACCTCAACATAATAAAAGCTATATATGACAAACCCACAGCAAGCATTACCCTCAATGGTGAAAAATTGAAAGCATTTCCCCTAAAATCAGGAACAAGACAAGGGTGCCCACTCTCACCACTACTATTCAACATAGTTTTGGAAGTTTTGGCCACAGCAATCAGAGTAGAAAAAGAAGTAAAAGGAATCCATATAGGAAAAGAAGAATTGAAACTCTCGCTGTTTGCAGATGACATGATCCTCTACGTAAAAAACCCTGATGATTCAGTGGCTCCCTTTTCTCCAATGTACAAAATAACTTGATACAAATCCAGTGCCTGAGTTCAAAGTGAAAATTCAATTCCGTAAATATCCTTAAATGTCTCTACTGCAAGCTTGGTATGATGTTAAGTCTTGGGCTTTCAAGTTTAAAAATTTTCACCTTTAAGTCACAGCAGGATTCATTGTATAATAAAGTGAACAATTTGGGACTCAGAAAGCTTTGGTTGTAACCCTTTTTACAACACAGGGTGACTTTATTGTGAGGGTCACCACTCCTTCCTTCTCCTTGTCAGTGAGATAGAGATGACAGTACACCCTGCCTTGCTTAATTGTTGTGAGGTATAATGATAATATGGCTTCTCTGATGACACAGTAGTAAAGAATCTGCCTGCCAATACAGGAGACACATGTTTGATCCCTGGGTCAGGGAAGACCCCTGGAGAAGTAAGTGGCAACCCGCTCCAGTATTCTTGCCTGGGAAATCCCATGAAGAAAAGAATCTGGTGGACACCAGTCCATGGGGATGCAAAGAGTCAGACATGACTTAGCAACTAAACAGCAAATAATGATAAAATATATCTGATACACCAATTTGACAACTTCATTTGATAAGAACTTGATAAATATTAGCTGCCATTTTCATCAGTTGTACTATTAGTAATATCATACTAGTGATAGATATTATTTCAGTTTTACAAAGGTATTTACTGAAAATAATAATGTTTTAAAGAAACATATAAGTAGAATGTAAAATTCTCACCTCTCAGAAGAGGAGTCATTTTGAGATTTAAAAAAATGTATATACACAATATCCCAGGAGGGTTAGCACAATTAACTCCTACCAGGTAAAATAGCATCCAGTTTCCTGCAGCTTTCACACCTGTCTCTCACAATAGCAAAGTGATTAGGAAAGTTCAGCCATTTGTCAAGAGATAGAGCTACTCAGTAGAAATGCCAAAAAATCAACTAGACCCATTATAACCTCTGAATTACATGTGCCAAGTGCTTTTAGTTTAGAAGCTGTGAAGTTGGGGTGTGTGGTGGGGGGAGGATAGTTTTGGTCCAGGAGGATTTGAGTTCTCCAAGCAAGCCCTTTCACTGTGCCCAAGGGTAAATCATTTCCTTCTTGAGGCATGTTTTCAGATTCCTCTGTTTCCCACCTTCCAACTACAAGGACCTGAGAGATGGTATAAGGAAAGGGCTAGCATCACTGCCTTGAGTCCTAGACAGAGTGTCTCTCCTGATCCCTCAGTCTCCCCACATAGGGGATCAGACAGAAGCCTAAAGCTGCCTTCCTGTCTTTGGTAAGGTTTAGACCCAGTTTTGCTTCTTTTTCATGAGTCTTGCTCCCCTCAAGACTTCTTTTGTCAAAGGGGCCTCCCACTCAGAGCTCATTCTCCTATCCATTGTCTACTCAGAAGTCTTTTGTACATGTATCCAGAGAAAATGGTAATTCAGAAAGACACATACCCCAGTGTTCATTTCAGCACTATTTATGATAGCCAAGACAAAAGCAACCTAAATGTCCATTGAGAGAGAAATGGATAAAGAAGATGCAGTGGAATACTACTCAGCCATGAAAAAGAATAAAATAATGTCAATAGCAGCAACATGGATGGACCTAAAGACTGTCATACAAAATGAAGTCAGACAGAGAAAGACAAATACCATATGATATTGTTTATATGTGGAGAAGGCAATGGTACACCACTCCAGTACTCTTGCCTGAAAAATCCCATGGACGGAGGAGCCTGGTAGGCTGCAGTCCATGGGGTCACTAAGAATCGGGCATGACTGAGAGATTTCACTTTCACTTTTCACTTTCAAGCATTGGAGAAGGAAATGGCAACCCGCTCCAGTGTTCTTGCCTGGAGAATCCCAGGGACGGGGGAGCCTGGTGGGCTGCCGTCTATGGGGTCGGGTCACACATAGTCGGACACGACTGAAGCGACTTAGCAGCAGCAGCAGCATTGCTTATATGTAGAATCTAAAACACAACACAAATGAACTTATTTACAAAATAGAAGCAGATTCACAGACAGAAAAAACCCTGTAGTTACTAAGGGGAAAATGGGAAGTGTCAGGGAGAGATAAATCAGGCATTTGGGAGTAATGTATATATGTGTGTGCATTGGGTTGGCCAAAAAGTTCAACTTTTTCCATAAAATGTTATGGATATATATATCATAAAATTGCTTTGCTATACATATGAAAGTAACACAACTTTGTAAATCAGCTATACTTCAATTTTAAAAATTAATATAAAAATAATCCAAATGTTCCAAAAATAGGGGGAAAAAGATCAATTGTATGTCTCAGAACCCTCATTATATTTAAACTAAAAAACACAGTGAACAGTGCTGGGAACTTCTTTGGTTCTCAACAAGTATGTGTGGATGGATTAATCATAAACAAAAGGGACATTCAATGAAGAAACTATTTTTCTGTTTAATAAGTGTGTAAAATTGAGTCTGGGCTTCCCTGGTGGCTCAGTGGTAAAGAATACGCCTGCCAAGCAAAAGCCATGGGTTCAGTCCCTGGATCAGGAAGATCGCCTGGAGCTCACTTCAGTATTTCTGCCTAGGAAACTCAATAAACAGGAGAGCCTGGTTGACTGCAGTCCCATGGGGTTACAACAAGTCGAACACGACTTAGCAACTAAGCAACAACAACAAAATTGAGTCACTAAATCCTGTCTTTTTTTCATTTAATCCTTAAAATATACCAATCTCCCCAAATGACCCTATTATCCTATAGATGTTATCCTATAGTTGCTGTAGCAAATTACTACAAACTTAGTGGTTTAAAACAACACAAATATGTTCTCTCTCCATTCTGCAAGTCAGATGACTAAAATTAAGGCATCATCATGGTTGTATTCCTGCCATGTCTCTAGGGGAGAATTGACTTCCCTGCCTTTTCCAGCTTCTGGAGGTTACCTCCATCTCTTGCTTCTGGACCCCTTCTGCTATCTTCCAAGAGCATCTGTCTAATCTCTGATTCCATTGTCACATTTTTTTCTGACAAATTTTACCATCTTGCCTCCTTCTTATGAAGACCCTTGCAACCACATTGGATCCACTCTGATAATCCAGAACAATACCCCTGTCTCAAGATCCTTCATCACATTGGCAAAGTCCCATTGGCCATGAAAGGTACAATATTTCCATGTTGCAGAGATCAGGATATAGACATTGGAGGGGGTTCATTACTCTGCCTACCAGAGTCCCCAGCTTCATAGACTTCTGTGGCAGTTATAGAAATATAAGTGTGTGCTCAGTTGCTTAGTGATGGCTGACTCTTTGTGGCCCCATGGACTATGGCCCACCTGGGTCCTCTGCCTAGGGAATTTTCCAGGCAAGAATATTGAAGTGGGTTGTCATTTCCTCCTCTAGGGGATCTTCCCAGCCCAGGGATGGAACCTGCACCTCTGGTGTCTCCTGCATTGGCAGGTGGATTCTTTACCACTAGCACCACTTGGGAAGCTTTAATGATATTAAGAAATTTTTATCAAAATTGTTTGGGTGTGATCAAGGTTTTGTGGTTATTTTTTTAATCACTCAGAGATATACACTGAAATATTTACAGCCACATTTATAATAGCTAAGTCTAAGGGGCAATGATAATTCATTAATATCAATTTTATGCCTATAGCCAGAATAGAAAAAGGACAAAATATTAATTTTCTTCAACTCACCTGAGTCTGCAAGTCACCTGTCCCTTCCTGGTCAGCTGGTTTTATAATCACCTCTATCTCCCTGTGACTTGTGGATGTGGGGCAGGAAGAATAGAGAAAGAATTGTTAGGCTCCTTTTTGCTCCAGTGTAGAGAACAGTCCCCTCTCACAACACCATTTTTTAATTTATAGCATTAACTCTGTTTGACATTTCCAGTTGCCTTGTCCCATTACTCAGTTCAGTGGACCCCGAATGTTTGCAACAGGGACCCATTCAAAACTATGAGCTGAACTCAGTGGTCTGTGTCTGACTTTCAGTCTCTCAGATCCCAATTCTGTCCTCAAAATCTCTTAACTGTGTTTGCTTCCCATGATGGTGTCAGGTGTAAAGTTAGATAGCATCTCTTCTATCCACATACTGCAAGTTTTCTATCAGCTGGAGTTTAAAAGGGACAAGACATTTCTTCTGAATAAAGATCCAACAGTTTCTCTCATTTGTGCACAATTGTTTAAAAATCCCCTATAGCTATTTGTAGCAGTGTGAGGATTCCATTCTGTGATTTTTATTAACCTCCTAGAAATCCAGTTTGATTTTCATAAGTATAGAAATCAGTATCATAGGAAGAGCCTTGATTTTTTACCAGCAAAATTCAAATCATCTGAGTGCTGAAATCACTGAGAATAAACTGAATCTTTTTTCATGGGTACTCATTATGGGTTGAATTGAGTCCCCAAAAAGTATGTTGAAGTCCAAACTATCAGTATCTCAGAATGTGACCTCATTTAGAAATAAGGTTATTACTGGTGCAATTAGTTAAGATGAGGTCATTGGCCCCAATCCAATATTATTGGTCTCTTTAGAGGATATATCTGACCACAGAAATAGACACACAAAGAAGGAAGACAATATGAAGACATAGTGAGAAGGTCATTTGACAAGAAAAGCAAGGACTGGAGTCACGTATCTACAAGAAATACCTGCCAACTCCAGAAGTTGGAAGAGGTGAAGAAAGAGTCTCCCCTTGAGTCACTGATAATCACACCAACACCTTAATTTCAGACTTCCAGCCTCCTGGACTGAGAAACCTCACATTTCTACTGTTTTAGGCCACATAGTTTGGGGTCCTTTGTATACCAGCCCTAGGAAACCAGTGCAATGCTTAATGAGCTGATAATGTTTGAAACAAATGCTCCTTCTGAAAACTATCATGACAGCTTTAGTGGTGATGAAATAGTAACAGTGGTAGTCGCAGTAATAGTAGTAATAGCCATCATTTATAAAATGTATACAGTTCTTGTTTGGGCCAAGCTAAATAATTTAATATATTTTTATTACAAAGAAATGAAGTCTCCTGTTAAGCAGGTCTTGCAAAATTACAAAATTAAGTTCCAGGGACAGAATTTTAGCCCAAAGCCTTCTCTTTTGATGAGCTCACTCAATTTCTCTCCCTCCAAATTAAATGTGAATTTATCTCAAAAGCATATTAGGAGATATGCATATATATATATATATATATATATATATATATATCCTAAATTCATCACTGCTTTTACCTGTGAACAAAGTGAAAACTGTAATCTTTTAACTTCATGAGCAAGCAATTAGAGGAATGAAGTTAACTTTTTATGAGCACCTGCTATTTGAAATCCATGTGGATCTGCATATATTGTATCATTTAATCCTCTATGACTGTTATCTCACAAAGTAGTATTTCAATCTTTACCTTTTATGTGAAAACGCGGGCTCAGAGGGACCTGAATTGCTATTTCCTTAACTATAACGTGAACAGAAAGTGGTTCATGCACTACTGCTAAGCAGTGCTCTTTTTTAGCAGGAAAAAACACTAAACCATGAGCTAGAAGATTCATGTTCATAATTCTGGCTATATATAAACATATAGGATCTCTATTTTCTAAATTATAAAACAGGGACAGTATAAAATAGTATATAAAACAGTATCAATTTCTCTGAACACTTTACAGAACGGTTATGAGAATTCAGTGCAGTAATTCTTGGGAACTTCTTGTATACTGTACAACATATATTAATTTAGGATAGTTTTATATATAATTAAAAGAAGAGAAAGGAAAAGAAGTATTCAGTAGTGCTTTGTAAGTTCTAGGGACAGTCACAGATACTATCTCATTTGATTATCACAGTAATCATGTCTCAATTTTTATTTTTAGGAAGCATAGCTTCAGGCAAGGCCAGTGCCTGGATCAACCTCATATGGCAAATAAGTATTAGAAATAGATGGGATATAATAAAGAGAAAAGGCAGCTACCACCCCTAGCTTGCAGGCTAATTGTATAGAGGAATATTAATCACAAAATCAAATGTACAACTACAGTGGAAAGGAAGGCCAAAAAAGGGAAGCACACAGGATTTTATTATTTGGGAAGCTATACCTTTATGGCAGAATTGAGAACACACTCCACTCTCAAAAAAATGTCTTCTTGGTTCATCTGCCCAATTAGAAGAGTGCTGTCATTCAGCTCTTTTGACCAAAGTAGGCTTGAAATACCAAAAGCCTAATCTAATATGCATCTGTCCATTTGGGCTACTCTTCTGTTGTTTTTGGCTAGCTCATGGTTCCATGATGGTGTTGAGAAGACCATTGAAAATGTACTTTATTGCCTCTGGGATAAAAGGGTATTGATATCATCCTTTCCCCTCCCAGCCCTGGGTATTGTTGGTCACTTAGTCATTTAGGCCCTCTGGGCCTACCATTTAATGACTGGTCTCTCCCTGGAGTGGATGTAATCTTCTGCTAGCCCCTTCTCACTCAAAGAGAAAGCATCTGTGGCATCTTGATGAAGTTCTTGGATGACTCAGAGCCTCAAGTCAGTGCCAAGGGCTTGAAAATAGTAAATGTAATTAGGGATCAATTTATAGTAACTTTCTTAGTCTGAGGAGGTCAGACTTCTGTAATTAGAAAAGAGGAGTGGAGAATTTATTAATAATAATAAGAATGAGGTGATGATTGTAAGAATAAAAAAGTGATGACATCAACAATCACAACTGCGAAAAGCACAGTGGTCACTTGTGTACATCCTGCTCTCAGTTGATGCTTTTTGTGCATAATCTGTAACCCCGACAACAGTTTCATAGGATAGCATATTCAGTTTAGAGATGAGAAAAGTGAAGGCCTTGGTCGTAGACATAGCAAATGACAATGTAAGAATTCGAAGACTTATAGTCACCCTTCTATCTCTGAAATTGATCTCACAGCTACAAATTTTGAGGCCATGCCCTGATTGTAGCTCATTCATCTGGATCCTATCACATTGTTTATTTTATGTTATTCTTATCCCCTAAATGTCTAGATCCTATTCCTATGCCTCCCGTCATTCAACAGAGAGACTGTCTGGAACTGAACCCTTTTACTCTTCCCTGACTTTCCATACCACTGCTTTCTAGACATACTCAGTACCAGCACCTTGCGAATCACCTCACTACATACCAGGCAGGACTCTGGAGAACATCACCTGATAGGATGGATCAAGATTGAATTGAACACAATCCTGTGGACAATACGTTTGTAATTATGAAACTTACTTCTTGAGTGGAATCTCTTCTCTCACTTCTTGGCTGTCCCTGTTTTTTCTTCATTTCTCTTCCTACTTAACATGTACTTCTGAGGTGGCTCAGATGGTAAAGAATCTGCCTGTAGTGTGGGAGACCCAGGTTCGATCCCTAGGTCAGGAAGATCCTCTGGAGAAGGGAATGGCTACCCACTCCAGTATTCTTGCCTGGAGAATTCCATGGACAGAGGAGCCTTGAGGACTATGATCCATGGGATCGCAAAGGGTCAGAGTCCACTAACACTTTCACTTCACTTTCTTTCTTTCTGAGGTTCCAAGGTAACTTGTCACAATTTTACACTAGATATGGATACTGATAAGGGGATTGTAGTCAACTTGGCTTTTCAGTAATTGTTGCAGGGACATAAGTCTAAATTCTTTTTCATAAATACAATATCTTGAGTTAATAAGAATGTAAATTCTCTCAAGTTGGGGTAAGTACTAATTTACTAATCACTACAGGAGCTCTAAAACCTTTATGCCACAGCTTCCCAGTAAAAGATGAATTAGGAAACATGGCTTGGGCCAGGGGATGGTTAACTTTTCACTTCTCCCACAAACTGAAGATAAACCAGTACATTAAGTGCTTTCAAAATATGGAGACACAATGTATTTGAGCATTGACACTAAAAGCAAAAGGGCAAAAGTGAAGAGATAGATTAAAGCATTTAGGAAAATGCCATTGATTCAAAGTGCTCCAGTAAATTTTAGGGTATTATTTTCTAAGCATCACTCCTCCTCTCTTGGATAGAAGCACAAAAGTAGTTGCGTATGAGTCTGAACTCCCTATTTATGGGCTGAGATTAGAATGTAGGAAAAGAAATATTGGTTTTCCTCTGTTATTAATATCCTCAGAAAAAAACTATTTTAGCATAGTAATTTATAGCAAAATCTGTTTTCAACCAAGTTGTGTCTGTTTATATTCTCCTTGGGGAACTGGTCAATTTGGTCTTCCTGAGGTCAGCATTCTGACATATGTCTCTGTTTCTTGTGTATCCAGAAATTGGCAAATGAGTCCATCAATAATTATATATCTAAGAGGGAATTAAGAAAAAAAAGGTAAAAAGAGAATTTCATTGGAAATTCTCTCTTCTGTGAAATGTCAGGAGAACTTAAACACAGCACACTCCTCAGTATCAAGTGAAAAAGACTTACCTATGCCTGGCCCAGTGTATAAGATAGTGTTTGAATGATAAATGGATGGATTATAACACAGAAACTTCTGTTTGAAATGAGAGAAATCTATTAGATAATGGTAAAACTCATAAATGATGAGTTAAAGTATCTGGGCCTAGTGTCATCCTGATACTCAATATGGCCCTGGGGAAATTATTTAATGTGCATAATTTTCATATTTTTCACCTATAAAGTCATATTTCCTTTGGCTACTTCATATGATTGTTCTTCAAGTTGCATAAGAGAGTAAACAAAATATTTCATAAGTTGAAATAGTTTGACAAGCATCCCCTTAGTCATGGTAGCATAAGATTTGGAGAACTTCTTCCTTGCTGGCCTCTCCCTCAGAACCTGGGGAGGGTTCCTGGGGCTCTGATCCATTGGCATCTGATGCTGTCAACCCAGTCTTTCTAGACCTGGAGGAAATATGAGCTTTCTGGAATGAGTAGGTGAATCAGCAATCCACTGCTTAGACATCACAGCTTGAATGTGATTGGAGAGGCTGTGGATAAAAGCCTTTTCTATTCTTCATCAGAGTGGTAACTCCTTTTCCTTCCTTCTTTGCTTACCCATAATGCTGCAGGGTTTGTCCTGCACTGAAAGTGATTTCCAGTCTGACTTGGAAAAGCTCTATTCCCATTCAGTTTGCCTTCCTTTTTACTTTTTATAATACCTGCTAAGCACCTGATATTGACATGCCATGGCTCAGTGTGGTCTTCCATAATCTACGCTCAGTTAATCTATGACTGTGGTCTTACTTCACATATTCTATTTATGGAATTAATGATCTTTTATAAGTTATTAATTAATAAATTTTTATGATTATCTTCTGAAAAATATTAGAAAGAAGTTGGAGCAAGTCATGTCTGTTCTGTTTATAAAGAATCCTGTCAAGCAGAGATGACTAAGCCCACAACAGCCATTTCCCATGAGTCTGATAATCTGGTGAATTCATGAAATTTCAGGGAGGTCATGGAGTGGGGCCAAACCCTTTATTTTCTTTAAGAAATCCAGCAACTTGTGACATATGCAAGACTCTTAGCTTCTATCACTAGAATTGCCCCAGACTTTCTTCCTTACCTATCATTCAGCTAACAAACATGGAAAGAAACCTATAAATATATTTGGGCTTTGGTTTCAGTGTTTTAGGATCAGATCTGTTTCTTCTAAAATCATTTTTGTCTCTCACTCTTGATAATAATTTTCTTAGGAAGAGAAGAAATGTGCTGGAAAATGGTTAAAAACAACTATAGGACCAAATATTTTATTCCTTTTTTATAATGAAAATTAAAAATCTAAGGCAGATCAATGAGTAGAAATAACACTGGTTTGATGGAGAAAGTCTTGATTCCCTTCTTGATTTTGATAACATTCATCTTTTCAACATAAAGCAAGATATTTATAATGGTCTTGCCTTCCTCACTGGCTGGTGATGCTTATGAAACTAAGTATTATGCAAAAAAAAAGTGCTTTGCAACTTTAAAATATCCTACAAATGTAAGAGTGATTATTAATAAAGAATTTCCAATACTGTAGGATTGACTTTCTTCCCTGCTCTAGTCAGAAAAATATTTTAGGACCTCAATTTTCACATCTATTAAAAGATGCTTGTAGAAAGTACAACTCAAGTCCCTTCTAGTTCTAACATTAGATCACTCTAAGTGGGTTGGACATTTCATCCAAGATATTTTAAAGGAATAAAGCACTTTCCTAATGAAAGAAATTTTCAAAATAGAACACTTTGAACCTTCCTTATGAGTCATTTCACAGTTGGGGTACACCTTCTAATTTTATTTTCAACCATTACCAATCAATCACTGGAGGAAGGAAAATAACCTGAGTTAGAACCTTTTAAAATGCCTTAACAATTCAGCCTAGCAGAAAAATTGTCTATGGTTAAGGAAATCACTCATTTTCATAAAATTTGGATGTTCAAACTGTCCACTAAGTAGATAGCATTTAAGAAGCAAATGCAGCTAAATAATTTGCTGGAAAGGTATATAAATGGGATATTATGACTGCATTTTTGAAGAGAATATAATCAGCCCTGGTTACAATAGAATTGGCCTCATCATTGTTGTAAGACAGCTTTAAAGAAGACATAGGCTCCCAAAAATACATTTTAATAGCTCCTACCCTTAGTTTTATAGATAAAAAATGAGACTTAAAAAGGTGAAGTAACTTATTCAGGGTCATACAGCCATCTGGTAAAAGAAAAACATTAGACATATGCTACAACTTCAATTATAGTTTTATTTTCCTGTAGAACTTTTTTTTTTTTAACTATATAGTGTGTCGGTGTGACTGATTGATGCTAAGCAATAAATGGAAACAGGGAAAAGAGATAGGCATGTGAACTGAGAGTGTTGCAGTACATAGCATTGGCCTCTCAGCATGTGGGATCCTAGTTCCCTAACCAGGGATTGAACTTGTGTCCCCTGCACTGGAAGCTTGGAGTCTTAACAACTGGACTGCCAGAGAAGTCCCATCATATAAAACATTTTTAATAGGAAACTGGCTTTCTGAAGATTCATATGCCTCATACATCAGGAATTGAAAAGTGTCAAAAAACTCAGCACCTTAGTGTATAAAAACAGTGTTTTTGAATAGTGTGATTTCTATTAAAAATGCTGTGATAATATATCTTTACATGAATTTGGGAATAATCATAAATTATAATTTGTTGATTAACAGATCACTGTATTTAAAAAAAAAAAAAAAAAGCTAAAGAGAGCTGTTGTCTTTGGGAGCTGGGCAATCAACAGAGAACTTAGGCTTTGCCTTGGACCAGCTCTGAGATCTCATATAAATCAGAAACTGTACCATTTCTGGCTCTCACAATGAGTCATCTGTGATCAATATCAAAAGGCTAAATACTAGAAAAGACCCCAGAATTTTCTATCAGTTGGTTGATTCACAAGCCTCTACCCTCGTCTTTTAAATCATATAATTATACTGATATCAGTTGTCTCTGACTTCAAGAATCCTTGAGAAACTCAATTTAGGGCACTGCTCAAATTCTAACACCCTTCAACAGCTATAGTGAGAGGATGATTTCTAGTTACTCCCTCCCATAGTCTTTTCCCAAAATACTTGACCTGAGAAATGAGGGGATTATACTCAACGGAAGGGGCATCAACCCTGTTAAAAGCAAAAGACACTTTGTTAGTTGCGTGTGTGTGTGTGTTGTTGTTGTTTTTGGGGGGGCACCATATTTAGAAACAAATGTCTACTAAATAAATTATATTTATTCTATAATGATTAGCTCTTTGTTGCTGTTGTTATTGGGCAAGGAAATATATAATGATAATAATAGCTTCCAATCAGCATGCGTTTTCCAGTCATAATCATTTCAGCCAAATTGACAGTTCAGTAAATCTGTGTAATCTTGTTGAAAGGTAATGCATCATACCTGTTCTAGTATTAGACCTGTTGAAAAGTTCTGTAGCACCTCTGATATTTCCATTAACAAGTTTGGAAAATTCCTGCTCATAATAATCCTGATGGCCCCCTAAAACTGAGAATACTCAGTGCTTGTCGTAAAGTCCTAAGTAGATAACTGAGCTAGACTCAGAATAGAAGCAAATGCAAATATCAGGAAGGAACTGAAATATTCAGGTTTTATTCATTTTTAATTAGATTGTACACCCCTAGGTGAAATGCATTTTCTTGGTTACATTTTGTGGGGGTGTTAATGCATTCTTAACTCATGATGAGTCAAGCATATATTCCAGAGAACTGTTGAAATTTTCCCCAGTAAAACTTGAAACTTAAGAGAACCCTGTGGTCTGAACAGCTTTCTTTTAGAACTCCTGCCTCTAACCATATGGGTTGCTGAGTAATATGTATTTTTAGGAGGATAGTACATACCATATACCACCATTGCAATCCTGATAAAAAAGAACTAGCTCTTCACAGTCATACATCAACAGTAATTAAAATCTCTGTGTTCTTGCTCTGAGAGGGGGTTCTGTGACCTCAGGAAGCCCTGGGCTTTCTCAGGACTCAATTTCTGCCTTGACCAATTGGAAAGGTTGAACCAGATTCACTCAAACACTTTAAGACATCTCTTGAGTTCCTTCCTAGATCAAAAGTTCTAAAAACTATAGGTCTATATAATACCTTGTCTAGATTTGTTTTTTCTGACATTACATCCCTTGTTTTCTGAAGCAGAGAATTCTTTGACAGACATTACCAAGTCTACATTCTTTGTCCCATTTTTACATATTTATTTATTCTTTCCTTCAACCATTCAGCAGAATTTTATTAGATACCTACTTTGTACCAAGCACAGAACCAGCAACTACAGAGACAGGAGTTAAAAAGAAACAGAAACTTCAAAAATGCTTAGGAGTAGTGATTAAAAACTTGAGTAATTGGGTGATTGTAAGTGAATGTGGTCTAAGTGTTGTGGTGAAGAAGCACTGAAATAATGAATTAACACAGGGACACTTAGGGAAGGAAGGGGCTCCCAGGAAAACAAATGACTCTCAGAGGATAAATACAAGTTAGTTAGATGAAGAAAGAATATGGTGACATGGGCACAACCATGTAGACATTTAAAAACATGGTAAGGAGTTTATCAAAACTGAAGGCTACTGTGTGTGATGGGCAGGGTGGGAAGTGAAAGTGAAAGTCGCTCAGTCCTATCTGACTCTTTGAGACCCCGTGAACATAGTCCATGGAATTCTCCAGGCCAGAATACTGGGGTGGATAGCCTTTTGTGTGATGGGCTGGGTAGGAAGGCTTGGCTAAATACTGAGCTAAAGAATCAGGCAAGGCATCACATGAGGCAAGTTTTATGAGTCTGGCAATGAACTTGGATTTCAGCTTAAATGTAATGAGAGGTCATTGAAGAATTTAAGCAGTTGGATGACATTGTCAGATTTGTATTTTAGAAGGATCACTTAGGTGGCAGAAGCGAAAAGATGGGAGAAGAAAGGGAGAGGACAAAAAGAGCCTGGCAGCAGAGAAACCAGCTAGGGATCTTTTGCTAAAATTCAGGAGAAATCCTAAATTTAAAAAAAAAAAAAAAAAAAGAACATAGAAAGAAAAAGCTGCAGGAAAAATAAGGCCTTGAAGAAATTTGAGAGATAGGAAAGAAAATGATGACTGGACATAAGGACACTAAGGGGTGAATGTTCTGGTTAAATTCTTTGGATCTAAAATCCAGTCTCAAATCACCTTACAAATTAGCACAAATATAATTGACCACATGGTAAGCCTGTGGATATCCACAGTTGCACTTTGCATCTCTCCCTGTAGACCCTCTACTGAGGTTTCAATGATTGGAAAAAAACAGTGTGACAAAAATCCTTTACCAAACAAAAATATCCCCAAACCCCATTAGACAGTGTGTAATGAAATGTTACAAATGGAGGATTACAAGGGAAAAAATATAAATGACCATAAACCCAGGGGGAATCAACTCTTCTTTCCAGATTATATTCAACTTTAATAAAGAAACTTAATAAGCTCATGCATTCCTGCCAGCTTTCAATATGACCACCGCTGATCAATAGCATTTATTTCTGGAGAGAAAGAGGGGCCAGGGAGGGATGTCCGAGCAGCATGTTGGTGCTAAAGCTTGTGAGTAATGACACAGTGTGGCGGGTAATGAAGATTTGATAGAGGAAACAGCCCAGCAAGCCCATCTTTGTCTCTAAATATCAAACTGTGTCTCTCCTCCAAATCCTATTAACACCTCCTATTCTACAACTGGCTTTTGGGCTTCATGTCATCTCAAAGGAAAACAAAAAAGAAAATGCTGTTTATTTTTCCCTGTGTTTATAATCTAAATAAAACTCAACACTTTGAAATTGGAAATGAAATTTTGGTCAGAGGCCAGTTTCACCTAGGGAAGGATGAACTTAACACATAATCAGAGCTTTTCCACTGTGGTATGGATTGTCTTGGGAAGAATGGGGCTATGATTGTTTATAAAAATATAGAAGAGGAAAGCAGATGAACATTACTTAAGACACTGGTAAGAAGATTCCTGCATGGGGGAAAATTTAGGAGAATTTAATTCTGAAAGTCCTTGTAACCCCCAAATCTCTCTTCTTTCTTTCTTACCTTTCTTTCTCTATCTTTATTTTTCCTCTCCCTCTCTCATTCTTTTAAATGTATACCCCATAGGACTTTTTTTCAGAAAAATACTTAAAGATAGCCTATAGAGATGTCGATAATAAAATACAATATTAAGAAAATAAAGAAATGGAGGCAAAATAAAAATAAGAAACTAAGATGAAGTGGCTCAGTGTTAAAGAATCCGCCTGCAAAGTAGGAGCAACAGGAGACGTGGGTTCAACCCCTGGGTCAGGAAGATCCCATGGAGAAGGAAATGACAACCCACTCCAGTATTCTTGCCTGCAGAATCCCATGGCCAGAGAAGGATGGCAGGCTACAGTCCATAGGATCACAGAGTCTGACAAGACTATAGTGACTTAGCATGCACAGAGGTGGATTAGTATTCAAAATATAAACCTTAAAATGGTGTGTATTTCCTAGACATGAGATTATATTTTGTTTGGTGTTTGTTAGTGACAGAAGTAACTTAGCTGTTAGGCTAATAAAGGAAGAATTATAAACACAGTGGCAAATTCAGTCTGATAATGAAAAGAATATTTTCTTAGAAGAAACAACATGTTTTCTTGGTTCTGACCTCTAAATTTCTCTTAGGGGTTCTCATAAATAGAAGACTTTATGATTTTGGTAGGTTATATCTTCAAAGTTTTGTTTTAATAATTCCAACATTACAAATAACTATAAAAAGAAGGGAAGCAAAAAGCAAAGGAGAAAAGGAAAGATATACCCATTTAAATGTAGAGTTCCAAAGAATAGAAGAGAGATAAGAAAGCCTTCCTCAGTGATCAGTGCTAAGAAATAGAGGAAAACAATAGAATGGGAAAGATGAGAGATCTCTTCAAGAAAATCAGAGATACCAAGGGAATATTTCACGCAAAGATGGGCACAAAAAAGGACAGAAATGGCATGGACCCAACAGAAGTAGAAGATATTAAGAAGAGATGGCAAGAATACACAGTAGAACTGTGCAAAAGAGATCTTCACGACCCAGATAATCACAATGGTGTGATCACTCATCTAGAGCCAGACATCCCAGGATATGAAGTCAAGTGGGCCTTAAAAGCATAACTACAAACAAAGCTAGTGTAGGTGATGGAATTCCAGTTGAGATATTTCAAATCCTAAAAGATGATGCTATGAAAGTTCTGCACTCAATATGCCAGCAAATTTGGAAAACTCAGCAGTGGTCACAGGACTCAGAAGGTCGGTTTTCATTCCAATCCCAAAGAAAGGCAATGCCAAAGAATGCTCAAACTACCACACAATTGCACTCATCTCACACACTAGTCAAGTAATCCTCAAAATTCTCCAAGCCAGGCTTCAACAATATGTGAACTGTGAACTTCCAGATGTTCAAGTTGGCTTTAGAAATGGCAGAGGAACCAGAGATCAAATTGCCAACATCTGCTGGATCATCAAAAAAGCAAGAGAGTTCCAAAAAACCTCTATTTCTGCTTTATTGACTATGCCAAAGTCATTGACTGTGTGGATCACAACAAACTCTGGAAAATTCTGAAAGAGATGGGAATATCAGACCACCTGACCTGCCTCTTGAGAAATCTGTATGAAGGTCAGGAAGCAACAGATAGAACTGGACATGGAACACTGAGTGGTTCCAAATAGGAAAAGGAGTATGTCAAGGCTGTATATTGTCACCCTGCTTATTTAACTTCTGTGCTATGCAGAGTACATCACAAGAAACCCTGGGCTGGAGGAAGCACAAGCTGGAATCAAGATTACTGGGAGAAATATCAATAACCTCAGATATGCAGATGACACCACCCTTATGGCAGAAAGTGAAGAAGAATTAAAGAGCCTCTTGATGAAAGTGAAAAGAGGAGAGTGAAAAAGTTGGCTTAAAGCTCAATATTCAGAAAACTAAGAGCATGACATCCGGTCCCATCACTTCATGGCAAATAGGTGGGGAAACAATGGAAATACTGTCAGACTTTATTTTGGGGAGCTCCAAAATTGCTGCAGGTGGTGATTGCACCCATGAAATTAAAAGATGCTTGCTACTTGGAAGAAAAGTTATGACCAACCTAGACAGCATATTAAAAAGCAGAGACATGGCTTTGCCAACAAAAGTCCATCTAGTCAAAGCTATGGTTTTTCCAGTAGTCATGTATGGAAGTGAGAGTTGGACTATAAAGAAAGCTGAGCACCTAAGAATTGATGCCTTTGAACTGTGCCGTTGGAGAAGACTCTTGAAAGTCTCCTGGATTGCAAGGAGGTCCAACCAGTCCATCCTAAAGGAAAACAGTCCTGAATATTCATTGGAAGGATTGATGCTGAAGCTGAATGCTGATTGAAGCCAATATTCACATTGGCCACCTGATGTGAAGAATTGACTCATTTGAAAAGACCCTGATGCTGAGAAAGATTGAAGGCAGGAGGAGAAGGGGATGACAGAGGATGAGATTGCTGGATGGCATCACTGACTCAATGAACATGAGTTTGAGTAAACTCTGGGAGCTGGTGATGGACAGGGAGGCCTAGGCATGCTGCAGTCCATGGGGTTGCAAAGAGTCGGACACAACTGAGTGACTGAACTGAACTGAAACAATGAACAGTCCTAACAAGGATACTTTTGTATGTTTGTTTGTTCTTTGTTGTTCTATTTTTTTCTAAATTTTTACACCAATGAAAATACTTCAAAGAAAGGAAAAAAAGAAAAGAAATCTCTTTCTAAGCTTTACTAGCATGTGATCTTAAGAGTGCTGCAATCCATGGGGTCACAAAGAGTTGGACACGACTGAGGGACTGAAATGAACAAAACTGAATAATGTTTGTATGATACAAGATTCTAAAATAAGTTCAATTTGTTAAGATATAATTAACTTCTCATAGCAGTGTTCTTTATCAAGTTACTGTTCTAACGTATTCAGGGTCAACACCTATCTGGTTTGTTGGGTTTTTGGTACAATTTTGTTTCTTGGAAAATGATTAAATTAATTAATAAGTATTCACAGTGGATCTATTTTGCATGCTATAGTGAAGAATAGTTCCCTCTTGTTAGTAGGAATTTTTTAAAAATGTAATCAAAAGTCTTTATTGTTATTTATTGTATTTTATCATATTTTGATGCTAGAGCAATAATCTAAATTATCAGTATTTTAAATGTTTGTTGTATGCATTTTTAGGTACTTTAAAATGCTCAAAATAAGCTGAGATACCTTGATTTTTAAATTACTGATGATAAGCTGAGATACAAGGGTCCTATGGCAAAAATTTGGGGGAAGAAAAATAGGAGGATAAAGAGAGAACCAATATGAAGAAAATATTAAGTGAAAAAGGTCTGAATTCAAGTTTCAGTATTACTCTTTACTACTTTTGTATTGTGGAGGAACAAAATAAATCTGAGCTCCAGTCTTCTCATCTCTATAAAGAACATCAATACCTCTTCCCAGTTTTATTGTGAGGCTTAAATAAAGTAATGAAAACCAAAATGTGAACTATTATGCCTTATGCAATTGATAAATAATTATTTCTGTTATAGTTTTTATATGAAAAATTAAATAATTAGAAGTTTCATAAACAAGCTAACAATTGAATTTCCAATGGCACAATGCCTTTGGAATATAGACAGATTTTTGCTTATTCAGAAGTTCTCTGTAATATTCTCAGGGATGCAGTGGAAAGTTAATATAGAAAAGAACAAGGGAGTTACTTTTTCTCTACCTTTCTGAGGATCTTCCCACCCAAAGGAGTATTTTCTAGCAATAAATAATCACTGAGAAAAGCAATGGGAATTCTGTTTTCAGATACAAGTCAAGTGTTTCTAGTAGCAAAGGCTAGAGAAGACAAGTCTAATAGAAAGAGGGAACTATCTAGGGTAGTGGGATAGAGAAGTTTTATTGTTAATGATCAGGTAAACCATGCTTGTACAAATAGGGAAATTTCCATTAGCCAGAAATATTTTTCTTCACACTATATCTATAAGATGATTTCAGAATAATGGGAAGGATTCTCAACTCTGGTCTGGGTCACATGTCACCCTCATTCTAGGCTCCTGTGTCTTCTACAGATCTAAAGCAGTTGCGTTTCTTTCATGAAGTCTTTCATGATGTAAAAAATTACATTTTCTCTTGTTTCTGAAATGTGGGACATCCTTATCCCTCTACAATAATTTCTATTAAATCCTGTCTTTTTTTTTTTTTTTTTTGGTATTTGTAAATTTCACTTACTTGATCACTGACTCAACAAACTTTTATTATACATCTTCCATTATGTTCTAGGCATCATGCTTAGGTGATGATGAAAATACATAGTACTCAGGAGAAGATAAAGGCATAAACACATTTTTTTTCAATCAACATGACAGGTGCACTGATAAATACATAGGTTGCGATGAGAAAACAAAATCAGTTTCCACCTGAAGTGTTAAGATCATTAAATGTGATACAGAAGAGATGACATAAAAGCAGTACAAAGTGTCTTGAAATTTGAGGGTTAGCCAAGAGGACTGTTATAAGAGTAGGGTGTCTCTGATACAAAACAGCAACATTAGCACAGATATTAAATGAGACATTTATGTGTAATAAGATGGTCCCAACTAATTAGATGGGACTTTTGGACTGTGAAGAAAGCTGAGCACCAAAAAATTGATGCTTTTGAACTGTGGTGTTGAAGACTCTTGAGAGTCTCTTGTACTGCAAAGAGATCCAACCAGTCCATCCTAAAGGAGATCAGTCCTGTGTGTTCATTGGAAGGACTGATGCTGAAGCTGAAACTCCAATACTTTGGCTAACTCATGTGAAGAGCTGACTCACTGGAAAAGACCCTGATGCTGGGAGGGACTGGGGGCAGGAGAGGGGACGACAGAGGATGAGATGACTGGATGGCATCACCGACTTGATGGACATGAGTTTGAGTAAACTCCGGGAGTAGGCGATGGACAGGGAGGTCTGGTGTGCTGCGATTCATGGGGTCGCAAAGAGTCGGACACGATGAGTGACTGAACTGAACTGAATGATGAAAGAGAGGAAGCTTCAAATGGGCATGGGCTAGATGAAGGGGTACTTTGAATGGATGTCATGCTGAGAAATAGTGTTTGTATACAAGCAATGAGACACCTGAATGAAATTAACTAGGAGCATGATGGATTTGTATTATGAAGGTCAAGCTATGCCACAGCAGGAGTGATGTCTGTGAGTAGGAGAGAGACAAAGGAAGGGAGGGAGGGAGACTAGTTAGAAAGCTATTATATTAGGAAAGCAAGAGATGGTCATACCTGTACACAAGAATCCCCAGGTTTAGCAAACTGCTTGGATTGGTTATAGAGGAGTGTAAGAGAGACAGAGAATTCCAGGACAACTCCTGAGTCTCTGGTGAGATGCCTAGTTGCTTCTTTGTGACAGTCACCACAGACAGAGGACACATAGGAATAGCAGACTTGAGAAACAGTGGACGTCCCATCTGGCTAAGCAGATTTGGGATTCAATGCGGTTTCTAAATTGAAGTATATTCTAGGCAGCTGGATATTTAGGTCTGGAGTTCAAGGAGTCCGGGCTGAGAAAACAGATTTGAGAATCTTCAGCATTTGTCTGAATTTCAAACTATAGTAGAGGGGTCAGTCAGGAGACTGAAGGGGAAAAATATGCCAAGAAAGAGCCCTATATAATAACAAAATTAGAAGAAGTCTCAGCAAATAAGCTTACAAACAATGCCAGAGAAAACAGGAGACTCGATCAGAGGGTTTGTAAGCCATGGAAAGAATGAATCAAGAGTAGCCAATGGTATTGAGCCCATTAGAGAGGAAAGGGGATAAAAATTGACAAGAACCCTGTGGATTCAGCAAGTACAAACCACTGATGGCACTTTTAGAATGATGTTTCTGTGGAGGCAAAGCCAAACCACAGATGAACAACAATCAGTGGGAGTTTAGTAAGTGGAGACAGTGGTTTGCTGGAGCAGCTGCTGGTATATAAAGGGAGGGACAGAATGTACTAGTGTCTCCAACAGAATAGAATGTTAAGGGATCCTTTAAGAGAGATTTGCAATTGTTCATAGTCCAATATAGTGTAAAATAAGGAAGAGCAATGTGATAACTCAGGTCAGTCAATATTCCAAAGGAATGCAGTCTAAAAGTAGTTCTAGCCTTCAACACTATCTTTGTCTTATTTCAGGATTTTGGACTTTAGAATTGATTTCAAGATTTTGGAAGTAAAATCATTCATCTCCTTTTAACTTCAGGAACTTCCTAGCCCAGGGTATGTATTCAGATGACAATTCAATATTTCATAAGAATTAAACTAAGATGTGAAATGCTGGGCTGGATGAAGCACAAGCTGGAATCAAGATTGCTGGAAGAAATATCAATAACCTCAGATTCACAGATAACACCACCCCTATGGCAGAAAGCAAAGAAGAACTAAAGAGCCTCTTGATGAAAGTAAAAGAGGAGAGTGAATAAGCTGGGTTAAAGCTCAACATTCAGAAAACTAAGATCATGGCATCTGTTTCCATCACTTCATGGGAAATAGATTGGGAAACAATGGAAACTGACAGATTTTATTTTGGGGGGCTCCAAAATCACTGCAGATGCTGACAGCAGTCATGAAATTAAAAGATGCTTGCTCCTTGGAAGAAAAGCTATGACCAAACTAGACAGCATATTAAAGAGCAGAGACATTACTTTGCCAAAAAAGGTCCATCTAGTCAAAGCTATGGTTTTTCCAGTAGTCATGTATGGATGTGAGAGTTGAGCTATAAAGAAAGCTGAGCACCCAAGAATTGATGCTTTTGAACTGTGGTGTTGGAGAAGACTCTTGAGAGTCCCTTGGACTGCAAGGAGATCCAACCAGTCCATCCTAAAGGAGATCAGTCCTGGGTGTTCATTGGAAGGACTGATGTTGAAGTTGAAACGTCAATACTTTGGCCACCTAATGAGAAGAACTGACTCACTAGAAAAGACTCAGATGCTGGGAAAGATTGAAGACAGGAGGAGAAGGGGACGACAGAGGATGAGATGGTTGGATGGCATCACTGACTCGATGGGCATGAGTGAGTAAACTCTGGGAGTTGCTGATGGACAGAGAAACCTGGCATGCTGCTGCCCATGGGGTCACAAAGAGTTGGATATGACTGGGTGACTGAACTGAACTGAAACTAAAAAATAAGTACAAGTGAGGCTAACAGGAACATAAACCAGTTATCTTTTTGAGCAAGCTTCCCTGGTGGCTCAGATGGTACAGAACCTGCCTGCCGTGAGGGAGACCAGAGTTCAATTCCTGGGTCAGGAAAATCCCCTGGAGAAGGGCATGGCACCCCACTCCAGTAATCTTGCCTGGAGAATCCCATGGACAGAGGAGCCTGGTGGACTACAGTCCATGGGGTCGCAAGAGTCAGACAAGACTAAATAACACCACCTTATTGAGTGGGATAGGGAAATATATCTACAATTTTTGGAAAGCTCCCATTCTCATATAAGTTTCTTTAATGACAGCTCCATTGTCGGAGGAACCTGGCAGACTACGCTCCATGAGTTCGCGAAAGCGTCAGACACGACTTAGAAACTAAACAACAATGATTGCAGTATTGTAACCACAGCAACTCAGTAAATCTAAGGTTTGTCTACAGATAAAATTGTATCATTGATCAAATATGTGGACCTTCTTGTAGAGAAATTCCACCTTTCTGAAAGGTACGAGGGTAGATGACTATATAGCAGGCACATTCACAGCTAATGCCTTCATAGTCGTTTGTATTTGGAAACAGTATTGCCCTTCTATTACATTTGAACAGTCTCAGAGGAATAACATCTGTCCTCCTTGTGAAACATATGATAATTAAATGAAAGGAAAAATAAAAAGCTGACATATTATTAGAATAACCTGTATTAGTGTTTTCTAGTCTCCTTTTTTCCCCCACACTTCAGTAAATTACTAGGTTAGCTCCTCCGGTGCACACAATGCCTCATTTACTCTTTGGAAGCAGAATCACCTAGGGCAGGCATCTGGATGGAAATGTGACAGCAGAGAGTGATGGGATGAAGTAGATGTGATGCAGATTTAGGGCTCCTAGAAGCTAGTTACCTGAGAAAACGAAGCGAGTAATTGAAAAGTCAAGGGTAGAGATCTGGATGTTGAAAGAGTCAGCACTTTGCAGGAATCTTAGGTACAAAAATTTTCTTTTCCTATACCAGGATGAACTTTGATAGCAGGAACCCATCTGGAGTCAGAAGATTGTTATTTAGCTCCTATGTGGTTACTCATGTGAACTTGGCCACAGTCTCTTTTCTTTTATAGGTCTACATAGTGAGATGATTGGTGTAAGATAAAAACATACAAAGAGATTGTATATCCATGTTTTATTATCAGCCTAAATTATAGCACCCAATGTATCATCACAGACCACTTAGTGTTCCTAAGTACTTACATCAACTATACGTATCCGCTGGACTTGCATATTGTATGGACAAAATCCCTATGTTTAAGCCCTCACTCCCAGTGTGTATATGCAGTTACTCAGTCATGTCTGGCTCTTTGGGACCCCAGGGACTGTAGCCTGCAGTAGGCTACAGTCCTAGGTGTAGCACAGAGGAAGGTAGGCTCCTCTGTCCATGGAATTCTCCAGGCAAGAATACTGGAGTGGGTAGCAATTTCCTCCTCCAGGTGATCTTCACAACCCAGGGATCAAACCCGTGTCTTGGGTCTCCTGTACTGGCAGGCAGATTCTTATCACTAGCACCAGCTGGGAAAGCTGAACTCCCAGAGTGACTGCATTTGGAAATAGGGCCTTTATGGAGGTAATTAAGGTTAAGTGAGGTCATAAGGATGGGGCCCTAAACCTGTAAGATGGGCCCTATAAATAAAGAAGGAAGAGACATAAGAAATTATCTCTCACTCTCTCTCTCCCCCCACATATACAGAGAAAAGGTCTTGTGAAGACACAGGAATAAAGGTGCTATCTCCAAGCCAGGAAGAGAGGTCTCACCAGAAAGTGAATTTTCTAGCACTTTGATCTTAGACTTGTTGCCTCCAGAAATGTGAAAAATTCATTTTTGTTAAACCACCCACCCTGATGTAATCTGTGTCACTTGAGCAGAATAAGATAAATATTAGAACAAGATGCCATTCAATCAATTTAGGTATTGGTCTATGATTTACAAGTTGATCATCTTTGCATGTTTAAGAAGACCAAAAAAAAAAAAGAAAGTAAAAAATAAAAGACCAAAAAAAAAAAAAAAAAAAGAAGACCATTCATGAACTCGACCCACTCCTGTCTAGTTTCCAGCCTCAACTCTCACTGTTGCTCATCATCTTTATAATTTTTGACCCTTAAGGCCAAATCGTTTGCTTTTAGGCTAAATTGTTCTGTGTTTCTGTGCCTTGGTACAACATAGTTCTTAAATCTGGACTATATATCTTGAAGAACATACAACATAGCACAGCTTGTTTTAAGTCATATATCTCCCTTCTTACTAAATGTGTGGTTGGGAAAGTTACAGCTCCTATCTTAATTTTGTCTTCTGAAAATAGAGATTACAATAGATTGTACTTCATAAGATTCTGTGTTAGTAAATTTTTTACAAAATACATTTCTCTATAAAACCTCAGTGGCTTAAGACAACAAAAATTTACCTCTTGGTCATATCACATTTCTGTCTGTGGGTCAGCTGCAGTTGTGCATGGCTCTGTTTCCATGTCTTCTCATTCTCATACCCAGTCTTAAGGGGAAGATACCCTTAAGGGTGTGACCCTTGGACACACCCATTCTCATTGCTGAGAAGAAACAAACTGAAACATGCAATTGTTCTTCAAGAGTTTGCTTGGATGGGCATAGTCAAATCTGTTTATATCTCACTGGCCAAGGCAAGTCATGTGGCTAAGCCTAAGGTGAATGGGATGGGGAAACTGGTTCCAGAAGGAGGAGACACGATACACAATAACAGGGAGGGTTGTAGAGCCCTCTTACTAGGAAAGGAAGAGCATAACTGAATAATAATACAATCTAACACAGAGATCTTATAAGGATTATTAGATATGTTACTTGCTCACTATAAATGCTAAATTACTGTCATTATTTTAAAGTCCAGATCAGACACGATGCCTTCTCAGAAGTCCTCTGGACACTTCACCTACCCACTACTCCTAAGGTGGTCAGCTATCTCCTCGAAAACTTTGCATCATACACATGCTGCTTTGCAATTCTTTTCTGTCCACGTTTTATTGCTTTCTATGACTAACAGACTCTGTCATCATTCACTGATGTAATCAATACTCGTTGAAGGGGCACTACTGTGCTGAGCATGTGGAGGTGAAATAAAGAAAGAGTCAGTCTTCAGTGATAAACTTCAGAGTCACATGGGAGCAATAAACAAGTACACAGACATTCCAAATATAACATAACAAGTACAGTAATAAGGCAGACACCTGATAATAAATATTGATTTAACCTAAATTAATCATATTCCCTCTGTGTTGAACCAATTCAACTTAAGCTTCCAGAATCAAGAGCCCCTCTTTAAGACTCTTTATATATTGTCTTATTCTTGATGCAAGCAAATGGCTCCTCATTACTTTTTGATGTCAAATATAGGCAAAAGAATCACTTGAGTCTGAAGTCAGAAGTAGAAAACCAGAATGTAAACAAGAAGCAAGACAAAAATACAAGCATCTAGCTCAGAAGGCTTACTGTGAATTCAGTGGCGCTGTAGGTGCTTACACAGACAAGAGAAGGAAGGATCATTTCCAGGAATTTCTTAGTGGCAGGTGTAACAGAGAAAATAGGATGAATGTTAAGAGAAATATCAGTGATTTTTCAAATGTACTTTTGGCAGCAAAAGCCTTTAAAAATTGATTGGAGTATAGTTGATTTAAAATGTGTTAGTTTTAGGTGTAGCAAAAACCTTTTTGAATGAATACGATAATAAATGAATAGTATATATATAACAGAAGATAAAAGCATTTCTTCCCTTGTTGGGCCTAAAGACTGAACTAAGAACATCAACCACCCTTCCATGTGGCAGCTGATGAATGACAACTGTTGGACATATACTAACTTTACATTTACCTCCATCACAGCCACCCTATGGATTAAATCACTGATGTTTGATATTTACACTTTACTGATGAGGAGAGAAGGCTCACAAATGCTTAACTAGCCCAAGTTCACATAGCAAAGAAATAATGGAGGCTAAAGCAGTACAGAGCAGTCAGAATTCAGAGTATGTACCCCTTCTCATTTCATGCCTCCCATGAGCATAGCTTGAAACCACCATTTGATAAGGAAACATGTTGAAAATGGATCAGGAAACATCAGTTCAGTTCCAGCTCCATCAACCACATACAATATAACTTTCAAAAAAGTATACCCACACTCTGGGCTTCCGCTCTCTCATCTACCAAAGGAGATTGGATCAGACCTAAGGTTCTTCACTTTTTTCTCATCTTAATATAGCAGATGAGTAAGACATGCTCATCAACAGCAGGGTCACACTATGACAGTGATGCCAGGAGAGTCAAGAGCACAAGGCTAGATCAGTCATGTGATGGGGAATTGGAAAACATACTGTTTATTATTGTGGTAAGGCTTGTTGTTCAGGAATCACTGGTCTAGAATTTCTCTAAGGCCTTCTCAGCTCTAACATTTCACAATTCTGCCATATTTTTTCAGAGTGCTTAAACTTTTAGGAAATTATAGGTGACATTACAGAGAAATTATTTCACTCTTTTCAACATTCCTTCTCTTAAACATAGATTCTCCTTGCAAGAATGCTGGAATGGGTAGCCATCCCCTTCTCTAGGGGATCTTCCCAACCCAGGGATCGAACCCAGGTTTCCTGCATTGGCAAGCAGATTCTTTACCATCTGAGCCACCAGGGAAGCCCAAACACTGATAACAATATAAATTATATTATCATGTTCCAAGTGAGCTGAGAAGATATGGTACAAGCAAAATAAATGTTTTTAAATAGACAAGTTATAAGAATATCCCAGCAAGATTGATGGACAATGGCTACTGAGAGATTTTTCTTTTAAAAAACAGGTTGAAATACACCATCTCTAGGGATTAAGTAGTTTACTAAATAGGCATAATTTCATTTTTTAGATAATATCAATATTAATTTTTTATTGAAGTGTAGTTAATTAAAATATTAGTTTCAGATGTATAGCATAGTGATTCAGTATTTTTATAGATTATATTTCATTAAAAGTTATTATAAGATAATGGCAACAATTCCCTGTGGTATATAATATATCCTTGTTGCTTATCTATTTTATACGTGATAGTTTGTATCTGCTAGTCTTGTATTCTAATTTGCCCTCCCTTTTTCCTATGCTGTTTGGTAAGCAATAGTTTGTTTTCTATATCTGTTAGTCTGTTTCTGTTTTGCAAGTACATTCATTTGTATTTTCTTTTCAAGATTCCACATATAGGTGATATCATACAGTAATAGTATTTTTCTGTCTAACATTTCACTAAGCATAATATACTTTATGTCCATCCACTTCACTGTAAATGGCAGAATTTTATTCGTAATCCATTCACCTGTTGATGGATACTTGTTGCTTCCATGTCTAGGCTATTGTAAGTAGGGCTGGCATAATCATCGGGATGCATGAATCTTTTAGAATTAGTGTTTTCACTTTTTATCTGGATACATACCCAGGAACAGAATTGCTGGATCGTATGGTAGTTCTATTGTCAGTTTTTAAAAAGAACTTCTATTGTGTTTTCCACAGTAGCTGTGCCAATTTATACAGTGTACAGGATTCTCTTTTCTCCACATTTTCTCCAACATTTGTTATTTGTAGACTTTTTGATGATAGGTGTTAGGTGATAGCTCATTGTTTTTATTTCCATTTCTGTAATAATTAGCATTAGTGAGCATCTTTTCATGTGTCTGTTAGCCATCTGCATGCCTTTGGAAAAATGTCTATTCAGGTCTTCTGTCTGTTTTTTGATTAGGGTTTTTTTTGTTTGTTTGTTTATATTGATTTATATGCACTGTTTCTATATTTTGGATATTAACCCATTGTCAGTCATATAATTTGCAAATATATTATCCCATTCTATAGGTTATCTTTTTGTTTTGTCCATGGTTTCCATTGCTGTGCAAAAGCTTTTCAGTTTGGTCAGGGCCCATTTGTTTATTATGGCTTTAATTTCCTTTGCATTGGGAGATAGATCCAAAAAAATGTTGCATGGCACTGACACAAAAAAAGACACACAGATGAATGGAACAGAATAGAAAGCCCAGAAATAAACCCATACACCTCCAGCCTATTAGTCTACAACAAAGGAGGCAAGAATGTACCATGGAGAAAAGACAGTCTCTTCAACAATGATGCCAAGAAAACTCCAGCTTGGCATATAAAACAGTTACATATAAAACAATGAGATTAAAATATTTCTGTACACCACATATAAAAATAAACTCAAAATGGATTAAAGACCTGAAACAGCAAAACTCCTGGAAGAGAACACAGGCAGAACTCCCTTTGACATAAATCATAAATTAGCATAATTTAGACCCAGACACTCGGGAGTTAATCTACCAGGTAGCTTGAGAATCATCCTCGATCTTTACGGAAAAACCCCAGGTAGTTGATGCATTCACATCCATTTAATCTTTCCTGAGGGTTTTCCAACTGTGCTAGGAGTGAAACAGATGTGCTGTTTATTTTTGCTTTGTTTTTAAATAAACTTATTTATTCGGAATAATCTTAGAGTTACAGAAAAATTGCATAGTTAGAACAAAGACCTTTCATATATCCTTTATTCAGTCTCCCTTAATGTTAGTATCTTTCATAACCTTGGTACGTATTATCAAAACTATTAAATTAACATGGGTACGTTACTATTGATTTTAATACAGACTTTCTCCAGATTTAACCAAATTTCATTTGACTTCAAAATACTGTTCTAACATATCAAGATATCCAATTTATTACATTTGCTTATTTTCATTAACCAAAGTTTAAACTTTATTCAGATTTCCTTAGATTTTCCCTAATGTCCTTCTTCTTTTCTAAAATCCCAATTAGGATATCACTTAACATTTAGTTATCACATCTCTTTAGGCTTCTTTTGGCTATGAGTTTCTTAGACTTTCCTTGTTTTTAATGACCTTGAAAATTTCAGGAGTATGGTCAGGTATTTTATAGAATACCCTTCAACTGAAATTTGTATAATGTTTTCTCATGATTAGGCCATGAGATTTTTGAGAGGAAAACTATAGTGGTAAAATATTATTTTTATCACATTGTGTCAAAGGTACATATTATCCACATGGCTTATCACTGCTGATGTTGACCTTGATCTCCATTTGACAGTTTCTCCATTACAAAGTCTTCCCTTTCTAAACTGAATTCATTGTAGAACACCTCTATACACTGCCCACACCTAGGAGCTATGTTCCACTTCCTTGAGGGTGGAGTGTCTACATATTCTATATGGAAATCTTATGCCATATGCCAAGTTTTCAAAGAAATAAAATAAAATGGAAATGCATACTTTTTAGAAAATGAGCATCTTCTGTTTCCAGCAGAATAAAATTAAATATTGGCTCAAACAGTAAAACATCTGCCTGCAGTATAGGAGACCTGGGTTCAATCCCTAGGTCAGGGAGACTCTGCAGAAGGAAATTTCTACCCACTCCAGGATTCTTGCCTGGGAAATCTCATGGACAGAGAAGCCTGGCAGGCTATAGTCCATGGGGTCACAAATTGTTGAACACAACTGAGTGACTAACACTTTTCAAAATTAAATAAGCACTTGCAAAAATATCACACTTGGGGAAGAGGCAAAATCACGGTAAGCAATAGACATATCTAATCCCTTCAGTGGGGCTTCCCAGGTGGCACTAGTGATAAAGAACCTGCCTGCCAGTGCAGAAGACAAAAGAGATGTGGGTTCGATCCTGGGTCTGGAAGATCCCCTGGAGAAGGGCATGGCAGCTCACTCGAGTATTCTTGCCGGGGGAATCACATGGAGTGAGGAGCCTGGTGGGCTATAGTCCACAAGGTTGCAAAGAGTTGGAGCAAAGAGTCGGACATGACTGAAGAGACTCAGTATGCTGGCAGTCCCTTCGGTAAGAATGGTGGCATGTTACATGCAGTCCAGGAGAAAGAAAAACCAAAACATGTGGACCGTGGGATAGGTATACTCAAGGATATTTCAATCTGTCCTACTTGGCTGAGAAGTTTGGTCAGTCCCAAGAGAATAGCTTATGTGGAAAGAACTGAGATTAAGGAGAAATCTATGGTGCCTGGTTCTATCCTAAAAGGTTTCCTGAAGGAAGAGGCTCTAAGTGATTGTGTGTGGGTGTGTGGGTGTGTATTTAAGTTCAATTCAAGCAAAGTTTCCTTAGCACTGTGTATGAGACCATGCTGCCAACTAAGTCTTTAGAGGGAAGGAGCTGTCTTTTCTATTGCTCCTTCTTAACTTTGTAAGCTATGTGAAACTGTTTTCAACTTCATTCTGAAATAAGAGTAATCTGGAGGCCAGTAATTAAAAGTCCCTTCCATTATCCTCTTTGGGTCTCAAAACAACCCAGTGAAAGGTAGAGGGTCCCTGATTTACAGTGCGGAAATTGATGATGCTTACTGCCACATGGAGGGTAGATGGGGCTGGGTGGGGACTCCAGTCCAAGGCTGGCCTTTTCTGGCACCTCTCCTTCCAGTTTACAATGTATTGACCAACAGAATGCAAGACACAGAGGCACTGTGCCCTCATTTGAGTTGGGCAAAGTTTATATTCCCAGTGAAAGAGAAGCCACATTTCCCAAAACTAAGAAAAATGCACTACTACATTCCAAAAGAATTTCCAGCAACATCTGGCTGGCACATGGTGGGCATCTACTTCTTGAGGTTTTCTACTACAGATACTGCTACTTATAATATCTTGTTAGGAAGCAACAAAGAGAATAGGGAAAAATTCAATGGAAAGGCTGGAAAGCATGCACTCCACACAGTTCTTGGAAGGAGTAAAAGAAATTATTGTAAGGCACTAAACTTGATCATTAGTATCAGTGTGAAACAGTGATTATTCATCTGCAAAACTCTGCTCTCATTTTGAAGTCTTACCTGAGGCCTCTGCACCTTCCTGATACTATAGCTGAGCATTCAATACAAACTGTGCCATGATCCTTCTCTCTGGCACATAATTTATTTCTTCTACATGTATGAGGGATATGATTTCATTCAATCATTAATTCAACATTTATTGCATATCTAGTACACCCTAAGCATTGAGGAAGGTACACGAGGTCTTCACAATTCTATGGGAACAAGTGAGTATATAGATTCATCAAATAGGAAGTCTAAGCACAGTTGTAGATGAAAATACAGAACTCACAATGCTCTTTCTGGACAGCCTTTCTCTGGTTTCTTTGAGGCGGGATTAAAAGAAAGGGAAGAAAATTTGCCTAGAAATATAAACACTTCAAAATTTGTTTCTTTCATGAAAGTTCTCTTAATGTTCATGTTTTCCAGGGAATATTGACCCCCCCCCCCTTCAGTGCATCCTGTTATTATCCTACATTTCCACTCCTGAATCAGCCATGCTTCACTGAGTATATAATCTACCTATTTGCCTCCTTCTAATGATGGCATCCTCTCAAGAAGATACTATATTATCGCTGGTACCCTGGTCATGGTCTAGAGCATCAATAGCACTCCAGAAATAATAGGTAGATGAATAGATGAATGGATGGATGAATCAGTGAAGGACTTCATCTTCATTGTCAAGAAATACTCAATTTTCAATCCTCAATCTGCAATTTTCTCCTTCTTCTTTCTCCTACAAAAGTCACTGGTTATTTTTGTTTCTATAATGAATGATTCAAGCTTACATTCATGTTTTCCATGACAAAACAAAACTCTAATACATTTTAAAGTTCTTTTTGGAAATAATTATAAATGCACATGCAGTTGTAAGAAATAGTACAGAAAGATCCTATATAATCATCACCCATGTTTCCCCACATCTGTTGGGACTATAGTACAATGACACATCCAGGAAACTGACTTAGATACAATCCACCAGCCTCTTAAGTTTTCATCAGCTTTACATGCACTTAAATACATATTTAGTTCCCTCAAAATGTATCACACTTATATGTTTGTGTGACTGCCATTGTGGTCAAGATACAGGACACTTCCATCACAAAAACCCTCATGTCTCTGCAGACTTTAGTTCTCTCCCTTAGGCGAGTCTTTTGATTCCTTCTCTTTTCATGTTTCCCAATGCTCCCATAATTTAGACCCATGGGTAGCTCATCTTGGAAATTTCTCTTGTATATTTCCCTCCATAAACCAAACACTTTAGGTAAAATTAAAAACAGGTAAAGTGTGTCATGATCCTGGATTCACACCCCTTCTTTGTCCTATAATGACATTTTTAGCACAATGATACATTTTCTGCTCTAAGAAAAGACTTTAAAATACTGATACTAAAGCATCATATCACAGAACTCAAGTCATACCTGTTTTCAACATCCGTAAGTGTTCACAGAAAATTAATGCTCATTTTTATAAAATTATAGTGCTTCATTTTTTCTCTGCTCTCTCTTTCTAGCACTGATTTCCAAACTAACTGATTAATCAACGACTTCAGTCAGATATGACAAAAAACAAAACTGACTTTACAGTATATATCTGTTCAAAATTGGACTTCACTCAAAAGACAATTGAAATTCACTTTAAAAAGTTATTCAAAAACATATATCATTTTTGGTAAAAATGCTGAAAATTTCACCTAGAACACTTTAGTTGCTCTGTATACAAGAGTATAGATAGAAAGTGGTTTTTGAGATCATATTAAGCACCTATATATAACTTTACTTTGGAATCTTTATCAATTGGGTCTAAAATCAGTTTTATGACTCATAATTTGTGTATAGTTAGGAGTAAAATATTTTAAGCTCCACTACAATTCCTTTAGTATAATTAAGTATATCTTGAGTATATTTAGAAACAATCACGCATTTATGCAACAGATATTTAGTGGGTTCTATGTGCCAGTAACTGTGAAATCACTTAGGAATAAAGACATAGTTGAGAGGGAGTTGCTATCCTCAAGGAGTTTATAATCCGGTGAAAAGAAACAGGCATGTACCTGATAATGATAATAAACCTTTGTGCATGAAAACATGAAACGATACCTAGGAGAGTGGGGATGAAAAGCAAGACGTGGGTACATCTACTTGGTGGTTATCAGGGAAGTATTCAGTAATGTGTCACAAGTTGCTTCTTGAACTGCCTAGCTACATAGCTAGGCAAATATACGACAAATACAACAAATATATCTTTAAATGAAGGATGCATGTGTGTGTCCAAAGTCACTTCAGCTGGGTCCGACTCTGTGCAACCCTATGGACTGTAGTCTACCAGGCTCCTCTGTCCATAGAATTCTGCAGACAACAGTACTGCAGTGGGTTACCATGCCCTCCTCCAGGGGATCTTCCAGACCCAGAGATCAAAACTACATATCTTATGTCTCCTGCACTGGCATGCAGGTTTTTTACCACTAATGCCACCTGGGAAGCCCAAATGAAGGATAATAATATTTAAATATTTAAATAAAATAAACATTATTTAAATCTTTATAAATTATTATTTAAATTTAAATATCTAAATAATATTGCTTAAATTTAAATAATATTTAAAAATTTAAATAATATTTAAACCCAAATTTTTTTATTTATTTGAATTTTCTTAAAACAGGGAAAATTGTTGGTTAAAATTGGAAAAAAGTAGGATATTTAATCCCCTAGGATTATGCTTTGCAAACTAATAGTAATAATAAATAAGCTAAGGCATTTATGTTTCATAATGCATTGATAATTTCCATATATTTTATCATATTTAATCATCCCAACAATTCTGTAAGTTAGATGTTGCGATTCTCTTATCAAAGAAATTTTTATCCTAGCCAGAGGTCTTTCAGCAAAAGATAGAAACAGATTTTGAAAGCAGATCTGAATTTTCCTCAAGCCTGTGCTGTCTCGCCAGTCTCATATAATGTTTCTCAATCAGGACTGTCAATGAGAATTATTTAAACTTTCAAACCTTTGAAATAGGAATGAAAATGCAATCACCCTTAGTTTCTGAGTGAAGAAAGTGAAGCAATAAATTTCAAGGGATTTACAGCTAATGAGCCCTGACAGTCTCACAAACTTATCTGCTTGATATTTTTAAAATGTACACAATAATTATAAAATTAAAGCTTCATTAACACTATATTAACATACCATATTTTATCATACTTTGTAGATTGTGAGTTGCCATTACAAACATTATCTTATCTGATCTTCACTTGGAAAAGTTGCAATCAAGAACACTTGTACTTTCTAGTAAACAGATGAATAAACAAACTCAGGAGGTAAAGTAATTTAGAGACATATATCCTGTAACTGGGCCTCAGCAGCTCAGTGGTAAAGAATCTACCTGCAATGCAGGAGATGCTGGTTCCATCCGTGGGTCAGGAATATACCTTGGAGGAGAGGAGGGCAACCCACTCCAGTATTCTTGCCTGGAGAATGCCACGGACAGAGAAGCCTGGCAGGCTAGCAGTCCATAGGGTCTAAAAAAGTAGTGACTAAGCCACCGCCACCAGGGAACAATGATAAAATGAACAAAGGCATGCTTCACTTTTTCTTTTAACTAGATATAAGGTGATTCCATGATATCCAGCAGGAGGGTAAGCTAAAAGTCAGTAACCCAAAGTCTGTTCATAAGCAGTAGCTCTTAGCTGGTAGCAAATCAGACACCTAAAGCAAACACATACAGACACACACATAAGCATGCATGCACATGCAAACACACACCCATATAATCAAGTTACTTTTACACCAAATTCTATTGTGATCAAACTCTCCAATATGTTAGGGTTCATGGTACACTCCTGAAAACTTACCTTCCTTTTTATCATGTCACTGTGAAAATAGTAGAGAAACTCGAAGTTGAGAGATTGAGTGGTAACAAAATGCTCCTACTTAATAGTTGTGTGACTTTGAAAATCTGTTATGCCACCTGAACCTCAGTTTCCTCAGCTGGAAAATGGTGCTTAATATCTACTTTGAAGGATTGTTGTAAAGAATCAAGACAATTTTTTAAAAGCACCTGGCAAAGGGTATACCTAGAGGAGGAGCTCAGGAAATCTGGTCCTTAATATGCTACAGTTCTTAGAATAGGCTTCTTCAAGGGGATAAAATAGCCAACCTTTCTCCGCAGAAGCACCTGGAAACAGTATCACCCGTTGCCCACACCAAAGGATTGCCAGTGTCCTGCTGAAGAGAGACCAGAGCTGGAAACCACTTGGAAGCTGAACCAGAAAGGATGCGCACTTGCTGTTGTGACATCATGCACCAAAAAAGTAAACCCCCACGGTCTTGCTGATGAGACCATTTGCAGCCACCACTGGCATCAGTCTGGACACATTTCTCAGGGAGAAGATGAACAGATGGTGGTATTTCTCAATTACAATCCCACGGCCATGAAACTTGGCATATTCTGGTACCGTTTTCACCCTGAAGAGAAGTGACTTTTAAGGAAATGAAATAGCAGCTGTATAAAACCCAACCAAGAGATGAAGGAGAGGGAGAAAGAACAGTGAGTGCTCGACTTGGAGAATCACTGTAGCCCTCTCCTCAGATGGGTGTTACAGAGTCATAGTGAAAGTGAAAGTCGCTCAGTCATGTCCGACTATTTGTGACCCCATGGACTGTAGCCCACCAGGCTCCTCTGTCCATGGGATTCTCCAGGACAGAGAAAATACTGGTGTGGTCTGCCATTTCCTTCTTCAGGGGATCCTCCTGATGCAGGATTGAACCTGGGTCTCCCACAATGCAGGTGGGTTCTTTATCCTCTGAGCTACCGAAGAGTCATATGTAGGTGATAAAGAGCAGAGTTAGGATGCTGGGAGAGGAAAGAAAATCTTCAGTACTTAATACATATCAATCTAGCATAAAAAAAAAAAAAATTTCAGATGCACAACTAGAATAAACCTGCCTCCCAGGCTAGGATTAGCATGAAAAATGTGATTCAAAAGTTAATCATTGTAACATTCAGAAAATAGAAGGAAGAAATGAGAACAAAATTATACTCCTAGTAAGTGACAAAAGCTAAGTGCTTTACAAGTAGTTGCCCATTTACTCTCTATCTGGTAAGTATTTCATCATCAATAACTGTGCCTTTCTTAATTTATAAAGAGGCTCAGAAGGGTGTATTACCTCCACCAAGGTTTCACTGCCTAACTCTGAATTTCTGCTATTTCAGTTGTTTGGTTCTCAAACTTGGCCATGCATCAGAATCACCTGGAAGGACGTTGAAATGCAGATTGTTGATACTACCCCAGCATTTCTGGCTCAGTAGTTCTGGAGTGAGCCCCAAAGCCTACATTTCTCACCTATTCCCCACCGATGCTGATGCTGCTGGCTCCGGGACTACATTTCTAGAACCCCCTGGTGATGCTGTAAAAGACTGAGGTTCTATGCGTAGTTGTAGGCCCTGTTCTACCCCAGATTCAACTAGTCAACATAGAAACAGACTGGAATCACGACTGGAATGATTAATCTCAGGAGAAAAGAAAAAAATCTGCTAGAGGGTGTTGGCAAGTCTTATGCATACACTGTGAAGTATATTAAACAGCTTGCAGTAAAATGTATGCACAGCTCTTTATGGCTCAGTAAAGACTCTGAGAAGACAAAGAAGGAACCATTCAGAGATCTGACGAAAAAGGAAAGTTAAAGGCAGAGAAATTAGAGATGAGAAACAGGAGCTGGCGAAGAGGCAACTGAGTACCAAGAACCGAGGCAGCTGGGAGTTGAGGATTCAGGTGTGACCAGATAACCAAGAAGCCAGTGAAGGCCCAGGGAGGTGCCAGGAATAAAGACCAGGACAGGCTGGATTTTGGACTCAGACTCAAAAGCCATCAAGAAAAATCAGGTAGGTCTCTTGGTGGGTCAAGTGGCTGGATTTCTATTCTGGAGCTAAAATGTGGTGGCAAAGCAGAAAGTGTTAATGTTAACTTCGTATCCAATCCCCACCTTTGTCTTGCTACCAGATCCCTGATTCTTTTCAGGTGGGACTGTACCCAGCCTCCAAGCATACATCAGAAGAATGTCCTTTGTCTAAGGAGTAATTGCTCAAGGGGTAAAAATGCATTGAGTTCAAGCCCAAGAGACATAAAAAAAAAGTGACTTCCAGAAATTATTTTCCTTTGTGATGAAATAGATAGATACACAAGGAAAAGATGTTCCAATTTCAGACTCTGTATGAGAACTGGCTGCTTAGATTGATACCAAGCATTTTGTAGACATGAAGGGAAGATGCCAGTTCCAAGAGGGAGAGGGAGTTGGGCTGTTGAACTACTGCCCTCCAGATTTCATGTTCAATGGGACTATTCCTTGCTCTGTGTGCCTTTTAATGTTTAAGAAACCAATTGACACAACTGGAAAATTAGATGTGATCTTTAACAGGACTTGGAAAAACTGTGGCCAGGTCTCCCAATAACTGCAGTATTTACCTAGGAGAGTCAGACACTTTTTCTGACAACATTTGTGGACATAGTAAGCTTTTCACATTGTTAATCTTACCATACAAACCCTCTAATTAAGCTATTACATAACACTGGTTATAAATAAGGGCCTTCACATTCTTTCCTATCTCTCCATCTATTTCCATACCACTAGTTGTCCCCTCCTTTATGCTTTAGTCATCAAATATCTTGGTTTTGGAGGTCATCACCAAGTTATTGTGTTGGCCAAAAGTTTCACTCAAATCCTACATGAACCTTTGGCCAACCCGCTATTATGCAACTCAGTGCCTTGTGATGCTATGCCCTCTTCCTTTTCTACATTATATCCTCCTTCCCTTCACATGCATGTGTTCACCTGGATAACTTCTACTAATCACTCAAAAGTCAGATCAACTAACACCTCCTCCAGGAGACCTTCCCTCACAGTTTTCATGCTGACTTAGGGACCATTTCCTCTGTTCCCAACATACGTCTGCTTTGCCTTTCATTGAAATCGGGTATCACACTATATGGAGATAATCAGGTACATCTCTCCTATAAGATCACAAGATCTCTAAGTGGGGGGGGGGGGATCTGTATGTTTCCATATTATTTTTCTTGTACCTAGACATATAATTGAACCTCATTGCAATTTTTGACTAGGAATCAACTCAATTAATATTTCAGACACCTATCAATGAAATTATATTCTACTCTAGCAACTTGCAGTAAGACACCTTTCAAGAAATAAAAACAATGAACTCCCGCTACATACACTACCACTGTTGTTACATGTCAGGCTGTCACCAAAAATGAATGTTCTCCATAAGCAGAAAGAAACCATGAGCTTGATTTAAGTTGTTTCCACTGGGAGTGGAAATCTTTTACCCTTCCAAAGTAAATGTTAATGAGAATAATATCATCTGCTACTGTAATGTGTATCATCATTTGCAAAGCACTTTATAAGTGCTTTGTATTATACAATCTTCACATGAACCCTGGGAGATAAGTAATATCATTTTATTCTGTCAGATAGGAAAGCTCTGGACCCCTCTATAGTCTTAAAAATTATTGAGGACCCCAAAAATGTTATTGTGTATGGGTTAGATCTATCAACATGTCTATAATTACTGTTGATAATTACTGTATTAGAAACTAAACATGAAAAAAATTTTGTTATCAATTATCATTTAAAATCATTATAAATCCATTTCATGTTAACACGTTGTTTAAGGGAAATTAGTTGGCTCAGATGGTAAAAAAAAAAAATCTGCCTACAATGCAGGAGACTTGAGTTCGATCCCTGGTTTGGGAAGATCCCCTAGAGGAGGACATAGCAACCCACTCCAGTATCCTTGCCTGAAGAATCCCCAAGGACAGAGGAACCTGGGCTACAGTTCATGAAGTCTCAAAGAATCAGACATGACTGAAGGACTAAGCACAGCACAGCACTGTGTTTTATAAAACAAAAGTTTAGTGAAAAGACCACCAGATTTTGTATTTGGATATATCTCTCATGCCTGGCTTAATAGAAGACAGATTCTTTCACTGGCTTATACAGTCAATCTTTGCAATATCATGCATCTTGTAGAGGGTTTCCCAGGTGGCACAGTGGTAAAGAATCTGCTGGCCAATGCAGGAGATGTGGGTTCAGTCCCTGGGTTGGGATGAGCCCCTGGAGGAGGAAATGGCAACCCACTCCAATATTCTTTGCTGGGAAATCCCATGGACAGAAGTGCCTGGTGGGCTACAGCCCATGGGATCACAAAGAGGTTCGACACGACTGAGCACACACATGTCTTGTAGGCTCTGGGAAACTTCATTGTACACTCATGAAAGATGGATGGTGAAATGGCAGATAATGTTAGTGTTAGTGTGAGTATAGTTTGGAATTCACTTGTGTATCCTAAAGGAAACCCAAAACCATGTTTTGAGGACTGTGGGATCAGCCTGAGAGGGATCAAGTGACTTGATGGAGATGAAGCAACCAATCTGTTCCTCACCCAGAATTTGAGTCATTTAATATTAAGCCAGCACAGAACTGTGTTATAGAGAGACTGGATTAAATGAGCCATAGTATTATTGTATTCAATGAAGTGTGTGCAGATATCTGAGAGGATGATTACACAATTACTAACCAATAGCTAACATAAGACAAACCACACTGCTGTGCTGTTTGACTAATCATCAGCTCAGATAATGACATGGCATGAGAATCACCAGTCAGCTGTGCATTGTCTGTATTTCACAGGCACAACTAGGCACAAGTTAAGGCTGCTGTTTTCTGTGAAGCTGAGGACTTCGGTGGACTATTTCCAGAAAACTACAGTTTGGTCTGTTTCTGGAGACCTAGAGCTTTTAATTAGATTGAGAATAAGGTTCCTAGACTCAAACTATTATTGAAATCCAAAAGTCCCATGTGCATCAACTATGCAGATATTTTAACTGCATTTGTTGCAAACTCAAGGAGAAGATCCCAAAGTAGTAAAAATTTAAATATGAAAAGAAATCTTTAAAATACCCACTAGGAAATTATCCTGACATGTGTGCAATGCTACTGATGAAGCAGGAAACCCTACATTCATGCTAAGTTTGAAGGCTGATCTGGAAATTGGAAACCACACTAAGACATGTGGAAGGCAGAAACCTTAGGGGTGGATATTTTGTTTATGGCCATATTTAATTAGATCTTAAGTCAAATATATAAAATTTTTTAATTAAATGGGCTGACTAAAAGACTTAATATTCATTATTTCAATACTTGAGTGACAAATATAGTCAGAAACAAGGACTTTCCATGTGGGTTTTAGGATAAGACAGACACAGCCCCTCTAGGCAAGACTGACAGCTACAATATGGTGAGACAACAATTTTGATAGTATTAAATACACAGAAGTAGCAGTTAACTCGAGCTGGGTGGGAGTGGCATAAGAAATAATGGATGGCTTTTGGAAAGAGGAAAGCCTCTATTAATCCCTGAAAGATAAATAGACATTATACAGATAAAGATGAATATTTAAAATAATCCACATATGTCGAGGCAAGTACTAAGTGTCCAAATGAATGTGATCTCATTAAAATTTAATAACACCACAAGTTTGATATCATTTTGCCCTATTTCTATTGTATAGATGGCAAAACAATGTGGCTTATAGAATTTACCAGCATTGCCCTGGGGCATACACTTAGTAAATAGCACAATTAGTCTTTGAACATAACTATTTGAGTTCCTTTTACTGTTGTATAGCAAGAAGCATAGCATAGACACAATGAGAAGAAGATGTATAGTACATGCATTGCCATGAGGCATATTCAGAGCATTAGAGTCCCTTGGACAGCAAGGAGATCAAACCAGTGAATCCTAAAGGAAATCAACCCTGAATATTCATTGGAAAGACTGATGCTGAAGCTCCATTACTTTAGCCACCTGATGCAAAGAGCTGACTCGTTAGAAAAGACCCTGATACTTGGAAAGATTGAGGGCAGGAGGAGAAGAGGGTGACAGAGGATGAGACGGTTGGATGGCATCACTGATTCATTGGACAAGAACTGGGGCAAACTCTAAGAGATGGTGAGGAACAGGGAGGGATGGTGTGCTGCAGTCCATGGGGTTGCAAAGAGCTGGACGTGACTTGGCAATTGAACAGCAACAACAGCAGCATTCAGAGATAGCCGTACATGGAGAATCAGTAGATGACACAGCTAAAGAGGTTTGTAGGACTTTCTCTTAAAGGATCATGGGAGCTCAAATTCACATTCTTGAAAGAATTGCATGCAACACATTTTTAGAATACTTATTTTAAAAGGGAGAGAAGGTTAGGTATCTACTATTTGTTGCTTAGTTGAAAATAGAGTTGAATGCTAATAAATGTCTAGAGATTTCAAAAGTAATGTGTTAGGGTTGTACACACAGTAAAAGATTATTCCAATGCTCTAAGTTTCAAGAACACCAAAGAGAAAGCTCTTCCTATAACCCAAGGCCATGGTTTACAAACCCTTATCTCAACTGGTCATGATTATGGTTAAAATGAAAATATAAGAAGTTTAAAGAGATTCCTCCGCTCTCACCATTTTGCTAGAGCTTTTCCTTCAAGGTGAGCTGGTTAGGGAGGGGCTGGTGATAATTGGGAACAGAGTTAAGATCAGCTATTCCAAAGGCATGCATCCTGCAGGATATGCGAACACCAGCCAAAGCCTCAGCCTTACCACGTTTAGGCTTACAAACCCAGCCCATGCTTGCTATAAACTGCTGCCTAACCAAACTTGGGTCCGCTTCCCTGTGCTCAGTAAAACGAAGCTACTGACCCTGACTGTGGGGCAGGAAAGTGTCATGTTTACTGCAGGAGCCAAGAAGAGTCCAAGTACCTAGTGTTTAAAAGACCCAAACTCCCTTAAGACTTTCAGGGAAAGGTTTTCAAAGACAGGTTGAGAGAGGGGGCTTTGTGGGATGTGTGATCAGCTCTTAGACATTGTCCTCATTGGTTGGTGATGAGGCAATTGGGGGTTAACATCATCAAGCTTATGATTCCAAAAGATCTGGGATTTATGTGCTTTTGGGCAGGATACAGTTCACTTCTTCCACCTGGTGGGGGTTTCAGTATCTGCAAAATAACTCAGAGGACATGGCTTGGAATATTATCTACAGCCCTTGAGGAGGAACTAAAGGTCCTTGACTCTGATTAATGATCAATCTAGTATTATTTTGTCTTGCTTGACTGTTTTCCTTTCTGTATTTCCTCACTGGTGATTGATAGGGGTATAGAGGGAAGGGGAAGAGTGTTATGTAGTATCTTGGATGAGATCTTGGAACAGAAAAGTGACACTAGGTAAAAACTATGGTAATCTGAATAAAGTATAGACCTTTAGTTAATAGTAGTGAATTAATATTGGTTTGTTAATGTCAATAATTATATCATATGTGTATAAGATGTTAATAATTGGGGAAGCTAGCATCGCAATTTTTTTTTATAAATTTGAGACTGTCTTAAAAAATAATGTCTACTTAAAAATTTTCCCATTCACATAAGATACCGATGTTTCTTTTCCTTTTTCCATTGATCTCAATTTTTGCCACATGCAGATAGGCATTTGGTGGAGTTTATAGCTGTAAAGAAACGATGATAAATTGACAATCTCGTGCCAACTTAGTTTTATAGACTGGATAGTTCTTGAGCAATTAGAATTCAACTAAAACAGATTATACTTTTAATGAAAATTCATGGTAAAGAAGAATATAAAGTTAATCAGAAATAGTAAGAAAAAAAGAGAGAGAGAGAGAGAGATAAGAAGATGGAACATACAAGCTAACTCAGAACTGCCACTAAAGGGAAAAGAAAACACCCACATTTTTTTTTCCTAATTAATTTCTCCCTTATGTCCCATTGCCTACTGCCACTTCAACAGGATATAGCCTGCTAAATTTTATCATCAGAAGCTAAAAGATAGAGCAGTTAACAATAAAGAAATCATCAAATATTTTAAAAACTTCAGGCACTCTACCAGCCCCCTACACTGAATGTGGTTAGATAGATCATGTATTCCAGGCTTCATTTATGAGGGGGACTACAAGGGGAAAAAGCATGGGGTCCCCAGCCTCTGTAATCACTCCCACTCTTGGAAGGAACTCTCACCAGGAGAAAAGACACAGTGTCTTCACCACAGCAGATAAAGTCCAATTGATCACTGAGCCTGGTCTTTCCACATCTTTATAAATATGATCCAGAATAATAGTGACACAACACTCTAGAAATATATAAAGAGAAACAAACACTCAAAAGATGAAAAAGAAATGTGAGCTCAGAAAATATTAAAATGCTAGACATTAAAATGTTGACACAATTAAGCAGAAATTGATTAAAATACTATCCAATAAGTCTGTAAAAGAATTTAGGGGGAAAGAATTTGGCCTTGGAGTACAGAATGAAGCAGGGCAAAGGCTAAGAGATTTTTGCCAAGAGAATGCACTGGTCATAGCAAACACCCTCTACCAACAACAGAAGAGAAGATTATACACATGGACATCACTAGATGGTCGATACCGAAATCAGATTGATTATATTTTTGCAGCCAAAGATGGAGAAGCTCTATACAGTCAGCCAAAACAAGACCAGGAGCTGATTGTGGCTCAGACCATGAACCCCTTATTGGCAAATTCATACTTGAATTCAAGAAAGTAGGGAAAACTACTAGACCATTCAGGTATTTCCTAAATCAAATCCCTTACAATTATACAGTGGAAGTGACAAATAGATTCGAGGGATTAGTCTGATAGAGAAAGTGCCTGATGAACTATGGATAGAAGTTTGTGTAATTGTACAGGAGGCAGTGATCAAGACCATCCCCAAGAAAAAGAAATTCAAAAGGCAAAATGGTTGTCTGAGGAGGCCTTACAAATAGTTGTGAAAAGAAGAGAAGCAAAAGGCAAAGGAGAAAAGGGAAGATATACGCATTTGAATGCAGAGTCCCAAACAATAGCAAGGAGAGATAAGAAAGCCTTCCTCAGTGATCAATGTAAAGAAATAGAAATAAACAATAGAATGGGAAAGACTAGAGATCTCTTCAAGAAAACTGGAGATACCAAGGGAACATTTCATGCAAAGATGGGCACAATAAAGGACAGAAATGGTAGGGACCTAAGAGAAGCAGAAGATATTTAGAAGAGGTGGCAAGAGTACACAGAAGAACTATACAAAAAAGATCCTCATAACCCAGATAACCACGATGGTGTGATCATTCACCTAGAGCCAGATGTCCTGGAATGCAAAGTCAAGTGGGCCTTAAGAAGCATCACTATGAACAAAGCTAGTGGAAATGATGGAATTCCAGTTGAGCTATTTCAAATTCTAAATGATGATGCTGTGAAAGTGCTGCACTCAATACGCCAGCAAATTTGGAAAACTCAGCAGTGGCCATAGGACTGGAAAAAGGTCAGTTTTCATTCCAATCCCAAAGAAAGGCAACGCCAAAGAATGCTCAAACTACCACACAATTGCATTCATGTCACACACTAGTAAAGTAATGCTCAAAATTCTCCAAGCCAGTCTTCAACAATACATGAACTGTGAACTTCCAGATGTTCGAGATGGATTTAGAAAAGGCAGAGGAACCGCATATCAAATTGCCAACATCCGTTGGATCATTGAAAAAGCAAGAGAGTTCCAGTAAAACACCTACTTCTGCTTTACTGACTTCGCCAAAGCCTTTGACTGGGTGGGTCACAACAAACTGTGGAAAATTCTTCAAGAGATAGGAATACCAGACCACCTGACCTGCCTCCTGAGAAATCTCTATGCAGGTTAGGAAACAACAGTTAAAACTGGACATGGAACAACAGACTGGTTCCAATTTGGGAAAGGAGTACTCCAAGGCTGTATATTGCCACCCTGCTTATTTAACTTATATGCAGAGTACATCATGAGAAATGCTGGACTGGATGAAGCACAAGCTGGAATCAAGATTTCTGGGAGATATAGCAGTAACTTCAGATATGCAGATGATACAACCCTATGGCAGAAAGCAAACAAGAATTAAAGAGCCTCTTGATGAAGGTGAAAGAGGAGAGTGAAAAAGTTGGCTTAAAACTCAACATTCAGAAAACTAAGAACATGGCATCTGGTCATATCACTTCATGGCAAATAGATGGGGAAACAGTGGAAACAGTGACAAACTATTTTCTTGGGCTCCAAAATCATTGCAGATGGTGACTGCAGCCATGAAATTAAAAGATGCTTGCTCCCTGAAAGAAAAGTTATGACCATCCTAGACAGCATATTAAAAAGCAGAGACATTGCTTTGCCAACAAAGGTCCATTTAGTCAAATCTATGGTTTTTCCGGTAGTTATGTATGGATGTGAGAGTTGGACTATAAAGAAAACTGAGTGCCGAAGAACTGATGCTTTTGAACTGTGGTGTTGGAGAAGACTCTCCAGAGTCCCTTGGACTTCAAGGAGATCCAACCAGTCCATCCTAAAGAAATCAGTCCTGAACATTCATTGGAAGGATTGATGTTGAAGCTGAAACTCCAATACTTTGACCACCTGATGCGAAGAACTGACTCATTGGAAAAAACCCTGATGCTGGGAAAGCTTGAAGGTGGGAGGAAAAGGGGACGACAAAGGATGACATGGTTGGATGGCATCACCTACTCAATGCACATGAGTTTGGGTAAACTCTGAGGGTAGGTGATGGACAGGGAAGCCTGGCGTGCTGCAGTCCATGGGGTCACAAACAGTCGGACATGATTGAGCAACTGAACTGAACTGAATGGAGATGAAGTTATTGACAGTAAGGTGCATCATGGCTTACCTATAACAGGGAATGAAAGCTGCTGATCAGTTTTGAATGGGCAAATCTATAGATACAGACGGCTTCTCCAGTGGCTCAGGGGCTAAAGAATCGGTATGCAAAGCAAGAGACCAGGAGATGCGGGTTTGATCCCTGGTTGTGAAGGTCCCCTGGAGGAGCGCATGAAAACCCACTCCAGTATTCTTGCCTGGAGAATGCCCTGGATTGAGGAAACTGGTGGGTTATGATCCATCAGGTCGCAGAGTCAGACACAACTGAGCATGCACACATGCATAGATATAGAAAGCAGATTAGTGATTGCCTTGGGAAGGGGTTATTTGGGAGAAAGATGAAATGTTATAAAATCAGTTGTGGTAATGGTTGCATCTGAATATGTCAATACTAAAATCCATTGAACTATACACTTTAAGTAGGTGAACTGTATGGTATGTGAATCATATATCTCAATCAAGTTGTTATTAAAAAAGAGAGAAACTCTTTATGACTGAATAATGACTAAGAAATAAATGTATGGATATAGTAATAAATCAGAATTGAGAACATGTAACAAACAGTAAAGATATAACCTTCATAAAAACTATTTGAACAATTACTCCATAAGTTTTCCTTTGCAGATGATAAAGATAAAATCTAATGTGCAATGCCACTGGAAAAGGAAAAAAAAAACTAATATCAAAAATCATTTGTTAAATTTAAGTAAACATTTGGAGTCGGATGACTAACCTTTAAACTCCAACTTCCCCATTTGCTGATAAACAATTTTAAATAATTGATTTAAGCTCATTCAGTTTGCAAAATTTTCATCTACAGCTTTATAGGGCTGGCACTTAATGTATTTATAAGTAAAGGAAAAAAGATTAAGTGCAAGAAAGTGTCTTAACAACTGAAAAATAATTTTCAAATGCCCCTGGTATCTCTGTCAGTTATTTTCAAAGGAATTTTCAGTCATAAAATTCTTCAGCATTTTTCTGCAAAAGTATTTCAGAAGTTTTTGTTTAAAAGTATTATTTTAGGTAATGTTAGCAAAGTGATTTTTCTATAACAGCTTTTACCAGAAACATATGCAATTGTGTATCACTGAGTTCTTGATTGTAGATAGCAAAATTCTCTCTGTCCATTTCAAATGGAAATAACAAAGAGTATTAATCACTAAATTTCCAGGAGAGCCAAGGAACTAGGCTTCACAGTCAGAAGAATGTAGGCAGGGACTTCAGCTGTGGTTCAGTGGCTAAGACTCCATGCTGCCAATGCAGGGGGCCTAGGTTTGATCCCTGGTTGGGGAATTAGATCCCACATGCTGCAACTAAGAGTTCCCATGCTGCAAAGAAAACTCAAGACCCCATGTGCCACAACTAAGACCCAGTTCAGTGAAATAAATAAATAGAAATAAATATTAAAAAAGCATATACTCAATCATTCAGATATGAAAAGAAAGAATAGTGTAGACAGAAAAAATATATTCACAAAAATGTCAATAATATGCATGCATGATCAATTGTTTCTGAACATTTGTGACCCCATGGACTGCAGCCCACTGTGCTCATCTGTCCATGGAATCTTCTAGGCAAGAATACTGAAGTAGTAGCCATTTCCTACTCCAGGGGATCTTCCCAACCCAGTGATCAAACCTGAATCTCCTGCATTGGCAGGTTGGATTCTTTACCACTGAGCCACCTGGGAATTGCACCACCATTTAGCAAATATATCATTTTTACCATAACCTCTCATGGCACAGTGATATGAACAGCCACCTTATTGGAGAAGTCCCTGATGCTGGGAAAGACTGAGGGCAGAAGAGAAGTGTTGTCAGAGATGAGATGGCTGGATGGTATCACTGATGCAATGGTCATGAACTTGGGCAAACTTTGGGAGATGGCTAGGGGCAGAAAGGGCTGGTGTGCTGCAGTCCTTGGGGTCAAAAAGAGTCGGACACAGCTGGGTGACTGAACAGCTCATGGCACAAGGATGCTAGAGCCTGGACCACAGAAGCTGTGGTCAGCAGGAGTACTGCTATCATCTTATATAGATCAATTATTTCTAGCTCCATGACTTCTGTAGATATAGGTCCTTGAGAAAACAGTTGCAAACATAAACTGAGCTGCAAGAGAGTCTAGAAATTGTAGATATTAGTTTTCCTGCATTGCTGGTATAAGCAAAAAAAAAAATTTGGAGTGGGAGATAATTTGTCGTGTCTACAAGTAAATAGTGAGCAAATGTGACGATGACAACACAGAGAATTAGTTTCCTCTAAGCCTTTTTCCCTCCTTCACCTTCCCAAACACAGATAATAGTTATAGCATTTTAACTCCAGCAACACAGCATTCTTTATTCCCCATGCATTAGCCATTCCTACTTATATCAATTGCATAACTAGAATAATTGTCATCAACAGAGAGTGATAACAATCCACACCTATATAAAATTTCAGGTCACCTCTGAGAGAAGCTGTCTGAAAGAAATATGCAGGCAGAGTTTTACAGTGTGGTCACTGCATGACCAAAGCAAAATCTTCTTTATGTATGTGAATTCCAATCAAAATGTATGTTATTAAAGAGAAGGGAACCAATTGTAGTAAGGTATGGAATTAAGGGAAGTTGAAAATGCCTGTGCTGAGGTAGAGAAAAAGATTACAAGAACCAAAAGCATAAGAACTAGATAGAGCCCTGCCAGTTACTGAGTATGGACTCTGGGCAATTATAGCACTTCAAGGAGCTTTGAGATCCTATGTATAAGATAAGGCTTTCTCTCTCCTGTCTTCCTCATCTAGATTAAAGGAGAATAAATAGATGTACCATTTACTGAGTTCTTTTTGTGCAAGGAGCTGAGGTAGATGCACAATTAAAAGAAAATTGGCTCAAAATCCAAATCATTTTAAATAACTCCTATTTCATAGGGTACTCAAGGAATTAGAAAATCATATTGTATACTAATTATATTAAAATAAGTTGTGTTCATGAAAAATTAAAAATGATTTGAAATTTCTGATCTATATCAATTTCATTATAAAATTAACATAAATATCAATCTATTCTAAAATCTCTAGTTGATATAAAGTGGGATATCTTCACCAAAGAATTAGCAAAAAAAATTTACCAGTGTTGGTAAAGAAAAATAACAATAGCAACAATCAAATTTCTCCTAATACACTCTAAATTCTTCTTCTTCCACTTTGCAAACCCAAGGAAATTCTTCAAAGTATGCACCCTTATCACTCTTACTCCTTATTGGTAAATGCCAAAATTCCAGTTCATAAGAGTATCCATCCACACATTCATTAGACAAAAATTTATTTTGTGACTCCTCTGTGCTAGAGACTGGGAGGGCCCTGGGAAAACATCAGTGAACAACAGAGATACAATCTCCCTTCTGATGGAGCTTATACACCAACAGATAAGAAAGGCAGTGGTCAAATTTAAAGCAGGCCTGTTCTGTCTGCATAGCCTCTGAACTATATTTAAGTAAAGGGGGAGGAGATAGGAATAAATAATTGCTATAAGATATAATATTACAAATATGTAAACCAACTACTACTGGCCAACAAAATGAGGAAAACTCAATTCCAAATAAAGAAAATAGGACAAACATATGGCAGTGGTGACACTTTAACTGGCTCTTAATGAAGAGACTGAACTTCATACAGAATTCTAGTCACAAAGCTGATTCTTAATAAATGAATATTGAATAAATGAATCAATAATAAGACAAATATTCCAAGAGCACAATAGTGCAAACACAAAGAATTGAGATAGGAATGAACAGCCTCTATTTGAATATTTTTTTTGTTTTGTTAAGTGCCCTTCATGATACCCAATGTTAGCCAATATAAAATTTTGAGAAGAAAATGAAACCAAGGCACTAATGGAAAATATACTTAAAGATAACAAATAGCCTCTATCTTATTCCAGAGAGGTTAGAGAAAGTGTCACTCATAATTAAACATTACACAAAGAAAAAATACTCATTTCCAAAAGATGTGAAGAAGCTCACCTGTTTTTCACATTTATCATTTGAGTTAATGGCAAATTAAGTCATTATTTTCACTACCAATGATATTGATCAAACTCAAGATCTGATTTCTACTAGTAGTAGTAGTAGTGTTTCTCGCTCAATCGTGTCTGACTGTTTGCGACCCCATGGACTGTAGCCAGCTAGACTCCTCTGTCCATGGTATTCCCCAGGCAAAAATACTCTTATGTAATTGGGTATTACATTACAAGATTGCCACTTATTTCCTTTTCCAGAGGATCTTCCCGACCCAGGGATCGAAACCGGTTCTTCTACGTTGCAGACAGATTCTTTACTGTCTGAGCTATTTCAGCAGCATGCCATGGGTAAAAAAATTGATAGGGGCCTCATGCTTTCCTACATCTCCTTGAAATCAATTATAAAGGTATTTAGGAGGAATAAGTTTGAGAAAATGATTTATAGTACCTTCCTTTCTCAGCTGTATTAGGTGTGTCAAATGAGAAAAAATATATAGAATCAATACGAAGAGATCAAATATAAGGTAAAGAAGTCATGAGGCTTATTCCCAAGCATTTATCCATTCATTATTTCTTTCAAATCATGGGCACTCAGGCCCTTAAAGGGAAATCACTAACTTGTAGAGCAAAGAATTTCATCCTCAGATGTTAAATCCATTGTCACATCCAGATGAAGGACTCCCATTTGAACTGTATTATCCATGTACCATTCGGCAAGAGGAGGTATGTCTGCTAGAGCTGGTTCACTCCTGCCAGGAAGCCCACTTGGATTTCCTTGTGAAAAAGAGCTGTCCCTCCTTGGGATGTAGATATTTTATGAATTCAGAGGCAAGTGTTACATGAAAGCAAAAGTTAGGGCCTGGCTGTATACCACTGTAGGGCCTGCAACACTATCCCACTCACTTTCCTTCTTAATCTGTGTAACATTATATACTCAAGAAAACCAAGACTAGGATGATTAATTGGGCTTCCTGGTGGTTCAGATGGTAAAGGATCTGCTTGTAAAGCGGGAGACACGGATTCGATCCCTGGGTCAGGAAGATGCCCTGGAGCAGGAAATGGCAACCCACTCCAGTATTCTTGCCTGGAAAATTCCACGGACAGAGGAGCCTGGTGGGTTACAGTCCATAGGATCACAAAGAGCCAGACATGACTGAGCAACTAACACACACAAAGTTATGAAATCTAAAAGAAGCAGAAGTCAGATTTAAACTCAGTTCTCCTAGCTGCAAACCCACACTTTTATCAACTCTATGGCTCCATGTCAGCATCTAATTCCACGAGTATCAGCTCTCTACCACCTCCTTTGGGCAGAAGCCATAGGTCTGCTGTTACCAAAGGACCAGAGCAATATTTGAGGAGATGGATACTGGAGGACTAGTTCATATTCTTACTTGGAAAAGTCTCAAGATGAGAAGCTGGCCAGAGCTTCTATGACAGTAGGGTGAGCAGAGATAGCTATAATGGGATCCTAGACTTCATCTCACAAGTGGACACCCATTTGTGAGGGAAGTCAGGCTGCAGTCATATTGAACAAATTATATCCAAGTGAGCTCCCGGCAAGAGTCAATCAGCTCTAGCAGACAGAAGCTGGAGTTGTACCATTAGATGATGAATCTGGGGAAAGGAAAGAGGCAAGAAGCAATATCATCTACAGATCACATCATTGCTACTCCGGAGTGTTTCACTGGAAGAACTTCATCAAGGAGATCTCAAAGGAACCCATGAAATAAACCTTCAATAGCTGGAATTTGCGTACCTAGCACCCAGAGGCCGTCAATGCCTGATTAACACTGTCCAATTCGAGTAAAGTGCACGGTGACCTTTAACATTCTACTCTCCTGGATTTCCAATCTGGAAAAGATGGATATGAGTTAAGAGGATTGGAGGAGTGAGTGAGAAAAAATTGCAAGAGCTAACCACAACCCTCTCCAAACTGAAACTATGCAGGTCTAAAATCTGAGTTGTCAGTGGGGATGAGGAGAAGATTTAAACTGAAGCAGAACTTTAAGCTTTGATCTGAAAACAGGGCTAACCTGTTCTGAGATCTAGCTTGGATAAGGTATGAGAGATGTGGCAAAACTCGATTAAAAGGCAGTGGCAGGAGGAAAACAAATTTGGTTCCCTCTCTCATTTCACCATGTCCAGATCTTTCAATAAACTGGCAAAACATGCATTTTATTGTTAATATTAAAAATTTAAATCAAAGAAACATGATATGACTATTTTAAGAATTTTAAACAATTATAAAAATTAGGTATTGTAGAACCTAGCAAACAGAGTACATAATAAGTCAGAACTGAATTATTATATAACCCTGTTTATATTCTCACACTGTGAGTTACATAGAAGGGGCAATGAGTTCCATGGTTACTATGTACCAAAATCAGAAGTTTACGCAAGTTATCTTGACTTCATGATCCATGCTTTTTTTCAGAACACTGTGCTTGTCCTGCTAAGGGTCTACTTGGAGAAAATTACTGTCTTAGGCTCTGGGATAATAGCAAAGGCAATACTTTTACATCCTACTCTTTGCCGTGGTAGAAGATGATACATTATCTGGAAAGATAATTTAAGTCTACAGTAGTAGTCTATGTTGGGAGAAAAATGAGGTCTACATTAATGTTCTTGGTCCCAAATTATGCTCAGGAGGATGGAAACCTAAGAGCAAGAGTAAGGAAACATTTTCCTTTCCTGTTCTGCAGAACAGGTTTTGGAAACTCTACTAGTGAAAGGGGGCCCAAAAGATCAGGGCAGAAAGGACCATTCAAATCAGGTCTGGTTCAAGCAAGTCTCCATGGAAGAAGAGATGAAACATTAGTGTTCAAGTTATCTGCATGGAGTTTAACAGGGTTATCTACTGGAAGCAAAACCATGACCGTACATAACATCGAAGCTCTCTGCAAATGGAGAGTACCATTTTTCAAGAATTGGAGATGAATAAGCATTATAGCTCTTCTGTTATTAAAAAGTCAGTGTTAGGGATGATAAAGTTCCCAGAGCAGTCAGTGCATCAGATACGATGTAGCTTTGACCAATTAATTTGACTACTGTGTAAGGATCTGAAAATGAATAAAAAACTTCAAGTTCAAAAGTACTCATCACAGCCTTTACATAATCATGAAATATTTGCTAGCAACCCAAGCCCAATAACAAATGGTTAATGAAGCTATGGCAAAGCTATTTTAGGAGGCTACTGTGTACCTTCTAGACAGTAAGACAAATAGGCTAAATAAAGTTTGGGTGAACATTCATTCAATAAATTATGCTAAGCTCTGAGATGGAGGGTACCATGATAAACAGGGAAGACCTCAAATTTCATTTGGTTTATTTTGAATCAGTAAGTTCACACATTAATAAATGAATTGTAACTTATGCATAACAGAAATGAATGTCACAGGGAGACAAAAGGTTGAGTTAAGAATGATTGTGGGGAGAGGACACTATTTTAAATAAAACTAATCTAGGAAGTACAATCAGAGGGAGTGACATTGAGAACAGGCAGGAATTTTAGAATGAGACTGCAAATGAGACTGTAATTTGCCTCTGACTTTCTGTGTGATTTAAATTTTCAGAATTTCAGAGAGAAAAGATGAGAACTGTTTAAAATGGTAAACAGATGCCATATTGGGGACTGAACTAGCCTAATAAGATTGGCATTAGCAGGAATGAATTACTGAGGATAAAATGCAGTCCATGCCTTTGAGGAACTCTCAGGCTGGATTCCCTGCCCCTCTGATGACCATGAGTAGAGAAGAATGCAAGAATGCTCATCAAGTACTTCAAATATTGTTTTCCCATTTCTCAATATGAACTCTCTTAAGCCAAGGGATGAGTCTGAATCTTATAACTAGCACATTATTGGTATCCAGTGAATAAACAAAAGAATCAAGATTAGATTTTGAAAGGAATTTTAGTATTTGTATGCTATTTTGAAATAGAATATTTGCTGTCTTGCTTCATTTTTTTTCCCTATTGTCTGATTAACAGTGATCAAGGAGATGAGATTATATCTGTGGTCTGGAATTGAATATTTCCAAATATCTTGAATCCATGCCTTGTGAAAAGTTCTCTAACCAGAGACCTTCAATGTAGTTCCCCTATCAGGAACCATAAGGAAACTGAGGCTTAGGAAATTGAATTTCATAAAATCATATGAGAGATTTGCTAAGACTTGAAGTCTGTTCTCCTCTGCTAAGTCACTGCCTGTTCTCTAAGATGGCACATTCATTTTCATGGTTTTCCTTTAAATTGTTTTGAATTTTCTACAAACACAATCATACCATCTGTAAATATCTATTGTTACATATTTTTCCTTTTCCAATCCTTGTAAACTATACTTCTTTTCTCTGACTTATTGCAATGGTTATGATTTTTGGTAGAATGCTGAACAGAAATGGTTACAGAAATCCTGATTTTGTCTTTACCAATCTCTAAAACAAGGCATTCAGCATTTTACCAATGAATCCAATGTTAACTGAATAGTTTTTGTAGATAGTTTTTATCAGAATAAGAAAAATCCCTTCACCCTCTTACACTGTTGGTGGGAATGCAAATTAGTACAGCCACTATGGAAAACAGTGTGGAGATTCCTTAAAAAGCTGGAGATAGAACTGCCATATGACCCAGCAATACCACTTCTGGGCATACACACTGAGGAAACCAGATCTGAAAGAGACACATGCACCCCAATGTTCATCGCAGCACTGTTTATAATAGCCAGGACATGGAAGCAACCTAGATGCCCATCAGCAGACGAATGGATGAGGAAGCTGTGGTACATATACACCATGGAATATTACTCAGCCATTAAAAAGAATTCATTTGAATCAGTTCTAATGAGATGGGTGAAACTGGAGCCCATTATACAGAGCGAAGTAAGCCAGAAAGATAAAGACCATTACAGTATACTAACACATATATATGGAATTTAGAAAGATGGTAATGATAACCCTATATGCAAAAAAAGAAAAAGAGACTCAGATGTATAGAACAGACTTGTGGACTCTGGGAGAAGGCGAGGGTGGGATGTTTCAAGAGAACAGCATCGAAACATGTATATTATCTAGGGTGAAACAGATCACCAGCCCAGGTTGGATGCATGAGACAAGTGCTCGGGCCTGGTGCACTGGGAAGTCCCAGAGGGATGGGGTGGAGAGGGAGGTGGGAGGGGGGACCGGGATGGGGAATACATGTAAATCCATGGCTAATTCATTTCAATGTATGACAAAAACCACTGCAATGTTGTAAAGTAATTAGCCTCCAACTAATAAAAATAAATGGGAAAAAAAAAAAGAACAATCCCTTCTATTCCTAGTTTGCTAAGGTGTTTTTTTTTTAATCAGGATGGATGTTGGATTTTATTTAAGGATTTCTTTGTAGTCATTGATTAATCATGATTTCTCTTCCTTTATTTTTGTTTATATAGTGTTTTACATTGATTTTCTAGTTTTAAACTAACACTGCATATTTATAAATTGGCTTTGTGTATGGTTACTGTTGTATACTACTAGATTTTATCCATTATAGTGTAGGAATTTTTTGCATCTATGTTTTTAGGAGAGTTTGGACTATAATGTGTTTTTGTAAAGTCTTGGATTCTAATCAAGATTATATGATGTTCATAAGGTAATTGTGAATGAATTGTTTTCTTCTTTTCAAAACACTGGAAGAGTCTATGAAAAATTTCAGCAATATCTTTATTATATTCTTGGTAAAATTCACCAGTGAATTCACTCAGACCTGGAATTTTCTTTACGTGTGTCTGTCACATATATTTGTCCACTTTCAAATTTTTTTTAAAAAAATTCAGGCATGTCCTCTGTATATTACAATGTATTGCATTTTATCTGGTTTCTTTTTTTTACTCTGAGTGAAAGTCTTGGGCTTTTTATAAAGGAATTTAACCATTCATGTTTATTAAGAAAATTACTTTGCCATTTTTAAAATAATTTTTAATTATGGGGATTTTTTTCATTATCTGACTTCTTTCACCTTTCATTATTTTTTACTAGATTAATCTTTGTTCTTATTTTTGTGTCTAGTGATTTCTAAGTTAGATGTAATCTATTCTTCATTGATTTCCCTTGAATTCTTAGTAGGAGTTTTCAATTTATAATATTATGTAAATCTTGTAAATTAACCCATGTCTCTAAGCAGTATACAGGAAAATGGTGAAGAGCACAGCCTCTAGTGACCAAATTGAATTGGAATTGTAGCTATAATGCCTGCCATCTGTGTGATCTTATGCAACTTACCTAGGCTCTCAGTTCCTCAGTTTTCTCTGCTATAAAATATGGACAATAAGATGCTGATGGTTGCTTTTAGAATTAAATAAATTCCAATTGTTTAAAAGATCTATAAATATTATATAATGTTAGCTATCTCCAGCTGTCTTTCTAATATTTAGTGGGATTTTGAGGTACAGTTTTGGGGAATAGTTTCAAATTATTATAGAATTTTTAATAGTATATCTTTCCTTTACTAAGAGTCTATTTTATCTTTTAAAATGATTTCTTCTGAGTTGAATGATGCAATTTTGCTTTCCCACTTGTAGGAATTAAGCACTGGAATAATAGTTTTTCTGAGTTTAGAATCTTAGATTGAAAACAATTTTTTTCTCAGAAGTTTGAATAATTTATGAATTTTTCAAGTGAAAAATCTGATGTCAGTATGGCATTCTTTATTTTCTACATAAACTGCATTTTTTTAGAAATTTTGGGATTGAAAAAATTTGGAAAAAGACTCATCCTTAGGTTTCAAAAAATAATACTATCATGTCTAACTATTGTTAGATTTTTTTATTCCCATTGATAACAGCAAAACTTTTCAACCTGGTCACTGATTGTTTCACAATTTAGGTAATGAAAATTATCTTCCATTTCCTTTATTTATTCTGTTACTTCTGTTTTTTGTTTTTTTCTTCCAATCCTTATCTCAATGTAAGCTTCTATATTTGGCCACTTGTCTTAAACTAGATATCTGCTATTTGCAGATGAGTAGAGTATGAATGGGTGATAAGGAACAGGTGGGAATAGAGAAGGAGAGTGTATTATGGGGATGATCATATGTATTCTTAGACAATGAAAACCCCCACTAGTACCTGAAGGCAGGGGCTACACAGCAGCTTCCATTCTCTACTTCTGTCTCTCTCTGTCTCCATTCTCTCTCTGAATTTCCTACTTTTCACTATGCTTTCTCAGGTTATTTCTTTACTCCCTCCTTCATTGAGCTATCACCTAAGGATCATGCCAGTCATTTGAATAGGGGCAGTTAGGGCCTATAGTACACTTCATCCTCTTAAATGTCTTATTTTTCCCTCTCCACATTCAATGACCTTTACTATATCTTATCTGTCTTCTAGATAATGCTTTTTTATGTGGCATTAAATATTATTATCATTTTATTAAATGTTGCTGTTGTTGATGTGCCAAGTAGTTTAAATACATTTGCTCATTTAATTTTCATAACATTCCAGTAAAATGAGTTTATCTCTATTTTAAAATGAAATACCTTGAGAATGGAGGAGTTAAGAAAACTGCCAAAGATCACACAGTCTGAGAGAGGCAAGACCCAAGATTGGAACCTAGGTTTTTCTGATTCCAAAGACCATTGTTTTCCCTTCATGATAATGCTCCAATCCACACTGTCATCTTGTACTTCTAAGAAGCAAATATTCATTGTGTGCGCTCTATAGGCTAGAGCCTGTGATGTGTGCTGGGTATATACAGGTAGACAAAATAGGCCTGGTGGTCCTTGTCCTAATGAATTTGCATTATTATGGAGGGACATGGTGATTTTTAAATGTAGAGAAGTGTCTAGTGCAATCAATGCAGTGAAAGAAAAGTTCAAGGTGCAGGGAGTGAAATTAAAAGGAGAATCTGTTTACTGTTGAATAGGCAAAGTAGCTTCCCATTGGTTCCATCCCCATGAAGGATGATTGTGTTAAAGGAGGCATGGATGAAAAGAAACACAAGGTAGAATATAGGGCGACTGAGCTGGCAAACTCGGACATCATTTCTTCTGTGCTAATCACCTTTTCTCTCCTTAGTCCTAACCTGGATACTTTCAATATGGTTCTGCTAAGATCCTTTTGATTATTTAATGACTATGCTCAACTCACACCATTGACAGGAAGGCATTCTGTATTGCTTCTAGTTAGAACTATTTCCTCTACCCTGTCGTTGTTGCTTAGTCGCTAAATCATGTCCAACTGTTTGCTGTCCCATGCACTGTAGACCATCAGGCTCCTTAGTCCATGGGATTTATAAGGTGAGAATACTGGAGTGCGTTGCCATTTCCTTCTCCCAACCCAGGGATCAAACCTGCATCTCCTGCATTGACAGGCAGATTCTTTACTCTGAGCCACTAGGCAAGCCCTCCTCTTCCCTATATTTTGAATCTATTCTTTTCCTGCTTGACGATGTATCACAGTTTATCTTGTCTTAAAGTTAATTACATGTTTGTCTGTTTCATTCACTAGATATTAAGTTGTTGAAAACGAAAGACTTAATTACTTTTGCATCTATCACAGTACTTAGCACATTGTGTCATAGTGGACTTTTAAAATTTATCAAAATTGTCCTGGGTAAAGTATTACACATTTTGTAGTTTGGATGAAGAACTGTAAGAACAGATATGACATACTTTAAATGGCAAAACAAAATATATAAGGCCTTGTATACTACTGACCTTCTCAGTAGTATTTCTCAAACTTGAGTGTATGTCAGAATTAAATTGAGGTCTTATTAAAAGAGATGTGTTGGAGTCCATCCCCTAAATTCTGTTTTAGTTGGTTTCTGGGTGGGGAACATGAATTAGCATTTCTAGCAAGTTCTCATTTGATGCTGATGGTCCTTGAACCCTCAACCACATATGTAAACTACTGCTGTAGAAAATTTTCCAAGCAGAAGGGCCACATTCTTTCCTTTCAGAAATGATAGAGCTATCTGTAAGCCTTTGGACTATGACATGTACTTATAAAAACAATAGTTGAAAGAATATAAGTAGAAGAGACTTGAAACTCTGTGCTTCTCATTATGCATGATCTTGGACAAAACTCACTAAGCTTTAGAATCCTCTTCTTTTAAAAACTGAATCAATAAACCTACCTAGTGGGCACATTATGAGAATCTTAGAGACTGAAAATATAAGCTAAATGAATGCTACAATATGAGGCATATTATAAATTCTGGATAAATTGCAGCATTGCCCAGTGAAATTGGAACCAAGGCAACTCTACTCAAGAAAGCTCAGCTATTTCCACATTGCATCTCATCACTTTTATTTCTGTACTGCCTTATTTTCAGTCTTCTCAGATTCCATCCCACTGAATTTTGAATGTCCAATTTTATTCCACAGTTTATGTATTTTTTAAAATTTTCTTTCTTTTTCTTTTTTAAACTCTTTTCTGTTCTCCATTCCTTTCCTTCTTTGCAATTCCATGGACTGTTGCCTGCCAGGCTCCTCTGTCCATGGGATTCTTTAGGCAAGGATACTGGAGTGGGTTGCCATGCCATCCTCCAGGGGATCTTCCTGACCCAGGGATTGAACCCACATCTCTTATGTCTCCTGCATTGGCAGGTAGATTCTTTACCACTAGTGCCACATGCACTCACTTCTTAAAAAATATGTCCCACCTTTTTCATTGGAGTCTGTATTCTTTGAGATCATTACTGGTGAATACTATACAAAAACTGCATAAGTAATTAGAAGATTATTACTGTATACTAATTAGGAGAAATCCTCATATATATTGTTGAAAAGAACCATATACATATACATACAACCATATACAACTGACCCTTGAATGACATGGGGGTTAAAGGCACTAACCCCTCCACTCAGTTGAAAATCTAAGTATAACTTATAGTTGGCCCTCTGAAACTACAATTCCATATCCATGGATTCAGCCAACTGTGTATCATGTAGTACTGTATCATTTCCTATTTTAAGAAATTTGCATAGAAGTTGACCCACAGAGGTTGAATCCCTGTGTTTCAAGGGTCAAGTGTATCGCAAATCTTTAAATCACTGGTGATTAAATATTTAACATTTTGATTAGGCTTGACATTTTTAGATTATTAAAAAGTATAATTGAGACATATCATAATAGTTGCCTATTTCCTTTCTATATTTCTCAGAATTGTTCCTATTTCCTTTTCTGATTTAAAAACATATGAACGTGTCTGAGGTCCAGTGGGGTATTTCTCAAAGGATTTTTAGGTTAGAAGTAGCTGTTTATTCTTTTCATTTCCATGTGATTGTCGCATCAGTGAACATGAGGTATGTATAAGTAGAGCACAGAGTGAGAGAGAAAAAATAAAATTCTTGGTTTTATCGCTTAGTCACTCAGTTGTGTCCAACTCTTTTGTGACCCCTTGGACTGTAGTCCACGAGGCTTCTCTGTTCATGGGATTTTCTGGGCAAGAATACTGGAGTGGGTTGTCATTTCTTTCTCCAGGGCATCTTTCTGACCCAGGGATCAAACCCACGTCTCCAAGATTCCTGTATTGCAGACAGATTCTTTACCACTGAGTCACCAGGGAATGATCCAGAAGAACTTAGTCACAAAACAAAAATAGACTCATAGACATAGAAAACCAGCTTAGGGCTACCAAAGGAGGTGAGGGGGGCCAATTAGCAGTTTGAGATTAATGGATACAAATATCTATACATAAAATAGATAAACAACAAGGACCTTCTGTATAGTACAGGGAACTATACACAATATATTTTAACAAACTATAATGGAAACCAATCTGAAAAATGTATATACACATATGTATATGTGTATATAGATATGAATCACTGTTATACACTTGAAACTAAAACACTGTAAATCAACTCTACTTTAATAAGAATAAATAAACAAAATAAGTGGTATGAGTGAGTTCCCTGTTTCATAGAATATTAAACCTGAAAGGATTTTTAGATTGTGCCTTCTCTAACCCCAAATTTATTTAGATCAGAAAATCAAAGCTGAGACAGTGATTATAAATTACACAGGTCAAATAAATTTAGGCTTCTACCCTGTTCAGTTGGTCACGAACTGCTTTGAAGTGTTAACACGTTGTAATTTTAGTTCTGAAAATGGTTACTTGATGCTCTGGACACAACATTTGGAGGAACAGCTTGGGTCAAGAGCAAACCCTTGGATCATTCAATTGTGGACACAATGGAGACAGTTCCCAGAAGATCCATTCTGTCCTTGGAGAAGGGAGGAGGTGTTGGAAATAGAAAACAAATGATGATCTCTCTGGTTAGTGACAAGCTTTGGCAAAAGTGATTTCTTTAGTTGGCACCAGATGGCAGTGATTAAAAGCTTACATTCTTTTAATTACCCTGTGAACTCTTGTCGTAGTTAAACTCCTTGAGTTGCTTGCACATTAGTACTCAGCTTGGGCTGTAAGGGTAATAAAATTTAGTGTTCATTCATTTTATTAAGACCTCAGAAGATTTTATCCTTTGAACTTAAAGACAAAATAACACTAGAACTGGTATTACATATTATATATAGATATAGATACAAGAAATTGTGAATAAGACCTTTTAGAGGTAACTACTTTTATACCCTATCCCATAGAGAGCCCATAAGCTTTATCTTTATCCTTCTCTTTGAGGATTTAAAAAATAAATCTAAATGTATTCTTTCAATTAAATAACTTAGAAAGACATGAAAGATTTATTTTGAAAATCAGTATCCAGATTACAGAGGAAATTAAATCTAGCTCACTAAATTATATGTATGTACATGCACATATAGGTACAAGTATATATAACTATATGCCTGTAATGTTTAATTACCAATTTTTCCTCTATAGGGTATTATAAAGTTATTAGCTAGTATTAATAGGGTTAATAACTCTTTTCAGCCAGATCTTGCTTTTGTTTACTTTCTAGCTTGTTTGGTTTTGGGTGTTTTTGTACCATTTTCTTTTTGCTTCATATCCCTTCCAGTCCACACACACACACACACACACACACACACATACAAAACGTCCTTTTTATCCATAGTTCATGTACTAATTGTAGGTCTCTTCACTGGCTGTTCCCTCTGCCTCAAAATCTCTTCTCACAGATAGACATAAGTAACTTTTCTTAATACCTTTAAGTTTTTGTTCAAGATTCAGCTTTTAAATCTCCAGCTTGAGCAACAAGATGAAGAAGCAATTAAACCATCACTTTTATATTCCTTTTCATTTTCATTGCATTGTAGACTCATCCTGAAGTTCAAAGCAGTCCATAAGTAAATGAGTCAGAGAAAGTCCGGCTTGCATTTTACTTGCATGCAATTAAGCTGTGTGACTAAACCATATACAAAGCTGGCTGATGGACGTGAGAGTGGGTGTGATTTGGGAGGAGATTAGGAGTTCAATTTGTTTGCTCTTATAGTCAAAGGAATACATTTTTAGTTTGGAACAGAACACATAATGAGGAGCCAAAGACAACTGGGCTTCCCAGGTGGCAGAGTGATAAAGAATGCAGGAGGTACAAGAGACGTGGGTTCAATCCGTGGGTCGGGAAGATCCTTGGAGTAAGAAATGGCAACCCCTTCCAGTATTCTTGCCTGGAAAATTCCATGGGCAGAGGAGACTGGTAGGGTACAGTACATGGGGTTGCACAGAGTCAAATGACTGAGCATAGCACCCACACACAGCACAGCACAAGAACAATCAGGTAATACATTCAGCAGAGAAGGAAAATTCATCAGCCTCGTTTTCATTTGATAAATATTTGCGAGGCCAACATTCTGTGCTTGATACCAGTGTTGATAAAATAAGGTACATATTGAAAAAGCCTAGTGCTCAGAGAGGGATTCAGATAGGAAAACAGGTAAGGCCCAGAGAAGTGTGAGCCATGGAGAATCGTGTGATCATTTTTAACTGGGTGTTATTTGGGAGGGAAAGAAAGTAAATAAGGTTAGAAAAGACTTCAGAGAAGAAGAAGCCTAATTTGACTCTTGAAAATTATACAAGGATTTTCTAAGTGGACAAGTAGAGGGAGACCTATCCAGGGAAAGGAGAGTCATAAACAAAAATATGAAGACTTGAGAATGTCAATCTTATGTTCAGATGGTATTTATTAAGTTTGCAACTTATCCTCACCCCTCCCCCATCAGAAAATATAACTCAAAATGGAAGCTATCCTCCCTTCAGGGCACTGACCAATATTACAAAATTTTAATGACTAAAGGTAGTCAGTCTCAAGTCATGTATAAAACTTTCGAAAGGAATTTGGACATGCACACATTTTTCACCATGCATATTACTGTTCTATGTGGGAGCCCATACTGCAAAAGGCCATCATTGTAGTTTCCTAAATATGAATATCTCTGAAATCTTAATGAGGGCAAGATTTAATCCCTTCATTTTGGTTGCTATGCACAGGATGGCAAGGAAAGCTTAACATCATCCTCAAACCATAAACTAATGTTAAAACCTATGAATTTATTGATCTAGATTCCAGTGATCTTCTCTAGGGATCTTAGAGTACAGAAATACATGGTTCACGTTGTTCTTTATTTATCTGGAGGAACTATATTTTGCCTATTTTAAATGCTGTATCCTCATATTTGGAAAGAAGAACAGTAAAGCCTATTATTTATGTGAAAGAAATGATTCTTGGGTTTTCTGTGGCTTCCATCATTCCATTAGTGATACAGAGTAAGCCCATATTGATTGAGGATTGGTGTGAGCAGCCTAAATCTGTTCAAAAGTGTGTGGTCTGTCTCCCCAAATCCCTAGGCTTCACGTTGAAAATTCATTTGTTTTACTCCCTTCCTTTACTTTTCTAAACAAAACTTGACTCTTTTTTTCTTTCCTGAATTGTTTGTACTCAGACTACTCAATATTTAAAATATTACATAAGGTTTGACAGTAAAACCAGAAGATGACAGCATTTACTCTGATTTGTCTGTCATTTTTCAACACAAATGTTAATTTAATATACCACCCTTGGGAGGTGGGAGGGGGGACCGGGATGGGGAATACATGTAAATCCATGGCTAATTCATTTCAATGTATGACAAAAACCACTGCAATGATGTAAAGTAATTAGCCTCCAACTAATAAAAATAAATGGAAAAAAATAAAATAAAATACCGCCCTTATCCTACTGCTAAAAAAAAAAAAAAAAAAAATCAAGGACAGTAAAGACCAAAAGCAGCGAAGCCTTAACTATGGAGAAGTAGAAAGTACTGTTTTTGGGAATCAGATGATGTGATGGGCCTCCCAGGATTCTTGCCCTTTTTGGAGCACATTGATAGTCCTTAGCCTCAGTTTTCTAAAACAAAAATTATGTTTGATATTACTCAACTAACTCTGTACCCATGAAATAAACTAAATCATTTATGAAAACACCAATGGCCTTTGATGTGACAGTGGAACTTGATATATTTTGGGGTCACTTTTTAAAAGGTCTCATCAGAAGGTCTCTACATAGGAAAGTGCAAAATTTTTTACTGATTTCTCATCTCTCCATTTTAGGAATTTTATCCTCTAGCATATTCATAGGGTAGTTAAAATCCCTTTTAATATATAATTACCTTCTATGATGTCCATTGATCCTTATGTGCATGTAGTCTTCTAAATAGTTGCTATGAACTGGTTTTTCCTTCCTAATCTGTGCTCTTCTTTAGGCTTGGGATAAAGCAGAATTATTTTTAAAGACCAGTCAGACAGATGAGAAACAAGATAAAAAGTTAAGGGAATTTTATTTATGAATAGCAACATGTGAAGTAATTGGAAGTGGGTAGTATAAAAAGAGTAGGCTTAGAGATAATGAAGTTCATTTTCACTTGAATATGAAAAATAATGAAGAGTGAGTAGAATGTGAAATATTAGGCTGTATATAAGCTGTATTTTTTCTTTGACCTGCTTTGTTGTATCCTCTGTTTTTAGAATAATGTCTATGAAAAACTAAATACTCAATAAATATTTCTTGGATAACAATAAATGAATACCATTTAAGTTCAAAATTATAAATGCAAACATATTTTTACAAGAGCAATATTTTCATTACAAAATGCTTGCATGTATAATAAATATAAGTAAAGGAATAAAATTATCATTGGCCTTATGTATACTTGAATTTTACATTAATAGATTATAGGCTCTTATCTATATTATCAATGAGTAATAAATAATTGACCACACATAAAGCCATTACTAATATAGGCTGTAAAATTTTATATGATTATTGCATTAACTATAGTAATTATTACTAATTATAATGATTTTCTTGAAAGTCAATATTTTGTGTTAAACAAAAGTTTAATCACAATTAAACATGTTATATAAATCCACTCACATTTTTACAATGCAATTAAATGTTAAGAAACTTCTGGAAAACTATAATACAAAAAATTAATCACAGAATTTACTAGAGAAAAGAAGGGCATTGGGAAACAAATAGAATAAAATCCCTGTCCACTATATATTCTCTGGTGTAACATTAAATTTATTCTTACAGTTATAGTACCATATAAAATTTAAGCTTATAAATAAAAATCAAGGCCTGGCCATTTGCAAAGTGACATTAAATAGACAGTTCCTTTGTCTGTCTGATGAAAGGGGGAAAAAAGGAAAATATAGAGGGAAAATTGTTAGTAAGAAATAATTAACATAATCACAGAAACATAATGTATTTTAAAATGTTGTACTAGAACACTTTGTGCCATGTATGTAAATACTTTGTAAAATCATAGTAAAATATAAGATTGTCATGAAAATTTTACATTATAAAATTTAATTTGAAGAAGTGAAAAACTAAATAGACCAATAGGCATTTAGAAATGAAAACATAAAGGCAGGCAAAGACTTGACACAAAAAAGAAAACTAGGCTCAAATTATTTCACTATCAAAGTTTATCAACTTACTTATTAACATATAACTTCTAAGTTATTTTCATTGTTAGCCAGCATAGGAGATGTGAGTCTGGTTTTCAATGTAGCTTTCTCATTTATTCTGTAAATCTAGCAAGATCATTATTCTAAAAAATCAAATCACATATAAAAAATAAAAACTAATTCTACCATGAAGATAGATAAATATAAATATCCAAAAATATTCTCAAGAATTACATACTTAAAGTATGCCATGATTAAGTAGATTTATTCAAGATGATATGAATTAGGAAAACTGTTGATGCAATTCTCTATTTCAAAAATGTGAAAGCAGTGAATATATAATATATGTAAAAAAGGATTTGATAAAATTCAACACTGATTTAAGAAAACTTTTTAAACCATTAGCAAAGAGAAACTGCCTTACCTGTTAAAAAATATCTATAATAATACTATCAGGATTCATAATAAAGAATGAAATTCAATTGCTACATCTGCTATTATTTATTCAATATTGCACTAGAGGACCTAATTAAAGTACAGGTAAGAAAAATAAATAAGAAATATTAATAATGGAAAGGATCTGAGACCTTGCTGTGAATTGTAGGTAATAAGACTTTCTATACCAAAAATTCAAAAGAATCAAATACTTTTAGAACTAATAACCTAGTTTGCTTGGTTGGCAGGACACAGATCTGTATACACAAATCAGTAGTCTTCATTTAATATAGTAACATACAATTTAAAAATATAAATGAAAGATGGCACAGATGTATAGAACAGACTTTTGGACTCTGTGGGAGAAGGCGAGGGTGGGATGTTTGAAGAGAACAGCATCGAAACATGTATATTATCTAGGGTGAAACAGATCACCAGCCCAGGTTGGATGCATGAGACAAGTGCTCGGGCCTGGTGCACTGGGAAGACCCAGAGGGATCGGGTGGAGAGGGAGGTGGGAGGGGGGATTGCAATGGGGAATACATGTAAATCCATGGCTGATTCATGTCAATGTATGGCAAAAACCACTACAATATTGTAAAGTAATTAGCCTCCAACTAATAAAAATAAATGAAAAAAATAAAAATATAAATGAAAGATGGTTAGAGGCATAATACAGCAAGCTGTAATATACCCAGGAACAAACCTAATAAGAAATGAAGAGGGGTTCTAAATTACTTATAAGTTTTTACTTTAGGAGATAAACAATAAATAAAACAAGAAACATGTTTCTGGATGAGAATGCTCAATATATTAAATAAGTCTTCTTGAAATGATCCTTTAAACTCTAATATAACCTCAATTAAAATAAAACAGATTTCTAACAAAGTTTTAAATAAGTTTTGATAAGCTGTTTTTAAAGATTGCCTGAAAAATTAATATAAAGGCAAAGAAAAATTTTGAAATAAAGCTAAAAGGAATTTGCTTTTCCAATATTTGAAATGCAACAAAATTAGGCTAATTAAAACCAAATATATGCAGTTTCCTTCTTATATTATATATATGTACATAATATTATATATGTAAGAATAAATACAAGATAGATAATTATGTATGCAAGATAAAGCTGACATTTCAAACCTGTGGGGAAAGAGGACCTATTTGGTAAATTACTTCTAGATATTTGCTGTCATGTAGAAAACCACAAAGATATACATCATACCAAAAGCTAAAGAAAGTGAAAGTCACGGCTGACCCTTTGCAACCACATGGGCTATATAGACTGTATAGTCCATGGAATTCTCCAAGCCAGAATACTGGAATGGGTAGGTGTTCCCTTCTCCTGGGGATCTTCCCAAGAATTCTGGAGTGTGTAATGTTTCCTGCTACAGGGGTTCTTTCTGACCCAGGAATCGAACCCTGTTTTCACGCATTACAGGTGGATTCTTTACCAACTGAGCTACCAAGTAGTATCCAATAGATTAAAGAACTATAATAATAAACATAATTTTCATAATAAAAATATGAAAATAAACAAGCAAACAAAACCCTTGGAACTATAAAAAGAAAATACATAATATTATTTATATAGTTTTGGAATGGAAAACATTTTTCAATGTAGGACCCACATAATTTTCTCTAAAAGAAAATGCTATATGAAGTTGTAAAAACATAAAAGCTTTTATACGCAAAAGACATTATAGTGTAAGTTAGACAAGTGAAAACCTAAACAAAAATATTTAACAAAGAAATGATTGATACCTGGAATAAAAAGCTTAAACAAATGGATATGTTTAAAAAACTTATAGTAACATGGGCAAGAAATGTGTACAGGCAATTCCAAGAAGATAGAAAAATACAAACATGAAAAATAGGCAATTTCTATTGTAAAAAGAAAAGTGTAAGCTAAATAACAGTGAAATGCTAGTGGGATATTGTTTTTGTCCACTTGATTCCCAAGAAAAAGCTTAAAAAAATCAGTTTTAGATAAAAGTATGAAAAATGTGATTTATTATCAACTCTTTGTAATAGTCTAAGTGAATTTTATTTGGAAGTTCAGTTGTTATGTACAATAATTTAAAAATATATATATATTAAAATATTGTCATCTACATTTTTGTTTTTTACTGCAACATTATTTATAATAACAAATATTGGAAACAATCCACATGTCCCATAGAAGTTGTTTAATTATAATATATCCTTATTAAGGAACACTCTGCAGGGGTTGAGAAAACAAAATAGAACTGTATGTACTAACATAGAAAGTTCACCAAACACATTGGCCTGGAAAAACTATTCTGTTTTGAATTCTACTCTATAACTTTTGTTTTGCACAGTATCTTAATCAAGATTATTGTACTCTTGTTATGCCCAGTTTGAGATAACATCAATTGGTTTTCATATGCTAGTTGAAGATTTAACTTTTCTTTTACACTCTTCCATTTTTCATTCATTTTTACTCTTGCACACTTACCTAGAATTTTGTTGATATAACCTGTGATTTGAGAGCCATATTATTCTTGCTGTTCAATTGCTAAGTCTTGTCTGACTCTTTGAGATCCCGTGGACTACAGCCCTCCAGTCTTCCCTGTCCTTTCCTATCTCCAGGAGTTTGCTGAAATTCATGTACATTGAGTAAGTGATGGTATCTAACCATCTCATCCTCTGCTCCCCTCTTCTGCTTTTGCCTTTAATTGTTCCCAGCATTAGAGTCTTTTATTAATATTAATATGTCTCAATACTTTTTGGCTTCCCAGGTGGTGCTAGTGGTAAAGAACCTACCTGCCAAATGCAGGAGACATAAGAGACACGTGTTTGATCCTTGGATCAAGAGATCCTCTGGAGGAGGGCATGGCAACCCACTCCAGTATTCTTGCTTGAAGAATCCCATGGACAGAGGAACCTGGCAAGCTACAGTCAATAGCGTTACAAAGAGTCGGACATGACTGAAGTGACTTAGCATGCATGCACTAATATTTTCAAACAATATTTCCAATAATTGTTTATAATTAACTCTGCTCAATGGATTTCAATAGCATCTTTCCACCAGTCCTTTTTGTTTCCTGCCTTTTAACCCCAGTTTTTCCATCTTTTTTTTTTAATTCAGCATCCAGTTAATCAATTTCATTTTTGTATAATAATTTGTGAACTGATTCTTAGAGGTATAATGACTCAGCATTAGGATATCTGTGGCATTTTGTTCCAATTCCTTTTTTCAGTATATAATTTTTAGTGTACAAGTTGTTTTTTCCTTAACTCTATAGATACCTTTTTCTTTGCTTTGTGCTAGGAAGGGAAGTCTGAAGCTAGCTTCATTTTTTATATATATATATTTTTGTATTATTTGATTTTTAAGCCACCGGAGTATTTTTTAATCATTTTTCATTAATTTATTTAAAAATTTAAGGAACAAAATATTACTCAGAAATAGTAAAAAATAATGAACTATCACTATACTTAGTAATATAGATGGATCTTAACAGGCCTAATGTCAAGTGAAAGAAGCCAAATAGGATTCTATTTAAATGAAATTCAAGAACAGGCAAAGCTAATCTATGTTGATGATGTTGGCTTGAGGGCACCTTCTGAGGACATGCAAATATTATACACTTGAACCAGATGGTATTTACATAGATGTACACAAATATAACAGATTAGTCTGTACATTTAAGATTTGGGAAATTGACTGGATAAATTACATCTGCTATTTTAGATACCTTTTGAATTTTGGAAACAAGGCATAAATTTAGATGTGATTTGCCCACCAATTTTTGGGGGGACCCAAAAGAATGCCAGGTTACAAGAGCAGCTCATCACAGGTAATTACTCTCCAGCTGATTCCAGCTGCAGCAAATACTCTCATCCACTTTTGCTCTTCTGAACCTGCATGTCCAATATTTTCCCAAGTGTCAACAGCAGAAAGGGAAGCTATATATTGTATGACAAGTTTATGAAGCAAAATCTCCTAGGGTTTTGAAGCAGATGTATAACCTCTTGGATAAGGAACTGTTTTCCTTTTCAAAGTACTGTGATTCCTATTAGGCCTGGCAGAATGTAGAGTGTGTTTGTATATGTGTGTGTCTGTGTGTGTGCATGTGCATATGTGCACGCTAAATCACTCCAGTCATGTCCAACTCTTAATGACACTATGAACTGTAGCCCAACATGCTCCTCTGTCCATGGGGATTCTCCAGGCAAGAATACTGGAGTGGGTTGCCATGCCCTCCTCCAGGAGATCTTCCCAACCCAGGGACTGAACCCACATCTCCTATGTCTTCTGTGTTGACAGGCAGGTTCTTTACCACTAGTGCCATCTGGGATACCCCAGAGCCTAGAGTAAGTGCAGAAAAACAGTGACTCTCACCCCAAACTAATCTGGCCTATTTGTATAGAGACTAGAAGCTGGGAATGATTTTTACATTTTTAAAAGTTTGAAAAAAAAATAAAAAGAGTAATATTTTATGCCAAAATTACCTAAAATTCAAATCATAGTTTCTATCAATAAAGTTTTATTAAAACATAGTCATATTTGTTTACCTGTGGGCTTTCGGCTGCTTTCATGCTCTCACAGCAGACATGAGCTGAAGTTATAGACAGTATAGCTGTCTATGTGTCCACAAGTTTCTCTCTTAAAAACTGGAGGGGAGTTTGGGCGACATTGCATACATGTATATCTATGGCTGAGTCCCTTCACTGTTCATCTAAAACTATCACAACATTGTTAATCATCTATACCCCAAAACAAATAAAAAGTTTAAGAAAAAAGAATTAAAAATAAACTTTATTTATGTGACAATAAAAAAAAAAACTGACCTATTTATTTCCACTGTCAAGTGCACAATCTTTCATTTCAGCAACTAGTCCTGAGCCTGAGGTAGCCCCAGATATTACATTCTTGGGGGACCAGTCAGCTACCTAGTAGCAGATTAACTATAGTTGACCCCAACCATGGAAGAGGTAGTTTTCACTGGAAGAAGCATTTAACTGTTTTTTGATTTCCATTCCCTATTCCTTTTATTTCTAACAATGCTATAATTCAAGGACCTCTTCCTTGCTTTTTATAGTATCATGGTCTCTCATACGTGGTGAATTACATAGTTTTATTTTTTTCAACATATTCAGTGAATGGTTTTTAAAAAGGTATTGAATGAAAACATTATATAACCTAACCCATCATCCTGAAGGAGTTGGCTTGTATAATAGTGGGATGAGATATTAAAGACCAGTTATGGTGCTAGCTGGAAAAATACCTTCCTTCCTTCTAGACACAGTGTATGCTCAGATAAATCATGGGAGAGATGAGTAAGAGGTAGAATTGGCAATTGCATCTCTCATCATTCCTTCTAATTAACCACTTGTGTACCTTTTACTTTTCATCCTTGCTTACACTGATTTGTCAATTATAATGCCAAGGGGAGAAGGCACAAACCAGGGGATCCAATAACAGTTCCATATTTACTGATTAGCTAAGTCAGGCTCCTCATATTACTAAGAAAGCAAGCTAAAACAGGGATTGTGAGATTGACTAGGGTGTTTGAGCCCAGCTCAGATGGAGTTGTTGCTAACTCAGAGTATGAATAGTATATAAAAATTCCATGAAACACAGATCAACTCCTAGTATTGAAAGTGAAAGTGCAAGTCACTCAGTCGTATCCAACTCTTTGCAACCTTGTGGACCATACAGTCCATGAATTTCTCTAGGCCAGAATACTGGAGAGGGTAACCTTTCCCTTCTCCAGGGGATCGTCCCAACCCAGGGATCGAACCCAGGTCTCCTGCATTGCAGGCGGATTCTTTACCAGCTGAGCCACAAGGGAAGCCTCCTAGTATTACTAGTGTTAAAACTTAATGGTAAGCAACATCAGTCCTATACTGTGAGAACTCCCAGGATTCTGGCCCATTAGGCATAAAGATTTTAGTCACTAAATCCACAGGCTGTCTCTGCAGAACCAAAGTACTCACTCAACTTGAAGAAAAAATATAAGGGCAAAGTGCATGAAGAGAAGTGTCATAAATATATTACAATATAGTTGACAACTGCACATTTAAGTACTATAGCATTAGCTATATTTCCTTCTTTTATGGGTTTATGACATAGCTATATAACTTAACATGTATTCATTTGCTTTCAACCCCCTCCAACTATTTGGTAAAGTATATGATGGTGGTAGTTACAAGATAGTATGATAAAATCATGAAAAACTACCTATAGGAGAAGTACATATTGCCAGGAAATGTTGAACTTGTAGCAAGGTGGAGTATTTGATAATAATTTTGAAATATCTTTCCTTGTGGAGCAATTTTATCAAGGGTAAACATTTCTTTTAATTATAGTTTGGAAAGAATTGTATGTTTGGATGTTTTTCTTCAAAGGAGTGAACACTACTGACATTTGCTAATTTAACTGCTCAGCATCAAACATCCTTTCTATCTCAGTTGAAGCTTTAAACAAATGGGAGTTAAGTTGAAAGAGGAAAGATATTTACTGTCCCTTTCTCCTGACAGAGCATAGGTGTGTGAACAACCTCCAGCCACTCACTTGCTCCTACCGGGAAAGTTGAATCTTGTGATGATGACACGGAGGTGCTAAGTCTGTCAGAGGCTGTCTTCAGCAGCTGTGGTAGAGTCAAAAATTCAGTGATGATAATCCTAATCTCGCAGTGGGAGGGTGGGACAAATTGGGAGGTTGGGATTGACATATATACACTACCATGTGTCAAATAGATAGCTAGTGGGAACCTGCCGTATAGCGCAGAGAGCTCAGCTCAGTGCTATGTGATGACCCAGATGGGTAGATGAGGGTGGGTGGGAGGGAAGTCCAAGAACTAGGCGATATATGTATACACACAGCTAATTCACTTCATTGTACTGCAGAGACTAACATAGCATTGTAAAGTAACTATATTCCAATTAAAAATTAAAAAAAAAAAAAGAATTCAGTGATGAGATGGTTAGTGTCCAGAACCAGCAAGGGCATCTCCAAAGCTGTTGTCTGGGTTCTGATCTTGCCTCTACTTTTCTTCCCTTGTTTCCTGCTTGAAACTGGCATACCAGCCTGCTTTGTGAGCTATCTAGTTCCTTCTCAATAAATTTCTTCTTGGCTTGTATCAGCCATCATATTCTATTCTCTGATGTCAAGATTTCTGCCTCACTCAGGGGATCTGGTGGCCCAGAGTCTGAGGGTGGGACACATATAAAGAACCAGGGCCAGTCAGATTGCAAATAGCCTGGGTCTGGACAGAAATAGGACTTGACTTATTCTCAGAACTAAGAACAAAGAACAATGTTATCAAGTTAGGATGGGGCCACTGGTTTCCAGGCCAAGGACTTATGCACTGAGATAGGAGAGGGCCAGACATGACATGAAGGATCAGAATGTATCCAGCATTTTATGGTATGTGACACATCTTCACACTGATTACATTTCATTATTCTTTTAACCTACTGGTTTAGAAAGCATGGTCCTTGGGGATCCATTTTCAATGAATGTGTAAGGTCAAAACTATTTGTTTGACAACACTGAGAAATTGTTTGCCTTTTTACCATATTGACATTTACTGGTGGTGGTGGTTGTTTAGTTGTGTCTGACTCTTTGCAACTTCATAGACTGTAGCCCGCCAGGCTCCCCTGTCCATGGGATTCTCCAGGCAAGAATACTGAAGTGGATAGCTATGTCCTCCTCCAGGGAATCTTCCTGACCCAGGGATCAAACCTGTGCCTCCCACATTGGCAGGCAGTTTCTTTTCCATTAGCACCACTTGGGAAGCCCCTTTACTGGTGGAGTTGTGGGTAGAAGTACTGACATCTTAGCATGAATCAAGGCAATGGCACCAAACTATTCTAGTAGTTATTGTAGTTTTTACCACCATACACTCTCAGGAAAAAAGAAAAAAAGACAATTCCTATCTTTGATAAAGTAGGGGAAAATATTGCTTTTACTAAATATCTAACATTTGAGTGCTTGTGCTGTGCTAAGTCACTTCAGTGATGTCTGACTCTTTGTGACCCTATGGACTGTAGCCCGCCAGTCTCCTCGGTCCATGGGATTCTCCAGGCAAGAATACCGGAGTGGGTTGCCACACCCTCCTCCAAGGGATCTTCCCAACCCAGGGATCAAACCTGCATCTCCTGTACCTCCTGTTTTGGCAGGCAGGTTCTTACCGCTAGTGCCACCTGGGAAGATGTTTAAAATTCCATGTGATCCAATGGGAAGTAAATGTAAAGCTTAGGTTTCTAAGCTTTCCTCATCAGTATCACAGTAATTTATTTTTTAAATATTCATGTATTCATTTTATTTGTCTGAGTCAGTCTTTGTTGAGGCACAAGGGATCTTCCATCTTAGTCATGGCATGTGGGATCTTTAGTTGCAACATGCATACTCTTAGTTGCAGCTTGTGGGATCTAGTTCCCTAACCAGGGATGGAACTCAGATCCCTGCAAGGGGAGCAGCAGAGTCTTAGCCATTGGACCACCAGGGAAATACCAGTGATTTAATTTATGGTAACCCCTAGATCACAAGAGCTTCTCTTGTGGCTCAGCTGGTAAAGAATCTGCCTGCAGTTTGGGAGACCCAAGTTCAATCCCTGGGTTGGGAAGATCCCCTGGAGAAGAGAAGAGCTACCTACTCCAGTATTCTAGCCTGGAGAATTCCAAGGACTGTATAGCCCAGGGGGTCTCAAAGAGTTGAACAAGACTGAGTGACTTACACTCACTAGATCAAAACAGATAAGCAAACAAACAACAAAAAACCTGCAAGTTCCATTTTTAAGTAGGTCCAATAATTTAGTAGACATTGGAAAAATTATATACATGCAACATAGTATTGTTACGTCATTCATTGACAAATGCTTACCAATGAAAAATGTGCCTGTTGGTCACTGCATCAGTTCTTCAAACCTTGGAATCAGACTAGGGGCCACTCTCCTTTCCTGTCACAAGTGAATTTTTGCCCAAATCCAACAGATAGTGTGGTGTCTCCCTTGAAAATGTACACTAGCCTTTGGAGTTCCTGTGAGTTCTTGATGGTGTTTTGGGGGTACTTCAGCTAGCAGCTTGGAAAACGTGGGCATGACAATATTTCCTCTGCCTATCAAGGTACAATGGTTGTCTCAGGAAAAACACTCAGAATTCTTTGTTGTTGTTCAGTCACTAAGTTGTGTCCAACTCTTTGTGACCCCAGGAACTGCAGCACGCCAGGCTTCCCTGCCTTTCACTATCTGCCTGTATTTGCTCAAACTCACGTTCACTGAGTCAGGGATGCCATCCCAGCATCTCGTCCTCTGCCTTCTCCCTCTCCTGTTGCCCTCAGTCTTTGCAGCATCAGGGTCTTTTCTCATCAGGTGGCCAAAGCGTTGCAGGAGCTGCTGAAAGAACTAGACACTTTTTCATGGAACGCTGCTTTTGCTCAAATAGCAGTTGAGAGAGAATGGCTTTTCAGCTGTAGCTATTTGGCAAATGTTTTATCCAAAAGAAATGAAGCGAGCATATTACATCAAATACAACAGTTGACTGCATTTTTACTCAATGATAAAATTCAAGTGTTCTTTTGATTATCAGAATTTGTAAAACTTGTATATACCACCATGGGTTTGACAATTTTTCAGTATTTGAAGACTTCTCTTATGAAATCTGCAGTAATATTAACAAATGTGATTTTTTTTTTTTTTTTAGTATTGTGTAGTGAAATATGTCAACATTTAAAAAATCTGCACAACTCACTGAACTGGTATTTTCCAAATGACAGGTGTAACAAAAGAATGTATGTCAAAGCAGAATGCCCATGATTATCTGAAAAGGCTGTTTGAATAATCCACTCTTTTCCAACTATATGCCAGGGGAGGCCAAACTCTCTTCATTTATTTTAACCAAAGAAGACACAGATATGACAATTAGTTGTCTTCTGTTTAAACCAGGCATTAGAAAGATGTAACCAATGTGAAATAATGCTACTTTTCTCATCATTTTTTAAAAAATAGTCACTTTCATAAATTTTTATTTATTTTAATGAAATACCAATTTTTAAATGAACTAATATATTTTTTTAAATTTCTCCAGTTTTGACTTCCAACTGTATATTAAAAGATAAAATCCACATTTAATGAAAAAAAATTTTTTTAAGTTCTTAAAGGTCACCAACAGTTGTTAAAATTTTAAAGAGCTCCTGAGGAAAAATATTTAAGAAGCATGGCTTTGTCCTTTGGGATCAAGGAGAGGAAGGCTCACTACAAATGAGAAAACTATATGTTCATCAAGGTTAAAAGAACACTCCAAGGTCACAGAATGTAGCCTGAAATAGTGTCAAAATATGGATTTATGTTGTTTCCTTGTGTTGTATGTTTTTTTGTATGATGTAGGAAAAAGTAAAGCTTAATCATAGAAAAACAGGACCAGAGTCCATTTGGCGAAACACAAAGCAAGGCTAGTTTGGATGTAACAGCAAGAGCTGCTTATTACTGAGTCACTGACCTTGAACTCATAACATATTATTTATCTAAACATTTTAAAACGGAAGTCACAAAGCTTGAGTTGTGAGAATATCTAATCAGGCCTTTAAAGGGTAGGTAAAATATTTTCAGAATAAGACTATGACTTGGGACTCTGAACCGGCTCTTGGAGAAGTCCCTGGGAAAAGTGGAGGAAGTATGTGTTTGTCTTAAACGCTGCCCTTAGACATTTGACCTATAGTAGGCTATCATTTGCTTCATGCTTTCTAAGCGGCTGGAAGTCTCTGGGCCATTACGGCAAGATCTTGGGCTTGTGTTAAAAGGTGATGAATCATTTCAGCACATAATTCCCGGTCAGAGTGATCAACAATGAGAGGCTATTGCTTTGCAGGGAAACCTCAGTCAGCTGCTAAGTAATAAAGACCCCTCTTAACATTTTTTTTTAAGGGTTTTTTTTTGTGTGTGTGGTGGTGGGAAAAGGAAGGGATACAGAAAACACTTTGGTAAGGGAGTTCAAAAGCCAGAATCCTTGCAGCTTTCAGAATAGAGGGCATTTCTCTAGGCTGGGTCTGTATAAAAGAGACCTGTTTTTGTTCTTTGCTGGATGTAACATGGAGAACTTAGCCCTGAAAGGTTTTTCTGGGACTGTCCTATTATGGGAAAATCAATAGCTACACAAGATAGGGCATTAGGCCATATTATGAGACCTAAATTACAAATACTCTTTAATGTCTATGGAATCATGGCTATTACTAGGCAATTGATCTTGGCTTTATTACCTCTTTCATTCCCTGTTATACATAAACGTAGCAGCTCTGGATACATTCAGAAAGATGGGTTTCAAAACAAATGCCAACATTCAGAGATAATCTGATTAGCCAAGAACATAGGACTTGATATTACCAGGTCCATATTTTAGTGGGGAAGATGAAATTGTGCTGGGGCACACAAGTTAATACCATTCATAGTTTTAAACAAGGGTTTGCTGCTTTAAGTGTTCAGAGGAGATTCCCTACAGGGAATATAAACAACTAAATGTTATAAACAACTAAGTGTTCCAGGAATAAAGAAGATCAAGATAATATGAAGCAAATTTTCCTTTCCTGACCATTCTGTCTCTAGTGATTTCTTACAGAAGTTTACCATGGCCCCTAAAATTTCACCATTGTTCATTCCGAACGTAGACTAAGAACTGAAAGTTCCTATTAAACATCAGCATGTTCCTATTAAAATGCTAAAGTGTTAACTGGGAGAGAGAGAATATTAAAGCAAGAGAAGGGAGGAGGTAGGGAGATTGGTGTTATGGGAAGATAAATCTTACTGTCTGTAAGATGTATTGGGAGTAAGCCTGAGATGGAAGCTACATTAATGACCTATTATATAGTTTCTCCATGGCTATGGTTTGAAATCAATTGAGGTGGACATTTGCTCCATGTGGGCAGAAGGCATGTTTTTAAATGTTTACTTGGGACAAAAGCATATTTGTCTCTGTCTAGACATAAATATGCACAAAGGGAAACTCAAGCAATGGACTCAGCCTCAAGGTTTTTCTATTATTAAAGCTCCTATGGAACCAACATCTGGATGGACACGTATGTATCAGCAGAAGAGTCTTTATTTCCCAACCCTGTGAATGCTGACTAGGGAGCATGCATATGTTCAGAGGGATTTTCCCCTCCTCCAAAGCCTCTGCAGCAAACTATAACTGACTCAAAACATATCTGAAGTATTCTGCTGGCCTTGCGTCAATGACATTTCTATTCATTAGTTATTCATTCAGCAAATATTTAAAGAGTATACCTGTTTAGTATCAGACTCTGATTAGTGCAGGAGACCTGGGCTCAATCCCTGGGTCAGGAAGTCCCCTGGAGGAGGAAATGGCTACCGACTACAGTTTTTTTGCCTGGGAAATCGTATGGACAGAGGAGCCTGGTGGGCTATAGTCGATAAGGTCTCAGAGTTGGACACGACTGAGTGACTATCACTTTCTTTCTGATTAGTGAGTAAAGTTCCTTATGGGCATATGGTTAGGAAGGCCAGATCATAAAGGGCTTTTCAAGCGTCAATATCTTGGATGTTAGTCTATAAATAATGGGAAGACATCCAGTTCAGTTCAGTTCACTTGCTCAGTCATGTCTGATTCTTTGCGACCCCATTAATCGCAGCATGCCAGGCCTCCCTGTCCATCAACAACTCCCGGAGTTTACCAAACCCATGTCCATCGAGTCGGTGATGCCATCCAACCATCTCATCCTCTGTCGTCCCCTTCTCCTCCTGCCCCCAATTCATCCCATCATCAGAGTCTTTTCCAATGAGTCAACTCTTTGCATGAGGTGGCCAAAGTACTGGAGTTTCAGCTTCAACATCAGTCCTTCCAATGAACACCCAGGACTGATCTCCTTTAGGATGGACTGGTTGGATCTCCTTGCAGTCCAAGTGGCTCTCAAGAGTCTTCTCCAACACCATAGTTCAAAAGCATCAATTTTTTGGTGCTCAGCTTTCTTAATAGTCCAACTCTTACATCCATACATGACCACTGGAAAAACCATAGCCTTGACCAGACAGACCTTTTTTGGCAATGTCTCTGCTTCTTAATATGCTGTCTAGGTTGGTCATAACTTTCCTTCCAAGGAGTAAGCATCTTTTAATTTCATGGCTGCAATCACCATCTGCAGTAATTTTGGAGCCCAAAAAATTAAAGTCTGACACTGTTTCAATTGTCTCCCCACCTGTTTCCCATGAAGTGTTGGGACCAGATGACATGATCTTAGTTTTCTGAATGTTAAGCTTTAAGCCAACTTTTTCACTCTCCTCTTTCACTTTCATCAGGAGGCTTTTTAGTTCCTCTTCACTTTCTGCCATAAGGGTGGTGCCATCTGCATATCTGAAGTTATTGATATGTCTCCCAGCAATCTTGATTCCAGCTTGTGCTTCTTGCAGCCCAGCACTTCTCATGATGTACTCTGTATATAAGTTAAATAAGCAGGGTGACAATATACAGCCTTGATGTTCTCCTTTTCCTATTTGGAACCATTCTGTTGTTCCATGTCCAATTCTAACTGTTGCTTCCTGACCTGCATACAGGTTTCTCAAGAGGCAGGTCAGGTGGTCTGGTATTCCCATCTCTTTAAGAATTTTCCAGTTTGTTGTGATCCACACAGTAAAAGGCTTTGGTATAGTCAATAAAGCAGAAGTAGATGCTTTTTCTGGAACTCTTGCTTTTCCAATGATCCAACGATGTTGGCATTTTGATCTCTGGTTCCTCTGTCTTTTCTAAAACCAGCTTGAACATCTCGAAATTCACGGTTCACCAACTGCTGAAGCCTGGCTTGGAGAATTTTGAGCATTACTTTGATAGTGTGTGAGATGAGTGCAATTGTGTGGTACTTTGAGCATGCTTTGGGATTGCCTTTCTTTGGGATTGGAATGAAAACTGACGTTTTCCAGTCCTGTGGCCACTGCTGAATTTTCCAAATTTGCTGGCATATTGAGTGCAGCTCTTTCATAGCATCATCGTTTAGGATTTGAAATAGCTCAACTGGAATTCCATCACCTCCACTAACTTTGTTCATGGTGATGTTCCTAAGGCCCACCTGACTTCACATTCCAGGATGTCTGGCTCTAGGTGAGTGACCACACCATCAGGAGTATATGGGTTGTGAAGATCTTTTTTGTACAGTTCTTCTGTGTATTCTTGCCATCTCTTCTTAATATATTCTGCTTCTGTTAGGTCCATACCATTTCTGTCCTTAATCGATTCCATCTTTGCATGAAATGTTCCCTTCGTATCTCTAATTTTCTTGAAGAGATCTCTAGTCTTTCCCATTCTGTTGTTTTCCTCTATCTTTGCATTGATCGCTGAAGAAGGCTTTCTTTTCTCTCCTGGTTATTCTTTGGAACTCTGCATTCAAATGGGAATATCTTTCCTTTTCTCCTTTGGAAGACATTGGAGGACCTTAATAAGAAATATGACATGGTCATATTTCAGTTTTAAACAGATCATGACCACCACGTGGATGTGAAGTGAGTGGAAAGGGGAAGCTTGGAAGGAGAAAAAATGAGGCGCTATTGCAGTATGGTAGGTAAGAGATTATATGGTTTTTAAAGTAGGCAGAAAATGTAGGAGGCTGTGACTGATCTCAGAAATAAAGATAATAGGATTCAGTGCTTGATTGCCAATTTAGGACTTGATTACCTTCGGGGATCATGGCCCTGTTACCCCTGTGCTAATGGACTCTAGTTGTGATAATGCCTTTAATTCTAGACCAGAGTTTGGCAACCTAAGGTATGTGGTCAAAAATGGAAGGGGGACTTGAAGGACTTGGAGCCATACCTTACTGCCCTCTCCCCGCCAAGTCTGAGATGTTACACCTTCCTGTTAATGCTTCTGCACCCTTCACCTCTCAATAACCATCCGCAACTCAGCAGGTCTTTTCCAACAGCAAGTAGGTGACCAAGTTTCTTTCTTCTTCTCTTTCTCTTTCTCTCTCCCACTACAGCTTAAAACAGAACAAATAATGGTCAGACAACATTGACCTCAAGCATGAGAAGCTGTTGAATGCTATTCTAGATCTTATTCTAAAACTCCCAAGGCTATAGGCTATCGGATAGAAGATACTCTGGCGTTGCATGCGTATCATGCTCTGTAGGATTCCTTCCATTATAACAAAAGTTTTAGCATTTCATTAATCTAAATATCTGAACTAGTCAAATAATAAATACAAGGATTCTGAGATATAAAGGATGGTCTTCTAAGATTTTCTGGTGTTTTGCAAATGATTGGTGTAGCTAAACTGGACACCTCTGAAAGGACCACTAGAATGTCAATTAATAGTGGGATAAGGTGGGACTTCCCTGGTGGTACAGTGGTTAAGACACTGTTCCCAATATAGGGGTGTGAGTTCAAGCCCTGGTTGGAAAACTAAGATCCCATGTGACCCATGGGCATGACCAAAAATTTAAAAAATAGTGTGATGAGGAATAGGAAGAAGCTGTGTCTGAGTGGGTTGGGCTTTAGAAAAATTGCCTGTGGAATCTATCCTCAAAAGTCAGGTCCTGACAATGTTCTAATACATGTTATTCAGGAGCATGCATTTTATAGGCCAGGGTTATTGTCCAAGGAGGCCTAACCTGTCTTGTGATCAACACAGCAGAACAGGTAACAGGACCTGCAAGCTGCATGAGGGTGGAGGAGAGCCAGTGTTTTAAGGGATAATATATCAATTGAAAATGTGACATTAGCATTAATATTAGGAAGATTGGGGTGGGAATTTTTTTTTCTTCTAGAAGAGGCACTGGCTAGATGGGTTTCAGGGTCCCAACCAAGCAGACTCCCATCCTAGATGAGAAATAGGTATAATTCCAGTTGGTTTCACAGGACCAGGAGATGCATGGGACATCTAAGATTCATCCCAACCTAGCATGTGGAGGGCCATATGCTAGGTTCAGGTTAGTAAACCTAAGTCCTAACCCAAATGTTGCTGGAGACTCAATGGACACCCTGTTTGGGGCAGAATTCACTGAAGCTATTAGCAGAAAAGAACTTGCAGGTAAAAGATGACTTGAATTCTCTATCTCTTGAGATGTGAAACTTACAAATGCCCAAGCTTTTTGCGGTCTCAATTCAGCTTTTTAAATAGACACATTCTGAGGTTAGCAATAAACTAACTCATTCTCATTTTCTTTGTTGTCATGCATGACACATACAGATGTAGATTATCCAACACAGATGATAGATCATGCCAGCCAGATGTGACTGCATTTTCAACCTTTTATGGGGACTAGATTTTATTCATATGACCTTTGAGGAGGTATATAGGGATATGTAGGGAATTAAATATGATCAAAGCCATAGCAGAGACTTTTTCTAAAGCCCAAATGGTTTTCAATTAACCAGTAGCCCTTAAAATAGGTGGCCTTATGACCATTTATATTTTTTACTGGGATATGTGCACTAATTTTAATGTACAGCTCAATGAAAATTTACATGTGAATACCATTATTACTATTCTCCATATCAAGATAATACACATTTTCATCAACTCAGAAGAATTCTGCAGTACCCCTTCAAGTACCCCCGCAAAGGTAAAGGTTATTCTGCCTCCTATTTCTATACACAGTTTTGTTTATTCTTGAACTTCACATAAATGTAATAACGGTGTGTAATATTTTGTGTCTGGCTTCTTTTACTCAGTGTGATACCTTTGTGTTAAGTCTGTGTTTTTGTGTATATTCGTAGTTTGTTCATTTTTTGTTCTTCATTTTAAAAGATTATGAAAAAGAAAGTGAAAATATGAGTTGCTCAGTCATGTCTGACTCCTTGAGATTGCGTGGACTGTAGCCGGCCAGTCTCCCCTGTCCATGGAGTTCTCCAGGCAAGAATACTGGAGTGGGTTGCCATTCCCTTCTCCAGGGGATCTTCCCAACCTAGGGATCAAACCTGGGTCTCCTGTATTACAGGCAGATTTTTTACCTCTCTAAGCCACGACGGAAGCCCTTAAAGGATTATACCACAAATTATTTATTGTTTTTCATGTTGACAGACATTTGGATTGTTTATGATTTTTGGAGAATATGGAAAAAAAAAGCTACTATAAATATTCTTGTATGATTTTTTGGTGGATCTGTGCAGCCCTTGATCTTGGGTATATTCCTAAAAATAGACTTTGTGGGTCATAAGAGAGATGGATGTTTAAAGATTTGTTAGACTTGCCCCTATGATGGTCACTTCCTTGGTCTCCCTTACCTGCTTGACCTGGGTCTCCTCTCTAGCCCTGGCTGCCTCCTTGGCCTTGACTTAGTTAAGCTAGCCACAGGACTGCCTCACAGAAAGGAAAGGAATAAGATCAGCATATAATTCCTAAATAAAATGGAAATAAAAGAACGTGAAAGTGAAGTCACTCAGTTGTGTCTGACTCTTTGCGACCCCATGGACTGTAGCCTACCAGGCTTCTCCGTCCATGGGATTTTCCAGGCAAGAGTAGTGGAGTGGGTTGCCATTTCCTTCTCCAGGAGATCTTCCTGACCCAGGGATTGAACCTGGGTCTCCCTGCATTGTAGGCAGATGCTTTACCGTCTAAGCCACCAGGGAAGTCCTAAAATAAAAGAAGAGGAAGACAATTTTCTATATCGTTTGATTTAAATTCCTTTGTTTCTTAACTTAGCCTCTAACCAAAAAATTTTAAGATTGGTTAAGTAATGAGTGTTAAAGAGTGATGGTACTGATTATTAATCACACACTGTGTTGGACTTGAGATAGAGACAATGGAAGACCTGGCTGGAAAATGTGCTCAGTGTGAGTCAAGAGAAAGGAGATCATTTTTAATGACTGTCTACTTAAGACCAAGTACTTTTTCTTACTGTTTTCAGTGATTATCAATCCTGATAATAATATTCTAAGAGAACTAATATTATTTTCATTGTAGTAATGAGCACACTAGACTGCATTACCTGTCCTCAAGGTCATACAGCAAATATATGACAGCCTGGATTTGAACCTAGTTTTGTCTGACTTCAAAGGTTGGCCTCTTCCCCTGATTCCTACCATTTCTCACTCTAAAGGGATGTGTGTTTAACTGATAAGTATATATAAGAGTTGAAGCATTAGTAATTCTGCTTATACTGAAGACTGACAGAACCTCAATGTCTAGAGAAGATCAGAACATAGGGATTGGTGATGATAGAAAGAATGTGTTGAGTTTTTAGGTTTCTCAGAGGTATTTGGGGTCACCTTTGAGAAAAGATTTAGAGACTGTATTTCCTGGCAGGTGGGGAAAGAAGGGTTATTCCTAGCTTTGTTCTGCTAAAGGCAGAATCTTTGCCAGTGGAGATAAGAATTTTTTTTTTCTTAACTGAATATTATTTTTAATAGGCTAGATTTTAATGCTGGAGCAAGTCATGATACCTGAGAAAGAATGTCTTGCTCTAAGCTGGCTGAATTCTACTACTAGTGATGTTTTCCCCATTAAAAATATTTTATACATAGCCCAAATTCCCTGTTCCCCAAAACTATCTAAAAAAAAAGGTACATTAATATTTAATATCAAAACAGTGATAATGGGATAAATTCTGGCCTAATTGTCCTTCTTTATGCCATCCTTCTTACTCTGTCTGATGGTTCCCCAGAATTCGAAGTCATGTGTGTTCAGAAAAGGATCCCACATGGTTTCTGCTCAGGAGTTATTTTTGTCTCACCACTGTCAACAGGGGCTTCCCTCGTGGCTCAGATGGTAAAGAACCTCCTGCAATGCAGGAGACTCAGGTTCAATCTGGGTTGGGAAGCCCCTGGAGAAGGGAATGGCTACTTACTCCAGCATTCTTGCCTGGAGAACTCCATTGACAGAGCAGTCTACAGTCCATAGGGTTGCAGAGTCAGACACTACTGAGCAACTAACACTAACTGTCAACATCTGAAAGTCACTCAGTTGTCTCCAACTGTTTGCAACCCCATAGATGGTATAGTCCATGGAATCCTCCAGGCCAGAATACTGGAGTGGGTAGCCGTTCCCTTCTCTAGGGGAGCTTCCCAACCCAGGGATCAAACCCAGGTCTCCCCCATTGCAGGCAGATTCTTTACCAGCTGAGCCGCCAGGGAAGCCCTGTCAAACAAAAAGCAAATTCAGGCTTAGTAAAGAGAGTCTTTATTGGAAAGGATTATTTCAAGGATTGTTTCTCTGATTTTGTGGCCAGAGTTATACTGTTACAATAAATAGAACCCTCTGATCCTATGATCGGCAAGGTTTATGATCAAGGTTGGACAAAAAGATTTTTCACTTTTATGGGAAGTAAACAAGGCTAGATATAGCCAGTGTGTAGAAGTGGGATGAAAGAGTGGCTGGATCAGATAGCAGATCATAGAATGTTTTGCTCTGAGGTCAGCCTATTCTTGAGGGGGTGGGTTTAAAAAGAGGCTGTGTACGGAGCCTGTCTACCTCAGGCGGAGGTCAGAATCCGGGGGTTCATGGGGGAAGAAAGAAACAATCACAATCAAGTTAACAAGCATTTTGTTCTGATTGATGGGGAGGAACGTGTCATAGCCAATCATTTATGTGACAAAGAATGAAACTTGGGAGGTCTGTGTCTGCTCTTATCCTATGTATACAAGAGTCTTAGGTCTGTATCTTAACTTATGTCATTTGAAGAAGGATGTTTCTTTGTAGTAAGCTGCTTTCCAGATCACAAAAGAACGGGTGGGAAGTTTCTAAGCCATGGTTGTTTTGCAGGATCGAAGTGCTAGAGTGACGTTGTCACCACATTTCTGACTGCTGCAAGATCACCATGTTGCTATGCATGAAGATGCTGCTTCACTCCTCTGGGCTCCAGAGGGAACTCTTCCCTTGACCACACCTTCCCAAGTATGAAAATGTTCTACTGATTCAATCTATCACAGCTGAGACCAGACTTTGGCTTCCAGTAAAAAGGGACTAAAAGATAGGGAAAGGAAGATGGAAAGCACATCACAGGGAAGATAAGCTCTGTCTCTGACCATGGCTATTTTTAGGTTCAGGTGCTAGTTCAAAGTGCCCTTCAATTAGAGGTACAAAACATGAGCCTTCAGTTCCTGTCCCAGGAGACACCCTCTACACAGGATGATGCAGTGGGGTTTTCCACTGAAATAAAAAGTGCAAATCCAGCCTCACTTAGAGTGACCTTGCCTTTGGGCATTGAAGGAAGCTAGTAAGATAAGCAAGGGCTTCCCTGGTAGCTTGGCTGGTAAAGAATCCACCTCCAGTGAAGGAGATCCCAGTTTGATTCCTGGATCAGGAAGATCCCCTGGAGGAGGGCATGGCAATCTACTCCAGTATTCTTGCCTGGAGAATCCCCATGGACAAAGGAGCATGGAGGGCTACAGTCTACGGGGTTGCAAAGAGTCGGACATGACTGAGCAACTCAGCACAGCACAAGGTAATCAAACCAAAAGACCACATTCCATAATGTCCAATATCTGATGTCCAGTCAGTACTAGCCCAGTCTTGTTCTTTGCACATCACTTCCTCCAGGATGAGACATAAAATATGCTGCCTATCTTTGCCTTTACAGAACCCTTTTCATCTCAGCTTACTTCTGTTGATAACATCTATCCAGAGAAGAACACACAGAAATTGCTAAGAATAAGCAATTATTTATAGACACAGGTAATCTAAATTCACCCAGAGGGGGGACAGAAAAACATTTATCTTCAAAGAAACTACAAAGAAATATTTCCTGAAACTTTCTGCCCTCACCTGGCATCTCCCACTCGGGTAACTCTTGTTCACCTTTCATCTTTCAAAGTTCAGGTTAAATATCCCTTTCCTAGGAAAATATACACAACTCCACTTTTAGTGAGCTTCTGCTTGTAGATTCTCATAGCACTTTTTACTTTCTCATTGTCTTTAGGACATTTATGTTTAAAAATTATTTGTGTAATTTTTGCTTATTTTTTCTATCACTTAATATAGCCTGTGAGGGGCTCAATGATAATCCACTTGCCGATGGAGGAAACACGGGAGACTTGGGTTTGATCCCTCGATGGGGAAGATCCCCTGGAGAAGGAAATGGCAACCCACTCAGTATTCTTGCCTGGAAAATTCCATGGACAGAGGAGCCTGATGGGCTATAGTCCCTGGGGTGGCAAAGAATCAGAAACAGCTGAGTGACTGAACATATATGCAGTATAGTTTGTGAACACTATTAGGAGTACATAGGACTTGTCAACACTCTAACTTGTCTGGCATAGAGTTACTGTCAACAGGAGCTTCCCTGGTGTCTCAGATTAAAGAATCTGCCTGCAATGCATGAGACCCTACTTCCATTCCTGGGTTGGGAACATCCCTTGAAGAAGGGAATGGCAACCAACTCCAGTATTCTTGTCTGGAAAATCCCAAGGACAAAGGAGCATGGTGGGCTACAATCCATTGCAAACAGTCAGACACAACTGAGTGACTAAAACTTTCTTTACTGTCAGTAAGTATTTGAATGATAATTTCTAGAGGAAAAACTCTGAGAGAATATACAACTGATTCATTTAGGAGAAAAACAGTGAAATACTGGGTCTGAGACATCAACATTCAATTGAGGCTGACTTCCCTGTTCCTAAAAACAGTAGGTAAAACCTGGTTTAATTCAGTTGAGTTCAGTTGCCCAATCATGACCAATTCCCTGTGACCCCTTGGACTGCAGCACGCCAGGCTTCCCTGTCCATCACCAAATTGTGAAGTTAACTCGGACTTATGTCCATCAAGTCGGTGATGACATCCAACCATCTCTTCTCTGCTGACGCTCGCCTTCAATCTTTCCCAGCATCAGGGTCTTTTCAAATGAGTCAGTTCTTCACATCAGATGGCCAAATCATTGGAGTCTCAGCTTTGGCATCAGTCCTTCCAGTGAATATTCAGGACTGATTTCCTTTGGGATTAACTGGTTTGACCTCCTGGCAGTCCAAGGCACTCTCAAGAGTCTTCTCCAACACCACAGTTCAAAAGCATCAGTTCTTCAGTGCTCAACTTTCTTTATAGTCCAACTCTCACATCCATACATGACTACTATAAAAAACAGTAGCTTTGACTAGAAAAATTAATGTCTCTGTTGTTTAATATGCTATCTAGATTGGTCATAACTTTCCTTCCAAGGAGTAAGCATCTTTTAATTTCATGGTTGCAGTCACCATCTGCAGTGATTTTGGAGCCCAAGAAAATAAAGCCTCTCACTGTTTCTATCGTTTCCCCTTATATTCTGTATGTTGAATTTTAAGCCAACTTTTTCACTCTCCTCTTACTCTTTCATCAAGAGACTCTTCAGTTCTTCACTTTCTGCCATAAGGGTGGTGTCATCTGCATATCTGAGGTTATTGATAATTCTCCTGGCAATCTTGATTCCAACTTGCCCTTCATCCAGCTTGGCATTTCTCATGATGTATTCTGCATATAAGTTCAATAAACATGGTGACAATATACAGCCTTGATGTACTCCTTTCCCAATTTAAAACCAGTCTGTTGTTCCATGTCCAGTTCTAATTATTGTTTCTTGACCTGCATACAGATTTCTTAGGAGGGAGGTCAGGTGGTCTGGTATTCCCATCTCTTTAAGAATTTACCAGTTTGTTTTGATCCACACAGTCAAAGACATTGGCATAGTCAATAAAGCAGAAGTAGATGTTTTTCTGAAATCCTCTTGCTTTTTTGATGATCCAATGGATGTTGGCAATTTGACCTCTTGTTCCTCTGCCTTCTCTAAATCTAACTTGAACATCTGGAATTTCATAGTTCATGTACTGTTGAAACCTGGCTTAGGGAATTTTGAGAATTATTTTTCTAGTGTGTGAGATGAGTGCAATTGTGCAGTAGTTTGAACATTCTTTGGCATTGTCTTTCTTTGGGATTGCAATGAAAACTGATCTTTTCCAGTCCTGTGGCCATTGTTGAGTTTTCCAAATTTGCTGGCATATTGAGTGCAACACTTTTGTAGCATCATCTTTTAGGATTTGAAATAGCTCAACTGGAATTCTGTCACCTCCGCTAGCTTTGTTCATAGTGATGCTTTCTAAGGACCACTTGACTTTGCATTCCAGGATGCCTGGCTGTAGGTCAGTGATCACATCATTTCGATTATCTGGGTCATGAAGATCTTTTTTATACAGTTCTTCTGTGTATTCTTGCCACTTTTTATTCATATTTTCTGCTTCTGTTAGAGCCATACAATTTCTGTCCTTTATTGTGCCCATCTTTGCATGAAATGTTCCCTTGGTATCTCTAATTTTCTTGAAGAGATCTCGTCTTTCCCATTCTATTGTTTTCCTCTATTTCTTTGCCTTGATCTCTGGTGAAGGCTTTATTATTTCTCCTTGCTATTCTTCAGAACTCTGCGTTCAAATGGCTATATCTTTCCTTTTCTCCTCTGCCTTTCAGTTCTCTTCTTTTCACAGCCTCACTCAACCATTTTGCCTTTTGCATTTCTTTTTCTTGGGGATGGTCTTGATCCCTGCCTCCTGTACAATGTCACAAACCTCTGTCCATAGTTCTTCAGGTTCTCTGTCCATCAGATCTAATTCCTTGAATCTGTTTGTCACCTCCACTGTATAATCGTAAGGTATTTTATTTAGATCATATGTAAATGGTCTAGTGGTTTTTCCTACTTTCTTCAATTCAAGTCTGAATTTTTCAATAAGGAGTTCATGATCTGAGCCACAGTCAGCTTCTGGTCTTCTTTTTGCTGACTGTATAGAGCTTCTCCATCTTTGGCTGCAAAGGATATAATCAATCTGATTTTGGTATTGACCATCTGGTGATGTCCATGTAAAGAGTCTTCTCTTGTGTTTTTGGAAGAGGGTGCTTGCTATGAGCAGTGTGTCCTCTTTGCAAAACTCTGTTAGACTTTGTCCTGCTTCATTTTGTACTCCAAGGCCAAACTTGCTTGTTACTCCAGGTATTTCTTGACTTCCTACTTTTGCATTCCAGTCCCTCCAGTGAAAAGGACATCTTTTGGGGTGTTAGTTCTAGGTCTTGTAGGTCTTCATTGAACCATTCAACTTCAGCTTCTTCAGTGTTACTGGTTGGTGCAAAGACTTGGATTACTGTGATGTTGAATGGCTTGCCTTGGACACAAACAGAGATCATTCTGTCTTTTTTGAGATTGCTTCCAAGTACTACATTTCAGATTCTTTTGTTGAGTTTGATGGCTACCCCATTTCTTCTAAGGGATTCTTGCCCACAGTAATAGATATAATGGTCATCTGTTAAATTCATCCAATCCAGTCCGTTTTAGTTCACTGATTCCTAAAATGTTAATGTTCACTCTTGCTGTCTCCTGTCTGACCACTTCCAATTTACCTTGATTCATGGACCTGACATTCCAGGTTCCAATGCAATATTGTTCTTACAGTATCCGACTTTACTTCCATCACCAGTCACATCCACAACTGGGTGTTGTTTTTGCTTTGGCTCCATCTCTTCATTCTTTCTAGAGTTATTTCCCCACTATTCTCCAGTAGCTTACTGGGCACTTACCAACCTGGGGAGTTCATCTTTCAGTGTCCTGTCTTTCTGACTTTTCATACTGTTCATGGGATTCTCAAGGCAAGAATGCTGAAGTGGTTTGCCATTCCCTTATCCAGTGAACCACATATTTTCAGAACTCTCCACTGTGACCCATCTGTCTTGGGTGGCCTTAAATGGCATGCCTCATAGTTTCATTGAGTTAGAGAAGGCTGTGGTCCATGTGATCAGTTTGATTCCTTTTCTGTGTTGGTGGTTTTCATTCTGTCTGCCCTCTGATGGATAAGGATAAGAGGCTTATGGAAGCTTCCTGATGGGAGAGGCTGGCCCAGGGGGAAACTGGTTCTTGTTCTGATGGGCGGGGCCATGCTCTGTAAATCTTTAATCCAATTTTCTCTTGATGGGTGAGGCTCTGTTCTCTCCCTGTTTTTTGACCTGAGGCCAAACTATAGTGGAGGTAATAAGGATAATGACAACCTCCTTCAAAAGGCCCCATGCCAGCACTGCTGCACTCAGTGCCCCCAACCCTGAAGCCAGCCACCACTGACCCATGCCTCCGCTGGAGACTCCTGGACACTCCTGGGCTAGTCTGGGTCAGTCTCTTGTGGGGCCACTGCTCCTTTCTCCTGGGTCCTGGTGCACACACAGCTTTGTTTGTCCCCTCCAAGAGTCTGTTTACCCAGTCCTGTGTAAGTTCTGGCAGCTCTATAGTGGGGTTAATGGCGACCTCTTCCAAGAGGGCTCATGCCACACCCAGGTCTGCTGCATCCAAACTGTATCCATTATTTGTCTGCTGTATGGTTTAATTTACATAAATATATATGGCCCATTGCTGTGTTTTTCATTTTGCTTTGGTTTTTCTTTCATAACAAAGCCACTGCCTGCCTTAGAGGTAAATGGGAGTCCTCCTTCTTGAGTAGAAGGAAAAATATGCAAAAACTTTGAAATAGCAGCTTTTCCAGCTTCTATACCATCATGATGTTTAAAATAATAGCCTAGTCTCCACCAGGGTCTGAGGTTACATATGTGATTTTCAGAACTAATGATGTACAGTGTAGTTTGAATTCTGGAAATGATAAGACCTATATTCATTCCATGCTTTACCATTTTCAAAGCAATTTCATGTTGGCTCATTTAGTCCTCATGAGTACTTTTAGATAAAAAAAAAAGAAAAAACAAAGCATCCATTTTGCAAGTGAAGAAACTGCCAACTGTATCCATTACTTGACCAGCCCAAGACTGTACAACTGAGAATGGTTTTGGGACTGCAACCCAGGTCTCCTGACTTTAAACCCAGTGTATTTGCCACAGCTCTCTAGCTGCTGAGTCAACAACAAGGGTGGCATGGCCTATTTCTATCTTGGTTTTAAATAGATTGTATGTCTTTGGCCTCATTTTCCAAATGAGAGTCAGTTGGGTTTATCTCAAAGTGGATTCTTGTCTTTGGCTCTGAGCCTTCTTTTTCAAAGCATAATCAGAGTTGGAAAGGATCTCAGCAGTTATTCAGTCCAATGCAACATCCCCACCATGTGGCTGCCCAGACTAAACTTGAATATCTCAGGTGACAGAGAACTCACTCCTATGCATGCATATGTCGATTTAACATTTATGACAACTACAAAAAGACTAGTTGTAATCCTTGTTACTTTATAAGAGGAGGAGCTGAGGCATGTAAAATTTAGGCAATGTGCTCAAGGTTACATATGTAGTAAATTACAGACTCCAAATTTGACCCCCAGCAGGCTGACTCTGGGCTTCCCAGGTGGCACTAGTGGTAAAGAATCCACCTGCCAGTGCAGGAGACACAGGAAATGTGACTTCAATCCCTGGGTCAGGAAGATCCCCTGGAGGAGGACGTGGCAACCTACTCTAGTATTCTTGCCTAGAAAATCCCAGGACAGAGGAGCCTGGCAGGCTACAGTCAATGGAGTCGCAAAGCGTCAGACAGGACTGTGTGACTTCACTTTCACTTTTCAGGCTGACTCTAGAGTCTTCTTCCTAAATGACCTATTATGCATCCCTTATACCTAAAATCTCCTCCCAGGTGGCGCTAGTGGTAAAGAATCTGCCTGCCAATGCAGATGTGGGTTCCATCCCTGGGTCCAGAAGACCCTTTGGAGAAGGAAATGGTAACCCACTCCAGTATTCTTGCCTGGAGAATTCCATGGACAGAGGAGCCTGGCAGACTCCATTCCATGGGGCCGTAGAGTCAGAAATGACTGAGCGCGCATGCTGCCTCTGCCTGCCATACCTAAACAGTGTACTTCCATTGCTGCAAATGAGGGTTATAAATCTTCCAAGTATTTGGATGCCAACTTTAATGCACGTGGATATGTGTCCAAACAGATGAGAATTAAGGAAGGGAACATATTATTTAGAGATTTAGGTTTTGGCTTTCTTGGCAGGGTTTGGCTGTTGGCAGGGCAGGATTCATCACTCCCAGAGGAAATGCATTGGCAAAAATGCTTCCCTCTTTAAATGCTCCAAATCAACCCCTGGTGGTTCTGGAAATTATCCCTTTTGATGTAAGGCAATGAATAGAATAAAGATACCGATCTGGCTTCATCATAAAATCTATTTAGATTCTAAAGCAACCCTGCCTCTCTGCCCTTCTCCCTAGCACCACCCCACCCTCTGCCCTCAGCTCTCAATGTACCCAACTTTAACATCAGGCACGAAGTAGGATGCCTAGTTCCACAGCCTGGAGTGGATAAAGCACACCTTCACGTTTCTCAATGTCCAAATTCCTCTTAACTCATGAACCATGTATATTTTCTGATACAACAATCTAAATCTTACAAATTAAGGTAAGTTAGTCACCTTAATTTAAAATCCAATATCATTTAGGTAACTACTACAGCAATTCCATTTCTCCCAGTAGCTCTCCTTTCCTTCTCTTCCCCTGAGACAGAATCAGGGTGCTAGGATATACATTGGCTCCTGGTTCAGGCCAGGGTGGGATGTGGGAGGAGGTGATCATAGTGTCCCAGCCCATTATTTGCTCTTATGGGCAACCACCAAGGTGTATTTCATCCTTCCAGGTCTTGGTCACAACTGTGTCTTCTGCTTGCCATTCATCGTGGCCTTCAGTTGTACACATTGTCTCCTTCTTGTCCTGGCTGGAGGGTTCTTTGGCTTCGCTAGCACTTTCAAGACGTGTGAATGCTCCCCTGCGACCATCAGAGCTGCAGAAGACTTCAGGGAGCTTTCTTTGGGTCTGCTTGGGGCCATTACTGCTCTACCCACTGGCTCCTTTCAAGGCACAGGGATTCCATAAATGGGTACACAACAGGGCAAGAGGTTCACCTTCTCAGCTTTGAGATCCTTCAAAGCTATTTGAGGCTTTCCATCATCCTTTCCTCCCAAGGTTTGATCTCAGAAGTAGAACATGAAGTATCCCCTTTGCCCAAGCTCACACATAGAGACACACTTATCTCCTCCCTAAACTTTCCCCATCACCCAGGTCCAATGTAGAACATTATCTTATCATTTCCATGCATAGCTGCTGTGTAGTACTTAGGTCAGCATTTCATGTTCCCTACTCCATGGCATGTAGCTGAACTCTACATTGAGAGCCAGAGTTCTTGAAGAGCTAAAATTGACAACAATGACAGTAAGTCCCTTCCAGTTTTCAAAGCTACTAACATAGGATATTGAATGAGGTTTTTCCTATTGTCTTAGAATTTTGGTTGAAGTCCCAAACCTGGAAAAGTTATGTATGGTGACATTCTAAATAGAGCACCAAGTTGTTGTCAGTTTGCTTTTCCAGTGCTTGTGAGGATGTTGCTAAACCAGTCGTGATCCCCCATCTTCCCTTCCCAAACAACCTTTGAAAATAGGAGACTAGAAATTCCAGGGGGATTGGTTAGAGGACAAGAAAACTTTTCAGTAGTAGGCATACCTGAGACATTTTCCTTGCTTCACCTAGGTAAGTGTTCTCCAAGAGAGCTATCCAGAGAGTTTTATGGGGTCAGCAAGAAAGGGATTGGAATGTTACTGAGCTACAAAATTCACAAGTCACTGCAGGGCAGCCCATCAGAAGTTATTCTTGAGAGAGGGGAATACAGGTGGTCTAGTTACCATGGAAATGGGTGCCTGCTCTAGTACAGAAGCAGCAAGCAGTTGGAGCCACCTGGAAGGAGGGCAAGGAAACAAGGAAGCCAGTGGCAGACTTAGCTGTTGTTGTTCAGTTGCTAAGTCATGTCCTATTCTTTGTGACCCCATGGACTGCAGCACACCAGGCTTTCCTGTCCTTCACTTTCTCCTGGAGTTTGCTCTAACTCATGTCCATTGAGTCAGTGATGCCATCCAACCATCTTATCTTCTGTCATCCCTTTTCTCCTCTTGCCCTCAAACCTTCCCAGCATCAAGGTCTTTTCCAATGAATCAGCTCTTTGCATCAGGTGGCCAAAGTATTGGAGCTTCAACTTCAGCATCAGTCCTTCCAATGAATATTCAGGGTTGATTTCCTTTAGGATTGACTGGTTTGACTTCCCTTCTGTCCAAGGGACTCTCAAGAATCTTCTCCAGCACCACAGTTCAAAAGCATCAATTCTTTGGCACTCAGCCTTCTTTATGGTCCAAATCTCACATCTGCACATGACTACTGGGAAAACCACAGCTTTGGCAGACAACCCTCCTGCTATTTGATTCATCAGGATATTTGAGAATGGCCTGCAGTGGATACTGTAAAAGGCAGCTAGACTTGCATCACCTTTTAGATATTTAATACGGTGTCTCTCAGAGAAAAAGGAAAGCCACCAGTCTATAGGATGCATTCGCAAGGGCAGAAATTGAGGAGGGAACGATCAGCAACTGGTTCAGATGTTGAGGTCAGCAGTTTGTGCAGCAATGAAGTGCTCACAAGGAATTCTGGAAAATCCACACAGGGGCTCCTTGGAACAACATGTGTAGGATATCTGCCACACAGGAAACTTGACTAGCTAGAGGGCATTAGCCGAAGAAGACCATGAAAGCAGGACCTAAGGAGTGACATAGAAGAATTTCTGTCCCTTTCCTATATCCCTACCCTCCTTTTAGTAAGAACCTTGAAGAGGAGGGGGAGGCATTCATTCAATCCCCACTCTAGGTCCCTGAGCCAGGTTAGGGATGGACAGAATACAAAGCTTGCATTTGAATGAAAGAAAGGATCTTTTGATTTATTCTCAGGTGGAGACTTACAGTACCAAAAAGCGAGTCTTAATTATTAAAACAAGACTTGCTCTTAGAACTAAGGTTGGCCATAAACTCACAGATATGCTTGAATTGTTATTAAAGAATTGAAAATATACTTGGGAAAGAATAACACTTTTCCCTACAGACTGGGCAATAATGGGTTAATTTCTGCCTCTGTGCCATAGGTTTTGAAGACCTATTTAGGAAGTCAAGACAAGGATTTAACTAAAAGTTCTCTCTGGAATCTCTTGTGACCTCCCTTTTTTATAATCATAAGTCTGAGCTTCACAAACAATTTAATGGTGGATTGGTGGCAAGTAAGGACAAATTACAAGGCAGGAAAAAAAAATCAGTTAATATTTAAAACTATTTTTCCTCTAAATGGGAAAATTGTGCTAGATGCTAGCTACTATTTTTTTCTTTCAAGTCTAGCATTCTATTCACACTAGTGTTGTCACTTGCTCAGACAGAAGTGGAGGTTGAAAAAAGCATTCATTTTTCCTGGGATATCTTCATTTTTGGCCTTTTTCTTTTCCTTTTTTAATCCAACTAGCAAACTGATCCCAGATTATTTCACTTTGCACAGCACTTGCCAAGAGCCTGGTAAATGTCCCCACCCCTTCAAACACCCCTTTAACCCCTGACACATATCTTTTACTCCTTAGATGACTATAACAGTGTTTTAACAAGTCTCCCTGCCCTGCCTCCCACATTTGTTTTCTCTAAAACATTGCCCATACTGCTGGCAGAGAAATTTTCAGAAATGATCTGATCATTCCATTTAAAACCCATCAATAGCTTTCCATTGCAAGATAAAATTTCAGTTGTCCATTCTAAAATAGTCTTCATAATCAAGCCTATGTCTAATCTCTTTATTCTCATTTATATCTTTCCTCATCCACACTGAACTTTTTATTTTATTTTTTCCTGAATAGATTTTCTTCCCTCTTTTACCCAAGAACCTAACCTCTCTCCCTTGCCATTCCCTATCTTCACACCCAACCCCAAAACACAAGTCACCCCACCACTTTCCTCCTCTTGAATGTTAATATCCAGCTGGGATTTCAGTCCTTCTTCAATCCTGCTGCTGCTGCTAAGTCGCTTCAGTTCGACTCTGTGCAATCCCATAGATGGCAGCCCACCAGGCTCCACCGTCCCTGGGATTCTCCAGGCAAGAACACTGGAGTGGGTTGCCATTTCCTTCACCAATGCGTGAAAGTGAAGTTGCTCAGTCGTGTCCGACTCTTCGTAACCCAGTGGACTGCAGCCTACCAGGCTCCTGCGTCCATGGGATTTTCCAGGCAAGAGTACTGGAGTGGGCTGCCATTGCCTTCTCAAGACCTACACCTTTGCAAATCTTCAAGCTGGCTTGATTTTCCTCCTGCCCCTGTGTTCTCTCCTTATTTCTGCCACAGTGCTCTCTCTAATAGCTTTATCTCTTTGTGTATTTCTCTTGCACTAGTATTTGCACATAAAGGGCAAATGCAGGGTCTTCTTCATGACTTTATTCTCACAGTCTGGCACAATGTCAGGAAGATAGTGGAGGCATGACTGGCGGGAGAGTGACAGAATGAAGGCAACATGCAACCTACTCCAGTATTCTTGCCTGGAGAATTTCTAGGACAGAGGGGCCTGATGGGCTACAGTCCATGGGATCACAAAGAGTTGGACATGACTGAGTGACTAACACTGCTAGTTCTTTTACAGTTCCTATCCTTTTTTCAAATACAGTCAACAAAACAGACTCTAGCCCACCATAATTACTTGAAAGAATGAGGATGTTCTATATCCCTCTACAATGAATGTGCTTCATTTTAGAAGTTCTTAAATATTTTGAGCCACTGTTGTTTGCTTCATGAGTTCTGTCAGACTTTCCCAGCAAAGGAAAGCACCGGATGAAATGAGGCCAGATCCAGAGAAATCTGTCTTAGGGCTAGGAAGAATTTAAATAAAGTAATTTTTAAAATACAAGTCACTTCTCCTGTCTAGTGGCTATTTATTGTCTGTCGCTCCTTACTAGAGTTGTTCTGGGAGGGCTCAGATTGCTGCTGAGAGTTAGAGGAATAACAGAACTGATTTCTGCCCACGATTCTCTTTTGTCCCACATTGCGTGATTGACAAGGACAAGATGTACTGTTGTGCCTCTCCCTTCAGAGTCTATTTGGAATCCATCCTCAAACTGGAGAAGCTGCAGCCACAGCCCCCACCTTCCAGGGGTTCTGTTGGCAAGTCACCTCAGGATCCAGGGACCCAGACAGAAGTCAAGACACAATGGGCTGGGCTACGCTGCTAGCTCAGTGCTAAAGAATCCACCTGCAAACGCAGGAGACGCGAGTTCAATCCCCGATCTGGGAAGATCCCACGTGCCTTGGAGCAAGGAAGTCCAAGAGCTACAACTCCTGAGCCTGTGCTCTAGAGCCTGGGAGCCACGACTATCGAAGTTGGGGCACCCTGGAGAATGTGCCCTCAATGAGAGAAGCCGCCTCCATGAGAAGCCTGTGCAATGCAGCTATAGAAAAGCCCCCACATGCTGCAACTAGAGAAAAGCCTGTGCAGCAATGAAGACCCAGGACAGTCAAAAATAAATAAAATTATATAGATAAATATATATTATATATAAATATATATATATATAAATTTATAAAATTATATATAAAAGACAAAGTGGGCTGCAGCTTCTGAGACCTAGAGAGCCAGGTGCTGACTGCCAAGCAGATGAGCCAGAAGGTTTGACGCAGGAAGGGTTGTAGCTGTGAGAAAAAGAAAGGTCCTTCAGTGAAGTGGAGGCACACTGGTAACCAAGGGAAACCACCCTAAGGCTGTATTTTGATGCTGATCTTATAGTTGGAAGCAGCTCACAGAATTTTGCAAAGTGAGTGAACCCTTTCAGGCTGTTTACTCCAGCTTTCCTTGTATTCGCATCCGGCCAGAGGAGCTCAGCACGGACCTTTCTCCTCTGTCCCTTGCTGTTTTGGGTCCCTGGCAGGTCTAATTCTGGATTTCATATCTTTTCATTTCCTCTCCCAGAACATGGTCTTACCAAAATTGACTTTTGCTGACTAACAATTCTCTAAGGCCTGATTTCTCTATTATCTAAATAAGAACGCTTCGTCTGATTCATCCAGGGACTTAGGCTGTAAATATGCCTTAAAAAAAAAATCCCTGACATTTATTCTGAGCTGACAGAAGTGGAAATTTGGCCTTGCCTTTCCTCCTGCCATCAGTATTAGCTTCTACCCCAGATTTAAAATGTTTGAGTCCCATCAGGCAACACAAATATTGCAACATCAAATGACTTCTGGACTTGATATTTAGCCATTCCAACTGGCAGCCACTACTCAGAAGCAGTGTTTTTAAAATGTCACACATATATATACTCGTGTGTGTGTGTGTGTGTGTGTGTGTCTGTGTGTGTGTTAGTCGTTCAGTCATGCCAAGGACCCCACCAGGCTCCTCTGTTCATGAATTCTCCAGGCAAGAATACTGGAGTTGGTAGCCATTCTCTTCTCCAGGGGATCTTCCCAACCCAGGGATTGAAACCAGGTCTCCTGCATTGCAGGCAGATTCTTTACAATCTGAGTCACCAAGGAAGCCCATATATATTTATATGTATATATATATATATATACATATATGTGTGTATGTATATTTCCACCACCCACCCCCAGAAGACCTTTCCTATAGCAGAAAAACTGCTCATTTTTTATGCAGTATGGAATGTCAGCTGCAGCACCCTTAGATCAGGATTACTGCAGTGGTGTGTGGGCCTTGGACGTTTTCTTCACAGTAAAGGTAGGAGAGAAACAGATAATCCCCAGAAGAGACTCGTAGGGTGACAGTGGAGGAAGAAGCCAGAGGATTCAAAGAACTTTGATCAACATTCTGTGAAGACAGACCCTGTTGTGATTTGATAGCATGTGTTCATCAGACAGTTCAACCCCAGGTTCTGTTTATGAGGAAACAAGAATTTAAGCTCCAGAGAAGGAGCAAAGGAAGCACTGTTTTCCCCCATCATTAGCCATCGTATTTATTTATTAGGGATGTTCTAAGAAACGGTCACAAGCTGGATGGCCTGAAGTGGCAGAAATTAATTATTTTGTAGTTCTGGAGCCCAGAAGACCGAAATCAAGTAGTCAGCAGGGATGCTGCCAGGGGGCTGCAGGGAGAACCCTCCCTTGCCTCCTCCCAGCTCCCACCTGCGGCCAGCCATCCTTGAGGGCTTTCGCCTGCAGCGGCACTACAGTAGACTCTGCTTCTGTTCTCATGGGGTTTTCCCCCTGGGTGTCTGTCCTCTGTGATCCTCCCTCTTATAAGGACAAGAGTCCAGTTGAATTAAGGGCCACTCTACTTGACCTCGTGACTGCATCTGAATGAAGACATGCACATATATTTCTACACTCCAAATGTAATATAGCTCATAGAGCTCATAGCTCATAGCTCATAGAGCAAATTTCTCTGCTCATTCAAATCTAGGTGGTTTTTTTGTTGTTTTTTTTAAATTCCATGCCAGTCTGACACCTACTTTAAAAACAGGCAAATTCATGCCTTTCTCCGATCCATCAAGGAGTTAATTTCTATTCGGTCATCTGATTTAAGTGCTTGGCACAAGGTAGGTGATCAATAAATGATAGCTTCAATGATTTTATTATACCAGTTGCATCCATTTTTAAAGTCTCTCATCTAAAGCCTATGTTTTATCCCCTCACCTTCATTCTGTTTTTTTTTTTTTTAAGGCTAAACAGAATAAGTTCATACCTTCTGCCCACAAAGTTTTGACTCTTAAATCTTATTGAATATCTAACAATATTTGTCACAGAGGAAATTCAGAAATTCACGAACAGTGAATATACTCAATATTACAGTGACATTTCCTTTCCTCTACTCTCTTGTCTTGTCTTGAAGGTCAAGCTCTCAGATTTTCTTCTTTAAAAGAGCTACATGAGAAGGAAATTGAATCCAGGCAGAAATGGGATCTAAGAGACCCTAGGACAAGATCCTGTAATTCAGTGCTTCTCCAACTTTAAAGTCCTCCAAATGACCTTGAGGGTAAACTATGGGAGATCTGCTTCCAGATTTTCAGACTCATTGGAGCGGGGCCTGAGGCTATACATTTGTAAGATATTCCAAGCAGGCTGGATGCACCTTGAAAACCACAGCAACGTGAAAGCACTCAGGGGCTATCAGAGCTTTTAGCAGAGACCCTGCCCATCTCACAACTGTAGACGGTGACTCACAGCTGACCCTGGGTAGACCCCGTGTGGACACTTTCATCAGACAGGATCTCAGGGTTCCCTGGCTGCGATGCTTGGAGGAAAAACAGGAGAACATTCCTTTTCAAATTTGGCTTTGCTTCTACCAGGCCCAACAATGATGGGTAAGTTACATTCTGGCTTCAGTATGCTTATTTATATAAAATAAAGGCGGGGGGGGCATCCTTCAGAGTTATCTGAAGACCTAAATGGGAAAGCATGTATAAAAATGCCTCCCAGGAAGCAGGCTTTCAATAGTGGGTGCTATGTGTGTCAACAATTCAGAAATGCCATTGCCCATGTAAAAAAAAAAGGGCACTGAATGATTGTCTGAGGAGGCCTTGCAAATAGCTGAGAAAAGAGAAGCAAAAAGCAAGGAGAAAAGAAAAGATATACCCATTTGAATGCAGACTTCCAAAGAATAGCCAGGAGAAATAAAGCCTCCCTCAGTAATCAATGCAAAGAAATAGAGGAAAACAGTAGAATGGGAAAGATGAGATACCTCTTCAAGAAAATTAGAGATGGGCACAATAAAGGACAGAAATGGTATGGACCTAAGAGAAGCAGAAGATATTAAGAAGAGATGGCAAGAATACACAGAAATACTGTACAAAAAAGATCTTCATGACCCAGATAATCATGATGGTATGATCACTCACCTAAAGTCAGACATCCTGGAATGTAAAGTCAAGTGGGCCTTAAGAAGCATCATTATAAACAAAGTTAGTGGAGGTGATGGAATTCCAGTTGAGCTATTTCAAATCCTAAACGATGATGCTGTGAAACAGCTGCACTCAATATGTCAGCAAATTTGGAAAACTCAGCAGTGGCCACAGGACTGGAAAAGGTCAGTTTTCATTCCAATCCCAAAGAAAGGCAATGCCAAAGAATGCTCAAACTACCACACAATTGCACTCATCTTGCACAGTAGCAAAGTAATGCTCAAAATTCTCCAAGCCAGGCTTCAGCAGTTGGTGAACCATGAATTTCCAGATGTTCAAGCTGATTTTAGAAAAGACAGAGAGAGGAAACAGAGATCAAAATGCCAACATGGTTGGATCATTGAAAAAGCAAGGGTTTAGGAAAAAACATCTACTTCTGCTTTATTGACTACACCAAAGCCTTTTACTGTGTGGATCACAACAAACTGTGGAAAATTCTTAAAGTGATGAGAGTATCACCCCACCTGACCTGTGTCTTGAGAAATCTGTATGCAGGTCAAGAAACAAATTAGAACTGGAAATGGAAAACAGACTGGTTCCAAATTGGGAAAGGAGTATGTCAAGGCTGTATATTTTCACCCTGCTTATTTAACTTATCTGCAGAGTACATCATGAGAAATGCTGGGCTGGATGAAGCACAAGCTGCAATCAAGATTGCCGGGAGAAGTATCAATACCTCAGATATGCAGATGACACCACCCTTATGGCACAAAGTGAAGAAGAACTAAAGAGCCTCTTGATGAAAGTGAAAGAGGAGAGTGAAAAAGTTGGCTTAAAACTCAACATTCAGAAAACTAAGATCATGGCATCTGGTCCCATCACTTCATGGCAAATAGATGGGGAATGAGTGGAAACAGTGACAGACTTTATTTTGGGGGGTTCCAAAATCACTGCAGATGGTAACTGCAGCCATGAAATTGAAAGACACTTGCTCCTTGGTAGAAAAGCTATGACCAACCTAGACAGCATATTAAAACGCAGAGACACCACTTTGCCAACAACCATCCTTCTAGTCAAAGCTATGGTTTCTCCAGTAGTCACATATGGATGTGAGAGTTGGACTATAAAGAAAGCTGAGCACTGAAGAATTGATGCTTTTGAACTATAGTGTTGAAGAAGACTCTTGAGAGTCCCTTGGACTGCAAGGAGGTCCAACCAGTCCATCTTAAAGAAAATCAGTCTTGAATATTCATTGGAAGGACTAATGTTGAAGCTGAAACTCCAACACTTTGGCCACCTGATGTGAGGAACTGACTAATTTGTAAAGATCCTGAGGCTGGGAAAGATTGAAGGCAGGAGGAGAAGAGGACGATGGAGGATGAGATGGTTGGAAATCATCACTGACATGAGTTAGAGTAAACTCTGGGAGTTGGTGATGGACAGGGAGGCCTGGCGTGCTGCAGTCCATGGAGTCACAAAAGGTCAGAAAAGACTGAGCAACTGAACTGAACTAAGTCCACAGTGATGGAGATAGAAAGGGAAATGGGAATTTCACTGACACTGTCAGTGAAAATATATTCATACTGCTCAAAATATATATAAAGTTAATGAAATATATGCAGTCCTGGAAAGTACTTAGAAACATGCCTATGCACTAATATGTCCATCTCTTTAGTAACTTCAACTAATGAATAAATGGTTCACAATCTTTGTACTCTTGACTTGGTCTGGTCTTCCACATAGCAGACTCCTCCTAAGCAGATTGGAGCAGGAAATGTTCAGGTGCTTTTAATCAAAGCTTATAATTAATTTGCTTCAGAAGAAAAAATGTGCTTTGGTCTTGAAAGCTGGTTTATAAATCCTTGAGTGGGCAGGAGGGGAGTTTTTCCATGGAAACTGCATTTTTAAAAAACAATTTGGTTGAAGTGAATCATATTAGTGATTGTAGTTTTGAAAGAGTGAAGACATAAAGGCAGGCCTTGACATTGGGTTATAGGAAGATAGCAGAAGGCAAGGAGAAAAACACATGATTTGGGCTCGGAACAATTTGGGTTTGATTTTTGGTTTTGCTACTGGATGTGCAAAAATTGGGTAAGTGGCTTTATTTTCCTGAACTTCTGTCATCTTATGTAAAGGTTGAGACTGTCATCATTGAAAACTTTTGTATTAAATGTTTCATATAAACTATAATAGTACCTTCAATATGTTGTAGATACTAGAGGTGATTAGGATTAAAAAAATCTAATTGGATGGTAAAACCAACTAAACCATCCAGCTTAAATATTGGCTACAGGAAATTTCAATTTCCCTGATCTCTCAAGTTCTGGCAAATTATAAAGGACTCTTGCAGTGAATGTATTAAATGGGGAAAGATAATTCTAGATTGAATATTGAATGCAGGCTGCTACTGTCTTTAAACAAGAGGCCATTATGTTGGTGTGGCTCTAATATCTTGGTAGCTTGTATAAATGAACCAAAACCTAAACCAGAGTTCATCCACTCAAATCTGATAAATTCAAGAACAAGCAATCACAAATAGCCAATTAGGCTTTTCCAAATAGGACAACTACTTAAGCCTAACCAGTCACATCATTTATTTGCTTTACTTTCGTGTCTTCTTCAAAAAAGCCTTGCCTTCAGCTTCTGTTGACGAAGCACTACTAACCACTATCGGTTTGGCATTGCCTGCTTTGAATCAATGTGTGCTGATAACTCTTTTGGTGAGATGGGATGAAAGGCATGGGGAGGACATGGGGATTTTGGTGTACCGCTTTGGCATATTGAAGGTATTTGGCACATCTTCCCAAGATATGACCCCAACATCACATAATACTGTTGGAGAGGAAGAAATTTTCCTCTAGCCTTCTGGGTTCTTTTGGTAAGTCTAATAATTGACATGAGACAAATTCACTGGGACAATCAAACAAAACTTTAATAACATATATACATGGGGAAGATGCAGGAAAACTGAGTAACTTTCCAAAATGTCTGAAACTCTCACCTTAAATACCATCTTCAGCTAAAGACAAAATAGGTTGTCAGGGGTAGTGGTTTGGTTTCAAAGGGGAGGAAGGCAATTGACATGGAAATGGAGAAGCAAATGTTTGGTAAAAAAAAGTGTGTGTGTGTGTGTGCGTGTGTGTGCACACACGCGTGTGTGCCCGTGTATGCATGTGCGCTGGACCAGGCAGTGACAATGGGACACAGACAGGAATTTTAACAAGCAGACTTTACTAGGCTCCTCCCTCTCTACACACTTAGTGTAGGTGCTAAGTCGCTTCAATCGTGCCCGACTCTTTGTGACCCTATGGACTGTGTATACGATCTATGTACTATCTACAGTGACAGCTTCCCTCCCAGAACTGGTGCCCCATCTATGGTTACGGGGAAGGTCAAGGTTTCTTCCTGACCTTTAGGCTTTGGTTGTTTTCAGCTCTTTTACATGCCAAAGAGACACTTGCTGGTAGCAAGTTTTGGTCCCTTATAACTTCAGTGTTTATCTCTCTGTATGAAGGATAAGTTCACAGCTTATCCTGTGAATGAATGAATGAACGAGGAGGATCATTCTTAATTATTAATGCTTGTGCGTTTTTTCTCTCTCTCTCACTTCCTAATCCTTCATCACCTGTGACAATTTGCTTTACGTAAAAGTATGTCTTACTGTAATGGTATTTCAGTCATGGTGCTAGATGGTAGGAATAAAACAATGAGCAAACCTAGGCTTTTCCTGGAGGGAAAACTCAATCTAAGTGGAGTGAACAAAAACACAAATAAAATATAGTTGTGAGCAAAAGTGTTTACATGGAAAGCTACCAAAGTAGATGTATAGAGGCTTATAGAGAACCTTAAAAATCAAAAGAGGAAGTTGTCCTTTACAAATTGTAAAGACCAAGTAGAATTTGCTGGTCAGGTGAGTGAAACAGTATTCCTGGCAATGATCATGATGTGGGGGAAAAAAAGGATTGAAGACAGCAAGCCTGAAATTTTATTTAGGCTGCTGGCTGATTCTGTGGGAGGAATAAATGGCAAGGCTGAAAATGTACTGTGGATTAGATTCTTAATGAGCATGCGTCTTATGGCGAGACACCCCTGGTGGGGGGGGGGGAGGTGCTGGGACAAGGTAACACTCTAGGCAGGTGTCTGGTTAGTGATTAACCCTTAATGCCTCCTTTCTTGCCCTGAGGCCAAAGCTCAGGCCCCTTTTTAGGCCTCTGACAGCAGGAAGTTCTCTGGCTGCTCCCCAACCCCCTTCATAGCTGTCTCTGACTTATTTGTTAAACCTCACCTTTTAGAGTTTCTCTGTCTCCTGAAGTGCACAAGTGACTGATCAGAGTGATGTACTGGAAGAGATCCTACTATTGGAATGGCCAAGATTCATTCTGATTTTTGTAACATCTCGCAGAAAAACTCAAATGAATGTTTTGGCCAACACAATACATAGAGTTTCCCTGAAAAGATGTAGGAAACAGGCCCCTGAGGTCCTAATGATGGCAACAACAGTAGGAAATAGATAAAGGGGTGAATCGGGGGACATTCAGGAGACACAACTGATAGAAAATTGTCATTGGATGTGGGTGATAAGGAAGATGGAAATATATGACTTGCATGCCCGGGTGACGGGTTTTCCAGGTGGCTCAGTGGTAAAGAATCTACCTGCTCATGCAGGAGATCCACATTTGATCCCTGGGTCAGGAATATCCCTGGAGAAGGGAATAACAACCTACTCCAGTATTCTTGCCTGGGAAATCCCATAGATAGTGGAGCCTTGAGGGCTGTAGTCCAAGGGTTCGCAAAGAGTCGGACAGGACTTAGCAGCTAAACAGCAACAGCAATGCCTGGGTGAAAATGACGACACTAAAGCAGGGAGTTAACACACCTGATTTATTCTTAGTTGTTTTGACTTTATCAGCCTTCCCGGGGGAGTTATTCTCATCTGTTTTCTCTTAAATCCCCGAAACCAGTGGCTGGGCGGAGGGGGGTGGGGGCGGGAAATTTGCAGTCACACTTTCCAATGGATCCTACCGTATACATGAAGGGCAGGACTTCTACCCTCTCACATAGTTGTCTCCTTTCACTCGATGGACTGGGCAGGTGAGGGGAAGATGCCTCGTAAGCTGGAAGGCGGCCGTCTGATGCTAACCTCCTAACTTAACCCTGGCAGTAGCTTGCCAGCCGCCTCCACATGGCACGTCTCAGCTGCTACTGTCTTTATGATGATATTTACTCAAGCCATGCAGGGGGTCCTGCAGTCAAGCGAGTGTGTCTGCCGAGTGCTTCCCGCCTCAGGCCTCTTTACCTGTGCGGTAAATGGAGCTGCTTTCAGGTGCCCTTACAAACTAGTTATAAATTACTTTCCCTGAGCTAAGGTCAAACGCAAGGGAAGAATAGAAAGTGACAGCACTGAGGATTTATATAGCCCTTCTCCTACAAGGAGACCAAGTACTTCAAATATATGATCTAATTTGCACTCCTCTGATGCCTGGGAAATGTAGGACTTGTTGGTAAGGCAGAGACTCAGAGTGGGTGTGAAGGCTTTGGTTAACAACCTTGAATTATCAATAAGGCAGCATGGTTTTCTTCTCTCATTTTTCTTTAGGTGTTTTGTTCTTGTTGCCGTTTGTATATTTGTTTTGAGAAGCTGAAACTGACTGGCTTTTTGGTTTTTCTCCTTCGATTTGATGGTGAGAATGACTCCACGTTTAGTGGGGTGCCTTTGATTCAGGTCCTTCAGGAAGCAACACACTGATACGGTGACAAAATGTAAATTAATGATAAGGTAAATAAGCAATCTCTGATATGGAGAAATCTATAAATATGTCACTTCTGAAAAGAAAATTAAATATTGAAGATACTTATGGCCAGAATAAGTTCTCAAGATTGATTTTCATGTATTTACATTCCCCCACTAGAAAGAAGGCTGAGCGCTGAAGAATCGATGCTTTCAAACTGTGCTGCTGGAGAAGACTCTTGAGAGTTCCTTGGACTGCAAGGAGATCAAATTGGTCAATCCTAAAGGAAATCAACCCCAAATATTCATTGGAAGGACTGATACTGAAGTTCCAATACCTGGGCCACCAGATGCAAAGAGCTGACTCATTAGAAGAGACCCTGATGCTAGGAAAGATTGAAGGCAAGAGGAGAAGGGAGCGACAGAGGATGAGATGTTTGGATGGCATCACTGACTCAATGGACTTGAGTTTGAGCAAACTCTGGAGATAGTGAAGGACAGGAAAGCTTGGCATGCTGTAGTTCATGAGGTTGCAAAGAGTTGGAAGCAACTTATGGACTGAACAATAACAACTTGTTGCATGAAGCTATCTAGTGAATGAGAATTCTATTCCATGCTTCTGCCCAGACACAGGGAGGTTTTAAGTGAACCTTGGTTGGTAGCACCTTTGTGACTTGCCCGAGATCTTGCAGGAAGCTGGTGGGAACTCTGAACTTACCCTACGTTTCCTGACTTTCCACCTGGGTCTCTTTCTCTGCACTTGTATGTGAGGCTAGTTCTGCACTGCCTGAATCTGGCTTCTGTTGCTATTTTCTATGCAAAGAACAGGAAGTTGATAATAGTAGAAATAAATGCCCCAAAGGCAAAGGAGACTAATGAAAGGATTAGAGGAATGACACAGGGGAAGAGATTACAGCTGTTACATGCAGCTCTGGGCAGAGGAGAGCAAGGGAGGGTGACTATTTACAGATTATACAGGGCTGGGAAGGGAGGAGTTTGGGAGCCCAGACCTGGCAGTGAGTAAATGAATCTATTCAGGACACTGGCTTTCAGAAAAATCACCTGGGAGAGGAGCAGGTTGAAGACAAGGCAAGCATCATTCAGCAGCAGTAACTAGGAGTAATAAAAGAGAGACCACGAGGCAGTGGGTAAGGCAACCTTAGGTATTTGCTAGTTAGTTTGGTAACGTGTGCATGATTTTTAAATGAAAAACCCTTGCAACAAAGATGTTTGGGAGGAACCGCCAATAGGAAGAAGAGATTATAAACTACAAGGAAATGAGGTTCTTGCATCTGTTGGTATCCAGCTGATGGAGGTCAGAGTGAAGATATTGACAGGTAGTACCTTTCCCATTCTCATTGTTCTTCAGTCACTAAGTTGTGTCCAACAATTTGCAACCCCATGGACTGCAGCATGCCAGACTCCTCTGCCCTCCACTATTTCCTGGAGTTTGCTCAAATTCATGTCCATTGAGCCGGTGATGCTATCTAACCATTTCATCCTCTGTCATCCCCTTCTCCTTTGGCCTTCAAACTTTCCCAGCACCAATTTCTTTTCCAATAAGTCAGCTCTTCACATCAGGTGGCCAGAGTATTGGAACTTCAGCTCTAGTGTCAGTCCTTCCAATGACTATTCGGGGTTGATTTCCTTTAGGATGTACTATTTTGATCTTGCAGTCCAAGGGACTCACAACAGTCTTCTCCAGCACCACGATTTGCAAGTGTCAGTTCTTCGGCCTTTATGGTCCAGCTCTCGCATCTGTACGTGACTGCTGAAAAAACCGTAGCTTTGACAGTATGGACTTTGGTAGCAAAGTGGAGTTTCTGCTTTTTAATATGCTCTCCAGGTTTGTCATAGCTTTTCTTCCAAAAAGCAAGTGTCTTTAATTTCATGGCTTCAGTCACCATCAGCAGTGATTTTGGAGCCCAAGAAAATAAAATCTGTTTTCAAGGCTATAGTAATGGAACTCAGTGGTCTCCCCACTGTAGACAGGTACTCTGGAAGCTTGCTGCTTCATGCAGATAGACAGTGTGCTATCAAACAATTGCATGAGCCCTAGTTGTTTGTTTTGTTTGTTTTTTTCCAGAGACAGGGTTGACATAAAAAGTTGATATATTTTGTTTAATCAATCTCCTAATATATCCTAAATTTTCATCATGTTCTTAGTCACAAATTCAGGAAACAGAAGATAGCATCATATTTATGCCTAGAAATGCATATGTATATGACAAAACAGTTCCTCCCTGGGACATCTAAATCTCTTGAAATGGACTTAATTTTATCTTAGAGATTAAAAATTGTAAAATGTCAGTTAGTTGTCCAAAATGCTATGAGCAAAGAGAAATCTGGAGCATCTTCTGGAGCAAAACCATCACACAAATAAGGCTCAGAGAAGTCTATTCTTTACACAAAGCTGAACAGCAAGAGGTGGAGCTGAATTTGGCTGCTACTCTTCTGACCAAACCATAGTGCCTTTTTCTGCCTCACTTGTTCCAGCAGGAGCTTCCCTTGTTTGGCAGTCCCAGGGGACATAATAGCTTAAAAGATACTATTTTAGTTAAACACCATGGTTTCATTTTTTAGAACTATCGTTCTTTTAGTCTTTATTAGTTTTTTGTGAACATTGTAATTTTCAGTTTGAAATTGAAACTACCCAATTATATCTATGGTACTATTGATGTAATTGCTCAATAGTAGTGTGATTACTGGAGAAATATGGAGCTGTTCTTGGTAACTGGATGCAAAAGATAGAGCATGAACACAAAGCATTCCTCGGAGTGAACGGCATTGATTTGAGAGCTCTATTGAATGGTACTTCTTTGAGAAATAGCTGTGAGAATCAAACTAAACTGTATACAAAAAATAAATGTAATCCTACCTACTTCTTTGAAATTACACAAAACCTTGATTTAAAAAAAAAAGAGAGAAAGAAAGACAACCAATCTAAAAACAACATTTCTAAAGCACTCCTCCAGTGAAACAGTTTAAATTAGTAGTAACCTTTAAGGCAATGAATTAAACTACAATCTGATGGAGTATAATTCTAGCAGAAATTAAGGTATGGGTACCAAAGTATTTTCTAAAACCAGCTGGACCAATTTGATGGTGAGGAGTAAAAAGGTTTTAGAACTTACAAAACAAAATAATCAGAAGCAAAGTAATAACCGAATCAAGTCTGTAGCCTGTTGTATGTACTATTGGGTTTTGGGTGGAACAGATTACCTCTGGAATATAAAAGACTTATTGAAAACAAAGTAAAAAAAAAAAAAGATGAAAAGGCAGACCAGGTAGATATCATGCATTCTTCAATGAGTCACATGTAAAGAAAACAAAAACAAATCACCAACAGAGAAGAGCCTGGAAGTCTTCCTCCTTCAATATTCAGTGTTTAAACTCAAGATATATATTTTTAGGGATGTTCCAAACAGAGCAAACAAGGATAGCCTTATTCTTCCATTTTTTTTTTTTTTTTTTTTTTGAGGGATTTCTTGTTGGTGAAATTCTGGACAACAGAGAGCAGCGATCCTATAGAATATGGATTTTTTTTCAAACTGAAATCCTTAAACTTACACAGTGTTTCATGTCAATTATATCTTAATAAAGCAGAGGAAAAACAGACAAAAATAAAACAGGGTTTTCTCCAACTGTATGTTGTTGACTACTTTGGCTAGCCGATCATCATCCTCCTTCACATTGTTGCAAATACAGGAAACTACTGGGTGTAGCTCTCTCTCGGGATATTCCGTGTTGGCTGCAAAGAACCAACTTTTCGGCTATATTCTGATGAATAGAAATTTATCAAACTTCATGGTTTGGGTAGAAGAAAATGACTTCTTGGCTTAATGTCAGTATTTTATGGGTCTCTCTCTTTATCCCATAAAAAATTAGCAATGACATTATCTAGTATATTCCAAGTACTGGTAGGAGTTTGAGATATCAAACTGTTACTGAAATAGCAGTAATTTAATAAACATTTGCTGAGAATAATAGCCACTTCTTTACAACTAGTGACAACCACCAGGATGAATAGCTCTCAGCCTCCTTTTCTGCATGAGGAGAGGAATTAGAGGAGAGACCAGTTACAGGAGTTTACAACCACAGAAAATTATAGCAATAAAATGAAACTTGTCTGTTTAAAATATTTTAACCACTTATTTGTGGTTACATTATTTAGATTTCCCAACCACTAGTAGTTCTGATGTTCAGCAGACATGGCCATTTATCAAGATTATGAATAGTAGCAAACTGCCTTTCGAAATCTTTAAACAGCTTAAAGGTAAGCACAAATACTACAAAATCATCTCTGTTTCTACTCCACTTAGTCAAAAACCCATGCATATTTTACTTAGGAAGACTCATTTTTATAAACAAATTAATAGCCTAATATATAAGACAGTGAATTTAGTAGGAGCTATTTCTAAGCTTCTATAGTAAACAAAAGTAATAATTACAAGTGAATCTTATTTATTCATTAAAGAATTCCATGAATATTCTCAGTAGATAGGTATCAGATTTGATAACTTAAATATTTGTATTTCTTTGTCTTTTGTTCTTATCCAATATTGATAAAAGGAGAGAATGAGAGAATAAATTTGTAGAAGTAATTAATCTGTTCTGAACTTTCAGTGAAAAGTAGGGCTACTTTTGGACTTGTAGGAAAATGTAAAAAACAAAAAAAAAATGTGAGTGATTGGCAAAGGGAGCAGTCTGAATTCTTGAAAAGTCAAAAGCATTCTCATGATGAAATAGGAAGCGTTTGCCTCGTCAGGTGACTCTCTTGATGGAAAGTGTCCTCGCCACCTCATTCTTCTTGCTGACTCTTCTCCTCCCTCCAAAAGAGATTCTCCTTCCTAGTGGTAGTGGCCCCACTGTTGCCTTCAGCCGTGAAAGCAGCCTCTTATTAGCTAATCAATTATTAGAATCGATTGGTAAATAAGTGCTCTCTATAACCAGGAGGAGGAAATGAGATTCTATAGATTTCTCTCATTCCTCATTGTGTTTGTAAAGTAATTTGGGTTTGACTCCTGCCTGGATATACATCTTTGCTCATTTTGCATTTCTCTCCCCTGACAGCCTTGCAAGAACAGAAGCTTCCCATTCTCTCATCATAGTACTTATTGACCCAGGGGCTGCCTTGAGTTTGGTCTTCTAAAGACTCTGATTGCTAGGTTTTCTTTTTTCCTTTATTTCCTTTTTTTTTTTTTTTTTGGTTTCTCTTGGTTTCTCTCACTTGTTTTAAAGAAGTCTTACTGTAGAAGTTGACCCCACCCCCAGCTGAGTCTTAAATGATGGGTGGAAGATAACCAGGGAAAGGAATGGGGGAAGTTGGGGGCTGGGCTGCATTATGACCTTTGTGGACCCTAAACATTTTTGCCTTCACAATCACCTGCTTCCATCAGTTTCTCTCCTTTCCCCTCCCTCCTCCTCCTCCCCTCTTCTCTCTCTCATTTTTCTCTTTCTGCTTTAATGTGATGGTATGAAGATGAATATAATCCAGGCTCATGTAACTAACTTTTCTGATGTTACAAGAAATTAAAACATTTTCATGTGCTCCTAAATGTATTGTGAAACCTGTGTACCATGGCCACTGTGTGTAAGGGATAGATCAGGCCTGAGTGCAGAGTGATGAGGGCTTCTTGAAGAAGGACAGCTGAGCAGAGATGAGGTAAGAAAGAGGGAGAGGACTGAAAACCTTTCCTTGGCAGCATATGGGATGGACCATGAAAGTCTTGCGAAAGGGATTAGTGTTCACCTAAATGTAAGCAGGTGGATGAAAATGAGGCATTCAGCAGATTCAACACATATTTGATAAGTTTCTTTTTAATTCCAAGTCCTGGCCAAAGAACCTATCTAAATGATGTCATTTAGTCTTTACAATGTCTCTATGATCATTGATACTTGCTTTATTTACAGATGAAATAATGGAACAGGAAGGATGGTCAGACTCATGTGGTGAGGAATGAGGCCCAGGATCTTAATTTTAATAAGCTCTCAAGATTGTTCTTGATGGGTCTTTCTAGGGAAACATTGAGTTCTGTTGATTTGTTTCCTGTTTCAAACGTACCTGTGTGCGATGCATTGAGATCAGTTACCTCCCTGAATCTCTGAGTACCCAGTTTCCTTATCTTTAGAATGAGGGAGTGTCAAGTGCAAGGATTGCTATGAAGACGACATGAGATAAAGTAGATTTAAATGCTTTATATTGTAAGTGCTAAGTCTCTTCAATTATGTCCAACTCTTTGCAACCTTATGGATCATAGCCTGCCAGGCTCCTCTGTCCATGGGAATCTCCAGGCAAGAATACTGGAGTAGGTTGCTATGCCCTCCTCGAGGAGATCTTCCCATTCCAGGGATTGAACCACATCTCTTAAGTCTCCTGTATTGGCAGGCAGATTCTTTATCACCAGTACCATCTAGGAAACCCTTAAATTATATTGGGTTGGCCAAAGAGTTTGTTTGAGTTTTTCTATAAGATATTATGCATAAATAAAACACTGAATGAACTTATCATTCTCTCAGCTTCAAGCCTTTTTCAAAAACTATGACACAAAAATACATAGTTATTAAGATACATTTATAACTAAATATGGGCTTCCCATGTGGCACTGTGGTAAACAATCTGCATGCCAATGCAGGAGACACAAGAGATGTGGGTTTGATCTCTGAATCAGGAAGATTCCCTGGAGAAGGAAATGGCAACACACTCCAGTAGTCTTGTCTAGAGAATTCCATGGAAAGAGGATCTTGGTGGGCTACAGTCTATGGGGTTGCAAAGAGCTGAATGTAACTGAATGCACACACACATAACTAAATATGTAAATGTATATATAGTACAGATTATTAGTGATGACTTTCTCTCTGCATTTCTCAAGAGGGAAATCTACCATTTATTTGGAGAAGACCTGGGCCAGGCACCAGGAACACCAGCCCACACTGCTTTGAGAGATCCTCCTTGATCAGACATGACAAGGGCCTTGACCAAGTAAGGGATTCAACATGGTTTTGTTATTTAGTTTGGAAACCAGTTCCCATTTAGCTTAGGGAGTCCAGTGCAGTTGCTATTAATTAACCAACATGGAAGAATGGTAATATTTAACAACAGTAATATTATAAGAACTGAATATATGGTATTCTTCTTTTGGGAAAAAATGTACATACAGACAAGCCTTCAGACAACTTTTTATTTATGTTTTTAATTAAAAAAAATTTTATTGGCATATAATTGCTTTACAATGTTGTGTTAGTTTCTACCATACAGAAAAGTAAATCAGCTATATGTATACATATATCCCCTCTCTTTTGGATTTCCTTCCCATTTAGGTCACAGAACATTAAGCAGAGCTCCCTGTGCTATAAGGTAGCACAGACTTTTGTTAGATTGGTGTAAGGATATCTGACCTCTGCCATCAGAAGAATGTGATTAGAAGTTTAGGTTGCCAAAAACTCTGGGGACATAATGAGGGAGAATAAAATTAACCCACAGAAATGACAAAAAAAAATTTTAAGCATTTTTCTTCAGGTCATTATCTCAGGGAAATTTCAAAAGTGTTCCTTGAGATCAGGGATACATGTAAGACTATTTTAAGTGCACATTCTTGTTTGTTTGTTTGTTTGTTTAAAGAGAGGACCAGTTAATACTCCCTTGGGGACCTACTCACAGTCTGTTAAACCTTTAAAGAACTTTTCATGGGGCTTTAGAGCCTGGTGCACTCAGAGGGACCCTTTCATGAAAGCTGTTTATGATCTGAACTGATAACAGTGATGTGTGCAGCCCAGCATTTTGAAACTCTATCCCTGCGTGGAAGAAGAAGATGCACAAATTTCAAGATTTCTGTGTTTTTGTTTTTCAATCTGTCTTTATTTACATAAACTTTGAGCACATCATTGTACTCCATGTTATATTTTAACTTCCATGCCTCAGACTGATGGTACTGTACTATCTACATCTTTCTGATCTACATTTTCAGGAGTTTATTCCTAGGGCTCTTTCACAGTAATTCAGACAGGAAGATGTAGCAAGTGATCCCCTCTTCCTTATGTGATTAAGGAAACTGAAGCCCTCAAAGGGAGTTTCTCCTATTACTGAGCTGAACTTGGGTCTGCTCATCTGCTGTGCAGCAAAGCTGGTCTACTGACCCTGGGTTGTGGTGGAGGAAAGTACAGCATTTATTGCAGGGTGCCAAACAAGGAGAATGGGTAGCTCATGCTCAAAAGACCCAAACGCCTCGATGGCTTTCAGGGAAGGGGATTTTTAAAGGCAAGATCTGGAGGTGAGGAATGCAGCTTATGGACTTTCTTCTGGTTGGTTGTTGGCGAGGTAACAGGATAATGTTTCAGGAATCTTAATCATCAGTCTCCTGGTTCCAGCCAGTCTGGGGACTCCGTGCTTATGGTCTAATGGGTAGTCACTGTCCTCCACGTGGGTGTGGGGATCTTTGGTTCTGCAGAACAACTCAAAGATTCACATCAGATTGTTATGTGTATGTCCTGAGGAGGAACTAGGGCTCTTGTTTTATCACTGAAATATTTTTTAAGATGTTATTACTTTTTTCCCTTGATTTGCTTTTCCTTTGTTTCTGTGGTCTCTCACTTCCCTAATTAGTAACTGCTTGAGTCTGCTGTTTGGGATTCAGGAAAGACCAAGGCAATGAGATCCTTTTTCTACAAATGAGAAATGGGGACACAACGGGGCTTTTGTACCAAGGAGGACTCCACGAGGTCCTGCTTGGTTTCACTCCTTGCTTAATACCAGAGTTTCATGTCCACAGCTAGGACCAAAAGCTGGTTGTCTTAATCCTCACAGACATGGATGTGGTTGGGGACATGATTTGCAGTGGAGATAAGAGGACCTTCCGAGTAGATGTCCTCCTGAGGCCCAGCCTGGAGGTCACTTCCTGCTTCTCCTTCCCGGTCCCTGCCAGAGACTCAGTCAGCCAACTCTCTCCTTGTACACTGGCGTTGAGACGGGCCTGTGAGCCCTGCTTCTCCCTGCTGCTCAGTAAGGGCGATCCAGGCGCTCCCTCCTCGGCCTTAAGAGGGCTCTGACCCAGAGGGTGTTGTTAGGAAGTTTAGGAGTACTAAAGGCCTGACTCCTTCTGCTTCTCTTTTATCCTACCCACAACTCCAGGGTTGAATCAGTGCCTTCTCCTGGGTTGTCACTCCACATGACTGGCATCTCCAGCCAGCTACAGGGCCCGAAGGAATGCCCACACCCTTCTTCCTGTCCCACAGGGTCTCTGCCATCTCTGAGCCTCCCACAGAGAACACCTTGACAGACGGGGAAGGTAAATCGTAGCTAAGACGTCTCTCCTTTGAAGGAAATGGTGCCCACTTCAAGCTCCCCAAGGGCTAGTTCTCCTGCCCTCAAGGAAGAAAAGGGTTTATGGCATTTTTTTTTTTTTTAGTTTTTCAAGAAATAATTTTACTTCATTTAAACAACAAAGGGACTGGGAAACTTTGTCAGTTTGGTCACAGTGTTTGGAAGATATGTTAGAAACAGTTTCAGCTCTGGGCAGGAAAACACATTTTGACAGTTTAGAACTGAGTCAAGCATGCATTTGGGTACACATTGAACCTTTAGCTCAAAAAAAATGATTCACTTTTCAATGGCGAAATGTGAAATTATTCCAACTTCTTTTTCTTCTCATCTTTGCGTTTATAAAATGAAAAGCTGTAACTTTAGGGCCCCATAATAAATAATTAACCTCAGACTATTCAGAAATGTTATCATATTCCAAATAGATCTAATGATGCCTTTGAGGGTAAATGTTGAATTTTAATTCACTGTAGGGTAAAAAATGGATTCTGTTGATCGTTAATCTTAAGGGAAAGTGTACATGTGTAAAGAACATGAGATTTGGAGTCAAGGCAAGGATTTTGGCCCTGGCTTTGCCCCCTCTTACTAGCCCTGTCCCTCTGGGCAAACTCAGTTTTACTTCCTGGGTCTTAATGAGGTTAACTGGGAATATTAATGTTGATTTCAAAGACTTGTGAAGATCTAATAACATAATATATGTGGGTTGTATAAACTTTAAAATATTATAAAAATATGAGTTAATATTTAGCATTTGCCCTCCCCAAAGCAGGAACAATTTGTGGTATGAAAGTTCATATTCTGAGTTTGACACTTCTCTCATCCTCAGTGAACTGAGGTTCTAAGTTTATTGTCTAGGGTTATTGTCTAAGGTTATTGAGAAAAATTACACATCATGCCAATTCATTTCCATTCATTAATTATTAATTATTAATATATAAAATTAATATTTTATGTCAATCTATAAAGTTGTGATAGCCATCTGTATTTGAGGATGACAAACTCAGAGTATTAGAACTGAAGAGTCTTGCAAATTCTTTACTCAGAGTCACCTTTTATGGATGTGCCAATTGAGACCCAGAGAGGGTAACCAGTTGCTTGGAGTCACCAGCTTCTTATTGAATGAACGAAGGCACCGATTCTCAGGATGCTGCTGTTCTGCCTCACAGCTCACTAGACCTGTGTCCACTCTGGGTTTAGAAAGGGGAAGAGGACAGCTGAGGTGGGTGTGAGTGTAGGGTTGTACTCTTTTAGGAGAAATCCTACACTTCTCAGGTTCCCTGGCACCCTCTGCCATTCTTGCCTGTGTCTCATTCTTACACTCTCTGTAGGGGTTTTCCGGGCTGGAACTTCGTGCCATAAACAGAGAGCTCTGCCCCCAGCTGGCTGCCAGTGTTAAAGACAAACTTCTTAAGCTACACATGCTGAAGCCCTGGGCCCTCATCTGTGCATTTCCACAAGCCTTAAGTGCAGTCATTTATAAAGAGTGTATGGGATCGTGTCTGCTAATGGTAGATTCCAACATTGGTTACTTGACTGAAGGTTTTCTACCTGGTCTAAGTCTCCCTTGGAGAAACCACTTGCCTTTAAGATAAAGGAGGTTTATGTTTGCTTGCTTTTGTAACTAAAAGTGAAAATGTTAAATATTCTCAGAGATTAATGGAGGGAAAGACCTTGGAGTTTTTCTTAAATTCTTCATCCACAAGAGGTCACATCCATGCTGACAGTCAGAGAGAGGGACAGGGAGCCGGCCCCCAGCTGACTTGCGGAGGCTACTCCAGCTCTTGGGGTAATCAGGAAGAGACTCTGACTCTCTGCTGCTGATTGAGGGAAACTTTCCATTGGTCTATGGGGCATATTAGCAGGCAGGTGAGTTCCTTAAGTGCTTGCTGACAGTCCTTTGATAACAGAGACAAGGTCATCACTGTATTGAAAAGGTCTCTGAGACAGAATTTCTGAAAAGTGTCCCCAAACATCCTGTTTTTATGGCTAATGGGCCCCATTCAGGGTTTCTCCCAAATGGCTGATGGCCTTCACTAGTGCCTGTCTCTCTCCATTCTGATGCTGACAGAAAGAAAAGAAATGTCTTAGAGCCGGACGTGGCCATTAATGCGATGTGACTTTGTTCTTATTCTTTGAAAGGAGAAAAATGTGGAAAACAGGCCCAGCTTTTGGAGGGTTTGACTCTTAGGTCAGATTCTTATAAGGTGCAAGATCAATTGTAGTTTAGGCCTGTTATTTGATATCTCTGAGATTAATTTTCCTTTCCTCTTAAATTAGGGTAATTATACAGTTTGGGGTAATAGGGAGGATATGGGCCTTAGCCTCGCGTAAGACTGGTTCAAATCCTGCCCTAAACCCATACGGCTGAGGTTTGAAGCAGGCAACTCAGCTTGATGAGTCATTGTTTCTGCTCAGTTGCTAAGCTGTGTCTGACTCTTTGGGTCGCACCCCATGAACTGCAGTACGCCAGGCTTCTCTGTCCTTCACTATCTCTCAGAGTTTGCACAAACTCATGTCCATTAAGTCAGTGATGCCACCCATCCACTCATCCTCTGTCACACCCCTCTCTCGCCTTCAATCTTTCCCAGCATCAGGATCTTTTCTGATGAATCAGCTCTTTGCCTCAGATGGCCAAAATATTGGAACCTCAGCTTCAGCATCAGTCCTTCCAAAGAGTTATTATTTATTCATAATGATTCATCACAGTATTATTTGGGAGGATCAAAAGAGATCATGTAAGTTAAATGGCACTAAATAGATGCATCAATAGCATCTATTGGTTTTCCCTGCTATTGTATAGTGTTATAACAGATTGACAAAATAAGTGGTGAGTGGGAGTATAGCACACAATGGTAAGTAGAAAGTACCATTTTGATAAATTACTATCTTTTCAGAAAACAGGGAAAACAAAGTTTCTATTCTTAGTGTAACCAGATGCTTTACCAGAGGGTTTCCCTGGAGGTGATCAGCATTTCATTTTTCTTTCTTTGGCAACAGAGTGCTTTTCTTCTTCGTACAAGCCAGAGTGGAGAGTCACCCTGAAGTTCCTAAGGATACCTTCTTAGAATAGCAAATCATCTTTGCATCATTTAGTTAGTGCCCCTGACAAACTTGGGTGGAGAAAAAGTATCTTTAATTGCCCAGGAATGTGGTTTAATGGGGCTTCCCAGGTGGCTTAGTGGTAAAGAATCCATCTGCCAATGCAGGAGACAGAGGAGACTTGGGTTCGATCCCTGGTCTGGGAAGATCCCCTGGAGAAGGAAGTGGTAACCCACTCCACTGTTCTTGCTTGGAGAATCCCATGAACAAAGGAGCCTGGCAGACTACAGTCCACAGGGTCACAAAGAATCAGAAACAACTTAGCGACTAAACAACAACAACAACTAGAAGGTTTAATGAGGTTCTTATTTTTCAGAAAATTTAAAAAGGTGGTGACCCATTGTTTTTGGAAAGTTGATTACATGGGACAAGAGTGAAGAGATATAATAATTCTAGATTATTGCTATGAAGCTTCTGGACTGCTTTCCTTCTGGGACATGCACGCTAGGATTGAAAGTGCTATCAACTGGGTTTCACATTCAGAAAAGTAGAGTCATACTCCTGTGATGAACCTGGGCTTCAACAAGCAGAAATGATTATTGCTGTGGTAGATGAGCATCACCAATCTGATTGTGTAGGTAAACTTCAGTAAAGAGATAGTGTGACCCAAGAGCTCTATGATAGTAACAGACTAACTGGAGTCCAGTTTACTCCATGTGTGGCATTAACAGAGGGTTTAGCTCTTTGGGTCAAGCATGAAACCGAGGTTCTTGAACAATTAAAGGGATAGGGTACACATATTAAGATTTAGAGTGGAGTGTTGGATTTCTTGCTATTAAGGAAATGGGATTCCAGTGATTTGCAGGTGAAAATAAGAATATGATTTTATTTATATTCTCATTTTGTGGAGAATCCTACATTGGGCTTCCCAGGTGGCACAGTGGTAAAGAATCTGCCTGCCAGTACAGGAGAGACAGAAGATGCAAGTTCGATCCCTGGGTCAGGAAGATCCCCTGGAGAAGGAAATGGCAACCCATTCCAATATCCTTGCCTGGAAAATCCCATGGGCAGAGGAGCCTGGTGGGCTACAGTTCATAGAGTCACAGAGTCAGACAGGACTGAGCGACTGAGAAGTACATTGCTTACATTAGACACTGTTCTTTTATGTTTGCTTTAAAGTATCTTATTTCCAGTATGCTTCTTATCCTCCATCCAAACTTTGAAAATTACACACTGCCTTGCAAATGGACCAGGTACCTCATGCTGTGTTAGGAGAACCTGACAAGCAGAGTGTCCCTACAGAGCAGTGGTGGGAGGGCTCTGAGGGAGACAGGTGTTTATTTTGAAGACTGTGCATGTGAGTTACTATCATTAGGAAGAGAGAAAATTAAAAAAAAGACTAAATTCATTCCCATTGACATTGCTCTGACCTTCAGTTGGGTATCCTGAGTGTAATTTTCTAAGCAATATGGTGTTTATTATATTAAACAAATTACTGGAAAATAATACTTTTCTCTGTAACTGAGACTGATTATTCTTTCGTTCTCTTTGCAACCATGGTACTTTATTTTTAAAATTATGAAAAAAGCTAAGCGCACCCTGAAATCAGAGGATTCTCAGTTTACTTTATTATACTTTGAATTTGATTAATTCACTTCCGAGTTGCCTTACTAAATGTTTGAACTTGTAGATAGAGAAAAATTTCACATTCAGAAAAAATGGATTTTTTACCAGTCCTGCAGTACTTATTTGCTTGAGTTGGCAAGGAGTAACTTGCTACAAAACTTGTAAGTAAATCTTTCAAGTGATAAGCAGAGTTTTGCTTGCCAGTTCTCTCCAGAAATTAAATAAATTAAAGTGAGATAAATAGTTGAAGAATAGATATGAAGTAAAAGAAGATTTTTCCCAATATAGATGCTTTGGATTTTAGGATTTGGTACATACTGGTCTATGTATAGGACTCTTTTGAATCAGAACACAAATAAGAGTTTTATTTTTAACCATAATTTTGTCTGATTAACTCTTTTTCAAGTCATGACTAGGTTATCTGATGAGGAGGATTTTTTTTTAATAGACTTTACTTTTTAAAGCAGTTTTCAGTTCAGAGCAAAATTGAGTAAAAGGTACAGAGATTTCTCACATACTTACTGTCCCTACAGGGTCAAAACCCCCTCCATCATCAGCATCCTATACCAAAGTAGTACGCTGATGAAACTACATGATGTGTCATGATCATCCAAATTCCCTAGTTTATATCAGGGTTCACTGTTGCTTTTGTACATCCTGTAGGTTGGACAAATATATAGCAACATATGTTCACCATTATAATATCATACAAAATAGTTTCACTGCCCTAAAGTGTCCTTAATGTTCTACTTGTACATTCGTCTCACTCCTCAACCTATGACAATCTCTGATCTTTTTATTATCTCTGTAGTTTTGTTTTCTAGGATGTCATATAGTTGGGATGATAGAGTATCTTTTTCAAACTGGCTTATTTTGCTTAGTAATATGCGTGAAAGTTTCTTCCATGTTTTTCATAGCTTGATTGCTCATTTCTTTTTAGAAATAATGCTTCACACAAAAAATACTTCATTGTCTGGGTATACCACAGTTTATCCATTAGACTACTGGAAAGTATCTTGTTTGCTTCCAGGTTTTGGCAGTTATGAATAAAGCTGCCATAAACATAGTCAATTTGGGTAAATATCAAGGAGAGCAATTGTTGGATTGCATGGTAAGAGAATGTTAAATTTTGTAAAAAACTGCAAAACTGTCTTCAAAGTAGCTGTACCATTTTGCATTTCACAAGTAATAAAATAGATTTCCTGATGCTCCATGTCTTTGTCCACATTTGATGTTGTCAGGATTTTGGATTTTGGCTATTTTAATATTTTAATAGGTACATAGTAATATTTTATTGTTTTAATTTGCATTTCCCTGATAACAGTTGATGTGTGGCATCTTTTTGTAGGCTTATTTGTCATCTGTATTTCTTTTTGGGGAGGCATTTGTTAAGAGCATTGGACCTTTTTAAATTGGGCTGTTTGTTCCCATATTGTTGAGTCTTATGAATTATTTGTATACTATGCAGAGCAATCTTTTATCAGGTATCTTTTGGAAATATTTTCACCCTGTCATGTGTCTTCTCATGTTTTTGACAGTACTTTTGCATTTCAGAAGATTTTACTTTCAATGAAGTCCATATTATCAATCATTTTTTTCATGGATTTTGACTTTTGTGTTGTATCTAAAAAGTCATTGTCATATCCAAGGCCACCTAGATTTTCTCCAATGTTGTATTCTATGAGTTTTACAGTTTTATTTTTTAGTCTGTGATCAATTTTAATTTTCATGAAGGGTGTAAAGTCTATGTTTGGATTTTTTTTTTAACACATGGATATCGGCTTGTTTCAGCACTATTTGTTGAAAACATTGCCTTTGTTCTATTGTATTGTCTCAGCTCTATTGTCAAAGACCAGCTAACTGCATGTATGGATGTCTGTTTCTGGGTTTTCTATTCTTTTCCATTAATTTGCCTATTCTTTCACCAAATCTATACTCTCTTGATTGTTGTAACTTTGTAATAAGGCTTGAAGTTGGGTAGTGTCAGTCCTTCAGTTTTGTTCTTCAGTGTTATGTTGGCTATTCTGGTTTTTATTTAGCCTTTACATATAAACTTTATCTAGGGTGAAACAGATCACCAGCCCAGGTTGGATGCATGAGACAAGTGCTCGGGCCTGGTGCACTGGGAAGACCCAGAGGGATCGGGTAGAGAGGGAGGTGGGAGGGGGGATTGGAATGGGGAATACATGTAAATCCATGGCTGATTCATGTCAATGTATGACAAAAACCACTATAATATTGTAAAGTAATTAGCCTCCAACTAATAAAAATAAATGAAAAAAATAAAAAATAAAATAAAATCAGTTTGTCAATGTCCACAAAGAAAAAAAAAACTGAGTTTTTTGACTGGGTTTATATTGAATCATTAGATCAAGTTAGGAAAAATAATATCTCGAGAATATTGTCTGCCTACCCATGAAAATGGAATCTCTCTCTGTTCATTCAGTTCTTATTTGATTCCTTTAATCAGAGACTTGTGAAGTGAAAGTCACTCAGTTGCGCCTTACTCTTTGCAACCCCAGGGACTGTAGAGTCCATGGAATTCTCCAGGCCAGAATACTGGAGTGGGTAGCCATTCTCTTCTCCAGGAGATCTTCCCAACTCAGAGATTGAAACCTGATCTCCCACACTGCAGACAGATTCTTTACCAGTTGAGCCACCAGGAAAGCCCAATATATTGCAATATACATTATATATTATAATATTATAATAAAGTATTCTATGATATATTAAATATAAATATAATGTAATATAAATATATAATATTATAAAGCCACCAGGGAAGCCCAATATTTATATAATTCCTCATTATAAATATTGTAGATATTTTGTTAGGTTTCTCAGTTCAGTTCAGTCGCTCAGTCATGTCCGACTCTTTGCAACCATGAACCACAGCACGTCAAGCCTCCCTGTCCGTCACCAACTCCCAGAGTTTACCAAGACACGTCCATTGAGTCGGTGATGCCACCCAACCATCTTATCCTCTGTCGTCCCCTTCTTCTCCTGCCCTCAATCTTTCCCAGCATCAGGGTCTTTTCAAATGAGTCAGTTCTTCACATCAGGTGGCCAAAGTATTGGAGTTTCAGCTTCAACATCAGTCCTTCCAATGAACACCCAGGATTGATCTCCTTTAGGATGGACTGGATGGATCTCCTTGCAGTCCAAGGGACTCTCAAGAGTCTTCTCCAACACCACAGTTCAAAAGCATCAATTCTTTGGCACTCAGCTTTCTTTATAGTCCAATTCTCACATCCACACGTGACTACTAGAAAAACCATAGCCTTGACTAGACAGACCTTTGTTGTTAGGTTTAGATATACCTAAATATTTCATTTTTTGGCATACTAATTTAAATGGAATTGTGTTTTTAATTACAAATTCCATTTGCTCATTGCTAGTATATAGGAAAGCAGTTGACTTTCATATATTAATCTTGTATTCTGCAGCCTTTTTATAATTGCTTGTTAGTTTTAGGACTTTTTTTCTGATGATACTTTTGGATTTGCTACATAGACAGTCATGTCATCTAAGAACAAAGACAGTTTTATTTCTTTCTACCCAGTTCTGTGTACCTCTTATTTCCTTTTCTTGTCTCATTGTATTAACTAGGAATTTGGTGTAATGTTGAAAAGGAGTGGTGAGAAAGGACATCCTTTCCTTATTCCTGATCTTGGTGGGAAACCTTCTAGCTTCCCAGCATGAGGTATGATTTAGCTGTATGTTTTCTATAGATGTTCTTTATCAACTTGATGATGAGGACTTCTAATGCAATTTTTAAAACATGCTAAGTTAGACAAAAGAAGTATTAATGTTCTGTTTTAAAGATATAAAGACTTTCTCTCATGAAAGAAATAGGTGCTCATTATACCACTTTACAGGAATTGAAACACTTAAAAGTAAAAAAAAAAAAATCCTCATAAATCATGTCTAATTTTTGGATCCAGAATGTTTTCAACTGATGTTCATGTATGTATATCTATTGTATTATACATTTACCCACTCACCCATCAATGCCATCCATTCATCATTTTTAAAGCATCTGGTTTTCCCGCTCATCTTTATAAAAGTATGCCTGTCTTTCATTGGAATAAACTAAAGTTTTGATTCTGCTATCTCTTTTGAGCTCTTTGAATTTGCTGCCATTTTGGGGACACTTCATTCTCTTTTCAGTTCCACGAGTCGCTACCATTCTCTTCTGCCAATTACTGACTTAAACTGGTCACCACAAAGGCGACTTGTATTCCATGGAGCTATCAAGCTGATGGGGTGTAGATGTCTTACCTTCCCTTCCTCTCTGTACTTACAGTCTCCCCAAGACTGCCAAACTGGACTACAACTATATATATTATTGATTTTTCTACTCAGGTACTAACATGAAATAACCTTTTTTTTTTTTTCAGAAAGATTTGTGAATGTATTCTTCTGAGCTTTTACATGGATTTAATGTTTTTTTCCTTAATAATAATATAGTTTACAACAAACTTTTCATTCACAATTCTTTTCCCTTCCCCCAAATCCAGGTTTTTTTTTTAATTTTTTTTCTGGTTTATTATATACATCTCCCATAATTTTTATTCCTCCACCTGTGTGCTTTGAATTTAGGGAAAACTTTGGCCATCTTTTTGTTAATTCAGTATGCAATTCTCTCCATTATGATACTCACTACTTAATGCTTTTAATTTTAGTTTTTGATATATTTTTAATTTCTCCTTTGCCAAAAGGAGCCGGGGTTTTTTTTTTAAACACTTTATTAGCACCGCAAATGTGTCTGTATGTGTATATATAGATTGAATTTATTTCCCACTGTGATTTTCCTGTATCTCAAATTATTTCTTATTAGGCGACATTTACTATGGCTTCTCAGGTAAGCATCTTTAGAGTAGCTTATTTTCTTCACGTGTCTGGTGATTTTTGCTTGTCTGTTCACTTTTACAAATAGAAATCTCTGATCATATTGACAGTTAGCTTCTGTGATTCCCCTTAGCACATACATAAATCATTGTTGAATCCCTCAGCAGGTGTCTCAGGATGGGAGTTCTGTTGTAATGAGGTGAAGTCTTGCACTTTTTAGCACAGTCATGAGAAACATAGCAGGTTCTTACAGAAATAGATTTCTTCATACAAAGTAAAATTTGTCATGGTGCCGCTCCCTTGGTTTGCCTATTCTGCAACTGTTAAGTAGAATTCGCTCAGGCGAGTTATTTGTATATAATTATAAACTCAGGGAATTTATTCCAATTTAACTCTTTCTTGATTAAAAATGAAACGATTTAAAGCTTCAGGTTTGGTTTTTGTTTTTGTTTTTTACCCTAGAATATTCTTCTCTTTATTTCATAACTTAGCTATTCAGTGCTGGTATGAACTATACAAATTGAACTACAGTGATATCATTGGCATTATTTACTAGATATTCTGCACTAGATACATGAACTTGCTTGGTCCAAGAGTGGTCAAGAGAAAGCTTTTTAAAATTAACTGGTTGCTTTTAAAATTTTCTACTTTTGCTATTTGTGCTGTTTTTAAGTTGTGCTGAGCATATTTAATTATTTCTATTTCTAAACAATTATTGTTCTTTAAAATGCAGAATATGAATGGTAGCATTTGATAAGAGGGTAGTCTCTGTGTAAAGGGTATAGAGTTTTATGTGTGTGCAAATATGTATAAAAACAAATTGACATACTTGAGATAGGAGTATTGCTGTTCAGATACTTAATACTAGGGGTTGGCAAAGTACTATGTATTGGTCATATCCAGCTACAACTGTTTTATAAATAGTTTTCTTAGACCACAGTCATGCCAATTTGTTTACACATTGTCTATGTATGTCTTCATACTGCAGCCAACAGAACTGAGCAGTTTTCAGTGGAGACCATAAAACCACAAAGTCTAAAGTATTTATGGTCTGTCCATTTACAGAAAATATTTTCCAACCCCGACTCTGTATCTATGCATGATTGCTCTATATAATCTGTAAACAATGAAAAAAGGTATGTTAAATATTCCCATTCATGTTGTATTTTTATCATTTGTTTTTATAGTGTTTAATTTCTGTGTAATACAATATTACCCTTTATAGTTTAACATGTACAAACATGAAGCCATAATTTCTCTGATTATCTCATTAATAATTATAAAGTAGAGTTTTTTCTTTTTATGATTCCTAATATTAAGTGTTGAAACAGTGAGCAGACTTTATTTTTCGGGGCTCCAAAATCACTGCAGATGGTGACTGCAGCCAGGAAATTAAAAGACGTTTACTCCTTGGAAGAAAAGTTATGACCAACCTAGACAGCATATTAAAAAGCAGAGACATTACTTTGCCAACAAAGGTCTGTCTAGTCAAAGCTCTGGTTTTTCCAGTAGTCATGTATGGATGTGAGAGTTGGACTATAAGGAAAACTGGGCTCCAAAGAATTAATACTTTTGAACTATGGTGTTGGAGAAGACTCTCCAGAGTCCCTTGGACTGCAAGGAGATCCAACCAGTCCATCCTAAAGTAAATCAGTCTTGAATATTCATTGGAAGGACTGATGCTGAAGCTGAAACTCTAATACTTTGGCCACCTGATGCAAAGAACTGACTTATTTGAAAAGTACCTGATGCTGGGAAAGAGTGAAGGCAGGAGGAGAAGGGGATGACAGAGGAGGAGATGGCTGGATGGCATCACTGACTCAATGGACATGAATTTGAGTAAACTCTGGGAGTTGGTGATGGACAGGAAGGCCTTGCGTGCTGCAGTCCATGGGGTCGCAGAGTCAGACACGACTGAGTGACTGAACTGAACTGATTAAGTGTTGAAACTGCTGCTCCTTTTTGGTTTACATTTGATTTTTTTTTTTGAGGTCTTGTTTCCCTAGCTTCTAACATTTTTTTTGTTGTTGTTTTGTTTCTTTAAACTTTTTATTTTGTATTGGGGTATAGCCAATTATCAATCTTGTAGTAATTTCAGGTGAATAGTGAAGGGACTCAGCCATACATATCCATGTATCCTTTCTACTCCAAACTCCCCTCCTGTTCAGGCTGCCACATAATATTGCAACCTCCAACTTTTTAAGGTACTTTGTTTAGCAATATATCACCTAGTGTGGTTAAATAATTGTGGCTACCTATCACATAAATTTGTGTATTGTTTGGATCAGTTTCCTTCAAGTCTATAGCTTGTCTTTTAATTTTATTAACAGTTTTTCTTTTTTTGCAGACCAGAAGTTTTAAATTTTAATAAAATCCAACTTACCATTGTTTTCTTTTATTTATCCTGTTTTTGTTGTATCCAAGAAGTCTGCTGCTGTATGAAGACGTACATAGACAATGTGTATACAAATTGGCATGACTGTGATCTAAGAAAACTATTCTTAAAACAGTTGCAGCTGGATTTGGCCAGCAGGCAGTATTTTGCCAACCCCTTGTCATCTAGATTTTCTCCTGTTATCTTCTAGGAGTCATATAGGTTTGCATTTTACATGCAAGTCTATGATCCACTTTGGGCAAATTTTTGTGAAAGATATAAAATCTGTTGTTGTTTAGTCACTAAGTTGAGTCTGACTCTGTTGAGACCCCATGAACTATAGCCCACCAGGCTCCTCTGTCCATGGGATTTCCCAGGGAAAAACACTGGAGCGGGTTGCATTTCCTTCTCCAGGGCATCATCCCAACCCAGAGATAGAACTCACATCTCATGCAGTGACAGGTGGATTCTTTACCACTGAACCACAAGGGAAGCTGCAAGATCTATCTTTATCCACCTTTTCCCATGTGAATGTCCAGTTCTAAGGTCATTTGGAGACTGTCTTTTCTCCAATGAATTGCTTTTGCTCCTCTGGCAAAGATAAATTGAATGTAGTTGTGTATGTCTATTTCTGGGCTCTTTTATTCCATTGATCTGTTTATTCTTTCCCCAGTACCACACTCTTGATTTCTGTGGTTTTATAATAAGGCTATAGAAGTTGGATAGCATTAGTCCTCCAACTTCGTTCTTCTTCTTCAGTCTTGTGTTGGCTGCTTGGTCTTTTGTCTTTCCATATACACTTTAGAATCAGTTTGTCAGTATACACACAGTAACTTACCAGGGTTTTGGTTGGGTTTGTGTTGAAGTCCTTGCCCCTAGCAGCAACCACCAACTTTGCTTTCCTCCCCTGCTGCCCTGTATACATCCCCTCATCTGAATCAGTTGTCCACTCTTTTCTGCAAATCTTCCACTGGGCACATTCTGAACTGTTATCTCCCAGCATTCTTACTATGAACCAATTTTTCTGAATATTTTTTCTACTACTTGACTGAACTAAAAATAAGGCTGCCCATGAGGACATTACTTTCCTTGCGGCTCTTTTCAAAATTAAGCTGACTGTGGGTTTGTGTTTTTCCCCCTGTCATCTGAGGGCCAGCAGTTTGGTTATGTGTCCACTTGCTCCTCATTGCTAGTTTCAGATCATTTATGTCCTTCCTTATCTTGGGGAGTGTGGACAGATCTCCTGCTCTTTTGAAGCTCTGTTACCAGTTTTGGACCCCTTCTTTATCCCTGGTCTCTGTCTTATATGAATAAACTTATCTTCTCTTTATTTCTTTTTACTTCTAGGACCATAGTCTTTGTATCTCAATTCCTGTTTTCAGGGACCTCAACATCTACATGAATTAATCATCCAATAGTCTTTCAGTTTGTTATCTCTTCAACCCCACTAATTTATTTGCACCCCAGTCAGAAGTTATATTCTGTAATTTATCATCTCACACTAGGTAACATCTGAAGTTACAGCAGTAAACATCCTAATTTCTATCCATGATTTCCTATTTTTTGTGTGTTTAAGAACCCCTATTTATCCCAGTGCCTTTCGTTTTTTTAAACCTCATCAGGTATTCAAGCTGATGATATCATCACTTTCTCACTGCCATTGAATTACTCACTTTTCAGCTGTTTGGACATGAGTTGCTTGGTTCATTATCATTATTACTAATTTCTTAATTCCATCTTTATATTTCTCTGTTTTCCTCACCCTAGATAAAAATTATGATTCATATCCTCAAGATCTACACCTGAGCAGCTGACTCTGGCTGAGGAAAGTCACACATATATGCTAACAAGTTTTGTTTTCCCTGCATGATCATTAACTTGAAAGAATTGTGAAGAGTCCTTGCATGTGTCTCTAATATCTCTTTTTGTCATGATCCTAGATGACTATCTCAAAGGCAATTCTCTTCTCAAACCATCTCTTCATCACTCTCAGCTGATGACCTGGCTTCATATTTCAAACTGAAAATTGAAGTCATCAGATGTGAATTGCTTTATCTTTTTGGCATGGGTGCCCTCTTAATATATTCTAGGTGACAGGTAGCATTCATCTCTCAGGGGTAGACTTCTAGATTCATAAATTTTAAAGCTAAGACATGTCTCCAGTCACTACTTCCAAGCTTCTTATGTGTCCCATGAACATTCTTTTTGAAATAAGTTTCTAAGAAAAGAGAAAGGAAGTTTAACTTTCCTGAACCAATGTTTTCTGCAGATAGAAACCTTTTGCCAGAGGAACAGATGTGGACACAGGAGTAATTATAACACAGGAAGCCAAAAAGCACCTGCATGCGTGTATGAAACCTGACCCTTCGAGTAGGATATAGCTTAAGGTCTGCACAATTTTTGTGTGAAGATCCCTGCTCTATCCACCACAGTATACTACATATCAACCCACTGTTTGCAGACTCATATCTTCTACTAGGACTGGACTTCAGTCATAGTGACAACAGAATTGGGCAACTTCTGGCTTCCCATGGTGATTACAAGACACTATTCCAGTTGATTTCCCCAAATCTGTCAGGAGAAACAGCCACCCAGAATGGGGAAGACTATAACATTCTTCACATCACCAAACCTATATAAACTTCCACCATTGTTTCTTTCTATTTTCAATGGAGAAAGCATCTCTCTACCTTTCAATGACTCCACAATGTGATGTCTTTCCTTCTTGCTTTTCAACAGCTTTCATCTTTAGCTAGTTACTCTTTACTGCATCTTTAAAAGAATATAAATATATATATATATTATTTTAATATATGTATGTGGTGATTTAGTCATTCTCCCCATTTTTCTTCCATTCTTTAGCAGCTACGGAGAGTTTTGTGTGTGTTTTAATTTTGAAAGGTTGAAAAAAATTGAGAAGGAAATGCCAATACCCAACAACAAGAATTAATAAAAAATATTTTACCATGTAAGCACCAATTATACAATTCATGGGAGGGGGTAATTCCTTTGTTACCCAATTATTAACCTCCCTCTCTTCAGGAAGCTTCTATTTTGACTTGGGTGTTTCCTTCCATACCAGTTTTTAGGTGTGTGGTTTTTTCCTCCCCTTTTAATTTGCCTCAATACTATAATGTTGTATATGTCACTCCACAGTTTATTTGATTTAGCACATCCATCACCTCACACAATTATTAATATATTTTTTTTTTTTTTGGTGGTGAGAATGCTAAAGTTCTACTCTCTTAGTATGTGAATTTTTCTGTAGCATAAACAAAGGATCAGATTGGCTTTATAACAAGATATGTTCATTTCAATTTCACTAGGTTTCTAATTGTTCTCTAAATTAGGTTTATAAGTTAATATTCATACTACAGAGAGTATGAAAACTTTGGTTTGCCCTCATCTTGACTAACACTGTGTAATATCTTACTGAGTTTTGTCAATCATCTGATGCAAGTGCAGAAGCATCTCCTTGTTTCAATTCCTACTTTCCTGATTTCCTGCGAGGTTGCCTGTGTTTTCATATCTATTGGCTATTTCCACCCCTGGGATTGGTAGTTCAGTTCAGTTAACTCTTTTGTTCCTTTTTTCTTTCTGTTGGATTATTTTTCTTTTAGATATTGATTTCTGCCATGTTTAATGGGAATGTCCTCTCCATATGTGGCCTTTTTCTAACTTTGTGTATGGTATCTTTTTCCTACAGCCATTTGAAATTCTGGTATAATCAGAAATATTGATATTTTCTTTTCCTTTGTTTGTTTTTTAACCTGTCTTAGGTAAGAAACGTTTACATTTTTAGACATCCTGAAGACATTTCTTCTATGTTTTATTTATTTATTTTTGGCCATGCCAGGCCTTTGCTGCTGTTTGCGGACTTTCTCTAGTTGCAGGGAGCATGGACTACTCTTTGTGGTGGCTTCTCTTGTTGCGGAGCACAGGCTCTAGGGTGTGCAGGCTTTAGTACTTGTGAATCCAAGGCTCTAGAGTGCAAGCTCCGTGGTTAAGTGTGGGCTTAGCTGCTCCGCCACATGTGGGATCTTCCCTGAGCAAGGATCGAACCCGTGTCTCCTATGTTGGCAGGTGGATTCTTTACCACTGAGCCACCAGGGAAGCCCTGCATTTTCTTTTAAGTATATTACCATTTTGATTTTATAAATTAGGTATTTTCTGTATTTGCAGTTTATTTTCTGAATGATGTGAAGTAGTGCTTTAGGTTGTATTTTCTATGAGGCACGCTAACTGTGTCACTATACCTTTTATTGAACAGTCATTGCACAGGATTTGTATGCCATACACACCAGGAACTAATTTCCACATGTGCCTGAATCATCTTCTTGTCTCTCTAATTGATTCCCTTTATCTGTTGACCTCTAAGCCTCTGCCTTAATGCTTTAATTACCATAGTTTTATAAGGTCTTAAGTCTAATAGGGCAAGTTATCTTGGTTAAATATATATTTTATAATCATTTTGAAAAATATTAGATTATTGTTTTGTCCAGTAATTTTAGAAGTAGATTACTTAGTGACATGAAAAACCATGTCATTTTGATTTACATAGTCTTGAATATATGGATTATTTTAAGGGAGAACTGACCAGGATAGTGAGGTTTCCTATCCATAAACAAATTAGATTGCTACATGCTCCTATGCTTATTTAAATAAATCTTCTTTTATCTCTCTCAGTGGTGTTTTACAACTTTCTTAATATGGATATTATAAGGTTCTCTTAGGTTTCTTTCCATATGACTTACAATTTAAGTTGCTGTTGTGAATAATATCTTCTCTAAAATGTTGGAGTATAGGGTTGTCACTTACTTTTGAATGTTATCTTGAATTCAGTAATACTTCTAAATTCTCTTACCAGTTTCTGGATTTATCCTCCAAATTATCAAAATATTCTGCAATAAACAATGCTTTTCTTTCTTTTCTGGTTCTGTAGAACTCTTTGTAAGATGGTTTATGGAATGCAATGTTCTTGTTTGATGGAATGTCAAGGTGTGAAAAAGGATGTCTATTGGTGATGAGTAGCCTAAGGATGAACTCTTAGAATAGGCACAACGTATGAGGATATTTGTTTCCTGTTACTACTTAACCCAGAGCATCTACTGCAAAAGAAATGGACAAAATGACTCTGTGTGACTCTTTGACTATTGACCCAGCCACCTTAGTACTTGCTCACTGGGTCTAGAAATCAAAGATTCTTGGTATTTTCTGTCTGCCCTTTATGGGGAGAGGGTGAGAATGTATTTATTTCTTTGAAGGATAGTTCTATAGGAAACAATATAAAATTGTTATGTATATTAAGTGGAAGTTCAACTATGTGTATAAAGGAATGTATAAAACCATTACAATATTGTAAAGTAATTAGCCTCCAACTAATAAAAATAAATGGAAAAAAACTCATATATAAACTTTTTAAAAATAAATTTTTAATCAAATTGTACAATTCAAAAAAAAAGAAATTGAATGGACTCCCAGCTTTGCCTCCCATATTCATATGCTATAGGAACTACCTTTAGCTATAGATTCCTATGCAAACCATCTTCCACCAAGGGCTTTGCATGGTTCTTCAGTAAATCCAAATGCTTGACCAAAGGACCACAAGGCTATGCATGATCTGATCTCCACTACTCTGCTTCACACCCACCTTGGCACAATGCCAGGTTTACCTTGGGTGCACACAGAAGTCATGGAGCAAGAGATGGAGGCTGTGCATGGGCTCAGTAACATGTGTTTCCCCGCTCCAAGGATGACATGGCTACTTCCAGGGCTGATCGCCTTCCTTTCCAAGAGCAGAGACCAATAATGAGCCCTAGTAAGTGACACCATTCCCTCAGAGGACCAACCAGCCACCTTGATTATGGTGGACTTCATCCAAGAAGGAGTGCCTATAATTTTTCATCCCCAGAATAATCATATACTTTGGATATGGAGTTACCTCCCCTGACTGTTATTGGAATGCTAGTCTAACCATCCTGAACTCACCAAAAGCCTTCTTCTCTGACATGGTATTCCACACAACATGGCTTGTGACCACAGTACTCACTTAAAGCAGAAGCCATCTATCAGTGGGATCACACTTATAAAATTATCTGCTTTTCCCATATATCCTACCATCCCCAAATCATCTGGCCTGACAGGCATAGAATGGACCATTAAAGTTTCAGTTCCAGTCGTAATTGTGAGACAGCATTCCTGGGGGTGCAGTATATGGTTTGAATCAGCCATCAGTCTATGAGTTTACTTCTCTAGCGGCCAGAAACATGGACCTTGGAATGAACTGGGAGAAGGAGAAGTAACCCCTTTTCATTATTTGCTATATTTTTGATACCACTTAACAGGTTTGAGCTTCCAACGAGGGACTAGTTTGGAAGTTAAGATTGCCCTTTGGTCATTTTTTTTTTTTACCATCTTAAATGCTCTTTTATTTATAACCTCCTAGTCACTCAAATATATCATGTCACATAGTGCCATGTTGAACCATATGTTTAAGTTACAGTGCTGTTTTGAGCTTCAGAAATGACCATTTTTTAACCCCCTGGTCAAAATAGGCTTCAAAGTACGCAAGTTCGGTGATACTTTATGACAACATCATTTGAATGCAATACTAGCTATCTGGAAAGAAAAGAAGTCTTAAACCTCCTCTCCATGGAGCCTCAGGGATTTCTGAGGGCATGGGGCACCCAAAATAGGGTCCCTATGCAGTTGGTGGAGGTTTGCTTAGCTGTTCCTTTTCATTAACCTCCTGGCCATTTTAAACTCCAGATGTCACTAAACCAGTGGCTCCAGAATTGGCTGGGAATGATTGACTTGATTTACCAAAGAGGGATTATTTGTGATCTAATTCAGGGTAAGAAGGCCTGTGGTTAGATGGGAGGCCTCTTTGGTATGCCTCTTTTTTGTTGTTCAGTCGCAGTTGTGTCCAACTCTTTGTGACCCCATGGACTGTAGCACACCAGGGTTCCCTGTTCATCACCATCTTCCAGAGCTTGTTCAAACTTATGTCCATTGAGTCAAGGATGCCATCCAACCATCTCATCCTCTGTCTCCCACTTCTCTTCTGCCTTCAGTCTTTCCCAGCAGAAGGGTCTTTTCTAATGAATCGGCTCTTTGCATCAGGTGGCCAGAGTATTGGAGCTTCAACTTCAACATCAGTCCTTCGCATGAATATTCAGGATTGATTTCCTTTAGGGTTGATTGGTCTGATCTTGCAATCCAAGGGACTTGTAAGAGTCTGCTCCAACACCACAGCTCAAAAGCATTAATTCTTTGGCATTCAGCCTTCTTTATGCTCCAAGTCTTACATGACCACTGGAAAAACCATAGCTTTGATTATACGGACCTTTGTTGGCAAGGTATGCCTCTTAGTACTCTCATATATAACACAACAATTCATGAAAAATTACAAATAATTCCAAGTCAGGACCATTGTGCTTTGTTTTTTAGGTTTTTTTGAGGGATCATTTCTGCTGCCTGCTTTTTTTTTTTTTTTAAACTGAGGTATAGTGGATTTACAGTGTTGTGTTTATTTCTTCTGTACAGCAAAGTGATCAATTACACATGTATATACATAATTTTTAATATTCTTTTCCATTATGGTTTATCACAGGATAGTGAATATTGTTCTCTGTGTTATACAGTATGATTTTGTTGTTTATCCATTCTGTATATAATAGCCTATAACTGCTAACCCCAACCTCCCACTCCATCCTTCCCCTAACCTCTTTCTCGTCAGCAACCACAAGTCTGTTTTCTAGGTCTGAATCTACTTATGTTTCAGAGATAAGTTCATTTGTGTCATATTTTAGATTATACATATAAGTGATATCATATGGTATTTGTCTTTTTCTGATTTACTTAGTATAATAACCTCTAGTTGCATCCATATTGCTGCAGATGGCATTACTTCATATTTTATGGCTAAGTAATATTCCATTGTGTATATATATCACATCTTCCTGATGCATTCATCTGTCAGTGGACCATTTAAGTTGTTTCTGTGTCTTGGCTATTGTGAATAGTGCTGCTATGAATATAGGAATACACGTATCCTTTGAATTACAGTTTTGTCTGGATCTATGCCTGGGAGTGGGATTGCTGGGTCATATGGTAATTCTATTTTTAGTTTCCTGAGGAACCTCCATACTGTACATAGTGGCTGTACCAACTTACATTCCCAACAGCAGTGTAGGGGGGTTCCCTTCTCTCCACATCTTCTCCAGCATTTGGTATTTGTACATTTTGATTATGGCCATTCTGACTGATATGAGGCGATGCCTCATTGTTGTTTTGATTTGCGTTTCTCTAATAATTAGAACCATTGTGTATCTTCTCATATGCCTATTGGTCATTTGTATTTCTTCTTGGAAAAATGTCTGTTTAGGTCTTCTGCCCATTTTGTATTGGGCTGTTTGTGTTTTGCTGTTGAGTTGAGGACTATTGCCATTTAAGGTCTTTCAGGAAACCAGGTGAGGAACTAGGTGAGGAGAAAAGGTATGTGGAATAGATAATGAATAAATAAATTACAGACATCAACTAAGATTTCATTACCAGTTACAATGAAAAGAACTGTAGCAACTCTGCATGTTTTCTTTCTTACTGTGTAAGTATGCGTAGCATACAGTTATACACAACTGTTATACACAACTCCCTTACATGCAAACATATTACATGTAAATATTAATCACTTTCCCCTTTCTTCCTTTCTTCCTAGTGTGTTTTACTAAGAGTTTTGGTAATGGTTTACGGTTTAGTTTTTAGATTATAGGATGTTCAAGTGGGATTTGAGTTTGAGGAGTAAATATCATTGCCCAGAGGCAGATATTCTGAACGTTATTTAAATTGAAAATCAATGATGATTGGTATTTTTGTCTCCTCTTTATAGGGGGAGGGTGAGAGTGTATTTGTTTCTTTGAAGAATAGTTTTATAGGAAAAGATGTAAAATCGTGAGAGCTATTACATGGGAGTCAAAATATGTGTATAAAAGTATGTATTATGTAAAGGTATGTGTGGAAATTGAGTAGACTCTCAGCTGTGCCTCCCATATTCATATACTGTAGGAAGGATCTTTGGATACAGATCCCATCATTTCTAGGCAAATCACCTTCAACTGATGACTTTCCATTGTTTTCATTAAATCCAAATTCCTGATCAAAGAACTACATGATCTGATCCCCACTACTCTGCTCTGTACCCACCTTCACAGAGTTCCTGGTTTACCTGGGTGGATACTGATTAAATGAAAATCCCACATCCCTTGGGTCTTCGGAAGTATCTTCCTGGGGAAGTTGTAGGATACTGCATCCTTCCATTCTCAACCAGCCCTTGAGCAGAGTGTTACCCAGTGCCCCTCGAGAACACAGTGAGGATCTCTTGTATTTGTGCAGCCTCATCTGTATGTTCTGACCTCTCGTCTACCCTAAACGTGACTGCTCAATAGGAAAGAAAATACACTGAAGGATGGGAGGATCCTGTCACCCACTTTCCCCACAGCATCGTCTAACTGTTCCTACTTATTCCTAAGAGAATAAACTCTCACCAGCAAACATTCTTCTCTAGAAATCATAGGTCACACACCCAGATTCACTCTTTTATAAACAGACTCCCATAAGAAATTGCACCATAAAACAACACCACTACAAAAAAATAAAAATAAAAAATAAAAAGCTTTACTGAATAGGTTTTAAATATGCAGCAGTTTGGCTGAGGCCCAGATCCCTTCTGGTGGCTTCTTATTTGCTCTCTGCTCCCAAAAGGTGTTCTCTGGAACTACTATACTAACTACTATAGTATTACTACACTACTACTAACTACTATACTACTACTAACTACTAAACTACTATACTGCCATGGACATTGTCATATTTTGGTCATGAGGCCACTGCCCATGACTGAGAGGACCCTCCCCAAAGTCCCCAGGTTGTTATCCAATCCAAGCCATAAGCCCTTTTATGAATAATTGAGAATCCACATCAATGGCTATTCATTTAAAAACATGTAAATTGTAAATAATTTATTGTTTCTGTGTGTCCTCAGTTGCTCAGTCCTGTCCAGTTGTTTGCGACCCCATAGACTGTAACCTGCCAGGCTTCTCTGTCCATGGGATTTTCCAGGAAAGAATACTGGAGTGGGTTGCCATTTCCTTCTCCAGGGGATCTCCTTGACCCAGGAATTGAACCTGAACTGGTGTCTTCTACATTGTCAGGCAGATTCTTTACCACTGTGACACCTGGGAAGCCCTTAAATAATCTGTTAAGTAGATGAAATGCTATTTCCATATCAAAATTATTATCTGAGTTTTATGAGGACTCTAAATTCAGTATTCTACCAAGATCTGGCCCCTACACCTGGTAAAGTTGGAGAGTTCTCATAACATAAGAATACTTGCCAATAATCGAAGTTCCTATATGTTGTGTCATGTACAAAGCATCAGACTGTTCTGAGTTAGTTGTGCTTTTTAATTAGTTACTCTTGCTTTTAAATTAAAAACTTCTGTTAATTGACCTCTGTTGCTGTCAGTGCTGCGGGTGCTTTGATTAACTCTATGAGGTGTGGAGGTACACCTTTAAAAACAATAATGTGTTTTCCATTTGTCTAATGACTAGATTGTAAAACACTACTTTCACAGTGATTCATTCAATCACAAAAAAGATTTTCCTGAGCAAATGTTTTGGGTCAGTCCTGTTCTGAGTGGGAACAGAGCCTTGAGGAAAGTGGGCCAGGGTCACAGTCCTCACAGCTCATACACGACTCATCCATACGCTACTGTTAAGACATGTGAATAACAATCTCTCTTCTAAGGTTTGCTTTTTTTTTTACTTCATTTTGATACCTGAGTTTCCTGTCAGATGCAAGTTTGTGTGCCTGATGCAGAGTGAGACCAAAAGATGGAAACATTGGAATTGGAAGCAGAGAAAGTTTTATTGCAGGGCTGAGCAAGAACAGGTGACTCCTGCTCCCCAAAACCCAAAACTACCGAAGGGTTTCAGCAAAGCTTTTTCAAAGGCCAGGTGAGGGAGTAACATTCTGGGGATGTCATTAACTCGTGAACAGTTCCCTCATTGGTTGATGATGAACAGTCTTTAGGTGCCAGAAGGTCTGGGGGCTCCTTTCTTTTTACCATCAAGTAGTTCATTTCTGCCATTTGATGATCTTCCCAACCCAGGGATTGAACCCAGGTGTCCCGCATTGCAGATGGATTCTTTACCGTCTGAGCCATCAGAGAAGCCCATGAATACTGGAGTGGGTAGGCTATTCCTTTTCCAGGGAATCGTCCCATATCCAGGAATTGAACCGGGGTCTCCTGCATTGCAGGCAGATTCTTTACCAGCTGAGCTACCTGGGAAGCTACGATTTTAGCATCTGAAAACTAGGTAATATAAGCATCAGATCCTATTGTCTAGGTATTGGGTTGGCCAAAAAGTTCACTCAGATTTTTCCAAACATCTTAGGAAAAGCCCAAAGGAACTTTTTGGCCAACTCAATATTTCAGAAAGGATCTAAAGCGCAGGATTTGGGGGAAGGCTCTGTCCTGGAAAGGCCCCAGGATCCTGGTCAGTTTCAGGTTCCTGTATCTTTATAATTTTTGGCTGTACTGAGTCTTCGTTGCTGTGTGCAGGCTTGTGGCAAGTGGGGGCTACTCTCTAGTTGTGGTGCAGGGCTTCCCCTTGTGTTGGCTTCCCTTGATGCGGAGCACAGGCTCTAAGATATTCAAGGCTCAGCAGCTGTGGCACACAGGCTTAGTTGCCATATGGCAGGTGGGATCTTCCTGGATCAGGGATCAAGTCTGTGTCTCCTGCACTGGCAGGCAGACACTTTGCCACTGAGCCAACAGGGAAGCCCTCGGGTTCTTTTTCAACTGAATAAAAGATGGTGTGTTGTTCAGGGAATTTTTCTCATCCAAGTGAAATACAATCAAAACAAGTTGACTCTTCAGCACTAAATGATGTCCAAGTTCCTACATTTTCCATCCTCAGGGATGTAGCTCATAACACTCCATTTGGGATGAGATATTAGTACTAAAAACATCATTCTTCAAATGATCTCGAACTAAAATCCACAAAATCCCACTTTACTGCCTGCCTGCATCTGCTGCTTTGCATTTTGCATTCAAAGATTCCTTTGTAAATGTAATTCAACAGAGTCATCATGAAGCTCTGTGTCAGTAACTGAACTCCTCAGAACCCCCTCTTAAGCCTGCACCATCTCCCTCTCTCCAGGACCAAGCTGGGCTTTTGTTTCCTGCTGGGTAGTTTAGCTAAAGCCCCCCTGCCTGTTTTCTGGGCAGTGAATACAATTCCAATATAGGCAAGCCAGCTCGGTAAAAATTGCTCCTGGTTCAGCACATGTGAGTTGCATAGCACAGGAAGAGGCTTTATAATCATTCCATTCATTGGTCTGAACTGAACCTCTGATGGGAAATTGTAATGAGGCTGTCAGAGTCACTGCTACTCTCCAAATAACAGATACATCTTACAAACGAGGAGTAGAGAGGTGTTTCCAAAACAGCCCCATTATTTTGTATATGTGTGTTTTAATTCACAGAATCTATCTATATTGATTTAAGTGTCCTCCAAGAGAAAGAGTACATGCTTTTAGGCTGGTCATACCTGCTTTCTTGGTATGGATGTATTTCCTCTTGGCTGTTTGATAGGATGCATTTTTTCTCTATCTTCTTTGTCACATATAAAGTGTGAAAATTTATGTCCATGATGTAGATTTTAAAATTAGATATAACCCAAGTAAAATTTCTAGCACTGAACTGGAGCTTAGTAGGTACTCAAAGGGCTTCCCAGGTGGCACAGTAGTAAAAACTCCACCTGCCAATGCAAGAGATGCGGGTTGGATTGTTGGGTTGGGAAGATACCCTTGGGGGAGGGCGTGGCAACCCATTCCAGTATACTTGCTCGGAAAATTCCATGGACAGAGGAGCCTGGAGGGGCACAGTCCATGGGGTCGCAAACAGCCAGACAGGACTGAGCACAGTGCACGGCACAGGTACTCAAAACACGTATTAACTATTCAGTAAGCTTTATGGATCTGCCCCTTCATTTCTGAATTTTTTTTTCTTTTTTCTTTTTCTTTTTTTCTTTTTCTTTTTTTTCAGCTGTCACTTTTTTTTTTTTATTTTATTATTATTTTTTGAAACAGTCCCAATTATTATGGAGCAGCATTTTTAAAATGTCTCTCAATGTGTGTGTATTTATGACAGATTGGGCAGTGCAAAATGGAAGGATCCTTACAGATTAGCCAATCTCATAGTTTAATTTGTTTCATGTATAAAATATTTTCTTCAAATAAAAGCTCATCTGGGTATCCCTGACATGAATAGTTGAAAAATGAATTTGGCTAGTCGAACCAGGAGAAGCAGCCTGGAATTTCCTCTCACCCCAGATTTGAGTTTAAAGGACTTCACTGAACTTCTTTGGCTTGGTGAAGCCTTATTTTGAAAGCTGCTGACCACATTTTCTATTGTAGACAAAAGACTTTCCCGCAATCACATAAACAACAGCTAGGATTAGAATCGAGGTGAGCAACTCTGGGGCTAATGTTTTTATGTTCCACTTATCTATTTCATTCAGTCAAACATTTGCTGAGGACAGACCATTGTGCCAGGCACTGTGCCCAGTTTAACAGTAGTTAAAGTTAATGAAATCTCAGGTCTGCTCTTGAGCCCATAAACTAAAAGGAAGTAGCTGACTACACCCTCAAGTAAGTTCAAGATGGGATACAAGACATTCTGATAGAGGGAGCACAAAATACCACAGAGAAGTGAAAAGGGGAATAATTTGTGTTTGTTGGAACATGAAGTTGTGGAGGCCAAGGGTAATTGCTTATAAAGAGAGGCTTTCGAGAATGGAATAATCACTAGGCAGAGAAATACAGAGAGAATGTGCCAAGAGTAAGCACAGGAGGCACAAAGGCATAGAATCAGGAAAGTATCTTATAGGAAGAAATAATGAATATTTCTAGTTTGCTGGACCCTAATTACACAAGGGAAAGTGATTAGGCCTAGGACTTTTAACATCATTCAATGTTATGTAGGGTCTTGAATGTCCAGCCAAGAAGCTTGGACTTGATACTGTAGGCTGTGAAGAGCCCTGGAGAGATGATGAGAACTTGAAAGAAATATTTGGAGCTGTGTTTCAGGAAGATTGTTCTGATGCTAATTTGGAACAAAATCTGCATTTAACAACCTAAAAATAATTTTGATGAGGCTGTTAACTTATTTTAATTCATCTACCCTAAGGAGTTAAGTTCTCAGCAATCAGTACTTCCTGTTCTTTCTTCCACTAATCACTAAGTATGTATTTTTTAAAAGTCTGGGGAGAAGAGAATACACTACTATTTATTGAGTACTAACTACCCAATAAATATTATTCATTCTTCATATCTGTGGTGTCTCAATGTGGGACTTATAACCACTTAGTGTTCAGATAAGGAAACCAGTAATGAAATTTCTTGTCGAAGTCACACAGTTAGTAAGGGGTAAAGGTCAGAGCCTGACTCCCATGTGTATAGACTCCAAAATCTGTGTTTCTGCTCTCTTGGAATTTCTTGAACAGATTTAAGCAGTTAAAATTACAGCTGTCTCAAGTAGTGCTGGAGCTAAGAATGATTAGAGGCAGGGAACAGATTTTCTCTTCATAAGGAAAGTGTTTCTTTAATAGACTTCCCAACAGTGTTAGCCACTGACAATTCACTCCCTTCAGATCCTGTTGAGAGGTTACATTAAGACCTGGGAACTTATGCAAGGTCCTGAGGATAACAGGAAAAACATATGGAACCAAAATCAGGGGAGTCTTGGAGGATAAAATAAAAGAACCTTCTGGGAAATGGCATGCCTGGAGACTAGCACCATGAATGCTTTGAAAAAACATTTGATGTTACTTGAATCTGGACCACAGGGTCTTCTTAGTGTATCTGTTTAGGGAAGAGTTCATGCCTCTGCTGGTTAGAATTTCACTTGGACTTATGCCTAGGAAAAGAAAAACATAAGCTCATGATCTAGTATCACTTCTTCTTCATCTTAATCTTCTCTGTTGTAAACAAAATTTCATCTATGTAGATGACTTCCAACATTGAAATGGGAAATTCTTCACCTTATAAAGAATAAGTTAAGGACTAAGTGAAGTCATTCAGTCATGCTCGACTCTTTGCGACCCCATGGACTGTAGTCTACCAGGCTCCTCTGTCCATGAGATTTTCCAGGCAAGAATACTGGAGTGGGTTGCCATTTCATGCTCCAGGAGATCTTCCCAACCCAGGGATTGAACCCGGGTATCCCGCATTGTAGGCAGACGCTTTACCATCTGAGCCACGAGGGAAGTCCTCCTAAGGAACACTCACACTGTATTAGCATGAGACAGCCGTGAGATCAGGAACTATTGATTTTGATTGCCTGAGTTTAAATATTGTCTCTCAGGTTTACTTTCTAGATTATTTGAGGCTTATTCATAAATGTCTCTAGTCCTCAGTTTTCTCATCTGTAAAATAGAAAGCTAAAATCGTTTACCTCATAGAGCAGAATAAGTTATTATATAGAAAAGCACTTAAAACAATGGGCGGTGCATAGTATGTGCTATATAATAAAAAAATTCCCTATTGTTTTAATATTATAATTGCCACTAACGATGTTATGATGTAGTCTCCTTCCGAGAACACGACTGTACAACATAGATACTAAATGATACTCTAAGTGAATAGATGGATTAATTAAAATTCTACCAAAATGATTTCTACCAGAAATTTAATTAATTTCTATCAAAACAGTATCAAACCATAAAGATCTCAAGATTCACTGTTCACTGAGACAAAGCTAAACATTCAGTGTGTTAGGATTCTTGTTACTCATGAGACAAGGTGATTAGGATTCATATTCTTCAGACCGTGTATAGAGCACTTAAATCAAAAGTGATGTTTGGGGTAAGCACCATAAATAATGTTGCACTCTCTACAACACCTGAAGGTTTCCTATGATGACCAAAATAAATTATATGTACATACAAATTAATATATATATAATTATGTATAAAATATATATAACTGATTTAGTGCCATGAATTAACAACAAAATTATTTTTATGGTCCAAAATTTTAATTTTTGTTGGAATATAGTTGATTTACAGTGTTATATGACTTTCACGTGTACAACAAAGTGAGTCAGTTACACACACACACACACACACACACTCTGTTTTAGGTGCTTTTCCCATTTAGGCCACTATGGAGTATTGAGGAGAGCTTCCTGTGCCCTACAGTAGGTCCTTATTAGTTGCCTACTTTATATATAGTAGTGTCTATATGTCAATCCCAATCCCCCAAATTATCCTTCCCCAACTCCTGTCATTTTCCCCCAGTGACCACAAGATGTGATCTATCCCGGAGAATGTTCCATGTGTACTTGAAAAGTAGGTGTATTCTGTTGCTTCTGGATGGAATGTCCTATAACTGTGAATAAAGTCTATCTGGTCTAATGTGTTATTTAAGACTCTGTTTCCTTATAGATTTTCTGTCTGATCTGCCCATTGGTATAAGTAGGGGTGTTAAAGCCCCCCCCCATTGTTATTGTGTTACTGTTGATCTCCCCTTTTATGGCTGTTAGCATTTGTCTTATATGTTGAGGTGCTCCCATGTTGGATGCATATATATTTACAATTGTTGTATCTTCTTCTGGATTGATCCCTCAACTGTTATGTAGTGTCCTTCTCTGTCTCTTGTAACAGTCTTTAAAGTCTATTTGTTCTGATATGCATATTGCTATTCCAGCATTATTTTGGTTTCCATTTCCATGGAAAACCTTTTTTGCCCCCTCACTTTCAGTCTGCATGTGTCCCTAGATCTAAAGTGGGACTCTCATAGACAGCATATATATGGACCTTGTTTTGTATCCATTTGGCAAGTCTGTCTTTTTGGATGGAGCATTTAATCCATTTACATTTAAGGTAATTATCAACACGTATGTTCCTATTGTTTTGGATTTGTTTCTGTAGTTCTAATTTCTTCCCTTCCTCTTTTGTTCTCTTGTGATTTGATAACTATCTTTGGTGTTGTGTTTAACAAAATTTTAAAAATCTTCCTTCTTTTGATTCTTGGATCCAGTTATTCCACTGATGAGAAAAATACTTAGTCACAAAGCAGAAGGCTTTATACACAAAGATGTTCACCATATTATTCATAATAGCAAACAAACTCAATTAGCTAAACATCTAAATAGAGCAAAATAAATTGGCAAACACTCCATGAAAGGCATATTAGCCAGACTTTTAAAATTTCATATGCTAAGAATGTTGTTCACTTTACCCAAGTTCTCTTAGAAGAAGATATCTGTATCACTATTTGTGTGTTTGGCGGTGGGGGGAGGGGATTAAAAAAAGAAACATATCTAGAACATGTTTTTCTTAACCTAGAACCTTTTAATACATCTAGACATTTAATGAACCTTCTGAATTTTATGCAAAATTCTCTTTTTACAGGTAGTTTATGTGCTATATAGTAAATTTTATGTCCATGTCTATGACCCCTTCAACAAATTAAGCACCAGTGTTTGGGATCACCTCTAAGTTCAGATTGATGTATTGTGAGTAAATTAGTTATAGACTCATGTATGAAGAGAAGACAAAATATATCTGATATGAAACCTACAGGCATGTCACTCAAAGACTCATAGGGATGAGCAACCTATTGCCTGTGGGACAAACCTGGTCAGCCATGTTTGTTTTTGTATGACCCATAGGCAGAACTTTTTAAAGTATTTTTAAAGAGTTTGGACAGGGGTTGGGTGATAGGGATAAGGAAGAAAAAGACGAGACAAAGATCATATGTAGCCTGCAAAACTTAAAAATATATTCTAATCCTTTACAGAAAAAGTTTGCCAACCTCTGTAATTAGAACACTGCCAAATTGCAGGTAAATTTCAATAGACAATCTCAAGCCTGTCCAGTTTTCCACAGAAAGTGAAACAACACAATTTTTTTCAAAATCCATTGAACTGATTGAGTGACTGGCAAATGGTATTAAAGATTACTGAATTGAATTGTCTGAAGTTGAATCTTCCCAACATTAAGTTCCTTGAATCTTAGATTGAAAAACAAAAGGGAGATAATAATGAATATTCATTCTTCAGGCTTCTCAGGTGGCACTAGTGGTACAAAGCATCCACCTGCCAATGCAGGAGACACAAGAGTCACAGGTTCAATCTCTGGGTCAGGAAGATACCCTGGAGTAACAAATGGCAACCCACTCCAGTATTCTTGCCCGAAAAATCCCATGGAGAGGGAAGCCTGGTGGGCTATATTTCATGGGTGTGCAAACAGTTGACATGATTAACTGAGCACACACACATTCATTCTTTACACAAATAGGAATCTGTGTACAACCAAACTAAGTCTTTGATATAGACCTACTAGAACCTTTATTAGGTAAGAATGTTCAAGACTAATTCAGTTCAATACAGTTCAGTTGCTCAGTCATGTCCAACTCTTTGCAAACCCTTGGACTACAGCACTCCAGGCTTGCCTGCCCAACACCAACTCCCAGAGATTGCTCAAACTCTTGTCCATTGAGTTGGTAATGCTATCCCATCATCTCATCTTCTGTCATCCCCTTCTCCTCCTGGTTTTTATATACAACTAAAAAAAATAAAATTTTATCTATATTTAAATATTGCATAATGCAGACTAATTTAGGACTTAGCAAGGAATTTGAACCTAATAAAATATCTGGAAATACTTCAGTGTTCTAGTTCCATAGATTGCTATTGGTGTTTCTTTGCACTCCTGGTTTTGGGGTCAAGGTTTAACTTGGCTCAAATACCTTATTTGATAGGCCTTCACTGATGCACTCAAATTAATGAGGCTTGCCCGTATTTGGCTAATGAAAGACATTTGCAAAGCCTATGAGTTCTGCTCCACTTGTCAGATGAGACCAAAAGATTCCTAACAATTACAAGAGGGAAAAGAACATCATTTGGTGGTACAGTTTGGAGGGTATTTTAGGAGAAGGAAGTCTAGCAGAACATCATGGAAACTTTTGGGGATGCCAAAACTGGGGTCTTTGTCAATTTATGGGTGAGTCAGTGTGAACTGCTGGAAAGAAGATTAGAAAACTCAGACTCATTTCTATATTTATGTGAACTCAAGCAAACCACTATACTTCCTTGGGCCTCAGTTTCCTTAAACATAAATTGAGAGGGGTGTTGGGTGGGACTCGGTGACTTAACATGATCTCTACTCCTGGGTTCCTTCTTGCATGGATAAGGCCCTATTCTGAGACCATCGTTTGCTCTCCTAGTAATTGGGGCACCAAATCCTGTTTTTCTCTGGCTCCAGACCAGGTCTTAGCTGGACCTATGCGTCATTAGGAATCGAGGATTCCATCTACACATCGGTGCTGTGGTATTTCTTTAGCGGGCTGGCCTCCTTCACACCAGCCCTAGAGAATGTTACATACTGTGACCCTACTCTATCGTATCTGTCTGCTTACTCCACTCCATTCTCTAGGATGATGTGGATGCCACAGCCATTCTCTATTCAGACTACATGAATTCTTCTACAGATGTTAGATCATCAGTTGACGAATTAGCGATCATTCACATATCTAATTTAAGTCTTGAAATTCCAAATAATCAGAACAATTTAACCAACATTCATTTTTGTTTCAATAGTTACATACCAGGCTTCTGAAGACTTGGGGTCTGTTCTCATGCTTACCTCAAGAATAACAGAACCCATATCAACTTTATTTTTCTTTTTTTTTTACTTATATATAGTTGACTTACAGTGTTGTGTTAATTTCTGTTATACAACAAAGTGATTCAGTTATATATATATATATATATATATATATGTTTATATATATACACACATATATACTTTAATATACTCTTTTCCATTATGGTTTAAGGATATTGAATATAGTCCTCTGTGCCATACACTTGGACCTTTTTGTTTATCCATTCTGTAAGTTATATAATAATTTACATCTGCTAACCCCAACCTCCCTCCCCCAACGCCCTCCCCCATAACAACCACAAGTCTACTCTTTCTGTCTGTGAGTCTATTTTCATTTCATCGAAAGGTTCATCTGTCATGTATTAGATTCCACATACAAATTATACCATATGATATTGTCTTTCTGACTTAGTATGATAATCTGTAGTTGCATCCTTGTTGCTGCAAATGGCATTATTTCATTCATTTTCATGGCTGTGTAGTATTTCATTACACACACACACACACACACACATATGTATATACACACCACATCTTCCTTATCCATTCATCTGTTGATGGACATTTAGGTTACTTCTTTGTCTTAGCTATTGTGAACAGTGCTGCTATGAACATAGGCGTGTACATATCTTTTTGAACTATAGTTTTACCCAGGAGTGGGATCACTGGATCATATTAGCAATTCTGTTGCTAGTTTTCTGAGAAGCCTTTATAGTAATTTCCATAGTGGCTGCACAAACTTACATTTCTACCAACAGTGTAGGAGTTTCCTTTTTCTCTACACTCTCTCCAGCATTTGTTATTTGTCAACTTTTTAGTGATGGCCATTCTGACCAGTATGATGTGGTACCTCATTACAGTTATGATTTGCATTTCTCTAATAATTATGTTGAACATTTTTCCATGTACCTATTGGCCATCTATAATTTTGATTAGGTCTCATTTATTTTTACTTCTTTTGCCTTGGGAGACTGACCTAAGAAAACATTGGTACAATATATGTTAGAATATTTTGCCTATGATCTCTTCTAGGAGTTTTACGGTCTCAAGTCTTGTGTTTAAGTCTTTAAACCATTTTGAGTTCATTTTTATGTACAGAGAAAGGGAGTGTTCTAACTTCATTAATTGACATGTAATTGTCCAACTTTCCCGACACCACTTGTTGAACACAATGTCTTTCTCCCATTGTGTATTTGTGCCTCCTATGTTGATGATTAACCATAGGTGTGTGAATTTATTTCTGGGCTCTCTATTCTGTTCAGCTGATCCATATATCTGTTTTTGTACAATACTATGCCATTTTGATAGTATCTATAATAGTTCTGTAGTATTGTCTAAAGTCTGAGAGGGTTATGCCTCCTACTTTGCTCTTTTTCTTCAGGATTGCTTTGACAATTCTGGGTCTTTTGTGGTTCCATATCCATTTTACGATTATTTCAAGTTCTGTGAAAAACATCATGGGTAATTTGATAGACATCACATTATATCTGTAGGGTGCTTCAGGCAGTATGACCATTTTAACAGTATTAATTCCTCCAATCCAAGAATGTGAAAACCCCTATCAATTTACTGCCCCAGCTGACCAGACACATTGCACCAGATGGAATTTTCTCACCTTACACTGAATTAACATTATATCAAAGTAACTTTATGCCAAAATATTGTTTCAAACCTTTGGATTAGTTACTCTACCCCATGACTGTCATTTTAGGTTATTCCACATATTGTTGGTTCTTAAATACTCACTTCATATTTTTCTGTACTTCCCCAATGCCCATTCTTGGGTTCTCTATGCTGTTTCATTCAAGTCTGCATTTTTCTGGTGAACAAGCTTGCCTGTATATGTGCTTACTTGGCTGTGCATCTCCTCTGATCTAACCACAGCTTGGCTAGGCCCTGAGAATTCTCCTTCCCCTGTATCTCTAACAAAGGACTATGGCGTCAGCACCCTTCCCTCACCCCATGTTCCTTCACATCCTTTTTCTTTATCCTTATGTAAAGTCATATCACAATTGGAAATCTTACATTTACCTCCACACAGATCACATGAAATAACTACTGAAGTTTTTTTGCTTTTGACTAGAGTGTTACACTGGTAATCACTGTTCTACCAGGAGTTCAGATTAACAGTTTAATATTCCTTTGTTGACACAAATATAGGAATAAGAATCATTACAAGAACAATGAAGTTTGCTTAGCAAAACTTTAAAAACTAAAGAAATTCTTAGAGGAGCAACTTAACACAAAGTTCTTAATTGTGAAAATCTGGAAACCAGAAACTTTCATTTCAGCATATTTACCTCTTCCAAGACCACCTAGGCAGAATGCTTGAGCATTAGAAGGGCTGCCAGGAAGTTTGGGTGGGAGCCAAGCAGGCAGCCAAGCTGAGATTCTAGGCCAGGAAAGATATCAATCAGGTCAAACCCGCCGGGCTGGTTTATGACTTCTGGAAACCTCCAAGGTTGATACACACTGGCCCTCAGATATAACCACACCACTTTTCCTTGCCTGGAAACTTGAGAGTTGGTCAAACTGTAACACTTATTTAGAGTAACTCACTTTACAGATAAAGAACTTGATTCATAAAGGGAGAAATGGCTTGTTCAGTATCATGGTCAGCATATGGTAGAGAAACTAAAACTCAAGTCACTTGCTGTCTCATTTGTTTTTGTGAAGCAAAATGATGAATTGAAACAAATTTTTAAAATACCAGGGGAGAAACAAAAATTACTTAATAATTAAAGAATGATAGCTGTCTATTTTTATATAGTTTGTCATAAAATACATATTGATACATAAAATATACAAATAGTAAATTTGCTAAAAATAACAGATTCATTGCAAAGATAATTCACTGTAATAAAATACCTAGGACTGAGATTATCTGGTAAGAAATGTTGGTTTCCTGTTTGTGTTTACTTACCATATAAGATGAGCATCTACAAATACTAAGCCTTCACAACAGGGAATGATCTACGTTAATCTAAATGTGTCAGATTGTTTAACCATTGTAAACAACTGAATCCACTGATTTTCTTTTCTTGCGAATGTTTTTGAAATGCCTAGCTGTTTATTGTGCTATGGATGTAGTCAGAGTTCTTAGCCTGTACTTCAGTTAAGCATATCGAGATGTTATATCAAAATCTAGAACTTAGGAAAGCATGTTTTTTAAAAAAGCAATCATCTTAGTCTCAAACATCTCTCAGTTGAGTGTTAGAGAGAGACACCAAACAAATCATTCCAGGATACAGCCATCATTCCTGGGAGGGTGTTGTTATATAGTATGTAGGATTTGAATAGCTGTGGTTGTGCATGTGAGAACAGGCGACATCAAGGTGGGGAAAAAAAGGAATTTAATTACAGCCTGCCTTTCAAAATTCCAAAATGAAAATATAAAGAAGCATATCTTGCCCAGAGCACCGAAAAAGGCTCACAGGCATGTTAGATCATGAGATCACCATGGTGGAATTCAGTAAAGAGATGACTTCAGTTAATAAACAAAAGAAGAATCCTCTTCTTCCTACTGAGGGTATTTATTACCCCCATGTTCTGATTCCCTTCCCCAGCCTTTTGGAAAGAGTGGAGGTGGGTGATTGGAACGTATTTGTGTGTCTGTGAGGAGGATGTGAGCTGTTATTGGCACTTGTGGTGTGGGGGTTGAATCGGGACATGCAGTCACTTTTTGCTCATGAGTTCCCAGCAGCCTGACAAAGTGGAAAGAACAAGAGATTTAGAGCCAAGAAAAGTTCTACTAAAATAGTAGTCTTTTGACGTGAAGCTCATTAACATACTTGCCCAAGCTTCAGTTTCTTCATCTTTAAAATAAGGAGAGCCACATCCATTGTGCAGGATCTCCAAAGGATAAAAATGGGATCATGGATGGAAGGCATTTAGCCTTTAGTGGGTCACTTATTTGTTCTCATGCTCCTTTCTCTCACTATTGGGTCAATTACATGACCTTCCCAGCTGGATCTCCCTATCCTCTGTCCCTCCATCACCCAGAATGTCATATTCACCATCACCAGGGCTCCTCAGCCCATGGTTAAAGGAAAAACACAACTTGCCAAGCACAGCCTTTACCTGTAGAATTAGGTGTAGACTTTTGCGAGAATGCTCAAGGCCTTGCCTAACCTGCCTTTCCCACCGCTTTCTCATTCCTCGTGTTAAAAAGCCTCAACTTCATCCAGACCTACCTGGGTACATGTGGATGGGCATGTAGCAACCTTGCCACCTAGAATACCCCTGTTTTTCTTCTCTAACTCTTCAACCTCTGCTGATTTCCTTAAAGTTCAGCTTATATACTCACTGCCTTCTGGAACATTCCCAAGTAATTCTGACTCATAGTGCTATGTCCTCCTTTGGAAATATGACATGTATTGGCCATGACATTAATATAGCAGATTCTCTTTTATACCCAAATAATTTTCAGTTCCTTAAAGTATTAAGCCACTGTGGTTGTTGTTGAGTTGCTAAGTTGTCTCCGATTCTTTTGAGACTCCACGGACTGTAGTCTACCAAACTCCTCTGTCCATGGGATTTCCCAGGCAAGAATACTGAAGTGGGTTTCCATTTCCTTCCCAGGGGATCTTCCCAACCCAGGGATCAAACTTACATCTATTGCACTGCAAGCAGATTCTTTATCACTGAGCCACCTGGAAAGCCCCAAGCCTTCCTTAGGTGTTAGGTACCATCTTCCTGTGGTAGGTGGCTTAAATACCTCTGGATTTTGCCACATGTGAGGCCTCTTCTCCCCAGTTAGATAAGTTTCTCAAGGGCAGGGTAACAGTTATTCATATATTATCCACAGGATGTGTGGAAGTGGCATGGTCTAGAAAGAAGAAAAAATACAATATTTCTTTGTAACAGGAGGCACTTGGCTTTTGAGTACACTGAGTGTATTTAATTAAAATTATTAACATAATAAAAGCTTGACTTTTCTCACCTCCAACTCTTTGGGGATATAATATGTAGATCAATAGTAAAAGATTCAAATCTCTTATCTGCTGGTTCCTTAGTCACCATCTTCCCTTCCAGGTGAGTGTGCACAGAATGAGATGAAAAGAAAAACAAAAAAAAAAAACCCTGGTGGCAATTTAGTCAAGTTTTGAGAAGCGGGTGTGCTCAGCACCCTTGTCAGTTTCCAGCACAGCATGAGGTCACGGGGACCCCAGGACTCAAAACACAATTGAAACGGAGTAGATGGTGAATTTCTAGCCTGACAGCTCCCAAACCTATTCTTTCTTGGCCTCCCTTTGAAGGCCTGCAAAAAAATAAGGTTGATGAAGGAATCCTTTCATGCTCCCCAGGCATCAGGAAACCTACCATAACACCTCCTACATCCTGCGCCTTTTCAGAATCCGCCTAAGGAAATCAGACACACACACATGCCCCCTAGAGTCCTCCATCATGGTGTGGGCCTTTCATTTCACAGTCCTCTTCAGAGTGCTACTTGTGAAGCTTAAAATATGTGAGCTTGCAGGGGGAGGAGACAAGTGCTCTGGAGAAAATAACACACCAGGATAAGCCACATCACATTGTTTCTTCTGGGACACATTTTGTTCTGGGAAAATGTCCTAATCGCCTCTGAGTTTAGTGTTACTGTGTATATCACAGCACTGTGCCTGGGAAAATACAATGACATTTTGTGTGATGACATTGTTGTGAAATAATAGCTTTTCAGTACCATAAGCAGCAGATTGATTGACGTGCAACATCTATTAGAAATAGTGAGCATTGAATATCTAATGTATCAAATAGCTCTGTGTACAGGATTGGTTTCATGGAAGGGGGGCAGATTTCATAACCTAAGGTGTGATACAAATTTTAGCACAATTCCAGCTGCTTTTTTATCCCAATACGAAAAATAGACATGTGGCTTGTTAGGAAAACAGTACAAAACAGTATACAAAGCACAATCTTGGGTCACAAAGACCTAAATATGGGCAAAAGCCCCGTGATTTATGAGTTCTGTACCTTTGGGTGAGCCATTTAGCTTCTCTGTATTTTAGTTTCCTATTTTACAAATAGGCAAAAGGAGAAGAGGGAGGCAGAAGATGAGATGGTTGGATGGCATCACCAACTTAACCGACATGAGTTTGAGCAAACTCCAGGAGATAGTAAAGGACGGAGAATCCTGGCGTGTTGCAGTCCATGGGGTTGCAAAGAGTCAGACACAAATTAGCAACTGAGCAACAACAAATAATGTCTCTTTCATGTGATTTTTCTCTTGTAATGGTGAAATCTAATAATATACAGCTCCTGAAATATGCTAAACAATTAATGGTCGTCATTGCTCTTGTCATTGTCACAGTGAAATGATAAACAAATGTGCAGCATCTTACAGAACTGCTTCCCTAACATCTCTTTCTCACCAGCATTAAATCTACCCTTACCCACAGGGAGAGCAAGACCATGGCAGGCCCTTAACATTCTCATGACTTCTGAAGGCACTCTGACTTTCCCTGCAGTCTTCTGACAAAAATATAAAGGATGAGAAACATATAAGCTGTTAGGATGTATGTGCTATGAACATTCATGGTCTCAAGAAATCCATTTCCTTACTTTATAGGCAATTCTGTTTTAACTACTGATGCAATGCCCTATAATCAAAACTTGAGACTCCTGTCCATCAGAAATTCCAATTTTTTTTCTTTCAAACATTGTATATTAATTTCATATTACTGCTGTAATAAATGACTGCTGTCTAAGTGGTAACACAAATTTATTATCATAAAGTTCTGTCAATCAGAAATCTGACACAGGTCTCAGTGAACTAGAAAATTTGCAGGGCTCCATTCCTTCTAGAAGTTCTAGGGTTAAATCCATTTTCTTCCTTTTAAATTTCTCTAAACGCCACCCACATCCCTTGGCTCATGGCTCCATTCTTCTACCTTCAAAACCAGCAACACTACTTCTCTGTGACCATACTTCTGTTGTCACATTTCTTTCTCTAATCCCCTTGTGTCTCCCTCTTCCATGCTGAAGAACCTTATGATTATGTTAAGCTCACATGGATGATCCAGGATAACCACTGTGTTTTAAGTCAGCTAATTAGCAACTTAATCGTATCTGCTTCCTTAATTTCCCTTTGCCATGTAACTGTACATATTCATAAGTTCTAAGTATTAAGATATGGACATTTTTGGGGTAGCCATTATTCTGCCTACTTAATTTGGCATTAGATCTTTTTCCAAGAAAAGAAACAACCATAAAGAACCAAGTTTTGCCATCTACCCTCACAAACAGAAAGAAGGCAGTCTATACATTTAAGCGTCAATTATGTGTCAGTCACTTTACATTTGTTAATTCAACCTCAGGATAGAACCTTTATGTGGACTAGAAGAACCTGCCTACTTCTCTCTCCCTATTTCTCTAACACTAGTGTGGACCTGTATAGACCACATATAAATTCTGAGACTCCAAGAAAAAAAGAAAATGTTATGAAAGAACAGAAGGCAGAAAGTTCGTGGCTGAGAAGTTTGAAAAACTTTTTATTTGATATATTATTTCTAATATTTATTGATCAACATTTATTTCCCTGTTCTAAATACTTTTCTACTTTTATGCATGATTTCATTTCTTAGCAGAACTCTAATTGACAGTATTATCTGTGTGTCAGAGAAAAAAAATTAATTTCCACAGTTAGGAACATTGTTCAAAGACACATATGGGTAGTTTCCAGAACTGAATTTGAATCCAGTTTGTGTGTGTGTTAGTCATTCAGTCATATCTGACTCTTTGCGATTCCATGGACTGTAGTCCCCCAGGCACATCTGTCCATGGAATTTTCCAGGCAGTAATGCTGGAGTGGGTTGCCAATTCCCCGCTCTAGGTGATTGTCCTGACTCAGGGATCAAACCTGGGTCTTCTGCTTTAGAGGCAGATTCTTTACCATCCGAGCCACCAAGGAAGCCCCTGAACCCAGTTAGCCTTGAAAATGCATTCGGAGAGAGAGCAAGGTGGCAGAGCAGGAAGACCCTGAGCTCACCTCCTCCCACAAACATGCCTGATAATATAGAGAATATCTTTCCCTGAGAATGATCTGAAGAGCAGCGGAACAGCTCTTCTACAACCAATGATATAAAACACGCACAGAGACTGGTAGGAGAAGAGTAGTGACAATTCAGATCCACGCCCCAGCAGGCAACCCACAAGCTCAAATTTCTCTAAAAAGCAAGGGATTCAGACCCCATATTGGGCACCCCAGTGCTGAGGTTGGCATGAGGGAGAAGAGTACCCTTGATTGACTGTGAAAATCAGTGAGGCTTACCGGAAGCCTTTAGGAAATTGAGACTGCTCTTAAAGGCACACACACACAGACCTACTCTCTCCCAGTGCCAACGCAGAGGGAGCAGACTGAAAAGTGCCTGGTGTTCTGTCTGGCATGCCTAGCTGCTCCAGCACTCCACTTGTCCCACACTGGGCTCCTGTTCCAGTCCCACAGTCCAAGGCAGTGACTGCCAGCATGCCCCAGGAGGAGCAGTAGTTCACACCAGGCTCCAGCTCTGGCCCCACCCACTGCCAAGGCAGTGGTCACCAGCAAGCCTTGGGAGAAACCCCAGCCCGACCTCAGTGCTGTCTCTAACCCCCTCTACCTCTTCGTGGATCCAAATGACACCCTCCAAGGCAAGGACCCTGGAACACTCCAAGAAAAGCCTCAGCCTATCCTCATTTTAGCACCAACTCTTCCAGAAGAGCCACTGGACATATGCAGACTGCATACATAAGCAGACTCCTTCAAGAGCAGAATAGGTAACTGCTTTGTCTGATTTGACAGAGAAAAAGAGAAAGTGAAACAAAAGAAGTAAGACAGAAATACATTCCAAACTAAAGAACAAGATAAAATCTAAGGGGGTTAAAAAAAAAATTAATGAAACTGAGATAACTAATTTACTTGACAAAGAATTCAAAACAACAGTCATAAGAATTCTTACTGAACTCAGAATCGAGGAAAGCAGTGAGAACTTTAAGAAAGAATTAGAAAATGTAAAAGAAGAATGGATCAACGTTTAAGAGTACAATAACCTAAGTGAAAATCACATTAGAAAGAAGCAACAGCAAATTAGACAATCCAGAAGAACACATAAATGGACTGGAAGACAGGATAGTGGAAATCAGGATAGCAAAAAGAAAAAATAATAATGAGGATAGTTTAAGGGCCCACTGGGACAACATTTAATATACTAACATTTTCATTAAAGGATTCCCAGAAAGAGAAGAGAGAGAGATAGTGTCCCCTTACCTGAAGAAGAAATGCAGGTCCAGGAATCACAGAGAGTCCCAAATAAGATGAATCCAAGGAGGCCCACACCAACACATATCATAAGACAAGAAATAACAACTATCAGAGAGATATGAAGACAAGAGTTCCTAGTACACTCTCGATAGGAATGTAAATATGTAAATTGGTGCAGCTGCTATAGAAAACAGTATGCAGTTTCCTCAAAAAAATTAAAAATAGAACTACCATGTGATCCAGCAATTCTACTCCTGGGCATACATCTAAAGAAAATGAAAACAATAATTTGAAAAGTTAGTTTTAATTTTTATTGCAGCATATTCACAATAGCCAAGATAACGGAAGCAACCTAAGCACTCATCAACAAACAGATGGATAAAAAAGATATAGATGTACACACACTGGAAAATTATGCAGCTATATAAAAGAGTGAAATCTTGTTTTTTTGCAGCATGTTATTATAGTTAGTTATTATAATAGTGGTTATTATAGTTAGTGAAAAAAATCGGACAGAGGAAGATAAACACTGTTTTCACTTATATATAGAATCTACAAACAAAATAAGTGAACAAATACAGCAAAATAGAAGCAAACTTACAGAGAACGAGCTAACACTGGAAGAGAAAGGGATAAAAAGAGAGGCAAAATACATGAAGGGGACTAAAAAGTACAAACTGCCAGCTATAAAATAAATAAGTCAGAAGGCTGTGTGGTATAGCACAGGAAATATGGTCAACATTTTATAATAACTTTGTATGGTTTGTAATCTGTGACAATATTGAATCATTATGTTGTATATCTGAGACTAATATAATATTTTAAGACCAATATACCTCAGTTTAAAAAAGTGAAAGTCGCTCAGTCATGTCCGACCCTTTATGACCCATGGACTAACAGTCCCTGGAATTCTCCAGGTCAAAAATTGGAGTGAGTAGCAGTTCTCTTCTCCAGGGGATCTTCCCAACCCAGGGATTAAACCCAAGTCTCCTACATTGTAGGCAAATTCTTTACCAGCTGAGCCACCAGGGAAGCCCAATTGAAAAAAAAAAAAATGTATTAAATCATTATAGAAACTGTCTCCCACATGTTCAGTCGTAGAGCATCTGTTGAAAACCAAAGTTTGAAAGGATCTGAATTCATATTTAAAACAACACATTGAAGCCAGATCAGAATCAGTGTTTAGTCCTCCAATGATGATTTCACTGAAGGAGAAAATCCTTTGAAAAGGTAAGCATAGGATATTCCCAGGGAAAAACAGGACCTTGAGCCCAGCAGAGTAGGGGGAGGCACGTATTTGGGAAGAGTTGATGGCTGAACTATGTGGAGGAGGAAGAACAAGGTTACCAAAAAGACAACAACATGGGTATAGGCTCAGAGATGTCAGTACCAGTGGAACATAAAATGCAAGAAAGAAAATGCAATGGGGCAGGTAGACAGAGACCAAAATATTTATGTCTTTGAAGGCCATGCAAAGAGTTGAAACATTCTGAGTGGAGAATAAATACGACCAGATTTATAGTTAAAAAGAATATTGGGGCTCAAAAGCGTGGGGTTATTTATATATAATTGTGAGTGATTTGCACTGTTGTGTGGCAGAGACTAACACAACTTTGTAAAGCAATTATCTCCCAATTAAACAAAAAAAAATGTTGGGCACTTGCGATTGAGTGGAATGGGGAGTAGACGCCGGATAGAAACCTATTAGCCTGATGCCAGAGCCTAGAGAAGTGGTAAGACTTGAGCTAAAATTGATCAGTGGTGATGAAGAGAAGGGACCAAGCTGAGAATCATCCAGAGGATTTTAGAATCTCAGCTGCTGAATCAAGCTGCCTCCTCCTGAGACAGTTGGGATGCTGTGTTCCCTGGATAAATGACAACTTCAGTGAGCAGCTTGGTACCCGTGGTGAGGCACATTGAGGTGACCTTGGAGGTCCCCTTTTCTCCGAGACTCGAATTGAATTGCTCTGAAGTGCCAAACTTTCTCCTCGAAGGAATAATTGAGAGCCTGCCTTAGCCTTTGCAGCAGTGCTCAGACTTTCTGCAAGAAGATTCTATTTTCCAAATGAAGTCAGTAAAAGTTCTTATGGCTTTTAATTCACATCCAGGATGGAAACTCTAATGTTCTCATTCTCTCACTGAATTGCACACAATTCATAGTGTTTTTGTCTGGCTGTTCAGGGAGAAAATCATCATTGGATTTCCCTGTTATAGAGAGGAGTAGAGAAGGCCCAGAGATCAACCTAAGTATATTTACACATTTTCTTGTTAATTATTTGACAGTGCTTCACAGATGGATAAAGATTTTACTGAAAAGGACAAGGTTTATCCTTTGACCTAATAACAAACCTACCATTTTAGAATCTCTCTGAACATCCATAGATTTAATCATGATCTCACTGCACAATAAGGATTTGTTGAGTGACTTACTCAAGGAGCAAACATGTTTCTGCACCTTTCTGTGAAAGAAACTCTGGGGGAGCTATTGACTAGTTACATACCTGCATCATACATGTGGCTCAACCTCTCTTATCTCCAGTTCATCCTCTATAAAACAGCATAATATGAACTAATGTAGCAAACATAATGACAGGAAGAAAATGATTCACCAGAGGTACACCTAAAGCTTCAATACTGGGCAAGGTAAAGTTTGGAAAAGAAAGTTTGATTAAAATAGTACTGTACATTAGAACTGATTCAAATGAATTCTTTTTAATGGCTGAGTAATATTCCATGGTGTATATGTACCACAGCTTCCTCATCCATTCGTTTGCTGATGGGCATCTGGGTTGCTTCCATGTCCTGGCTATTATAAATAGTGCTGCGATGAACACTGGGGTGCACGTGTCTCTTTCAGATCTGGTTTCCTTGGTGTGTATGCCCAGAAGTGGGATTGCTGGGTCATATGGAAGTTCTATTTCCAGCTTTTTAAGAAATCTCCACACTGTTTTCCATAGTGGTTGTACTAATTTGCATTCCCACCAACAGTGTAAGAGGGTTCCCTTTTCTCCACACCCTCTCCAGCATTTATTGCTTGTAGACTTTTGGATAGCAGCCAGACTTGTGGACTCTGGGAGAAGGCGAGGGTGGGATGTTTCAAAAGAACAGCATTGAAACATGTATATTATCTAGGGTGAAACAGATAACCAGCTCAGGTTGGGTACATGAGACAAGTGCTCGGGCCTGGTGCACTGGGAAGACCCAGAGGGATCGGGTGGAGAGGGAGGTGGGAGGGGGGACTGGGATGGGGAATACATGTAAATCCATGGCTAATTCATTTCAATGTATAACAAAAACTACTGTAATGATGTAAAGTAATTAGCCTCCAACTAATAAAAATAAAAATAATAATAATAAAAAAAATAATAGTACTGTACAGAAAGTGTCAAGGCAGCCATTTTCTGTGCAGAGTTTATTTCTGTGTAAGAGAGGATAGATCCCCCTTTAGGTGCAGAACTCAAACAGTAGGCTGGAGTATAGAACATTCAATGAAGAAACAGGGAACTATGGGTCTTTACTAAGGTGTGACTTTATTCCTAAAGAAATAAATCATCAATGTCATGATCACTCAGTGATTTCTGAGTTTTTGTAATCCTATGGACTGTAGCCTTTCAGGCTTCTCTGTCCATGGGATTTTCAGGCAAGAATACTGGTGTGGGTTGCCATTTCCTCCCAGGGGATCTTCCCAACCCCAAACTCTGGTCTCCTGTATTAGCAAGCAGATTTTTTACTACTGAGCCACCAGGGCAGCCCAAAGAAATAGAGACAGACATCCACAGTTCTTTTTGGAAAGAACAGAAATAATGAGACTAGCAACTTGCATTTGTTGAGCGTTTTCTATATGCCAAGTACTATGCTAATGCTCCCCCTAGAATGATTTTAATTTTACTCTTCACAATACTTGTTACTTATTTCCTTATTTTACCATAAGAAAAATGAAGCTTCGAGAGATCACATGCTTATCACATGCTTAATACAATAGTGTTGCACAGCTATTGTATTAACAGAAGTCAAGTTGGAATTCTGCTATCTAATCCTATATAAAGTTTAATGCTCAGCTGATCCTATAATGCAAAACTTCAGCCATCTCCTCCACTAAGCTCAAAAGACTAAACGGTTTCTTCAAATGATCCATAAAAGTGCAAGTAAGTATACACAGGCCAATGTGCAGTAGGGATGATGATGGAACTTAGGCAAGAGAATCAGTACACTTAGACAATAGAATCAGTACACTTAGACAATGCCCAAAATCAAGTGAAAAAGGATCATCTTAGAGTTTCCCTCTACTCCTTAGTGAGGAGCTGTGTGAAAAATGATAACAGAAAATTACTTAGATTGTGTGTATCTGTGCAGTATGTGAATATGCAGCAAGAAAAAAAATTTGTAAGTAGATACATGAAATTAGATCTTATGGTAGAAGCTTATCCCTTTGAATATTTGGGGGGCACTGTATGGATAGTTGGAGAAGGAAATGGCAACCCACTCCAGTACTCTTGCCTAGAGAATTCTGTGGACAGAGGAGCCTGGTTGGCTGCTGTCCATGGGGTCACACAGAGTTGGACATGACTGAAGCGACTTAGCATGCATGCAAGCATTGGAGAAGGAAATGGCAACCCACTCCAGTATTCTTGCCTGGAGAATCCCAGGGACAGAGGAGCCTGGTGGGCTGCCATCTCTGGGGTCGCACAGAGTCGGACATAACTGAAGCAACTTAGCAGCAGCAGCAGTATGGATAGTAAGAAAAGAAAATGGTCAATTTCATGTCTTTACCTGATGAGGACTCAGAAGGGAAGTAGAAATGATAAAACTTAAGTACTTACAAACCATCAATCCTAAAGGAAATCAACCCTGAATATTCATTGGAAGGACTGATGCCAAAGCTGAAGCTCCAATATTTTGGCCACCTGATGCGAAGAGCTGATTCATTGGAAAAGACACTGATGCTGGGAAAGATTGAGGGCAAGAGGAGAAGGGGGTGACAGAGGATGAGATGGCTGGATGGCATCACTGACTCAATGGACATGAATTTGAGCAAACTCTGAAAGAGAGTGAAGGACAGGGGAGCCAGGCATGCTGCAGTCCATGGAGTCGCAAAGAGTCAGACACGACTTAGCAACTGAACAACAGCAAAGTACTTACAGATCTGCCAGGCTACTAAAAGATGAGTAAAGCACATTTTCTTTGGAAAGCACATTCATAAGCCACTTAGAAAAGAGATAACTAAATTCTACATGTGAAACAAGAGGGACTGAGCTGCAAGGAGGCTTTTGGAGAGAAGTGGCAAGCCTGAGAAAGGAAGCAAGAGGGAATATTTTCAAGTGGTGAGATGTCGGAAAGACTGGCATCTCAGATTCGATATTTTAAAGGTAAAATATATAATACAAAGTGAAAGACAACTTCGATTTGTACCTTGCCTTTGTACTGTTAATAACAAACTAAACACTTGATTCTTCCTGTAATTTATATATTTAATTTTATGCATAGTACTTAATTTTATGTGATTGTCACTGCTACAAATTAAAACCCAATCACTGCCCCCCAAATTTTTAATGACGTTTATTATTTACCACAGCCATTTCTAAGAGAACTCACAGAGCACAAATTGAATTCCACTCCTGGATGGGTAAGGAGAAAAGCAAGCATAGGACATAAAAGTTTAGTGCAAGCAGACAACTGGGTCAATTTTATCCAAATCTCAAAGGACGGATGGCCATAGCTAAGATCTGTCTTCCACATTACATTCACTAAATTAACTGAACTAGATGAACAAACTTCAAAAGCACCAAGCAATCCTTTTTCTTAAAACCTTAAGCAGGAAGAAACTTCCAGAAACTATTTTACACAGGTGTCTGAGGTAACTTACTTAGAACAGTGAATAAAAGGAAGACCTTTCAAGTCAAACAGCCCAGGACTGTGAGCTGAGCGATTCTATGAGCCAAACCTGTAACCTGGAGCAAGTTACCAAACCTCTTGAAACTTTGATCTCCTCATTAGTAAAATTAGGTTATCAGTACTTCTCTACAGGTTTGTTGTAGGAAGTAAATGACATAAGAATGTAAATTATTTACTTCAGAACCAAATATATTAAAAGTACTCACCCTAGAGACAGGCATCAGGGCAAAGACTGATAGAGAAATTTAGGAAAACCAAATTACCAGCCTTCAGAACAAATTATACTCCCACCAGCTGGTATACCCAAGTAGCAGCAATATCCAGAAGTCTTCAAAGGACATGTGTGTGAAAGCTTTCTTCAGCTCTGCTGTTGTTTAGTCTCTCAGACCTGCCCAGCTCTTTTGCAACCCCATTGACTAGCCTGCCAGGCTCGTCTGTCCGTGGAACTTTCCAGGCAGGAATACTGGAGTGTGTTGCTATTTCCTTCTCCATTTTCCAGCTTTGCCATACTGTAATTTTTAATGTTGCTCTTTTCTCAACAATACAGAGCTATACAGTAAACTCCTTGAGACTAGACCCATACCGCACTGTTTACCATGCAAAAGCCAGAATTGTTAATTACTTAGGAAGGGTTTTTTCCCCAATAGAATAAAACCAGATATCTTTACTCAACAATGGTGGCTGAATGTAAACTGTCTTCCAGCACTCTAAAGGACCTGAACGGAAAAAAAAAAAAATTCTAAAGCATTTAGAGCACCATCAGTCTTACAGAAGAGAAGAAATATGGGAATGAGTTTTCTGGAAGAGTTGTCCTTCATTGCCGAGGATGATGAATGACAAGGCTTCAGGCAGATCAGAAAAGCCAAACCGAAGGAAGCAGTGCTAATATGTGAGGGCTCATTACGGGGCCCATGGTCCCTTTAGCACGGCATCACATGTCACAAGGGATGTCACGGGTCATGAAATATAGGCACTTGCAATTCCCCACTGGGATCGTATTTATCTTGAATTATTTACCACCAGATTTCCTAACAGTGGGAACAGGCTAATAATGTGGTTTTTGTGGGGATGAGGGGGGTCCTCAATTTGTAATTAATCCATCTCTAGGAGATAGAATGGGGCTGACAGAGCCACAGTCCATAAATAATTACAATTAGTGTCTTTATGGAATCATCAAAGTTTCATGGCATGAGAAACCACATTTCCAGCAAGAACAGTCAGTGGATAACACTTTGGAATAGATTGCCTCTGATTCCTGTAAGGTGGCATTTCTTTCAGGCTACATTCATCGTAAGGGTGAATGCCATCCATTGGGGAGATGGATGACAGAATTTTACAGTAGGCAAAAGTGAGATGGCTTTTCATCAAAGATTGTATTCTAGTCCCAGAAACCATACGTAGAGAAATTGGCTGTGGGAGAAATAATTACAATTTGAATGTGTGGACTCAATAACGCTTGACCTTTCAAAGATTCTCCCTGTCACCTTTGGGATGGAGTCCAAACTCCTCAGCACACTGGCTCCTGCTGTCTTCTCCAGTCTTCTCTTCCCCACTTAAATATTGCTCTTGGATCTACTGAACTATCTGCAGTTCCCAAAACACACCATACTTTATGTTTGGGGGCCATTTTTCTTTCTGTCTTCTGTGCCCGGAAGTCTTTCTCTTCCTGCGTGGCATAACTGAGTCCTTAATGATTCAGTTAAAAGGTTGCTTTCCCAGACTCCCTCAGGCATGGATGTTAACTCCCTCATTCCTGCCTTCAGCCATCTCTTCATTCACCTTTGTTATAAGGCCAGGCACCCCGAAGTGCCACTGTGAGGTTAAGATCAGGACAGTGTCCCCTTCTTCTTCTTCTTTTTTTTGGTAAAATGCTTTTTCTTCTTTATTATTTACTCTATAGTGTTTAAACTTTTTAGGTTGTATTGGCAGATAGCCAATGAATAAACAATGCTGTGACAGTTTCAGGTGAATGGTGAGGGGACTCAGCCATACATAGACATGAATCTATTGTCCCCCAGCCCCCTTCCCATCCAGGCCACCACATAACACTGATCAGAGTTCCATGTGCTATACAGTAGGTCCTTGTTGGCTGTCCATTTTAAGCACAGCAGTGTATCATTCTTCCTATTTTTTACCAAAGCCTGCCAGAGGGACAGGCTCATGGCAATGTGGTTTTTATGACTACAAAAGATGTCATAAATCTCAACTCTCAAAATAGTGTATATCAAATAAAATGGATAAGAGTTCCAAATTGAATGTAAAAATATAAGGTTACTTTTGCCATAAGGAAAAATGACAAAAGATGTCATAGAAATGCTAATCTTGTCCCATAGGATTTGAACTGGCCATTATAATTGAGAAATGTGCAAGTTATGTATTGAACTAGTTACACATTCGTGGGTAACTTGTTCCTTTTACCTGGAATTTCCTCACCTCAACATGTCCAAATTTCATCACTTTAAGCTCCCCCTCTGACTCCTCTTTGAGAGTTTTGATGTTAGCTTCTTGAAGACCTGCTCTTCCGTTTCTCTGAGTTCCTATACTTTAATTGCTTTTCTCTTGTAGCACTTATAGCAGCACTTATAGCTATCTCCTTTATAGTTATTTAGGTAATTTAGGTAAATTATTGAGTGATACTGTCTCACTAAATTAGAACTTACTGAGGGCAGCATTCTGTGTGTTCTGTTCTAGGTTAGTATTCTCTTTCTCTGTTCAGTATCTGTTACTGTATAACAACTCCCCCAAATTGCTTAAAACAATAACAATCACTTATCTCTATGATTTTGGGGTGTCAGGATTTGGGGAGGTGCTTAGTTGGGCATTGTTGACTTGGTGTTTCTTATGTAGTTATAGGCAGAGAGTGGCTGGAGCTGGAACAGTGAAAGGCTAAAGCCCCTGGGGGCTAACTGGTCATCTCTTCTCTTCTTTTCATCTGCTCGGGGTAGTTCTCTGCATGTTTTTTCTACATGAGTGAGTTTGGGCTTCCTCACAAGATGGCAGCCTCAGACTTCTTCAAGTCAACTCTCCAAGGCAAGTGTCCTGAGACAACCAGAAGCTGTATTGCTTTTATGACCCTAGTCTCAGAAGTCAGGGCTACGGCATGCTATTAGTTATTTCAGTCACAAAAGACTGATTCAAAGGGGGAGGGTGTAACCAGACTGAGCCTTGTTTAATAATTAGCTTTGGAATGAAAAATTAAGCACAAACACAGTACTATAGTGTATGGATGTGTATTCCTTATTGTAGATTCTTTTTCTGCCATGGAAAGGTTATGTAAAATTTAGGGGGAAAAACACTCAGAACTATACAACCTGTTACAGGAGATTCTAGTTCTTTCTACAAATAGGTAAAGTACAAGTGTCATTTACATTCCAGTATTCTGGCCTGGAGAATTCTATGGACTCTATAGTCCATGGGATCGCAAAGAGTTGGACACGACTGAGCGACTTTCACACACTTTCACTTTCATCAACACTGGTTATTACCATTCTTTCATTTTTGTGAATCTTATTGGAGAAAACAGATTTCATTTTTGGTTTATTTATATTAGTTTGACAATTGATAAACTGAACATCCTTGTATACGGTATTGGTTATTTTTATTCCTTTTAAAGAGAAACTTTCTGTTTGTGTGTTTTGCCCTCTTTGAACTTTGGAAGTTTAAAGTTGTTTCTCTTTTAAATCAGGTTTATTGGGGTATAATTTTTGTAAGAGTTTTATTTATATATAAGTCATATATCATATAACTTACCATTTCAAGTGTGCAATTGAACTGCTTTTACGGATTCAGATTCATAGTCACAGACTTCAAGCAATCATCACCACAAACCAATTTTAGCACATTTTCATCACTCTAGACAATAAAGAATCCACCTGCAATACAGGAGACCTGGGTTCAATCCCTGGTGCTAGGAAAATCCCCTGGAGAAGGGAACGGCTACCAGTACCAGTATTCTGACCTGGATGATATCCCATGGCCAAAGGAGTCTGGCAGAATACGGCCCATGGGATCACAAAAAGTTGGACACGACTGAGTGACTAAGCATGCATGCATCCATTAGCAATCAGTACTTATTAATTTTCTCTTATGCCATTACTTGGTAAGCATTAATCTGATTTCTGTCTCTATAAATTTGCCAACTATGAATATTTTATATGAATAGAATTATACAATATATGGTCTTCTGTGGTTGGCTAGTTTAACTTGACCCTATGTTTTCAAAGTTTATTCATGTAGTAGCATGTATGAGTAATTCCTTTATAGGGTAGGGTAATAATTTCATTGTATGGATATGCCATACTTTATTTATCCATTTATCAGTTGATGGACATTTGGATTGTTTCTACTTTTGACTAATATGAATAACATTGCAATAAACAATCCTGTACATGAGCCTGTAATCCCACTTCTGAATATATATCCCAGAGAAGTAAAAATAGGGTTTTGAAGAGAGATTTCTGTACCTTTGTTCATAGCAAAATTATTCACAGTAGCTAAGTTGTGGAAGCAACCCAGATGTCCACTGAAGGATGAATGGATAAGCAAAATGTGTCATACACATCCAGAGGAATATTATTCAGCCCCAAAAAGAAGGAAATTCTGACATATGCTACAACATGAATAAACCATAAGAACATTATGCTAAGTGAAATACACCAGTCACAAAAAGAAAAATATTGTATGATTTCATTTACATGAGATGCCTATTGAAGTCAAAATCACAGAGACAAAAAAACAGAATGGTGGTTGCCAGGAGCTATGAAGTGGAGGAAATGGGGAATTAATAGGTATAGAGTTTTAGTTGTACAAAATTACAGAAATCTGGAGATGGATGGCAGTGATGGGCACACAACATTATGAATGTATTTCATACTACTGAACTGCACACTTAAAAATGGCCAAGATAATACATTTTATGTCCTATGTTTTTTACCTTAGTAAAAAACTAGGGAAAATCCATGTACAATTTTTGTGTATACATATATTTATATTAATTTGGTGTACATAACCAAGAATGGGACTGCTGAGTCATATAAAAACTGTGTTTAAAATTTTGAGGAATTGCGAACTTTTTAAAAGTAGCAGTTACACCGTTTTATCTTCCTACCAGCAAAATATGAAGGTTACAGTTTCTCTGAATCCTCATCAACACATGTTATTTTCGCTTCTTTGTAGGCATAATAGTGGGTATGAGGTGTCATCTTATTCTGGTTTTGATAACATCTAATGATGGTAATCAATTTTATGTGCTTATTAGTCATTTGTGTATCTTTGGAGAAATGTCTAGTCATGTACTTTCTCTATTCACCTTTTAAACATATTATTATTAAGTTCTAAGAGCACTCTTTGGCTTCCCAGGTAATTCAGCTGGTAAAGAATTTGCCTACAATAAACGAAGTCCTGGTTCAATTCTTAGGTTGGGAAGATCCCCTGGAGAAGGGAACGGCTACCCATTCCAGTATTCTTGCCTGAAGAATTACATGGAGAGAGGAGACTGGTGGGCTACAGTCTGCAAAGAGTTGGATATGACTTAGCAACTTTCACTTTCAAGAGCACTCTGTATATATTCAGGATGCAGTCTGTTATGAGACCAATGATTTATCTTTTTTAAAAATTCTGTGCCTGTGTTTCACTGTATGGAATGGTGCCATTTGTAGTACAAAAGTTTTAATTTTGATGAATTCAATATTATATATTTTCTGTAAGCAAAAGTATATCCTCTGATGTGTGATTTTCCTCCACAATAAAAGGAAAATTTACCTTTTTTCTTAAAAATCTATGTTTTGCAAGTACATACTGTCATATACCCAAACCATAATCAAGACATACAGTTTCATTACCACAATAAATTCACTTGGGCTATCACTGTTCTATTTTTTGTCCCTAAATTTTTGCTTTTTAAGAATATCATGTAAATGAAATCATATAAAATAAAAGTATCAGATATATTTCTGATTTTAGTGAAAAGGAATTCTATTGAGTGGTTTTTTATATTCAAACCTACACCTTTAAAAAAAAAAAACACACACAGCTCATGGTTTTAATTTCAAGATTCCTCTGTTACGATTTTTGGTGTGCCTCTTCTATTGTAAATATATAGCACATCAACATCTTTGCATTCTAATGAGATATGCAAATTTCATGGCCTAAAAGTCTTGAGTCAAGTTTGTGAAAAGGTTATTCTAATTAGATAAATTATAAATGGGGTAGGGTGGTGGTTTTCTAACTTTTTTAAATTGGATGAGTTATTTAAAATGAAACTTTGCACAGAAGTTCAGTATGTAAACACATCAAAGTCGAGATTCTCTGAATTCTCTTTTTTTACTTTTTACTTTTTTAGATTATGAAAGTATGATAAAACATTTATAGGAGGCTTGGAAAATACAGAATAAGATTACATATAGTTTCACTATAGATTAAAGTTATTTTTAAGTAGATAAATTAAGATTTTTAGTCAGGAGTTTCAATATCAAACTCTCAAAAATTAACAGAATGAACAGAATTCTCTGTATGAATTCTGAATAGACACTGTGCCAATGCCTCCCACCTCCCTTTTCTTCAGAACATAGTTTGAGTATACATGGTCGCAGTCTTGAGTTATCTTTGGTTGACTGATCCACTAGAAGCAATGCTTAGATATTGGCCATCAGGGTCAGTCTCAGGATGAGGAAGGAAGAAACTTGAGAGACGATTAGCCAAAATTACAGGTTGTCATCTCAGGCAATAGTTTTCCTACTCCACTCTCCACCACCCTGAACTCCCAGGAGGGAATATAGAAATATTCAGGGACAATGTCTTTACACATTGGGAGGGCTGCTACATGGAGGCTGATGAGAATAGTTCAAAGTCATTCCTGAAGATAGATCTAGAATGTAAGTGATTAAACAAAGAAAGAAGAACATTCTAAAGACAAGATTAACACTGATTCTGAAAATGTTTGAGCTAGATTTTCCTGACCCATATAAAATACTGGAGTAAAAGGCACAGAGCCCTCATAGCATTGAATTCTGCATCTGTGGGTGATGGCATATACTGAGCCCTTCTGCAAGAGCTACTACTGATGAGCACTCAGCTTTTATTTTGCTACTTCCCACTATCTGTCCTAGAGGTACAGAGGGGAGTGTCACAGTGACTAGTGATGAGGATCCCAAAGTAAATGTGTCTTTAAGTTTTCAACTCCAACCTTGTAAAAACCAATCAATCCCAAACTCAGAGTTTCTAACATACAGTATTTATTAAAGTGCCATGTTTGTTGTTTAGTCCCCAAGTCATGTCTGACTCTTTTGTGACCCTATGGACCATAGCCTGCCAGGCTCTTCTGTCTATAGGATTTTCCAGGCAAGAATGCTAGGGTGGGTTGCTATTTCCTCTTCCAGGGGATCTTCCCAACACAGGGATCAAACCCGGGTCTTATTTGCTTAATTCCAGTCCTCCTTTCTGTAGTATGAAAAATATTTGCAAAAAAAAAAAAAAAAAAAACAACCAAAACAGAAAGGAACTCTGTAGGTTCCTCTGTAGATACTGTGCTGTATGAGTGTGGTTTTCAACATGTACAGAGGCAAAGAGGACCTGCCAGTGATGGCTCCCATTGTTTCCCCCTTTCTATAAACATCACTTTCTTGACTACACCTAGGGGATTGCTCACAGGACAGTGAAGAAATAGGAGCATTTAGGACCCACTTGATGGTCCTGGAGAACCAGGTAAGGATGCATTCTATTGCAGGAAAGCCCTCATGTCTTACACCTGAACAAGTAAGAGTCAGAATGAACTCTGTTCAGGGGATGGTCAGGACAACCTAGGACCCTACAGGGACTAAAGACTATGAAACACTAGTTAGGTATTGTTTAATGAAGGACTGTCTAGTCAAAGTTACGGTTTTTCCAGTAGTCATGTATGAATGTGAGAGTTGGACTACAAAGAAAGCTGAGCACTGAAGAATTGAGATTTTTGAACTGTGGTGTTGGAGAAGACTCTTGAGAGTCCTTTGGACTGTAAGGATATCTGACCAGTCCATCCTAATGGAGATCAGTCCTGAATATTCATTGGAAGGACTGATGCTGAAGCTCCAATACTTTGGCCACCTGATGCGAAGAACTGACTCATTAGAAAAGACCTGACACTGGGAAAGATTGAAGGTGGGAGGAGAAGTGGGTGACAGAGGATGAGATGGCTGGATGGCATCACCGAATTGATGGACATGAGTTTGAGCAAGTTCTGGGAGTTGGAGATGGACAGGGAGGCCTAGCATGCTGCAGTCCATGGGGTTGCAACGAGTTGGACACAACTGAGTGACTGAACTGAACTCAATGAAGGACCTGATGATAAGGACCCTCAAGTAGGGAAGAGGATAGCAGTTAACCAGAGGAGGAAGGAGAAAGTAGACCAGAAAACCAGAATTCAGTGGCTGGAGTGGTTTCCAGGGCAGTATATGATCAGTGCCAGGGCCATTTGGCATGTGTGTGGGCATAGTTCAGTTCAGTTGCTCAGTTGTGTCCGACTCTTTGCGACCCCATGAACCACAGCACGCCAGGCCTCCCTGTCCATCACCAACTCCCAGAGTCTACCTAAACCCATGTCCATTGAGTCAGTGATGCCATCCAACCATCTCATCCTCTGCCATCCCCTTCTCTGTGGGCATATGAGAAACCTAAAAAAAAAAAATATAGCCTGTATTTTTGCATGCCTACTATGAGTCAGGCATTGTTCCAAATGCTTTACACAAATTAACTCATTTGCTCCTCAAAACTGGTTTATAAATTATTTTTAAGCTCATTTTACAGTGAAAACTTGGAGCCAGAGATGGTGAATAAATAACTTCACCAGGTCCAGACACATAGAAAATTGCATACCTGTTTTCTCCCTTGAACAAGTCACCACATGTCTGCTCAGCCCAGAGTCTCAGTCTCTGTGTCTGCCACCTCCTTCATGAGCAATGGCATCACCTGGCAGCTGAGTGGGTAGAGGCGGGCAGGTGACTGACACCCAGAGGACCTAGGAAGATAAATTCAGATAAAGCATGCCGATCTCCAGAGAACAAGATGGGTTTAGGGCCCCTTTACCTGAACTAGAGGTTCAGAATCAGGGAGATGTGTTACGAGGAGCAGAGAATGGGATATATATATACCTCTAGACTGGCTTGAGCTGAGTTGCAGAAGGTCTGTCTTGGGATTGCTTCACTGGATCCTAAATGCAGGGGCAGGGCTGTGGGAACATTCCAGCTGTGAATCCTGGAGGGTGGCTTGCCGAGTTAGACATGGCAATTAACTAGCAAGCACTTCCCAGTCCTATGTTGGGACCTGTTTGGCGTGTGAGGAATTCACAAGGGAGCAAGATCATTCCTGCCCTGACCCTGTTTCCCAGTGAGTGGCACTGCCTACTATGTTGCCTACATTTTGTCCACACCTAATAGTGCCTCTTTTTTTTAATCACTAGAAATGATCACTGATATCATTATTTTCTGAGACAAATTTTCCCATGGCAATTTCCATGGCAATTTTAATAAAACCCAAATGGAAATTAAATTTATTAAAAACACATCTTTCTTTTTTTTCCATTTCCTCAATTTCTATTTAATTGGAACATCAACATGAGTCTAAGAAGAGAGAAATTAGATGAACAGCTTAAAACAAAATCTCGTAAATGTCAGTGAAATTGTGCAAAATGTTGCATGCCATGGATTTCCCATCCTTGGTCCATGGGGATCTGTTTCTGGTAGGGCATGGTCCCTCCCAGGATCTCACCCAACAACATGAGAGCTAAACTTCCACACTGGTCTGAATCAAACTCCAGTGTGCATAGATCCTTTTAAAGACAAATGTTTTCACACACCCTGAAATATGGAATTAAACTATTTTATCCTCATATTGTCTAAATATGCATACACACGAAACTAGATCTAAAGTCATCATGTTTTTAATTCATACTACTTTGAGGTCAAAACAAATTAAGAAGCTAAAATCAAACAAATTACCAAAGCAAAAATAATTTAAATTGTCAAGAGTTATTAATTGTGCTGAAATAAATTGCTGCTTGCACTAGGGCTGTGGTGTGGACTATTTCTTTATTTCTGTATGCCTTTTCCAATCTGTTGGAGTGAAGTTCATTTTTCACTTTTTGGACTGCTTCATAGTCTTCATCCCGCAGTTCAGAGTGATGTCATTTAGAGTTCATTCAGAAGGAGATCACCCTGTGCCTACTAAATCTGCCTTTTTTTTTTTTCATTAGCCTGGGACAGTTAAAATAGCCCCGTCTGACTGGTGACAACTCATTTGTAAATATAATTGCAAACTTGGACACTGAAACTGTGAGAAAGGATTGGAAATAAAGCTGTTCAGATATATGCAAAGATAGTTCAGAATATGCAATTTCAAATGTTCAGTGATTATCAATGACATTACAAATTTCTTGTAGGGAACTTTAAGACCTCTGAAAACTTGTCCTTGGACTTCTGTTTATCAAAATCTATCCTAAAATAACTATGATAAAGAACTATTTCTCACCCTACATAGTTTCCATCCTCTTTCAGGTTTACTTTGGAGGAGACAGCAGATAAAAGTTCGGGCTGGAATTCAGGTCCTCCTGTGGGAAGTTAGGTCATGATGGCATGAATGGACATGTCCTATGAAGTTTTCAGTTCAGTCACTCAGTCATGTCCGAGTCTTTGCGACCCCATGGACTGCAGCACGCCAGGCTTCTCTGTCTATGACCAACTCTTGGAGCAGCTCAAACTCATGTCCATTGAGTCAGTGATGCCATCCAACCATCTCATCCTCTGTCGTCCCCTTCTCCCACCTTCAATCATTACCAGTATCAGGGTCTTTCCAAATGAGTCCGTTCTTCACATCAAGTGGCCAAAGTATTGAAGTTTCAGCTTTAACATCAGTCCTTCCAATGAATATTCAGGATTGATTTACTTTAGAATGGACTGGTTGGATCTCCTTGCAGTCCAAGGAACTCTCAAGAGTCTTCTCCAATACCACAGTTCAAAAGCATCAATTCTTTGGCGCTCAGATTTCTTTATAGTCCAACTCTCACATCCATATGTGACTACTGGAAAGACCATAGCTTTGACTAGATGGACTTTGTTGAAAAGTAACGTCACTGCTTTTTAATATGTTGTCTAGGTTGGTCATAACTTTTCTTCCAAGGAGCAAGCGTCTTTTAATTTCATGGCTGCAGTCACCATCTGCAATGATTTTGGAGCCCCAAAAAAATAAAGTCTGTCACTGTTTCCAGGGTTTCCCCATCTATTTGCCATGAAGTGACGGGACCAGATGCCATGATCTTAGTTTTCTGAATGTTGAGTTTTAAGCCAACTTTTTTCATTCTCCTCTTTCACCTTCATCAAGAGGCTCTATAGTTCTTCTTTGCTTTCTGCCATAATGAAGTCTTAGCATCTGGATATTCAGTCAATAGAATCAAGTGGAACCAGCCTTAAAATAAAATTATGTGTAGTGGCCCTGTGTTTTTCTGAGAATAGCCCTTTGGGAAACTTTGCAAAAGTCAATGTTCTCCCTTGACACCCCACATTGGCATCATGTGTAAGTCCAGTACACAATTGATGGAAGACTCACATCTTAAGGTCAGCTGTCTTGATCTATAATGAATTTTTTATTGAGTCATGAGCAGAGATTAAGAGACAGTCACTAGCCAAACCTCAGTGACTCCTCTCTGAGCCACAGGAGGCCTGCCTGTCAGGTTAGGGATGTAGTAGAGCCTGGTCCATGAGAGTTCCAGGTTCTACTCTGGAGCCTCTTGGCCTTGATCAAGGTGTTTCTCTTGGACAGGCATCAGGTTGCTCTGCTGTAGAATGGGAATAATAGTAGCATTTGCTTTAGAAGCTGCAGTGAGACCAGGGCAGAATAAGACAGGGAAAGTGCTTGATGCCACAGCTCAAGGAGAGCAGGGATTCCTTCAGTTGAGCCCCTATTGGTGACATTAATACAAAATTCGATATTTTCCTTGAGGCATGGGAAAGACTGACTCTAGAACATGAGTTTTCAAACTTGTCTGCTGAGTAGCTAGAAGAAGTAGTAATGCCTGGGTCCCAGGAGATTCTGTTTTACTTGAATAGGGGGTGGGGGAGACACTGGGATTTTAAAAACTCCCCAGGTAGTCCTAAAGTGAAAGTGAAAGCCACTCAGTCATGCACGACTCTTTGCAACTCCATGGACTATATAGTCCACGGAATTCTCCAGGCTAGAATACTGGAGTGGGTAGCCTTTCCCTTCTCCAGAGGATCTTCCCAACCCAGGGATCGAACCTAGGTTTCCTGCATTGCAGGCGGATTCTTTACCAACTGAGCTATCAGGGAAGCCCAGTTAGTCCAATATGCAGCCAAATTTGAGACTCAGCTGCTATTGAAGAGGAACTCACAGGAGGTGTAGGCAGGTGCCACGAATACTGGAGACAGGAATCCTTGTCCCAGTCTGATAGTTGACCCCTTCCCACCCAGCTCACAGTTTAGATAGAATGAAGCCAACCAATGTGTGCTCAGTCATGTCAGACTCCTATCCCATGGACTGTAGCCCCTGCTAGGCTCCTCTGTCCATGGAATTTTCCAGGCAAGGAAACAGTAGCAATTTGCCATTTCCTTCTCCACAGGATCTTCCCAACCCAGGGATCGAACCCACATCACCTGCATCGAAAGGCAGATTTTTTACCAACTGCACCACCTGGGCCAGATTTCAAATAAGCCTCATGGACTTCAAATGCTATGCTCTCCAGGATCAGTACAGAGGGAAAAACCAATCCCTCAGATTGTAGTTTTATCTCCAAGCTCCTCTGGGGGGGAAAAAAAATGAATCCATGCAAAACCTGTTCTTTTAAAACAAAAGAAACTCATTCTTCTTTTTAACCTTCTTTTTTTTTAAACTGGTTAGTATTTATAAACATGGCACTATTGGTAAAGAACCCACCTGCCAATGCAGGAGACACAAAAGATGAGGCTTTGATCCCTGTGTCAGGAAGATCCCCTGGGGGAGGAAGTGGCAACCCACTCCAGTACTCTTGCCTGGGAAATTCCATGGACAGAGGAGCCTGGTGGGCTACAGTCCATGGGGTTGCAAAGAGTTGGACATAGCTGAGCACATACACATACCAAGAAACTTGGTACTTGGAGACTTGAAGTCCAGAACTTGAACTACATAGCCATGGAAAGGTGAAGGGGTGTGTTTTCCTATAATTTACCATCAGCCACTTTCCTTGTACCACTTAACTAAGAGAACCAAGGATTTGAGAATGTCTATGCAACACCCCTGGCTCCTGCTCCACCACTGATAGGGAAGTCTGGGACAGGACAGGCTGAAAGTCACACCTGCACTGGCACTGAACCCCATGGCTAGCTTCTGATTTGTGAGGATTCACCCATTTCTTAGCTGTCCATTCACAACCACCTCTTGATAACTGTGCTTTCTAAGGAAGGAGACTGAAGGAAAGCATTACTGAACATTATGTGATCTACAAGTATAGCAAGATAATGGCCATGTGCAGAACGATGTATGCCTTACAAAACAGGTTTATGTATGTTCCTTCAGGTTCACAGTAAGACCATGAACACATCTTTCATTTGAATTTTATGCAGGAGAAAACAGACATGTAGAGAAGGTGATTCACCCAGTGGTATCCATCTAGTAAGTGACTGAGCAAGACTCCATGTCTCATGACAAATTTCCTGTATCCCTACTGTACTGGACTCACATCTGGGGTGAGAACCAGGGTCCCGTAGGTCTTAAATGTGTCATTATCTTGCAGTGTCTGCTTTGAGAGAATCTGAATTTCTCAGATCTGCTTTTTCTCTTCTCTCCCCTCCCTAATACCCTCTTCCTTTCTCTCCTTCGTCCACTTTCTCGTGTTTTTTCTTTGGCTTTCTTTATATCCCTACTCTTTCCCTCTTCCTGTAACAAATCTGGAATGTTCACATGTTGAGCCTCTTTATCCCCCAGTGCATTGGTTATTCTCTTTGAACACTGCCCTATTTTTCCCAAGAGAAGCGTTTCCTTGTCTGCATTGAGATGTGTTTGACCTTGGTCCCAGTGCTGAGTCACTGGAACCAAACACCCCCCTGCATTCCAGCTGACTTCTTTTCCCAAAGCATGTGATCCAGATCCCCAGCTGCCACTGCACCTGTGAGGCAAAGGAAATAATTCACAACCTCAAGACTCTTCCCATTTCTTCCAGTAGCCTTTTGGCACTTAGCTTCTCATATGGAACATTGCCCTTGATCATCATTTGAATTTATGCTTGAAATCTTCATGTGGTTTGCATACCTTGCTCTGGATTGGACGTCCTCCCAACCAAAGGCAGCTCTTCCTCTGGCTCCATCCTCCCATCCATCCAGCTCCCCATAATTGAGGCACAGACCCTTTTTTGACATAGGATATACTTTCCCTCTCTTTCAGGAGTTCTCTGTCCTACTCAAGAGAGCTTTCATGAGGAAGAGAAAACACCCAACTTCTTTTATGGATCAGCCATAAAATCTGGCACATTTTAACTCATGCTGTGAGTTTATTTTTTTAAACAAGTTTATTATTTTTGGCTGTGCTGGGTCTTCACTGCTGCATGGACTTTTCTCTAGTTGTGGAGACCGGGAGCTACTCTGGTTATGGTGTGATAGATTCTCATCGCAGTGGTCTCTCTCGTTGCAGAGCACAGGCTCAGTAGTTGTGGCACTTGGGCTCAGTTGCTCCACGTGGTCTGTGGACTCTTCCCAGCTCAGGGATCAAATACATGTCCTTACATTTGCAGGTGGATTCTTTACCACTGAGCCACCAGGGACGTCCGAGTTTAGTTATTTTAAGACTGAGGATCGTTTCTTCATCAGAATGTTAAGAAATTATGCTGTTGATCTCAACTTTCAGACCAAGAAAGTAAATACTGGGTTTTCTACAAAACTCTTAATTTCATGATAATTTTTTTTTAAGAGAACATGGGTTCCAGATGGTAAGATTATGATAACAATCATTTGAATTAGACCAGACTTTAATTTTGATATTTTTCATGTAGAGGAGTACTTTAGCTTCTGCACAATTCGAACCAGTTTTTGGTTTGTTGTATTCAGTGAAGAAAACCAGTTAAGTTTAGAGTTCTTCTCCTTTCTTAGTCACTCTTTTTTTTTTTTTTTCCATTTAAATCAGTGGATTATGTGCTTCATAGAAAATGCCTATCTTATGTGGAAATTGAGGGTTAAAATTTTGTAATTTGAGCTTGATAATATCAGACTTGCATTTGAAATTACACCTATTCCATGTGCCTGAGTTCTGGCATATTTTCTATCAGTTACTTCTGCATAGTTTAAAGATTTAAAGAGTCAGTCCCTTAATATATATATATATATGAGAACAGGCTCATGTGATTTTAGAATTCCTTCACTGAATACCTGCATTTCATTAAAGTAATCAGCTCTGCCCTTATGTATTCCCTGTCATTTAACATTCAGGGGGAACATACAATCTTGTGAGTCATGGGGGTTTCTCAGAACCTTTAATTCTCAGAAGTCCTTAATTTAAAGAGACAGTACACTAATGTTCTAAACAAGTTCCCATGCGTGCTCCATCTGCTCATATTAATACAAGTTAAATCACTCACTCTGCTTCCACTTACTCCAGATGGGAAGTGGACATGACTCCTGTCTCTATCATCCAGAAGACATGTGATCTTGACCACTTTCCACCTCTCCCTTCAGAATCCATAGCACACGACCTTGGACCAATGACACAGGGGAGTGGAGCCACACCTGCTTGCTACATTGAATTGAAATAGTTTTTCCTGCATGTTTGCATTTCTCCTAATGCAGGTATTCAATCTACGGCAAGTGAACTCGGACTTCCCATGTGTATCCAAACATTCCTCACTGGCAGGTGTAAGGATCTGTCTTATTATTAAGATAAATATTTTTGTTGAAATATCTGGCAGGCTATTTTGTATTCCCAGAGCATGGCATACCCAGGACTCAACGGCATTATTGTTTATTGTCTGTCTTTCCTATGAGACTCTGATCTTTCTGAGGACAGTAGCTCTGTCATGTTTATTTTTATGTTCTGCAGCTCCTCATACAGCTCCTAAGGTTGACTGACTCGTCTGGTGAGATCAAGTGAGGGACAGTCCCTAGCTCCATTTTACATGAGGGAAGCCAAGTGTTTTACCAAAGATTCTAAAGTAGTAAATTGCCCCAATGGAATTAACCCCACATATCTTGGTAACTTAATTATTTATACCAAAACATTTATTTACACTATAACCATACTACCCACTGGTTTCCTTGGTGGCTCAGCGGTAAAGAATTTGGCTGCAGCACAGAAGAAGCAGGTTCAATCCCTTGGTCAGGAAGATCCCCTGGAGGAGGGCATGGCAACTCATTCCAGTATTCTTGCTTGGAGAATCCCATGGACAGAGGAGCCTAGTGGGTTAAAGTCCATAGGGTCACAAAGAGTTGGACACAATTGAAGCAACTTAGCACATGCTCATACTATCAATAAAAGAGAAGCATATGTGGGACGAAAGAACTTGAAGCTGGAACTTAACAAATGGATAAAAACTGAAAAAACTTCTACCAGTATAGGAAAGATGGAAGAAAATACCAGAGAGTAAAAACTGAGGTGTGGGGTGTAGGGGCGGAACTTGGATATGGACTTGGTACATGTAGGAGTGAGTGATTCATTTTGTTTAATTGGAGTTAAAGTCTAAGCTGGGAAAAAGTGGAAATACAGATAGTTAGGTAGATCTGGATCTGATTTTGAAGGGTCTTGAATGTGAGATGCCAGTACCTAAAACTGGTATAGAACAACTATAAATTGCAATCTTTTGTGACAGTCTTTTACATTTGGCTTTTATACTTATTGACATTTAAAGTGCTCCTGCAGATATTATAAGTTTTCATCTTTTTAAATTACCATGTGAGGTAGGAAAATGCTAAATGACTTTGTGAGCCTGAAGCTGGATCCTCAATGCAGTTTCAAGTTACACCATCCTGTTACAAGTCACAAGGGAAGCCCAAAAATACTGGAGTGTGTAGCCTTTCCCTTCTCCAGGGGATCTTCCCAACCCAGGAATCGAACCAAGGTCTCCTGCATTCCAGATAGATTCTTTACCAACTGAGCTATCTATCAGAGTAGCCCACAGTATTGGTTAAGTTATAATTAAATAACCTTCCCATTCTCAGGACATATATGCTCAACTGTAACACGTTTTTAAGGAAGAATTTTGGCAATACATACTCAAATGAGTGGGCTTCCCTTGTGGCTCAGCTGGTTAAAAATCTGCCTGCAATTCGGGAGACCTAGGTTCAATCCCTCGGTTGGGAAGATCCCCTGGAGAAGGGAATGGCTACCCACTCCAACTTTTTATCTATTTTAAGGCCTTAGTAACACAGGCTTTATAATCAAACATTCAAAACTGTTACATCATGGAAGTGACCTGGAATGGAAGTGACCTCCCACAGTGTCTGCCTAGGTGGGACCTTGCTAAGGCAAGAATTGATCTTTGGTTCCAGGCTGTGAGGAAAGGGTGAAGGGTCCTGAGAGAGGCCACAACAGCCAAAGGGGCTGAGGCTTGAGACACACAGTGGTGCTTCCTGAGTAGTGCAGACTGGTCAGTTGTATACAGTTAGGTGCAAATTTTCTATATTTCAACAATTAGTCTTGCCTTACTTTGAACACTGACCAAAAGTTGGCCCTATAAAAGCACAAGTGGTAAAAATGCATGCAGTGGACATCATCACAGGATGTTGATGATACCAAGGGAACAAGTGCTCATCTTTAGGGGAATGGTAAAGAAAATTGTGGTCTATTCAGAAAATATGCTAGTCTGTGAACATTACACATGGTTTAAAAATATTAATATACACTTGTTAACATGCAGAAGTATCTGCAATATTGAATGAAAAAATTACTTAATGTGGCTAGTAAAAGTAAAAAATGTGAACGTATTCCAGATAGCATCACTGACTCAATGGACATGAATATGAGCAAACTCCAGGAGATAGTGAAGGACAGGAGGCTAACACACTGCAGCAGTCCATGGGGTCACAAAGAGTTGGACATGATTTAGCAACTGAACAACAAACAAAAACAAACAAAAACCTGTATTAGTTATTCAAGTGGAGATGTTGAGATGGCTGTCTGATATTTGTATCTGAAATTCAAAGGGGAGGGGTCAGAATTGGCAGGAAGATGGTAATTAAAGACAGGAAACTGACTAAGATAACTTAAAGAATGTGGGAATAAAAGGGACGATGGATAAGACTGAATTCTGGACCCTCTAAAGTAAAGAGGAGAAGAATCCTGCCAAGTAGAGTAGGGATTGGGAAACCGTCTCTCTAAAAGGCAAGGCAATAAATACTTTTGAAACTGGAGGGAAGGGGGCAGGGCACAACTTTTAAAAGGATGGCAGAACCTGAGGACACAACATAAACTGATTAGAACCAAACAGGTCCAAGGTGGCCAATGAGTCAACTTCCACTAGACCTTGAGCCTCAGTTTATTCTCATTGTAACACATCAGTGAGCTAAATGACACACCCACAGGTGCCATGACAGTTCGAAGGCCGACCTTAAAGGTCAAAAAGTGGGTGGTGGCCCAATTCCTGGACATCCCCACCCTTTCCCCAAAATAGCTAGAACACTCCTCCCACTTATTAGCCTATGAAATTATCCACCCTTATAAAATCTAAAAGCCCCATACCCTAGGGCTGCTTTCACCTTCTGAGATGTTCTGTTGAGTGTGTTTCTCTCTAAATAAATCCACTTCTTACCTATCCCTTTGTCTCTCACCGAATTCTTTCTGTGATGAGATATCAGAGAGTTTCATTAGGTCCTGAGACCAGGTGCATGATTTCAGTTAAAGACCATGGTTTCAAGTCCCAACCTGGGTTTTGCTGGGTTTGAAGCCCAGCCTGTGGGTTCAAGTCCCAATCTAAGTTACATGGTTTCACGTTCACCTCTGAAGACCATGCTGTCTTGCCCGTGTCTCCTCAACTCTGCTATTGTATCATGGAAGCAGCCACTGACAGAAGCAAATGGGCATGGCTGTGTTCCAAGAAAACTTTATCTACAAAAAGGAAGCAGCAAGAGAATTTAGCCAGCAGCTCAGATTTGCCACCCCTGGAGAAGATGAGAAGGAATAGAAACAGCGGTTAAAGGCAAACAGGCCAACTGTGGTGTCATAGAAACCAGGAGAAGATGCTTTAAGATGGAAAGAGTAGCCTATCAAGTGAAATTGAGGAGAATGAAGGCTGACCACGAAAGCTTTTGGCTGCATGGGTCTGCGTAGTTTGTGGAATGCACTATTGTTTTCCATAATATCCTAAGGATGTGACTCCTTCTGCCTGCAGTGTCCTCCACCCCAAATCTCCTTCATTTGATGAATCGCTGCTTGTTCTTTTTTTAACTTTTCTTTTAATAAATGAAATATTCTTTAAATTCTACAGGGCTTTACAATTTTCAAAAGTTTCACACACACGATTTCATACAATAGTCCCCCTTTTTTCCTTTCTTATGGCCCTCAATAATAACTTGACCCACAAAGCCTTCTTCTATAGTAGACAGAATAACAGCCCCCCAGAGAGCTCCACATTGTAATCCACAGAGCCTGTAAATATCTTACCTGTTACCTTGCAGATGTGACAGAGTAAGGATCTGCTTACTTAAGTAATGGAGAGACTATTCTGGATTACCTGGATGGGCCCTGTGTCACCACAGGGGTCCTGGAAGAGCTTGAACCATGTCCCTCCAAATTCACATGTTGAAATCTTATCCCCAAGAATCTCAGCACAGGACCTTATTTGAAAACAAAGTGATTAAAGATGTAACTTGTTAAGATGAGGTCATACTTGAGTACAATGGCCCCCTATCGCAGTATGACTTTGTTGTTGTTTAGTTACTAAGTTGTGTTTGACTCTTTGCAACCCCATGGACTGCCGCACACCAGGTTCCTCTGTCCTCCATCATCTCCCGGAGTTTGCTCAAACTCATGTCCATTGAGGTGGTGATGCTATCTGCCCATCTCATCCTCTGCTGCCCCCCTCTTCTTTTGCCTTCAATCTCCAGTATGACTGGTACCCTTATAAATGGGAGAAATTTGGACACAAACATAGAGAGAAGGTCATGGGAAGTTGGAGGCAGAGGTCAGAGTCATGTTCCTGCAAGGCAAGGAATGCCAAAGATTGCCAACAAACCATCCAAAGTCAGGTGAGACACCTGGAACAGATTCTTTCTCATAGTTCTCAGGAGAAACCAACCCTACTAACATTTTGACCTTGGAATTTTGAAGATGGAGGAAATGAACTGTGAGCTGAGGGAGGAGGCCAGCCTCTAGACACTGAATTCTCCCCTGGAGTCTCCAGAGAACAGTGTAGCCCACCCTGCTCCATTATTTTAGCCTAGAGAGACCTATGTTGGACTTGTGGCCTGCAGACCTTCATGATAGTAAATCTGCATCATTTTAAGTCACTAAGATAGTGGTAATTTGTTAGAGCATCCAGAGAAAGCTAAAGTACTTCCCAAGTTTCAAGTCCTTCATATACATTCCCAGAACAAATCTGTCACTCTGGATGGGTCAGGAATATCTCAGAATATCTGGCAAGTGCCAGGTTTTACTCATATTCTGATCCCTAAAACATAATAAAGCCTTAGTAAATAAACATAAGTAAATGTATGTTGAATGAAAACATCTTTCACCGCATTCTTCACTGCTTTTTTTGCCTGACTGTAAGATACTCAAGCTTTAATTTTCTGGCTTTGAAACTCATTTTTCTTTACATTGCTTAATCAACTATATTTCATTTCATTGGATTACTTTAAACTGTCCTAAGCTCTTTTGAAATTCAGAACAAAAACAAAAGAAGACTTTGAAGACCCAGGAAGAAACAGGACCCATTAGGAAAGTGTCTTTAGCAGAAAGTTGTAATGTGAAGGCACTTGACCTAATTTGCAGCAAATCACTCCTGAATATATTGTAGTAGGCAGATCTGAATTGGCAATTTCACAGGAGGAGATGAGCTGAGCTGATCCTTATCCATCTGCAAATCTATTTAGTCTTATAGGTGAAATAATAATAAATTTCATTATGGTTTATTGGAAACTTCTAATGATTACAGATATGTTTATGAAGTCATTGATTTTTTTTTTAAATATTGCAACTGCAAGTCTAGCTCTTCATGTCCTTGTGCTAAATATTCCTAAGTATGAATGATACTCTACTAAACACTGAGTTAATTATGGATTCTCCAGGATGTCCTTAAGCTTGCAAGCTCAGCAGCAGCCTTGCCACTGAGTTGAACTGTGTTGAAATTTATCTCTCCAACAGAAGAATCCCTCATTCAGACAATGGAGTCAGCTGATAGTTACAATTATGTCCAACCCAACCAGATAAAAGTTCCATTGTAACAACAAGTGCTGAATATTTCCTTTGTGTGGCTGTAACTCAAACATTTCTCAAAGTTATACATGGTGCATCTTTATACTTTATTTCATTTAATCCTCCCCATAGTCCACGGGATCACAAAGAGTCAGACAAGACTGAGCGACTTTCATTTCACTTCACTGTATATGACATGGCTAGTCTTACCACTTATTTGTCGGTAAGGAAAACCAAAGATAAATGTATGGAAAAGACTTAGCCAAGGCCATGCAGAAAGTTAACAGTAGATCCAAAACCTGTACAGGAACCTCTGACAACAGTGATATTTGCTGCTAATTCATTGGAAGGGCACAGACTCCGTGAGAGAGTAAACTCATTCTCCTACCCCAAGGTGATTTCTCTCTCAAAACCATAGACTCTTGCTTCTCAGATTTGGAAGGGACATTTGATCCAATCTCCCATGTCTTGGCAGGTGAGCCACCTTACAGAAGCACTTGCCATAGGTCAGTGAAAGAAAGAATGAGAACCAGAATGCAGATTTCTCTGCCCTCCCTTTGCTTTCCTCGGCAACACACACAGACGAGAGTTACAGCTAACAGTATATCACCCAGGGCCAAACAGTGAAGAAATCAGCATAAAGGTGTGCCCCGAGTTTGCTGGCTTCGATTCAGGAAGGCTAAGCAGGAGGTTAAGAAGGAGTCAAGCAATTAACCATCCAAATGGAAGGATTGCCACAGAAGTAAAGGATGGCATGTGTTTAAGTTATTCATATAAAATTATCAAAAAATGTCATGCAGGGCTAGACACACAGGTAAACCAGGCCATAGTACAATGTCGTAAGAAGGGAATGGCAGAAATAGGAATGCATAAGAAGATATTTGTATGATTGGCTCCTTCCGCATGGAATGTATTTTCCTAACCTCACCCCTTCTTCCTCCTACAATATCATTTATCCTTCAAGGCCCAAACCAAAGGTCACTTTTGTCAATGACCCTCTATGATCTTCCCGTGGCAGGTAAAAGTTCTACCCCAAACACACTTTATCCATTTCAGTAAAAAAGCCTACATCTGGGACTCACTCCATGTATATCAGTGAGTTGCCAAGTGTTCCCTTTCTGAAGGATTCTGAAGGACAGAGAGGCTATGTTCCTTACAACCTGTGATCGCCTGCAAGGTCAGGAGGAAACAGAATAAGAAATGACCCTGGAGCTGGTGGAAAGGAGAAGTCTCTAAAGATGTGGTGGAGTGGAAGGGGTATTAATAAGAAAATATTGGATCAACTGACCAAACCGAATATAGAAGTTGGAACCAAGTAAGAAGCTGAAAATGAGCAGATCTAGTTTCAGCTGCAGGAAGGTTCAAAGACTTAACCACTTTTCAAGCAGAAGGGCAGTCCTAGGAAGATGGACCTGGAGGGAGCTGTGTGGCTGGTGAGGCCAGGTGGCCAGGGATCTGAATAAAGAAGATGGACATTTGGTGGTATTTCTTTGATGTTTCTGAGATATTTAGCACAGACAGAATAGAAGCAAGACAGATATGTATAAAGATCTGGTTGCTCTGAATCCCACTAGAACCCAGCATGTAGAAGGTCATCAGTATGTGCTCTGGAATGTTCAATACATGGTATCCTCTGTTTCTCCCTACTGTCTGTCTTTCTTTCCATACTCCACCACTGCTCCCCACAAATGCAGGCACTGCTGTCCATCTTTGCATCCCTTTCTGATGCTGTTTCCAGTCCAACCATTTAAACACACAGTGAGCTTACTTCCACCCCCAATACCTTTCTGGTTCTTACTCCATTACCTGGAAAGCTCCTAGTGGGTATCCACATGGCTTGCTCCTTCACTTCCTTCATGCTTTTCCTCAAATATCCTTTTAATCCCCAAGATCTTTCCAAATATTAAAATGAAAAAAGCAAATCATCCTTCTAGCCACCCCTAACTCTCTTCATTCCTATTATCCTGCTTCACTTTTCAGCAGTTTCATCATTTGACTTCCTACCTACTTACCTATTTATTAATTTCTTTCTATCTTCCTCCCAGTAGTGTGTAAGTTTCCTGAAGGCAAGGACTTATTCATTTTGTACTTTGATGTATCCAAGGCCTGTGGCCATGCTTGGGTCACTGTAGGCACTAAAGGAACATAAGTTGAATGAAGAAACCAGAATGCTATACTCCTTCTAGCTACAAAAAGTCACTGTTCAGAAAATTGATGCTGCCTGGCTCCATCTACATCCATTTCCTTAACACCAACTTGAATCTAAATGAAATTCACTGCCTATTTGAATACAATGTGTGTTCAACTGCTGAAATTTCAACCCTTCAGTTACTCCAAAAGCCCTACTTCTAACTGAATTGTAGATTTTGCCTCTCTTTCTGTATTAATAAATCCCAGCATCCACTGTAGCTGAGCCCACCCAAGTTATCACAAAATGTGGGTCTGATGCTTAATATCTCTTTTCCGAAAGCATTGGAAGAATACAGCAGAAAGCACCAGTTGGAAAGCTCTTGTGGCATTTCTGCAACCATTCCAGCTCATTTTGGTTGGAAGCTGATAAAGATTGACTACCTTTATGTGGTAGCAATTCATCATGCTTAGAGTCTCTTTCTTTTGAACATCAATCTTATAAATTTACCAGGAGACATAATAGTGTAAATATATTATTCATAAACTAGAGTGAATCCCCACTCACCACCATAACCATTTTGACAATAAATCATAACATGTAAACGGTCTTTTCTTCTTTGTAATTTTTTTTTCTCGTTTGGAGACTCAACAAAATACATCTATAAACAGAACAAAGAGCAGCAGAAAGAATTCTCTGAGCAAGAGCCGAAACTCATAAAGAGGAACCTGGATTAAATGCACAAACAGGAGGGAACACTGTTGAATTGAGATGATTTTTCTTTTCTGAGCTGCTAAACCATTTAAAAGTCTTTGATATTGTATCTTTTATTTGTACCAAAAGCTACAGTTATTCTATGCCTCTGAGCATTCTGGATAAATGCCACATGCCTAATAAATGGTTAGAAGGTAAGTCTACTGATTATAGAAAGCAGCTCAGGACTTCCCTGCAGGTCCAGTGGTTAAGATATCATAACACAGGGAGTGCGACTTTGATCCTTGGTTGGAGAGCTAAGATCTTATATGCCTTGGGACCAAAAAACCAAAACATAAAATGGAAGCAATAATGTAACAAATTCAATAAAGACTTTAAAAATGAGCTACATTAAAAACAAAAAAAATCTCTAAAAAAGGAAAAGAGCCTACTTCAGGGGATCTTCCTGACCCTGGGATCAAATCCGCATCTCCTGCATTGGCAGGCAGATTCTTTACCACTGAGCCACCAGCGAGGCCCTGAACTAGGGATAGAAATCTCTGATTTACCTGTTTGGTTTATTTTTGTAACTCACATCAGCATTTAGCAGCCATCACAAAATTCAGATCAATGACTTTCTCAACACATAGAGTTCATGTGCAAGTCAAAATATCAGATTGAAGTAACCTGAAACCACATGGGGTAATCCTGGTGTGCAGTTCAGAAATGACCTGTATCTAAACACTTCAGTGGATGACATCTGGGTTTTGGGACTATTCTCTGTCAATGGACGAAACTGATGTGAAGAATTCTTTGGGTTGATGAGATGATCTTTCCCTTTTTATGTCTTGATATTCCCAAGAGGCATGAAATAAGCACAAATAGGACCACTTTTCTGCTTTGTTGTCTAATTTGTCGATTCTATCAAATAATTCTTTCAGAAAAGATGATCAATTGATGAAACTACAGAAGTAATTAAAGACACGGTCAATACAGTGTCCAAAGAACTGAAGGAAAGAGTTCAGAGAATAAAATTCTTGAAGCTGCTACTTATCTATTTTCATGAACTTGGAAAAATGAGTTAACCTCTCAGAAATGAGGGCTCTTCAGCTGTAAAATGGGCCAGCAAGGTTGAATTTTACTTCAATGTGCTATTTATAGATGCTGTGATACAGAAGAAGCTTGAACATGGAAGAACACCATATATGTTGTGCTACAAATAATGATCAGTGTTGTTACAAACAAGAAGCAAGGAAGATTTGGTCATTTAAAATCTCTGGGCCTGAGGTGCACCCACAGCAGAAGAGGAAAACAATCTGTGCCTGTCCGATTCTCAGAATGGCTGGAAAGCTCAAATGATAACATGTTTTGGAAAGTACTTCACAAATGATAATGTTTGACAGGGTGGTTAATGTGCCAACATCTCCTCAGAGGCGCAGTCTTAAGAACTTGCATGTTTCAGACCTCTGAGAACCAGAAGTGTGTGATCATAGCTCAGGCTTTCTCTCCTTTCATTAGGTGTTTAGTCATCATCACTCTGTATATTTAATTGAGAGCCAAACAGGCAGAGGGGCCTGAAGTAGATGCCACTGTTAGACACACGCCCAGTTTCAAACAGAAGGAAATGAACAGACTAGGAGCCACTTAATTTGCAGACAGTCAAAAATAAATGCCGGGGCCAGAATGCAAGCCCACATCTGTCCCCTGAGAACCCGTACTTCAGAAAACATTCAGGGTCATTGTATTCTATCACCTGACTTTGCAGGTCAAGAAATCGGAGATTAGAGACAGAAACTGATTTGCCCAAGGTCACACAGCTATGACTAGCAGAGACTAAAACCCTAACATCCAGACCCCGTCTCCTGCCTTCGGTCAGGTGCCTGCGCTCAGGGTTGGACTGCAGCTAATGCACCATTTCAGGCTGAAGGGCACTAACTAGACACAAAGCGCCCCCTGCTTCCTGCCTTAAAGAGATGCTCAATTTAGCAGTCTCACTTTGAAAACACACCTCATGTGAAACCCAGGATGACCTCTTCCAGTTCTGCCTCTTTTTCATATCATGTGTTTCCATTTTCTGTGTATGGTGGGTGGGGAATAGTGACGGTGAGGGTGAGATGACTCAGGAAGTCTGAGTGAGAACTTGGTTATTTATGACTTTTAAAATTCACAACAGGTGATTCTGACTCACTGCCATGGATGATAATCACAAATGAGCTTTTTTTTTTTTTTTTTACATTTATTCATACTATAATCATTTCTTATAATCACTCATACTATACTTATTTCTTAGTTTTGTGTCTTTAGAAGACTCTGGAGTAGGACTAGATATTATTGTTTTTCAGTACATCAGAAAAAGTTATCATCTTTTTAAGCCATTTGCCAAGAACCACACTGTGCATTTGTGTCAGAACAGGAGCTAGGGTGTCTCCTGAGTCCTGACCAGACCTCATTTCACTCCTTTCCATAGTGCCTACCATATTTTTTGTGCTCTTTCCTACTATACCCAATTATGCTGGTGCTCAGAGAAAAACAGCAAAGGTGTTAAGAAGTATTTGGTCTTGAATACCCACCATGTGCATTTACCTCAGCAGTCCAAGGTTGGACCCTGATTTTCCCCCTCAGGATGCAAAGAGACAATCAATATGTCAAACTGAACCCACACCATGTCATTTAATTAATTTACAGTGAAAAATACAACCAGCAGGGAGAGCAGCTCTTCTTTTGACACACATTTTTTATCCCTGTAGAAGAGTTAACTAGTAAATCAAATTTTAGCCAAATACTTATTTCTCATGAAGAATCAGAAAGAGAGAGAGAGGTGGTAAGTGTCAAAGCTAAGCACCAAATAGTATTAAACTATGACTGTCCAGTACATGTTAAGCTACATTAGAGACACACTAGACAAGACGAACCCTTGACCTGTATCCTGGGTAGTACTTGAATGGGTACAACCAGTGGACAAAACTGCTTGAGGAGAATAATATTTTCACATTGTATCTCCAGTTGACCATGCAGTAATACTCGTAAGGGCTGGCTGATTGTTGGAATAAAAATCAATGTCTCAGGCATTGGTCTTCCATGCTTTGAATCCATCTACAACACTTAATCTATACCATCTCAATCATATGCACTGCTGTATATCTGATTCTTCTACATGCAGGAAATGCCCAAAATGCTTCTTCTACTTTATAGCAGTCAGTCCTGGCTGCAGTGACAAAATACCATGGACTGACTGCCTTATACAGAAACTTCTTACAGCTCTGGAGGCTGGAAGTCTGCGATCAGGGTGCTAGCAGGGCTAGGTCTGGCGAGAGCTCTCTTCTCGGTTTGCAGACGGCCACCTTCTTGTTCTATCTTCACGTGGCAAAGAATATGGCGTGGAGAGAGTAAGCTGATTTTTCTTCTTTATACGACCATTAATGTCATCATGAGGGCTCCACCTTCGTGACCTCATTACCTTCAGGGGGCAGGGGTGGGGAAGGTGGTTTAGGGTTTCAACATAGGAATGTGAAAGAGACACAAAGATACAACATGCCTTCCATACCTGCCTCCTTTCTTTCTCATTGTCTACTTGACTTTACAACTCCAGTCAGGAGCGTTGTTGCCTCCTTAGGCCAACAACTACTTTTGGATTTAATATCTGCCTTTTAACTATAACATTCCCTCCACAGCATACCAACAATATTCAATATCTGGCTTTGCCTGAGGAGACTTTTGGAAAAGGCTCAACGGGAATGGCAGAGTTGAAGAATTGATCAGGCTCACCTTGAAGTTGCCATTTCATAAATATATATTCAATAAAAGAATACCAGCATGGGTTAATTGTGTTTCACTTTGAATGAGAAAAGCTAAAATCCTTTATATACAGTAAATCTAGAATTATTTGCTAGTAAATAACACATTGCCCTTTATTTCCAGGGATCTGTCTGAATAATGGAAACATGACATGAATATATTATTCCCAAGAATATGAGATAGATTAGATATAGACATGTATACATATTTATTTCATTCAAATAAAATAATTTTGCAAGTTTCTGAGATATATTAGAGTATAAATGAATCACTCAAATGTGTCTGAAAGCATATGAAGGATTTATATCACTTCCAACATACAAACATCTCAGAAGCACTACTATCAAATTAAGGCATTGCTTAAATGATTATTTTCTGATACAGTCCAAGAGATTGGTTAGTATTTTAACATGGAATATAATTTCCAATTAACCTGTATCTCGTATTGGAGGATCTTGATGGGAGTCCATAGATTGAATGAGTGAATGAATGAATAAGCCTATGAGGATTTTGTTCTTTTTGGCCCTTTAAGCAGACTGAAGCCATTTGAGTGGAAAGAACCCCTTTCTGGAACTGGGAAGGGGCAGATTTCTCTGCACAGGAAAGAAAAGCACCCTGATGAGGCAGTCATCAGTGTACATAGAGAGAGTCTGAAAAGCAACCCTGATATGAAGTCAGTACAGCACACATATCATCCCTTTCCATTTCCCAGGAACGCAAAGAGTAGGCAGTTTGGTTCCCTCTTACAGGCGAGGGAAATGGACTCAGTGTGATGATATAACCTACTGCTTACTTTATAGCAGTGGAATGGCTAGTCTTGGACTTCAATCAGCCCACCTGTTTGATTCTAAGACTCGTGCTTTTCAACACTGTGCTGACTTCTGTTCTCTGCTGACCCACCCCGCAGAAGGATTAGGTAGGACAGCAGAGCTTCCTAGACCAGAATGACTTGTTTTGCAGGAAGTCTTCCAAAAGAGGAAAGTCAGAGCTCTTTCTCACTTCTTATCTGATTAAGAATGGAGAGACAGAAGTGGTGGGTAAGACTGTTGGTTTACACTCACCCTGTTCTAGGCAGCAAGCTGTCAGCATGTATACTACGATTAGTTGAAGATTATAACTGTATTTAAAAACCTGGGTGTGACCTCGTCATGGAGATCAAAGACAACTTTTGGGATTCAATGCTGTTCCAAAAAAGTCAAAGGTGTGGCCTTTAATTAAGGAGTGAAACTCTCAGCAATACAATAGTAATGAGACCTTTGAAGTTTACAGAGCATGTTTTGTGTTTGATCTCATTTGTCATAAAATAAGAAATCACCACTTGCCAAGAAATTCCTGTGTCTCCAGCAGCATGACGGGGGAAATCACGTGCTATTGCACAATATACAGGAAGACGAGCAGGTCAATATCAGGACGCCTGTCTTACCAAAGTTGATGCTGAGGGCTAGAGAGCAGAGAAAGGTACACTCTTCCCCGTTCACTGCCCTGCACTGTGCCGACTATCAAGAGCTGCCGGTTTTCCTCCATCCCTTCCCAAATAATTTCCCATTCTTTCTAGAACTAAAGGAAAAAATGTCAGTTCTCACAATCGAAAAACTGAGCTTATGTCTCATAAGTCTGTTTTGTCTCAACATGATTGGAATTAACCTAAAACTGAGAAATTACCTAGGAACAGTTGGACACATTTCATAGGCAAGATTCCAGTGTGGAAATCAAATGCGAGTGGCTGTTATGAATTTGGGAAGCTGTGCACAATCTGGGGGAAAAAAAAAACACTGTGTTTCCATTCTAAGAGATCTAGGCTAGATATGAATCCAGAAGAGAGGGAGTGAGCTACTCAAAATAGACACAGTGTACAGAATAAAATTTCCTGTACTTCCTGGTGGCTCTTGTCAAGTCAACAATACCGGGGGGGGGGGGGGGGGGGGAGTGGTTATAGTCTTGGATGGATTTTATGGATGCAAGGATCCATCCCACATTCCCCTGAAATGTCCTTCCATTCCCAAACGTAGTCACAGGTGCAAAGCAATGTTTTCATGAGGATGGCACACATAGTATTGTATCAATAGAAAACAAAACTGACCTTGAATGATACTGATCAATGTGCAAGTCTGAAGTCTCTTACCAGTTGAGTGGATGCCTCTGAATGAAGTAACTTCTTCCTCTCTCATGCACCATCTGCAGCAGCATCCCCCTGCTGCTTCTTCCATGAGGTTGTTGTGACACTGAAGAAAAGAATACACAACCGCTAATCATCAGAAAGAAGGCAAAATAGGCAGGATTGTTCATTTTTGCAATCAGTTCACCAAGCCCTGCAATAAGCTCCAATATTTAAAAGACTTGAAACATTGATGGATCAAACAAACACAATAGAACAGGGTCAAGAAAACTTGGGAGAAAGCAAGAAAATGTTCTCTCGAGAAAAGTGTTTCTGGCCTAAGAGGAAAGGATTTAGGTTTTTGAATAAGAATAAACATTATGATGAAGGGATAGGCTGGCTTGAATCAAGGCTATTGTATTAAAAGTGACTAAGAAAAAGCAGAACGACTTAGAGTCAGCACTGGCTCTTTGTCACTGGAACTGTTACAGAAAACTAGATGTTTACTCATCAGAAATGTGACAAAGGGAATCCCCACCTTGTGTGAGATGCTCAGGCATAGAACTTAGGTTCTCCTTGCATTTTAAGACTTGATGAAGGACCACAAAGTACAGCAGGATCAATGACAAAGTATGTTATCTGTGACCCAGATAGAAGTTTAGGAAAACTCAAGTTCACATTAAATATACAGGTGGATTAAAAACATTCCTCTTGAAACTGAGAAATGACCCCTGGGGTAGCATGTGGTAGAATACAGGGGAAGAAGGGCAGGTGATACAGTCATTAACTGGTTGTATGACCGTAGGCAAGATATTTCATCTCATTAGGCCTCTGTCTCCTCATCTCTAGGAAGAGGGGGTTGGATTCTTCAGGAGAATCTCTGGCTCTGACAATCTAGAATTTTCTTCTTCTAGGTAAAGGAGGGGTGGCCAGAAAACAGAACCATTCCTTTGGAAGAAGAGTTCTCTGTCTATTAATGAACATTAAACCTAACTTTGGGATTATCACATCTCTCTTTGTGAACAGCAAAGAACTGGGCATAAGGGGAAAATTGAGCTAAAAAGAGAAAGGAAAGATAATCACTCATATCTTTGTTTCCATGTAGTAAAAGAAGATCATGTTAACTATCATTACTCTTAATGCTACTTCAAAATGACAAGACCTGCATTATACAGGGTTTCATAATTATAATCCCCTAGAAATATTAGAAGATTCCCTTCTCAACCATTGCCTTTTCATTTAAGATGCTGAGCCTCCCACTACATCCATCCCAAAGTGTGATTTCTCCTCTCTGTTATGCTTACTCCTTCCTTTCAAAGTGCACTTTTGCAAAAGTCTGAGTTACAATTTGTGTTTTAGCAAATCCACCACTGCAATTCTGTTCTTCCATGAGATGGGCACTTTTTTCACTCACATCCAAATACCTGGCTTCCTCTTTTTACCTGACCTTTGAGGAAATGGTCAATGATAGTCTGAAGGCCTATTGTCCAGGTCAGCTGCTGGCAACTCCATACAGTGATGCCTCCTTGCCCCTTTCATGAACCCTTAGCATCAAGAAATCAGGTGCCCTCTCCTGGCATGAGTTTACTTTCAGATAGGTGACCCAGTGCAAAGTTTCGACAGGACACACAGATTAGCCAAGCAAGCAGTAAAGGTCTATCACTGAATTCCTTACTGGTGACAGAGGAACCTCAGGGTGAATAGAAAGCAAGCTCACTTTTGTTGGATACCTACTATATGCCAAGCATTGTGTTAAGCACTTTAAAGTCATTATTCCATATTCTAGTCGCTCTGAAGTCATTATCCCATTGAATCAGCACAACCCAGCAACTACCATATGTGGATGTGGCATTTGCAACTTTAAAGACTTCATCCACTGACTCATCACACTGCCCGTTTCAAAAAAGTGACAGTGTGTAAGTCATTTCACTACCACCACAGGTAAGTGAAGACTCAAACTCAAATCTTTCAGCCTCATGGGTACTGTTCTTTTCTTCTATCCTGGTTGCCTCCAAATCAAAACATTAAAAGGCGAAATTAATGCTGTGTGGTCACCCAGTGGAGGATGTGATCAACTCCCCACTGGGAAGGGGGTTCAGAAAGGATAGATACACACACACACACACACACCTGTGGCTGATTCATGTTGATGTGTGGCTGATTCATATTGATGTATGGCAGAAACCAATACAATATTTTAAAGCAACTGGCCTGCAATTAAAAAAAAAAGGAAAAAGATTAGTTCTGATACTGAAACTGATGATGCTACACATGGACTGAAATTATAAGACTGATATTCACATAACAGAACTTTCTGGGATGAACAGGAAAGACACCCAGAATAGCCTGAGTAATGAACAGGGCAAGTAGTTAGGGGCTGGGGCAGAAAACACTATGCACACAGCCCAGGAATTGCAGGTGGAGGGTATGCCCGGCTTTCTTATCAGCATGTCCAGAAAGGGGTGAGAGGGAAGGGGCAGGCATAGCGCCTGAAAGCCAGCAGTGGGTACATATCACATATGGAGTGAGGCTCTTTCTTTGCTATGGGAAATGAGCTCAGTGGGAAGGCAATGTACTCAGAGTCAAGATGTGGAAAGATCACCTGGGCAGTGGTATTTGCCCTGGAACATTCTTTCCCTTGTGCCCAAGCCAGAGTGACAAGGCAGAGAGGCTGTGTGTGGTGTCCCCACTCCACGGAGCAGCACCTGTTTCATTCTCTGTGTCTAATGAGTCGGCTCAGATGAAAGCACAACACTCCATCGTAAACAATAATCAGCCTCAATCCATCATGAGCCAAATTATATGTTTGTGTGCACTGAAAAGGCTGAAAGGACCCACTTGTGAGTGGTGGTGGAAAATGCTCTCAGCCCAGTGTAGATGAGAACATTCCCAAATCAGCTTCAAACCATAAAAATGCACTGATATTTATTGTGGCCTTAGTAGACGCCAAGGACATGAACTAAAATATTGTCAATCTACCTCCATAAACAACACACGTGGCACCTGATCAAACTTCAGCCTAGTAGCATGTGTGTGTGCTTGCTAAGTTGCTTTAGTCATGCCTGACTTTGTGACCCTATGGACTGTAGCCCTCTAGGCTCCTCTGTCCATGGGATTCTCCAGCCAAGAACATTGCAGTGGGTTGCCATGCCCTCTTCCAGGAGATCTTCCTGACCCAGACATAGAACTTCAGTCTCTTGCATCTTCTCATTGGCAGGCACGTTCTTTACCACTAGCGCCACCTGGGAAGCCTTCACCCTAGTAGAGTATAGCTCAGATGGCGCTGTTGTTGCATTCCACTCTAGAGGGTGCTATTTTCATGGTGGTCTACGTGAACAGCATCCACTGAGATTGTACAGTTAACAGCCCTCAGAGCTATGCCCGGTGACCCTGCTCAGGAGAAAACATTTTCCTCTAGATCAACTTAGGAAACAGCTGTCCTGTGATTTGAACCCAGGTCTTTCTGACTTCAAATTCCATATATTAATTACTCTGTAAGATATCAGAAATTGATTTTTTTAAATAGCTGAAAGGAAGTAGGGGTTTGGGGAGGGCAGTTGGTTTTCCTTGGGGTTTGTCTTCAGAGTTTTCAGGAAGAAATTTTGCATTCAGTCCAGGACTCTCAAATGGGAAGGCTGGCCAACACATCCAAGCCTGTGAATCTTAAGTGGGAGTTGACCAGTCATTTCAGTGGGGCGTTGCCCCTTCGTGCTTGAAATTCCTCAGTTCTGAGTTCAGGAGTCATTTCTGGTGAAGGATCAATAGGATGATGGAGCTTGGGAAAGATTTAGAAGAGTTTATGAATATTCACTCTTTTATCAACACCCATTAGACCTGGAGGAGGAGAAAACTGGAAAGAGCATTCTAAAGTATTTGGATCTGTCCCCTGCCAAGGGATTAGGCAAAGTAATTCGAATGATGCTAGAAACTGCAAGGCCCCCAGGCTTTGTAGTTTTGGGTGCATGCTGTTCTGGGTACAGTGGGGCACACCTTGAAAAGTAAGGCTCTGAGACAGCCTGCCCAGGAGTTGACAACCTAGCATCATGTATCGAGATGGACTCTAGGAGCAGACATTTGGAAAAGCAACTTGGGGAGGTGACATTTGCACAGAGCCTTCATTCACTATTGTCAGTCCCTGAGGTCACAATGGTAAACAAGTTGATGAAAGCCCTGCTTCCAGTGTGGAAGCCTCAGGATCCTTGCATGTGGAGAAGCCCAGCAGAGGAGAGCTAACAGAAACATGGAGGCATGAAAAGGCCCAACACTGCTGCCTCTGAATATGGAGGAAGAAGACAGTGGGTCATGGAAGACACATAGCCTCTAAAAGCCGAAAGAGGCAAGGAAACAGCCTCCCTGCTAAGGCCTCCAGAAGGAACACAGCCCTAATTCAGACCTCAATTTTAGTCCAGTGAGAACCAGTGCAGACTTCTGACCCACAGAACTGTTAGATAATGAATATGCATCACTTTAAGCCTTTCGCTTTATGAGGATATCTGATTGGCTAAAAAGCTGTTTGGGTTTTTTATACCATCTCATGGAAAAAACCTAAAGGAAAGTTTTGGCCAACCCAATTTATTATAGTAGAGATAGAAAAACCAGTAAACACTGTATTGAATGCTAGCCATTCTTACAATTAGCATAGGATAAAGTTCCAAAACAAAGAAGGAAGAGGAGGAAGGACACCAACAGAGAAGTGGATTTTTGTTGAGAGTGACATTCCTTGGAGAAGTGATGAGAGAATGCAGGGTGTTCTGGGAAGCAGTCAGTGATGGTATGTGCCTTGATTAGGCCACATCTAATCTAAGGTCAGGATTATAAGGATGGGAAAGTGAAGGGGTCTTTGGTGCCAAGGTGAGGTGTTTGGGTGCAGTTCTGTACTGAGTGTTGAAGGGTATTCCAGAGAATGTGTGTCCATCACAGCTTCCATCTATCTTTCCTCCATCCCACCTTCTTTCCTTTCCATTTGGAAATTAATCTTTTGAATGCTATCTGCCTTTTCCAAGAAAGCATAGGAGCTTGAGGTGAACATGTACACACCACTATATATAAAACAGATAAACAACAAACATCCAGTGAATAGCACAGGGAAGTCTACTCAATATTCTCTAATAGCCTACATGGAAAAGAATCTGAAAAAGAATGGATATATGTATATGTATGAAAAAAGTGAAAGTCACTCAATCATGTCTGACTCTTTGCGACCCCATGGACTATACAGTCCAGGGAATTCTCTAGGCCAGAATATGGGAGTGGGTAGCCTTTCCCTTCTCCAGGGGATCTTCCCAACCCAGAGATCGAACCCAGGTCTGTTGCACTGCAGGCAGATTCTTTACCAGATGAGCCACAAGGGAAACCCATGTATAACTGAATCACTTTGCTGTGTACCTGAAACTAACAACATTGTAAAGTAACTATTCTCCAATATAAAACAAAATTATATGAAAAATTAAAACAAAACAAAAAATCAAAAGAAAATATAAGAAAAAAGATAAAAAGAAAGCATAAGAAATTAAGAATGTAATTTCTGGAAAGAGATCGCTGAGGAAGTCTGGTTATCAGGAATGGGCACCACTACAGGCTGCCCAAAGATGTGCAAGATACTTCTCCAGTTATTTTACAACAGAACAATGTCTTCACTGACGGAGAAGGTGGACTTGATGAAAAGCATAGCAGATTAGCTGGAGTTCACTGATATGGACTGACTATCATGACTGTGATAAAAAAACAAACTGTGTTTCTTTGGGCAAGTCACATCTCTCGTCCATCTCATCTGTGAAACGGGTCTGCTTTCTTTGCAGATTGGTGAAAAGATCAAAGGAGTTGACGTAAGTGAAAGAACTTTGTAAGCAGAAAACTACAACCCTTGTGTCATCAGCCCTCCCAGTCCCCAGGCTCCTAATAGCACTGGGAAGGAACGAGCCTGTTTTCCTGAGGACTCAGGGCCGCCTGGTTTTTGGTTTGATCATTAACACCCACGTCATCATCTTCCCCTTCATTTCTGTCTCTTCTTATCTCCCGAGTTTTTCTACTCCCCTTCTAATCAGCTGAGTTCTTTGATCACTAATTTTGCCTTCTTGTGAAACAGATCTCTGAAATCTCTTTATTTGTAAACTGGCTTTACAACACAAATGGCTCCCGCATAATGTACAAGCATGTTAGCAAAAGCTGGGAGGATGATATTCAACTGGGAAGTTAACATAAACAGAGGCAAGATTATTCTTTGAAAGTAGGTGGTCTTCCTAGAATAAATATTCTTTCTGGATTTGACTCTCTGTTTCAAGAAGAGGAAATAGCTTCAAAGCAGTAAAAGGCAATTTCTTTGGTAGTACACTAATAATAATTCCATAATTAATCCAGAGGATGACTGCTCCTAAAATTACCTGTTCCCAGTACATTTCAAGGTTATGATTTTTATCGAGTTCATCTTCCCTTTACATGACCTCATATTGAGGTCTGAGTTGGCGATTTGTAGAAATAAAACTACACATTGCTTCCACCATGAAACTGCTTCTGCCACATGTAAATGAGGAAGTTTCCTTTCAAACCATGCCTTCTCTGTTTCCCTACCTGGAGCCCTGGGCAGATGGCAGGCTGACCCACTCACAGCAGGACCAAGCAGGCGGACTGTCAAGGAAAGTGAGAAAGGCAAAGCCTGGCACAGAATCTACTCATGTGGGCAGGAGTACAGACTAGGAGATTGACCTGTTGATGAATTCTGGAAGCACAGCCCGGCAGGGAAATGATGGTCTCCAGAGGGTGTAGGCATGTAGGGGAGTTTAACAATGTCATGGGAATATACAACTGATGCTGGACTTACCTGGGTGGAGCTTAGCACTGAGCATCCAGAAAGACAGTGTCTGGCCCAGCTCAGCCTGCCAGCTATGACTGTTTTCCTCTGTTCTCATGCACTGGGCATATCTTCTGGGCCTGCTTGAGATACACACTCACACCTAACTCTCTACAGAAAGTTGCCCTGGGAAGATGAACTGTATCAGTTATACCTCAAATGTAAATAGAATGTGAAATATCAGAAGATTCGGAGTGATCACAGAGCTTCATATTCTCATTTTACAAGGCTCCAGAGAGCCCGGATGGTGATGGCTAGTTACCAGAGGGCTAGGACCTTGACACACAGAACACAGCCCACAATAGCAGTCACTGTATCAATAACCTCAGATATGCAGATGATACCACCTTTATGGCAGAAAGTGAAGAAGAACTAAAGAGCCTCTTGATGAAAGTAAAAGAGGAAAGTGAAAACGTTGGCTTAAAGCTCAACATACAGAAAACTAAGATCATGGCATCTGGTCCCATCACTTCATGGCAAATAAATGGGGAAATAGTGGAAACAGTGGCTGACCTTATTTTTTAGGCTCCAAAATCACTGCAGATGGTGACTACAGCCATGAAATTAAAAGACGCTTACTCCTTGGAAGGAAAGTAATGACCAACCTAGATAGCATATTAAAAAGCAGAGACATTACTTTACCAATAAAGGTCCATCTAGTCAAGGCTATGGTTTCTCCAGTAGTCATGTATGGATGTGAGAGTTGCACTGTGAAGAAAGTTGAGCACCGAAGAATTGATGCTTTTGAACTGTGGTGTTTGAGACGACTCTTGAGAGTCCCTTGGACTGCAAGGAGATCCAACCAGTCCATCCTAAAGGAGATCAGTCCTGGGTGTTCATTGGAAGGACTGATGTTGAAGCTGAAACTCCAATACTTTGGCCACCTGATGCGAAGAGCTGACTCATTTGAAAAGATCCTGATGCTGGGAAAGATTGAAGGCAGAAGGAGAAGGGGATAACAGAGGATGAGATGTTTGGATGGCATCACAGAATCAATGGACATGAATTTGGGTAAACTCCGGGAGTTGGTGATGGACAGGGAGGCCTGCCGTGCTGCGGCTCATGGGGTTGCAGAGTTAGACACAACTGAGCGACTGAACTGAATGAATCAACTCCTGTTAGGTTTGGTCTCCTAAACTTCTTCTCACCATTTGAAAGGGGGGGTTCTGTATGCCACAGTGGGATGGTTGAAGGGCAGGAAGTGCAAAGCCTTCCAAGGTCTCCCTAAGACAACTCCCCCATCACCACCAAAGGCAATTCCCACATAGTTAAGTCAATCATTCCAAATGGAGTAGGTCACTAGGAAGGTTTCCAAAACTGCATCATTGAGTCAGCAAATAGCATCATTTCTCTATACTGGGGATCTTAGAGAAAATCCTGAGAGGGCTCTTTGGCTAAATTGCTGTGTGGTCCCATAGTTTGTGAGGCCCAGGACCTGAATGTCGAACAGTAAGGGATGGTTGCAGAAGCCGTTCAGAGTGCAATCCAGTGCTACCATGTCATCTATGATGAGAACAAAAGAGCCACCCAGACATCACTGGGTCGTTTTCTCAAGAGGTCAGAAAGAATTGAATCCAGCAAGGAACCTGTGCCATCAGTATCAGGTGTGGCTGAAATTGCATCCTGCCCTCGATCTCTTATTGCTGATGATCTTTCAGCTCCACCATCTCCCACCTCCTCTCGCTCCCCCAGTCAATAACTCTTCTTGCCTGGTCACTCGATGCCAGCCCCTACATGCCAGCTTTTGTACCCTGTTACTGTACTCTAAAAATGCTCTTCATTTTGTTTGTTTTATGTTTTTTATGTATTATTTATGTAAAAAGTATTACCAACCTATTGCAGTATAGTACTATATAGCCTGTTGTATTTGTTGGGTACCTGGGCTAACTTGGTTGGACTTACAAATTGGACTTATGAACGTGCTCTCAGAATGGAATCCATCCATATGTAAGAGACTTGCTGTACTAATAATCATTGTTACTATTATGAAGAAGAAAAAAAAAAATGGGCGAGGAAGAAGGTCAAAGAGAAGAAACAAGTGAAAACATTGATGAGGATGCCTACTGCTGCTACTGCCAAGTCGCTTCAGTCGTGTCCGACTCTATGCGACCCCATAGACAACAGCACCCCAGGCTCCCCCGTCCCTGGGATTCTCCAGGCAAGAACACTGGAGTGGGTTGCCATAAAGATGGCAGGAACTAGAGTGCAGGGAGAAGAGAGGATGAGCAGCTAGTAGACAGTGTCAGAGGCAAGCAATGGCACCCAAGCTGGTTCCTTGGAAAACTCATAATATATGGTGACTCAAGGGACAAGAGTTCCTTAAACAGTCTGGTTTCCACTTGTCTGTTCCTTGGAGGAGAGATTATCTTTTGCCTTCACCTAGGGCAAGAAAAGCTATGATCAACCTAGACAGCATATTAAAAAGCAGAGACATTACTTTGCCAACAAAGGTCCATCTAGTCAAACCTATGGTTTTTCCACTAGCCATGTATGGATGTGAGAGTTGGACAAGAAAGAAAGCTGAGCATCAAAGAATTGATACATTTGAACTGTGGTGTTGGAGAAGACTCTTGAGAGTCCCTTGTGACTGCAAGGAGATCCAACCAGTCCATCCTAAAGGAAATCAGTCCTGAATATTCATTGGAAGGACTGATGCTGAAGCTCCAATACTTTGGCCACCTGATGGGAAGAACTGACTTATTGGAAAAGACCCTAATGCTGGAAAAGATTGAAGGCAGGAGGAGAAGAGGGTGACAGTGGATAAGATGGTTAGATGGCATCACTGACTCAATGGACATGAGTTTGAGCAAGCTCCAGGAGTTGGTGATGACCAGGGAGGCCTGCCATGCTGCAGTCCATGAGGTCCCAAAGAGTTGGACACGACTGAGTGACTGAACTGAGGGCAACTTAAGAAGGACTTGAAACTATTGATATAGACCCAGAATTTAAGGGAGAGTTAGCTGTCCAGCCTGGACTTGTGCCATTAGCCCATCTCCAAATCCTTTGTCCATGTGGGCTGTGGGCATGACAAGTGTTCTATCCTCCAACAAGGAGGTGGAAATAGGAAAATGGAAGGAAGATTTCTCAAGCACCTTGCAGGTAAGGACCCTTAACCCTAGAATCACAGTGGAGGAGGGAGCCTAGGCCTGCCTCTCCGAAATGTGCCAAGAAGGAAGCCTAATTTCCTCCAGGTCTCCCCAGGAGTCAGCATGAGTCACTTCTTTTTGGAACCTCCTCTGTCATTTCAGTGCATAAACCCAAACCCCACCCTGTGCATTTTACATCTATAACAGAGTTACCCCTAAGCCAGTCATCTCTTGAGTGGTTTGGAAATTGTCTTTGCTCTGCAGGATAATGAGAGATAACTTTGCATGGGCAGGACAGGTAGCAGTGAATCCTTGCACATGTATTTGTGGTTTCTAAGCATTTTCATATCGTTCATCTGAGTTTCGTAACAACCCAGTGGCAACTCTCAAATCAAACATGGAGCTTGTCCAAGATCAAAGACATTGTAAGACAAGGAAGCTTGACTCCAAACCCCAGGTGTCTACCCCAATGCCCTGACGTGTTTATAAACCCCTCTTAGAAGAGGTCTAAGTTGAATGATTGACCTGCTCTCCAAGACACATTCTGTCCTGAAGTTCAAAGGATGGAACACCTGGAGACATTGAGAGTTCTGCTCTAAGGTCTCATAGTGTATTCTTTTTCACCTGAAAAACTGTGTGGACTACTTAAACTAAAATAGCTTTTTCTTTGAAAGCTAATAATCACTTGCTGCTATAAAATGAGTTAATGTAATCAGCTCCTAATTAATGTACAATTAAGATGCCTGCCACTCCATAACTAGCCAATAGTCAGAAATAAATATGAACATAACTGATGAACCTTTACAAACCTCCAGTGCTGGGATTAGGGGACTTTGTCTGAGACTTGTCAAAATGCTTCAAGAACCTGATTCACAATTGTTTACAAAAACCTAAGGGAGAATGTGTTTTTATGTATATGTTTATAGCCTGTTTCCCAGAGATATGGAAGCAGCAGACACTTGTCAAGAATTTCCAGTGAAACATTTTTGTTACCAGCGACTTGAGGATAGCAGCCTTAACCCCATCTAATCCATTGGACCCACAGAGACTGACTTGCCCGGGGTTTACAGAGCAACTTAGTGGTGAAATCAGGATGAGAGCTTCTAGTTCCTCATACTCATACTCTACTTCCTCCTGATCACATTCATATGAGCTCTCTGAAATCAAAGCATTTTAACTGAATCTATCATAAATCAAGCATCTGTAGTTGAATCTTTGTCTCTCTCAAAATCCTTACTCATGCCATGATTTACTCCAGAGCCCAGGATAACTATAAGACAGAACAAAGGGTAAATGTCTTAAGAGTTTGGTGGTGGTGGGGAATATGCTGAATTTCATTTGTTTTAAAATATGAATGAAATGCAAATACAAGTCAGCGACCAAGGGCACAATATCATTAAGCTAAAAGATCTCTCCAGAAGTTTACAGACACCAAAATTAACTCCCACTGCAAAATGGAACTCAAGATATTTCCCTATGTTGCTGGAGATGGATCAGGGAAGAGAAAGGTCAGAGCATCAGTGCCAGGGAAACCCCAGCAAGACTGAAATGGAGCCATCAATGGCTTGGGAGAGTCCACTTGACCAGTCAAGTGCCCTAACTCTGCTTTGTATTAATTTAGTTCTTGGAACCTTTCTACACATACTCATCTCCTTATATCATGTGACTTGTCAGCCCTCAGAGTTAGACAAGGGTTTTAGGACTATTCCTAGGTCAGGAAGATCCCCTGGAGAAGGGCATGAAAATCTACTTCAATAATCTTGCCTGGAGAAACCCATGGATAGAAAAACCTGGTGGGATACACTCCAAAGGGTTGCAAAGAGTCAGAAAGTAAAAGAAAGAAGCTTTGAGAAGGAACAGGTTCTGTTGGAAAGAATTCAGCTGAAAGCCCAGAGACATGGTTACCAAATCATGGAGTTGGATCTGGCCTGGAGTTTGGGCAAACTCTTTACTTCATATCCTTATCTGCAAGATTCCCATCCTGAGACTCTGAGTATGTGGTCATGACAGGCTTGGGGAGAAAGCAAAGCCATCTTCCAGATAAAATGAATGTGCTTGGAGCTGGGAGTGCAAATCTTGAAATGCCAGCATTTCCCAAGACAACGGAATAATAATTTTAAGAAGAATACATTTGTTGGATATGGAGTGGAGGAGTGTGGCAGGGAGGCTGAATCTGGAGTTACATGATACCTTTTTCCACTAGAGAAAGCTCCTGGAAGCTTCTGAACCTCACTTCTTCCACCTGTGTTACCTGTACTTTATCACAGGAATGGTTTGAGATTCTGACTGAATGTGTTTCATAAAATATTAGTGCCTCATGGAAACGTAGGGATTATTTCTAATTTCTTGCTGTTCAATTTTTTTTGCACCTTGTATGTGCCATCTGCAGAAATGGTAGGCATCGCAGGAAACATCTGTTCCTGTCATCAACCTCCAAAATGTCTACTTTCTAGAGATCCTGGGAACATTTAGTGTAGTCTAAAAGAGTTAATTCCCCCTTAGGTCCAGTTAATTTTGCCAGCTCCAGCTGCTGTATCCTGCGTTTTGCTGTATTGATAACACATTGCTTTATATTATGTAAATGTACATGCTCTTTGCAAACTGGCAGAAATTACAAGACAAAAGAAAAAACAAAATTCACTGCAGTGGTCCTGTCTCCTGGGAGCTCATCATCTCAGGAGTTCAGTGACTGACCTTTTCATTTGTCTGAACAAATAAAAAGAAAATTATTGACTTTGTTTTTTAAATATTTACTTGCCTCCCTTTCAAGATAAATTACTAAATAAAAATATCAGGCGCCTGGTTTTATTGTATGTTTTAGAATTGTACCCTACTCCAGGCTATTTTCTTCCCTGGACTCCAGCTGTTTAAGAGTTTTTCTGCCATCAGAGAATGAAATTTGTATTTAAGATGTTATCTTCCATAGGCTCAACACTGGAGACTGAATCTACTTAAAATTACTATTGAAAGTAATTTTCCCTCCTCATGAATTTCCACTATTCTCCTGATGAGACCAGACTGGCTTTATTTACCTTCATTGTAAATGCTCTAATAATTTTCAAATAAACTTTCTTTCACATACACTATAGTACCCCAATGGAACTTATTGATAAGGTGGAAATACATGTAACAAGGGTTATTAGTCGACTGAATCTGTTGTGATTGGATAATTAATAAAGGAAAGGTACTTGACAAAAGAGATAGGTTTAATTTTTAACACCTTATGAATTAGTGAAAAGGATCTTAATGGACTACTCAGCTTCCCACTGTTGCATTTGGCACAGAAGGGGGAGATAAGCTATTCCATGCTTTCTTTGTATTTGTTTTTAAATTTTTATTTTATATTGGAGTATAGTTGGTTTATAAATTTGTGTTTGTTTCAGGTGTACAACAAAGTGATTTAGTTATACATATGCATATATCTGGGCTTCCCCGGTGGCTCAGCGGCAAAGAATCCACCTGCCATTGCAGGAGATGCAGGTTTGATCTGTGGGTCGGAAAGACCCCGTGGAGAAGGGAACAACAACCCACTGCAGTATTCTTCCCTGGGAGATTCCATGGACAGAGGAGCCCGGTGGACTACAGTCTACCAGATCTCACAAAGTTAGACACTATTTTGTGACTAAACAACAATAACATGCATATATTATTTTCCAGGTTCTTTTCCCATATAGGTTATTAACGGAGTATTGAAAAGTGTTCCCTAAAGCATGCAGTACATCCTTGTTGGTTATCTATTTCATATATAATAGTATGTATATGTTAATCTCAATCTCCTAATTTATCCCCTACTCCCCACACACAGAGCTATCCCCTTTGGTAATCGTAAATTTGTGTTTCTAAGTTTGTGAGTCTCTTTCTGTTTTGTAACTAAGTTCATTTATATCATTTTTTTAAGATTCCACATGTAAGTGATATCATACAATATTTGTCTTTCTGTTTGACTTCACTTAGTATGATAATCTCTAGGTCCATCTGGGTTGCTGCAAATGGCATTGTTTCATTCTTTTTTATGGCTGAGTAACATTCCATTTCGCACTCCAAAAAAGAGAAGGGGATGGCAGCGGTTGAGATAGTTAGATGGCATCACTGACTCAATGGGCATGAATCTGAGCAAACTGCAGGAGATAGTGGAAGACAGAGGAGCCTGGCGTGCTGCAGCCCATGAGGTCTCAAAGCGTCAAACACGACTTAGTGACTGAACAAAACAACACAAAATATCCCACTGTGTGTGTGTGTGTGTGTCTGTGTGTGTGTGTGTCTGTGTGCCTGTGTGTGTGTGTCTGTGTGTCTATCTGTGTGTCTGTGTGTTTGTGTCTCTGTGTGTGTCTGTGTCTGTGAGTGTGCCTGTGTGTGTGCCTGTGTCTGTGCATGTGTGTCCCATGCTTTCTGAGGCACAGGGAATAGGAACAGACCTGCTCTGTGAATCAGGGGACCTGGGTTTTAAACTGCAACCTAAAACAAATCATCAAACTAGTACAGCCATTATGGAGAACAGAGTGGAGATTCCTTAAAAAACTGGAAATAGAACTGCCATATGACCCAGCAATCCCACTTCTGGGCATACACACCGAGGAAACCAGATCTGAAAGAGACATGTGCACCCCAATGTTCATCGCAGCACTGTTTATAATAGCCAGGACATGGAAGCAACCTAGATGCCCATCAGCAGACGAATGGATAAGGAAGCTATGGTACGTATACACTATGGAATATTACTCAGCCATTAAAAAGAGTTCATTTGAATCAGTTCTAATGAGATGGATGAAACTGGAGCCCATTATACAGAGTGAAGTAAGCCAGAAAGATAAAGACCAATACAGTATACTAACACATATATATGGAATTTAAAAAGATGGTAACAATAACCCTATATGCAAAACAGAAAAAGAGACACAGATGTACAGAACAGACTTTAGACTCTGTGGGAGAAGGTGAGGGTGGGATGTTCTGAGAGAATAGCATTGAAACAAGTATACTATCAAGGGTGAAACAGATCACCAGCCCAGGTTGGATGCATGAGACAAGTGCTCAGGGCTGGTGCACTGGGAAGACCCAGAGGGATGGGGTGGGGAGGGAGGCGGGAGGAGGGATCGGGATGGGAAACACGTGTAAATCCATGGCTGATTCATGTCAATGTATGGCAAAAAACACTACAATACTGTAAAGTAATTAGCCTCAAACTCATAAAAATAATTGGGGAAAAATAAAAATTAAAGAAAAATAAAAGAGAGAACACATTGACCAAAAAATAAATAAATAAAACAAATCATCTCACACCTCTGGCCTCAGCTTACCTGCCTGTACTTTCGGAGGCACCAGCAGTGACTAATATCCTTTAGTGTCAAATTGCTTGATATCACAAGCTAATAAAATTCCATACACAAGCCCAGAGAAAGGGGAGAAGGATTGTCAATTTTTATTGCCTCAAATAAAGAAACATGAAAGAATCAAAACAGTAGAAAAAACATTTTTCAAATGTAATTGAATGATTTTAAAAATTTGGTACTTTTTTTCTCTTGGGTTAAGGATTGATGAAAATTTCCTTACACATCAAAATCAAGACATGAAATTGTACTTGGGAACTCCTAGGCTACATCTCCAGACATCATCAGAATACTGTACTTCTTTGAAATTTCATAAAACTAGCAGATCTGAAAGAGCCCTTTTTGCTCTAAAATTCAGTGGAACTTTATATTTGAAATGCTACAAACCTATACACACACACACACACACACACACATATATATATATCTACATACATTATAGTTGAGTCTTAAAAAATGGCTGTCCTTAACTGAATGTTCTATTTAGAGAAGGTTAATATCGATTTTAAATGTGAAGGTCAGTTCATATTTTTACCACCTTAGTCAAATGATTAACTTTGTGAAAAGGAAACTAAAAGTCTTCAGTACATTTGTACTGCCAAGTACCCTGCCCCAAAGTTTCATTTCTCTTTTTAAACTGTGTTTAACACAACTATATTATCTTAAAGTTTACTTGTTTTACTTTTATGTTAATGTGACAATTATATGAAAATACAATATAATATCAAACTATGAAATTCTATTTACTTACAAAATCAAAGAAAATTACAAATGATTTCCTTGTATTAAGGTTGGTTTTTTTTTCCATTTATTTTTATTCGTTGGAGGCTAATTACTTTACAATATTGTAATGGTTTTTGCCATACATTGACATGAATCAGCCATGGGGATTAAGGTTCTATACTTTCATGTTGTCTCCTGTAAACTGGGGATACAAGTGTCTGCATTCTCCTGTAGCTTGAGGGGGTTTGAGGGTCCCTTAAAATAGTCATCTGAAACAATTTTGTGTTCTGAAGAGTTTTAATTATCTCCATTTTGCGAAACTGACTTACAACCATAGGTAATTCTGAAATCTTTGGTTAAAAAAATCGCATGGTACTATGATATAATATTTAAAAAACATGAGCTAAATAATTTTAAAATAAATTATCAAAGGTTTTGGGATGGAAAAAAAGAGATTGAGGTTCTTCTATCCTTAAAGTTTCAAAAAGCTTTCTCACAAGAGACTAATGCTCTGAAAAACTAAGTTTGTCTTAATAGAAGAATATAGAATATTTCAAGAATTAGCTCAAATGAGGCAAAATAAAATAGTGTATAAATGAAGCCCATTGTAGACAAATGTGATAGAAAATTCATGCTACATGGATTAGCCAAATTACTCCTCTCGTAACCTGGCTATATCTGAATGCCTGCTTTAAATGAAGATATTCTAGGAAAAGGATGAATCTAATGGGAAAGACTGAATCTGATCCACTTTTCTTAGCAACTGTAAGAAATCAGTGTCTTTGTTTTACTTTTGAAGAAAATTACCTCCAAACACATGATATTAATATAGCAGGGCTGGGCAACAAGCCATCTGGCCATCCCTGTTTTTTTTATTTTGATAATGTACCAGGGACTAGACCTGACACACAGTGTCCAGTGGTGAAGACAAAACAGCCCCTGCCCTCAGGAAGCAGGCAGATCATTGCAACGAAGCACAGGTACTTTCCAAGGGAAGAAAAACACAGAGCCATTTGAAGATATGTCAGGAGCACCCAACCTAATCCAGAGCACCAGGGAAGCCTGGTTGGAGGAATTAACTTAAAATCTAACTTTTGAAAGTCTTAACTAGGAAATAGAGTGGTGGTAAGGAGTTAACTTATATGCAGAGTACATCATGAGAAACACTGGGCTAGATGAAGCACAAGCTGGAATCAGGATTGCCGGGAGAAATATAAAAAATCTCAGACATGCATATGACACCACCATTATGGCAGAAAGTGAAGAGGAACTAAAAAACCGCTTGATGCAAGTGAAAGAGGAGAGTGAAAAAATTGGCTTAAAGCTCAACATTCAAAAAACTAAGATCATGGCATCTGGTCCCATCACTTCATGGGAAATAGATGGGGAGACAGTGGAAACAGTGTCAGACTTTAGTTTTGGGGGCTCCAAAATCACTGCAGATGGTGACTGCAGCCATGAAATTAAAAGACGCTTACTCCTTGGAAGGAAAGTTATGACCAACCTAGATAGCATATTAAAAAGCAGAGACATTACTTTGCCAACAAAAGTCCATCTGGTCAAGGCTATGGTTTTTCCAGTGGTCATGTATGGATGTGAGAGTTGCACTGTGAAGAAAGCTGAGCGCTGCAGAATTGATGCTTTTGAACTGTGGTGTTTGAGAAGACTCTTGAGAGTCCCTTGGACTGCAAGGAGATCCAACCAGTCCATCCTAAAGGAGATCAGTCCTGAGTGTTCATTGGAAGGATTGATGTTGAAGCTGAAACTGCAATACTTTGGCCACCTCATGCAAAGAGCTGACTCATTGGAAAAGACCCTGATGCTGGGAAGGATTGGGGGCAGGAGGAGAAGGGGACGTCAGAGGATGAGATGGCTGGATGGCATCACCGACTCAATGGACATGTGTTTGAGTAAACTCCGGGAGTTTGTGATGGACAGAGAGGGCTGGCGTGCTGCGATTCATGGGGTCGCAAAGAGTCGGACACGACTGAGCGACTGAACTGAACTTAACTGAACTGAAGGAGTTCCAAGAAGCAGAGAAGAAAATACACAAAGGCAGAGAAGACCAGAAAAGTGAAAATGCTGTCCTTAGGAATGCTCAAAGCAGAGGATGGGTGCGGAGTCAGGGCCACGTGGCAAAGAGCTGTGTGCATCACATGTAGCTGGGATTAAGACTGCTCTTTAGTAAACAAGGTATCTGCTACAGCTGTTGTTCTTTATTTTGGGGGAATAAAGCAATTTACCTCTGAAGCAATTGATATTTTGTTTAGGAGAACATCATGATGAATCTGTTGCTTCAGAAAGGAGGAGAAGAGGGGTGTGGCAAGCAGCGAGGTGGGAAGCAGCAAGAGCAGAATGGTCTCTATGAGCGAGGGCCCGTCCTACCCAGGACCAGGAGTGCAGGAGGGCAATCAAACCACACAATGAGAGAGAGAGAGAGAGGTGAGGGGAGTGTTCTAGCAGAGAAAGAGTGGGGGGAAATGGGGAGTGAAGCCAAATGACAGCAATAACTACTATGCAGTTTCAAGTTATTCCAACTACTGTGCTATAAACCTTCAGTGTCACACACTGTCACTTGAGTTAGTCATTACTGTTGTTTAGTCTCTAATCAATGACCCTATGGATTGTAGCCCACCAGGCTCCCCAGTCCATGGGGGTTTCCAGGCAAGAATACTAGAGTGTGTTATCATTTCCTTCTCCAGGGGATCTTCCCTTCCAGGGATTGAACCCATGTCTCCTGCATTGGCAGGCATATTCTTCACCACTGAGCCGCCAGAGAAGCCCTCAGTTAGTGATAGCCTTGCATTAAAGTTATATTGGAAGAATTTAAAAAATCAGGAGGAGGCCCTCCAAAATGAAGCCCAGTACATAGAAAGTGTTTGGCATATAAAATAGACCAACCAGACACTCAGCGGGGAAACGGAACCAGATGTCCAAAAAAACCTCCAAACTTCTCTAGATGTCTGAAACAGAAGGCAGAAGATGGGCTTTCTGTGGAATGGGGGATTAAGCATGTTCTTTAAATAGTAAATCACCAGGTTAGATGCCGTGGGCTCCCAAATAGCAGGTACTCATGATTCCCATATTAAAGAGTTTGGACTGAATTTTAGTGGGAAATGGGAAGCCAGCAAGAGAGTAGTATGTGAGAGACATGACCATTCTGAGTAAATTACAGGAAAAAGAGGGTCAAGTAGGAAGCATTGCAGAGAATGGAGAGGAGCAGCAAAATTAGAGGCAGTCACTCAAATAAAAGATGGTGCCTACAAAATCTGGGGGTGGGGGGCGATGGCTGTCGAAATGTTAAAAAGTAGACAGATAACAGAGAAATGAGACGTTAACCTGCATCCATTGAAGAATCAAGAATGACACCTAATGTGGAGAAAAGTGACCCCTCCTAAACTGTTGGTGGGAGTTTAAGCTGGTGCAGCCACTGTGGAAAACAGTATAGAGGTTCCTCAAAAAACTAAAGATAAGATTGCCATATGATCCAGCCATCCCACTCCTGGTCATATAGCCAGACAAAACTCTAATCCAAAAAGCTAAATGTTCAAATCAGCAGTATTCACAATAGCCAAGCAACCGTCCATAAATATTCATTGACAGAAATGAATGGATAAGGAAGGTGTCATTCATATATACAATGGAATATTACTCAGCCATAAAAAAAGAATGAAATAGTGCCACATGGGGCAACATGGATGGACCTAGAGATTACCATACTAAGTGAAATAAATTAAAAGAGAAAGACAAATATATAACATCACATATATATAGAATCTAAAATATGACACAAATGAATTATCTATGAAACAGAAACGGATTCACAGAGAGTGGACTGTGGTTGCCAGGGGGAAGCAGAGTTGGGGAGGGATGGATTGGGAATTTTGGATTAGCAGATGCAAACTGTAATATGTAGAATGGATAAACAAGGTCCTACTGCATAGTACAGAGAACTATATTTAATATCCTGTGATAAACCATAATGGAAAAGAGTATGAAAAAGAACGTGTATACACACACACACATATACGTGTGTGTGTGTATATATGTAAAACTAAATCACTGTGCTATACAGCAAAAATTAACACAACATTGCAGTTAACTGCACATGTAGTTAAGTGTACAGTTAATGTACACTTAAGTGATTAAGTGTGCGTGCTCAGTCATGTCCAACTCTGCAATACCACCAGGCTCCTCTGTCCATGGGATTTTCCAGGCAAGAATACTAGAATAGTTTGCCATTTCTTGCTTCATGGGATCTTCCCAACCCAGGGATCGAACCCATGTCTCATGCATCTCTTGCATTGGTGGCGGATTCCTTACCAACTGAGTCACCTGGGAAGTCTGTCAATCAACTATACTTCAATTTTTTAAAAAATGACACTCAGAACTAAATTTAGAGCTGCTGAGTGGATGCTGGTGTCATTCACTAAAACAGGAAACTGGACACAAAGCAGATTTGAAAGTTACTATGAATATTACATTTTAGATATCTTGGGTTATGATGTCTATTAGTCAGCAAGATGTCTAACAAGTGTCTGGTTGGATACATAAATCAGGAGCTCAGAGGATAGGATGGTATTGACAAAAAAAATCAGAGAGTGTTACCAGATAGAAGCCACACACACACAAAACCTAAGCCCAAAAATAAGCCAAGGAAATTTATGAGATTACTCCCAAGAGTATGTAGAATATGAAGAAAAAATGTCCACAAGGTGTAACTTTAGAATTTAAAAAAACGTATACTGAGAAGGAAGTCAAATTTGTTTGAAGAAAATAGTATCAATTTGAAGAAAACAGTATCAATTCAGGACAAAATAACTGAGTTTCAAAAGAAGTAGTCTTCTCTGCCAACTACTACTAAGTGATCAAATAATAAAAGGTATCAGAAACACACATGTCAACTTTACACCATGAAGATGACTGATGAATTCGGCAAGAATAATTTCTTTTAACGTGATGTCACAGTGCAGGGGTGGGTGAGCGAGTGAGTTGAGTGACCCTAGAAAACTTCACTTAGACATTAGGTTTGATAAGGAAGACATTCAAGAATATTCTAGACCCATGTGCTAATAGCACATAATGCTTCATGCTGAATCTTTCCCCATCCTTTTATGTTCAACACACCTATCTTGTTTTGTTTTAGTGAGTTTCTCACAAAGGCATAAAGTTAGGTCCTGTCTTTCACCCACTCCATTAATATTTTAATTGGTGTATTTAGACTGTTTACATTTAAATTAATTATTGATATGGTGGAGCATAAACCTACCCTTATTATTTATTTTCAGTTTGGTGGTTCTGGTTTTCATCCTTCGGTCCCCTTTTTCTTGCCTCCTTGTGGGTTACTTAAATATTTTTAAATTTTCACCTTGATTTATATATAAAGATTTTTAATGCATCACTTCAAATAGTATTTTAGTCATTACTCTGTGTATTGCAATATATGCACATAACATAGAATCTCCAATATTGACACTGTACCATGTCAAGTAAAACGTAGAAATCTTAATTCTACACAGGTCCCTTTATTCACCTCACTTTTAATATATAAATACATTAATCATTTCTTCTATTAATAGATGCATTAAGCACTACATCAAATAATATTATAATTTTTGCTTCAACCAAACATAATTTTAAAAAACTCATTCTCAAAAGGAAGCCTTTTATCTCCAGATTTACATGCTTCATCATCTTCCTTTCTTCTCTAAGCCTACCTCCTCCTTTTGTTATTTCTCTCCTGTTGAGAAAAGTTCTTTTAGCCATGCTTTAATGGTTGTTCTGATAGCAACAAATTCTCTTTGTTTTCCTTCATCATATTTTGTTTTCCTTTATCATATTTTTTTCCTTCATTCCTGCAGAATATTTTTGCCACCTATAAAATCCAGAGTAGACCTTTTCCTTCAGTCCTTGAAATATGTTATGCTACTTCTTTCTGGCTTCCATGATTTCAGATAAGGAAACCCCTGTTGTTTAAATTATTCCTCTATAGATCATGTATTGCTTCTCTCTAGCTTCCTAACAATGAATTACATGTTAAGTGATCCTATTTCCAAATAAAGTCACAGTCTGAAAGGGGTTAAGACTTCAACATATGAATTTGGGGAGGAAGTATAATTCAACCCATAACATTTGCAATGTCAGCCCTTTAAAGATTCCAAGATACTTAAAGATTTTTCTAAAGTATCTTATCCAAATTTTGTCATTTCCCGTGGTATGTGTTGCTTGAGTGCCATTTTATTCAAGAGAAACATTGATCAGTGTTGATTAACTCATTCATTCAAACATTTATTCATTGAGTCAAATAACTTGAGCTCCTACACTGTGCCAGGCAGTGGTGATAAAAAGAATAGTTCTTCATAAGCAACATTCAAAAGTTTATAGTAGATTATGGGGAGGGACAAAGCATATTAACACACAGCTATAGTGCAAGTTCAAGCAAGATCAGATCCAGAAGAGTGGTAGAAGGATGTGCTTTGGTGATTTGTAGAAGATTATTTCCCTATCAAAGTGAATCAAGAGAAGCTTTATGGAGAGAGTAGCATAAGATCACTGTCTAGAAGAATAAGTAGGATTTGAACACAAGCAAGAAGAAACGGGGGCTCCCTGTAGAAGAAAGAGATTGAACAAAAGCAAAGAAATGGAGATGCATTTAAGGTGCACAAGGAATAGAAGGTTTGGTTTGCTGTTTTATTTTTTTCATGAATGTCGTTTGTGACACCAACAAATTTGAAAATTTTTGCAGAGCAGAGATAAGGTGTGAGCTAATCAGCAAGAATGAGGCAGACTTTAGAATTAATCAGACCTTGGTCTGAATCCTGGCTCCCACACATGATAGCTGTGTGTTCTTCGCTTGCCTGAGTCAGTTTCCTTACTACATGCTAACAGGTGACTGTAGACCTATGAGAACTGAATGCAAAATACTCAGCACTCTTCCAGGTATTCCTTCTAGTGTGACAGGCACAGACATGCATGATTGTGGCATTTGTGTGTTTCATATGAAGTAGGGGATAGTAGGGGCTGCTGTCCACCCTTCTTCTCACCTGCCAAGCTTGTATGCTGGTTCTAGGCTGCATTCACCCAAGGAAGGGATGCCTACCTCTCCTTAGCAAGGCACATTCCCCTGCCAAGCAGTGTAAAAAATCTAGAGAGGAAATTTTTCCAATTCATGTAACAAAGCAGTAAAGATCAGTCATGGCTTTGGGCACAGAACAGGTGCATTGTAAAGACAAAGAGAGCATTGTTTCAATTGTCTTCATAGTAAAACTCATCATGATAAAGGTCAAGGCACCTATGATTTTTTTCTGAATACCTATACATTGTCACAATTTTTTTTTCTGATTAAGAATATCATGAAATCTTATATAATTTCCTTTTGGTGCAATCTTAGAATCTGAGACACAATTGAAATCAATAAGACAACTCAAGACAAGAAAACAACTTTGAAATCAAACCTCAGAATTCTGTGGCTGTGACCAAAAAAAAAAAAAAAAAGTGAAGAGGACCATAATAAAATGTGCACAGATTTAAATATGGATAAGAAGTAAGAGATACAGAAAAGTGTGATCATTACAACTGCTTGATTAGATAACTAATTATCTATCAAAAGTAATGCTCACATGGCTTATCTTAGCATAATTAAGGAAGTAGATATCAAAACTGTTCAGTTACACCTGCAATGCTCAAGGGATGCAAGTGGGATTCAAATATTAGTTGCAAGTTTTACGTAAGTGTAGAGAAATTGCCTCCATGAAGACTTCCTGTCTGTCTCTCGAGTCTGCCTTAATTTCTCCTACTTTTTGTTTCCATTTATTTTTACTAGTTGGAGGCTAATTACTTTACAATGTTGTAGTGGTTTTTGTCATACATTGACATGAATCAGCCATGGATTTACATGTATTCCCCAATTTCTCCTACTTCTGAATTCTCATGACACCATCACACAGTGAAGAAGAGTTAAAATTACCTGGAGTCCAATCCTGACTGATGGAGAAGGAAATGGCAACCCACTCCAGCATTCTTGCCTGGAGAATCCCAAGGACAGAGGAGTCTGGTGGGCTGCCGTCTACGGGGTCGCACAGAGTCGGACACGACTGAAGCGACTTAGCATGCATGCATGCGTTGGAGAAGGAAATGGCAACCCACTCCAGTATTCTTGCCTAGAGAATCCTGTAGACAGAGGAGCCTAGTGGGCTGCTGTCTACGGGGTCGCACAGAGTCAGACATGACTGAAGCGACTTAGCATGCATGCATGCGTTGGAGAAGGAAATGGCAACCCACTCCAGTATTCTTGCCTAGAGAATCCTGTAGACAGGGGAGCCTGGTGGGCTGCCGTCTACAGGGTCACACAGAGTCAGACACGACTGAAGCGACTCAGCAGCAGCAGTCCTGACTGACTACCTATAAGCAGTACAACCCCGTGCAAATTTTAACTTCTCAGCATTATTATGTCTTAGATTGGGCTGCTGTAAGACTGAATGAGATAATGTACATAAACTACTATCCAGGAGTACCTGCCATATGATGCTCTCACAATAAATAGCACTATTAATATCATGTGATACTCTTCATTAATTTCCCCCCACTACATTATGCTTGTTTATACATCTGTGGCGATCTAAACTGCCTCTAATCCTAGAACGCACAGCAATGCTGAATTCATGGTTGAAATCACGATGACAGGACCCAGTTAATAGTTAATAGTAACAGATATTAAAGCAGGCCAACATTTCATAAGAAAAATTTGAATCAGGGGTTATATGGATGATCAAAGACCTAGGTTGGGGAAGAGCTGCAAAATGTCATACACGGATCTGTCAGCCTCTACTAATTCACTTGCCTCAGCATAAATTAATGTTTTTAATATAAGCTTAAGTTACAATGTGTATTTTCCAACAAAGATAAAGTCAAGAAGAATTATGGGCAATAATTTTAACTTATGCAATATGGTCTACTGTGTATTCTTAATAGACCATGAAGAATGGAAGACAATTGCTAACCATGGTTATCTTGTACCATTTTCAACAGCAGCAGAAACTTATATGATATGATAAAGGCTTCCCTGGTGGTCCAGTGGTTAGGAATCTGCCTTGCAATGCAGCGGACACCATTTTGAACCCTAGTCCAGGGACGATCCTGCACGCCAATTGAGCAACTAAGCCCATGTGGCACAGCTACTAAGCTCACGTGCCCCAACTACTGAAGCCCCTGCACTGTGGAGCCCTTGCTCCATAACAAGAGAAGCCACTGCAACCAGAAACCTGCATGCTGCAACTGGAGAGTCCCCCTGATCTCTGCAACTAGAGAAAGCCGGCGCACAGCAACAGAGACTCAGCAGCCACAAATAAATGTATGTTTAAAAGAAACATACCTGATAAGCTAGAAAAGTGATGAAACATCCATCCTCTGCCCTGAAGTTTACATTTGTAATTCACCTCCTCACAACAGGACTTAAAGGATGAATGTATCTTTCCATCTGATTTGAAGGCTAATTTATTTTGAATTTATCTGATAATAAAACAAAAAGCAATTTCAATTTTCACTCTGAACTAGGAGCTTGGACCTGCAATCTAAGACAACAATTTTTAACAGAGGCCAGTGTGGAGAGTGGTAAAGGTTTAGGAGTCACACCTATGAGAAAATCCTGGACCTACTATGTACTAATTTTATAGAGTGAAAATTACAATGCCAGCCTGAGACACAAGAGGTTACGAGGATTACATGAGATAAGGTGTGACTCACTTAGCATGGTGCCTGGCATGTAAGCAGCCAGTAAACAATAAGGATTGTCCTGCCATGAAAATTATCAGTCATAGTGATCACATTCAGATATGCAGTGCTAAAGGCAGGCTTTAACAGCGATATAAACAAAAATAAAATCCCAAGACAATTATAAAAATGTGAGCTCCAGGAAGAAGGGCTATTTGTCTCTTTTATTCACTGCTTTATCTCCTTAACTGGATCAGTCTCTGAACCAGAGCAAGTGCTTAATAAATATTGGTTGAATGAATTAGTAACAAGCTCTAGGAAACTGCATTCCAGAGGACCCTCCAGAACGGGGAAGACATCAAGGTGCTCATTTTTCCCTCCGCCCTCCCAGCATGCCCTCTGCTGAGGGACTGATGGGTTTAGACACAGTTGTGAAGAACCAACACCAGCATAAAGCTTTTCAAGCATGAGAGAGAATCTTCTGTACAGTAAAAGCTCTCAGGTCAAGGGTCTCTTATGTTTCTTAAGTCACCTAAATAGAAACGACTGCAGTTCTGTTGGATAGAAAGGGATGTGAGTCGCCAAGCATGATGGACCTGGATACGGGATAGTTGGTCTCAGGCATGCCGTTCACGAGTTGTGTGGCCTTGAGGTCACCGCAGTGATCACCCACCGGTGTAAGTCAAGGGCTTATGTGTGTTATTAAAAGTCCAAGATACTCCACCAGAAAGGAAAACCAAGTTATGAAACATTCTGTGAGTCGGTTTCCTTCTCACCCAATAGAAAAAACACCCTGGTTCACCCGCACCAGAGTTCCTGAAGAGATCAAATAAACGCCCCTGAAAATAATCACTACACAAAAATATTTTTGTTTGTCCAGTAAAATACTTGATCCCAGTAATAGCTGCAGCTTATAGCAAACAGTTTTTACGACTATTCTAAAGGAGGAGACTGAACAACTAGCAAAGAAGCCAACTGGAAAAAAACAAAACTGGCTATTAGATGCCCAAAAGTTTGAAAGATGTATTTCATTTTAGAATTGTAATACCATTTTAAAATTGAGTTGTTGTAGCAGCTAACTTTTTTTTGTATTTGAGCCCTAAAAATAGTATGCAAAAAAGCCTTTCTGCTCATTTTTTAACATATAGTAAAGAAGAAAAATAATGATGCAGGGAAGATTGGTTTATTCTGATTTTGAGATTTGTCTACAGAGGATATAAGCATAGACTATTTCAAATGATCTTTTGTCCCTAAGAGCAAAAATAAATGATACAGATTTCAAGGCATCTTGTGCTATCAGAGGAAAAAACTGGTTGAAAAATATGCTACATTCAAAAAATAACATAAATTCTCAGCAGACCAACAAGGTCAATCCCCCCCCCCTCCTCAGTATCTCGCCGGCAGAGCACAGAAGGGTTCCTGCCTTCAGGGTTCTGGGGCTGGATGCAAACAAAGTGTTCCAGAAAATTGAGATTTGCTTTCTCCCCGGAGAAGCAGAACACAAAGCTTGGCTGATGCAGGGAACATAACCAGGGAACGACACCAAAACAGAAAGTTCTGGGAGCTGTTCTGAGAGGCCAGAGTATTTGAAAGTGAAGTCACTCAGTCGTGTCAGACTCTTTGTGACCCCTCCATGGACTGTAGCCTGCCAGGCTCCTCCATCCATGGGATTTTCCAGGCAAGAATACTGGAGTGGGTTGCCATTTCCTTCTTCCCAACCCGGGGATCGAACCTGGGTCTCCCACATTGCAGGCAGACTCTTTATTGTCTGAGACACCAGGGAATCCCAGAGTCTTTACATAGTGTTTATATAGGAGTGTTCAAGGATGGTCCCAAAGTGTTTACAAAGGAGAAGTTCAAGGATAGCCCCAGAGTGGAAAGGCTAGGCTGTATATAACGAAAGCACATTCATTACAATCCTAAATAGCAATGATTCCTGGGTAGAAATGGGATACATTTGAATGCATGTGTATTTGTTTTTCTATGCTTTCCAAATCTATAAGAAACTTTTGTAATGGGAAAAAAATCGAATAAAAATGGTACAGCTCAAACATTTATCCCAATGATATTGATGAGATTTTAGTATCTTTTGGGTTTTATGTTTTTCCAGTTTCAATACTTCATCTTCCTAGGCCATAAATTAATTATTTGGAGCCACTGTATACTAAATAAAAATGCCTTCCCCCTCCAGCTCCCACTGAACCTCCTTAAAGAATAGATTAGGCTGCTGGGCTGTTTTTCCAGGAATTATTTAAACATTATCTAAATGTGTAGGCAACACGTTGCTGCCATCTGCTTCTAATGAAGATGATAATGATGAAGATCACAGCCTCGTGGGTGAAGACTCCATGAACATGCATATGTGTTTACAAAGCTGTGGGTATTAATTTAGATCACAACTCTGATAGAACGAGAGCAGTGTTTTAACATCTTTTTGCTTCTGCTTTCAAGGATCTCTATTTCCAACCTAGATATGTTGTAGGTTTGAGGACTCCCCCAACCCCCTCCCAACCCAATTAGGTGGCACTGTGATAAAGAACCTGCCTGCCAGTGCAAGAGACACAAGAGATGCAGCTTTGATCCCTAGGTTGGGAAGAGCCTCTGGAGAAGGAAATGATTACCCACTCCAGTATTTTTGCCTGGATAATCCCTGGACAGAGGAGCCTGGTGGGCTGCAGTCCATGGGGTTGCAAAGAGTCGGACACGACTGAAGTGATTTAGCACAGCACCCAATCCCACTGGGTTTAACCTTTGAATGCAATTTCAAAGAATTAAAAGTCAGTGGGGATCAATGTAACAACTTTGTGAATCTTCGAAACTGTATAGGAACCACCAATGTAGGACTTCTGAAAAGACTTGGTTTGGAGACTACTACTTGGGTCTGAGGACCAATGTGACTCCCTCACCCCATCCCTTTCATGCTAATGGGAGCTACGGGCAGGCTTTAGAAGATTCTCTCATCCAGTCACAAGCTAAGAAGCTGTACTGGGACAAAAGGTCAGTGGAGTTTTATCACATTGATACAGGAAGCAGAAAGGAATTAATGGAAACTTGAGGCAAGCAGAGAGAGAGAGAGAGAAAGAATGACTCTCAGGAACCAGATGAGTAGAAACTCAAGAAAACTGCTAGAGAGAAAATCTGAAATGGCTCACTGCAATAGTCCCCCTCCTGGGGAAGGACACTGGAAGGAAAGACTGACCGAGTCTTCCTCTTCTCCCTAACTTTTGTTGCCTCTTAACCCATTGGGTCCAAAGGCCAAGACCCTGGCAGCCAGGAGGGCTGTGTTCCATCATCAGTGCATTGCAGGGTCTGGATTCTGACTGCGAGCCCAGACCGACAACGGCCACTCCTACGACCTGGCCAGTGCAGCTCCTGTCCCCAGAGGTCCTCGGAAGAGTCAGGACATTAGTTAAATTAGCATCATAGGCTGCATCCTAGGCCATCATTTCTTCCCCTGTTTCTCATTCCGCAGTGCATCATCCAAATATCACCTAAGAGGATAAACAATGAATAGTAGCATTTTAAAAATGCCTCAGATTTGAATGTGGATTCCCCATTACTTTCTGAGAGAAGAAATAAGCTGAAAATCTCTCTGCCTTATAAAGTTGAGAGAACTGAACTTGAAGATCCTTGCTCCCCATGTTAGGTAGAATAACACCCCTCCCTATTTCCAGTAAGATGTCCTCATCCTAATCCTTGTATTATCAATCTTCTATTGAGAGGCCAACTGTGACCTTATGGTTTATGGGTGGGGGTGTGCAGGGGGAGAATCCTTAGGTAGAATAACACCCCTCCCTATTTCCAGTAAGATGTCCTTGCCCTAATCCTTATATTATCAATCTTCTATTGAGAGGCCAACTGTGACCTTATGGTTTATGGGTGGGGGTGTGCAGGGGGAGAATCCTTAGGTAGAATAACACCCCTCCCTATTTCCAGTAAGATGTCCTCGCCCTAATCCTTATATTATCAATCTTGTATTGAGAGGCCAACTGTGACCTTATGGTTTCTGGGTGGGGGTGTGCAGGGGGAGAATCCATCTATCACAGCCTCTTCTCAGATTCAGACAATTGCACTTTCAGAGACACACTCTCCTAGGTTATCCGGCCCTCTGAAATGCCACCTCTGTTTGGAACTGGAGCATTCAGTGTACAGTTTCTATGTACCAGTGGCATGGGCTCTTAGGAAGTTGCCTCACATTTGCCATGTTTCTCACAGGAAGCTCACCAAACCAACCTCACTTCCTTTCTTCCTCCGTGATGTTATCCAACCCCAGCAAGACACTAAGGCATATTTATTTCTGTGTATGATTGGCTATTGCTTCCACCTCTTGTTCTTGCATTACACAGGCTTAGGAAACTTCTCTCTTAAGGACAGTCCTCAGTTTTCCATGTTTGTCTCAGTTTAAAATTACCTTCAGCAAATTCATGTGTTTCCAAAAGCATGCGTGCCTCTGAGGACCAGTAAGAATCAATACGCCTTAGACCACACGCTTCCCCAGTAAATCTTCCTCTCTCTCAACCTCTGTATTGTCCAGGTCTTGGCTCACCTGTTCTATTTCCCTAGCAGTGAAATTTCTTTCCTCATTTTTCTATCACAAAGGCTAGGTCTCTGAGTGTTCTGGTTCTTCCCTTTTTCCCCCTCCTCCTTCTCAGCAGGCCAAGTGAAATTTAAAATGTTCTAACCTACTTTCTAAGTTGCTTCTCTTTCTTCTAAACCAGATGCAGGGCTAGCCCTGCTCACGGGAAAACCAGGCTTGCCTTCCTTTCACTTTGCTCTTAGGCTGAGCACTCAGCACCTTCAGAGGATTTCATTTTGTCCCCAGCCTGAGAGATAAAAATGCAGTCAGTTCCAGGTTGGCCAAAAATAAATGTGACCTGCCACCCAGGGCATCTCATTTCAATCATGTTGACCTTTACAGCTGAAATTTAGGAAGTTATCTGTTCTAAATCTCTCTACTCCCTGAATGTCCTAGCTGTGTTCTCCTCATAGGCTATAGCACACCTGTTCTCACTAGCCACTGTATCTTAAAAACTCAGTAAATATGTTATGCTGATATTCCCTTAGCAATCTGCATGAATCTCATGTACCCTCTTCATGTGTCTGTCCCAGGTGTTGGGGTGGGTCCCATTTGCCCTTAGGATTGACCGGCCACTTCTCCCCACCTCCCCCCAGCTGCTGCTAAGAGGAGGTCTCTCAGTAATGTCCCCCAGAAAGTCTTTCTCTGGGAAACATCCTGGTTCACTATAAGAATGTGCTGATTAATGTGACTAAAACTTTGGGGAGAAATCCAGTCTCTGGTCTAGTAACCACTAAATCATCCCCTTCATTCTTAGTTCTTCTGCTAAAAGCAATTAAATATGGTGCACCTCCTTCTCCCACTGATATCTGTTTTCTCAGATTTAGAGTTCTCAGTCTCTGGTTAAGAAAATTCCTCTGGATGAGACAAGTGCTCAGGGCTGGTGCACTGGGAAGACCCAGAGGGATCTGGTGGAGAGGGAGGTGGGAGGGGGTATCGGGATGGGGAATACATGTAAATCCATGGCTGATTCATGTCAATGTATGGCAAAAACCACTACAATATTGTAAAGTAATTAGCCTCCAACTAATAAAAATAAATGGAAAAAAAAAAAAAGAAAATTCCTCTCTTGCCCCATTTCAATGGGCACATCCTCCTTCGGGGTTTGATTTTTCTTTTTTTTCACTTTTCTACTGCTCGTCTGCCTCTGAACTGACAATAAAAAACATGCATTTCTTTTTTTGAATGAGGAAGACAAATTCCACATGGTATCACTTACATGTGAAATCTAAAATATGACACAAATGAGTCTATATACAAAACATAGGCAGATTCATAGACATGACTTGTGGTTGCTAAGGGTGTGGGGAGGGAGTAGGATAGACTGGGAGTTTAGGATTGGTGGATGACAACATGCTTTTTAAAAAACCAATTCTGCTCTAATATAACTGACCAAACTTCACGCCTGAAAACAGTCTGCTTCAGACACTCAGGATGCTCTCAAGGTTTTTTCATCTAATGACCTTTCTGCCTCTGTCCACCAAGTTGGGGAAATCTTCCTTTTTATTTGTTCACTGATGATATGTTCAGTAATATCAGCCTGTCACGGCAATACCATACACAACTTGCTCCAGCTTTCTAGGCCAACGCTTGGCCTAGCGCTTACATGAGCAAGGACTCGGATTCTCCAGAAAGTTAGCTTTCTTTCTGCATGGCACAGAGAATGAGGAAATGTTTGCTGCTCCATTCCTATGACTTGCCCCTCATGCTATCTTCCTGTCTGAAATCTGGTGAAAAGAAGTGTCAAACAGTAAACAGACTAGAGCTTCTACTTGGGCCTAGGCCCCAACACAAGCCTCTCCATCTAACTAGACCTAAGTGAAGCAGCTAAACCCACTAAGAGGCCCATGTTCATGTACACAAGGCATCCTAGACCAAAAAGGTGGAACAGGGGCCTCCTAGAAATGGATTGATGACTAGCAGAGATGAGTTTAAGTCACTGAAAAAGAAAATGGCTCACCCACTTGAGTCCACAACCTGGAAAACACTGGCCTGGCAGTTGAATGAGGGGCTCAGGGGCCATGATTTGGGCCAACAGGATGGTCTGAGCCTCCTTTCCTTTGTTCAAGAACAAGCCCCAGAAGAGCCAGGTTTCTTCAGCCAGCCCAGAAGAGCCAGCCTCCCCCAGACAGCCTGGGCCTTCTACTGCACCTTTTCTTGGGCCCCAGAAGCAAAGACTAGAACCCTTGGGAGTGCCTTGCTCCCCTCTCAAGCACAGGCCAAAGGGTGAGGGGCCCCCGCTTCCAAGCTTTGGAGCTGAGCCTTTCCTCCACTAGCCCTGAGCAGAGGCCCCTTCCCCAGCTACAGACCAAAGGGATGGTAGCCCCAACCCCTGACACTCTTCTTTCCTGTTGCATGGGGTTATTGTTTATAAAACTCAAAGAGGAAAAAGAAAATACTTACTGTTTCCCGAGGCTTCCAGGGAAAGAGACTGTGGGTCTAACGCAGTGGTTCCCAGCCTGAGGTTTGGTGGAGCAGCATTGGCATCACCTGGGAACTTGGAAACGCAAGCTTATTGGGCCCAGACCCACCAATCAGAAATCCCCAGGGGCGGGGCCTAGAAGTTCCATTTCACAGGCCCTCCAGGTGATTCTAATGCACACCGGAATACAGAACCACTGTACTATAAACAAAGGCCTATTACAGGAATCCGAATAGTTACTTCTCTACACGTGGAAAGGGGCAAACATGAAGAGAAAGAAAAAAGCCCACTCCAAGATTTTCTCTTTGTGGAGAGAGAAAGAAATGCCTAGGGTGGGGTTGGGGGGTAGTGTGGAAAGGAATTTATATATTTCTTTCCTTGTTGTTGCTGTTTAATCCCTAAGTATTGTCCAACTCTTTGAGACCCCACGGGTTGTAGCCCACCAGGCTCCTCTGTCCATGGGATTCTCCAGGCAAGAATACTGCAATAGGTTCCCACTGCCTTCTCTAGGAGACCTTCCTGACCCAAGCATTGAACCTGCCTCTCCTCTGGTGTTGGCAGGAGGATTTTTCACCACTGAGCCATCTGGGAAGCCCATGTTTCTTTCCTACCAAATGATTTTGCAGTAATATGAAAAAATGAGAAATAGTCACTAAGAACCCAATTCTGGATTATGGAAATCAGTTTTCTTGCTGCTATCTTCCAGAGTTATTTTTCTGGAAGTCAAGTTTAGCATTTCACTTTGGCTACCTATTCCTATTAAGTAAAGCCTGTTAGCTAGCATGGAAAACAAGGCCAGTCACAACTTGCCTCAGACCATCTTTCGACCTAATTTAATCTCACGTTCAGTGCTATGCATCAAATGGAGAAAGCAGCTTGGAAAGGAAAAAAAGAGTTTGCGTCCACTGGTCTCCTGTATCAGAAGCCCCTGGGAAGCAGGTTAGCAATGCAAATGTTTAAATACAACCCCCAGTGATTGTCTGTGGAAGCCCCAGATGGTTGCCTTTGCCTTTGCCTTTGCCCTTATCAAGGGCTTCAGATGAGACAGCTGCAGGTGTCTGTAAAGCACCCTTTGAGAAATTCTATTACACTTATTTAATAACCTGTGATTCCTGGCAAGTGCCTAGACTTTAAGCAAGTGCCTATTAATTTTTTTGCGATTTAGTTGCTAAGTTGTGTCCAACTCTCTTGGGACCCCATAGACTGTATCCTGCAAGCCTCCTTTGTCCATGGATTTTCCAGGCAAGAACACTGAAGTCAGTTGTCATTTCCTTCTCCAGGGGATTTTCCTGACCCGGGGATTGAACCTGTGCTGCCTGCATTGGCAGGCGGATTCTTTTCCACCGCGCCACCAGGGAAGCCACCTATTAATTACTAAGTGGTTAATGCTACTTGTTTCCACATTCAGATATTTCCACTTTATAAAGCTCTCTAGCCTACCTCATTGTACCATTCTAACATCCTACAGCATGAAAGCATTTACCTACGTTGCACATTTAAAACACACAATAAGGACAGATAGACTTCACATCATTTTGACCGCCACGTCTAGTACTGAAATGCCTTCAAACTTGAAAGGCAGGGACACCAGAGGCAGCACAGCACTGTACGTAGGATTCTAGACACATCAATGGAACTGCTCTCATTAAAGTCTTCATCTGGGCTCCTTTTCCAAGGAGGCCTTCCACCTCTCACTTCAGGTGGCTGTTCAGGATTGTTCTGCCAAAGCACAGCCGTGATCACTCCTTGTCTTAGTTTTGCCATTAACTTGTTTTTCCCCTTCTCTGCAGAGTCTCAGAACAAACAAATTCTGTTTGCATGAATAATGCGCTGTCTTCCCAGGTACAAAGAGGAGTGTAAGGAGGTGCACAAGGAAACTTAACCAAGTTTCACTTCCAAGGCTTTGCCTGCATCAAAGGGCTTGGAGCCCAGTTGGGAAAATCTTTCTTTTCTTTGGTTAATCTTTTGAAATTCTTTCCCTTCCACTCCCAGCATTTTAAATTCCTCTTCATCAATCAAAGCACACACATTTTGGTAACAAATGTGTGTTAATCCAGGGAGTCTAAACCCTGGATTCCAGTTCTAAGTTGCTACTAAGTGCTACATAACTGGGGACAAGACATTTGGCCCTACTGAGACTCAGTTTTCCTATCAGCAAAATGGACCTGATGAGGAGGTGAATTAGGTGGTCCCTAAACAACTTAGCAGCAGCAGCGGCAGCAAGACACTTGTTCCTCAGAAGGAAAGCTATGACAAATCTAGACAGTGTATTCAAATCAAGGACATCATTTTGCTGACAAAGGTCCGTATAGTCAAAATTATAGTTTTTCCAGTAGTCATGTATGGATGTGAGAGCTGGACTACATAGAAAGCTGAGCACTGAAGAACTGATGCTTTTGAACTGTGGTGTTGGAGAAGACTCTTGACAGTTCCTTGGACTGCAAGGAGCTCCAACCAGTCAATCCTAAAGGAAATCAACCCTGAATATTCATTGGAAGGATTGATGCTGAAGCTGAAACTCCAATACTTTGGCCACCTAAGGCAAAGAGCCGATTCATTGGAAAAGACCTTGATGCTGGGAAAGAACGAAGGCAAAAGCAGTGGCAGAGGATGAGATGGTTAGGTAGCATCACTGACTCAATAGATATTCTGAGCAAACTCCAGGAGATAGTGAAGGACAGGGAAGTCTGTTATGTTGCAGTTCATGGGGTTGCACAGAGTTGTCCATGACTTAGCAACTGAACAATAACAGCAACAAAATCCTTCAGTCTGGGTAATGCTGACGGGAGTATGTGCCATACTTCATCCCAACCCAGATAGTGTAAGGCACCTTGAATAAGGATGACCTTACTCCCAGGTATTTCTCTACTCTGACAGCAATTTCCTTACTGACCTATTTGCAGATGCAAGATTTTAATAGTTGAGGAAGAAGAGTGTGATGGACTCAGAGTTATTTAATAGCCTGAGGAAAGGTTTTTAAGAGTTGCCATTTCACATGTTGTGCAAGAGTGTTATTGAGTCTTTACATTTCTCTTATTCTTATTTCAAGAGAGAATGTTGAGGCTTATCCTGGAGCTGGAAACTCTGTGAGCCTGAGATGAAAATACAGCCATGAATTAAAGCGGCCTGGAGTCAGTGGTCACTGACCGAGTGTATGAATATTTCACTCTCTTTGCTGTTAATGGCAGATTGAAAGACAATGCATAGAAACGGTTTCATTTTACTTTACCAGGGTAAACTAATGTAGGTAATTAAGATTCACTGCCTTATTAACTTCAAATGGCTATATAGAGAGTCACATCATTCTGTTACTCTCTAAATATCAAGGTTTATCCATTTAGTAAACACAAAATTATATACAATCAAAGGTCTGATTATCGGTTCATGTTCAATCGTTAATGATGCACATCCCTTTGGAATACTCACACTGTGTCCTCTATTTCTGAAGGGTGGACAAGAGGGTCCCAGAGGCTAATGACCATGCGAGTCTCCCAATGAACCGGTGACAGACAGGTCTCAAAGAAGAAGCTCTCATGGTAGATTAGTTCTCTTTCAAATTTGTCGTTGAGGGGATTCATTTTTATTAGGAGAAATTCTTTCAATTTTATTGCTCATGGTCCATTGAGCCATCTGGAATCAAGGGCATTTTGGACACTGGGCAGTGGTGGAGTGGTGGCAGAAGGGAGATTGTTTCTCAAAGGGACTCAAATGCTATCTACGTTTTACAATTGGCCAACAAGGTAAGCTAAACCCCAGTTCTGTCCCTCTCAAAAAGGTGACTTAAAAAAAGCACACTTTAGAAATAATCTAACTCTAAAAATGTGTTGTCCTGGGTTTATGGGGCTCTGAACAATTTGTCATACAGGGCATAGTAAGCACTGCCCCATCAAGGATGCTGAGGCCTGGCTAACCCCAGAGAGAAGTTCAAGGGTCCAGTGATTTAGAGGGGCTGCCAAGAAGGACCAGCAAGTCAAGCACAAGCTGTGTCCTAAGGATGCCCAGCATCAAGCTGGAGGAACTCGCTTCAGCCACCAACTGTGAGGGATGCACTCCAGCCAATGGCAAGAGACAGAGCCCAGCCAGCAAAAGCCAGGTAGATCCTGCAGAACATGAGAACTGTGGACAAATCATCACTGGGACCAGGTCTGCAATATCCATGGCTTATTGACAAACTCCTGGCCCTTGGGGTTTGCCACATGACTGAACAGATAGATGGACGCTGGCAGATTATCTATGGGAATAGCGTTTCTTTTTCTTCCTTTTCGCAAAAATATGACAAATCATGTCACAGTGTTGGCAGGAGTGAGAATCACTGGGGAATCCCCAGGGGGACCTCCTCAGAAAGTGATCAGTAGAATCATCCTCTTGAGAAAGAAGATCTGATGAGACCCTTTGTGTTCTCAGGTTTTTAAGAGAAAGCTCACCCCCAGGAAGGGAAAGGAAGGGGGAGATCTGGGTTCCAAAGTAACGAACAATTGTCTGAACATGTTTTACCTCCAGCACTTGGAGAGGTGGCTGTGCTTAAAAACTCCAGCTCAAAATGTTTGTCTTCTGACCTTAGAGGCCAGTGTAGAAGCACTAGCTGTGGACCCATCTCTGTCGTGGGTCAGCCTTCTGAGCCCCTGTCCTGGCAGCTCAAAGTTTCTGCTGGAGACCCTGCCTCCTCACCATCCTGCATTCCTGACGTCCTTGTCGATAAGTGGCAGCCCTACCACTGGTCTGCCTCAGCCCAGATCTGTGCTGAGTGTCCTTTCAACCAAATGCTGTTGCTAATGTGGCTGTTGCCTCTTCCCTGAGCACAGGACAGGGGAGTGGGCAGCCCCACGCCGAAGACTCACTGCAGCGGAGAAGGACGACGTCCGGGGTCTGTAGCCACTGTGGGAGGGGGATTTGGAGCAGTTACTGTGCGAGGATGCGACTCACCAAGGTCACCTCCTCCTCAGCCACCAGCACCTTCTCTGCCAACCAGAGAGCGAGCGCCCTTCCCCTCCCACCCTCGGGAGTACTGCAAGACCCAGTACTTGGAGGAGGAGGAAGATTGTATAGGGGAGGACTGTCAGGGCTGCTACTCATTATCACTGGGAGATAGGAGTGGGGCTGGGGGCCGGGGGAGGGAGCATTTGTATTCTAGAGACAGAAGCTTCATAGCAAGCGCACTCCATTACCGTGTAGGGGATATCCCTGTTTCAGAACAAACAAATTAATGAATCAATGCATGGATGAATTACAAGAGATTTGTTCTGTTTTGGAAGCACCAGCAGGACACACAGGTCTTGACTTCAGCCACTCCTGTTTCTGTAAGAAGTGACTTTGGCAGCCTTGACTAAGACCTCGGAAAAGTTTGATCAGACACAAGGCCATGATTTGCTCTGAGCCATTCCCTAGGGATGCAGAAAGTCAGACCTAGAACCCATCATCTCAGGGAGAGGCTTATCCGGACTCATCGGATATTACTGACGCAAGAACTTGATGCTGAAAGCAGAGTTCGGCAGCTGTTTGGAAAGGCATCTTGAGTGGAGAGCAAGTCCTGGCTTGGCCAGCAGGAGACTCAAGTTCAAACCACAGCCCCACCTATGACCCGTGAGAACTCAACAGGAAAGCGAGAAAGATTTGTCTCTTGCGTTTTTCATTCTCAAAACTGAGCCCAGTGTTGTTGTTGTTAGCTGCTCAGTCATGTCTGACTCTTTGCGACCTTGTAGATTGTAGCTTACCAGGCTCCTCTGTCCATGGGATTCTCTAGGCATGAATACTGGAGTGGGTAGCCATGCCCTCCTCCAGGGGCTCTTCCTGACCCAGGGATCGAACCCAGGTCTCCCCGTTGCAGGCATATTCTTTACTGTCCAAGCCACCAGGGAAGTCCCTGGTGTAGGAACTCAGTAAAAAAAGAGGAAGGAAGAGAGAAACAGGGACAGAGGAGAAACTATGCTGGCCTCCCTCATGAACCTGTTATGGTGAGCCCTCAGGGAGAAAGCAGGTAAGATGTTTTGTGATCAAACATTGCTAGGTGAGCTTTCTGGGACAAACTTAGCCTCTAAACACCACAGTTGGAAGTTTAGTTAAAAGTCTGGCAGTCTCATTTTCAAAAGCAAGGGTGCTTGGTGAAGGTACGAAACACTACCAGCTGCTATTGCCACAGTTCTGTTTTCAGCTTCACGACGTTGCCGTTGGCCAAAAACACACATCTCTGAGTCATCTCTGAGTTCAAAGCATTCAGCAAACAACGTCAAGGCAGAGCCACTGGAAGCAGGCACCTGATTTCCATGACAAATACGGCAATGCTGTATTAGCTAGTGGAGCCACTTTCTGTGTTGCCAAAGGGGCATATCAGTTCAGTTCAGTTCAGTCGCTCAGTCATGTCTGACTCTTTGCGACCCCATGGACTGCAGCATGCCAGGCCTCCCTGTCCAGCAACTCCTGGACCTTACCCAAACTCTTGTCCATTGAGTCGGTGATGCCATCCAACCATCTCATCCTCTGTCATTCCCTTCTCCTCCCCTTCAATCTTTCCCAGCGTCAGGGTCTTTTCTAATGAGTCAGTTCTTCACATCAAATGGCCAAAGTATTGGAGTTTCAGCTTCACCATCAGTCCTTCCAATGAACACCCAGGACTGATTTCCTTTAGGATGGACTGGTTGCATCTCCTTGCAGCCCAAAGGACTCTCAAGAGTCTTCTCCAACACCACAGTTCAAAAGCATCAATTCTTCGGCACTCAGCTTTCTTTATAGTCCAACTCTCACATCCATACATGACTACTGGAAAAACCAAAGCTTTGATTAGATGGACCTTTGTTGGCAAAGTAATGTCTCTGCTTTTTAATATGCTATCTACATTGGTCATAACTTTTCTTCTAAAGAGCATACAGACTGGAACAGGATGAAACCTTGCTGGAGTCACCCCAAAGGAATGGAGATATCAGTAGTCATCCCAGATGGTTTAACACTGAACTGTTTCAAAACCAACTCATAACTGCCACCAAAAGAATAGTGTACTCATTAAAATATGACATGAGTAAAGATTTACAAAATAGAAGTTTAACAGTATCTTCTGGAAGGATCCACCCAGGAGTTTCCTATATGGAACAAGACCCAGTTTACACAGCTGATGTGCTTGGTCACAACCCACCTCCTTTGGAACAGGAGGGGTTGATTCCCTTGGGGCCAACTCTACCGAGACTCTACCAAGAAGTAAACACCTGATGGTACCACATGTTCACAGGTCCTTGTTTACACTGTGTCAGGAATAAATGTAGCTGGTGGCAGAGGAAGGCCATTGAGATGGCCCCATGTTTGGATAGGAGGGACAAGGAGATATGGGGCTGGCAGTGTGATGTGATACCAAGCCAGGGAGACCGATGCCTAGCTATACTCAGGGTTAAAGAGCATCTTTAAAGAGAAACACATTCTTAGCCATTTGTTAGGTTTTCAGCAATACAGTTGGGTGGGACAAGAGAACAGGTTCTACAGCCAGACTCTACCTAAGTTCCAACCATGACTTTGTCTTTCTAGCTTCAAATCTGGCTGAGTCATGAAACTTCTCAATGGATAGGGGGGGATGATACTATCTACCTTGTCAGCTTGTCAAGAAGGACTTGGGGCTGGTCACAGCCACAGATCAAGTGCTTGGTAATCACCTGCTCTCTTGAAGACTCCCCACTGGTGTGCCCAGGTCAAATCCTTGAATCAAAGTCAAATAACTATGACAAAAAATTGATAGGCATGTTTGCAAACAATATGTCCTTCGACCACATATATCTTGGTCTTCACCAACAAGAACCACAAGGAAGAAGTGTTTTCTGTATGACAGACATGAAAACTGAAGTCATAACTGGTGTTCAAAGTGTCACAGCTGATAAACATGCCAGTCTAGAGTCCACGGAGACCTGCTTCTTGGAAAACAGTACAAACATGCGCTGTGTTTGTAAACGTAGATCATACCACAGCCCGAAGGATCTGTGCAGACAGCATGGTAGTGTTTTTTTGTTTTTGTTTTGGCCACACCATGTGGCATGTGGGATCTTAGTTCCCTGACCAGGGATTAAACCCAAGTCCCCTGCATTGGAAGCAGGGGATCTTAATCACTAGACCACCAGAGAAGTCCCAACATGGTTGTTTTTGAAGGAGGTATTAGTCTGATTCCAGCAGCAGCAGGAAACACAGTCGGTTCTCTGTATCCACAGATGCTGTATTACACCGTCTTATATAAGGCGCTTGAGCATCTAAAGATTTTGGGATCCTCACAGATTTCTGAAACCAATCCCCCTGGATACTGAGGGACGACTACAGTCAGCAGCTGTAGATAGAACATTCTCCTGAAACTACAGAGGCAGATCACCAGGCATGGTAGCTACAAGCGGGGACCTCTGAGGCAGAGGCATTTAAAAATGCTGCTGCTCATGAAACATACAAGCTGAAAACTCAAAGATCCTGTTTAAAAATGTCCTTTAGGTTTTGCCCAGCTGAGCAAGGAAAACATCTAACCCAAAACCCGGGAATATCTGGGGATGTCAGATTTTGGCTGCAAACCAGGAAAAGAGGGATAGGGTCTTTGAGAAAGGTCTGATGAGTCTCTCAACTCCTGGCCCACCAGGAGCTATGCCTAGCGAGGGTCCTTTCCTCCATCCTAGATGGAGATCAGCAGAGATGAGCTCTGGAAGTTTGAGGAAGGGGAAGCACCATGTGGCCCAGATTCATCCCTAACCCTCATCTGTATGCCTCAACAATCTCTCTGGAGAACCTCTCTGTCTATGGTGCCAAAGGGAGAAGATATTTTCATTCCATGTCTTATAGACCTGCTTCCTTGATGATACAGGGAATCCCACCTCCTGGCCCTCAACTCTGCTAGACAGGCACTAATGATTTTATGCTTTCATTTTACTTCTTTGAACAGGAGGATGATCACCAACAACGTATACGAACGTGTTTTGTAACAAACAAAAATAAAGCATTATACAAAAGTGTATAAAAGAACTTCCCTGGTGGCCCAGTGGTTAAGAATTCACCTTGCAATGTAGGGGATGTGGGTTCGATCCCTGGTTGGGGAACTAAACTCCCACATGCCATGGAGCAACTAAACCTGCACACCACAACTAGAGAGTCCATAGGCCACAATGAAAAACCCCATGTGATGCAACAAAGATCCTGCATACTGCAACTAAGATCCAGTCAACTAAAACAAAAAAAATAATAAATAAATAAAATAAAATGCTCTAAAATGTGTAAGGAATGATTATAAAGATAAATGTTATGAAGCAAAGGAAAAAAACCCTAAATTTTAATAACAGGAGAGTAGGTAATGAACTATGGCTTATCTACATGATAGAGGGCTAGACGGCCATTAAAAGTCATTTTATGATGAACTTTTTAAGATGAAAGAAACCGTTCATGGGCTAATGCTATCTGAAAATCATACACTGCACATCTACAGTTAAGTGAGATGGATAGACAGAGATATGGATAGATGGGTGGAAATGGAATCAATGAGAAGAAAAGGGAATGGGAGAAAATGATAACAATCTATAAATAGGATTTACCTCAGAATGGGTGTACCAGAGCTGAACTTTATTTTCTCTTTTACTTTTATTTCTTTCATTCTACCTCACTTTGTTCTGAAAGCAATTCAAAGTTGTTTACAGCATACATACAAGATAAGATTAAGTTTGAGGAAATGCAAGCAGGTGAGGAATAAACATAAGATAAGTTACAGCCAGCAGGGTGGCCAGTATGTGGGATGAATTCTGTGAAGCTCTACATAGTAGATAGAGACGGACCACACGTTCACCCCTGAGTTTTCCAGCCATCAACACAGACAGGTACACACAGTGGGTGGTATGACTTCTACTTCATTTGGAGGACAATGAAGCATTCCCAAGAAAATAAAGCAAAATGACTATTTAAGAAAACAGGAGAGAAAGTTCTCCCATGTCCTCTGCTCAGCAGGACACTGTGGGCGCCAGCAAATGGTGGGGCAAAGTTTGTCATCCTCTGTGACCCCGCAAGTCACCTCCAGGGGATCCAGGAAGCCTTTGAGTTATCTGCGAGCACAGTGCCAAGGTAAACGAACAGCTGCTTTGGATGGAGGGTCACTATTACTATACTTCTAGGCTCTGTGCTGACTGCTACAAACTGTCTCGTCGAATCCTCACACAGGACCGTCCTCATTCCTCACAGACCTGGAAACAGTTTAGAGAATAACTCAGACTCAGTGAGCAGGCAAAGGGCAGGGTCAGAATTCTGACTCTCCACCCACAACACAGTTCACCATGATGCTCTGTGCTTCACTGTGCATAGTCGCCAGTCACATCCAACTCTTTGCGACCCCATGGACTGCAGCCCGCCCGGCTCCGCTGTCCACGGGATTCTCCAGGCAAGAATACTGGAGTGGATTTCCATACCTTCCTCCATGGGATCTTCCCAGTCCAGGGATCAAACCCAGGTCTCCAGCACTGCAGGCAGATTCTTTACCATCTAGGCCACCAGGGGAGCCCATCGTCATATTCTACAGCTCTTCAATTCAGAACAAAAAGTCAGGCTCCATACAGGGCAGTGGCCCAATATCAACATAAAGCTCACTGAAAAGTCCCTAGAGGGGATCGCTCTTCTCTCTTTAGTATCTTCAAGTTTTCGCCAATGATCAGGCTTACATTCTTAATTGTACACCCTCTTGGATTCCCGGCACCATGTCTCAAGCCCTCCTGACTTGCACTGCTCCTAACTGACTTGCAGAGCTCTTGAGGCATCTCTTTCTCTCTACCTGATAAGGGACCTCCCTTGGGATGCAGAAAATCACCTTGGTTTCTAAATAAGCTCCTCCTTATCCTGCAGCTTCTACAATTCAAATATAAAGCCCATCAATAAACTCTTTCAAGGAGTTGCATCTTCAAAATGAAATTAAATCAACTGTGAACACATCACTGAGCCCTCCTACACAGCCCTTCTCTGCCTCATTTATCTCCTCGACCTCTCACCTCATCCTTTTGAGTACATGTTCTCTTAGACCCAAAAGGTGGAAGAGGGAAGGAGTCCCAGGAATTTAAAGTGATATTAAATTGACCAAAGCAACATTAATAGAACCGGTAATGTTGATTGGAAATAAGTGTCCTCATATATTCACATTTGGAGTACAAACAAGAATAGCCTTCATTCTTGAGGACAGTTTTATAAAGCATGTGAGCAGTGTTGACAGTATACAGAGCCTTTGACCCAGAAATTCCACTTGAGTAGATTGTTCTAAGGAGACAAGGATAAATGAAGGCAAATTTTAGCTGGTAGGAAGTTTTCTAGCACTGTTCTAATAAGGCAAGCCTGGAAACCAAGTGTCTAAAAATAAAAGTTTGTTTAATAAATTTGGGTCTATCTTTAGAAAGTAATAGCACTGTATCCACATCAAAGTGACATGCACACATTGCTATATTTAAAATAATCAACAAGGACCTACTGTACAGAATGTGGAACTCTGCCCTGTGTTATGTGGCAGCCTGGATGGGAGGGCAGCTGTTGAGAGAATGGATACATGTGTATGTATGACTGAGTTGTTCTGTTATGCACCTGCAACTATCACAACATTGTTAGTAGGCTATACTCCAATATAAAATAAAAAACTTTCAAAAAGCAATGTTGTAAAGCAAACTATATTTATTGACTTCAAAATTATTTTTGTTTTTTATGTATTCAAATGGAGAAAATTGGGTAACAAAACCATTTGTGTAGCATGATTCTCATTTCTCAAATAAACATTGAATATGTATGTGTAAGGAAAAAAAATCTAGAAAAATATAAAGATATACTCTAAAGTGTTTATAGTAGTTCTTTCTAGAGTTGTTATTACCAGTAGATTTTAATTTCTTCTTTCTGAATTAATGTTTTTTAAACTAACCTATTAGTAAAGATGAATTACTCTGTAAAAAAAGAAAAAAGAAATTTAAAAACAAAATAGGCAAGACACACTAAGGCCTCAGTGTTGCATTTCTGTATACATAGAAGAAAAGAGCCAAATTACAGAGTAAAAAGCTGATAAAGCAAGGTCAGAACATTCTTCTGTGTTTGTGGCATTGACATATGTGTGTACATGTATGTGTGTGTGTTCAGTCACTCAGACGTGTTTGACTCTTTGTGACCCCATGGCCTGTAGCCCACCAGGCTCCCCGTCCATGCAATTTTCCAGGCAAGAATACTGGAGTGGGTTGCCATTTCCTCCTCCAGTGTATCTTCCTGACCCCAGGATCAAACCTACATCCCCTGTGCCTCCTGCATTGCAGTCAGATTCTTTGCTGCTGAGCCATGAGGGAAACCCATGGCATTACCATGGGCAGAGCTAAAGATGATGTAAAAACCCTTCACATCTTGTGGGGGTTGATGAACGACATCCATGTAAGTACGGTATGATACTCTCTCTTAAGGGATGCCAACCCAGGGATGTCAATAAAAGTAACCCAAAGCTTTCTCTCTCTAACACTTTCACATTCAAACCAATTTTTTGTAATATTTGTAAGAAATTTCCTTTCAGCCAAACCTTCCCCATCCTTGATTTCACAAGCCCACACCTACCCCCATGGATCCAGCAGGGGTTTATTATAGCTTTCATGGAAGCAGAAAGCACTTAGTAATCAAAGATAATTCTGCTCCCACGTGAATAAACGCAGTTCAGACTTGTCTGCCTCTAAAAGGCCTCAAAGGAATAGAAGACTTAAATGCGTATGATTTTAGTTCTAAACAGTTTTTAAAATATGTTCCAGCACACTTAATAGCAGAGTGAGCCAGTGTACGTCAGCACTTCTTTTTCTTGAAAGTTGCTACCACGTGTGACTGAACAGAAAGATGGATCCTGGCCTTTCATCTAAAATAGCATCCGAGAAAGTCAATGTTTTCCTTTGCCCCTCTCCTTTTCCCTAGTTTGGGAAAATTTTCATCCTCTAAAGAAAACTTATTCAGTTTCTAGTAGAAAACACAAATATGACCATGTTCTACTGCAGCAAATTCCAAATAGCACCTGTAACGGTGCTCTTGCTCTATTTTTGCACTACCAAGCAAAATCTGGGCTTCCAGGTAAAATGTCAAGGAGTTTCAAGGCTTAAAAATGTTGGAAGACCACTGTCCCGAGGGCAGAGAAATACAGGCTCCTCATGATGCAGTCTTAGTTTTCCTCTCTCCATATTTTTGCAACTTACTTGAATGGTTTGTGTGTTCCATGTACACATTGCATTTTAATATCTCAGAGGCTTCCTCCAAGCTACCCTCTCTACTGGATCCACCTTCCTACTCTTGACTGCAGAGGAACTTCTGACGCACTTGCTCAGACATCCCTCACTCTGTGAAGCATTCAGTGAACAAGGTCTTTTCCACCTTTCCCAGCAAAGCCAACCCTTCCATTGTCAAGGCTACATCCTATATCTTCGAGGGAATTCCACTATTATATGGGCCAAACTCAGCTAGAATCATGTGTTCCATATGCCTCTTCTCTACTAGAAAGTAAGATTTTTGAGAGCAATGTCTAAGCCGTATCTCTTTTTCACTCCATGATCATCATAGTGCTCTTCTTAATAACTAAGGGCTTATAAAACTCGGTTGACTGGCTCTGCTGGGTTATCAGAAGGAATGGGGGAAAGGGAGGCAGGGGAAAGAAGAGAAGATGGAGAAAGTGGAAGATGCAGGAGAAGATGAAGAGCAAGAGGGGAGTATGGACTGAAACATTCAAGAGTGGGATGGTATTAGGATCTTGAAATCTGGCTTGTGTGTGGCCAAAGTTTTTGTATCATATTACCTTTGTTGTTTTATCAAAGTCAAAAGTAGATGAGGAAATAGAGGAGAAATACTAAACCTTTTCCAGGAGAAAGTATACTATTGGGGAATCAAGCAAGAGACTCTTAAAAGTGTGTTTTAACAACTTATACTAGAGAAATGGTTATTAGACATCTAAATAACTTTCATATTATCTTCATCCACTTTGACTTTAAAATACTCCATGACAACATTTCTCTAAGTATGTTCCATGGGCTAGGTAGTGGGGGAGAAAAAGATCAAATAACTTCTGTCTCAAAGACATTTAGGAAACTTTGTTAAATTAAAAAAAAAAAATGCTTTTCTGCAATTCTACCCAGGTCTCTTTAAAATACTGGTATCCATTTTGAATCTCTAAGAGTATTCAGAATTTCTCAAACTCAGTTGACCACAGAATCCCTTTTAGATAGTGCTTCCCTTCGGTCCTGTGTTTCTTAAAACACATCTTAGAAAATGAAGTCCTCCATAATAAGTAGGGTAGAGATCATTCCTCGTCCTTTATAAAGGGCACCGATACCAAAGAAATAAAATGGTATTCTCAGGAGCACACGGTGAGTAAGAATGAGGATTTCAAGCCAAGTACCTGAGGCACTGGGTCACTGTGATTCCAAATAACTTTGAATATAATGCAAGTTAGACCTTGGGAATGTTTATTTTGGCCCAAATCAAGTTTCATACTTCAGGAAGTCGTTGGAAGTTATTGAGAAAGGCATTGCAACCTTAGTGGAACAAGGAAGGTTAAGGGTTTAAGGAAGAGGACCTCAGCAAGGAGGCCTGACTCAGTAGCTGGACCCCAGTCCCACAGTCTCCCGTGCACCCTCCTTCTAAGCTCCTTGAGCAGGCTTCCCAAGCGATGGTAGTGGTAAAGAATCCACCTGCCAATGAAGGAGACACAAGAGACACAGTTTCAATCCTGGGGTCAGAAAGGTCCCCTGAAGAAGGAAATGGCAACCTACCCCAGTATTCTTGCCTGGACAGCCCCATAGAAAGAGGAACCCGGTGGGCTACAGTTCATGGGATTGCAAAGAGTCAGACACAATTGAACACACGCACACCACACAAAATCCCCTTCAGCAGACTGTCAAAGAGATTCCTGGAACAAAGAATCACTGAAAAGGACTGTGACAAATAAAGGGCATTTTAGCTTGGTGAGGAACACTCCAGATCAGAAGGACAATGCCTCCCATGACATTTTCCTCTGAGGGGGGGAAGAAAAGAACTCAGAGTCAATTCTTTAGACTCTGAAATTGAAAATGACCAGAGTAATTGTACATGTTTGATAGCCACATGATTACAGAAAAATAGCCTTGGGGATCCTGGCTTATAATTTCAGAGACGTCTGAAGAAGGAAAGCTGGGAAATTTACAGATGGGCATTCTTGACATGAGTTTTAGAAAGTCTGGGAGTCTCTAGTCTGGGAAAAGTAGAATCACATAAACCTGCTAGAGAAGGACAGAAGAAGTCCCCATAGGAGTCTTTTTAGGAACACTAATGGCCACCTCATGCGAAGAGTTGACTCATTGGAAAAGACCCAGATGCTGGGAGGGATTGGGGGCAGGAAGAGGAGGAGACGACAGAGGATGAGATGGCTGGATGGCATCACCAACTCGATGGGCATGAGTTTGAGTCAACTCCGGGAGTTGGTGATGGACAGGGAGGCCTGGCATGCTTCAATTCATGGGGTCGCAAAGAGTAGGGCACGACTGTGCGACTGAACTGAACTGAATGCCAGAAAAACATAAGCATTCATCTGCTGGTGTTTCTCCCAAGGAAAAGGACACAGGAGCTTTTGGATTGAAATAATTCTTCCTAACAGGTGGAAAAGTTTAAGACGTCTAAGTCTCAAGCTTTCCAACTGCCTTCCACATCCTCCAGTCATTGTGACAGCCAGAAATTCCTTTGTAATTTCCCAAAACTCCTAGGAAAGACAAATTGTCTCCTCTCTGTTTCCTTTTGAGAACCAATGAAACTACAACACCCTCCCTCCAAATCCCACCCCATTTTTACAGCTCAGATTAAGTCAAGCCCAGAGGAGACATGATTCTGGATTATCTTTGAGTTGGCTGATGGTAAATCTTGTCTAGAATACAAGCCTCCTAAATTTTAATCCATTGCATATTGTCTCAGGCTCCTTGAGAAAGGCAGTACAGGATTATAATACATCATGAAGTCACTGTATTGATTATCTAGACCATGCTGCACTGCATTCCAACCATTGAAAAGAAATGCCCAACAATTTCTTTGATTGATGAACATCTGTGACTCTGCTGATCACAAACAACAGAGATTAGAATTTTATTTCTGAAATTCAAAAGCCACTTAAACTTTTTCCATGAAAAGATAAAGCACAATATTATGTTCAAAATAAATTACAGTTTTGAAGCATTAAAATATGTATTATTCAATGTGTTTCATCTAACCAGTTAATCACTGCATCAACTTAACCTTGAAATCTAAGTCAACTTTGGCTTAGCTTTGGATGAATGGAGATTTGTTCAGTTTTGACTCCTCATTAAAATAGCCCAAGAAAGTTTCAGAAAGGGATACTGCCATGCAGAGTAGAATAAAAGATAATAATGAAGACTTTATGTATTAGGAATGCACTACTATAGTTTTACTAAGTTAGGGAAGTTTTAGATACTGGATAAACCTGGGGCTGGGAAGAAGGATCACACTGATTGGGATTTTTAAAATTAAGTTTGGTTATGCTACCTTAACTGATTTATTAAGAAAAAAAAAGTATCTCTCTCTCTCTCAAAAAAAATCTCATTTCATAAAGGTAGTCAAAGAAAAAACATGTTAGATGTCATATAATCCAACCCCTTCATTTCAGGCACACTGAGACCCAGATTGAGAAGGTGAAAGTTTCCTTCCTCACAAAATGATGCTAGCCATCTAGAGCAAAGTTGAGCAGTATTACAGTTAAGCAATGGGTCTTAAAATCAGAGAATTAAGAAAAGTTGTTTTTTTCTATAAATTATTTAGTGGCTTCATTTTTCATCTTTTGTTTGTTATGTATGTTTTAAAAACACTGGTGAAATAGGTGGTATTTGGTGTTATTTTTTTCTCTTAAAAAGATGGATCAGGGGAAAATATAAATGTGGAAATTAGTAACAGCTCTACCACTGGGTTCAATAAATTGTTTTTATTTTTATTTATTTATTTTATTTTTTAATACCTATATTTTTAAAAGGTATATGTCAATTGCCAATTTAGAAATACCCAGTTAGCTGCATAGTAACTGTTTGTGAAATCTTGACCCGCTCCAGTGTTTATTTATTTGTTGGTTGGCTGATTGGCCCTGCCTAATATAGCCTAGTAATGTTTTGAGGTAAAAATGTTAGAACTCTGCCTCCAGTAAATTTGAAAATACATTTTGAGAACTTTTGTTCCTGAGAGAAGCAGACATCTTCAAGACACCACAATGATTCCACACACACACACACACACACACACACACACACACACACACAATCAGAAAAGCAAGATAAATTGAAACAAGAAAATACATATTTCAAAGAATTAGAGAATCCAGGAGGGATAAGATTAAGACCAAAAAACTCCAGAGAAGGAAGCCCCTTTGAGAGGAGCACTGGGGACTTCCTGCCTTTTGAAGCGGTGTTTGCTGATCGTGGATGAAGGTTGAAAGTTGAGAACCTGGGCTGGGACAGCCAGAAGGCCTCTACTTTAAAACAGAATCCAGCAGAACTGATGTCAGTGCAAAAAACTGCAGTGACAAAATTGGGCATGGGGCTTAAAGAGTCCATTTTTCACCATCAAAATGGACCATTTTGATGGACCATTTGACCATTTTACACCTAAATCCCAGGGTACATGGAGCTGGAGACTAAAGGGTTAAGTCAAATCTTCTAAAGAGCAGAGTGAGATTTGCCATAAGCTCCGAGGGTCAAGGAAACACAACTCACAGAGGGAAGGGCCCTTAGAACCAGGAGAAGGTGAAGGCTCTAGAGAAGATGTTGTTTTAGTCATTGTGTCGTGTCTGACTCTTTTGAGATGCCATGGAGTGCAGCCCACCAGGCTTCTCTGTCCATGGTAGTTCCCAGGCGAGAGTACTGGAATGGGTTACCATGTCCTTCTCCAGGGGATCTTCCTGACCCAGGGATGGAACCTAGGTCTCCTGCCTTGGCATGTAAGCTCTTTACCACTGAGCCAGCAGGGAAGCCCTTAGAGAAAGTGACCAGTCACTTTCCAGGGGGGCCTGGCCTGTCTGGGAAGGATGAGGTGGAGAATCCAGGCCTGGCCCCTGGCCCCTGTCAAGTGGCTGCTGCTAGGATAGGAAGAAACCATCAGAACTGAAACTTTCTGCCCCTCGAACAGCAGCTCCCCACTTCCTCCCCGCAACCCCAGGCCGTGGTAACCAGCATTCTACTCTGTGTCTATGAGTTTGACTATTTTAGATTCATTATATCACTTGAATCAAGCAGCTCTGTCCTTCTGTGACTGGCTTATATTTCACTCAGCAGAATGTCCTCCAATTCCATCTATGTTGTTGTAAACGGCAGAATTTCCTTCTTTGTTAAGGATAGATAGCATTATACTGTTTGTGTACATCACATTTTCTTTATCCATTCTTCCATCCACAGACATGTTCTAGAGATCTGCTGTATGCCTTCACGCTTAGAGTTAACATACTGTGTTATGCAGTTAAAATTGTTGTTACAAGGGTAAGTTGCATGTTTAGTGTTAGAGAGAGGAATGAAAGAAAGATGGAGGGAGAGAGAAAGGAAAGGATGGAGGGAGGAAGAGAGGGAGGAAGGAAGAAAAAGAAAAAAGGAAGGGAGGGAGAGAGGGGAGTGGGGGGAGGAGGCAGGGAAGAAAAGAAAACAAGAAAGAAACCAGCAGAGATTTTCATAGTTTCTTGGGGAACAAGTGACAAAAGAAGAAACTTCAAGAACCTAAAAACTGAAAGTAGTCTCTGTCTAAGGCCATAGCTTCCTAAAGGGGTAAACCAAAATCCTCCCACCATGACCCATGCTTTTCCATCCCTTCTAGGCTCTTTGTTTTGTGGGTTATCTTAGCCTATCTACTCCTTCTCCCCAGGATGTCATATCACTTGCAGCTCAAGGAACAAATAATAATCAGCCATTCTCTCATCACACAAAATCTTTTTGAGAATCATCTTTCTGGGTTAATAACTGTTGTCCTTATGTTACATACACATGGACAAGATGATATATTTTACAAATAATCTGTAGCATGAGTATCACCAAAGTTCAGAGCTGCACTGTAGCAGACCCAGGCCATGGATCTGGAGGGAAAAAAAAAAAAAAAAAATCAAGGTGTGTGTATTGGAGGAGGGTAGCAGAAGCAGAAAGGAGAAAAGATGAGTCTGGAGCCAACGCTCTGAAGGCCTGTGTTGACCTCATTGCATGCCTCACTGATTTGGTACAAAGCTTATACTGTCTCATAATTAGTTCATTTCTCATAAGTCTATGTCTTATTCCTCAAACTCCAAGTAAATTGTAAACTTCTCCAAGGCAAGGTTTTAAATATCCCTTAGCAACTAGGCCTGCTGTGAAGGCAAGACAAGGTCACAAAAAGAGAAAGGAATAAAGAAGCCGGTAATTGAAAGCAGGAAGGAGAGAGAAGGAGCAGAAAGATACAGAAGGTATACCAAGGCTTTCTTTAACCAAGGACGTCTGTCAAGGCCCCTTGAAGATCTGGTGTCCACCTTGCAGACAGCTTTCCAGCACCCACCCTTTAGTTCTCCCCTAACACCCTGCTTCAGAATAAGCTGAAAGGCCCTTAATCAAGTTCCAGGAGGTTGGAGTTCTGGGCGACCTGCCATGCTTTTGTTCAGCAGTGCAAAACCGGCCCCCATCTTTGTGGAAAAGCTGTAAGACTCCTGGGAAGTTTGTTCCACCTCACTAAGAAAAGAAATAGAAAGTACCGATTTGGTATAAAATAAAAGGCTCTTACTTATTCATATGCATTTTTTGGTTTTCTTTCTCCTCCTGTATTTGTTATGTTGTTCCCTAAACTAATTGCCTAATTACAGAGGGTGGAAGCATTTAAAGGATTAAAGTGTGATCCCTCACATGTAATGTGGAGGTAGAAATGCTTATTAATGGCTCCACTGAAAAATGCTCCGACCCCTGTCCCAGCCGCTGAATCATTCATTAATCTGCTTCCTCTACCTGTGTATTTAACCAGTGTTAATCTCTCCAAGGTACCCATAAATACTGCTGGTCACTTATACTAAGTCCTTTAATTAATCACGTGAGTGGTCAGTGTTGACTCTTCTTTCCCTCAAGCCATTCGTGCAATTTCCTGGGGAAAGAACCTAACTAAAAAATATTTCTAGGAATGGCTGCAAGGCACCTTGGAACCAATTATTCTTTCAAAATGGGTGTGACCAACATTTCAGACTTGAGAGGTCAAAATGGGGCTGTTTTCATTTCGACACATGGATGTGGCTGACATTTGTATTCTGCTCTGGACAGAGGAAGACATTAAGAAATGGAATAAGTCCCCTACATACAAATTTCCTTCTGAGAGCATGTTTATAAGTCCAATTTGTTTTTAAGTCCAATTTGTTTTTAAGTCCAACAAAGTTAGCCTAGGTATCCAACTAACACAATCAGCTGTATAGTACTATACTGTAATATGTTTATAACACTTTGCCCTGAACTTGAAATAAAGATACTGTACTACTAGACTTTATACAGTTGTTGCTATTTTAGTCACCAAATCATGTCTGACTCTTCTGCGACCCTGTGGATTGTAGCCCAACAGACTCCTCAATCCATGGGGTTTCCTAAGCAAGAGTGCTAGAGGGAGTTGCCATTTCCTTCTACAGGGGATCTTCCTAACCGAGGGATCAAACCCATATCTCCTGCTTGGCAGGTGGATTCTTTACCACTGAGCCACCAGGGAAGCCCACTCTAGACAGTACTATGTAGTAAAGTACACAAAAGCATGACCACTTGTAATCAATACACGCATATGACAATGTAGACGCGTGAAATAGCTCATGTGATTGCACATGCAAATGCATGTTCACATCTTTGAAAACTCACAACTTGAAGGTTCATATGTAGGAGACTTACTGTAAATACAAGAAAGAACCAATTGCTCCAAAACACCACTTCCACAAATCAGAGAGCCATGGAATTCAGCACACCCCTCCTTCAGCACCAGTCCCCATGGCAGATACATTCACCAAGGGAAACCAGGTTATACTGCAGGAACAAACAACTCTGATAATCTCATAGAGGGTTCCATCTCATTCACACCAATTCCAAGGCAGGTCCGAGGGGCATCCTTGCGGCGGTTCAGCAGGGCAGCCTGCTGCAGTCGTGTGACCCCACTGTCTCAACATGAAGCCTCCTGCTTGACAGGAAAAGAGCTGCGGGCCGAAGAACTGCAAGCAGGCCTGTCACTGTCTCAGCCTGGGGTGACAGATGTCACTTCCAAGACTAATCACGCTGTCCTAGCCAAGTGAGAGGAGACTAAAGTCCACAACTGTTACGTGTTCACAGTGAAGGGGGAACAGGTAATGGTGATACTATTAATGTCCATCAAAAAAGTCCACCAGTCTTTAAATCAACTACTTATTGGTTAAAGGTAATAATACCTTTCTCTGATAGGGTATATACAGTCATATGCCTTACCTTGTTTGTTTTAGTTCTATCTCATTTTATATTTATCATATTTTAGTATCTTTTCTTCTATCATAGGACTCAGAAACCAAACTCTGAATGAGCAGGAATTTAGCTGGGATGCGCCTCAGTTCTATCACACACATATTTCTATCATGTCAGTTCTTACGGCTTCTGGGTGCTATAATTCAGAGATTATAAGGATTTTCTAAGATGATGTATGTGTCATTTTTCCTTAAGGTATCTGTATTTTTTTTAGCAGATTCGCAAAGTTTTCTCTCCACTGGTCAATTGACACCTCAATGGTTGAGACAGCCTTTCGATCTTCCAGAATATTTATGGAGTATGTGTCGTGACCAAGTGGACAAAGGAGATGATTGAGGAGGGAATTTTGGAAGAGACGTTGGGAGTCAGCAAGGGTTCTGCTAGAGAAAATTGGAAGGTGGGTTTCAGCAGCGGGAGGGATGGGGTCTGGCCAACAGGTCCAGCAGGAGCGCAGTAAGGATGTGAAGAGTGGCAGGGAGGGAGCCCAGAAGCAGTGTCTAAGTACAGAAAAAGAGTGAGATGATCTCAGAGACAACCATTTATGTGCTCTGCCTTTTGCAAAGGACTAGGGAAACCACCTTGTCTGCCCCACCACCAGAGCTGGTTCTCCACTGATCTCCTGGTCAAAAGAAGCCTGGCAGTGCATCCAGCCACATTAGCTGAAAATTCCGGATTAGCCTACACACCAAAGCTTTTTAAATGAGTCCTATGATTCGTTTAATGTATTGACTCTCATATTAATGTTTAAGAAATCATCCCCTGCAGTATACTGTGTTTTAAAGCTCATGCTGCTCTTCACTGGGAAGATGAAAGGGTGAAACATTAACACAGAAACAATTAACAGTGTACATAGCCAATTAAATGACACATTTAAGGAAGAAATTATGTTAAAACAAAACTCTACCCCATAAAAGATAGAAATCCACAACTAACATAAATTTCAATGATTTAGGGAGGCTGATATTATTTTCTTTTTCAGATTATAAAAACAAGGAATTGATTTATTCTGAAATCCCAGGAAGTTTTTATAAAATGACAACATTTAAACATGCTTTAAAGGAGACATAGCTTAACTGGACAGGTAAGCACATCTTTTCTCACTTGTGGTAATATTGCCCTGCCATTTACACATCTAGGGGAGGGAGAAAAAAAAAAAATCACTCTGCTTAAAAGGCAAAAACTGGATTTTAAACATCTTTCCCACTCTACTTTGTCAACTAACATCACACCTGTCTTTCAGAAGCCAGTTTAGAAGCCCACAGCCCCACAGACTTCTAACTTGAACCCACTGATTGTGTTCTTCTATAACATTTCCAAGGATGTGTTATGTGCCTACAAAATGCATTTTCAGGCCTACAGATGAGAAACACATTAGAGTACTGATTCATTTACATGACTGTTACCCATGGTAGACATCTAATCCCTCAAAAGGGCCAAATGCCTTGTCTTTTTATCTTGGTTTTATACCCAGTAGTGTTGGCCATAGAGCACAGACCTTAATGATGTCTGAGAGAGAATGTGACTGAAGCTCAGACAGAAACAAATTTCCCATACTGATGTAAGGATCAGAGAGAAAGTTGGAACTCAACATCTGACCACCAAGCTGCGTATGAAGGCTTCTCTCCAGCTGTGAGCTCTTTCAGCCCATGGGGCCTGATTGTGAAATGAGAGGTGTCATTCTAGGCTTGTTTCAGTCAGCTGTGGACAATGGCACCAGTAAAAGCACTCACTGAATACTTACATTTGCCAGGTGCTTTATGTCCTTTGCGTGTACTAACATTTTAGCATTTAAAAACTTTGCATAAATGGGGACACAGAAAGGTACATAAAGTAGCCAGTGTTTGATGACTAGTCAGGAAGTGATCTGCCACATAAATGCCATTCAAGATAAAATAATAAGAACAGTATTAAACTAGAACCAGACAGAAGTATGGTCTTCCCTCCCTCCTACGCAATAGAAACTACTGTGCTCTCCTTAGGATAATAATGGTCTTGCTTTTCTTTTGGTTTTGCCTCCTAGTACCATGCATTATCTTACCTGATTATCAAAGTTCCCTAACTGGTAGGTGTGCCATGACCATCGCTCTCAGGGAGGGGACACTGGAGAACAGAGTTCAGTGCCTGGCCCTGCCCACACAGGTGGAAAAGGCAGAGCTGCCTTCCAGGGGCAGGCGCTGGACCCAGGAGCTTTAGTGATTTATAGCAGTCTTGGACTTGACTCCAATCTTTATCCAGAGCTCTCTGATTCACCACTGCTAATGTGGTCATGTTCAAGATTTCAGACCTGGTATCATCTCTCTGAGAGCATTGCAGGACTTAACACACAACAGGCCTGTATTCCAATCAAGCCCATTTGTCTCAGCTGGGTTGGGGACGGTGGTAGGGAAATGGGAAAACATCAGTGCCAGGCCAGCCTGTGTCCTCACCCCTGGTAGCCCAGGAAAGCACTAGTTCCAAGCACAATTACACAGGAGGGTCCCTGACTCTGTCTTATAGGTACATAACCTCATCATTTAAAAACCTTGTGGAATTAAGAGGTTGGATAGAATCCAGAAGTCATCCTGTCTAACCCCTTAAAATCTGAAAGAGCAAGAAACTCGGGCCCAGAGAGGAAGTGACTTGTTCAAGGCCACTCACTGTGATAAGAAATGGGCAGGTAATAATGGTGGGTAAGTGTTGTTCCTTTAATTGTCTACAGCTTCCAACAGAGGTGACACCGGAATATTTACTTTCCATGCTGGGCTGACCAACCACATAGGTTTATACTCCATTTTGATGAGGTTCTGGGAAGTAAGCCAGCAAACTCAGGGATTTAGATAAAACTAACAATAATAGTTTCTCTTTCTTCTCTAAGCCCAACACTGAAGCTAGAGTCCAGTGATCCAGGCAAGGGGAGTTGGTCACTGTTCTCACAGCCATATGAATGACCCGAGACCATGAACACACATGGTCACTAAAAAGGGTCTTTCTATAGTATTCTACAGTTGGTAAATGCTCACACACAAGTTCTCACATGTGATTCTCATAAGAATCCCTGGGAAAGGGTAAAGTTGGTCATATGGTTGCTATTTTAATGAAAGAAACTGAGCATTTATCTGAGATCATAAAACTAATGGAGCCAAGGTGACCAACTCCTATTCCATCATGACACTTGGTGACAGGAGAGAAAAAGAGAGCCTGAGAGATAGAAACAGAGATAGCCTGAGAGATAGTGCTTTGTCCTTCACTCCATGGTCAAATGACATTAAAAATACTACAAACAGCATTATTTTTATTAACTCTGTATCTCAAGCATCTCTCAGCTCTACATTCCCCCACTGTTGTAGGACCTCGGACAGATGATTTAAGCACAATGTTACCTATAAAGAATTTTTAGCCTCACCAAGGCAGTAAGATATGCCATTGTTCTAAAATGATTCATCCCATCCTTATTTTCTAGTATAGTATTTCTATATGTTTGAGTCAGCATGTTAGAGCTTCCAAGTAATTCTACAAGTCACCTGACCCGTTTTTCTAATTCTGCGGGTAAAGAAACAGATCAAGACTAAGCAAGCTGACTTCCTCAGTTGACATAACACATCTGTGGGAGAACCAGGACAAACGCCAGTATCTCCTGAGCTCCAGTGCTATGTTCCTTCCACCACCTATCTGTCCAAATGCCCTGTCTTCCACTGGAGGATCACCCCCACCCTTACACACTCTTAAGCCATTCATACGAAGCATTTCATCAGATCCTATTAGTACTTATGAATGTGTCAAGTTCAGGCTTGTACTCAGTCACTTCAGTTGTGTCTGACTCTTTGTGACCCCATGGACTATAGCCCACCAGGGTCCTCTGTCCATAGGATTTTCCAGGCAAGAATACTGGAGTGAGTTGCCATTTCCTCTTCTAGGAGATCTTCCTGACCCAAGGATCCAACCGGAGTCTCCAGCAGCTCATTATCTCCCTTCGCTAACATTGTAGTAACAACTCTTTCACTGACATTATGCCTGATACCTCCCCTCTCAGAGCCCGAGGTCCTCCCCTGTAAAATTCAAATAGTCAATCCCTATGCCTCCCACCTCATTCACATGATAAACAAGTACCATAAGAGCGCATGTGTTCATTCAAAGCCACTCAGTGATTTCACAGCCAAAAAAGGACTCAAATCTCCCAATCCCCACTCCAGAACCAGGTCCTTCTCGTTATTACAACAGAGCTGAAAAAGGAAGGAAAACTAACTCTTCTTGCTAGTCATTCTCCTTGCAGTCCAGAAGGGAATTTGGGCACAAATAAAAAGGAAAGAAAAGAATATTACAAAGCCTGATAAGCACAAACTTTCCATAATCAGAGAGAGAATTCAGTTTGAACATGCAACTTGTATTTAAAAACAAGAAAACAGAAATAAAACAGAAAGTGCTATGGTTTGACTTTTCTACTGAAACAAGTCCTAAGAAACTTGAGTGATTCTGCTAGTATTTTGACCTGGAAGAAGACAGCTTGAGGATTTTATAAATAACTACTCTCATCCGGATGGAATTTCTCCTTGCTTTTCAGTCAAGTATAAATAGTAGAGTAGTAGCAATTATTTGTTATTGTTGTTGTTGTTCAGTTGCTAAGTTGTGTCCAACTCTTTGCAGCCCCATGGAATGCAGCACAACAGGCTTCCCTGTCCTTCACTGTCTCCTAGAGTTTGCTCAAATTCATGTCCATTGAGTCAGTGATTTCATCCAACGGTTTCATCCTCTATCACCCTTTCTCTTCCTCCTCCTCATTTGTAATATTTATAAAATCACTTTTAAGATAATAAATTTGAAAAATCAGTCTCATGGAGACATGAGGTTTTCATGACAAAATAGCAGGACCAGAGGAGACTGTATGTGTTTCGTTTTAGTTAAAACATCTCATTTTAATGAGGGTCCCCAAGGGCTGGAGGCAACATACACACATTTGAAATTGGTGGCATTCCACCAAAATAGAGATGTTAAGAAAAAATGAAATAAAAGATTGTGTCATATACAAGTGGGAAAAGCGGGGTCCAAGCTCATCGACAGCATACCAACACTTAACAACACCTTGACAGAGGTCAGAATCCCTCTGTCCCTTAAACAACAACAATAACAAAAATAATAACACATGTGCATGCTTACTTCTACCAAAAGATTTAATAGACAGAAGCAGATAAATATCATTCCTTCAATTTCTCTTCATAAAAACAAAGGATAATCCAGTGAAACATTCTGAACAATTAATACTGTTCATTTGCTGACCTGAAGAAACAGTGAAAGTCACTCAGTCAAGTCCGACTCTTTGCAACTCCATGGACTATACAGTCCATGGAATTCTCCAGGCCAGAATACTGGAGTGGGTAGCTTTTCCCTTCTCCAGGGGATCTTCCCACCCCAAGGATCGAACCCAGGTCTCCTGCATTGCAGGCGGATTCTTTACCAGCTAAGCCACAAGCGAAGCCCAAGGGAAGAAACAGATTCAGATATAAAAGATAAGGCACTCACTGAAAGGAGGTATGTGTTAAAAAAAAAAAGTGGGGAAAACAAGAGTGGGATGGGGCTGTTAGCATTTGGTTAATACTTTATCTCTCATCTGAGAAAGCCTTTTTTCCTTATCATTGATGTTCAATTTCATTCAAAAGATATTTACCAAAAAAAAGAAGCAAAGCACAGTGTGAGATAAAAAGGAATCCCTGATTTTGTTTCTATACCACAAGAGAACATCAGGTATTAGTGGTCATATTATTCAGATACCATGATTCGCTGTGTTAACAAATTACTGCCTGGATCTTTTTAGTTTAGCACAAGAAAGCGATTGTGCTGTTTTTGGTATTTATATGAAGTGTAAGGACTTCCCTGGTGGCTGAGAGGTAAAGAATCTGCCTGCCAATGCAAGAGACATGGATTCAATCCCTGAGTAAGCAAAATACCCTGGAGAAGGAAATGGCAACCCGCTCCAGCATTCTTGCCTGGGAAATCCCATGGACAGAGGAACCCGGCAGGCTACAGTCCATGGAGGTGCAAAGAGTCGGACATGACTTTATGACTAAACAGCGACAATTTAAGCCAATCCGCTCTCCTTGACAACTCTCATCCCTGGTCACTTCCATTTTCACATCACCACTTTAGAGTTCCTCCTTCAAACTGCTCAGACAGGACAGGCAAAATCCAGAGAGCTCCCAGCACTAAGTTCTCTTAGATGTCTCAGACTACAGGGCACACAGCACATCTACTCACATCTCTACCAGTGAGGACTTGGGCTCAAAGGGTGGAATTTTAAGTACAAGGAAGCTAGAGATAAAAGCTGCCCCTGCATATCCAGGAGGAGAGATGGCAGTTAAGAACACAGCATTGTATCTGCCACAGAAAACCAATGAGATGGATGGGAAAAGCAAATGGAACAGACAGCAGTGTCTTTCTCAGCAGCTGGGGAAAATTCTCCTAGAGAGGTGAGATTAGAGTCACCCTCAAGAATGAATTAAGGGAGAATACAGAGAACATGCCAAGGGAAGGAACACTGTGATCAAGGCTTCAAGGGCAGACACAACTGAGCGACTGAACAATAACAAAGCAAACAAGCCCTCCTGAACAACAGTAAGTGAATAATGGAAGGCAGGTATTCAGAAACAGCTAGGGGAGGGTCATATTTTAGAGAGTTAGGAGTTATTGGTAAAGCAGTAGAAATCTTTTTTCATTGAGCAGCCTTGTGTGGTCTGTGAAGGCAGACTCCCCAGGTAACCCAGGTGTAACCCAGAAGTCCAGTCCAGAAAGTGGAAGTCATCCAGTTCATCTCGTATCCCACTTATCCAAATGGCCACTAATCCCTATGGAGTCTGCTTCCTACGGATATCTCAAAGCCCATACTTTGTGGTTGTTGTTCATTGCCAAGTCGTGTGCAACTCTTTGTGGCCCTGTGAAATTCAGGATTCCAGGTTTACCTGTCCCTCAGTATCTCCCAGAGTTTGCTCAAACTCATGTCCATTGCACCTGTGATGCTATCCAACCATCTCATCCTCTACCTTACCCCAGGCCTTCCTGGTGCCCTGGACTGAATGTCTGTGTCTCCCCATAATTCACATGTGGAAGCTCAAATCCCCATTGTGATGGTACCTGGAGTTGGAGCCTGGGGTAGGTAAAGCTTTCATGGTGGCATTAGTGCCCTTAAGAAGAAGAGAGAGGAAAGCTCTCTCTTCCTCTCTCACCCTTTTTACTCTCTGTCACTCCCTCCAACATGTGACCACACAGTAAGAAGACAGATGTCTGCAAGCCAGAAAGAGGTTCTCGCCAGTACACTGGCATTTCTAATCATCCCTGATCTTGAACTTTCAGCTTCCGGAACCATGAGACATGCATGCCGGTGGTTGAAGCCAACCTATGGTGTTTGTTCTAGCAGCTGGAGCTATCTCTTGCCACATCCCCATCCATCCTCTCCCCAACTCTGGCTTCTCCCCTTCAGTATAGATCTGACATTATGGGTCAGAAGAACCTCCCGAAAAGCCATTTCTAAAATGGTATAGCATAAGAGTCCCTTCCTGACACAGCCACAACTAGTTCACATTCTAACAAACTACTTGGAGCCTTTCTGGAAATATCACATATTTTCACGACTCTCAAGCATTTACACATGCTGCTCTTTTCTCAGAAAGGCCTCCACTCTTTCCTGCTTGGAAAAAAAAAAATCATATTCCTCCTGCAAAACCTTTCTGTAAGATCACCTCCTCCCAATCTCTTAGTTAATAATTCCCTCTGTGCTTTTACATGCTTTTAAAACACTTTATTGCTTCCATTTATTTGTATTGGATCATATCCAGACAACTCTCCATATACAAGAGCTTCTCTGAGAAGAGGGAATGTGTCCTCTTTACTTTGGAATCCTCAAGCCCAAGCCCTGTGCCTGGTTCAGAAATCAAATGTGAAGTTAACGTTACGGACAGTATCTAAGTTATGTGAAAGTGAAAAAGTGTTAGTCGCTCAGACATGTCTGACTCTTTGTGACCCTATGGACTGTAGCCTGTCAGCCTATCAGGACAGGAAGCATGGCCACGGAATTTTCCAGGCAAGAATACTGGAGTGGGTTGCCATACCCTTCTCCAGGAGCTCTTGCTGACCCAAGGGTTGACCCTGGATCTCTTGCATGGTAGGCAGATTCTTTACCATCTGAGCCACAAGGGAAGCCCAATGAAGGTATAATCTGGGCCTAATATTCAGGCTTAACACTAGGAGCACTGGTATAATAATAATTACAGGATCGCTATTTAGTCGCTAATTCATATCCAACTCTTTGTGACTCCATGGACTGCAGCATGCCAGGCTTCTCTGTCCTTCACTGTTTCCCTGAGTTTGCTCAAACTCATGTCCATTGAATCAGTGATACCATCCAACCATCTCATCCTCTGTTGTCCACTTCTCCTCCTGCCTTCAACCTTTCCCAGCATCTGGGTCTTTTCCAATGAGTCAGCTCTTTGCATCAGGTGGCTGAAGTACTGGAACTTCAGCTTCAGCATCAGCCCTTCCAATGAATATTCAGGACTGATTTCCTTTAGAATTAGCTGGTTTGATTTCCTTGCTGTCCAAGGGACTCTCGAGTCTTCTCCAGCACCACAGTTCAAAAGCATCAATTCTTCGGCGCTCAGCCTTCTTTATGGTCCAACTCTCACATCCATACATGCCTGCTGGAAAAACCATAGCTCTGATTATCTGGACCTATGTCAGCAAAGTGATGTCTCTGCTTTTTAATACGCTGTCTAGGTTTGTCATAGCTAATCTATCAAGAAGCAAGCTTCTTTTAATTTTGTGGCTGTAGTCACCATCTGCATTGATTTCAGAGCCCAAGAAAATGAAATCTGACACTGTTCCCACATTTTCGCCATCTATTTGCCATCAAGTGATACGACTGGATGCCATGATCATTGTTTTTGAATGTTGAGTTTTAAGCCAGCTTTTTCACTCTCTTCTTTCACCTTCATCAAGGGGCTCTTTAGTTCCTCTTCACTTTCTGCCATTAAAGTGGTATCATCTGCATATCTGAGGTTGTTGATACTTCTCCCAGCAATCTTGATTCCAGCTTTGGCTTCATCCAGCCCTCCATTTCGCATGATGTACTCTGCGTATAAGTTAAATAAGCAGGGTGACAATATACAGCCTTGACGTACTGCTTTCCCAATTTTGAACCAATCTGTCGTTCCATGTCCAGTTCTAACTGTTGCTCCTTGCCCTGCATACAGGTTTCTCAGGAGGAAGGTAAGGTAGTCTGATATTCCCACCTCATTAAGAATTTTCCATAGTTTGTTGTGAATCACAGTCAAAGGCTTTAGCATAGTCAGTGAAGCAGAAGTAGATTTTTTTTAATATTCTGTATTATTAAGAGGATAAACATAATATTACAAAGAAGGAACATAGAGAAGAAAAAATCCTATGGACCCAGTGGGGCAGAATTCTTTAATAGTTAATAAATTCTGTCTGGGCCATACAGAATTCTGGTGTAGGTGCTTATAATGTATAATTTCTCTTATGTGTGTGCTTGTGTGCTTAATTGCTCAGTCGTGTCTGACTCTGATGACCCCATAGACTGTAGCCCACCAGGCTCCTTTCTTCATGGGTTCTCTAGGCAAGAATACTAGAGTGGGTTGCCATTCCCTTCTCCAGGGGATCTTCCTCACCCAGGGATCGAACCCAGGTCTCCTGCATTGCAGTCAGACTCTTTACCAACTGAGCTACGAGGGAAGCCCATTATCTCACTTAATACTCACCAAACCCTTTAAGGAAAAATACTATATTATTATTATTCACATTTTAAAGATGAATAGACTGAGGTACATAGGGATTAAGCATATCAGCCAAGGCCAAACAGTTAATAATAATGGATCCAGGGTTTTAATTCAGCTATTCTAAAAGAGAACTGATCTATGAAAACTGCCCTACAATAAGAGGACAAGCTCAGATCTTAGGATCAAGGCAAAGACACAGAGAGTAATTAGGGCAACATTAGAGCCAGAGGTATGATGGAGTGGGAACAGAAGAACACACACACATGAAGCTCCCTCCCCTTGGAGTTTAGAAATATGCTGAATATGTTAGCAGCAGTGGTATGTTAAGTATATGTTTTTAAATAGAAACCGCACTTTACAAACTGCATGCTATGTCTGTAATCAGATCCAAACTTTTGACAACTGGAAAATAAATAAATATCTCATTACAATCAATATAATTACTGAGCAAGGAAAACAAAATGAATCAGCATCGGCAGTTAAAACAATGCACCATGACACCCAAAGGAAAAGCCCTAAAGAACAGGGGAAATGTAAATCTAAGTGGCTACTTCACTCTTTTTTTAATTAGTGGGAGTCCAGTTACTTTATAATGTTGTGTTAGTCTCTACCATACAGCAAAATGAATCACCCTCATGACTGTTATAAAATAAGCACTTTCCCCTTTCACTGAATTCTGAAGTGTTTCTATCAATTAGCAATGCCATTTATCACAAGTTTGGGCTTCCCTTGGGGCTCAGTTGGTAAAGAAACTACCTGCAGTGCGGGAGACCTGGGTTCGACCCCTGGGTTGGGAAGATCCCCTGGAGAAGGGAAAGGCTACCCATTCCAGTCTTCTGGCCTAGAGAATTCCATGGACTGTATAGTCCATGGGGTCGCAAAGAGTCAGATACGACTGAGTGACTTTCACTTCACTTCACTATCAGAGTGTACCAGAGCTGCCCAACCCTGTGGTATAGGTTATAAGGGAATTTAAATGGAACAGGAAGGATGGGTAGAGGGAAGAGAGGGGGATGGAGGGGAGGGGGAGGGGAAAGGGAAGGGGGAGGGAAAGAGGGAGAGAGAATTCCTCTGAATCCCATGAGCTGTCAATATCCATTCAATTCTATCCATACCTATGCATTAAACCTCTACCCTGCAGCTCCAAAAGCACTCAGGGCTGGGGATACTGGTGGCAACAGTATAGATACAGTCACTCCTCTTAAAAAGCTCATGCGTATAAATAAATAAATAGGCAGTGTCAATATAATTGGGAAGGATCAGACTGCACTGTGAATGGAATCTAAGACAGATGTGGTAAGTCAGAGAGGGCCACCAGGAGGAAGTAGAACCTCAATAACTTTCTTGCCAGGGGCGATTGGAGGAACGAATCTTAGAAGAGGGATGAGAAGCAGTAACACAAGAAAGAGCAATGAAGCAGAGGATAAGGCAAAAACAAACAGATGAGTTGGACTAGGAAGGCTGAAGCAAGATGCAAGAGAAAAAGAAACTGCTAGCTGCTCAGTTGTGTCTGACTCTTTGCAACCCCATGGACTGTAGCTTGACAGGCTCCCCAACCGTGGAATTCTCCAGGCAAGAATACTGGACTGGGTAGTCATTCCCTTCTCTAGAGGATCTTCCTAACCCAGGGATCTAACCTGAGTCTCCTGCATTGCAGGCAGATTCTTTACCATCTGAGTCACCAGGAAAGCCCTGCAAGATGCAAGAAGGTGACTAGCAAAAGAGGAGATGGAGAAGCAAGCAAGGGCAGGATCTTGGAGGTGCCACATGGACTTGGGATGTTTTCTTAAGGTTGATGGAATTACTGAGGAGGGGAGGGAGAGTCAGGCAGGGGAGGCACCCCACCCCACCACCAAATTTTAGAAATCACTCTGACCTACTGTATAGCACAACAAACTCTACTGGATATTCTGTAATAAGCTAAATGGGAAAAGAATTTGAAAAAGAATAGACAGATGTATATTTATAACTGAATCATATTGCTGTATATTGGAAGCTAATACAACATTGTTTACCAACTATACTTCAATATAAAATGAAAATGAAAAAAAAAAAGAAATCACTCTGGTTACAATGTGGGAGATGACCGTGGAGCAATCCTGGGGTCAGAGAAAACAACTCAGGCTGTGGCAGTGATTTAGATGGGAGTTCCTAGTGACTGGAACCAAGGAGGTGGCAGCCCAAAATGGACTAAAGAGGAAAGATAAGGAAAATATTCACACAGGAGAAACAGCAGGAGGTGGCATGGTCCTAATGTAGCCTGAGGATGAGGGTAAGTGGTAGATGATGCCCAGGCGTCAGCTCAAAACACTAGGAAGGGAACAGTGCCCATCCACAAAAGGAAAAACCCTAGGGCAAGCGTGTCTCAGGGCTCAGCCTGGGACATCCTACCCTTTAGGTCTCTGTGGGACACCCTCATGTCATGTCTTCAAGTCAGTTAAAGAGAGAGACGGAACCTGGAGATTTCCACTAGGGAGTCGTGACATGGAAAGATGATGAAAGTCAAAGGCAGCCAAGAAGATCTCATATGAGAACACATCGGGAAGAGAGATCTCAAGAAAAGCAACAGTGAAAAGACAAGTTGAAGGAAACGAACCCACAAAACATAGTAAGAGGAACAGCCAGAGATGGAGGGTGTACATAGTGAAAAGTGAAAGACGAACTTATGTCCGAAGGAGGAAGTTGCCAGCTGTGTCACCTGCTTCTGGGAAGCGAAATAAAGTAAGAACCCAAACGAATCCATCAGGCAATGGATGACTGGTGTTTCTGGAGAGAGCTGTATATTGGCAATATGGGTACAGAAGAGAGCCTATGATGGCTTAAGGTAAATGTGCACCAACAATTCTTTCAAGAGAGGAGGACACATCAAGGGAGATGTCTAGTTAGGGGGTGTTTTTAAGATGGGAGAGACTTAAAAGTGTTTCCATGCCAGTGGGAAGGAGCTAGTAGGATAACTAAGATCATAAATGAAGGTGAAGAGAAGAGGTGATTGAAAGAGTGAGGTACAAGGGAGTGGCATTCAGAGCCAGGAGAATGAATCGATCTTTGGGAAAAATGGGATCAGAAAAGGCACAGTCGTAGGAGGGAAATTCAGAAGCAATACAAAAAGCAAAGCCAGGATTTTCATCATCAATCAATCAGCAGTCAAACAAGGAATGTACCTGGGAGCAGAGTCTCCTTGTCACTCATGTTTCGCTCTAACCACAGCCGCTTAGCACAGCGGACTGGAGCACAAGGCTCTAATCAACAGAAAAGGAAGAGAAATCCACAGCTCTACCCCAGAACTACACTATAACTTCTAAAAAACCAATTGACTTCACTCAATTTTGAATGAAAACATACACATTTACTAGTTTCATATGATCAATATAAAATGAAGCTCGCTTCTGTTAAAGATGGACCACACGATGTCGAGAGAACCTAATTCCAAGTATTTGTTAAGTGACTATCTTCAAGGGCTGTCTCAGGAGAATAAGAACAATTTCTTACATTTGAGTAAAGCTTGGCCAGTAATCACTCTGCCGCATCTAGAATGTGAAGGGAAACTGTTTAAAGTACAGATCCCTAGAGCCCATCCTGGGATTAAGTTTCACTACATCTGGGTCAGAGCCTGGGAATCTGTATTTGTATCAAAGTCCTGGATGATGCCAGAGGACCATTTGGAAACTCAGTGCTATACATCACAGAGCAAACCGTCTTGTACATCATGTAATTGAGAACATACTCCAGGTGTCAGAGTACTCAGGTTGTTGAAAACTGAAACAAACAGTGTCCGCTCAGTAAGTGAAACAGTGATCATGGTTCATGCAGGCAGTCAGATAAGATGCATCTATCAGGTATCCACTATGCACTAAACTTCATGCCAAGTAAAGGGACTACAGATTTGAACTAGATTTGGGGCTCTTCCCCAAATAATTCTTAGTCTCCCTAAGGAAGAAAGAGAAGAAAATCAACCAATGATATAAATTTTATTTCATAAGTGTTTCAACACATGTGACACATCTCATGACCAATACGTACAAGGTACCATGGGAGCATAAAAGATAGTCTCCTTTAGAATGGTGAGGGGACAGACATGTGGGAGAGACTTGAAAAGATTATAAATTTTGAGTCAAAGCTGGATGAGGAAGCTGGGGAAAGACATTTTGGACAGGAGGCAGCAGTGCTAATAGTGACCCAGGGCTACCCAGGACTCCACCATCATTACCATGTAGAAGTGGACCCATGCAAAAGGCATGTACTCTCCTAAAATCTATAGAGAACACAGTGGAGAGATTCATACTGGGTTGAGACATCTTTGTATAAACCATGTACAGCAAAATGCTAAACCCACAAGTGCTAAAGGTTTTACCCAGGGGATATTCATTGATTCTTTACTGGCAAAATAATAAGAAGCCATGAAAGATACTTTAAGCTCCTCCTGGTGGCTCATATGGCAAAGGATCTGCCTGCAGTGCAGAAGATCTGGGTTCGATCCCTGGGTCAGGAAGATCCCTTGGAGAAGGGAATGGCAACCTACTCCAGTATTCTTGCCTGGAGAATCCCACGGACAGAGGAGCCTGACAGGATATAGTGCACAGACACGACTGAGCAATGAACACTTTCTTTCAAAGATATCTTAATAAGAACATCCAGTGATAGGAAGAAACTCAGAAAATGTGGAAAGCAAAGTCGGAAGAGTTCACTTAAGAAGAAAAGGAAAGTCAGAATGTCAGTGCATGAAAGGAGATTAAGGGGGAGCAGGTTACTAGGAATCCCTTTAGCCTTAGTTGCCATTTTTGTGGTCCAAAAAAAAAGTAGAAGGCAGGGAAGATATTTACAAAGATGAATAAGTTAGTCACAAGGAGGTGAACAAAAATTTAGAGAAAAAAGTAGTAGGGAGACATGGGGTAGTACCTAGAGGAGACAGATACATCCATTGTGGATTTCTTTGAATTCTGGGTAGGTGACGATGCTGTGATCCTTCAAGAATCCCATTATTGGAAAGCCTACCTCAACAGTGAGGACAGACACTAAGAGAGAAGGGGCAGGGGATGGGATATTTGGTGCTCTAAAATAAAGGAGAGACTACAGACCAGGACAGGCTATTCACTGTCACAAATAGCCACAATGTTTTCTGGTGGCTTAACCCATGAAAATTGGTTTCTCCCTCACATCACAACCCAATGCAGACAGCCACTGGGGAACCTGGATCCCTGGCCATCTAGTGGTACCTCCATCTTTTAGAGCCCTAACAATGTCTTGTTCATTATCTTTTTGAATGACAGAAAATTAAGCAAAGAGCAGTCTGCTTACAATGTAGTCTGAAACAGTGAAGAATAGGACAGGAGGACAGAACACAGCATCCCATACAAATATGTTGTAAATGCTTGTGCACAGGACTTTATCTTGGGATGGACAGAGGACAAAAAAAGTTACTCAGTGTCAAGCTCTGAGCTACCTCCAATGATTTCCTCTCAGACACCAGTAATGAACTCTTCAGATACTTCTCCCAGAGATCCCTGAAGTCCAGTTTATAACCAGGCCAATAACTCACTTTTGATCTCTGAAGCCACTTGTTCAATTCTCTTGACTTACAGGGCCCCAATCAGTTGCTTATTATTTATAGCAAGTCTAAAAAATGTCATCACAAGCTGTGGTCAGTTCCAAGGATGGCAGCTGGTATTCTCATAACTCCTACATGGGCAATGGCCAAGTTTTTCAAAAGATTCATGCACATCAAATGTATACAGATGGTTAATTTAAAACCATTTTTTCCAGCAATACTTATTAAGCCTCTAATTTGATAAATCACTTGGAGGCTGCGGGATATACAGAAATCTTCAGAAATCACACATGAGCAGGAGACTCTGCAATCTGAAAAATATTTAAGCAAAATCATCTACCAAAAAAATATTTGTAATATGTATTAGTCCTCATGTAACCTGGGGCCAATCAGCTAACTTCTCTGGAATACCAGTTTTCTTACTTTATGCAACAAGATTTTATTCATTCAATAAACAGTAGAACAAGGTTAAAGACTGGTCCTGAAATCCTAAAGACCCTGGATAGATTGTTGTTGTGGGTATTCGGGCCTCAGTTTCTCATTTGTTGCCATGGGAATATTAGTGAATCCTTAAAGGCAGGAAGATTAAGGCATTTCCTTAAACCTCAAAACATAGTGTCTAGTAACTTGTAAGTGGTCAATACTTGTTGACTGTTTTCATTTTCCTTACTGCTGATGAAAACCATGCTACACGGGTACTGTAAAAAAGGCCCACAATACAAAGTAGCATGAAACCTAAGTCAGTCCTCAGACATTCACTTTGGAAACAGGAAGAAAGTCATCAGCGGTTTGTAATGAAACAGGGGTAAGGGCTCTAAAAGTTTGTACCAGCTGCCAAGAGGCACAAAGAGGAAGCACCCAGTTCTCCCTGTGGAAAGAGGTTGGGATCCACTGAGCAGCTGCAAGAGACCAGTAGAACTAGATATCTAAGAATGCTTCAAGTCTTAACATCATAAGCTTTTCAAACTGTTCTAAAATTTCACAGGTATGAAAGCAATCCTTTAGCACCCAATATCCAGAGCACATTCATTAATCTTCCATCCAGAAACGCAATCACTAATTACAGCTGGACACCCTTCTCCCACAAAAGAAAAATCCCTTAACAATGGCACTTCTAGGGGCTGTAAAAAAAAAAAAAAAAAAAAAGACTGGGTCCCACTTTTGGCATTCCTGACGCGCCCCGTTCATAGACAGACCACTGGAGGCCAAACTCAGGCCCAGTCAGTGAGGAGGCTCCTGGGGTCAGACTTTTCATTCGCCTTTGACACCGCGCTCCATTTAAATCAGGCGCCAGTGCTAGGTCAGCAGTTTCAGGCGGGTCAAAGGAGAGAAGCTAACCATCGCAGGCGCAATTTCAAAGGCATTGGCGCCCAGCAGGAAAAACGTCTGTGCATGTGCGCCAAAGACTAGCCCAGGAGGCTTCAGGAACCCAGGGTCAGGGGTCCCCAGCAGGGCCCCAGGTGCCCGCCTCTGACAATGGCGTTCCTCGCCCTGGGGCCGCGCCAAGTGCTCGGGGTGCACTGGGGATTCTTCACTCCCAGACTCAGCTTCACGACTGGGATCTGTTCTTCTGGGCAGAGTACACACGGGAGGATGGTGCGCTCAGTTACGATCGGTAGCAGCAGCTGCTGGGCGCGGAGGCGCGCGCTCCCGGCAGACGCTCACACCTCGCTCCCGAGGGCGGCGCGCGCTCCGGTGCGCGGGGGCGGGGCGGGGCGCGCACCGGAGACCCGCCCCTGCACCCCGCCCCCTCCGGCGGAGATTGACGGGGCCCGGGCACTCGCCCCAGCCAATGAACGCGTCCCGGGGCGGGCCCTGGAACCAGCGGCAGCGACTACTTAAGAGTCCTCCGCTGGGCTGCACGAAAGCAGAATAGAGTCTGGACTGCCCAGGTGGAGCCGGCGCCCCTGCCACCGCCGACCGGCAGGCGCACGGGCACCGCGCCGGAGATCGCACCGCACCGATCCGCGCGGGGCAGAACTGAGCCGCAGCCTCGCTCGCCGCCCAGGACCCGCTCGTCACCACCACCTCCGCGGCACCCATGGGGACCAGGAGACTTTAAAGGAGTTTGGGGTTTCAGGAGCAGGGAAATCACGGGTACGCAGAGGCGGTTTGCTTTGCTTTGGAAACGTGTTTTCTTCGTCCGATTGTTTGGACCCTGTGCCGGGTAGGAGGGAGAGGGGTCTTTTGGCTGCAAGTGGACCTCGTCACACAACCCACAGCCGCACACATGCACCCCGCACCGGCTTCCCCATCCTCCCCTCGCCTCTTTGTTAGGTTATTTTAGACAGAGCAGCCTCGCCCTGGCGCAGCCAGATTGATTCGGCTGGCGGGGGGTGGGGGGTGAATGGGGGGGGGCGCAAAAGAACTCAGGGGCAGAGTGCACCTGCCTGTGTGGGCAGGTGTGCCTGGGAGCATGGATGTACGTGCTCGGGGGAGCGTGCAAGCGTAGGGTTGGAATTGTGTGCGAAGGTGGGGGTCCGAGTGTGTCGTTGCGAAGGTTTGTCATTGTGTGTGCATGTGACATTACCACACCAGTGTACCAGCCTGTCAGCGTCTGGACTCCCAAGTGTGCACAATTTTGCTGGTGTCAAGCGAGTGCCTGTGATGTGTGCAATTGTCATTGTGCGAGGCGCTGTCGGGGAGTGTGATCTAGTGTAAAACTGAGTGGTGGGCTGGGGAGGGTGGGGACTGACATGTGAGCGCAGCTTGCTCCAAGCTCTGGGACCAGAGGCGTCCCTTCCTTCTCTCAGCCCAGCCTCCGTCCTTTCCCGGGTGTCCTGACTCCCACGCTGCCCCAGCCCACCTGTCCTTCCCACCGGGACCCCGCGCCCTCCAGCCCTCCTGCCTTTTCTCTTGCGGGAGTTGGACCCGGGTTCCCTTACAGGGTCTGAGACTGTGTGGTGGCGTCCGGGGACCGGTGGCTTCTGTGCCAGTCCTGGCCCCCCGGTTGGCAAAGGACACTCGGCTGGGACGGTTGACTCGAGGACAGGCGCGCAGGCGGCCAAGTCCCAGGGCCACCGCTCGTCCTGGGGAGGGCCGGGCGCGACTCTGATCGTGTTCTCTGCATGTCCCCTGTGCTTCCGCAGATCCCCGCTCCTGGCCCTCGCCTCGCCACCTCATTGATGGGCAACCAACTGGACCGCATCACCCACCTCAACTACAGCGAGCTGCCCACCGGGGACCCGTCAGGGATCGAAAAGGACGAACTGCGGGTCGGGGTCGCTTACTTCTTCTCTGATGAAGAGGAGGACTTGGACGAACGCGGCCAGCCGGACAAGTTCGGCGTGAAGGCCCCCCCGGGCTGCGCCCCCTGCCCGGAGAGCCCCAGCCGCCACCACCACCACCACCACCACCTGCTGCACCAGCTGGTCCTCAACGAAACTCAGTTCTCCGCCTTTCGGGGCCAGGAATGCATCTTTTCCAAAGTGAGCGGCGGCCCGCAGGGCGCCGACCTGAGCGTCTACGCGGTCACCGCCCTGCCGGCGCTCTGCGAGCCAGGCGACCTGCTGGAGCTGCTGTGGCTGCAGCCCGCGCCGGAGCCTCCCGCGCCAGCCCCGCACTGGGCCGTGTACGTGGGCGGCGGGCAGATCATCCACCTGTGCCAAGGCGAGATCCGCCAGGACAGCCTGTACGAGGCGGGCGCGGCCAACGTGGGCCGGGTGGTGAATAGCTGGTACCGCTACCGCCCCCTGGTGGCCGAGCTGGTGGTGCAGAACGCCTGCGGCCACCTGGGTCTCAAGAGCGAAGAGATCTGCTGGACGAACTCGGAGAGCTTCGCCGCCTGGTGCCGCTTCGGCAAGCGGGAGTTCAAGGCGGGCGGGGAGGTGCCGGCCGGCACGCAGCCCCCGCAGCAGCAGTACTGTCTCAAGGTGCACTTGGCTGACAACAAGGTGCACACGGCCCGGTTTCACAGCCTGGAGGACCTCATCCGCGAGAAGCGCCGCATAGACGCCAGCGGCCGCCTGCGGGTGCTCCAGGAGCTCGCCGACCTCGTGGATGCCAAGTAGTAGCAGTCGCCTGGAGGGGAGAGCCGCCCGCCCCTCTGGTCTTCTGGCGCCTGGCTCCTCCCCAGCCCCTCGGGCTCCAGGACGGCGATTCACCATCCCCGCCCCCCGTTAAGCGGCCGCCGGCAGCGGCCAGCGCCCCAGGTGGCAGCCTCAGCCTCGCACCTCTCTGGCGATGGCAGAAGTCCCAGGAACTCTCCCGGGGACCCAAAGGGCGGTGCGCCTTCGGCGGAGTCCCCTAAGGGTGGTGATGGTGTTGGGAGACCCAGCGTGCGCCGCCCGCCCCCTCCTTGGGTTGTAAGTGGGGATTGGAGAATGGGCCCAGGGGAGCAGGGACCAGGCCTTCCCCGCGAGCAGGGGTCAGGCCTTCCTGACCCTCGATCACTCCTAGAAAGGGACTTTCACCGCGCCCCAAACGTGCACAGACAAGGCTGGTGGGGGGTTAGCATCGAGCGTACCAGGGCACCGATCCGTTCCATATGGATGTCTCCCCAGACGGCAGGATTTCCAAGAAATCGAGCCTGTCCCTTCTGTACTTGTGAATAATTGCACAAGAGAGTACTTCGGGACGCCGGGTTACCCCGAGGCCGCCCGGGACTCTTCCAGCTTTCCAGCCCCGGGCCTCCTGACATTGTTATCCCAGGCTCCGGGCTAAACTAGAGTTTGCCTCCCGACCTTTCCACCCAGGGAAGCGAACGCCACTCCCCACCCGCATCCGCCTGTGAGTCTCCCTTGCTGGCAGAAGGAATGCCTTCCAGGTCCAGGGAGGTTGAAGGCGCAGCTCTTTTGGTGAGGAGGGCCGGTCCCGCCCCCCACCCCGGACGAGGGGAAGGTTCGCCAGGTGTCAGCGAATTGAATTTGTCAAGAAGGTGCTGTTCTCAACCCTAGATGGCTCCCTCCTAGGGCTGCGTTTCCAAAATAACCACATTTTTAAAGGGGTTGGAGGAGAGGGAGGGGAAGACATGGCAACATTCCAGAAACCAGCATTGTTCCAGCACCATAGCCGGTACATTTCGTTTGGCTTGTCTATAACAGAAATCTCAGAAGGTGGGGAGGTGGAAATCAAGTTTTAAAAGTAGAAAGAGCAGTTTTCCAACTTTGTCAACAAAGCCGATCGTGTTGATGTTTTTTATTGACCATTTTAGCAACATGCTAATAAAATTTCAAATTGAAATTTTTATTTTCATGGCTTTAATCCATGATAGCTTAAATACTGGGGGCCATTAAGAGTGGATTTAGCTAAGAGCTTAGCTAACATTGCCTTTTCACTCTATTTTTCTCAAACCTTATGAGAATTCTGTTTTTGTATATTGTGGTTCATTTTTTTTTTTTTTTTAACTTTAAGGGCAGCCTAAGTAATGGTGGAGTTTTTAATCAGTGTGTATATTGTGATGAACTTCTGTCAGTTAAGGGGTGTACTGCTTAGGTGGAAATTGATAGGTTCCATGGTGTTAATTTCTCCTTGTTGTATACCACTTACCATCCCATATTTGCATTTTTTGTTTTCTTCATTTCCCCTGATCTTCTGAAAAAAAAAATAAATGTAGAATTGGCGGCTTCCCCCCCACTCCTCTTTAGCCAGTCCCACAGTTTATTCCTGAAAACTGGAGAGAACTTCAAGGATCAGGAGGAATATATGGTTTTCAAAAAAGTAAGGTTGTTTGAAACCCCTTCCTTGGGCAAGGACTTACTAACTTCTCTCCCTGTGCCGCAGCCCCGTCTGATTAACTTGTTACTTGACTCAGTGTGTGTTAGACACACCTCCAGCATCTATTTCCCTTTCAAGGGAATTTGTCAAATAACAGTGTTTAGCTAATTGTTGCAAGCAATCACATACTGACAGCTGTGATTTAGTTGGACAGCAAATATTATGGCCAAAGCCAGTTTCTTGGCATTTCAAAAACAATGCAATAAAAACTAGTCGAGGTTAGCTGAGACTGGAAATGCATTTTTTTTTTTTCTTCATGGTAAAATGATTCATCTCTGTTTTGTTTTTTGGTTTTCAGCCTGGATTCATTCCCTGATCTTGAGTCAAAAGGTCAGATCAATGAACTATGAACTAGAGTATTTTTCTTAAGCCTATTGAGTGATTTATTTTTTAAAGAATGTTTAAACGCCTATGCTTTTCTTTCAGCACATACAACAGCAAAACTTTTGTAATAATGAACTTATCTTTGCATGTATGGAGAACTGAAAATCATTTATTTCCCTTATTCCCCTTTCAAATAACAGATGGTGGATCCTAAATCGAAATTCTATATTGTATGTACACAGCCCACATTCTTTACTGTGTCCTACTGTATCCTGGCTCTCTGCTGTATTAAATACTATCCTAAGCACTTGTTCAACCAGGACTCCTTCTTGACATTTTTGTCTTACACCTGTCACTCAGAGCGCCGGGCTTTAGCAAAAGAAACAATGGTCTCTCACACTTGATACTAAGATATGTTTTCTCTGATGGCATAGAATCTGATTTTGCTCTTAATAAGAGGGTCACTAAAACAGAGGAATTGCTTAGCTTGCTACTCACTGACATTAGTTTAGCAATACAAATGGGTTTGGCAGCCAAACTAGCACTCATGACAATGAGTGCTATTAAGGATTGGGTTGATGATACTTCTACAGAGTCACAAGAGAAAGACACTAGTTTCAAAGGGAACTTGAAGGTCTGTGTATTCTTCACATTCCTACTGAAATAATTATTACCTATTGGTCAATGTTAATAATAACCAGTGGCAGAATAATTCCAGTTGTTGTATAGCACGAAGAGGCTATTATCAAGACATTAGCTAATATTTTATGCTGAAAATGTGTCTATTTTTAGAATGTTCTTAATGGGAATGACATCAAGAAGGTGGCATTTCTCTTGGAAGATAGCACCAACAGACTTGATTTTTTTTAATAAATGAATATAATATCTCTGGATGTTATCAGAATTATAGAAATTAAGCCAAAAAGCCTCTTGACATTTTAATGGAAGTCAGGAATTTAGTTTGGCTTTTAGTTTTCTTCGAGAGAACAGAACTTCATAGCAATATTCACAGTGTTAAGTGTGGCTGAGCTGGTCGTTGGTCCTGTCAGTGATGTGGTTTAGAAGACAACTATCTTTTATCTTTTGACCCCCATTCTTTCTCCACTTTCAGAAGGTTAGAAAAGCAAATAACTAAAAAAAAAAACAAACAATATTTTTAATTCAAGGAGTGCTTTGCTACATATTTTGTAACTAAGAAAAAAAAAGAGCCTGGAATGGGGAGAAGGGAGGCTACTGCTACTGCTAAGTCACTTCAGTTGTGTCCAACTCTGTGCAACCCCATCCCTGGGATTCTCCAGGCAAGAACACTGGAGTGGGTTGCCATTTCCTTCTCCAATGCATAAAAGTGAAAAGTGAAAGTGAAATCATGTCTGACTCTTTGGGACCCCATGGACTGCAGCCTACCAGGCTCCTCCATCCATGGGATTTTCCAGACAAGAGTACTAGAGTGGGGTCCCATTGCCTTCTCTAGGCATACTTTAACCAAACCAGTCCTTAAACACTGTTATTCCCAAAGTATATCTCTTTGTTTAAAAAAAAAACTTGTAGAAGTTACACGTATTGCACTTATTTTTTAAAAGTATATTAATTAGCCTATATATATAAACTTCCTCAATATTTAAAAATTTTAAATGCCTGTCATGACTATATTTTATTAACTGAAGCAGTCAAAGTTAGAAAACACTTGTGTCAGATTAGAACATCAAACACAGAGGCAGCTGTAAGTTCAATGTGACCTGATTTTACTAGATTTTCAGAATTTTGATGTTTCCTTCCTCTTTGTATCATGATTCTGTGGTGGATGCTCTTGTTTGAAAATGATTCTTTTTCCAGAAAAGTATGCTATTGGTGTTGTAATCAGTTTATCCTAACTGTCTTCCAATATTACCTTATTGATTATGTGGTGTGTGTGCTTTCAACACCCCTAAGAATTCATTGTCATTCGTATCTAATAAATTTAGCAGGGTCAAATTTCAGTGAAATTGATATTTACTGTGCACACATAATAGAGCTCCCTAATTTACTTTTATCTACTTGTCTATTTTTGAAACCTTCTGCTTTCTCTTTTTTTAAACAAATGAAGAGATGTAGTTAGGTGTGCCTTTCAGACATGATTTGCCACATACATAAAGGGACCACAAGTGAAAAACACAGTGCTTTCAGGTTTCTGGAAACATCAGGAACTGTATTTAGAAAATTGTTGTCTGAGACCCAACTCAATATTTTTGTTGAGAATTGCTAGCTATTTGGAGAATATATGTAGATATAGAGATATATTGACATATTCACATATGTACACATGTACACATTTATATATATGTGCACCTATGCATATGTGTACACATATATGTAAATTTATACAGCTAGCTAGAAATTGTGATTTCATTTGGAGATATAGATTTATACACCTATACATATATGTAAACGATTTAAAATCAAGATGGAGAGTGACTTGAGATCTACAAAAACAGTAAGAAAAGTTCCAGGGTGCAAAATAGATAATGAGGAACTGGGACATCAATGCAGCTCTGCCTAAAATGAAGCATAAACAAAAAGAAGAAAATGTGGGAGCTGCAGTTAGTCTCACTTTTAGAAGCCTATGTTCCTTGCTTCCCTAAAACTGACAAAGACTCAAAGGAAAGCTATAAAGATTAGAAAAAAGAAGACACAAGATGAAGCAGAGGGCTTATGAGATGATAAAATAAGTTAATAAGCTTTTCAGCAGGGGATATCTGTTCTCCATTCTAACTGAAGATAGGCTAAGATCTTATTTTCTGACCAATTTCATAAATTATAAAATCTCCAATTTCCTGACTTACAGGTTGAATGTTTACCTCATCTGAACTTGCAATGTAAGAGATTTAAGCCTGTGAATATGTTAGGGAAAAGGAAAAATAGTCTTCTCTGCTCTTTTTGTAGGTGAGTTTTGTGATTATTGTATTCATAGACAGCACCCAAATAAACACACTGTGCACTTGGCACCTAGTAGCTGCTCAGTAAGTAGAAAACACCTTACACTGTTCTCAGTGATATTGATCACTCGGAAAAGCAGAATGCTACCACCTGGCTTGCCAGCTACCATACACATGTTGCACGCGTGCGTGTATGTTCAGTCACTTCAGTCGTGTCCAACTCTGTGCAAGCCCATGGACTATAGCCCGCCAGGCTCCTCTGTCCATGGGGAGTCTCCAGGCAAGAATACTGGAGTGGGTTGCCATTTCCTCCTCCAGGGGATCTTCCCAACCCAGAGATTGAACCCACATCTCTTATGTCTCCTGCATTGGCAGGGGGGTTCTTTACCACTAGTGCCACCTGGGAAGCCTATATTTCTTAAACTGAAATTGGAGGGTTTCCCACCTCAGAGGGCTTCCCTGGAGGCTCAGCCAGTAAAGAATCTGCCTGCTGTGCAGGAGAACGGGGTTCAAACCCTGGATCTGGAAGATCCCCTGGAGAAGGGAATGGCTACACACCTCAGAAAGCTCACAGAAATGTAATTTATGAGGCTTAAGGCTGATTTTAGTTAAAGGATATTCTGCATATTATTTGTTTCTAGGGAAAAAAAATTATAACTATCAAAGAATCCAAAGAAAAGATCTTCTCTTATCATTTGCTTGGAAAGGTGAGAGCAAAACTAATTCTGAGAAAAACTTCCACAGCTTCATCTCTGTGGATGAAGATTTTTGTATGTGGATGAGAGATTTTTCTCATACAAAACCACAAAATCATTCCTTCAGAAGGAAGCTTATTATTGAAGCTCTTGCTAGAAATTTTCTTCATATCTGCAGGGGAAAAGCTACAAAATTGTTAGTTTAACTCTCTGGGAAAATTAGATTTGATGGAGTTTGGTCATGGGTACTTTTCTAAATGAACATTACTCATATATTAACATTTACAAATAATTGCTCTGCCCGTTGGCTTTCATAATTCAATTATTTTTGTTTTTATGTGAACATGAGTTCCGAGCTTAATTTGTTTCAAAGGGGAGAGGCTTTATAAAATATTAGGTGTGGATAGAGCCAATATCCTAAATTTTAAGCGTAAAATACATGTTTCAGAAGTTAGTGTGATCTACATTCCATGTTCCAAAAAACAGAAAAGATTGTATAAAGCTACTGCTTCCTTAGGAAATTCTTGCCATCAATCTATAATACAGACATTAATGTTCTATTCAGGCCACAGTAGGAAACATGCGGTCTTCTTTATTATAAGTATTCTGGTATTTGATTTAACAAATACATTATTATTCTAAAATTCAAACTTTCTCCCTCCAACAGTCTTGCAGCATGCCTGCTCTTTGCTTGGTGCCAAGCCCACTGTTTTCAGATTCTCCTGGGGAATGAGGAGATCTGGCCATGATTTTGTAAATCATCCTCCAGCTTCTAACAGCACGCACTTTATTTCATCCTGCCTTCTGCTTCTCAGCGGATGTGTTTGCCCAGGTCTGAGACAGAGAGTGGCTAACCAAGAATAGGGTTGCCTCATTTTACAAATAAAAATATAGGCCACTCAATTCCTTTTGAATTTCAGGCAAAAGGGGAACAATCATTTTAGTATAGGTACGTCCCATGTACTGTTTGGGATATTGTTGTTATTGTTCAATCCTAAGTCATGTCCAACTCTTTGAGACCCCATCAACTGCAGCACGCCAGGCTTCCCTGTGCTTCACTATCTCCTGGAGTTTGCTCAAACTCAAGTCTGTTGAGTAGGTGATGCCATCCAACCATCTCATCCTCTGCCACCACCTTCTCCTCTTGTCCTCAATCTTTCCCAGAATCAGGGTATTTTCTAATGAGTCTGCTCTTCGGGTCAAGTGGCTGAGGTATTGGAGCTTCAGCTTCAGCATCACTCCTTCCAATGAATATTCAGGTTTGATTTACTTTAGGATGGACCAGTTTGATCTCCTTACTGTCCAAGGGACTCTGAAGAGTCCTCTCCTATGCCACAGTTCAAAAGCATCATTTTTTTGGCACTCATCCTTCTTTATGATCCAACTCTCATACATACATGACTACTGGAAAAATACTTATACTAAAAATGACCTGTTTATCTGAAATTCAGACGAAGCTGAATGTCCAGCATATTATTTGACAACCCTCCTCAGGGAAGACCTTACCATCTCTAGGAGACCTCTGCAATTTTAGAGCTGACAAAGGATACATCCCCTACTCATATCAAGGAAGTCTTATCAGATCACTCATGTGTCTTTTAAGGCCAAAGCCAGATTCAGACCCAGAAATTAGCACATAGTCCAAGAAAAACCTCAGAAGGAAGAGTTCACAAGGTCTCTAATCATTGAGAGAGTTGACTGTGCGAATGGGGATGGGGGAGTGTTTCCTGTGTCTCTATTCTTCTATTCTTTTGATAATAGAACATGACATCCTTTATGTTGAGGGTATGATGAATCCTTTCCCAGACACAATCAGAAATATTCCACACCACTGTTTTTAATCACACCTGCTACTAATCCAATCTGGGTCCTCACCTTCCACCTGGCTATTTCCTAGCTTCCCCACCTGTCTCCCCCACTGGCTGTTCTATCCAAACACCTACAGCCATGATATTCTTTCTCATTAGAGACCCACTGCTCACAAGACGAAGGCCAAGGTCCTATACGGCAATCAGGGTGCTCCACGGTCCAACCCCTGTGGACGACCAACTGCATTTCTCTCAACTTGCAGAATTTTACAGAACATGGAGTTTTCATTCACTCTTCCATGACTTTCTATGTTGTCCCCCTTCCCCTGATTGCCATCCATGATTTCTGAGTGGAAAATCCTTATTCACCCACCCTTCCTGGCCTATCTCCAAACTGCCCCAGCATGATTTCGGTCATTTCCTTTGTTCCCAATGAATTTGCCTAACCCTCCTGCAGACTCACCTCTACTGCAAATATTGTTTACACTTGTCTCTCCCTACACGGAGCTCTGTTGGAGTAGACCAGGGACTCACTCATTCTTGCAACTGTAAAGTTAAGTCAAGCTCTTAGATAGGTGCTCAGTTAGCTGCTACTATATAAAGGGAAGAAGTGGGGGAAGGGAGGAGAACTGACTCCTCCATAGTATATGAGTAGAGAAGGGAATGGCAACCCACTCCAGTATTCTTGCCTGAAGGATTCCATGGACAGAGGAGCCTGGTGGGCTATAGTCCGTGAGGTCGCAGACAGCTGGACACGACTGAGCGGCTGGCACTTTCACTTTCTAAGTTTATGAGGCATCCTGCCCACCAGCTTACTACGAACCAAACCACAGGAGGAGTGGGCTAAAGATATCTATCAATTTCTATGTGGTTCTCCTTGAGAACCACACAGTAGAAAATTCATCTCTATTTAGAAAATAAGCCAAGATTATGAGGCATCTATACTGCATTATGAAACATAAAGTGTTAGTTGCTCAGTCAAGTCTGACTCTTTGTGACCCTGTGGATGGTAGCCCACCAGGCTCCTCTGTCCATGGAATTCTCCAGGCAAGAATACTGGAGTGGATATCCATTCCCTTCTCCAGGGGATGCTCCCAACCCAGGGATCAAACTTGAGTGTCCTGCATTGCAGGCGGATTCTTTACCCTCTGAGCCACCAGGGAAGCCCTCCAACACTGCATTACATTACTCTACAAATGATGGAAGGTTAACCTCCTATAGTTGAAAAGTGTTCTCTGGACTGGTTATACTGTACAAGCATTTCTCCACGGATGAATTTTGTGTTTCATTATGATGGAAATATAGATTTTTCTCCTCTTGGTAATTTCATTTCTGCCTAGGTGAGATAGCTTTGAGAGTTGTAGGTTTATAAGGCAGGGGAGGAGTGACTTGAAAGACGTGAAGATGAGACAAGATATTTCCCACATGGGGAACTTTAGTAAATGTGTCCTTGACGGCCGTGTTCATTCAGTACAAAATGCCCCGGTCCTGTTCCCCTTTTGGGAAGTAAACTTTCTCCCAATTTTAGACTGAGCAAATACACCTATAGCAAGTGTGAATCCCCTTACCTGACATTCCAACAGGGGTAGCAGAAGAAAACCAGCCTCTTTTGAGAGGTGATGTTTGGACCTCCAGGCTGGCTGAACAGCCAGAATGATTTGAAATAATATGGAGAGTAGCTAAGCACTAAAATATGTAATTTGATTAATGTCTTATAAAATATATATGGTTTTATATTTGATATTTTCCCTGGACTCTTAGGAAGAGCATCCCATACTTTTCCAGGCAATTATTATTCTCTTAACACCTCTGGACGTTTAATACAGTTTAATATGGTTTTGGTCATGGTTAGGGTTATCTGTATTTCAGAAAAGCCATTTTAATTTGAAATTTTAAACTATAATATCCTGTTGAGAAAAGGAGCATTATAACTTAAGAATGGAGTACTTCTTGAGAATGAAAGATTACTAATTTGGGATTCAAAACCAAGGTAAATATGGATTATGGTAAAATGTTGCTTTTGTCTAGAGAGCAATTTCCAGAGGAGAGAGCAGACGAGAGCTTTCATTATGCAGCCTCACTATTCTGATTTCAAAAATCAGTGCCCCTCGTGTGCAGCTGTTTTATTCATGTATAATTTTATGAGGCAGGGTCTACTCAAGGAAGCAAGAGCAGAGATAGTTACTCCATCCTCTACAGACCAACAAAATAAGTGCTTGACAGCCCAGATCTGTTCTGCCCATGTTTATCTCCTTAAAGTTTTCCATAGCTTAAAGACTTTTCATAGCTTACCAGTCAAAATCCACGCTCATGGCATCCTTGAAGCTCTGCTCCACTCCGCCCCCTATGCCCCAGCCTTGAAGCTTCATCCCCTTATCCATCACCATACATCTCCCTAGCTGTGCTGAACCGCTTGCTTCCCCCCAAAAGCCATGTCACTGTACGCCTTTGTTCATGCTGTTGCATTTGTGTGGTACATCCTTCTCCCCTCCTTGACCTTGTATCACAATCCTCCTCATCATTTAAAACACAGTCCTGGGCATACACGCTGAGGAAACCAGATCTGAAAGAGACACGTGCACCCCAATGTTCATCACAGCACTGTTTATAATAGCCAGGACATGGAAGCAACCTAGATGCCCATCAGCAGACAAATGGATAAGGAAGCTGTGGTACATATACACTATGGAATATTACTCAGCCATTAAAAAGAATTCATTTGAATCAGTTCTAATGAGATGGATGAAACTGGAGCCCATTATACAGAGTGAAGTAAGCCAGGAAGATAAAGACCAATACAGTATACTAATGCACATATGTGGAATTTAGAAAGATGGTAATGATAACCCTATATGCAAAACAGAAAAAGAGACACAGATGTACAGAACAGACTTTTAGACTCTGTGGGAGAAGACGAGGGTGGAATGTTCAGAGAGAACAGCATTGAAACAAGTATACTATCAAGGGTGAAACAGATCACCAGCCCAGGTTGGATGCATGAGACAAGTGCTCGGGGCTGGTGCAGTGGGAAGACCCAGAGGGATGGGATGGGGAGGGAGGCGGGAGGGGGGGGGATCAGGATGGGGAACACATGTAAATCCATGGCTGATTAATGTCAATGTATGGCAAAAACCACTACAATATTGTAAAGTAATTAGCCTCCAACTAATAAAAATAAATGGAAAATAAATAAATAAATAAATAAAATAAATAAAACACAGTTCATGCATTATCTGTTCTATAAATCTTCTCCTTTTCCTGAAACACCCACTACATTGACCACACTGGGCCAAATTAAATTCTTTCTCACAGAGCTCCTCTAGTTCTTCACGCAAACATCTAACATTCACTCCACCCAGTTCATGTTCAGATTTTCGACCCCTCATCTAAGTCAAATACATTTTTTTTTAAGTTATTGGGGACCAGATCACCATCTGAGATAGGTTTTAATTTTGAGGCAGGGATCATGGCCTTTTGATCTTTGGTTCCTTAGTAGCTAATATCTAGTCATCTTAGTTGCTCAGCCAAAGCTGACTTCATCAAATTCAGTTCATCCAAAAGCAACTACTCTTCTATGAGAACTATAAGTGCTATTTTTAGGTCAACGGTCTAATGGGAGATCAAAAACTCCCTAAACATTTGTTGATTCCTATTAAAGGTAAGCTTTGTTTTAGGTCATGTGGATGCAAAGCATGGTCTAGACTTCAAAAACTCAATCTGGTAAAGGAGATGAGCACACTATTAGCCATAATCCATTACAAGCTGGGATCTAGGTCATTACCAAGTTAGAACTAAAAAAAAAAAAGCGTAGAAGGTCGAAGGAAGAAGCATTTGAAAGTTGACATCAACTTCAGGAAATAAAATCATTGGCAAAGAAGATCTGAATGATGTTTTTAAGATAATTACACAATTTTGTTTAGTCTCTGTTAATAGTTGAGAAAATAGACCAGTCTTTTCATGTTATGTAGATGTACTAGACTGTCTTCTGTCACTTCTATGTAAAATGCTATGTAAAATGCTATGTAAAATGTTATGTAAAATGTGTTTGGGCCTACAAATTCTACAGTAGTGAGGTTTAAATATACTGAAGCAAAGCCCTTTTGCTGTGGACTACTGAGATTGGCAGGTTATTAGCATTTAATTTACCAATTTATTCACCTCCCAGCGCATCTTTGCAGGCAAGATCTTTGACTGATTGATTCACTGGTTGCCTAGGATTTAATTCACGGGGTTAGGACTAATTCTCTGAGAAGCTGTGCAAATGAGGGGTTTCTTGGAGTGGGCCTGGGCCCAAAACAGTGATGATCTTAGGCCACCTGAGAGATGAAGCTCTTGCTTAAAGAGAAAGGCAAAGGCCACTACCAGGAGGTCAGGGCCACTGGTCAGTCCTGAGTGACAAGCTGGGCTATAAAGAAAAAGCAGCCAAATGTCAGAAGCCATGGAGACACTGGTCAGATATGGTGTACAAAATGTGTCAAGATTAAAGCCATTTTTCTAAGGTAGAATTAATAGTTGCAATGAAACAATTACTAAGAGGAAATTGACAACTCTAAGAAATGATGCTGGCTCACCATCTGTATAAATATTTCAATTTATAGCATACTGTGTTTAATTTTTAAATGACCTTTGGAAAGAAAACAGGAAATCTGTTAACTTTGACAATATTCATTCAATGAAAATAATAGGATTTCTTTGAAGAAAAACAAAGCTAAATCTCTTACCTAAAGAAACCCAAAATTTGCTCAAGTGTTTCCAACAGCCTTTGGTGAAAAGCATTAGCTTTCTAAATGCTTCTAATAATTTCAGTAAATATTTCCCTGAAATTGGACAAATAATGCAGACAGAATGTTCCTTTTTATGTACAATCCCCATTTGCTTTAAAAGGAGACATCCCAGATTACATACAAAGATTGAAAAACAGCCAAAATATCCAGGTACACAAATACCAGTGACTGGATTGCCATTCTCTAAGTGTTGAATCTCATGCTAATGAATTCCAAAGAAAAACAGCTGACTTTATGCATTTATTTTAATAAGGCTGTGAAAACAGTCCATTTACAGTGTAAAAACCCCCTGTCTTTTAAAAATGCCATACAGAATATTTTAATAAATTAAATTTGTCTGCCTGTCAAATCTGTCAAATTGACAAGACCCCTCAGTGAGTATTGCTGATGCTGTCGTTCTATTCTTCCAACAGGATTACATGTGGAATTTAATATGCATGGCTTATAGCAAGTATCTATCCATCAGAGGAATTGTAAGTAACAAATACCAACATAGCATCCTAAGTCTCCAACCTTTAGAGCCAGGGTCATTTTATTTCTTTCTCAAGCTCTTTCTTTAGCTACAGTAGTTTCCTAAGTATTTGATTTGTCTATAATAATGAATCTAAGGAAGCAAAGAAGTTGACATCATCAGAGTAGAATGGTTGATGTTTGCTCAGAAAAGTGTAGATTGTTTTAGTCTTTGTTTTAGTTGCTAAGTAGTGTCCAACTCTTCTGAGACACCTTGGACTATAGCCTGGCAGGTTCCTCTGTCCAAGGAATTCTCCAGGCAAGAATACTGGAGTGGGTAGCCATTCCCTTCTCCAAGGGGTCTCCTGCATTAGCAGACAGATTCTTTACCACTGAGCCACCAGGGAAACCCCAAGTGTAGATTACATAGGGTATTGTCATCCTGGCAACCAACCTGTCAGTCAGGTTTTACTGTCCGCTGTGTACAAATGAGGGTGCTGAGGCTTGGCAGACGCCTTAGTATTACACATCTTGTATTTAGTAGAACCAGCTCTTTAATTTAGGTATGCCAACCTGAAGCCATGCGATTGTTGTCTCTCACAAGATTTTCCTGGAATAATCAAATGTCTCCTTTGACTGTTTTCTTATAGGGAAAACCCACTTAATGTTTCCAGATAACACATGGAACTATTTGTATTAAACTTCCGATGGCAGCTGGTGAACAAAGATGAACTCAGGTAAACAAGGTCCTACTATGTAGCACAGGGAACTGTATTCAATATCTTGTAATAAATTATAATGGGAAGGAATATGAAAAATAATATATATGTATATAACTGAATCACTTTGCTGCACATCAGAAACTAACACATTATATATCAATTCTATTTCAATAAAGACTTCCCAGGGGGTGCAGTGATAAAGAATCTGCCTGCTAATGTAGAAGATGTAAGAGATGTGGGTTCAATCTCTGAAGGGGGAAGATCTCCTGGAGTAGGAAATAGCAACCCACTGCAGTATTCTTGCCTGGAAAATTCCATGGACAGAGGAACCTGGAGAGCTATAGTCCACGAGGTTGCAAAGAGTCAGATGCAACTGAGAGCACAGCACATATATTTCAATAATTTTTTTTTAAATAAGATGAACTCTTCATTTTTTCAAAGTAACATATCTAAGAGAAGTATGTATTAGGGTATTCAAAATCACAAACCCATTCAAACTCTGGATCAGCTGTACAATACGTATACTAGTCACCAAGACTTGATATTGTATCTCCTGGAATGGAAGTCTCAAATGCATGTCTAAAAACTAAAATGAAATCAAGCTTCAATACTGTGATTCTTTTGTTTTTCATCCTGAACTTCAGAAACTGAGATGCACTCGTTGGATGATATTCAAGGAGTCTATATCCATCACCAGAGTCCAAGGCAGTCCTCAGAGAACTGTTCATTTATTGGTCAATAAACATTATGTTGCTTTATAGTGTTTGGGAAAATGTCTCGCAAAAGTAGGCAGAACAATAATACCAACAAGTCAATACATACTGTCTCGAATTTCCTATAAGTCTAAAATTCTGGATTTTAAAAATATGGACTTGAGCGCAATTAAATTTTTCTGACAACAGCCTGTAATAGTTACACAAATGAATGCCTGTTTAGTGGCTGGTCAGTCCTGACAGCAAGGCAACGGCATGCGTCAGGCCCTGCAGAGATCTGGTTGAAGGACAGAAATATTTATACATGTAAAGAGGCCTGTCTAACTTAGCTAGGAGAGTGTTACCATGAGATGCTGCAATGAGTTGATGGTTACCCATGGCCAGTCTCATGAAAGAATATCTCATGACTCAACCCATTCCATTTCCATTTCTGAAAGGGATTAATTCTTTCTCGTGAACTCACTGGAGATCAAAGCAGAATAGATAAAATTCAGTAAGCAAACCATCTAACAGAAGGAGCGCATAGTGAAAAGAACACTGGATTTTGCAAACCACATGGCTATACATCTGACTTCATGTTTTCTGGCTATGTGATCTTGGACAAATCACTGCCCTAGGCTCCTGTCACTTCACGTTTGAAAAGGAGATCTTGAACTCTAACTAACAGGGTTAAGATGAAATTAAATTTTAAAACAGCTCTAAATTGTCCACCCACAGTGCTTTGTACATAAAAGGCAATCAATCACTTAAGATATTAACTGATTTTTTTTTTTTACCATTGAGATTACAGGTTTTCTAACTGCTGAATGAGTTTGCCTTGTCTCCACTTAGACAGTAAATCTTTAAAGAGAATGAATATTGTCTCACTCATTTTTTTAAACCCCTCTTAACATAATTTCAAATACACAGTAGTTATTCAAAATGCTTTTGATAGAAATCAGAGGGCTACTGAAAGTTCATCCAAATAGAAGTACTCTGAGGAAGATGAACTGGGGTATTTTTTTATAAGTGGAAATAAGAACTATTCTAGTAAAGAAAGGACAACTACCTCTACCCAGATTTTTATTCAGTTATTATGTCTAAACTGTATGGAATCCTATAAGGATCATCTGTGGATGTACTTCTGTGGTCAGAGAATTTTCTGGGAATTGTTCTCCCATCGTCCACAGAGATCCAGGTCTCTATTATCTGTGTTCCCTTCTGTTAATGGGCATCATACTTGCAGTTAACTATTTTACCCTTGAAGTCAGACATGATTGTTCCACCCCACTTCTTGTCTGGGGTGGAGGATGACTTATGACTTGGTGCATTCCCTCAAAAATCCTCCCTTTCAATATCCACAGTGTGGATTAAGGGTTGTGTATCAGTTCTCTGCCACCTACAGTGGGGTTTTTCTAGTTTCACCTGTGTTCCATCTCTTTTCTGTCTTAGTGGCTTTCTCAAAGCATCCAGTTTTACCCTCTATTATTCACTTTATAGAACCAGCACTCCCTGGCTGTCCCTTAGCCCTGGGGACTCATAATTTGTTCTGTCTCCCTGTGCCCCAGAAAAGTACTGACAGCTCATAATTGGTCATGTTTCTTACAAAATTTGCATTAAACTGGGAGCAGTGCTTGCTTTCTTGGTATAATTTGTCTTACATTTTTGCAAGTAATAATTATACATTAAATTACATTCAAAAAGTGCAGGAAGAAAAAAATTTTCCATAGTCATACTACCCATATAAAACCACTTTTCACCTATATGTATTTTCCTCTAATAATATTTCAATGCACATCTCCATTTTACCTGTATTCATAAAAAAACATTTTTATATGATATATTTTACTTCTTAATATGCTATAAGCATCACCAGTGTCAATGCTAATTTCATGTAAGTATCATTTTAATGGTTGCAAAGTATTATATCAAGCATATATGCCATAGTTTATTTAATCATTATCTTGGTAATTTTTACATTGTTTATACTGTTTGATATTGAAAACCATGCTGTAATATCTTTGGGTAGAGTCTTTTTCTATATTTTGAGCTCTTACCTTAGAATGTTGGGGCTTCCCTGGAGGCTCAGATGGTAAAGAATTTGCCTGCAATGTAGGAGACCTGGGTTTGATTCCAGGGTTGGGAAGATTCCCTGCAGAAGGCCACCTACTCCAATATGCTTGCCTGGATAATTCCATGGACAGATGAGCCTGATGGGCTATAGTCCTTGGGTTTCTTTCCTTAGAATATATTTCTGGATATGGGTTACTGGGCAAATGGATATGAAAGACTTCAGGGTTTACATACACACTCACACACAATTTCAAGAAAAAAAGAGCTAACAATTAAGGATGCTTAGCTGTGGAGGGTGGGTTTATGTGTATGCTCTTGGTACGTCATCATCATTGATCCATGAAAATTTTATTGATCCACTGATTGATTTCCTTTTATTTCCAGTCTTCATTTCCTTTACCCTTAATATGCTGTCTAATACAGTCTCATATGCTTGATAAACATATACATACACATACACACACACACACATATATATCCCTTTATTTGTATGTGGTCATGTAAGCATACCTTTTTATTTTGTGTGCATATATGTTGCCCAGTCGCTTCAGTCATATCTGACTTTTTGTGACCCCAGGGACTGTAGCCCACCAGGCTCCTCTGTCCATGGGATTTTCCTGGCAAGAATACCAGAGTAGGTTGCCATGCCCTTCTCTAGGGGAGCTTCCCAATCCAGGGATTGAACCCACGTCTCCTGCATCTCCTGAATTGCAAGTGGATTCTTTACTACTAAGCTACCAGGGAAGCCTGTGCACATATGTTAAACACACACAAATAATATTGTGCTATGGGCCCCATATTGTTATTTTTTTTCATCCAACACTGTTTTTAAGGTCTATCCACATTGTTCTTTGTTGATCTAGCCTATGACTTCTGAGTGCTGTATGACACTCCATTCTCTGCATCTATCATGCTATCCAGCTCTATTCTCTAACTAGTCGACTCCCCTAGCTTGCCTCTACTTCTGTACCGTGGCAGCGCTGGGGAGAAACTCCTATAATTTTGATAAATGCTATGAATTTTATGTGTCAATCATATTATATTCAATAATCTTAAATCTTTTTTACTTCTAAACTTTGTCAGTTATAACAACTTAAAAAAAGTCTGTTTTTCCCTAGAAATTTATGGATACTCTTCACAGTTTGGGAAAAATTAGTTCTTTATTTGTGAACAAAGGACTAATTAAACCTTTGTCTATGAATGAGTTGTAAATATTTTTGTTTACATTGTGATGACTTTGTCAAATTTTTGGGGAATAGAATGTATCAATATTTTGTTTTGTATATTACTTAGAAAGTTCCTTCTTTCTAAGAAATTCTCTTGTGTTTTCTTCCCATAGGCTTATATTTTTTATTTTTTTATATTTAAGTATTTTATTTATTTGCAATTTTTTCTGGTATAAAATGTCAAGTATGAATCCAAGTTTATTATCATAATGGCTTTGCAGTTGAATAAACCCAACCATCTTTCCCTACTGATTCGAAATACCGTCTATATTATAGGCTACATTTTTAGCACATATACATGTGGGTCTACTTCTTGATTTTTGTATTACTTCCCATGGGTCAGCTGGTAAAGAATCCGCCTGCAATGCGGGAGACCTGAGTCCGATCCCTGGGTTAGGAAGATCCCCTGGAGAAGGGAAAGAGTTACCCACTCCAGTATTCTGGCCTGGAGAATTCCATGGACTGGAGATGGACTCCATGGACTGACTATACAGTCAGTGGGGTCGCAAAGAGTTGGACATGACTGAGCAAGTTTCACTTTCACTTTTCCATGGGTCAGTCCATCTTTTAATGCTTCAGGTCTATGCTATATAAATTATCATAGCTGTATAGATTTTAACAGCCAGTAGGACTGAACCTCTCTCATTACTTCGTTTTCAGAAGTTTCTTAAAGACTCTAATTTCATTGTGTTTGTTTTACTGCACTGAATTGAACACCCAGAATAAGATTAAATACCAACGATGTTAATAAGTACTTTACCTCATTCCTGATATTAAAGCAAGAGCTTCTAAAATTTCAACATCAAATACAATGCTTGCTGTAGGTTTTTATTGGAAGCTCTTTATTGAGTTCAGTTCAGTTGCTCAGTCGTGTCTGACTCTTTGAGACCCCATAGGCTGCAGCACGCCAGGTTTCCCTGTCCTTCAGCAACTCCTGGAGCTTACTCAAACTCATGCCATCAAGTCAGTGATGCCATCCAACCATCTCAGCCTCTGTCGTCCCCTTCTCCTCCTGCCTTCAATCTTTCCCAGCATCAGGGTCTTTTCCAATGAGTCAGTTCTTCACATCAGATGGCCAAACTATTGGAGTTTCAACATTGGTCCTTCCAATGAATATTCAGTACTGCTTTCCTTTAGGATGGACTGGTTGGACCTCCTTGCAGTCCAAGGGACTCTCAAGAGTCTTCTCCAACACCACAGTCCAAAAGCAGCAATTCTTCAGCACTCAGCTTTCTTTATAGTCCAATTCTCTCATCCATACATGACTACTGGAAAAAGCATAGCTTTGACTAGATGGACCTTTGATGGCAAACCTTTACAAGATGGATCTTTATTGAGTTAAGGAATTTCTTCTTACTTCTATTTTACACTACTCACCAACCACAGGCTGGAATGAAAAAGATTGACAATACTAAGTGCTGATGGAAATATGAAACTCCAGGAACCCTATCAGCAAATGTCATCAACACTATTGATAGGCATTTACATTGATACCAGCCCTCTGGACAATTTCCATTTCTACTACATTTGGAAATACTCATACACTGTAACCTAGAAATCTCACCCAGGTATAAGGTCCTAGAAATGCATACATAGGTATAAAAAAAGATATTTTTAAAAATATTAATAGTATCATTAGTAATAGCAAAGAGCTGATAAAAACTCTTCAGCACTAGAATGGATTAGTAATGTATGCTCGGTCCAAACAGTGGTCTGTTCTATAGCAATAAATATCAATAAATTATGCTTACATGCAATCATATGGATAAGGCTCACTAACTTAATGCTGATCAAAAGAAGTTAAAAAAAAAAACCAACAAAACAAATCTATGGTAAAGGAAACCAACTCTGAATATGCATTGGAAGGACTGATGCTGAAGCTGAAGCCCCAGTGCTTTGGCCACCTGATGCAAAGAGCCAACTCATTGGAAAAGCCCCTGGTGCTGGAAAAGATTGAGGGCAAAAGGAGAAAGGGGCAGCAGGGGATGATGTGGTTAGATAGCATCACCAGCTCAGTGAACATAAATCTTATACCAACTCCACAAGATAGTGAAGACAGGGAAGTTGGGTGAGCTGCAGTCTATGGGGGTCACAAAGAGAAGGGCATGACTTAGTGGCTGAACAGCATAAGAAAAGAAGTTATCTTTGGGTGGGAATAGACTGGGAGGAGCATGAGGAGGACTTCTAAGGTGCTGATGACATTCTATTTCTTAATCTGGGTGGAAACTATGGGGTTGTGTTTTTCTCTACTTAAAGAAAGAAGTTGTATGTTTTTTTTTAATGTTTAAAATGACTAAATAAATGAAACAATAAATGAAACCTAGTATAAATTGAACTGGAAAAGACTCCTGCTTGTACTGGACTTGAGATTTTATTTTATTTTGGTTTTGTTTTTGCTGTGGTTCTGCCTCTAATGAGCTCTGAGTTTTTTTGTTTTTTTGTTTTTTGTTTTTTTTCTTTTCTTTACAGCAAATCATATTCCCACTTTGAACAATTGTTTTCAATCTCTAAGAACTGGAAACTAAATTAAACAATTTTTAAATACCCTCCTAGTTCTAAGATACATCTATTATAAGAGCTTCTAGGAAGTCACCTACATTTCTCCTTTTTGATGATGAATTTTACTGACTTAAGATGAGCTAGTTCTTCTGTTGTTGTTGTTCTTTATACTCAATTAGCAAAACTCTCCTGTTATCCATTGGCTTTCCTAGTAGCTTCTCCTATGATCCAACTACCTATGGCACACACTACCCATGTGAATCAGTACTTATTTTCCTCATTTTAAATCACATTTTAATCTGGTTTACATATTAAACTTTTGAGAGCCTGTTTAGCATCAATCCTTGCCCACATATTTCCAAACCTACAAAGCTGAGGAAGAGTTTCTAGTGATTCCATCTAAATAACCAGTTAGTTGCCTTAGAAACCACTGCTGTATGACATACACTGGCCCATCAGGGAAACCAATGAGAAGAATTTTAAGTATTCCACTGATGGTTCTTGACTTCAGAAAAAATCCACCCTCTCTTCCTGTGACAAAATCTGTTAGATGTGTGCCTGTAACCGAACTCTTTTCCCTTTTGACGATGGAAACAACTCTCATATTTGGCTGTCTACATGGTTTCCAAGAATAAACACAATGTGTCTAAGCCTTCCCTGTACCTAAGTGTATTCCTGTGAACAAGTTCTGTCAAATGAGATATAAGCATAAATGAAGCGTTCAACGTCCTGCCCAGGCTCTTAAAGGGGCAGGTGCATCCTTTTAACTCTATTTTCCCCTTTCTGCTTGCTGGGATGTACATGAAATTGTGGGCAATGTGGCCTTGTTGACAGACATAAATCCCTGGGAATGTTGGAGAATGTCATAGAAATGAAACCTGGCTTCCTGAGAGATTCTTGACAGACAGTTGCCATAGACGCTTAGACCTCAAGGAAAAAGCAAAACAACTTCTATCCTGTATAAAGAGCTTCCATTTTGGACCTTTGTCACAAGGCAGAGAAACTATATTCTAACCAATATACCTGTTAAATGTGTTATTGGAACCTTGTACCATGATTGAAAAGTGGAAGTGTTAGTTGCTCAGTCATGTCGGACTCTTCGGTACCCCATAGAATATAGCCCACCAGGCTCCTCTGTTGATGGAATTTTCCAGACAAGAATACTGGAGTAGGTAACCATTTCCTTCTCCAGGGGATCTTTCTGACTCAGGGATCAAACCCAGCCTCCCTCATTGCAGGCAGATTCTTCACTGCCTGAGCCACCAGAGAAGGCCTGCCCCATAATTGGAGAGTGTGTAATATAGAGGCCAAATGCCGCAACTGTAAATCCTCTTTCTGAGGGTTTTTAAATGTAACGTTAAGATTCAAGACAGGACTGCTTTCTTCTCCTGTAAACTTGATTCTGCATCTTACAGAAGGCCTAATGTTGAAAGAAGGGAAATTCAACCTCTATTGGTGGCTCAGACAGTAAAGAATCTGCCTGCAATGTGGGAGACATGGGTTCAATCTCTGGGTGGGGAAGATCCCCCAGAGAAGGGAATGACTACCCACTCCAGTATCCTTGCCTGGAGAAATCCTTGGACAGAAAAGCTTGGCAGGGTACAGTCCATGGGGTCGCAAAGAGTCACACGTGACTGACTGACTTTCACTTCACAAGCTGCTACCCAGGCTGACCCTGAGCTACTGACAAATCAGCTCAATTCACCATAGTATGGCCTGGTTGGTGGACTGTTTCCATAGGAAATATTTGGAAAAGTGATTAAAACCATAGGGGTTAATCATCTGAAATCATCAAAAATCATCCATTAAGGAAATAAAGAGGGCAGTTCTTTGGACTGATCAGCTAAACATGTCTTAAAAATCTCTCTTGTTGGAGAAACAGAAATGTCTCTATTGGCAAAGATGTAAAGAGAGAGATGAGGAAGAAATGTAAGAGTTAGAAAAGAATAAGAGAATTGTAAAGGGTCAGAGATCCAGAATATATCAGACCAAGGATATGGAATTTATAAAATCAACCTACTTTAAATATTTTTTAAGGACTTTCTTTTGTGTATCTTTTCTCACACTGATTGTCTGCTGTTATTGCCATGAAAGAAGAGGAAAGAATATCACACTGATAGCTTCGTTACTGATGCCCTGCGAACCACGTGGTCAGCACTCATAGGTGCCTGGGTGAGCAGAACAAAGTCTCTGCCCTCTCAGAGCTCACATGGGGAGGGGGGAGACAAACAATAAATGAACAAGCAAATGTATATCATGTAATGCAAAATGCCCATAAGTGCAAGAAATAATAATAGAGTACTCAAAAGGTATAGTGAGTGATCTAGTGGAAAACATGCTAGTTTAGAGTGAGTGGTAGGTCCACTTCCCTGCCAAATGGATCTTTGAACAAAATTTTCAAGAAAGTAAGGGAGTGACAGATAGCCCTATCTAAAGGAAGACCTTTTCAAATAGAGGGAACAGTGATCGTAAAGGCCCCAAGGATGGAGAGAACTAGATGTGCTGATGGCAAATATATCACGGGAACACTGCCACTCTCTTCTCCACTGCCTAGGAGAGAAGCAGATTTCCATCGCTGTACTTTTCACTGAGCTAATACAGCCCCAGAATCCTTCTGAGCCCAATACTCTGATAAATTAGCAATAGACAAGTGTTAAGTGTCAGACTAAAAATCATTTGTTATCACTGCTATAGAGTTCATGTTTCTAAATTCTAGCTTATAATCCTATTTTCCAAGTATTTATTTTTCCAGTGTCACTGATAGTACCTCTACTGTGTATGGCTATGAGAAGCATAAGGACCAGGAAAATCTCAGGGTCAAGGATACCTCATTCATTCATTCTTTAAAACATTTACTATTTGGTATTGCTATATATCAGGCATCCTACTAAGTCTTAAGAATCTAGGAATACAGTATTTTTAGTGTTAGTCACTCAGTCGTGACTGACTCTTTGCAACCCCATGGACTGTAGCCAGCCAGGCATCTCTGCCCAAGGGATTTTCCAGGCAAGAATACTGGAGTGGGTTGCCATTCCCTTCTCCAAGGGATCTTCCCAAAACAGGGATGGAACCCAGGTCTCCTGCATTGCAAGAAGATTCTTTACCTATTGAGCCACCAGGGAAGCCCCTCATAAATCAGAAAGATAGGGGAAAGTCATTATAATAAAATGAAATAGATACTGTAAGAACTCTGCGAAAAGTATGGCTAATCTGACAAATAATGGGCATCATTAGGAAAGGCATTGTGATGCCACAAGAAGGGCAGAGGATTTAGAAGCAAACAGACTTGTGTTCTATTCCAATTGTGCCATTTTTTTAGTGAGCTACATGACCCTTGTGGAATTTAGTTTACCTCTGTGAATCTTGGATAATACCTCCTGCTCATCAAGTGATCACAAAAGATAAAGAAGATATCATAAGTAAAATATATAACATGGGGCCTAGCACATAACAGTTACCTAATAAACATTTGTTTTCTGTTAAGGAAAATTTGAAACTGGAGATGACATTTGTGATAACTACTGAGAGTTCAGCTCAGTTGCATAAAATAAGGAAAAAGAAGGGAGATGGAATTCTATGTGGTTAATCAAAAAGTCATGAAAGAAAGCATAACATCTAAGGGTATTTGATTATTGTTATAGGTACCACTAAGAGAATCATGAAATATGTCCCAATATCAGAGATATGGAAGTGTGAAAATGTAAACTTCAGAATCAATAAAATGTGGTAATTAATTTTTTGTATGTTTTATAGCTGAAGCATAAGATATAGGAGAGAATGAAAAGAAAGGAAGCTGAAAAAGCAAGTAAGAAACAGGTCATGAAGTACATTTTGTTTTAATCTTCAAATTAAGAAGCCAGGACATTATCCTGTTGGCAAACTAGAGCCTTTAGATTTTAAGTCAGAAAGATGGGAGCAGATTGGAGAGACAGTAGAATAGACTGGACAAACGACCTGATTACCAGTCAGTTATGAATGTGTGGCATCCTTTGACCAGAGATTAGCAACTTGACTGCATTCCAATAACCTATGAAGATTTTCATGGAATATGTGCATTTCAGAAAGTTGTTAATTTCATTAAGTTTTATATGGATATTCACTGTCTTTGAATGCCTATAGACTGTATAATGATATGCATTCAATTCTAATAATTTGTAATTGTGTGTACTTAGTCACTCAGTTGTATCTGACTCTTTGCAATTCCATGTATTGAATGTTGCCCACCAGGCTCTTCTGTCCATGGAATTCTTCAGGCAAGAACACTGGAGTGGGTGGCCATGCCCTCCTCCAGAGGATCTTCCCAACCTAGGGACTGAACCCAAGTCTCTTGCATTGCAGGTGGATTCTTTACCATCTGAGAGTTTAGTGGGTTTATTATTCTTTTATTTGACCCAAGAACTATTTAGAAATATAAAATATTCTCAAGATATCTTACTGTTTTTAACTTCTAGTTTAATTCCAGTTTGAAAAGAGATTACCTTTCATGTGATTTCAGCCCTTTGAAATGTATTGAGACTTAAGTCATGATCAATAGGGTGTATCTTGGTGAATGTGTCAGGTGCATTTGGAAGCAATGTTTACAGTTGACTGATAGTTGACTATTACACTAAGTGGGAATTGGACTCAAGATACAAGTCCAAGTCCATGAGTTTACAGTTCACTAGATTTTGAAGTTTCATTTCTTGTGGACTGTCAGTTCAGTTGCTCAGTCATGTCAGACTCTTTGTGACCCCATGGACTGCAGCATGCCAGGCCTCCCTGTCCATCACCAACTCCTGGAGTTTACTCAAACTCATGTCCATCGCATCGGTGATGACACCCAACCATCTCATCATCTGTCATCCCCTTCTCCTCCCGCCTTCAATCTTTCCCAGCATCAGAGTCTTTTCAAATGAGTCAGCTCTTTGCATCAGGTGGTCAAAGTATTGGAGCTTCAGCTTTAACATCAGTCCCTTCCAATGAATATTCAGGGCTGATTTTCTTTAAGATGGACTGGTTGGATCGCCTTGCGGTCCAAGGGACTCTCAAGAGTCTTCTCCAACACCACAATTCAAAAGCATCAGTTCTTCAGCACTCAGCTTTCTTTATAGTCCAATTCTCACATCCATACATGACTACTGGAAAAACCATAGTCTTGACTAGACAGACCTTTGTTGGCAAAGTAATGTCTCTGCTTTTTAATATGCTGTCTAGGTTAGTCATAGCTTTTCTTCCAAGGAGCAAGCGTCTTTCAATTTCATGGCTGCAGTCACCACATCTGTAGTGATTTTAGAGCCCCCAAAAATAAAGTCCATCACTGTTTCCACTGTTTCCCCATCTATTTGCCATGGAGTGATGGGAACAGATGCCTTGATCTTAGTTTTCTGAATGTTGAGCTTTAAGCCAAATTTTTCACTCTCTTCTTTCATCAAGAGGCTCTTTAATTCTTCACTTTCTGTCATTAACAACTGTTTAAAACATTGACTATTAAACCATCCTAAAACATTATCAATGAAAACCAAAGAGAACTTCTACTTTGGCAACATTTATAAAATTTCCCTATTTTTAATCCTTCTGCTTTTAAGTTTTGTACAACTATACTCATAATAGTCACACCATTTTTCACTTATGCAGGGCAAGCTTTCTGAATTCTGGTGAAACTGGAAACTATTTTATAATACTTATGTTAATATAAAGTGTTCTGACTAGTTGGACTTTGAGACTGTTTCTCATATTTTATTATTCTAAATACTCACTAGCAATTGCTTTGCACATCTTGGTTTATTAATATTATTATTATTCCTTTACATATTTCCTTGAAATAGTCAACTAGGAAGGATATTAAAGGAAAAAAATGGTTTGTATATATTTTGGATGTTGATTCATTTTTCTCAGAAGTCCTTCAAAGGCTGAACTCATCACTTCCAATTCCTCTAAGTAGTTGCTCTCCTTGGCCTTTCAGCCACAACTCCTGTAATTTCTACTCTCCAGCATTCCCATCCTTTTCAGTAAACTTTGTATATTCCTTGGATGGAGTCCTCCTACTCTACATCAAATGTCGTCTGTGGGGTTAGCCAGAAAGTTCATTCAGGCTTTTCCATACAAAGTAACAGAGAAACCCTAACAAACTTTTTGGTCAACCCAATATAAAACTCTGCAGAATTCTCAGGAGTACTGGTCACCACTTACCTCCACTCTGACATCACTCTATAGCCCATTTCAACCATAACACTTTTATCTTTAAGCTTCACCTGTTCTCTCCCCCCACAACATGTTTTGAGTGACACTTAGAATATATTTGGTAGCTTCCTGTTGACTGAATGGACACGGCTCTAGCAATAAGGAACAGACCATGTTTCGGCAGAGTCTGTGTGGCTGTAAATTATTTTTATCATTTCATTTTCTTGTTTCCTGATTAATAGTTTCTATTTAAAGTTTACTCAGTAAAAATTTAGATAAACACAAATATAGGCTAGCTAATGTGATTTTTTATATAGTTGAAAACTTAAGTAAGAGGAAGCTGATTTTTACCAGAGATATGTTTTCCACTTTTGTTTTTTGTTGGTGGTGGTGGTGGTTGTTAGCATTAAGAAAGTAAAGTAAGTCACCTCTAAGGAATTATCATCCTACTGTATCTTCTAAAGTGGGCAGTTGTCAGCTAAATATCTAATGGTTATCCCACCAACCCACCCACCACAGGACTGTCAGCACAATACTTCAGAAAGACTATTCAAGGTTCTGAAATGAGAAAGTTAAAATCCCAGTCTGACCAGCTATACTTGCCATTTAATCTAACCCATTCACTATCTCTTCAAAACTCATTTTGGTTTCTACAGAGAATTAACTGTTAGAAAATGACCCGTATTAATTGAAGCTATAGTGAGGAATAGAGGATAAATATAAAAAGTACCTTTAGCATTTTTTTCTCCATTTAAAGCAAGTCATATTTTGTTCAAAATTTGGAGAAAAGGAAGATAGGAAGTTTCTAAATTGCTAAAGCAAGGATATATAAAATCCATTGATTCATAAATGAGAAAGAAAAAATTTTAGCTCCTCAGAGCAGAAAGGATCCAAAAATAGTTGAGGGGAATGGTACTCACCTCAAAAACGTAGAGAGATGCTATAGAAAGTACAGTAAAAGAAATTACATTTTTGAGAGTGGCGAAGAAAAGACAGCATATAAATGACTCAGTCCTATATGATAATATCAAAATGAAGCAGCAGCTCCATTTAGCACGTGAGAAGCCTTTTCAATTACACTGATTCTGGAAGGTATATAATATTAACTTTTGCTTTCAGCAAAAGTTAACCAAGTTGGGATCTACAGTGAGGGTTGTTCAAATATTCCTTGCCTAACAGAGAAGGAGGACAAAAACAGATGGAGGGGAAGTCAGCCAACTGGGTGGGCCAGCTGGTCGAGATGAGGCCGTGGGTGTGGTTGGGAGAAATGGCTGGGGCCTCATCCCTAGACTGAAGGAGATGCTGGGGACTAGAGCACTGGGAGCTAAGGACTGGGTGAGATGTCAGATCAAATCTGGAAACTAAAGACTGAACAGTTTAGTGTAACTGAGGGTCCCAAAACTCTTGAATCCAAGGTCGGTGTTTGCAGCTGGGATTCCGTGGCCAGAGAGTAGTGCAGTGGGCCACACTCAGGATAGTCCAGGAGTGGCTGCTGGCAATTGCCTGAACCAGTTTGCTGTCAAGCTGTTTTCTGCGTCCCAGCCACAGCTTGAAGCATGGTTGAGTGGCCTGCTTTTAAAGCCAGGAGTAGAATGCATGAAGTGCTGTATGCTAAGTCACTTCAGTGGTGTCCAAGTCTTTGTGAGCCCATGAACTGTAGTCTGCCAGGCTCCTATGTCCATTGAATTCTCCAGGCAGAACACTGGAGTGGGTTGTCATTTTCTTCTCTGGGGGACCTTCCTGACCCAGGGATCTAATCCGAGTCTCATGTCTCTGGCATTGGCAGGTGAATTCTTTACCACTAGTGCCACTTGGGAAGCCCTAAAGTCTTGGTAAATATTACCAAATTGTCCTCCAAAGTGATTTTACCAACTTATATTCCTACCAACAGAGGATGAGAGTACTTTCCCCCATCTCCTTGCCAGAATAAGGATAAACCCTTTTTAAAAAAAAAAATTTGCTGCCAATTTGTCAAAGAAGAAAAATGATTCCTTGCTCTGATTTGCATTTTCAAGTTACCAGTACATACAGACTCTGTGTGTGTGTGTGTGTGTGTGTGTGTGTATTTAGTGTTTATTTTTATATTATCATGTCCTTCAGAATTATTTTTACTGCTACTTTAATATCTTTATAATAACTTCAATAAATCATAAGCTAAGAGTATGACCATTGTCAAACTTCTTGAAATCTTCTTGATCTTTTATATGTATCTTACTTTTGGTTATGATCTTTAACATATAAACTGTGTGGTCAAACCTCTCAAGATTTTCCTCTAGTGTTTTTGTATTTACAGTTTTTTTTTTTCCAAGCTGCAATAATTGAAGCACTGGCATTTTTTAAAATTGTTTCTTCAATGACTTTACTTTTTGCAGTCAAATCCTTAATTATCTGAGTTTTATTTTGATATAAGGCAATGGTCTGGACTGGTCAGACATAAAGCTATTTTAACTGCTTTAAGCAGAGAGGGATTTACTAAGGGGTTTAAGCTAATTTATTGAATTACCAGGATGGCTGGGTGCCATAGAGTTGACAGCAACACAGAGACAAAAATAATTTCCAGTCACATCATGGGAACATTCTAGAGGAATTCATTACTGCTAGATGCTGGGGACTGGAGAGCAGAAACTTCACAACAACCACCCCTGAATAATCAAGTGTCTCTGCCACAAGAACAAGCTTCCTGAGCACAACTGCCACTTTATCATGTCCACTTCTGCCTGTATAATGATATATTACTGTAGCTCCTGGATAGCACTTCTGTCACATGCTGAATGCTAGCTGCAAGGGAGTCTATGAGAATTAGACTATTATTAGTGAACACTATACAATGCTTACTGAGTGCCAGACATTGTTCTCAGTGCTTTTATAGATGTTAACTAATTTTTACAGGATCCTACAAGGTAGGTACTACAATAGCCTCATTTTCCATATGAGGAAACAAGACAAGGAAAGTACTTGCCCCATTGTTGTCGTTGTTCAGTCATTAAGTTGTTTCTAACTCTTTTGCAACTCCACGGACTGTAGCCCTCCAGGTTCCTCTGTCCGTGTGATTTCCCAGGCAAGAATACTGGAGTGAGTAGCCATTTCCTCCTCCAAACTGCCCCACACCAAGCAGTTAATGGATGGCAGAGTTGTATTTGTACCCAGATTGGCTCCAGAAATCTGTGCTCCTAGGAGCATTCCTTGTAACATTAGGAAAAAATCAATTACTATATTATATAGCCTGTGATTTTAGGCTTCCTAGCCTCTATGGTACAAGAAGTCAAGCTAGAAAGAGGGGGAGGGTAGGTATTGAATGAGCCCTTTTACACCATTTTGCACAGGCACTGGTCTAATTTTTTCAAAGGCTACTTGGTTTTTGCAGTGGTCATGTATGGATGTGAGAGTTGGACTATAAAGAAAGCTGAGTGCCGAAGAATTGATGCTTTTGAACCATGGTGTTGGAGAGGACTCTTGAGAGTCCCTTGGACTGCAAGGAGATCCAAACAGTCCATCCTAAAGGAACTCAGTCCTGAATGTTCATTGGAAGGACTGATGCTGAAGCTGAAACTCCAATCCTTTGGCCACCTGATGCAAAGAACTGACTCACTGCAAAAGACCCTGATACTGGGAAAGATTGAAGGTGGGAGGAGAAGGGGATGACAGAGGATTAGATGGTTGGATGGCATCACCAACTCGATGGACATGAGTTTGAGCAAGCTCCAGGAGTTGGTGATACCAGGGAAGCCTGGCGTGCTGCAGTCCACGGGGTCACAGGGAGTCAGGCACGACTGAGGGACTGAACTGGACTCAGTTTCTTAGTGCTGTTTACTGAAGAGGCTTACTTTTCTTACTGACTTACACTGATGCCCTGGAGTGTTGAGGGAGCACTCAATGAATATTAGTTGAGTGAATGGATAAATATATTAGGGTTTACTTTTGGACTATCTGTTTTGATCCTTTGTCAACCTTCACAGCATTTAGCATAGTATTTTTAGTTGTCATTCAAGATGGATGCTCTGGATCTATGGATCTATGCAGTCTGTCCCACTCTGACTGTCCTCAATTGGCTGACCTCTATGGTCTGCACCAACAGGCTTCATTTATGTAACATTTACATGACATTATAGAAATGGAGATAATATTAGTGGTTGTCATGGTACAGGAATCAAGATGTAGGAGGAAAGAATTTGTGATTATATTCAGGCAACACATAGGATCTTCGTGTTAATGAAAGTGTATCTTGACACTGATGGTGGATTCATGAACCTATAGGTGGTAGAACTGCATAAACATAAGTAACAAATACATGTATAAGTACAAGTAAAACTGGGGGCATCTAAACACGATTGTGTCTGTGTCAATTTCATGGTTATGATATTTTAAAATAATTTGCAAGATGTTATCCCTGGGGAGACGAAAGAATCTGATGTAATGGAAGGGCATATAAATCTATAGCTTTTCAAAACTTTTTTAAAGCTTTAATTAGAAAAAACAAAAATAAAAGAACCCTGAAAATTGCACCTGAAAATTTTCAAAAAAGAAAGAAAAACAAAAGAAAAGAAACAAGAAAGAAACAAAGAAATGGCTCCTTTGCACCTCGCCTTCTGGTTGGAGATCTCACAGGAGACCAGGAAACAGAGAAAGGAGCATTGAGGTTGGTGTATTTGTTGCCTTGGCTTCTTCCTGGTCACGTGGCCTTGGGCTGGCCTGTCCCTCTGCTGGAGGACTCACTCCTGTCAGCGTCCTTCACCCCGCTGTGCTCCTCTCGCCGGTTTTGTAACCACTGTCCCCTCCCCTCAGGACTAAGGGCTCTTGACTGTCCCTGGCCTAGGTATTACATAAGCCCGTCTAAGTTTCTGCATTTTTGTCAGCAGTCCCCTTTTTAAACTCTCCTCCAGTTACCCAGTTTGTGTGTGGCATGTTTGAACAAGGCAGCAACATGATGCTGTTTTAATCATCATTTTAAAACATTTTTTTTAATATTTGGTAGGAAGAACATTCAAGATTTCCCTCAGCCTCAAATTTTCCTTTGCTATTTACTTACTTTTTCAGATTAGTACTACTTTGAATTGAGAAAAAAACAATCATTTAACAGGTTGCTGGTTTTCCTGGCTATCCTAGGTAATTAACTATCTTTGGTTTAGTATATGAGCAGTCATACCATCTTCCACCAATGATCATTTTACTTTTCTTTCTAATCACTGAAACATTTATATCTGTTACAGACTTCTTAGACTGAATTGTCTAAGGTTTCTTGAAAGGGTGTGACAATGGGCATTTTAAAAAACCTTGGCTTGCTCTTAATCTTAATGGGAATGTTTGTAATGATCCAACATTAGTATTCAGTTAGTTCTTGATTTTAGATATTCTTTATAATGTTTAGGAAGTATCTTTGTATTCCCAGTTCACTACACATCATTGCATGTGTTTTTTCTTTTCTCATTAATCTGGAATGGGTGGGTGATGAATTTCATTAAATGATTTCTTAGCAATTTTTCAGATGATTAAAAATGTTTCCTCTCTAATACATCAACAAGATGTACTAAAATGATACAACTAATTTTATAACAGTCTTTTGTTCTAAGAATAAAACCTAATGCAGTCATGGTATACTAATCTTTAAATACCATTCTAGATTCAATTTCTCAGCATTTTATTGTATAAAGATTTTTTTCCCCCTATTGTCAAAATTTCAGGTGAGATCCTGGTTTCCTTTCCTGTATTAATAATCTCACCCTCTGGTGAAATATATCTGTAAATATTTCTGGCTTTTCTCTGCTTGGGAACAATTTCAATAGCATACATGAAATCATAAGATATGTAAAACTGTCTAAGCCTGGGATCATATAGGAGGCATAATTTTTCTACTAATTTTTTCAATCCCATTTTTTTTCAGGTTTTTTGTTCTTCTCAAATCACTTTAAGTCATTTATGTTTACACAGAAAATTAGGATTTTTTTTTTAGATAATCAAATGTTTTTTCACAGAACTTTCTATAATTTATTCTTAATCTATTTTTTTTTTAATCATGGCTTGAATTGATCAATTCTACCCTTCTTTTTATAAATCTATTATGTGGCAGGCCTCCCCTAGCATTGGGAACCAGTGCCTGGGTGTCTGCTCAATACAGGGAATGGCAGAGGTCTGTTTCCACATCCTAATCCTCTTCCAAGGAGGACCCTCCCCATCCCAAGGGAGTTAGCAGGACTCTGCTGCTGCCTTTCCCTGTGGGTCACAAGACCCCCTCAGAGACAATGAGATCAATTTGAATAAGGGATGCAAACAATGTCATGTTACCAGTTCAGAGCTGTGGACTGTGGAAAGTTATCTAACACTGAATTTGGTAAATTATGACAAAGTCATCGTCTCTAACTTCGTAAAAATTCTAATGTATTTTTTTCCAAATGCTTTTTCACTCTTGGTAAGACAATGATCACTTCTTACAATGGTGCACTTTTCTGGGGTTTTCCAGAGTATATGTTTATCTATTATTTCATGCAACCATTTCAAAACCATTGTGACATGTAGGCATTTGCATCATTTGACAGATAAAGTACTAAGCATCAGGAAACAAGTGATACACTAAAGGCAGAGTTGGAAAAGCCAGAAAGATAACAGAAACAGAACAAGAGGTTGAGACAGGCCTCGAACTCTTTTCGTCATCCTCTCGAAAGAGCCTAAGGCCCATCAGCCCGGGCCAGATTCACCCTGTGCTGGTTCACTTACGGGTCCCATGGCCAGTCTAGCCACTGCTGCTGCTGCTAAGTCACTTCAGTCGTGTCCGACTCTGTGCGACCCCATAGACGGCAGCCCACCAGGCTAGCTACAGCCTGCCACATTTTACTCTCCAGAGCACTCTAGGCCATTTCTCTGTATCCAGTTATTTCCTGTCTCCTCAACCAGCCTGGGAGCTGTCTGTCCTCCCTCTGTCCCTAGACCAGGGTCTGTGTAGAGGATGAGCTTTGTGGTTGTACAGAAGGCCTCACAGAGAGGAAAAGAGCTAGAGAAGAATGGATTGACCAACTGCGTGGTCAGCCAGGTGTAGAGCATTGGAAAGTTTGCAAAGCAATGCCCTAGGCAAACATGAGCCAAAGAAATATGGAGCACATTTCAGCCATTTCTGTGTAATAAATAATCCCCAGTCTCGGTGGTGTATAAGAAGTTTATATTTCGGAGTCAGATGTGAGTGGACCTGCTGATCTCAGCTGGGCTTGCTTCTCATCCTCAGGTCAGGTGGGGCTGATCTTGGCTGGGCTTGCCTGAGCAGCTGGGCTTTAAAGTTTAGGTCCAGTTGGTGTCCATCTTCAAACCTGCTCCAAGCATCTCATTCTCGGATGCAGGCTGAAGTGATGCAGCAGCAGGCATGAAGTGGGAAGAGGGAATCTCAAGGCAAGTGGAGAGGAGAGAGAAAGGCCACCTGCACAGCGCATTTCAAGTCACAGCTTCTACCACATCTGCTCAGAGCCCACTGGGGAAAGCAAGCCCATGTCTGAGCCTCAGGCAGAGGAAATCCACTGCCTTTGGTGGAGACAATGACCAAATTCCATAGGAAAGGGTGATGCATTCGACAATCCAGCCTATAGCAGAAGGATGTTGAGGCTCAAAATAAAAACCAGACTCCAGTGACAGGTACAGCACACAGATAGAAACTGTGTACAATGATCAGCTTACAAGTCTGTTCATCTCCATGACTGCCCTGCAACTAGGTCCATCAGTACCGTCTTTCTAGATTCCACATGCATGCATTAATATACAATATTTGTCTTTCTCTTTCTGACTTACTACACTGTGTATAATGGACACAGTGGGGAAAGGAGAGGGTGGGTCGAATTGAGAGAGCAGCAATGGAAACATATACATTGCCATATGCAAAACAGATAGCAAGTGGGAATTTGCTATTTGACACAGGGGGATAGCTCAGTTGGTAAAGAATCTTCCTATAATGCAGGAGACCCTCCAGTTTGATTTCCAGATTGGGAAGATCCCCTGAAGAAGGGAAAAGCTACCCACTCTAGTATTCTAGCCTGGAGAATTAAGGACTCTTGTCCATGGTGTCGCAAAGAATCAGACATAACTGAGTGACTTTCACTTTCACTTTCAGGGAGCTCAACCCAGTGCTCTGTGACAACCTGGAGGGGTGGGGTGGGGCGGGAAATGGGAGGGGGTTCAGGAAGGAGGGAAAATAAGTTTATTTGTGGTTAGCATAGGCAGAGGCCAACACAATATTATAAGGCAATTATTCTCCAATAAAACAAAATTTAAAGGAATGAACAGCTTAACTGTAAAGAGATAAAACAAAGGGGAAGCTTGCAGAGAGGATCCTGGAGAGGAGGAAAGAATAAGCCATCACTCTCTGGATATATGCCAAGCACTTAAACTGAATTTTGAACACAGTAAGGATAATCCTTTCTTGTGCTTTAAGTCCTAGCAACCCTGAACCACTTGTAATATCCAATTGCAAGGTGCTCACACATGAGACTTTCAAACAGGCTACTGCATCCTAGATGATCTTCTTCCCCTTCAATCCTTGTGTTTTCCTTTAATTAATGCCTCCTATTGGCTCAGAGGTTAAAGCGTCTGCCTACAACACGGGAGACCCAGGTTCGATCCCTGGGTCGGGAAGATCCCCCGGAGAAGGAAATGGCAACCCACTCCAGTATTCTTGCCTGGAGAATCCCATGGACGGAGGAGCCTGGTAGGCTACAGTCCACGGGGTTGCAAAGAGTCAGACACAACTGAGCGACTTCACTCAGTCATTCACTCACTCATATCGTCATTACTCAGGTCACTGAGGAATCTTCATCACTCAGGAAACCTCCTCCAGCGTTTTAAGTCTTTCTAGAAACCCCATTTTCTCTGCTTCTATAAATCCTGTACAAAACCTAGAATCACCACCCTGTACCCTGATTCTCTGAGTACATAATCAATCCTATGACTTGCTTGAGGGCAGAGACCAGGTCTTAATTTTCTCTCCATCCCCAGGGGTTGGCAGTGCTTGGGAGATGGGGGAGAGTAAATATTTACTTGCTAAATATACAAAAACCTGAAGTAACTTCAGAACCTACTGAGAAATGTACATAAGAGTCAGAATCAGAATGTCAGCTTGTTTGCAGGTAAAACTGGACCAAGGAAGTTGGAGTCGGTTGAGACCAGGCCCAAATGTGCTTTCTAGTCTGTTCTCTCTACCAGCTCCTCTCTCAACCCTTACAGCTGCAAAGGAATGTACTTGCTCAGTCATAGCAGCATCTCAGGAGGTTCTAAGGCTTCCCACGCCAGAGGCAGAGCTTGCCCTGGTGAGTTATCTTCAAGTGGATGAGGAGCTGGAGACACCTGTGTCCTACAGGCAAGGAAGAGCAGAGAGGGACCTGTGTGTCTTCAGGGCCTACTTCTAGATGCTATCAATCATGCAGGTCCCTTCCCCTCTGGGGAGGAGACAGTAAAGTGGAAAAAATAGTATGCATTTTCTCCTCAAGGCTTACAAGGGTGGGGGCATCATTTATCATGAGCTGGGGAGTGCCCCAGGAGAGAAAAAGAGCAAGTAAGCATTGTTTTCTAATTACCTGCTTCCTGATCACCATTCAAATCAGTGGCGACCATAGCAATTTCCAAGTGTCCCAGAAAGGGGCATATGATTTCATGAGAGAGACTTTTGGGATGTGGTGAGTTGAGTGGGGGAACTGTTGGTCATGGGAAGGGAGAATATAACATGATTTGTGAAGGCTCCTTTCAAGAATTCCCTTAATGGTGTATACTGTGTTCCTTCACCCTGACCCTAACCTAGACCTGCCCACTACCACATACCTTAGCAGTGTTTCAACAGCACAAAGATAAAGTCCAAATGTGAAAGAGAAGAAAGTGTGAAATGTTCATTCACACTTTATTACACATTATTAAATACACATTATTTATCAAGATTAAAACTAGAACCAAGATAACCACTCAGCACAACGTCTTGGGAAGTTCCAAATTAATCAGCCAGGCTAATTCCTTTCAATCCACCTAGAGTGAACTGACCTGGCAAAGTGTTGTAAGGAGGTAAGGCCTAGGGGTTCTGAGCATGGGTTTTATGTGTGATAGACATATTAACCTTATGTGTTTGGAATAAAATACATTCACTGAAAGTGTGGCAAAGTAAAAAAAAACATCTTAAAAAGGTGCTAGGAAACATGGGCTCTAGCGCCACTTGTTCAACTTACTAGATGTGTGACCTTGAGCAAGCCATTCAGTTTCCCTTTGTATCAATGTCATCTCATCTGCAAATGATGGAGAAGAAGACATACAAAATTCCTTCCTAATTTTAGTTTTATAGATTACTTTCAAGTATATCAAAAATCAGCAAAACATAAAAACTGCTGTCCTTTGATAATGTGTTTGGTGCTCTGCTAGGAGATTTTTAAAATCTTATGTAATTCTTTCAATAGCCTGATGGGGTCGGAATAATTACCCCTATTTTACAGATGAGGAAACCTGAGCTCTGACGGGTTAGGTAATTTGTCCAGAGTAATTGGGAAAGCTGGGATTAAAACCCACAGCTCCCTCCAAAGCTCGCTCTTCATTTTACCATGCACTCCTTTAAAAAATGGGATTTTCAAAACCTGTCAAATTTCCAAACCATTCCATGTACCTTATCTGAATTCCTGTGGTCTTCATGAACATCTCTTTTTAGATCCATTTTTTAGATGAGCAAACTGCCACCCCCAGAAGTTGAGTTGCCCGGGGTCATAAAGGTTATTAGAGTCAACTAGGATTTTGCCCCTGTGAACTGAGCAGTCTGAGGCTCCTCACCTCTCTAAGGTAGACCACAGTTGGTCGCTTCACCCAGAACCTGTTGTTCCTCAAAGAAACCCCGATCACTGGGGCAGGCATTCTGTGGCCCCTTCTGCCTCAGACAGACAATTCCATTCAGTTCCCGTGATTGGAGTTTTCTGAAATAATTCTTTTTCTTTGACATCATCATATCTTCAGGAGGCAGCATTTACTGACCCTTTGATTAAATCCATTAGCTATTCAGACACAGCTGCCCTTCAAAACAAAAAACAAACAAACAAACAAAAACAGCGTGCCTCCAAAAGCCATACATTTGACTGCTAAATGATTCTGGGCCAGACCAGACTGATCTAACCCATCCAACAAATTGTGATGAATATGAGCAAAGCACATGGCATCAGAGTTGTAATGGGCTCTTGAAATCATGAAAAGTACAAATTGCTCACTTTATGGAGGGAGACACTAAACCTCAGAATCAAGAAAGACCAGTCCAAAATCAAGTGATGCAAGAGTCAAGGTCAGAATGACCTTCTGACTCAGAATTTAGGGCTGTTCTGGGTAAATATTGGGGATCTCAATATCACAAAATGAGATTCCATTATGATTGGGCTGGGAGCTGGAAAAAAAAAATCATCAGACTACCCCTCACTTCCAGATAGGGATATGTAAGTTTCAAAGCTCTTTCATGGACCTTACCTAATTTCCTTTTCACAATAATGTCACAGAGTTGTTTTCTGGTTTTCTGCAGCAGTAAAAATGCCTAAATCAAAGGGACTTGTGACAACAAAGATTTCTTTCTTGCTCATATGTATGTCCAGCTTGGACTTGCTGTCTCTTTGCTCCACAATATTTCCACTCCAGAATTCAGGCTGAGAGTGCAGCCCCATTGTAACATTGCTGGTCATCATGAATTGTGTCTTCCAAAAGATGTTGAATCCTAAACCATCAGGTAGCAAGACAGACCAAATTAAGAACATACCTGGTCATCACACATGGCATCTGTATTTTTTCTCATGGAACAAAACTTAGAGGTGGCCACATTTAACTATAAGTGACACTGGGAAACATATTGCTTGGTTTGGTTTTGAACTATCTGGAGAACAATATGCCAAGAAAAATCAAAGTTTGGTTCCTAAAGAAGAGAAAAATGGCATGAAATTTTATGAATGAAAGCTGATGTTAATTTGCTCTGAGACTTTAGACTGGAAGCCATAATTATATATATTTTTGTCTCTTCAGATTTCTGTCACTCATGTATTTTTTTAAATTGAAGTATAGTTGATTTACAATGTTGTTATCAATCTCTGCTGTACAAAAAAGTGACCCAATTATACACATTTATACATTCCTTTTTAAAATATCCTTTTCCCTTATGGTTTATCACAAGACGTTGAATACAGTTCCCTGTGTTCCCTGGTGGCTCAGTGGTAAAGACTTAGCCTGCCAATGCAGGAGACACGAGCTCAATCTCTGGGTCAGGAAGATCGCCTGGATCAGGAAATGGCAACCCACTCTGGTATTCTTGCCTGGCGAATCCCATGGACAGAGGAGCCTGACAGGCTACAGTCCATGGAGTTGCAAAAGAGTCAGACATGACTTAGTGACTAAACAACAACAACCCATCAGTACCTGTGAAGATGACCTCATCTGAAAATAGAATCTTTGTAGTTGATCAAATTAAGGTGAGGTCATGAGAGTGGGCCTTAATCCCAAATGACTGGTGTCCTCATACAAGGGGGACATTTGAACAGAGAGACAGAGACTCACACAGGGAGAACACCACGTGAGCATAAAGGAAGAGACCAAAGTGATACACCTTCAAGCTGAGGAATGCCAAAGAGTGCCAGTGGGCTGCCAAAAGCCAGGGGAGAGGCATGGGACACATTCTCACAAACCTATGAAGAAACCATGCTGACACCCTGATCTCCAGCCTCCAGCCTGTGAGATGAAGTCATTCCTCTTGTTTAAACCACACAATTCACTGTACTTTGCTGATGCAGCCTAGCAAATTAATACACTGGTCCTGATGCAGAGAGAAAAGAGATGATGGCAAAGCACAAGCCACCTTCCAAAGCTTCTGCTCACATCCCCTTGGATATCATAAGGTTAAGCCTGATATCAGTGGATGGGAAGGATAACGCCCACACAGGCGTGAGCGCTTAGGGAGAGGCACCCCTGGGAGGGGCAGGGAGTATTTTGAACAGTAATATAATCCACCGCTGCACTCTCATCCCTTTAGACGGACAGGTAGTGAGGTTCCTTGAATTGAAGCCCAAAGACAGTAACTGAAGAATCCAAGCCAAGCAATCAGTGGGGCCAGCAATTGATTCCAAGTTTTCTGCTCTGTGTCCTAGGCTATTTCTACTCCACTCCCTAGGAATCCTAAGACTAACCACGCTGGCTTGCCTATATTGACCTTTATCCCGGACATGCTAGGGTTAGTCTTCTTCATACTATCTGCCACTCGGTTGAGGATCATAGGATTATCTCTAGAAATAAGGTAATTTGATTTATACCAGAGTTCAGCTCTTTCTTTTGAGCTTGATTAAAGCCACTCATTAGAAAACTATGTGAGCTAATTTCCTGTGCAAACGCATGTGTGAAATCAGGGCATTGATTTAATTGTGGTCTTACTAAATAGTTTTGCATAGATTTTCCTGGGAAGAGAAATCTCTGAAAATCTTACCATGAGCCTGTAAACACAGCTGGCTCAGCCCTTCCAATTCACAGTGTTTTGAGAGTGGGGGGTGTGTGTGTGGGTTAATCAGGCTGGTTAGGTCAGGCTGGGCCCACATGGGCATGTGGTTATCCCTGGGGTATAGACCGCCAGGAGGTCAGGGGAGGGAGGAGCCCTGTCCACAGGGTGACCATTTGTCCCTGTTTGCCCAGGACTGAGGGATTTCTCAGGACATGGGACAGAAGATTAGAAATCAGAATGGTTAGTGACCCCATGCCTTAGACCTCTCAGTAAATTCAAATTGGGAATTTTAGAGATGGGAAACCCAAGACTAGAGAGGAAAGGGGAGGGGGTGCTGACATCATATATCCTAATAGTGGGGAAACTGACCATCCTTGTTTCCCCAAGACTGGATGGGGTGGCTCCGGAAAGTAGGACTTTCAGTTTTAAAACTGGATCAGTCCTGAAAAAACTGAGAGAAACTGGTTTATACTAATGGCATCTGGTCCCATCACTACATGGTAAATATATGGGGAGACAGTGGAAACAGTGGCTGACTTTATTTTGGGGGGTTCCAAAATCACTGCAGATGGTGACTGCAGCCATAAAATTAAAAGACGCTTACTCCATGGAAGGAAAGTTATGACCAACCTAGACAACATATTACAGAGACATTACTTTGCCAACAAAGGTCCATTTAGTCAAGGCTATGGTTTTTCCAGTAGTCATGTATGGATGTGAGAGGTGGACTATAAAGAAAGCTGAGCACCAAAGAATTGATGCTTTTGAACTGTGGTGTTGAAGAAGACTCTTGAGAGTCCCTTGGACTGCAAGGAGATCCAACAAGTCCATCCTAAAGGGGATCAGTCCTGGGTGTTCATTGGAAGGATCAATGTTGAAGCTGAAACTCCAATACTTTGGCCACCTGGAGGGAAGAGCTGACTCATTGGAAAAGACCCTGATGCTGGGAAAGATTGAGGGCAGGAGGAGAAGGGGACGACAGAGGATGAGATGGTTGGATAGCATCACTGACTCAATGGACATGAGTTTGGGTAAGGTCCAGGAGTTGGTGATGGACAGGGAGGCCTGGTGTGCTGCAGTCCATGGGGTCGCAAAGAGTCAGACACGACTGAGTGACTGAACTGAACTGAAAAAGTATCTTATTGTACAGACAGAGAAGCTGAGACCCAGAGAAAAGTGAGCTGTCCAAAGTCTCAGGGTCTCATGGAAGTAGATGGCCAACAGGGAGCAGAAGGTGGTTTCCTGACCCCAGTCGAGGGTGGGGTATAACACAGTATAATGCAGACTTTTATCTATCATTAAGTGTCTACTTATTCATATTAGTTGCACGGGCTTTCAGATTTAGTTTGAACTGCTTGAAAAGCCTGAAAAGGCGCCACAGAATGGGCGAGTGGCTCAGAGAAGGTTCTTTTTCTAAAAGCAGCTTCCTGAGAGAAGAGTGCAGCCGTGTTCTGGGCCTCAAGGTTTCTGTCTTCTAGAATTTCCAAACTCAGGAGGCCACTTCAATACAGTGTCCTTGAAACACTGGTCACAAACAGAAGCCAAACCCCTCCCCTTTTCTCTCAGAACTAAAATCACTCAACCTCTTTTTTTTTTAATGAGATATATTATATATGTGTGTGTGTGTATATATATATATATATATATATATATATAATTTGGGGGGGGCACACCATATGGCATGTGGGATCTTAGTTTCCTAAACAGGGACCAAACCCTCACCCCTAGCATTGGAAGCATGGCCTCTTAACCATTGGACCACCAAGGAAGTCCTCACTCACCCTCTGCTAATGCACAATTTTACCAAGCAGACAGGATGCAGACAGCTCTAGCTCTGCCCGCCAGACCCTCTGCACACTAGACTCCACACCAGTGGCCATGTTTTCTTTTTGTTGTTCAGTCAGTAAATCGTGTTCAACTCTTTATGATCCCATGGACTGCAGCAGGCCAGGCTTCTCTGTCTTTCACTATCTCCCGGAGCTTGTTCAAATTCATGTCCATTGAATTGGTGATGCTATCTAACCTTCTCATCTTCTGCCATTACCTTCTCCTTTTGCCTTCGATATTTTCCAGCCTTAGGGTCTTTTCCAATGAAAAGACCTTAGGCTCTTCATATCAGGTGGCCAAAATCTTGGAGCTTCAGCATCAGTCCTTCCAGTGAATATTCAAGGTTTATTTCCTTTAGGATTCACTGGTTTGATCTCCTTGAAGCCCAAGGGACTGCCCAGAGTCTTCTCTAGCACCACAGTTCCAAAGTATCAATTCTTCAGTGCTTAGCCTTCTTTACAGTCCAACTCTCACATCCATACATGACTACTGGAAAAACCATAGCTTTGACTGACCATATTCTATGCCACAGTTACCATATCTGGATGTCAATCTTGATTCTAAAATCCCAGTGCATAATGCTCAAGCTTCCTAAGACCCACTTGAATTCACTTTCCAGGATGTCTGATGTGAAGAGTTGACTCAGTTGAAAAGACCCTGATGCTGGGAAAGATTGAAGGCAGGAAGAGAAGGGGATGACAGAGGATGAGATGGTTGGATGGAATCACCGACTCAATGGACATGAGTTTGAGGAAACTCCAGGAATTAGTGATGGATAGGGAGGCCTGGCGTGTTGCAGTCCATGGGGTCAAAAAGAGTTGGACACGACTGAGCGACTGCACTGAACTGAATGCTCAAGCTATATACTGCCTACATCCCTGTGAGAAGACCCTTATATTGTAGTGGAGATAGTACATATTTTGGAGCTAGCAAGAGCTAGGTTTGAATCCCACCTCTTCTACATAATAACCGTGTGGCTTTGATAATACTACTAAGTCTCTGTGGACTTCTGTTTTGTTATGTACAACATTATTCTCAAGATTGAAACAATAACCCCTGTAAAATGTCTGGATGCTATTGGACCCAGAGTGGTTATGGAATAAATAACAGATTGGTTTGGTGGTTTTTCACTGATGTGCAGTTATAAGTATTGACAGTTTTCAGATTTCAGAGTTATTGTTATTGTTGGTGATGCTATCTAACCATCTTATTCTCTGCTGCCCTGTTATCCTTTTGTCTTCAATTTTTCCCCTTCAGAATCATATCTGAGTTTAAATTTTTGGTCTGTTATGCATTACCATTATGATCAGGAATAATGTACTTATAATTTCTGGGGTTATTTAGCAGCTTTCAAATGAAGATTATTGAACTGTGGTGTTGGAGAAGGCTCAATCCTAAAGGAAATCATCCCTGAATATTCATTGGAAGGACTGATGCTTAGCTCCAATACTTTGACCACCTGATGCAAAGAGCCAACTCATTGGAAAAGACCCTGATTCTGGGAAAGATTGAAGGCAGGAGGAGAAGGGGACAAAAGAGGATGAGATGTTTGCATGGCATCACCAACTCAATGGATATGAGTTTGAGCAAGCTCTGGGTGATGGTGAAGGACAGGGAAGCCAGACATGCTGTAGTCTATGGGGTCATAAAAAGTCGGACCTGACTGAGTGACTGAAAAATAACAAATGAAGATAATAGCTCACAGCCCTCACTTTGCATGGCCATTGTATATGAGCTCCTACAAATTGCACCAAGATCATAGCTATCATTGAAGACATGTTATCAAGATGTTGGTAGGTTAGAACATAAACTCTTTTATTCTGCCTTTTACCATCTTTCCTATCTAAGAAGTTCCCAAAGAAAAAGTACTCACTGAAAGCAGCAAAGGCCAAATAAACATGATTAATTTGAGGTTTCCACCTTCCCAAATTCCCAAGGCAGAACCATGGAGAGATCCTTTGGTCTCAGAAAGAACAAACTCTTTCTTTTTCCTCTAAGAAGTGCAACATATAAGTAATTAGCCTCCAACTAATAAAAATAAATGGGGGAAAAAAAAAAAAGAACTGCAACAGAGCATTCTTCTGAGCTTTCCTATGTATCTTTTATCTTCTTGTTTTGGTACAAATTTATATTTCTTCTCAATTTTTTTTTTAATTCATGGTATTGTATCAGTTCCGATTGGTTCAGCTGCTTTTAATAAAAGACCTTATGAAACTGATTAAACAAGACAAGAAATCTATAAAATTAGTCAAGATGCAGTCAATTCAAGGCTATCTGCCACTCTTAGAGATGGAAACTTTCTAGGCTGTCAACTTCAGCACATGGGTTTCCATCCTCAAGAATTACCCTAGTAAGAAAGTAGCTGCTGAAGCTCCAGCTATCATATCTGGATTTCACTCAGAAAGAATGAAAAGAAGTTTGGACCAAAAGGCCCACTTCACAGTCACTAGACTCATAGCACCACCTTTCTATAGATACAAAGAAAGCTAGGCAATGAAGTCATTTCCTCTGGGTCTCAATTTCTCAACTTCTAAAATGAAACATTAAGCTATGTGATTTCTATGTTCTATGTTTTCTATGTGATTTCTAGCTCACAATATTTGACCTAAAAAGACTATTTCCTGACTTTCTTTGTATCTAGAGAAATATGCCTTTCTGTGTTGGAGAATTCTTTAAGGGGTTCACTTGGATGGGAGACCTTTAGTTGAATATATGGTGGCTCTGTATAATATGAGGCTAATATTGTTAAGAGAAAAAGGACAATAGACACTCGTGATACTCATGAGTGTCTGCTGTAGAATTTAATTCAGTTACAATAACACAATTGTTATTTTATAATGAGTTACTTTGCATGAGTAAATCTATCTCAACCCCTACCTCTGCTGCTTTTAAAATATTGCATAGTTTTCTACTATTCCCGAACAGGAAGGAGATCAAACCAGTCAAGCCTAAAGGAAATCAACTCTGAATATTCATTGGAAGAACTGATGCTGAAGCTGAAGCTCCAATACTTTATTCACATGAGCCAAAGAGCTCACTCATTGGAAAAGACCCTGGTGCTGAGAAAGACTGAAGGTAAGGGGAGAAGGGGGCAACAGAGGAAGAGATGTTTGGATGGCATTTTTAACTCATTGGACATGAGTTTGAGCAAATTCTGGGAGATTGTGAAGGACAGGGAAGCCTGGCGTGCTGCAGCTCATGGGGTCACAGAGTCAGAAATGACCTGGTAACTGAACAACAATTACCAAAACTGGGCACTGCATTCTCATTCTTTGGTAGAAGCCTCTGTAGAATCAGTTGAAACCGATTAGTTGAATTCTCCTTTGGGATCTGACTATGTAAAATTATATTCAGTTGGTGAAGCACATTCCCTAGGCTGTCAATTTTTGCATAGATGTAGAAACGTATGAGTTTACAGTTCACACAGTACATAATTGTTTCCACTTGTTCTACATAATCTTCTTACAATGTTCACTTTGTTGCATTCTTGAGTTGGAAAACTCCTAAACAAAATCTTCCCCTATACCCAAATAATACATTCCCAGTTGACTCACAATCACCCAGCACAGTCTGAACTGGGTCTTGTCTGGATGCTTCCTTAAATAGTCTGCACTATTTAATATTATTCTACTGATACTTTAAACACCCCAATTTTAACACTGAATATATGATATTTTCCTTTCTAAAACAATGATTTATTCTTGAAATACAACAACGTAAATGACCTGTAAAGTAAGTTCAGTTCAGTTCAGTCACTCAGTCGTGTCCAACTCTTTGTGATCACATGAATCGCAGCACACCAGGCCTACCTGTCCATCACCAACTCCCGGAGTTTACTCAAACTCACACCCATCGAGTCGGTGATGCCATCCAGCCATCTCATCCTCTGTCGTCCCCTTCTCCTCCTGCCCCCAATCCCTCCCAGCATCAGGGTCTTTTCCAATGAGTCAACTCATCCCATGAGGTGGCCAAAGTACTGGAGCTTCAGCTTCAGCATCAGTCATTCCAATGAATGCCCAGGACTGATTTCCTTTAGGATGGACTGATTGGATATCCTTGCAGTCCAAGGGACTGTCAAGAGTCTTGTCCAACACCACAGTTCAAAAGCATCAGTTTTTCGGCACTCAGATTTCTTCACAGTCCAACTCTCACATCCATACATGACCACTGGAAAAACCACAGCCTTGACCAGATGGACCTTTGTTGGCAAAGTTATGTCTCTGCTTTTTAATATGCTATCTAGGTTGGTCATAACTTTCTTTCCAAGGAGTAAGCATCTTTTAATTTCATGGCTGCAATCACCATCTGCAGTGATTTTGGAGCCCAAAAAAATAAAGTCTGACACTGTTTCCACTGTCTCCCCATCTATTTCCCATGAAGTGGTGGGACTGGATGCCATGACCTTAGTTTTCTGAATGTTGAGCTTTAAGCCAACTTTTTCACTCTCCTCTTTCACTTTCATCAAAGAGGTTCTTTGGTTCCTCTTCGCTTTTGCCATAAAGGTGGTGTCATCTGCATATCTGAGGTTATTGATATTTCTCCCAACGATCTTGATTCCAGCCTGTGCTTCTTCCAGCCCAGCATGTCTCAGGATGTACTCTGCATAGAAGTTAAATAAGCAGGGTGACAATAAAGAGTCTTGATGTACTCCTTTTCCTATTTGGAACCAGTCTGTTGTTCCATGTTCAGTTCTAACTGTTGCTTCCTGACCTGCATACAGGTTTCTCAAGAGGCAGGTCAGGTGGTCTGGTATTCCCATCTCTTTTTTAGAATTTTCCACAGTTTATTGTGGTCCACACAGTCGAAGGCTTTGGCATAGTCAATAAAGCAGAAATAGATGTTTTTCTGGAACTCTCTTGCTTTTTCGATGATCCAGCAGATGTTGGCAATTTGGTTTCTGGTTCCTCTGCCTTTTCTAAAACCAGCTTGAACATCTGGAAGTTCTCGGTTCATGTATTGCTGAAGCCTGGCTTGGAGAATTTTGAGAATTACTTAACTAGTGTGTGAGATGAGTACAATTGTGCAGTAGTTTGAGCATTCTTTGGGATTGCCTTTCCTAGGGATTGAATTGAATACTGACCTTTTCCAGTCCTGTGGCCACTGTTGAGTTTTCCAAATTTGCTGACATATTGAGTGCAGCACTTTCACAGCATCATCTTTCAGGATTTGAAATAGCTCGACTGGAATTCCATCACATCCACTAGCTTTGTTTGTAGTGATGCTTTCTAAGGCCCACTTGACTTCACATTCCAGGATGTCTGGCTCTAGGTGAGTGATCACACCATTGTGATTATCTGGGTCATGAAGATCTTTTTTGTACAGTTCTTCTGTGTATTCTTGCCACCTCTTCTTAATATCGTCTGCTTCTCTTAGGTCCATACCATTTCTGTCCTTTATTGAGCCCATCTTTGCATGAAATGTTCCCTTGGAATCTCTAATTTTCTTGAAGAGATCTCTCATCTTTCCCATTCTATTGTTTTCCTCTATTTCTTTGCATTGATCGCTGAGGAAGGCTTTCTTATCTCTCCTGGCTATTCTTTGGAACTCTGCATTCAAATGGGAATATCTTTCCTTTTCTCCTTTGCTTTTTGCTTCTCTTCTTTTCAAAGCTATTTGTAAGGCCTCCTCAGACAACCATTTTGCCTTTTTGCATTTCTTTTTTGGGGGATGGTCTTGATCTCTGTCTCCTGTACAATGTCACAAACCTCCGTCCATAGTTCATCAGGCACTCTGTCTATCAGATCTAGCCCCTTAAATCTATTTCTCACTTCCACTGTATAATCATAAGGGATTTGATTTTGGTCATACCTGAATGGTCTAGTGGTTTTCCCCATTTTCTTCAGTTTAAGTCTGAATTTGGCAATAAGGAGTTCATGATCTGAGCCACAGTCAGGTCTTGGTCTTGTTTTTGCTGATTATATAGAGCTTCTCCATCTTTGGTTGCAAAGAATATAATCAACCTGATTTCGATATTGACCATCTGGTGATGTCCATATGTAAAGTCTTCTCTTGTGTTGTTGGAAGAGGGTGTTTGCTATGAACAGTGCGTTCTCTTGGCAAAACTCTATTAGCATTTGCCCTGCTTCATTCCGTACTCCAAGACCAAATTTTGCCTGTTACTTCAGGTGTTTTCTTGACTACCAGTCAAGAAAATTTTTGAATTCCAGTCCCCTATAATGAAAAGGACATCTTTTTTGGGCGTTAGTTCTGAAAGGTCTTGTAGGTCTTCATAGAAGCGTTCAGCTTCTTCAGCGTTACTGGTTGAGTCATAGGCTTTACTTACTGTAAAGTAAAAGACTGTACTAATAGCCAATTTTACATATAAAATTTCAGAAGCAGAAGAATAATGCAAAATCTGCAAATAGTACTGCCCACTAACCATGAGATTTTTTTTTAGATTAATGGCATAGCTTTTATATTCCCATTATCCTCCTAATTTTAAATATGAAACAACCAAGACCTGAACAATCAAGTGACTTCTCCAAAGACTGTGATCCCTCACCCCACTCTCTTTGTAGAACATATGAAAGTTTTGAGCTCATTCAGTTTGGGGTTTTTTCTATATTTGTTGTTGTTATAATATGAATCAGGCACTTTTGACAATCCCTGTTTATGAAAATGACTCATAGTTTTCAGCAAAAATGCCAAGTCCAACTGTGTACAGCACAGTATGAGGAGGGGAAAGTTAAATTTATCCTCTAAATGAGAAAATGCAGGGAAAAAAAAAAAAACACAGAAATTACCCTCCAACAGGATTCACATCAGTGTCCTGGGTGGTCTGCACTTAGTCATGAAGAGAACCAAAAAAAAAAAAAAAAAACCAACAAAAAAGAATGTAAAGGGCTTTTAAATTCATAAGACTGTTTCATAATGGGATATAGGACATAAAATTTAAGGGTGACTGATTCTGTGGACCTGCAAGTTGAACTGTGTCCTGAATTCTATCAAGTTGCTTTCCTGTGACCCTGCAAACATCCCCCCCCCCACCACCACCACCAAAACTTTGGGCTCAGTCATCAGCATTGATGAGAACCTCTGTGTGTATCCAGTTTCGTGCTGGCCCATGAGGGGTAGGTCAAGGCAAAGAGGAGATCAGCAGCATGATTTTTTTTTTTCATTTATTTTTATTAGTTGGAGGCTAATTACTTTACAATATTGTAGCGGGTTTTGTCATACATTGACATGAATCAGCCATGGATTTACATGTATTCCCCATCCCGATCCCACCTCCCACCTCCCTCTCCACCCGATTCCTCTGGGTCTTCCCAGTGCATCAGGTCCGAGCACTTGTCTCATGCATCCAACCTGGGCTGGTGATCTGTTTCACCCTAGATAATATACATGTTTCGTTGCTGTTCTCTTGAAACACCCCACCCTCGCCTTCTCCCACAGAGTCCAAAAGTCTGTTCTATACATCTGAGTCTCTTTTTCTGTTTTGCATATAGGGTTATCGTTACCATCTTTCTAAATTCCATATATATATGTGTTAGTATACTGTAATGGTCTTTATCTTTCTGGCTTACTTCACTCTGTATAATGAGCTCCAGTTTCATCCATCTCATTAGAACTGATTCAAATGAATTCTTTTTAATGGCTGAGTAATATTCCATGGTGTATATGTACCACAGCTTCCTTATCCATTCATCTGCTGATGGGCATCTAGGTTGCTTCCATGTCCTGGCTATTATAAACCATGAGCAACATGATTTTAGAGCTTCTTAGAGTTCCCGGCAGCCTCTCCTCTCCCCCCAAGCCATCTTCAAAATGTCTCCACCTTCAATTCCTTCTGAAAATAAGGTCACATTTAGAGACACAATGATTTAAATCAAGGCTTGACAAAAGTCAGATTTGAATCTCTGTGAGTTATTTGGTTCTTTGTGTGAATGGGTTTACTGAGAAGAGAGGAAAAGAGGGGGAACTGTGCCACTCTCCAAGGGCCATCCCAGCACTGTCATTGGGCTCCCTGCAGGTACCTCCCACCTGGGCACACCTCCATCACTCACTGCTCACCAGCGGTTTCTAGGAGGCATAATTCATTTGTCTCTGAATGCAACCAACACAGCATTCCTGCCATGGTCCCAGGGGGACCACCTGCTGTGAAAGCTCTACCCCAGCTTTCCCATCACTTGAACCACGCACTCCTAGGAACGGCAGTCTGGGGCACATCTCTTCCAAAGTCCAGAAATACAAAGGTTCATTTTTGGTAAATCAGTTTCCCTTTTAATTTTTAAAAAATATTTTTTATTCTTATCTGAATTGAGTCACATGACAATCCTATAGAGAATGTATCACAGATTCAATTTTATGGATGAGGAAACCTCAGCCAAGAAAGGGTATCCTGAGAAAGACTGGCTACATGTTACCCAGGTTGGTAGTTCTGGATTTCCTAACCTCTGCCACATCATCCTGTCTATAAAAATACCAACTTATGTTTTTACTTTTACACTTTCATAAAAACACTTGAAAATGTTAGTTGCTCAGTTGTGTCCAACTCTTTGCAACCTCACAAACTGTATGTAGCCCACCAAGCTCCTCTGTCCATGGAATTCTCCTGGCAAGAAAACTGGAGTGGGTTGCCATTCCCTTCTCCAGGGGATCTTCCTGACCCAGGGATTGAACCCAGGTATCCTCCATTGCAGGCAGATTCTTTACCCACTGAGCCACCAGGGAAGCCCAAAACTCTTTCCCTTATTATCTCACCAAATTCATCTGATTGAGCAGCATTTTTTTTTTTTCTTCTACTTCTCTCTAAAGATGGCTTTAAGCTGCACTTATCTCTTTGACTAATTGATTTTCTCCATAAAGAAGCATATGGAGAAGGCACATGTATAACATGAAGTCTCTTTTTGTAAAACACATATACACAGCCAGATAATCTGATGCCCAAGGAAATGGTGTGGTAGAAAGGACAATGTGTCTAGGGAATCAGGACCCTGTGACTGGATGCCAGACTCATTACTTATTGGCTTGGACCAGTCAACCTCTCTGAACTCTTTTCAAAACTATAACATAGGAATCGATGTGAAAATGTTTTTAGATCATATGCGTATGTCAGGGATTACAGTCATCAAATATAGTATCCACAATTGGGAAGGCTTGGAATCTTGGGCTTCTTTCATCCTTGCAAGACCCAGCATAATGTTGGTCCAATAAATTGTTTTGAACGAATGATCAATTGCACAAACAATTTGTGGATCAATAGGCTGAATGCCGAAGACTTGATGCTTTTGAACTGTGGTGCTGGTGAAGACTTTTGAGAGTCCCTTGGACTGCAAGGAGATCCAACTAGTCCATCCTAAAGGAGATCAGTCCTGGGTGTTCACTGGTAGGACTGATTTTGAAGCTGAAACTCCAATCCTTTGGCCACCTGATGCGAAGAGCTGACTCATTTGAAAAGACCCTGATGCTGGGAAAGATTGAGGGCTGGAGGATAAAGGGATGACAGATGATGGGATGGTTGGATGGCATCACCAACTCAATGCACATGGGTTTGGGTGGACTCTGAGAGTTGATGATGGACAGGGAGGCCTGGCATGCTGTGGTTCATGGGTCACAAAGAGTAAAACACAATTGAGCAACTGAACTGAACTGAACTGAAGTGAGAGAGGCGTAACTGGTGACTGGGAGCCAGAGTGTTTGCAGACAAATGGTGGGGTTGGGGGCAGGGGGAGGGGGCTTCACAGTTTGAAGAGCAGCTTCCCACACACTTTCTCACATGACCTCCATCCATCTCGGTGATGACAGAGCTTTGCCTCAGAGAGATCACTAAGTAACTTGTCAAGAGCTGGTGACTGGAAGAGGTGGAATTTGAATTTAGCTCAGTGTGATGCCAATTTCCTTGCTCATTCTCTGTAGTTCATTGGATTCTGGGATAAGGAATTATATTTGTGGCCCTAACGAGCTGCTAGTACTTTCTTTGCTATGCTCTGCTTATTACAGGATTTGAAGCTAGGATTAAGCGTTCCCTAGGTTCTCCATTAACATTTCCAGATTTGGTTCTTTCATCTCACCTAAAAACCATCAGCTATTTTGATGCAAATGATTTCACCTACCATGCTTCCCTAAAGGTCACCCTTGACTTACACCTTCCTCCCTTTTATCCACTGAAGACTTCTGAGTCACTCTGCTTCTCCACTTATATTCCTATCTTCCTTCATGTTGATTTTGAAATATGGCCAGGTAGCCAAACCAAAGCACTGCTCTCAATTCCTCACCTCTGAAACTTCATTTCTACTTCACTTATCACTCACTGCCATTGTTACTTCCTTAGACTTTGTCATAGCTGATAACGTACTTCTTCCAAACTTTCTATTTTAAGTCTCTTAATCTCTGTCTAGTGGTGTTCCCTGCTTCCTTCAATTTAAGTCTGAATTTGGCAATAAAGAGTTCATGAGCTGAGCCACAGTCAGCTCTTGGTCTTGTTTTTGCTGACTGTATAGAGCTTCTCCATCTTTGGTTGCAAAGAATATAATCAATTTGATTTCAGTGTTGACTATCTGGTGATGTCCATGTGTAGAGTCTTCTTTTGTGTTGGTAGAAAAGGATGTTTGCTATAACCAATGCATTCTCATGAAAAAGCTTTGTTAGCCTTTGACCTGTTTCATTTTGTACTCCAAGGCACAATTTGCTTGTTACTTCAGGTATCTCTTGACTTCCTACTTTTGCATTCCAGTCCCCTATAATGAAAAGAACATCTTTTTGGGGGTGTTAGTTCTAGAAGGTCTTGTAGGTCTTCATAGAACTGTTCAACTTCAGCTTCTCCAGCATTACTGGTCAGGCATAGACTTGGATTACTGTGATATTGAATGCTTTCTTTTGGAAATGAATAGAAATCATTCTATCATTTTTGAGACTGCATCTAAATACTGCATTTCAGATTCTTTTGTTGACTATAATGGCTACTCTATTTTTTCTAAGGGATTCTTGCCCACAGTAGTAGATATGGTCATCTGAATTAAATTCACCCATTCCAGTCCATTTTAGTTCACTGATTCCTAAAATGTCAGTGTTCACTCTTGCCATCTCCTGTTTGACCACTTCCAATTTGCCTTGATTCATGGACTTAACACTCCAGGTTCCTATGCAATATTGCTCTTTACAGCATTGGGCATTACTTCCATCACCAGTCACATCCACAACTGGGTGTTGTTTTTGCTTTGGCTCCATCTAGTCATTCTTTCTGGAGTTACTTCTCCACTGACCTCCAGTAGCATATTGCGCACCTACTGACCTGGGGAGTTAATCTTTCAGTGTCCTATCTTTTTGCCTCTTCATACTGTTCATGGGGTTCTCAAGTCCTAAAAGATGATGCTGTGAAAGTGTTGCACTCAATATGCCAGTGAATCTGGAAAACTAAGCAGTGGCCCCAGGAATGGAAAAGGTCAGTTTTCATTTCAATCCCAAAGAAAGGCAATGCCAAAGAATGTTCAGACTACCACACAGTTGCACTCATCTTGCACACTAGCAAAGAAATGCTCAATATTCTCCAAGCCAGGCTTCACAGTACGTAAACTGTGAACTTCCAGATGTTCAAGCTGGATTTAGAAAAGGCAGAGGAACCAGAGATCAAATTGCCAACATCTGCTGGATCATCGAAAAAGCAAAAGAGTTCCAGAAAAATATCTACTTCTGCTTTATTGACTATGCCAAAGCCTTCGACTGTGTGGATCACAATAAACTGTGGAAAATTCTAAAAAAGAGATGGGAATACCAGACCACCTGACCTGCCTCCTAAGAAATCTGTATGAAAATCAAGAAGCAACGGTTAGAACTGGATTTAGAGCAACAGACTCGTTCCAAATAGGAAAAGGAATACATCAAGGCTGTATACTATCACCCTGCTTAATTAACTTATATGCAGAGTACATCATGTGAAATGCCAGGTTTGATGAAACACAAGCTAGAATCAAGATTGCCCAGAGAAATATCAATAACCTCAGATATACAAATGACACCACCCTTATGGCAGAAAGTTAAGAAGAACTAAAGAGTCCCTTGATGAAACGGAAAGAGGAGAGTAAAAAAGTTGGCTTAAAGCTCAACATTCAGAAAACTAAGATCATGGCATCTGGTCCCATCACTTCGTGGCAAATAGATGGGGAAATAGTGGAAACAGTGGCTGACTTGATTTTGGGGAGCTCCAAAATCACTGCAGATGGTGACTGCAGCCATGAAATTAAAAGACGCTTGCTCCTTGGAAGAAAAGCTATGACCAACCTAGACAGCATATTAAAAAACAGAGACATTACTTTGCCAACAAAGGACTGTCTAGTCAAAGCTATGGTTTTCCCAGTGGTCATGTATGGATGTGAGAGTTGGACTATAAAGGAAGCAGAGCATCAAAAAATTGATGCTTTTGAACTGTGGTGTTGGAGAAGACTCTTGAGAGTCCCTTGGACTGCAAGGAGATCCAACCAGTCCATCCTAAAGGAGATCAGTCCTGAATGTTCATTGGAAGGACTGATGCTTGAAGTTGAAGCTCCAATACTTTGGCCCCTGATGAGAAGAACTGACTCTTTGGAAAAGGCCCTGATGCTGGGAACGACTGAAGGCAAGAGGAGAAGGGGACGACAGAGGATGAAATGGTTGGATGGCATCAGCGCCTCGATGGACATGAGTTTGAGTAAACTCCAGGGGTTGGTGATGGACAGAGAGGCCTGGTGCATTTCAGTCCATGGGGTCACAATGAGTTGGACACGACTGAGCAACTGAACTGAACTGAATCTCTGTCTACATATCTCCACTCCAACACTGCACTCAATATCCCTCCTTCTTCAGTAGCCTGATTCCAAAAATGCCATGAGCTCAGCAAAATCCCAAAGCCATTGACCTTATCACCTTCTCACTATCTGTTTATAACCCTTGTCTTTGTGTCCTCTCCCTTCTGGCTTTGATTTCTGGTCCATCATTACATTTCTCTTGCATCAACTTTCAACTTGCACACCTCTCTCTAGACTTGGCAACATGACAACATTTATACACAACTCTCAATCTGTTTTATGCTCACATTCAAACAGTTAAACAAAACTGGATTGGGGGGAAAAACCCACATTCATATGCCAAATCTCAATTTCAATTCATAATTATAAACTTCAAATGGACCTTAAATGCTACCCCAAACACAAATGCATTTATTTCATTAGCTCTCTCATGCTCTGAGGTCACTGTTTCTTACCATATCCTTCTTCCTCAAATCTCAAAACCAACCCTAGTCCTTTCTTTCTGTTAGCTGCTGGCATTTACTTCTTATTTCATTAACAAACTAGATCCACCACAAGAAGTGGCTCCATTCTTCCACCACTGAATCTATAAACCTACCTACTATCTGTGCCTAGTCATGATATCACAGACTTTCAACTGCTGGCAACAGCAAGAGTGCTGATCTGTCTGGATAGACAGCAGCTTTAAACAACCTAAGCCATCACAAGAGTACATAACACTGAAATCGCAGCACAGTCTCTGATCATACACCCTCCCTCCCCTCATTCCTGTGACACTGGACATGCAGCCCATCCCCTGCCTTCTCTTAGGCACTTAATCATATCTGTTTCCATCAGTTCAAGACTATTGCTTCTGCAGTTCTCATTTTTGTCTTCTGCATTATCAAGTGCTTCTGTCTTGGTTGGTTTACCCTCATCTACATAAAAACTTCCTGTAAGAGCCCTTATCATAAAACTTTTTGATTCCATCTGCCTCCTGACTTTCTTTCTCCATTTTGTAACAGTTGTCAATTGTGGCTGTGACATAAAATTCACATTTTATGGCAAGACAACAAGAGTGTTAAAATAAAAAGCCTTCTCTGTCCTCTGGCTATCTCTCTCCCCTTACTGCACACTGTGTATTTACATGACTTATCAACCACATCTCCCCTCATTGAGCAGGAATACCTGCTCAATCATAAAAAGCAACATTCTCCCAGCATCAACCAGACAACTCTTTAAAAGACAGCATACCTTCTTGATCTTGTAAGGGAGTCACTTGACCCACCATGATGATGCTTAAGTCTGGATTATGTGAACTGTCAATAATACATCATTTGATATACAGCCCTCTGTCTCAAAAAACTTATACCTTGACTTCTGATGGGTGGAACAGTTCTCAGAGTTCTCTGAGATGCTCTTTCCCAGTTATAATCCACAAATTTGGCTCAAATAAAAATTTTCATTTCTTTCTTACATCAACTGACTAATCTTTTGTTGACAAGACTATCTTCAGCTTTAAAAAAAAAGTTTTTTTCATTGGAGTATAGTTGCCTTACAATGCTGTGCTATTTTCTGCTTGTACAGCAAAGTGAAACAGCCATACGTATACCTATCAGTCACTTAGTCAATTCAGTCGCTCAGTCGTGTCTCACTCTTTGCAACCAAATGGACCTAAGCATGCCAGGCCTCCCTGTCCATCACTAACTCCCGAGTTCACCCAAACTCATGTCCATTAAGTAGGTGATAGCATCCAACTATCTCATCTTCTGTTATCCCCATCTCCTCCTGTCCTCAATCTTTCCCAGCATCAGGGTCTTTTCAAGTGAGTTGGCTCTTCACATCAGGTGGCCAAAGTATTGGAGTTTCAGCTTCAACATCAGTCCTTTCAATGAACACCCAGGACTGATCTCCTTTAGGATGGACTTGTTGGATCTCCTTGCAGTCCAAGGGACTCTCAAGAGTCTTCTCCAATACCACAGTTCAAAAGCATTAATTCTTCAGTGCTCAGCTTTATTTATAGTCCAACTCTCACATCCATACATGACTACTGGAAATACCATAGATGGACCTTTGTGGACAAAGTAATGCTTCTGCATTTTAATATTCTGTCTAAGTTGGTCATAACTTTCCTTCCAAGGAGTAAGTGTCTTTTAATTTCGTGCCTGCAGTCACCATCTGCAGTGATTTTGGACCCCCAAAAAATAAAGTCAGCCACTGTTTCCACTGTTTCCCCATCTATTTCCCATGAAGTGATGGGACCAGATGCCATGATCTTAGTTTTCTGAATGTTGAGCTTTAAGCCAACTTTTCACTCTCCTCTTTCACTTTCATCAAGAGGCTCTTTAGTTCTTCTTCACTTTCTGCCATAAGGGTGGTGTCATCTGCGTATCTGAGGTTATTGATATCTCTCCCAGCAATCTTGATTCCAGCTTGGGCTTCTTTCAGCCCAGAGTTTCCCATGATGTACTCTGCATAGAAGTTAAATAAGCAGGGTGACAATATACAGCCTTGATGTACTCGTTTTCCTATTTGGAACCAGTCTGTTGTTCCATGTCCAGTTCTAACTGCTGCCTCCTGACCTGCATACAGGTTTCTCAAGAGACAGGTCATGTGGTCTGGTATTCCTATCTCTTTCAAAAAGATGTCCTTTTCATTGTAGGGGACTGAAATGCAAAAGTAGGAAGTCAAGAAACACCCGGAGTACCAGGCACATTTGGCCTTGGAGTACAGAATGAAGCAGGGCAAAGGCTAATAGAGTTTTGCCAAGAGAACGCAGTGGTCATAGTCTTCCAACAACACAAGAGATGACTCTATACATGGACATCACCATATGGTCAACACCGAATCAGATTGACTATATTCTTTGCAGCCAAAGACAGAGAAGCTCTATACAGTCAGCAAAACAAGACCAAGGCCTGACTGTGGCTCAGATCATGAACTTCTTATTGCCAAATTCAGACTTAAATTGAAGAAAATGGGGAAAACCACTAGACCATTCAGGTATGGACTAAATCAAATCCCTTATGATTATTCAGTGGGAGTGACAAATAGATTTAAGGGACTAGATCTGATAGACAGAATGCCTGATGAACTATGGACGGAGGTTCATGACATTGTACAGGAGACAGAGATCAAGACCATCCCCACAAAAAGAAATGCAAAAAGGCAAAATGGCTGTCTGAGGAGGCCTTACAAATAGCTTTGAAAAGAAGAGAAGTGAAAAGCAAATGAGAAAAGGAAAGATATAAACATCTGAATGCAGAGTTCCAAAGAATAACAAGGAGAGATAAGAAAGCATTCCTCAGCGATCAATGCCAAGAAATAGAGGAAAACAATAGAATGGGAAAGACGAGAGATCTCTTCAAGAAAATTAGAGATTCCAAGGGAATATTTCATGCAAAAATGGGCTCAATAAAGGACAGAAATGGTATGGACCTAACAGAAGCAGAAGATATTAAGAAGAGGTGGCAAGAATACACAGAAGAAGTGTACAAAAACGATCTTCACGACCCAGATAATCACAATGGTGTGATCACTCACCTAGAGCCAGACATCCTGGAATGTGAAGTCAAGTGGGCCTTAGGAAGCATCACTATGAACAAAGCTAGTGGATGTGATGGAATTCCCGTTGAGCTATTTCAAATCCTAAACGATGATGCTGTGAAAGTGCTGAACACAATATGTCAGCAAATTTGGGAAACTCAGCAGTGGCCACAGGACTGGAAAAGGTCAGTATTCAATTCAATCCCTAGGAAAGGCAATCCCAAAGAATGCTCAAACTACTGCACAATTGCACTCTTCTCACACGCTAGTAAAGTAATGCTCAAAATTCTCCAAGCCAGGCTTCAGCAATACATGAACCGAGAACTTCCAGATGTTCAAGCTGGTTTTAGAAAAGGCAGAGGAACCAGAGATCAAATTGCCAACATCCGCTAGATCATTGATAAAGCAAGAGAGTTCCAGAAAAACATATATTTCTGCTTTATTGACTATGCCAAAGCCTTTGACTGTGTGGATCACGTATACGTGTAACCTCTCTTCTTTGGATTTCCTTCCTGTTTAGGTCATCACAGAGCACTGGATAGAGTTCCCTGTGCTATATGGCTGATTCTCATTAGTTATCTATTTAATACATAGTAGTGTATCTATGTCAATCCCATTCTCTCAATTTATCCTATACCCTCTTTCTCCAAATGATACATACACCCCAATGTTCATGGTAGCACTGTTTATAATAGCCAGGACACAGAAGCAAGCTATATGTCCAATGAATACATAAGCTATGGCACATATATACAGTGGAATATTACTAAGCCATAAAAAGTAATAAGACTATGCCATTTGCAAACTTTAGTTTCTCTATTTTCCCTTAAAACCATTCCTATCCAATTTCCATGTCCATCACTCCACTGAGATAGATATTGCCATGATTTCCCTACTGTTGAACTCAGTGGTCAATCCTTAGCCACATTTGACATGGTAGATATCATCTTCCTTTTCAAGATATGTCCTCATTGACTTTTAGGACAAAAGCTTCTCTGGTCTCTTTCTACCCGTTGTCCCATTGGCTGTTGAATCCTTCTCATCATCCTGCTCTCTAAATGTTGCAGTGTTTCAGGACTTCTTCCTCTTGCTTCTACTTTCAACCTAACTCACATTCCTTAGGGGACCTCATCCAGAATCATAGCATTAAATCCTATTTCCCTATATGCCGGCAACTCCCAACTTTATATCTGCAACCAGATTTCTCTTCTGAACTCAAGACTCCTGTATCAAACTACCTTCTCCATGTGCTTATCTAATTGCAATCCTAAAACCATCTTTTAAGTAAAACAGAATCATTCAACTTCCCCTCCAAACCTATTAATGTCCTACTGTTTCCTGCTTAAGGTAAACAATATTTCCATTCACCCACTGTTCAGACTGAATCTTTATATTTTTTTCTCTTTCTACACATCTAGTTTATCAACAAATCTCAGAGGCTCTGTCCTTCAAATGCATCCCAGTTCTACTTCTCACTCTTTTATAGCTCTATATAACTATACTTTTAGTCCAGGAAAATACCATCCTCTACTTGAAAGTGAAAATGTTAGTCATTCAGTAATGTCCAACTCTTTATGCCCCCACAGACTGTAGCCTGCCAGGCTCCTCTGTCCATGGGATTCTCCAGGCAAGAATAATGGGTCGGTACTTGGAACCCTGCGATAGACTCCTAACTGTTCTCCTTTTCATACCCTTGCCCCGACCCCCCCCCCACCACCTCCATAATTGTATTATAAACCCAGCAGTCATGTTAGTTTATGTTCTTCTTAAATCATAAATCTGATCGAATTTCTCTTCTGCTCAGGACCCTCCATGTTTTCTCATCACACTCAGCATAAAACTCAAAATCCTTCCTTTCATGTCCTGGCCCTCCCTCTCCCAGCTCCAGATTTTGTCTTCCAAGAACTTGCAGGCTGCTTCTTAATTTGATCCAATAGCACTCTGGAAACCTCCCTGACCTATGGGCAATGATAGTCATTTCTTTCTCTGTGGTTCTATATGTAGCAGACACAACCTTTGCTCTCCCAGATAAGCGTGCAAGTTATAATCACATCTCCAGTATGTTTCCCATGAGCCACTCAAATCTCGCACTTCAGAAAAATCCATTGTTCTCCATTTGAGCTTTTTCCAGCCTCACCTACTCTCTTTACCCTGTTCCTACCCATGAAAGTGAGAGAAAGTGTTAATTGCTCACTCGTGTCCGACTCTTTGCTACCCCATGGACTGTAGCCCGCCAGGCTCCTCTGTCCATGGGATTCTCCAGGCAAGAGTCCTGGAGTGGGTTGCCAGGCCCTTCTCCAGGGGATCTTCCTGACCCAGGGATCAAACCCAGATGTCCTGCATTGCAGGCAGATTCTTTATGGTCTGAACCACCGGAAATTCTTACCCATGAACTGACCAAGAATTCTAGGGTTTGCTCAGCCTAAAGGGAGAAGTAGATGGAGGATCTTCTATTCCTTCATTAGACCCTGGATTTCTTGAGAAATCTTTGCCCCCGCCCCCCAAACTAGCTCTCCTTACCAGGAAGGGAGAAGATGGTTTTTATTAAGCTTCTTAAAAGACAAACAAAAAATCACAAGTCTTCTTACCCATATACCAAGGCACATTTTGATTATTTATCTTAACGAAAAGTATAACTTAGTGGGACCAAAAAAAAAAACCTATTTCTCCAGATAAGATTTTATTGTTGCACACAGCACAGACACTCAGTATGTCTGTTTACAAGGCTGCCTTTCCTGTTAAAGTGCAGCGTCCTTGAGAAGAGAAGTGTTTCTTATCACAAAACCCTACTTATTATCAGATGCAGAATGCACACAGTAAGCGTTAACATCAGCAGGATTGAGTTTTAAACAGACAGACTGATAAGTAGGTATATCAAAACAAGGCTCAATAGGCACTGATGGGCAGAGCTCTATTTTGTTTTAGGAAATATAACTGGTTGATTGACCACAGAGTTCTGTGTTTATTTTACTTGTCTCCTGCTTTTCTTTTAAAATGTGTTTAAAAGAATTAATCTTTCTCTGATTACTAGAAGGAAATGGAGCATATTCCATGCCTTTTCTGGCTTACTCATGGGTAACAGAATCTCTCATTTTAAATCACAAGCTAAGGGCAAGAGGAGAAGGGGGAGGCAGAGGATGAGATGGTTAGATAACATTACTGACTCAATGTACATGAGTTTGAGCAAACTCTGGGAGATAGTGAAGGACAGGGAAGCCTAGCATGCTACAGTCCTTGGGGTTGCAAAGAGTGGAACATGACTTAGTGACCGAACAACAACAACAGCGTGAATCCAGTTTGAGATGTTAATCAGAGGGTGGATTTTCCTTCCTCCTTCCCCGGGCTAAAACCTATGGCTGCCTTCTTTTAAAAAAGAAGGTATGATGAGGTCAGCTCTTTTTCCACTCATCCTGTTCCCTACTAGCTAACTGCACTCTCCAACTTGCCTGAGTGAAAGCTGGCAGAGAGAAGAAATAGGTGATAGGAAAGTTTACTCGACAGATGACTTCCTCCTTTCTGTTCCGGCTAATAGTCAAGATCAATGTTCCTTTTTAATGGGTAATCCCATGATGGAGAACTCTGTTCAAACCATTCTTTGACCTGGACAGAGCAAGTTCATCCTCAGCTCCCCGGACTCTGGCACTCGCCTCTTACTAGAAAAACTTGGTCCTCGGGGGTGGTTTATTTGACAGGAACCAAAAGGATACAATGGCTTTCTCGCTCATGTCACCATATCTGATTCATAGGAGACATTCACACATCGATTGCTCTGAAACTCCGGAGTACAAGACAGGCTCCATTATCCTGCTGCCAAAGCCGCTTGAGCTTTCTCTGTCCTTTGATCTCTCAAGGGCAGGGAATTCTTTCAAACTCTCCAAATGACCCACTGGTTGCACCCCCACATCCCTACATAACACACACACACACACACACACACACTCACACTCACACTGACATTCACACAGGGCTGAATGCAAAGGAGATTTGTGTCTTTCCCTTCCCCTTGAGTATGGGAAAGGTAGAGACCCACAGCATAGCAACTCCTCTTTCTCAAGAAAATGTCACGTATCTTGACTCTTTCATCTCTATAACCCCTCTCTTTCGGTTTCAGGAAATGCCAAGTAATTTATGATTGTCTATTGGACATCACAAATTTTAGCTTGTTGGGTGCTAGATTTTATGTCAGTTACATGACTTAGGATAAGACTGATCCTTTCAAGACTTGTTTGTAAGTTTGTTAGTACATATCCAGAAAGTGAGAGTCACTCAGTCGTGTCTGGCTCTTTGTGGCCCTATGAGCTATACAGTCCACAGAATTCTCCAGGCCAGAATACTGGAGTGGGTAGCCTTTCCCTTCTCCAGGGGATCTTCCCAACCCAGGGATCAAACCCAGGTCTCCCATATTGCAGGCATATTCTTTACCAGCTGAGCTACAAGGGAAGTTAAAGAATACTGGAGTGAATAACCTATTCCTTCTCCAGGGGATCTTCCCAACCCAGGATTCAAACCAGGGTCTCCTGCATTGTAGGCAGATTCCTTACCAACTGAGCTATCAGGGAAGCCATGTATCCGGAGCAGTTTCTAATGTAAAACTAAGTAACCAAGGCTATACTAAGCACTAAGGCTATGTCCTTCCGAGGACTTTACCAACTTCTCTGTGTTATGATGCCTCCTCCCTTAAGTTGATGGGGATGCGAATTATTTCCTTCCCTTTGTGAACTCTGGGAATCAGTCAGCCTGTTGGAGTTTTACACCATGAATGCATACATCAATATTCAGCCAGAGATTCCTGAGGATGCTTCTGCAGATTGTTTCTATTCACTTCTCTCTCCTTAGGCTTTTGATTTCTGTTTTCCCAATCAGAGAAATCTGGGACTTCATTTAAGCTGCCCTTCCTTAGGCTGGGATCTGGAAAATGCCTCCAGGGGGGTGATAACAGAGCCCACTAGACCTGTTCCCTTCTCTCAGAGATCACAGTCTTGCACCGTGTGTTGCCCAATGTCTTAGAGCAAACGTTTGATATATTTTTACCAATTTCTAGTTGTTTGCAGGGGGAGAGCAATTCCTAGCCTTTACTCCCTCGTGGGCGGGAGTGAGAGCCACTCTGACTTCTTTATAAAGGTTGTTTTACCTAACTGCATGTAACTCATGAATCCAAGAGTCCAAGAACCAGTTCTCAACCATTTCTTTTATAAACTCTGCATATGGTGATGGGGCTCTGGCATTTTGGATACTATCTTATCCTGCTAGCTCTAGGGAAATTTTAATCTCCTCTTATAAAAGCTCTCCTCTTATAAAAGTCAGCAGTATGGAAAAATTAGATTTATTCACTTAATAGATCTGGAGTTAAATTTGCTTTTACTATAAACTTGCTTTACAGTCTTAGGCACTTCACTGCTCTGTGTCTCAGATTCCCTATAAGAAAATGTGGATAATAATTCTTGGCCCACTCATTGCTTCAGAATTAGATATAGATTGAAATGAAGGAATAATGACATAGCACTTTGGAAGAGGCGATGCTATAAACTGAGGAAAGGAAGAAGGGAATGTAACCATTTCTATGCCCCTCCCTTCAAATATCAGTAACTGTACAGTAATGAACATTCATTGTTTAATGTAGACTATATAAATACCTCCTTAGGCAGTAGCAGTATTACCACCACTTTTACTTTATTATTCTTAATGCAACAGTTGAGAATGTGAAAGTTCAAACAATTTGCTCTATTTTACAGAGCTACTAAGGAGTAGAGCTGGAATCTGAACACTGTATTATGTTCCTTGGTTTAAAAACATCTTCCTTAAACACAAAATGCTTCCTTTCCTTTGCCTTCAAATAATGTCTTTTTCGTCTTTTATGGGCCAACTGGCCTGCCTATCGTTGGATACGTACCTGTGTATCTGTAAGAAAGCTTAGAAATACATGGCCGTTTATTCTGCCTTTCACCTTTAACAGTTATTGTCGAAGAATTGATGCTTTGGGGCTTCCCTGGTGGCTCAGATGATAAAGAATCCACCCGCACTGTGGGAGACCTGGGTTTGATCCTAGGGTCGGGAAGTTCCGCTGGAGAAGGGAATGGTTACCCACTCCACTATTCTGACCTGGAGAATTCCATGGACTGTAGAGTCCATGGGGTCGCTGGACACCACTGAGTGACTTTCACTTCACTTGTTAGAATTTTGTTTTCATCCCCCAGAAATAAGAGTTTACAAACTATAGCTGTGGCAACCCACCTTTCTTATTAGTTTCCCTAGCAGGGAACCTTGAAACATTTTTGCTTATCTTAAGTTACAAGACCTCTGCAAACCCGTTCCTTGCATGAAAACTATCCACCCTGTGTCTGGCCCCCCACCAGCTAGCCAAACTCATGTCCCAGGTTTGCAAATCTTTTTTGTGCTACAGTAGTGAGGTTAGTGAGAAGAGTTGAAAACTAGCCAAAACAAGGACTGGAAAAATTCAGGACACTTAAAACAAGTCCCGGGGGTGACTATTAATTCCATCATCAAATATGTGAAGAGTTGTCACAGGAAAGAGGAATCAGTTGTCTTGCAGGAATTCAACTAGTAGAAAAAAAAGACCTCTTGTAGAATTGAGGGAAGATGCATTTAGACTCAACAAGAGGAAGGACATCCTACGGGGTAGATCAAGAATAAAATAAGCTACTTGGGTAAGTCATAGGTTCTTTTTCCCAGAGAAAAAATCATGGGGGAGGGGCTTGATTATCACTTTGTGGAAGATTTGAATACAGGAGGGGTCCTTCTCTTGGGACCTACAGAAATCTCTGGTAGTCCAGAATGGGGCCCAAGAAGCTGACAAATCCTTAAAGAATTGTGTTATGAACTGAAATGGCAATTTTTTTAGGGGAGAGGGCTTATAGCTTAGAGAAATATCAACCTCAGATATGCAGATGATAACATTCTAATGACAGAAAGCAAAGAACTAAACGGCCTCTTGATGAGGGTGACAGAGGAGAGATAAAAAGCTGACTTGAAACTCAACATTCAAAAAACTAAAATCATGACATCTGGTCCCATCATTTCATGGCAAATAGAAGGGGAAAAAAGTGGAAGCAGTGATAGATTTTATTTTCTTAGGCTCCAAAATCACTCTGGATGGTGACTGCAGCCATGAAATTCAAAGACACTTGCTCCTTGGAAGAGAAGCTATAACAAACCTAGACAACGTGTTAAAAAGCAGAGACATCACCTTGCTGACATACATCTGTATAGTCAAAGATGTGATTTTTCCAGTAGTCATGTATGGATGCGAGAGCTGGACCATAAAGAAGGTTGAGTGTCAAAGAATTGATGCTTTCCAATTGTGGTGCTGGAAGAAGACTCTTGAGAGGCAACAAGGAAATCAAACCAGTCAACCCTAAAAGAGAGCAACCCTGAATATTCCCTGGAAGGACTGATATTGAAGCTGAAACTCCAATACTTTGGCCACCTGATGCAATGAGCTAACTCACTGGAAAAGACCCTAATGCTGGGAAAGATTAAAGGCCAAAGAAGGAAGTAGCAGAGGATGAGGTAGTTAGATAGTACCACCGACTCAATGGACATGAATCTGAGCAAACTCCAGGAAATAATGGAGGGCAGGGGAGCCTCCAGGGATGCTGCAGTCCATGGAGTTGCAAAGAGTCAGATATGATTTCGTGACTGAACAACAACAGAAATAGTCAAAAATCTCCAAGACTAAAGACCAGAAAATAAGTATGTGAAACACAGAAATTACATTCTACTTCATTTTTTCAAGGGAGATTCCTATTTTGAAAGAGAGATTATATTGTCTGATTTCTGATGTCCTTCATACCTTTAACATTCTGTTTTCAAATTAAGTGCAAAAGGGACTAAACAAATGTTTAGGAAATACAAGCTGTAGTTCAGATTAATGGCAAAAATAAAATGATAGTAGAAAAAACATTTAAACTATGCCTTGGCCACTTACTAGGTCCACTTACAATACATCAAGGTGTTTTCTCTCAGATAGAAGAACAAAATTAAAGTTTACTGCTGGACATTATCCAAAACTTCCTATCACTCAAGAACCTGATTTTGAGAGAGTGAGCTAGAGAAACAATACTGTATAATTAAAGAAACCAATTAAAAAGAGTCCCAATTAATATTTCCCCTATGGAAGCAGAAGGATTTTGGAATGCAACGAAATATTTAGAAAACACCAACATCAAATTTTAAAATATCTGAGAATAAAAGAAGAAATTTCAATTAACAATCCAAAACTTGAGGCACAGAACTATTTGTACCATTGGAGCATTTCAGACCTCTTGTCAAATTGGAGCTTTCAGTATCTCCGTCTCCCCATCAACCATCTTTTCTCACCCCAGCACTCCTCTCCCTGCCCCTTTCTTTGCCCAGAAACATTCCCTTGTGGATTTTGATGTGCCTGCAAGTACACCTGCTGGTTCTACCTACAGAATCAGGACCTTTAAGCCCATTCAGAGAATTTACATGACAAAAATAGAAGTAGATTTCCAGAGCTTTCAGCTTGAGTAGCACAAGATTTAAAAATACGCCCTGTACATTTCAATCCCTTATTTAAAAAGAAAAAAAAAAAACCTTTTACATTTAGAAAAACAACTTCAGTTCTATTCACCCAGGGGGATGACTCATTTCCCTAAGCTCTTTATTTTTTGAAACTTTTGAATCTCAGTCATAATAAGATTGCTCTAACAAAGCTGTTGTAAGTACCTTGGTTTTGCCTGAAATATCTAGGATTCTCACAGCAGTTTATAACAAAGGAAATATTTAATAATACAATTTTTAAAATTACTTCATTAGTTTTCCTTTAACAAGGTAAATACAGAAATTTTTAAACCAAATTCTATATGAGATTTTGAACTTGAAATTTCAGAATCAGGATTCGGAATTTGAGGTCTCATAATATTGGACAGGAGAAGGCAATGGCAACCCACTCCAGTGTTCTTGCCTGGAAAATCCCAGGGACGGGGGAGCCTGGCGGGCTGCCGTCTATGGGGTCACATAGAGTCAGACACAACAAAAGCGACTTAGCAGCAGTAGTAGCAGCAATATTGGACATGTCCTGACTACACCTAGAAGAAAGGAGGTATAATTGAAGTAAAGAAAAATAAGTTTAAAAGATAAAAAGTTTCTCCTCGAGTCAACTTAAATTACTTAATAAGCAAATATTTTTATGAAATTGAGAGGTGGAAAATCACCCAACAATAGTTATAGAACAGAAATTAATGAAATGTGGCATGTAGCAATTCTATCTTATTATGAATAGAGAGATAACACATGTCTAGTTTATTCAGATCTTATATCCTGAACTGATGTGTAAGACGAGAAGCAGAGTGTTGAAGTATCGAGACTCCAAAGAGGCAAGGATTAAATTAGGTACCCAAGAGAACACCACAGTGAACACATTTCCCTATCAGTTTTTACTTCTATGAAGGAATGTTAAGCATACACACACACACACACACACACACACACACGCACATATATATGGAATGCTAAATATTAAGAAAAAGAGACAAGTTTGATAAACACTAGTCAACTTGAGGATCAGATATCTTTCTTTGTCTGTTGATAACCTACTGGATTCCTAGGGATTTACATTAAGATTCCAGATTCTTCATTAATAATATCCATACACCACAACCTCAACCACCAACATTAAAACTTTATCAAAGGAAATAAAACTGGCTTCATCCTGAATTTGTTTTTAATTTGAAAGATTTCCCCTAAAATTTTTACTAAGAAAAGATCATTTCTTTGAAGAAAATAACATAACTTGACTTCATTACTCTTATGTTATTGTTTGGCCTGTGTCTTTACTGACAGTTTAATGAGAGACTAGAGGTTCTTGACAACTGATGATGCATATGTTTAAATATCTCCAATAAGTTTCTTCTGGTGATGACTAGAAACTTCTAGAAATCAGGGAAAAAATTCTTCAACACACTTCAGGCAGTAAATGGAGCATACAAATAAATTCACTGGCAAAAATCACATGGAACTCTTCAAGGAATTGGCAGTTTAAGAGATGTGGGGACTTCCAACTCCTTTGGTGAAGCATACGCCAGTTTCTGCTTCATGGAGTCATTTAGAAGTATGGTTTGGGGGGCAGACAGGACAGCTTCTTCAATGATTTTCTGCAGATACAATCTTCTGAGCAACAGAGATGGCATTTAGTGAAGACTAGAATGCTTCCCAGGTGGCACCAGTGGTAAAGAATCCACCTGCCAATGCAGGAGACACAGGTTTGATCCCTGGGTCAGGAAGATCCCCTGGAGAAGGAAAAGGCAACCCACTCCAATATTCTTGCCTTGGAAACCCTACGGACAGAGGAGCCTGGCAGGCTACAGTGCATGGGGTCTCAGAGTTGGACACGACTGAGTGACTGTGAGCACACAGGATGCTGATGCCAAGATTTTCTGGATTCTACTTCACCTTTCCTGCATTGGAAACCTGTACTCATCTTTGACAACATAACTCAGGATTAACTTCCCATGAAGTCTTCCCTCTTGTCCGTCTCTGCACCCTTCCTCAACTCCATCACTCCTTCGGGTTATATTTGTACTCTACCCTGAGTCAGTGATCTCCTCACACAACATTCTTGCTCCTCAATTAAATCTCCTTCATTCATTCTATAAAATTTATTAAATACCTGCTGTTCCAGGTTTGTACAGTGAACTCCTTGAGACCAGACACTCTATCTCTTCAAAACTGACTGCTTCTCATAGGTGTTCAGTAAATAGCTATGCTGAGTTGAATTTCCTATCCCATCTCTGTTTACCCTTCTGGTGACTTCCACTGGATCTATGGTGGAATAATTTATGAGTAGGTATCGGATTGGTTGCTAAACTTCCACAAGTGTAAGTCACTAAGAAAGGAGGGAGCTCATTATTTTTCTTATAGCATAAATTTAACCACTTTTCTGCAGATATCTTACTAAAAAACATCCAATGTGGCACAGATTGGTGACTTACCATCATGTCCAGATTTTCACTCTTATTTGTGAAGAGAAAGAATTTATAATCTGAAAAATTAATTTCTCCTTATGCAATCAGTTTGGGTTTCCAGAAAGAGAGGGAGGACATTAACAAAGAGGGTCAAGATATGAAGACCATATCCATCATGGTTCTTCACTGATTCTTGGGTCTCAACAGACTAAGCTAAGCCATCTCTCTTGGGAGTGTCGCTACAGGTAACTTTTCTCTCAAAGAGTACTCCCCACCCCCCAGCTTAGGCCGCACAAATATAGGGTTCACTTCAGTAGAAGCAATAGCACTCTTCACCTCTCTACTGATCATAATCTGTGTTGTTATAGACCAGTAAAACATGTGGCCTAGGAGTCACAGGGTGAGGAAACCTGAACTTTCAGCCATGCTGCCTGCTTCATGTTAGAAGCAACAGGGGACTATGGTGGATGGCTAGCCCAATGTATTAGTGTACTACAGTTGCTCTAACAAGTTTCCACTGGGTAAGTGGCTTACTCAACTTTACTATTCATCATCTGACAGCTCCAGAGGCCAGATGTTTCACTAAATCAGAGGGTTGACAGGGGTGCAGTGCTTCCAGAAGCTCTAGAGAAGCAGTTTCCTTGCTTCTTTCAGCTTTCAGAGCCTCCCTTCCACCTTCAAAATGAACAATCATAGCACTCTGACCTATGTTTCCATTGTCACGTTTCCTTCTGTCATCGACCCTTTTGACTTCCTCTTTTCCCCTATTGAAAGCTTCTTTACTCAGTCCCGTCTGACTCTGCAACGCTATGAACTGTGGCTCACCCGGCTCCTCTGTCCACGGGATTTCCCAGGCAAGAATACTGGAGTGGATTGTCATTTCCTTCCCCAGGGGATCTTCCCGACCCAGGAACTGAACCCCGTCTCCTGCACTGCAGGCAGATGCTTTACCCTCTGAGCCACCAGGGAAGCCCCTTTATGTATTTTCCCCTATAATGTATTGTGATTTTAGTGGGCCCACCCAGATTATGGGATAATCTCCCCATCTCAGAATCCTTAGCTTAATCTCATCTGAGAAGTCCCTTTTGCTGTGTGGGGTAATATTCAGAGATTCCAGGAGTCATTATTTTGCCTGTGACAACCAAGTATACTTAGCCAATTAAATGGAGTTGAAATGACAGTAGAAAACACTTGCTCAATAGTACTACATGCATTATTAGAAGTACTTCACATATGTTAGTTCATTCAATCCTCACAGAAAAACTGCTGAGAAATCTGAGACCCAGAGAAGTTAAGTAGCTAGGCCAAGGTCACACAGCTGGGAAGGTGTGGGACAGGACACAGACTCAGTCCATCTGATGCCAGAAGACACAACCATGCCCACACCACAATGTCATTGCTGAAGCAGTAAGAAAGATACCCACTGAATTATTTGCAGAAGACTCTATGCTCTATATTATTTCTTTTCCTGTTACAGTATGTGTTTGTCATAATAGTGATTTATAGCAAGAAATGTGTATTTGGTTTCAATCCCTGTTTCTGGCACAGAGCTCCTAAAAGCTTCACCTTAGGAAAGTGATAAGATGGACAAAGTTGTCTTGATATTCATAACAAAACCATTTAAAAAAAACATTTATATATTCACCAATATCATATGATATCCCTGATATGTGGAATCTAAAAAGAAATGGTACAAATGAACCTAGAGAAAGAGACTCCCAGTCTTAGAGAACAAATTTATGGTTGGCCAGGCGGATGGATGGGAGAAGGGATAGTTAAGGAGTTTGGGATGGACAGGTCCACACTGCTATATTTAAAACTGATAACCATAACAAATCCCTTTAATCACACAGGAGTTTGTGTTAATGAGGTGATATCTGGACTGCACTAGCTACCAAAGGAACCAAGCATGTGATTGGAGGGTTTGGACTTCCAGTTCCACCCTGACCTCCAAGGAAGGGGTTGAGTCCAACCACTGGTGTCCAGTGTTTTAATCTGTCATGTCTATGTAATGAAGCTTCCATAAAACTCCCCAGAAGAATGGGGTTCTGAGAGCTTCTGGGCTGGTGGAGATTTGAGAAGCTCCCAGCCCCTTCCCACATGCTTTTCCTTATGCAGCTTTTCCACCTGTCTCTTCCTGAGTTATACCCTCTAAAATAAACAGGCAGTCTAGGAAGCAAAATGTTTCTGAGTTTTGTGAGCCACTTGAGTAAATTAATCAAACCTGAGGAGGGTGTCTGGGGACCCCTGATTTAGAGCCAGTTCCTTTGCTATTGGTGCCTTAAGGGGAAGGAGATTGGGGATCGGGGGTGGAAGAAGCACTCTTGTGAGCCTGAACCTTTAACCTGCAAGATCTGAAGCTGTCTCCAGGGAGATAGTGTCAGAATGAAGTTAATTTCTTGGTGGTATGGGAAAAAAAAAAAAAAAACCCACACTTGGAATTGGAGCTATTATAATCCTAATATTTAAAGCTTGGCCTTTGTGAGTAGCAAGAAATTATTTCAACAGAATATACAGACTGATAATACCCCAGAATCAGCACACCCTTTCAGTAGTGTTTGCTCACATTAGTGTCCCCGGAACACGATAACGCTATTATCGAACAATAGATAGTGCTTGTCTCACAGCCTGTTAGGATCTGAAGCTCTGGTCTAATAACTGTTTAAATACTCAAGTTGTGATATAGCTTAAAGAATCTACTTGAAGGAAAATGGTACTTAATTGCATTCTATTTTTTTTTCCCCCAAATCGGAGAACAGAAGAAGGGTCTTGATAGTCTCCTCTGAAAACCTGTTTCTCTTCTATTTAGGGATGGTTTTGATATAATTGACTTCCTACAGTTGCTAATGTTTGTTAAATACAGTGAATTCTGGAAGAAAATGAAAAGGCAGAGAAAGTAGCCTAGAAGAAAATTCACAATGAACTGCTGATAAGATACACAGGGTGTTTCTGAGAGAATCTTTACAGTTGGTGGAATTAAATTACTGCTCTGGGTATCTATTTTTTAAGGAAAATGTGTTTTTGCCTAATCCAATTTCAGCATAATTCGTATCCCTGTAACACTCCGAGAACACTGGCATATGGTTACATGAGATATAAATTGAGAGTATGATTAAAAATCACTGGCGTTTCGATTTCAATTATATTTCACAAAATAGACTCCAGGGAAAATTGCACAAGCAAGACCACAATCCACTGCAAGACAGGAGTGGGGAAAAATCTCCTACACCCACATACACAAGCACACACACTACAGCCCTCTGTGCATCTGCCCAGGCACCATATTCCCCAGGTAAACTCCCAACACGGCTGGCCTCTCAGGAACCAGCCAGCTCTGCTTGGTTTGACTTGACGCAAGAGTTCAAAGGTTCCTGCAAGCCATCTGTGATGCCTGAACCAAAGAACAGTCCAGTTTCCTAAAAATCTAGTCAGAACTGGGATCAACTCACACTCACCACTATTTGACCTTGGGCAATTTAATCTTTCTTGAAAATGACCTTGAAGCATAATTTTGAAAACTGAGAAATGATCTAAATTTCTGGACACATAATAGGTGTGAAACATAATATATTTAAGTCAGAACTTTTTTCCAGCTGAGATCAGAGGCCTTGTTTTATTCATTTTTGTATCCTTAGAGCCTGGCAGGATTTCTGGCACATACTAAATGTTCGACATATTTGCCAAGTTAAAAACAAAGATTCAGGCTTTCCATTTTTCTACTCTTAACTCATCTTTAACTCTTCATGGGGGTACTGCTCCCCAAGTTATAGAAAAGGGGAAAGGTGAAAGGGGTCATTTTTATGAAAGTAAGAATTTTAAGAACAAAAATAAATTCTTCCCTCCTTAATCATGACAGATGGGAATTTCAAGTTCCTCATTTTGTTTTAAGGAGCTAATAAGGAGTTCATAAATCTCAATTACTTCTGTGAAGTTAAAAGCAGCTGCAGGTCTGCTAAGCATGATTCTCACCTCTGAACAGCCCTGGCACCTTTATTAAAACATTGGAGGGGGAGAAGGGCCCAGGCATATTTCAACCTTGGGCTGACATTACAGTAGTGAAGTTTCCTTCTCATTTTGACAAAAGTGAAGAAAAAGCACAGATAGGGCCAGGTCACCTGTAAGATGCCATGTCACATGTTAAATGACATAGAGCCAGCAGTTTTACAATTGATCTCAGTTGAGTTTTAGAAGGGCTTCCCAGGTGACACTCGTGATAAAGAACTCAGCTGCCAGTACAGGTAAGAGACCTGAGTTTTCGATCCCTGGGTCGGGAAGATCCCCTGGAGGAAAGCATGGCAACCCATTCCAGTATTCTTACTTGGGAAATCCCATGGACAGAGAAGCCTGGTGGGCTACAGTCCATAGGGTCACAAAGAGTCAGACACGACTGAAGCAACTAAGCATCCATGCATGTTTTAGAATGAGCCAATCTCTGTGTAGAGTCAGTGAAGAGACAAATTAATAAATATTTATGCCCTTGAAACTCATTATCTTTTCCCTCCTAGCTAACTACTCTCTTAAAAGTATACATGACATGTACAATATTTCATATATATAACATAAAAATATAGATATGTATATCACTGAAGTGACTGAAGACATTAAAAGATGCTTACTCTTTGGAAGGAAAGCTATGACACACCTAAACAGTGTATTAAATAACAGAGTTATTACTTTGCCAACAAGGGTCCAAAAAGTCAAAGCTATGATATTTCCAGTAGTCATGTACAGATGTGAGAGTTGGACGATAAAGAAGGTTGAGCACCAAAGAATTGATGCTTTCGAACTGTAGTGCTGGAGAAGGCTCCTGACAGTCCCTTGGACTGCAAGGAGATCAAACAAGTCAATCCTAAAGGAAATCACCTCTGAATATTCATTCGAAGGACTGATGCTAAAGCTGAAGCTACAATAATTTGGTCACCTGATGAGAAGAGCTGACTCATTGGAAAAGACCGTCATGCTGGGAAAGATTGAAAGCAAAATGAGAAGGAAGTGGCAGAGGATGAAATGGTTAGATAGCATCACTGACTCAATGGATATGAATTTGAGCAAATTCTGGAAGAAAGTGACGGACAGGAAAAACTGCACGCTGCAGTCCACGGGGGCACAGAGAGTCACATACAACTTAGCCACTGAACAACAATAACAACACATATATATTCTCAGTTTTCCAGATTAAAAAAATAATAGAACCCCTTTTCTCTACTCCTTGTACTAGTTTCCCATGGCTGCTATAACAAAGTACACAGGCTGGGTTCCTTAAATGTTTAAGCAACAAAAATTTATTTTCTATATCAGCAACAAACAGCATAGTGTTTGGCATTTAATAATGACTCAAAAAATGTTTTTTGGATGACGCTTGAGTGGTAAGTAACATGGTCTCTAACATTTCACATGCCTCCTCAGTCTACCGCTTCAGTCACCAAGAAGGATACAAAATATTGAGTCCTCAGATACCCACTGCATTGCAAAAGTTCACTTTACAGCACTTCGTTTTCATAAGAGATCTACATTAGCAATTGTTCCGCTAACCAAAAGAAATCAGAAGAGGATTTTTCCATTTACAAAAGGAGAAAAGTGGAGAAACATGTATTGAGGTTTATATCTGGGTTAAGATCATGAGCATGCACTTTGAGTCACATAAATTAAGTCTGAATTCTAGGTCTAGCTGTGGACTCTTGTGCCCATATCTAAATTCTCCTAACCCTGCAGTTTCTTATCTAAAGTATTGCTGATTAAAAGAAAAAAAAATATGAGTAGAGTCGATTTCATTTCAAAAAGTTTTGTAAGAATTCAAGGCAATAATGCATATGGTGTGCCTGGTACACTGTAGTATTATTTTTGGTTAATATTATGACCTCATTTATTTGGAGTACCTTCACTAGTTGCTAATGAAGTTAACTCGATGCTAATGAAGCACTTGATCAACTCAGAGTGGTGAGCCAGGATTTATCCTCCAAAGAACTGAATTAATGATGCTTTATTGAAACTAATTAAATTACTACAGAGAAGTTCAACAAAGTTAGTTTGACATTTTGAGATTGTTGACATCATTGCTTTCATCCTGTGTTCAGTTACGTGGAGAAATGTACCATCTCTAGCTCCAAGGTAATTTAGAGTAATACGGTTGTATCACTTGTTCTCATGTGAACACCTTCAGTGAAATAGGCATTAGAAATTATTTGTATTCCCTAAAAGATTCTGTTTAAAGAAATGTGCCTGTTTGGCGGAAGAGGGGGAGTTCTTTGGGAATTAAAATGTGTGTCTGTTGACATTCAAGACAGAAAATATATAAATTTGACAAATTTTAGTAAAAATGCAATTCCACACTAGCTAATTTGCTAGTGTTATATTAACATTCACAACTAGCCCAGAAATTAGATTTGTATTGATTAGCCTTCCAGAACTGTCAAAGGAAGTAGATTTCCAGGGATTTTTCAAGATGACAAAGGACACCTGGAAAAACTCAGATTTGGAATCAGATTAATAGTTGAATCTCAACTCACTTATTTACTAGCTGTGTTATTTAGAGAAATGTATTTAACTACTGAGTCTCAGGTAAAACAGTTTAGATATTTACCCATAGTTCTCTGTGTGTATGTGTGAGTGTAGGGAGGCCAAATGAAAAAATAAATATGAAGATGCCTTATAGGTGATCACCTTGTATTTAAGATCCCAGGAGATAAAGTAGTAAGAAATGAGACTGTCAGTTTCGGCTACACTACGAGAAAAAAACTGGGGATGTTTAGAGCCTTCTTATCTTTGTTCCATGTCTCTCCTCAGACAGAAATCAGAAATCAGATTTCAATAACCCCCCACTTACCTCCTCATCTTTCCCTTTATATTTTATCTCTGCTCAGTATCTACCTGATTACACAGAAAAGTCTAAAGACAATGCCGTGGTTGCAAATGACCCTAACCCTGGACTTTTCACACTTTTTTCCAAATACCAACCCCAAAACACTGTTGCTGCATTCTTCCTGCATATCAATTTTCTAACAGACTATGCCTTATAGTACTCTAAAGGCGCACAAATGTTCTATGTGTCCTCAGGATTGAGTTTGAAATGACCTAGTTTTCTTTTGTGTCTCCTATAGAGTCAAAAAGAACAAAGATTTGAAGTCCAGTACTAGGGTGGTGGTTCTGATAAGAAGTGCCTGGTGTTGCTTATTTTCTTGGTTGTTTTGAAGCTGGATAGAATTTAAACCATAAGCACTTCCTTTAAAACATCTCTTCTCTGTTAACACATTAATCATATATTGGGATGCACTCAGCAAGACCCACGGGCACTCTTCACACCAGGAATTGAATTCTCTTGGTAATAGAAAACTGAACCAGTATCTTATTGTCATATCAAATCCCATTATTTTTGCTCAAGTTCAATTTAGAACAAAGGTCAATTGAAAAACAAAACAGTCCAATGAAGACCCAAGGAGAATTTTTAACTAGGAAGGCATGCTGTGATAACTTTCTAGTAACTGGAAAATTCCATTCAGGAAATTATCTCTATTCAAAGGTTTCTGAGTCACTGTTTTGTATGGCAGGTATCCTGGCAGATTAAAGAAAAGTGGTATTTATTAGATGATGATTATGGTGAATTTTGATTGTTCATTGGGCCCATCAGAGTTCAAATATTTCTGGTTCCAAAGTATCACAATAAGATACCTTTTTTTAGTTAGAGACCACATTTTACTTAGACCTGTTAATCATTCTTCCTGGTAAAACATTTTCACCTGAGATTTTTTTTGAAAAAAGCAACAATACAGGAGAGTAAATCGTAATTACAAAAACATCAGCAGCATAGGCTTAAAATATTTTGCTCTTCATTAATTATATGTTCCCTCTTCCCCTTAAATACATCATCAGGGAGCATCATGAATGATTATGTAAAAAACTTACCATGAGTTCGGGAGTTAGGAAATAAGATGTTTGTATTTGTTTACTTCAGTAAACAAATTTGGGACTAACATGTCAAAAGAGAAATGATAAGGAAATTTTTCATTTTTGATTAAGGTCAATGCAGTTCTTTACTGAGATTTTATGAACAAGGCATCTGTATTAACTCCCCAGGGCTGCTATAACAAATTATCACAATCTCGATGGCTGGTTCAATGGAAATTTATCATTCCATAGTTCTGGAGGCTAGAAGTACAAAATCAAGATCTCAGCAGGGTTGGTGTCTTGTGAACACTCTGAAGAAGAATCTCTACCATGGTTTTCTCCTAGCTTCTAGGGGTTTCCAGAAACCCTTGGCATTTCTTGGCTTGGAGATTCATCACTCCAATCTGTGTCTGCTGTCATATAGGGATCTTCCTTGTTTGCTGTATCTTTTATCTTATAAATACACCACTCACATTGGATTTGGTATCCCTCCTACTCTAATATGACCTCACCTTAAATTATACCTACAAAATAAGATTATATTCTGAGGTTCTGGAGGAACAGGGATTTGGGGGTGGGGGCACAATTCCATCCTGTGTAACTTTTCTTGAGAAAACTGAAAACAGCACATAAACAGAATATATGTACAGAGGTGCAAAGCAATTCTGTCCACTTTGATTCATTAAGCATCTATTAGCTAGTAAAAAGCAAGGCCTTGCCTTTGTAACTGGAAAGCACTCATGCAGTGGTTGTAACTTTCTTTAACTCTGTTGAGCAGAGGGCAATGATTTTTTAGCAGACTGGGGAAGGTTTTCACCTTATACCTGCCTTCTCCACTGGTTCCTGCTTTTCCCATGGCACCAACAGGAGAGAGAGAGAGAGGCTGATATCAGATTCTTTTTCTATCGGGGCATTAAATTGTCGAGGATCAATAAGAATCCTCAACTTTGTAGTCCCACAGGGAAGGATCTCCATGGGAACCCACATAATGAATGACAGTGCCTAGCTGGGTACCTAATGCAGAGAAAGAACTAGATTTATTTTTATCAAATCTGAATATGAAACATTTCCTTCAAGAGTGAACTTAGAATGGGAACAAAGAGTTGAATAAATTGGCAGATAATATGGTCAAAAAATGACTCAACTTATACATCCAACAGAATAAGAATTTGCCACATAATTTTCATGAGCCCATCCCAATGAATTTGCAGGACTGAGAGACATGTCGAGGGCATTCAGTTAAATTATTCTGGCTCATGTATAAAAACTGCTGATGCTAAGCAACCTCATGTGTTGTAATTCAGCATTCTTCCAGTTATCTGCCTCTTTCCAGCTTTGAAGCTATTAAAAATCACACCTGCACAGATGAACAGATAGCAGTAATGAGAGCTACAATTATTTATTGAGCACCTACTATATTCTAGGCTTTGTAATTTACATTTAACATATAACATTCAGTGTCTAAGATAAGAATTATTACCTCTATTTTGTAAGTGTGAATAGTTAGGCTTAAAAGACCAAGTTTTTCTGTCATCAGGCCTGGTACACATATGGATCAAATGTTATAAAGACTACTCAACAGACACAGACATAGGGAATAGACTTGTGGACACTGTGGGGGAAGGAGAGGTAAGATAAATAGAGACAGTAGCATTGAGACATATATATTACCATATGCAAAATAGATAATGAGTAGAAATTTGTTATACGATTCAGGGAGCTCAAGTCCAGTGCTCTGTAAAAACCCAGTAGGGTGGGATGGGGTGGGAGGTTCAAGACGGAGGGGACATATGTATACCTATGGCTGATTCATGTTGACATATGGCAAAAGCCAACACAATGTTGAAAAGCATTTATCCCCCAATTAAAAATAAATTTTTTAAAAGAAAAACTACTCAACAGGCACCTTCTCCTCCATCTCATCTGGACCATAAATTTAATAGTTTCAAATTTCACACTCACAATGTGTTAAGTTTTCATCATTCCTTCCAAAATAAAGCAAAAAAAAAAAAAAAAAAAATCAAAGCAAGTTACTTAATCTCTCCAAGCCTCAGGTTCCCTATCTGAGGATGATAGGGAAATTATGAAGAATACTACTCATCATTCAGGGTGTCATATAGAAAGTACATAATAAGAGTTCAGCAAGTTATTATTTCCACTGTACTTTAGCAACAGTCTTAGCCTTCAAAGAGGCTACTGTCTACACTCTTTTCCCAGAACACCATGGCATAGTCACCTGCATCTAAGGGCAGAATGTGTGGGTGGTCAGGTGATGGAGTGTTTGGAAAATCTACGTGGGAAGAGGCGGGGGTGGTTCTGACAGACACAGATAAACTTTAATGATCTCAACGAGTTCTGGAAACCACACTATCACCCTGGGAATTGTTCTGTCCTGGTTAAATTTCTAGACCGTCCTGAGGATAACTTGAACTCACAGCTTCTGCTGTGGAGGAGGACAAAGCTGGAGGCAGAGAGCAGTGCCTTCTGGAAAGCCAGTCTTTTGTTGTTACCAGTGGCTAAGTCATGTCTGACTCTTTGTGACCCCACGAACTGCAGCACGCCAGACTCCTCTGTCCTCCACTATCTCCCAGAGTTTGCTCAAACTCATGTTCATTGGGTCGGTGATCCTATCCAACTATCTCATCCTCTGTCACCTCCTTCTCCTCCTGCCTTAGTCACATACATTGAAGACACCCCCAAGCACTCAGATGAATGAACCTTTTATTCATTGTACACATAAAATAGCACTGAGAACCAGTCAATTACAACAGTAACTTCTGCAGCAGGAAAATTGTTTGCTGATTTGTCAATTGAAATCTACATTTGAATCCATCGTCTCACAGATCTTAAATTTGGGAATGATTTTATAGATCATTTAATCTTAAAAATGGCCTTCCCTGGTGGCTCAGACAGTAAAAAAAAAAAAAAAAAAAAAAAAATCTTCCTGCAATGCAGAAAACCTGGATTCAATCCCTGGCTTGGGAAAAATCTCCTGGAGAAGGGAATGGCTACCCACTCCTTCTTGCCTGGAAATTCCATGGACAAGGAGCCTGATGTGCTATACATGGGGTCACAAAGAGTCAGACACAACTGAGTGACTAACACTTTCACTTTTTTCAATCTAAAAATTGATATTCATTTTATGAGTAGGAGAATTAGAGCTCAGAATTAAATGATTTGCCAAAGATCACACAGCTAATTTAAATAGAGTTAGACCTTGGAACTCATTCTCTCTTTTTAAATATGGAGATAATCTCAAGGCAAGTTTTCTCAACCTTGATACTACTGATGCTTTGCGTTAGATAAATGTTTGCTGCGGAGTGCAGGGCCTGTGAATTGTAGGATGTTCAGCACCATCTTTGTACCAAATCAAAGCCAGTAAGAACCTCCCAGCATCCAGTATGACAATCCAAAATGCCTATGGACAATACTAAAGGTCACCTGGGAGTAAGTCAGTCCTGCTGAAAATCACTGCCATAAGGCTTACTTAGAAAATCAAATGAGATAACAAACAGGTTTGCTTAATAAATAATAAAGTACTGGACATCTTCTAATGGTTATTATTAGATCCAGGAGTTTTATCACTCAGTGTGGTTCTCACACTTACGTAGGAAGTGCTTGGGCAAGAGAGAGATCACTACCACCACCACCCCCCTCAGGGTGAAAACTGGAAAACCAGAGCTCATGCTGCCTTGGGAATTAAACCATGGAGCCAGCTCATAATGGGTAAGATCAGGTTTCTACTCCAAGATGCCCTCCCCTGATCTGAGACTGGCTGCTTGTTCTCCAGCAGCCCCTCCTAGGAAGCTTCTCCAAGTCCAGCCCACCCGAGGTTCCCAGGTGATTCCCTTTCTCTGTTTTCCAAGTTCCCTGGCATTTCTCTACTGCTTCCCTCACCATGCTGAGTAACAAGGACCTGTTTATCCACCTTGGCCAACATGGCTCTTGGGGGAACTGACTATATGTTATCCTTCTTTATATATTTAACTCATGCTGGGCATATCCTAGAAGCTAATGTTTGCTGCATGGATGGATGGATGATGGAATTTTTTTTAATAAAGGTAAAATAAAATAAATCCTCAGGCTTTAGAGATATTCAAGTCTATTTCAGTTCAGTTCAGTTCAGTCGCTCAGTCGTGTCCGACTCTTTGCAACCCCATGAATCGCAGCACGCCAGGCCTCCCTGCCCATCACCAACTCCTGTAGTTTACCCAAACTCATGTCCATTGAGTCGGTGATGCCATCCAGCCATCTAATCCTTTGTCATCCCCTTCTCCTCCTGCCCCCAATCCCTCCCAGCATCAGTGTCTTTTCCAATGAGTCTACATCGTAAACAGAGCAAAGTGTTCCTAGGCTAGGCAAAGAATTATCTCCGAATTTAGCTGGAGTCAGGAGCAAGCCAACAAGTAGCTGCCTATAGCATTGATTCAAAGATGTCCTGAAAGATCCTTGGGTTAAAAAGAAGTGTGTGTGTGTGTTTGTGTGGTTGCATGTGTTTTAGAAGAAAGTGAATTTAATCTAGGATAATCTCTTTCATGGAATAGCTTGTGGTTAGAGAGAATCTTATGTTAAGCCAGACTCAACTAATAACATTAGTCACTCAGTCATGTCCAGCTCTTTATGATCCTGTGAACTGTAACCTACCAGGCTCCTCTGTCCATGGGAATTTCTCAGCAAGAATACTGGAGTGGGTAGCAAGTCCCTTCTCCAGGGAATCTTCCCGACTTGGGGATGGAACTCAGGTCTCCTGCATTGTAGGCAGATTCTTTATTCCATCTGAGCCACCTAGGTCAACAAATAAAATATGACCTTTAAGCTGCCTTCTTGGGAAGGTAGATCCAGTTGTCTGCTGAGTACTGTTGGTTGGAAGGGAAAGTCTAGGCTGGTCCAGAGAGGAAGCGCCTGAACCACAGATGCTGAGCCCTGCTTCCCAGCCTCTCCCATACACACAGCTCAATTTCTCCTCTGAAGAAGTGCTGAGCAAATATTTGACAAATATCACTCTGAAGAGATGCCAAATGATTGGCCTGGTCCCAATCTTAATGTAATTGGAAGTGTCATCACAATTAAAGAAAGATGCCAGGGTTGGTGTGGGAAGAACGTCAGTAATGGAAAGCTGAGGGGGCCACTGGAGGGGCTGTCCATGGTGCCCAGGGCCAAAGGTGGCCCATTGGAGACTTCAAGGATGATTCTGTTATCCCAACACTGAGCATTATGTATGGTGATGGTGGATGCATGAGACCTACCCACAGTTAATGAAACTTGGCCTTTTCCTGATACCAGGATTACTGGGAGTTTGGCCTCCCTGTGGAGTTTGCCTAAAGGGCATGAATTGATTATGCCAAGAAGAATGGCTGGGGCCTGTCAGTTCTATTTCGCCTAGTAAATAAACAGTGTTGTTCCCGGAGTCCATGCCTGGGTTTACTCAGCATGCTAACTTGCTTCAGTCATATCCAACTCTTTGTGACCCTATGGACTGTAGCCTCCCAGGCTCCTCTGTCCATGGGACTTCCCAGGCCAGAATTCTGGAGTGGGTTGCATTTCCTCTTACAGGGGATCTTCTCGATGCAGGGATTGAACTGGTGTCTCCTGTGTGTCCTTCATTAAAAGGCAGGTTCTTTACCGTTAACACAGCCTGGGAAGCCCTTACTCAGTATTAACTGGCCTTCTGGAATATGGTCAACCCTGAGACATTGGTAAGGTTGAGTCTCCAGAACCATGAGACTGAGGGGGCAGACCTGGGACTTCTGTGGTTTCACCAAGGTAAATAACCAAGCAGTCAGACTTCCTACGAGCCCCCATCCGTCCTTGCCAATGCTTTTCTTTCCATTTTCTCCATGGAGCACTAAAATACCCATCCTTGGGATTCAGTCCAACTGTTTCATAACAAATCACAATTATAAACTCCTACGTTATGTCACAATAGCATCAGTTCGATCATCATTTTCTTGCCAAGGAAGTTCTCCTGAATAGAACCATGATTGTTTTTCTACAGAAACCACTCCATCTGGGATGCACAGACTCAGAGAGAGAGAGAGAGAGAGAGAGAGAGAGAGACAGCATGAGCCTCCAAATCTGACAGGCATCCAAGACAACTCACTTGAAATTTTCTTGTCGCTGGTAATTCTTTAAAGTGCCAGCCCTTCCCAGGATTTGGAGAAATGTTCTGGTTTTGTCATTTTAAAGCTGTTCTTTCTCTACAAATAGGATCTATTCATTGGTGACGGACAAGTCTTAGAAAATACAAAAGAAAAACTGAGATTGACTAATGCATTTTTAATATTGACGGGCGCAGACCATATGTGCGTGTTGGGTCTACCGCTTGGAGCTTGCTGGAGTTAGAATGGGAAATAAGTCACTTGAAAAACTCTCTCCTTTGCAGGGGGCAGGGTACACACACCTCCTAAAACCCCTTGCAGATCGTTATTTCCCGGTATCACCCCGTGTGTGGTAGATTCCTAAGTGCTACCTACAGCTCAAGAAAAAAACACATGCTATTTATAAATACTGATACAATCAAGGCAAAGGGAGCAAATGCCGAGACCCGGAGACATCTGGAAAATTCTGACTTTCTCACCCACTACTCTCCCTCCTGTTACCTCCTTCCCAACAGTGCTCAAGCTGGTTTTCTTCCAAATTCGGGGAAAGGAAGGCTGCTGAGCCCTTCCACAAATCTCCCAGCATCGCTGCCAAAACCGTCTGACGAGTTGCAGTCTTTTCATCGTCAACAGCTGCCGGCATTGTTACGACCTGTCTGCTGGCTCTATCTGAGGCGTGAACAGACCTCAGAAACCTGCAGCCCCGCCCCTCCTATTCACAGAGCATCTCTGATTCTCGGCGGAGAATCTTTGTTCTCGAAGATCGGCCTGGAACTGTCTGGGAAAATGGCCGTCCTGAGGAAAAGGAAAGATAATAATAAAGCTTCCGTCGGGGGAGTTTCACAAAAGCAGAGTCACATTTCAAAGTCAAACTGCCCGAGAGATAAAGGCAGAGAGCGGCAGCTGCTGGTCCCCAGTGAGGGGACCCGGGAAGAGACAGCCGCATCCGTGAGCGCCTGTTTACTTTCTGTCTGAAACCTGCCCGAGTCCGCACGGGGCTCTCAGCCACCAGGTAATTAAGGGACCCAGGACGCTCCATGCCAAACTTTGTTGGGGGAAGTATCATATCAGATTGTGCCGCGGAGCGCTGAAAATGTATTTCCGCATGGAGATCACTTTAAATATTCTGCGTTTGAATTCTTAGATTTCTATATCTGTAATAGATGATGCTTTTACAGCATTTTGCAGTTTATAAATCACTTCACTCTACAATCTGCCTTAACTCTGGTCACTCATCAGTGAGAGGTTAACTATTAAGTAAGCGCAGAAATAAAGACTCCTGTCAGTGAGGTACCATTTCTCTGTGATTACACAGAAAAGGGAGACTCAGACTGAATTCCTAGATTTGTGATTCCAAATCCTATTCTCTTCAAATCTTGAAATACAGAAAGTTTATATAAGTAGAATGTACAGCTCTTTAATGGGGGTCCCCAGGCTATAACTTCGTTAGGCCTTTTAATCTGCTCCAGAGTCACATGTTGTCCAGTCACTCAGCTGTGTCTGACTCTTGGACCCTGTGGACTGCGGCGCACCTGACCTTCCTGTCCTTCATGATCTCCCAGAATTTGCTTAAACGCATGTCCATTGAGTCAGTGATGCCATCTAACCATCTCATCCTCTGTCACCCCCTTCTCTTGCCCTCAATTTCCAGAGTCACCTGGAAATATCCCATTTGGATCTGAGGAATTTCTGAGAATTACTGACAAATGTATATTACATCAGGTGTGTACACATATTATATAAATACAATACATGGATATATACCTACTTCTGTGTGTATCAAACTATAGGGATTTTTTTTTTTCCTCAAACAAAACCATAATAGATTATTTTCCCAAAGTGGCAATCTAGATGGTACTTGGGAATGAAGACAAGGTATGTTTGGCTCTAAGAACCAGGAGACACAGAGAAGACTAGGTCCAGGGTAGGTGCTACTTGATGAGAACTTATTCATTGAGGTTGGCATAGGAAAGAGAGAAGATGCCGTTTTAAATAACTGATGAGCTTAGAGTGAGAAGATGCCATTTTAAATAAGTGGTGAGATAGAAAGAGGAATTGAGAAAAGAAAACTGGGGTCTTGTAGGAGGGCATTAATGACTAGAGTACATTTCCTTGGGGGAAGGTTGGGGAGCAGAAGCGCTTCATCCAGAAAACAATGGTCGCAGTCCTGGTGCCGTATGTGAGCACAAAGGTGCACGAAGCACAAACTGGAGCTGGCAGCAAATGAAGACAACAACAGAGAACTCTGGAGCAGTGCGATAAGCCTGTGAGAGGCCAGAAGAGGAGCATCCATCCTGCTGGGGCATCCCAAGGATTCAAGAAGGAAGCTGGGAGTCAGGAGCTCACTGGCAGGATAGGGATGGCAGGATATTCTGGGCACAGAGAGCAGCATGCAATTCACAGACACATGTGCTGCTGCTGCTGCTAAGTCGCTTCAGTCGTGTCCGACTCTGTGTGACCCCACAGACGGCAGCCTACTAGGCTCCTTCATCCCTAGGATTCTCCAGGCAAGAACACTGGAGTGGGTTGCCATTTCCTTCTCCAATGCATGAAAGTGAAAAGTTAAAGTGAAGTCGCTCAGTCGTGTCCGACTCTTTGCAACCCCATGGACTGCAGCCTACCAGGCTCCTCTGTTCATGGGATTTTCCAGGCAAGAGTGGGGTGTGGAGTGGGGTGCCATTGCCTGAACCACCTATGGATCTGACATGTCTGGAATGAAGGGTGTGTGCAGGGAAGTGATAAGAGAGGGACTGAAACTGATAAGCAAGAGTGGATCGTGAGTTTTTCCTACTGGTCACTAGGCCATGAGGGAGAGGGTGGGGTGAAAATGATCTTAGCACTTTAAGCTCAAGTGTAGGGACATAATCAGATTGCATTTAGCAATCCTTCTGCAGCGTGCCCACAATGACTTGAACAAGTGAGCTGAGGAGACTATCTGCAGTTGGTCTAAAGAGATTTGCTGAGGGCTTGAAGGAAGTAGGTGGGGCTGGTACAAATCCATTGTGAGTGATAGTGTGATGAAGGGGCCCAGCCCTCAGGCCCTGGATCTTCTGGGCTCCCTCTTCTACTATCAGACCGCATCCACAGAAGCCAATCTGGACCCAGGATGATAGCTCCTCACTACTTTCTACCACTGGCCACATTTATTGGTCCCAAGCAGTGGGTAAATGAATAAAGCTGGACCAGTCTGGAGGCTTTTCAACCTGAGCTGGGGAAGGAAACACACTTCCAACACCAACAGTCAAAGCCAACAGTCATGCCTCCGAGTAAGAAGTAGCCTCCCTATAGTAGGCAAGAATAGTTCACAGACCAAAAAAAAAAAAAGGCTTAGAAAATGCAAAATACTTTGTGATTCCAATGTCTGCAATTCTAGATGTTCATAAAGCCAGCTCAACCTTGACTATACTGTATGAGCCAATTATGTCCTCTTTTGTCCATATTTCTTTGATTGGGAGGAAGTCATCTGCAATTCTCTAAAAGTCTTAGGAAAAAGCTATGTGAGTGAGAAGAGAGAAAGATTTAGGAGATCTGGAGAAACAGAATTAATTAAAGTACATGGAAACAAGAAAATAAGGGGCAGCAAGTCTATATGAACTAGAATAGGGGTTGACAAACTTTTCCTGTAAAGGACAAAACAGTTATTATTGTAGACTTTGCGGCCCATGTGGTCTCTTGCAACTACTCAACTCTGCTGCTCTAACATGAAAACAGCCAGGGCCACCTATAAGTAAATGGGTCTGGCCATGTTCCATAAAACATTATTTACAAAAACAGGTGGCAGGTCAGAGTTAGCCTGTGAGCCAGAACTTCCCAAGCCAGGAGTATATACTGGGTTGGACAAAAAGTTTGTTCATGTTTTTCTTTGCATGCTAAGTTTCTTCAGTCATGTCTGACTCTTTGCTTCCCATGGACTGGAGCTCACCAGTCTCCTCTGTTCATGGGATTTTTTCCAGGCAAGAATACTGGAGTGGATTGTCATTTCCTTCTCCAAAGGATCTTCCCCATCAAAACCTGAATGAACTTTTTTGGAAAACCCAACCAATTGCCTTCTTTTGCTTTCATTCCAAGCTCATCAAGCACTCTGTCGACAATTACTAATTCCCAGATTACCTTGATGTTAGGTGAAGAGGTGCCCTGGATGAAGGACACAGCCATCTTACTCAGAAAAGGATACCTTTGATTATCAGTCTAAATTGGCATCTGTTCATACACTACTCTTTCAGGACATCAGTGAGGGTTTGGCCACATGTTAGCTATCTGTGGTGGTACTAAGAAAGTCCAGGATCTGGGCCTCAGAGCCAGATGTCACGGCCATTGGGGTGATGTTCCCCACCTACCTTCTCTTCCCTACATGCCCGGCTCCACACAGATGGCCACCTCCCCTCTTGAACTTTGTCAGCAACATCAGGCTAAGAGAAACAACATTCTTACTGACTCTGTAGGAAGCAGCTGCATTAAGAAGTAGCCTGATGTCCTGTTTCCAACTGAGGTTGAATTTACCCCTGCCTACTCTTTCTTACACTATCAGTTCCATCTTAATGCTTGTTACCTTCTGTTCACCCTGTTTCAAACTGCTAAAAGTTACCAGATGCTCGATTTTTCCCTTTAGGCGCATCTCTTAGCTCCCTTTAATGACACTGCACTCATCTGCAAATAGGGGAACTAATCTTTACCTCCCAGGGTCACTCAGCTAGTTAAGTTAGATAACAAATATGAGCACGCCAATCATAGGATCGGGCCCATGGTAGATGCTTGCAGCACGTGGTGTGGCCCTGGAGAGCAGAGGAGATCCTGGGTAAAGGTTGCAACCTCCATGGCTCTGGATCTCATGCGCCCCATAGAAAGGTGCTTGAAAACTACTCATTCAGTAGGTTCTTTATTCTGCATGTGTGGTCTGGGACCTGTTGAGATAGGTCCAGACAGGTCCAGATCTGGTTAAAGGCCCAGATCCTGGGCTTTCTTAGTACCACCATGGACAGTTGACATGTGGCCAAACCTTCACTGTTGATCTGATACCTGCATGTCTCTGAAGGACAGAATCTAGAGGAAACCAATCATGGGTGCTGTGTAAGTAACTGGAGTGACAGATGGGTGGAGTTAGATATTTTGTCAACATAGAAATCACTTTTCCAGAATGAGTTTCCCCATCTAAGGATAGTGTCCTTAATTTCTACAATTAAAACTACCTGCCATATGTTACACTCTCTTCGGTAGCAGCTTTGAAGTGGAACCACACGTTCCCTGGAATCCTTTGTGCATAGAGGCAATTGGAATAAAACAAACTGGGAAACTTGGATCTGCTCACCCCCATCCTTCCTGCTTCCAGGGGCGCTGGGCCAGGCAACACCCACATGGGCCTTGTTTCCTTAAAAAGATCATCAGTGATTTCTAATGTCTGCTGTTGAATCAATCTTTGATTAAAGCACATTGCCCAAAGATTAGACTGAGGAAGAGAACAACTTCTAGAGAAAGATGCCCTTGGAATAGGTTACTAGGAGTAGGGGCATGTGTGTTCAGGGTGGACAGGTTCAGAAGGGTATGAAGTTCAGGTTGACAATGGACATCCAATACATATAGCTCAGATGCCTTGTCTGAGATACAATGGCCTTCAGAGCCAGTGAACCCCAAGTCCCAATTTAGTCACTTTAAGTACTTTAGCAATTTATTTACTCCAAGTCTCAGGGAACTCACATTGATAATGGGCATCGGACAATACATGTGTTCCAAGATGTTCTGGTTAATGAATTCTGAATGATGTCCAGGGTCCTGGATGGGCATTCCACAAACAATAGTGAACCTGGATCCCAGCCTCTAAGTCAAACATTTTCCCAAAGAAGTCAGGCTCTCCCACCTCCCATCCTTGATTCAAAGTGCTCACCATCCCTTTTAACCCATAGAAATTCTACTGCTTCAAGATATAGCTTCCAGAAGTTTCTTCAAGAAACATTCCTTCAATCTCAACTGCCATTCACTGCAGAGTTATCGACTACTGTGTCAGAAACCATGCTTGTTAATAGAAGCCTGATCAGTAGACCCAGCTTTTAAGGGTGCTCAGTCAAATGAGCGTCAAGAACATGAGGCCAACTCATAGATACCACAGGGTAAATGCTGCGATAGGAAACAGAGGCATATATAAATATCAAGGTGGGGTGCAGAGAAGAGGAGAAACTTCTACCCAGGCTGAGGGTGGAAGGTATCCCTCCCCTTCCCAAAGCTTGTGTAAGCTCTCTTCTAGCACTTTCCTAGTTACTGTGATTATGGCTGTGTCTACATCTCCCATTGATCTAGAATTTGTCTCCTGTTCCCTGGCACCCAGCAGAAGACCTAGATGTAAGCAAGAGATGGTGGAGAACATTCCATCCTCTGTAGTCAAGGATTCCTTAGCAATCAAGTGATAACAGTCTGGTGCTGGGCTGCAGCCAATTTCTAGGTCAACCATCAAAGCTATCACAGCTGAACTAGCAGCACTATTTAGCAAAGTGAGCCAACGCCAATGACAGGAAGAAAACACACCCTCTGTTTTCAATGGCAAGTCTCTGGGGACTTTTCATCATTAAGGAAGAAGACTGACCTACATTCCAGCTAGAATGATTTCATGCCACATTTGGCCTGGGCAATGACAAAGTCATCTATCTATGATCTGTGTGCCCAGTCAAGTACCTGGCATGACCAACTTTTACAAACAAGTCAGAGCAAAAGCACAAGTTTGAGGAAACTCTTGGGGCTAGCAACACTTCTGGGAAATTTCTCTGGGACTAATTTAAAAAAGAGAGATGACCATGGAATGCCTTCAGCCATTGTCATGAGATCTACTATCAATGGGTCAGATGGTTCAAAACTGAAGCAGTATTTTCACACACATTTTTTCACTTGAGATTTGCAAATTTAAGAAGTACTATTGTAAGCTGGTTGCCTAAGGAGGCCTTACAAATATCTTTGAAAAGAAGAGAAGCAAAAAGCAAAGGAGAAAAGGAAAGATATTCCCATTTGAATGCAGAGTTCCGAAGAATAGTAAGGAGAGATAAGAAAGCCTTCCTCAGCAATCACTGCAAAAAAACAGAGGAAAACAACAGAATGGGAAAGACTAGAGATCTCTTCAAGAAAATTAGAGATACCAAGGGAACATTTCATGCAAAAATGGGCTCAACAAAGGACAGAAATGGTATGGACCTAACAGAAGCAGAAGATATTAAGAAGAGGTGGCAAGAATACACAGAAGAACTGTACAAAAAAGATCTTCACGACCCAGATAATCACAATGGTGTGATCACTCACCTAGAGCCAGACATCCTGGAATGTGAAGTCAAGTGGGCCTTAGAAAGCATCACTATGAACAAAGCTAGTGGATGTGATGGAATTCCCGTTGAGCTATTTCAAATCCTGAAAGATGATGCTGTGAAAGTGCTGCACTCAATATGCCAGCAAATTTGGAAAACTCAGCAGTGGCCACAGGACTGGAAACGGTCAGTTTTCATTCCAATCCCTAAGAAAGGCAATCCCAAGGAGTGCTCAAACTACCACACAATTGCACTCATCTCACACACCTGTAAAGTAATGCTCAAAATTCTCCAAGCCAGGCTTCAGCAATACATGAACTGTGAACTTCCAAACGTTCAAGCTGGTTTTAGAAAAGGCAGAGGAACCAGAGATCAAATTGCCAACATCTGCTGGATCATCGAAAAAGCAAGAGAGTTCCAGAAAAACATCTATTTCTATTTTATTGACTACGCCAAAGCCTTCAACTGTGTGGATCACAATAAACTGTGGGAAATTCTTCAAGAGTTGGAAATACCAGACCACTGGACCTGCCTCTTGAGAAACCTGTATGCAGGTCAGGAAGCAACAGTTAAAACTGGACATGGAACAACAGACTGGTTCCAAATAGGAAAACGAGTACATCAAGGCTGTATATTGTCACCCTGCTTATTTAACTTCTATGCAGAGTACATCATGAGAAACGCTGGGCTGAAAGAAGCACAAGCTGGAATCAAGATTGTCGGGAGAAATATTGATAACCTCAGATATGCAGATGACACCACCCTTATGGCAGAAAGTGAAGAGGAACTAAAAAGCCTCTTGATGAAAGAGAAAGAGGAGAGTGAAAAAGTTGGCTTAAAGCTCAATATTCAGAAAACTAAGATCATGGCATCTGGTCCCATCACCTCATGGAAAATAGATGGGGAGACAGTGGAAACAGTGTCAGACTTTATTTGGGGGGCTCCAAAATCACTGCAGATGGTGACTGCAGCCATGAAATTAAAAGATGCTTACTCCTTGGAAAGAAAGTTATGACCAACCTAGATAGCATATTAAAAAGCAGAGACATTATTTTGCCAACAAAGGTCCGTCTGGTCAAGGCTATGGTTTTTCCAGTGGTCATGTATGGATGTGAGAGTTGGACTGTGAAGAAAGCTGAGTGCCAAAAAATTGATGCTTTTGAACTATGGTGTTGGAGAAGACTCTTGAGAGTCCCTTGGACTGCAAGGAGATCCAACCAGTCCATCCTAAAGGAAATCAGTCCTGGGTGTTCATTGGAAGGACTGATGCTGAAGCTGAAGCTCCAGTACTTTGGCCACCTCATGGGATGAGTTGACTCACTGGAAGAGACCCTGATGCTGGGAGGGATTGGGGGCAGGAGGAGAAGGGGACATCAGAGGATGAGATGGCTGTATGGCATCACCAACTCGATGGACATGGGTTTGAGTAAACTCCAGGAGTTGGTGATGGACAGGGAGGCCCGGCGTGCTGCGATTCATGGGGTCGCAAAGAGTCGGACACAACTGAGTGACCGAACTGAATTGATTGTCCCCACTGCACAAGAAGTGACACATATACAGCTCAAGTGACCTGCAAGGTCATGCAGGTCCTCCTCCCATGCTCTCTCTGCCCACAAGGACATACCTCTGTGTCCTTGGGTGCATATGGAAAGTACAGAGATTCCCATCTTCTAGCAAGATCCACTTCCACCCAAGGTTATAGCTTCTCCACGCCGTCAGTGGAATTGCAAGTATGCTTCACATCCAGCACAGCCCTGAATAAGCCATCAGAGACCTGGGGATGCTGAGTGAGATGCAGAGGAGACAGCAGGTGCCATGGAGATCCAGAAAGCCCCACCGGAAGGAGAAAACAGACTGACTTTGGGTGGCCCCAGAGGTTAGAAAAAGAACCTGAGAATGTGCAACAGGCAAACATGGCCAGGTTCCATCTAGAGAAGAAATCTCTTCTCTGATGTTCACAACTGATCACTTTTGGAAGCTGTGAGCTCACCACTGCTGAGGTGCCCAGGTAGAGGCTGGGAGATATCTTGCTGGAAAGATGTAGCAGAAATTCAAACATCTGCTGGGCCTGGACCAAATGATTCCTTTAAGCCAGGTCATCTAGTGGACTTCTGCAATCCTTTTGTTAAATCCTCTTGCCTGCTCAGTGCACTTGTCTCTGCCTCTCTGGGCCAGTCAGTCAGAGGAGGTGTCATCAAAAAGCTCCCCCCTTATCATGGTGACCCTGGGGCATACAGACAGCAAGCCTGTGCTCCCAGGCCCCTCGCAACACTCCTATCTCTCCCCCTGGTAGCTGTTAGGTCATGACTACCAACCAGTCCCATCACCCACATGTCATAATACAGCTCACAGATGCCACATGTCATTCCTAAAACAATGCCAAACTCTGGTCCACATCGAATTCTCTTAAGTTTATCTGTGTATCTACCTTTAGCATAACTTCCATTTTATCAGCTCTGTACATTTTATAACATAAATTGAATAATAACCTATCTATATGTTTATGTCTAATAAGAAAATTGATAACTATGAAAAATATCTGTCCCTTTATTAAATGACTGCTCTATAGCAGGAACTATGCTAGAGATTTCATATAAATTATCCTGATTCCCCATCCTGCCAGTCATATGATGACCTACCCATTTTACAGATGTTCACAGAGATTTAAGTTCCCTGACAGGTTTGTCTGACATCAAATCCCAAGCAATTCAAACTCCATAAAGCCAGAGATCTTCCATTGACCACATTGCCTGTTAACAGCTGGGATTCACCACCAAGTCTGACTCCAAAGCTGGTATTATTTCCCACTGCAACATGCTGCTGGAAGCTTTCCTAAACATGCAAGCAAAAGTTTTTATTCTAAATTTTATTTTAAAAGGCAACTTGTATTTCAGTGTTCTAGTAGGAAAAAAGTAGTTTGGGTAGGGGAGGAAATATGATCAAGAAATGAGGTTCCAACCCCAGGTTGTATGGTTATTTATTACAAGAGCTGATTTTTTTTCTCTCTCTCTCTTTCCATTATTTACTTGTTCAGGGAGCTAGAAACAGGAAAGCAGCCCTGGCGATTCAGCAGTTATTTAAATAGAACAGTGCTGGGACTGTGCACTCCGTCTGCTGTAATTGGAAACCATTCCTACCATGCACCAATATTTCAAAGGCAATACAATGCAATTCTCTGACCCATGAATCAGGGTTTTCCCCTCTCCCAGTGTGAAAGATTGGGGCCAGGGCAGACCGGAAGAAAGATTTCTCTTAGGCACAGCTTTTCCAGAAGAAAGCTGACAAAGGAGAATCTAGTTAGCTGGATTTTTAATTGTATATTAAAATAAAGTAATTGTATTAAATGTATGGCATTAGCTTTTCTTGTGCAGTGAATCCATGAGAAAAACAGGCTCTGTCTTCTGCAAACTGAGTCCCATCCTCTCTGAACACTTCTCATAGTGTCTATAACTTGGTGTCTTGAGACAAACTCACTTAACTAGCATGATTTATGTTCAAGCAAGATATGTCACTGGCACAGTCAACCCCCTTCAAATTCATGTTAATTCTGCTCTTATTCAAATATGATGATTTCAAGGCTGTATCCCTGGCCTCCCCTCTCATCTTTGGGGGAAGTGAAGTTAGGGACTCTGAAACTGAACAAACCTGACATTGCTGTGTGATTCCAGATGGGATCCTTTATCTCTCAGAACCTCAGTTATCTAATCTGAAAGCTGGCCTCATAAATGAATATCACAAACAAGTAGTGACAGACCAAGGGAGGAGATGAACAGAAAGAAGTTAGCATGGTGTTGGATGCCATGGGGGTTATCTAATGATACTGGTTGATGATTACTGGTGATGCCCAGTAAACATCACCTCTGCTTTCTTTATTGTGATTTCTTTTCTTTACTGTGATTAAAGGTGCAGTGAACATTTCAACTTGTGATGTAGGCTTCTGCAACCGCATATAAATGCAAACAACTCTTTGTGATATGTGCCTTTTCCTAACCTAGAGTAGGGCTTCAACCAGTTCAGTCACTAAGTCATGTCCAGTGCTTTGTGACCCCATGGACTGAAACACGCCAGGGTTCCCTGTCCATCACCAGCTCCTGGAGCATGCTCAAACTCATGTCCATCGAGTCAATGATGCCATCCAACTATCTCAGCCTCTGTTGTCCCCTTCTCCTCCTGCCTTCAATCTTTCCCAGCATCTTATCCTTATCCATCAGAAGACAGATAGAATGAAAATCACAATTACAGAAAACTAGCCAAACTGATAACTTGGATCACAGCCTTGTCTAACTATGAAACTATGAGCTATGCTGTATAGACCACCCAAGATGGATGGGTTATGGTAGAGAGTTCTGACAAAATGTGGTCTACTGGAGAAGGGAATGGCAAACCACTTCAGTATTCTTGCCTTGAGAACCCCATGAATAGTATGAAAAGGCAAAAAGATGTGACATTGAAAGATGAACTCCCCAGGTTGGTAGGTGCCCAATATGCTGCTGGAAAAGAGTGGAGAAATAGCTCCACAAAGTACAGGGCTTGCATTCCCCTTTTTTCCTATTCATCACCAGCATGGCTTTCCCACACCAGGCACCTACACTCTAGACCCTTTACAGTTTTTATCCTTTCTAACTTAATCCTTTTGATACACTGGGGGATTGTCAATGTTATCTCCATTTTAGAGATGAAGAAACCAGAGCTTAGGAAGGACAGGTAACTCTTCTGAGATTAAACAGCTTGTAGACAGCAGAACCAAGAATCAAATCCACGTCTGTCTGTCTCTAAATGCTATACTTGTGTGCATACTCAGTCACTCAATCGTGTCTGATTCTGTGACCCTATTATGGACTGTAGCCTGCCAGGTTCCTCTGTCCCTGGGATTTCCCAGGCAAGGATACTGAAGTGGGTTGCCTTTTCCTCCTCCAGGGGATCTTCCCAACCCAGGAATCGAACCCAAGTCTCCTACATTGGCAGTCAACTTCCTGAACGCTGAGCCACCTGGGAAGAAAATATGATGTTTACTTACTCTTTAAAAATCCTGACTCTAGGACAGTGATGCTCAAATGGGAGCAGTTTTGTTCTCCAAGGAATATTCAGTAGTACTTGGAGATATTTTTGATTTCTACAATGTGGGGATGAGGGAAATCATGCTACTTGCATCTAGTATGTGGCCAGAGATGTCGGTAAACATGCTACAATGCACAGAACAGTGTCCCACACCACCCTCCTCCCCGCCCAACAATGAAGAATTATTTGGTCCAAAATGTCAATGTTTTGTTGTTGAAAAATTTTTTTCTGTTGAAAAATTTTGCTCCAACATTTATCAAACTTTGTCTTATCTTAATATAAGTGAATTTAATATCATATGTTTGAATTTAGACCTTCATTCCTTATTGACGTGCAGATACCAAAAGACCTTATTTTTTTCCAAGTCTTCTGCAAGGCAGAAATGTTCCCACAGTGTGTTACATGTTCATACTGTCAGTTGCATTCATTTCCACAGCACAATATCTATTGTCTCATGGTTTCCATGGTAAAAGGTCTCTCAGTTGTTTGCTTAGATTATTTTTTTGCTTGTTCATGCCATTTTGAAAACATTTCTAAAAATGAAACTGCCAAGGTCAAATCCAATATAGTCTTCCCTCTATTTCTGTTATTTATTTTTTTCTTACAAAAAATATATGGCATGCCATGGAATTTAAGCAGTTTACAATATCTGTAAACTGGGTGCCAGTTCTAAGTTATGATGGAAGGCATTATTTATAAAATAAAAATGTAATATCTGATACAGTCCTTGGAAGTCTAGTTCACTCCCTATTTCTATTTGACAGAGAAGGAAGGAGGCTCCTAGGTAAGCCGTGATCTACCCAGAGTTAAATGGCTAATTGGCACAGGGCAAGAATAAGAGTGGGCTTCCCAGATGGTGTTACTGGTAAAGAATCTGCCTGCCAATGCAGGAGTTGCAAGAAACACAGGTCCGATGCCTAGGTCAGAAAGATCCCCTGAAGTAGGAAATGGCAACCCACTCCAGTATTCTTGACTGGGAAATCCCATGGACAGACGAGCCTGGTGGGCTACAGTCCATGGGGTCAGATACAATTAAGTGACTGAGCACAGCACAGCAGGAGCAGGATTAAGAGCACAGGTGTTCGGACTCCTGGGCTGGCACTTTCTTCACCCTGCACCGTGGTTTCATGCTGTAAGATCCAAGCAGTACACACACTTGGGCGTGCACACATACAGGCAGATAACATGCACCTGCACATGCACACATACACACACAATGTATTTTCACTCTTTTTATTTTTGAAGACTTCAGATAGTGATGCTTATCAATATGTTAAATGCAAATTTAGAGTCATGAGTCACCTGTGTTCTGCTCTACTGAGGAATTCAAAAGGACTAGGAATTTTGGACAACCTGATGTTCAAAATGAGAACTCAAGATCACCAGACTGACTACACTAGACATCTGTAGCCCCAAATCTGAGCTCCTGGAATTTATGAAACCTGACAGAGAATGCAAAGAGTGACACTGGATCAATTTCCATTTCTCTTCCCCATTACCACTTCACACTGCCTCCACAGTTTCCTTTATGAAATATAACAATGATATATGAACACCTGGCTCCAAAGACTCTGACCACCTCCCATTTCCTAGATGAAAGCTAAGATCTTCAACATGGAGTGTAAGATGATCTTAGCTCCCTAGCCTGCCCCAGACCTGGATCCTGCTCTCACCTGTTAAGTCTCAGAGCTTCCCAGAAGATTGCATCTCTTGAGCCCTGAAACAGGTTCCTCCAGTCCTTCCACCCAGCTTCCTGGGCAAGTCTCCATGCTGCTTCCTCTACAGCTTCTGATGTCTGTCCAAGAAGGAATATTGACCTCCGTAACACCCCAGCTTGTATCACAGGGAGGTACACTGATCTCCTTAATTCCCCAGAGTAGAACTCAGACCCAAGTTATGTCAAGAAGACATACTAAAGACCCCAGTATCTAACAAAGGAGAAAGGATAATTTGCATTTTTAGAAGCTGTAAATAAAACCTATTGACACAAATCTAACCTCAGAATCCCCACCCAACTCCTGCCCCATTTCTTGTCAACTCTACCTTTACCCAAGGCCTTTCAAAGCATCACCACATGTATGAGTTTAGATTTCAAGTAGATATATGTCTCAGTCAGCTTAAGCCACTCTAAAAGAACACCATAGAACTTCCCAGGTGGCCCAGTGGTAAAGAATCTGCCCGCCAGTGCAGACACAATTTGACCCCTGGGTCAGGAAGATCTCTTGGAGGAGCTAATGGCAACACACTCCAGTATTCTTGCTTGGAAAATTCCATGGACAGAGGCGTCTGGCAGGCTACAGTCCATGAGGTTGCAAACAGTTGTACAGGACTGAGCAACAGATCACAGGAGAACACCATAAACTGGTGGCTTATAAACAGCAGACAGCTATTTCTCACAGTTATGAAGGCCATGAAATCCAAGATCAGTGCATGGACCAATTCGGTATCTGGTAAGGATTGCTTCTTGGTTATTAGACAGCCATCTTCTCACTGTGTACTTACATAGTGGAAGGTGGGAGGGAACCTTCTCTGGGCCCTTTTATAAGGGCACTAATCCTGTTTTTGAGGGCTCCACCCCTATGATCTAATCACTTCCCCAAGTCCCATCTCCTAATATCATCACACTGGGACTAGGATTTCAACATATGCATTAGGGGGGGGCATAGACTTTCAGTCTACACTAAGAAGAAAATCTTCCTCTCTCTTACTACTAAGAACCACAGTATTTCTTGCTCAGGATGGCTGACAGTGGGATGATCCATTTCCTTCTAAGTAAGTCCTAGCCACAAGGTGAAATCTAACCACCATCCTCTCCCCACTTTGGAAAACTACACTTGCCTATGGTTTGTTCAGATCCAGAAGCATGTCTCATTGGCCAAACTCTTGATGAGTTTCTGCAGCTGTCTTTCCTCCAGCCTCTCAGGTGTGTGACCTGAGCTTTCTTGTGCTCTCCAGGAAATAAATCTTGTCTATTCCCAAATTCTCACTGCACAGATGAGGAACATGAAGCAAGAAGGGACTTGGCCAAGGTACCCAGCAAGTCAGCAGTAAATCTAGGACTAGAACTCAGGTCACGCAAAGTCCAGGCAAGTACTCTTTCTTTTAATATATTCTTGAAATCTCAATAATAAGACTTTTAATTTTGTATTTACATGGATACACATATGAGTTTTCAGCAAGTGAATGGATATGAAAACTCTGGGAAGTTGTATTCAACATATGAAAACCAATTCTGGGTCACAATACTCCTTGGGGACCCATCACTCCTTAGCCACAAACATAATAACTGAAGTGGGAAGGTAAATTTCAACAGCAGAGGTACAACACACACTGTAATTGAGTTAGAAGATGTATATAGAGACTGTTAATAATGCATGTAAGATGCTGAATATTACTTTCCTCATTATAAATATTTAAGAGCATATGGTTTTTAATAGCACAAGATATTATACAGTGATCAGCTCATATAAATGGTTACATGAAGCCCAAGGAAAGACATCCCTTCCTGTACCTGGAATGATCACAAAAGTGACACTCTTAAATGAAAAAATAAAGTCCATAATGAAAGACCCCAGAGTTACAGTTTTAATTCATGATGACTCTATCATCCCTTACCACAGGAATCCACAGAGTTAGTCATACATTTTTCCATGTGATCTCCAGGGATAGTTTCCTGCTTTGCTTTTTTAAGGATTTTTTTTACATTTGCTTTTTCTTTATTAAATCTTCTTCAGTTCAGTTCAGTTCACTCAGTCGTGTCTGACTCTTTGCCACCCCATGGACTGCAGCACGCCAGGCCTCCCTGTCCATCACCAACCCCCAGAGTTTACTCAAACTCATGTCCATCGAGTTGGTGATGCCATCCAACCACCTCATCCCCTGTTGTCCCCTTCTCCTCCCAAATGCAATCTTTCCCAGCATCAGGGTCTTTTCAAATGAGTCAGTTCTTCTCATCAGGTGGCCAAAGTAATGGAGTTTCAGCTTCAGCATCAGTCCTTCCAATGAACACCCAGGACTGATCTCTTTTAGGATGGACTGGTTGGATCTCCCTGCAGTCCAAGGGACTCTCAAGAGTCTTCTCCAATGCCACAGTTCTACTTAATTTTTTATAATCGAGTGTAATTGCTTTACATTGTTGTGTTAGTTTCTGCTATACGATGAAGTGAATCGGCTATGTGTATACATATATCCCCTCACTCTTGAGCCTCCCACCTGATCCTCCCACCCCTCTAGGTGATCACAGGGCACCAAACTAGACTCCCTGTTCTGTAGAGCAGCTTCCCACTAGCCAGCTATTTTACAGGTGGGATGTGATTATATGTCCATACTGCTCTCAATTTGCTCCACTGTCCTCTTGGCTCTCTGTGCTTTCTGGATAATTAAACCTTTTGTTTGAGCCAAATTTTTGTGTTTTCCTTACTGATAAAAGGATTGCCTATTGCAGCCAGGACTGTAAACCATAAATATCTAGATTAATTCCCAGCTGACCATTAGCATGAAGACTTTTCCTTTAAAATACTGGCATTACAAGAATATAAGTGGCTCTGTAGAAGTAACTTGAAATGGATTCTTCTTTATCTTACGTTGAACTGCTTTCAAAGCTAAGGAGGGTCTTTTGAAGTCTCCTGCATGCATATAGTTTGTCCAGAGCCTCTCAGAAGCAGCTGATCTTCCCTGGTGTCAAGTTATCCTGAACATGACCCCTGACCATGGGCACAAGTTTCAGAGATCCAGACTGTGGGTTCAGCCCACAGATTCTATGAGTGAATGGTTTAGGGGAATGAGGCTGTGCCAGGATATTTGGGTTATCTACCCGTATCTGGTTCCTGCCTCTTGCCCTCAGAGCAAAATTCCCCTCCATCCCAGTGATCACCCCTCTCCCACCCACATGCCTTAGCAGAAGGAAAGCCAACCCCAAACCCAGGAGGGGTTTCTGTGTGGCTACTCCAGAAATGGACATGAGACTCAGCAAAGACCAATTTTACTTCAGGAAAAGGGTGTGATGGCATTTCTGGAAACGGTCTTCCTTGTTCTGGGAAATATGCAGAAGGGACTATCCATTCTGTTTCTAGACATTGTCATCCATGAGGGCCAAACTGCTGAGAACAGGCTCAGAAACAGACCAACTCAAATTGAAGGGCAGTGCCAAGGGAAGCAGAATGGATCTGGAATCTCTGGTTATTATCAATTCTGAAATATGTGTTTCCTCTGGACTGCCAGATATGAAAAGCTCTCAAGTTATTTAATCTAAATTAAGTTGGATTTTGCAATGCTTTCACCCAAGAGCATTCTAAATATTAAAGGGAACTTTACCATTTAAGGGAATAAAACCCCTCACTGGGTTTTCTAATGTATAGAAAAACTAAGTGGAAGTAAATAGTTGAAATGTGCCGTCTCTAGGAATCAGATTTAATCAAGACTTAAGGAAGAATGATATTGACCCATACAGGGGGGTGGGGAAAGGTTTTAGATCTTTCCTTCAGAAGAACTGCTATGGGAGAGTACATGAAAAACGAAGAATGACACCTCGATTGAGCTAGACGAAGAGAGGGATTTCCTCTGGAGAAAGGCAGTGAGCTTCAAAGCCAGGCTGAACAGACATGAAAAGGGAGAAGAGATATGTCTGGACAACACTTCTTTTAAGAAAGGAAAGGGGACCTTTCAACCATTACTCCATCAGCATGGAAGTCAGATCCGGGGAGACCCAGCAGAGGAAAGGCTGTTTTGAGTTGAAGGGGTAAATCAACCACAACTTCTCTCCCCTTCTGAGTTCCAACTGAAATGTGAATCAGTTCAGGATAAAAGAAAAAAAAAAAAAAAAAACAATGTGTATCAGTTCAGGATACATTAGAGTTAGTAGAGGCTCTGGGTTAGAGACCACAGTTTTAATCTTGGCCATACACAGCTTTTCTATATACCTGCCCCAAAACCCCAGTAGTCAAGTATGGATGTGAGAGCGGGACCATAAAGAAGGCTGAGAATTGAAGAACTGAATTTTTTAAATTGTGGTGCTGGACACTGTTTATCATAGCCAGGACATGGAAGCAACCTAGATGCCCATCAGCAGACGAATGGATAAGGAAGCTGTGGTACATATACACCATGGAATATTACTCAGCCATTAAAAAGAATTCATTTGAATCAGTTCTAACGAGATGGATGAAACTGGAGCCCATTATACAGAGTGAAGTAAGCCAGAAAGATAAAGACCATTACAGTATACTAACACATATATATGGAATTTAGAAAGATGGTAACGATAACCCTATATGCAAAACAGAAAAAGAGACTCAGATGTATAGAACAGACTTTTGGACTCTGTGGGAGAAGGCGACGGTGGGATGTTTCAAGAGAACAGCATTGAAACATGTATATTATCTAGGGTGAAACAGATCACCAGCCCAGGTTGGATGCATGAGACAAGTGCTCGGACCTGGTGCACTGGGAAGACCCAGAGGGATTGGGTAGAGAGGGAGGTGAGATGGGGGATCGGGATGGGGAATACATGTAAATCCATGGCTGATTCATGTCAATGTATGACAAAACCCACTACAATATTGTAAAGTAATTAGCCTCCAACTAATTAAAAAAAAATGTGGTGCTGGAGAAGACTCTTGAGAGTCCTTTGGACAGCAAAGAGATCAAACCAGTCAATCCTAAAAGAAACCATCCCTGAATAGTCATTGGAAGGACGGATGCTGAAGTTCTGATACTTTGGCTATGTGATGTAAGAGCCAACTCATTGGGAAAGACCCTGATGCTGGGAAAGATTGAAGGCAAGAGGAGAGGGGATGACAGAGGATGAATTGATTGGATGGCATCACCAACTCAATGGACATGAGTTTGAGCAAACTGCAGGAGACAGTGAAGGACAGGGAAGCCTGGCTTGCTGCAGTTCATGTGGTCACAAAGAGTCGGACCTGACTTAGTGACTGAACAATAACAACAACCCCATACCCCACTTCTCTGCCTCTAAGTCGTCATGCATATGTGCTCAGTCATGTCTGATTCTTTGCAATCCTTTGGACTGTAACCCCCCAGGCTCCTCTGTCCATGGAATTTTTCAGGCAAGAACACTGGAATAGGCTTTCATTTCCTCCTCCAAAGGATCTTCCCAACCCAGGGATCAAACATGAGTCTCCTGATGCTCCTGCAATACAGGTGGATTCTTTACCTGCTGAGTCACTGGAGAAGCCATTGGGATTCCACATCTAAGTAATTGAATGTATCTGCCCAGGTAGAAGCAGAGCAGTAAGATCTATCCAGGCATGCTTCTCTTGTTTCATCCTCCCTCCCACCCCCTTGCAGGGACAGAATCTGCCTGTTGAAAAGCTTGTTCCATGGAAGAACAGAGGGAAAACTTAACATTCATTGCTATCAAGGCAGCACCTCAAGGATGAATGAGGTCTGGATACCTGGAGCAGTGTTACTTATTACTCTAACCTTGCTTAAATGAGAAAGACAGACAAAAACGTCAGACTCCCAATATTCCACTCACGAGCTAAATCACTATTCTTCCTCTCGAAGGTGTAGGGGGATGACAAGAGGGTTGTAAGTGCTATCCCAACATCATCTATGGGAATCAGCATTCCCTCATGGATGCAGCAGGGCAGGAGGATACTCTCCCCTAACAGGAAACAAGAATCGAGGAGCACACTGGAGTGACTCTACTGCAGAGAGCGCCCATCCAGTGTGCTGAAATGTCTCTTAGAGCTGTATAAGAAGGTCCATCATAAGGACAAGTGGACAACCCACCCTTTACTTCTAGGCGAGCTATGTCACATGGAGGTGGGAGCAATGAAACAAATTTCAGTAAAAAGATGGGCAAGATCAGTGTAGCAAATGTCAGATGTCATTAGGTATATTTCATGATAACAAGATTTATGCCCCCCTCACTCTCCTTAGGTGGGATTGCACTCCTTATACCTGCCTCTAAAGGACAGCTCCAAGATATGTACATATAAATACTCTTGAAATGGTATGGTTCAAAAAACTAGGTATACCTAAAAATTATAAAAGTCTTTAGACAAAACAAATGTGAGAACCAGGTAGGACCTAAGAAAAGTCAAGTCTTTTAGACAGGGAAGCAGCACAACCATAGTATACCACTATGGTACAGGGTTGCAAATGGATTGGGGCAATGCAATGCAGAGAGAGGAGCAAAACATGGAGAGTTGAGGTGGGGTGGATACAGAACCTGGCCCTTTCCCCATGCAAGCCCGCTCAAAACAGGGCAGAGCCTAGTCCCCAGACAAACCTACATCAGTTCAGAACTAGGGACAGAGGAATGCCCAGGACTCAAAAAGAAGTTGGGGATTTGGGGATTCAGATGTTTAAAAGTACTAAATGAACCTTAAGTGGGGGTGTGTGCAAGAGGACTTATGGAAGTATTTAAGTCCCAATGATGGGGGAGAGGGAACTACCAAAGAGAATGTCCGCACTTTTTCAGGAAGCTAGGAATGTTTCAGGAAGCTAGGAATGTTATTCTCTAAAAGAACAGGCTGTCTAGGATAGGTAGATTTTACTCCAGGTACTTTACCTCCTCAAACCCTTGATGAGTCACTCCTTCCTCTTACATTTACCCTACATGTAAGATGATTTCTGGACTCCTGACATGACTAGGATGGCATCCAGCAGGATTGAAACATGCCATTGTTTCATTGTGTTGTATGTGTTGTCTCTGGATAACATTCTCCCCTAGATGCTGCTAAATCTTTGCTATGGTCTCTGGCTGGCAGAAGCTATGTAGGTTTGGTTTTATTGCATATTTCATTTCAGAAGCACAATCTTACTTGAGATTGCTTCTACAAGTGTTGGAAGTGTTGCCTTTTTCAAATATTCTCTAAATATTGTGGATGTGGGTTGTTGTGATAATTTTATCACATTGTATCACTTACAGACTGTTCAAAACATGGGGATTGAGCAGACTCTAGGTCAGTTTAGGAGTTTAGGAGGTACTGAAAGAATTACACTCACACACTCCTTCCAATAGAAGAAATGTGGGTTGAAGCTACTGTAGGGACCCAATTCTACCCAAACATCCAAGTGAGACCACCACTGCCCTAAACTAAGCAAAGTACAATACAACATTGAGGTGAATAGGGTTTTGGACATGAATGCTTTTGAACTTTAGCTTCTGAGCCTCAGTGTCATAACCTGTGAAAGAAGGCTAGTCATAGCCTACCTCATGTTACTGTAAGGTGAAGGAGAGATAATATTTGAAAATTATATAGTGTGATAGTTGTTCAATCATATCTGACTCTATGCAGCCCCATGGACTGTAACCTGCCAGTCTCCACTGTCCACAGAATTCTCCAGGCGAAGCATATAACCGGTGCATGGAAAATAACAGGTCTTCTCAAATAAGTGTTGTTATTTAGCTCAGGTCTCAAATGTCAATAATCTAATGTTTGAATAAGCCTGGTCACAATTGCCAGTGAAGCAACATCTTTTCCTTCATCCCTAATGGGGGAAGAGAGAATCCAGAGATGGCTAATTCAAACCTATAATGACTTGTTCAGCAAATATTTATCTAGTGAATACTGTGTCCCAAGCACTATTATAAAAACAGGGACTGTAGTGGTGAAGAAGTGTTCTTCTCTCTAGGCCATAGGATGGAGCCTCAGCAACTTACTTTTTCCCCACCCTTCTAGATGGCAAGCCTTTTAATAAGGGGAGGGGGGTAAAATTATTGCTCTTATATTCACTTCACATTCACTAGACAGAGAAAAGAATCTATTGATACTTGTTGAGTTACCTTGAGTTGAGCAGAGGGAAAGGAGCCTTAGTAAACCACACAGGATACTGATAAAATTGCAGAACTGAAAGAACCCAGCCAGGATGCACAGATAGCCCTGGCAGGAGAAACTTCTAAATAAGCTTTCAAGGTAGCCTCTCCTCCCACTGCTTAAGACACATCTTTGTCACATGGCCTTCCCTGAGCTCTCCTGGGCTAGGCTTGCAATGATTTTATCCAACTTCTTTGGCATTGCCAACCATGCACTTCACCCCCTCTTACCTCTCAACAAATAGTAGCTTCCCAAATGCTTAGTGGGTGCCTACTGTGTGTCAGGGGTTTCCCTGGGGCTCAGTGGTAAAGAATCCACCTGCCAATGAAGGAAAACATGGGTTCAATTCCCAGGTTGGGAAGATCCCCTGGCATCGGAAGTGGCAATCCACTCCAGTATTCTCGCCTAGAAATTTTCATGGGCAGAGGAGCCTGGTGGGCTGCAGTCCATGGGATTGCAAAATAGTCAGACACAACTTGAGTGACTAAACAACAACAGCACTGTGTGCCAGGCCCCACGCAAGTGCCTTCTTATGGTCACCTTTCTTTAATCGTCATCGTAAATCCATGATACAGGTGCTGTGCAAATGCGGAAATAGATCCAGAAAGGATAAGGGATACATTTAGGGTCAGGCAGATGATGTTTTTTTGTATTTACTGACTCAACAGTGATGAGACTCCTCCTTCCCAGACTCAAAACACAACTGGTTAAGCTGGTTTTCAAACCAAAGGGTGGAAAGAGCAGATTTGCCCAGGTGATTGATCATAAGTCTCAACCTTCAGGGTACTGGGCTAACCGGATAACCCAGAAAACAGGCATGCTCTTAACATTTCAGCAAAGCTGTGACCATAGGGCTAGAAGGTGACAATTATTAAACACCGACTACAAACTGGGTTCAGTATTTTCATATAGTGTTACGTATGTGGCAAAATATTCCTATAACAAAGGAGGTTAGAGCAACGTGTGATAAAAACAAAAATTGTTGTCCTCGAGGAGGACAGGGGAGGTAAACAGTCAAATAAAGTATGTGTTTACTCACATAAACACACACACACACACACCTACATATTGGAGGACTTAGTGGGTAGTAACACTGGAGGGAAGAAAGCATCAGGAATGGAAATAAGGAAGCTCGGGTGGTACACTTTCTATGTTGATGGCCTTTCTGACCTCAGCCTCTCCACCTGTAAAACAAAGGGCAGACCCCGAGCCCCTTTCATCACTGGCATTCTTTTACACTATAACACACTCCATCTGTGTAGGAATTGGCTCACCTGTAAATATTTTTAAAAGATAGTCTCTTGTGAGTGAGCCGCGTTCCCATCAGCCATGAACTCACTTTGCAGGTCATCTCTCCGCTTAGTGCCTATTGGCATTCTTTCCTTCTGGATAGCACTAGTCACAGCTGCAGTTTCATACGTATGACTGACTACTCACAGTTGAGGGATGGATAAAGAGGATGTGGCACATACATACAAAGGAAAATTACTCGGCCATAAAAAGGACACAATAATGCCACCTTCAGCAACATGGATGGATCTAGAGAATGTCATGCTGAGCAAAGTAAATCAGACACAGAAAGATAAATATCAGAGGACATTGCTTATATATAGAATCTAAAAAAGTAGGTACATATAAACTTGTTTACAGAACCAAAGTAGAGTCACAGATTTAGAAAACAAACTTACAGTTGCCAGGGGATAGGAGGGGAGGGATAGACTGGGAGATTTGAGTTGCCATATACAGACTATATAAAATACATAACTAATAAACACCCTGCTCGTATAGCTCAGGGAACTCTACTCAATACTCTATAATAGCCTACAAGGGAAAAGAATATAAAAAAGAGTGCATATATGTATAACTGACTCACTTTGCTCTACACCTGAAACTAACACAACATTGCAAATCAACTATATTCCAATGACATTTTTTAATAAAGAAATATTTTTTTAATAAATTAAGTCTGTTACCCCAACTGAATGTCTGTTTATATTCAGTATGTTACTCTAACGGTTGACAAAGAACTTAGTCCAGTGCAAGAACAAGTAAGCTGGGGCCAAGTACATGCTCAACAGAATAATGGTGGAGTGAGTGAATGAATGAATGCATGAATATGCTCTATTTCATCTGCACCAATTCAATTCTACAGACCACTGATGTTTTTCTTTCCTTCAGGATTCCTTCTTTAAGCTTTTCATTGATGCTTTCCAAAGCTCTCTTTTTATAATGCATGCTGTCAAATCCAGAGGATCTAGGTACATATTCATTCCTCCTCTAGACAGTAACATCTGGTTTACACATGATGGAATGTGTGAGCTGAGAGGGAGGAAATGAATTTGCATAGCACAAATTCTGAAGATGTTACCTGCAAGGAAACAGAATGGCACCTGAGCGTGCACGCTTACACACACACACAAACACACACCTTTGCATAGCACAAATTCTGAAGATGTTTCCTGCAAGGAAACAGAATGGCACCTGAGCGTGCACGCTTACACACACACACAAACACACACCTTTGCATAGCACAAATTCTGAAGATGTTTCCTGCAAGGAAACAGAATGGCACCTGAGCGTGCACGCTTACACACACACACACAAACACACACCTCCTCTGATTTACAAAGAGGAGTGAGTGAAGAGGGCAGATTTACGTCCTGCCTCAGGCACTGGGCTCTCCTTCCGTGGCCTCTGGGCATCTCCCTGTGGGCTCCCCTACACAGAGTCTATAATCCTAAGTAAGGGGCTGTCCTGAAATGAAGACAGCCCAGCTTTAGTGGAGACTGTGTTGCCTATATAAGAGCAAGTGGAAGCATTAGATGGCATGACACTGCTGGAGTTTATGGAATCCACACAGATGAGGAGACATAGAAAAAGACTGGTCACTTGGAAACTGGTGCCATGAGGTCATCTAGCCAAAATCCTTCTGGCCTATCCAGATTTTATAAACTTTTTAAAAAAAAATCCTTTATAATTCACATAATTTTTTATATCAGTCAGTTCCTTTCAGTCGCTCAGTCATGTCTGATTCTTTGCGAATCAGACATGGACTGCAGCACACCAGGCCTCCCTGTCCATCACCAACTCCCGGAGTTTACTCAAACTCATGTCCATGGAGGCATTGATGCCATCCAACCATCTCATCCTCTGTCATCTCGTTCTTCTCCCACCTTAAATCTTTCCCAGCATCAGGGTCTTTTCAAATGAGTCTGTTCTTCGCATCAGGTGGCCAAAGTATTGGAACTTCAGCATCAGTCCTTCCAGTGAATATTCAGGACTGATTTCCTTTAGAATGGACTGGTTGGATCTTCTTGTAGTCCAAGGGACTCTCAAGAGTCTTCTCCAACACCACAGTACAAAAGCATCAATTCTTTGGTGCTCAACTTTCTTTATAGCCCAACTCTCACATTCATACATGACTACCGGAAAAACCATAGCTTTGACTAGACAGACCACTGTCAGCTAAGTATGTCTCTGCTTTTTAATATGCTCTCTAGGTTGGTCATAACTTCTCTTCCAACGAGCAAGTGTCTTTTAATTTCATGGCTGCAGTCACTATCTGCAGAGATTTTGGAGCCCCCAAAAATAAAATCTCTCACTGTTTCCACTATTTCCCCATCTATTTGCCATGAAGTGATGGGACCAGATGCCATGATCTTAGTTTTCTGAATGTTGAGCTTTAAGCCAACTTTTTCACTCTCTTCTTTCACTTTCATCAAGAGGCTCTTTAGTTCCTCTTTACTTTCTGCCATAAGGGTGGTGTCATCTGCATATCTGAGGTTATCGATATTTCTCCCGACAATCTTGATTCCAGCTTGTGCTTCTTCCAGCCCAGTGTTTCTCATGATGTACTCTGCATATAAGTTAAATAAGCAGGATGACAATATACAACCTTAACGTACTCCTTTCCTGATTTAAAGCCAGTCTGTTGCTCCATGTCCAGTTCTGACTACTGCTTCTTGACCTGCATACAGATTTCTCAGGAGGCAGGTCAGGTGATCTGGTATTCCCATCTCTTTCAGAATTTTCCACAGTTTGTTGTGATCCACACAGTCAAAGGCTTTGGCATAGTCAATAAAGAAGAAATAGATGTTTTTCTGGAACTCTCTTGCTGTTTTGATGATCCAGAAGATGTTGGCAATTTGATCTTTGGTTCCTCTGTCTTTTCTAAATCCAGCTTGAACATCTGGAAGTTCATAGTTCATGTACTGTTGAAGCCTGGCTTGGAGAATTTTGAGCATTACTTTACTAGCATGTGAAATGAGTGCAATTGTGCAGTAGTGTGGCATCACCTTTCTTTGGGACTGGAATGAAAAGAGACCTTTTTCAGTCCTGTGGCCACTGCTGAGTTTTCCAGATTTGCTGGCATATTGAGTGCAGCACTCTCACAGCATCATCTTTTAGGCTTGAAATAGCTCAACTGGAAATCCATCACCTCCACTAGCTTTGTTCATAGTGATGTTTCCTAAGGCCCACTTGACTTCACATTCCAGGATGTCTGGCTCTAGGTGAGTGATCACACCATCATGGTCATCTGGGTCATGAAGATCTTTTTTTGTATAGTTCTTCTGTGTGTTCTTGCCACCTCTTCTTAATATCGTCTGCTTGTTAGGTCCATACCATTTCTGTCCTTTATTGAGCCCATCTTTGCATGAAATGTTCCCTTGGTATCTCTAATTTTCTTGAAGAGATCTCTAGTCTTTCCCATTCTATTGTTTTCCTCTATTTCTTTGCATTAATCACTGAGGAAGTCTTTCTTATCTCTCCTTGTTATTCTTTGGAACTCTGCATTCAATGGGTATATATGTGTGTGTGTGTGTGTGTGTGTGTGTGTGTGTGCATGCATTTGTAAATATATATGTGTGTGTGTGTGTGTGTGTGTGTGTATATGTGTGTGTGTGTGTGTGTGTGTGTATATATGCCAAAGAACATAAATTTCTTATTGCACAATGTGGATTTGGCCACTTTCAACAAGGTGTACAGCACATTCAAGATACTGAAGAGCCACTCTGGGTGTCATGCTATTGAGATGTCTGTACTTGGTGGTCCCCACTTGGCTGTTAGAGTCAAGTTCTGGCCCCCTGGGCAGGGAAGGGATGACAACAGGGTCCTATTTCCAGTCAGCCCTCTTAAAAGATGATGCTTTTATTCTGATAAGTGAGTGGCATTACAAAAGTAACTAGCAAAACATCTGGTAGAACATAGAGACTCAGACCCTTGTGGTTTTCTGACAACAAAAGCAAAAATCAAACAACCATAAAACCCCAAAATCGTTAGTGCTCTCCTTTGCTGCTAACAAGAAAAACAGGGTGACAGGAAAGATAAACCTTTTTCTAGCAGCAACTTTTAAGAGGCAATCATTACAGAGAGTCTGACAAAGTCTCATGGAACTACGGCAGGGATGCTCTTTTTAGTAGCTTTTTTATAGAAGATATAGAAACATGCTTTATTTAGTCATTTCCTATATGGCCCCTCGATAAAAGAAAAGAACATCCTCTTAAATAGCCCTTCTCTGGAGACATGTTTACAGGTGTGAGAGTAATGGGAGTGTGGCCTGTAGCCTGTGGTGATCTGTGTTGGTACAGAGTTGGCTTGCTGATGCTAAAGGGGGAGAGGATACCACACTGCCCATCTCAAGTACTGCTTGGCTGGGCTGATGAAGGGAGCTGGCGCCTAGCCATTCAGCACAGAGAGAGCTGGGATGGGACTCTGCCCTATAAAACCTGGGCCTTTTCTTGGGCAGTGACTTCTCTCTCTTTTTCTCCTTTAGTCTTTTAATTCTCCCCACATCATTTTTTTTTTAAAGAATTCTTATTGGAATACAGTTACCTTACAGTGTTGTGTTAATTTCCACTGAACAGCAGAGTGAATCAGTTATTAAATATATTCCCTCCTTTTTGGATTTCCATCCCATTTAGGTCCCACAGAGCACTAGTAGAGTTCTCTGTGCTACACAGTAGGTTCTCATTAGTTATCTATTTATCTAAATTTCCATCAGCAGAATGGATAAAGAAGATGTGGTACATATACACAATGGAGCATTACTCAGCCATAAAAAGGAACAAAAATGGGTCATTTTTGTAGAGACATGGATGGTCCTAGAAACTTATGCAAAGTGAAGTAAGTCAGAAAGAGAAAAATAACTCTTATATATTAACACATATATGTAGAATCTGAAAAAAAAAAAACTGGTATGGATGATCTTATTTACAAAGCAGAAATAGAGACAAAGATGTAGAGAACAAACATATGGATCCCAACAGGGAAGGAGAAGGGATGAATTGGGAGATTGGGATTGACATATATACGCCAGCATCATTTTTGAAAACCTTCTTTGTTTAGGCACAAAATTGCCCCAGACCGCAACATCGGGGGAAGAAAGTCACTGCCATGGCTGCTGGAGTCTTGCTCCAAAGCTGGCATCCTCCAAGGCTTGAGTGGGTTTTGAGGGTTCACTTGGGTTACTGAACAGAAGAAACCAAGTTTATCACATTTCTTGCAATCATGGTCTCTCTCAAAGTGTCACATAGAGAAGCTTGCAATGATTGAGTCTCAGTAAATCAGATAGTCACTGAAGGAAAGACTTGTATCCCCAAGAAGATATATTGAGGTCCTAACCTCCAGTGCCTGTAAGGGTGACCTGATACAGAAGTGTGGTCTTTGGACATATAATCAAGTCAGTATTAGGTTATACTGGAATTCGGTGCACTCAAACACAATGAGAGCTATCCATATATGAAGAGAGAAATCTGTTCCATATATGAACAGAGAAACACAGTGAGTGTGCCATGGGAGGTTGAAGGCAGAGACTGAAGTGATGCATGACAAGTCAAGGACCACCACAGATGGCTTATGACCACCAAAAGTTAGATAGAGGCAAAGAAGAATCCTCCCCTAGCACCTTTGGAGCAAGAATGGCTTTAATTTCAGATTCTAGATTCCCCAAATGTGAGAGAATACATTTCAATTGTGTTAAGCCATGAAACTTGTAGTACTTTATTATATCTGAACAAGTGGTCCCTAAGAGACCTCTAAGTATAACCAGAGAGATGGAGAAATGGGAAAACTAGAAGATTCTGAGTTCATTGGGATTTATTTTTTCCAAACCCATGACTGTTGAGATCTGCATGATCTGGCAAATACAATACAAATTATGAAATAACATTATAGCATTAGAGTAGTAATGGTATAATCTCACCAAATGTATGAGATGCCAGTACCCTAAGGCTGTGGGACCTACACTGTCCTGAGTCCTGCCCCCTTTTCAGTTCACCCTGGACCTGGCAGCCTTCCCCCACTTCACGTCATAGGAAGGAACCAAAACAACTTTACCTACCACCTACCTTCCAAGGACATTGGGAAGATCTGTGTCTCCATAATGTTTGTCCAAGAAATTGGAGCTTCCTGGAGTCCTGTCAGTAACTCAATGTAAAGTATGTTATTATCCCTGCAAACCTTGGCACTTCTTTGTCACTTTCCTTTTGAAAGGAAAATTATACTTACCCAAAGCATTTCATTACCACCTGAACTGTCTGCTTGATATAAATTTAGAAGCCTAAGTTTATATAACCTACAGCCAGATGCATTAGTGTTAGAAGCCCAGGGCACCTATAATATTGCTATTAGAGAAAATAAATTTTGGCAAGTGGCCTTGCATGACTATTCAGTCTAAACTCTGAATCAGTTCAATTGAGGGAGGTCCCCTCACATGATTTTGTGGGATACTTTGCCTACCTTTGTTTACTTTGCCTATGAGAGTTTATTCCAGGTCTTAGAGACACATTAACTGAAAATTCTATTACCATCCAACTGAATATTAGGGATTCTCTCTTTGATGTAGCTATGAAAAACAAAGTCCCATTTAGGGGAGACATATGAACATATCAGTCATATGGACATATCGGACCTTCTTGACTCACTGACGATGTGTGTTAAGCACATGCCACAGCTGGAAAGCCCCATGGATCCTGTGAAGTTCCCTACCCCCAACCCTGCTTTGGTAGCACTTTGGAAAGGGGGGAGTGGATCATGTTGGTTAGGCTGTGTTCCTTTCTTTTAAGCTCATGTGTTAGTTTTCCCTAATCCTGAATCTCTTTGGATGGAGGTGTAGACCTAGATATCAATCCTGTGTTTGGCATGTGCATTGGTGCCTCAGTTTCCTCATATATAAAAATGGGGAAATAATACCTAGCTCATAGGATTGCTATAAGAATTAGATAATTCTGTTAAAGAAGTTAAGATGGTTCCTAGAATATAGTATTCATTAAGAAAAGTTAGGTATTAAAAGAAAAAGGAGATCATAAAGAGGAAAAATGAATTATTAGTGGTGGCAGTAATAGTACTAGGTTCTAAGTTACCCCAAGATACCAGAGAGACAGGCTAGTAGAAAAGAATGCAGTAGAGGTTACAAACTGGACTTGGCATGAAAGTTTTCTCTTGAATTCTGTGGACATATCAAGAAAGTCAGTCAACTGATCACAAGCCAGCTAAGGTGATGCTGTGATCCAACCATGCTAGCTGTCCCAAGCGAAAGAATGAATGGTATCAGGGCCATGTGGTTGAAAAGTCAAGCTGCAGCTGCCAGACCCATCATCTGATGTGGCTGGCAGAATAATGGCTTATTCAATGTCCATGTCCTCATTCCAGGGATTTGTGAATATGTTATATGTCAAAAGGGAACTAAGGTAGCAGATGGAATTAAGGTTGCTAGTCATGTGGTCTCAAAATAGGGAGAATATCCTGGATTATCCAGGTGGACACGATGTAATCACAAGCATCCTTAAACATGGAAGAGAGGCATAAAAGTCAACATTCAAAGGTTGTTCTGCGAGAAAGACTTGATCGCCGATTGCTGGCTTTAAAGATAGATGGGACCATGAGCCAAGGAATGTGGGTAGCTTCTAAAAGCTGGAAAAGATAAGGGATGGCTTACCCCCATAGGCTCCATAAAGGAACTCAGACTTAATGCACCTCGAGTTGAGCCCAGGGAGACCCATTCTGGGCTTCTGACTTCTAGAACTAAAAGATGGTAATTTTATTTTAAGCCACTACATTCGCAGTACTTTGTTTGACCATAAGAAACCCATACATCCACCAATAATCAGACTGAAGTGTATCCTAATCTACACCCACCCCAGGGCTGTGCACCCTCCACAAACACAAGAACAGTTCATCAGAGGACTATCATTTATGTGATTTAACAACAGACCTTCTAAGAGAAACGAAGTGCTTGATGGAGTGAACCCTTGAGAGACAGAAGCTTGAACACAAGGGAACAAGCCCTTCACTTTGTTCCTGCCCTTGACTCTCTGAAGCCCTTTCCTCCTTGAGTCCCTGGGAGCTTTCCTCTGGAGGTGGCTCTCAGTTCAGTTCAGTTCAGTCACTCAGTCATGTCTAACTCTTTGTGACTGCATGGACTGCAGCACACCAGGCATAGGCCTCCCTGTCCATCACCAACTCCTGGAGCTTGTTCAAATTCATGTCCATAGAGTCAGTGATGCCATTCAACCATCTCATCCTCAGTCGTCCCCTTCTCCTCCTGACTTCAATCTTCCCCAGCATCAGGGTCTTTTCCAATGAGTCCATTCTTCACATCAGGTGGCCAAGGTGTTGGAGCGTCAGCTTCAGCATCAGTCCTTCCAGTGAATATTCAGGACTGATTTCCTTTAGGATGGACTGGGTGGATCTCCTTGAAATCCAAGGGACTCTCAAGAGTCTTCTCCAACACCACAGTTCAGAAGCATCAATTTTTCAGCACTCAGCTTTCTTTATAGTCCAACTCTCACATTCATACATGACTACTGGAAAAACCATAGCTTTGACTAGACAGAGGTTTGTTGGCAAAGTAATGTCTCTGCTTTTTAATATGCTGTCTAGGTTGGTCATAACTTTCCTTCCAACAAGTGTCTTATAATTTCATGGCTGCAGTCACCATCTGCAGTGATTTTGGAGCCCCCAAAAATAAAGTTTCTCACTGTTTCCATTGTTTCCCCATCTATTTCTCATGAAGTGATGGGACCAGATGCCATGATCTTAGTTTTCTGAATGTTGAGTTTTAAGCCAACTTTTTCACTCTCCTCTTTCACTTTCATCAAGAGGCTCTTTAGTTCTTCTTCATTTTCCGCCATAAGGGTGGTGTCATTTGCATGTCCGAGGTTATTGAGATGAGCAAAACAACCCTGGGAATGTGAACAGTGGAAGTGTCCCTGGAGATGAGTTTGAACTCCTCTGTTATCTGGGGACTCCCATTCCATGGAAAGGTTCATTTTTGTTGTTTAGTCACTCAGTCATGTCTGACTCTTTGCCACGCTATGGACTGTATAGCCTGACAGGCTCCTATGTCCATGGGGATTCTCCAGGCAATAATACTGGAGCAGGTTGCCATGCCCTTCTCCAGGGGATCTTCCTGACCCAGGGATCAAACCTGCACCTCTTATGTCTCCTGCATTAATAGGTGAATTCTTTACTGTTAAGCCACCAGAGAAGCCAATGGAAAGGCTTGTAGAATTTTCATATTATTGAAGATTCCAAGGGACATTTGAGGATATCCTCATTAATGCCAAACCCTCATATCAGATATTAGATAGGAGAATGTTTTACAGATCTGATGCAAATGTAGTGGTGTCAGTATTGTTAAAGGCTTAAGTACTATTTAGTGGTATTTTTATTATTATAGTAGCATAGAATGTGGGGGAATTAAGGGGATTATGTATTGTATTAATTAGCAACAATTTATGCTTTTAGTAATACCCTTAATCATTAAAATCTCTGTCTTGGGGGGCAAACAGCTAACACAAGACTGTAAAAGAACTACCTGATTCGACCTTTTTCTGTGAGCAGTAATTCTGTTTTAGGAGCTATCTCATTTTATATGGGAATCCTGTATAATTAATTGCAACTTTGATTTCAAGAGGACATTTTACTATATTAAGAGTAGGGTTAGTCTTACGGGAAATTCAGGAGAAGGTGTTTACATAAGGAAATGGACACTAATTCCTGTGTAATGAACACTCTTCCAGAACCTCTTCCTTCCCCTTCTCCCTACCCCCACTCCATCCCAGTGAATCTGCAAACTTTATAGCAACCTCTATAAGATTTTTGAGAGAGTCATACACAACACCATACTAACATACAGTAGCGTGCTCAGCTTAATATTGCATTCCATGGACAATACTTATTAAATTTTTGCCTATCATGTTGAGAATGAAAAACAACATTTGTGTGACCCACAGGAGTAGAGGCAAGGAAGATCTCAGCAATAGGGGACTGATCTAGAAGCCATGGCTGCCCCAACCCCCACCCAGCCAGCTATGGAACCAATGAGATTATCTAGGGCCACTGCTAACCATGGGGCACATCACACAGCCTGGCTGGGAAGGTCTGGCATGAACAATAAGACAGCACAATGGCACTGCAATGTGGCACAGAAGGCAAGCCCTGGGCACTGGGGTCTGATCTAATCTCTGCCAAGTTACTTACCACTCCATACCTACCCTTCATTACTTATATTGGACATGAGTACCAGTATCTACTTTATAGAATTGTGGTGAGAGTTATAGTTGTAAAATATTTAGAACATTGCCTAGTGTGCAGTGAGTCCTAAATATACGTTTAGAGGCAAGAAGCCTGGGTTCAGGTCCTGACATCCTGTATGACCTTGAGCAAGTTGGTTTGCCTCTCCAGGCCACATGTCCACTGTCTGTTAGTGAACAAATATTGATAAAACTGTCTCATCGTTAGAGCATCCCTCATCCTTGTTCTTCTGGGAGAGTCAGATGTGGGGTGTGATCCCAGCACTCGTCCCCATTTGCCCTAAAAGTGGTCCTGCAGAGTGTCTGAATTGGATGGTTACTGCATGGTCATCTAAGAGTCTTGAGTATTTTAATGTGCAGTTTATTTGGCAACTGGGAGGTCATGATTAAGAGCTGATTTGGAGAGGAGAAGGGACAGAAGTCAAGGTGCAGAGAGCATCAGAGGGAGGGTGCAGAACTAGAGATGGTCAACTTAGAGCCTTGGTACAGACTATCACCATAGATGTTGGAAGAGATGTAAAGGAGGAAAATGGGGCACAAACTGGAGGGAAATGTGGCTGAAGGAGAGGTGTGTTTGCTAAGACAGATGCGTCTGTCTTTCCATGCTGTGAGTAAAGCAGGGCACAGGACTCAGACAGGAGGGACCACGACCGACTGATGGAGTGAGACGCCAGAGGCTGTGGAAGGAAAGCAAAGGGTCTCAGATCCTCTCTGCAGGAATTCTATATGGGGAACTGGACGCTTTAATTGAGCTCTCTGATTTCAGTGAATGCCCATGAAAGAGATAAGCACATGTTAAATTCCCAGCTATCCCCAGCTGATCTCTGTCTTGCAGTTGGTGAAGAAATAAAAGCAAAAATGATAGAGATTGATTTCCAGCTTCTCAGGAGGCCTGGCTGGCACTGATAATGCGGTTGATACTATAATTACTATGAGAGTCTTTGGGCCAGAGGCCCTGGAACCCCCTCCTGAGTACTCCTAGGGGACTGTCACACTCCACAGGGTCCCACCACCTCCAGGAAAGTGCACTCACCAGGCAGATCTGTAATCCCATCAAGCCTGCAAGTCTATTAAGGGAGCACATCTAAAATGAATTTGATTAACAGAAACCCATCTCCAGATAGTAATTCCAAGGCTGCTCTTCTGATCTCAGGCCCCATGGTGTCCTGCTTTCTTCGGTCTGTTCAGCTCACTCCATCACCAGAGAGGACCTGAGTCATCTCATGCTGGCCTCTCAAGTCATCTCTTGAATTTGGCAACTGGTTGCTCCAAGGCCTCTCACTGCTGCCTTTTCTAACATTTACTGTACCTACTAATCTGCATGGCCTGGAGCAATAAGAGATCCACTCACTCACTCACTGTTTTCTTCACTCCTTCATTGACTGATTGATCCCCAAAGTACACAGGCTCTGAGGTGGGCACTAGAGACTCATAGATGCTGACGACACAGGGTTCTCAAGGAGCTCGGCATCCAGTGTACAGTCCCCTCCTGGAAGACTGGCGCTACCCACACGTACAGCATAAGCATTTCACAAAGCCTGTCCCCTGGAGAAGGAAATGGCAACCCGCTCCAGTATTCTTGCCTGGAGAATGCTGTGGACAGAGGAGCCTGGGGCTACAGTCCACGAGGTCGCAAAGAGTCAGACGTGACTTAGCAACTAAACCATCACCACCACTCTTCCTGTTCCCCCTCCTCGCCTTTTTCCAGGTCCTCGGGCAGCCCCATCACTAGGAGTCCTTTGACTTTATCCACTCTCCCATCAAGTCTATAACCTATGTGTGTGCTTGGTCTCCCAGTCCTGTCTGACTCTTTGTGACCCCTTCAGGCGCCTCTGTCCATGGGAGTTCCCAGGCCACTTCCTCCTCCAGGGCATCTTCCCCGCCCAAATCAAGCCCTCATCTCCTCCATTGAAAGGAGGGTCCTTTACCCCAGAGCCACCTGGGAAATCCCAAGTCTGTAACACTCTCCCTCTACCAGTTAGTTTGCTTTATGTTTCAAATCATAGAAAAAAACAATTTAATCGTGAATAAATGACTTGGTTCACATCATCGGAAGCCCAGAGGTAGAGCAGACCTCCTGGCTGCCTGAAGCCAGTGCCTCAGGCTGCTTCTCTGCTATCACTCATCTGTGTTCTCCTATGTGGCTTGAGTTCAGTTTTAGACTCACAGAAGCAAAGTAGGTGTAGGAGGATCAGAGGAATGGAAAGCTACACTCCAAATTTTTCAACACATTTCCCTTCACATCTGGTTGACCTGAAAGTGACTATGAGGCCATGATAAAAATGATCCCCGGAGCCAGAAACAGATGTGTATTGGATTGATTTAGACCTGAGGAGCCCACACCCATTCCTACAGCAAGGCAATAAGATTTCTGATTCATTAGGCAAATCAGAGCTCATTCTGAGAGCTGAAGATGGAGGCATTGCTCAAAATTTCACTGCTTTGGGACCTCCCTGGCGGTCCAGACGGTAAGACTTCATGCTTCCACTGCAAGGGGCATGGGTTTGATCCCTGATCACGGAAATAAGATCCTGCATGCTCTGTGACCAAAAACAAACATATAAATAAATTCATAGCTGCCCTACCAAGGAAATAATGCAGGATGGATGTCAGTTAATCACTGGATGATGACATGACCACAACATGGGAACAGGAACACTCACTATGGCTCTGACCTTGACATGAGTGGGAAACACCTGACAAGTCTTCTGGATGCAAGTCTCCATAGGACCAGGCTCCAGAGGGCCTCAGGATGCTCAAACACCCTTTATCCATTGCACTATCCCCTTCTCAACAATATCTGGGATATCTGTTCCAAGCATTATTAACAGGCAGATCAGAAGCACAACTGAATTATTCATAAACTGTTATATTTGTCTGCTGGTAGCTTGGCCTCTGATGTGAGAAGAGAACTATTTCCCATATGGCCTTAGTTGGAGAGGTCATTTTTTTATCTGCATCACACAGTAATTTTCACAGGGCAAGGGGACAGTCTCAGAATTACCCCACAACCATTGACTTATTTTCATGTAAAGGTTAAAGGAAAGACACCTTTTTGGAAAGCTTTGTTTATGAATGACTGAAGCTGAGTTTTCAGGATTTCCTGAAAAGAATTTGTGAACGATGAGGTAGAGAAAAGCCTCTAGGTGTGAAGTTCAGCCTCACCTATGGGCTTGGAGAATAGGAAGAATCACAGCATGAAGCAAAGAGGTCTCTCAGGAGATGACTTGGGCCTTGGGTCATTGTCCAAAATATTAATAGCATCACTTGATCTGCTCCTAGAAGGAGCTCTGTGTGTGGAAAAGCCTTCAAGGGATGGCAATGAAATTATAGCCCCAGCTTATCAGAACAGGAAGGACTTTTGAAAACAACTAAAGCCAAGTGAAGTTAGGTGACTCCTCCAAGATGATTTTCCTAAGGGGGTAACTGTATGGAGGAGTCAGAGGTGAAAAGAAAATAGGATTTGGCAGAGCCAGAATGCACGGTGGGTCAGACCTATTACAGACCTTTGAAACTTAAGGTTGCCACCAAGAATAGACAATAGTGCTCAAACAATAGCTCATTGAAGGTCACTTCAGAGGGAGTTGGGAATCTTAGGGTCAGACACACAAAGCCAATTTTGGATCCAAAGAGAAATTCTGCCAAGTGGCTTATAGGCTGCCCCCGCCAGGGTTTACTGTCTGCATCTCTCCTGTATCAGCTGTTGCAATGGAGGGATTTTCAGGGTGTTTGGTATCTGTGGTCCTGAAAGACTCCATCCAGAAAGGAGGAAGAGGAGGAGGCTGTACAAGTAGTCGAATGCTGACTTTGTGCTCAGTATTGTACATTCATTGTGCGCTCCGATGCCACCCCTTCCCCCCTCCTACACAGACTCACATGTACACACTTTAATTGGTGCTGCTGGTTCCCTTGTCCCTGAGTCTTTCTGGACATGTCACATTCCCGGGGCCCCAGAGCTCTGAGCAAAAAATGAGTTAAAATTATGATGCTCCCAATTGTTTTATTGAAGAAGGATGACCGTGGACTTTGGCTCCCAGAAAGGCTAGATACCATGTTCATTTCAAGAACAATTCCAAGCATCTACTATGTACAAGTAAGCTCTTAGACTGGGGCTACAGAGAGTGGGGTACAAAAATGATTTTCCACGTATGTGTGGGATCTAAAATGTGACACGAATGAACTTAATCTACAAAATAGAAACAGAATCACAGACATAGAGAAAAGACTTGTGGTTGCCATTCAATATCTTTTAATAAATCATAGTGAAAATAATATGAAAAAGAATATATATAACACACACAAACACACACACACACACACACACATATATGTATAGAAAGAAAAAGAAAGTCACTTAGTCATGTCCAACTCTTTGTAATCCCGTGGACTGTAGCCTACCAGACTCATCCATGGGATTCTCCAGGCAAGAATAATGGAGTAGGTTGCCATTTCCTTCTCCAAGGGATCTTCCCGACCCAGGGATCGAACCCAGGTCTCCCACATTTCGGGCTGACTCTTTACTGATGGACCCACCAGAGAGGTCAATATATATATGTATATATACTCATATATGTATGTATAACTGAATCACTTTGCTATGTGCCAGAAACTAACATGAAATTGTAAATCATTTATACTTCAATTTTTTAAATATTATTATCTAGGAGTAAGAAATAGATAAACAATATGCCTAGTGAACTCAAACACATGCAAGATGTGATACCTAGCCTTCAAATTAGCTTTGAGGATTCCAAAGAGGGAGAGAGAGTACGTCTGACTTTCATGACATACTTTCAAGGGGCATTTTGACTGTGTATTTCAGGTCAGGCAGGACTTGACTGTGGATCCCTGGAGGCTGAGGGAAGCACAGGGAACAGACTCCTGGGTAAAATGTGCTAATTGTGCCTACCTATTCCTGAGGGGTGGCAGTTTACCTGGGGTAGGGGACATGCCACCCTCAGAGAAATGAGGCACTTACCATGCCAGTGTTTCACACCTGGTTCAAGAAACTCTTTCAAAAAAATTCAGATCATGTGTTTCTGCCTTGTTTTTTTGGGAATTTTTGCAGCCAGACTACCCATCAGCAGGGAACCCTAGAGGGCCCCTCTTCCATTCCATTCCATTTCATTCCACTCATCACAGGCTTCCTGCAAGCATCTGGCCAAACTTCACATCAGTGCAGTGCTTCCTTCATCCCACACCATCTTTGAACCAACTCCAGTCTTCCTCTTATATCCTCACTGCAAACCTTTATCTTCACCCCCTGGATGACGTGTGTAGCTCCCCAGTCTCCACTCCCAGCCCAGGTCCTCCGTTAGGGCAGCCACACTTCCCACAGAAGCCAGCACTGGGACCTTGCTGGAAATCGGCCATGCCGTTTCCCAGCTTAAGGCTGTTTCAGAACTCACTACTGAACACAAACAGCTAATAAGTTCTGTGTGTTCTGATAGGGGGAGCCACTTCTGATAGAAATAGAACAGCTCAGGACTTCCTGGGTGGTTCAGTGATAAACAATCGTCTGCCAATGCAGAAGACATAGGTTCGACCCCTGGTCTGGGAAGATCCCACGTCCCGTGGAGCAGCTAAGCCTGTGCCCACAACTACTGAAGCCCATGCTCTAGAACCCGGGAGCCACAACTGCTGAAGCCCACACACCCTAAGGCCTGTGCTCCACAACAAGAGAAGCCAGCACAGTGAGAAGCCTGAGCACTGCAATGAAGAGCGCCCCCGACTTGTCTGCAACTAAGAGAAAGTCTGAGTGCAGCAGTGAAGACCCAGCAAAGCCAATAATAAAGAAATAAGTAAAAATTTTAGAAAAGTAGAAAAGCCCAGAAAATGTCCAGCCAGATTTCTGTCCATTCTAAATAATGATTAGAATTATTGGGCATAAGGCATTCAGGCAAAGGACAATCAGGAAGTGTATTCTAAACAGCGAGCAATAGGTGGAAGGAACTTGGGGCTCAAAGCACCCACGTTCAGGAAACTCCATGTACTTAGTAACACTGCAGCAGGGGCTGATGGGATAGCAAAGGTGAGCAGCGGGCTTGGGAGGAAAGCAAGGCCCTTGGACTCTCTGAAATCCTACAATTCCAAGATTTCAGTGGTCACATCTCTTGCATTCCAGGTGAGTGTGCCTCTTACTGCCTCAGGCCTCCTGTCCCCAGGCACCTCCTGACCTCACCTTCCTTGGATCTGGGATTCTTAGAATCATATTCTTGCCCTCATTCAATTAGATCAGCCCCTGCAGCTCAGACAGAAAAAGAAATGGCACCCCACTCCAGCACTCTTGCCTGGAAAATCCCATGGACATAGGAACCTGGCAGGCTGCAGTCCATGGGGTCACAAAGAGTCGGACATGACTGAGTGACTTCACTTTCATGCATTAGAGATGGAAATGGCAACCCACTCCGGTGTTCTTGCCTGGAGAATCCCAGGGACAGGGAGCCTGGTGGGCTACCATCTACGGGGTCGCACAGAGTCGGACACGGCTGAAGCGACTTAGCAGCCGTGGCAGCAGCTGCGACTCAGATGGTAAAGAATCTATCTGCAGTTCAATAGACCCGTGTTCGATCCCTGGGTCAGGAAGATCCCCTGGAGAAGGAAATGGCAACCCCATCCAGTATTCTTGTCTGGGACAATTCCACATACAAAGGAGACTGGCAGCTACAGTCCATGGAATCGCTAAGAGTCAGACACAAATAAGCGACTCTCACTCACTCACACTCTGCAGTGTTTTTCTCTCATCCCAGGGCATTCTCAGTATTTGATTAAGTCTTTCTAATGTGGAGGCAGGGAAAGGCTTTGGAGAAAACTCCTTCACTGATGATGAAGGCATTCAGAGGCCAAGAGGGGAATAAAGTTCTATTAGTTGGAAGACCCAGGCAGGTGAAAGGATTTCTGAGAGCCTGCAGCAGAAGTGTCTATGATTCATGGAGTCATGTCATAACCTGTCATATGAGCCTCCCATGAAAAGAATTGTAAGGGAACTTGAGCTCCAAGAACAATTACTCTATAATGCACTCAACGCCATGGGCTCTCAAGACTCAAAAGAAAAGATGAAACCCCAAGGGTACAGGAAAACTGTCTCTATTTGTCAGAGAACATAAGCCTGCCTCCACCCACACCTCCAACACACCAGCTTTCAAAAATGACCTCTACCCACACCTGGAAGGGCTTGTGTTCATATTCAGTTCAGCAGCTGTCTTTGTGGTTTAGTCATTCAATCCCACTTAATTCAGTCTGGTGGATTTTCATAAAGCCACTACTCTGGGCAGGACACTAGGCTCAGTCTGAAGAGACAGGGATGGAGGAGGACTCCAGAATTATTATGAATTCCGGAAGAGGACTCCAGAATTATTATGCCCAATAATTCTGACCTTCAAGGAGGTTAGATTCTAATCCAGAGAGATAGACATATCACTAGGTTACAGGCAAATGTCTGTTCAAAGAATTCCAAATCCAGGGTGTGGGAGAGAGCATCCCTCCCCAGCTCCAGGCCACACCAACTGCCTTGAATCCCAGGTCAAGTTGCCTCCTCCACGATCCCACCTCTACCTGCAGTGGAGGCAGCAAGGTAGCCCTTGGAAACCTGATTCTCCCTGGAGAGGAACTGAGGGCTTGCTGGAAGATTTCGGAACATGAAGGGCTTCAGGGAAGGGGAAATCTTGAGGCATGAGGACACCTTTTATAGGTCACTCATGTCTTCCTACATCACAGTTTAAAATCCAAGGCCTTGCAGAAGCAGCGCTGCAGTTTTTCTGACTTTGCAACCCTAAGGTCTAAGCAGGGACCATCGCCAGCACTTTATAAAGGAGAAAACAGGAGCCTGGAGAAGCTGAAGGTCACAGAGAGACACAGCAGAGCCAGAGCATGGCCCAGGCCTCTTCCCAGTACCCACGTCCGTCTCCTCAGCTGATCCCAGGAGCTGTCCCAAGTGGTGAATTTTATTCCCTGGAATGAGACTTGGAACACAGCAGACATCCAGCAGGTGGGAGCGGGTCACAGTACCAGATAAGGGAAGAAATTTGAAGCTTAATAAAGGGTGGCATGCCTGAGGTCACAAAGCTAAGTTCTAACAAACACAGGTTTCCAGTACAGGTCAGTTCTCTGCCCACTGGCCTTTCCCAGACACCACACCCTTGTAGGCTAAGAAATCAGACATCACCAGCCTGGGTGATGTCTTTTTCTTCACTGACACCTTACTCTTCCCGCATGGAAAGGAAATTCTTTCCTAATTATTAATAAAACATCAATTAGAGAAAATTGCCAACAATTTCCAGAGCAGCAAGCAGCATCTCAGAGTCTCTGGCAGGGAGAGAAGAGCTTTGATGAATTTCCATAAAGAGAATTCCTCAAGCCCAGAAATGTGTAGTCGTCCAGTCTACCTGTAGGTAGCAGTACTTTGAGCACCTACTGCATGGCTCAACATTTATGAAAACCTTACCATGTGCTGGGCACTTGCCCAGGTTTCAGTTGTCAGAGACACAAAGATAAAAAAACCACAGGCCCCCATAACCATCCTAAAATGCAGTGGTACCTTGCCACCCAAGCTGGTTGACAAGTTCCTTGAGAAAGGGATTATGCCTCCTCACTTCCTGGAGTGTCCCCTAGGTCAGGTGCCATCCTGGACACAAAGAAGTGGATGAAGGGCCTTGGTTGCCAAAAAATCAGATCGCTCTGGGATTGCAAGCCCAAGGTTCTGCCCCTGGGAGTGTGTGCCATGCTTCTTCCTTGCTCAGAAAAACAGAAGGTAGGATGGAACCACCAATCCTGGGAACCACCACCAATAAAATAGAAGCTGAAACCATAAGCTTTGTTAGGCTGCATGCTTCTCTTAAAAATACCTAATCTTCAGTACATATGTCTTTACCAGGATCCTATACACTCAGACGATCTTCCAGGTACATGCACATCCATCATTTTATTTAACACTCCCAACCCTTTGGTAAGATGGACATAAACATTCCTATTTTGTAGAAGTGAAATCCAAAGTGACCTGTGGCCCAAAGAGGTCAAATGTCACACCCAGGAGGGGGCAGACAGGAATTCCAACCAAGGTCTCCAGGCTTTACAGCAAAACTCTTCACCTTGCATTTGAGCAACCTTCCCCCACCAAACAGATGTGCACAGGCACACACAGATCAGCACAGTATCTAGAAATTCATGGTGAATCAATTCTACCCCAGGATAAATGAACGACGCTGAACTTTCTGCAGATCCCCACCATTTACGACAAGCCTCATGCACACATCAAAGATGGTAGAGCCAAGGGGCTATGAGCATAGGATTCAGAGCCAAATGGTTTCCATCCATCCATGGCCAAATCACCAGCCTCTTTGTTCTCAATTTCTTCATCCATGCAATGGGACAACACCAATTATATCCACCCCATAGGGTTGTGGTAAAACATAAATTAATTAAAACAGGTAAACCAAAGAGAACAGTGCCCGGGGCATGGTTTGACTTACTAAATACAGCATGCTTTACCATGCAGTGGGCATAACACTTCATGTATGTTATCTCTACTCTGTCCAACAAGCCAGCAGGGTCAGTTCAGCACCCTCATTTTTCAGGTGTGGAAGCTAACACACTGAAAGTTTAGATCACTTGTCAAAGGTTACACAACTGGGTAAGATGAGAGGAACATTTTGACCTGTTCCAAGCTGGAGAATAACAAGTCCAAAGAACCAAGCCAAGATGAGCTCTTGAGTTCTGATCACCAGGAGAACAGTTCGGAATGCCTGTGTCCTCACACGTGAGTGAGAACACTGACCCATCTCAGACTGAAAGCTCCACCAGAGGTCTTGGCTGATATCCACTCCCTACATCTTTGCTCTTCAGACATATCACATTCTCAAGGCTTCTTCTTCAGACCTGAGTAAAATAAAGCACCATTCTCCCATCCCTCACAGGATCAGGACTAGGGAAGAATTTCCCAAGAGCCTTGCTTCTCCATGATTGCTTTCTTGAACACCTCAGGGAGTTTGAATATCTTGGCTTAAAAATGCTTCTAATCTATACATCTGAGTCTCTTTTTCTGTTTTGCATATAGGGTTATCGTTACCATCTTTCTAAAGTCCATATATATGTGTTAGTATACTGTAATGGTCTTTATCTTTCTGGCTTACTTCGCTCTGTATAATGGGCTCCAGTTCCTGGTGGACTGGGAAGACCCAGAGGGATCGGGTGGAGAGGGAGGTGGGAGGGGGGACTGGGATGGGGAATACATGTAAATCCATGGCTAATTCATTTCAATGTATGACAAAAACTACTGTAATGATGTAAAGTAATTAGCCTCCAACTAATAAAAATAAATGGAAAAAAAAATGCTTCTAATGTTCATCCCCATGCTGACTCTTTCTAGTCATCTGTTATTTATTCTTTATTAGTAACGAAAGAGTCAGCAAACCCCATTCGGCATGCTTACCTGAACATCTGGAACTAAGAGCATGTCAAATGCACTCATTTTAATATGCACATTTCAAAGTATGGATTTACGGTGACCTATCTTGTAATGCTTCAGGAGTTTCAAGCTAGCCCTTATCAAAAAATACAACCTTAGGAAATTGTTTCACACCCCTACTGCTTTCCTCCCACATCATCATCACCATCATCATCACCAAAATAATGGTGATTGAGAACCTATGCTAACAGTTCTTTCATGAAATAAGGCATAATTTACATGCAATAAAATTTACATTTTGAAACATTCAGGTGAATGAGTATTGACAATTAAATCTATCAAGCATTTTCACCCAAAAACATTTCTCTCTGCCACTCTGCAGTAAACTCCTCTCCCAAGCTCCTTGGCCCTATCACTGATCTTATTCTTGTCTCCAGAGTCCTATCACTTCTAGAACATCATAGAAACAGCATCATACCATATGTGGTCTCTTGTGATACTTCTTTCATTTAATGTTATGCTTCTGAAGTTCATCTTTGTTAGACTCACTGGTTCTTAACCTTCACTGGGCTTCTGAATCTCCTGGAAAATTTTAGAACAATTCAGATGTGTACTCTCCCCAAGAAAATCAACTTCAATTTGTCCCAGGTAAGGGCAATTTTATTTTAAAAGTTCCCATGGGAATCCACATTTGAGAACCCCCATATTTACCATTCCCCCATCTGTTATACCTAAATCAACCCCCATCCTCACATAAGCTTGAAAGGTGTCATTGTCCCATTTCACAGTTGAGGAAAACAAGGTTGAGAAGAAGATTCAATATCTTGCCTGAGATCACACTAACAGTAACTGGAAAAGTACATTTCAAACTCGAGTCTTTCTTTTTCCTGAACCCACGCTCCTCCTCCTGTACTGTTTCAGGCTAAAGAAAAAAGCCTCATACTGTGACAAAGAACTGGTTCTTGCTCTCAAAAGAGGCCATGGAAAATTTTTACTTAAAAAAAAAAACAACAAAAAACTAGCTCCTGTTATTTGGCTGGAGGTGGGTGGAAAACGTCTAAACAATTTTTAGAGCATGATAACTATGCTTCATGCTTCAGCAGTGGAGAAATGGCTAAGCAGAAACTTACCAAGTTTCAGGAAGAAAAAAAAAAGATCACCTGTGGGCTCAGAACAAGCTTGAAAAATTTCAGCCCAAAGGGTGAGCTGGAGAATGCTACAGATTGCCGAGACACAGGCTGGTCATAATGATGCCTCTGTTTGATCACTATAGCGAAGTCGGGGCTTTAGGACAGGCAGGCTGTACTTGGAGGTCAGATGGGCCAGAAATAAGACGACAAGTCCCCTCTTGGCTTGATTTTCTATATATACACTGCTAACCGGGCTTGTCTGGGAAGAAGTTTCTCCCTGTTGTCTGTCTGAAAAGGTCCCTGAGGACCACAGACCTTTGAGAATGAAGAGCAGACTCTTTCTATTTAGCTAATAGCCCCGGAACCAGAGTTTCAAGTGACATGATTTGAGCTCTTTAAAGTTGGAAAAACTGTCAACTTGAACAGTGTGTAGTCCATGTCAGGCAACAATGCATTTGCAACTTTGGCTGTTTTGTGTGTGACGTTAAGTACTAGGATGCTACACCAGCAAAAATATGTTTAAGCAGAGGAATGTCAACAAATGTCTGTTTCAGTAAGTGAACAGTCCCATCTTGACTAATTCATCATGGTTGCCACATGTCCAACCATCCCACGAGAGACCTGAACACCACCAAGCAAGTCAGCGAGGGCGACAGGGGTCCAGATGGGAGAACAATGCCTGTGGCCTCCCAGGGAAAGGACAGATAGGGAGATGAAACTGGGCATCCTAGCCCCACCCCATCCTCAGAAGCCACGGAATGGCTTCTGAAATGTTCAGTTCTCTGGGCTTTTCCCCCAAGAACACATTCAATGGGAGCAGGATCAGGCAGTGTGTTTGTTTCCTGGGGCTGTCATAACCAAGGACCACAAGTTGGGGGCTGAAACTACAGAGACCCATTGCCTCCTACTTCTGGAAGCTGGAAGTCTGAGACTAAGATGTCAGCAGGGATGGTTCCTTCTGAGGGCTCTCTCCTAATTTCTGGTAGGTTGCCAGTAATCTTTGGAGGTCCTTGGCTTCTGCTGTATCACCCCAGTCTCGAGATGCCTTCAAGTGGCATTCTGTGTGTGCCCACCTGCACGTCTAAATTTCCCCTTTCTATAAGGATGCCAGTCATATTAGATGAGGGGCCCACTTCATGCAATATGACCTCATTCTAGTTCAACAAATGACAGTTGGTGTAATTCCATGTGCACCAGTCCTATTTCCTAGGGATGAGGACTTTCAGAGAGGAATGTCAGGGAGGGGCGGGGGGAAGGGAGGCACAATTCAATCCAAAGCAGGCTGGGACTGTCCTTTTAAGTTTATTGCCCAAGTGAGCTTCTCAGCCCTGTTTGAGAATCACTAACTCACAGTAGGGTTTCCTGGTGGCTCAGGGGTAAAGAATCCACCTGTCAAGGCAGGAGATGTGTTCGATCCCTGGATCAGAAAGATCCCCTGGAGAAGGAAATGGCAACCCACTCCAGTATTCTGGCCTACGAAATCTCATGAACAGAAGAACCTGGTGGGCTACAGTTCATGGGATCGCAAAAGAGTCTGACGCAACTTAGTGACCAAACAACAATAACTCACAGTAGAGGCATTACTCTGTGATAAACCCATGCCCTTCACAGAAGAACACACACACACACACCTCTTTCCCTCTTTCTTCCTAAATACCTTATCTTTGCCTCTCTAATACCTCTTTCTCAGACTACAGGAGAAAAAACAGATTTAGAGAGTGGCAGGGTGGGTCTACAGAAGGTGGTTACAAAGAGGGAACACTTTCCACATGGCGGAGGGGCCATCTTCTCTACCTACCCCTCCCACCCCGGGTCCTTGGTGACCACAGTAAGGGCCAGAGGTTGTTTTTACCAAGAAAGTGTTTTATATGAGATGATGTTCAAGGGCTGTGAGAGTTTGTTCTCCCTAAAGATGTCTGCTACTCCAAACACCAAATGAAATTGGACGTCAGTAAATAACATGTTCTTCTCTGTGACAAATTCAAAGAGATGGCACTTGCTCCTTCAGCCAATTGACTTATATTCAGTTTTCTTGGAAACGGGTGCAGGCAAAGGTCAAACATATGTTGTGCATGTGTAGAACAGCATGAGGGAAAAAAATAAGAAACAGCATAAGGATAACAGATTTGATAACAAAGGAGGAAAGGGGGGAAATTTACAACTGTTATTAAGATTTCCATAAATATTTACTCCAAACAAAGAGAAAGGCTTTAGGTTTTTGTTTTTTTTTTTTCTTAAAAAGAAGTTTGTAGCCAGGGGAAAGCATACAAAGACTATCCACAAATTAAAAAATTTGCTATGCACTCTATATGTTACAAATCTTTGCATTCAATATAAAAGTGTGGCTATGCAGAATTCTGGGTCCTTAGCATTCCAGTCTGCACATAAGTCTTCATGCTAAGTTGCTTCAGTCATGTCTGACTCTGTGACCCTATGGACTGTAGCCCACCAGGCTCCTCTGTCCATGGAATTCTCCCAGAAAAAGTACTGGAGTGAGTTGCCACATCCTTCTTCAGGAGATCTACCTGACCCAGGGATCAAACCTTCATCTCTTCCATCTCCTGCATTGGCAAGCTGGGTTTTTACCACTGGCGCCAGTTGGGAAGCCCACACATAAGCCAGAGTGATTATTAAAATTGCAAACCAACTTACATTAGCCTCCTGGCCAACCTGCATCAGAATTTCCATCTCCACCAGGAATATAATTCAGAGCCCTTACTCAACGTGACCTCCAGCGCCACATTCACCCTCACTCACTGTCCTCCAGCTGTGTGGCTTTTCTTGTTCCTCAGACCCACAGAAATGGTCCCAGCCTCCAACTGCTGTTCCGACTCTGCCTTGGACATGCGCTCCACATCTCATCCCATCCTCAGGTCTCAGCAAGATACTGTCACCTCTGAAGGGTTCCCCATTACCCTAGCCCCATCCTCAGCCCTTTTTGATTCTTCAGTGATTAAAGTGCAGTGAAAGTGCAAGTTGCTCAGTGGTGTCTGACTCTTTGTGACCCCATGGACTGTACAGTCCATGGAATTCTCCAGGCCAGAATACTGGAGTGGGTAGCCTTTCCCTTCTCCAGGAGATCTTCCCAACCCAGGGATCAAACCCAGGTCTCCCGCATTGCAGGCAGATTCTTTACCAGCTGATTCTACCTGGCCTGTTCTCTTCCTCTCTCTTATGCAGCTCACCATGGTCTTGTTTGAAGACTGCCTCCTGGTTCACATTGCCTCCTCTCTGTAGAAAGGAGCACAGAAACAGCCCTGCATCAACCTCACTTCCTAATGCATCCAGACCAGACCCCTGCGCTGTTGAATGAATGCATGAACCAGTGAACGGATTCACCTTTACCCTAAAGACAGAATGCCATCAACCTCCTGTCATGGTGCAAGTATCCTACTTTTAAAGAATCTAATTTATAATTCTGGTTAAACACTCTGGTTCACCATCACATTTTAAATAGGAAATCTTTGTAAAATCCACAAAGGGCCCCTAGATCTCATCTTTTGCCATCTCTGGGGACTCAGTCTTCACCTGCCAAGGCATGAGAAGATGAAGAGAACAGGGATGGCTGGGAAGAAGGGACCCAGGCATCAGCACTCACGCCAGGGATTACACGGACTAATTGCAATGCAGAGCAGCCCAAGTGCCCCATTTCCAAAGATCAGCAATGCCAAGAAGTCAGTGAGGCTGGAAGTTCAAGTTGACAACTAGAGTGAGCCGTGGGGCTCCTGGGTGGGAGCGGGAGTCTGGTGGAACAGTGCCAGCCAGGCAGGCAGCTCCCACTTGGAGAGACGAAACGCTTTCTGATGGCTGCACGTAACTCATAATAGCATAATTTTATTCTTAGAAGTGATTTCCATTACCGGCCCTGTTTATTATCACATTATTTTCTCAATAGCAGCAATAAACACACTAAACTCTCCCTGTTTGCTCACATTTTTATTACTGTTCACAGGCGTCAGGAAAGGGTAAGCTGTGAAGGATGCACTCATTATCCAGGAGCCCGTGTGCTGCTGCACTTTCTTCCAGCCTGAAGAACCCCTGCTCTTTGGCCTGGAAGGTGGCCAGAGCCAAAGGAACCTTCTAGGGGATGGGAAACGGGAAAGGAACTGGGCAGAGTGGCCCAAGCTGATCGGAGCCAAGGCTGACCAGTGGTTCCAATTTCTCTGTTTCTGTTTTTGACCTAGTAGACAAAGTGTAAATACCCCGAAGCAAATCTCAGCTGGGAAAGAATCTGCCTGCAATGCAGGAGACCCTGGTTCGATTCCTGGGTGAGGAAGTTGCCCTAGAGAAGGGATAGACTACCCACTCCAATATGCTTGGGCCTGCCTGGTGGCTCAGACAGTAAAGAATCTGCCTGCAATGTGGGAGACCTGGGCTCAATCCCTGGGTTGGGAAGACCCCCTGGAGGAAGGCGTGGCAACCCACTCCAGTATTCTTGCCTGGAGAATCCCCATGGACCAGAGAAGCCTGGCAGGTTACAGTCCAAGGGGTTGCAAAGAACCGGACATGAATGAGTGACTAAGCACACAATATAAATACCCCAAGCAAATGTATGAACACTCTATAGAGTGTTCCTCAAACCCTAGGCCATGACCCTTCACTGGGTTAGGAAACAAATTTAATGGGTCTGGACCAGCATTTTATTATTTTTTAACCTAATTTTTATTTCATATTATAGTTGATCGACAATGCTGTGTTAGTTTAAGATGTGAAAGTGATTCATATCTGCAAAGAGATTCAGTCATACATATACCTATATCCACTCTTTTTCAGATTCTCTTCCCACATAGGTTATTACAGAGTATTGAATAAAGTTCCCTGTGCTATATAGTAGGTCCTTGTTGATTATCTATTTTATACAAAAGTGTGTATATGTTAATCACAAACTCCTAACTTATCTTTCCCCCTAACTTCCCCCTTTGGTAACCATAAGTTCGTTTTCTATGTTTGTGAGTCTGTTTCTATTTTGTAAATAAGATCATTTGTATATCTTGGATTTCATGTATAAGTGATATTATCTGATACTTGTCTTTCTCTGACTTAACTTCGCTTAGCAGAACTAGCATTTTAGAATAAACTGGAAAATAGAGTACATGGCCGCAGAATATTAGTTAAAAACATCTTTTTTTTTTTTTTGGTTTTGTGTGTATCCAAGAATGTGTGTACAGGGATGCATATTTAAGCATGATGATCTCTTAGAAGGGCCTGATGTCAACAATGTGGATAAAAGCACAACTGAGGGTTCATGCCTTTCAAGAAAATGGCAGAGTGAAGACCCAAGAAGAGCAGTTGGCTTGAGAGCTGGAGAGAGTTGGGCCTGAATCCCAGTTTTCCCACTTAGGAGCTATGTGCCTTGGAGCTTAACACTTCTAACTTCAGCTCTTCCATCTGATGATGAGAATACAACACTTGCCCCATCAGAGCTGTTGTGAGAAGGTGGGGGTTGCTATGCTCAGGGGGCAGAGCGGTGGGCCTGGAATCAGAGCCCCCAGGCGGTCAGTTCAGCTCCATGATTCATCAGCCCTGACTAAGCAGTGTGCTTTATCTCTTGTCTTCAATCTCACCATCCGTAACATGTGGATAATGACATCTACCTCACAGGTTGCTGTGAGGGAGGATGAATGAGATAAAAAGATGTGAATGTGCTTGTGAATGGAAAAATGTTGTAAAACATGAGGGCTTGTTATTTCTATTTTTATCCGATGTGGTGTAGAACAGGAAATGCTGTTCTTAGTGGACACCAGTAGGTTTGATCCCAGGAGCTACTGATCCCACGCAGCTCCTAGCCTGCATGTAGCCCTGAATCCCATGACATGGGAGTGTGACAAGTGTTGGCCTTAGACAGAAAGCCAAGATCTAGAAAGCTCTCCCCCAGCCTTATTCTCAACTACAAAGGCTTCAAGGAGTTTAGAGGTATTTCAAGGTACCCTTGGGGCTCAGAGGTTAAAAGTGTCTTCTTCCAATGAGGGAGACCTGGGTTTGATCCCTGGGTCAGGAAGATCCCCTGGAGAAGGAAATGGCAACCCACTCCAGTATTCTTGCCTGGAGAATCCCATGGACGGAGGAGCCTGGTAGACCCCAGTCCACAGGGTCACGAAGAGTCGGACACAACTGAGCAACTTCACTTTCACTTTTCTATTGAATAGGGGAAAACGGTCTTTCCAGAGGAGATCAAGTAGAAAGTAGGCAGATAGCCCTATGCATATGTGCATGCTCAGGAGTGTCTGACTCTTTGTGACCCTATAGACTGTAGCCCACCAGGCTGCTTTCTCCATGGAATTTTCCAGGCAAGAATACTGGAGTGGGTTGCCATTTCCTCATCTAGGGGATCTTCCTGATCCAGAGATTGAACTCCTGTCTCCTGAGTCTTCTGCATTGGCAGGCATATTCTTTACTACTGCACCACCTGGGAAGCTGAGATACACCAATAGGAGACTCCATTTTACATGCATCAGATTTTCCAATTACAAATATACACTGTTGACTGCAACCTTTTAAAAACATTCCAGTCTGCTTTCAACTTAACCACAACAGTTCCCAAGCCTTGCTGAGTATCAAGGTCATCAATGCAACTATTTAAAAATAAGAGGCCACTCCATGCAGAATGTGTGTCACTTGGCCTAAAATGGCACTTATTGAGGTGATCTTTCTTAAAAGCTGCTCAGATGACTGTGATAACACACCCAGCTTCCCAACCTTTGCCTGAGGAGGGGAGACAATGCAGACATCCTGAGATGGAGATTAGGTCTCTGTAGGGACAGAGGCCATTTCCTTGCAAGGTGGTTCTCAAACTTGGACATGCTGAAGAACTTCCCCAAGGGGATTATCAAGTTGACACGATCCTGAGCCTCAGCCCTAGAATTCCATCCAAGTTGAGGCCAAGGATTCCACAGGGCTGACAAATGTCCACAGGGCTGATAAATGCCCCCAGGTGCTTCTGGGACAGAGGAAACAGAAACCAGATCTTTTAAAAAATACATAAAATAGCTGACAACTCACTTCACCTCTCTGAATCTGCTCCTCAGCTCCAAATTACAGACAATGCTGGCCTCTGTATGTCTTCCTTACAGAGTGGTTGTGGCATTGAGTGAGAATGCAGGGGTAGGGTATAAGTTGTAAATGGCTGTGAAGGGTGCTTATTACGGTTGACCAGATAGCTGTGTATTTCAGAACAGAGAAATCTGCAGGACAAAAAACTGCATGTTTCCAATTGATCCCAAACCAAATTCTTAAAAGATCACAACTCCCTTGAAAACCAAACAAGATAAATGGAAAGACCAGACTGCATCTATTTGGTTTCTTACTCAGTTAGCTGCCTGATTCTTATTGAAATCACCCTAATTTCTTTCACTTTCAGAACTATGGGGCTGTGCTTATTTTCAAGGACAGGATAAGAGAGTATATTTCAACCTCACATGAAGGATTGTATAAATTAAAAACTCTACATGTACAAACTGCTGCTGGCAAAATATATAACTGAAGGCTCTATCTTCAGGGACCGTCATTGCATAAAACTAGGTTCCAACAAAGACCTAGATCAGAACAGCAGAAAAAGGAAACCCTGAGAAGTTCACGTCATTAGCAGTTACAAAATCCACTTCCTTTGATTCCCAAGTTACTCACCTTCTCACCCCAGCAAACCTTAATAGAAACACTTACTGGATGTCCACCATATTTTTTTAAGCATGCACTTGGGATTCAAGGATGGCTTAGACAGTCTAAATAGGCAGGTAAGAAAAAAAAATCCAGCGGTAGCAATTCAAGGTACCTCAGGCAACTTGCACATAAGAGCAGAAAGGGTAAGTGCTAATGATGCATGATGGCCAGAGCAAGCCTCTATTGGCTGGACTTTGAAGTACACATCTGGGCAAGGACCAGGGAGCCATGCCAGCCATGCAGAAACAACCAAAATCTGCTTTGGAGAAAAGGAAAGAACAGTGGTCTCTAAAGATCAGAACACATAATGGGAAGAATGGTTGGAAAGAAGGCTGAGTTAGATGATGAGTCTGAAACACCAGCATGAAGACTTTAGATCACATGGAGAGTGAAGAAAGCAACCCATAATTATAGAATCATAAAATGAGCAAGAAAGCAACCCATTATTATAGAATCATAAAATGAGAGAGCTAAGAGGAATCTCAGCAATGCTTCTCAAACTTTCCAGTAGATTGCATCACCTGAGGTCCTTGCAGATTCTGATTCAGTAGGTCTGGAGTGGGACCTGAAATTCTGTATTTCTTACCATATCACAGGTTATAAGACACTGCTGGTCAGTGGACCACATTTGGAGTAGCAAGATCAGTGCTCATGATAGCCTAGTGGGTATCAACTCTGGCTACATATTAGCATGACCTATGGAGCTTTACAGAAACTGCTGATACATATGCCTTATCCTGGAATTCAAGAAAATCAAAATAGTGGGGTAACATCAACATTGATCATTTTAAATGCCCTTTGATGATTCATTCCACTGTGCAACTAGAGCTGAGATCTTAGTTCCAGAGCAACCTCTCCTCACTGCAGAAGAAAGAGAGCCAGAAAAGAAAGTGACTAGCACCAGATCATTTCATACAAGAGGCTGAAAGGACCAGGTGCCATATCCTCACAATGAGCTTTTCCACCCTATCACACAGCCTTCATGTAGCAATCTCTAAAAGTTGTTCAGAAAATGGCAGGAAGCTGCAAATATTCTTTGGGGTATTTTTCTGGCAATGGTTTGGAGTAACATTCTGTTAGGTTATTCTCATATACTGGCCTTTAATCTTTTTGATTAACGAGTGAAGAGAAACCCCTATGAACTCCCTGTCCCATTTTGGCAGCTGCATGATCCTGTAACAAAGTATGTGGGAAACTTAATAAGAAAAACTGGCAATGTGTTACAATTATGCCTGGCTGGCTAGAAATTGAATTCCACAAGTGTAAATAATTTAAAATGTAAAGAAGTTGGTAGCTAGAGTTTTCACTTCAGAAAAATAAAAGTGAAATTTGTCTGTTTGACTTTTTTTCTTATTCCTTAAAGGGAACATGGGCTTCACTAATGGCTCAGTGATAAAGAATCCACCTGCCAATGCAGGAGACATGGTTTTGATCCCTGGTCTGGGAAGATCCCCTGGAAAAGGAAATGGCCACCCACGCCAGTATTCTTCCCGAGAGAACTCTATGGACAGAGGAACCTGGTGGGCTACTGGTGCATGGGGGGGTCACAAAGAGTCAGACATGACTCAATGAACGGACAGCAATAGCAAAAGGGAGCATGCCCCCATGGGATGAGTGCTGGATGGGGCTTTACTTGTGGTTTCTAACTCATTGTGTAACCTTGGGCAAGTTAACCAGAGTTTTGAGCCTCAGTTTTCTTATCTGTGAAATAAACAGGAGTGGTTTTAGATAATCTTTAGCCCCTATATTCAGAACTGCTACAATTCTAAGTAAAATCTAATTCAATGGGAGAAAAGGAGTCAACAACTTTAAAAAAAAAATCCAGCAGAGTAACGACTTACAAAGTGTGCAGAAAGGACAATGAGAAAGAAAACTTCACTACTGGCAGATAGACACTGATTGCTGCATTTCCAAGTTCCCATTCTTCCTTCTGATCAGAAATCCACAGTTATGTTTTAGGGAGGAATGAGCTAAGATAAAAATTTCATTTTTCATATGCTCTTGCAGCTAAGATTGACCATGTGATGTAATTGTGGCCAATGAGACATAAGCTAGAGCAGGCTGAAAATTTCTGGGAAAGTTTTGCTCTTATAATTTAGATGCTATCTCTTTCTCCTTTTTGTTTTGTAAAGTACTTCTTCTTCCTAAGTGAGGCATATTTATAAATGTCCAATTCATGGTATCTACAAGTGCTTTCAAGTAGTTACATTCAAATTATATAAAAACTAGTAAATATATAACTAGATGATTACTAGAAGACCACTGTGGCGTTGCTATAGTCATCATCCCTGATTTGCCAAACTACCACTTTGCTGAGTTATCGATCCACACAAGATGGTTTCTATTAACCGATTATAAAATTCGTAGCATTCCTGGTTCCTTTGAGGATGGTTAACATTTAACATACTTTTGGCTCATAATTTTTCTCTTTTAAATTCACCTATCGAGCAGGTCACAAACATTAACTAATATATGATAGGATAAGTTTCTTTCACACAATGTATTTTCAATCCAGGATACTGTCTTGTCTACTTAGTTGATGTATTGACATAATTTCATAGTTGAGAGAAAAGAGTTGGTACCACTTGAATTGTGTACCAAGACTGGGAATATTTCATTCATTTATCTGTACGTATTACACACCCACCAAATCAGTACACATACCTCAACTTATGCAAACAAATTCACTCTAACCCACATCCACAGACCCAACTTTCTTAGTCAGGCTGACAAATATATATTACGACACTGTAGACTGTGTAAGGAATATCTGAAATGAGAAATATATCTTTATTTTTACCTGTGCTGTGAAATATGTGAATTGTCTGAAAATTTAATTCAGGAGAAAGGAACTCAATTACTTTTTATTTTTTAATGATACAGAAATTATCCAGTACCCATGGAAACAGAGATGGAGACATACCATTTAGTATCCTATTGTGATAAGTGGGTCATTTAAGATGAGAAATTGTGTTGTTTTACTCCATGTAGTGAACAATTTGCAGAGAATAGTTAGAGCTCCTGTATCTGCATGGATATATACATATCTGAGTGATGCATGTATAATATGGCAAAAGTGTGGAAGTGTTAATGCAAAACCCTCCCCAAGCTCAAAATCCAGATCTCCTCTGTACAGGTCCCTCATTTTCCTCCTGCTCAAGAAAGTAAATTCATGGACTGAAAAAGAGGGAAGACAGAAGACTGAATTTAACATACACTTGGAGAGAGTCCACACATCCATTGAAATCCTTGACATTCATTTTGTACACTACAGTGAAACTTGAAATTCACAAACTGTAATGCAGAAATGCACAGAACATTAGGCCAACCTCAGTCAAACACAAATAACTGGTATACACTTTCTAAGTAGTTAATTAAAAAGTTGTTGCTTTTCCTTTGGTTAATTATTAGACAAAAGGATCCTTTAACAAATTATTCTACTGGTCATTTGCTATTAAATTCTGTAGAACTGGAGTTGGGCCAATGAGTCACTCCAAGCTAAAGTAGTAAACTGTTCAGTAAAGAGGCTTGTAGTTGATTGCCAGTGAATTCACCTAGGGCTTCCCATACCTTGCATCTACCAAACTAGAGTGGAAAAAAATCCTCCCTTTTCATGGTTCAGATCCTGCAAGTCATCTGTGTGTTACACACCATTCTTGTCCTACATAATCTGTACTTCGGTTGTGATTTTGCTCTAACAGTAGAAAGAATTTTGTTTCTATCTGCAATTCACTCCAGTTCTCACTTTAATGTAGAGTTGTCAAGTACATTTACTTAAATATGATTTTTGAAATGCTAGGCACAGGTACTGATTTCAAAGAGGTATTAGAGGCTTCTGTCTCTGAGTAAGCTGACATTGTGTTCTGCTTCTGGGTGAGTGTGTGTGTGTGTGTGTGTGCAAGCACCTGTGTATTCGCAATGTAAATCACATTCTTCCTGAAAGGAAAAGTGATATCATAGTTGCTTCTGAACTGAAAACGAACTGAAGAAGGGACCTGTCAAAAATGAAGTCCCTCTCACGTCCTGCATCACCTTGTTAAACTCCCTGCCTGCTGCAGGGGTTCAGGGACTGCTGTTCAAACATTTTACATCCACGTTCTTCTGGATACCCTCTAATATAAAGGTTAGGAAGGAGATTTCCAAGTCATCAGCCATCTCTTCATTTATCCACAGGTCCTTCAACTTCCCGATGGGGCTCAAAGTTTTACTCCTGTATAGTTCTCAGGGTTCATCTTTCTAAATTTAAAATCCAAATTCACGACCAGACTACTTAAAAATATCTGGTGAATTCCCATCTCCTACAGGATAGAGGGCAGACTCCATGCCATGGTAAACCATGGTCTGCCAAGGCTGCCACTGATGGCCTGGGAAGCCTTCCCTCTGAGTGTCACGGAAACATGAATGTTTTCCCCACTTGCTCACTGTCCCCTCTTTCTTTGCCTTTGCCCTGCATGTGTGTGTGCTAAGTTGCTTCAATGTCTGACTTTTTGCGACCCTATGGACTATAGCCCATCAGGCTCCTCTGTCCATGGGATTCTCCAGGCAAGAATACTGGAGTGGGTTTCCGTGACCTCCTCCAGGGGATCTTCCCAACCCAGGGGTTGAACCCATGTCTCCTGTGTCTCCTGCATTGGCAGGCAGTTCTTTACCACCGGCGCCACCTGGGAATTCCCCCGTCTTTGTCCTAGAAAGTTCCTTTCCCTGGTATGGCCATTCCCATTCCTACAGGATGCCTTATCATCCTTCAGAGTCTGTTTAAGCAAGTCACCTGCCAAGTGGAAATTCCCAAAGCAGTGTCTGGGTACTGGAACCTCAACTGCACAAACCATACTATGTTATGCACCTTACTCAATCTCTCTACGCCTCTAGGTTGTGGTCTTTAAAACAAAGATAATAACAATGCCCAACACAGTTTGTTGTAAAAATGGAAGAATTATACCCATCTCTGAACACATGTTTTTCCCAGGATACCTGGCTGAATTAGTCACCACCTCAGCAGCATTTAACCCAGATCTTAACATACTGTGACTTCTTGATTTAAAATAGTTAAGTTTCTAAAGAATCTGAAAAGAAAAATTCTTTTTCAGAAGCTGTTATAATCTCTCTCCTGATAGGCACAAGACTTTCCAGTCCCCATCATGACCATCTTTGCCCCTAGGCTTTGGTTGGGTTTTTTTTGTTTGTTTTTTTAACAAATTTACTGGCCGTGTCACATGGCATGTGGGATCTTAGTTCCCTGACCAGGGATCAAACCCACACCCTGTGCATTGGAAGTGTGGAGTTTTAGCCACTGGACCACCAGGGAAGTCCCTGTCTTTGAGTTTTACAGGCTGCATAATGCTTAGCTTCTGATTTTTTTTTTCTCCTCACAGGAAACAAAATTGGAGTTTTCATCAACCTTAGAAAATCCCATATAACCATGATTCATAGTTATAACTAATCTATAGGCTGTTCTAGAAAGAAACTGAAAGGAAACACTGAAGTCATTATCTGCAAAAAGGAATAGTCTGAAATCACTTCTACTGAGTGCAAAGGCAGTAATCTCAGCTGAATTTCTGGAGGAACATATGTAATTGTGTAGATAGTTTCCAAGAACATTCAAAGTTATAACACCCCCAGCATTTAATATATAGGAGTATGTTATTCTTTCACTAAATCCTGACTATATTAAAGTTTCTGATGATGAATGGATCCAATGAAAACATCTCTGAACACCCCTTGTCATTTTTACTACTTACCCACTCAAAGAAGTTCCAGTCAAGTTATTATTTTGCCGTTAAAATATCCTCAGATACTAGGGTTCCAAAAACCCAGGCCTCGTTCTCAAGAACATTCTCATAATTTAGATGCAGACTTTTTATTAAATATATAAAGGAGCAAAATTTATAAGCCTCATAAACAACCTTCTTATTTCTGCTCCCTGTATCTGACTTGCTACAGTCCCCTTCATCCTACACAATCATTAACGCCGTGTGGAAGGCAACCTGGATGATTTAAATACCTTTGGAGCCTCTTTTTAAAGGGAAAAATGTATCTGTCTATGTACTAATTGGTGACCTTCTGGAAGTAAAGTAAGGACAAACAGTGCTCTTCACTCTTCCCTGTGGCTCAGAAAGAGCCCAAGAAAGACCAGTGCACAGAATGAAAAGCAGGGATTCCAGCAGTTTGCTTTCTTCAGGCAAGGATTTCTTCTCCTCTCCGTTAGCATCTTAACAGCAATATGGACTAGAGATCACTGAGCTGCACCACAGTAAGGTCAAGTCAAAAGTGCCAATAAAGGGACAGACAACTTGATGAGAAATTACCTGTCTGTCCTCAGAAGTGGATGGGGAAGGAAGTGACCTCCCAAAATCTCCCCTCCAAGACATGCTCCAGGAGCCTTAGAAGAAGCTTCTTAATCTCTTTGGGAGGCAGGGTTACTAGTGCTATATGGGTCCCAGATAATTCATTAAATGAGACAATATATGTAAAAAACACTTTGTTATTTTAATAGTTTTTATGCTTTTTAAGGTTAACCTCAGGTGTAGAGTGTCATCCATGCTCTTTGTAAATTAGTCTGTGGATTGAGGTGAAGTTACTATTAGAATGGGAAGCTTGTTTCTGCTTCCCACCGCTCCCTGAGGCTTCGTTACAGGTGGGCAAATAGCTCTTGATGCCTCTCCCTGCCCCTCACAGAGACTAGGATGAGGAAGGGAGCAAAACCACGCTGAGAATTTGGTCTGGCCCAAGAAAAAGATAAAACTGTAAATTGAAAGCATGCTCCTAGTCTTTACACACCTAGTGGGAATGATTGGAGATCAATGAGATCACTTTGGAATGACATTGTTATGAGCCCCATTTCGCATGGGTCCCTGAAAGGGAGGAGGAGAGAAAGGAAAGGAAACTTGCTCCAGAATGCAAAACACCATCCTCCTTGGGACCAGGAAAGATCCTTGTAGACTGTACGTATTTATGTTTCTACAAGGAAGCTGCTGCTTCTTGGATCATTCCTGAGCAGATATTGGGGCAAACCCCTCTTTTCACAAATATCCTAGAGGAAATTTTCTCCTACTTACATGACTACCACTTGTTAAGATTCTAATTATCATCCAACTATCCCATAAATATTTATGGCATTGAACAAACGGGATAATTTATTCACTCTCCAAATATTTACTGAGTGCTGACTTTCAGCGTACACAACACTTTCCCCAAAACATGTACACATTATCTTCACATCCACACACATGGGCAAACATTCCCATACCCACCCATGTAGAAGTGTGTACATACTCATGCATGTACACGTGTACCATAGTCTCCTAATGTACACATGTAAGCACATGGAATATAAAGAAGGATACACACTCCACATGCTCAGAAGTTCAAAAATCGGCCATACATTGTTGATGATCTAAGACCCCAGGCAGCGCTGGCAGAAGGTGAGCCTCCTAACCTCTTGGGTGCCGCCTCTTCCCAGCTCTGTTCTCTGGCTGCAGGAATCTTGGCAACACAACAGCTCTGGTTGCTCCTCCTGACTGATAGACCTGGCCTTCAGAGAGGTTCTGAGCCAGAACCTTTGACTCTGAATGCCAGAAACCATTTTTTCGGATACCTGGGTTTTAGGCAAAAGATTTCTAAGTTGATCCCAGCCCCCATGAGGTCTCTCTTACCTCCTGGCCTTCTGCTCTAATGCTAATCTGTGCTGCCAGTTACTGACTTGGCTGGCTACTGGGCACACACAGCCAGAACCAAAAGCAGATGAAATTGAGAGAGGAAAGATGTCGATAAAGACAGGTAAAGACTCCTAGGGAAGAGGAAAGGAAGATATAAATAGTAGATTAACAAGGAGATCAGTTGTCAAGGGATGTGATGGAAGGGAGACAGGATTAAAATACTGAATTAATTAAATGAAAATTTAGAACCTAAGTTGGGAAATATTGAGAAAGCAATGGAGGGGGTGGGGGAAGTCTTTATATCCAAAGACTTCTATCTTGCTGAGGTGGGAGCAGCTCCATGAAAAGAGATAGTGAATACTGAGCAGACTAAATTGGGATTTATCTGAATTATTCTGTTTTTCTTTGGATTTGGGGTTTGCACAGGTTCAGAATCTGTACACACTTGTGCCCTGGGAGAAACTGGTAAATGATAAACCAGAACAATCAACCAGAAATAATATGGAGGGGGTTTCTAATGGGGAAGAACAAATGGAAAAGTTGACACTTTCTCTTGCCACTTGTAAAAATGAATGCATTACATCTTTGTGTCCTTTTTTTTTCTTATTTGTTCTACTGGAGGAAATAATATTATCCTAAGACATTCTTATAAGTGCAGGTTAATTGTTTCTTTCTCAGCTTTCCTATTTTGGGGAAGTTTTCATATTAAAGAAATCATTATTTATCTGACCCCTTTTTTTTGGACAATTAAAATAGTGGTGATTTTACTGAGGTTAGAAATATGATCAAGGATGTTATAAATATGATAGCAATAAAAGAAATTGTTTTATTACCTTTAAAATGATATATATTTATTATGATATATAATAAACATGTATCTGCAATTAATATGTTAATGCATAAAAATGAATATTTTATATTAGTTATCAGCAACTTAGTTTAAGATTTTTAATTTAATCTCTCCAGAATGTTTTAAAGTACTTACTATCTGTTACCAGAGATGGTTGGGCCCTAACAATTTGACTGTCAATGTAACAACTATCTACTGATTTCAGAAAATTTTAGAGGCTGGGTAACAATTTATAAATATTTTCCATAGTAAAAGGAATAGATGCCAGGATTTATTCCCTACTCTCTAATTAGTCCAGAATACTTTATGAAGTGTGGTGTCACAGAGGTCAAGGGAAAAATGATATTCCATAGTTTGCAAAGTTGAGTACCATAGGGAGTTTGAGTAGGATAAATCCCAACAAACTCTCCAGGATCTGGAAAACAGGAGATCAACTGCATCCTTTCTATGAGAATGAATGAAAGGACATGAAAAGAGTAGGAACTAAGTTACAGAAGGTTGAGTAATGGGAGGCAGGGAAGTGAGAGAATCTGCAGATGGTTAACAGTATCTGGGAAACACACCTCTACTCCTCCCTTTATATCAAAATAAACACATCCTGCCCTGTGGGCTTTATGCCTGTATTAGTTACCTGACTCAGCCTCCCATGCATCCATGTGTGCTCATATGATAATCCATCTCTAAATTATGTCTCCTTGAGGGGAAACCTGCTAATCAACTTTTTTTTATCATTCCAGTGTCTAGCAAGACACCTGGCCAACAGCATATGTTCAGGGTTATTTCAACTCAAAGTTCTCATTTCTTTCCTCCTCATTAGCAGTCTTGCAAAGACTAGGGGTCCAGCTAGAACTGACAGAGAGCACTGCCTGTTCTCACCAGACATCACAGAACCTGGAATTGCTGAGAGTGATGCCTTCACATGATCAATGGACTGAATTAAGGCCTTTGCAAGTAAACTCATGATAGTTGTCTAACTGGTGTGTTCCATCCCCATCTCCATGGCCACCCCTCACTCTCAGCCCTACCCCAAACTCCAAAGGGTCTTTGTTTATTGCACAAGATGGAAACAATCCTTGAATCAGAGTATGTCAGTTCTGGCCAGGATCTTAAGATACTTCTAGTCCTTTGGTTCTCATATCTCGTTTTTGAAGCATTCAGAGTTAAACAGGGACTATCCACCACTGAAATCAAATGAGACAACCCTAAGGGAGCATCTATTACATACCAATGAATAAGATACTCTACACACATTGTCACATTACATTCTATAAACAAACCCATGAAGCCTTTTACCAGTTTTCATGGGGAAAAAAAGTGGGAAGCTACTGAATAAATTTCTCAACAATAGTGTTTCCTTGCACAACCTTTCATGAACTTTTATGTCCTTCTATTGCTGATCTGCTGGCAAGGCAATAAAATTTAAAAAACACTTAGCTGATAAAAATCACACCTGACTTCAACTGTCTTTCCTCAGCCTGGCAGGCTCATCTTTTACTGTACATGTGGTAAGTATATCATTTATATCCTGCTCATATGTGATTTCGTAAAGATAGATTATGTGGAATTTCCATCTGCGATTCAGAAAGATGAGTAGATATAGATTGTTTTACACTAGAGAAATCTTTCCTGTTAGTATATAGGAATTAGAGTCATTTCATTTGGGAAAAGAGCACCCTACTTTCCTGTTACTTTTCTATAAACAGAGTTGAGAGAGTAGATCATCTGTTCAGTGCTCTTCGTTTATAGAGGAGGAAAATGATGCTTAGAGAGAAGAGAGGACTTACTCTAAGCCATACAGTATTTATTGTCAAGACAAGATTAGAACACAGAGAACTCATTCTTTTGAACCCAAGTCCAATCTTCTTCACTCCTACAACACAGAAATAGCACATTCATGCTAAGGACCTACAACAGGGTTTTCTTAGTAATTTTTCTTAGTAATTGTTGAAACTGACAATCTATCCAAATTTAAATTCTGAAAAAGCCACCAGGAGGGAATGGAACTTTTCACAGAACAATTTCTGTCAAGTTACACACTTAGATTCAAAAGGGAAAAATATATTCAAGTGGCAGAATATTTCCATTAGTATCTAGAAGGGTATACACAGGATAAATCCATGGATATTGTTGTTAATCCCCACGTATATATGAGGATTATGAGGAAGAACAATATCATCAACAGTAGGGTGAAACACTCACCCCAGGAAGACACTTGCCATCTGTAGTGGGAAATACAGGATCAGGAATAAGGGACAGAGTTATGGGTCACATCAGGACAAAGGCCCATATTCAAGGCTTTGCTGATTCATCTAAACCTCTCAAATGGGGGCACCTGGCAATTTAGCACCCATCACTGACAGCAAACATGTGCTCAAACCAAAATATCTAGAGGCAAACAGGAATGACTTCAACAATGCTGTGATCCAATCCCAGCTGCCTTTTTCAGTTGTGTAAACTTGGGCGCAGTTATTTCAATTCCGTGAATTTCAGTCCTCTGTAATCTGGAGATCATGAGACTGAAATGAGATGATATAATGTAAGGCTTTGGAACATGGCAGGTGCTTGGTGATTTTTCCTCTCAGCCTTCCCACATCCACTCTGAAGTGCTCATGTCTATTGTGACTATCTAATATTCCAAATACCTCCTGCTCTTATATGATGACTCTGAAGAGGTTCTGTTCTCTAAGCAGCACCATTCCTTCCTCCAAGGATGCCTACCCTAGGCCCACACTGATGCTCCCCTTTTCACTAAATCCTTTCCAAGCCATCAAACCAAAGATGAAATGACATCATGCAATAGGAGCCGGAGGCTGACTCAGCAAATCTCAAATGCACTTTCCTGGATGCAAAAGCTATTAATAGAACAAAATGTTTTGGAACACATTTTTTTTTCAAAACCCCAGAAATCTCACCTTCTGAAGCCAGCTGAAAAAGCTGATGAAAAATCAATGGCATTTGATTGTAAATCTGTCACAATGATAGTGACGGTAGTACATTAATGGTGACTGCTGGATATCGATTCCGCCCCCTTCTTTTCTCCATCATCGCACATCACCTTCATACTAATAACAGATTCTTTTTTCTAAATTAATCTCCAGACAAGGGGAATCAATAGTATTTACCGTGTGTAAATTTTCTTGGCCTTTGGAGCCAACATTTCCCATTGCTTCAAACCATCTGTAGCAGCGCTGTCTCTAGCACGTGCTACCAGAGGGGTTTCTGACCATTTAAAATGCCTGCAGAACCACCTTGGAGCAAGGGCCATACCAACCCAACAAATAACAGTAAAGAAAGAAATTCCATGGCTCCCCATGATGGAAATAGAATTTTCATGTAAAAAGAGGTTTAGGAGAGGCCAAAGAAGCCAGATAACCAAAGTCTAGAATCACTTCCTGACAGCAAAGTCAGACCTATTTCTCCTCCCCAAAACTCACAGAATTTTGGCAAATAGTAGATCTGAAAGAACCATGGGGGGATCCCTAGTTCCCTGAGTTCCATCTTTTGGTTCTGCTTTGAAAAGGAAGAATCATTTCGCCCACCTCTCTGGTGTCCCAGTGGATAAGAATCTGCCTGCCAATGCAGGGGAACACGGGTTTGATCCCTGTCCTAAGAATATTCCACATGCTGCAGAGCGACTTAGCCCATGCACTGCAACTACTGCGGCCCACGTGCTACAACTACTGAAGCCCAGTACCTAGAGCCTCTGCTCCACAAGGGAAGCCACCACAATGAGAAACCCACGCACCGCAGCTAAGTAGCCCCAACTCACCACAACTAGAGAAAGCCCACGCACAGCAACGAAGACCCGGTGCAACCAAAAATAAAAATAAATTCTAAAAAAGCATATATTTTTTTATTTAAATGACACTAGAGAAAAACGTAAGATTTTATAAAAGATGTTGTTTTAAGGCATTTGGAAAACGCTGACCTAGTTCGACTCCCTCAGTCTAATACTGGGGAAGCTGAGCCCAATGCAAAGAAAGTTGTGAAGTTCACTGATGGTAATCATTTTATGATAATACCAGTAATGATTATATATGGTTGTGATAGTATCAGTAATAATTGTAATAACAGCAAAAACTTACTGAGCATTTATTTTGATGGCTAGTATGGCTAGGCACTTTATATAGGTATTTCTAATTGTTAGAGCAATTCTACATGGTAGCTACACCACATTAAAGTTGAAAAAACAGGACTCAGAAATGTCAAATAATCTATGCAAGATCACACAGCAAATCATCAGAAGATCTGGGATTTGAAACCTCATCTGTTTAGCTCCAGGTCTCCTGACTCAGCAGTTAGTTATAGCAACCATGAGTCTGGTACATCTTTGTACAAACTAAAGATGGTCTTATTAGGAAATAAGGTATGGATACATATAAAGGTAAGTAGTATTATGTGGCATAAATATTTAGATAACCAGTGAGTGAAGCCTTGGGTAGGTAGGAGTAGGTCCTAAGAAAGATGGAAGAGTTTTGAACAGGAGCAAATAAGGGAAGAATATTTCAAATAGAAGTGGATAACCCAAACCACAGATGTAGGAACAATGAGATATAGTGGAGACTGTAAGGAAATTCTGGAACCATCAGGTTCATGTAATAGAAAAAGAATAAATGAGATGGAAGAAGAGTATGAGATTGCTTTGGAAAGAAGGTCAATTGTTCAGCCAAGAATTTAGGCTGCAGGGGAGGAATGTGGAACACAGATTACAAGGTTAAGAGGCAAAGAAGTTTGCCAAAGGTTATTTCAATGGCCTCAATATCACTCTATAAGGACCTGGACGCTAGCAGCTAGAAAAAAAGAACAAATGGAAAAGACATTATGGAAGAAAATTTGCATAAAATCAGATGACAGTAGAGATTGGAGGACAAAGGAAAGACACCTGCAGACATGTCACATTGATGCTCATGAGATGAGGACTATGGCAGCAACAGTAGCAAAATAACAGTAATATGAGAAAGTCTATGAGACCGCCTACTTTGTACAGTGGTTTTCTATTAACAAGTTTCTTTCCTATACATTTCTTAGAATGTTCCTGAAAGGTTAGCTAACTAGATGTTATTTACATCATTCTAAAATGAGCACTCAGGAGCCCAAGGGGTTTAAGTGACTTGCCCAAGGCTGTGTGATCTTTTGATTTGAAATCCCTGAGAAAGTTTAAGCAATCCATGTGGTGAGATGTTGAGTATAAGGTCACAGCTGAATCCCAACATCTAGAGACTAAGGAAGGAACAAGAGGATCTAGGCATCGTCTGCCCAGAGGAGCTAATGTCCATCCAAGATCATGCATCTTGTCCTGAGAATAAACATTTTGACCCATTTCATCATGTCTGCCTCCCTTGGACTTGTTCAGCAGCCTCCTGACAGGTCTTCCTGCTTCAGTCACTGGCCCCTTCAGCCTACTCTCAATGCAGTAGTCCAAACAGGCCTGCAGAAATAAGCTGGTTCACTTTCATCCTCTGCTCCAAACCTCGACCACTTTCCCTCTAAGTCAGAGCCCAGACTCTAAGCTCAGCACATGATCTGTCCTGTGACCCCTCCAGCTTTGCCCCCTAGCTTCTGCTGGACTCACTAGCCCCACCCTCACAACACACACACACAGAGGCCTTCTTGCTGTAACTCAAACCTGCCACACTGGCCCCATCTCCAGGATGGCCACTCCCTGTAACAAAGCAATTTCCCCTGGACTGTCCCAGGACTCATGTCTCCACCCTCTTGTTTCTTCCCTTATCTCCCCTTCCCTGACTGCTCTCTTAACTAACACCCTTGCTGCCCTTATCAGCTCCATTTTCTCCACCAAATTTGTCTCCATTGTACATACTGTATGGGTTTCGTATCTGATGTGCAATTCCAGAATAATTGCTGAAAGAAAGCAGCTTTTTGTCTTTTTTTAATTCACCACTATAGAAAAGATTTTGGTTTTTTATCTCTTTCAGTCTTTTTTGTTTTTTTTAGTATCTTATGCTTTGGTTTGGGGGTTTTTTGTTTGTTTGGGGTTTTTTTTTTTTTTTTTTTGGTCGGTTTTTTGTCTAATTTTTGTTTGTTTGTTTTTGGCATACAGTAGGTAGATTCTATAGCACTGTGAAGTAAGTTTGTTCATTTTAGTATCTGATCTGTATAAGGCTCAAGTGGCCAGAAAGATCCACCCTTGTTTGTGTCTATGTCACTAACTGGCACATAATGAGCTGCCAGGGGCTATGTACTATGACTCCTAAGCGTAATGCACTTGAGTCTGTTCTTTCACCTACTCCACATGTCATCTGGGGTGAAGCAGGATTGAAAGAAAGGGTACTTGCAATACAGTCACATTTGGACTTAGTCATCTACTAGTTAACTTGCACATTTGACCTCCCCAAATCTCAGAAACCACGTCAATAAAATGAAGAGAACAGTAGCTTCCCCATGAGCTTGGGAACTGAATGGTTTGTAGCTTAGATGTGATAAGACAAATGATATTTTAAATTAGTGTAAGCTATAGGGCCTGCACTTTAAACATATACACAAAATATCTTTTAAGCCAAAACTCTTAATTATGTCACTGCTACCCACACAGAATTTAGCCTGAGTTTTGAATTTAATCTGGAAGTTAACATACTGCATTCCTGCAGGAAATGAAATGCTGTGAGAGGGGAATCTTGCCCAGGTGCTTCTAAATTTGACTTGAAGAGTTCAGAATTTTTAGGATGACATTGCCGCATGCAAACATAAGCATAAAAGTTCTTTTAAAAAGTCAGATAGGAAGATCTGGTAATCATTTGTTCTCCTGAATTATCAAAGCAGCTATGCCTTTTGGAAGAACAGCTCTTAGAAACTTCTTGAGGAGGCTTGCTTTCATCAAACGTTTACCAGAGGATAAATTGCTCTATTTTAGGCTCCTGATATTTTCAAAGACAAGTTAAGGCTCTTTTTCCCCTTCAGATAACTTTCCTAATTCCTTTGGGCCGAAGATAACTAGAATCTAATCATTTCTCCTGTGGCATTGTGATTCACTTCTCATGTATTTCAGGCATCTATTTCCTCCAACAGACTACAAGTGCCATTAAGAATAGACCTGAGTTTTCCATCTTGGTAAATTTTGTCCCTGATTGTGACATAATTATGTCTGGAGCACTAGACCTATTATTGGTGCCCAATGAATCATTCGTTAAGGAAGAAAAGATGAGAAAGCAGGAAAAGGGGGAAGAGAGAAGAGGAACACATGATGGAGGAAGAAAAGGAAGGAGGGAGATGGGAGGGTAAGAGGAAGAAAAGGTAGAAGAGAGAGAGGCCAGAGAGGGAGGATTCTACCATAAAACTTAAATATAGCCATCTTGCAAAGAAAAACTAACTAATTTTTCATGGTTGGTAACTTACACATGCATTTTGGAAAATCTGCAACAATGTGAAAAATACTCTCCACCACATCCCCCACTGTTGAGATTGAAATGATGTTGCTGCCAGAAGAAGGGTTTCAAATGAGGAGCCTTCCTTGGTATTCTGTGAGATTTCCTTCCCTCATCTGAACAAACATCAATAACACTGAAGCTGTCCCTGTAGTGTCTTTACAATTTAGCACTTGTAGAAATGAGTCTTTCCAGCTCACTAATTTGCTTACGCAAATAGAGCCCCAGAACTAGTTAATCCCCCAAAGTGACTAGTCTTGTTTTCACCGCGTAATGACTTGCATGCCTGGACTTCAGCCTAAGCTAGACAGAGACTCCTCACGGCCCAAGTGGACTGCTGGGGAGCATCTTCAGGAAAACTAATTTAGTGTGACAGGTCCTCATCATTTCCAGAAAATGACAGAGGACGTCATTATTCAATCAGAAGGCAAGGCTGCAGCAGCCAGGGTAACATAGCGATTGATCTACACGGGATCATGGCAAAGATGCTTAAGCTGACATCCCCAAGATCCACTATCAGATTGGAGTCCCTCATTATATGTCCATAATTCCTTTCTGAAAGCATCTTATAAAGTACTCTCCTTTTATGTATACACATATCATAGCTCTTGTGGCCAAAAAATCTGCCATTATGTAAATATGTTTAACATCCCTGTCCTTTAAAAAGTAGAGAATTTATTAACAAAATAATGACAGCAAGTTTGCTCTTACAACTCTCACACTGAACACCAACTACATCTCTACTTTCTAAAGCATGGAGTCCACAGCCCAACCTCCTAAGGATATATTGATAGAAATACTTGTAACATTAGCCTTCTTAAGTTCTGAAAACTACTGGGCCAATTACCTTGAAGCTGTTTGTTACTTACAGCCAATACAGTTAGGCTTAGCCATCTTCGAGTGAACATGTGAAAATAAAGGAATCCTAAAAGTAATTGTCCGAGATAGGATAGGCCTCTGTGCCCTGTGAATGCCTCTATTTTGATCCTTTTGTTTGCTAGGTCATCTTCACTTAGAGAAAAAGCACCAGGAGGGCAAAGCAGGGTGTGATTGTGGGTGCTTTTCATTCATCTTCATACCTCTGGTGTTGGTGGACACAGCAACTGTTCAGCAAATGCTTTAAAAAAAATAAAAGAGTGAAGCTAGAAATTGGACAAAGCAGGGGAAGTGTAATTGATTTGCCACAATGGGGCAGCAAACTCTCTGGGCTAAAGCTGGTTGGGCCCTGGAATGGCTCAAGTTGCATTTATTGAGTTCTTACTGTTTCCCCAGGCACTGAACTTGGATTATCTCCCAAATCCCTCACAATACCACCGATGAGATAAAATCAGACCAGGTAATGGGCTTGCCTAAGATCATACAGCCAGGAAATGGCTCAACCAGGATTCAAAGCTAGGACTGTGGGAATCCAGAGCACACTCCATCACTGTTTCACACACCACCCATTTACTGCTAACTTCTTTGTGGTCACAGACAAGCCATTACTTGAAACGAGCCTCATTTTCCACCCTGGTAACATCAGAGCTGGGGGACCAGATGTTCCCTAATGTCTCATTCAGTTCTGATATTCTATAATCCTATCAATCAAAATTAAGGAACAGTTGCTTTTGAGCCAGCCTCTGTGACAGGGAATAAAATAATTGCCCATTTATGGATTTCTCTCATACCAACCAAATAGCCTGCTTTGCAATGTAAAATCTTGAGACTTCTTTTTAAAATCCTTTAGATATTTTTTTAATGAAAGCCAAGAAGGGGAAGCAATGATTTTTCTTTCTTGTCTCTAAAAAGAGCTCTGTATAATAGAAACAAAAGTACCTCAGCAGAATAGAATACTATATCCAAGCCATTCTTCAACTCCCAAGAAAGTAGACACTTCTGAAAGAAAAAAATCCAGGACGCCTTTTATATAACAGTCTTTTTAGAGCTTATTCTTGATGTACAGTTGTCTATAAAAATCCATGAGAGTGGAATAAAAACAAAAGCAGCACCCTTGATGAGTGAGAAAAAAGAGAGTAATTCCAGTGAGATAACAATTGAGCATTTTGTTGTTATTGTTCGGTCACTAAGTTGTGTCCGACTCTTTTGGGACGGCATGGACTGTAGCCTGCCAGGCTCCTCTGTCCACAGGATTTCCCAGGCAAGCATACCGGAGTGGGTTGCTATTTCCTTCTCCAGGAGATCTATTTTCTTGACGCAGGGATAGGATCCACTTGCCAGTGCAGGAGATGGGTTTGATCCCCGGCCCAGGAAGATCTCCTGGAGAAGGAAATAGCAACCCACTCCAGTATGCTTGCTATTTCCTTGAGAAATCCCCTGGACAGCAGAGCCTGGCAGGCTAAATCCATGGGGTCCCAAAAGAATAAGATACTACTTGGTGATTAAATAACAACAAAATGTAAAACATTAGACCTTGGTAAGATGTTTGCCCCTTGATTCCTTTTTCCTTTTTTTCCTGCTTCTTTCTGGATTAAATTTTTTATGATTCCATACTATATCCTCTGTTGGCTTATTAGACAAAACTGTTGTGTTATTTAGTGTTTGATTTAAGGTATATTATACACATCTTTGACTTATCACAATCTATCTTCAATTTAAGGGAATTCATTCTGTTTAAGAACCTTACAAACTTATACCTCCATTTCTTCTCTCCTGTTGTATACTTTACTTCCACTTTTAAAACAAATTCCAAATACATTTCTATTACTTTTTTCTCTAAATAGTTGATTCTGAGAGAGGTTTAAATTATAAGATAAATGTATTTATATTTATCCACTTACCATTTCTAGTGTTTTTCATTCTTTTCTGTAGAGCAAGATTTTCATTTGTTATATTTTTATTATGATTAAAGTACTTCTCTTAAAATTTCTTGTAATACAGTTTTGCAGGGGTAAATTAGTTTAATTTTTATATAGTTGGAAAAAAATTTTCCTTTCTTTTTTGAAAGATACTTTCTCTAGATATGGGCTTCCCTGGTGGTTCAGCCAGTAAAGAACCTACCTGCAATGCAGGAGACCTGATTTCAATCCCTAGGGTCGGGAAGATCCCCTGGAGAAGGAAATGGCAACCCACTCAGGTATTCTTGCCTGGGAAATTCCATGGACACAAGAGGCTGGTGGGCTACAGTCCATGGAGTTGCAAAGAGTTGGACACAACTGAGCGACTAACACTAATACTTCATTGGACATGGAATTCTATATTTTTTTTCTTCTAGTACATATAGAATGCATTGTTTCTCATGATAAATCTACTATCACTGTTATCTTTATTCCTCTATATATAAATGCACCCTCTCTCCCTGCTCTCAGACCTGCTATCCTTAATTTTTTCTCTTTAGAGCTGGTTTCAACTTGTTTAGATTGTAATTTCCCTCTCTGGTTATTTTTGGGGAGAGAAAAGAGTAAGATTTTTTTCCTGATTATAGTGTTTCTCTCAGCTCCTTTCCTGTCCTTCAGGAACTCCAATTACACATATATTCCTTCAAGTTGCTCTACAACTTTGTTCATTTTTTCATTCTTTGTCCACTTCATTTTAAATTGTTTTTATTGTTCCTGATTTTAATTTCATTGGTATTTTCTTCTGCAATATTTAATCACACTTCTTCAGCAGAGATCAAATAAGGTAACACTCTGCCTTCTAGTTTCAGCTCACACACTGTAAACAAATGTCCTTTTTTATGGTATAATTAGTGCCACATTTTTCATAATTTCGTGGTTTTTATTCATAATCTTGCTACTTAAAATGGCCCCCAAACACACCACTAAAATGCAGTCTAGAGTTCCTAAGCACAGGAAAGCTGCAATGTGCCTTACAGAGAAGACACACATTATCCAGTTTTTTTTAGCATGAGTTATTAAAGTTGAACTGATGGCCAACAGCACTATGAATCAACTGTATACATTAAATAAGATATCTTTGCACAGCAGCACATATAAAATAAAGTTATATATCAATTGGTTGACAAAAATATTGTGATCAGAGTTTCAAAAGAAACTAATGAAAGTAAAAGAGGAGAGTGAAAGAGGTGGCTTAAAGCTCAACATTCAGAAAACTAAGATCATGGCATCTGGTCCCATCACTTCATGGCAAGTAGATGGGAAGACAGTGGAAACAGTGTCAGACTTTACTTTTTTGGGCTCCAAAATCACTGCAGATGGTGACTGCAGCCATGAAATTAAAAGACGCTTACTCCTTGGGAGGAAAGTTATGACCAACCTAGAGAGTATATTAAAAAGCAGAGACATTATTTTGCCAACAAAAGTCCGTCTAGTCAAGGTTATGGTTTTTCCATTGGTCATGTATGGATGTGAGAGTTGAACTGTGAAGAAAGCTGAGCACTGAAGAATTGATGCTTTTGAATTGTGGTGTTGGAGAAGACTCTTGAGAGTCCCTTGGACTGCAAGGAGATCCAACCAGTCCATCCTAAAGGAGATCAGTCCTGGGTGTTCATTGGAAGGACTGATGCTGAAGCTGAAACTCTAATACTTTGGCCACATCATGCAAAGAGTTGACTCATTAGAAAAGACCCCGATGCTGGGAGGGATTGGGGGCAGGAGGAGAAGGGGATGACAGAAGATGAGCTGGCTGGATGGCATCACTGACTTGATGGACATGAGCTTGAGTAAACTCCAGGAGTTGGTGATGGACAGGGAGGCCTGGTGTGCTGCAATTCATGGGGTCACAAAGAGTCGGACACCGACTGAGCAACTGAACTGAACTCAACTGAACTGAACCTTGTGTTAACCCCAGGAGAAATGGTTCATTCAGTATTTACTAATTCAACATGCATGGTGATTTCACAGAATATAATTATGAATAAAGAGAATCACCTATATTTTAGCTCTGATGTAAAGTAAATCAGTGTAGGGCATGCTCAATGTTCAGTCATGTCTGATTCTTTGTGATCCCATGGACTGATCCCACCTGGCTCCTCTGTTCATGGAATTCTCCAGGCAAGAATACTGGGGTGGGTTGCTACCTCCTCCAGGAGATCTTGCCAACCCAGGAATCATATCCCCATCTCTTGTGTCTCCTGCATTGGTAGGTGGATTCTTTACCACTAAAGTAGATCAATATCCATGTTCTAATAGAGGTTGCCCATGCTGTGCTCAGTTTGGTAAAGAGATGGAATAATTAAAGCTACACAAATATAGTTGTGTAAGTGGCAGAGCTGCAACAAAATTAAGTATCCAGAAAGAAGAACAGGTTTGAAGGGCATTCAGAGTTGTGATCTTACTGCCAGAACCACTGTTTCCCAAAACAGAATGATGCTGTTGACTAGAGGAGATAGCTAATTTCTCTTAAGCTTTCCTCACAGGTTGTTTTACAGATACCCTCATAGTTTATCCATTCCATAAACTTTCACTACACCTTTATGATGTGCCAGACATCATTTGAGCTAAGGAACTAAGAAGACTGAATCTTTGTCCTCCACAGGATCAGAATAAGATGGGAGGAAACAGGTGAGCACTATCATCACCATATGGTAAGGGTTAGGATAGACACATCCCAGGTTATCATAGAAGCCCACTCCTGGAGTGGGAAGCTCTTGGGACATATTGGAAGAAGTGAAATTTATGTTAACTCTTGGAGGTTAAGTAGGAGTGTCTATAGGGAATGGAAGTTTGAAGAGCAGCATGTCAAAGATCCTAATCAGATCTAGAGAGAGATGAAAGAGGTGATAGTAGAGAGGAAAGCAAAGAAGATCATGCAAGATCTTATATAGCAGGCTAAGGGGTCTGAGCTTCATTCTGTAAACAAACCAGAGCCGTCAAAGAGTTTCAAGCAGGAGTGTGACATGGCCAGATCTGCACTTTTGAATGGCCCTTCCAGTTGGGTGGATGATGGATTTAGTGAGGAGCAATCCTGTTTCAGCTGGTTTTAGAAAACACAGAGGAACCAGAGATCAAATTGCCAACATTCGCTGGATCATCACAAAAGCAAGAGAGTTCCAGAAAAACATCTATTTCTGCTTTATTGACTATGCCAAAGCGTTTGACTGTGTGGATCACAATAAACTGTGGAAAATTCTGAAAGAGATGGGAATACCACACCACCTGACCTGCCTCTTGAGAAACCTGTATGCAGGTCAGGAAGCAACAGTTACAACTGGACATGGAACAACAGACTGGTTCCCAACAGGAAAAGGAGTAAGTCAAGGCTGTATATTGTCACCCTGAGTATTTAACTTATATGCAGAGTACATCATGGGAAACACTGGGCTGGAGGAAGCACAAGCTGGAATCAAGATTTCCAGGAGAAATATCAATAACCTCAGATATGCAGATGACACCACCCTTATGGCAGAAAGTGAAGAAGAACTAAAGAGCCTCTTGATGAAAGTGAAAGAGGAGAGTGAAAAAGTTGGCTTAAAGCTCAACATTCAGAAAACTAAGATCATGGCATCTGGTTCCATCACTTCATGGCAAATAGATGGGGTAACAGTGGAAACAGTGGCTGACTTTATTTTGGGGGGAGGGCTCCAAAATCACTGCAGATGGTGACTGACTGCAGCCATGAAATTAAAAGACACTTGCTCCTTGGAAGGAAACTTATGACCAATCTAGAGAGCATATTAAAAAACAGAGACATTACTTTGTCAACAAAGGTCCATGTAGTCAAGGCTATGGTTTTTCCAGTAGTCATGTATGGATGTGAGAGTTGGAGTAAAAAGAAAGCTGAGTAAAGAAGAATTGATGCCTTTGAACTGTGTTGTTGGAAAAGACTCCTGAGAGTCCCTTGGACTGCAAGGAGATCCAACCAGTCCATCCTAAAGGAGATCAGTCCTGAGTTTTCATTGGAAGGACTGATGCTGAAGCTGAAACTCAAATACTTTGGCCACCTGATGTGAAGAGCTGACTCATTAGAAAAGACCCTGATACTGGGAAAGGTTGAGGGCAGGAGGAGAAGGGGGCGACAGAGGATGAGATTGTTGGATGGCATCACCGACTCGATGGACATGAGTTTTGGTGAACTCTAAGAGTTGGTGATGGACAGGGAGGCCTGGCATGCTGCAGTTCATGGGGTGGCAAAGAGTTGGACAGGACTGAGCAACTGAACTGAACTGACTGAGTAATCCTGGAAGCAAAGAGATGAGTTTGGAGATCACTGCAATAATCAACACGGGGAGAGAAGAGTAGCATGGAGTAGGTTAGTGCTGCTCCCCACATTCCCACCCACTTACCATTGCTTAAGTCACATCAACCACCTAGCACACCCCATACAGATCATTTCCTTCATGCCTTTGTGTTTGACATGCCATTTTCCCCTTGCCTACAATTTGATTCTCTGGCTTTGTTTGGTTGGAAAGTTCCCCCTCATCCTTAAGTACATCTCTGCATTCAACCCTCTGCCCACAGCCTCAGGTCAAGTCAGCCTCTCCCTAATCTCTACTTTCATAGCCCACCTCCACTACAATAACCTTCAAAACTGATAAACACTCACTCATCTACTTAAGAACTCAATTAGACTGAGATTTGCTTGAGTACAAGGATTACCTCCTCTTCATCTCCCAGCTGGGTGGACACATGTGTTACTATATGCTGTAGATCCACGGCTGCCAGACTTTACAAAGTTCATCAGAGTCACCTGGGGAGCCTATGCAAACACAGACGGATGTTCTCCAGGATTTCTGATTCCATAGGTCTGAGATGAGACCTGAGAATTACATTTCTAATAAGTCCTCATGTGGTGTTGATGCTAGGCCAGGGCTACACTTTGAGAACCACTGCTGCAAAGTTCCAGACGTGACTTACTAGGTCATAAAAATCTCCACCATTCCATGTGTCAAGACCTCCACTGTGTGCATGCCTGTGTGTGGACATAAGTGGAAACATTGTCAAGAATGTATATGCCTTCCCTTATTTCCAACATGTCTATCCTTCAGAAGAAAGGTTGTTAGGTGTAACTGTCATTTTGATCAGTTTAAGTCATTCTGCTGAGAAATGGAATATTTCCTGCCTTATCAGTAAACAAGAGCATTACAGTCATCAGCAATCGCAGCCCTCCAACAGCAGCCAGTGAGCCCTGAGGAAGCAGGATAAGAACACCTACCATCCTGCAGCCATCAGACTATAGCCACCTTATGCTAAGTCCCTAGGAAACTCAGAATGTGAAAACACAGGATAGGAGCCCAGATAACTGAGGTGCATATCAAAAGAATGATTTCAGTGAGCCCAAACTCTTGCATCTTCCCATACACAGAAAAGCATTAAATTCCTTAACTAGGGATGTCTGGGTTTCTTTTATTCACAATAACCTTGACATTCAGACTACCTGACCTTTATTGCAAAGTTTCTATATAATCCAGCTCCTCCCCTCACCTCCTTGGCGCAGTTCACTCAGGGTTACTTGAGGCCCTGCCTCTTGAAGTCCTAAAAATTCCTGCTGAATCAAACATAACTCTCAACTTTTAGGTTGCATGTATTTTTTTTTTTCAGTCAACACTACTTTAGAAGAGCTATTCCATATACCCTCTACCATATACCACAAACCCACCTATGCTTTAGCTGCACAGACCACTCTGAATTGCTCACCCATTCGCATGTGACCTCCTATGATTTTTCTCCATTTTCTGCATTACAAATGAAAGTAATCACACACACAAAACAAATTTAGCCAAAATAATCAAGGAAATGTTATGACTCCTTTTTAAAATTTGAACTCTTTGCCCTTGTTTTTATTACTAAAATGTACACAGGCTGATAGTCCAGGGGAATAAGAGAAGGTCGGAAGGAAGAAATGGACCTCTCTAGGCAATGCCTTCCAAATGACCAACAACCATCCTGATTTTTTTTTTTTTTTTTTGTCTACGTAACCCAGTGCTGATCATTCCATCACATCATCAAAGCACTTTTTCTCTATAAAATCTATTCCACTTCATTTTCAGTTAGTTTTCAAACTTCTCTGGGGAAACATGTTCTACTCATTTCATTTATTTTGTGAAATTCTGCATCACATTTTCTTTTGTTCTCCTTGTATTCTCCCAGTATCTTCACAGATTCTCTATAAAAAACAATAACAACCCCCCCCCCAACACACACACACACTAACAGAAATGATTTACATAATCCTTTTCTGTTCTTTACTTGGAACCAATCTTATGAATGTCCCCAAGGCCTAACTATGTAAATAGTTGTGGGGTTTGGGACATGCTTAGTACTCTCACGGTTTCAAATATAATTATTTAAATATCTCCATTACGACATGTTCTCTTGTATTTCTGAGTTTTTCATTGAACTTAGAATGGTTACAAAGTTAGCAATTATCTTAAGGTAATTTCTATTTACTATGGAGCCTAATTTCCCTTGGGGGTGGTGGTTCTTATACAGTTGTTTTTATCAATATCCAAACTCTCTTCTCCAGCTTATTCTAACACAAAGTCACTTTCCACATACATTATCTTGAGCCCTTTACATTATCTTGAAGACTTTCCAGATTGCACATAAGCATGCATGCCTGTGTATGTGTGTGTGTATGTGTGTATGAAAGAGAGAAAAGAAACATGAATACTGAAAACTTCTGTATCTGCTTCTCTTTTTGATATATTAGCCCTCAGGAGCAGCTGTGCTACATGGTTGCTAAGCTATTAGGTTTATCATCCCTGTGGGGCTTCATTTCAGAAAGAACATAGATTTTTTTACATGATTAAGGTCTGACACCTAAACTTTTTGAAACATATAATATAGCTAAGAAACTTAAGCCTTAAAATTTCACATGAAAGCAAAGCAATGCATCTGAGCCTGGATTTCAGAACCAAATGGACCCAGGCTTGAAAGATAGCTCTGTCATTCATAAGCTATATGACAGTGGGTAAGCTACAACTTCTGAGTCTAGGTGTTCTTAGACACACACACACACACACACATATGCACACTTACAGTTCTCAAATGTTAAATATTTATACTGTTCTACATTTTTAACACCTGCTACTACACATGTCTTCTATCCTTAATTCATAGATAACACGGTCAGATCAAGTATCATAGTTATTACACAAATATATCAATGTGTATATTATACAAACATATATAAGAATGAATTTGGTTACCATATGATCCAGCAATCCCACACCTGGGCATCCATCCAGACGAAACTATAATTCAAAAAGATACACACACCACTAAGTTCACAGCAGCACTATTCACAATAGCCAAGACATGGAAACAATCTAAATGTCCATTGACAAATGCATGGGTAACGAAGATGTAGTGCATATATACAATGGAATACCACTCAGCCATGAAAAAGAATAACAATGCCATTTGCAGCAACATGAATGCAACTAGAGATTATCACACTAAGTGAAGTAAATCAGAAAGAGAAAGACAAATATATCCCTTATATGTGGAATCTAAAATATGATACAAATAAACTTATCCATAAAACAGACATAGAGAATAGACTGCTAGTTATTGAGGGCAATGGGAGAGGGATGGATTGGCAGTTTGGGGTTAGCAGATGTAAACTGGTATATATATGATGGTTAAACAGCAAGTTCCCACTGTATAGCACAGGGAACCATAGTCAATATCCTGTGGTGATAAACTTTAATGGAAAATAATATGAAGAAGAATATATATATGCATGTATAACTGAGTCATTAGCACAACACTGTACTTCAACTATACCTCAATACAAAAAATAATGACTTCTTACTGTTCATCTACTTTGTACTAGACATTAGGCTTTATTTCATGCTATAACAGACGTATAAGGACAGGACAGGTTTTATCCTCCCCAGTCTTTGAGAAAGAAACTAAATTCAGAAAAGTCAATTAACTCAGACAGAAACACAGACCTCATAGTGCAGAGCTAAGATGATTCCCATCTTCACTGCTGTGCCCATAATGTGGAGATGACCTGGGTTCAAGTTTAAACTCTGGTCTGGTTAGTTGTGCTATTAGGGAAAGTAATGCAATTTAAATTTCCTCACTAGTTAAATAGGATTAAACATGGTATCTTGTTGCCAGGGTTTCTGTAAGGATTAAATACATTAATTCCTCTAAATCTCCAGCACATAGCAGAGACCTGATAAGTATTATCTCTTCATGATTTTATAGGGCTTCCTGGGTGGCTCAGTAATAAATAATCTGCCTGCTAATGCAGGAGCTATAGGAGACATGGGTTCAATCCCAGGATTGGGAAGATCCCCTGGAGGAGGAAATGGCAACCCACTCCAGTGTTCTTGCCTGAGATAATCCCATGGGCAGAGGAGCCTGGTAGGCTACAGTCCATGCAGTCGTAGAGTTGGGCCTGACTGAGCATGCAAGCATAGCATTCATGATTTTACAAAGTGGAAAGAGAAGTTATGTCTTCTGCAGGTCAGAGTGAGTGTGATTCATATTGATTAAATAAAAACATATTTTTACATGAGGCACACTTCTGTAGATTTCTGACATCCCTTCTGCCCAGAAGAGAGATTAATTAACCAAATGGAGCTGCTGATTGCAGATCAGAACTAAGGTGAGGTCATCCAAGCATTATCCTATCTCCCTTACCTCTCCCTGCCCTGTCATGATGTGGGACTTATCTGGGAAACATAGCAAAGATAATGGGGGAAAAAAAATTAAAGGATTTTTTAACAGAAAGATGAAAGAATTGGGCTTTAGAAAATGATTCTCTATCAGAGGGGATTTTGACCACAGAGGGTATTTGGCAATGGCTGGAGACAGTTTTGGTTGTCATGACTGCACTGGCCTCTAGCAGGTGGAGCCCTGGGATGCTGTCAGACATCCTATACTGCACAGAAGCTTCTCCGGCTGCAGCAGAGAGTTCTCCAGTTCAAAACTGGCAAAGTGGTGAAGTCAAGAGTTATTGATCTAAAAGCTGTAGGATAAATGACTTTGTAGATGGGGGAAGAGAAGAGAAGAGAACCCAATGATGTGGCTGTTGATAGTAACCCCAGAAGAAAATGGTGATCCCAGGAATACAGATGATAAAATGCAAGAGGACACAAAGACAGCAGTTCCTGACTCTGTGAATGGTTAGCTGTAGTAGGGTTATTATTCAACTTGGGCTCCATAACAAAATACCAAAGTGGGGACTTAAATGACAGAAAGCTATTTTCTCACAGTCTGGAGCCTGGAGGTCAGAGGTCCAAGATCAGGGGTGGGCAGGTTCAGTTTCCTCTGAGGTCTCTCTCCTTGGCCATCTTCTCACAGCATCCCTGGTGTCTCTCTGTGGGTCTCCCCTTCCTCTTCTTAGGACACCATTCAGATTGGATTAGACCCACCTGGAAGGCCTTATTTTAACTTAATCATCACTTTAAAGGCCCAATTTCCATACAAAGCCTCATTCTGAGACAATGGGAGTTAAGGCTTTAATCCTATGAATGGGGGTGGGGGGTGGATGGAGCACAGATCAGCCCATAAAAGATGTTTGGCTAAACATTAGTTCTGGGTGTATGCTTATAAAGAACTTTCCAGATGAAATTAACATTGGAATCAGTGGACTGAGAAAGCTGTTTGCTCTCCCCAGTGTGAGTGGGCACTATCCAATCCTCTGAGGGCTTGAATAGAACAAAAAGGGGGAGGAAGACCAATTCAGACCTTCCTGCCTGATTGCGTGACCTTGGACATCAACTGCTGTAGGGGGCCCTGGCTCTCAGGTCTTTGGACTTGTACTAAATTACACCACCAGCTCTCCTGGGTCTCCAGTGTGCAGACAGCAGACAATGGGACTTCTGAGCCTCCATCACTACATGAACAGACTTCTTACATTAATAAATAAATCTCTTCCTCTCTCCATAGATACACTATCAGTCTGTTTCTCTAGAGGACTCTCACACTGACTTTAAAAAAGCAAAAGACAAGTTACTTGGTTCCTAGTTCCTTCCTTTTCAAAAGGCAAAATCCAAGCTTGTTTGATAAGAACACCTGGATATCAAACTGCCAAGTTCGTTCAGATCAAAACATGAGATTAGTTGGGAAGCTTAGAGAATACTCATTCACATCTATGATCCAAAATGACTTCATTCAAAATACTAGCATAACTATATTGGCCCAAACATGGTCCAAACTACTAACTACCAAGAGTTGCTGGAGGCTGAGTACACACAGTCCCAGAGTGAGAGCCAAATATGTCTTGCTTTGGGAAGAATTTCTTTACAAAATATATCTAGCTGCTGGCATTCATGGTTTATTGTCAGCCAAAGTCTGTCCATTGGGAAAACACCCCAAGGCTGTGTCAACAATGAATAAGATCTGAAGTTGCTGATTTATAATTTCAAAATAAGAAGTCACTTAATCCAACCCTCAGTCTCCTCTCTCTCTCTCTGATCACTTATTCTTGGAAAGTAAAATCACCTTCCCTCTCCACTTCCAACTGCTTCTTACATGCTGCTGACTCTCAGATCTTCATCTCAAGCCCAGATAGCACTTCTCAACTCCAGACCCACCCTACCCTCTGTAATCCAACTTCCTACAGGATATACCAATCTGGAAGACCCACAGGCACCTCAAACCCAACAAATCTAGAACTCAGTTCATCTCAGATGCAACTGTCAGCATCCCAAACTAGGTCCTCCTTCTCTTTGACCAATCTTATTCAGCTGCATGTCTATCTACCCAGGAAACTAAATTTCTTCCTCCCATCATCTGACTGGCTCCTACTCATTCCACAAGATTCAACCTTAGGAAACAAGTCACACCTGACCCCATGCTGCCTGCTGAGCCCTCCTGAACAGAAACCACTATGTTGTGTGTGTTTTACCACATTTCTGTCCTTCCCACCTGGCGGTGCCTTCCCTGGTGGGCAGAAATCATAACCTACTTCCCTCTGCATCTCCACAGCCCTGTAAGCATCACTTCAGTTTTAGAGAGACAATGTCATTGTTATGGCACCCAATTCTGCAGGTGTGAAGTCAGTTAGAGCTGCCAAAGTTTAACGAATGGGAAAACAACTCATCCTCTGAAATTCTTCCTCTGCTGCCTGGACCAGAAGAAGTCACAATCCACATTCCATCTGACAGGGTTCCATAAAGTGGAGGTGAGATCACACCATCATCAGCTCTTGCTGAGGCTAGAAGAGAGGTGACTTTTTCTCCATTTCAATGTGTTTGCCATTTATATTTCCATTAAGTCACTTCTTACTTGGTTGAGTCTTCAAAATGTTTTCCTATAACTCTCCTCTCAACGGCATCCTATGTTGTCAAATATCAGCCTCTGCCTACAACCATGAAGACTTTTGCACATCACCCACCAGGAATAGTCAGCATCTTCAGCTACTTCCATCCCAACCCCCCCCCCACCCCCACCCTGCCTCTAAGTAGAAAACTCCTCATTTTCCTCCAAGACCCAGTTCACTGATCGTAAACTCTGAGAAAACATTCCCTCAATTTTCAAAACTATACTTTTCCTCATGTATGCTTACTGCACAATATTGCATGTGTCTGTCTGTCTGTCTGTCTTTTATATAAGATGATGAGTTCTTTGTGGCTAAAGACAGGGGTCTACTCATCTTCAGATCCCACTGCTTTATTTGGTAACTAGAGTACAGGAACTCCTAACAAACCTATGTTTGAGTGAATGAATACATGAATTTGTGAGTAAATAATGTGATGGGGTGGGGGGAGAAAGATCCCTGATACATGTAAATATTGGATGGTTGACACAAACAGGAATTAATGTAAGCAATCATCTATTACTTGCAAATGTGCTCTTGTGTTAAATTTATTCTCCAAAGTTATTGCAATTAGGATTGAATAGAGTCTCTGAACTGGAGAAGTCGCTGGCAACCCGCTCCAGTACTCTTGCCTGGAAAATCCCAGGGATGGAGGAGTCTGGCAGGCTACAGTCCATGGGGTCACACAGAGTCGGACATGACTGAAGCGACTTAGCAGCAGCAGCAGCAGAGTCTCTGAACTGAATTTTTTTTAAAAAAATTGGATTTCCAAGGTTAAATTTCAGTTCTGCAGCTGGCTATGGCTGTGACCAGGGGCAAATCAACCTCTCATGAACCTAATTTCCTCACCAGTGGGATGGGGATGTGAGGTTGAGTATTCATCAGGTGTACTTCCTGCTCTGCACATCTATAAGTTCATGATGCTACTGTTTTTTCCAGATTCTGCATTTCCCACCCACATAGCCCACTCGTCCTGTCCCCTGAGCACCCTGTCACCACCTTCCCACACTTGCTGCCTCTCACAGCCCCCACTTGTCCTGGCTCCATCTGTTTGATGGGACGGATCTCAAAACCCACTCACCCTGTCCTCCAGCGCTGTAAGTCCTCGGTACTCACTTGAAATCACCTCCTACTTCATGTCCAATGAGCTGTCTTCCACCTCCTTCAAAAAATTCCTCAAGGTATTTTTCTCCCCAAAACTCAGCTTTATCCTGAACCACTTTTTACAATGTGAAAATGCACATGTGCATGTGACATACATAATAACAACACTCATCGTTAGCATATCCTAATTGTTCACAATTCTATCTGGCCCCATCATCTCATCTACTTTTCTCAATAACCCTATACTGTAGTTAATATTCTTAAACATAATTTGGCAGGAAACTGAAGCTCAACATGTTTATGTGGTTTTCTCAGACTCACAGACTTAGGTTATGGAAGAGTAAGGATTTATTCTCAGGTCATCTGACCCCGGTTTTCATGTTCTTTCCACTCCTCCCAGCATGCCTCTCACAATAGAGATCCTCTGGACAGAACCAGAATGAAAATCTTTTATTTATTTATTTATTTATTTATTTATTTATTTTTATTTGTTGGAGGCTAATTACTTTACAACATTGCAGTGGTTTTTGTCATACATTGAAATGAATTAGCCATGGATTTACATGTATTCCCCATCCCGGTCCCCCCTCCCACCTCCCTCTCCACCCCATCCCTCTGGGTCTTCCCAGCGCACCAGGCCTGAGCACTTGTCTCATGCATCCAACCTGGGCTGGTGATCTGTTTCACCCTAGATATACATGTTTCGATGCTGTTCTCTTGAAACATCCCGCCCTCGCCTTCTCCCACAGAGTCCACAAGTCTGTTCTATACATCTGAGTCTCTTTTTTCTTTTTTTGCATATAAGGTTATCGTTACCATCTTTCTAGATTCCATATATATGTGTTAGTATACTGTAATGGTCTTTATCTTTCTGGCTTACTTCGCTCTGTATAATGGGTTCCAGTTTCACCCATCTCATTAGAACTGATTCAAATGAATTCTTTTTGATGGCTGAGTAATATTCCATGGTGTATATGTACCACAGCTTCCTCATCCATTCGTCTGCTGATGGGCATCTAGGTTGCTTCCATGACCTGGCTATTATAAACAGTGCTGCGATGAACATTGGGGTGCACGTGTCTCTTTCGGATCTGGTTTCCTCAGTGTGTATGCCTAGAAGTGGTATTGCTGGGTCATATGGCAGATCTATTTCCAGCTTTTTAAGGAATCTCCACACTGTTTTCCATAGTGGCTGTACTAATTTGCATTCCCACCAACAGTATAAGAGGGTTCCCTTTTCTCCACACCCTCTCCAGCATTTATTGCTTGTAGACTTTTGGATAGCAGCCATCCTGACTGGTGTATAATGGTACCTCATTGTGGTTTTGATTTGCATTTCTCTGATAATGAGTGATGTTGAGCATCTTTTCATGTGTTTTTTTGCCATCCGTATGTCTTCCTTGGAGAAATGTCTGTTTAGTTCTTTGGCCCATTTTTTGATTGGGTCACAGAATGAAAATCTTTACATACTACAAGGAGTAAATGGTGTTTCCTCATTTGCTTTATTTGTGACAGTGTCAGTGTCTAAGCCCTACAGGAAAAGCATGAAATGGTTTGACCGCCAAACTCCTGCAAATCAGCCAGTGGAGAAAAGTACGTCCTGGAGCAGCAAGGCCAGTTCCTAAGGGTCCCTAGAGGGGACACCCAGGAGAGGCCACAGAATTAAAAACTCGCTGCCCCTAGGGTCCTGAAGCACAGACCTGTATTCCTGTGAATTTGAAATATTTCTCTATATTTCAGCCTTTAACAGGTACAGCTTCTGAATGAATGCCTGTTCCTATTCTACTCTTTTTTTATCTAAACAATCCCTACTCACTCTTCAAGACTAAGGTCAAGTTCAACTCCTCTACAGAGTTTTTCCTGAACAGCCTAGGCTCAGCCCTATGCCATTCCTTTCTGCTGTTTCAGCGTGGATTTTTTCCTATACCCCTAAACAATTAACTCAATCTTAATACTCTCTACCGAGAAAAAGTGTTGGATCCTGTAAGAATGCCCCCTCCACCTCCCCTCCTACTTCAGATGTCAATCATCTAACAAACAGATTGTTATTTTCACCACTGATTGGCTATAAATTAGAGGTTCCTATGACCACTCCGACAGTTTGATTAATTTGCAGAAATGCCTCACAAAACTAAGGAAAACATTTATTTTATGCCTATCAGCTTAGTGGCTCAGACGGTAAAGAATCTGCCTGCAATGCAGGGGATCCAGGTTCAGTCCCTGGGTTGGGAAGATCTCTTGGAGATCTTGCCTGGAGAACTCCATGGGCAGAAGAGCTTGCTGGGACACAGTCCATGGAGTCACAAAGAGTTGGACACGACTGAATGACTAACACTGTCACTTTTTTCACTTTTACCAGCTTGTTATAAAAGGATTTAACTCAAGAAGAGCCAGGTGGAACAGATGCACTGGGTGAGGCACGTATTAATACACAGGCACATGGAGTTTCCACATGTGCTGGACATGCCAGTCTCCCAGAATCTCCATGTATCCACCAACCCAGATGCCAGAAGCTCTCTGACCCCTGTCCTTTGGGGTTTTAGGAAGGCTTCATCCCATAGGCATGCTTGATTAAATCACTGACCACTGGAGATGGAACTCAATCTCCAGCTCCCCTACCTCCAGTGGTCCAGGGCAGGAATGAATGCTCCAATCCTCTAATTACATGGTTAACTCCCCTGGCAACCAGACCCCATCCTTAGGTTCCCTAAGGGATTTCCAAAAGTAACCTCATTAGCGTAAACTCAAAGACACCTTGATCACGCTCTCTCTCAGGAAATTCCAAAGATTTCAGGGGCTGTGTGCCAGAAACAGAGATGAAGACCAAATATATATATACTTTTTTCTTACTATAAATCATGATATCACATCTCCCATAGCTTCATGTTTCTCTCCCTAATGTAACAATCTTCACCCTGTACTGTAAATACAGCTGGCTTTTTTTCCCCATGGACCCTGTGCCCCTTGAGACCAGGGGTCATTTCTTATTCAATTCCATTTCCTCAGCTTCTGTCTGAGTGCCTGACACATATTAGGTGCTCAGAGCATGTTTGTGACTGAATGAAAACAAGATTTTCTAGAAAAAGCCTGCACCAGAGTTGTTTTCTCTCTTTGCAAATCCTATCTGCTTATAGAACACTTCCAATCCCTGAAGGGTGAGTTTTATGGCTGATATATCTGCACAGAGACCAACACGTCCTCCAAAACTTCTAGGATTTCTAGCTACCTCTTTTGCAAAAACAGAAACAAGCAATGTTAATAGCAAAAGTTCAAAAAAAAATATGCCATCCAATGAACTCTGTATCTATACTAGGCAAAAACAGACTTAGAGACAGATAGATGGAGGAGAATCTGAAATTAAAAGGGTCTGATATGGATTCTGCAACACAAGACACAGAGGGAACTGAGAATTTCAAAGATTTAAACCAGATAAAGAAGTAGAAGATCCTGATAGAACCCATCATAAACAAATATCTTTCTAGGCAACTCTCCAATAAGGAGTAACAGTTAACATGAGAATGTTAGTTAGGATGAGACGGTTGGATGGCATCACCAACTCAATTGGTTTGAGTAAGCTCCAGGAGTTGGTGATGGACAGGGAAGCCTGGCATGCTGCATTCCATGGGGTTGCAAAGAGTGGAACACAACTGAACTGAATAGTTAGTAGCTTTGCCATACTCCAATGAAAACCACATATTACTAGTACTATTCTTTAAATATGTATGTGCAGTTTAATAATTATAGACGATATATATCTTGAGTGAGTTCTCTACCTATTTTTTGTTGCTTTTTAAAAATCTCAATTCAAAGAACTCTTCAGAAACATTTAAGAAGAAAAGCAGGAAAGGGTTGGATTCAGCAGTGCCTGTAGTTCTTTTGATCTCCTTCAAAGAGTCTTATCTACTATTCCAGCCCCCAATTTATTGAGTGTCAGATTCCCTGCAATTTTCCCAAGCCCAGAACCCAACTCTGATCTGCCCAATCTCTTCCCAGATCCTTCCACAAGGAAAGGATTTGGTCACAGCACAGCCTATCAAGAGGAATTTACCTGATTAATATAGAGTGATTAGAGGTAAGACTCAAGTAAAAAATATGCACACTTGTATCTTGTTAGCAAAGTCAAGAATGACACCCTAAATATTAATACAATCATTATATATATATAACATGTGTGTGTGTATATGTGCTCATGCACACACGTGTGCTAAGTTGCTTCAGTCATGTCCAACTCTGCTGTATTCCGCCAGGCTCCTCTGTCCATGGGATCTCCCAGGCAAGAATACTGGAGATGGTTGCCATTTACTTCTCCAAGGGATCCTCCTGACTCAGGGATATAGCTGAGTCTCTTATGTCTCCTGCATTGGCACAGGTTCTTTACCACTAGTGCCACCTGGGAAGCCCATATAATATATATAGCAGGTCTAACTTGAATAACGACCTTCACTATAATACAAATTTTCCAAAGAACTGAGTACGTAGTATTTATCTCACTGAAATAGAGGGACAAACTGGGTCATCTGTCAGTTGAAACTTTGTACTCTATTTTTTTTTCTGTTCTTACTATTGCCAGAAGGAACTGTCAAAAACAGCAGTTTTGTATCTCACCAGGAAATGGCTTCAGTTCTGTTTTCCCAGAAACCTTGTTCCCAAGTGATTTCACCCAAATTCTAATGTCTTGTAGCTGTGGGACTGTAGAGTTAAAAGGGACACTGAAGATCCTTGAGACAGGAGGCTCTTAACCCTTCATGGATTCATCTGAGAACGTATTGAATGGTATTTGAGCAAACTTCAGGAGATAGTGAAGGACAGAGAAGCCTGGTGTGCTGCAGTCCATGAGGTCACAAAGAGTCAGACATGACTTACCAACTGAACAACAAAAGCAAACAGATCTTTGCTCCCAGAAAACTGTACCTACACACATTATTTTGCATACACCTCTTGCATAGACATCAGCCCCCCCGACGCTGTAAATCCCCAATTAAGCAAACCAAATCTAGCAGTCAAATCCAACCCACCATCTTATTAAGGAGTGAGTGAGTGAGTGAGTGAGGAGGTCGCTCAGTCGTGTCTGACTCTTTGCAACCCCACGGACTGTAGCCTACCAGGCTCCTCTGTCCATGGGATGTTCCAGGCAAGAGTATTGGAGTGGGTTGCCATTTCCTTCTCCAGGAGATCTTCCTGACCCAGGGATTGAACCTGGGTCTCCTGCCTTGTAGGCAGACGCTTTACCATCTGAGCCACCAGTGAAGCTAGCAAATTATGGCACTTTCTTGTTCCCATCCACTTTCTTCCCGTCACATGGTGTGACTTCCCAAAGAGAATTCCAACAACATGAGCACCTTGAATAGGCAATGGACATTTCAAGATTAAAACCTCAATTATAAATATAAAATTGTAGTTTAAGATTATAGATCATACCTAAAGCAAATCACTAAAATGAAGCCATCATAATAACACACCATTTATCAAACATACCAGGCAAATGTTTGATAAAGATAAAATGTTTTCTATGAAGAAAGCTGAGCACTGAAGAATTGATGCTTTTGAACTGTGGTGTTGGAGAAGACTCTTGAGAGTCCCTTGGACTGCAAGGAGTCCATCCTAAAGGAAATCAGTCCTGAATGCTCATTGGAAGGACTGATGCTGAAGCTGAAACTCCAATACTTTGGCCACCTGATGCAAAGAACTGACTCCCTGGAAAAGACCCTGATGCTGGGAGGGATTGAAGGCAGGAAAAGAAGGGGACGACAGAGGATGAGATGGTTGGATGGCATCATCAACTCAATTGACATGAGTTTGAGCAAGCTCCAGGAGTTGGTGATGGATAGGGAAGCCTGCCATGCTGCAGTCCACGGGTCGCAAAGGATCGGACACGACTGAGAGACTGAACTGAACTGATACCAGGCCGACTTCTAAATATAATACTGCATTAACCTTCATCATTAGCCTATGGCGGGGGGCAGGGGGGCAGGTGTACCGTTGTCATGCTTCTTGTACAGAGAGGCTGAGTGACTTGCCCAAGGACACACAGGCTGTAAGTAACGGAGCCAGGGCTGGACCCTAGAATCTGGAACCAGAGTCCGTGCTCAGAAACACAACACTACCCAGACACAAGCTGAATTACCAAAACAAACAAATTGTATATAGGAATTTTTTTAGCAAAGTATACTTTTATTCCTGTCAAGAATCTACAGGGATGCAATTTAAGCAAAGCATGTTCCACAGGTCGCATTAATGAGTAGTTAAGAAAGGTTTGCAATTAGCCAATCAATTTTTTTATATCTAAATCCATACTCTTCAAGAGTTTCAAATTACTTGCAAGTGTTCTCTCAAGCATTTTAAACATTTCTTTCTATAATCTCATTTACACCATTCATTTGTAAAACTTAAAATGAAATTGTTTTACTTAAGTTTTCATTTCCCCATTATTTGTAACTAAATTTAAAAGAATCAGAATTTGCCATTTTTTTTAAGAGCAGAAAAGGATCTTACAGATCATTTAATCTGACCCATTCACTTTATAGTGAGGAAACAGAGCCTAGATTAAAAGTGATTTTTATAAAGATCTCACAGCAAGCTGTTAAAAAATCAGGACTAAAACTCAGTTCTGCTTTTCTATAGCAGACCAGGGTCCAATCCCATGTCCTACTACAGCTCTCTGAGCTTTAAAATTTTCCATAAGATTATTTCATTATTTTTAAATGAAAAGCAAAACCAAGTAACAGTAGAATTATTTTTTAAGAAGTTGAAATTGCATCATATTTGAGTGGCAAATTAACAAGCAGTAAAAATATACTGGCTTTTACTTTTTTTCTTTTTTTATGATACTTGAAGCACAGTTTTTCTTAAACTTTAGTTACAGCATTGACCATCTTTCCTCAGAACTTCAGATGATAATTCAAAGCATTGCCTCAAATAAAATTTAAAAACAACAGTAATGTAAACATTTGCCAGCAACCTATGAAATCTTTCAACCAAAGATTCAAAATCAGAACCAGAGCAGAAGGAAACCGAGCCTCCACAAGGCCCTGCTTCTCTGATGCTCCGACCAACCTACCCAGAATTTAAAGCCCTGGATGTCCAAAGCCAGTCAGTCCCAAGCAGGCAGAAAGGAAATGAACATGCCTCAGGGCCAGGAGAGCAAAACATAGTGCCAGACACTCTGCAAACAAGCAGTGTCTCCATCCACTCCCTCATTCCAGCATCTCATTGGAAGCAAGGATTATTATTTCTGCTTCTCAGGTGATCATACTGGGGTTCAGAGACTAAGGAACAGGCTTAAATCTCATGTGTAGTCAATGAAGCAAGAACTGGGTGTGGAGCCCAGATTTGTTGATTTCAGCATGGGAGCTCTTTTCTAAAAATACCACCTTGCTATTACAGGCAATTGTGGGCCTTCCAGGGGGTACAACTGGTTCAAGCTTAAAGAAAAAATATTTTTAAATCAAAATATAAGTAAAAGTAGAAATATATAAGTAAGTAAAATAAAAATATAAAAAAAGCTATTATGAGATTTACCTCTAAAATGACAGCTTGTGCACTAAGTATAAAATCTGGAAGATGCCTGGTAAATAGTTACAGAAAATGGAATGAAGAACAGGAAGGGAAGAAGGGTGAGAGGGAGGAAAACACTCAAAACCAGGTGGGAGGGTGCTGTAGATCACAGGGAGCTCAGCTCGGTGCCCTGTGATGACCTCGAGGGTGGGTTACAGGGTGGGAGAGAGATCTAAGAAAGAGGGGATAATATGTATACATACAGCTGATTTACTTTGTTGTACAGCAGAAACTAACACAATATTTTAAAGCAATTACACTCCAATAATAAAATAAATATTTTAAAAAACCAAGTAGTCTCAACCCTTGTTATTCAAAGTGTGGTTCAGGAACCGGCAGCAAGGAAGCTTGTTAGAAATGCAGACTCTCAGGCCCCATTCAGATTGCTGAAGCAGAACCCAACTTCCACTGAATCCCCCAGGTGATGTGCATACACATAAAAGTGTGAGAAGGGAAGCTTAGACTAAGTACCAAACAGCAAATACCACTGGAATTCCAAAAAGGGAGAAAGCAGTGATGATCAGAGAGGGCACCATGCAAGTGGTTGAATCTGAGTTAATCTTCCATGTGATTATGCAGAGAATTCCTATGAGGAAATGTTTTAGAACTCTCCCAGGCAGTGAGGAGCAAGAGAAATGTATGAGAAAGAATAGGTGTGCAGGAAATGGAGTGGATTGAGGAAAAGTAAGCAGATCCTTCTGCCCAAGGCAAAGGGTACCTGAGGATAAATGTTTGGAGTTTTCCTTTTGTGTTCTTACTAGGCTCCAGCATCACATAGTCCTGCATATAGGATTTCAATTTACAGAAAGAAAGCTATTAAAGTAAAGTGTGTGCACCTGGAAAAGACGAGTCCTCTTGGGGAATAAGGGCCAGCTGGGTTCTCCTAACACATAGGCGAACGGATGGTTGATTCTGCCACCTGAGACGCCGGTCCCTGATATGAGCAAGTCCAGTGAATCCATGGTGCAGCGGAAAGCCCTGCACCAAGCTTGACAAAGTTTTCATATTTTACAGGTTTTATACAAAGAGGTTCTGAGGTCAGGATCCATCTACCAAATGTGGTTGCTATCCATGTAAAGTAGGGAGCATGTGGTGACTGGTTTACTGGGGGTTAACCTGGCCCAGTGCCTTTCTCCAGATGAAGCAGATTTCACCAGCATCCCTGTGGCCTCAGTGATTTGCTGTGATCATTAACTAAATGCTGATCACCCGGAAATGTCATAGGTATATGGCCTTAGAAATGAGCCCTGTCTCTCCAAGTCCACGATAATCCATTTGTGCACAAAACAGACATTTGCTGGGGTCGACCTCATGTCAGGGCTTTGCCAACTACTGTGAATTTGAGAACAGGAAAAAAAAAATGGTCCTTGGATTCAAGCAACTTATACTCAATATTTCAGACAGCTAAACAACTGAAAGCCTTTAAGAACTTTGCTAAATGGAGGAAAGGCAGGGTTTTATAGGAGTTTAGACGAAGGAAGTCATCGGTCATTCCAGAGAAATTAATAAGGATCCACAGAGGAGTCAGGAATTAGGCTGAGTGCTGGTAAGTTTGCCAGGTAGAAAGAAGAGAAAGGACAGGAATGTTCCAGGCAGAGAAAGCAAGTTTGCACAGAGCTGGGAGGCATGAGTGAGCTTGAAGTGTTGGGAGATGTAGAGGTTTAAGAATACAGGTTTTGGAATCTCATGGTCCAGGGTTCAAACAGGCTTTGCAACGTAGTGCTACAGAGCCTCAGAAACTGTGAGATAACAATTTGTTGTTTTAGGCAGCTAAATGTGGCGGTGGAGGGATGATCAGTTACAGAGCAATAGATAACTAATACACTGTGAAACTAATGAAGTTTCAGGGCTCCTTCCTCGCACTGGGCTCTTTCAAAGCCCAAAAGGAGTGGCAGCCCTAGCCATGTGTTCACACAGTCACAAGTTTTATAGATATGCAAATATAAGATAATAGATTTTCTAATCTCTGAGACAGTTCTTCACATTTTAAATTTTTTAATCAGTTGTGCTTTTAAAATTTATTTTAATTGGCTGGGCAGGGTGTGGAGAAAAAAGAACCTTCCTACACTGTTGATGGGAATGTAAATTGGTATAGCCACTATGGAGAATGGTATGGAGCTTCCTTACAAAACTAAAAACACAACTACCATATGACCCAGCAATTCCACTCGTAGGCATATACCGAGAGAAGACCATAATTAGAAAAGACACCTGCACACCAGTGTTCACGGCAGCACTATTTACAAGAGCTAGGACATGGAAGCAGCCTCGGTGTCCATCAACAGGCGAGTGGATAAAGATGTGGTACATATTTACAATGGAATATTACTCAGCCACAAAAAAGAACAAAATAAATGCCATTTGCAGCAACATGATGGACCCAGAGATTGTCATACAGAGTGAAGTCAGTCAGACAGAAAAAGACAAATATAATATCAGTTATACGTGGAATCTTAAAAAAAGGGTACAAATGAACTTACTTGTAAGGGTTCTTAAGGGTTGGGGGGACAAATAAATTGGGAGATTGAGATCAACATATATACATTAAACAATATATGCACACTATATATATAATATATAAAATAGATAACTAATAAGGACCTACTATATAGCACAGTGAAATCTACTAAGCACTCTGTAATGGCTTATATGGGAAACGAATCTAAAAAAAACCAGTGGATACATGTATATGTATAGCTGATTCACCTTGCTGTACATCTGAACCTAACACAACACTGTAAATAAACTATAATCCAATAAAATTTTTAAATGTATTCTAAACATCAACTTTTATATATAAATGTATAATATATAAATATGAAAGTTTATAAGTATGTAAATTTCAGTTCAGTTCAGTCACTCAGTTGTATCCAACTCTTTGCGACCCCATGGACTGCAGCACACCAGGCCTCCCTGTCCAACACAAACTCTGGGAGCTTGCCCATACTCATGTCCATTGAGCCGATGATGCCATCCAACCATCTCATCTTCTGTCATCCCCTTCTCCTCCCACCTTCAATCTTTCCCAGCATCAGGGTCTTTTCTAAACAGTCAGTTCTTCACATCAGGTGGCCAAAGTATTGAAGTTTCAGGTTCAGCATCAGTTCTTTCAATGAATATTCGGGACTGGTTTCCTCCAGAACAGACTGGTTGGATCTCCTTGCAGTCCAAGGACTGTCAAGAGTCTTCTCCAACACCACAGTTCTAAAGCATCAATTCTTCAGTGCTCAGCTTTCTTTATGCTCCAATTCTCACATCCATACATGACTACTGGAAAAACCATAGCTTTGACTAGATGGACATTTGTCAACAAAGTAAGGTCTCTGCTTTTCCATGTGCTCTCTAGGTTGGTCATAGCTTTTCTTCCAAGGAGCAAGCATCTTTAAATTTCATGGCTTCAGTCACCATTTCCAGTGATTTTGGAGCCCAAGAAAATAAAGTCTCTCACTGTTTCCATGGATTCCCCATCCATTTGCCATGAAGTGATGGGGCTGGGTGCCATGATCTTAGTTTTTTGAATGTTGGGTTTTAAGCCAGCTTTTCACTCTCCTCTTTCATTTTCATCAAGAGGCTCTTCAGTTTCTCTTCAGTTTCTGCCATAAGGGTGGTATCATCTGAATATGATATTTCTCCCTGCAGTCTTAATTCCAGCTTGCACTTCATCCAGCTTGGCATTTCATGTGATGTACTCTGTATATGGGCTTCCCTGATAGCTCAGTTGGTAAAGAATCTGCCTGCAATGAGGGAGACCTGGGTTCGATCCCTGGGTTAGGGAGATCCCCTGGAAAAGGAAAGGCTACCCACTCCAGTATTCTGGCCTGGAGAATTCCATGGACAGTCCATGGGGTCACAAAGAATAGGACACAACTGAGCGACTTTCACTTTCAATCAGTATATAAGTTAAATAAGCACAGTGACAATATACAGCCTTGACGTACTCCTTTCCTGATTTGGAACCAGTCCATTGTTCCATGTCTGGTTCTAACTGTTGCTTATTAACCTGCATACAGATCTATCAGGAGGGAGGTAAGGTGGTCTGGTATTCCCATCTCTAAGAATTTTCCACAGTTTGATGTGACCCACACAGTTAAAGGATTTGGCGTAGTCAATAAAGCGGATTTTTTCTTTTTCTGGAATTCTCTTGCTTTTTCAATGATCCAACTGATGTTGGATTTGATCTCTGCCTTTTCTAAATCCAGCTTGAACATCTGGAAGGTCTCAATTCATGTACTGTTGAAGCCTGGCTTGGAGAATTTTGAGCATTATTTTGCTAGCATTTGAGATGAGTGCAATTGTGTGGTAGTTTGAACATACTTTGGCATTGCCTTTTATTGGGATTGGAATGAAAACTGACCTTTTCCAGTCCTGTGGCCACTGCTGAGTTTTCAAAATTTGTGGGCATATTGAGTGAAGCACTTTCACAACATCATCTTTTAGGATTTAAAATAGCTCAAATGGAATTCCATCACCTCCACTAGTTTTGTTCATAATGATGCTTCCTAAGGCTCACTTGACTTTGCATTCCAGGATGTCTGGCTCTAGGTGAGTGATCACACCATCATGGTTATCTGGGTCATGAAGATCTTTTTTGTATAGTTCTTCTGTGTATTCTTGCCACCTCTTCTTAATATCTTCTGGTTCTCTTAGGTCCATACTGCTTCCATCCTTTATTGTGCCTGTCTTTGCATGAAATGTTCCCTTGGTATCTGTAATTTTCTTGAAGAGATCTCTAGTCTTTTCCATTCTATAGTTTTGCTCTATTTCTTTGCACTGATCACTGAGGAAGGCTTTCTAATCTCTCCCTGTTATTCTTTGGAGCTCTGCATTCAGATGGAAATATCTTTCCATTTCTCCTTTGCCTTTCACGTCTCTTCTTTTCTCAGCTCTTTGTAAGGTCTCCTCAAACATTTTGCCTTTTTGCATTTCTTTTTCTTGGGCATGGTTTTGATCACCACATCCTGTACAATGTCACAAGCCTCCATCCATAGTTCTTCAGGCACTCTATCAGACCTAATCCCTTTAATCTATTTGTCACTTTCACTATATAATTGTAAGGGATTTGACTTAGGTCATAGCTGAATTGTCTAGTGGTTTTCCCTCCTTTCTTCAATTTAAGTCTGAATTTGCAATAAGGAGTCCAAGGGACTCTCAAGGGTCTTGTCCAACTCCACAATTTAAAAGCGTCAATTCTTTAGCACTCAGCTTTCTTTATGGTCCAACTCTCACATCCATATATGACTACTGGAAAAACCATAGCTTTGATTAGATAGATCTTTGTTAGCAAAGTAATGTCTCTGCTTTTTAACATGCTGTCTAGGTTTGTTATAACTTTTCTTCCAAGGATAAAGTATCTTTTAAGTTCATGACTGCAGTCACCATCTGCAGTGATTTTGTAGCCCAAGAAAAAAAAATCTGTCACTGTTTCCATCGTTCCCCAATCAATTTGCCATGAAGTGATAGGACCAGATGCCATGATCTTCATTTTTTGAAGTTTAAAATATGATAAACATATACATAAATGCACACAGGTTAAGTCACTTCAGTCATGCCCAACTCTTTGTGACCCTGTAGACTGTATCTAACCAAGCTCCTCTGTCCATGGGATTCTCCAGGCAAGAATATTGAGTGGGTTGACATACCCTCCTCCAGGGGATCTTCCCAACCCAAGGACTGAACCTGCCTCTCTACGTCACCTGCATTGGCAGTCATGTTCTTTACCCCTAGCACCACCTGGGAAGTCCCATACCCATAAATATGTAAATATAAAACATACTCATACATACGATACAGCATGTTTAATGTTATATAGTGTGTATGATGCTATGCTTAAGGAGATGTGTGTTGATACTATATATAAACCAGATATCATTTGGAGAATTAAATAAATTTCACTTCCTGGATGTGGATTAATCCAGAACCATGTCAGGCCATCTCTACTCTTGCCTCTGTCTTTCCATTCCTTTCTTGTACCATCTCCATGCAGAGCTCACTCCTCACCATCTTCTTGAAGGAGTCCAGTCTTACCAAACAATGTGTGGTTTTCTAATGTTTCAGGACAGGCTGGCTGAGCCATGAGAAAGAGACCACCTTCTGCCCCTCTAAGGCATTCCATCCCCCTGTGGCCAGCCTTCTCTCAGAGCCCATCTACTTGCCATTTGACCCCACCCCCAAAGTCCCGAAAGAAGGGCCTGTGCTGTCACTTGCAGAACCCTACTGGTTGCCTCCCTGCTTCTGACTACTTTCTTCCAAAAGATATATGTGTGCATGTATGCTCAGTCATGTCTGACTGTTTGTGACCCCATGGACTGTATAGCCTATCAGGCTCCTCTGTCCATGGAATTCTCCAGGCAAGAATACTGGAGTGGGTTGCCATTTCCTTCTCCAGGGGATCTTCCTGACCCAGGGATTGAACCCACATCTCCTGCACGGTAGGCAGAAGACTCTTTACCACTGAGCCACCAGGGGAGCTCGCCAGGAGATACCTCCCTGGAATTCTAGGGGACAGCACATCACAGCCACTGTAAATTTATGCTGGACTACCTGGATAGTCACATCCTTAAAAACAAGCCTGAAACATGACTCCACTGGCCCTGGTTACTTCAGGTTAAAGTTCATATCACATTCAGAAGCAGAAATGGACGTAATTGAAAGGGTTAATGAGAAAAGTCAGAAGGGAGAGAGCTTCCAGTACATCACACTCCTTCCAAATAAACACAAGTCACAGCATGGTATAGAAATTAAAGCTTTGCAGCAGTTCTAAGAGAAAAAATGAAAAATGGAACTGTCACAAGCAAATGACAGGATAGTCCCTTGAGTTCAAAAGAGTTTGTGTCTTAAGAATCCGTACCTTATTCTCCTGTGAGTGGTGACTTCATTTCATCAAAACATCATCTATTTTCATTAAGTCAGTAATTGTCAATTTGAATTGCTTTTATTGTGATAAGTGGAATATTTCCTGCCGTATCAGTGAACAAGGATGTCACAGTCATCAGTAAAGCCATAGGGATTGCAGCCACTCCCTATGGTGAGTCCCAAAGGAGCTTAGGATGTGAAAAAACACAGGATACAAGCCCCAGATAGCTGAGATATATATGAAAGGAATGATTTCAGTAAACCCATCCTCTTGTATTTTCCCATACATAGAAAAGTGCTAAATACCTTAACTTGAGAAATCTGCTTTTCTTTAACAACAATCTTTGGATGTTCAGACTACCTGCCCTTTGTTGCAAAAGGTTCCTTCCTGCCCTGCCTCCTCAGTGCAGTTCTCTTAGTGTTTCTTGAGATGCTATCTCGTGGGCTTGAAGTCCTAAAAATTCCTACTGAATAAAACATAACTCTCAACTTTTAGATTGCAACTTTATTTTTTTAAGTCGACAGTAGCTTTGTTAGTAGTATGTAGTTTGTAAATGTGGTTTGGCTCTAGAGCCATATAAGAATTATAAATATAAGGAACATAAATACATTTCACATTTCTTCATGTATGAGTCAACATTTGGTGGGGCTGGTGGTATGCTATGGGCAATTTTTTCAGGTTTACAACATACCAGCTTAACAGTTTAGAAAATGAAAAAACAAAAACACAAAAAGGAATATTCACTATGATCTCAGTTATTCATTCATTGACCCATTAAATACATATTTATTAGATACTGATTACATGTTGCCAGGAATCATTTGAAATGCTGGATATAGCAATACATGTTAGGCAAGGTCATGATTCTCCTCCGTCTTACTTTCAAACAAAAAGGAAATTTTTTTTAATGTTTTTAAAGGTAATTTTAGAATTTGACATATGCATAGAAACAAAGAAACCAGAGTGATCTGGTAACAAGTGGCTGAAGAGGCTGCTTTGGTTCAAGGAGCAGGAGAGATCACTCTGTGGACATAACATTAGCCTTGAGACCAGGGAAGGGACAGCCTTCTGCAAAAACCAGAGGATTAGCTTTCCAGGAAGAGGAAATAGGAAATGTAAAGGCCCTGGGGTGAAATGACTAGAAAAGAATCCATGCAGGGAGTAGTGGGGACGGTGTAGGTAAGCAGATCAAACCACACTGGATCTTTTTAATGATTTGAAAGGGATCTGGATTTTATTATAGGTACTTCTGGAAACCTCTGGAGTGTTCTTTAGATGGTAATGACAAGATTTAACATAAACTGTGAAAAGTAAAATGAAGTCTATGAAACAAACAAGAGTGAAAACCAGATGAGTTGGAAGGTACTGGAATAAACAAAGTAAGAATTGACAACGGCTGAGCAAGGAGGTGGCAGTGGAAATAAAAAAGTGGGTGAATTTGAGATATTGGTAGAGATACAGTCCACAGGTCTTGTGATGGATTGGATGTTAAAAGGTGAAGGAGAGAAAGATAAGATTCAGAGGTGCTTTGAAGATTTAGGAATTGAGGTGTTTGTGGTTTTGTTTTATTCTAAAATAAAACAGCATGGATATAGCAATAATTCTGAATGGAAATAAAACATTAAGACTCAGTATGTTTGGACAGTGGAAATAAAGTTTCCTTTTGTGTGGATATAGATTTCTAAATGAAAATATATAACTAACACTTTTTGTTTAAATTTCCTGGTGATAAATATCTTTTCTCTCTCTCTCTTTTTTTTTTTTTTGCAGAGTCAAGGCTCCAACTCATCTGAGGAAGGCAGAAGTCTGTTAGAAGTCTGCATAGGAGAGTCCCAGAATAGAAGAAGCCAAGGCTTAAGGCACGAAGTAAGGATGGGGACCTGGGTCAATGGATGATATTATAGAAAGAAAGTCACAGCAAGTCAGAAAGGGAGCTTGGACTTGCTAACTCGGTAGTCCTAATCTACCTGTGTGTCATGACTGCTTTTAAAGAGCTGGCAATACCCTTCTGTTCATGCCAAGCAATAATAAAGCTCAGTATTAGTATTATTCTTTCTCAATGAATGGGAGTTTCTACCACTAAAATGCACACCTGGTACCAATCTACTCCCCTCTTTACCACTCAAAGCACAAGAAAGAAGACAAAGAACAGGATGGCAAGGAGGTCATATCCAAATTGTGTATTTTATCCTCATTAATATTCATGGTCATTAAAATTGCCAACCTGAAATGGTCGTATAGATGGCAGAGCTGAGAAACAAAGTGCTCTGTCCATGAGATTTTCCCTAACCTTAAAAAAAAAGAGAGAGAGAAATAAAGTGCATTTCTAAGATTACACAACTGTCTGGTGACTGACTCCTATTTTCTTTCCATCACAGTGTGTTAAACGCAACGGTTTGGTACTTCCCAATACTTTTCACACCATGCCATACGTAGAGATTGATAGTTTTACAAGATAGTGGGGCAAATGGGCAGGGATGCTCCTGGCCTGCTATTTCCTCAGAGTGCCATCTGCCCCAGGGCTTATGTGACCACAAAGAAACTAAATGGGTAAACAGCTAGACATAGCTTTAAGAAAACTGTACATTTGTTTACAGGAGACTTAAATTGGTGATTCCCAAACTTTCCAAAACTTTGGAAAACTTTTAAGACACAGATTCCCAAGGCCTTATCCAAGACATATTGGTAAAATTGCTTACGATTTCAAGTAACAGGAGATACCCACTCAAATTGTGTTAAGCAATTAATAGGAAGTTTAAGCTTTGGTCAGTTTTAACACTAATTCAGTGTCTCATCCACAAAGCCATGCTGAGCAGATCAGCTTTGTCTTCCAGTTGCTTCTCCTTGTTAATCAAAAATGGTTACACCTCTTCTAGGCAAGATAGTTTCTGTTATACAATCTTCAGCAGTGTAAAGAGGCAGAAGGGGCCATGTTTTCTTATGTCTCTCTAATTTAGAACCTTCCTCTGAAGCCTTAAAGCTGACTTAGTCTCATCTAATTAGCCTCATATACTTAGCATGTGTCATCCTTTGTTCAGTAGCTAAGTCCTGTCTGACTCTTTGTGACCCTGTGGACTGCAACATGCCAAGCTTCCCTGTCCCTCACTGTCCTTCAGAGTTTGCTCAAACTCATGTCCATTGAGTTAGTGATGCCATCCATCCATCTCATCCTTTGTGGCCCCCTCCTCTTCCTGCCCTCAATCTTCACCAACATAATTAGCTTTATGTAACTGATAACAACTGGGTCACATTCCTACACCTAAGCAAATCAGTAGCAAGGGGGATGGTTCATCCTGATTGGTTTATGTCACTCATGATTAAAACTCCGGAGCTAGAAATTCAGTTACCAATCCGAGTCAGGAAATACCCAAATAAAACTAGATTTTGCTGCTTAGGAAGTAGTGTAGGTAAGCAACAATTATTGAATGCTACATAAACGAAACCAAAATCTTTGAAAAGCCCTAACATCTATATATATTTTTTAATTAAAATCATTATGATGATGGGCCACCTTTGGGAACCACAGTTCTCAACTCAGGGTGCTAGTCCACTTGTGGCCTTTGTGTAAATCAGCAGAGAAGGCCTCCTCCAGCTTGTGGCATACAGCTGTGAGCAGAGGGCAGTTTTGTTTGAGTGAAAACAAAGTAGTCCCTTCCCGCTCACATTCACATCAGAGAGCAGGCCAGGGGCTAAATTTTAACCCCTCAGTTCCTCTCCCCTCACTGAGCCCGGCGGCGTGCTGATCAATGTTTCTCAGTCAGCTCCCTGATCTGTAGAGGCTGCCAGTTTCCGTGTGTACACACGCCCCCCAAGGCCGAGTTTAAGCTCCTGTTGTAATGTCACTGAATGTGGAGCTGGGAAGTGATGTTCATGGTCAGTGCTCAGAAGTAGCAGTCAGCATCAGCACACCTTGGACATGGACACACCATGTTTCACAGCCAGGCACAGTACCCGCCTATAACCACGCTTTGCTCCACACGGGGAGAACCTACCAAAATAAAGCTGTATAAAATTAGCCAGTTTTATTTTCTTTTATAAAGAGTCCCTAGTTCTAAACACAAGCCCTAGTAACTGCATTTTAAAAAGATTGTTTCACAACCTCCACCCTACCTTAAATGATACTCCACTTGGAAATTAATAATGCACAGAAACTTCATATATTTTAAGTAACACAATGATCAAGAGTATAATTTATTACTCATTAGTGGGAAAGTCAACTTGATATAAAAAAAGTAGAACTCATAAAAGGCTAAGTAAAAAATGAATCACTTTTATAAATAATGTCAAAGGAAATGATTATATCTTTGAATTTTGGGAAAAGCACAAAATTTATTGAAGAAAAATTCCTATCTCTGATGCTACCTAATAATATAGAAGAAGCTTAAACAATCTATTACATGGTCATACAATTTTTCCTTTGCCGCAAATGCTTGCTTTAAGTCTTGCTTTATATAAAAGTGGATATGCTTCTCCTTTTCATATTGGCATAGAGACCAAAATACAGGAAGCTGGTATAACCTATGGTGAAAGTGTCATATTTTATGTCAAGCTACCTTGGATGAAGTCTCAGTTCTACCACCTGCCAATGGTATAATTCTGATCCAGTTACTTAACCTCTCCTAACTCCAATATCCTCATGGGTAACTCCAATATCCTCATGGGTAACTCCAATATCCTCATGGGTAACATCAAGGGAATAACAGCACTTACATCATAGGGCTTAGAAGCAGTGTAGATGAAATAATTCATGCCTGTACTCAGTACCGTGGCCAGCATATAGTACATACTCCATAGATACTGGCACTCGGTCACTTGGGCAGAGCTGATGTCCAAAAGCCTGTAGACATCTATCCAAGCAACCAATCGACCAACCATCATGGTAGCTACACTAAGGACCTCTCAGAATTTATTCTCATCCTTGCTGAAGGAAACCAAGAGGTGACAGTGATTGGACAAATAGTCTATATCAGGCCCACAACAAAGTAGTCTAACTCAAGTGTTCTTATTGTGTTTCACAAGCGTGACTGTGACTAAGTATTTATGTTTTCACCCCTCCCTACTCACTCTTTCTAGTTCTCAGAGGGTTTTTGTCTCCTCTGCCTCCATTTCCTACTGTGTATTTGTCACCCATTAGGACTTAAAGAGAGAAGAAACCACTGGCCTAAATAGCAAAAAAGAGATTTCTATGTTTGTTTATAAAATACGGTGCCTTGTTGGTAGGAACGTTTTTCATTTATTTGATCTTTTCTTACAGAGATCAGATAGACCAGCTAGGCAAGAAGTGGAAGATGAACTTGGACAGGAGAGGATGAGAATGTTTGGTTCAACAGTGGGAGGAAGAAGGATCTTCTATCAGGAGGACAGGGAGCTGACTGCAAGCAGGCCCGGGGCTGTGCTTTAGCAACAAAAGACCTGTTCTCCTGCCCCCTCCCATCACCTCTCCATCATCTATGGACAACACACGTTCAATGATCTGGCCCCTAGACTAAGCTTCCAGAAGGAAGGTAGATGGACAGCTTCTGTGGCAATGACCCCTTTCACAGAGGCACTGGCTAGGCTCAGTGGAAGTCCCCTGTGACTCATGGCTGGAGTGGATACATCATTCCTATTACACAGGCATTAGCGCAGGTATTTGACAGCAGGGTTTCTAGACCTCAGCACAACTGACATTTTGATAGACAATTCATTGTTATTTGGAGCAATATTATGCACTGTGATAGCACCTGCCCTCTACTTGTAACACGTAAAAAATGTCTCCAGATATAGCCAGATGTCCACTGGGGAGCAAAATCACCCCTGGGATGTAGGGCGAGGAACCAGTGTTCTACACAATAACCTCATAACAGTGCTACAATCGCCACGGCACAGAAGACAACACTGAAGTAGAGGTAGTCAGTAGGTGGTCTAAGGTTTCAGGACCAGTGAATGGTTTGCTTTGTCTGAAGCATGTGTTTCTTTAGCATTCTGCCTCTCTTCATGGGACTCCAAAGTCTAGCTCAAAATCTTTAAAATAATAGGCATTTCATAAATGTTTGTTACATTAAACAATAAATTAATGAATAACAAGATTTTCCCATTTTAACTCTCTAGGTTCTTATCCTCCATCAAAGTAAACAGGCAGAAATTTTATAGTCAGTAACAAGGACCACTGAGCCTGAAGTGGTGACAATCAGCCTTGTTCACATCAATGTCCAAAGGTCTCTCACCTGGAGTGGCCCAAGAGGCATGAGGTTATTCTGAAAAGCTACTGATAGAGACCAGAGAGATCACACCAGCTGTGGGACAGCCTGAGACACAGGTGATCTACAAGACAGGAGAAAGTTTTGCTGTCATTGTTATCACTACTCCCTTGGGTAAACAGTCTTTGTATCTATACCAGATAAATAAAAAAGCAGCAGAGGGACTTCCCTGGTGGTCCAGGGGTTAAGACCTTGCCTTTCAGGGCAGAGGGTACAGGTTCAATCCCTGGTGGAGGGGCTGAGACCCTTGCATGCCTGCCTCGTGGTCACAAAAACAAAACAGAAGCAATGTTGTAGCAAATTTAATAAAGATTTCAAAAATGATTCACATCAAAAAAAAATCTTAAAGAAACAGAAACAACAACAGGACTCCTTCCCCTCCTTCCTTATATGAATCGTTGAGGTGTATATGCCATTCTTACAAAGAAGAACTTTGGCCTGGGAGTCAGGAAACCTGGATTCCAGGCCTGACTGTAATTAACCATGGGACATGAATACATCATTTGGCCCCTGAGACTGTTTCATTGTCTGACATTTAGAAATTGAGATACACGATGGCTCAGATATTTTCTGAATCTCTTCTTTGAACCCATGTGTATAAGACGACCATCTACTGTTCTTTTCTAGATTTCTTGTTCTTTGGACTTGTGTATATAAGATTGCCACTTGCTGCAGTATTAAAACCATCTACTCTAAGCCATTTCTGTGAATTGTTATAGAATTTAGATTAGAGCTGGAAAAATCAATAACTAAGTCACCAAACATATAAGTTAGCTCTCATGACTTGATTATTTCTATGCATTGCAAATAATTTGGATTTAAATATTTATGATTTTTGCAGCCAATTCAGGCATGTAGTCTTTCTGTCAGGTATTGAATAAAAAACAATCAATGGAAAATAATGCCCTCATCAAGCTCCAGTCAAACTGAATGTTGAATAGCCTAACTGCAGACATGGCAGATTTTCTTTAAATCAATCTTCAAACATAAGTCCTACACTTATAAATACCCAACAACCACTCTTTCCTGTGGAACCACTCAAATTTCTGTCTCTGCTGCTGCATTTGTGACATTCTCTCCATTCTGAATATTCTAGCAACTCTCAAAAGTCTACTGCAGATGGACAGTGAGGTCTCTTGAATCTTCTCAATGAGAGGTAACACTTTCTGCCTCTGAATTCTTTCAATCAAAACACATGGAGTACTTTCTCTGTTATATTCCCTGGAGCTCAGAGCCAAGGAGATGATTGCTGAACCCCATAGAGGTATGTGCAAGGTGTTATAAGAGCATCTATGCACTGTAAGACTGTGAGGTTACCCAAGTAAGGTAGGGAAATGGTACAAGACAAGGGTGACAGGCAAGAGAAAGGGGGACAGTTGATGCCACTGTTTCATTCTGCAATCACTGCAGCTTAATAAATAAGACCCTGCTTCAGAAGCATGAACCGTAAGAAAGCATCATTCATAAGCCCATAGAGGAAGGTGAAGGATGATTTGTGTAAGGTGGCATAAGCCAGTGCAAGTCTAATGAGGGGGTGGACATGATCAGCTTAGTATTTTATAGGAGAGCTCTCTGACAATCACATGGAAGATAGAAGAAAGACAGACATGACCAGCTAGGAGAAAAGTGAGACAGTCAGGAGGCTTTTGAAGTGAAACAGATCAGATATCCTGATGGTAAGCACAAAGGCGGTAGTCAAGAAGTGAACAGGAAGGTTAAGTTTAGAACATACTAAGAGGTAAAAGTCCACCAAACATTATTGTATATGATGATTAAAGACAAGACAGGAATTCGTGATGACATCCTGATTCCTGGCTTGGAAGATGAAGTGGATGATGGTGATTTTCACCAACTTGAGGAACTCAAGAGGCAGAGCAGATCTGGGGCTAGAATGAATTTATAATTTGAGGTATATTGAGTTTGAAGTGCCAGTGGCCCATGTCAATGGAGAGGTCCTTTAGGCATTGAAATACACAAAATCAGAAACTCAGGAAAGCGATACAAGCTAAAGACATAGATTCTTTTTACTGTGAACTATAACACATACCCAGAAAAGTATACAAAAATAAATGAATAGTCTGATGAATTATAAATTAAACATTCATGCAACTCAGGCCAAGAAATAAGCCCCTTCCGTTTTCAAAGCCACTTGAACACCTTTTCCTAATCACAGCCAACTCCCTCCCTCCCAACAGAATAACCGTCTTGATTTTATGGTAATCACTTTCCTATTTTCTACTTTTAGCACCTAATTCTTAATCACTCCAGCTTAATTGTACCCATTTTGATCTTTATAATGACGTGGAGTGCATATTTTATGACTAGTGTCTTGTCTCCTATATATTTGCAAAATAAATCCATGATGCTTGCTGTGTGTCACTGTGGTTCATTTGTTTTCATTGTAATATAGTACTCAGTTTTATTTTTTCTGGTGGATCTTTGAGTTGTTTTTTTCTGTTATGAATAAAGTTGCTATGAACACAGTTAGAATTATCACCTAATAGACATATCCGTTAGGTAAATAACTTGGAATGGAATTCCTAGGTCGAAAGATAGCATAGATTCCTTAACTTCAGTAGAAGATATCAACCATGGTCTTAGTAACTGTACCACTTTACATAAACATCAATGATAAACAAGACTTCCAGGTGCCACACAATCTCACCAACACTTGATAACAGGTGCCTTTTTAATTTTAGCCATTCTGATGAGCAGAGGTATTACATGTGGCATTTTGCTGATTAACTAGTAAAGTTGAGTGCCTGTATATTAATTTCTATCTATTTACTAGTCATTTAAATACCATTTTGAGGGGAATGTGTATTCCAGTATCTTACCTGCTTTTTTCTCTGCTGGTTGTCTATATTTCTGTCATTGACTTATGGAAAATCTTTGTATTTTCAAGATGAAAGTCCTTTGTTAATTATATATATTGCGAACCTGTTTTCTGATGATGGGTTTTTTTTTTCAACTCTATAAATAGAGTTTATTAGTGAACAGAAGTTTTAAATTTTCTTCAGGAAATTAGATTTTTTGGTTTTTAGGTTTAGATCTCCAATTTACCTGAAATTAATCTTGCATATGGCTTGAGGCTGGTATGAAGTTTCTTTTTTTCCAAGTAGATATCCAATTATTGCAGCACCATAAATAAAGTGCTCTTGTGTGTGTGTATGTGTAGTTTTATGAGATCTCTAGTCTGTTCTGAAGGCCATTTGTCTATCTTTTAATCACTAGCTTGCTATTTTAATTGTTGCAGCTTTAAAGCAATCTTTATATTAAGTAGAGTAAGTTCTCTTTCCCAAGGATATATTGGCTATTTTGAGCCCTTTACTGTTCCATGTAAATCAAATAATTCTGCACATATTCACATAAACCATTGGATTTTAATTGTGAGTACAATGTATCTATAGATATATTTAGGAAGAATTGATAGATTTACTGTATCAAGTCTTCCAATCTGACATGAAATATTTCTCCATTTACTTCAGTTTCCATTAATGTCTCCCAAATTTTCTGTATAGAGGTCATGCACATCTTTGAATAGGTCTAATCCTAGAAATCTTTCAGTTACACGTAGCAAACTTTTTTTTTCCATTTATTTTTATTAGTTGGAGGCTGATTACAATATTGTAGTGTTTTTTTTCATGTGTTACTATATATAAAAATGAAATGCAGGAGGGGGGACCGGGATGGGGAATACATGTAAATCCATGGCTAATTCATTTCAATGTATGACAAAAACCACTGTAATGTTGTAAAGTAATTAGCCTCCAACCAATAAAAATAAATGGAAAAAAAAATGAAATGCCTTTTACTTTATTGATCTTATATCTAACAACCTCACTAAACTCCCTTTTTAATTTAATGACAATTTTATTTACTTATTTCTACCTTACAACTTTTATTGTTCTTCTTGACTTGCTGCAGTGGCTAAACCTCTCAGAGATAACTAAAATTGGTGAGAGTGGGAATATTTCTTGTTCTCAATCTCAAATGGAAAATCTCTGTCACGAATACATATGCAAAATCCTTAACAAAATATGAACAAATGGAACTCTGTAACATATCAGAATACATCATGCCCAAATTGAATATTTCAGAAATGCAAGTTCTTGAGTCAGGCTGACCTTTGTGCTTCCTTTTCATAATACTCTTGTCAGATTTTGATATTCAGGTTATGCCAGATACATGGAACTATCAGGAAATATTGCTTCTCTTCATTTTCTCTGTATGATTTTATATAAGATTTCTTTAATATTTGGTAGATTTACTGGATAAACCATGTGAGCCTGGAGTTTTCTAGGTGAGAAAGTTTATATTTATGGACCTGTATCACAGGCCTTATACAACTTTGTGCCTCTGTTTTACAGCTAAATTTTACTTCTGTGAAGGATTAGTTCCCTACTAGTATACAATTTTCTTGAAGGCCAGAACTGTGTCTCCAATGCACATCTTGGAACCTTGCACATGGCAGATGCACCATGAATCTAACTGAAATAACTACAGTATTCATTTGGGAGTCATTTTGAATACTTAATCCCAACATAATATGTATGAATTCTGTTTTATGGTCTTTATTTATCTCAGTGGCATCTATGGGAAAGGTTAGTGTACTCTCCAAGGACTAATAAGAGCCATGAAAAGTTACGAGCATTTAGTACATGTACATCAGCCGTCTGGGTGTGAGATGAAACCAAGGAAGAGGAAGCCTTGGTGATCTGGCTGAGTGGTTTCCAGTCTGGAGAAAGAGGCAAAAAATGCACACGTCCCTTTAGGAAAGCAAAATATTTTTTTTTCTAGTTCTTGTAAAACATGGACTTTAGATTGTGTCCTTGCTTTCAATAGCTGATCTGAGCAGACTTAGCTCTTCAACAAGTACTCCTTTGAGAAATCTCAGGACGATGCTATCCCCTCAATAATTTACGTGTTCTATTATGTAGTAACTTATACTTTACTACTGGGCTTAAAATTTTATATTGCATTCTTTAAGAACCTGGCAAAGTACTGCAAAACAGGCAACGTGAAGCACCTTGGAAATACTTTCAGAATACCAGCATCTCTCATCCCTGGTGGGAAGGGAGGTGAACCTGGGTTGTCTTGCTAAGTATAGGCCCTAGAAAGCCCCAGAGAAATACGGGGCTTCTCAGACTCAGTGCTCTCGGCACCTATAACCAGAAAGCTAGGACCGCAGAGCACGCCTAGAAGACAAGTCTAACCCATCAAGAAAGCGACTGTGGCCCGGGTGGGGATTAGGGTAAGAATGTGAAACCAAGGGTCAGCAAGCAAAAAATGGTTGAATTCGTAAAACAAGGAGACACAGATCATGACACAATTCAAGAAGGGAGATCACTGGCTTTGGTTCTCAGCTGCTCCTGGCATTCTGAGTGTGAGCCAGATTTATTGGAAGAATCTATCATGAAATAATTAACTTTTAGATAGAGAGAAAGAGAGAGCATAATTTCTACAGCCGGGGAGGTCAATTTTTTCTTGGCCTCTTACTAGCTGATCTTATGAAAAAAAAAGTAGCTTATCTAATTTTCAGGTTCTTCATCTGTAAAATTAAAAGTAACTAAGTCTCAAGGTGGTAACCATAGTTAAATGAGATAGTGCATATCGAATATCCTAGCACAACATTGAGCATATAAAAGGCAATTAATAAATGTTATCTCTACACTACAACTTGTGCTAATCAGGGTAATGTTAATAAACATGATCCTACTGTATAACACAGGGAACCATATTCAGTATCCTATGATAAATTATAATGGAAAAAGTAATTAAAAGAACGTATACCACAATGAGGTACCACTTCACACCAGTCAGAATGGCTGCTATCCAAAAGTCTACAAGCAATAAATGCTGGAGAGGGTGTGGAGAAAAGGGAACCCTCTTACACTGTTGGTGGGAATGCAAACTAGTACAGCCACTATGGAGAACAGTGTGGAGATCCCTTAAAAAACTGGAAATAGAACTGCCATATGACCCAGCAATCCCACTCCTGGGCATACACACCAAGGAAACCAGAACTGAAAGAGATACATGTACCCCAATGTTCATTGCGGCACTGTTTATAATAGCCAGGACATGGAAGCAACCAAGATGCTGCACTAGATGTCCATCAGCAGATGAATGGATAAGAAAGCGGTGGTACATATACACAGTGGAATATTACTCAGCCATTAAAAAAATACATTTGAATCAGTTCTAATGAGGTGGGTGGAACTGTAGCCTATTATACAGAGTGAAGTAAGCCAGAAAGATAAAGACCAATACAGTATACTAATGCATATATATGGAATTTAGAAAGATAGTAACGATAACCCTGTATGTGAGAGAGCAGAAGAGACACAGATGTATCAAACAGTCTTTTGGACTCTGTGGGAGAGGGCGAGGGTGGGATGATATGGGAGAATGGCACTGAAACATGTAAATTATCATATGTGAAACCAATCGCCAGTCCAGGTTCGATGCATGAGACAGGGTGCTCAGGGCTGGTGCACTGGGATGACCCAGAGGGATGGGATGGGGAGGGAGGTGGGAGGGGGGTTCAGGATGGGGAACTCATGTACACCCATGGAGGATTCATGTCAATGTATGGCAAAACCAAGAAATATTTGTGGTACATGAACTCTGCTCACTGTTATGTGGCAGCCCAGATGGGAGAGGAGTTTGGGGGAGAATGGATACATGTATATGTATGGCAGAGTCCCTTTGCCATTCACCAGAAACTATCACATATTGTTAATTGGCAATACCCCAATACAAAATAAAAAGTTTAAATTAAAAAAAAAAGAACGTATATACCCGTATGGGCTTCCCTGGTGGCTCAGCAGTAGAGAATCCACCTGCGGTGCAGGAGACATTGGTTCAATTCCTGGGTCAGGAAGATCCCCTGGAGAAGGAACTGGCAATCCACTCCAGTATTCTTGCCTGGAGAATCCCATGGACAGAGGAGCCTGGTGGGCTACAGTCCATGGGGTCACAAAGAGTTAAACACGCCTGAACAACTGAACACACACAAAGAAGTTAATATAGATACAGCACCTAGAACAGTTCCTGGCATGTAGTAAGGACTCAAAAAGTGTTATTATTATTACAGTGTACAGTTGAAAATGTTCACCAGTGCTACCACTCTAAGACGCTCCCTCTAATCCAGAGACTTCCTCAAGGACCGGCCTTGGGAGGGACTAACATGTGACTCTTGGCCACTCGCCTCTTCAGTCAGAGCAGCTCTGCTTTTCTCTTTATCATTCCTTGTCCCTCTGCAGATGGATTTCCCCCAACATGGGTTTCAGAGCTCAAAGTACACAGAAACCACTTCCCACTGTTTTGTGGCTTCCCTAACTAGACGCGCGGAGAAGGCAATGGCACCCCACTCTATTACTCTTGCCTGGAAAATCCCATGAACAGAGGAGCCTGGTGGGCTGCCATCCCTGGGGTGGCTAAGAGTCAGACACGACTGAGCGACTTACTTTCACTTTTCACTTGCATGCATTGGAGAAGGAAATGGCAACCCACTCCAGTGTTCCTGCCTGGAGAATCCCAGGGACGGGGGAGCCTGATGGGCTGCCGTCTATGGGGTCACACAGAGTCGGACACAACTGACGTGACTTAGCAGCAGCAGTAACTAGACAAGAGCTTAGACAACTCACTCTATCCTCTCTGGTCTTAATTGCCTTATCCATATAGTGGTGGGGGAGAGAGTGGAGAAAAATAATAATTCTGCCTCACTGCACACTTTCTGCGACACTGACATTATACATTATACATCCTTTGTATGGAGAACATTCTCACCAGCTCTCAGTGACTTACATTTTAGTGTAAAGGATTGTGCTGGTGGGGTCTGGAGGGGAAGGAGGAGGAGGGCCGGAGGAACCTATGGGGCAGCTGAACAGTGCAGGCTCTGCCCTTGCAGGGAGAAGAAAACTGTTTGGGGTGTTTTAATCAAGTGGGTAATAACAGGAAGACCAGGCTTCCCTGGTTGTCCAGTGGCCAAGACTCCACTCTCCCAGAGCAGGGGGACGGGGTTCGATTCCCTGTCAGGGTACTAGACCCACGTGCTGCAACTAAGAGTTCACGTGCTGCAAGAACCTGTGACTAAAACCCAGTGCAGCAAGTAAATATACATTTAAAAAAGAAAAAGAAAGGCTTCCCTGGTGACGCAGTGGTAAAGTGTTGCCTGCCAATGCAGGAGACATGGGTTCAATCCTTGGTCTGGGAAGATCCCACAGCTGAGCCTGTGAGCCACAACTACTGAGCCCATGTTCCACACAAGAGAAGTCACCTCAATGAGAAGCCCATGCACTGCAACGAGAGAGTAGCCCCTGCTTGTGGCAACCAGAGAATGTCTGTGCAGCAACGAAAATCCAGCACAGCCAAAAATAAAAATAAATAAAATTACTTTTCTTTTTAAAGGAAGAAAAAAAAAAAGACTGGAGAAAAAGAAACCAAAACATTAAAAAATAAATAGATAAAATAACAGGAAGACCAACTCTGGCTATAGATCACCTCATATCCTCCAACTTTGTGATACACAAATTTTATTTTATCTCCAGCTGACAGTCTCTTCTGTCTGTTTCTCAACTGATTGCAAGGAGGAAGAACATGTTTGGTTACTGGTTTGTTGTAAGCCTAGCCACATAAGCCTAGACTAAGAATAGCAATAATATTACACCTCTGTATATTTACCTAGAAAGTCCTCTATTCATTTTAAAATGCAAGAACAAATTCCAGAGGTGTTAAATGACTTGCCAGAGAGCTCTTATCTCGGAAATGGCAAGAGTGCAAGTGGGGTCTGTCTTTCCCAGTACCTAGTCATATATTCTTCTCACTCTTTCTACTTAATCATGTGTTGATTAACATGTAATGGTCAAATGAGATTATGTGGCTGAAAATTGACCACTGAGGGTGTAGGACTTCCTCTTGAGACAACAGGATCTTTCTGAAAAATCCTGCTAAGCAGATTTAATGACCATCAACAACCAGAGTCAATACTCATTTGAACCACAGAAAAGAATAGATTATCTGAGATGGGCTTTGGCTTAGCATTTCAATGATATCAGCAGGATTCAGAAATGGCCCTGGGGAGCTCTGATGCTAAGAGACTGCTAACCAGTCACAGATATAACTGTGACAGTATGAACAATAATAGTGATATATACTTGACCATTTTAGACCTAGAAACACTACAGAATTTTATGCCCCAAAGATCCTTGAGTGGTTTATAAGCTATGCAGAGAAAGGAAAAGCAAACAGAAGAAATGGTAAGAGCTTAAGAGCAGCAAATAAAACCGTCCATCAGGTAAATGAAACAAGTTGATATATCATTAAGTGGAGTTTACAGACTCATCTGTGGCTGGGTCGAGAAGTCAGCCTTCCTGGCCACATTACAGGAGTCAATAAAATCTGAGCTGAGCCGTAGAAGCTTTCTGAACAGAAAGCAGTCCAGAACATTTCTTGACAGCTTTGTCTCTACACCATGGCTCAGGAGAGTTGAGGGGCTACAGATTGGCTGATTAATTATGTAATGTTTGCAAACAATATGAAAAGTCCAAGGAAGCAAGCAGTCAGGCGGTCTCTTGGGGAAGACCTGAGTGACTGGTCTAGAAGAATAAATACATAAATGTTCCACCTCAAGACCCAGCCAAGGGCAAACATCTTCATTTGGCAGAGTCTGTGTTTTGACTGTGATGTTTTCAGATTCCTGCCATGGCGCCTCCATTTAACAGTTCAGCGAGCATCCATGAACACAAGCATGCACGTGCAAGAACTCTGTAAACTGCCGAGTATGTGAAAGTAAGGACTGGTCATTATCATTAATTAGCAGACTTTCCAGATCTCACACATCATTGAGTTTTAAACATATTAGATTACTGTCCCTCTCTATCTTCTGAGAGTTATGTTTAACTATTATAAAGAAAAGATAATTCCCTTGGACTGCAAGGAGATCCAACCAGTCCATCCTAAAGTAAATCAGTCCTGAATATTCATTGGAAGGACTGATGCTAAAGTTGAAACTCCAATACTTTGGCCACCTGATGCAAAGAACTGACTCATTTGAAAAGACCCTGACGCTGGAGAAGATTGAAGGCAGGAGGAGAAGGGGACAACAGAGGATGAGATGGTTGGATGGTATCACCAACTCGATGGACATGAGTTTGAGCATGCTCCAGGAGTTGGCGATGGACAGGGAGGCCTGGCATGCTGCAGTCTATGGGGTTGCAAGGAGTCAGACACGACTGAGTGACTGAACTGAACTGAACTGGATGTTTCTACCTTTTTAATTTACAAATTTTTCTTAAATGTGTTTGAACAGATTTTTCAAACATAGAGAGGAAATTTCCTATTTGACCAAATACTATATTTGTGGAATTATGGTTTTCTTTTCTGGCAGTCATGACAGTCAGGCAGAGGCCCAGAAAAGAAAAGAACATGTCTACAATCAACCGAGGAAGCTGGGATTCAACGGAAGATTTCTGGCTCTATGTTACTCAATTCTAGACCTGGAGGACAGGTACCTTTGATGGAACACCTGTTCTGCCACAGACGTTGCTGTGTGTTACATGTAGAGTATCTCAATTGTTTAGCATCATTTTACAGCTAAGGAAATGGGAGGTCAGAGAGGTTAAACAACCTGCCTAACATTATTGCTTATAAATGGCAAAACTGGAAGCCAAATCTGCATGAATCTTGTTCCAAAGCTTTTGATCTGTCTCCCACTCCATGCACCCCACCTGGTCCATACAGTCAGGGATCCAGCTGAAGGATGGCATTTGTTACTTCAGGGCAGCTTGATCAGGTTTTTATTTTGTCCTTTTAATATTTGCAGTTGCTGTGTTAATTTTGGAGTGTAACAGGACAGTGATAGGATGTGTAGACAATGATTGAAGTTTCACTATGAGAAGTTGTTATTCAGTCACTAAGTCATGTCCGACTCTCTGTGACCCCATGGATGGCAACACACCAGGCACCTCTGTCCTCCACTATCTCCTGGAGTTTGCTCAAATTCATGTCCATTGAGTAAGTGATGCTATCTAGTCATCTTACCCTCTGCCACCCCCTTCTCTTTTTGCCTTCAATCTTTCCCAGAATCGGGGCCTCTTACAATGAGTTGCTCTTCACATCAGGTGGCCAAAGGATTGGAGCTTCAGCTTCAGCATCAGTCCTTCCAGTGAATATTAAGCGTTGATTTCCTTTAGGATTGACTGGTTTGCTCTCCTGGCAGCCTAAGGAACTCTCAAGAGTCTTCTTCAGCACCAAAATTTGAAAACATCAATTCCTCAGTGGTCAGCCTACTTTACAGTCCAACTCTAACACCTATACATGACTACAGGGAAACCATAGCTTTGACTAGATGGATCTTTGTCAGCAAAGTGATGCCTCTGCTTTTTAATATGTTGTCTATGTTTGTCATAGCTTGCCTACCAATGAGCAAGCATCTTTCGATTTCATGGCTGCAGTCACTGTTTGCAATGATTTTAAAGCCCAAGAGAATAAAATCTGTCACTGTTTCCCCTTTTTCCCTTTCTATTTGCAGTAAAGTGATGTGAACAGATGTCATGATCTTAGTTTTCTGAATGTTGAGTTACAAGCCAGCTTTTTCATCCTCCTCTTTCATCCTCATCAAGTTCTTTAGTTCCTTTTCACTTTCTGCCATTAGAGAAGCCCTCCATGTAAATGACTAATAATGACTTACAAAATAAAAGCCCATAGAAAAGTACAAAAATATATTCATGTAACTCATGTGCGGTACCTGAAAATCCTTTCTCCCTAAAGTTGCTGTCCTGAGACTTCCTCATTTTTCTGCAGCTGAATCTGTAGGTGTGGACACTATTGGCTCAGCAAGTTACAGCCCAGGACTCAGGAGCCCTCTGTGGGTGCTTCGGGGACTGCACAGGGGTGTCCTCTCCCTCTCTGAACTTAGTCTAACAAATAAAGTACAAATGGCTTTGCTCCTAAACTGTCTTGCACAATTCATCTCTATGGCCTTGTCTTCCCAACACGCCTTTCCATCCTTTTTCTTTTCAAGTTTTTAGATAAATATCACTGCTGAGTTAAGCCATATTGAAAGCTGATACAAACCAAAAATGTACACTTCTGTGTACCTGTTATGTAATGCATACTCAGAGATATTGCAGGTTCAGTTCCAGATAAAGTGAATATCATGATAAAATGAGTCACACAAATTTTCTGGTTTCCCAGCGCCTATAAAAGTTATGTGTACATTATAGTCTATTAAGCATGCAATAGTATTATGTCTAAAAAACAATGTATGTACCTTCATTTTAAATATTGTAATGTTGAAAAATGCTAACCAGTATCTGAGCCTTCAGGGAGATGGAGCAGTAATGAAGATCCCTGATTATGATCATGAATCACCATAACAAATTAAATAATAATAATGTTTGAAACATCATGAGAATTACCAACATTTGACACAGACACACAAAGTGAGCTGACGCTGATGGGGAAATGGCAGTGATAGTCTCGTTCAGCACAAGGTTGCCACAAACCTTGCATTTGTGAAAAACACAGTATCTGCAAAGAACTGGAAAGCAAAGTGCAAGAAAATGATTTATGCCCATAGTACTTAATGCTGACTTTTCCAAGAACATTAAGGCAGTTGGAAAAAATATATTGAAAAATTGGAAAGTAGGGAGATTAAATTTAAAATAATACTGTGAGTACTGAATATTTTATTTATATTCAGATTTTATTATAATTTTACTTTGGCTTAAGTTATTTTTTAGAAAATGTTTAAGATTACCGCTCGGTCAAAAGAAATGATCAGACATGGGCATTCCCTCAGCTGAAAACAACAAAAGCAGAGGAATAAATTTTGAAAATACTATTCATGAGTTTGCTTCTATTAGAACCAAGGGCATCTATTTTACTTTTGCCTAAGCTCCTCTATGGCTCCTGGGCACTGTTTAGGAGATACATCTGTAGTGTCTTATCTTTCCCTTCTTTATCACACAAGGTAGCATACTATGGATGGATACTTCTTACACTTTGCTTTATTTCATCCTAGAAAGGCTCATGTCAGTTTATAAAAGGTCCAAAGATGCTGAAGGGAGTGAACTCTGGAAGGTCAGGCAAAGGGCACAATGTCCAAGCCAGAGTATCAGAGGTGTGTTTCTGAAGATATCATGAAAGCAATCACTGAGACCCAAGGCTGGCATCTGGGCATCTACTGCAGGAAGGCACTGATGCCAGATTAAATCACTTTCCATCTTTCTTCCTTTGGAAAAATATATTCCTCATCCTTCCATTTGGTTCTAATAAGTCTACAAATATAAAAGTAAGCATTGCCTTATAGTACAAACTAGGGGATGGAGAGAGCGCTAATCCTCACCCTTGCAGTTTAACCATTATCGTGAGAAGAGAAGACGCAGAAAGATGAACCAGCAGAGAAAAAGCTTGCCAAGTTATTTCATGCCTCCTTCTCCAAGGTTCCATACTGTTTCCAAACTGGAAAAATCCTCTTAAATGGGGACACGTCTATGCTGCCAGCCACTTGGAGACAAAGAAAATGTGAGGTAATCCTCAAAGAGAAATGACCCAGAGATTGAATCGATACAAAACAGGTCCTTCTACACAAGAAAAAATTTGAATCAGCTTTCTTACCAAAGATTCAGCATCTAGCATTATGGTCTTAACTGGGAGGGGCAATTTTCCCCTCTCTCCCTCCTGAGTTCTTGTCTATTTTACTGTTTATCCAGTAGACACAAGACAGATTAATAGGAGAGAAAGAAACAAATTTCAATTCATGTGCATGCAGGTCTCATATTAATAGAAATGGGAGTTGAGAAGTGGCCAAAGCTGGTAGTTTTTATACTATTTAAGAAAGAAACAGCAAATTTCTGAGCGACTGACAAGACAAATTTAGGTTTGGCATGCTCAATTAATGAAAAATCTCAACAGAGTTTGGCCTTGGGGAGGTAAGTTATAGAAGTTACAAAATTGGTGATATAGGCTTCTCAGCTTGAATTCTTTGTCTCTGGCATTGAGGGTGTCCTTCTTCCTCTAGATGCAGGAAGCACCGTCTTCGCATAAGAGGTTTATTTCTTGTTTCAAGGAGACAAAGAAAGGAGGGTCAAACTGTCCCCCTTGTGTTGGCCATTTCTTAAGCAACTCAAAGTAACCCAGAAGCCATGAGGATATTTTCGGTGATCTGTCCTGGATCCCCAGAGCCCAAATACAGATTCCTAAGGATAACTTTTTAATTCCCCCTCAGAAGGTTACAGGAGAGAGTGATGCCTTTCCCAGGGGGAAAAAAAATTGGCCTTTAACAAATGGCAAGCTTATAGTGGGAGTCTGATAAATTTCTGTTGGTGAAGTGAAAGTCACTCAGTCTTGTCCAACTCTTTGCAACCTAATGGACTATACAGTCCATGGAATTCTCCAGGCCAGAATACTGGAGTGGGCAGCCTTTCCCTTCTCCAGGGGATCTTCCCAACCCAGGGATCGAACCCCAGTCTCCTGCATTGCAGGCTGATTCTTACCAGCCGAGCCACAAGGTGTCAAAAAAATGCAACAATGTGATCTCATCCTATGTCCAGTGAGAGCTATATCCATGTCATCGGTTTTTCTTCGGCTGCCGACCCACACTTTTGTTATTTTATCATTCACATGAACTGCTCTGCATCTCTTAGTAATAATATTTGTTTACATGAAATCTAAAATTAGATTTCACAAGGGGAGACAGGAGGCATCAGCACACAGTGACAATATATACAATGGTAAAATGTGTGTGAAATATGTCAACTTAAGCATCTGCCTAATTTCACATTTACATATTAAAGATTCTATTGAAAGAATCATGGTAATTTTTATGCTTAGTCCGGATAAAGGAAATGAAAAGAAGTTACAAGGTGAATACACATCTCTTCTTTGATGAGCATTTCCTTTTCCTTGCAAACGTGTGCATATTTTCTCCAGAAAGCATCTTCATTATATTTCTAAGCCATACAGAAGGGTAGAATGATGTTAAAACATATGTATCACAAAGTTAGTATTTGTGATGCTGTTTATACTTTGTTCACTTACTCTGAACAGTATATTTCAAATACTTAAATGCCTTAGCCTGGCAATTTCTCTTGCCTCCTTTTAATATGTAAGACATACAAGGAAATTCCTTAGCATACTTAAGTCAAAGTTGCTCTACACTTGGAAGTTAAAACAGTGCTAATCCCTACAGGGAAAAAACCTAGGAAATGATTCCTGACATCAAGGTCATGTCCATGGGCAAAATTTGGGGGCAAAATGTCATTAAGATTCAGAGCCAAGAAACAAGAATTCCTATGTCAGCTCCATAACTAGAGGAAACAGGCCTAGGGATGAAGAGCAACCTCTCAGGACGTCTCCACCCTCCCCCCAACCAAAAGCTAGATATTAGGAGGTGAAGGAATTTGAATACAACATGAGAGTGGAACACTGGATACCCATTCAGAGATAGATGGGAGGCCTCTTGCCAAGAGAACACAGATTCCCTTAAGGTCCAGGATGCCCACACCTGCCTTGGTCCAGCCAGGCATTCTCCCCAGCACTACAAGCTTCATTCAAAGATGAATCAAAGTACCAGTTTTTATAAAGAATTAGGCTTATGCTCATTCTTCAGCATGGAGCTGTGTTACAAACAAAGCCAGAATATAACAGATTTTAGGATCTGGGAACTACTCCCGCATCTTAACCTAACTCACATCTGCACCAACATCTGAGCTTGAGACTGGAGCAAAGTAGCAGTTGTGAAGAGGGATGGAGAGGTTCACCTGCAGGAGAAAGAACGGCTCCTGAGCACATGACCTTTCACAAGCACACTCATTAGAACAAGTCCCAGAATCTGACCACATCAGAACTGGGGCCACTCACCCCAGGAACAGTGAGGGACAGGATGAGGGATGGGGGAAAGAAGAGAAACTCTGTCAATAAATTTATGTCATTTCACTACAAGGAAATGGTATATAACATCTAGCTGAACAAATATTCTAAAATTATAAGATGCTCACATAATGCACGTATGTACCTATGTGTGAGTATGGACTCTAAATAAACTAAAATCCTTCCATAATATGTGTTTTGAGGTAATTAAGCAAGTTACTTGAAATGTAATAGAGCAATTAACTAAGCAAGTTACCCAAAATGTATTAATAATAATGTACAAGCTTCTGACAAGAAAGTCTTCCAAAGAAAATGGAGAAGGAAATGGCAACCCACTCCAGTATTCTTGCCTGGAAAAATCCCATGGATGGAGGAGCCTGGTGGGCTACAGTCCATGGGGTCGCAAAGAGTCGGACACGACTGAGCAACTTCACTTTCTTTTCTTTCAAAGAAAATACAGACCTTCTGCTTGCAAATGCTAATACCTATCTTCCTGAATCATTTCCCCTCATCTGTGGAGACTATGAAAAGAAAAATTTATCCTTTATTCATAATTCCTAAGGATTTTGTTCTTTAGAGCTCAAAGATTCATTTTACAAAAGAGATAATGAAAGATTTTTAGCCAAGGAAGTAGAATGTATCATGATGTAAGATATAAATTTCCATATCTTCCACACAGCAAAAAACTCTATCTTAATACCAGCAAATGTCCTTAGGAAAAAAAAAAAAACATAATGCTTAGCATGTAGCATATTTCATAATTTAACTTTTTTAGCAACCCTAAGCACTTTTTACTGATAAGGGTATTACCTGTATATTATCTACAAGAACTTAAAAATTATTTTGCTGAAAGTTGCAAAGTTAAAACAAATTAATGGTAGTTGGTAACCATTTACTCTTAGAATAGCAGGCACTAAAATCAAAGTATAAAATGCCTTAGACTTCAGTTTCAATAGTACCCTTTCGTAAATGAAAGATTATTAGTAGCAAATCTTTTTTAGAATAAAAGAATTAGAGTTAATTTCTATAAAAATTACCACCTTCTTCCTTGCCAAATTGTTCCCTGAGAGATTTGAAGTTGAAAGGAAAGAAAGATTCTGAGATTGCTGCTGCTAAGTCGCTTCAGTCGTGTCTGACTCTGTGCGACCCCATAGACGGCAGCCCACCAGGCTCCCCCGTCCCTGGGATTCTCCAGGCAAGAACACTGGAGTGGATTGCCATTTCCTTCTCCAATTCATGAAAGTGAAAAGTGAAAGTGAAGTCGCTCAGTCGTGTCTGACTCTTTGTGACCCCATGGACTGCAGCCTACCAGCTCCTCCATCCATGGGATTTTCCAGGCAAGAGTACTGGAGTGGGGTGCCATTGCCTTCTCCCTGAAATTGCTATATTATCATAAACATGCCACATCTAAATTTTTGATAATTCTTCATGGCCACGGGATGAGAAACACAAAAGGACAATATTGCTTTCTTAAAGTATCTAATACCTAATATTCCCCTCCACATACAGACACAAGGATCTGACACAGAAAAGCTCCTAATAAATACCTACAGAAAGAGGGGATTGTCATAGTTTGAAAAAAAGGGAACACACAATGTTGAAGACATTCACTAACTGCAGGCATTTTGTCAAACATTCTACATACAGGATCTTAATCCTCAACACTACCTGTGAAATTTACATGGCCATCCCCATTAAGCAGTAAGGAAACTGAGCAGGAGGAGTAACCCAAACAATCTTACCTAATAAACAGCAGAAACTAGAACTCCTCAATCCCACAGCTACACCTTTCCCTTCACTCAGGACAGCCTTGATTCTTTCCCAGAACCCAGCTTAGGAGGAGGGCTTGGGCCTCGTAGCACGTGTCTTCAACAGAGAAAACCTGGGCTGTTACCTACTTTGCCATCACCACATTCTACAGTTTTCTGTAATTCTCGAGAAGGCAAGAAGCAGCTGTGGTGTGGTGTGAATTGCAGTGGGGTTTGGAATCAAGTAATGTAGATTCAGGCCCCAGCTCTGACATTTATTTGCTGACCAAACTCATTTCTCCATCATTTTATCAAGACTCAGTTTCCTCTTTTGTAAAATGGGACTGACACTTCCACCCAGCATCATTGCAAGACAAGCCAACTAATCAGGGTGTTCTATAATTGCCTGACCTGCCACACAGAACCCAGGAGATGCCCAAAGAAAGCATTTTTAAAGAAAATTGAACTCAGAAATTGTAGTCACCCCTCATGCATGAGACAATGACTTTGTTGAAAGTGTTGATAAATCTCCTTTTCAACAATAAAGCCTTCAGCATATAGAATGGTCACATAAAGATACAGAGGGAAGAGAAAAGAGAACAGGAGGCAGCAACCCTCACATTACTTACCCAGAGGGAAACACAGATTTTCCATTTCCTCTGATGGTAAAAATAAAGGAAGAAATAAAAACACCTCAAGGTCACACCAAGAAAATGTTGCAATCTCAGGCTAAAGCATAAATATAATTATGCCCCACAACTCTGGTGAAGTAAGTTGTCCAGTGGAAATAGATCAAGATTATATAGAACACCTGAGTTCTCCTGCTTGCTCTGCTCGTAAATTACAACTAATTTTTAAATCTCTTCCTAGGTACCTCATTCTTCTTCTACACAAGTTAAGTGTTTAGACTATACTATCTTTATGATTATTGTATTTGTGTACATAGACTCCTTTAGTCCTAGTTGATTTAGTTTTAATTAGGAAGTTCTGCTTAGCTTAACAAATGTCTTTTTGGCAACAATTGATTTGACAATATCATCTTTCCTTCTTCTTTATTTTGTATATAATATGTATTGTATATAATATATATAATATATAAATTTTATATATAATAAATTATGTTTTGGCTGGTCTCAAACCATCTTTGCATTTAGGGGATAAACCCTGCTTTACATAATATATTATTCTTTAAATAGTCTGGATTCTATTTTTATCACTTTGTTTAGACTTCGAGCAACATCATTCTTAACAATGGTCTAATGTTTGTTCTTTTTTTTTTTTTTTTTTGTCCTTCCTTATCAGCATTAAGTATCAAGACTGTGGTCACTTTTCAAAATGAATTAGGTATAGAACAGACTTTTGGACTCTGCGGGAGAAGGCGAGGGTGGGATGTTTCAAGAGAACAGCATCGAAACATGTATATTATCTAGGGTGAAACAGATCACCAGCCCAGGTTGGATGCATGAGACAAGTGCTCAGACCTGGTGCACTGGGAAGACCCAGAGGGATCGGGTGGAGAGGGAGGTGGGAGGGTGGATCAGGATGGGGAATACATGTAAAACCATGGCTGATTCTTGTCAATGTATGACAAAAACCACTACAATATTGTAAAGTAATTAGCCTCCAACTAATAAAAAAATAAAAAATTTAAAAAATGAATTAGATCTTTTTCTAAAGCCTGGGATAGCTTAATTAACATTAGGATCATTCATCCTCTAAAGGTTATGCAAAAAATTATTAGCTGTGAAGCCATCTACTCAGGAAGCTTTTAAAAACTTTGATCATGGGTCTTCTTTCTAAAATCCTTTACAGTAGTTGGATTTTTCAAGTTTCTACTTCTTTGTGGATTGGTTTTGGTAATTTTAAGATAATAAAGTTTCACGTGTAAGGAAATAGTTGCATGTAACAGTCCCTCTTAGTCTCTTCCATTCATATAGCCATTACCTTTTTGTTTCCAAATTTTACGTATTTTTAGTCTCTCTTTTCCTTCATCAGATTCCTGAGGGCTTTCTCCATTTATGTGGCCTTTTTCCAAAAAATGGCTTTTGGATTTACACATCCTTTTTGCTATTGCCTTGCTTTTTGTATTGTTTATTCTAATTTTTATCTTTAATATTTCTTTCTTTCTAGTTTTATGTTTATTTTCTAATTTTTAAGATAGGCAATAATACCTGTATTTTTGTCTTTTTTCTCTAAAATAAATATGAATAAGGCTATAAGTTGGCCTTTGAGGTCAACCTTAACTGTGTCTCATAATTTTGGCAGGAAGCATATTTTGTTCTCCACTTTTACTCAGCATTTTCATTTCCCATCTTTTTCTGCTCCATTCTAAGCTTCCAGAACCCTACCCTCCTGGACTATATCACCCAGATTCTCTTGATGGACAGATTTCAGTTGAGTTTGGCCCATGGGAGGCATCAACATGAAGAAGGAAAGAGGAGTCCCACCCTGCTTCCTCCTGTTCCATCCCAGCAGATTTCGCAGTGGCTGTGGCTACACTGCTCTCAGGCAGCTTCTCTCGCATAGTTACAGTTCAGGCTGCAGTCCTCTAACACTGTTTCTTCACTTTGTCTGTTTAAAACAGAGAGCACCCTTCTATTGTCACTAGTTTTGGGGTGCCCCAACTGTCTTTATTCTCTTGGCTTTGCTGAAAGCTTTTAAATAATCATTTTACAAAGATCTCTACAGTTGAACCATCAGAATGGAGTTCTGCTTCCTGCTGGGGCTCTGACTAATACAAAATATGCATAGCTCTCTGAACAGTTCAATTCAAAATGTATGTCTTCTTTTTTGTCCAGTGCTAAGTGGATTCAGTGGTGTCCAACTCTTTGTGACCCTATGGACTGTAGCCCACCAGGCTCCTCTCTCTATGGGGCTTTTCAGGCAAGAATACTGGGGTGGGTTGCCATTTCCTTCTCCAGGGAATCTTCCCAACCCAGGAATAGAACCCACATCTCTTATATCTCCTACATTGGCAGGAGGGTCCCTTACCACTCGCATCACCTGGAAAGTCCCTTTGATCCAGTATCCATATATTACTTAGGAGAGTATTTTTTAATTTCCAAAAATTAAGGTTGTTATCTTTTCTTTAACACTTGTTAGAACTGTAGAGACTCAGGGGGAAAAAGAGTATACCTCTCATGCATGTCTACTTAGTAAGCTACTAGAGGATATGCTCCATCAAGACAGGAAAGTAAAGCAAGAAAGAATTTATAGGACCCAGAAAACAGGATCTAACAGGCAATAGGCTAAGAGACTTCCCCAGTGATTGGGATGAAAGCCCTCAAGCACCAACAAAGCAATCTAGAATGGAGCAGGAATAATGGGATCACCAAATGATGTTTCTAACAAGAAAAAAATGGAAATTTGGAACTAATATATGTTTGGCTACATTGAGGGAAGAGGTATAAATATTTCTGAGTTTAGAAAACATTTATGATGAACACCTAGATAACTAAGCAAATGAAAGAAATAACTCAGTGTTCAAGAAGAGTGACAAGTTGGATGAAAAAGGAAATATCTGAGAACACTACATGGTTTATCTGTGAAAAATGTTTACATGATCACAAACATATAAACCCTGACTACTGATTTAACCAAAAACTGATATATTGTGATTTGAAATAGCTCAACTGGAACTCCATCATCTCCACTAGTTTTGTTTGTAGTGATGCTTCCTAAGGCCCACTTGACTTCATTTCCCAGGATGTCTGGCTCTAGGTGAGTGATCACACCATTGTGATTATCTGGGTCGTGAAGATCTTCTTTGTACAGTTCTGTGTATTCTTGCCACCTCTTCTTAATATCTTCTGCTTCTGTTAGGTCCATACCATTTCTGTCCTTTATTGAACCCATCTTTGCATGAAATGTTCCCTTGGTATCCCTGATTTTCTTGAAGAGATCTCTAGTCTTTCCCATTCTATTATTTTCCTCTATTTCTTTGCATTGATCACTGAGGAAGGCTTTCTTACCTCTCCTTGCTATTCTTTGGAACTCTGCATTCAAATGGGTATATCTTTCCTTCTCTTCTTTGCTTTTTGCTTCTCTTCTTTTCACAGCTATTTGTAAGGCCTCCTCAGACAGCCATTTTGCCTTTTTGCAATTCTTTCTCTTGGGGATGGTCCTGATCCCTGTCTCCTGTACAATGTCACGAACCTCCATCCACAGTTCATCAGGCACTCTGTCTATCAGATCTAGTCCCTTAAATCTATTGTGATACTGTGAGGGAAGTAGCATGAGGGAGAGAGGGGTTGTGTGTGTGTTCAGTCACTCAGTCTTGTCTGACACTTTTGTGACCTCATGGGCTGTAGCCCACCAGGCTCCTCTGTCCATGCAAGAATGATCTTCCCAGCAAGAATACTGGAGTGGGCTGCCATTTCCTCCTCCAGGCATCTTCCTGACACAGTGACCAAACTTGCGTCTCCTGTGTCTCCTGCATTGGCAGGCAGATTCTTTACCACTGAGCCATCTGGGAATCAATCCCTAGGTATAGATAGAGATTAAAAGGCATGAATTCCTTAGTTTCACAATAGAATGCCAATTGACAATACATAAATTGATACATTTAAAAATAGCATAATAAGCAAATTATTTAGGAATCTGGAGGTAAATACCAAGAGTAGCTTACAACGTTGAAGGAGAGAGAAAAATTACAACTAACATTGTAATTTACAGTCTCATTCAGGACTGTAAAGGAGAGGGCAAAAGAATTGTGTTGTGTGTTGTGGTAGCTGTTATAAGCCTTCTTATTCTATTTGACTTTTTAAACTACATAACTACATTAATATAGCTATGATGTGACTTTTTAAACCATGTAAGGTGTATTATAAGTTAAAAGTTTAAAATAGAAAGATAAGGAATCTAAGAAACTCAGGTTTCCCTCACTCAGGCAACCAGGGAAAAGAATTATCTGGGGAAAAATGAAGCCTTTACTATTATAGTATGAATTACATTAGTTGTCTCCTATGTCTACATTTCAGCAGTCCATTGATTCAGGGTTTCCCAGGAGGTTCTTTAGGACATGTGGGGAAGACGTGTAGCCCAAATCTGCTCCTCAAAAATCTTAGAGACTTTGCTTCAGCTCAAGACACACTGTTTCATGTTCATAATATCAACATTCATTATACCCTAACTACCAAACTCATGTATGTATTATTAAATTTTTCAAATTTGGTAATTTACTGCTTGAAACTTGAGAGCAGCTTTACTGTTTTTTTCATAGCAATTAAATTTTCCCCTTAGTCATCTGCCTCCTACACTCTCCCACTTAACAAATCTTCCTCCAGTATGATGTGGGGAAGGTTTTATAGCATATATCTGAAAGAGCCCATCCTCAGCACAACAAACCAATTAGCTGCTAAGAAAAACACTGCAGAGTTCCCTTGCCATTTATTTTGACTTAAATCTTGTGTTTTAATAATAGCTCAGCAAAACAGGGAACACTGACAATGTATCAGCACTGCAGCTGTTGAAGCTTCTTTGTAGACCATGCAGGACCATCTTAAGCAAACAAGAGACAGGACCCCAGGCCTGCAGATCATTAAGAGTGGAAGTCTGTAGATCATTAAGAAGGTGGAGTTGGGGACTTCCCTGGCAGTCCAGTGGTTAAGAATCCGTCTGCTAGTGCAGAAGACACAGGTTTGATCCCTGGTCTGGGAAGATTCTACGTGCCTCGGGGCAGCTAAGCCCATGTCCTACAGCTGCTAAGCCTGTGCTCCGTAAAAAGAGAAGCCACTGCAATAAGAAGCCCGGGGACAGCTAGAGCAGCCGCCTCTCGCCACAACTAAAGAAAGCCTACACAACAGCGGAGATCCACAACAGCCAAAAATAAATGAATAATGATAATCAACTTTAAAAAGAAAAAGAGAAAGTGAAGTTGATATTTTTAAGCACTTGGGGTATGGATCACAACAAACAACCATAGATTATTTACTACGATGATTCTGTTGATAAGCTATAAGCTTCTTAAGAGAAATATCCTAATGTTTCATAAAAATTGCCACAAAGTTTGACCACATGATGTGAAAGAAAGGAAAGAGTCCTAGTTCACAGATTTCCAATTGTAGTTTGAAGACCCTAGAATTGCAGGAAAATTAATCAAGAGCATCCACGGCAGAGAGGGTAGACTGACGATGCAGCTCCAGAGTCCTTCAAAACCTGCACATTCCTTTTTTATTCATCATCTCACACCTGAAAAAAATTAAGTCCTCCAGGAACGAAAAAAAAGTCACCCAGCATCACACAGCTAGCAGATGGTAAAGCTTAAACCAAATTCAGGTCTGTGGATTCCCGGTTTAATGTTTTGCCACCATCTTTTGCTGCCTTTCTTATTTTAGGTGCTTTTCTACGTATGGAAACTAAAAATGTATCCCTTTCTGAGAGTTATGGAGATGTTGCTACTCTGCATTTTCCCTAAGGAAAGAAGTTTGATAAATTATTTAAATATCCACTTTTCTCTGCTAAAATGTACACTATGTGTTTCTCTAAGTAAAATGTGAAAACACTTATTTTACTGAGCCATTTATATTCATCATTTTTCTTCTGAAAAGCTTCCCTTCTCCCATATCCATTGCTTTGGAAACCTCTGGAGATATTATAATGAAATATTGATTGCCCTCTCTCTCATCTCCACCCTATTCCTAGTCTAATAACCCTACAACTCCAGAATAATTTTTGTTGAGGAAGCAGTAATTCAGAAATCTGTTTGTACATTTTTTAATTAATTTATTTTTTATTGAAGGATAATTGCTTTACAGAACTCTGCTCTTTTCTGTCAAACCTCAACATGAATCATTTTTTAAAAAGAAAATTACACTGACTGGGGACTATGCACCAGCATTTCACACATCAGCTATTTGGAGTGTCTCCTATTGCGATATTACATTGCATTAACAGGCAGAATTCTGAATTACTGCATCCAGAAGGGAATCTTTCAAGTCCCCGGGGATGATCGAATCAATTAAGATGATGATGGTTAAAAAGCAGAGTTTTCCCCAGAACAGCCCAGGAAAAGCCCTGGTCTATACCTGTTTTAGCTTTAGTCCTTCCAGCAAAGTCACCAGGCACACACCGTATGCTAAGGATGCTCCTACACAAGGATACCTCTTCAAGACCAGGAGAGGTAACTGTTTCACCTAATTCAGAGACAAACACAGGAAATTAAACAAAATGAGAATTCAGAAGAATGTGTTCCAAATGAAAGAACAAGATAAATCCCAAGGAGAAAAACCTAATGAACAGTGATAAGTAAATTATTTGATAAAGATATACAAGCAAGAGTCATAAAAACACTCACTGAACTCAGGAGAAGAATAATGCAGTGAGACTTCAACAGAGAACTAGAAAATATCAAAAAGAGCCAGTCAGAGCTAAAGAAAATAATAAAATGAAGAACACAGGAGAAGGAATCAGCAGCAGATTATGTCACACAGAACACATAAGTGACACAGAAGACAGAATAGTGGAAATCACCCAGTTAAAACGGCAAAAAGAATTTTTAAACATGAGAATAGTTTAAGGGACCTCTGAGACCGTATCAAGTGCACCACATTCACTTGAGAGGGGGTCAGAAGGTGAAAAGATAAAGAAAAGGGCAGACAACATATTTGAGGAAATAATGACTGAAAATATCTTCAATCTGGGGAATGAAACAAATATCTGGGTCCAGAAAACACAGAAAGTACAAGCAAAATGAACCCAAAGAGAAAGAAAAGAGAACCCGACCACACTGTTGATGGGAATGTAGACAGCTACAGCCACTATAGAATATATTATGGAGGTCCCTGAAGAAATTAAAACTTCAAGCATGATTCAGCAATTCCACATCTGAGTATTTATCCTAAGAAAACAAAAACTCAAAAAGATATATTCAGCCCAGTGTTCACTGAAGCATTATTTACAAGAGCCAAGATAAGGAGGCCACTTAAATACCCTATCAATGAATGAATAAAGAAGATGAAGTATGTAAATACAACAGAATATTACACAGCCACATGAAAGTGAAAGTCGCTCAGTCATGTCCGACTCTTTGCGACCCCATGGACTATACAGTCCATGGAATTCTCCAGGCCAGAATACTGGAGTGGGTAGCCTTTCCCTTCTCCAGGGGATCTTCCCAACCCGGGGACTGAATCCAGGTCTCCCGCATTGGAGGCGGATTCTTCACCAGCTGAGCCACAATGGAAGCCCACTATAAAAGAATGAAATTTTGCCAATAGCAAAACATGGATGGAACTGGAGGATAATAGGTAAAGTGAAATTAGTCAGACAGAGAAGGACAAAATATTGTACGTTTTCATTTATGTGTGGAATCTTAAAAAAAAAAAAGCAAATAAACAAAACAGAAAAAAGCCTCACAGGTATAGTGAACAAGCTAGTATGGTTGCCAGAGGGGAGGAGAATGAAAGCATGTGTGAAGCAGGTAAAGTGGATTGAGAGGTGCAACCTGCCAATTATAAGTCATAGCAGAGTATACAGTCAATCATGTTTTTAATAACTTTGCATGATATGAAATCTACAAAAGTACCAAATTACTATACTCTATACTTGAAACTAATATAATATTGTAAATCAGCAATATGTTAATAAAATAAATAAAAATAAATTGAGACAAAATAAAATCAGATTTTAAGCTTTGGGAATGAGGAGGAATCATTTGAAACTCCACTGTAAAAGACACAAATTTAGCTCTTGAGTAGGACTGGGGTTTATAAACCTTTCATAGTGCATCCCAGCTTGCACCAGCTCAGGATGGAGAGCAGTGCTGAGGGTAGGTCCCAGGCTTCTTTGGAAAGGGTCCCGTATCACTTTTGATCTGATGAAATATGTTCTGGATTTAGAATCAGAATCCCCTAGTCTGAAAGGTCACTCCATTGTCTACTGAGTCAGTGAACATTTAATTAACTTCTCCTCAGTTCTCCCATTTGTAAACTATTGATAAATATGGACCATATTTTCACTGATATTGTGAGAATTCAAAGAGATAATTCATGTTAAAAGTCAACAAATGCCTACAGATCCTTAAGAAATGTAGTCTTCTTTCCCTTGAGAATAAAAGGTAAAAAAAAAAAAAAAAAAAAAAACCACAGTGTTACTGTTTCTAAAGAGACACTGAGTAGTTTTTCTCAATAAAGTTAAAGTGAAAGTTAAGTCGCTCAGTCATGTCTGACTCTTTGCGACCCCGTGGACTGTAGCCTACCAGGCTCCTCTGTCCATGGGATTCTCCAGGCAAGAATACTGGAGTGGGTTGCCATTTCCTCAATAAGGTGCTAACAAATCAGTCTCCCATGGATGGTCATTATGAAATGAATCCATTTGTGAAATTATGCCAGTAAAACTACTAAGTAGCAGAAAGCAGAAGAAAGTCTAGACTAGAAGGGCTATTCTGCTTTTCAATTGCTGCATATTTTTTAAATAAAACCACCCTAAAAGTTAGCCACTGAGATCATCAAATGTATTATTTATTTCATGGTTCTATAATTTGAACTCAACTGGGAAGTCCTATGGGTCTTGCTTAGGGCATCACATAGTTTCAGCCACATGGTGGCTAATGGGGAGCTACCCTGGAAACTGGGACAAGTGGGCCTCTCTCCTTGTTCACGGGATCTTGATGCCTCTCCTGCCCACATGGTCTCTCCAGCAGGGTAGGTGGACTTCTCCTGGTAGCTTACTGCTTCCATAAAGTATGTATTCCAAAAGGGGAGAAGAAGCTTTTCAGGCCTTCCTAATGACTGGATTCAAATCCTAAAAATATTACTTCCTCCACATTTTACGGTAACGCAATCCCAGGCCCAGCCCAGATTCAAGGGGTGGGAACCAAAGATCTATCCCACAGGCCTTGGGGTCCACTGCAAAGTCTAGATAACTGATGGTCCCGAATAACAGTAGCTCAGAGTCATGCACACAGAACGGGTTCACTAAATAAATGTCAAATGACTGGATACATATATGATTCTACTTAGAACAGATGAATGTTTCAGATCTTGATTAAATAAAATCAAAAAGAGTTAAATCTGTGGCTGGCATACTACAGCAGCCACCATTTAGAATGTTGTTAGGTTCAGCAGTCTTTGCTTTTCCACTTTTTTCCAGTTGCCCATTTAACCAGCAACTGAGCTGATGGGCTAGTTAGGAGATTCCAGTAGAAATATTGCTGATTTACCACCTACTATTTTAAAAGTAAATATGCCTTGGGACTTCCCTGGTGGTCCAGTGATTAAGACTTTGTCTTCTAATACAGAGGGTGCAAATTAGATCCCTGGTCAGGGAGCTAACATCCCACATGCCTTTTGGTCAAAAAAAAAAAAACAACTGAAACATAAAATAGAAGCAATATTGTAACAAATTCAATAAAGACTTTGAAAATGATCCACATCAAAAAAAAAAAAAATCTTAAAAAAGGGGGGTGGGAATATGCCTTGATGTGGTCATAACCAATTTAACTTGGATTTGTATAGATGGTTGCTATTTTCAAAATACTTCTGCTCATTTCTTCCAGGTCCTTTAAAAAGCAGGATCGCATTGATTCTGTTTGTTTGTTTGTTTTGCTTTGTTTTTTGTGGCCCCAGGGATCAGGTCAATGTTTCCCTGGGAAGGAGGTCGCCCAAAACAGGTAGTTTCAGTAGCCTGGAAAAAGAGACCCACAAATCTGGGACTCTCTCACCTGCTGATTGCTTCCTGGGAGCAAAGTGTTTGATTCTACAAAGTGTCAACTAAAAACTTAGTCATAAGCCAAAAGTAAAGAGTTATTTTATTTGGTTGGAATGTTAAGGACTTCAAGCCCTGGACACAGCATCTCAATGACCCCAAGAAAACTGCTCCAAGGAGGCAGGAGAAGGAGTCAAGCTATATACAAGTTTGCAACAAAGAGGGAAGGCAGTCTAAACATCAAAATTATTGTTAAGTAAAGGAAAACCTTCCCAGCTTCTCCGGTGGCTCAGCGGTAAAGAATCCACCTGCAATCCAGGAACCACAGGAGACCTGGGTTCAATCCCTGAATGGGGAAGATCCCTTGGAGGAGGACAAGGCAACCCACCCCAGTAATTTTGCCTGGAGAATCCCCATGGACAGAGGAGCCTGGTGGGCTACAGCCCATGGGGTCACAAAGAGTCGAACACAACTGAAGCAACTTAGCATGCACAAAGGAAAACCAGATATTAAGCTAAGGAATTTACCTTTCTTCTGTGTATGGGAAGGTACATGCCTTTGGGCTCACTGAATTCATTCCTTTCATATGCACCTCAGCTATCTGGGGCCAAATCCTGTTTCCTGATTGTTTACATCTTTAATTCCTTGTTCACCATAAGGAGCAGCAGATGTAGCGGATGGCTGCTACTTGCATTACCCCACTTCCTCAGCAATCATCATGGGGGTTGGTGGCATCTGCTGGATTGCAGGCAATGTGTTGTCTGTTGGGAGCCCTCATTCACATTTGGGGCTTCCCTGGTAGCTCAGCTGGTAAAGAATCTACCTGCAATGCAGGAGACCCCGGTTCGATTACTGGGCCAGGAAGATGCCCTGGAGAAGGGATAGGCTACCCATTCCAGTATTCATGGGCTTCCTTGGTGGCTCAGATGGTAAAGAATCCACCTGCAACACGGGAGACCTAGGTTCGATCCCTGGGTTGGGAAGATCCCCTGGAGGAAGGCTTAGCAGCCCAGTCCAGTATTCTTGCCTAGAGAATCATCACAGACAGAGGAACCTGGTGGGCTACAGTCCATGGGGTCTCAAAGAATCGGACATGACTCAGCAACTAAGCATGCACAGCACAGCATTTACATTTGGAGATCCGAAATCACTAATGGCTGTGACATTTCTCGCCCACCAATATGGCGGGTAAAAATTTCATTTCACAAAAGTAAAGATCTGGTTTGGAAGAATAAACAGGGTAGAATCCTCACCAAGGTATTCATGGTGGTGGTGATGGTGGTGCTCAGTCGTGTAAAACTCTTTGTGATCCCACAGAGTGTAGCCAACCACACTCCTCTGTCCAATGAATTTTCCAGGCAAGAATACTGGAGTGGGGTGCCATTTCCTCCTCCAGAAGATCTTCCTACCCAGGGATCAAACTCATGTCTCTTGCATCTCCTGTATTGGCAGGCAGATTCTTTACCACTGCACCACTTGGGAAGTCCCAAGATACCAGTGACCACTGCTAAATGCTCCAGGAGATCAGGTTACAAAAGGATGTTAGAATAAGAGCACCCTAAAATGTAGAGAGAGTGCGTAGACACAAGGATCTTGGGGTAAATTTTCAGTTATATCCTTCCTCTCTTCTCCAAAAGCTGAGCCTACTTGAAACTCAAGTTAACAAGGAAATGTTGACTCTATAAACTGACCCAGCCAATCCTTCAGGAAAGACAACCCTTCACCACTTGCTCAGTTTCTTCTTTCCCCAGTCCTTGAGACTTTTCAGGCTGATACTCAAGAGGCCCTCCATAATCCATCCTACATTTCTACCCTGCTATTATAAGATACATAGGAGACCCAACAAATACCTGTGGGAGGAATAAAAAGTAGGAATGACACCATCCCTTCCCACTTAACATGCCTGCATTGGCCACACTAAAGGGCTTACTATTGTCCTCCCTGCCTCCCACAAACACACACAAATTACCACTTTTACCTTTTTTTGTACAGGTGATCCCTCCATCTGATATGCTGTATCCCATGAAATTTCACCACTGAAATTATATTTGTACTTCATAGTTTGGTTATAAATCCCTGTCTTCCAGGAAATCTCCCCAATTCTCTTCATCTATAAAGAATCCCTTTTCTTCTAGGTCAATCAGTTCATCATAACTTCTAAAATAACAAACACGAACTATGCCCAGTATTATCATTAATCTGACAGAATTTTCTGAATGATAAATTAGGAACTAGAGGATACATATCTGAATAAGGTAAAGTGCTATTCTCAAGGAGTGGAAAATCTAGTAGACAGAGTTTTTAAATAGTCACAATATTGTAAAATAAGAACAAAAGTATACATAAGATTTAGAAAGCAGAAAAGAAAAACTTTGGAGAAATGTAAGCATCAGAAGACTTTGAAAGGAAGTAGAGCAGGATTGAGGAAATGAAAAGAAGATATTCCATCCTTCATACTAACCATTAGCAAAGTCTTGAAGATCTGAATCTCCATGCCAAGTTTGCAATTCCATTTGGCAAGCAAGTTGTAACTGATGCTAGTGGTCAAGAGAAAGAGATCAGAGCACTGACAGCCTTGGACTCCACTGATGGGCTTGAACTTCTCATGGATGTGACAGAAGGTCATCGTCACATTTCTAGCAGGAACATTGATCTTTTCTTGTCCATCTTTGTAACCTAGGGTCAACAAGCACAGTGCCTGGAAATAACAATAATCAAACAGACATTTATTGAGTGCTTACTGTATGCCTGTCACTGTTCCGGGCATTTTGTACACATTAGCTGGTAGGCACTGAATAAAAGTTTACGCCATTAAATTAAATGGAATTGTAGCTCCATCCCAACCAGACTGAGTGAAAATAGAAACTGTCATTAGATCTTTAGCAGAGTGAGAGAATTATGAGTTTAAAGAAGTTTGGTAATGAAAAGGGATCAGAATAAAAGAGAGAATCTGATTATTCCTCAACTAAAGGCCAAACCAGAAAGACTCAGGTAATAAAATAAGAAGGACAGGTAATATTTTAAGTGGTAAAAGAGCTAGAGAGGATTTTATAAACACTTTAGAGAAGAAATAGATAAACCACAGAGAAAAATAGGCCTTCTAATAAATGAGTAGGAAAAGAGAATTAACAATAAATGAGAGCAGCTGAAATATTAAACTCATCCTTTGCAAGAAAAATGAAAGAAAATAACTTAGATTCTTAGCAAGTAATAAAAATCTTGCAAAATACTTAATAGGGATAGAAATCTAGTGAGGAAATATTCATTAAAGTTAATTCATCATTTTAAAATAGCACAGAGCACTCACAAGGTATGTTTCAACCAGGAATCAGATCAGAGTTAGTTCTCTCCTTCCTCAGTATGGCTTCCAAAGACATTGACTCTTAGGAGAGACTAAATGTACTGCGAGATGGTCCACCTGTGAACGTGGCCTTTGGGACACTGCCAAGAAAAGGGGACGCTGGGAACAGTAGGCGTATGTGGGGGCAATGCTAAAGTGGGGGGTAGAGATGACTCTGTTCTCACGATAACACCCTCCTCCAGTAAGAGCCCTACTAAGCTCCTGAACTGCTCAAACTCTCAGCTGGAAGCCTATTTCTCCTATCTTTCTGAATCTGGCTTTTTGGGCTTTGGGGTTTTTTTTTTTTTTCCTTTCTGCTGTAGATCAGGAGTGCTTGATCGATGCAAAAAAAATTTCTTTTGTTCTTCCAGTCCATCATTTTCTACATGATGTTTTCTGTAAGAGGGAGTAGGAGAAAAATGAGAGAGAGAGAAAAGGCAGTGAGGAAGGAGAGAGAAACTGTGTATGTGTAGACATGTTACTGGAATAATATCTCTGCAAACTCTGGAAATGTCCTGAAGCATTGTTTACTGGCATAACTGTCAACCTGAGAATTTTATCTCACTAGCAGTGAGCCCTGACTCACTGACCACAGTGATGACCAGCAACCCAAGAAAACTGAGACGTCTGGAAAATTGGGGAAGGGGGAGGACTGCAAGAAAAAGAGAACCAGGAGGTTAGGAGGAAGGTGATCCAGGTTGAAATTAACAGATAATAAATCAAATAATCATGATTTTCAGGGTTTCTCAGGTGGCACTAGTGGTAAAGAACCCACCTACCAATGCAGGAGGTATAAGAGATGTGTGTTTGATCCCTGGGTTGGGAAGAGCACTTGGAGGAGGGCTTGGCAACCCACTCCAGTATTCTTGCCTGGAGAATCCTGTGGACAGAGGAGACTGGCTGGCTACATTCCATAGGGCCACAGAGTCAGACATGACTAAAGCAACTTAGCATGCATGTATGATTTCAAAGCAGAAAATCTGAGGGGGAGGAGGTCCCATAAAAACAACAAATGGAATTCTTATCGGAGCATATCAGCTGTTCTGAAGAAAATAAAGTAGGGACGTTATGTCAAAGAACCAAAGGAATAGGCAGTCACATGGTCAAGACACTGTAATAAAAACTGGGCAAAAAGAAAGAAAGACAGGGAAGCCACAGTTTGAACCAATGACAAAGACCAATCCCAATGAAACATAGTGAGTGTCAAGAAGGCTCTTGATAAATGAGTAAATGAACGAAGAAATGAGTAAGTAAGAGAATAAACCAAGTGTCTTGGTATCCTTGGTGTCCCAGAAGATAATGGCCAATCACAACACTCTATGAGACTTTTCTACTGAGGGTCAAGCCTTTTGATGATGGTTCAAGCAATTCTATCTGCAGACAACAGGCATGTTCAGATTATGTCGGAGAATCTCAAATCCTACAGCCAGACTCCTTTTTGATTTGTGAAATGAGGCTTACAAAAATATATTGAGAATGAAAGTCAGAAATTGGTCAAGAAAAGCTAAATGAAAAATATATACAAAGTATTCTCCCGAAATGCTGAAAAGAGGCAAGTGTGTTTAGGAGATAAGCCCCAGGTGAGAAAACGAACCTTTCCAGTTTCAGCAAAAGCTGCTCTGGGGTGACTCTTTTTTGCTTTTTTTTTTTCCTCTGGGGTGACTCTCACTGCTTGTAAACAGGACACATTATTGACATTTAGTGGAAATCCAGAACAGAAAAATAAAGCGGGGGAGCAAGAATCTTATAACAGCGCTGTCAACATCAACCCCCCTAGGTCAGCATTTCACTAGGATGGAAAAGAGACATTCTGAGGGGAAAAAATGCTGCCTTAGTACAGAAGTCACGCAGCTGTTTTCATAAGAGCAAAATAATGGTCAAAATGATGGTTTCAAAGAAATCAGGGTTGGGGTTTTCAGCTGAGGAGTTCATCACTGACCTGTTACAGCTGAGACAAACAGTTCAGGGAAGAGTTATGGTGGCCTCATGGGCTCCCCTGTGGGCTCGGGGGTAAAGAATCCACCTGCCAGTGCAGGAGAGGTGGGTCCAATCCCTGGGTCGGGAAGATCTCCTGGAGAAGGCAACCCAGTCCAGTATTCTTGCCTGGGAAACCCCACGGACAGAGGAGCCTGGCGGACTACTGTCCATGGGGTTGCAAAGAGTCAGATATGACTGAACAATAACAAATGACTGTCTCATGATGACGCAGTCACATCTGGTAAAGGAGGAATGCTAGATGCAGTATAGCCTAAGCCAGGAGCCTATAGCAAGGGTGCCCAGGAATGCAGTGAGAAGGAACAAGGGCGAGAGGAGATCCAGGTGAAGCCATCACCTGCCTGGAGCCTCCCCAAGCCTCCCAGCATCCACTTCCCCGTTAGACTGGGTTAGGCGCCCCCTCCTGGTGTGAGTTAGTGAAGCCACTCAGTCGTGTGTGACTCTGCAATCCCATGGACTGTAGCCTACCAGGCTCCTCAGTCCATGGGATTTTCCAGGCAAGAATACTGGAGTGGGTTGCCATTTCCTCCTCCAGGATATCTTCCCTACCAAGGGATTGAACCCAGGCCTCCAAGATTGTAGGCAGACGCTTTACTATTTGAGCCAACAGGGAAGGTTCCCCTTCTGGACTCTCCGAGAAATGTGAGCATCTTAATCTGCTCTCCACTTCTTTTATAATCTGTTTTTCTCTTTTTCCTCTAGACTGTGAGCCTTGCAAGGACAAAGGCTACATCCAGTTAAATAGTGTGACTCTAGTAGTCGTTGATCCTTGGAAGAAAAGTCATGACCAACCTAGACAGCATATTAAAAAGCATAAACATTACTTTGTCAACAAAGATCCATTTGGTCAAGGCTATGATTTTTCCAGTAGTCATGTATGGATTTGAGAGTCGGACTATAAAGAAAGCTGAGCACCGGAGAATTGATGCTTTTGAACTGTGGTGTTGGAGGAGACTCCTGAGAGTCCCTTGGACTGCAAGGAGATCCAACCAGTCCATCTTAAAGGAGATCAGTCCTGGGTGTTCATTGGAAGGACTGATGCTGAAGCTGAAACTCCAATACTTTGGCCACCTGATACAAAGAACTGACTCACTGGAAAAGATCCTGATGCTGGGGGAGATTGAAGGCGGGAGGAGAAGGGGACAACAGAGGATGAGATGGTTGGACAGCGTCACTGACTCAATGGACATCAGTTTGAGTGAACTCCGGGAGTTGGTGATGGGAGGTCTGGTGTGCTGCAGACCATGAGGTGACAAAGAGTCAGACACAGCTGAGCGATTGAACTGAACTGAACTGAACTGAACTGAACTGAGTGGCTACTTCAGGTGGCACTAGTGGTAAAGAATCCTTCTGCCAATGCAGGAGACCAGAATTGGATCCCTGGGTGGAGAAGCTCCCCTGGAGGAGGAAATGGCAACCCACTTCAGTATTCTTGCCTCGAAAATCCTATGGACTGAGGAGCTTGGCAGACTACAGTCTATGGGGTTGCCAAGAGTCGCATATGACTGATCATGAACACACACAGCGGATATTGAAAGAACAAAGTGAAAACTTAGTGATGACTCCAAAATGCATTGAAGAAGCCCCCAGAGATGTAACTGAAACCAAAGCAACCAGAGCAGAGAATATGTCACTAGGAAGACACATGTTGCCCCTGTGCGGTCCAGCACCTTCCTGTCTCATGGAAGAGCTTCAGGAGAGCTGGACCAAGGACCCAACTCTCTCGGGTGACCCTGCCTTGCTGTCTACAGTCTCCTCCTCAGAGAATAATCAACTCACCCAGTAGCCTAGCCAGGGTCTGTAGAATGCCACTCACCTATTTTCCTGCCTTCTTTATGGGTCTTGAATTAAATGCCCTGTGGGGAAAGTGACCTGGCTGAAGTGGTTGAAATCTGGGAAGATTCAAATGAGATTCACCCTCTTGGATGCAACGCAGGGGTATTCAGGAGAGTGTGAGTAGATGGTGACCGCTGAGCAGAAATGCAGTCCCTGCCTAGAATACTTTTGTCCCTTAAGTGAAAATCCAATGGACCCAAAGACAACATCCCCAAGGAAGCTTGTCTGAAGCCCTGGTCAGAAGCATATGCTGCCTCTTAACTTCCAGGGCACCTTCTTGGCCTATTTACAACTTTCTTCATAGTTGCCTGGATACACAGACAGGTATGTGTGTGTGTTAATGCTGTCAGATTATGAGCTTTCTACAGGCAGGGGATATTTCTAACTCATCATTTTATCTGTGCTCCCTGATTTGATTTCTAGAACATACTGAACACTCTAATAGCTGTAGAAGCAGTTTTTTCTTTTAATGCTTATTTATTTATTTGGTTGCCTTGGATCTTAGTCGGGGCACATAGGACCTTCTTCGCTCTGTCATGTGGGATCTTTCTTGCAGAGCACAGACTCTCTCGTTGTGGCACCAGAGTTCGGTACTTACCACATGGAGGCTTAGTTACTCTGTGGTTTGTGGGATCTTAGTTCCCTGACCAGAGATCGAACCCATGTCCCCTCTATTATAATGCATTGCAAGGCAGATTTTTAACTGCTGGACCACCAGAAGTCCCGAAACAGGAGTTCTGAGAGCAGCAGGAGTTGCAGGCTCGTCTGAAGCAGAGTCATGGCCGTCTCCCCGCCTCCCCACCCACCGCCATTTAACTGAACACCTGGCGCTCTGTCGGGCTCTGTGCGCAGTGGGTGTCTCCCTAGCTCATCTAATCCTAAAAGCGCCTCCAAACAGCAGGTGCTTATTTTCTCAGTTTTATGGCTTTTCCTTTTACAGGTGAGGGAAAAAAAAAAAGATAAGTGAGATCACATCACTTGCTGATGACTTTAGAGCCAAGATTCACACTCACTGACATCAGGGTCTGCTCTTGGTCTGATTGAGTGAATCCACTGGCTCAGCTACTGAAGGTCACCCCACAAGTTTAGCCCAAGTTCAAAGACATCTGCTGCTCCTGGAGACCCACCTTCCCTCCCAGAGACCCACCTTCATTCCCTGTCGCTGCTGTGCCAACAGCCTTGCTCTACCTTAGAGAATTATGGCATTCGGGAGTTACTAGGTGCTCATATATAAGCTCAAAGGGACCAAAGCCCTGGAGGTGACATGCCGTGTGCTAAGTCACTCGGGCACTCTGGTACAGATCATACCAAGCAGCACAATGTCCTGCCTCTCAGGAATCTGGCACTTTCCCTATTATTCCTCGATTTGTTTCCATATTGAGATGCCAGGCTCAGACCTCAACACATGGAGGGAAAAACCCAAGCGAAAGCACAGAATCATTTCCTTCTGCCAAATCCAAGATGGCAAAGCTCAGGACTCCCATGATTCAGTCCTGATGATAAGAGGAAAGTGTCATAAGCTGGGCCTTGTTCCGCTTTTCCGTCCTGCTTCCTGTCCTCTCTCTCCCCCAAACCTATGGTCAGTGACTTCAACTTGAGCCCCTCAAGCAGAGGCTGCTTATTACTCCTCCTGAGAGGTGGGTTCCCACACCTGCCTCGACTTCCTAGTTTAGTGAAATTAAAATCTCAGCCATGCACGTCCTTCCTGGGTCTCTTGGCTCCTGCCTCTGTCCCTCCTGCCAGTGCCCTGGCTGCTGTGGGCTAGAGAGGACTTATTCCCTCTGCCGGCTCCTAGTGAAAAGGAGGGACCTCTGGGTGGGGCAGCTCGCTGCAATCTTGGTCCCCTGATGGCCCCTCGTGATTCTTTTATCCCATCCCATGACAGAGGTGCACCTAATGGATGATGCCTTTTTATTGGAAAATAGGAGCCATAACAATACACCTGCCACAGTACTTCACAGGCCCTGTGAATGAGGAACATTTTCACAAAAGCACAAAGCCAGAACAAAGTAATAAAGGATTGCTTTGCCTTCCAAGTGCAATACCAGAAGCAGCACACTACGTCATTTCCTCTTGTGTAAATGTGATATAACATCACGCCACTGTTGTGATAGGGATAAATAGCAAAACACACATGAGGTAGGGAGCACTGTGTGGGCACACACACAGTCAACGGCCAGCTGTAGTTTTCTTACTTTCTAGCTTCCTTCCCTGGAGAAGGAAATGGCAACCCTCTCCAGTGTTCTTGTCTGGAGAATTCCATGGATGGATGAGCCTGGCAGACTACAAGCTATGGGGTCACAAAGAGTTAGACACGACTGAGCAATTAACACTAGCTTCCTTCCAGACGTGGCTCAAACACAGTCCTTTTCTGCAGCCCCTCCTGAGTGCCTCCTTCCCCCTGAGCCCAGATCATGAAGCTGTTTCCTTGACGCTCGTAATTTCCTTTGACAGTGATCACATTCTGACTTTCATGATTACTATTCACAGATCTTTAAGTCGGAGGCAGGGACTTTGTCTTAGTTCCCTGGCTTATGTCAGGTGAATGGAATTGGCTTGCCTTGAAATGGATGGAACTTGACATCACCTGCTCTGCCGTCAGCTTTCTGGGTGACGCCTCTCTGCACTGAAACTCATGTTCTTATGATACAGGAGAGTCAGTCTAAGAAAGAGGCTTTTGTCTGAGAGTATCGGTTCTCAAAGTGTTCTCCCCACGTCAGCAGCACCACATTACCTGCCAGCTTGTTAGGAATGCAAAACTTCAGGTCCCACACAGACCTACTGATGGGGAAAGTCTGGGGTGGGACCTGGCAATCAGTGGTTTCCTGACTCCCTGGATGATTCTGATACCGACTTGTTGAAGTTTGAGAACCACTGTCCTCAGAACTTCTGAGAACACCCTAAGATAGGGGTCTCAAAACTCTAGGATCTAATGCCTGAAGATGGGAGGTGGGATTGATATAATAATGATAATAAAGTGCACAATAAATGTAATGTGACTGAATCATCCCAAAACCATCTGCCTCACCATTGGACCATGGAAAGATTGTCTTCCACAAAACCCATCCCTGGTGCCAGAATATTTGGGGACCAACTGCTGCCCTAAGCTATATGAAAAATCTGTTTTGTGTATGTGTGTGTATGTGTATACACTTGTATATCCTTTACCTGGAGAGAGTCTGCTTAACTTTCATTGTATTCACAAAAGTTTCACGACCTTAAAAAAAAGGAGACATCCTAGATAAATATTGCCCTGTAGTTTCTTCTTGATATAAAATGTCATGAGTCTTACTAGAAAGAAAAAGAACATGGAACAATTAACATAAACCCTACTTAATTTCCATGCTGATTGATTAGATGAACATGAGCTCAGGACCCAGGGCAATATGCCAACGCAGAGTCCAAAAGGGAACAGTATTCATACAAGCCTGCTAACTGCTCTGAAGACGAGATTAGCCCCAGAACTCTGTCCCTCCCAACATCCTGGTGCCAGGGCCCCTCCCCACCTCAAAAATCATAGTATCACAGAATTGGGGGAGGTCATCAGAATTCCTCTGAGCCCTGGCTATCTATTAGAACCACTTAGGGAATTTTAGAAAGTACCAAAGCCACAGCCCACTCCCAGAGACTCCTACATAATTGGTCTCAGATGGGGTCTGACTCATCTATTTTTATACTCAGATGACTCATCTATTTTTATAAGTTCTCCAAGATTCTAAGGCACAGTTAGAACTGAGAACCACTGGGCCTACAGGTGGTGGTTGTGGTTTAATTGCCATGTCCGACTCTCGTGACTCCATAGCCTGTAGCCCACTAGAGTCATCTGTCCATGAGATTTCAAAAACCCTGTGTCCTACCTGCACTGAAGGGCTTCCTGGGTGGCACAGTGGTAAAGAATCCACCTCCAATGCAGGAGACACAAGAGACTTGGGTTTGATCCCTGGGTGGGAAGATCCTCCGAAGAAGGAAATGGCAACTTGCTCCAGTGTTCTTGCCTGGAAAATTCGGACAGAGAAGCCTCGTGGGCTGCAGTCCATGGGGTGACAAAGAGTTGGACACAACTGAGTGACTGAGCATGCACAAGCACCTGCACTGGAAATAAAAGTTACTTTTACACATAGCAACCATTGACCCTCTGCTGTAAAATGATGGAGATGGCAGGAGAGGCTCAGGGAGGCCTGTGGACCAGGGCTGGACTTGGGGTTAGAATTCATTTCTGAACACAAATCCTGGCTCTGTTGTTTCCTGGCTCTCTGCCCAAACCGAATCCCATCACCTTTGTGAGCTGGGTTTCCTTGGATGTAAGAAGCAGATAGTTAGTTCTCTCCTCTTACATGCAGTGGTGAGAAGAAATGAGAAAATGATGCCAACGACACTCCGTCAATGATGCACCACGCCCGTGGATTGTGGTGATGAAGTTCCAGGGAGGGGGGTTAAGCTGGAGACAATAAAGGAAATATCCACTTATCTAGTGGGAGACGGGTGGGGAGACTGCCCACAGAGTAAGGAGGGGAGGTGCTGGGAGGGAAGGTGTTTGAGATGCCCCCACTGAACTGGCTTCTTCCCAGCCTCTTCAAGCAAGGTGCACGGAAGGGCTAACTTACTCCAAAATTGATGCTCTCTGGCTTCTCCTGTTGCTGGCAGGATTGTTTGCGCTAATTAAAAACAGGTGCATTTGCCTGAGAATTGTGCCAGGAGCCTTTCTCAGGACTGGGTGCCCTGGAGACGACCATCTCCACAGGCAATCAGTTTAGGGGACCCGTTCTAGCTTTATTTGCATATGAGAACTTGAGTTTCACCTGAGGTTTATAAAAAGAACCTGAAAAATGATGTGTGCTTTAGTTCAGTCCAGTTCAGTCACTCAGTCGTGTCTGACTCTTTGCGACCCCATGAACCGCAGCTTGCCAGGCCTCCCTGTCCATCACCAACTCTCAGAGTTTACCCAAACTCATGTCCATCAAGTTGGTAATGCCATCCAACCATCTCATCCCCTGTCATCCCCTTCTTCTCCTGCCATCAATCTTTCCCAGCATTAGGATCTTTTCAAATGAGTCAGCTCTTCGCATCAGGTGGCCAAAGTATTGGAGTTTCAGCTTCAACATCAGTCCTGCCAATGAACAACCAGGACTGATCTCCTTTAGGGTGGACTGGTTGGATCTCCTTGCAGTCCAAGGGACTCTCAAGAGTCTACTCCAACACCACAGTTCAAAAGCATCAATTCTTTGGCACTCAATTTTCTTTATAGTTCAACTCTCATATCCATACATGACTACTGGCAAAACGATAGCCTTGACTAGACGGAACTTTGTTGACAAAGTAATGTCTCTACTATTTAATATGCTATCTAGGTTGGTCATAACTTTCCTTCCAAGGAGTAAGGGTCTTTTAATTTCATGGCTGCAATCACCATCTGCACTGAGTTTGGAGCCCCCAAAAATAAAGTCAGCCACTGTTTCCCCATCTATTTGCCATGAAGTGATGGGACCAGATGCCATGATCTTAGTTTTCTGAATGTTGAGCTTATTGCTTAGCTGTTCTCCAAGAGGGAAAATGACTTGATTAAAGAGATTGCTGCAAAGGCAAAAAGTAGCAAAGAATGACCAGGATTGCTTTAAAACATCTCCTGAAAGAAGATCAGTGGCTGAAGAGCCAGGAGCTCAGAATTCTGGTTCCAGGATTGCCATGATCTTGCTATCTGACCTTTTACAATAAAACAAACAAATGAAAATATGTATATATAATGAGGTATGCTATCTCCTTTTAAATCTGTTTTCATTTCCACCTTATAGATGTATTGCGTCATGCCCAAATTCTTTGTGAGCCTATGAATTGTAGCCCACCAGGCTCCTCTTGTCCATGGGATTCTCCAGGCAAGAATATTGGAGTGGGGTTGCCATTTTCTTCTCCAGAGGATCTTCCCGACCCAGGGATCAAACTTGCATCTCAGGCATCGGTGGCATTGGCAAGTGGGTTCTTTACCACCAACACCACCTGGGAGACCCCACAGGTGCATTGGGGTGGCCAAAAAGTTTGTTCAGGTAGAACGGGAAAACCCAAACAAACTTTTTGGCCAGTCTAATGAAAACAGGTAGTAAGAGGACCTAGCTTAGTGACTCAACTGGGTAAGAATGACCCCTGATTCAAATCCACTTCCCTGTGCTTTGGTCCTTCTACCATGCTGTCTTTTTCTGCTGAACTTCAAACTCTTTCAGAAAATGAAGACTCTGCCTACACTCAGCTTCCTTCCTGCCTCTGAACCCAGAACACAAAAAGTAGTGTTTTTCTTTCCATCTTGTCTTGCCATCCCAAAGCCAAGATCCCTCAGCAAGTCCCAGACTGGGTTTTCCAACTTCAAGCCCAGGAGAGAAGGGATGGTGGAGAGACCAGACCGAGAGAGAGAAAAATTGGCCCACAGAGCAGAACCCCAGCACCGAGCTTTCATTTGATTTTGAGCTTCATTGTTGGGTACATTTGAGGCTGACATTTGGAGGAGATGATTGGGATGTCAAAATGAAGCCAAGACCTGATTTATAGTGGCTAGGATCTGTGCCCAAGAACTCAACATCTGACTTTACCACCCCCCCCTTCACTTTTTAATTTACAGCTCTCAAGCCAATTTAATTGCATTTGTCTTCAATGGGGCTAACTGTTTATTGCCATTCAAGAAGACAGGCTTTCAAAATTATAAGAGCCTTCAAAATTGTATTGGGGATAGTGAAGAATCTAAAATTAAGAGTTCCAGTGTTCCTTCCTAATTTACCCACACAGCATGCAGCAGGGTGAGAAGCATCTTAAGTTAGTGTGTTACCCAGAATGACTTGGCTGGATTACAACTTTGGCCAAGTTTAGCAAGATCAACTTCTTTTCCCCAAGCCAATCTGCTTGAGGATTTGAAAACTTGTCTCTCTGTTTTTCCTTTGAACAAAGAAACTCAAAGTTACCTTTCTGAACCTTCCTCTCAAATTGAGCTCTCAAGATGTTGTCAAGAGCAAATTTTCAAACAATCTACCAGCTTTTCAAGATCACTCAACAAAGCTGTCACTCAGCAACTCTGAAAGAACTGTGAAAAAGTACAAATTTCACTGGTCATAGAGTCTGAAAAGGTGCACTTGTTTTTATTCCAACCTGTTTGACCTTGAACAAATCACTTCCCCATTTCCGTTCAAGGATTTTCTCACCTATAAGAATAGCACCTCCCTTTTCTGCCTCAGAATCCATGAGGATCCGCTTGGATGGGGTGGACACATGCCAGACAAGTATGAGACACTATTACTGCTACACTGATGGGGCAAAAAGGAAGGGGATCTTCCAGGGGCAGGGGGCAGGAAGGTGAAAGGGGCAGTGCAAGGTGACACATGGATTTTAGAATGACGTACCCCAGGGATTATTCCCCAGGTCTGCTCCTGACAACGTTCCCTCCAATCTCTGGACCCTGATTTTCTTTTATAAAATAAGAGAAAGGTACCCCTTATTTGTTGTCAAGATGAAAGAAAATTATTTAAACCCCAATATTTAACACAGAGTAAGAACTCAATCAAGTTTTCTTCCCTCGTTGTAGTGGTTAAACATGCCAATTTTATAGCCAGATGATCTGGCTCCAGTCTTGGCTAGGTAGCTTCCTAGCTGTGTGGTCTTAGACTAGTGACTTAACTTCTCTGAGTCTCAGTTTCCCCATCTGTGCTGCACTCAGTCACTCAGTTGGGCCCTACTCCTTGCTACCCCATAGACTTTAGCCCACAAGGCTCCTCTGTTCATAGGACATTCCTGGCAAGAATATTGTAAGTGGGTTGCCATTTCCTTCTCAAGGGGACCTTCCCAACCCAGGGTCAAACCGCATCTCCTGCCTTGCAGGCAGATTCTTTACCGCTGAGCCATCAGGTAGGCCCATCCCCATCTGTAGAATAGGGGAAATGATAGAACCCAGTGCATAGGAATGGCATGTGAATTAAATGAGTAAATTATTTCAAAAGTCTTTAGAAAGAGGCCTGTCCATAGTAAGTGATACTTATCAAACTATTTTAATAAGAATTAACTCAAAGCTCTTCTTTACTCAAACTGTACTATAATAGTAAATGGAATTAACCAGATGAAAGGCTAAGGCTAACTCTTTTTTTTTTTTTTAAGGCTAATTCTTAAGCCAGCATCATGTCACCACAAAAGGACTAACTCCTCTCATCAGGAAGATCTACATTCCACATCCATATACACAAAAGAGAAAAAAAAAAACAGAAAACACCCCATCAGGTCATCCCCATGTCAAATGACACTATGGCTCAGAAAGATAGAAAAAGGACCAGCACAGATGTGCATAAAACCCTTCTCCTTGCTTTTGTAATTGAAATCTTTTCCTTCATGTGCTTAGTCACTGCAAAAGCTGAATTCATCCTCTGCCACCCAAGTTTCTCTAGGTAACTTATGAAATTTCTCACCTTGTACTTATTTAAAGAAAGAAATCTCTTTAACAAGTCAATTTTGAGGGCCTATGGTGTTCATTTGTTACAAAGGGATTTTTCTCTAAAATCATAGGCCAAGGTTTCATTTTGCCTCCACTTCGGTATCCTGGTCTGGAGCTATTTTATTTTAAACAACACAAAGTATAGACTGAAATTTCCCAAGAGCATTTCAAAGAGCAATTTCTCATTTCCTGCCCCTATGAATTTGTGTTCTTAAAATAGAATTGTGCTAAACAGTTTCTTCTGAAATCAGGTTAATATGAACATGAAAGGATGGAGCAAAAAAACTTGAAAAATAGAAGAACATTAAACCTTTTACAAAATCTATTTGTAAGAGGCTTCATCTCAGGCATGAGGAAGAAAACAAACAACTCATTAGTCCTTGCAGTTCTTAAATTTTAATTTACTCATTAGTTCACAAATATGTATTGAATGCCTTCTATATTCCAGAGGTTACCATCAGCATTTGAGTTTACAGATAAGACAGAAGGACAAGAAAAGAGATAAGTACAGTATATGTAGGAGCTGTGGCCAAGATAAGCATAGAGTATGGTTAGAGTTCAGATCTCACTGCCCTTAATCACTGAGAGATGATCAGGGAAGGCTTCCTGGAGGAGCATGTCATCAAGGACCTATAAAAGTCAGGTAGAGAAGGAAAGGGACTTGAACAAAAGGAGGAGTTAATGCCGGAAATCCAAGAGTCCCATAGACTAGGAGAGAAAACCCAGATAAAGCACGAAGGTTGTGAAGTTCTAGAAGATGAGGCCTGAGAGAAAGCCCAGACCAGACCAGGAACAGCTATCAAAAGTCAACTAAGGGATTTTATTTCTACCCTGAGAGTTGTAGGAAACCATTAATGAAATTCAAGCAAAGAAATAATGTGTTCATTTTTGTCTTTCAGAAAGATAACCTGGCAGCAGTGTAGATTGTTAGGCAAAAGCAATTTCAAATCCTGAAAGATGATGCTGTGAAAGTGCTGCACTCAATATGCCAGCAAATTTGGAAAACTCAGCAGTGGCCACAGGACTGGAAAAGGTCCATTTTCATTCCAATCCCTAAGAAAGACAATCCCAAAGAATGCTCAAACTACTGCACAATTGCACTCATCTCACACGCTAGTAAAGTAATGCTCAAAATTCTCCAAGCAAGGCTTCAGCAATACGTGAACCGTGAACTTCCAGATGTTCAAGCTGGCTTTAGAAAAGGCAGAGGGACCAGAGATCAAATTGCCAATATCTGCTAGATCATCGAAAAAGCAAGAGAGTTCCAGAAAAAACATCTATTTCTGCTTTATTGACTACACCAAAGCCTTTGACTGTGTGGATCACAATAAACTGTGGAAAATTCTGAAAGAGATGGGAATACCAGACCACCTGACCTGCCTCTTGAGAAACCCGTATGCAGGTCAGGAAGCAACAGTTAGAACTGGACATGGAACAACAGACTTGTTCAAATAGGAAAAGGCGTATGTCAAGGCTGTATATTGTGACCCTGTTTATTTAACTTATATGCAGAGTACATCATGAGAAATGCTGGGCTGGAGGAAGCACAAGCTGGAAGCAAGATTGACAGGAGAAATATCAATAACCTCAGATATGCAGATGACACCACCCTTATGGCAGAAAGTGAAGAGGAACTAAAAAGCCTCTTGATGAAAGTGAAAGAGGAGAGTGAAAAAGTTGGCTTAAAGCTCAACATTCAGAAAACTAAGATCATGGCATCTGGTCCCATCAGCTCATGGGAAATAGGTGGGGAGACAGTGGAAACAGTGTTAGACTTTATTTTGAGGGGCTCCAAAATCACCGCAGATGGTGATTGCAGCCATGAAATTAAAAGACACTTACTCCTTGGAAGGAAAGTTATGACCAACCTATATAGCATATTAAAAAGCAGAGACATAAGGAAAAAAAAATTTTAAATAAAAAGCAGAGACATTACTTTGCCAACAAAGGTCTATCTGGTCAAGGCTATGGTTTTTCCAGTGGTCATGTATGGATGTGAGAGTTGGACTGTGAAGAAAGCTGAGTGCCGAAAAATTGATGCTTTTAAACTGTGGTGTTGAAGAAGACCCTTGGACTGCAAGATCCAACCAGTCCATCCTAAAGGAGATCAGTCCTGGGTGTTCATTGGAAGGACTGATGCTGAAGCTGAAACTCCAATACTTTGGCCACCTCATGCAAAGAGTTGGCTCATTGGAAAAGACCCTGATGCTGGGAGGGATTGGGGGCAGGAGAAGGGGACGACAGAGGGTGAGATGGCTGGATGGCATCACCGACCTGATGGGCACGTGTTTGAGGAAACTCCAGGAGTTGGTGATGGACAGGGAGGCCTGGCATGCAGCAGTTCATGGGGTCGCAAAGAGTCAGACACGACTGAGCGACTGAACTAACTAACCAACCAGGCAGGGAAAGCGGAACCAGTTAGAAAGTCACTATAATGATCCAATGAAAAGTGATGAGGGGCAGGCATATGAGTGGTGGTGGTGGTGTAGTTGCAAAGTCTTGTCCAACTCTTGCGACCCCATGGACTATAGCCCTCTAGGTTCCTCTGTCCATGGGATTCTCCAGGCAAGAATACTGGAATGGGTTGCCATTTCCTTCTCCAGGGCATCTTCCCAACCCAGGGATTGAACCCAGGTCTCCTGCATTGCAGGCAGATTCTTTACTGACTGAGCTACAAGAGAAGCCTATGAGAGGCATATGAGAGGGATTGAGGAAAAAGGCTCCAGCGACCTGTATTTTATCACCTCCTACTCACCCCATCAGTAAGGGAGGGATTTCTGCCCTAGAGTTAGAGGGACTACCCAACACACAACACCAGACCCTGGACAGGTAGGCTGGATGGCAGTTCATGAGTCACATTCATTACAAGCCAGAGAGGAAGGGACCACACACCACAGGGCTACACGGAGAACAGGTCACATCCACGGGAACTGGAGGAGACAGATTTTGTAGTATCAAGAGGGTGAGTTGCCCCCCAGTTCCTGAAGAACGATGTGATTGGCTTGTTTGAATAACTTTGCAGGCCAACAGGGAGTGAAAGCCTGCTACTCAGGGATAACCAGGGATGACAGTGGTGAAGAATCTGCCTCCAGTGCAGGACACAAGAGGTCCCTGGGTGGGGAAGATCCCCTGGAGAAGGTAATGGCAACCCACTCCAGTGTTCTCGCCTGGAAATTCCATGGACAGAGGAGCCTGGCAGGCTACAGTCCATGGGGTCACAAAGAGTCAGACGTGACTGAGCACACTCTCAGTGATAAGCAGAAACTGTGTCTGGTCCCTTGATAAGAAGCATGGTTTACTGGGACCTTGTCTGCAAGAACAGGATGGGGAACGAAACACGTGGTTAAGTCATCTGAGGTCCTCCTGATTTTACCAGAAGTCAAGGCAGCACATATAGTTCAGTCTGATTGTAGGTCTTGCATCACAGCCCATTACTCATAGGACAGAGCGATGAATGGAGACAGGAGACCAAATGCCTCTGGTCTTTCTGATTTGGGAGGATGGATAGGTGATGGTACACCCGCCTGAGATAAAGGATTCAGAAGGTACATATTTTAAAGAGGTCATGATGTCTTCACTTTGGGCTTGTTGAGTTGACAAGATTATGAAAAGTCTGTGGGCTATGTTGGAAATAGAGGGAAGTTTCACTCTCCACCTTTGGGGATTCTTTCCCTTCACTCACTCCTTGGTCAATGGTCTTTGTTTTAAGTCAAAAGGTTGCGGGGCACCTTTTATGCAGCAAACTGAAACTGATACACGCATACTGGGAACTGAGATGAGAGCCGAAGTGTCCAAGAATGAGAGGACTGGCCCTAAAGGGTAACAAGAGACAAAGCAGGTGCAGGGGATGAGCTTGCTTTCCTTCCTTCCTATATTTCTAGACAACTGGCTTATTATTAAAGGTCCCTGTTGGGAAAATAATCACTGTCTTTATATCTACTGGGTCTTTTGGAAGGAATATTTAAGTATGCTTTGCCAGGTGGGGGCCTCCTCAACATGGCAGGATGCTTTCTCCAAGCCAGAAGGGAAAGAATCTATGAAGTTAGGTTTTCTGTGTGGGAAGATAATATGACTTTTAGAATTGTTTAAAGGTTGAGTCTCTGAGGTCAGGAAGAGCTGAGTTTGCATCTAGGCTCTGTTCCTCTCCTTTAAACTGTGTGACATGGCATCGGCTACTTAACCTCTCTGAGATTTGCTGTTTTTCATGAGTAAAATGAGGGTCATGGTAGTACCTATTAGGTTGTCCTAAGGATGAAATAGAAATGTTTCATTTTATGTCTGGCTTGTTATTTGTCGCTTCTCTGAAATAACCTAGCTTATGATATGAAGAAAAGCCAGGCCCCCCATTCTCTGACCTTGGTTCTTTATCTATAAAATGAGAAGTTTCATCAGAGGATCTCTAGGTCCCTCTTTATCACTAACACTCTAGGGAAGCAAAGTATAGGACAAATACCCTCTAGTATTCAAAACTTATAAGGCAAAAACATTCAATTTTTAAAAGGCATTTAAATAACTGTACTGCAGCTGTACAGGAAATTCTCATTGTTTTCTTGATTTTTTTTTTTCCTTTTAAAAAATATCGGAGAGCTACTTGTCCTGGTCAGCACCAAGACAAAGCATATCGCATAGGTTCTATCCCATCTGTTTTGTAGTTTGACTAGATATCATGCCTCAATTGCTTTCAGTAAAAAAGAATACATTTAGAAAGGATAGAATTTATCAAGTCAAAAGAGTGATTTTTCTCACTGTAATACTGTAACATGGTGCAGCAGTCTTGCCAAGCAGAAGGACTGCTGTGTGATGGTTAGATGTTAAGCCCTGTTTGATAATTTATTGGCTCTTCCTTGTTGTCCTAACAGATGCCTCCTGTATTCAGACAGGGCCAAGCCTATGGTCTTGGAGTCTGAGGTTATTTTCTTCCTCGTCCCAATCAAAGCAGACAGTGCCTCACATGCATGATGTTTATGGGTCTGTTCCCAGCCCTATTCTCAACTCCCCATCCATAAGGTGGGTCCAGATTGTAGCATCTTCCTTCTTTGTCACTCATAAATAAAGTTAGAAATCAGAAACAATGCATGTGCTTCTTCATGTTCCTATTGGAAATAGGGCAAGTCCTGGCTGGACCAGGGGCAAGAAGGCCCATGGATTTGATCTACAGAGAAAAGGTCAGACAATTAAAAATGAGTATATTAGTTATCTGCTGCTGCATAACCATCTCAAACTTACCAGCTGAAAACAACACACGTTTCACGGTTGCTGTGGGTTGGAAATTGGGGCTAATTCAGCTGATCCTCTGCTTCACAATTTCTCATGAGGTTGAAATTAAAGGGTTGGCCATGGTTGGGGGTCTTATCTGAAAGCTCAGTTGGGGAAAATCTGCCACCAAGCTTGCTCACAATACTGTTGGTAGGATTCAGTTCCTCGAGAGATTTTGGACTGAGGACCTTCATTTCTTTCTGGCTGCTGGCCAGAGACCATCCACATTCCTTTGCCGGGTGGGCCTCCCCAACATGTCAGGTTGCTTTCTCCAAGCCAGAAGGGAGAGAATCTACAAGCTAGAGGGAATCTATATTCTTCTCTAATCTAGTCACAGAAGTGCCATCCCATCACTTTCTCCATACTCTATAAGCTAGAAGTAAGTCGAGGAGAAGGGCTTACACAAAGTCTTCATGCTAGGAGGCAGAGATCACGAAGGGACATCTTAGAGCCTGCCTGCCACAGTGAAAGTCAAAGCCAAGCTGCTGTGCATGCCCAGGCAGTGAGGATAGTGGGACCCAGACATCACTCTGCTCCCCCAGCCACAGGCCCTAAAGCAGCACTGTGACTACCCCAGATAAGGAATTCCCCTTTGCAGTTTATCTATGCAACTTTACACAAAAGCACCACATAGATTAAAAATAGTCATCAGTCAAATATTCATATTCTTAATACCTGTAAAGATGGACAGCTCCATAAATAAAAGAGGTAGAGCATATGATAAACTTGAAAATTCATGTTCCAAGTGAAGGCACTCAAAGTTTTCCTCCCACCTCCACACCCTGCCCATTAGACACATTAGACACATTAGACACAGCATCTTCCAAATATCTCAGATATGTGGGCCAAACACAGCCCAAGTTTCCAAATGTGACCCGATTTTAGAGCTTGCTGCATCCAAGTTCCAGTCTTTTTCTTCTGGGAAGGGAGACAGAGCCCACAGTCTTGGAGAACTTGCTGTCAGCTTCCAACGCTCGTCTCAGAGAACCAGTCATAGCGTAATGGGGCCCATTTCTGGAAGCTAGGTCCCAGATTGCAAACCTCACTTTATCCAGGAATTATCTCACCGATGTTACAGCCATCCCTCACATCCTAGTTCTTTGTGCTTTATTCATTTAATAAGAGATCACTGAGCACCTACTCTGTGCCAGGCACTATGTGGAACATTGGTATTAGGATGTAAATAAGATTCCTGCCCTGGAGAAAGAAGAAGCAAAAAAATCAATACAGTGATGTTTTTTCTGTCCATAATCTCAGTCTGACCTGGCAGAGTCGGGACACCAAGAGGTGATGTCAGAGAAAAATTCAGAAAAGATGAATTTTTGGTTTGAGACAAGTCTTTAAAAAATAAGTATGTAGGTGTTAAGTACTGGTTTCCTGGGAGGCTCAGCGGTAACTCCTGCAATGCAGGAGACATAGGAGATGCCTGTTCAATCCCTGGGTTGGAAAGATCCCCTGGAGAAGGAAATGAAAACCCACTCCAGTATTCTTGTCTGGGAAATCTCATGGACAGAGAAGCCTGGTGGGACAGAGGAGCCTGGTGGGCTTCAGTCCACGGGGTTGCAGAGTCAGACACGACTGCACATGCACACGCAGATGCAGATGTTAACTGAAAATTAGTGCAGACCAGAGGGGATCAGAAAAAGGCAAAGAAGTCCATCTCAACAAGTAGGCCGTTAAGACAAAGAAGCCTGATGCCACCAAGAACCTGCAGTCCCATGCCCAGGGGCCTCCCGGGCCATACTAACAAGTGTGCTCTCAGAAAAGGAGAAATATCATATGGCATCCCTTACATATAGAATCTAAAAAGATATGATACAAATGAACTTACTTACAAAACTGAAAGAGATTCACGGACTTAGAGAAAGAACTTATTGTTGCCAGTGGGAAGGATGGGAGAAGGCATAGTTAGCATGGGATGGACATGTACACGCTTGCTGTTTAGCCACCAAGTTGTGTCTGATTCTTTGAGACCCCGTGGACTGTAGCCTGCCAGGCTCTTCTATCCATGGGATTTCCCAGGCAAGAATACTGGAGCGGGTTGCCGTTTCCTTCTCCAGCATGTACACGCAGCTATATTTAAAATGAATAACCAACAAGGACCTACCGTACAGCACATGAAACTCTGCTCAATGTTATGTGGCAGCCTGGAGGGGAGGGAGGGGAGTTTGGAGGAGAATGGACACATGTGTATGTATAGCCGAGTCCCTTTGCTGTTCATCTGAAACTGCCACAACACGGTTTGTTTATCAGCTATACTCAAATACAAAATAAAAAGCTTAAAAAAATTTGCACTTGACATGCAGGGCAATGAGATGCCCCTGAGGAGTTTCTGACAGAGACCACAGGCATGAAAAGATAGCATCTTAGAGAGCTCACTATGACTTCTGTGGGGGGGCAGGATTAGACAGAGTCAAGAGCAAATGGTGGAGCAGATGTGAGCTTCCTCAGTGATCCAGTGGAGACAGAAGAAAGGTTTGAACACGAGAGGTGTCGAGGGGCAGAGTTGGCAGGGTGAAGACAGATGAGAAGTCTGCCCAAATTGGGGCAGAAGGAATATGGATGATACAGAAGAGGCAAAAAAAAAAAAAAAAAAGGAATTCCTGCTAAAATCTCAGGGCCATTTAGAAGGAAGAAGAGTGCAGAGGACACCTAGATAGATGGCAGTACCAATCTCCAGAATAGCTGGTAAAGAACTTGAAGCAGCTTTGAACAAAAAGATGCTTAGGTTAATTTTGCACAGGTGGAGGGGAGCATTTCTGTGGCTCATTCCAGCCAAGATGAATAGTGGTTAAGTACACAGGCAGATCTGGAGCTCAGGGTGGGGATCTTTGCAACTTTCTTAAAATTATAATCTTCTCCCCAAGAGAGGATGGTTTCAGTCTTGTGCATGCAAAAGCCTGTGGAAAATTGATTAATAAACTCTAAAGTGTTAAAAATGAATGTTTGGATTTTGACTCTTTGCTGTCTCTGCAAACGGACATGATGTTTTTCTTATTCCACTGTGAGCCTAGCAGGTGTGATGTCACTTCCAAACCACTAGTCAGATGAAAGTAAAAGTCACTCAGTCGTGTCTGACTCTTTGCAATCCCATGGAATTCTCCAGGCCAGAATACTGGAGTGGGCAGCCTTTCCCTTCTCCAGGGGGTCTTCCCAACCTAGGGATCAAACCCAAGTCCCCTGCATCACAGGCAGATTCTTTACCAGCTGAGCCACAAGGGAAGCCCAGGAAGATGAAGATGCCTGTCAAATTCAGACTTGGAAGAAGGGATGACCCACCTTAAGGGACCATCTTCACTGTGATGTGTTATGAATATGTGTGTGTGCGTGTGATTTGTACACTTCAGAATTTATCCTTCCCAGTCATCATATTTGGCTGGGATCCAAGGAACATTCATACAGAAAGCTATGAAATATAATTGCTACCGTACATTTTGTACATCTCATCTTTGCTTTAATGACAAGTGTGGCTGCTTCTTCACCAATATCTGCCCCCACACCCTTTCTCAAACCTCAATTTTCTTGCCTGCTGTCATTCATATTCAAAGAATATTTATTGACCATCTGATACATTTCAGGAGCCCAGGTAGGCTCCTGTAGGAGCCCAGGTAGGCTGTGTGTAAAAAAAAGGAAGGCCACTATTAAAATGAAGACACCACCTTGAAAATAGAGTATATTAAACTAAAGGCACCCCTGAGTATTTTACCAAGGTGGGGAGTCTGACCCTGCAGGACCTCAGTTACTGGGAACCAAGGGCTACAACGAAGATGTTGAAGGAGGACCCAGGCTACAGGTGGGAATATAAGGGTCTATGTACGTATGTTAGTCACTCAGCTGTGTCCGACTCTTTGTGAACCCCCATGGACTGTAGCCCACCAAGCTTCTCTGTCCATGGAATTCTCCAGGCAAGAACATTGGAGTGGGTTACCATTCCCTTCTTCAGTTTAAGGGTCTGCTTGGGCCCTATTATTTACCATGTATAACTTTGCTTGATGTTGGTTTTCCCATCTGTAAAATAAGGCAGTAGGACTAGATTTGAGATCATTTTAGTTTTGATGAAGGCAAAACAGAGGGATCAGGAAAAGTCCATAGTGCAGAGGAAAGCCTGTTGGGGAGACAGCAAGTTTTTTTGGAAAAATGGTTGGCAAAGGAGCTGGTTACTCAAAGGAAGTGGAAGAGTATCAATTACAATTGACTATTTTACCTACTACTCATTTGGGGTTAAAAGTGTTAGTTCATTTATTCACTCATTCCTTCTGGAATGAGTGGAAGCCAACTGCAGTCCAAGGTCTGTGCCAGAAACAGACACATATCACTGGAAATAGATGGATATTACTGGTTCTTCCTTTTAGGACCTCATGGTCTATGGGGAGCAGAGCCATGAACAGATCACAGCAGTGGGGGATAATAAGTGCTAACAGAGTCTGTACAAAGTACAGTGGAAGCCGAAAGGTCTCAGGTGGCCAAAGAGGTGACACTTCATTCATCCAACTTGTCTTCCTCTAGCCTTAGCTCTGGAACAGGTACTAGTCCACCCTCAGGAGCCCCAGGGTGAACCGGATATGCAAGGTCCATATTCTACTATGGGGAACCTTATATCAGAACCTTATATCAGTGCTGGGTCTTATATGAAGACCCAGTACTGCCCAAAATAAATAAATAACAAAGCAATAAAAGAAAGTAGATGATGGGAGAAAGATGCTACTAGATCTTTTTTATTCTATGTTACCTCCCTTAACTCCAGTACTTTGGCCACCTGATGCAAAGAACAAGCTTATTGGAAAAGACCCTGATGTTGGTTGGTAAAGACTGAAGACGGGGGGAGAAGGGGATGACAGAGGATGAGATGGTTGGATAGCATCATCAATTCCATGGACTTGAGTTTGAGCAAGTTCCGGGAGATAGTGAAGGACAGGAAGGCCCGGCATGCTGCAGTCCATGGGGTCGCAAAGAGTTGGACACGACTGAGCAACTGAACTGAATCTCCCTTGCCTAGACCTTTTCCTTGCATGACCTCATTCATACAGCTCTCTCTAAAGGCCTTACCCATAATGCATCTACCCTGATAATGACACACCTCCTTCACCATCATCCCAAAATTCTGCACAGAAATGTGGAGGCTGGAATCACTTTGAAATTTAAGGGGAAAGAGATTTTGAACCACATAAACTAAAATCAATCCAAGAAGAACACAATCAAATAAAGGTTTTCCAGGGGTCTTCTTTAGAACTTTCAGACAACACTAAATGTACATTGCTGCCATTGAGAAGACGTAAGAGATTTTAATGTCTTCCAAAATATATTCAGGAATATGTAATGGACTACTTGGTGTTCATTTGAAATTCTGCTTCAGAATAAATCGCCAGAAAGAAGTTGTTTTATATTCCTTTTACTACAAATGCCTCACAGTGGAATCCATGGAGCCACACGCCTGCCTGCTAAGTCTCCTCTTCAGATATATACAAATGTCTTCCCAGCGTGCATTAATTTATCAGACACTGACACTGAAAACTGAGCAAATTTAGGCAAATCCAAAATTCTGCTCCCAGTGGAGCTGAGAGGCTGCGGTGGTTACTTGTTATTTCATATATTATAATGTCCCCTAGTTCTCTGAAAAGGCCCATCCCAGAGGTTCCCTTTTAACCAGAAAAATGACCTTCTGTGAACTTCAGTTTTCTTTCCTTACATAAAGACAGAGTAACCCCAGCAGTGGTGGGACTTTTCAGGGAAAGGTGATGAAGCCCTCACTTCATTTTTCTGTATGTAGTTCAGGGAACTTAAGGGATTTCCTTTCCCAAAGCAACCCCACCTCTGCCATTACCGCCCATCCCCCCACCGCCACCATAAACAATTCTCTAATGAGAGGAGCATCTCTATGGAATTCATCCAGGATATTCCTACCATGTAAAAACATCCTATGAGACAATCAGATCTTCTCACCCATAACGCTTCTACCCTGATAATGACACACCTCCCTCACCATCATTCCAAAATTCTGCATGGAAATGTGAACGGTGGGATCATTTTGAAATTTAAGGGGAAAGAGATTTTGAACCACACAAACTAAAATCAATCCAAGAATAACACAATCAAATTATTTAAAAGCAATGGTCAAAACTATGTGTACCAATTATAAAGCAATTATCTTTCATCTCAATAACCTCAGAGAAGCAGATGACACTACCCCTATGGCAGAAAGCAAAGAACTAAAGAGCCTCTTGATGAAACTGAAAGAGGAGAGTGAAAAAGTTGGCTTAAAATTTAACATTAGAAAACTAAGATCATGACGTCTGGTCCCATCATTTCATGGCAAATAGACGGGGAAACAATGGAAACAGTGAGAGACTATTTTTTGGAGGTTCCAAAATCCCTGCAGATGGTGACTACAGCCATGAAATTAAAAGACTCTTGCTCCTTGGAAGAAAAGCTATGACCAACCTAGACAGCATGTTAAAAAGCAGAGACATTTCTTTATCAACAAAGGTCCGTCTAGTCAAAGCTATGGTTTTTTCAGCAGTCATGTATACATCTGAGAGTTGGACTATAAAGAAAGCTGAGCACTGAAGAATTGATGCTTTTGAACTGTGGTGTTGGAGAAGACTCTTGAGAGTCCCTTGGACTGGAAGGAGATCCAACCAGTCCATCTTAAAGGAAGTCAGTCCTGAATATTCATTGGAAGGACTGATGCTGAAGCTGAAACTCCAATACTTTGGCCACCTGATGCAAAGAACTGACTCATTGGAAAAGACTCTGATGCTGGGGAAGATTGAGGGCAGGAAGAGAAGGGGACGACAGAGGATGAGATGGTTGGATGGCATCACCGACTCGATGGACATGAGTTTGAGCATGCTCTAGGAGTTGATGATGGACAGGGAGGCCTGGCGTGCTGCAGTTCATGGGGTGGCAAAGAGTCAGACACAACTGAGTGACTGAACTGACCTTTCAGCTCCAAATCCACCCTTTCTACTCTGTTTGTGATACTGGGTTGAGACTCTGCTAAGCACATTTCTCCCTGGCCATTCGGCTCCCTGCTGGGCTCAGCCAATAGAAGACATTAGAGGAAGGCGGTAAGTTTGGGGCTGAAGAAAAGGCTTGCTCCTTCCTATCTGCTTCTTGTTTCATTGATTGGTGTTGTCTCAGCAGAAGTCTCTCATCCTGCCAGAGGCAATGATTCCTGTCTCCTGTCAGCCTCAAGGTGTCCCCACGTTGGTACAACCAGAGACCAGTCAGGGAAACAGAAATGACACCAGTTAATGAAACGAAAGACTGAATATATATTTGTTGTTGTTCAGTTACTAAGTCATGTCTGACTCTTTGCAACTGCATAAATTGCAGCACGCCAGGGTTCCCTGTCCTTCACCATCTCTCAGAGTTTGCCCAAACTCCTGTCCATTGAATTGGTGATGCCATCCAACCTAGAAAACCAAAAAAGCAGAAAGGAGACAGAGATAAGACAAATAAGCAACCCCAGGAAGTAGCTGCCAGCCAAACGCTAAAACAAAGACATGGGCATTATCAAAACCTAAAAGCCTAGAGGAAGGACCCAGCAGAGCCTCTGAAGAGGAGCCTTGCCTGGTTGGTGTTGAAACCCCAGGAACTCAGAGGAAGAGGTTCGTAGAACTGGGAGTTGGCCTTGAAGGTAGGGCTGCTGTCTGGTTGGCAGAATCTGTAGAGGAAAACAATCTCACTTTAAGCCTAGACTGTGTCCACTATTGTGATTCAAGAGTGTCTAGGCATTTTTACTGAAGTTTTGAGATTGACCTAAGAGAAATTATATCAATTCATGTATTTATTTGTTAGTTTGCTTTTTTGTCTATTTCTTTGTTTTAGCTCAAGGAAGAGGAGATAGATTTTAATAATCAAGTGGCCAGTGAGAAAGGTTGGCGAATAAAGAGTAGGCATGGCATTCAATTCTCAGCTTGGTCTCTGACAAATATGGAATCCTGTGAGGAGAGAGAGAGAAATGGTAAACAGGCTTAAAAAATTGTATTCGTGAAATCCTTATAAAACACAAGGCACCAGGGAGACCTCTTAGATTTCCACATGGCAGAGTGTATCACACACTGCAGGAAATCAGTTCTTTGCCCCCCAGTTCCTGACAAAAGCATCTCTATCACCTGTCTGAAAGCTGCCTACTCAGAGGCTGACGGTTTAAATTGGAGAGACAAGAAACATTCATATAAGAGTAAAAGAAATTTTACCCTGAGACCTACTTTGCTGTGGCTTCATGAAATGAATGGTGTGTTGCTAAAAGAATTTTTACAAAGATCAATTTTCAAACTCAGAGACTGATACATGGGGTCAGGCAGATCAGGAAACACTATGATGGCACTCACATATCTTATTGTAATCACATAGCAATAATAATCACTCATATTTTTACTCTGCTTTACTCAATACACAGAGTTCTCAAAGAGACCATCTCATGAGCACTTCTCCAGAGACCTCTGCCACTGTCCCTAGGTCTTTTCCCCACATCAGAGACATATTATTCTCAACTAAAAAGATTCACAAACCCTAGAACTCAGCTCTTCATCCTGGTATTTGCCATGACAAAACAAGGGCAACAAGTCCTGCCTTGCTAATTGTTAATAAAATCTTCTAATTTAGTCTCAGTTTTTTTAATCTGTAAAATATGCTTATGACTGTGGATTATGATGATTTAAAAGCTTAGAATGTGACTCAGAGACAAAGAATCTACCTGCAGTGCAGGAGACTCAGGTTCTATCCCTGGGTTGGGAAGATTACCTGCAGGAGGGCATGGCAACCCATTCCAGTATTCTTGTGTGGTGAATCCTATGGACAGAAGAGCCTGGCAATATACTGTCCATGGGGTCGCAAAGAGTGGGACCCAGCTGAAGTGACTGAGCACACCCATACACAACATGCCCAAAATTGATGTGCCTTTTGGTTCCTGGATCTCCCTCTTTCTGGGATGGAACTTTCCCTTTTCCCATGTAACAAAATTATACTCATTTTCAAGGCCATTGCCTCAATAAAATGCTCTCTGCAACCCCACCCAAACGGTTTAATCACTACCTGCTTGGTAACCCCCATCTGACTTTATTCTTGCTTCAGCTATCACATGGCTATAGTGTTCTTATCTTCTTAATAGACTGTGAACCACAACAGGGCAAGGACTGTGTCTTTTTCCACTTTGTCGTATTTAGGAGAATTCAAGTTCAGTTCAGTCACTCATTCATGTCCAACTCTTTGCTACACCATGGGCTGCAGCATGCCAGGCCTCCCTGTCCATCACCAACTCCCAGAGCTTGCTCAAATTCATGTCCGTCACATCAGTGATGCCATCCAACCATCTCATCCTCTATCATCCCCTTTTCCTCCCACCTTCAATCTTTCCTAGCATCAGGCTCTTTTCCATTGAGTCAATTCTTCACATCAGGTGGCCAAATTATTGGAGTTTCAGCTTCAGCATCAGTCCTTCCAATGATTATTCAGGACTGATTTCCTTAAGATTGACCGGTTGGATCTCTTTGCAGCCCAAGGGACTCTCAAAAGTCTTCTCCAACACCACAGTTCAAAAGCATCAATTCTTTGGCCCTCAAGTTCCTTTATAGTCCAACTCTCACATCTATACATGACTACTGGAAAAACCATAGCTTTGTCTAGATGGACATTTGTTGGTAAAGTAATGGCTCTGCTTTTTAATATGCTGTCTATGTTGGTACTAGCTTTTCTTCCAAGGAGCAAGTGTCCATCACAGAGTTCAATTAAGGTGAATTAAATATGATGGAAGGGAATGAACTTTATTCACTGAAATTTTCAGCTCATCCTTTGGATCAGTTCTTCCCATGAGAACATACCCTTAGTTTTCTTTAATAAAAGCCAATGCAGATTTAGGATTCACTTGGAAGACTCCACTCATCCTTTGCCTTCTTAAATGCGGCTTCTCCTGGTTACATCTTTTCCAGAAAGACTGCATTCCCTCCAAAGTCATGAGTCTGAAACTTCAGTCTGCTTAACCATCCCTCAGGAATATTAAATTCATATTTCTCAGAAGAATGTGATGGAGACAGAACTCTGCATTTTCAATTAATTCCTTAGTAGTCCTGGTACCATAGGTCATAGAAGTGCACTTGGGAACACAAAGTCCTGGCTAGATGAATGGAGATCTCACCCCTCCTACCATGGAAGCTCCACATGCCTGCCCCCTCCCCACCCATCCACAGCTCCTCACTCAGCTGGTACCTGCTTTGCTCGAGGCCTCTTTGCAAGACTTTTCAAACAGCCAATAGGGAGAGTCAATTAGAAAGAGCTTTGATTGAAGGGAGAATGACCTTGATTCCAATACAGGCTCCATTCATGACTGGCTATTGGCTCTGTCCTGGAGGAGGAAATTTGGGGATATTATTACCAGTCCAGTTGGTTGTTGTGTGGATAAGAGAAAATGCATATAATAGTTCCTAATATAACAGATAGAAAAGGCAAAGGAACTAGAGATCAAATTCCCAACATTCATTGAATCATCGAAAAAGCAAGAGAGTTCCAGAAAAACATCTATTTCTGCTTTATTGACTACACCAAAGCCTTCAACTGTGTGGATCACAATAAACTGTGGAAAATTCTAAAAAAGAGATGGGAATACCAAACCACCTGACCTGCCTCTTGAGAAACCTGTATGCAGGTCAGGAAGCAACAGTTAGATCTGGACATGGAACAACAGACTTGTTCAAATAGGAAAAGGCGTATGTCAAGGCTGTATATTGTGACCCTGTTTATTTAACTTATATGCAGAGTACATCATGAGAAATGCTGGGCTGGAGGAAGCACAAGCTGGAAGCAAGATTGACAGGAGAAATATCAATAACCTCAGATATGCAGGTGACACCTCCCTTAGGGCAGAAAGTAAAGAAGAACTAAAGAGCCTCTTGATGCAAGTGAGAGAGGAGAGTGAAAAAGTTGGTTTAAAGCTCAACATTCAGAAAACTAAGATCATGGCATCTGGTCCCATCTCTTCATGGGAAATAGATGGGGAAACAGTGGAAACAGTGGCTGACTTTATTTTTTTTGTGCTCCAAAATCACTGCAGATGGTGATTGCAGTCATGAAATTAAAAGACGCTTACTCCTTGGAAGGAAAGTTATGACCAACCTAGATAGCATATTAAAAAGCAGAGACATTACTTTGTCAACAAAGGCCTGTCTAGTCAAGGTTATGGTTGTTCCAGTGGTCATGTATGGATGTGAGAGATGGACTATAAAGAAAGATGAACGCCAAAGAATTTATGCTTTTAAACTATGGTGTTGGAGTAGACTCTTGAGAGTCCCCTGGACTGCAAGGAGATCTAACCAGTCCATCCTAAAGAAGATCAGTCCTGGGTGTTCATTGGAAGGACCAATGTTGAAGGTGAAACTCCAATACTTTGGGCCCCTGATGCGAAGAGCTGACTCATTGGAAAAGACTCTGATGCTGGGAAAGATTAAGGGCAGGAGGAGAAGGGGGCAAGAGAGGTTGAGATGGCTGGATGGCATCACTAACTCAATGGACATGAGTTTGGGTGAACTCCAGGAGTTGGTGATGGACAGGGAGGCCTGGCATGCTGTGGTTTATGGAGTCAGACATGACTGAGCAACTGAACTGAACTGAGCAGATGTTCAACAAGAGAGCTTATTATTCTTTTTTTTCTCACTATGTGAGAAAAAATACACTGTGTGTATTTCTCACTGGTGAAATACACATAAAATTTACCATTTTAACCAATTTTAAATGCACAGGTCTCTAACTTTAAGTACAGTCACATTGCTTTCCAGCCAATACTGCCATCCATCTCCAGAACTCTTAATCCTTCCCACTGGAAATTTTGTACCGATTAAACATTAACTCCCCCTTCCTTCCTCCATTGTGATTTTGACCTGCATTTCCTGAATCAGTGGTGATGTTGAGCATATTTTCATGTGTTTATTAGCCATTTGTATATCTTTTGGGGAAATGTGTCCTCAAGTCATTTGCTCATTTTTAATTAGGTTTTTTGTTGTTTTTGTTTTTATTTGAAAGGGTTATAGAGAGAACTTTATTATTAGTAAGAGATATTATAGATTTATACCACATGATATTTTGTCTAAGAATCATTCCTTTCTTTTATCTTTTCATATTTACTATTTTCCACTTCATTTTTTTTTTTTTTTGCCTTGTGTGTCAAGATTTGTTAGCTTCCTATCTGTTAGTTTTGTAGGCGATTAGCATCTTTTTAATAATAGTATGCTATATCAGAAACATACAAATGATTGGGGTTATCTTTCTCTGAATAACCTCTTCTATTTTCTTATTCTGATTTGAGAATCTTCCTAGTGTCTTGTCATGAAGACCTAATGGCACAACCCTCTGCCTTTGACTTCAAATGCAAGTCTTGTGAATACATAATGACCGGATTCTCAGGCTGATTGTTCTTATTTCTAAGACTATCACTTCTCATAGCACATAGGAAGCACAATAAAAAAAAGAAAAATGTAGAAGTTAAATATACTTTTATTGGTTAGAAGCTTATGTCACACTTGGGGAGAGGATTCGGTATGCTTTTTTATATATTTATGTAATATAATAAAATAAATATATAATTTACATGAAATATTAGTAGACTGCTCATCAGTTCAGTTCAGTCACTCAGTCGTGTCAACTATTTGTGACCCCATGAACCACGGCACACCAGGCCTCCCTGTCCATCACCAACTCCCAGAGTTCACCCAAACTCATATCCATTGAATCAGTGATGCCATCCAGCCATCTCATCCTCTGTCATCCCCTTCTCCTCCTGCCCTCAACCTTTCCCAGCATCAGGGTCTTTTCCAATGAGTCAACTCTTTGCATCAGGTGGCCAAAGTATTGGAGTTTCAGCTTCAGCATCAGTCCTTCCAATGAACACCCAGGACTGATCTTCTTTAGGATGGATTGATTGGATCTCCTTGCCATCCAAGGGACTCTTAAGAGTCCTCTCCAACACCACTGTTTAAAAGCAACAATTCTTCGGCACTCATCTTTCTTTATAGTCCAACTCTCACATCCATACATGACCACTGGAAAAACCATAGCCTTGACTAGACAGACCTTTGTTCATTCTAGTGTATATAATAAGCAATCACTTTTATGGGTCATATTTTTGGCTCTCAAATTTTTTTAATTGATTTTTGCCTGAGCAGAAACCCAAGAGTTAGCCAGGTTGGTGTGTTTTTTTTTAAGCCATTTATTTCATCATAACATTAATTACTACTGCCTAAATGAGGAAATTTCAGAAGTCCTACTGGATTTGGAAAGGACCAAAGGGAAACAACCACCTGTGCCGTAAATGAGAGGGATCTTGGATGAGAAAGAGCCAGGGCTGGAAGCTCAGTCACTGTAGGTGGACCAGCGCCCCATCACCCTGCACTACTGTCCTCCCAAAGGGCAGAGATTCAGCCCAAAGGAAGTGTGGCATCAGCCATGCTCTGGACAAAAGTTAACACTTGCTTGTAACCAAGTTCTAGGCGACCTTAAAGCCTCTAGAACATCGGAGAGACCTAGACGAGTCTGCCCTAGGAGGAGAGTTTTACAAATGTCAGGTTTTTCATCTGTTCTTCCCTTCATCTTTAATCTGGGACATTAATCTGACCTCTGCCTTCACCATGGGCTAAAGAGAGCCAGAGATGCCTGGAGCACTGTTTTTCGGAAAGGTGTGGTCCAGGGACAAGCTACTCCAGAATCAAGGAGGGGAGGGGGTATTGATTTAAAATGCAGATTCCTGGGTCCCCCCACCCCAGACCTACTGCATCAGAATATCTGAGGATGACTCCAACAGAGGATCCACTGTGACCAGCTCCCTCAGGGATTCTTCCATCCTCTAAGAACCACTGGTCTAGGCCTAGATCTGTTAACACATGTCAGAATGACACAGTGAAGCGTTCACTGGCATTCCCAGAGTCAGCCATCTTCCCCATAGTGACAAGGACTTAATGTTAAAATGAAATCTTTATTGTTCAGTTTTTGTAGAGCAGATGGGAAATGGGACTATTCTCTGGTCTTGAGTTTCTGCTAAAGTTGCAATGTTGAAAAAATAAATAACAAACACCCACACATTTTAAAGAGAAGCTTTGGGCTAGCCTTGTAGTTCTTGCCAAGAGACAGAAAAATCAGTTCTCCACTCCTGGCTTTGTGTCCTTGTCTTATGTCTGCTTTTAGCTTATACCAAAAAGAGATGAGAAATTCAAAGGATGTTGATCTGAGAGAAAGTTTCTTTGAAGAGACTTGTCAACCTAGAGCCCTGTGGCATTTTGCCTCTCCTTCCCTTGGGGGAGTTGCTTCCCATCCCTGTCTGAAGCCAAAAGAGGCAAAGCTTCAGGGGATTTCCTTTTTGACATTAGGGTCACCCCAGAGTTGGATGTTTGCTGAGCTGCAGAAATTCAAAGTTTCATCCTGAGCTGTTACTGAAGAAGAACTTGGTAAAAAGCATTCTTGGAAGATGGAGGCTCTGGACCTCTGAAGCTAGATGGAGTACAGTCTGGTGCCCGTGACTCTTCTAGAAAAGTCTGGAGGTGAGCGTTTGACTGGAGCTGCCCTGAAGACAGGGATTGGCGAGACCACATCTTCAATGTGAGCATCTGCACTTTCACTAGAGGAGGGGCAAAGTGACAGTTTCCAAAGCCCATAGTGGACCATCTTGAAAAGACCTCACCCAGAGAACTTCCTGGGAGAGTGAGGAGCCCCCAGAAGGCTTTGAGGGGCAATTTGGCTTTGAGCAGCAGTGGGAGGTGGGGGGAGGACAGAAGATGTCTGCCTGCACACTGCTTGGATCAGGGAACAGCCAGGAGGGAGGATGGTGTGGATATCTGAATATCTCCACAGGAGGAAGTCAGCTCCTGTAAACCCACTGTAGAGAGGGTCCTACAGCAGATTTTAGCTCCCAGCTTCCCTGTGGCTAAGACTGTAAAGAACCTGTCTGCAGTGTGAGAGACCTAGGCTTGATCCCAGAGTCGGATAGATGCCCTGGAGAAGGGAATGGCCACCCACTCCAGTATACTTGCCTGGAGAATTCCATGGACAGAGGAGCCTAACTGACTATACAGCTCATGGGATCACAAAGAGTTGATCACGACTGAGTGACTAACATTTTCACTCTGCACATCACCAGTCATATTGGATTTTACCCTTTTCCTCCTAACAATTTTCTCCACTCTAAACTTGAAAAGCAAAGTAGCTGCACAGAAATAAAAAAGGAGGGTCAGAAGAGGAATGTGGAGGAAGTTTGAGAAATAGACCACACTCGGCTTATCCACATCCTGTTATAGAAAATTTCTAAAACCTTCCATTTTGTATTGGAGTGTAGCTAATTAGCAATATTGTGTTAGCTGCAGATGCATAGAAGAGTCTTACATACACATGTATCCATTCTTCTCCAAACTTCTCTCCCCTCCAGGCTGCCCCATAGCATTGAGCAGAGTTCCATGTGCTATACAATAGGTCCTTGTTGGTTATCTGTGTTAAATATAGGAGTGTGCTCATGTCCATCCCAAACTCCCTAACTACACCTTCCCCCACCCTTCCCTGATGATAACCATGAGTTCATTCTCTAAGTCTGTGAGTCTGCCTTCTAAATAAGTTCATTAACATCTTTTCTCTTTAGATTCCATATATAAGGGATAATGTAGGATATTTCTCTCTGCTGTGGAATTTTATAATTAGCCTGAGCCAAGAGAATGAAGCATGGAACAGGGTCAGCAAACATTATGCTTTGCTTTAGCTTGGACTAGACTTTCCAATTATTGAAAATCAGACTGCTCCTCTACCTGAAAATGCCTGCGAAAGCCATGGACTCTGCCACGGAGATCATCCAAGGCTGGGAAGGGATGACCGATGGAACAGGACGGAGGAGCAAAATAAGCAGTTTCCTGCTTGGACTGTCTTGAGTTTCACCTGCTCAATAAACCAGTTAAAAACCCTGTCGTCCCCAGAAGCCCGTGTGTGCTTCTTGTCAATGACACTTGAATGACCAAAAACTTGAATATTTTATATGCTGTCAGCATAAGATATCTGGCCAGACTTTGACCTTGGACACTTAGCAACACATTCCAAAAAGCAATGGATCACATGACTGACCAACCACCTGCACTTCATAGTAGACATCACATCTTTTTTTTGTTATCAGATAGTAGCACTTGGAGAAATCAGGACAAGGAATAAGGAGAAGATGGTAAACAATTTCCTCTCTAAGTCTCTCAAGCTCCATTGCTAACTAAATATTTAGCCCTTTTCAACAGAGGGCAAGAAGAAATGTTGTATCAGTCCTGGTTTCTGTGAGATTAGTGGTTGATGCAGAGGCTTCTTAACCCAAAGCAATGGTTCTTGGGCTGCTAAGGCTAATAGACAAGAATGAATGAATGACTGAACACTAACAAGAATGTTAGGAAAATAGGATCCCAACACCAGACTGAGAGAGTTGATCAATCCAAGGCACCCAGATATTGAACCAAATATTAGGAAAAAGAGTCAGGAGCCTATAGAGATGCAAGGCGAACTGGCTTAGTGGTCTTGAGCAATTCATTCTCCAACAAACTCTTGAAGTTTGTGGTTTCTTTTTCACAACTGCAAGGGAACAATGAGTGGGTGGGTTCTTCTGCTTAAAGAACCAGAAGTAGACAGGCAGCCCTCGTCTTTCATCAATCATCGATTCTGGGATGGGCCTAACAGACACCAGATGGACACCACAACACTGGGGTCTGCTACAGCACACGACTGTGTAACACAAATTTGCTCATACACAACTGGTAAATTGGGAGTGATAACAAAATAGCACAGAAGTCACAGTCAGTCAGTCAGTTTAGTCACTCAGTCATGTCCGACTCTTTGTGACCCCATGGACTGCAGCACGCCAGGCCTCCCTGTCCATCACCAACTCCTGGAGTTTACTCAAACTCATGTGCATTGAGTCAGTGATGCCATCCAACCATCTCATCCTCTGTCATCCCCTTCTCCTCCTGCCCTCAACCTTTCCCAGCATCAGGGTCTTTTCCAATGAGTCAACTCTTTGCATCAGGTGGCCAAAGTATTGGAGTTTCAGCTTCAACATCAGTCCTTCCAATGAATATTCAGGACTGATTTCCTTTAGGATGAACTGACTGAATCTCCTTGCAGTCCAAAGGACTCTCAAGAGTCTTCTCCAATACCACAGTTAAAAGCATCAATTCTTCTTTCTTTATAGTCCAACTCTCACATCCATACATGACTACTGGAAAAACCATAGCTTTGACTAGATGGAACATTGTTGGCAAAGTAATGTCTCTGCAATTTTTTGCCAGCATGGCAATAACTTGTGCTACAAAAACAACAACAACAACAACAACAGCTTTTGAACATAAAATACACTGCACAGCTGTGTGCAGAGAGCCATTAAAAAATCCAGTACTCAACACTCTGCCCAAACCCACCTTCTTCATGAGGAGCAGTTTCCCACATGGTCTGTTGGGTAATTGCTCCCTGCACCATTCTGCTTGATCTTCGAGCACTTTGTTCCTGTATCCTGAGAGAGGCAGTCCTGCCCCTACCCTACACCCTTCCTCAAGGCACTTCGACCTTGTCTTAGAGGTTCTGCCTTAGAGGTTCTGTCTGCAGTTCTGTCTTTACTGGAGTATTTCCTTCTTTATTAGAAATTAAACCTGGTTTTCGCTCTTGTGTTTTTATGTGCCAGCCTCTTTCTTATGATGCTTCCGGCTTTTCCTGGTGCTGTGATAGGGAATGAAGCTAAGTGACGTGCCGCGACATGCAGCGCACACTTTTGTAGGATGGGAGGTGTTTTATGATTACATGGGCTTGCCTGGTGGCTCAGATGGTAAAGAATCTGCCTGCAATGCAGGGAGACCTGAGTTCCAGCCCTGGATCAGGAAGATCCCCTGAAGAAGCGAATGGCAACCCACTCCAGTATTCTTGCCTGGAGAATTCCATGGACAGAGGAGCCTGGCGGGCTACAGTCCATGGGGTCGCAAAGAGTTGGACCCAACTGAGTGACTAACACTTTCACTTTAGAATTATATATATGCCTTTACAGGTGAATTGCTTTGGCTTCCTCCCTGCAGGAGCCCAGCAGAGGAACATCTGAAGAACCAGGGTCCCTGCGGCCACCCCAGATGCATCTCAGGGTCTTCTGGGTAAAGCTACCCAGGAACCTGGCTCACCATCCTATCTTAGCCCATCCCCATCAATGCATTGTTTGGGGCTTGCTCCGAAGAGATTTCCAGACTGATACATCAAAGCACATTCCTAATTCCTCTTGAGAGTCCCTTGGACTGCAAGGAGATCCAACCAGTCCATCGTAAAGGAGATCAGTCCTGGGTGTTCGTTGGAAGGACTGATGCTGAAGCTGAAACTCCAATACTTTGGCCACCTCATGCAAAGAGTTGACTCATTGGAAAAGACCCTGATGCTGGGAGGGATTGGAGGCAGGAGGAGAAGGGGATGAAAGAGGATGAGATGGCTGGATGGCATCACCGACTCGATGGGCATGAGTTTGAGTAAACTCCGGGAGTTGGTGATGGACAGGGAGGCCTGGCGTGCTGCGATTCATGGAATCGCAAAGAGTCGGACACGACTGAGCGACTGAACTGAGGTGAACTGAATTCCTCCAAAAGCCTCAAGAGTGCCTCCCAGGGGCAAGAAAAAAAAAGGAACAAAAATGACAGGCTGAAGTCCAGGGTCCCTCAACTACAGGAGCTCCACTTTCTCTGCTTCTTGTATCCGGGCTCCCCAGACAGTGGGGTTTGGTACTTTTTTTTTTTTAACGATTGCTCTGATGGTATCTAACTTGTTGTGTAGACAGAGATATCCAGCTGGCTGATGACTGAGCAGGAGAGGGAGAAGAACCCCAGGATTCCAGCACTTGCTTTGCCTGGTTTGTTTCTCTTTGCCTTTGTTTTCAAAGACCAAACAGAAACGGGACATTTATATGACTCACCCAAGTTTGCATAATAGTAAATGCATCCACATGATGAGAGCATCAACCAGTTCCCTGAATGCTCTTTCCTTAAATGAATCCCTAATTCATGGGAAAGAAAATGCAGCGGCCCTTGGTACTCTTTAAATAATGCTGAAGCTGCGGCCAGACTGCCAAAAGGGAAGGCAGGTACAGCGAAAGTCATTGTTTATTGCTCCACCCCCTATTTTGTTAGCGTCTTCCAAAGCCTTCAGAATGTTCAATAGGTCTTGTCAATGCTGTTTCTATAGTGACTTCTGATCATGAAAAAAGGTATGTTCAGTCGAGATTGGAGATATTGTAGACATGGAACTCATATTCCACTGAAGATCGGCAAGGCAGCTAGCTACCTGCAAGCTATTTTTCTTCAAAAGAGAGATGCTTCTAAAAAGGAGCTTTATTCCCAGCTTATCATATACCGTGGTAAAATGTGAAAGTTGGAGCGGGTTTTTGAGGCCTTCAACTACAATCCCCTCATTTTACACAGGGGGACAATGAGGCTCAAAGAGGTTAAATTACTGCACCATAATGCAGGATGCTAACTGGCAAGTCTGATTTTCAAACTGTCGCTCTTTTCTACCTTTCTCCTCTTAATCAGCAGATGCCTTTCAGTGTCTGTCCGTCTATTTCTATTTTGCTAATAAGTCACAGAAAACAAACTAATGGTTACCAATGGGGAAAGAGGGGAAGGATAAAGTAGGAGCTTGGGATTAAAATAAATACACACTTTATATAAATTAGGTAACTAACACGGATCTTCTGTATAGCACAGGGAACTCTACTCCAATAACCTACACTGGAGGAGAAAGTAAAGAAAAGAATATATATATTTATATATATGTATGACTGAACCACTTTACTATACATCTGAAACTAACAAAATATGATAAATCAAATCTATTTCAATAAATTATTTTTAAACAAACAGATGCCTTCATTAAAACCACAGGGAACAAAAAATGTTTTGTGTGGGAATCCTCAAACATCAACAGTTTTTTCAATAACCATCTTGGCTTCTTTTATCCAAAACCAACCTTAAACAAAGGTAAGCAACCACCTTTAAAAGTGGAGGCAAAAGCACAAAACATAAACCCCACAGTTCAATAAAATGATGGATGATCCAGGGCAACAAGGTAACTAAATATTAACTGTAACATTAAACAAGCAGTTAACAAAGATTAATCTTCCAGTCTGTACACAGAGTACACAGATAACTCATTAGCTTGCTAATTCCTTTTTTTTTTTTTCCTCTCTCTCTCTCTTATTCTAAGTAAATGTCCCTCTTTTTTAAAAAATGAGTGATCTTGTCTGTGTGGGAGGGAATGGGCAAAACAGAAGTGAGCATCATTTTCTGAAGGATGTCCAAGGTGAGCGAAGTTGATGGGCATTCAGTCAGAAGGAACTGTGATCCACACATTCTTTTCCCAACACTGCCAAGTCTATGATGATCTCTCTAATTACCTAGGACTGCTTTGCAGTTATTTTCATTCCAGTATCAGAAATCCTATAACTGGCCTTTCATCTGGAATTTTAGCTACTAGAAATAAAAGTATTTCTCTTTTGAAAGTCATGTTTGTATCCACAGGAAAGGAAAATCATTCTAAGGGGAGGTCTCACTTGTGGGTTTTTATCTTAAGTGAGAAAAACAAAACATCAGGCTGGTTTCTGTGGGGTACAAATATAGAAGAGACATGTAAAGTGCTTCAATTATAATGAGATAGTTGGGGAAACGGAAACCTTGGGAGCTAGCAGACTTCACCAGCCTGGGATTTTACAAGTGAAAAGGCTGAATTGCAGACTTCCCAGGTGGCTCAGTGGTAAAGAATCCATCCATCGGCCAAAGCAGGGAATTTGGGTTTGATCCCTGGGTCAAGAAGATCCCCTGGAGGAAGAAATGGCAACCCTCTCCAGCATTCTTGCCTGGAGAACCCCATGGACAGAGGAGCCTGGTGCTTGAAGTCCATGAAGTTGCAAAAGAGTAGGACATGACTTTGTGATTAAACAGCAAAACAACAACATAAGGCTGAATTGTTTTGTATTAAAATAGTGTTTATATTGTCAGAGGGATATGAAACAGTGAAACTGACTACAACACCCAGCTTCATTTCCCATCAGTAGCCACTATGAACCACGTAAAAATATGAGCACATTTATACAAACTTCAATATTCCCCCCTTTCCTCTTTGTTTTTACTAGTATTAAAAGGTAAAACCAAGGCACATTAAAATCTTGAAGAGTTTATCTGAGAAAACATCCAACCAAACAGAGCAGTGCCAAATCAAAAGTGGTTAGGGGTGCTCCACTAACAGGACCTACGGAAGAGGTTTTTATAGAGGACCCACTTACGCAAAGCAAGGAAATGATTTGATTGGCTATAGCTCACTCAGTTGCTTATTTAGGAGAGCCTACAGGGCTATTTGTGATTGGTTGTCCTTCAGTTTCACTTTCTCCAATTTGAATGTGGGGCCTCTGGCTTGAGTTTTGATTCTCTAGGCATTAGACCCACCCCCAGTCTAAGCACCCTTTGTTTAAAGACTTTAATACTAGCTAAGTGTCATTTAGACTTTGTGAAGTTTTTGATAGGCAAACCCTCTTCTAATTTCTATAAGTCTTCCATAATGAGTCTATGTGAGTCTATAGGTTGATTCAAAAATAGAAATAATCAAGTAATATAATTAGACCTATAAAGAAAAATGATACTTTCTAACTGTGGTACTGGAGAAGATTCTTGAGAGTCCCTTGGACTGTAAGGAAATCAAACCAGTCAATCCTAAAGGAAATCAACCTTGAATATTCATTGGAAGGACTGATGCTGGAGCCAATGTTCCAATACTTTGGTCTCCTGATTGGAATAGCCTAGTCATTGTAAAAGACCCTGATGCTGGAAAAGATTGAAGGCAGAAAAGGACAGCAGAGAATGAGATCACTGACTAAATGGACATGAGTTTGAGCAAACTCTGGGAAATAATGGAGGACAGAGGAGCCTGGTGTGCTGCAGTCCATGGGGTCACAGAGTCAGACACAACTTAGCAACTGAACCATAATATATATATATATATATAGTGTTGTACAAAAGAAAATATTCCTAGCAACAAAGTCTGTTGAAACCTCTTTTCACTTCTTTGTGACTTTCTTCATTCACTCAGGCTGTGCCCTAATGCTCTCCTTTTTTATACCCTGTATCATTCTCTTTCATGGATTCTTTTTTCATCCTGCTAAAATATCTCCTGAATAATTTTTTCCGTGTAGGATATGTGAGAAGTAAATTCTGAAATAATACATGTCTAGAAGTGTTTTGTTTTGACCTTAACCTGACTGATAGTTTATCTAGATAGAATTTTAGACTTAAACCATTTTCTCTCAGAATTTTAAAAACAATGCCCTGTACCTACTGCTCCCAAAGCTGCTGATGAAAATAATTAGGTCCTTTGTTGATAACACCTGCTTGTCTCTCTTAGGCCCTAAAAGAGTCTCTTTCTAGCCTAGGATTGCCAAAATATATATCTTTCTTTAATCCAGGATTTATCTTTTCCAGTTAATCCAGCTCATCTCTCAGTGCCTGTTTCCAGGTGAAGATTCAACTTCTCAGCTCAGAAAATGATTTTTCTTTTTTTCTTGATTACTTCATTTCCTGAATTATTTTTGTTTTCTTCTTCTAGACTTACAATGGGATGGATGTTGAACCCCTGGATTTATTCATGTTTCTTTAATTGCTTCTCCTGTTCTCCATCTGTCTATTCATGCAACCTCCTAGACTTTATCTTTGTGGTCAGTTATATTGATGTTACTATTTAAGCCACCCACTGATCTTTTGAATTCAGCATCATATTTCTTTTAAATTTCTCGTGTGTAATTTTTATTTGCTGACTGCTCAATTTTTCATGCTGACCTATTTGTATTATATTGATACAATATGCTGTCAAATTTTAAAATAATACATAGTTTTATGCTTGTTTTTAAGTGTCTTGTGCATCTTGGATTTACTCTGTTGTTCATCTTGGTCTTTTATCATACTATTGTGGCTGCCTCAAATCAGATGATCTCTAGTTTTGCAATTATACTTATGAATGAAAGAAAATCTGGGCTCGTTGTGGGCACTGTTATAGCTTTCCTGGGCAGCTGTATATATCTTTTATGCCAGTAATCCTCCCCCTTTGAGTAGTACCATGTTTAAATGCCCATTAAAACAAGTTAAGCCCCACCATCCTACTTGCTGAATGTGTCTCCTGGCTCTTTCAGAGTTCTGCTGCAGAGATTCCTACATGTGTCAGGCACAGATCTTTCTGGTTTGTCTGTTTCAGGCTCATCATCATGCCCACATGCTTCTGCTTCTGCTACTAGAATTCTCTCTTTCACTCTATTGGATCCCAGTCTGGAGCAGCACACCAAGTGGGATTGTGTTTTCAGTAAAGTGAAAATGTTAGTCGCTCAGTCATGTCCAACTCTTTGTAACCTCATGGACTGTAGCCCGCCAGACTCCTCTGTCCATGGGATTCTCCAGGCAAGAATACAGGAGTGGGTAGCCATTTCCTTCTCCAGGGGATCTTCCTGACCCAGGGATCAAACCCATGTCTCCTACACTGCAGACAGATTCTTCACCATCTGAGCCACCAGGTAAGCCCATGTTTTCAGTAAACCACTGGCCAATTCAGCCTCTTCACAACATAAAAGTACAAATGAATGTGTGGCTGTAGGATCTATCTACTCTCCCCAGCCATCTCCAGATAATGCTGACCTGGAAGTATTTCCAGGGTGTTTCTACTAAGAAATAAATTTCAAGATTTAAAACACCTATAGATAAGAGGACAGACTTGTGGTTGCCAGTGGGGAGAAGGAAGGTGTGGGAGGGATGGACTGGGAGTTTGAGATCAGTGATGCAAACTATTATATATAGAATGGATAAACAACAAAGTCCTATTGTACAGCCCAGATAACTCTTTCCAACATCCTGTGATATACCAATGGAAAAGAATATGAAAAAGAATGTATATGTATATGTATATGTATAAGTGAATCACTTTGTTGTACAGCACAAACTAACACAACATTGTAACTCAACTTTACTTCAAGAAAATACATTTTTAAAAATCTGTGTATAATGTGTAAGTTAGCATGTACAAAACTACACCAAAAATAAATGATAGACACCCTCAGCAAAATAAACACTGAGCAGGAAAAAAAAAAAAAAACCAGCAGAATTATGGAATCTTTTAGGAGAGAGGCTGAAGGCTTTCTGTACTCTTCATATAAAGATGAATAAAATTCCACTGGTACAAACTGACCCAGTACCAACCAAAACCTTACTTGGGATGTTTTTATCCTGGGGTTTTGAGGGAATTAGAATGGAGAATTGGGGGATGGAGAATGGAGAAAGAGGGCTTCCTTAGTGGCTCAGTAGTAAAGAATCTGCCTGCCAATGCAGGAGCCCCAAGTTCAATCCCTGATCCAGGGAGATTCCCCCATGGCATGGAGCAACTAGGTGTGTGCACCACAGCGACTGAATCTGTGCACTTGAGCCTGGGCACCATGGGCCCTACAAGAGAAACCACTACAATGAGATGCCCACACACTGCAACTAGAGAGTAGCCCCTGCTCCCCGAAACTAGAGAAAAACCCATGCAGCAGTGAAGACCCAGCAGAGTCAAAATAAATAAATGAATAAAATTAAAATTATTAAAAAGGAAATAAAAAAGAATGGAGAAGGAAAGACATAAAAATTGTCATTACAATTGAATTTATTGCTGACTTGAAGATTAGAGCATGTTCATACCTAAGCCAGGTTTCTCCACCTTACCTAAAAAAAGTTGGTGGCCAAAAAAGTTCATTTGGGTTTTTCTGTATACTGTTATGAAAAACCCCAAAAAAACTTTTGGTCAGCCCAATATAAGAGCTGATCTGAGGCAGGACAAAGGAGGGCTCTGTTTCAGGTGACATATAAGTCTATTCCATGGCAGTTCAGTTCAATCACTCAGTTGTGTCCGACTCTTTGCGACCCCATGGACTGCAGCACACCAGGCTTCCCTATCCGTCACCAACCCCCAGAGCTTACTCAAACTCAGGTCCATTGAGTCAGTGATGCCATCCAACCATCTCATCCTCTGTCGTCCCCTTCTCCTCCCACCTTCAATCTTTCCCAGCATCAGGGTATTTTCAAATGAGTCAGTTTTCCACATCAGGTGGCCAAAACAGTCTTCTTCCAAAAAAAAAGGAAGAGGAAAGAGTGTCATGGTAGGGAGTTCCCCTCATCTTAAAGCCACCTGTGACCACACCAGGACTCAACAATACTAGCCACCAACCTGTTAAGGCCAGTGTGTCCATGTTCTTTTTGGCTCCCATCTTTAGCCACGACCTTTGGGGCAAATGCAAAGTTGTGATTAGGATGGTGAGTGGGCGGGTGGGAAGGGACCTGCTGGAGAGAGACAAGGAAAAAAGAAAAGATGGTTCCAGAATGAGCTACAAAGGAGCTGATCTTGGATGAGAAATGGACTCCCAGGGCACTGACCAGCCAGGGCCGAAACCAGTGTCCAGGGAGTGTGGTCAGCCCTGGGGATGATGAAGGAGAGGCTTCTGCTGGGGAGAGTATTTTCCAGAGAAATTAGGAATGCAATTTCAAGAGACTGTTGTCAAATGAGTCTTAATGCAATGGGCAAAAAATCATAATAATGTATTATAAAGCACATGAATTAACTTTAAAGAAAAAAAAATTTAAAGAAAAAGCTACTAGCAATAGACAGACCCTCATCCATAGCAGATTTAGCATTAACAAAGAAAGAAAGGAAAGAAGGGAAGGACAAGTAGCAAAACCACAGGCAGTGGTTCTCTGAGGGGTCACAGGGTACATGTTGGGCAGAAAGGGGAGGGCATTTCTCTTTAAAGTTTGGATTTTTCAAACCCATAAGGAAATTGTGGTTGAAGGAAATTAGAAGGCTTCACAATAGTTGCTTTCCTAGTGGGTGTCAGAATTTTGAAACCTGATCAGTTTCGTTCAAAGTGAGACTTTGAAATCTCCATGCAACAACCGACATAAATAGTATGCAGAGAAAGAATGGCAAAATATTTCTTGAGAAGCTCAACTGTGATTTACATGGCTCAGACAGTAAAGAATCTGCCTGCCATGCAGGTGACGTGGGTTCGATCCCTGGGTCAGGACGATCCCCTGGAGAAGGAAATGGCTACCCACTCCAGTATTCTTGTCTGGAGAATGCCATGGAGAGAGGAGTCTGGTGGGCTATAGTCCATGGGGCCCCAGAGAATCAGACGTAACTGAAGTGACTTAGCACCCACACACACACCTAAGCGTGCAGAGGAACCTGAAAGCCTCAAGCACATCTCTCCTGGCCTTTGACCCTGGGCTGTCTTGCAGATGCGCTTTTCAGGAAGGAGGAAGGCAGAGCAGATGGGTGGTTTGCTGACAGGCTCAAAATACTTCCCAGAGCCCAGAAAGCAGGGTGATTGCTTTCATTCTGCTCCCACAGAGGACTGCGCTCAATTAAGAGACTTTAAACCCAATTGTCATCAAGACAGATTATCTGATTGTGGAGATTTTCTGCTGATTTTGTCTTAGGACTTGGTTTCCTATTTTCAGCCATGAAGACTATCAGACTGTGGATCTAGTATGTCCAGCCCCCTTGGCATTCTTGCTTATTCTGACCTCTGCTTCCTCTATTTAACCTTCAATATGCAAATGTAACACCCACAGAAAAGAGAGGCAAGACTCTACCAGTTTGAAGACGGGTAGCAACGGCCACTGCTTCTCTTATCCAGTTGGCGAGATTGCTATTTGTCTCAGGCTGGTTGGAAATCTTTCCAGCAGCTTCTCAGATATTCCAGACCACAAACTACTGAATATCAAATTGTTTTCCAAACCCCTTACCTTCCCATATAGAAACGAGGCCCAGAAAGAGGTGACTTTTCCAAAAGTTTCTCAGACATTTGAATCTAAAACCAAAATGTCTTTCCTGCCCTACACAAAGCTCTTCCTTTTCCCAGTGCTCAGAAACAGCCAACTGCTCCTAAGGGGGCCCGAGTCCCACTCTCCATGGGGAAATGTGGACTGCCCGAGCTCAAGCCCAAACCTTCTGCTGACGTATAGAGAAACTGAAGACCAGAGAATGGAAGGGATTACACAGTCTGGTCAGGCCTGGCCCAAGCACACAGCAGGGGCTCAACTCATGGCAGCCGAGTCTGAATCTACAGTGGGAATTGACACCCATTTATGCTGAAAGTGTGGTTAGAGATATGGTCCTTTTCTATGGAATCTCAAGCCCAATAATGAATGGTAAAGACCTAGAAAAGACCCTGATGCTGGGAAAGATTGAGGTCAAGAGGAGAAGGGGGCGACAGAGAGATGTTTGGATGGTACCACTAACTCAATGGACATGAGTTAGAGCAAACTCTGGGAGATAGTGAAGGACAGGGAAGCCTGGTTTCCTGCAGTCCATGCGGTGGCAAAGAATCAGACAGGACTTAGTGGCTGAACAACAACGACAGAAAGCACAGAGCCAGGGACCTCTCAGCAGAGCTGCCCTCTCCACCAGACTCAAAGGTGGATCTCCTCACGACTCTTATGATGGCTAATGAACACCGGGCTTCCTCCTTGCTCGTTCTCGGCAGAAGGCTATTAGCATATTCACCAGGTTCTCGCCCTCTAAACTTGAGTTGGAATGCATAAGTTATCAAATGAATCTCTCTACAGCAGAACTTCTAGACACAGTCCTAATCAGACTCTCACTTGCTCACAAAAACCTTTAGAATGAAGGGCTGCCAGATACACTTATAACAAGCCTTACTATACCTGTATCAAAGAGACACCTTATTTCCTTAATTCCATGCATGAGCAGAGCTGAAAGAGCTACTAACAATATAATTTCTTAGCAATTTAATGTATATTTTCACATTAGAGCCTAACTTTATCCCAGAGGCTAGAAACATTCTTTAGTGGCAAATAATGAGTGTATCTGCTATAAAATTAGCTACCCTTCCTAACAGCAACAGGATTCCACTGCAGTGTCAACCTAGAGAATTCATAGAATTACAGACTCTAACATTTGGAAGAAAATATTCAGAGTAATCTGGATTTATTAGTGAATTTCCCCCAGTAATCAGTGTGGATCCTTATGCATAGTAAATGCTCAAGACATCTTCATGTAATTAGTCATTAATCAATTAGTTAATTAATGAATGATCCTCAACTCTATTTAACATCTGTGGAAACTGCATCTCCAATATAAAGTGTGATTTCCCTAAGCTCACAAAATGTCAGAGCTGGAATTTAAACCTAGGTGTTCACATTCTTAGGAATTTACTTTTCTTACTCACTTTGTCTCTCATACAGTCCAATTTTTTTTTAAATAATTTTTCAAATATTCCAAGAGTAGCCTCAAAGTTAGCTGTTTTCTTTTTCCTTTATTTCTTTCAACTCATTGAGGTACAATTAACATATAACAATGTTTAATTAGACACAAGATATTCATCATGATAACTTGATATATTGTATATTACAAAATGATTATCACAATAAGGTTAGTTAACACATCTATCACCTCACATAATGACCTTTCATTGTGTGTATGGTAAGAGCTTTCTGGGCTTCCCTGGTGGATCAAATGTTAAAGAACCTACCTGCAATACAGGAGACCCAAATTTGATCCTTCGGTCAGGAAAATCTCCCAAAGGAGGGAATGGCTACTACTCTAGTATTTTTGCCGGGAAAATTCCAGGGACAGAGTAGCCTGGCGGGCTACAGTCCATGGGGTCACAGAGAGTTGGTCATGACTGACTTTTCCTTTCTTTCAAGAGCTTTTAAGATCTACTCAACTTTCAAATATACAGTCCAGTATTCTTACCTGCAGTCACCACGATGTGAAATTTCAGGACATATCTGTCTCATAACTGGATGTATACCAAGGTCTTCCATGGTAGCTCAGTCAGTCAAGAATTCGCCTCCCATACAGAAGGGGCAAGTTCAGTCCCTGGGTCGGGAAGATCCCCTGGAGAAGGAAATGGCAACCCACTCCAGAATCCTTCCCCGGAAAATGTTATGGACAGAGGAGCCTGCTAGGCTACAGTCCATGGGGTCGCAAGAGTCGGACACAACTTAGCAACTAAACCACCAACTGGATGTAACAATTTTCAAATCCAGTTGAAGAAAGCGTCCTGTGTACACCTTTGCAAGCACAGCAAATAGACTATAGAAGCCATTCTACCAACCAAGTCCCAAGGTGGGGAGCCTCCCCGTTATTAAAAAAAATTCCTCCTTCAGGCAGCGGTGAGGATAAATTATCAATTCATTCAGGTAAAAAAGGTTCTAACCCCATACTAAAAGTCTCACACAGCACAAGTGCTTCAGATACAGTATCTCATTTAATTCTCATCCCAGCTCTGCGAGCCCATCAATATTCTCTGCACTGCACCATTGACAAAACTGGGCTCCAAGCAGGAAGGGAAGTACACGAAACCACGCAGCTAGTCACGGACTGAGCTGGGTCTTGAAGCCAGGGCTGGATGACTTTCAGAGACGTGGGTTCACCTTCTATGAAGTTACGGAAGAGTGAAACGTTGCCCTGCCTGGGAGGACTCATCCTCTAGCAGGGAATATAGCAACTAACAGATGATGACAGCAGAACACGGCGGGCTCCACGATGGAGGCAAGAAGGAGCAGGGTGTGACCTGGAGGACATGTGCACTCCTAGCTGAGGCTTCTTCCTAGGAAAGTGACACCTGACTTGGGTTTCCTACATGAAAATAGAAAGGAAAAGATATTGTTCCTTTAATTGTTGTCATAGTGAATATCCAGATTTCTAGACTTGGATGTCTTTGAGTTGTCGCTAACTTTATCAAGCAGCGTGAGTTTTAGAAGCTTTGTTTCTATAAGACTTGAGGAAGCAGCTCTTCTTCTTCCTGCCCAAGGTCCCTGAGGGCTTGGGAAAGGAAATTTATTTTTGACTGGTATCTACCATAGCCAGAAGGACTTACCTTCAACCTAACTAAGAAGAATGCTCCACCTATAGTCTGCAGGTCATGATCTTGATTTCGATTCTATTTCAGACTCAGATCTGTACCACTTTGCATCCATCAATGAGTTTTAGTTTTATCCCCCAGTTGACCTACTGACAGAGAAGAGAGGAAAGGAAATAGGTAGGAAAATGCTTCCCATTTGGCCACAGAACAGACGGAACAGGGAGGGATCCAGAAATGGCACAAAACATATACCCCTTTCTCTAGTCCTTTCCTGCCTTAAAGCCTCTTCGCACAACAAAATCCTTGTTCTGCTACTCCCCCCATCCCCTGCCGCTACCATCACCAATCCCCATAGACTTTGTAGCTGGGGCAATTTATCTGCTGGACATCTCTTGGAAAGGCATGGTAGATTTGTTTCCCCATTTCTAAATTATGCCAGTAAAGCAAATCTGAGCTTGGGATCAGCCAGAAGTTCCAAATGTAACACACTCAGGGATCATGTCAGTCAAGTACAAGGAAACTTGACCTTTTTTTTAGTCTATCCAACTTATTATACTGGGGACTTACATTTTCTCCAAAGTTTGATCTTTATTCACTTAATATAAGAACTCTGAAATCCTCATGAAACAAGAATAAATCTTCCTTGTTGAACACTTCCTCTATAATAAACACTATATAGTAAGTCTTGACATTGTTTATTACATTTAATCCTCAAAGTCACCCTAGCAGGTAGTTATAATTAGTTCCATTTTACAGATGACATTAAGTCATTAGGTAACTGACCTTGAGGCTGGTAGAGAGTTGCGCATGTGTTAAAGACCTCTCATGGATGCTTTTCAACCTAGGTTATCTGACAATGAAACCCTCACTGATTTATAACAATCTTGCTATCTGCCTGGATTCCCCCATATCTTAGATGTCCATGGAATACAGTTGGGAGAAAAGTGTCTTCACTGCATAGGAGGAGAGGTGAAAATACCGATTAAACATTTTTATTATCTGATCTTAACTCCAGATGGTAGGACAACTCCTTCTCACTCTCTCTGCCTGCCTGTCTCAGGCATCCCCACTGAGCCCAGCCCAGGGCATCCCGCCAATTTACTGCCTTGTTCCAGGAATCTGGCAACCCAACAGCAGCAGGGCCTTAGCCGAGTCCAGAAAAGTTTCATGAAGAGCCCATGAAGTGGTGCTCCCACCGCCAGGCTCCCAGAGTGGATTACAACATGAAGTCAGCAGAGGGATCTGACAAGAGCAACCAACTTCCTTGTTTCTCCCTCTTTCAGGTGACAGATCAGTTCAGATGCTATTTTAAAACATGCCATACAGACTGGGTGGCTTCCAAACAACAGGAATTAATTTCTCACAGTTGGGGAGGCAAGAATCTGAGACTAGGGTGCCAGTGTGGTCAGATTATGGTGAGAACCCTTTTTCCAGTGGTGGACTGCCCACTTCTTTTGTGTGTGTGAAATAGAGTAAGCTTTAATTAAGCATTGTTCACATACTTTAACAGGGCTTCCCTGGTGGCTCAGCAGTAAAGGATCTGCCTGCAATGCAGGGGCCACAGGAGGCGTAGGTTCAATCCCTGCGTTGGGAAGATCCCCTGGAGGAGGGTATGGCCACCTACTCCTGTATTGTTGCATGGAGAATCCTATGGACAGAGGAGCCTGGCCAGCTACAGTCCATGGGGTCGCAAGGAGCTGGACATGACTGAAGGGCATGCACACACATGCATGTACTTAAACACTCTTATTCATTTAATATTTACTGAATACTTGCCAGAGGGTCAACACGTGTCACTCCCCTTCAAATTCATCACTGCTTCCCATCACCACCCAGTGCTTTGCTACTCAAAGTCTGATCCATGGACCACCAACAGTGGCATCCCATGGGAGCTTGTTAGAACCTGAGGATCTCAGGCCTCCACCAACAGACTGCCCATTTCTCACTGTGTCCTCACATGACAGAGAATGGAAGGGGGACACAACTCCCCTGAATAATATTTATAAGGGCACTAATTCCACTGTGGGGCTTCACCCTCATAGCCTCATCTAATCCTAATCATCTACCCCAAAATCCCACCATCTAATCACATGGGGCTGGGTAGGGTTTCCATCTGTACATTTTGGGAGGATGCAAACATTCAGTCAGTAACAGGAGCACGTAGATGGTTTTTCACCCCCCTCCCTCTCCCTTTGGCTGTTTGGAAATTTAATCATGCAAATATTTGTTTAGTACCCACTCAATTCTAAGCCCTGGGCTAAACAAGAGTAACCCAAAGAAAATTCAGGGTCTGGTCAGAGAAAATATAAAACAGAAAATCCTAGGCTAATAAGCACCACAGTGAAGTCCTGTGTAAAGTGCTCTGAGTACCCAGAGGAGGAACTGGTTCACTCCGCCTGCCAGCTCGGAGGCATTTCACATGCCACCCTGCTCTCCCTGATGCTGGTAATGCAAGCTTTTAAGCTGAGAAGCAACATTGTCAATTGTGCTTGGGGATAAGCTTTCTGGCAGCGAGCACTTTGAAGGTCAGAAACACCCTGTGCCCAGCAGAGAACCTGGCAGAAAGTTCACCGATTCCAGTAACACTGATGGAGTCCCTACGATATGCCAGGCTCTGGGCACATAATGTGCAGCAGTGAAGTCTCTGGCCTGAGAGAGGAAAACAGTCAAGGCAATAAGATATTAAGGGCAGGGAGATGCAGGCACTCAGGAGAAATGACTCGCCCTGTCTGGAGAGTGTCAGCCCAGCTGCCCAGACATGATATTTAAGCTGCATCAAGATGGAGAGGCAGGAGTTAACCAGAAAAATGGGGCAAGAGTGGGAGGAAGTGAGCAGGGAAGAGTGTGCTGGGCAGAAGTAGCATGAACAATTGCCTGGAGGCAGGAGAAAGCATGTCTCGGTGAGTCTGATCCTGGCGAGTGTGGCCATAGGGGGAGGTGAAGCTGAGACAAGGACAGGGCACCTTTATTTAACTGAACTACAGCAGCTGCAATGAGGACAAAGATCTGAAGGAAACAGCACAGAAGCAGGGAGGCCGTTTGGGCCAGAGCAAGGTGACTTTGATGGAAGGAGGAAAATGAAAGTCAGGACTAAGGCAATAAGAGTAGAGATGGAGAGAGGGCATAAGAAGAGAGCACCTGACTGAAGATGGGACCATCGGAAAGACATGATAGACACAGGGCAAGGATCCACACTTCTTTCAGTAAAGCACACAAGAATGGCCATAAGAACATTGTACAGAGCAAGCATCCCAGCAGGACTGTCCATGTGAAAAGCCAATGCACCCTTGGGCTTTCAGATTCCAACCATGGAATCTGCTGACCATGGGACTGTCTGATCTAGATGAAAAACCTTTAGTCCCACGGATTGGTGGCTGGAGGGTATGCTTTTGGCCGGCCCCAGCTTCTCCCTGCTTTGACTACCCTGCCCCCTGCCTCCCCAGGTACAGAAAACCTGTAAGAACCCCTGCCCATTGCTGAGACCCGTCTCTTAGGGGTTCCATTCCCTTACCATGTCCAGGCTTCAGGCCTGCATAAAATCAAGTCCTGCAGGGAATAAGGGAAGGGAAAAACAGCCCAGAAATGACTCCCAGTATGGACTGTGTTGTGAGCAACTGAGGTGGCAAGAGGAACAGGTCTAGTTGGAGATGGTGGTGGTAGACGGAGGGAGGGTAGAAGACAGACAGACGAAAGTGATCAAAAAGCCACTGAAACTATAACCATGGGAGGCAATGCTTCTTGCAAAGCAATCTGGTGCCATGGATGGGATGGGTAGACAGGTGTCTAGGTGCCCAGGGTCAAACTCCGCGAACCTCAGCACTCCAGCAGTAAAATGGGACCACAATTCCTACTCAGTTTGGGGATCAGCTGTTTCTTGGGCCCATCCAGTTCTAAAATTATATGAATTGATGGACTGAAGATCAAGTTCTTCTGGGGGAAGTTTCCAATCCTTCCCCAATCCCAGCTGTACCCATCTTTCCAGCCACACTTCCCTTCCAGAAGCTCCTCTTCAGCCAGGTTGGGCTCCTCCCCGGCTCCTCCTTACATCCACATCTTCTCAGCCCCACTGATTCAAGCCCTTAGCCCTGCATGTTGATTGTGAACCTCAGCAGATCATAAGCAAGTAAAATTCAGCCCTTACACCTGTTCCATCCACCCCACCAAGGAAGCCTTCCCAGCTGCCCCAGCGTGAGCACCTAGTCCTGGAATATCTGTAACACTTCTTCAACACTCTGAGCAACTTGAAGGTCAGTGACCTTAGAGGACATGCCAAGTTTACTCCATTTGTAGGTAGCAGATTTGTATCCAAACCCATGTCACATTGATTCTGGAGTCTGTGGCCAGTCTCCTCCAAGGTCATCTAACCTTCCACACCAGAGTCTATGCCTGACCCCTAATAGGTTCTCACACATGATGAATTTGCCTTATCCTTTAACTTGCCATGCATTTTGTCACCAAGCCAGACTGTGAAGTCAGGAACTCTAACTTCCGCATCTTGTGATGACCCAAGAGTCACATTTAATTTAAATTAATATTTTCTTTGTAGAGACAGAAGCCACGGTCCCACAGTGGGAAAAGCTCAGAATGAGAGCAGCAGGCCTGGGTTCCATCTCTCTAACAACCAACCTTCCCTGTGTCCTTGAAAGGTAACTTTCACTCTTGGAGTCTGTTTTCTCATCTGTGAAGGGTGGGATTTGATAGCTAACTTTGCTTTTGACATTTGATGCTAAATCAGCAGAACCTTTGAGAGCAAATGCTAAGGGGCATCAGAGCTGATCTGCTTACAGACGGGAGGCTCCGAGGAACCGGCTGAGTAGTTTAACAACAGGAGGGGAGAAGCCAAGGGGGCCCAAGTGGCAATAATAGAGCAGATTTATCACTCGATTCCTGAGATTTATTTTAGAGGAGTGAAAAATGAAGGGCGGAGACCTGAAAGAGGACAGAATCTTTTAGGAGCAATGGAACATGGATATCTGTTATAAATTTTCCACCTTTAATTATTCTTAAAGGTGACTATGAATTTAATACTTCTATAGGGTTTGGCTTTCGAGAAAATAGACAGTTATAAAGGGACTGATGATACATACAGAGTGACTTTCAAAAGGAATACACAGGCTGCATGCCCTGTCCTTAAAATGGAGACAGGACCCCATCAAGGATATCATGGCCTCTTACTAGATTAGTACATAGTGGGGCTCTGTGATCACAACTCAGAGGACCTAAAGCATTAGAAACTGAAAAGTAAGTTCCAAGGATAATAAAAGGGATCAGGAAAGAAGGAAAAGTGGAGATGGCGGAGGCCATGGAGGAAAGGTGAATTGACATGAAAGAGATTGGGTGGTCCAAGTTTAGGATTTCAGGTTCATGTCTTTCAGAATGATGAAGAAGAGAAGAAAAGTGATGAGCTCTCTATGAATATATGGCAACAAGCGTAGTGATCAGGCTCCAGGTAATTCTTGTCCTTGCTCCAATTACTGAGAGCCAATTACTGATTGGCTCTGTGACCTTGAACAAGTCACTTCACCTAAAAGAAACTGCTTCTTCATCTGAAAACTGGGTCATCACATTTATCTGCTCTAAGTTAGCTTCACCAGCAGCAGGCAAAGTCTATAACACACTAAGAAACTAAGACAGACTGTACAAATTCACAGTATCTTATGATAGAGAATCATCCTTTTCACCCTCTGGTGGCATCAAGCTCAACAGTTTACCAGTCTGCACAGCATCTGCCCTGCTCTGGACCTCAAGATCTTCACTTTGACCACTGCAACTGCCTTCTGTTTTGCCATTTCAATCCATCATCAACCAGAGCAATCTTTTCAAATTGCAAGTGTGGTCATCTCTCCCTTTCTCATAACCCTTCCCACCATTTCTAGATTCCATTTTAAGAATGCAGATGACCTTCACAACTTGTCTTCAAACTCCATTTCCAAGCATTGCTGACCACTTGCTGTCATAATCCCTATATTGCAGCTAAGTCGAGCTACTTGAAATTCCCTCAAGATACCTTGATCTCTCATGACTCCAAGCTGTACTACGTGCTCATTTCTTTTTCTGGAGGCCTTTCCCATTTGACATGTTCCAACATATCCTTCAAGACCCACTTCAAATACTATTTTCCCTGAGAAGATTTCTCCAACTCCCCCAGGCTGTTAGTATTTCTGTTATCTTTGATTTTTAACCCAAACATTTATTTTTTTCACACTGGAATTTCTGCCGTTTCCCTTAGGAAAAAAAAAAAATGTTCCATAGGAAAAAAAAAAAATGTTCCATAAACTGTTTCTTGAGTTTGATTCTCTCCTTTTTCCTTTGTATCCCTGAACATTGTAACTTATTGACAGCTCCAAGGTCAGTGCTTTGACCTTGTAAAAAACACAGTGGAAATCATGTATTTTTTTTTTTTTTTTAAAGTTTACAACAGCTGCTAAAATCAAATGAATTTGGGGTAAAATGAATATGATTTCTAGGTCATCATCTGCTATATGGAACATTTCTGTAACTGTAAGCAATTTGGCAGGGAACGGCAATGGTCAGTAAATTCACCTGCTTTGGTTAATTCTGGAGAGTCAGTACCTGATTGAAAATTCTCTATGCCCTCATGATGCTCTGTGCACAGCTCTAGCCAAGCTTTTATCTCTGGACTTCTCATCACTACTAACTTCTTAGCCTCCCAGAGAAGGTCCAGACATTGTATGGCCGGGACAATGGATCCCTCTCCATATTCCCCAGCAGCCAGCCCTGTTTGTGAGACATGCTTGGTACTCAATTTAGAAATGTTCATTGCATGAATAACAGTAGCTAACATTTGTGGGGGGTCTTATTATGTGCCAGACAGGCACTGTTCTAAACACCCTCTGTGTATCAACTCATCTAATTCTCAAAATAACCCTATAAGATAGGCATTATAATTATCCCCATTTTAAAAATGAGCAAACAGATACCCAAAATATGTGTAAAAGCTTGATTTAGAACTTGAGTTCTCTGGCAAGAGAGCCATACCTCCACCACGACACAATGCAGCCTCTTATGTTGAATAAATAAACCATTTGTGAGTTACATTCTAATGGAGTAGTTCCGCCTTTTATCAGTTTTGAGAAGCAAGATAGGTTGGTCTAAATGCTTAGTAATTCCATTCAGGATTCACTGAATGATCACTTTGTGCCAAATATCTGTCCTGATTTCTTGGGGATCCAAAATGAGTCAACCCTGTTTCTGAAACAAAAATGAATGAAATCTGGCCTTCCTTCAAATCCATCACCAAAAGTAACATTTACCAATCAGGGTACCTGTTTTCGAGGTAGACAGAAGTTATCATCCGGAGGCCAGCATCCCAGAACCAGGTCATCTTCACAGCAACAGTCTTAAAGAAGACACCCCAAAGACCCACATAAGGACATTATTGATGCCCAGGGGAACAAGATGGAAAAAATATTCTCCCAACAGCTGGTCCAGAATTCCTCTTAAGAAGAGAGTTTTTGTTGCAAGAGTTGAGTCCTTGTATGAGCTTCAGCTCTCCCATAGTTTCCATAATGAAGAGACAAGGAGGAGAATAAAAACTTGCTGCTTCCAAGAAAGCAATTTTGGAGGAATGGGAATGAGGAGGGTAACTGTGTGAGAACCAGGATAATAATAAAAATTATAATTTAGTTCTCGTCTAACAGCCTTCTGATGGTGGCACTATTATTTTTCCCATTTTACAATTGAGGAAACTGAAGGGTTAAGTTAGCAGAAGTATAAGTGATTAATTTTCTCTTTGAATTCCTCAATTTTCCCAAAACTTCACCAAAATCTTTCAAAATGATAGGTGAGTACAATTCTGGATATTTTTGTTGAAAGTGAGTATCAGCGCTAAATTCCATGTGTGGGTTGAATTAGAGTGAAGAGGAGGCTGCAGCATATATAGATACAAGTCTATTTGGGACCTGGGAGAACTGATGTGACAGCGTGCATTATGACTGCAATTATAGCCACCACCACACAACCCCGAGGAGAGAGAGTTACATGTGTGTGCTGTAATTGTGTGAATTAATGAGAAGCAAAAGGAGTGTTCTTTAAATCTGCAGGGATTCAAGCTAAAGCAATCCTGGCATGATGGAAGAATTTCTGATGGGTGTGTGAGCACAGAAAGTTTTTTCCAAAACAATGGAGGACTACAAGGATGGTTTAGACTGAATGCCTGTTTTCCTTCTGGGAATCTGAGGTTTTGGTAGGTTCTAAGGATGGGTGCCTACATGATCAACCCTCAATTAAAACCTTGGCACTGAGTCTCTAATGAGCTTCCCTGTTGACAATGTTTCACATATGTTGTCACAACTCCTTGATGAAGGAATTAAGTCAGTCCAGTGTGATTCCATTCAGCAAGGGCTCTTGCTACCTTGAGCCCAGTTTCCTTCACACTTTACCACATGTGGGTTTTTTCCCTTTGCAGATTTTGCTTTGAATGCTTCACTGTAACAAATCCTAAGAAGGATTGTTGAAGAAAATCTTGCTCACCATCTTCAAAATGGAGAATTCTGGCTATCAAATGCTGAGATATTTAGGATCCACCAGATACATTTAAAACAGTGACATAAAATATTTGTTTTTTTAAATGTCAGTATTTCTATATAGTGAAAATTTAAATTTATAAAAATTTAGAAATGTGTAAAGGAATATACAGATTTATTTCTAAAATTTAGGGACATAAATAAAATTTAAGACCACATGAGGATTACTGTAAATGAGAGGTTCTTGCTCTTAAAGAGGGTTACATACTCTTCAGAGAATCTCACGGAATCTATGGAAGCTCTCATGAGAAAAAAACGCACATATGCATACATCTGCAAAATTCTGTATATGGAGACTTGTGCTTCTAGTCAAAGTGGAATAACAGGGACCAGATTTACTCTAATGACAAAAACAAGGGGAAAATATAACATATATAAAACAACAGTTTGGGACTGGATATTAAGCAACAAAAACAGTAGTCCATGAGACAGGAAGCAAATGAGGTGAGTCCTACGGTTGCCTCAGTTTGCTACCTTGAGAGAGTTTCCAGATGTAACACAGAAAGCGAAAACCCAGGCAGACCATCAACAATCCCTCAAGTTAAGAAGCTGGAGCCGAAAATCTCAGTAGACATGAGTGGCTAGCATTCACAGAACAGAATTCCAGGGAGGAAAGAAATGCACAATAATATCTGGAAATCTGCAGATGTCTTTCCCAAGAATTCAGCAGATCAGTACATCTATACAAGGAAATAGCTTCAAGGAATGAACCATCCAAAAAGATAGAGAAAACAGTCCTCAGTACTCACAAGAAACAAAATGAATGCCCAATCCCACCAGCCAGATTGCAACACTTCATAATTCATGGAACACTGGGCAGACTATTCAGAAGAGTCTTGACTTGGTATTGGAGAATAACTGGCCCAGATTAAACACTGTTCTGTTCCACCAAAAAGAATCTTAAAAGCTGAAAAAAAGCTCAACTGTTTCCAAGTAACTTAGGAAATTCCCACAGGAAAAATCAAGAATATTTATAAGTATACAATATCCAATACCCAAAAATGTAAAATTTATGAAGACCAGCATCCAGTAAAAAATTACAAGACATGCAAAGAAGCAAGAAATAGGACTTGTAATAAAAAATAGATCAATGAATTGAAACCAGCCATAACTGACACATTAGAATTATCAGACAAGGGCATCAGAATAATTATTATTATCACTGCATTCTGTACATCCAAAAACTTCAATATAAGCAGGGACAATATTAATAATATTCAAATCAAACTTCCAGAAATGAAAACTACATCTGAGATATCAAAAATCCATTGATGGGCTTAACAGCAGGTCAGATATTACAGAAGAAACTGTAGTGACAGAGAAGCAGGAAAAACAGGAAAACGAGGATCAATTCATCAAGTAAGTGTAAGGGCTAGTCACTCAGTCGTGTCTGACTCTTTGTGACCCCATGGACTGTAGATCACCAGGCTCCTCTGTCCATGGAATTCTCCAGACAGAAATACTGGAGTGGGTTGCCATTTTCTTCTCCAGGGGATATTCCCAAGCCAGGGATCAAACACAGCTATCCTGTACTGCAGGCAGATTCTTTAACCACTGAGCCACCAGGGGAGCCCTTGCTATGCAGAAAAATAATTATGTCTTCATCCCTTGTCCTGAAGATCCCAGATGAGCCTCCAAGATGCTAGCTTACAGTGAACGATGTCAGATTCGTGATCTCTGAAGAAGATTTAACTTCAGGACCAGGGACCAGGCTTAATCACTCAACAATTGTAAATGTTATGTACTTGATAACAGAGATTCAAAATACATAAAGGAAAAACTGATAAAACTATAAGGACAAATAGACAAATATACACTTATAGTTGGATGTTTTCATACTCTATGTTAATAACTTGTTTAAAAAATTAAAAAATCAGGAAAAATATAGGTGACATGAAAATAATTCCAAATAACTAGACCTAATTAACACTTGTGGAACATGCTACCCAATAATGCGATACACATACTTTTCAAGTGCACATGAAACATTGACCAAGACAGACCACATTGTGAGTGATAAAACAATTTCAACAAAGTTTAAAAGATGCAAGTCATAAAAAGGATTTTATTATAACAGATGGAATAAAATTAGAAATAAAAAACTGAAAGATCACTTTAAAAATCACCAAATATTTGGAAACTAAACAACATACTTCTAAATACCCTGGGCATCAAAGAATAAATCAAAAGGAAAATTAGAAAGTATTTTGAATGAAATAAAAATAGAAACACAAAATATCAAAATGTATGGTATGTTTGTATGGAATGATGATAAAGCAGTATTTAGGGGGACTTTTATAGCACTAAACACATGTATCAGAAAAGAATAATGTCTCAAATCAATTACCTCAGCTTCCCTCTTATAAAACTAAAAAATAAGCATATTAAACACAAAAAAGCAGAGGAAATGAAAGAATAGCAATCAGAATGGAACCAATGAAATTGAAAATGGAAAAGCAATAGAGCCAATAAATGTAATCAAAATCTAATCCCTTAGGAACACTAATAAAATTGATACTCTTACCCAGCCTAGTCAGTTTTAAAAAATATAAATTATAATATCAATAATTACTATAAATTCTATAGATATTAAAAGGATAGTAAGAAAATGTTAAAATATTTTACGCAATACATTTAATGATTAAGATGAAATGTATAAAGTCCTTGAAAGACACAAACAACCAACGTCTACTCAAGAAGAAATACATAAACTAAATAACTCAGTATCTATAAAACAAGTGAATTTGTAGTTAAAAACCTTTCCAAGAAGAAAATTTCATGGCCAAATGACTTAACTGGAGCATTCTGTCAAACACATAAAGAAGAAATATTACCAATTCAACGCAATGTATTGCAGCAATTAGAAGAGGGAAAAATACTTTGCAACTCATTCTGAGTCTAGCATTGCCTGAATAGCAAAACAAAACAAAATAGCATTTTTTTAAGGGAAAAAAAAAACTGAACAATATGTTCATGAATGTAAATGCAAAATTCAAAAAAAAATTATCAACTTGACCCCAGTAATATTTTTTAATAATGCATCATGACTGCTGTGAGTAGGACTATATACCCTCTGACAAGATATGTTCAGGTTCTGACCCTCATTACCAGTGAAAATGATCTTATTTAGAAATAAGCTCTGCAGATGGAACCAAGTTAAAATGAATTCATGATGGATTTTTCTTTTTTTTTTTTAGTTGATAAGTTGTGTCTGACTCTTTGGGGACCACATGACTGTAGCCCACCAGGCTCCTCTGTCCGTGGAATTTCCCAGGCAAGAATACTGGAATGGGTTGCCATTTACTTTTCCAGGAGATCTTCCCTGCCCAGGAATTGAACCTGCATCTCCTGCATTGGCAGGTGGATTCTTGACCATTGAGCCACCAGGGAAGTCCCTCAGGATGGATTAAGGTGGTCTTAATCCAGTGAGTGATGCTCTATAAGAAAATGGAAATTTGGACACAGTGACAGAAGATACACAGGCAGAACATCATAAGACAATGGAGGCAAAGACTGAAGAGATGTATCAATAAGCCAAAGAAGGCCTGGGATTGCAGTAATCACAAGAGTCTAGGAGAAGGCAAGAAAACACACACTCTAGAGGCTTCAGAGCGAGCCTGACTCTTGGACACTTTGACTTTAGATGCCTAGCCTCTAGGACTATGAGCAAAGGGCTCCAAATATAATCAGAACCAGGGCACTCATCAGTAGAATTTCTGAAACTTGCCCAAAGACAAGAATCATCTGGAGTGACTCCCTAAAATAAACTTTTTAAGCATCATTAACCCATGCTCCTATTCAATCATCTTCTCCTTGGGAAAAATTTGAAAAAGTGAAAAAAAAAAAAAAAAATTGAAAGTTAATCACACAGGCATGTCTGACTCTTTGTGATCCCATGGATTGTAGCCTGCCCAGCTCCTCTGTCCATGGACTTCTACAGGCAAGAGTAGTAGAGTGGGTTGGGAGAAATTTGGTCAACTCCAATTTTACATGTATCCAATGTAAGCCTTATCAGTGAAGGAAGTTTAGGAAACACTGCCCTGATGGATATATTTTTGCTTGAAAATGAATATAAAATAGAGCAAAAAAATTTTAAATGACCTATTTTGATCTGTAATGATTCCAATTTGTGGTATGAAACTCATTTGTTTATGAAAGTCTCTACAGCATAGTGTTTAAGAACCCAGGCTTCACATCTGGACTGCTGGAATTTTCACCTACATTCCACTTAGGGAAGTTAAATAGTCTGTCTTCATTAACATTATGGGAATAATAAAAGCATGTAACATGCTTGTGAGCAATGAAATGAAAAACATCTTCAAGAAAAGCATTTAACACAGTGCCTGAGACATAGTCAGCTTCCCATAAACTGGAGCTCAGATCACTGTCACATAACAAAATCCTCCCATTAATTTTGTATTTTAACTGCTCACAGCCTTCTATGAATAGTGGAGCCCCTGTCAGCTTGCAGATCCCTTTGATCAGTTTGAATGTGCTATGCTAAATATTTTATAATGAAGAGATTAAGAGACGAATCAGACAGCTGAACCTGGCTGAAAAGGGGCAAAGGATATCCTATCCCTGATTTTTCTCATGCCCATAGAATAGTCTGTGCAAGACATGTCTCTGAGAAACAGAAATGTGTAGTGAATCATTTTACATTTTACTGGGGAATTATGACTTCAACTCAGTCCTCTGTCTTATCCATTAAAACTCTAAGTTGATCATTAAGATTTTCCTGAATATCTAATCTTTAAAAGAAACTATGAAAGAAGGGCCACATTGATGGGCTTGACACAGTATGAAAGAGCAGCTCCAAGAAGCAGGTGACAAGTGGCACTGGGGCATAATAAAAATAATGAAATAAGTCTGCTACTATTTTTAAAATCTTTTTTTTTTTTTGGTAATATTGTAACACTGTACTGAAATTTGTTCCAGTGATAAAGCCTTACTTCTATAAAGCCTTACTCCTAGAGGCAGATGTAAGGCTCTCCTCTAAAGGGAAAAGGTGTTCCTGACTTAGTCTCCTGGGCCTGGATTCAAGGAATCTAACACTCTTGGGAGCATTCCAAGTAGATGCAGGAAGATGAGGCTGGCCAAATGAAGGTGGCCTGGGAGCCAGATAAGAAGACCTCTGCTAGGAGGCTTCAAACTTGAAGACAAGTCACCATGTCTTGTGAGACTAAATATAGAAGCAGATGCCATTCATTTCCAGTTTGTTACCATCAAGACAAGTAAAACCTCATCCAGCTCCTCCCCAACTGCCACGGGGCATTAAAGCAAGGATCTTTGTCTCTTCTTCAATATCATTATTTAAGGAAGAGCAAAGCCTCCTAGAAGCCACCAGGGTGGTGACAGTAATGGTACAAAATTCCAAGAAACACTGAATCTCTAGGAAGAACCACAGCAGCAGATCAACTCTCTAGTCTCTAGTTAGTCACTCAGTCATGCCCAGCTCTTTTGACCCCGTGGACTGTAGCTCACCAGGCTCCTCTGTCCATAAAATTCTCCAGGCAAGAATACTGGAGTGGGTTGCCATCTCCTTCTCCAGGGGATCTTCCCAACCCAGGAATCGAACCCCGTCACAACAGGCAGATTATTTAGCATCTGAGCCACCAGGAAAGCCTGGAAGATCAACTAGTCCTTTCCTATTTTCCCTTCATTCCCTAAAAGGTGGGTTTAAATTATATTTGCTTCTCTCATGACTACAAATTTTAGCCCTTGCTGAACTGATGTCTTGAGTTGTTTTCTTAATTCTGCATAGAATTTGGTTCAGCTCAGTAATCAGTTGAAACTTATTGAAATTTACTAGATTAAAATTATCACCAAATTCATTATTTGGATTGCTTTATTGATCTGAAACTGCCAAAGAGGCATCGCCTCCTAAAGTCCCTTCATTTTCTCTTTGTTTCCACCTCCACCAGCAACCCGTTGGCCTTCCTGGCATGTGCCACAAAGAATATTTCATGCCATCACAAACTTGACTGCTTACCAATAATGAGTAGGAAACAGCAACACGACACTGAGATGTGGGTGCTGACAAGCCAGCCAAGTCTACTTACCACTCCATGGATTCATGAAATTCATATTTGTGCTGAGCTAGACTCTAAATAACTACACGCAGGTCATGGGATTTATGTGTGTCATGAGTCATGAATACTAAATCCTCAAATAGCAAGACGGTGCTGAAGAACACCTCACTGTCACAAGCTCGGTGTCCATCCCTATGGCTCTTGCATCTCCATCACCCAGCCCCGTCAATCAGCAGTGCTCTTAATGATGCATGTGATGGAATATTTAAAGCATAGAAACAGCCCATCGGTGTAACAAACTGCACCCCACTAAAGCATAGAAACAGTTCTATTTCAACTCTACAGGTCTCACAATGTCTAACACGGAGATCAGCACATAGGAAAAATGTCAATCAATACTTCTCAAATGCTATACTCTGCTAAAAAAGGTAGATGAAAAGCAAAGTTTTCTAAAATTAAAACTCAGTTATCATTCTAATGAAATTAATCCAAACAGGAGTGGATATCTATTATACCTATTACATATCTAATATATATATATATATATATGTAAGATATATATTCAGTTCAGTTCAGTTCAGTCGCTCAGTCGTGTCCGACTCTTTGCGACCCCATGAATTGCAGCATACCAGGCCTCCCTGTCCATCAATAACTCTGGAGTTTACCCAAACTCCTGTCCATTGAGTTGGTGATATATGTTAGATCTCATACAGATCTAATATATATCATATATATAAATGTATATGTATATATATCATATCCGTGTAATAATATGTACCATTTAAACACGGGATATCTAATGTACACTTGTAGGCTAAGAGAACTTAGATGGTAGACATAAAGAACAGATTTGCGGTTGCCAAGGGGTGGGAGGGGCAGAGGAGGACTGGACTGAGAGTTTGAGGCTAGCTGATGCAAGCTATTATGCATTGCTGTTTTCAGTAACTAAGTCCTGTCCACCTCTTTGCAGCCCATGGGCTGCAGCAAACTAGCCTTTCCTAGTCCTTCACTATCCCACAAGTCTGCTTAAATTCATGTCCTTTGAGTCAGTGATGCTATCTAACCATCTCATCCTCTGGTGCCCCATTCTCCTTTTACCTTCTATCTTTTCTAGCATCAGAGTCTTTTCCAATGAGTCAGCTCTTCACATGAAGTGGCCAAAGTATTGGAGCTTCAGCTTCAGTATCAGTCCTTCTAATGAATGTTCACAGTTGATTTCCTTTAGGATTGATGGGCTTGATTTCCTTGCTGTCCAAAGGACTCTCAAGAGTTTCCTCCAGCACCACAATTCAAAAGCATCAATTCTTTGGCTCTCAGCCTTCTTTATGGTCCAGCTCTCACATCCAAACATGACCACTGGAAAAATGATAGTTTTGACTATATGGACATTTGTCAGCAAAGTGATGTCTCTGCTTTTTAATATGTTGTCTATCTTTGTCATAGCTTTTCTACCAAGGAGCAAGCGTCTTTTAATTTCATGGCTGCAGTCACCATCTGCAGTCATTTTTGGAGTCCAAGAAAATAAAATTTGTTACTTCTTCTACGTTTTCCTCTTGTATTTGCCTGAAGTTTTGGGACCAGATGCCATGATCTTAGTTTTTGAACTTTGAGTTTTAAGCCAGCTTTTCACTCATCTCTTTCACCCTCATCAAAGGGCTCTTTAGTTACTCTTCACTTTCTCCCATTAGAGTGGTATCATATGCATATCTGAGGTTGCTGATATTTCTCCCAGCAATCTTGATTTCAGCTGTGATTCATCCAGCCTGGCATTTCACATGATGTGCTCTGCATAGAAGTTAAAGAAACAGGGTGACAACATACATCCTGATGTACTCCTTTCCTAACTTTGAACCAGTCCATTGTTCCAGGTAAGGTTCTGCTGCTTCTTGACCTGCATACAGATTTCTCAAGAGGCAGATCAGGTGGTCTGGTATTCCCATCTCTTTAACAATCTTCCACACTGTGTTGTGATCCTCACAGTCAAAGGCTTTAGTGTAGTCCATGAAGCAGAAGTAGATGCCTTTCTGGAGTTCTCTTGCTTTCTCTATAATCCAGCGAATGTTGGCAATTGGATCTCTGGTTCCTCCGCCTTTTCTAAATCCTGCCTGTACATCTGGAAGTTCTCAGTTCACATATTGCTGAAGCCCAGCTTGAAGGATTTTGAGCATGACCTTGCTAGCATGCAAAGTGAGCACAACTGTCCAGTATAGTAAAACATTCTTTGGCACTGACCTTCTTTGGTATTGGAATGAAAATTGCCCTTTTCCAGTCCTGTGGCCACTGCTGAGTATTTCAAATTTGCTGGTATATTGAGTGTAGCACTTTAACAACATCTTCTTTTAGGATTTTAAATAGCTCAGCTGGAATTCCATCACCTCCACTAGCTTTGGTCATAGCAATGCTTCCTAAGGCCTACTTGACTTTGCACTCCACGATGTTAGACTCTAGGTGAGTGATCACACCATGATGGATATCTGGGTCATTAAGACCTCTTTTGTGTAGTTCTTTTTTGTATTCTTGCCACCTCTTTTTAATCTCTTCTACTTCTGTCAGGTCCCTAGTGTTTCTGTCCTTTATCGTGCCCATCTTTGCATGAAATATTCTCTTGATATCTCCAAGTTTCTTGAAGAGATCTCTAGCCTTTCCCATCCTCTACTTCTTTCCATTCTTCACATAAGAAGGCTCTCTTATCTCTCCTTGCTATTCCCTGGAATTCTGCATTTAGTTGGGTGTATCTTCCCCTTTTTCCCTTGTTTTTCACTTCTCTTCTTTCCTCAACTATTTGTAAATCCTCCTCAGACAACCACTTTGCCCTCTTGCATTTCTTTTTCTTTGGAATGGTTTTGGTCACTGCCTCCTGTATAATGTTATGAACCTCTGTCCATGGTTCTTCAGGCATTCTGTCAACCAGGTCTAATCCCTTGAACCTATTCAACACATCCACTGTATAATCATAGGAATTTGATTTAGGTCATACCTGAATGGCCTAGCGGTTTCTTTAATTTCTTCAATTTAAGCCTGAATTTTGTGATAAGGAGCTGCTGATATGAGCCACAGTCAGCTCCAGGTTTTGTTGTTGTTTTTTGTTTTTTGTTTGTTTGTTTGTTTGTTTTGCTGACTGTATAGAGCTTCTCCATCTTTGGCTGCAAAGAATATAATCAATCTGATTTTATTATTGACATTTGGTGATGTCCATGTATAGAGCCATCTCTTGTTTTGTTGGGAAAGGGTGTTTGCTATAACCAATGTGTTCTCTTGGCAAAATTCTGTTAGCCTTTGCTGTGCTTTATGTTGTAGTTCAAGGCCAAACTTGCCTGTTACTCCAGGTAATTCTTGACTTTCTACTTTTGCATTCCAGTCCCCTATGATGAAAAGGACATCTTTTTTGACATTAGTTCTAGAAAGTCTTGTAGGTCTTCATAGAACTAGTCAACTTTAGCATCTTTGGCATCAGTGGTTGGGACATGTGTGGTATGAGTGTGTACTCAGTTGTGTTTGACTCTTTGTGACCCATGAACTGTAGCCTGCCTAGTTCCTCTGTCCATGGAATTTTCCAGTCAAGAATAGAGTTCCTACACCAGGGAATCGTCCTGACCCAGGGATCAAACCAGCATCTCTTACATCTCCTGCATTGATAGGCAGGTTCTTTACCACTAGCACCACTTGTGAATGTGGATTACTGTGATGTTGAATGGTTTGCCTTGGAAACTGAGATCATTCTCAGTAATGAGATTCTCAGTAATGAGATTCTCAGGATTCTCACTTTAGAGATTACACTATTATAGATAGAATGAATAAACAAGGTCCTACTGTGTAGCTCAGGGAACTATATTCAATATCCTGTTATAAACCACAATGGAAAAGAATATGAAAATATATATATATACATACACACACATATATGTGTGTGTGTATCTGAGTCATTTCACTGAACACCAGAAACTAAGATAATATTGTAAATCAACTATATTTCAATTAAAACAAACAAAAAAATAAGTTAGTTTGTTTCCTAAAGTCACATAGCTAGTGAGTTGTGGAACCAGATATAAGTCCAGGTCTCTATAATTCTTAAGAATGGATTGCCTCTCAAACCACCTGGAAAGATCCCTGAAAGAAGAGGGAGACAGGAAGTGGAGGCTGGATGTCTGAGAGGAGATACGTCTAGTAACCCAAGGTGATCAGTAGCCCACGTAGAAGGCCACACTGTCTTCCAAGACCTTGGCTGGCTCCAGAACTGGCATATGCTGAGTGACGAAGTGTTTTTGAGATTAGAAGTGATGTTGGTCAAATGATCATTGTAAATAACACTTGGCTACAACCTTCAAATGTGCAATGAGGAAGGAGCCTCTCCCTGTGATGGTGGCTCTCCCCACAACCTTTGATGGAGCTCACTACCCTTCTGGCACCTCATGACACTCTTTCTTAATCCCCTCCCCTATTGGTATTCTGGTCACTCTGAGTTGTCAATGGCTAATGCCAATAGGTGTGTGTGCTAAGTCAATTCAGTCATGTCTGACTCTTTGTGACCTTATGAACTGGAGCCCGTCAGGCTTCTCTGTCCGTGGGATTTTCCAGGCAAGAATACTGGAGTGGGTTACCATGCCCTCCTCCAGGGGATCTTCCTGACCCAGGGATCAAACCCTCATCTCTTATAGGAGGCCTTGCAGATAGGTTGTTTACCACTAGTGCTACCCAGAAAGCCCTAGAAAGGTTTTAACTGTCATGCACCTCAAGCCCAGACATGAGAGCTTGAGAAGCATCAATAGCCCTGGAGTCTACATGTGAAAAAGGAGGATGAGCTGGAACCTTTCTAGGGGTCATGAAATGGCCACCTAATGATAGATACCTAGTCCTCAAAAGTTATAAGCCCTGCTGTATCAAGTAGACCTGAAATCTGTGCACCTGCTTTTGAATTATGGTGTATAAAACAAGCCTCTACGATCAAAGGAAAGACAACCTGGGAATACTTCAAGAAGTAAAATTGATTTGATTTTATTTAAAAAAGAATTTTTTAAATGGCTTTGAATATGCGCATTCATCTGAACCAAAATATGCTTTTGACAGACGTATGTTAAAGCAACTGAGGAGAAAAAAAAAAAAAAAGTAGAATTTAAAGTGGATCCAGGGCTTTCAAAGCATTGCACAGATTTCATTGACAAACACAAAAAGAAGCTTCAAACTACAAAATAGGAACAATGAGAATCAAAGGCAAAGGAAAATGAACAAACGAGATAAAGCGAGGTGTTCTTTCTTCCCCAGGAATATTTTTAGTTTATTGCTTCTTGTTAAAGTTTACTTAGGGCCATTATAATCCTGGGCATGAGTTCTTGGTGAATATCTGAATTGCTTTGTTTCTGTTAAGTTTTTTGGGAGGAGGCAGGTGCATTGTTATATGCCTTCAGCAGAATATTCCTTATGGTCTATTGAATCAAATTAAACTCCATATCAAGACCTTACAAAATAAGTCCAGCCTATTTCTCCAGCTTTGCCCCTAGAGCTCCCTCTGTCTGAAATGTCAATTCCCCCTTTCTACATGCCCAAGCCCTTTCTATCTTTCAAGGCCCAGATCAAAAGCCAACTCTCCCCCAGAATATTTCTCAAGATTCCCCCAGGACAAAAGGATGATTCCTCCCTTTTTCAAATTTCCACATCATTTTATCCATGCTAGGCCACAACTGATTTATAAAAATATCACATTTGGTCTTAAATAACAGTTATTTGTGCACAACTTGTTTCCCCTAATGCACGGTTTACTCCTCAGGAACAGATGTCATGTCTTCATGTCTCTGAAACCCTTGAATTATTTAGGAAGGAATTTGTCACATAGAAGGAGTTCAAAAAAAAATCAATGAGTGAATGTAAGTTTTAGTGTCTATAAGCATCCTAGATGAATAGAAAGGTAGAAGAGGTTTGTGGCAGACTACTTTGGTGTCAGGTAGAAGGAGCAGTTATGGGGTGTGGCCAGAGGGAATGATTCTATTGGTGGGAAACAAGAGAAATATTGTGGGTTTAGCATTGTAACCAAAAATACTTGCCACAGTGCAAGTTGATTACTCAACATTAGAAGAGAAATGAAATTTTCTACTCTGGGTAACCCAGGTGGTACAAGTGGTAAAGAATCTGCCTGCCAATGTAGGAGACCCAAGGGACACAGTTTCCATCTTTGAGTTGGGAAGGTCTCCTGGAGTAGGAAATGGCAATCAGCTCTAGTATTCTTGCCTGGAAAATCCCATGGACAAAGAAGCCTGGCAGACTGCTTTACACAGCATTGCAAGAATGGGACATGACTTAGCGACTTAACATGCACACATACTCTGGGTAAACATGTCCTCTATTTCAGTCCCTGTTTTAGTAAATGTTTTATTATGCATCCTATTTAAATAAAATACTCATAAAATCTCAGGACTGAAAAGGACCTTTTGCTCATCTAGTCAAAGGATACATTCTATGTTTGAGAAGATTGAATGACATCCCTGTTAAGTAATCATCCATTCTCTGTGGGGATATCTCCTATGGTAGGCAGAATTCTAAAAATAGCCTCCCATATTCCATAGCCCTTAGTCCCTGAACCCTGTAAATGTAAGAAAATACTGCTCCCTTGATGGTGTCATAAGACACAGTTAACCTTAAAAGGGAGAAGTTGTCTGAATGGACTGAAGCTGATCACATGAGCCTTTAAAAGCTTTCTCAACTGGTAGCAAAAGGAGGAGTCAGAGGGACATGGAGCACAAGAGGGACTCACTACTCCACTGCTGGCTTTGAAAATGCAGTGGGCAAAAGGCCAGGGCGTCCAGGTGGCTTCTAGAAGCTAAAAATGACCCCTAGCTAAGAGTCAGCAAGGAATGAGGACTTCAGTCCTACAGCCTCAAAGAACTGAATTTTGTCAACAACGTGGATGAACCTAAAGCAGATTATCTCCCAGGCTAGCCAACATCTTGATTCCCAGGTTGTGAGATGCTAGGCAGAGTATCCTTTTAAGCCTACCTAGAATTTTCACCAACATAACTGAGATAAAACTGGATAAGGTTTTGAGTTGTTAAAGTTGTGGCAATTTGTGAGCATTTGGCTGCAAAAGAAAACTAATACACTTCCACTGACATAAAGTCACTCTCTCCAGTGACAGCTTCTTCTATCTTTGGAGAACCCTGGTTGATAGAGAGTTCTTTTTTCAATTCAACAAATGATTTCTTCCTATAACACCCATTGATCCTGCTCCTGACACCTGGCTCACCTAGAACAAATTCAACTTTTCTTCCATGTGACAGCCCTTCAAAGATTAAAAATGTTTCTCATGTCACATATTTAGTCCCTTAAAACTTTCTTTATATAGTGTAGCTATGAATGCTTTTGCCATTCTATTTACATTCTGTGAGTATGACATCATCTATCCATGTGACTAATAAAGTGAGGCACTAATAAAGCATCCTATATCAATACACCACTTGCTGGAGCTACACCAACTCAGAATGTCTTAGGCTAGCCCCACCAATTATCTCCAGCTTAAAGCCTAAGTCTAAGGTACATGGATAATTGGTATTATGAGATGAATCAACTTTCAACTTCCAGAGAGAGATTGCCTGGATATCTCTGGGTCAACCACTGTTTCATCATAACTGAAAGAAACAAAAATGATCCGGGGGAGTCTGATTTTTCAATTCCAGGTTTCTACTTGGCAGCCACCTAAATGTATGTGTGATCTATGAAGTTTATGAAGAAACATCCCTTCTGACAATGACGGAGTAACTGACACTGGACTAGTCATCTTACTGTAAACAACTATAAAACTGGGAAAAATATATTAAGTGACTCTTTTTAGACATGAAACAACAGATAGCACTTGACTGTGATCCTTGAGACAAGGAAATAAAGGAGTTGTACAGTGAGGGCTCCCACATCGAGGGTGCAGATTTGGAGCTGAGAAGCAGTAACTGATGACCAAAGCACAGACTGAGCCTCCTGATTGCCTTGGTTTTCTGCCTGGAAACACTTCTCAGATTGTGGTGCAGAAAGAAACAATATAGTCTGGCTGAGCTGAGGAGACAGAAATCAGATTTGGGGATGAATGAGTTGGCCACCTTATGCGAAGCGTTGACTCATTGAAAAAGACCCTGATGCTGGGAGGGATTGGGGGCAGGAGGAGAAGGGGACAACAGAGGATGACATGGCTGGATGGCATCACTGACTCAATGGACATGAGTTTGAGTAAACTCCGGGAGTTGGTGATGGACAGGGAGGCCTGGCATGCTGCGATTCATGGGATCACAAAGAGTCGGACACGACTGAGCGACTGAACTGAACTGAACTGAGTTGGCCAGAATTTGCAGGTGAGGGTAGCATAGAAGAGGGAGTTGCATAGAAGAAAGTACTTTAAACCTGCACTTGGGGTGCCCTTAAGTTTTGGGGCTCCCCCGGTGGCTCAGACAGTAAAGAATCTGTCTGCAATGCAGGAGACCCAGGTTCAATCCCTGGGTTGGGAAGATCCCTTGGAGAAGGAAATGGCAATCTACGCTGGTATTCTTGCCTGGAGAATTCCCTGGACAGAGGAATCCAGTGGGATACAATACATGGGGTTACAAAGAGGTGGACATGATTAAACAACTAACTTTAAGTCTTTGGCTGAATACTAAGCTGTACAGGTATAACGGTAGCACTCCATAAGAATAGTTCTGAGAGACATAAGAGCCCGTATTGATCAGAGTGGATAAAGCTTGTTGAAAATTCCAGGTATTCAATTGAGATTTCAGAAAGTCCATACTTCAAAAATAGTATTATTCTACCTCTAGTATCTGAAATGTTTTATAAATTCCTAAATTTTACATTTAACATTATCTGATTGTCTGATTTTTCAATTCCATCCAGGTTTCTACTTGGCAGCCACTTAAATGTATGTGTGATCTATAAAGTTTATGAAGAAATATCCCTTCTGACAGTGACAGAGTAACTGACACTGGACTAGCCCTCCTATTGTAAACAACTATAAAACTAATAATTTTACATTTTACATTATCTAATTTTACATTTTACATTATCTCATTTAAGAAGCAGAAGGATCCAGTGGAAATATCACAAGGCTTGGCATTCAAATTCTAGCCATGAAATTTAGGGCAAGTTACCATAATATTGATACATAATATACATTTTTTTGACCTGAAAAGCATCCCACTTTTCTCCAGGGTTTGCTTTTTTGTCCACACCATAAAGTGAAAAGTGAAAGTGAAGTCGCTCAGTCGTGTCCGACCTTTTGTGACCCCACAGACTATAGCCCACCAGGCTCCTCCATCCATGGGATTCTCCAGGCAAGAACACTGGAGTGGGTTGCCATCGCCTTCTCCAGGTGATCTTCCCAATCCAGGGATTGAACCTGGGTCTCCTGCATTGCAGGCGGACTCTTTACCATCTGAGCCACCAGGGAATCATAAACACCATAAACAAGGGTTCAAATTAAAGCAAACTTCTTCTTAGAAATCCCATATTCCATGCCAACAATCCTTGGTCTGGGGAAACAGTCTGATACAAACTGGGACAATTAGTGTACTTCCCTTTGAATTTTTAAATAAAATGAGAAAATAGAGTAAGTTTTCCCTCAGTCAGAGATTCTTCTACGTCTAATTAAGTGATGGTCTTCTCTCAGGGTTTCTGATTGGCTTTGCTCCAATTCTTCAATAGACAGTTTTTAAGCTGACCTACTTCTAGTTATCAAAATCATGAAGCTGTAAAATGTGAAGAGATCTTGATGTAAATGTTTTTATTTTCCCTCTTTTTGCAGGAGGGAATAGTAAAACATTCAAAGAATAAGTGGTCCTCTTCAGTCATCTCCTGTCATTCTTCTGCCAGACACTTTATATTTCATGCATTATTTCCCCAAATGCCCATATCCTGTCATGCTGCTATGCCTTTCCTTAGGCTAATCCCTCCACCTAGAACATCTTTCCTTCTCTCCTTCTTTTATCAAAATTCTATCTGTTCCTTTATTGCTCGGTCATGAGATCATCTCTGTGAAATGTTCCCTGGTCCTTCCAAAGCTCTTCTTCATCTCTCTACTCTTGAGTCTTATAAATCTCTTGGAGAGCATGCATCATCACACAGCTTCTATTCAAGCTCATTCTGTTGATGTTTACCTTCTCGCTTGGAGTGTGGGCTTTGGGGAGGGGGAGAGGAGAGCATGAATTGGGTCTTTATTCATCTCTGAAACCCTCACTGATCCTGCCCAGTGAAACTTTGCACATATAATGATTAATCAATATTTACTGAATTCAATCAAATTTTTCATTAGCAGAGACTAACTCATCTCAAAGAATTTTATCTACTTACATAATAAAACTATCAAGAAATGTTCAAAGAACAGGGATTTCTTTTCTGGGTAGAGAGGAAAAAATCAATACAGTGCTGGCTTTGAGTGTAACTGGCACATAGTAAGTAGACAATGTTGTTGTTTAGCCGCTAAGTCATATCTGACTCTCTACCACTCCATGGACTAAAGCCCGCAGCTGCTCTGTCCAGGGGATTTCCCAGGAAAGAATACTACAGTGTATTACCATTTCCTTCTCCAGGGATCTTCCTGACCCAGGGATCGAACACGTGTCTCCTGCATTGGCAGGTGGATTCTCTACCACCGAGCCACATAGGAAGCTCAAGTAGACAATTAACACTTGTTAAATTGAACAACATGACCAGATCACCAGCTAGGAATCAGAAGAATCAAGTCTCCGGAGGTCCTCTCTTTCTACGAGATACACTCTTCCCCATTTACACTTATACCTTTGTACTCCAGTAAACAACAGTCTTTGCAACTTCACATTTTGGTGACATTCCCTCCAGCCCCTGTCTTTCCTTCCCCGGACTCCAGTCCCAGCATAACATCTGGTATCTTAATGAGAAGACTCCTCTTTAGTCTCATCTTCCACACAATCCCTGGGGTACCAGGTGGGAGATTCAGATTGCAGAAATTGAATACGAGATGCTTGGAGGTACATGGACAGCTATTTTCTGCCAAAGTCCATTAGTCATAGCCAAGGTTGGGGAGAAAGTTTTCATTTTTGTGAGTCACTGTTTATCTGTCTATAAATTTAGTAATGAAATGCTTATGCCACAGGGATGGGAAGAAATTTCATTTTTGCTTATAAAATCCTCGGGGCATGTTTGGATCCAAAGTGCAATAACACCATAAAATATTGCCCTGATACTGCTGTCTCCAGGCCTGGAACTCATTTCTGGATTATGAGAAGCAAAGAAGAAGATTTATGGGGAAGATAAGGAGATAGCTTTTCTTGAGTATTTAAATGAGGCTTTTCTTTAAATAGGCATTGTCTGCTGGTGTCCTGTTGTTTGGGACTGAGAAAGAATATTGTGTAGCTCTAGAAACTTCTATTTATTGGAAGTCTGGGCAAGACTTTAGTAAGAGTAAAAAACAGCTACAATTTATTAAGCATCATCACAAGCCCAGTTTCTACCATCATTTCCTTAAATTCTCAATAGATCTTTGCTAGGTGTTATTAATACCTTATAGATAAGGAAACCAAAGTTGAGAAAGGTTGGGCAAATTTCCTTAAGTCACACAGTAATAGTGGCAAAACTGAGATGGACAACCAGATGCTTATAACTCCAAAAGCTTTTGCTTTCTCCACTACCAGTATATGGACTTCCCAGGTGGCACTCTTGGTTAAGAATCCACTTGCCAATGCAGGAGACACAAGAGATGTGGTTCGATTCCTGGGTCAGGAAGATCCCCTGGTATAGAACCTGTTCCAGTATTCTTGCCTGGAAAATTCCATGGACAGAGGAGCCTGGAGGGCTACAGTCCGTGGGGCTGCAATGAGTCAATCATGACTGAGCACACACACCCATATTACTAGTCTATATAAGACCAACTCACATAAAGCCCCACTGTTCATAATCTGATTTTCCACTCCTAACCATGAATAAATCTGTAATCCTTCATTGTTTTTAGAAAAAAAGCAAGTTTAAAATTTAATACAAATGGGAGAAGGTTGCTCCCAGGACATGGTATAGATGTGTTGGAAGTCACGCCTAGCTTAGGCTTAAGTGCTTTGGGGAAAAGCCTAGGACTGCCATTTTAATGCAAAAAGACAACCACAGGAGCTAAGTGTGGGTCTTCCTTGTTGTTATAAAACCCTACACACATGTAGATCATGACTGATTCATGTCAATGTATGGCAAAAACCACTACAATATTGTAAAGTAATTAGCCTCCAACTAATAAAAATAATTGGGGGGGGGGAACCCTACAGGCAATGGGATCACTCTCCCTCTTGTCCCTCTCAGAACCCTGCTAAACAAAGATAAAGGCATGAAAAAGCTACAAACTTACAGGGGAAAACTGAATAGGAAAGAAGGTGTCAACAGATGAAATATTTCATGGAATTGGGAGGCACAGAGCAGGCAGAGGATTAATAACTGGACATGGGTGGGGGAGGAGGATGAACTGGGAGACTGGACTTGACACATAGACACTAGTGTGTGTGGAAAAGACACCTGGTGGGAACCTGCTGAGCCAAGCACAGGGAGCTCGCTTCCGTGTTCTATGGTGACCTAGATGCGACGGGGGGTTGGTGGGATGGAGATCCAAGAGCGAGGGGATGTATGTGTACCTATAGCTGATGCACTCCGTTGTATAGCAGAAACTAGCACAACAGTGTAAAGCAACTTTATCCCAATTAAAGAACAAAAACCAAAAAAAAAAAAAACAGAGTGAAGAAAGTAGCTAATACTGCCAGAAAAAAAAAAAAAAAATGCTAACAAGAGCATTGGAAGCACCCATACCGCCATAAGCCAGGGTGAAGCAACTGGATGTAATCATAGAGATCACTTTAAAGATCCCTGGTCAAGCCCCAAGGAACTCTTCTCACCTCTGAACATCCAGGCAATGGCCACCCACCGCCCCGCCACACACACACATGACCCCCATGAGGAGGTTGGAAATGTATCTTCCAAGGAAATTCAACCATGAAAACTCTGTATTTGGAGACAACAGAGTGAAGGCAAGAATGAAGCACAAGGGCTGAAAATAGAAGCAATACGAGACAGACACCACCTCAGCCCTCCTGTCCTGCCCTGCTCCTAAACCACCAGTGGCTGGAGTGTGCACACCCCTACAGAGATTAGTGTCGAGGAGACTGAATGTCCCTTGAGAAAAAACTCCCAAGGACTGCCTCTGGGCCAGAAGGAAGAGTTTCCTGTCAAACCTCCTTACAGGGAAGCTCATCAGAGGGTATTATGCCCACTCAGGAGGTCAGCTTAGACTTTTCACCATGAAATTTTTAATGCTTTAATTCTTAATGTGAATAAGCAAAGGGGGAAATCACTAGATATGGAAACATAATTTCTAATGAAAAAGATTGAGACCAAAGAAAAGATACTAGGAATCTTCAAGACACAGAAGCAGCAAGAAATTTTTTTTAATATTTTTTAAGAAGCATGACAATATCATCATAAAGATAAGAGAAGATACATCCTACGGACAAGAGCAAGATGCTCTAGAAAGATAAAATCCAAAACACAAGAAAAAATACTTTTCAAACTTGACAGACCCCAATTTTTGATTTAATAAAAGTGTTCAAAGATAAAACTAGGGCAGTCCCCCCGAAAGTATATATAAAAGCAGCAGAAGAAAGGAAGATAAGAAAATCAGATAATCAGCTCAAGATTACCAATACCTAACTGGAATGAAAAGGAAACAATAAAGGGAAAAGTGGGGGGAGGGGGGCAGAAATAGAACAGAAAAATTTACAAGAAATAACGCGGGAAACTTTCCTATACATGAAGCACATGAGTCTCTACCAAGTGCAGAGAAAAATGAATGAAAAACTATGTTAAGACTTGTGGACTCTGGGAGAAGGCGAGGGTGGGATGTTTCAAGAGAACAGCATTGAAACATGTATATTATCTAGGGTGAAACGGATCACCAGCCCAGGGTGGGTGCATGAGACAAGTGCTCGGGCCTGGTGCACTGGGAAGACCCAGAGGGATCGGGTGGAGAGGGAGGTGGGAGGGGGGACCGGGATGGGGAATACATGTAAATCCATGGCTAATTCATTTCAATGTATGACAAAAACTACTGTAATGATGTAAAGTAATTAGCCTCCAACTAATAAAAATAAATGGAAAAAAAAAAAAAGAAAAACTATGTTAAATTACAGCATAGGACTCTAATTCTCTAAGGGAATGTGGAGCCAGCCATGAGATGGAAGGGAAGAGAAGCGATATGTGAATCGGAAACAAAGCGGCATTAATTCAAGTCACTGAAATGCTGGCGTTTACGACAGGAGCGTTAGCTAACCCATCATGTTAGCGAACTTCAAAGATGGCTGCCAATGGATCGCCCCCTCTCTACACACGTGCTGCTCCTCACATCAAGAGATGTCTAGTTCCTCTCCCTGGCATCTGAGCTTGCCTCAGTGGCTTCTTTGAACAACAGAATGCAGCAAAAATGATGTTCTAAGACTTCCAAAGCTAGCTACAAAAAGACTTGAGGAGTCTCTCTGGGCATCTCGAAAAACTCATTCTTGGAATGCTTCCTCAGCTACTATGCTTTGAAAATCCCAAACCACACAGAGAAGCCATGCCCCAGGCACTCTGACTGACTGCCCAAGCTGAGCCCCCAGTCAACCGGCAGCATAGACCGCCAACCGTGTGCATTAGGCACCTACACATTGCAGAATAGTCAGGCCCTAGGACGACTGCAGACACCCCTGTTCCCCCGTCACCACCAAGTGGAGCCGAAGAGGGCGTTAACCCCCTGAATGGTGGTGATCAGACACTGTTTGAGGACAGTGAGTTTTAATGTGGTTTATTATGCAGGAATGGATAAATAGAACAGTTAGACAACACAGCAAGGGAGTAAATGAAGAAAAGGAAGACATGGAGTCCAGGAAGGAAGGGCAAGTGCTATCAACTGTCCCAGCAGGAGAGCTGAGAGGCAGACTTAGCAGCAACTGGTCACTTGTGGAATAGGAGAGGGGGTTTCAGGAAGGAGGGCTTTAGGAAAACCAGATTTGATGAGTTTTCTGATATATTTGAACATCTGGAAAAAAAAACAGTGGGTGGCATATGACTTTGGATTGAATGCACAAGAAAAAATAAAAATAAGTACATAGATAATGGGTGGTGACCCAGTGGCCTAATGGATAAGGCATCAGCCTCCAGAGCTGGGGATTGTGGGACTTCCCGGGTGGCTGAGACAATAAAGCATATGCCTACAATGTGGGAGACCTGGTTCAATCCCTGAGTTGGGAAGATTTCCTGGAGAAGGAAATGGCAACCCACTCCAGTAGTCTTGCCTGGAAAATCCCATGGACGGATAAGCCTGGTAGGCCACAGTTCGTGGGATCGCAAAGAGTCGGACACGACTGAGCAACTTCACTTTCTTTCTTTAAATAGATAATGAAGCGAGTGAAAAATGAGGTGATTATTTATTCAAGAAAAATAAAAGTTAAGTGAGAAAGGAGATAGTTGTGAGAGGCTGGGAAGGCTTCAGAATTAATATATTTTGCAAAAATCAAACAAAACAAAGCCAAAAAAAGTCTTATTTGGGGAGAGAACATTAGAACCAGAGGGATCTGGTTTTAAAAACAGATTTGGGTTCTATAATATAAAGAGGAAAAGAAAGTAAAAAGAAAGATAAGACACTCTCACCCAGAATACACTATTAGCCCCACACGTGATGAAGGAAAATGAGGACAACTACAGGACAAGGCAGAAATTTTTAAACTTATTTGACACACAGCCTGAAAAAAAAAAAAAAAAGGACAGCAATAGGAGGGAAATAGTGCACTAGAAATATAACTCACCACTGTGAAAATAAAGATGATAAAAAGAAAAGCTTCTAACTAGCATTAAAGAATAAGACAAAGTCTGTACCACTAAAAAGCTGAGGCAAGGTAAGATCTTGGACAAAGCTATATAACAAGGATAGATTTTTCTCTCTGAGCCCCTGAGAACTTACACTATGGAAACAACCTCAGTTTCCATTAGAAAGCTATCAAGGACAGGAGTCTTTGTCTTAGAGGTCTGGTAACTATAATTGTTGGTTTAGATGTCTAGAAGCTAGTTGTGTACCTAAAATAAGGTATCAAAGAATGCTTTGTTACATGAATAAATATTCTGTGCATGGCTCCCATTTTGAATGTCTGGATCTTTCATATTTTAAATTGAGATCACCTGAATACGAAAAAAAAAAATCAAATGCAATTTACTGTATTACTAATTCTGAAACAATATGTGGAAATTAGTGTGTTTACATACCATAGAGCAGGGCACACTTAGAAATCTCAAGGCTACTGGTGATCTAAAGCCAGTTTCTGATGTTGATCATACAATCCTGTGTGATACTCTCTGGGTAAATACAACTGAAACAAGTCATTGCCACATTTGTTGAAATAATTAAAGATCCTTTTAAACACTATACATTTGGGTAGACTTCAGGTAAACTGTGGATGTTAATTATTTTATTAACAAGATTCTATTTTGAGTGTGTGTTCTGGCTAGGAGTCATCTTCCAGATATCCCAGAGCAGAATAAAATTGCTCATCTCCAGAGGTTTAAATTTCTCATAGGTATATATTGGGGCAGCATATTTGGGGGAGGCAGATAAAAGCTATTTTCAACTCTCTAACTAAAAAGATATGGATTAGAATGTTCCATTATAATTCCCATAATAATATCTCCTGCCAACATTTAGAATGACCCATTAAATTCACAACAGTTCAAAGAGAGAGTACATTTAATACTACCAAGTAGAATGCTGTTAAAAAATTAACACATTGAGCTCTCCTCCCCTGAGGATATACTATATAAACACTGGTTTACAATATAATACCTTCAGCTCATGGAAAGAAAATTGGTTTTCATACGTAACACATTCCATTAGTCTCCTCAATTCTCCATTATTTCCTGATTTTTCAAAAGGACTGTATCAAAAGTATTTCATATCAAGAATTTTCTTATATTTCACAGTAACAACTTTCATGCACTTTTGAAGAAATTGATAATAACCTGCTTCATTTGCAGAAAATACACCATAGCTTGTAACTTCAAGTTTATTTTCTTCAACTTGGCAATAACTTCAGTGCTTATACATTCAAGAATTCTTCCTCTAAAACAATCTATAGGAAAGGTTTTAGCACCTTTCCAAGCATTCAGTTCCGTTCAGTTCAGAATCGCTCAGTCGGTGTCCGACTCTTTGCGACCCCATGAATCGCAGCACACCAGGCCTCCCTGTCCATCACCAACTCCCGGAGTTTACCCAAACTCATATCCATCGAGTCGGTGATGCCATCTAGCCATCTCATCCTCTGTCATCCCCTTCTCCTCTTGCCCCCAACCCCTCCCAGTATCAGTGTCTTTTCCAATGAGTCAACTCTTCGCATGAGGTGGCCAAAGTATTGGAGTTTCAGCTTCAGCATCAGTCCTTCCAATGAACACCGAGGACTGATTGCCTTTAGGATGTACTGGTTGGATCTCCTTGCAGTCCAAGGGACTCTCAAGAGTCTTTGCCAACACAATAGTTCAAAAGCATCAATTTTTCAGTGCTCAGCTTTCTTCACAGTCCAACTCTCACATCCATACATGACCACTGGAAAAACCATAGCCTTGACTAGATGGACCGTTGCTGGCAAAGTAATGTCTCTGCTATTTAATATGCTGTCTAGGTTGGTCATAACTTTCCTTCCAAGGAGTAAGCATCTTTTAATTTCATGGATGCAATCACCATCTGCACTGATTTTGGAGCCCCCCCCAAAAAAAATTAGCCACTGTTTCCACTGTTCCAAGCATTAGGAAAATCAAATATTAAATTTAGTTGATAAAGTGAGAATCTCCTATTTATACACAAACACACACACACACACACACACACACACACACAGGTACTCTAAACAAAGCATTTAATCAACATAGGAGCCCTCAAAGTCCATAGGATAAAATTTTATCGATTTTAGGTGATATTTTCCTGTTATAGTTTTTTAACTTCTAAATTCTGAAATACCTAAAATAGAGAAGAGTCTTTCAGAAGTTCATTAGTTCATCTTCTTCTCTCCTGGCAAGTCAGTGCCCTGATTATTCTATAAATATAGATCTAAAATTAGGTATGGATTGATTTCGATAGTCAATCAGTTATTTTTTAATCAAAAAGAATTCAGATTAAAAGATAATAATCACCTGGTCCATGAAAAATCTTCAAAAGAGCAGATGCATTTTAAATGAAACAAAAATTTTATAAATAAAGGAATATTCAGATTCTTTATTTTGTTGTTGTTCAGTTGCTCAGTCATGTCTGACTCTTTGTAACCCCATGGACTGCAGCACACCAGGCTTCCCTGTCCATCACCATCCCCTGGAGCTTGCTCAAACTCATGTCCATTGAGTTGGAGATGCCATCCATCTGTCATCTGTCATCCCCTTCTCCTGCCTTCAATCTTTCCCAGCATCAGGGTCTTTTCTAATGAGTCAGCTCTTCACATAATGTGGCCAAAGTATTGTAGCTTCAGCTTCAGTATCAGTCCTTTTAGTGAATATTCAGGGTTGATTTCCTTTAAGATTGACTAGTTTGATCTTGCAATCCAAGGGATTCTTAAGAGTCTTCTCCAACACCACAGTTCAAATGCATCAATTCTTCAGTGCTCAGCCTTCTTTATTTAGAACCAATTTATTTGACAAATATAAATTATGTGCCTGCCTAAGAAGTGTCTGAAAAATTTTAAGATCATTTAAAGCATTGCTTTAAAGTAATAGCATTTAAATTCACAGAATGAAATTGTTGGTTTCTCAATGAACTCCCCGAGATACTAGTCTTCCTTGTTATTTTTAATTAAAAATAACTTTCTTGATTTGTTGTGATGAACTGCTAGATTGAATGCCATTTGTTGTTTTATATTATACAAACACAGCATAACTTAATGCTAACATATATTCATTTTTGTGACACATATGTATTATACAAAGATCACAAGATCACAGATTATAGAGTCAGAAGGTATCTTTTAACATTATACTCTTAATATTTGGGGGGAAATTTCCTACTCAAAAAATAAATAAATAAGTTTGCAATAAATGTAGTGAAGTACAATACTTTGCTAAAACACCATATGAAAAAGGAACCACTAGTACTAATAATTTTAATACAACAATTTCACTTGATAATTAAAAATAAGAAAGGATAATGACAAAAACTTGAAAAGCATAAAGGGAAAAAATTCTATATTACCCATAATCCTACCACACAGATTTTCTTTTATGCTCAGAGCTACAAGCAGCAATTCATCCAAATACTCAACAGTAGGGAAATGTTTAAATACATTTTGATATGTTTTCTTTTGCTTTATTTTCTATGCATTTCTTTGCTGTTTTTCTTGTTCAGTCACTGAGTCGTATTTGACTCTTTGTGACTCCATGGACAGCAGCACACCAGACTCCTCTGTTCATAGGGTTCTCCAGACAAGAATACTGGAGTGGGTTGCATTTTCTTCTCCAGGGATCTTCTTGGACCAGGGATTGAACCCATGTCTCCTGCATTGGCAGGCAGATTGTTTACCACTGAACCACCAAGAAAGCACATTTCTTACTTAGTTGATATCTTACCCCAGTAATCAAGATTTGATGAACTTTGAGGTTGGTTTCCTAACCTCCTCCTCTCCTACCAGCCTCCCTCCCATTCTCAATTCTCAATTTGATGAATTTCTCAAGTAATATGTAATTTTGAAAGAGACAATATTATGTCCAACAAGCAAAATATGATTCTGTAGACATCTTTTCATTTACCAAACTAATTGTAATATTAACTACATTTTTAAAAGAAAATAATTTTTTAATATACGATAGGAAAGTTTTTGAACATCTATGGAAAGGGTAGATACCATCTTTCATTTGCATTTAGCAGAGATGGAGCTCACTGAATGTCTATTAAATAAGACACTGATATTTATACATTACAGAATTATAAGTTCTTACAGTAGGGAGAGGCAGATAATAGTTGCCTGGGAAGTTTATATATTAAAAACTCCTTTTAAATTCAGAAGAACCTCTAAATCCATGCTAAACATTTGATATTTATTCAAACTCCCTAGTAATAAGAGAAATGCAAATTAATGTGAAATAACTTTTTTCACCTATCAAATTAACCAAAACTGAAGATTTTATGATACCTAGTTCTGTAAACAGGACAATGAAGTGATCACTCACATACACTGCTTTTGGTGAATGAAAAGCAATAAATTTGGGGGATTACTCCTTTGGAAATTGACCCCCAAAGAGATAATCCTAAATTCAGAGAAATGTCTTTATCACAAATCAGCACTGTAGCATCATTCAACATAGATGAAAACAAAAAGCACAATCTCAATGTCCAGTAGCTGGGTAACTCCTATGTAATCTGTGGTCTATACAACCACAGTTGTTATACAGTACACAGCCACTGAAAAAGATGCCTGTAAAAGTAGGGACAACTGGTGGGAATAAGTATGTTACAATCTTAAGTGAAAAAGTGCTAAAATCTTAAGTGGAACACAAACAGCATAATTACAACTCTATTTTAGAAAACACAGTGTGCAAAGAACAGACTGGAAAGAAATATATCAAAATTTTACCAGTGTACACTTGGGTGGTGAGATTATGGGTAACTTTTTTTCTTTTGTTCCCCATCTTGAGATTAACTTTAAATGAGACTTCTTCTCATCATATCCTTGAACTAGTAAAGCAACAAGAAGACTTATTTAACCAATTGGAAATTTCAGATACAAAAATGCATAAGTAGGTTTGCATCCTGGAAGGCTAAAATAAAATTAATAAACAACAATATTACTATGAATAATAATAGCAATATAATATCTTACATTGAACAACATGTTTTTAACTTTCTAAAGTAATTTTTTAAGTCTTCCTAGTCTTTATCATCTTAAAACGTCTCTCCAAAGCAGATTAATTTCATCACTCTTTTTATTTAACATATTTACTGAGCAAATCAGTATCAGACCCTGTAATGTGTGTAGGGAGTACAAGAAAACAAGACATGGCTCATAGAGTTGAAGATCTCACAGGCTAGAAGAAGTAAAAGAAGAAATAGACAGCAGTGGTCACTAAAGAGGTGCCTGTGGGAGGGATTACCATTGGCCAAGGGAAGCAGGGACCTCCGAGCCGAGTATTAAAGTGAGTATGGACAGAAATATAGATCAATGGAACAGAATAGAAAGCCCAGAGATAAATCCACGAACCTATGGTCACCTTATCTTCGACAAAGGAGGCAAGGATATACAACGATAAAAAGACAACCTCTTTAACAAGTGGTGCTGGGAAAACTGGTCAACCACCTGTAAAAGAATGAAACTCGAACACTTTCTAACACCATACACAAAAATAAACTCAAAATGGATTAAAGATCTAAATGTAAGACCAGAAACTATAAAACTCCTAGAGGACAACATAGGCAAAACACTCTCCGACATAAATCACAGCAGGATCCTCTATGACCCACATCCCAGAATTTCAGAAACAAAAGCAAAAATAAACAAATGGGACCTAATGAAACTTAAAAGCTTTTGCACAACAAAGGAAACTATAAGCAAGGTGAAAAGACAGCCCTCAGATTGGGAGAAAATAATAGCAAATGAAGCAACAGACAAAGGATTAATCTCAAAAATATACAAGAAACTCCTCCAGCTCAACTCCAGAAAAATAAATGACCCAATCAAAAAATGGGCCAAAGAACTCAACAGATATTTCTCCAAGACATACAGATGGCTAACAAACACATGAAAAGATGCTCAACATCACTCATTATCAGAGAAATGCAAATCAAAACCACAATGAGGTACCATTATACGCCAGTCAGGATGGCTGCTATCCAAAAGTCTACAAGCAATAAATGCTGGAGAGGGTGTGGAGAAAAGGGAACCCTCTTACACTGTTGGTGGGAATGCAAATTAGTACAGCCACTATGGAAAACAGTGTGGAGATTTCTTAAAAAGCTGGAAATAGATCTGCCATATGACCCAGCAATCCCACTTCTGGGCATACACACCAAGGAAACCAGATCTGAAAGAGACACGTGCACCCCAATGTTCATCGCAGCACTGTTTATCATAGCCAGGACATGGAAGCAACCCAGATGCCCATCAGCAGACGAATGGATGAGGAAGCTGTGGTACATATACACCATGGAATATTACTCAGCCATTTAAAAAGAATTCATTTGAATCAGTTCTAATGAGATGGATGAGACTGGAGCCCATTATACAGAGTGAAGTAAGCCAGAAAGATAAAGACCATTACAGTATACTAACACATATATATGGAATTTAGAAAGATGGTAATGATAACCCTTATATGCAAAACAGAAAAAGAGACACAGATGTACCGAACAGACTTTTGGACTCTGTGGGAGAAGGCGAGGGTGGGATATTACGAGAGAACAGCATCGAAACATGTATATTATCTGTAGTGAAACAGATCACCAGCCCAGGTTGGATGCATGAGAGAAGTGCTCGGGCCTGGTGCACTGAGAAGACCCAGAGGGATCGGGTAGAGATGGAGGTGGGAGCGGGGATCGAGATGGGGAATACATGTAACTCCATGGCTGATTCATCAATGTATGACAAAAACCACTACAATATTGTAAAGTAATTAGCCTCCAACTAATAAAAATAAGTGAAAAAAAAATAATAGTATGGGAGTTTGACAGCTGGATAAGGGGAGAGCACAGGAGTGTGTTCATCCAAGGACCTAGAGGAGACACAGAGGAGCTGGCAGGACCCATTGCCCAGGAGGGCTGCCTGGGTGTCATGAGCATGGGGGAGGGGTTGAAACAGAGAACAAACATGAGGTCCAAACTCAAGTGACCCGCAGCTCAACTGTCAGGGCTGGGACTTGACTTAACCACCCTGTTTTTTCCATCGACCTCAGAAAAAAAAATACATTTGAAGTTTTTTTTTAAAGTTTGATTCACAGCTCTGCTTTTAAGGATCACCTTGTTCAGTTCCCTGGTAGCTCAGAGGGTAAAGCATCTGCCTGCAATGCAGGAGACCAGGGTTTGATCCCTGGGTCAGGAAGATCCCCTGGAGAAGGAAAAGGCAACCGACTCCAGTATTCTTGCCTGGAGAATCCCAGGGATGGAGGAGCCTGGTAGGCTACACAGTCCATGGGGTCGCGAAGAGTTGGACACAACTGAGCGACTTCACTTTCTTTCACTTTGCTGAGTCTGCTTCTCATGTGAAAAAGCCTTCCTCCCAGGTTGTAAGGAACTAATGAAATAATGGATGCATGTTTAAAGTCCTTTGTGAACTCTGAATTTATAAGGTACAATTAACACTCACCTTTCTAGGTTTATATGGAACCACACCCTTCCCTTTGAAAGCTACATAGTCATGGCAAATTTCCCTACAGTATCCTGGTTCTCAAACTCTGCTATATACTTAGAAACATCTGGGAAACTATAAAAATTGTTGATGCCCAAGTGTACCCTTATCCATCTAATCAGAAAATCCACAGGTGTGCTCCAGGCATGGAGCAATCTAAAACTTTCCCAGGTGATTTCAGTGAACAATCAGGTTTAAATATTAGTGCTTGCACACCTACCCAAACTATGGTCCAAGGACTACAGCCTCAGCATCACCGGGGTGCTTGGTGGATATGCAGAATCTCCAGCCCCACCCAGGGCTGCTCTTCAGGTGATTGAGAAGCACCAGTCAGGTCCGATTCATTGTGTGTTTGTCTATGTGTTGCTCAGCTGTGTCTGACTCTTCACAGCCCCATAGACTGGATCCCACCAGGCTCCTCTGTCCATGGCATTCTCCAGACAAGAATACTGGAGTGGATTGCCATTTCCTCCTCCAGGAAATCTTCCTGAACCAGGGATCAAACCCACATCTCTTGTATCTCCTGCATTGGCAGGCGGATTCTTGGGAAGAACCACCTGGGAAGCCCCAGCTCCATTTATTCAGCAACTTTTCCCCGAGTTCCTACTCTGAGTTGGTTCTTGGAATGCAGCAGAGAATCAACCCCACTCCTTCCTCAAAGAAGCACTCTCTAGTAAGCAAGGTAGATAAGCACATAGGTTACTAAGGAGGGCCACCTTTTTTTGAGAGTAGGGATGATGTGTTGAGATCAGAGAATGCTTCCTGGAGGAAGAGAAATAGGCATGGGACAGACAGACAGACACTGCAGAGCGCAGTGAGGACTCTGTTATATTTCAGAGATAGGAGGTTTGCTGTTTAGAGGTTTGAAATTTAGGGAGGAGGTCCAGATTGGTGACATAATGTGTGTGAAAATACTCTGTAAACTGTAAATAATTATGCAAATGAAAGTATTTACATTATTCTTCACAAATCCTAGTGTGTCTTTCTCATAATGGAGTCTTCAGAAAATTAAGCTCTTAATTGTAGCTAAAGGAAATCAACCAAATCAAGATGGATATTCAGCTATGGGCTGAAGCCCTTGCAAAGACAATGAAGGTAACTCCAGACGGAACAATCTAATACACACCCCTTTGCCCAGGCTCTCTGACAAGGATGATCTTACATCCTGCTTTGGTCCGGGACAGTCTTAGTTGTGCCTGACATCCCAGCACAATTTCTATGATGCCCTCACTCATTCTCAAAAGCATCCTGCTCTGGACAATGAAAATACATTGCCAGGATTCCCTGGTGGCTCAGGAGTGAAGAATCTACATGCCAATACAGGAGAAACATGGGCTCCATCCCTGATCTGGGAAGATCCCACCTGCCCATGGAGCAACTAATGTGCCCACATGTCCTAGAGCCCATGTTCTGCAACAAGAAAAGCCACTGCAGTTAGAAACCAGAATATCACAACAGAAGGTAGCCCCCTGCTTGCTGCAACTAGGAAAAAAGCCCACACAGCAACAAAGACCCAGCACAACCAAAAATAAATAAAATTTTTAAAAAATATATGATCATCGCATGTTGGACCTAGAGGTGCTTCAAATAAATAGTCATTTCTTCATTTTTCAAGGTATGGCCCAGGGCTGCTCCCAGCAGGGACTGTACCCAGGTTTATATGGAATCAGCTCTGAATCTGAGTATTTCCTTTGGTTGAAACAGTCCTAGGAGCCCCAAATATCATGCACACCCCATACCAGTGTCTGAAACCCAACAGGCTTGAGTGAGGAGCAGCAAAGGCTTCCAGGTGAGTGATCTGCAGGTGGCAAAGGACCCCACCAATCACACTGGCCAAGAGTCCTTGCCAGATGAGAGAGGGGGTGATACAAACCTCAACAGTGCACCATCCACACAAGCCTCAACTTGAACCCAGCATCTCAGTGCTGAAAGGTTGTTGCTGAGCCGTGAAACACGTTGGGATTCTTGGCCTCCAGAGAAGAGGAACTCAATCTGGGGCTAATGACAAGGCCAGTGACGAGGCTTGATTGCTCAGAGCTTTTGTGTGATAAAGTTTTATTAAAGTATAAAAGAGATAAACAAAGCTTCTGACATAGACATCAGCAGGGGGCAGAAAGAGTGCCCCCTGCTAGCCTTTAGGAGTATTTATATACCTATCAGCAAACAGTTAATTAGAGAAAGGAGATATCTCAAAACTCAGAGTGGCACCAGGCCCCTCACCCACAACATGCATTTTGAGATAACATTGGCACCAGATGAGTCATCCCAGGCCATAAAATGATTGACATGAATCTTGAAGAAAAGCAGGTTTCCAAGTAAATATGTAGTTTCATTAGCATAGATTAGGAGAACAATATATGAGTAAAACATACTGGTTTGTTGAACCCTTATTGTTCTGAGCCTTAAGTGGGACCAACTTGAAGAAAGACAGAGTCTAGGGTAAATACATAGTTCATTAACATAGCTTAAGAAAACAATTTCCATAAGAAAAACCACAATGGTTAGCTCAAGGTTTGGGAAAAGTTAAGTTCAAGTGGAGCTAGGTGTCATCATGGCAACATAGAATTTTAAGAGAAATCTCCTTTTAATTTTGTGTAGAGAAGGGAAAAAATCTGACCCTTGTTGTTTGTTTTCTCCTGCCGCTTAAGAGAGAGAGGAAAACGTCTGGCACTTGCAGCCTATTTCCTCCATTTGGAGACCCCTAGCCTTCCTGCCTGTTACCCTCTCAGTCCCATTTTGATTCTCTGCACCAGCTGCCCATATGCACACACGACCAGCTCCATCTTCACATCTCCACGCTCAGCTTCTGAGAATACCAGTGACACTGCTCATGGCACCATCAAAAAGAACAATTATATAACATTTGTGAGAACACATTCCTGATTTCTGAACTGCCACTAAGCTCTCCACAGTTATCTCACGGAAAGAACCTGAAAGGGAAGGTCCATTTACTGAACTACAGGCAAGGGACTCTGCAGGCGTCTTTACATTTCTTATCTCATTGGACCATCTCTTGTAGCAGCCCTGGAGATCATGTACCATTTTATACATGGGAAAACTGACATTAGATAGGCTAAATTGCCTAACATAACAATTTTGTATACTTGTGACTCTCTGTTTTAACTCAAACTCAGATCTGTCTCTCTCTCTCTCTTTTTTTTTTTTTGGCCATGAAGGATCTTAGTTCCCAGACCAGGGATCAAACCCTCACCCAACTGCGGTGGAAGCAGAGTCTTAACCACTGGACTACCAGGGAAGTCCCACATGCTTGTTCATGTATACCCCAGTGAAGACAAATTATTTCATTAGTAGGAAACAGAAGGGGAAAATCAGAATATTTACCTTTATTTGGTATTTTCACTTCTTTTCTCCTTCTCTCCAATCCCTATTGTTTTCTAAGGCAGTCTCTGGCCATGGCTCTCTCACTTGGCATTTGGAAACAGTACTTTCTAGAATGACACCTTGCCCTAGTGAAAAACATCCCATTCAATTTCACCAATCCTATAACTGGTCCAAATAATTTTGTGTCACAATTTGCCTTTTCAAAGTGCCAGCAAATTCTTCTAATTCAGAGTTGTCTAAAAATATTCAAACTATATTTTATCTTGACTCCTTGTAGTTTATTTTGACTCCTTGGGTTTATTAAAAACCTAGTCACCACCAGAAATAAGACAAATCCAACTCAAATCTTCTCAAATCTGTCTTACCTAGACCAACATTATATAATATGTTTTCAAACATTTTTAAATCAAAGAATAAATTTATTAAAAAAAAAAAAAAAAACAGAGTGCCAGGTAGAATTCAATTTAAACCAGACCAACAAAGACCTATTGAATACCAGCCATGTTCTATTCACTGTCTCAGAGGGAGGAAATTACAAAAATGAATGGGACATGTCCCTTGCCTTCTATAAAGATGAGTCAGGTGGAGGAGATAAAACATGCACAGAAACAACTCTTATACGGGCTTTTTGAAAATTGGAATTTACCCTTATCATAGTACCTGGCACATGAAATGACATTTGTTGACCTGCATTTTTTTCTTACCCTGCACTGAGCTCTGTAAGAACTGAAAATATGTCCTAATTTTTCTTGTACATTCCAGGATCAGATTCAGGGATTGAGTCATCATTTGTACTCAAGAAGTATGTGTTTCACTGGATCAAATTGCCTTAAACTTGAAACTGACGATAATTTTAAAAAAGAAAAATTGGCAACCTATGAAAGATCACTATTTTAAGTAAACTTGGAGAAAAGTTAGGGTTCCAACTATTAAAGGTGGTGAGAGACGGTGAAGGGATTATTTCCAGTAGGGGAGATAGAGAGATAAAAGATGAGGTGGATGCTATTCATTGCTAGGGTTCAGACCTGCTGAAGTTCTCTGACACCCTCGCGCCCAGCGGCAGCCTCAGCCTGTAACAGCTCACAGTTCAGAGATGCTGCCAGCAGTTGCCAGGAGGCAGTCTGGGGAGGGCAGGTAGAGGACATACACGGTTGCAGCTGCCCCCAGCACCTTAGAGGTAGGTGATGCTCCCCAGTTCCCTTCTAACAAGGGTCCCAGAGAGTCACAGCCCAGGGTACCCGAATCTCCGCTACAGGGAGATTTAGCTGCCAGGCACGCCCGCACCCTGGATAGCGTGGTCCTGAGGCCACTCCTTGTTCTGTCTTGTCTTCCCCACCAGACCCTGCTGCTGGTCCCGTCAGCAGTCACCGTCACTGTCCTGAGCACACAGTAGATCCCCAATAAATGCCACGTGATTCTGAGTCCAGAGAACATAGAAGAGATCTCACTGGATCACAGTGACGGTGAGAATCATCAGGACGCTGAGAGCAACAGCAGCTGCTAATATTTATGTCTATGTGCTGTGTGCCAGGCATCAACCTCTCAAGACTTTTACATGTATTACCTTGTTTTTTTATTAATTAATTATTAATCTATTTATTTTTGCTTGCTCTAAGTCTTCATTGCTACACTCGGACTTTCTCTAGTTGAGCCTTCTCTTATTTCAGAGCACAGGTTCTAGCCTCCTGGGCTTCAGTAGCTATGGCACAGGAATTTAGTTCTTCCAAGGCATGTGGGATCTTCCTGGACCAGGGATCAAACCCAAGTTCCCTGCATGGGCAGGTGGATTCCTACCCACTGTAGCATCATGGAAGTCTTAGCTTGTCTAATCCTAATGACTCTCTCAGGCTTCCCTGGTGGCCCAGTTAGTAAAGAAACCTCCTGCAATGCAGAAGACCTGGGTTCGCGATCCCTGGGTTGGGAAGATTCCCTGGAGAAGGAAATGGCAACCCACTCCAGTATTCTTGCCTGGGAAATCCCATGGACAGAGGAGCCTGGTGGGCTACAGTCCATGAAGTCGAACGGAGTCAGACACAACTGAGCGACTAAACCACCAGCATCACCACAAATGACTCTCTCAGCTAAGAATAAACAGTATTGAGATTCCAATTTACAAATGGGGAAACAGAAGCCCAGAGAGGTGACACAATTTATCCAAGGTCACAAAGCAAAGGCTTGGTGGAGTCCAGATTCCAACACAGAGAGTCTCGACACCAAACTGCATGCGTCATTACACTAGGCGTTGTCCTCCAAGGTCAAAGGCCCCCTCCAAGAGAGGAGACATCTGCTCTTGCCTTGTCCACCTGCTCTTACCACAGCCCAGAGGGAAATACTTCCAAAATAATTGCTCTGGGCTGTCGGAAGATTCTGTTGCCTCTTCAAGATGACAGATGCCCTCGGGTGCTTGGAACACTGTTCCCAACCTTGACTTGACGAGGCTGAATTTAATATTGTGGGAAGGAGCCGTCTGCCGGGGGACCCCAGAGCTCTGCCTGCCTTCCAAAGGGCGGAGAAGCAGATGCTGATATTAGGAGAAAATCACTCCTTCCTTAGATAAGCCAAGTACAAAATGTTTCAAGGGCACCGAAGAAAAAAGTTGCCGCCACCCCCTCAATTTTCTCTCCAGCAAAGCTGTGTGCAAAGTGAAGATCCCTCCTCTTCATCCCAAGTCACCCAGCAGAGACTCACTGGAATTTTCAGAAAGACTCATATCCAAACAACAACAGGAAAAGTAGCAGACTTTTTTTTAAAAGCCTCTACTTGAATATACCAAGTCCAAGTTTCTGACCCTATCACAGTGATTTCCTGCTTTTGTTTATAAAAATAAAGGGATGCCAAATACTTGAATAAATTATGAGTTGCATCTCTTCACTCTCTGGTCTGGCACATAAACTTGCTTCTCTGCCAAATAAACTAGGTCAGATTCAGCTCAGCCCAGCTTTTTCCCAGCACTGACCAAGCCACCTGATGCTGAACTGGGTCTTGGGTCCCTGAAATAAGCCCGAAGTTGCTGGGCTCGAGGTGCCCACAGAAGAGACAGGTGCAAGATACACAGGGGAACAAGCCCAGTTCATCTTGCATTTGCCCACTTTCCTTTCTCCTCATGGCTCCCTTCCAGAAAGCCTCCTCTGTTTGCTGTAATATTCTTTACATGTTATCTGTAGCCAGCAAATATTACAACCTTCCAAGTCATGGTGACTTCCAGTTAAACAGCACAACCCCAGCCAGGTGGGGTTTCCTGCCACTCCTGCCAGTCCCTGAAAAGAAATAAAGCATGGCTCCTAATCTTTGTCTTCTAACTTCCTCCCAGGGTGATGCTACACTGGACAAGTCAATTTATTCTCCCTTTGATTGGTTTGAAAAATAAACAAGACAAATAAACAAAAAAGGCTCTGCTTAGTCAAGAAACGGGTCCAAGTTCACAGAGCTGATTAGTGACAGCTGTACTTGACCCAGGCTGTCTGCCCACAAAGCCCCCACTCCCACCACGCTCATGGATCAGGTGATAGAACCCTCTGCAGAAACAAAGGCGGGCGTGCAGCAGACCTATTATAGGACCCTGCCTCTTATAAGCCAGTGGCTTTGTCCTCACAGTGTCCTTGTGCGAGGCGGCTCCATGAAGCCAAGGAAAGAAAAGAGGGGTGTAGTTGGTTGTTGCCATGTGGAAGAGAACATATACGAGCAGTGGGCCCTTGCATTTCCTCCCTTTCCAGTTTCATATTCTAGCCTCACGCATGAAGATGAGCTGCTATTTCTCTTCTAGTGCATATATTAAATACACACCACACACACATACACACACACACATGCTGCAGTTGCTATGGGAACCATGCCTGAGCATCTCCTGTCTTTTATTCAATTAAAATTTCACCCTCATATCCTCTTGAAGTGGAATACACTTCCCTTCACAAGAGGACAGTACTGTGATGGGGCTGACTTCCAATGAGCAGGCTGAATTTCTCCACATCTGATCATCTTTCCAGAGATCACAGCACAGCTCGCTGGCAATGGATGGATCTGTCCTAATTAAGGTTCGGGCAAGCACACAAGCTCAGGCACCAGACCTGTGGGTGGGCGGGGTAGGGGTGGGGGGGTGGTTTGGGACCACAGCTCTGGGAGTCACATAAGCCTCCAAACCCCAGGCCCTGCCGAGTCAGGTAACCTTCCCAAGGCCCTACCAGCCATCTGTGGCAACTCGAAAGAAAGAGGCAGTGAAAATCCATTAACTCAGGGCTGCAGGGATTGTGGAACTCCGCCCTGATTTTCAGAGGGCTTCCACTCCAGTTTACATCCCTGCTCTCCATGGAGAACAAATGAATCTTGCAAATATCAATACAGTCACCAAGGAGCCATTAGCCATTACAAGACAGACAGCTATTGTTTTGAAGGACCTCAGAGGAGCCCATTTACAGACTTACCTGGTAATTGCCAAGTAAGCAGGTACGAGGAATGCTTGGGCTGATGAGCAGATGTGATCGTTTAAAATCATTTTTATCTATTCATTACATCACTGAGCTGGAACCCAGTAGACCTGCCTCATTTCCAACATCTACTCTCTGTCTCTCTGTGTGTTCCAGCAAATGACTTCAATCTTTTGAGCCACAAATTTCTCATACAGACAACAGGACCCATCATGCATATGGTAGAAACCAGATGACAAAATAATGACAAATAAGAACTGTGAGAACTCTGCAAATTGCAGACATGCATGTTAGTTGGTTTGATGATAGTTCTCATTGCCTACAAGGCAACACTGTGTACAACTCGCTTGCCAAACTGAAAGGGAGGAATCACAGTTCTTTTTATTTTTATAACTTTGATGAGTTTTAAAAATGTGTTTAAGGAATCAAACAGTGAGTGACTTAGATCAGGGCATATTTACACATGGGCAGTGAAATTGGCTAAGAGTAGAGACCATGCTGGCTTAAACAGAGCTGGATCAAGCCCTTCTTATCAGTTCATTAGAGCAGGATATCTGCCCAGTAATAGCTGTCAGCTTTAACCCAGTATTGCCCATATCTGAAAGTAAAGCACTTAGACTGAATTGAAAAAAGAAAAGCTGACAATCCCAGGATACACTAACTCCTGGGTCCCTCTAGACTAGTCAATGCTGAATACATAAAACCAATCTTCCTGCTTCTGATCCTAACCCCGCAAACTGGCCCAAAATGAGACAATGTCTTAAAAAGATGAGAGATGCCACTTTTGAGAGGGTAGGAGCCCAGGTTATGTAAGGAAAGAGAATATATGTAAAATCCTTGGTGCAGCACCAAAGTATCTAGCACCAATGACTGCAATCATTATAACATAAGCCAAAAGAGATTCTTTTCCAGGGTTTATAATGCTCAGGTAATATGACTATAATGAATGGTACAGAGAAACTGAGGAAGCTGGTGACAAATACTAAATAATCAGTGGTGAAGCATAATAAATAAACAATGCTTCTAATTTCCTTACGGACAAAAATGTTCAGTGAAGGCAAGAGCAGGAGGCCTCTGGAATAGCCCTGATTCCATAGCCAAGGAGATCAGAGCAACTGCTTGCTGAGAGCCTGTGATGTGCCAGGCACGCCTGGGCTCTTGACAATCATTTTCTCACTTCACCATCAAAAGGGCCTAGTGAAGCGAGAATTCCTCTCCCCATTTTGCAGAAGTAACTGAGATTCAGCTGGCAAAGGCTGGGAACAACTCTTGAGCACAAGTGTGCCTGACTCCATCACAGCACAGTGTCCCTCCCAGCTGAGTGGGGCTGGAAAGAAAAGAGTATCTTAGAGGCCACAGTATCTTAGAGGCCTCAAACAAAAAATGGCTGTATAACATAGAGTGAATTGATGTCTTTACAAGGAGTACAAGGTTGATGGAAGATTCCTGCTAATGACCTATCCACGCTCCAGATCTTTCTTACAGGATTTTCATATATATTCTATCATAATTGACTGCTTAGTCCAAAATCATTTATGGAATATTTACCATATATTATGCAAGATATTGGACATTTTCAGAGACAAAAAAAATGATTGCAGTTCAATTCTTAACTTTATCGAGTTCTGAGTCTAACAGGAGAAAAATATGCATAGTTATGTTACACATATATTACAATATAATATTGTATTGTATAATATAATTATATAACATAAAACAATATTAAATCAAATTATAGTTGTCATGTAATATACAGAGTCCAACGTAGTATAAAGTATTGTGGAATGCTCAAGCTGTTCGAAGCACGCAGAAATTAACTTCCAGAGCAGAGGTCAATATAAGAGCTTCAGGGATATAGGTTGAATGAATGGATGAATGGATGAATATTTGATAGGAGGAAAGTCCAGGGAATACAGCTGATTCTGCATTCAGTGCTTTTTGAATGATCAGAGAAACCTAGAGGGTGGTTTGGGAGTGATTTGTTTTTTTCTGTTCATTTAGCCTCCCATTCTTGCAACCCATACTCAGAATGGTTTAGTGTGTGCAGGTACGGTTTTAGATACTCTCAATACAGTCGCAAACAAAACCGACAATTTCTTGTATTCACAAAGCTTACTTTCTAGCACAGGAACAACAGATAAGAAATACATTCTGTTTGCATCACCCGGTGATCACTGCTACAAATTAGAATCAACAGGGGAAGGGTGAGCTGTGCTCTTCTATGTAGATGGGCTGGGGAAGCCTTTCTCCCTTTAAAGACAATGCATTTGTATAGACCCTATTGACCGATTGCCCGCAGCCCTGGTTTCTCCAGTGAGGGAACAGAGAACCCCCTGGCTCTCTCCCCAAGCCCGAGATTTCTCTCCCACTGAGAAATTTCCAAACTCTTCGGACAGAACCTAAGACTCCAGATTCCCAGCTGTCATCACCACTTTGCCACTTCTTTGAATTAATTTCTTTCTAACCAACCAGGGGCAAAATATGTATGGCAAAATAGTCTTGATCATTAAAAAGCAAATCACATTCAAGTACCTGATATTTCAAGTTCGTGACTGGATTCATTTTAATTAGAATGTTCTCCCATTCTCGAAAGATAAAACTCAGGACCCGGTATCAGAAAATCAGCTCTACTCTTGTGACTCGTGAAAGATAAATCAACTTGAGACATTTCCTGTCGCGTCCAGACATCTAGTTTTTTAATGCCATGAAAAACTGAGACACATTAAACTATTTTTAGGCCACTGGAATCTCTAACATTTAGGAGAGTGTTTCAGAGCCAAGGATTCATATGTACAATCTCCAGCTATCTTCACAAATTGAATTCCTGGCCTCCGGTCACTAATAAACTCGGTCTCCTTGAAAGGAGAAAATAGTTTCTTTAATATCCAGTTCAGTTAGCACAGCACTGACTTCTGTACTACTTTGTATTCATATTTTCTGATTTGATGCCAAATTTCAAAATAAAGTGATTTCTAGATCTGCAAATATATACAAACAATTTACAGTTTCAGAGAGTTTTTTCTTTTAATAACATTCATTTGAAGACGAAGAAAAAGTTTTGCTCACAAGCCATCTTTTTAATATTTTTGTCACTAAGTTTTGCTGATTTTTCATTTATTTCAAATTTTAAGTAATCCTTGAGACTTTCCCCAAACTGGCATTTGGTAATGTATCACTTGCCAAACTAAATGAGGAGATTATGTTATTTTCATTATTTTATTACTTTTAAAAAACATTTTTTAGGGATCAAACAGTGAGTGACAAATACCAGCCTTTGTTGTATGATGAAGTTTATATTTTCAACAGTAAAATGATACTAATCAGACAGCTTAGACATGGATTCTCCTGGAAAAGCTACTAGAACTGCCTGCCAGTTAAGGAATGACCTTAATCCCAGAAGTGACAACAATTCAACATTGTTTTACTCAAACTTGCTACAACCCATGCTGTGAATTTTGGCAAGTCTAAGTTTCTTGAGTTTATAAAATTAAAATACTGAGAATTAAATTCTTTACAATTTTATTTTATTGGGGTAAGACAAGTCTGTATATTGTCATCTTGCTTATTTTATTTTTTAATATGCTCATATACTGAGTACATCATGCAAAATTCCAGACTAGATGAATTGCAAACTGGAATCAAGATTGCTGGGAGAAATATCAACATCCTAAGATATGCAGATGATACCTCTCTAATGGCAGAAAGTGAAGAGAAACTAAAGAGCCTCTAGATGAAGGTGAAAGAAGAGAGTGAAAAAGCTGGCCTAAAACTCAACATTCAAAAACCTAAGATCATGGTCTCTGGTCCCATCACTTCATGACAAATAGAAAGGGAAAAAGTAGTAGCAGTGACAAATTTTATTTTCTTGGGCTCCAAAATCACTGCAGATGGTGACTGCAGCCACAAAATTAAAACACACTTGCTCCTGGGAAGAACGGCTATGACAAACCTAAAGAGCATATTAAAAAGCAAAGATATCACTTTTCCAACAAAGGTGCCTGTGGATGTGAGAGTTGGGACCATAAAGAAGGCTGAGTGCCCAAGAACTGATGCTTTCAAAGTGTGTTGCTGGAAAAGACTCTTGAGAGTCCTTTGGACTGCAGGGAGATCAAACCAGTCAATCCTAAAGGACATCAACCCTGAATATTCATCGGAAAGTCTGATGCTGAAGCTGAAGCTCCAGTACTTTGACCATATGATGCCAAGAGCAGACTCACTGGAAAAGACCCTAATGCTGGGAAGACTGAAAGCAAAAGAAGAAGGAGGTGGCAGAGGATAAGATGGTTAGATAGCATCACTGACACAATGGACATGAATTTGAGCGGACTCCATGAGATAATGGAGGACAAAGGAGCCTGGCATGCTACAGTCTATGGGGTCACAAAGAGTTGGATATACAGCAGCAATTATACTTTAACAGAGTAGCATCGTTGATTTAGAAGTTTTCATTTCCTAACATACTGGTGTGCAGAACACACTTTATCATTTCATTTCATCCTCTAAACAACTCCAAGAGGTGGGCATGATTGCTGGGGAGGTTAAAGAAATGCTCCAGGGAATAGCCAGATAACTGGCGGAGGCTGGATTGGAGTCTAGGAAGATCTAATCCAAAAACAGTCTTGGTTTCCTGTTAGGAATATGAAGGTGAGATGTGGATGATCCTTGTGGTTCTTTCATCCATCCATATGCTCTTATCAAGGAGACCATGACTGCCTACCTGCTAGAATTAAGACAATACATGACCCGTGGTGAGTCTCTTACTACACAACTCTCAAGAGCTATATTTTAATATTTAACTCCATATTTACCAAAGCAGGTGCTCAGAGTCTGGCAGGAAATATGGCAGCCTGGACCACATTGTTGTGGCTTTCCATGCAGAGGTGAGCTTACTTGAGAAGCCACAGGCAGTGTTTGACAGATCTGAGGAAGTGGTGATGTGATGAGGGTATTGATTTTAGGAACAATTTTAGCAGCATGTAGAGACTGGAAGGGAGGATGGTTAGACCTGAGACAGGGAGACCAGTCTAAAGCCAGTTCAAGATAAATGGGCAAAGAACACTTTAAAAAGCAAATAGCATCAAGATAAACATTTGGCAACCAACTTGGGAAAATATTCTATTTTAACAGTAATCCAATAACTTTAAATGAAACAAATACATACTTTTTAAATTTAAATTGAGTTCAAAAATAAGAACAACTAGTATTAATGAGCATATGTTACAGTATTAATAGACAAAACCACAAAGTTCTTTCAGGAAACAAACTGTCAGCTGGTATCAAGAGCTTATCAGATTTTTTGATTCAGAAATTCTGTTTCTGGAAATCAATCCAAAGGGATCCTTTGGAAGCCAGGAAGTAAATTTCATATATAAAGATGTTCATCATGGCATTTTTTATGGCAGTGAAAAATTGAAACAAAAAGTAATCTAGATAATAATAAGAGACCTGGTTTGCTATGATACTTTTATTCAAGAAGTAAGCTATTAAAATATATAATTATGAAGAGGGTTTTTTAAAAAGAAAATGCTTGTTAAATAATAATACCTGAAAGTGTGATATAAGTTGTACTCACAATATGATTACAATTATGCTTTAAAAAATAAAATCTCCACTGGATCGACAGGAAGGATTCACATGATAAGATTAAAGGTGATTTTTTGTTCCGTGATTGGTCTTTCCTCGTGGTTCCAATAGTAAAGAATCTACCTGCAATGCAGGAGACCTGGATTCAATCCCTGTGATGGGAAGATCCCCTAGAGAAGGGCATGGCAACCCACTCCAGTATTCTTGCCTGGAAAATCCCACGGACAGAGGAGTCTGGTGGGCTATAGTCCATGGAGTTGCAAAGAGCTGGACACCCTCTGAGCAACTAACACTTTCACTTGTTTGGTGATGAGACTAAAGTCAATTCTTTATTCTTCTTTTTCAGAACAGAGGGTTCTTATGAAAACACAAGCATCCTTTAATAAATATCTATCTATATTCAGAAAACAGCATCTCTTAAATGTCTTTTTCAGCTTTCCAAGCATCTTCTTTGCAAACTCAGATATCCAACAAAGCCACATTGTTAAGCATATCCAGACTTGCACTTGCTGGCTGGTCAGATGAGCTTTCTGAGTATTATTAATCCTGACTGCAGCAGAAGGTTGTAGTTATTGCTCTGTTTCAGGCCTTCATTTGTATTTTCTCTACTCTGCAACGTTGGTCATGAGCCTCTACTTAGGATCTACTTAAAACATCATTAAACACTATTCAGTCCTTCTTTGTCACCATTAACGCAGACATTAAGCCAGTCAGGAATTCTCAGCCACCCTAGGGGCACCTTGGACATGATACCAAGCAAAGACACAGGACCATTGATCATTTCACTTCACTTTCTTCCAAGGGCATTTGTAATACATGTGCTGATTTTCATTGTCATAGAATTTGAACTAATTTTGAAACTAATTTATCGGGAGACCCTAGGTGAGCCAATTAACTAAGACCAGCCATGAAGTGCTGCCACAATCTTTCTTCCCCACGTAATGGGTAATTCCACTTAGAAGCCAGCAGTGGATGCTGAGACTCATTCAGGCACATGCTGTTTGATAGGTAGGAGGCCAATTCTATCAATGTTTTTTATTTTCTCTCTTTCATATGTGTCTCATTTATTCATGATTCTCAAACTCAAACATATCATATAATTTCCCATCTTTTGCCATCATTATTTTTAAACTTAAGACTATTTACTTGAAGGGGGTGGAGAGGTTTTTTTCTTTTCTTTTTCTTGTTGAAGAGTTTTTTATTATATTTTTTCCCTGTGAACTATATATTTTGCACCAAAATATTAATAGCAAAAGTCAAATGTCCCTGTTAATAGGTGGGACAACCTCATCAGATTTTCTGATGAGAAATCGTGACTCTTCCTGTTTGGTAGAGAGTGCATTAAAGACAAAAATGTCTCTTCCCAACTCCAGGTATCAAACATGATTCTCACTGGGATGCTAATAGAGGCTGAAGAATATTAAGTGACAAAATGTATTGAAAGTAAAAAGAGCAAGGGTTTTTGCATTCAATCTAAGTTTAAATCCGAGCTCCACAATTTATTATATGCATGACTTAAGTCAAGTTGCTTAGACTTTTCAAGTGCCAGTTCCCTCCTCGGTCAAATGCAAATAATAACACCTGAATTACAGAACTACCATGAAGATTCACAAAGTAAAGTTTCCAGAGTGCAGAAATATAACAAGGAGTTTAAAATGACACAATTTGATCTCTCCAGCTTAGTGAGATATCCCTGTGTGATAGATGTCCCAGCAACAACTCTCCTGTGGATGCGTTCCCTGTTAGTTGTGGCAATACTTTAATAATTAGGACTCCCAAGGGCCACTCCCGAAAAGCAATGCTAACAGCAGAGGTGGTCACCCGGGAAGAGCCCGCAGTGGTGGCAACTCCAAACACTTCTCCCACTAGAGGCTCTCCCTGGGGCTCCACGCTCTGTATCCAGAGCAGGCAGATACCCAGAGCCGAAAGTCTTCTTTCCCATGTCCCTGCCAGCAGGGCACCATCTCATTGGTAGAGATTATGCCTTGGAATTCAGTCTGGATGCTCCTGCTGTCCCAAGGCATATACGCCTCTAATAAGGCTGCTTGCTTTCCTGTGTAAACATGATTACACTTTCATAATATTTACTTGAATGTCTTCCTGAAACTTATAAAGAGAATAGAAAATGGATGAAATCAGGCACATATCGTGCTATTTTCCTCTCCTTGCCCTGAAGTTCATCAAGAAGGAATACACTGGCATATCAGCCATTTAAAGTATTATATAGCATAATTTTGGGCTCCAAAATCACCGTGGACAGTGACTGCAGTCATGAAATTAAAAGACACTTGCTCCTTGGAAGGAAAACTATGACAAACCTAGACAGCATATCAAGAAGCAGAGACACTTTACCGATAAAGGTCCATATAGTCAAAGCTAAGGTTTTTCCAGTAGTCATGTATGAATGTGAGAGTTGGACCATACAGAAGACTGAGCACCAAAGAATTGATGCTTTTGAATTGTGGTGCTGGAGAAGTCTCTTGAGAGTCCCTTGAACTGCAAGGAGATCGAACCAGTCGATCCTAAGGGAAATCAACCCCAAACATTCATTGGAAGGACTGATGCTGAAGCTGAAGCTCCAATATTTTGGCCACCTGATGTAAACAGCCAACTCAATGGGAAAGATCCTGATGCTGGGAAAGACTGAAGGCAAAAGGAGAAAGGGGCAACAGATGATAAGATGGCTAAATAGCATCACTGGTTCGATGGACATGAATTTGAGCAGGCTCTGGGAGACAGTGGAGGGCAAAGGAACCTGGTGAGCTGCAGTCCATGGTGTCTCAAAGAGTCAGACATGACTTAGCAACTGAACAGCAGCAGCAAATAGCATAATTAATTAATTTAACATCTTAATTAAAGAAAACTAAAAACCCTTCCCCTCCTAGGTTAAAAAACATATCTCACCCATGGCCCATTTGATCTTCATAAAATTCCTTTTAAGCAGCTCATTCATCCCAATTTAAGTGAAGAAACTGAGGATTAACAAAATTAAGTGATTTTGCCAAGGCCATCAAATTAGTAACAGTCAGAACCAGAAGCCAGCTCTGATGCAAATCTGGCCTTCAGTCCTGTGCTCACCCCAGCGCACCAATTGCTGTGGGAATGTTAAACTATTAATACATCAAGGATGACCTTTGGTTAGTGACAAATGTCATAAATGCCAGCAAGTAAAAATCTTGTCCCTTGTTTCCCAAAAGTTTGGAGACACAGACAAAAATCTATGAATAGCCACTCTCTTAGCCAGTATCCGGCCATCCCAAACACACACAGTAATCTAGCTCCAAGGAAGTTCTACACTGGCGACATCAAGGACTCAAACTAACCAGTAAAAAGTGCAAATTACTCTTTTGATGCACTAGGCACCCATCAGAAAAACACTTGCCTGTTTCTTTTTAAACGCTGTTTTAAAAGTCTTCAGCCCTCAGTCAAAGATTCCTAAACCTGAACTACTAAGAATAAATCGACCAAGATAGGCATGGTAGAGCCTGAGCTGAAGGTCTGTGTGGTTGTTACTCTTTAGGCTCAGAAAATGATGCAGAAAGTCACTGTTAAAGCCATAGTTGTGAAGGATGGAAGATGGTCCCTCACCTGGGTGACTGTCAGATGGCCCTGCACATGCAGCAGCTTGTTCTACAGGAGAAGAACCCCAAAATCACGCAACCCCAAAATCACACAACTCAGAGTTTATATAGTAACATGGCAAGACATGGCACACTTCCCAAACCTCACTTCTGGGGGAGAGAGAGACAGCTTATAATTTACTCCAGAATGCAGTTTCATGGGGAAAGAAGTGAAAGTCTCTAATTCAGAATATAAACAACAGTCCCTGGGGGAGACAAAAAGATGTTATTGTTAAAATTACCCTTAGAATGGGGGCAAATGGCAGAGGAGAAGAGGCATCTGTCCTTTCACTTTATAGTTGGTCAGCTTCTAAGGCAGAGAAGGCCTGAAACATGCCTGAACACCAAGAAATCTAGAGACAGTTGTATTCCAACACTAATTAGCCTAGCAAAGGATCCCAAACCCAGGATACATATGACATGAGGGGCATGTGTCTCTCCAGCCTAAAAATGATGTGGGATCTTCTGACTCAGAGGGGTCTTCCCTCTATGTGTGCTGCTGAGACCCTCACATTTCTGTGACACCTCCAGGAAAGAAAAAGGAACTTCCACTATAAGTGGAAGTTCCAGCTCCAGCTCCATCTCAGGGACATCTTGTGCCTGGCCTGAGAGCTGAAATGTCACAGCTGTTCTCAAATTGGAATGCTCCTTCGAGCCCTGGCCTAGCTCAGCTGACGGCCCAGGAACAGTGCTAAGCCCCACTGTTTTATGGTGTCGCAACCTGACAACAAACTTTCATATCCACCATCTAGTTTGATATCCAATACTGTCAAACTTGTACAGGAGGAGCCCTATTCTCGAAATGAAGGTAAAATATAGCCCCAAAGGAAAAAATAACCAAAAAGATTGCACACAGTTGGTGAATGGCAGAAACAGAATATAAACCAGATTCCTGTGTGCAGATTCTGTAATCTGACACTGATACAACACTGCCTCCTCACGCCTGCTCTAGACCAGTATAACCATGAGACCTTAAAAGCTAATAAATAATTTTGACTCCTTTGCAGATCCTTCAAAACATTGAGAAATATGATTATTTCCCAAACCATCGGCTTGCTTTATGATTGTTGTTGATTTTGTTTAAAAAAAATTTTTTTAGTATTATACAATAATTTTGGTATTGTGAAGCTTGAGAAATTCACCTTGGCCTATGCCTAATAGGCTTGAGTTATTCTATCTTTCTTAATCAAGGAATTAATCAATTAATAATGTTAGTTGCTATGCAAGAGTATTCTTAAACTTTGTTCCTAAGTTTGCAGGGTTGACGATTATTTCTACACATGATAATTTATACACGTACCCAAATAGGTCAAACTTAGTTTCTGAGAGTCAGACAAAAACTTTTTCTCTGAGATTAAAAAGTCATCTTGTAATTGTTTTGCATGGTTTGCTCTTTATTGAAATGCATCTGACTCTTTGTTATTTGGGGCAAAATTTCATGCATGTACAGCAAAGTATTTCATGCAAAAAACTTCAGGTTTTGAGTGCTGTGTGTTTGTCCATCAACTGTGATTTTTCACATAAAAGAATGAATGCACTTGCTGCATGTCAATAAGCCACAGAGTAGTCTGTGTTCAGAACACACAGTTTAATGAAATGGTAATGATTTCATTAATATATCAAGCCGTGTCTAATTCCTATCAAGGAACATAAGACAATTTGCATTCACTCTGAATACACAATAAATAAACAGTCCAAATGTATTCTCTACCATCAGAGTCCTGGATATAGACATTGTTGCAATATCTTTAGAGATTATTGTAAATAAACATGAATTAAGTATAATGTTGAAACGGCAGAAAAAACTTCTTCTGGCTATATTATGCACGAGGTGAATAAATAAGCCAAAATTCAAGGACTTATTCTTTAAGTTTTATATTTATAACTTCCTATCTGATCCTTATCAAAAGGTCAGATTACTCCCTTTATATCTCTTCATTCATTGCCTCTTGGGGACATCTTTTTTTTTTTTCTTTTTTTTGGGGGGGGGACATCTTTGTTATAGCATGGGCAGAGGAAAGGGAGCTGCAGTTAGGAAAAGGGAAAGAGAACAAACATTGTGCATAGACATGAAACTCAAGAGAAATTGATAAGGCAGTGATACGCTCTGAGGGCCTCTAGGCTATGCAAGCTGTAATATATCATCTTTTATTTTAGGCTTATGGCCACTCTATATGGTCTTTACAAGTATCTCCCCATTTTACAGATAAGGAAATCAAGGCTTAGAGAAGTTAAGGAAGCTGCCATACAGCTACTCTTATAGTACTAGAAAGTGAATTTCCTTGTGCTTAACTCCCACCTCCACTTCTTTTTATTATGTATTATTTTTTATTGAAGAAGAGTTGATTTACATTGTAAATGCAATACAACAGAGGTTGAAGAATAGTTATTCAGTTATAGATAAAGTTATTCAGTTTTAGATATATACATATACATATATTCTCTTTCAGATTCTTTTCCCTGACAGTTTATTACAAAGGATTGAGTAGAGTTCCCTGTGCTATATAGTAGGCCCTTGTTAGTTATCTATTTTTATACAGAGTGGTGTGTGTATGTTAATCCCAAACTCCTAATATATCCTTCCCTACCCTTCCCTGCTTGGTAACCATAAGTTCATTTTCTGTGAGTCTATTTCTGTTTTGTAAACAAATTCATCTGTATCATTTTTTAAGATTGTACATATAAGTAATGTCATATGATTTGTCTGTGTCTGGCTTATACACATTATTTTTTGCTCAATCACACTGCTGGAGATTTCTCTATGGGAAGTAGTGTCTGAAGGGAGAGAGGACCAACAGTTTTAAGTGTCCCAAAGTGGTTAAAGAAAATAAGGGCAAGACTTGATTTGAAAGCTACAATGTTCTTGATAACATTTTTAAGAGCTGGTACATAGTCCATCCCAAAGGAAATCAGTCCTGAATATTCATTGGAAGGACTGATGTTGAAGCTGAAACTCCAATACTTTGGCCACCTGATGCAAAGAACTGACTCAATGGAAAAGACCCTGATGCTGGGAAAGATTGAAGGCGGGAGGAGAAGGGGACGACAGAGGATGAGATGGTTAGATGGCATCACCGACTCACTGGACATGAGGTTGAGTAAACTCCAGGAGTTGGCGATGGACAGGGAGGCCTGGTGTGCTGCAGTCCATGGGGTCGCAAAGAGTCAGACACGACTGAGCGACCGAACTGAACTGACACAGAGTTTTTGAGTGAGGAAAATGTCCTGCCAAGGGTGATATGAGGAATACATGGAAGCAAACACTCAAGTTATTCTTCCAAGAAGGATGGTGGAAGGTGAGAAAGATGTACTGAGATGGTAGAGATGGTAGCTGGGTTGAAAGAAGCCTGCTTCAGGACGGGAGTATGAAGGCTGAGGGAGAGACTGAAGATGAAAGCAGGAGGCCATAGATGGAACAGAATTCCAGCCAAAGGGTGAAAGAGGTTGTCCTCTCCTCTGGTGGAGAGGTTATCCCTGAAGATAGGAGAAGCTGGGCAGAAACACCAAGTCAATTAAAGCAGAGAGACTTTGAGATGGAGGGAAAGACAGAGACAGGATTACATCCCTGAGAGCAAGGATGAAGATTGGGAACAAAAAGGGAATATACACATTGTTACTCTTAAACTCCTCAGACTTAAGACATGAGAAAAGGCTTTTATGAGTACACAGCTGCTACTATATGGAATCTCTTTTATTCTGAGACATCTAAAACAAAGCTTGTTGACCTGGGTGGAGGAAAGAGCTTGATAATTCTGCTAGCATTAGGTTCTGAAACTATGGAAGTCTGAAGCAAAAGGTGAGTTTAAAGCCACTAATAGATTAAAATCAATTATTCTGTACCAGACACTATACAGAAAGCTTGCCATACAGAGCTAAGAGGGTGACCTTGGGAGAGCACAGAATCCAGTGGAAAGACTAAGGTTTAAACAGTTGTCACCTGTGCTGAGTGCCCTAGAAGAGGCAAGCAAGAGGAATAAACACAGCGGAGGCAGAGGAGAACGTAATATTACGTCATTTCCGGGCCCTACCACATAGTAGGATCTGCATTGCTATGCGGTGTCAGTTGAATTAACGAATTCTGCCCGAGGAAATGGAGAAGAACATGGCAATCCACTCCATTATTCTTGCCTGGAGAATCCCAGGGACAGAGGAGCCTGCTGGGCTGCTGTCCCTGGGGTCGCACAGAGTCAGACACGACTGAAGCGACTTAGCAGCAGCAGCAGCAGCCCAAGGAAATGTGTTAAAGAGGAAAGAACCTGTGGCTTAGACCTTGAAGGATGCACAGCATCTATCGAGTCTGGTTGGGTCAGACTTTCGGGGCCCAACCTACAGCTAACTTAAGCTTTTTCCCTCCTTGGCCCTGATTGAAGGGACACCAAGACTTGCTAGAACGAGTGGATGAGCTAGCCGCCCAGATGTAGGGATGCAGGAAAACAGGCTGTGTTTCAGCTCCCCCTGTCGGCAATGGCTATAAGGCTCTGGGCAGGCCACCACTGGTAAGAAACACCAAGTTCCATTTATTATTTAATTATAATTCTCTGAATTGGCAATGTATGCCTTTTACTCACTTTCTTAATGTTTTTTTTTTCTTCTTATCAACTTGATACCTTGGGATATTAAAAATATTCTTGCTGGGGCTTCCCTGGTGGTCCAGTGGCTAGGACTCTATGCTCCAATGGGGCCTGGGTTCAATCCCTGATGACCGAACTAGATCCCACAGGCTACAGTTAAGACCTTGCGCAGCTAAATAAATAAATTAAATATACTTTTTAATATTCATGCTTTGCTCATTATTAGCATTACCTTTGATAATTGGTTATTCGTGGAGTCTTTTTGTATATACACAGAAATTTAAATTTTCATGTATTCAAATATCCCTTGACATTCTTATTTTGAGGTTTACCTTTTCAATTAACAAGACAGTCCAAATTCCTATGTTGTACATGTAGTTTTTCAAATTTGTCTGTATTTACCTCTTTAATTCATCTGGGATGTATTTTTATATATGATATAGAATTAAATACACCTTGAGGGCATCTCTGGTGGTCTAGTAGTTAAGAATCTGCCTCCCAATGCAGGGGACATGTGTCTGATCCCTGGTCTAGGAAGATGCCACATTCTGTGGAATAGCTAAGCCCATGTGCACCTCAACTACTGAAGCTTGCATGCCCTTAGGCTGGTTAGCATTTTTATGATACAATATTCTTAAATTTTCATCCCAATCCTAAAGAAAGGCAGTGCCAAAGAATGTTCAAACTACCGCACAATTGTACTCATCTCACATGCTAGCAAAGTAATGCTCAAAAATTCTCCAAGCCAGGCTTCAACAGTATGTAAACCAAGAACTTCCAGATGTTCTAACTGAATTTAGAAAAGGCAGAGGAACTAGAGATCAAATTGCCAACATCCATTGGATCATAGGGAGAAGGCAATGGCAACCCACTCCAGTACTCTTGCCTGGAAAATCCATGGACAGAGGAACCTGGTAGGCTACAGTCCATGGGGTCGTGAAGAGTCGGATACAACTGAGCGACTTCACTTTCACTTTTCACTTTCATGCATTGGAGAAGGAAATGGCAACCCACTCCAGTATTCTCGCCTGGAGAATCCTGGGGACAGAGGAGCCTGGTGGGCTGCCATCTATGGGGTCGCACAGAGTCGGACATGACTAAAGCAACTTAGCAGCAGCAGCAGCATTGGATCATAGAAAAAGCAAGAGAGTTCCAGAAAAAAACATCTACTTCTACTTTATTGACTACACCAAAGCCTTTGACTGTGTGGGTCACAACAAACTGTGGAAAATTCTTAAAGAAATGGGAATACCAGACCACCTGACCTGCCTCCTGAGAAACCTTGCAGGTCAAGAAGCAAAAGTTAGGACCAGACATAGAACAACAGACTGGTTCCAAACTGGGAAAGGAGTACGTCAAGGCTGTATATTCTTACCCTGCTTATTTAACTTGTATGCAGAGTACATTATACAAAATGCCAGGCTGGAAGAAGCATAAGCTGGAATCAAGATTTCCAGGAGAAAGATCAATAACCTCGGATATGCAGATGACACCACCCTTATACTAGAAAACAAAGACGAACTAAAGAGCCTCTTGATGAAACTGAAAGAGGGGAGTGAAAAAGTTGGCTTAAAACTCAACATTCAGAAAACTAAGATCATGATATCTGGTCCCATCACTTCATGGCAAATGGAGGAACAATGGAAACAGTGAGAGGCTTTATTTTCTTGGGCTCCAAAATCACTGCAGATGGTGACTGGAGCCATGAAATTAAAAGATGTTTGCTCCTTGGAAGAAAAGCTATGACCAACCTAGTTCAGTTCAGTTCAGTTTAGTTGCTCAGTCGTGTCCGACTCTTTGCAACCCCATGAATCGCAGCACACCAGGCCTCCCTGTCCATCACCAACTCCCGGAGTCTACCCAAACCCATGTCCATCGAGCCAGTGATGCCATCCAGCCATCTCATCCTCTGTCGGTCCCTTCTCCTCCTGTTCCCAATCTTTCCCAGCATTAGGGTCTTTTCCAATGAGTCAACTCTTCCCATAAGATGGCCATAGTATTGGAGTTTCAGCTTCAACATCAGTCATTCTAATGAACACCCAGGACTGATCTCCTTTAGGATGGACTGGTTGGATCTTCTTGCAATCCAAGGGACTCTAACCTAGACAGCATATTAAAAAGCAGAGACATTACTTTGCCAACAAAGGTCCATCTAGTCAAACTGTGGTTTCTCCAGTAGTCATGTATGGATGTGAGCTGCTGCTGCTGCTGCTGCTAAGTCACTTCAGTCATGTCCCACTATGTGCAACCCCATAGATGGCAGCCCACCAGGCTCCTCTGTCCCTGGGATTCTCCAAGCAAGAATACTGAAGTGGGTTGCCATTTCCTTCTCCAATGCATGTATGCGTGCTAAGTTGCTTCCATCGTATCTGAATCTGTGCGACCCCATAGACAGCAGCCCACCAGGCTCCTCTGTCCACAGGATTCTCTAGGCAAGAATACTGGTATGAGTTGCCATTTCCTACTTCATGGATGTGAGAGTTGGACCATAAAGAAAACTGAACACTGAAGAATTGATGCTTTTGAACTGTGGTGTTGGAGAAGATTCTTGAGAGTCCCTTAGACTGCAAGGAGATCCAACCATTCCATTCTAAAGGAAATCAGTCCTGAATATTCATTGGAAAGACTGATGCTGAAGCTGTAGCTCCAATACTTTGGCCACAAGATGCAAAGAACTGACTCATTGGAAAAGACCCTGATGCTGGGAAAGATTGAGGGCAAAAGGAGAAGAGAACGACAGAGGATGAGATGGTTGGATGGTATCATCGACTCAATGGACATGAGTTTGAGCAAGCTCCAGGAATTGATGATGACATGGAAGCCTGGTGTGCTGCAATTCATGGGGTCACAAATAGTTGGACATGACTGAGTGACTGAATTGAACTATTCTTAAATTAAGGTATGTTCACTGACTGTGCAATGTATACTATTGAACAGTCTACACTACCCCATAGTGTAAGCATAATTTTTATATGCATTTGAATACCAAAAATTTAATGCACTCACTTTATTGCAATATTCACTTTATTGCAGTGGTGTGGAATCTAAACCACACTATTTCTGATGTCTGCTTGCATTATAGCTTCCTTTATGTTGATTCATTGTGTTTCTCATTTTATGACTCTTAAGTACTCTAAATTTTTCACTATCGTAAATGAGTTATTTTTGTATCAAATGAGAAGGGAAAAGTCATTAATAATTTTGTAGATAGCTCCTATATCCAGCCACCTTAACATATCCTCTTAATGACTGTAACAATTTTACAAGAGTTGCTTGGATTTTCAAACATAAAATAGATCACAAGCTCAAAGATACAGCTTTATTTCTTCTTGCCAAATGCTTACAGCAATTACCTTATTTTCTTATATTTTTGTATTCACTAAAACCTCTCTGAACATCAATAATAAAAGGAATGGCATCCAAGCTAAATCATTCCCAATTTTAATTAAAACAGTTTTTTTCCATTTAAAATAATGCTTGCTACCAGTTTTTAGTAATTGGTATTATTATCTTATCCTTTACCATATTCAATAATTTTACTGGGTTTCCATTTTTTGAGTTGCTATTAGGAATTACTGCTTAATTCCATCAAATGCCTTCTCAGCACTTCCTATTATGACTATAAAGGTTTTCTCCTCCAGTTTGTTGATATAATGGATGATGTTTACATGTTTCCTTGATGTTGAACTTCAGTTGACTAGATAACAACTCTGTCTCATGATGCCATCTTATTCTTTTGATACATTGCTGGACTCTGTTGATCGATATTTTGAACATTTGCTTTTATATTCATGAGTGCAATTTTATATTCATTCAAGAGTGCAATTGTTTTATAGTTATGTTGACTAGCTCAATAGCACAGAAGAAACCTGAAATGTGATTTAAGGACTACTATCGGAAAACTCATCTGGAACCTCTGAGCTCAAACCTGCATTTTTATCTAACTTTTTAAATAACAGATAATTGCATTGTTTTCTGATCTAATGATTTTCAAACTTTGGTATGAATACAAATCACCTAGGAAATTTGGTGGAGGCAAAAAAAAAAAAAAGAAAAAAAAGCAAACACAGGCTCAGACCCTGACAGACTTCAGCAAGTTTGGGTTTCTGTTGTTGTTCAGTTACGAAGTCACGTCTGATTCCTTCAGACCCCATGAACTGCAGCATGCAAGACTTCCCTGTCCTTCACTATCTCCCAGAGTTTGCTCAAACTCATGTCCATTGAGTCAGTGATGCCATCCAACCATCTCATTCTCTGTTACCTCCTTCTTCTCCTGCCCTCAACCTTTCCGATCATCAGGGTCTTTTCTAATGAGTTGGCTCTTCACATCAGGTGACCGAAGTGTTGGGGCTTCAGCTTCAGCGTCAGTCCTTCCAGTGAATATTCAGGGTTGATTTCCTTTAATATTGACTGGTTGGATCTCCCTGCAGTCCAAGGGACTCTCAAGAGTCTTCTCCAGGACCATAGTTCAAAAGCATCTATTCTTTCGCACTCAGCCTTCTTTACGGTCCAACTCTCATATCTATACATGACTACTGGAAAAACCATCACTTTGACTATATGGACTGCTTGTTATCTTTTCAGGGGATTCTGAAATATACCAAAATCTGAGAATTACTTTTCCTAACTGTTCCAAAAGTTCTCAATTCATTTCAGGAAGACAAAAAATTTAATGCCAAATTTTCATAAACCTAGAGGTTTTTTATCTTTTCAATTAGCCAATGAGGTTTATTGAGGCTTGATTATTGCTAATTGAAAACTTTTTATCTTTTTAAGGCAGAAATCAGATTATGCCAATCTCCTGCTTAAAACTTGAACTGTTTTCCACTGCATGGGATTAAAAGTCAAATTCTATACTCTGGCTTATATGCCCTGATGTATTTCGCATGCCAACATATTCCTTTGATATCTTCTGCTCTCTGAGTCCCAGCTTTTCTGTCCTCAATCCCAATAAACTCAGTCTACTTTGTGGTCTCTGTCACTCCCTCCTCCTGAAACATTCCTTCCTCCAGATGCTGATGTGCTCACCTCTTCTTGACAGTCCAGGAGCAGCCTCAGGACAAGCAAGTCTTTCCCTGTTGCTGTTCAGTCGATCAGCTATGTCCAACTCTTGGCCACCCCATGTACTGCATGCAGCATTCCAGGCTTTCCTGACCTTTATTATCCCTGGGAGTTTGCTCAAACTAATATCCATGAGGCAGTGATGCCACCCATACATTTCATCCCCTGTTTCTCTCTTCTCCTTCTGCCTTCAATCTTTATCAGCATCAAGAATTTCTCCAACAAGTAAGATCTTTGCATCAAGTGGCCAAGACATTGGAGCTTCAGCTTCAGCATCAGTCCTTCCAATGAATATTCAAGGTTGATTTCCTTTAAGATTGACTGGTAGACAAAGTGACTGAAGAACTATGGATAGATGTTTGTAACATTATAGAGGAGGCAGTGACCAAAACCATCCCAAAGAAAAACAAATGCAAGTCTTTCTCTGCCTAGAGTCTTAAAAGAGGTCCTTTTCACTACACTACCTGATATCATATCTTCCCATTTGTTGACATTCTCTTTCCTTTTCCTTCTCTCTCCCTCTCTCCTAAAATGTGACCTATATATCAGCAAGAAGCTCATCCATCCTATTTACCACTAAATTTTCAACCCTTAGAATAACAGTTGACACAATGAGTCAATTTATTTATTCCCTTATTTGTCTGTAGGCTTCAGGAAGATACAATTCTTTCTGGTTCATATCTGTAGCCTCAGAGCCTACTACAGCACAGATGCTCAGGAAACATTTGCTGAATGAGCAAATGAATGCTTGTTGATTTTTGCTCAGCTCCAAAAGGATTTGTAACAAAGGGTGGTTGATTGTAAAATACTGCTTGTAAAGCTTACAGACAACATAAAGACTTTCTAAGAAACAGGAGGAAGAAGGTCTGTCTAGAAAGGTCCAGCTGCACGTGTTCATCACAGTTCCTTTTCCCAAAGGTGTGACTACCCTTAGAACCATAATTGAATTATAAATCTCATACCAAAATAAGCTAACAATGATTGTCTGGTACAGACTCTGCCTTCAGGCTGGTTCACCATTATCCTCACTCTATAGGTAATTTTTTTTTTTTTTTTTTTTTTGCTATTAGTAACAAAAGAAAAGAGGGATCTTTGAATTAAAAAGGGGGAAATGAAGTAAAATATTAAGTCCAGCTAGAGTAATTTCAGCATACTCTTGAGAAAGATAAAAGAAATTTGAAAACTACTAGCAGGCCTTGGAAGTATACTCCTGTGTGTTTTGTAGTGAGAAATGCACAAGAAGAACTGACAGTATCTGGTCAAAACACTCTGCTATGTGTATGAGCATTCTTGAGTGTGTCCTGGGAAGGTTTCATCAGGGGATACAGTGCAGAGTGGGGCAGGAGGTGGGGAAGCAGAGTCAAGGAGAAAGGAGGATGATGATTCTAATTAATGAAACCGCACTAAACACTGCAGATTGGCTAAGAGATTGGATCTCAAGTGCTCTCATCACCAAAAATGGCAACAATAGGAGATGATATATTAATTATCAAGTGTAGTAATCATTTCAATGTGTATATGTATATCAAATCATCACCACTTTAAATATATACATTTAATATTTTTAACTGAAGTGTAGTTAATTTAAAATGTGTTAGTTTCAAGTGTACAACAAAATGATCCCATTATACATATATATATTCTTTTTTACATTCTATTATATGATAGGTTATTAAAGACACTGAGTATCGTTTCCTGTGCTATACAGTAGGTCCTCATTATTTATCTATTTTATAAATAGTAGGATGTATATGTTAATCCACGTTTTTATTTAAAACAAGAAAAGGAGAAGGATGGAGGAAGCCGGCCTTTATATTCATGGATACCAGTCAGGAATAAATGCCACACTGAGTGAAAAGAATCTTGTTGTTTAGTTGCTAAGTCACGTCCAGCTCTTTTGAGACCCCACTGACTGTAGCCCACTAGGCTCCTCAGTCCATGGGATTTCCCAGGCAAGAATACTGAGGTGGGTTGCCATTTCCTTCTCCAGGGGATCTTCCTAACCCAGGGATCAAACCTGTGTCTCCTGCCTTGGCAGGTGAATTCTTTTTCATGAGACACTAAAGAAGTCTATGAAAAGAAGGAGCTGCCGTCTGTCTCTACCCTGAGCTTTGCAGATATCAGATGAAGAAGATCAGAAATAATCACTGATTCCACCGAGACCAAACAGCTAAGGATGGAGAGGAAATAGGCAGAGTACAGGCCTGTCTTCCAGCCACCTCTGCCACTGGCTGCCTGAGAGGCTTTGGTCAGGGCCCTTCCCAACGCTACTCATCATATAAAGGGGAGGAGGAGACTGGTGGAGGGAAACAGGAGGGAAGGAACTAGTTGCTTCCAAGCCAGACTCTCAAGTCAAATATTTGCAGTATTGCCTCAATGAGGGAATTCAGGAAGAAGGGTGTTCAAAAGGATCCATTCTTCAGAAAATGCTAGTAATTCGCCTCCTGAAAAGCAGCCTTTCTAACATGAAGAAAAAAATTCAGGCTCACAGCCTTCATAATTCTTCAGGGAGGAAACTTCATCATACTGTTTCTACTCCTAATTAATTTAAGCATCTGTCTGTTGTCTTCAGAAAACCATCCTCTGGGAAAATGGGGGGAAGTTGATATTTTTTAGCATAATTTCCACTCCCCCCACCAAAACCACATAAAATGTCTTAGCAGTGAAGAAGAGTGGGCCATGTTCTTCAACAACTCATTCAGACTAGTGGCCCATCGGGGACAGAAGTCAGGGGACAGTAAGAGGGAGAGAAGGGGAGGGAGGCTCAGAGCTGGAACTCTGTGGACCACAGTCATGCACAAAAGCCAACGCCTTGGTGCTTTTCAAGCAGAGGAATGATGGTAGGAGGGTAAATTCAGATCCAGAATTCTCTAAGGAATTCAACCTCCAGGCCACGGACCAGCGGTGCCATTAGATTAGAAATAGAGTGCACAATAAAAGGAATTCACTTGAATCATCCCAAAATCACCCCCTGCCCTCCTTGGTGTGTGGAAAAATTGTCTTCTGTGAAACTGGTCTCTGGTGCCAAAAAAGTGGAGGACCACTGCTCGAAGGCACCCTCTCCAATGCACCTGAACACTGATGAGCTGACCCAGGAGTTCCTTCACCCCACCCTGGGCTTAGTCAAGGTTTCTCTTCCAGATGCCACTTTCAAGAAGGAGGATGGAGTGGGTGTGGGAACCCCCCTCTGCCAAGTTGGCAGGAAAGGTAAGAGACTCAGTGCTCCATAAGTGTGTGTCAGGGGCGAGGGGGTACAGGGAAGATTTCTGCTCATGCTCTGACCTTTCCCACAGCTGAATTTCTCTCATATAGCTTTTAGCCTTTCATGTGCAGGAAGGCTTTCTTGACCTCGGCACTGTTGACATACTGGGTCAGATGGCTCTTTTTTGTGAGCACCATTGGATGCATTGTAGGGTGTTTAGCAGCATCCTTGGCCTCTACCCACTAAGATGCCAGGAACACTCCCCCCCTCCTAGTTATGACCACCACAAAGGTCTTCAGACAGTCCGGATCCCGTAGGTGAGAACCATAGCTGGAGACCATGTCACATTGGCCTCTCCGGGTGTGACATTGGATCCCTAGGATACAAGCCAGGTGACCTCTTTGCTGAGCCCCCAGCCTTAAAAACCTAGCTTGAAGTCTCAGATCTGCCACTAAGCCTACATGCCATCATTTGATTACAAGTATAAAAGGAGAGTGCATAATCTCAAAATGTTTTCATATCATGTCTAGATTCTATTCCAATGCACCAATCACTAGCAATCAAGAAGTACAAAGAAGCGCATGTTTAGACTTTATGATAATTGACATGAGATTGAGAACTGCAAGGGTTATGACCAACCAACAACCTTGTATAATTATCTGCCACCTCTGTCAGTAAACAGCTGCGTGAGCTTGGACAAGTTGTTTAGCATCTCTAGTCCTCAGTGCTCTCATTTTTGAAGATAAGTATTTAAGAACCAGGCCTCTCAGGTGGCACGGTGGTAAACAATCCACCTGCCAATCCAGTAGACTAAAGAGTTCGGTTCAGTCCAGTTTATTCGCTCAGCTACGTCTGACTCTTTGTGACCCCATAGACTGCAGCACACCAGGCCTGCCTGTCCATCACCAACTTCCAGAATTTACTCAACCTCATGTCCATTGAGTCGATGATGCCATCCAACCATCTCATCTTCTGTTGTCCCCTTCTCCTCCTGCCCTCAATCTCTCCCAGCATTAGGGTCTTTTCAAACAAGTCAGTTCCTTGCATCAGGTGGCCAAAGTACCCACTTCAGCATCAGTCCTTCCAATGAACATACAGGACTGATTTCCTTTAGATGGATTGGTTGGATCTCCTTGCAGTCCAAGGGCCTCTCAAGAGTCTTCTCCAACACCACAGTTCAAAACCATCAATTCTTCAGTGCTCAGCTTTCTTTATAGTCCAACTCTCACATCCATACATGACTACTGGAAAAACCATAGATTTGACTAGACAGACCTTTGTTGGGAAAGTAATGTCTCTGCTTTTTAATATGCTGTCTAGGTTGGTCATAACTTTTCTTCCAAGGAGCAAGTGTCTTTTAATTTCATGGCTGCAATCACCATCTGCAGTGATTTTGGAGCCCAAAAAAATAAAGTCTGTCACTGTTTCCATTGTTTCCCCATCTATTTGCCATAAAGTGATGGGACCAGATGTCATGATCCTAGTTTTCTGAATGTTGAGCTTCAAGCCAACTTCTTCACTCTCCTCTTTCATTTTCATCAAGTGGCTCTTTAGTTCTTCTTTAGTTTCTGCCATAAGGGTGGTGTCATCTGCATATCTGAGGTTATTGATATTTCTCCCTGGCAAACTTGATTCCAGCATGTGCTTCATCCAGCCCACCATTTCTCATGATGTACTCTGCATATAAGTAAATATGGTGACAATATACAGCTTTGACGTACTCTTTTCCCGATTTTGAACCAGTCTGTTGTTCTATGTCCAGTTCTAACTGTTGCTTCCTGACCTGCATACAGATTTCTCAAGAGGCAGGTCAGGTGGTCTGGTATTCCCATTTCTTTAAGAATTTTCCACAGTTTGTTGTGATCCACACAGTTGCTTTAGCATAGTCAATAAAGCAGAAGTGGATGTTTTCTGGAATTCTCTTGCTTTTCTGATGATCCAATGGATTTTGGCAATTTGATCTCTAGTTCCTCACCTTTTTCTAAATCCAGCTTGAATATCTGGAAGGTCACAGTTCACATACTGTTGAAGCCTTGCTTGGAGAATTTTGAGCATTACTTTGCTAGCGTGTGAGATGAGTGCAGTTGTGCAGTAGTTTGAACATTCTTTGGCATTGCCTTTCTTTGGGATTGGAATGAAAACTGACCTTTTCCAGTCCTATGGCCACTGCTGAGTTTTTCAAATTTGCGGGCATATTGAGTGCAACACTTTCACAGCATCATCCTTGAGGATTTGAAATAGCTCAACTGGAATTCCGTCACCTACACTAGCTTTGTTCATAGGGATGCTTCCTAAAGCCCACTTGACTTCACATTCCAGGATGTCTGGCTCTAGATGAGTGATCACACCATCATGATTAACTGGGTCGTGAAGATCTTTTTTGTATAGTTCTTCTGTGTATTCTGGCCACCTCTTCTTAATATCTTCTGCTTCTGTTAGGTCCATACCATTTCTATCCTTTATTGTACCCACCTTTGCATGAAATTTTCCCTTGGTATCTCTAATTTTCTTGAAGAGAGCTCTAGTCTTTCCCTTCTCTTGTTTTCTTCTATTTCTTTGCATTGATCACTGAGGAAGGCTTACTTATCTCTCCTTGCTGTTCTTTGAAATTCTGCATTCAAATGGGTATATCTTTCCTTTTCTCTTTTGCCTTTTGTTTCTCTTATTTTCACAGCTATTTGTAAGGCCTCCTCAGGCAACCATTATGCCTTTTTACATTTCTTTTTCTTGGAGATGGTCATGATCACTACCTCTTATACAATGTCACAAACCTCCATCCCTAATTCTTCAGGCACTCTATCAGATCTAATCCCTTGAATCTATTTCTCACTTCTACCATATAATCATAAGGGATTTGATTTAGGTCCTACCTGAATGTTCTAGTGGTTTTCCCTTCTTTCTTCAATTTACGTCTGAATTTGGCAATAAACAGTCCATGATCTGAGCCACAGTCAGCCCCTGGTCTTGTTTTTACTGACTGTATAGAGCTTCTCCATCTTTAGCTGCAAAGAATGTAATCAATCTGATTTTGGTATTGACCATCTGGTGATGTCCATATGTAAAGTCATCTGGAATGGACTGGAATCATCTGGAGTCGTCTGGGGACTGGAATGCAAAAGTAGGAAGTCAAGAATTACCTGGAGTAACAGGCAAGTTTAGCCTTGGAGTACAGAATGAAGCACAGCAAAGGCTAATAGAGTTTTACCAAGAGAACACACTGGTCATAGCAAACACCCTCTTCCAACAACACAAGAGATGACTCTACACATGGACGTCACCAGATGGTCAATACTGAAATCAGACTAAAGAGATACATGTTCAATTCCTGGGTTGCAAAGAGCCCCTGGAGAAGGAAATGGCAACCCACTCCAGTAATCTTACCTGGAAAGTTCCATGAACAGAGGAGCCTGGTAGGCTACAATCCACGGGGACAAAGAGTCAGACACAGCTGAGCGACTGAGCACATTTAAGAACCATACCTCAAAGGTTCCATAGTCTGGGATCCAAGTCATAGTCAGGCTGCACTGCAATCTTAATGGATCCTACATGGAAATCCTTCAGTCTGAGCCTTGGCTGAAGCCCCAAGACAGGGAATGCCGAGTCATCCCAACATACACAGTGAATTAGAAGACTCTTGACTAACTCCCCAAGTCTGGCCTCTCCCTACAGTTGGATAATGGATGAGAGGAAAAGCTGGACCAGTTTTTCATTCTTATAAATAATGTTGCAGTGAAAACTCTTGTAAATCTTTCATAATTTACATATGTAAATGTTTCCTTAGGGTAAACACTGAGAGACTGGATTGCTGAATTAAAAGTGTCCCCATATTTTCAGTGTAAGTAGAAGCTTGTGAAATTGCTCTTCAAAATTCAATTTCTTCACCCACCAACAATAAATGAGAGGATTGCTTTCCTGTGTCATTTCTAATATTTAGTAATACCAATATTTTAGATTTTTCCAATATGTTTCTTAAATGTTATCCAATTTTTGTTCTAATTTGCATGTTCTTAATGACGAGTGGACTTCCCAGGTGGTGCAATGGTGAAGAATCCACCTGCCAATGCAGGAAATGCAAGAGATGCAGTTTCGATTCCTGGGTCAAGAAGATCCCCTGGGAAAGGAAACAGCAATCCGCTCCAATATTCTTGCCTGGAAAATTCCATAGACAAAAGAATCCTGGCAGGTTATAGTCCATGGAGTGACAAAGAGCCAGACATGACTGAGTGACTGAGCACACACACAGCATGACTAGTGACCTTGAGTATCATTCATGTTTGGTGTCTAGCAGAGTCATTATATGAAATACACACAAGTAAGTATTTTTGTAAGATTTTCCAAATACAATAGCAAAGTTTACTAGATGATGTGCCAGGACGTATACTAGGTACTTTATACACATTTCTTCGTTAATTCCCTCAGTTGTTCTCTAAAATAATTATTTTCCTTCCCATTTGATAAAAAAAGAAATGGAAGCCTTGTAAGATTAAGTACATTCCTCAAAGTCACAAGGATAATAAGACAATACAAATTCTAACCCAGGCCTGACTCCAGAAATTGTATCCCCTTCTACCTGGTCACCCCCCAAATCTTGGGTGAGCACCTACTCTGGACAAGAGCTGCAGGGGGCCTAAGGTTACTAATGCTGTGTCTGGTCCAGGAATAACAGAGGATTGGACATACTTTGATAGAAGTATAGAGAATCAGCAAACGGTGAGCTTTACAACTTGGAGCTCACCAAAGGCTTTCTCCCCACTGTACATTCGGTACTCGTTGCAAATGTTTAGGAAGAGAGGGCAGGGCCTATTTGAACACTGTCCACCCATATCTTACAGAAGTCGAGTTTCAGAGAGGTTGTGAGTTCCCTAAGAGCTCCAGCTTACAAGAGGAGGGCCTAAGGTAGCAAAGACACCTGGAGCATCTGAGAGGGGGTTCCTGGAGGCTGAGCAAATGAGGAAGGCCCTGGAAGAAGAGGACTTCACAGGGGCCTAGAACATGGGGTGGTTTCTGGGGTGAGAGGGACCACAAAGAGTCAATTTGATCCTCCAAGTGTCAACTCCAAAGGGACAGAAGTATCAGTGTTTTTCTGGAGCTCAGGTTGACATGTGTGTTTTGCTCTCCTTGGGGTGAGAGTTGTTGTCGCTCTCCTTCCTCCATCATTAAAGTCTCTGGACTCCTAACTAATTAAAAGCTTGCTCTCAGGACGCTTCATCTGAAGTCCATTTGTAGACACTGGATGGACCTAGACAGCGTCAAAACGGAGTGAAGTAAGTCAGACAGAAAAATGAGTATCGTATATTAGCGCATATGTGTGGAATCTAGAAAAATGGTACAAATAAACGTATCTGCAAAGCAGAAATAGAGACACAGACATGGAGAACAAGCGTATGATCACCAAGGAGGGAGGAAGAGGGGTAAGATGAACCGGGAGATTGGGATTAACATAAACACACTGTTAACACTCTGTATAAAATAGAGAACTAACGAGAACCTACTCTAATAGCTCAGGGAACCCTGCTCTATGTTCCGTGGTGACCTCAACGGAAAGGAAATCCAAAAGCGAGGAGATAAATGGATATGTAAAGTTGATTCACTTTGCTCTCCAGTAGAAACATGCTGTAAAGCCAACTATCCTCCAATAAAAGTTAATTTTTAAAAAAAATTTTTAATTAAAAAAATGAAAAGGCTGGCCTTTGGGCTCCAGGAGAGAGCAGGAGACCTGAAGTGTGCTGCATGGCCTCTGGTCCCACACAGCTTTGCATTTCCTCCTGTGATGGGACCAGTTGGAGTCTAATGGTCTGCTCCACACTGGCCAGTTCTCCCACGTCTAACTTCTCTGGGCTTGCTGCTTGTGTAGTGTGTGTTAGTCGCTCAGTCATGTCTGACTCTTTGTAACCCCATGGACTGAAGCCCACCAGGCTCCTAGGTCCATGGTATTCGCCAGGCAAGAATACTGAAGGGGGTAGCCATTCCCTTCTGCAGGGGATCTTCCTGACCCAGTGATCAAACCAGGGTCTCCTGCATTGCAGGCAGACTCATTAACTTCTGAGCCACCAGAGAAGCCCAACTTCTTTGGGAGTAGAGATCAAATCTTACTCTTCTCCTTGTCCCATCCTGCCCTGTCTCCACGTACAAGGCCTCACACAGCTGCTACCAAGTCACAGCACTTCACAGTTTACAAAATCACTCTGTTGCCAGGAGTTGGTGTTCTTTATCTGAAACCTGGGCCTTTTACAATGTGAGGGGGGTCCTCTATTCAAAAAATAATACAAAATATTAAGTCAAAATGAAGTGAAAATGAATAATGAAAGTTATATGAAATGAAGTTGTTATATTAAATGAAATAGATGATTCCAAGATGCAAATTTTAGAAAATGGACAAATATAAATATCAGAAAACCTAGAAAATAATGTAGTTTTCTTATCTCTAAGCATCAGCCTGATACACTTCTACAATCTTTTGTTCTACATTTTGTGGCTTTGATCATCCTTTCATGTGACAGCAACTGGCTGTGCCTAATTATATAAAGACAATGAAAAATTAATTTGATTTTTTTCTCCAGCCTGATTGATTAAAATTTCTTTTTCATTAGTAGTGGCTGGAATGCCCGAAACATGTGATTTATGCACAGAGTTACTGATGGTAATATTGTTTCAGGGTCCTACTTTACAAATACAGGTATTCTGAGAATTTCCATTTCACATGATTCCCATCAAATAACAAAACTATAGTTAATTTATAATTATATATACATAGCTCCCCAGGTAGCACTACTGGTAAAGAAGCTGCCTGCCAATGCAGGAGATACAAGAGACACAGGTCCAATACCTGGGTTGGGAAGATCCTCCAGAGGAGGACATGGCAACCCACTCCACTATTCTTGGCTGGAGAATCCCATGGACAGAGGAGCCTAGTGGGCTAAAGTCTACTGGGTCACAAACAGTCTGAAATGACTAAGTGGCTACCAGTCTGTAAAATGGAAACATTAATGTCAATCTCAGGAGGTCACGTGGCAGATAAAGCATCAGGTAAGTGCCAAGCACACAGCTGGTGTGCCAGCACTGTGCAGCAGATGCACAACTGAAAAAATTGGTTGAGGATGGAGACAGCTGGAAGGCAGGTCTCAGCTTTCTGTGTGAACCGTCTCTTAGGGGTCTTCAACTCGGAAACATGCTATGATTCAAAATCCCCATAGAAGTAAACCAGGGAAGGATTTAAAGAAATAGCTACATACGATTTTTCACAGGCTAATCTGTGGCTCCATGTGGGTCAAAGAAGATTAAGGGTTCCTTGAAAGTCAAAGGCTGATTACTTCAAAACCCATCCCAGGAGTCAAGCAGGAGGCAGCACGGCTCAATATTTTGTGCACAAGCCAGAACTTTTCAGATAAGCATTTCAGAGGAAGCTAACATAAGGTGAAAGGTTTTTGGAAAGTTGTGACTTTTAAAACAAATCTGCTGCTGCAGAGAGCTGAGCTCGGCTCACAGTCTTCACACCCACTGGCCCCCTTCCTGAGCCTGTGGCCAGGTCCCAGCCCTGGTTCCGGGGGCCCTCTTCAGTGCTTGAAAACAATTACCCCTGTAGCCTCCGGGGGCTGGGGGAACTCAGAAAGGGTTGTCCAGGAAGCCGATCCCCTCCGGATGTCTTAACTTCCCTTCCCAGCCCCTCCTCCAAGCTCTGCTAAAGATGAGGAGACCAGGAGGCGTCTGTACTTAATGGGGAACAAATTAAGTGACAGCTTAAATCTTGTAACAGGTTAGGCAGGGGGGTGAGGTGAGTGCTGCCTCTTCAAGAAGGTGATCCATCTCCTCTGTCCCTGGGGAGAAGGGCAGATTGGCAGAGAGAGATGATGAGCGTGGAATCAGGAGAGAAGGAACCAGCCAGACACACATCACTCAGTGCTGTCCTGCTGGCTGACCAAGCACATGGCTTCGAAAGGTGCTTTCCTAGAGCTTGAAGTACCTGCCAGAAGCAGGATTCCAACAAAGAGGTATGGATCGTCTGGGAGTGCTTTCCCCCACTGGACAGTCTTTACTCCTTGCAGCATTTCCCATGTGCCTACTGCATGCTTGAGCTCCCCTGGTGGCTTACCGGGAAAGAATCCTCCTACCAATGCAGGAGATGCAGGGTCAATCCCTGGGTCAGGAAGATCCCCTGGAGAAGGAAATGGCAACCCACTCCAGTGTTCTTGCCTGGGAAATCCCATGGATGGAGGAGTTTGGTGGGCTACAGTCCATGGGGTTCCAAAAGAGTCAGACATGACTTGGGAGACTTAACCAACAACAGCCATATGCTTTCTGTGTGTCAGATATGTTCTTTATCTCATTTAACACTCACTGCACCACCACCCCCCGCCCCAATAAAATAAGTGTTATTACAGGGAAGAAACTGAGGCTCAAAGAGGTTATGGTGGTTCGCCCAGGGTCACACGGAGCCCAAATCACAGCTGGGTAAGAATCTGTGATAAAGCCAATCTTTGCTGAGTCTTGAGCATATGCATACAGACTTGCTCAGGATGACCTTGAACCCTCAGAGGGTAAAAGAGCCAGCAGTCAGGGCTCTGGAGAAGGAATCAAAGCAAAGGCTTCCAGGAAAACTGATCAGGGCCAGCAGGCTGATGAACTTGTGCTGTCCAGAATCAGCAAACAGATGTAGAGCTCAGCAACAGGTGTGGAGTTCACAACAGCCACTTCTGAACTGACTCACTGAGAGTTTCTTTAAGCCCACCACCCAGGGCACTTCCCTGGTGGTTCAGTGGTAAAGAATCCACCTCCCAGTGCAGGAGATACAGGTTCGATCCCTGGTCAGGGAACCAAGATCCCACATGGCTTGGGACAACGAAGATCCTGCAAGCCACAGCTAAGCATTGGTGCAGCCAAATGAATAAACACTTTAAAAAATAAAACTAAACCCACCACCAAGGTTCCTTGTCAACCTTGAGTCTTTGTCTTTATGAGCCCCAGCCTTTGGTCTGGGAGCCTCTTCACAAGGGCTGCTCCCCAGAGACACCCCTCTCTCTAAGAAACCCCAAGCTTACTGCAGCATTCTCCAACGGCCTCCATCCCTGGCTGACTAGTTTCTCCCTGCCCTGCCTGGAGGTAAATTCAGTTTAATTCTCACAGGTTTCAAAGTTTTTGGTTTGTTTTCTTTTTTTTAATTGGTTTGTTTTCCTTGAACTACTGCTTCCCTCATAGCTCAGTTGGTAAAGAATCTGCCTGCAATGCAGGAGACCTAGGTTCAATTCCTGGGTCAGGATGATCCCCTGGAGAAGGAAATTGCAACCCACTCCAGTATTCTTGCCTGGAGACTTCCATGGGCAGAGGAGCCTGGCAGGCTACAGTCCATAGGATCACAAAAGTCAGACACAACTTAGCGACTAAACCATCAACCACCACCACTGCCTAATTAAACTTTCCTCTCCAGGCTTAATCCCCTTCAATCTAACCTACACATCACTGATGGATGAAATTCATCAAAGTTTAACTTTGATCATGTCAGTCCCTACCCTGAATCCTGCCATAGGGGTTCCCCTTTGAATAAAGTCAAATCTCTTATTCCAATATTTCCATCACTCTGTGGGGCTTCCCCGGTGGCTCGGTAGTAAAGAATCCGCCTGCAGTGCAGGAGATGTGGGAGAAGTGAATCCGATCCTTGGGCCTGGAAGCTCCCCTGGAGAAGGAAATGGCAACCCACTCCAGTATTCTTGCCTGGGAAATCTTATGGACAGAGGAGCCTGGTGGGCTACAGTTCATGGGGTTGCAAAGAGTCGGACACGACTGAGCAAGCACGCACACACACACATCACTCTCTACTCAAGCCAAACGGAGACACCTCGGGCTTCCTGATCAGAACGTGTCTCGGTGCTGTTGGGAACACCGGTCCACACCTCACCCTCACAGCCTCAGACCTGGATGAGAATAGACAGGCTTTTCTGGAGGAAAGTTTCCACTATGAGTCCCATGATGGCAGGTTCAAGGACCTTCTCGGGAATCAAAGAACAAGGCAGCTATCCATGCAGAAACCCAGGTTTACCTCTGGGAAATCAGGACACACTGGTCAGGGCAAACAACTGTGCATATTCTGAGTCCAGGAGCATTTTTGCTCTCTGACCTCTGTTCCCTACATCTGCACCTTCTTCCATACAAACCCTGACAACAAAAGTGGCTCAACTCTAGGGGTGAGAGCCAGTAGGCTGATGTGGCAGAATCCCACTGGTAAGACAGTAGCTGTTGAAAGGGGAATAAAGCCCTCTGGGGTGGACAGAGGAGAGGTGAGACTGGGGTGGAAAATGTGCCTGGTGGCTTGGACAGGGTAGGGGCATCCAGGTCGGGTCACCAGCTCAGGACAATAGCAGGAAGTTATCTTTGACTGAACATCAGACAAAGAAACAAATGAACCCTGAACAAATGAAGAAATGTCTGGCACCCAGAAGCCGCCCCACGGTTGTTCGTATAAATAAATAAACGAGTGCGGCACATCTGGGCCTGGCACCATCTGCACAGTGAGAAGTCTTGGCTGTGCTCCTTCCAAGGGCTCTGCCAGCACCGATGTTCTATTTTTTCCCTTTATTTTTTTTTTCCCCTCTTGGATATGAAATGGAAATAAGGCCTGGGAAGGTGGGTCCCTTTTCACAGTTGAGGGCACAGATTCCAAAGTCAGCTTCGCAAGAGACTTTCTTTTAGCGAGTGAAAATGAAGCGAGAAATGAAGGTGATCGGTGTTTGTGCATCACGTGTTGCTCTATTTGCTTTAAACACAGACAATATTTAGTAGCACGTGCAGCTTCTATATCCTCCTGATATTTCTGGAGCTGAGAATCGCTGGCAGCCTAACGTAGAAACTTGGTCCAAATTGGTTTCTCGTGTAAGATAGGCAATAAAAAGCAGGCTGGGTTGGGGGGGGGGCACACCTGAAGGCCAGTGGCCCTTCTCCCCAGTCCTGATCCATCTATAAATGTATAATTGCCATCCTGGATGCCAGAAAAGGCAAAGGGGTGTCAAGAATAGTTTGAACCAAAGAAGTGACAGTGTTACATGCTGGCTGGAGCCAAATCAAGCAGCAATAATGACCGTAGTTCGGTTGGGTTTCTACTTATTACTATACAGGCTGTTAATTGGAATCAAAGAAGGAAAATTGCTGGAAGAGGGAAGTAGAGAGATGTGATTACTCTAGGAAATGGGGGAAGAAGTGAAATGAACAACAATCAGGCTAAAATTACTACCAGGAAAGAACGGAAAAGAAATGCAAATGTTTTAGGCAGGGATTCACAGGAAGCCTATTGGCACCTTCTCCTTTGGATTTCTTCTAAGGGTTTGGCCCAGAATGAAACCAATTAAATGACGCTAGCAAAGGCCTTGCATGTTTCCTACAAGAGAGGAGCTTGGCAGGGCTTCAAAGTTGACTATACCCCCTACCCTACAAGAAATTATTCCAAGACAAGTGCATAAAGCCAGACGCCCACAAGAGCCTCAGTCTCCTGCCCAATCACTGTCAAATCCATAAATGGAAGAGATTCTGGAATTTCCCCAAGTCAATTAATAATTAAATTTGTCAGAACCAATAACCCATGACTTAAACCAGAAGCCAGCATTTTCAGTAAAGGGCCAAATAATAAATATTTTAAGGCCATGCAATTTTTGTCTCCACCACTCAGCTCTGCCATCCTACTGTTGAAAGTAGCCAAGACAATACATCAGTGAATTTGTGCAGCTGTGTTCCAATAAAACTTTATTTACACAAACAGGCAGCAAGCCATATTTGGTCCACAGTCTATCGTTTACCACCACCCTGAATTCAGTGACCATAACAAATCCTATGTGACAGCACTGGCCATTTAGATGGCACCCTGGTTTGCTTCTTCACTGGCTGGAATCTGTGAGGAGGCAGAGTAGGGATGGCTAGACTCATTCGACAGACAAGGGGTTGGGGGTTCACAGAAAACAGGCACAGTGTACAAGGTCACATAGTTGATAGGTGGCAAACCTGAGATGTTACCTCCCTATATGCCTTGGGCCCCTAAAATCTGGTCCAGCTACAAACCAGCCTCTGCCTTCCAAGCACCTCTGGCTGAGCAGTGCATCTGCACAAGCGCTGCATCTATCCTGGCCTGCTCTTTCTCATGAAACCTCATCTCTTTCCATCCATCACTGCCCCAGTGAGCTCTAACAGCATCAGATGTCAGCAGGACACATTCCTGCTAAAAGCCCTTCCATATCTCCCCATGACCCACAGGCTAAGTAAGACCTCCATGGCTCAGGCCACAGGAGCCCTCCTGGCCCTGGCGTCTGCCCATCTCTCCATCCTCACTCCTCACAGTGTAACTCAGTCATGTCTGGCTCTTTGCAACCCCATGGACTGTTAGCCCACCAGGCTCCTCTGTCCATGAAATTTTCCAGGTAAGAATACTGGAGCAGGTTGCCATTTCTTCCTCCCAGGGCATCTTCCCAATTCAGTGACTGGACTGGCTTCTCTTATGTCTCTTGCATTAGCAGGCAGATTTTTTATCACTAGCGCCACCTGGGAAGCTGTCAGCTGTCCCTGAGATCTCCTAAACCTCAGCAATTTCAAACAGCATGCTGCTACTGCTAAGTCACTTCAGTCGTGTCCGACTCTGTGCGACCCCATAGACGGCAGCCCACCAGGCTCCCCCGTCCCTGGGGTTCTCCAGGCAAGAACAGTGGAGTGGGTTGCCATTTCCTTCTCCAATGCGTGAAAGTGAAAAGTGAAAGTGAAGTCGCTCAGCGGTGTCCGACTCCCAGCGACCCCGTGGACTGCAGCCCACCAGGCTCCTCCGTCCATGGGATTTTCCAGGCAAGAGTACTGCAGTGGGGTGCCATTGCCTTCTCCACAAAAGCATGATGTGACCTCAAGTCGTCACCCTGTGGTAGGCCTCTGTGTTTTGTACATAACCGATTCTGAAGCATGAAAGCCCACCCTCCTCCTTCTATCCCTTATCCTGGGGTATCTTTGCTAAGGAGACCATGGTGGTATACAGGACTTAAAAATTCCCCAAGAGTTAGAAAACCTAGGTTTTGAGTCCAGTTCTGCTGGGTAGACTTCTGGTTCTCTACCGGCCAGCCAGGCCTTTGGCACTCAGCTCAGGTTCTCCCCACCAAGAGGATGCCCTTGAGTCCACCCCACACTGGGCTGCCAGGGCTCTGTTCACACCTCTGTGATGATAAAAATCTCCCCCAGTGTAAAGGCTCCCTCTGCCCACAGCCTGAGAACATGATGCACCTGGGCAGAGATCCTCTTGTTAACCCTTCTATTCCCACACACCTCTGAGTGCCTGGTATGGAGTAGATGAACAGTAAAAGGTGATTGGCCAGGTGGATAAATGAGAGAATCAGTGAACAAAGTTCATGGATGAGGAAACTGAGCAATTCTCGCTCAGACTTTCTCTTAAAGTGTTAGGATGAACAAAGAGGGAAAAAATTTAACTTTCCTTTGCTACTACACAAAATTAAGACAGCTCCCTAGTTGGGTTTCTGGTTATTTAGACTCTGGATGACAAAATTAGCATTCTGTGAGGCTACCTGTAATATGCTGATACTGCAGGATTCGCAGGTAAGAGGGGGGAGAAAAAGGTCTTTGCATGGTTGAGTTCCCCACATCACTGAAGCATCGGTGACAGCTGACTTGATAATAAACTCCAAGCTCAGAACCCCCACAGTCCAATTATTTCAGCTATCTTCAAGCCAATTGATGTTACACATACAGAAGAATGAACAGCAAAACTGTATTAATGAGGTTTTCTACAAAACAGAGAAATAAATGCAATCTGCAGCAAAACATACTAACAAGGGGCTCAGTGGAGTATGGAATTAAGATTTCACCAAATAACTAAAAAGACAGAGTTTATACTTAGGGCAGCCAGGGAGATTGTGGAGAAAAAGTTACCCTCTGAGTTGAATGGGCTTCCCAGGTGGTGCTAGTGGTAAAGAACCCCCTTGCCAATGCAGGAGACACAAAAGACTTGGGTTCCATCCCTGGGTGGGGAAGATTCCTTGGAGGAGGGCATGGCAACCCACTCCAGTATTCTTGCGTGGAGAATCCCATGGACAGAGGAGCCTAGAGGGCTTCAGCCCATAGGGTCACAAAGACTCAGAGACAACTGAAGTGACCTAGCATGGATGACTTAGAACCCCAGATCTTATGTATTGACTTAGATAATACACTTAGATAATTCACATAATTTCTGTGAATTCAGAAATTCACATTACTTACCTAAAATTCAATTTCTTCATCCGAACAATGAGGTTGATGATATAGGCCTGCCTCCCTCACAGAGTTGTTGTGAGATTTTAATGAGATGACCTCATTTTTCAAAACTGTAAATAACTATAAAGAAGTACAAGGTTATTCTATCATCCAGGCTTCTATTTAATCCAGCAATTATTTTCACCAAAGGACAGCAGGATGCTTCCCATAAGAGATAAATGTGACCCATGTTTTGCTTTCAACATTTACCCTTCTATTGGAAAGAAAACAAAAATACACTGGCTAGCACCAAAACATAATTGGGGAAAAGCTATTGCACAACAATGAAATGTCACATGCTAATAGGAGCTCCCCTAGAGATGATGTATCGAGATCAGATTTCAAAGGAAAGAGCCCTTTCTGCCCAATTAGCAAAGATGGATCAATTTCTAAACGTGATCTTCTCCCCAAATAAATATCAAAATTTCAATCAAGTATTTTCCAACTTACCCGGGGCATTCCAATTAGATGAATCAATCCAGGGGACATTAATTGACACCAGCATTGGACCAGGCCCTGCACTGGGAGCTGAAAATACAACAGGACCAGATCATGAGTTCACAGTCTAAGGGGAAACAGAGGGGTAAATAAAGGATTCTAGAACAGCACAGGAGGAAGGAACGGTGAAGGTGGAACAGAATGCTGAGGAGGCATCGAGAAGGGGACCATTCTCTGCATATTTGCAGGCATTTCCCCACTCTTCTGTAACATGAGTGGGAAGCGGCCTGGACTGCAATTCACTCTGTCATCTGAGAGCATGGAAAAGTGCTTCTCATGCCCCCACTCAAAAATGCCTTTCCCAGCATCTGACAACAGCCAGAAACCCACATGTAGTGGGTTTCAGATAAAGATATTCCTGTTTCTAGTTTTTTCTTCCAAATCCCTGCTACTCTGGGCTAGGAAAGAGAGAAGAAAAGTTTCAAAATCGTTTCACACAAATTCTCTCAGTTAATCCTCATCGCATGATGATCGTTTGGGTTCTATTAATCCACTTACAAAGGAGGGCACAGAAGCTCAGGAAAGTTAAGTGACTTTTCCAGGGTGGCACAGCCAGCAAACCCTGGATCCTCCACTCCAAAACTGAGTCTTCTCAAATGCTATGTTCAAGAATCCAGACCTTTTCAGCATGGCAAGAGCCGTCTAGAGTGGTTTCTAGGATCCCAGCCTCTGTAACCTGGCAACTGAGGCTGAGGTCCCGAGGACATGGAGGTTCTGATGAAGAGGAAGAGAAAGGAGTTCTTGGGGTCTGAGATGACAACATCCTGGGAGAGAGTTAGGGCAGAGTCAGAGAACAGGCATGGACCACTGGAGAGTTCCCAGCAGGGCTTATCACGGCCTCTCAGGGTGACATTCCCAGCACGAAGTGGACAACCACTGAGCAGTAGTGCTTTATTATCACTGCCCTGAAATCGTACCCACTCATCAGAATCTTCAGGGATACCTAGATCTCCCTGTTGTGATTATTCTTACCCACACCACAGTTGTGTCTGCTGAGTCCCCATCTTACAATAAGGAACCTCAGGTCAGAGGAATGGTCTTGGTTGCTAAGCCTGAAAATGACAATTCCAGAGAATTCTCAAAATTTGGGTTTCAGCTTTACCTCCACTTTCCTAAAGGACTTTGTGCATATGTTTAGCCTTACCTATGAAATGAGGATTATCCTCATTAAATTACTTTCAACACGAAGCAGAAAATAATAGATTAATATTACTTTAGGGATGAAAGTATATTCATTCATTACAACAAGTTGATGTTAACTTACTAGGTGTCAATAATCACTGTGCAAAGGGTAATGAGACTGCTTGGCGCACCTGATGCTCTAGCCAGAAGGGTTCTTTGGAAAGATTTAAAAGTTGAACATGAGTAGATAACTGCATGACAGTTACACTTACTACCATCTTGGCCTCTCATATTTGAAACTAATCCTTGAATATAATCCAGCACTTGGATCTAATCCCCTTGATTGCCCTATGAGTGAGATTTTATTAGTCACATTTTATAATGAGCAAATTGAGGTTCAGAGATATTAAGTGGCCTTCCCAGGAAAAGAAAATAATAATGAATGGAAAGGAAGGGCTTTAATCTGCCTTCTGGTTCCAAAATGTGTGCAATACTCCAGAAACACCTCTGGCCTGTTGGCCATATCCTTTATTGATAATATCCACCCTATTGTCCCTAAAAACTAAAAAAAAGTTTTTAAAAACTTTTTGTTTGGAAATAATTTTCTATTTACAGAAGATATGAAATGCAGTCCAGAGTTTTCCCTTTGCCTTTCTACCAGCTTCCTCTAATGTTACAAAACCTTAGTCTATTTATCAAAACTAAGAAATTAAATTAGTATTAAACTACGGATTTTATTAGAATTTTCTCAGTTTTTCCAGGAATGACCTTTTTTTCTGTTCTAGAATCTAGTCTGGGATATGATGTTATATCTGCCAGATGTTGTTGATTAGACTGAAGTTCCAGATTTAGGGGGAGGGGACCATAAGATGTGATGTCATACATCATCATAGTAGGGATACAATGTCAACATGATTTCTGACTACTGACTGTAACTTTAATCACTTGATGAAGGTGCTGTCTGGTTTTCCCATTTATATTCTCTATTTGCTAAAAACAAGTCACTAAGTCCAGCCCACATTCAAGGGAAAAGGTATTAAGCTCTTCTTTCTGGAGAGAGAAGCATCACAGAGTTTGTTGTCATATATAAACAGTCCTATAGTAATTAGTAAGTATATGGGGAGATATTTTGTGCCTATGCAAATGACCTGTTTCTCCTTAAAATTTCACTGACAAATTGTAGAATGTGTCAACTGATCTTGACTGTAGCTATTATAACTGCTTGGCTTTAATAGTGATTTTTTAATTTCCTTTATTCCTTACACATTTATTAATTAGCACAATTCTATGAGGAAGATTTGCCCCTTCTCCACTATTCAGCTGTATCAGTGTATTAGCTTCCTTTTTTCTCCCTGCCCCAGAAACAGATTCAGCTGTTTCTCTGAGTCCTGGTTCCTTTTGCTGGAGACTGGAATTTAGCAACCAATGTCTGGGAGCTGGGTGTGCTCATTGCTAATGGGGTGTCCCTGATTATAGGCTTTCTCAGCAGACAGAGCTAGGAAATAGATACATGAATAATAGTTCATGTATGCTGACAAAACTCTCCTTGACCAAACTCTTGTTGGGTTCCTTTGAGCCCTCTTCTTGACTAGAACTTGACTTTATACCCAACCTGAACTTTGGTCTACCCAGCAATGAAAACTTGCAAAGTTTCTTGATATCTAATCACCTTTTTCCTTGCCCCATCCCCATTTTGATTCCTAAGTTCTTGACCAGCCTTTAGCAAGAATCCTGTTGGGTGAGTCTAGCAGGAATCCCATACTCTTGATATATCCTTTTAGTAATTTTCCATCCACTGACCCCCTTACTCTGTTGGCTATATGTCCCCAGCTGTATTTGCTGTGTAAAGAGCTGAGTCCAATCCATCTCCTCTATTGAACTACCCCTATTGCAATAGTCCAAATAAAGTTGTCCTTACCATCTTTAACTAGCTTTAGAATAATTTTTATTCTGTAACTGCATACACACACCTATAACTATTTTCATTACTAGTGGTACACACACTAACATATCAAAATAAATGAGTTCATATGGATACTTCTAAATTTAATCCAGCAACTCAGGGTTCATTCTTACCTTTGTCCCTCTTGCTTATCAATATTTTCTTTCTCTGACAGTGAGAAACTCCAGTCTTATTAGCTACAGCTTATGTTGTTGTTGTTTAGAAACTGAGTCACTTCAAACTCTTTTGTGATCCCATGGACCATAGACCACCAGGCCTCCTCTGTCCATGGAATTCGCCAGGCAAGAATACTGCCGTGGATTCCCATTTCCTTCTCCAGGGGATTTTCCTGACCCGGGGATCAAACCCGCATCTTCTGCATTGGTAGGCAAATTTTTACCACTGAACCACCAGGGAAGCCATACCTGTTAAAGCCTAGCAGCCATATAGTTTCAGAATTGCTAGCCTATATTCAGTGAGAAACAAACTTTCCAATCAGAGTACAGTGTTAATCAGTAGTTCTTTTCTGTCTTTATCCTTATAACATCCATCCAAAGTTTCTTAGGTCCTTATTCTCCACCACCTCCACCAAGGTTGTGTCACATGATTGTATGCAGTTAGATTCACATTCATCACAGGTTGTATTTGATCCTAGGTTCCCCTGTCGCTCTTTATTAGGTCAAGGAAATTCTCTAGTATTCCTAAATTGCTTAAGTTTATATCATGAATATGTGCCAAATTTTGCCAAATGCTTTTTTATGCCTCTATTGAGATGATCATATAGAGTTCATCTTCTTTAGCATCTCAGAGGATGAGATGGTTGTATGGCATGACCGACTCAATGGGCATGAGTTTAAGTAAACTCCAGGAGTTAGTGATGGATGGGGAGGCCTGGCGTGCTACAGTCCATGGGGTCACAAAGAGTCGGACACGACTGAGCTACTGAACTGAACTGAACTGATTGAGATGGTCATATAGAGTTCATCTTCTTTAGCCTCTTAATAAGTGAATTACATTCTTCAAGCTCCAAATGTGAAACCAATGCTGAACTCTTGAGATGAATCACACTTGGACATGATGTATCACCTTTTATATACTGAATCCTTTGATTTACCAGTATTTTCTTAAGGATTGTTGTCTTATATTCATGAGACTTAGGGTGATGTTAACCTTAGAAAGTGAGTTTAGACAATAAATGCTGGAGAGGATGTGGCAAAGACGGAACCCTCTTACATTGTTGGTGGGAATATAAATTGGCACAGCTACTATGGAGAACACTATGGAGGTTCCTTAAAAACCTAGAAATAGAGCTACCATATGACCCTGCAATCCCACTCCTGGGCATACATCCAGAGAAAAACATGATCCGAAAGGATACATGCACTCCAATATTCATTGCAGCACTGTTTACAATAACCAAGACATGGCAGTAACCTAAATGTCCATTGACAGAGGAGTGGATAAAGAAACTGTGGTCCATATATACAATGAAATATTACTCAACCACTAGAAAGAATGAAATAATGCCATTTGCAGCAACATGGATGGACCTAGAGAGTGTCATATTGAGTGAACTCAGAGAGAGAAGGAGAAATACTGCATGACATCCCTTCTAAGTGGACTCTGAAAAGAAATGATACTAATGAACTTACTTACAAAAGAGAAAGAGACTCACAGACTTAGAGAACAAAATTGTGGCTGCTGGTGGGGTGGGACAGTTGGGGAGTTTGGGATGGATATGTGCACACTGCTATATTTAAAATGGATAAACAACAAGGACCTGGTGTAGAGTACGTGGAATTCTGCTCAATGTTATGTGGCAGCCTGGATAGGAGAGGAGTTTGGGGGAGAAAGGATACATGTATATGTACTGAGTCCCTTTGCTATTCACCGGAATCTATTGCAGCGTTGTTATTTGCCTATATCCCAGTACAAAATTGGACTTCCCTGGTGGCTCAGATGGTAAAGCATCTGTCTACCATGCGGGAGACCTGGGTTCAATCCCTGGGTTGGGAAGACCTCTTGGAGAAGGAAATGGCAACACACTCCAGTATTCTTCCCTGGAAAATCCCATGGATAGAGGATCCTGGTAGGCTACAGTCCATGGGGTCGCAAAAAGTTGGACACAACTGAGCGACTTCACTTCAATACAAAATTAAAAAATTAAAAAATAAATAGGGTGAGTTTATAAGTGTTCCTATTGCTATTTACTGGAAGAATCTGCGTAGAATTGATATTACTTCTTCCTTAATGTTTGATGTCACTCACCAGTGAAACCATCTGGGCCTTCAGCATATTAATCATAGTTATTTAAAATTCCCTGTCAGATATGTCATATCTGTGTTGGGTTCTGATGATTGCTGTCTTGGATTTTGGGGGTTTTTTGTGGTTTTTTTTTCTCAGAGGGAGGGGAAGTGTTGCTTTTTCTTGCCTTTTCAAACACCTCGTGATTTTTTTGTTGAGAGCACAACATGAATGCGTAGGACAGGAGAGGCTGAGGTAAACAGTTTTTGCGGCATGCCTTTCCTTTGGCTGGGTCTCCAGTGTCAGGGGCTGGGCTGGGCTGAGACTTGTTGCTATGGTTACCGTCAGCACATCATAGTCTTCAACACGCCTGTAGAGACAGTTTGTGTCCAGGGTTTACGGGGCAATGTCCGTTTGATTCCAAGTTCGGCCTTCCCTTTGTGACTCAGAAAGGGTCTCCTTCCGTACTCTTGGCTCTCCCGTCCCCCTCACTCTGCTCTATTTGTCGCTGAAATCTCCTTAGGGCAGTGGTGAGGATGGGAGGGGCAAGGTGCCTTCTCTGGAATCCTGATTAGAAACTGGCCTCAGATTCCTAATCAGAACTGAACCTGTTCCTCATCCCTGGCTTCCTGCAGTGTGGTCCTCCAGGTGTTCTGCCTCCTCCCTTCCGCCACTGTGGGCCCAGGACCTGATCCCTCCCTTCCCCCAGGAGGAGGCGTGGTCCTCCCCTCTGCCTTCCTTCAGTTGACACCCTGCGTATTCAATCCCCAGTGACCAGGACAGGAGAGCAGCCCTTCTCCAGGGCCCCAGATCAGAACTATTGCTCTGTAGCGGAAGTGGAGGGAGGCTGGGGCAGGGTTTCTCATCTCATCCCCCCCACGTGGCGCCTTTTTCCCTCACTCAGACTTCTAAGGGGCAGATGAGGTTCATGGGGCTTATGGGAAAAGTCTGCAAGAGGATACAGACCTCTCTTTTCAGCAGCTGCAGAGACCTCTCTCTGTCCCAGCAGTCCGCACCCAGCCTTCGTCCATCTGTCCGTTCTTCCTCATGGCGCGTCACCCGTGACCAGGTGAGTACAGTGTCTCATCTTCTCTCCCTGTGGGCACTGTCTCACCTTAGATTCCCTGCAAGTCATTCGCTCTGTGACCTCAGCTTCCTGGTGGTCTCAAAAAGTCATGAACTTGAAATAGGCCCACTATTTTTCATCACAGAGGTGGTTACTAACACTCCTTCCAACCCTCTATATCCTGGTGTAGAGGCCGAATTCATATCTTTTTATGGCTAATTTTTATTTTAGTTCTTTAGGCTTCATTTGAATGGGCTAAAACCCTATCTTAACAGGACTGTCTTATTCCAGTTCACATTAATCTTAAAACTCTTCTAAAAACTTGAAAAACTATCATTACAAATCTAACTCAGAGAAATCTCTTTTAAGCATGGTATGCACCTAATTATAGAATTTGAAAGGATTATCACTTAGACCCAACAAACATAAACTCTGAACAGTCCTGTTTTTCTGTTTGTTTTTTTTCAGACCCCAGAGGCAATTAAAATGAGAATAATTTGAAAGTGGAGAAAGCTTCCCTTTTGGGATAATAGAAAGTGGCTGCTGCTGTGTGGAAATGGAGAAAGGATTCTATTTTCATTTTATTTATTTTATTTTTTGCCACTTTAATACTGACAGTGGTTTTATTTTTGGTTCATTTTTAATTAGTGGTGCAGAGGAAAAGAGTCAGAGTCAGTCCAAGGCAGGAAAAAGCAGTTATTCTAGGCAACTCAATACTAATGATAACCTAGAAAGTACTGCAAGGAGATGGATTTAACTAACTCTACACTAGGGGTATTAGGAAAGGAAGCCAAGGAGTTTACTCGGCTTTGAAGGACTGGATCGTGAGAGGTTATGTGAAGGCAGGAAGGAGACTTCAGTAAAGAGGTTCCAGAAAGAGCTATGGACTGGTCACAGGTAGGGGGGTCGGCTAGGGGCAGGAAGAGAAAGCCACGTGTCTACAGATGAAGTTCTGACTGCTTGCTAGGACTACAGGGAGGTTCTCTGCCCCCTAGTTTCTGAGCAGGGGAGATGCTCTAAAGAGGTGAATTTCTCAAGCAAGATGGACTGAAGCAGGGGCTCTCATGGGGGTGGTGGAGTCCAAGGGAAAGCACTCAGGAATTCCCGAGGGTGCTACAGTAGAAGTAAGAGAGAAAGAGTTGAGCTCTATGGTGAAGGTCGACTAGAAAGCATTGTTTTACTGCCTGAACACAGTGAACAAGGAGAAAGGACGGCCCACATTCTGAGTCTCAGCCTCACCATAGCAAAGGCAGGGGCACCAGGCCGTGGTTGCCTGTGACACAGACCTGGCTGCCATCCCAGCTCTCTGACTTCCTGGCTGTGTGACTTCAGGTAAGTCACCTAACCTTTCTGGCCTGGATTCCAAGTGGTAACACTGGGATACTGATCTCAAAGCATTTTGTACCATCTAAATTAGAAAACTTACATAAGACACTTAGCATGGTACCTGGCTTGTGGGAGGCAGTCAATAGCTGTGCATCATTTTTTTAATCTTGTATCCAGCATATGGCTACCAGAAACTTCTCTGTGCCAGGACACTGTCCAGCAGTGAGGACACAGGAGGCAGAAAAACAGACATTGTCTCTGTCCTTTGGGAGCTCAAAAGCACCAAGAACTAGGTGTGGGTAATGGGCCCTAGAGTCAGGGAAGGATCAAGCTGGTACCCAGAGTGAAGCATTCCCTGCAGCGGGGATGGGATGGCTGAGGAGGGGAGAGGACAAAGCAGGCCATCTGGGCATTTCTGTCTCAGGTCCATAAGAGCCTGAGGCTCTCTCCTTGCCCTAAAGCACAGAGCACGTGAACCTTTTCTCTCCATCCTCATCACAGCACCCATCTTCTCCATCAGCCCAGCCTCCGCCTTCTCTCAAGCCCAGAAGTGCTAAAGGGCAGCGGAATTCTAGCGAGAGAAAACAGATGGCTTCAGACTCTCCCAGGTGCCGGCTCTGGCTCCCTCCTCTTTCCCTCAATGACCACCTCCATCCCACATCAAGTGCTGACTCCTGGCCAGGTCAGACTGCAGGCGACCCAGCTCAAGAAGGAGAGAACATCACCAAGTCACCAGGCTCCAAGTCCCCTGACCTGGGACTGACCTCAACAATCCAGTTCCCTCCTTCTTCCTGAGACCACAGCAGGTCCCTGCCCACTTTGATCAATAGACATCCTGAGTCATGCACAGCTAAGGTGCAGTCCACAGGTTAGGGCTCGATCAAACAAGACACTGTTCCCCACCTCAGCGAACTCTGCCTGGGCAACTATTGGCGATTATAAGACCCCGAGATGAATGTGTGACAGAGAAAAAGGGATGCTGAGGGGACACCAAGGAGAGGCTCCCAAGGCAGCCAGGAGCAGGGAGAGGAGCTGGCTTAGCTGCTCACATCACCAGAGGTGATGTCTTAGCTGAATCCCTGAGGAAAGGTAGGATTCAGTCAGGTGAAGGACTGTGTGGGAGGGAAAGAGGCCAGAAGCAAAGAGCGAATGTGATGTTTAAGGAATTGTAAACTGTTCAGACTTGGAAGAGGGCAAGGCAACCCACTCCAGTGTTCATGCCTGGAGAAATCCATGGACAGAGGAGCCTGGCGGGCTATGGTCCATGGGGTCACGAAGAGTTGGACACGACCGAAGCGACTGAGCACACACGCATACAAACTGTTCAGAAGGGCTTCCCTGGTGGCTCAGCGGTAAAGAATCCACCTGCTAATGCAGGAGACCCAGGTTCAACCCCTGGGTCGGGAAGATGCCCTGGCGGAGGAAATGGCAACCCACTCCAGTATTTCTTGCTTGAAAAATCCCATGGATAGAGGACCTGGAGGGCTGCAGTCAATGAGGTCGCAAAGAGTCAGACATGACTTAGCCTCTAAACAGCAATAACAAACTGTTCAGAATGGCTGAAACTTTCTTCAAACCCAGTCCACTCCCTCATGTGCCGGTTCCATCCAGGACTCCATGCCTGCAGCTGCAGCCTTGTCATCTGCATCGCCCTTCCCAGATGCCAGTCATCTGCCCACCCAGAGCTCAGATGTCACCTGCGCTCAGCCTCCCCAGGGCCACGGTACAGCCCCCTGCAGCGCCGCACCTCTCCTCCTGCCAGGCCCTCCTCCAGATCCCCATGTGCTCGGGCTGCCCCATTCCCCCTCCTTCATCATGGCCCTCTCTGGGCCTTTCCTTGGGACCCCCTGGCATCTCCTGAGGCACGAGCAGCCCTGCAACTGAGCCAATGCTCAGCCAAGCAAACCCCGTGGGGGTGGCCCTTCTGAGCTCCGCCCAGGGGAGGAGGGGGTTTGCAGCTGAGGCAATGCTCAGCCAATCAAACCCCGTGGGCATGGCCCCTCTGAGCTCCGCCCAGGGGAGGAGGGGTTTGCGGGAGCAAGGGGGACTTCCTGCGGGCCCTGGAAACTGACCTTCCTCCCAGCTAGTCAGCTGCACTGCAGGCGTGTGAATCTAAAACAAGAACCCCTGAGGCAATTTTCTCTCTGAAATGGCGCTGAATTTCCAACCAAGGGGGCCAGCGGCTGGTGGAGAGCTTGGAGAGAGCCCTGGGCGCCCCTCCAGAGCCGCTGTCAGAAGATGGAGATAAGCGTCCTCCTCCTGTGACAGGGACCACAAGTCCGGCCACACTCTGAGCAAGGTGGTGCATGGCGCTTGTAGACAAGCCAGGGCCGGGGTCACCAGCAGATGCCTAGGGAGTTGACAGAGAGAGGCAGACCAGAGCTGCCCAAAGCTTTTGTCCATGTGTGCCTGTCAAGTCTGAGGAGCCAGGGTTGCAGGCTGGCTGTTTTTGGCAGCCGGCCCCACCCAGCCTGTAACACTGGAGCTGGAGGCCTTAGGCATCCTGGCCTGGAGCTCTGAGACCTGGATTTTAGCCCCAGCTGCAATTCTCATCTATACATGGCCTCAGGCCAGTTCTTACCTCAGTTGCAATTGGCCACCTGATGAGAAGAGCCAACTCATTGGAAAAGACCCTGATGCTGGGAAGGATTGAGGGCAGGAGGAAAAGGGGATGACAGAGGATGAGATGGGTGGGTAGCATCACTGACTCAATGGACATGAGTTTGAGCAAACTCCAGGAGATGGTGAAGGACAGGGAAACCTGGCATGCTACAGTCCAGGAGCTCACAAAGTGTCGGACAAAACTGAGCAACTGAACAACAGTTGTCTGAACTATTCAAAACTCCAGTTGTCTTCCACATGTTTGGTCTTTGTGACTTGCTTCCCATCTCATTCAAGTCACTACAGTTCAATAGTGCAGCCCCAGACACCATCCCCAAGAGTCCCCTTCAAAGCAGAGAGCAGTGTCCTTCTAATTCCCATTATATTTTATACATGTGCATGCTCAATTGTTCAGTTATGTCTAACTCTTTGTGATCCTATGGATTGTCGCCCACCAGGCTCCTCTGTCCATGGGATTCTCCAGGCAAGAATACTGGAATGGGTTGCCATTTCCTTCTCCAAGGGATCTTCCTGACTGAGGGATCCAACCAGAGTCTCCTGCATTGTGGGCGTTCTCCTGCATTGCAGGTAGATTTTTTTTTATCATTGAGCCATCAGAGAAACCATTTTATACATGCTTCTTTAATTAAAAAGCAAAAAAAGTTTTTTTTAAAAAACTAGAATCTCTGCAATAGGTCCACAATCTTTGACCTATTGGGGCTGCAAAATTCAAAGCTTTCCTATTTTAGAAATGGACAGAGGGCACATAATGTCTGGCATGTAACACCCACTTGGTCTCTGGCAGCACTCAAGCACCCCACCATCAATCTGCGGCAGTTCCACAGCAGAGCATGCAAATGTGGGGATGCATAGGAAATGAGATAAAGATAACTCCGCTCAGCTCAGAAAAACAAATCAAGATGAGAAGGGTTTGTGCAAATGCAGCTGCTGGTACATAGCTGCTGGGCAGAGCCCAGCCCAGACAGACACCTGGAATCTGGGTTCCATTAGAGTTGCCACCTTGACCATTTGTACCCAGATAAATTCTCTAACCTGAGCTTCAGTTCCTGAGTCTATAAACAGAGATCATGATATGAACACAGGCTCTTAAAGATGTAATGAGAAAAAGGATGAACGAAGGAGGTAGTTGCTGTTCAGTCACTCAGTCATGTCTGACTCTGCAACCCCATGGACTGCAGCACACCAGGCTTCCCTGTCCCTCACCATTTCCTGGAGACTGCTCAAACTCATGTCCATTGAGTCATTGATGCCATCCAACCATCTCATCATCTGCCATCCCCTGCTCCTCCTGCCTTCAAACTTTCCCATCATCAGGGTCTTTTCTAATGAGTCAGCTCATTGCATCAGGAGGCCAAAGGAGGTAGGGGGTGATGGAAATCTAAGGAAGTGGGAGCAGGGCCCTCTGAGTCTGATGTTCAGGGTCTCCTTGTTTAAATTACCTTCTCCCCATTAAGTCCCTGTATTGAACATTTTCTTTTTATATTTCCAGTACCTAGCAGAGAGTCTTGCAAATAATGGGTCTCAATGAATGTTTGTTGAATGAATGAGAGAATGAATTACTGAGGATGCACTAAGCGGTCAGTTGGTGCCTGAACAATAAACACATCCTCCATCATCCTGTGTCCCTATGACAGTGGCCTCTTCTTCAGCTATCTGTTCTCCAAGCATCCACCTTTAGCCAGTCACAACCACTGTGACAACAGCTGCAGAACCAATCACTCATCAGTCAGCGACTCAAACAGAATTGCGTGAAGGGAGCCTGGGCAGGTGAGCTGTGCGCAGAATTTATAGCCACGCGGGGGTTTCACAAAGGTGTGAGAGGAGGCGGCCAGCAAGCTGTCCGGAACACAGGACTGTGAGTCGGACATGCCTGGCTGTGATTTCCAGCCTTGTTGCGTCCCATCTGTGGTCCTGAGGCAGGAGACCTCACCCTCCAGGGCTCTTGGTTTCCTTTTTAATGCAAATAATAAGAAAATCTGTCTCCAAGAGTTGATGATCATGTCAAAAGCACAAAACAAGAAGCCAGATGCAGCTGCTATGGTTTTACACTGCAGATGACTGCACTTTAGAGCAATATTAAGTCTCCCACTATCACCATGATTAGGTTAATTGCGTTAATATATATTGCAATTAAAGCACCTATATTTGTCTTGGGCATTTTATCACCTATCACTTGATACCATCCTGAATGTCACCATGGGACTTTGATCAAGACAGTGATTGACGGATGGCAGACACCAATTAACGAGTGATCCAGTTTTTTTTTATCCTCCTCACCTCTTTCTAAAGTGTTCTTCTCCTACCCTCTCAGAATATTCAAATCCTAAGCCCTTTCCCAAGGGCCAATTAAAATGAGGTCTTTCCCATGAACACTTTCTTTCTTGTCCCCCAGCAATAAATGCTCCCTTGTCCCCTGTAAGGTCCCATCCACAGGGACAGTGGGCTTATGTCTCCCTTCTTGATTGTGAACATCTAGTCATCAGGGGCCAGGTCAGACTCACCTTTATCCCTCTAGTGTTCAGCACAGAGACCAGTACGTAAAATACGCCTAACCACTGAGTGATCCCATCAGACAAAGTAATGAGGAAAAAGAAGCCTGCCAGGTAATAAGCAGCAAAAGCAAGCAATAGATACAGCACCTCTCTTTCCAATGGGACGTTTATGTACCAAGATCATACCTGTGTGTTTGTCTTGATGACAGTGGTTTTCAGGTTGAAGCATGATGCCTCAGGGGGTGCTAGACACGCCACAGGAGAGGCTGGCATTGTGGCAGCTCTCATCCCCCTCCGCCCCTCTTCCAGCCCTCCTCCCATCACACATAAAAGCGGTGTGCCTCTTGCCCATCTGAAGTCTCTCTATGCTGAGCTGCCTCTGGAGCACAAAGCAAAGAGGCGCTGCAACTCTCAGGAGCCTCCCTGAATCCTGGCACTGTGATCCACTCACAGTGTGAACCACTCTGATCCACCTCACAAGCGCGTAACTTCCAATAAATCTTATTTTCTGAGTTAATAAGTAGACAAATTTGCTATGCATATACACATATAAAAATGTATACATACTGATAAATTGCATATTAAAAATACCTGTAATAGGAATCCAATACAGAAAAAAAAATGTTAACACTTAAAAGCTATAATAATTAAGGGAAAGTACAAACTATATTGCAAATTATGTGCATATTTTTGTTGCAGGGATGTATGAAAGAGTGATTAATAAAAGACTAAAGTGTAAAACTATATTAGATTAATTTTAAAACTTGCAGGGGAAGAGAAATGGAAATACAACATCAAGGAAAAGAAGGAACATGTAAACTTGCCACTGTTAAGGAACAGTTTATTCATATATTTTTTTAAGTGAATAATGGTAAGTATAAAATCACTATGGTTTTTACATTCCATTAAATACATTATAAGAAGGGATGCAATGTTTTTATTATAAAATGTCAATATTTTATGGGAAGCCAGAAATTATGTCATTTGCAGCTCTTTATATGTATGACTAAAATGTTTAGAGATCTACATTGATTTTAAAATTACTTTAGGAGTATGCCATGTTCCTCTTACCTAAACTTATACATTTTAATAAACAAATGACCTATTTAAATTTGAGAAAGCAAAGGTGAAATAAGAAAAATACTGACTGCTACAGGACTGAATGTGTCCCTCCCTAAACTCATATGTTGAAACCTAATCCCCATTTTAAAGATTAATTTTTTACATTTCTTTCACGTGTTGAGTTTATGAACTTTAAACTATAAAGTTTCCATTTTCTTAGTCTTTCTGAAGATGGAAAACATCGGCCAAAAAATTAAAAACTTATGTTCAAAATTTTCTAAATGAAATAAATGTAAAAGAGATTTAAATAGTCAACATGTCAAATAATGATCTTATAAGTTTACAGTATCCTTGCTCTGACATTATTAAAGCTTAAAATATTGCTAAAATTATGCTGCTAGGGGTGACACTCTTCCAGAGCCTCTCAATAGATATTGCTAGGGAATGTGTGTACATGTGTGTAGATGTATGTGTGCATGTGTATGTACACAAACACATATACTACACACAGATGTAACTATTTTAGTTTTATCTGTAGCTACAAATGTTCTCAATGAACATGAATTTGAGCAAAGTCTTAAAGAGAGTGAAGGACAGGGAAGCCTGGCATGCTGCAGTCCACGGTTTGCAAACAATCTGACACGACTTAGTGACTGAACAACATAAATGTCCTAAATGGGCTTCCCTGGTGGCTCAGTAGTAGAGAATCTGCCTATTGATAGGCAGGATGTGTGGGTTCACTCCCTGGATTGGGAAGATCCCCTGGAGAAGGAAATGGCTACCCACACCAGTATTCTTGCCTGGAGAAGCCCATGGATAGAGGAACCTGGGGGGCTGGTCCATGGGATCACAAAAGAGTCAGGCACAACTTAGTGGCTAAAACAATAACATTAATGTTCTACATGGTAGCAGTGAGCACCACTAGCACCAAACTTGCTTTGCAAATACTGTTCCCTATTAAAAGAAACACATTGCAAGCATAAGATGCTTGAAGAAATTGGCCTCAGAACACAATATCATCTCCATCATATTCCTGCTAAAGATGCATGATCTAATCATAAGGAAACATTCAGTTCAGTTCAGTCATTCAGTCGTGTCTGACTCTTTGCAATCCCAGGGACTGCAGCATGCCAGGCTTCTCTGTCCATCACCAACTCCTGGAGCTTGCTCAAACTCATGTCCATCAAGTTGGTGATGCCATCCAGCCATCTCCTCCTCTGTCATCCCCTTCTCCTCCTGCCTTCAATCTTTCCCAGCATCAAGGTCTTTTCCAATGAGTCAGTTCTTCGCATCAGGTGCCCAAAGTATTGGAGTTTGTAATGGAGTAATGGAGGAAACATTAGACAAACCTAAATCCTGGGACAGTCAATAAAATAACTGGCCTGAAATCTTCAAAAGTATCAAAGTGATTAGAATTAAGAAAAATGGAGGAATCGTTCCAGACCCAAGGAAACCAAGGAGACCGACAGACACATCAAGCAACTCTAAATGCATTTGCCCTAAAAGATATCATTGGGCAACTGGCAAAACTCAAATGGGTTCAAGGGTTGACAAGAGAACAAAGCATCAATGTTAATTTCATGATTCTGTTCATAGATTGTGCTTCTGTGGAAGGTTTTCCCTGTCTGCAGGAAACACACGCTAAAGCAATCCAGTGTGATGGGACAGCAGGCAAGCAACCTACTCTCAGATGGTCCAGGGAAACAGAAGTGTCTTGCACTGTACTCATAAGTTTTCTGTATATTCAAGACAGAGCTGAAGATTTTTTTCATTAAAATAAAAAGGAAATATGGGCTCTTAGGTGACTCCATTCCTTCATGTGCGCAATGGAAGTGTTGGTGCTTGGGGAGGCTTACTGAGAGGATACTGTGCATGCATGTAGCCTGGAAGACACTTAGCAGGCCGAAGATGCTAGCTATGGAGCACCTGGAGAAACTGTGCCGGTGGGTGAAGCCACAGGGGAAAGCTGGGGGAGCCAAAGGCAAGAAGGAACATCTGGCATCTGAGAAACAGCCAACCTGTCCAGGCTTGTTTGTTTCTTTTTATTTTCCAGGACAGAGTAAATTGCACAGAATGGGACCATGCTCTCATTTTCCTTTCTTGGTTGCCATTTGCCAAAGATTGCAAACCCAGTTGAAAGTAACTGGCCTCAGCCCTGGCAGCCACACAGAAACCCTTCCATTCTCTGTGTCCATCCTTCCATCAGCTACAGATTGGCACTCACCATGGGCACTTGCCCACTACCTCTACAAGGATTAATTCACGTGCTGCTGCAGCTGCTGACCTTCAACATCCCCTGCAAGGAGTTTAGGGCGGAGAACAGAGAGGCGGCACTCCGTGCTGGGCTACAAACTGGCGGGGCAGGTCTTCAGATAGATATTTTCAGGAGCTGATTTTATGAGCCCAATACTTGTATCTCCTCATATTTAGAAAACCACTAAAATTCTTCATGGTGACAACTCTTCCTCATGACTAGTGGAAAGCTTCATCTGACTGGCAGAAAGCTCTTGGAAAAATATAAGCTTGATTGCATGCACTCTTTCATAACCCAAATCAAGATATATTTTGTCCTTCCCTGCTGCCTCTTTGGAGCAGTTTCTCAGAGCTAACTGAGGTGCTCTCTCCCGGGCTGCAGTCCTTATTTTGCCCCCAATAAAACAATTCGCAGCTCTCACATTGTGCATTTTTCTTAAGTTGACATTTCTCTTCAGCTTTCCTAGAGCAAGGCTGTGTGCACTTAGAAATGACCCAAAACACCAAGTATAAAATAGAAATCATGGGTAAAGAGCTGAGCAGTTGGGAAAATGAGGGGGAAAGACTAACCCTTCAGTATCTTTTATTGATACATCAGCCACCTTGTAACTAGGTCAGTGATTTTCAATGAAGAGGGGTAAGAGGCAATTTTGTCCCCCATATTTGGTGATGTCTGAATTCATTTTGATTGTCACAGCTGGGGGTCTCAGGAGTAGGGGAGAGAAGGTATGATCATTACTGGCATCCAGTGGGTAGAGGCCAGAGGTGTGACTAAACATCCCACAATGCCTAGGACACCCTCCACAGCAAATAATTATCCAGTCCAAAGTGTCAAGTGTAAAGACTGAGAAGGTCTAGAATTTATTATCTAACAAGAAATACATGCAAATAAAAATATATATATTTGGCTTCTGCTTTAAAAAAAAACAAAAACCCTACAGATCAGTAAGTGGACAGCTGCTGGTGTTTTACCAGGCTAAATCATATACAGGATGTAGGGTTTAAATTTCTAATTCTAAAGCCCAGCATGACAGTATAGAGCATTTAATGCACAGGGAGTCTATTGTAATAGAGGTCACTGTGGCTGGGAGGAAAGATGGAGAAACAGCCCCAGGGTAGTAGAAAGTGGTCTAAATTAGAGGGTCAGGGCTCAGATTTTAATTTTGGTTCAGTCGATGGCTAGATGACTATTTTCACAACTGGCCAGGAATCTCCGCCTTTCCTCATCTGTGAAAGGTGGTTAATATTCTCACATTGAGCTTCCCTGGTAGCTTAGTGGTAAAGAAACCACTTGCAATGCAGGAGATGCAGGAGACACAGGTTCTGTCCCCGGGTCAGGAAGATCCTCTGGAAGATGGCATGACAATCCACTCCAGTATTCTAGCCTGGATAATCCTGTGGACAGGCGAGCCTGGGGGGCTACAGTCCCTAGAGTCACACAGAGTCAGACACGAATGAAGCGACTTAGCATGCACGCATCCTCACGTTGCCATCCACTGCACACTTGCTTGGTCACCAAGCAGGACCCTAGGTGGCATTCCTGGGACAGACCCTTCCCCCATATCCTCTGCTGAAAACTCCTTCCTGAAATAGCCAGGTAATCTTATGCATATTTCCTGAGTTTTTCAGATGCTAAAAACCACCACTAAGTAGAAAAAATTAACTATTCAACATCAAGAGCACACAGCCCCCAGACCTACTGGTGCCTAAGGATTATTAATGTTAATCCCTGCCCCCACATCTCAACTTGACCCAATCAGAGAATTGCACAGGAGCTGATCACAAACTGAGGTGCCCCTCCTTCACCCAGCTTTTAAAAACACTTTGCTGAAACCCCTTGGGGGAATTTAGGGTTTTTTGAGCAGGAACCACCTGTTCTTCTTGCATGGCCCTGCAAAAATCTTTCCTCTGCTTCAGAGTCCAACGTTTCAGTTAGTTTGGCACCACCTGTGCGTCAGGCACATGGACTTGCATTTGGTGACATGCTGACCCACAGGCCACATGCAGGGAACACACAAAAGCAGACCCGGAAGCCAGCCTCTGCTTTAAGCAGCACCCAGGTCCCTCAGGATTCCTCGGACCCCTTCACTCTCTTTCTTTATGACTCATTCCCAACACTCTTGTTTCCAACACCAGCTCAGGTGTCTGCTCCCAGCTTGTATCTCAGCAACGGTGTTGTCCCCGCTGGCCTCTCAACTGCCACATCTCAAATGCTTTCTCTTTGGCCCCTGTTTTGAGCATCCCCCTATTTTTCTGATCCCTGATTTTGGCAAAATCTATCACCACTGGGGTCAACATTGATTTCACTACTAAATTGGACTGAGGGACGTGGGTCATTGATGATAGAGGTGGAAACAACTTATAAACTCAAATGTGCTCCGTAGACAACATCTCCCTGACTCTCATCTCCTTAGAACCTGGACCACACCTTGTGCATAACTCGTGTTCAGTAAATGCTCCGTGTTGTTGATGGAGCTCACAGGTGTGTATGTGTTGGGGGACAGGGATGGCTGGAATCACAGTACCCATTATCCTCACAGAGCCACCTGTAGTGAGGAAGACAGAAGCCTCCAGAACCAGCAGAGAGCCCTGGCAGGCTGGAGGGGCACGTCCTCCTCGGAGACTGTCTCACTGAGAACGCCAGGGGTTAACACAGCCTCAGAGTCCTCCCTGGGTGCTGACCCGATTAGATCTGCCCCGGGGAACTGAGTGTTCATTTGTCGTGATATATGAATCCAGAAGTCATCTAGAGAAGCAAGCAGGGCTGAGATTCTTCTTGTAAGAACAGACTGAAGAAAGCAGGATGCTGGCCCCAGAGAAGAGAGGATTTTAGCTGAAGACTTATTCTGCGAAGCTCTGGGGGCCTGAATTAGGATTTCAGCTCAACATAAAGAAGACCTTACCGACAAGAGAGAGATGATTTCTCTCTCCCCCATGTCAGAGGACAGTAAAGAGATGAAAAGTTAATGTGTTTGTCGCTCAGATGTGTCTGATTCTTTTTGACCCTATGGACTGAGAGATTCTCCAGGCAAGAATACTGGAGTGGGTAGCCATTGCCTTTTCCAGGGAATTTTTCCAACCCAGGGATCAAACCCCTCCCTCCTGCTTTGCAGGCAGGTTCGTTACCATCTGAGCCACCAGGGAAGCCCATGGTAAAAAGATAGCCTTCCACAAATCAAGAAGAAGATATTCACCAACCACTGAATCTGAGAGCACCCTGATCTTGGACTGCTCAGCTTCTACAACCATGAGAAATAAATTTCTGCTATTTAAGCCAAAGAAAAAAAAAATAGAAGACCATCCCAGTCATTAGAGTCAGTTCAGGGCAAAAAAGGCTGAGCCACAGGAAAATGTATATTTTTCATCACAAAGTAGGATGTCTGAATCATGAACTCTGATGGGAAGGGTGGCAGTGTGGCTACAAAACAACAACTCCATGGAGAAGTCTCGTCATTTCACACATCACACAATCGCCTAATCAAGAGTAAGCCCCCAGGATCCCACACTTGCTGAGTGAGGCTGAATGAGTCACCGGCTCTCAATGGGCCTCTGTTCCATCCTCTGTCAAAGGAGGAAAACCATACCCCATCATCATAAAGCAGCACAGCGAAGTAAGAGCAATGAGCTCACTTTGAAAAGCACAAAGCAGGATGTAAAGGATGTGGACTGGGGTTGCACTCTGCCCCCACCCCTGCGATGTACTCGGGTTGTTCCCCATCTCCTGGTGGGTCTTCTTCCCCAGGGTCCCCATACTGCTCATCTCAGGACCACCATCTGAGCAGTGGTGACATTTTCTTTCACTGAGAGCAATAAAGAGGGTAGCACTGCCAAATTTACACTGCCATGTGTAAAACAGCCAGCCAGTGGGAGCCTGCCATGAAGCGCAGGAGCTCGGCTCGGTGCTCTGTGATGCCCTAGAGGGGTGGGACGGAGGGTGGGAGGGAGGCTCAAGAGGGAGGAGATGTATGTGTACATGTGACTGATTCACGTTGTACAGCAGAAACACACAACATTGTAAAGCAATTACATTCCAATTAAAAAAAACGATGTAATGAACTCAGAGGACTACATCGAGCAGTCTGCATAGTTATAGTCAGTCGCTCAGTCGTGTCTGACTCTTTGCGGCCCCAGGGACGGTAGCCCGCCAGGCTCCTCTCTCCATGGGATTCTCCAGGCAAGGATACTGGAGTGGGGTGCCATTCTCTTGGCCTTCCCTGGTGGCCCAGCTGGTAAAGAATCCACCTGCAATGCAGCAGACCCTGGTTCAATCCCTGGGTTGGGAAGATCTCCCTGGAGAAGGGAACGGCTACCCACTCCAGTATTCTGGCCTGGAGAATTCCATGGACTATTTCATGGAGTTGCAAAGAGTTGGACGCAACTGAGTGACTTTCACATAACCACATAAGCCATTCCCTTACTCCAGGGCATCTTCCCAGCCTAGGGATCGAGCCCAGGTCTCCTGCATTGCATGCAGACTCTTTACCATCTGAGCCACCAGGGAAGCCCCCTTCATCCTATCAGTATGAAGATCGCATTTTATTGAAACGAGAGAACACAGCACAGGGTCTGATGAGACCCTATGTGCTTCTCCTCTGATCCTGGCACTCTCGGGCTGACCACATCTCTCCCTCTTGAGGGGGCCTGCAGTCCCCCCAGTGTGGGAGGAGGGAATACAGCCAGTCCGCCGGGGCGGCAGGACTTTGAGTCAGCAGAATTCTAGGTCTGCACCTTTCCTGATGGGTAATCCGAGTCCAATGCCATAACCTCTCCGAGCTCAGAGTTTTCAGCTGTAAAATTGGAGGGGTTATCTTAATTCTGATCACAGAGCTTGCTGGGAGGATTACACAAGATGAAGCTGGACAGAGCCTCAGTGACAGATAAGGGAGCCTCCTGCCTGCTGCCATGACTGCCTAGAAAACAAAAACAGTTTAACTTTCACACATGGTACGGGACTCTCAGAAGCATACGAAGTCAGCTGTATCATTTATGGTCTGTAAACCAGGCTCAATTCCATATAAAACAGTGTAAAAAAAATCACACTGCTCTCATCATGCGCAGAGAAAATTAAAACAGTAAAACCATGAATATCATTTCTGAGAGGCTGAAAAGGGTAGTCAGGGCTTGGGATGAGATGATATAACTGTGCCCTGAGGGATTTGGAACCAGAGACACAAAACTGATAAACATTACATATACATACATGTTTGACACACTCATGTACATGTGGGCATGTGTTTGAACCCAGCTGGTCTAAGATGATCACTGAGAGACAGCTTAGCTTGAGGCAAAGAACCAAAACTTTGGAGTCCCAAAGACATTCTGGGTCTGTGGTTCTTCTTACCAGATTTATTACTTTGAGCAAGCTACTCCTCCAATCAGCATAATGACTAATTTTCAAAGTTGTTGTGAAGATTAAATCATATACATAAATTACCTAACCTACCATTTAGCACAAGGTGGCTCAGACTGTAAAGAATTTTCCTACAATGCAGGAGACCTGGGTTTGATCCCTACGTCAGAAAGAGTCCCTGGAGAAGGGCATGGCTACCCACTCCAATATACTTGCCTGGAGAATTCCCTGGACAGAGGAGCCTTTTAGGCTGCAGTCCAATGGGGTTGCAAAGAGTCAGACACAACTGAGCCATTAACACTTTCACTTTCAAGTGTCTGATATTTGGCAGTTCTAAGCAGCTGCCATTATCTACATGGGCCTCCCTGGTGCTCAGTAGGTAAAGAATCCAACTGCAGTGCAGGAGACCCAGGTTCAACCCCTGGGTCAGGAAGATCCCTTAGAGAAAGAAATGGCCACCTACTCCAGTATTCTTTTCAGAAAAATCCCCTGGACAGAGAAGCCTGGCGGGCTACAGTCCATGAGTTTACAAGAGTCAGACACGACTTAGCAACTAAACCACCACCACCAGCATCATCGATATGAATGTATGTGATCGCATTATAGTGGACTGTGTATTGGTAGAGACGAGACCCACGTGGGCTGACATCCTAAGGTCACGAGGAACACAGTGGATGGGGTAAGAACGCACAGTTCCTGCTCCCAGTCCTGCGCTCCATGCACCTGATCAGTGGGAGGTCTGGCCCCTAAGAGAAATTCCCTGAGTGGGAGAGTCCAGCTCCAGCCAGGAGCTCAATCAGAGTGCTCTGGAAGGCTGTCTTCCAGCTCCCTCCCTGTTTTTTGGGTGGTGACAGTCCAGGAGGAAGCAATCTCAGTGCTTGTTTATGGAAATCATTTGTCTGCAAAATTTCCTTTTTGTGTGCATCGGTAAAACCTTCAGCCTGTAATTCCCCATCTGTGGTTTCACAGGGGAAAATAGTAAACCTGAGAGAAATTTCCAAGAAAAGTGTTATATGATGAAACCTGCAAAAAGATACACAGGTCCGGAAGGGCCGGCAGAGAAGAAGGAGAAAGCCAGGGGCCCCACATGAAGTGAAATAGTGACCATCAGCCCCACTAAGATGGAGAACTGAGACCCCAGAAAGCACTCTCTAGGGCTTTAAAAGGAGGGCAGCCCCAGCCAGGCTCCATCAGCTGGAATTAAGTTGGGCATCCACAGTTTTGGTTAACACTGCTGTCATCCTATATCACCAGAATAGGTCCTTCTGGGATTCACTGGAGAAGAATAAAGCTGAGTTCCCGCAGTACCACTTGCTGGCCTCCTCAAGCATTTCTTCATGACCCAGGCCCGCAGTCTCACCTGCCACAACTTTGGCCCAGAAAGGGATGTCTGAGTCATTGAGCTTGAAGTTTACTTCTTGCAGTATCATCTGTTTTCCTGTTATCACCACATAGAAAATGCACTTGGTTAAGCTGCCCAAGAGTGAAAAGATCCCTGGGTGGCCACGGAGCTCTTTATACCGGAGGAAGGATCTTTAAAAACCCCATCTCAGTATTTCTCACTCATCAGTAAAGAATCCACCTGCTAATGCAGGAGACGCAAGTTCGATTCCTGGGTTGGGAAGATCCTCTGGAGGAGGAAATGGCAACCCACTCCAGTATTCTTGCCTGAAAAATCCAATGGACAGAGGAGCCAGGCAGGCTACTGTCCAAAGGGTCACAAAGAGTTGGACACAACTGAGTGACCAAGCATGCATACCGATATCTCACCCAGCACCATCCTTTTATACGCAGTTTGGCCTGAAATTCAAACATATGTTTAGAAAAGCTTTACTCTCCAGATAAAAGCTGTAATTAATGTATCACTGATTTTCTTCTAAAGTCCATGCAATCAAAAAGAGGAACCAGCCTATTAGAGCAATTAATAGAAATTAGAGTTGTGAGGACAATGGGTTTACACTCTGGTTTCAAATGTTTTGAGGATTTAGATGATCAGGTCAAAATCTGTTGTGGCTGGAACCCAAACTCTGTTTAACATCTGTGTCTTCAAAGGTGCATCACACACGCAGAGTGAACTATGCAAACAGCAAAACATAACAAGACAAGTTCTCCTGCCACAGAGAGCTCAAAATCTAAACAATATGTAAACTAAATAGCAGATGGAAGTATTCGATCAAAACAATGTAGACCGGGAAGGGGCAGTAGGCTCAGGTAAGGGGGACATTTCAGAAAGAGTAGAGTGGAGCCAAGGTTATTAGCACAAACATAGACCCACCGCAACCCCAGCCCTGTACCCACCATTGAGTCGCATGTGACGCATCTCCACAGCTGTTCCCACAAACCAATTTCAAACAGCTGGGCTAAGCTGCAAACTTCCCTATATAGCATATTATTAATATCAATCCCTGAACTGCTCTAAAATCACCCTTTTTCTGGAGTGTGGGCCATTTAGGGGAAAATCCTAGGTTTTATTTTTTCTATTCCCCAATTTCAGTTCAATGCCTGCAGAAAGGTAGATGCCCTGGAAATTCTCCCTGAATTCCATTCAACTGAGGGCTGACTTTTCACATCTATTCAGTTTTTTGGCAGAATCTCTTCTCTGAGTTTCTAGAATCACATATGCATCTTTCAAGGCCCTCTGTATGTTGCCTTTTAACCCAGAAGCCTTTCTTAACTACTGTAGTCCACAGCAGCCTGACCCTGTACAAAGTTCCAAAATCACTCACCAATCCTTATATTTCTTTAGGTATCTGCATCTAACCTGTAAGCTCCTGGGGGATGCAGAGAAGGTCTTTTTCATCTTTGCATCTTTTATAGCTGATTTTTAAAATAGGTAAGATGTTATGGACTGAACTGTGCCCCTGCAAAATTTAAACGTTGAGGTACTAACCCCCTGCACTTCTCAAAATACATATTTGAAGATATGGTCTAGTCTTTAAAGAGGCAATTAGGTTAAATGAGGTCATATGGGTGGGCCCCTAATCCCCTAATAGGTATGGTGCCCTTATAAGAGGGAGGGATACCAGGAGTGAGCATGCACAGAGAAAGGGCCATGTGAAACACAGTGAGGATACAGCCCTCTACAAGCCAAGGAGAGAGGTCTTAAAAGAAATCAACCCAGGTGACACCTTGATCTTGAATTTCCAGCCTCCAGAACTATGAGAAAATACATTTCTGTTGTTTAAGCCTCCCAGTCTGTAGTATTTCATTATGGAAGCTTGTGCAGACAAATGTATAAGATATAAAACATGAAACTATCTTTTACTTGTTCTTTCTCCTCTAAGCAGTAGAGGAAGGAACAGGGAAGTAGAGAAGAAAAGGGGGTGAATTCAGCCTCCAAGTGCCTGAATATTGACAAGCACATTGATAATCACTAGAGTCATTCCTAGAATCAAGGATTTGTGTGCATGCTTAGCTGCTTGGTTGTGGCTGACTCTTTGAGACCCCATGGACTGCAGCCCGCCAGACTTCTCTGTCTGTGGGGATATTCCAGGCAAGAATCGAGGATAAGCATACGCTAATTGTGAACACAGATTTTGACTGAGGAAGAATGATATAAAGTTATGGACTTTGGAAGTAAGCGAGCCCTGGATTGGAAGAGTAGATCTGACATTTACCAGCTGTATGTCACTTAAGTTTGCTGGACCTTAGTTTTCTTTTCTTTCTTTTTTTTTTTTTTTAGTATTTGAGGCATTTAGTTCTGCCCAGTCTTAGCACAGAGTGCAGTAAACACTAATGCGTTAATACAGGTAAAATATCTATTGTGACTGCCACGATGCTGGATTACAGGGCAGCCACAATAAAGGAGGTGTTCAAAGCAGGAAAGAAGACACCTCTAGAGAAATGGAGGAAGGTAAAGGGCTCAGTACATGCTTCCTTGACAGGTTCTGGGCCTACATCTCTAGGAGGGTTTTTACCCACACCTGGATGAGCAGCTGAAGTTGTGAGTCCTCATTCAGATTCTCCTCAACCCAACTTCAGGCAGGCTCCCCTCAACCCTTTCTCCACTGGGACACAGTCTTGGGTCTGGTGCTTGAGATAAAGAAATCTGCCATGTAGTTTAGTGAGAGTCTCCTCCCCTGTAGTATCTGATCACCCTCAATATTTGATCGAATTCCTTATCCCCCTGTATCCTCCTAAGTAATATATGAACTTCCTGACCTGCCCTCTGCAAGAATCCCCCTACCCTCTTCGTAACTGTCCATCCACTGACCACCCAACCTGCTTCTTGGCTATAAATTCCTACTTTTGTTTTGTTTAGAGTTGAACTCAGTCTCTATCCCCTACTGCAAAACATCATTGCACTTGTCCCTTGAATGAAGTCTTTCTGACCAACTTTAACAAGCATGAGAATAATAAAAAAAAATTTTAACAATCCGAATCTCTCCATGCGGGCTTGAATCCAGTCTCTTTTTCCTGGGCAGATATAATATATTCATCTCTTGAACCCCAAGATCGATTACATGGCACTTCTGATAAATTGTGTTCAGGTAACAGCAGTAGCTGGTGGGAGTAGGAGAAAGAGTGGTAATTCCTACTCTGACTTGCTTTTCTTTTCTTTCTTTCTTTTTGCTGTGAAGATATTTCTAATTTTTACCTTATTTATTTTTAATTGAAGAATGCCTGGGAAATCCCATGGACAGAGGAGCCTGGTGGGCTGCAGCCCATGGGGTCACAAAAGACTCAAACTTGACTGGTTGACAAAACAATGGCAGAACTGATTTGACTTGCTTTCCTAAACAACAAGCTGAATTCCCAGCACCCCCATCAAGAGACCACACCTGAGAAAGAGGGCTTCTACCTGCGTCTTGTCAATTCTGGACACATCTCCTCATCTACTGTTGACAAAAGAACTTGAGGACACACACATTTAGGACCCTTTCGTCCAGTTTGTCCAAACTCTTATTTCAGGATGCTCAGGCTTCCTACAATAGCTCCTGATCACCATGCCCGGCAGAGAAGCTGCTTTGGGAACTGTCCAGTTGCCCAGAGCAGAGATTCCCTAGGTCATGACCGAACCCAGAGTGGCTCTCAACACTCCATCCTGAGATGATCACTGTCAGAGCCTCTTGATCATGCTAATGAGCTCTTTCACTGAGCGATCTCCATCTCTCAGACCACTGATGTCTGAAGTCATACCCACTGTGGGAATGGCAGATCTTCTCATGATTTCAGATAGGCTCAAAAAGAGAAAAAATCAAACAGACATGGAAAAGATAGCAAAATGTCAAATGACACCATGAAAACAACTTTTCAAATTTCAATTGGATTAAAAGCCAGGAGATTTTTCTCACCTCCTCTCTGTAAGATCTTTAGTCATGTTGAAGGAGGAAAAATCATAGCTTTTTAAGGATGTTTTTTTCTGACAACATCGACATACAACATGGATGAAAAAGCAGAGACAGACCATTGTTCAGCCTTGTTTGTGATCATCTGTAAAAATGAACAGTAGATAAGCACTATCATTATAACAGGGAAGCCAGGGTCATGCTTGGAGGTGTTGGTGGTATCTGGTTCTTGATCCAGCCATACCTGGGATCCCTTTTGCAAAGTCCTCAGGTGTCCCGTCGTTTGTAAAGGCCTTCACCATGAGGATGCCAGAGCTGCAGTTTCCCCTGGGAATATCCTTTATTTTAAAAATTAATTCAATTTTAAAAGTGGAGGCCAACTGCCTCCTGACTTGATCTCCCTCATGGACCTACTTGTAAGGCTGTGTCCTAGTTATGTCTGTAAATTCTATCCTGGGGAAAACAAGATACTAGGAAGGAAGGATGACACTACTTTAAGTCCCTGTAGCCCCTCACCTCTAGCCCCCAGTGGGCATAGCTCCTTCCTCGGATAGATGATGTCTTGGAGGCACCTAACAGGGCTTGATCAACTCCTTTTGTGACCTAGGATCCATCCTGTCCCATCTTGCAGTAAGAATAAAACTCAAGCACATCCACATTTAAGCTAGAGGACTCCACAGCTGCTGTCCCTGCTGGCGTCAGTGAGCATCAGTCACCTGGGCATTGTGGGCTCCATGCCAGCTTCAGGTATCAGAGTACCCCACTAACAAGAGCAGACACATTCAATGGCTCCCACGGGCCTCCCAGTCTAGGCCCATCAGTGTGGACCAGGCCGCAGGCCAGTCAAGTCTCCTGCCCTCAAGCTAATGGCTCTCCACTAGGAGCAGCAAGTACCTTCCAGGGAAAACCTCCAGCCCCTTCACACTGGTCCGAAGGACACACACAGACATCCCAGAACAGGCATTATCACCAGAACACTTTTCAGGGCACCACTTCATCACACCTACACCCGATTACATTGTTCCAATGCTTCTTTGAAAGACCAAAATGTAGAACAGATCAAAGTGAAGCTTCTTTGGGAGAAGATAGAGGGGTATTGCCTAGACAGCCCCCCTTATCTTGGAGCAACCCCTACAGAGCCTTCGGTTTTAAAAGAAAATGAATGCGATAGTCGCTCAGTCGTGTCCAACTCTTTGAGACACCATGGACTATACAGTCCATGGAATTCTCCAGGCCAGAATCTTGGAGTGGGTAGCCTATCCCTTCTGCAGCAGGTCTTCCCAACCCAGGAATCAAACTAGGGTCTCCTGCATTGCAGGCAGATTCTTTGCCAACTGAGCTTCCCTTCAATTTTACCAGAGAAACCCTTCGATTTTAAAATCCATGGATTCTAGCTAAAATTCTTAATTTTGGCAAATGGGGAAATTAAGGTCCAGGGTGAAAAATAGCCAATGCAAGACACACAGCAGGTTAGTGGCAAAGTGGGCATGGCAGGTAGCATTTCCTCAAGTTGGTCTCAGTGGAATTCCATCCCATATGCTCTTTGAGGCTTCCCAAGTGACACTATTGGTAAAGAATCTGCCTGCCAATGCAGGAGACATAAGAGATGCAGGTTTGTTGCCTGGATTGGGAAGATCCCCTGGAGAAGGAAATGGCAATCCACTCCAGTATTCTTGCCTGGAGGAATCCATGGTCAGAGGAGCCTGGCAGGCTACAATCCATGGGGTCTCAAAGACTCAGACATGACTGAACCTCCGATCACAGCAAAACATACTCTTCTTATGATGTCAAATCAACACTCCTCCACCCAAAAGAAGGGTTTATGTCCCCAGCCCAGAGGAAAAAGAAATCTATGTTCCCAGAAAGAACTTTTTAAACCAGGGATTCTCAACCTCCAGGGAGGCAGAACTGTCGAGAGGCATTGCTATTTGTCATAACTGTGTGCTGTTCATTGACATCTAATGGTTAAAGCCCAAGGATGCAATGGACAAGATAGCCCCGACAACAAAGCACCATCCAGCCCCAAACATCAAGAGTGCTGAGGTGGAGAAACCCAGCTTCGAACCATAGCAGATTATGGGTAAGCTGCTCAGAAAACTGCCTGGCAGAAACAGGATACCACATGCCTTCAAGTTACACTAGAGAGAGGACATGGATTTCTCCCAATTTTAAGGAAAAATCCATGTTTCATGAGTTTTAAAGAATTCATTTCTTTCCAAACAAGAAAAAAGCATCTTAAAAAAAAGCAAAAACAAAAAGAAAAGAAAATAAATAAGTATCTATTACATCTTCACTTCTGAAGATAAGAACAATCCTCTCCTTCTACAGAGTCTTCCTTGGCTAGCGGTGAGAGCCACAAAAATGTAAGGAAAGCTTTATCAAAGAAAAAGTGAAGTGTATTGATTAAATCTCTGTCCTCGAAGAGTGTGTGGCATAAATAAACATGCAGGTGAGGGCGGATGTCCATACAAATGAATATTTGAATTTTTATACCTTCTTTCTCAGAATGGATCTCTAGAAGGCATCACTGTTTTAGAGTTATTTGTTTTAAGGCTCTGGAGATATTTTCTCATTACTTTCCAAAAGTTTTACTCAATAAAACTCCCACTAGTTGTGTATAAAAGCACCTACCTCAGAGCTCTGGCTAAAATTTTTATCTTTAATTTTGTTTCTTTAACAGGTTAAACAAATATTCACCTTGCTGTTTTAATTAACTTTAGTAAGGCTAGCTTGTTTTGTTCATTGTCCATTTGTATTTATTCTTCAGTGAATTTCTCACTGTGTTCTTATTGATTAGTCTGAACATTTTTATGTATCAAGTGTATGAATCCTTTCCCGTATTAGTGTAAATATTTTTCTAATTTTTCATTTGTCTTTTGAATTTTTATAATGTTTTGGTTATATGAAAGATTCTTAAAAAAATTTTTATCTAGTCAAGCCCATTTGATTCTCTAGGATTTCTTCTAAACAGTGGGAGTTCCTCTTTAAATAAACAGGCAAATATTTTTCCTATTTCAACCTTGGTTTTATATTTATTGTCTTTAAACATATAACTACATAAATATTTAAGTAGTCTTGGTACAAAGCAGAAAGGGAAATGATAGATATACCACCTAAGAGTCCCAGGAAATGGAAAAGATGCCAATGTTGACATCCCTCATCTGAGAATGAGTGTAGTCTCCCATTTTATTTATGAAATTATTTTATTTACTCAGTAGACCTCTTTAATTGAAAAAGAATTATCAACATCTAAGACATACAAAAAGGTATAATGAATAATATAGCAAACTCTCCTGTATCTTCACTTTAACAGGAGCTGAAACTAAATTAACATTGGTTAAGATACCTAGGATAAGGTGTTACGGGATAAGCCACCTATATCCCCTCCCTGCCCCACTGTAAGTACTCACAACTCTGAATTTGTATTTATAAATTCCATACATTTCTTTTCATTTTGTACTGTTTAAATATGTATTATTAAGCAAAGTATTTTTTTTGTGTTACGCACACACACGCATGCATGTGCACATAGACATGTATTGTATAACATTGTCTTCATTTTCCTCTTTAGCTCTTTTTTACTTAATATTATGCTTCAAAGAGTCATTCATATGGATGCAGTTAACATCAATACACATTATTCACTAATGCATTTTTATGTGTTTTAATGTATCATCTTGTTAATAGGCATTGAGCTTTGTGATTATTTTTCCTTTTATACACGATGCTGCTGTTAATATCTCTGTATCTATATCATTAAAATAATTTACTAGTGTTAGTCACAATTTCAACAGGATATTTTTAGAACTAGACACAGTGATTTTATAGTTCTTTGGAAAAAAAAAAACACCTGAAAATCTCAGAGAAAATCAGAAAAAATCCTGCTGAAGAATAAGGAAAATAATACCAGACTCTAAAATATTTTATAAAGCTACAGTAATCAAAACAATTTAGTATTTGTTCAGGAATACAGAGGACAGAATACCTCAAAGAACTCAAAAAGTAAACCTAAGTCTTTAAGAAAACTTGTGCAATGCTGAAGGAAGTATTTCAAACCAATGTCTTGTTTGTTTTTAGTTTTTTTAAAAAAAGAATGATTTAACCAACAGTGTGGGGACAATTGGCCAGTTATTTGATAAAACTCAGCTGGATTCCTATCTCGTTCCTATGTAAAAATTAATTCCAAGTTCACTGAAGAAAGACAGGAAGCAAGGGAAGGAGGAGGAAAAGAAGGAAGAGGAGGAAAGAAAGAAGAAAACATAGAGGAAAATTATGTTTATAATCTCAGAATGAAGGAAATCTTTTTAAGCAAGCTGTGAAAATAAGAAGTCATAATGAAAAATATCAACAAGTTAGATTTGGTAAACATAAATAAGTTTAAAATAGCCACAGCAGGACAAAAAGTGAAACATTAAAGATCTATGTGGGGAAAGGTTTGCAATTCATGTGACATATACAGAGTGAATTTCCTTAATAAACAAAAAGCCCTTACCAACTAATGTAGAAAATCTTAAACCCACAACAAAAAGACAAGTAACAGATTTCAAGCAGTGGGCGCGCGCGCGCACACACACACACACACACACACACATACACACTAAAGTTGTGAGAAAATATATAAAAATGGTCAACTGAACTTACAGTGAAAGAAGTCCCATATAACCTGTTTTTCTACAAGAATGGCAAAGATGTGAAGGGTGAAAGATGCCCAGTGTAGGTGAGGGTGTAACAAAAAGCTGATGGTGGAACCTAAGTTTAGGTCATCGGTTCTTTCAACCCATTGCTAAAGTTTAGGTTCTGGGAACACAGAAAAGTGAGCAAGTGAAAGCAGCCCATTGTGTTTCATGTAATGGAAGGAGCACAGAAGTGCATTCAGGAGGGGAAGAGAAAGCTGGGAAAGCTTCATAGGAGAGGTTTCTGAATCCTGGTATTGAAGATTGCATAGGAGTTTTCAAAGAATACAAGAGGAAAAAAGGAATTTTGGACATAAGGCCAAGCATATACAAAGGCCCCAAGATAAAACTGGACTTGGTGAGGCTGAATGCTGAGGACAGAGAGTGTTAGGAGATAATTTGTATTCCTTTGTGTGACTGTGTTAGTGGCTCAGTTGTTAGTGGCTCTTTGCGACCCCATGGATTACATAGCCCATCAGGCTTCTTTATCCACGGAATTCTCCAGGCAAGACTCCTGGAATGGGTTGCCATTTCCTTCTCCAGGGGATCTTTTCAACCCAGGGATCGAACCCAGGTCTCCTGCACCGCAGGCAGATTCATTACCGTCTGAGCCATAATTCCTGCAATACAGAACTGAATTATATTCTGCAGCCCTGAAAGGGTTTCAAACAGGGGAGTAACGGGTCAGATGTGCAGTTTAGCTGTGGGGGCTGGAATGGAAATAAGCCTAGCGAGGGGATGTATGTTTGTGCTAAGTGATGTCAGTCGTTTGACTCTTTACGACCCCCTAGAGCGCAGTCCGCCAGGCTCTCCGTCCATGGGATTTCCTAGGCAAGAATACTGGAGCGGGTTGCCATTCCCTTCTCCAGGGGATCTTCCTGACCCAAGGATCGAACCCGTATATCCTGCCTTGCAGGCAGATTCTTGACCACTGAGCTACCAGGGAAGCCCAGTGAGGGTTTCAGAGTATTATTGTCAGTATGAACAATAATGGAATATCAATAAAGCTGACATGATGTATTCTTTAAGAGCACCCTCCTTTATCACTGGAAAAATAACGCTTTGTCCAACATCAGTTCTTCTTTCTGGAAAGTTCAAAGAAACTGTTGACTTTGCCCCTTTAATCTCTTCCAACATCTCTGAGGACTCTAGGGTGAAGCGGTAATCCCTGCATTAAGCACTCCCAAAGACGTGTGTGAACTAGCACAAGGACGGCTTTGATCTTTGTCAACTTTGCCCACTTCCCTCTCCCCCAGGGAAGAGGACCCTGCCCCTGGATCTCTGGGCTGAAGCCTGGATTTAAGTGAGGGCCCTTTATCTGAGTTGCCAACTGCCAGGCTGTACTGAAACTTTTCCAAATAATGGGTTTTTCATTAGAAAAAAACTTGGATGGTACAGAAAGAAAGAATAAATACAGGCATAGACATCAGTAGTTATTCCACAACCCAGAGAGGATGACTTTTAACATTTGGGTTTATTTCCTTCCGGTCTTTTGGCCACATAATAAAATCAGGATTGAGAGAGAATATACCATTTTGTGTCTCAATAAATTTCAATCCTACTGAAGGTGGAGGGAGATTTGAGAAAATGGGCATCACATAAGGAGTAAAAAAAATGAAAATGTACTGCAATTTGTTACAGTGCTCAAGTTCCATGAGACAGAAAACGGCATAGAAGTGGAGGTCATTTCTACAGCCACTGTTCTAATCTCCTCTCAAGTAGGAAAAGTGTGATGAAGTTTTAAGTTATAGCTGGACTGAGTAGAGTGACCTCAGAATCCCCTCCAAAGCCTGGTTAATCTGACTCTGAAGCTGTAAAATGACAAAGGACCAGATTAATCTCAAAGGCTTTAGCTATAAGTTTGATTCTTCTGAAAAGATGGAATGTAAAATTCTGAACTAGACTCGGGTGGAAACCCAGTCCAGCCACTGACTAGTTGGGTAGCCTTAATCAAAACATTCAATGTCTCTCAACCTCAGTTTCCTCATCTGTAAAATGGGAATGAGAGGTCCACCTTCATAAATGTTTGGGAATTTAAAAGGGGTTGAAGTATGCAGTAGGCACGCAATAAAAACACTTCAACCATCATCACTGTCACTTTCAGGTTCCTAAGAAATCAAGCAGAAATCGTCACTCATTTCTGCGGTCCCTGGAGGGAACTGTCAGGATCAACCATCTTCACTCCTTTCCACACAGATTCCCAAGGACACAGGACCTTCTCCTTCTCCGGTACCAACTTGAACCTCTCACCGTCACCCCTGCCGTGACCTCTGAAGCGTCACTCAATTTCTGAAGCTCTGCTCATTTTGAAAGAGCCGTCGTTCCTGCTATATCTGATGTGTCCAATCTGTTCCCAGTTTCTCTGTGGCTGTTGCCATCCTCCCTGGGCTTCTGTCACCCTTGGCCCAGTCCTCCAGGTGGCACTCATGCCCTGAAATGCAATTCTCTTGCTTGGCTTAACCCTCTAAGAGTGCTTTGAAGGCAGAACTGTGTCTAGGTCGTCTCTGAAGAGCTAATCCTTAGCTCCAAGGGGCAGGCAGAGAGAATAAAGCCAACAAACACTTAAGGAAAGAGTGATGCTCCAATAATTCAAATTACGTGGCATGGTTTTCTACAGCTATAATATTGGCAAAGCAGCAGTTCTTTTCTTTCCATTGTCTGACTCTGATAAAGAACAGAAGACCTCAATGCCACCCTAAGGGGACCAAAGAGAGTAAGCCAGACCCTCACCCCATGAGCCAGAGCTTCTGCTCCAGAAGCCAGTCCCATCCAACCAGGACACCCCAGAAAATGCCCCAGCCACCCAGGCAAACTGGCCTTCTCTTTTAGCCCTTGTGGGCCTGGCAGGCTCTTAGCTGGAAGAGGGCGGCCCTTCCTGCTCCAGAAGTCCTGAACCATCATAATCAATCGTCTTTTTAAGCCTTAAAAGTTCACACACATTTCAAGATAGATCCGAGCTGATGAGAGTGAGTTCTCATCCACAGAGATTCAACTTCAGACCAACACTATCCCTAAATGCTCTCATGTGCCAAGGATGCCCCTTCTCCAGAAACATTACTCTCATGATTCACATTTCAAGCCCCAGCCAACTGGGGCAAAAAAAAAAGAAAAAAGAGAGACCAGGATGATTGCTCTGGTTATCTGTGACCGCATAACAAGTCATTCCAATTATTCCCAAACTTGGTGGCTTAAAGAAAAAAAGGCAACCATTTCATTATAGGCTCATGATTTTCTGGGTCAAGAACCTGGGCCAGGCTCAGCTGGGTTCATCTTCTGCTCCATATGGCATCGACTGAAATCATCCAGTGGAATTCAGTGGGCGGAAGGGCTGGCCAGGGGGACCAGATGGCTTCACTCCCAGGTCTGGCACCCAGGGGGCATGGTTGGAAGGCTGGGCACAGCTGGCCTGAAGAGGTTTCACATGACCCTTCCAGCATAATGGTCTCAGGGTTGTCAGACTTTCTGTGAAGGCTCAGAGTTCTCAGAGAGTTTAAAGAGCCAGGAAGCATAAACCTCTAGTTTCTCAGTAACATCACTTCTACCCTATTCTGTTGGTCACAAAGCCTACTCAGATGCAAAATGTTCAGATATAAACCCCACCTGTTGGTGGGAGGGCTGCCAAAGAATTCACAGACACCTCTAACCCTTCAGATAGAAAAGGACTGTCAGGCAAGGTGGCTGAATTTTTCCCCCTGAATTTTCTCTGTTTCTCAGTGATGTTTCCACATCGATACCTACAGTCCCTAGCTTAACCAAGCAAAGCCAAAACCACTTTCCTTGTGAGCCCAGACATCCCTCGGACTTACTGGCCTGTGACCAGCAATGGCATCATGGCAAGTTTAATTTAAGATTTTGACTAGCATGCCACCCCTACCTGCACAATGGCTGAATCTTCACCTTGCACTCTAAGTCTCGCCAAGTTACCTCTGTGGGTTCTCAGAGGGTATCTCCAAGGGAGGTCTCTGAAAGACAGAACACTCAGAATTAAACCCTCTCAAGCTGTTCACAGTCCTCTTCATTGAGATTTTCAGTCTAGATAAATAGATAGATGGATGATAGAGAAATGATAGTTGATGGATAGAGAGAGGTAGAGAGAGAGAGATGCCACAGGCCATATTTATTTATCTACTTTCTGTGATGCTACAAGAACCGTCCACCACATCACCCAGTTCCTCGAGCCCTCATCTGTTCTACTTACCCTCACAGTGACCTATATGCCAGTCTTTACCCTCTCTGCCTTCCACCCATTCATTCATTCATTTAACACATGTTTGTGGAGTCACTTGCATGAGCTGAGCACTGGGCTGGGGCCCGAGATCAGCAGACATCTGGTCACAACCCTAAAAGATCTCACAACACCACTGGTTCGTTTCCTGTTCTGAGTCAGGTGCTAACTGACGACCTCGATCACATATCTCACAGCTGGACGGTCACTTTGGTTCTCTCTGGGCCTTTAATTTAGGTCAGCTCTGCTTTCAGATCCCCAGCTCCTGACCGCGTTCGGCTCCTGGCACCCCTCCTCGGCTACACTCTCACATTCTCTCCCTTGCCCCTCCTCTCCAGGTCTCCCCAACTGGAGACTCCACCCAAACTAGTCCGGGCCCCTGGGGACCATGGTCTGCATCAGCCCACCCAGCCAGCACCCTGGCCCCCACAGTTCATTTCTGCAAACAGAGAGAGCTATAAAAAGCATAACAGCTACTATTGATTAGGTATCTCCTAAGTTCTTTTCAAGGTCGCTTTCATTTACTCCTCCCAGCAGATGCCTATGCTGGAAGCCTCCATCTGCATTTTACAACCAAGGGAACAGAGACTTAGAAGAGTGACAAGAACTTGCCCAAGTCAGCTCATACGCATTAGTAGCAGGTAGGATTCAAGCCCAGGCCGATGTAAGAATTGAAAAGGAGAGATTACATAAGCTACACAGAAAATTAATGAATGTTCCTTCCCCACTACTTTCAAGGAGACTTTCATCCTTTGGAACATTTCCATTTACATGTTTCTCCCTGTGGTGGCCATGGCAACTAGTTAGTAGGAAAGGATCTTTGTAAAGAATAGAATGGATGGGGACTTCCCTGGCAGAACAGTGGTTAAGACTTCACCTTCCAATGCAGGGAGGCGTGGGTTCGATTCCTGGTTAGGGAGTTAAGATTCCATATGGCTTGTGACTGAAAAACCATATCATAAAACAGAAGCAATATTGTAACAAATTCAATAAATTCTTAAAAAAAAAAAAAAAAAAAAACGAATGGAGAGGACCTGTGGGGAAAAGCAGAGGGAGATGGTAGAAACCACTCGAGGTGGGGGCTCCTGCACTTTCCCGATGTTCCCGATCCACCCACAGGACTTGGCTGAACTCTGCTTTCTTCCCAAAACCCCATTATCCCGGATCATCTGAACAGATTTCTGCTTCCAGCATCCAGCTCCTCCAAGTTAATTGCCCACCAAGACAGAGCCTTCCTTCTCTCCCTAACTCGTTGTGAGGTCCTGCGAGGGGCACGATGTGGTCACCCAAATTTGATGGTTAAGTCCACAGCAGCAGCCTTTTAAACCTTTTAAATGAAAACTGAGGTTTTTTTCTTTTTTCCAGGTGTATTTGGAATAAACAAAATGTTCTCGTCTCACACTATTTGCAGAAGTGTTCTAAAATTGAAAATTGTCGTGGGCTAGAATCGTCTGCCCTCTCCCGCATTTTTTACGCAGTCTCAGAATAATACTCTGATGAGGAAAGAATGGTTGTTTGCTACAGGTGGAGATGCTTTTTCCAACATAACACACAGAATCATCAAACCATTTTCATCCATCACAACAAAAGAATAGCCCTTCCAAATTGGTGTGGATATATCAGGGGAGGGGAGGGACTCCATGAAGAGGCCCCCCAGGAATGACTGCTCTGCGTGTATAAAACCAGCGTGTTCTTGGCATGTTCTCACAAAGGTGAGACCCACGAAGGTCAGAGAGCGTGGGCACTGGGTTGAAAATGACCAGCATGTCAGTTTCAGCTCCACGTGTAATAGCCCTGCAACCTGGCACAAGTGACTTAATGTCTTAATGTCTTAACATTTGTAAAATGGAGACAAAACTGAAGATAGGAAGTTGACTGATTGGCTAGAATAAGAAAACATATTTGTGTAATTATGGCTGATTTGTGTTGCTGTATGACAGAAACCAACACAACATTATAAAGCAATGTTCCTCCAATTAAAAAACAAAGTAAAAAAAAAAATTTTTAAGAAAACATAAAATATCTAGCACAGGAAATAATACATGGTCAGTACTTTATTTTGACCACAGAAGCAATGTTCAATTATACCTATCATTAATTAATCAATCCATTATTTAGGTGACTTATTCTCAGCAAAACCAGTATTAGAAATAGCCCAGAATGTCAGAGATAAAATCTGTCTTGCTTCCTCTCAATTATCTCCTGGAAGTCCCCTAGGCTTCTTCGTTTCTGGCTCCTGAAGGTGAAACACAGACTCTAAAGCTCATTAAAGCAGGGAACCCTCCATCTTCCAATGCTAATCCCAGGAAAAGCTGATTCACACTCTCATGCAAACAAGGAGGGATTCCTTACAGAGGCATATGCGCCCCTCACCATTCACCCCTCCTCCTTTTCCCTCTCCCTTTTCAGTGGTCTAAGAAGTTGGTTCACTCACGGTGAAGATAAAATTTCAGAACATTCAGACAATGAAAAACTGAAAAATTAGGCTTAAGTGCTATAAACCAAGTGAAAACTATTTGCTATACAAAAAAACAACTGATATTTTTCCTGTGACAGTGACTTTTACATGTCAGCCTGACTGGGCTACAGCATGCCCCAGTATTGAGTCTGACATTCCTCACTTTCTATGGTGGTGTTTTGGGATGAGATTAACTTTTAAACCAGAAGATGAATAAAGTAGATTGCCCTGCCTACCCTGGGTGGGCTTCATCCAATCAGTTGAAGGCTTGAATGGAACAAAAAGGGCTGAATAAGAGGAACTCCTGCCTGGTGGCCTTTGACTGGGGTTTCATTTGTTTTTCGTGCCTTTGGACTCAAACCAAACTAAAAGCTGTGCTCTTCCTGGGTCTTGAGCCTGTGGGTCTTACACTGGATCCAAACCACCAGCTTTCCTCTGGGTTTTATTTCTATGGAGAATTCTGACTGACACAGTTACTAGAGATTGTTCTTGTCTATTCAATAAAACAGATACTTGAGTGATTTCTGGGCAATATTGGCCACACAGTAAGAAGTAGTTAGGGACTTCCCTGGTGCTCCTGTCGCTAAGACTCCACAATTCCAAAGCAAGGGGCCTATCCTTGGTCAGGGAACTAGATCCCACATGCTGCGATTAAGTCTAAAGATACTGAGTGCTACAACAAAGACCAACTCAGACAAATAAATAAATTCAATTTATAAAAAGAAAAAAAAAAACCCCCACACAGTAGTTAGAGCAAATAAACTGCAATTGTCTCAAACATGATGTACATGGCCAGTCTTTCTCCTTCTCCAGTCTGCCCTTCATCCCTAACTGGTCAGATGAATGATGTTCAGCTGTGGTTATTACACATAAGGAAGACAAAGTGACCGGTCTGGCTCTCCCCTACAACAAGCACCTAGAGGAGGGAAAACAGTAAATGTCCCCAGAGAATTTATCAGTTGGTCACACGCTAAGGCATCTGAAAAAGACAACCTTGAATATCAGGTCCCTTTCAGCCCAGGAAGGACACCAGTCCTGCAGGACTTAGATGAGGAACTGCTCGCCAACCACCCTGCCAGCAGGACAGAGGGATGCCAGCCGGCCAGGGAGAAGCTGGTGAAAGCAGGAGAGAAGTCTTGCCTTGTGAGAGCTGGTGGGCCCTGGCCTGCTGCTGCTGCTGAGTCACTTCAGTCGTGTCCGACTCTGTGCGACCCCATAGACGCCAGCCCACCAGGCTCCACCGTCCACGGGATTCTCCAGGCAAGAACACTGAAGTGGGGTGCCGTTTCCTTCTCCAATGCATGAAAGTGAGAAGTGAAAGTGAAGCCGCTCAGTCGTGTCCGACTCCTAGCGACCCCATGGACGGCAGCCTACTAGGCTCCTCCATCCACAGGATTTTCCAGGCAAGAGTACTGGAGTGGGGTGCCATTGCCTTCTCCGGGGCCCTGGCCTGGGGAGCGCTATTTCCCTGAGCTTGTGTTTCATCCATTCACTCCATTTATTCACACAACGGTATTCACCAAGTGCCTGAGGCTCACATTCCAGTGGCAGGAGCTCAAAATACTAGCTCTGGGGTTAAACTGTCTGGACTAGAGGCTGAAGAACAGAACGCACGGAGCAGGCGGGCCTTGAGAACAGGCAGTGTGTACCAAGAACAGAATGGGTCTCTTGCAAAGGAGCAGAGGGGAGAACAGATACGCCCGGGGCTGGCGGGTGGTCAGCAGAGGAGTCTCCCCATGGGAGGGGGCACTGGAGACCTTCCTATGTCTGTGCAGAAGGAGGGGTGGGGCAGGTCCAGCCGGAAGAGTGAGGTGGAGCAGAGGATGTGGCCGAGAGTCGGGTCTCCTCTCCCTTCTGAGGATGCAGAAGGTTGTCATGCCAAAGAGGACAGGGCCAGATAAAGAATTTGAACTTGATACAGGACCCCACAGGGGTAGAGGATCTTTAAGTATGTCATAAGACCTACATTTTAGAAAAATCAACCTGATAGGAGAAATCTAACCCAATTTGCTATTTTCCTGGATTTCTCTTTAAATTCTGTTTCACTGAAAAAGCCCAGATGTTGAACACAAAAGACCTTAAACAGTGGAGAGAAAGAGATGAAAGACAGCCATTTCCTCTCCTTCGGTAGAGCCCTAAGTATATTCTTTATCTTTCCCACTAGATAAAACGTTTCTAGACACAGCGACGCCGCCGCACTCAGGGTCCCCTGCTGCCCGATGGCCTGCCTCCCAACACACTGTCTGCAGGGGGGCCTGGCAGCTTCCAGGGGCTTCCCCTTGGTGTCCCCCATAGAGACACAGGATAAACTTTGGGATCATCGGATGTTGGAGCTGAAAGAAATTTCTTCCAGTCTTAGAGATGGAAACAGAAAGGGACGCAAGCAGGGTGAAGCAGTGAGTCCACAATAGATTCAAGACAGTAATCCAGACCGGTAAACTCCTGGTCCAATGTTCCTTCATCCCAGAAACTGATCAGGAGAGAAGATACCTGGACTTGGGCCAAGAAACAGGCCTATAAAACCTACAAGGCTGACTAGACCCATGCTGGATTCACACAAATGCACCAGACAAGCACAGAGCAAGGGTGCCTACCTGCACATAGCCCATCCCTGCAGTGTCCTGGTCGGTATAAAATGTGGCACTAATCTCACAGCAAAACTCCCCCCTCCATTCTCCCCAGAATCTTTCAAGCTACTGGAAGGCTTGGTCTTACTAGGTTAAATTACAAACCGCCTTCTAAGTGTTTCATGAATTTCAGAATTCTGCCAGGTCAAAGAGATAGAATTGGCTTTTAATATAGCCCCAAACTAATTATTTTAAAATTTCAGATCATTCCAGCATCACAAAATGGGAGAATTGGGAGAGATTCTGGACCCTTTCTCATCCATTTCGTCATTGTCCGTGTAGGAAAACTGAGGCCTGAGCCAAACAAAAGACTTGAGATATGCCCAGATGGGTATTTACGGCATTGCTTTAGAGCGAAGGTCACAGCTCAGACACTCAGAGGACGAGCAGGTAGTGGAGAAGCAAGGCTGGGTGCAGGAACTGGAGGGGACACAGTACAGGGTGAGAAGTGCTCTGGGGGTACACTGAGAGTGAGCAGTCCCCAGGCAGCTTCAGAACCAGTTGCTATGGGGACATGTAGGCTGTGTTACCAGGAATTATTTTTCAAAAATAACTGAGAGTCAGAATTTTACATGAAATCACTACCTTTTAAAATCAGGTTGACAACTGAGCCAAGATTTTTAAACATTCTCCCAAAAATATGTGTCTGTGGGCAGAAGGTGGGAGGTGGGCCTCAGACCTGTGCCCCCCAGCCCAGAGGATAGAGGCTCTGCACTCAAGCCCAGCACAGGACCCTCCCACTCCCAGTCTCTGCTCCCCATCTCTTGCTGCCTGTCTGAAGTGTGACAGCCCATCGTTTTCAGTCATCTGGGAACTTACAGGTTGTGAGCCCTTAATTTCAGCGTTCTTCCTTGCAGTTGAATCAGCTAAATACAGGTAATTCTGACCTTTGTGGGTGAATCGCTTTGGTTCCATAAAGATTTCCCCAGCTCAACTTTGGTTTCAACTGATGTAAAGTATTAAATAACCTTGACATAAGACATGTGCACACGGACCAAAAGAGAATGTGACCAGCTGATCCTAGCATTAATAATCTGGTAGCCCTGTACAGGCCTGATATTTTCCATGGAACAGTCATCTGGCCCGAGCAAGTCAGAAAACCCAAAGAGAAATGCAAAGAACATCTCTTTACATTGACACGTCCGAACCCAACTGTTGAAAACTAGCAAGACATCTTTGAAATTATGCTCCAAATGGAAAAGCAATTACAAGAGGAAAGCATGGCCTCATCTCATTCTGTTTCCAGCACTGGAAGGAAATCACCTGAGATGGTAAAGTCCCCATGGGTAAGTCACTAACAGGCCTGACAACCAGATGCATATTTACATTGGCAAAATCTAACTCCTTATTTGGAAAAGCCACGGAAAGTAAGAAGGCTTCATTTGGGAGCTCTGTAGCATTGGATGGGGCATCCCAGGTAGTGCAGTGATAAAGAATCTGCCTGCCAGTGCAAGAGATGCAAGAGACCTGGGTTCAATCCCTGCATCAGGAAGACTCCCTGGAATAGGAAATGACAACCCACTCCAATATTCTTGCTAGAGAATCCCATGGACAGAGGAGCTCCGCGGGCTACAGTCCATGGGGTCGCAGAGTATCAGATACACCCGAGCATGCACTCACACAGCATTTCAAACAGTTTTCACACTCCAGCCTTGTACAGCCGACACGGTGAGGTTCTGGAAAGATAGCCTTACTGGTCCTCTCATCCCGCGCAGAATCCTCTAGCTGACACTGCATCCAGCTGAGTCCTTTGGTGACCCTAAGCTCTGAAAAGATCACGGTATCCTGCTCTCCGTCCTTACCCACATCTGTCATTCAAAACGCACTCTAAATCTGAACACAAAACATACAAGTCAACATAGCCTTTGCTAGATTTCTACGATTGAACAATTCTGAATAAGTCCATGAAATCGAAACCTTCATCTTTTGATGCCCTGCTTGTGTGTCCCAAGCTTGGGTCCAGGCTCTCTGTTGGGAGCAGCCTTGCAGAGATGGGGTCTCAAGGAGGAGAGTGAGCTGTCTGGGCTGCCTTGTGACAGGGATATGTGAGCACTCCCACCGAAGCCATCTAATTCAATGACCCACATCTGTAGAAGGTGTGAACTTACTCCCAGAAATTTCAAATCCACCACATACTGCCTCATTATTTCAACTATCAGCAAAATGCCTACCTAACCCCTTGGAGATCTTATCAATCTCCAAATGAAGGAAAGCACCCTTCCAAAGCTTCTCATAGGCCTCCTGGATTCCATCGTTGAATTGCATTGCTGGTGGCAAGTCAATTTGCCTGGGTCTCAAAAAACTTACCGAAGATGGTTTCCGGAGCCCAGCATGATCAATTACACACCCTTGGCAAAGTAAGGAAATGCATGCTTTAATTAATTCAGTATGCAAAACACAATGAGCATTGGACTTGAAACAAAGGGAGAGACTTGGAAAGTTCAGGGTAAAGATTCATCAATGAGCTCCCAGAGAAATGAATTCATTGCTTCTGCTTCTGTCCCCTCATTTAGTTCTGCAAATAGGTTACAAGTCCGCATTTTCCTTCTGATCTTTCAGCCATGCCTCTGAGGTTCCCTGTTTCTGCAGTGATGTGTTTCTCATGCCTAGTTTAATGCTGCCTGACTACAGATGTGGACAAAACATCCTCCAGGATACCCAACTCACAAGTAATTAGTCTGAACTAAAAACATAATCTGCTCAGGATAACTGGCTCTATATGAAGTCAGCTTAAAAAAAAAAAAGGTCTACTTTGGGCTTCATGGATTTGTGTATGACAATTATTTCTTAAGTCAAATGGAAATCACAGGTCTAATCCCCTTTTAGACGTGTACATCATCACTGGTCATTCTGCTGGCAAAGAAGAAGCAAGACAAACTCCATAAACACATCCCTGGATTTTGACCCAAAGCACAGAATTTAAATGGGATTACTCTAAAATGTCCCTCAAATAGAGCAAGGTGTTTATCCCTGGTAGAAAGATCATTCAAGCCTCCCCAAAGGCTGACCTGGACACCACCACAACTTCAATTACTGCTGTAATCAAGGAAAAGAAACTAAAACAAGAAGGAACAGTTGCATTTCTTCCTGGAAAAGGTTAATAAACATGTTCAAGACACACATTGCATGTTCTTAAATGAAGTATAAATTGGTATAAACTTTATAGAAAGCTAGTTGGCAATGTGAATCAACACTTGGACTCAGTAATTTCACTTTCAGAGTTGACCCTAGATTCATCAACAAGACAAAGAAGGATTTTCTATAAGGAAGTTTATCATGGTGTTATTTACACAGAAGAACTTGAAAAGAATTCATGTCCACCATGAGAGAACTGGTTAAATAAATTATGTTACAATCCAAGGTTAAATATCCACCTTGAAAAATGGTGTTTACCAGGGCCTGGTGGGAGAGGGGAACTAGAAGATGATGATCAAAGAATCAAAGTGTCAGTTATGCAGGATGAAAAAATCCTGGAGATCTCACCTGCAGCACAAAGATGATGATCATGGACAATACTGTATCACACTGGAAAAGGATAGGTCTTGAGTCAAATCTTCTAAGGGCACAGGTGTGGGGGCACACACACACACACAAATAACAACTGCAAGGTCACAGAAGTGTTTATAACTTGATTGTGGTAGTCATCTCACAGTGTTACATATATCAAAGTATCACATTGTATAACTTACATATACGCATCTTTTACTCATCAGTCAGAGGCTTCCTTGGTGACACAGTAAAGAATCTGCCTGCAACACAGGAGATCCAGGTTTGATCTCTGGGTTGGGAAGATACTCTGGAGAAGGGAATGGCTATCCACTCTAGTATTCTTGCCTGGAGAATCCCATGGACAGAGGAGCCTGGCGGGCTACAGTCCATGGGGTCACAAAGAGTCAGACATGACTGAGCAACTAACACTTTCACTTTCACCTCCATAAAGCTGAAAAAAATAAAAACGAACACAGGGAATTCCCTGGAAGTCCAGTGATCAGTACTCTGTGCTTTCACTGCCGAGGGTGCAAGTTCAATCCCCGGTTAGGGAACTAAGATCCTGCAAGCCAGCCACACAGTGCGCATGCATAAATAAATAAATAAAAATGGTGTTTTAAACAATAATTAGAGACATGGTGAAAATGCTCATCATATGAGTAGTCAAACCTGGTTATTTTCTTTTCATATAAAGACAATTTTTTCAATTTATTACAATGAAAATGCATTACACCAACTAAATAAATAAAGCTTGAACAGTGGGAAAAAAAAAAAGAAAATGCATTACTCTTATAAAACAAAATATTTTTAAAAGGAAAAAAAGATGGATGATTCTCACGATACTTTATATATGTAAAGTGTTATTCAATTATAATGGATTTTTTAAGTAAATCAGTTTCTTGCTACTAAATTAAGAGAGGCAGAAAGGGAATTCTGTTAATTTTTAATAAGAGTTTCAGAAAGATATACTGTGGAACCTTCATTTTCCAGCCAAACTGAAAAATCAGCTTCCCATTTGATGGATCTCATTTGAAAATGTACAAAAGGAAGCTGCTATAAAGCAAGGCCCATAAAAAAGTCATTTGCCTGGACCTCCCATTCACGTCCAGCACGGCCCTCGCTGACTATTAAGGTAACTGGTTGGAAAGAACATACTCCCCTCTCTGGTAATCAACCTGCGTCTTCTCCTCCATCTGCCTCATAATGAGAAGTCATAATCTTCTTTTTATGGCATCACCATAAAAGACATCAATAGAACAAAAAAATACATTGCTCATGGTAATAATAGTGTTTGTTATGGAAATTATAAAATGTCCCCATATAGGTGCAATCCACTTTAATTAAGCCTTGTCAAAGAATACATTTTCCAAACATCTAAATCAGATATTGCAGAGCCATGAACTCGCTGTCTTGGAAAAAAAATGCACCTCAGGGATTAAGCCTGGGGCTGAATCAATTTTCTTATTAAGAGCCTGCACGGCTCAGGATGTTTGTAATGGGAGCTAAGCCAAGCCTCCCGCTTCAAGTTCGGCCTGGCGGTCAAGGACTGAATTTTTTGTGCTTAGAACTTTGGAATGGATGGACCCCACAGACCACAGCAAGTGTCCCCCCTTGGCCCCTATGCAGTGTTCCCCTCCAGAGTGGACCCCAATCTAAGCAGAGAGATGGAACTTAGAGTTGATGCATTCCCATCACAGACTCCAGGCTCCAGAAATTTTCCACAAAGAGAGGAAGGAGGCAATGAGCACTCAGCTGAATTCTAAGGAGCAAATCATAATTTTTCCTTCATATATCTTTTAATTTAAATTCCTTCTCAAAAATTAGAAAGGCATCACGAGCACCCCATTTTTTTTAAAAAATTACTAAAAGGTACAGTCAAAAATAATCTTCCCTGCAGCCTTTATAGCTCACTCCTCATAAGATAGCAGCCTAGCGTGGATCTTTCTACACTTTCTCCATGCTCACAAAACATATAGGCAGTGTCATTGCTTGTTTTTATTAAAATCAGGGTGTTTCACATGCAATACTCACAGTTTGTTTGCTCACTTAATAGCCCTCCGGGTCAGTAGCCATAGATCTAGAAAAATAGCATTTTTAAACATTCAGCTCTGCTTCCTCGAGCGCTGAGTCTGTACCAGGAACACAGGGGTAAGTTGCCAAGAGGAGCTTGTGATTTAGTGGCCCCGTGGCATGTGGGATCTTCCCCGACCAGGGATCAAACCAGTGTGCCCTGCATTGCAAGGTGCATTCTGAACCACCGGACCAGGAGGAAGCCCTTCTATGCAGTCTTTGAAGCTGCCCTAGCTCCTGCCCTGCAGGACCCACGTCTAGTTACTGGTAACAGTGTCCCCTCCCCTTGTTCACCCGCCTCTCAGGCAGGAAGTAAATTCTACTGCTGCTCATCTCTAGGTTGCCCTCTTGATCCTCTGCTTGGCTTCGCTTTCCTGGTTCTTCTTGAACCGTGTAACGGATTCCTTGCTAGAAATTCTTTCTACAAAAATACTTAAGAGTGTTTCTATTTTCCGCTGGACCCTGGCTGATACATAATACTTCCATTCTATCAGGGTATTATAAGGCCATTTAGGTTGTTTTACAAATGTTTTAGTGTAGTGAAGAAATGTCTGTGCTATAATATGAAAAAAAAATAACCAATACAGATCTGTCTACGCTATTATTTCAACTATGTTTTCAGAATGAGTTCTTTTTTGTAAGACCACTGAGACAATGTTAAAATGTTAATAGCTGTCTTTCGTTTGGGAGTAGAATGAATTTCTTTCTTCTTTTAATTTTCCATATGTTCATAATATTCAATGATGAATGTATTTTATTTTTTTTTTTTATTTTAGAGGAATTTTTTTTTCATTTATTTTTATTAGTTGGAGGCTAATTACTTTACAATATTGTAGTGGGTTTTGTCATACATTGACATGAATCAGCCATGGAGATGAATGTATTTTAAAGTTTACTTTTCTAAAAGTATCATCTCCTGCCCCAAGTCTGACTGGGAATTGGGCACGTAGCCTCTGTCCACCCGCTTTCCCAGCTGTCCACGAGGAGCCTGAACCCTGATCTCTACCTGGCCCCCGGTCCCCTCTCCCCTCACCCAGCCCCCCACCATACCCTACTACCCAGAGACGCACAGCTGAAGAGAAAAAGTTTAATTTTTACATAACCTCCTGCTCCTTCTGCCTCTATAACTTAACTTTGCTCCTTGCAAAGTCTGGATCACATAGTCTCAGAAAGTGGGGACTCACAATACTTAGGAACTGGAGCTTATCTTACTCACCCTTGTCCTGCTCTTTGCAATCCCCCAGGCCCTGCAAACTGCTTAATTGTGCCTGTCCATATATAAAAACTCTGTAACCCCTTTGTTGGGGGCTCGGAGCTTGGAGTGTTAACTCCTCTGGGCCCGCCGGCGTAATAAACCTGAGTTCTCCAACTCTCCAAGTGTGGTGCTTGGTTTCTCTGTTACTGGTTTCTGCCACACAGTGAGTAGAAACTTCCCTCTGAGCATAAAACCCCTCTTACTCCCCTGATGATCACAACTGTTTGTCCAGACAGTGGCAGGGGAACATGATCTCCAACTGAAAGCTGACATCACCACTTGGTGGGGTCTTGTCACGTGACTGCTACTCTCCACCCTCATCCCATCAGAGGCCAGGGAGATCACAGCATCAGACTGTGTCTCAGAGATGCTGCAGGAGGCTGCTCGTACCTGTCCTGGAGAAAGAACAGGTAATGAGTGCCCGGCTTCCCGGGCTCCAGAGCCACCCTGGCCCCTCATAGGCACAGGCGCTGTGAGGCTCACTGGAGAAGCCCCCGTGTACCTCCCCCTGGAGGCATCTCAGCTCTGGCCTGAAGCACATAGGCGTTCAATGGTCTATCAGGCCCCATAGCAAGTGTGTGGCCTATTCTTTCCATATATGCATTCCATCAACCCTACCTTTACTGAGGGCCTTGGTTTAAAAGAAACAATAGCTCATATGACCCAGCAATCCCACTGCTGGGCATACACACCAAGGAAACCAGAATTGAAAGAGACACGTGTGCCCCAATGTTCATTGCAACACTGTTTACAATAGCTAGGACATGGAAGCAACCTAGATGTCTGTCAGCAGATGAATGGATAAGAAAGCTGTGGTACATATACACAATGGAATATTACTCAGCTGTTAAAAAGAACACATTTGAATCAGTTCTAATGAGGTGGATGAAACTGGAGCCTATTATACAGAATGAAGTAAGTCAGAAAGAAAAATGCCAAAAAAGTATATTAATAAACTGCATATTTAATATACAGTATATTTATAAAATAAATACATATATATGGAATTTAGAAAGATGGTAATGATGACCCTATGTGTGAGACAGCAAAAGAGACACAGATGTAAAGAACAGACTTTTGGACTCTGTGGGAGAAGGCAAGGGTGGGATGATTTGAGAGAATAGCATTGAAACATGTACATTACCATATGTGAAACAGAAGACCAGTCCAAGTTCGATGCATGAAACAGGTGCATGCAAAGCCGGTGCACTGGGACAACCCAGAGGGATGGGGTGGGGAGGGAGGTGGGAAGGGGTTCGGAATGGGGTGGGGAGGGAGGTGGGAGGGGGTTCGGGGTGGGGAGGGAGGTGGGAGGGGGTTCGGGATGGGGGACACACGTACACTCATGGCTGATTCATATCAATGTATGGCAAAAACCACTACAATGGTAAAGCAATTAGCCTCCAATTAAAATAAACAAACTAATTTAAAAAGAAAGAAAGAAAGAAACAACAGCTCAGACACACAAGGCCGAACAGTTGTCTTTAACCCAAAGGTTTTCCGAGCCCTACATTCATAATTTTGCTTTTTCAAGGCCACTGGCCCTTTAAAACAAGATGCACTGTTGCTCCCCCATTTACCAGCTGCTCTAATAGAGAGAAAGATGGATAAGGTAATTAACAGCCTTTCATGCTGTGAGTCAAAGCCACAGCTGACGCTCACACTCGGTGTCGTGGGCTCACAATGCCATCCTTACTGGCCCACTGAAGCCATTCTGTGGGCTGCAGAAAAGCGCTCTGCAAGATAAGTAAAAAATGAAAAAATACAGCACAACCTTTGGTGTTGCTGCTTGCTCAGAAACAGTCCTTCATTACACCAGCCCTTCCTTCTAACATTCTCAAGTGTTTCACGAGCATCCCTTACCTCTCCCCATGCAATTCCCAGTGTCCGGTTCTAAGGACTGTCAGCAACCCAGACAGGAAGATGCCATGCCACCATTCACCCAGGACACTCAAGGCAGTCTACAGAATGGGGAAGGTGCAGAGAAGAGGCAGGGGGTCAACTTGAGGGTCCGGACCCTGAATAATCCACCCTGGTTCTTGTAGGTGATCAGCCACTTCATCCACAATAAAAGTTTGCTAATGACCTGCTTCTTATCTGTTTACTACCTTCCCAACATGGCAGAAATCAACAAAGTTATATTTTGAGAGAGAGACACGGGAGAAGGACTGTGAAAGGAAGAAATCAGGAAGAAGCATCTCAAACGAGAGCATGAGACAAGCTCTTCTGGAGCAAGGAATGGACTGGGGGGTGATCCCAGGAAACACGACAGGAGACACAGGGAAAGAGACAGTAGTATCAATACATCGCTACACTGACTCACTGAAGTTTAATCCCTTGGACAGTTCTGGGGGCCAGGACAGAGTTAGCTGACTCTAGGGGTGTTGCAGTTGGGGTATTTATATAGCACCTCCTGTGCATCACTGGTTGAGGGCTGCTGGGAAGGGCTTGTGAATTCTCTGGCACTTCCTGCCTACCCTGAAAAATGCTCTCATCAGAGGGATGGCTGAAGGGCAGGGAAGTCAAAGAGGACACTGCCTGCATAACACTGGTCAGGGCCCTGAGGGATGGGTCAGCACCAGAGCCTTCAGGCCACAGTGGAGGCTGAGAGGGAGTTCTGTTCAAGTTTATAGCACAATGAAGAGTAAACTCCTAAAGGCAATCAGTCCTGAATATTCATTGGAAGGACTGATGCTGAAGCTGAAACTCCAATACTTTGGCCACCTGATGCAAAGAGCTGAATCATTTGAAAAGACCCTGATGCTGGGAAAGATTGAGGGCAGGAGGAGAAGGGGATGACAGAAGATGAGATGGTTGGATAGCATCACCGACTCAATGGACATGAGTCTGAGTAAGCTCCAGGAGTTGGTGATAGACAGGGAGGCCTGGCGTGCTGCAGTTCATGGGGTTGCAAAGCGTTGGACACGACTGAGTGACTGAACTGAACTGAAGAGCAAACGGTGATACTATATAACAGGGGTCAGAAAATTTTTTCTGTAAAGTGTATAAAATAGTAACTGTTTCGGACCCTGTGGACTACAGCGTCTCTGTCACAACCACATAACTCTGTTTTTATAGAGCAAAAGCAGCCATAAACAATACATGAAAGAATGTGTAAAGCTGTGTTCCAATAAAACTTTATTGACAAACACAGAAGACAGGCTAGATTCAGCCATGTGTGCGTGCTTAGTCACTAAGTCATGTCCAACTCTTCCACCCCATGGACTGTAGCCCGCGAAGCTCCTCTGTCTATAGTATTTTCCAAGCAAGAATACCAGAGTGGGTTGATTTGACCTCCTCCAGGGGATCTTCCCCACCCAGGGATTGAACCCACATGTCTTACATTTCTGGCATTGCAGGCGGGTTCTTTACCACTAGTGCCACCCGGGAAGCTCACTTTGCAGGATACGTGGAAGTTATTAAAGAAGATACAGTCTCAACAATTAAATCTGTAACAGAAACTGTACTTTATAGGAACACTCCAGAAACACAATCACTAAAACTGGAAGAGATTCCAGAGTGGGGTGACAGAGATAGGGTCACACATGAAATGCATTCACAGCATCATTCAGCTTATCCCAGCAAAGAAATACAAGCTAGAAGCGCATACAGTGTCACAGAATACTATTGATATCATTAAATATAAAAGGAAAAGGATATTTGAAGAGTAGGATTTTCACAGAACTTCATAATAATATAAGGTACTACCATGATCTTCCTTTGGAACACCCAACATACTTGAAATAGTAACTGAATGGACTAGAAGATGAGTTATGCAGCTTTCCTTTACAAAGAGACAGGGCATCAAATTTGGTGACCTTTCCTGTGATGATAAGAGGCTCTCAGTAGTGTGCCACAGGTAGATAATTTTTGAAAAATAAACACACTTAATTTGACCCTTTAAGGTCAACAGTGAGTGATGAAGTAATGCTTTTCCAAAGAAATTCAGGTGCAGAAGAGCCTTTCTGAAAGCATTTTCATCACTATGTATTTTCTTGCCAACACACTTGGTTATCAACTATAATAACATTTATGTATGCACACATAAAACAGAAGTCTCTAGCCTGCTTAAAATCTTTCAAATGAAGTTTCAATGGGTTTGGGACCCATTTGTTTAAAAATGTAAAAATGAAATATCTTCCAATTAGTTTGTGAGAAGAACTGCCTGACATTAGGAAGATGGAAATTTACTAGCCCAATTTCAACAAAAACCTCTGTATAATTGGTGGATGACGTTGAAAAATGAGAATCATAATTTAATAAACAAAGCCACCAATGCCCTCTTCCATTTGGATCGACACTTCTTTGTGAGAATTCTTTTTTTAACCCTGACAGTCATTAAAATTATTTTTTCAGAATGAACTTCTTGCTTTATCATCTAGTGTTACAATTTCAAAAATAATGAAGTATATCCTATTTTAATATATACTTTAAAATATTATCACTAATTACAGTGGTAGCAAAAAAAAAAGTGGTAACAAAAAAGGGCTTTTGCAATATAATTTATAGTATTATTATCTATGTCATATTGCCCAGAAACCTTTCAATTTTCTATGGCTTCTCTAGTAACTCAGCTGGTTAAGAATTTGCCTGCAATGCAAAAGACCCCAGTTTGATTCCTGGGTCGGGAAGATCCACTGGAGAAGGGATAGGCTACCCACTCCAGTATTCCTGGGCTTCCCTGCTGGCTCAGCTGGTAAAATATCCACCTGCAACAAGGGAGACCTGGGTTCGATCCCTGGGTTGGGAAGATTCCCTGGAACAGAAAATGTCATATTGCTCTCAAACCTTTAAATTTTCTATTTTTGTGCCTGCTACATGAAATAATACATATATAAATCACTTTTATGTTTATATTACATATAATAATAATGATAATATTACTCAGCTGTGTCTGACTCTTTGTGATCCCTGTGGACTGTAGCCCACCAGGCTCCTTTGTTCATGGAGTCCTCCTGACAAAAATACTGGAGTGGGTAGCCATTCCATTTTCCAAGGGATTCTCCTGACCCGAAGACGGAACCCAGGTCTCCTGTGTCTCCTGCACTGAAGACAGACTCTTTGCCACCTTAGCCACTAGGGAAGCCCCTGCTACATACTCAGGGTATGGGCCTCCCTGAAGGCTCAAGCAGTAAAGAATCGACCTGAAACGCAGGAGACACAGATTTGATCCCTGGGTTGGGAAGATCCCCTGGAAGAGGAAATGGCAACTCACTCCAGTATTCTTGCCTGGAGAGTCCCATGGACAGAGGAGTCTGGTAGGCTAAAGCCCACGGGGTCACAGAGAGTCAAATGCAACTGAGCACACACACACATTTAAGATATAGTATAGTAGTACGTAAGTATATATAAGTTAATAATACATATATAGTATATAGTAATACATATTGTATATTATAAATATACATAAGAAAAAAAGTTAGGATTTTCATCCCATTTGAATGTGGAGCAGGGCAGGGCCAAGTGTGGGTTTATTGAAGAGGTGAGCCTTAAAGCAAAACTGGTACCTAAATCACGCCTGCAACTAATCATGGATGGATGAACACAAATTTCTTTATTCACTCTTAGCATTCCTTCAGAATTAGATAGGGATGAGCCTAAAACAGAGCAGAGGGTATTGCCCTTTCTATATAGCAGGGTCCTACGGAAACTCATTTTCCTGCAAGATGAGAGTGGGTGGAAGCAGATACGGGTTCCAGGGGAGTGAACCTCACTCTTCAGTGACTGATCCGAGGGCTTCTGAGGGTACAGTCCTTCCCTGAGCAAGGGGATCATTAGGACAGAGCTGCCTCTGCATGACTTTATGGGCTGCTTCTCATCCTCTTTTGAGGTACAGTGACCCGCCCTTCAAGACCCAGTCCAAAGGTCCCTTCCACAGTGCTTTCTCGAAGCCCTGGCTTGCAGGTGGGTTCTCCTTCCCTTCAACTACCTGATCCACAGCACCTGTCACTGCAACTCTGAGGGAGGAGAGTCCTAGGTGTCAAGCGGGCTATCACTCGAGATGAGACATGCAATCCAAGCCCAGCATCACAATAGAAGACTCAAGTTAGTTGTTTTGGGAACCAATATAGCCCAGGATTATTACAGTCCACATCAAGTTGTTTGTCATTGTTGTTGTTTTTGTTCAGGTGACAAGTCGGTTCCGACTCTTCACGACCCCATGGATTACAGCACACAAGGCTTCTCTGTCCCTCACCATCTCCTGGAGTTTGCCCAAGTTCATGCCCAATGAATCAGTGAGCCATTCTCTGTTGCCCCCTTCTTCTTCTGCCCTCAATCTTCCCCAGCATCAGGGTCTTTTCCAATGAGTCAGCTGTTCGCATCAGTGGCCAAAGTATAGGAGCTTCAGCTTCAGCATCAGTTGTTCCAAAGCGTATTCAGGGGTGATTTCCTTGAAAATTGACTAGTTTGACCTTCTTGCTTTCCAAGGGACTCGGTTATTAAAATGATTAGCAACTAGAGTTTAAATGTTTTCCTTTCATGCAACAGTGAAGTCATGCCTTTCTTATCTCCCCCATAGTGTACTTGTGAGAAACTGACTTTTAGATGAAATGTACGACTTGGAATTAGGCATTCTTTCAGGAATCATTAATTGCCCATCTAACCTGTATTCAGCATTCTTCTGTATCTTTTACATAAATAAAAGACAATCGTTGTTTTCTAGGTGCAAACAACATTACAAGATCATTTATCTGCTACTTTTTTTTTTATTAGAATGACGATGTCTCAGCAGAGCAAAACCTTTCTGCTGTTGTACTCATTCTTTCACCCAGTGTTTTTTTGGCCTCTCCCAGGTTACTACCATTAAAGAATCAGAAAATATCCCTTATGGCTTCATCAAAAACATTGCTTAAAGACTAACAAACAGTTCAAGACTAACGACAAAACTCTCTGGTGCCCGCAAACAAAAATTCAGGTCCCATTTAGCTCAAACTTTTAATAAATCTCTTGTTTGTGCTCAGTGCTGTCATGTCTAACTCTTTGTGACCCCATAGACTGTAACCCGCCAGGCTCCTCTGTCCACGGGATTTCCAGGCAAGAATACTGGAGTGGGTTGCAATGTCCTCCTCCAGGGATCTTCCCGACCCAGGGACCAAGCCCACATCTCCTGTGTCTCCTACATTGGCAGGTGGATTCTGTACTGCAGGGTCACCTGGGAAGCCCAACCTTGTATCAAAAACTTTGCAAGACGGTGGATTCAGAGATTAATCAGGTACAGCCACAATGCTCTAAGAACTCCCCAAATCAGGCTGTGATAGGGACACAGCACACATGTACAGTTTAACATGTCAATGATTATTGGCCATGTCTAGATCACATTTCTTCCTTGGTCTCCAAGATCTTCAGAGAATTATCTTTCACGTCCAAGTCGCACACACAGAGAAGGCTAAGACTTGTTTGGAACCTAGGAAGGCAAAATATTTCCTAGATCACGATTGCCTTTTGCCTTGGGCTACATCTGTCCAGATTGAATTTACTCCAACAACGGGATAGCTATTACAGAGGCACTCCTTCAGCACTGTAATCTAATGAGATGGCTTTGGATACTATTAAAAGTTAAATCAGTCGATAAATGAAATATTAAAATCACCAGAGAATAGGCCCTATGCACAAAATATTAATACTGCAAGCTCGAAATCAAATGCTGAACATGAATTTAGCCAAAGCCATTAAAACAAGACTCTGGACTCTAGACCGAAATTTGGAGCTGTGCCTGAGGAGACTTTTTCAAAACCTGAATTTTCCCTTTTGTAAGAGCCTTGGTGTGAGGGGGCTACATGTTGAGGGCTCTCTCAGGACGTTAATTCTGGGAAAACCCCTGGGAACTCATAGCACTTAGGAAATGATGCGTCAAGTCACAGGGCAAGTGCTTTATCCAGTAGACTGTGCTTTATCACTAGACTGAGATGCCTTTAAGGATAGATGTCTCACCCAGCTCTATATACCCAGCCCCGAGCCAGCATCTGTCAGAGCACAGGTGCTCACCGCATGTTGCATTCAATCTCCTTTTCCACAATTTTCTCTCTCTCCCTCCCCGCCCCCTCTCTTTCTCTCTCTCTCTGCCTCAACATCTCTTTCTTTCTCTCTCCCTCCCTTCCTCCTTTCTCTCTCTGGGTTCCACAAGAGTTCCCTATCAAAGTTGTATGCATCTTTCATGGCCTGCTTGCTTCATCCTGTCTCTTCCGAGAATCATCTCTGGTCTCTATGTCAGAACCACTCTCTCCTCCGCAGTTGATCTCTTTGCCCATGGCTTGAGGTATGGACATTCACTGCACCATTTTTCCAGCCTGCCGTGAATTACGGTTACCTGTACAAACACGTGTCACTACTGTTTTTTAGGTTGTCCAAGATTCACAAGTTCAGAAGTCACAAGTTCAAATGGTTTATCTGGCAGGTAGAGGGAATATTAGGAAGTGGGCTAGTGTTACAGGAAGGTGCGACAGTCAAGAAGAAGCATTATATTAAGCCAGTTACCAGGAGGTGACTGGTTCTTCATCTCAAGAGAAAATTCTGGAAAATGGTACAAAACACACCCATATGAGCCCATCTGAGGGGCATGGGAGCTGAGATATTTATACAGCAACTTCCAGAAATACATATTTGAGGTTACTCCCAAAGGCTGCTCCCCAGCATGTCCAAATTGTCAGTAACAAGAAGAGAATATCCTTCTGTAAACCCCAGGGGAAAAATCAGCCATGTGTCCTCCCCAAATTCACATGTTGAAACTCTAACCCCTCATTTGACTGTATTTTGAGATAGAGCTTTTAAGAGGCAATGACAATTAAACAAGTTGTAAGGGTGGGGTCCTAGCCCAATAGGATAAGCAGCCTTAAAAGAAGTGGAACAGAGAGATCCCTGTCTCCATGGGCACACAACAAGGAAAGGCCAGGTGAGAATACAGAGAGAGACAGCCATCTGCAAGGAAGATAACACTCACCAGCAAATAAATGGGCAGGAACCTTGATCTTGGACTTCTTACCATCCAGAACTGTGAAAAAAAATAAATTTCTATTGTTGCAGCCACCCAGTGTAAGGTACTCTGTTACAAGAGAGTAAATGGACTAAGACAGGAGTTCACTGAAAGGTCAGAGAAACCTGGGCGGGGCACTGAACACATCTATTTCTGTGCCTCTTACAAGGCTGAGCCCAAGGCAGGGACCACACAATGCTGTCTTCCCTGAACCCAAACCAAAGACGGAAGAGAAGCAGCACTTACTGGGCACTCACCACATGCCAGGCACCATGCCGGACACTGTAAAAATCTACTTTATTAAGGTGTCACTTACATACAATAAAATGCATGCATTTTAAGCATACAGTTTGGTAAATGTTGACAAATGTGTATGCCCACAAAACTATCCCCCACAATAAAGATACAGAAAATTTTCTTCACCCAAAAAGTCCCAGGTGTCCCTCTGTAGTCAATCCCTAACCCCACCCCGGCCCCAGGTCACCACTGATTCAATTTCAATCACTTACTGATTAGATATTTCTCGAAAAGACTTTCAAACAGAAATCACACAGTATGGAGTCTTTTGTGTCTGTCTTTTATGTCTGCTTTTTCTGAGCATAATGTTTTTAAAAATCATCATTATTTCAAGAATCATGTAGCATGTATCAACAGTTCATTCTTTCCATTGCTGAGTAAAATTTCATTGTAGGAATATATCATAATTTGCCTATTCATTGGCCAATTGATGGACCTTTGGGTTATTTCCACTGAAAGTCATTATTAGTAAAAATTCACCAATATTTGTGTTTAAGTCTGTGTAGACACTTGTCCCTTTTCTCTTGGGTAGCTTCCAAGGAGTCAAATTGTTGGGTCATTTGGTAAGCATATGTTTAACTTTATAGGTAAGTGTATGCTAGGCATTTTTAATTTACCTCATTTAATTTTTGGACCACTCAAAACTGAGGGTATAATCATTCTCTCTCTTTAAGTACACTGAGGCTCATAGAAGGTGAATGACTCACCTATGCTCCTATAGCTTATGAGGACAGATATGGAATACACACCCAGGTTTGTCTTGCACAAAGTCCTTGTTTTTCCATGGCCATCTTGCTTTTATTTATCGATTCAGCAAGGAGGACTGGGTGCTGAATCACCACCCCACCCCTGCAAAAAATAGATGATGAGTTTCTTATACCCTTCTAATGTCTAAATGCACTTGGTTCAGGAAAGAGAGAGTGACCGTATTAGAGTAAGGGAACTCCAGGAAGATAGGGGGAAAGATAGTGACAGAGGAAGAAAGCTTGCCTAGACCTGACCTGGGACAAGGACAAAGATATTACTACCTACAAAGATCCCCTGGAGGAGGACATGGTGACCCACACCAGTATTCTTGCCTGGAAAATTCCATGGATGAGGAGCCTGGTGGGCTATAGTCCACAGGGATGGAGAGTTAAACACAACTTAGCATGCATGTACACAACAAGTAATATACCTACACATGTGGAGTTGATGGTTTTGAAATTTATAATTGATTGTCTATAATCTGTCAGGCTGAAAATACTACCTGTGAATAAGGAACATGAAGGAGGCAGTCATGTTTTCAGTCTGTGTCGGAGAGTTTTTAAGTCAACATCCAGCCAAATGAGGTTAAGGTAGAGAATAATATCAACTTATACGCTGACCAAAGCAACTCAATCAATTACAGCCAAGTAAATACTCCTCTACACAGACCTCAGAACCCACAGGCCAGAGAATCAATTCACTGGAACAAGGAAATAAAGGAAACGGTTGGGGTTAAATTCAGATCTTTAGAAGAATTCTTAAGGGAGGAATTGGCCCACATGGCAAATCTGTTACTGCTAAAGATGCAAACTTTGGCTAATGTCCAGAAACAGAGACTATTAAAAATGCATTAGAAGGGTCGTGTTTACATTTCTACTGCCAACAAAAAAAACCTCTGCTCATACAAAATGAGGTCCCTTCTGTATATTATAGACTTTAGTGTCCTCCAATAAGCAATAACGTGCTTGAATTCCACAGAACTGCCATTCTTGGAAAAGTGCAGAATATTCCTTGAGTTCATGGCCAGTATGTGGGGTGAAATTGACAACTGCAACGACTAGACATTGTACGTTTCTGTCTGACCCTGGTCCACTGCTATACCACATCACTACTCCAGGTCTCAACCTTGCCCCCACCAGGAGGAGGATAATCTCTGCGACTTATCTCATGAGATGCTCTCACGAACAAATACATCCTAAGATGCTTTGGAAATAAGAGATATTTCAGGAATATGAGGCTTTTAAATACTTCAGTTGTTTAAACATATATGCTTTTCTGTTTACATTAACTGCTAATTGTTAAAATGTATTTCTGGCAGATGGAACACGGGTGTTCATCCCTTCTCGCCTCAAAAATTCATTAAGATGACAGTAAAAGAGTTTTTAAAATATGAATCCACAGAGACAAAGAGACAAGTAAAGGATATCACTGGAAATAAGAGGAGTCCATTTCTGAAGCTGGAGGAGAGGCTAAAGGTAGCTGCACCCAAGGACGGTAGAGACAAACATTTATGGGAACCCAGGAGGTGGAGGGACAGACCTTGATAGGGACAGTCCCACTGATAAGGCTCAAGACAGGGAAGAAAGGGGAAAGTCTACATAGGATCAGAAGTTGCTACTGCCCTACTCTAAGAAGGTTTCCCTTCTTTTCAGACATTCGTTCTCTAGATGGGATGCACAGACCTTGGGGGGAGTGGTATTCAAGACTTATTTTGGTATGGGAAGGAAATATTAGAATTATGTTTATAATTTTTCTTAAAAAAAATAAAAACAACTCTACCAAGATTTAATACATATGCTGATGGAGGGTAGTACATGTTAAGTCCTTATGCCTAAATGCACAAAGATGGACAGGAACAAAGACAAAGTTCAGTAGAAATGGAACCAGAGAAGTTTCAGCCTGTTTGCCAGAGTAAGGATCAGAGGCTATAAGCAGGGGCATTACTGAGTCTACATACCAAATACAGGAGTCCGCTGACCCCTTTCTTTGCCCACCCAGGAGATTAGAGGATGCTTCTCTGGAGAATGGAATCACTGGAAAGGAAAGACCAGATCATAAAACAGCCGGGGTATCCCAATGAAAGGGTGAAAGGGTGAGTTTGCAGCGGTTCCATTTGTTGACAAACTCTCTCCTCAACACAAATCCACAGAGAAAACACCATTTCACTTTCAAATCCCCTCTTAAATATGAGAAGACAACCAGAGTTAAGTAGAAGTTTGAGGAAAGCTTCTAGGATGAGGGATGACGGCCAAATTAAAGAACTTATAGGGCACAGACAATGTTAACGGCAGGAAAGGAAAAAAAAAACAAAATATACACAGATTCATATAATTAATAATCCCAGAATAATTTTCAAGGAAAAAGAAATCCCTAAAAAATATGTATAAGAAAGTAAACATGAATATAATGTTATTTAAATAATATATAGTAATACTTGTTGACTTTATTGGGACTAATTTATTGGCAGAATGGAGGGAGTAAAAGTCAGTGGGCGGGCCCTGAATTGTAAGAAAGCCAAATTTCCGTATACTATAAAGGAAAGTCAGTGGATGATGTCTTAAAGTGACATGAAATACTCTTGAGATATACTGTAGAATTCTGGGAAGATGGCAGTGAGATCAGTGTGGTTATTTTCCCTCCCAAAGCACTCCTCTAAAAACACATAGAGAAACTAAGTTAGCAAAAACTAAAACTTTGACAACAAAACTAGGCGATGGGGTACCCTTGAGAACTCCAGATTACGGGCCAGTCAGCCAGTCAGTTCAGTCACTCAGTCGTGTCCAACTCTTTGCGACCCCGTGGACTGCAGCACACCAGGCCTCCCTGTCCATCACCAACTTCCAGAGCTTACTCAAACTCATGTCCATCGAGTCAGGGATGCCATCCAACCATCTTATCCTCTGTCGTCCCCTTCTCCTGCCTTCAATCTTTCCCAGCATCAGGGTCTTTTCCAATGAGTCAGCTCTTTGAATCAGGTGGCCAAAGTATTGGAGTTTCAGCTTCAACATCAGTCCTTCCAGTGAATATTCAGGATTACGGGTGAGGATAATCCACAGACAGTTTATAAGACATGACCACTACCAGCATCTGTGCAGAAGGAAGAAGTGGGGTCGTTGGTGGACCTGAGGAATACAAAATAACCAACAACTAGTCACTAGAGAGCTTGGGAGCCAATTTGTTGTGAGTTAGAACTGAGAGAGATTCACACAGTTTAATAGCAAGTGAGTGCATGGTACTGTCTCTCTACTGTGAGAGGGATGAATTAATTTGTGCCCTGTGAATTCTCAGAGTTAAGGAGACAAGGATCCATTCCAGGGGAAAAAATGCCACATTGAGGAAAAGTGCTGGGAACAAAGCCCTCATTGAGAAGGACAATAACGGAAAGGAAAAAATAAGGTCTAGATAAAACTGAATAAGGAGAACAGAGTGAGCCATGTTTCAAAAGTATTAAGTGTACTTTGACAAAAACAGCCGGAACCCACTAGCCATAAACTTAGAAAAACTTTCCGAAACTGGCCTTCCTTCTGAGAGTTCAATAACGCTAGTTTCACATAAAAAATGATCTATTAGAAGGAATCAAGGCAACATGGAAAGCAAAATTATAACTGCACTACATTCTGTAGAATGTATATGCACTATTGGTGCAAATGTAAATTGGTTCAGCTACTGTGGAATACACTATGGAGATTCCTCAACAAATTAAAAACAGACCTACTATACAATACTCCACTCCTGAGTATTTAACCAAAATTTAAAAAAAAACAGTACTGCAAAAAGATATATGTACCCTTAAGTTTATTGCAGCATTATTTATAGTAGCTAAGACTTGGAAGAAATAGATGAATGGATAAAGATGATTTGATATACATACAGAATGGAATATTAGCCATAAAAAGAATGAAACCTTGCCATCTGCAACAACATGAATGGACCTAGAGGGTATATCAGACAGAAAAAGATAAACGCTGTATTATTTCACATATATGTGAAATCTAAAACAGAAATGAACAAAGGTAACTAAATAAAAGCAGAGTCATAAAAACAGAGAATAAACAGGTGGTTGCCAGAGGGGAGGAAGATGGGGAGGTAAGGGAAACTAAGAGGTACAAACTTTCAGTTATAAATAAGACACAGCTATGAAATGTACAATGTAGGGAATATAGTCAACAGTTATGTAGTATCTCTGTATGATGACAGATGGTAGTAACTAGACTTATTATGGTGATCATTTTGAAATGTTTATACATATCAAATCATCTTTGTCTACCAAGAATTAGCATAGTGTTATAGGTCAATCATAGTTCAAAAACAGATTAAAAAATAATTCATAGAAAAATACATTAGATTTTAGATTAGATTACCAGAGGTGGGGAGAAGGGGAATTGGATAAAGGTAGTCAAAAAGTACAAAATTTCAGTTATAAGATAAATTATTAGAGATATAATGTACAAAATAATAAATATAATTGACACTGCTGTATGCTATATATAAATTTGAGACTAAATCCTAAGAATTCTGATCACAAAGAAAATGTTTATTTTCTATTTCCTTAATTTTGTGTATTATGAGAGATGATGGATGTTCACTAAAATTATAGTGGTCATCATTTCATGATGTTTATTAGTCCAGTCATATGCTATACAACTTAAACTTGACAGTGCTATATGTCAACTATGTCTCAATAAAATTGGGAGAAAACAAAACAAAAACTCAAAAAAAAATTGAGGAATAAATATGTTGTATTTTAGAAACACAATAGTAAATACCAGAAGTAGCTGAAAGAGTTGGAAACTTTTGCCTTTGGGAGAATTGGAGGCAGGAACTGCATACATACATATATATATATATATATATATATATATATATATATATATGCAATGCAAACAGTACTAATGACTTTATATTTATCCATAGTCTACTACTATGAAAATTAAGTTTTTTAAATTAAAAAGTGTACATTCCCATTAGGGTCTGTCTTAGTGGACTATATACTCCAGTGCCTGGCCCACCTCCAAAAAGTTAGTACATATACATGAAAAATAGACTTCTAATGAATAAACAGTTGATTTCATTTCAGAATCAGAGACAGCCAGTGTCTAAAACCAGTTCGGCCACTGTAGATTTGAGGAAAATGGTTTTAATCTCTAGGAAACAAATGCATACAACATAGGAACATTTACCTGGGAAATTTGATGCTAAAATATACCATAGTTGGATCTACACCTAGGTTTGCTTACTTAGGCAAATTTACTTCATATATGGTATTTCATATATGGGCTTCCCTGGTGGCTCAGATGGGAAAGAATCGGCCTGCAATGCAGGAGACCTGGGTTCAATCCCTGGCTTGGGAAGATCCCCTGGAGGAGGGCATGGCAACCCACTCCAGTATTCTTGCCTGGAGAATCCCGTGGACAAAGGAGCCTGGAAGGCTACAGTCCACGGGGTTGCAAAGAGCCGGACACGAATGAGTGATTAAGAACACACACGGTATTGTGGGGGAAGACTCGGTTACATTACTTAAGTAAAACAGGAAATGTAAAAGTGTGCCAACATTTTTTCAGGCTCAGAGATGTACAAACTTTTGTATAACAATTATTAATAGAGCTACCAACCTAGGGTGTCAGTTATTGTTCAGTCGCTAAGTCATGTCCAACTCTGCCACCCCATGGGCTGCAGCAGACCAGGCTTCCCTGTCCTTCACCATCTCCCGGAGTTTGTTCAAACTCATGTCCATTGTGTCACTAAGTAAAACAGTAGTTGAGGACCTTGACCAAAGCTGCTTTTTAATTAGTCACCATCCATATGTAGATACTCCAGGGTCAGCATCTAACTTTTGCTCCTGTGTGATATTGAAATGCAGATTAAATAACATTTTCTCACACGCAACATCACACATCTAGAAAATAAACCAAGTTTTCATGATCAGAGGCTGTAGGGTCATAGTCACAGAGAGTTGCCAAGAAGGGCTGGTAAGTGATCAGATCAATTCTCCTGGATACTTAAAAGAGTGGTCAGCTATCTTTGGGCTTTTTTTTTTTTTTTGAGTCCACTGGAATGATGGTTCAGCTTTTCATTGACAGAGTGTGGAAACCAGCAAAGATTCAAAAGGAAATTTTCTTTGACAGGTTATCAGTCAGCTCAGGCTGTCATAACAAAATACCATAGACAGGGTGGCTTAAACAACAGAAATTTACTTTTCATAGTTTTGGAAGCTGGGAAGTCCAAGATAAAGTTGCTGGCCAATTTGGTTCCTGGTGAGAACTCTCTTTCAGGTGAGCAGACGCCTTCCCACTACATCCTTACATGGCTTTTCCTCTAAGGGTTCACGGAAAGAAAGAGATATCTGTGCTTCTTCCTCTTCTTCTAAAGTTTCCAGCCCTATCAGACTAGGGCCCCATCCTTATGGCATCATTTAACGTTTATCACCTCCTCAGAGGTCCCATCTTCAAATATATTCACATTAGGTAATTGATTAGGGCTTCTAATATGAATTTGGGGGTGACACCAACATTTAGCCCTTGACAAAGGGCATCATTAGTAGCAGAGGGCATCGATAACCAACACATATGCAGCATTTTATGGTTTACAAAATACTCTCACATCCAGTTTTTTTTTAACCTCTCGACAGAAGGTATGGAGGAAAAGGATTACTATGTCACATTGGCTGATGAAAAACTCAGGATTTTTTAAGGATGCAATTAAACCAGCCATCTTTTGAGTACTTTTAATATATATATAAGTTGTATTTTTTATTTAAAAAAAGGAAAAAATCACATTAAATATGAATGTGAAACACATTGTATCATTCTAGCAAAGGACATTTGAAAAAGTCGAATGATTATTTTCTCTTCCTCTCTCTTGCTTTCTTTTTTCTCTCTTCCCTAGCCAACACTAACATCCAATTTTCAATGTGATGCTCCATCATTTAGATGCAGTCCAGGGAGTCATGCCCCCTGCTATTTCATCCTACCTCACAGCACACATGTGGTCATCTGGGGCTGTGTAGGGTGGGGTCACACACAGTTACTTGGCCTTGGAGGTCTGGGTGAAATCTGTCCAGTCCCCAAGACCACACTCACAGGGGCAACAGAGCTCACTCAAAAGAGCGCTGCGCTGGAATCCAGGCTGGCCTCCCTGGCAGACAAGAGATGAAGCCGTGGCCATTTGAAGTCAGCCTCTGGAATCTGCCCTGCCTCCTGCCCAGACACATGGGCTCCAGGCCCTACCTCACACAGACTCTCAGCTTTTCTCATCTCCAGCCCAGCTCTTCGCTCTGTATCTGGGGGCTGGTCAGGGTCTCCCTGGTTTTCTGGAGGAAGTCCTTGCAAAGTGAGCTTTCCAGAAGCTGGTCTTGAAACTTACCCTGAGAGAGAGGATCTCTGACATAGTCGGGGGGACATTTTTCAGGCAGGTTCGGACCTGTCTCCTAACTGCAGGCCTTCTCAGAGCCTTCGGTATACTGATGTTGCTGATTCACCATAAGAAAACCATTAGAGGGTGTGCTTCTCCTAGACTCATTGTTGGGGACCCTCTTTGGAGTGTAGCACCTCTTCCCATCCTTGGGGCTGGTGTCACTAGGAATACAGTCTGGGAAATGCTGTCCCGGGGGCAGGATCTGTGCTTTGAACTCCTTACCCCTTCTCTGAGGGTCCCGCCCTCGACCTGTGTCCAGGTTGGCCCCAGTCCCCTATTCTTTCAAAATGACAGGGGTTGCCGAGGTGCACTGGCCTTGCACTTGCTGGATCTTGATATTCTGCCCGGCACCCAGGAAGACTTTCAAGCAGGTGGGACTAGACTGTGCAGGAGAACAAGCAAGATCGTAGAGTTCTGCCAGCAGATGGTCCCCGGGGTTTATAAGGGCAGGTCTTATTAATGGGAAAAAAAGAAACAATTTGTTATGAACTCGACCAAGTCCTTTGCTGCCCTGGCACTGGCTCTCAGGAAGCTTATCTGACCTTGTCAGCGAAGCAGAGGCGGCTTCCTGGGCCTGAGCCGAGGCTGAGACTACTGATCACCAAGACTCCCCTTACCAATGATAATCATTAATCAGGAATTTCAGGGGCAGCTGAGGCAAGCACAAGTTTATCAGTGAAATTCACTGTGGAAAGTCTTGGGAACATTTCCATGTAGGCTAGAAACAAGCATGTGGGTGTGTTCTCAATGATCATCATCATTAAAAGAGAGAGAGTGGGGGTGGCTGGGCTCCAAAGTCACCTGCCAAGCCACAGCTGCCCACTCACCACCTTGCTTAGACCTCCCTCCCTGCCTCCTTGTATCTGAGTTGCATGGCATGTGGTTTAACCAACAGAAAATGGTGGGTCAGGCACTCTGCCAGCTCCAGACCCTTGTATCAGTAAGCCCTGAAGACCCTGCTCTGTGACACGGGGACCCTGGCCTCCAGGTCCACATACAATATCTGGCTCCCCTGCTGGAGGGATGCCAAGGAAAGGCTACGTGGAGTGGACGTAGAGATGACACCAGCCAAGCCAAGCCTTCCCAGCCAAGGGGCCAGACAAGCAAAGAAGATGATTGCTTTGTTCTGTTCCTGGCACACATCACAGGGGGCAGATTGAATTGTCGCCACCATGCTCTGTCCGAGTTCCTGACCTTCAGAATCCTCAGAAATCATAAACATGGTTGATTTCAGCCATGATGTTCTGGGGTAGTTTGTTAAGCACTTGTACATGCTAAGTCTCTTCAGTCATGTCCAACTCTTTGTGACCCTGTGGACTGTAGCCCACCAGGCTTCTCTGCCCATGGAATTTTCCAGGCAAGAATACTGGATTGAGTTACTATTTCCTCCTCCAGGGGATCTTCCTGACTCAGGGATCGAACCTGTGTCACCTGAGTCTCCTACATTGGCAGGCAGATTATTTACCAACTGCACCACCTGGAAAGCCAGGGATGTTAAGTTTGTTAAGCAGCAATGAATAACTAAAACAAAGAGGAAGTGGGGGACCCTGGTTTGAAGTCAGGGTTCCAGAAAAACAGAAGCACAGTTAGAGATGGAAGGAGGGATGAAGAACCAGTGACAGACCTGGAGGGTAACTCATCATAAAGAGGATTCAGACTCAGCAAAGTGGGGTCCTCTTGCTCTGGCCACACTTGGGGTCCCGAGCAGGAAGAGAAGGGAGGGCAGGGTCTCTGATTCAGACACAGATGGTCTGAGAGTGGGGAGTTACGGTGGAGTTGGGATCGCCTGACAGGGAACCCCTATCAGCTACGAGCATAGTCACAGGGTCTCGGGGACCAAGGTCTTCCACATACATGCAGCACCACTGATCCCCACCCCAGTCCTGTGTGGTGGGCAATATGACAGCCCCATTTTCTGTCGTAAGACATGGAGGCTCAGATAGGGCAGAGGTCTGGTCAAGAGATTCAGCTGGAGTCCTGGGTGGGGGCATGTGACCTGGCCGCTCATCCCCAGGAGATGGAATTGGGTCCACTTTTCACCACTTCTTCCCCTGGATGTGGGTGGGAGGTGCTTCTACTGAAAGGTCCCATTGGAAACTCAGCCTCCCTTTCTTTAAAAGAGCTCCCAAGGGTGGCATGTATGTGACTCACCTCTGACTTCAGCTGAATCCTGGACCAGTTATCTGACCTCCTTGGGCTTTTGTTTCCTCCTCAGTCAATGGAAGAAAAGCTATGCCAAAACTAGACCGCGTATTAAAAAGCATAGACATCACTTTGCCGACAACAGTTTGTATAGTCAGAGCTATGGTTTTTCCAGTAAGCATGTATCGATGTGAGAGTTGGACCATAAAGAAGACTGAGTGCCAAAGAATGGATGCTTTCAAACTGTGGTGCTGGAGAAGACTCTTGAGAGTCCCTTGGACAGCAAGGAGATCCAACCAGTCAATCATAAAGGAATTCAACCCTGAATATTCATTGGAAGGACTGATGCTGAAACTGAAACTCCAATACTTTGGTCACCTGATGCAAAGAACTGACTCATTGGAAAAGACCCTGATGCTGGCTGGTAAAGATTGAAGGTGGGAGAAGGGGATGACAGAGGTTGGATGGCATCACTGACTCAGTGCACATGAGTTTGAGCTCTGGGCGATTGTGAAGGACAGGGAAGCCTGGCGTGCTGCATTCCATGGGGTCGGAGTCAGACACATACAACTTAGTGACTGAACAACAGTCAGTGCAGATGATCATAGTACTTACCTCTGTACTCTGTGGTTTCAAGGATGAATTCAGTTACTTTTTGTAAAATACTTAGGGCATTGCCTGGGCATAGTCAAGGTTTTGTATTTGTTAAGTAGGTAACAACTGAGAGATTCCTAGGCACTGCTGTAGTCTACATGCCTCCAGGCGTGTCATCTTTCTACAGCAACCAAGCCCTCCATGGGGCATTTGCTCTTTATCGGGGTGAGACAGGGACCCCTACAGGGAGTATGAAGAGGGTGTGGTGAGGTTCCCCCAAATCCTCCTGCTCTCAGGGGTCCTCTTGGGTCCTGCACAGTGTGTGGGGTACCCCGAGTCTGGGGAAAGGCTCACAGTAAAAAGGGGGGGAAAGGGAAAAAAAAACTGAAAGCAGTGGGGGATCCCTGCTCCATGAAGCTCATCCCGGTCCTGCTTGTTAATGTAAAGCAGACGATGCCACCAGCCCCTGAAAGCGAGTGTACAGCTGGGCCCTGGTGGTCTTTGCTGTGAATGAGGTTTGAGAGCCCAAGACAAAGCTCCGGCCCCATTTTCACCGACGTCATTTTCATCACAAAAATAATGCTACATACCATGGTTGGCTTCTCTGCAAAGTCTCAAATCCACAAGAATATGACAAGCATGAGATAGCAAAGTGTATTAAGCACTGAACACAAGCAACTCTGGTGAAGTATTTCATATGCTTTCTCACCTTTCTTCTCCACAATAATCCTCCCAGGTAGAGACTGTTACTATCCATATTTTACAAATGAGGAACCTAAAACTTAGGATAAGTAACTGGCTCAAGGTCTTGAAGCTAACCTCCCTCGGAGCTAGTATTCAAATCCACTTTGAGGTTGATACTCTTACCCACTGTGACATGATTATTGGTGATAAAAATAATACTAATATCAATACTTTTAAATGACTGTATTTTTAGGAATCCGTTTCCAGGTGGTTTGGAAGTGCTGCCAGTCACTCCATGTTGGTGCATTTGGCTGTGGTCAGGACTGGGGTGCAGGAAACAAAGGGTCTTGGTCACAAATGCAGGCTGTCCCCTCAGGCTCTTTGTGGAATTGAGCCCCTGCTGGGTCCCACTTACACCGGCCATCCCCACACCTCTGCAAATAGAGATTGCTGCCACTTTTACAGATGAGAAAAGTAACAAAAGGTCACCAGCCAGGAAGGGCGAGCTGGGGCAGGAATGCAGGATGCCTGACTCCCAAGCCTACCTTGGTTACCCATGGGGAGGGGTGGAGGGGACACAACTATTCCTAGAGGTTTGGATGACCCAAAATATTTAAACTGTGGGGGCTTCAAGGGGGTGAAGTGTGAGAGGGCAAGGGATCAGCCAACTGGCCTCTTTTAGTCTGTATGTACCAGTTACACTAGAGAAATCAAGGCAGCTTAGCAGACACTAATAATGAACACATTCCTTCTTTCATTTTTATTATCCAGTGCCTGTTCTGTGCCAGGGTGTTGGTTAGTAACCATTTTATCATGATTAATACCCATAGCACACCTACAATGTGAATATTTGTTTATCCCCATTTTACAGCCAAAGAGACTGATGCTCACAGAGATAACATGACCACATCTGTCCCACTCCACACTTGTGTTCTTTCCACCCCAGGTGTGTTAGGGATAAAAAGAGATGGGTAACTCCTCACAACTCTCTGCATTATAAAATTGTCTTATTTTTCAGGTAATGAAAGTGAGGTTTACCCACTTTCAGGGAGGTTTATGGCTTCCTGAAAGTTCCTGAATGTGACATGAAGATTTTAGGATTTGAACCCAAAATGCTTTCTTTGCATTATCCCCATCAAGAGCAGGAACCCTAGGGTACTCTACTTCAACATTCTATGCTTCAATGTGGCCTACACAGGAGAGCAGAGATTCGTATCCAGCAATTCCTCTGAGAGGTATCAGTTCAGTTCAGTTGCTCAGTCATGTCCTATTCTTTGCGAGCCCATGGACTGCAGCATGCCAGGACTCCCTGTCCGTTGCCAGCTCCCGGAGTTTATGCAAACTCATGTCCACTGAGTCGGTGATGCCATCCAACCATCTCATCCTCTGTCATCCCCTTCTCCTCCCACCTTCAGTCTTTTCCAGCATCAGAGTCTTTTCCAATGAGTCAGCTCTTTGCATCAGGTGACCAAAATATTGGAGTTTCAACTTCAACATCAGTCCTTCCAATGGACACTCAGGACTGATCTCCTTTAGGATGGAGTGATTGGATCTCCTTGCAGTCATACCCAAAGAAAACAAAGGTGCTAATTCAAAAATATTCATGGATCCCAAAGTTCACAGCAGCATTATTTACAGTCATCAAGATACAAAAGCAACTTAAGCACTCATCAACAGATGAATGGATAAAGATGATGTGGCATATACACCTGATGGAATATTAGTCATAAAAATGAATGAAGTTCTGCCATTTGCAACAACGTGAATGGAATTATGAAGAAGTATGCTTAGTGAAACAAGTCAAAGACAAATACTCCATTATTGCTTATATGTGAAATCTAAAAAATGAAACATAACAAAAGTACATACAAGACAAAAACAGACTTGTAGGTACCGAGAACAAACTAGTTGATACTAGTGGGGAGAGGGGAGTTGGAGGGACAAGTTGGGGGTTCTGGGTTAAGAGGTATAAACTACTATGTGTAAAGTAAATAAGACATCAGGATATACTGTACTGCACAGGGCATATGGCCAATAGGTTGTAATAAGTTGAAGTGGAGAAAAATCTATAAAAATATTAAATTATCATGTTGTACACTTGAAACTAATGTAATATTGTAAATCACTTCAGTTTTTAAGAAAACCTGTGAGCCAGTGGTCCTAGCAGTGCAAAGCTTCCCTCTTCTCTGCCGCCAGCCCCTGGAGCTTTGTCTCCTTCCACACACGGTATTTCTGGGTCTGTTTCTTCCTGCGCATGACCTTTCCCCCAACAGGATGCCTTTTGTCCCTCTCCAATGGCCTATTCACAGCATCTCTCAACCTCTTTTATTCTTTTCTGGCTTTGAGAACATCTATGTGTCGCTCAGCCAAAAATTTTGCTCACTATCTAATTCATCTTCTGTCTTGAAAGAAAGCCAAATGGGGATGAGATACAATTATTTGTCGATTTTCAGCCAGCCCATATGCCTCCCACTGTGAGAGTTCCGTTCTCCTCCTGGGCCGACTTTGTTTTTAGAGGAATTGCATCCTGGGATCGTGACCTGGTTTAACATCCTAAAGAACAAGCTTAATACATCTTTTCTCTCTCCATGCATTTTAGCCAAAATCCTTAAACCCCTTCTGTAGCTAAAGTCTGAGCTGCCACGGCTGCCATGACCAAGAGTGATACTGGTCTGTCCTCAGTTGACAGAAGTGGAACAGCCCTGCAATGCACTGAAATCAGCCTCAGTTCTTCTGTGAGCAGGGACGCTGAGATGGTTCCCCTCATCACGGTGAGCAAGGGTGGACCAGCAAGGAAGGGTCTGGGGTACACTTTGGACCCTGGGACAAATGCTTTTCTACAAGGCCCAAGGATTGAATTCGGGCATTCTAAGAATATGAATGGGGAAAAAAATTATACCTTCATTTTCATTCATCTCTCACTGAAATTTAACATTTCTTTCAATTATGAAAGTAAGCAACAAAGCAGAGTGGTATAAATAGTAGTGTGGCTTTGTCACCCATAGACATGCAGATATCTTTATATTCTTCTATAGTTGTCGCAGACATATCAAGATATCATGCACACCCACTGCTGCTTCAGACATATGGAAGATATCATATCTATTCCAGATATAATGTTGAGTTATTAAATTCATGGAAACAATGCACATATTGTATTAGATCTCAAATAAAGGGTTTAAAAATTATATATATATCATATATATGATATATATATAATCCACATATATAGATATATAGGTGGTGGTGGTTTAGTCGCTAAGTCATGTCTGACTCTTGCGACCCTGTAGACTGAACATACCAGGCTCCTCTGTCCATTGTATAGGTGCATAGATATAATATTTAAGTATAATGAACATTATTTAATTATGTTTTACACTTTGTAATGCTAGTGCTTTGTTTTGTACATTAAGAATCTTTGCTCTGAGAGGGGGTCCTCAGGCTTCATCAGACCACTAAAGGACCCATGGCATAACCATGGTTAATATATCTGCTGCTCTAAGAGAAGACTGGGGTTTCTTATACCTTCTTACCAACAGGAAGAGGGGAAAAAGGAGGAAAGAAATAAGAAGGAGGAGTGTGTGAGGACTGGAAATGACACCAAAAGATCCCAGCGGGCTAAGACAGATGAAACAGAGCTTTCCAAAACTGTTCCACGGATATGGCACAGAAGACTGAGTGAAGCTGAGATTTAAAGAATCTGACAACAAATCTTGAAACCCTTTACACTCAGATATCCGCTGCAAGATAAAGACTAACAAGGTTGAAGAACGGCCCCCACCAAAGATCCCAGTGGCCCTGCTTCTGACCCGGGGACACTACAGGAATGCAGCCTCAGTCGGAACCTGAGAAGGCCAAGGCCAGGATGAGTTCTGGGCTTCACTGGATCCTACGTGGAACGACAGGACCCAGATGCCCTGAAGCAGTGGAGAAAGGAATCAGGTGCTGAGACGCTGGATCACTCTTGGGCTCCAGTCCAGGACGTTCCTGGCAGAGGTGGAGTCACCCAGTGACCTTCCCCTGGGAGCTGGCATCCCGTTGAAGCAGTCTGGAGGATAGCAAGCCAGAGGACTGTGAGTCACAGAGGCGGTTGGGTCAGCCCACACCCTCTCAGTTTCTCCTTCGGTTATTACAGCAGATCAGATATAGCCTTTCAACTCTGACTCAGCTGAGGGGTCCCTTTCTAGCATCTTCTTCACCCCTCTCACCAAGGGGAGGAGGAGGAGGGGGGTTCTCATCAGAGACTGGGCTCCCCCAGAAGCCAACCCTGAGACCAGGTGCAGGCTAGAGAAGTGGGGAGGATGACAGGGAAGGGAAGGTGGCCAAACAGGACTGTGTAATCAACCCAGTTACCTCTGGGGTGAGCAGGGCTTAATCCCCCTGGGTAGCTTTGGGAGCTGGTGAAAGATACACCAGCCCAGGGATGCGAGTGCTGGCGTTTAGAAGTCAATGGCAAGGTGCCAGAGAGAGATGGGCAAGAGGATACCACGGGGCGTGAGCACCACTGCCTGGAGCTAAGGTTTCTTGAATTCTTATTAGATACCCCGTGCTCTGCTAAATGTTCTACACACTCTGTTTTCATCATTACAGTGGTGGCAGTGGTAGCTTAGTCACTAAACTGTGTCTGACTCTTGCAACCCCATGGGCTGTAGCCCGCCAGGCTCCTCTGTCCATGGAATTCTCCAGGCAAGAGTACTGGAATGGACTGCCGTTTCCTTCTCCAGGGGATCTTCCCAAGCCAGTGGTCAAACCCACATCTCCTGCATTGCAGGCAGATTCTTTAACACTGAACCACTAGGAAAGCCCCTGGAACTCATTTTGGTAGCTCTTTTTTACAGAGGAAGAAATAGAACCTCTGTCTCTCTCCAAGATCAAACCAACAGAATGCAAAACTAAGAACTAACTGATCAAGGCTTGTCGGATTTGAATACAGCTCCTTTTTTTCTATGAAACTATACTTTCTCTAAGATCTCAGAGGCCCTGGTGCAGGGCTGGCTTCATGGACATGTAACCCACATGTTGACACAGGATACCAGGTTCAAAAGGGCCCCAAGCTTGTTTCAAAGCTTTGCAATTTCACTGTCTTGAAATTTACGAACTTTTGTATATGTGCTGCCGAAGCGAGCACTAAACTTACGAACTTTTGAAGGAGGGGTGTTGTATTTCCATTCTGCACTGGAAGGCAAATTATATAGCAGGTGCTGACTCAGGGCCTTGCCTAGCTAATTCTAATTTACCTAAGAAATGCCTCTCAAACTCTCAGTCACTTAAAATCTGACTGACTCTACAGAATTAACTGAAAAATTCCTGCCACATAGATAATAATTTTCCTCCCCAAAGTTACATGAGAATTAACAGGTGATAATGGCTTAACAGCACACTCCCAAGCAACAAAGACAGGCCAAATTATTCTCAACAGCCCCGGCTGTTACTTCAATCTTCTCACTTCTTCCCCGTGTCAGAGCGCAGCAGTTAATGACCTGCAATAAATCCTAGAAACTGCGACTTGAAAGCCACGGAGGCCCAGCGAGGAAGCAGATCTATATTTTCTTTGAGAGGTGGTATCTAGGTTACCTGGGCCCAGCCAGGATTCCTAGATATTCAGGCTGTTCCTCTTTTAAGACCCACCTCAACATCTCTACTGTTTCACCCAGGGACTTGTATTTTTTCTTTTAATCACCTGTACCTATCCTCATGGGCTTCACTGGTAGCTCAGACAGTTAAAAAAAAAATCCATTTGCAATGCAGGAGACCCAGGTTCCATCCCGGGGACACAGCTAAGCAACTAAGCACCTATCCTTATGTCTAACCTTTCCAGACGGCTTTGCTCTTTAAAGTGCAATGGCTGGGTGATCAGACACAGGTGATCCTAGCTGTGGTTTCAGAGGGGAACCACCCCCAAAACCAGACAAGTCACATGCTGCGGTTCCCCAAGTCCCGTGCTGGCCCCTCCCCCACCCACACACCTATATGCACGTGGTCCCAGAAGAATTTCATAAGGCAACTAATGCTCCATACACACCTTTTGCTGCTGTCGTTGTTCAGTCACTCAGTCATGTCCGACTTTTTGTGACCCTATGGACTGTAGCCCACTAGGCTCCTATATCCATGGAATTCTCCAGGGGCTCTTCCTGACCCAGAGATTGAACCCAGGTCTCCTGCCTTGCAGGCAGATTCTTTACCATCTGATCCATCAGGGAAGGAGCAATTCCCCAATTCAGCTAAATCTTCTCCACTTGGACGGTTCCATGTGACACAAACTAAGGTTGAATCACTCTCCAGGCCGCCTGGGAAAGTGTTTAAACAAACTCTTTTCCTCTCCAGCAGCATCCCTGGAGAGCAGCTTAGGGAATTCCTAAGGGAATGCACATCGGCAAGTCCTTAACCTCAGCTCAGAAAACTTTTCTCTACTTACTCGGTCAAAACCTCACCTGAACTTAACTGAAGCTAAATAGTGTCTTTATCCCTTTTAAAACGAACATTACCCCCTTTGCAGCAGAAACATAAACGCGTTTGACCACAGGGAACTATTCCAAACCTACTGGAGCTGTTACATGATATAGAATAGACACACCATAATCTTTCTAAAATCTGAAAAATGCTAAATTCCACAACACGTTTGTTCCCTGGGGTTTTGGCTGAGGGTCCCACCCCTAATGTCACAGTCACAGGATACTCACAGTGTGGGGCGTGAAGCCTGGCAGCCTCTCGCCCAAGAGGCTGGGAAACTGAAGAAGGGGTGAGACACACTGCTGGTTAAAAACCCAGGGAGTCCACAGTTGAAATCCCAAACTGGCCCCTCGGCAAGGAGAGGCCGAAGAACAGGCAACCCACTCCGGACGGGTGGGTGGGTGGGTGGCAGGTTTAGTAAGCAAGAGAACGTACATACCAGGCTGGTCTTGGGCACCTCGAAACGAGTAGATCTCTGCCGCTGACTCCAGCATCTTGAGTGCGCAGAGTGGCCTTCCCTGGGCTCAGTCAAGCCTTCAGCTGAGATGGTCTCAACCACACAGGGCTCTCTCAAGCCTGTGTCCTTCAAAATGGCTCTGGGACCGACTGGCGGGCAGGACTACATTCCAAGGACCAGGATGGGGTGTGGAGCCCGGGTCCAGCTCAGAGGTCAACTGACCATCAACCCTCTCCAGGACCTCCAACAGAGAACCAGCCTGCAAGGCAGGGGGGATTCTCACTGGTTGGGGGAGGCCGGGGCGGGGTGCTTTTTCATGGAGGAGATATAGCTGGCCTAGAAGGCGGCCTTGGGAGGCAAAACCTTCCTGGAGGTACAAAGGCATAGAGGCTCCAAGCTGTAGCAGACAGGTGGGCTCAGGGAGCCAAAGGCCTTGAGGGGAACAGGAAATAGGCTGGAAAAGTCACTTGGGGGAACGCCTTGAGTCCTCACTGGTGAAGCCTGGTGACGCCGCTGGGGGCTGTTTTCAAGAAGTTATGTCCTGGCCAAGTTGGAAAGATGCCAGAGAGGGTGACTGGCCGGGCGCCCCTTCTCTCCTCCAGGGACACAGTGTAGAAGATGATGAAGGCGGAGGCTGGTGGAGTCTAGTGGGGAGGAGCTAAGGCTGCAACGAGACCTTGAAGGTGGAAGGCAAAGGGGCCTGGGAAACAAGGAGAACCCCGTTCTCAGGAGCCTCCCAGATGAGCTGGAGGAGCCAGGGGCCCCCCAAAGAGCCCAAGGGGGGGCCTCATCTCCTGCCGTTCTCCATCACCACTGGTATGCTGTGTCTCCCCTGCGCAGCTAGGCCCTCAGCAAAGCTCTTCTTGTGTATTTCTCTTATCCGTGGAGGCTTCATTATTTAAATCACAATTAATCCCCGTGTCCGGGTGCTTGCCTGAGAAGTCTGTTTAATTACCTCCCTTAAACTCCCTGGCGGCGCACAGCCTGGTCTGTTTATTGATCACCCAGCCCCGCCTCCCCTCCTTTTCCCCCTCAGAGCCCACAGCTGGAGCAGCTCCGGAGAACTGGTCAGGAGCAAATGCCAAGGGTCAGCGTGCTCCTCTGTCTCATGTCCAGGCGGCCTCATGGTGGAGAACAGGGCTCAGGACAGTCCTCTGTTAGGACAGCATCCCAGGCCCCCACCATCCATATCCAGGTGCCAGCCCTGCCGGAGGGCAATTTCATCCCCTCCCACTAGCCAGACACATGGTTCTCTCTGTGCCTGTCTGTCTCAAGCAGTTGCCCCCTCCCCAACACGCTGCCTACCCCATGCCCATCTCAATCTCCCATCTTCCAGAGCCTCGTTCAAGCCCCACTTTCTCTACAGCACCTGTCCTGCCCAGATTCCTTCCTCTCACGGTGACGACCCCAGGGCCATGCTCAACACCTGGACAATTGGGTGGGCCAATCTCAGCCAGCAAAACTGACCATGCCTCCTCTGAGCTCTAGTTTATAGACTAAACATTTGTGTGTCCACTCCCCACCCTCAAATCACCAGCCTGATGGTATTTGGAGGTGGGGACTTTGGGAGGTAATTTAGGTCATGGAGGTGCAGCCTGTATGCATGAAATCAGTGCCTTCATAAAAGGGACCTCAGCTCATTACTCCTCTTTCTGCCATGTGAAGATATGAGATGTCAGGCTGCAACCTGGCAGTGGGCCTCACCGGAACCTGGCCACGCTGCTACCCTGATCACGGACTTCCAGCCTCCAGAACAGTCAGAAATAAATGTCTGTTGTGTATAAGCCACCTAGTATCATACTTTGTTATTGCAGCTTCAACTGCCTAAGTCTGTCTCTTCCTCTCTCACCCATCACACAAACATACAAGCACACACACACACCTCTAAGGTCCAAGAAGAGAATCTCATGAAAGATCAATTTGAAATGATCCACTCTAGTATTCTGGCCTGGAGAATTCCATGGAGTATAGACCAAGAGGTCACAATGAGTCTGACACAACTGAGCAACTTTCACTTTCCCTTTTTCAGAAACAAGAAGCACCCCTGATGGAAAGGGTCTCACTTTGGATGGAGAGACACCTTTGAGAAGTAGATAGATGGCGGTGTGAACAGTCTATGAACTGCTGGTTCCAATCTTAAAATGGGGCTCAGAACTGAGGCGTTTTCTCTCTTCCCTTTAAGCCTCTCCATCTCAAATTCACACTGACGCCACTTTGAATCATTTGCTTCTTTATGACTTTTCTATCTACCCCTTTTCTAATAGTCTATTTAAAGCTGGAAGATGAACCTCATTTTTTTCGAAGTGTAATTGGAGAGAATTTGCATGATCCACGCGGTAACAAGTGGGTCCTGAATTATGTATGATCCCCTCTAATGGGCCAGAGCTTGTTTGGAAAGTGTGATCTTATAAACTACCAGGTTTGCGTTTTATGGCAAATTGAATACCATTCCCCCTTCTTGCTTTACATATTCTCCTAATTAGGGGAGATAAAATAGATTTTTGACCTGAAAAAAAGTGATTTCTTTCCAAGAGCCCACATTTGTATGGAAAATTAAGCTCATTTCAGTCAGCTGCACCCTCTAATTTAGAGCCGTTGTCAGCATAAAGTAGCATCATAAAAGATTTCCCCATCAGGAGCTCTTACGCAATCAAGACCTTAAGGTGACATTCTCAAGTTCAGGAAGGACAGTGAGGCTTGCTCCCCCAGTGGCCTCAGAAAGCCTGGTGTGAGGCTTGCATTTCACTAAGAGTGATTTAAATCTTGTCTGTATTTTGCTTATCTGTTCCTTGGGAGGCAGAACACTTGACATTAATAATAATTGCTCCTCCCCCTTGAACTTAACAGCGCTCCAGGCAGGTGAGCCAGCTGCTTTTGTGACTCAGTCAGGCTTGAGGTGGCTCCTTGGCGGCACCTGGTCCTTCAGAAGTGATGAAGCAGCTGTCCCAGGTGTCCCCGGGGAGCCTGAGTGGTGGTGGTCCTTCCCATCCTTCTTTATGGGTATACAGAGGGGCAAGAAGGAGGGGAAAAGTTTGGGGGGAGAGGGTGATGAGATGTGAGTCTTCCCAGAGTTGGGGGGTGAGGGAATATAACCAAGCAGGACTCTATGAGGCCTTTCCAGAATAGACCCCCACCCAAGTCCTCTGCCTGCCTTTTGTCTGTAGCAAAAACTTTAGTCAAAGAATAACTGTAATCAGAGAAATGAGAAAATACAGAAAGAAAAGAAAACAGTCAAGCAGGACAAAATACTCATAGTTCAGTTATTAAACAAAGTCAAGGACCTTTAGTTCTTCCTTAAGGGCTGTAGATAATATTCTGAGCCATGTTCTGTGAGCTGTTTTGCAGATACCAAAACCCCACCAGGTGGAACAAGTTTACTGTATGCTGTCCACGAGCACGTGGACCGCAGGCCAGTTGGAACCAGAAGGTTGATGATGCTGACTCTTGATTACCTCACCACCAACCAATCAGAAGACTGTCCACGAGTTGATCACGCCCTGCTCCATGAACACTAAGGCCTCACTACCCCCGCTAGGGCGGGACACACAGTTTTGAGGGCATTAACCTGCCGTGGCCTCCTTTGCCTGGCAAAGTAATAAATCTATTTCTTTCTATTACATCATCCAAAACTCTGTCTCTGAGATTTAATCCGGCACCAATGCACAGAGGCTGAATTTCAGCAACAGGAAGTCTGTAATTATCCAGGAAGTATCAAAGCACTGTGATCCTAGGTAATGGATTCCCTGATTTCTGCTCTCACTTCAAGTGGGGAGAAACTCTTCTTTCAGACTTTAAAACCCCCTTCCCATCGCTATAGGCAGTAGATAAACACTGATTCTGTAAAGAGGCCATACACACAGACTGTGTGGGTTCAAGGGAGAAAGCACCAGAATCAGCCAGCCATTCTCAGGGTGAAATAGCAACAATTCCAACCCTTCTGGGACCCATAACAAGAGCCTGAAATGGGAAGCGGACAGGCTAAAAGCAGTGGGTTAGGTTCTCAGTGAGGAAGATCTCACCTCCCTCTGCCCTGCAGCTGCCTTATTCGACCGCCGGTCCGGCCAGCAATTCCTCTGAGTGCAGCTGCCGATGGAGTGTCCTATCCCCTGAGAGGGACCCCCTAGGGACCCATAGACATGAACCCCAACAAGACAGTCACATCAGAACACAGAGAGACAGACTGGGAGTGGCAAACTGACTTTGGACGGGCCACAAGTTCAGTGCTCTGGACTTTTGGGCCATTTGGTCTCCGCTGCAACTGCTCAATTAACTGTTTGTGGCATGAACGCAGCCACAGATGATAAGGCATCAGTGTGACTGCGCGCCAAGAAAACTGTTTATAAAAAGAGGCAGTGGGCTGTATTTGGCCCACAATCTGCCACCCCTGGACTGTGGCAGACCCACCCTGCACATTGCAAGCTTAAATAACCTATCTGGAGTACATCCATGATCCAGAAAGTTGCTTATGGGATAAGATACACCTGCTTGTCTTTCTGTGCCTCTCAAGGCCTTACTCCTGATTATCTGCTAATAACTCCTGTGAATTAGAACCTGCACCTCCCCCAGTCAAAGCCCCTCGCATGTTGAGCAGAACCAAGAGGTGCAAGACAAATGCCCAGCTTCTTAGAACATAGCTCTGGCTCAGTGATACCCTGCAATTTATAATTCCTGTAATTTACAATTCCAAGCAGAAAAACTTCTTTGAAGAAAATGTCTACATCCAGTTTCAGGGCTCCTTGAGTTTTCTCCAAGAGCAATGGGAGGAGGGTCTTTATGTAACTAACAAGCCTCAGGGGATTTCTCTTAGGAACAAAAGCATCTTCTTTGTCCAAAGAAATACACTTTTCTCCCCTGAGAGGAGAAACATGCTCACAGCTATTCACCAAGATTCCAGAATAAGTCTTAGGGCCCAGAATAAGTCTGCAACCACCACAAACACTGCCCCCAGCACAGGATAACCCAGCATCACAGCTTGACAAGGGCAAGCGAGGGAAGGGCAGCCCCTGGGACAGAGCACAGGCTGCAGCTCCGACTCAGATGCGGAACTGGAGGAGGTCACACCCGGGCAGAGACTGGAGGGTGGGTGGCAGTTAGTCAGGCGAAGGGACAGAGAAGGAAAGAAAACTTCAGGCAGAGGAAACAGCAACTGCTGCTGCTCCCCTCGGAGAAAAAAGAGCCCAGAGCTTTCTAGAATTTGAAAGAGGTTCAGTGAGATTTGAGGGAGGAGCCCAAGGATGGTTCTGCAGAGGTAATGAGGGTCCAGATGATGAAAGATAGGGAAGGTCGATTTAGGACATTTGGAAGAGAGTCCGTGAAGCATTTTAGGCAGAAGGGGGATGTAATACGTTTTGCCTTTGTTAAGAGCAGTGATTAGGTTGGGACTTCCCTGGTAGTCTAGTGGTTAAGACTTTGCCTTCCAAGGCAGGGGTGTGGGTTCGATCCACACCCCTGGAGCCAAGGGTCAGGGAGCTAAGATTCCCTCAAGGCCAAACAACCAAAACTGTAACAAAAGCAATAGTGTAACAAATTGAATAAAGACCTGAAAAACGGTCCACATTTGAAAAAAGAAAAAAGAGTCACGATTAGAACTCATGGAGCATTTATCTCTGCACCAGGACCTGGGCTCTGCACTTTGCAAGCACCACCCCATTCATCCTTGGGAACAGCCTGGTGTAATAGCAAAGAGAGAGGGGCCTCGAAGTAGACCCCCAGGCCACACAGCTGAGAGGGAAACCCGGGCTCCGGATGCTCCTCTGGCTCAGATGTCAGAACTGAGCCCGCAGACCTTTTGTATCTTCAGCACGATATGAACAACACAGAGCAAAAGCCGGAAAAGACAATAACTGATATTCAGGAGATGCTCATTTCATGGCTAATTTCTCCAGACTCAGAATGTATCACTTTTGTGCAGTCGCTGAAATGGACTCAGTCAAATAATAAAGAGCATTTAGAAGCTATGAAGAAGAAAGAGGGGGATAATTAAGCCACACGACTTCGCTCAGCATGAAACAAAGAAGTCACTCAAAAGAATTTACCTTTTCCTTGAAGGAAAAAGGGAGAGAGAAGTCAGCGCTTTGTTTGCTCCCGTTTGCCTTTGAGATGTCAAACTTATTTTTCACATCTTAATTCTCCACTGAGTTTTTTTAGTTCGCGGAGGGTAGGAGGTGGGGTACCGGTTCTGCTCAAGTGCCCTGGTGTGGACTTCCAGGAAAAGGCCAGTGTGCGCTGCTAGAAAAGGAGGGATGCTCTGCCCCTCGCTGGAGGCTTCAACCACAGCCTGTCAGCAACCCCAACTGCGCCTCTCCAATTGACTTTTCCCTCTGAAATATCAAGAACATAGGCCATTACCGTTTTCTTTAAAAGTAAGAAGATTTTTAAAACTACCAGATAACACAGGGGTAGATGGCTGCCTGCAACGCTTGGAAAAATAATGTGGAATGGTGACGGGTGAGAAACGCTAAGAATCTCTAATTTCACAAACATTCCTGGTCCTTCTGCTTTGACAGAAGCTCAGAGCTTGACCCAAGTTCAGTCACTGTTGAAAGTGAAAGTTGCTCAGTCATGTCTGACTCGTTGAGACCCCATGGACTGTCCATGGAATTCTCTAGGCTACAGTACTGGACTGGGCAGCCTTTCCCTTCTCCAGGGGATCTTCCCAACCCAGGGATCGTACCCAGGTGTCTTGCATTGCAGGCAGATTCTTTACCAGCTGAGCCACAGGGGAAGCCTAGTCACTGTTTAAGCATGATTATAAGATAGTAAGTGTGTTTTTTCGGTCAGTGTTTTACTTTCTGATCTTTCTTTTTTTGGATCTACTGATGGCCCTAGTGGTAAAGAACCTGCCTGCCTGAGCAGGACAGGTAAAAGACTCAGGTTCAATGCCTGGGTCAGGAAGATCCCCTGGAGAAGGGAATGGCAACCCACTCCAGTATTCTTGCCTGTGAAATCCCATGGATCAGAGAAGCCTGGCGGCCTACAGTCCGTGGGGCCTCAAAAGAGTCGAACATGACTTATGGACTAAACAACAACAAATGGGATGTTACCATTAAACAAGTCATTTAGCCTCTGTGGGACTCAGCTCCTCATTTGTAAATGACAAGAACATCTCTCTTATAGGAGCTTGTTTAGGGTAATATAAAACTTTGTGCAGAAAACTTCTGATAAACATGAGGAGACACTATTCACATAGGAAGGATGATTATTTTTCCATTTCAGGAATGTCTTCTGTGGTCCAGTGACACATTCTCAGGAATCCTGCCGAATCCTAGGTGGTGATGCCAGGAGGGTCCTGGGGCCAGATGGCTCTGTCCCATAATGTTAACTGTGACCTAATTCTCATGACCTAGCCATGAGAATCCAGAAGTAAAGTGAAAATGTATACGAAATACAGTTCATTTTATAGTCCTATGAAATAGCATTGTTCGGAGCATTCAATTGTATAATACATTCATATTAAGGGTGAAAACAAAGCATTTCTGGAATCTTAACTCACAGTCAGGGTTATAACCTTCCAGGTAGGAGACCAGGAGGATTCTTCCCTAGGAAAAATGTGCAGGATCTGGGATTTAGGAAGTGTTCAATAAACGTAAATGCTTCCTTCTGGTGCAGTTTGAAATGGTCTTGTTTCTGTGCAGAATATTTCTTTTGGAGCAAATGTCTCTCAGGATTTTTTTTTCTGGTGAACCAGGTCTTTCTCCTTTTCTGTCTCTCTCTGTCTCTCCCTCTCTCTCTCTTCCCTCCTTATCTCTCTTTTGTTAGCCCCTCTCCCTGTCCTCTCCCCCTCCTCCCTCTCTCCTTTTCCATCCTCTCCCTCTGTAAGTCTCCACAATTTTGAGTTTTGGACTGGCACAACCCTCTACTGTGTGACCTTTGCCCTCTTCACACTCAGCACCTATGTGTGGAGTGTCTTCCCTGAGCTCAGCCCTTTGACACCTTACGTTGGTTCATTGAATCCTGATGACTCATGAGGTAGTGACCACTGCTCCCATTTTGCAGATGAGAAGAGTGAGGCTCAGGGAGAGTCAAAGTCTCACCCAGGATTTTACCATCAGTGATAGAACCGGACTGAAACCCAGGCCTCCAACCTCGCTGTCCTTTCTGCTCCTTTCAGAGTGGGGTGGACGGCACATAGCCCTTGATCTGCTTCCTACTCTATACTCCAGAGGCTTGGTATGATGTCATTCTGTTTTAAATAATTTCAATCAACGCCTCCAAGGGCAGTGGGGGAAGGTGTTTGGAAGTTCATTTCATGAAGGCTTGGCCTTATTTGGATAAAGAACCAAGATACTTTATGTATGATGTTAACAGAATCGATTATCAGCAAAGCTTTTTTTTTTTTTTCTAGTAACAGGGACAATCTGTATACTGAGGCCAAGTGAAAAAGTGAGACCTCAGCAGGAGTGTTCCTCCCGGGTAATACCCGCTCCTCCAACAGGGAAGGGGAGTGGGTGCTGGAGAAGAGTCCTCGACCGACAGGACAGAGTCGGGCACCATGGAAACCCAGATGTTATCACATCTGTACAGGTTTTTCCTCCTCTTCCTGGAAAGAGAAATAACGAGCTCTTGAAATTCAAATTCCCATTGACTCTGAAGTCATGAGCATATTTAAAAACGGTGTGAGGCTGTGACATTTACAACCCCTAAATTCATGTCAGAGAATAAATCCAATTACTGAATAAGAAGCGGCCAGGCATCTCCAGCCCTGTGGGGGGGAGGGGGGGGGCAGGCTCCAGCAATGATAATATTCAGAAAATGCTGGGAGGTGCAGGCTGGGGGTGACCACCCTCGGCAACCTAGCCTTTAGACACCTGCAGGTGTGTTTAAAAATCGGGGGGAAACAGACCCAGCAGCAGAGAGGAGAGAATAGGACCCCCGGGGGACACAGCCTCCTTGCTTGTCAACCCCCACCTGCGTGGCCCGCTGGGCTCTGCCTGCAGGCACAGGTGTGTGGGCAGCAAAGTGAACGTCACATTCTGGGACAGGCATGTGCCTTTCTCAGCCAGAAATGCATCCTCATTAAGACAAAATAAGGCTCCCGCCTATGACGTCAGGGGTGCTTGGCTGCACTGCCACAGTGGGGCCCTTCATCCAGGAGCTGAATATGCTCACCTTGGCAGGGCTGACAGGTAAGCATGTGAGAGCCACGTCTCTGGCCACCTTCCACGCTGAAGACACACCTGCCAGTTCTGTGGGTAGGGGTGGGGGCCCTTCCCATCAGTCACCCTGCCCAGCCTGGCTAAAAACGCTAAATACCTCCCATCCTCTGGGGGTCCAGTGGGGGGGCTCATCCCAGCCTGCTGGCTAGAAAAGCTCCCTGTGTCTTTTCTCTCCAACTCCATCCACCCAAGTCCAAAGAAGATGAGGAAAGGGGAATGTGGAGAGAGCTCTGTGGGCTGAAATAAACACCCACCTTCCAGAGACCAGAAGAGCATCTTGGTTTTACTTTTTGAATTAACTTCCAGCACCTGGATAAGAACAAAGAAAAGGTTGAAACTTGAGAAGAATAATTTCTCCATTTTTCTAATAGGTTTCATGCCTAGAGGTGGAGAGGAGGATGCTCAGGTATTCATCCTGCCCTGCCATCCCACCAAAAATCAAGCAGGTTTTGAGTTTGAGTTCTGGGAAAGAGATAAACTGACCCACAGACGATACTAGTTCCCCTAGCATGGTGAAATGTGTTCAGGGTGGTTTTCTGCTCTCAGAAAGTCTCTTGTCACCCAGATAGGTTAGAAGCTTCCAGTAGCCTAATGTTGTGATCAAACTCTTTGTGGTTCCATGAGATTGAACCACGTGCCCAACACCCTTCTAGAATTCCTTATCTAAGGCTCCAAAGACCCTGTGAAGTCAATCAGTTCAGTTTAGTTGCTCAGTCATGTCTGACTCTTTGCAATCCCATGGACTGCAGCACACCAGGCTTCCCTGACCATCACCAATTCCCAGAGCTTACTCAAACTCATGTCCATCGAGTCAGGGATGCCATCCAACCATCTCATCCTCTGTCATCCCTTTCTCCTCCTGCCTTCAATCTTTCCCAGCATCAGGGTCTTTTCTAATGAATCAGTTCTTTGCATCAGGTGGCCAAAGTATTGGAGCTTCAGCTTCAGCATCAATACTCCCAGTGAATATTCAGCACTGATTTCCTTTAGGATGGACTGGTTTGATCTCCTTGAAATCCAAGGGGCTCTCAATAATCACCCTCATTTTACCAACAAGAGCTCTGAGGCCCAGGGAACCTGGGGTCACGCTGCAAATTTGGGACTGGGAGCTGGGAGGCTGGACTTCATTTCACTCTCAGCCCAGATCACTGATTGTCTCAAATCACAAGGCAAAGAAAAGGCAACATTGCTTAATGGAGTGAAAAGTCGCAAACAACTTCAGAACAGGACAGGACTGGGTGGTCATTGCGTGGACATTCCCTCTACTCCAGGCGGGGCTGGCATCCTGCGCTTGGGGCCGCTCGGGCCACAGTTGCTCCCTCTGGGATCTCAGAGGTGTGGCCATGGTGTGACCTGCCTCCAGACGCCCTTGGTCAGACTATCGTTTCTCCCATGACCTGGTCTCAGGGCCCTCACGATCACCCCCATGCACACACGCAACTGCAACCTCACACAACGACACGTGTCCCGTGAATCCTGCAGCACAGCCGCAGCCCAGGAAGCACCCTCTGCCCCAAATCTTCATCGCCCGGGTATCAGCCACCTTGGCAAACCATCGTGGGCCTGAGGCCATCCAAGGTCATTTCCAGATCGGGCCGACCCAGAAAAGCCTGCCACAGACATAGTGTCAAAAATGTCTCTCCCCTAAATCCCCAGAACCCCCCAACCTAGGTAATGAAAATATGGCATTTGTTACTAAAGGAGTCTCCTCCAGGCCTGACTTGTGTGTCTACTACCGGCCCCAGTAGGGCTCCACTCATACAACCTGGACTGAGCAGCAGGCTAGGTGAGGCCCTCAGGGGGACCGCAGGGCCCTCAAGAGCCCATCCAAGGCCCATCCAAGGCAGGAGTGCCCCTGCGGCCACAGAAGCATAGGTGCTGGCCCGCGTTTAGGTCTTCACCTAACAAAAGCAGCAGAATCAAGGAGAAAGGGCAGACTTTGCTGGCTCTGGGTTCAAATCAGATTTCACCAGGAACCAGTCCCGTCTGTTACAACACAGAAGGTCACATCGCTTTGTGAGATATGTTTTTCGAGCATCACAGTGTTGAAGTGACAGCAGCAAGCTTTCTCACGATTCAAGAGAAGGCCACAGGCATACATGCAGGCCTGCAGATAAAAGCCGACTGTTTGCAGAAGTGCCTTTCTTTACTGCAAAGTGGCTGGCTTAGAAGCTACTAGAATTGCTACACTTCCCAAGAGGTTAAGCTTTCTGTTGAAGCTGTGAGTGGAGCTGATACCCTGTATTAAAACAGTGGATGAACAAAGAAGGCTACACCTTAAGTAGGTTTTTAATTTGGATGAAAAATGGTCTCCAGAACCTAATCTCAATGGAAGATGTACTATGCCCCAAGTTTAAGGCAGCAAAGAACGAGTTGCCTGCACTCCTGGTGCAAATATCGGTGAAGTTAAAATGAGATACTCTGCTGGTACTCTTATTACTAATTTTTATGGTGTCTTCAGCTTTTCAGTTGCTGTAGATTTTGAGTAGTCTGCTTTTAAGCTTATTTTCCTATAAGGCTGATAATTTTTATTAGGCAATTTTGAAGAACCCAAGGGTTTTGGGGGCTTCCCAGGTGGCACTTGGGGTAAAGAACTCACCTGCTAATGCAGGCTAGACCTAAGACATGCCGGTCCAATCCCTGGGTCGGGAAGATCCCCTGGAGAAGGGAAAGGCAATCCACTCCAGTATTCATTCTTGCCTGGAGAATCTCATGGACAGAGGAGCCTGGAGAGCTGCAGTTTATGGGGTCTGAAATGAGTCAGATATGACTTAGCAACTAAACAACATCAAAATATGCTGTCACAGCAAAAATGCACAAATATATGTGTGTACAAGTATGTAAATGAGTGTATGTGTATGTGTCCATAACTAGCATGTAGTAGGTGATTTGTAAATGGAGACTTTCACTTTGAATTCATCTCTAATCTGCATCTGGTGTTCCCGTTGAGACCTGGTGCTGAAAGAATTCAGAAAAGCTGAGATTGCTGGAAAGAGACATGTCTGGGGCTGGGCTTGTGCCACACAAACAGAAGAGTCTGGGGTGAGCCTTAGCCCTGACTTGAGGGACCAGAGGGTACTGGCTAACTGGCTGTGACCCTCTTACTGAAGCTCTGACTCCTGTCAGTCAGAATTCCTGCTGTGGAAATGTGAGGGCATTTTCCTGTAGGCCAGTGCTTCTCCAAACGTGGTAGTCCCCTCATCCGCACCTGTATCATCAGCAGCACCCGACAACTTTTAGAAAGGCAAATCTCAGGGCTGACCTGCTGCATGGAGGTTCTGGGGGAGGGGTGTGGCCCTCACCTGGCTTTCACCAGGCCCTCCAGGGGATTCTAACCAACCTGACGTTCAAAAACCAATGATCTAAAGAGAAACCGAATACTTCCTTTGAAAATCCCCAAGTTGGAGACACCACTCCAACTCGTTCATTTATTCAGTTATCCATTTGCCCCTTCAACAAATATGCATTGAGTATCTATGATGAACTAGATACTGTTTTAGGTGCTGGAATGGCTAAAACAGACAAATATCCCTGTTGTTTTGGATTGATAGAAAGTAATAGTTAAGCTATCTGACTCAGGAACCAGCCTGCCTGGTCTGGGTCTCAGCCTCACTGCTCTCTGGCTGTCTGATGTGAGTTATGTTACTTAAATACCCCATGCCTCAGTTTTCCCATCAGTGCAATGGGATAATAATGATGCCTGATTCATAGAGTTGTGATGAGGGTTAGATGGCTATTTAAAACCCCACCTAAAAGACAGGAAGCACTTGAAGTATGAGTTAAATGGAATATCTAGTATAATATATCAAGTATAATAACAGAGGTCATGGTAAGTCCGATTTCAGAAGAAAATGTGATGCACGTCTTCTGTAAGAAACCTTTGTGATGACGTACAGCAGAAGGCAGACTCCTGATATGAGTCATTTACAAAGATAATCACATAAAAACCAAGAGCCAGCTTCCCCCATGATGTGCAGCTTAGCTAGGTATCTGCCCCTGCGGCTCCTCTAGGCCAGGGAGGGTCTGTCTGTCCCATCCTGGTTTAACACATCAGAACTGAGGAGGATCCTAGGGAAACGTGTCCGAGGACCTGATGACCAGACCTCCAAGCATAAGGAAACCACCTGCTCCCTGTCACCCTGGAAGGCAGAGCCGGCAGATGGGGAGACATTCCTGGGAGGCAGGTGTGAACTCCAGAAAAGGGGGGCATTGCTCAGAGTGAAGGCTTTGCAGCCAGCCTCTGCACAGATGTCCCCCTGGGGCTGACCGCACTGTTTTCTAGGAAATCTGCTTGGAGAGAGAAGGCTGGATCACAAGGCCCCCCTCACACCCTGTAACTGATCAAATCCTCAGACTGAACCTATTTAAAATATCTACCCCTTTCCCGTTCAGCAGAGGCAGCTCTGAGCTCACCTGTGCTCATCGCCCCCGGCTGCTGCAGCCCCCAAATATGCCCAGATGGCTGGGCATCTTGAGAGATGTAATGGTTGCATCACTTCATGAGTGAATGAGGAGTAAACAGTTCACTTTCCAGGTCTCCTGTTGAGTTTAAACATAAGACAGCAGGCTCCGATCAGGAGAAACCTGGCAGGTTTTTACCTGGGGCCCAAAGCTAGGCTAAATACTGATTTTGAGACAGAATTTTAAAAAAGGCAGAGTTGAAGGTACATGCTTCCAGGCTCCAAACATTAGTCTGAGAACTGCGCTCCTCCTGGTATTCAGCTCTGGGCCGAGGGCAGGAGGGAGGCTGAGAACGCTCAGACTGCCCTCTGAGCCTCCAGGATCCAGCTGGGGAGGAGACGGACACATGTAACGGCCCAGTAAGCATTTAACCACTGGCCTGAGACCTCACTGGGTGGTATCCATCCCCACGTGATTCTGTGTGCCGGGGGCCCAGGGACCGTCAGGCTCTGCTGCGGAAGAGGCACCAGCTAGTCAGAGGACAGATGGTTGTCTGTGATCACCAGGGTCCCTGCAACAGCCGCAGGTTGGAGGAAGGCGAGGGGCAGGGTCTTAAACCCAGTCTGAGGGGTGGGGTGCCTGGAAAGCTCCCAGGAGATGAAGCACGACCTCAGTTCTGGAGAACAAGTCAAGGATGCAAGGGCCGGCCATGCCAGGCCGAGGGCAGCCCCCGTGTGGGCAAAGTACTGGGGGCGTGCTCGGCTGAGGGTGGCTTCCGTGAGCTGGGGGCCTCCTGGGCAAGGGGACCCAACCTGAGCCATGAAAACGAGACAGGATTAGCCCAGGGCCCTGAGCCTGGCAGCACGCTGTGCTGTGGTCAGTTGCTCAGTCATGTCCAACTCTCTGTGAACCCGTGGACTATGGCCTGCCAGGCTCCTCTGTCCATGGGGATCCTCCAGGCAAGAAAAGTGGAGTGGATTGCCATTTCCTTCTCCAAGGGATCTTCCTGACCCAGACATCAAACCTTTGGTCTCTTATGCCTCTTGCATTGGCGGGCAGGTTCTTTACCACGAGTGCCACCTGGGAAGCCTGGCAGCATAAATAGAAGGAATTCCACTCCAACAAGTCACCTACTTGAAAGCTAAGCCCAGCCCCTGCAGTTCCGAGGAGGATAGTGGCTGAGGTCTCAGCTCAGCCCTAACGCCAGTGTTGACTGGATTTGAGATTTCTTCATCTAAATTCACAGCTTAGGGATTTCTTTGTGTGCGTAGTCGCTTCAGTTGTGTCTGACTCTTTATGACCCCATGGACTGTAGCCCGCCAGGCTCCTCTGTCCATGGAATTTTCCAGGCAGGCATACTGGATGGGTTGCCATTACTTCTTTACCTAAGTTCTTAGAAATCAGACCTAATGACTAAGGGAGATTCTATTGCTTATTCTCTCATTTAAGAAAGAGAAAACTATCTTAGACTCAAATCTTTGCTGCTCATCAACTCAGTTTTTTTGAGCATGGATAATGTACCTGGTATCAAGTGTTTTGGTTTATAGCTACATGGTCATTAGCCTGAATGGATCCTGGTCAGCAAGATACAGCTTGCCCCAAATCTCACCAGTTCCAGAAAGCCTTCCTAACTTTCCAAGTTGCAGGACCCCTCTGTTCCCTTAGGGCTGACTATAAGGTTAGAGTCACAAACTTTAACCCTGCATTTGCAAGCCTATTCATTCAGGCATTGCTGGAGGGGGCTGGGAGCAAAGCCCATCAAGTTCAAAGCTCATGGCCCACGGCAGGACTTATCAATTGTCTCTAAAATGAAGACAAGGTTTTCTTAACCCAGGGGCAAGTAGCTAGCTGTTCAGTAGAAGCTCATAGGGTATGCAGGTTGTACAGGGTGAGAACAATGGAAGCCAAGTTAGAGAGGTCGGGGTTCAAGAAATAACTTCTCCAGTTTACAGCTCCTCCAATGAGAGCTGTCTCTACAGAAGCAAAGGTAGATGGACAGAAGGCAAGTCTGCGATCCACGGTAAGGCAGGCGAGAAACCATGAGCCCCAGATGGTTCAAGGTGGTTTCTAGGCTCACAAAGGTGACACTCCAGGACACTGGAGGAAATGGCCAGAACTTTCAGAGCCAATCAAAAAAATAGAAAATAATTTGCAAAAGTGAGGGCAGGCAAAAATTCAGGAACTGCAGTCCAGTTAGTTTCATGGCAGTTGCTGGCAGAAATCTATCAATGGGGGATCAGCCAGATGGTATGTGTGTGTAAAGCGGTGCTTAGAAATGTTCTAGGGACAGAGTTTAGCTTGTATGAGCAAAACATTTGATAAAATCCTTTTTTTTTTTTTTTAAGCAAGATGGTAAGGATGAGATGAGTGCAGTGGTCTGAGGGTGGGGAGCTTGTAAGGCCATTTGTGGGAGAGCAGACAAGGTCTGCGTTGCTCCTGCAGGTCCCGTGAGTGGGTTTTGTTTGGAGGCAGGTTTTTGTCCTTGCTTTCAAATAATCAGAGTTGTTCAACAGCTCAGTGAGATACTCTGAGAGTGAGCTCTCCGTCACTAGAGGTAATCAACTAACATTCACATTAACATCTGCTGGCACTGCTCTAGAGGTAAGCATAGTGTTGGGGTCTAGAGTGAGAAGACCCAAACTCCAGGATTCACTTGCCAGTTGCTACCTGTGTGACCTTGGGAAGTTCACTTTACCTCTCTGATTCTTGTCATCCTTCTATATAAAGTGAGGATAAACCTTTATAGAAAGGTTATGAGTTACAGAGAGGTTGTAAGTTGTAAGTTATAAGATGATGTTCATAAAAGCATTTTATAAACTAAAAGATGCCATACTAATGTGTGTTATCGTTAAGATTTTAGGAGCTTGGAAATAAAGGACTCTTGAGGCTGGTAGCATTTCGTGCACACTGCAGGATTTGAGGCTGGCAGTCTGAAGCCTGGATGGAAATAAAGTGCCGTGAAGCACATCGCGCCAGCTCTGGCACGCAGCGCACAGATTATTACTCAAATTCCTCATTCAGTTGCAATGATTATTTTAAAGCATCAAGGCTGGGTTGGTGTATCAGCTTGCAAGTTGGCATATTTTTAGTTTGGTTTACTCCAAGTTGGAAAAATGATGGATTGGGTATTCTAGGTCCACAGACAGTCAATGAAATTCCCCACCTAATTAAAGAAATTGACAGATGGAAATGAGTTTCATGACCCTAGAGCCCCAGCTCACTGATGGGCTTGGAGCGAGGTCGTGGGCGGTTCACAGGGCCTCTGTGGGGAGAAGGATGTCTGCAGCTGGACAGGGCGCTGTCCTCTGTCCCTCGGAGGGGCTGCAGAGACGCCGTGTTTTGGAGGCGGCTTCTCAGCTGGGACTTCCAGGAGCTGGCCGCAGAGTCCGGCAGATAGATCCAGCTGGAGGAGCTCGTTCCCGGGGCATGGAGGGCATGACTGCAGCTCATTCTCATTTGCTATGTCCTCCACTTCCTGGTATCTTTCCATCAGGGAGGATTCTTTGAGCAGCTAACTCTACTCAGCAAAGCTTCCTCTCTCCTGGGAATGAGATCTGGGCCCAGCCTTGTCCTCAGACAGGATCCTCTGGACCTAAGAGCCCCCAGAGCCGAGGCACTGAGCTGACCCTGCATTTATCACTGCTGGTCCCCTTGGGTTCCAGCCCTGCAGCTGCGGGCCCTGGGAGGGTAGCAGATCTGGTGAATGGAGCCCAGGAGATGTATCAGGAGAGGCTGCTTCCTTCACTCTAAGGGATCCCCACAATAAGAGGATGGTTGAATCGAGTGACTCCTAAGACCATTTCCAGTGTCCTAAGGTGTTACAAGTTTGCAGAGGAGTAAAATTTCTAAAATATCGGAACACTACATAGCACAACGGCATTAGTGTTTGGGTGTGCCATTTAACGACCTGAGCATCCTTGGAAAAGCACTATTTCTCACCAATGCTTCATTCTGCATCCATAAATAAGAATGAAATGCTCACCTCCCAGAAGGAATTTAAGTTCTAGAGAAAAATATGCATGTCAAGTGCCCCAAAAGCTTGACTGGCACATAGTAGAGACTCAATAAATGTTTGTCAGTTCCTTTGCCCTATGTTTCTGACAAGAGCTTCTATTTTCCTTCAAGACAGTTTAAGGACTCACTTGTTGGAAGGCCTGACAGGTAACATATTGGGAAGGAGGACGGTCTAGGGCTGAAGTGAGAGAGGCTGGTTCTCATCTAATCCTCTTCGGTGGGAAGTTCCCAAGACCACCGCCCTGGCACTGAGCACGCCTTCCTCTCCACACTGACTTTTCTGAACCTGTGAGCTGAAGGTATCCTGCCAGGACTCCAGAAAGCAGGGCCACGCATCTCTAAGCTGGGCTGTATTCTGGATGCTGCATTTTTCAGGCATGATATTTGCAAGGCTCTGCATTCCTAGATGTAGTAAATCTTCCTTCTTCCTGCAGAAATAATTGCCATATATGCATAAAAACGATGGTTGAAAAAATTTCAGCCCGCTTCTCTGTTCCCTTTCTACCACATAACGTTCCTACAGATCCTGCCCTGGTTGCCCAGATGGTCTATAAGAAGAAATCAACAACTACTCATCACCAGGCGTTTCTTGGTGCCAAGGCACACAGAAGGTTTATGTTTCACAATGGAAAGGTAAGTGTCTTGAACAAGGCAGAACCAGGGGTAATAAAAGCTCCTGTTATTTCATAGTCTCTTTCACAGTGGTAGGTTTTATTCTAAATCTCACTAGATGCTTGACAAGCATAAAAAGCAACCATTTCCGGCCCCAAATATGTTGCCTTCTGAGTTCTTTTTGTTTCCTTGAGCTGAGCCAGCGAGGCAAGAGAAAGCTGTTCTCCGGGGGAGGGCAGTGACGCTGGGATAGATGTCACTGTTTGCACTGGAACCAGAACAGTAGCTGTGGGGGGCCTGAACCCCCCTTCCCAAGTCTCCTCCTTTAGCGGTTGGGGGGTGGGGCCTCTCCAGCAGGGCAGGGGGTTTAAGAGCTTGGCTGTTATGTGCGCCCTCCCAGGAAAAAAGCTTCCTAAGGCATCTCTCCTCCTTGAGTGTAACCTAGCTGAGGGCGTGGTCACCCCATGTTCAGCTCTGCTATTTCCCACGGTCTTGCTGTCATCAACCCAGGACCAAGGGACAATGGGAGATGGATGCCAAGCCCAAAGCAGCATGGCCCCAGGGCCCAGCAAGTGACTCCGCTTACTCTATTAACTGACAAAAGATGCTACCCACCACATAGAGTGTAAAGTTACAGCACTCCTCAAGCAGAGGCCTCCTTCTCTACCCTCTAAACCAGGACAAACACCTCCATACCGATCCAGGTGCTCCCCAGCTCTGAACCCTCTGCAGCCCCCAGTGCCTGTTCTGAGCATCCTTACGTCCTGACCTCTGACCTGCATCTGCTTCCTGGACCACCTCATCACCACCCGGGATTCCCCTTCCGCCGGTCCGATGATACTAACCAGGCACCATGAAACACAGGTGTCCTTTCTTCCCACTAGAAGCAAAATATCTAAATATCGCCTAGAAAGCCGCATCAAGCCCATTTTTGCCCCTTGAGATAAGAGCTGGTCTCCTAGCGTCAGATAAGCCCAAGGGCAGTCATGAGGACTGGGGGAGGAGGAGGGCAGAGGACTATGGTAGAAAGAGGGTTGGATCTCAAAGGAAAATACCCAGGTCCCATTCCCGCCTCTGCCGCTCACAGGCTGGGCGACCCTGGCTATGTCACTTAGCTTGTCTTCACCGTTGCTTCATCTGTAAGATGAGCTTAATAGTATGTACCTTGCACTGCTGTTTTGAGAACCCAAGGCTGGGAATGTGCCAGGCAAACTGTGGGGAAAAAGAAGAGAACTGATCCCCTCCTGGTGCACAGTCCCTGTCACTCCACACACCCAGGCGGCAGGAACAGAGCCTAGGGAAAAGCCAGGAGTCTGTCAGGACCTTCCTGCATCCGCCCTGCAAGGTCATCCCCCGTGAGCCGAGGGGGATGATCCCAGTAACCTCCATCCAGGACAGACCAGCTCCAGTCGCCTTGGGACCTGGAATCTTGAGCTTCTATAGCAATTACCCTTTTCTGGCAAACTCTCTGGCCCCTACAACTCACAGCACGCAGTTGACAGGCAGAGAGGAGCTAATAACCCCAGGGGGCTGAGGACCAGGGCTGTGGGATCTCATCACAATGGCAACTCCTGAAAGGAATGGCAAGGCCAAGGGGGGTGGGGATGGGGTGGGCTGGTTTTTCTTCTTTTTCTGCAAGTCTAAAAGTGAGGGAGGGGTCGGGTGAGAGAAGCCACCGAATACCAGCAGCAGACACAGTTCCAGGCCCCTGCGGGTGACCCAGCTACAAGATGGCGGAGCTGGGGCTGCACCCCCATCTGTCCTTCCTCTGCACAGGCTGCCCCGTGGCGGACACCCCAACTGGAGGAGCTGGTCTCTGCTGCACAGACCTCCCTGTCCCCTTCTTGAGGCTTCCAGCGACCTGTTCTTTGTCACTGACTGAAGATCTGAGGGCAGCCACCAGGCCCCAGGTCCCCATCACTTCTCCTGCTGGTATTGGGACCTGCTCCCCATAGTGCTGACCCACCCAGAGCCTGTCCCGATCCACCTCGGTGGGGGGGGGGGGGGGCAGGGAGGCTCCCTCTTGGGGGGCCCAGACACAAAGCCCAGAGCCCCGCCATGTGGAGAAGGCTCATCTGTAAGAGCCGGGAGTGAAACAGCAGGCAGGGGCCCTGGGGACTGTTGGTAAGAAATGACGGAGGGACTCGAGGAGCATCTGAGTCCCTAGACCCCTGGGGTTCCCAGAGGCCCTCAGACCCTGTCCTTTCTGAGGTTGGTTACAGCCCCTCCTGTCACTCTGAGCTGTCCTCTGTCAACAGCACGCACGTGTCCCCCACATCCCACACCGTCGGAAACTGGAGACCCCGGTTTGGTGTGGCAGCAACAATGTGCCCTTCTCTCCAGGATTTTCCATCACTTCTCCTGGGGCCTGGATGCCTCCACCCCTGAGAATAGGCTCAGAAAGGGCACCGGGGTCAGGGTGGGGGAATGTTGGGTGGGGGTGGGTGCGGGGGGTTGCCTGTCCACACCCCTGACACCCCTGGAGGGCCAAGTTCACCTGGAGCCCCAGCAGCGTCACGGCTCCAGGGAGCTCTCCCGCTCACAAGCTGGGGTCTTAACCTCTCTGTGCCTCAGTTTCCTCAACTGCCAGTTGGGGGCTAATACAATCCACCCCAGAGTTGTTGTCAGAATGAAAGGAGATGATGTGCTGTCCAGGGAAGATGGAATTTGAGCAGGAGGAGCAGGAGGGCTAAGTCCCGCCCCATCCCAGGCATTTAATAAACTGGGGATTACAAAGCAGTGATCCTCCACCAGAAATCAAACTAGGGGAGGGCACGGTCCATCCGTGTGCCAAGGATGCTCCAACTGGGGCAGCTGCTGCCCTGTAAGTGGGACTCCCACATTCCATTCATGGTGGGGACTCCCGGGTTAAGCCCAGCAAGTGCACCAACTCAGCCTCTTTCTTGGTTTAATGCTGGCTTCACTGGGGCCTCTGCCATCTAGAACCCAGCATGCCTCCCCTTGCGGAGCTTGTCATGAACAGATACAAGGAACCACTTCAACTCCAGCTATTAATTTAGCGGCAGGTTACATAAGTGATAGGCCCTTTCACTTCTCTCTTAAATTGCTCCTATTCACCTGCAGGTGAGGACCAGGGGAGGGGGTGGGAAAGAACCAGTCTTGACTGGTCACTCCCAGTCCGAGAACTCCAACCTCCTCCCCTCCTGTTGTCCAGCTGAGGCTTCCAGAATGGGGCTGGCCTGGAGAAAGGGGCCAGAGACATGGCCAACAAGATGAGAACCCAAAGACATAAACCCTGCCCCCTCCATGGGCTGTGGCTAACATCACGTGGGTCTCACCCTTAGATGTTCTAATATGATTGGTCAGGGTTGGGGGTGGGGACTCAGTGCCTGGTTTATTCTCCCCGGGTGATACCAGTCCTGACTGGTAACCAGTGGTTAACACTACAAGTCCTTGACATGTCCCGTGTCCTCACTGCAGTTTAGCTGGGTGATGCCAGGCTGTCTAGAGAGAATGTTCATGGTGGTCAAACCTCCTGCACCTTCTGTGAACTCTGGAATACCAGGGAAGGCTTGAATGAAGCCCCCGTGGTCTTCTGGGAGAAGTGGGGGGAGTCTCCATTTCAGGATTCAGGTCTCTAGTAGAGGGAAACGTGTGTCCCACCTTTCAGAAGGCTGGGCGTGTGAAAGGCTTGACAGTTCACAGATCCCTGAGCCACCATATCAGCAGTTCAGCATCAGAAGGGAGGGTGGAGAAGGTAGCCTAGTGTCACTCACATGTCCTCCAGGAAACGCGCCCAGGTTTGCCGGCCGAGGACCAAAACAGCTGTGCAACAAAGTGAAAGTGAAGTCGCTCCGTCGTGTCTGACTCTTCGTGACCCCATGGACTGTAGCCTACCAGGCTCCTCCGTCCATGGGATTTTCCAGGCAAGAGTACTGGAGTGGGTTGCTATTTCCTTCTCCAGGGGATCTTCCCAACTGAGGGATCGAACCCAGGTCTCTCACATATGTAGGTAGACGCTTTACCGTCTGAGCTACCAGGGAAGTCCAAAGAGCTGTGAGGACTGGTGCTAATACACTTAATACAGCATCGTGGCCAAGGGCTGGGTTCAGAGTCAGGTGACCTAAGATCGCATCATGGTTCCATTCCTTACTAGCTTTGTGTCCTCGGGCAAATCGCTTACCCTCTCTGGACCTCGTTTCCTCATATGGCTGTCATGAGGATGAAAGGAGTGAGTGAACTTAATAAAGCTTGCAGTGTGTGTTGGCGAGAGAATTTCTGCAGCTGAAATTCTCATGATCGGAGAGGAGGCCCTTGGTGGAGCGGGGCTCCAGCAAAGCCCGGCCACATTGGGCGGCTGGGCTGCAGCGGCATCGCCTCGCTGAACTGAAAATACTGGGAAAGGCATGCTCGGCCCTCCTCACGCACGAAGAAATGAGGCTGACTGCGCAGCTTGTCTGAAGAACCGCAGCATCCACGCCTAGGCTCTGACACCAGAGGCTCCTTCCCGACTCCTCTCACTCTTGCATCCCTTTTCCATGGAAGCAAGGCCTTGGAGTCTGAGCGTGAGTGAGGGAGGGCCAGGGAAGCCCTTTCTTGCTGTTTTTAAAAAGAAAGGTCTGGGGTCTCTGTTTTACAATAAGAAAGACAACATATTATCTTACTTCTTTATCTAAACTTTATGGCAAATGTCTAAATGCCAACAGAACATTCTAGAGACCAACTCAGTCTTCTAGAGTATTTATGAAATTGACATGCAACTGGAATGACTTATTTCTTTGCTTTTTTCTTTCCCCACAGAAAGTGCTCAAATCTTAGAAATTTGGTTTCTGAAAAGTGAGGACATGAGTCAATTGGAGCAACCTAGTTTATTTGAGGGACTCCCTTCCTCATTAGCATTTCAGGCTGGTGGCTGGGACATGGAGACCCACACTTATCATTGTCCCGGGGCCTGCTGGGCCTCAGCTTATTAATTTATGTAGTCAGGATGCTATACTGATGTCTAAGCCCTCTAATCCTGCAATTAGAAGGAAAACATCTCTGGATGGATTCTACTAAAAGGGACTAATATGCTATCTCAGAATACTAATACTGCTCACTTTGTTTTTAAATCATCTGAAATGATGGAAGTCAGCTGTAAGGTTAGAAGAAACCCAAACTGTTAGTAGGTATCCTTCCTAGCAGTGGCTTGACTAATGCCAACTGTACGGTTAGGGCCATCACAGTTCTAGGAAGACCTCTGTGACCTTGTGTTCAGCCTGGACAGATGTTATCTAATCTGGGAGAATTCTGCTCAGCCTTTTCCTAAGAACAGACTTGTGCAAGCCACTCCCAAATTCCAGGTGCTGCTGAAGGTTCAGGCGAGGAACTCAATCCTGGAACAGATGACTGGTCAGAAGTCAGCGGACTGGAGCTATTATGCCAATATGTCAAGAACTTTTTCCTATCAGAGGACTGGAGCTACACCCATAGGAGCAGAAATGAGGTGAAGCCAACGAGCACAGTGATAGTAATGATGGTGGTGATGGTGATGATGATATGATGGCAATGACGAAGATGGTGGTGATGTGATGGTAATGATGATGATGGTGGTGGTGATGAGGACAATATGTGAAGTAAGATGAAGTAAAGTTACTCTTATACAGAAGGTGGACTCAACCAGGTGTGTGTGTGTAGCACTGGTGACAGTGTGGGGAGGAAAGGGGGAGAGTAAGCTGCCCCAGTACGCCACACGTCAATGATGCACAGTGCAAAACCACACTACAAAACCCCAAACCCTGCTGGTTCTGACAGGGCAATGTGGAAACTGACCAGAAGGAGCCTTTCCACATTCCTTAAACTAATGAAAAGTGTTCATGATAATAAAGAATTGTCCTAGATGACATTATCTATCTAAACCTTCCATGAATGCACAGCCACCCTCCTCTCCCTCTGAATATTTCCTGGGGGTCGACGTAAAGACCAGTGTGCATCGGACAGACCCCCTGATGGTCCTTCAGTCACAGAGTTTGCTCCCCACCAACTGCTGCCTGGGTTGTTGCTGTGGCCGGAACCTGGTGTGATTTTCCCAAGAGCTCAGCTCAGGACTTCCAGCCGGAACCTTCACCTTCAAGCACACACTTTTGCAGGGAAGTGAGTACCAGCGAGGTATGCACTGGGGTCCTTGCCGTTCCGTGCAGGGAACCCCCTTTCCGTGATGGGTCTTCCCAGGGGTGTTGCTATCTGCACTCCTGTGTTAGTGACTCGTGGCCAGCCAGTCCTGGCAGGAGTGCACAGCTGGCTCCATCAGCCCACCCGCCAGTCACAGATGCTGTACAGACCTGCAAACCTGTCAGCCTCTATGGTGATATGGACAGGTTTGGAGGTCCCTAATCAACGGGCAGCCCTCAGGTACGGGTACTGATCACCTGCCTGGGCCCTTCAAGTTACGGCTCATCTACACGACTCATGGGGAGAGGGGACGTAAGGCTTCCTGGGCTCCTGCCAAGTGTCTGACAGAGCCCCACATGATACTCAACAACCCCGAGAGAGAAACAGCACAATCGTTTCTCGGTCCACAGGACCGACCAAGGCTCCGAGAGGGAGGACTGTGCCCAAAGTCGAGTAACTGACCTGAGACAGGAATCCAGGTCCAAGCTCCCTCCATCCAGGACGTGCTCCAACCACTGGCCATTCCCCACGCTCTCCCCTTCCACCACCACAGCCGACTGCCTGGACTGCAGTTTCAGACACTGTGTTCACTGCCCTCTACCAGAGGAGATGGACAAGGGAACGGCAACCCATGCCAGTGTTCTTGCCTGGAGAATCCCAGGGACGGGGGAGCCTGGCGGGCTACAGTCCATGGGGTTGCAAGAGTCGGACATGACTTAGTGACTAAACCACCACCACCAGAAGAGCTGGTTCAAAAAAAAAAACAAGAGTCAAGAGTCAGGTCTCTCCTAGTAAGAAAGCAGGGTAACTAATATAAGAAAGAAAAAAGAAAGTTCAAGAAATGGCAACTTGTTCATCATTTATATACAGCTTTATTTGCAATTCTCTGGAACCACCGAGAACCATCTATAAGTACATGTGTCGCCTCTGGGGACAGCACTGGGCTCGGGAGGCTCTCCTCAGGGAGGTGACGGAGGTGGGCGCGGGTGGGCGTGCTCAACCCACAGCTGCGCTGCGCCCAGGGCCATGCTGAAGGTCCTCAAGGCCCGATGGGTGCCCCGCACAGCCAGGAGGAGTGAGCCGGCTTCAGCCTCATGGCCGGCCTCCCACAGCTGTTGGGCCAGCTCCTCAGGGTCCCAGCGCCCAGGCTGGGGGCTGGCCAGCAGGTGCCCGACGAGACGCGGGTAGAAGGGAGTGGAGAGGCACTTCACCAAGAGCCTGGCCTCCAGGAGCAGGGAAAGAAGTTCCTGGTCACAGTTTGAATCATTCACCTTCGAGAAAAGAGACGGGCAGACGTCAGAGTGGCGTGGCTGACCCCCTCACCAGCAGACACAGCCCTCCCCGCTGGTTTGCAATGTGTTGCCTTTCTGCTTCTGTCAGCAGAGTCCGCGCTACCCTGGTGAGAAGTGCCTACACTGAAAAGCAACCCACGCCATAAGCATCTCTGAGATCGCACACAGGAGATGACAGACCTGGTTTCCTTTTCACAGAAGACACGGCCATGAACCAAGAGCGGCTCCCCCTGGAATCACTCTGATGGCTACCAGGCTGTGTGTCAGAAACCGTACCACCCACCAGACACGTCTCCTTTCATTGAGCCTCCCCAAGCGCAACCCTGTGAAGGCCGCACTTTTACAGATTAGGATATTGATGGGTAAGAATTCTGTTTAATGTCGTGGTCAGTAAACCGTGGAGCGAGAATCTGAATTTAGGTCAGTCTGGACTTCAAAGCCTGAACTTCTTAATAAGCACATTTACCATTTCATTTGTGCCTCACCACGGTCCATGTTCTTTAACCTCAACCCTCTCCTTTATGTAGATCCCTGTGAAAACAATTCTTTTCAGAACAGGAAAACCTTTTTTTCTGCTCCATTGAGAAGGTATATCCATCAGCCCCATGGGTGTAAATAGGATAACCGACAGGGGGTATTTAAAAGCTGCGCTTGCCTAAGCCTCTCGGAAGCTTAGAACCAAACTCTCCTTTTTTTAAAAAAAAAGAAAGAAGAAGTTTTCTGCGCTCTTTTGGTAGCATAGTCTCTGTATTTTTTCCCTGGTCTTCTTGGTCTATGATAAGCTTTCCACAGTTTTGACCCTTAGCGCTTCTGTTTTTCTGTTTTATATTACCGTCCATGTTTTCGTAAGGAATCAAGTCAACACTAATCAAAGATCAAAATTCAGAGCTTCTCCTTTACACTATAAAAACAGCTTCACACAGGGAACTCTGCTCAGTGTTAAGCGACAGCCTGGATGGGAGAGGAGACTGGATACATGTATATGTGTGGCTGAGTTCTTCTGCTGTCCACCTGAAACTATTACCAACAGTGCTAACTGGCTATACTGCAGTACAAAATAAACATTTTAAAAAACAGCTTCAAAGACAGCTTCTACTTCATGTCACTGTGTACTTTAACAGTTTTGCTTGTAGGAACTGTGGAGATAATGTGGCATTTCAAAGCCAGTTTTCTCCTGTTTAGACCAACTCTGCTGGGTAACTGAACACCATGTGCTTGTGATTTGTGTTCCCTGACAAGGAGGGAAGGCTGCTGAAGATGAGGTCAAAGGCGCCTACTGGCTGGAAGGATGAGAATAATAGAAATTCTGAGGATAAGAGTTTTCCCACTAGCAGACAGTGCCTGTCTTAGCCCCTGTGATCTTTTAGTGGAAGTGAAAGTCACTCAGTCGTGTCCGACTCTTTGTGACCCCATGGACTACACAGTCCATGGAATTCTCCAGGCCCCAGGTAAACATCAGCTCGTGTTGCCTTCTGGGTGACGTCTCCCCTACATCTGTTGCCAAGCCGGTCCCTGCTTCCTCCACACTCCAGACGCCGCACACACCCCTCTTCCCTCTTGGGGCTGGGTTGCAATGACCAGTCCGTCTGCCTCCCCTGCTGCACTGGGAGCTTCTAGGGGGCGCAGAGGCTTTTACCCGTCTTTCATTTCAGCTTCCAGTGTAATCAACACGTGCTGACTGACTGACTGAGCCCCCACCACTGAACCCCGTCACGGCTGTGTAAAGTGCACGTGCACACGACAGAAGGAGACTCTGGTCTCGGAACTAAGAGTCTGGCAAAGCCTGGGCTTCCCTTCTTCAGCCTCTCCCTTCCATCAACACTGACACTCCACTCGCTCACCCTGGACCCACAAAGACAGAGGGGGAACTCAATTTTGCATTTTTTGTTTGTGTGTGTTTTCAGAGGTGGTAGCAAAAGCAGCTGGGACAAGACTAGTGTTTCTGCTGAAGGGAGCATGAGAGGTTTCAGCCGCCCCCTGTGGGCTGCTTATGAGCTCTGTGTTTTCTTTCCCTCTCTCTTTAGCTTCATAAGTGGGAAATCGGGACCCGAGTCCCATCGCCGTGCCGGCTGTGTCCTGAGACCCCTCCACGTGCCGCTGAGTGAGGCACCCTCTCTCTAAGCCTCACAATATCTCTTTAAAACGGCTCTGATCTCACCGGACAGACGCGCACACTGGGGCTCAGCGAGGTCACAGTCGGGCGTCACGTGTCACGTGGCGGGTCCGTGGTGAGCTGGACCAGAAGGCCTCCTCTCTGACGGGTTCACGGGTGTTTACCGTGCGTTCCCCCTCTCCCAGGCCACGAGCTCCCCCAGAGCAGGGATGGTGTCTCCTCTGTGTGCCCCACAGTGCCCCCTGCTCAGAACAGCGTGGGCCTCGTGGCAGGAACTCAGCAGGATTTGTGGAGCGAATGTGTGAATGGGAGAGTAACCCCAAAGCTCTCAGGCTTTCACTGCACTCCACTGCCTCCAAACACGCTCGTGCAAGCACTCTCTCGCACACACACACATGCGAGTGGGCAACTGACTCACTGTGTGTGCTGTTATTTTGATTCACCCTTAGAAATAAAGAAGCCTTCCACCTAACTGTCCAGGAGGAAGCAGAGCGTGTGCCAGGATGCTACAGGCAAATGTTTTTGATAAAACACGTATATAAAAGGCTCAAGTACAAACACTGCAGGTTGATACTTTCTGTGCTGCCCTGAGTAAGTCTTCAAGGCTGGGACACCTTTATTATTCTTTCTGTTGACTCATGAACCCTCTCTTTCAGGGCCTGAAATTCAGGCTCCTATAAAGGGAATGATGGATTTTTCCAGCTCGAGGGAGAGACAGGGGTTTTGTCAATGCCGGCGGCTGCTGCCCCTCTGACCCCTTCTCTTCTGTTTGCTTCTCTCCAGCATGAAGACACCCTGAAAACTGGATTTTCCCACATGATGTGCCTTGGGGACAACTGCCCCGTCCCAGGCCAGGGGGCATGGTGGGTGGCTACCTGCCCCCAAAGCTCTCCATCTACAATCCTGGGTGAGAAAACCAATGGCTGAAGTCACGGCTGTGAACTCAGATGTTCCGCCTTTGGCCCTGGTGTGCTCAGAGGTTCCCTAAAGATAGGCAGAGACTGCTGACCTCCTCTGAGCCGGGGTGGCGGCCAGGGGAAGGTGAGGGGGAAATTCTGATTTGGCTTCTCATAATCAAATGCTGGAGAAACAAAGTGGCTGATGCTATTTCCTTTCTTTGACTTTCTACCCGATTCTGGCTCTTTGAAGGATGTATGCGTGGCCAGAGTATACTTGATAATTGTCATGTGCAAGGAAAAGACTGCGTAGACATATATTTACATATGTGGGACAAAACAGAGAATGAAAGAATGAAGAAAGAGATGGCTTTTCGAAGGACCCATTCCAACACCCACATTTTAAACAAGAGGAGCCTGAGGGGCAGAGAAGGAAAGGATTGCCCAAGGTCACCAGCAGTCAAGATGGGCTCCTCTCCACACACCAAGCCTCCTGCCTTGGGGGCACCGAGGCCAGCCGGCTTCTTCTTTTCAGTACAGCAGAGTTCTGGCATCATTGCCACATGTCGGAGCTGCTACATGATTTGTCAAGCCTCAACTTGTCTTCATTTTCCTTGTTTTTAACCAAATTCCAACTTATGGCACTAAAAATCTGGTGGTACCTACCCACAGAAGCCTGGTACTGTCTTACCAGTTAGAACTGCTCTTCTAACCTAGCTGGAAACCATCTTAAAAGAGAAAGAAGTCTTCTATATCAGGATCACCTCAAGAACACGACTTTATCTACCTTTTCTCTCCACTGATTATCCATATGCTGATATATTTGCCCAGTCAAGTCGTGTGATATTTGTATCCTACTTTTCTCATATGTTGAGAATTTTTAAAAAATATTTCACATTGTTTTCATTCTAAAAAAATTTAATGGCTACAATGTAGTCTATTGAACAAGTTATTTAACTTCTCCTACTATACATCAGTTCAGTTCAATCACTCAGTCATGTCTGACTCTTTGAGATCCCACAGACTGCAGCATGCCAGGCCTCCCTGTCCATCACCAACTCCTAGAACTTACTCAAACTCATGTCCATTGAGTCGGTGATGCCATCCAACCATCTCATCCTCTATCGTCCCCTTCTCCTCCCACCTTCAATCTTTCCCAGCATTAGGGTCTTTTCCAATGAGTCAGTTCTTCGCATCAGGTGGCCAAAGTATTGGCGCTTCAGCTTCAGCATCAGTCCTTCCAATGAGTATTCAGGAGTGATTTCCTTTAGTTACTTGACATTATGAAACACTAAAAATGAATGATTTTTGCACATATACTCTCTTTATTTGAATTATCTCCTTGGTGGTTTAGTCACTAAGTCATGCTCAACTCTTTGCCACCCCTTGGACTGTAGCCCACCAGGCTCCTCTGTCCATAGGATTTTCCAGGCAAAAATACTGGAGTGGGTTGCCATTTCCATCTGCAGGGGCTCTTCCCAACTCAGGGATTGAAACTGGGTCTCCTGGACTGCAGGCAGATTCTTTAGCGACTGAGCTACCAGGGAAGCCCCTTAGGATAATTTATGAGGAGAGGCATGGCTGGGGTCTTATGGGATGCACATGTTGTTGCTGTTCACTCACCAAGTGGTGTCCGACTCTCTGTGACCCCGTGAACTCACGCCAGGCTTCCCTGTCCTCCACGATCTCCTGGAGTTTGCTCAAACTCATGTCCACTGAGTTGGTGATGCCATGCAATCGTCTCTATATCCCTTCAAACGCATGTGTTGAGGTCCTAACCTCCAAGAAACCAGAACATGAGTGCATTTGGAGACCTCTACAGAGGTCTGTAAGGCTTCTGTAAGGTCCTCAAGGCCTCTACAGAGGAAGTAAGGTAAATGAGTCAGCTGAGTCATGGGGATGGATCCTAACCCAGTATGACTGGTATCTTTATAAGAAGAGAAGACAACAGACACACAAGCCAAGAGGAAACCAGGTGAGGACACAGGGAGAAAGCAGCCATCTACAAGCCAAGGAGAGAGGCCTCAGAATCAATCAATCCCACTGGCTCCTTAGATCTTGGACGCTGGGCCTCCAGAATCGTGAGAAAACACATTTCTAATATTTAAATGTTGCCTGGTCTGGGCACTTTGTTACGGCAGCCCAAGCAGACTTCTACACGGGGCAAAGCATCCAAAATATCTTCTGGCTGAGGGTACGAAAGCAGTGACACAGTGATGTAGACCGTCCAGCGCACAGCGCTGCTATTGGGAGGAGTGTGTCAATTTCACTATAAATTTCCCAGCTTTGGATGTTATTGCTTTGAAAAGAAAATTACTTTGCTAATTTAGGAGATACGTATTGGTATCTCAAAGATGCTTTCATTTGAATTTGTTTATTAGCAAGAATGAATTTTCCCCATACATTTCCTGTCATTTTTATTTTTTCCTATGGGAAGGGTCAAATCCTTTACTCATTTATTGGAATCTCAACATCAGAGTACACATGTGAAGAATTCTTTTGTAACTTAAACATTAACCTTGATTTTAGTTATAATAGACATTCTAATCTACTGCTTGCAATTCTATTTGGTTATTTGTTGTCTTGTAGGAGCTTTACACTTGTATTATCAGGAAAGGATGTGTTCCCTATGACTCTTTTCCTATTGGTTTAAAGCTTAGAAGTTATACTTCCTGGAAGGACATGGTATGTGTGTATGTGTATATCTGTGTTTATATATATATGTGTGTATATATATATATATATAAAATTTTCTGATTTTAAAAATATCTAACTTTTTAATTGATGAGGAGTCACTTTGGAATATGGTCTGGGGAGAATCACACATCCTGACATTGGCTTGATTGATGCTTTTAGGGCTTGGGGAAGAAAATATATTTTGTCAGTTCTGGAGTCAGCTGGATGTTGGAAATAAATATGAGAGAAGCCCAGGAGGATTAGCTGATTTAATTCCTCTGATCAAATAGCTTTGAATGGGAGTGAGAAGGAGCTGTCTTGTGAAAAGAAGGCAGAGAGGCTTCTGGGTTAGAGACCAATTTCCAATCCTGGCTTTTTAGCTAAATAGATGTGTGACCTTGTTGAGGAAAATTTCTCAGGGCCCCAGTTTCCACATGTGAAATACAGACAACAGATAGGGATGGAGATAATCTATGTGTTTAGGTGCCTAGCACAATGCCTGGAATAGAGTTTAAGTTCAGAAAATGGCTGGAGTTATTACAGTCACACAAGTCAGGAATAAAGCACAGAAGGAAAAGGGCTTACATATTTCAGAAAATGAGTAAAAGGCTTGTCTTCTCTATCAGTGAATTTTTTTTTTTTTGGGGGGGGGGTGGTGCTTAATTTTTGAGACTAAAAGAAACTTTGCTGATCTTGGGGGAAAAAAAATCTATTAAAGCATAAAGCACTACTGTCTTCCAAGCCATTAAAATGTTATCTGCTTAATTCCTGTTTCAACAATAGGTAATGAACCTTCTCTGAATTAAATCTTTGATTTTATGGATCTATACGAAGCTAAGAGTAATTACAGTAATGAGGGAAGCTGAAATCCCAATAGCATAATGCATGCAGGACCTCATTTCAATTACTTTAAAGAAGATTATTTGATATAATTTCACTGTTTACTTCACGAAAGAATATTTGTCTCACTGCTACATATACTATTACTAGTAAGAGTGATTTAATATACCAACTGAAAGTACAGAAAAATAAAAAGGCAACAAGAGTGTATTCCTAGAATAAGAAAAATGCCCGCAAATAAATTTTTGTTTTCTGTATTGACTTACAGGCCATTCAGACTTTATTTCTCGGAATACCATCAGCCCCACTCCTGGCCTGGGATGAGCAGTGTGCCTCTTCTGGAGCCAAAATCCAGACAGTCCTCTGACTTAGGATCTGACAGCGGGAGAGAACCTTTGAGGATGATTCAAGCTTGGTCGCTTCAGTAACCCACTCTGGGGCCCTGAGCTTGGCCCGTCCCACACTTTTCACTTGCCCCCTTTTCATCCTCCTTAGCTCCTGTGTTATTGTTTCATATGTCAGTCTCCCCATGACACAGCTCCTCTACACAGAGGGATGATATTTCGTCTTTACAAACGTCCTACCCATTCCTCACTCCCGCACACAGTATCAGGCTGTGCACAATGGGCACTTTATACATCTGTTTGCACTAAGTCGGTCAGCCACCCCTCAGAGCTGTGTAGAAACCTCACAGGTTAACCCACAGGGAGTGAGCTGCCTGTCGCTAGAGGCAACCAGTTAAGAATACTGGGAGATACGTGGTACCAGAGCTTCCTTCATCAAGAAGACTAACCACCAGTTGAGAATGAAGAATGACGGGTGAAAGTAACATGTTTAGATTATGTTCGGGTTAGCATACCATTTAGAAATAAGTAGATATATGCCCGAAATTCTGAGAGACTAAAAGAGGTGCAAGAACAGTGATTGTAAAAAGAGAGTGGTTTAACATTAACTGGTATCTGTAAGATATATAGGAAATCAGCCGCTTGATTCTTCTCTACATGACTGGATCGCTTCAGCCTAACTTGGTTTAGATATGCTTAGAAGAAAACCACTGACGTTAGGGCCAAAGCCAAAGAAGGACTTTGCAGACACCAAACGGGGCAGTCCAGCACCCAGCCCAAAGTCCTGGTTCTCACTGCATGCCAGGGTCGGGAAGGCCGTGTGTACCCCTGACTTCAGCAGAGAAGGAAACGTCGTGGGCAGTACAGATGCTATCATCATGGGTACCCAGCGATGGTAGCACAGATGCTTACCAGGGAGGGCCTCAGTGGAAATCTGGACTGAATTAAAGGGGGAACAAAGAAAGCAAGGCCTCATGGTTTTATACACAGTTGGCCCTTAAACTGAGTTTGAACTACCCTGGGCCACTTATGCAGGATTTTTTTTTTTTCAGTAGGAAACATTAAATCACTGCCTGGACGTTACATCAGTCCCTGGATGGTGGAAACCACAGATGCAGAGGAATCTTGGAGACGGAGGGCCAAGTCTAACTAATACCTAGATTAACCCTTGTGCTGTCCAAGGGCCTACTGTAAATATGTTAACCCAACCATGCTTTCCTGAGAACCTTTAAAGCTCTCTCTCCAACTGAGACACTGGTCACTGTGGGTGATGCTGGTAGGTTCTGGTGTCTTCATGGCAAAATCACATTTATTAAAAACATGAAGGACTGTGATGTGAAAACAACTCTACTGGGCAGGACTGAGGGCCACGCATTCAAAGGATCCTTCATTCTGGAGGTGCTCTTTTGTGAGGGTTTTAAACCTGACACAGGGCACCCAGGACTGGTCGGCTCCCACCCTAGTCAGGCTCCATCAGGGCCTAGTGACTTGGGGAATTTGAAAGAGGAAGCCCTGTATCAGGCAAGCTGTCAGACCAGCTCTGTGCTACTATTTTCAGTGCTGATATTATACGGTTCAAGATGCTTCAGCGAGTCCACTTCTCTACAGAGATAACCTTTTTCCAATATAAGAGAGTCTACCAGTTAGGTCAAAAGCAGCAGTGTGATTAAACACAGATGCTGAACACTGGATTCAGGGCTTCAGTTTCAGCTCTGGCTGCTTGCTGGCTGTATGACCCCTGAGTTCCAGTGTTTTCATCTGTGAAACCAGAATGGTATCTTCCCAGAGGATTATTAAAAAGGGAAAGTGAGGAAGGGCCTTTTATAACATCCAGCACAGTTGGTACTGGAAGACAGTTATTACTAGCATCAGGGAGAAACACTTAATTAGGTGCCAAAGGTCCTACTCTCTTCCATGAATGATTCTTTTAATAGGTATGTGGTCCAGGCCAGTCCCTGCGATGTGAGGTGGGGACAGAGGTACCGAGCAGCACTGAAAAGGAGGAAGCAGTAAAGAGCAGAAGCTACCATTGGTCTGGAATTATGAATTGGAAAACGTTGTAGCTATTATAAACACAGACCTGCTTGCTTTGATGAAATGAGTCAAGAGACTTCCACCTGGTAGAAAATATCCCCAAGAGGAGATTCAAACACATCATCAAGGCATATCCTTCTTGGAGAAAAAAGGTTTTGAAGGTAAGCTCTAAATCTCACTAAGGCTGATGGAATGGGTGATCTGACGTATGGACCACATCAGGGTTTTAATTATTCACCAATGATATAATCCGTAAGAAGGCCTTTCTATTCCTGGCCCAGAGAAGAGGCTGCTGGCCACTGGTAAGAAGAACACACCAAACACCAGAGGCTTTCAATTTCAGAAAAGCTTAGAGAAGTGAACACCGCTATTGGAGGAGAAACCACTACGGTCTCTGGCATCAGCGTTTAAGAATCATCCTTTGAAACATAAATCCCTATAAAGCTGTCAGTATATTATGACAAATGCACACTATCAGCAAGTGGAGGGGGGTGCATTTTTTTGCCTGGATCCATGCACTGTGCAAGAATGACTGACACCTATCAGAGGAGTTTCTCTGAAAAAAAAATTTTTTTTTTCCTTTTAGTATCAACAGGAACTATTGCCAACAACCATTGAGGGAGAAACAAGTTATTGATGAACTCAGGGTCGCCCACTAATGGGCAGAGTGAATAGCTAAATAAACACAAAAGAAGAAAACCAGTATCTTTCACATCGTATTTTTCATGACAAAACCAAGTATGATGTAAAATAGCTTGACAGGAGACCTGCAAAACGGCCCAATGAAACCCTTCCCTTAGAAAAGGGTAACATGACTTTTTAATGGTGCTGGGAGAGCAATGATAAATCACAGTAATTTCTTTCCATGTATATCATATTCTTGAAACGGCAAAATTACAGAGATGGAGAACGATGAGCGCCTTCACTGGTTGCTGGGTGAGTAGGAGAGGGAGGGGGTGGCTGTGGCTACAAACGGTGGCTGGGGGGGGGATCCTTGTCATGAACTGTTCCGGATCCTAACTGTGGTCACATGAATCTCCATGTGACAATACTGCACAGAACTTTATACATGTGTACACACACACACATGGGCATGTAAAACTGTGGAGTCTGCATAAGGTCCAGAGATCGTATCTCTGCTAACATCCTCGTTATAAGCATACTAAAGTCATGTTGAGATGTCAACGTTTTGAGAAACTGGATGAAGGCTATAAAAAATCCTGCTGTGTTATTGCCTACAACTGAATGTGAGCTTAAAATTATCTCAAAATAAAAGTTAAAAAATGTTTAAAAATTGGAAAACTCAGCAACACTTTAGTTCCTTGGAGGATGTGAAATCTTCCATGAACTCACATGAAGGTCGCAGATGGGCCAGCCTAATAGGAGTCCTCATCTTAGAGAAGTTACAAGTCAGTGTCATTACTGAATGCCTAGAAGGGTCTCAGTGGTAGGAAACAGACTTGCCTCAGCAATTTACACCTCTGGCTTTGATTTCTGTATCTGAAGGCCACAGGGGTTTTGGGTGTTTTCATCACAACCCCGGGTGAACCAGCCACAGTCGAAATGATTCAAGATCCAGAGTTTTAAGCACAAGACTGTATATCAAATGTGCAGATAAAGTACCACAAAGGCAAACTAGTGCCATTTATAAATGACTTGGGTGTGAGCAACATTCCCGTTTAGTTTCTTATTTTGATAGTATGTGTGTGTTGTGGGGGCAGTGAGGCAGTCAGCAGGGCTGGTTCACAGTTAGGGAGCTCCCCTTCTAGTTGCAGTTCTGACTGCTACATTTGTGATAAAGAATCTTTACAATGAAAACTGATCTGTACTCCTGTGGAATTCATGAGGGCATCAGGAATGCCCTACACAGGATGAATAGGGAACAGCAATGTTTAATACATCACTGTTTTATTCTCAAAGGTGTCCATGGCAAGTTTTATTGGGAATACTTGAGCAGAGATATGAATACTGTGTACAAGGGTGGTGACGGAAGAAAAACACTGACAGCACGCTTGTTTCTCTAGCTCTTCCTTCTTCCTGATGCCTTGGATCTCCAATAAAAAATCAGATAAGAAAAAAACTCTTACTGCAGCTCTCAGTTTCTTGCAAATCCCAGTATTATGCAACTGTTATTTTAGCACAGAGAGGATACTTAAGGCTAGACAAGTCCCCTCCATTTCATACTTCAGCCGAGTTTCCAGAAAGGCCCCTATTATGTTCAATTATCAATGATAATAAAAGGCATTTTTTAAAATAAAATCTACACAGAAACTTTACATTATTTTGAAAATATGAATAAAGGCATGACAGTTTTCTCATCTTGTTCATTATGACTATTTCCAAAGGCAATTATGTCCTGCTTTCTGCACCCTCTGTCATTAATGAAGCTATAAATCCAAGACATCTTTTCATCCATCTCGTCACTGCACCTCTGCCCTAGGATTCACCTACCCTCTCTGGTCCCTAGAAGACACGCTCTTATATTGTTGTTAAAGCACACACATACACAATTCAGATGAAAGGGTGTCCCACAGAAGGATCATACAATGCAAATTCACTGAAACACAACTCTGAGCTATCCAAAGTATAAAATTTAAAAGGGAAGTACAAGTTTCTTCCTTAAAAACTATTATCTTCACGATAATAAGGCAGCCACTCTGCAGGGAGAACTCTCCAGCCTCGGCACTGGCTCCCATTTCTACAAGCCAGGATGGGCTTCAGTGGCGTTGTCGGCTGCCGGAGGAAACTCAAGCTTGAGATTTCCGCTGGTGCCATTAACAGGACTTCTTCTCACCTTTAATTAGTGGATAACCAAACACATGCAGGCACAGAAAATCTGCCTGATGTCAGAGCTCCTCGCCCCAGATTTCAAGTGGCAAGACTAGTCCGCTAGTGCCAGGCGGCTGTGAAATTTTCTTAAAGAGACTTGATACTCTGCTTCTCTAGAGAAAATGCATCCTGATCCAGATTTGCATTCTTGGCACTAGATACACTCTGCGGTTCACGGGAGAAGCCTAGAAAATGTTTTGTCAACAAATATCTACTGCAAACCACAAATACCTACTGTAGACAAACAAACAGCTATTGTGGTCAGAGTGTAAGTAAAACAGTCCTGAGTAAATTACCGTTGTTATTGATGAGAACTGCAATACCAATGCATGTCTCTGCAAAGTAAGAATGAGTGAATTCAGTGGGGAGTACCTTAGCAATGGCGGTGATGTGATCCAGGGCCATAGCATGCAGACGTTCGTCCGGGCTTTCCAGGAGAAGCTTCAGCGATGGGAGCAGCAGGGCCTGATCAAGCAGCAGTGAGCACAGCTCCTTCACCCCCTGGAACCACAAGGGCGACTTTGTGAGTGAGAAGGAAAGGGGATGCATCACAGCCCCAGCACGATTCTGGAGGAGTCTTTCCTCTCCTTTTCCTACAAGTGTGAGAGTGTGTGTGTGTATGTGTGTGCGTGCGTCGGTGACTGTTCAAAAGACACACAGGGGACCACCCTGATGTAGGGTTTGGTACCTGCTTCACTCAATTCACCATCTTAATTGATAAAATCTTTCTGAGTATCACGTATTCATCTACAATACTGCTATTTTAATGGCTGCATAGGATCCCACTGGATGGTTAGAGGGCTGGAATTAATTTTTCTGAACTCTCAGAGCCCTAGTTTCCTTCCAAGTATAATGGAGGCAACTGTATCTACTGTGCAGTGTTTTGTGTGTGTGTGAGAATAAGTGTTAGTGAATAAGGATGCTCAATACTCAGCATCTACGAGACGCTTAACAACAAAAACTATTCTTGATTGTTAACATTATCAAAAAGATCTAGTTATCATTCAGTCTAACAAAGGAAATCGGAAATTTAAACATTTTAAAACCTGTTTATGGTTAATGTCAAGACTTCTCAGGTGGTATGAGTGGTAAAACACCTGCCTGCCAATGCAGGAGACACCAGAGACTCAGGTTAAACCTCTGGGTCAGGAAAATCCCCTGGAGTAGGCAGTGGCAACCACTCCAGCACTCTTGATGGGAAACCCCATGGACGGAGGAGCCTGGTGGGCTACAGTCCATGGGCCTGCAGAGAGTCAGAAACGACTGAGCAACTGAACTGAGAGTTAATGTCAAGGTGAACTGAATGCTTGATATACCCAAGATGTTCCTTCTTCATAAAACTATCTGTGGTCCAGAAAAATGAAAATGTATTCAGATCGCCACAGATGTATTTTAATTTTATTTACAGCTCTTTTTCATACTGGCTGAATCTGTCATAGAGAGCAGCCTTTTCTATAAGATAAATATGATAATCCTTCACAACAAAAGTATAAGAGCATATAAAATAAATTTTCAAGCTATTCCTCCCTGCCCAGTTACACATTCCCTTGGTGTCCTGATTTTAGCTGTAAAGAACAGAACACTTGGACCAAAGACCAGGCAGTGAGTGCGACCTCATTACATAAAGCAAGGGCTGTTTTTGAAAGAACACAGAATCACTGCCCTGTGCAGGACTGGTCGATCCTCCTGCTCTTGTGCTACCCCAACAGTAGCTATCAGAGAAGAGAAACGCACATTTCAGGTATTTTCATAATTCTTTTAGGTTATTATAAAAAGTGGATAAAATAAGGCTACATAAAGAAGCTCCTATTTAAAGTCTGGGGTAAAGGTCTCTTTGGAATTCCACTCACAATCTTTTTTTAGGCCACTGCTGGAAACCAGACTGGAATACTGTGCCACACAAGATCAATACTGGCAGGGAAACAGCTCTGCCAAACAAGTGCTTCAAACCTAGATCTAATTCAGCAAAGAGCTCTGCGTGCCTTAAAGCACATGCAGCACACGGAGGGGTCTCACCCAGCATCCGGGCCAAAGAGAAATGTGGATGTTTAACCTGGGATGCCCAAACCTGCAGAAACCATTTGGGAAGGTGAAATGTAAATTCGGGGATGTGGCAGTCGAGCCTAAACAGCACTGACCTGCTTCCTCTGCCCGCCCCCTGGAACCACGGCTCCTTCCCCCATCCTGCACAGGCCATGAAAGGCAGCACCCAGGAGGGCTTGATCCCATCCTGGGACGCTCTGCATTCGCGCTGTCCCACAGGGCAGCCGAGGACCACGTGGGCTTGTGAGCACCTGAGATGTGGCTAGTGCCACTGAGAAACTACACTTTGAATTTCATTCCATTTCGCTTAATTTAAACTTAATTTTAGTACTCACATGTGGCCTGTGGCTACCAGCAGGGAACAACGGGCTCTCACAGACCTCCGGGTGTTCACACACGATGGATGGAACCTCTGCTGTCTCTCTGTGTGATCAACTCTCAACTCATCCTTAGGTCTCAGTTTACACAGGCACAAGAAAACCCTATTTCCCATGACAGCGCCTCTGATGGCCCAGGTTTGCCACTCCTACATCCTGGCTCTACTTCATCAGATATTTCCTACATTATCTGTCACCTTGTATTACTGTTATCATTCATCTATCTGCTTCATTTGAGGGCAAGAAAGTTTTTCCTTCTCTGTATTCCAAACTTGCTTGCTATTTGAAAAAAATGTTAGTTGCTCAATTGTGTTCAATTCTTTGCAACCTCACTGACTGTAGCCCACCAGGCTCCTCTGTCTATGGGATTCTCCAAGCAAGACTACTGGAGTGGGTAGCCAGTCGCTTCTTTAGGGCATCTTCCCAACCCAGGGACCAAACCTGGGTCTCCTGCATTGCAGGCTGATTCTTTACCATCTGAGCCACCAGGGAAGCCTCAAATTATCTGTATTATTCCCCTCTCTTAACACTCATATTTGCTTATAAGTTATCAGAAATTGGTAAACAAGTTATTTTTCAGGAACTTACAATATTCAGAATAAGCATATCACTAAGCTATCTTAGCTTCAATAAAAATTTATGGCAATCACCTTTATATCCTGTTGAGCAGGCATAATGGCTAGTATCCCACAGCCAGAAAAAGACATCCAGGAACGGAAGAATTCATTTTATGAGAGCTACTGAGAGTTTTTTGTTTTTTGTTTTTTATCTCAGTAAACAGTTACTGGCTAAATACTTTGTAATTAAGTACTATACTATACTCATCAGGCATTTTCCCCTGTGTTACAAGAGGACAGTTTATTAGGATGTTTACAGAGGGATTTAGAGAGCTACAGGAAAGGTGAAAGGAGCAAAGCGAAACCCTTTGCATGGCACCTTCACAGCTCAAGCTGTCTGGGCATCAGGACACAGAACAACAGTGAGAAGCCTTTAACGAAAGAGGAGTAGCTGAGCAGGGCCCCAAGCCCGGTCAGAGTCTTGCAGGCTGTTCCCCGCTGTGGATTGGGACTCGTGGGGATGTCCTGGGCCCTGTGTGATGGTTGTCAGAGAAGCGAGACTGGTTCACCAGCGGTCCTTGCCTCCTCGTGTCCTTGCCTCCTGCTGGCCCGGGGGGTATCTAGCACCTAAAGGTGAGCCAGGGCCCGCAGTAAGGGCCTGGAACACAAAGTGTGCCGGAATGGGGGTCACTGAAAATCAAGCTCTTGACGTCATCAGAAGTGCCTTAACCGTGAGAGTGAACAATCACACTAAGTAGAAGGGGGGTCACCCAGGTGGCAGATGCCCACACACCCAGCCAAGACGTCTGCAACGCTACTTCTCTTTGTGCCTCCACATGGACCCTCGGGGGCAGCCATAAATAGCTGTGATGTGGAATTTTAAATCTAAATGCCAAGAGCTTGTTTTATGCCGAGTTGCCAATTTCCTGTTCTACAGATCCCCAACTCCTGAGAATGGTTCATGTATTGCCATGGATACAAGCTGGGAAGGAGGATGCCTAACTTTCAAGACTGGGGGACATGTGACCTGTATGAGACAGCGACTTTTATCTTTCTGGTCATATCTGTCATCGGCACAATCACCAGGGCCATAAGTAAACAAGTATCATGAGCAGCAGCAGGCGGTTATGAAGTCTTGAAGGAAAAAAAAAATCTCTACATATGGGAACTTGGTGGGAGGGATGGGAAACAGGGATGATGGAAAAAGTAAGCCCCTTTAAATCCTGTCGGAGATAATTAGGCCATCGCATTTCACACACCATGCATCAGGGTAACCAAAGGTACTAGAATAAAAGAAGAGTCATGAATACTTTTACTGCCACAGTGATGTTAAATCTTAGGGAAGTCTGAAATGAGACTAAGTGATCTCCAAAGGTGGGAAAATAAACAACACATCTCCATTTTGTCATCATACTGCTCCTTCCTTTGTAACAATTCTAATTCACATTTCAGCACATTTAGTGATTAATACAAACAGAAGATTTGCAAAGTTCCTTCAATCATGGCATCCTTAGGAAAATAAAAAAAATCTAGATACATACCCAATTAAAAGACAGAGCAGCACAAGAAAAATGAAGGAAAAAAATAAGGCACTGTGGCAACAGATAATGATCTTGATAATGATCTTTCATCTCATCAAATTACATCAGAGAAGGGACAATGATCCGCTTCAAAATGGGGCTCAATGCAGCACTCCACTCCTCACCCCAAGAGAATGATGGGCTTGTCAGTGGACTATGTGCTGAGGATGAAGAAAAGAACAGACAGCCTCGGCTCACACTCCACCCAGGACCAGAGACCTTGAAGAAGAGATGGAATAAGAGTCCCCTCTGACGTCATGGGGTCTAACCCCTTGTTTCAGAGATGAGAAAATGGAGGTCCAGTGATCTGAAATAATGTTTTCCTAACCTAGATTCGGAAGAACTGACAGTAGGCCACTTGTGGAGTTTGGAGTTGACCTAACAACGCGCAATCTTAGCTCATGTGAAGGCAAAGGTGAAAACCACGTCATTTCTTCACCCTGATGGGGGTAACCAGCTCTGTTCAGTTCCCACTGTCCAGTCTGCTGAATCCTGCCTTGACGGAAACGAGATGCTGCAGCCACGGCTCCCGCTCTCCAGGTGGTCACAACACATTAGAGCTGACCACCAGTCAAGAGGGAGTGGATCTAAGGAAATCATAGGCTATCAGAGTGGGGGGGGGGGTGCTTTTTGGTGTTGGCACTTTAATTATTTAAAAGAATAATTCTGTCATTCTGGTGGCTGAAGACATCTTCAAATGGACTCAATACTTTAAATTCAATAAAAAAACACTTAGCCAGTCCTTCATTCAGAAAACAACTCATTAAGTGTGCATTCATAATGAGAACATTTTCCTTGCGTGATTACAATGAAGATTCAAAGAATCATACTTACAATTTCATTTTCAAGTTTCTCTCTTATGTGGTAAAAACTCAAAAATCAATTAATCAACTTAATGCCATTATCCAGATGCTTAAATTTAAGACATAGATTGCTCAAATAATATACTGCTGAGGTCAGATCCATGGCAGGGATTGTAGCTAATATGTGCTTATTTTAGAATGTAGAAATTTATATATATATACATACAGGGCTTCCCTGGTGGCTCAGAGGTAAAGAATCTGCCTGCAATACAGGAGACCCAGGTTTGATCCCTGAGTTGGGAAGATTCCCTGGAGAAGGGCATGGCAATCCACTCTGGTATTTTGGCCTAGAGAATCCCATGAACAGAGGAGCCTGGCAGGCTGCAGTCCATAAGGTCACACAGAGTCGGACACAGCTGAAATGACTAAGCAGCAGCAGGATGCATATATATACATATTACATAAATATCTCTGGGACAGCTCTGCTATGGGATCAAATAGAGAACACAAGTCAACGTGTGTTTTTACCATGTTTATAGAGAATAAATATTGTTGTTATACAATGTTATTACAATGATGTAAAAAAGTATATGAAAATTAAGAGTGGCTGGTAACCCACCAAGGAACACTAACGTAACCACTACATTACCAACTGGCCTGGGTCAGGCAGACACGACACTTGAAATACCGTGACCTCTTGCAACAGAAACGTGAGTTAGACATAAAAGGGCATCCAAAAAAAAACCCAGAAAACTGTGGTTCTACTGTGGGACTTGTGAAAAGAAAATCGCTTCAGAGCTCCAACAAAGAGAAAAAGACCTCAAAGCATCCTTTCAGCACTGCTCTTCTTCACTTGATCTGTTACAGATTACGGGCTTTACCTACCTATAACTTAGGCGAAACATTACCCAAGCACAGTCGCTGATACTGCTTCTAATAAAAGAGGTGGGGAAGGAAAGTGATGACCCCAGCAAAGCCACGTGAAGCATCCACTCACCTCGGCAGGCAGCATCTGCTCTGTGTTATACAGAGCGCGGCAGATTTTCAAAACTTCATTCCCCAGCCTTTCCTTGCTCTCCGTCGTACATCTGGTAAGCATCGCTGTGGCCAGTCTCACCCATGGATTATTGGTCACGCTGGTTCGAAGGGAGAAAAATGCAGGCATTCGAAACAATGAGACTTATGATGACTGTGGTAAGAAATTTAAAAATAGAAAAGAAATCCCACTTGTTCAAAGTAAAATGCTTTTGGCAAACTGCAATCATAATCAGGATGATGTATTTCTTCCTGTCTATCTTGGAGAAAGACCCCATCAAGCAGAGGGAAAAGAGCTTGCTGCAGCGTAGACAAGTGCCCAGAAGCGTGGGGGCAGTGGGTAGACGCCGGCCAGCACAGGCGGTTCGAAGCCCAGCCATTCAGGCTGACATTCTGGCTCCCTGGCTACTTGGGTAACTCAACAGAGGTGACTGAAACTCTCTCCGCCTAGTTATATGCTTACAGGGGAGCCACCTAACTTTTCTGGGCCTCGGTTCTTTTCACTGTGAAAAAGCGATTTAATGTTTTCCTTGCATCAGTTAATGAATGGTGCTTGTCATGTGAAGTATCACTCTTGATAGCGGGCACATCTTATTTATTGTTCTTATTTCTGAGACGTAAAAGCACAAAAGTTTGTCTTTTGTTTCCCTTCTCTGGCTATCACTACTCTGAATTCATAAAAAACATCACAATTTATATTTCAAGAAGCAACCGAAGAGTACATTCATTCTGGGGTACTGATTTTACTTACAACATTGTACAATAATTTTACTATTTATCAAGAGTTTGTTGCCTCATTAAAGCACAGCTGTAGCTTCTAAACAATGAGCACCCAAGGATAGTCCCTCCCTTGAAAGAATTTCATTGCCTGTGCCTGAGAAAAACATCAAGTGCAACAACAAGGGGACGCCACAAAACTAGCCTCTGGCAAAGCCTTTGTGTCTCAGCTCAAACTAACAACCTGTGAGGACAAAGGATGCTGCTTATTTCAAGGTACAGACAAAGCCCCGGAGAGTGTCTGGTTGACAGAGGAGGAGTCTTCAGACACTCTGGACTCGCCCTCTGCTTTCCTCTTTCAAGTCTGGACCCAGCTCCCCAGGGGTTTTCCCTAACAGGCCGCCTCCCTGCAGCAAAAATGCTGGTTCGTCAACACAACGCATCCAGTGGTTTTGACAACAACTATCAGAATGGAACTTCCACCAGCCAGCTGTGACACTTTGGAGGAACACGATGGATATTATTGAATGCAAATCTATTATGCATTCCTGGTATGGATACAAGGGCCTACAACTAAAGGGACTGAAACTAAAAATCCAAAGTTGGGACTGGAAAATCAGCAGTCATGTGGATCAAGCACAGTCTTCAGTTGTGAACTTGACTGTGTTGACAGGCGACATTCAGCCACTGCCACGCAATCCTCTCCTGCTCCACTCCCCCGTTTTGGTTGCTTTGAAAGTGCTACAGCCTAGAGTCATATGTTGGGTTGTCTGGGGGTGGGGGGGGGGGGAAGTATTCAAAAGTACTTTAAAGCACCTGTTTCAAGTATATCCATCACATACTCTTACTGTATGATGAGCCAGGAAAGAAGCAGAAATGGACTTGATCTGATTTATCACTTGGTTATCTCTAGGTAGAGACATAGGTGGTATAAGGATTAAGTGGATCACTAATGCTTGGTTAAGATACTCATGATTGGTTCTAATGCTAATGATTTCACAAAGGAGTTGTGCAAAACACAGGATAGCAATTTTCATACAGGACTACCAAAGTAAGACTGTATCTTTGAAAATGAACCTATTTTTGTTTACAAATGCATTCATTAAATGTTTTAAACACAGTAAATGTTTTAAAAAGCTGAGCTTGCTTCTTGCGGGTGAGTAACTTGAGATGGTCAGTGTTCCAAAAGTAACAGAAAGTGCAGAACCACAGTTAACTAATCTACCAGACGTATCATATTTTGAATTTGAAAAATTATCTCTAAGAGATTCATTTTGAGTGTATGAAGAAATCTGTAATTCAACCCTAATGATTTTCTGAAAAACTGAATCTGTACTGACAGTCTAAACCAGTGGGGCCCACATCTGTTTCCCATTATCATCTCCTAGGAGCTGGTGAGAAGTTGATGCCCAGGTATTGTGAGTTGGACTCAGTGAGTCAAGCATGGGACTGTTTTTAACAAGCACCCTTAAGTCTGGAGGCTGCTCAGCCCAGATAATTGGGGACCAAATGGAAATGCTGTTTCAAGGGACTGTCACAGAGAAACTAAAGTTTCTTTGACATGGGAATTGGTACTGCAGAGTTTCAAAAAGCAAAGAGAAGAACCTACTCTCAAAATCGGCATGTCAGCCTGCCATCGCGGCCACAGAAGATGGAGATCTAAGAGCTGCTGCCTGCCCTTATGAAAACACTTGGTTAAAATGCAAACCACAACACCCCTCTCCTCTGTTTGCTTCATAAATTCCTAACGGTCTCATCCGAGGGGGAGAGGCCTGCCTAGATGTTCCTTAGCAGTCGTAAACTGCTCACGGAATAATCTATTTTCAGGAAAGCATCCTTCTGCAATGTCTGAAGTGCGGAGACATGTGCTGGCCTGTGTGCACAGAGAGCCCACTGATGCAGGAGGAACGCGAAGATGAGGCCTGCCCCAGGCATTTGGATCAGACGGGGAACTCTTGATTTCTGCCAGCAAGGAGCAGCGGTTCATGACAGGCAGCACATGTGCTCAGAGGAGATCTGGCTACGTCTTCCACAGGAACCCATGGCTGGTAGTGCAAGGACTGTGTGACTAACTCCATGCGGCTCCAATCTCAACATGACACGGAGAAGACAGCATGGGCTGAAGGTTCCAGCCTGACATTATTTAACTTCTGAGTTTCCACTTTCTCATTGTAAAATTAGATAACATCACCTTCCTGCAGTAGCTTTGTTGTGTGAAGTGATAATGTATGTCAACTGCACATAACACTGTGTGCTGTCAAAAAATGGGAATTAGTGATTTATTCCCCATGGATTCAAGTTAGCATGGTAAGCTGTGTTAAAAGAACATCAAAGCGTTTTTTGGTAAAAATGTGTGTGTGTGTTAGTCACTCAGTCATGTTCGACTCTTTGCAACCCCATGGACTGTAGCCTGCCAGGTTCCTCTGTCCATAGGATTCTCCAGGCAAGAATACTGGAGTGGGTTGCCATTCCCTTCTCCAGGGAATCTTGTCAACCCAGGGACTGAACTGGGGCCTCCCACACTGCAGGCAGATTCTGTCCTGTCTGAGCCACCAGAGGAGCTTTGTTGATATCCTTAACCAGACGTGACTATCAAGCATTGTCTCTATTTCTAAAGGAAATATTTTTGTTTAGGGCTAAGGAGAAATGGAAAGAAACTGTGATATTTCAAGAAAAATCATTCTAATTTCATCTAAAGGCTAATACCAATTTTATATCCTTCTTTCATTGGCTCTCCTGCAGGTACTAATTTTTGAAACCTAGAATCTACACAAAAGAAGTCTATCTTTAATGAATTTGAGTCAGTTGTGGTGAGGTAGGTGAACCTAGAGTTTCTGATACAGAGTGAAGTAAGTCATGAAGAGAAAAACAAATATCATATATTAATACATATATATGGAATCTAGAAAAATGGTATTGATGAATCTAGTAGCATATGACCTATGGACACAGTGGGGGAAGGTGAGGGTGGGATGAATTGAGAAAGTAACACTGACATATATCGGAGAAGACAATGGCAGCCCACTCCAGTGCTCTTGCCTGGAAAATCCCATGGACGGAGGAGCCTGGTGGGCTGCAGCCCATGGGGTCGCTAGAAGTCGGGCACGACTGAGCGACTTCACTTTCACTTTTCACTTTCAAGCATTGGAGAAGGAAATGGCAACCCACTCCAGTGTTCTTGCCTGGAGAATCCCAGGGATGGCGGAGCCTGGTGGGCTGCCGTCTATGGGGTCGCACAGAGTTGGACACAATTGTGGTGACTTAGCAGCAGCAGCATGTGTAAAACTGTCACGTGGGAAGCTGCTAAATAACAAGGAGCCCAGCCGGGTTCTCTGTGATAACCCAGTAGGGTGGGATGGGGGAAGGGGACGGAGGCTCAGGTGGGAAGGGATATACATACATATATATACATATATGTATGTATATATATTTATGACTGATTCGAACTGTTGTACAGTAGAAACCAACATAAAATTGCAAAGTAATTTTACACCAATTGAAAAACAAATAAAAATTAAAAAAAAAGAAGTCTACCTGCATGTTAATACTCACGTGTACTCCCGTTTCATAGGTGGCCAAGCCTGCAGGAGCAAAACCAGGTGCTGGAACTCCACCTCCTGGTGACTGGCCTCCAGGAGCTCCGTGAAGAGCTCACAGCGCTTCTCTTCATCCTCCACATCAGCTAAGTCCACCTGGAAAGGTAACACAGACCTGAAACCCATGGCAAAGGCTCCTGGATTGTTTTCCAGAAAAACTCAAATTGGGTTATTTGATTAAATGCTCTTTCAGAAAAGTTTACAAACTGTCAAGGAAAGATTCAACAACACCACCTAACTTTACTCCCCCAAAACCTACAAAAGCTCTATGTTTTACCCAATTTCAAACATTTATGTTAAAAGTTGCTTAGAATGAAGTCATAGGAAGGTTTTCCACATTCTTTACCAAAATAAATTTTAAAAAGTAGGTTTTCATAGAACTGACTTATTAGCATTCAATGTATGTCATTTAAAAATACAGTTCAGTTTCATGTGAGATTATAGCAGTTCATCATACTAAACATCAGCCAATAAATTATCCTGCCATTGCTTCATACTGTCTAGAATATTTCTGTAATTGAAAATTCAAGATTTTATTAAAGTACATTTGGGGCTTTCCAGGTAGTTCAGTTGTAAAGACTCCGTCTGGCAATGTGGGAAGCACAGGAGGACAGGGGTTCAAACCCTGGGTTGGGAAGATCCCCTGCAGGAGAGCATAGCAATATATTCCAATATTCTTGCCTAAAAAATTCCATGGACAGAGAAGCCTTGTGACATGACTGAGCAACTGAGCACACACAAAGCATATATGACAAGGAATTTTTTTGCTATAAATCAAAGTATTGATAAAATATCTTTTATTCACAGCTCCATTTCTAAAGAAGTCTGTCAATTAAAAACTAATTTTTCCTCCTATTGAATAACCTAATAATACTTCTTTTACATTAAGGCAGTCCTCATATCTCCAACACCTCTGTGAAGAAAATACTTGCTATTTTAAGCTAGAAAACAGTTTTAAATATAAAGAAAGCCAAAAGCTGTGTGAGCCAAAAGCTCACATCCTCTGTATTTAGGTATTTAAGACTCAAGATGATACCTTGTAAGAATGAGAATGGATGTTACCTATATATTTGCTAAACTGTCTGTACTAATGTATGTTCCCAAAACATTTGATTTGACGGTCATTCCAGCTCTGATCCTGAGCAGCTACCTGAAAAAGTTATACTATGAATTCTAAATTTTCACAAAAGTTGACACGTACCATGTAATTACTGCTAATTACTATGGACAGTCTTGACACAGTAACCAGTCAGATCCTTCAAAACCCAACTTAAAGCCCCATGTCATTCTTGCATGGAGTAACAATTAATAACCCCAAAACTTCCTCTAGTTTCTGAAATAATTTTACAATACAGTCAGTCAGTTGATCCTTCTAACAGTCTTATATGGAGAACAGCATAGGTATTACTAACTTCGATTTTCAGATGAAGAAGCAGGCTTGTCTGTCCTGGTAACATGGCTATAGAGTGGCAAAGCCAATATATAATTATGCTCAGATCAGGATTTTCTGAAAACGGAGGACTCGGTAAGCTAGAGAAGCTTTGAATTATTTATATTAGTGGTTTAATTGGGAATTTGGCAACATTTTCTTCCCATTTATAAAGAAGTGTTTGAAAAAAAAAATCCTCTCAAAGCACCCATTTGTCATTACCTGACCTCACCACCTGCAACTCCTCTCCAGCCTCGGCCTCGTGGGTGCTCTGTGTATTCCTCGTGCCTGCTTCCACCTCAGGAACTTTGATCTCCTTCCACTGCCTGGCACAGTCTTGCTTCAACATCTGCATGGCTCATTCCTTTTCTTCAAATCTCTCAAATGTCACCTTATTAGGGAATACACTGTCCCTGCTAAACTAGCGTTTCCCCATCCCATTTCCCTCCCTCGCTTTAGATTCCTTCTTAGCACTTACAAGTTTGTGACATATAACGTACCTCTTCGAGAAAACAGAAACATTTGTTTGCTGGTTTATCCCCACTACTTAAAATAATTCCTGAGAGAGAGTAAATTAACAGTAGTGATTAAGTGAAAGGCAAAGGGGAAAAGGAAAGATATACCCATTTGAATGCAAAGTTCCTAAGAATAACAAGGGGAGAGAAGAAAGCCTTCCTCAGTGATCAATGCAGAGAAATAGAGGAAAATAATAGAAAGGGAAAGGCTACAGATCTCTTTAAGAAAATCAGAGAAACTAAGGGAACATTTCATGCAAAGATGGGCACAATAAAGGACAGAAACGGTATGGACCTAACAGAAGCAGAAGATACTAAGAAGAGGTGGCAAGAATTTACAGAAGAACAATACAAAAAAGATCTTAATGACCCAGATAACCATATGGTGTGATCACTCACCTAGAGCGAGTGTGAAGTCAAGTGGGCCTTAGCATCACTACAAACAAAGCTAGTGGAGGTGATGTAACTCCAGCTGAGCCATATGATGCTTTTAAAGTGTTGCACTCAACATGCCAGCAAATTTGGAAAACTCATCAATGGCCACAGGACTGAAAAAGGTCAGTTTTCATCACAATCCCAAAGAAAGGCAATGCAGATGTTCAAACTACCACACAATTGCACTCATGTCACATGCTAGCAAAGTAATGCTCAAAATTCTTCAAATGAGGCTTCAATAGTATGTGAACTAAGAACTTGCAAACATTCAAGCTGGATTTAGAAAAGGCAGAGGAAGAAGAAATCAAATTGCCAACATCCGTTGGATCATAGAGAAAGCAAAAGAATTCCAGAAATACATCTACTTCTGCTTCACTGACTACGCTAAGGCCTTTGATTGCGTGGATCACAACAAACTGTGGAAAATTCTTCAAGAGATGGGAATACCAGACCTTACCTGCCTCCTGAGGAACCTGTATGCAGATCAAGTAGCAACAGTCAGAACCAGACAGGGAACAATGAACTGGATCAAAATTGGGAAAGGAGTACATCAAGGTTGTATATTGTCACCCTGCTTATTTAACTTATATGCAGAGTACATCATGCAAAATGCCAGGCTGGATGAAGCACAAGCTGGAATCAAGATTGCCAGGAGAAATATCAATAACCTCAGATATGCAGATGGCACCACCCTTATGGCAGAAAACAAAGAGGAACTAAAGAGCCTCTTGATGAAAATGAAAGAGTAGAGTAAAAAGTTGGCTTAAAACTCAACAACATTAAAAAAATTAAGATCATGGTATCTGGTTCCATCACTTCATGGCCAATAGATGGGGAAACAATGGAAACGTGGAATGGAATTTTGATGAAGACGTGAGCTGCACTAATTTTGTGTTGCAGGATGGGCGAGTCGAGGGGTAATGGGGAAATGGACACATTTTCAATAGGTTTCCCATATTTTTCTACATTTGTTTCTTTTTGTCCCCCTTTCTCTACAAGGATGGTGTTTAAAAAAATTAATGCACTCTTGGGCTCCAAAATCACTGTAGATGGTGACTGCAGCCATGAAATTAAAAGATGCTTGCTCCTTCAAGAAAAGCTCTGCCCAACCTAGACAGCATATTAAAAAGCAGAGACATTACTTTGCCAACACAGGTGCATCTAGTCAAAGCTAAGGTTTTCCAGTAGTCATGTATGGATGTGACAGTTTGACCATAAAGGAGGCTGAGAGATGAAGAATTGATGCTTTTGAACTGTGGTGTTAGAGAAGACTCTTCAGAGTCCCTTAGACTACAAGGAGATCTGGTTAGACATCCTAAAGGAAACCAACACTGGCTATTCACTGGAAGGACTGATGCTGAAGCCCCAATACTTTGGCCACCTGATGTGAAGAGCTGACTCATTAGAAAAGACCCTGATGCTGGGAATGATTGAAAGCAGGAGGAGAAAGGGACGACAGAGGATGAGATGGTTGGATGGCATCACTGACTTGATGGACATAAGTTTGAGCAAGCTCAGGGAGATCGTGATGGACAGGGAGGCTGGCATGCTGCAGTCAATGGGGCTGTAAAGAGTCTGACATGACTGAGTGACCGAATGAAGAACAACAACTGATTAAGTGAATGAATGAATGAGCAGACATACAAATAAATAATTATAAAATATTGCAACATAGAATGATATTAAATATGCATGGAGTTATCATAGATTTTTGGCTGTTCTTTTTTTTTTTTTTTTTTTGATTGGAGATAGACAAAAGGTATGTTTTTTTTTTTTAAATAAAAAGATCCCACCAAAAGGAAATCACTAAAAAAATACCAGAGGTGGCATGTTTATTGACATTATGTTTCAACCAATGATGCCTTGTGGTTAGCTGTATGATTTCTGTAAGGTCCCTTGTTTTGTCTCATTTTCCAAGTCTGAAAAATAGGGTCCAAAAATCCCCATTGTCTCAGAAGCTTTAAGTAGATGCCTGGAGGTCTGCAGCATGGAAAAGGGTCTGTAAATGCTGACTTCTTCCTTCTGATTTATTATCTGGGTTTATTTGTAGAGAAACTTTTTGTGCTTAAAAAATATTTTAAAACAATTGAATGACAAATCTCCTGACAGTGCCAATATTCCAGTTTCTAAAATTAAGTGCAGTATAATTAATAACAAGACAGTTCTCCTTTACACAATGTAGAGTCATACCAAGTAAATGAAGAGATTAGGAAAAAATGATTCATGTTTTCAATATAATTTAGATTGATTTCTTTTTAGAAATTGTAGTAGCTTATAAATATCTAGAGCATGAACTGTATCACAAAGGAAGGAAAGAGAAAAGAAACTATAAATTAGACCTTTCAATGTTTGCTTTTATACTAGTGTCCAAATATTAGTTTCCATTTTTAAAAATGTGTGAGGTAGTAGGTTTCTTTGTATAATGCCTTCCTCACATGTACACAGACATTTTAGGGGTAAAATAATTTCAATTATTAGTAACTTGTTTCTCGGAGCATTGAAACCCATGTCTAAAATATAAATGTGAAAAATACAGCAACAAATCATCCATTTTGTGTACGCACACTTGCACATTCCCTGATTATCATAAAGGATGCCAAATTGTCATTATTCAGCTCTTAAGAAAGCAGTTTTAAACTCGATCACTGTAGCTACAAAAGCTTTACCTTATATGAGAATAATATGGGACTAAAACTGGACTGGAACACATGTTTTCTTAAGATATGATAAATAACATACTTTGTTGGATAATCACTGTTTAGCTGGTAAGTCGTGTTTGACTCTTAGCAACCCCATGGACCGCAGCACATCAGGCTTCCTTGTCTTTCACCATCTTCTGGTGTTTGCTCAAACTCACGTCCATTGATGCCCTCCAACCATCACATCCCTGTCACCCCCTTCTCCTGCCCTCAATCTTTCCCAGGATCAGGGTCTTTTCTAATGAGTTGGCTCTTTGCATCAGGTGGCCAAAGTATTGGAGCTTCAGCACTAGTCCTTCCAATGAATATTCAGAGTTTATTTCCTTTAGAATTGACTAGTTTTATCTCTGTGCAGTCCAAGGGACTCTCAAGAGCCTTCTTCAGTACCGCAATTCAAAAGCATCAATTCTCTGGTGCTCAGCCTTCTTTATGGTCCAACTCTCACATCCATACATGACTACTGGAAAAATCATAGCTGTTGGCAAATTGATGTCTTTCATTTTTAATATGCTTTCTAGGTTTGTCATAGCTTTCCATCCACGGAGCAAGCATCTTTTAATTTCATGGCTGCAGTCACCATCCACAGTGATTTTGGAGCCCAAGAAAATAAAATCTGTGACTGTTTTCCCTTTTTCCCCTTCGATTAGCCATGAGGTGATGTGACCAGATTCCATGATCTTACACAAACTGTGGAAAATTCTTAGAGATGGGAATACCAGACTACTTGACCTGCCTCCTAAGAAATCTGTAAGCAGGTCAAGAAGCAACAGTTAGAACTGGACATGGAAAAACAGACTGGTTCCAAATTGGGAAACATCAAGGCTGTATACTGTCACCCTGCTTATTTAACTTACATGCAGAGTACATCATAAGAAACGCTGCACTGGATGAAGCACAAGCTGGAATCAAGATTGCTGGGAGAAATATCAATAACCTCTGATATGCAGATGACACCACCCTTATGGCAGAAAGTAAAGAAGAACTAAAGAGCCCCTTGATGAAAGTGAAAGAGGAGAGTGAAAAAGCTGACTTAAAACTCAACATTCAGAAAACTAAGATCATGGCATCTGGTCCCATCACTTCATGGCCAATAGATGGAGAAACAGAAACAGTGACAGATTTTATCTTTTTGGGCTCCAAAATTGCTGCAGATGGTGACTGTAGCCATGAAATTAAAAGATGCCTGCTCCTTCGAAGAAAAGCTCTGACCAACCTAGACAGCATATTAAAAAGCAGAGACATTACTTTGCCAAGGTCTGTCTAGTCAAAGCTATGGTAGTCATGTATGGATGGGAGATTTATAAAGAAAGCTGAGTGCCAAAGAATTGATGCTTTTGAACTGGGGTGTTGGAGAAGACTCTTTTGAGATTTCCTTGGACTGCAAGGAGATCCAACTAGACAATCCTAAAAGAAATTAGTCCTGAATATTCATTGGAAGGACTGATGCTGAAGCTGCAACTCCAATACTTTGTCCACCTGATGCAAAGAACTGACTCATTGAAAAAGACCCTGATGCTAGGAAAGACTGAGGGTGGGGGGAGAAGGGGATGACAGAGGATGAGATGGTTAGATGGCATCACCAACTCAATGGACATGAGTTTGAGTAAACTTTAGCAGTTGGTGACGGACAGGGAAGCCTGACATGCTGCAGTCCACGGGGTCGCAAAGAGTTGGGACACAACTGAGTAACTGAACTGAAGTGCGGATGCCCATGATCTTCATTTTTTGAATGTTGAATTTATGCCAGCTTTTTCACTCTCCTTTTTCACCCTCATCAGAAGGCTCTTTAGTTCCTCTTTACTTTCAGCCATTAGAGTGGTATCATCTGCATGTCTGAGGTTGTTGATATTTCTTACAGCAATTTTGATTCCAGCTTGTGATTTAACCAGCCCGGCATACTTTGATATATATACTAATCTAGGATTTGTGTCCACATATTAAACTACCTAAATTTATCAAAACTTACCAAAATAATATGTTTATCTTGTTCATAATGCCTTAATCAGGCTTTAAAAATAAATTCTGATAACTAAAATGCAAAATAAATTTTTGTATAAAGAAATATAAAAGAGAAATGTGCAAGAAACTTCCAGCCTGGACAAAATGGCTTTGACCCATTTTTCCCTAATCCTCTCTGCTAAGCATAACTAATAACCATGAAAATACTTAAAGAGACAACAAAAGAGAACTCATAAAGATGATAAAAAGAATGCAAACTAGCTTGGAACCCCAGGACTGGAGGAACAACCCCAACAGAAGGAAGCCACTCAGACTCAGTGTTTCCTGAGTGCTGACCTAGAAGTGGAAGACATCCCGGGGAAGGTTATTTCTCATCAGAATTCCAGAAGAAAAGGAGAAAGTAGAGCTGAAAGAGTATTTTAAGAAATATGTAAAAATCAGGAGGGGAAGTACTGCTCCAAGACAACAAAAGTTAAAGCAAACACATCTCAGAGGCTTGCAGTGGCTGAGAGCACATAATTTATATCAATATCATGGGGATTAAGACTCCCTAAAAACAAGGCCCCTGGATGAGTATGAGCGTGCACCTATGAAACAATCAGATTTTCTCTTTTCTGGGAAGTACTGCAGTCTGTATTGAAATATATATTTCTAGTATCTAAATATATTTCATAAAAGTTTAAGTTCAGAGAACTGACTTCAGTGACCAAACAGCTGCAATATGATATGACTACAGAACCTATTAATAGCGAGGAAAAACTGTAGGTGGCTATCAAATGCTCCATAAGAACTTTGTAACAGACTTCATAACATACTATATAAGGAGATTCTAAAACAAATAATAAAGGGAAATTCAACTAAATGACCAGTTTTTATTTTTTTATTTTTATTTTTTAAATGACCAGCTTTTAAAACAGTGCTGGCAAAGTCAAAGTAACACAGAAAAATGTTTATTTTGGAGGCATTCCTGGACCTTTCTGGGCCTTAATTTCCTCTTCCATAAAATGGAGATACGTTATGTCTGTGATGGTTGTGAACACTAAATAAAAGGATATAGATAAGGTAGCCAGCAAGAGGCTGGCACACGGTAGGCACACAATAGACAGTAGGCATTATTCATATTATCACCTACATAATAAGCTGGATATAAAAAAGCAGAAATGGGTGCTATGATTTCTTCTAACATGAATTACGCCTACAGATTAGGCAGGACAGAAAAAGTATGTGAAGAAATATGGCTATTTTAGGATAATGGAATCTTGGGTTAACTTTTAGCTCCTTTTAAAACTTTGCTTATTTGTGCAATAGGTAATGTATCTGGAATGACTCAAATATGCTTTGCATAGAACAGTAAAAATAAAATTGAAAGAATTGTTATTTTTTTCCTACACTTAGTTTCATTCTTTTTTCTCCAGTGAAAATGAAAGTGACATATATTTCTTTTAATATTTCTGTCCCTTCCCCTGTGGGCAGGGGGTGAAAATGTCCACAATTTTACAGGCATTATAGAGTTGGTGACAACTCCATACTGACACCACTAACCAAATATCACAGGATTTTAAAGGGTAAAATTCAAGTGTGACTCAAACATAAAAATACCTCTTTCCCTTTTGTCTCTGAAAGTGATGTTTCTCTCTTCATTGAATTGGGTGACTTCAGCCCTCGCGGTAAGTCATTTGTCAAGTAGCTGCAGCGTCCTTATCAGACATGGAGTCACTGTCCTTGAAAAAGTGGACTGAACCACTTATTCTCAGATGTGAACAGCTTTGACTTTAATTTCTCTGTGGCTGCTTGAAGATGGACATGACTATCTTAAGCTAGTCTCCTGAAATCTGCACCCTCCTGTAGGCAACGGTAGCAGCTTAATCTTCAGATATTTGTGAATACGAAATAGGTACTAATGCTTATGAAAGTACTTTATCAACAGAAAAAACTAGCAACATGTAGGGGATTATTATTGATAGTAGGCTTATGCATCATTGTATACTATCTTCCATGTGAGTTTATGAGCTACTAGACTGGTTCTAAAAGGCTCATATGATGATATCCAAGGCCGTGTGCAAGTCCTCTTGGGAACACGGTAAAGTCAGACCGAACCAGGTGTGTACACACAGCTTCAAAACACAAAACAAATAAACAAAAAAAATATCCCTACTTCAACAGATATGTAGAAATATGAAAAGGTGACAGAAATGACTTCTAGAAGACTAGATTCCTGTCTGTTACACCTACTACTTTTAAGTTTATCCCATTTTTTAAAAAATCAACATTGAAGTATAGTTGACTTACAATGCTAAGTTAGTTTCAAGTGTACAGGAAAGTGATTCAGTTACAAATGTACCTGTATCTATTCTTCTTCAGATTCTTTTCCCTTATAAGTTATTACAGAATATAGTGGAGAGTTCCCTGTGCTATAGAGCAGGTCCTTGTTGGTTACCTACTTTATATACAGTAGTGTGTATATGTTAATTCCAAATTAGGAGTTTGGGATTAATAACTACTCCTTTTCTAAGATTCCGGGTGGCCAACACTACCTGTTGTGTCCACTGGATCAAATGTGCTTCTCTGCGGAAGGGAAGTCAAATATTCAGAAGACCAAAAAGTCACAGGCTGTTGAACGAGCTGTTGCATTTAGTCATAAACTGCCAGACTACCCCCCACTAATCTAAGCAGTACTTAGACCAGTGTCTAGTACGCAGTAAGTACTCAACGAAGAAAGAAAGAAAGTGAAGTCACTCAGTCGTGTCCGACTCTTTGCGACCCCATGGACTCCTAGGCTTACCAGGCTCCTCCATCCATGGGATTTTCCAGGCAAGAATACTGGAGTGGGTTGCCATTTCCTTCTCCAGAAGATCTTCCTGACCCAGGGATTGAACCCAGGTCTCCTGCACTGTAGGCAGAGGCTTTACCCTATGAGCCACCAGGAAACTCCAAGTACTGGATAAACAGTATCGTTACCATTAATCACAGTGAAAGTGAAAGTGAAAGTGATAGTCGCTCAGTCATGCCCAAGTTTATGTGACCTCACGGATTATAGCCTGCCAGACTCCTCTGTCCATGGAATTCTTCAGGCAAGAATACTGCAGTGGGCCGCTGTTCCCTTCACCAGGGGATCTTCTCAACCCAGGGATCCAACCCAGGTCTCCTGCACTGTGGGCAGATTCTTTACTGTCTCAGCCACCAGGGAAGCCCATTAATTATTGTAATTGATAATTATTATTAGATAAAAGAATATAAATCACATTAATCATTATTATGCCTATTTCTGAGTATTTATGTTTTATTAATAGAAAATATAAAATTGTGGAAATAAGACTAAAGTTGAAATACTGAAAGTAGGACAGCTATCTTCTAGTCAATTTTCTCATTGCTATAGCAGAGAACTATAGAATAGATGCAGCTATAGAGAGAATTGCATAACTACTGTATCTTGCACTGTTTGTAATAAAGGCAAAATGTGTTGCAAAGACAGCCTGAGGGTTCAAATAACATTCCCAAGCCCACATGGAGGGAAGAATATCTACTACAGGAAGGGTGTCCTGATCAGCAATAAACAAGTGAGCCACTGATTTATTTCCTACCTTTGCCTCTGCTGATGGGCACACACATTTAGCCTCTGCTTCTCTCCGAAGGTGTATTAGGGAAATGAGTGTCTTTTTGTGAACTGCTCAAGAATAAAGGGTCCTCAATTGCCATTAAAAAGTCCCTCCTAGTGTATGGCAAACACATCCTTAGGATGGGAAGGGAACCCAATGACAGAATTAAGTTTCCAAGGGTTTTCCAGATGCTTGGAGTTGTATGTGGGGGGCATAAACACATAAATATACAAAAAAAGCTGGCGACTGCACTCATGAGCCATGTTCTCCAGCCTACTTATTTCACTCTATTTCTAAAGCTAGAAATGACACAGTAAAGCATTCCATGATCCCTCTCCATAACTGAGTGCTGCTGTAACTTCAATACACACATTTTCAGGTGGCTAAATATAATATTTGATGACAGCATCTTTCAAATGAGACATATGAGAGGGGAAATACTTCTGTTTTAAAATAAGAAAATAATAATAAGAAAAAAATTAAAAAATAAAATAATAAGAAAGATTTTGCCTTATAAACTTTTCCTCTAGGACAAATAATCACTCCATATGAGCCTCTAGAAGTACATGCTTACTTTAAAGAATTGCTATAAAAGTGAAAATTTTAAGGACAGACTTTGCTTTTTTAGTTAAAGTTGATATAGTAGTAATAGACTAACTCATGGAGCCAGATATGCTTTCACTATAATATATCACTCAGACTCAGATGGAATACTGGCCCTGTCACTTAATACCTCTGTGATCAGGTGAAAATATCCCACCAAGCCGTGGTGCTTTCATTTGCAAAAATAAGGTAATAGTACCTAACCTATCAGGATACTTTGAGAATAATATAATATATAACACAACACAGGACAATGTACAGAGAGACACACACAACTGAACAGGTATCTAACACTGAGTTAACACAGAGCTCTTATGGTGGAGACAGTACTGGCAGTTCATAATAATGAATACCTAATACATAATAACGAGTAATAATACATCATTCTGCTATGTTTTAGCAAAGATACTGTAAAGACTCCTTAACTACTCTGTGCTTATTTGCTCATGTGTTGAATGGAACTATAATAAAACCTCCATCAAAGGGTTATTATGAGTTTTCAGTGATAAAATACACATAGAAAGCCTAATGGTCAATTCACAGACGTACCTATAAAACATGAAACCTGACAGTACATAAGCATCTTCTCAACTTAAGTAAAAATAGATTTATACTAGAATATTCAGAGCTTTTATTCTGAATCTCTTTTTTATTACAGCTAGAAACTATCCAGAGAGTTATGCATAGAAGAAAATGGTGGGCACTGAGTTATATGGGCTCCCAGATAGTCCATATGTAGAATGGCCATATATCCTCCAAAACAAAAAGAACAAGAATAAAACTACATAAAACTGGTATATTCAGTATAATTACAGGTCAGGAATGTCTAAACTTCAAAACATCGTAAGTGAAAAAGAAAAAAACACCAAATTCCAAAGAATGACCTCTCACATTTCATGTAAATGTTTCACATATTCAAAAAGTATATACATATTTGAAATAAATAAGATGGGGAAAACCATACAAACAAAAATAAAATTAATCTATCAGTACTATAAGTGAATAAGCTAATCACACTGGAGGTGGTGTGTGTGTATGTGTGAAAAAGAGAAAGAAAGAGAGAGAGACGTAATCTTGAAAAAAGATTCTTAAGTACTTTTAACTCTAAGTCTAAAGACAAAAAGAGCTCTACACAAATACTCTTATCTAGTAAGTTGGCTGGAATTTCCATAACTACTTTATCTGTTCCTGGGATTAAACAAATAAATGCACTATGGATAAGAAGTCAAGTTTCTCACTGACAGAGAAAGCAGTTTATAAATAAGGAAAAAGAGAAGATTAGAATAAACTGGATTGGCACTGGGAGTATCAACACAAATTCATGGTCTTAAAAATGAATACAAACATATAAAAATAGACATAGACTTACATGTGCTCTGTCCCCTTAGAGCATCTAAAAGCTATAATACCACCAAATCAATGTCTATACCTAGTACTTAAGTCTTGGCTTCCAAATACCATTCTTTATTAAAAAGAAAAAAAAAAGTCAATGATTGTATCTGGATGTGAGTAGGCAAAGTGTAAGAGGGTTTCGAACATTTGTGTTCAAAAAGTGATGGGATGTCCTATCCTTTTTCCTCAGAACACAAGATGATTTTATTAATTGTTTTTAACATGATTCATGTTTCAGTAGATTGTTCCTAAAGTTTCATTTTAAACTGATTTCAAATAATGTTTTATCCAGTTTGAAAACATATAATCCAGGGTAATTTTCAAGTGATAGTAAAATATTGAGTCAGTCAGACTTGGAAAAATTAAACTGGTTTGTTTTTATAAGACCTCATGCAATAATTTTCCTAAATTAATTACTCTCAACAGTGATAGCTAATGCTTTCTTAACACAGATTTTAATGTTTTCAGGATTTGCTAAATTCATAATACAGTCATTACCTTTCTTTAAAATTTATACTGTTTGTATTCTGGATTCATAGCCATTTGTCAATCCACAGTGGTCACTGTGGCTTTAAAATAAACTGTGTAATAGTTCTTACACCTTGTTGGAGCTGCTACAAAAGAAAGGTGCCCCTTCCCCTTTTTTGTAGGTAAGCGATTAAAAATTGAAATCAGTCTAAATAATTAAGCTTTGTAAATTCGGAGGATAAAATATTTTAGGGGCTTCACAGTATTTAGTCCTAATTAAACGCCTCTCTTTATTCTATGACCTGGTTTTATAACTTAATTATTTGCAGTTGTATAAATTAGTAATGAGTCCCAGTACTGGATCTGTAGTGTGTTGACCTAATGACCTAATATCCTCTCAATGTGGACCTGTAAGGAGATACTATGGTGTGCCGTATATTGTGCTTTTTTAGGCTGCTTTCAGCTATTGATTAGCATTTACCAGTGAGGGTCATTTTGGTTCCAGTTATTTATGTATTAATAGCCTGTGAATATTGCAGTCCTTTTTAGATTGTATTGGTCTAAATATGCATTCTGCAGTGAAACTGTTAAGCTGTTCACATGTATAGACTATTGAAATACTGTACTTGTACACATCTGACCGTTGACATTTTGTACTTTTTTCTAAATCCAATATTTCACAATAAAAACTCATCAAAAAAAAAAAAAAGTGATGGGATGGGCACAAGTTAAAATGATCCAGGAGAAAACTTGAAAGGCTCCCCGTGGCTAAATCTGAGATAACTGGAGCAAAAATGAAAACAGTGATAGTAACAGATTACAACCATAGAACAAAATGAGAATCCTTGAGCTTTATATAAATAAATAAATGAATAAATAATATAAGGGGAGAACAAATGACAAAAAAATACCATTTGGGAAATACCACAGTGATCATTAACTCAGGCAATAATCAGCAATGTGTGCTAAAATTAACTGGTGAAAATGTGATGAGAAAGTGTTTACACAATCTCAAAGTACCTCACCACAAGACATTTATTAATCCCAAAGGGAAAAAGATAATTTCACAGAGAAGAAACATGGCTGACACCACCTCAATCAAGTGATGCAAATGAACACTACTGGTAAAAGAACACATAAGTGCCGTATATCCCCTAAGATAATGTACTGGGAAGGATCCAGCATCACTTCTGCAGTATTCTCACCAAAAATGCACTACTTGAATGCCTGAACAAAACTCAGACAAAGTCAAATTTAGTGACCTTTCACAAAATAATTGTCCAGTGTTTTTAAAAATGTCAAGGTCATAAAAGGGGGAAAAAAAGAATGAGATACTGTTTTAGGTTACAGGACCCTAAGGAGACATGGCATTAAGTGCAATGTGTGACCTGCATGGAATGTGGACCAGAAAAACACATCAGTGGGACGGCTGACAAAATCTGAATGATGTGTAAATTAGACAAGGTACTGCATCAGTGTTAGCTGTGGTCATCTGAGATGGTAATATTTGGTGAAGCTGCATGAAAAGCATAATAAATTTTTTTTTTTAATTTACATAATTTTTCCAGTAAGTCAATGAAAAGTCAGACTAAATGACAGAAGTTATGTCCGGTGACCTCATATCCCTACCACCCTCCAATATTCAAACACTTGTATTTTCCTGCCTTTTCCCTCCACTTTTCCTTCTAACCCACTGAGAGGATGAACAGACAACAGCGGCAAAACCCATTAGGAGCACAACCACTCGGGCCATCATGCCTTTAAGCAAAGGATACTTGGCTGTAAACTGTCCACTACAAATTAGACCAACTGGGACCTGAGCTGACCCCAGGAGAAGGCTGCCCTGAGACTGAATCAAAGCCATCCCAGCCAGTCGTGATTACTAAACTCAGGTCTACTTCCCAGGAGGTGGTTGCTGGTGAGCTCAGACCCACATGAGGCTATAAGGACAGTCTGCCTGTGTGACAGGATAAACAGGCTGCCCTGTCTCACCCCCACCCCAGAAAAGAAAGTGCTGTTGAGAATTAAAACATACTACTGACATAGCCCTGAACTTGGGGTCTTTCTCCATAATCCACAGGATTTCTGCTGTGTTTCCCAGCTAATTACAGAGCATCACTTCCTCCCTGGTAACTTCAGCAGAAATTGGAGGGGCATTGGGCTCGTGTCTCACCTCTGTACCCAAGCAGTCACTGAGTACGCACCTCCTGCCTCCAGACCATACACCCAGCTGTGCTGAGTTCAGGTCAAGAATCCTCTCCTTACAGCAGTCTTCCTGCCCTCAGACAGGACAGCGACCTGCTCTCCCGAGCCCCACGCACTGTGCAGACTTTTATCACAGCACCCATGCACTTAGAGTATTAACTTTGTCTACAAATCTATGCTCTGTACCGGACTGGAGCTCTCACACCAACAGGGTCTATCTACCTGGACTGGAGTAGGAGCTTTGCATGAATGATTCATTTAACTCTCATAGCATTTATTTATTATTCCCATTTAACACGGGGAAACTGAGGTTGTAAGAGGGTCAGTAACTGTCCCAAGGCCACAGAGCTACAGAGTGATGAAGCTGGGACTGGAAAGCAGGTCTACACGGAGACAAGCCTAAATGCTTTTCATGCTACTTGCTTTGTCTATCTCCAGAGCGTAGCACAGTGAATGGTGCACAATCTATGTTTGGAGACTCTCCGATGAATATTTCACATGATGTTTGGCTCAAACAAATAATTAGCAGTCATGGCATTTTTCAGAATTTTAGCTAGCAGCAGTTAACATACACAATGCGGTGTGTACTGAGAGAGTGAAAAACGCTAGAGATGAAGCGTTCTCTGAACAAACTTCTGATTCTTCACACCTAATCACATTCTATCCGCGTAGAGTGATGGTGGGAAGAGAAAGGGACAGCACAGTGACAACAAAACACAACGCAAATGTTACTGCTCAGTGTATCCCCCCGGCAGATAGGAAGAAGAGTAGTACACAGGCTTCTGGATCACAAGGATCTGTTGCTCACAAGCTGGCTAGGTCATGTGACCACATCTTCTAAGTCACGTGATTTCATCTAAACCGGAGCAAATGGTAACTACTTTGCAAGGTCGTTTTAAAGCTGAAATGCAGTGACGTGCACTTTAGGAGACATTCCACAGTCTCTTCTTCTTCTCCAAGGATGCCAGTGACCAGAGGGTGAAATTAAGAGGAAAAGCCCATTATTCGTAAGGAGGGACCTTCTCAAGGTCTCCAAACATCTGCAGAACCCAGTAATACGGATGCTTGCTCAACTTTAGTCATTTTAGGGAAAAGGGCACATTGACGTCTTACTGATATCTGGACAAAGATGCTTAGGATTTGTTTGCTTCCACATGAGAAGCAACTGGCTGATCAGAAATCACTGTCAGCAAAATATGGCAAATTAATACAAAATAGTTTCAATCTAAAAGCACCAGGCTACTCTGCAAGGAAACACTTCCATTATTCCAAGCAGATCATTTTATTTGCATATAAGGGTGCAGCAGCATGGTCTAATCATCATTCATGGCAAGAATACTGGACTGAATGTCAGGAGTCGCAGCCTTGCCACTTTAAAGGTGACCTTGGACACGGCTTTTAAGATTTAATATTCATTAGTTCAACAAATATTTACTGTCTATAGGTTCCCTGTTCTCATGGAATCTGTATACTAATGGAAGAAAACAGACATCACATAATAGACAGACAGATAAGCAGGAGGAAGGTAGCAGATAGTGGTAAGTGATTAGAAAAGAAGAAAACATCTCATAAAATAGGTTGTGACTGGATGCAGTCATTTTGGAAATGACATTTATGCTAAAATCTGAGGACGTTACTTCTTCATCTCTGGACATCCTTCTCTATAAAATATGCTTCTTGAACAGGGGTGCTTTCAAACACGTTTTCTAGTTCTAGGATTGTGATTTCACACCTCTTAGAGATACATTTATGTGAACACATATTTTTAACATCAAATAATATCCTATGTTTGATTAAGAGAATTATTTATGACAATGAGTCCTAGCTTTGAACACATTTAAGGTAACAGTAAATCTTTTGTAAGGAACTAAATAAACTTCTGCACACATAACTCTTCGTTCCTATTGATCTTTGTCTGAGCTCTGACAAAAAAATGAGTATTTTGTTTGTTTTGGGAAACGTCACCAAGTTGGCCTCTGACCAGAAGGACTAATATGTCCTTCCATGTATACATGAATTTGTGATGAGGTTGAAAATTGTCTTAAACTCATTTTTCTGTTGATCACTTAAAACCACAAATTCAGACTGAAATTTTACAATGTTCTTTTTTTAGGTGAATTTTTTTTTTTACATAAAGCCAGAAAAAAATTGAGGTGATGGGATATGGAATTTTTTAAGGAAACATCAGTATTTTGACCCATATTTTTCATGCACCAGTTAACTAGAAAATTACAAAACCTGAAAAACTCAGAAAAATTGTACCAAGAGAATTAACACAGTCCATTCTCCCCCTCCCCCTGTTAAGCTTATCCCTCCCCTCCTTCTGCCTCCCTGTTGCCCTCCACGCTGGGGCACATTTCTGGGGTGGAAAGGAAGGCCTCTCATGCTGTTGAAAATTGAGGGCCTCTGAATTTTTAATTTTGTTAACTATCATTAGAAAAGTAAAAATCACTGTCTCTCTGAGAAGCAGTGAGGTAGCAGGCTACACAGACTGTGTGTTGAATTTTGCAGGAGCTGACTGGTTTCCTGGCAACACGTTGATTTGTGGGGCCACTACTTTGGGCACCTCGAGGATAATTAAATATTAAGCCCCTCTTTGATGTATGCAAAGTCTGCCTAAGAGGATTACCAGCCACAGTGAAGGTAGCAGTCCCACATTTTCTGGTAATTGAACATTGCAGCGTCATTATCTGTTCTTATCTTTGCTCTGTAAGAACCCATCTCTCTCCTTAATATTGCCTTTGAAATGGAGAAGGAGATAGGGAGAAATTAAGAAAATGAGAGCCCGTGCAAACAACAGTTCGGGGTCTTCTAGATATTTGGGACATGGGGATGAAAACAACAGTTTAACACATGTCAAAGAAATGACAGAGGTGAGCAAGGCATCCTCTATCTCCTCTGGTTCAAGGCTCCATTTCACACACCAAGCAGCCAAGGCTCATAGTGTAAAAATCTTCTCCGAGATTGGAAGCAATGGTAGAGGTAGGGTGGAGACACAAGTCATATAAAAGTTGCAACTTGTTCTATGAAGATAACTGGAACGTAGTGGAAAGCATAAAAGCAGTGGGTATACTTATATGATTTCTGAAGTGTTTAGAGCCAAATATAAGAGTGCATGTTCTAATGTTTCAACATGATAGATGAAATGGGTATTTCCCCCCTTTCCTGGTTTCCACACTGTTTCATAATATTTCTGGCACATGGATCTGACTTGACATGAAGTGAGGCTCGAGAGAAGCAGGCTTCATTGTCCTGCCAGGCTCCAGCCATCAAGGAAGAGAAAACTGAAAAAAGGGTGAGAACTTGAAAAATGGAGGGTCTGTCAGAAAAATGCATAAAAATTAAGAGCGTTTGTTTGTTTCAGGATGAGACGGAACCTAAGGTTCCACTTGGTGAAAATAACGTGACCTAGTGTGTTACTTAACCTCAGAAATGCTATGAGAACCTCCGGGTCTGCTGAAAACATGCACACGTCTAACGTCCACTATGCCAGGGGCCTGGAGTGTCTGTCACAGCCCAGTACACTCTGTTCACAGACTGCTCTTGAGAAAGCCTGTTAGTGGTCTCTTAATGCAATTCAAAGCAAAATGTTAAGACTAAATAATTTGATAAGGTCATGATGCTTCAGAGTATGATTCAGATATTAGTGGCTTTAATATACTGTTTCAGCAATGTGGCAGGATTAGAGAATCTTTGATAAATCCATCTTTTTTGAATCTCAAATTCTCTAACTCTGAAGAATAGATAGTATTTACTTATTTCTCTCACAGAGGGAAATAAGAATATAGACGGTAACTCAGGAGATGTACTGAGATGAGTCTTGAGATATTTTTAATATTTGGTTCTCTTGTTCTTTAAGTGAAGTAATAAGGATACTAACAGAAATTATAAGGCAAAGTTTTAAAATGACAAGGTAAATTGGGTTGGAGTCAGAATTCCAGGAAGCTCTTTTGCAGATTAGAAAGCAAGTCTTACTTTCTAACTTTTATTGGCCTATAGTCTGCAAGCTAAAACACTTCATTAAGTGCTGACTCTTAGATCCAATAGCTTCAGGATGCATCAGTTTAGAATCTAAGCCAAAATTCAACAGCCACCGTATTTCTTTGATTTAGGAATTAGCATTTTCACTTAGTCAACAAGCATTTAAGCTCTGGATGTGTGCACAGCGTTCTTAGAGGGCTTTGAAAAATGCTAAGTATATCCTCCAGGGTTTCTGAGTTTTCAGGTAGTGGGAAGACGAAACTTTAAGTAGCAGAAGTAATAATAATAATAATAATAATAATAATAGATCAAATGTGTGGAGTTCAAAGTTCAATTAAGTTTGAAACCGTCAGGGAAGGATCCAGGGAGGTGATGGACTGAGTGAGCCTTGCAGGATAAAAGGAAGAAACCAAGATCTTACGTCTCTGCTACACTGTGTCTGTCTACATATAGAAGACAGGGCATTTGAGTGCCTGGGCAGAGCAGGACAAAATGAATGAGCTAAACTGCACACTGCATTACCTCTTAGATCTGCATCTCTCCAGGGAAAGGGCGAGCTGCCCTTATTAATTGATATTATGAAAAACCCTGACTGTATCCTATGAAGAGAAAAATTATATATACATGTCAGGTGACTGAGGCATCATCTACTCTGTATATTCAAATATATGGAAAAGCAAAAACACACCGGGTTGCACATATTTAACTGCTACATAACTGTACTGATGAACACAATGGGAAGAATGCATTAACAAGCTGATTATTCACTTGAAGGTGGTTTAAAGGAATCAGGACATGACCATCAGATGCACCCTCACCTGTCTCTGGGGCCAGGTGGCTTTGAGGATGGCCTCCGTTCTAAAGAACACGAGGAGCTTGCCATCCTCCTCAGTCAGGTGAAATGACTGTCCCAGAATCTGCAGCACATGAATGCGGGGCCGCACGGGCCAGGCGTCGTTGGCACAGAAAGGCCGCAGCCACTCCAGCAGGTCCTCGGAGGACACCAGCTCTTCTCTGCAAAACAAGGGTTACATTGAAAAAGAAAAAAACTCAGTGGTTTCTAATTCCAGTAACCAAACGTGGTGACAGATCTAGACACGTTGCTGAGTTTCTTTATTTTTTTTCCTACTGAGAGGAAAAATGTAGGTTTGAAATGGCTTAAAGCAAACCATATTAGGTATTTTAAAATGATGTAAAATGCATGCAACTTTTAAACAGTATGATATTAAAATGAGTCACACAGATCAGAGAAAAAATAATCAATATGTTTTTAGACACTTCATTTCTTAAGCAAAGCTCAATTGTGTCTGACTCTGTGACCCCATGGCCTATACAGTCCATGGAGTTCTCCAGGTTAGAATACTGAGTGGGCAGCCTTTCCCTTCTTCCCAACCCAGGGATCAAACCCATGTCTCCCACATTGCAGGTGGATTCTTTACCAGCTGAGCCACAAGGGAAGCCCAAGAATACTGGAGTGGGTAGCCTATCCCTTCTCTAGCAGATCTTCCCAACCCAGGAATTGATCTGGGGTCTCGTGCATTGCAGGCGGATTCTTTACCAAGTAAGTTATCAGGGAAGCCATTAAGAAGTACAGCTTATTGTAAAATTCTGTGTAGAAGTACGCCCAGTGCTCATCCAGTATCCAAGGCTTAAAAGACGTTCTTTTTGTTGAAATGAATTGACAACTAATTCAATGGAGGAAATTAAGGATTCCCCAAACAGCTGTCATTAGAGCACTGCTTTAGAGCGACAACTGTCTCAACTAATATAGTTCACATGGAAGGGTGCTAGCCAGAGTCTTGGATAATCACTTAGAGCATTCGGAAAAAAAATTTTTTTTGATTGAAATATCATTATTTTAGCCTTGGCAAACAAAATAACTCTTGTAATACAACTTTCATGGATGGCTTATCCCACCAACTAGTTAAAACCTTACATTCAAAGGAAACAAAAAGAAGTATGACCTATTTCTACTAATGATACTGAAAGTGCTGACTATCATTCAGTAATTTTACATTAACTATTACTAGTTGACAGTAACTATGCAAAGTAAATATTATAAATACTATTTTATTTAAAATTTTCCAGTTTTATTGATATAATTGACATGGATATATATATATATAACATTGTTATATATACACATAACACTGCTATATATATATATATAACATTGTATTAGTTTAAGGTGTAGTATGCAATTTCATGTGTATATATGAGTATTGTATTGTATATATACAATATATACACAATATATATGCAAAATAATTACAATAAGCTCAGTTAACATCCATAACTTGATATAATTTTTTTCCTTAAGATGGCAACTTTTAAGATTGACTCTCTTAGTAATTTTCAAATATACATTATATTGTTAACTATAGCCCTCATGTTATACATGTAAATTTCATTTTTATAGATAAGGAAGTAGGCTTTATGGAAGTGACAAAATATACCCACAAACATCTATACTAGTGCAGTATGACTCCAAAGTCCATGTTCTTTTCTACTATTTTTCTGTGTTTCAGTAAGGGGTTAGTGGTGGTTTAGTCACTAAATCATGTCCAACTCTTGTGACCCCATAGACTGTAGTCTGCTAGGTTCCTCTGTCTATGGGATTCTCCCGGCAAGAATACTAGAGTGGGTTGCCATTTCCTTCTCCAGGGGATCTTCCTGACCCAGGAATAAAACCCAGGTCTCCTGCATTTCAGGCAGATTCTTGACTGACTGAGCTATGAGGGAAGCCCCAGTAAGGGGTTAGAGCATCAGATTTTATACTACCCTAAAGATAAAATACAAATGTATGGTTATTAAAAAACTAGGAAGTCTAAAAGGATTCAGAGAAGGTGGGGACATGTGAAAAACTTTCTATCCAGTACTAGAAGCTCTTTGTTTATAATCCCGAAATGGACCATCTCAGGAAAACAACTTATTTGATGATGATGTCAGTGAATTACTATTGATGACTCTTGAGAGGTCGCTCACACAGAAGCCTCACTCCCACAGGGCCCTAGAGATCCATGGAAAAGCACTGAGTTATATAGATTTTTTTATAACCAAATCCTTATGAGGCTTCCAGGCACAAATCATCTATATCAAGCTCCAAATTCCATGAACTAACAAGACCACAGGAAATTTTTTTAAAACTTCTGAGAAGAATGAAATTCTATCATACCACTGAATATTTCTCTCAGTGTGCATTCTATAATATACTTGCCAATACAATTTTATGGCAATTTAAGCTAAAAAACAAAGTTGGTTATTTATATATCAGACCAAAATATATTACCAAATGCAATGGACAAACTGGCTTAAGCATGTCCTCCATTTACAAAGATATTTGTTAGTTTTGCCTTTGAGTGTCCTTCTTAACAGGTACCAAAATGGCAAAGCTGGGGGTGCAAAAGAATGCCACCAGTATTTCCTGACTATCTACTATGTGCAAAGCAGACAGCACTGTGTGGTAGAAAAGAGTATCATTTTGGAATCTGACAGACCTGTGAATCCTGGCTCCATCCTTTCCTAACAACTCTCAATAAAAAATTAAGACTGTCCTCATTCCCACTTTACAGTTAAGTAGACAAAGATCCTGAAAGTGTGTCTCTTGGAGTCTGTGAAACCAAGACAATGCATATGAAGCACCCAGCACTGTATGTGACACAAAGGAGGGATTTAATGAACAATAACCATTATCCAAATAATCATCATTATTTTATTATCAGCATCACCAAAGTACCTGATGTTCAGGGACAAAAAACTGTATGATCTGGTCCTTAAAAGAACTAATAATACAAGGAAACAGAAAGACATCACAAAAGACTATTCTACAAATTACTAACATAAATCGGAACAACTTTTTGGGAAGAAAAGTGGGTAGAATCAGGGAAGGCTTCCCAGAGGACGTGGCCTCTGAACAGGATCACAAAGGACAAATGGAAGGTACATGAATGGAAAAGGGGGGAAACATAACCCAGATAAAAGAGAACAGCAAGGAAAAAAACAGACAAAGATTTCAAAGGACACAGCATGTTCAGTGAGTGATAAAAGCACAGATGTCTGGGGGTAAATCAGAGGAGAGAGCAGAGGGAAGACAGGTCTCCTGACCTGGATAACCAGAGCTCACACACAGGCTGAAAAGGTGATGCGGCTTCACACTTTGAAAGGACAGGCTTTGCAGGCGTCAGCCCAGACTCAGTGCCCAAAATGAATGCTTCCCAACAGTGCTATGCTGACCAAGAAGCTGCTTCATGGTGCTGAGCCTGTTTCTTTTTTTTTTTTTTTTTTTGATATACACTTTTTTTTTTTTTTTTAATTTTTATTAGTTGGAGGCTAATTACTTTACAGCCTGTTTCTTATTTGTAAATTGCAGATGGATAATAACCCTTTACTCAGAGGAGTGGTTTGAGAATTAAATACACAAAATGAAATAATAAAGCAGAAAATATATTATCTGGCACATAACTAAGAAGTTCAGTTAGTGGCAGCGATGATTACTGAGGACTCTGGTCTTACTTGGTGTGGAATGGGAATGACAGAGGGTCTCTGAGCAGCGAAGTACTGTGATCATGTTAGTGCTTACAGAGGTGTGCAGGCTGGAGCATGCTCAGGCCCTTTTGGTGAAGTCTGCAGGGGTCAAATTAAGTTTAACTTGGGAGAAAAGAAGACTAAAACACATTTTTGGCCTTGAGTCCAAGCCAGTTTCACATAATAAGAAGCTGGTATTTTGACCCTGTCACCCAAGGGCCAAGTGGAGGGGCAGGTAGGATGGGCTAGAATGGGAAGAAGCTGGAGTCATGAAGACCAGATGGAAGTTACAAAGATCACACAAGATCTGCTTGTGGTGAACACGAATGAAAACTGTTAATGATAATATGAAAGCTTATTGTGTGCCAAGAGTTACATCACTTCATCGTCACTATTTTTTTTTTTTCATGTATTCTGTTATCATCTCCAGTTTGCAGATGAAGGAACAACCACAGAGAGGTTTCATAACTTGTTGTTTCTTAGTTGTTAATTCGTGTCTGACTCTTTAGACCCTATGGACTGCAGCTGGTCACACTCCTCTTGACCATGGGATTTCCCAGGTAAGAATACTGGAATGGGTTGCCATTCCTTCTCCAGGGGATCTTCCCAACCCAAGGATTGAACCTGCAGCTCCTGCGTTGGTAGGCGGATTCTTTTACCACTGAGCTGCCAGAGAAGCCCCCCATAGTAAGTAGTACAGTCAGTATTTGAACCTGGACTATTTTACTGCCTTGTCAATGACTATGCAATACTAGGGAACCAAATGGAGGTAAATCCCAGAACACTGTGGCAATATATGACATAGAGATTATTATCATAGCATTTTCCAAGTCTTTTAGATTTGAGTTGGATTCCTTTTACCTAAGAACTTACTGTTCAGTTGATAGCATTGGACATTTTGGAGAAAACTGCTCTAACTTTTGGTTGATAGTTCAAATATATAATGAAATTATGAAAACTCATTCCTAAAACAGAAATATTATGTTCTAGAAGTACTATGTTCTAGATGACCTTGGCTATATACTGTGAATATGTGTGTGTGGGTGTGTGCATGCACGTACACACACTCAGTAGCTCAGTTGTGTCCAACTTGGTGACCCTGGGGACTTTAGCCCGCCAGGTTCCTCTATCCATGGAAATTTCCAGGCAAGAATACTGGAGTGGGTTGCTATTTCTACTCCAGGGGGTCTTCCCAAGTCAAGGATCAAACCCATGTCTCCTGCATCTCCTGCACTGCAGATGGATTCTTTAACACTATGTCAGCTGGGAAGCCCATAAACTGCAAATATTTGTGCTCAATGAGACTACACAGAACCAAAGGGCAGCTCTGTAGGAAAAGCTGTCCAGGACATCAACTAGATACTATTTCCTAAAGATTTTAGCTGCAAAATAGTCTACATTTTAAATAAAATGTGAGTTTTTAAAATTTGTAGTCACCCTTGCAATGGTGCAAATACACACACACACATACACAGAGGCAGAGAGAGAAAAACAGAATGTAAGAATTGTGATAAAATGTTAACAATTGGCGAATCAAGGGGAAGAGAATATATTCATTATTTTTCAATCTTTGCAATTTTTCTGTGGGTTTGAAATTTTTCAAGATAAGCAGGTGGGGAGAAAATAACCAATTATGACTTTTATAATGTAAAAAGAAACAGAATGGGAAGGAAAATGATTCCAGTTTTATAGTTGTTCATGAAGGCAAGGGGAGGGTTTAATGAGCTTAGGAATAAAAAGAGAACATGATTTCAAAACACTTTTACCTTATTATAAAAGTTATACAAATGATTTTAAAAAGATATAAAATAAGTAACAGAGAAAAATCTCTCATAGTTTCATTGCCAATATACAGACATTTGCTCCTACCTCTTTCCCTGTAATGAGGATTCTGGGGACAGGAGAGAGGTTATACTACACAGGGTAATTTAGTATACTATTCTTTAAAAAAATAACTACTAAAGGAAACACACACACATTCATACAATCCCTTCTGGCCCAAAAGATAAGGAGTCTCCTGAAATACACAAGATGTTCTATTAACAGAAAAGAACAGCAGCAGCAACAATGGCAACCAAAGTAGGTTCAGTGAATGGTTAATTTGCCAACGTGATGTTCTACTGTGTAAGGTAGCATGAGAGGATATCCACGAAACTACAAAGGAATGTAAGAGAAATGCCAACTAAACAAAAGTAATTATTGAATCAAAGAGAAAAGACAGATTTTGAGAATATTAATAAGATGACCCTTTGTAAAAGAGCTTGAAGATTTTGCGTGGCATAAACATATGAAGGTAACCCAATCCTGAACTTAAATGGTGATGGTACATTAAAACAGACAATAAATATGAAAAGCAGTGTATATGTCATGATGCACTACACAAAATAAAATTACTGTTCTTATATTTAAGAATGGGGGAAGAAAAGACTGCATTCAAACAGGACAAACATAAACCTTTATGATTTCCTGTAAACATAAACCTTTATGATTTCCTGTAGACATAAATGTCATAATTTGGAAGGCTTAATGGAGCAGAAGTTCACTTTGTCTAATCTTCTATACTGAAGACATAAGCCAGCAGCCAAATTTTTGTATTGGTATGTATAGTATATACCAATGTGTCAAACTTTTTAAATATTACACAATGAAGGTCTTCTTTTCTCTCATTTTCCTGAGATTATAATTGATATGCAGCACTAAGTATAAGAAGTACAGCATAATGGTTTGACTTACATATAATGTGAAGACTACCTTAGTAAGTTTATTGGTAATCTATCATCTCATATAGATACCCAAAAAAAAGAAAAAACGAAAAGGTTTTTTCCTTGTGATGAGATCTCTTAGGATCTACTCTCTGAACAACCTAGTGCCTCCTTAAATGCTGGAAGATGAGGGCCAGTGGAAGCCGCCTGCCTTAGATAAGGCCTCTGAGCCCTCAAGTTCCTCTGGACTCCACCAGCTCCTCCCTGCCCTGAAGGCCAGTCTACCTTGTTCATTTTCATTACCTGCCCGGTGTCAGTAGGAAATGAGTTTGAGAACTGACATGTAAACTGACAGAGAAGGAGGGACAGGACAGGTGGGTGGGGTGGGGCAGCGAGTAAATGTGAGTGAGTGAACAGTGAGAGACTGAGTGAACACTGATATTCTAGGAAGGTCTCAACTCAGTAAGGAATTGACCCACACACCGTGTACACTTTTCTCTCTACACACAGACCTGGACCTGTCCCAGGACAATGTCCTCTATGCATCAGCTCCCTGGAAACAACTGGGGCGCCTGGCAAAGAATAAGACGGAATCCAAAACAACTGAATGCATCATGTGCTAATGCCATTGTGGTAGTGTAAAAAGTGTGGCTTTTTTTTCAAATGATTATCATAATCAAGTTACAGTAAAGGAAAAATTGCTGCAAAGGCAGTAACTGTGGTGTGCACACAATTCCAATCTCAAATCTTAATGTTTTCTCAATTTATTTTTAATTGAAGGATAATTCCTTTACAATATTGTGTTGGTTTTTGCCACACCTCACCATGAATCAGTCATAGGTACACATATGTCACTTCCCTCTTGAACCTCTAGAAAGATGGTACTATTTGCAGGGCAGTAACAGAGACACAGACATACAGAACAGACTGATGGACACAGGAGTGGGGGGAGGAAGGGGAGGGTGGGGTGAATGGAGAGAGTAGCAATGGAAACCTATACACTACCATATGTAAAATAGAAGCCAATGGGAATTTGCTGTATAGTCAACTCAGTTCAGTTCAGTTACTCAGTCATGTCTGATTCTGAAATCCCACGGATGGTAGAACTCCAAGCTTCCCTGTCCATCACGAACTCCCAGATTTGACTTAAACTCATGTCTATCGAGTCGGTGATGCTATTCAACCATCTCATCCTCTGTCATCCCTTTCTCCTCCCGCCTTCAATCTTTCTAGCATCAGGGTCTTTTCAAATGAGTCAGTTCTTTGCATCAGGTGGCCAAGGTATTGGAGCTTCAGCATTAGTTCCTCCAATGAATATTCAGGACTGATCTCCTTTAGGATGGACTGGTTGGGTCTCCTTGCAGTCCAAGGGACTCTCAAAAGTCTTCTCCAACAACACAATTCAAAAGCATCAATTCTTCAGTGCTCAGCTTTCTTTATAGTCTAACTCTCACATCCATACATGACCACTGGAAAAACCATAGCTTTGACTAGTCAGACCTTTGTTGGCAAAGTAATGTCTCTGCTTTTTAATGTGCTGTCTAGGTTGGTCATAGCTCTTCTTCCAGGAGCAAGAGTCTTTTAATTTCATGTGTGACTCAAGAGAATTCAAACCAGGGTTCTGTATCAAATCTTGACTTTTGATAAATAAATACTAATAGCACCTTTGGGGCTGCTCTCAAATGTATGCCAATCACAATATCTTCTTGAGGTTCATTCATCAATAGAAGCAAGGGCACATCTCACTGTAACGAGGTAGAAATGGCAGCTGTGAAGTCATAAATATGGCCTTAGGTGGCCCAGAGAACCACTGTAGTGGTAGACTGGATCCACCCTCCTTGCTGGTGACCATGGTTCATATTACAGATTGGAGGCCTCATACACTGTGGGTGCTTGGAGAGCATCTGGTGATTCACTTTGCTTCCTGGAGCATGAAGAGTGAGAAGAAATCAGATTCAATTTGTTCTAGTGGGCTTTCTTTCTTTTTCTTTTTATGGTTTTTTGTGTGCTTGAAAAATAATGCGAAGTCCCTAGGTAACACCAAAGAACTCAGTGATATCTGAATGATCTGACATTGCTCAATATACATCAAGCTTTAAGACATCTAAAGCTGGTACTGTGATTAAGCAGCAATTTAAGCAAACAAAGACTAATAAAATACTCACTAGCTTTGAAGGAAATCTTTATTCCTTTTTGAATGGTAGAGGAATTCCTCATTAATTATGTTTTCTGAGTGGATTTATTTTTGTATATCCATTTGAGAGTCACTAATATACTGGTCCGGGCTTCCCAGGTGGCTAGGTGGTAAAGAATCTGCCTGCCAATGCAGGAACCACCGGAGATGTGGGTTCGATCCCTGGGTTGGGAACATCCTCTGGAGGAGGAAAGGGCAACCCACTACAGTGTTCTTGTCAGGATAATCCCACAGTTCATAGGGTCGCAGAGGTGGACATAACTGAGCGGCTGAGCACACACACAATATACTTGTTCATGCGTGAGTTATTTGTCAGGAAATTTTTAGAAGATATATGAAGGCCCAGATAACCATGATGGTGTAGCCACTCACCTAGAGTCAGACACCCTGGAGTGTGAAGTCAAGGCGGCCTCATGAAGCATTACTACAAACAAAGTTAATGGAGGTGATCAAATTCCAGCTGAGCTACTTCAAATCCAAAAATGCTGCTGACAAACTGCTGCCTTCAGTATGACAGCGATTTGGAAAACTCAGCAGTAGCCACAGAACTGGAATTTTCATTCCAGTCCCAAAGAAGGGCTTTGCCAAAGAAAGTTCAAACTACTGAACAACTGTGCTCATTTCACATGCTAGCAAGGTAATACTCAAAATCCTTCAAGCTAGGCTTCAACAGTATGTGAACCAAGAACTTCCAGATGTACAAACTGGATTTAGAAAAGGCAGAGGAACCAGAGATCAAATTGCCAACATCTGCTGGATCACAGAAAAAGCAAGAGAATTCCAGAAAAACATCTGCTTCACTGACTATACTTAAGCCTTCGACTGTGTGGATCACAACAAACTGTGGAAAATTCTGAAAGAGGTGGGAATACTAGACCACCTGACCTGCCTCCTGAGAAACCTGCATGCAGGTCAAGAAGCAACAGTTAAAACCAGACATGAAACAACAGACTGGTTCCAAATCAGGAAAGGAGTACATCAAGGCTGTATATTGTCACCCTGCTTATTTAACTTATACGCAGAGTACATCATGAGAAATGCTGGGCTGGAAGAAGCACAAGCTGGAATCAAGATTGCTGGGAGAAATATCAATAACTTCAGATATGCAGATGACACCACCCTTATGGCAGAAAGTGAAGAAGAACTAAAGAGCCTCTTGATGAAGGTGAAAGAGAAGAGTGAAAAAGCTGATTTAAAACTTAACATTCAAAAAACTAAGATCATGGCATCCAGTCCCATCACTTTATGGCAAAGAAAAAAGGAAAAAGCGGTAGTAGTGACAGATTTTCTTTCCTTGGACTCCAAAATCACTGAGGATGTTGACTGCAGCCATGAAAATTAAAAGACACTTGCTCCTTAAAAGAAAAGCTATGACAAATTTAGACAGCATATTAAAAGCAGAGACATCACTTTGCCAACAAAGGTCCATATAGTCAAAGCTATGGTTTTTCCAGTAGTCATGTACAGATGTTAAGAGTTGGATCACAATAATGGCTGAGTGCTAGAGAATTGATGCTTTCGAATTATGGTGAAGAAAAAGACTGTAGACAGTCCCCTGCATGGTAAGTAGGTCAAAACAGTCCATCCTAAAGGAAATCAACCCTGAATATTCACTGGAAGGACTGATGCTGAAGCTCCAATATTTTGGTTACTTGATGGGAAGAACAGACTCACTGGAAAAGACCCTGATGCTGGGAAAGACTGAAGGCAAAAGAGGAAGGGGCAGCAGAGGATTAGATGAACAGATAGTGTCACTGACTCAGTGGACATGAATTTGAGCAAGTTCTGGGAGATAGCAGAGGACAGAGGAGCCTGGTGTGCTGCAGGCCATGGGGTCGTCAAGAATTGGACACAAGTTAGCAACTGAACAACAACTGTGCGTGTGTGTGTCTGAATCACTTTGCTGTACACCTAAAACTAACACAGCACTGTAAATCAACTATGCTTCAATTAAAAAAAATTAAATAAAGTGACACTTCTGCAACTCTCATTACTTGGTCTGTCATTAGCACCATCATCTCCATTTTTCAGATTAGGCAATGATAGTCAGACAGGCTTTGTAGTTTGTCTGAGGTTGCCCAGGTAAAGACAGGTTGTGAATTCCTCTCACAGTATCTCATCTTCTGACATTAAAGAGCCTGCAATTGACAGTTAAGGGAGCGCTTCTCAAACACCATTGTGTTGAGGAATTGCCCAGGGATATTATTAAAATATAGATTTTACTTGGTTGGTGTGGGTAGGGCCCAAAATTCTACATTTCCAACCAGCTCCCAAGTGTCCCTGAGTCCGTGGACTGACCTTTGTGAGGTCTTATGTCATTATTTTTCTCTGTTTTTCTCACCTCTTCCTCCTCCTCCTCTGCGCCTTGGCCTTATTTCCTTTTCCACGCCTTGCCTTCATGTGTGTGCTGTGTTCAGTGGCTAAGTTATATCTGACTCATCTGAATTATTATTTGTTTCAGTCACTGAGTCATGTCCCACTCTTTATGATCCCATGGAATGAAGCATGCCAGTCTTCACTACCCCTCACTATCTCCTGGAGTTTGCTCAAATTCATGTCCATTGAGTTGGTGATGCTATCTAACTATCTCATCCTCTGCTGCCCTTTTTTCCCTTTTGCCTTCAATCTTTCCCAGCATCAGAGTCGTTTCCAATGAGTTTGGCTCTTTGCATCAGGTGGCCAAAACATTGGAGTTTCAGCTTCAGCATCAGTCCTTCCAATGAATATTCAAGGGTGATTTCCTTCAGAATTGACCTGTTTGATCTCCTTGTCTTCCAAGGGACTCTCAACAGTCTTCCCCAACACCACAATTCATAAACATCAATTTTTTGGTGCTCAGCCTTCTTTATGGTCCAACTCTCACGTCCATACATGACTACTGGAAAAACCATAGCTTTGACTATATGGACTTTGGTCAGCAAAGTGATGTCTTTGCTTTTTAATACACTGTCTAGATTTGTCATAGCTTTTTTTCCAAGGAGCAAGCATTTTTTTAATTCCAAGACTGCTTTCACCATCTGCAGTGATTTTGGAGCACAAGAAAACAAAGTCTGTCACTGTTTTTTCCATTGTTTCCCCATCTATTTTGCCATAAAGTAATGGGACTAGATGTCATGAATCTTAGTTTTTTGAATATTGAGTTTCAAGCCACCATTTTGACTGGCAAGAATACTGGAGTGTGTTACCATTTCCTTCTCTGGAGATCTTCCTGACCCAGAGATTGTACCCGCATATCCTGCATTGCAAGCAGATTCTTTACTGCTAAGCCATCAGGGAAGCCCAATAAGTATATGCACACAAATATATGTATGTATAAATATACACATATGTTTTCTTTTCCATTGTAATTTATTATAAGATATTGAATATATTTTCCTGTGCTTCAGTAGGTCCTTGTTGTTTACCTATTTTATATATAATAGCTTGTATCTGCTATTTCCAGAGCCTTACTTGAAAAGAGCTTGAATCCCCAGGTTTCTCTGAAGACGCCCCTGGGAACAATCTAGAAAAGAGAGTGACTCCCCTCTGTGACTCTTGCAAACATGCTCTTGCGGAGGGGAACTGAAGCCAAGAGTGTCAGGTTTAACTGTCCACATTCACAAAGCACTTGTCAGGCATAAAAGTTAGGACTTTGTCTTTCTTCTTTTTCTTTTCTAAATGAAAAAAAAAAAAATTCACTGAAATTCATTTTTGTTGTTATTAAGGAGCCTCTGTTATTCTGTGTCTCTGGGATGCAAAGTAAGGTCTCATTCTGACTCTCCATTCCCCAATGTCTTCCTCTTTGGAAATCAAAGCTTAAAAAGAAAATTGTCCTGTATTCAGGAGACTCCAGTTGGATTCTTCTGTATATCTTGTATATATATATATGTTTATCCAGCTGGAAATTCACTGAGAAAAACACTACCTTCTAATCTTTTTGAGATGTCCCATGTGGGACCAGACTGAGGGATTCCCCATGGAAGGGGCTTCAAGCAGTATCTGTTAAGATCCCTTCCAGCATGTGAGGCCAGGGTCCGGGTTGGGGTACCTGAGAGCAACACATGGGGGAGCGGCAAGCTGAGAACTGACTGATGGACTGTGACTGGAATGGCGATAGCTCGATGGACCATCTAGAAAGTGACACACAGCACTTCTGTCTGCGCTGCTATCTGCCACATCTGCCTTGTTTAGGCTGTGTCCTCAGCCTGGACTGCCATCATCCTCCATCATCCTTATCACAGACTCAGGTGTCACAGACCAGGTCCAGTGCTGTCCCTTGTGGGTCCTGCTCTGACTTCCCTGGGACAGAACAAGCCACTCCCTTCACCTCACTTTCTGCACAGCACTGACTATGCTATTGCACAGGCAACGAGGGCCCTGAGCAACCTGGTCTCCCTGCAAGGCTCTGAGCTCCTCCAGACTGGAGGTTACTTCTTACCCAGAACTGGAACTGAGAACGGAGTATGACACACAGTAAACACGCAGAACAATGGCATTTATCTTTAAAGTAAGGGGCCCATGTGAGTCACAGCTGTGGCTTCCTTACCGTTTAAAGAGCCACAAGCAAAGGAGTTTAGAAAAACTGTGCAAAGCAAAAGGCAGAGTGGGTAGAGCGCCCTGCTTGCCATGCTGTCCAGCCCACCCACATGGTTTATCCTGTGTCCTTTCACTCAAACCGTGGGCACAAAGCTACGCATGCAGACACGCTCTAAAGGCCACCGAGCAGTCAATTACGGCAGACAGGAGTCCTGGCTGTGTTTCGCAGGCCTCTGACACTGAACAAGTCAATTTCTCTCTCCCAGCCTTTCTCTCCATATTTCCATACGGCAACAATACACACAGGTTTCAAAAATCATAACCACTAAATCCACAAAGATAAATGGAAAGAGTTCTAACAGCAAGTAACTAAAACTGAATATAGAAGTGTTCATACATTTTGATTGAAATTATGTAAAAATATATCCATACCTGAACAATAACTGGGAGGTAATACGCAAATAAAAACAACAATATCACTGAATGAACAATGAGGCGGTTTCTCAAATATGCTTCATCATTATTATACCATATTTTCCATTAAAAAAGAAAATTGGGGTAAAGCCTTACAGGGTTGCCATGGATATAAGACACAGGAAAGATCTCCATAAACTCCGGGAAATATATTCTTGTCGTTCAGCTGCTGCTGCTGTTATTCCTACTACTAACATCTGAATAGGGTTCCCAGGTGGCACTAGTGGTAAAGAACTCGCCTGACAATGCAGGAAACATACAAGACGTGGGTTCGATCCTGGGTCGGGAAGATCCCCTGGAGTAAGGCATGGCAACCCACTCCAGTATTCTTGCTTGGAGAATCCCACGGACAGAGGAGCCTGGCGGGCTAAGAGTCGGACATGACTGAAGCGACTTAGCACGCATGCACCACCTGGATGAAAAATTCTTTCTAAATCTGGACTGGAGACACACATCTCTTAGACTTACAAAGCCCGTACACTCTTAATCCTCAGACAAGACAGATCTTACATATACAAAGCTTTTCAAAATATAACATATACATTCTAAGAATCCCCATAGTTAATCAGTAGAGTAAACCTCCTGAAGATATGAACCCCTCCTCTCCTAAAATGCTCAGCGCAGTGTCTCCTCCTTTGCTGCCCTTGAAAGGAGTGAAAAGAGATCAGGCTCTCTGAGGCCTGAGAAGCAGATGGTCCTGCTGGAGCTGATAAGACTAAGAGAACAAATCTCCAGAAAGTTCTCAGCTCTTCCTTCAGCGCCACCTAGAAAAGACACTTAGAGGTGGAAACCTCATCACCACAGATATTGAGAGTAATTCTAAGGCTCCAAGGAACGCCATTAAGTGAGACCTGCAAACCACTCCAGCCTTACCCTTCGTCCACACTGGCATGGACCGCGGCAACAACTCCTTCCAGGACGTGGAGCGGGTCCGCCGGGCCCCCGAGGTCAGCACTGCCTCCACTGTGAAGGGAGAGACAGAGAGAGGAAGGGATTCAGGACGGATGGCTCAAGCCTCAGAAACCAGCAGGGCACTGACACTCAGATGAACCCAGCTGGATCTCCGCAGAGCATACGCCACGAGCTCACAGCCGCTCATGGCATATGCAGCCCACGAAGTACCAGGTCCTGGGCTGTGTGTGTCCTAAGGATGTGGAGAGGAAAGCTTCTCTGCCCTGAGGAGCTCACAGTTTAACAGAGGCTTGTCTTCCTACCAAGAGAGTAGCAAAACGAAGTTTAAAAAATAAAAATAAAAAGGAAAAAGAGAAAGAAAATCTATTTGCATTCTGTTATTCAAAAATTCAAAGAAATACTCAATGGGCACTAAAAATATGAGCTATTTTAAGCTTTAAATATATATAATCTAAATCCTCCAGTTGGCCTTTTCCCCACAATATTAATATTCACATGGCCCTTACAAGGCACCAGGCAATGCTACGTGCTTCACATACATCCTGCCATTTAATAATCCAACACCCATGAGACGGGCCCTACTGTGAAGTCCACACTACAGATATGTATGCATGGAATTCTACGGAATTTTGAAAATGCAACAGAGGGAAGAGAAGTTGTAGATGAGTTTTCTGAATAATTTAAGTTATATGATTTAAACCAACTGCTGGATTCAGTATGTTCATACCTTTGTCATATTAAGCTTACTAAATTCACTAACCTTCTAAAAGGTAAATGTCATAGACCTAGTCAATAGCAATTTATTTTCCTCAGAAAAAGAGGCAGATGAACTAAAAGTTCCCTTTCTCCCACTACTGAAAGATTTAATCCATTTTTATTGAAAGTCTTCTGTGCACCAACTATAACATTTATTAGACCAGAATGAAATCTTCAGTGCTAGAACTGGGCACAGGGAAGAAAAGAGTATAATTTATGTCAGAATTTTACAAATGCAAAAATATCATGTCAAATTTTAATTATATGAAAACGTACAATTTTTAAAATGAAACTAAGTTCTCTTCAAAGCACTAATTTTTCAAACTTTTGTTTTTGTGAGATTCATATGAACTCGAAGAAATAATAAAAGATAAGTAAAATCAAAAAGCTCTCCTGGTAGCTCAGATGGTAAAAATCTGCCTGCAACGCAGGAGACCTGAGTTTGATTCCTGGGTTGGGAAGAACTCCTGGAGAAGGGAATGGCTACCCATTCCAGGATTCTTGTCTGGAGAACCCATGGACAGAGGAGAATCGAAAAGATAAACATGGCAAACAATTATCTACCATCACTTGAAAGTGGAAAATGGCTCTAATAACCACCAGTACCACTAAAACATAGTAAGTTCATTATGTAATAAAGGTTTATTCATTTCACATTTGTGATGTCTAAAAAATGTTACACTACTTTATTTCTTTCCTTATACAGAAAATTACCAGATACCTCAGAGCATTAAGGTGAAAACTGGATGAAGCTGGGTAATTAAACTGATAAAGGCTCATTTGATTTCAGTGCAGCTGCTGAAAACTGACACGCTTTTAATCAAAAAGTTCCTCAAGAGCAACACAGAATCACAAAGAATGCTTAAAAGAAGAATAAATTAAACACAACTAAATCTTTTAGGCTAATTGCATTATTCACAGAAAGCACTTGATGCCTCATTATTTTCTTAGCTTAACTTTCCCCTCTTTCCTAATCCCCCGGAAGCTTTCCTACAAAGATACCAGCCTGTTGACAGGAAGCTAGAATTTCTCAATTGTCAGCTTTATACCATTAATTGCAGGTAAATAACGTCCTAAGATACTTAACAGATGTCTAACTTCTTCAGTATGTGATTAACCATGCCTTGTGCACTTCAAAAGAAACTTCTGGGAATTGGTTTTCCACTGCTGAAAAGACAAGCTCTGAAAATCCACACTAAAATCACACGACAGGTCTGACACATAGGGACCTCCTTCACTGGCCACACTGGCCTTTGTCCCTTACTTCAAGAATTATCTGAGTGAGGGAGAGGGTTGACTGAGAAATTAGCTAGCGCTTTGACGTGTTACACACAGGACCAATGATGGAGCATTTTCACAGTTTTCCACTCTCAAGATATTTTAAGACAAGAGACTGAGAAGTCTAATCATAATCTCTTACTTTTATAAAGTACTTCATAGTTATACAATGCTCCTATGTACACGATATTATATCTTCATAACAACTGTGAAACAAGCACTTTACTGGCAAAAATATCAGCTCAGGTTTTCCTTGATGACTATTTTATGGCTTACCTCAATGCAGAGATGATTTTCGTTACTGCACTCTGCACGATTTCCTTGGGCGAAATGTCAAGAGGGCCCACAGCCACCTCCAGCAGCTGCTGAATCATTCTTAGAGGCTGACCATCTAGACACATGGCCACAGCTTGGTTGTAAACTTTCTCTTTTTCTGACCGAGACAGATCATAGAGGTAACCGTATTTCTGCAACGTTTCCTGAAAACATGGAATTCAACATGTAACTATGAACTAGAAATTACATGAACAGAGTGAACTATACTCAGAAGACTCTCAAACCAAATATAATACTACAACCACTGACACCACACGGAAGAACATGTAGGGGATGTTAAGAGCTTGGTCTCCAGAGCTACCGAGACTTGAGTGTAAACCTTGCTTTACTGTGTACTAAGTAGTAAGCCATTGTGATCTCAAATTTCCAGTGTCTATAAAATGAGAATGAGGACAATCAGTTCTTGTGAATAGAGGGTGTTGTAAACATTCAATAATACAAAAATCAGTCATTTAGCACAATGTCAGGCACAAAGTAATGCTCATTAAATTTCTCTATTATTATTATTGTGCTATAAACACATCACAGTTAAAATCTATTAATATTGAACTATGTAAACCCAGGTATTGTATATGTTATATAATTTAATGTTTATAATTATCCTGATAGCTCAGTTGGTAAAAATCTGCCGGCAATGCAGGAGACTCCAGTTCAATTCCTGGGTCAGGAAGATCCACTGGAGAAGGGACAGGCTACCCACTCCAGTATTCTTAGGTTTCCCTTGTGGCTCAGCTGGTTAAGAATCCACCTGGGTGCAGGAGACCTGGGTTTGATTCCTGAGTTGGAAAGATCCCCTGGAGGAGGGAAAGGCTACCCACTCCAGTATTCTGACCTGGAGAATTCAATGGACTGTATAGTCCATGGGGTCGCAAAGAGTCAGACATGACTAAGCGACTTTCACTTTCACTTTTCTTTCACTATCCCACAAGGAGTTTTAATCAGCTCCACTTTATCAGAAAGGAAGCTGAAAACCAAAGGTGTTAAGCAACGTGTCCAAAGTCACACAGTTGCCATTAATGGAGCTTGGGATTAGAATCCAAATTTATGCTTTCCCCACCACATTCCCCCATTCCACACTGCTGGTCCCTCTTTGATAATATTGTAAAAACTAACATGACAACAAGTAATTTCAGCCTACCATTGTCCAGCATACCAAATGTGATCACTTGATGTTAACAACACTTTTTTTTTTAACAACACTTTCTAACTTTCACAAGTGCTTCTGAATATAACTGCTTTGTCTTCCAAACCTTAACTGGACATTTGATGATATCAAAGAATTACTATTAACATTTTTATTGGTAATGCAGTGGTAGTTACATTTAAATATATCTTTTAGCAATAGATATGGAAGGATTTGTGGATAAAATGAAAAGATGACTGGGTTTTTCTTTAAAATGACTCAGAGGAGTAAGGGTAGAAAGGAAATAGACTGGTCATGTTTTGATAATGGTGAAAGCTGGGAGTTGGGCACATGAGCTTTCAGTTTACTATTCTTCCCACTGTGATACTTTCTATATTTAAAAACAAACTACCTTTGAGTTAGGCAAGGAAATTACTAGTATCCATACTGAGACAGAGGAAACTTGAGGTTCCAATGGTCTGTGATTGAAGTTGCACTAACCTTCTTGAGTATACAATATGGTCTTTCACTGAGTATATAATTAAAGAGGTTAAAATCAAAGCCTGAACTTAAAAGGGTCAATACATATAAGGTTGAAGTTTATTTTCAGCATTTGATCTAAAAGGTGCCTTAACAAAATCATATAATGTCAATTTAGGGACCAGAAGAGGTTCCTATTAAGGACCATCCGTGGTCTAACAACATTCGCAAGTAGCTATTCCAAGCGTGCTCAGTCCCTCAGCTGTGTCCAGCTCTTTGCGACCCCATGGACTGCAGATCATTAGGCTCCACTGTCTACAGAATATTTCAGGCAAGAGTACTGGAATGGGTTGCCATTTCCTCCTCCAGGGGATCTTCCCAATCCAGGAATCGAACCCATGTCTCTTTCATTGGCAGGAGGATTCTTTACCACTGAACCACCTGGGAAGCCCAAGTAGCCATTTGGTACATTTAAATCACATCTTCACTGAAGCAAATGTCTGTTTTTGTGTTAATAACTCCCTCAGAGCCTTATACACCACTTGAGCCACTGAAAGACAACACTTATTCCAAGAAGAGTAATGACAATTCTCCAGATATGAATATACAATGTTTGATTAGAAAAATAAATATGTACTTTAAAACTCATAAGTATAAATCACTTCCACCTGATTCAACTTTTACCCTAGTCCTAATTACTGATTGGTGGTGGTGGTTCAGTTGCTAAAACTTGTCCGAAACCCCATGGACTATAGCCCGCCAGGTCCCTCTGCTCATGGGATTCTCTAGGCAAGAATACTGGAATTCATTTCCTTCTCTAGGGGATCTTCCTGACCCAGGAATTGAACCCAGGTCTCATGCACTGCAGGCAGATTCTTTACCAACTGAGCTACAAGGGAAGCCCCTTAATTGTCAATGTTTTTAATATTGTCAATAATTGCAATTACTAATTATTCAACTGTAACCATCAGCAGAATAAAATCAAGATCGGTAAGGCCAATTTGCTCCCTGTGAAGGCTTCTATATTGCTCATATCATTATTTAATATTATTTATTAGATAGGCTAATAGGCACTAAAACATACAAAAATGAAATAAAACTGCAATCAGGCTTATGGATTCCTCTCATTATCTCTTGGATGAGGGGCTTGCATTTTTGTGTCTCATACATATTTTGAAATCTTCCATTTGTTCAGTATCTGGACTCCTCTCCACTGACTGATTTTTCTAGTCGGAAATATATATATTGTTTTACAAGCCAAGAATATAATTCATTAAACACATAAGATTAAAAAAAAAAAAACAGATCAATGGCCACTTATAGGTTCATTCACTACAGCATTACAAAGCAAATGGAATATTTTTTTACATACCTAAACACTGTTTTCACCTGGATGAAAACCATTTATGTAGTGATTTGTCAACTTTTTAGTTATAGAAAGTGAAAGTGAGTCACTCAGTCATGTCCAGCTCTTTGCAACCCCATGGACTATGGGAATTCTCCAGGCCAAAATACTGGAGTGGGTATCCTTTCCCTTCTCCAGGGATCGAACCCAGGTCTTCCACAATGCAGGCAGATTCCTTACCAGCTGAGTCACCAAGGAAGCCCAAGAATACTGGAGTGGGTAGCCTATCCCTTCTCCAGTGGATCTTCCCAACCCAGGAATAGAACTGGGGTCTCCTGCATTGCAGGCGGATTCTTTACCAACTGAGCTATGGAAAAGAATATTAAAATTCCCATGATGGTGATAATACAGAAGAAAAGCTCCAAAGGCTACAGAGGGTTTCCTTATGTAATCCGAACCCTCTGGTCCCCAAACCTCATCGGGGCTCATGACTCCCATGAGTGGGCTTTTTGAGACTCCACTAGACCAGACGGTCCCAACTAGAATGAACTAGGAACAACTTCATCAGCCAAAAAAGTCATATCAAGAATAAATTATATTGGAAAATGCACCAGAAAAACAGGATGAGAACATACATTCTTTAAAACAAACAAACAAACAAAAAACTTCTGAGGCAAGCATGGATGGCTATTTCTGCATTTTTCTGAAAGTTAGAAAAATTTATCATCATTCAATTGGAAAGCAAAACATCTCCCAGCTAGAAATAGAGCGTGAGTGTGTGTGTGTTGGTCACTTAGTGACGTCTGACTCTTTGTGACCCCATGGACTGTAGCCCTCCAGGCTCCTCTGTCCAAGGAATTCTTCAGGCCAGAATACTGGAGTGGATAGCCTTCAGAGGATCTTCAGGGGATCTTACCAACCCACGGATCAAGCCCAGGTCTCCCATGTCACAGGTGGATTCTTTACCAGCTGAGCCACCAGGGGAGCCCATGTGACGGAATCACTTTGCTGTACACTTGAAACACAACCCTGTAAATTAACTATATACTTCAACTTAAAAAACAGTTATTGAAAAAAATCTGAAAGACTGAAAAGCCGATCACAACTATGAATGTAGCTTTAAAAGACAAATGAAAGAATACACTGACATTATCCGAGTGTGTGAGCATACAGAAGTCTGCATTTCATTACCTGCTCACTGTTCTTCAGAGAAATGATGAAGCTGTGGTCAAGGGTTTCCAGGTGTGCCAGTGATTGCTCCAGATGATTCAAGGTATCTGCATAGGTCACCCCAGACCCGCCAGCCTCCTCAGTGTCTTCTTCTGAACTTCTTTTTCGTGGCTTTTCAATAAAATGTTTGACTGCCTTAATAGCCTTTCCAGTCATTTCTTTACGTGCTTCCAGAGACAGCTTTACCAACAACAGTAACAAAAAGAAAGTGAGAGAGAGGAACTGAACAAAGGTAAGAATCACCTTACATATTACATGTGATATATTTAGTAAAGTATTAGTGTGGTAGAGAGAACAAGAGTGAAATTTTAATACATAAGCTTTAATGAATAGGACTTTTGCTATACTAGTTTTTCTTCCATGAAGAAAACGAAAATAGGGTGGTATCACTTGCACTATTAAATGCATAAATATAGCCTTTTTAAAAATGCTAACACCCAAAGCAGGTGGTGTCATGATGAAACATATTCAAATAGATTACTGGTTACAGTGAAAAAAATGAGGAGTCATTTCTATAACCAATTCTCATAGTTTATTATAAGGAAATAATTCAAAAGAAGAAAACAGTATAGGCAAGAAGACTTTAACTGGAATAAGAATGTAAAAATACAACTTTAAAAGCAATCCAATTGATAGTAAGAGAAATGGTAACTAGCGTTTGACAAATCACTTGATAGAGTATTATGCAGTCACTAAGAGTTACAGTAAGAGTACAGCCATTATCACTGCTTGATTGTATGATTATCATAAAATGTTCAATTTTAGGAATCAGAAATCATAAAACTGTATCATGCGTACATTAAAATCTGAACTATACCTATGCATGTGAAAAGTGAAAGTCGCTCAGTCGTGTCCGACTCTTTGCGGCCCCATGGACCACACAGTCCGTGGAATTTTCCAGGCCAGAATACTGGAGTGGATAGTCTTTCCCTTCTCCAGGGGATCTTCCCAACCCAGGGATCAAACCCAGGTCTCCTGCATTGCAGGCGGATTCTTTACCATCTGAGTCCCAGAGAAGCCCAAAAGTGAAAGTGAAAGTGAACGTGCATGTGGCTGAAGACAACACACACACACTAGTGACCACTGTTAAAGTGTTGAGGTTATGAGCAATTCTGTTCTCGACTTTCCAAATTTTCTAGAATAACGTTATATTCACTCATTTACTCACCAGTTGCTTACTGAATTCTGATATATGACAGTCACTATGATAGGCATGCAACGCTTATATTTTTTCTAATATTTAAAATGTTAAGTTCACTTGGCCCCAAGAATACAAATTAAATCTCAACTTAACCCGTTTTGATAGACACACCACATTCTTCAGAGCCACTCTGGGGCCTTTCAAGCCCTGCTGGTTTGTGCTGCCCCAGACCCAGATTTTAGTTGCCTGTCAACTGCTCAAGCACATTTTTACTAGAGCTGTAAGAGGACTCTGTGTTGATTTAAAAAACAGCAATAACAACAGATAAAGCATCCTAGGACCAAATCTCATCCTTCCTATTACTTCTTAAAATCAGTCATGTCCTGTGTCTGGTTATTCTGAAAAGTAGGCACAGGCATCAAATACATAGCACTAATGACCCCAGCAAGAGGCAAACCTCCGCTACCCTCCATCCCCAACAGCTCCCTCCAAGTCACTCCACATAAAATTGTTTTATAATAGATGGCTGGCATTTTCTTAGGCTCTTAATAGATATGGATGAAAGGTACCTTTAGGAAAGCACAATTTTCACTGCACTGTAACTGTTTGCAAATACAGCTTCAGAACAAGTTCTGCAACCCCCAGCACCCATGACATAAAACCAGAAGCCACCAGTGACCGGCACGGATCAGCTACAGTATTGTCTCTTCCCTTAAATACTGTGAATGCCTTTCTGTGACTGAGAAATTCAAGATATCCTAGAACCCGTGTTTAGTTCAACAGACCTCCATATGCCCCCCGGTGATGTGGATGGAAAGACTGAGCCCCAGAGAAGGTAGGTGATACATTTGGGTTCGTGAAGAGTGAGAGAGTGAAAGCTGGAATCCAGGTCCGTGGTGACCAAGCCAGTGCTCCCCACCCCCACCCCCCCACTGTCCACCACAGTCCCTCGGTCATGTCTGCCTCGTCACAGCATCTGACAGGGCGAGTGAATGAAATCAAGACTTCACAGCCCCACTGGACCCTGTATGACGTGCCCTCCCACTCACCCCACCTCTCTAACCCTGTGTCCTCCCTTCTCCCGCTCCCAGCCTATTCCTAAGACACTGACCTCCCTGCAGGCCCGCACAGCCTTTCTGCTTGTCGGGCCCTCTGTCTGGAATGTTCTCCCAGGGATCCTCACGCTCGTTCCTGTGCTCCCCTCAGGACGCGGCCTCCCCGAGCACTGAGGAAGAGCGGGCACGCCCTCCGCCCTCACGGGCCGCCCTCTCCTCAGCCTACATTGCTTCCTCGTCACCACTGGCATGCTGGGCTTCTACTCGCTGTGGTCTTCACTGCCGTCTCCCCAGAGCTCAGGATGGTGCCGCACACATAAGAAGTGTACTGAACGTATAAAGGAATGAACGGATGAATGACAACATTTCAAAATGACAGAATGGTGAAAGCAGACTGTGGGAGTAGGAGAGCTTATGACATGTGTATAACCACTAGTGAGCACTGACAGCAGGAGTGGAAAGGGCCGGATAGAAAATGCTAGAGTTTGGAGGTCACTTATGGTCTCTGACGTGTATTCTTTTGGTTGGCTGGCTAGTTCTTAGAATCCTTTAAGGACTGTAAAAACTAGCTTAGCTAAGGGCAGTACAAAAACAGGCAGTGGGCTATGATTGACTGACTCCCCAGTCTAAAATATTAAAAAGCTTTAGCTGGAAAGATGAACTGAGAATAAATTGTTGGTAGTATTGAGTGCCAGGCTAGCTACGGAATCTGACCTGCAGGAGTTCAGGAGGCACAGAAGGCAAGTGGTATTCTGAAGATAATTGCATGGGAACGTTTTAGTCAGTTTTTTAGTTTAAAAACATGCTGTAGAATTTTTTTAAATATGAAACTACAAGTATCTGGGAAAAACTGTCATCCTTTCTCAAGCCTGCCTTTGCCTGTCCTTCCCAAATCAGTTCAGGGTTCACTCCTTTGAGATGCTGTCGCTAACATCATCTCCTCCCTTATGTGTTCCTTTTAAAGCTCACCTGTATCAAAGAACCCATCTCACTGTGTTAAAATTGTCTGGTTTCTTGTACATTTCCTCTGACTAAACAATGTGATCCTTCAAGGAAGAAAATGTACTTTTTAAATCTCTGTACCCCTAGCCCTTAATACAATGTCTAGCACATTGTAGACAAACCAAAAATAGCTGCTAAATTACTCAACAACTCTGCTCAACATAAGGGTGTGGGGGAAGAACCTTGAAAAGTCCAATGAAATAGCATGTTCTCAACATGCCTCATGTCTTGAGAAATTTGTAGTCCGGAATGCGCCCAAAGGCTCTCTAGTGTCTTATTTATTTACCAGGGGCCCTCGTGTCTTATTCCTGTAAGATGGCCTCAAGAGACTAAATTCACAAGGACATTTTCAAGAACTTGAAACAGAAGCCTCAGGACCAGATGTCGTCCAGACAAGGCCAGTCGGGGGCGGTCAGAAGTCACGCAGGAAGAGGCAGCAGGACATTAGACATTGGACATTAGGCAGTGAGGATTTTGAGTTTATTCACGGACAGCCACCCAGTGAAGGCGCTGGACATCTGGCCCCGGGCTGGGTACTGGTGACACAGACAAAATGAGATCAGGTCCCTGTCCCTGGGGTCTCTAAACTCTAGCTGGAAAAACAGAAAGAAATGGCGTTGCAAGGAGGCAGGATCTTTCAAGTGCAGAAGGGTAAACGTGACCTGCTGATGAGGGCCTCCGAGGGGCAGTCTGTCTGGACAGGAAGGGAAGGGCTAGAGGGGCAGAAAGGTTTGCTGAGGGATGCTGTCTCTAAGGGGAGTCCTTGGGGGTGAGGAGGCATTAAGATGGGAAAGGAAGAACTTTAAGAGGTCCCCAGCTTAAAGGGGGACGGTGGGGGGATGCTGGGGTAAAGTGGATGCCACATGGCCTGGATGCTGAGTGCAAGTAAAGGCCCATAAGAGCCTGAGAGAGGGAGAAGGAACGGGCCAACACAAAGGGCATGTGTGCCGGGCAAGAGGACAGCTCTCTATCACGCTCATGCCTGGGAAGCCGTGCAAGGGAGGAGTTGACTCAGAAGAATGACACAATCAGGGCTGTCGCTGTCATGAATGGCTTGATTCAAATTCACCAAGACAACGTCCCTTGTGTGTACCTTAAGGCTGATGAAATCTCACCGAGCAGATACTATTCTTTTCTTTTAAAAATGAATACAGTGTGACTTTCAGATAAGGTGGGTATTTATGAACTGACAGGTGCCTTAGGAAAAGCCAGATGCTACCGATAGAGTCAGGGTGGGAAAGCCAGGGTTTACCTACCATTCACGTTGCTAACAGCAACTGTCTTAACTAATGGAAAAGTCAAGAGCAAAATCACTATACTCATACTTTGGTTTTAACATCACAGTTAATTTGAGAGACTGAAAAAATTTTCTTTGACTAATACAGGATAGAGAGATATCCTTTCTTTCTGGGTTCTATTTAAAACCTCACTCCACTTTTCTTTCATCTCCTCCTTTTCGAGCACAGACACTCCAACGCTTACCATGTGCTGGGCCTAGTCTTGGCACAGGGGATACAAAAGGAAATTAAAACACACTCTATACTTTAGAAGAACATCCATCCTAATGGAAAAACCAAACACAAAAATAAATATTCATAAAATGTGACAGAAATATAAACTAACTATGCAGGTGCAAGAAAAAGTATCTGTCTTAGAAAGGCAAGAAAGTCTTTATAAAGGAGGTGGCACCTAAGCTAGGACTGGCAGGATGAGCAGGATCCCCGTGAAGATGCGGGCAAGGTGAACTTGCAACATGGGGAGTTTGCTGTTGTTCAGTCACTAAGTCGTATTCGACTCTCTGCAACCCCATGGACTGCAGCATGCCAGGCTTCCCTGTCCTTCGCTGTCTCCTGGAGTTTGCTCAAACTCATGTCCGTTGAGTCTACGATGCCATCCAACCATCTCATCCTCTGTCCCCGTCTTCTGCCCTCAATCTTTCCCAGCACCAGAGTCTTTTTCAGTGAGTCAGCTCTTTGCATCAGGTGGCCAAAGCTTCCAAACATTTCTGCCCAAGACCTGCACACTGTGTGCATCAAATCTCAATATCAGAATATATGCATGGACACGTACACATATATTAAAAGCCCAAGTTTCATGAAACAATACACCCCCTACTGTGGTGAGGTACAATTTGGTATTCTCTGATACTAGTCTACTGACCAGTATTTTTTCCTGTTTGTTCTGTTTTAATGTCAATCCCAACACTGTAATTGCAGGATCCACTAATGGATTGTAACTCATAGTTTGTAAAGCACCTGCTAATCTGCTCCAAGGATGACAGGATGACTTGTAGGGGCCAGCAAAGGTCGAGGCTACCAGTGAGGTATCAAATTATCTAAGTTAGATTTAATTGACTTCAACAAAGAAGAAATCCTTGTATGTTTCTCTGACAGCATGATGTTACTTTCTCTGCTGATGCTGAACGTTATATATGTGTACTTTATATTGGTCTACTTTCCTTCCAAGATTATGAGATCCATCAGAGCAGGATCTGTGTTTTACTCATTTTTTGAGTCTCAGTGCTTAGTCTAATATTTTAAGCACTGTTTTAGATTGTAAACATAGAGTATTATGAAATAGTACCTTAAATGTTATCCAACAGAAAACGAAATTGGCAAGTTTGGAAAATGTTTGCTTTAATATAGTTTACAAGCTATTCAAACATAAAAATAAGAATGCAGGCTTTGTCACAGTGAATCATATACTTTAAAAAATCAACAGTAGAATTTTGCTCCTCTGCTTTAACTGTCAATTGCTTATATAAAAAAATGAATCATGCAGGACACTAAAGCCACTTTATCTTTGCCTTTTCCCATGTGTAATAATGACAGTAATATCATCATTCTTCAACAAAGTGTAAATGGCCCTATCTTTTGCACTGTTCACTTTCAGCAGTGACATAGCTATTACATCCCTGAGTTTTTCAACAACTTGAAGGTCACCTTTATCTTAACGAAGAGGGCCATGAAGAATGTTAGAAATGAGATGTTCCTGCAATCAGTAATGAAGGTTCCTGTCCACTGGGGCTGTGAAAGCATTCATTCACATTTTCCATTTAAAAATCTTTTCCTATTATATGCATGCATGGGATACACAACACAAACTGTTATTATTAAGAGCATTTTAAGTAGATCTGCTGAGTTTATGTCAAAACCAAATATAAGTATGAAAATCTAGATCTTATTCTAACTCTTAAAACTATTTTGGATCATTCAAAACCAAACTGAACTGTTGCTGCTGCTGCTAAGTCACTTCAGTCGTGTCCGACTCTGTGTGACCCCATAGACGGCAGCCCACCAGGCTCCTCCGTCCCTGGGATTCTCCAGGCAAGAATACTGGAGTGGGTTGCCATTTCCTTCTCCCGAACTGTTGCTAGATGTTTGAAATTGGGCTGAAAGGAATTCAAATGTCATTTTTAGACGTTCTAGGTGACAGTAAACAGAAAGAGGGATAAAGAAAAGCAGAAGGGGAACTGACTGCTACTGAGCACCTACTGACACCAAGATCTTTATTCTTGCTATTTTATTTAATCTTCACAATGGTTATTCAAGGTGCATGTTGTCTCCCTTACGTCCACTCCATACTTGTCTAGTAAATGCTGCCCATGCCGTGGGCATGGGGCTGACTCAGGGCCGCCTAGGCTTAGTCCTGATGGGGTCAGGCCATTCACGGTAACCTCACACCTCACCACAGTGGTTAGTCCAGGTGGTTGGGCCAACTGACTACCAGAAGCCAGAGGAATCTGTTCAGGGGTGAGGTAACCCCTGAGTGAGAGGCTCAGGTTTTCTTTTCTGCGCGCACGTGGAGCGCGCACCCTACCTGGTGTGTATGGATTAGGAAGCGATGCCGCCTGTTTCCATCAGTCAGTGTACTGAAGCAAAGAGCCTGAGGGTGAAGTGAACACCACAGACCACAGAGAAAAGAGACAGAAACTGGCTTGTTGATGATCACTCACTGTTGAATCACCCAACCCCAAAGTCAGCCCCACCTCTGAGCCTTTGAGTTACATAAGCCAAGAAATTTTCTGCTCAGTTAAGCTAATTTAATTGGATTTTCACTTGTGTCTAAAAACATTCTAAAATTAATCTATATTTATATAGGAGTAATTATTATTCCCCATTATATAGAGGAGAAAACTCAGAGTCATTTCCCCAAGGTCGAGCTTGATGGGAACTCAGGAAAGTCTAACTATAAACCTGTCTCTCTATTCATCACCATGCTGCCACTCAAAGAACTTCACAATGTGTCTAAGATTCATCAGGATTTAATTCGATATGATGAGAGGCCACAGTATTAATGGAGGGACTTTTCCAGATTTTCCAGGGTCAGTGTTAATTTAAAAGTGTTTTACTCTGTTCTCTTCATGGAAATTTTTATCATTTGATAAGTGGCATCAATTCATCATAGTCTTCCACACATATGGGTGGGATGAAAAACTCGCTCATCAGATGACATATGCTGGGCAGAAAGCTGGTTATACTATGATTAAGGAACTTTGCTAGGTGATTCAGAGACCAAAAGGTTAAATAGCATCCTCAAAGGATGTTTACAGAAATGCATTATGAACGCAGAGATAGAGCACACATGCCTGCACTACAGTCATTAGCACAAATTGAGTCAGTCTGGTGTCAGTGCCTCTCTGGTCCATCTCCATCTCTCCCACAAAACACCACAATGGCCTTCACGCTGGAGTTTCCCTGAGTTCAAGCTGGTGCCGTCTGTTCCTTTCTCTGATCATCACCAAGGTGATCTTTCTAAAGCAAGAATCTGAGAATGTCACTACCCAGCCTAAAATTTACATTTAATTGGTCCATTCTCAGGATAGTCTAAAACCTTTAGCCAGGTGAGCATCCATTCATTACCAGGCTCTTTCTTCTCTCTGTAGCTTCATCAAGATACTTCTATTTATATCACGTCTTGTAGTCAACTGAGGGCACTAGATTATTTCATGCCTGTACCAAACTGCCACATCTACCTGGAATGCCCCTGCTCTTTTAATTTTTCCCTGTATGACAAACACCCTCATTTATTAAGACTGGGCTCAAATACCTCATCTACTATGAGGCCTTTCCTGGCTGGTCCCATCAACTAACTGTTAACCATTTTTACCTTACTGCTACCACATTACAAGTCATAGATCACATCAATTCTGAATCCTTCACTATTATATTTGTTTACTGACTCCATCTATGAAGAGTTCCCCTTGACTGTCAGGTAGGCAGAAACAACCAGCATCCTGAGATGGCTGCAATTAGACAGGGATCTTCCTTTGGGTACCATTACTTGAAAAGCTTTTGGCACCAGCTGAGTAGAGAGGGTATGACTTTCCATTATAAATCCCTTTACTGCACAGGCAAGAGAAAGTATTCATAAAATGGCAATTAGAAGATAAATCTGCTTGTAAGTTTAAAAGGTACTTAATAAACGAGAGAAGGGATCATAGGATGAACAAAGAATGGAGGAGGAGAGGGGGACCCACATCGGTGAAGATTTATGGTTGAACAATGAAAAATTCAGAACCCTGAAGTCAGCCAGGCAGAGAATAACATTTCAGTAGGGAGGTGATTTCTGGATTTTTCTCCTTTTTTTTTCCTAAATGTTAAAATATACTTTGGTATTTGCTGTACATTATTCTAAGATTGCTGATTTATTCTTCTGTCTTCCCCAAGACGTCCACCCCTGTGAATTTAGAGCCCACAAGCCTCCCAGGAAGGAGTGTGTACTCTTTCTTGTGCTTTATTCATGGAGAAGCCTGCAAGGGCTGCAGAAACACACAGCAGCTGAGGGCCCGCCAGACTCCTCCTCGGCAACAGAGGCATCATCATTTATGATTGGACGGCGAACACGGTCTTTCGGCCAATTTTCAATCTTACTAAATTATTACCATAGCCAATTTGAAATAATTTCCAAGCACAAACAGAGAATGAGTTTTCAGCTTGCCAGTCAAGCCAATAATCACGAGTACCCAAGATGGGCTTTTGCAGCCAAATTTCTCAGTCGAGGGAGGCCGTAGGAATCAAGATTTGGGGAGCAGGCCTATTGACGAATCCTGACTTGGTCATGTCTAGCTCATGAGACACTGGAGCAGTCATTTAACATCCTTGAGCTTTAATTTTCTTATCTCTTAAAATGATGATAAAAGTATTTATTTCACATAGGTGGCAGGACAATTCACAGAGTAACATTACAATAAATACCACCTTCCCTGTCTTATATATCTTGTTTGAGGGCTGGATGTGAAGAGGAAAACAGTTAATCCACATCCGTAGTTAGCCTAGATGACTATGAAAGACTTTCGGAAGAAAATATTAGTCCCTCTTATCATTACAGGGTGATGCTGACAGACAATCTAAGGGTCAATTCTCAGGCTTCTTCTCCTACAGGTCACAATACTCAGAGTGGATGCCATGCCCACAATCCCTCCTTGAGGAAGCAGCCAAAGGGGCCTGTTAAAAATAGGCTGTCTGCTTGGCAACAAAACTCTTCTGAATCTGACCGCAGCTATATACCTAGCACTGAGAATAATTTCTGATACACAGGAGGCACTGATGGTGTTTTTCCATTCTTGGATAACAAATAACCCAAATTTAGAAGCTTAAAACATTGATTATCTCACAGTTCCTATGATTCATGAATCTGGTATGGTTTAGCTAGGTGTCTCTCTGGATTAAGATCTCTCAGGAGGCCAGAAATGAACCACTGGTCAGTTCTGTGGTTTCATCGGGTCACTTGGTTGGGTGGCAGGAGATGCATGACCACATTTACCCCATGGTGACTGGCATCCTTGGTCTCCCCATCTGGGGCTCTTCATGACAGGGTGCATCGATTCCCCAAGAGTGCATGACCCAAGGAGGGGAGATGGCACCCGAGAAAGAAGCCACGGTCTTGTCATAACTTAATTTTGTAAAGGGCATCCTGTCACTCTTGCTGTACATATTCTGCTTGTTAAAACGGAATTAAGTCAGTCCAGTCCACACTCAAAGGGAGGAGATGACACAGGGGATTAAACACTGGAAGGTAAGACCATTAAGGGTCATAGCACAGACTCTCTCCCAGCCCATCACTGACTCAAAAAATACCTGGTCGATGAATGAACAAAGCAGCCAATGATGCCTACTTGAAGAGATCCTGTGCCAAATAGGAAAACCAGACCAACTTCTAGGGAAATTTGTGGATTTTTCACTTTTCATAAATGGGAAAAGGGCAAGTGGGTAAATAGTCAACTTTGGAAATGTAAAGACCACTTAAGACTTTAAACAGGCCAGCCTTTCTTCTCCTTAGAGTCTTGTAACAGGTCATTTTTCATAGGACTGTCAATGTTTTTTTATTTATGAGTAAATTATATTACATCATATCACGCTTCAAAAACTACTTTCTATCCTTCGAGTATTCTACCTGCTCCCTTTATTCTGGGCCTTTGACAGTCACATGAGAAAAACAATTCTTTTTTAGATTTGCTCGTCTTTTGCTTATCTCCTAAGCTCCTGGCTTTTTGCATTTTTGTCAAGATAGGATTTGCTTATCAAACAAAACTCTCACCTTGGAAAATAGATGAAAATGGTGCCTTAAATGAAAAGGCATTTAAGAATAAAAATGGAAGGATAATGTGTACAACTGTAATAATACATACAATCTAGCTGAAGGTCAGATGAGAGCAATATACACTGCACATTTAAAAACCCTGAAATAATCACTACTATGTAGCATTAGTAACAAATATATGCCTGGAATATAGAAGGCATTCAATAAACACTTACTTATCTCTTCCTTTGAACACACAGCATTTAATAATATCCTTAATGACACTTCTTATATTAAATTATAAGTTCATTTGATATGTATTCATACATTTATCCCAATCAACTGTGAGCTTCGCAAGTGCAAGGAGCTTGGCAGTCTTTTTTTTTTTTAATCTGTTTACAGCACCTAGAACAATGGCACTGAAAATGTGCTCACATAAACAGTTCCTGAATGTATCTGGAATGAATAAAACTCACTCAGTTCGAAATCAAATGAGTCAAATGTTGACTGCATCAAAACCAAAGATAAACAGGCAAAATACTTATGAGATTATAGGAGAAAAAATTATGAGTTAATATTCAGTCACCCTGTAAAACTGAATAAATGTAATGCTTTACAGTCAAGTTTGCTAAGTCACTTCATTCGTGTCCTACTCTTTGCGACCCCATGGACTGTGGCCCACAAGGCTTCTCAGTCCACGGGATTCTCCAGACAGGAATACTGGAGTGGGTTGCCATTTCCTTCTCCAATAGTCAAGTTTAGTATGATTATAAAATAGCAACAACAAACACCATTAAAATTTAGGGGGGGAAATGGACAACATATAAGTATGCCTGATATGTACACCTGACTGATCTTAGACACAGGAACAAAGGCAATACAATGGAGCAAAGACAGTCTTTTCAACAAATGGTGCTGGAACAACTGGACATCCAAATGCCAAAAAAAGGAAGGAAAAAAAAAATCAATCTAAACCCAGACCTACATCTTTCACAAAAATTAACTACAAATGGACCTTATACTTAAGTGTAAAACATGAAACTAAAAACTTTTAAGAGATCACATAGGAGAAAATCTAGATGACCTGAGTAGGCATATGAGTTTTCAGATATAATACCAAAGACATAACCCATTGATAACTAGACTTCACTAAAATTAAAAACTTTTGCTCTGAGAAATACAATGTTGAGAAAGTGAGAGACAAGCTACAGACGGGAAGAAAATATTTGCAAAAGACACATCTGATCAAGTACTGTTACATAAAATATACAAAGAACTCTTAAAACAACAATAAGGAGACTAGCCGGTTAAAAAATGGGCCAAGGACTTTAAAACACATCTCACCAAAGAATATATACAGATGACAAATAAACATGTAAGAAGATACTGGATATCATATATCCTCAGGGAAATGTAAATTAAAACAGCAGTGAGATACCACTACACACAGATCAGAATGGCCAAAATCTAGAACTCTGACACCATCAAATGCTGGCTAGGATGTGGAGAAACAAGAACTCTCATTCACTGTTGGTGGGAATGCAAAATGGTACAGTCACTTTGGAAGACAGTTTGGAAGTTTCTTACAAAATTAAACACACTCTTACCATATTATTGTACTCCTTGGTATTTATCCAAAGGAGCTGAAAACATATGTCCACATAAAAACCTACACGTTAATGTTTTCAACAGCTCTAATCATAATTGCCAAAACTTAGGAATGACCACATGTCCTGCAGTAGGTGAATGGATAAATAAATGAGTATATCCACACAATGGGATATTATTCAGCATTTAAAATAAACTATCATGCAATGAAAAGACACAGAGAATCTCAAATGCGTATTACTAAGTGAAAGAAGCCAATCTGAAAAGGCTATGTAGCATATGACTGTATGTAGCTATAGTCTATATAAAAATATAAACTACACAGCATTCTAAAAGAAGCAAAAATATGGGCACAGTAAAAAGATCAATGGTTGACAGGGGGTGCAGGGTTGGGGGGAGTCATGAATAGGGAGAACACAGAGGATTTTCGGGGCAATGAAAATACTCTGATATTCTAATGTGGATAGATAATAATGTCACTATGCATCTGTCCATACCTACAGAAAGTACTACACTAAGGTGAACCCTAAGGTAAACTATGGGCTTTGGGTGATGATGATGTGTCAAGTGTAGGTTTATCAATTGAAAAAAAATAAAAGGTATCTCCTAGTGAGGGATCTTCAAAGTGGGGGAGAATATATAGGTACAATTAGGAAACCCCTGTACCTTCCTCGTAATTTTGTTGTGAACCAAAACTACTCTAAAAAATAGTCTTAAAAAATATTGAGAAAGGAACTTTTCATTCAGAAAAGGATCTTCAGAAATAGTGTCTTCTGAGACAAATATGCGTTTGACATGCATCCTTTCAATTTAAAAAAATTATGAAGATCAAAAGATCTTCATTTACTGCTGTAATGTATACACAAAGATCAACGTGGATACACACACACACACACACACACACACACAAGTAATTACAAAGACAGGCATGTAGTTTCTTTGGCTTTAAAGTTAGTATGTTTGATCTTAAATAAACTAAGATCCACTTACTTACATATAAGAAAGTATGTACTCATTATGGCACTACATCAGCATTAAGGTTTTTTTTTCAATATTTTTTACCATTTTGCCATTTTGGTATTAAAAAAAAAACTTGATGCTGATGTAGTGCCATAATGCATACATACTTTCTTATATGTAAGTAAGTGGATCTTAGTTTATTTAAGATCAAATATACTAACTTTAAAGCCAAAGAAACTAAATGGCATGGACCTAACAGAAGCAGAAGATATTAAGAAGAGGTGGCAAGAATACACAGAAATTCTGTACAAAAAAAGAGCTTCATGACCCAGATAACCACGATGGTATGATCACTCACCTAGAACCAGACATCCTGGAATGCGAAGTCAAGTGAGCCTTAGGAAGCATCTCTATGAACAAAACTAGAGGAGGTGATAGAATTCCAGTTAAGCTATTTCAAATCCTAAAAGACGATGCTGTGAAAGTGCTGTACTTAATAGGTCAGCAAATTTGGAAAACTCAGCAGTGGCCACAGGACTGGAAAAGGTCAGTTTTCATTCCAATTCCAAAGAAAGGCAATCCCAAAGAATGCTCAAACTACCACACAATTGCACTCATTCAGATCATGAACTCCTTATTGCCAAATTCAGACTTACTGAAGAAAGTAGGGAAAACCACTAGACCATTCAGGTATGACCTAAATCAAATCCCTTGTGACTATAGAGTGGAAGTGAGAAATAGATTTATGGGACTAGATCTGTTAGATAGAGAGCCTGATGAACTATGGACAGAGGTTAATGACATTGTACAGGAGACAGGGATCAAGACCATCCCCATGGAAAAGAAATGCAAAAAGGAAAAATGGTTGTCTAAGGAGGCCTTACAAATAGCTGTGAAAAGAAGAGAAACGAAGAAATACAAAGGATCATAAGAGACTACTACCAGCAGCTCTATGCCAATAAAATGGACAACTTGGAAGAAATGGACAAATTCTTAGAAAAGTATAACTTTCCAAAACTGAACCAGGAAGAAATAGAAGATCTTAACAGACCCATCACAAGCAAGGAAATAGAAACTGTAATCAGAAATCTTCCAGCAAACAAAAGCCCAGGAGCAGATGATTTCACAGCTGAATTCCACCAAAAATTTAGAGAAGAGCTAACACCTACCTTACTTAAACTCTTCCAGAAAACTGCAAAAGAAGGTAAACTTCCAAACAAATTCTATGAGGCCACCATCACCCTAATTCCAAAACCAGACAAAGATGCCACCAAAAAAGAAAACTACAGGCCAATATCACTGATAAACATAGATGCAAAAATCCTTAACAAAATTCTAGCAAACAGAACCCAACAACATATGAAAAAAATCATACACCATGACCAAGTGTGCTTTATCCCAGGAATGCAAGGATTCTTTAATATCCGCAAATCAATCAATGTAATACACCACATTAACAAATTGAAAGATAAAAACCATATGATTATCTCAATAGATGCAGAGGAAGCCTCTGACAAAATTCAACACCCATTTATGATTAAAACTCTCCAGAAAGCAGGAATATAAGGAATATACCTCAACATAATAAAAGCTATATGTGACAAACCCACAGCAAGCATTACCCTCAATGGTGAAAAATTGAAAGCATTTCCCCTGAACAAGACAAAGGTGCCCACTCTCACCACTACTATTCAACATAGTTTTGGAAGTTTTGGCCACAGCAATCAGAGCAGAAAAAGAAGTAAAAGGAATCCAGATAGGAAAAGAAGAAGTGAAACTCTCGCTGTTTGCAGATGGCATGATCCTCTACATAGAAAACCCTAAAGACTCTACCAGAAAATTACTAGAGCTAATCAATGAATATAGCAAAGTTGCAGGATATAAAATTAACACACAGAAATCCCTTGCATTCCTATACACTAACAATGAGAAAACAGAAAGAGAAATTAAGGAAATAATACCATTCACCATTGCAACAAAAAGAATAAAATACTTAGGAGTATATCTACCTAAAGAAACAAAAGACCTATACATAGAAAACTATAAAACACTGATGAAAGAAATCAAAGAAGACACAAGCAGATGGAGAAACATACCGTGTTCATGGATTGGAAGAATCAATATTGTCAAAATGGCTATATTACCCAAAGCAATCTATAGATTCAATGCAATCCCTATCAAGCTTCCAACGGTATTTTTCACAGAACTAGAACAAATAATTTCACAATTTGTATGGAAATATAAAAAACCTCAAATAGCCAAGATTACTTAATCTTGAGAAAGAAAAATGGAACTGGAAGAATCAATCTGCCTGACTTCAGACTCTACTACAAAGCCACAGTCATTAAGACAGTATGGTACTGGCACAAAGACAGAAATATAGATCAATGGAACAGAACAGAAAGCCCAGAGATAAATCCACGAACCTATGGACACCTTATCTTCGACAAAGGAGGCAAGGATATACAATGGAAAAAAGACAACCTCTTGATCAAGTGGTGCTGGGAAAACTGGTCAACCACTTGTAAAAGAATGAAACTAGAACACTTTCTAACACCATACACAAAAATAAACTCAAAATGGATTAAAGATCTAAATGTAAGACCAGAAACTATAAAACTCCTAGAGGAGAACATAGGCAAAACACTCTTCGACATGAATCACAGCAGGATCCTCTATGACCCACCTCCTAGAATATTGGAAATAAAAGCAAAAATAAACAAATGGGACCTAATGAAACTTAAAAGCTTTTTCACAACAAAGGAAACTATAAGCAAGGTGAAAAGACAGCCCTCAGATTGGGAGAAAATAATAGCAAATGAAGCAACAGACAAAGGATTAATCTCAAAAATATACAAGCAACTCCTCCAGCTCAATTCCAGAAAAATAAATGACCCAATCAAAAAATGGGCCAAAGAACTAAACAGACATTTCTCCAAAGAAGACATACAGATGGCTAACAAACATGAAAAGATGCTCAACATCACTCATTATCAGAGAAATGCAAATCAAAACCACAATGAGGTACCATTACACGCCAGTCAGGATGGCTGCTATCCAAAAGTCTACAAGCAATAAATGCTGGAAAGGGTGTGGAGAAAAGTGAACCCTCTTACACTGTTGTTGGGAATGCAAATTAGTACAGCCGCTATGGAGAACAGTGTGGAGATTTCTTAAAAAACTGGAAATAGAACTGCCATATGACCCAGCAATCCCACTTCTGGGCATACACACCGAGGATATCAGATCTGAAAGAGACACATGCACCCCAATGTTCATCGCAGCACTGTTTATAATATCCAGGACATGGAAGCAACCTAGATGCCCATCAGCAGACGAATAGATAAGGAAGCTGTGGTACATACACACCATGGAATATTACTCAGCCGTTAAAAAGAATTCATTTGAATCAATTCTAATGAGATGGATGAAACTGGAGCCCATTATACAGAGTGAAGTAAGCCAGAAAGATAAAGACCATTACAGCATACTAACACATATATATGGAATTTAGAAAGATGGTAACAATAACCCTATATGCAAAACAGAAAAAGAGACTCAGATGTATAGAACAGACTTTTGGACTCTGTGGGAGAAGGCGAGGGTGGGATGTTTCGAAAGAACAGCATCGAAACATGTATATTATCTATAGTGAAACAGATCACCAGCCCAGGTTGGATGCATGAGACAAGTGCTCGGGCCTGGTGCACTGGGAAGACCCAGAGGAACTGGGTGGAGAGGGAGGTGGGAGAGGGGATAGGGATGGGGAATATATGTAACTCCATGGCTGATTCATGTCAATGTATGACAAAACCCACTACAATATTGTAAAGTAATTAGCCTCCAACTAATAAAAATAAATGAAAAAAATAAAATAAAATAAACACTCTGTAAAAAAAAAAAAAAAAAGAATAGAAGTGAAAAGCAAAGGAGAAAAAGAAAGACATTCCCATTTGAATGCAGAATTCCAAAGAATAGCCAGGAGAGATAAGAAAGCCTTCCTCAGCGATCAATGCAAACAAATAGAGGAAAACAACAGAATGGGAAAGACTAGAGATCTCTTGAAGAAAATTAGAGATACCAAGGGAACATTTCAGGCAAAGATGGGTTCGATAAAGAACAGAAATGGTATGGACCTAACAGAAGCAGAAGATATTAAGAAGAGGTGGCAAGAATACACAGAAGAACTGTACGAAAAAAGAGCTTCATGACCCAGATAAACATGAAGGTGTGATCACTCACCTAGAGCCAGACATCCTGGAGTGTGAAGTCAAGTGGGCCTTAGAAAGCATCACTACAAACAAAGCTAGTGGATGTGATGGAATTCCAGTTGAGCTATTTCAAATCCTGAAAGATGATGCTGTGAAAGTGCTGCACTCAATATGCCAGCAAATCTGGAAAATTCAGCAGTGGCCACAGGACTGGAAAAGGTCAGTTTTCATTTCAATCCCTAAGAAAGGCAATCCCAAAGAATGCTCAAACTACCGCACAATTGCACTCATCTTACCCGCTGGTAAAGTAATGCTCAAAATTTTCCAAGCCAGGCTTCAGCAATACGTGAACTGAGAACTTCCAGATGTTCAAGCTGGTTTTAGAAAAGGCAGAGGAACCAGAGATCAAATTGCCAATATCTGCTGGATCACCAAAAAAGCAAGAGAGTTCCAGAAAAACATCTATTTCTGCTTTATTGACTACACCAAAGCCTTCAACTGTGTGGATCACAATAAACTGTGGAAAATTCTAAAAAAGAGATGGGAATACCAGACCACCTGACCTGCCTCTTGAGAAACCTGTATGCAGGTCAGGAAGCAACAGTTGGAACTGAACATAGAACAACAGACTGGTTCCAAATAGGAAAAGGAGTACGTCAAGGCTGTATATTGTCACCCTGCTTATTTAACTTATACGCAGAGTACATCATGAGAAATGCTGGGCTGGAAGAAGCACAAGCTGGAATCAAGATTGCTGGGAGCAATATCAATAACCTCAGATATGCAGATGACACCACCCTTATGGCAGAGGGTGAAGAGGAACTAAAAAGCCTCTTGATGAAATTGAAAGAGGAGAGTGAAAAAGTTGGCTTAAAGCTTAACATTCAGAAAACTAAGACATGGCATCTGGTCCCATCACTTCATGGGAAACAGATGGGAAGACAGTGGAAACAGTGTCAGACTTTATTTTTTGGGGCTCCAAAATCACTGCGGATGGTGACTACAGCTATGAAATTAAAAGACACTTACTCCTTGGAAGGAAAGTTATGACCAACCTAGACAGCATGTTAAAAAGCAGAGACATTACGTTGCCAACGAAGTCCGTCTAGTCAAGGCTATGGTTTTTCCAGTAGTCATGCGTGGATATGAGAGTTGGACCATAAAGTAAGTTGAACACCGAAAAATTGATGCTTTTGAACTGTGGTGTTGGAGAAGACTCTTCAGAGTCCCTTGGACTGCAAGGAGATCCAACCAGTCCATCCTAAAGGAGATCAGTCCTGGGTGTTCATTGGAAGGACTGATGCTGAAGCTGAAACTCCAGTACTTTGGCTACCTCATGAGAAGAGCTGACTCACTGGAAAAGACCCTGATGCTGGGAGGGATTGGGGGCAGGAGGAGAAGGGGGTGACAGAGGATGAGATGGCTGGATGGCATCATTGACTCAATGGGCATGAGTTTGAGTAAACTCCGGGAGTTGGTGATGGACAGGGAGGCCTGGTGTGCTGCGATTCATGGGGTCACAAAGAGTTGGAAACAACTGAGTGACTGAAGTGTCTAAAACCTTATTACATATAAAAGTAGAAGTGGGTAGAATCATGGTCCCCAAAGAGGTACATCCTAATCCTCGGATCTATGAACATGCTACAGTAATAGCAAGGGGACTTTGCTGATGTGATTAATGGTCAATTCCCTGCGATGGGGAGATTATCCAGGGCCATCCACACAGGCTCCCATCTTGTCACGTGAGTCCTTGAAAGTGAGACCCTTTCCTGGCTTTGGTTGGAGAGAAGTATGTGAAGACAGAGAATCAGAAAGAGGCAGTGTTGTTGGCTTTGAAGATGGAGGAGAGGGGCCACGAGCCAAAGAAGGGAGATTCACTTCCTTCACTCACCACTGTATTCTCCCCTGGAACCTTTGGACAACAATGGAGCCCTTCCTACACCTGGATTTCAGCCCAGAGAGACTCCTGCCCAACCTCTCACCTACAGAATTTAAGACAATTAATGATATTATTTAAGCCATCTGGGGGTGTGTCAATCAGTTACAACAGCACTAGAAAAAGTAATACATAGAAGCGATTTTTTTTTTTTAACTTTTTCATTTCTTCTCCATTTTTCTTTTTTAGAGGAACACACATATAAGTTGTGTCAAAAAGAAAGTGATTATAACTGAAACACACGAAATCCAGGCTATTTGAGGAATAAAGAAGAAATGGGGGATGAAAATCTTGGGGAATATATGGTATTTTTATTCCGTTTCTCAAAGAGCAAAGAAGGAAGTGGTTCTATTTCTTGTTACAAAAAAGAGACCAGATAAGGGGCAGATGTGGACTCCATATAAGAAATAACATCAACGGATCCAATCTGCTTCAGAAAATAGTGGGTGCCTCCCTGAGAAAGAAAGATTATTATTTGCTGAAGACCTCTAACACAGAACAGATAAGACTAGGACTAGAATTCTGACTCAGCTACTAACTTGCTTCTGACCTTGAACAAATTACTTAACTTCTAACCTTCAGTGTGCTCATTTCAAACCAAGATGTAATATCAACCTTGCAGGGCCATGGTGATGATAACTAGAGAGAAGGTCAAGTGGAGAGCCAGCTTCTGGTACATAATAAGTGAACAATAAATGGGAGCTATTACCACTGTTATTACACAGCACATGCAGTGATCTCTGTAGATGACAGATAACTCCTGAGGTCTTACAACTTATTGTTAGCTTGACCTTCATTTAGTATGTGTGGCAGGAACCATTTTCCTGTCCTTTGCACAGTTAGTACCCAGGCCTGCAGAGGAGGACGTTCCCTGATGGGTCCTGAGAAGGAAAGTACTGCTCCTCTCTTCGCCTTTCACTTCCGGGGGAGGAGGAGGGACAGCTGATGACACTAGGGGGAAGACACTGACGATGGGTGGCTAGTCCGTTCCCTTTCTTTCTGAGATGTGCCTGTGACTTTTCTTCTGCTCTTGTCCTCCCGGTGACCAACATTTGTGGGATAAGTGCCGACTTAGGTTCAAGTGAGGCATTATGTCTCCAATACACTCATGTGACTACTGAACATTTGAAATGTGACTCGTCTTTATTAACAAGTAAGTCTGCAACAGATGGTAAAGAACATGCAAAATTAAAGACAAAAATGTGAAAATATCTCACTCATGTTTTTATGGGCTTCCCTGGTAGCTTGGATGGTAAAGAGTCTGCCTGAAATGCAGGAGACCTGGGTTGAAATGGTAACATTTAGGACAATTTCACCTATTTTGTGTCACCCTTTTTTAATGTGACTTATCAGAACTTCTCAAATTCCACAGGTGGTTCACATCACCATTCTACTGGGCAGCACTAACCCAGAGGCCACTGCTCAGGGTCCCACGGGTGGGAATCAAGGTGGGAGGCAGCACTCTTGAGGACACACTCATGCTCTCCATATAAAATATCCTCGTGTCTGGCAGGGATGTCTGAAGATCTGGGCAGGGAGCAAGTAAGAGGAAGGCTGACTGTACAAAATCAACCATGCTTGCCACTCCAACCCTCCCAACAATAAAGTAACTGATCTTCATCTGGTTGATCCCTTTGACTCTTAACTGACTATAACTTTGGAAGATGAGACACTATTTACTGCTCTTTCCCCATCAAGCCCCAAAGATATGACGGAAATAGTTCAATTCAGTCAAGCACAAAGCAAAGGTAGCAGCCTTCTCGAGGTCCTTAGGGGCACAGGGTTCAAAATCATTTATGCTGATTTCAGTTGAGAGATCTATTGAGGGTGATTTTCAGCAGAAACAAACATGGGCATGAGTGGCAAAGCTCCCTAGACAATGGACTCTGAGACAAGTGGGATTTCATAGGAAAAAATGCAGCCACAGTAGCCACTGGGACACAGCTGAGAGGAACACAGAGTGTAAATGGAGAAATGGAAATTAGGTAGGCAGAGCGACTGCAGACAGGGACTTGTAAAATAAATCAGCCTCAGAGAGGAGACAACCTGGATATTTTTTCTTCCCTCCATGGGGAACACATATCATACTTAACCTCTTGATGGGAGACCTACCCAACCAACCTCTGGATAAGCAGTTTGACCTGATACGCTGGCAAAGTTAAACGCTTTTCTCTGTCGACTCTTCTTTGCTCTCACCAACACCGCCCTCCCCACCCCACTCCCCACCCCCCCGCCTCTTCCATGCTCTCCAGCTTCTAGGAATGTGTGTCTGGATTGAACTCAGAACAGGATTTTGCTTGGCTCTTTCAGAACTGGTGATTTGCTTTTGAGTTTTCTAAATTACAAGGTGATGGAGTTGAGGTTGATACTGTTTTAATTTTTTTCTCTTTTTCTTTTAGGGTTTTTAAAATGAGATGCATGGAAAACTTGAGGCAGGATTAATTTAACTTCAGATTTGCTGAAGAAGCTACTCCTAGAGTGAAAGAAGGTGTATTCTGCTGAAGGAACCTGATTTATCATCCAGACACCTAACGCAGCCCTCTCTGTAAGACTAGCAGAAACCAGGAAAACCATCTCTGAACTTTACTTTTGTTGAACTTACGAATTTTGGATTTTGATGGAATTGAACTTTAACTAAAAGGGCAAGTGGATTTGATTTTAAGGATGTCAATTTCTCCCTGGGAATTTAATCACGGGAATTTAAATTTGGGCCATTTTAAGGTTGCTGACCTGTAACACTTGGCCTATTTCTACTCTCATTTAAGCTCGTGGCTTAACTTAAAACTTGTGATGAGTTTTAATCCCTCAGTTCAGTTGGGCAAAACTCTTGAGATGGGAAGCAGAACAGAGAGTGAATTTTTAGCCTCGTCCACAGGAAGGAGAAAGAGGGTCTCTTCTGACTTAGGCTGCAGTTTTCTACAACAGGTTGCACTGCCACGACTGGTCCCAGGAGGATGTGCCATGCAACTCACAGGGACGAGAGGAGCGGCCTCAGGGAGTGGGCATGGCGGGGTGCATGACAGCTCCAGGTCCCTACAGACTCTGGACTCCTTTCTCCCCTCACTGCAAGAGGTTTCATTATCAAGCGAATTAATTAAGCAAGCCAAAAGCCCCCTGTCCTCTCCTCATCTTTCCACTATCAGGAGAAAACTTCCACTCCAACCAACAGGCAGAAACTATAGGAAACGCACTGTGTGCATACCTCTCCCCGCCCCCCCACCCCGACTCCTCCCCAGTGGAGGAGAATAGGCTTCAGAGCCACACGTTGATGTCCCAACCCCCGTCTGCCCTGCCTGTCAGCGCACACCCATCCTTAGCTTCCTTCTAGAAAGACTTTCTGCAGCCGTTCTTAACCAGCCAAGTTTCAAACAAGTGTGAACTTTCGTGAAAGACAGACTATTGAGCTGCAGATCCAGGCCATGTTCCCCAATTCCAGCTCTTCCAACAGTATTTATTTATTGTTGATATTCATTCTCACCCTCCTGAATTCTAAAAGGGGGTGTGAGTAAAGAAGGAGTAGAGCCATGATTAATCTTCATCCTCAAATTCTACTGTATCCAAACCCTGGAAAAATCAATCACCTCTTCTCTAAAGGAAAATCCTGGCCTGGGAATGAAACTGAAGAAGAGGTGAATGTATGCCTCTCCTAAAGAACTCTCTGCTAAGCTTGATTAACATTAAAAAATGCATATGTTCACTAAAAAAATTATAAAAGCTAAATTTTGTAGAAGGAAAAGATATATTGCAAGCTCAAAAATTCATAGAGTGATATCATGATATTACCATGCACACATTCCATTTACATTTTCAAGTTCTTCTGACACCTCTACATTTAGAAAGCCGATTAGGAATCACACTATTTTGAGGAACTGAACTATAAGACAATCCTTTAGGCACTGACCAGAGATATCTTCATTATTTTTTGTATTACACCTATTTAGGAAGTTGAAATGCTCTTTCATGTGAGCACCAAGATGGCTGTGGTTTTGAAAAGAATAACTTATAACTGGTTCTCAAAGTGTGGGCAACAAACCACAAGGGTCCATGACTCAAGAGATTCACAAGGTCAAAATTATTTTGACAATGACATGAAAACATTATTTACCTTTTTTCACTGTGTTGACACTTACATGATGGTAAAAAAGCAGTGGTGGATAAAACTGTGGGAACTTAGCACAATCAAGGGAGTGGCACCAAGCTGTCCTAAGAGTCACTGTGCTCTCCACTGGTATTTTCACTTGAGAATGTTTTTGATGAAGGAGTAAAAATAATTCATTAAATCTCAACCACTGAGTGCATTATCTCCAAAGGACTGAGAGATACACATAAAATGCCTCACTGTGTACTGAAATATAATAAAGAAAAAGTGTTTGAATGACTGAGTCACGAAGAGGTGAAGTAGCTGCTTTGGCATACATTACCATCTGTGCTTGAAAGAACAATTTAATAGACAAATTATGGCTATTCAGACTTGAATATTTGGCAAACATTTTCTCTCACGTGAACAAAGTGAGCCTGTCACTTCAAGGAAAATAACTCACAGTATTTGTTGCCAATGACACAACTTAAGCTTTCAAGCAAAAATTGGAATTTTGGAAAACTTGTACCCACAACTGTGAGCTTGACAACTTCCCAATGCTTGAAGACTCACTGGATGAGATGAGTGTTCAGAACAATCCATATGATTTTGCTGATGATGTATAAGGCTCTGTATCAACATTTGGATGATTTGCATAACTCAGTGAGCCAATTTTCCAAATGCTTAATTCATTATATTCCAAATCATACACGGGTAAAAGAGCCATTCAAAGTGCGATCTAGAACAACAGTTTTAGTATAATGGAGCACAGAGATATCAAGGTTTCTGATTCTACACTACAACTAGCCTGTAAGAATCTATCATTTGTTGAGAGTTTAGTGTGGCAAGAACACTCAAAATTACACCACAGGCCATTAAAGCACACCTCCCTTTTCTAACCTTGTATCTGTGTAAGGCTGAAAACTTCATCTTCTTCAACCCAAACAACAAAAACTGAACACAGACACAAACATGAGAACCTGGCTGTGTTCTATTAATATTAAGCCAGACATGTAACTGTAAAATGATGTCACACTTTCATTTTTCTTTTTTGTGTGAAATAACTATCTTTCTATTTTCCATTAAGAGGTGCTATTACCATCAACCTATAAATGAGTCTATTATTGGTAGTCTTAAGTGAACTAAACATATATTTTGAAAATATGTTGGTTTAATTTCTAATATGATAAATATCAACAGATATTACATAAACAAAGGTTGTTTAGGGTCCTCAATAATTGCTAAGAATAATAAGGCATCCACAAATCAAAAGATGTAAAAACTGTCCATCTATGATAATAACTATTTGAAAAACCACTTGAAGGAGTGTCTGTTTTTATACCACACTAGATACCTGGAGCTTTGGAGATAAAAGGCAACATCCCTGCCCTCAATGAATTTCAAATTTCATAGGGAGAGTAATTCTCAATTACTATAATTTTACTGTAAAGAAAAAAACCCTTAATTTTAAGTTTCTTACAGGCATGTCTTTTATGTCTTGATGTCTCCAATGGCAACTAATAAGAGTATACAGCACACAATAACGCCTAAATACTCAATAAATCTGTATAGCATGCATTTGACTGATGCATCAGAAAGTCATATATCATGCCATGCAATTAGGAAATATGCATTACCTAAACACTTTTACATAGATTTCTGACACCAATTGTTCATTATGGTGAAAAATGCACTCCCATTCTTAGTTAACAGACGGCATTAGCACCGGAAAGATCCTGAAGTTATAGCTACAATGCAGCCTTTCGCTTGTTACTTCTGAAGTAAAATGTATTTTTAGATCATATCATGGTTTTTAAGATAAATCTATTTTTCCAGATTTTTACAGCAAGTAGTCTAGACAATAGGATAAGGGAGGAAATAGTAGCTCAGTTCAAGAATCTAAAGTCTTATGAACAAGAGATGCCCTCATGCTGTTTCCACAGCTTCAGAAGGCAGAACCAGAAAGTGGGCAACATAAGAAGAGAAAGAAAGATTCCTTATGTGTATGTGTGCGTGTGTGTAAATAAATACAGAAGCAGAGGTAGTGGCTTAATTCACAATAGAAATGATGCTCAAGGTCAGAGGTCAGACTAAAGAGGTTCTCAAGAATTTTTCTGCTCTAACCCAAAGGAGATACATTTCCCAAATGAACAAAAGGTAGAAGCTGAAGACCAGGGTGCACATGGGTGGGGAGAGGGTGGTAAACCCCTACCCAATCCAGTTTGAGAAGCATTGGGCAGGGCACCAGAAGGCGCTTCTAATTCTGTTACTTCCGAGCTTTTAAAAGAAGGATTCGGGCAAACTCCTGAGGAGCACTTCCTAAATAGGAGGAGCATTTTCTGCATCCTTATTTTCGGATGTAGCTCTACCAGCAACCAAGAGTGAGCACTGAGCACAGAACACAAAGGCCGGGATTACACGCAAGCGCCCCCTTCTATAATCACATCATGTCTGAACCAAGCAAACGGTGTTCTGACCTGCTTTTCAGCTTTGCTGACCATTTTCCTGTATTTCTAACCCACTAACTCGTTCTCTGGCCCTTCTATAAAAATGTTTCTAATTGCTGATTTGGAAAAGCAATAGGAGAGCAAGCCTAAACCTGACTCAACTGGAAAGCAGCAATTGAGAACTAGCGCCAATGCACTTGAAACGTTTGTGTTCTTTTCCCTTCTGCATATTCATCACCTCGAATGTCATGCAAATTCAATCTTAGCCTACATGACATAATGTTGTTTTGTGAATATTTTCCCCAGAATGTCTATGAATTCTGCTAGTGCAAGCAACTATTATTATGAAGGCAAAGTGCCTTAGCAGATTTATTTCATCACAGAATGGGTATGAAATTCAGGCTTTGGGGATATTCCTCTATGAATTCCAGTATCTGAATACTTGTTAGGCCCTCTAGCAGGAGTTCACCAGTTCTTTCCAAAAGTTTGGCTCTGAATTAAATGTGGGTACACATTTGAAAACTGCACACTATATATGAGTAACATACACTTATTTTACATTTTTTACATCATGTACAAGCTGTGGCAACATCTGGTGTTTTGCAAACTTGGACACATCCAGCCGCATTTCCTTTTCCAAATGTGTCCTCTGACGTGTGAGGGTTGTATTTCAACATGAATTTTATACCCTCTCTCTCTAGGACAGCAATGTGTGATTTCAAAGATGCATTGCACCTAAACTTTGTATTTGTCCTCTCTGAATGGAAAACTTAAAGCTTGCCAATTAATAAACCAAGATCAGACATAAAGCTAAAGATAGCAAATTAATGTGGCTGTCTTACTTTTCTATAGCTTGACTTAGTAGGAAACCACCTCTTGACACATTCTACAGTAAAATATCTTGCTGAGAATTATACCATCTGGGCTAAGAGAAAACACCACCACAATTAACTGACTTGATCCCAACTGGGTCAGCTATGCATTTTTTCCTCGGAAAAAGTGCACATATGCCCACAGACAACTGGGTCATACATTTTCTCGTGGTTGGAGGGTATCTTAAAGATACACGATTAAGAAACTAAGGCGATGAGAATGTGCTGTAACTTAAAATCTTCTGACTTAAAACATAAATAACAATCTGAGTAGACTCTGCATCTAACTCCTAGGTTTGCTTAACCATGAGCAAATAACCATTGTTGGAAAGTCTAGGCTGTTTGTCCATCCCCACACACGTGCTCACAATTAGAACATGGCCTTGGCTAGCTATGCTAGGCTTTGTCTCTGCCCTTAGACAAAATACATAAAACCTTCTTCAGCCTGGACCACTCCATCTTCCTGGCCAGTCTGTTCGCTTGTCGAGCTCCTTCGGCTGGTTCACAGGTCCCATCCAGCTCTGGAGCCATTTCCTTGGATTTCAACACCCCTCCTGGCTAAGCCTTTTCCCTCCAAAACACACTTCTAGCATTGCTGGTACTTAATTGGACTCCAACTTCTTCTCACTCTTGGAGATTTATCCACTGTTTGCTGGACTCTCGTCTTTTCCCAGGCATTGCGAGGCTCCAGCCCGGCCTTCCTCATTTAGGCTCAGCCCTGCTCTGGAAAAATCCATCCCATGACAGGCTGCTCTGCTTGGACTGAAAATGCCTGGGTCTCTCTGGCCCTACTTTTCTCCCATGGTTGCGACAAAGTTCCCTTGACTCTAGCTGTTTGTTCTACCTCTTAGAAATAGTACACTTCAGTACTTAAGAACAAAGACCTTGGAACAGGCCTCCCTGAGTTCAAATCAAAGCTTCTCTATTACCAAATTAACCTTGTTGAACCTCAATTTCATTTCCTCACCTATTCAAATCAGGGTAATGCTATTATCTATTCATAAATTCCAATTACAGCCTCTGCCTTAAGGAGGCAGAAGTCTAACAGAGATTCCTGGGGCTAAACCAAGGAGCTGAGAAGTGGCAGGTCCAAAGTTCAAAGCCTTGTAACTCTACATGTGTGTTCTTTTCAGATATATCATGCTAAATCCTTTAACAGACATCTTTGCTTTTTTCTTAACAACAACAAAAGTGATTATCTCCTTTTTACCATACTGGTTATAAAATTTCAAACCAAGTTATTAACTGAATTAATTGAGTTATAATAAGGAAATGGAGTCCCTGGTTACCCACAACTATTAATCTAACAAGGTAGCTAAAACTAGCATTTCTAGTAGATGTTTGAACCTTCACCTGTGCCAATCTCCAAATGAATGACTTGGATTCTTAGACTCTACACTCAGTTTTCAGGATAACATGAACTACAGTAAAAATACACGGGGTAGGGTCCTGCGCAGACTGAGCAACTTGGTAAAAAGAGAAGGTAGAAAGAGAAGGTAGCAGCAAAGACAGAGGAGAGAACGTGAAAAGAAGTCCCAAAGATGATGCTGTTTAGATCTAAGACCAGCAGTCAGATTTTCTAGGAGAGACAATACCCCATGTTCAAGCAATGAAAAAGCCACACTTGTGGTAAGCAGGGGAGTCTGGGTGAGTGGGGCGCGAAGGGGAGGGGAAGGACCTATGCCGTCTATCTATGTGAAAGTCTTCATTGTTGAAGGACCGACAGCAGGACTTAGAATCCAGTTAAAGTGCTCACTGAGACACAGAGTGGACATTGGAAAATGCCACACAGACTCTGGGCAATTCTACCAGTCAGTCACGTCCTAAGTATTCTTCATGTGAAAAGTTTTTAAGATCTTGATTTTCAATGCAGCAAGTTGTTAGCCTGGCTCTGAATGCAGGGAACATGGGCTTGGCACTGGAGGTTCTTCCCACTTGGCAGTTGGAAAGAAGAGGCTGGAGTATTTACTATAAAATGATATGTTATGAGAACAACTATAACATGCATAAAATGGATGTGCAAATTACAACCGTCAAGCCTGATTTAGACTACCTGTACAACTGTGATAGAGGAAAACGACCTCCCAATGAACATACGTCATGCTCAGCACAAAATGAAACCACCAACCATGTAAGTATTCCTCATTTCAAGAAAGGAAACAAAAACAAGTTGACAGACCGGAAGGGCAATTTTCATTTCTTCTAAAATAGCCAGTCAACGTGAAGCTATCTTTTTGGTTACCTTGGTCACAGCTTTTGGAGAAAAGGTCACTGCGTCCACCACAGTGCTGAGGTCGCCTGGGAGGAGGCGATCGAAGTACTTCATGCAGACGTCACAGGCATGCAGCCACTCTGGGGGGGACGCCGGGACTTGTTTAACGAGGTGAGGGTCTCCAGTCCAGAACAGCTTCTGTAACCAGATGGTGTACAGAGAGCTTGGGGAAAGCATGCGGCCATCCTTTCCAGGGATTTTGGGAACAAGTTTGGAAATGGATAAGATATTCTGACTTGAAAGGATTGGCTCCAATGCCTCAAGAGGATTCATGTTTTCATCAGTCAGCTTTTTGTAATCAAGACCTATTGGAAAGGCAAGAAAAAGAGAGAGTAGTTTATTCCAACATAAACACACAGGAACTTTCAATCCCACACAGGGCCTCTCTGCATGGCTGAATGAAAAGATTCAGTTCTAACAGACAGCTTTGTTTGTCACTGAGATGAAACTGAAAATCTTGTTTCAATCCCTGCTTGCAGCTTGGCCAACTGTGCAGCCCTGAACAGGTCACTCTGTGAGTCCTAGCATCCTCATGTGTGCCCTGGACTTGGCAACATCTCCTCAATTCCTCAGTGCCCCATAGCACCTACATCCTCTTCTAACAGTTCTCTCACCAAACTGCACCATGTTCATCTGTCATCCATCTGACATCTCATCAACTACCTAAAGGCAGGGATTGAACCTCACTCCTTTTTCTCTGTGTCTTGTCCATGGTTGAATTCAGTTACTAAGTAAACCACTGATAAACTGAAATAAATTCTCACAATCATTATGAATAGCAGATGAAAGTACCTTATAAATTATAAAGGCTTCCCAGGTGGCTCAGACAGTAAAGAATCTGCCTGCAATGCAGGAGACCCGGGTTCAGTAAATTATAAAATTTCACAAAGATTTGAGAGATTTTAATGTAGTTAACTTCTTTTCTTTTTTTTCCCTTTTTCTTTCCCCACCTTTAATTGCATACCTTCTGGTTAACCTGTTAGTTACAAGCATAAAGATAAACAGACACCATTCTACAGATTTCCACAATTCATTAAAGATTCAAAAGCTCTTAAAGGCTTCATACATTCCTTAAACACATAGGTTCCACTGAAGTAAAATTCTGCCAAACGGCCTATTTTAAAGTGTCTCAACCTTGTCATTTATATAGATAAAATATAAACAATGGGAGTAGAGGAAAAAAGACCTCAGAAGCTTTGGATTTTAATACCAGGCCTTCTGTAAGTCACTGTGTGACCTAACTTTCTCTGGTATTTAAGTCTCTCAACAATAAGTAAAGGAGCTGGAGAGATGATAACTAAAGTCAACTAGCATCATAATACTGTGGTTTCACAGTTATGCCAGCCATGGTGGAAGAACACAATCATGTACCAAAAATGAAGTCCAAGACTGAATTGAAAGAATGAATTCAGGCAGGAAGATGATCATCTTACCTGATGCCACTACCTTAAATTTCTTCAGTAGCCGAACATGGGTTTCCGGTTTAATGGCGTACTTCCCAAGATCCGCACAGCCACAGCTCTCCAGCAGAGTGAAATAGTATAGCAGCCTTTCGTGATCAAAGCCGCCGATCGTGGGGTAAATATACTTGGCCATGTGCTTGTGAAAGCTGTCAGGGTCAGTCTTCAGTGTCTCAAAGAGATGAAGGGACTGGGCGCGGTTTTCAATTTCTACTGTGGACAAACTGAAATTAAGAGACAAATTATGTTAAGACTGGTAAGATTTGGTTCATTATTTTTTTTTAAAGTGCCCTTTTTTTGGAAACCTAGGAAAAAAGGCTACTTCTCACAAATTCCTTCTTGCTGCCTAATCAAATACAGTAGTACTATTTGTCTCTGGCACAGGTGCAGGTCATTTCCATTTCGAATGGTACTACAGGATTTTCACATTATCTCATGTGGGTCTAAAGTAACCCTAGAAAGTTGTATTATTTCACATTTCTGCAGCAGAGAGCAGCCCAGTGTTTACTAGCTAGGAAATGAACCCAGATCTGTCACCTTCCACTATGCACTATTTATTCATGTCATAAGAAAAAATGTAAAACTTGAGCTTCATTATAGAAATGTAAACAGATTTATTATTTCAGGAATTTAGGAAAAAGGGAGGTGAAGAAAAAGACACAACTTTCTGGCGTAAATTTTATATCCAAGAGGCTAGAACTGATATTCAGGAGACATAACCTTGATACTGTGTTCAAAAATAGGAAAAAAAAAATAGGAAAGAAGAGATACTTGCACTTGAATTGTCTGTACTTGAAGCCATTTGAATAAAGCACATATCTTAATGTTTTAATCTTGACTTAGACGTTTTTGTAATATAATTTATTAGAAGTTATTTAATGTCAAACTGTTGAAAACAATTTTAAAGGGTTCTGTTTGGTTAATCAGTTTGTGTTAAATGGGTGATGGAGAGGGCTGAATTTTGGTATCATACTTGCCTCCAGATAGAACACAGTGCCTCCTGCCCAGTTTAATCCTGACACCCCACAAAGGAAAAGCTTCAAGCTTTCTAACTGTAAGAGGTCTTCAGGCAGCCCTAGGCTCTATTGGAAACACCCAGCTTCCAGAGTTCATAGTAGCAGCAGAGAAAGAACCTGGGAGCAGAGAATGAGACCTGGAGCATGAAGAGGCCGCAAGCAGGATAAAAGTTAGGCTTTATATAGTTTAAAAGCAACTTCTCTGAAATATGACATTCTATTCATTGGAATCCCCTCTTTTAGAAAGTACCAAGACATGTTTTTGTTTTATGTAAATAAAGTTAATACACAATATACTTTAAAATCTGTATGAGGGTATGATAATACTTGGGATAAAGGCAGCAATCTATAAAGTCAAAATATCAAGCAATTCCAAAATGCTTTTTTAACTTTCACCTCAAGAGAAGTCCTATTTTTCTATTAAGATACAATTCAAACATCTGCAAAAATATCTCTCTCTATAAAAATGTTCCTGGACTATAAAAATGCCCCACAGTTTCCTTCTATTCATAACATGCTTTAACTATTTACTAGTCTGCCTGTCCCACATAGACTATGTACACTTGATGGCAAAAATGACACCACATCTTCTTTAGCTTTAGTTTCAAGCTAAACCTAAGTGCTTCCTTTAGGTACAAACGAAACACTCGACATGTACCTTATGAATGCCAAGTAGATGGGAGGATGAACAAAAACTTAGGTGTCATCTACAGACAAGAGACCTGTGCTCAGCACCAGGGAGAGTATCAAGATTTACAACACAGAACTCTCAGCCAGCAGTATGAAAATCCAGTTGCATTCTAGATAATTAGACAACAATGCACAATAATGGTGTGGGCTAACAAAGGACATGCAATTATATCCCAATCAAGAGGAGAACCACTTGTAGACATAGAGAACAGAACTGTAGACAGAGCAGGGGAAGGAAAGGGTGGGATGAACTGAAAGAGTAGCATTGAAATATATATATATATACCACATGTAAAAATAGATGGCTGGTGGGAAAATGCCATATAACACAAGGAGCTGAACCCAGTGCTCTGTGACAACCGAGAGGGGTGGGAAGGAGGCGACATATGTATACTTACGGCTGAGTTACACTGATGTGTGGCAGAAACCAACACAACATTGTAAAGCAATTACCCTTTAATTAAAAAAAATAATAAAAGGGTAAGGCCACTAAAGCTGTAACTTCAGAGGAGGTAGATATCAATGACAACAGAAGGTTTATTGAAAGAAGTGCTTGAAGTGGATATTGTAGAAAGGAATGAAGCAGAAATAATATGAACAAAAGTATCATGACGAGAGAGCGCAAGGCCTATACAGGAAAGAGTGAGTATAAATGGATGGCTAGTCCCAAATTCTTCTGGATCCTACAACTATTCAAAGTGTGCAAGGTCATCTCTGAAATACACAAGCAGGCCTCATTTTACTGTGCTTTTTGCTTTACTATACTTCACAGATACTTGAATTTTTTTTTTTAGACAAATGGAAGCTTGGTGGCACCCCTGCGTCATACAAGATGACTGGTGTCATTTTCCCAAGAGCGTTTGCTAACTTCGTGTCTCTGTGTCACATTTTGGTAATTCTCACAGTATTTCAAACTTTGTCATTATTATTATATTTAGTTACAGTGATCTGCGATCTCTGATGTGACTAATGCAATTGTTTTGGAATTTTTAAGCAATAAAGTATCTTTTAATTAAGGTCAGCCTGTTTTTTAGACGTAATTATTTTTGCACACTTAGACTACAATACAGTGTAAATGTAACTTTTATATGCACTGGGAAGCAAAAATTCATGTACTAGCTTTATTGTGATATTGGCTTTATTGCAATGATCTGTAACCAAACCTGTAATATCTCCAAGGTATGCCTGTACTGTATACCCAGTGGTATATGAAAGTCACAGAATTTCTGATGTTCCTTTGTAATTTGCTAAGTGAAGTTTGAAAACAATGTAGTAAAGAAGTAAATAGGAAGCTGTGTCATCCTGTTAAGATGATCATACAAAGATTTGCAAGCAGAAGAACATGCTCGATGGAAGAAGGAAAAGAGAAAAAAAAAACAAAAAATACCTTGCACTTGTTACACTGATAACGGTGTCAGACAAGCAGAATCTGGGTATTATCAACTTGAAAGTGAAAATGTTAGTTACTCCATCATGTTCAACTCTTTGTGACCCCATGGACTGTAGCCTGTCAGGTTCCTCTGTCTGTGGGATTCTCCAGGCAAGAATACTGGAGTGGGTTGCCATCTCCTTCTCTAGGAGATCTTCCCGACCCAGGGGTTGAAGCCAGATCTCCTGTGCTGCAGGCAGATTCTTCACCATCTGAGCCACCAAGCAAGCCAATTACCAACTTACAGATGAGAAACTGTCATTAGAGACAAGTGGCCTGCCTAAGACCAAGTGTCCAGGTCTGTCGGGACTCTGTGTGGATGGGTCTGCTCACCTGGTCACAAAGTAGCCAGCAATTGACGGAGCTCCAGCAGCTGTACTGATAAACATTTCAAAAACAGGATTCTTTCTCTAACACAGACATTAGTTCTCTCTCCCAGTGGCAAAAATCTAAGAGTTCTCCTGTCATACTTCATTCCTATCACCTGATAAACAGAGTATCTAAGACAGACTCATTTACAAAATGGACAATGACTAAATCATAATAGCTTTAGCTCATCTATGTTTGACTCGATTCTGAATATAGTCTCTTTCAGTCAACATTACCGACCCCCTTCCCACCCACCTACTCTCCTGTGCCTACAATTCAGTTTGCTCATCGTGCAATTTTCCATAATTATCTTGTCAAGAGAGATACTGGAATATCTTTACTGACAGATGATAAATACGAAAACCTCCCTCTTCAGGAAATTACAAGGTACTAAGATCTTTTATAGATGCCAGTAATCGATAATCCATTTTAACAGTTCCATCGAAAGAAGCTGTTATCTTCCCTTTGGAACAAGAAATGAAATCTCTACTTAGAAAACAATTCCAAAGAATGCATTCAAGAAGAGTAGGAAGAAATACGTGGACTTTTCACTAATCAAATCAGTGGTTGCCCTTAAAAACTGTTTAAGTGCTTTTTCTAAGTTTTAGCTGTAAGGCAGCTCATTAACTTTCAGAGATTAACTACAGGAAGAAGCTAGCATTAGTTGTACTAAAGGCACAAGGAATAAATTATTGGTACTAATCCCACAATTAGGGGTTCAGTAATGGCTTCTAGTTGTCAATAACCCAAAAATGTGATTCAAGAACAGCATGAATTGAAAGGACTTACATTCATTCATACAGGGAAACAGATTTATTCAAATGTATTATACTTTACTTAATCTGAGACTGAGTGATACATCATTCCATGAGTTGACTGTAAGGAGTACACAGAGGGGGCTGGAAGGAGAGAGGTGAGGGCTCCTGGGAGAGGCTGGAAGGAGCAGAGGGATGGGCCGAGGGGTCCCCCAAAGACTAACCCCAGTAGTATGAAGATACATCAACCCACATGAATGACCATGACCCCGGGTGAACAGGCCCCCACCACTGACGCTTTACACCACTGTGGAAAGAGATGATTCTACCCTTTAAATCACAACTCCTCCAATGTGAGGAGGGAAACTCCTCCTCGATGTGAGGGAAACAGTCGAAGATATTTACCACACAAATGCCTCCAAAGGAACCTGATGGCACAGACCTGATCTGTAGCGCTGCCTGACAGCTGCATACGTGATTAAGTGAGGGAAATGGGGTGAAACAATGATGGCCTTTTTCAGCTTCTCCAGCATGTTAGTCAAGTGCCTTCACAAACCAAAAAATGAACTTTCACTCTGCAAGGTCACCTACGCACTTCATGAGAGGCTCAGTAATGAGGACCTCGGAGTCGACTTCTCATCACACTGGCGCTTGGCAAGCTCCTCTGTAGAACGGTTTCTATGGACAGAGCAGTTATGCGGAAGGAAGGCCATGTGAACAGGCTTCGTCTCCTCCAGAAAGACAAGCCTGACCCCTTAAGCCTTCTCATTTCTCATAAATTGCCAACTCCGACTGGTTTATAGAGCCTCCTATTATTATCTCTCTACCAAAAATATTTTAAAGGATATTATAACACAGACACAGCAATAGGCATCCCTTACTAAGCACTTCTCAGACAGCAAGTATTATGCCATCTTATTTAATTCTTATGAAACAGGTATCTTATAATTGATATTCACACTGACCTGAAAAATAACTGTTCAAAAATCAGATCTGCAACCTTAGGTTGACAGCTGTCAGAGGGTGAGTTCAGTAAGTCTGGTCTGTTTCCAGAATTAATAGCTGTTGTTGTTTAGTTGTTAAGTCATGTCTGACTCTTTTGCGACTCTGTGGGGTCAGCACACCAGGCTCCTCTGTCCATGGGATTTCCCAGGTCCCAGGCGAGAATACTGGAGAGGGTTGCATTTCCTTCTCTGGAGGACCTTCCCAACCAGGGACTGGACCTGTGTCTCCTGCTTGGCAGGCAGACTGCTCCCCACTGAGCCACCAGGGAAGCCCAGACTTCAAGCAGCTACTCTTTTCACCCCTGAGCATCTGCTACAGCATGCCAGGTATTTTACACAAATGTCTCAAAGCTTGAAGCGGTTCTGCAACATGGAGTGAGAATACTCATTTTGCAGAGGAGAAAACTCTAGGAGTAGAAGGATGAAACAACTTGCTCACCAAGGACACATTAGAAGGAAGTCACAGAGCTGTGGTGTGAATCCAGACCTGTAGGATTCAAAGCCTGAGCACTCTTCACAAGATGACAACAGGCTCCAGATGCATCTTTTTCTTGCTACATTTTGTGCCAGTATGAGGGATTTTTTTCTTTACTATTTGGGAGAAAAGTAGCCTTAAGTATCGTAACACAGAAAGGAAGGTAGCAGATATATGAAAAGAATTGCCTCCATTTGGGTAATGGTAGCATTTAGTCCTTGGAGAAGGCAATGGCACCCCACTCCAGTATTCTTGCCTGGAAAATCCCATGGACGGAGGAGCCTGGCGGGCTGCAGTTTATGGGGTCGCTAAGAGTCGGACATGACTGAGCGCCTTCACTTTCACTTTTCACTTTCAAGCATTGGAGAAGGAAATGGCAACCCACTCCAGTGTTCTTGCCTGGAGAATCCCAGGGACAGGGGAGCCTGGTGGGCTGCCGTCTATGGGGTCACACAGAGTCGGACACGACTGAGGTGACTTAGCAGCAGCAGCAGCAGCATTTAGTTCTTCCGTTTTTAGGACTTGGTAGATTTTTTTCTTATGCACAAGGCAAATCACAGTTGTGATCAGTATCATGGCCCTTTGGGCCAAAGAAAGATCAAAAGTTAATGCATGGCTCAATTTTAAAAAATGGGTAAGATATATGACCTGAATTTCTCTAGTCAAGCCTTCGACCCTAATATGGATTCTTCCTGGACTTGAATTTTTATTTACATAATTTTTCAATGTTACAACATACTTTCAAAAAGCTAAGCTGCCTTAAATCCCCCTTTCCACACACTAACTATTCTCACACTAACTCTTCAACTAAGCCAAGAGATGAAAGCCAGAACTGAGAATTCTCTACAACATGGCACTCTGGACATCAGCCTATGAACAACAGAAACCCTCAGCTTCTGTTTCAACACAGGAATAGGCAGATACATTATAGCTCATTGACTTCCTCACAGCTATAATGTGCTCTTGCCCATCCTTATATGTGAGACCACAGAGTCCTAGCAGACAATATACAACTGATTGTGCAAAACAGCACAGCACAGGCAGAGTCCCTTCTCAGCGTCTAAAGAGGTGGCACTGAACTGACCAGCTGAGACGAAGAGGTATCTCACCGATCTCTGCCACCCAAGCAAGATCATGCAGATAATCAATCCCCTGGGTGATGGAAAAGCACATATCAGAGTGAAATGAAAGTGTAGGCTGTGTGGCCTTCAGGTCTGCAGCTTAAATAAGAAGGAAGAGAGTGGGGTTGTTCCCAAAGCTGACAGTCAAAGGTATCTCTGGCCCCTGTGTAGTCGTCCTTTGCTCACTGGACTCCATTCGCTCCAGTCACCAAGGCTGTTCCTCTACTCAAAAATGCCAAGAATCCACTGTCCCAGAACTGGCTCCCTCTGCAAATGCCTTTTCTTCCTTTCTCCAAGAGTGATCTGTTTGTATCTCCTAAGAGAGGTCTTTCCTATCTGCTTCTTGTGGGTTTCCTTTAGGGTACTTCTTATGACTAGCAGTTTGTTTTTAGTTGTTCTTAACTGTGTGTGTGTGTGTGTGTGTGTGTGTGGTGCAGGTCTCCCCAATTAGAATATACGCTCCATAAGAGTAAGGAGGAGTCCATTTTGTTCATTTAAATCTGTGCTCGAAATACAAAGGTACTAGTAAAAGAGATGATAATTCTTCATGAATAAACAAATGCGCTATTCCACCAACGAGAAGCATCCTCTGCCATTTCAAAATGATCCTGTGTCCAAAACTTAAAGACATTGATGGAATCAGCAGAATTGACAAGAGCAATAACAGGAATAATCTTGACAGACTGAATAGCCATCTGGCTCCACACCTGCCACAGAATTTCTCTAATCTTTATGACCATAACCAGGTGGGGATCATGGTCCTCATAACTAAGAAAACAGCAATGCAAGAGGATCAACAGACTTGATCAAGGCTACACAGTTGGGGTTACGGGGAGCAGAGCTGGATCTTGAAATGTGGCCTGACTCCAAAGCCCACGCCCTCATACCAGGCCACACAGGCACTAGTAGTTAACGTCATCTCTAAGATGCACCAAAGTGCCTAGAACAGCCCAAAGGTGAAGAGGGCTGTGAAGGCTGCGGTGAGCAAGAATCAGCCCTGAGTTCAGGGAGCTGAACGCACCCAGGAGAGTCAGGGCCGGCCAGCTGGAGCTGACTGCAGGCACATGGACCCACAAAGCCATCTCTGATGTTGAAAACTACCAAGAAAAAGAAAGAAAATGAGAAGAAATAAGGGGAAAAGGAGACCAGGAACTCAAGTTTGGGTGTTTATGACAATTATCTCTTTCTTACAGGAGTGAAATTCTAGTAATCACTACCATTCATTAAGGATCGATCATGTGTCAGGTTCTGTAGGTTTGACATTTCACCATGAAATCATTTATGACTTAAGAATATAGGAGAATGAGTTTCCAAGAACTGAATTCTCCCATGCAGGGACACACAGCTGGCGAGACTATCAGGATGTACTCACGGTTTCTTGATCAGAAGCGTCTGCTTTAGTGTACAAGGCTGCCTCACCCAGCCTGTGTGCCTGCTTCTCTGTACACCGGCTGAGATGAGGAAATACCTCCAAATTCAACCAAGATGAAGGAGAGGCAAAATTATAGAAAAATCAACTTCGGGGGCAAAGATGACTTTTTTAAAGAAATAGTAACACAAAAACTCTAAAATAAAGAACGTCTTTTTCTTGTAACTCCAATCTATTGACATCTTATTGGCATTGATTCAGCAAGTAAATATTGGGCAATTTCTACTGTATTAATGGCTGATCTTTAATACTTGTGTGACTAAGCTGGACTGAATAGTATGGCAAATAACAGTCTTTTAAGTAAAGAACAGGGAGCACCAAACACCACTTGCTAAATCAACATTAGGTGTTTTGTTGCTCATAAGTAATGACATCAGGAGACAATAATTTCCTGCTTTTGTAATTGCTATGCATCTGCATAATCACACTTCTATCCACTGTAATGATATGCTGGGAACAGTCATGCACATTACTAGATTGCCTGATAATTTATAATATATTCAGAGACCAATGGGGCATCCTGTTTGGACAGATATGACAACCTTTTATGTAACAGTCAATGAAAAGAGACATTTAATAAAATGCCAAAATTTTTTAAGCCAATATGCATTTTTCAATAAACATTTATTTGAACATGTCTATGCCTCCAAAATGAAGTTACTGCAATATTTATCACAGATTAATACTGTCACCCATGTAACAATTTCATAAATATTTAAGATGTAGATTGTAGAATTCCAGAAATATTAATAAAATTAAAGACAATAAGTTATAACAGGTCTTGACCATTCAACTGGGATGCTGGGAAAGATTGAAGGCAGGAGGAGAAGGAGACAACAGAAGATGAGATGGTTGGATGACATCACCAACTGCATGGACATCAGTGAGTAAGTTCCGGGAGCTGGTGACGGACAGGGAATCCTGGCGTGCTGCAGTCCGTGGGGTTTCAAAGAGTCAGACACGACCGAGCAACTGAACTGAACTGACCATTCAACACTATCCCTCTTCTTTAAACCCTTTTGTCCCATAGCTTCCCTAGAACAACATTCCTCCCTCTCAATTGCTGATTTTGTCCCTTTTGCGGCAGCTCTTTCTCTTCCTAATTGTGGAAGGTCTTCAAAGTTTGTGTTAAGTCTTTCTTCTCTCTCATTCTACATTCACTTCCAAAGAACACCAGCAACATGGCTTATTTATCATCTATGTGCCTATGACTCCCAAATTACTATCTCCAAACTCCACCTTTCCTTATGAATCCCAAATCTGTAAGACACACTGTCCACTTGATCTTTCATCTTGGGAACTGCCACATGTATAACACTTCTATTCCTTTGCCTTTTCCTCACCCTCCCCTAACCGTGTGTCCCTAACTAATATCTTCTGTCTCAAATGATGTCATCATCCAATGGACTGAGCAAGTAAAGCCCTGGACATAATTTTTGACCCTCCTCCTTTCACTCACCTCCATAGCTAGTTTATCCTTATTATTTGACTTATTTAGTGCCATCTATTTCACTTTGCAGGAATCTCTGAAGCCCATTCTCATCACTCCTCCAGGCTGTGGTCACCCATCCTATAGTCTATTACTATCATAAGTCCCTAAACAGTCCATATATGTCTGCAATGGCCTCCCTAAAATCTTTCCTCAACACGGTGGCCACAATGATCTTACCAAAATGAAAACCTGATCATATTACCTCTCTGTCTTATCAGAATCCTTAGGTACCTTCCTATCACTCTCAGGAAAGAGCCTACAGTCCTAGATAGGGCCCACATGGTCTTGTGACAAGGTCTGGTTTCCCCCCATCTCACGTCATGCTCCACTGACTCTCAGGGTCTCACCATATCACCATCTATTAGGCCTGCAGAAATCAGGTTCCATCCTGTCAAGGGGCTTTTTACAGTAAACTGTCCTGCCTTCCTAGAAAATGCTTCCCATCTCTCATAGTATATTCAATACTTAATTTTGAGTCAATAGTTATGCCTCAGCTCAAGAGTTATTTCCTCAGGAAAGTCCTCCCTAACTATGCCAAATCCCCGAGTTGGGCTCTCTTATACAGGGCCTGTCGCAGTTTTAATTTCACACTTGCCTATGTCATTATTCAATTATGATCTGTCTTCTACCCTAGACTAAAAGTTCGACAACCCAAATGTCTGCTTTTGTTCACAACTGTAAACCTAGGACCTAACACTATTCCTAGTACACAAGAGATTCTCAGTAAATATCTTTGAATCAAAAATAAAAAAGTCTCAAATTCAGGATTATTATTACTGAAAACAAAAACTAAGATGATCGTTAGCATATTGGTGTCTAAAGAGATGTATGAAGAGAGATTGTACAGAGACCAGTCGACAACAGCTCAAAAGGAAAAGTGAAATTGAACAGCACAACTTCAAGATTCCTCTAAAACAGACTCTGAAAAAAGACATGGACATAAACTTACACAAGTTGCATGCTTACCCACTGTCTGTGAACAGGAACTCCAAATGGGTCATAAAAACCTCCCAACGGGAGACGCTGTAGCGCTGGGCCAGAGAAAGAGCGATGCTGTAGACATTTTCCTCCAGCGTCCTTCACAAATGTGCATCAACCACAGGGAAGGGAAAGAAGAGAAACACATGACCTTAATCAGCAGAGAAAGCATTCGTTAGGACTGCTCTCCAGCTAAAGGGGATGCAGCCAGTGCAGTCCCTCCTAAGACAGTTCACAGTAATTCAGGAGAAGCAAACCCAAGGGGTTTCAATGCTCCTGCTCTTTGTGGTGCACGGCAACCGACCCAGGGATCATCTAGATCAATGGGCCTCAAACAAGGGCGACTGGGCACCCCTCAGGAAACACCTGACAATGTTGTCTGGAGACATTTTTTATTGTCATGGTGAGCGAGGAAAAGGAGAATGAGGCTGGCATCTAGTGGGCAGAGGTCAGGGAGGCCACTGACCAACCTACAATGCACACAGCAGCCTTCCTGTAACAAAGAATGACCCAGTCCAAAACGTACTGAGATCAAAAAATTATGGTCTAGATACCAGAGCCTACAGTGAAAAAGGAATACAAAGGAATGGATCCCTGACCCACAGGTTAATCTCTGAGAAACTCATAGTTAGTCACTCAATAAATTCTCACTTTTTACACTGGGCCAGCTATTGTGCCAGGTGCTTAAGACATCAAAACAACAAGATATTTCTTGACAAACTCACAGCCTAATGGAGTGTGTGAGGCACGAACCAGGCATCAAACAGAACAGGGGAATGTTAAAAGACTACAAAATACTGTGAGGATACAGATAAAAGAGTGAACAGGGATTAACTAAGCAGAGGTGGTAAATAGGGAGAAGAAGAGACAAATGGGCTTTTGATAGAAGGGGTGTCACAACCATGAATGCACAGGGTCCTCAGGTGTGCTGAAGGACCTATACTTTATCCTACAGGCAATGGAGACTCAACGGTTCAAACCAGGGAATGGTGTCATCAGATTTGAGAATCTCTACATATGTAAACAATTCTGGTCCAGAGCACCCACATAAAGGCCATTTTGGAGAGACAGTCACAAGACCCCAACTTTCCTGAAGTAAAGGTAACATGAGGATGGAATTCTTCATTGGAAGGATGGTGGGCAAAAACCACAGAAACGGGAATAAAATACCTATTACCATCAAGTAATACTGCTAAAACTACATTTAGCCTCACTAAGGAAACTGATATTTGTAAGTTGAATCATCGAGTAGCTGGCAAATGATTTCCGTTCAAAGCCAAATAGTAAATCTTTCAGGCTTTACCACCATATGGTCTCAGAAGCATATTCTTCTATTGCTTTTTACTCTTGTTTTTCCACAAACCTTTAAAAATAAGCCATTTTTAAAAAAGGTAAAGCCATTTTATGCTCATAGACTATAGAAAAGAGACAAGGACTGAATTAAGTCTGTCAATACCTGAATTATTAGGTAACTGTCATTAAAAATTATTTCTTAAAGGATTTATTGAGTACTGATATCCACAGGATAGAATGAGAGTTTGTGGAGAACAGGGACCATCAGCAGTTCACCCTTCCTATTATGAGAGTCTGGGACAGCATCTGACACCAGGTATGTACCATGTATTCACATCTTTATTATCTGATAAAAGTGGGAAGAAACCAAAGTATATTCTGTTTTCCTCAAAGTCACCCTAGCCACTGAGACAGTAATAACTAAGATAATACGGACAAAAAAGGACAACTACAATGTATGCACAGAAAACAACAGTCATTAAAATGGACATACAATTAGTAAGAAAATAAAGAATGGCCACGTTTGAAGGTGGAGCTGCAAAAAAGAAGGAAGCATGTTCTTCAAGGATTCTTTTGTGTGAGACGCTAAAAATGCTGTCTCCAAATCAGAATTGCTAACTCAGAATGCTCATAGATACTTTGAGATATTTTGAACAAGCCATCTAAAGACTGCTGTGTATATTTATAAGCAACAGATTGTGGAGAAGATTATATCATATATTTATCAAAAGTATACATTTGTCCTCTAGGATATGTTTCAAATAGCATGTGCTAGCTGGAAGCTTAAAAAAAAAGACAAGACAAAGCCCTAGCAAAATGTAATTGATGATGTAAGGCATGCCTTATCTTGTCAACTTGTATCTGCATAATAACCTTCTTCTAATAAACCATAAACAATCTCACTCAGGATTACCAAATGCCCAAAGAAAAGCCCACTGGACTTGGCAACAGGAAGCCCAGGCTCAACTCCTGGCCCTGCGACCTTGAATAACGCTTTAAAGCTCTGTGCTTCTCACATTCCTCTTCCGAAAGTAAGGAGACTGGATTAAATTCTCTTCAGTCACTTTCAAATTGGACATTAAATGAACCTAAGAAATTATGAACCTCCAGGAGAACAGAGGGGAAGAGAAGAAAAAAAAAAACTGTACATTTCTCTTAACTGAATTCTCCCATAGCTTGTCCCTACTATCGTTCTTTGATCTCCTTTACCCCTGCCTTGCTCTAAAAAGAATTTGAATGTCTTCTCATAGGAAAAAAAAGCCCAGGATAACAGAAAGTACTATTAGAGTTCCAAAGCTATTTTGCTGCTTAAAGATTTAAGAATATTAAAAAAATTAAAAAAAAAAAAAAAGATTTAAGAATAATGATGAAAAATAGCAAAGACCACTGCCATAATCAAGAATGTCTTTGCTACTTTAAGGTACTTCTCGTGAGTGTGTGCTAAGTCACTTCAGTCATGTCTGATTCTTTGTGACCCCGTGGACTGTAGCCCATCAGGCTCCTCTGTCCACGTGATTCTCCAGGCTAGAATACTGGGGTGGGTTGCCATGCCCTCCTCCAGGGGACCTTCCCGAGCCAGGGATCGAACCAGCATCTTCTACGGCTCCTGCATTGCAAGCAGATTCTTTACTGCTGATTTCAAGGTACTAATTAGGAGAGATTAATAATTGTAAAATGTAGGCACAATCTAAACTTGTTTCAAAGGCGAGAAACCTAGACTGAACTGCATACCAATGCTTCTGGGAGAATACAATCAGGCAGTGTGGGGAGGGTGCATGGTGCTGAAGATATGATGCCTTTGGTAGGTAGCAGGAAATCACTGCTGTGATCCCTACCATCTATGGAAACTTGGGCCAATTACTCAATATTAATAAGCCTCAAGTTCTTTGGAAAAGGAAATGGCAACCCACTCCAGTATTCTTGCCTGGAGAATCCCATGGACAGAGGAGCCTGGTAGGCTACAGTCCATGGGATTGCACAGAGTCAGACATGACTGAGTGACAAACACTTTTAAGTTCTTCACCTAAAACATGGGGATAACAACATTTTGTATCAGAGGGTTACCTTTAAGGATTAAAAGATGTTTTCAAAATAAAGTTTACAGAGCATCTACAGAAGCACTCCACACATCAGGGTGTTAAAACCAAAACATACCTCTAACTTAATAACCATTGTGCGTGAGCCCACTTTATAGAAAATCTTGTTTAACTTCCCCAACACCTGACATGTAATTCTCATTTGATCAGAACTCACTTGATCGAAAACAAAAAATGAGGACCAGTATTAAAACCAAGGGGAACTCCATACCTAGAAGAGGACATTCCCACAGGTATGAACTGTACTACCCTCTCACAAAAGGGCTAACTTTTCTCTGGAAAGGGCTAAGGGACAAAGGAAAAGATGGAAGCTGCTACAGGCCTCGAACAAGAGAAACTGCCAGAGTGGAAGATCTGCTTTCTCTAGGAACCCAGGACAGATGAAGGTGCCCTGGACCCACAACATGTGGTCCCTCCTCTTGGATTAAGTCGACTGTACCTATTTTTAACACAGTGAGGAAATTAAACAGCCATGTAGTAGAAAAGTGAGATTCCAGCCAGGAACCAAAGGCAATCTTGTTTTTAAATTTCTAAAGTAAGCTTCATGGGCTTCCCAGGTGACACTCATAGTAAAGAACCTGCTTGCCAATGCAGGAGACGTAAGAGACCTGGGTTCAATCACTGGGTTAGGAAGATCCCCTGGAGGAGGCATGACAACCCATTCCAGTATTTCTGGCAGGAAAATCCCATGGACAGAGGAGCCTGGCAGGCTACAGTCCATGGGCTGCCAAGAATAGGACACAATGGAAGTGGCTTAGCATGCACATGGTAAGCTTCATATTTTTAACCCCTGATCATATTGCATCACCTCTAACATGGTACTGGGATCAGGATACCAAAATCATAGGGAAATTTTCTTATAATTATCATCCTTACTATTTTAAATCTGAAAGCCTGAAATAAGTCTGCATCTACTGATCATTCAGAAGGCAGCTGTGCTAACCATGATCCCACCAACAAGCCATTTGTGAAGTCTCACACTTCCCTCACAGGATCGGAAGAAGTAGGGGAAACCCTGCTTACAGTAATCATGAATGTACATCTTCGAGGGACTGTGACTCATAGTCCTGATGACTCAGCTTGTCCTTGTGTGTGTTCTCCCATCCCTTTATGAGACAGAGGTATCTCTTACTCTGCCAGGCCAAGGATGGTTTCCCTTTTGTACTGGTCATCGGCCGTGAACCGCTGCACATCCACACCCTTCCGCAGGCCCTGGAGGACCTGAGCCTGAGTGAAGTCCAGCAGGCGTTCATTGTAGTAGTGCAACTGCTTGGTCAGTGCAGCAAGGTCTTCGGGCCAGGCCTCGTGTCCATACAGAGTCACATGCCTGCTGACCATCTTGATCAGTTCTTTGGGATCAGCCTGTGAATAACAAAAAAAGTAATTAGAGAAAAAAATAGTAACAGTGGGAAGAAGGTCACGTCAACTGGGCGTCTGTCTGGCCCTTCACATGGCCATTATCTAATCAAGGTTTACAACCACCCTGGGAAGTCTGTTGCAGAGGTGCTCCATTTTGCAGACCATAAGAACAAGACACAGAAACTGAGTCTAGGAATGGATTTTTGGATGCCTGCTCTGTTCTTCCACCTTAAAAAATCTCCATCCACTTAAAAAATATGTATGCTTGCTTTTTCAACTACCATTAGATAGCTGAGCCTATTCCAGATCTCTTCCCTAATTATCTGATCATTTATAATAATTCACACTGGAAGCAATTTTGTCATCATTGCCCCTGGATAAATATTCTTTGGACCATCTAAGTATTATCAATAACAAAGTTGTAGTTCAATAATCCCATTAGAAATGCCTAGACAGTTAAGTAGAAGAGTATTTTCTCCAGGGCTAAGGGGAAGAAAACCCATCCCTATTCCTACAATCATCATTTCTCTCTAGTTTCATAAGAAAGTATGCAACCAATTTTTACTTGGCTCAGTTTGGGGCTCAATGGGATACTGTCCTGTAATTCTTTGACTCATTGAAAAAACCTGATACTGGGAAAGATAGAAGGTAGGAGGAGAAGGGGATGACAGAGGATGAGATGGTTGGATGGCATCACCGACTCAATGGACATGAGTTTGAGTAAACTCTAGGAGTCGGTGATGGACAGGGAGGCCTGGCATGATGCAGTCTATGGAATCACAAAGAGTCAGACACCAGTCCCTCAGTCATGAGCAACTAAACTGATACTGATGTTACAAAACAATTATTCAAAAAGAACAAAGCCCAGAATTGATCAGCTGACAGAAAATGTGGTTAGCTGACCACATTTATTTATATTAAAGTTGGTCTGGGTGTCAGTGAAGCCATAGCAGCTCCACCATGATTCCAGAGTTACCTAACATGTGAACAACATTAACTCAATCCCTCCCAGCTTCTGAGAAGACATGGTACATATTTTAATATAAGCAAACTAGGAAAAAAAAACCCAAAACACTCCCTAATCTACCTGTGGTTCTCTAAAACACATCTAATTATAATAAGCTGTCAGCATTTCTCATGCATAAGTCATTATTCTGAGCTGCACAGGAGATTTATCAGTGTCGGGTCTATATTGCCAAACCTAGCCTGACATTCTCTCTCTTGATCCTATTAAGGAACAGTCTGTGAGTAACGATAAAAACCAATTAAAGAAATCTTGGATTCCAACAGGTAGATTTAAGAAAAAGTCACCCTTACCAAATGTTTACCCTATCTCTATGCATACATTGAATCCTATCCTCAAAAACTGCAGATATCTGTCTCAAGTCAAAAGACCCGGCTTTGAAAACCAATGCTCTCAAGTAAGTAGCTGTAAGATCATCTGTCCTTCACTCAACAAATACTTTTTGTGCACCTATTATGTGCCAGGTAATGCCCTAAGATGTGACCCTTTCCTCCAGGAATGTAGTCTATAAGGAAAGACAATCAAGCAAACGACTGTAAGTGGTTTGATACCACTAAGCACAGGGTGCCATGGGAATGAATACAAAGGGGTTGGCTTCGGGCACGTGTCAAGCAGGGCTTCGTGGAAGAGTTAATTTCTAGTCTAACTAGTCAGGTGTTAAGTAGTAAAAAGGCCATCAAGAAACAGGGGTTCCCCTGGTGACTCACTGGTAAAGAATCCACCTGCTGATGCAGGAGACGTGGGTTCAATCCCTGGTCCGGGAAGATCCCACATGCTTTGGAGCAACTAAGGCCATGGGTCACAACTACTGAACCTGTCCTCTAGAGCCCAGGAGCCACAATTGCTGAAGTCCACACACCCTAGAGCCCATGCTCTGCAATAAGAGAAACCACCATGATGAAAATCCCTCACACTGCAACTAGCCTCTGCTTGGTGCAGTTAGAGAAACACATGTGCAGCAAGGAAGACCCAGCATGGCTAAAAATAAATAAAATTATATAAAAAAAAAAAAAAACCTGGGAAACAAATTCCAGTAAAGGCGAGAATATGTGCTAAGCCTAGATGGCTAAGCCCTGATGGGAAGATGGAGTGAATAAAGCTGATCTAACTGCATTTAGAAGTGATTTGGGGATAAGCTGTATAAGGCTGGCATATCTGGCAGTGGATTTAGGCAAACCAGATCCCATTCCTCAGCTCTTAGTGCCTCTTCATCTGTCATTTAGCCTGGCTCCCTTCTGCTTACAGACTGAAGCTCACGAGGCCCCTCCCTGAACCACCGCCCAGAGGCACAGCCCCCTCTGGAGCTGTCCGGCACACGGATGTTGCCAGGGAGCCAGCAGCCCATCCACACGTGCTCTGCGTCCTGGTGTGCCCTGTTGTTGCCTGCTCGTCTCCACCTCATCCGGTGAGCACTTTTCTGCCTAGAAAGAGAGACAGCAGGAGCAAATATCCAGCAACTGGGGTTTTAGGGCAGCGGAACAGCTCTTTTGGAGGTGTTCTTTCAGGGAGCTCTTTGTACTGGTTTTGCACTCCACTAGCAGACTCATCGGAGAAGGCAATGGCACTGCACTCCAGTACCCTTGCCTGGAAAATCCCATGGATAGAGGAGCCTGGTGGGCTGCAGTCCATGGGGTCACTAAGAGTCGGACACGACTGAGTGACTTCACTTTCACGTTTCACTCTCATGCATTGGAGAAGGAAATGGCAACCCACTCCAGTGTTCTTGCCTGGAGAATCCCAGGGACGGGGGAGCCTGGTGGGCTGCCATCTATGGGGTCTCACAGAGTTGGACCAGACTGAAGCGACTTAGCAGCAGCAGCATGGATTCGGTACCTGTATTGGGAGAATACACTACATATCTGTTCTCATTTCTATTCTCTAACACCATTTATGAAACAAATTCCCAAACCAGGTTAGAGAGTTCAGCTCCAAGAGTACTGAATAGCACACAGCAATAATGCACATAATTGCCACTACTAACATTACACCAGCTTTTCTTTATCTTACAGAGATTTTCAAGTCTCCACCTATAACCTTCATTTTCACATGTGGCAAAAAAACACCTTTTTTTCCAATGAAGAAAATGGCATGACAGAATGTAGTAAGTATGGATATATATAAGTTACTAGCTGGATGCCCTTGTGCAAGCTACTTAACAACTACAAACTTAATAGTCTTATCTATAAAATGGCAATATACTATAGCTTGCATGGTTGCACAAAGCCTAAGAAACTACACACACACACACACACACACACACATATAAAATACACAAACCAAGACCTGGTCCATAGGAGGGGCTCCAAAAATGAAAGCAATTATGGAATTTACTCAAAGGTATTCCCAGGTGGCACAGTGGTAAAGAAGCTGTCTGCCAATGCAGGAGACTCAAAGATACGGGTTCAATCCCTGGGTCGGGAAGAGACCCTGGAGAGGGAGGGAAATGGCAACCCACTCCAGTAATCTTGCCTGGAGAATCCCATGGACAGAGGAGCCTGGCAGGCGGCAGAACATGGGGCTGCAAAGAGTAGGACACGACTGAGTGACTATGCACGCACATTACTGACACATCTGTTACACTTTAATTGTACTTCTATTGCATACTTCACATGCCTCTCTTTTAAGTATTAAATTAGTTTATGGAGGGCAGAAACCATGTGTACTTAGTGGATGTGTCTTTCCCACAGCACGTTAGAGCTGTGGGGTAAAGGCGGGGCACACCAAAGAGGAGCAGCAGATTTTATGTCAGTAGTACTAATTTATATACCAGATTTTTTGCTTACTAGAGATGCAATTTGGGGCAAAAATTCGAACGAATCTTTTGGCCAAACCAATACTTTGTTCTTGACACACACTTCATAGAGCATGTTTTAAGTTCTAGCTTTCCATGCAAATTATTTTCTAATCATTATCACTACTACTTTCTGTCCCTTCCTCCAGAAACTTTACCTGTCATGATTACTTCCAATGTAAGTTTTAAATTCTAGTAACAATTCTTCCCCTGGGCTCATCATAATTTCTCTCAGTATATTCCAAAAGCATCCTCTACTCAGCCCAACACTTCATTTCATACATTCATTCATTCACTTCACAAGTGCACAGCATTAAAGTTTCTAAAGCACTTTCACATGATTTTGATATGACCTTCATACCAACCCAGTGATGGGCACAGGAGACTGCTGGTAACTGCTTTATAGACGCCAATCTCCAATTAGGTATCCTGAGCTGGAGTCTCACAGCAAAGAAGAGACTCAAGCCTCCTGGTCTCTCATCTCATGGGCTCTCCACTGTACCAGCAGAGCTCCTTGAATGTCCTACATCCAGCTTCACACGTAAAGTCACTAATTTTTGAGCAGAGTATATTCAAACCTCTCTCCCTCTTTTTCCACCTAAGTTCAATGACATGATCCATGAGTACAAAAGCTTTTAGCCTCTAAGAAACTTTTGAAGGACTTTATGGGTAGCTTTCAAATCTCCCATGTTCAGTATCGAAATGATACTACAAAAACTGAAAACATAAAAAGGCGTCAAAAATTTAAGAAGTGTGGAGAATTAAATTATTCTAATTTTCCCCCAAATCTGGCAATGCAGTTCTTTAAGGTGTAGGAAAAAAATATATTTTCTTTAAAGACTATGGCCAAGTCCCTGTAAAAAAAAATTTTTTTTAATGTATATAAATATTTATGACACTAGAATGCTGAATGATTTCATCTAGTGCTACTAACTAGTAGAGGTAATAAATCCATTCAGGCTTAACAGTCTCCATTTCTTGGTAATATTGTTTGGAAAGTTTTAAACAGGTGGTATGTTTCCCCTCTAGGGTTGTTATTTGCTTGAGATAATTTTCTCCTTAGTATTTTCAATTAGTAGCTTAAAAAATGCATCTTAGAAATAGTCTACCATAAAGTTTTGAATTTCATCCCCTGCTGGGTTTGATTCTCTAGCATATAAAACTAAAAGACACATTTCCATTTTTAAATGATTTTATCTTCTTAAACTTTTTTTTTTTTAAAGCTAGAGAAATCATACTTCAAGATGCATATACGTGAAGAGGGATAAATTAGTAGGAGTTTGAGATTAGCAGATACACAGTATTCTGTATAAAACAGATAAACAATGAGGTCATGCTATATAGCACAGGGAACTATAGTCAGTATCTTGTAATAACCTACGATGGAAAAGAATATATGCACGTGTGTACTTGCATGCTTATTATGTATAACTGAACCACTTTGTTTGTATACCAGAAATTAACACTTTGTAAATTTCAATACTTCGATTTGTAAAAAAATTACAATACTTCATTTTGTAAAAAAGAAGCAGTGACAATAATTACAAAGGTAAGATACGAATAAACAAGGTACAGAAATGTGTATAGCTTACTCATCTGTATTAAAAAGTTGTTATATAAATATGTACATCCGTAACTATTTCTGGAGGGATACAAAAGGGAAACTGACCTTTTGTTTTATCCTATTTTCATCATCTGTTTTTTGCCATGTGTGCATTGTTTTTTCAACATAAAATATTGATTAGGACAAATACTAGAAGAGGAAATTCTCTGCAAGTGACCATTTCCCAATCATCATTATAAACCTCTAAAAAGAAACATGAGGGACTTCCCCAGTGGTCAGGTGGCTAAGACTCCACACTCCCAGGGCAGGGGGCCTGGGTTCGATCCCTGGTCAGGCAACTAGATCCCATATGCTGCAACTAAGATCTGGCGCAGCTATCTAAATCAATCCACCAATCAATCAGTCAATCAGTCAATCAATAAATATTAAAAAGAAAAAAGGCCCGCTGGGCTGCTCCAATGATCACCCAGGGTTGCTGCCGGGTCCTGGGCGTCTGTGTGGCTGATGCAGGATGTGCTTCGCACCAAGATGTACAGGCTTCTTATCAGAAATGACACCACAAATTATTATCAATACTTTCACTCAAACCTAGTAATCTACCTAAGTTATCATTCCCGCAGCTCAGAACTGCAGGGGGTAGAAAGAGAAAACGTGAAAAGACTGTGCAAATAGAAACAAACTGAACTGACAACTGAGTGGAAGCAAAGCTTCGTGGAGAGTTATTATGTGTGGGCAACAAATTGAAATCACTTGGATCTCTGTTTCCAAGATAATTCATCAGGAGTTTGTCATGTCTAATTCAAACTCAGCAGTGCAGTTTTTTGCAGAGAGATACTGAAAAGACTCAAATAATGAGCCATTAGGTAGTCAATGGACAATGCAAACATACTTAAAACATCCAGCTAACAGGCCCATCCATGAAAAGGACGGACTCTTAAAATATAATACTGATGGCTGTTCGAACCGTAGCAGCTGAAATGATTCCTCAAATTAGTCACATGCCAACAAACAGTCACTGAGTAACTAGAGGGGGGTGATGTCCTGGGGATTCCTACCCTCAACAGGATCATATGTGGAAAGAAGACGAGGTGCACTGGCTACCACCGCCTACAAGATCCGCTCCAGGGGACGTCTGGAAGAGAGCTGTCTTGTTAACTTGTGGCTCAGCTGGTAAAGAATCTGCCTGCAATGCGGGAGACCTGGGTTTGATCCCTGGGTTGGGAATATTCCCTGGAGAAGGGAAAGGCTACCCACTCCAGTATTCTGGCCCGGAGTATTACATGGACGGAGAAGCCTGCTAGGCTACAGTCCATGGGATCACAAAGAGTCGGATATGACTGAGCGACTTTCACTTTACTTTTCAAATTAAAAAAAAAAAACGATGTATTTACAATAATTAGAAAGATAAGATAGAAAATTTTTTTTAAAAATCATTTCAGGCAGCAGAGAAAGCTTCACACAGGCGGCTTTTTTAAGCTCAGACTTATCTGCTGCTAGGAGAAGAAGCAAGAGGTATTTCAGGCAGGAGAATTACATATGCACAGACACCAAGATGTGGGAAAGGATGTCAGATTCAGAGAAAAATACAGTCCGAACAGTCAGAGCATAAACTTCAAATGAGCCAGTGTCAGGATCATGACTGGCGGGGTGAGGAAGAGCTCCCAGTGTTCACTGAGGGGATTCCCAGTCAAACACGGGAGTAGAGATTTCAGCCAGGAGCCGCTGCAGAGCGGGTAGAAACATCATGCTGGGAGTGCGAGCCAGAGATCACTCGGCTCCGAAACACAGGGACACGCTGCTTCTGAAACAAAGCTGGAGTGGCCGCATGACCAGGCGACGGGCAGGTAAAGACTGGAATCAGGAGCTCTGGTGACCGAGGTCACTTTCTACCAGAGCGACCCTGAGCAAGTAACCCAATTTTTCCGAGTCTTACCTTCTGCACAGAGGCCGCCACTTCTGCAAAATGAGGCTGCTCAACGGATCAAACTGCAGAATGAATGTGAAAGGTACTAAGACAGCCTATGCCTTCCCAAGGTGAGTCTCATCCTTCTACCATTCCCAGTCAGCTCCCCTAAACAAGCCCCACATACACCACTGCGGTGACCCCTCCTGACACCTTCCCAGCCGAGAGGAGACCCGATCAGGTCACAGTGAAGTCTGGTCACCGACTCCACTGCTATCCTTCCCCTCTGGAGTTGGGCAACACTTCTGTGCCTCACGTTTTATAAAGTAATATTTCAATACTTTCTTAAATACTTGTGAAAAAACACTAGAGTACATAGGATGGCACAGGGACATATTAACTTCTCTGTTACAGGTTCCATCCCTCCACCTAGAATGTTCTCCTCTACCCAGTCTTCCTGATGCTATGCTTATCCTTTTCTTTAGTCAAAGGTCACCCTCTTAACTAAGGCCTTTCCTGAGCCTGTTTTAAACTGTACTCCACTGCTTAACTTTCTTCTTTGCTTTTTGTTTTCAAAGCTCTTATCATAATTAAACAAAGAATATATTTTATTTACTCTTTTTTTGTTGTTGATGGTGCCCCTCCCCAAACAGAATATAAATCTGAAAAGGAGAAGGGTTTTTATACAAGCTGTCCACTACTGTCTTCGCCAGATCTAGAACACTGCCTGGCACAAGCAGTCATCTGACAAATATTTTTGATAAACACACACATAATCCAACTGCTTCCTATGTACTGAAGGATAACTCATTAATTTTCAGTATTCTACTCCAGGGAACATCCGTTTACTCCCCTTGACATTCCAGGTCTTGCAACGAGGAAACCAACGAATACAACACAGACACTGGCCTGAAACAGCTGGTTATCTAGTAAGATGAAAATAGGCAAATTCCAAGTAACACAGTATAAAAGTCACGCGGGAAGGAAAGGGCGGTGCAGACACACAGAGGGGCATCCAGCACAGCCTGGGAGCACGACAGGACGGTGCCAGGTGGCAGGGCCCGAGTACTGCGCAAAGGCATGCTGGCGAAACATCACGGGCAAAAGATTACAACGTGCTGAAGACAAGGAACAGAACACACGGGCTGTGTGAGAAATTTGAGCAGCTTGGTATGGCTGGAACAAAAGGAAAATGAAGGCGAGGAAACAGACAGAGGCCAGACGACCTTGCTAGGACCATGGGAAACCACTGAAGCACTGGAAGGGGAGGAGAGGAAGCCCAGACCTCCACACTGGAAAGGCTGCTCTGCCAGATGCCTGGAAAAAACTGCAGAAGCAACAGAAAGGAAGAAACGATGCCTGTTCCATTAAGTAAGTACACTGTTCCAGAAATTAACCTGCCACACTTCCACCTATATATAATCACTTCTTTCCCAGAATTTATAACACAGTAGGTCAATTCCTTATCTCAAACAAAAACATACCTGTGATATAAAAGCAAAACAAAGGAAAATTACTAGAGTATAGGAAAAAAAGTAGTACAAAGCAGCAGTAGCTATTAAAAAAAAAAAATCAAAATTTCCAAAATAAAGTAATATATGAACTAGCCTAAAAAAGACAGTCCTTTTCTTGGCCCAAATTTCATCTCTAATATACCCATTTCTGAAAACAATACCCACTCATAATGATGATGCCCTTGGGAGAGTAACCCACATGGGAGAGGGTTCCCTCATTCCCCTTTCTCTTTCTAAATAAAAACTGATGAATGAAAGCCATAGATTTTGCCATAAACAGAATGTTTTCATATACTTACAGGCTCTTAGATATGTTTTGGATGGCCAAGGCATCCAAATTCTTTCTCTGCAGTCTGCTCTGGGTCAGGGGAGGAAGAATCCTGCCTCTAAATAGATACTGAAACTTGAATCTGTACACAGAGTAGATTTGAAAGTCTAATCTATTTGCTTATCTATTCTTAAAGTGGTAATTCTCTTAAAATATCCAGCATAAAAAGGAGATAATTTCTGAATGCTGATGCTTAGAGCTGGTGCATACAAGTAAACCTAGAGGCCAACCATTTTCTAGCAGCACCTGGAACACTTTCAGGTCCAAAAAGAAGGCAATGTAACTTGAGGCCAAGCTTAGGTGCTCTCACTCAGAAATTAACAATAAAGTTAAATAAAAGGCGTCAGAAGCATGGGGGTAAGTAGGCATAGTGTGTCTCAACATTTCATCTGCACAATTACTACTCTCATACCTCTCTGTCTTAAAAATAAATAAAAGGGCAGTGCTATTCAAAGAACGACATTGCATATTGTCCTAAATTAGAGTCATCTTCCTCTTGAAAAGGTAGTTACAAAGCCAGTTCTCCATTTCTCCTCTACTACTTCAGCCTTTCCTAAGAATGCTGTAAAATAAAATAAATGACAGAGAAGTGTGGGGCAAATCAACATTCACCTTACACACTAGAACCTCTGCCTCTTATTAATGCCTGGAAAAGCAACTCCATCTAGCACAGCCACTGTGAATGCATTCTGAATGCAAAGTGCTTCAGTCCCTCCAAAGAGGTAAACATGTGTTTTAACTACTTTAGAAAAGCTTTACAGTTTCTCATTAATAAAGTGGAAACTGTGAGGACTCACCCTGTAAAGAGGATGGCATTTGTCCCTGAAACATGGAGCCAACTGGGCGTAGATCTGGAGGCTATAGTAATAGGCTGCCAATTGGAGAGAGAGAGCGGAGTGGGACTGCTTTTCAAAGCACTTGTTAGCGTCTAACACCTACGAGGGAGCACAAGAGAAAGAGCTCAGCTGAAAGGAAATTAGCACAACCATCATAACCATTACATTTCTAGTCCTTACTGTAGAATTTTGGTTCAAAGTTTTCATCAAATTGACTCAAGCTCATCTTAACATGACTACATTAAAATTCAGACAGATTATAAAGGCCAGATCCTATGCATGTGAAAGTAGATTTTAAAATCAAGATTTCAGCTAACATTGTAGATTTTACTCTTCAGATACTGACCACAGCCCTTGCATTATGCAGAGGAAAACCAGAAGGAAGTGAAACATGCAATAAACAATTCACCGGTGAAAACCCCAGTAAAGATGTTCAGTTTATTCATTTTTCAAGTCCTTTTTTCTTGATAAGGGCAAACTTACCTGTGGTAAGGCCAGGAGATAAGCAAGAGCCAAGGTCATATCATTTGGTAATGCGTCACTTGCTAGCTGTAAGAGAACTGGATACAAAAAACAAACAAACATTATTTTCTTTGAGGATCCATGTGACAGTCACGGATACTAAGCATCACGATTTTAGTCCTTCATGATTTCAACTGTAATTATCTTCAGAGAACTTTTTAAGATGCTTTATGAGAAAGTCTATTCAGCACCATCGAAGTACAGATTATATGAAACTACGTTAAATGGTAGTCTTGCCTTAACTCAAGACACATTATGCCATTTGCTACTTACATATGTGACTAATGTTAGTGCAGCTACAAAGTCTAAGTGCAAACAGATCAGTGAGGATGTCTCTTCCAGCTAATCTTCTGGTTTTAGAGACTCAGGCCATGCTATAAAATTCTGGATATCAATGACAGCTACCGTGGAAGATGATCATGTGAGCACTCATGGTCAGAACAACAACACAGCTTTGTGAGAGCAGACTTAGGATAACTCTCTTGATTACTACAGTCATGACAACATGGCTGTGTTCTTTCTCTGCACCACACTCCACGAAAAGAAAACCAGTCTCATGCTTTGATTATATAACATCTTACAACCATCTACAACTTTCATAAAGCTTCTTTATATAAGCAACAACCTGTCAATGTCATGGATTTAATAAAAGAACACTGCAAATAACATCTGTGTTTATATCCCATTTTGTACTAATAAGGAGGCACTCATTTAGGACCTTAAGTGACCAATACTAGATAGTCACTGTAATCACAGTGTAAACTTTTTTTATAGAGAACAGGCTCTCCTGATCTTCACTAATGATGGTAAACAGCATCTAAATAATTCAAAATAAGTAATATTTCACTTCATAAATACACCATATCATTTTATGGTGTATTAGAGGAAACTGAAAGTCACTCAGTCGTGTCCGACTCTTTGCAACCCCATGGACTATACACTTCTCCAGGCCAGAATACTGGAGTGGGTAGCCTTTCCCTTCTCCAGGGGATCTTCCCAACCCAGGGATTGAACCCTGGTCTCCTGCATTGCAGGTGAATTCTTTACCAGCTGAGCCTAGATGAGCCAGCTCTAAATGGGTGGCGTGTCAGCAGTGCCCTAAAACCTGACATGTCCTGTGCATGGCTCATCTAAAAGGGAACTAGGCTTCTTGCACAGCACCTCTAGTAAGAGAATCTGAGTTCTCGAAATACTCATTTCCTCTACAATTGCAACCTCCAACCTCACCTAGCTTTTTTCACTCCATTTTTACTTCCTTCAGATATTTCCCTTCCTCATGTACAAAAGAGGCCAGTTTTCAAACCACCCCCCCCCTTACTGGCTTTTAGAATCTAAACCTACTCATCAAAACCAGCCCTGTCTCTTCATGGTTCAGGAGCCCCTATTCCAGGTGAATGGCCGATGCCGCAGCTAATGGAGGACCGTCCCTCTCAGAGTTGTGTTTGGGGCTAGTCTGAGCCCTGCCTGGGAAAATCACCCAGTCCCATTACTGACCTCCAGTCAGATCTTTTTTCTTTCTTCCTTTCCTTGTTTTCTTTTTGTTTTTAATCCTATCATCAACTCAATCTTACACTCCATTTAATGTGCATTTGGCGACTTCCAAAAATCAAAGCACCTTAAAGGGATGCAAAAATATGCTACCCCTGAAGATACTCCTAAGCATATGCTCCAGATCCTGAAGGAAATTTCAAAAGGACAACAACCCAACAAAAAACAAAACCAACAAAGAACACTCACGACGATGTGGCTGGAATAAAGCAGAGTTCCCTTGAGAGACCTTTGTGAGGGAAAAACTAGATCTGAAAATATAACCTTCAATAGCCTTATTTTTCAAATAGTTATATCATTTCACAGCTACAACTCAAAAGATGGTCACCAGTGTCTCTTGAACATATATCATTGAATACAAAGCTTTTAGCAGGCAAAAGAGAAGAGAAATAATTAATTTCCATGAGCTAAAAGTAATGACAAAAATCACCCTCAGAGGAGTCCAAAGAATCATTGTTATTTTTATAAATAGTGAAAATAATCACTTTAAAATACAAATATTTGCTCCAAGTGAATAATAACCATAAAGATTTCACTTCATACATACAACTCTTGTGTCTGACTCTTGTGACCCCATGGACTGTAGCCCGCCAGGCTCCTCCTTCCATGGAATTCTCCAGGAAAGAGTACTGCAGTGGGTTGCCATTTCCTTCTCCAGGAGATCTTACCAACCCAGGGATTGAACCCGGGTCCTTGTGTATCACAGGCAGATTCTTTACTGACTGAGCCACCAGGGAAGCCCCATATTCACAACAGTCTTCATCAATTTTAAAAGTTTTCTGCAATTTATAAAGCACTGACATTTGAGGGGGAAGAGTTTTGTCAATCTGGGCTATTGGCAGACTAGTCAGTTGCCAAGTAAAGCCAACAGCTTCCCTGTGGGCACACCACTGATGTGCAGACCAACCAGCTCGGAGCCCATTCCCTGAACTAGCCTCTTTCTCTGGCTTCTGCACTCCAGGCGCAATATCACCTTTGCCCTGATCACCCCAGGGCCAGGTGCTAGACAGCCAGAGATCACCCCACAGCCCAGAGTCCACCCAAGTTACCCAAACTCTTCATCTCAAGCTTGCTCAAGCATGCCTACCAGACCTCGCCTGTTATTTCCCGTGAAAACCCATACTCTGCCCCCTTCATACCTTCTGCCTCCCTCTCCCTCTCTCTGCCCTGAGGTAAAGACAATGAGAAGGCAGCTGTGTGCTAGCCAGGAAGAGATAACTCACCAGAAGCCAACCACACTGGCATCTGATTTCCAATCTCCAAACTGTGAGACTGGGAATTTCTGCTGTTTAAGCCACCTCGTCTACAGTATTCTGTCCTGTCAGCCCAAGCTGACTAACATAGACAGAAAACAAGACATACAAAATAAGATATCTCTCTCTCTCCATCAGTATGTATCAGGCTATCGACAATCTTATGCTATTACAAGCAATGAATATATGCCGTATTTTTCATGTATGTGAATTCATGGAATAAATTCCTAGAAGTGGAATTACTAGGTCAAATAATATAATTTTTATAGCTATTGCCAAATTGCCATGTGTTTTTCAAATTCTCACTTTAAGCCAAGTCCTCATTGCAGCATCTCCACCAGGACTGCCGTTTAGCTGGCATATCTCACCCACTTGAATGCCCATTTGGCCCATTTTTCAAGGCCTCTTGACATCTACTTCAACCACAGAAGATGAAGATTGCTTAAAATTGAGGGTGAATCCAAAATCCTCTCCACAGGGTTAGCTTCACTGATATGAGTTGACTCCTCAGAATTAATCCTAAGAGAAAGGTACCCTGGCTTTCTGTTTCATCTTTCTGGGAATTGATGACTCAGACTTTTGCTCCACTCTCATCAGACGAACTCCAGTGAAATCCAGAATACTACATCTGATTTAAATTCTTCTGTGATTGGGTTCTCTTACTTGTACAGCCCTCCTGCAGATGAAAACTATGTACTCTGGATAAAGCATAAAAAATAGGTATCTTAAGGCACTGGTGAGGCATTGAAAGCAGACAGAAACTAAAGGGTAGATGCCATTTGGAAAAATGAAATGACAACAGTGAGTTTCCCATCTTTACAGCTTCTATCCTGAGGGCAAGCGTCTGTCTGCTCCTCGCCAGGCAGGTAAAATTTAGATGGAGAATTTGAAGTCTTAAAGAACCACAGCCCAGAAAAACCACAACAGCCGACAAGTAAGAGAGGTCTGATAGTTTCTTAAAAAACTTTGGCTCATCAATTTCACCTTTAGATAGTTACCCCAGAGAAATAAAAACAAAGGTCCATAAAAACACAGGTTCACAAAAACATTGTGTAAGAGTTCACAGCAGCTTTTTCATAATAACCCTCAGTTAGAAAAAGCCCCCATGTCCCTCACCAGGAGAACAGGTAAACTGGTACAATCATACAGTGGAATACTTTTCAGTTATTAAAAAAAAAAAGAATAGAAAAAAACCTACTGATAGAAGCAATAAATCTTAAGTTTCACAGAAAAGAATATATCCTGTATGATTCCACTGAATGAATTCTAGAACAGTCAAAACTCATCTACAGCAGGGGAAAAACTGAACATTTGTCAGTCCCAATTAGGAGTGTGGGTTGGGTGTTTTCAGGAAAGAGGCATCGACTTTCTGGGATGACAGTAATGTTCTGCATCTTGAAAGGAGTCAGGGTTACATAGGGGCTGTGCTTGTCAAAACTCACAGTCTTATGTCTACACTTAGGATTTTTGCATTTCATTGTTTATAAACAAAAAAAATAAATAATAAAACTTGTAAAATAAAAAAGTAAGAAATATTGACTAGTTAAAGATACGCACAGTGCATGTCAAGAGGCAAAGAGTAACAATGCTTACAACTCTGAAATGTGTCAGAGAAAGAAGCTGTATTTGGTGGGAGGACTAGAGCAAGTGTAGTAAAATATTAATTGTTGCAATCTAGGTGGAGAGTATATGGGAGTTTCACTGTAGAAGTTTCTTGACTTTTCTACGCATTTGAAATTTTCCTTAATAAAATATTTACAGAAGAAAAGGGGGGGAAATACTTCTGAAAACAGGGTCAAATGCTCAAGCTCCCCAACAGTTATTTCCCAAATGGGGTTCCCTGTGGACAAGTATACATGTAACTCTTCTCCATCTCTCAGGCAGCTGAGTTTCCAGCCACACAAAGCCTGTGACCTCCCTGCTGCTCCAAGATGGGAAAGGCCACCATCACTAGTGTCAGGTACACCAGCATCTCCTATGTCCCCAGCTTGAAAGGAAAGGGATCATATCTCTTCCCTGATCCTTAACGCAACTGTCAAAATCACTTCGTGGTATCTTTTTCTCCCACAGCCAGATCACAGCTCATTAATCCCTGCAACTCAAGTGCTAACCCAGAACCCCTCCTGACTAACAACTAAATTATTGAAGGAAACTAACTTGGGGTGGGGGGGCTTGAGGGGGAGATGAGAGGGGAGAGATGGGAGGAGGGGAAAGGGGAGACACATCATAACTGCCCACACTTGACCCCATCCCAACTTTCTCAGCAGCTCTCACGGAGGCTCAATTCAAACCCCCACATACAGGAAACTTCTCAGACCTTGAATCTGTGAGCCATGTGAAGCTACATATGACAAAATTATCAATGAGGATCTGAAGTAGACCAGAAACCATAGGGTTTCAATAGGATGGGATCCACCAGATATTTTGCTGGCTGTAGACTGTATCACAGTGATTTTTTCATTACCATTTAAGACACATGTATTTATTAAAATAATAATAATAATAATAAAGACCTGTCCTACATTTAGCACTGTGTATGAATTTAATTTGCAAAGCTTATTTTCTAAACTTGCAGAAAATACACTGCATTTTCTAGACAAGTAATACAGCCAAAATCAGATGAAATCTATGCCTAAGCCTCCAAGCACTAATTCTCTGCAAAATAAGTGCCTCTGGAAAGCACTCTATGATAAATTTAATTCCAGAATGGAATTCACAGAGGAAAGCTGCCCATATTATTGATTTAGAAATCATTAGCCATTAAATCATTCATTTAGCTAAATAAATAATGATCAATTTTCTTCAGCTAGTCTCCATAAAAATCCTTTTCATCAACTTTATTAAAAAATTCTGAAAAGTCAGATCGTGTTGGGAAGTTTAATTTGTATCATGACCTACTTCTGAACCAAAGTCAGGAGTCACATTTCTATAATTTTTAATTTAGGTCATTTAACCTATATCATTCATCAAATCTGTTGAGTTTCTAACAAATATTTGATACTATAAAATAGCTAATGATATCTGTCTCAAATACATTACCATCCTCAAGAGAAACCAAACATGACCATTTTGTAACATATGGAAATATCAAATAACGATGCTATATATCAAGAACTAACAATTCTGTAGGTCAATTACACTGCAGAAAAAAACTCACAGAAAAAGAGATTAGATTTGTGGTTACCAGAGGCAGGGGGTAGGGGAAGGCAGAATTAGATGAAAGTAGTCAAAAGGTATCACCAACTTCGAGTTATAATTGAAAGTTATACTCCAGGTACAAGGACAGTAGGTGGCTCAAGGACCAATGCTTTAATGAGTGATGTACACATGGTGAGAAAGGGAACAGAAGGGGATCCCCGATCGTCATTAAGTGTGTTACCCCCCAATCCACACGGCTCCTCCACAAAAATCTATTTGCTTCATGCTTCTAGATCATTCTGAGGCCTCATCATTTAGTTACCACAAAGATGGTCAGGTACTTTAAGAACCCCATGAAAGGGGGAGGCCAAATAATCTAGAAAGCTGTGCCCCACCAAGACCTTATTCTCAAGTACTCTCCACCTTCCTCCAAAAACAGCTCTGAAAAACAGCAGAAGCTTTAATAAACTGAGAAATCAGTGTGACAGAGTCTCTCCAAGGACACAGCCATCTTTCAAACCTTTGGCATGTAGTTCCATCCTCTTGCCTTTTTCTGAAAGACAGGTATGCAAATACATACATACACACACACACACACACACACACACACACACACACACACACACACATATACCATAAGCTAAATCATAAATTAACATATTCTTGACTGGAGATGTATTAATATATCTTTTGTTACCCAAATATTATTGACCAGAGTGTTTCAGTATTCACTTACACAGCAAATTGCTGGTCACAGGCCTTAGGTTCTACAAAAATCCTCTAATCAATAATGTGTTAAGATATTACATAAGTCATTGTTTCCAAATTCCTGGTTATTAATTCAGTCCTTTATTACAGCAATTAACAGATGATATTTCCATGTCTAACCAGTATTTTCTTAGGGTCTTAGATTTTATCTGTATAAGCTATTCCAATAGTCAATCATAATTTAATCCATGAGTAATGTATTACAATATTTTTGAAGAAAAGAAAGAAGTAATAAATAATTAAAAGGGGAAGCAGCAATGCAACTATACTCTTAAAATATATTCAATATCACTTGTAAGATGTGTCATGATTTAGCAATAGCTTCTTGGAGGCAAAAAAGAAACATGAATGTACCATCAACTGTGACTTGAACATTAATTTCAGAATAGCAAGGAGGAACCTAAAGAGCCTCCTGATGAAGGTGAAAGAGGAGAGTAAAAAAGCTGGCTTAAAACTCAACATTCAAAAAATTAAGCTCATGGCATCTGGTCCCATCACTTCATGGCAAGTAGAAGGGGAAAAAGTAGAAGCAGTGACAGACTTTATTTTCTTGGGCTCCAAAGTCTCCACAGCTGGTAACGGTAGCTATGAAATTAAAAGATGCTTGCTCTTTGGAAGGAAAGCTATGGCAAACCTAGACGGCATATTAAAAAGCAGAGATAGCACTTTGCTGACAAAGGTCCGTCTAGTCAAAGCTATGGTTTTTCCAGTAGTCATGTATGGATGTAAGAGTTGGACCATAAAGAAGGCTGAGTGCTGAAGATTTGAGGCTTTCAAACTGTGGCGCTGGAGAAGATTCTTGACAGTCCCTGGACAGCAAGGAGATCAAACCAGTCAATCCTAAAGGAAATCAACTGTGAATATTCACTGGAAGAACTGATGCTGAAGCTCCAATACTTAGGCTACCTGATGCAAAGAGCCGACTCACTGTAAAAGACCCTAATATTGGGAAAGATTAGGGCAGGAGGAGAAGGGGCCAAGAAAGGATGAGATGGTTGGATGGCCTCACCAACTCAATGGACATGAATTTGAGCAAACTCCAGGAGATAGTGAAGGACAGGGAAGCCTGGCATGCTGCAGGCCAGGGGTCACAGAGAGTCGGACTTGACTTAACGACTGAAGAACAAGGCAGAGAAACTATAGATTATGATATGCATCTCAGAACTGAAGAAAAACGGTAACTTTGTAAAAACGTCAGTATCCCAGGCTCTGCAGAGTATTTGCTTCCTCTCTTTCCAACTGCATATAAATAATGATTGAAAGAAAGGATGATCTAAAAATATGTTATAGCATCAGGTTTCCAGGAACATGGCAGTTCTATGCCCCACATACATTTTTCCAAGTTTTACTCCACACTGCAATGTGTTCCATTAAAACACAGCATCATCCAGGCTCATTAGCAGTTATAGGTTATATGGAAGTGGAAGTCCTGGACAAGACTGCCAAGAAAACTGTTTTTCCCTTCTTTACTCCTTACAGATACCTGGAATATAGACAAGATAGCTGGAACCCCAGTTGTCTTTAAGTTCTGAAGTACCTACTAAGGCTGGCAAAGCAGAAGGAGAGGGAAAATTGAAAAATAAAAATAGTCAAGGCAATTACCTTGGAACCTTGAAAAGAAGTAAGGAGGAAGAAAAAAGTACAAATGGCAAGTGGTCTTTGGTTAACTGCATACATTTTCATTCTTTTCAAAAAATTTCACATGGAATGATATGGCACCATGCAGAAAATTCTTAAGACGAAATACACATCTATAGTTCATGAAATAGGTACATAAGAGTTCTTTATTAACCCATAAAACCAGGAAAGAAAGTAGTATCTATTGAATTCATTAATCTATATCATTCCCTAAGAATCACTTTACATGATTAGTACCCTAAATAGGAACTGTATCTCATTTATCCTTTTAAATTCTCAATATTACAAGTAACCAGAAAATAGTAGGTACTCAATAAATGATTTAAGTCAATGAATAAATAAATGTATGAATGATGATGTCAAGTTAAGCTATTCAAAATTACTGAAAATGTTACTGGTTTTCCTAACTCTCATTCATTCATACAGTCTCACCTATTATTCTGAGGTACACAGTCGAGGAACTAGAACCTTTCATACCTTCTGTTGTTGGAAATACTTCTTCTCCTTCGGTTTTAGTTTCTGCCAGTTTCCCAGTTCTCAGCAACACTTCTGCAAGGCTTTCTACCGGGATATGCTGATAGGTGTCATAGGTCACTTCAGACTAGACAAGAGAAGAAATGACATCATTTGATGGGATGGCTTTTTCTCTATGAAGATATTCTTAGAAAAGATAATGACAGGATTTTTATCTTCTCATAACTTGAATTATAGCTTCTCACTTACTAAAGCATATTATTCCATATAAAATTGTAAAACAGATTTTAGCCTCATAACATGTTGTAACAAATCACATAAAACCAATGCAAAACATGAGTATGAACAAAAGAAGTACATTTCAAAAAACTGCATATTTTGTTTGTAGTAAAATGCTCACAACCACCATGATAGTTAAATCTATGTTCTTAGGCACACTGCCCTTACCTCTACAACAAAGGGATTGGAGATGACAGATTCATAAAAAGGATGACAGCCTTGTTTTTCTAGGCCTTCATTGGCTCTGGTTCCAATTTGATAAACACCACCAAATTCTTGACCCTAAACAGAACATAGTGAAGATCAGTGGATAAAAGAAAAGAGAGTTGGAAGGGGGGTGGAGGAGGAAAGGAAGGAAGAAAGAAGAAAAAGATTTCAGGAGAAACAGATCAATGTGTATTGTGTGAGCTGAAGAGAGTGTCAGAGCAACACCGAAACCCAGCGGAGAATATTAAGAATCAGCACCACGTTCTAAGGGCAGCACTTCAACCTCACCCTGAAGTGCTTTTTGATTTTTCTGGTCACTTTGACATCACTGAATCAGAAACACTGAAGCAATCGGTGTTACACACATGGCCAGTTTTCTATACAACAGTCAGGATAAACTTTCTAAAATATCATTCTGTACATGCTGTTCGCTTGCTCCAAAAAACCTTTAGTAGCTCTGAATAATGCAGTCAGCAGTATCAAATCTAAACTACACAGAATAACATTCAAATTCACTAAATGCTAATGACCATTAAAGGCTAACACTCCATGCAACTACTGTGTCCATTCTACTGGCCTCTATGCCTTCCTTCTGTTACAAGGGTAATGGTCCATGCTGACTGCCCACCTCTCCTCCCAGGCCCGCCACAGACCACACCTGCCGAAACCACAGCAGATAGAGGCAAGGTAAGACTGAGCTCCCTTCACCAGCCCCATCTCTCCCACAACTACAACCCACACGAACACCTTTATTAGACTGGTCTTCAGTATTCTTCATTAGCAATATTTTAGTATCCCTACTATGGTTAATTATCTTTATGCTTTGCTCTCCTCAAACAGACTGTAAACCCCCTTATTGGAAGAACCAAGAAGAAGACATTCACCCAATCCTCCGAAGTTCATGGAGCACTTACTTAGGGCAAGCACAGCCTAGGAAACAATCAAGCTGCTGCTGCAAATGATGTTAAAATAGTTTCTTCAGAGAAAACTATATACTAGGCACAGTGCCAAACACTTTATCTAAGACGCTGTTGTTGTTCATTAGCTCAGTCATGTCCGACTCTTTGCAACCCCATGGACTGTGGCATGCCAAGCCTCCCTGTCCTTCACTATCTCCCAGAGCATGCTCAAACTCATGTCCATCAAGTCAGTGATGCCATCCAACCATATCATCCTCTGTAGACTCCTTCTCCTCCTATCTTCAATCTTTCCCAGGATCACGATCTTTTCTAATGAGTCAGCTCTTCACATCAGGTGGCCAAAGTATTGAAGCTTCAGCATCAGTCCTTCCAATGATTATTCAGGATTGATCTCCTTTAGGATTGACTAGTTTGGTCTCCTTGCAGTCCAAGGGACTCACAAGAGTTTTCTCCAACACAACAGTTCAAAAGCATTAATTCTTCAGCATTCAGCCTGCTTTATTTAATGGTCCAACTCTAAGACATGAACTCTCAAAAAGCCCCAACAGGTGAAACAGAAAATAACCCTAATCAAAATCCAGTATGATGTCTGCAGTGATGAGATGCACAGACTTCACCCAAAGTCAAGCCCACAGCCCATCAGTAAGTGGTTTCTTCTGGGTGATTATCCTCCATTCTCTCTCCTGCATATCCATGTTCAGACCATCAGCAGGTCCACAAAGGTACACCCTCAAACCAAACACTTCTCATGTCCCTCATGGCTACCCTAATCTAAGCCATCAACATCTCTCAGCTGGAGCCCTGGAAGAGAGATCCATCTTTTTGTTTCACTACTGATGACACTCCACACAGCAGTTAAACAGACGTATGAAAAGTAACCTTGGATCACACAACTGCATTGTCTGAATTTTCAAACAACTCTGTGTTGCTGAGAAGCAGATCTGTAGTTCTCTTCACCATCTATGGAAGGCTTTATATGGTGGGTCTCTTCACCATCTCTCCAACCTCATTTCCAGCCATCTTCCCACTCATCATGCTGCTCTCCCTTACCTTGGCCTCCTTTCTCTTCTACAAAGACATCAGGCTCTTTCTTCAAAATGCACTTCTCTGCTTGGCTCACTCAGGTTTCTGCTCAGAGTGATTCCTCTTCTGAGAAACTAACTCCCCTGTTGCAATCAGAACTTCACTCCTCCGGTATCACTCACTATTCCACTACCTTGCTTAAGTTCTCTGCATAGTACTCATCACCACCTGCCATCTCATTATCATACAAATATTTTATCTGTTGGTTTCTTTTTTGCCTCCACTGAAACACAGGGGGCCCAAGGGAAGGAAATCAGACTGAAGGGTTTCCCCACTCTATTTCCAGCGATGAGCACAACATCTGACACATAGAACATGCCTGGTAAGTATTTGCAGAATGAGATATTCAAGTGTTCGGGGTACCTTTATAAAAAGGCCCATGCTTCTTTTTCCTGTTAGTTTTCCGGGGTGTGGCTAAAGGATGGAAAGCAGCATGAGGATGCAGGGAAGACAACAGGGACACAATGGGCTAAGATGTCACAGAAAGCAACCTCAACGCTTGTCCTGACCTACTTGCAGAAACATGAAAGAATCGGTTAAAATGTTCTCTTTACCTAGAGGCCCCACTTAAGACTGAATGTTTGTGCCCCACCCTCACCCCAAACTCATATGTTGAAATCCTAACCCCTGTGTAATAGTGTTAAGAAGTGGGGCCTTTGATAGGTGATTAAGTCATGACGGCAGAGCACTGGGAAATGAGATTAGTGCCTTTATAAAAAAGGAGATTCCAGAAAAGCCCCTCACCACCCTTCTACCATGTGAGGACACAGCAAACAGAAGGCATTCTATGAACCAGGAAGCAGGCCTGCATAAAACACTAAATTCTCCAGGGCCTTGATCTTGGACTTCCCAGTTTCCAGCACTGTGAGAAATAAATTGTCTGTTGTTTAAGTCACCCAGTCTAAAATATTTTTGTCACAGAAGCTGGAGAGAACTAAGACAGCCCCCAGACTGGCTCCTAGCGCTTCTCTTCCATTACTGCCCTACAGAAACAGAGCAAAAGAGAGAAAGCCTTGATAAACATCATTTTCCTTTTCATCTCAGTAAACTTCAATTCAGACATATAAAACAACGTTACTTAAATCTATATCGATGTATTCTGCAAGTATAGTATGGTAGCAAATTACAGTTTATAAAATCAATTATTCATTCCCTATCCGATGGGAGGCCTAGATTTCCTAGGAGATTAATAATCTAAAGAAGATAAAGTAATAGTGAATCCAACTGAAGAGCATGCTAATGAACTGATATAAACCACCCCAACTGCTTTAGGAAAACAGAATGCACCGCTCACTTGAAGGGGTCGTAGATAAGCCAAAGACTTCTTCCACCACTGCCCATCGCTGACGGCCTGCAGCACCGCCTTGGTGGTGGTGGTGGTGTTGGAGAGGACTTTCATGGTGGTAGCGGTGGTCCAGTGGAACAGGTCGGCTGAGTTGCTGCCTGGGACACATACTTCATCCTACGTTTAACAAAAAAAAAAGAGAGAAAATGGCAAGAGTGAAAAGAAGAGAATAGACCAAAGAGTGATAATGAGACTGCTTGGAGTTAGCAGACATGAAATTAAACAGATTTAAAAATCCATCTTTACCAATAACAACAACAACAACAACAAAAATGTGAAAGCAATATTAGCATACTGTACTCCTTGAATCATTTACAAAAGAAAATTCAGTAAAGGAAAATACATCTTAATGCATTAGTCACAGAATCTCTTTCCAAAGTACTTACAAAGCAAATAGTGGGTTCTTAATTTTTTTTTTACTAATCTAATATCCTCTGATGAGATACTCATGTTTGTTTCTTTGACATTTTAAACTATTTATGGTTTAGATTAAGAAATACAATTATTCACTTCAACAATGCTACTGTGACCCAGACAAAGGTAGAAGATTCTGATAATCCACCTTTACATACTGAAAGGCATTTTGTTTTTCATCTAAACAAGTGGATGATTAATAGCATTTAAAAGGTTTCTAATGTGGTACCTCCTGCCAATCTCGAAGCAATCAGCCACAATTCCAACTCCCCATGTACTAACCCAAGAAGTTTCATGGGGAGAAAAATGCCAATATATCGACATTTGTTTAAATAGAAATGACAGTGACCACAGCTGCTTTTGATCAAAGAAAGGTAAATTTGTTCTCTGAAAACCCAGCCTTTGGTTTAGTATCTATTTCTACTTACCTTTTCTGTAGTATTCTAGTAAAAGGAAAGAAAAATTAAGGTCTAGTCTTGCAATTTGAACAACTTTCTTGCCACTAATAGAAGGAGAGTTTAGTTTGGCTATTTGGGTCTACATCACATCATTCATTAATGTGTTATTTGAGTAATAAAAAATGATAAATCATGGAACCACTCAATAATTACCAAGATATCATCACAACACACCCTTAGGAGAAATTCACCATTTTAGACCACAGCCTCCATATATGGTGGGTAGAATTATGGCCCCCTAAAATACCTGCATCCTAATCCCTAGGACCTGCAAATGTATTACATTAGATGGCGAAAGACCTTGGCAGATATGATTAAGGACACAAACCTTGAGGTGAGAAGAAAAATCCTGAATTATCTGAGCGGAACTAACCTAGTCACATGAGCCTTTTAAGCAGAGAACCCTTCCCAGCTAGGGTCACAGAGAGACGCCCTGGGATAAGAGGCAGGAGAGACGTGAAGCACATCATTGCTCGCTTTGGAAATGGAGAGAGGCAGACAAGAGTTAAAGAATGTGAGAAGCATCTTGAAGGTGAAAAGAAAGTGGAGGTGACAGACAGCAAGGCAATGAGTACCTCAGTCCTGCAAACACAAGGAATTAAATTCTGTCAACAACATGAATTAGAGAAGGGAATGGCAACCCACTCCAGTATTCTTGCTTAGAGAATTCCACGGACACAGGAGCCTGGAGGGTTACAGCCCATGGGGTCGCAAAGAATCGGACATGACTGAGCAACTAACACTACTAACAACATGAATGAGCACGGATTCTCCTCCAGAGCCTCCAGAAAACACAGTCCTGTGGGCACCCTGACTTTGGCTGAGATCCTAAGCAGAAACCCACCCAAACCTGCCAGGTTTCTGTCCTATGGGAATTATAAGAACTTGCATTGTTTCAAAGCTGCTAAATGAGAGTAATATGTCATAGCAGTAAAAGAAAATGATTACATCATGTTGCTATACTTATAATTTCTAGAAAACCATTTTAATTTTATTCTTAGTACTAAAATGAAATGTATTTAAGCTGCATTAACTGATACTTACAATTTCCTCACTGGGCAGTTGGTTAACTTTTCTGAAAAGATTTTCTATTCTTTTAATGAGAAAAAAAAAAAAGCTGTGTCCCAACACTAGGAGAAATGATGATTACGTGATGCAACAAAGGTGTCAGTTAACACTACAATGGCAACTATATTAAAAAATGTATCAATATATTATGTACCTTAAACTTACATAGTGTAATATGTCAAATATATCTTAATTTTCTAAAAAAAAATTTAAACTTGTGTTTCCTATAAGCTTTCTGGACTTTGGGAGAGGTATAAACTATCAACTCAATGCACTATAAATTATAATTTAATTATGAAAACAGCACAGATGATATGCTAAGGAAGAAAATACTCATGTTAAACTGACTGTATATAAGGGCAAACATGTCAAAAACAACTGCTAGGGGTTTAGGTGCCCAAGAAAGATGAGCACTTCTGCTGGACTTCAGGTTCTGCAGCAGATACTGCAGCCTGCTTCACTCACTCGGTTCCGGACGCCCCCCCAGGCTGTGCTGCTAGAAGCTGAGAAGCTAAAGACTACATTTCCCAGATGCCCTAGGACTAACATTCCTCACACACCTAGTTTTCCTCAAACAGATGCACCCATTGTGTAGAATATGCACAGTGAAACTACAGTAGAGACTGTACTTTTGTTATTACTGTGCTTTACTTGTGGAAAATATACTTTTTTTTCCCTTTTTCCATTTTTTCTGGTCATCCTAGTTGCTCTTCTGCAGCAGGGGTGATACAAGTACCAGTGCCCAGACCCTAGCTTCACAGTAAAGGACCGTGTGGAGTACCATTCTGCTGGCTTGTTATCCTGGCAGGGTCCGTGCAACATCGGAGACAGTTGAAAAGGAGGGGCTTGCGAATTCCCCAACTTCTTGTGGCAGATTTCTGCTCCCGCAGCAGTTAACCTCCTCAGTATTGTTCTTATAGTTACTCTAAAAATACACCAAAGCCTGCTTCTCCAGACCTTTGAATGATTGTGTAAGACTCCAATTCTCATTAAAATTTTAAAAAAGTCCCCTTCTGCTTATAAAAGCTAGAATGTTTTCTGTTGCTTACAGCTGAACACTGATTGATTTTTTTAAAAAAAGAAAGTATATTTTTGATCTGAAAGATCAACAACATCATTTTTATTCTGCAGTAGATGGTGACTTTGGCTTAAATCTCCAGCCACAATGAGGCTAAAATCTTTTTGCGAGTCTACATCTTGGGAGTCACTTTTCCAAGGAGGAGATGAGTCTACAGAACAGATATCTGAGCAAAATAATCATAGCAGCCCAGTGGTGGAAAATGGAGTCAAACGAACTTCCAGAACTGCCCAAACCTGTGCTGTCCAACCTGGCAGCCAGCAGATATACGGGGTGACTGCACTCTGGAAATGCAGTTGCTCCGAACAGGGGCATGCTGTCAGTGTAAAACACACTGGATTGTAAAGACTTAGTGCATAAATGAACAAGTAAATAAACTAGCCCACATGTGTTTAACCGCAAGGAACAAAACCAGAACTGAATGTACCCTTTCTGGGCTTCCTAGGTAACACTAGTGTTAAAGAACTGACCTGCCAATGCAGGAGACCTAAGAGATATGGGTTCAATCCCTGGGTCGGAAAGATGCCCTGGTGGAGGGTGTGGAAACCCACTCCAGTATTCTTGCCTGGAGAATCCCATAAACAGAGGAGCCTGGCGGGCTACAAGCCATGGGGTCGCAAAGAGTCAGACACAACTGAGCCAGTGAAGCGACCTAGCACACATGTATGCATGTACCCTTTCTACTGACAGGCAAAATCAAGAGGAAACCCAGGGAGGCTAAAGCTTACATTCTCAGTTCTTCTCAATTTCAGCAATTAGGAAAGTCAGTTCTTTGCATGCCTCTTTCTGCATGCCTGTGGCGGCTGGAGGGAGGGGTTAAGGAGACAGAATGGAAGAATGAAGCTCATTATTAACACATCTGAAAAGGCAAGTAGAAAGACCAACATAGAAAAAAACACAAATCTCCCTCCAAGAGTAATCATAATGATAGATGCCACGTCATGAAAGCTTGAAATGTGTCAGGGCTTTACAAGGCCCGTTATGTGTATACTGGGCATAAACACTGCACACACACACACACACACAGTTGTTTCAATGGCAGCATTACTAGAAGTCTTTCCTTAATTTCTTCACTATTTGAGAAGACGGCAGGAGGCTCATTTCTTCTTCACTTTGGTATAGCACAATTGGCTCATCACATCGGACTTAACAGAAGGAAAAAAAGCTGAGTCCGGCTCCTGCACTCCACAGGCTCCTCTTTTCTAACAGGGTCAGGACCCCGGCCAAGAAGCTTCCACTATTAGGCAGTAGTGTAGATGGTACTGCTAACCCCCTCCCTGCATCGTGGGGGCAGGGCCTGCTTACCCTGGACAGCTCGTCATTCAGCGTGTTCATCTATCTGGGCTACTGAAAGCTTTGAATTCAAGTACATTCTGCTTCATTCTGCTTCTAAGCTTTTGCCCTCAGTTACTCTGCATTGAGTAGAACTAGTACTATATAGACACACACACACACACACACACACACACACACACATATCCCTCTCTGAATAACACTGCCAGAAAAAGCTCTTTGTCAGAAATAAATCTCAGAAGGAATTTGCAGTAACTAGACATTCTCTCTCTCCTTCCCTCTCTCTATGTATGTGCGTGTATATATATATATAGACACAGAGATATAGATATAAATATGTGTGTACATATGTAAGTATACATTATAGTAAGCATCTCAATTTATGTTAGATTTTATACCTGAAAAAAAAAAACCAGAAACCAATCAGAATTCATTCCCCTATTCAGCAAATAGTTACTCACTGAATGACTCCTATTTGTTGTCACACTGTATTATATTAGTCAATAAGGTGATAAAAACAAGAAGGACACAGCCTCTGCCCTTGGGAGCCTCTGAGCTCCAGAAACTACAAAGGGAAGCAGAGATACAGACAAATCACCATGTCCTCTGCCTAGAGGTGCCATCATAGAAAGCATCACAGAAGAAGTAATATTTCAGCAGGAAAGAATTTCAGGCTTCTGAAGAAGAAATGGTGATGATTTCAGGTTGTTTAGTCACTTAAGTTGTGCCCCACTCTTTGTGACCCCATGGACTATACCCCGCCAGGCTCCTCTGTCCAAGGGATTTCCCAAGCAAGAATATTGGAGTGGGCTGCCATTTCCTTCTGCAGGGGGATCTTCCCAACCCAGGGATCAAACCTGTGTCTCCCGCATTGGTAGGTGGATTATTTACCACTGAGCTACCAGAGAAGCCCCCGTGATTTCAGGTGAAAAGTGAAAGCAAAATTCGCTCAGTCGTGTCCTACTCTTTGCGACCCCATGGTCTTTACAGTCCATGGAATCCTCCAGGCCAGAATACTGGAGTGGGTAGCCTTTCCTTCCTCCAGGGGATCTTCCTGGTAGACTTAGAGAAATAAGAGACATGAAACAACATGGAATACTGGAGGAAACTTGAGTTGATTCAATGAATATACAGAAAAGAATACACAAAGATGAAGGTCAGGACACATGAAGATCAAAGGTAGGCAGAGGCAAGACCAGCAAGAGACCTACTGGGCACACCAAAGCACCTCCATCATCACCTGAACATGACACCCCTGAGAGGCTTTAAACAAAAGGAGTTAACATAACGAGATGTGTTTCAGAAATCTTATCCCAGGAGCAGGAATCCACTAGGAGATTGGTGAATTAGTCCAAATTTAAAATAATCAGGGATTCGGGGAATTCCCTGATGGTCCAGAAGTTAGGACTCTGTGCTTTCACCGCCTAGGGCCTGGATTTAATCCTTGGTCCTGAGGCAGGAGGAAGATGGGACTACCCCCCACCGCCCAACCAAGGGTAAAGTAATTGGAGATTCACTCTCTACTGATGGAAATTCCAAGACAAAAAGCAGGGGAATAAAGGGAGGAGGCTGGATCCTGCACAGAACACACATTTCTCATTCTTGAAATCAGAAGACCTCCCTGACCACATGTGGGCAGAAAAGGCTCCTTGGAGGCCAAAGGGGAGTCATGTCATGGGATATTCCTAGAATCCATCTTGGTAAAGAGATGCAGGTACCCACATGGGAGGATCCCGAGATAAACCAAGTAAGGACTGTGAAGCAGGCAAATCACAATGACTGGCCAAAGGAAACCCGGAAGAAATGCCCCCATGAAAGTAATTCAAACTACTATAAAGGCATGACTCAGCAACTCAGGGACTCTGCCTCTGAGTCTGCCTGTGTCTATCCACAGGTAATGTACTCTTTTTACTCCTAATAAATACTTTACTTGCTTCACTACCTTCTGTCTTTGTGGCAATTCTTTTCTGCAAAGCCGAAGCGTCAGGGCCCTTGACACTGACCATTGGCTTAGTGGCTAGGACCTGGTGGTTTTACCACTGCAACCTAGCCCATCTCTGCCTGGGAACCCAAGCCCTGTTCCAAGCAGCTGCAGCCCGAGGCCACCCAAGATCAGTTTAGGGAACCAAGATCCTGCAAGCTGCCTTGCGTGGCCAAAAAAAAGAAAAAAAAAAATTAAAAAGATAAAATAATCGGGAACTGAATTAAGGCAGTGATACTGGGACTAGAAGAGTTGACTCGGAAAAGATCCTCATGCTGGGAGGGATTGGGGGCAGGAGGAGAAGGGGACGACAGAGGATGAGATGGCTGGATAGCATCACCAACTCGATGGGCATGAGTTTGAGTAAACTCCGGGAGTTTGTGATGGACAGGGAGGCCTGGCATGCTGCGATTCATGGGGTCACAAAGAGTCAGACACGACTGAGTGACTGAACTGAACTGAACTGGGACTAGAAGAGGTTTCCATTTGAATCTGAAATGCATTTTTAAGTTTAAATGCTTTTATTCGTTCCTTCTAAAGATGAAAAGGGACTGAGGTAAGTCAGATAAACAGAGAAATTCAAGGATTCTGGATCCAACCATAAAAAAAGAAAGTGGACGATCTTCAAGTGCCTGTTCAAATCTTCTGCCCATTCTTCTGTTGGTTGTCTGTCTTATTCATTTGCAGTTTTTTGGTTTTTCTTTGTATATTTTGGATACATAGCCCTTATTAGATATATGAATTATGAACATTTTGTATTATTCTGCAGATTATATTTTATTATCTTAATGATGTCTTGATTAAAAGAAGTTTTTACACTTCTGAATTAGTTCAATTTATCAGCTTTTAAACTTATTTATAATTAGTATTTTTTTTTGTATGAAGTCTTTTCCTGCTCCAAGATCACAAAAAAATTCTATATCTTCCTTGAAATGTGGTATATTTGCTGTCAGTAAAATCCTGTCAAGAAGATACTCTTCTCCTTCTCACTCATCACATTACATGCCTATTTTTAATGTACTTGCCATAATTATGATTTTTCTGTCTTCTCAACTAGACAGTAGCTTTTCAAGGGCAGAGACAATGTTTGTTGATTACTACATGCTCAGGGTATAGGAAAATTACTGAAGTATAGCTTGTACTGTAGATATGAATAAGAAGTCTGATTTTACTGTACCTATGCTTGAAGAAACATTTTCTAAATCTAATATGTTATGCCTACAGCAACTAACTGTTATTCAGGTAAGATTTCATGTCACATTTTCAATTTTGGTTCATCTTTAGAATCTCCTTACTCGAGAGAGTTATGGAATGATTTGAATGTTATCAACTAATCCAAGTATAGAAACTAAAAAATATAAACATGATAAGAAATATGGCACTTAAGTATGAAATAACTTCATTCAGGGGAAAATCAAATTCACTGAAAAATATCAACAAATATAGGCTATAAGACAATTATACCATTTCATAAAATAAACCTAAATTTTACTCTGTTCATATGGATTGGCTAACTCAATATAAAAAACTTAAACATCTAAAACAGAAAAGTAAATGAAATTTCAATGCACAGAAATGTACATGACAAAAGGACTTTCTGTAAGAGATCCCTCCTTTATAAGAATTACAAAAGAGAAAGCAAAATAAAAGGCTCACTTAGACTGCAGAAGAAGCATTTAATTGGGGGGCAGTCTACCAAGATTATAGTGTAACCAGAGCCATTAATGAGGAAAATACTTTTATTTCAACTTCATGTAATAGGGAAAGAAAAAAGAGGTTAGGAAAATTTACTCCTGAAATGATTACTACTGGCAGTTTTTATATTCACAGTCGCATATTGCTAATTAATTTACAGCATATAACAGCAGAAATAGATTAATCTCCCAAACCAAGTCAACAACTCCCAGCATAAAATTTAACATGAAATCTCATTAGCATCAAGTGTTACATAGCTCAAAGGTTAACTTCATAGGCACTAGTAATATTTTTCAAGTCCAACAATAGACAACATTACCAAACAGGTTCACAAGAACAAGAACAGTTCCACATGTCAAGTTTGGCTTACAGAAACAATTCTTGTTCATCAATTACTATAGTTAACCTACGCAGGAGTTGCTTTCTCTGGTGTCTGGTATTGTTGTTGTTCACTCAGCCAACAAGTCATGTCCGGCTCTTTGTGACTCATGGACTACAGCATGCCAGGACTCCCTATCCCTCTGGTGTCTGGTAAGCTGAGGGTTAATTCCTAAGAAACTGGTCTGTCAAGTACAAACTGAGCTGACGGTACCCAGAGACTAAGGATCACAAACAGCTCAAACTGAGCTAAGCCACTACCCTTTCTCTTCCAACATATCTTTAAATAATCAAAAGTACTTTCCTTCACCTAACATTTCATCATGTCATGTCATGCATGCATGTGCTCAGTCATGTCTGACACTACAACCCCATGGACTGTATCCTCTGTCCATGGGATTATCCAGGCAAGAATACTTGAGTGGGTTGCCATTTCCTCCTCCAGAGTATCTTTTCAACCCAGGGGTTAACTCGTGTCTCCTGTGTCTCCTGCACTGTAGGTAGATTCTTTACTACTTGAGCCACTGGGGAAGCCCCATACTTAGAGCAAACTGCATCCTGAACTCAAAATATTAAGAATGGAATGCTTACTACTGGTGATGCGGCTTCTGGAATTATTTGTCAGAGGAAGTAGGAGAAGAAAACCCCATGAGTACTAATCACTCTAAAGTTTGACTCTGCTTCAGTTCATCTGCTAATTAAAATGCCAGGCTACAATTTAGATGTTCTCATCTTTGGAAGTCCCGGCCCCCTCCATATTTCTAAGGCAAGCTGTAAGTGCCTTCCCCAGAAAACTGAATGCAAAACTGAATGTACTCATGTGTGTATACATACATGAACACACTAAGTCACAAACAGACACACCAGATTTTGACACACTATTTCAGGGCTTTAGGGACTGAACCCTTCTTGAATCTTCTAGCATTCTTGGATCCAGATTAAGAGAACTGTATTTAGGAAAAATAGAGGTATATTTAGTATATTTTTATTTTCTTTTTCATTTTTTAATCAGCACTTAAAGTTATGGAGGATGTACCACAAGAAACAGGAAATTATCTGTCTTTGAAACCCGTATTTTCCATTATATCCCAGGGCAATACTAGCAAGAATATGCAAAGATATGTACATAAAATGTTCAGTGAAGTTCAGTCTAAAATAAAGGAAGACTGGGCACAATCCAAATGCCCAAAAGCAAAGACAAAAATAAATAATCATGGCATATGCATCCAATAACCACTATCATGCTATGACATAAATGATCTGTATGTAATGACAAGGGCAGATGGTTCAGGAAACATAACATGAGCTTGAAAACCAAAAATCTAAAACATCTGGAAAAAAGAAAATTACTAAGGTAATAATTGTGATACAAATCTATTTCAGATGAAGTCATTTTAAACTTTAATATATTAATTTGTGCCTTTGTGCAACATAAGATTTAAAATCCTTAAGAAAGAATAAGATCACATTAAAGAAATCCTATTGAGTTCATTTTCATATATAACAGGAGATAAAATTCTAAACTGATTATTCTGCATATGGATTTTCCTCAACCCTGTATTTATCACATACAAAAAGTGGCTCATTACTACCTCTCAATAAATATAAAAGCTAAAACTGTAAAACTCTTAGGAAAAAGCACAGGTGTAAATCTTCACAGGTTTGAGCTAGGCACAGATTTCTTTGATACAACACCAAAAATGCAAGCAATAAAAGAAAAGGTTAATAAAGTGGACTTGAGCAACATTAAAAGGTTCTGCACTTCAAAGGGCACTGTTAAGAAAGTAAAAAGTCAAATCACACACTGAGAGAACAATCTTTTCAAATCGCACATCCAACAACAACTTGTATCCAAGAGTTTAAAAACAACAACAAAAACTCTTATGACTTAATAAGGAGTTGACATAATAGTTTAAAAAAAATTGGGAAAACATTTATAGCCATTTCACCAAAGAAGGTATAGAAATAGCAAGAAAGCCCATGAAAAGATGCTCACTATCATTACTTATTTGGAAACACATACCAAAAAGATAAGGAGATATCACACACATTCACAAAAATGGCTTTAACAAAAAGCCAGTCAAGAGTTAAGTATCAGCAAGGATGTGAAGAAAGGGGAAACTTAATAATTCCTTGTGCAGCCACTCTGAAAAACAATTTGGCAATGTCTTCCAATATTTAAAGCATATACACCATACAATGTTTCAGTTCCACTCCTAGATATCTACACAACAAATCAAAACATATTTTCATACAAAGACTTGTATACAAATATTCATAGCAACATTATTCATTATAGCTAAAAAGTACAAACCAAATGTCCATTAACTGGTGAAGGGGAAAAGAAAGAGTTGTCCGTGGTACTGAAATACAACTGTCAGAAATTCATTTCAATATTTCTAAATAATCCTTTTATACATTCAAAACAGCTCTATGCCAAGCCCATGCCCCCAGTTCTAAACATTAATTAGTCCAGTCTTATAAATCTGTAGCCACTTAAAATGTTCATAACAAGATTTCCCACAGTGAAATGATTTTTTAATGGGAACCTTGTATATAATCCATTTCCAACTCTAATTAGATTTATCTGGGGGAAAACACTATTGGCTAACTGATAAAACTAACCCTAGCTAAACAAAATGTTAATACGTTCTAAGTGGTGGAATATTATTACATCTAAAAAACATAATAATCAACATTAACAAGAAGCTGGAAACTGATTTTGGTAGTTACTCACAAATTACGCATTTTATTTAAAAACAAATATCGTGTTCTTGAGAACAGCAGCCAATATCTTCAAGCTTGCAGGCTCCACTTGTAACAAATGCAACTGCACAGCACTCAGGTCTTTACTCTGCTTGGATATGTGAGTAAAAATCATCATTTTCACAGCTGAGTAAGGAAAGTGCTGGGCATTAAGCAGGTTACACATACAAGCAGCTCTCATTTATAAGTTGTAATTTAATGTGGTTTTTACATTTACTGTTAATGTGTAACACACGGCATCTTACAGCTAAGCACTGTATTTTAACCTAAAAATAGTAGCTATAATATTCTGAAATGTGCCTCATGAATCAAAGACATGATGTGTGTGTTTGAGGGTTTGGATTAGCACTTCGTCAGATCTAGATCTATTGATATTACAGCTTGCTGAAAGAGGAGAAAGGAAGACAGGAAAGCTTTTAAGGTGCTAAAAAAAAAAAAATACACTAATCATTTTGGAAGAATTCCTCCTTCTTGCAAAGTGGATCCTGTGAAGCACTGCTGGCAGTCTCCCGCAGATACTGAGGACACTGAATGGATCAGGATGTGCCCTGTGGAGACACAGCATGCCCTACTCCAGAGAGGCCACATGGAGCCCGGCCGACACTTTCTAATTCATCAGAGAAGCAGAAAATGGAAAACCCAAAGGTCGCAAAAGGCTTCTCGTGTATTTTATGAAGAAGGCTGCGGGGATTTCAGAACAAGCTTATGGAGCTGAACCCAGCAGAAACACGGTGCAATTCTACACTGAACAGAGAAATGATGCTCCCCTTACAAGGCCAAAACACAATAGGTCCTCAACAGCATCCAGATCACACACATGCATCCTAGTTGGAAATTCCTTCTAGTTTTACTTTCTAATCCATTTTTACCACACACTGATCTTTCTGCAGTGGGAGTTTCCAATGCAGCTGTATTAAGCATTCAGTAGGCATTCACTCCGTGGTGAGCACTCTCTGGGGAGAGCACCAAAGGTGAGTGACACCCTTCCAGTCACCATACACGCCAAATCGCACCACACATGTGCTGACACAATGCTACGAGATGTTTGGGGGATACAGAAGAGGGAACGATGAGGACTCCAGGAAAACTTGATAAAGATGACGACAGCTTAGGTGAGATCAAGAGGGCAGCAAGATGATCAGAAACAATACAAGAAGGGCAGTAGAGGCAGCTGTTGTTCACTCAGTAGTGTCCTACCCTCTGCGACCTCATGGACCACGCCAGGCTTCCCGGTCCTTCACTATCTCCTGAACTTTGCTCAAACTCATGTCCACTGATTCAGTAATGCCTTCCAACCATCTCATCCTCTGTTATCCCATTCTCCTCCAGCCTTCAATCCTTCCCAGCATCAGGGTCTTTTGCAAGGAGTCGGCTCTTCGCATCAGGTGGCCAAAGTTCTGGAGCTTCAGAGAGCTCTAAATAACACCAAAGCTGTGAGCGAGCCTACTCAGAGAATGGGGTGAGTTCAGCATGACCGGAACACAGCACACGTTTGGAAGGCATGAAAAGAGAGAAGGCTGGAGCAACAGGGAGAGATGTAGCTGAACAAGTGGGGAAAGATCAGGGGATCAAAAGGTACAAAAACTGGGATAAAGATGTCGTGAAAATCAAGTCTTCAGCTGGACCTTGAGAAATAGTAAAATCTACCAAATCCCTAATATACGATCTGTTCTGAATCCCCTGGAGAAAACACCATAGAATTTAATGTGCTTTCAGATCCAGGAAGGGAAAACTGAATAGTTTCTAATCAATACAAGTCAAAACATGCCAAAGGAAGAAAGCATCCCCATCAGTCCAGGCCCCGGGAAAATGCTGTGACTTCAATTCAAAGGGAGTGCAACCACAGAAACCAACAAAGTCCTCTGCAACACTGATGCGGAACACCATCCCCTTCTGAGTGTCTCACCTTCTAGAACTATAAGGTCCACTCGGGTACCCAGCAACCTCATGTGGCTAGTAAAATTAACTTAAACAAAATTAAACAAAATTTAAATTCTGATTCCTTAGTTGCACTACCTATATTTCACATACTCAGCAGTTATATGTGACTATTTGCTGCCATACTGGACAATGTAGATATATAGAATATTTCCCTCACTGTAGAAAATTCTATCAATCACTGCTGTCTTGTAGTTACCATTTGTAGGAGGAAGAGGAGAAAAATCCTAAGGGCCAAAAGTCACCTTACAAACGTTTTTGAGATCCTGAGATCACCTGGTACTGAACTGGGGATACACATGTGTACTCAATAGATGGCTGCCAAACAGAAGTTTAATATAAAAGAAAGAATTATGGAAATGAGGTAATTGTGTATATTTGACTGTAGGCAAAAGCTAAATATTCTTGCCCTAACTCTATCAATAAGACTCCATAGATGAAGCTTTGAACCAGACTTCTAAAAGAACTACAAGGCATACAACTACAAATGAATTTGACAAGATGGTTACAGTCAATTTATAAAGATGTGGTGTATACACACAAGCACACACAATGGATAGTACTCAGCCATAAAAAAGAATGAAATTTTGCCATTTGCAATAACATGGATGAACTTGGAAGGTGCTGTGTTAAATTAAACGTCAGACAGAGAAAGACAAATACTGTACGATATCACTTATATGTGGAATATAAAAAATACAACATACTAGTGAATATAACAAAAGGAAACAGAGTTATAGGTACAGACAAATTAGTGGTTATGAGTGAGGGGGCAAAACAGAGGTAATGGATTAAGAGATTAAAAACCATTAGGTATAAAATAAACAAGCTACAAAGATAGATTGCATAGCACCAGGAATGTAATCAACATTATAATACCTATAAACAAAGTATGGCCTTTAAAAATTGTGAATCAAGGGAGGAGCCAAGATGGCGGAGGAACAGGACGGGGAGACCACTTTCTCCCCTACAAATTCATTGAAAGAACATTTGAATGCTGAGCAAATTTCACAAAAGAACTTCTGATCGCTAGCAGAGGACATCAGGCGCCCAGAAAAGCAGCCCATTGCCTTCGAAGGGAGGTAGGACAAAATATAAACGATAATAAGGGAGTCAAAAGAGCTACGGACGGAGACCCGTCCCGGGAAGGGAGTCTTAATAGAGGAAGTTTCCAATCACCAGGAAACCCTCTCACTGGCGGGACTGGGGGAAGTTTTCGGCACTGTAACTGGGAGGAAAAATTAAACAAGGCCCACAGATTACGTGCCTAAAAGCAACTCCCAGCGGAAAAGTACCCCAGACGCCCGTACCCGCCAGCAACAAGCGGGGCGGAACGGAGAGGAGCGGGCGGCATTGCTTAGGTCCGGCCCGAAGACCCTGAGAGCAATCGGAGGGAGCTTTTTTAAACTGTGGGATAGCAAGGGACAAAATTAACCGGCCCGAACACACTGCCAGCGGTTCGCAAAACAAAGGGACTGAGAATCTCCAGAGAAGAGCCGGCCCATCCCCGCTGGAGGTAGGAGGCAGGGGGGAGGGGAAAAAGGCAAACTCAGCCCCTGAGAAGCCACCCCCTCCCACACTGCAAACAGGCCTCCGGGTTCTAGCTGGAGACTTCCCGAGACCCGACTGGCGGTGCGTGCTGGGGCCGCGGAGGGAAAAAGCGCGCCGTACCCGGGGAGAGAGGGCGCCCAAGCCTCTGGCTGCCTGGGCCGCTAGCCGCGGAGGGAAAAGGCGCGCCGCACCCGGGAGAATACGCCCAAGCCTCTGGCTGCCTGGGCCGCTCGCCGCGGAGGGAAAAGGCGCGCCGCACCCGGGAGAGTACGCCCAAGCCTCTGGCTGCCTGGGCCGCTCGCCGCGGAGGGAAAAGGCGCGCCGCACCCGGGGAGAGGGCGCCCAAGCCTCTGGCTGCCTGGGCCGCTAGCCGCGGAGGGAAAAGGCGCGCCGCACCTAGGGAGAATACGCCCAAGCCTCTGGCTGCCTGGGCCGCTCTCCGCGGAGGGATAAGGCGTGCTGCACCCGGGAGAGTGCGCCCAACCCTCTGGCTGCCTGAACCGCTCAGGCCGGGGAAGGCACAAAACGCAGGAGCAACCGAATCTGCGCTTTTGTGGAGTACCCGAAAACTGGAACCGCACTCAACGCAGGGCCCGCTCCATATAGAGCAGCCGGGAGCCTGAGCAGTGTAGACGGCGAAAGCACAGACACCCGTGAGCGGGGCAAACCCAGTGTGGCCGGAACACGGTGAGCGCTATCCACACAGAGCGGTGTCTGTCTGCAGCGCCCCGCCCTCCCCGTAGCAGGACTGAACTGAACTAGAGAACCTAAATAAGAGATCGCCTCCGCCCGCCTGTGTCAGGGCGGAAATTAGACACCAAAGAGACGGCAAACAGAAGCCAATTAAACAAAGGGAACCGCTTCAGAAAGGACCGGTGCAACAGATTAAAACCCCTGAAGGTAACACCGAATACCCGGGAAGGGGCCTACAGATATCGAGAAGTGTAAGCTGGAAAGAGGAGCTATCTGAAATTGAACTGAACCTACGCTGACCGCAACAACCTCAGAGAAATTCCTAGATATATATGTACATTTTTTTTTAATTAAAAAAAAAAGAGATTTTTTTTTTTAATTTAAAAAAAATTTTTTTTTTTATTTAAAAAAAAATTTTTTTTCTTTCCCTTTTTTTTTTTTTTAATTTTTTCTCTTTCATTTTTTTTTATAATTCCCTATTACTCCCCCATTACTCCTCAACTTTCACTTTCATATATTTTTACGATTTTTTTATTTGGGAAAAAAAATTTTTTTTTCTTTTCTTTTTTTTTTTTTTTTTTTCTTGTTTTTCTCTCCTATTTCCTTTTAGAGTCCTCTAATACTCCTCTATTATTCCTTAACTTTCACTTTCATTTCACTATAGCCATAAAAATTGTGAATCAACATATGGAAATATAAAAAAAAAAAACACAAAAAGTACATAAAAACAAAAAAAGGAGCTAAGATATAGCTCACTTATCACAACAGATGTCTTCTAAAATAGTTGCTAGGAAAATGAATGACATTTTACACTTTAAAAGTGAAGCTGACCATTTAAAGGAATCCTGTGGAAACCAATCTATAAAGACGATTATCATCTCTTAATTTATCTAGTTAGACTACATACTGCTTTTGACCTAAAAAAAAAAAAATGCCACTTCTGTGTTGCTAGAAATAGTCATAAGAAGCTAAATTCCAGGGAGCAAAGGTTGAACAGCTGAAAAGGTACTGGTGAGTACACACCTCCTCCTTCCTTTCCTAGGACCAGCTCTCCTGAGACTCATACATATTAATACTTAATGAATCCAGATGAATTTTATTCATAAGAATTTCAATGAGGAAAGGGAAAAAGGACTAAAATTCAACAGAAAATGGACAAGAGAATTGAACAAGGAACCTCACAAAAGAGGCTCCCTCCTGAGGTAAGTTCATCTCACTAGCAACCAGAAAAATGCAAATCAAAATCATAAACAGGTATCTCAAAACATTTAAGAGGTAAAGTTTCGAAAACTATCCATGCAAAGGAGTTGGCACTACCTGGATGGGAGCAAATGGTAATCCCAGACACGGCTGCTGAGTGTGCAATGGGTAAAACCATTCAAGAGAATCATCAGGGATTATCAACTGAGGTTGAACAAACTCACTTATCTTAATACACACACCTCCAAGTCTGTACATGAGCACTAGGAACACTACAGAATGATGATATAGCATTATTTCAGTACCAAAATTGAAAATAAACCAGTGTCAGTTAGTATTAGAAAGGAAAAACTGGAATGTATGCGTATAGCAATTAATCTCTATACAGCAGTAACAATGAATCACCTGCAATACTTATAATAGCACGGATAAACCTCACAAATGTAATACTGAATGCAATAATTTCTATACAGCACAAAAACAGGTAAATTTAAACTACCACTCTGGGACAGCAAAGAGGAGGGTGTGCAGGGGAAGGCTTGTCACGAGCTGTTTCTTCAGCTGAGTGATGGGTTCATGCATGTTTTCTTTATGATACTTTATTAGACGGACATCTTTGTTTTATATATTTCTCCATATGAACCCAGGAGCTGGCGATGGACAGGGAGGCCTGGCGTGCTGCAGTCCATGGGGTCGCCAAGAGTCGTACACAACTGAGCGACTGAACTGAACTGATATGAATGCTATACTTCACACAGACACACAAAGCTTAAAAGAACAGTCTACAGACACCACACACACAGTGTGAGGTAACTGTTTCATTCCTCTCACAAGCACCTTTCAAACTCCTCCTCCCTCTCACCCAGACTCACCTCTTGCAGTGCTTTACTCATCAATGGTGACATATTGATACTCTCCCCTCCTTCTGGATGGATTTGAAAATTCACTCTTTGATAAAGAATCTGCAAAAGAACACTATATATTATAATAAAATTGTTTTTAAATTTGCCTCATTTTACAATGTAGACTTGAAATTTAAAAAGCATTCTTTCGAGGGGGCAAAAAAAAACAACAATAAATGCTATCTCCTAGTGGTAACAGGCTTACTTCAGGGCTTCATGAACACCCTCCCAAGGATGAAACCATGGTTTCAAGAGCAGAATTAACTGTGGAAAACCTGATATACAATGTAATGAATGACCAGGAGATGAAAATGTGAATTTCAGAATCTACATGTGTTTCACAACTGGCGTACCATCCCTGAGGCAGATCTAGCCTGTGAATTTTAGGAAACTGAGCTTCTCTCCAACCAAAGCCCACACCCTGATATTTCCAAACAGTTTCTAAGGGGATGGTGCCACCACTGGTTTTAACTCACATGATTTCCAGTATACTACACAGGACCTCTTCTTATATATTTTATTCTTGACAATACTAAAGTTCCCCATTATATTCAATAATTTGTTTCCTATACTCTTCTCTTATTTCTCATACCTGTAGCCTTTCTTTACTGGAATAAAGCCAACAACACTATTTTATAGCCTAATATCTTCAAATCCCTTTTCACAGCTTGTAAGTAACAAACTATCTTTTCCATAAATTAAAATTTTTATATTATTGAAAAAAAAAAAAAAAAGAGCACAAACCCAAGATCCAGAGACCCAAGAAAACACACGTGATACGGCTCCGGATTTACTTTGCTGGGAGACTTACTTCTGTCTGCAGAGAGCTGCTGGCAGCCAGGAGCGGCTCGATGCTGCTGGGAGGGCAGTGTGTCAGAGCGAAAGCCACGAGCTCCTGCCGAGTGGCCAGGTCCTGGTAACCTTCCGACTGCCCCAACTGGCTGCAGACAGCCCAGCTTTTAGAGTAACCTGGAAAACGGGCAAGAAAAGACAAACCGATTTTCACAAGCAGAAAAATATTTTCAATCTAACTTGAAAAATGTAACGGATTTTTACTAAGGTCTTATGTTACCAAAGCAAAGTCAGTCATAAGTGATATGTATTATTACATAAGCAGAAATACATAGTGATCTAAAATAGAAAAGAAACATTACGTGAGTGTATTATCCAGATGTTCAGCAGTGCTCCAGACAAGCTTTTCCGATAAACTACATTAAATTTCAGATGAAAATGACTACCAATAATCAACCTGGCAATGACTACAGATAATTTACTGAGATTTGATGTTGAGTAAAAACAGCTCAGTATTTGAATTCAGAAAGAACTGAGTGTGGCCCAAGCATTGTGTGAGCTTGAGAAAGGTCCAAACATCATCGTCCCTCACCATCACAAAAAAACAAAAATAATAGTAATTTCCTCTTTCCCTTGGTTGTAAAGTGAAAATGAAAGTTGCTCAGTTATGTCCGACTCTGTGCAACCCCACAGACTGTACAGTCCATGGAATTCTCCAGGCCAGAATACTGGAGTGGGTAGCTGTTCCCTTTTCCAGGGGATCTTCCCAACCCAGGGATTGAACCCAGGTCTCCCTCACTGCAGGCAGATTCTTTACCATCTGAGCCACCAAGGAAGGTTTTTAAGGGAATATTGTAAAGATTAAACAATCTTTATTTTAAAACAAACTGTACTTAAAAGCACTTTATACACTGCCAAGTACTAGAAAAAGATAAATTATTGTGGAAAGCTACAAAGAATCATCCACTTCACAGATGAAGACAGAGGTTCAGGGATAGTGCCAAAAATACAGTCAGAGTCTGACTCTTGGCAGAGGGCTTTTCCCTATGCAAGTTTATGCTCTGAACTCTTAAAATGCATCTTCATTCTTATTTGAAGGAGATCCAGTTAGAAAGTAGGTCTTGTTTCTAAGTACAAAGGCCTTGGCCCAGGATAATTTCTCTAAATATACAAAGTCAGAATTAATCCAAGTACTATCCTTATAGGTATAAATTTAATACGAAGCTCTCTAAGTAAATGATAGTGAATTAAGAGAATGACTTTCCAAAATACCATAACTATTCTGAACTTAATGGTACACAATCACTAGGTTAATATTTGACAGTTTTTTCATGAAACCAGTTTTCCAATGCTGAGGTTATAAAGTGTTAAGCTTTTTCCCAGTTTTCAACATTTTCACAGATGTATCACCAAACCCCCTCCTTGACCAAACTTCACTCAGGCTTCTCTGAGTCCTCTTCTAATGAGGCCTCTACCTTGGCCCAGTCTTTGCTGAACCTGTTATAACCCAGATTCAGTCAAGAATCCTGCCAAGTCAGTTTAAAGAGAATCTCTCACTCTTTGTATCTGATCACCCTGGCCTGCCACCAGTAAGTCGGTTTAGTACAAATGCCCCTATCCCAGATGTCTCATCACTGTAATTTTTCAACCACTGTTGATCCCCTCAATCTGATCCATGGTGATAAATTCCCAGCTGTCTTTTCTGTATTTGGAGTTGAGCCTGATTTCTCTCCCGTTACAAAAGTCCTGAATAAAGTCTTCCCTACCATTTTTAACAAGTGTCAGAATAATCATTTCCTTTACCAGTATACAACAAGTATACAAATCATCAGTGTGCAATGCCAGAAGGTATCACAAAGTGAAGCACTGCGTTGTTAGCCACACATAGGCATGCACAGGCAGTAGGTAAACATGTAAGTGTGCCTGAGTTTCCACATACTCAGGCACAACTACAAAAAGCACATCATTTAGCCCAGAGCCTATGACAAGACAACATTACTGGCTACTCCTCTGGGGAATGTGCTCTTTCATAAAGAAATTATTCCACAATAAAATCTGCTTATCCTCCAGAGACTTGAGTTATAATTTCAATATCAGTGGCAAGCTACTTCCCAACTGCTCGAATTAGAAAAGGATTTTGTGATCTTTTAAAGAAATTAAAGGATAGAAATACTGACAATGGAGTCACAAATTACGGATATTTCAAATTTGAAATTCTTCTTTTATATGAAAAATACATAAAAATTAAAATATTTACATAACATATTTTGTAATATTTTAAAATTAAAATATTTAACATAAAATTGCTATTAAAATTATGAGCCTTTTAATATGGAGTGGAAAGCAACCATATCCCAGATAAAACATAACCCCTTGAGTCCACTAAAGTATTTACATTAATATACAAGCACATGGAATACCTATTTATCAGTGCTCACAAAACATCTCCCAAGGCTTATGAACACAGTGTGGCTGGCTTACCAATTAGACCAAGTGATTTCAAGAGAGACCTCTTCCATGAGAGAGAACATTAGCCAAGTGTTAAGTGATGTCTACTTCACCTGTGGCCATCAGCTCCTGACAATGCACATTGGCAGCTTTGTAGTCATGGAAACGCAATGCCTGCTCCACTAGAAGGACGAGAACCTGTCCACGCCTTTCTTCCGGGTCTTCACCTGTAAACACATGCAAACAACCTACTGTTTGGGGCAGTATCGATTGATAGAGGAGTTCCTTAACTCTATCTTTCTAATTAATTCTCAAACAAAAAACAGAGATTAGAAAGATTTTTATAAGACAACAGGACAAAAAGTCAAGGCCACTTAGACCTTTCAATCTGTTTATTAATCATGAAATTATCTCTCAGTCTCCAAAGTGATCAATGATTAATATCAGCCCCATACAAAATATAAATTGGTACAACCATTATGGAGAATAGTATGGAGTTTCCTTAAAAAAGTAAAAATAAAACTATCATGTGATCCATCAATCCCACTGCTGGACATGTATCCAGAGAAAACCATAATCCAAAAGGATACCTGCACCCCCATGTTCACTGCAGCACTGTTTACAACAGCCAAGATATGGAAGCAACCTAAATGTCGATCAACAGAGGAATGGATAAAAAAGATGTGGTACACATACACAAGGGAATATCACTCAGCCATAAAAAAGAATGAAATAATGCCATCTGCAGCAACTTAGATGGACCTAGAGATAGTCATACTGAGTAAAGTTAAGACAAAGACAAATATCTTACGATATCACTCAGACACGGAAACCAATTTTTTAAAAAAAGAAAAGAAATGAAATTATTACAGAACAAAAACAGACTAACAGATATAGAAAACAAACTCAGTGGGGAGGGATAAATGAGAAACCTGAAATGAACACTTACACCCTGTTATATATAAGATACATAACCAACAAGGACCTACATTATGGCAAAGGAAACTCTACTCAATATTCCGTGATAATCTATATGAGAAAAGAATCTAAAAATGAGTGTATATATGTACATTTGTAACTGGATAACTTCACTGTACACTAATACAACATTGTAAATCTGTGATATTCCAGTAAAATACCAATATACCAGCCCCAGACAAGCCATTCCAACGTAGGTAGGTAGAGGAAAAGTTTTCCTCCAAATAGGGAATTTAAACATTTTTTTCCTGTTTATTCTAGTATTTGAATGTTCTAATTCTAATCAATAATGACAAATAAAAAGATAAAAACCATAAATACAAAGTAAAATGGATTTAAATTTTATAGTTTCATTGTGAGAAAGTTAGTTTGTATATCAGGTGATCTGAGCAGGTGACTAAAAGAAAAGACATAAGCAAAAACAGGCTTGAAAACAATGATTCTAGAAAAGTTCTACAAAGAAAGCCAAGTTCACGGGGAGAAGAGCCAGGAGTAGATCTGGACTAGAAATCTACTAAAGAAAATGGTCTAAATGTTTAATTTGAAGAAAATACTAATGGTAGCAGGACAAAACTTTGAATGTATGAAATAGAATTTAAACTATGTCCACAAATTCTTTGGTACTCCCTTCTAAAGATGGAGCTTACTGTTCCTCCCCTTGAGTGGGGATGACTAGTGATTTATTTCTAACAGAGTAAGCTGTAAACGATGGAGTCTGACTTCCAAGACGAGGTTGTAAAAAAGCACTACAGGCTCTGCCCTGCTCTCTGGACCAAATGCTCCAGGAGAAATTGAGAGGATGCCCAAGAAGCCCCATGGAGAGCTCCCCGGGACAAGGGGCTGAGGTTTCTGACACCAGCCAGAGAGTAACATAGGCCTGTTCCAACAGCTGTGGAAGCCATCTCAGGCTCACCCAAGCCCAGTCAACTTCAAGTGGAGCCTATAAATATTTTCCTTGAACTCGGGAGGGCCTGTGTGACTGCTTCCGTGTATAAGACACAATGGAGATGAAGCTGCCCAAATTCCAAAGCTAAATTACAGCAAAATGACATGAAACTTTTGCTGGTTTCCCTTGGGATATTGGCTCTGGGAGCCCTCAGCCACCACATAAGAAATCCAGGTGGTCTGACAACAACATAAGGAAAGATGGTAAGGAGAAACCACATAGAGAAGAGAAAGCCTGAGCTACTCCAACACCCAGCTTTTTCAATCTTCTCAGCCCAGGTGCCAGACATGTGAACAAAGCAGTCTTTGAGATGAGCATGGCCCTAGCTGATACATCTGACTGCAGTTTCATAAAAGACCCTGAATTGCCCAGTCAACCTTTAGAACTGGGAGAGATAAGAAGATGTGACTGTTGTTATTTTAAGCTGCTAGGTTTTGGGGTGGTTTGTAAAGCAGCAATAAATAACTGCAGCATTCTGTAAGCTTCAGATACATGTTACCCACCTGTGATCCCTCTCTTAACACCACTCCGCTCCCAGCTAAATATTACAATTGTCTTTCAGATTCTCAAACATCTGTTTACAGAAGCCGTGGACTACCATCATACCCCATGATGCAACACAGTTCTCTGCTTCTGCAGCCCTCTAAGATGCTAAATTCCTAGAGGGCAGCAGGTGTGTAATAGAACTCTGTATCCAAAGTAGTTGACAAAGTGGTATTACTTTCCTCTCTGGGGCCTCTAGTTCCCCATCTGTAAAATGCAGGTAAGGAGAGCCTGCAGTGAACAGCAGAAGAGCCAGTGTGTTAAAAGGGCACAGAAGGGAGCTAGCACACAGCAGTCACGGATACATAGTAGCTATTATGTGCACTCAGGGGGCTCACAATAAAAGCACCATGTTGAATGAAATATGGATACTAGTCTTCTCTTTTAATGATACTGGACTGAAGTTATAACACATTCAGTTTGTGAAACAGAGGTGGTCAAGTTGAGATGGTTCCAAATACGAGAACTAAAATAGCTGCAATAAAGAAAAGTGATTTGAACACCAGTTGTTCCACATAAATGTACTCGGCAGGACTGAAAAGTAATGTTCATACCATTAAAAATGCAGGCTTACCTCGATCACTGATATTTCTATTTTCAGGTCAGTGTCACAGGGATGAAAATGGAAATTAACAATAGTAGGCAGGTACATGGAAAATGCAGACAGCATCCCTGACTGCTTCATTAGTGTCTATGAACTGGATCCTTATGAAATTCTTCCCTAATGATCAGAGTGCTTTCAGAGTTTACAAAGTGCTTTCGTATGCATTAACTCACGTGGGTCTCATGACCGAGACTTAAAGCAGGGGGTGTCATTTCTATTTTCCAGAAGCTGAAGCTTCAGTCATTTAGCAAGTGACTAGGAGAGTAAGGACTGGGCCAGTCTTCAGATCCCACACTCAACTTCTATGCAGCCATCCAAGGCACCTCCCTGGCTGCCCGGCCCCCAAGGGATGCCCGAGCACATCTTCAAGGCCAGAGGTAAAGATGCTAGTCTTATGCTTTCAGAGAGGCTAGAAAAGGACATCTGAAAGTAAAATTTACTAAAACTATAAAGCCTTAAGAAGAAGAGTTCTATTTAGATTTTAAAACATAAATGTGTCTACCAAATATCTTCAATTCCCCTCACAAAACAGGAAGAAAACATCAACAACATTTAACAGAAAATGAAATAAGATAATGCATGTGAAAACTTAGCCAAACAGTAAATGCACAAATTTTTCTAAGTAATTATTCAGGTTCAAAAATATTACACCAAATGTGGAAACTGGAGGTGAACTAGTTGAGCTGGCTTGTCCTACTTTTTAAGTTTTCTGGTTATAAACGGTAACTCTGACTTCTCTTTCTGACCCTGCACGACCATGGAACCCCAAATAAGTATGCCTTCATTTAAAAGACAGAGGTCCAAGCAGCTCAACATAGGAACACATTTTTATAACAGGCCAATCTTTCTGGAAAAGACAAAACCTTGCTGAAAAGCAGCTCCTCTCACACCTAGTAGCGCGTATTCCAGTGTTTTCCTAGGATGGTGCACAGAATAACACAGATTCTGCAGTCAAGCATTCAAAACTTACCTGCTACCCTCAGCAGCTCGGCAAGGCCCAGCAGTTTGGTGGACTGCTTGTAGCACGTGGGGGACTGGCAAATACACTCCTTGATGAGGCCGATCCGATCAGAGCACAATCGCACTGCAAAGAAAGACACGCTGATGACTTGTGACCATGGACACAACAAAGGTACGATGACCTTCCTAATTTAAGGCAAATGAACAAAATGAAAACTGTGTTTGTCCCCAGATCAATAAGAATTAAGTAAAAGACAATTTAAAAAAATAATAAAGTTACTGTTAATTTTGAATAAATAATGTACAATAAAGATCTTTTATCACCAAAGTGATGAAACACAGCAAGTGAACTGACATTCTGAAATTAAGAGAGAAGTGCTACATTTTCAAGTCAGGACTAACGGAAAATTTTAAAGACAGTGGTATTTGTCTTTGAAAATTTCAGATACTTCCTCGTACACCTGTTTGTCCACCATACCTCAGCTTCCCAAAATCCATTCCAAATTCCAAATATCCACTTTATACCTCCACCATATCACTTCAGTTGGGAGAGTAAAAGTCCCTGAAGCGCTCACTGGTCCAATTTATATAAATGACATAAAGGAAAAAGGTAGTAGCTTTTCTTTGGAACAGGCTTTTGGAGGAAGGGTAAATTTCTATTAGAATTAAATTTCAGACTTTCAGAAAGGTTGCAAGAATGATACAAAGAATTCCTCTATAGTTTTTGCCAAGATTAACCCAGAATTCTCAGTGTTCAAGATATAACTTTCAGGACTGTTTAGGGAATATTTTACTATTATCTCCATCTGAGGAAGGTTAAGTTCAAAGCCATTAAGTTGACACAGATCACACAGCTCAGACTGGCTGAATCAGAATCTAAACACAAGAAGACAGACTCATGACTGCATGCCATGCCTAGCAGGGTGTTAGTCCCTCAGAGTCAAGAGGTACCCTTTCATTATTTTGGTTGCTGGAATAAACGTGCCTAAATTAATGTTTATTGAACATAAGGAAAGGAGAATGGAGAGAGGAGAAGGAAGGGACAGGAGGGGAGGGGAAAAGGGAGAAGGCAAAAGAGGGTAAGACCACTCTAATTCTGCCAACATTAAGAGGAACTCCAAGAAAAATCATAAAAATAACAGCTGATAGTTGCAGAGCTCTTACTATATCCCAAACTCCATAAAAATAACAGACTTAATCTTTGTAAGGAATTCGATAAGACGCTTAACTACACTCATTCGGAAAACAAGAAAAGTTAAATACAAAGAAAGGTTAAGATAAATGTCCAGTTATTTCGTAATATGCGAAAAAGTGGGTTTCCCTTGTGGCTCAGATGGTAAAGAATCTGCCTGCAATGCAAGAGATCCAGGTTCAATCCCTAGGTCAAGAATATCGCCTGGAGGAGGAAATGGCAACTCACTCCAGTATTTCTGCTGGTAAATCCCATGGACAGAGGAACCTGGCAGGCTACAGTCCATGGGGTAGCAAAGAGTCAGACACAACTAAGTGACTAACCCTAATTAACCTAAGGCTGGGCTTAACACAACACCCTTAAGTCCGGAAAACTGATGGACTCTATTGTAGAAAGAACACAGAAATAACTGAAATATCTTAAATTGGTTCACTTGAATATAAGAATAACTAATACAATATAGACACCCAAGATATATGGAAAAGTACACACACAAACACATCATAGGTGACCCTTACATAAGGAATCATTTTTATATATTTCTGATCCTATTTTCAACTCTGAGAGTGTAAGCAAAGAAGGGCATCAAAACAAGCAAAGTGACAAAGTGAACTACTGTACACTGACTACAATAAAAAAAAAATAGCTGGACCTTAAGTCTTTAAATACCAAGTTATTTTGTTGATCCAGTATTACTGATGAATATGAAAACAGTTTAAACCTAAACTGCACCTGTGGCATAAACACAACAAACAGTACAGAAAAGGAATATCCCATCTCCACATCCAGGAGTCATTCTAATAGGAAACTCCAAATCAATATACCAAACTGAAAAACTGTCAGGACATGAAAGCAACATCCTTCTTAAGATTCTCCTCAGTCAGGAAGCTTTTCAGAGGGGTGGCAGGTTTGGTTGGAGGTACTCAAATCCATCAGCTGATTTGCAAATATTGCTAATTAAGTACCACAGAAAAACCAGAGCTCAACATAATTTTCAAACTTCAGTAGCATTTGGGAAACCAACTTTTTTTTTTTTGTATTCTTTCAATCTGCTTGGATTAAATAACTAGCTAAAAGATAAACACATACAGGGTCAAAGCTATAATGACCTGACCTAACAAGAAATACAAGAAGGACAAAAGTTTCATAGTACTTTGGGCTCTTTCGTGATTGAAATCTTCAATTAAAAATATGTGTTTTGGGGGAGGTGGTTAATGATTTAAGACATTTGAGAATAAACTGAAAGTGCTTGCTGGTAACTCTAATTAATCCTCACAATTTAAAGAAGGTTTGAGCTCAAAAAATTACATGAATGGTACAAGTGAATAGACTTTTTTAGCAATTTAACAATCACCTTGAATATACCTATTTAAGACACTGCAGGATATTTACAATCACATACTTATTACTTTCAAACAATAATCAAGATAACAGTAATACCAACTTTCAAAAAATCTTAGAAATTTGTCTCACAAGCAGAACTTTCATTTTTAGTAAAACTACAGTGGAAATCCACACGAAAATGTCTCCACTGGCTGACATTTCCGAAGATCCATCTGACTCAAATTATCTCAGAAGATAAACACGCCAAGACACCTGTAACAGACTATGACTGATCAATGATATTAGAAGTTAAAAAAAAAAACAGCAGAGACACTATTCCAGTGAAAATTTATCAAAAACCAGAGATGAAAAGAACTTAGTTAAACCTCTCCCACTCCCAATTCTGAACATTCCCAGAGTTAGAATAAAGATAAGAGCCCTTTGCTATACACCTGAAACACTGTCAGTCAATTATACTTCAATAAAAAAATAAAAATCTTTTCAAGAATAAAGATCAGAGATTACATGGAAACTAGCCAAGCATACCACGAATCACCAAACACACTCACTTCATTCAGGGCACTGAGGTCCAGGATCTGAAGCAACAGAAAATCTCCCTCCTGCTTATCAGGTGAGGTTCAGGAGACTGGGATATGCCCACTGTCCCAAAAGGACACATGACTTGTTTGGGCTGGTACTAATCTGACTTCCACCTTTAGGTAAAAGAACTTGAGCAATGCTAACATATTGTTAGTAATTTAACTCTAAACAATTTCCTGTCATTCCCTCTGTTAAAAAAAAAAAATGCGGATTCAATTAAAGAATATTCTACAGTAAGCATAAGAAGAAATAAACTATTATCATTTAGAGCTACTTCTAAATTATGCAATTGAAACGAATAAATTTCAATCCAAAACTGATGTAAACGTGAAACTCTCATTTGTAATCCCCAATTTCTCTTTTTGCTTTTATCCAACAGCCTCACCGCTGTACTAATGTCACTGAAAAGTGGGACAGAGGGCAGAACCTATTGCTAGTGGATTAAATGACCAAAAGTGCTCCTTATTTAGACACCTAAACAGGAATACTAGTGAATTTATGCAAAATAAGTTAATAAAAGGGCAACAGTTACGTAGAAAACTCACCTTGCAAAGGCAAGATCTTCACCCCAAATTCTTCAAGGCACCCCAGGGCCTGGATAAGATCGAGCTCCTCTTGAATGGCAGCGGGTCGATCTGTTATCAGCTGTAAACAGCACCTAGGACAAAATCATTTTTAAAGTGGAAAAGTAGCATATGTTCAGCTAAACTGCCCTTCTATGAATGACAACACAGAGATCCAACACATTTATCAGACAGCAACATCCTTCCAGGTATTCTGCTAGAGGCTTTCTGACATCTTACTTAATCCTCACAGCAAGCCTGTGAGACAGAGAAATATCACCACCTGCTTTTCAAGGAAGCCAAAACTGAAGCTCAGAGGTGAGCGATTTGCACCGGTTACAGCACGTAAGGTATCAGAGGATAAAGCAAGATATGTTAGCTCCGGGCTTAGTGCTCTGTTTACTGTTGACTCCAAAGATAATGATGATATAAAAAGGATTAAGCAAAAGGACAGAATTCAGATAATTTCCAGTTATTCTTCTAAGGAAAGCAGAAATGTCTTGATTTCAGTCACAACTTTCTCTCTCAAAGGAAATAAGAATAACCTAACAAAGTGCACAAGAGACATTCTGCTGATCAGAAACAATCAGTTGGTGATGCAGTACTGAGATAAATGTAAGTGACAGTGATTTGATAATCTAAGAATTTGTAATACCCATGAGGATTTTAAGCAAATTTTGTGAAACTCAGAGAAAGCATACTTGATAAATTTTAGTTAACAACAAACCTATTTTCTGAAAGATGCACGTAGAGGAACAGTGGGACATGAGACTAGAAAGGAGAGGCAGAGATCAGGCCATGAAGAGCTAATGATGCTAAGATCCTGGACCATCACAGGAAGATGTCTAGGCCAGTGTCTACCTATATGACCAACGGAAAGATATAGGCCTATCTTCTTATTGCAAAAATTAGGGCATTCAAATCAGATAAGCCCATGGCTGATTCATGTCAATGTATGGCAAAAACCACTACAATATTGTAATTAGCCTCCAACTAATAAAAATAAATAAATAAATCAGATAAGCACTAACACATACTACTGGTTCAAGAGGTAACAGTATATAACCTATTTATGGTATCTACCAAAATTTCAACTGCATTTACCTTTGAAAACAGGAATTCCAGCTCTAGGAATTTATAGGCTTTTTTTTTTTTAATAAAATACACTAAATTGGGAACTAATTAAATAAACTAAATAAAAGTCAAACAATGGAATATTCTACAACCACCGAAAAAGAATGTAACAAACCAATATGTACTTACATGAAAAAACCCTATATATAGATAGTGAGTAAATAAAACAAAACAGAGAAAGGTATGTACAAGTCGTAAGCACCTGTGACTCAAAAAAGAAGAATGCAATATTCAATAAGATATTCCAGAAGGATACACAGGAAATAAATTAAAAATATAGAGAGCATTAAAGATAGGGGAACTATGAGGAGAAAGACATTGTCTATAGCTATCTTTCTGTATTTTTGAATATTTTATCTCATGGCTGTATTGCTTCTTCAATTAAAAAAATTAGTAAATAATAATTTAATCAATAAGAATGGATGGCTATTTTCTATTTCAATAAAACTTTGAACAATTAAATACATCTGAGCTAACAAGTCACAATCAGTTGGTGCAATGTTATACACATATGACACTTTTAAAATTAAAGTGTGTCCTTATAGGAGAAATTCCATGGACAGCAAAGCCTGGCGGGCTATGGTCCATGGGGTTGCAAAGAGTCGGACACGACTGAGCAACTAACACTTTCACTTCACTTTCATAGGAGAAAGGAGATGGATGAAAGGAAAATACTGCAAGTATAGTTTTTAAAATGATCTCTAGAAGCATCTGTCAAGAAGATTTAGGTCAAACACAACTCCCAGTTTCAAAGGCTGTTCTATTTGATATTTTCATCATCTGAAATAGAAATACTATCCCTTGGGAAAGGAGAAAAAATTTACTAACTATTTTAAACAACTTTGTCAAGTTTAATAACATGCCTGGAGAAATCTTGACTCTGTGATAAGATTTCACTGGGGGAAAAAAGTTACCTTTAAAAGTCTTGCTAGAGTTGAAGCAACTACTAGTCATTGGAGGGGAAAAGTAACTAAATAACTAACACAATCTTGACACCACAATAATACAAATAAGCCTAAAATCTCAATGCAAAAATAAAACAACTGAAGTAGTAAGAAAATGAAAAATGACTTTAATGATCTCTGGAATTACAGGTCTTTCAAAGTCTGACACAAAAGATAGAAACCTTATGTAAGAGAAAAGAATAACAATTACAATTTTTAGAAATTCTAAATAGCCATTTAAAAGATAAATTATATATAAAATAAAAAGCTAGCAACATAGTTAAGCCATTAAGAGAGGCAAAGGGCTAAAGTTCTACATGCAAAAAAAAAAGCTCCTAAGAATCAATACCAAGAAAAAGGAACGCTAACTTTCCTATACAATAGGCCAAGAGAGGAATAGAATCCCTAGTCCATAGTTTTCCACTTGGAAGGGACTTTTGGGTTTTATTATCTAATCAGGTCCCCTGTCCCTAAGGAGACTGGAAGCCATGTAAAGGATACAGACATGGCCTAATGTGCTAAAATTTTCCAGAACCCGGATTTGCAGGTTACCACGTGAATTTCTTCCAATAGAAGAAAAGTATAACCTTACAGGAAATCAGCTAAAATGACTGTGGAAAAGTGTTCTAGAGAAAAAGGGTCATAAACTATTGAACACTCATGACATAATTAAGTTTTCTTTCTATACTCAAGCACTAAGCAACTGTACCCTAAACAGAAGGGTCACTCTGTACTTGTGATAACATACTTTGTACATCAGAGAATAAAACCAACAATGCAGTGTGTGTATTCTGACCCCACTCTCTCTTATGGAGAACACAGAGTTCCTCTACCTGGCCAGATCCATGCAGGTGTCAGTGAGGCTGGTAGAAGAATTGAAGTACTCTCTGCTGGCTGCCAGAACCAAGTCAATACTTTTTTCGTAACTGACCCTGTATTGGGTTTTTCCTTTATGGGCTATACTAGTTGGTGGATTTATTGAGCAAGCACTGCAGTGCATCATCTGCCCAGCCAGGTGGATGTTCTCAAGGCGACTGGAACACAGAAGACTTTCTGTAAATATCTGAGGAAAAGAATAAACTAGAATTAGTGCTCAGAAAGGGAGGACTCGATTCTCAACACAATGGAAGCTCTGATATCCAAGTATAATAAATTTTAAAAATACCTCCATTCTACAAGTAGAGGTTGCAGAATATCATGAATGTACCTCAATGACAATGAAGCATATTTGAAAATGCTTAATTTTATGTTATGTGAATTTCACCTCAATAAAAAAAAAAAATCTCTCTTCTAGCAAGAAGAAATAATTTAACTGAACAAACTAACAGTAAGCATACTTTCATGTGTTACAATGAATACTTAAGTAAAATACCTAAAGTTCACACTCACTAAAGTCAGGTCCATTAGACATACTGTCCCACACTCTGGTTAAACTATAACATTTTTATTTTTTAAAAGAAAATCTTTGAATATGGTACACATAATTAATGGCTGCTTGAAGCACATAAAGTCAGTCTCAGAAGTGTATGTGCATGCTCAGTCTATCAGACAAGTCTGAATCTTTGCAACCCCACGTACTGTAGTCCGCCAGGCTCCTCTGTCCATGGGATTTCCCAGGCAAGAATACTGGAGTGGGTTGCCATTTCCTTCTCCAGGGGACCTTCGGTCTCACTAAATACCTAAGGTACAAATGTTCTCCTTACACCTCATCACTAGAATGACAATAAACCACGTGACATTTTTTTGCCAATCTGCAAATTAAAAACTATTTAAATACAACAGAAGCTACTTGGTGGAAGGTAGTTGTGCAAATACCACAGTATTTTACAAGGCAACTTATAGCACCAATTAACATAAAATTAATTCTATAATTGAGGTTATTTACTTATTCCAAAAAAGTCTCATTAAAGAGATACATTTAAGCCCACATTAATCACAGTGACACATAATCAGCACAAGCACTTCCCTGGGAGAACGTCCCTGGGACTGCTCTTTCCTATCACGCCACTGTTGGATGAGGACAGAAACAGAAGCAAGAACTGAAAAGATTTCATGGACAGGCAAGGGTTTCCTTATAAAAAGGAATAGTACCCAATTTTGATAGGATCTCTTTAGTTTCAATTGTTCTAAGCTTCTGGAAAAGGTAGTTTTAGACAGGCCTTTATTAAAATGACTGGCAAGGATAAAACTACTAATCTCCAACAAGGGATCTGCTATAAAATACATATTGTGGCAGAAAGCAAATTATCAGGCAGTAACCCTAATCACTTATACGACAGGTGAAAATGGCTCACTCCAGGTGACCAAAATGACTTAGGTGTAACAATTTCTCTTTTCCTTTGATTTATTCAGGTAAGCCACAGAGAGTCAATGCCCAAAACTGAAAACTACAATTCACTCCTATTATTTTAAAGGTTTTGCTGAAATGAACAGCACATATTTCTGCTCTACAGGCTATATAAAAATCCTGCACCTTATCAAAACTGGGCCAATGAGATTTCAAATTAATTTCCAAGAACAGGTAAACCGAATATAACGGCCACAAGTCAGTAAGACAATAGAGCGTAATTTAAACAGCACTAAAATATTTTAAAATGCCAAATCTGGGTTATTCTCTAGAATCAATTTAAGACAGTTATAATATGCTTTAAAATGTTTTCTCAAAGGAGAAAGACTAATAGCACAAAGCTGTTAAAATATCAAAGCCTAATACAAATAAATGTGTTAAAATATAACAAAAACGATTTAATATGTCAAGCTGTTATGATAGATTACACAAAAGTGAGTTCAAGTGTAATATATTTAATGCCAATTTTTCAGTCAGAATCAGAACATAACAGGAAATAATGCTATGCACACTTAGAAACTACTTTAAGCATACTAATGACAGTTAAGATTTGGGGCCCCATATGCATAAGATTATTTTCTCCTGAAACTGAATTTCCAGCTTTGCTTTAGATACAAGGGGGAAGTTACTGGCAGTTGTGCATGGTCAGAGACTGCAATCATCAATATAAACTTTACACCCATCAAGCACATAAAAATCTGAAGTTCAAATACAAAACTATTCATTTCTCAACAGCCTATGTTCATTTCTCAACAGTGCTCTTTTGTTAAAACCACCTTGAATTAAAATACAGCTGATTTCATAAAACACAGACCTATTTTATAACTCTCATTTTATCAACAGGTTATGCTTCGTGATTGTCAGAGCAGAGCAACACAAGAAAGAAATATCCTACATAATTTGGATCTGGCTTATGTGATAGGAAAATTCAAATGGGAACACTCCTTTGAACTGTATCTCATTAAAAATAGGTTAGCTGGATCATTTTTCCATGCAAAGCCTGAGGAATTTGGTGGTAATACACATACCTTCCAAAATAAGGATTCAATCCTCCCGGGTTATAATCCTAGATAACTAGCCATCCTTAAGTACCCTTTGTACACCAAATACTAGAATATGCACTAGGGGAGCTGAAGATGAACATGATCTAATAATGCCTGCCTATAGGCTAATGACCAAGAAGAAGAAACATACATAGAAACATGCAAGTTACTACATTTGAAAGAAAGGCTACACAAGAGATGAGCTATATCAAAGGACAAAGGAAGGCATCTTAGAGGACATGACTGAGCTGAATCCTACAAGTTATCATCAATTTTCAAATTTAAAAAAGAGGAACATATTCCAGGTAGGCAAAGGGAATAATGTGCAGAGTCACAGAAGCAGGGAACAGCAAGGTGAGTGGAGGGACTCAGGACAGATCAGACACCACTGAGCCCAGGGGACACAGTAGAGAGTGTCAGAGGCGAGAAATGCACAGGGTAATCCCCAGTGGCTTTCTATGACAGGGTAAGAAACATGGGTACTTTCTGACTGTAGATAGGGAATAAGCAGCTCACTCTTAAGAAAAAGAGTGTAATAAAAAGGTCTGCTTTAGAAGAATACTCTCAATCGGCATGAGTTAGGAGACACGGAAGGAGCGGAACAAGTTTGGAAGGCTATTGCAACTTAGCAGAGATGAAGACCGGGCAGATTTGAGAGACTTTTCTCAGGTACATGAAGTCGTCTTTCACAAGTCACAAGTGTTAGTCGCTCATTTGCGCCCAATCTTTGCGACCCCATGGACTGCAGCCCACCAGGCTCCTCTGTCCATGGGATTTTCCAGACAGGGATATTGGGGTGAAATGCTACTTCCTTCTCCAGGGGATCTTCCCGACCCAGGGATCAAACCTGGGTCTCCCGCACTGCAGGAGGATTCTTTACCATCTGAGCTAGGAGGGAAGTCCAACTACGATGAAGTCATTTTTGGTGACCACCAAAACTATGAAAGAGAGGCTTGTACTTGATGTACAATTGTACTTGATGTACAATTTGGAGTCTTCCAGCTGAGAATTAACCCACTAAATAAATGTGTGGCAATGAACAAAGACGACAGAAATGTAGATATGAAAGTGCTCAAACTCTAAAACACTACTCAATTACCAGCTATTCGTCAATAATTCAGTCTTATTACTTAGAGTGAAGCTTCTGGTCATCATCTTTGTGTTCAATCAACAAAATCTAACAACCAAAATTTAAAAATTGAAAGGAAACACTAAAATCTGTCCAGTTACCTCATAGCAAGCGTCAGAATCTAGACACGTGTAAACATTCTGCTGCATAGTTAACATGTCCTGCAGCAACACTCTCCAGTGAGACTCACTGACAGGAGGTTGCCTAGGAGGAGAAAAAGAAAAAAGAAAATTGCTATTGTCAGTTGACCAAAAGTAAAAAAATTGGTACCACCATTCTATATGCCACAAAGCTCCTAGATGATCAACAGAAGTATATTTCATTTGAATTTCCAGGGGAAAAAGTTTGGAATAAAACAGAGGTAAAAGGTGGGCAGTGACACAACATCTCTGATGTTGTGAGCGACCTCAGTCACAGGCGGCCTAGACACAAAACTGGAATAGCATTCTCTGACTATGGCAAAAGTATACATACAAGCTGTGAGGTTCTATGGTGAAATAAAGGACATGGCCTAAGACAAAGCAGCTATGATACAGCAGAAAAAGCACTTGGAGACAAGAGAATGCATTTCAAAATTCCATCTTCATCACATTACAATTGCAAGCAAGGGATGTTCTTAACTTCAACCACACGTGCAGACAGAAAAGGCCACAGAGGCCACACATGGCTTGAGTCTGGAAGTGAGAAGCGCAGCTGGTCAGCAGGGCAGCCTCAGGGTTTCCCCTCAGTGGGAGTCTCGGCAGAGTCCAGGGAGTCTGGGACAGTGCTGCGGGGGTTCCTTCCACCCAGGTGCCAGCCCAGGTGGGACAAGACAGAGCCCTGTAAGGCAGCTGCAGTTCCTATCTGGCTTACGAAGACACTTCATTCCCCACACAACTTGGTATCTATTTCAACAATTCCATAGCCACAGTGTTCAGGGTAAGCCAGTGACCACACATGGGAAAGTTCAAAATAGCAAGTCGCTATCAGGTTCCCCAGGTTATCGACAGTTTCCTCCGGTCAGAAGCAATTTACCAATCGAGCACTGCTCGGGCTCCAGCAGTGCGGCCTACACAATCTAGCTGTTCAAATACCATGTCATGGTAGTTTCCAGAGTCAGAGTTAGATACTTGACGGCTCAGCTTCTTCTGCAGCAGCAGACAAGGTTTTGTTAACAATGCCCCAGGGACACACATACTAGCTCTGTGACTGCGAGTATTTAATACTCCTGAATTTCAGATTTCTAACTTAAAGTCCATCTCAGACAATGATAAGGAATGGAAGAGATTAATGTGGATAAAACAGACAATTGAAGCAAGGTTTTTCCTAAATGTAAAAACAGGCTCAACTGCCTGTATGGAATTGAATAAACTTACTAATTTCTTTGAACTTCAGATCCCTTTTTTGTATATTATGTGGATTAACTTAAATGAGAATGTATGAAAAGACACGCCTCATATTTTTCTGGTACAACAGAGCATTCAACAAATGTGAATGAATGAATGTGACAGTTACAAACACACTGTTTTTCTGTCACATACACCATCACAAATATTGCCTGGTAGGAGGGCGAATGTGCTATAATTCTCTCCACCTCTCTTCAAAGTTCATCTTTGTTGACTATCTATGAGTTTGTAAACACCATTTATGTTTATTTTCTAGTTTTGAAGTTCTTATAATCATGAATCTCATTGCTTGAAAAGGGTAGGTTTTGTTTTGTGTTTGTCAAATACCAACTGGATGTTTCTTTTCCATGCATTGTTTTCTTTCTTATGCATTAAAAACAAAATTTGCTTCTAGCATTTTATATTTGTTACACAAAATGAACAATTATTTCTATCCCATATGCAATAAAGCTTAAGAGAATACATTCTTTTCCAGCATACAAATACATAAAACAAGCTGACATATTTGCAAGTCTTCAAGGATAATCCCTGAAGTGCTTCCCTTAGTTAGACATTGGTATGTGAACTCTTTGGGTGGACTTCAAAAAATTAAAGGGCTCTTTCAAATTTGGCTTGCAGGCAAAAAAGTAGCAAAATGTTTGAAAAACTGAGTGTCCATCTTGCACAAGCTTCATAAAACCAGATCTGGGCACTGTCTAGTTGAATTCAAGTTCTCATGCCCAGCTGTTCTTCTGGAAACCAGCAGCGCGGGACAGATGGTATTAATGCTTGCTCACACATGGCTAGCTGTAAGTACAAGTTCTAATTAAAACAAATTATAAGACATTATTTCCAGTGGTCTTTTCAGAATACATTCAGTAAATAAGAACCAAGAGTAGAACTTGGGGGCACTATAACAAGAGCTTTGAAAATTGACAGAGAGATACCTGAATACAAACATGATGTATTAGTTACCACTTTGGAATGAAGGCATGTGTTATTTTCCAGAGAGAAAATAGTACAGCATTCAAGATGGTAAAACCTCATCAGTGACACAGTCACTGAAATCTGTCACCATTTAGAATATGCATAAAAAAGTTCTATAGTTGCTGAAGGTCAAGCCGTGGTAGCATACGTGAAATAATTAAGATTCATTTCAAGTTGACTACCTTGAAGAAAGAGGCCATGCTCTCTTACATATTCTCAGTAAGTAGAATGCCATAAGTAGAAATTAACTTCAAAGACTTCAAAAGCATTTGAGAGATTCAATGGAAAGACAGCCGGTAATCTAGCAGCAGCACCAACACTTTCTTTTTTTTTTTTTTTTCTTTTCCATTTATTTTTATTAGTTGGAGGCTTATTACTTTACAGCATTGCAGTGGTTTTTGTCATACATTGAAATGAATTAGCCATGGATTTACATGTATTCCCCATCCCGGTCCCCCCTCCCACCTCCCTCTCCACCCCATCCCTCTGGGTCTTCCCAGTGCACCAGGCCTGAGCACTTGTCTCATGCATCCAACCTGGGCTGGTGATCTGTTTCACCCTAGATATACATGTTTCGATGCTGTTCTCTTGAAACATCCCACCCTTGCCTTCTCCCACAGAGTCCACAAGTCTGTTCTAAACATCTGAGTCTCTTTTTCTTTTTTTGCATATAGGGTTATCGTTACCATCTTTCTAAATTCCATATATATGTGTTACTATACTGTAATGATCTTTCTCTTTCTGGCTTTCTTATTGAAGAGTGTGTTCTAAGGTAGAGCCAACATGGTGGGAAATACTGACCAACTGTTTACAGCTGTAAAGAAATCTTAAGACTTACATTGTCAGAATCTTCTAAGTTATTCATTTAAAAACTGAGAGATGGCCAGTGACATATAAGATTCCAAATTACTTGTACGGTGACTATAACACTTCCTCTGGATAAGCTTATGATTTCAAGGGAAATGCAAGGCACATAAATCAATAACTATAATAAACTGTCCAAAAAGAGATGAGGAGAAAGTTTTAAGACTTCCTATAAATTTACAACAATTTTCAGACTTACTACAGATCTATAACAATTAACATAGTATGGTTCTTAGAAGATAGACTAATAGATCAATGGATCAAAATAAAAAATTCCAAAATAGGCCCCCATTAAAAGGATGACTGATAGTCAACAAAGATGCAAAAACAATTCAGTACAGAAAGGATAGTCTTTTCAACAAATGATGCTGGAATATTTAGGTATTAAGAAAAAATCTATATCATGAATGATAAACAAAAATGAACTCTCAAAATGGGCCATGAATCTGCCTGCAAAAGGAAAAAACTAAAAATTTTACTACAAATGGCAGGAGGAAATCTTTGTGGCAAAAGTTTCATAACATGACATCAAAAACACAATCAACAAAGGACAAGCTGATAAACTGGATCTTCTCAAAATGTATAAAATATGCACTTCAAAAGACAGGTATGAGAATGAAAAGATAAGACAAATGGGGGGAAATCTCTACAAAAGCATATATCTAAGAAAGAACTCGTATCCCGAGTATATAACAAAACTCAAAATCAGTAAAGAAACAAAAGTTCAGTTTTAAAATGATCTAAGAAGATACACTGATGGCAAATAATCACATAAATAGATGCTCAATGTTATTACTTTTTGGAGAAAGGAATTAAAACCAAAATTAGACACCACAACATATTAATACCTATTAAACTTAAAAAGACTGACCATACCAACTATTGACAAGGATGGACTTCTCCTAAAAGACTGATTAAAAAAAGAAAAAAAACAGTACAAATGCTTTGGAAGACAGTTTTTCCAAAAGTTAATCATCCATCTATCGATATGATCCTGCCATTCAACTCTCATGAATTTATCCAAAGGAAATGAAAGCACATGTCCATACAGAGACGTCTGCATGAGTATTCATAGCAGCTGTATTTGCAAAAGCCAAAACTCAAAATAAACCAAATGTCCCTCAACAAGTAGAACAGATCCACAAAGCACAGTAAATCCATCAATGGAATAGTAGTCAGCCAACAAAATGGAATAAACTATGGATCCATGATACAACTTGATGAATCACAAAATAATTATGTTGACTGAAAGAAGCCAGACAAAAAGCATACTGTTATGACTCCATTTACATCAAATTCTAGGGAATACAAAATAAGATACAGAGACAGAAAACAGATCAGTGATAGCCTGGGCAGGGGATGGGGAGAAGGAGGAGGAGGAATGGGATTATAAATGCGCAAAAGAAAGCTTTCGGGGTGATCATTATTTTGATGAGGTGAAGACTTCATGGGTACATACGTGGATCAAAACTTATCAGCTTCTATACTTTATATGTGCAATTTATTATTGGTCAATTATAATCCAGTGAAGTCAGAAAAAGAAAAAAAACGCAGTATTTGTTTCTAATCATGCACAATTATCAATTAATTGTGTTTATTACTCACTTTCGACCGGTGTGCCTAGTCAATCTAACCATCAGCTTGCGTGCCTCTTCTGAGCTAGACTGAGTATTTTTAACATAGGAAATTGGTTTCTCAAGTCCATGTTTCTCCAAAATCTCTGACACACTGCAAGTAAAAAAGAACTTTTCAATACGCTTTGCTACCAAACAAAACAGCTCTGAGAATCTTCAACATACAAGCAGAACTTAGGTTTAAGTACTTAAAACAAAAATAAAAAAGTAGCACGAAGAATGACCCAATTTTACACATTACATTAATTCTTAGCCAAAGAAAAGCTAATAACTATACACCAAATTTTATTTCCCCTACTGACTTTTATTACAATATTCTTGGGGTGAGTTAACATCTTTTTAAAACCCTGGCATATCCTCATCTCAAAATCTCTTTCACAATTTTGCTATACTCTAAAAGCATCAAGTCAGCAAAATAAGCCAAATCTATCACTGCAATACCCAGCTTTAACTCTTAACAACCCTAGTGAGTATTTTGTTATAGGCAAGGCTCCTAGAAAAGCAATAAGCAAAGGATTTTAGAGCTGGAAAACCACAGAAATACTGTAAGGCTCAATCTTCCTAAGGAATCCATTCTATAAACAAACAAATAAGATTCCTGTTCTTATATGGATTTTCTTAGGATATCTTATTCCATAATTATCAGCACTGTATATACATCTTGTTGTTCTCACCAAATCTCACATTTATGAATTAGGTCATATAAAATTCAGTAACTCTTCATAAAGGTAAGTTTAATGGGTCATTTCACCTGACATTGTATACACTAAACATTTATCAACTATTAGTGGCTATGTGGTAAAATTGGAACAGGAATGAAAAGCTTTCCTTTTAAAAGGTTAGTAAATTAAGGTGAACAGTGAAACACTTGTGAATCATCCAGAAACCTACAGGGTGCTACTGTTTGCCTGAGGTACTGAGAGCATAATTTGACTATGAACACAATTCACAGTTACATCCAGGAACATGTGGTGAAATAAATAATGTTTCTCATGCAGCAATAATTTTTTATGAAATACATTATGCTTATTATACAGTATCTCTTTGGGAAAGCTCCTTCCCATTTCATTAGGGAAATAAAAGAAACCATGTAGATTTGTAAGGAATGAATCTATATTGACTTAACAAATTAAGTTTTGTTCAAACTATGCTCAATTTTTTAGAGAGGCTGTGGGGAGGAGAGAGACATCAAATTAGTAGATTCCAAATACTTGTACTTTACATACTAACACTATCAAGTGATGTTATTACATAATTTCCACAACTGTATATTGGAAGAACAAAGTTTATTATTACTAAAATTTAATTTTAATGTAAATACTTAAAACTTACATATAAGCACATTATATATAAATATAAAAATGAACACTAGTAAACAATATTACACTTTCTGAATAGCAACTTGGAAATTTTCAGTCTCCAAAAGAGCTTAATATTTCAGTTTCACAGTAAAGAATATTGCTAGTTACTACTATAATCCAAATATTCAATCAAATGTCAGTTCAGTTCAGTCGCTCAGTCGTGTCTGACTGCAACCGCATGAACCGCAGCACAACGGGCCTCCCTGTCCATCACCAACTCCCGGAGTTTACTCAAACTCATGTCCATCGAGTCGGTGATGCCATCCAGCCATCTCATCCTCTGCCGTCCCCTTCCCCTCCTGTCCTCAACCCTTCCCAGCATCAGGGTCTTTTCAAATGAGTCAACTCATCACATGAGGTGGCCAAAGTATTGGAGTTTCAGCTTCAGCATCAGTCCAATGAACACCCAGGACTGATCTCCTTTAGTATACCCCAAAAAAGGAGTAAAGTAAACACTGTTTGCTGGCAGAAGTAGTAACTGCTGAAGGAACTAATATTTCTTATTTACCTACTAAGTGTGAGGTACTTTAAAAGCTTAAAGTGAAAGTGAAAGTCACTCAGTCGTGTCTGACTCTCTGAGACCCCATGGACTGGAATTCTCCAGGCCAGAATACTGGAGTGGGTAGCCTTTCCCTTCTCCAGGAGATCTTCCCAACCCAGGTCTCCCTCATTGCAGGCAGATTCTTTACCACCCTAGCCACAAGGGAAGCCCTTAATATAATATTAGTTTCATATCTCATGAGTTAGATATTATAGGTATTACAGCTAAGAAAACCATAGGCTCAAAGATCACATAGCTAGTAAGTGACAACACCTAGATTTGAACACACTTCTAGTCTTCAGAGAAGGCAATGGCACCCACTCCAGTACTCTTGCCTGGAAAATCCCATGGACGGAGGAGCCTGGGACTCCGTCAGACACGACTGAAGTGACTTAGCAGCAGCAACAGCTACTAGTCTTCAAAGTTCATGTTTCCACTACTGTAGCATTCTGCTGAGATAAGCTAGCATTAGACTCATTCACTCCCAGGAGAATCAAACAAATATGAGATCAAAGTAGAAATGACCACTGGGCATATTTAATGTAACATTTCTTGAACAGATGTCTTTAATCAGCATAGACCAGACTGCCAGTTTTCTCACCTGAGAATGTGCTCCAGTTGGTCTACCATGTCATGAAGGACTGTCGTGACCTCTGTTTTCTGACTGAAGGATAAAAAAAAGAATTAAAATTAAGTTTTAGTAGTAGCTTTTTACCTAAAATACCAAACTCAAGTTTAAAAAAAAATGATGTTTCCCTTGGACGTTAATAAATTAAAGTGGTTATCATACTGTCCAGGTAAAATGTCAGTCTCATCTCCTACACTCATTCAGCATCTTTCATAACTCAAAAGAGATTAAGATAAAAAATACTAGAACAGAACAGTATTTTCTATTAAAGATTAGTGAGATATGGGCAAATATTTTCCTAAAGACTTTTAGTTTAGTTCTGATGAAAAGCAAAAAAGAATTATAAATCAACTGTAGTCTTTCTTCAAAGAAGTGATAAAGAATAAAGCTGTCATTTATTTGTTTTTTTTTAAAACAATAAAATAGATTAGAAGCCACGGGCCTCACAGTGGCTTTGTCCTGGTCCTGTCTACACCACCTGTGACTCTCATAGGACGTGTCCACTAGGATTCTATATACTCAAGGGTCTTTTACATCTCATCCTTCACACTGCCTCCACTGTAATATTTAAAAGTGAAGGAGAAGTACATAGTCATCATATAGATAATTCCTACCAGGGAGTTGAGGTAACCAGCAAACTCTCTCTCAGGAAATAATTAGATGGGACACTAGGAGAAACATTACCACAAAAAAGATCATAAACTAATAAGAACATGGCTGACAGGACAGACTTAGTACAGTATAACACACACGCAAGTGAAAGGAATATGGCAGAAAAGTTAAGCAACTGCTATAAAAGCCCCCAGCCGCCCTCTGCAACTCTGTGCCCCAGCCTTGGAGGGACAGCTCTCAACTGAGAACAACTGTGCCCAACACACTCTGATGCCTTCCAACCAATGATCTGGCTGAATTCAAGCAAGATCTTATGATCTGATGAGAAAACCAAATAAAAATCTCATCTGGACTTGGAAAATTAAGAGTGACCTACCTTGAACACCAAAACCTCACTATTTTTAAAACTATCAATTTGTCCTGGTCTAAATATATGTGGCAATTATTTCAAGTAATTTACAAAGATTATACTGTCTTTTTAAACCAAGTTTTCAGCTTTGGACTGCAGTGATAAATTAGGGTATATTCCACTTAAAGTCCTTCAAAAACAAAAGATCATTTGTCAGAGCTAACTTCAATTAACATACTTATTCAGAAATAATATTCTTAAATTATCATTTTGTAGCTTTACAATAAACAAGTTGTCACTGATTTTCAGAATACAATGTTCTTCCTTTGTGAATGACATTCACAAACATAATGACTAAAGATTTTTTTTCAGCCAGGTGGAATGTGCAGTCTAGGTAAGACACAAGAATCTAATATCCTAAATACTGAAAAAATATATGGTTAACCATTTGGTAAATAAAACCATTTAATCACTGAAAATAAACAACTAATCACTAAGAGAATGTAAACTGACAAACTAGGCATGAGGAGCAAAAAGAACCAGAGTAAATATTCTGAAGGCCTATACTTTAATACTAGACTAATTTATAATTGAAATTATTTAGAAAATTACAATAATGAAATACAATCATTAAGAAATAAATGGAACAACAGAAGATTATCGTGCTTTTTGTGTCTGTTTACCAAAAAATTTTTTTAAAAGTCTGTTAGATCAGAAACCATTCATCTGAAGCTGAAAAAAAGCTTTTGCGCACACACACACACACACACACACACACACAAGGCATTTCTTAGCCTACACACTCTCTGAAAACAAATATACTCATCCCCTCATTATAGAGAAACTGAAAGTCACTCAGTCATGTTCAACTCTTTGTGACCCCATGAACTATACAGTCCATAGAGTTCTCCAAGGCAGGATACTGGAGTGGGTAGCCTTTCCCTTCTCCAGGGGATCTTCCCAACCCAGGGATCGAACCCAGGTCTCCCGCATTGTGGGTGGATTTTTTTTTTTTTTTATTGAAGGGTAATTGCTTTACAGAATTTTGCTGTTTTCTGTCAAACTTCAACATGAATCAGCCATAGGTATATATGCATCCTCTCCCTTTGGAACCTCCCTCCCATCTCCCTCCCCATCCCACCCCTCTAGGTTGATACAGGGCCCCTGTTTGAGTTTCCTGAGCCAGACAGCAAATTCCCGTTGGCTGTCTATTTTGCATATGGTGATGTAAGTTTCCATGTTACTCTTTCCATAGATCTCACCCTCCCCTTCCCACGTCCATAAGTCTTTTCTCTATGTTTCTCCACTGCTGCCCTGTAAATAAGTTCTTCAGAACCATTTTTCTAGATTCTGAATATGTGTTAGAATACAACATTTATCCTTCTCTTTCTGACTCACTCCACTCTGTATAGTAGGTTCTAGGTTCATCCACCTCCTCAGAACTGACTCAAGTGTGTTCCTTTTCATGACTGAGTAATATTCCATTGTGTATATGTACCACAGCTTCTTTATCCATTCATATGTCAGTAGGCATCTAGGTTGCTTCCATGTTCTAGCGAGCTGCGCCACAATGGAAGCCCCCTCATTATAATGTCTACATAAAAAAAAAAAATGTTCTCTGAATATCATCATTCAATTGATATAATGACTAAATCCCCTCACAGTAGGCAAATTACTGGTTATAAGTTGATAGATAAGCTCTAATTGATATTCATGCCTCTTTGACCTTACTGAAGAACAAAGTCTAGTATGTTTACTTTTAAAAATTGCACATGTCAGTTGGAAGTCAATGATTTTTACCTAGATGATTCAAGGACAACCAAGGGGGGATCAAGCAGGCAGAGGGACCATCATGTCATCCCTGAAGATCATGTAAAAAGAATTTCCCCAACACTTCTGCCCTATGAGGTGCTTGTCAAGGAAAGGGCTCTGCATCTCTTGATACCCTCTGAGAAAAGCACTTTGACTTGAGACACTCTGACATCCACTGGGCTGAGTTTTTAAAGGATGGGTAATGATATTTTGCTAAAAAATTGTTAAGACAATCCACATTACCAGTCCTGTGCTACCTACAGAACCCCCATGGCTTCCAGAGGTAGACCTGCTGCTCTTCACCAAAGATGTGAAGGAGCCTGTGGTCCCATCTGCACAGTTTTCGGTAATAAACAGATGCTGAGTCCCCCCGTGATTACACCTTTTCTTTCTTTCTATATTCCCTAAACCTGGACTAAGGAAGGGAAGTATTAACCACTAGTACAGTCTCCATTTAGCTTTACCAGGAACAAGACTATTTGCCTTGATTCCTTCTTGGGGTCAGCACTTCAACTCTTAAAGAAAAGAGATCAACAATCAGGATTTATGAACCACCTAACATCCCTGTAACACAATAGACAGAATGCAAGATTACCCTATCCTCCAGAAATCAAAACTAAAACAAGACAGATAATCTAGCTGCTCACAAATAAGGCAATTTCCTAAGGACCCCTATAATGAAAAGCCTTCAGCTTGTCACAAGACATCCAATCAGATATTATCCAATAAGATAGCAATTATTACTTATTAGATATAAATTAATGATCAAGAATCATTAGACATGGAGGAAAGGACCTCACAGTTAAAGCAGAGATGCAAACAAAATATGAAAAATCAAAGATCATGGCGGGGTGAGGATAATGCAGGGTGTATAGAAAGGGTTTATGCATCTGTGAAAAAAGAGCAGGATATTATTTGGTTTTAAAGTGAATGAGGAAAAATTCTTGGAATTTAAGAAAGCCAAAATAAATTTTTAAATTCAAAATAAGGATTAGAAGATAAAATTGCAGAAATTTCCCAGACCATATTACAAAAGGTCAAAATGTAGGGAAAAAAATAACAAAAAAAGGCAGTAAATAAATTTAAAGTGTGCAAAAAAGAAAAATAGAAGGGCATGCAAATAAACTGATCAAAGAAACATAACAGGAAAAAATATAAGAAAGAATAGTCTGAAGGACATGAGTTTCCAGGTTGGAACACACTATGTAATGATAAACACAGATTCACAATAAAATACATCCTTATGATATTTCAGAACATTAGAGATGAAGGGTAGGAAGGATTCCAAAAACAGAAGAAAAAAGCCATATAATAGCCTTGGACTTCTCACTAACACTGGAAGGAGAAGATAAGAGTGATGCCTTCAAAGCTCACAAGCAAAAGGACCATTAACCCAGATCTCCAAGCAAGCCAAGCCTTTCAAGTGTAAGGATGCAACCATGACATTTTTCTGACATGGAACAGTCTTAAAGTAAGAATGCTTCTATGTGATATTTGACAAGAAGCTATTCAAGACTGTGTTCTATCAAAGTGAGGGAATAAGTAAAGAAAGGAGAAGATAGTAACTCCAGAAATGCAACATAACAACAGAGGAGAGATGACCAATGTACAGCAGAGTAAACAATAAATGCATACCAGAGGAGGAGAAAAGACAATTCTAAGACATTTCTTTGAAGTAAGAGAGAGTGTGAAAGGAGAAAAGAAAGATTACCAGATATTTTTGACCCTGAAAAGGAGTTTTAGACTTCTGTTAGAAGAGTAAGGGGAATAAATGGAAACAATGACAAGGAAATTATTCAATCCAAGGGAAAAAAATACATAAAGAGAAAATACAATCATAACTAGCTCTGTGTAAACAGTATATACATAATCACAACGATAAAAATACTTCTTTAACTACACTGAGAAAACGGTTAGGAGAAGTAGGTATGCGGGCAGGGTAGGCTTCCATAAAACACAGTCAATAATCATCTGAAGTTGGAAAATCAGTAAACAATATGAGTATAATATTTTAAAGGACACAAAGTTGAGGGAAAAAAACATGATCTGTAATGAAGACAGGTATCCAAGGATGGGGCATGAGAGTAGCCCAAAACTGTTTGTCGATTACAAGTCTCCCAGTGTCCTCATTTTAACTAGTAGATAATATTATTTTATAGTTAAAGATTTGAAGGGGATTACGTTCCCTTGGACACCTTAATTTCAGAATAGCTCCCCCTCACCCCCACCAATGTGTTTTTATTCACGACACGGACTTTTCAAACTGAAGACAACCTGACCTCTAGAATATCTCAGTCTGTATTTATCTGGTTTTTTCTTCAAGGTGTTATTTAACTTGTTCTCCTATTCCCTACATTTACTGTAAACTAGAAGTCCAGCTTAAAGTACTGATTAGATTCAGGGTAAATAATTTTACTTCATATCGCTTCTCACCAGGAGGCACATACTGCTAGGCTATCTGACTCTAAGTGATGCCATTTCTGATAACTTGATCAAACGTGACAATAGTCAGACTTGAACTTTATAAAAGTAAATTTCCCTTATGAAATTACAAAAAAAAGTTAAAAATGTCTTCTAAAGTAATACCATGGTACCATGCGAGTATTCCTTCCCCATCAAGTTTTCACGTGATTTCAGTACTATTAAAGATGACACCAGAATTTCTGCTTTATGACAGAAAGTGAAGAAGAACTAAAGAACCTCTTGATGAAAGTGAAAGAGGAGAGTGAAAAAGTCAGCTTAAAACTCAACATTCAGAAAACAAAGATCATGGCATCCGATCCCATCACTTCATGGCAAATAGATGGGGAAACAATGGATACAGTGAGAAACTTATTTTGGGCTCCAAAATCAATGCAAATAGTGACTGCAGCCATGAAATTAAAAGACTCCTACTTCTTGAAAGAAAAGCTATGATCAACCTAGATAGCATATTAAAAAGCAGAGACATTACTTAACCAACAAAGGTCCATCTAGTCAAGGCTATGATTTTTCCAGTAGTCATGTACGGATGTGAGAGTTGGACTATAAAGAAAGCTGAGCACCGAAGAATTGATGCTTTTGAACTGTGGTGTTGGAGAAGACTCTTGAGAGTCCCTTGGACTGCAAGGAGATCCAACCAGTCCATCCTAAAGAAAATCAGTCCTGGGTGTTCATTGGAAGCACTGATGCTGAAGCTGAAACTCCAATACTTTGGCCACCTGATGCGAAGAACCGACTCATTGGAAAAGACCTTAATGCTGGGAAAGACTGAAGGTGGGAGGAGAAGGGGACAACAGAGGATGAGATGGTTGGATGGCATCACCGATGCAATGAACAAGAGTTTGAGTAGGCTCCGGGAGTTGGTGATGGACAGGGAAGCCTGACAAGTGGTAGTCCATGGGGTCACAAAGAGTCAGACACGACTGAGCGACTGAACTGAACTGAAAGATTACATGAAACAATTATTTCACAATGGGTTGCAAAATCAGTGACTTTTATCATTCATTACACACACACACACACACACACACACAAAAACAAATATTTCCTTGGAAAGAAAAGAGAGAAAAGAAGAAAGAGGTGGGAGAAAAATAAATAGAGCATGAGGAGGACTTCTTGTCTAAATAGCTGATTCTGCAAATGAGGAAACTGATGACCACATAAGTGACTCAGCTGTCATCACAAAGGCATAGAGACAGGCCCACTAATTTTTCATTCAGTGCTTTTCCATGTGCTTTCATTAACTTCTCCAGATATGAAATTTATAATATATACTACATTTTTAAAGTATAATTAAAGTAATGATTGTTGTATGACTTTCAAAGAGAAAATACAAATCCGGTTTGCATACATCTAAATGATCCAAAAGAATGTTATGTAAATTTCTACTTAAACATAAGCCCTGTTAAAAATATGTATATTCACTCCTCAAAAAATTAAAAATAACACTACCATATTATCTAGCAATTCCACTTCTGGTTATACATCTGAATAAAACCAAATCACTATATCAAAGAGATATTTGTACCCCATGTTCATTGCGGCATTATTTACAATTCCCAAGATACAGAAACAATCTAACGACCCATCAAAGGATAAAGGGAAAGAATAAAGAAAATGTGATATACACACACATGATAGAATACTAATCAGCCATAAAAAAGAAGGAAGTCACCCATTTATGCCAACATGGAAGGACCTTGAGGGCTTTATGCAAAGTGAAATATGTCAGACAGAGAAAAACAAATACTGTATGATCCCACTTACAGGAGGTATCATACAAAAAAAAAACCACAACCAAAAAAGATGTCAGATTTGTGGTCACCAGAAGGGGAACTGAATAAAGGTGGTCAAAAGGTATAAACTCTCAGTTATAAGATAAATAAGTACTGGTGATATAATGTATAACATGATGACTATTGTTATACTGAAGTATGTTGTATTGGAAAGTTGCTAACATAGTAAATCCCAAAAGTTCTCATCATAGGAAAAAAGTTTTATTTTAAATGTGATAATCATTTCACAACATACGTAAGTCATTATGCTTAAACCTTAAACTTACATTGTGCTGAATGCTAATTATATCTCAATAAAGAAATAAGATGTAAAGAAAATGAAGTATGTATATCCACACATTATTATTTAAAAGTTTTATTCAGGGCAAGGGCCAAGAACAAACAATTCATAGAAGAAAGACAGCTAGCCCAAAAATATGTGAAAAGATTAATTAGAAACACAATTTAAAACAAAGACACATTATTGTCTATCCACTTAAAGTGCTTCTTGTTGTGGTAACAGTGATATTGTTTATTTTTTAGAGGATAATTATCAAGGTTGACAATATTATAGTGATTAGAAAACCCATCTTGAGGCAACAGGTTTGCATACGATTTCATTTTCTTCATTTATTTTATATTCCCCAAATTCTCTATAATGAACATTCAAGAAGCAACATTTTCATTTTAACTGTTAAAGTAAAAAGACAGAACCACAAAAATGACACACTGTGGACTCTTACCCATATCCTCTTTGTGGTAGACATTCTAATATGTCATAGCAAAGAGCAAGCTGGTCATTTCGTTCACAGCTATAGATGCATTCTAGTGCTATTGCCATTAGTTGGTCCTGATCAGGAATGATTTTTTGCTGCAACTAGAGAAATAAAGCATGTTGTATGAAATGTCAATAGATTTACATTCAGTTTTGCCATATACCAGTACAACGGTCAATAGAATATTAAATAGTGCAATTAATCAGCTGCAGAAACAAATCTTGGCTTTTTTTAGCTTACAGACTTTTGGGGTCTTTAATAACTCTAAATGAAATTGCATTTTAATTACAGAATCAGCGAGAAAAGACAATTTGTACCCATAAGCCTTGCATCTGCTGAAAACAGATTCTTCAATTTATGACCCATTTAAGATAAAGTAGACAGAAGAAACATAGTGAATTAAAAAGGCAATTCATTAAAAACAACATTTCTAACCCTAAAGCCAAATTTTATGTTTCAATAAAAAAAAAATACATAAAATTCCTTAACTAATATTCAGAGATGTTCAAACCTGCTATTTTCAGTATGCATTAAGTATTAGTCATTTAACTCAACAGTATTGACATTTTATTCAAAAGAAGTCACATTGTAATGCAGTAATATTCATATCCCAAGACATATTCCATATTTCTGATGCAGAAATATGGCTATTTAGGGTCACTTTCCCATTGCAAGCCACAAAGGGCAAGGGCCATTCTTAGAGTATTTTCTGAGATATAGAAGTAACAGATTTGTGCCTTGTTTTGTATTGCAGGCAGATTCTTTACCATCTGAGCCACCAAGGAAGTCCTTTCTCATCTATAAAACTGGGATATTAACATCTTCCTCATAGCACTGTTGTGAGAATTAAATAAATTAATACAAGTAAAATGCTTATATTATTGCCTTCAAAACAGAAAACTGAAAGTATTTTCTTAGAGCCCTTTACAACAACAAAATAAAGATTAAGATGATTTCCACAATAAAGATCTACTGCTTTTCAACATTTTAGTAGAAACTCACAAAAAAAAAAAAAAAAAAAACCCCAAAACAGCAAAGTGATGAAGAGAAGCTGCCCCAAAAGGGTATTTTCTCAATAGAAAAATCACATCAACAGATGAATAGAAGAAAAGGACGCCAAGAAGAAACAATGATGTTACCAGGGAAGTAAAGTTTTCTAAAGTAGTTGGGCTACAGGATTTATATATATGTTCTTCTTCAAGGTATTACAAAATAGATCATTAATTTGACATCAACATTTGACAAAGAGTAAGTTACCTGAGGTTGCAAAGTGACAAACTGGTGAAACAGGGGCAACGCAGGGCACGATAAAAGCGTCAGTAAAGGTTAACCAAAGTAGCTAACTTTTCTCATTTTCTTATTGTGTGTCTGTGCTGTGCTTAGTCGCTCAGTCGTGTCTGACTCTTTGCAGCCCCATGGAGGCAGCCCGCCAGGCTCCTCTGTCCATGGAATTCTCCAGGCCAGAATACAGGAGTGGGTTGCCATGCCCTCCTCCAAGGGACCTTCCCAACCCAGGGACTGAACCCAGGTCTCCTGCATTGTGGGCATATTCTTTACCATCTGAGCTGCCAGGGAAGCACTAGTGTGTGCCAGGTAATGTTTCTAAGTGCCTCATGTGCATTAATTCACAAATCCTCAAAACAATCCTGTAAAGTCAGTACTGGTGTTATTCCGATTTTACATAAAAGTGAAGTCACTCAGTCGTGTCCGACTCTTTGCGACCCCATGGACTGTAGCCCACCAGGCTCCTCCGTCCATGGGATTCTCCAGGCAAGAATACTGGAGTGGGTTGCCATTTCCTTCTCCAGGGAATCTTCCCAACCCAGGGATTGAACCCAGGTCTCCCAAATTGCAGGCAGGCGCTTTAACCTCTGAGCCACCAGGGAAGCCCATTTTACAGAAAAGGAAGTGTAAAAAATTTGCATGATATAATATACCATAAACAAAGTCAAAAGATAACCTACCAACTGGGTGAAATATTCACACTAGAAACCACAGAAAAATAATTAATTACACTAATACACATGAATTTCTAAAAGTTAAGGCACAAAGAGACAAAAATCCAAGTGAAAATTGGAAAAAAGAATGAGCAACAGAAAAAAGGTAGGAATGGACAATTCACAAAAATGACAATGCCTGTGAAGCACAAGGAAAAATGATCAAATTCACACATATTCAGAGACGTACAAATTAAAACAACACTGAAATGCCATTTTTCACCCATCGTGGTGGCAAAAACTTTTTAAATATGACAACATATTCTGTCTGCAAAGTTGTGGAGAAAGAGCCATGCTCATACATCACTGGTGGAAATGTAAACTGGAACAACCTATCTGAAAAGAAATGCAGTAATACCAACACAACCCAACCCGTAGAGCCCAGGATCCCCTTGTAGGAATATACCCTAAAGATATATATATGCCAACAACACAAAATAAATATGGACATTGTAGCTTGGTTTGTAATTATAAAATACTGTGAATAGCATAAAAACCTAGTGGGACTGAGTAACTGAGTTTTCCACTTTAATTTACAGAACCATACATGGCAAGTGGCTACCATACTGAACAGCACAGTCCCAGAGGCACTTTTCAACTTCCTAAGGAGTATGAGTCCAAGGCAGGCCAGCAGGAAACTGCAGCTGAGAGTTCATGTTAAGCAGACGATCCCCTGTGTCCTCATTGCTGGGATACAGTCTTGGATGTTCAAGGAGAAGGGCCAAGGAAGTATCCAGTGCTTCTACTCTGGACCCCGAAGGCTCACACCCTGTGAGTACTGGAGAACTGGAAATATGGCAGTCTTTTTGAAACCTGAAATAGCTCAATCCCCATATGAGAATGGTGGGCACAGCAAAACAAGAGTGGAAATTACTTGTACATAACACTGATTTTGCATCAGAATCATTGGATAAATGACAGCCAGATCTTGACTGATAGGTAGGTATTTATAATTAAAAGAAGCGAAAGTGTTAGTCACTTAGTTGTGCTTGACTCTTTGTGACCCCATGGACTATAGCCCAGGCTATAGCCAGGCTCCCCTGTCCCTGGGATTCTCCAGGCAAGAATACTGGAGAGGGTTGCCATGCTCTCCTCCAAGTGATCTTCCCGTCCCAGGGACTGTACCCAGGTCTCCTGCATTGAAGGCGGATTCTTAACTGTCTGAGTCACTGCAGAACCTCTAAGTGATGGAAAGGGGCTTGATTATCTCAAGCAAAGGAAACATCGTCAAAGAACATAAAAAGGCATAAAAGAACCTGACAGAGTGATAAGGTGAGTAGTGTGAGTAAACGAGTGCCTTCGTAGAGGGAAATGAGGCTGAAGAGGCAGACTAAAAGAAGACCCCAGCGAACTTTCTACACCACTTACCACAGCCCAACATTTACCCCGAAATGGTAGGTCACCAGAGACTGCAAAGATCAAGACATGATCAAATTTGCATTGCAGAAAGATAACACTGATAGAGACAGCAGATTGGAAAGGAAGAGCCCATCAAATACCATCGTTCTCTGCTTTGATGTTGACAAATTTCAACAAAAACAAATGGCTATATGTTTTATTCAAAAGGCACATGCTAAATTGCCAAGTAAAAACAACAAAAAGCTGACTATACAAAGGATTTACAAGACTCTGTAAAGAAGGAGGATCACAAACAAGATTACTGGAAAGAATTTAAAGTCACTTCTTTCTTCCTCATAAAACATTCATATTCAATCCATCCTGCTTCTCACATAGCATTCTGCTGTCATAAGCAACCTACCCCTGGCTCACAGTAAACTACCCCAAACTTAAAATCAGAATACTAAGTGGAAGGTGCTTATGAGAAGATGGAAAACTTTAGTCAATAAACAGACATTTCTGACAGACAACCCTTCCAGAAACCAAAAACTGTGTGAGCCTAAGTAAGCAATGCTTTCCTTTCTGTCTATATTACACTGGCCTATGACCATACACCTTAGAGGATTTCAGATTGCTAACAAAGGCAGTACAAGAACATCCAATTAGAATTTAGGACTAGAGGAAGCCTTCAACGGCTTCTGCTCAAACCACAACCTGAGGCTTTAACTCTCACTACAAAGTTAGTGTCTCAAAGTACTATGCCATTCTGCATGAGTCCCTCCAATGGAAAGGGAGCCACTAATCCCTTGAAACAGCATATTTTATTCATAGCTAAATTAAGCAGTTATTTATGTTGCAAAAGTATGCCTCGTTTAAGAAAACAACTTACCACCAGTGAATGTGAAAAAGTATGTGAACCCTATAGAAAGACAGATACACAGACAGACAGGTAGACAGTCTTAAGCAAATGTGAGAGCTATTTAGAATAATCAAAAGATCGCCTTTTGAGATTCTAAAGAACTTAATAAATATTGTGAACGTCTTCAAGGGCAGAAATCTTTTCTTCTTCTATTACAGTAAAGCACAATGGTTAAGAACATGTCTGGGAAATTAGAAAATTTATGTTTCAACCTAAGCTCCTTTCCTTACCTTGACCTTGGGCAACTGCCTAACCACTCTGTATCATGGTTTTCTTTTCCTGTAATATCAATATAATAAACATATCTACCTCCCAGGATTGTTACAAAGATTAAATAAGTTAATACTTGAAAAGTAGGCCTATGGTAGGAAATCATTATCTTTCAACTATTAAGACTTTTTGGTACTGCCTTTTCCACAATGTAGTAGTAAGTCAATACACTTTGAGTATATCAATCAAGATAAACATCAATGATGAACTTTCAAGATATTTTTGGACTCAATCTATAAAACATTTTTAAAAAATAAAATGACCACCACTTCTGGTTTGAAGAGAAATTACTTGCAAAGCCAAGTATTACAAATTTTGTAAATAAAACGTAATTCTTAAGGGGAAACTGTACAGAGACTTTGAAGACGTTTCTACTTACATCAGGCTTGGAATGCTGAAATATCTTCAGGGGTAACTTTAAGTCCCCTTTTGCTAGAGTTACTAAATATTCCTTTAGCAGCTCATTAGCCACTCCAGGAGACTGCTTCTCACAGCGATGAAGAAAGGGAACCATCCACTGGTAGGCGCTTGTCACATACTTGTCCTCAGAACACTGAAAATGCATTTCACCAAAACAAACACACGTTAAGTTAAATATTAACACCTGGTAATACAGACAAGTCATAAAGATCAAAGATAAACAGACTGACAAACAATGAAAGCCAACACTTTCTCAAACAGACACTCCAGTCCATGCCTCATAAGGACCCCAGAGGCAGCAGGAGAATCACCTGCTGTCTGGGGTCGGCAGAGCCAACACAAGAGCACTGGAGCCCATCTCCTTAGTGCCATGAACACACTAGAGGGACCTCACAGCCTAAGCCCAGCATAATGACAGATTCAGAAACATGATTACTAGAATGACAGCTGATTTAAATATGCCTAGCTGGGGGGGGGCGGGGGATAGTCATATATAGATAAGCATGGATGAAGGGCAAAGAAGGTACAAAAACAGCCAAAAAGGTTTCGGATGACTTCAGGGATTTATTCATAAAATTTAATTTTTTTTTTTAAGTCAAGAAGCCTTCCTTTATTGACTAAGTTCTCTGGTTTGAAGGCTACTACATCTTTTGGCTTTGAGATACATATTCATCAAAGTACATAGGGAACACTTAAAAAGAAGCTTTTAAAATCAAACCTACACTATTCATCAATAATCTTAGTTTCTCAATGTCTTTCATCTGCTGCAGTTCTTTCAAGGTTAGGGTTAAATCACACCCAGCTTCATAAACCAATGCTTCTAGAGTAACCAAATTATCACAGAGAACCAGCAAGCCAGGAATATTCCGCTCCATTCCAAGTCGAATAAGCGACAACGCACAGTCAACCTAAAAGGGAAAGGAGACAGTAAGTCTCTGAGTATTATGTCTTTCTTTCACATATTTTCTAAAGTAAAAACTCCAGTATAGAACCTAACTCTTAGTCATTTTATATTAAAAAAATCACATTATCATTAATATTCTTATTTAGTACAAAAACATTAGACTTCTTCACAAAATATACCAGCACCAAACTGCCTCAAAAGAATCTAATAATCTGCAAGAAAAACTGAAAATAAAAATAAAAGACAATCATCTTCAATTCATAGAGCATTACAGTTTTCAGAGCTGTTTTACATGCCTACTTAGTTCTCAAAACTTGGGAGGGTGTGGGGACCATAGATATTAACAATAAGTGATAATGGGCTTCCCCTGGTAGCTCAGATGGTAAAGAATCTGCCTGCAGGAGATGCAGGTTTGATCCCTGGGTGGGTAAGACTCCCTGGAGAAGGAAATGACAACACACTCCAGTATTCTTGGGAAATCCCATGCACAGAGGAGCCTGGCAGGCTACAGCCATAGAGTCACAAGAGTCAGACACAATTTAGTGACTAAACCACCACCAATTCGTGATAATGTGAAATTAATCTGTGTTCATTAGACCATTCTCCCCAAAAGAACGTTCTGCTTCCATATTCCTGTTCAATACCTCTTCTTTCACAATGCCACCCACATAGATGACATTCAATAAACACTTAATGAATGACTAACTCTGGGAGACAATTTCTCTGTCTCTATACAACTATTTAGACCTTCTTAGAGCAAAACAAAGAACAATTTTCCTATAGATGCTCGACATACAGCAATTTCACTCCTATCACCTAATCAGATTTATAACATTACATATTCTCATTGACAGCAAAATCATCTAACGCTGCCTTAACCCACAGTGCCTTATACTGCTCCTTCCTTACTCCTTTACTCCTAGGATAAGGAGTATTTACTGAGGACCTACTAGGTACTGAGTACAATTCTAAATGTTAGGAACATAAAACTGAGTAAGATGAGGTCTCTTCTTTCAAAGATATCTCCATCTCACAGGGAAATACAATCTGGTAAATTAATGACTGAAGTGGAGTGAGGGTGTCTGGGATCTCAAAGAAGAGGGCATGCAGCCCAACCTGAGAGTCAGAAAGCCTCCCAGAGGAGAGACCACTTAAAATGAGTTTTAAGGAATCAGTGGATATTACTAAGTGAAGAAAGAAGGGCAGGAGAACAGCATGAAAGGGAGAGATGCATGAGTGTTGTGGAAGTACAATCAGTTTCATAAACTGAAAAAAAAAAAAAGAAAAGGTATGAAGTGAAGGGATGAAAAACAAGGCTAGAGTAGCTGGGAAAAGTCAGATAAAAAAGAACATCATTTGTTAAGCTAAGGAGTTTGCAGTTTACCTTGAAATGCAAATTCGAAGGATTTTTGACTGAGGTATGTCATAAACAGGCTATACGTTGGAAAGAATATTCAGTAAGTGTTTATTGAATTAATGACAAATGAAATATGAATGAACTAGAAATGAACCAGACTGAAATAAGAAAACTAGTTAGGAGAACTGTGATTACTAGCATCAGAAGACTCTCCACTAGTGACAAGAATAGCTTCCAAGAGACAGCAATATTTAAAGGACAAGTCAAAGACCCTGAGCCACATGGAGGAGAGGACTGTGACCAGCTCACACAAAGACATAGAAGAGAGTGAAATGATATCACAGAAGCCTAAGGGGAAGACAGTGCAGGGAAGGGGGCCAGTGGTGTCAAAGGGCAATGCTGTTAAACAACAAAGGAAGGGGCTCTGCCATTAAAAGGCTAACAGGGGGCCTTACTGATGGTACTTCCATGGAGTTGCAGAAGCAGCCAACACCAGGGAAATGAGGAGCAAACACTGAGAAACTGATTACCAGGAGCAAAGTGGCTGTGTCTGAGTTGAGCTGTGATGGAAAGAAGACAGCTAAAACAAAAGCCAGGGAGAATATATACACACAAAATAGTAATGACTTGAACTTTATGTTCAAAAAAGGTGGGGTGGAGAAGGTGGGTAATGGACCAGAGGTTGAAGGTAAGAGGACAGAGAGAGAAGATGACTGCTGATACAATCTTGAGCAGCGAGCGGGTAGTGTGGAACCTAGGGGACAGGGGAGGAAAGAAGCGCCAGTGAATGAAAGAAGAGGGGCCGCTTCCTCTGAGAAAGCTGGAAAGAGTAGGGCAAATGGAAATGATTTCTCAGCTTTCTCCATGAAATACAAAGCACAGTCATTGCTAAAAATAATGAGGGATGCATTGTTGAGAGAAAAGAGCGAAAAGCGGGGAGAGGGAACAGTCACAGTGCAGAGAAAAAACTCCAAGCAGTGTTACAGATCCACCCAAAGCCCTTCCGAGACTCAGGAGTTGACAGATAAGGAGGTTTAGAAAAAGAAGAAGAAGAAGAACTGCATGTTCAATTGAAAACAGTGGTGCAAATAAACATATGGGAGAAAACTAGCAGTAGAGAAGGCATAAGGCAAAAGAGAAGGGATCTGGCAGTACCCCCAACAAACATACATTTAATGTGAGAAAGGTCGCATCTACCTGTATACCAATTTTTTTAAAAAAACTCAGAAAGTCTCAGAAAGTATGAAGAAACCTGATGCACAGAACACAACTTTGTTCAAGCACAACTTTGACTTGCTTGAACATGCAGCACATCAGCAATCTGAAACTAACCCATTTTGTGATCCAGATCTGGGTTTCTAATATCAACTCTGAATTGGTTGCTTTCCAAAATACTTACCAAAGTAACAATGTTTGAAAATCAAATTATTGACATCTTAAAGCAGGCTCTACTACAACTTACGTAATTATACCACATACCCCAAGCCCTTACTAGATAAATGTCACCACTAAATGTACACATCTTCGTAAACCAACAAACAAGTTTTCAAAAGCCAAATAGGCACAAAGGAAGAAGTAGTCCTACATCAATTAAATCTCTAAAAATGAAAAAGATAAAACTGAGTCAGATACCACTTTGATTGTAGCACAAACCTAATGAAACGTCAATACATAAAACAAAGCTAAAGAACAGTATCTCAATTATGAGCGTTTCTAAATAACTAAAAGCGATGAAAGAAAGTATATAGCCAACTAAATAAAGCATCACCAAACCACTTTCCTCTCTTTATAATTATTCTTAATCATTAAAACAGAAATCAAGAGGTCTAGAAATTATAATTAGACTTCAAAATTTTTTATTTCAGAAAGTGCTATTTTTTTCCCGCTTTTGTTTTTAACATACTTCATGTTTTAGAGCAGCTGTAGATTGACAGCAAAGATGAGCAGGAAGTACGGAGACGGCCCACATTAACCCTGCCCTCACACATACGCAGCCTCCTGCATCACCAGTACTCCCCACCATGGAAGCGCCTTTGTTACAGTAAGGAACCTAGGCACACACCATTATCACTCAGTGGTCACCGTCTACAGGAGGGTTCACCCTTGGTGCTTCCTCTCTGGGGATCTGGACGAATGCATGACAGGTACCCATCATTATGGTAACACAGTATGTTCACTGCCTTGAAAATCTTCTGTGTTTTGTCTATTCATCCGGCCACCACCACCCTCTGGCAAGCACTGAACTTTTTACTGCCTCCATCATTTTGCCTTTTCCAGAATGTCACACAACCAGTATCAAACAGTATGTGGCCTTTTCAGACTGGCTTCTTTAACTCAGAATATGCATTTTAGGTTTCTCCACTGCTTTTCATGACTTGATTGCTCACCTCTCTTTTAGAGCTGAGTAATATTTCACTGTGTGGATGTACCACTGTATTTATCCACCTGCCCACTAAGACATCTTGGTTCATCAATTGTAACATATTACTCAAATGAAAGATGTTAACAGAGATAACTAGTGAATGGGTGGGGGGATGAGGAGAGTATATGGCAACTCTGGACTTTCTACTCAATTTTTCTATAAACCAAAAATGTCCCTAAAAAATAAGTTATTAATAAAACAACCAAATAAAGAAGTGTAAAAAATAATTTATTTTGCATTCCAGTATAGGTCTTTTCCTTCGTCAGTGCTATTTTTTAAAAACCTGAATAAATATTTTGCAACACTAATTTTAGTCATTAAACACTAAAATTAGTATTGGCAGAAAAGCAGACATACAAATCAATAAAACAGAATTAAAAGTCTAGAAATAAACCCACATATACATGGACAATTAATTTATGGCAAAAGAGCAAAGAACATACAATGGAGAGAGGACAATCTCTTTAATAAATGGTGTTGGGAAAACTGGACAACCACACGCAAAAGAATGAAAGTAAAACTATTATTCCATACCGTATAAAAAAAAATCAACTCAAAATGGATTAAAGACTTGAATGTAAGACCTGAAACTCTAAGACCTTTAGAAGAAAACAGAGGCAGAACATTCTCTGATATCAGTCTAGCAAAATCTTTCTGTATCTATCCTCAGGCAAGGGAAACAAGAGAAAAAACAAATTAGTGGAACTAAAGAGCTCTGCAAGCAAAGGGAACCATCAGAAAAAATGAAAAGACAACCTACCAAATGGGAGAAGATATTTGCAAATCATTTATCTGACAAAGGGTTAATATCCAAAATATATAAAGAACTCCCACAAATCAACACAAAAAACAAAAACACGATTAAAAAACAGGCATAGGAGCTGAACATTTTCCAAAGAAGACATACAGTCAACAGGCATGTGAAAAGATGTTGAAAGTCATTAAAATTAGGCAAAAGCAAATCAAAACCACAGTGAGATATCACCTCATGCTCAAAACATTGGCCACTTTCAAAAAGGCAAGAAATAACAAGTGTTACATCTGCAAGTTCAACTAAAAACCACAAAGTGCTCCAACAAACCTGGTTCAAACAAGATCCCTTTTCTCATAAGCCAGAGACAATAGTCAACTATAGGTATTTATAAATTCCTGTAAATCAAATGATGACTTTGTTCTTAAAAGGGATCTATCTACATGGTATACAACCTAGATTTGCCTATACAAACTACAAAAATTGCACCTCTTCAACTCACTTGATAACTTTCAACAATTATTACCAGGTTAAGTTTCTCCTGAATCAGCAAAGTAATTAGGCCTTTGCTTAACGTGACCCCTATGAACTGGTCATTTACAGATGCAAGATATTGGTCTAAGACTACAGTTTTTAACAGGAGCAGTACTGTCCACCAGAGGGTGTTCTGAAACTTAGAGGAGGCAGTTCTGCCTTTCCTAAGTATTAGTAGAACTTGTACCATTAAATGGGTGGAAGCCAGGATGCCAGACGTCCCACAGTGTGCAGGGCAGTCCTACACAACCACATCACCCTAATTCCTGCCTACCTTCTCAAATATCCTGAAAAAAAAAAAAAAAATTTACCATGAGTTGATCACATTCCATTCACGATGTTTAATTCAGCAATACCCCTCAATCTACTGGCAAATGTCAGCTGTCTTGTTCAAAGTGATTTCTCACGGACTTTAGTCACTTTTTTAGTGTACTCATGATGAAGCATTTATAGATTTTATGTAACACAGTTAAGTCACTGTGTTAATTTTTTGGAAACTGTTTATGTAAATGATTATGTCCATGATTCTCACATCAGGATAATAAGGAAGTATTACAAAATAGTTGCTACAGAAAAAAATACTATGGATCTGAGAATTGAGAACCACTTGTTTAGATTAATTTATCTTGATTTCAGCCATTAAGATCTGTGCAACTGTCCATTTTTATATGAACTTCATAAGAAAGATCGTGCAGAGACCTGGATTCCGTCTGGTTCTGCTACTGTGTGTCCCTGAGCAAGCTATTCACTCTCTTCTCTGTGAATCTGTTTGTCTACCTCTAACATAGAAAATCAGACCAGAACCCCTCCAGAGAATTTTTCATTCTGGTATCTTAGAATTCTAAACATTTTCAAATGTCCTCAGTAATCTTCAAAAACCTGAAAAAGTCAATCATATATATTCTTGGCCACCCTCGAAAAAGCTGGATCTATAATAATCCCATCAGCTCCAGAAAATAATTCATCTTCAGTTCTATGAATACTAAAAACAGGAATTAGACTAAGCAGAAATTAAAAGAAAGCTATCAAATGGAGACACAGGGCCATGCCAGATACACTGACTAGAAGTTTAAATGAAGGGGTTTCTTCCTTCCTACAGTGCAACTGCTCTTCAGACCTTCTGGAATGGTCCTTCAAATGAAAACCTGATATTAGGACAGGAAGTCCAAAGAAAAGACTACAAGTAGAATAAAAAAGACACCCACTGGCCAGACCCTGGGGATTTCAAGGGGCATCCTGCCATTCTTTGCTCCGAACTGCCAACTTCTATCCACCAGGATGAAGACAACTTTCGCTTCCATTTGCAGAGAATTCAATTAGTGGAATTTTTAATGGTCTCTCCTGGATGATTTTCTTTGTTGTCACTAACTCTGTTAAGATCTAAGCCCCTGAAAAAACCAAGGTACTGGAAAGGTAGGAAGCAAGCAGATCCAGAGTCACCAGGTCTATCAGTGGAAGAGATTCTCTTTTAGATCTCCTAAGCTTCAGTACTTCCCTAGTGGCTCAATAGTTAAAGAATCCACCTGCAATGAGGGAGACCTGGGTTCCATCCCTGGGTTGGGAAGATTCCCCTGGAGAAGGGAACGGCTACCTACTCCAGTAGTCTGGCCTGGAGAATTCCATGGACAGAGGAGCTTGGCAGGCCACAGTCCACAGGGTTGCGATGAGTCAGACACGACTGAACAACCTTCACACACTCACAAGCTTTGGTACAACCCTCATCTCTCTCTTCCACACCCCTCTCTGATGAAGCTGGGACACATCTCAGCTTCATGGGAAACAGAGAAATTATGTCTTGGATTTCAGAGAAGCATTAGAAATGGAGGTCCAAACAGGGTTCCTGAAAAGCAAAGTCATCATCAACTACATTTCTGCAACATGACAGGGACTAATCAAGCATTTCAATGTTGATAAAAAATCTTTTAAATTAAAATGCTATGAAGCCTATTAAGCGTACATGGAAAATCTGTAACAGTATGTACATACTTTGCAGCTTATACTTTATAAAGAAAGATTTTTGAACAACTTTTTTTGTATGTATTTGCTCTTTAGGAATCAAAAAAAAAAAAAAAACCCCACAAAAGCTTATGAGGCAAATAATGGAATACAGATATTGAGAAATACCCATTTCACTCCTTGCAAACTGCGCACATGACCCCTGGCTCTGCAGCTTGCAGCCAGAACACTCGGGGAATGCTGAGCATCCGACGCAGCACTGCGGCCTCACCTGCCGGGCGTAATGTTCTATCTCCTCCGCTCTGTTCCGATACCAGTCCATCACCTCCGCCACCGCCAGCCGGGCGCTTCGGTACCTCAGCAGCGCGGGCTGTGCGGCATACAGGAACTCACTTTCATCCGGAAGACTTGGCTCAACCACCCTTCTGCAGGGCACAGAGAGAACAAATAACTGGCTGAGATGCTGGGGGAGGTGAGTGTATGAGGGAGAAACAGAGGGGGACAGAGACAGGGAGAGAGCAGTGACTGAGACTGGCAGGATGGATGGATGGACAGACACACTTGTGGGAAGGTGTGTTTGTGCGTGTTTTCCTATATGCACAGGCACACAAGATAAATGGGAAAACTAAGGCAGGATGCCTTAGTTTCCTATTAGTTCTTCCAATTAAAAAAAAAAATCAGGACAGTAAATTTAAAAAAAATATATGCCCCAAATCAATCAAGCAAGTATTAAATAAAATCAGACACACCCTGGGTAGCTTTAAAATGCGGCATACCTGCCACAGGCCAACTAAATCGCAATGACTGTGACGGCCAGCCAGGCTGAGTTTAGTAAAGACACCCCGAGGTGATTCTGAGCCAAATGTAAATTAAAAAGCCTTCTTTCCCAACTTCATAAAAACAAGAGGAAAATATGCCTTATTTATGTTGCTAATATAACTTTAGGTATCAGCAACACAGTAATGCACTGGTATTTACAAAGTTAGGAACTACTCTAGACTATCTGCCAACAGGAGGGAAAGAAACAACACTAAAGGAAGGCATACAGGGAAACCATCACAGGGATCACGGATTATGAGGCGTTTTTACGAGGATGCTGCTGGCCAATTCCCTTCAATGGTTAAGAACTAAAAAAGAAAAAAATAACAACTTAAACTAAGATATTTCAGATATAAATAGGCGGAAAGACCATGTTCCATTAGGGATATTCATTCATCTAAAGTAAGTCGGGAGTGCGTTGCCATTCCCTTCTCCAGGGGATCTTTCTGACTCAGGGATCAAACGCAGGCTTCCCGCAAAGCAGGCAGATTCTTTACCACTGAGCCACCAGGGAAGTCCCTAAAGTAAGCCAGTAAACAACAAGTGGTATAATTATTACTAATATAAGGGAATGTGCTTTTGAGTCAGCACTGAAATGCAATTCTATCACTGAAAGCTGTGAAATCTTGCAAAAATTAGTTAAAACTAGTCTAAGATTCATTTTATTCATGTCAAAAATGGGGAATAACACCAGGCAAGAATTTTAAAATAATATAAATAAAATATACAGAGAATATTGTCTGGCACAGAGCAGGTGCTTAACTTTTATTTATTTAGGTATTCTTTTCATTGGAATTATTAGCTGTTTTAATATCTGACCATACCCAAAGCTCACAAATATTTGGGTGTTTTATCCACATGACTTAGACAACCTACTGTAGTTACAACTGGGTAGTCATTTAACTAGTTTCACAACTGTCATTAACATCTGACCTGTGATTTCTCCTCATCTCTGACACATAAAAGTCACACCCGATCTCCTGAAATCTTCCCATTTCAGGGGAAAAATACCCACAAGCAATGTAAGAGTTCCTTTGACATATTTTTTTTTCAGTCCTTAACTTCCTGCCCTCTCAGCATGGTGAATTTGAACCTTTCCTCCTTCTGGAAACATGCTTGTCTTCTGTTCCAGCACGCCACACCATTATGCCGTACTGTCAAGCCACACACATCCCATCCTCCTGGCTGCGCCTTCTCACAGTCATCTTCGCTAGACTCTCCTCCCAGAGCCAGCTGTTAAATACTACCTCTTCCAAATTCTCCAGCTCTCCTGTCATCTCACTATACTCTCTCTAGGTCTCCTGGTAGACTCTGCAGTATAAATTCACCAACATGTTTTCACCCCTAACCCAGACTTCACTTGAAAGCACCAAAATTCTCCTTCTATTTGCTCTTAGGCATTTCAAATGCAACAAGATCAAAACTGAATTCACGCTATCTCGAGGAAATAGTTATCTTTTTTAAAACAGAAACATGATTCTATCATCCTCGTGACTATTTGTATAGCCTGTCATCTGCCTTAGAATATTCTAGCCTCATCTTGGTGCCAGTGTCACTTCTGTCCTGTACACTTCAACAATACAGGTCTTATTTTCAGTCCTTAAAGGGGCCCTCGCCTTGAGCCTCCCAAACGTTCTTCCCTCTCTTAAAACACTCCCTTCCCTCATAAGCCAAACTCACCGTCCACTGAGCTAAATCTTTCGAACTCAGATTGGACACCTCCAAATCTCAGACTTCACACCACTCCCTCCTTGATCTCCACAAAGGTTAGGTCCCCCAGTGGCCCCTGTGCTTCACTTTCATAACACTCATCACATTCGTAATTTATCGCAGCAGCATCTTTCCTGCGAGATGATACACTTCATGAATACAGAAACATGTTTTTCTTCCTTCAGTGTTCTTGAATCGAGCAGAGGACAGGATTACAGCAGATCCTTGAGCGACATGAGTTTGAACTGTGTGGGTCCACTTACAGTTTTTTTTTCCAACAGTAAATACTATAGTACTACGCCACCCATGGGTGGCTGAATCCATAGATGGGGAACCGCAGGTATGGAGGGAAGATGGATTATAAATCATAGGCAAACTTTTGACCTCACTGAGTGTCAGGCCCCACTAACCCCTTTGCTGTTCAAGGGGCAACTGTAAATGAAAAAGCCACAAGGTATCCTGTAACCTCACTTGCAGATACAGAGAATAGACTGGTAATTGCCAGAGGTGGAGGGTGCAAGGTGGGAGAAATGGTTAGGGGGTAGGGGAGAGGCAATAAAATGGATGAATTAAAAAAGAAATGTCCTGCAAATCTGTATCATCTTCAAAAGCATCTTCTCTTCTGTCAGCCTTTTCCTAGCTTTTCATTTTTACAGTTTTAAGAGACCCAGCACAGCAAGTTTAGCTTACTATTGTCTGAGAAGAAATGCCCTTATTCCTTCTTATCTCCTTCTCAGAATCATTAAAAGGCACAGGCTAAGGAGAACTGGGAAGCATCAGGTGACTGGAACAGGGCTCTCCTCAAAAAGCCCCATCTTAAAGTGAGGACCACACACCTTCCCTCCTACTGTATCCACTGGCATCAACCTCCCACCTTTTTCAACTTATCTCCATCTTCAATCTCTCATTACCCATGCTAACTGTGGATTTCCAGTTAAATATGGCTGATACATACCATGCATTAAGCTCCACACTTTCCTGAAATGACACTGAAATGATGGTAAAAGATTAAAGGGGAGTGGGGGTCACGTAAATGCTCAAAAAGGAAGGGAGTATATGGAGCAAAAGAAACAAAACCACTATCTTCCACTGAAGCAAGTCCACAGATAACAGGCAGGACTAAAAACATCAAAAAGTAGCTATACAATTCTGTTATTCAGAGACTGGAGTAAATAACAGGACAATCCTTTAAAAGAATTCAAAGTAGTTGCTTCAGGAGAGCAGGATACAAAAAAGGGGAACAAAGGAGTATGACTTTTGCTTTTTTAACAAGATTTGTAGAAAATCTTAAACTTTTAATCTATTTGCAACTACACAGAACTTTAATAAAAATTTTTTAAAAATTTTAAAAGCACATAACAGCAAAAACACAGGGCATTCGATTGCTATTATAATCAAACTCATCAGAGTGAAAAAGGTTAACTAGGAGTTAGATATGCACTCAGATATCAACAGTGAAAGATACAGAATGAAGGGGGACTGCCAACATTAATGCCAACATGAAGAAAGTCCCAAATTTCACTTGCAATGATCAAACTACTGCTTAGGGCTTTTATTTATCATTTATCAGACAGTTCATACACATAGTTTTAAAAAAAAATGTAAAAATATAAGATGACTCTTATCAAATGTAAAAATGAGCAATGAGCATTTACCTGACTTTGAGGAGTAAGGCATAAAGGGATTCAATGCCCCTTGCACAGGCTTTCAGCCCCACACCTCATCACCCACAAGCTTCTGTAGACCTTGATGCCTCAATGTTCTGAGGCTTTCTATGGTAAAGTCTTATAAAAGTGAAAATTAAAACTGAATCAAGAACAAAACTGCACACATACCACAATAACAGCTATGAAAAACACACCTGTACATGTCAAAGACTGAAAAGGAATGTCTCAGAATGAAAAGAGTAGTTACATAAGGACCACTTATAGAGTAACTCCTTGGTAGCCATTCAATATTTTTCCATTAAATTTTTCAACATACCTTGAGTAAAGTCAAGCTGTTAAAAAAAGTCCCTCAAACTCTCAAGCAGGGACCACCATCAAATAAACCACCACCCACCACACACCACCTGCATTGGGCCTTCTACTCATCCATCCTACAAAGACATGAAGAGCTCTCCCACTGGCTCATTCTTACCTGCACTCCAGCTTCTCACACCAGTCTTCATCTCGGTGCTTATGTTCGTGCCAAGGAACGATCATCAAGGAATCACCGTCATAACTAAAAATATCAAAAAAAAAGCACGTACATTTAAAATACACATTACCTCAGTGACTGGAAACACAAGGAACATAATCCAAAAGTAATCCTATAAGCTTAAACCTCCAAGATTTCTTTTTATGGTATCTTAAGTAGTACATGATACATATCATATACAATAGACAAATAAAAAATACAAAACTGCTGATTTCTCTTTGATCATAAAATGGTTCAAAAAGAAAAGGGAAATTTAAAACAAAAATGTTAACAAGAAACTAAAGGTGGTATGGCTGTGAGTACACTCAAACATTCTAAAATATTTATCAAAACTCCGTATTTTGTGTTTTTAATGCTAACATAAATGGTCCCCTGCTCTCAAACACTGTACAACCTGACTTCCTGTGATCACAGAACTGTTCTCTAACTGGGTTATCCAACACAGTAACTGCTAAGCCACATATATCAATCACTTGAAATGTGACACTGATACAAAGAAACTTTTAATACTATTTAATTTTAATTTATTTTATTTAAAATTTAAATAGCTACATGTGGCTGGTAGCGCCTATACTGGATATCTTAACAGCCAGAACTGAAGTGAAAGTCGCTCAGTCATGTCTGACTCTTTGCAACCCCGTGGACTATACAGTCCATGAAATTCTGCAGGCCAGAACACTGAGTGAGTAGCCTTTCCCTTCTCCAAGGGATCTTCCCAGCCCAGGGATTGAACCCAGGTCTCCCGCATTGCGGGCAGATTCTTTACCAGCTGAGATACCAGGGACCAGGCTAAGAGGACCTAGCTAATAATCAGAGTGAAGAAATAATTCTGCAGGTTAAAATATCACCAATAAATGACAGAAGTAAAATATAAGAGGCAAAGACAAGTCCTGACTGCATGGTGTTAAAAGCAAATTAAAAAGGAAAAATGAAGTAACGATAGTGAAGACAGACAGCAGAGCAAAGTGCTATGAAGAAGAGAAGGAAAGCATAAACCTACCTGTCTTTTAACCAACTGTACAGTACTTGGCACAGGACTTTCTAAAGTGAAGCACTTCAAACCTCACCACTAAAGTACCTGTTAGCTCTAATATTCCATAAATCTATGAAAACAACACAAACATCCTGAACTAAAAATGAAGACAAAAATTCTAAAAACCAATTTCAATCACCTTGCTTTTATAGTGCAATAAAACATCTTATCTCATATTTGCGTATCAATGGTAGTACTCTCCTAAAATTTATCATAGCCTCAGAGAAAGGACTGCACTTTTGTATAGTATGAGGTTTTACAGTTTCTTATCTTCCTAAGCTATGGGACAGGTCTTATACAAAAAATACTTCATAAGCATTTGGGGAAAAGGTAGGAGGATTAGTCTTCATGTAGATAGGAGCAGGAGACTGCTTGGGGGGTTACAAGAAACAGAGAAGCTGTGAAGACCTGGAAATCAGCAGGGTTGATTTATCTATCTATAGCATCATCTATGGGCTTCCTCGGTGACTCAAATGGTGAAGAGTCTGCCTGCAGTGCAGGAGACCCAGGCTAGAGCGTTGGGTTGAGATACCCTGGAGAAGGGATCGGCTACCCACTCTAGTATTCTGGCCTGGAGAATTCCATAAACTGTACACTCCACGGGTCACAAAGAGTCAGACATGACTGCTGAAGTTACTATTACTGTTGCAAATTTTTTGAAGTCAAAGTTCCCTGTTAGATAATACATAAGAAATTTATTATATTGTTTTTAAAAGAGCATTTTACCCACTTTTTAGCTAGCATGCAATGTCTTAGCAAACCAAAGATACATTTCTGAAGGCATGTGACTTCATGGTTTTAAATTTCAGAGTCGTATAGACGATTAATTACAATAAGATACCACAATCACAGTATTTCATTTGTCACCAAGTAAAAAACTATTTTATTTCCTTCCACATCAGTAACTAATACTTTATCACAGATCACTGAATTGGTAGAAAAGATAACATTTGGATACAATGGTGATAATAATGCTCACTCTTCCAACGTAAGAATAAATTGTAGCAATGAATTGATAAACAAGGAAAAAATTAATCCAGCAAACTATTACTGCCTTTTTTAATTAAAGCAGACATGGTTCCATAAGCTACACAAAATGTTTTCCAAAAGACTGAGAAAAATTTATCGTAAATTGAGATTTGCATTTTCTCTATAAAGTACATATTACATATAAGGATTACTACTAAAATGATCAGTAATGGTGTGGGGCTCTGAACAAAGTAACATTTATTTGGTAAATGTTTGGTAAAAAGACTAGAAAAATTTGGTAAAAAGACTAGAAAATTGTAAGACTCTGTCAACCTTCAATAAACTGAAATGGGTAAGAAAACATGCCTATTTTTATCAAAACACACATTAAAGACAAGTTCTGCTCTGAGACTCACTTCGAAAAGCAGGCCTAAAGAGCCTCAGGTTGATGAAGCATGTTTGCTCCATTTTCAGGGCACAGCACAACTAAATGTTTCTACATGTTTTTTAATATGATCACCACTGATGTAATGGTAAGAATACTAACAATAATATATTAGGAATGGTCAACAATAGCATTATTGATTTCTCACTATGGACCAGACACGATACAACACCTAACCTGGTCCTACATAGTGTAGTGGTATTATCCTCCTTAAACTATAATGAGAAACCTGAGACCCAAGTTTACTTGCCTCTCCTCATGAAGAATATAAATGACAGAGCCACGGATTTAAACACAACCTGGCAGAATCCAAAGCTTATCCTCCTGGCTAGTAGACAGCCACCAGGCTAGACAGAGGTACCAGTCAGACTGTGCACAAGCAGAGGGCAACACGAACCTTCTCATATTTTAATTCAGACACCCCAATAAGGACCTTCTATATGCATATTTAAAGGACACATGTAAACTGAGATACAAAACCAGTCTCATCACCAGTAGGATCAGGAAACTAACTCCCACCAAATATGGCTTCATCTTAGGTTTGATCATCAACAGTTACATAAAAACAGAAACGTTTCTGTACTTTTCCTTCCAGGATGCTTATACAAAGCAAGTTATTTTTGGACAAATTTTAGGAGTTTAAGATGCTTGCTATAAAAACACCGTTAAGTTCTTTATCATAAATCAAGTGATAACATTTAAGGAAGACATAGGATTTTTTTCCCCAGGCAGAATATAAATTCCTCAAAGGCAGCATTTTTCCTTGTTTTGTCTATTGCCACATCCTCAAGCCTAAAATGGTGCCTGACATTTAGCAGACTATAAAATAATACGTCAAATGAATTAATGGACACCGCAAAGACTTTTTTTTAGAGTGATCTCATAAGCATATGATCTCATAAGCAAAACTTCAAAATTGGAATGGAGCAATAAAAAGGATTACAGATACACTGAGGAGGTATATTTACATGGAATCTGTGATCTGAGAGTGAGAATAAGAATCCTTTCTTGATACAGATTATCATCCTAATGAAAGGGCAAAATCTATACTGGCGATTGTATACATCTACAATCTAGAGAATTTAACATGTCATGTTATACTGATGGGGGTAAAAAGATTTCAGAATACGTATTTCCCTAAACCTGACCATTCTTTACAATTTGAAATGATTGATTAGTTCTATCATTTGCATCTTGAAAATGCCCAACTTTCAGCTACTTATTCTTTCACACAGTAACAGAATGCTTAATAAAATTTAGAGGAAAACTTTTTATTAATTCTGTTTACAACAAAAATATTAGCCCTGTAAACTGATCACTAAGTGGGTTAGGTAAAAAAACATGGTTTAAAAAAAAAACAAAAAACCCTAGAAAACACAGCTGTTCCTTTCAGAAAGCTGTACAAAGTTTGGTTAGGTGCAAAACTCATTTGAATCTCAGTTCTATAAACACAAAATAACATTTACATACACTTTATTTCATCTTTTTCTTCTATTTCCACTTTGCTAGGGAAGACTGTAAATTTAAATGCATCATTCCCGCTTAAAAAAAAAAATGAAGTACATGGTAAACTTAAATTCAGTTCAGTTCAGTCGCTCAGTCATGTCCGACTCTTTGCAACCCCATGGACTGCAGCACGCCAGGCCTCCCTGTCCATCACCAACTCCTGGAGTTTACCCAAACTCATGTCACAAACATGACATCTCCTTGCAGTTCAAGGGACTCTCAAGAGTCTTCTCCAACACTGAAGTACAAAAGCACCAATTCCTCAGTGCACAGCTTTCTTTATAGTCCAACTCTCACATCCATATATGACTACTGGAATAACCATAGCCTTGACTAGATGGACTGCAAGGAGATCCAACCAGTCCATCCTGAAGGAGATAAGTCCTAGGTGTTCATTGGAAGGACTGATGCTGAAGCTGAAACTCCAATACTTTGGCCACCTCATGCGAAGAGTTGACTCATTGGAAAAGACCCTGATGCTTGGAGGGATTCGGGGCAGGAGGAGAAGGGGACGACAGAGGATGGATGGCATCACCAACTCGATGAACATGAGTTTGAGTAAACTCCGGGAGTTGGTGATGGACAGGGAGGCCTGGCATGCTGCGATTCATGGGGTCACAAAGAGTCAGATACGACTAAGCGACTGAACTGACCGACTGACTAGACGGACCTTTGTTGACACTTAAATTACCTCTTTACAAAATAATGGCTGCTTCTGCTTAATTTCAGGATTCTTTATATTAGAGCCCTGCTCATTGTTTTATTCCAAACAATAAACTTTGCTGGTTTCATCTGAAGCTAACATTTATCTGTCAGCAGGAAAGGAATGACTAACAAGTTGTATTATGTTCAACTATTCTCTCATCAATTATTTCTCACACTAAATATAAATGTTTTATTTCAAAGAAATTTTATCATGAATAAACTCTCAAAAAGTTCTTTTACTCACGTGCTATGCTTTAGAAACAAAAAGCTAAACAGACAGTGTATTGCGATTAATTGCCACCTTTCAGTCACTGATTTAAAGATGTGAAGCTATATTTATTCCCCTTATTTAGCATAGAAGAAAATGTTCTAGAAAAGAAAGGATGAAAATAATAATTGGGCCCTACATGGATAAGTACATGTGACTACCATCACTGAACAAGTCAAACTTGATCAGAAAATCAATGGAAAACCAATTAAAAAACTAGTTGTCACTCAGAACACCAAGGTTGGTAGAAAAAACAATTTAAAGGCATCAGAGTTCTCCTCTAGACCAATGGGATTCAATTTCATTAGTAAGTGGCTTATGAAGCAGAGACTAGGCTAATAAGGTACCCTGAAATTTAACAGCATTCTCAGGTGAGAGCAATGTGTCAAAGATAAACATGAGAAAGAAAAAGAAAAAAACCCACCACGCTAGGACTTGAACTCTCCTTCACCACTAAATCCCTGTGACCCAGATGCCTCATCTATTTAGTAAATATTGTAGCATTCATTAATGCTCAAAACAAAAATAAGACTAGAGCCATGTTTTCTTGAATTCTAATCCAAAAGGTAGAGCATGCTCTTAGACGTCTAATCTGTTAGAACTGTGATACCACCCTGCAGAGCCATGTCATCTTGATCAAGTTACTCAATCTGCATGTGCTTGAATTTCCTCATTAGTCTAATAGGTATAATAAGAATCTGAATTTGCGAAGGATCAAATTAGAACACAGAAGGCCTTTTGAACAGTACCTCATATATATTAAGCACTCAGCAGCCATAAAAAGCAGCAGGATTATGAATACCACCAAGAAGGTTTTTCATGGGTAGTGAAATACAGGATATATGTGACTGGTTGCCATTTCAAGATCTACTATATGATAAATAGTAACACCACATTAATGATCATACGAATGATTATATTTACAAATGCCTAACGGCAATAAACCCCACTGACATCACATTGGGTGGGCACCTGGCCAGTGCAATAAATAGTGACAAGAAAATCTGAGGAGCTGATTTAAAAGGTAGTAGTAAAAGCCACAGGCTTCCCGGGGGCTTGGTGGTAAAGAATCCATCTGCCAAGCAGGAAGACACAGGTTCAACCCTGCATCAAAAGATCCACTGAAGAAGGGAATGGCAACCCACTCCAGTATTCTTGCCTGGAAAATCCCATGGACAGAGGAGCCTGGCGGGCTACAGTCCATAGGGTCACAAAGAGTCAGACATGACTTAGCCACTAAACAACAAGTGCCACAAGGCATTATCTCTCTCCCAAATGATTGCAATCGTTTGAAAATATTTAACCATGAACAAAGGATGATTTGATTATTTCTAAGGAGAAATAGTCATAAATTGTTAAAGTTTAACGGAAAGCCACAAACTTCAATGGAGAATCATTGAAGAAATTCCCAGAAAAGCTAATTATAAGTAACTGAGAAAGGATGATATTCACATAGGTACTTAATGCCAATACAACAAGGGGTGAAGGATGAATAGAGACATCAACGATATGAAAATCCCCCTCTGTACCACCAACACTCCCCCCAGCCCCTTGAACAAATGACTGATTCTGAAGAAGAGACAAGTGAAGGTACTCAGAAAAAGGAAGACGACCTTTCCTTGCTGCCTGGAGAGTCACCAGGAAAGAAAGGGCGATGATACTGTGAGATCCAAAGTCTGAGTCAAGTAAGAATTGACAAGGACTATTCTCACACTGGAGAGAACTTTCCTTGCTACCTGGAAAGTCACTAGGAAAGAAAGGGTGATGATACTGTGAGATCCAAAGTCTCTAAATCAAATAGGAATTGACGAGGACTATTCTCACACTGGAGAAAATTTTCCTTGCTACCTGGAGAGTCACCAGGAAAGAAAGGGCGATGATACTGTGAGATCCAAAGTCTGAGCCAAGTAAGAATTGGCGAGGACTATTCTCACACTGGAGAGGCCCAAAACTACACGCCCTCGACTATCAAAGGGAGGTAATAGGAGAGAAACCCAATCAATTTCATTCTATGTTCTGTGTTACTTAGACTGACCAGAACCGGTAGAGAGAGTAAGTGTAAGGCCTTTATTTCACATTACTTCCAGATAGCAACACAATAAAATGCACAACAAAGATAAAGTGTATGACATCTGAACTCAACAATTATAAAACTAATGAAATATACCAAAATATTCATGAATTGTATCAACACACATTATAAACCCTGATCCTATATCAGGCTGTGGTGGTAACAGAGTTTGAACAAAAAGTTAGGGAAAGAATTTTTTATCTGCTTTTTATTCCTGTCACCAAATAAAACAGCACAAATTATGCTCATGCAAATCCTAAGCCATAGCAAGACTGATTTCCTTGTCACTGCCCTTCAAAATCTCTGCATATTCCTGCTTATAGACGTGCACTGAACGGACATTTCACACACTATCTATAAAGTTATCCAACCTTGTCTGGCCTATAGCCGACACTTAGAAAATGCTTACAGTCTGTAAGAACAACTATAAAATTCTATATTATTATACACACACACACACACACACACACACAAAGTCAGCAATCTTGAAAGACAGACAGCATCCTAACTCATAAAATCACACAACTACAATGCTGCAGATAGGATTTGAATCCAGGCAAGTCTGGTTCCAGAGTCTCTGCTCTCAGACACTAGGATGTCCTACCTATCTGAACCCCACCTCTTCTAGCTTAAATTCCAGCTTTTCTCAGGTGTTTCTATGACCATTCCAGTCTGGGTTGCTTTCTTCCAGGTCCCAATTCTCACTATTAACAACTGAACAATTCTCCTGGCATTTATTTCTATTTAAACTTATGATAATATACATAAGACGGTACATTTGTCTTATGTTTCCATGGAGTTCTTTAATTTCCTAATACATATTTTGTATCCACACTAAAAGTAAATATTCCTTTCTCGTAAACACTCCTTTGCATCTACCACAACTCCCAGCAATGTTACATGCACAGCAAGTACATATAATCATTTTAACTAAATTTATATAAAGGCATTATTTCATTTAATCTTCAAATACACAGTAAGTACTGTGATCATAAATTTGCAGGAAAGTAATAAACTCTATGAGCTTAACATTCATCACTGACTGAATGAACAAATAAATGATTCAATGATCAGCAGAAACATATCCACTGATACTCTCTTTAATTCTAAAAGCAGAGCTCTCAGAAACAAATACCACAAAAAAGTTTAAGAACTAGAAATATAAGATTTAGTCAAGATATAAATAAATAATGAATGGAAAATATAAAAGTCAACTGAAGAAGAAGGCTCCAGAGCAAAGAGTGTATACCTAACTCTTTGAGCACTGACCTCACTGCTCCTATAATTATCTGCATGCATGTCTTTCAGAGTAGGAGCACTTTCTACCCCGAGTCCCGAACTCACAGAAGGATCACAGCAAAATGATTCCATCAAGTAACTAGAAAACTTCTTTAAGGAAGGAAATATTGTGTGATTCTAAATCTTGAAAAACTCTTCAAAGAAAGAAAAATGTATATTTCAGAACCAAGCTGTATAATGGAAGTAGGAAGAAAAAAATGTGGATATGTTATGTAAAAATAATACAGCACTTTAACCTCATCTAAACAGATAGAAAAGTAGTATGATTCATGGTATGCCTATTTATAATGTTTTCTTTAACTGTGTCAATCAACATACTATTCATTGAAGGAAAAAAAAAAACCCGAAACCTTCTCTGACGTTCCCAGACCAAGCAGCTTACCAGACTCTCCTCCATATTACTAAACCCTGCATGTACTTCTGTTACCACCGTCAGTGCACTCAGTTACAACTATCTATTTATGTCCTGCTCCTTTACTAAACTGTAAGCTCCTTCAAAGCTTTAGTGATTTTCATATCCTTTGTTCAATACCTGACATGCATTTAAACCTCACTAAATATTTAATGGATGGATGGATGACGGACAGACTGAAGGATGGATGGATAAGTCTGAATAAATAAATGAAAAAACAAAGCTACCCCAAAACCACAGGAGTATTTAAATCTCAAGATTAATATGCTTTCCCTGTAGCTGAAGACTTTGGTAATGTACCTGAGGCTTATTCAAACACTTCTGGTCTCTAAAATGGACCATACAACGCCCTCTCTCACACCCAGGCCTGAGCAACATCGCAGCACTGTGCACCGCAGCTGCCTCGTGGCCTGCGTGCAGGAGTACAAGGCAGCACAGAGACCGGACTGTCCTCAGCTTCTCATCAACAAAGAAGCACAAAGACCGTTCGCGCTGAGATGCTGCTGTACAAGTCCATCTACAGCCTTTTCATCATAAGCCTCCTAAGTCGAGGCCGAGTTACACTGCAGACCGACAATAATCATGACTGAAGCGAAAACACCGGAAATGAAGAGAGCGTGCGAGGCCCTGGTGTCAACTCCACAGGCTGTGACTGGGAAGACGATGGTGCGGGGGTTGCTGTGCAAGTTATTCTAACACATCGCTACTGCTGATGAGCTTCAAAGCTAAACTGGAGATGGCAGGAAGACAAAGAAAGCAAAACACTGGAGCATTTGAATGAAATGAGTCATGCTTCATATAGATTCTTAAGTACATAATAAATACTCATTCACAAAAAGACAGGAAGTTTAGAATGTGATCAGGGACCTGACCCTGGAATAAAAAGACTCCCAATTATTCACAAAGAAGAAAGCAATTTCAAATAAATACCCCTGTACCTGCATTGCTAGATCACATTCTATAAAGTTCAGATTTAAAAACCCCTTCAGATGAATTTACTCTATTACAAATTCAGAAACCTATGCAGATCAACTGCACAGAGAAACTAGCCTCAAAGTACATGTGGTAAGTTACCTGGTGAAACACAGAGGTGTGACTGGATAAACCAACAGAATTCGGGAAGACAAAGCATGCTCCAAAACAACTGAGGTAAAAACTCTACCAGCAAGATGAACAAACCTAAATCTCTGGTATCCAGTAAAAAAAATACCAGGTATGCAAAAAAAAGCAAGAAATTATGGCCCATAACCAGGAGAATAATCAATTTCTAAGAAATACCAATAACAGGATAAGGGGGGAGAAAACTTTAAAAGACCCAAATCTAACTCCTAGGAATAAAAACTTCAGTAGCTAAGATGAAAAACACACTAATATCATCAATAAGAGACACTGAAAAAAAATTTGTTAACTTTTTTACTAAAAAAATTAGTAAACAGGAACTATCCAAAATAAAACATGGGTGACAAAAAGACTGGAAAATAAAAATCAAAAACAAAAAACTGAGACAAATGAAGTGGCTAACCTAAATGCAAGTGGAGTCCCAAAAAAGATGATGGATACTGGGGACGGAAGAGGAAGAAGAAAAATACTTGAAAAAATAACAGACCTGACTTTCCTAAGTTTAGTACAGTAGACCCAAGAAGATGTAGACCTCGGAGATGTCGTGGGTTTGGTTCTAGATCATGGCAATAAAGTAGTATCACAAAAAAAAACAAGCCACGTGAATGTTTTGGTTTCCCATAAACATAAAAGTTGGGACTTCCCAGGTGGCTCAGTGGTAAAGAATCCACCTGCCAAGCAGGAGATGTGGGTTCGATCCCTGGGTCAGAAAGATACCCTGGAAAAGAAAATGGCAACCTACTCCAGTATCCTTACCTGAGAAATCCCATAGACAGAGGAGCCGAGCAGGCTCCAGTCCATGGGGTCACAAAGAGTCAGACAGGACTGAGAGATTGAACAACAAACATAAGTGTTTACACTATGGTGTAGTCTATCAACTTTGCAATGGAACTATCTAAAAAATAATGTACATACCAAAGTCTTAAAATACTTTTAGCTTAAAAAAAGCTAACCATCATCAGAACCTTCAGCAAGTCCTAATGTTTTTTAATAGTAACAAAGATCACAGATCATATGACAAATAATGAAAGAGTGTGAAGTATTGCAGAAGTTACTAAATTGTGAATACCAAAGTGAGCAAATTCTATTGGAAAAAATGGCAACAACAGACTTGCCTGATTCAGGGTTGCCCAAATCTTCAATTTGTAAAAGATACAGTATCTGTGAAGCACAATAAAGCAGAGTGCAATAAAATGAGGTCTGCCTGTAAATGGTCTAAGCATGCCAATTAAAAAGCAGAGACTGACAGATAAAAGGGCAAAATTATATTCTGTCTATAACAAACATTTTAAATATAAACATCCAAAATGTCATTGTACAGTCAGCATTAGAAAAAAATAAGAGAGGCACTTAATTCAAAGAACATCAGAAATCTGATTTCTGTTGAGAAGAAAAGTTCTTTATACTTTTCCAGAGTTTAGGTACAATAGTCCTCATAAACCACTGCACATGTTTAATTGACAAAACCAAGCTGTCCTGTTAGAAGTCAGGGTGGTTCTCATGGGTAAGGTGAGCAGGACGGGGTTCATTTTATAACAATTCAAATTGCCCATTTATGATGTTAATTTTCCTATATCAACAATACAGCTGCTGATAAAGTCAATAAAAAATGAATAAAAAGTGAAATTAAAAACTTTGTTTAAAACAATGCTCAACTTTCTGATTAACAGTCCAAAATCGCAGGTACCCAAAACCAGGTAAGGGGCGCTGTCCCAAATGAGAAACCAAAGCATTGGCAGCATCAAGGAGGAATAGTCCCTGTTACAGTTTTATATTTTGCTTATTCATCAGTCCTTTGCAAACCTACTTAACACACTTGAAAATAAAATATGCCTATTATGACATTCTTCTCATCAACCTGGGCCAAAAACTGCTGTTGCTACTGCTACAGCCATACTTGCTATTAACACAACCACTGCTGTACACTGAATGCTGATTATTTGCCAGGAACTCTGCAAGGTAATACATCTCAGGCTACTGAACCATTACCATACCTTTACAGTTTCCCCCATTTCACACTTGACAAAACTCAAGTTCAAAGAATTTAAGGGACTTCCCAACAGTAACACAGCTAGGAAGTTCAGAACCAGGACAGACACCCCTATTCTGACTAAGGCCTTTGCTCCTTCCAGTGTATCATACCATCACTCCTCCGTATCAAGCATGTGTCAGTACCATGCATGTGATCCCAACATTTACACAGATTGTGGGTTTTTTCCATAGCTATGACATACAGTACCTAAACTTTTAAGATTAAACAATGGAACATACTGAGGTCAAAACATTTAAAATAATGTATATGCTTCTGTCTACAAAATATCAGTGCGACTCTTAAATTTATTTTTTATTTTAAGGATAACTGCTACACAGAATTGTGTTGGTGTCTATCAAAATCAACATGAACCAAAAAAAAAAAAAAATCAACATGAACCAACCATAGGAATACACATGTCCCATTCAATGTGACCCTAACAGACTTTTACTTATTATAAATACAATATTTAAACAAGATGGCCTATGTTAGAAATTAGAAAAAGTGCATCCCAGAGTTATTTATATGTTAATTAAATATATGTGATAAAGAGATTCACAGCTGTTACAGGCAAGTATTTACATATTAATGAAATCTTGACAAGAAAAGACATTGTGTGATCAAAAAGAATTATAGGGACTATTTCCCGAATGGTAATTTCACCATTCAGAAGATGTTATCTACTTAAAGGTCCCATGTTCTGAAATTATTGGTCAAGGTATTTAAAGTTTGGAGGAAAATGAATAATGAAAGAAAGATCCCACTCAATGAAAAGACTATCATTTGGTATCTCTAAGTAATGCTGGATCTAGTAAGGAGAATGCAATAGTTTTTTTAATTAAAAAAGTACCCTCTCAAAGATATTTTTAATTTCAAATAAAGTCAAATTTAACATCATGCTATATGCCTTAAATTATACAGTGCTATACGTCAATTATATCACAATAAAACTGGGGAAATCATGTTTAAACTGTATTAAGCCACATTAAAAACACATGACAATAGTATACATACACTAAAGTAATAATGCATTTAACAATTATTTTTTAAAATAATTTCAGGACATATTTCTTCATTTGTTGCTGTTGTTCAGTCACAAAGTGCTATCCAACCCCATGGACTGCAGCATGCCAGGCCTCCCTGTCCTTCACTATTTCCTGGAGTTTGCTCAGAGTCATATCCATTGAGTCAGTGATGCTATCTAGTTATCTCATCCTCTGCCACTCTCTTCTTATTTTACCTTCAATCTTTCCCAGCATCAGGGTCTCTTACAATGAGGCTTTTCAAATCAGGTGGCCAAAGTATTGGAGCTACAGCATCAGTCCTTCCAGTGTATAGTCAGGGTTGATTTCTCCCCTAATGCTTCTCAAAATTTTTCCCTGAAAGTAGGATAATAATCCCTTTTCTGCTTATCACACAGATATGCTATGAGAATTGTATATAAGTCATAAAATTCACTTGCAAATTTTTTTATATTTCATAATCATGAACTGTTCATCAAATAGAAAAAGAAATAATAAATCATTACAGCTTCATTTCTTTAACACTTCTCAGAAGAACAAAGATATAATAAATATTAACATACTTTCCAAGGTTCATAAAAAATTTTTCAAAAATGTTTGCTTACCCCTTCATAATCAATAAAATTGCCCTACATCTATTTTGTTGCTTTAAATTAATGGAAAGACAAGAACTAATTAAGTCAAGATCTAAGATGCCCACAGTGCCAGGAGACATACAAACCAATTCTCCCACCTCCAACCCCAGGCTCTGCGTTCCCAGACAAGAGAGGCTCTTGGGCCTTTCCTTCCGATCCAACCACGAGGTTACTTTGGGATTCAGAAACTGCCAGCATTCTATAGCATGCTGCCTGTATGCGTCTATATTGACAGTCACTGCAGACGGCCACATACTTACTTCAAGCCTAGAATATAAACCAATTTGTTGTTCTTTGCTCATAGCAGTTCAGAAATAAACTGCACATATGGGAATTGAATTTTAATTAGGTAACTAATCAATTTCTCAATTTTAAAGGGAAAAGAAACACTTTTATGTTTCTCTCTATAATCAAAAAAGTGATGGCAATGCTTCAGTCTTTCCATAAAGAAAGCTGAGCATCGAAGAATTGATATTTTGAACCGTGGTGCTGGAGAAGACTCCTGAGAGTCCCTTGGACTGCAAGGAGATCAAACAGTCAATCCTCAAGGAAATCAACCCTGAACATTCATTGAAAGGACTGATGCTGAAGCTGAAGTTCTAATACTTTGGTCACCAGATGCAAAGGACTGACTCATTGGAAAAGACACTGATGCTGGGAAAGATTGAAAGCAAGAGAAGAAGGCAACGACAGAGGATGAGATGGTTGGCTGCCATCACCGACACGATGGACATGAGTTTGAGCAAGCTCTGGGAGTTGGTAATGGACAGGGAGGCCTGGTGTGCTGCAGTCCATGGGGTTGCAAAGAGTTGGACACAACTAAGCAACTAAACTGAATCTTTCCATAATTATTTCATCATACAGGATATAGTTTAGATGACATTTCATCTGTTGCTGTTCAGTTGCTAAGCTGTGTTTGACTCTTTGTGACCCCACGGACTGCAGCACACCAGGCTTCTCTTTCCTTTACTATCTCCTAGAGTTTGCTCAAGTTCATGTCCACTAAGTCAGTAATGTTATCCAACTAGCTCATTCTCTGTCTCCCTCTTACAACAACAGCAACCAAAAAAAAAAAAAAGGTGGAAAAAGAATACTCAATAACAACTGCTTTTTAAACTTTTCAGAGAAGAAAAAAGAAATCATTATGATCAGGACTGGGCAACATAAAAATGTAAGTAAAAAGAGTTCCGTAATCATTTACTGGAAAACCTCTGCATTGATTTTCAATTAATACGTTAGTTGGGAACATCTTCTGTACTCTGTGACTCAACAATATGTGAAAGGACTTCAGGTAAAGTATTTATTCAAATGACTCTCACCTATTCAAATGACTCTTTCCTATTCAAACTTCTCTGTATCAAAAAAAACCACACTCAATCTTCAAGGCCTAGTCAAACTTTACCCTGCCAAGAAGGCTTTCTTGATTTACCGTCTTTGTACCAAAAAGTAATCTCTCCCGTCTATACAGCTATCTATACACCTATGACACGCATTTTAACTTTATGGTAATTATTTCTATACTCAACCTGTTTGATCTTCCCTACTAGATTCTAATTTATCTACAGACAGTGATCACATCTGACTAATAAATTTGTCTACCTATTTAATCTAATATAATGACTTTGCTTGGTACATAAATATTCCCTAAATTTTTATTGAAATAACTCAAAATTTTATTTGACTCATTCACCTTCTTAAAACTGTTCTTTCAATGAGAATGAAATAATAAGGAAATTTAGAATTGCTTCAGTTTTTAAATCAGTTTCATATGTACTCATGATTAATTATAAATTTCACTGAAAAAAAAGGTTAAAACTAAAAAATCAACATATGTTTCACAAGAAATATTACAGTAACATATTTCTTATAGGAGAAAAAGCTCCAGAATATGCTTAAAACCACCAATAATTGACTCTGGTACTGTTTTCTGTTGCCTTTCAAAAAAAAAAAAAAGAGAAAAAAAAAATTAGGCAATAGTTTATCCCCTGAATCAAAAACTGCTTAGAATCAACTTTGATGAAAAAGACAGTTCAAATTATTTCATCTCTGAAAAAATCACAAACATAAAATATCAAAATATCACTAATTTGAAACTCAAAGTATAGGAAAAAGGTAAACTCTTACCTACCTTTCAGTTGTGAAGAACAGGAATAATGTCATCTGATCTTTTAAAGGTAAATTCTTTATTTGATTTATATGATTTAAGTTAAAAGGTAAATTATTTTTATGTAAATCAAGTCTGTCCTGAAAATTCTAATAAAATGCATATTGATGTTTTGCTTTTATAACACAAATTTTGTGTTGTTGGAGAAACAGGAAAAGTCTTCATATTTGGCTATTCAAATCCAAGATTTAGAAGACAAAGTATCAGAGGAGAGATATTAGAAGTTCTCTTCATTTGGATGCCCTCTTTATCACCAAAGGATGAAGAAGAGGCTCTCCACAGGGAATCAGTCAATAATGGTGCTATAACGTCCCACCCTGAACCAGAACTCACATTCATCCTTCATTTAAGAAATACTTTTGCAGCATAAATAGAAACATGGCCCACAGGTGGCCAGCCACTCTAAATCTTGTGATATTAATTTTACTAAAAGTGTATTATGCCTTGAGGACATTATGCCAGTCACAAAAAGACAAATACTGTACGGTCAAATTCATAAAAGAGAAAGTAAAATGGTGGTTGTCAGTGGCTTGGTTCAGAGAAAAATGGGGAGTTGCCATTTAATAGGTTTGTTTCCCATGATGGAAAGCACTCTGGAAGCTGGGTGCACAACAATGTGAAGGTGCTTAACACCACTGAACCATACACTGACACATGGTCAAGTAGGTTAAATTTTGTACATACTTTACAATTTTAAAAAAAAAGATTAAATAAAAAGTAATATGAAGGTCAAATGGCCCTAATGGCCCCTATGCTTAAAACTGAGTCAAAAATACACACGCCAAAAGTATGACCCACAATGATACACTAATGACATACATACAATCACCCTAAAGACAACAATAGAACTGCAACTAGTTTATTACCTTGCTTGCAGTATGGAAACTCAAAGACAGGTTTCCTTTCCAGACTGGTTCAAAAAGAATGCTTCTGTGTACATTTTACTTACTTTGCTACACCAATCCCTGTTTTCCAGATTTCTTCACCTAACTATCATTCAATCATCTGACAGTCATTACATTCATCACTATATTCAAAGCACTTGATTGTGAAATATTTTTTAGCCTGGTCATAAAAGAACAAAATAAAATAAACTTGCCACAGGATACTAGCGACCTCTGAGGACAAAAACATATTCCAAATTGGTCATCCAAAGGCTTTCTAGTTTGCAGGGAGTGACAAAGACTTATCGATGAAAAAAGGATGCAAAACTTATTTACCAGATAACATTTCCCAATGAAAATGAGAAAATTTCTGGGGACTTGGATTTCTGGTGCATTATCACGTAGGGTAGAGAGCATCAAGGGAACTAAGGCCTGAGAAAAAGCAGGAATGACTGAGGGTTAGCAAGCAAATGAAATGCTGGGACAAACACACAAGTTAAACGAAAGTACTTGTGGCACAAAGGGGCCTGGATCTGCAAGTCACAGGGAAGAGACTTCCGTGCATTGGTTTGCCACACAATTTATCAGACTGCTTTGCAAGGCTATTCTAAATGAAGGTGGGGATAAGTACTTTTTACCCTGTAGGATAGAAGCAGTTTTAAATATAGGACTAGGTATATACCAATCTAAGATTAGGTTAACATTCTATTCTCTCTAAACAACTGGTAACAAAATTTTTCACTCAGCCACTTCTTATTTTCTGCCTTAGTGATATATCACATAAATTGCTGTGGAACTGAAAGGTAGAGAACAGTCAGAATTAAGTCAGTAAATAACACAAGTAATCTCAAACCCTGAAAAGGAAATGGAAATGTCTAAAACACATTTCGCACAAGCACAGCCCACCTGCATATTATAGCAGATTTTTCACAGTCAAAATTTCAATCAAATAGTCTAACTAAACTTAGATATTCACAAGCAAACAAACTGCCAAGTTACTATAGAAACAGCTTTTCAAGGATGATGAAAAGAATGAGGTGTTCTGGATACTCTATTTCCATCAACAGAGGTTTGCCACTTACATTATAAAATACTTTAAATATTGCAATGTCCCAATATATGCTAAATATAATTCAATCCTTCCTTGCTGATTCTAGAGGCAATCTGGGAATATAAATACTGGTATCAATATTCATTGTCTAATAAATATATGTGTCAAAGAACATCATGAGTGACAGGTACTAAATGACACTTTATTTCCATATATTCCATGAAAGTAAATGAAGTCTTAAATGCAATGTGGTATCCTAGATCAGATACTGCAACCAAAAAATGATACTTCAAGAAAACCTGTTTAAATCCAAATAAATACGTAGTTTCGTTTATTAACTATTATTATCGTATGGTCTGTTCCATTTTGCTTTCAAAACACAAACCACTTCCCAATAACACACAAATTGCAATTGTTCCAACACCCACTTCCACAGCTGCCTTTGTCAGTGCCATATTTTAGTATTTATGTGTTTCTTAATCATTTAATACTTGTAAAACTACAGCACAATTTTTATTACATTCCTAATTTTATTCCACTAACCCCACTCTCCCCTTAAGCTCTGTGGTTCTCATGGCACTTTTTGCATGGTGCAGTGATTTTTAGGAATGCATATGTCACGTTATATGCAGGATTATTCCAGCAGTAATCTCAGAGTTTTGAAAAATGTGCTGCTGCTGCTAAGTCACTTCAGTCGTGTCCGACTCTGTGTGACCCCATCCCTGGGATTCTCCAGGCAAGAACACTGGAGTGGGTTGCCATTTCCTTCTCCAATGCATAAAAGTGAAAAGTGAAAGTGAAGTCGCTCAGTCATGTCTGACTCTTCTCGACCCCATGGACTGCAGCCTACCAGGCTCCTCCGTCCATGGGATTTTCCAGGCAAGAGTACTGGAGTAGGGTGCCATTGCCTTCTCCGGAAAAATGTGTTATGATTATGTAAAAAGGAAGAGGAAGCAGGTGAAGGGTATATGGGAACTTTCTATATTATTTTTGCAACTTTTCTGTAACTATAAAAATATTGCAATAAAAAGTTAAAAATAATTATTTATGACATATATAAGGACAAGGCCTTAGCATGGGATTCTGCATTAATAGTTCTTAAGCCTTAAATAGCAATTACTTGGTGCCAAACACTGTTCCCAGTGTTTTACATACATTAACTCAGATAGTCTTACGTTAACTCAGACATTCTTACAATGCTATGAAGTGCTATAGTCATCCCCATTTTACAGGTATGAAGACTGAGGTGCAGTTAGGAAATGCGTCCAAGGTCAGAAATCTAAGCAACTTGGCTCTAGCTAGAATCAATACTCTTATCCTTCTGCCTTACTATTTCAAGGTTTAACTGTTTTAAACACAACCTTTTAAACTAGACTGCTCTCATCATTCTGGAAAGATTCTACAATAAAATAAGAGGCATAAATAAAAAACCTAAATAAGCTTTCTAAAACAGGCTATAAGCACATCAAAAATACTCAAAGTCAAAACGTAGTTCTCTTTCAGCAAAATAAAACTATTACCATAAATTGTGAAAGCTAATAAAGATGGTAAGAAATGTCACCTTTGTACTTTAAGAGTCCAACAGAATATAAAATGTAAATGGTTAACAGCAATGACAAACTAAGGATAAGTAGGTAACAAATGGATTTATCACCTATGACAGAAAATGTAATTTCAAAGTTTTCTACAACTTGGTGATTCTTCACCAATGTCAAATACACATGATGATGCAAGATGCAAGATGACAATATAAGACACTAAAATAACACAAACCAAAGAAGCTTCACAGCAGTCATAACCAAAAAGTTTGGTTCAATCAAAATTAGTTAATCAAACTTTGGTTAAATGCCAAAGCAAACATTTTGTCAACGGATTTCAAAATACATTAGGTAAAAGGTCGACTATTTGGCATAATTTACTACTACTCTTTGGGATTCCCCAGGTGGTGCTAGTGGTAATGAATCTGCCTGCCAATGCACAAGATGTAAGAGACTTGGGTTCGATCCCTGGGTTTGGAAAGATCCCCTGGAGGAGGGCATGGCAACCCACTCCAGTATTCTTGCCTGGAGAATTCCCATGGACAGAGAAGCCTGGTGGGTTACAGTTTATAGGGTCGGTAACGACTGAAGGGACTTAGCATGCACACAGGCACTACTATTAATCAACATACTTAAATAGCCTGAACTCTAAAATGTAAAACCCACGTGCTCTTCCCATTCACACCCATCCATTCAAAACAACTTCCTGAGTTACTGCTTTGATCCCAAGGTGGTCCAGACACTGAGGTTACATTAGTGAACAAGACACAAAATCCTTCCCTTACAGATTTTATATTAATTCATTCATTCATTTGTCCATTCATTCAATAAGTATTTACTGAGTGCCTACAACATGCCATGAACGATTCTAAGTTCAGGGTGTAAGGAAGGGAAGAAAACATACAAAAAAACCTTGTGCTACTGGAGGTGACATTTTTGAAGAATAAACATAATCAACAAGTGAATAAGTAAAACACAACTAAGTTAATGATCAATGCTAGGAAGAAAATAAAGCAGGAAGAAAAGGACTTAAATTGAGAGTAAAATTGTAAATAGAAGAGCAAAGGGAGATGAGATGAAGTAGGTAAGACAAATAAATGATATGTTATACAAATTAATGATAAAATATGATTTTATCATATTTAGGGGCTTCCCTGGTGGCTCAGAAGGTAAAGCATCTGCCTGCAATGCAGGAGACCAGGGTTCGATCCCTGGGTCAGGAAGATCTCCTGGAGAAGGAAATGGCAACCCACTCCGGTATTCTTGTCTGGAAAATCCCATGGATGGAGGAGCCTGGTAGGCTACAGTCCATGGAGTTGCAAAGAGTCAGACACAAACTGAGCGACTTCACTATTTGTATAAATGATAAAATATGATATGTTAGGTGTAAATGCTATAAAGAAATGAAAAAAAAAAAAAAACTCCTCACTCCAAGAGTGAGGAGGGGGTAGAGGCAAAGGGAAAGAGGGATTGAGAAAGGTGTTTTGAAGAGGCAGCCTTTGAGTACAAAAGACAGAAGGAAGTAAGAGGCTGAGTCATATGGAGACCCAGGAGAAGGGCACCCCACACAGGGGCACAATGACCTTGAAAAGCCCAGAGGAGGGAGCAGGCCTCACAAGTTCAGGAGACAGCCAGTGCAGAAGAGTGAACCGCCACTCCGTGTTTGGGAGCCATACATTTAGAGCTCAGTGACTGGTTTCCAATCAACTCAAGGGATAATTAAAGAGTCATTACTACTTGCAAAATACAAGTTGGGGGGCTGAAGGGACGATAAAGCAGGATAAAATACAGGCTCTGCCACTGAGCAATGTGTAAGGTCAAAGACAAACAAGGCATGCACACAGAAAGTTCTACCGCTGTTCAGGGCAGTAAACAAGAAAGTGGCAAGATCATTTCACGAGTTGGCAAACATTGTTAACTGAGGAGAAAGCAAAAAAGGCTACAGATTTTGAGTCTTTTCAACCCATCTCATCCTCGGTTTGAAAGCATGATGCTGTAAGCAGGAACAGAAGTTCCTTGTGGGTAAAGCATATGTGATGACTCCTGCTGAAGAGGAACTGTGTTCAGTCATTTCAAAATCCCAACTACAGCCCCAGGCAAGTGGAAGGGGCTCGGTCAACATTCCAACAATCAGACACTTTGTGTCCACCTGACCCAATGCTTCCAAGTGATTTGAAAAGGTATTGAATACTAAGTTCTCAAAGAATGTATTTCCTCAAAAGGGAAATAAGTCTCAAGATTGCATTTTATGGATCTACATGTCCATTAGCTCAGCTGGTAAAGAATCTGCCTGCAATGCAGGAGACCAGGGTTCCATCCCTGGGTTGGGAAGATCCCCTGGAGAAGGAAATGGCAACCCATTCCAGTATCCTTACCTGGAGAATCCCAAGGACAGAGGAGCCTAGCAGGCTCCAGTCCATGGGTTCGCAAGAGTCGGACACAACTCAGTGACTAAACTATCACCACATGTCCATTAGACTAAAACTTGAACTAGGATTAAAGAGTGCAAGCTTCAGCTATGGGCTAAAATAGCAATTGAATCTTTAAGGCATTGGGAGTCTTGGTGAAACTTGCAACCCCTCCAGGACATCCTTTAATCTTTTCTGTAAATGGGCATAAAATGGACTAATTTATCCAGCTAGCAAACAACTTTAGAGAACCCACTACACAAACACCTAGACCCTGGAAATTGAAAACTCAGGAAGACACGGCCTCTGCCTTAGAAACTGTGAGTTTAAGGCTGGATGTTTATTAAAGAAGAGAACAGGGGGGAGAAAAGCAGTAATAAAAATGACTGGTTATAACAAAACATAAAAAGTGCTACACTATAAGAATGGACAAAAGCATTATGAGAATATAGAGAAAGGACTAATTAATGAAACCTCACAGAAGAAGCTATGCCTCAAACATAATTGTAATTTTGCTTTGTAGTCATATAAAATTGTAAGGAGACAAGAGACATTACTATTAAAACCTATTGTTCTTTCTCCTTCTAACTATAGCAAAAATATACTCAACGTGAAAAGACTTTCCTGAGAAACAAAGATTAACAACAAAAAAAAAAATCTTTATTTTCTCATTATGTTTAAAATGAACTTAAGGACTCAAGAAATCAGTCTTTTCAAAGTTTGTCTAAGCAACACATCCCACAAGAAAGATTCAAAATAATATCTAATTATTCTCTGCTGCAATGATATACCTAAGCTATTTATTACAATTTAAATCAGTTATGGCAGGAACTACAGGGCATTCAAAAACAATACATAACACTGGGCATTGTAAAACTATCCTGTAAACCAATTCTGAAATTTTAGGTTAAAATCAAATGTTTATCTAAACAGTCATCAGAAGACAATGCCAAAAAATGCATTCAAATCTAAGAAGAAATTACCTTTTGAAGAAACTTTAAGACAATGACCCACTCTCTATACTAACAATTTGCAGTAGAAAAAAGTCATTACCATTCAGATTAGATCTATTTTGCAAAGAGGCAGAAAATAAATTAATTAGATTCTGAAATATTTATAAATACATATTTATAAAATGCATTTACTTATCACCATTCAGATCTAAAAGAAACTGTTTGAAAATAAATAGTGCATCCCAAGGTTTTCCTTTTTGTTCACTTCTATCATAATAAAGAATTACATTTTTAGTACTAATAGAAACACAAAATAGGGAGTTTATAACTTCTATTTTTAGAGCTTACTGACCTAACTCTAACATAGATTCAAATTCTGGCTGCACTTAAGCAGGACCACCAGAACATTCCTGAGTCCCCTGGACCTACTAAATGTTGTTAGAACTACATTTCAACTTCTAAAAGATACAACTAAGTCAAACAGATACTGTTATCCTAAAAACTGCTCTCAATCATAAAACAGTACATACTGAGTATACAGCAATAAAACCATGAGTCTTTTTTCAGTATCAGGAGACTTTCAAGGAGAAAAAAAGAAACTAACGTTAATGTTCCTTAAGTTAAAGTGGTCTTGTTATGCTGACACATTTGTATCACTTTAAAATAATTTAGAAATAATTTTATAATCAGAAAAAAGTTTTAGATTAGAATTTTTTAAAGATATTTAGCATAAAACAAAAATTCTTATTTAAAAATAAAGTGAACACAGTACATACCAAGCTTCAGGCAGCAAAGCAGAATATTGGTGTGGCGATGTGGTCTCTGGGAAGTTGGAGAGAATCGCCAGGCGGTGAGGGAGCAGGTCAGACCCATGGTAAGTGAACAGAATTTCCAGGGCCTGCACATTACTCTCCTGTAAAGAAGGCAAGGGTACACTTCTAATGTGAACCTTAGAATAAAGAAGTGATCTTGTATGACAACATCAAAACCTTACAATTAGCTTTTTTTAATGCAGTTCTGATATGAAGTGGTTTGAAATATTCCTGATTTTTTCAGGTCTGTATCATATTTCTCAATGTAGTGCTCTAAAATTTATTTTTAGAAGTCTTGAATGATGAAAAAAATATTTTTAATATGATTCTATTTTCTCTACATTTGTAACTATTACAATTTTTAAAAATAGGAAATGTAATGATATGCACATGCAGTAACATTAGCAGCATGGCTCAAAGACCTGAAAGTGTTAATAACTATAATTGTTTCACTCACAAACAAGAAATTACCCGAGCATAAGTTCTTGCTGAGAGAACAATATTCTGACTTCTGAACTTCTTAAAGAATTCAGCATCGTATCTCTGTCCAGATGCATGAGGTACTCCGAGGATTTCCTGAGGGAAGCCGTGATTTTATGAAAAGGCTTTTAAACATGGGTGACAAGACTATGTTAAAAACCATTACAGTTCTGCTTACCTAAATAAATAAGGCCTGAATAAAACTCTCGACTGCTAACTAAAGTACTACATCTGCATTCTTTCTTTTATTTGGAAAATGGCTATATTTATAAATTCTGTTATTTTTTTTTAATCCAGAAGTAAATGAAATAGGCTATGAAATCAATTACAGTAGGACAACCCAAATCCACCACCTGGTAAAAACAAGGAAGCAAGAGTTACACACGGCTGTGTACCATGAGCACCTGCTACATCTGTGTTAGAACTCTGGATTAACTCTACTGCTGCTGGAGTCATCCATGTGAACTGCAGATGACACTATTCATTCTTTAATCAGATAGTTATTAGGTGTCAATTATGTGCTAGGGGCACTGTGATAGACAGTGCTGATAACATGAACAGTACACCCTCCCTGCTCTCCAAGGAGCTCAAAAAATCTAGTTGGCGAGACAAACGGGCAACAGGAACAGGCAACGCGCGACACACAGGAAGGGTGTTAACACACAGGAAGGCCTCCCTAGGCGCAGCGAAGCTGAAACACAGAGGACACAGGAGTCAGCCACGGCAGCAGCGACTGTAGGTCTCCCCACTGCAGTGGGTGACTTCAGGCTCCTGTCGCTCACACTAACGCTAAACCCCAGATACCAGCCTTCAGTGCAGAAGACCCAGTTTTGATCCCTGGGTGGGGAAGATCCCCTGGAGAAGGGAATGGCAACTCACTCCAGTATTCTTGCCTGGAGAATTCCGTGGGCAGAGGAGCCTGGTGGGCTACAACCCATGGGGTCAGAAAGAGTTGGGACACTACTGAGAGACTAACACTTTCACTTTCACTTTTCCAGATACCTAGCATGCTGCCTCTCAGAAAATAAATAACCAATAATATTTGTTAACTGCATTAACCTACTGAGATAGGAAAGAGGCAAGAAAAAGGATGCTCACAGGAGGCTCTTGCTTCCTATTGATTTAGACAAAATACTTACCTTCTTAAAGCCTCACATCCATAAAATTGAGAGGATACATCACCTTCCTCAAAGGGTTGTCAAGAAATAACCTGAATTAAGTACGTAAGACACTGGCTAACAAACAGAAGTCCTCAGCAAATCTGTTGGTATTTCTAAGGTATTCTCGTACCTACTGGTTTCCTCAACAAATCTTTCCTCCTAATCTCAACAAGCCAGGTCTCTTTCTGAGCGCTGGGGGATACTGCAGCAAACAAGACAAGCCCACTACCTTATGGAGCATCCATGCTCGCGTCTCCTACGTGGTAGTCCTATAGCCCCTAAGCCGCCCTTCCTTTTTTTAAGGAGCAGTTGGATACCATTTCCTACGTAAGAATATTCTCGGACATCCCCAGGAAAAATTTAATGTTTTCCTCCATTATGCTCCATCAATTCTTCATATCTTCATTATCATCACTTACTGCCCATATAATGAGGACTCCACAAGGATTATCCCCTGTTCATCTCTCTATCTCCAGCACTGGCATGACATCTGGTGTAAAACAGGCATTCATATAAAATTTAAATGAATCCATTTTAATCTCATTTATCACAGTAGTAAAATAAGCCACGCCTTGTGATTAAAATGCAATGCCTATCTCTACCATTATCTAACTGGTTAACTGTTATATTAGAGTATCTTCATTTCTAAGTTTTAATGGCCAAATTCATCAACTTCACCTACTTTTAAAAAGCTTAGCTTAATTCTCTTTTTGTGGGCTCAACAAATACTTTAAATGTCACTATTACCATGTAATAATAAATGTACTTACTACTGTCAAATAGGAAATAGCAATTTAATAACTAAAGAATAAAAACAGAAAATTAACTGAATAATGAAACTCTGAACATTTTATGGAACTTTTTTAAGATCTCATCAGTGAAACTAAGTATAAAAAATAATAAACTATAGCTATATCAGCATTAGTAATTTTATATATTACCTCTAAATATCATAAAACTCAGACATAATAGAGCAATATGCTTTAAAATAGTATGACCAGCCAATAGTCAAGCTAGTTGTACTACAGATAAAACTATTAGAAATGTTTTGTAACTTGTTTGTATGAAATGATATAAAATTACCATGCTTTCTAAAAGCCATAGAAATAGCTCTCTTGTCACTAGTATTTTGTTTAAAAATATTTGTTATATTTACTGGTGGAGAATCAAATGCTTTTCTTTGCCTACAGGCATCAGGAGTACTAAATATCTCCACTGTTCTGGGACCATGTATCACATTACTACACACGACATGTACTGAGTTCCTATTATGTGGCATACCAACAGTTAAGGTATGTCCCTAAAAAGGGAGGTTCATACAGATGGAGGAAGCAACCTACAAATGAAGTCAAAATTCAAAGGTGAGAAAATATAAGTGAAAGTGTTAACTGTTAAGTCCTGTCGACCCTTTTTCGACCCCTATAGACTATAGCCCACCAAGCTCCTCTGTCCATGGAATTCCCTAGCTAAGAACACTGGAGTAAGTAGCCACTCCCTTCTCCAGGAGATCTTCCCAACCCAGGGATCGAACTTGGGTCTCCTGCATCGCAGGTCAACTCTTTACCATCTGAGTCACCAGGGAAGCCCTTCAAAAGTTGAGAAATATATACTAAATCCTGGGTAACTTGAACTTGAGGGTCACATGAAAAGCAATCTAAGCTATGTATATTTTAAGAAATGCCTCTCACACCTTTAACAAATCTGACAGGACAGGGCACTACTGAAATGTCCAACATGGGACATTTGTGTTTGTTGCCCTGAGGTAACAATTTTCAAGTTTGCTCTAAGTTCAAGTGTCTAATTTTGGCCATCATTAGGATCAAAGTTTAGCCAACAAAATTCAAGACATTAATAAATCATTAAAATAAAGCAAGTCAGAATATTCATATTAGGATTATTAAACCCCAGTGGATACTGAATTTGCTACTATAGACAGCTATCTACCATAACCAAAAGTTTAAATGTAAAACAAAAGTAAATGAAAAGGACTATAAATCTAGGAAACACAGATGCTGAGATAATGCAAACATTTCTACTCCCTAGACTAACAAAGCAACTTCTGGCTTCTCACAAATCCCTAATTTTTAGCAAAAATGATATACAAGAGAACGTGCTTCTGTGCAAATTTTTCCCACATAAATAGTTCTAAAGACCAAGAATATCCCACAGGAAGGCAGTCACAGCATGTGTAATGACAGATTGAATGAACATAATTGCTTTGATTAAAGCTACTCCTTACCTCGTATGTTGCAAGCCGATCTAAGTAGGTTAATAATTTCAGTCTACAACGGCAAAGTTCCTTTTGTTCCAGCGTTAACCTGTTTTGAAAAACTACATTAGGCCACTTATATTTACCTGGAAGCACATTTCTCTAAGATCTAAAATAGAATAAAAATGATCAATATTCCATTAAGCCCCAAACTCATGGGACAACACACAAAAGCACAAGGGTACAATACTACTAAATGCACTTGACTTGAGTTGCTGAAATAATGTAGAGCAACTATCACTAGTAAGGAACACACTCAGACCACTATTTTAGAGAAATTACCAAATGAACAGTAATATATCATTTACTTTGAAAAGTTCACTAATTTAAGTAGTTCTCGTCTCTTTTTGAGCTCCTTCTCCTTTTTCTTCTCGGCAGGTTCTTCCTCAGGTGGGGAAAGCTCCTCATAGGAAATATTGTCAATGTCCATCTCACCAGGGAGTATAAATCTATGACAGAAAAAAAAGAAAACTCGAATTTCTTTGGAGTGTGTTTTCTTTACACACACACATACACACACACACACACACACATATATATATAAGTATATATTTCATTAGTGAAGAAGTACTTTTCCCTACTTTGATTTTATTAAGTTGGTTTCTGCAGAAACAGAAACAACCAATCCTTTAAAAGAAAGCTTTGGCTATATGTTATAACCAAAGCGATTCTCTCATTTATATCCATGGGGTGGGCAAGAAGTCATCAGTAATCATCACATGTAAAAACTCTGAATACCAAGAAAATGAAAGCTGCTTAGGAAAACATGGGAGGTTACAGTGATGCAATGTGAAACAGCCTATGAAGAAAATGTTGCCCAGAATTTATAATGTGAATCACTTCTATTCAAGGTCTTAAAATGGTATTAAAGGTTGGTTTCATTTAAACTACTTATCAAACACACCATCACATTTATATACCATGGATATAATGTTCCAAATGTCTGATGAACAGCAGCCTCTGTCAAATAACTTTATTATTGTTATCAACTGATGTTTGTATGGTGCTTAAAAGTTTATGAGGTGGTTTCACAAGATAAATAATTTAATCAAGATAATGCTCTGAGGAAGGATACAATGATACAGATAAAGAAAGTGAATGAAACTCAGGCCTGCCTGTGGTGGTGCATTTGACCAGTAAGCACACTCAGGTATGCATCACCTTAAACCCATAGCTTAGACACTGCCAGCATTCAATAAATGTTTGTAGAATTTGCTCTTTTCTTAGCATCAAGCTATCATATGTAAACATATTTCACTCAGAAGAAAGAAAATTGTGACCTCAGATTAAAAAAAGCATTAGTCAAATCAACTGCTCCATTGCAGAGTAACCTAAATAAAGAAAAGTTGACCCTTTCCAATGTCTCAGTTTAAGAAGTTTTCACAAAGTCACCTTCACTTTTGAATCCAAATCCTTCTGTAACCAACCTGCCATCATCTGCTCCTTTCCCTATGGCTAAAAGAGCCTCCAGGTCTGTGCCTTTTAATCCATATTGAAGCAGTTCCTTGGCGGCATCTACATTTTCAGGAACTCTTTCCAAACACTCATGAAGAACCCAGGATCGTTTCTTTATTTTACTCTGGATACAGAGAAACCAAAAAACAGAGGCATTAAAGAACCCATGACATCTGATAGCACCTGAGAACTGCCTTCCAGAATCACAGCTAGCTGCCCAAGAGCTTGGCCACAGGCAGCTGCTGGAACACCTCACCATTAAAAAGCTTTTTTCCTAACGGTGATTAGGACTGAATGTAGGGAATATGATTCCACCTGCTTTCCTTCTTCTAATGAAACACAATGAAACACAAGACTCAGATGACTTTTTCTTGGAAACACAGATCTTTTCAAATTTTTTAGTTGTTCTTTAGTTTGCATTTGGGCTGTATGAAAGAACAGAAAATAAAAATGTAAGGCAAGATTTATCCTACTATGACAAAGATGTCTAACCTTGAAATAAAACTAAGGTTTTGTTTAGTACATCAAGGTTCTGTATTTACTTGGCCATGAGCTGTACCCCAAAGCACAGACAATGATTCAACCATGAAAAATCATGCCATGCTGTTCTCTGGGAAGACTAAGGGGCCATTCTTCCCTCCCAACAGCTTTCTCTGACTCCATTCGAAATCCCTGACTTGCCCTCTTCCTAGAGTCTCTGTGGATACAAATTTCGAGTAAAATCTGGCTCATACCCTATATGTTCCTTTACACATTCCCTCATATCACTTCTTTCCTCAGCTTCCTCTGAATTCACATCTCCCTCTCCACATCCGAGGCCTCCATACCAGTGCATGTCATCGACACATAACAGCTTGGCAAGGTTTCCCACTTGAACCCAAATCAATATATCTGCCTAATCATATACCCCAATGTTCACTATCATGCAATACCACATCCAACAGACTGGTTTACTTACAGAGGCCATTTATTCATCCAAGAAATATTTACTGAGTACCGTCTGTGTGCCATGAAAATATAGCAATGAATAAAACAGATTAGGCCTCCTGAGTCAAGCTCATTTTTCTTTAATTTGCTCATACCACTGGTCCCATTAACAATGTCTTCATCTCTTCTAACTCTACTTTGAATCCTTTCCAATCCCTGCCCCAAACATCTTCCTATATAAAGACTTCCATAGTAAAGTTTAAAATGATTGTTATCTTCACTAGGTGCCCATAGCATTTTTCTGCAATCTCTTGTATGGTCAAAGTAGGTTACAGATGAAGCTTGTCTTCTCAATAAGATTAAAAGCTCCCTAAAAGCAAGGCCATATTTATGCCACTCCTGTACCCCTTCACCATTTCTGGCATAGTGCTTCTACTCTTCACTGCCTATTTATTTTTCTGAATTAAGCATTTCCCCCAATAAAAAAAAAAAGTACATGATTTGTCTCTCCTAACATCTGTCAGCTCCATCAGAGACCAAAACCACCCTTTACTGTGTTACAGAAAAGGCCATTAAGTGAATATACATGAACTCATGAGCTCACTGTTCTGAGTCACAAAAGAAAAAAGATAAAACAGGTTTGGTTTTCTGATAAAGAAAACACAAGCAACTGTGTCTTCTCCCTTTATTATCCTTCATACTCTTATCTCTGATATCTTATTTGTATTAACAGTTTATGTTCCTGTTTGGCTTAAAGCATCAACTTGTTACATACAACTTTTTCAGATTGTTGTTATTTTTTATTACTCATGTACATGAATTTTTAGGGAAAACAATTACCATGAAAATTTCCCAACATTTCTTAGAATATTTCTAAATGTAAACATATTTTCCTTTCTAAATGAGAACTCACAATCTGCTAAAAACAGCTATGAGTTCAACTACTTCTTACAAAGGGACCAAGGATCCAAATTAACAGGCTGCATAGTAACTGTAACTGTGGTAACACGGTAGTAAGGAGAATACAGTTGGAGAATTGAAGCAAAAAGGGGGTACTGACAAGACTGATATGTCACTTATCTATTTTTTGCCTCTCAACTTCAAAGGTACTCTTCAGAGCTAGCTGAGAGAGAGAAACAGCATGTCCTATTTGAGGCCGACATGATACTAAGCTTTGTCAACAGAGGGCGCTGCAGGGGGCAGGCCCTGGAAAGGAAGAGCCTCTGGTCTCCAGTGCAGATGTGTGCAGGTTCCTCAGCGCCTGTGTCTGTGTAGCCAGCAGTGCTGTCAAAGGACCATCTCGTGATGCTTTCTGCCTGCTTCCTTCTTCAGAGGACAACGTCCCAGTTAGCGTCCACTAGACTGCCATGGACAGGCTCCTCGCCAGTGAACCTCCCAGACGCCTGAACGGGAAGCTTCCTAAACTAGGCTAGCCTGCACTCCAGTGCGAATTTTTTTCTTTTCAGTCCTGGCCATGGTTCCTTATCTACCAGCCTTCTTGCTAGTGGGGGCATTTCCTACTTACCAGTCTCCAGCGTTTTCTGACCACCACCTCACCTCTGAGTTTCCTACCTCCTTGGAAATATTCCCTTCGCTCTCATACACTTAATCTCTCATTACCAGAAAATAATTCTCTGTATTAAAACTGTCTCTCTTCAAATTCCTGTGTGGTTCCTGACTCTTGACAGGACCCTGACTCATGGCAGTGAACTGAGGTGACTAAGGTGGATGAAGGGAAAAGGCTTAGGCCAAGACCAGGTACTTGGCTGGTTTATCAGGGAATATTTGCTCACAGGTCTTTGGTACCAACAATCCAGCTGCAGAGCCAACAGAACCTGATAACAAGATAATTTTTCCAGGTTGAATAAAACGCTTCACAAAGAAAAGTCATCAGTGAAAAGTACTCCAATATGAAGCCCTACAGCCATGAGATACTCCATTAGGTATGAACCTTACCTTCTCCAGGGGATCTTCCCAACCCAGGGATTGAACCCAGTTCTCCCACACTGCAGGCAGATTCTTTACCATCTAAGCCACCAGGGGAAGGACGATGACTCTTACTACATGTTATCAAACTATGCAGACATACCAAGTAATTCTGAATTGAAGCAATGTTGACCGCTGACTTCCTCCACTGCCTCTGGTACACCAGGTCAGTGTCCAGGCCGTAGGTCTGAGCCAGGGACAAGGCTTCCTCATACTCTTCACTTTCGATCTTTGGACAAGGAAATGGAACAGGAATGCGATGTTACCAAGCTGTCGCAGTGTCACTATGATGGCAGAATGAATGGCAATAGTGTAGGTCACACACTCCTAACCACCCCCACATGCCCTGCGGCACCAGAAAGCTCACAAACATGATGAGGGGCAGAGAGATCAAGTATCTATTTAAGCGCTTTACCAGAAAAATGAGAAACAGAGGTCAACTGCCTGTGCTTACAGAGTGAAACAGCAAAGCCAGCACAAACAGGGCGGCAGCCCGAGTCCTTTGCCAGGACTCCGGCCCTGACGCTGCAGCACAGACATGTGGGGTACTCAGTGCTGATCGAATCTGCTTCCCAGGCAACCCCCCGACCAGAAATCCAGCCTGCAAGTTCTTCCCTCCCCCGCTGCAGCCTGAGCAGACAGCTGTCCTCGGCACAGAGGAGGTGAGAGCCGAAGGCCACACGAAGTGGAGTGAAAACCTGGGCGGAGCCGCCAAGGGGACAGGGGTCCAGGCGAGCTCACCTCCACCCACTGCTCCTCTGGGAGCGCTCAGGCACAAAGAGCAGCTTTTTCATACTGACGTTTGCAACACATCAGTGATAAAACAATCCTGCTTTCAATTTCTTCCTTTATTAAAAAAATAATGTTTTTCTCAACACAATCAAAACTGAAGCTGTGAAATGCACAGTAACAGGACACCCTCACCTTCCTCTGGTAGAGCTCCTCGGGGGTCGTGGACCGCAGGCTCACCAGGCGGTAGTTTTTAGTAATGGTTCGCGGGCGTTTCCGGGGCGGTGCGAACCGCTCCATCTCCGTCACTAAGTACAGGCCCTGTTTGATATAGCCAAAGTAGCGAGTCTTGGCAGAGATTTCCTGGTCAGAATCCGAATCCTCTTCTCCTTCGTCATCTTCTCCCGCCCTCGTCTCCAAACGGGATCGTTTGGGGGCAAGTTTAATCTCACACTGAATTGAAAAAGGAGATGTTAAATGAACAGTGAGGAACTAAAGACAAGTTTTTAGAGCTAATGGAAAAAGCATTTTAATTCTACTCTGGTTTGATGTATTACATCAGCAGTAAAATTAAGACTAAGCATGAAATTCAAAGGAACCCAACAACAAACTCTAGATACATCAACAACTCCAGAAATATGCACACAAGTCACTGGTTCCAAATCTCTAAAACTAAAGCTTGCTTTAATAATAGGTTATTAATATGGTCTGGGACAATATATGCTTGGTAATTATTTTAAGGAAGTAAAGGAATTGAGAATGTTAAATTCTTTTTTATATTTTTGTACCTGCTGTGAAAAGATGATTTGTTTCAATCCATTTAGCAAATGAACATGAAGGTATTTATTTGCTCTACCAAGAATGGCTACCCTTCTGCCCAACTTTTAAACAATGTCTGAAGCTTCACAAAGTTCTGAGGCTGAAGGCTGCCTGCTAAAGATAACTTTCATTCCAAACTTAACAGAGTTGACTTTGATTTTAAAACATGATTTTCTTTAAAGAACATCTTTAGACTGAGTACCAAATTTATGGGTAAAAGAGAATTGTCAAATTGCATTGAAGTGAAAACTATTGAAGGTCATTAACTTGGAAATAAAATAAGAATTTTAAATGACCAAAACATAACTTTAAAATACTACACTCATCTCAAATATTTTTGACATGATAAACAAGTGTTTTTTAACAGAAGAACCAAAAGTTTTAAGTTGCCATATTTCACAGAAATAGGTTAAAGACTATATTTCTTTGGTAGTAATATTCTTTATGTTTTTAAATAACTAATCTAAGGGAAAAAGTCTATCCTGTCCATTAGAGAAAAGTGCTTTATAGAAAACAAAAAGACTAAAAATGTTTTTCTTTCTTATACAAATGCAATTTTTTAAACTGACTAAACATTAGATTTTTTTATACTGCACTCAAGCTCTGATTCCAATAAGAAACTTTTGGTTTTAACTGCAACATGAATGAATGTCAAAGACATTATACCAGGTAAAAGAATCTACACACAGAAGACTATACAGTGCTGATCTCATTTTTATGAATTACCCAGAAGAGATAAGAGAATATAGAGAAAGCACATCAGTGGTTGCATGGGACTGAGAGGGTGGGAGTGGAGATTATAAATGAGAAGGAAGGAAGTTTTTGGTGCAACAGAAATGTTCTAAAATTGGGTTGTGGTGACGGTTGCACAGTTCTTCATATTTACTAAAAATAATTGAATTATACACTTAACAATGAATGAATTTTGTGGTATGTAAATTATGTCCCCAATGAAGCTGTGAAATTCTAATAATAATTCTTTTTTGGAAATGCTAAAAAAGAAAAAAAGATAAGATTAAATAATAGGATAATCAAAATTAAAAATCAGACATTTAAATTCCTGGTGTAATACACAGTAGTAGTGAGTAGGGTTAGTCACTCAGTCATGTCTGACTCTTTGCAATCCCATAGACTATAGCCCGCCAGGCTCCTCTGTCCATGGGATTCTCCAGGCAAAAATACTGGAGTGGGATGCCATGCCTTTCTCCAGAGGATCTTCCCAACTACTCTCAAACACACTCATTACTTTAAAAAGGAAGAGTTACCTCCAAACTTAAAAATCCCCCATCATGGGTAGCAGTGACTTGAGGCGACGGTTCAAACCATTCACATGACTTTCCCAGTAAATTCTTCAAAGTTTTCACTGATGAAACAGTCAAAGCACCAGAGCAGCGAGCCAAAATCACTGCGCTGTCCACCCACCAATTCACATCTATCAGCGGGTAAAAAGACTCCTTATCTAATGGGGGGAAAAGTAATGAACAGAAACGCATCCATCAATATGGGTTATATACAACACACTTAGTCCAATAACCAATTTTAAAAACATATTTGAGCCCTAAAGGTATGACAAATAATAAGAATAAAATATAAGTCATCACTCAGATTATGACTCAAATTTAAGACTACTGTTTAGTCTCTAAGTCATGTCCAACCCTTTAGCAATCCCATGAACTGTAGCCCACCAGGCTCCTCTGTCCATGGGATTTTCCAGGCAAGAATACTGGTGTGGATACCATTTCCTCCTCTAGGGGAATCTTCCCAACCGAGGGATCGAACTCACATATCCTGCACTGCAGATTCTTTACCACTGAGCCACCTGGGAAGTCCAAGTATAAGATTCAAAGTGGTAATTTATTTAACAAAAATCTGAACGCCAGCGATCTGCCAAAGTCCAAAGTTCTAGGGATGAAGAGGTAAATATATTAAGGTCTTTCTGCTCAAAAATGAAAAATATTCAGAGATATGCCACCATTTTCAACACTTAAACAGAGGTATGAACTGATAAGTGGCAGGTTCAGGAAGGACACTGACCTCCCTCTGTGGCAGGTCTTAAGATCTTCATGTGGGAGGCAGCCTCACTACACCTAGAGGAGAGGTGCATCCTTGTCTCCAAAGACAGAGGGAGGAAAAACGGGCAGACAAGCCTGCCAAGTCTCTCCCAGCTGACTATCCTGAGCTCAGACCCTGTGTCCTGTCAAGGTTTTCCACAACTTTCCACTCTTCATCCAACCTAGAATAACACTGATAGGGTTTAACTTCCTCAGGTCTTCATCTCCTTGTGAAGGCGCCCATGTCCCTAAAACATGGTAAGTAAAGGTGCACGCTTTTTTTCTTATTAATCGGTTCTTTGTTAGTCCAATTTACTGGGTCTTAGTTGATTTCAGAATTTAGTAGGGTAGAAGGAAAAAGAATTTTTTTCTCCCCTACATTTGCAACTGGAGCTTCCCAGGTGGCACTAGTGGTGAAGAATCTGCCTGCCAATGCAGGCGACATAAGAGACGTGGCTTCAATCCCCAGGTCAGGAAGATCCCCTGAAGAAATACCCAGCAACCCACTCCAGTATTCATGCCTGGAAAATTCCATGGACAAAGGAGCCTGGTGGGCGTCCATGGGGCCCACAAAGAGTCGGACACGACTGAGCACACACACCAGCAACTAATCAGAAAGAGGAAAATACATTCAAGACCAGTAAAGAAATGGGTGGGTGGGGGAAGAGAAAAATGAATTGTGGTTCACCAAACTAAGGCATTCAAAAGGAAATAGCATGATATTTATTCTAATTTTATTGCCCTTTTCATACCTTACTTGTTCCACTGACAATCTGATGAGGTTCAAAGGTAATACATAAAACAGCAAACCATAAACTTTAAAATATATGAGCAAAATAGGTTAGTGGAATTCCCTGGTGGACCAGTGGTTAGGACCAGTGCCTTGGACCAGTGCCTTCACTGCCCTGGCCTGGGTTTGATCTCTGGTCGGGGAACAAAGATCCCAGAAGTCGTGAAGCACCACCAAGCAAAAAATAAAATAGGAAATTAACTCTATTAGAATAACCCATTATTTTAATTAAAAACAAAGACTATAATAACTCAACATCTTCTTCCTATTTAAGCCTAAAGCAATCTGTACAAATAAGGAATTCCAAGAAAACATCAAAATCAATGTTCCTCAGCTTATAGCTTAACGTAAAGGGGGGATGAAAAAGAGCAAATTATTTAAATATGTTGTCAACCTTCTGCTCTGACAAATTATTTTCTCAAAAATGTTTTTCTAGACGAGTATTTTGGATGATTATTTAACAAAAGTGAATATATGAACATGACAGATGATATAAATGAATCAGTACTTTTAATCTATTTAAATGTAATTAGAAGCATAATTTAATAAAGATTTTGAAGCCTGATAACTATGATTCATTTTATAGGAGACACTTAAAAATTCAGAAGTATTGAACTAGGGGAGTCTCACCAGAAAAAAAGAAAGAACTGATTAGTCAAAGTCTTAATTTTTAAATTTCTGTTTTCAGTTTTCATCTACCAATTAAATAATCACTACTGCTTCTAATTAACTGTAAATAATGCAGGTTTTATTTATTTATAAAAATAACACATGCTCATTACTAAAAAATAATAATAATTTAGACATGGGATATGTATGAAAAAAGAATCCCTCCAATGTCTCATTACTTACTACCTACCACATGCTCAGCCCAGGCCCAGAGATAACTGCTCAGTTTCCTCTTTGAGAAATCCCCTTCTGCAATCTCCTGCACGCTCATTTACAAAGGACCACACGTATGACCTGTGAACTTGCCGTCTCCATGCTGGCTTGAGACAGGAGAGCCATGCTGCCTGACACAGCTCTGACTCGGCCTTGGGAAAACTCGAAATATTAACAACTGACCAGCAGAAAGTTGGATCTGTTGCCTTGTCTTCATTCTACGAAATCTTAATGTTCCCTGCAAAGTGAAGAAGTATCTAGAGACTTTTATATGTAGGGTGGCAGAATATGCCACTTCAAAATATGCCACTTTGGCATAAAGATTACTTAGGGCTGGAGCCAAGGAAGAAGCAGATACAAGAAAAGCTCTCTGTCCTCTATTTGCCTAAAAGTAGGACATAAACTTTGGTTTTCCTGGTGGTTCAGTGGTAAAGAATCCGCCTGCCAATGCAGGAGACATGGGTTCGGTTCCTGGGTCTGGAAGATCCGCTAAAGGAGGAAATGGCAACCCACTCCAATATTCTTGCCTGGAAAATCCCATGGATGGAGGAGTCTGGCAGGCTACAGTCCATGGGGTCACAGCTGGACATGACTTCGTGACTAAACACCAACAACAAAGGACATAAATATACAAAGTTGTTCTCTTCACTCTCTGCCAGGAGGAACAAGAGTTCATGACTGGAGACAAATTTCAACTCTTATGAGGCCAGAGAGAGCACCAAAGGAATCTACATCACAGACTAGTGCTTGTATCCCATTACTTTCCCCACGTATTTCCACTTCTAGAAACTCCGGTCTACGGCCATACCACCCTGAACGCTCCCGACCTCATCTGATTTCGGAAGCTAAACAGAGTCAGGCCTGGTTAGTACACTGGAAGCACTGATGTTGAAGCTGAAACTCCAATACTTTGGCCACCTGATGCGAAGAACTGACTCATTTGAAAAGACCCTGATGCTGGGAAAAATTGAAGGCAGGAGGAGAAGGGGACGACAGAGGATGAGATGGCTGGATGATATCACTGACTTGATGGACACGAGTTTGAACAAGCTCTAGGAGCTGGTGATGGACAGGGAAGTGCTGCAGTCCATGGGGTCACAAAGAGTCAGACACAACCAAGCGACTGAACTGAACTGAGAAATCCCAGCTACTTTTCCTTTGTCTTCACGCTTCTCTAGAAACTATTTCTTTGATGCTATATAAGCCCAATTTCTAATCAATCCTCTGAGTTATTCCATGTATCAACTCAAAGTACACACTAACAAACTTCTGCTTATTTCTCTGATTAATCTATCTTTTGTCAACCCCATTTTATAAGGCCCCAGCCAGAGAACCTAGAGTAGTAGAAAGAAAAAAAGAGTTTTCCTTCCCCTCCATATTCTTTATCCTATGTACCTTTACTAAAGATGAAGAGTCTCTTAAGGTTTTAATTATCACACATCATACAACTCACCTTTGATTTTTTTTCTCTTCTCAGTAGAGAGTCTCCAATCAGGATTAAGGTCATCGTAGCCAGGCTGAATTTGAAACACAGGCACATAAATTCTTTGTTCAACAAGGTAAGAAAATTTTGTTTTAACAGAAAACAGAAATGATGCTTTCCTTTGATCTTAGTGACACCTAGTTGAAATATATTTCCAAGATCTTGAAGAGCAATTGTTCATACACTGAAGATGTGCACATGCAAGTACTGTGACTCAATTTAATGAAGAAAATAGCATAAGAACAATGACAGCAGGAATATAATTCATATAAATCAAAGGAGAATACACTAACAATTCTGTGCGTGCATGCGGACACACATACACATGCATACTGGGAGGAGAACAGCTATGCTGCTGTGAGTAAAACACTGGCCTGGATGTAAATGCTACCCTGCTCATACCTGAGCAACCCTTGAGGTGTCAGCTCCCACAGCTCTGAGGCTGAACCACAGCTTTCGTGTTAACCCCACTTCTAACTTTCTATGACTGAATACCTACTAAATCAATATATATATATATATATATATATATATATATATATATATATATATAAAACCAGGCAATCCTCAAATTCAACACATGCATTGTCTAATCTCATGGCAACACAATGTCATGCCCACTTTTGTGAACGTCAGGACACATCACCATCTCTCAAACATAACAAAACAACTGAGATTAAGCCACTGTCTGACAATTCCCAGGACCACTGGTAATTCCATAACCTCCAGAATCACAAGAGTATGGGGTGGAGGGAACAACAAAATATCAGCTGGGGGTTATCTGAAATCTTAAGCCTAAAAAAAAGTGAGGCTCTACTTATGTCAATATGTCAATATGTGCTTTTTCATTTAACGCAAGAGAATAAGCATGTATGCTTTATTACCAAATTATCAGTGGCTAATACGTTACAGTATTAAAACTGGCATTTTTTTCCACAGCCTGAGAATACTTTCCACTCTCCACTACTGTGACAAGTCACTACAAGGACAGAAGATATAATTCTTTATCAGAAAAAAAAAAAGTTGCCATATAAGGCTATTTATATACTAAGGAAAGAAATGGATTGTCCTAGCTTACTTAATTAAAAAAAAAAAGATTAAGTTTCAAAGAATTAAAATAAGGTATGTACTACAGAAAATAATCAACTAAATTAAGATCGTATCTGACCACTTCTAAGGCCCCTTAGAAGCTTCCAGTGCCTCCGAATCGGCAGCTGCACCTCCACCACAACAGAGGTGCCTGCCAGCATCTGTTTATGTGATGCCATGGGAGCATCCCACTTACATTCTAGAGGACACAAGGGTGCTGTGGAGCAACACTTCAAAACTTTAAGCCCCACAAATAATAATTATGATTCAGCTTTGGGTAAATTTAAAGATACACAGATTACAGAGAAATTTAACAAGAACGCTTGTCAGAAAAGAAGTCATCTCATTGGCAGAAACATTTTCAGAATTCAGAGAATTTTTGAATTCTTTCAGAATTCCAAGATGAGCCAGAGGACCACGAATGAACAGTACTAGAGTCGACAGAGCCAAGCTCCACACTCTGGGCCTAGGCTGTTCCATGGAAATTGCTTAAACAACAGGTGTCTCCACTTGGGAAACCCATGCTAAAAACAAGGTGACGACCTCTTCCCCTGCCTCCAGGTCTCTGTCTGTGGTCCTTGTACTCCCACCATCTGTCAGGGAACACCTGTCACAGCAGCTAAATGCTGAATTGAGGGAATGAACTCATCAATCTTTTGAATCGCCGAGTTCTAACTAGGATGGCTAAGCTACAGAAAAATTAAGTTGGCATAGTACAAATATTCCCACACCTCCTCAAAAGTGTGGCTTCTTCTGATATTTGGCCAATGAACACTGCGTGCTTACACTGTGAAAGGAGAAAAAAAAAAAAATCAGACATTACAGGCCCCATACTCAAGGATATAACTAAGAAATGGGTATAAATAACTATAACCCAAGGTCACATTGGGTAACTGCCCCCAAAAAGACCTACAGATAAGAGTGCTAGGGGTCCTCAAAGGATGAAGAGATGATTTTGGACACAGGCTTCAGGAAGATGAGGGGTTCCCAGGTGGTGCAAGGGTAAGGAATCCAGCTGCCACTGTGGGACAGGCAAGACACGTGTTCAGTCCCTGGGTTGGCAAGATCCCCTGGAGAAGCAAATGGCAACCCACTTCAGTATTCGTGCCTGTAAAATTCCGTGGACAAAGGAGCCTGGTGGACTACAGTCCATGGGGGGAGGGTGGGTGGCAGGAGTTCACAAAGAGTCAGACACAACTGAGCACACACATTGAGAAAGATAAAGCGAGTTGAAGAGGAACAAAGAAAGCCTGATGGTGACGTATACATTTCTAGCTGGATAAGACTTGGACGTGGAAAATGGACGGAGGACGACATTCCAGTCAGAGAACACAGCGTGCAGAGGACACAGGTAGGGAAATACTAGCCTTATTCAGAAAAAGAAAAAAAAGGTCAAAGTACAAGACAACAGGGCATCTTATTCTAATTCTATGCATTCTTTTGTTTGGGGGGTCTGTGGGGAGAAGAAGATTAATGAGATCATTTTTTCATTGAGCTGATACAAACATAACATAAAATTAACCACTTTTAAACAAATAACTTATTGCTATTTAGTACATTCACAGTGTTCTTTCGCCTCCATCTAGTTCCAAAACCTTTTTATCACTTCAAAATAAAACCGGTTAGTCACTATACCTTTACTTCCCTTGTCCCTTCTCCCCAGCCATCAACAAGGTACCCTCTGATTCTGCGGATTTACCTATTCTGGATATTTTGTATAAATGGGTTCAAACAATAGGTAACCTTGTTCCCGAGATTGACCTAAGATGTCACATGGATAGGTAGTTCGTTCCTTTTACACAGTTGCATAATATTCTATCACAAGTATATACCACGATCTGTTTGTTCATCCTTCTATTAAAAGACATTTGGCTTGTTTCCAGCTTGTGGCTGCTGTGAACATGTATGCAAATGTACTGTATCTGAGTATCTGTTTTAAATTCTTTGGGGTATATATCTAACTGCATCTTTATCTTAGGAGTACATAGCAATTCAGTCTACATGTCTGAACTAAGCATTCAACTTTACAATATGTGGGAGTTTGACAGAATTATCCATACAGTATATCTAAGAAAGAAGAGCAAACAAAATCCCAAACTGAACTCTGCCTCAGGCAGTGATGACCTGCTGGACCATTATCCTGATGGCTTGTCCCTCACCACTTTCTAAGCTGACATTCCCACTGCTCCCCTCATACTACTCAAACTTGCCCACACTTACCACCCCAGAACCCCAAGGACTCGATCTGTGAGAACCATGGTCTGGCTCTGCTTTACAGCATCTGACACAAACTCTGGAGGCTGTTGCTTTGAGGACAGGATCACCAAGTTCCCAAGACCTCTACGAAAGCACAGAGTTGGCACTCACTCCCAGTACTGTGTTGATATATTCTGAGAAGCAACCTCCATATCACTCTTCCCTGTGTGACATACTACCATATGTCTGAAAACAGCCTAGGAGGATGCCCCAAGAATACAGTTATAGATTTTGTACAGAAAGGCTATTATGGCTAATGCAGTAGGCTTAAATCTGTCTTCTCAGATTTAAGGATTTTATTTGTTGACTTCTTTTTTAATGGCTTGAAGCTAAACATAACAAAGACCTTGTTCTCAATAGCATGAAAGTAACCCTTAAATGCTTATTCATTCCACAAACATTTATCAGTATTTAATATGCCAAGCCCTCTGTTAGAACTCAGGAAAGAAATGTGTGTTCAGTGTCTCTTCTCAAAGAACTGACAGTCTAGTGAAGCTGTGAAAACAGCTGTGGATAAGATCCCGATTAATCACAAGAACTATCATCTTCCCACTTATCCTTCACTGATTCATCTCCTTCACAAAATTACTCCAGCACCTACACGTGTCAATGAGAAAATAAAATCAAATGGAAATGGTAAGTCTTGTGTCTACTACATCTAAGGAAGCACAAATAAGCAAGTAATAGAACTTCTTCAGAGAAAAATTAAGGCCAAAATGAGATGTAAATATATAAACATAACATATGGGAAATGTTGGAAATGAAAATCACTGGCAATTTTACTATATATTCCAAACATGAACAAAACTTAATAGATTTCCAGCCAGATGGATTTTCATATTGACAATGAAAGCCAAAGTATTTAATCAACTGAAAACTGGATAGAAGTAAATCAGAATAGACACTTCCAAACTATCTTTAATCATTAGATTTTACAGAGAAAACACTCATTCAAACAAAGCATAGTATTATGAAAACCAATAAAGTAGTGTATTGCTTGAAGAAAGGCCCAGACAAGCTGAATTCACAATTTGGTAAAAGATTTTTAAGTCCATATCAGGCAACAGAAACATTAATTTTTTTCTCGGGCAACATTCAAGGTAAAGCAGTAAGCTTTACAGGGGATACACTACATGGGATTCCCAGGTGGCGCCAGAGGTAAAGAACCTGCCTGTCAATGCAAGAGACATAAGAGACACGGGTTCAATCCCTGAGTCAGGAAGATCCCCTGAAGGAGGGCATGGTGACCCCCTCTAGTCTTCTTGCCTGGAGAATCTCCCATGGACAGAGGAGCCTGGCAGGCTATAGTCCATGGAGTCTCAAAGAGTGAGAGTCAAACACGACTGAAGCAACTCAGCATGCACATACTCTATATATATATTTAAGATTGTTGGATGTGGACCATTTTTAAAGTCTTCATTGAACTTGTTACAATACTGTTTATATTTTATGTTTTGGTTTTTTGGCTGTGAGGCATGTGAGATCTTAGCTCCCCAACCAGAGAATTGAATCCACACCCCCTGTATTGGAAGGTGAAGTCTTAAGTCCCTATATACCACAAACACTATTTAGTATGTAAGGTCTTATATACTATAGTATACATTGGCCACCTGATGCAAAGAAGTGACTCATTGGAAAAGACCCTGATGCTGGGAAAGACTGAAGGCAGGAGGAGAAGGGGACGACAGAGGATGAGATGGCTGGATGGCATCACCGACTTGTCAGACATGAGTTTGAGCAAGCTCCAGGAATTGGAGAGGGACAGGGAAGCCTGGCAGTCTGCAGTCCATGTGGTCGCAAAGAGTCGGACATGACTGAGTGCCTGATAGTACTTATAAGTATATATACTTCAGTATACTGTAAGTAAAGTCCCCATATACTATATACACAAAGTCCCCATACATTATATGCACCATTTTAAATTAATTGGCTGTCCATTTGTTTCCCAGACAAACCACAAAGAAATCCAAAGCCTGCCATAACCTGGCCCAAGGTCACTCGACTATTGCTGGACAAATGAAAAAAGAGCAGCTGTTGGTAGTGTTTTTGAGTTGTTTAAGAGTTTTTCAATATTTTCAGCCAGGGATGAATATACAAAATGACACCACATATTTGGTAAGTGACAATATGAAAAAGTCAAAGACTGAAGTATTAGTTGCTCAGTTATGGCCAACTCTTTGCGACCCCATGGACTGTAGCCTGCCAGGTTCTTTGGTCCATAGCAGTTCCCAAGCAAGAATACTGGAATGGATGGCCATTCCTTCCTCCAAGGGATCTTCCCAACCCAGAGACTGAACCTGGGTCTCCTCCAGTGCAGGCAGATCCTTTACTGTCTGAGCCACCAGGGGAGTGACACTATACCTCTGGCTTATTAGTATTTCCACATTCCCAGTGAACTCTGCATAATGGAGCACACGACTCCAGGTGCCATTCATGTAAACCACATGGGTTATCTCTCCGTGTTTCCCATTACCATCTCAGCTAGGACCCAACTTTCCCACTTAAAGTCAGGATTTCTACATGTAAAGGCTGTAAGAAGAGTCTCTGGAGGGTGGGGGGGTGGGGCAGGCTTGACCTATGAAGTCAGAGGACCTGAGTCTAGATGGAACATTGATTCTAACATTCTAACATTTCGCAATCTAAATTAACTTTCTTCAGCACTATTCCCATCTCTTAAAATGAGCTAAAAACATGTTCTGATTAATAAGATTGTGAAGTAAACACAAGAGATAAAATTGCTGTTGAAAGCCAAGCTTTAATATACAAACACCATTTACTCCCAGCAATCCCCCCCCAACACCACCAACGGAAGCAAAATACTAACACATTATTTTCTTTATTTGTTAATAATTTTCCTTGCAAGACTATGAATGTCTTAAGGGCAAGGGGCTGTGATTTATTACATTTTCTACTCTAGGACTCGGTACAGATTCAAATTCTTGAACTTTATTATTTTATGATATTATAAGTAACAACCTACTCTATACAGCTCTGTTACATTCAAGTTTTATTACATTTACTCGACTGCACTATTTGACTTTTTTTTACTTAAGTACAGCTTATGTACAGTATTACATTAAGTTACAGGTATACAACACAGTGATTCAAAATTTTTATGGGTTAGTCTCCATTTATAGTTATTATAAAATATTGGCTGTATTTCCTGTGCTGAACAATATATTCTTGCAGCTTATTTTATACATAATAGTTTGTACCCCTTAATTCCCTACCCATGTCTTACTGCTCCCCTCTTCCCTCTCTATTGGTAACCACTAGTTTGTTCTCTGTTATCTGACTAGTACACTAGATTTTAGTGACTCTCTCCATACATTCAAGTCCAAATCTAAAATGTCCAATACCCAATGCGATTAATCCCCCAGATACAGTTGAAAGACTCAAACACAGTATGATTGTTCAAACTCCTTTTGTTGAACAGTTAACACCCTCACCTCATGTCACCACATCAGAAGTACTGTAGATATCCATCATAAAGTTAAGGGTTTATCAGTGAGAGTCTTTCTTAGTTACTTATTCTAGTATACGGTACACACTAACTATTAACAGCTCTAGAGTTCAACATATCTGAGAAGGCTGAAGAAATTTGTATTAAGTTCACTGAGAAAAATAATTTGTCTCTTTTCTTTTAAAGATAAAATAAACAAAGCCTGATAAAAAGCTTAACCAACAGGGTTTTTTCCACCTTTTAAAAAATATATTTATTTTCTCACATGGTCATGGAAAGAGCATGGACATCAGAGCCAAAGAGTCATGAAACCAAACCTCAGGTCTACTGCTTACTTGCTGAGAAACCCTAAGGCAAAATAAGTGCTCAGTAAATAGAGGTTATTATTTAATATATATAATTAGAGTTCATTTTATAAAAGCTACAAGACTACTGCATGCCTGTACCTCAATCCTACTGAGTTCTGTAAACCGGATACATTTATTTCAGAACGCTCTGTAAAAATGCTGAAGCCTCCTAGCAACCTGTTTATTGATGGAATGAAGTTTCAGAAAGCAAAACAGAAAAGGGTTAGACAAAAACAGGGAGCAGGAGAGGAGAGTTCAGGGAGCATGTATAAATGGCATAATGACCAGGCCAGAAAAGACGACAGGTAAGTGGAGGCGCCTGTACAGTATTCCAACCACAACCTCAGAATGGATAAGGTTAATGCCCTCCCTGTTCTCAATTGTCGACGAGAATTTACTGTGAAGCAGGGGTCTCAGAGGGCAGACTCAGTCCTGTTCAGCTAGTCCTTCCAGGTGCGGAGCAGCAGCAGCCGAGGGAGGCGCTGGCAGCCCCCAGCCTGCGAGGGGCTGCACTCTGGAAAGAGGGTGTGCGCAGCAGCAGTGAGAATGGCACCCAAAGAGGGATCAGGTCCAGGGACATCACTAAGCCACGGACCCCTCAGCAAAGGACTCCACTACTTGAAAATGTCCTTGGTGATGGCAACTAGGGTCCGTGATTTTCAGTTTTGTGAGTCCTAAATCCTCTTTCTTCCAGTTTACTCAGGCATTCAAAGGAGATAATTTATATCAAGCAAATAAAAAGAAACTGATACATAAGCCCCCCAAATGTGTAACTTATAATAAAAGGTACAACTAGCTTGAGGAGCTGTATCATCGTACCATCTTGTCTACAGGCTGTATGAGGAGCGCTGAATCAGAGCTACAGGGGTGAGGTGGAAACTCACAGGTACAACACAAAAACCGGCTTCAGCAATTTCTGACCAACTGCCTTCTAAACTCTCGCGGTATTTCTGTTCAAAAGACTCTCCCTAAGACAACACCATAGGCGAATTCCTGGCCTGAACTCGCCCCTCCCACGGACCCTTGTGGCCATTTCTGAAGTCCCTTCATTTCTTCTCACATTACTTTTCTGATGACCTGTTCCAAACCACTGAGACATTTAAATTTACTCACTCCTGAGTTAAGATTCTTAAACAATTTTTGTGTTTTAAGAGAATCATTATAAAAAGTCAATGAATAACATTCACGAGCTGAAGTATAATAAATTATAATGAAATTGATTGGCAAATAAGGATTAAAATGTCTAACCAGTTAAAAAATCAAATGTGTGCCAATAAAGACTACAACAGATGCAACTGATCTTTGCAAGCAAAAAAAGTATCCAGAATTTTTTTTTAAAAAAAGAGCATACTAATGAATTTTTTTAAATAGTGCTTATTCAATATGTATGACATTCCAGGATACTCAAAAGATGAAATATGAAGTGTGCTTCAGAACTCGATCAATGTTTCTATTATAAACGACTTTAATAATCAGTGTTCACCTTTAAAGAAAAAGTTCGCCCAAATGTAAAATTTCCCACATAAAATAGAATATCAGGGTCTATTCCAATAATGAAAGGTAAATATTTCATCACTGTACATTGATAACCATGAAAAATGCATGGTACTTTCTGGATCAATTATCTGATGAGCCCACATGAACATATTAAAGTTTTAGGAGCTGATCCACTTCACTTCTAGAGAGAAGATACAAGTCAACTTAGCTCTCATTTCACAAGAGACAGAAAGAATGTCCCTGTATTTGATTACTGAGGTTGAAAACTGAGGAAGATCTCTTCTATTTAGAGCAAACTCAGATCCACTGAGAGTGGCTGAGATGTGGAGATCAAATTAAATTCAACACGATGAGGAATTAGGAAAAGGAAAAAAAAATCTTCCTAAAATTGTTCCTAAGAGAAAAAAACAGCAAAAAAAAAAAGTCTGTGAAAGAGTATGAAAATGTAGAGGCCCTTTCTCTTTTCCTCTAGTCTGAGAAATACAAAATGCTGTTTGCTCATTAACAGTTCTTTTAATGGTGCACTCTGACAAAATAAAATTCAAACGAATACTAAAGAAAGACCTTGATCCATTCATATCTTTCAGGGGATATATTTCTTATCCAGAATCACAAAACTATCACCGAAGCTGATAGCCGGATATTCCTCTAGGAAAGGGGCATGCAGATACAAGGGAAGGAGAATCAACACTCAAAGTGCTGACAGACAAAATGATCCTCAGAGGATTAAACCATTTATAACATTAGCTGCATGCACCTGAAAGGATTTTTCTTAAACCTTCATTCTATCACAATACATGGCATTAGACAAGCAGACCTCACCTGTCCATGCTGATTTTAGATTACAATAGATGTTGATTCTATCTGTTCCTAAACAACTCAATTGTTTACCTCTCAAACCCTGTCATTTCCAGACACTAAAACGCTTAACAGTTCTATCTTTCTCTGTATCTTCTCTAACTGCCTTAGGAGTAAAGAGAACTCCCTTCAACCTGAAGGAAGCCCAGGATTACTGGAACTACAAGATCTGGAAAGAAGGGGAACTCCTCTGAAGAAAACGACCTTTTGAATCTTTGATATTAGCTAATTTTGCTGAAAAATTAACACCTCCATTCTGTATTGGGGGAATGAGGAGGCAGGGGACATGCAGAGTTCAGTGGACAGAGGACACTCAGGATACAGTGTCCTGTTCTACAGATCAGTATCAGCAAGGAGTGCTACTCTGTTCCTCATTTATCCTGCTACTGTGATAATATTTTAAACAAAGGACAGCCTAGGAATGATCAGAATAAATAAAAGCTGTGAGCCACATTTTAAATAAACGTAAAATATCACAAAAATGAAATCTGTATTGTCAGTACTCACCCTCACGCGAGAATCATTCTAGGAATAATCATAATCGAGAGACACACCTGCTCGTGTTGAGTCCACTCCCCTTGCTGCTTCAGAGACGGGATGGCCCAGATGCTCAGCTTTCCTGAGAAGTGAATGGCTGCAAGGAGGGTCCCATCTGGAGAGAGGCTCATCTTGAAGATCCCATCCTAGACAACAATTATATTACAGTAACGTCAGAGCAAGGGACTTGTAGCCAATAGAAATAACTTCCAGAAATTAATATCATTCTTCAGGGCTGCCTTGTCGTAAGCGATCTCGCATAACTAAGGACTCGGACAGCTTCATATTATAAAGGTGCTCCAGAAAACAAAAAACAGGACTCCTGCCCAAAGGTGTTTTTTCAATCTCCTTTACAGTGTTATGATTTACATATAACGTAAAATCCACATAAGTGAGCATTATAAAAACATTCCTTTATATCACACACAGATTACTATGTGTTCTCAGTATCTTATGCATTGATGTTGAGAAAATTATGCATTTCTTAAATTTTGTAATTTTTACAAGATTCTACATGAACACAATTCCTGGAACATTCTACACCATGGACAAGCCACAAATTCATGCTATGAATGAGAAGCAGAGGAAGAGGTGGAGGGGAGAAGGGTTCAAAGGGAATAAAAGATCGACTAGAGGAAAATGCATGCCTTAATTTAAGAAACAAATTAGATGGGTAAGATTTTTCAGATCTGCCAGCAAATTATTTGATTTAAGGAATCTAAGTGTTGCCACAAAACAGAGACACTTTGTAATATACTGACGTTACATGGCCAATCCTGGGCTACACAGAGGAAGACTAGCCTTCCCAGTTCTACTTGTCCACATAATCTCACTCCTTTCCCACGAGGACACCAGGTTTGCTCAATTACCACAAGAGAAACCATCCCCAGCAGAGATGTTACCTACCAAACAACTACAACAGAACTGGAAGAATTTAAGAAATACTAACTGAAGACCTATTACCCATTCAAGCATTTATTAAGAACAGGCTCTAAGGTAGTCTCCCCACAAAAAATAAAACACCAGAAAATGGCAGTCCACAGCCATATTTCTCCTGCACATTTAGAAAAGCTGGCAATACAGGGCCCAAAGGGCATAACTGGCTGGAACTAGGTAGTATTTACCCTCTTAGAAGGGTCATGAGCTTTCCAGCTAGCCAAAACCCCCATTATTTTCTATTATGGCCCCAAGATTGAGGCTGAAAGCTGCAGAACTGAAAAGTAACAATGACTATACCAAAAAAAACAGAATTTACAACCGACTTGATTCACCATTATTATCTACCTGGCCTCTGCAGACAGAGTTTAAGTCCTCGAGTCTAAAACAACTAGCCACACTGGCCATCAAAAACAAGGAGAGCAATTTCTGGAAGTGAGGGACATGGCTGAATGAGTGAACAGACAAGATTAGCATACTCTAATCTCCTCACTGAGGACTAAAATCACTTTAATGAGATATAACAGATCTATTCCAGAATGCCATAATTAAATGTAAGAGATTAAAATACAAATGCTTGAGAAGGAGAAGCGACCAAAGCAGAAGCACATCAAGCAAAAATCTGCATATACCACATCTCTTCCTCTGTGATGGAGACGGAACAATAAGTAGAAGATGAAAGTGAAAGTGAAGTCGCTCAGTTGTGTCCAACTCTTTGCGACCCCATGGACTGTAGCCCACCAGGCTCCTCCGGTTCATGGGATTTTCCAGGCAAGAATACTGGAGTGGGTTGCCATTTCCTTGTCTAGGAGAATTCCTCCCAACCCAGGGATGGAACCTAGGTCTCCAGCACTGGAGGCAGACGCTTTACCGTGTGTGCCACCAGGAAAGCCCCAACAAGTAGATGAAGGACCTGGCATCTTCCTGTCACAACTCTCTGTCAACTAGCTCCGTGGTTCCGCACAAGACGGGCTCTGAAGCACTCATCTGGGTTAATGAAAAGAACTTTCCACCCAAGCTTCAGAGTTGACAGATGAAGAAACTGAAGACCTGAAGTGTGACAACACCTGCCCAAGATCATCTGTATGGTCTGTATGATCATCTGCCCACATACCATCTGTATATCATTCTGTATAAACAGCAGGACCCGAACCACGCAGAGTCTCCCCTGCCCCTCCACGTGCCCAGAGGGCACCACGATCACTGCCCTCACCTGGGCCACGGCCTTCCTAATAGTGACAGGCATGCTCCTCAGAAGAAACTATGATCAAGTTTACTTTATTGCTTGAGCACCTGAACAATTAGTCACGTGCTAATTGTGCTCTGTATGGTAACATGCAGGACTCTACCAAACAACTTCACTAAAAGTGCTTTGAGGGAGGGAGGGGGCGGGGATGGGGGGTGGTTCAGGATGCGGAACACATGTATACCCATGGCTGATTAATGTCAATGTATGGCAAAAACCACTACAATACTGTAAAGTAATTAGCCTCCAATTAAAATAAATAAATTATTTTTAAGTGCTTTGAAAGCAAGTAGGAAGTTTATAAAAACACACATACACACACACAAAAAAAACCTAAGCCAAAAAATGCACACTGAATAATGTGAATAATTTAACAGCAGCATTACGACCAGGGAAATAATGAACAAATATGTTAAACATCCTTTTGTGTTCATCCCTCCCTCCCTTCCATCCTTCCTGCACACTTAAGCAATAAATATATTCACTGAAATGTCCCCACTGGCTTTTTTTTCTGGATGCCCTTAGTTTCCTTTGATACCATGGCGTCCACACTGCAAAAGCATCATTCCCTTCCACAAGCATTTTGTTGCAGAAATTTGCACTCACACACACTAAAGCTGAAACTGCAGCATAATAAATACCCATGGGCCTAACAACCATCTTAAACAAACATATCAACATTTCAAGCTTGTCACACGTGTCATTCCCCAATCACCACAATGCCATTGGGGACTTCTGTCCCCTGGAAGATTTTAAAGCAAATCTCAGGCATTACACATATACACATTAAATGTTCGTTTCTTTCAAGTCTCAAGTTATCTGTTTAACTTCCATAAACATGCACAGTAAGAAGACACGGTTATTAGTAGGAACTGAATTGTAGCCAGCCAAAGATAGATAAGTCACCTTTATTACTTTAGAAACACAGTGATTTCCTTCTAAACTCTGCTTTTTATTTGTAGAAAGTTTTCTGAGTATCTACAGCATGCAGGGTATTTCTGGACCAGAAAATAATTTATTATCCTGTCAGTAACTGCAACACAAGATGTAAAGGCACAGTTAGAAAACCCATGCTGAATTCAGAGTGTGCAGTACTCAGAAACCTGAGCAGAGTCTGCAGTATTCAGAAACTGGAAAGTCTGTTGGTTGGCAAAAAAGAGAATTCGAGAGTATGTGCTTTGGAAATAGGAGGAAATGGCTTTTCAACCAACTGTACACCAAAATAAACACCACAATAAAAGTTAACCTCAACATTCAAACCCCGCCTATTGTATTAAGATATCTCAGGTTACGTGAATAACAATTTTGTTCTCTTCTCCTCCATCTAACTTAAGTAGTGGTAAAGGCAATAAAATTTAGGGGTAACTAATTTTCACTTTGGTTAAAATATATCAGTGAATTTCTTTCACATTCCTCAACTATCAATGTCATTTTCATTTTAATCATCATTTCAACAGCTGGAATGTCAGTCAAGAATATGTAACTTAGCAGGGAAAAGCAGAAAGCTCCAAGATGAGTAACAAGGGTGCCCATCTTGTCACTTTTATCCAACGTGGTATAAAAAAAGTCCCAGCCAGAGCAATTAGGCAAGAGAAAGAATTAAAAGACATAGAATTCAGAAAATAAGAAGCAAAACTGGCTCAGTTTGCAGATCACATGGTATTATAAATAGAAAACCCTAAAGACTACCGAAAACCTGTTAGAATAAATAAATTCATAATTGCAGGATACAGAAATCAACGTACAGTTTCCATACAATAAGACAATTTCTATCAGTAAGAGAAATTAAGAAAACAATCACATTAACAACATCAAAAACAGTAAAATACTTAGGAATAAATTTAAACAAGGAAGTGAGAGGCATATACACTGAAAGCCTTAAGACATTAATGAAAGAAACTGAAGAAGGCACAAATTAAAGAAATTCCATGTTCATGGACTGAAAAAATTACTATTGTTAAAATGTCCATACTACCCAAAGTGATCTACAGATTCAATGCAATCTCTGTCAAAATTACAAAGGCATTATTTAAAGAAATAGAAAAAACAATCCTAAAAGTTGTATGGTACCACAAAAGACCCAAGGAGTCAAAATAATCCTGAAAAAGAAGAACAAAACTAGAGGCATCATACATCCAGGTTTAAACCACATTGCAAATAGTAATTAAACACATACGAAACTGACATAAAAACAGATACACAAGGCAATGGAACAGAACAGACAGGCCAGAACTAAACTCAGGCATATACAGTCCATTAACTTACAATAAAAGAGCCAAGAATACACAATGGGGAAAACAGTCTCATCAGTATATGATACTGGAAAAACTGGACAGCCACATGCAGAAGGATAAAAGAAGATCCCTATTTTATACATAAATTAATATATGAAGAATTAATTAATCCTTATTCTTCAACATGGGAACATTATTCATCTTAAAAAAAAGGAAGGAAATCCTGTCATTTGCAAAAAAACATGAATGAGACTGGACTGCATTTTGCTAAGTGAAATAAGCCAGATTAAAAAAAGACAAACACTGTTGTATCACTTATACACAGAATCTATAAAGAAAATCATAAGTCAAAAATAATAAGTCAAAATCATGAATACAGTGAATAGAATAGTATTTGTCTACCAGGGGCTGGGGACTGGAGCAAAGGCAGAGGTTGATAAAGCTGTATAATCTTCAGTTATAAGATGAATGAAGTCTGAGGACCTAATGTATAACACTGATAACTACAGGTGATAACACTGTATTCTATCACTGAAATTTGTTGAGGGTAGGATTTAAGTGTAACAGAGGCACAAAAAGTAAATATGTGAGGTGATACATGTATTAATTATGTCAGTGGCAGAAAATCTGCTCATAATGTATATGTGCCTGTATCAAATCAATTTAACTATCTTACAATTTCATTTGTCAATTATCTCTCAATAAAGCTGAGGAAAAGAAAAACAGTGACTATCACTTACCACCTGCTTCAGTTTACTCCATGAGGTTTTAACCTCAAAGGTGGTCTAGCAAACTAATTACTTGGTAAGTGAGAATCACTGAGTAGAAGCATCTTAAAAGGATTTACAAAGACACAGTAAACTGTCTTCTTACATTAATAATTCACTTATAGCCCTTTTAATTAACTTCACTGTCTATCCTCCTATTTACCCCTCCCCACCTTAAACTGCTCCCTAAAATTCTCTAGAAGATGTTTTCCTCTTCACTGATTCTTTTGTGCAGCAATGTGATACTAACAAAACGCTACTGAAATAATGTAAACATTATTTTAACTTCTATTTCTCACTATGTTAAATCATTAGCATAAATGTCCATTTGATCTTGTGTTAATTAAAAACACTAATTAGGGTCTTCTACAACTTGCAGCAATATTTGGAGCAGGAACTGTGTCTTCTCTCAAACGCTGCAATAAAACTTTTCAATTGTCCATTCTAAGAGAATTTTTCCAATGTTAAATATCAGATCTTTGTATGAAGACTAAATTGTCTCACTTTCTTCATCTGTTTATCATCTATACAGAGCAATCAAAAACAAGTGATCTCCAATTTTATTATACCTTTCAAATGGACAAGCTATATTCAAATCAAAGAACTGAATTCTAGCAAATGCATTCAAAATGTTCTAAATTATTACATACACTTAAAGAAAAAAAAAAACCTCAGCTCAATAAAAGGTGAATTTGTAAGCACTGCTCTTCCAATACTCAACATGTATTGAATATTACATATTCAGTAATACACAGTACATGCCAGGCACTGTTATATACTCTGGGGAACCTGCAGTGAACAAAACAAACATAAATCCCTGCCCTCAAGGAGTTCAGTAGATAGCTGAACCCACTGTAGTTTAGAAGTCCGACTCAAAAAAGCAATGCTTTCATGAACTAATATGGTCACAGAAAGAACAGAGGCAACACAGTAAATTAGAAAGAATAAAGTACAAGGCAGAGGCCAAGGCATTTAGTCTGTCATATAGTTCTTCATCTGCAAGATAAAGACAAACTCCATGAAATGGCCAAAGAGAAAGCTAACTGGAAAATTGTAAACATGCAAGGGAAGGAATATTTTAAAATCAACAAATAAAAAGTATATGTTATGGACAAGGACACAAAATTCCCAAGTAAGATAAAATAAGAAGATTCAAAGATAAATAATGCTTCCAGGAAACTTCTTTGGGCTATATTCCCAGACCCAAGAGGACTAGGTTCATTCTTGAAATTTTCTTTTAATTTTCCTTATTGAGATAAGAATGACATACATAGTAAAATACACAAATCTTCAGTGAACAGCTTCATGAATCCTTATTAATGCATACACCCACACAGTGTATAATTTAGAGCAAATTCAGGTGAAAAATCTGTCATGTTCAAGGTTTATTCAACTTTGTCCTTAAGTGGACTTTGGTGAAAATGTTTTCTAAGGTTAAGCCAATCTGCATTACCTGTTCTTGTCCCTGGCGACTGTAAAACTTGCCACTTAACATCCTTAATAATCCCAGTGTCTTTGGTACCTACAAAATAAACACACATCATGCAATTAAAGATCAATGGAACACTTCCTCATTGTATAAAGTCCTTTCATCGTGCAATGAAAACTCTAGCATATCTAGTATTTTAAGAAATGGTTAAGAAAATCAATAAATATCAGAAATCTTGGTGAGATTTTGTTTTTGTTTGGGAAAAAAATCAACCAAGTTACAAATCTTACAAAATAAAGTCATAATCAAATGTTTTTTAAATACATACATAAGTCTAATACAACCTATGCAAATTAGAATCTAATGAGCAGCTCTTCTCAAATGAGACTGTCCCAGGTTGCCAATAGAAACTTCATTCATGAAGAAATTGATCCTATTCTTGGAAAATACCAGAATAAAATCTAGAAACAAGTATTTGAAATAATATAACACAAGACTATTTTTGTCTCTAGATTTAAAAGCAAGAGACAAAGCTATATTTTAGAAATGGAAAATAAGTATAACTGAAGTAGTACAGAGAACTTGAAACACCAGTACACTGCTGGTGGGCACATAAAACAGCACAGCCACTGTGAAAGAGTCTGGCAATTGTTCAAAAGGTTAAGCAGAATTATCATATGACCCAGCAATTGCATCCCAAGTTTATACCCCAAAGAATTGAAAACAGGTGTTCAAATACTTGGCACAAATGTTCATAGTGACACTATTAATAATAGCCAAAATGTACAAACAACTCATATGTCCACTAACTAAAGAATGGAGGATATCTATATAACAGAGTATTATTCAGTCATAAAAAGGAATGAAGTATTGATGCATTCCACAATTTGGATGAACATCAAAAATATGTTGCTAAATCAAAGACGTCAGATATAAAATCTCATACTGTATGACTCTGTTAGTATGAAAATTTCAGCATAGGTAAATTTATGGAACCAGAAAGCAGATTAGTGATTGCCAGGAGCTGGAGAGAAGGGACTGTTTAATGGGTTTGGCATTTCCCTTTGGGGTGATGAAAATGCCTGGACCAGTGGTGGTGGTTACACAACACTGAATGTACTAAATGCCACTAAACTGTACCCTTTAAAATATTTAATGGTCAATTTTGTATTATGTGAACCTCACTTTAAAAGAAAAAGGCAAAGAGGGGAGCATGCTTGAGCTGAGGTTAAAATGTTCCTACCAGAACTTTTGAGTAACTGAAGACATTACTGGTGGTCTAGCTCCACATTTCCTCCAAAAGCAAGAAAATGCAAGAAGGGAAAAATAAATCTCCATGAAGTTTATTTCAGCTAAATTTGAAGAAGAAAAAAGATAACCCAAACTTCAAAATCACTGTAGACAGAAGGAGAAATCTCTCAATGTGTCATCTGCACTGCTCTTGCCAACCCCCACATTCCACCTACCCCAACCCAAGCCCACCATCAAGCGTGGTGGTGAGGAAAACCAGACTGAAAAAACTAATGCAGGCTCCAGAAGAACAGATGAGACAAGCTAGCACAGGGGTCTAAGGTCTATCTAAAACCACCGCCTAAAGTCACGGTCCACGAAAACTTTTCAGCAATGAAAACTGATCTGATCTATACACTGAAAGCATGAATAGGTACCTGGAAATATTAACCCAGAAAAAGCAACTCCAAGAAATAGTCCAGGAAGTCTATTAGATTCCAAAGTGAAAGTTGCTCAGTCGTGTCTGACTCTTTGTGACCCCATGGACTACATAGTCCATGGAATTCTCCAGGCCAGAATACTGTGGTGGGTAGATTTTCCCTTCTCCAGGGATCTTTCCAACCCAGGGATTGAACCCAGGTCTCCTGCACTGCAGGCAGATTCTTTACCAGCTGAGCTACAAGGGAAGCCCAAGAATATTGGAGCAGGTGAAAGTGAAGTTGTGTCCGACCTTTGCGACCCCATGGACTGTAGCCCACCAGGCTCCTCTGTCCATGGGATTCTCCAGGCAAGAATACTGGAGTGGGTTGCCATTTCCTTCTCCAGGGGATCTTCCTGACCCAGGGATCGAACCCAGCAGGTAGCCTATCCTTTTTCCAGCGGATCTTCCCAACTCAGGAGTCAAACCAGGGTCTCCTGCACTGCAGGCAGATTCTTTACCAAGCAAAGATACAGAAATCCTCAAAGCCTCCCAACAAAATGGCCAAATAATACACAAAGGAAAGATAATCCAACTCACATCAACTTTTCAAATTTCGCACCCAAAGCAAAGCCAACAATAGAGCAGTATTTTTTAAGTTCAATGAAAGAACAAGTAAACCAAAGGTCTTATATCCTTTGTGTCATCTGCACTGATATATGAAGGAAGTTTTCCTTCAAATATCCAGGCTATGAAAAGCAATTCCAAAGAATCTCAGAAACTCTTCATCTATGAGCCCTTCTCCAAACATCTATCAAAGGATGATTTCATCCAACCAAGAGGTAACTGGGAAAACTCCAAAGTGGCATTTTAAAATATATAAATAAAATAAATAAAATATATAGGTATTCACCTATGACTAAAGAAAAATGAGGACAAGAGCTGAAGCTAACGTATAAATACTGTGTATTTCGACAAAAATATAGAAATAACTAGGAAAAGGAGAAGAAAGGAGACAGGAAGGGGAAAATAAAATCAAATAACTGATTTTTGTATAAGTAATTAGAACTAAAGAATACCAATCAACTAGTAAAATATTGGAGGGCACTGATACCAGTAACACAATTTCAGTGACATCATAGAGGTAAAGCCCCACAAGGTAAATTCAAGAGAGAACAGAAAAAGAGGAAACTGATCAAGTATAGAAGACTCATGAAAAGGAAAGAAAGGGGCTGGTAGCAGGATTTAGTAGGGTGTAAGTGCCCTAAACTAAAAAGGTTTTACAATGGGAAAAATAAATGCACACTGCTTGCTGATAAACCTAACTGGCAGCAAGATTCATGATTTGGAAAAACATCCTTCAATAAGAAAAAGTGTGAGATCCAGTGAACAAACAGAGCAGCTAGCCTTGGCTGGTCCAAGCACAGCTCATCAGTAATAACAAGAAAAAAAATACAAAGCTGAAATGTCGATGTAGGCTCTTTATGAAAATATTCAGATTACTTCTATTTTCTCAGAGAAACAGGATGTCAAAAAGCCTGTATTCTTTCCACAGCAAATCCCATACTGAAGAGGCAGCAGCAGCAGCTACAAAAAAATAGTGTGGTTCCTTTCTTATGCACTTTTCCAAATTTTCCACCTTAAAAATACAAGTAGACAATAATGAACACTGTAGAACATTTCATTGTTTATCATCTCATTCGAACCTGACAAGAGCCATGAGACACGAGCAGTAAGTGCTGAGCGAGGATTCCAACTCCAGCCTTCGGACTCCTGAGCCCAGGCTCCTCCCACCCTCCCCAGTGACTGGACTCCCCCGTATCTGCTATAGCTTCTTGCCCACATCTGGGCACACAGCTGTATCCTCCAGTCCAGTAAACAAACCCTTGATGTTCTGATACCTGCAGCAGTGAATCGATGTTGAACAAATGAATAAATAAAACTCTCACACAGGTGACACCGACATTAATCTGGAAACGTTGGTCAAGGCATATATTGAATTTTGCATAGCTTCTTTTACAACCTAGCAGCCTTGAGAGATACGAGAATATACGCATCAGCAGCACTTTTTCCGTCAATAGCCACCCCAACACAATAGCAGCCTTAAACAAACAATAAGCGGTTCGATGCGAACAATATCTGCCACCTGACAAGGGGAACTAATCCTATAGCTTGAAATTACTTTGAGGGAGGGGAAGGCTACCAGAATGATTGCGAGTTTAGCTGCAGGACGCATTTAAAAGGCACTAACGTAATTAAAATACTCTTGCAGCATTTCAAGAAGTTTATCATACAGCGGAGCCCTCAATTTGCAATTCAATATTTCCCCCCACTTATTCTGTCAGTGCACAAGCAATTTTCTTTTAAGAGACTCCAATATTGAAGCTTCAGGCCAGAGAAGGAAGGACCACACATAGCAGAGCGGATTCCAATCCTTGAAGGAGGAGCAAAGTGAAAGCACAGAAAATTCAAAGAAGCCACGGTGAAAAAAAGGCTTCGTTGTACGTGACAGTTCTTCGTGCCTCCCCTGGCCCAGACTCTGTCATAAATACACTCGATGACACCCCACTGAGACAGCCCTTCACAGTTAGCCAACTTTTCTCATCTTATATCCTCCACATTTACCTATTCTTTCTGTTTTTCCCTCAACCTGTAACATTTTGACAAATTTTATAGTTAGGTGAAATGACTACACAATGAAATACCAATATACCTTTTACCTGAGTTCACCAATTAACATTTCACCATGACTGCATTTTCTGTATGCATACGTACACTTTTTAAAAAATTATTTTTTGACTGAACCATGTCAAAATAAGCTGCAGGGGCACCCTTGGTGATCCAGTGGTTAGAACTCAGTGCTTTCACTGCCATGGTCTGGGTTTAATCCTTGGTTAGAAATTAAAATCCGGGAAGCCTCATGGCACAGTCAGTTAAAAAAAATAAAAAAATAAAAACTAAGCGGCAGGGACTCCCCTGGCAGTCCAGTGGTTGGGATTTCACCTTTCAAGGCAGGGGGTTCAATCCCCTGGTTGAGGGGGTTAAGATCCCACATGCCTTGCGGCCAAAAATCAAATCATACAACAGAAGCAATACTGTAACAAATTCAATACAGATTTTTTAAAAAATAAGCTGCCGACTTAACAGTCAAGAGACAAAACTGTTCAAACTTTTTTCAGGATCTGCTCTGATACATCTCACATATAAAGCAACAAGCCAAGTGTGAAATCAGAGGGAGGAACACGACTAAATTATTACATATATGAAATACGACATCCAACTGCTATCTCATTCTTTTTTTAAATAAATTATGGGAGAATCATCACAGCATAAATTTGATGGTGCCAATGAGATGTATGTAATTTCACAAGGGGTGTGAGGAAAGCGCTAAACAGGAACTATGAGAACCAGTGCCATCCCTGCTGCCCTATTTTTTAGCTGCTAAAATCTCCCAGTGCCTTGGGCTCCTTATAAAAAAAATGTGGCTAATAAAGACCCAAACTGAACTCCTACTGGATCCTGCAGAGAGAATAAATGGGTGCCAGAGTGAGCAGAACAATCATGAATGGAAGAAAAAGCACACGGCACAGTACTATATGAACTGATCAACAAACATAAACAGCTTTAAAGTCTGGTGCCATATTGTACCAGTAAATTGACCTGATTAAAAAAAAAAAAAAAAACTTACTACTTTTTTGGGCTAAATTCATCATCACATATGTCAGCATATGCTAAAAATTAAACAAACAAACAAACAAACAAAAATGGAGGCCTACTATGATTGCTAAAGGTTTCTCTTCAAAAGTACTACTTCACTGGCTCCTCTTCAACCTTGAAACATTTAACCATCGTTTTAGAGGATTATTTTTATATCATTATTTTGAGACAGAAATAATGGAACAAATACATTCATTTTCAGACAAAAACTGGAACAAATACATTCATAGGAATAATCATCACTTATGTCATGTTTCACTTCAATCTCTTGGTTTCTTCCCTCACTAGAAAAATACAAATGCCCACCACATATCAGGCAACATGCAAAGCACAGGGTCCATAATTATGATCATACAGTTTATACAAAAAAACAAATACAAACCACAGAGTGGCCAATACGGTCAAAGTGCAAGTCGCTCAGTCGTGTCTGACTCTTTGCAACCCAGAGGACTATGCAGTCCATGGAATTCTCCAGGCCAGAATACTGGAGTGGGTAGGTGTTCCCTCCTCCAGGGTATCTTCCCAACCCAGGGATGGCGGATTCTTTACCAGCTGAGCCACGGTCAATATGGTAGAAACAATTAATATTCACTAACGTCTAGTTTTTCTCTCCTTTCTAGACACAGAAAACTACTTTCCAGACCCTTTGAAGGTAGCAGGAGCTACATGATGAGTTACAGGCAGTGAACTGTGAGCAGAAGTGATGCCAGCTCTGGTGTGAGACAGTAAGTCCCTCCTTTTACTACTCTGCTTCCCCACCTAATGCCCTAAACTGAGACAGTGGGCCCTTCAGAGTACCAGCCTCCACAGATCCTTTAATCATCACTTGGAACAAGCTTTCCAGGAAGTCATGGTATCAACAACAGGCTTTGCCACAAATAAGGGATACGCTTTCACGAGGTAAGTGATAAAAATGTCAGGATTCTTCATTTGTCTGTTTATGTGGCTAATTTTTATTATCACAGCAGAGCCTAGCCTATACTAACTGCAGCAGAAAGGAGTGACTGATAGAAAACAGAAGCTCAATAATAGAGTGAATAAATGAACAGGTGGATAAATAGTCCCAATCAATATGTAACAAAATGGAAGAGCCAAAGCAGTTAAGAACTTGAATAGGGAACTCCTGCCAGATTTTGCACTCTCATTCTGCCACTTGCTAGCTGGCTAAACCCAGCCAAATTTCACCTTCCTCATCAACAGACTTGGGCTACTGACAATACCTATCTCAAAGGGTTGCTGCTGCTGCTGCTAAGTCGCTTCAGTCGTGTCCGACTCTGTGCGACCCCATAGACGGCAGCCCACCAGGCTCCACTGTCCCTGGGATTCTCCAGGCAAGAACACTGGAGTGGGTTGCCATTTCCTTCTCCAATGCAGAAAAGTGAAAGTGAAAAGTGAAAGTAAAGTTGCTCAGTCGCGTCCGACTCTTTGCTTCCCCATGGACTGCAGCCCACCAGGCTCCTCCATCCATGGGGTTTTCCAGGCAAGAGTACTGGAGTGGGTTGCCACTGCCATCTCAAAAGGTTACTGAGAGTTAAATGAGCTACAAACCTGTGAGAGTGCTCAGAACTGCTGCCAGCGCATCAAAGGACTTAATAAATGTCAAGGTCTAAATAAGCAAGTGCAAGTAACAGTACTGCTAAATCATTTTTCTTCATATCTGCAAATATTTTTACTAAAAATGAGACCAAGTTAAATAAAGCATGCTTTAGATAAATTTGATATTTGATAGAAGTCCTAAAATTTCACTTGTATTAAGTCACTTTCCTCATTTAAGGCAGATTGCTTCTTTCTCCATATATCTTACAAAGGGCTTATCTAAGACCTTTAGATAAGGTCTAAATGAACAAAATGAAATACCATAAATGAGACTTACTGCAGTGACCCTGTCGCCGCCATGAGTAACGGGCTTATAATAGGGTGATCCTGAAAGAACTCTCCAGGCAGACAGTCCACAGCTAGCAGCTTTTGATATGCCCACTTCAGCAGTTTCACATCCACCAACCAGCAAAAGTCTAAAACAGAGAAAGGTAGAGAAGTGATAAATTAAAAATATGAACAGGACAACATCAAAACAAAGAGAGCGGAAACGCTGACTTCCACAAGGAAAACCGAAATAAAATTAGAAGGTAAATATTTTAGAGAAGACAACCAATAGACCAGATGGTTTCTCAACTAGAATTTCACCTTCAATGACAGACTGAAACATCTGAAACCAAGATGAGAACTTGGAAATGTAAAAAGAAGTGTTTTCAGGTTGGTCATTGAGTGTCTGAGACACTGTATCAACACCAATAAACGTAAATAAACCGATACACCCCTGACATAAATGCACGACCGTGTGTACAACAGATAGCTGACAGCAGCCTGCTGTGCGGCACAGGCAGCTCAGCTTGCGCCCTTTGGGGACCTGGACGGTGGGACGGTGGCGGGAGGGAGGCCAGCGAGGGAGAGGACACACGTGTACATAGATGTGAGTCACTTCAAAGTCAGCAGAAACCAACACAGCATGACAAAGCAACTATATCTCAATAAATAAAATTAATAAGCGTAAACAGATATGTCACCTCACAGACATGTATCTATTAACCACAGCAGTGCACTGGAGGTCATGAGGGCACAGTTACAGATGCTAGGGGGAAAAATGACAGCCAGGAATGCTGTGGGTGGGACACAACTATACAGTAGTAATTGTACTGAAGTAAGACTGCTCAGTAGCTTAGCCCCACATCATGACTTGTTCACTTTACTGTTTGCTATACTTCATTGCAATTAGAGGCCAGTTGGAAATGGCAACCCACTCCAGTACTCTTGCCTGGAAAATCCCATGGACAGAGGAACCTCATAGGCTACAGTCCACGGGGTCACAAAGAGTCAGACACGACTGAGCAAACGACACACGTACCAGCAGGGCAAAGCAATCTAACAAGCAGTACAAGTTAAAAGACCACTACACACAAACTAAACGGAACCCAACAGTCATGACTTTTAAAGTTAAGTCATGTGCATTAAATCTGGCAGGGCACTATATAAGACATCATAGTCACGCGTCAAAAAACAAGAAAAGGGTTTGCAAGTAAAACTTCCGGTGTCTTAAGGGAAACACTGTTGTCCCCAGTAAAAATTAGGTGATGGAGTAACAGAAGACATAAGCCACATCCTTCTCCAGGTCTTCATAAATGAAAACGGTTTCATGTTCACGTTTTTAAGAGTCCTTATTATTGAATAATACACACTGGAACATTCAGACAAAACACTACACTGTCCAGGACTGACTTCATGATACTCTAGGCTCGGGGGGTGGAGGCTCGGCTGAGGCCGCAGATGGTGTGATGCTGGCCACGAGTCCACTGTTAACCTGAATAGCAGGCACGAGGGAGTCATATAGTCTTCTATGATCATGCTACAAATTTTCCATAGGGAACTTTTATTTTTAAGTCAATTTGTTAGGAAAAACTTCTCTGAACAAATAGAAACAAAACAGGTAGCTTTCAATGTTTACATTTCTGAATCTAGTCACAGCGCTTTTTCAAACAAAAAACATGCAATTCTCACAAAGACATATCTTTAAAAATTAGTAGCCTATTGTTATAACAAAAATAAAACACAATCTGAGAATTCAACAAACCTCTAAAAGGCTAGGACAAAACAGATGCTGAGAATGGAAATAATTTCTCTACTTAGTGAGCAATACTGACCATGTATATATATATATGCACATACACACACCGTAATACTTTTTTCAAGCGGTTAAACATTATTATTTAGTTTGCACTACTATGCCATGGAGGTAACAGATACCATACCTCATTTTTAGATTTTAAAATATATGTCTAAAACTTTATGTTACCTGACTACAGAAGGACAGCTAACTAAGATTTCAGTTTCATTCTTCATCTCCTGATCTGAATTCTAGAAGACATTTCCTCCCTATGAATTCTGATAAACACGGTCACACACAGATCAAATTGGCTACAATAAGATAAGCTTGATTAAAAATGAAAGAGATTCAATAACTACTTCCAAACAGCCTTTCTGCCATTCACGCCAGACTGAAGAGTAAGTGGAAAGGAGACAGAATGATGGAACTAATCATGTATTGTTCCCACCAGATGGGATGGCAGCTTTGGGACACTGATGCTGCAGCTACAAGGCCGTGCGTGTGTTCACCCGTGCAGGCAGACAAGTGTGCTTGCTTGTGTTTAAAGGGAGGGGGGAATGAGACGATTTCATCAGCATAGTCAAAAGGCAGGTAACCAGCAGCTACCTGATACAGAGATCATACAGGGATGAACAAGGTATGCTCCCTGCATTCAAAAAGCTCGCTCTCCAATTAAGAGCACATGAAAATAAGGAACAGCTGAGAGCACAGAATTAAGGTAACACCCATATCTGAAGATGATAACCCAGGTGACATCTACTGAAGACTTCTCTTCAGTTATATGTGCCAAGGGGTATCAAACCCAAGTCAAGATGTTAACTTGGTCCATCATTTCACTGTTTTACAGGACTCAGTGTTGATGAGGGCTTAGCTCTTAGTGATTAAGGGGGAAAAAAAAAGAAAAAAGGTTGGTACTGATGCCTAACTTAGCAAATAAACCTTCTTCATCATGATTACGGTGTTAGAACAGGTGTCCTGGGCAGCACTAACCAAAATGAAGTGAAAGTATGTAACTTAACTGAAAATAGTCAATGGAAATGAGAGAAATGCAAGTCCCAGCACCATACATGCAATAAATGTTTCCGAGTAAGTAAATTTAAAGCTCCAAGTTTCTCCTGAAGTAGCACAGAGAAAGAGATGTTACAGGGTCCTCTCCTCTCCACACCCTTCCTCATTCTTCCTAGATTTCAGCAGTAAGATATGAGAAGATGAGGCAGGGGATGGGGGTCCTGGCAACAGGGGTGAGGAGTCATAAACTGATAAAGAGGGCAGCAGACAACACTAAAGCGAGAATCTGGTAAAGGACAACATCAGAAAGAAAATTTCAAAATGTTCCTGAAAGATACAAAGTTACAAACAAAGAGAGAGATACCATGTTCTCTGGGCTTCCCTGGTAGCTCAGATGGTAAAGAAACTGCCTAAAATGAGGGAAACCTGAGTTCAATTCCTGGGTCAGGAAGATCCCCTAGAGAAGGAATGACAACCCACTCCAGTGTTTTTGCCTGGGAAATCCCATGGACAGAGGAACCTGGCAGGCTACAGTCCATGGGGTCACAAAGATTCGGACACGACTGAGCGACTAACACTTTCACTTTCACCATGTTCTTTGACAAACTCCCCATACCTTAAAAATGCCAATTCTTCTTAGTCTACAAATTGAAAGAAATTTAAAAAAAAAAACAGAATTTCTTATGGAACTGAATAAACATGTAATGGAACTAAACAATATATTCAACAAAATTCACATGGGAGGGTAGAGTTCTAAAAAAAGCCAACTAGGGACTTCCCTGGTCCAGAAGTTAGGACTCCACTTCCCTGAAAGGGGCATGGGCTCAATCTTGCTTGGGGAACTAAAATCCCACATGCCGAGCAGCATGGCCATAAAAAAAAAAATTTTAACTAAAATAACTAACATAAAAAGAGTCAACTTCATTCACACTGATAAACTTTCTCTTCACGGCTTATGCACTGTGTATCCTGACCCATCAAACACTTTCCCACCCTAGTGTCATTAAGATGGTCTCCTTCAAATCTGACCATATTAAAACCTAAAATTTCCCTCCATAAAGTGCAAAGACAGGTCACACACCAGGAAAAGTTATTTATAAGACATAAAACTAACAGAGGATATGTTTTAGCAGACAGAATCCATAAAGATCTCCAACAACCAGTCACAAAGAAAAATGCACAGAGAATAAGTCACAAAAAGAGAAATACAAAAGCCAAGAATGCATATTAAACCAACAAAGATTTACACCAGCCACTCTCTCTGTTTATAGAGACACAGTAACTCTTTAAAACTACTAGTAAGACTGTAGCAATCATTTTGGAGAAGGATATGACAACATCTAAAAAATGTGCCCCCCCCCAAACAATTCTCCAAATTGCATTCTAAGATAACTCTGGAGAAATTCTCACACAGGCATATTTATCTCTTGGCAAAAGAATACCTCATACAGCACTGTTTATAATGAAGAAAAATCAGAAATATTTTAAATGTTTAAAAGGGATGAATAAGTGCAAATTCAGTCGATTGTTCAGGGAAACGTATACAGTATAAAAAGAACAAATATAAAAATATACACTAGAGATTTCCCTGGTGGTTCAGTGGTTAAAGAATCCGCCCTGCAATGCAAGGAACACAGGCTCCATTCTCGGGCAGGGAACTAAGACCTCACAAGCTGCAGAGCAACTAAACCCACCCACCGCGAGTACTGAGCCACACGCCAAACTAGAGTCCGTGCACCGCAAAGAAAGATCCCACATGGCGTGGTGAAGACCCTACTTGTCGTGACCAACATGGGTACAGCCAAATATTTAAAAAAAAAAAAAAAATATATATATATATATATATAAAGGAAGGTTGCACACCAAAACCACGGCAGCAGGTTGCCTCTAGAAGGAGGAACTTGTTTGCACTACTGTCTCTCATGCATGTATTCGGGTGTATCTACATACACACACGGCCTTCCCTTGTGGCTCAGCTGGTAAAGAATTCACCTGCAATGCGGGAGACCTGGGTTTGATCCCTGGGTCGGGAAGAACCCCTGGAGAAGGGAAAGGCTACCCACTCTAATATTCTGGCCTGGAGAATTCCACGGACTATAAATGGGGTCCCAAAGAGTCAGACACAATTGAGTGACCTTCACTTTCACTTTCTATACACACACATACACACACACCTTTAGGAAAAAAAAAAATCTTAGTATTTGTTAATTCTGGATAGTAGGTTCTCAGGTGTTCTTTAAAACATCCCCTGTACTTTTCTCTGTTTCTAACTTAAAAGTCAAGATACAGTATTCCAAATTATGTACATAACTTTCTTCCAATTAATGAAGCCCAGGAAGAAAAAAAAATTCAGTAAATTGGCTTTAACACTTAGCATCAACCCACAAGTCTTGTCAAATACTGAAAATTAAATTAGCAAATCATTTGCTTTGTGGCATTCTGAAGCTATTTATACATTAATAGTTATATCTTAAGCATCCTGTGATTTACTATTGAAATGGTCACTAGATTTTTGCAAAAATTAAGACTATATCAGTAATGTTATTTTCTGTTGCAATAATTTCCTCCACCCAGAATATTTACCTGCAGTGACAACCATAACCTCCTTAAATACACAGTATCAGGTTCTTAAGTACTTATCTTAGGAATCACATTTTGAAGCAAGCCCTTATTTTTTTAATTATTCTATAAAGATAAAAAGTAATACGAAATTTCTGTAGCACATATTAAATTCTGAAGACTAAAGCACACTATGTGGAAGAGTTAAAACCCCTTCTCGTTAACTGAAACGAGAGAGCAGGAGACAGGAATTAACTTTCCCAATAATCTTTCACCTCAAAATTTTGTGGAAAATAGGAAAATCATGGGTCAGGGAATCAGATATATTAGGTTCAAATATCTTTGCACTCAAGTAACTGTAATATTAGTTTCCTTCATGCCATCAAAATTATAAATGCAAACCATGTGTTAAGCAATCAGGAATGTGTGAGACAAATGAAGAGCTCACTTTAACAAACCACTTCTAATTCTCAAGATTAATTTGCAGTGGCGAGCTTAGCTCTCCCAAAGCATCGGTACCAACCGTGGGGTGAGGCTCAGGCACCTTCCTTTCTCAGATGGCTGGGGACATGTATTCACCCACGAGAATGACAACAGCACAGTCCACTCCAGGGGAAAGAACGAGCCAACCTGGACCACGCCCGCGGGGACCCCTGAGTTAGACACAAAGCAAGCCTGAAGGACCAATTAGCTGCATGGGAGCCGAGGTCAAGGAAAGGTCACAGGGTTAACACCAGAGAAAGGTTTATCCCTTCAACAATTTCCTGGCAGATAAAGAGATCAGATAAAGAGCCTCCTCAGCCAAGAACACGAGGTACAAGAGCACAGAGCTGAGTCTGTAAACGGTGTGCTGGGAGGATGCTCAGAAAGGGCGTGAGTGCTCCCAGCCTGTAAAAGGCGAGCAGGGCAGAAACTTAGAAGGGGTCCTTAACAACATGAGATGGTTTATGCTGCTCTCTTCCTGAGCACGTATCACCTTCTCCTTTCTAAACTGTAACCGCTACTTAAAGCACGCCTCCATCACTGAACTTAACCCACTCGGACACAGAGACTGTGTCTATATCCTTCAAAGCATTTACATGTCGGTTTCATTCAGGAAACGGCTCTGCGCACAGAACTGCTGGGGCTGGAAGATAAATCCGACACAGGGTCCTCGTCCTTGGCTTAACCTCTCACGGCTTCAGTTCTCCCACCTGAGAAATGAACAGGCTGAGCCAAGTGATGGATGAAACTCTTTGCCAGCTCTGACATTCTAAGAGTCTAAAACTCAAAGCAGGATGTCGGTACCAGACAAGAAAAATAAGCTGTAAGTGATGGAGCCAAAAAACACACGGAGTGAATTAAATGAGAGGCCAGGACAGAGCAAGAGGCAGTGAGAAGAGGGTGGCCAGCCCCCTCTGAGGAAAGGGAGGGAGGAACGGACCATGTGCCCCTACGTACCACACCAGGTGAGATTCCAATGAACTGGGAGAGCTAAACGTGACCCTACGGATTGACTCCAAGAAGAATTATAAACAGTTTATTAAGAAGGGGCTTCTGTCTAGTCATTGTTGAAACAATCTGCCATCTAGTGGCTTAAAACTCCTTAAAGTCAAGGACATGAATCTGAAATAATAGAGTGAGAAATTCTTGTATGTACCCTGTCCAATCACCCACAGGCTTGTGGCATAGACCAGCAAGGAAGGGGTGGGTGGGGGAGAATAATTACATGTCGCCAAATTAAAAGTTCTTAAGAGCATGCCTGGCAAAATAAGGGCTCAAAAACTATTACCTACTACTTCACAGATTGGAGACAATCCTCTCTCAGGATCACAGAAATGTTCCCAATTTTAATTCATTTTACTTTGCTCTTAACTATTCGGACACGACTGAGCGACTGAACTGAACTGATTCTTTACTGAGCTTCCCTGGTGTCTCAGATGGTAAAGACTGTGCCTGCAATGCAGGAGACTAGGTTCAATTCCTGGGGTGGGGAGATCCCCTGGAGAAAAAAATGGCTAACCGCTCCAGTATTCTTGCCTGGAGAACCCAATGGACCGAGGAGCCTGGCGGGCTACAGTCCATGAGGTCGCTAAGAGTCAGACACAACTGAGCGACTAACACTTTCACTTCACTTTCATTCCTTACCACAAAAATCTTACCAGTTGCTTATTGAAAATTCTGTTCAGCTTGAATTTCTTGGACGTCTCTGCCCCAGATGCCTTCCCTTAATCCACAGTTGATGTCAATGATGATAATCTAAAATCCTAACCCCCTCCTAAGCATCAGGATGGATTTAGGCAACTTCACTGCAAAGGCACAATATAACATGTTCAGCATCCCTCTATCTGATCTATTCCATGTCTACTTTGAATTCTGATTTCAGAACTGCCCAGGTTCTGAAGCCAAATTCTCACCTTCTATTCCAATTGCTCAAACTTGTCCACTCAGGAAAATAAGTCTTGTCTTCAAACCCTACCCCACCCTCACTGAATCCTACTAACTGTTGTCTGCCAGCTGTCCTTCACTGTGGGTCTTTCCACAATGTCTGATATCAAAATCACGGCCACAGATCTGCTGTTAAACACCACCTAGTAGTCTGCACGAGGCATCCTTGTGCTCAAGCAGCTTGCTAAAACCGCCACCTACTGTCTGTGTCCAGTGCAGTGCCAGCAAAATGTGACCCAAAAAGAGTGACTTGTCCTGAGGTCACAGAGCTAACAGGTAGCAAATATTTCCTGTCTCCCAATCCAGTGCATGTACAGTACAGTATGATGAAAAGACACCCTTTTCATCAGAGGGGACTGGAATGTAAAAGTAGGAAGTCAAGAGATACTTGGAGTAACAGGCAAATTTGGCCTTGGAGTAAGTACAAAATGAAGCAGGGCAAATGCTAACAGAGTTTTGCCAAGAGAATGCACTGGTCACAGCAAACACCCTCTTCCAACAACACAAGAGACGACTCTACACATGGAAATCACCATATGGTCAATTCCTAAATCAGACTGATTATGTTCTTTGAAGCCAAAGACGGAGAAGTCTATACAGTCAGCAAAAACAAGACAGGGAGTTGGCTGTGGCTCAGATCATGAACTCCTGATTAACGAATTCAGACTTAAATCGAAGAAACTAGGGAAAACCACTAGACCATTCAGGTATGACCTAAATCAAATCCCTTGCAATTATACAATGGAAGTGACAAATAGATTCAAAGGATTAGATCTGACAGACAGAGTGCCTATAGAACTATGGACAGAGGTTCCTGACATTCTATAGGAGGCAGGGATCAAGACCATTCCCAAGAAAAAGAAATGCAAAAAGGCAAAACGGTTGTTTGAGAAGGCCTTACAAATAGCTGAGAAAAGAAGAGAAGCTAAAGGCAAAGGAGAAAAGGAAAGATATACCCATTTGAATGCAGAGTTCCAAAGAGTAGCAAGGGGAGGTAAGAAAGCCTTCCTCAGTGATCATGGAAATAGAGAACAACAGAATGGGAAAGACTAGAGATCTCTGCAAGAAAATTAGAGATACCAAGGGAATATTTCATGCAAACATGGGCACAAAAAGGACAGAAATGGTATGGACCTAACAGAAGCAGAAGATATTAAGAAGAGGTGGCAAGAATACACAGAAGAACTGTACAAAAAAGATCTTCATGACCCAGATAACCAAGATGGTGTGATCACTCACACAGAGCCAGACATCCTAGAATAGGAAGGCAAGTGGGCCTTAGGAAGCATCACTATGAACAAAGCTAGTGGAGGCGATAGAATTCCAATTGAGCTATTTCAAATCCTCAAAAATGATGCTGTGTAAGTGCTGCACTCAATATGCCAGCAAATTTGGAAAACTCAGCAGTGGCCATAGGACTGGAAAAGGTCAGTTTTCATTCCAATCCCAAAGAAAGGCAATGCCAAAGAATGTTCAAACTACTGCACAATTGTACTCATCTCACATGCTAGCAAAGTAATGCTCAAAATTCTCCAAGCCAGGCTTCAACAGTACATGAACTGTGAACTTCCAGATATTCAAGCTGGATTTAGAAAAGACAGAGGAACCAGAGATCAAACTGCCAACATCCACTGGATCATCAAAAAAGCAAGAGAGTTTCAGAAAAACATCTACTTCTGCTGGCATACTGATTATGCCAAAGCCTTTGGTTGTGTGGATCACAAGAAACTGTGGAAAATTCTTCAAGACATGGGAATACCAGACCATCTTACCTGCCTCCTGAGAAACCTGCATGCAGGTCAAGAAGCAACAGTTAGAATCAGACATGGAACAACGGACTGATTCCAAGTTGGGAAAGGAGTACATCAAGGCTGTATATTGTCACCCTGCTTATTTAACTTATATGCAGAGTACATCATGAAAAATGCCGGGCTGAATGAAGCACAAGCTGGAATCAAGATTGCCAGGAGAAATATCAATAAACTCAGATATGCAGATGACACCACACTTACGGCAGAAAGTGAAGAGTAACTGAAGGGCCTCTTGATGAAAATGAAAGAGGAGAGTGAAAAAGCTGGCTTAAAAACTCAACATTCAGAAAACTAAGATCATGGCATCTGGTCCCATCACTTCATGGCAAATAGATGGGGAAACAATGGGAAACAGTGTCAGACTTTATTTTGGGGGGCTCCAAAATCACTGCAGATGGTGAATGCAGCCATGAAATTAAAACACACTTGCTCCTTGGGAGAAAAGCTATGACCAACCTAGAGAGCATATTAAAAAGGCAGAGATATTACTTTGCCAACAAAGGTCCGTCTAGTCAAAGTTATGGTTTTTCCAGTAGTCATGTATGGATGTGAGAATTGGACAATAAAGAAAGCTGAGCGCCAAAGAATTGATGCTTTTGAACTGTGGTACTGGAGAAGACTCTTGAGAGTCCCTTGGACTGCAAGGATATTCAACCAGTCCATTCTAAAGGAAATCAGCACTGAATATTCATTGGAAGGACTGATGCTGAAGCTGAAACTCCAATACTTTGGTGACCTGATGTAAAGAGCTGACTTATTTGAAAAGACCCTGATCTGGGAAAGAATGAAGGTGGGAGGAGAAGGGGATGACAGAAGATGAGATAGTTGGATGCCATCACTGACCAAACATACATGAGTTTGAGTAAACTCTGGGAGTTGGTGATGGACAGGGAAGCCTGGCGTGCTGCAGTCCATGGGGTTGCAAAGAGTCAGACACGACGGAGCAACTGAACTGAACTGAATCCGGTATACATTCTATCACATCACAAATGTATTTTTTAAATTTTCTTTTTGTATATAAACCATAATTAAGCATCATTCCTTAATTCCTATAAAATAACCAAACATAATCATCTTCTTTCATCTCTTTACTTCCAAGAGAGATCCACAATAGCTGGCATCACTCCAAGTATAAGAAGAAATTCAATCTGGTCCAAGTCACTTCTTAAAATTTTATTTCCATAAATTCTTCAGAAGGATTGTGGAAATAGTCCTTAAAGTTAGGGGCCAGGGGGGCAGGGTGGGAGGGAGTATAACCCAGGTACAAAATACCCTGCTTAAGATTAATGAAATTCACTGACATACAAAGTTATCATATATCAGGTTAAACTACAACCACAACACTCAGAGAGGAGAGACAAAGACTGGTTATTTACCACCTGTAGGAATTCAAAACTTTATCAAGGCCTACAAGGGCCCATTTAAGTGTAAATAACTATAACATAATGAGAACTAGCCTCTTCTCTCAAAGACTCTCCATGTAGAGGACTGATGGATGGGTTAACAATGATTTCCAAATAATTTTTTTTCAATGTTAGGCCAAAGAAAAGTAAAAGTAATAAAGCACTGTCATTGACTTAAAAGACAGCTGAAGGCTGCTAAGAACCAAGATGCTTCTGAGTCATGCATGTCTCCCTATCTGTAATATATTCTGGATAAAAACAGATCACAGGATGTGGCCAAGACTTCCCTACCTCACCAGAAACAAATACTTGTTTAAGAAAAAAAGAAAAGTTAGTCCATGAAGCTCAGCAAGTTCCTTAATTCACATCTACGGAGCTTCCTCTCTGCCAAGACGATGGAGCTTTCTCATCTAACAACAGGACCTCTTCGTTTCTCTTCTAAAAACCAACCTGAACTCATGGAAAGAAGAATTTGCTCACACTGGAAGAATGAGCATTTGAAAGGCAACATGAAAAGCTCCTTAATGTAAGTTAAGATACTCAATTTCTGACATTCACACTTGCCAGCTACAAAGCTGCACATTAATCTCTCAAATGTCAATAGCCCCTACATTATCAAAGGCCAAACACTCTCTCGCTGCAGTGGAAGATAATCAACAAGGATCAGGACTATGGCACTCATTCCTTTTCTAGAAGCACTCTTTCATAAAATTATTAAATCTTATCTAGCTAGGGCTTATGAGAAATTTCCTAATGCAATTTAGACCTAACTGCTGCTCCAGCTGTCAATACAGTATATCTTTTACACACCACCGACCTGATTCTCACAGAATATATATGACCTTAGGAACCAGAAAGAAAGACGGGCAATTTTACAGCAATGTAATGGATGTAAAGGCTCACTGATTAGCTCCCCAAAGCATCTCATAGGTCTATATGGATCTTACAGCTTATAAAAGAATAAAACTTTACTCATGCTCTTCGGCAAACCCTTAAGGTAGGGTATTCTCAACACTCTCTCCTCCACAGGATAAAGGTAACACATTTGTGGGACATTTCCCTAACTGCGGGTGATGTGCTGAGATGGTAGGCCCTCTGCCTACCCTACCCACACCGCTTCCCAGCCCACGCCCAGGACTGATTCCTTTCCCTTCTGTTCCAGTGAGGTTGTCATGTCTCCTGAGAGCTCATGCACACATGACATTTTTGATCCCCCCACTAAGTACAACTCATGGGATAAAGGGAATATGGTAAGTAAATGAATGTGAAGGACGCCTGCATTTAAAAACGCTGAGGGAGGGATATTCAAGTGGGAGGGGACATGGGTAAACCTATGGCTGATTCATGTTGATGCTTGGTAGAAACCAATGCCATACTGTAAAGCAATTATCCTTCCATTAAACATAAATAAATTTTTAAAAATAAAATAAATAAAATGCTGCATGCTGTTTAGGGGAAATCAGAAACCCACAAGAGATGACCAAATCCGGAGACACAGCCCTTTAGTGCTGCAGTATGCCATTACTTAAAGTGTTCCTCAGTATCCCCTAAAATTAACAGCTTTCTAAAGACGATCTCCTCGTCCATCTTCTGAGACCTGCACAGAATAGTAGCAAATACTATGAGTGCACATTCAGAAGAATGCAATCACCCAACTACTCTTTAGCCAGTTCACTCCTACCTAACTGTTCTCTATATACAGGCAAGCTGACAACCTAGCTTATTACTCCTTGTAAATGTTGTCTCACATTCTTTTTGTAGAATCTGTATCTGGCTTAACACAGGTGACTAAAAGGGGGGGAAATCACTCAAATGCTTGAATTAATCCTTAACACAACCATGAAACATTATTAATCAATCATGGTTTTTCCCTATAGACCATATGAAACATAGGTATCTTTCTTAACATAAACCTGGGTATCTTTCTTAACATAAAGATAAAAGTGTTCAGTTGGTGGGAATGTAAGTTGGTGCAACCACTAGCGAAAACAGTATAGAGATTCCTCAGAAAACTAAAGTAGCCCTATGATCCTGCAGTCCACCTCCTGGGCATATATCCAGACGAAACTATAATTCAAAAAGATACATGCACCACTGTATTCACAGTAGTGCTATTTATAATAGCCAAGGGTATCACTTAGCCAGATATCGAAACAACCTAAATGTCCATCAACAGACGAGTGGATAAAGAGGATGGGGTGTGTATACACACACACACACACAAAACTGATGTATTACTCACTCATTAAGAAATATGCAATGTCATTTGAAGCAACATGGATGGACCCAGAGATTAAAGTCAGAAAGAAAAAGACAAATATCACATGATATAACTTATATGTGGAATCTAAAATATGATACAAATCAACGTATCTGTAAAAACAGACTCACAGATATAGAGAACACGCTTGTGGTTGCCCAGGGGGCGGGAGGGGAAGGGAGGGAAGGAATGGGAGTTTGGGATCAGTAGAACTTCACTATTAGAAAGGAGACGATAAACAAGGTCCTACTGTACAGCACAGGAAACTATATCCAATATCCTATGAGAAATCATAATGGAAAGGAATACATACGTGTACAACTGAGTCATTTTACAGTAAAGAAGAAATATAACATTGTCAATCAACTATACTTCAATAGTTTTTGTAAAAAACATACACCCTTTTTACTATATGTGAATTAAAAGTAATTTTAAAACTTAAAAAGAAAGTGTTCAAATGAAAACCTGCTTAAAGGATCTTTTTTCTTTCCAATTCACTCTTTATTACAGTTTTACTGAAGTTGTGATTTACATTCCATGAAACTCACGGGAATGAGAGATCTTTAGGAGCACTGGAAATATTCTAGAACTTACTGGCGTAGAACTTGCACAAACTTACATATTTATTAAAAATCACTGAATTATACACTTAAAATACCAAAGCGTCATCAAGGATTCCAAGAATGAGTGGCTTCTCAAAAGGGACCAAGAAAAGAGGCTTGTTTTCCACCTTTTGTGTTTGTTGAAATATAATTCAGGACCTAGAAAAAGTTAGCTTCCAACACTAATTACCTTTCAGCAGTTATAAAAGAACTGTTGGAGGCTCAAAGTTAAATAAGTCAGATTTTGTTTGTAGAAATTTACAATAAAATTAGGATCAAAACCTCAAAACAACAAGAACAACAAAAAGCTGGTGAAAGTGGAAGCTGTCATTTAAAAATATAAACAGTAGTCCCACCCACCCACAGTTTCACCTTTTGCAACTTCAGTTACCCACAGTCAACTGCAGTCCAAAAACATGAAGTGGAACATTCCAGAAATAAACAGTTTACAAGTTTTAAACTGCACACCACTCAGTAGTGTAACGAAATCCCGCACCTTCCTGTGCCATTCTGCTACACCCTGCCCCGAGAGATGACATGCCTTTGGCCAGTGCGCCCCACCCTTCAGGCACTCATTAGCCATCCACGTTATCAGAGCTGGATGGTGAGGCACTGCAATGCTTGTGTTCACGTAAGCCTTATTTTACTTAAAAACGGCCCCAAGCACAAGAGTAGTGATGATGGCAGTTCAAATATTCTCTGTGCCTTATTTATAAATTAAACTTTACCACAGGTATGTATGTATGTGTGTGGGGGGGGGACACTATATACAGGGTTCAGTACTATATGAAGTTTCAGGCATCCCCTGATGGTCTTGGGGCATACACCCTGTGGATAGGGCAGACTACTGTATTGTATTTTAACTTACTCATATTACGTGCATGCCCTTATTTGTGAATGTGTGACTCCCAAAATAGACTGTCCACTCCTGGAGGGCAGCACCACAACCTAATCACCACCAGGCGCACAACCCACCTGTACTAAAAGTTTAATGTAGCCCCTTCTAAACATGCAGAGGTACGAGATTCCTCCTAGCTGGAATCCCGGTACAACATAAGCCAAAACTAACACACAAAGGCAACACCGAGAACAGAAAACAGGAGGAAGTGTCTGGGTAAGTGTAGGAGGGAGAGCAAAACTGGAATACGAGATAGTCTGGAGAGGATAAAATGCATTCTTAGGCTGTGAGTAGAAGATGAAAAAGAAAAGTCAAAATCAGCAAATCCACAGAGCTTATCCCAAAGCTTCTCAACTAATTTTTCTTTCGTATTACCCAACTTACCACCTCAATTTCTCTTCTTCAACAGTGCTCTCAATAAAACCTTGAGTTTGTGTATTACCAATTTATCCTAACTCCAGTCTGGCTGATTTATTTCACATTTACAGAATCCTTGTGGATGAAAAATACCACAGGCTCACATTACTAGAGTAACCAAAAATAAATAAAAAATATGATGAATATTTCAGGTTCTTTTGTTAAAAAAAGATCAAATAATGGAAAATATAAACAACTAGCAATATTTTTGTCATGCACAACAAGGCATTTACATGTATTCCTTGCTTTATAACAATTCTCATTCAGAAACCTTAATATAGTCATCCATCTCCAAGCTGACTGCTGTCACAAATTGTATATGACTGCAAAACCAAGAAGAGGCTCTCCTTCAGTGGTTTCATAATTCACCTTTCCAAAACTTTCATTTTGAGACCACTCCTCCAGAAATACCTTTATTTACTTACATCCTATGCCACAAAGTGAAAGCCTTAAGAAATAATGAATATAGTCTCACTTATGACAAGTTATTATCATGTAATAACTACTGAGTGTATGATAATTTCAAACCTATGATCCCAAGAGAACCTCACTTACCTTCCTGAAATACTGCTAGGACGTCTAATACTGACCTTGGTTAAAAAAAAAAAAAAGACAGACAATGGAGGAGTCATCATGAAATACACAAAGCAAAAGCCAGAGTTGGGGGGATGATTCAGAGGATAATGAGAGCTATGGGAGAGAGGCAGATGATGCTGCTGACCTCCTGCTGTATGATCCATCTGCACCCCTGGGCTAGGGGACCCCTGTCCTATGTGATTCCATTTACATATTCATATGACAAACCTAGACATCATAGTAAAAAGCAGAGACATCACTTTGCCTACAAAGGTCCATATAGTCAAAGCTATGTTTTTTCCAGTAGTCACGTACGGATGTGAGAGTTGGACCATAAAGGAGACTAAGTGTCCAAGAATTGATGCTTTCAAAAACTGGTGCTGGAGAAGACTCTTGAGAGTCCCTTGGACAGTAAGATCAAACCAGCCAATCCTAAGAGAAATTAACCCTGAATATTCAGAAAACTAAGATCATGGCATCTGGTCCCATCACTTCATGAGAAATAGATGGGGAGACAGTGGAAACAGTGTCAGACTTTATTTTTGTGGGCTCCAAAATCACTGCAGATGGTGATTGCAGCCATGAAATTAAAAGATGCTTACTCCTTAGAAGGAAAGTTATGACCAACCTAGATAGCATATTAAAAAGCAGAGACATTACTTTGCCAACAAAGGTCCGTCTAGTCAAGGCTATGGTTTTTCCAGTGTTCATGTATGGATGTGAGAGTTGGACTGTGAGGAAAGCTGAGTACTGAAAAATTGATGCTTCTGAACTATGGTGTTGGAGAAGACTCTTGAGAGTCCCTTGGACTGCAAAGAGATCCAACCAGTCCAACCTAAAGGAGATCAGTCCTGGGTATTCATTGGAAGGACTGATGCTGAAGCTGAAACTCCAATACTTTGGCCACCTCATGCGAAGAGTTGACTCATTGGAAAAGACCCTGATGTTGGGAGGGATTGGAGGAGAAGGGGACGACAGAGGATGAGATGGCTGGATGGCATCACCGACTCGATGGGCATGAGTTTGAGTAAACTCCAGGAGTTGGTGATGGACAGGGAGGCCTGGCGTGCTGCGATGCATGGTATCGCAAAAAGTCGGATACGACTGAGCAACTGAACTGAACTGATTCATTGGAATGACTGATGCTGAAGCTCCAATACTTTGGCCACCTAATGCAAAGAGTCAACCCACTGGAAAAGACCCTGATGCTGGGAAAGATTGAGGGGGGCAAGAGGAAAAGGGGGTGACAGAGGATGAGATGGTTGGATGGCATCACCAACTCAATGGAAACAAGTTTGAGCAAACACCAGGAGATAGTGAAGGACAGGGAAACCTGGCGTGCTGTAGTCCATGGGATCGCAAAGAGTCAGACACTACTTAGCAACTGAACAACAATAACAAATACATTATGTATCATAACTAAATATGAATAAGTGGTAAAACTATAAAGAAAGCAAGAGATCTAAGCAAAACTTAGGACAGTGGCTATCAACATGGGACCAGAGGGGACGGGATCAAGAAAGTATAAACAGGAATTCATTGGAGCTGTACAGGTGGGTGTGTGTACTCTTTAGTATAAAAACTTCATGACATTCTGAACCAAAAATGACAGACCTATAATCGAACAGAAAGAAAACTTTCATACATTTTCAATTAAAATACTTGAGGATCAGAGTTTAAGTACTTGCCAATAGGGTAAGTCTCAAACTTCAGAACTCAAGCAAGGTTTGCCTGGCTCAATTTGATATTCCTCCCTTTTAGAGAACCAAAAAGTTAGCATGACTAATTTATAAAATATATGTAAATTTTATTCACAAATAACAAAGTCAAAGGGAGAAATCATGGGAAGCAGTAAATGTCAAAAGTTTTAGGTAACCCTCCATGTAGCTGGCAAATACATGGATAAGTGGCACACAGGAAGAATCAAACACACAGGCCAACCTTGTTTCACTCTGTTTTGCTTTATTGCACTTCACAGATACAGCCTTTTTGTTTTACAAACCGAAAGTCTGTGGCAGCCTCACATAGAGCAAGTCTAAAAGTGTCAGTTTTCCAAACGCAACTACTGCGTGTCTCTGTGTCACATTTTGGTAATTCTCTCAATATTTCAAACTTTTTCATTATTAATATATTTGTTATGATGATCTGAGATCAGTGATCTTTGATGTTACTACCATTAACTGTTTTGTACTTTATTATTAAGGTATGTACTTTTTTTTAGACATAATGCTATTGCACACTTAAAATTATAATATAATGTAAATGTACTTCTATGGGCACTAAGAAATCAAAAATGTGTGTGACTCCCTTTGTTGCAACAATATCCCTTTTATTGCAGAAGTCTGGAACTGAGTCCACAGTATCTCGGAGTTGTGCTTGGAGTGGCAGAAATTGACTATGCAATAATCAGTGCAGCCCCAACTTGCAAAGGACAAAAGAAGGGAAGAACAGCAACTGAGGTCCTTCCATGCCAGGGCATTTCATATGCACTGCTTTTTAACTGCCTCGACAATGCGATGTGCTCTGTATTATCTTCATTTTACAAATATGAACAGACGCAGAGAACAAAGAGAGAAGACATTCCTCAGTGAATGTTCCCAGTGCCCATTCTGGCTCCAAGAAGCCCAGTGTGCCAGGCAGATGAGCATGAATGTTCAGAAGGGGGCGTCAACAACCCCACAGACATTAAGGCAACTATACACAAGAGGAGGAAATGAAGCCAAAATAAAAATCAGAACAGACAATTTCTTCCCTCTGAAACTGTGCCAAGACTTCTACATCCACTTTAATACTCCACTAAATACGAGAGCAAATGGCTGCTTACCTGTGCCCGGGATGGTAAATAGCTGTGTTGATTCCATGAGGATAATGACTGCTGAAGCTGAAACAGTGGCTCTCCTGATAGCTCTGATGTGTTCCAACACTAAATTTAAGAAGGTAAGTAACAAATAAATACCATTAAACCACAGTGAGATGCCACTAAATACCCATTAAAATGTCTACAATTATAAAGATAGACACCACCAAATTTATATCCTTAAATATTGCTGAGGATGTAAAACCACCAGAACTCTGATAAATTATTAGTAGGACTATGAATGCTATACCCACTCTGAAAAAGGTCTGGCAATTTCTTATAAAAAAACAAACTATATCTACCTTATGACTCAGGAATTCCACTCAAAGATACTGACCCAAGAGAAATGAAAGCATTTACCCATAAAGACACACAAGAATGGTCACAGCTGTTTTATTTACAAAATTGGAAACTGGGAGCTCCATCAAAAGAATGGATAAACAGATCAGGAGTGCTATGGACTGAGGATTTGTGATCCCCACAGATTGAATGTTTGTATCCCCTCAAATTCATTTAAGACCCTAATATCAATGTGATGATATCTGGAGGTGGTATCTTAGGGAGCTATCAGGTCAAGATGGGTTAAGTGTCTTTATAAGAGGTTAGAGAGCTAACTAGCTGTCTCTCTATCATGTGTGGATATAAGAAAAAGTGGGCAGTCTGTACCCAAAAAAGAGCTCTCACCAGAACCTGACCAGGCTGGAACCCTGATCTCAGACTTCCAGCCTCCAGAACTGTCAGAAATAAATTTCTGTTATTGATAAGCCACCCAGTTACAGTATTTTGTTATAACAACCCAAACTAAGACTAGTGAGATAGTCATACAATGAAGTACTAAGCAGCCATAAAAAGAATAAACTACTGATGCATGTAAAAATAAGGATAAATCTCAACATACGCTGAAATGAAAGAAGACTTGAACTAAAACAGTACATACTCTATAAGTCTATTAGTGTAAATCACTAAGACAGGCAAAACCAATCTATGATGAAGAAAAATTATAAACAGCAGTTCCTCTGAGGGTGGGTATGGACAAAGCTTTTACTAGGAAGAGGCATGAGGGAACTTTCTTGCTTGATGGTAGTGTTCTGTATCTTGGCAGGGCTTTGAATTGCACAAGTGTATGCATGTTATAATTCACTGGCTGGTACAGTTAAGATCTGTGCATTTCATTGCATGCAAATTTTCTCGATCAAAAGAAAACCGTAAATACATTCTGAACTTTAATTAATCATATGCATACTAAAATATGCATGGCAACCCATTCCAGTATTCTTGCCTGGAAAATCCCATGAACGGAGGAGCCTGGTAGGCTATAGTCTATGGGTTCACAAAGAGTCAGACACGACTGAGCAACTTCACTATCACTATACTAAAATAATAAGTAGTGACTCTGAAATACATTAAAAAATAGGACTGATTAATGGCCAGAGAAATAGATAGAAATATGACACAGTATGTAAAGCAAAATGCTAAGCAAGAGTTTAAGTGGAGGTATATGAGAGCTTACTACAAAATTCTTTCAACCTTCTTTTTAAAATTATATACAGGTTTATTTAACAAAGCATAGAGTAACAGTGGATCCTTTTAAATTTCTCTTAAGTGTGAATGAATATATCTCCCCTTTTTTTCTTAACATGATTATTGTATTGAAGTACAGTTGACTTACAAAGTTTCAGGTACAGAGTGAGGTAATTCAGTAATACACATATATTATTTTTCAGATTATTTTCCACTATAGGTTGTTACAAGACATTGACTACAGGTTCCTTGTGATATACAGTAAATCAACCTTCCTTTTATATTTGCAATTTTTCATAATTAAATGTTGAAAGGAAAAAAAAGGCACCAAAATCTAACACTAAAGCAAGGAAGTAAACATTATTTCAAACAGGGCATCTCAAATAAAGTGTATTTTTACCTTACAAGGTAGCTTCTAAGTTCTCCTCGGTAATTGATGACCAAGAGTTCTGCAGACCACTGTGCACTTGCTTTATATTCTAAAAATATCAGCCCAGCAATGGCATAGCTCAAATCACCTGCTAAACTAGATGCCTATGGAAGAGAAAGAAATTAAGTCACTAAAAAATACTAGATATAAGTTACCACATGTATAATGAAAGGATATTCAAGACACTGGCCTTGCCAGGCATACCTTAAGATAGCCCCAGAACTGATCGTATATGAAGAATCATCTACTAAGCCAAAGGGCCCAGAACTACACATCCTAGTCTAGACCAGCCCTCCCAACCACAGGCTGGAACCACAGCATCCTCTTTGGGTGAGATGTTCACCTAGTTAAGTGAATTGCTGTTAAGACTATATTTCCATTGCAAAATAAAGGGAGAAAAATAAAAAAAAAAAAAAAACTAATTCTATCATTCAGCCTCAAAGAATTATAAGATAGAGAATTCAGATATAAGCTCACAAATGTTAATTTCCACTATCAGTAGTAACCAGTGTTACATTAAAAAGAAAGAGAAAAGAAAGAAGTCTCCAGTTATTTCAACTTGCCTAATTGGCAATTTAAAGAAAAGGACTCTTAAACAGTCACTCAATACCAGCCTTTTTCCATCAAGTAAATATCAGGCTATATTTGCTAAAGACCTGGAGGCAAGTGCATCTTAGGAAGCACATTCACCACCCTGAGTGGACCCTCACTGTCTAGAACCACTCAATAAAATGTCAATGGTGTAGCCACATGTGGCTATGAAACATCTGATATATACAAACAGAGATAAGCTAAAAACATAAAAAGACACACCAAATTTCAAAGACTTAGTACCAAAGAAATAATGTGAAATATTTCATTGATAATTTTTAGTCATTTCAACGTGTAATCATTTTGGATATGTTAAATAAAATTAATTTCACCAGTTGAACTTAATGTTACTGAAAAATTTTACATTACATGTGATCACATATACAGATCACATTAAATTTCTATTGAACACAGTGTTGGGGCTTCCCAGGTGGCGCTAGTGGTAAAGAACCCAATGTCAAGGCAGGAAATGTAAGAGACGTGGGTTCGATCTCTGGGTGGGGAAGATCCCCTGGAGGCGGGCATGGCAAACCACTCCAGTATTCTTGCTTAGAGAATCACATGGGCAGAACAGTCTGGCAGGCTACAGTCCATAGGGTCCCAAAGAGTCGGACACAACTGAAGTCACTTAGCACAAACAGTACTACTCTAGAAAACAGTAATTAAACCTTCTTTGTTTGGTTCCCCAGAACTTCTATAACATGAGCACAGTGTACTTTTTCAAGTTTTTCCACTCATTTTTGAACAAAAACCATTCTCTATATCCTTGGTTCTCACTCCCAGCTTCTCACTAGAATCAGTTGAAAGACCTGAAACATGACATATCTTCAGGTCCCACTCAGATCAATTAAGTCAGACTTTCTCTGGGTGTAGCCTGGGAAATCCAGTAATTTGTTTTGTTTCATTTTCTGTTCTTTATAAAGCTTCACAGGTGATTATAAAATAGAGCTGGAATTAGGACCACTGTTCTTCCTGCCCCTGTATTTTGTTCACTTGAGGAAGGATACAAAGTTAAAAAAAAAAAAAAAAAAAGCACTGAATTCCTAAAAGAGACACTAATTAACTGGATTACCAGGGGAAAAGTCATTTTACTTCCTCACAGTTTAAACTCTCTAAACTGTAAAATGAGGATAGATGTACCCAGTCTACTCAAGGGGTGTTGTGAATATTACACAGGAATATACATCAGTCATTAATGAAATACAAAGCACTACACAAATATAAGTTACTACCACCATTAATTTTTTTTTTCTTCACCTTCCATCTCAATTTCTACCCCTTTAGGGTAACAAATTCTAACTCCTCTCAGGCTGGTTCTGTTCCAATGGCCCATTGACTTCTTTCCTTCACTGGAACTTTATTACCACTTTCCACACCTCTTATTTAGTGCTGACTTACTACCATCTTGTAATAATGGTAGATTAGTTTGAGTAAGCTCCGGGAGTTGGTGATGGACAGGAAAGCCTGGCATACTGCAGTCCATGGGGCTGCAAACAATCGGACACAACTGAGTGACTGAACTGAACTGATGTCTGCATAGTACATTTCAAAACACAAAGATGACATATTCCACAAACAGCTCTCTAACGAGATCTAAGATCTTAACTCCACAGCTTATTATCCTGATTTATATTTCCTCTTCTATCACATTCACTCATTCACTCAAGCACCTATACATAAAAGGCAGTTTTGGGGCATGTACGTACCGGAGCAATAACGAAGAGCTCACTTCCCATGAGATCAAACACCCTCACAGTCCCCATGCTTTCAGCATAGGCCAGCAGAGTGCAGTCGTAACTCCACGCCACACGCCTCCACTGCGGTTTTGGGTCTTTTGGAACTAGAATGAAAAAGGAAGTGCTTTTAACATTATAAAGATAGTTAACATACAGTTTCTGCAGCAAGAAGAGTATTCAAGTATGACATCATTTCCTAAAGGTCTCTAACACTCCCATTCAGGAGAAAAGAACAGCTCCCAAAAAGCCACTTCAAGGAAAAGGGGCAGAAGTGAACCATGGCAGGCTTTGCCCCACTTGCTGGAGAGTGAAGTCTACTGACCCAGTGGTCTACTGAATGCTGAGCGTGTCCCCATCAGGTCAAGGCCCAGGAATGATATCTCTCAAAATACTCATGAAATTAAGAGAGATCAAGAGCATAGAGAATGGGCAGAAAATGATTCCAATCCAGGGAGCTAAGTTCCTCCAAAAGCAAAAAAAAAAAAAAAAAAAATTTAAACTGCCAATCTTTTAGATACATATTTTATCTTTTAAATATGTATTTCAAATACAGATGCTGAAGAAAAACAAAGGAAAATTAAATCAACACAGTATTAGAGAAAAATACATATTAGGCAAGTGAATCAAGAACTGTTTGTTCTCAATCACACAATTATAAAACTTAAAGAGAATCAACATCTTACTAATCCAACACCTGATTTTTTCTTCTGTTTCAAATTTTTCAGTACAATAATAGAAAGGCTACTGGCTGCAAAAGAAAAAGGGGCTGTGCAGTTCTGAACTGTGTTAGGTTGGTTTGAGGTTTCTGCTGTTTCCCTTGCTTCCATTTCACCGTAATAGAATCCCAGAACTGAAGAACCAGGAAAGACCAGTGCCTTGCCTTGACCAACAAAAACTCAAATGATTAGGAGACTCCAGGTGATGCCAGGAGTCAGGATACGAACAAAGCCCAGAATCTCAGCTTGCCACTCCCCCACGCAGTGTTGGCTTCATTATAGAGCACAGTCCCTCAGCCAGAGCCTGGATTTAGCCTGAGGATTACTGCCTCAGAAGTGCGTCTGAAATGTTTCACCTTTTCTCTCTTCCTCTGCTAATATCCCAATTCAGGCTCATCATCTCTGGCCTAGATTCTCATAACAGCCTCCTAACAGGTCTTCCCAACTTCAGGCTCTTTCCTTCTAACCTTTCCCCAACTGTATCCCAAGTTATCTTCATCAAAGAGAAAGGTGAACAGAGTTCATCCTTCTGCTCTTTTAAAATCCCTTATCCATTTCCAACAAAATCAAGTCCAAACTCCTCCACAGACGTGAACGGCCCTTCACCAACGGTCCCCTCAGGGCTTTCCAGTTCACCTCCCACCCCTTCCTCCATCATACACCTCAGAACTCACCAGTAAGTAAGTACCACCACCACCTGGCAAACAAACCATGCACACACGCTCTAGTCTGTATCTTCCATACACACTGCTGTTTCTACCTAGAAGGTTCATCTCCAAGGTTCCTCAAAGGGTTCTTGTTGGTGACAGCCACCTCTGGTAACAAACTGTCACCTCTTCCTTCTTTGACACTCGTCAAAACAGACTGCCCTCCTCTCTATGCCCCCAAACATGCTCTACAAAAGTCCCTCAGCATTTATCACATCAGACAATGTGCTTACATGAGTGTCTTCCCCACAAGTGTCTGAGACAAGGTCTTACTCGACAGTGCCATCCCAGGACCTGGAACAAAATGTTTCACTAACGAGCAAAGCCCAAGATAAATCTGTAATAATGGTAAGGGTTTACCATTCCTTAGGGACTAACAAACAATTAAACATGAATTACATAACTGAAGTCTTTTTCCACCTGAAAGATATATTATAGAATTCAAACCTCCCTCTTATCCCTCATATGTAAAATAGGTTCTGTTCATGGGAAAAGTACAGCAGACGTCCATGAGTTTCCTCACTCTATTTTTCAAAGGGTGAAAAGCCTACTAAAAAAGCCAAGAGAGGCCCTCGAATGCAGGAAGGTCTAGTGAATTTTAACCCTAACAAAGAACTGCATACACTTTGGAAAAGCAATTTTTAAGATGACAAGAAAGTGAAAAAAAAAAAAAAAGTCACTTCTCTGTCCTCACATAGCTTTAAAAAAAAATAATGAAACCTGTAAGTAAATTTAAGCACAGAATAACAACACAAGACTCCGAGACCCATATACACACAGATGCTATAGAACACCAGCAAGTGGACAATTTAATGTCTGAAAAATATTAACGTGCTAAACAAACAATGCAACATTTTTCCATTATTTGTTTTACCTGTGATAACAGATCTTTCCTCTTATTTCATTTTTATAGGAGGATAAACAGATTTATGTACATATTCTGTATCTGTCTGAAATAAGCCCCATCTGAAGGGAATTTGTTTTTACTATCACTTCTAGTTATAACCAGCTGCTCCAGAAAACTCAGCATGTGTTCTGACCCAAATAAAGATGTTTTCACCACAAGATAAAATTTCACCTAACAATGTGAAAATGAAGATGGTATCACCAGATTTTTCCAGCATTCTGTGTGATTTTAGAGAGGAGTGAACAGCACAGATTTTTACAAAGCCAGTGTCAACAGAGTTTTCTGAAAGTATTCAATAAGGCTGACGAAAAGAGTTCACCAGCAATCTGACAATTACCCCGTTCCTGGAGAAGCCGTTTAAACTGGCTCTCACTCAGGACCAGCTGCTGAGCTTGCCTCCGCCTCAGAGCTTCCGTCCACTCGGCCTGGAATTCTCTTCCCCTGAACCCATCCCAGGCTCCTCTCCATCTCTCACATCTCCACTTAAACCTCACTTGCTCGGGCAGCGTTCTCCGACTGCCCTGTCTCAGCAGCCTCTAGGCCCCACTGTTCTCCATTCCAATGATTTCATATCTTTCACAGCCCTTATCCCAAATCAGTATATATGTCTACTTCTCACTGTCTGTCTTGTGCATTAAACTATTAATTCCACAACATCAGATGCTGTGTCCATTCTGTTCATAACTTTATCACCAGCGCCTCATACTCTGCTGGTACACAACAGCAGCCTAAGGCTGAAGAAGCACACTGCAGTCCAGTGCCCATGTACCCAGATTAGAAATGGAAAAGGGGAAGAACTTAAAATAAGAACCCTGGGCTTTATCCTCAGTGCTGCTGTCAAACGGCTGGGTGTGACCATGGGGGCGATCACCAAGGGTTCAATAAACACTCTCTCCCAAACATTCTCTGACTCTGCCATCAAGAACCGGTGAGCAAGAACAAACTAGTAAGACTAGAAGACGCGCAGAGGAGTTAATTATCTAAATGCTCGAAGAAACATTTTTCAACAGTGCTGGTAGCAGATATGAGAAAAACTACACAATTCTAGAACAAGGAAGTTCTAAAGCATAAGAAAGTTTGAAACTATAAAGGAAAAAAAGAATGACAAGGGTGGTTACCACCCACCCCACACCAAAAAAAACCTCTCTGTGAAAACAAGACATAATAAATTTAAAAGACAAATGGATTTGGGAAAATATCTGCAATAAATGACAAAGGATAACATTCATACTATCTAGAAATAATAAGAGAATAGTCAAATAAGGACACAATCAATAAAGAAAAGTCAAGTAAACCAAGATGAATACAGGCAAAAGGATATGACCTAACAATTCACATACACACACAAACACACAAAAATAGCCATTTAACATATGCTTCACTAATAAATAAAGATACGCAAATTAGAAATGAGGTGCTTTTTTCCCCTCTGCTAACCTGATGATATTTCAGAAAATGGGTAACTTACGGTGCTGATAGGGGAAAAAGAATGGCTTCACTCATACCCTTTACATGGTTGTATAAAGTATAACCTTCAGGAAGGAAACATGGTAGTAGCTATATTTTTAATTCTACACCCATGGACAAACAGGATGTCTTTTCCAGCACTGTTAGAAGGGGAAAGGGACAAAGATAAGAGGAGAAAGAAAAAAATAAGCCACAGTATACCATCTAAATTTCCACAAATAGGGAAACAGATGAATAAAATGGGGTTCACATTCTCGCAATGGAACAGTGTGTCTACATTTAAAAGACTGGATTATAGGGACTTCCCTGGTGGTCCAGAAGTTAAGACCCTGTGCTTCCACTGCAGTGGGCAAGGGCTAGATCCCTGATAAGGGAACTAAGATCTCACAAGCCACAAGCTAGGCCAAAATGAAAAAAAGAAAATTGTAATAAAATAAAAGACTGAATTACACCTATGCACACTGACTGGAAAAGACGTCATCAGTACAACACATGGGAAAGCAAGTTGAAGAACAAAATACATAGGTTGATCTTGCTGTTTTTTTAACCAAAGAAAAAAGTCAATCCTTGTATATACAAGTTTATATGAGCATAGAGGATTTTATATTAAATCACTAAGTTTCTATGAAGAATGCCAATTAAGATAATACAATCTTCTTGTTACTTTTCTATTTCTTTGTTATTTGAATTTGTTACAATTATGTACTACTTTTGTAATTAAAAGAAAGGAAAAAAAAAAACCCGAGTCACTAGTTTCAGATTAGGCCTACCACCATAAAAATAAAATAAGGCAAAGGACTATTTTCAGATGCTTTATTACAAGCCGGACAAGATGTGATCACAGGGAGAAAGGGAAACGGATGCGGCGAGCCCCAGGCTCGCCCTCGCTCTCTGCCAGGAAGCACTTTCTTGACTACGAAGCATGAAGTGAGACCTCAAACAGGACATGGAAGTCTCACTGAACTGTGATGAAGGTTACAGTTTGGAGCTACCAAGCTGACTAGAATCTGCAAGGCAGCCTTCCAGACGAAAGTGGGTAAGGCAGAAAAGGAACGCTGGAAGTCTGCAAAGAGGAACCCCTGCGTCATTAGCCAAACACAACGTTACACACACTGGGAAAGGATAAGTATCAGAGGGAGAAAGACTATCAGGGTTTGGGAAGGATCTGAAATGGTAATGAGTTCCAGCTAGTCACAGCGGAGAGACTTCACTGAACACTGTGAGCATTTCTAAGAGATCCTGGAAAGGCCTCATCTTAAAGTAAAGTAGAACTGACCTAATCCTAAAATAAAAGCTACTATAAAGCATATCCTACAACACTTTTGAAGAAGTCTTAAAAAATTAAGCCAATCCACAAAGAAATTAACTTCCCAGAACAAAATGCATTTCTCTTAAGAAAAGATAACAAATACCAGACACTGTAACACAGCACTGGTAATGTTGAGCATACAATCTAAAGTTGCTAAGTATGTGAAGCAGCAAAGTATAACACATATTATGGGGAGGAAAAAAAAAACCTGTCAATAGAAATATACCCAGAAATGATACTTATTGAGGAATAAGCAGACAAGGACTTCAAAATAGCTATTAAAACATATTTGGGGATACAAAGGAAAGTATAAACAAACGGAGTAAATAGGGAATCAACAGAATCTAATGGAAACTATAAAATGCCAAATTATAGAAATGAAAAAGGTAATACCTGAAATGAAAAATACATTAGATGGACTTAAAAGCACATTAACATTAAGCACTACAGAGGGGGGAAAAAGTCTAAACTAATACCTTGAAAACTTTGCAAAATAAGCTATCCAAATTAAAGAAGAGAGGGAAAACTGAAAAAATTAATAAAATATCAGTAACCAGTGGAATAATCACAACCAAACTAAGAGTGCCAGAAGACAGGGAGACTGAGTTGGAATTTTAACTCAATGTCCATATCTGAATTTTAAATAATGTCCATAAATTTGTAAGTGATGAAATCTACAAATCCACTGATCTTAGAGGCTCAATAAACCTACAGGAAGATAAACTGGAAAAACAAAGTCAAGTCATATGATAGTCAAATTTCTAAAATCAGTGATAAAGAGAAAATCTCAGAAGCAGCTGGAAAAGAGAGACATTACCTACAGGAAAACAGTAACAGAAATGGCTGCTGATTTCCCATTAAAATAATGCAATGACATCTTTAAAGAGCTGAAAGAAAAAAACAGTCAACCTCGAATTCTATATCTAGAGAAAATATTTTACAAAAATGAAGGCAAAAAGATTCACAGATGTATAGAACAGTCTTTTGAACTCTGTAGGAGAGGGCAAGGGTGGGATGATTTGGGAGAATGTCACTGAAACATGTATATTACCATATGTGAAACAGATCGCCAGTCCAGGTTCGAGACATGGATCAGGGTGCTCGGAGCTGGTGCACTGGGATGACCCAGAGGAATGGGATGCGGAGGGAGGTTCAGGATGGGGGACACATGTACACCCGTGACTGACTCATGTCAATGTATGGCAAAACCACTACAATACTGTAAAGTAATTAACCTCCAATTAAAATGAATAAATTTATTTTTTTAAAAAACCCATATGGATAAACATATGGCATATGGATAATACTGTGGTATGTCTATACAATGTAAGACTAGTCCACAAAAAAGGGATGAATTATTAATATCTACTATATCATGGATCTCAAAATAATTATGTTCAGTAAAGAAAAACAAACCAAAAGAAAAAAAGGAAATGAAGGCAAAAATCCAAGACGGTTTCAGATCAACAGACCTGCATAACAAGAAATTTTAAATAAGGTCTTCAAGTTGAAGGGAAACGCTATCAAATGGAAACTTTCACAAAAAGAAAAAGCTGAAAATAACAGAAGTGGAAAACAGAAGAAAAAGAGATTCATCCTTGTTTAATTCTTTAGTTACATGACAAAAAATAATAATATACTGTAGAGGTTTAACATTTATTTAAAAAGTTAGACAATAGCATAAAGGAGTAGGAGAGAATAGATATACACTGTGTAATAAGATAATTTTTAAATGTACATTGTAAATCCCAGAACAAATGCTGAAAAGAACAGAGACAAGACAGGACAAAGAGAAATAAGATGGTAAACCCTAACCAGTTAAGTAAACTTCGTTAAACGTAAATGTTCTAAATATTAAAATTAAATGACAGAAATTGTCAGAATGAAAAAAAAGCATGACTCAAGTTATATGCTTCCTACAAGACCAAGAGAGGTACATTTAATACAGATACACAGATAAATGCAAAACAGGGAGCTAAAGATAGGTCATGCAAATGCTAATCATAAAAAAGCAAGAGCAACTATAATATCAGACAAAACAGAATTCAACTACAATATTAGACAAAATGGAATAATATTAGACAAAGAGTATCCCTGGAAATAGTAAGGGACATTCCATCACAACAAAGAAGCCACTTCATCAAGACAACAAAATAATATGTGCAGATACCTAAAAACTAGAACCCCTAAATATCAATACATAAAGGCTGATAGAACTTAAGGGTAAGATAAACAAATATGCAATTATATTTGGAAATGTCAACCCTCTCTCAGGAACTGATAGGACAACTAGACAGAAAATTAGTATATATGAAAGTGTGAATAGCTCTGACACCCAGTTCAATGTAATTAATACTTATACACCACTATATTCAATATCTGCACCATATGCAAAAACCAAATTCTGAAGACAGAATTCTTTTGAATATAGATAATATGCTATGCATAAATCAAGCCTTAATAAATTTAAAAGGTTAAAATTATATTAAATATGTTTTTTAATCCCAAGAGAATTAAATTAGATAATAACAAAAAATGCTTATCTCAGAACAAGCTTAAATGCTTACAGAAGAAAAAAGATTTAAAGTCAGGGATCTAAACTTCCATCTTCCACCTAGACAAATATGAGCAAATTAAATATAGTGGTCAGAAGACAGGAAATAAAGCAAAAATCAAAAAAAGAGGACAGAAAATGAAACCAAAATCTATTTTTATTGAATATTAAAAACTGATAAAACTCTGGCTTGATTGATCAACAGAAAAGAGAATACAAATTTACCAATATCAAGAATAAAAGAGGAACATACTACAGATCTGACATAAAATAAAAGGTAACCAGGAAACATTACAACTTTACGGCAATATATGGTAAAAATTTACAGGGAAATTCCATAAAAGATGGGAACTAAAACAACAGGATATTTAAATTTTTAAAAGCTTTATATCTATTTTTAAATCTTAATTAAGAATTATCAATAAAAAGCTACCCAATAGTTTCACTGGTGAATTCTACCAAACAAGAAATTATTCCACTTCTACCCAAAGTCTTCAAGAAAACAAAAAGGAATACTTGACAACTCATATTTTGAGACCAGCACTACTCCAGTGCTAAACCAGAAAAGCACTGCCAAAATAAAAATCTATAAACCTATATCTCCACAGACTTAGACAGGTAACAATAATATGCTATTATACACAATTATCTATACAAAGGCCTAATGAATGTCCTACTTTGCTGGTGAAATCGAGTACAATACTGAGGTACTTACTGCTCAGAGATCTAATTTATGGGCACTTTCTACATAACTTGGGTAGTTGGGAGACCTATGTCCTAACACAGGAAGTTATTCAGTTAACAAAAAAATTTTTTTAAAGATACTTCAGGAAATTCTTCTTGAACTTCAACCCAGAAGACTTAATCTTTAAATGAAGAAAGTAGATTATAAAACATTTTACTTTCATAGAACATATCTACAGTAAAAATACTTAGAGAAAAAAAACATCTGAAAGAACAAATCATGAAATGTTAGTAATACTTATCTCTGGATGATGTGCTTATCTTTATTTCCTACTTTTTGCTCATTCTTAGTTTCTAAAACTTTTACTGAGAATGTGTTTTGTCAACAAGAAAAAATTTATTAAAATTCAGAAAAGAAATAAAAAAGCTATACAAGCTGAGGCTCCTGAATCACACGGTCAAAAGAGAAATGTCTCACTTCAAAACCAGGGCACTTCAAATGGTCTATACTTCCTAACATTTTTCCTATCAAGACACACATACAATACCGTGTTTGTGACTGGTGGCTCAGTGGTAAAAAGAATCCGCCTGCGATGCAGGAGATGCATGTTCGATCCCTGAGTTGGGAAGACCCCCTGGAGAAGGGAATGGCAAACCCACTCCAGTATTCTTGCTGGGAAATGCCATGGACAGAGGAGCTGGAGGTCTACAGTCCACGGGGGTCACAAAGAGTCAGACACGACTTAGCAGCATGGCACCTACAGGTAAATAGATGAGGCTGCTGGAAACGGGAGGCAACCAGCCTGAGCTCGCGCTGTCAGAGGGCCACGAGGTCACTGGACAATTGATGGGACCTCAGCCCACCTACATCTAGGTAAGCTGCTGCTCAGTATTAGGAAGCTCTGGGTTATGGTATCTCAAACTCAGAAACATGAGAAAACACATAGGATAGCTCTAAAAATCTTTAATTCCATGTGCTATTTTTAAGTCTTTATTCAAGATAGAAAAAGAAGATGGAATTACTATTTATGGCCTGGCAAACACAGCCAAAACAAGTTGCAATCCACATTTAAAACATCCTCAAACAGCATATATTTTATCAAACAATAACTGAAAAATATTGAAGTGGAACCAAATAGCTCCTATTTCAGTCTGCAGACTCTACAATGAGTTTCAGAAATGCAGTAACAACAATCTGGCTCCTTCTCTCCAGGCATACACAGGAAACATCATTTGGCAGACGAGAGTTATGCCCATAAAGATGAGTTAGATGATAAGCAAATGATCATTACCTCACATTATACGAAATGGAAAGAATCCATTAATGCAGCATTAGAGTCATAAATTCACACACTCAGAAGCCGACAAAATAAAACATTAGTTCTCGAAGCATTATTGTCTCATTCATGCTGCCACATCAACTGTACGCAGTGAAGTGAAACGTGAAAGTCGCTTAGTCATGTCCAACTCTTTGCAACCCCATGGAATATATGGAATTCTCCAGGCCAGAATACTGGAGTGGATACCCTTTCCCTTCTCCAGGGGATCTTCCCAACCCAGGGATCGAACCCAGGTCTCCCTCATTGCAGGCAGATTCTTCACCAGCTAAGCCACCAGGTACCGGGCCCATACACAGTAAAAGCTCTAACAAATGTTACAAGTTGTCTGAAATACAGAAGGGTTAATCTTCCCATTTTCATGTTAACTCACAGATTTCTTGGTTTACTTACGGACTCAGAGCAGGTTTAATGTCAAAGCTCAAAGGGGCCCTGAGTGTCTGGATCATTCCTAGATTCTGAGAACACTTCTCAGAAGCCCAACACATGGTCCCCAAGCCCCAACCCAACAAGTGGGAATCACTGGGGAAAAGGTAACTGAATATCCCCAACTGTTCTGGGAACCTCTTGATCCTTATACTTGATTTACTCCAAACATGGTCCACTTCTGTAAGTGCTGGTGAAAAACCTATAGAAAGCAAATTGAGAAAAACCTGGAACCCCAAAGTTATAGAAAGTCACAAAAACTACTCGCCTTCTATTATTCTCAACAAGATACTAAGCAAACATGGCTTCTTATATATCCTTATAGTTCTAATCGTGGTATGTATACACACTTGTGTACAACAGGAATAAAAAACAGGAATATCATGACAATTACCCACAAACTTATATATGTGTATAATATATACAAAATACATACATATATCTGTGTATGTACATACACACACATACACACACATGAACTTACAAAATTAACTCACAAGAAACAAGGAAATACACTATGTTTATAGATTCACTTACAAAATCACTTTAGTAGCTACCAAATACTATTATCCACTTGATATGGCCAAAAGCTGTGTGCCTACTATGTGTTAAGACACCAACTAGGGACCAAGAACGAAAATAAAAAAGTTCAGTGACAGAGAAGACCTGCTTTCAATCTAATTAGGAATCACACAAGCAAACCAACAATTGAAAAAGGAAAGGAAATTAGGCTAAGTGCAATGATACAGGTACAAAAAGTCCTAGAGAAACATTAAGAAAAAATGTGCAAATCATGAGGAAGAGGCCAAGGAAAACAAGGTTGCCCAAAAAAGCTGATGTTTGAACTAAAACATGCGGAGCTAATTAATTAAATAGAACAGTGGACACATCTAGACTAACGGAACCATCACCACCACGGTATAAAAAGCACAATGGGGCTCGAAACTGCCAGCTGCTCGACACATGCAGGGGCATCTCACAGGACAGACAGGCAGACTAGAGCTAATCTTATTTCTTGAACTGGAAAATAAGAGCTGCATTCTACAGTCAACGGAGCACAAGTGAAAGAGCTTAAGCACATCTTACAGTCCTAGTAACAATAACAATAATAATAGCTTAATGTCTCCTGAGTACTCAGTATGTCAGACATTATTCTAAGAGATTTATATATATATATATATATTTACATATAAATATATAAAAGCTCACATCATTTCCCCACAACCCCTTGTAGAGGTTTAAACCTGTATTACAGATCACTGAGGCTCAGAGACGTCAAGTATCAATAACAGGTCCAAGGTTAGTACCTAAAAAGCAGCAGAGCCAGACTTAAAGGGAACCTTGATAGAATTCTCATTGAAGAATGATCAATTTGACAAGCAGTGTAAAGTATGGATTAGTGAAGGGCATATAGAAGAAAACCTTGTTAGGAGACTATTGCAAGAAACCAAGTAAAAAAAACGTTATGAGCCTGAACTAGGGCTGAGACAGATGACGTGCACAAGCAGCAAGCAAGCGTCATTTAAAAAGATTCCAGGGACGTGGTGAAATTACGGTGAGTCTTCTCCATTGCATCACTCAGTATAATTGCAATGAATTATTTCTCTCTCTCCCCCTGATGGGCTATAAGTCCTTAAATCTAGGTAACCTAATCTTATTACTTGTTGTATACACAGTGCCTAGGTTAATAGTGCCTGGTATGGTGGCAATGAAATAAATGTTTGTCAAAGAAAGAAAGAAGGGAGGGAAGGTAAAAGAAGAGAAAATGCCTGGATTTTTCGCTTGGTACAGATGAGAGTACCATTGACCAGGGCACTGAGGGGACGGGGTACTCCAACTAGCAGAGTGGAAGGAACAGATTTCAAGAAGCAGAGGTGAATTTATATAAATATGTAGGAAGTTTCACATTTGCTCTTAAGTGACAATATACACTGTGTAAAGCTAACTCCATAAGAACTCTCTTTATTAGTTGATCCACTAGTAGATAGTCCATGGGGTCCAAAGAGCTGGACATGACTGAGCACAAAGCACAGACATGGAATCGGGGCTTCCCTGGTGGTTCAGATGGTAAAGAATCCACCTGCAATTCAGGAAACCCAGGTTAGAACCTTGGGTCGGGAGGGTTCCCTGGAGAAGGGAATGGCAACCCACTCTGGTATTACTTGTCTGGAGAATTCCACGGACAGAGCCTGGCAGGCTACAGTCCATCAGGTCGCAGAGAGTCAAATACGACTAAGCAACTAACACACACACATACATGGAATTGTACCAGAATAATAATTCTAACATACTAATTAATATCACCATTAACATGGGACTCCAAACATTCTTAAAACATTTGATTTTTACATCTGAACAGCTGAGAATGAGAAGGAAACTGGCCCTAGGTCACCAATGGTGCATTTGACCAGGAGCTTACGACCAGCCGGGGGAATCCTCTGTCTTCCCACCATTCCGTGGATTTCCAAACTATCAATGCCTCTCTTCTCCTGGCTCTTTCACTGTCGATTATTATAACCTAATGCTGCTTTTTAATTTTTAAAAAAATTATTAAAAAGCAGAGACATTACTTTGCCAACAAAGGTCCGTCTAATCAAGGCTACGGTTTTTCCAATAATGTATGGATGTGAGAGTTGGACTATAAAGAAAGCTGAGCGCGCCAAAAAACTGATGCTTTTGAACTGGTGTTGGAGAAGACTCTTGAGAGTCCCTTGGACTGCAAGGAGATCTAACCAGTCCATCCTAAAGGCAATCAGTCCTGAATGTTCACTGAAAGGACTGATGGTGAAGCTGAAACTCCAATACTTTGGCCACCTGATGCGAAGAGCTGATTGACTGGAAAAGACCCTGATGCTGGGAAGATTGAAGGAAGGAAGAGAAGGGGATGACAGTGGATGAGGTGGTTGGATGGCATCACCGACTCAATGGACATGAGTGTGAGTAAGCTCTGAGAGTTGGTGATGGACAGGTAGGCCTGGCGTGCTGCAGTCCATGGGGTCACAAAGAGTCGGACACGACTGAGTGACTGGACTGAACTGAATGCTGCTTTAAGGTAAACTATGTATATCATGTTCTTCCAAGTAAATGGGGAAAAGGGCCTGTGAAGCACTAAATACAATGTCTGGCACACAGTAAGGACACAAGTGTTTGTCATCACCACAGTGACCATGATTATCATCACCACGATTCCGACAACCTCTCCACTTTTAAAGTAACACAAGGTCAGACAAACGTTAAGTGGAAGTCCTGTAAATAAAACGTAACAGATGCATTTATGTAACAGCACACGCACTTAATTGTCTTCCTCCATACCTCAGCCTTTTCATACATGGCTCTCATAGATCAAAACACTTCCCTGCTTTCTCCTACCTCCTACTCATTCTTAAGCTTCCTCTCCAAAAGTCACTTTTTCTGAACGTCCTCTCACACTCTTGGTTAAACTCTCACCCTGCTCTGTAATTTTCCTTCAGATTTATCAAAATCTGTAAGAATATATCTGAGTGTCTACATGCCTCGCGAAGGGCTTCCAAGGTGGCACTAGCAGTAAAGAATCCACCTGCCAGTGCAGGAGCTGCAAGAGACACAGCCTCGATCCCTGGGTCGGGAAGAAGGAAATGGCAACCCGTGACAGTGTGCTTGCCTGGAAAATCCCATGGGCAGAGAAGCCTGGCAGGCTACAGTCCCTGGGGTCGCAAGAGTCAGACACAACTGAGCACACACATACACATGCCTTGTGAGGTAAGGGACCATGCATTTTTGCTCATAATCAAACCCCTCAAACCCAGCAAAATATCATATAGATACATAAATGATACTCAGTAAATTTTTGCTGAATCCTGTATCAAAGAATGATCAAATCCCAGACTATTTACTAGTTTATATCTGACCAACTCTTGACCTATCTACAAATGATACTCTGCACTCAATTCAAAATAAAAGAGTACAGACACTTACAAGAACATTATTAAAACTGGCTAAGAGTTTTGTAAAACATGTCAATTTCATCTCTCACCAAAATTCACATCTTAAAACAGAAATCAGTTAAGATGTGTTAAAATTATTTTAATAAATTCATAATCATCCTTGTCAATAAACAGCATCTATTGAGTTTTAAGAAATATTAATTGTTATAAATTTGAATTTCTCATTTTTTGAATACTCTGGAAACTCTTACCTTGACATTTCCCAATAATAGATGTAAAATCATCTTTTGCAGACCTGCAAAAAGACACACATAAAATTAACACAACAGTTTTGCCATAACAATACTGTGTAGTAATATAAGACACCACAGATCAGACAACTTCTCGAGACAACATTAATGTTTAATAACATTCCTTTCCTCATACAGATAGGTTCTGTGCCACAAATAAGACCCTTTCATTGGTGACAATGTTTTCTTTCAACCTTATTTCACAAGGTACACAGCTACAGTAAGAATACAGCAATACAAGCATAAGTGATTTTAAGTACAGCTTTTTAATACCATAGAGATGCCTGAACCCTAGCCCCAAAGGCTCTGATTTAGTAAATCTGGGAAGGGGCCCAAGCAAAAGTTTTTTGTTTTTTAAGTTCCACAGACGGATCCTGGTTAACAACCACTGATCTGTATCATATCACAGATTTTAATCAGGGAAAAAAGGTCTTGTTTTCATAAGTCAAACAGCTTTAACAAGTGACCATATACATATATATATAATATATATCAATGACCTACTCAATATCTGTGTTCTTAAAATATATATTAAAGTATCCTAATTATTATATATTCAAAAATGAAAAATGGTAAACCTTCTAGAAAATAATTTATAAACAATTATCCAAAACTTTATGGTCCATGGTATTTGATCTAGCAATTTAATTTCTATAAAGTTATCCCTGGGAAATAATTACAGATATACACAGATAAAGGCAGTTAATGCAGTCTAATTTATGAAAAAGAAAAATACAGCCAGTATAAAGAGATTAATTATTAAATTTTACTACATACACTCTATGAAATATTATGCAATTATTGTATGTGACATGAAAAGATGCTAACAGTGTATTAATTTACAGAAGTTAAAGAAAAAGGTATCAAATAGAATATAGAGTATCATTCTACTAAATATACACATAGTTTATACACACACAAATTTAAAAGAACATACATCAAAATGTTAATAGTAGACAACTTTTGGACCATAAAATTTGCTGTTCTTTCATAAATACTTAACTGTACTTTCTAACATTTGTAAAATCAGTAAGCATTACCTTTAAAACAAATTTTAAAGACTAAGATTTTTAGCCATTTATTAAATTATATTAACAAAATCCAGCTACAATTATGGAAATAAATTTCCTCAAGGAATTAAGACTATACAACATCCACGTGGACTAGAACAAAAAGGACATGACCTCTCAAGTGAAGTTGACTTGATGTCAGCTCTTGTAACCCGGACAAAATATTCAGCATGATTCCATTTTTCCTTTCACTAAACAGGGTAAGAAACTGCAACTTCAGCATTCAGAGAGGACTAAATGAGACATCACATATAAATTACCATGAACTAGACCAGGTGGCGTTAATGGTAAAGAACCTGCCTGCCAGTGCAGGAGATACAACAGACAGGGGTTTAATCCCTGGGTCGGGAAGATGCCCTGGAGAAGGAAATGGCAACCCACTCCAGTATTCTTGCCTGGGAAATCCCATGGACGGAGGAGTCTGATGGGATCCAGTCTATAGGGTCACAGAGAGCTGGACACAACTGAAGTGACTTAGCACACAGACTGAAGTAATACAATCACAAATAACAGTTTGTTCTTCTTGCTGGAAAAGGGGAGGCAGGGAGGGGAGACAAATTTGTTTTGTCAAAACTTCACAGAATATATTCACTTAAGATACTTGAGCAAATTGGGAGGAGGGGAGGCAAGGGTGCCTTTTTTATGAGTCCCTTATTGTAATACTTTTTATTGTGTTTCATCAAAGTTTCTAATCAGTTCCCTTATTTATAACAGCCCATAATTGTAAGAAACTATCACCTCAATACTTAGGAAAAAAGGAAGTACGTGTTAACCACTTATAATCCATAGCACCCAGATGACAAGTAGCAATTCACAAGCTGTTTTTCACCCAGGTGAGCTCCACACATAAGCAGGTTCAGTGGGTCATAGGAGAGCATGCGATTGGAGGCCTTTGCCACTCACTGCAGAACTGAAGAGGAGGGACAGCGGCCTAGCCCTGCGCTGCAAACAGCAGAGCTGTCTCAACTACAGTGCTTCAGCTTCGCATGTTTTCCACTAAAACCATCTCCTGTTTGTAACTGCTTCCTAATATTGAATAACAACCCCAGACACTATAATTATCTTTCATATTCTAATTCAATGAACAAATATTTACTGAACACTGAGTGCCAACTACCATTACTGCTGGAGTCAATCTTGGATTCTATGTGCTCCTCGTTGTGGCAGAGAAGACACAAATGGAGCAGTGAGAATAAACATCTTAAAAATTCAGGCACAGCCACTAGTCACAGCGGTGACTTCGGGGATCTACCTTGCCCTTTTTCTTTGCTGACCACCTCACTTTGCTCAAAGACATTTCCTTTCAGGTTACTGCAAAGTAAGTGTGGGTGTCTATCTGCAACAAAAGCAACTGAATGCCAACGTGAACAAGAGAGTGGGCTCTGCCCCATAATATCCTCTCCAGAATCCGCTTCCCTATCCCACGTGCTGACAGGCCACTGAAACATAAACTAAGCACCTATTACATCCAAGGAAATATACAAGTGCAAGGGAAAAAAAAAGAAAACGGTCCATGCCTCCAAGGAACACACAGTATAACGGAGCCGCAGACTTCAGATCCCATTCACTGGAGTTTTAAACAAATGGCACCCCCTTGGAGTAGTGCAAAGCAGAGGCCATAAATATACTGGGGGAAATCCACATGTAAACATATTGGCACAGATGGCTAAAAGGCATGACCAAGAGGTAGTACAAATTTGTAGACGAGCATGAACACTGAAGCTAGGAGAGCTGATTTCAAATACCTGGGCAAGTTATTTCACCATACTGTGCCAGAGTCCTCATTTCTAAAATAGAGAAAAAGGACTTCTGCAAGGATTGAGCTAACATGTGTAAAACACCTACAACAGTGCCCAACACCATTAGCATTACCTTCTTATCACTAATGTGTTGATCATTACAGGAGCATCAAGGATCAACACTTAACCAATGAGGGGAAGGGAATCCAATGGGAACGAGTCCCTGAAAGGCTTCCTCATACAGCTGCCTCTTGGCCCCAAAAGTCTTTAAATGTACCAAGTTACAAAGCTCTTGCAAATTATAGACCAGACAAATAAGATCTTGATGACCATCACGTCTGTTGCCCAGAAATCTTCCCTCACTACTTAGTCTCAAATGCATGAGTGGATCTTACAGATCTGGCCTATGTACATGTTTTATAAACATTATTGTACATGCTAGCAATCCAGTAGCAAATCCTCTTACAAAAGCAAATAATTACTTTTTTTCTCTTTTCATCAAAATTTTTAGTAACAAGTTCCAGAAACCCTTAGTCAAAATCTCCTTCACAAGCCTAAGTATCAATCTTTTGCCACCGGTGTATTCCAGTCTAACAACTAAAATATTCCATCAATGTTCCCATTTTGTGGGGGGAAAAAAGACGGCAACTTTTACTACTATCTGCTGTTCATAAAGAAGTCACACGATGAACACATTTCTCCAAGAGAAACACTTCACATCACTGCAGCAAATGGAGTAGGAAGTGCCAGCCCATCTGTATTAACAATCATCAGCCAAAATACCATGCCCCCAAGGCTCGCTGTTGCGCTTAGAGAAGAGGGCCCTGCCTATCAAAGCCATGTGGAATGGAGAATGAAGTTCGGAAAAGCAGTCATTATCGCCAATCATCTCTGTCCTGATGGTTTTAGGAGTGATCACAGAGGCTCTTGATCTGAGGTCAGAGCCCCAACAGGAGCTAACCCTCCATCTATTCCCCTAAAAGCTGAGGGGTCCAGTTCTGTCTGGATAAATGAAAAAAGAAATTTTGTGAACACAAACAGTGTGCGAAAAACTGAATGCTTATTAAAACTAGTTTCAGTCAACAAGAAAGCAGCAGAAAAAACTTCTGACTGGTATCCAGGCAGCCTGAAATTTCCACCTCATTTGCTTATTTTTTGAGACTCAAGACTTGGAGCTTCTGTGGAGTCAGGAGTGGCCCCCAGATTCAAAGGTACAATATGTTTAGTCTGCTGTTGACAATTTCCTGAGAGCATAAACTAATTTTCCTAAATTAGTTGCCAATGTTGCTATTTCTTTCACAACTGATATACTACTTAAAAATAAAGTGCATGGGAAGCCCAGCTCTGAGAAGTCTTCTAGATGTGTATGTAATACCACTGATGTCTTCGGAGGACAGAGAATCAGTGGTATCTAGTAACACGAAGCCTCAGTGTTCTACAGGCCCATATTCCATCTACAGCTTTATGCCAACAAAGTAAAGCTGTCTCTATTGCTTTTTCACCTTCCTGAGCATTTGCTTATCTGACTTAGCAATGAAAGAAGAGTGATTTTCAGAGCTCTGGAATATATGCTTTTGTCTACTGAGAAAGTAAAATTTCTCAGGAGACAGAGTGATCTGGGGAAGTAGAAGGCAAACTCTGAGAAAGCAGCCTTCATCCTTTAAGTAGCATAAGTTGGCATTTGACACCTTACAAAATTACATGAGTTAATAACAAAATCCCCTTAAATATATCCCCTTTAAAAGCCTGAGCTCTCATAAACCAAGTAAATCTTTTCTGAAGGGAACACCGCCGACACTTACCTGATCTCCACACACTGGTCTTGAACTGCGGCCAAGAGCTTCCCATTGCTTTCAGGGCAGAAAGAGAAAGAAATCCCTGTATGAGTATCTGTAGCTCTCATTGTCATAGACGGAACCATTTTAAGAAGTTAAAATCATTTTCAAATTTTTTCACATCTTTAGTTATCCAACTTCTGACCTTATAATTAGATGCATATATAGGTACAAAGGCATACAAAATAATTCAATAGAGTTGCATTAATATATTTAAACAATATTAATCATGTGTGACACAGGGAATTTATATACAATAAAAAACCAAGAGAGCAAGCCATAAGGACCCCAAAATTAATATCCATAATGGAATTTAAATGCTAATCCAGGTAGAGAAACATTAGGTAAATTTTATGCATCCTTACCTTGCAAGTACCAAATGCCAGTTTATCTGCTTATTAACCAAGCGAACCAGTCCATCAGGGAGCAAGAAAGGTGCAGGGCTGAAACCACAACACATTAGCCCATTTAAAAAATCTAATCATGAAAACCACATATAGTAGGTAAATATTATAAAGAGCAGATCTATAGTGAACAAGAGGGATTTTTTTCTGTTAGAATATAAAAACAGAATATTGGCAAACTCAAAACTGAAAGTTACTAATTCGATATCTGAAACGTGACCACGAACATTTCTCTACTACCGAAAAACACCCTGGTTCTGTGGTCAATGATATGTTTTTTCTAAGGAAAAGATATTTGAGGGAGTCAGTAACAGCAGAGTCAGCTTATAAGAAACACTTCCTGCAATGCACACCCAGAAATACAGACTCCAACGCTAACAAAAACAAACTCCAGTACACAGCTAAACTCACAGACAGAAACAGAAATCTCCCAAGAACTACGAATGCAAAGAGAACAAAGTTGGAAATGGGTACAGGACAAAGAGAGGAACAGAACTCAAAATGGAGAGTAAACACCTGCGAGGGGCCACAGGAGGGACAGGAGTGGGGGGTGAGACCCCCGAAGAGACCAGGCCCCTCAAAAGACTGTGCCATCAGGGCAAGGGGAACAAGCCAAACGTCACCAGGGACCCAGGGAGACCTTCAAGAATCTCATCTCTGTGAAGTTCTGATCTGTGGGGGGGATGGGAATGAAACCTCCTAATGAAATAGCAAAACCCCAAGTCTTTACTACATGCAAGACTGGATGGTGATTTCATTTTACTCACATGCTGCAAGGTTCCCAAGCATAAGCTCACAATAGCATCACTAACAAAAGATACAAGGAAACGACCCACCACACGTGAATCAGGAGATTAGACAAATTAGAGGAGTAACACATGAAGAAAATCAAGAAAATAGGTGGGAAAGAAAAAATTCGATGGGGGAAGAGAAACAGGAAAAAAGGGAAAAAAATATGGAAATTAGAAAACACAACATAGGATTAAAAATATTAGTAATTTACATCTGGTATATTTATGTTCATTTTTTAAGACAAAACAATTAATGCCATGAGGTACTTAATATAATTAAAAAGATATGAAACATGCCTGTGATACAATCAACATGAGAATGATAATTTCCTCTAGAGGGGAAGAAGACAGGCAAGGGTGGGGGTGGGGAGGAGTGGACTTGAGCTCTAACGTGTTGCATAAAAATAAAAACAGGGCCATCTGAAGCACATATGGCAGAAGAGCAAGAACTGCTTTAATTCAGAAGTGGATATGATCATAACAGATTATATTACTGTCTACAATTTCCAGTCTGTTTGTAGTATTTCATGATTGAAAGGAAAAAAAAAAAAAACCTTGAAAAGGCCACTCAAAACAAATATTGGCTCCAAGACCTTTTAGGTATAATTATCATAAACTCAAAAGCAAAACAACTACAAGCTTTTTGAAAGAAACATACCACGGAGAAGACTAGATAATCACCTCACGGTGCACTCAAGTCTGTACACTGATCACTGTGGCCAGTGTAAGAGAAGGGACTTCTTGTGAGAAAGACACCTCCTGACGCCTGATCGTAAGGTGTTTCCACGCAGGACGAGGCCTGCGTCAGAGGCAGCTCTTGCAAATCCTCCTTCTCAGTAAATAACAGAAGAACTTACTGTTCAGGAGCACCCTAAACAGACATCGTTTCTGCCATCCCTAACCAAGGGCGCCCAGCACTGGCAAGCGTAGCCGGTGAGCCCAGGAGAAACAGCCTACCTCCTACACTCCCCTCCCCATGACCACCCTCCCTCTCACTCACTTCTCTCCCGCATTCCACATCCCCCAAAATAAGAGAAAAGTCAGTAAGAAATTCAATGCCTGCATACACACATACACACACAGTAAAAGCAGAAAAGCACTGGAGGTAACCCTAGGGAAGAGCCAAAGGTTTGTTTTATAGAACTAGAACCCTGTTATCTCTAGAGCTCTTAAGATTAGCTGTCCGAGGAAAAAGCAATCTGTGGGAAATAATTCTATAAATCAATTCCTACACGTGCATCTAAAAGCAAAAATATATCTTTGGTCCGATTAATCATCTCCTTGTTTCGAAAATTAGCACCAGGCAGGCCTAAAAACATACTTAACACTCAAAAGAACTAAGAAGTTTCCAAGAACTGAAACCTAAGAGGACATTCTCTGACCACAGCAACTGAACACTGACTACAAGAGTTGATACAACAGCAAGAACAAAAAGGTTTTTAAAAAGATAATGCAAGAATAGGTTCATCTGTTCTTGAATATGTACATTCAAGGCAAGGCTGAGAAAACATTCAGAGAATGCAGAAATGGTCATGAGATACTCTCAATAACAACTAAAGGATCGAAAATTAGCCTACCGAAAGATCTTGTCAGGGTATACCAAATGTTTGACAGGTCTGTTTTATAAACTGGGTTCACCTGAATGTCAGCATTCACATCACAATCTGGGATTCAATTCTGGAAACTTCAATAATAAACAGGAATAATATTGTTTGTATTTGCTGTTCATACCATTTCTCTGAAGCGCTGACAACTCACCTGTACCAGATATATTGGCTTAAAAATAATAAACGATCTGTAATAAAAAGAAACAGCAAAGCCAAATATGAATGAGCTATTCTTTGGGAATCATTTTCTATTTTAGATTTACTGACAATAAGTCTAAAATACACTGTAGAGTGAGTCATTACAAAACAAAACATGGAGAATACAACTCTTGACAAGAATAAATATAATGTAATATACACAATAACTCTCACAAGATCATATATTTGTTTATATGTCTCAAGTCTGTATTATTCAAAACTTTGTATAACAAGTAAAAGTAGTTTGAGATGCAAAATTTCGCTTAAGAGGCTTTAATGAAACCATAGAGTATAAGTCATAGTGATCACCCAAACCAAAGTATTTGGAAAAAGACTATGACCATTTCACACTTTACAGCAAAGACTTAAAAATAATAATAATGCCTAAAATGGGGAAGTCCATGGGAAACAAAATCTTCAACACACTATTGACAAGCAATGTTTTATATGATTCCATTTAAAATGTACACATATGTGTGAACCTGCGTACATGGTTATGCATGTGACAACAGCAAAAGGTCTGAAGGATAAGAGATTATCTCCGGGGTGGTAAAATGAGGAATTATTTATTCCAATTTGTGGTCTTCTATATTCCTAAACTTAGCACATTACTTTTATATGTTTCCTAAATTTTCAAAATTTCACATTTGATAATGAAAACTGAATATGCTAGTGTGTCTTGTAACAGAAGATAAAATTATTATTATATTTTCAAATAGGTATATTAATACATATATATGGAATCTAGAAATATTGTATTGATGGACCTATGTGCAGGGCAGCAACAGAGACACAGAGAACAGAACTGTGGACACAGTGGGTAAGAAGAGAATGGGATGAACGCAGAGAGTACCGTGGAAGCACATACACTACCATATGCAAAACAGCCAGTAGGAATTTGACGTATGGCTCAGGGAGCTCAAACTGGTGCTCTGTGACAACCTAGAGGGGAGGGATGGGGTGACCAGTGGGAGTGAAGTTCAAGAGGCAGGGGACATGTGTATACCTACGGCTGATACCTGTTGATGGATGGCAGACACCAACGCAATACCATAATGCAATAATCCTTTAATTAAAAATAGACTGTAAAAAATGTGTCTGTATAAACATATGAATACATCCATGTGTGTATATGTATATATACACACGTGTACTTACATAGATGTATATAGTTAAAACACACGCATTTTTTTATAAAACAGGTAACATTTATGCTATTAATACTCATTTTAATCAGGCAAATTAAAAGTAATTAGTTTAGCAACTGAGTTTACATTAAAACTCAAAAGGACACATTTTCAAATACCTAAACTTCTTAAAAGAACACAGTTACAGAATAGGAAAAAATAAGGAAAAAATTATCTGCTAACTATATCATAAATAGTTAAGCTAACTATATCATAAATAAATAAGCTATGGTGGTGGTTTAGTCACTAAGTCATGTCCGACTCTTGTGACTCCATGGAATGTAACCCGGCAGGCCCCTCTGTCCACGGGATTTCCCAGGCAAGAACACTGGAGTGGGTTGCCATTTCCTTCTCCAGGGGATCCTCCCAACCCAGGAATCGAACCTGGATCTCCAGCATTGCATGCAGACTCCTGTGCCGCAGGCAGACTCTACCAACTGAGCTATAAGGGAAGCCAAAATAAGCTATACTCACCCCTAATTGCTTTTGTGATGATAAAGGATGCACCATGTTTCCGGTTGCCTCTAGGCTGCAAATGAAAAAAAAAATTTGAGAATTTTCTACTGATACTTATACAGTAAGTTATATTTCTTTACTAATACTCAGTACTGGGCACAAGTTACCAGTATCTTTAAAATTACTTATAGATAGAAACAAAACAAGAAGCAGTACTAGCAAAGTGAGCATAGCAGAGATATAGGCATTTGTCTGGATGAATTCTGCAAGACAGGACAGGGACTGAAGCTGGAAAATGTTTCTAAATCAAAACACCAGTGTAAAGAGAGAAAAAGTCAAGGTCTAAGACCACACTGGTTGCCAGCTGGCACAGTCTATTTTGGTGGGCTACAGAGGCCTAAAAGGGGTTTTGCTTGTAGAAAAAGTGATCATGTGGATCAATAAACTCACACCCCAAAGCAAATTTATTGAATATTAGCTGCATATTCATAGAGAAAATACTACAAACAGCCACACTGATCTATAACTGCTATATTAAATAGTTCCTTAAGTACAGACCAAACATAGGTTAAACAATACCAGGCACTATAACCTGTAAGATGTCCTAATGGTCACAAAGTGCAGACAGATATGGCTTAAAAGCCATAAAAAGTTATTTCATTCAACAAACATGAATCGATCATTTACTTTGCGAATACAAAATTTGGTTTGGGGAAGGAATATAAAAATGAGTCAAATGTAGCTGCCTTTCAAGAGCTTGTAGTTCAGTTGAAATCAATAGAACCAAACAAAAGAGTGTTATGAGGTTTCAATATGAGTTGATGCAGTGCATATCTCTTTAACCAATTTATAATGTTAAGCATTTCTATAACATTATTGTAATTAACCAGTGAGTGCTAAGGTGTGGAAACTCTCCTATTCAATCAACGGCAGCAGCAACTTTCCAGCTGCATAAGATACAAAATACCAATTGGTCAACACAAACAGAAACTATGTAAATACTTTTTAAAAATTACGCATGAGGATCTCTGCCAGCCTACAAAATATTCCAAAAAGAAGAAACTGCAGTAGGAAGGAGGTTAAAGAAAAGCTTGTAAACTTTACAGGAAAAGCAATACTTTCTCCAGTAAAGAAACTTAGCAGCCAAAAAAAAACAGAGAGAGAAACTCAGAAAAGAGATTGTAAATAAGAATTCATATGGGCTCGAGCCCATGATGGGAAACTCCTTTCCCATCTTGCTGCATATCCTGAGCTTAAAACAGCAACTGGCACACGTTAGGCACTCAATAAATATGTTTAATAAATGCAGATTCCTGGTTCTTATCTCCACCCTGTGCCTGGGAGGTCCTGTCTATCAAACTAATGACCCCAAGGTCCATATTACCAACACCTACGACCCTTCTAACACAGAACCCAACCCCGGGTCCTCATAATCTTCACTCCTCAGGGCATTTTGCTCACATCGCCATTAAAATGCATATATACAGCAGGTGATGAAAAAGTTTACTACACTGTCTTCCCTCTAAGACCGCAAGTACCACCGAAGTTATTCACTTCGGAAGCGCAGCGCCTGACAGTATCTGGGACACGGACACATACACACATATACTCATTAATTACTGAAATAACACAAGAACTGGCACAACTTGGGCCCAAATAGGAGCAAAGGTTTATGCCGCGCTCCCACGACAGCCCAACAGATGTTGAAATGACTGCAGGGTCCTGGAAAATACTCCCACAGCAGGTGAGGAGCAGCCCTGCCCAGCCCTGCCCGGGCCGGCCTGGGGAAGGGACCACCGAGGGTCTAGGTGAGGGAAGGACCCCCGAGTCCAACGCTGTGTCTCCCGTCCAAGTAGGGACGGTGAAACAGAGCGGGGTTGTAAAGCGTGCCTCAGAGCCCTAGGTTTCGCCCCCCGCCCCACCCCGAGAACCGAATTAGGAGTCCAGGAGGCATGCCAGAAAACCCCACCTAGGGGACCCGGACCCCCGTTAGCCCGCGGTGCCGTTGCCAGGACGACCGCACAAGCGGTGGAGCCCAGCTCCATCACCCTACGTGGCTCCGGCTACGTGGCTCTGCCGGGGCAGCGCCGGCACCAAGCTGGCCGCAGCCCCGGAGGGGCCTCGCTCACCTGTACTTCCGTCTCCGGGGGCCACTCGGTGTTGACCAACAAGTCATAGAGTATCGTCTCCTCCTCGCCCTCCGCAGCGCATGAACTCACGGTCGGCGGTGGCTCGGAGGACGCCATATTTGGCCCCACCAAGCGCTGGGGCAGGGCCACTACGGCAAGCCGCGGCGGACAAGCTTCCGCGGCCGCGCCGCCTCTGATTCCCGGGGAAAGGGGTGGAGTTAACCCGGGGTCAAAAGGAAATGCTGAGTTGAAACCCTTCTTTGAGTAGGTGGGACAACCTCTTGCTTGTCTTGCGGTACAACTTATATTCTGGTCTTGGTGCGCTCCCTGCTTATTAAATACATGAGATCAGCCACGTCCCAACCTCTCTTACCCCTTAAGCTTCTATAAAACGAAATTGATAGAACTATCTCGCTGAGATCGTTTCCAAGGCAAACCATTCATCATCACAGGAATCCAAGTCTATGCTGCAACCTCTAACGTGGAAAAATCTGAAGTTGAAAGGTTCTATGAAGACCTACAAAGACCTTCTGAGGACTAACCCCCTGCGTTCTGCCATTTATGTATTCGTTGCCTAACTGATACAAAAAGAGCAAACAGTGTTTTTTTAAAATAACACTGGAAAGTTATTCTATGAAACAGATTAAACAAATGAGAGGTATCACCGGAATTCCCTGGTGGTCCAATGGCTAGGACTCAGGCTTTCACTGCTGTGGGTGCCCGGGGTTCAATCCCTGGTGGCAGAACTAGGTTCCCGCAAGCTGTACAGTGTGGCCAAAAAAAATTTTTTTTTAATTTTTTTTAAGAAAGAAGAATGATGCTATCGAAGTTCAGAAAAAGCCAGAGGGTCTAGAAGGGCTTTCTGGACAAAATGGAGTCTTTAACAGATAAAACTGGAATCAAGAGCAGAGGGTTTGGGGAGAGCATTTCAAGTAGGGGGAAATGGGATAAGGACAGAGGCAGAAATATCTAGTTGAAAGAGCAAGCAGCTGAGTAGAAACCAAGTCAAGAAAGGGTGTAGGGGCAATAAAGTTGAAATAATATGTTGAGGACCCACTTGCGGGTCTAAGCTTATTTGTTCATTCATGTATTCATTCCTTCATTCAACAAGTGCCTCTCTGAGAAAAGTCCTGTACTGTAAGCAGAGATTTGCAACCTGTATAAGTGTATAGTGTCCAGGTGTCTTGCTGTATCTCACTGTTCGCTGAGCCCAGAGTGTGCAGAGCATGAGCAGGGAAGCCGGAAGAAGATGCAAAGAGCCATAGTGAGGGAGAAAACAGACACAACAGGCTCCATCTTGAAAGCAGGACTCCATCTTGGGCCAGACTGTGGACTTTGAACTATATGCCCAGTATCTATGGAAATGACAGACCAACTGAAAAACAAGGCCCCTAGAAGGAAGAGCCCCAGAGCTCATACCTAGACTCTCTGTCACCTGAAAGAATACCCTAATTATCTGCGTAACTGAATAGAATCATATTCTATTATGCTTATTGGGGTATGACCACAAACCTATTGATATTGTCCACTGTTAACTACCTAGGCTTAAGGCATATGAATCACGGGTTAACTTTGATTGTATCTTTCTTTTTCCTTTGTTCAGACTAGTTTCAGGAAATTTGGGGAAGTGGGTTTGGGCACGTACACTTAGGGTATATACCGCTGCTCCTGCTGCTAAGTCGCTTCAGTCGTGTCCTACTCTGTGTGACCCCTTAGATGGCAGCCCACCAGGCTCCCCTGTCCCTGGGATTCTCCAGGCAAGAACACTGGAGTGGGTTGCCATTTCCTTCTCCAATGCATGAAAGTGAAAAATGAAAGTGAAGTCGCTCAGTCGTGTCCGACTCTTAGTGACCCCATGGACTGCAGCCTACCAGGCTCCTCCGTCCATGGATTTTCCAGGCAAGAGTATTGGAGTGGGTTGCCATTGCCTTCTCCCTAGGGTATACAAGGTTTTCACAAAAACTGGTCGGGGTCCTCGGCTAAGAGGAGACGCTGTCTTGGGCCCACCAGTGTGATAAACTGCACTCCACCATCTGCATTGTCCTCTGAGTGAGTTTCTTTCCTGGAACGCGTGGCTACAACAACAAGGACTGAAGACATTCTTTATTCGCAGCAGCAAGGCAGACAAGCTTTACTCTAACGGCTGACGCAGCAGCAACGATGACGGGGCAACTCAGTGCGACTCACCTCTACTTGACTCTCTCCTACAAGAACTTTTTCAGGTGGTGCTTGTATAGGCCCACCAGGATGCGCATGCGCGGTATCACAAATGATCCCAGCTGTAGGGCATGAGTGGAGTGGGCGAGTCCGACGACCGCCACCTGGCCAATTGCTCTCTCCCTATGCCAGGGAATTAGTGCTGTATCACATCCAAAACAAATATAAATATTGAAGATTTGTTGCAGAAATTATATTGCCTAATATGCATCAAGATGCATTAGGCAGAGATGCAATTAGAAGCCCAGCTGGGAAGTCTAGGGCTCCTTTTCTTCCAAAGCTAGATGACCTCAAAGTAAGTCCTGTATCACCTGCCTGCTCTCGCTTCCTCTCTCATCTCATCTCCTGCTCCCCCACTACCTTCTGAGTCCACCAGATGTACATCGTCTTTAAAGACCTGGAAAGAGCTGTTCCCTTTTCCTGGAAGGCTTTCTGCAAGATATTTCACTCTCCCTCATCCCAAAGTTTCTGCTCAAATGTTTTCTCTCTGAAGCCTACCCTCACTGCTCATTTTAAATTTGTAACCACCTTTCCTGAACTCCAGTACTCGAGATCTCCCTTATCCATTCTACACTTATTTTCTATATAATTTATATTTTAGTACATTTGTTTATTCTCTGCCCCCTTTCGCTAAAATGTAGGCTCTGCCAAAACACGGTGCTCTACTGTATACCTATAGATGCTAAAATGGAAGAAAGTCAGCCTTCCCCTTGTGTAAGGGAAAACTCAGGGTTTTTGCTACAATGTGTTTCTCATCACAGGTGTCTCCACTTCTTACACAAAGCTCTTTGTTTCTGACACTTCCATCACCAAAGGTGTGGAGGCTCACAAAACTTGGGGAAAGTTACTTACATTTCCTGTTCAAGGTTATGACAAAAGATACAGGTGAACAGCCTGATGAAGAGATACATAGGGTGAGGTCTGGGAGGGTCCTCAACACCAGAGCTTCTGTCCATGGAGCTGGGGTGTGTCAGTCTCCCAGTGGGGATGACTTCACCAGTCGGGCGCTCTCAGAAGCCTCTCCTGTTGGGATTTTTATGGAAACTTCCTCACATATGTGTGATCATTAATCCCACTTCCAGCCCCTCTCCCCTCTCTGAAGGATGGCAAGGAGCAGACACTAAAAATTAAAAGCTTCTAATCATGACTTGAAGAATTTTTTGAAGAATTTTCCACAGTTGTGATCCACACAGTCAAAGGCTTTGGCATAGTCAATAAAGTAGAAGTAAATGTTTTTCTGGAACTCTCTTGCTTTTTCTTCAAGAGATGAGAATACCAGACCGCTTGACCTGCCTCCTGAGAAATCTGTATGCAGGTCAAGAAGCAACATTTAGAACTGGACATAGAACAACAGACTGGTTCCAAATAGGAAAAGGAGTACATCAAGGCTGTATATTGTCACCCTGCTTATTTAACTTATATGCAGAGTACATCATGAGAAATGCTGGGCTGGAGGAAGCACAAGCTGGAATCAAGATTGCAGGGAGAAATATCAATAACCTCAGATACGTAGATGCCACCACACTTAGGGCAGAAAGCAAAGAACTAAAGAGCCTCTTGATAAGAGTGAAAGAAGGGAGTAAAAACGTTGGCTTAAAAGTCAACATTCAGAAAACTAAGATCAAGGCATCTGGTCCCATCACTTCATGGCAAATAGATGGGGAGACAGAGGGACTATATTCTTGGGCTCCAAAAATCACTGCATATGGCGACTACAGCCACGAAATTAAAAGATGCTTGCTGCTTGAAGAAAAGTTATGACCAACCTAGACAGCATATTAAAAAGCAGAGACATTACTTTGCCAACAAAGGTCTGGCTAGTCAAAGCTATGGTTTTTCCAGTTGTCATGTATGTATCTGAGAGTTGAACTATAAAGAAAGCTGAACTCTGAAGAATTGATGCTTTTGAACTGTGGTGTTGGAGAAGACTCTTGAGAGTTCCTTGGACAGCAAGGAGAGTCAACCAGTCCATCCTAAAGGAAATCGGTCCTGAATATTCATTGGAAGGACAATAACTGAAGCTGAGATTCCAATACTTTGTCCACCTGATGCAAAGAACTGACTTATTGGGAAAGATTGAAGGTGGGAGGAGAAGGGGATGACAGAGAATGAGATGGTTGGATGGCATCACCGACTCAGCGGACATGAGTTTGAGTAAGCTCCAGGAGTTGGTCATGGACAGGGAGGCCTGGCATGCTGCAGTCCATGGGGTTGCAAAAAGTCGGACACAACTGAGCAACTGAACCAAACTGAACTGAATCATGACTTCATCTTTCTGGTGACCAGCTGCCATCCAGGAGCCTGCTCATAGTCAACTCATTAGAACAAAAGATGCTCCTTGTACTTCTCAGTTAAGAATTTATAAGGGTTTTAGGAATCCTCTGTGAGGGTTGTAGTCAAAGACAATATTAGAATAAGAGATGCCTCTAGTATCCTTATTACTTAATAAATTACAGGGGCTTTAGGAGCTCTGAACCAGGAACCAAGGGCAGAGACCATCCTTTTATCTCACAGATGCTGTACATATATATATGTGTGTGTGTACATATCCTTGCCAAATCCCCAGAGTGGATAACAGTGCCTGGCACAGAGCAGAGGACAACACATATTATTTGTTGAAGAAATGAGAAACTTCCCCCCAAAATCCTCTCCTCCCATGGTACTTTTCTTCTCAGCAGCCGTGTCTTTTATCAGATCGCCAACTGTAAATGTCAGACATCTCTCCTCGTCCACTCAGACTGGTGAGTTGCAGAGCCTCAGCGAGCACGTCTCACCTCGCTTTCTGCGGAAGGTGAAGGGGTGGAAACGCAATCCACAGGGAGGGAACACAGTGCGAGGGGGTGGACCCAGAACATCCGGGACCTCGGTACCACCGTCTCCCACTTCCGCACACCTGCGTCTCCTTGGCTCCTTACCCCTCCTCCCTATCTCATCCTTTATCGGGTGGAAAATAAGATTGCATTCTACTTCATTCATTTTCTTCACTACCTTCACGTGATCAGTACAACCACAGCCCGGAGGCAACCAAGCTGGCAAAGGATGCTCCTTCTTAGGTGATATTCAAAGGAGAGAGTCACAAATACATCACCAAGAATTTTTTTTCTTCTATCATCATCACACTGTGTTTGTTGCTTTATCCATCCTCACTGTTACCCATTTATCATAGTTTGTACACCGGAACAGGAAACAAATCCATAGCTGGCTGACCTCTGGGGGCTTATATTTTGAAGAAACAAAAGCACAAGCAGAAACAGGATTATTTGGAAAGTGACTAGACATTCAACTTGGAGCAGTGCTGGGAAGGAAAATTCTACTAATAGAGGTGCTGGGAGCAGAAAGTTATAAAGTCTTTGTCACCACAATTTAAAATCCAAAATATTCCAGGGTAGGGAAGAATGTGAGGTGACCAGAGAAAGGAAGAAGGTGGTAGAAACATGTAGGTCCTGAGATCTCCAGACAGAAACCATCAGGCCCTGAGGTTGGAAAGAAAAGGCAGAGAAGTCAAATCCCAAATCAAAGTTCAGCTGAGTCAAAGGAGTAAGATGATTTAAGATGGTTTGGGTGGCTGAAGCCAAATGAGTGATTGGTCTTATTTACAGTGACTATTTGGGGCTTCTCAGGTAGCACTAGTGGTAAAGAACCCACCTGCCAATACCAGAGACACAAGAGACAAGGGTTCAGTCCCTGGGTCAGGAAGATCCCCTGGAGGAGGGCATGGCAAGCCAGTCCAGTGTTCTTGCCTGGAGAATCCCATGGACAGAGAAGCCTGGTGGGCCGCAGAGAGTCAGACAGGACTGAAGCAACTTAGCACACACAACAACTAATTAGTTTCCAAACTGAGATACTTGAAACAATGAAAAGGAATGATTTTAATAACTGTGCTGTGAAAACAGGCATGAAACAGGACTATCCTCAACAAACCGAGATGATGGAACAGAGTGGATGGTCAGACTGATCATCAACAGGAGGGTGGCTGATTAAATAAAGAAACCTGGGCAGTTCGTAAGGACAGCGAGACTTGGTTGTGACTCTCTTCTCCCCCCCTCCCTTGCGCCCTTGGTGACAGCTGTCATTGTGTCTGCCCAGCAGAACGGCTTCACTGCCTCTTCCTCATTCAGCCAAATAATTCTCATGGGGCTGCCAGTCCCCAAACTCTGCCTCTTTAATCCAAGTCTGCTCACTCAAAAGAGCCCCAATCCTCTGACTGCAAGAATTGGGCAGAGAATTCTTCCCTTCCTTTTTTTTTTTTTTTTTTTTTAAGAGATTTAAGTGGAGGAAAAAAGCACCTTTCCTTTTTGAATCACAAAGTTCAAAGAACAGACTGGGCAGCCATCATATTCACAATGGGGGCTGGAGAAGCCTATCTGCAAGGTTCATGAGAGAATGAAACCAACACATTGAGGCAAAACAGAGGAGAGAGGAAGACTTCTTGATATTGCACACATGCTCTATCACAGGCAAGAATACTGGAGAGGGTTGCCATTTCCTTCTCCAGGGGATCCTTCCGACCCAGGGGTTGAACCCAAGTCTCCAGCATCTTCTGCATTGGCAGGTGGGTTCATTATCACCGAGCCACATGGGCAGCCCCTCACTTGATATTAACATAGCTAAAATAAGTGACACCTATGTGCTTCCATCTTCCCAGTTAAGCTAGTGGAGTCACCTTAAGCTAATTTGAGTTGAACTCCAAATGCCTTGAAATGACTCCTCTCTTGATATTTTTAGCAGTGGATTTTGCAGATTTCCTTAATTTAGAATCTGCAATGTATAGATCTCTGCAACGTTGCTTCCAAGTTGAGTTATTAATTAGTAATACATTGATAGTATTATCAATGAATACATTGATAGTATTCATGGCTTACAGAGAACTTTCATCCTCACAACCACTGCTGATGTGGATAAACAGAAATTCTGGGGAGAGAATCAGATCCCATTTCATCTGAGATGAAAACTCAGAGAACTTCAAGGTCACAACAGAGCCAAAATTCAAACACAGTTGTTCACGTCTTGGTTTGCATTCCTTTCTTCACACCACAAAACATCACAGGAAGCATTTAGGTGGTAGAAAGTGGATATGAGCTCTCCTAGATGACAAGGAGTACCAACATGTGGGACAGGAGTATTATCAGCCTGTTCTGTCAGGGGTGAGGTGTTAAAATGTCTTGTGTTTTTGTTTTTGTTTTTTAAGTGAAGTGTTAGTCATTCATTTGTATTGGACTCTGCAACCCATGGACTACATAGCCCTCCAGGCTCCTCTGTCCATGGCATTCTCCAGGCAAGAATACTGGAGTGGGTTACCATGCCCTCTTCCAGGGGATCTTCCCAACCCAGGGATCAAACCCAGGTCTCCCGCATTGCACACAGATTCTTTACCATCTGAGCCACAAGGAAGGTGTTAACTGTATCATACAGAAGAGTTTGGTTGCCATGTATTTCCATGGCCATCTAACAACTTAATTTAACAGCTGAAATTTCCAGCTGGTTTAAAGATATTTTGGCCCATAAAAAAGTCATTCTAAAAGGAAAAATCATGTTTTCCAAATAGCCAACACAAATGGTAATTCTGTGAACTACCTAAGGAGATAACAGTGAAAAAAAATTGAGACAATTCCAAAATAGGCATAATAATAATAATGGTGTATACCTTGTGTGTATTTACTCTGCTCCAAGCATTGAGACAGGTACTTTGTTAAACCTTATCGCTCTTCCTCTTTACAGCACAGAAAGGAAAGGGTTACTATCCGTATGAATGAACAAACTCAGGCTCTGAATCATTGTCACCAAAACAAGCTTACACACAGATAGTAGTGGAGCCAGAACTGAAACACAGTTCTTGTCTAATGTTCAAATTATGAATGGAGAAGGTATTGGGATTTGTCCATTTTAAAAACAAATAACATGTTTTTGTAAGGTTCTGATGAGAAGGGAAAAAAATGACCAAATTTTCCCCACTTCTTCCCATCCTCACAGTGTATCGAGTACACCTCAACTGAACTAAAATATTCTCCTCTTCTTTCTTGATGGCCGTAGACATTTCTATCTTAGAATTAGACAAAAATTACTTAGCAACCTCTCACATGAAGGAATCATTTTTCTCCTCTTAATTCTTCCAGGTAAAGCTATCATTAACTGATAGGTTCATTTTGTAGGAGATCAGCAAGTTAATTCGCATCAGCTAAAAAGCCTATGAAGCCAGAAGTCATTAATGATCTTCATTTAACCCTTTACACTTCTGCCTATTAGAGACCTCAGAGGTTAGTTCACCAGATGAAACTGCTTCCATTTAACTTTGAAATTGCACAGTAAAATTGAATTTGGACGTTTAAATGCCACCTCTTATAGATGTCATACATCCGTACTTGATTGCACAGTAAACTCTTTATGTATTGAATGGTAGCTTTTTATGAAGAGAGTAAATTATAATCATAATGATAAAATACTATGCAGAGCAAACTGAGACATTCTATTTCCTCCAGAAAGCCTGAAGAATCTCAGCCCATCCTTCTATAAATATTCTAAGATTGCCATAATGGCTCTTGGCAGGCAAATAGACGTCATGAAGTTCAAGTATGGTATTAGCTAAGAAGAAATCGCCAGCCCCTCGCTTAAAGCTCATTTACTCTAATTCACTGCACAATTCACACAGGCCCTTCCCCCAGTTTTCCTCACTCACAAATCATAGGGAACAAGCTGGGGAATAAGCCTTACCAGAGGCACATGCAGTGAGACATGCAAAAATGAGCAGTCAGCAAGAGATGAGCAAAAATTTGATTAAAAAAATACATTGGTAAATTAATCAACTATTGACATATTACTAAGACTAGCTCTTTTGTTTTATTTGGCTTAAAAACAAAGGTAAATGATCTGTAATATGCTTGGAAGCATCAGAAAGTAAGATGAATTGATGGATAGACTGGATGAATAAATGGAAAGATATGTCATGAAACAAGCAAGGAATATTGATGATAGGATCTTGGTGTTGGTTACATGAGTGCTCACTGTAAAATTCTTTCAACTTGACTCTATGTGAAAACTTTCATAATAAAATTTTGGGGAAAAATGTAAATCTACAATTTTTGATGGCACAATCAAGGGATATGGGAGAGAGAGTCCAAGTATGCTAGTCATTTTGTTAACTGATTATTTCTTATTTATATTTCAATTCCTACTTTTAGAAATACATCAAGCATAATTCAAATTCTCTACCTGATACCTGGTATTTCTAATACCTGAAGTCTTTAAAGATGTTTTCTTCCTGCTGAGTCTTGTTCATGGTGGCTTGTTTCTTTATGTAGTGTGTGTGTGTGTGTGTGTGTGTGTGTGTAAGTGTGATTGTTCACTCATGTGCTTTGGAATATAACCTGTGAGCATTTTTTGAGGCCTTGCTTAGAGGGTACCTTCCTTCTGGGAAGACTTGCCTTTACTTTTACAAGGCACCTGTGAGACTTGGGTCCAGTTTAAGAATCTCTGTTTCAGATGTTACAACTAATGTGACCCAAACTTACAAGAAGGTCAGGCTGTAGTCACAAATTCTCAAAAGACACATTCATGTCTACTCATATTCCAGGTTGGGCATGCAAGTTTATTTGCTGTCTGCCTCTTCCCTTGTGGCTCAGCTGGTAAAGAATCCATCTGCAATGTGGGAGACCCGGGGTTCAGTCCCCAGGTTGGGAAGATTCCCTGGAGAAGGGAAAGGCTACTCACTCCAGTATCTGGCCTGGAGAATTCAATGGACTGTATAGTCCATGAGGTTGCAAAGAGACGGACACGACTGAGCAACTTTCACTTTTCTGTTTTATGAGATGTATTTTTAATTGTGTAGCTCTTCGTGGATCCCACCTTTATGCAAGGGGATCAGTGACCCAACTCGCCTCCTTTCACAGGCCCAAGGCTTTGACCCCAGCCCCTCCACTCCATCCCACCCATCTCTGTGTCAGCCTCGAAATCAGAGCTCCACCCCTAAAGCAGCTGGTGACTTTACTGCTTGCTTCTTCCGTGGATTCTCCTGCCTGTTGCCAGGACCCTGGGTTTCCTGTACTTTCTGACAAACTCATCCATCCATTTTAAACCTTATGTGTTTGCTTTTATATTTTAGCAAGGGCTCTTGGTGTTTGTGGGATTCTTTCAGGATGTCTTCTCTGAAAAATCTGCCTGAAATGAGACACTCTGAACCCCACAGAGGGAAACACAAAGGGGAAGACATTCTCCCCAGCTTTGCCAAAAATGACTCAGCCTGTGCAGCTCATGGGCACACAGACCACAGACACCAGATGAACGATGGTCCCAAGGGGAGGTGACTGGCAGAATCCAAAAGGGAAGGACTCATTTGCCAACATGTAGAAGATGCCTCTGGGGCTCCCCGGAAGTGTACGGTAAGGATCTTACAAATGACGGAGGGTCCCATGTCACCAGCTGGGAACAAAACCAGTGAAATTACAGCATTCCGTGTTCCAGTGATGACTGCTATTCATGCCCACAGAGTGTGGATGCCTAGGGAGTCTCAAATAACACCAATAATTCAAAAACTCAAAAGGCAACTACAAAACCAAAGTGCTGTATTTCTTTGTGGACAGGGACAATGGCTTTTTAATCTCCGTGAACCCAGCTTGAAGGAAAGCTCTGAATACGTTTTTATTGACTGCATGAATTATTCATAGTTAGGTTGAAACTGTTACAGATTAACCCTTTTTGCTTAAAAGAGAGATTGTAACTTTAAGAAATCATTTCTTTTCCTCCAACAAAATAATATAGGCTCAGGGAAAATTTCTCTCAATGAACAGATCGCTTGTGAGCTATGATTGTTTTCCTTACTGCGGTCATAATGAAATTATGGTCAAGTCCTTCAGTCTGTCCCTGAGCTGCCTGTGATGAAAACCTACAATGGAAACAGTAACCTAAAGAACAAGGATTCAATGAAGCTGATATGGAATTAATCACACGCTTTGATAGAGCAAAGAATCTTCCTTCTCAATCTGTGCTAAGCCTATGAGTGGGACCCTCTGTATCTGAGGACTAGTAGCTTCCCTCTCATCCCTATTGAATTTCTAAGATGCTATGAGGGCCAAGCTACCCTACCAAAGATAGAGGCCCAGTGGAGAAGCCCCAGAGAACACAGCAAATAAGAGAGGGGACTCACATAAGAACACAGAAGCTTTCCACAACCCACTCTGGAAGCAGCCCAGCCTCCAGAAAGCCCTCTGAGAGCACAAACCTGGGAAATTGTGCTCAAAGCCTGAATCATCCTCTCTTGACATTGATTTCCTTTGGCTGTTAATATCACAGTTATGGCTAGAAAAACGCTAAGCTGCTGAAACAGTTATGAACAAAGAATCAGTTCAGTTCAGTTCAGTCGCTCAGTCATGTCTGACTCTTTGCAACCCCATGGACTGCAGCACGCCAGGCCTCCCTGTCCATCACCAACTCCCGGAGTTTATTCAAATTCATGTTCATCGAGTTGGTGATGCCATCCATCCATCTCATCCTCTGTTGTCTCCTTCTCCTCCAGCCTTCAATCTTTCCCAGCATCAGGGTCTTTTCAAATGAGTCAGTTCTTCACATCAGGTGGCCAAAGTACTGGAGTTTCAACTTCAGCATCAGTTCCTTCCAATGAATATTCAGGACTGATTTCCTTTAGGATGGACTGGTTGGATCTCCTTGCAGTCCAAGGGACTCTCAAGAGTCTTCTCCAGCATCACAGTCCAAAAGCATCAATTCTTTGGCACTCAGCTTTCTTTATTGTCCAACTCTCACATCCATACACGACTACTGGAAAAACCATAGCCTTGACTAGACGGACCTTTGTTGGCAAAGTCATATCTCTGCTTTTTAATATGCTGTCTAGGTTGGTCATAACTTTTCTTCCAAGGAGCAAGCGTCTTTTAATTTCATGGCTGCAGTCACCATCTGCAGTGATTTTGGAGCCCAAAAATAAAGTGTGTCACTGTTTCTCCATCTATCTGCCATGAAGTTGTCAAGTGGGTGCTTGTTCCTTGGTTCTGTCCCATCACAACAAAGATTTGGAGCGACGGACACCAAAGCCGTTGGTGCATCACAGCTCTCCGGTCTTGGAAAAACCGTGTTACAGCTCTTAAACAAATCAGTGTTACAACTCTATTTTATTTAGAAGATAGCAGGAGAATCCATCCTCGAAGCGTGAGGGTATGCCAACCCAAAGACATGAAGAGAAGAATGGAGGAGCTCGCTAGCGCATGGGAGAGAGAGAAAGAGAGAGAGAGAGGGCCCTTTGGTGCCTCTTTTTATCTTTTTCCCTCCCCCTGGGCCTGTCCTATACAAATTGGGCTAGCCAGGTGTGCTGTTTGTTCTACCTGAAGTCCTCACTCCGGTCCTCAGACCTTCCTTTGACCTTTCTTTGTTCTATTTTCACGGGGGTTTCCCTTCCTTGTCTTTTAGCCACCACCATTTTGGACTCCTGTTTTCTATTCTACCTAACAAAGTGATGGGACCGGATGCCATGATCTTAGTTTTCTGAATGTTGAGTTTTAAGCCAACTTTTTCACTCTCCTCTTTCACTTTCATCAAGAGGCTCTTTGGTTCTTCTTCGCTTTTTGCCATAAGGGTTGTGTCATCTGCATATCTGACGTTATTGATATTTCTCCTGGCAATCTTGATTCCAGTTTGTGCTTCATCCAGCCTAGTGTATCTCATGATGTACTCTGCATATAAGTCAAATAAGCAGGGGGACAATATACAGCCTTGACATACTCCTTTCCCTATTTGGAACCGGTCTGTTGTTCCATGTCCAACTCTAACTGTTGTTTCCTAACTGCATACAGATTTCTTAGGAGGCAGGTCAGGTGGTCTGGTATGCCCATCTCTTGAAGAATTTTCCACAGTTTGTTGTGGTTCACACAGTCAAAGGCTTTGGCATAGTCAATAAAGCAGAAGTAGATATTTTTTTGGAACTCTTGCTTTTTCAATGACCAGTAGATGTTGGCAATTTGATCTCTGATTCCTCTGCCTTTTCTAAATCCAGCTTGAACATCTGGAAGTTCACGGTTCACTTACTGTTGAAGCCTGGCTTGGAGAATATGAACAAAGAATGTCAGCTGCCATATCAGTATACAAAGTTGCATATCAGTTGCAGCCATTGAGTCATCAGTTACTGTAGGTGTCCCAGACTGTGTACCCCTAGGGGATTCAGGATGAAACTGGCCCTAAATAGTTAAGGTACATATCAAAGGAGTGATTTCAATGAGCCCAGACTCCTGTATCTTCTTATATGTAGAAAGCTCTAACTAACTTGAGAATGTTTGCTTTTTCTTTAGTTAACCTTAATCTTTTGGTGTTCCAACCTCCAGGATTTTGTTGCAAAACTCCTGTATATCCTGGCTTCTTTATGCTTCAGAGCAGTCCCTCAGAGTTACGTGAGAGGCCATCTCCCAGGCTTAAGTCCCCAGCAAGTCTGCCAAATAAAACATAATTCTCAAATTTTAGCTTGTGCATTTTTTTCAGTTGGCAGAGCATAGGTGCTATGCCCAAAGCACCATGTTTTTGGAGGAAACTTCCCAGCAGCATATTTATGGTGTACTTTAAAGCCAGGGAACTTCAACCTTTACTGAAGATAAGAAGTCGAGTCAGCCTGTGCCAATGGTTTGTTCATCCTTGAACTCTTACCTGAGATCGAGTCTCTATCAGTCTAGGAATGGATGTCAGAGCATGAAATTGATCAAGGGCTACATCTGGAGACCACTGTCACAGCAGATTGCCAGGTGTGTGGGGAAAATCTCCGTGGCAAATAAATGAAGCTTGTCTTTCTCCTGACCAAATCCCTTTATCCATTGTAATTCCTTCTCTGTTCTCTGAAGCTGGGCTTAATTTGAGGGTATCCTCATCTTTCCTCATTCCCTTCATTAATGGCTACTTCTCTTTAACCTATAACCACTCTTAGGTTTCTTTTATGATTAAGGTTAAAACATAAAGTCACTCTTTCACACCTCATCCACGCCTAATTTTTGCTCAACTTCGCTTCATCGCAGTCTCTCACATGCCCACAGCAAATGCTCAGTTCCCATTTAGCCCTTAACCTACTGCAAATTAGCTTCTAATTCCACCCTCTGCCCCAAAATATGCCACTTTGACATAAGGATTATTTTGAGCTAAAAGCAACTGAGAAGAAGGAAATACAAGAGAAGTTCCCTGCCCTCCTCCTATTTGCCCAACAGCAGGACAAACATTTGCAAAAGGGCCCACTTCTCCTCTCTATCAGGGAAAACAGAAATTAATAAAATTAAAAAACAAACAAACGAACACAGAAATTCTCTCATTTACTCCTTTTCCACTCTCCCCTCCTCCCCCACCCCAATCAAATCCAGTGCACCATCAAGCTTGGAGAGTTTAAAGACATTTCTCTTACCTGTTATTTCCACTCAGACATACTTTCCTTGTCCTCATTCAACTTTAAGCTACATTTTATGTATATGACTGAAAGCCTGTTAATGGAGCCTACACAAACCTAGACTTCACAAAATCACTGAAAGAGATACACAAAAATCTGGCCACATCACTGTCTTGCTTAAAATCTGTTTTATCCACAACAGTGGTTCTCAGACCATAGCCCCCAGTCTGCAGCAGCCGCATCTGCCTGGGAACTTTCCAGAAATGCAGGAGATAGGTTTAACCCCAGGCCTAAGTAATCAGAAACTCTGGGGAGGACGGACCCATGCCTGCATTTTAGCAAGCCCTCCAGGTGAGGGCGGGCTTCCCAGCTGGCCCAGCGGTAAACAATCCCCCTCCCAGTGCAGGAGAAACAGGTTTGATCCTTCTGTTGGGAAGATCCCCTGGAGGAGGAAATGGCAACCCACTTCAGTATGCTTGGATTCTCCATGGAGACTCCCATGGACAGAGGAGCCAGGTGGGCTTTGGTTCATGGGGTCTCAAAGAGTCGGGACAGAACTGAGTGACGAACACTTTCACTTTCCTGAGTTTTTCAGCTGCTAAAAGCTCCCACCAAATGGGAGAAAGTAACAAGTTTGACGGTCATGAGCATGCCGCCTCCAGGCCTACTGGCACCTAAGGATTGATGGTGTCAAAGATGATGCACTGCAGGTGGATTCTTTACCAGCTGAGAATCCAGGGAAGCCCCAGGAAACATGCATGAGACACTATTATCTGGCTTTTTCAGAGAGGAGCTACCAGACAGGATTTGGGGAAAGAGCTTGCTCTGGGGAAGGTCTCACAGGTCCTGCTTGTTACGTGTCCACTTTCAGAAATGTGGACTACAATTGTCATGAGTATTCCTTTCCTCTTCTGTTATGAATATGTGGTTCATAAACATACATATGTGTGTATATATTTACATACACACACAAAGCAAATAGCTTTATTTCATGCCCTTTCTTATCCCTTTATCATGTAAGGTATTTTTATTTTATGTCATAGTATTTAAGTATTGATAACTTTACATCATGTTATTCAAGTAACAAGATATCAAGAAGAGTACACTTCAGGCAAGGACCTTGCACCATCCCCTGAGGTAAGTATTTCAGCTGTACACAGTACAGTTGTATCATGTTACATAGATGTATGACCTTGTTGTCTTTATTTTGCAATTAAGTGTGATTTAGGGAGATGCCTATGGGTGAGATGGACACAACTGAAGAGACTTAGCATGTACATGGGTGGGTGCCAAATTGACAAGGGATGGAATTGTGATGGTTAATTCTATGTAGCAACACGTCTGGATAAAGTTGAGACTCATCCAAGCAGTTGAAGGCCTCACTAGAACAAAAGGCAGACCTCCCTCAAACAAGAGGAAACTCTGCTGGATGACAGCCTTTGGACTCAAACTGCATTACTGGCAACTCCTGGTTCTCCTGTCTGAAAGCCCACCCTGTAGATTCTGACCTTGCCAACCTGCATAATGGTGTGAGGAGTGTCTTAAAATAAATCTCTTGCTCCACCTACACACCTCCTATTGGTTCTGAAGAACTCTAATACATGGCCACCCAATGTGTACCCTGTCCAAATGCTGGACTTACAAGGAGAGGTTGACCTTCCTACTTTGAGGGGTGAGGTCTATGATCTCCTTGAACGTGGCAGACCTTTGTAACTGACTCGGTTAGTACAATGAGGAGGAAGTGATGCTGCTTAACCTCTGAAGCTTGGTCATTAAAGACCTCATGGTCCATGGCATGCTGCCTTTGGAATACTACCACCATGTTGTGAGAAAGCCCAGGCCACATGGAGGGGCCACCGCTGGCCAACAGCCCCAGCTGGGGCTGTTGTGACATGAGCATTGAGCGAGTCAGTGCCTAGGCAGGTTTATAAGAAGCCCGGGGGTCCCCAAGGAGACAGGGGTCTGGGGTTCTCGAGGAGGAGATAGGGGTCTGGAATTCTCAAGGAGGAGATAGGGGTCTGGAATTCTCGAGGAGGAGATAGGGGTCTGGAATTCTCAAGGAGGAGGAAAGGACAAGCTTTTTTTTTTCTTTCTCTACATTCCTTAGTCTTAGTCACAGAAAACTTTTTTTTTCTTTAAGCCTGGAGCTGATGAATACACAACTCAGTTTAAACTCAGGCCTGGTGGGCTGCAGTCCACGGGGTCGCTAAGTGTTGGACATGACTGAGCGACTTCACTTTCACTTTTCACTTTCATGCATTGGAGAAGGAAATGGCAACCCACTCCAGTGTTCTTGCCTGGAGAGTCCCAGGGACGGGGAGCCTGGTGGGCTGCTGTCTATGGGGTCGCGCAGAGTCAGACTCGACTGAATCGACTTAGCAGCAGCAGCAGCAGGGATTGTATAACAACAATGTATCCTGCTTGAGAACAGCTCCTCCTTCCTGAAAAACCTTCTGGCTAATCCTGTTCTCTTAAAAGGTAAATTATGGGAGTGGGTCTAGTCAGATCTTTACAACCGTGAGACATCCTCTTGACTTATTGTAATAACTAGTTAAAGTATATAACTCCCTTGCTGACACTAGCAAGGGGGGCACTCTCTGACCCCCTTCTGATGTCTGTGTCAGAAGCTTTTTCTGTCCTTTCTCTTACTTTAATAAAACTCTGCTACACAAAAGCTTTTGAGTGATCAAGACAGGTCCCTGGTCCCGAAGCTAAATCTTCTTCAGAGATCACGAATCCAACGTTGCTCACGGTAAGCTATCAGCATCAGGTATGTCATGGGAGTGAAGGAGCCTGCAAATGATTCTAACCCCCAGCCCTGGAGTCGTTCACCTGAGGTGCTAGTTCCTGAGAAACAGAGAAAAGCCATCCCTTCTGTGCCCCTGCAGGCTCCTCACTCACAGAATCTACAAGCTTAATAAACGGAGCTTTTATGCCACTACATTTGGGGTTAATTTGTTATGCAGTCACAGTAACTGGAACATCACTACTCAGAGCGATACCTGAAGCAGCCCTCATGAAATCCCAGTCTTATTATTGTAACATCATGGAAACCTTTAACCAGGCAGGATAAATTTCCATATTCAGAATTATTTTCTCCAGGCATTTCGAAGAATACTTGACCATCCATATTATCAACCCCCCTCTCTTTAAAAATAGCAAGTGGTCTCAATTCAGTCTGCTTCAAACAAAAATCACAGACCTTGCTAACAATGATCAGTTTCACAGATAGGAAGAAGGTGCCCCCCTGGGAGGGGGGCTGAGAAGGCAAGCCTGTCGCCTGGCTGCAGGTGCAGCATGGGCGTCTTTTGCAGGGAATGAAACTGGCAGATCCTGGACAGCTGGATTCAGGACATTTTTCTGCTGCACAGTCTGTTCTTAAACACCCACAACTTTCCAGGCTGTGTTCTTTTGCTCAGACTCTAAATGGGGCACCATTTCCCCAAGAGCCATCAGCATCCCCAACAGGAGATGATGAGCACAGGCGATGGTTCTGGGGGGAGAAGTATGCAGGAGGGGGTTGGGGTAGGGTGGGAGGGAGTCGGAATGACGCTCATGCCTGCTGGCCAGTCAGCACCCAGGCGTAAATTGTGTCCCTGCCTGCCTTGCTTATAATGAGACTGACCCAGTTAGTGTGATCTCTTTTTCTATTTTACAGTCCCTCTGAAACTCATCCGAGTTGCCCTTTGTCTTCTCCTTTCCATATATCTGGAGTGATGGACTTTATGGCCACTTCTTCGGGGGATACAGAATTATAGTTCTCTGGATTTATGTCTGTTTGCTGGGCCCCCTCTGGTCCTGGCATCATAAGGTGAATGCTGGGGCAACAAGAATGATGTTGCCTTCTAATAGATCTGGACCCATTTCTGACAGCTTATTTTGACAAAAGCATAAAATTCAATGATTGTTGCTTAGCTCAGAAGCTGTAGGAAATTCAGAGGGAGAAAAAGAGAATGTTTAAACATGAGCCTTCCCTGTCTCCAAACTGCTCTCTGAGTCAGGTAAACTGTGAATAACGGGGTAAGCTAAGCCAACAAATGACAACAAAGGCTGGTCTAGAAGGAATATGATTTATCCCACAGGATGCTGTACAAACAGGATTTTTCCTGATGTTAAGGGGTGGCCACCTGCTACTTGAACAAATGAGGGGTCTGTTAGGGACGCAGGGGGATGTGGAAGGCAGCCTTTAAACTGGGTCCCCAAATGATCCTTGTCCACTGGTCCCCATGTTTCCAGCTGACTAGGCCTCTGTGGCCAATGAGATATGGCGATAGTGACAGCGTGACTTTGATGGCTAGGCTATAGAAGCTATCACTCCCTCTGCTTTGCTTTCTAGGATCCCTGGTTTCAGTGGCAAGCAGGGAGGAGTTTAGGGGACATCAGCAGCCATCTCATGGGAGCCTTCAAGCTCCCCCAGAAGAGGTCCAAGTGGAGAACAGAGGCCTCCTGCTAATTGCTCCAGAGTCACAAGAGCAGGTGACCTCTACAAGCTGACCCCTGCCCGCCCTCCCCGACTCCGACCCAGACTTCAGATGATTGCAAACCAGGCCTGCAGCTTTAGTACAACAGCAAGAATGGCTTTGTGTGGATGTCCCCAGACTAGCTGCTCCCGAATTCCTACTCCCCAGAAGCTGTGAGCAATAATAAATGTTCTTATTTTAAGTCACTAGATTTTGGGGTCACTTGTTTTGTAGCAATAGATGATAAGAAAGAAAGAAAAGAAAGTGAAGTCTCTCAGTCATGTCCGACTCTTTGCAACCCCATGGACTGTAGCCCACAGGCTCCTCCATCCATGGGATTCTCCAGGCAAGAATACTGGAGTGGGTTGCCATTTCCTTCTCCAGGGGATCTTCCTGACCTAGGGATCAAACTCGGGCAGACACTTTACCCTCTGAGCCACCAGGGAAGCCCACTAAATAACTAATGGGGGTATATAAATTAGAATTAGGTTTGGTCATTTGGAAGAGAAAATCCAAAACAAAGAAGATAAGTGTTTATTTCTCTCTCTTGTAAGAAATCTAGAGTCAGTTCTGGCTGGTATGGTGCTCCTTGGAGCCAGGAACTCAAGCTAGTTCTCTCTCGCTCTGCCATCCTCAGTATATGGCTCTCTTTCCAAGGCCCAAAATAGCTGCTCAAGCCCTAGCCATTGCATCCCTATTCCAGCAAGAGGAAGGAACAAGAGTAAGAAGGATGCACCAACTCCATTAACAGCACTTCTGTTTATACGCCACTGGCCAGAACACAAGCATATGACCCAGCTACCATGGAGGGTTAGGAAGAGAATCTTTATTCTGGGAAGCCATATATCTGGCTTATTGTCAGAAATTTAAGGTAAAACAAATAAATGCTGGGGTAAACCAGCAATATCTGTGAGCTGCGGATTGGCATTAAGCAAGATTTGCTGCAAGTTGCTAGCTTAGCTAAACCTGAATAATAATTAGGAGTTTGTCAAGGAGAGAGGCATGGTGTCCTACAGATGACTGCAGACTATCTATCATTCCTTGCACTAAATTGTGCTGTTGTTAAGTGGATAAGTCGTGTCCGACTCTTTGCAACCCCATGGACTGTAGCCCACCGGGCTCCTCTGTCCACAGGATTTTGCAGGCAACAGTACTAGAGAGGGTTACCATTTCCTTCTCTAGGGGATCTTCCCGACCCAGGGATGGAACCTGTGTCTCCTGCATTGGCAGGCAGATTCTTTACCACTGAGACACCTGGGAAGCCTTCTTGCATCTAGAGGTGGAGCCTATTTCTCTTCCTCATGAATCTGGGCTGTGCTGGTCATGTGACCTGTAATGACCAACATTGGCAGAAGTGACACTGTGCTACTTCCACAGCTGACTTAAAAGACACGCAGCCTTGGCTTTTTATTTTGGGGCCCTCTCCTCTTGGAACCCAGCTACCATGTAGGAAGTCTGTCTTCCCGGGATTAATCCTGCTGTGGAAAGCCCAAGATGGCCACGTGGAGAGAGCAAGCCCATGGAGGGGGGGCCCTGCAGTACCAGCCATAAGAGTGAAGCCTTCTCAGACCGTCCAGTCCAGCCCACCAGTTGAATGCAGCCAAGGGAATGACCCCAACTCATGCTGTGTTGAACAGAAGAACCAGTCAGGTAAGCCCTGCCTAAATTCCAGTCTCACAGAATCATGACCAATAAATCAGCTATTGTACTTGTTTGGGGGTATTATTTAGCAATAGATAATTGAAACTGAAAGAGGAAGGCTATTCTAGGGACAGGAAACAGCATAAGCAAACATTTAGGGGTGAGAGGCAATCTGCTCTATGCAAGGAATTCTACATGGTCTGATGTGTTGAAGGGTACAGTGGCCTTAGGGTACCTGCTGATAGGAAGGTCTGGTGTGTGCCATCCTCTGGAGGGTGGAATCAGGAGTCTACTACAGAGAGCTCTCAAAGTGGAGAGGATGCCCTGTTGGAAGTTTGGCCACATCCACTCACAGCAAACGGATTTGAGAGTGGGACCGTAAAGAAGGTTGAGCACTGAAGAATTGATGCTTTTCAACTGTGGTGCTGGAGAAGCCTCCTGAGAGTCCCTTGGACTGCAAGGAGATCAAACTAGTCCATCCTAAAGGAAATAATCCTGAATATTCACTGGAAAGAGTGATGCTGAAGATCCAATACTTTGGCCACCTGATGTGAAGAGCCGACTCATGGGAAAAGATCCTGATGCTGGGAAAGATTGAAGAGCAGAAGTGGGCAACAGAGGATTAAACAGTTGAATGGCATCACCAACGCAATGGATAGGAGTTTGACCAAACTCCAGGAGATGGTGAAGGACAGGGAAGCCTGGCCTGCTCTAGTCCATGAGGTTGCAAAGAGTCGGACATGACTTAGCAACTGAAAAACAACAACAGCAACAACTCACAGCAGGATTCAGGATCCAGAGCATTGCTGCTAAGTTCTCTCTTCTCCTTAGATGTAGATTTGTGGGCAGACTTCCTGGGGAAGCTTTGAGGAGTGAGATATTACCTGGGTGGAATGATGAATGGGTTTGTATTATGTTTTGGGAGGAAGAACTTGGGGGATGGGTTATATAATGAAGGTATTGCATTTTCTAATTGACTTCCTCCATATTAAAACAACTCTCTTTTGCTGTTTCCTTCTTGGTGATGGCTAGATCCTTAAAAGCTAGGAAAGAGGGCCCAGAAGGAGCCAGAATAGGGACTGGAAACTTAGGGTAATTTCCTCCATTGTATATGGCACATTCATTTCATCTTTGGTTGTGAGGAAATGAACATATATTCAAGGGTTGTTTTTGATGGTGCCTTCATGACTGGGGCCATGACTTTAGAGCCACAGTAAGTTTTTACCGCTCTATTCTAGAACATTTGAAGAAATGATCTGAGTGATCATTACACAATATCTGTACAGATTAATGTTTCATCTCCTTCCTTCATATCTGTTAGGAATGTGTTGGGTGGCAAGCCAGAGGGTATTAATAGTAGCTCAAATATATAAGACATTTTCCAGCCACAAGACATCTAGCGACAGACAGACCTGGGCTGGTAACGTAGTTTACCACCATTCATCAAGGATCCAGTCTCCTGATTTCTGCTTCAAAAGCCTGTTCATGGGGTCACAAAGAATCGGAAATGACTCAGCACCTAACACTTTCACTTCACTTTCAAGGGGAAAGAGGAATGTGTGTGGCCAGTCCTTGGACTCCTTCACGGGGCCCATCCTCTCTACACTCTCAAGGGCCTGGGTAACCCAAGGATGTATTTCTTAGGGCTGCCTTTGCAGTTAAAACCCATCTGGTCTGCAGTGACCTATAGTACACCTCACCTGAAAATACACATCACAGTCTCTCTTGGGTGCACGGATATTACAGGAAAATTCCACCAAACACGATTGGCTATGGGTTCAAAATGTTCAATTACATAAAATGCTGAGCTATTGTGAAGTTATGGAAATAAACGTTGGTGGAAAAGTCCCAGCTGGGAGTTTTAATTACCTTTGGAGCTTTACCCAGTACGGCTGCAGTTACGTTTGGTGCCATCAGCTTGGCTACAATTTGGCGCCACCTAGTGGTGGTTGCAATCCCACCTAATGATTTATGTGAAGTTTTCGGAACCAGGTAGAGAAGGGAATGGCAATCGAATCCAGTATTCTTGTCTGTAAAATGCCACGGACAAGGCTCCTGGTGAGCTACAGTCCATGGGGTCGCAAGTTGGACACGAACTGAGCGACTAAGCACGCACTGAAGAAGAAAAGCTGCCTGGTTATTTTCATCACAACTATAGTCTCATTTCTGTAATTAAATTATTGGGTCCAGTGTTATGATCAAAATTCACAACTTGAACCAAAAGGACAGCTTCCTTCTCCCCAGCTTAGCAATGCTGTGAAGGGCGCAGTCACTCTCATTTCTGCTTTCCTGTCTCCCATTAGCTATCGTTTCTGACCCCTGGGGAGGGATAACATCCGGCAGAAAGGAGACTGACCTTTGGTTGGTGGTCTCAATCTGGTGCTCTTGGGCTCAGCCATGCCCAAGGTTGACTTTTTTTTATCTCAGAGGTACTGCTTGTTGGTTTCTTGGGAGATTCTTGTGTTGGTGTTCTCCAAAAGCATCTCACATGACACAGCTGACGTTTGTCCTTGCCCTAAAGTGTTAGTCCCTCAGCCGGGTCCGACTCTTTGCGACCCCATGGACTGTAGCCTGCCAGGCTCTTCTGTCCATGGAATTTTCCAGGCAAGATTACTGGAGTGGGTAGCCATTGCTTTCCCCATGGGACCTTCCTGACCCAGGGATTGAACCTGCATCTCCTGCATTGCAGGCAGATTCTTTACCGTCAGAGCCACCAGGGAAACCCCCATCTGTTTAAAAGTATGAATAAAATGGGGTCCTTTGGGGGTCTGTCTGCTGCATCCTTTAGCTTCTCCAGGCAGCTCTCTTGGGCACATTCCCTTTGAAGAGAGCTTCATGTCCACTCTCCGCAGGTGCAGTTAGCCCTGAGGGGGAAGGTCACATATATTCCCCCGCAGCTGCGGGAACTGTAGTCCGTTACACAGCTGCCTTCTCTTGCCTCCAGCTCTTTTCCTGCCCTGCTGCCTTGGTGCCCTCTAGTCACAGCTTCACAGAGTATGCCTTCTGCTTCCCAAACTCCCGAGGTCAAGAGTTCTGAGTAGTCCCCCGGAAAATGCTTCATCCCTTGAGAGAGGAAAAATATGGGGTACATGGTATCTATTCAGAACTGCTACACTGCATAACTCTCAGGTGTACCCTTTATATGTGAAGTGAAGTCCCTCAGTCGTGTCCGACTCTTTGCGACCCCATGGACTGTAGCCTACCAGGTTCCTCCATCCATGGGATTTTCCAGCAAGAATACTGGAGTGGGTTGCCATTTCCTTCTCCAGGAGAGCTTCCCTTATATAGATTGATACAAAATAGAATGAGAATATAGAACATACTGTGAGTGGTGCCCCCTGGAGGAGGGAGGCTGTAGCTCAGCCTGATTGTATTGCCTTTGGAACTTCAGATGGTGAATCCTGTTTCACATCCTAGCATAATAAGAGAGCTAACACACATAGAGTTACCACGCTGCTGTGCACTGTTGTAGATGCTTTATTTTATTCACTCCTCATACCAATCCTTCAAGATCGACATTATTCATGGTTATTCACAAAAGAGTGAACTGAAGCCCAGATTTGTTCAAGGTTACACAGCTGAGCACTATCATTGTAAATAGCTGTTTTGTTGATACCTATAAAACAAAAGTCAAATTAACTTAAAAACTTTTTCACATAAGAAAAACCAGTTTAGAAAGCTTCCTTGAGGTCTTCTCAATGGCCTCACAGATGCTAATAAGAGCAATTAAGAAAACTTGAAAAAACACAAAAAATATCCAGCTATTGTTTCAATGAGGTAAAAATCTTTTTCTTTTAAAAAAAGGAGTTACTGCAACTGAATTTTTAAAAAGTTCTTTGGATGATTATTTTAAATGGGATAAGTAAAATAGACATTTATGTTGATGAAAACAAGATTTGATATTACTACCCTACCTAAAGTTGGTTTCCCTGGTGGCTGAGCCTGTAAAAAATTTGCCTGCCAATGTGGGAGACCCAGGTTCAATCCTTGGATCGGAAAGATCCCCTGGAAAAGGGCATGGCAACCCACTCCAGTATTCTTGTCTGGATAATTCCATGGACAGAGGAGCCTGGAGGGTTACAGTCCATGGGGTCGCAAAGAGTCAGACAGGATTGAGTGACTAACACTAACACACAGCTAGCATGTGGCAGGGCTAGAATTCAAACCTAGAGAGTATGGCTCCCGAAGCTGTCATCTAAGTCCATCTGAAACATCTTGCCTGAGGTTTCACTTTGCTCCTGTCCTTCTATGGTCAGCTACGATGGTACAGCAAGCACCCTGTGGTTACTCAGATGTGGCTCAGCTACCACTGCTGTTTAGTAGCTACATGGCGTTTGGTTCAGTTCAGTTCAGTCGCTCAGTCGTGTCTGACTCTTTGCAACCTCATGGACTGCAGCACGCCAGGCCTCCCTGTCCAACACCAACTCTGGGAGCTTGCTCAAATGCATGTCCATTGAGTTGGTGATGACATCCAACCATCTCATCCTCTGTCGTCCCCGTCTCCTCCTTCCTGCCTTCTATCTTTCCCAGCATCAGGGTCTTCTCAAATGAGTCAATTCTTTGTATCAGGTGGACAAAGTATTGGACTTTCTGCTTCAGCATCAGTCCTTCCAATGAATATTCAGGACTGATTTCCTTTAGGATTGACTGGTTGGATCTCCTTGCAGTCCAAGGGACTCTCAAGTCTTCTCCAACACCACAGTTCAAAACCATCAATTCTTCGGCACTCAGTTTTCTTCATAGTCCAACTCTCACATCCATACATGACTACTGGAAAAACCATAGCCTTGACTAGACAGACCTTTGTTGGCAAAGTCATATCTCTGCTTTTTAATACGCTATCCGGGTTGGTCATAACTTTTCTTCCAAGGATTAAGTGTCTTTTAATTTCATGGCTGCAATCACCATCTGCAGTGATTTTCGAGCCCAGAAAAATAAAGTCAGCCACTGTTTCCACTGTTTCCCCATCTATTTGCCATGAAGTGATGGGACCAGATGCCATGATCTTAGTTTTCTGAATGTTGAGCTTTAAGCCAACTTTTTCACTCTCCTCTTTCACTATCATCAAGAGGCTCTTTAGTTCTTCTTTACTTTCTGCCATAAGGGTGGTATCATCTGCATATCTGACATTATTGATATTTCTCTTGGCAATCTTGATTCCAACTTGTGCCTTCATCCAGCCCAGCATTTCTCATGATGTACTCTGCATATGAGTTAAATAAGCATAGTGACAATATACAGCCTTGATTTACTCCTTTTCCTATTTGAAACCAGTCTGTTCCATGTCCAGTTCTAACTGTTGCTTCCTGAGCTGCATACAGATTTCTCAAGAGGCAGGTCAGGTGGTCTGGTATTCCCATCTCTTTCAGAATTTTCCACAGTTTATTGTGATCCAACAGTCAAAGATTTTGGCATAGTCAATAAAGCAGAAATAGATGTTTTCTGGAATTCTCTTGCTTTTTAAATGATCCAACAGATGTTGGCAATTTGATCTCTGGTTCCTCTGCCTAAAACCAGCTTGAACATCTGGAAGTTCATGGTTCACGTATTGTTGGAGCCTGGCTTGGAGAATTTTGAGCATTACTTTGCTAGCGTGTGAGATGAGTGCTATTGTGCGATAGTTTGAACACTCTTTGGCATTGCCTTTCTTTGAGATCGGAATGAAAACTGACCTTTTCCAGTCCTGTGGCCGCTGCTGAGTTTTCTAAATTTGCTGGCATATTGACTGCAGCACTTTCACAGCATTATCTTTTAGGATTTGAAATAGTTCAGGTGGAATTCCATCACTTCCACTAGCTTTGTTCATAGTGATGCTTGATAAGGGTCACTTGACTTCACATTCCAGGATGTTTGGCAGTAGGTGAGTGATCACACTACCGTGGTTTTCTGGGTCATGAAGATCTTTTTTGTATAGTTCTTCTATGTGGCTTTAGATGAGTTAATTTCTTTACACTTAGTGTCTTCATCTGAAGATATTAATACTCTCTAGCAGAGTTGTGGGGAGGATTAAATATTCGTTTACTTTTCCTATCTTTCTGCAAAAAGAAGAGTCAAAACTGCATGGGCATCAAACATTTGAAATTATCAATACTACTAAGTGTCAAGAAATTATCAATACACCGAGGATAGGAGGCTGGGAGACTGGAATCAGTTAAAAATATTTAATAAATGGCTATTGGGTGCCAGGCTCTTCTCTCCCTAGTATTGTTTTTTTTTTTTTTTTTTTGACACTGAGTTCAGTACATCCTCTCTAGGTCATTCACGCACCAGAAAGTCCTGCTTATTATCTTTGAGATGTTGTGGGGTCTGAGGGAGGCAGCAGAGATAACACAGTTTTGTTGTCGGATCATCCTGGGCCCTTGTGTGGGCCTCATTACGAAAGGCCTGCTTCCTCATACGTGGGAAAGTGGTCCTGATGACACACAGCATACTTGACGTAAAAGGTAACTCTGAGTTCGTCTAATGATGACGGGTCCTGGCTACTCAGGAAAAGCAAGGCGCAGCTGAACTGGGTCTGCGCTGTGAGGTCCAAGGGCGGGTCTTTCTGTGCCCGGAACCGTTCTGTCAAGGCTGTGTGCCTGCCCGGACTTGGAAAGCAGCAGACCCGGGTCGGGGGTGGGGGGCGGAAGCGCCCGAGGCCAGCGCGCAGCGTGTCCCGGCGAAGGGAGGGAGCGCGAGCCCAGCGGCGGAGGACGGGGCGAAGATGGCGGCCTTCTCCGGTGCGTCCGCGGAGCAGGGGGGCCGGAGCGGGCGGCCCCATCGGCGCCTCGGCTTGAGCCGAGGGGCGGAGAGGGGCCGCGCGGTTCAGGAGGGAGCTGTCCAGGACCGGTCTCCTCCGTGCCGGGGAGAGGTCGGGCGGGGTCGGGGGGATCGGTGGTGGCGCGGGAGGCCCAATCGGTGCGCTTCGCTGTTGCAGGGAGACAGCCTTTTGCGGTCCGGATGGCGGCCCGGCCGGGCCTCTCCGGTGCTCGCTCCCGTCTGTCTCTCCTTCCAGCCGCCCTTCACCCGGCCGTCCCGCCCGCTGTGGCGGCAATGCTGCAGCTGCGCTCGGAGCCCCTGGCCTCCTGCGCTTTGACGTGGCGGTTCCCTGTAGGGAACCGTCTTTTGGCTGCGCCCTGGGAGGGGCCGGGCCGGGCCGGGCCGGGAGGCAGCGGAGCGCGCAGAGAGGGCTCCCTTGGAAGTGGCCATCCTGCATCTAGAGTTTTCCCCAGGCCCTTCCAGAACGAAAAGTCCTAGGCACAAACCTGATCCTTCTTTGTTGTTAAGCGCTGTTACATCAGCCGTAACGTTACATATATTTAAGCTATAGGGAAAGCCTTTTCAGCCGCGTACACACGAGCTCGGCGCACACGTTTCAAAATCGCTCTTTTTTGGCTATACCCTCCTTCGTTCCAAACAGGAATTTGAGATGGCTTACGTAACTGGACAGTTGTATTTTTTTTTTCTTTTTCTTTATCATTTTTCCTTTATACGTCCACAAGTTGCAGTTAGCCTTACACATTGAAAGTTGTACATTTATCTAGCAATAAATGTATCCAGTTAGGCCAGCCATCTTTAATGTTTGTTAACCGGTTAAGATGACTTCAGATATAACCCAGTATCGTTACGTTCTTCATTTTTCTATTAGAACATTAGAAATTCTAGATTTTTAGCTGTGAGGGAGGATTTCTGGTGGTTTTAGTTGTATTTCATAGAAGACAAGAGGAAATCTGCGGATCCTGGGAGCTGTTTTGCTTTCACCAGCTCTCCTAAAACAAGATTTCAGAGCCCAGGCGTGCGGAGCAGCTAGCTCCAGGTTGTCCTTTTGTAGGTTCACTTTTTTGGGACTCTTGCACAGAGTTCAGCAATATTAGGGTAAAGGGCTAGAAGAGTCTGTGATGTGAAATAAAGACAATAGTGGAATTAAAGAGCATGAATATTGCTATTTTTCTTTTGAGTATTAAAAATGTTCCATTTAAAGAAACTGAGGTTTCAAAGCAAATCTGCAAAGAGCATGACCAGTGTGGAACAAGAAATTGCCTGGAATTGCCTGAAGCCGTCTTTGGTTGCTGCTTGCAATGTAAAGTTCCACAAGCAACTTAATATGGATGCAGCCTATTGAAGACCATTACTCTTTTTTTCAAGCAGTTGGCATTTTAGGAGAGAGAATACACCTAGACTCTCATGGGGTCACTTCTTAAAAAGGTCAGCTTGGCTATACTTTTGACCTGGATTAGTTTTTCAGTCTGTGGATTTTGTCAGAGATTGAGGGGTCGGAGAGAGCCTGTCTTTTTGGAAGAGATTGTTATGCTTTCTTACGTCATCAATGTTTATATTAACTAGGTCACTATATAAAATGTTGGGGCTTCCCAGCTGGCAATGGTGGTAAAGAATCTGCTCACCAGTGCAGGTTCCATCCCTGGGTCAGGAAGACCCCTGGAGAAGGAAATGGCAACCCACTCCAGTATTCTTGCCTGGAAAATTCCATGGCAAGGGAGCCTGGCTGGCTGCAGTCCGTTGGGTCACGAAGAGTCAGGCCCTACTGAGCACACATATAAAAAGTTAGTATTGTATCTACTGTTTACTGCTAACATGAGTCTTCTCACCTGATGCGGTGGAGGGGAGTGTGTGGAAGCTACTTTTGCAGTGGATTATAGATTTATTTTATGCCTTTTTACAAACAATAATAAGAAATACAGAATATCCAAATAGTTTATCTTTGGGGTTGGATGTATTTGAGTATTGTTTGTTTTTTAATAGGAATATACTGTTGTATAGATAACAGTAATAAAAGCTACAGTTTTAAAATGCAGACTTGAAAGATCACTTCCAAGATCACTTCTTGGAAAGGAAATTTAAGAAATACAACTGACTATTCTGCACAACTCTACAGTTCATTTGAGAAGTGATATTTTAAAATCCAATGAGAAATAACCCAGCCTATTTATTTAGGATTCACTTCGATGTAAATTACTTAAACGTGAACAGATAAGAACAGAGACGTTCTTCAGCTGACATTTCTGGTTAACCCAAGTTCTCACCACCAGCTCCTCCCTTTCAGTTCATCATAGTTTTGATTATGGCTGCCTGTAAATGTGGGTTCCTTCTTCTTACCTGTTCATTTGTCTCAGGTTGCTGAGGGTGTTCACATGGTCCTCACAGAGGCAAAACACGTGATTTCCACATTATCTCTAGATGAAACACCAAGGGACTGGTCTGGAACCTTCTCTCCAGTTCTGGCAGATTTTTCACTAGTGGTAGGAAGGAAGCTCACTGGTGGCTCCTGTGTGTCATTACTAAGTGACAGGGTTCCAGGTGCGTTGCATGTGAGGATCTGTAATTTTCCTGTATCCCTACAATGTAGGCAGGATTTTAGCTCCATTTTCTGTGGGGAAATAGGTGTGTAGCTTGCCTAAGGACACATTGGTAGTGAGAGCTTGAATTTGAATTCAGGTCTTCCTCCAAAATTTATACTCAGTAGCCACTTTGTTACTGAATGTTGCCTCAAACCTGTTTCACCACTGAACAGTAATTTTAAGAGCAATATAATTTGTTTAGTACTATGTGTAATCTTTAGAATGAATTTTTGTTTCCAGAGATGGGTGTTATGCCTGAGATTGCACAAGCCGTGGAAGAGATGGATTGGCTGTAAGTACCTCTGTCTTTAAAAACTTGGATGTTCCTGTGACAGCGGACTTTTACAATTCAAATAATGGTTAGTGATTTTTATCAAAGATTTTTGGACCCAGTTGGGTAAGTGATATTCAGTTTTTTTCTTGTGATTCTTTAAATTGTAGAATTTCCGTTTTAAACGTTGATATATTTTTAGCTGAAGAAAGATTGGTAGTGTTTACCAAATAAAATTCTCATCTAGGTTTATTATTTAACATGACTTAATGAGCTTAGGTGATTTTTCTTTTCTTTTTTTTTCACTAACTAAAATTCTTCAAAATGATTCTTCTAGTCTCCCAACTGATATCCAGGCTGAGTCGATCCCCCTGATCCTAGGAGGAGGTGATGTCCTTATGGTATGTTTAAACATGGTGGGGTAGTCGGAAGCCAGGGAAACACAATTCTGGGGCTGCTTATAACCCCACACTAAAGAGGCCCCATAGGCTCAAAAATGATATTTTCACCAAATTAATTTTGTTTATGCACCAACATTGAAGATCCATATGTTCCATTCAAAGTAAGCAGGTTGGAGTTGTGGGGAACACAGAGGCGGATGCGATGCAGTCCTTGAAGCTTAAAGCCAGTAGCTCAGTAAGAGGTACACAGATCCATGTCATACAAGGGAGGATTTCCCTAAGAAATGCAGCGTGTGAAAAGATTCAAGTGGGGGTACAGTTACTCTTCTGCTTGAGGAATCGTACGGGACTCGACTCTGGAGGAAGTAGATTTTGGACAAGGGACGGTAAAGGAGAGATGCCCTCCAGGTAGATAGCACATCCACAAAAACAGGGAATAGGGGAATGCAGGGTATGATCCCAGAGTAGTTCACTCCAGTGGTAGCATGACATTTGTGTGTCTGTGGTGTGGGGTTGGGGAGGTGTAACTTTAGATAAGATGGGAGTATATGGTGAGTCAGATTATCTGAGCCCTTTCTTAAGGGGTCCCAGTAAAGAATTTGGGTGTTTGTTGGCAGTGGGGATCACTGGACGTGTTGAACTAGAGATGCCTTACATGGTTAGAAGTGTGTTTTTTAATGAAGATTGATTTGGTAGCAGTTTGTAGTATAGGTCTGAGAGGTGAGATGCAGTTACGGTGTTAGAATAGTGAGGGTTTAGATTTGAATGTTAGCAATGGGAAAAGAGGGAACAGATTGCAGAGAGAATGAAAAAGAAATGGCAAGATTGGCAGTAGTCAAAAGAATTGAATGAGGAAATTGGAATAATCTGCCTAGCTTGTGTATCGTTAAGAGATTTCTACATGCTATCACATTATTTGATTTCCTTAGCTGGCAGTTTAAGCTTTATTATTATTATTTTTTCTTTTAGGCTGCAGAAACAGGAAGTGGAAAAACTGGGGTAAGTAAACTAAGTTGACTTACTTTGTAAGAGTTGATTTTTAAAGCAACTTTTGTTCAGTCACCTAAGTCATGTCCGACTCTTTGTGACCCCATGGACTGCAGCACACCAGGCTTCCCTGTCCTTCACCATCTCCTGAAGTCTGCTCAGACTCCTGTCCGTTGAGTCGGTGATGCCATCTAACCATCTCGTCCTCTGTCGTCCTTCTTCCTTCAATCTTTCCTAGCATCAGGGTCTTTAAACAGTGGTTTTTGCTTTGAAATATTTAATCAAATAACCTCCTTCCAAAATGTAAAAAATTCGTTGCTTGCCACTGAGAGCAATATTTTTGTTGCCATGCCAGCTAATGCTGAAAAAGATTTACAAGAGTATGGCTTTAAGAATATAGTTTTAAACTGGTCTTGGAAAAAATTACAGTATCTTTAATATTTATACTCACTTCTGAATTTTAATGTCGTGGCTCCAGTAATAAAGAGGTTGCAATTAGAGGTTGGTCTGCTATTGGTGTAGACTAGAGAAAACATTTATCCTTTTCAGTTTAGTTCATTCTGTAGGTCCCTATTGCTTATTATTTTGGGTTGTTGGCTGGCTCCTATTTCTTTCATTCAGTCAATTTTTGTTATCTTACTGATATTTTGGCTTTGCGCAAATTAGAGCAGCAATCAGGAATATGTGTATTATTTAGTTATTTAAGGTGTATGCATAATTCTCACAATTTATATTGATTATTAAACTGTCGCTGATATCTCATTACTAATGTAGAGCACTCTTGTTTCTTCGCCAGGCTTTCAGTATTCCGGTTATTCAGATAGTATATGAAACTCTGAAAGACCAACAAGAAGGCAAAAAAGGAAAAGCAACAATTAAAACTGGTGCTTCAGGTGATTTTTTTTGCATATTATTAATTTCCTTTTGTATAAATTAGTAATTCTCATGATAGATATTTAAAGATGTGAGATTTGATTGTGCACTTTTATTGTCAATATACGGGGGATGGTATTGTCAATTGGTGTTGTGGAAACCATCAATGCTAAAAGTCAGAGCATAAACATTGAAAGATGATGCCTTTTAAAATACTAACATTAGTATTAATTCCTTTGAGAAAATACTGGCATTTTGGAAATTATAGTTATTTTTAATGTTTTTCTTAACTTGATAGCTTTTATGCATAATATTGAAGATAAAGGGCTTCCTTGTGGCTCAGCTGGTAAAGAATCTGCCTGCAGTGCAGGAGACCTGGGTTTGATCCCTGGTTTGGGAAGATCCCTTGGAGAAGGGAAGGGCTACCCACTAGAGAATTCCATGGACTAGATTGTCCATGGGGTTGCAAAGAGACAGGACTGAGTGACTTTCACTGAAGATAAATTGGTAGGATGTTTTACAAAGGCATTGAGGAAGGATTTTACAAATAATTGGTAGAGTAAAAACCCATAGTGGTAGAAAATATTGTCTCCTACAAGGAAAGAGGCATGCATTTTCCTTTAAGATAAGAAGGAAGGAGCCCAAGAAGTTAAAATGTAAAGTGAACATTTTAAACAGTTTCTTATTTTCAGTCCTGTCTCCATGAAGATTGGTTCTGTTGGTGCCATCAACAATCTTACATCAATTTTCTCACCCTTAAATTTTGTCGCTTTTATTAAGTGGTTTCTGATTTCCACTCTATCTTGAGTAGTCTGTGATTTTATTAAATCACTTTTGTTTCATGAAACAAAACTCAATTGTGACACAGTTGCAAGCTTAAGTGGCATGAGCTAGCATATCAACATTTTCTTCTCAGGAGTTTGAAAGTAACAGTGTTACAGAGTTTGTAGAATGAACTTATTTGTAAATGAATTGTGAGATAATGGATGTGAACTCTAGACTATTAGCCTATTTAGAAATGGTCTCAGAATTGTAAGGGCTATCAGCCATCATTTATGAGAGGTGATGAAAGAGAACACTGCACTGAAGGATAACCTGAATGGTTGTGGTTCTAAAAATCATGTCCTATTACAGATAAAGAAGCCAGGTACTGAAACACGGAGAAACAAAAAAGAGAGATGGTGTAATTGTTAAATCACTGAAGGGGTCTGGAGAGAGAGTATTGTTCTAGAAAGTACTGTTTAACTTAATTCCTAGTAGCTCACTTGAGCCCACAGTGAATGGAGACCCTCAGAGAACATTCAGAATGTTTAAGCAGATGGTAGATACCATTTGACCAGAAATAATCCAGAAAAGATTTCTATCTTGGGCCGAAATTGGGCTTGAAAATACATCGAGTTCTCTTTAGCTATTGCGATTCTTTGGTTATCCAGACTCTTAAGATACTTTAGAAAAGGAAAATGCTGATTCCATAGATGTAAGGAGAAAAATACTTTGTGACTTTTGAATTATTTAAGATAAAGGACTGGCTTTTCTTTTAGTTATGATAAAGTGATCGTTAGACTCTGATACGTTGGTAGGTTGTTTTCACTATGATTGAAGTCACCAGAACGTCATTTTATTAACGCTCTTATTAGGACACAGATCAGTACCATCCTATAAAAAAGCACTGAAACGAGAGCAGAAAAGGTTTTAGCCTTTGGTGGGTCAGTGACTATTATTTTTGACATGTTTCAGTTTTCAGTTTCAGTTTTGCCTTTAATCAAAACAGCAACACTTTTAATTGTGCATTCCAAATAGTGTGTAAAACTATATTGAATCTAGAGGAGTTAAGGTATGATATAAAATATAAAATATTTGCTTTATTTTCTGTAGAATGTTTTAAATTATGTTTATTTAGGGTTAACTTTTCTCCTTTTAATTTGCTTAGTGCTGAACAAATGGCAAATGAACCCGTATGACAGAGGATCTGCTTTCGGTAAGTGGAGAGATATTAGCAACATATTTATAATTCAAAAACTTGTTTTTAATACAATGCTGAGGAAAGATAAAGAATCCTTATAAACTGATAAGGGGTTCTTGTATTGATGGCTGATAAAAGGGTTACTTATTTTAGTAAGAAAGCCAATAAGGAAAATGGGCAAAGTGTGTGAATAGGCACTTCACAGAAGCGCAGACCCAAATGGCAATAAACAGGCAAAGGTCAAGTTTACAGCTAAAGGGAAGGGGAATGTAAAAGTTACAGTGAATGTTTTATACCATCTGATTAGCAAGAATCCAGAAGAGTGATACAAACGTACAAACTGGCTGCCTCTCTAAGAAGCAGTTCCGCGTCATCTATTAGTATTTAAAGAATGTATATTCCTGGAAGATCAAGCTCATTGGGAAAAAATTTCCCGTATGCATGGATATGCATTCAGAGCTGTTGGATGCAAGATTATTTGTAATGATAAAAACTACCAGCAAAGTAAATGCTGCTGCCAGAATAGTGAACAAATTTTAGGGTGTATCCATGGACTGTTGTGTACCCATTAGGAAGAACAAGTCTGAACTGTAGAGTTGACTTGGAGGAATTTTCCTCAGGTGTCAGTGAGGAAGAAAATCAGGATACAGAGAGAGGTAGAGGGGGCCTGAGGAATCGTGACAAAACCAAGCAACCCCAGTGCTACTCTCTACCATGTGGTATCTAGTTTATATCGAAGTTTATTTATGTATATACACATAAAGAATTTTAAATACAAAAATTGTTAGGATTTACCATTGTCAGAGAACTTTTTAAAACTTCAGAGGTTTATATGATATACTCATGAAAATTTATACTTTGAATAAATAATGTAGTTTCTGATAAGTGAAGGAAAATGTGTGATGAGGTGCTTTTTCAAGAAGTTTCTTCTATAGTCAGGTGCCAGATATGATTTGCAAGTCCAAACCATATGATTGCAAGTCCAGGAAAAAAGTTGCAGTTTCTAGTACAGATAAAGGTCAAATGCTTTACTTAAAGCCACAAAGCACCAATTAGCACTATGACTGACTGTGATATATAATATAGAACTTCATGTTTGAGAGTCCTGTATTAGCAAATAACAGCCACAGGATTATTTATTCTGACTTTTCCTGCTTTTCCTTTGTGATTGCTGGATCCACAGGTTAGGGAACAAGCCGGGGACAGTTTCTCTTTTCCTTTTAGTGTAGCATTCATTCAGACTCTAATTTCAGCATAACATCAGAACAACAAGTGTCGTCCTTAGTATCCATTTCTTTAAGGGACTCTAGAGAATAGTTGTCTAAATATGTGCTGGTGGTGCAGCTGGCGTTAGTGCAAGTCAGATTAGGTACTGTGCTGATTGCTTTTTGTTGTGGTAAAATGCTGTCCAGGTCAACAGGTCACAGTAAAGAAACTCGTCCCCGACCTATGGCATGGCCCTCCAGGGGTTGAATGAGGGCAGTTACTCACACAGAAGATGCTGCTGTCTTTCAGGAATCAGCAGCTCTTAGTCCCTGAAACATTGCAATAAGCGTTTATCTTATTAGTGAGACTGAACAACACTTATTTCAGAGTGTGTGATTTACATCATCTGTATTGACATGGTTTTCTGTGTTTTTCTCTTTTTTTTTTTCCATTTATTTTTATTAGTTGGAGGCTAATTACTTTACAGCATTGCAGTGGTTTTTGTCATACATTGAAATGAATTAGCCATGGATTTACCTGTGTTTTTCTCAAATCCAGCAATTGGGGCAGATGGTCTTTGTTGTCAGAGCAGAGAAGTAAAGGAATGGCATGGATGCAGAGCCACCAAAGGCTTAACGAAAGGTATTAAACAACATTTGTGCTTCTACAAACTTTTGGGGAGATGTGTTAGTACATGAACTTTCTTTAAAGTAGCTTTAAAGTGAGGATCGGAGAAGATTTTTAATGTTGCAAAAAGATCTACAAATCTTCATCTGAAACACATAAAATGTAATTCAGAAACAGTGGAAAAGTGTTGTTGTTCAGCTGCTAAGTAGCATCTGAGTCTTTGTGGTCCCATGGACTGCAGTATGCCAATCTCCCCTGCCCTTCACTGTCTCCCAGAGTTTGCTCAGATTCATGTCTAAATGGAAAAGTGGCTGCATGGTAAATGAGTCATATGTGTACGATTTATGTAAATCTCAGAAGTATTTTGCCCCTCTAGGGAAGCACTACTATGAGGTATCCTGTCATGACCAAGGGCTGTGCAGAGTTGGGTGGTCTTCCATGCAGGCGTCCCTAGACCTCGGTAAGTGTTTCTGAATAAACCGAGTTTATTGATTTCCATTTGTGAATTTTTAATGTTTTGTTTTAGTGGGGAGTGAAATAATAAACTTAACCATACAGAGTTTATATTTAGAGACATAGAAATAGTATTATTTACCTATTCCCTGCCTCATTCCAAGAAAGATTTAAAGTCCCCCCAAAATAGATACTGTAGCATCATAAAATCAGGAGGAATAACTTTGAGGGTAAGAGTAAATTCAGTAAAGTTAGTCTGCATTGATACATACCACCACAGTACTTGTAGATGCTTCAGATTATCCTCAGCTTGTAAGCTGCTTTTATGGTGCTTTTCACTTTATACTTTTTCTTCCCACATTTATAAAACATTTTTAAAATCTAGGCACTGACAAGTTTGGATTTGGCTTTGGTGGAACAGGGAAGAAATCCCACAACAAGCAGTTTGATAATTATGGAGAGGTAAGTTGTCTTTAATGACTCATCATAGCTTAGTACGTTTTCTTGCATACTTGATGACTCGTGACATGACTGAGGGTATAGAAACTATTGTCAAGTTCAAGTGAATTTTCTGAACATTTTCCACAGAAAGTTCAGTTTTGGACTGCGGTGAAGAAATGATACAAAATGGAAAAAATTACTTTTCATTTATACCATTCATTAGCCCCTCCATAGTTCCTCTGTGTTCACCCCATTTTGATTTGGGTTCTGACTTTAGTACTTGTGGTGTTCATTTCTTCTTCTGAATTACGTTATATCTTAATACACTTGTTCTGGTAACCTGTGTCTGTAGTAACGTGGATGAGCCTTAATATCATGTGGATTCTAAGAAGCATGTCCGATGCTTCTATTATTATATGTGATGTGCTGGAACAGGCATTTTTAACATCTGCCTTAGAATTGTAAGCAATTATGCAATGCTAGCAGGCACTTTGGATGCAACTATATTTGAACTTTTAACCTTAATTTCAATTTTACTTTTCATTAACAATACTTGACTTTCTGGTTTTCTAGGAATTCACTATGCATGATACCATTGGATGTTACCTAGATATAGATAAAGGGCATGTCAAATTCTCCAAAAACGGTAAGCTTTTCTGTGGGTTGTTTTGTTTGAGAATATGTATGATTTTCAGTATTTGTGACTTTTAAAATTCCCTCACTGTCTTCAGTCCTCTCTCCCTTTCTCCTTAGCTTTCTTTTAGACAAATGCTTGCTGAACATTTTCCATGTGTCAGGCACGCTGGTAGGTTCTAGAGATGGAGCAGAAAAGGGGGTGGACAAATTTATGTACAGTTTTTTGGGCTTTACCTACTGGTGCGGGGAGGCAGACAAATCTATGACATGTTAGGAGGGAACAGTGGGCACTGAAAGGGTATGTAAGTCTGGGTAAGGGAATGGAAAGTGATGGTCTGGGGTTGGTCAGAGGAGGCTTCTTTGAGAAGGTGGTGTTAGGCAGCACAGTTAATGCCAGAGCCAGGCGGGGGAATGTCAATACACATAGGCTGGTAGATTTGATGGTGTGAGCATGTGGAGGTCCTTTTCTGGTTGTTTCGATTCATTTTCTGTCTCTCTCTTTCTCTCTTTTTTTTTTTTTAAAGGCAAAGACCTTGGTCTGGCATTTGAAATACCACCACATATGAAGAACCAAGCCCTGTTTCCTGCCTGTGTTTTGAAGGTAATTATAGATACGTTGCTGTGACTATAAGCTACTTTGATCTTCATCATTTCATCCTGGTTAGTTTGCTGTTAGGTTCAGAGTTATCATTTTCTCCTTTATTCAATGCTAGAATGCAGAACTCAAATTTAACTTCGGGGAAGAAGAATTCAAGTTTCCACCGAAAGATGGTTTCGTTGCCCTTTCCAAGGCTCCGGAGAGTTTCGTTGTCAAGTCGCAGCACTCAGGTAGGTATGGCACCCAAGGGGTGAGGGTTTCAAGAAGGGGGTGTGGTGAGAACGCCAGTGACCGAGGCTTCTCGCACTGAGGTCCAGTTCTCCCTGGCTGGTTTAGTCTTGTGTTTATTGAACACATCAGTAAAATTCAGGGTCAGAACCCAGTTCAGAAACTCCCAAGTGTTGGTTTCAGGCCGGGCATTTGGGGGAAACTGATCATAATGATGATGATGGTATCTAGGGTTTACAGGGTGTGTGCTTATAAAATGCCTTGGTGCTGTGTTAGGTGTCACCTCTGTTATTAAGTCTTTGCAACAACCCTGCAAGGTGGTCATACAGACAAAGAACTTGAGGAATAGGGACTTGACCGAGGTCAGAGGATGTGTAAGCAATGGAACTAAATTCAAATCCAAGCCGTCTGACTGCAGAGCGCGCACTCTAACCACTGTGCTACCCCGTCTGCTTCAGTTATTGAAGCTCAGTATGTCTCAGAGCTCATTTATCACAAAGGGAAGTGAAAGAAAAGGAAGTGAAGTCGTTGAGTTGTGTCTGACTCTTTGCGACCCCATGGACTGTAGCACATCAGGCTCCTCTGTCCATGGGGTTTTCCAGGCAAGAGTACTGGAGTGGGTTGCCATTTCCTTCTCCAGATGATCTTCCTGACCCAGGGATTGAACCCAGGTCTCCAACATTACAGGCAGACTCTTTACTGTCTAAGCCACCAGGGAAGCCTATTTATCACAAAGTGTATGATCAATTACGATTGCTTGGTCAATTAAAATTACTGCAGCTAGTTTTAAAGAAGCTGTAGTTCATTTTAGGAAATCTTTGTTTTGTTCGACTATCATCTGTATTGCTTGACAGTTGTTTCTGAGATTTTGATGGTGGGCTATTTGTGCTCGTCATCTTAAAAACAGAAGTATCCTGAGGTGCACCCCAATCTTTTTCATTCTCCTTAGGTAATGCGCAGGTGGCACAAACAAAGTTTCTCCCCAATGCTCCAAAAGCTCTCATCGTCGAGCCTTCCCGGGAATTGGCTGAACAAACTCTGAATAACGTCAAACAGTTTAAGAAATACATCGATAATCCTAAGTTAAGGTAAAGAGTCCTCTTGTGCTCAAATGCCTGTTGTCTTTAGACCTGAGATGTTTCAGAAGAAGAGTAAAGTAGGAAAAATTGAGGGAGAAATGCAGTGCGTGTACATATACACATGGATGCATGTGTAAATATATTTGATTTTGATATATAGGAGCAGTTTCCATATAAAAGTCCTGTTTAAGTGAGAAAAGTTCAATTTAAAAAAAGTGGTGGTGTCGTTCAGCCTCTGATTCATGTCCAACTCTTTGCAACCCCATGGACTGCAGCATACCAGGCTTCCCTGTCCTTCACTATCTCCTGGAGTTTACTCAAACTCATGTTTTGTTGAATCGGTGATGCCATCCAACCATCTCCTCCTTTGTCGTCCCCTTCTCCTCCTGCCTTCAATCTTTCCCAGCATCAGGGTCTATTCCAATGAGTCAGTTCTTCACATCAGGTGGCCAAAGTTTTGAAGCTTCAGCTTCAGCATCAATCCTTCCAATGAATATTCAGGGTTGATTTCCTTTAGGATTTGACTGGTTGGTTCTCCTTGCAGTCCAAGGGACTTTCAAGAGTCTTCTGCAATACCACAGTTTGAAGGCATCAGTTCTTCGGTGCTTAGCCTTTTTTATTGTCCAGCTTTCACATCTGTACATGACTATTGGAAAAACCATAGCTTTGACCATACGGGCCTTTGATGACAAAGTAATGTCTCTGCTTTTTAATATGCTGTCTAGGTTTGTCATTGCCTTTCTTCCAAGGAGGTATCTTTTAATTTCATGTCTACAGTCACTTTCCACAGTGATTTTAGAGTCCAAAGAGTAAATTGAGATTTTTCCTGTGTCTCTTACATAAAGAATCATAATTTGCAAAATAGAATCAGAGTAAAAATTCATTAAAGGGTCTGTTTCATTAATTTTAGCTTCATCACTTCATTTGCATAGATAATGTATCACTCTGTCTCGTGTGTTGGTAAACCTGACTTGGTGAGGTTAACTCTTCCGTGTCTCACAGTGGTGACCACCTTGCCTGTGGGCATCAGGCCGGTCACTCTAGTTGGGGGCTCTTTCTGCCACTGGAGGGGAGATCACAGGTCTCGTGAGCTTGGGGAGCTTCTGGCTCAGGAACAATCCCTTTCAATTCCAGGAAAGCCATACCATACCTTCTCAATACCAGGAAAGCCATACCATACATATATCTGTCAGTTGATTTTTATTAATTTTGCTTTTAATTATTTTTTCTTACTGAAATATAATTCACATTCACCATTAAAATTCACTATTTAAAGTATACAATTCAGTGGTTTTTAGTATATGGTCACGAGGTTGGGCAGTCATCCCCATGATCTAACTTCAGAAACTTTGAATTATTGATGTCCTGTAGGCGCATCTTTTAAATATTAATCTGTCTTATAAGTTAAACTTACTCAGGGATAAATTTTACTTAGTAAAAATTTTTCAGTAAAATAATTTGTAATTTTGTCTTGAGGATTAATTTTCAGTAACTATCTGAATACCTACCTAAGGAGTGAAGACTTAGGTTAGGGATTAGGGTATAACTGAGAATTCTTCTTTGCTTTTATACAATTGTGTGCAGAAGTGGAGACAGAGTGGTGGGGAGAGAAACAGCACAGCAGTAATGTGACGAAATGCCTTGAGGCCACGACAGAGGGTGTCACCCAGGAGTACGTTTCCAGAGCACCTGCCTAGTATAAGGGGTTCGGAACTCTTCACAGGGGAGTGTTTTTGGAAGAACGTAATATGCTCATATAGGTTGATTTTTGTGCTCTAATTATGGGTAAAGATTAATGTGCACCTGGACAAAGCGTGGAAAGGAAGATGGTTGATAAGATCAATTTATTTGGTAAGATGATCAAGTGGGGTGTTTCTTATTTCAGTATTTAGTACTATTGAACCTTTCCCTTATTTGAAAACCCAGCTCAAGTCCTGGTTCTTTCTGGGAAGCTAATGTATCGGTACTGGCCCATTCCTTTCTTCCTCTTCGGAGATGACTGACTGTATTTGCCTCCCTGTAATCTGTACACACCGTCATGTTAGCATTCCTGTCTTAAATGTGCATAATTTTACTCGTCCCAGCTCAGTTTTACACTCTTTAAGGCAGGAGCTGGCCTTTTACATTCCTCAGCCAAGCAGTGCTCTGCTCACAAGCATAGATTGTTACGTGTATGTGTAGTTTTCTTCTGCTAAATTTGCAGACATAAGTATATGTGATTAGAAAGGTAGATAAGAGTCAGTTTTGTAAAAGAAATGACAGACTTAAGACCGTAGTTACCGAACCCAGAAATTAAGGACCTTATTTGAAACTACAAATTTACTGATTTATCCTCTGGGTATACGGAATCAGATTTCCAGGAACTAAGAATTAGAGCTCTTTTGTTTGTTTGTTTTTTAAAGAAGAATGGCACGTCTTCCAGGTGATTCTTAAGTAGCCAGTTTGGCATCTGGTGTTACCCGACTTAGGAAACAATGGCTCCAGAGTGGTAGGTGGTTAGGGACTTGCCAAGGTAATAAACTTGCACAGACTAGAAGGCTTTTCGGTTGTTCATTTTTACTATCTGAATTGCTTAAGATGGCAGAAGGCAACCATAAAGCCATTTTTTTAATCTGTCATAGAATTTATGAGACTAGAGTGTTGACACCTTCTCTGTATTTTCTGGTATTTTTTAAATCAGTGATTAAAAGTTGTCTGGCTGACTCAGGAAGTAATGTTGTAGGCTATTTATAAAAAAGAGACAATCTTTTTGTGAATAGCTGTAGTGAGATATGGGCTTCCCAGGTGGCTCAGTGGTAAAGAATCGCCTGCCAATGCAGGAGATGTAGGTTTGATCCCTGGTTGGGAAGATCCCCTGGAGGAGGAAGTGGCAACACTCTCCATTATTCTTGCCTGGGAAATCCCAAGGACAGAGGAGCCTGGCAGGCTACAGTCTGTGGGGTTGGACACAACAGAGCTACTGAGCATGCATGTAATGAGTATAATTCACATATCATACAATTCACTTTTTAAAATGTACAGATTATTTTAACTTCTGTTATATTCACACGGTTGTGCAACCACCAAAGCCAGTGTTCGGACATTTTCATCACCCTCAAAAGAAATGCTGCCTGTTAGCAGTCACTCCCATTTCCCTCTAACCTTCCTGTCCTTGGGCAGCCACTGATTTCCATCTATTGATTGTCTGTTTTGGACATCTTATTGTATATAAATGGAATCAAATAATATGTGCTTTTTTTGGATTGGCTTCTCTCATGTACCGTAACGTCTGTAAGGTTCGTCAGTGTTACAGTGTGTGTTAGTACTTAATTCCTTTTTATTTCCAAGAAGTATTCCATTGTATGCATATACCACACTTTTAATTAATCCATTCATTGCTTCATGGATGTTTGTGTTGCTTCCACTTCTTGGTTACTGTGCTGTGCACATTAGTGTACAGAGTCTTGTGTGGACACACATTTCCGTTTCTCCTGGGTCTGTGCTCAGGAGTGGAACTGCTGGCTCATGTAGTAACTTCATGTTTAACATCTTCAGGTGCTCCTGACTGTTTTCCGAAGGTACAGCGCTATTCTGCATTCCTACTAGTAACGCGTGAGCGTTCCAGTTTCTCCACATCCTCTCCTTATTATATGTCTTTATAGTTACAGCCTTCCTAATGGGTGTGCAGTGGTACCTAACCGTGGTTTCGGTTTGTATTTCCCTAATAGCTGATCTTGTTGAACATCTTTTTATGAGCTTACCAGCTATTTGTAATGTCCATTCAGATCCTTTGCCCATTTTTCAGTTGCGTTATTTGTCTTTTTATTATTGAGTTGTAAGATATATATAAGATATATGTAGTATTATGGTTAGATATATATAGTTTGCATGTGTTTTTTCTCCTGTGGGCTTTTTCACTCTTTGGGTAGTGTCCTTTGAAGTATAAACGTGTTTAATATTGATGAAGTCAAGTTTATTTTTTCATTTGTTGCTTGTTTGCTTGTTTATTTTTTTGGTGTTGTAAGGGACTGTGCCTAACCTAAGATCATGAAAATTTGCATTTTTTTCCCCAAGAATTTTATAGTTTTAGATCTTATATCTGTGTTTAGCTCTGTGATTCATTCTGTATTAATTTTTGTGTGTGGCCTGAGAATGAGGTTTAAGTTCATTCTTTCGCTCTTGCATATCCGTTTGTTCTAGCTCCATTTGTTGAAAAGACTATTCTTTCCCTGCATTGAATTAATAATCTTAGCATAAGGCAGTCTTTTAATCTAAACATATTTTTGGAAGTATTATTATCTGGAATGAGAAAAATTCAAACAGAAAAGGATATTCTGTGAAAAGTCTCCTTTCACCCCATCCCCCAGTTTTTAATTACTGACCTGGAGATAACTTTTAAGAATCTATATGAGTGTATATTTTATACAAATACAACCACATGTGTCTGTAAAGGTTGATTGAAATCTGATTTCGGGGCACCTGGAGTTATCCTAATATAGGAAGATGCATAGATGAGGACTGCTGTTTTCTGGGTTCCACGGTTTCACAGTCTCCTCACTTTACCATTCATTAACATTTTATTAGCTTCTAAAATGAAAGACCTTGTTTCTTTCCTTCTCTAGACTTTTATTACAGATCTTTTCTCAGTTATTCAATTTGAATATGTGCCTTCTCAAAATTGGGGGGGGGGGAAGCAGGCTTTAATCTTTCTCTACATTATTATTTTGGTATTCATTCATTTCAGGGAGCTTCTGATAATTGGAGGTGTCGCAGCACGAGATCAGCTCTCTGTTTTGGATAATGGGGTAAGTTGTACTTTTAAAGTAACATTATGTGTTGTCATTTTCACAATATAGTTCTGTTGTGTTTCAAGAAAAATAAAGCTGAAATGAAAACAGGATCACAAGAGTGTATGTATGTTCAAAAACATCTTACAAGTATACCTTTTCTTTTCCCAAAAGTATACAGTACAGCAGTCTCTTCTAAACACCTCATGCAAAATTCCATCATACATGAATTCTTTTGGTTTATCTTTTGAGCACCTGAAAGTTCCTTCCCATTTTCATGCATTAAACAGTCATTTCCTTTGGAGATAGCTGAGAAAGAGGAAACTGGAGTGAAAAATAGAAATGGAGATAAGATGGATTGCAGAGAAGGTAGAAGTATTAGCAGTGATCCTTGGAGGGTGAGGGGTGGTGAGGTGGTGGTTCCAGTGGGAGGGAGACGAATTCAGGTCTGTCTTAAAGGCTGTGCAGTTACCAAAGACGAACCTGGGACCGTGAGTCTCCTTACTGGGGAGGACATTTGGGAAACTGAATTGTTCATACATTCAAATACAGGTAGAACTTCATAAAATATTTTGTATGTATGAGGTAACTGTCTCCTTACAAAGTTTTCTTCCATTCCTTTCCTAAATATTTTATCATTTAATTTAAACAGCCTGATATTGAGTCATGGTGAGCAAGTATCTCTCCCTCCAATTCCTTGGTGCTGCTGTCAAATGAAATTTTATGCTGAATGGTTTTGATTTGACCTGGTATGGCATATTAGAGGCAAGGAATCATATTACTGTACTTAATACTGTTCTAAGATAGTAATATTGCTTTCATATGTTTTTACTTGATGGGTCATGTTTTAGTGGTTATAAGAAAGATTTAATATATTTGTTCCTTATCTTGGTTCCTCACATCCAAGTTTATTTTCCCCATAAGTGATTTTCTTATATTTTCCAGCTACAGAGCTTTTAGGGAATTATATCTACTTTTGCCAGTTAGATCTAAAATTTGGTACTGACTGCAGCTGATGGCAAAGTAAAGGCAGTGTTATTCCACAGCTTTCTTGTTAGGACTCAGATCCTTTCTACTTAGAGAATTTGTAATATATTCTCTTTCTGCTCTTCTTTCCATCTTACCTTCTTGGCCTCTGTTACCTCCCACTGCCCTCTGGCTCGCTTTCAGCACTGTGTTCTGTCTTATGCTGGGGCCAGAAGTCAGCTGTGGAGTCAGAGAATAGAACTACTTAATTTATAAAATTTCTTGAAGTTGCAGGATTATGCAACATAATGCAGTTAGACTTGAAGAAGTGCTTGGTGCTGTTATCCAAGTTATAGAAATATTTCTTGCAGGCTTTTCCAGTTTGACTTTTTTTTTGAACCTGAGAGACCTGGTGTCTGTTTTCATGCTGACTACCTACTGAAATTGAAGAGGGAGGAACTTGCATGGTGGGTTAGCATCCTTTGTAAAGAGACATCATACATAGAAGCAGAGTGGTATTGTATTCACTGCTGTGTATATAGCACAGTCCTTGGCACACAGTACATTGTTTTAATATGTTGAAGGGTTTTATCTCCATATTTTCAGACAATATTTTCTAGATTGAACTAAGACTTGATTATAGTTATCAGCACAGTTGAAACAGTAGCTTCAGGATTGTCTTTCATTTTTTATGGGGCTATAAATGCCTTCTACTGGATCAAATTGAAAGTCTTTTCAGCACAGTACTCTCAGTTTTTCAGGGGGTGAAATATTGAAGTAATGAGACTACAGTGATAAATTTGTTTGGAGTTGGTTACATTTTAATCTGGAGTGGAGAAAACAAGTGAAAAACAATAGAAGTGATTTTTTTTTTAAATCCCTGTTGGTAAAGAGGAGAAGTTTTGAATTGTCTTAATTTATTGAATGATTCTATACAATACCTTATTGTGTTCACACACGTACATTCATGTACATACTTTAAAAATACATATCCCCTTTAGAGTACTTTCTAGAAATGGGCCTGGCTCTGTTAAATGCATTCTACACATTTTCTTATGCAGCTCCAACAGTGGCCCTTGTGATGGTCCTTTTCTCCATCTGTACAGATTAGGAAAAGAACTTATACCAGATATTAAGTAATTTGCCCCAGATCTTACAACTCACAGGTAGAGCTTACTTCAAAGCCCATGTTTCTGCTCAGTGTACCATGACCTGATTAAAAGGTGTGTGTGTGTGTCTGTCAGTCTGTGTGAAAGTGTAAAGTGTTAATCACTTGTGCTGGTGTAGGGGCTCATTATGTCAACATTCAGAAAACTAAGGTCATGGCGTCCGGTCCCATCACTTCATGGGAGATAGATGGGGAAACAGTGGAAGCAGTGTCAGATGTTATTTTTGGGGGCTCCAAAATTACTGCAGATGGTGATTGCAGCCATGAAATTAAAAGACGCTTACTCCTTGGAAGGAAAGTTATGACCAGCCTAGATAGCATATTAAAAAGCAGAGACATTACTTTGCCAACAAAGTTCTGTCTAGTCAAGGCTATGGTTTTTCCAGTGTTCATGTATGGATGTGAGAGTTGGACTGTGAAGAAAGCTGAGCACCGAAAAATTGATGCTTTTGAACTGTGTTGTTGGAGAAGACTCTTGAGAGTCCTTTGGACTTCAAGGACATCCAACCAGTCCATCCTAAAGGAAATCAGTCCTGAATATTCATTGGAAGGACTGATGTTGAAGCTGAAACTCCAATACTTTGGCCACCTCATGTGAAGAGTTGACTCATTGGAAAAGACCCTGATGTTGGGAGGGATTGGGGGCAGGAGGAGAAGGGGACGACAGAGGATGAGATGGCTGGATGGCATCACTGACTCGATGGACATGAGTTTGAGTAAACTCCGGGAGTTGGTGATGGACAGGGAGGCCTGGCGTGCTGCAATTCATGGGGTCGCAAAGAGTCGGACATGACTGAGCGACTGAACTGAAGTGAGGGGCTCATTATACTCTTCTCTTTGTGGATGCTTGAAAATTTTTTAAAAATCTAAATGAAACTTGTCCTTACTTGAATTGACAGGTGGATTTTTTACCACTAGCGCCACCTGTGAATAAGAAAATGGAAACTAGAAGAGATTAAATTAGTTAAGGTTATACAGTGGATCATAGTGGAATTGGGATTTTGGATCCTGGTTTAATTTCAGAGTTGCTATAATTAGACTGTGTATAACAGTTTAAAATGTTAAAATCGGCTGCCAGAGTCATCACACTAATTTCAAACCAGATACAAATTTAACATTTCAGCAGTCCCATTTTTGCAGATTTGTAGTTGGCTGTGTCTACTTCAGTAAACATGTTTTTATTGTAAGTAGGCCATTGTTGGTTGCTATTCTAAGGTGATTGCAATAGTCCTTTAAGTTTCATAAGGTGCTGTTTTGGTGTATTTTTTAGGTGGATATTGTCGTTGGCACTCCAGGAAGACTGGATGATCTGGTGTCTACAGGAAAGCTGAACTTATCCCAAGTTAGATTCCTGGTCCTGGATGAAGCTGTATGTTAAAATCTACTCATGCTTTAAAAGAAAAAAAAATTTCTTTTGCTTATGTTTTTGGAGATAGAATGTGTGACTTGAAGAAAAAATAGAATTCAATCATGATCCTAATACCGAGAGAGAAATATTGTTACCAGTTTGGTGGATTTCCATTTACTCCTTATATTTATAGTAAAGACTGTTTTATGCAATTGTAGTCAGGCTATGTGGAATCTGGGAAATCTTTTTTGTTTTAATGGGTATATGAGTATTTCATGTCATTATTTATGAACAGTTTTTAAAGACTGCCTAATGGTCTCTTACATGCATACTTCATGGTTTATTTAACCACCCTCATTATTAGATATGTAAGTTTGTTTTCTACTCCGAATAATTATCTTGTTTGTACATACTTTTTTTTTCTAACATATTTCAAATTGCATTTATGTATTTTGGGCTCTTGAGATATATTTCCAAATTATTTTCAAGATGAAGTAGCTTTTCAACATTGAAGTTTTTTGTTTTTTCATGTTAAAGTCATATTATTAAGGAGATGTGGTGGGAGCTATTAACTCTCATGTTCATTTTAGAAAACCAGAGTATGATTTTTGAGTTATAAACTATCAGGTTTTTTCATATTATGGTCATATGGGCTTTAAAGTTGAATTTATAACTCTTTCAGTATTCAATAGAAAATAATTATTTTGCAAGTATGGAGATATGTATGAGTTAGTTTCCATGTCTTTTGTTATGCAATTGATTTAGAAAAGAAAGATTTAGATACTGGATTAAAACCTAATGCTTTTCTTTGCTTCTCCTATAGGATGGGCTTCTTTCTCAAGGTTACTCTGATTTTATCAATAGGATTCACAATCAGATTCCTCAGATTACCTCTGATGGAAAAAGACTTCAGGTATACAATAACTAATGCATTTTCAAATACATGTAGACATTTGTTACGTACTAATGCTTACTTTTTTGTTATATTCACATTTTAGTGTCTTCTGGTTAACTGCTATATAAAACATTTTCTTTCTTACCTGATTAAGTAGTATGCACAAAGGAATAGTCTTATGAGCTGCTTTTAGAAATAAGGTGAAGGGAATTTGAGGACATTACTTAAGTGTAGCAGAAGACTGTAAGTAAAAGATACTTAGTTTTTTCTTTTTTTCCCTTTTCTACAGAGAGTGTAGGGTTTATATTCAAGATTCTGAGCACTCCTTCCTTTTTGAAGGAAAAATGTCTTGAGCTGTTGCAAAACAGTTGCTTCCTTAGTAATTATTTCTTAAAATATTACTCTTTCTTATTCTGCTTTCTTAGGAAGAATTCTAGAGGTAGAAACTTTTAGGAGGAGATAAATAGTACCTTATGATTTTAGGTTTTTAAAAACCTTTTCATTCATCTTAGTTTTTGTAGGGCCTTGAGGACTAGGTGGTGTGATTTCTGTGTCAGTGAGGGGACTGGAGCTCAGAGATTAACCCACCCAAAGTCAGATCACTAGTTGTTGCTGCAGAGTCAGGTACTGAACTTGTGTTAGATTCCAGGCCTAGTCAGCCTCATGCCCCGCGTCTGTATTCATATGCTAAATTCATTATTGTCGCTCTAAAGTAAAAGTTTATCTAAATACTATTTTTCCTTTTCTTAGGTGATTGTGTGCTCAGCCACTTTGCATTCTTTCGATGTGAAGAAGCTGTCTGAGAAGATCATGCACTTTCCCACCTGGGTGGATCTGAAAGGAGAAGATTCCGTTCCAGATACTGTCCACCATGTTGTTGTCCCGGTGAACCCCAAAACTGACAGACTCTGGGAAAGACTTGGGAAAAGCCACATTAGGGTAAGTACTCTGCAACGTTCACGTTTGTATAGCGTAAAGCATTCATAAACGAGTTTACCCTTGAGCTCTCTGTGATCCTTAAAGCAACCAGACATTGGCCCTATTGAGAAGTTTGGCCTATTGCCAGAAAAGTTGAGGTCTCAGGTATGGAATAAATGATGGGCTCATGCTTTACTTTTTTCTACATATACAGTTACTTTTGTGAGCCATCTTCCTTGTTATAATTTTTATAAATACATAGGATTGCATGTGTAACTTCTTACACAGTAGTTTCCTTTTTTAGTGGTACTTTTATTCTTCTTGATATGCCTTATTTTCCTAAATACCAATTTCCTGAGTCCATCTTTTCACTTATTTCATTGTTGTTAGATTTATATTAATATAATAAGGGTATGCTTACTGTAAATACACAGTGTTCTAAAAACCACCTTTGTATTTTTATTATTATATTTAAAATTGATTAGCCTTAGACCTATAATTAGTAAGAGTTTTTCTGAATCTGAAGAATGGTGATGCCTATAGATGATAAAGATGTATGTCTGAAATGGAATCTAAAGTTAGATCCAGTTCTCCCTATAAAAAAAGACACCTATTCTGAATCATCACTTAACCCTTCCCCACTTCTTTTTCATCCATTTCTTTTGATAGACTGATGAAGTTCATGCAAAAGATAACACAAGACCTGGTGCTAACAGTCCAGGTAAGTTAGAAGAATGAATAAAAATGTGTGGGGAAGATTTGAATTGATCTGCTTTGCTGAATTTCTGCTCTGACTGCTCTCATGAAGGAACAGGAAATACAAAAATAAAAAACAGAAATAACTTAAAAATGGGGGAAAGCTCATACCATTCAATTTGTAGAAGTATTAATCACTGAATTTAAGATATTAGTCTCCTGGCATATAAAATACAAATATTTGGGATTACAGAAGTTTAATTTTTCCAGGAAACCAGTGAACTTCTCTGGTTACAGGTTGTATTTTAGCCCTGAATTCCAAGATAAATTACATGTAGATTCTTCCTGTCTGGCAATTGAGTAACAAAGTGATGTCCTTAGGTACAACTCTGTGAAAGACACAGAAATGATCCTCAAATGGGTTTTTGATTCTTTTGTGTGTGTAGTAAAATAGGCATAGCATAAAATTTACGATTTTAATCATTTTAAAGAGTACAGTTCAATTGCATTGAATCCATTCCTACTATGTAACCATTGCCACCCCCACCCCCAGTACTTCTGCATCTTCCCATACTGAAACTCCATATCATTAAACATTTATCAATTTCTAAAAACCCTAAAATTAAATTCTGATTTAATAAAGATACTTCCATGCAGAATTGAGGTAGTTTGTAAGAGGTGTATAATATTCAAGGATACATGAAGATAATAGCATGAAACTAAGGATTGTTATTGTTGTTCAGTTGCTAACTTGTGTCCAACTCTTTGTGGCCCCATGGGCTGCAGCACATCAGGCTCTTCTGTCCTCCACTGTCTTCCAAAGTTTGCTCAAATTCATGTCCATTGAGTCGATGAAGGAAGGCTAGTGCTTCAGGAACAGAACCTAGAAGAGATCTGAAACCCATTAGGCCACATGTGTGGTGTCCCATGTCTCAGGTGGATCATTGGCAAGGGTTAGATTGCATTTTGTTCATGGTTGGATTCAATGGTAGATTTTTGGCAGGTATTTAAAAGGTCAGTTATCTGAAATTTTGATTAAAGAGGGTTCCTTTGAACTCATTTTTATGTGCAGCTCCAAATTTATAAGGTGTGTGCTCAGCTAGTATAGTTGGAGAGGAGCTCACTGCTAGTCAAAATAGTGTATCATCCCACTGTTTGAGAATGCATTTTATAAAATAAAATTTTTTACTGCTTCATATATTTTTCCTTGTAGAAGTTTTACTTAGTTTTTACTACAATTAGAGATGATCAGAGCCACCTTAGAAATATGTTGGGTTATAGTTGTGGAGTAACTATAGCCCAGCTTCACACTGAAAAATAGATACTTGCAGGATGGCAACTGAGAAGTCACTAACTAGATTTGATGTAAAATTTTTATTTCATAGTGTGAAAAATGAACTTTCTGTTGTATAGATTGATTTCAGTTCAGTTCAGTTCAGTTGCTCAGTCGTGTCTGACTCTTTGCGACCCCATGAATCGCAGCACACCAGGCCTTCCTGTCCATCACCAACTCCCAGATTGATTTAGGAAGTACCATTTATTAGTTTTTATTTTTAATTTTTTTCATTTATTTTTATTAGTTGGAGGCTAATTACTTTACAGTATTGTAGTGGTTTTTGTCATACATTGACATGAATCAGCCATGGATTTACATTTATTAGTTTTTAAAGGGAGTTGAAGTAATTGAGTAAACATTTACTGAGCATTTAGGGAAACTAATGCAAGGCAGACTATGATTAGTTCTTTGGTCTTTGTAAGAACAAAGCTTTGTTGTGGGTATTTCTGTTTATTTGTGTATGTGTGTGCACATGTACGTTTTTATATGAGGAATGGTTATGGGTGTTTTGGTATCCCATAAACTGGCATAAAAAAGAGAAACAAAAATAAATGAGCAAGTGCGTTCTCCCACCATTTTATCCTATCTTTTTATTGCTTGGTTTTGTCTATAATAGTTGCATTAAAGTAGAGATTTTTAGGTGAGTTAAGCTGTAAGTCTGTGTGATTATGTGTGTTCCTGACAGTTTCAGATTGAAATTCTGTGCTTTTTGTTGTTGTTGTGTTGTTCAAGAGATGTGGTCTGAAGCTATTAAAATCCTGAAGGGGGAGTATGCTGTCCGAGCCATCAAGGAACACAAGATGGATCAAGCAATTATTTTCTGTAGAACGAAGATCGACTGTGACAACTTGGAGCAGTATTTTATGCAGCAAGGAGGAGGTAATAGTTCCTCCCTTGAAATAAACTGTGTTCATTTCCTCACTTAATAGACTATTAGTCCCACGTTGATGCAATGTAGTGTTCATGCCCAGGATTTAAAGCAGTGATGTTGCACTATAAGTGTCTGTGCTTATCCAGTACTTTCCCATATGATCAGCCCCAGGAAAAACAATGAGATGATTTTCCACATAGGTAGTTTCATTTCTGTGAAGATGAATCACAGCTTTGTACAACCCTTATATTATTTAGAGGAATGGTGAAGTTTTGATTAATGCTAAAATTTCAAGTGTAATCATTATATAATAGGATATATATCTCCTAAACCAGTAAGTAAAGAAAAACCTTAATCTCAAAAAAAAAAGGGTAAGAAAGGAAGGGGGAGAAATAAGAAAAAGCAGAGCAGTTAGAAATTACGGAGTAATATAACTGGTGAAAAAACTGAGCATATGAGTAAACTGTAGTATTTGTCAGTGGATTGAAGTCTTCTGATGAAGAGCATAGATTGTTAGACTGTATGATATACAGGTTTACAGGAAACCAACCTAAAACCTGAGGACATAGGAAGATTGGAAAAAAACATATATCTGTCAGCTAAAACAGGAATTTAAATATTAATAGAGATGCCATAGACTTTAAGACAAAAATTACTGAAATAAAAAAGGTCACTATGTAATAAAATACTTGCTCTACAATGAAGATATAATGATTCTAATTTTATGCGCCTTATAATTAATGTTAAATATGTAAACTAACCTGAAAAAATGTTCAGTATAATCAGTCATTAGAGAAATGCAAAATAAAGTCACACTGTAATGCTACCGTACACTCATTAGAATGACTAGATAAGTACACTCATTAGAATGACTAGATTAAAAATACTTAAAATGCCAAATTTGGTGAGGATATGGAGAAACAGGAATTCTTATATACTGTTGATGTACAGGCACTTATGTAAAGGGTCTTACATTTTTTTATAAAATTTTACTTTGCTGTCTTATAGTCTCTCAGTTCAGCTCCCAAGTATTGACCCAAGATAAGTGAAAACATGTATTGACGAAAGATGTGTGCAAGATGGCCACAGCAGCTTTATTCAGGGTGGCCATTAATAGGAGAATGGCTAAACAAAATGCAAAATATTTATTCAGTGAAATAGCTGATACTCAGTACTGAAGTGGCATAGGCTGCCGATAGAGACAACTGTGGGTGCATCTCAGAAGCATTATGCCAAATAATTCTTAGACAAGTTTGTGCTGTGTGATTCCATTCGTATGACTTTCTAGAAGAGTCAAAACTAATATCTGATGAGAAGAAGTCCAGAACAGTGGTTGTTCCCAGGAAGGTGGGAGTGTGGGTAGGTGGGAAAGGGCGAGAAGGTTCTTGGTGGATGATGTTCACCTTCTGTACCTGCACAGGGCTTTGGGCTGCATTAAGTTACACATTTGTCAAGAACTCAGCAAGTGTACACTTAAGGTTTGTCCATTTCCTTGTATGTAACTTTAGCCTCCAAGAGAAAACAAAGAAACCTAAATGAATACTGTGCTCTGGTTAATGATATGCATGCTGAACTGTGTACCGATAAATGCAGTTTACATTGAAATGCATCAAAAATGTAAAAGTGAGTTGATAGAAGGATAGAGGGATAGGTATGTGGTGAAGCAAATATAGTAAATGTTAATGGTAATTTTTACTTTATATCTTTTCCCAACACTTAAAATTGAAAGACTTAGTGACCATTACTATTATGGTCTGGATGGCACTGCTTTTGGTTACTGTGTCTGCTTGAAGAGTTTCTTTTTAAGGACTCGCTGCCACTGCCCCTGGCTCTAAAATGCCGCTGCTCCCTCCTGGTTTGGTACTTCTAATCTGCTTTGGCCAGGAAAGCGGATAACTAAGTTGCTTAGAACACCTTGAGGAAGGCAGGCATGTGGGCGTGGCCATTTAGTAAGGACATGAACTTCATCATGCCTGTTTTGCTTCTTTCAAGAAGGATCTCTTTCGTTTACTTTTTGGTTCTTTACATGGGTTAGATGAGGTCCTGGTGTACACAGGGACCACTGCTGCAGATTGGGAGAGGTTACTCAAAATGTCCTTCAAAGCAAAGCGAATCAGTTTTAATGCTCATGGAGTTCATTTTAATGGCATTTCACCTAGGACAGAAATTGTGTCAACCGGTTTATGACAAGTTGGAGTTTAGATTTCCATGAAATTAATATGGCACCATTGTAGTCTAAATGTTACTGGTATTTTTATATACTCCTAGGCGTAATGTTTCCCAAGATTGACTCTTTAATGTGCTTTTCACTAGGACCTGATAAAAAGGGACATCAGTTCTCATGTGTTTGTCTTCATGGTGATAGAAAGCCTCATGAGAGGAAGCAAAACTTGGAAAGATTCAAGGTACCGATGTTTAGTTGACTGCATTTCCTTAATACTTAAGAGGAGAGTTGTATCTAGTTTTAAATCAATTCCAGTTAATATTCTTAAAGTAATTCTTGTCCTAGAAATTTCAAAATACTTCTGCCCTGTTGGTATATCCTCATTACGGCAGGGCCTCATCATCTTTAACAGTCAGATGGTAAATTACATGTTCTCTATTGGCACAACACTGCTATGGTAATTGTGTTTGGTGTGGGTGTTACAACAGATCACCTGGCCTTTTTTCAGCATCTGTGCCACATGTGTATCCTGGCCTTGTCCTGGGCCGGAAGTCGGTGTGCTCTTCACCCACTCCGATCTCTAATTGCTGTGCCTTGCGGCACAAATGACATCTGAAGGCCAGTTTGTATATTCTTGGTGAGAGTACCAGGGGCCCACTCTCTTTGGGATTTTTCTGTTGTCCTCAAAAGTGTAACCTTAAGGTAAAATACCTAGGATTCTGAATTATTTTAGTACAAGGGTAAAGGTAATGCTTATGTTTTTATGTTTTATTCTGTCTTATCTTGCGAATTAACAGTTAGGATTTCTAAAGATAAAGCCAAATTTTTAGCAGTGGTTTAATAACCTTTATGTGAAAAAAGCAGAAATGAATCCAGTCATTGATTTATTCACCTTGAATGTCATATTTTGGCAAATTGTAAACTTGAAAAACTTGTTCTAGTGAATAATGAACGACTGGACCTCTAATCTGATAGTAATACATTTGTGATTAGAGGTCTCATTTAGTGGAAAGATGGCATTTATGTTTATTTTTTTAGTGTATGTACTAATAAATCCTTCTCTCTCTCTCCTGTCTGCTCTTTTAGAAAGGAGATGTCAGATTCTTGATTTGCACAGATGTAGCTGCCAGAGGAATTGATATCCACGGTGTTCCTTATGGTAAAAAGAAATCTTTCATGCTTGCATTTTGAATTTTAAGGAATGCAAAGGAAACTGTTTTAATATGATTCAGATATTTAGAACAGAAAACATCAGATATGTTTGAAAATTTTAGGACCTTATGTCGATTGGTAATAACTTTTTATTTACAGTCATAAATGTCACCTTGCCTGATGAAAAGCAAAACTACGTCCATCGTATTGGCAGAGTGGGAAGAGCTGAGAGGTGCGCTGTAATTTTGTTTCTTCCTCTTTAAGCTGCTTTTGCTTCCGGAGCAAAATCTAATGAAGACTTTTAAAATCTTTCAGGATGGGTCTGGCCATTTCCCTGGTGGCAACAGAAAAAGAGAAGGTGATCTTTTTAGTGCTGTATTATATTCATTGTTTGTATTGTCATTTTAGATACTGGAAATAAAAGCAGTTTGAGTTTTCGTTTATGTTGAATTCAGGTGCATATGGAATATAAATGAACTTTTTATGGCATCTTTTTATTCATTGAATAGACAACTAGTAGGATTAAGTTCAGAAAGGAACAATACAAAATGTAATTTTTCCTAAAGGCTTTCGTGTAATTGTTTTCACTGAAAGATATTTAAACCCTGTCTGGCATCATGCCATGGTAGACTTTTTTTTTTTTTTTTTTTTGCCATGGTAGACTTTTTATGGGAGAGAGAGTTAGCTTATTATTTTGATATAAATTGATTCAGATTTACAGAATAGTTGCAGGCGTCAGAAACGCCTACAAACTCATTGCCCAAACTAGATATTGTTCCTTTTGCTTTTTGCTATTTGCTGTATTTTATTCTTATGGAAAACCTTTGAACTTTATTTTTGATACTGATCTTGAGATAGCATTCTCTAATACTTTACATTTTTTGTTATTTTTTTTAATCTGAGCATTCCTTTCTATTGACATCTTATTAAAGTCTGCTTTAGAAAATCTTTGGGATTCCTCTCAAAAAGAACTCTTTCAGAAGTTAGTGAACTTCTTTCAGAAGTTAGTGAGCTACTGATGGTGGTAGTGATTAGATGACATACCACAGATGCAGTCTATTTTTCTTACGCTTTGAGGACAGAAAATATTAAAAAAAAAAAAAAACTAGTTGAGAACAAAGATATCTAGTATGTCAGTCGCCATACATGTTAATCTATTTTTCCTTATTTTAATATAGGTTTGGTATCATGTATGTAGCAGCCGTGGGAAAGGGTGTTATAACACAAGACTCAAGGAAGATGGTGGCTGTACCATATGGTACAATGAAATGCAGGTAAGGCTCACAAAATCTTCCTAAAATTGATAAGAATAGACTACATTTATCTCTGGAGGTTATATATTAGCTTTTGTCTGCAAGTTATAAGACATAATGGGTGGTTGTTATTGTAGTTTATAAATTGTAACTTGTTAGTTCATCTCTTCAGATATCTTACTTCGTTTAGCCTGCCTGGTTTTAATGCTATTAAAATGCAGCTTGGGTTTGTCAAAATGAAATTTTTATATGAAGATACTTGAATTTCCTCTCCCTTTCTCAGTTGCTGTCCGAGATAGAAGAACACCTGAACTGTACCATTTCTCAGGTCGAGCCAGATATAAAAGTACCAGTAGATGAATTTGATGGGAAAGTTACTTATGGCCAGAAAAGAACTCTTGGTGGTAAGCTGTGAATTACTTTTAATTCTATTTTACATGTGAATGTGTCCTTTTTTGAGCTTCAGTTTAAGAAGAGAGTGTTTCATTTCCTCCTGTTAATTGTATATTTTTAGCATATTAATCATTCCCTCTGTGGTACTCTCATAGCACTTTGTTCATACTTGTCTTGCAGCATTTTTATTTTGTGATCTGTCTGTGAGTGAAGGACAGTAGCTTAGCTGTTTCTGTTGAGGTGTTAATGTCATCAGAATAGTTAAAAATTTATGGGATTACTAGAAAACAAGAGAATAATAATAATTTTGAACAAGTGATAACCAGGATACCATTTAATTCCCTTTGCCTGTGATGCTCTTAGCTGATTCCTGAAATTTTTTGTAGGTTCAAGCTAAACTGATGGTTTCTAAATCAAGGAGAAGATGATGGCAGAGTGGTTGGGAGGGGTATTGGATATTGGGACAGCTGTTAGTAAGGCCTAACCATTGAGTTTAATTGATTTAATTTAACATTTTTAAAACTCACAGTTTGGGAGGTAACTTGCCCGGTAGTAAGTACATCTTTATTGCTGGGAGCAATGTTTAAATTGACATAATTGGGCCAAAGTATTGCTGACAAGTTATTTCAAGCGTGTCATTTGCATTTCTTTGTGATTTGTGTGTGTGATCCAGGTGGAAACTATAAAGGCCACGTGGATATTTTGGCTCCTACGGTTCAAGAGTTGGCTGCCCTTGAAAAGGAGGCCCAGACATCTTTCCTGCATCTTGGCTACCTTCCTAACCAGCTGTTCAGAACCTTCTGATTTTAACATACACAGAATAAGATTTGAGTAATAAAAGTCTGTGGTCTTAAAACTCTAAAATAGTTGTACTGCTTCCAGGCAGCAGTATTTATAGTAACTTAAGCTATGAGTGCTAACTCTTGCATGTCAAGAAACATCAGTCTTAGGAAATCTTCATAGAATGCCAAACCTAATGAAAAGAATAAATTTGATGACTGTATTTTCATGAACATTTGTGTCTTATTTTACAGTTATTTTATAATGTTTCTTTATTTAAGAAAGCTCTGGGTTTAGGAAGTCAAGTGTGTGTGTGTGTGTGTATGTGTGTGTTTAGGAAGTCAAGTGTGTGTGTGTGTGTGTGTGTGTGTGTTTGGTAGAGGACTGTGTGGAACCACTAGTGATGGTCTTGAGGATTTTTGCAAGAAGTGGTCCTAAATGGAGACAGCCTCGAGATGCTTTTGGTTGCCTCGGTGTATGTGGAAGCTTGAAAAGAGTCATGAAAGAGAAGTGGAGGATCCCAAGGTGGAAGGACAACTGGGTTAGTTTGGAAGCCTGAAGTTTTTATCACAAGTTAGAAAAGGTTATGCATTTTAAGGACTGACGACTGATCTGATGATGGTATCCCTGAAGGCCCATCTTCTTTTTAAGAACCTTTCTTTCCAGATGATACATTCTGTAAAGATGAGACTATTCTGATGTCCCTCTAGGTCTTAAATGCAATTCTTTGAAATTTTCTTAAACCGTCTTACGTTTTCCAGAAGGAAAAGAGAACATTCACATAGACACAATTGAATTGTTCTTTTGTGCCTTTTGACTCTTAGCTCACAAAGTAGTTTCTTTGGGAGGATTATTCTTGCCCTAGAGATTCCGTAAGAGCACATACTACTGTCATTTCTTATATGATGGTTTTCAAATATTTTAGCCCCAAAATATTTTCTTCAAAGAAACTCTTGAGTGAAATTCATTGTGTAAGCAATGGGAAACCATTACCAAGCATATTGAGTTACACTTGATGTGCATTGAGTATGAGGATTCCATTCTTCCACTTGTACCTAGACCACTCCAACCACCGTAGCCAGTCTCGAACTGTGCAGTGGCGGCTACTCGCTGTGTGCGTGCCCAGAAATCACTGCTTTAGAGATGAGTTTTTAATTGACAAATGGCAAAGAAGACACTTGAGACCTAGACCATCTAAGACTGGAGCTGGAAGGGAGCTTCCTGGTCTTGCTCGTGTTCTCATCTTGTAGGGGCAGAAGCTGTTTCTAGGAATACATGTTCACATGGTCTGGTGTGTAGAACTGGAACCAGAACCTGGGTTTCTTAGTTTCAGCTCTTAATCTTGGGTCTCCCTACAGAAGATGATTCGCAGGTCCAAATGGGGAGGTCAGAGAGGAATGCAGGATAGAGCTGGGAGACTGGAAGGAACTATTTGGTTTTTCCTCTTCAAATTACTGTTCGACTGCAATTACTCAGGCAACAGAGTTTTTAAAAGAGGACGCGACATACAGCCAGACTATCGGAGGGGTTGCCTGGAGACCTAATTTCCCACTCGCATCTCCATCAGTCCTTCCTTTTATGCTAGGTCCCTGCTTCTCGGTGCCTGTTGCTCAGGCCTCTCTGATTAATGCTACGGATGTGAAGAATTGTTTCTGTACCTTGTTTTTAATAAACATTTTCCTATTGTAAACAGAAATGGGAACTTCTGGTTAAAGTTATCCCTATATTTCCCTACTTTTTTAACTTATATTCCCACTTGCAGAGAAAGTCAGTAAATAACATTTGTGTTCATTTCTTTTTTTTCTGTAAATGTTTCGGTATACAGTTTAGTTCTTATGGTATTAAAATTTTATATCTTCATTCAATGTAAGTAATTTTCTTGTTATAAAGACTTTATTGGCTGCATGATCCATTAGAAGTGCTATGGCCTGTGTAACTGAGCTTTGAGGGAAACAGGAGGTTATGAACTTCAGGTGTCAGACCTAGATGCGAATGGGCTCTCTATGCTTCTGTTTCTTTGTTCATAAAAATGGTGAAAGTAATCCTCATCACTCGGGATTATGTTAAACATTCAGCAAAAGTCAGCAGATGACAGGCACTTGGACCACCTTTGATGGGCTTCCCCGCGGGCATGAGTGGGAAAGAACTCGTCTGCCAGTGCAGGAGACCTAAAAGACCTGGGTTTGATCCCTGGGTTGGAAAGACACCCTGGAGGAGGGCATGGCAGCCCCCCCTCCAGTATTCTTGCCTGGAGAATCCCATGGACGGAGTAGCCTGGCTGGCTACGGTCCATAAGGTTGCGCACAACTGAAGCGACTCAGCATGCACACACACTGTTCACAGTTGTCCTGTGTTAACCGTGAATATCTTTGTTCTGTCTTCGGGATTGTTTTCCTTGGATTCCTAGAAGCTGGACTATTGAAGCAAAGAAATCTTATGAACATTTTTCAGGGTCATCTTCAGATGGCTTTCTGAAAGGGTTGTTCTGGTTGGCATTCACACTAACAATGTGGGAAGAATTCTGGGCAACTTATTTTACACTGAAAAGTACTTGTTGCACTGAAGGTCTGTTTTCACCCTGTCTCTTCATGTGCTGTGTGAATTGGGGCCGGTGAGTAGAAGTCCTCTTATGTCTGACCTGCAGCCTCTTTGCACGTGACTCCCTACCCCCCCACCCTCCCCCACTCCTGCGGCACCGCCATCATTATCCTACAGACAGAGATCCAGACTTGCTGTAAATAAGGTGCAAGGCTTCACTTTTCTTTTTTAGGTAGAAGTATGTGGCAGTGACTGAAAATGGTCCAGTTTAAAAAAAAAATTCCCAGTCAATTCTAAATGGGCAAAACTATGTAGTCAAAATGTTCACTTTATTTTTCAAACTTATGCACTTTATTGTATCTTGACTCAAATATGAAAAATGTGCAGGTGAATATAAAATGAGTTCTGGTAGTTTTCCTTATGTAATGATTTTATTATTTCTCTATAGATGTTGACATCTGTTAGGAATTTTTTTTCCAAGTGGCCTTATTTGGGGGGAAAAGTAATATTGTTAGAAGGGAAAAAATGTAGTGGGACAGGAAGGAAAGGGAGGGATAATATTTTGCTGTTGCAGAGTAATTGATGGAGGATTCCTTTGGTGGGAGGAGTAGGAGGGGGATTTTTACTGTTGTTTTCCATTTTGTGGATTTAAAGAATTTTCTTTCATTAAAACCATCTAAAGCGCTAGTTTTTCTGGTGGAGATTCCACTTTTACTGGTCAGAAGTGTTAATGGGGAATTGGAAAGAACCTGGAGTCAGATAGGCCTGGACCCGATCCCAGCAATGCTACTGATTCCTGGTTATGTCACAGGAAGAGATCTTGGGGATTAAAGTGGGGCCTGAAATGGGCTTCCCACGTGGTGCAGTGGTAAAGAATCCACCTGCCAATGCAGGAGACGCTGGTTTTCCTTGGGTCTTGAAGATCCTCTGGAGGAGAAAATGGCAACTCATTTCAGTATTCTTGCCTGGGAAAACCCGTGGATGGAGGAGCCTGGTGGGCTGCAGTTCATGGGGTCACAAAGAGTTGGACAGAATCTAAAATTTGTAAGATTGTGATGCAGATGAGTCTTCAACCACATATCAAGAAACAGTTATGAAGAAATGGCTCTTAGAGGTTTGGACCATGTTTCAAGTCTTTATAAAATTTGTTGCAATATCACTTCTGTTTTATATTTCAACTTTTTGGCTGTGAGGCACATGAGATTGATGCCAGTTCCCTGACCAGGAATCGAACCTGCACCCCCTGCATTGAAAGGTGAAGTCTTAACCACTGGATCAGCAGGGAAGTACCCTCACTGCAATCTTTTACTCCAAGACTCGAGCGAGACGACTGAAAGGGACCCTTGAGGGAGAGATGCTTGCAGTACCAGAATCACTTGTCTTCTGGGCAGGTCCACTGCCTTTAATTCGGATCTTTTCTGTAGTTAAGTGGTTCTCAGTCCTGGATGTGCATTGGGACCACCTTAGGGAAACTTTGAAAAAAAAAAACCACCCACAAGTATCTGTCCTTCACCTCCAGAAATTCTGATTTTATTGTTCTGGAGTGGAGCCAGGTACCTGAGGTGATGCTTATATGCCAAGGTTGAGAGCTGCTGCTTTAAACGACCTGACTAGATGTTTCTTGGTCCTGCTGCAAATCGTTGTATGATCTCCACACATGCTCCAGCAGATACATGTCTTTAAGTTCAATACGGTTTAGACTCAGGCTGGAACCCTTCTATTACACTATGCAACAGAGGTTATTGTCGAGAAAAAATTTTGATAAAAGTGGTACCATTTTGGAGAAACTTAAAAGGGTTATTTAAAAAAAAAATAAAATTTGTAGCCAGAAAAAATTTGGTTCCTTTTGAAATAGTTGCTTTGTGGATCCAGACAAATCTTTTAAGAAAATACTTCAGTTTTTCAAAACCCATTTGGCTTTTAACTTTTTTTTTTTTCTTTTTGCCACTTTGTTTGTATTTAGAACATTTCCTCTGCTTGGCCCAGAACCACAATATGAGCCTCTGGAAGTCTTTGGCTCACCTCATTATTTTACCTTCAATCTTATTCCCCAGCTTGCTAACGCATTCTGTCCACCAGAGAAGGCTCCGGTAGGCTGCTGGACTGTATGTTGCCTTTACTTAAATCCCAAAGGATAAATACTCGCTACTGCCAAGTAGGATTTGAAGAGACAGTGAGGGGTTGTCTCTCTTGTAGGGCAATGATTGGATGGCAAGGGTGTTCTGCTTTTGGGGTGGGTCAGGGTCTCAGGGAAGAGAATCTCACATGAAAATCCTGATCCGAACAGGAGTCGCCAGCATGGAGGTTGGAGGTGGGGGTGGGTGGGGGTGGTGTGTGTTAGTAACTCAGTCGTGTCTGACTCTCTGTGACCCCACGGACTGCAACCTGCCAGGCTCCTCTGTCCATGGAATTCTCCAGGCAAGAACACTGGAGTGGGTTGCCTTTTCAGAGGTGGGGAGATATGGCCAATAGGAATGGCATCAATAGAGTCTTTGATTGTGGTTCCCTTGAAACCCTCCAATGTTGCTCAAGTGTTAGCAGTTAGGTATGTTGGCTCAGTGGTAAAGAACCTGCCTGCCAATTCAGGAGATGCGGGCTTGATCCCTGTGTCAGGAAGATTCCCCTGGAGAAGGAAATGGCAACCCACGCCAGTATTCTCGTCTGGGAAATCCCATGGACAGAGGAGCCTGGCGGGCTACGGTCCTTGGGGCCGCAAAGTCAGATGCGACTTGAGCGACAACAGTGTTCACATGACATGTGCAGGGAAAGAAGGGCTCTGTGTTCGGACAGAGAGATGCTGAAGGGCGAGGGGACCGGTCAGGACCCTGCCCCGTTGGAAACTGTTAGGTAATGACGGGAGGGGACAAGGAAACCTCTGGGGCCGTCGTCCCAATGGAAGCTCAGTCAGCAAGGTGACGGTCAGGCTAAGGGCAGTCAGGTTTAGCAGGCGCTCCCATGACTTTGAAGACTTACTGGGGAGAGAACTGGCTCACTGGTAGCCACCCAGGCTGGGAAACTTGAGGTATTTTGTTTGGCTCTGAAAAGCTGTATTGGATTATATCCACATCATTAAATACCGTTCACTTGAAATTTTGGTGTTAGTTGTGTTGGTTGTAATAACAAATTCTGTCCTCATTCGCTTCCGTCCATAAATTTTTTTATTCATTTCCCCACTGTCGACTCATGACCCGGCACCCCGAGGAAAGACACAAAAGCTCACCCTGCCTACATCAGCTCCCTTGGGGTCTGTGGCTTGTCGTTCCCAGCCAAATGCACCAGGTGGCGCTGGTGTCACACCGAGAATGCCCACCGACACCTAAACACTTCCGCTGGGATATTTTTACCACTTGGGTTCACTTAAGGATTACCTGACTTCCTTTTTTTTTTCTTCTGCTAAGCAAATCTCAGATTCAAAGGAATTTTTCCCCCATTACATTTGTCAGGGTCCGTAGTCTTTTTTTTTTTTTTTCTGGCTCAGGAAGGCCAAGAATAACATGAATTAGGGTTTTTATCCCCATGAGTTGACCCCATATGGTTTATGCTACAGTTGTTTCTTCTGCCACAAAGCACTTAAAAGACCACCACATGGCCTTTCTCCTGGACCCAGCATTTGGGATTTCTCTGTACAAAAGACCTTCCACACGTGTGTCAAAATCGCATCTATGCTAATTGCCGTTCTCATCACCGTCTCCAGAAAGCAGGCTGCTTTCCCGCAGTCATTTCCTTGACTCTGCCAGTCTCTAAAAGCTCAGATCCGAATGCAGTGGGATGGGGTATCATGTTCACGCCACTCACCTTCCTGCCACTTACCCGGTGATCCTAGGAATTACGGCATCGCTCTTTGAGAGCATGGTGGAGATTTGTGGGATGATCCCCGGATTGACTTGGCCTGGCTGTGGGTGGGTGTGGGTGAGAGTGAGGGCAGAATGGGTGGGCTTAGCCAGGCAGCCCAGACAACGAGCCTAGTGACTTCAGAAAGTGGCTGCGCCCCCTTGTTGGAAAAGCCGAAACAATGAGCAGACACCCCAAGTGCCAGACTCTCCAGTGATTTCATGGGATTGAAGGTGAAAAGCGATCTGAGTGGAGAAATGCCTAGATATGTGCTATGTCCTTTGCTTTTTACTTTTCTCCAAAGAATGCCATCTTAGGCGACGGAGGAAGGAGCCTTGAGTCATTATTCAAGAAATAGCCTTTTTTGGTATAATTAAAAGAGCAACAGGAGTCTGTTTATTTCCATGGCTGTATTTCAATTTATAATTAATTCATATCAGCCCCCACTCAAGAATCTGAAGTGGACCTTTATTGCCTTAATCAAGTATACAGAAAAATAGGACACTTAAGGTCCTCTAAAATTTGGTTCTAGTCTTCCTATTAGTTCTTTTATTCCCCAATTCACATTGAACTTGGTCTTCGCACTCCCCTGAATGTATAACAACAGATAATATTAACTGACCTATCCCTAAGTACCAGGTCTTGTTCTAAGTGCTTACTCATCTTAACTCAATGAACCCTCATAATCTAGAAGATAGGGTCTATTAGTGTTCCCATTTTACAGATGAGAAAACTGAGACATCAAGAGGTGAGTGGTTCACTCAAGATCACCTGACCAGTGAGCAGTGGAGCTAGAATTAGGATGCAGGTGCTTACCCATGGCGCCCTGTTCTTTCTGCCAGGACTGTGCAGCCGCTGTCGCCTCCTGGGAGGCCTTCCCGCCTTCTATTCACCTGTCAGATTCCACCCAGCTTCAGGGATCTGAGTCACTGTTACCTCCTTTGTGGAGACAAGAGAACACCACACTTTTGAATATTAACCACAAACCAGATATTTTATTTTCAGCCTCATGTAAGAGCCAGTGTTTTTCCTCTCTATTTTTTCTTTTTTTTGCAGATGAGGAATCCAAGGTTCAGAAAGTTTAAGTCCAAGTCCAGCAGGCTGAGTCAGGCTCCAGAATCTCTGATTTTTGGTTCTGTGCTCTGCCTTTAGGAAGCCTTCCAGTACTTGACTCTTGGTCTTGCCCTTATGCGTAGGTAGTTATTAATTTAAAAAAAAAAACAAAAAACTGTTTCATGACTTTTCCCCCTTTCTGTGTCTTCAGGTGGATCCAATAGCTCTAGTGAAGGGTTTTTCCTCTTCCTACTGTGTACGTAGTGGACATATGACACTTTTTCATGTTTTGAGGAGGAGAGTCTATCCACTTACCTGACAGCAACAACAGTTCTGTGGAGACTGAGAGCCAAATAAAAGGCATCTAGTGACTCTGAACACTGAGCAGGAATGGCCTCTCAGGGAATGGAAGAGCAGGACCACTTTCAATAGGAAAATACAGCTTTTAACTTCTTCAAGGAAATTTGACCAAAATAAGGGCATGATTTTGAACATATGGGGCCCAAAGCTCCGATTTCCTATGGCTGAGGTTTCAGTGTTATGGTGGACCCATCCTAGCAGAGAAATATGTGAATTCATCACGGTTATTTTTGTAATAGCATTGAAGCTGGCGAACTTCCAAATCAAGAACTTTTTGCCTTTGCGGTTCTCGGTTGCTCAGTTGTTTGAGGCTGGATGACTCACTTTGTGTAACATCTTCTTGTTTTCCTCCCTTCTCCTCCCATGGGCCCCGTCTTACCTGGAAGGATTGGCAGGGGCAGGGAGGGTTATGAAACTCAAGCCTCTGTTGACAACTTCTCTTCAGTTCTGTTAATATTTGTTGGGAAGTCATCTTGATCTCCTCTCCTGTTTCTCCCATCAGGCAGGTCACTTCCTCTTTGGTGCCCTCCAAACCTTTTGTTCCTTCCTTTATTGTAACATTTATATTTATATATTTTATTTACCTGCTTCCATGTCAGGGTCGATTCCTAGATGGGACAGATCCTTTATAGCAGGTCCTATTTCAGAGTCCTCAGTACCTGGACCAGAATCTGACCCAGAGAAGATGGCTGAGTAAACATTCGTGGAGGTGGAAGAAAGGAAGGAAGAGATGTATGGATGATGAGAAGATTTATGTATGGATGGATAAATAGGTTATCACAAGAAATTTCTATGAAGGAATTTTAGGCCTCAGCTAGCCAATGAAGGATGAGAAGTTAGGATTTGTTAGCTACTTAGTTTTTATCATTTTGGACAAGAGATGTGCATATCCTGAATATAAGGCCACAGAAGCAGACACCTTTCTCTTTAAGAAGGGTTTTGGTTTTCATACTGAAGCTGTGCTGGCTTAACCCAGAACTTCCCAGTTATTCTAGAAGGAAATCCTCACCACCACTGTCCTCTATTCTGTCAAGTCATTCTGAGACACATCAGTAACGTCCATTGGGTAGCAGGATGGACGTCTCTACATCTCTGCAAGGCAAGAATAATTATTTTCCTCTAAGGAAGTAAGGTTCCAAGAGGGGACGTAGCAATTCAGCGACAATAATTGGAAACTTAAATATCCCTACCTTTAACAGTGGGTAGAACAACCAAACAGAAGATAAAAAAGGAAATAGAAGACTTTAACACTATGAATAACTGACTAGAAATAACAAATATCTCTAGAACACTCCACCCAACAACAACAGAACACATGTTCTTCTCAAGTGCATATGGAATAGTCTCCAAGATAGACCACATACTAGGCTATAAAACAAGCCTCAGTACATTTAAAAAGACTGAAATTATATAAGATGTGTTCTTCAGTCACAGTGGGAGGAAGTTAGAAATCAACAAAATAAATAACAAATATGTGGAAATTAAACTGCACAATACTAAACAACCAATGAGTCAGAGAAGAAATCAACGAGGAAATTAGAAAATACTTGAGATGAATAAAAATGGAATCATACCATAGGAAATTGTATGGGATATAGGGAAAGCAGTGCCTGGAGGGAAATTTATAGCTGTGAGTGACTATGTTCAAAAGGAAGAGAGATTTCACATTGATACTCTAATCATCCACTTCACTGAGAAGAAGAAAAAAAAAAAGAGTAAACTAGACCCAAAGCAAGCAGAAGGAAGGAAATAATAAAGATTAGAGTGGAAATTAGTGAAACAGAAAATAGAAAACCAACAGAGGAAATGAGCAGAACGTAAGTTTGGTTTTTTGAAAAGACCAACAAAGTTGACAAACCTTATATGAAGAGCCAGCTCATGGAAAAGACCTTGATACAAGGAGAGATTGAAGGCAAAAGAAGGGGTAGCAAAGGATGAGATGGTTAGAGAGCATCACCAACTCAACAGACATGAATCTGAGCAAACTCCAGGAGATAGTGAAGGACAGGGGAGCCTGGCATGCTGCAGTTCATGGGGTTGCAAAGAGTCAAACATAACTTAGAACTGAACAACATCAAAAGCTAGAAGGAGGTAAGGTAATTTTCCCAAGACCCCAGTAGTAAATGGCTATTGTCCAATAGACCCTGAGACTCTCTGATGCCAAAGCTGGGATTAGAGGTCTGTCTCCCACCTGGACTGTGAACATCTCAAAGCCAGGAGCCTGCCTGATGGTCAGTGCATCCCCAGTGCCTTGCTCTCTGCCTGGCACATGCAGGAGCTCAGGAAACGTTTGCTGAACTAAAATGGAAAGTAAGCCTCCTCCCCACCCTTAGTCAACCATCTGTGTGAGATGATAAATTATGCTTCCAATGCAGATCGGGCTGAATTGCACTATTTCTGATGAGAAACGCTGAAAACAGCAAACTGCTTGTCCTTAAAAATAAACCCTTCAGCTTCAGGGATTTGGCCCAGAAATGAACCGTGTTAACAGTTCAAGCCCCAAGATTGAGTTTATTACTTTGGAGCCAGAGGTGATGGGGTTTCTGACTGGAGAAGGAAACTCGATCACCTTGACCTGGCCCCAGGGCACAGAGGAGGAGTGCGTGCTTGGCCGCTCCCTGGCCCGTCCTGGTTACCACTCCAGGTGGGGGCTGGCCCAGCTCCTGGGGGGGGTGGCTGATCTCAGGGAGCCCCAGATGCTGAATCTTGTCCCAGACTGATTGATGAGGAATGAGGGTACCACACTGGCACCCCAGCTGAGTCAGAGCGAGCTCCACATGGAATCTAGCTTTTGGACATTTTATAAGGGGTGAAGTGTAAAGAATGTTGACTTTAATTAATCCAAATGCATGTTGGTGTGTCCCAAAAGGCTGGGGGTGGGGAAGGGGATCCCAGGTAGATAATATGCCAGGAGGCTACCAGGCGATCAGGCGTGTGAGAGAGGCAGGGTGCAGGTTGTTTGCCCATTTTTCAGAAGGGTAAGATGAGGTCCCTAGAAATTGCCCAGGACTCACACCGGGCAGGGAGACGATCCATTCCTTGGTCTCCCGGGTTTGGAGATTCTTTGCACACTCTGCATCATGGAAGCCTGCCTGACGAGCTCTATCTGTGGGTCCCCATGGAGCACACGTGTGTGGTGTGGGGTGGGAGGGCTGGAGCTGGGCACCTTGGTGTGTGTGATCTCCCTGACATCTATGCAACTTTTTTCCTTTTCTTAATTTCAAGATGATTCCTCTGGAAGCCCCCAGTGTGGAACTGACCCTAGAGTGAAAAGAGGATCTTTTTAGGGTAAGAGCTTTGTTCTTGTGAATTTTCTGCCTCACCAACCATGGGGAATGTGAGCCGGGTGGGGGACGGGAAGGGGGGGAAGCAGAGGAAGGGAGAAAGTCTGTTTAAGAAGCTGCTCATTCATTTCAAGGGGCCGAGGAGCTATTTTGAAGGAGAAAAGTCTCTTCATTCTCTTGGCCTTTTGATCCACTCAGGCTCCGTGGCAGGAAGTCGGAGAGGAATTACTCTGACCACCCAGAGCCCTCCCACCTGCTGTCACTGGGGAAGAAGGGAAACTGGAATTAACATAAGGAAATATAAGCTTTAACTTTAAAATTAACAATCTTTCATTGCTATACCGTAAAATCAGTAGAATAGTTCTTTTTTTTTTTCCCCAGAGAAAGTGATGAACTGGTACTTGCATTTTAATCAGTTATAAAATGTCTCCTTCTCTTCTGTATATCTGTGTCTTCAGACTACCTGGCACATAGGCACTATTCCAAATGTTGGACATAGATTTAAAATTTAATTTTATGATTAGAATAAAAGAAATACCTATTATCAATGAGTAGTAATATAAGAATTTGTTATGTTATGTTAGGATTAGGCTCAAATATGTACAATAGCATATTCAAAATAATGGTGGCCTAAATGCAAAATTTGAGGGCATGAGGAGAAGGGGGTGTTAGTGGATGAGATAGTTGGGTAGCATCATTCTCTCAGTGCACGTGAGTTTGAGCAAACTCTGAGAGATGGTGAAGGACAAGGAAGCCTGGTGTGCTGTAGTGCATGCGGTTGCAAGGAGTCAGACACAACTTAGCGACTGAACAACAAAATGCAAAATATTTATTTACTTATTTATTTTAAATATAAAAAAGATGTGGAGGCAGGCAGTCTGGAGCCGATATAGTTGGTCCTCCATCATCAGAGATCCAGGTTCCTTCTGCTCTGCCATACTTCATTCATAGCTTCCATCCTCAAAGATTCCTCATGACCTGAGCTTGCTGCTGTAGCTCCAGCCATCACATGTGCACTTAGGACAGCAAAAAGGGGGAAGAAAGGGAGGGGCAAAAGGAGCTCCCTACCTGATTTAAAGGCTTTTCCCAGAGATCTGACCCAATGACTTCTATTTACATCTCATCAGCCAGAACTTGAGGTCACATCTCTGCAAGAGAGGCTAGAACATGCAGATTTCTTTTTATTTATCTTTCTTTCCTTCCTTCCTTCCTTTCTCTGGGCATTTTGGGATAATGGGAAAGTTAATGTTGAGCAGACAGCTAACACCCTCTGAAGCATGCACTTTGTATATTTGATAGTGAAATTGTGTGACTCTGGTGTCCAGGCATGTGAATTTTTCCCATCAATTTTGTCATTCATCAGCCGTTTACTTTTCACCTACCTGCTTATATATAAATGATTAATACCCAGATCTTTTCTTCCTCCTGTGTGGGAGACAGACAAGTAGACAAAATACAAGGAGGATCTGCAAGTGTGATGGCAGAACACGGAGGGCCCAGAGCACCAGGCCCCAGTTGGAGAGTTCAGGGAAGGCTTCTAGGTAGAGGTGACAGTGGTAAATTTGAAGAATGATTAGGACTTACTACTTCAGGGTAGGAATGTTGACTTATTTAAGCAGGTGTGTGCCAACTAGTCCTCTATACCAGCATGCACCATAGCATAATGAGCAATTCCTGCTCCACTATGAAGAGAAAGTGAGTAACTTATATATGCATCAGGTTGCAAGTGGTAACAAATGCGACTCAAACTGGCTTAAACCTAAAAGGGAACGTACCAGTCCACATAATCAAGAAGCCCAGACTCAGGCTGCAGACCGGACTTGATCCAGGTGTGCATCTGATGGCAAAGAGCCTTGATTTCTCTGTGCCTCTTGGCTCTCTTGTTTTCTAGGTTGGCTTCATTTTCAGGCTTTGTACAGCGACCCCAACAATCCCAGGCCCAGAAACTCTGGGTCCAGCTAAAGCGGAAAGCGGCTTTTGTGTAAGACCCAGATGTATAGTGATGATTTGCACAGTATAGATCATATACCTACTCACGACCAGTCACTGTGGCTGGCGTATTTGGTGCATGATTGGCTAGGTTCAGGTGATATGGTCACTGTATCCACAGAGCTCAGAGCCCCACCAGAAGTGAGAGAAGATGGTTCCTCAAGAGAAGCTGGTTAGAAGGAAGGGGTGTGAAGGCTGGGTGCTGTGCTATGCTGTGCTTAGTCATTCAGTCATGTCCAATTCTTTGTGACCCCATAGACTGTAGCCTGCCAGGCTCCTCTGTCCATGGGATTCTCCAGGCAAGAATTCTGGAGTGAGTTGCTATGCCTTGGGATCTTCCCAACCCAGGAATCGAACCCAGGTCTCCCACATCGCAGGCGGATTCTTTACTGTCTGAGCCCCGGGGAATCCCAAGAATACTGGAGTGGGTAGGATCCACTCCAGGGGATCTTCCTGACCCAGGAATCGAACTGGGGTCTCCTGCACTGCAGGTGGATTCTTTACCAGCTGAGCTACCAGGGAAGCCCTGAAGACTGGGTGGTTGAACACTACAGATAGGCACTGGTAGGTACAGAAGGTACTGGGGTGAACATTCATGGATGAAATTGATGAGGTTCAGAAAGGTTAGATAACATATCCCCCATCTGTGGCTGGTGAGAAGCAAGTTGTGTTTGGAGCGCTGGTTTCTCTGATGGCAAAGCTGAGGGTCTTTGTCAGTCACTGCTCCCACAACGGGATCCCGTTCCGTCCCATGGCTTCAACCCCATTCAATCCCATGGCTTCGTGGTTGGGTTTGACCTGCCTGTGGTCAGCTGAGTTATTTGCTGATCAAGGACAAACTTACTGTCATTGGAAGTCAAGGACGAGCTTACTGTCATGGGGAGGTGGGTGATACCTCAGGGTCATGTGCCCACATGTCCTGTGGGACAGCAATGACCTACAGCCATGGACACCCAGAGCCTGGTGGCTTTGCTCAGGGAAGTGACTGAATGGCCTTTAGAACCTAGAGGAAGAAAAAGGTAATCTGACCAGTGCTTCAGTTTCTCTATCTGCACACTGGAAAAAAATCATCTAGATGGTCTGTTCTATTTCCCTAGAGTGCTTTTTGTTTTTTATGATTTCAGTCCATTCAAGACCTGTAACCAAACAAGCCACACCCCACATACTCAGATCTCCCTAAATTCCCGAGCTCAGAGTTGATGAACCACCTCCCCTCTGCCTTCCAACCCCCCTCCCTGCCCCGAGAAGGGGCTCCAGTGTGGACAGGGCTGAGTCAGCACAGTCCTCTGGGCTTCATGCTGCTCTGCTCAGACTCCTGGGGGGCACACCCCTGGCCCCACCAGGCGCTGAGCCCCCTCCACCCAGAGCACCCCTCAGGGACAGACCCAGGCTGCCCTGCAGTGATGTTCCTCCTGACTGCATGGCCCGGCAGATGGCAGGCACTGGGTCGGGCTTTTAGGGGTAGCTGAACACACTAAAGAAAGGTTGTTTTTTAAAGAATTTGCTGAGGGAATTCTCTAACGGTCCAGTGGATAGGACTCGGAGCTCTCACTGCCAAGGGCATGAGTTCAATCCCTGACCAGGGAACCAAGATCCCATAAGAAGCGCCCCCCCCCCCCAAAAAAAAAGTAGCTGAGGAGGGGTAAGGGCAGTTGACAGGATGGTAGAGGGGTCTTCCCTGGAAGACCCCTCAGGAGAGCATTTCCTCCCCCTCAGGGGTTGCCGTTGGGGAAGCCCGACTCCCCAGCTGATGCAAGCACTGTGATGTCTCTGGCCCGTCTGCCCTGCCCAAGAGGCTCCAGAGGGCCCCAGGGACACCTCACAGGATGCCCTGCCCCACCAGAAACAGGATGCCCGTCCAGGGACCCCTGAGAGGAGACCAGGGCCAGGAAATGCTTCTTCCTGCTGCAGGGACAGCTCGGTGACCTGGAAAGGTGTGGGCCCAAGAGCTTGTGCTTCCACGCTGACATCACCCCTGGTGCGGATCCGAGGCTCGGCTCCTTGCGCTCAGCGAACTCGCACGGTCCACGTGGTCAGCAGGGAGACCCTGGCAGACGATGCTTTTCTGCATGCAAACAGGTGCATCTTGCATCGTGGGTTCGCCACTGGGAGAATTCCTAGAACCAGAGACTCTCAGCTCAAAGATGCAGGAAACGCAAGAGGGAGTCACCCCTCCACCACACAGGCTCATTCCCTCCAGCCTTCCGCGTGACCTTCGTGCATCTCTGTTGCATGCTTCTGGGGATGGGAGGCTCGCTCTGTGTGAGGCCACGGTGTCATTGCTGGACCAGTTCTAACTCTGTTGAAATCTGGGTTCCTTTCATTCCCTCCACTGCTCTTCACACCATCACCCCTACCCCCCATCAAACCGGATACGTCTCTCTTTACTCCATGAAGTCCTTCAAAAACACATCCCACTGGGCTTTTCTCCAAACCGAAGAGCTAGAACCCCTTCTGTTCTGCCCCTTTAGAGAGACTTCAAGGTCCTCCTCGTCCTGATCACTTTGCTCTAAATACGCTCAAGTGATGAGAGATGGAACCTGGGACCAAAGCAATGCTCCAAGTTGGGTCTGATGGCTGCGGCACGAAGCAGGGTCCTCACCTCCTCGTAACTGGATGTTGGGCCTTTATTAATGTAGCCTCAGGTGGCCTAAAGTGTGGGCAGCTGTCAAACCTGAGGAGCAGCTCAGCTGCCTTTCTACCCCATCCTCCACCCATTTCAGCCATAGGTCATCCTCTTCTCAGACAGGAATTGGCATCTCGAGCCCAAATCTGTGACTTACCTTTCAGAGGTCACCTCGCTGGCCCTGGCATAGCAGGATCTTTGTGGCTCTCATCCTCTTAGATTGTTTCTCACCTCATGAAGGACAGTGGTTCTTTTCTTATTTTTTTGGCTGCACAGCTTGCAGGATCTCAGTTCCCTCACCAGGGATTGAATCTGGGCCAAGGCAGTGAAAGCCCACAGTCCTAATGACTGGACCACCAAGGAACTCCCAAGGACAACTGTTCTGACCATCAGATCTCGGGCTCATCTTTCCTGGGAGAGGCGGCAGTTTGTTGCCCGTGGACTGTGGCCTCGCTGAGCTGCAGAGCTGTCATGTTTGCCTCCGGCCGGGAAGAGGGAAGGTCAAGGCTGTCCGAGGTGCCTGGGGTCCCAGCCTCCTCTTTCCTTCCTGCCCGCCCCCTGGAGCCTGATGTCCCATGGAGGATGTGAATTCGGGTCTCACACATTTCTCTCTCTGTCTCTCCCAGCTCAGCGCATGTCTCTCCTGCTCCCGTCTATTCACCAGGCATCACTTAACCCCGGGCATCCTGCCTGTCTGTGCTCCAGGGGAGGTCTGGGCTTCTCTCTCTCCGTTTCATCTCCAAGGACCTGCCATGGAGAGGGGACACAGTGGCAGCTCCTGAAGGAGCAGGGGAAGCTGGAATAGCCTACCGGGAAGGGCTGGAGGGGGTCATCGGGCTCCACCACCTCCGTTCGACAGGGAGTTAAAAACAGACCTGGGTACCGACACCAAACCGGGCTGTGAATGAAGCCACAGCGCCTGGGTACTCAGGACCACTGTGCGCCCAGGCGTGCTGCTGTGTCCTGAACATGTGTGCCAAGCCCGAGAGGTGGCAGCGAGGGGGGCCCTTCTTTCAACCTTCACCCTCTGGGCTGAACGTGGCCCCATGGGTCTCCCAGCCCACCCCGGGGGCCCTGATTTGAGAGTATGGTGGTCTTCGGTCTCTGCTCCTCCTCCCTTTAGAAAATGACCCCCTCCCCAGGCGGCATCCCTGCCCGCTCGCCGGCTTTCGGGTGAAGGGATGGCGCCCACGCTCCCTACGTGCGGAGTCTCTGCACCCGAGCCGGGGGAGCCTCATCCACGTCCTCCCCACCCTCCTGCTCGGGAATTGGGTCAGAGGGCTCAGGTCCAAGGCCGTCAGAACCCAAGGTCAGTTCACTCAGAAGCAGCTTGTGCTGGGTGGGCCCTCGACATGGAGGAAGGACTCAGGGATTTGCCACCGGAAAGAAGCCCTGTGCACCTCCCTCATTTAATGCAAACTAGAAGCTGGTGATGGACAGGGAGGCCTGGCATACTGCAGTCCATGGGGTCGCAAAGAGTCGGACACGACTGAGCGACTGAACTGAACTGAACTGAGAAGCTGGGCCAATGATGAGAGAAATCAGGCTATTGCCTCAGGGCTAGGCTTCCTGACTAAATAATAACAGCAATGCTGGGTAGCTTCGAGTGAGGGCCTTCTCTAAACCAGAGACTTGGAGTATTTGTATTGACCCCACATCTCTTCAAAACAGGCCAGACCACCTCCACTTTACAAGGAGATAGCGACCCCATGGAAGAGACCCCACCAGGCTTCTCTGTTCATGGAAATCTCCAGGCAAGGATACTGGAGTGGGTTGCCATGCCCTTCTCCAGGGGATCCTCCTAACCCAGGGATTGCACCCCGGGTCTCCCACATTGCAGGTGGATTCTTTACTGTCTGAGCCACCAGGAAAGCCCACAGAGGTTCAGGGAAGGTACGAAAAAGGCCCCAGAGCCTCCTGTTAACGAGCCTGGGCTTAGAACTTTGGCCTCTGAGTCAGAGCTTGTGGCGTGCTTTCTCTCCCGCCGCTCTGCCTCCCGGGAAATATGAAGGACGTCCCTCCCCTCCCACCTCTACCCTGCTGCCTGCCCACCGGACCCGAAGTCAGGCCCCATTTCTGTGTCGGCTGGATGGTCATGGGAGCCCTCCAGGCGGGGACGGGAGTGGGATGGCCACTCAGGACTCAGGCCAGAGATCAAACAGGGCGGCCTCAGAGCTGCCACGTGTAAATCACCGCTCACCAGGGCAGTTCCAAGTGACTGGAGAACCTGGAGATTCCCACGGACATCCAACACCACCTCCGGGTCCTCCCTGCAGCCCCTCGGGGTGGTGGCACCTCGCACGGCCTGGGAACCCAGACATCAAGACTTCCCAGGCCTTCTCTCCCTGTGTAGAGTCTTCTGTGGCCCCTGCTTTGGGTCCGACCCTGCAGTGATGAACACACTCATGCATGGCCTGTGAAACGGTGTAGAGTGACCAACCTCACATTCAAAAACTTGCGGCCACTTCCTGGCTGTGTGCGGTGAGACCACTCAATACCAGTTAAGTAACCACCTTTTGTAACACAGGGAGGAGAGGATGGTTATTGAGCTGTGGTGGGGGTGCGCTGGGAACCCCCTGATGGATGGTTGGCACCTAGGAAAAGCCAGCGCCCTTCCCCACGCCTGCTCTCTGCGGAAGGTTTTCCCAGCTGCTGTCTCACTGAAACGTCACAACCCTTAGGCAACAGGCAGGGTGGTCTCTTCCCCTTGAGGAATTAGGTTCCACAATTAAGCTGAGGTCGGATTTCCCTGGTGGCCCACATAGTAAAGGATCTTCCTGCAGTGCAGGAGACCTGGGTTCGATCTCTGGGTCGGGAAGATCCCCTGGAGAAGGGCCTGGCAAACCCACTCCATTATTCTTGCCTGGAGAAACCCCATGGACAGAGGAGCCTGGCAGGCCGCAGTCCACAGGGGTGCAAAGAGTTGGACACAACTGAGTGACTAAGCACATCACCGCCCACTCTTGACCAGAGGGACTTCCCAGGTGGCTCCGTGGTAAAAAGAATCTACCTGATAATGCAAGAGATGCCGGAGCTGCTGGTTTGATTCTGGATCAGGAAGATCCTCTGGAGGAGGAAATGGCAACCCACTCCAGTATTCTTGCCTAGAGAATCCCCTGGACAGAGGAGCCTGGCAGGCTGCAGTCTGTGGGGTCACAGAGTCAGACACGACTGAGCTGCTGAGCATGCTCACACCTGTGGCTAGAGGTGTCGGCCTTAGGACTTGAACCTGGCACTGCTGAACCCCCAGTCCCTTCTTCTTCTCCTTGCTTCCTGGGTTGCCTTGGGTGGAAGAGATTTATGCCTAAAATTACTATAAAGGTGGACCAATTTTTTTCCTCTACAGTAATAGCGTCAGTTGGGGTGCCTGATACTTTGAATTCCCTCTGTGTTCTGAGGTTGGAGACCTAGCGGTTTTGCAGACACGTTCTGCAGAAGTGAACCTCATCCTTGGAAGGGATCTGACAATGCTCCCAGGCCTGACGACCGTCGGTGCCTGTTGGGGTCTCTCGGAAAAGCTTGGGGGCTGTCACCTTCTCTGGGCCTTTTGGTGATACGCTGTGGCTGCAGGTTGGGCGTGGAGGGGTGTCAGCACAGATAACCACCCCCTTGGCCTTCACCGCCCCCATCTGGATCCCGTGGGGACGGGAGCTGTGGCCCCTGCCCTAGGGAAGCCAGGGTCCCAGTGGACCCCTCCTCACCCCCGGGGCCTGCTTCTCATCTCCCAGCACCGTGGGCAGTAACCCCTTGTCCTGTGAAAGCCGAAGAAGGAGAAATGTCACATGAAAGGTGTCCGAGGAGGCCTGGCCAGTGTCAGGCCCCCGATGGCAGGTGCCAGGTGGTTAGCATTAAGGCAGTGCTGAGGGGGCTGGGCTGGGCTGCGGCGACGGCTGGGAGGGGGCCGGTGTGAACTTTAACAGCCCCTCGGCCTGCGGATCCTCACCCTTCCTGTCTTGACCGCCTGCCCTCGGCCAGACGCTGGCTTAAGTGACAAGGTTCTTACGTGCACAATCCTAGAGGTTCCGTGACCGGGCCTGTGGCCTCTAGTCGGGCTCCGTGCTCTTCCCCAACCTAGTGTGAGCGCATCCTTCTCCTGTGCGGGTCCTGTCCCGTGGGGGTGCCGTCCCATGGCGGTCCCCCTTTCATGGGTATTCCTCTCCCGTGGGGGTCCCCCTCCCATGGAGGTCTCTCTCCCATGGGGGTCCCCCTTTCATGGGTATTCCTCTCCCGTGGGGGTCTCTCTCCCGTGGGGGTTCCCCTTTCATGGGTATTCCTCTCCCGTGGGGGTCCCTCTCTTGTGGGGGTACTCCTCCCGTGGGAGTCCTTCTCCTATGGAGGTCCCCCTCCAGTGGGGGTCCCACTCCCATGGAGTCCTTCTCCCGTTGGGGGTCCCTCTCCCCGTGGGGGTGCTGCCTGACTGCCCTTGGCCTCCAGACCCCCCAGCTGGGTACCAACGACCAGATGATTCAGCCTCCCCTCTCCCTGGCACACGCCATCCTCCAGCCCCCCGGAAATGTCCACTATCTGTGCTCCCTGCGCCTCACACGATCGGGTGGAAGACAAATGTCTCCAGCCTGGCCGGGGAGCACACCCCCGCACACCGTGGCTGGTGCTAGCGATAGGGGGACACTCCCTCTCCTGGGGCAGCAATTTCCTAAACAGGGGCAGAAGCCCTAGAAGAAGGTGAGTGTCAAGAGAGCCAGGCCTGAGGGGAATTAGTATTAGAATATATCGATCTGAGGTTCCCTTGCCCCCTCCTCCTGAATGTAATAGAATCTCTCAGATTCAATTCATCCCCTAGCACTTACGAAATTTCATGATTCTATTTTCTTTCCCTGGAAATGTTGTGGACATTTTCAGAAATATGAAGTGAAAAAAAAGCGAAAATCACCCTCCCCTGCACTGTGCTGTCTGTGCTCCATCCTGGGGGTGACGCTCCTCCCATCCGAATTTGTCCCTGGGTCTCTGCACTGGGAGACCCCAACCCCCGCCCGGGGCCAGTAGCTGCCGCGTCTTTATCTTTACACCCCTAAAACCTTGCTCACAGCCTGCACGTAGCCCACGGCCAGTGTGTGTCGAACGAACGAGCTGCTCTCTAAACCAAGATGGATTATTTCTTCTGATAAAATGCAGTGAGTATTAGCCATGCATTTGGCTGCTGGGGTTAGTTGAAAACCAGTCCTACTATCTGATTTGTCCACATTTTACCCAAACCTTCTCATGGGCAGACCTCAGCATCTACCTGTGAGCTTTGAAGGTTTACTCCCAGCCTGGCTGTCCCGTGTAACTACTCCACGCTTTCAAGTGTGAAGCCAAGGGCTCCTACCTTTGGGTTAAGTTGAACAAGAGTGAAAAATAATTGCGCTCTCAGCCTCTCTCTCTTTTTCTTAATAAGAGAGGAAATGTTACCAATGGCAAGGTCTTCAAAAGGCCACTTCGCAAACTCCAAATTGACTTGAAAGCCCAGTCTTTCGCTGGAGGCCAGGCTTGGTATGTTTCTTATTACACCGGTGACCCTCACCCTGAAAACCCTTTGTAGATGGGCCTTTTTTCTAGACAACCCACTGATGAGCAAATGATCTAACAGATTTCACACCACATAAATTTAAGCCTAATAAATGCCTTCGAATTCAGAGCTCCTAATTCTGGGTTCAGAGAGGTAGTCCCTTTACAAAAGCAATCACGAGACAATGGGCTTCCCAGGTGGCGCAGAGACGCAGGAGAGACCGGGGTTCAATCCCTGGGTGGGAAAGATCCCCTGGAGGAGGAAATGGCAACCCATTCCAGGATTCTTGCCTGGGAAATCCCATGGACAGAGGAGCCTGGTGGGCTACACAGTCCATGGGATCACAAAGAGTTGGACATGACTGAGCACGCATGAGGACGAGATAATTAATAAACCCACACACAACACTGGAGTGAATTCCGCCCTGTCCTGCAATCCCCATCCCAAAGCAAGCTCCAAATGATTAACTTCGGGAAATGGACATTTCTCCCCGGGGCTTCTTACTGAGGCAGAAGACATGCCCGTGGTAAGGTCCACTTGGCTGTCAACATGTAGTACCGTGCCTAGCTCCTGAGCCAGTGGTCACCTGTGGCTATTTCAGTCTACATTTACTTTAATTAAAATGTAAAATCCTGTTGTTTAATTGCACTGCCCACATGTTGTTAGGAGCAACTAAACTACTGCACAGGATAGAACGTCCGTCATCACAGAAATCTGCTGGACCCCCACTACGCAGGCAAAACCTCTCAGGGCCCAAACTGCTCCTGTTTTGTCTCAATTACCGGTAACCATATGTCCCCTGGGACTGTTTTATTACCTTCGTTTAAGTAAGCAAAATGAGAGGAAGTTCATACTGAAAGAAAACGTAGAATAAAAGAAAAAAATCTTATTGTCAAAGAGGAAAAAAAAGAGCTTTGTTTTAAATCTGCAGATGAGCTCATTTTCTTTCAACTCTTTGCTATTCTGGGTGGCTTATTTACAGCTTTGGGGATGAATAATCTCGATTCTTCAGGGCCGGAAAAATAAAAATCTGCCTTCTCATTTCAGGAAGATAGTCCCTCTCTCTGAATTAACCAGGTGATTGCTTTGGTTGCTTGTCCTTAAGCTGCTAGGGGCAAGTACATATCTACGGGGGGTGGTAAGGGCCTTGGAGATCCCCAACGTCCATGATCTCATGAAGGTGGGGGTTGGGGTTTGAGGCAGGAGTGGGAGAGCTTATCCAAGGTCACATGGCCAGCTGTGGCCAAGCCAGTCTTTCTGACTCCTCACCCAACTCACTCTCCTTAGCCAACCATATAACACCTCTCTTTTGATATTTACACCTTGGTTTAACTAGCTATAAAGTAGGGAAAGACCTGCCTTTGTGTGGCAAGAAGGAGCTACTTGAATGCCAGGTAAATGCCCAGTCAATGCCAAGTCAAACTCTGCTATGGAGCCACAGAAGTTCTGGGAGATACAGCCCTAGATCTAAACTGCAGGTCATCCCCAAAGCGGGCCTTAGCTTCTACAGTGGGAGGTGGGCTTTTCCTTCTAAAGCGAGGGTTCTCCCAAAGGGGGTTCAGATGGGAGACAGCTCAGAAGAATACCAAGTGCCCACTAACCTTCATCCATAGATGATGGTGCCCACTTAAAAAATTGCATCCTCAACATCTCTTATAACTAGAACTTTATCTCTTACTTCCTGTTTAGCGTCTTTGGGGGGAGTATTTTAATGGCACCTCAGACTTGCCTCAAAACTAAGCTGATAATCATCCTTCTCAAATCTGGTCTTCCTCAGTATTCACCAGGTCAGTGAATAGACCATCATCATCTCAGTTAAAGTCCTGGCATCACCCTTGACTCCTCCCCCTCCCTCTCTTTCCATAGCCAATTCATCACCAAGCTCTGCGGATCTTAACTCCTAAAGCTCTCCAGAGTCTGTTCACTTTTTTCCATATCCTTGGTCCCAAATAAAGTCATTGTTGACCTGGGGTATTGATTGGTGAACCTGTATCTACTTTTGCTCCCCCCGCCCACAACACAATGTCTTCTTCTCATGGAAGCCAGAGCAACCACTTTGAAATGAAATCTGTGTCACTGCCCTGTTTGCAATACTTTAATGACTTCTGTTTGACCTTAAGAGAAGGTCAAAATTCCTTGACTCACTAGGAACCCTTGCGTGGCTGCCCCTTCCTCTCGCTGGTCTCTCCTTTCTCCACCCTTCCCCGCTTTCTCTTCATTTCAGACAGGCCCTTTGGTGTGTCAGTCTCTCTCAACCCCATGCTTTTTTCTTCTGCAGAGACTTTGCAGTTTCCTTTTTCTGAATCATTGTCACCTCAAGCATTACTTTCTCGAGGGCCCCTTCCATGGCCTCCTTGTTAAGGTGAAATTCCAAGTACAGGTTCTTAAAGCACATGGACCTCTCCTACAGAGCTTGCATTGCAGCTTCAATGTCAGATTTCTTTGCCTGATAATTGGACAAACACCTTTCTCCCCTACTAGACTGTAAGCTCCATGCTAACGAGGATCACCCCTGTATGCTCACATAGATGCCCGGTCCAGCATAGAGTGTAATGTTGCATGAATGAATGAATGAATGAACTCCACTGTGGAGTAGATCATACCTGGGTTTGAATCTTGGTTCCACTACTTCCTTAGTTATGTGAACCTGGGCAAATCATTTAATCCCTCTGAGATTCACTTTCTTAATATGTAGAAGAAGAACCTCATATTTCCTACAAGGAACTTAGGACAAATGAAATGATGGTGAGAGCATACTTAAAACAGCCACTGTGTTTGGCACACAGTAGGTAACTGAGCAATGATTATGGTCATTATTCAAATGTCCTTCCCATTGGAAGACTGGGTATCCTACCTAATATCCTTTAAGGCTCCTTTTTTGGTTTCAGTTTGGCAGTATGTCCGCTGTTTGCAACCAAAAATTCTATATGGAGTATAGCTGTAGTCCAGACAAACAAAAGGGTCAACCTCCAATTTTATACCTCTGTTGCTTCTTTCTAATATTTTTTGAGTACAAACACTAACCCATTTGAGTCTATGGGCAGGTAAACACTCCCAGGTGTGTATTATTATTATCCCTGTCTTACCCAGAGAAAACTGAGACACAGCAAAATCAAGTAACTTGTCTGAGGTCACACAGCTAAGAGGTGCCAGAGACAGGACTCAAACCCAAGCTGCCCTTTTAATCCTTATGCTCTGCTACGTTGTCTATATTTTGGAGAACTAACCCCAAAGCAATGAAAAGGTAAATAAACAAAAGTCTTGCAATATGTTACATAAACCACCCCCTCAATGCCACATACCACCAAGATCCAAATTATGTAAATGAAAAAAGAAACATATATACTTATCACATACATAGAACAAAAACAACAAACAGATATATTAAAAGACTGGTTTTCTCTGAGTAATAGGTTTGAGCACAGTTACACTTTTTTTCTTCTTTTGGTTTTTACCAGTCTCCCACATTTGCAACACTATACAATGTATTACCATTATAATCTAAAGAAATATAAATGCTCCTAAGTAGCTCAGCAGTAAATAACACGCCTGCCAATGCAGGAGATGCAAGAGATGCGGGTTCTATCTCTGGGTCAGGAAGATCCCCTGGAGTAGGAAATGGCAACCCTCTCCAGGATCGTTGCCTGGAGAATTCCATGGACAGAGGAGCCTGGTGGGCTACAGTCCATGGGGTCACAAAGAGTTGGATACAACTGAGCACACACGTACTACACAATGTTATATACCATTATAATCTAAAGAAATATAAATATTGCTAAAAAGAAAAGTAAGTGAATTTCTTAGTAGTAAGAAGAAGAAAGAGAGAAAGATATCAAAAAGTACCACTGTATTCAAAATCCAAACAGAAAAGGAAGAGAAGGGAGTGTGACATGACTATCCTCCCCAAAGCTTTGCTGGATGAGTCTCATCCTTGTGGACCTGCACAACAGCTGAAATTCTCATTTTTCAGGCAAAGCTCTCTTGGAATTTTCAGGTACACATAACCTTGGACCACAATTAGCTCACTCAACGTGGAGTAATATTTAGGTAGTAGCTGAGCATGAATTTGGTGCCTGGGAAGAGTGCTCGCTGGTATGCCGGGGACATCTGGACTCTAGCCTGAGCCTGGCTGACACCTCACCACGTGACCTGGAAAATCACTTGCCTCTTTTGTCTGCCAAATGGGAGTGGCTGAATCAGCTTCATCACCTTTTGATCTGCTGTGACTTGCAAGAAAGACAGCAAACTCTGACTATTTTAAGTGCTTCATGTAGATGAACTCATTTAAACTTCAGGACAACCCTGCAAATTAGTTGCCCTCATTCCCATAGTCCAGATGAGGAAAGCGTGGCACACAGCAGTTAAAGAACCCACCCAGGGTCATGGGATTGATAAATATGGAGCCAGGATTAAAACCCAGGCAATCTGACTGTCTAGGGCATTGCATGCAGTCATAACCACTATGGCAGGCTTTGAATGAGATATAACACAGGGAATTGTTCAAAACACTAAAAGAAAAAAAGCAAGCTGTTAGTTTGGGGACATTTTAAAGGAAATGGCTTCTTGGTTTGGGGCAGGGTTTTAGAATGGTTAGTGAATAGGAAATAGGTGTAAACCTAGGAAAGGCTGCACATAAATAAAACATTTCCACCTCTCATTGGGGAAAGAAAAAAGTTTCCATCGATAGCATAGGAGATTCCCCAAACAGGAAGAGAAACTCTGTACTCAATGAAGTGGTGATTTGGTGTTTATATGCCCTACTTCAGTAATCTGCCATTCAGACAGCAGATAGATCATGTAATTAGATTTATGAAAATTGCTTGGACAAAGCAGCCTTGGAACTCTCTCCCTCCACGAATCAATCTGTCCATCAGTGTATCAGTCAAGCAGAAATTTGGTGCAAGTCCTATGCTGGACCCATACTCCTAAGCTGAGTTGGTTGCCTTTGATGGGAATTGGATATTGTTGCTGAGCCTCAGTGGAGAAGACCTAGGAAGGCCACCCGGTTCACCCCTTTCCCCACTGACCCTTTTCCACCTAAACTATCACCAACAGATGCGCTGAGGTTCTCTTTGCCGGGACCTCCAGGGGAGAGGAGTATTTGGCCTCCCCCTGGGAAGCCCTCATCGGTCCTAAATCAAAATGTTTAGGGCCCGTGGGAGAGCTGCAGCAGGGGCCAGCTTATCAAGGTGGGATTTATTTACTTACTGTCCAAATCATTTCACATCAGATTGGCTCGTTGCTCTCTCGGCTCTTGGGCTGGAGAGCGGAGGTGACAGATCACTCCATTGCTTACTTAACCAACCATAAACAGGACTTGAAAGACGGGCATTTGCTGCACACAGCTCATCTTTGGAGACTCTGACATGCATCAAGTTGATGGCGAACTCCTGCTCATTATCTCAAAAGGCCTTTTTCTGTTCCCAGAGGAAGGCATTTTCCTTTGAAAACTCACTTGTTTTCCTCCAATCAGGGCAGTAGAATTAACGTGGATCTGAGCCTGAAAGTGATATCCAATCCCAATGGCCTGGGGACTTGCTGAAGGTTTTCTTTCCCACCTACAGGGACCTAAAGGGCAGGAGGCAGCGCCCCGAATTTTGTGGCCCTTTAGAGTTTATCAGTTTGCCAACACCCCTTAAAGTGTAACAGTGCTTTTGATTATCCACAATTGGAATGCAGTAGGATTAAGTTGTAATGAAGTTCAAATATCTAAATAATGGTTGATCTCTATGAGTAACACATTCTGAGTTTCATGGCATAATTTCAGTTTAAAGTGTTTCCTTCTTTTCCTCACTGGCTTCCCCTCAACGCCCCCTCTCCCCTCTGAATAGGGAGTAAATGAGGTGTTGATTTCTCACACCAAGCCAAGTGCTGCGCTAGGCACTGGGCTTTTAGAGATGATGCTATTTAATTAAATTATCATCATGACAGCCCTCCATGATTTGCTTATCATTTCAGGTGAAGAAGCAGAGGTTCAGATGGGCTATATTTTTTAGCTTGTTTAGCTATGCTGACATGGTTAGTCCTGCTGTTGGGCTTCAAGTCTGGGTCTTGTGATGCCGAAATCCAGATGCCTTCTTTTGCTGCTGTCGAATCTGGCAGATGGTGGGGACTGGTTAGTGGTCAGAGAGGTGAAGGCTGGTCACCAAAAGCAGATGCAAGCAACAGGGGAATGAGGGCAGGAGGGACGTGGCTGACATACAAGAAGCTAAATGATTAAAGAGAAACAAAAATAAAAGCAAACTATTCCCAGAGAAATTACTGGGGGTATGACAATAAAATCTAGAGGAGAAGGTAAAATAAATACTATGACCAAATAGGAAATGGAAACCGCCACCCAATGCTTGATTCTAGCACCAGGTCTCCCTGGGACCCTTTTCCCATTGACAGGGTCTAGATGTGTGGTCAAAGATATACAAGAAGCTCTGAAGAGGGCCTGTGTGTGTCACCTGCAATCTTTCTGGAACCAACCAATATGACCTTAATATTATAGCATCTCTTTTGGAGGAAAATAAGGTCTCTTGGTTAAGAGCGAGTCGGCCAGTACAACTTCATCCACACTCATACCAGTGTCCACGGGTATGTGACATCTGAAGCCACGTGTTTTCCTGCCTGGAGCCCGGTGAAGTCTCCTGGTGTGCCCTCTCCTATGGGCTCCTGGGCGGCAAAGCAGACAGCTGCTGTCCAGGCCCTCAGCTGCCCTGCTGTGTGACACTATTTAGGATGTCATTTAACAAGTTGTCATTTAATAAAAGCCACCAGATCTTCCTGGGGTCCTAGGGACTATGCCATTTCTTCTACATCCTCATGTCTGGGGGGATGGCAAGAGTACAAATTATTCCACAGTCTGAAGATTCAGGTGTTAAATCCCTGAAGCATATATTTGGGGTGACCATAAATCCCCTGGCCTCTTGGTCTGTAAAATGAGGATAAGTGTCTCTATGTTGAGCAGGGGGTGCCTGTGGGAATTAGGTGCCTGGGGCAGAGTGCAATCTTATCAGCTATTAGCCTTCTTTGTAATCTTTGTAAATATCATCAATGTCTTCTCAGACCTGGAAATTTTGAGTGAAAAGTTATCTCCTTGTTGTCCGCTTCTAACTAGGTACCAAGGACAGTGCAAACAGTTTTGGCAGCTCCTCAGTCAGTTAAACATAGAATTACCATATAACTCACCAACTCCACTCCTGGGTCTCTCACCAAAAGAACTGAAAACAGGTATTCCAACAAACATTTGCACAAGTTTACGGCAGCATTATTCATGAAGGCCAGAAGATGGAAACAACTCAAATGTTCGCCAACTGATGAACTGATACACAGAATATGGTCTAGCCATATAATAGAATATTGCTCAGCCATAAAACAGAATGAAGTACATGCTATACCATGAGTGAGCCTTGACAATATTACACTAGGTGAAAGTGAAGGACATGAAAGGTCACATGTCATATGATTCCATTGATATGACTTGTCCCAGAATAGCCAAATCCATACTGGAAAGATGGAAAGTAGATCAGTGATTGTCGGAATTGGGAGAAGGAGAGGAAAAGTCCACAAGGGAAGCCCAAATATACTGGAGTGGGTAGCTTATACCTTCTCCAGCGGATCTTCCTGACCCAGGAATCAAACTGGGGTCTCCTGCATTGCAGGTGGATTCTTTACCAACTAAGCTATGAGGGAAGCCCCAGAGGAAAGTGGGGAGTGGCTACTTAATCAGTACGAGACTTCCTTTCGGGGTGATGAGAATGTTCTGGACCAATAGTAGTGATGGTTGTGCATTATGAATGTACTAAATGCCACTGAATTGTACACCTTAAAATGGTTAAAATAAGTAAATTATATGTCTTGTAACTTCTACCATATTATTTTTTTAAAAAAGGAGATAGCAACAAACCTATATAATAACCTCGTGTCATGTTGACAAGTGCTGTTTTGTAGAAAAATAGAAGTACAGTTGATTTACGTGTTAATTGTTCAGTCATGTCTGACTCTCTTGTGACCTCATGGACTGTAGCCCACCAGGATTCTCTGTCCATCGAATTCTCCAGGCAAGAATACTGGAGTGGGTAGCCATTCCCTTCTGCAGGGGATCTACCCAAGCCAGGGATTGAACCCAGGTCTCCTGCATTGTAGGCAGATTCTTTACCATCTGAGCCACTAGGTGTATAGCCAAGTGATTCAGCTATACATATATGTATATCTATTCTTTCCCAGATTCTGCTCCATTTTAGGTTATTACAAGATATTGAATATAGCTCCCTGTGCTATGCAGTAGGACCTTGTTGCTTCTCTCTTTTATATATATAGTGGTTTGCATCTGTTATTTCCAACCTCCTAATGTATCCCTCCCTGCTCCCACTGTCCCCTTTGGTAACCATGCGTTTGTTTGCTATGTCTGTGAGTCTCTTTCTGGTCTGTAAATAAATTCATTTGTCTCATTTCTTTCAGATTCCACATGTAAGTGATGTCATATGATATCTGTCTTTCTTTGTCCCATTGCTGTTTTTTAAACCTGGCTTGAGCCTTCTCCTCGGATGATGCATGGCCCTGGAAAGATGTCTTGCTGCAGGGCTCCGCCGGGTACCAGCTCGGGGCAGGAGGCCCACTCCTGAGGCCCCCCCAGCACACATAGCCTGTGTGTATCCGCCTGCCCACCCGTAGGGTCTCCACGCCTCTAGACAAAGACCCTTTCTTTTCCCCTGATCAGGAGGAGTTGAGGGGGCACAGTGGATGCATAAACATGGGCAGGAAGGCAGGCCGCCTGAAAGCTTCCAAAAGCCCCTTTCTGACAAGTGAAAAATGTTGGTGACTTTAAGTCACAGGCCAGGCTTTTAACAACCCTCGCCGTATTTATTTAACCCAGTAAATACGTTTATTAGCAAGGCCGCCTCCTTTGTAGAGCAGGTAATGGATTCCCCATATGTTTCTGCTTTGCAGACCCGGGGCTGGGCGGCCGACACCTAGCCGGCCTCCTCCAGCCTCCGAGGTGGAGGCCGGGTGTGCTGCCGCTTTACGGTCTGGCCCGGCCGCGTGTGTAATTACACTCACTCCCAGAGAGGAGGAAATCCCGGGCTGTGGCCTTAACTAGCCCCACGTTGCACGACCGAAGGGCATGTCTCACAGGGGGGGACGGGAGAGGTAATAAAGCTTTCACGTTATTAACTTTTTTCCTTCTGAAAAGAGGCCTGAAAAATGCCATCGCACCACATTAAAGGGCTTATGTGAGAGCTGCCACCACCTAATGAGGGGCTGGGACCCTGGGCCACATGCGAGGGCTCCGAGGCTGCTTGGAATGGAACCTTGATGTTGTGCCAGCCGGGGGGGGGGGGGGTGCACAGGCAAGAGGTGGGGGGTGCGAGTTGATATGAGGTTTGCACCTGACTCGGGCCCAGGCGGGCAGGGTGCCACCCAGAGTGGGCAGAGCTGAGCCTTCACCTCTCTGCCTGGTCAGTTCTGAACAAGCATGGTTCCTTCCCTCCAGGACCTTAGAGCACCATGCCATGCAGGAGGTGCCAACAGGCTGGTGCGGTCAGGGTGAGGGGTGTCAGAACAGGTGTGGAAAGCCCTGAGCACTGAGACCGAAGGTGTGACATACTGAGTCGGGGCCAAGGCCCCCCCCAGGGAGCCACGACGTGGGGGCCAGGACCTCCAGGGTGAATCTCGGTGCTGCTGAACAAGTCCTCCTGCAGTCTTTTCCCCAGATTCCAGCCATCTCACCCCATGGACCAATGAAAGGATTTTTAACTGTTTTAATGGCATGCCAGGGGTGGCATTTCCTCCCTGGGCATTCCAGTGAAGTCAAGTGGTCACTGGGATCCATTATGAGGCAGCGGAAAGACATCACTGGGAGTGCTGACAGCCAGGGTGGGTCCTGAGTGCTGGTCTTGCAAGTCCCGTAACCCTGGGGGGGCCCCTCAAGTCTCATGCTCTTGGGTTCAGGTTGCTCTGAGTGCCCCTGTCCACACCGTGAAGCTGTGGGCAGAGGATTAGTGAGTGGGGGGTGGGCAGGAGTTAGCAGCTAGGGTGACACTCTCTCCTTCCCTGTCTCTCCCACACCCCGGCACTGAGCTAAGGACCCAGCCATCCTGGGGTGAGAAGAGCAGACAAAGCTCTGGGTTTGGAGGATGGGGAAAGCTGTTGGCATGCTCATTCGCTTCAGTCGGTTCTGACTCTTTGCAACCCTGGACTGTAGCCTGCCAGGCTCCTCTGCCATCAGATTCTCCAGCAAGAATACTGGAGTGGGTTGCCGTGGCCTCTTGTAGGGGCTCTTCCGGACCCAGGGATGGAACCTGGATCTCCTGCCTTGGAGGCAGATTCTTTACTGCTGAGCCTTTGGGGAAGTTATGTAGATCCTGGAATTTGTCTCCTGGGGCAGAATTTCCCTTCGGTCCTTTGATCTGTTGGACCATTCTGCAAGCAGCTTGCCAGGTTAGGTCCAGGGAGACTTCTCCAGCCCTAATCTCTGGAAATCTGCATCTCCTCTCTGAGAGCTCCTGGGGGCAGGGGACAGCTTTTCTGTCTTATTGCTTGTCACAGTACTGAGTTCATGTTCCAACCAAAAATAGACCCTGAGCTAGAACTGCTGGGTTCGGTTGCACAGGTTGGGCACTGACCAATTCCCAAGGGGGTGCAGAGATTCACATAGATTATATCTATGTGATGGAATCACTCTAGAGTTGTGTAGCATGGGGACACTGAGCCCCATAGGGGCTTCGCTCGATAGATATTTAATTTACCCTTGCAATTAATAAAGCACTCTTATGTGCCTTATGTTTTTTTGACTCTCTGTGGGAGCAGGCGGGCATTAAGAATTCCGCTTACAGGTAAAGTGAAGACCAGATGGGGGAAGAGAGTTCCCCAACGGCACACAGCCAAGGGTGGCTGTGGCAGGACCAGGGCCTGGGTCTCTGGTTACAAGACCTTGGGCTTCCCATGAGGCCAATCTGCTTGTCTCTCCTTTGCAGGTCAGGGGTCTTTAGGCATCTCAGCATCATCTGTGTCTCAATACCTCTGGGACGCCGCTGCTTTGATAAACCTCAAGAGGTAACTTGAGGTTCAAATGCCAACTCTGCTAGCTGACTGCTCATGAGCAAGTTCCTTAACTCATTCATTCATTCATCCTGTAAGTACCTAGTGGGTGCTGCTGTGTGTCGGGCATGAATCTAGGTTAGGGGTCCACAGTAAACCCTGACTGCTAAGTCGCTTCAGTCATGTCCAACTCTGTGCCAGGCTCTCTGTCCATGGGGCTTCTCCAGGCAAGAATACTGGAGTGGGTTGCCGTGCCCTCTTTCAGGGGATCTTCCTGACCCAGGGATCGAACCTCCTGCATCTGTTACGCCTAATCTGCATTGGCAGGTGGGTTCTTTACCACTAGCATCACCTGGGAAGCCCACCACAGTAAACCACATGCCCACCAATCTCTGCAGTCCATGCTCCACTGCTGGGCCCTCCAGGCTCACCCTCTCTCTGCCCATTCTCCTTGTGCTTTGTAGGTGCAGCCACGCCGTGACCTCTCCCTAGGGAGCAGAGGAGGAGGTCAACTTTTCCCTCTGAGCAGCCTCAGCTCTTGGGAGCAGGCAAGGGAGGTGTGGGAAAACTACTTGTTCATCCCTGTGCTTACTCTTCGTGGCCTGGGGTGGCTCAGCATCGTCACGCTTGAGCTGGTGATAATATATTCCACCGCGAGGTGCCTGTAACCTCTGTGCTTGCCTTGGTGAATGATGTTCCCTGATACACAGAGCATTTCCTGTACCAGGCACCGAGCGTTGTTTATAGGGTCACCGAGGGAAGGGAGATGCCAATTTCCTCATCTGTGAAATGGGGGTGGGGCGGGCTTCCGAAGAGCGCTTCATCCATGGAGAGATTATAATCATGCTATTAAAATGTCTGGGAAAGACCTCAAACAGTGCTCGGTGCATAGGAGGCAATACAGGGAAAAAATGCTACCAATTTGCATGCTTGTTATTATTGGAGGCAGCGAATTCCATGCATGGAAGAAACGTGTCTTTGCTTGCAAAAGATTCCATGCCTGCCCAATTACTCTGCTCTATCATATTTTTGGAGGGGGACTTGGCAGGTACGATCTAGACTAGAGAGAGGCTTGATGGTCTTAATATGAACTTTCTCCCTCTTCTGTGAGGCAAACTCACGGCAAAACTCCAGGTCTCATTAGTCTGAAACAGTCCCTGTCTCCTCCAGGAGGCTTTTCTAACATTCGAAAAGGAAAAATCGGAAAAGGCACGCCAAGGCTTCTGGACTGGAATTCTTTGAGAAAGCAGTTGTTTGCCTGTTTGCCTATCAAAGGTTGCAAGTCAGGGCAATTGAGGGTTGGGAGATGAAAAGAATATGTGGGTAGCAGGGAGTCGGTAAATGCAAAGGACAGCTCCTTAGAAACAAAGAAAAATGTTAAATACAAATGCAAAGGATGACTTCTCCCTCCAGAAAATCCGCTCATGCTGAGACTCGACCTACATCCCTTTAGTAGCCAGAGAAGGCGATGCTTCTGAAAACATTAAAGGGGCTTTTGTTTTCACTCTCAAGAACACGCAGGGAATGATGATAACTTCCTGTCACGTCATAACGACAATTAGTATTTAACCATTGTTGCCCTCATTTTACAGTTGAGGTGACTGAAGTTTCAGTGTGAGGATCATGGTTCAAATCCCAGCTCTGCCACTGTTAACTACAGGCGACTTTGGGAAAGTTATTTGTTCTTTGTGCAGCAGTTTTCCCATCTGTAAAAAGGGGATAGTGAGTTGTACAGGATTGTTGTAGAGGCTTAGAACAGCATCTGGTACAGAGTTAGTACTTCCTGATATTAATGGTGAGGATGATGGTAATGATGGTGATGGTGATGCTCAGGGCCTCATGGCTAGAAGAAAGTAGAGTCAGGTTTTGACTTGCATCTGCCAGGCTTGTGTTGTTTCCAACCCCCCCTTCACTGCCCTACACTTTAGCAAAAGGTATGGAAGACTATGGGTTTCCCAGGTGACTCAGTGATAAAGAATCTGCCTGCCAATGCAGGAGACATAGGTTTGACCCCTGGGTTGGGAAGATATTCTGGAGCAGGAAATGGCAGCCCACTCCAGTATTCTTGCCAGGAAAAGCCCACGGACAGAGGAGCCTGGAGGGCTACATAGTCCACGGGGTCACAAAGAGTCAGACACAACTGATCACTGAGCACACACACTGAAGGATATGCAGCAGAAATAGCTCAAGCTAAGTTGAAGCAAAAGTGTTAAAAAAACTATTTGCTTTACCACTTGCATTTCACAGGTGCCCCATCAGCCCATCAGGAGGAGGGTTGGTGGGAGTGACCTGTGATCAGGACCTGAGGCTCTGCATACTTCATTTGAAACTTTTTAAAAAAGAAAGAAAACATAACCGCTGTGAAGCCTTACACCAACTTCTCAGCTCACAGAACCCTCTACTAAGGTAAAATCTTTCTGTACTTTTCAGGGAGCAGTTTTCTGAACCCCCTTTCCTACTTTTTGCTCCCTGTGCCTGCAGTGCTTCTATCTCTGAGTCCATCCTTCCAAATGTGGCTCAAGCCCCACCTCCTCCAGGAAGCCTTCCCTGACTACCTGGTCCACAGGCATGGCCTCCTCCCATATATCTGGGTGCTCATTTGGCCAGGAGCACACACTTCGTGTGAACTGGAACGCCTCTGCATGCATGCCTAAATCCTTTCCTGGAAACCATACCCAGGACTGGAACCCTGACCCATATCCCTCTGTATTTTTTATGGTATTTTGACTATGTTGTTGTTGTTCAGCCAATAAGCCATATTTGACTCTTTGTGATGCCACGGACGGCAGCACACCAGGCTTGCCTGTCCTTCACTATCTCCCAGAGTTTGCTCAAACCCATGTCCATTGAGTCGGTGATGCCATCCAACCATCTCATCCTCTATCACTCCCTTCTCCTGCTGCCCTCAATCTCTCCCAGCATCAGGATCTTTTCCACTGAGTCAATTCTTTGCATCAGGTGGTCAAAGTACTGGGGTTTCAGCTTCAGCATCAGTCCTTCCAATGAATATTCAGGACTGATTTCCTTTAGGATGGACTGATTTGATCTCCTTGCTGTCCAAGGGACTAAGAGTCTTCTCCAGCACCATGAGTTCAAAAGTACTCAAAATTCTTCAGTGCTCAGCCTTCTTGATGGTCCAACTCTCACGTCCGTACATGACCATTGGAAAAACCACAACTTTGACTATATGGACCTTTGTTGGCAAAGTGATGTCTCGCTTTTTAATACTCTAAGTTGTCATAGCTTTCATTTCAAGGAGCAAGCATCTTTTACTCTCATGGCTGCAGGCCCCATCCGCAGTGATTTTGGAGCCCAAGAAAATAAAATCTGTCACTGTTTTCCACTTTCCCCCATCTATTTGCCGTGAAGTGATGGGACCAGATGCCATGATCTTAGTTTCTTAAATGTTGAGTTGTAAGCCAGCTTTTTCACTATGGGTAATCCTTATTTAATTTTTATAAGTTCAACATCTCCACATACTCCTTGAGGTCTGGGACCTTGAAACTCACCTTTTACTCCACCTGTTGTCAGTGACATCATCTTATCCCAGTGCCCAGCTCAAGGAGACACATACTCAATCACTGTCTCCTGTGAGAGTGCACCAAACAAGCAGGTGCACCAGACCTACTGCGTGCAAGCTCTAGGGGAACAGAGAAGAGGGAGCTGGTTTCATGGGGAGGAAGGGCTACAGGAGAGGAGAGTCAGCTATAACATAAATAATTTCAGCCTTCTAAGTTGGGGGGCAGAAGTAGGTGTTTAGGAGCAGCAAATTCTGGCCGGGATGCGTGAAAGGTGGTGAGGATTTGTTGTCAGAAAACTGGGGAAGGCTGCTTCAGGTTTAGGAACACCTGGGGCAAGGTGTGTGTGTGTGAGTGTGAGTGAGTGTGTGTGAGTGCTCAGTCATGTTTGATTCTTTGCAACCCTATGGACTATAGCCTGCCAGGCTCCTCTGTCCATGGAAATTTCCATTCAAGAAAACTGTCATTTCCAGACAAGAATACTGGAGTGGGTTGCCATTTCCTCCTGCAGGGGCTCTTCCCGACCCAGGGATCGAACCCTCGTCTCTTCCGTCTCCTGAATTGGCAGGCAGGTTCTTTACCAACTGCGCCACCTGGGAAACCCTTGGTACAAGTGTATTTTGGCTTATCAGGAGCCTAACCGGATTAAGGGCTGATCCGCAGGAGGATGTGGTTGGAGAAAGAACAGGCAGGGAAGAGCCAGGGGAGGAAGACCTCAAAGGATTTGATCAAATAACTCTCGGTGTTGGACCAGGTTTCAGGATTTTCTGCAGGGTGTTGTGTTTTAGAACATAGGTTAGAGGCTGCTTCCACCATTAATCTGATTTGATAAGTGCAGAAGCCTCTGCTGACAACAAAGATCTGAATGTGAGTGATTAGCAGGCTGATGGAATACTCCCCAGGCAGTGACAAAAGCCTAGGATGCGAAGGCAGCCTGATTTGAAATGGCTATTTGTGTCCCATTCTGGGAGCGAGCCCGCGTCTCTGTGCACCCCGCCCCCTTCCTCCCGGGAAGCTGTCTGCCCTGGCATGAGCTGCCCGTCCAGTGCTTTCCTTGCAAACCCTGCTCTTGTCCACCCCAGGCGGCTCACAGCTTTCAGCAGAGGATTACTTAGAAAAATAAGTTAATGACTGTCGTCCTTGGATCAGGCGAGGCTTGCTGGAAGAAGCAGGCATGCCCAGAATTCATTTCCCTCGAGTCTGATGGGGGCGGGTTGAGAACACATGTTGCAAATTCCAGTCTGGGAAGAAAGAAAAGAATTCTTCACCCAGTCAAAGCAGCATCATTAGAACTAACGTGTGGGGACAAGGCATCGTTTAAAAATATAATAGCAGCCGCGAGCATCTTCTGAGTAGGGCTGGGGGCCTGGGTGGAGACCTACCTGTGCAAATGAGGAGTGGGCTGTCAGCGGTGTTGTTCCTGGGGTCGACTGATCTCAGGCCCCGTAGGAGACGGCTGGGGCTCCGGGGAGGTGGGGAGGTGGGGGAGACGGAGATGGGGTGGGGAGGGGAGGTGGGGAGCAGGATAGGGGGAGAGGGAGGGCAGAGGACAGGCTTGCTGGCTCTTTTCACTCAACGCGGGAGACCACCAACAGGCCCCAGTTCTGGCAGGATTCCTGCTCCTCGCGCCAGGCCAGTCCATCTGATCCTCTTCTAGGGACTTTGAAGGCAGCTATATTCACTCATTTATTCACTCAACAAACACTTGATGTCCAAACTCCCCACAACACTAGTAGGAGAATCGAATGACCCAAACCTCTTCACCAAATGCTAACTCTGAAACCTGCGAAGTCTGTTAAAGGCACTGTTTTCTATGGGGGGGGGGGGAAATATGTATATATATATATATATATACACACACACACATATATATACAGAGAGGAGAGAGAAAGAAATACAAATAGGGGTGAGGGAGGGAGCTGTGTTGCTGACTTACAGCCTGTCTCTGTCCTGGAAAAGCCCCAGGGCACTGAGGGGATTGAATCAGCTGGTGTTCTGGGAGCAACCTGGGAGTGACAACCCAGGGCAGGCAGGTATGGAAGAAGGGAGGCCAGGATGGGAAGACAACCATGCCCTGCTTGTCCTGAGTTGACCTGCGCATGAATTGTTTTTAGTCTTTAAACTAACCCAGGTGATTGCTGAATACTCACTGGAAAGACTGATGCTGAAGCTCCAATACTTTGACCACCTGATGCGAAGAATTGACTCATTTGAAAAGAACCTGATGCTGGGAAAGATTGAAGGCGGGAGAAGAAAGGGGATGACAGAGGATGAGATGGTTGGATGGCATCACCAACTTGATGGACATGAATTTGAGAAAACTCCAGGAGATAGTGAAGGACGGGGAATCCTGGCGTGCTGCAAAGAGTTAGATACGACTGAGCAACCGAATAAGGTGATTGCTACTCTATGGGGGCGGTGGGCCAAGGTATCGGATCTTACCCCACTTATGGAGGCTGCTTGGTGAATGTCGGGATAATTTGCTACTTCCAGAAGGTCAGTTGTTTTTAAATAGAGGAAAATTGAGGCTCAAAGAGATTAATTTCCTAAGTCATAGCTACTAAATGGTGGAGTTGAGGCTTGAACCCTCTGGTCTGCCTCTGGACTGTGTTTTTCTCCACTGTTTTACAGGGAAGGGGCTGCCTGGACTGAACCAGGAGGAGAGCTTAGAGGCAGGGTGGGGAGGATGGGGTGGGTATAAAACTGAGGGCGCCCTGGGGTGGCCGGAAGTCTGGCCTGGAAGTCCGGCAGAAGACTTTGCTGGGGGACGGGGAATTTCCAGGCTCCCGCCTGGAAAGGAAGATCTTAGCCCAAGTGTGTGTTCTGCAGTCCCGAGTCCCCTGAGGACTCCTGTCCTTCCTCCCTGGCCTGGCCAGAGACTCTGGATGTGAAACTGGAAGTTTCTGAGGGATGACAGTCAGGAATTATCCGCGGAGAGTTGTATATAGAGGGAGAAAAACAAGTAGGAGTAGAAATGATGTAAACAGATGACTTCATGCTTTCCCTGGTCTCCTCGGGGCTGGCTGACTGACCTGGCTGCTTAGTGGGAGCCCCTGCTGGAGACCTGGTTTGGGGGTCCCCACCCCCCATATCTGGGTTCCCTGGAATTGGAGCCACGGTCACTAGGGCTGCCTGTCACTGACCCACACTTACATTCTCCATCCTCCTTGAAGATGTCACCAGCTGTTTCACAGGTAACATAGGGCCTACCAGCAGGGCCTGACTAGTGAACCTCCTCTGTACCTTGTCAACGTTGCTGTTATTCAGTTGCTAAGTTGTGTCTGACTTTTTGTGATTCCATGGACTGCAGCACGCTGGGCTCCTCTGTTCTCCAATATCTCCTGGAGTTTGCTCAAATTCCTGTCCATTGGGTCAGTGATGCTATCTAACCATTTCATCCTCTGCCACCCCCTTCTCCTTTTGCCTTCAATCTTTCCCAGCATCAGGGTCTTTTCCAATGAGTCAGCTCTTCGCATCAGGTGGCCAAAGTATTGGAGCTTCAGCTTCAGCATCAGTCCTCCCAATGAATATTCAGGATTGACTTCCTTTAGGATTGACCAGTTTGATCTCTTGAAGTCCAAGGGACTCTCAAGAGTCTACTCCAGCACCACAATTGGAAAGCATCAATTTTTCGGCACGCAGTCCTTATGGTCTGACTCTCATATTGGTACGTGACTACTGGAAAAGCAACGGCTTTGACTACACGGAGCTTTATTGACCTTGTTGCCTATTTTGCTACAACTTAACACTTTCAGATCTAGCACATGGATCTGACCACACATTGATCAACGTGGAATCCCTCTGTGGCCGCTGCTCCAGGATACGACCTCAGCTCCCAGGCAAGAAGTCACCTGGCCCGGCTCCTCCAAGACCCCATCTTATAGTCCAAAGCATCCCACATAGGTAATCTTAGTTGATGAATGTTTTTGCTTAATGTTATTCTTTTGAAAGTTTTTGAGAAGGGGAAAATGAGAATGCAGGAGGGCACCTCAGTGACCCTGTGTCACAGAAGGCAGTTCCCCTGACCATGAAGGGCCTTTTGTGCCACATGGAGGAAGTTGGAAATGCTTCTGTAGGCAGTGAAGAGCCATCAAAACCTTCGTGACTAGGAACAAAGTGCAGAGAGATAAATGATGAGTGGATCAATGGTTTATTTCATTGATGATTGTAACAGAGTGCTAGGAAACAGATCTTTAAACACCCCCTCTGAACTCACACCAATAAAGCTGTTTTTGTGGGCTCTTTCTTGGAGGGAGGACTTTGGGTGACCTTCTCTGAGCAATGTGCACAAACATGCCATGTGATGACTGTTCCAGGATTCTGCAGTGAGTTCGATCCTAAGGGAGAAATTGTCAAAACCACCACCAACTGGTCCCCCGTGCTGGTCCCTGGGGAGGCAAAATAGCAAAACAGACAAAGGCCCAATTCTGACTCTGCTATCTGCTGGACTTGACCTCGGGAAATCCTGCCGTCTCCCTGAGCTTCAGCGCCTGCATTTATAAGACAGGGATGATGACGCCTGCCCCACGGAGAGAACACGAGATACTGTATATAAAGCAATCGGAATAGAGCAGGAGCCAATAAGAGCTACTTGACATCAATCCCCATACCAAAGTGACAGCTGGAGGCTGGGAGAAAACCCATACACACAACATCAAAAAAAATTCCTTTAGGAAAAAAAAAGAGAGAGAGAAGAGACAGGAGCAATGGAGAGGAAGAAAGGAATTAGTGCTGTCAACAGCAGGTCAGTTTGTCTTAAAACCTTTCAAATTGTGGAAAGAACTGAGAAATGTATTTCCTGGGGCAGGAGACAGGGGGCCGAGGGGGCCTTGCGCTGATTGCCTGCACAGACAGTGGAGGGAACATGCCAGAGTGAGGGGAGCCTGGTGTTTGGGAAGCCCTGACAAAGCAGTGAGCCCGTGGCCAAGGCTGCAGCCCTACTGGGTGAGCCGGGGAGCCGGTGGGGGCAGAGGAGGTGAGAGAGATGTGAGGCAGCCTGGAGGAAGCTTACACACACGATTCTCAATGAAAGAGGCCAGGCGGCAAAGAACACGTAGTGTAGGACTCCACTGATAGGAAACAGAATGGTCCAGAAGAGGCCATTCCACAGAGATAGGAAGCAGTCTAGTGGTAGCCTAGGTGAGGGGGTTTGGGGAGAGATGGGGAGTGACTGCTAACAGGCGTGGTTCTTTGGGGAGGTGATGAAAATGTTCAAAAATTGATTGCAAGGATGCTCGCAGAGCACTGCAACTATACTTAAAACCACTGAATCATGTACTTTAAGTGGGTGGATGGTATGGTATGTACATCACATCTCAATAAAACTGTTATTAAAAAAAAAAGGAAAGAGACTCAAGTGAAAGACACACACCACTTAGCGTGTATGTCTTACAGACACAGCACGTTCAAGGGAAAAACTCCAGGAAATTCTCAAGCCCACTTTCCCGAGCAGATGGCCAATCCCCAGATGCCCCGGCTGACTTGCTGGTGGCGCCACAGCAGAAGGGGCGGGGCCACATGCTAGCTCCGCCCCCGTGGCCCAGGCCCACCTGCGCTATAGCTTTAGGTAGTGGGTCCACACCATCCAGCACGGGGTTCACCGCACTGGGGTCATACAACGGGAAACTGGGAGCAATGACTTCCAAATTCAGGTGGACCCTTAAAGTTCCATATCTCCTGAGGGAGTTTTAGCTGTAGTGCAGTAAAAACCCTAAAGCCTGTCCTAAACTTCTTCCACTAAACTCTCTACAGCAGGTGGGTGTTAGGGCTGAGGGCCAGTGGTGATGGAGCCTGGGCGGAGGTGAAGAAGACTCGTGTCGTTTGGGGGTGGTGGTGGTGGTGGTTTAGTTGCTAAGCCGTGTCCGACTCTTGCGACCCCATGGACTGTAGCCTGCCAGGCTCCTCTGTCTACGGGATTCTCCAGGCAAGAATACTGGAGTGGGTTGCCATTTCCTTCTCCAGGGGATCTTCCTGACTCAAACCTGGGCCTTCTACATTGCAGGCAGATTCTTTACCAAATGAGCTTAATGGCCCTTCAGAGATGTCTCAGCTGAATCTACTTTGAAATATGTGGCGTGTGAAGCCCAGAGAGGGGAGGCGATTTTTCCCCGAGGTCACACAGTAAAGCAGCAGTGGTGAAGTGAAGAACCAGGCCTTTGGACTCTGTTCGGCGCTCTGTCCATGGCACTTTATGGCCACCTTCAGCCACCACGGGGCCGGGGAAGGAGGGCGGGGGAGATTGGCAGTGCTGGGTAGGTGGAGGGGCTCCACACACTCCAGGCTGGGGAACTAGGGGACCCATGCTCATGGGAGACCAGAGGGAGAGCTTGGGGTGTGAGGGGACAGATGGAGGGGTCAGATGGAGTCCAAGAGACTGGGTCTCTGTGAGCCCTGTGGTTTCTAAAGGATGCTCCAGACTTCAGGACCAGGGAAGGGAGGCTGCTGATAAAAGCTCAAGAAGCTTGTCACTCAGACCTGCTCGGGAGGTGCCTGCCAGTGGTTCTGGGTGGTTCTGCTCAACTTCCCCACCTCAGAGAAGGAAGAGGAGGTGCAGTCCCACAACCAGGGGTGTCTTGGAGTTAGACTAGCTCTGATCCGGACCTTTATCTTCGTTCTGCCTCTGACCCATTGTGACCTCTTAGCCAGTTTGCTGTCTTCACTGAATCTGCGTCTCCTGAGGTGTAAAAGGCATCAGACTCACGCCCATTTCTCTGAGCAGTGACGATTAGCTGAGACCATTTCTGTGAGGGCTTCCTAGGTGGCGCTAATGGTAGAGAATCCGCCTGCCAATGCAGGAGATGTAAGAGATGCGGGTTCTATCCCTGGGTAGGGAAGATCCCCTGGAGGAGGGCATGGCAACCCACTCCAGTATTCTTACCTGGAGAATCCCATGGACAGAGGAGCTTGGCGAGCTAGCTCCCTGGTCCATAGGGTCGCACAGAGTCAGACACAGCTGAAGCAACATAGCATGGGCACCTGTCTGTGAAGTCAGTACATTGTTCGTGGTGACTTTATGACAGGGGTTTTGCTGCATGTAGGTTATTACTCTGTGGCTGCAAAAACCACTGCCTGGCACCCTGGAGGTTTTCACGCCAGGTCCCTGTATTTGAAGCAAATTCCTCATGGGGCAGGGGAGAGCTACTTTCTGAAGAGAGAATATAAGTGCAGCCTCCTGGGGGGGCGGGGCCTGAGCCTCTACTCACACTGACAGCCCACCTCCCTGAGAGGCTGGCCCCATCAGGTCCCCAGGGTGCGAGGAAACTGACTAATCTTATCCATCATTTAATTCTCATACTCTCCATAGCCATGACGACTCCCATTCTAACATCTAAATAAACTTACCTTCCCCAAATTAGGGGGCTTGCCTGGTGGCTCAGATGGTAGAGAATCTGCCTGCAATGCAGAAGACCCGAGTTCAATCCCTGGGTCAGGAAGATCCCCTGGAGAAGAAAATGGCTACCCACTAGAGTATTCTTGCCTGGGAAATCCTACGGACAGAGGAGCCTGGCGGGCTACAGTTCATAGTGCCGCAGATGGGACTGCCAAGGCTCAGAGACGTTAACTGATATACACAAGGTCACTGGGCCAGTAGAAAGCGGCCGGGGTGGAAAACTCGGTCTATCTAAGCCTGAGTCTTTCCGAAGGTGCCCGGAGCAGAGGTGCTGGAGGCGCTCTTCGCCCACAGTCTGATGTTGCTCAGGCCTGGCTCTGAGCCAGGCCTCTGAGTTTACTGAAATGTTCTGAGAGTTGTTGGGGGAAATGGAGCTTTGAACTTGCCTAATATAACACGGGCTGGTTCTCAGGATCATAAACATGTTTCTGAACCTAATTAAAGAGTCTCGTGAAAAGAGGGAGAGCAGAGCTGAGACATGACGGTCCGTCTAAAACCTCCCCGTGGGCCAGAACAGGAGCTTGGCTTTTCCCAGACTCGGGGAGAACCAGCCCTCTCTGGGGGCAGAGAGTTAAGAGGCTTTAGAAAGAAGAAAAGGCTCTTTTACAGTCCTGGCTGGGGACCTGGGCTGTGCTTGGGAGGGGATGTAGGAGGCATAATTGGGGCTTGTAAAACATTTCCAGACAAAATCACTTAATGTGTTTTGGAGAGTAAAAAGTAACAGTCCACATAATCCGTAAATTTGGGCAGTTTTCTACAGAGTCAACAGAGCTGGAACAGGGGACTCGAAGGATGCCTGGGCTAGTGATCAGCGTGCTGTGACGGCTGCAGGTGGACTTTGTTCTGAGTACTGGACCCCTGAGCAGCCAGATGCTGCTCCCTCGCTGTGTGACCTTGGCCAGGTCATTTACACCTCTGGACCTCAGTTCCCTTGTATGGAAAGTGGGGTTAGAACGCTGCCCACCCACAGTCTTGTTGAGAGGTTTAAAGGTGGTGAATGTGTTAGTTGCTCAGTTGCATCCGAATCTTGCGACTCCACAGACTGTAGCCCGCCAGGGCCCTCTGTCCAGGGGATTCTCCAGGCAAGGGTACTGGAGTGGGTTGCCATTTCCTCTTCCAGGGGATCTACCCAACCCAAGGATGCAACCTGAGTCTCCTGCATTGCAGACGGATTCCTTATTGTCTAAGCCACCAGGGAAGCCCTTAAAGGTGGCAAAATATGCTAAATGGTCGAAATAGTGCCTGGCACACAGGATGTGATAAATGTTTGCTGTCGTTATTCTGCTGCCTTGGGAACAGGCTACGACCCGGTCACCCGTAAGAGTGTCTAAAGCTGGAGTCATCGTGTCTCTCTTGAACTCTTCCTCCTGTTTCTGTCCTGCTGTCCTCTGTGCCAATATTGATCACTCCCAGCAATTTCCAGCTGTCCCCAGCACTGATTCACTTCATGGAGCCAGGCCTTTCCCCTGTCAATGCTCCGTTGCCCGCAGCATAACATTCAAACATTGGGGCCCTTTACTCTAAATTTACTTTCTGCCTTTTGTGCAGCCCTGTCCCCCTGTGGCTGTCACAATGTGCCAAGTGTTTCTAGTTTTCCCCCACTTCTGGGCAAATGGTAAATATTGCACTTCCCAGTTCCCTTGTGGTTGGCTGGAGGCAAACGACTAGTTTTGCTGGATGAATTGTGAGCAGAGGTACATATGGGCTGGAGTGCTTTTTCCTTCTGCTATGACAACTGGGGGAGTGATCTAAACCAGGTGTCAACAAACTTTTTCTATAAATGCATTCAGCTTTGCAGGCTCTACGATCTCTGTGGTGCTTCTCAGCTCTGCTATTGCCGCATGAAAGCAATCATAGGTAATCCACAAGTGATTGAGCATGACTGTTGCAATAAAACTTTATTTATAAAAACAAGCAACAGGTTGGGTTTGGCTCATGGACCATAGTTTGTAAACCCCTTTTCTAGACCAGGCGTCCAGGAGAAGTTTCTGCAATGATGGAAATGTTCAGTAACATCTATGCTGTCCAGTACAGTAGCTACTAGCCCCTTGTGTCCACTGAAAATTACATAGCCTCAAGTGATTACTCCTACTAGAGTGGACAGGCAATTCAAGGCAGTGGCTCTTCTTCCAGTGAAGGTCCTGGAGTGAGGATGACATGGAGAACTACAGCAAGTAGGGATGGACATGTAGTCTCTCCAATTCTTGATCTTATAAACAACTGAGATTTGGGGAATGTTTGTCACTGCAGCATAACATAATTATTCCTAACTTATATACCACTCACTCTCACCCCTGTACAAATCATACATATTTCACTTGCTTTTACGGAAGCATTTCATGCACATCCCGGCCTCCAGGCCTTGGCTCATACACTTTACTCAGCCTGGGATCCCCTCAACTGTCCCTTACTTCAGTGATACGTGTGGATTCCATATTTAAGTGTGAAAGTGAAAGTGTTAGTCAATCATGTCTGCCTCTTTGCGAGCACAGGGACTGTAGCCCGCCAGGTTCCTCTGTCCATGGAATTCTCTGGGCAAGAATACTGGAGTGGGTTGCCATTCCCTTCTCCAGGAGATCTTTCCCACCCAGGGATTGAACCCAGGTCTCCTGCACTGCAGGCAGATTCTTTACCATCTGAGCCACCAGGGAAGTCCATGTTTAAAGTTCAGCTCCGATGTTACTGTCTCTTGGTGGTTTTTCCAAGAGCCCTCCAAATCACCTTCATGTAGTAGGAATCACCTGAAGTTTTCCTAGGATTCTTTGCAAGTATAATGTAAATATAGTGTTGTCATACTTTATGTTATTCATTTATTCATTGGTAGGACTAATGCTGAAGCTGAAGCTCCAATACTTTGGCCACCTGATGCGAAGAACTGACTCATTGGAAAAGACCCTGATGCTGGGAAAGATTGAGGGCAGGAGGAGAAGGGAGCAACAGAGGATGAGATGGTTAGATGGCATCACCAACTCAATGGATATGACTTCGAGCAAACTCCGGGAGACAGTGACGGACAGGGAAGCCTAGTATGCTGCAGTCCATGGGGTCACAAAGAGTGAGACGTGACTTAGCCACTGAACAACAACAACAGTTTTTCTTGTGTTTTCAGCTAGATGGTGAGCCTTGGGAAGAGCCCCCATCAGATACTTCAGCATTTTCATTGTGACCTGCATAAATTTTGTTCAGTTGAATTTGATACAAATCAAACTCAGTCCATGGTGGCCCTTATGTCCTTAGTGGCTTTCTCTGGCCCTGGGTGCAACTTTGGACCATTTGCCTTGCCTTCTTCTCATTCTTCTGGCTATAGTGAGACATCTCAGTTGCTACAGTTCAGCAGTGGTGATGATGGAGGGTAAGGGGAAAGGAAAGAAAAGAGACACATACAAGTTTTATCTGGTAGTGGTATAAAAACATCAATTTGATTACTTAGAAAAAAATGACTCTACAGTGCAGGGTAATTGTGACTACAAGCACATATTATTGCTAATGGCTTCCAAGGCTGGTCTTAGGATCTCAGAGCTGGCATACTGCCAAGCTGGGACTTGTCTGGGAGGCTATGTTGTTCAAGGCTTTTCTCTTAAAATTTCTTTTCAATGGAGTATGGCTTGTCAAAAATACTAGTTTATTTTTTTCAATCATTTTCATTCTATCTGACAAAAAATGTTAGTGTTTTGGGTTTTTGTACAAATATGGAAACATCATCATCACCACCCCTTATAAGTGTGCATCTAACACTTGTCACCCAGGCCAGTTTGAGCCTCCGAGTAGCCTAGGGAAGAAAGCAGGACAGGATTGACCAATTGCATTTTACTCATGGAGATATGTTGCTGGTTTTGACCATGGAGAAGGCAAGGTGGCAGGAAATGTGAGAGTGGCTCCCGGTTGAGAGCCAGCAAGGAGATAGGGACCTCAGTCCTACAACCACAAGAAACTGAATTCTGCCAACAACTGATTTTGAAGAGGACCTCATGCCCCAGCTGAGAATGCAGCCAGCTGACATCCTGATTCCACCCCTGCAAGCACCTGAGAAGAGAACCCAGCCAGCGTGTGTCTAGACTCTGGATTTACATACTGTAGGTAACAAGGAGAAGTTGTCTTGGGCCACTGAAGTTGTTATGATTTGTTGCAGAGCAGATGTAAAAAATTCCTAGGACTGACGTGAAAAATCACCACGAATTTGGTGATCTTAAGCCATAGAGATTTACTCTCTCCCAGTTCCAGAACCCAGGAGTCTGAAGCAAGGTGTCGACAGGGTCATGCTCCCCCAAATGCTCTGGGGAGAACCCCCCTTTGTCTTCCAGACCCTGGTGGCTCTGGGTGTCCCTTGACTTGTCACTGCATTACTTTAATCTGTGTCTCCTGTTCTCATCGCCTTCTTCTCCTCTAGTCTCTACATCTCCCCCTGTTCTGTCTCACATAAGGACATTTGTCATGAATATAGGGTCCACCCATATCAAGATCCTTAGTTTAATTACCTCTGCAAAGACTCTTTTTCCAAATAAGTTCACACTCACATAGTCTAGGTATCAGGATGTTGGGCATACCTTTTGGGAGCCACCATTCAATCTGCTGGAACAAATAAGACAGAAAGTAGGTCTCCTTATCACTGTGTTTTCAGAGAAGAAACTGCAGAGGGAATGGGCAAGTAGAGATCTTCCAATTTCAAGTCCTGTAGGCTCCCCACTACACCACTACACCTGTTTCTCCAACAGCACAATGTTGGACAGACAATAGTGCTGATACATAATTGTGGATTAATTGAAATTCAAAATCAGTCATGTGAGAAGTTCAGAAAAGGATTACAGTGTTCAGAAAAGGATTCATTAATGAGGAACTTCTCTCCTCTGTAAGATCTTTGAATCTGTCTAAAGAGAGAGTATTTTCATTCTTGATTAAAATGACTAAGAGCTGTTATGAGAGGAGAGGCTTGGAAGCTTTCCAAAGAGACGCCATCCCATATGGATTAGAGAAAGGAGACAGGAGGGAGAACTTTCTGCTGAGAACAGTCTGGGAGCAAACTGACCTGAGATTGAATGCCAGCTCTCTCACTTTCCATCTGAGTGACCTTGGGTAAGTCATGGAAACTTTCTGAGTCTCTCTGAACCATGGATAGAACAATATTCCTTATCTCACTGTAGATTTTTAAAGACAATATGAAATGATGGTAATAAGACTGCTCATTGAGGTGATAAACACTAACTAAGTGACTTACACATAATAAGTCATTTAAACCTCACAAGTATAAGGTCAGTACTTACTCCCATTTCACAGATGAAGAAACCGAGGCACCTCGTGGTAAGTTCCAGAAGCTACCTTCTTAACATAACCTTGTACTAACTGTATCAGTTAGGTTAGGAGTTCCTTTATTTATTTATTTTTTTTTTAGGAGTTCCTTTAAAAAGTAGAACCACAATAAGCAAAATAGAATGAGAAATTTTAAAAAGTAAGAATTAGACTTTGGGTAACTGTGGGAGTTGGTCAAGCATTCTGTGTGCTGGTCTTGTCCTCAGCAGGGCAAAGAGAGATGAACATGACATAAGAGAGGATAAGACCAAACTGGAACCAGCAGGAAAGTGTGGTCCTTGTCTCACCCTCACTGCTCCATGCTCAGCCACACAGGCGACCTGAAGGGTTAGTTGGTGTCCTTTACCACATGACAGCATGTACATCTGGCCTGGGACTGCTAGAGGCCGGAAGGGCAGGTGTTGCTGCTGCCCCAGGCCGCAGAGGCGGACACGCAGATCAGTGACAAAACATGGGAGCAGCATCAGTGTCTGGCCCCATTGCCTTCAGAGCATAACAGAATGGCTGGTGGTTCACACTCACCTTCCAGGTCTCCTGCAAATAGTTTCTATAACCAGCCCAAAATCTGAAGCCTGTAGGGAGGAGAATTCTGGGAAACGCAATCCCAGCTCTGCTAATCTGACCGACACATTCTTTAGCTACTCAAATATGAAAGCGCCCAGGAGAGTGCCTGGACCAAGTAGTTCTTTCCTTGCGTGTGTACTAAGTCACTTCAGTCATGAATGACTCTTTGCGACCCCATGGACTGTGGCCTGGAAGGCTCCTCTGTCCATGGTGATTCTCCAGGCAAGAATACTGGAGTGGGTTGCCATTCCCTTTCCAAGGGGATCTTCTTGACCCAGAGATTGGACCAGGGTCTCCTGCATTGCTGGCAGATTCTTTACTCTCTGAGCCACCAGGGAAGCCTAAATTGGGTATTTGAACCCAGTCCTGTGTGAATGCAAAGCCCCTGTTCTCATCACTTCAAGGAGGCCTGAAAGATTGGCTGAAGTTTTGGACTTTGAGGTTTTTCCAATTTTGAAAGTCTGAGATTCTTGGGAATGTGAGGCTGGGTCTTAAAAAAAATTTTTTTTTCAAACTGTGTTTCTTAGGATCTGAGAAAAGGAGGCTGAGTTGTTTCTTCAAAAATGAAGAAACCCTTTAAAGCCTGTATTCATTATAGTTTTTCCTCTTGAAGCTTTTCAGTCTCAAATTCAAAGAAAAATTTTAACAATAAACTCTGACTTTCCAGAAATCAGTTGTGATGACCTTTTTGTTCTTTTAATTGAGCCACTTTGCAATTATGGGAGTATTTTTTTTTTTAATGAGCATGCTTTACTTCTCTCAGATGACGATTCTGATTCTTCTTTTGAGAAGGAAAAAAACGGATCCTCAACAGGTGCCTTTGGCCAAGATCACAATGAACCAAGAAGAGGACGGGGTGTGATGAATGTGCTGTCATCTGTCCTCACGCTGGGACCATCCTTGGGGTGCTGACAGAGAGCCCCAAACTGATGCCCAAAGCCTGATATTGCTTGGCTTTGTCTCTTTTGACTCTATTCTTGATTTCCTGTTTGCTGTTTTATTCAATTGAGTAATTCTGTGTTCAGAAACAGGTCCGTAGGACTATTTCTTGTCTTTTAAAAAATGTCATCCTTTATAACAAGAATCTTTGCCTTTGGGGATCTGAGCATGAAGACCCAGAATGGAAGGGCTCCTGTGCTGGATCCTGAGATGACCTTCATTCTGTGCACATGCCTTCATGCTTGCTAAGTCACTTCAGTCGTGTACGACTCTGTGTGACCCTATGGACTGTAGCCAGCCAGACTCCTCTGTCCATGGGATTCTCCAGGCAAGAAACTGGAGTGGGTTTCCATTTCCTTCTCCAGGGGCTCTTCCCGATCCAGGGATCGAGCCCGGGTCTCTTATGTCCACCTGCTTTGGTAGGCAGGTTCTTTACCACTAGCGCCACCACAGATATTCATCGGACATCACTTTGCCCAGGCTTTCTCTGGGGAAGAGAGATTAGGTGGGAAGGGAATACTTCTTTCAGACTGTGCGAATGAACACACGTTCTAACTGAACAGATAAAGAGCAGGCTTGTGTGCGAACACACGTTCTAACTGAACGGATCAAGAGATCAGGCTTGATTCGCACTCCAGGTCACTGGCTGCTCTGATTCTCACCATCCACGATTGCAGACACCCCTGAGGTACAGAGCTCGCGAAGGGGCGGGCATCGGCACTGATGGGGTGCCCCCTCTGGGTGGGGCATCGCTCCATTTCACCCTCACGGCAACACCAGGTGGGAACTGTCATTGCCATTTTGAAGGGGAACAAACCAAGGCTCTGAGACACGGAGGCCCTCACCCAGGATCACAGAACCAGCAGGTAGAGCTGCTCTTCAAAGTGGGGGCAGGCACTCCTGGACCCTCCCTGAATCCCATGCTCCCACGCCTCCCTCCCAGCCTGGGTGGAAGAAGGCACAGGCGACAAGCTCACATATCTCAGCCTCCCCATCCTCCTCCCAGGCCGATCCTTGTGGAGTACCTGGTCCCTTTGGCAGCAGGCGCTCGCTTTCCTCTTGAGGAGAGGGGGTGCTACCTTCCAGAACTCTGGGTCCCCTGAAGCCCTACAGTGGGATGAATACCTTGGCTCTCGCCCAGCTCAGCTGACAGAAGGGGCTCATTAATAACACAGGAGAGGAGACGGAGGCGGCCTTCGCCCAGTGATGCGCTGGGAGGTTGCCCATCTTAGCAGCACAGAAACAAGGGCTTATAGGGATTTCATCTGGAGGATCAACAGGGGATGGGTCTTCCCCATCTCCCCATCGCTTCTGGGTAGAGGATCTGACACCCTCGGGGCAAAGCCACTTGGACCAGGTACAGACAGTCAGGCCAGAAGCAGGAAGGCAAAGAGGATGGCGTAAGAGACAGGAGCCCTTTGGGGAGGGACGGGTTCGTCAGATAGGGCCTGGGGACCCGGTCTGGGGCCGGGGTGGACTGACGGGGCTGCCTGCAGTCCTGCGGCCTCTGGCCCCACCCTCCACCCCACCCTCTGAACTCTGCTGCCCAGCCTGACCAGCAAGGCGCTCTCCACCAGGCTCTGATGAAAAAGCCTTGGTGGTTGGCAGGAGAGGTTTTCTCAAACAGCTTCCATAGCAACCAGAGGGAACTGAGAGAAACAGCCCAACAGCTCCTGGTTGCTTAGCACATGCTGGCAAGTGGCAGTCATGCTCTGTACCTGCCCAAGGTGGAGGGGGTGAGAGTCGGGGAGGGGGAACAGGGAAGTCTGTGCAATTGTCTTTCCTCTGATTTTTCCTTTTTTTCTTTCTGTTTAAGGGGCTTGTGGTCAGAGTATAGTGAACACTTCAGGCCTGCAGCCTGCCTGCCTTCTCTTCCAACAACCCTGGCTCTCTTACTGGGAGGGGATCTCATTGAACATTCCACCTATTGAGTCCAAACTCTGTTCATCCCGACCCCTCGGGGGTCAGGGTGAGTCTCCAGGGGTCTGGTCAGTCCTGGGGAGAATGGACTTGTGAGCAGGCTCAGAGTTAAGTGGCCGGCGGGGCAGCCCAGGGCCTCAGATATTTGGACAGTGAGTTGGGGCAGAGATTCAGGTGAGTGAAGCTTCCTTGGCCCAGAGGACAGCACACTCGGTGAAGAAGGGCGCTGCTGTGGGGGCCTGGAGGGACCTCCTATAGCCTGGGTCTGTGGGTGGGGCTCTTTGCCATCTGGCTCCCATATCCTCCTTGAGCAGTAGCTTCCAGCTATGTTTGGGATCTGGGAGTCTCACTTTTTAAAAATTAATTAATTTTTAAGTTGAGTATAGTTGGTTTACAATGTCGTGTTAGTTTCTGGTGTACAGCAAAATGATTCAGTTATACATATATATGTATTTTTCTTCATGTTCTTTCTCATTATAGGTGTTACAAGATATTGAATAAAGTTCCCTGTGCTATCTGGTAGGTCCTTATTGTTTACCTATTTCACATATAGCAGCTTGATCTGCTAATCCTGATCTAGTTTATCCTTGCCCCCTCCTTTTCCTTGGGTAACCAGCAGTTTGCTTTCTATGACTGTGAGTCTGTTTTCTATTTTGTAAATAAGTTCATCTGTATCATAATTTACATTCCACATATAAATGATATCACCTGGTATTTGTCTTTCTCTGACTTGCTTCACTTAGTATGATAATCTCTAGGTCCATCCGTGATGCCGCAAATGGCAGTATTTCTTTCTTTATTATGGTTGAGTAATATTCCTATATATTACTATATACATAAGCTTCCTCAGTGGCTCAGCAGTGAAGACTCTGCCTGCCAATGCAGGAAACATGGGTTCGATCCCTGGGTTAGGAAGATCCCCTGGAGAAGGAAATGGCTACCCACTCCAGTATTCTTGCCTGGGAAATCCCATGGACAGAAGAGCCTGGTGGGTTACAGTCCATGGGGTCTTGAAGAGTCAGACATGACTTAGTGACTTAGCAACTGAATAACAACATGCACACACACACACACACACACACACACACCCCATATTCATCTGCTGATGGTTATTTTCATTGCTTCCATGTCTTGGGTATTGTAAACAGTGCTCCAGTGAACACTGGCACATGTATCTTTTTGAATTAGCACTTTCTCTGGATATATGCCCGGGAATGGGATTATTGCATCATATGGCAAGTCTATTTTTAGTCCTTTAAGGAGCCTCCATACTGTTCTCCATAGTGGTTGCACCAATTTACATTCCCATCCATGGTGTATGAGGGCTCCCTTCTGAGAGCCTAACTCCAATGACACTGTGGGCCAGCATGGTTTCTAGCGGTGGACAGCTCCAGGGCGGTGGCCTTCAAGGGGCCCAGCTGATGCTCCTCTCAAGTCCTCAAGGAGCCTGCAGCTTCTCCAGGTGGTCGCCCTCCTCATTCTTAGAGAGCAATCCTGGTTCCAGATGTACCATTTTCTCATGATGCCATCTTCCCCCTCAGTTTCTTAAATTGCAGATGTCTAACCTGAGTTGGGTTTCCCTCTTCTTTCATTTCTCATTGTCATCTGGCACAGTCTCTCTACCTTTCATGCCAGGAAGGCAGCAGGGTCAGGAGAGAAGCTGGGCAGATAGCTGGTTTCATCGTCAGGTTGCATTACAGCCTGAGAAGCCTTTGACATTGACCTCCTTTGCGGTAGGAGCAGTGTTTGACTCATCTAGGCATCTCAGTCCCTCGAGCTGGGAAGGCTCAGAGGAGTTTTGTCGAGTGAGAGGAAGAGGGAAGAGGGTCAGAAGGGATGGGGGCTGGTGTGAGCCTCCCCTGCAGGTAGGAGATGCGGCTGCGGAGGGGATGGTGAGAGCAAAGCTTGGAAAGCTGAGGGCTTGGCAGAGTTGATCTTTGGTGTTGGGCCAGGGGAGTGAATACGTGCAAGACCCCTTTCCTTTTTTACTCTATTTAAAACCAAAGGCCCTAGAGAAGGGCAGGGCAACCCACTCCAGTATTCTTGCCTGGAGAATCCCATGGGCAGAAGAGCCTGGCGGGCTATAATCCATAGGGTCAACACGATTGAGCAACTACACACACACACACACACAAAACCGAAGGACTTTGCTGGTTGTCCAGTGGTTAAGACTTCACTTCCAATGCAGGGGGTGCGTGTTCCATCCCTGGTCAAGGAGCTAGGACCCCAAATGTCTCTTGGCCAAAGAACTAAAACATAAACCAGGAACAAGATTGTAACAAATTCAATAAAGACTTTAGAAATGGCTCACATCAGAAAAGAAATCTTAAAAACACCTATGGCTGATTCATGTTGATGTATGGCAGAAACCAACACAATACTGTAAAGCAATTAGCCTCCAATTAAAAAAAAATAAATTTAAATTTAAAAAAGATAGATACCTAGCAAAAAAAAAAAATTAAACCGAAGGAAGTTCACAGCTTGCAGAACTGCCAGCCCATGGGTCGGGCCCAGAAAACAGTGCTATAAGCTGCCACTCTTATTTGGGCTGCCCCACGGCTGTATCAGCCTCTGCACCCAGGCCCTGCTGGTTAGGCTGGGGCTCCCTCCCCTGGGCCATCCTGTGGACTTGGACTGATGGTAATTCATCAGTCATCCATGCAAACCCCTGGGAGGGTCCTGGGCAGGTGGTTTCCGGGACACTTAGTTGGTTTCCATAAAGGTGGGTTTCCATGTGGGATGGAAAGGCAGAAAAGCCCACAGATGACCTGGTGAAAGCAAGAGCTTGGGGTTAGCCAGGAGGACAGGGTTCAAACGCTGGCTCTTGTCCTGGGCCAGCTGGGCTGCCTTGCTGGGGGCCGGTCCTTGAGAGTCAAACTCTTTATATGTAAAATAGGGATCACTGTCCCTGCTCTAGGGGCTGCTGTGAGGATTAGATCACATAATCTGTGTCCAGTCTTTGGTGGAAGGCCAGGTAGCGATCACAGGGAGTTTTGTGATATCACAGGTCATATAAAGGTCGAGCCATCCCCACCTACCCTCTGATCTGAACTTTGCGTGAGGGACAGTGGCCCAGGCTGGTGTTGTCCATAGCAGAAGGCAGGACAGCCAAGTGGCCCAGTTTTAGAGATGGCCCTTCTGTCTCCAAAAGGCAGTATCCTAGAGCCCAGAGTTCACATACCCAGGACCCTTCTCCTCCATCATCTCATTTCCTCTTCCTGCCTTGTGAGTTTCCAATGGCCCAGAGGCTTCCACTGTATGTTAGCTATGGGCTGGGCACTGAGCCTAGTGCTGGGAGAACTAAAACCAAACAGAAGAAAAAGCCCTCTAGAAACTCACAGAGGAGAAACCAGCATGCGGTACTGGGGCCTGGGGGTCAGGGCTTATAGCGGATGTCACTGGTGCCCACTTACAAGTGGCACAGTTAGAATTTAAACCTACATTGGTCTGGTCCCCAGTGGGGTGCTCTTAAGTATGTTTCACGGATTAAAAGACCCAGGCTTTGGACTTCCCTGGTGGTCCCGTGGTTAAGAATCCGCCTGCCAATGCAGGGGACATGGGTTCAATCTCTGGTCCAGGAAGATTCCACATGCTTTGAGGCAACTAAGCACATGCGCCACATCTCCTGAGCCTGCGTGCGGGCCCTACTGAGGCCTGCACGCCCTAGAGTCCGGGCTCCACAATAAAAGAAACCACGGCAATGAGAAACCCGGGAGCCGCAACTAGAGAGTAGCCCCCGCTTGCCACAACTAGAGAAAGCCTGCACCGAGCAATAAAGATCTAGTGCAGCAAAAAAAAAAAAAAAAAAAGGACTCAGGCTTTAATTACGGGAGGAATTTTTCTAACCCCAGCTCAGCTGACCCTGTGGATGGGACCAGGTCTCTCTGGAGAGGCAGTGGGGTAGCCGGGGGGCTGGGGGTCCCCCGGCCCCTGCTTGTCTCACGCTGCTCACAGACTAGCTCCCTAGAAGGTCTTGCTCGCAGAGTCCTCACTCTACTTTCATTTGCTATAAAAAACAAACGCTGGGAGTGGATTTAGTGCTTGTGAAATTTAAAAAGGCAAGTGCAGAGCTGGGAGGCATTTCCTTAAGCACGAAGTAATGAAGTGGCCGGCCTGCCCTCCCAGCGCGCCGCACATGGTTAGAATTAGCGGCAGCTGCAAAGCCATTCCACAGCCCCGCCGGGCCCTCCCCGGTGGAGAAGAGTCCTCTCGCCTCCTTTTTTTTTAAAGACTCCATTTCTCAGAGGAGTTTTAGGTTCACAGCAAAATTGAGAGGTAGGAACAGAGATTTCTCATATGCCGTCTGCTCCCCCGTCCACAGCCTCCCCCATTATCAGCATCTCCCGCCTGCCCCTAACAAGAGGCACACTTGTTATAATTGATCGTGACAAATCTACACTGACACATTGTGTTGTTGTTGTTGTTTAGTTGCTTCAGTCGTGTCTGACTCTTTGTGACCTTGTGGACTGTAGCCCGCCAGGCTCCTCTGTCCATGGGATTTCCCAGGCAAGAATACTGGAGTGGGTTGCCATTTCCTTCTCATGGGGTTATTTCCGACTCAGGGATTGAACTGCATTGGCAGCCAGATTCTTTACCACTGAGCCACCAGGGAAGCCCTACACTGACATTATAATCACCAAAGTCCATGGTTTACTTTAGAGTTCTCTCTCAGTGTTGTCCATTCTATGAGTTTGGGCCAAAGTGTCCAATGACACGTCTTCATCATTACAGAGCATTACAGACAAAGCAGTTTCACTGCCCTAAAATCTTCTGTGCTCCATCTATTCATACCTCTCTGCTCACAACCCCTGGCAACCACTGATCTTTTGATTGGCTTCACAGTTTTGCCTTTTCCACAGTATCATATAGTTGGAATCATATAGTATGCAGCCTTTATAGATTGACTTCTTTCACTTATATGCATTTAAGTTTCTTCTGTGTCTTTTCCCAGTTTAATAGCTCATTTCTTTTTAGTGGTGAATAATATTCCATTGTCGGCATGCACCATATTTTACCTACCATCCATTCACCTACTGAAGGGCATTTTGTTTGCTTCCAAGTTTTAGCAATTGTGAAGAAAGCTGCTAAAAACATCCATGAGCAGATTTTTGTGTGGACATAAATTTTTATCTCCTTTGGGTGTATAGCACGAAGCACAACTACTGGATCATGTGGTCAGAGGATGTTTAATTTCAGAAGATGAGATGGTTGGATGGCATCACTAACTCAATGGACATGAGTTTGAGCAGACTCCAGGAGACAGTGGGGGACAGAGAAGCCTGGCATGCTGCAGTCCATCGGGTTGCAAAGAGTTGGAGACAACTGAGTGTTTGAATAACAACAAATATTTAATTTTGTAAGAACTGCCAAACTATCTTCTGAAGTTTGGGCAATGGCTGAGCCATTTTGCATCCCCATCAGCAAAAATGAGAGTTCCTGTGACTCCATACCCTCACCAGCATTTGGTATTGTCAGTATCTGAATTTTGGCCATTCTCACAGGTGTTCCTAGTCCTCTTCATGAAGAGGGGAAGCCCTAATAGAGGTGGGGAGTGTGGGGGTCCTTCCATGTAGGGAGCATTTAGACACTTAATAGAACAAACTGTCATCTGTCATTGAAATATATTACCACTCCACTCACTCTCAATGATTCATTTAGAGTTTCATGTATTAACCAATCAATATATATATATACTCTACATTCATTCCTCTCATATTTACCTACCATAGGGAAATGACACTTCAAGGAATAAAAAAAACTCCTGTTAGGAGGAGCTCACATATTTGTGTGGTGACAGACACATAAAAAAATTGCTGTTCAGCAAAATAAGTGCCATTATGTAAAGATGCACAAAATGCCATTTGGCTCAGCATTTGCTGAGCAGAAGGGAAGATCCTGGTAGGCTTCAAGGAGGTGGTGTCCCTGAAGAATAGGTAGGAACAGATTCAGGGCTCACCATAGGAGGAACCCATAGCCTGGGGTGGTTGAGATATAGGAGGAAAGGCAGAGGGATAAGTAGGAGGCCCTTGACTCTGAAGAAAGCTGAATTTAAAAAGAAAAATTTAAGGGTAAGTATCCAGTCATCAGGGGCTTCCCCACTGGCTCAGTGGTAAAGAATCTGCTTGCAATGCAGGAGATGCAGGAGATGTGAGTTCCATCTCTGGGTCTGGGAAGATCCCCTGGAGGAGGGCATGGCAATCCACTCCAGTATTCGTGGAGAATTCCTCGAGAATTCCAAGGACAGAGGAGCCTGGCAGGGTTCATAGGGTCTCAAAGAGTCGGACATGACTTAAGTGACTTAGCACTCATATATCCAATCCAGGACACCCCTGAGTGCCATGTTTAGGAGCTCGGATCTTGCCTTGCAGGAAACAGGAGCCATTGGCAAGCTTTAACTTTCCTTTCCAGGCCAGAGAGGAGTCCCTGGGCTGGTCACTGAGAGACATTTCAACTCCCCTCGTCGGTGGCAGCTTGCATGAGAAAATTTCTTGGGGTCTAACATTTCAGCTGGTAAAGAATTCACCTGCAATGTGGGAGACCCCAGTTAGATTCCTGGGTTGGGAAGATCCCCTGCAGAAAGGATAGGCTACTCACTCCAGTATTTGTGGGCTTCCCTGGTGGCTTAGAATGTAAAGAATCCTCCTGCAATGTTGGAGACCTGAGTTCAATCCCTGGGTTGGGCAGATCCCCTGGAGGAGGGCATGGCAACCCACTGCAGTTTTCTTGCCTGGAGAATCCCCATGGTCAGAGGAGCCTGATGAGCTACAGTCCATGGGGTCGCAACGAGTCAGGCATGGTTGAGCAACGAACACAACACAGCAGGGGACTTCAGGGGTCTCTTGCCGAGGCCTGGCACCGTCTTGAGGCTGACGGCTCCCAGTTGGCTGGACCGTTGGCATTCTGGACTCTCAGCTGAATTTTCCTGCTTCTTTGGATTACATTCCCAAGCAGCTCCATACCTTGAGGACTCCATCTGGGAACTGGCTCCAGGGCTCGGGGGCCCTTCCCCAGCAGGGCACTGCCAGAAACATCTGCTCAGGCCAGGGAGCAAGACCTCTTGTTACCACTTGTCACTCTTCTCTCTATGTCTGTTCTTTAAGACAACAATTGTTGCTTCTGTTTTTCAAGGAAGATGCTATGGTCCACGGTGCTTTGGAAACCTTTTGGCAGGCCTGAGTCGTTAGGGTGGGACTCAGATGCCCCCAGGTCCTAGGAGGCCCTGGCATGCCAGTCACAGGGGATGCCAGCCTCGGGGCCTGCAGGAAGCTGCATGTGTGTGAGCGCCTGTGTGTACATGTGTGTGTGCACATGTGTACACATGGGGCATTTCTGAGCCTTGGTTGTTACTGAGAAGGGCATTGCCTTTATCACCATGTATTTTTAGGGCCCTTGTCACATAGAGTCGATCAAGTTCAAGGCCTGTTGTGGGTGCAGAAAGGATCCATTCTTCCCCTCATTGACAGTTCTCAGGGTCAGAGTGGCTTTGACCATTAGACACTAAATATATAGTGCCTAGAGTCTATCAGCTTTATAAGAGCCTATGGAAATGTTTGAGATCTGCAAAGTTTATTTGCTCCCAAATATGTAAAGAAGCAGCCAAATTGAATTTAATAAGCATTTAACTGGAAGTCTGTAAAACAAATAGCTGCAACTCAGTTCTTTTAGAATAATGTACTTTGGCAAGCCCGATTGCTATAGATTAAATGTTTGTGTCCTTCTAAAATTCATAGGTTGAAATCCTACCCCCTCAAGGTGATGGTATTAAGAGATGGGGCCTTTAGGAGTTAATGAAGTCATGAGGGTGGGGCCCTCAAAAGTGGGATTGGTGCCCTTATAAAAGAGACCTCAGAGAGCTCCCTTGCCCCATCCACCTGTGAGAAAATAAGGAGTTGGCCATGGAAACACATTTCTGCTGTCAATAAGCCACCTAGTCTGTGATATGTTGTTATAGCAGCCTGAATGGACTAAAGCACTGATGATCTATAGATATGTTCTTATTTTGGATGTGATGTTTGGAACTATTGTAGCTTTTTCATGACCATGAGGGGACAAGCCTTAGAATAAAAGTCTATCATTGAAGATTCAAAGCAGAAACATAGAAGGTGCCTGTGCCTGTGTTAATGTCGTTAGACTGCTGAATTAACCAACCTTGGAACTTCCTTACCTCTGGACTATTTACTATATGGCACAAAGTTTAATCTTTTACCTTTATTTTTAAAAACATTTTTAATGTGGACCATTTTTAAAGTCGTTATTGAATTTGTTACAGTATTGCTTCTTGTTTTATGTTTTGGTTCTTTTGCTGCAAGGTACGTGGGATCTTAGCTCCCCAAGCAGGGATCAAACCTGCAGCCCCTGCATTGGAAGGTAAAATGTTAACCACTGGGTCACCAGGGAAGTCCATATTTTTGTATTTTAAAAATTGTTTCAGCCACCTTTGGTTGAGTCTTTTACTTGTAGCCAAGAACAATAAAAATGATTCAGTGAGAAATATTCCATTTCCTCTGGGCTTTTGCATGTATTATTCTGATCAACAGACATAGGAATATTTTCTTATTCATCTGGTGAATTCTTACTTGTGCCTAAAAATCAGCTCAGATATTACTTCCTATAATAACTCTTCCCTAAATACTACTTGCCCAAAGAGTCTATCATTTCTTTCTTTGTGTGGTCACTGTACCTAGTCCTTACTTGAATTTATTGCACAGTATGTCATAGTATGGTGTCACCTCTCTCTTGGCACTTGAAGGCAGATGCAGGATTTTGTTTTCTCTGTTTCTCCATCTCTGAGCCTGATGCAGAATAAACTTCACTAAATAAGTGTTCAATTGAATCAAATCAAGTGGCACAATGTATGAGAAGTTCAATTAACTATAAAGCAAGAAACAACATGCGATAGTATTAAATTGATAAATGAAGCCACTAAAGTGTTAGTTGCTTTTTAATGTGCTTCATTCGATTAAACACGTACTTATTTAGCCACTGATACAGCTATCTGTGTAGCCAAAGGAAAACATGTTTTCTGACAGTCTCTCTCCTTCCAAAAACAGTTAAGGAGAAGCACATGGTCCAGCCTCCTCTCTGCATAGTTATTCCTCTTCTCCCCAACAGGCAGTGGGGAAAGAGGACTCTATGAATACTCTCAGGGAGACTTGCATTTAAGCCCAGATCGGCACTTGCTACAGACGACTTTGGGCAAGCCATATCACTCACTGTGCTTTTCACTTTAGTTCAGTTCAGTCACTCAGTCATGTCTGACTCTTTGTGACCCCATGGACTGCAGCATGCCAGGCTTCCCTGTCCATCACCAACTCCTGGAGCTTGCTCAAACTCATGTACATCAAATCAATGATGCCATCCAACCATCTCATTTTCTGCTGTCTCCTTTTCCTCCTGCCTTCGGTCTTTCCCCGCATCAGGGTCTTTTCCAATGAGTCAGTTTTTCACATCAGGTGGCCGAAGTATTGGAGCTTTAGCTTCAACATCAATCTTTCCAATGAATATTCAGGACTGATTTCCTTTAGGATAGACTGGTTGGATCTCCTTGCAGTCCAAGGGACTCTCAAGAGTCTTCTCCAACACCACAGTTCAAAAGCATCAATTCTTTGGCGCTCAGCTTCCTTCATGGTCCAACTCTCATGTCTACTCTCATGGCTACTGAAAAAGCCATAGCTTTGACTAGATGGACCTTTGTTGGCAAAGTAATGTCTCTGCTTTTTAATATGCTGTCTAGGTTGGTCATAGCTTTTCTTCCAAGGATCAAGCATCTTTTAATTTCATGGCTGTGGTCACCATCTGTAGTGATTTTGGAGCCCCCCAAAATAAAGTCTCTCACTGTTTCCATCGTTTCTCCATTTATTTGCACGAAGTGATGGGATTAGATGCCATGGTCTTTGTTTTTTGAATGTTGAATTTTAAGCCAGCTTTTTCACTCTCCTCTTTCACTTTCATCTGTGCTTTTAATCTTCTGTAAAATGGTGACTATCATTCTGTTTCATCCACCAAAACTGTCCTGAGACTCCTGGGAGGCCAAGGCTCTTTGTACACTGTTAGATGCTGTGCATCCTTTGAAGGAAGGTGACTAGCATCCGCCACCAAGGCTGCCCTTGGTCCTGTCAGCCTTCATATTAAACATGTCTTTTTATTTTGATGCTTTGACATCCAGGTCTTGCTGACTTGGAGGGACTGCCCCTCCCAGGGTTAGCCAATTCCTAGAGATTGTAACTGACTTACTGAGAGCACCTTTTATATGCAAACCAACAAACCCAGAGTTCACACCCCAACTACCTCCTCTATGGGGCTCTCACTCTTGTTGGCCATTATCCACCTGCCCTAATCATCCAAGGGTCAAGTCCTGTATAGCTGGGGACAGCCCTTATTCCCCAGAGCCTGCTAAAATTGTTAAAGCCAGCTAAACCTCAGCCTTACCTATTCCTTTCTCTAAAAACCACAGTCAAGATTCTTGCCCATGGTCTCTCCACATGCCCTCTGCCTCCTGACTTACCCTGATGCTTCTCTGTGTGGCCCTGCATGGTATGACATGTCCCCTCCTCTTGAGAACTGCGACAACCTATCATTTCAATGGCAGTCATCTTCTGATCTGTTGGCCTCACCATACCTGAAAAATGAAGATGTGTGCACGCTCATGGACTGTAATCCACCAGGCTCCTCTGTCCATGGAATTCTCCAAGCAAGAAGACTGGAGTGGGTTGCCACTTCCTTCTCCAAGGGATCTTCCCAGCTCAGAGATCGAACCCATATTTTTTGCATCTCCTGCATTGGCAGGTGGATCTTTTATCCTTGTGCCACCTGGGAAGACCTGAATAATAATAGCACATTTAGAAACAGCTCTATAAAGCAGGATGTTAGGTGGTAGAAATAGGTGAGAAGGAGTCACTCACTCCTTTCCTCTTTGAGAATTTGAGCATCAAGGAGTCTCTGAGTGGCAGAAACAAGAAAAACAGAGTCCCTTGCTTACTGGGCCTCATGGACCATTTAAACATCTTAGAATGTTAAAAAGGGAGGGAATCCTGGTTGTGAATCTGGTCCTTTCAAATCTTGATACCAAACCCCAGGTGTGCTCTGGAGTACTGCCTAGAATTCCCTAAGCATTGGGAATCCAGAGGCTTTGGGAACCTGAGGGAACTGGACCCTAGAACTTCCAAGCCTGGTCTTCAAGCTTAGAACCAAAGGCTGTGCTCTGGACTCCTGCACGTTCCTGGGGAGCCTGATTTGGGGTGGCAGGGGCTTGACTCTAAAGGCTCATTAGAGCATCTGGAGAAGGAGAGTACCTGGCAAGCCTGGTCCAACCTTGGCAGAAGGCTGACAGCCACTGCTGTCCCAGGCACAACGGAGGGCTCTCTCTGCTGAATATCTGTCGGGGGTGTCCCTGGAGCAGGGTCCTGGGAACCTCTGCTCCGGGGGCACTAAGGGGAAATGGATGGAGAGCAGGAGAGGAAGAAGCTTCTGGTCTCTTGGGTTCCATTGGTTTCACCAGCGCTGCTGGGAAGAGGGAGTGGTAACAACACTGCTGAATCCAGTCTTGCAGTTTGAACCCTGTCCTAACCATGGGCATGGCCTTCCTGGTGCCTGGAAACTGAGGTGGAGCTGGTTTGGGAAGAGCTTAAGCAGGAGCTTCCTAAACAAAGAGCTGAGGCTGATTCATCTTCTCCTGGATCTTTGTTGTAGAGTAAATATCAACCCAAATGGCAATTTGGAACAGAACTTCAGGAACTGAGCTCATCTGGGCCTCGCGAGTCCCAGGCCAAATTTAAAGGCATCTGGTGCTTCTTGAAGTGGCTTATCCTGGTTCTTCAAAGATGCCTCTCCAGCTGCCAGTCTTGTGGTGTCCTCTAGGACCTCAGTGCCCCAGCTTGCCTCTGCTGTGCCTGGTCCTGGGACTCTTCAGATGTGGCTGGCCACACTCCGGCCACTCCCCTTATCCTCAGGGGTGGCCAGTGGCCTCTTGGAGTCCATATCAAGCACAAGCGCCCGGTTCAGCCTCAGTGCCAAAGCGCATCCTTGGAGGGGAATAAACATGTTCTAATCAAAACAAAACACTTCCAAACGGGAGTTTCCTGTTGGAATTTCCTGGCAGCTCCCAACGCAGTGGTGATTATGGAAACACTCACTGCCTTTTTTTCTTTCCAATGGGTGTGCAAGGCATATACAATGATAGTCTTTGCCTTCCCTTTCTGGGCAGAGATGACAACTGTGGTTGTCAGAGGAGGCAGCCTGAAATCTGATGGTCTCTAGAGGAGCTGCTGCTCTGGGCCACAGGAGAAACTAAAGGTGCCTGCCCACTCATCTGGCTTAACGGTCTGCATTTTCCTCTTCTAGAAACTGGTGAGAGCTAGAATAACTTACAAGCATCTAGGTGTCATCTTTAATGCTTCTCTATCTCATCACATGCCATTGGTGACCAAGCCCCATGTATTGACTCCCTCAAAATTTTTCTCTGGGTCTCCATCACCTTCTGGATTGAAGCTCAATGTCCTCAGCACAGCCAGCAGGGAGATTAGTGACCCAATCACTGCCTGCCTCTACATCTCAGCTCCTGTATTCCCATCCATGCCTCGTGTCCCAAACTCACAAGCCTACTTCATCCTCCCGTGGTGTTGCCCTGAAATAGTCTTTCCCTAGGGCTGTTTACCATGTCACTTCCCCCAGGGCTGCCATAGCATAGCACTGCAAACTGAGCAGCTTAAGCAGAAGACATTTATCATCTCGGTTCTGGAGGCCAGAAATCTGAGGTCAACATGGCAGCAGGGCCATGCTCCTCCTGAAGGTACTTCAGAAGGATCTGTTCCAGGCTGGTTTGCTCATAATCCTTGATGCTGCTTATTGTGTTGACACACCACGCTAGTCTCTGCCGTCATATTCATGTCACTCTTCCTGTGTGTATCTGTGTCCAGACTCACTCTCTCTACTAGGATACCCATTGTACTAGACTGTGAGCTTCCCAGGTGGTGCAGTGGTAAAGAATCTGCCTGCCAATACGCGAAACACAGGTTCAATTCCTGGGTTAGGAAGATGCCCTGGAGAAATAAATGGCAACTCACTCCAATATTCTTGCCTGGAAAATCCCATGGACAGAGGAGCCTGGTGATCAATAGTCCATAGGGTTGCAAAGAGTCACAAAGAGTTTGTGTCTGTGTCCAGATTCACTCTCTTTATAAGGATAGCCATCATACTGGATAAAGCCTATCCCAATCTCATTCGATTCCTGGGTTGGGAAGATCTGGAGAAGGGATAGTCTACCCACTCCAGTATTCTTGGACTTCCCTTGTGGCTCAGCTGGTAAAGAATCCACCTGTAATGTGGGAGACCTGGATTCAATCCCTGGGTTGGGAAGATCCCCTGGAGAAGGGAAAGGCTACCCAGTCCAGTATTCTGGCCTGGAGAGTTCCATGGACTGTACAGTCCATGGAGTCACAAAGAGTCGGACACGACTAAGTGACTTTCACTTCACTAATCTCATTTTAACTTCATCCCCTCTACAAAGAACCTATCTCCAGGGACTCCCCTGGTGGTCCAGTAGTTAAGAACTTACCTTCCATTGCAGGGGACGTGGGTTTGATCCCTGGTAAGGGTACTGGGATCCCACATGCTGCTCTGCATTTAGAGAAACCCATGTGCTGCAATGAAGACCCAGCACAGCTAAGAAAAAAAGAACCTATCTCCATGTAAGGCCTTGTTCTGAGGCACTGGGTGAGGGGAAGGGGCACAATTCAACCCATAGCACTTTCCTTTCATGACTTTTCCTTCCTCATTTCCCTTCGGTTCTCTTTCTACCCCATGGAAGAATCAGCCATCCCCTCCTCTATGCTCTCATTGGATCCTGTCTGAAAGATCATCAGGACCAATAACTTGCCTTTAGACTATGCGCATATTTCCCTTATTAGATGGTCAGTTCCTTAGAGAGAGGGTCGATCTGTTCCTCCTCTGAATCCTCAAGGCCCAGAAGAATGCCAAGTGCATGGGTGGTGCTTGGTATTTGCTTGCTGAATAGGTGAGGGGACTGAAGGCATGAGATTCTTTGTGAAGAAATCAATTGAAGCTCGCCCACCTGAGTTCCCTGGAGACCCCCACCATCAGTTTGTTAATGCTGCTTGGTCTCCCTTCTGTCAATCATTTCCACCACTGACTGAATAATCTTTATAAAATACAAAACTGATTACATTATCCCTTGGGGGCAATGACTTGACATCCCTATGGAATTAATTCAACAGTAGTGCCATGAAGTACTGTGTACGTCTTGCATGGTCGCTATTACTTAGCAAAATTATTATGCAGATCATGATGCATCCACTTAATGGAGTCTTATCTAGTCATTTGATGTGTGAAACAATTGTCGTTGGCAAAGAAAAGAAAGAAGCTGGGTGCGGCCTCCTGCTAATAGCTAGCAAGGAAACAGAGACCTCTGTTCTGCTGTTATGAGGAACTGAATTCAACCAACAGCCTGCCAGAGGCTGGAGGACAGTCTCCCCAGCCTCTAGATAAAGACCTGGCTGACATCTTGACCTTGACCTGTTCTGTAAGCAGAGAACCCAATTGAGCCTAACTGGACTTCAGACCTAGCAGAACTGTGAGAGGAAATAAATGGGTGTTATTTTAAGCCACTGAGTCTGTTATGTTACTGTTATAATTGCATAATTGCTCTACAGCAGTAGAAAAATGATACAAAGTGGGATAATCACTTAAAAAAAAAAAAGAAATCGAAAATTGAAAGAAAATCTGTCAGCACATTAACAGTGGTTGCCCATGGTGATTGTTTTCCTGCTTGTTCATTCTTTAGCAACCTTTAGAAGCGCTTTACATGGGCAGGCTCCACTTCTACAACAAGCAAACATATTTGTCTCAGCCTTCTTTTGCTTAGGAAGATCTAGGTTTCTCAAGGACAGAGGCTGATTGAGCATTGAGTCTTGGGCAGTAGGTATTTGAATGAACAAATTCAGCTTTCCAGGCCAAGACGGGCTTGCATTTCCAGGCATGATATGATCTCTAATTCCAATAGTACCTCTGAAACTTCAGTGTTATTATGTCCAGTTCAACAGGTGTGGAAGTGGAGACCCCAGGCGGTTGAGTGGCTTCATCTAGGACCTCTCATTTAGTAAGCATGGAGTCTGCATTTTGAACCCAGGTTTGTCTATAGACCACGTGCATATGAGCCCAGTCACTCAGTCATGTGCCGCTCTTTGTGACCTCGTGGACTGTAGCCCACCAGACTCCTCAGTCCACAGGATTTCCCAGGCAAGAATACTAGAGTGGGTCACCGTTTCCTTTTCCAGGAGATCTTTCTGCACCCAGGGATCATACCCACATCTCCTGCACTGGCAGGTGGATTCTTTACCACTGAGCCACCTGAGAAAGCCCAGGAGCTGGAGAGCCTGGGGCAAATGGCCAGCCCTTGTTCCTAGGGGCTCCTAGCCTGGTGCAGCCCAGCAACTGCAGCTCCAGCTCTCAGTGCCCCTCTCTGCCTGGCTCCCAAGGCTGGACCACAAGTAGAGGGGCTTGTTTCATCTCTGATGTGCTCTGACCTGTGCCAGGTTAGCTGTGCCCTCCAGAGGCCTGAACCTTCCCTATATCTTCACAATCTGGACCAGCCAACTCTGTGAGAAGGGCCCCGACGGCCCTGGGAGGCCCCGTGCAGTGCTTGAGAGAGGTGCAGCACTTCTGCCTGACTCACCATAACTCTATGCCTGTGTTTACAACAGACTTTAAACAATTCTTATGCTGTCGACAACCCCCCACCAAAAGGCAGCTGCAAAACCCCTCCTTCCTGAGCTGACATCCCTGTTTAGAGAGGGGCATCCGGGCTTTTCTCTTTCCTCTCTCTCTCTCCTTTAAAGTGAGATTTGAAAACAGCAGAGAGCTCTCCCAGTCCAGAGCCAAAGCTGGCCTTTTATCACTGGGAGGCCCTGCAAGAACCATTTGGAGCGTCTACTTCCTGTCCAGAGAGGAAGTGGCTAGGTCTTGACCTCGGACATACTCTCATTCCCAATCATTTTCCAGCCTGGAATGCAATGATTCAGTTTCCATTTATAAAGTGAAATTAGTGCCTGTTGAATACTCGGCATGAAGGAGGGGGTAGGAAGAAGGAAATGAAAACCCCTTCCAAACAATTCTCCCCTGTTTAGCTTGGAGCCCGCTCTGTGGTGGAAGGATTTCCTTATGTTCAAGGTGTTAGCAGCCTCTGTCAGGAAGGGCCCTGCTTCATTCTCTTCTGCAGTTAAAAAAAAAAAAAAATGCTGGAGTGGAACTTGGCAGAGGCTTGGCTGCAACTGAATCTCATGTTTCCATAGCACTTTGAGCTTTTCAGAGAACTGTCACATGCATTGTCTGTACACATCCTCAGAACACCTCTGGAAGGTGGGAAGACATGAATATCCTCATGTAACTTTCTTTGCAAAGTGTTAATTCTCAGAGTTTCTGTGAGAAGGCCAGGGAGACGGTGGTGGTTTGGGGTGCATGGCCGGATCAGGGAGTCAGGTGACCTGGTTTCTGGGGCTTGTTGGGTCTCTATTTCTTTGTGCATCTCTCTGGACTTTGTTTAACTGGTCTGTGACATGGGATAATAATACAGAGTCGTTGAGAGTGTACAGCTTACATGTGTGAGGAGGTAGGTTGATAGTTTGGTGGCATTTTCTTGCATGAATCAATGGTTCTAGGTGAGTGTCTCCTTGGAACCCTGGAGAGAATCCTGAGAGAGCTGAGGAGTGGGACTAGAGAGACCCACTCATGGCCAAGGCTTGGTTTATTAAGGGACTGATGGATAGAGTGGAGGTACCCATGGGACACACCAAGAGACCACAGGAGCTCTGAAATCAGATCCAGCATCCCTGCCTTACCATTAAGGACATGAACCTTGAAGGCTGTGGACAGTGGCATGTGGAAAGGTCTGGAGAACAAGGTGAGGTGCCCAGGGACTGAGAAAGGGGCTCAGATGTGCAGAGAAACCAAGAGACCCCCAGGGAGAAGTGTCATCAGCAGATCTTGCTGTATAGCCTGGATAGCTAGAGGGACAGGATTCAGGAAAGTGGGTGGTTGGGCACCCCCAAAGCTGATAGCTTTAAGTCACTTTACCAAGGTTTTGGCTAATAAGTGGTGAATTCAGGGTTCAGAGGTCTTCTTGCCAGTCCTCAAAATCTCCTCTCTATGCCCCTCTCCCCAGCCTGCTGAAACAAGGACACAGATAAAGTGTGCTGCCTGATTGCATGTTCATTCCTGGAGGGCAGACCCCAGGGTTGGGGGTACTGTGGGGACTCTTCTATGGCTCCTGTGTCACGCCACTGGAAGCTTCTACAGAAGGGTCAGCCTGGCGGGTGGCATGGGACCCCGGGCCCTTTTGGATAATAACATGGGAGAGCCAGGTGGGAGGGGGCCCGGGCAGCCAGAAGGGTTGATTCCAAGGACTGGGGTTCTTCCAGGTTTGCTCCCTACACTTAGGCTACTGGGTTTCCCAACCCTGACCCAAATTCTGCTTTTCTCACAGGACCAGCTGCTCAGAACAGGAAGCAAAAGGGCAGACAGCAGCTGGCAGTTGTGGGGCTGGGCAGGGGCTGTGTATTAGCGGGCCCAGACCGGATCACCAGAGACCAGATCCATCGGCCGACCACCTCCCGCCCCCAGGAGGAGCACACCCACCCCCAGGGCACAGGGTCCTTAGCACTGTGTGCTTCAGCCCATCTGACCTGGGTTGCTCCCTGGCCTTTGTCCTCCAGGCCAGGGAGACCTGCCTGCCTTCTTTCTTCATTTCCTTCTTTATCTTGGGAAATTCAGTGTGTTCTTGAAAATACAGGCCAGGACACCCCACCCCTCCTTGCCTGACCCTGATCCCTGCTCTCCCTTGGCCAGCCTTTCTCTTAAAACTTGGCACTTTATTGTGATTTTATAGCTATGTTTCACTTCTCCTGCCAGGTTCAAGGTGAGGAGTGGAGGGCCAGACCTCTCTTATTCTCCATTTCTGGTTCCTTTTAAAATTGGTCAAATAAGGGGAATTCCCTGACTGTCCAGTGGTTAGGACTCTGTGGTTTCACTACTGAGGAGTCGGGTTTGATTCCTGGTTGGGGAACTAAGATCCACAATAAAATAAAATAAACCAGGTGGAAAATACTCATCAATTTGCTAATCCTGGACATAGGATTAGATCCGGAGCTTTGGGCTGTGCTAACCCCACATTCTGCTCTAGGACTACCACTCTTGGGCATCCAATGCTCATCAGCTTTAGTTTGAACTATGTGACTTTGAACTGTGCCTTAGTACCAGATTAAGTGTGACAGAGTGGGGAAAAAGAATGTTGAGGACACCTTGTGGGTTTTGGTTTGGGTAAGGGAATAGAAGGTGGAATGCCATCCTCCAAAGATAGGAAATACAGGTGGAGTCATAGGTTTTGGCTGGGGAAGAGAAAGACTCCTGGACTATATTTGGTCAGAGTCCAGCTTTAAGTCATACCTCCTCCAGTGTTTCTGGAATCATAGATTTTCTGATGGAACACATTCAATCAGTTCAGTTCAGTTGCTCAGTTGTATCCAACTCTTTGTGACCCCACGGACTGCAGCATGCCAGGCTTCCCTGCCCATCTCCAACTCCCGGAGCTTACTCAAACTTACATGCATTGCATCGGTGATGAGATCCAGCCATCTCATCCTCTGCCGTCCCCTTCTCCTCTTGCCTTCAACCTTTCCCAGCATCAGGGTCTTTTCAAATGAGTTGGTTCTTTGCATCAGGTGGCCAAAGTATTGGAGTTTAATCTTCAGCATCAGTCCTTCCAATGAATATTCAGGACTGATTTCCTTTAGGATCGACTGGTTGGATCTCCTTGCAGTTCAAGGGATTCTCAAGAGTCTTCTCCAACACCACAGTTCAAAAGCATCAATTCTTCAGTGCTTAGTTTTCCTTATAGTCCAACTTTCACATCCATCTATGGCTATTGGAAAAACCATAGCTTTGACTAGACAGACCTTTGTTGACAAAGTAATGTCTCTGCTTTTTAATATGCTGTCTAGATTGGTCATAGGTTTTTTTCAAAAGAGTAAGCATCTTTTAATTTCATGGCTGCAGTCACCATCTGCAGGGATTTTGGAGCCCGCCAAAATAAAGTCTCTCACTGTTTCCATTGTTTCCCCATCTATTTGCCATGAAATGATGGGACGGGATGCCATGATCTTAGTTTTCTGAATTTAAGCCAACTTTTTCATGCTCCTCTTTCATTTTCATCAAGGGGCTCTTTAGTTTTTTTTTCACTTTCTGCCATAAGGGTTGTGTCATCTGCATATCTGAGGTTATTGATATTTCTCCTGGCAATCTTGATTCCAGCTTGTGCTTCATCCAGCCCAACATTTCACATGGTGTACTCTGCATCTAAATTAAATAAGCGGGGTGACAGGCTTGACGTACTCCTTTCCTGATTTGGAATCAGTCTGCTGTCCCATGTCCAGTTCTAACTGTTGCTTCTTGACCTGCATACAGATTTCTCAGGAGTCAGGTCAGGTGGTCTGGTATTCCCATCTCTTTCAGAATTTTCCACAGTTTGTTGTGATCCACACAGTCAAAGGCTTTGTCATAGTCAATAAAGAAGAAGTAGATGTTTTTCTGGAACTCTCTTGCATTTTTGATGATCCAACAGATGTTGGCAATTTGATCTCTGGTTCCTCTGCCTTTTCTAAATCCAGCTTGAACACCTGGAAGTTCACAGTTCATGTCCTATTGAAGTCTGGCATGGAGAATTTTGAGCATTACTTTGCTAGCTTGTGAGATGAGTACAATTGTGCGGTAGTTTGAACATTCTTTGGCATTGCCTTTCTTTGGGATTGGAATGAAAACTGACCTTTTCTAGTCCTGTGGCCACTGCTGAGTTTTTCAGATTTGCTAGCATATTGAGTGCAGCACTTTCACAGCATCATCTTTTAGCTTAACTGGAATTCCATCACCTTCACTATCTTTGTTCATAGTGATGCTTCCTAAGGCCCACTAGACTTCATATTCCAGGGTGTCTGGCTGTAGGTGAGTGATCACACCATCTTGGTTAACTGGGTCATGAAAATCTTTTTTGGATAGTTCTTCTGTATATTGTTGCCACCTCTTCTTAATATCTTCTGCTTCTGTTAGGTTCATACCATTTCTGTACTTTATTGTGCTCATCTTTACATGAAATGTTCCTTTGATATCTCTAATTTTCTTGAAGAGATCTCTAGTCTTCCCCATTCTATTGTTTTCCTCTATTGCTTTGTATTGATTGCTGAGGAAGACTTTCTTATCTTTCCTTGCTATTCTTTGGAACTCTGCATTCAGATGGGTATATCTTTCCTTTTCTCTTTTGCCTTTAGCTTCTGTTCTTTTCTCAGCTATTTGTAAGGCCTCGTTAGACAACCATTTTTTTCATTTCTTTTTCTTGGGGATGGTCTTGATCACTGCCTGCTGTACACATTGGGATTTCTCTACCATATACATACTAACTCATACCAGTAGTGTCCACCACACATGCTGAATTTACCAACCCAAGTCCTACAGACACCTTAAAGAGCACCATCCCTGCACTGAAGTCATCTTTAGTGCATCTTTATCACAATATTGTCATTGCCCCAGCATCTAATGTTCACACCTGTGCAGATACCTGAGCTGAGTCTGAGGACAAGAAGAGACCATATTATGTGTTGCATAAGTATGAGGCTAGATTTGAAGGGCAGATAGAATTTAGTGTGCATATGTGCTAAGTTGTTTCAGTTGTGTCCGACTGTTTGTGACTCTATGGACTGTAGTCCACCAGGCTCTTCTGTCCATGGGATTCCCCAGGCAAGAATACTGGAATGGGTTGCCTTTTCCTCCTTCAGGGGATCTTCCTGACCCAGGGATCAAACCTGTGTCTCTTATGTCTCCTGCATTGGCAGGCAGATTCTTTACCACTAGTACCACCTGGGATGCTACGATAGAATTTAGGGATGTGTCCTAAGACTCAATTGGGTTAATGTAGGAAGAGAGGTTGAAAAGGTATGGGGATGAGTTATTAGAAAGATTCTGAATAGACTGCCTTCTGCCCTTCCCACTGGGAGAGAGCTGGAACATACAGGCTTGGGGGTTTCTGACAGTGATGACTGGCCTGGGCTCCCAGGATATGTGTCAATGTTTACCATGTAACGAGGAAAACATCCCCCCATCATGCCCACCCCATGACCTTGGCTTAGGCTTCATCTACAATTGTAAGAACTGATGATACTTACAGAAGTTTTTGTCTCTAAATCATAAATACAATAGACATGCTTCCCAACTCATTTGAGTGGGCCACAAGCTTTTTCTGAAAACAAGGAAATATTAAAAAAAAAAAAAACAGATATATCCTACTGTTTTCCTAAGAAACAAGGAAATAACTCTGTTTATATATGATCATTTCTGTGACTGATTGCCTTGTGTAGAAAATTCCTGCAAGGATAAAGCTCTGAGTTGTGTGTGAGTTTCATTCATGCTTTTACGCAGGCTTTAGTTGAGTCATTGCATTCAGTTCAGTTCAGTCACTCAGTCGTGTCTGACTCTTTGCAACCCCATGGACTGCAGCACACCAGGCTTCCCTTTCTATCACCAACTTTTGGAGCTTGATCAAACTCATATCCATCAAGTCGGGGATGCCATCCAACCTTCTCATCCTCTGTCTTCCTCCTCTCCTCCAGCCTTCAATTTTTCCCAGCGTCAGGGTCTTTTCAAATGAGTTAGTTCTTCTCATCAGGTGGCCAAAGTATTGGAGTTTCAGCTTCAGCATCAGTCCTTCCAAAGAATATTCATTCAGGACTGACTTCCTTTAGGATTGACTGGTTGGATCTCCTTGCAGTCCAAGAGACTCTCAAGAGTCTTCTCCAACACCATAGTTCAAAAGCATCACTTCTTCGGTGCTCAGCCTTTTTTATAATTCAACTCTCACATCTATACATGACTACTGGAAAAATCATAGATTTGAATAGATAGGTCTTTGTTAGCAGAGTAATGTCTCTGCTTTTTAATATGCTGTCTATGTTGGCCATAGCTTCTCATCCAAGGAGCAAGCATCTTTTAATTTCATGGCTGCAGTCATCATCTGCAGTGATTTTGGAGCCCAAGGAAATAAAGTCTGTCACTATTTTCATTGTTTCTCCATCAATTTGCTAAGGAGTGATTGGGACAGGATGCCATGATATGTCATAATATGTCTCTATTACAGTTTATTCATCTATACTCATATTGTTTTTTTTTTTATTTGACTGTGCTGAATCTTCACTGCAGTATGAAGAATCTTTAGCTGCAGCATATGGGATCTAGTTCCCTGGCCAGGACCGTTGCATTGGGAGCACTGAGTCTTAGCCACCGGACTACCAGGGAAGTTCCTACATTCATATTGTTTTATATTGAAGTTTCTCCCTTGATTTTTCTTTTTATGGAATCTACTTATAAATTTTTCTTTGGATGTGTATGTGTGTGTGTGTGTATATATATATATATATATATATATATATATATATATATATATATAATCTGCATATGGGCTTCCCAGGTGGCTCAGTGGTAAGGAATCTGCCTGCCAATGCAGGAGCCACAGGAGACGTGAGTTCAATCCCTGGGTCAGGAAGATTCCCTGGAGAAGGAAATGGCAACCAGTCCAGTATTCTTGCCTGGATAATCCCATGGACAGAGGAGCCTGGTGGGCTACAGTTCATGGGGCCACAGAATTGGACATGAATGATCATGTAACACTCACTCAATCTGTATATCTATATATATGTATGTCTGTATATGTATTTGTATGTATAGATAGATAAATAGGACTTTTGGATCATAAGGTGTGTCTATCATCAGTTTTGCTAGATATTGCCAAAAAGTTTGCATGTACTTACAACAGTAGAAATGAGTTCCACCTGCTTATCATCACCAATACTTAATGCTGTCAGACTTTTTATTCCTGCCAGATTGTTGAGTGTGAGATGGACAGTCTCTCATTTTCACATGACAGGCGTCATGTGCTGGCCTTGGAGTCCCTTTCCTATGCATCTCTCCTGTCCACGCAGCACACACACCCCACCAAGGCAATACTGTGCTGCTGTGCTGAAATGGATATTCATTGCTAGCCTTTAGTGAGTGTTTGCTTCTGCTGGACACTCTCCTATGTTCTTTTCACAAATTATCTTACTTAATGCTCACAATAACCTAAAAGAGGGAGAAAGCACTATCTCCATCTTACAGATTTTTTTCTTCATTCGTTTACTCATTCAGGAAAATTTTGTTGTTACTGTTCAGTCGATCAGTTGTGTCCAACTCTTTGTGACGCCATGACCTGCAGCCTGCCAGACTCCCCTGTCCTGCACTATCTCCCAGAGTTTGCTCAAATTCATGTCCAATGAGTCAGTGATGCTATCTAACCATCTCACCCTCTATCGCCCCCTTTTCCTCATGCCCTCAATCTTTCCCAGAATCAGTGTCTTTTCCAATGAGTTGGCTCTTCCCATCAGGTGGCCAAAGTACTGGAGTTTCAGTTTCAGCAAAATTCAGAGACACTATTCCGGACCGGCTGCAAATGGAGTAGAACCTCAGACTTCCTAAAAGAGGCAGAGTCTGATGTGGCCCTGTGATGCTCTTGTCGGCCAAGATCCAACGTCCCCTCCAGATAACAACCCACATTCCCACTGCGATGGCTACTTTCCCTGGAATGTGTGGCCTTTGTGGAAGGATAAACCAAGATAAAAACATCCCAGTCTTGAAGCTTATGGTCTGGATTTTCCCTGTCCTGCCTATAGAGCAGGGAACAGGGCGTTAGATGCTGTCTCCGCAGTCTTTGAATCCCAGTGGCTCCTGAGTGAGTGGGTGAGGGCCAAAGGGAGAGGTTTCAGGCCCCTCAGGTGGCCCGGGTGGGCAAAGCTGCAGAAAAGGGCATCTCTGACCTTCTCCGCTGTGAGGGAGCCGCTGCATGTCCTGCCTTCTACTTCCCGAGCTTTGGAGCTCCATCTGCTCATTCCCTAGTCACCTGTCCTCTATGTGCAGTTCCTGACATCCTTCTAAGAAAGTGCCTTCTGAGGTTCCTGCATGCGTGCAGGCTGAGTTGCTTCAGTTGAGTCTGACTCTTTGTGACCCCATGGACTGTAGCCCGCCAGGTTCCTCTGTCCACGAAATTCTCCAGGCAAGAATACTGGAGTTGCCCTGCCCTCCTCCAGGGAGTCTTCCTAACCCAGGGATGGAACCCGCGTTTCTTATGTCTCCTGCATTGACAGGTGGGTTCTTTATCACTAGTGCCATCTAGGAAGCCCAAGTGGTTATAGAAGGAATGAAATGAATGAGAGAGTGAATGAATGCAGAAGACCCTCAGGTGATGCTCAAGACTGCCTTCCCCCAAAACCCTGATGCCCTCCTAACAGCATCGATTACTCACAAGTTCTCTTTGGCATGTCTGTCCGCCCACCAGGCGTTAAGGCCCATGAAGACACATCCAGTGCCTGCAGGCTCCCTCTATGTCCCCAGCTCAGGGCACAGAGGTGGACTCATTGTTGGCATTTAATAAGCATTTGAATTAATTACATAGGACCTCATGGATTACCCAGAGAGGACAGAGGGTGGTAAGTAGACATGTGTCTTGTGAGCACAGATGTCTGAACTGGAGCCTTGGCCCTGCTGTTCACTGCATGACGGAGGCCTATCCCTCACCACGCTTTCTTGCAAAATGAGATGTTGGTCTCTGAAAACCTGTTTCTGGAACTTCCACAGCAGCTCTAACTCCATGGAAATGACTCTGAGCTCCTCAAGGTCAAGGACTGTATCATTTGGATCCTGTCCCAGCACCCAGCAAAGTCAGCAGTTAGACATCATTAGTGAATGTCTACCCACCTAAAAGTTCTTGCAGCCCAGTTTCTGCACTACGACCTCCTTGGGAGACAAAAGCATCTCCAGGTCAAATTTGTGTCCTGTGAGTAGGGAACGGCGCTTACTTATTCAACTGGAAATGTTGATGTCAGGACCTGCGCCTGACACCATGCAGAGAGAGGCAAAAACAGCTTGATTTCTGCCCTTGGGGAGCTCCCTGTTGGGATGAGAAAGGAAGAGGGTCTCAGGATTCAGAACAATGCAGTGAGATGAGCACAGAGCAGGAGAAAGTTATTTTCTCCCGGCTATTGGCCTATGGGTTTCCTGGTGGCTCAGTGGTAAAAAATCTGCCTGCAATGCAGGAGATCTAGGTTTGATTCCTGGTCTGGGAAGATCCCTTGGAGAAGAAAATGGCTACCCACTTCAGTATCCTTGCCTGGAAAATCCCAAGGACAGCGGAGCCTGGTGGGCTACAGTCCATAGGGTGGCAAAAAGAGTGGGACACAGCTTAGTAACTAAACAACCAGAGGTCTATGGGCTGATTTTATATCCCAAGGGAAAATTATCTGGTCCTTGGAAATTCCAGAAAAATATATTTGTGTTAGGAAAAACCTCTCTGGGTTTAGGGAGTCATTGGCAACTTTCCTTGGCAGGGTGATATCTTTACCAGTTGGAAATTTGTGTCTTGAGTGAGGGCAGAGGCTGCTGTCATGACAACAGGGCTTGACTCCTATCCCAGGTGCAGAGTCCCCTCAAGGGCCCAAGTAGCCAGGGAGGCAGCTTCGGGGGCTCCATGATGGAATATGGACCACTGGTACATTGTTGGACCTTCCCAATAATCCCATACAGTCCATAGCATTGTGAAGAGTTGGACTTGACTGGAGTGACTTAGCGTACATGCACATAACCATTTTATGAGTCTACTATACACCAGGGGTTTTTTTCAGTCCCTCACAGTAACTGGGTTGTGCACCCATCTCGGCTCAAAGCTAGAGAAACAAGCATTTCTAGTAACAGAGGGACTTTGCATAAACAAGAGCGATCGATTCTGCAGTGGAGAAATTAATGAAACTTTTTAACAGGGATCTAATTGCGTGTCTTCACACCTTCTGTCGCCAGCTGAACATTGCATCCTGGGCTCCAGATTGGCCCTCTCTGGTGTTGCTCGGGTAGAGGGAACACAGGGTGGCTGCTGCTAAATTTGGCGTGTTTGGGAACAACATTGAGACAACGTGGGTGCATGAGAAAGGAGTTTGGGGGCATCTGTCTGAAGCCCCGCAGGCTGGGCGTGGGGCAGGCGTACCACGCCTTCACGTGGCCCTGACCAATTGCTTCCCGCGGTTGCTAGGAGGGTCCTTAGGACCAGTGGTCTCTGCTGGGGGTCCTTGGGAATCTTTGGTGACAGCAATGGCCAGGGTAGCAATGACCTACATGGCTTACAAACCACTAGGGAAGCAAGGGAGGAGCTGTGACGGGGACGCCTCTGGAGGAAGCTCCAACCTGAAGGTGATGAACTTGACCCAAAGCTGGGGAAGGTTTCCTGGAGGAAAAGGGGATTTGCAAGATGGGGCAGATGATAGTACTAAGAAGAGGGGTGTCTTCTAGGAGAGGAAGCCACTTGTGCTGCAGACACGGGTGTGGGTTGTTGGGGTCAGGGAGAGGCTGAAGTCAAAGGAGTCCCCAGGAGCCCTGGCCTTCGGGTCCTTTGCTTCCGTTTTCTCCATTGTTCCATCCGTCCTCCTGCATCTTGCCTCGCGGAACCCAGGCCCTTTGCCTGCTGTCCCTTCCTGTGTCCTTGGCCCCTTCTTCCTGCTCTGAGGAGTCACTGAGAAGTCAAAGCTTCCCCTCCGCCCTCAAGTCACTCACGACCTAGCACAGGAGATGTTAGAAAATGGCTCTTGGCAATTCACTGTGGTAAGCTAGAAAATGATGGAAAATCCAGAGAAAGCGGCTCACTCTGTCCTAGAGTTTCAGACCAGGCTCACAGGGCATGGATAGTGGAGTCGGGAAGGTGTTAGGATGAGAGGGGGATGTTTCTGAGCAGAGAGAACCAGCTTTGCCAAGGTCAAAACCTTGGGATGTTCAGGGCTGGGAGGATGTTCAAGGGGCTGGCGGCTGCTGAGGTTTTGTTTGAAGTTAGGGTGCTATGGGTTGGGGCCAATGATGGCACTCAATGCAGAAAGACCTTTCTTTAGTGGAACCCCTCCTGGCTGAGTGCTTACCACAGACCTGACAAGATGGGTCTGAGGCTGGGACTCTCACCCGGCTCTGGCAGGTCAGGAAACCACGTCTCACAGGGCCTCAGAGCCAAGTCTGAGCCTTGGGGCTTTTTCCACCCAGGTCATATCTCTGCCTCCTCGGCCTATGGTAGAGAGAAATTTCTCTTTCTTCTGAGTTTACTGATGCTCCCTGAGAATTCTAAGCAGGACCTTCTAACCTCGATCTACTGGTCCGGGCTCTGACGGGCACAGGGTCCAGGGCTCTCGCCTCCCCTAGCCCGCCTGCCAGACTTGCTGCCCCTGGTGCCCCCCTGCCAGGCCATCCTGTGACCACAGGGACCGGGGTGCGACCACACTTTTCCGCTCTGCACGCGGGTGTTTACGTTTCTGCCCCAGATGGCCTCGCGCGCCTCCCTGGTCCCACCGGCTTCCAGAGCATTTATCAGGGCCGGTGTATGTTTTTCTTGTGTGGGATTTGAAATGATTTCTTTAAACAAGGTCTACGCTGCGACTGACTTCCTCTCTTTATTTAGAGTGGTTTGTTTTGTAATAGGGTTCTTTTAACTGGCTAAATTGTGGGAACTGGGGAGGAAAAAAAGAGAATTTACTGACTTCATATAAATACAAATTACTTTATCTCTCTTTGAAGACTTCCATGTCTTTTCCTTGAAAAGGCTGGAGCCAAATTCTTTGGGGGTCCCTTTCTTGTCAGAATTGTTATGATGGGAAGGCTACACTTGCTGCGAGACTTCCATTCCGGGGCTGACTTTTACAAACAGCTGTGGTCTTTATATGGTGCCTTGTACATTTCTTTCAAAGCAAAATTCATGCCCATTAATTAGATCATCACGACATAATATTCTACTTTAATGTGATATTCGTAACAGCCCTAAGAAGTGAGGAGGGAAGGCAAAATCCCTCTCAGTTGATGAAGGGAGAAGTGACTCACCAGTCTGATCGTGGTCCTGGCCTGGGAGGTAATGAGTCCCTGGTTGAGTAGCTCCATCATCCACTTGTTGATTCAATAAATATTTTTGAGGGCCCACTATGTGGCATGCTCTGAGTTGGAAGTGACCCTGACAGTAAATGGTCTCACTTTTCCCAGTGACAGTTTGAATCCTCCTGCCCCCAACAACTTGCAGGTTGTAGTTCCCCGCATGTGCTTGCATGCTTCCAGTGATGGGGAGCTCACCACATATCAAGGTAGACCGTGCCAGCCGTTAAAGGCTCTGATCATTAGAATCCTCCCTTACACAGAGCTGAAACCACTCCCCTGTATATTTCACCCATGCTGCGCCCTGTATGTTCCAGCTTGTCCATCTCACACTCCCTTCTCTGAGGGGTTTGCCTTTGATATGCTTGACACTAACCTCTGGGTCCCTTATCAAAGGTGGGGCCTGTCCAGACTGTCTCTGGGTGGAGTCTCCTAGGTCCTCATTCTGGGCACTGAAATTCAATCAATGCAGCACATGCTGGCCTTAGCTTGGTGTTGCCCCATCCCCGGGGACTGACATTGACCTTGTGCTGATGGAAGCTCCCTGTCTTCCTCCAGCACCTCCTACTTGGATCCTTAGACTGGAACAGGGAGATAGGTTGCACATTCATAGCCTCTTGGTTGAATCATCACCAGCTTTCACAGATCCCTTGGATCTTAACATTTCTATCCTTGAGGTCACCTTTCCTCCAGTGGTGGTTCATCCATACTGGACTAGCCCTCTGCCCACTTCCTGTCCCAGCACTAATTCAATTGTTGCCGAGCACTGAGCCCAGGTGAGGTCCTCTGTTTGGGTCTCTTTGGATCACTAGCAAGTGAACCTTGCAGCCACGCTATTTTCCAACTTGTCCATAAGGAGAACATGACCTATTTTGTCAAATGTCTAGCTGAAGTATGGATTCATTTCATCCCACTGAATCTTCCTGCTATCCCAGCCCAGGGAACCTCTTAGGAAGGAAATGAAATTGAAAATAACTTATTCTTCAAGCTCATACTCTGGTTCCCAGAGCACAGTACTCCTCTCATTTCTCTCCAGCTGTTTACCAATCATCTGTATACTTACCTATTCTAAAATAGGAATAGAGTAATTCTCTCTCTCTCTCTTTTTTTGGTTTATAGTTGCATGGGATTAGGGATAGGAGAGTAGTAGAAGAAATGAGAAAAGTATTCACAGCCTTGAAGGCTGTGCTAAGATGTCTGTAAGCAGTTCTGTCTAATCTGGGACAGGCACTGAGTTGCAGGTTCCATTTTTTGTTGATTTCGTATCCATCCCTCCTCCCTTGTTTGTGGGTTTCCCAGGTGGCCCACACTGTCTAGTGGTAAAGAACCTGCCTGCCAATGCAGGAGACATAAGAGATGCAGGTTCGATCCCTGGGTCAGGAAGATTCCTTGCAGAAGGAAATGGCAATCCATTCTAACATTCTTTCCTGGAGAAATCCATGGACAGAGGAGCTTGGTGGGCTCACAGGGGTCACAAAGAGTTGGACATGACTGAAGTGACTTAGCACCCTGTGTTTGTAGAAGGTTTCCAAGTAATGGCTTAACAAGATGTAAAACTGACAGCCTTGGTCTCCAAGTTACATATTCTGCAGCACATAATCCTTCTGGAGAGGGTGACTATATAATATATCTTGCACACTCCAACTCAAGTGTGAGAGGGGTGCTATTAATAATTACGCCAGGACACTAGGAGTAACAGAGGACGTCCCTGGACAAATCCCGCTGAGTCCCACTCAGCATCCATCTCAGACACTCCGGGATCCTTGAGTCTCTGCCTAGGAACAAATGGGGATCGTGTGTCACTCTGACTCTGCATGGGGCTGCAAGGGTGGAGAGTGGGGGCCGAGGCTTTGGCTAAGAAGCCACATGTTCTGGGTTTGCTAAAGTCTCAGCCACATTGTGCCTGGAGCATTTCCCTCTTGCTGGCAGAGTTGTGTATTTTAAGGCAAAGTCATTTCATATGGCTCTAGTGCCTTCACATTCAGCTCATTGAGACCTTCCGTCCACAAGCCTTGTGCTGTCGAGTGATCCCTCCCTGTGAAAGGCACTTCTCTTTGAACTTGGAAGGCTGTTTATTTTTGGACTGGAAACTGGAAACCTAGAATTCCCTGAAGCCACCAGCTTCACTCCTTCTTTGCGGTGATAACCCGTGGAACTCAGAATGATAGACTCTGGAAATGCCTCACGGGTGGGGGGGTGTGGGGAACCCGACAGGTCATTTCATTCCACCGGCTCATGTTACAGATGGGCAAACCCAGGTTCAAAGAGGCGGGAGGGACCGAGTGAAGATCACCCAGCATTTCCCTGCCTGGCGTCCTGGAGGAAATGAACCACACAATGCGAATAAAAATCCACTTTCTCACGTGCCTCCTCGTGGGCTCTCATGACACCAAGACGTTCCCAGGCTGTGTGCAGACCCCCCTCCCTGCTCCACTGACAAGTGCAGAGCTGAGTTAAAGACCATTCACTATGAAAGCAGAGTGAGGCCAGGGAGGGTTGACAGTGCCTGTCCACAAAGCTGGACGCCTGCGTCTGAAGAGTGTTAGATCAGAACGAAGTTGCAACGTTTAGAATCTTAGCTTTTTGTTCCAAGTCCTGGAATATCCCTTATGTTGTTGAAAACAAGCGTATCTATGGGCTGTTCACTTGCTGGAATGCATTTGGCAGTTCTTAGCCACAACCCCCCACCCCCACCCCACGCCGGGGCCACTCTAGCCACAGAGATAACAACTCTCATTCTGGTTCTTTTACCATTTAACAAGTGGTTGTCACATTGGAATTAAATGAGACTTTTTTAACTACTCCCTACCTGGGTAGAATTTAGAGGAGAAAAAGGCCCAGAGGGGACAAGTGAGTTCCTCAAGGCTACACGGTGAGTCAGTGGCTTGCTTGGCCCAGAACCAAATCAGCTGGCTCCTGGAAAGTTCTCTTGCTCCTGATGTCATAGGAATTTATGGTCACTGCAGTGGGACAGCTGTGGTAGTGGGGTGGTGGTGGTGTGGCGGCTGGGAAGAAAGAGGGGAGGACGGGAGTGCGTTAATTTGCTGGGCAGCTGTAACCTAGAACCACAGTATGAGTGGTTTAAGCAACACAGATTTATTTCCCTTTACTTCTGGAGGCTGGAAGTCCAAGGCCAAGCTGTAGGGTTGGTAGAAACCCAAGGTCTCTCTCCTTGGCTTGCAGATGGCTGTCTTCTAGCTGTGTCTGCATGTCACCCTCCCTCTGTTCACATTTGTGTCCTAATCTCCTCATCTTTTAAGGACACCACTCTTATTGGATCAGGGTCCATGCTAGTGATCTCATTTTAACTTAATCACATTTTTAAAAAGAGCCCATCTCCAAATACAACATTCTGAGGTACTGGGGGGTGCAGTTAGTGACTCAATACAGGAATCTTGAGGGACACAATTTAGGCCATCACAGGAAGGAAGAAGAGAGTGTGGGAAGATGTTGGAGAAAACTGCGAGAAAGGAGAGAGCTAAGGAGGAGAAATGGAGTAGAGAGACTGGGACACAACGACCGTGTGAGGCGGAGCGTGGGAAAGACAAGAGGAAGTGCCGCCATGTTTCCTGCTTTCTCACCGACCTCCCCGCTCCTTCCCAGCCTGCCCCTCCTCACTGGATTTCTTTCTTTCTGTGGTCGCCTTTCCCCTGGTCCTCTCTTTCTACTGCCTTTGATTTTAGCTCTCCAGAACTCTCTCAGCCCCTCTGTCTCCAAGAAAGCTGAAGGCCTGGGGGAGTAGAGTGGGAGGTGAGGAGAATTTTTTGTGCGTGATTATTTTCATAAGCAGGCCCAGGTTTTAACACAAAAGCCACTGTAAAGAAACAGGGCTTCCCTTCTCCGTACAGTTAGCAGAGAAGCTGGATTCACCAAAAAGGGGGCCTGCCTGTCCCAGGTCTGCCTGATTCTCTCTGCTGGGCTTTGTCTTTGAGGTCTCTCCCTTAATATCTTCTGACCTGGGGACCATGACCACACTCTCATTCCTGTCCTGCAGCAGGGCTGACGTGTCATCTCTGGGTGGGAAGAAAGGAAGGGTGGCTTCTGGGGCTATCTGCCATCCTCAGCAACAGGCACTGTGGGGCCTTTGATGTCACTCAACTCAGCTCCTTCTTGGAAAGACGGGGAGATGGAGGCCCAGGGAGGAGGTGTGACTGGCTCAAGATCGCACAGCTTAGCGGTTGGTGGCAAAGCCACATCCTGACAGCCCCTGTCCCCTTGCCGAGGCCCCAGGCAGCGCCCCAGATCACTGTCCATGTACAGTTTCAGCTCCCCTCCTTGGTCCTCGTCCCCTTCCTCTGTTTGTTGGTGGATGTGGGAATGGGAGAGAGCTGCCATGTTCTGTAATTGGCATCCTGCATTTAGGGCCAGAGCCCTGTCGTCAGACTTCCAGGAACATCCTTAGAAAGAAGAGAGCTTTGAAAGGGCCTTCACTTTTCGGGACTTGGTGCCCCGAAGTCTCTGCTCCTCAGAGAAGGAGGGAGGTCACCAGCAAGTGAGAACTGAGAAGCCTTTGAGAGAAAAGGTTTGGACAAAACCCGGAGAACGAATTATCCCGGAAATGCGCTTGAAACAAGACTCTGATTCTCTCACAGAGCTGGAGGCTGGAAGTCCAAGATCAATTTGTAGGCAGGACCATGATCTCCCTGAAGGCTCTAGAAGAGTCTGTTCCCTGCCTTTCTCTCACCCTCTGTTGTCTCCAGCCACCCTTGGCTAGGAGACGCTTCACTCCAATCTCTGCCTCTGTCATCACGTGGTCGCCTTCCCTCTGTGTCTGTGACTCCGTGTCTTCCCTTCTTGTAACGACACCAGTCATACTTGGTTTAGGACTTGCCCTTCTCCAATATGTCCTCATCTTGATTAATTATACCTGCAACCATCCTATCTCCAAATAAAGTCATATCCTGAGGTTCTGGGAAAGACTTGGCTTTTTTCAGGGGGACACAGTTCAACCCAGTCTGGGGTCTCAGGGAAGCAAGGTAACTACAGCCTTGCTCAGGCCATAAGATGGTGGGAGATGCAGCTAAAATCAATGCCAGTCTGACCTTGGATTTTGAACTTCCCTGATAGCAAATGGGGGCCTCCTCTGTGGCTCAGTGGTAAAGAATCTTCCTGCAATGCAGGAGCCACAGGAGACGCGGGTTTGATCCCTGGGCCAGGAAGATCCCCTGGAGGAGAGTATGGCAACCTACTCCAATATTCTTACCTGCAAATTCCCACGGACAGAGGAAGCTGGTGGGCTACAGTCCATGGGGTCACAAAGAGTCAGACAAGACTGAAGTGACTTAGCACTCATGCATGTACCACAGCAAGTAGACACGGTAGCTTCTGTTGGTCTCCAAAACAGACACAAACACGTCAAGAAAGGTTCAGGGACTGTGGTGCCTCCTTGTAAGTCTTCATGAGAGATGGAGACTGGGCGGGCCTCTGTCTTGTCCACAGTTTGCCTCTTAGAATACAGGCCCAGGCAGAGACAACTTAGAGCCAGGTATGTGAGTTACTGCCTCTGGAGGTTGAGATCCTCACATCCCTGGTAAAGCCTCTAGTGGAGAAGGGATTTCTCTAAATAATAACAGCAACAGCTAATTTCAGGTGTTTCTATGTGCCACGTGCACTCTACAGAAACCAACTAATCTAATTTTCCCAACAACCCTATAAGGTAAGTACTATTATTACCCCTATTTTACAGATGGGAAAGTTGAGGCATGGGAAGCCATTAACTTGCTCAGGGTCACACAGGGCTGTGTGGGTCCAGAGTCTGAGCTGCCTGAGCACAAAAAGAGGGTCTGAGCAAGAAGGCCTCTAAGGTTTTTTCCCACCTCTGAGACTCTGAGGTTTTAGTGTGTTCTCCCCTGAAACTGTCCTCAAGTCATGTACTTTTTGTACATTTTGTGGCCTTTAGACCACGCTCCACCTAAGGCCAAGGAGGCAAGACACTGCTGACTCATTCTTTCCCAGCTGCACAGGCTGGGAATGGAGCCAGGCCACTCGGCCAGCTTGGTGGCAGGTGCCGGCGGCTGTGGTTTGGCAGGCGCTCAGCAACTGGGATGCGGTTTCACTGGCTGACCTATGCGGAGGGCAGTGGGTCCATGGAATCCAGGCTCTGGGACCCTTCTGAGAGCGGTGAGTGTGGGGAGAGGAAAGACATGCGATCCAGAATGCAGTGAGATGGATATGTGAAACTGACGTCCTACCCGGACTTTGCTCAGTGCCAGGGTGGAGCATGGCTGAGCCACGTGCTCCTCAGTGATCCTCCCTGGGATTGTGGTCGTCTAAGCGGGGTTGGGAAAGAATCTCCAGATGCAGAGTACTGCAGAAAAGAGTGAGTTTCTTAAGAGCAAAGAGCAGAGATAAAGCGGGTGTTGCGATCACAATGGGCAACCACCTGACAGACCAAGAGAGTTGACGGGATGCTGTTAGAACAGTGGAATGGCTCAGGGGAGGGCGAGCGCTTTCTGTGGGTTAGTAGACAATTTGGATAGCTGTGAGACAAAGAAAATTCCTGCTGGACAGGTGGCATTAGGTGATTGGTTAGGGCACTGAAGGATGAGCAGTGGGGTGGGCATTTTTACCTAATATGGGATCAGGGAGCTGGCTGGTAAGGATCAGAGGGGCTTTTGGCAACAGTTGTTACGGGACTCAGTCGGTTCGGAGATGACCTTGGTTGGTGTGAGGCTCTGTACCTGTGACCCTGGGACAGGGATCCATACCTGTGCGCTGAACCCAGGCTGCCGACAAGCGCTATTCATCCCTCAATGTTGCCTTAACACCTCCTCGGGGGAGGACCAGGGTCCCACGCCGAAGGGACCTCCCTTGGCCAGGGCTTCTCAGAGATGTTCTGAGTGTCAGCACCCAGTAGCAAGTGGGAGTGCCCGGCCCCACCCACTGCCCTAAGAGCTGAAAGGGTCAGTATCACGGCTGGTGGGTGCCCCTACTCACCAGGGAGCTCCTCTTATGTGCGGCTGCAGTGGTACGAGGTTTTCTCTAAACTAAGCTCACGGGTGGAATGAAAATTCTAGGAGGGTCTTCTCCTGGTTCCTTCCCTAGAAACTCCTGCCCCACATTTCCTAAGGGAGTTTTGTACCTGAAAGTCCCTTCTCTTTTGTTTTTGGATGACAGAGAGGTGGACAAAATCCTGGTACCAAAGAAAGCAGCTGGCCAAACCCTGATTCCTACTGATTAAGACTGATTAAGGAGGAATTCAGTTTAAGTTAGTGGTTCCCAGGCTTGTCAGATGATAAAACCTGCTTGATCAGAACTTTACTGTGAAGAAGCTGACAAATCTTTAAAAGTAAGAGTTCCTTCCCCAACTTTTATCATGGAGTAAGACCCCAAGGGAAAAAAGTTGAATTGAGCTAGAAATGCAATTCACAGCACCTTCATCTTGCACTTGAGAGATGCTGAAGGAATCTACATTGATAAAACTAAAATGTGAAAAGCCCAGTGGATATGAGAAAAGGCTTCAAAAACACTGCAAATTTCCCACCTTTAATTTTAAATATTATTATTTTACATATACTTCATAGCACTTACTGCGAGCCAGACATGATGCTTAACAAATATTTGCTCATTTAATTTTCATAAAATCCAACAGAAGCCCAGTGTGGTAAGTCACTTGCCCAGGGTCGCACAGAAGTGGTGGAACCAGATCTCAAACCAGTGTTCGATTTAAACTTCTAAGCTCTATGTGTTTATAAAAATCTCTTTTCACTTGGCCACAGGGCAAACCCTCTCTTCCTAATCATTGTAAATGATAGAACAGCTTCGTCCTGGTGATCTCAAGTACTTCCTCTGTGGGCTCCAATTAGCGGTGCTGTTTTTTATATGGGGCCCGATCTGCCTTTCTCTTTTGATGGAGAAACATGCTTATTGTTATGGCAATCCCAAATGCCCCATGACAGCTTTTAAGTACAGATTTGAATCCCTTTGTTTTTTACCCCAAATGTTGAAACAAACCTTAAGAGCTCTGCTGATTCCTGACAGTATTCTGTGGTTCTCAGATATTTCAGACTGGCTTGGGAGCAAAACACATGATATTCTGCTTCTTTCTTTTGCATAGTTTATTTTTAAAAGCATGCATCTGGCTGCTTTTTCATTTCCCAGAAGGAGGAGGGAAATTGCTCCCCAGAAGGCAAGTATTGGATGAGAACTTCTCCCCAAGGCTAGAGGTAGTAGCTCCATCCGGGTCTAGTTCCTTAGTGGGTGCTGTCCCTTGTCTGATCTTGTCCTTTAGCCTCAGGTTCAGAGCTTCCAGGCTCTTCCAAGGGTCCTCTGAGCTGCTGGGTTCCCTGCACATGGACAAGAAAGATGTTAGTTACCTGTATGTGTCCAACTTTTCGGAGGAACCATTTAGCCACCCTGTGATCATCCATGTTCAGGTCAAGTAGAAGACCCCTGTCTGGTTGAGAGCCTGTTGTAATAATCATCACTGAGCATTAGCTATGGTCAGACAGTTGGTAACTTTATCACGAAGGCATTTTTTGTTGCTGTTTAGTCACTCAGTTGTGTCTAATTCTTTTTGACCCAAAGGACTGTAGCCCTCCAGGCTCCTCTGTCCATAGGATTTTTCAGGCAAGAATCCTGGAGTGGGTTGCCATTTCCTTCTCCAGGGGATCTTCCCCACCTAGGGATAGAACCCACGTCTCTTGCGTCTCCTGCATTGGCAGGCAGTATCTTTACTACTGAGCCACCTGAGAAGCTTGAAAGCATTTTTATCCCCCATCTAAAAAAATAAAAAAACGGAGGCAAGGAGGAGCTTAGTGTCCTCCATGCCCAAGGCCACACAGCTCATGACAGCAGAGTGAGAACTGGAACCTGGGTCTGGCAGCAGCAGGTCTGGTCACTGCACACCCATGGATCGAGGTTTCATTCTTGTCCCTCGTTCCTAATGCAGCAGCCTGGAGAGCCAAGTGAGCAGCAAATTCCCATGGATCGACAGCTGAAGACTATGTATAGTCTGAGAACTTGGGCTTTGGTTATAGCTGTAGCCTCATGATTTTCTTGGTGGAGCCTGAGTCCCGCCAAGAAGCGCAAGGTGTGAAATTCACATGGCCTTTTGGGATCACAAGTACACTTTGACCAACAGCCTGAATCAGAGAAGATCACTTTAACCAGTAGGTTTTGTGGTTGCTAGGTACTTTACACAAGAAGCTGAAGCCAATACTTGTGGGCAGCAGAAGACAAAAGAGTTCTGGCTTGAGATATGGTTCCATTTTTTGCCTTTTCTCCAAGTCCAGACACTGCTGACCATCATCAGTAGGATCTGTGGCATGATTTGCCCATGCTGAGCCTCAGTTCCGCGTCTGTAAACTGAGGATCACAGCTTCATCTGCACCGGGTGGTTTCGAGGACTAAATGACATAGCATATAAAGCGCCTGGCAGTGGGAGGTGTGTCTTCTCTGAGGGCCTCTGGATCACAGCCAGAGCATTTGGCGCCCCTCTTCTGTCCCCTGTGGGCATTCTCTCCTCCTTGTCAGACTTCTGCTTTCTGAGCTCTCCCATAGGTTCAAGATCCTTAACCAGTGTCACTGCCCCTGGGTCCTCAACAACGCCAGCCTGCTCGGTCCCTGTATTTTAAGACTGAAAGAATGTTAGCTGTAGACTTTTCATAGATGTCCTTTATCAACTGAAGACATTCCCTTCTATTTCTAGTTTGCTGTGCTATGCTAAGTCGTGTGAGTCATGTCTGACCCTTTGCGACCCCATGGACTGTAGCCCGCCAGGCTCCTCTGTCCATGGGACTCTCCAGGCAAGAATACTGGAGTGGGTTGCCATTTCCTCCTCCAGGGGATCTTCCCAACTCAGGGATGGAACTTGTGCCTCTGATGACTCCTGCATTAGCAGGCAGGTTCTTTACCACTAGTGCCACCTGGTCCTAGTTTACTAGGAGTTTTTATATCTATGGGTGTTGAATTTTGTCAAATGATTTTTCTTCAACAATCGATGTGATCATGTGGCATTTCTTCTTTAAAATGTTAACATGGTGGGTTACAGTGATAGATTCAAAATAATCAAACCAGCCTTTCATTTCCGGAATAGATGTCTCTTGGTTGCTATGTATTCAAAATTTTAAATATTGCTAGATTCAGTTTGTGGAGGGCCTTTGCATCAATGTTCTTAAAGGCGATCGATCTCTTTCCTGAAGCCTTGCATTAGTCGCTCAATCATGTCCAACTCTTTGCAACTCCGTGGACTGTAGCCTGCCAGGCTCCTCTGGCCATGGAATTTTTCGATTGAGAATACTAGTTTTCTTTTTTAGGGCTTCCCTCAGTAGGTAAAGACAGTAAAGAATTTGCCTGCAATGCAGGAGACTCTGCTTCAGTCCCTGGGTTGGGAAGTGATTGAAGTGAGCACACTTCTCGGACCCCAGTCACAGGCGCAGGAGTCTTGCCTCTTCTGGATGCAAGCGCTCTCCTGAGGTTATCTCATTGTGACCAAGTGATGCCTTGTTCCTTCCCTTAAGGATGAGAACTCTGAGGTTTTGTGGATGGATTCATCCGTGCAAAGAAGTCACAGGATTGTTCTAGAACTCAGGTTTCCTCACTCCTGTCCAGTCCTTTTTTATTTTTTAAGATGGGGACATGGATTTGTTTCCCCCCAGCTTCACTGAAAGGTAATTGACAAATATAATTGTATATATTTCGATAGTACAATGTGATGATTTAATATACATATACATTGTGAAATGAAGACCACAATTAAGAATTGAGATAACTAACACATCCATCACCTCATATAGTTAATTCCTTTTTTTTTTTTTTTTTGGTGGTGAGAGTGTTTAAAATCTACTCTCAGTAAATTTCAAGGCTGTAACACCATATTATCAACTATAGTCCTCATGCTGTGTATTAGATCCCCAGTGCTTAGGCATCTTATAACTGGGTGCATCTTATACAATTTGACCCATATTTCTCCATTTCTCCCAGCCCCCAGAAACCACCATTCAACATTCTGTTTCTATAAAATCAGCTTTTTTTTTTTTTGAGTTTCCACATGTACCACATACCATTCTTATTATCCATTCATCTGGTGATGGACACAGGTTGTTTCCATGTCTTGGCTATTGTGAATTATGTACAGTGAACACTGGACTGCAGGTATCTCTTCAAGATCCTAATTTCATTTCCTTCAGATGTATTCCCAGAAGCTAGCCTGCTGAATCCTATCATAAGTTAGCTCTGTTAATACTGTGGGGGGTGGGAGGCCAGGAATCCTATTTTCCATAATGTCCTGTCCAATCTGATTTTCTCAGAAAGTTCCCACCCATGGGACTTCCCAGCTCACTGAAAGATTCTCAAACCTTTTTTATTTTTCTCTGTCTCCAAACCGTTTCCATGTGTAGCCACTGCCTGTAAGTGCCCATCCATTGAGGGAGGTATCAGCGTTTCCGGGGGTTGACTGAATGGCCTTGAACTTCGAAGTCTGAACAAACACTCTGGGCCCTGAACAACATTCGTCCTCTCTCCCCTGTCTGGAGGAGAGCCTCTGAATCTGTTCAAAACCTTTCACCTTACAAGTAGTGAAACAGGCTGAGAGGGGGGAGGCACCAGCTGGGGACTAGAACTGAGACCCAAGCTGGGGCTTTGAGGTGGGGATTTGTGGCTCTTTAATAAGAAATTGATCATGGTTAATAGTTCGCCAGTATTTCCTTGATTCTATGATACCCTGTTAGTCCACTTACCTGGATGAGCTCATGAACTCTTCACAACATCCTGGGAGGAATGTTGCTGCTTTCGAGTTCACTTCTGGCAAGGTTAGATAACCTGATGAAGCTCATGTACGTAGTGCCTGGGGAGGCCCAGGGGTGAACCCGGAGCTCCACGCTCAAGGCCATTGCACCCAATCACGCTCACCTCTTCTGTTCCTCTGCCTGTTCCCCTATTTCTCAGCATTAGGATCCCTCTGCCACCAAATAAACGGCCTTTCATGTGCTTTGTTTCCCTGTTTAGGGACGCTTGATCAGCGCTAGGGCCTCCTCAGTGTTAGCAATATTGACAGGGGCGTCCAGGGCCTGCCCGCACTGAGGAAGGGCCTTGCCTGGACTTGGCCTGCTGTGCTGCAGACCTGGCCTCCTTCCAAAGCCCACATCCTCTCAAGATCTGGACACCAGGAGCCCTTCCCAGCTCAGTCAGGACCTGGCTGAGGGGTGGCCCCGGGGCAGGAGTGACAATGCATCTAAAATTACCCCAGTTGAAGGCCATGTGCCCTCCACCCTTCCTGCATGCCTCCCTGAGACTGGACCAGCCCATAGAGAGGCCTCTGTGGATTGGATGGTTTGTGTTGAAGTTGTGCTCCCAGCCTCTGGGCCCCCCTGGGTTAGAGTTCTGGGAAGACTCTCTGGAAACACAGCTTGAGTGAAGCAAGCTTGCCGGAGTGTCTTTGGAGCTGTGGAGGGTTCTCTGGGCCTCTGTGTCCCCTCTCCTTTCATCGCATTTGTCTAAGAACTATTTATCCCACAAGTGGTCACCTAGATGCCTCTTCCTCCAGGAAGCCTTCCTGGCGTACCTCCCTTCTGCATCCATCTAGGTTGCATGCCTTTTCCCAGCCAATGCTCACCCCTCATAGGACTTTTCAATATCTGCCTGTTTGTGAGTTTCTCTTTTCAAGTAAAGGACCAGATTTACTGCAGTATTCCAAACTCCATCACAACATTGAGCACATAAGAAATGCTTAATAATAGGGAACAATATTCAATGTCCTGTGTTAAACCATAATGGAAGAGAATATAAAAAAGAATATATGTCTATGGGTACCTAAGTCACTTTGCTATACAGCAGAAATTAAAACCACATTGTAAGTCAACTATACTTCAATAAGGATATAAAATTCAGAATGTAAATCTGGGGGGAAAAAAGGAAATGCCTAATAATATTGTTGAAATAACTAAAACCAAAACTTCAAGGATGAAGATGGAATATGAATAGACACAAAGAAAGGAAACATTCCAATGTCCAGGCAGTAAAGGAAGAAGCATGCTTTGTATATTTCGTTTTTTAAGGAGCTATGAACTCGCAGGTGTTTCTGCTGGTGTCTAGACATCTTTCTGAATTGGATATTTGGGATGAGACTTGAGAATGTCCTTGTTGGTAGGATTCTGAGAAGTCTTAATCCCTGTTTTACAAAGAAGGAAGTGGAAGCCCAAAGAGGTTCACTAACTTGGTAGAGACACACAGCCAGGAAATGGCAGTTTGGGACTGTCTCATTATTCATGATGGCTTTCACCTTCAGGGGCTTTAGTACAGCTTGGGAAACATCCAGGTGCTAAGACAATGACACATGATGGGGAAAAATACGGCGATGGAGGCAAGGGGACAATTACCATCACAGCAGAGAAGTGCATGCCTAGAGGTCTGCCTTTTGGACCCGGGTGGGAGGCAACGGGAAGAGTGTGTACAAGGCAAGGAATCTAGAAATGCCAGGATCCTGGGGTTTAAGGGGTACCAGAGCTTCTGTCCCCACCTCACAGGCAGCTGTTGAATTGGAACGAGGTGGCAGCTTGGAAAGGATTAACATTGCTTTTTCTGGTCCCTAAGGTGAGGTCATGCCTGGCCCTTGAACTGTCAGCTTTACAAGTCTTGCCTCTTCTCCCCAACAACAGGAGACCAGTCAACTCCTTTTTACCTTCTTCACTATCAAACAAGCCAAGTTTCCTGTTATCAGGATTCCTGGAGGTAGAAAGACTTTGCTAAGAGGGGGAGAAGAGCTTTCTGATTGGGTCTTTGGGCAAGTCCTGCCTGGTCATCTTCCAGCCCTTCCAGGTGGTGTCGTCCTTCTATTCATCCATCCATCTATCCATCTGTCCATCCTTCCATCCTGGCCAAACTGGCAGGTTGGGGCAGGTCCTCTCCCTGGCCGCCACAAGCTCTTTTCCCTGAGATGAGTGATGAATGCGCCCGGGGATTAGCCGTCTTCCCGGCCCTGGCGGTGCCAGGAGTGAGCACATTCCTGAAAGGCCAGAGCTGATGGATGCCTGGGGTAGGGTGGGAGGAGGGGAGGCTTTGGGCAGAGGAGCTGCTGGAGTTTGGGAGGGGATTCCTGACATTCCCAGGGCTGGGGGCAGAAGCGCCTGGAGCCGTGATGGACAGACAGCTGAGAGAACCAGCCCAGACCAGGTGGGGGGCAGCGGTGGGGGTCTTGATCCACACCTCCGGCCCGCCCCACCCCCAGCGCCCTGGAATGTTATCTTTCCTCTAATCACCCGCAGGCCAGGGAAGAGGGGGTGGCATCCCAGTGCTTCTGAGAGGTGGCTCTAACTGGGTGGAGAAGGGGGAAGGGTAAGGAGGATGGTGGCCTCACAGGGTGGAAAGATGATGCTACAGCTTCCTGAATCCCACCCGTTTGCATCATAGAGGACACCCAGAGGGGGAGGGTGGTCAGTCCTATGAGTTTCCCGTAGAGGACCTTAGGGCATCACCTTCTCCACTTCTTTATTTGGTGTTTGAGGGAGTCTTAGGGCCCAAGGCACATACCAGGACTCTTGATGTCTTTGGTTTCAAAATCAAACATTCTTTGTCAGATATCTCAGTTTCCCACCTCTAGTAGTGTCTTTTATTTTATGTGGACTATTTTTAAAGTCATTATTGAATTTGTTGCAATATTGTTTGTGTTTTATGTTCTGCTTTTTTGGCCACGAGGCATATGGGATCTTATCCCAACCAGGGATTGAACCTGCACTTCCTGCATTGAAAGGTGAAAAGGTGAAGTCTTAACCACTGAACTGTCAGGGAAGTAAGTCCCTTCAATGTCTTTTAATACCTTTCATTGGACAAAATTTTTGCAGATTAGAGGAGAAAAGAATGTGGAAGACGGGGGACATGAGATGTTTCACCTGTGCCCCGCCGAGCCCTGGTGACCAGCGCTGGGGCGGGGTGTCTGCTGAGGGGGTTCAGGCACACCTCGTCTTACCACGCTCCACTCCATAGCGCTTCACAGATACGACGCTGATCACAAGTTGGTGTGGGACAACCCTGTGCTGAGTTAAGTCTATTGCAGCCATTCTTCCAATCGCATTTGCTCACTTCATGTCTCTGTGTCACATTTTGATAATTCTCGCAATATTTCCAACTTTTTCATTGTTATTATATTTGTTATGGGATCTGTGATCCATGATCTTTGGTGTGACTATTGCAAAAAGACTAAAACTTGTTGAAGGCTCAGATATGACTAGCATTTTTTGGCAATAAAATATTTTCAAAATTAAAGGATGACACAACTTTTTTTAAAAAGAAATACTGCTATAGCACACTTAATAGACTACAATATAGTATAAATGCAAATTTTATACACACTTAGAAACCATAAAATTCATGTGATATTGGCTTTATTGTGGCAGTGTGGAGAGGGACTCTCAGCATCTCCAAGGTATGCCTGTATTTCTCCCCATTTTTTTAGAAGCAAAAACTTAGGCTGAGGGACCTCAAGGTCATGCAACAAATCAATAATGCAAGTCAGAAGTGGGTCGATTCATAAGTAGCTGAGCAAAGCTTTGTGTTGGTTTCTTCCTTTAAAGCAGAGAAGACCTCTGAACCACACCTCAAATCTCAAGAGTAGACGGATGATGAGCAAGAACCATTCTCTTGTAGTTCACGATAATTTACTAAAGGACAATTGACCTGAACACATAAGTTGCTTTTAAAAATCTTAAAATTCTAAATAACGCTGCCATGGTCATTGACATACATCCATTCATAATATGTACCCAAGGATACTGCGTGCTTGGCACTGTGTTGACTGCATGATGTACATGCTTGTTGTGCCAGTCACCGAGGGACTGGTACCCCTCTTGGTCTTACTCCCTTCCCCATTGCGCCTGCCTCCGCACCTTGAAACACGTAGCTGTTCTGAAAGTATCCGTTATATGTCAGAGACGTCAGAGAGCCCAGGGGAGGCTGGCTCTATTTTTCCTCACCCTGGAAGCTAAAGACTGTATCTCTTGAGGGACACTACCCTTGAATAATAGCTGGAAAAAAACTGATGGGGCTTCTTGGCGCAGTCCCTTATCAGAGCTTCCTGAAACCCTTCAAAGGAGCAGAATGATGGGTGGGTGGTATTATATCCATTACCTCATCTCCTTTGCTGTCCTCCTTTTTTCTGGTCACATCAAACAAAAACAAAACATTGGCCAGCATGATCCTTAGGGGCTGTTCTATATTAAGATGAGCAATTGTGAGGAAATCTAAAATTAGCCCAGGGTTAATCAGGTCCTGTGGCCAAGAAGGATGACTCAGTTTTCAATTGCACAAGACCTAAATCTCAGTGGTCCTCTCAGGGCAGATCTTGGTGACATGGGCAAAGTGCATGTCGTGACATCATGTGGCCGTAGGCATAGGAGGAAGGGCACTAGTTTAGAGTCAGGCAGCCTGGGTTTAGATGCAGGCTCTGACCCTCACTAGCTTCACGTCCAAGGACAGCCTCCTCAACCTCTTTGAGCCTGTTTCCCCGTATGAAAAGAGGTGATGAAAGCCCCTATTTCATAGGGCTGCTGTAAAAATTTAATAAGATCATGTATGTAAAGGTGGACCTCACATAATTCCTGATGCAATGGTTCCTCCTCACCGGTTGTGGTTCCCTACCCAATTCACAGTCACAGCCCAGGTGGCCCTGGAAAAGACCATCTCCTCTTGGGTATCTGGGTTCAGCTCCCTCTTGCACCATCTCCGGGTCTAACCCAACATCCTAGTTATCCTCACTTCTACCTAGCCAGTATGGCAGTTGGTATTGGATAAAATCCGATTAACATTCTGCCCATCTGGGGGGTCAGATGTAGGAGACTCAACTCCAGAGCATGGCCTTCACCCTGGAAGCAAGCAGCTCATATACCTTATAACAAGGAGAGTAACTTCTGGAAAGACTACTTTCATCCACCAACCTTGTGCTTTCTTGGCTGAATTTGGTGGCATACAATTCTGCATGGAATGAAAACGATTGACTTAATCATGCTGGGTGTCTAGTATCTTTTGGAAAACCTAATTTCTCCGCTTTGGTAATGAGAATAAAGGTTCAGAAGCAACTGAAGACACGTTAAGAGATGGAACAGAGAAGCAATAGCTAGAGGGAGCGGTTCTGGGAAAGAAAATAGAATTAGTCGCTGAAGACAGGTTAGTGTTACTAAGTGAAGGGACACCAGCCCTCAGCCTGGTGTTTTCAGAGGACAACAGTAAATCAAAGTCCGTTTAAAGTCACCAATGTTGTATTCATTACCGAGTCCAAGCTCATTGCACAACAGGCCGATAAATTTAGAGATGAGGTGTTGAGGCAAGGAATAGAGACTTCGTGCAGAAAGTCAGCAGAGAATATGGTGGGCTAGTGTCTCAAGAACCATCTTACCTGAGTTAGAACTCAGGCTTCTTTCATACTACAAGGGGAAGAGTATGGTTGGTTGTGGCAAACTTTTTGGTGCAGGAATCCTTTGTTCTTTCAGCTGTCCTCATAGGTCTGGTCACAATGTTCCTGTAAACCTCCAGCAAGATAAATGCTATTTTCTGTTCTGAAACTTTTGATCTCTATTTGAATGGAAAAGTGTTACACCTTTAAAGCCCAGAACCTTCAGAATAGACTGTCCTGTATATTGCAGGCTGCTGGCAACACTCTTTTACAAAGGTGCAGGGCCAACGTGACTAAGCACAGGGCACATATCACAGACATTAGAGCTAAAAGAATACATCCAGTATGGAGTCAGGTTTGTTCTTCTCTGTTACACACTGTACTTTGTTAAAGAAGTCAGGGATGCCTTCTAATCCATTTCATACTCCCAACACAAGTGGCTAAAAATATAAAAAGCTTATCACTTCAAATGGAAAATGTCAGTAATCTGGAACTTTGGCTTGTATGGAACAGTTTACTCACCTCACTCGCAGAAGACAGGCAGAGGCTGTAGGAAAGGTTTTCTCTGGCTTCAAAAGGAGTCGTAGCCTGTGTGGGAGACGGGGCACAAGGGAAATCTCTGTACTTTCCACCGGTTTTGCTGTGAACTGAACATTGCTCTGAAAATTAATGTCTATAGAGAAAACAAAAGGACTAATATGGGCTTGGCATAGTTTGGTTTTTAATATTCCTGTCTCTAACATCGAAGGGGCATCCCTGATGGCTCAGTGGTAAAGAATCTGCCTGCTAACGCAAATGATGTGGGTTCCATCCCTTGGTTGGGAAGGTACCCTGGAGGAGGAAAGGGCAGTCCACTCCAGTATTCTTATCTGGATAATCCCATGGACAGAGGAGCTTGGCGGGCTAGAGTCCATGGAGTTGCAAAAGAGTTGGACACAACTGAGCGACTGAGTGCTCAGCACCTTCTAACATTGAATAAATGAATACTTATCACATTTGACTTCTCATGGGTACAGATTGTGCCTCTAAGCCTCCATTTCCTTACCTGTAAAATGAGGATCAAGCCATCGTGTATCTTCCAGGACCTGAGACCTGAGAATTAGACCTGAGACGATTATGAAGCCTGGGCACAGGGCTCAGTCCTGTGGATATACCACCAGCATTCAATTTCATGGAACTGTGATTGCTTTTTGGACAGGACTGAGGAAGGAGAACTTGATCGAGGCCAGAAATGGAGAACATTTGAAGTTATCAAGTCTCCACTCTCAAGAGGAGCTGACTGTGTCTTCTCATGAATCTTATCTGTGATAAAAGTCCCTTTCCCCTCCCTTCTATTGCCTTCCATTCCCTGCCCCTCAAAGCACTGTGAGCATCTGAGAGCTGGGAGGGAGAGAAGGAACTGTCCCCTGAACCTGGGACTCTTTAAACTGAGCAGGAGCTGATGGGTCCCTCAAACAAGCGTGTAATATGCCATGGCCTCTTGAGGTATTGGGCTCTGGTCCCCCTTGGGGCTCTTCACAGACATCGTGTGAAGGTTCCTACCCCCATTCAGGCAGCAGGGAGCCTGTGTGCTCTAGAGGGCAGGGCTTATGTCTCCTTCCTTTGCATCCTCAGAAGGTGGGCATGAGGGGTGTGGAAAGACTCTGGGATGAGGAGTCAGATAGATTTGGCTTCTTGGAGCCTCAGTTTTCCTAAGGCGAGAGCTTCGTCACTGATGGTCTCTGCTCTGGTAGCCTTCCTCTTGAGAGCCTCAAACAAGGTACTGGGTTTGTAGATACCTTGGGGACTGCCCACGGCAGACGCTGAGTCTGAGGAGGAGAAAGGTCATTTTGGATGCTGAGGGTCTCACCATCATCGTGTGTCCCCCTCACCTCCTCCTTTCTCTTTATGGGGCGTGGAGCTTTCATCACGGCTCAAGTCCACATGCTCCATCCTTGAGTTCCAGCAGGGTTAGCCTGCCCAGATTCCCACCACGGAAGCCATGCTGGGATAAGGTCTACATCCTCCTTGTGCATTCATGCTAAGAGCCTGTCTCCAGGAGAGTGGAAGGGCCATGCCCTGGGTCACGTGGCCTGGGGATTGGGAGCAGGGTTGACCCCAGTCTCAGGGCTCCCAGACCTTCCTCCACCACTGGCACTCACAGCCATCTGGTCTTTCCATCCTTCCATTGCTCAATGCCAGGAGCACAGTAACTCAAGCATTTATCTCCTGACATGTGATGAAGGGAGTGTCTATAGGACACCTTCCAAAAATAATATTTTTGCTCTCTGGCAGCAAAATATACAGAATTCGTTCTTGCCATTTTTGAAGCTCTGGCAACAGCTCAATGCATTCTTATTTAGAACAATACAACAATCTGACTTCTGTTTTGGCCCCCTAAATTCTTTTGTCCCATCCAACAAAGTGTGAAGTATGCACTTCCCGGAGTAGGATGACAGCTCCTCACAATGTAGAAAGAATAACAAACGAGCCAGAGGCAGGGCTGGGCGCTGGAATCATGATCCCAACCCCTTTGAACTCCTCTGTCTGGGTTTCCAAGAAGACCAAAAATAAGTAGCTGGCAACAACTGCCTGGTTGCAATGGGTCGGCAACACATTCTGGTTGTGGCTTGCAGTCAAGGATGGTGCGATATCGAAGGTTGTCCCTAACCAACCCCCATATACCTCAGTTCCTTGATTTGTTCTGTCACTTTTGACAAGGTGACCTCTCTACCTGAGCACCTACTACTTCGTCTGAATCTGAGTTGCTTAGATCTTATGTCCTCTGAAGACTTCTCTCGGCTCATCATCGGCAAATCTGAAATCCATTTCAGATTTGCTGAAATCTGCAACATGCCAGCATATTCTAAATGGTGATGATCATGAGTCAAACAGGTTAATACTCCCTTCTTTGTACTACAAGTATTTATGTTCCTTCATTTTAGGCATGAGTAAACTGGGGTCTAGGGTGGGGAGGTGACTCAAGCCAAAGTGATGTAATAAGCGACCTGAGAGCACAGAGGCACTAAGGGGCTCTGTCACTGTTCAAGTTTCCGTAGATGTTCTGGGTTGCGCTTGCAGGCAGCTGGTCACCCCCTCATCTCTGCACTGTGGCAGGAGACCTCCAAAGGCCTCGAGAGCAGGAGGACATGGTGGGTGGCTATGCCTTATGCCACCCCAGGAGGTCGAGATGCATGCTAGTTGGGGCAAGAGAAGCTAGGCAGGGGGCTGGTGGAGAGGTGGGTGATTCCAGTGATGGAGAGGTGATGGAAGCCAGGGTGGGGGCACCCACTAGGGAAGAGGCATGGACTGGCCTCTGCAAGGGAGGCATGTGGGGCTCCTGAAGGGGATGCTGGGCAGGGCGCCTGAGGTCCCTGGGTCAGGACAGGTGAGTGAGGGTGCTGGGCTGTTGACTCTGTGGCCCTTTAGGCTCCAAGCTGCCCTCTTCGCCTGGCAAGGCCTCCAAGCACCATGTGACGTGACATGTCTTTCTGTGAACAGCCACTGCATAGTAACACTCAAGACTCCTTCCACCCATCGCTTTTCCTCTGCACCCCTGCCTTTTCCTGCTCTGACTGTCATGACTCATTCATCTCAGTATTAACCAGAGCTACTAGTTCTTGAAGACCTTACTCTGTGCCAGGCACGACTGAGCGACTAACACTTTCACTTTCAATGCTCTAGTTCAGTGCAGTTGCCCAGTTGTGCCCACCTCTTTGCGACCCCATGGACTGCAGCACGCCAGGCTTCCCTGTCTATCACCAACTCCCAGAGCTTACTCAACCTTGGGTCGATCGAGTCGGGGATGCCATCCAACCATCTCATCTTCTGTCATCCCCTTCTCCTCCTGCCTTCAGTCTTTCCCAGCATCAAGGTCTTTTCCAATGAGTCAGTTCTTCGAATCAGGTGGCCAAAGTATTGGAGTTTCAGCTTCAGCATCAGTCCTTCCAGTGAATATTCAGGGCTGATTTTTTCTGGAGCTGATCACATCTTCAACCCCCATGTACTACTCATTACTGACTTTAAGTAATAGATTTGAAATAATGACAGCACAGGGTTTATAAAGACTCTGTACTCTATATATAGAAGATATATATATATACACACACACACATATATAAAATATATAGGTTATATAGAATGAGTTCCTCATATATATATAGAAGATATAGGTTATATAGAATGAATTCTTCATTATGTATATATAATATATAGGTTACATAGAATGAGTTCTTCATGTGATTGCTTGGAGCTTATATTTGTGTTTAAAGTTTAAAGCAGTAAAATGATGTGAACTGTGAGGAGTATTCTTTTTTTCAGCAAGTGCAAAATTTAATTTTTACATAATATATTTTACTGAATTTGTATAGTATCTTTAAAGTGAAATGCATTTTTCTTCTGTAATTGTTAACTATTCGCTTTACAACTAAAGAAGTGGGGCTTCCCTGACGATCCAGTGGTTAAGACTCCAGACTTCCACTACAGTGGGCACAGGGTTCGATCCCTAGTCCAGGGATCCCACATGCTGCACAGCCAAAAATAGGTAAATAAAATACATATTAAAAAAATAAAGCTAAAGAAGTGATCAACAAAGCATTAATGATAGCTGAAAATCATTTGGTTGTACAAAGGAAGGGGTGTTAGAAAAATCATAAACTCTGAGATACACTAGACAAGCCACTGGGCAAGAATCTCTTTCAAATGCAAGTCTGACCCTGCAGCCGCCAAAGCTTCGGGCACAAGCCCCAGAGTCTCAGTGCAGATGTCCCCTGCCCAAACGCTGCTCACCCAGGGGCAGGGGCAGTTTCCAGGGCAGAAGAGAGTTGATGACCAGGTCCTGGGGATGGGCGGGTGATGTGGCGGGCTCCTTCAGCTGTGAAACCCTGGATGGCAAGCTCCTCAAGACCCCACCTCTGCCTTGGGCAAGGCTCTGACCCTGTGGGGCTTCGGTTTCCTCTCCCCGCACAGTGAGGGCTCTGGCTGGACGCTGTCCAAGGACACTGCCGTGCCCCGAGACTCACTCTCCTCCCAGGTCCACTGTCAGCCTAGGCTGGTAGAGTTCACTATCCGGAGAGAAAGGGGAAAAGATGCAAATTGTTTGTCACCCAAGAGAAAGTCAGACCAATCACAGCTTTGTGAAATTGTTTTTGTCACCTTCTTCAGCCTGTTCCCCTGTTCCCTGCTTTGGCACCAAAATAGACCCCTAATTATCCATAGGCAACAATTGTTTCTTCCCCACTAATGTTTTTTTCCTTCATTCTTTTTTTTTTAATAGACATTTGTAGGGAGTGAAGAAGTTGAACAAAATAAGTCACATGGTTGTAATATCCCTGTGCTATCCCTCCAAGCCATTAACAAACTGAACTCGCTCTGAAATCCCTTGGCTTGCAGGGCAAATGAAGAGAGGAAGTGTTTACAAGAGGGGGCTCAGACTGGAGGAAGGGGAAGCCCTTGGGGCTGGAATCAGACCTGCCTGCAGATGCTGGCTTTCCTCAGTCCTCAGTGACTCAGTTGTGTCTGACTCTTTGCAGCCCCATGGCAGACTGTAGCTCACCAGGCGCCTCTGTCTACAGGATTCTCCAGGCAAGAATACTGGAGTGGGTTGCCATTTCCTTCTCCATGCTGGCTTTAGGCGAGTCCTTTCCCAGGCTGACTTTCTCCCATTCTTCGGATGCGGATGTTGATCCCTGGCCTGTCTTCCTTGGAAGGCTCTGCTGCACTGTTCCAAACTTGCCAGGCTGACTGTTTCGACCCACTTGGTGCCAGACCTGGGGCTGGAATTGGGGGTTTGGAGATGAAGGAGAGAGACAGCCCCTGGACTCAGGGGAATGGCCTCCTGCTGGGTTCCCCTGGGAGAGCTCCAAAGGGGTGCTCACAGCAGGTGAAGAAGGAAGATTTGGGGAGGGGTTTGGGTAGGACCTGGGTTAACAGAAAGGAGGGAAGAATCAGCGGGTGGATAGATGGAAACAAAGCATCAATCTGCTGAGCAGAGTTTGGGCTCCAGATGAGGCCAGAAGCTGGAAACAGGATTGGGGAGGTATGTGGAGTTTGCCTCAGTGGTGAATGAAGGAAGGGCAATGGCTTCAGCAAAAGGGAAGAGGTGGGCAATTAGTGAAGAATTTTGCAGCCTTCAAGGCCATGATCCAGGCTTTAAATCTTCATCATAGAAAAAGGTCACATACATGACCTCATTTACCCTCTCAAGCAATACCATGTGCAGCTATTATAATTTACATGTTACCAAGGAGGAAATGAAGGTTCTAAGATTAAAGATTAGCCCAAAGTCACACAGATGGTCAGGATGAAAACCAAGACCCAAACTCAAGACTTTAGACAATTTGGTAAATGATCCCTTAGTTGGCATCTTTATCAGAGTTCTTAATTGCCAGCAACTGAAAGGGTCCCTGAACGGATTCATTAACGGGGTGCTTCCGAGAGTACAGGAGGGCTGGAGACCCAGGCCTGGGGTGGGCACCTTCATCGCCAGTACTAGATGCTGATGCTTGCTCACTGATGTGCCCAACCTTGCATACTGGGCCCTGGGCATGGCCACAGCTGCCAGCCTAGAGGGCACTGCTTCCCTGGAGCTCCATCTGCTGCAGGTTCTGCTTCTGCCCCCTGACTGCCACCAAAGAGGGTCCCCATTTCCTGGATCACCAGCCCTGAGTCAGGTCTAGGCAGCTGCAGCTGATGGTGAAGGCCAGGATAGAAGCCCCTACTCCAGACTGGCAATATCAAGACTGATCATTCTCAGCTTGTACCATGGGGACAAGCTCTGCCTCCCTCTGGGACTCAGGCATGGCTAATGTACAGAGCGGGGATTCAGATTATTTTTTGGTCCAAGAGAATGACACCTGTCCACTCAACATCCTTCCTGAGCTCATCGTGTATGTGAGGCTGACTCTGGGGGTCCTAGAGAAGAAGAAGAAGAAAAGGGCCATGGTGAGGAAGGGCACAGTTTGGTGGCCACTGCCTGAGTTCTAAACCCAGATCACCCCCGCCAGTGGACCCTCAAACACCTCACAAGGTAGATAGGATAGGGCTTCTCAGATGAAACAGAGGCCCAGGAGTGGAAGGGACCTGCCCAAAGTCATGGAGGTCACCACGGCAAGCTGGTCTCTTGGAGCCAGGAATTTGGATTCTAACCCAAACCTCCCTTGAGCACATGGAGACCAGGGCACCGCAGGAAGCAGGGCTTTTCTCAGAACCGGCTCTGCCTGTTTGACACTTGATCTGGGCTGGGGCGTTGGGGCCCAGGGATATGCATCAGATCAGATCGGAGATGGAGGGTGGGTATGTGTTCTGTGAGCTTATTGTGCCTGAACTGAATCCCCCTCTTGTCTGTGCCTCTCGAGGGGGGCCTGTGTGGGAGTGCAGTGCGCGGGGGCGGGACTCAGGAATGTCCGATCTTTCAGCCTGGAGGCTGGCGGATGGTTCCTCTTGCATCTTTTGGTCCCATGGGGGCCCCAGAGCGCATTTCTCTGAGGCCACAGCTGGCAGCATCTTCGGCACTCTGGGGCCTCAGCTGACTCTGGGTTCAAACAGCCAAGTCTCTGCCCCAGAGCGTAAGTGCAGGGTCCAGATTGGGCCTGACTGGTAGCTGGGCTGTGGTCAGTTTACCGAGGTGCCTGAAGGCCAGCGGATCATGCCAGCCCTGGACCTTGGGCCCTGGGAACCAAACCAGCCTGTAAAGGGGTGGCCTTCCCATGTTTTGCCTTGTCTGCTCAGATGCCTGAGCCAGAAACTCCTGTGATGACTTCGGCCTGTGAACTTGGAGAGCCTTCTGGTCCTGATGGGGGGGCCCTGAATTTTGAGTCATGTGACCCCAAACCAGCCCCAGATCTGCATCAGCATCAGTGCACAGCCCAGACAAGGAGCCTCAATTTTCTCTCCTCTCGTAAGACATAATCGTACTGTGAGAAATGATGGAGCTTGTGGCTAGAACAGCAGATGGGACATTATGAATCCCTAATAAGTGTCCCTCGTGAGTCTGAGCAAGCTCCGGGAGTCGGTGATGGACAGAGTGGCCTGGCATACTGCAGTCCACGGGGTTGCAAAGAGTTGGACACGACTGAGCGACTGAACTGAAATGAACTGAATGAGTGTCATTGGAAAAGCCCCTGATGCTGGGAAAGATTGAAGGTGGGAAGAGAAGGGGAAGACAGAGGATGAGATGGTTGGATGGCATCACTGACTCAATGGACATGAGTTTGAGCAAGCTCTGGGAGTTAGTGATGGACAGGGAGGCCTGGCGTGCTGCAGTCCATGGGGTTGTGAAGAATTAGACACAACTGAGCGACTGAACTGAACTGAACTGAAAGAGTGTCTGTGGATGGAGTGGGTGATGGGGTGGATTTACCTGGAGCTGCCCCTTGCAGGGGCACGTGGAGTTAGGATGGAGATGCTGATGGGATCTGGGGTTCCTGAGAGACCTTAAATATCTTGTCTGATGGTGTCATTTATTTATTTATTTATTTTGCTGGGGACCACTTTTAAAATCTTTTTTTGAATTTGTTCAATATTGTTTCTGTTCTGTTTTTTTTGGCCATGAGGCATATGGGATGTTAGCTCTCGGAGGAGGGATAGAACCCACCTCCTCTGCACCGGAAGGTGAAGTCTTAACCACTGGACCACCAGGAAAGTCCCCAATGGCATCATTTTAAGGTGGAAAAACTGAGGCCTGGAGACAGGGAGGGACTTTCCAGAGGTCACATGGTGACTGAGTTCCATATCTAGTCTCTTCTCTTTAGTCTTGCTGTGTCCATTCCAGCCTGTTATCTTCAAACACACAATGGGGGCCCAGCTGGTCAATGAATTATATAGGCTTTCAAATCATCATGATTATACTGGTGGCTCTGTCAAGGCCACCTGGCTTCATGAATCTCAGTTTCTCTCATCTGCGAGATGGAGATAGTAATGCCAGCCTCTGTGATGATTAAATGCCTGGTGCGTTGAAGACACCGACAGGAAGGTGAGGATGAAAGCCCCGGATGTGGCTGCCCAGATATCATCAGACCCCACGTGTGCCCCGTCGATGCCATTGTCCCTGGGGGCTTGCAGGGAAGTGTTCTTGGGAGGGCACAAATTGGCCCCCTGGCAGGGAGTGCCCTTGTCCGGCCTTGGTTTTACCATCCCTCAAGTGAGGGAGATTGCTTAGGTAATTGAAGAGCTCTCCTTTCACTGACGTTTAACCATTTCCTGCATGTATTCATTTCAAAACTCCTGGCAGTATTTCCAGGAGCTACATTTCCTACCAGGTCAGTTTAAAAATAATAACCAGGCAGCTCATTAATCTCTGTGCCCATACAGGCAATTCTGGGGGAAGAGTGGGCGATATATATACTGCACTTGTGCACATGCCAAATTTCCAGCATCTCAGGTTCTCTTGTAATAATAACTGTTGTTCCTACTAGATGGCTCACTCACAAAGGTCTGCCTGTGCCAAGGTGCCTGGGGCCAGGGTCTGGGCCTGTGGATTCGGCAATCTCCTCCTTCTGAGAATGCGTCTACACCTGCAAGACAATTAACCAAATAATTTCAGTAAAAAACCCACCACTTTATACCTGAAATATGCTAATAATTGAGAGGAAAAAGATCTGTGGGAGTGTTCCTGACATTAATTATCTGAATAATTGCCTCAGATATTCATTTAGCATGTTTAGAAGGAGTCTCACTAAAGCGAATTTTCCCTAAAACAAGACAAGACAGTTTCTAAATCTTCCCTTCCAAGCCCAGGAAGGTGAACCTTTGTCAGGGTCTTCCTTGAAAATCAGAAAGATTTTCTGATTCTTTCTGATTTTCTTTCCCTTTCTAAAGGGAAAGAGCTTGGTCTGTGAGTTCAGGAAAACCTGGGCTGTGGCTCTGTCACTTATCTCTATGTTCCTGTAAGCAAGTCATTTCACTTCCCTATCCTTCGTGAGAATAAATTAGTGGATGCTTATCTAGGAGTGGGCTCTGCCCTCATGTGGTCCAGAGGTGCTCCCTGAGTGAGCGAGCTATCATGAAGAGAGGCCAGGCAAGGCTGAGGGGAAACTCTCTCTCTCACTTTGCTGCTCTCTCTTACCCTCTGCCATCCAAAATCGTGGCCCAAACCTTCACAGGATTCTCTCCCTTTGTCTCCGCTCTTACACCTTTGGTAGCCTAGCAAACTGTTTCTCAATCTCTGAGGACTTCACGCGTTTCTCTCTCTGTGAAGCCTTCCCTGACTTCACCCCACTTACAAATCCAGTCTGAGCTCAGTTCAGTTCAGTTCAGTAGCTCAGTTGTGTCCGACTCTTTGCGACCCCATGGACTGCAGTACACCAGGCCTCCTTGCCTATCATCAACTCCCGGAGTTTACTCAAACTCATGTCCATTGAGTCAGTGATGTCATCCAACCATCTCATCCTCTCTCATCCCCTTCTCTTCCCTCCTTCAATCTTTCCCAGTATCAGGGTCTTTTCAAATAAGTCAGTTCTTCACATCCAGTGGCCAAAGTATTGGAGCTTCAGTTTCAGCATCAGTCCTTCCAATGAATACTCAGGACTGATTTCTTTTAGGATGGACTGGTTGGATCTCCTTGCAGTCCAAGGGACTCTCAAGAGTCTTCTCCAACACCACAGTTCAAAAACATCAATTCTTTGGCACTCAGCTTTCTTTATAGTCCAACTATCCATATCCTCTCATATCCATAACCAAAAACTGGAAAAACCATAGCTTTGACTAGACAGACCTTTGCTGGCGAAATAATGTCACAACTTTTTAATACGCTGTGTAGGTTGGTCATAACATTTCTTCCAAGGAGCAAGCATCTTTTAATTTCATGGCTGCAGTCACCATCTGCAGTGATTTTGGAGTCCCAAAAAATAAAGTCTGTCACTCTTTCCATTGGAATGGCAAACCACTTCAGTATTCTTGCCTTGAGAACCTCATGAACAGTATGAAAAGTCTGAGCTCATCAGACCTTTATTCCTGTCTATGTCCTCATGGAGCTAGAGACAAGGCAGGTCTTCAGGTTATATATGGTGGAGTGAGGGAATAAACTGGAAAGTCCTTTTATAGATATATGTAGACCTGAGTAAATGTGAAGAGGTGAGGTTCTTCGTACTGGACCTCTTAGAGCTCATAGCAGTGTCTGGTGTGTGAAATGTGTTCAAGGAATATTTGTTGAAATAATAAATGAATGAGTGAAGTGGAAACTTCATAATTAGGTCAGAGGTAATGGAAAGTAGCGCCTTCATTCATTTCACTTTATTTTCTACAGAGGATGTCAAAGAAAAAGAGCAGACACGGTTCTTGCCATTATGGAATTTACATCCATGGGGAAAGGGGGTCATTACACAAGAAACTGCAATAAAATTGATAAGGGTAGAATGATACAGGGATCTATTGCAAGGGAAACAAATCTAGTCTAAGGGTCTGGGAAGTCCTGAAATCAAGTGACTCTTAAGCTAAGTACTTAAGCTTGAGGAGAAACTAACTGGATGGTGGGGTAGAGATATTTAAGTATCAGAAGTAGTAAATGCAAAGACTCAGAGGAGGGCAGAGAGCAGACGATAGTGGAAACTGAGGTTGATGGGGTAAGTGAAGGACATGTCGTAAAGGACCTGAGAAGCCATGTTAGGGAGTCTGGGCTTTGTCAAGGGTAATGGGAAGCCAGCCAAGGATTTTAAGTCTACGTGTGACAGGTTTTTAAAACTTAATCTAGCTACAGAATGGGAAATGAGTCAGCCATCTAGCAAGAGTGAAGGAAAAGCTATCCAATAGAACTGTACATTTTAGGAGAATGAGATTCTAAAGACAAAGGTGACGTAGAATAAAAAGTGTGCATGGTTAAAACAATCACTAAAATTCCCGTAAATCACCAAATAGGCAAATTCCTTGACTCCAGAAGCTCACGGTGTGACTAAGAGGACTCCGTCCACACAACCAGTAAAAGACACTATAAAGCTTTCCCCTGGGCTAGCAAGAGTCTCAGTGACTCTCGGGGGAGAGGATGAAGAGAGAAACCGTGGACTGAGATCTCCTGGTATGTCATTGTGTTGGAGGCCAGGGCTGCCCAAGGCACTGACAGGGACACACAGGACATGAGTGGAAGATGCAACAAATTCTTGAGTAAAGCGTGGAAAGAGAACAGCGTGCAGGATAGATCAAAAGAAGGCTTACCTTTAAGGAAATATTGAAGGCTAAATGGTTAGAAATATCAGAAGGTGCTACGTTCACTAGACTTGGTTTCTCATCTTAAAAAAAAAAAAAATTGTTTTTATTTTCAAGATGTGTCTAGAGACATTTGTCTAGACATTTGCCATAGGTTGAACTGTGCTGTTTGGGGTGAGGAAGCATTTGGCATCATATCAGTATGCACTGATTGATGGGGTTAGTCTGAAAAAGTGAAAGTGAAGACTGTCAGTCCTGGACGACGGCCCGCCAGGCTCTTCCTCTGTCCATGGAATTCTCCAGGCAACAGTACTGGAGCGGGTAGCCATTCCCTTCTCCAGGGGGATCTTCCCAAACCAGGGATCAAACCAGGGTCTGCTGGCAGGCAGATTCTTTACTGTTTGAGCCTGGGTTGGGATATTTGTTCTCAGAAAGGAGCTAGATTGGGTGGGTTAGGTTATGCTGGACTGGATTGTTTGGATACTAATTGGAAGATGATGGGATTTTTTTGTGAGATGGATACATTGAGCTGGCAGGGTTCAAATTTAATTGAGTTGCATTTATCGTGACTGAATTTCTTTTGTTATTCTGGGCTTTGAAGAGTTCATCTGGCTGACCTGAATAGAATTCCAAGTGGCTGACTTGGAACCAGTTGGAGGAGACTGGATGACATTAGGTCAGCATTGGTTGACTAAGGCTGGTCCTTTGAGAGATTTCTCAAACCTCCTGTGAGTATGTGGTGAATCCATTTGGGGGATATGTTTGTAGAGTAAAAGGAGAGAGCAAGTGCCCATGGCCCCACCAGTGCTGTGGCTTCCCAGGCAATCTGGTGGAGCCACATCTTAGGGAAAGCCAGCTTGGACCTGTTTTGCTCCCTTGTCAGAGATTCATTTCTTTCTCTAGGCCTCTATCCCTCATCTATGACATAATGAGACTGAACTTCCTCCCAGCTCACAGAGCATGCCCATGCTTTATTCTGAAGGACCCTGGTTCCACCCCTGGGAAGTCGATGCCATTGGACTGGTAGAGCAGACTGGGCTTGAAAGACGACGGCTCTCCAAGGCCACACAGCTGATGGGCACCTGCCATTTGCAGAGCCCTTCAGGTGGGCCTCCTTGCTGAACCTCTCAGAGTCACTGGGGCTTGGTGCTAGACTCTGGGCAGGGGGTTCCCACCTGCCCGTGAACGTGCATGGTGCTGTCTGCCCATGGAGTGACTTGGTTTGTCCGCCCATGACCTTCATGTTGATCTGACCCTGAGACCCTGTGAGGGAGCCATCCTGAGGTACACAGAAAACCATGGGGTGTGGGGGGCGGGAGGAGAGGATGGTGGTCTCCGACAGGAGGGAGGATGAAAGGAAAACAGAGAGCCATCTGGCCTTTCTGATCCGAGCCCCCAGCTAGAAGAGGGATAAGTCAGTCCTGGTCACTGGGGCCTTCTTGACCTGTGCACCTCAGCAGGACAATGTGATGTGGAAACACCTGGAATGACCAGTCAAGAGACCCACAGTGAGCCCCACTAGGTGTCTTATTGGGTGAGTCTTTCCATCTCTCAGAACCTCTTTCCATATCCCACCTCTGAGAAGAGCTGTTTCCAGTAGGACTCTTGTTGGAAGGTGAGGGCGGGGCTGAGCTCAGAACCTGGTGCATAGTAGGTGCTTGGCCTGGGATCACTTCTCTCATCTGCCAGGGGCGGGGGACCTCACGTGCAGCCAAGGAGCCTGAGCAAAATCGGCATCTACTGGCCAGTCCCAGGTGACCTCCTGTAACCCCTTCCACCCCAGGCAGGTCGGCTGACCTGTGACCCTGAGGTGTTGACAGAATCTCTGACCTCTGGGAAGGAGCGGGTCACTTTACTGAGTTTGTGCAAATAGATAAAGAACAAAGCGGCCCATAAATCAGGGCAACAGGAAAAACAAATAATCCTCTCCCCCCTGGGAAAGGAGCTGCAGGGCTGTGTCGGGGGTGGAGGAGCGGAAAGCAGTCCAGAAGAGTCCCCCAGGTTCCCCCGAGGCAGGGGATCCCTCACCCACCCAGCCATGGTAGGGAGGGGGATGATATGGATAGAGCAAGGGACCCAGGGCCCACCTAGCAATGCCCCTTGACTCCACCGATTTCTAGACCTCAGATCTCTTCCGGGAGTCTGGCTGCTGTAGGAGGCCTGGCTTGGGGACTGGGGAGAGATGATCTCTTTTCTTTACAGGCATTATCCATTGCCCAGTGTCACGGGAGGAAAGAATAAGCCAGGATCCGGCCTCACAAGGCCTCAATTAAAGCATAAACTGATCATTGACTCTGTGATGATAGACCAACCCCTCTCGACTCTGAGTCTCAGTTTCCCCATCTGTCAAGTGCGAGGTTCCTCCCTGTCTGGCCCACCTCACCAGCACGTGATGGAGGAACAGGAGACGACACATGTGTAGGGATGCGGAGACATGCAGCATCCTGGGAGCCAGCCGGCTCCAAACCCTGGCTCGTGGCCGGGGAAGTATGGGCAGGTGAGCCCCTCCCACCTTGGCTTGTTTTGCTGGAAAACAGAGATGGTGACAGTTCTGCCTCCTGGGGTTATTTGAAGCATTGTTTAAGACACCACATGTTATACTAGGTGTTCCTTAAGATCAATATCTCCCCATCCTCATCTTGTTAAAAGCACACCTTTCTTCCCTGGCATTGATGCATTTCAGGGTAGCTTGAGGGAGTTTATGGAAAGGTAAGGAGGCAAGAGGAAAAGCCTGCGTGGCTTTTGCCACCCTGGTCAGGCCCCTGCCCTCCTGCTGGATGCTCTTGGCCGTGCTGAATCTTCTCCATCCACAGCCACTCCAGACTCTGCCCTGCCTGCTCCCAGGGTGACCAGCACCCCTATGTCCCCAGGATTGAGGGGTTCCCTGAGATGTGGGACTTCTAGTACAACCTGTTTCCTTTGAGCGGAGAAGACCCTGTCCACACAGCCCCTGACCAAACTAGACAGCATATTAAAAAGTAGAGACATTACTTTGCCAACAAAGGTCTGTCTAGTCAAGGCTATGGTTTTTCCAGTAGTCATGGGTGAATGTGAGAGTTAGACTATAAAGAAAGCTGCGCGCCGAAGAATTGATGCTTTTAAACTGTGGTGTTGAAGAAAACTCTTGAGAGTCCCTTGGACTGCAAGGAGATCCAATCAGTTCTTCCTAAAGGAGATCAGTCCTGGGTGTTCATTGGAAGGATGTTGAAGCTGAAACTCCAATACTTTGGCCACATGAAGCAGAGAGCTGACTCATTTGAAAAGACCCTGATGGTGGGAAAGATTGAAGGCAGGAGAAGGGGACAACAGATGATTGGATGGCATCACCTACTCAATGGACATGAGTTTGAGTAAACTCCGGGAGTTGGTGATGGACAGGGAGGCCTGGTGTGCTGCAGTCCATGGGGCTGCAAAGAGTGGGACACAACTGAGCGACTGAACTGAACTGAACACAGCCCCTTCCTTTCCTCTGCTCAGACTCCCCCAACCCATCAGATGTCAGTTACACCCCCTCTCACCTTGCTGTCTTTTCTCCAAAGCTTCACCATCTGGAATATTGCATGTGTACTTGTTTATTTGTCTCCCTCCCCTCTAGAGTGTAGTTTCTATATGAGCAGGGAGTTTGATTTTGTTTTTATTTTTTGAGAATATGTCCTTTAATTCTCTGAGAAACCCTAAGGCACAGGCACTGTCCCTGTCCTCATATTACATAGAAAGAAGTCTAGGGGGATTCAGTCGTTTGCCAGTCTTCCTGCCTTGAGCCAGTATTTGAGCTGCTGCGACCTCATTCTATTTTTGTTTGTTGTTGTTGTTTTTGCTTCTGTGTCCCCTGGAGCCTAGAAGAGGGCTTGGCAGGTCGCTAGGTACTTGATAACATTTTTATTGAAGGAACAAATGAATGAATGAATCTGTGGTTCTTGGATCTAGATAAAAGCAGAGAAAAGGCCAAAAGGGTTGCTTTTTCAAATGAGGATTAAGAATAAAAGTTTATGGCTGTCTTGCGTTGACTGATGGGGTGTGGGCGCTCTCGCACAAAGCAGGAAGCGGGGTTGGAGGCTCAGACTGGAAAAGCAGAGACAGGGAAAGTGCAGGAAGACTTCAAAGCACCAACAGCTTCTCCTGGGCTGTGTCTAAACACGTGAGGCCCAGCAGTGAGGCAATTAATCAGGTAATTCCAGCCCCCTTCCACCCAATGGCCTCAATTATCTGGCTATTTGAAAACTACCCGTTTTATGGGTAATGAGTGTTAATAGGCTATTGTCCGGAAACAGTCTCTCCTCCGGTTTTGCTCTTTGGCATTCAAGAGGCCCCAGGCAGCAAGAAAGGTTCAGTTCCTGCTTTCAGAGTCGCTCTCTGTGTCTTTAACAGGAGGACAAGACGGCCTTCTTAGTCAGGCTGCTGGTGAGATTAAAGAGTGTACGGAGCACCTGGTCCAGGGTCCGGAACCCTGGCTGCGAAGCAAACATTCTTTGCACTTTGGTCATCACCTTCATGTCTCTCCCCAGCAGTCTGCAGCCTGACCCAGCGATTATCTGCCCTCCAGGCCCACCTCGTCTTCTCCAGTTCTGCAGACTCCTCTGAGTGCAACCAGAGAACTGTGGGCAGAGGAATTGCTTTCCATCCTCCCTGAATCTCTCCCAGATCCGAGTTTGCCATCCTGGGGAAAAATTGCTGAGCCAAAAAATAGGAGAGAGAGAGAAAGGGAGATTGAGTAGAAGAGGAAACTCCCATCTCTAGAGTCGCTCGCTGTTGCAGGCCAGCAATTGTGCTGGGACATTTCAAAGCACTTTCTCATTTAATCCTCACAGCGATCCTGCAGGGGAGGGTACTGCTATGATCCCATTTTACTGATGGGGAGACTGAGGCTCAGAGGTTTAAATAGCTTGTCTAAAGTCAAACATCCAGGAAGTGGTGAAGCTGGGACCCAAACTCAGAGCTAATGGGGTCATCAACTCCAGGGCTTTTCAGATACACAAATGTTAAGTCTTAAAATAACCTATTATTTACCTTTCTGGAGAACACTCAACAATAAGAAAACAACTGAATAATCAACAAGGGGAGGGGGCCTGGGATCGCACCTGTGAGCCAGTCTGCCGCAGCTCCCTCAACTGTGTCCTTCTGTAGCATCCGGAGACGGGCATTAATTATGTAACATCACATGCAGTTTTCAACATCGTCCAGGGCAGCCAGGCTGAGCGGTGGGCATGCTGCCTGGTGCAAGAGAGAGGAAGAGGGCATAGATGCCAGCAGGCCGGGTGCAGAGAAGCCGCCTGGGGGAGGTGGCAACCGGGCTAGGGGTCTCCAAGGAGGTGGCGCCTCTCTCAACAGAGCCTTTGGGGATGGGGGTAAAGGTAGGGGCTGTGCTCAAGGCAGAGCTAAGGGTTCGAGGGGTGGAGGATTAGTTGGTCAAATAAGGGTCCAGAGGGGAAGCTGAGACACCTGCGTGAGACCTGCAGGGGGCGCTGGAGAAGTCTGGAGAGAGAGGGCTTGACTGCCAACCTCCTAGGGCCACTGGGAGGGTCAGATGGCACAGAGATGAAGGTCTGGGGCAGGGTGGCCCTGTTCCACAGTCATTGTCCGTTCTTTCTTTGTCACAACCCTCCTCTGGAGCATCCTGGATTCTGGGCACAGTCCTGGCCCCTTGTGAGTCTCCCTTCAAGGTCAGCCAGAACTCCCCAGCTTTGCCCACCCTTCTTGGCTTGTCCTGTGTGGCCCCCCTCCACCAAGGTCCTTTCTCTCTCTGTTTTACTTGTCCAAATACTGTGTATTCTTTCAAAGCCGGGCGAGAGCAAATGTCATGTGGATGCATCTCAGAGGCGTTAGGTAGAGTTTAAGAAGCCAGACACAAAAGAGAACCTATGGGTGCGATTCCAGTTCCCTGAAGTTTTGAGACAAGTCAATTTACCTTTGCAGGTAGAGATCAGAGCAGAGGTCACCCCTTGGTGGGGGAGGGATTGACCAGGAGGGGTTTTGTAGCTACTAAAAATGTTCTTTATCTTCACCGTTGTTGCTGTTTGGTCCCTAAATCATGTCTGACTCTCTGTGACCCCATGAACTGCAGCACACCAGGCTTCTCTGTCCTTTACCATCTCCTGGAGTTTTCTCAAATTCATGTCCATTGAGTTAGTGATGCTATCCAACCATCTCATGCTTTGTCATCCCCTTCTCCTCTTTCCCTCAATCTTCCCAGCATAAGGGTTTTTATCTTCATGGGGTGAAAATTAAGTACTGAAAATCTATCCATTTTACAGTATATAAAATATACTTCAGTAAAGACAAATGATGCATAATTCATAATAGCCAAAAAATCAAGTAACCCAAATGCCCATCAATGGGTGAGCGGATAAATGAAATGTGTCATATCCATATGGTAAAATATTATTTGATATTAAAAATGAAGTTCTGATACATGTGATAATACCATGCTACCACATGGATGAAATTTGGAAATATTTACTAAATGAAAGAAGCTAGTCCAAAGCCACAGACTGTATGATTCCATTTATATGAAATGTCCAGAATAGGAAGATCCATAGAGACAGAGAGTAGATATTGGTTGCCTAGGGCTGGGGAGCTGGCACTGTTAAATGATGTGGGATTTCTTTTTCTGGGGGATGAAAATGTACTAAAATTTTTTGTGATGGATGCGTAACACTATACATATACCATCAAACACTGAATTGTACATTTTAAATGGGTGAAATGTATGTGAATTATATCTCAGTAGGAATGCTTAAAAGTTATGCCAAATTATTTTAAAAAACAATAAAAATACCACTTATTCCTCAATCATTTATCTTTAATTTCTCCTAATAAAACAAAAAATTTGAATTTGACAGACTCTTGTAACTTGCCTGGCCTTTTGCTCTTATCTCAGGGAATACTCACAAATTAACCAGTGAGAGAGAAATCAGCTCTATATTACTAGATATTCATGGGCTATGACCCAGACAGATTGGAACCGGGTTCAAATCCAGTTCTGCTACGAGCTGGCTGTGTGGTATTGGACAAGTCATTTCAATCCCTGAACTCCATTGTTCTAATCTGAAAAAATGGTGGTGGTAACACCTATCATGAAGGGATGGTGGTTGAGAGAATTGGGGATAATAGATGTACGTTGTTCAGTGAGTTCAGTAGCTCAGTAGTGTCTGACTCTTTGTGACCCCATGGACTGTAGCACACCAGGCTTCCTTGTCCATCGCCAACTCCCAGAGCTTGCTCAAACTTGTGTCTATCAAGTCGGTGATGTCATCCAACCATCTCATCCTCTGTCAGCCCCCTTCCCCTCCTGCCTTCAATCTTTCCCAGAATCAGGACCTTTTCCAATGTTCTTCTCATCAGATGGCCAAAGTATTGGAACTTCAGTTTCAGCATCAGTCTTTCCAATGAATATTCAGGACTGATTTCCTTTTGGGTTGACTAGTTTGATCTCCTGCAGTCAGGACTAAATAAAAAGTCTTATTATTTTCTCTGTTTTGTAGATGAAGACACAAGGTCAGGGAAAACTAATCAGTGGAAGTGCCTAGACTAGTACTCAGGCTACTGGACGTGGGTGCTTCTTCCTCTGTCCATCCACACCGGATCACTTACCAGATGGTCTGGATTCCAGGCACAGCACCTAAGGTAGCTGTTGTCACGGAACAAATGCTAAAAGAATGCTTGCCTTGGGTTTAATATGGCCCAAGAGGACATTGAAAACCAGAGGAGTTAAACACAACTCCTTAGAAAACACCTAATTTCAAGTTCCGAGTCTGTGGTGTCAACGTGTCCCAAATCTCACTGGTCTGTGGACCAAATCTCATTGGTGGACATTGGTCTGTAACTGAAGATATACATGCTATGATGCTGTCTGCTGGATAAGTCTTGGAGGTGGAGGGTCCTATATCTGACACTGTGGAGTGGGACATGCCTTGCTACCAGCAAAAAAAAAAAAAAAAAAAGAGGAATGATCAAATGTCAAGCAGTGTCAAAGAAAGACCACTTGCTTACCAGATTACATGATTATTTGCTATGTGGATGTATAACAGAAGGAAATCAGTGTAGTTGCTAGTTCTATTTAGGCAGGCACATGGTTGATAGGCGCCAGAGGACCTGTGTACTACATATGCAGTTTAATCCTTGCAGATGCACAGCCCAAAATTCAAGTAAGTGAAAGCATCATATGGACCCAAGAAAGTGGGGACCACTGGCTCATCTGTTGACTATATGGCTAAAGAACATAGAAGAACCCAAACTTCTCCCCAAAGAAACAAGAACAAATATTTCATCCACAAACAATTTTCCCTTGAGTCTTTGAACACAAAAATCCATGCAACTTCAGAGGGGAGCACGTCAATATTCCCTTTCTGTGTGTTGACAGTGCAGATAACGTCATTTCACCATACATCTCATTCTTTTGACCTTCCTGAGGCCCTCTGCCCTCTCTGATGAACAGCTGGTGGGGCCACGGAGTTCATGGTAGCCCTCCGTGTTACCTAACCCTATTGGCCAATTATTTAATCTCCTGACCTGAGTAAACAGTACAGGAAGCAGGAAGCTGAATTCCCTTTGGTCAACTCTCCAGCCAGAGAGCTTACTGTGAATTACACTGTTGCGGGGTGGGGGCGGTGCGCGAAGGGTGGTGCAGAGTGGCAGAGGAAAGCTGTGCATTTGCTTGCTACACTTTTGGAAACTTTTGCTCTACCAGCACCTTTCTTTTGGTAGTAAAATATACGCATAACATAAAATTGATCATTTTAGCTATTTTCAAGGCACAAAGCAGTGGCATTAAGTACATTGCCACTGATTTACAACCATCACCACCATCCATCCCCAGAGCTTTTTCATCATCCTAAATGGAAACTTTGTCCCCATTAAACAAAAACTCCCAATTTCCAGCCCCTAGTAAAGTCTATTCTACTTTTTCTATGAATTTGATTGTTTTGAGTATCTCATATAAGGAGAATCATAAAACATTTGTTCTTTTCTTTTTGGCTTAATGAAAACTTAACATGAGGTCTTCAAGTTTTATCCATATTGTAATATATGTCAGAATTTCGTTCTTTCACAAGGCTGACTAATATTCCATTGGGTGTGTACACTACATTTTCTTTATTACCAGAACGTTTTTACCACCTACTATCTGTCTAGCTCTCTTCTAGGCACAACTGGTGTATCAGTGAGGAGACTAATGAGATATATTTAGCATTTAGATATTCCCCAACTAATTGATGAGTAAATCAATATGCTACTAAATTATGGTGGTGATAGGGTTAACAGAAGGAGACATTTCTGAGGATGGGTCTAATCAGAGATTTGGAAAGTGACCATAAATACACAGTTTCCTGTGTGGTTATTGATTCTCCCTTGTAAACTCTTCTTTTTTTATGTTTGTGTACTTGAGCAGGTGGACAGAATGTTGAGTTAACTGACCTGTGTCAATTTCCCTTCTATTTCTAAACAGTTTTCTTATTGGTCTCCTTATTTTGTACCCTGAGGTTGGTGCCTCAACTTCATTATCAGCTTTTCTTACTGTCATCGGCTATTTTAAAAACATTTTTCTCCCTATTGAGCCGAGTGTCTTTGGGGATGAGGCAAAGTAGAAAAAGTATACCTTGTCTGTTATCAATCTGTCAACTTGATTTCCTTTTGTTTGAAGTTATTGATAAATTACACCCAACCCTCCCTCCCCCATCCTGCCCTTCCGTCATCTCTCCATCTCTCCTCTCCGCAGCCCCTTCTCTTGTCCACTTGGCGCCTCTGGAGCCAATGGCTCAATATCTTCTGTGGGTGCCCTTTCCCTCTGGGCACAAAGTGACTAAGCAGAATGTGATCTGAGTTCTCTGGGTTTTTCTTCTCCTTTTGTTGCTTGTTATCCTCAAGATTTGGTGTTAGTAATATTTTGGATGTCTCATATTAGTAGAGACGTAAACTGATGAGTGAGGGTTTGTGATATTACAACAGTTTATTAATTTTGATTTGTAATGAAAAAAATCTTTCAAAGAGTGAGCATAACATACAAGGCTGGTCCTCTTCCCCAGGAACATTCCAGTAGTACTCAACTAACTTCTATAGTCCCTTATATACACCAGCCGTTTCCTCTCTCTTTGCCTTTGCCCAATGGCTCCGTGACCTGGACGTTTAAACAAATATGCCATGCGTCTTTCTGCCGTGTCACCGCTAAAGCTTTGCTGCATGCCTTTGTTTAAACGTCTGCCTCTCCCTCTTGATCTGAGCTCTTCCAGAGCAGGGACGGATGCACAACAATGAATAAGTCACCATCCTTTGGCTCAAGCAGCTGACAGTGACATGGGAAGAGAAACGTATAAAAAGACAACTACAAAACGAAGCTGCGAGGAGTATGTTTTGGAGGAAGAAATAATTGAGTGTACAGAGCAGGACTAAGTGACAGGGAGCGTTTTTAATTAGAGACTGAAAAATAGGAAAGATTTGTAGGTGGGGAAGAACAGGGGCAGGGTGGGCATTTCAGCCGGTAGTAACAGCATCTGCCAGGCTTCCCTGGGGGCTCAGTGGTAAAGAATCCTTCTGCCAGTGCAAGAGGTGCAGTTCGATCTCTGGCTTGGGAAGATTCTCTGGAGAAGGAAATGGCAACCCACTCCAGTATTCTTGCCTGGGAAATCCCATGGCCAGAGGAGCCTGATGGGCTGTAGTCCGTAGTGTTGCAAGAGTCAGACACGCTAACCATTAAACAACAGCCACAGCATGTGCCAGAAAGTGGAAAGTGCATTCAGAAAGTGTCACACTGCCTGGTGGGGCGAAAGAAGTGACCTGGGAGTTGAGGAAGGCTTGGATTGCCATCCAAGTCATCACTGTTTGCTCTGGGGCAATGGAGAGCCACTGAGGGCTGTGAGTGGCTGCAGTCCCCGTGTGCCTCAGGAAGGTTGGCCCTGGGGGAGAAGGCAGGGAGACTGAGGCAGAGGCTCTCGAGACAGAACCGATGAGGGATGATGAGGGTGGGTGGAGACCAGGAGCAGGACGGAACTTTGGGCCCTCCCGTGAGTAAGAGTTGCCCGTGGCTGTGTCAGTGGGCGGGAGAAAGTGGGTGAAGAAGCACTTCTGCACCAACGGGGCAGTTGCCAGAAAGTTGCCCTCGCAGGCCCACTGTGTATTGTTCTCTGTCACAGTCTGCTTTCTGTTACACAATGCACCAGGCTGACCCCCACCCCACAGACTCGGCCCCAGGGGCCTTTGGCGGCCTCAGTCCTTGGGCCTGTGACGGGGCTGCTGGGCTGACAGCCCCCTTGACCAGCCCCTCCTTAGTCTCCTTGGGTGGGTGGGCTCACCAAGGTCGCTGAGCCTCTGGTGGGGCTTCTGCTCCTGCTGGAGACGGAAGAGGTGCAACTGTAGGCAAATCAAGGCAGATCACAGTGTGAGAAGCGCTCTTCCCCACCCGATCATTGCCTGGGGACAGTCATTTACCCAGTTTACTGATCTGCCCTGTAAGAGAACAAGATTCTGGCAAAATAAAAAGCGCCGGGAAGAGATGGCTCAACGTTGAAGAAAATAAACAGAAATGGTACCACTCGGCCCCTAATTGGGCCCGCACCTCCAGTACTGATGTCAGGCTCCTCTCATCTATGTGGTCTTTAAGGGTTGGAGAAAGAGGTCAAGAAAAGGGGCTGCCCCCAACTCCCCGAGTTCTGAACAACTCGCAAGTGAGAAGAGCCCTGAGTGTTACCTCGAGCCATTCAGTCCAGCCTGGGGACTGGGCGGGTCCAAGGAATCAGGTCCTGGTGTCTAGGCCAGCCAGAGCAGAACACACAGGAGCGCAGTGTGTGTATGTGTATGCATGTGATTGTGTGTGTATGTGTGTGTGTGAGTGTGTGTATGTGTGTATGATTGTGTGTATATGTGTGTGTGATCATGTGTATGTGTGTATGTACGTGTGTGATTGTGTGTGTGATCATGGGTATGTGTGTATGTACGTGTGCGATTGTGTGTATCTGTGTGTGGTTGTGTGTGGTTGTGTGTATATATGTATGTGTGTGATTGTGTGTATCTCTGAGTGTATGTGCATGTGGTTGTGTGTGTGATTGTGTGTATGTGTGTGTGATTGTGTCCATGTGTGTGTGTGGTTTTGTGTGTGATTGTGTGTGTATATATGTGTGATTGTGTGTATATATGTATGTGTGTGTGATTGTGTGTATGTGTTTGTGATTGTGTGCATGTGTGTGTGATTGTGTGTACATGTGTGTGTGGTTTTGTGTGTGGGGTTGTGTGTATGTGTGTGTGATTGTGTGTATCTCTGAGTGTATGTGCATGTGGTTGTGTGTGTGATTGTGTGTATGTGTGTGTGATTGTGTGTATATGTGTGTGTGATCATGTGTATGTGTGTGTGATTGTGTATGTACGTGTGTGATTGTGTGTATCTGTGTGTGTATGTGTGTGGTTGTGTGTATATATGTATGTGTGTGATTGTGTGCGTATGTGTGTGCGATTGTGTGTGTGTGGTATGTATGTATGTGTGTGATTGTGTGTGTATGTGTGTGTGATTGTGTGTGTGGGGTTGTGTGTATGTGTGTGTGATTGTGTGTATCTCTGAGTGCATGTGCATGTGGTTGTGTGTGTGGTTGTGTGTGTGTGATTGTGTGTACATGTGTGTGTGTGGTTTTGTGTGTGATTGTGTGTGTATATATGTATGTGTGTTTGATTGTGTGTGTGTGTGATTGTGTGCATGTGTGTGTGATTATGTGTACATGTGTGTGTGGTTTTGTGTGTGATTGTGTGTGTATGTGTGTGCCATTGTGTGTGTGGTATGTATGTATGTGTGTGATTGTGTGCGTATGTGTGTGTGATTGTGTGTGTGTATGTGTGTGGTTGTGTGCATATGTGTGTGTGATTATGTGTGTGTATGTGTGTGGGGTTGTGTGTATGTGTGTGTGATTGTGTGTATCTCTGAGTGCATGTGCATGTGGTTGTGTGTGTGATTGTGTGTATGTGTGTGTGATTGCGTGTGTGTGGTTGTGTGCATGTATGTATGTGTGTGGTTGTGTGTGTGTGTTGAAGTGGGGAGGTGGAAGAGACCGCTTCTTGAGCTACTGTACGTTTGGGCCCCCACTTTGGGACCCAGTCTGCCTCGGATGCGGAGGCAGGGTGTGGGCACAGCGCCCAGTGGCTGGAGGAGGGCAGCTGCCGGGACCCCCCGGTGCTGAGAGGCAGCAGGGCCCAGGGAGGACTTCCGTCTACAGCCAGAGATGCCCCTGAGAGTTGTGGGGGGCAGAACCTCCAAGTCAGGACAAGAGCCTGGTTCTCCACACGGGTACGTGGGTTCCTCCAGGACCACTCTGGCAGACGCCAGGAGCCCTCCCCTCCACCGACCAGTGTGTCTGCAGTGAACAAGGAGGCAGCATGTACCACTGCGCCCCATGGGGCTTCTGGGTGTTGGAACACAGCCGATGCGGTAGGGAGTCCCACCCTCCTGAGCCCCCATCCCAGGTGAAAGCAACGGTGCCTCATGTGGAAGGTGGCAGCTTACAGGCTCTTCCCACTATGCCAATCAACAGCGGTGCCCCCACAGCCGGGCGACAATTTCCATCTTCAGGAACGTAAGGGATTTAGCCCAGGTTCGGAGAGCTAATATAAGTGGTAAAGCAGGCAGCCTCATCCAGGAGCTTCCTCCAGAGCCTGACTCTCAAGGACTTGTGATGAGCAAGTTGAATGAAGTAAAAGCACTTTGTAAACGAAAATGCGCTGAACAGAAGTGGCTGTCATCATGAATATGAAGGAAATCGGAGGTGAGCCTGTCTGAGCAGTAGGTGGGAACAGCCCTTGCTTGGTGCACTGGGGCTTCACGCGGTGGGTAGGTGGGTGGGAGACAGAAAGCCTGTCTTCCGCTGTCTTCCTCTAATCTTTTGGCCTGAGTCAGAAATGTTTGTTTTGGAAGCCGAAGGACCAACCTTGTACCAGTTGAGACGAGCCCACCGCTGGACAAAAGGCAGTGCACTCAGACCCCTCAGCACGCAGGAATTCGTCCTGTCACCTCTGTGTACCATCCATAACCCTAAAAGACGGCCCTGTCATCTTATCTGGCAAGTGGGGTTTTAGCAGTCCCTTCATTAAACCCGGAGAACAAAGGCGGCTGGGTGAGGGTCCCGGAACGTCCAAACACGCTGTCACCCCGAGTGTGAGGCTGAGGCTGCCCGGGGAGGGCCGGGCGCTGTTTACAGATGGGGAAGATAACCGCAGAGGAAGGTCGTGGAGTCTTCTCTTCCATACCCCCACCCCGGGCGGGGGTGTCCTGACCACCCTTGATGCTCCAGCTGGCCTGGGGGCCCTTCGAAGCTCCTGACGGAGGAATGCAGGACCCCCACCTTCACGGCTTGGGAGAGAGGAGGGGGATGGATGTGGAGGCAGGGAGCCTGCAGGAACCAAGAATGGGAATTGACAAGGGCACAGCCATTTCTGCTGAGGGCAGAGAGGGTGAAAAATGGGAACCAAAGCAACAGATAGCAGTTGGAATCGTCTCCTCTGAGCCAGAGTGTTCTGAGAAATCTCTGTCTTGTGCTCCACCCAGCTAACCCACTCCCCCTGGAAAAGCAGTCCCCTTTCATCAGAGGCAAGTGGCTACTCAGAGGCTGCTTGGATGCCTCCAGTGATGGGGACCTCACTCCTCCAAGGAGGAGGGGTCTGTTCCTTTTGAGGGCAGCTTGCCCAGAAAAACCTCCCCAGAGCTGAGTTCTGTCTTCTGGCCTCTGTGTCGGCAAGTTGAATGTTTACCTTGGATTTGTGCTTGTAAGACACTCCCAGCAGAGACACTCTCCAGGGGATGAATTATTATTGCTATTCTCACTACCACCGACACTCATGATAGCCATCATCATTATTAATGATAACATCTTGCACTGAGAAAGTGCTTCTTCCTTTTCAAAGCACTTTCACACCCAAGAGTTTATTTGCTTATTCTAACAGTCCCAGGAAAAGGGCAAGAATTTACCTCATTTTTTTCAGATAAGCAAACTAAGTCTTGAAGAAATGAAGCCACAGGTACAGGCAAGGAAGGGGGAAGGTGGGACCAGGCTTCATGTGTCCTCACTCTTAGCTTGTGATGCTCGACTCGAAAGTAGCTCTCACCATCTCTAGATATGTATTCTTGAGGGTTGACTTTGTGTTTAGTACCATTTCAAAGAATCATATCTGCCCTGAAGCTTGTGGCACTCCTGTTCCCACCTCTTAATGAATAGGCGTTGTTTTAAGACTCCAATTCAATATTAGAAACATGTTTGAATTTAAAAAAATTATATTATTGAAGTATAGTTGATTACAATGTCATATTAGTTTCTGCTGTATAACAGAGTAAGTCAGTTATACATACACATATATTCACTCTTTTTTAGATTCTCTTCCCATATAGATCATTACAGAGTATTGAATAGAGTTTTCTGTGCTATTCGGTAGGTTCTTATTAATTATCTATTCTATATAGGTAGTGTGTACATGTATTTGAACACTGGAAAAGTTTGTTTTGAGAGGTAGTGAGGTCCCTGTGCCTGGAGCTGGGAGCACATGAGCTGATTAAGTGTAGGTATGATAAAGGGCATTTAAGGAACAGTTCAGTGGTTGGAGTACAAGATATCAAGTTACTTTTAAGTTTTAATGGCAGGAAAACTGCCATTAAATGGCTGGGAAAACTGTCCCAGGCTCTACGACTTGAGGACTAATGCAGGAGTGTCGATTTGGGATACAGTGATGTGTGTCAGAGCAAGACAGAACCGTCGCTTCCAGCTCAGGCCTACCGGCCTCTGGACACTTTGTGGTTTGTTCACAGTCTCTTTGCAATCAGAGTGACCCCATGCAGACCTACCCTCTGCTTCCCTGTGGATGCCACTTGTCAAGGTGACGTTTGTTTCCATCCACACCTTCCTACAGTCACTGCCCTGTGATCAGCAAGGTACCCACAGCTCAGACAAGCTCTCAGTTCACCCAGGGGGCCGGCAGAGGCTTCTCCCTCTAATAGCAGGTGGTCCAAGCGAGGGCTTCCTCCTAGGCTGGGGTGCTGAACCCCCCTTTCTGGCATCAAGCAGTAGTTTCCCTCGGCCAACCCTGCCTGATGCCATTAAACTTTTCATTTGGGATTCCAGATGAGTAATATCTCTATATCAATAGAGGGAGGAGGACCCCTTCCTCACTCAAGAGGATGCCCCAAAAGTGAGGAAGTCCTCTCGGATACATGCGGAGAAGAGCAGGAATGTTCCTAGCCGGGAAACTGGGAGGGCATTTCGAGCAGAAAGAACTTAAGCAGAGAAGAGACATGAGGGAGCCTCCATCCCTGAGGACAACAGGCAGAGAGGGGATGGCTTGTCTCAGCCAGGTTCCCTCAAATGGTGAGGGGCTCTATGCAGGAGGGGGCGGGGATGTGCCAGCCAGTCCCTTGTCTCGCCTGGAGGTTTGGGGACTTGGGTTGGAATTTCCACCACATCAGGAAATAAGCCCCTTCTTGGGAGAGATCACAGGAGCTGGTGGGAAAGGAACTGGGGACATTAGGCTGAATATTACTTCTTCCGATAAAAAGGCGTTGGCTTAACCTTTCTGTCTTCTGCTTAATCACTTTCAGAGGCTCATTAGACCTTGAGGAAGTAAACTTTCAAACTCAAACCACATGCTGTCTACAAAGAAGAGAAGCCCCCCGACTCACCACTGCCACAGTGAAAGACACGTGGGTTCTGAACTTGGAGCCTTTCCTGTCGAGGAGAGGCTGCCCACTGGGTATCCGCATTGCTCCGAGATCCCCGAGCATCGTGGTCAGAGCGCAGCTGGGGAGCGCAAGAGGATGGTGTTGGCTGACGTCACAGAACAGGCCGTGTGCCTGGTGCTACTCCAAGTGCCCTGCATCCATTAACTCACTTAGCCTCACCCGGAAGTAGGTACTATCATTACCTGCCTGGCGCAAACCACGACCTGGAAATGTTCAGGAACATGTTTTAAATCATATGTGGCAAAACGGCAAAGCCAAAGGCCCGAATGCTTTGGTTTGCAGCCTGGCTCTGCCTTTGACCGGCTGTGTGACTTTGGGCAAGTTACTTAGCCTTGCTGAATGAGTTTCCTCCCTTGTGAAGTGAGCCTAAGGATCACACTTGCCTACAGGGGAAAGACCGAAGATTGGGTTTACTATGGACCTGACACAAGGCCTAGAACACAGCAGTTGTGTTCGCTCAGTCGTATCCGACTCTTTGCGACGCCATGAACTGCAACACCCCAGGCCTCTCTGTCCATCACCAACTCCCTCAGTCCACCCAAACCCATGTCCATTGAGTTGGTGATGCCATCCAACCATCTCATCATCTGTTGTCCCCTTCTCCTCCTGCCCTCAATCTTTCCCAGCATCACGGTCTTCAAATGAGTCAGCTCTTCACATCAGGTGGCCAAAGTATTGGAGTTTCAGCTTCAACATCAGTCCTTTCAATGAACACCCAGGACTGATCTCCTTTAGGATGGACTGGTTGGATCTTCTTGCAGTCCAAGGGACTCTCAAGAGTCTTCTCCAACACCACAGTTCAAAAGCATCAATTCTTTGCTCAGCTTTCTTTATAGTCCAACTCTCACATCCATACATGACTACTGGAAAAACCATAGCCTTGACTAGATGGACCTTTGTTGACAAAGTAATGTCTCTGCTTTTTAATATGCTGTCAAGGTTGGTCATAACTTTCCTTCCAAAGAGTAAGCGTCTTTTAATTTCATGGCTGCAATCACCATCTGCTGTGATTTTGGAACCCAGAAAAATAAAGTCAGCCACTGTTTCCACTGTTTCCCCATCTATTTGCCATGAAGTGATGGGACAGGATGCCATGATCTTAGTTGTCTGAATGTTGAGCTTTAAGCCAACTTTTTCACTCTACTCCTTCACGTTCATCAAGAGGCTCTTTAGCTCTTCTTCACTTTCTGCCATAAGGGTGGTGTCATCTGTATATCTGAGGTTACTGATATTTCTCCTGGCAATCTTGATTCCAGCTTGTGCTTCCTCCAGCCCAGCATTTCTCATGATGTACTCTGCATATAAGTTAAATAAGCAGGGTGACAATATACAGCCTTGATGTACTCCGTTCCCAATTTGGAACCAGTCTGTTGTTTCATGTCCAGTTCTAACTGTTGCTTTATGACCTGTATACAGGTTTCTCAGGAGGGAGGTCTGGTGGTCTGGTATTCCCATCTCTTTCAGAATTTTTCACAGTTTGTTGTGATCCACACAGTCAAATCCCTCGAGGCTCAGCCACTAAGGAGTCTGCCTGCAATGCAGGAGACCCAGGTTCAATCCCTGGGTTGGGAAGGTCCCCTGGAGAAGAAAGTGACAACCACTCCAGTATTCTTGCCTGGAAAATCCCATGGACAGAGGAGTCTGACAGGCTATAGTTCATGGGATCGCAAAGAGTCAGACACAACTAAGCGACTTCACTTTACACAAAGGCTTTGGCATAGTCAGTAAAGCAGAAATAGATGTTTTTCTGGAACTCTGTTGCTTTTTTGATGATCCAGCGGATGTTGGCAATTTTATCTCTGGTTCCTCTGCCTTTTCTAGAACCATCTTGAACATCTGGAAGTTCACGGTTCACGTAATGCTGAAACCTGGCTTGGAGAATTTTGAGAATTACTTTACTAGTAGTATGTGAGATGAGTGCAATTGTGTGGTAGTTTGAGCATTCCTTTCTTTGGGATTGGAATGAAAATTGACCTTTTATAGTCCTGTGGCCGTTGCTGAGTTTTCCAAATTTGCTGACATATTGAGTGCAGCACTTTCACAGCATCATCTTTCAGGATTTGAAATAGCTCATCTAGAATTCATCACTTCTACTAGCTTAGTTTGTAGTGATGCTTTCTAAGGCCCACTTGACTTCACATCCCAGGATGTCTGGCTCTAGGTGAGTGTGAGTGATCACACCATCATGATTATCTGGGTCATGAAGATCTTTTTTGTATAGTTCTTCTGTGTATTCTTGCCACCTTTTCTTAATATCTTCTGCTTCTGTTAGGTCCATACCATTTATGTCCTTTATTGAGCCCATCTTTGCATGAAATGTTCCCTTGAAATCTTTAATTTTCTTAAAGAGATCTCTAGTCTTTCCCATTCTATTGTTTTCCTCTGTTTCTTCGCATAGAACACAGCAGGTGGCTGCAAATTTAAGGAATGATGGAATAAGTAAGGTCCCACTGGGATGCCACCAAATTCACTGGGCTTTGTCCCTGAAAGCTGCTTGACATCGCTCTTCTCAGGAAGCACCAGGAACCCTCCTCTGCTATTTTCTTTAACCCTTAAATAGAACTTCCTATGTCCTTAGTGCTTTCTAGTCTATTATCCCCATTTTACAGATGATGAAACTGAGGAACAGGCAGGTCAAGCGGCATTCCCAAGGTCCCACAGTGAGGCAGCGATGAGGCTGGGATTCATATACAGATGGTCGAGGCATCCTTCACTACTGCGCAGTGTTGATGCCATCATGCTGCCTACCTACAAGCTTAGTTGCCTCCTCCATCAGGCTGTGAGTGCCTGGGGGCAGGACTTTGATGATTTATGCTGATTCCCCAATTCTTCCAGTAAAGCCTGCCCCAGAGTAAGCGAGCACTTGGAGACTGTATTTGTTCAACAAATGGGTCAATGAGCATAGTCAATGGAGACTTTCACACAAGCTAGGTTTCAAAGTCCTCAGGCAGACAACCCCGTCAGACAGTATTTTTCATGTAATTCTTTTTGGAAAAAAAAATCTTGCTGGCTGCTCCATTTCTCCCGAGTACATTAGCCTGACTCAAGGTCCCAGAATTTATTTCTCCTCTTTTTCTGACTGTGTCTGTCAAATTTTCTTTCTGTTAGTGGGTGAGGAGAGTGGAGAGAAGGTCACCCTTATGGAAGGCTCCACAGAGAAAGTGGTATTTGTCTTGGGCCCTAAAGAATGAACCATTTAGGTTTAAGGAAAGTCTGGTTAGACTTCCTTATGTATGGAGAGAATGCTAAGTCTTGAAACCAGAGGGTATACCTTAGGTGTTTCTTTTTTAATTAATTAATTTATTTTAATTGGAGGCTAATTACTTTACAATATTGTGGTGGTTTTGGCCATACACTGACATGAATCAGCCATGGGTGTACATGTGTCCCGCATCCTGAACCCCTTTCCCACTTCCCCCCCCCCCCATCCCATCCCTCAGGGTTGACCCAGTGCACTGGCTTTGAGTGCCATGTTTCATGCATCGAAGTTGGACTGGTGATCTATTTCACATATGGCAATATATATATAATTCAATGCTATTCTCTCAAATCATCCCACCCTTGCCTTCTCACAGAGTTCAAAAGTCTGTTCTTTATATCTGTGCCTCTTTTGCTGTCTCGCATATAGGTATTTTTTATCTTCTTTTTTGTTTTCTGTGTCTATCACAGACTATTCATTCACTATAACTTCTGTCATCATCCATCCACCCATCTATTCATCCATCTATCCACCCATCCACCTTCATCTATCCATCCATCTATCTACCCATCCCCCCTACATCTATCCATCCATCTATCCAGCCATCCACTTTTCATCCATCCATCCATCCATCCATAGAATATTTATTGAACTTGCATTACCCTGTGGTGCCTCAGAAGCACATTGAAGCCATTGAATGGAGGACCCAGAGACAAAATGTTATCTTATTATTGACACACAAGCATGTCAAGGTGCCTTAGAGCACAGTTTCAAGGCCAGGGAATTCCCACCCCTTGTAATACATAAGCCAAGATAGTCCGGGCATGATCATGAGATGGGGTCCCAATGTCCGTGAGAAATTGGAGGAGAGGGCCCCTCCTCAGTTCTTTCAAATACAGAGAGCTGATCTGTTGACTTAAGTGTTGGGAAAATCCTTCAACATCCAGTGTCCTGATATCTTGTGTTCTTAGTCACTCAAGACCCAGAAAAACAACTCCCTCTTTGACTGAGGCTCACTCGGCCCTTCCTTCTGTTCAGGCCCCCCACCCGCCACGGCTGCTCCTTCCTCTGCCTGGAGAGTGTGAGCCTGGCTCACCACACACACAGCCCCCTTGTTCCAAGAATGCAGGCGGCCGCTCGGAGCCATGGCTGGAAATGGCCTCCCGACAGATGTGCCTTTAATTTGTTTCCGGGTCAGTGGCCCCCATGCCCCGAGGAGGCTGCCTCCCAGGCAGGAGGCCCTGAGATTGCCCTGTGTGTGTGTCCTGGGAGGAGGTTATCCATCACTGCCCGGCCTCTGCCCCCGGATGGCCCTCTCTGGTGGCTGGCTCAAATTCGACCGCTTGATGTGGAGAAGGGGGGACGCTGGCTCTGTCCCCTCGGGTGACGGCCCCTCAAAGGGCCGATTGTAACCACATGGAAGTGAAGCCTTCTGCCCTGGGCCCAGGGTCAGCCAAAGATCTCTTCCGGAACACAGACCTCTAGGAAGGATGTGAGAGGGGTTTGTGAAGTTCCTACAGCAGGGCCCTGTGATTGATTTCTTTAGCCAACGTCCATTTATTGAGCACCTACTGCATGCTGGGCACTGTACCAGGCCCTTCATGTACACCAGCTCTGGTTCTTTAATTCTGAAGGAAATCCTGGAAGGCAGGCATAAGATCCCCACTTCACCGGGGTGGAAATGAAGCCTCAAGGAGCTGACATTTTTCTCCAACCCAAATAATAAAGGAAGAGCCAAGAGAAAAACCAAGATCCCTGTGGCTGAAACACAGGGGTTTTCACTGGAACCTCACCCCCTCCCTGTCTAGGACAGAAAAGCTTGCTGTATACAAGAGACGCTTACTTAATCAGAATATTTCCTCTAACAATCTCTTTGTCTATAAAATGTGGGCAATAACTAACTGGATTGTTTTAAGGTTTAAATAAGATAATGAGTGTGAAGAGCCCTTTTGGTGTACTTCTTGGTGCTCAATAGGCAAACTATAGGTGCGCAAAAAAAATAAATAAAAGGGAGATACTTCCTTGGTGATCCAGTGGCTAAGACTCCATGCTCCCAACGTGGGGGGCCCAGGTTTGATCCCTGGTCAGGAACCAAATCCCGCATGCCACAGCTAAGAGTTCTCATGTCACACTAAGACCTGGCGCAGCCAGATAAATACAGGGAAAGTGTTCAACAGAAAGCATGCACAGATTTAAGTATGAGTCTGTGTGGTTTGCAAGGCAGCTGCCCGCTCCCCCAGCCCCTGCAGTTCTCAGGCCAGTGCACAGGTGGGGACCTTGCATCACAGAGGCCCAGCCTCCCTCATTTACCTGTGACCTGTTGCTGTGTTCATGCTACAATGCCAGAGTTGAGTTCTTCCTTCAGAGACCATGCGTGCAAAGCTGAAATATTTACTGACTCTTTCTTTACAGAAAAAGTTTGCTGACCCTTCTCCCAGTGATCTCTGTTTCCTTTGCGCCTGTCCAGCTAGGAGCAAAGTGAGGTTGGGAGCACAGGATACTTTCCTGTCTACCCTGGGTGCCAAGTACCCCATCCTGACATAGACAGTGTCCAGTGAAGGGTTGCACAGAGGACAGCAAGGATGAGCACGTGGCCCGTGGCCCAGTGTCTCGTCACGATGGTGTGGACACAGCTCCCCCAGGATTGTGGCGGAGTGTGATCCAGGGCCAACTGGAATCCTGACTCTGTCCTGGGCATTGTCAGAAGCACCAAGGAAGAGCAGCAGAGATCCCGGGAAGTCAGGGCTGAATAGTGATGGATTAAGGGCCCAGATGGGAGCTGAAGAAGCCCCTACTCTTGGGTGAGGCAGGGGGCATTGCCACACTAGTGGGATTAAGCAGAATACCCCAAGTTTAACAGAGAGGACTCCTGGGTTCTGCTTCCAGATCCCATCTCTGGTTGCCCTGCCTATGATGCATGATGCTTTCCGTTAGAGCAGAAGCATGGAGGTGGAGAGGCAGGACATCCTGCTGATGGGACCCAGGCCCGCGGAGGCCATCAGGGACCAGCTGGTGAGCCAGGCCATCCTGGGCCCCTCATAGGCTGGCCTCAGATGGGCAGAGAGCAGACCTTGGATCTTAGTGAGAGAGCAGCCTGTTGGGAGTTTTAACAGAAATTGTTGCTGTGGTTTAGTCACTAAGTTGTGTCTGACTCTTTTGAGACCCTATAGTCTGTAGCCCGCCAGGCTCCTCTGTCCATGGGATTTCCCAGGCAAGAATGCTGAAGTGGGTTGCCATTTCCTCCTCCAGGGGATCTTCCCAATCCAAGGATTGAGCCCTTGTCTCCTATATTGGCAGGCGGATTCTTTACCACTGAACCACCAGGGGAGTCCTTTAACAGAAATAACCAGTGAAAAATAGAAAAAGGCTCGAGAGGACTGTTCGTGGGGGTTCAGGCCAGGAGCAAGTGTGGGAACACCTTTGATGCCACCCCAGGTGGGACAGGGTTTCTGCAGGGGGCATTCACCGGGACCTCCCAGTGGAAACCCAAGTTCCCTCTGTGACTGATGCACGATGTTCTTGCCAAGGGATGGTCCAGTCTCTCTGCTTGACACCTCCAGGAGCAGAGAGCTCACTTCCTCCTGAGGAGACTGACCTTGTGTCCCTGTCCCCAAGTCCTGCCAAGCCTCCATTGTGACAAACTGGACTCTTCTTTCCTGCACCTTCCAGCCTTCTGCCTTAGAGACACAGAACAAATGCCTAAACCACAGATTGCCCTTTAGTTCTGAGGCCCGGAGGTCTGGAGTGCAATACTGCCTTCTCTTTGGGTGGTCCCTGCGGAGGGTCCCGGGCTCAGTGGCAGGGGAAGCAGCTTGCTTTCCAAGACTACCTGAGAGTTGTCCAGGTGGGAGAGTCAGTGGCACCTCTTTCGTTGTGAGTTTGGTCCAGAGCATCCCTTTTTGCTCATTTGTTTTTATTTTTTTTAATTTTTGGCGACATCGAGCAGCTTGCAGAATCCCCAGTCAGGGATTGAACTCATGCCCCCTGCAATTGAAGTGCAGAGTCCCAACCACTGGACTACCAGGGAATGCCCACAAGGAACTATTTATTTTTATTTTCGATGTTGTTGTTTTGGTTGCACTGTGTGGCATGTGGGATTTTAGTTTCCTGACCAGGGATTGAACCTGTGCCCCCCTGCAGTGGAAGCCTGGAGTCTTAACCATTGGACCACCAGGGAAGTCGCCCGAGCATCCCTTTCCACGGTGCCGAACTCACTGTTGGTGATATAGAGCCGTGCAGAGCCGGGGAGACCAGGAATGTGTGTGTCCATCACAGCGACCAGGAAGAAGGGCTCTAAGACAGGTGGTGAAGGGGGCTGGAAGGACTCACTGAGGCTCTACTATACCTGCCCTTCAGTCGATCACACTGCTTTTCTGATCTGGTTTTCCCATCTATAAAATGGGAGCACCAACAATCCTTTCCTAATTTCTGTTGTGAGTATTAAATGCTCAAATGCATGGAGTGTGGTTAGCACAGAAGATGTTGCAGCCTTTTACAATATCTTTGGATGGGCAGGAAAGTGAAGAAAAGCTAGCTTTTGTGTCAAAGGCACCTATGAAACCCACTCTCACTCCCTAAGGAAAATGTGTGTCTTGCTTGAGTCCCTATGTTTAACCAAGGCCATTTCCCTCAACTGCCGAGGCGCCAACTTAGATTCCATCAGGATCCAGACCTGAGGGCATCAAGGGCACTGTCTCACTGAAATGAATCCTCACTGCAATGCTCAGGCATTATTTCCATTCCTTCTGTGCAGATGAGGAAACTGAGGTGCCGAGAGGTTCAGAGAGGCTGAGCCACTTGTCCGGGTCACACAGCTCCAGAGTGAGGGGACTAGGGACGCTTTTCCCTGAGATTCCTCTGTCATCTACCCTTCGGAATGGTGCTGGGGAACTTTCCGAGGAGGTGAGTTGAGCTGGATGATGTCTCACTCCCTGACTGCCTCGGCTCTCTGCTGGGTGAGGGGTCCTGTGGCTGGCAGACCTCCTTACCCTGGACGGCAGATGTCACCCAGGCTCTCCCAGGCTCTCCTTCCAGAAAGTGCAATCAGGGCAGCAAATCTAACCCAATGGGGCTCCAGGAGCCGGGTGTTCTGGCAAAAAAAAGCACTCCCCCGCCTCCTCCCGCCCCCTCCCGCCCCCAGGCCCCTTTTCTGAGATCTGTGATCTTCCTGCTTGAAATCACCTTTAATTTCCCTCAGGAATGAACACGCATTTAGAGGTTAGGTTTCAATTACATGTGGGAAAAAAAAGTTTGACACAAATTTCAAGCCAAATAAATTAGGAAACCACAGAGCTGGAAATACAAAGCAGGGGACGGGGAGGGGCTGATCTGCGTCCCAGGGCAAACAGACCCCTCTCCAGGCCCCCACAACGGCTCTCCCCAGGCCCACAGCTCACCCAGTCCTTGGAAGGTTTGGGCCCTTCTCCCTGCTATTCACCAGCACCTAGGCTGTCTTTCCCATTCTGCCTGGCCTTTCTTCTTACAGGAAGCCTTCCTTGACTGCCCCAGCAGTGGGTCTCTTGGTCTTTGCTCCTGTGGACCGGATTATGCTGGTGGCTCCCTTAGAACAGAGAACGGCTATGCTGTCACGGCCCCTCTCCTCCTAGTTTTCTCAGATTCCCTCGCCAAATACTCACAAGTAGAACATGCAGCCAACATTCTCTCCCTGTTTCACAAGATGCAAACGGATTTATTCCACCGAAACCTCTGTTGTGACTCCTTCCTTTCTGACTGAGAAGGTCTCAGCTGGCTCTCAGCTTCCTTCTGCAGGAAGTCTTCCTGGATTGCCCCGGGCTAGGCGAAGGATGATGATTGCCCCAGCCTATCTGACTCCAAAATCCCTGGGCAGCCCTCTGCCCTGCATGGCCAGGGTCTGGCTGGAGATGTAGGATGTGCAACCCTAATGGCCAACAGCAGCCTGGCACACGAAGGGGCATAGCTTCTAGAGAAGTACAGCCACCTGAAGTGTGCAGCCCCTGAGGACCAAGGGGTCCCATGCAGATGTGATCAAACAGTCCAATAACCAGCTCTCCTAAGATGAATCAGGCACAGAGATAGGGCCCTGCTGGAACACTCAGCTCACCCTGGCCCCAAAAGACTGTGAAATGGGGCTGGAATGGGGTCAAAAGGAAAGGGTCCACTCCTGCCCCTAGGGCCGACCCCAGCATCTGGCTCTGCCATCTCTCCCACATCATCAAAGCCAGAAAGCCCAGCATGTTCCAGGGTTCCTCCTTGCCCTCCCTTTCCCCCCAGCCCACGATCTTATCCCGCCCATTCCACTAGCCATATTCCATCCTCTTCTCTCCACCCACACCCCGTTGCCCCAGTGCACCAGCAATTCACACCTGGATCATTGAGGTGTGCAGCCAGGCCATCTTTCATAGAGAACTCACATTGCTTACTCTGCTTGAGGCCCCAAGGTGGCTCCTGGTGCCCACTGGTGCCGTGCAGCTCCCTAGCCTGGCACACAGTACCCCTCAGTCTCTGTCCCTCATGTATGTTGCACTCCAGCTTACCTTTCATACTTGCCCCAGATTCCTTGTTTTCGTGCCCCTGTGCATTTGTACACTCGATTCTCTCTGCCTGGAATGCCTTCCCCAAGCGTCTCCTCTCTTCCTGCTGAGAAGTCTTAACCACTGCCCAGGTTTCAGCTTAGACATCACCTCCTCCAGGAAGTCTTCCAGATTACTTCCAGATTAGGTTGCGTGATTTCTGCCATGCTCCTGCAGACTCTCCTTTTAACATAGACTATAGCACACAGTACTACTTGTTTTTACATCATTTTCTGCATTAGATCGAGTTTCTCGAGGATAAGAATTTCATCTGGTTAGTCTGCAAACAGAATAGTCCTTACCTCGCAATTTCAATAAATATTGGTGGAAGAAGGTAAGGAAGAAATGGAGGAAGGATGGAAAGAAGGAAAGGAGGGAGGAAAGGAGAAGAGAAGGAAGGAGGGAGGAAGCAAGAGGAAAGTCTGAGACATTGGAGCTGTTGATCTTGGTCTTGGCTGGGGAGTGGGGAGGGGCGCGGTAGATGGGTATTTATTAAGGAAGCCACACTGATTCAGACACTTCTGGGGGAAAAGCCCAACCTCCCAAGCCTGAATTTCAAGGCCCCCATAATTTGGCTCTAAAAGTCACTTCGTAACTCATCTCCCACTGTGAGTGAATTCCTGACACATACACAACAGGCTTCATACCATCCACCTCGACCTGGCGCCATCACCTAATAGCCCATCCCATTTTCTCATCTCAGCCTCCTGGTCCTCATCTCTCACCTGGGTGGTATCCTCCCTGGGCTTTGAGGACCTGGCATCTGGCACAAAGAACACTCATCTCTGGAAGGGCAGAGGAGACGAGAGCAATGCAGGGAAGTGAGTGTTTCCATGGAGGGGCTTCCGGGGTGAGCTGACACCTCCACGGCTGGCTGAGACGGGGGTCAGAGTGAGCTCTGCCTCGGCTGAGGCTTGGAGGATGAGGGAGGATCCTGGAACATTCCAGACAGAGATGCAGTGTGAGCCACGGTCTCTCCAGGCCCAAAGGACAGGTGCTTTGCTGTGTCCTCTGTCCTTCTGCTGTCTCTGCCCAAAGAATTCCCTTCCATCCTGGAGGTCCTGAGTTTCCTGCTCTCTGAAGTCCTCTCACTGATGGCAGGAGTCTGCCTGCCTCCTTCTCATCCAGCGCCCAGCACCGGCCTCTCTCAGTCCCAGGCTCCAGCTCTGGTTCTGTTTGGTTTCATGGTCAGTGGTGTGAGCACTGGCAACCCTGATTTGAAACTTGCTCGAGAACAGATGTCTTCTTCTCTGGGTGGTCCCTGGCAGAGCTTAGAACAGGTGCTCAGCAAAGACCAGACAAATCTCAACACAGGTGCAGCTGTGAGTACCAGGCATTACTCTGGGCAGCTCAAGTGTGGAGATAAACGTGCATCAGTAAATGCACACAACTGTGTCACCCCGGGGACACCCTGTCTGTGGGGGGTGTGTGTGTGTGTGTGTGTGTGTGTGAGTTGCTCAGTCATGTCCGATTCTTTGTGACCCCAGTGGACTGTAGCCTGCCCAGCTCCTCTGTCTATGGGATTCTCCAGGCAAGGATACTGGAGTGGATAGCCATTCTCTTCTCCAGGGGATCTTCCTGACCCAGGGATTGAACCAGGGCCTCTTGAATTGCAGGTAGATTCTTTACAGTCTGCCACCAGGCAAGTCCCCTGTGCTAAGTGCTTGGCATTAAATTCTTACAGTAACCAATTTCTAGATCTGGATACTGTGCTAGAGAGAAGGAAATGACACCCACGGTCAAGAATCCCGGGAGGGACAAAGCCAGTTCTCAAGTCTGGGTTGCTTGGCCTCCTTGTCCGGCATCCACACCTGGTGTTCTTCTTCCCTGCCCCGGTCATCACAGGACAGGCACGGGGATTGTGCGAGGCTGCCCCCAAGGCTCTTGGATGGCTCTGCAGACAGGCAGGCGCTCAGACCCAGCCGTGAAGTCCTGGCTCTCCTTGCTTACGGAGCCAGGACAGGTGAGAGGCTCGGTGCCTGGTGATTGGGACGGCAGCCCCATCCTCCCTCTGTGTGAGTGTGTGTGAGTGTGACAGGGACTGCAGCCCCATCCTCCTTGTGTGTGTGTGTGTGTGTGTGTGTGTGTGAGAGTGTGGCAGAAACCACAGCCCCATCCTCCCTGTGTGTGTGTGTCTGTGTATGTGTGAGTGTGACAGGGACCACAGCTTCATTCTCCCTGTGTGTGTGTGTGTGTGAGTGTGTGTGAATGTGACAGGGACAACAGCCCCATCCTCCCTGTGTGTGTGTGTCTGTGTGTGTGTGTGAATGTGACAGGGACAACAGCCCCATCCTCCCTGTGTGTGTGTGTCTGTGTGTGTGAGTGTGAGTGTGAGTGTGACAGGGACCACAGCCCCATCCTCCCTGTGTGTGTGTCTGTGTGTGTGTGTGTGTGCGTGTGACAGGGACCACAGCCCCATCCTCCCTGTGTGTGTATGTGTGTGTGACAGGGACCACAGTCCCATCCTCCCTGTGTGTGTGTGTGTGTGTGTGTGTGTGTGTGAGTGTGAGTGTGCAGGGACCACAGCCCCATCCTCCCTGTGTGTGTGTGTGTGTGAGTGTGTGCATGTGAGTGTGTCAGGGACCACAGCCTCAGGCCAGATCAGAAGAGTCCCAGGAGACTTTGGAAGTCGGAGAGCAAAGTCAGACTGTCCCACATTATCCAATTTTTCTGGCACCAAAATTCCTGTACCCCCAGCCTGGTGGTCGTGAGACTAACCCCGGGCATACCGTTTCAGTGATGTCAGCGCGTCTAATCAGAATCAGAAACACATGCATGAAAGGGCCTGCCTGGGTTCAATGAACACGGGAAATTACACGTCAAGGGGAAGACCCACCGGATGCGACCATTAGAATTCCTGAAGTCTCCCTCCTGTGTGTGTTTGGCATCAGGCCCACCCCTGTTCACCACCCCACCCCGCCCACGTGTAGTGGATGCCCGGGGCTTTTAAACCGTTTGAGTAAGTGCTTGATAGCTCAGAGGACCTGACACAAAGCCAGGGCAGGACTTGTAGCACACGAAGGGTTTCCTTATCTGGCCCTTCAGTGGCTGTGACAGCGTCCTTGTGCACTGGGCGCGCCGGGATGTTCACCCTGTTCCCAGATGCGGGGCAGCCCGAGAGATGAACACCCAAAGTCATACCCTGAGCTCAATTCCAGAGTCCCCTGTCGGCACTGACTCTGCAGAGGCATGGGGACACATTTCATCTGACTTATTGTTCTTGAAATTAAACTGAATTTAGATTTCTTGACATTTTGATTTGATTTTCTCTCAAGATTTAACCATCTTGAGAGACAAACGTTGATAAGCTCGGTTTACGAATGGGGAGACGGAAGCCCAGAGACGGGGAGCAATTTGGCCAAAGTCACACAGTGGGACAGAGGCAAATCTGGACTCACACCCCCATTACCTGTCTCGGAACAGAGTGGAACCTGGCGGGAAGGGCACTGCCACCCCTGAGCTGCCCTCCCCGGCCCAGAGGTGACAGGCCAGACTTGGGTGGCGCGAGCAGAAGCCAGACGGAGGAAGTGACCCTGAGCCCGGGGCAGACCCAGGAGGGAGGAAGCCAGCCCTCCAGGGCATTCCAGGCTGGCCTGGCTTGGGAGACTGGCTGGCACCCTTCCACGCCTTCCCCGAGAATGTGAGCAATGTCCCGTGACGCGTGGCACTGGCCTCCGCCGCCCCCACTGAGAGATGGGGCCCTGAAACCTTCCGGAGCCGGGGTGGGCGCCCCCGACCGAAGGCTGCATGTCCTTTGGGATGAATGGAGCCCACAGAGAGAGGCGGACCCTGGGCTGGAGCCCAGAGGGCAATGGCTGAGGGTGACTGCCTCATTGTGTGGTTTCATCACGGAACCCACGAGGCTACTTGCAAATAAGCTGCTCAGCTGGGGAGTCAGCCCAGAGGGGACCCATGGGTTCACAATCTCAGCCCTCAGGGCTGCTGTGAGCCAAGACCCAGGGGAAGGTTGCCCGTCCGTCCGTGGAGACAAGTCAGTGATGCTACAAGGAATGTGGGGTTTGTACCGTCAAACCCTTGCCGGCCCCAACAGCCTCTAGAGCCTAAGAGAATCCCTTCCCTGTATGCGCACATGCCTTCGTGGACATGCATCAAGGCAGGAGGACATGGGATTCAAGCCTCCATGCATCCCTGGACACAGTCAGCCCCTCAAACCTTGATGGTGACAAACTCATAATCACAAGATTACCGTCTAGTTTGAATAGACTTACCAATCATGTGGCCATTTCTCTTCTGTTGTTTGATTCTCACAGCCACACCTTTTTTTTTTTTAAGCTATACCCACAGTGCATGTGGGATCTTAGTTCCCTGGCCAGGGATTCAACCCCGGCCCCCTGCGTTGGGAGTACAGTGTCTTAACTACTGGACCACCAGGGAAGTTCCTAACATTTGGAGGTAAAGGAAGCGGAAAGCCTCTTCCCTGAAAATATCTTTTCCAGATAGAGAAGCTGAGGTCTGCCCAGTACAGGTGAATCAGCCCAACGGGGGGCAAAACTGGCACTAGAAACAAACTATTTTGGCTTTTAGTCAGAAGCCTTTTGTCCCCCCCCCCTCCCCAACTAGGGGATGGAGTCCCTGATGTTGGGAAAGATTGAAGGCAGAAGGAGAAGAGGGCATCAGACGATGAGATGGCTGGATAACATCACTGATGCAATGGATGTGAACTTGGGCAAATTTTGGGAGATGGTGAGGGACAGAGAAGCTTGGCATGCTGCAGTCCACGGGGTTGCAAAGAGACACGACTGGGCGACCGAATGACAACTCCCTCAACTACCCTCCCTCTGCTTGGCGTCACTGGTACCTGCCCAGTGGCCCTGGGCCCGGACTCTCCTTTCTCGGGGCTCCCACTGGCTGCCATCACCCTCATGTTGTTCTTGAAGCTCATTCTAACTTGTGCTCTGCCTGCTGGCTCTTGGGTCCTCTTCATCCATCGACAAGCCAGTCTCAAGACTCCTTCCATCTGGAAAGAGTGGACAGAAGATTATAACGGGTAAGTCACTCAGATCAGGAGGGATCTTTTCAACTTGGTTATCCAAGGTAAGGAACGGTCTATTCAGACAACTAAGAGGATGTGAATCTGTTGTGTTAAGTGGCTCAGTAGAGGCCAGGATGGTGAGTTGGGAGACAGGAACCTGGCCAAGATAAAGTTCCCTTGAGAAGCTGCTTGCCTAGTTTCCTATTCTGGGGCAGGAGTCTTCACTGCGAAAGATGTAGGTAGTGTACTTGCCCTAAATATCTGTCCGAAACTTCTCCATTGAGTATTTTTTTTTTTAATTGGGTTGGCCAAAATGTTTGTTGGAGGTTTTCTGTAACTTCTTATGGAAAACCCTCAAAAGAACTTTTTGAGTCCCTTGGACAGCAAGGAGATCAAGCCAGTCAATCCTAAAGAAATCAACCCTGAATTTTCATTGGAAGGAATGATGTTAAAGCTGAAACTCCAATACTTTGGCCACCTGATTCGAAGAACTGACTCATTGGAAAAGACCCTGATGCTGGGAAAGATTGAAGGTGGGAGCAGAAGGGAATGACAGAGGATGAGATGGTTGGATGGCATCACTGATTCAATGGACATGAGTTTGAGTAAACTCCAGGAGTTGGTGATGGACAGGGAGGCCTGGCGTGCTGCAGTCCATGGGGTTGCAAAGGGTCGGACATGACTTAGTGACTGAACAACAACAATAATTCAGAACTCAAAAAAAAAAAGCTATTGAGAAAGGCTTAGCCTAGACTGCAAAGGAGAGCTGAGTCATGTAGTCATTTACCATCTCATCAGAAATTGCTGAGACATCTCAATGGAGAAAGGCAGGAGGAGGGGGCTGGGAGGACAGTCGGGGCTGGTTGGCTTAGGCGGGGTCCTTAATATCTCACGCAGAGCTGGGCACATCACCTGTGTATTGTCTGTACGATGATCTGAGTGAGGGTCCTTGTCCTTCATTTTCTCTTACTGGGCTAGGAAATCAGCTTTCTCCTCTGAACTCCTTCTGTCCTCCGCTGAAAAGGGGACCGATGTGAGAGGCCTGGCAAGTGTCTATGATTTGGGTGAGAACATCTGCTTCCAGCACAAACTAAACATCAGCAGGAGCCAAGAACGTCCCCCTGCGCTCGCTACCGTTTGACTTCTTTTATTAATAACTTGGGAGGATTGTAAGCAAGGACTTCTGGCAGGAATGAAAGGAAATGATCCAGGAAAAAAAAAAATCAAGCCCATAAATAAGTTAAAGTCACTGGCGGAGGGCGTTTGATCTTTTCTTTTTCTTTTTTTTTTAAGTGAAATATGGGCACTTGCCTTCTGAGCCCTGCAGGTGGAGGGGCAGCCAGGGAGCTGTGTTCTCGGGGGTTAATGGGGCAGGGGCCGCAGACATTTCATTCTAAAACTCCAGCCTCTTCCCATGGGTCTTCTGGGAGTTAGGAAGTCGAGCTGGGCTGTGAGGAAGGCCACGTGACGGAGTAGAAGAAAGAGCATGAACTCTGGAATCCGGCAAAGCTGGGTTTTAAACTAGTTGTGTGATCTTGGACAAGTTCATTGCTGTAACCTTATGCGGTGGCTGTGTTGACTGGGGAAAATCATGCCTACCTCGTGGAGTATTTGTGGAAACTGAACCCGGTGATGTGAATGAATTAATCAGGGCCAACATTCCCTAAGTGCCTTGAGAGCCGAAAGGCACAGCCTAACACAAGCCGCCAGCTCTCAGTCCCAAGCAAGTCCCTGGGCTCTCCTCCAGCCTGAACCTCAGGGAAGAGGGCCAAGTGCACACGCTGACTGTCTGGGGCTCACGCTGGCCACGCCACCCTGATGATCACTGGCCCCTCTCTCTCACTCTCAGAAATGTCCCAGTGTGGGTGGTAAATTGTATGGTCACTCCAGACTCGGAGAGTCAGACTCTCTGTCCCCTGATGCCACCATCTCTGCAGGTGGCATCCAAGGTCATCCTGGCACAGCAACCTGAAATACCTTAGCCCAGAGGTGACTCATGCCATCTGCCCCCATTTCTTCGGCTGCCTCAGTCTCACGGCCTCATCTACTAACCCTGGTGTTTTCCCACCCACCCAGGAAGGATTGGCAGGCCACATGTGGGTGTGTTGGTCTGAAACGAGGCTCTTGAGAAATGTTTGCCCCTGCCCCATCCCTCCCTACCCTGCTTCTGGAAGCTCCAGGAACACGAGGAGAAAAATGTGGTCCTCTCAGACCATAAAACAGCAAATGTTCTAGGAAATACACATTTTTAAGGCTAAATGAAATATAACCCTTTACTGTTTCCAAAAAGGGCTTCCCAGGTGGCTGTGATATATATAATATATATGTATGATATATATATTATGTATTAGACATATATTATGGCTTCCCAGGTGGCTCAGTGGTGAAGAATCTGCATGCCAATACAGGAGCCGCAGGAGATGTGGGTTCGAGCCCTGGGTTGGGAAGATCTCCTGGAGTAGGAAATGGCAACCCACTCCAGTATTCTTGCCTGGGAAGTCCCATGGACAGAGGAACCTGGCAGGATACAGTCCATGGGGTTGTAAAGAGTTCAACACGACTGAGCAACTGAGCATGCACGCACGCACTATTTCCAAAGGGCTTTCACCTTCATGCTCTCACTTGATCTTCCCTATTAGATGACTGCATCATGCAGCAGATATGGGGATTTTCATTTATAAGAAAGAAGGCAAATTCAGGAAAATACTCACCCATTGTACAAGGCTGTGGAATGATGAAGCCAAGCCTTGGATCCAGTTCTCCCAGCTTTTTTCTCTCTTGCATGCTTATGAGTGCATGGGTGGTGATCAGGGGCACCCTCCACAGTGAGCCCAGGGTTGAGTTTCCTGCAGAACTGAGAAGGGGCAGTGAGGCCAGGGCTGAGGTCTGAGATCTGCTCATCGAGGACCCAGGACCACAGAATAATAGAAATGGGAGAGAACTTAAAAGGCACTCTGCCCACTTTCTTTGTTAATGTACTAGGGGAAACTGAGACCCAGAAAGGGGACAGTGACTGCCTACAGCTAATCAGCCAACTCTCCTGTTTCCGACTGCAGTGGTCTTTCTGCTGCTCTGTTACAAAGTCAAAGGGGAGAAAACAAAGATATAAATGGTTTTCTTGGTTATTCTGCAAAGGAGAGAAACTAGCAGAGGCATAGGGAACCAGAGGGTGTATAACTCGGCCATGCTGGTAGAAAGCACGAGTGTCCACCGGTGATGAACGACAAGAAAGACCCACAGGCTCATGGGGCTGGGAAGTCTTCAGGTTGGTGACATTTGGGCCAGATTTTATGATGAAGCCGGTCAGCTCTCCATCACGTCACACTCTCCCAGATAGCTGGCAACTCGGTTGCCCAGACACCCCATGTTTTCCATCTTTCCTTGAGGCTCACTTGGCACCATGCCAAAGTCAGTCCTCAAGGTGGGAGCAAAAAGGGTGTGTGATGTGTCATACATCTAAACCTAAGCAATAGAATCTTCTGAATGTATGCTTCCATGCATTTCCCTCCTGGAACTCACATGCTGAAGATGTCAGTGCACAGTGAACCTGGATTCCTGACTATGGGAACACCCACCCAAACATCCCACCCAGCCTCCTTGACTGTATGAAAAAGAAATGAACCTCTTGTTTTTAAAGCTACAACCTTCTTGAGAGCTATTTAACATAGTGCTTAGTTCTAACTAACATATCCTTGAAGACCTTGAAGGTAAGCCTTCAGAGGAAAAGATAGAAACAAGTCATTCTTGTTGGAGGGAATTGGCTGCATAATTGGCTGCATACCTGTAGGTATTCCTCCATCTATTCATTCTTTCAGTAAATATTTACTGAGCATGTGTGGGGCTCAGGCACCATGATGGGTGCTGGGCTCATTTAGCTAAGTGATTCAGTTCCTGTCCTCAAGAAGCTCCCAGTCTAGGTGGGCAGATTGCCAATCAGAATACAAGTACTTAGAGTAAAAGCACAACCTTGGCCTGGATGGAAACAAAGAGGATTTATTTTATGAAGAAGAAGAAGAAACAAAACCTGAGACTTGGAGTGGGAGAGCAGTTCTAGTCTTGCCAAGGCAAAGCTCAAGATAATGAGAGGATGCCATCCAGAAAGACACAAACAAACCAGAATCTTGCAGGAGCTTGATTGCGAAGAGTTGGGATTTGACCCTGTAGCACTTGGAGCCAATGAAGAACTTGGAGCAGGAGAGTGACACTGTCAGATCAGTGTTTGCAAAATCTCTCTGGCACCTGTATGAAGGATGGCATTGGAGTCCAGTGTCTTATCCAAGTCTCTAGATCTGACTTCCAGCACTGTAGTTCTGGGAGCGAACCCTTCCACCCCCCTCCCATGACTGTGACCATCTCCAGAAGTACACATCGAATCCATTCTCAAGAAGGCAGTGTGACTGATCCTTCCAGAGCACACAGAAGACCATGGCTTACCTGCTTCAAGCCTCCTGTACTTTCCTATCCCCCATCAGACAGTCCTTGCATGGTCTGGCCACCGTTCACCTGTTGAGCTCAGTTCTTGTCATTTCTCACCTCGTCCTCTGCCAACAAACTCATTGCTCCTCAAAAGTAGCTTTTTCCATCTCCCTTGAGGGACCACCATCATATGGGGGGTTCTATTTCCCCATCTCACATCCCCAACCTGACCTCTTCCAATTCCATGCCTCCTGCAAATTGTAACTGAGATATCACCTCCGTCTGGAAAACTTTTCTGGTTCCCAAGTCTAGGAGGCACATTCTTTACTGTGTTCCCTCTGCAGCTTGCATCTTTCTCTTGTCTATTTTTTAGTCTGTATAGTGACGTGGAGATATAATCAGACCATAACGACGTGGAGATATAACCAGAAAAGTCGACCAGATAAGCCTTTGGAGGAAAAGATGGAGACAAGCCATTCTTGTTGGAAGGAATTGGCTGCGTAAATCTGTAGGTGTTCATCCGTCTATTCATTCTTTCAGTAAATATTTACTGAGCATGTGTGGGGCTCTCTTGGTGACTGCTCTGTTCTTCTGTGCAGTTTGTGGCACTTTTGCACAAAGGGTGGAATACGTGGCTGAAGGCAAGAGAGCTTTCACCGTCCCCCGGATGTGTGAAGCGGAGGCCTCAGACCAAGGCGGGGCTGGAACTGTGGAGAGGAGAGCAGCGGTCATGTGTCTTGATGAAGAACTTGGTGAGTGCTATCAACAGGGTCTGGCTGCCCTCAGCGCTCCCCAGAACTTCCTCCACGTGTGGCCAAGGATCCCCGGCTTCTAGCAATGAGCCCCAGAGAAAGGAAGCTGCTGTGTCACGTGACAGTCTGTGACACTTTCACAGGCTGTGCCCCTCTTCCATACAATGTTTGCTAGTTTAGTGTTCCACCGTCTTTTTAAGTTTTTGTCCCTCCCACTGGACTGATGACTCCTCGAGGACTAGACTAGAGCTTAGCAAGGTCTCTACCCTCAGTTATATGCAAAGACCAAAATGGTGAAGACCCTCTGAAAGAGCTTATTAAACTCATCTGAACTTGCCTGAGATTCCGTCCCTACCTTCAAAGACATCACAGTGACTTTCAGGTGACACCTGTGGACACATCTAACTTTTTCAAGGCAGAGTGCAGGTGGGGCAGTAGGAATTTACAGTGTTGAGACTGTGTCACAAGCATGGAGATTGTGATTTGGGGGAGCATAGGGAGCCCCCCTGGTGTGTACCAGCCCACCTCCCATTTCAGGTGGTGTATTTAGTGTCAGGGAACAGCAGACCCCATCAAAGTGGTCTGACTCCTCTTATAAACTACCACCAAATATCTGTGCATCAGTTGGTGAAGATCTCTTTCTTGTTCCATGACAGTGCCAGGAAGGTTGGCAGTCACATGGCCATTCCGAGACCCAGGCTCCCTCCATCTAGAGCAGTGTCTCTCAGCTTGGGCATTTTAACATTTTGGAACCCAAGCAGTCTTTGTTGGAGGGGGCTGTCCTATGCTTTGTAGGACATTTAGCAGCATCCTTGGTCTCAGCTGATAAAGAACCTGCCTGCAATGTGGGAGACCTGGGTCTGATCGCTGGGTTGGGATGATCCCCTGGAGAAGGGAATTGCTACCCACTCCAGTGTTCTATCTAGTCTGGAGAATTCCATGGACTGTATAGTCCATGGGGTCGCAGAGTCAGACACGACTGAGCAAGTTTCACTTTTGGTCTCTACACACTAGAGGCCAATAACACAGCACACTCACACCCCTAGATATGACAGTGTCACATGGTTGGCAAAATTGTCCCCAGTTGAAAACTACTGACTGAGAGCCTAGAGGGCATCATTGGTCCCCCATCTCTATTTGAGGGAAGGGACAGACTAGGGGGAGGAACATGTGGCATGGTTCTTCAATTCTATTGGACAGACTGTCACATGACTATAGCCAATTGCAAGGGAGGCTGGAAAAGAAAGCATATGGTGTGTCTAGGAGAAATGGGAGGTGGTTTGGAGACCAACTAGCCAATCTCTCCCACTGATAGTTGTAGAGTCCATGTATTTTATTTTTCTTCTTGAAGATAAGAGAAAGTCATACTTTGGCCACCTGATGCAAAGGGCTGACTCATTAGAAAAGACCCTGTTGCTGGGGAACACTGAGGGCAGGAGAAGGGGATGACAGAGGATGAGATGGCTGGATGGCATCACTGACTCAGTGGGCATGAGTTTGACCAAGCTCTGGGAGATGGTGAAGGACAGGGAAGCCTGACGTGCTGCAGTCCATGGGGTCACAGAGAGTTGGACATGACTGGGTAACTGAACAACAACAATTTTATTTTTCTTCTTGAAGATAAGAGAAAGCAAGTGTTCTTTTCCAAATCACCAGTGGGGGCTCATTTTGGTCCCCAAATCCATCAACCAAAACCTCTGGCAAGGTCTTTAGCTCATCCGGAAAACCATGAGATATCCCCTCCCACATCACACTTTCCCCCACCCTTGATACCTGTACCTGGCTACACACCCAAAACTCCTGACTCCTTCCTTCTGCCACCACACTGATTTGGTGTCCAGGAGGGGCTGTAGGTCCCAGAGATGTCAGCCCGGCCCTACAGAAGGGTGTTTCCCAGCACTGTTATGAGTTTTTCTCTCATGACAACTGTCCTGAAGAATGTGTGTGCTAAGTCCTTCAGTCGTGTCTGACTCTTGGCGACCCCAGGGACTGTAGCCCGCCAGACTCCTCTGTCTGTGGGATTCTCCAGGTTAGAATACTGGAGTGGGTTGCCATGCCCTCCTCCAGGGGATCTTCCCGACCCAGGGATCAAACCCAAGTCTCATTATGTCTCCTTCTTTAGCAGGTAGATTCTTTAGTATTAGCGCCACCTGGGAAGCCCATTCTGAAAAATAGATAATATACAAATGCCAAAAGGCAAGGGACTTCATTGTAAGAATACACATGGAGGTGAGGGAGCCCAATGGGAGCCCAGGTGGAGAGTCACATAAATAAAATGGTGGTGGTGGGAGAACTTGGTCCCAGTGGGAAACTTTGTGGGAATTTCTGACAGGAGCAGAAAGAACCTGAGAGAGGAGGGTAGAATCCAGACCAGGGTGGTGGAGGTGGCTTGGGTCAGAGTGGAATGTCAACACAAATCCTGTCTTCCAAACTTCATCAGTAGAGAGTGAGTGCTTTGATTCTCTGGACTAACTGAATTTTTTTGGAAGTCTCTAGGAAAATGGCCGTTTGAACCCCTCCAGCAGGCCCCTTCTCCAATAGTGTAGAAACTCCTGGAACTCCTCCACCACAAATGCTTCTTGTGCTGAAGCTGAGAATTAATTAGAAAAGAAAAAAAAACTCTCAAGTCTAAACACATATCTCACAACCTATTAGCATTAAGATTAGCATTAAAGAAAGTTGGAAACTATAACGTTTTAAGCACAATTTATAAGTCTAATTTCCTGTGTGTCACTCTCAGATAATAAATGCTTTTCCTTCAAGTTGAAAAGTCTTGGTGGAAAGTCAGGGGAGGGAGGGGGCCAAAGAAAGAAAAAGTTAATTTAAGGCCTATTCGTTTATTTTTAGTCGCCCAAGATCTGAGGGGCTGAGAACATTTCCCGTTTCTGATAGAACACGCCTTCCTGTGTAGCAAGGAAGTCCCCTGACCTCAGGCCTCCTCAAGGTGCTACTGATTTTTGACAGAATGGCTCAGGCGAGGGCTTTGAAAGAGGCTAATACAGGCCTGCGAGGGGAGGGTGCTCTGTGGTCCTGGAGGGACAAGGTTAATTGCCTGGAGCCTTGGAGGATGGAGCTGTGTGGCAGGGGACGTTGGGTGACCGGGAGGCCCGCTTCCTGTATTGCTCTGGAAGAAGTTCGTCGCCCACCGCTTCCATAATAAGACATCCCTGCTAATTTGCCAGGAGCTGAAAGGGATTTCTGTTTTTAGCCTTGGGTCTGTGGCAACTGTTTTGTTTTAAATGAAAATTAAATGGGGACGTGTTGCTGGGGGTGGGGGGATGGGGAGGCAGAGGCAATAATTGAAGTGCATTACTGGTAATTACCTCAGTCTTTCTTTCACTCATCATGTTGACAGAGAAATCTATTACCCAGCAGCTCCGTTTCCACAAATTGCCCTTCCCCCCGAGGACTTGGGGAGGGAGGGGGGAGGTCCATGATGGCGCTGGAGGAAATCACTGCTTTGTTCCAGAAAAGTGGCCTCCGGCCATCATCCTCAGCAGGGGGACTCCAGTTGTCTGTTAACCAGAGGGTGGAGGCAAGACGAGTGGGGAACCCGTGCAAGAAGGTGGAGTCACCTGGGGAGAAAGATCTCCTTCCAACCAAGGTTTTCCACCCAAGACCTCATTCAGAAGATCCATTCAGAATGCTGTGTAGACGGCCGGGGAATCCAGGCTTGTCTGTGTCTCAGAGGAAGAGAGGAAGCTGGGAGGGTGGAGAAGATGGACCGAAACACCAGGCCCATTTTGAAAGCTCTTCTGTATTTGTGCAATGGGATGAGCAGCATCCTTCATGAAGGACATGAGCTCTGGCCTCACCTTCTCCCATATCTTGATGCAAGCTAGGATCCTTCCCACCATGCCTGTCTCCCTTCATCACACCTGCCCTCCTCTCCCTGTATCTGACTGTGGCCTCGTTCTCCCTCTCATTCCTTCACTCTCCAGCCTACTGTCCTATTCCTTCCTCTTATCGTCACCTCTGCCTGCAGAGGGTTGCATTCCCTTTCAGCTCCATCCTGCCAACACACAAGGTGTGAAGGGTTCGAAGGAGGTCTATCGACTGACACTGACATCCCTCTCTGTCCTTCCGTGTGGTCTCTTAGACTGAACATGGGCTAGGGCTTTAAACCTCCCCACTGGTAATCAGAACAAATGATCCAAGGGAGGGTGCAGATAAACAACCTCAGCGGAGTCTGGCTCAAGCCCCCTTCCACCTTTGCCCTCAGCATCCACTCCTTCAAAAAAATGTTTATGGAGCTTTGATCATGCATGAGACACTAACCCCACCCTCAAGAGGCTCATGGTTGGCATGGGGGAAGTGAAGTAAAAGTGAAAGCTGCTCAGTAGTGTCCAGCTCTTTGAGACCCTATGGACTGTAGTCCATGGGATTTTCCAGGCCAGAATACTGGTAGTGGGTAGCTATTCCCTTCTCCAGGGGATCTTCCCAACCCAGGGTTCGAACCTAGGTCTCCGGCATTGCAGGCGGATTCTTTACCACCTGAGCTATGTGGGGAGGGGAGAACAAAAGGCATTTCATTATACTTGGAGCCCAAAGCAGATTGTCATGGAGGTGAAGGGACCCTGAGGCCCACATTTCACTCAGTGAATGACAATCCAGCATCCACAAGTTTAAAGGCAACAGAAATCTTGACTTCAGTGTCTGAAGGGAGTATCAAAGAAAGATTGCATTCCTCACACCTGGCAAAGCTTCTGAAAATCCTTTTTTAATAAAGTGATTTCAGTCTCTTCCTAAAACCCAGCTCTTCATTGCCCTCACTATCACTGGAAACTCTTTTGCTTATCTGGGGTAAATCCTGCTTGCTCTCTTAGCTTCTCTAATCTTCACTTGATTGGCCCTTTGCTTCCTTCTTCCCTCCACATATGGACCAGGCAGTGGCTGCCTCCTCAGGGGAGATGGGAAGGTCCTGGCTTTGAGGGGTTTTCCCTACCAGACCACAGCTGTCGTAGGTCCATCACTCCCTTCCCCATCCCAACTACACTTCAGTTTCCAACACAAGAACCCAGCTCAGCACTGCAGCATGTCTGAGGCCAGACCTTGGGGAAAGTGAAAATGTTAGTCTCTCAGTCGTGTCTGACTTTTTGCGACCCCATGGACTGCAGCCGGCCAGGCTCCTCTGTCCATGGGATTCTCCAGGCAAGAATACTGGAGTGGGTTGCCATTTCCTTCTCCAGGGCATATTCCTGACCCAGGGATCAAACACTCATCTCCAGCATTGCAGGCAGATTCTTTACCATCTGAGCCACCAGGGAAGCCAGGCCTTACTTAGGGAGGGTGTGATTAAGGAATGTGGATGCTGGTCAAGTGGCTGAGATACTGCGCTCCCAATGCAGGGGACCTGGGTTCCATCCCTGGTCAGGATCCCGCACGTCTCAACTAAGGGTTCGCATGCGGCAGCTAGAGATCCCATGTGTTGCAACTAAGACCTGGCACAGCCAGAGAGAGGAAGGAATGAAGGAAAGAGGAAAGAAAGAAGAAAGAAAGATAAACACAGATGACCACCAGACTACTGAGAGCTCCTGGGCCAGCCCTGCTGTCCACCTCCTTTGATTCCTGTTCCTTGTAAGACCTGGCCTAGAGCAGAGGCAGAACAAGGGAGATGCCCACTGATGGGCCAGAACTGAGCATTGCTTTCTCAAAAGTTAAAGAGTTAGGATATAAAGATCTATGAAGATCTAGAATTAGAGTTCATCTAACTAACAATGCATGGGACTTGGCAATGTAGATGGGCTATTCAAGATCTCAGCTGCCTCCTCCTTGGGTATCCTGTGGGCTTTGGCCCACCACCCTTTCCTTACTCCTTTCCCAAGGAGGGGTCTGTGGATGTTTCAGATACGTTTTACACGGAGATGACTTCATGGAGAGTCCAGCTGTCCTCAACCTACTTGGCTAAGGTCCACTGGAGAAGCAGGTTGTACCTCTGGTATCAGGTGACCTTCAAACATCAAGATCAAAGCTACCACTTGCTGAGCACCTACTATGCCTCAGGCCTCATCCTGGGTGCTCACAGGTTTTTGGTTTTTTTCCCCTAATCCTCAATAATACTCTGAGTGGCTCAGATGGTAAAAGCAACTGCCTGCAGTGCAGGAGACCCAGGTTTGATTCCAGGGTCGGGAAGATCCCCTGGAGAAGGGAATGGCAACCCACTCCAATATTCTTGCCTGGAGAATTCCATGAAGAGGAGAGCCTGGTGGGCTATAGTCTATGGGGTTCCAAAGAGTCAGACATGACTGAGCGAATAACACAGTTCCTATTTCAAAGATAAGAAAAGTGAGGCTCGGAGAGGGGGAACAGAATTGCCCAAGGTCACATGGCCAGTGTGTTACAGAAGCAGATTTTTAATCCAGATCTTCCTGACTCCAAAAGTGATGCTCGTACCAGTGGACCTGCCACATCTCAGAATTGAATGGCAGTCGAATCTTTCATTTTCTTAAAGAAGAAGGAGAAGGAGCAGGTGGCCTTTCTGGAAACTCTCTTAGGTGGTGGCTGTTCCCTCAGATATGAAGTCTTCACATAGCATTTCTATATGAGAACATCCAAGAGCTGAATCAACCGCCATTTCAAACCTGGTGCTAGAAGGCTGCCAGTGGCCGTTACAGAAGGGAAGAGGATTCCATCAGAATGTCACTCTATCTCAGATTCACGCTAATCACTCAGCCTTCAGGATGGGGGATGGGGCACTGGCAAGCTCTTATCAGACCACCGAGGCTCCCAGGGCTGCTGAAACTGTCAACTCTGGTTTTGGTTTTGGTTTCAAATCTTGACAGATTTCTTAAAACATTTTAAATAAGTTCAACCTACCCAAGGCAACCGAATTTAGTTCAGCTCTTCATGGAGCACCCGTTCTTGGCCAGGCGCTGGGCTGGAGAAGTTGGAGAACAGGACATGGTCCTTGTACTTGGAGGATCACAGCTGCGGGTTGGGGGGAAGGCAGACAATACCTTCCAGGTTAGAAAGGCTTTTAGAGATGCAAGTGTGGGGGGTGTGGAGGGGCCAGGGAGCCAGAGCTGACCCAGGCCAGTGGAGGAGACAGCAGAGAAGAGATACTTCTAGGAAAACATGTAGAAGTCCCCAGTGAGAAGCCAGGTCCCAGCAAGAAGGTGGATTGTGCTGTTGTTTAGTAGCTAAGTGGTGTGATTCTTTTTCGACCCCATGGACTGTAGCCAGTCAGGCTCCTTGGTCCATGGGATGTTCCAGGCAAGAATACTGGAGTGGGTTGCCATGCCCTTCTCCAGGGGATCTTTCCAACTCAGGGATCGAACCCACATCTCTTACGTCTCCTGCATTGGCAGGTGGGGTTTTACCACTAGTGCCACCTGGGAGACCCCCTTTAAATAGCACTGGCTCCCAAACAGGTAGACTTCTGGCCAGAGAACTGGTTTCCACATCAAAACCTTTTTGTTGAATTGCTGGGATGGCTTCCCGGTTGTGGTGGGGTTCCAGAATTTTCCTTCTTCCTCTGCCTGAATCCTTCCTTCTCATCAGCACTCTCCAAAGGTGGGACCCCTGCCCATGCCTCCCCGGGGCCCTTACACAGCTGGAAAGAGACAGAGTAGACTTATCACACACAGGGCCAGGGTCTGGGAAGGCCCTAAAGCTTCCAGCCCTCCTGTGATGTGGGAGGGGGGGGAGTTCTCTGTAGGCCTGGGGTGGATGCTGGTGTGGTCTGGACTGATCATCAAGCTACTCTTAGGCACAAACTTCATTCCTGTTATTGCACATGGGCTTCTTCTGGTTGCTCAGTGGTAAAGAACCCACCTGCCGAGGCAGGAGGAATGGGTTCGATCCCTGGTCAGGAAGATTCCCTGGAGAAGATGTCTACCCACTCCAGTATTCTTGCCTGGGAAATCCCATGGACAGAGGAGCCTGGCAGGCTACAGTCCATGGGGTTGCAAAAGAGCCAGACATGACTTAGTGACTAAAAAACAACAATTACACATGGGACTGAATTTCCTGAAGGAGGGCTAGTTACAGAAATTGTCCAATCCTTCATAAGACTGATGGAGAAACTGGGACCCAGAGAGGGGAAAACAGTTTCCAAAATCACACAGCAAGGCCCCGGTCTTTCAGCTCCTCTCCTTCCTCACTCCACTGTGTTCACTGCACTATTGCAATGAAGTTCCTTCACTACAAAAAAACTCACAGGATGGAAAATCCCTCAACAGTCCCCATTCGGGCTTATATTTTAGAAATTCACGGACATCTATTTCAGTTTTGGTTTTTTTGTTTTTTCAAAATAAATGCTGACAATTCAAGCATCCTTTGTTGTGCTGGATCCTGGAAGAATAATTTTTAGGGATTTCAAGATCTCACTTAACAAGCTTTACATCTTGATGAAATGCTGATTTTCATATTGTTCTCAAACTGCACAGTTGCAGAAGCCAAAGCCAAATGAAAGCAGGCTATTTCGAAGGAAGAAGTTTAAAATTTAAATCCATGACAAGTGATGACAAGTCTGAGGGTGAATGAAGCAATGAATACAGCTTGTGCATGGAAAGGCAACTAGGTGCAGTGAGAGGCACTCAGCTTCTGGACGGGGTCTAGCTCAGATCTTGACCTGGCACCTACTGGCTGTGTGACCTCTGAGGACTGGCCAGTCTACCACCCTGCACCTCAGTATCCTCATATATGAAATGGATTCATTCATACTCACATTACGAGGTCCTGTGCAAGATAGGATGTATGTAAATTGCTTGGTGAAGTTAAGCCACCAAACACAATCCCATCTGTAAATGATAAAGCGACTCTGGGCTGGCAGCAAGAATTCAGCTAGTTGTTGTGGCTTCCTGACAAGCAAGCGACAAGAAATTGATATGTTCCTCACACAGGGCTGGTGCTCATTGTGGTTTTGGGGAGCAGATTTTTATTTACCTATTTATTTGACTGTGTTGGGTCTTGATTGCTGCACCCAAGATCTTCGTTGCATCATGAGGGCTCTTTTGCTGCAGTACCCAGCTTCAGCAGTTAACAGCACTCAGGCTTAGTTGCTCTGTCACATGTGAGATCTTAGTTCCCCAACCAGGGATCAAACCCACGTCTCCTGCACAGCAAGGCAGATTCTTAACCACTGGACCACCAGGGAAGTCCCTCACTGTGGTCTTGAGTTTAGTTACGGTGTTAAAGGGAGCTTTACAGTGTTAATAGGGAGCTTTACAGTGTTAATAGGGAGCTTGGTTGGGAGGCATTGTGATAGATGAGAAAGAAAACAGGCCCAGGAGTCAAGAGACTGGATTTGATAACTGATGTGTGATGGTGGGTAGGTCATCCTCCTCTCTGTCTTGGACCTCCCATGTGGACACTGAGCTAGAGGGTCAGAAATTGCAGTTGGCACCTGGGTCATGGACAACTCTAAGCGGTACCTGGAATAGGGCATGACACAAAAATATTTTGAATGAAGGAATTAGCAATGACTGCCTTGGGCTCAGTATTGAGAAGAACTGAGAATCCTTCCTCAGGTTTCACAGGAACATGGACAGTGATTAATGAGTAAGATTGATGCTTTTGAACTGTGGTGTTGGAGAAGACTCTTGAGAGTCCCTTGGACTGCAAGGAGATCCAACCAGTCCATCCTAAAGGAAATCAGTCCTGAATATTCATTGGAAGGACTGATGCTGAAGCTAAAACTCCAATACCTCGGCCACCTGATGCAAAGAACTGACTCATTGAAAAAGACCTGATGCTGGGAAAGACTGAAGTCGGCAGGCAAAGGGGACAACAGAGGGCAAGATGGTTGGATGGCATCACTGGCTCGATGGACATGGGCTTGGGTGGACTCTGGGAGTTGGTGATGGACAGGGAGGCCTGCTGTGCTGCAGTCCATGGGTTTGCAAAGAGTCGGACACGACTGAGTGACTGAACTGAACGAGCAAAATCTGATGGGACAAGGGCTTCACGCTGGGCTACAGTTACTGACCCTGGACTCAATGGATGCTAAGCTGCTGCAAGCAGTGAACAGCATCAGGTTCTGTGTCTGCTCAGCATCGGAGTCACCTACGGGGGAACCAATCGCTAACCGCCTGGAGAGCTGAGAGCCGGGCTCTGTCTGCACGACCCCAAGGGGTGCCCTGCACTTCTTCCCCAGGGTGCCTCCCAGAGCTGGGCAGCACAGTGACTCTGGGTGGGAGCACTGGCCTGGGAGCCCGGAGGGCTGGCTTCCTGCTGCCCTGGGGCGGGGCCAGCCCCCAGGTCCCTAAGGGGCCACACTCAAGTCCCCCCTCTCCGGGCCTCAGTTTCCCCATCCTGGCTCAAACCCAGGGCCTCCTACAGGCTCTCTGCCAACCCTGTTCTCAGCGCTTGGATGCTTAGGGGTTCTAGCCACCTTGCCACAGAGCTGGGGCCCTGATTTGGGCAAACGAAGCTTGTTTCTGGGCAGCTGTAAAGACAGACTGAAGCTTCAGACAAAGAGAGGTGATGCTGCTGCTGGGGCGGTAGGTGGTGGGGGCGGGGGGCTTCTGGCAGAGACCACTGCCCACATCCCATCCTGCAGCTCTGAAACTCTGGGACTCTAGACCAGACCCTTCTTCCCCTCTTTGGAGCAGTTGTGAGGTGGTGACCTTTGGATCCCCAGGTGGAATTGCACCCCTTCCTGTCCTGGCCCAAAGGAGTCTAGCCCCTCCTTTGCCTGTGAACACCAGCTTTGCAGACTTCACATTAGTTCTCTGCACTGGCCTTACTGTGCCCGCCTCTGAGCCTATGTGGGCTTCCCTGGTGGCTTAGCTGGTAAAGAAGCTGCCTGCAATGCGGGAGGCCTGGGATCGATCCCTAGGTTGGGAAGATCCCCTGGAGAAGGGAAAGGCTACCCATCCCAGTCTTCTGGTCTGGAGAATTCCATGGACTGTATAGTCCATGGGGTTGCAAAGAGTCGGACACAACTGAGCGACTTTCACTTTCACTGAGCCCATGCACCTTCCAACCCTCCTGCCTGGAATCTCCTCCTCCTTCATCAGAGGTACCCTTCAAAGCCCCACTTGAGCATCACCATCTTGGGGCAGGTGAAGGCCGAGTCCCTCCCCTCCAGAGATAATCACCCTCTCCTCTCCTTCTATTTCAAGGTTTTCCCGCAGAGCACTTAACACGCTGGGTGAGCGTGGTCTCGCCCCCAGCGCGCCTGGGAGTGCTTCCTGGGGAGGGCTGGTGTCTGCACAGAGTGGGAGCAGACACTGCTGGGAAGCCCTGACCTTGTGCCGCAGCGTGTGAGCGGCAGGATTGGAGCTGCAGAGACTGGGGGTTTGCTGCGCCTCCCTGGCCTTCGCCACTGCCCTGGGACCCGACAGGCTGCCTGGAGGAGTGTTCTCCGAGCATCCTGGGGTGGGTTGTCCTGCGTGCTGGAGAGAGGCAGACATAAACACGACTGAGAGACGAGCCCTTCTCCCAGGGAACTGCTATCTGCACAGACCCGTCCGTGGTGCATTGAAATAAATTCCTTCCAGCAGGGACTTATCTTTCCTGCAAAATTGTGTGTGTGTGTGTGGCAAGTGTTAAAACCAGTTTTTGAGATCTGTTAATGAATGCCGGAGTGATTATGTTGTGATCCCCATCAATTATGCTGAAAAATCAGGTAACCAGACTATTTACTTTATGTAAGAGATGTGTGGGCTCCTTGTTCACTCTCTGAAAGAACATTCCTGAAAGGGTCATTTTTTATTTCCTGAGAGGCCTTTTCTCCTACTTGCTTGAAGTTTGGAAAATTGCTCCCTTCCCCCTGTTTTCATTCTTTGCCAGTGTATTTCCTGTGTCACATTTCCCCCGACACCTCCGGTCCCCTGGAGAAGCGGGGCCCTCCTCCAGTCTCCCACGCGCCTTCTGTCTCACCAAGAAAACCTTGGAGATTTGAAATCAAGTTGGAAGAAGTACAGCTCCTTTGATTTTTCTCTTTTGTAAACAGATTTGACAAAACCGAGTGGGAAGAACCCAAGAATGGGTGTGAGGAGAGCTGGCTTCCCTTCCCAGACCTGCCATGAAGTTGCTGAAGACATGGGCAGGTCCCTTCTCCCTTCTGTTTCCTTGAATGAAGGATGAAGATGATCCGGGCGTCTAAGAGGGTCTGGGTTTGGAAAGTCCTATAGTTGAATCTAAGGATGTCTTTCTATTGGAGTTTCCTGACACAACCCTTCTGCCTAGTGAGATAATCCAAACTGAGGCTGGGCCACCCTCAGGGAAATGCTATGCCAGGGATTCAAATGATGACGTTGTTGTTCAGTCACTCAGTTGTGTCCAACTCTTTGACCCCCCTTGAACTGCACCATACCAACCTCCTCTGTCCTTCACTATCTCCCAGAGTTTGCTCAAACTCATGTCCATGGTGGCTCAGACGGTAAAGAAACCACCTGCAATGTGGAAGACCTGGTTTAGATCCCTGGGTTGGGAAGATCCGCTGGAGAAGGGCATGGCAACCTACTCCAGTATTCTTTTTTTTTTTTTACTCCAGTATTCTTGCCTGGAGAATCCCCATGGACAGAGAAGCCTGATGGGCTACAGTTCATGGGGTTGCAAAGAGTTGGACATGACTGAGTAACTAAACACATATATGACCATTGAGTCAGTGATGACATCCAACCATCTCCTCCTGAGTCGCCACCTTCTCCTCCTGCCCTCAATCTTCCCCAGCATCAGGGTCTTTTCTGGCCTCAATGAGCTCTAGTTCCTTGACAGGATGTGGTCAGAAGGTCTTTCCCTGAAAAGTCATCTGTACCCCTGGATGGGTGTCCCATCATCTAGCAAACCACATGCCCATGCAGACTTGAGGCTGACTCACCATTGGCAGACACTTCTCCTGTTCCTCCCACCCTCCCTACTGGGGCAACCGCTCCAAGTCCGAGTTGAGCACACCCTCCTTTAGTGTTTTTGTCTCTTGGACTTCATCCAGCCACACACCAGACAGAAGGTGGAGACTGAGGCATTTCCTAAAAGCAAGTCCCTCATGCTGAATGACCTGATGACAAGAGGGCAAGCCAGCCAAGGGGCGATTTCCCAAACGGGTGTCCCTCTTGTGTTCTTCGAAATTGTATGTTTCTAGAGGGTGCAACAAACTGAGAGAGAAGCATTGACATATACACCCTACCGTATGTAAAATGGATAGCTAGTGGGAAGGGGCTGGATAGCACGGAAACTCAGCTCGGTGCTCTCTGCTGCCCTAGTGGGGTGGGATGGGGGTGGGGAGCGAGGCTTGAGAGGGAGGGGATATATATATACACACACAGCTGACTCACTTTGTTGTCCAGCAGAAATTAACACAACATTCAATTCAGTTCAGTTCAGTCACTCAGTCATGTCCAACCCTTTGCGACCCCATGGACTGCAGCTCATGTGGACGGAACATTATAAAGCAATTATTCCCCGATAAAAAAAAAAGAAATTGTACATTTCCACCCTGGAAAAAAAAGGGGGGGGGCCATCGTTGACTTGGCCTGAATGAGGACCACTTTGCATGCACCAAGCTTGTGAGCTCTAGTTTAAAACAACCCCTGAGCTGGCCTGACTTATCTGCCCTTGAACTGTCCCTTCCTTTCCTGGCTGGAGAAATGGCCCCTCTCTCTGGCAGTGACCATTCCCAGTCGGCCTTCTGCCAACCAGCACATAGGCACTGGACAGTTTCATGAGTGAGAAATCCCCTCCTATTGTGTTAAGCTCAGACATTTGGGGGCTCATTGTTAGAACAATTAGCACTAAGCTAGCTGATCTGATTTACTCTTCAGACCTCTTAGCACTTCGTCGTGTAACTGCCCTTGTGTCTTCCTCTCTTACTAGCCTGGGAGCTCTTGGAGAGAAAAGGCCTTATCTGATTTGTCTTTATATTCTTGAGGTTGATGTCATGCCTACCACGTGTGTTGAGTGATTGAATGAATATTGAAAGTTTTTGGCCAGTTAAACTTATAACCAGAAAGAGAAGCTGAACCTATTGTCAGATATTTTTCTCCCCTTCAAAATGGGACTGGAAATCCTAGAAGGCTTCCTAGAAGAGATGATTGAAATAAAAAAAAATTTTTTTTAATTGGGTTAGGTAGCAAGGAAGGGACATCCCTGAAACCAGGGACCACAGTAGACATGAGGGGGGTTGAAAACAGTTCGCAAGCTGGGGAGTGGAGAGTGATTGGAGGGAGGCAGAGATAGGATTTGGGGGAGTGAGAGAAGAGACACCAAAAAATTGTGTGAAAGAAGAAGGAAGAGACAGAGAAGGACCCTGACCTTCACCAGGCACTGACCTGTCATCCATATTCTCCCTCGTCTCCAGGTTCACCTCCGGGAGATTTTACAGATGAGCCTTGGACACTGAAGCATCCGCCAAGGCCACCTGGAAGGTAGACCGGGTTTCTCCCATGCTCTTTTCTCCATCACATCAACCATGCCTGGGTTGCCCTGCAACAAGAGCAGGACAATCACCGCCCTCCTCATCCCTTCCCAGCAGCCACAAGCTTCTCCAAGGCAAGAAGGTAGACATGACCCAAGGAGCACTGGCCTCAGAGTCAAGACACCCAGGCCTCTGCTTAGTGCTGTGTGACCTCAAAAAAGTCCACTTTCTTCTCTGAGGCTCAACTCACTCATCAGAAACATGATAAACTGGGGCCAGATGACCTTCAAAGGCTTCTGACTAAATTGGCCCAGGATCCATCTCTGCCTCCCGGGAAGGCCAGCCTCTTACAAATGAAGGAGAGAGATCTTTGGAAGTTCTCTACCTGGGAGGGGCAGGAGAGGAGGAGGACTGTGGCGTGGGGGCTGAGCAAACAGGCAAGAGGAGAGAGAGGACCCGACTGCAGCTCCTTCTTGGTCTTTGGAGTTGGAGAGGCTGTAGGGGAAACATCAGAACACAAGGAAGCAGGTAGGAACTGGAGGTCAGCTGTCTCAGCCATGTTCACCCAAGAACCCAGTCTCGGGGCTTCAGACCCTCAGGTAACAGAGGAAGAGCTCTGCTTCCGTGAGCTCTTTCTGTAGCACCAGACAAACACGTCATTGTCTCCGTCATCATCTCTCCCAGAGCCGAGCACACACCGTGATTGCTTTTGGTGAAAATACATTCCTAGTGCTTGAGCTTAATAAGTGTATCTCCTTCACCATCCATCTTTGCTACTCAGGATGTAAGATGCAGAGTAGGGTGGAAGACTTTTGGTACTTAATGTATTCATTGATTCTTTGAGTCAATCCATCTTTATTCAGCACCTATTATATACTTAGTTCAAGTACTGCGAGGAGATCAAATTAGCAAATCCTAAAGGAAATCAACTTCTGAATATTCATTGGAAGGACTGATGCTGAAGCTGAAGCTCCAATACTTTGGCCACCAGATGTGAAGAGCCAACTCATTGGAAAAAACTCTGATGCTGGGAAGACTGAAGGCAAAAGGGGAAGCAGGGAGGGGGTGGGCAGAGGATGAGATGGTTGGATGGCATCACTGACTCAATGAACATGAATTTGAGCAAACTCTGTGAGATAGTGAAGGACAAGGGAGCCTGGCATGCTGCAGTCCATGGGGTCACAGAGAGTGGAACATGACTTAGCAACTGAATAACGAAAAAATATCCTAAGTTCCTGCACTACATACCAGGAATGCCATAGCAGACAAGTCAGTCCTCATTGAGCTGAAAGTGGGGGGATATACAGGCAGTCACAGTGATTCCATCAACAGGATTCTTCATACAGGATTGTCCACAAAGGCATTATACCAGAGAGCTCCCAAGAGACAGCAGTGGGGTCCACGGGCTGACTTTATTTTTTAAATACAATTTTTACTTTGTACTGGAGCATAGTTGATTAACGGGCCTTCCCAGGTGGCTCAGTGGATAAAGAATCTGCCTGCAATGCAGGAGATGAAGGCAGACGTGGGTTCGACCCCTGGGTTGAGAAGATCTCCTGGAGGAGGGCACAGCAACCCCATCCAGTATTCTTATCTGGAGAATCCCATGGACAGAGGAGCCTGGTGGGCTACAGTTCATAGGGTCGCAAAGAGTCAGATACGACTGAAGTGAATGAAGACACGTGCATAGTTGATAAACAGAGTTGTGTTAGTTTCAGATGTACAGCAAAGTGATGCAGTTACATAGATACATATGCATGTATCTATTCTTTTTCAAACTCTTTTCCCATTTAGGTTACTACAGAGTATTGAGCAGAGTTCCCTGTGCTATTTACAGTAGGTTCTTTTTGGTTATCTATTTTAAATATAGCAGTGTGTACATATCTATCCCAAACTCCCAGTCTACCCCTCCTGCTGATTTTAGATGGACCATCCAGAGAAGCCTCTCTGGAAAGGGACATTTGAGCTAAAATACACCTGATGAGATGGAGCCAGACAGGCAGAGAGCTGGTTGGAGGGAGCCCAGGAGAAGGATCTTGGTGAAAAGACCCCAGGAGCCAGTGCTGTCTAGAACCCAAGGCCATGGAGTTTTGGCTACTCACTCCTGGGACGGAGGCATTTGGGAAGCAGACCATCAAGAAAAGACCAGGCAAACTCTCTGGTCCACAGGAAATCACAACCTCGGATCCCGGGGTCTGTCCTCATCATTCCTGATGTTTGACAACTATTTCCTTCCCACTCCGGGCCCAGCGTCCAAGTGCAGAAACAGCGGAGCACGCCAATGAAATTGATTTAGTGTCGGCCGTGCACTCTCTTCCCCAGCCCCGGGCAGGGGAGATTTACGGCTCCTGGAAGTACCACCCCTCCCCGCTTCCTGTAAATCTCCCACCACATTTTGGGCTGCTGGAGCTATTTGGGTAACCTTTATCTGAACCAGAACTTCCTCGCCAGGAACTTCAGAGGGTACCTCCAGGAAGGACGGGAGAACCCCAGGGGCCAACTTGTTTTGGGGATTCCAGGCCTGCGGAGGACAGCTGCTCCACAGGCATCAGGCAGAGAACAGAGTTCTTCTTTGATGCCGTGATGGCTCTGTGGGGATGGCACAAACCCCCAAAGGGACGTTTAGGGTTTATGGAGGGCGTGTGGATAGGCAGCAGGCTATGAAGCCTGAACGTCGGGCCCCTTGAAATAAAAAGGATGGCAGGAACGTCTGAGGCCATATGCTCATGGCTGCGAGGGATGCTGAACGTGGTAGAAGAGAGAGCATAGCTTTGAGTCAGACGTGTCTTACAGATGTTACATTATATTATATATCAACGTGTTCACGGTCTGTCTCCCTGCCTGGAATCTCATCTCCATGAGGCCCGGCTCTTTGATTATTCCCAGATACATCCTCAGCACCTAGAGCCACACCTGGCATGTAGTTAGCGCTAGTGATCAGTGAGTCAATGCATAATTCTGGAAGTATTCTGGATCCAGCACCACATGATCTTGAGTGAAAGGCTGCCTCTCCAAGCCTTAGGTTCCTCCTCTGGATATTGACAATAGAACTGGCCAATTAAGATAGTCAAGGAGATGCAATTTGCTTATACATTTCAGTAAACCTCATCTCCCTTCTCTTTCTTCTCTGCTGCTCCCCTCTGAACTCTTGCAGACAAAAATCACAAGCTGAAAGCAGCAGAAGCTGGGCCTTCAGGTTGGGAGCACTTCCCTTTGAAGAAGGAGCTGTCACACTAGACAAGTCACTTTAAAAATGTGTGTTTCTTTGTGATTTCACAACTAAGAGAATTTTGCTGTCACTTCCTGCACAGGGAGGGCAGGAAAGCCCTTTGCAGCTTGCTGGGATGGCCACAAGCTATGGGAAAGTGCACCGCGTTCTGGGTTCTGGAAAGGCATCAGACCCTGGACAGCTGCCACATGATGCTTCCTCCTGGAAGCCTTCCTGGACCAGCTCTTCCTTTGACCCAGAGGCCCCCGGAGCACCCCTGCTCCCCTCTCTCACAGTTCTATCCCTCCTTTACTTATTGCCTCGCTGGACCTTAGCGACCACGTCTGCATCTTCCTTCTCCTTATTCCTGGGATCCTTCTGCTCAGAGAGGGGACTGGGGTGGGGGGGCAGTGGTCCAACTCCCCCATTGCTGCAGTGACATTTATCCTGCACAGGCTAGCCAGTGGCCGCCACCTCTGGCCAAAAGGAGCAAATTGAAATTGCTTCAGTAAACAGCCTGGTCAGAACAAACCCGGGCCTCATTAAACCACAATTAGGATTGCTGCCCTGGCTTCGAAGGAACTCCACTTGGGACCTGAGACTGTTTATTTGAATAAGACCGTGGCTGGGGCGGCGGGAGGGGAGGGACAGAGGTGAAGGTGGAGGTCAGGCGGCGGGCGTTGGATCTTTCTGTCATTCTGGACACTTTAATAATGGGAAAACCTTTGACCTGAGCCCTCCCAGATCCCTGGATTCCAGAACCCAAATAACTATGGGATGGCAGTTTTGAATCTCTCTCAAATTCCTAATTAAATGGGATAAGGTACAGAAAATGGCCTATGCATAACAAGGGCTCCAGAGTTGAGTTACCGCTTAGTAATCTGGTTTGAAGTTCACACCAAAACCACAAGAAGAAAAGCTCGCTTGTTGTCAAAATTCTTATTTAGACTGTGAGTGGCCACAACATCTTTCATTTGTCCATTTTTTTTCTTTCCTATTGAAAAGCAATTGAATGACCAGACAGCTCTTGTGTAGGACTTATTCTTGAGGTTCCAAATACTATATTTCTCTTAGTTTTCCTTTCAAGATCTTACTCAGCCTGATTTGTCTCTCCCAGTCCTGGCTGTCTCTCTGCTGGTTGGCCATCTAGGATACCACACGGCAACAAGAGCTAATATTTTTCTTAGGGCTCTTCCATCTACAAAGTCTTTTTTTCCGTGTAGTTTTCCTTGTCCAAGCCTCCCAAGAGTCATTTCAGGTCAGTGTTACCAGTTTTCTCATTTTAGACATGAAAAAAGTGAGAGTTAGAGAGGTTAGGTGATTTTGCCCAATACTTTCAAGTCCATAAGAAGTTCTCCAGCATGTATTCCATTCAACTAACAGTCACTTATAGAGCCTCTACCATGGGTGGCACTTGAGATGCCAAATGAATGACACAGCCCATACCCTCAATGTGCTGGTTATCCAGAGGGTCATTTGACTGAATTTCTATGAATCTTGGAAAGCAACTCCCATTGGACTAGACAAGGTCTGGTGGTTGATGTCTTCTGGCTGAATGAATGGATGATTGGCTCCATCAATGGGCAGAAGTTGTGATACTTCAAGCTCCACCAGCTACCTAAGGCAAAGGAGTCTGGAGCTGGGAATGGTACCAAGCATGTGAGTGTGACACTCATGTTTGTAGGACCAGGCTAATTTTAGAAGAGGCTAATTCTACACACTTCCTTGATACCTGTAGCTCAAACTCAGACATGCTAAGCCTCTAAAGTGGGGATGGACCAGAACTGCAGACAGAAAACTTCACTTTCATCCTGGACCTAGGATCCCCAGGCCAGCCACCCAAGGCTCCGAAAGGGCTAACAATGGTAATAGACAACTGTCCTAGAGTTAAGCAGAACCCAGAGGCAGATTCATTCTGCTCCCTGACATTTTAATGATTACACGCCAGTCCTTTTTTTTAAAAAGAGATCTAGAATCAGAGCAGGAAGGTAGACTAGAAATCAGTAGCAAACTTTTTTCCATAGGTAAGAAAACAGAATTCAAAAGAGATTTCTTCAAACTCATTTGGCATATTCTAGAAATCATATAATATTAGAACATATTATAGTATGGGGTTGAAGACTGCTCTGGGATAGGGAGATAAGAGCCTTAGCTCCATCACGAACCTACTATATGACCTTGAGCATTTTACTCCCTGCTCTCTAGGCCTTAGTTATGTCACCTGTGATGATCTCTATAGTCCCTATAGCCCTAACAGTTAAATGAATCTGGATTTTATATTATATATGCAAAGGTTAGGCAGTATGGAATATTATGTATCCACCTAAAGAGCCATGATATTTGCCAGATGGACGAATTATATTTCCTGTAATGAGTGATGTGTAAAGAGGAAAGGTTGGTAATGTTGAGTTGAATTTATCCAAGCTTCTGAAGAAATCTGTCAAAAAGGCCTTGTGACATAGAACAATTTCTGATTAATTTCAGGCTCCCAATAAATGTCTGTTAAATGAAAGTGAATTCCAGGTGTAGGTTGTGCTGAGGACTGTTTACTGATGGATGTCAACTGGTTGAATGTATGTGGATCAGTGGGAGCTGATGAGTGAAGAAATGAATGGTTGGATGGATAGAGGAATGAGTGAATAGATGGAACATGCCTGAGACAGTGACCTGAGAAGCTCCCTTGGGAGTGTTTTCTCTGAAGAGTTCCTGAGGTCCGCTCTAAGAGCAGCTGGAGGTAGACCAGCTAGCCCAGTCCAAAGGGCCATGTCATGTGAGGTCCTCTAGTTCCTCTGCAGATCAGTTCCCTGGGGAGATGCTGGGGGAGACCCTGGTGGAGGGTGAAGGCTGGGAGTAAGAGCTCACAGGAGAAAACCACAAACTTGACCAAATGTCATAGCTGCCCAGGGCATGTACTCACCCCAACCCACCCACTTCTCATTTCTCTGGGCTCCCATGGAAATTCCTTCTTCTTTCTGTTATGTCTTCATCTTACTCTGCTTCACTGGTCGAGTGGGTGAAGGTTGGTCTTCCTTTGCTGTGTGCCTGCTTCATCTCAGCACCTCCCTAGCCCAGGGCTGACCCACATCATGTCCCCTGTTATGGAATGAATTGATGAGTGACTGATTAAATCTTAGCCTACAGCTGGTGGCTCCCTGGAACTCAAAGGAAAACGAGTAAATACATGTTGCCCTCAATTGTTGCTGATAACTTTTTTCTAACTGGGAATAACAGTGCATGCTTCCTACCAATGTTAGCCAACTGTTTTTATATATTAATAGTAATACTTTCCTTAGCAACAAACCCGATATGCATAATCCTTTGTAGTTTTTACCGTTTCATCTCATTTCCATTCTCACAGCATCCCTGACAGGAAGCGGGGGTAGAAATCAAAACCTCCCACTTGGGGAAGAAACAGAGGCTCATGGAAGTCAAGTGTCTACGATCGTGTTGAAGGTCAGGGCAGGTGTGGGACAGGCCCAGCTTTCCAGATTCCCAGTCCTGAGCTCTCCCCCACTTATGGTTTTCTACTTTCACCTGCCCCCATGACCATGTTTAAAAGAAACTAGAACCTGAATTACTCTGATGAATACCTGAAACAGGGGCTTCCCAGATAGCTCAGTGGTAAAGCATCTTCTTGCCAGTGCAGGAGATGAGATGCAGGTTTAGTCACTGCATTGGGAAGATTTCTGGGGTAGGAAAACCCCATGGACAGAGAAGCCTGGTGGACATGGAGTCACAAAAGGGATACAACTTAGTGACTAAAGCAACAAAAAATACCTGAAAGTAATTCAATGTTGCTAATCAACTATGCTCCAACATAAAATTAAAATTTTAAAAATTAAAAAATAAAAGAAATTAGGAGGCAAAGAACAGTTTGATAAAAGAATGCTTTAAAAGAATGATGCTCTTAATTAATAACAAAAGCAAGCACACTCTTGGTGGTTTCACAAATAGCCAGCTTCAACCTATTGATTAAAATGGCCTGGTACCAAATTAACGGTGACTTCAAAAAGAATGAAATTCAACCAAGGTTACAATAAAACTGTCCCCCTTCCCCCACGCCCACTTTTAAATTATCTTGGTTGTTTTCAGCTTTGCCCAAAAGTCTTCTCTATGTCTGGGCAGGTCACACCTGCCGTTTTGACAAGCAGAGGGAGGAGGTGGGGGTGGCGGGAGCCTGTGGACTATGGGCTTTAATCTGACTCTTCCAAGCTCTGTGACCTGGAGCAGGTCACACCACAGCACCAGGTCTCAGCGCTCTCTCCTTTGAATTGGGGAGGGCAACCCCTGCCTGATTGATTACAGGTTTAAAATGTAGGTACAAAAGCCAGCTCAGTGTGTGATGCAGAGGAGGTGGAGGATAAATGAATGTCTGCTTCCTCTTTCTGCATCGCCGTAGGTCCCCAGTCATGGAATGAATGGATGAGTGTCTGATTCTTAGTCTACAGCTGGTGGCTCCCTGGACCTCAAAGGACCATGAGTAAATAGGTGTCACCCTCAATTGCTGTTAACACTTTCCTAACAGGAAAACAGTGCATACTTCCAATGTTAGACCTTAAAGGAACTCCTGTGTTTAAAAAGTCTTTTAAGGAGTGAGAGGCTTCTCAGAATTGGGAGCCTAATGGCTAAGTTTCTATGGCCTATAGTACCTGTCTCCTGCAGGATTTTTCGTGATCAAGTCCTTGTATTTGGGGAGACACAAATCATGTCCTTCGACCTCTCCAAGCCTCAGTTTCCTCATCTGCAAAGTGGCTGTTCTAATACCAACTTCAGTGGTTTGTGAGGCTTGAATGACAGCACATGCAAAGATCTGGGGCTCAGTAAGTGGTAAGCTGTCACCATCTCTGTCTCATAGATGGCAAAGAGGAGTCCTTGGAAGAAGGAGTCTGGAGAGCCAGGCTCAAGTCCCGGTTCAGCCACGTCTGCTCCCTGGGCCTTGGTCTCCTCATCCCTAGGATGGGGGAAGGATTCCTGCCCCACCGGCGTACAGGGCAGCTTGGAGGGCCTAGGAATTAATTGGTGGTCTTAACCTTGGCTGTGCACCACCATCACCCAAAGCGCTTTAAAAATGACCCAATCCAGGGACCCACCTCTGATCAGCCTCATCAGGGTTTGGGGGATAGGAACCCAGCCCCGTGTGTTGCTCAAATGTCCCCAGTGAGTCTAAGATGCTGCCAGGTTTGCGAGTCACTGAGATAAAGATGCGGTCTTTTCCAAATCGTCGAGGCCTTGCACATGCGGGGTTCAGGCAGGAGGACTCCCCTCCAGGTCCTGCTCCTGCTCATGGTGTGGGGGGAGGGTGGACGGGAGGTTTCTCGGGGTCACCATTCTCCCTTCGCGGGGTTGGGAGCCATCAGCCTCTTTGATTCGCTTTCAACACTTCCCAGGACTTCTGTCCTGTCTGAAGAGGGAAACAGGGAGCTGGCAGTAACCGGGCCTTGCTGACTTTAACCTTTAAAAAAAACAAGCTTTATTGTGAAGACCAAAAGGTCTTATAAACCTTAATGAGCGGCATATGTGAAACACATACGTGAATTGCTTGTTTGAAAAATATTTCCCAGCTAGCCTTCAATAGCAGAGCCTTATTATTCTAAACGGGAGCTTGTCTTACCAGAGGACTGAACAAAACCCCAGTTGGAGATAATTATCTTAGCAGAATTCCCCGTGGGTCCCCGGAGAGGGGCCAGGGGTGGAAGCCACTCGAACACATGTGCTAACTTAGGCTGCCTTTGTGTACACAACAAACACAAAAGCTGGACTCTGGGCAGTGAGGAAAATTCCGGCTCCCGAAGTGGTGACCTCAACATTCGTTCCGGGGATGGCAAATCGGTTGGTCTCCATAGGTGGGGGTGGGGGGGGGCGGCTGGAGGTGGGAAGGATGGAATGGAAGACACGTGTCCAAACTCAAGCTCTGGGCAAGAGCTGGGCGGGGCTGGCCGAAGAGGATGGAGCCAGCAATCCAGAGATGGGTGGCTTTTCCAGTTAATTCCCATTTGGGGATGTGACTCTGAGCACCTCACTTTCACTGTCTAGGTCTTAGTTTTCCCATGTGTAAAACCGGGTCACTGTGATGACTCCGCAAGATGACACAGTGATGAGAACTGATTTCAACCTGGGACTCCCTTGGTGGTCCAGCAGCTAAGACTTCAAGCTGCCGATATAGGTTTAATCCCTGGTCAGGGAACTAGATCCCACGTGCCACAACTAAGAGTTCACATGTTGCAACGAAGATAGATCAAAGATCCTGTGTGCTGCAACTAAGACCCAGGGCAGCCAAAGAAATAAACAAAAATAGGGCTTCCCTGGTGGTCCAGTGGTAAGAATCTACCTTGCAATGCAAGGGATGCTGGTTCTATCCCTGGTCCAGGAAGATTCCACATGCTAAAAAGCAGAGTCTTGTGTACCACAGCTACTGAGCTTGCACTCTAGAGCCCAGGAGCCACAACTCCTGAGCCCATGTGCTGCAGCTACTGAAGCCCATAACAAGAGAAGCCACCGTGATGAGAATACCACAGCTAGACAGCAGCCCTCACTCACGGCCACTAGAGAAAGCCTGCTCGCAGCAATGAAGACCTAACACAGTCAAATAAATAATTAAAAAATAAATATGTATAAAAAGGAAAGAAGTGATTTAATCCGATGGACAGTGGAGGAAAGCAATTTCTATCAGTAACTTTCATGGGCAGTTAATTTCAATGTCACAGGCTTCACCTCACAGAAGACAAGGCCGGAGACACAGCCTGAAACAAGGGGTTTGGGATCTCACAGCCTGCCCGCTTCCTGGGACTCTTCAGACACCATTACCTGAAGCTTTGGGCTGTCAGCCGCCTGAGCCTGGCCCCCAGATGTTCAGGGAAAGTGGGAAACTGGCCCTCAATTAGCTGGATAATGGCTTCAATTCCCTCCTGCTCCCTACCCCTTAATTATCTGCCCATTGCCTCCCTTCCCCAGCTCAGGAATGCTGCAGCCCTGCTCTTTTCCCAGCCTGGAAGCCACGAGAGCAAGTCACTTTGGTAGGACATGTCCCCCAGCTGCAGGCAGCCCAGGGAGAGGCGGGCAGGCCCTGGCAGGTCCAGATCGCTCTTTGATCCTCGTCTTCCCACTCTGGACCTCTGGGGAATTGGGGCGAGCCTGCCAGCCGGGCGAGCAGCTGAGCTAGATGAGCTTGGAAAGTCTGTAGGCGGAAATGGGCAGAACTGGAGATTTGGAGCAGGAACTATAAGAGCTGTCTAACCTTGTGCAGCTGCTTTTCTTTCTCCAGCCTCAGTTTTTCCCATCTGTGAAATGGAGTTAAGGAGGTTTCTCCAGAAAGGTTGTGTCTGTTAGGGTTAAGACAGTCAACTGGGTAATGTTAACGCATAACTAAACAGGGGCCTGGCACACAGGCATGGCTCTGAAAAGTCTACTTTCCCTCCCTTTTCTCCACCCCATCCATCAGCAATAACCCTTTATGCCAGCGAGGCAGCTAAATGAAGCGGGAAGAGTTTCAGAGCAAGGTCCGGGGCAAGTAATGCCCGTCGGAGCTTCCAGCCTTGGCTTACTCATCTGTAAAATGATGCTCCCCAAGGGGACTTACATCTTCTTATGTTCTAGGAGCACAGAAAGAGGGCATCCTTGAAGCTCCAGGGACTTCATCCTGGACTAAGCCCCTAGTGGCATAGGCTCCCTACAGGTTTTCCCACCAAGGTAAATGGAGTCATTAGTACTTTATCTTAATTGCCACTAATGATGGTAAATTCACCTGATTACATAAAATGGGGCTTTCTAGCCTAATTTGTTTCCTAAGCTGAACTGGAACATTGAAATTTTCAAGAGTCATTCCAGCTTTGCAGCTGAACCTAATTGGTCAGTTGTGGGTTATTAACGGTGCCTTTGACTTCTTCTGGGCCTCGCCACTGACTGGGGACAAATATGAACCAAAGGAAAGAGCCTCCAGCTAGATCAGGGCAGTCCTAGTGATGGAAGGTGGGTTTTCCCTTGGTTACTCCAATTAATTCTTGTGTCAGCCATTTTCACATTTAAGTATTTAAGTACTTAAGTATTCACATTTCACATTTAAGTATTCACATTTTTTTTCTTTACATTTCATAAAGTGTTTTAAATCGAGATTCCATCAAACCGGCACTTCTAGGAAATTCACTAAAAGATTTAGAGTTAGTTTCATCTTCATTTCCTCACTGTGATCCTGTATCAGGGATTGTACCCATGTCTCCTTCATTGGCAGGTGGATTCTTTACCACTGAGCCACCAGGGAAGCCCTATGCTGATTTCTTGATGAAGATTTAGAATGATGGTAGGAAAAACGTACTTATATATTTGTTTATTGTCTGATTAGTGCTTGTGAAGATTCCTTAGTGTCCAGGCACCATCTCTTACTGTTCAGATCCAAGAACCAGGTCATTAGGATCTTCACTGTCAAAGGCTTGGTTCCTCGTTAGTTTTCTGTCCCCCACGGATAAACCACTCCATGGCTCTGCTGAATCTGCTTGGACTGAAACAGTATAGAACACCTTGCCTCTGTGGTTCCAACAACACCAATTATTGAAGGCTGGTCACATGACCATCAATGTATGTCTCGCCTACGACAGGCAGGAAAATATGATCGGTTACTCATTTTCTGGTTATGTTAAATTTCCTGTTCGGAATTTTATAACAGAAAGAATGACACATCTTGAATGCTTTAGGCCTTAGTCATTTCATTTTCTAGAATGGGATCTCTTCCAATATTGACTTTGACTTGATTCACACACTGCCATTAGCGGGGAGGGAGGATGGGCAGAAGGCCTGTGGGCACAGGGAAAAGAGCTTACTTGCATAAGAAACGTCTGTCCTCGTCTTTTATAGCCAAAGAGGGTCTGGGGGGAGTAATAGGTCCCCACATCAATTGCAGGCAAGCAGGGACATAGGTTGGAAGAGCCCATTAGCTTTGTGTAACAACCATCTCAGAAGTCCTGGGAGAAGACACGACCAAGCCACACAGAGAGGAAGGCTTAACAAATGGTGTGGAGCCTGTGGAAACCACGGAATGTTACCCTGGTGCCAACACTAGGGGTACATGGGACACAGATTGTCTGCTGCCTTCCCCTACTCCTGCCTTGGGTAGGGTAGATTTCAGGAGGCAGTCTGGTGGAACACGTGTGGGCAACAGCTGGTGCATGGGCCTTTACACAAGGTTCAAGCCCAAGGATTGGTCAGCAAGAATAAACCTGAAGTTGTCCTATATCTCAACGTCCACAAACCAACATGTCACCTCCATTCTAGCAGCCCATTTTTGTACAATCATGGAAAAGAAATACTAAGTCGGCTGTGGGAAACTTGTCCAGTCGTATCTGGACATCAGGCTGCTCTTCTGGAACTGCACCCAACCATCACAACCCAGGATCATCCTATAAGGTACAAGGCCTAGGGCTCTTTGAGGCATCTGGTCAACCCCATATGTGTAGTGATGGGGAGAAGAAGAGTCAGAAGGTCAGAGAGCACCCCCAAAGGGGAGAAATAAACACTAGAGCCCACACTGGTCTCATTCTGGGCTTGGGATACCCTGCCCGGGTCACACTGCCAGCTTCCAACATCCCAGGCATGGAAAGGGGTGGGGATTGGACAATTTTGAGAGTGCACCTCAAATGCAGGAAGAATGATCAGCCTGTTGGCAATAGTCCAGGCAAGACATTACAGAGGGCACATGTTTCTGCTGGAACTGAAAATCAGTGGACCTCCTTTGGAAAGCATTTGGTAGTAACTATCAAAGCTAAACATACCTACACCTAATGACAAGCAATTCTTCTCCTAGATGTATAATCAATTAAAATGAGTGTTTGTGTTCACCAAAGGACTTGCACAAAAATAGCATCATCATTCACAATAGTAAAAACTGAAAACAGCTCAAATGTCCGTCAACAGTAGATTAGGTAAATAAGTTATGCTATATTCATAAAATGATATACTACATGACAGTGAAAAAATCTGCTTGCAACAACATGGATTAATTTCTTAGACATTTATTTTGAGCAAAGAAACCATACAATATTGTTCCATTTCTATAAAGTTAAAAATAGACATATTATACTAGAAGTCACATAAAGATTACCTTTGGGGCAGTATTAACTAGGAGAAGGTGCAGGGAAGCCTTCTGGGGGTATTGGAAATATTCTAAATCTTGATTTGATTGGTAGTTACACAGGGAGTATGAATATGTAAAAACTTATAGAGCTGTGCGTTTAAGATTTGTATTCCTTCTGTATATAAGATACACGTCAGTTAAAAATCCTAAAAGGTATGTGTGTGTGTGTGTGCATGTGTGTGTGTGTGAGAGAAAGAGAGTGAGAGATGGAAAGAAAGAAAAAGAGAGAGAGAGAGAAGAGAGACAAATGGGCTGGAAAAAACTGTTGGTAATGTGGATGGTGAGCCATGGAGTAATTAATTATAGAGATGTCTAGGTGCTAGAGCCTAACTTTAACCATTCAAAGTAAGTATCGCCATGGAAACAATGTAAACATCTATCAACAGATGAATGGATAAAGAAGATGTGGTACATATATATATCAGCCTTGAAAAAGAACACAATAATGTCATTTGCAGCAACATGAATGAACCAAGAGATGGCCATACTAAGCAAAGTAGGACAAAGAGAGAGATATCATATAAAATAATTTATATGTGAAATCTAAAATATGGCACTAATGAACATATCCATGAAACAGAAACAGACTCACAGACAAAGAGAACAGACTTTTGGTTACCAAGGGAGAAGGGGTGAGGGAGGGAATGAACTGGGAGTTCAGAATTAGAAGATGAAAACTATTACACATCAAACGGATGGACAACTAAGTCCTATTATATAGCACAGAGAACTATATCCAATCTTGTGGGATAAACCATAATGGAAACGAATATAAGAAAAAAATGCATATTTGTGTATAACTCCCGTCACTTTGCTATACAGAAGAAATTAACACAGCATTGCAAATCTACTACACGTCAATAAAAAATACATTGAAAAATACAAAAACAAAGTAGGTCTCACTGTCCTCATAACGGAGGAAACTGAGGTGCAGAGACAAGAAGTGGTGGAGTGGGGATTTGAACCTTGCTCTGCTTGATTCCAAGTCTGGCAGCATCCTCTGGTCCTGAGGCCACGTGCTCAGGTAACGTAATCCATCCTCTGTTCTCAGGTGGCCTCTGATCCATCTCAGTTCGTTATGACAGTCCTATTCCCCTTGCCAAAGAGTAGTTTAGGGCTTGGCGGGGCACCAAGATCTTTTCAATCAGATGGAAAGGGAAGGCCGCTGGGAGCGTTCAAGCAAGTTGTTCCTTCTTTTTAAAGGAGACACGGAGAACACATGCTTCTCTTCTGTCTGGGAGCCTTGTTGTGTCAGGATATCTTGGTTGGAAGGGCAGCTGCCATCTCCAGAGCACAAGGAGGACTAGGCAAGGCCAAGGCTGACCCCCAGAGGGGCCAAGTGGAGAGATGGAGCCCCACTGGACACCGGTGACACTTTAAACCGCCCCATTCACCCTACCTTTGGGCTTTTCTAAGGCCTGCAGGCCTGCGGTGGACCCAGTGAGGAACACTTCAGCCCTTTGGCTGTTCCTGACAGTGTTTGTGCAAATGCAAACCCCAAAGCAAGCCCAGGTGAAGAGCTGGGAGGCTGGCAGTCAAGGAGGGTTTCAGGACTAGAGGATGCCTTTGAATGGGTCACACTCAGTCTCCTTGAGAGGTTCCCATGTGTGCTGACACCTTCCCATCCAAGCACCGTCTACGTCTCTGAGGCCCCTGACTGTGAGCCCATTCATCCCAGGGGTGGGTGCAGCCTGGAAGTGTGTGTTTATGCCTTGTTGGGGAGGATTAATGCTTCCAAGATCAATGCTTACCTAGGGGTAACCAGCCTCCGGGGGGGACCCCACCTCCTTGTACTGTGCCCCATCTTGTGCCAGAGTTGATCACATGGTGGATGGTATACAACAGAAGTCACAGCGTGTCGCCCCCGCGATGGGATAACAAGCCTTCAGTTTTCATCCTACCTGCCCTTTCTACTTCGTTCTCAGGATGAAGCTATGTTTGGAGAAGCCCAGTGGAGAGGCCCACAAGGCAAGGAACTGAGGACTCCTGCCAAAGGCCATATGACTGAGCCATCTCGGGAGTGGATCCTTCAGCCTCAGTTAAGCCTTCAGAGACTGCAGCCCGGTGAATAGCCTGACTGTGGCCTCATGAGAGACCCTGAACCAGAACCCATCAGCTCCGCGGCTCCCAGATTCCTCACCCAGACAAACTAAGAGACAGTAAATGTATGTTGTTTGAAACCTGTAAACGCGGGGCCATCAAATTGCTGCTCGGCAATAGACAATGAAGACAACTCTTAACCAGTAGGGGACAGGAATGCATGCCTCAGCCTCTGATACCTGGAGGGACAATTCTACACCAAGATTCAGAGGGTTCCCATGGGACTGCTCACTGTTACTGTAGTGAAACCAACTCCACAACGCACCCCTTCCTGACTTCCCCTCCAAACCTGTCTACTCCTCATCCCAGGATCATTTCTCAAGTGAAAACAGGCACCCAAATCCTTGTCTCAGGCTCCGCATTGGAGAAAATTCAAACTGAGCCTAGGGACTTCATGTAAAAAGGTTTAGAAGCTGGAATGTGAAAACTTCAGAAGGGGAATGGGGGATAGAACTGGTTGACATGAAAGTCTGAGGACTATCAGCAGACAGAGTTCCAGATTTAGGTGCTGCCTTGGGAAGACTAAGACAGTCGTCTTAGTCTACTTGACGGGCCGGGTGCCATGCCGCCCCCATCTCCAGCAGCAGGGTGGGAGGAGATTGGACATCTGTCTTGGCTTTCCTCCCGACTCGCTGTATTCAGAAGTTCACTTGCCTCCCTGGGCCTCGTTCATGAATCTGAAATGTTACTAGTCTATCTCACTACTCTAGACAGTGGTGAATGAAAAAAGAACCATAGATGGCGAGGGTGCCTGAGGTGGTCTATAAGCCCCTTCCACACACATCCTGAGACTGGTATTTTATCTCCGCACTTTGCATTGCCTCCTAGTGGAGACTGATCTGGTTTTTGAACCCCACTAAACCCACGGGCACTGGGGAAGGGGCCGGCTGTGAGCTCTAAGAGCTATCTGCTTATCCTTCTGCTGTGTGGCTCAGAGATGCGGTGGGAGGGGCCGACTTCTCACGTTGGAAAGTGACAGCATCATTTCCTAATTATCACATTTGGGGGAACAGATGGGGAAGCATGTGGAGGAATTATGGGCTCCTTTTTGAAAGGGGGGCATGTTTTCTAAAGAAAGTTGCCTCTGAACATTTCCACCCAGTTGTCCTGAAAGCATTTGGGGTTTATGAAGCATTTAGTAAATAAGATGCTTCTTTACAGATGAGGAAACAGAAGTGGGTGAGGGGAGGCAGGACGAATATTTATTGAACACCTGCAGAGTGCCAGGCATTTCACATTATGAGTCCATCTCACATTTGCAGCAACCCTGTGAGGTAAGTGTTATCGTCTGCTTCAAAAACAGGAAAATGGAGGCTCAGCTATTGGGAAGCAGAGCTAGGATTTGAACCTGGGATTGTCCGGCCCCAAAGACCCCTTTAGAGTTTGATAGGTGCAAATGAATGCAGCCTGGGCTCTGCTGTCCTTATGGTTCTGGGTTTGTGTGCAGGTGAGCATAGAAATTCTTGACACAGCTCCTCAAAAAATCAAACATAGAATTACCATATGACCCAGCAACTCCACACCTAGGTAGACACCTCAAAGAGTTGGAAAGCAAGGGCTTAAACAGACACTTTTACACCCACATTTATAGAAGTTTTATTCAGATTTACAAGGTGGAAACAACCCAAATGTTCAACAGATGAGTAGAAAGACAAAATACATACAGTGGAGTAGTATTCAGCCATAGAGAAAGAGGTGAAATTCTGACACATGCTACCTCTCCAAAGAACCTTGAAAACACTGTACCAAGGAAAATAATCCAGACACAAAGGGACAAATATGGTATGATTCCACTTCTAGAGTAGGTACCTGCATGCATGCTCAGTCATTTCAGACTCCTTGTGACCCCAAGGACTGTAGCCTGCTAAGCTCATTTGTCCATAGAATTTTCCAGGCAAGGATAATGGAGTGGATTGCCATTTCCTCCTCCTCCAGGGGATCTTCCCGACCCAGGGATCGAACTTGAATCTCCTCCAAGTCTCCTGCATTGCAGGCAGATTCTTTACCACTGAGCCACCAATGAAGCCTAGAGTAGGTACCTGGGTGTTAGGGTGTTAGTTGCTCAGTTGTGTCTCTTTGTGACCCCACGCAGTGTAGCCTGCCAGGCTTCTCTGTCCATGGGATTTCCCAGTCAAGAATACTGGAGTGGGTTGTCATTTCCTTCTCCAGGGGATCTTCCTGACCTAGGGATCCAACCTGGGTCTCCAACACTGCAGGCAGATTCTTTACCATCTGAGCCACCAGGGAAGCCCTACCTAGAGTAGGTAAATTCACAGAGACAGAAAGTAGAATAAAGGTTCCCAGGGGCTGGGGAGACAGCGGGGCAGGGATTTATTGTATAATGGGTACAGAGTTTCAGCTTGGAATGCTGAAAAATTCCTGGAAATGAATAGTGGTGATGGTTGCCCACAAATGTACTTAATGTTTCTAAATTCACACTTAAAAATGTTAAAATGGTAAACTGTATGTTATGTGTATTTATCACAATTTTTTCTTTAAAAAAAGCCCTGGCACAGGGCGGATTTCTGCTCAGAGCCTGTGGGAGCCTGGGCAGACAGATCTGGAGAGGCTTCTAGGGGGAGTGGGATTTGGTGGGATCTTAAAGGGCGTGTGGATTTCATGAGGCAGTTTTGGAGAAAGAAGGGCACTCCAGTGCTGAGGTGAGATTGGGCAAGATGGATTCGCCAGCGATGGGGCATATGTGCCAGGCTGGACACAGTCCCATGAGGCTGGAGAAACGTGTTCATGGTGGGTATAATGAGGGTAAGGATGAGAAGGGAGGGCTGGCAGAGTCTGACTGCCAAGAAGTGTCCCTTTCCACCTGAGGTTGAACCTAAAGGGGGCCAGCTGCATCCTGTTCCACAGAGACCGCTCCTCAACGCAAAGGGACACCAAGCATTTGTTTTCATTCAGTTGCTAAGTCATGTCTGACTCTTTGTGACCCCACAGACTACAGCACTATAGGCTTCCCTGTTCTTCACTATCTTCTGGGGTTTGCTCAAATTCATGTCTATTGAGTCAGTGATGCCATCCAACCATCTCATCCTCTGCCACCCGCTTCTCCCCCTGCCCTCAATCCTTCCCAACCTTAGGGTCTTTTCCAATAAGTCAGCCTTCCACATCAGGTGGCCAAAGTATTGGAGCTTCAGCTTCAGCCTGTGCAGAATAATTCCATGGGACAGCTCTTGCCTCCTATGCATCTTGTCAGCACTGCCACTTGATCTCACTGCCCTGAAACAAGCTCACCGTGCCCCTTCCTCCACTCCCCGTGCCCCCTCCTCTACTCCCCGTGGCCTCTGCCATCAAGACCAGCTCAAGGTCCTGCCACAAAGATGCACTGGCTGTTGGCTCACAAGGACCATGCCCTTTACAGGTTTAGAATGATTCAGATGGGCTGATAAATGCTTATACACCCATGGACCAGGAAAGGAAGGCTTACTCCTGTCTGCCACCATCCAGCCTCACGATGTCATGAGTGTGCATGTGACCAGATACCGCCACATATACACGCATCAGGCTAGGACACCCCAGGGCAGGGTCATCCTCTGTGCCCCTTGGCCAGATGGCATCTTACAGGCACCTGGCTTTCAAGGGTATTGGGCTGAATTGAATTGAACAGGATCCCACTGTTTACTCATCCACACCCTGGGGTATGAGTACCACCTGGTCCCCCCTTTCTTCCAGAGTGCCAGACACAGAGCTGGTACTTGACATTTATTTGATGGATCTCAGATGCATAGCTGAGATTGGCGGATGGAAGGGAGTCAGTGCTTATGGATTTCCAGTCTTAATGAAGTTGAGTGGACTAGTGAAGTCGCTCAGTCGTATCCGACTCTTTGCGACCCTGTGGACTGTAGCCCACCAGGCTCCTCCGTCCATGGGGTTCTCCAGGCAAGAATACTGGAGCGAAATCTGGTACTGAAGGCGGTGACAAGCCCCAGTAGACAGATCTGTCTCCATCTTCAAGCTCCTTCCTGGGAGAGAATGCCTTGGACTGTTCCAAGATTTTTAGGTGATGGCCAAAGTCTGCATGGCATGGAAAAGCCAAGAAATGCCTTTGTCGGGTGGACAAATACTAAAAGAGATGTGCCACTGTTGTTGAGTCAAGGGCAGGGTGATGTGACAGTTGCCATGGCCTCAGTGCTGGTAACTGAGTTATTTAAATTCTTCTCCCAGCTACTGTGAGATAAGCAACCTTTATGGGGTTGGTTGACTGCTCTCTCAACAGGCACACAAAGTTCTAACTCAAACCACCCACCTGCTCTTGAAGGGTTCATGCACGTCTTGCCCCAATGCATCCTTCCTAACAGGTGCTGTCACCCAGGAGGCGTCATCTACCATCTACACTCGAGTGACTCCCAAACCACTGTCTCGACGCCGTGGTCATCCATCACCCTGCCCAGGGCCCACCATCACCGATGTTCCCTCTACAGGATCTCCAAATCCAAGGTCACTCCTCTCACATCGGCTCCCCACGTCTTCTGTCACCGCATGTCTGGAACCTCACCGCGGCTCTCCATTCATCATTGTGTTAGCTCAGGCAGCTGGAAATTCTCACCTGGACGGAGGCTTCCATACTCCCCTACCCGAAACAGGGATGAGACCCTCTGTCTACAAAGCTAACCTTCATCCAACGACTCTCCCGCTAAAACTTCATCAGTGATTTTTCTGGGGAGGCTTCTGCTCCTGTTCTGACACCGGCAGAGATTCTGATCTCGAGTTCTCGAGGCCAGGAAGCTCTCTGGGTGACTCCTGAGGATGCCCAGCCTGAGGCATCCCTGGCCTTGTGGCTTGTACCTCTGGCACTGGGGCCTGCCCCCTCCTTACTCCTACAAACACATCAGAGGTGGTGATCCAGGTTACACCTGCTCCCAGAGCCTCCCTTCTCTGACGTCCAGTCTATCCCCCAGCCACGTGCGGATCCCTCTGTCGGAGCACTGAAGACTAGCTACCGACCGTGACCTCAGCTCCTTCCTGTAAAGGCTTGTGTCTTTTTTCTCTGGGCCCCCAGCAAAGGACCAAGGCAGGTGTTCAGCTGCTGTTTTTGTAAAGACACCGCCTCTCTGAGCTTTCAGCTTTTTAAGGCATTTTTTTTTAACTTGAGTATCACACAGAGAGAGAGATAGACAAACCCCAAGTGCGTGACTCCATCAATTTTCACGTGTGAAAACTTGTGTCATTGGCTCAAGGATCGACTTCCCAGCCCCTAGTGAGCCCCATCCCCTCTCCCACATCTGACTTCGAGAACCAATGTGTGTTCTCATCCCTGACCTTCCTAAGGATGCAACATACAGCACGCACTCTTTGTATCTGCTTTCTCTCTTCCCTGGAGAAGGAAATGGCAACCCACTCCAGTATCCTTGCCTGGAGAATCCCATGGACAGAGGAGCCTGGTGGGCTGCAGTCCATGGGGTCGCAGAGTCGGGCATGACTGAGCGGTTTTCATTTCCTTATTCACTCTCTCTTCTTACTGTGTTGAGCTTTATTTTGTGTTCATTTTGTCTCAGTTCATCTGTGTTGTGAGGGCCATCGACGTTGGAGCAATGGGTTCATCCTCATTTCAACTTTCAGATTTTTGGTAGGTGGTGGGGAGAATGAATTCCTTGTCTCTGAGGGTCCTGGGGTATGGGCCTCCTCCTCCCCCCTCTGCAAGGCCCCCCCATCCCCAGCATGACCACAATAAGGATAAGTCTGCCCCTTCCTGGCCTCAACCCCTGCGTCCATGGCGGGTGAGCTCTGGGTGACTTCTTGGGTCCCGTCTGGCCCCTGGCCATCTCTGCCCCCACCCCCCAGCTCCTCCCCCACCCCCATGGCGATGACTTCAGGCCAGGGGAATGGCGGGCTGAAGCCTGATTCGATTAAGGGGGAAAGAGGAGCCTTGTGAAGCCACAGGGCAGGCGTGCCACCACACTGACCCCTCGGAGGCTGCGGTAATGGGACATGTTGCCGGGCCAAGGCCGAGGCCCGCCCCAGCAAACCTGATTAACTGGGTGTCTCTGGCTGCAGCCTGCCTGCATCTTCCAGAGAGAGCAGTCTTTATTCCCCCCAGGCAGGTCCCTGGACAGACAGGTTTAAATTGAATCAGGCCCTGGTCCCTGGCACAGAATGGCCCATTCACTGGCCCCGCCGTCCCCCTAGCAAAACAGACCCCGGGGCCATATGGTGGGGTGGGGAAACTGGCAGGACGTGTGGCCGGTGGCCAGCCTCATGGCAGCCTGTGCAGGCCAGCTCAGAAGAAGGGCCGTGGGGCCAAGCCTGGGCTCAGGGACAGGTCGCCGGCCAACCGTCGGTGCAGGTTGGGTGAGCCTGGGTGTCGCGGGTGAAAGGAGAGGCCGGAGACACTGGGTGCAGTCGGCACATTGCATCCCAGAGGTGGCTGTGGTCCCAGCCACGTCACCGAAGGGCCAGAGGGGCTGAGGAAGACTGCTCAGCCTCCCCAGTGCGTGGTCTCCCATGGGACCCAACAGCGATCCCGTCAGGACCACTGTAAGGATGATACGAGATGAGGAACATGCCCAGAAGGGCTTCATGTTAGCCTGTGGCTTCTATGTGGTGGATGGCGGCCCTTGTTCTGTCTGTAGCGGGGATCTGCAGTCGGGGGCAGAAGCACCGGCCACGTGGTCCCTCCTTTTGGCCAGTGGTGAGTGTCAGCCTGACACCTTGCTATCTGTGTGGCGAGCCTGTGGTCTGTCAGATACCATATCCTCTGACATCTTTTGAGAGAGACCCAAGACAACACTTCCCTGGTGGCTCAGAGGGTAAAGCGTCTGCCTGTAATGCAGGAGACCTGGGTTCAATCCATGGGTCAGGAAGATCCCCTGGAGAAGGAAATGGCAACCCTCTCTGGTACTCTTGCCTGGAAAATCCCATGGATGGAGAAGCCTGGTAGGTTATAGTCCACGGGGTCGCAAAGAGTCGGACACGACCAAGCAACTTCACTTTCACTTTTCACTTTCAAGACACCACTCCCAGACTTATGGATGGAGAAGCTACTCTTTGGGCAGGTGAAGGATCCCCCCACATCAGAGGCAGAGGGGGATATCTGAAATGCACATCTCCCAGTCCCAAATACAGCAGCTTTATTCTAGTCTCTATTTCAGAGATAAGGAATCATGACCAGAAAGGGAAAGTGACTCCCCAGGGTCTGCCCTGAGCACCCACCTTAAGGCTCGACCCCCAACCTGGCGGCCTGGCCCCCACTGTGCTAGAACTGGCTACGACTGTGGTAGCAGGACCAGCACACCTGAGAGGTTAGTTTGGGGAGTCTTCCTGGTGAGGCATCAAAGGCCTGCAAAAAACACAAAAATAAATCCTTAAAAGCAGGTTTGGCTGCCACAGCGAGTGTGCTAAACTCAGACCCAGAGGCTCCAGCTCCCAGGGAGGCCCCCCTCTGCCCACCCTGCACTGGCTCTGGCTCCAGGTCTCTGTTGGACCCAGCACTTGTCAGTGGAGCTGAGTGAGGGTCCCACTGATGAGCGCCTCAGACTCAGAGCATCACCTTGGTGCACTTGGCTTAGGATTAGACCTGCCTCCCTCCTCCTGTTTCCATGGAAACACCTCCAGACCCATTGATCAGCTCTCACTTGAGGCTTTCATTAGCCCGATCGTTGGAATAAGTTTTGATTCAAACATGACACTTTTTAACGCGGTGCAAAACTCGTTTTGTGCAAAATCCCATTATATGAAACAGACAAGCAGGTTGATGGCCAATTTAGTTAATAGAGCTTTGCAGCTGACATTGAATTAAATCTGCAGGAAGCAGGCGCCATGTTACCCGGGAAGAGTCACGTGTGTATTCACAGCGGGCTCTGGATGCAGAGATAACTTGCCTATCCCACCCTAGCCCACCCCGCTCCAGCCACCCCCTCCCACTCCAGCCCTGACCCCTCTCTGGGGCTCTGTGGCTCTGGGGGGAGACTTAGATCTCTAGCTGGGTCTCCCGCCTCCCTCCTGTCCTTGCACCTGCCCCGCCCTTCACTGCACCACGTGCTGCTGGCCCCTGTCCCCTGTGTTTGGAGGTGTTGCGTACCACCCCCCTGCCCCCCAGAATGTGTGTGTGTGTTAGTCGCTCAGTCGTGTCCGACTCTTTGCGACCCCATGGACTGTAGCCCACCAGGCTCCTCTGTCCATGGAATTGTCCAGGCAAGAATACTGGTGTGGGTAGCCATTCCCTTCTCCAGGGAAACTTCCCCACCTAGGAATCGAAGCTGGGTCTCCCACATCGCAGGCAGATTTTTTTACTATCTGAGTCACCAGGGAAGCCCCCCAGAATATCTGTGTATATCTGTCGTGTATATCTGTCTCTTCATTTTTAATTGTTTCAAGACACTGCTAACTGTTTCTAAGCCTCAATCTCCTACTTCGTAAAATGGAGTGATAACGCCTGCTGAGAAAATATATGTTAAAACCCCCATGCTCGCCAGAGCTAAAGGCTGAGCTACTTGTCACAGGAGGAACCATAGCCTCTCTTGTGCCTGTGTTTTCTCGCTGTAAGAGGTAGGTAGCACAGCCCTTCCCTCTGGGGATTGCTGGAAGGATCGAGTTCATACAAGTAGGATCCTTAGGAATAGTGACTCCAAGCTGTGAATATGTAATAGTGACCATTTGCTCTTATGAATGGAGGTCCCATCCCTTGACCCCCACTCTTGTTAATAAAAAGACCTGTCACACTGGTGGTCAGAGACACAGAGATCCCCCTGGCCTGAAACAACTCCAGTGGCTCCTAGGAGGATCTCACAGATCCTCAAGACACCAGGGCCCTCCTTCCCAGGTGGGTGATCTCTTGGGCCAGTTGGAGGGTAGGGGATGGGGTGAGACCTGTGTTTATCACGAGTGCGCTGTGTTGGTCCTGGGCCCTGGGAGCCGGTTCTTCAGGAGGCTGCCGCCCTCTGCCCTCTGCCCTCTGCCCTCTGCCCTGGATGAGGATGGACCACGACTGCTTGGTGCACCGCCATCCCCCTCCTCTGCTCAGGCTCTTAGGTGCCTCGGCCCAGGACACTTGTCTGCACCTTAGGACCCTCGTCTGAACCTTAGGCACCTGGAAGTTCATCTGGATCCTTCCTCCAATCTGCTGGGAACCTCAGATAAGCCACTCCCCGTTGTAGCCTCAGATTCTCTTAACCTTTCCAGTGCATCGGAATCACCCCCGTCACTGGTAGTGATTCCTGGGCTCTGGCAGGGGGTCTGTGATGCAGGAGTGCGCAACCCACGCTGGGGGAAACACAGCCCCTGGATGATGAACCCAGGCCCTGAGAGGGCGCTAAGGGCTGGAAAGGGCGCCCCCCCCAGACCGTTTTCAGGCTCTGAGAGTGTGGAGGACTGACAGCTCTCAGCAGACACATCCACGGCCAGGGTCCCATCCTCTTCCCAGCACAGCTGTCACCCACTGACTGGTCAAGGAAGACTGGGAGCCGGGCCCAGTCTCTGGCCCCCGAACCCAGCTCTTCGGGTCCAGCTCGGCTCTGGGACTCTGTCCTCACTGCGTCCCAGCTCGACTCTCCTGCCACCCAGTCCTGCTTCCCTCATTCTGCAGCAAAGCTCCTGCGTGTTAATCTCTTGACTCAGAGTCGGCACCAGGAGAGTGTCCTGCACTGGTGCCTTCCAGACCTCGCACAACAGTCAATGGCACTTAGTAGGGGGTCTTTTGAGTAGAGGGCATGTGCTGTGTGCCACAGATGCAGAAATTCAGGAAAGATACTCACAGTCCTGTCGGGGTGCAAACAGACCAACCGGTGAGTGCAGGATGGTGAACCCAAGGCTCAGAGCGCATGCACGCTCAGTAGTGTTCGATTCTTTGTGGCCCCATAGACTGTAGCCCACCAGGCTCCTCTGTCCGTGGGATTCTCCAGGCAAGAATACTGGAGTGGGTTGCCATTTCCAACTCCAGGGTATCTTCTTGACTCAGGGATCAAACCCGGGTTTCTTGTGTCTCATGGCAGATACTTTTTATTTTATCACAGTTTATTCTTTCAAATACAGACTTTCATATCAAAATTACTCTTGGGATAAAGTAGTACTATTTCCCCTGAAAAGATACAGTCATTCAAGGAAGAAGCCTAGAAAGTTCTTGACAAGGAAAAGACATCCCTTGCTCTGCCTTTCAGCTTCTCAGTGATAACAGGAGCCCTTCACCTGATCATGGGAACATTCTCCAGCAGTTTTACTCTGGCCGAAACATAGCCTTTCAGATCCCTGTTCTATGCAACGGCTCTCGACTATGGGTCCCATGTAAGTAGGGGGCTACAATTAACAGGCAGAGATCCCAGGTTTACCAAAAGTCTCATCCCAACTAATTCCACTGAATTCTTTTTGTCAGTAATTCACTGGCTCTCCCAGGAGAAGGGACACAGTATTTCTTAAGGCAGATTCTTAACCACCTCTTCATCACCTCGCTCAGAGAGATTTGGACAAACGCCATGGAGCACACAGGATGGAGGCCCTAATCCTGCTGGGAGGCAGGTGACCCGTGGCATCTTAGTGTCCCAGAGCTGAGGCAGTGCCAGCCTGGCTTTGAAGGGTGGTCAGGATGCAGGAAGGGGGGCACCGGAGCAGGAGAGCTGCTCACACAGATTTGTGCCTTCGCTTGGAGATGTTCTCTCTTCTGAGAAACCAGAGGCGCAGGAAGGATGAGGGGAGAGATGGTGGCGTGCAGAGATGAGCATGCCCAACGAGAAAGCATTTGCTGTTGTTTTTCACCCAAGCTAAGCAAGTGGGACAGAAGATGGTACGGTGGCAGCCTGCCAGCCCCGGCGGGAGAAGCGCACCAGATCCAACCACAACGAGCTCCCCCAGCACAGCCCTGACGATAATTGTCTCCCAGTTGTCCTGCTGGAAAGCACCCTGGAGCTGGAGGCGTTGGCGGCAAAACAGCACGTCTAGGAGCCTCGGGGGCCATCTCACAGTGGGGGAAGGTGCAGACCTCACCAGGAGAGCCAGCCCCTATCCCCTGCACCGCTGCTGGGCCCACAATCAGGACATCCCCGTCCAGCTACCCAGCTGCTGGTGTCATGGGTCCCCTGGAGTGTCCCGTCTCCCCGAGAGGACGGAACGATTTTCAAGGCTGAGGACACTGTCGTATGCAGCCAGCACTAATCCATGTATTGCAGAGGTTGTGTGTGTGTGCATGCTAAGCCACTTCAGTCGTGTCCGACTCTTTGAGACCCTATGGACCTTAGCCCACTAGGCTCCTCTTTCCAACCAATTCTCCAGGCAAGAATATTGGAGTGGTTGCCATGCTCTCCTCCAGGGGATCTTCCTGACCCAGGGATCGAACCCACATCTCATGTCTCCTGCATCGGCAGGTGGGTTTTTTATCACTAGTGCTGCCTGTTGTTGTTCAGCCATTCGGTCATGTCCGACTCTGTGACCCCATGGACTGCAGCACACCAGACTTCCCTGTCCTTCACTATCTCCTAGAGTTTGTTCAAACTCATGTCCACTGAGTTGGTGACGCCTTCCAACCATCTCATCTTCTGTCGCCCTCTCCTCCCACCCTCAATCTTTTCTAGGATCAGGGTCGTTTCCAGTGTCTGCTCCTTGCATCGGATGGCCAAAGTATTGGAGTTTCAGCTTTAGCATCAGTCCTTCCGATGAATATTCAGGACCGATTTCCTTTAGGATGGACTGGTTGGATCTCCTTGATGTCTAAGGGACTCTCAAGAGTCTTCTCCAGCACCACAGTGCAAAAGTATCAATTCTTTGGTGCTCAACCTTCTTTATAGTCCAACTCTCACATCCATATATGACTACTGGAAAAACCACAGTTTTGACTGTGTGGACCTTTGTCGGCAAAGTGATGTCTCTGCTTTTTAATACTCTGTCTAGATCGGTCATAGCTTTTTTCCAGGGAGGAAACATCTTTTAGTTTCATGGCTGCAGCCACTGTCTGCAGTGATTTCGGAGCCCAAGAAAATGAAGTCTGTCACTGTTTTCATTTTTCCCCATCTAGCTCCCATGAAGTGATGGCACCAGATGCCATGATCTTAATTTTATGAATGCTGAGTTTTGAACCAGCTTTTTCACTCTCCTCTTTCACTTTCATTAAGAGGCTCTTTAGTTCCTCTTCATTTTCTGTGATTAGATTGGTATCATCTGCCAATCTGAGGTTGTAGTTTTATGTTTTTATATTTAATTCTTTAGTCTACCTGAAATTGTGTAATATAAAATAAGAAGCTAAAGGTTTGGGTTTTTTTTTTTTTTTTTTTTACAGCTTTCAGACTATCCATGAATAACCTCCTGAATGATCCTACCCGGTTTTGAGGCTGATGGCAGCACATACTCAGATTGGATGGAATGGGCTAGAATCTGCTTCATGGTCCACAGGTTTCTATTGACGCTAGGTTCTTACCTTGTAGTATGATGTTTTGAAAAAGCATACAACTAGTTTTTCCCCACCTTTCTCTCTCTTTGGTGTGGGTGGGTTTTTCTTTTTCCCTAACTGTTCACATTAGCTTATCTTCCCGGTAGCATCTGGCATGAAAGGGGCTTCCCTTTGAGTCCCCATCTTCCAAGGTCGAGTCAGTTCCTCCCCCACTATATTTTTGACACCTCTAGAGCCAGCCAGAAAGAGAAGATGAAGCACTGAAGCTGTGAGCGCTCAACCCCTGCTCATTTCAGAAATGGAGAAACCTGAGTTCCTGAAGTGTATGAACTACTCAACCAGGGCACTGCTTGGAGGAAAGGGGAGGAGAAGCTGACCAACAGCCCCCGTCCCAACCTTTCAGGACTGAGGGCAACCGCGCCATTCGCAGGCTGGCGGCATTTCTCAAGTCTGACTGGTGACAAGAATCACTCAGGTCTTGTCTCCAATCCTGGGTCCAACTCAGACCCAAGGAACCAGTTCACCCAGGGAGAGGCTCAGGAATCTGTGTATTTGGGTGATAGATTCATCATCACCCAAATACTTAGACATCACTTATACATCACTTATCTTATACATCAGATAAGGCTGGAAAACAAACAAACAAACAAACACAGAGCTAGGAGAAGAAGGCAGAGCAAAGATTACAAACCAGGAAGCTATCCTGGACTACCCAGACACCAAGAACCCAGGGGAGAAGAAACCCTGGGAGAAACTCCTTAAATGGCCTGTATTCCAGCTAGGCCAGAGTTCTTGAACAGAGGATGAAATGGAAGGAATGAGAGCCATCCTGGCATGTAGGATTTGTCAGGCCTGGACAGAGCAAAAGGAATATGTCAAGGATTGTTGGGCAGCAGTTGGTTCGACTTGATAGATGTGGAGAGGAAAGGTGAGACATTTTGAGAAGCAGAAAGGCTGGGAAGCAAGGAAATGCTTGGGGTTTGGGGGAAAATGTAAGTGGTTCAGTGACTTAGCAGCAGCAGCAGTAGTGTGTTTTCAGAAGCTAGGCTAAGAAGCTCTGGCTTAACTCTGAGTTCAACAGGGAACCACAAGTGGGTTTAAATAACACAATGAGGTGATCAGATTTGCATGTTAAACAGATTGCTCTGGCTGCCATGGAAAGATTGGATTTGGGGGTGGGGGTGGGTATGAAGATTAAAAATAGGAAAACTGTTTAGGAGGTTGTGATAAAATTTCAGGCATAAACTAAGAAAGTGGGAATGGGTGAGTGGGGGGAAGGGTATGGATGAGAAGAGCAGATTTGGGTGGCTTGGGCTGTAAATAAGAACTTTTCTTATCAATCGCTCCATCTGAATGATTCCCAGCTCTAAATGTTTCCTTGGATGTTACTCCAGGATGGAGTGGCTTTTCCTATATTGCATCATTTTTTTTTTTCATATTAGTCTTGAGACCCACTGAAGGTTTCATTTGCTGTCCTCTAAAAATGGGAGTAAACCAACATTTATTGAACCCTGTCTAGGAATCCACGTTTTCTTAACCCTCAATGCAATTCTATAAAGTATATAAATTTGTTGCCATTTTACAGACAAGAAAACTGAGCCTGAAAGGAGAAAAAGTCATTCATATATACAGCAATACAATAGATTTTTTTGTGTACTGATCTTATATCCTGCAACCTTGTAAAACTCACTTATTAATTCTAATGACTTTTTTGTAGATGTCATTGGTTTTTCTGTGTAGGTGATCCTGTCATCCGCAAATAAAGTTTTGCTTACTTTTTAATTGGATGGCTTTTCCCCCCCTTTCTCATTGCACCAGCTGTAAACTAATGTTCAAGGCTGCAGTGTAAAGTGGTGGGAGGGGGCATCCTTGTCACATGTCTGATTTTAGGAGGAAAGCATTGAGTCTTTTACCATTAAGTAAAATGTAGATGTTGTGTAGATGTCTTTTATAGGTTAAGGGAGTTCTCTTCTATTCCTAGTTTACCAAGAGCACAGTTGGAAAACCCAGCCTTTCAGACTTTAAAGCCTGAGCATTCAGCTCTTTTAGCAGCAAGAATTAGTACATATTCTCCATTTCTTGCCAGTTCATTTTACAAAAAGCCATTCCCCCACCCTCTGAAAATATTTCTTTAACTAGGCAATGGGGAGGAACAGATTTCTCAAAGGCTGTTTCATCAGAAACTTGATGAACGTTCTGTGTTGCTCTAATATACAGGTTCTTATTTCTCATCAGCTAGACTCTTCATTAATTTCATGTAAGTGGTGTAATTAGAGTAACTGTTAATTGGTGTATTACTAAGGTGCCATTATGGTATGTGACAAGCCTTAATTAGCATGTGGTCTGGCACTCAATGTTCTCAACGAATCACTCAAACAGAGATCTTTCTCTCAAGAGCGGCACTTGATGTGAACAGAAAGGTAGTGCAGTTTTGAGGCAGTGGAGGAAAAAAGGGAAGAAAATAATAACCTCCGATTTTTTTGCTCATGGAAGTGGACCCCTTACTGCCCCAGTTAACAGCAATTCCACAGTCACAAGGTCAGGGCTGCAGAAAACGCGCTGGGCTCCACTTAACCACAGAAGGATGTACAAAGAAACCACCTCGAATTGTCTCGATAAACAAAGACATTTCTTTAACCCATGGGACTGAACTTTAAAATAGGTGACCTCTAAAACACAGGGCCCTCACTACTTCCTTAACCTAGAATGTCCTGGAAATTTTCTACTTATTTTGGGATCCAGAAGTCAACTCACTCATTCTTTCTTACAACAATGCAACTGTCAATCCATCTGACAAATATTTTCTGAGCACACAGTATGTGCCAAAGACTCTAAAGGGATCAGAAGAGGGATGTGATGTGGTTGGTCCTGCCCTAGGGAAGCTCCTTCTCCTGTTCACACAGTACCTGGGCATCCTTCCACCAAGGCATTCATCACAGGACGCAGTAACTGGCTTTCTACCACCAGTATCCCTTAGGGAGACTGCAGTTCCTTGAGGGAGATTTTATTCTACTTTGTACCCCTGGTCCTTAAATATCTAGTACAACACTTGAAATGTTAATTAACAGGCTATTAATATGAATCATTTCATGGCATTAAAATAGATGTTGGGTTGTTGTGGAAAAAAATATTGCTTTAGAATTAAAACACTTGCCAGCTAGGTCAATCTGGACCAATTATTAAGTCCTTTTGAGCCTCAGTTTTGCTTGTCTTCAAAGTGGGAATAGAAAAGGAATTCCCTAGCGGTCCAGTGGTTAGGACTTGACACTTTCACTGCTGGGGCCTGAGTTTGATCCCTAGTTGGGAAACTAAGATCCTGCAAGCTAAGAGCCTCAGCCAAAATAAACAAAACAAAAAAAATCCAAAATGGGAATAAAAATAATCCTAACAATTTTGAGATTGATGTGGAGATCAAATGCTATACTTTATATGATGACACATGTTGAACTTACAAGTGCCATTCAAATCAATTATTGTAATTGTATTAGTTATTGATTTATAATTTTTACCAATATCACTTAAGATAGCAGCCCAATCACTCTAAGAATGCTAATTACCTTTTCTGAAAAATTTCCAAAGTTTATTTTCACAATTCAGGGAACTCTTCTAATATCTATTGGCCCTATTGGACATAAAGAAAACAAAAATAAGACTTCTTTCAATTTCCTAGAGATTTCTATTAAGTGCAGACTCATAGATTGTGTTTTTAGTTTCTAAAATCAACCCAGAAAAGATAAATGATCCAGCCTTCTGAATCAATGTGTATCAATCTATTATTTTCTATGAAAATCCAATTCAAACAAGCCAAGACCTATTTAATTACCCAGCTTATAAGATTTCAATTTAATTCGGTTGAAATGAGCTTGTGCCAAGAACTGAGCTGGACGCTAAGGGTGCAATAGTAAGAGAAGCACATCTGGTTTATAAATTAGCTAGGTTTGTAAATATAACTCACTTGCTAAATACCTGTAAGAGCTTAACACAACTATAGCTAGTGCCCAGAAGACTTCTCAGATGGCGCTAGAGGTAAAGGACCCACCTGCCAATGCAGATTAAACATAAGAGACCCAAGTTCGATTCCTGGGTTGGAAATATCCCCTGGAGGAGAGCACAGCAACTCACTCCACTATTCTTGCCTGGAGAATCCCACAGACAGGGGAGCTTGGCAGGCTACAGTCCATAGGGTCACACAGAGTTGAACATAACTGAAGCAACTTAGCACATATGCACAGTGGCCAGAAGACTTCTTTCTGTAGCAAAATATTGGAAATAGCCAATATGCAATGGTAACTAAAAATTAGAAAAATATCTTCCAGGTACAATGTGAAGTCTAGAAGGTTCTTTGCACTTGGAACCACACGTTACCATACAATAACTAGTAGAAGAGCAATGAGAGGAAGTTCATCTGGACTTTCACAGACCTCATCTGGACTTTCACAGACCTCACAGATCTTAGCATGCTTAGAATCAGTTCAGTCGCTCCGTTGTGTCCGACTCTTTGTGACCCCCTGGAATGCAGCACGCCAGGCTTCCCTATCTATCACCAACTTAGAATATCCGCACAGAAATGGGATAAAAAGAGCTACTATACTCCATTGTGTAGAAAATATCTGTTTTTAAAAGATTAATATCTGAGCATTTTGCAAATGGAGAGCTTGATAGCACTCCACAGGGAGCTTGTAAGCCCTGATATGGGAATTTGTTGGTCAAAAAAAGATGAAAAAAATGGCATCCAGAGAGATGACCCACAAGGCCTCCAGGTTGCTCAGCTTGATTGTCCACAATTCACGTTATAGACTCCAGGGGGCGCCATTATGTAGACAGCAATCTTGTACAGGCAGTGATTCAGGTTGAGTTTACCAAGGTTGTACTTTTGGGTGTCAGTATTTAATTTACACCAGAACATTTCACAGTTATACATATATGTTATTCTATTAGGCCTATTTTACATGAGTGTGTAAATATACAGGCTTCCCAGGTGGCTCAATGGTAAAGAATCTGCCTGCCAAGCAGGAGACGCCGGTTGGATCCCTGGATGGGGAATTTCCCATGGAGAAGCAAATGGCAACACACTCCTGTATTCCTTCCTGGAAAATCCCATAGACAGAGAAGCCTGGGGGACTACAGTCCATGGGGTCGCAAAGAGTCGGACACAATCAGGTACCATCAGGGACAGAAACCTCAACAGGATAGACATGATAGGTGTATTCCCTGGTTGGACAATCAGTTACTAAGATCTCATTGAGTTAGTGAAAGCTTGTGTGGGTCAGCCAAGGTCTACCCTGTGTAAAACTGTATTACAGTGTCCTGCCATGTAATTCATAGACACTGAGAGTTTATAAATTAAGAGATTATGTATTAGAATACTTGGCATTTTTGTCCAATAGCTTCAAGAAAAAAATAAAAAACATAATGTTGTGACCAAAAGGTTAGTGCCTAAGAGTTTTATTCTGATGTCAAATTATTCTAAGTCAAGACAAGAGAACTCTATAAATATATTTTGTTATGGCAGCCTCTCTCTGGGTCTCAGAAACTTCTCTCAATGAATGTCATTACCCAAGGCTGCAATTTTCAGACTCTCTACGTACAGATAATAGCTGTTCATTCATTGTGTAACTCCTGGTGAGGAACTGGTCTCAGCTTCTTTTTAAAAGCTCAACAGGCTAGGAAAAAAAAGAAGAAAATGAAAAAAAAAAAAAGATTGAAGACAATAGATTTTAAGGTCTGTCTAAAGGGGCATGCTTTTTCAGAAGCATCTTCTTTAACCTTGTAAGACTCCAGTGTTGCTTCTGCCCAGGTAATTCTTTCAAATCCTTTTTAACTAGGTTGGTATTCCAATATTTTATTTTGGATATCAACTGACAAAGTAAAGATCCATTTATTCAAAATAAATGTTCAGGTTAGTCATTGTTATTCCACTGAGAAAAAACAGGATTGGACTTTCACCATTCATTTTCAGAAATAGTTATTCAGAGCTTATTATGTGCCAGACATTGTTCTAGGTGCTGAAAATTCAGCTCTGAACAAAGAGGCAAAAACCCTACATTTATGGAACTTACATTCTAGTTGGGAAGACAGATTGGAAGGACTGATGCTGAAGCTTAAACTCAATACTTTGGCCACTTGATACAAAGAAGTGACTCATTTGAAAAGACCCTGATGCTGGGAATGATTGAAGGTGGAAGGAGAAGGGGACGACAAAGGATGAGATGGTTGGACGGCATCACTGACTCGATGGACTTGTGTTTGAGTAAGCTCCGGGAGCTGGTAATGGACAGGGAAGCCTGGTGTGCTGCAGTCCATGGGGTCGAAAAGAGTCGGACACGACTGAGCTACTGAATTGAACTGAGGGAAGACAGAAACAACCAGTAAATAAGTTTTAACGTGTCAGATGATGAAAGACTATAAAGAAAAACAGAGAAGGGAAAAGACATAGTGAGAGAACCTCTTTAAAAGCCTGGTTATTGGTGTTTTTAAGTGAAAGGACATGGAGAAAATATTTGTAACAGATGTAGCTAACACTTACATCTAGAAACTAGCTTTTCAACTAAAAAATGAGACAAAAACACAATTTTAAAATAGGTTGACAACAAAAGATATTTCAAAAGGAAGATATGGGAGTGGCCAATAGGCCTATAAAAAGGTGTTCAATATCTTTAGTCACAGGAAAATGCAAATTAGAAAAAGGGAAATTAGGAAGAGGAAACATTTCTTACAGACTTAAAATATCAAGCACTGGCAAGTGTGTGAGGCATGAAATTTTCATTATGGCTGATGAGAACGTAAATTGGGGGCAAGCACTTTGGAAAATAGCTTGGCTTTTTCTTGTAAAATTAATGTAAACTAATCCTATGGCCAAGCAATTCCATACCTAGGTAATTACCCCAAATTTGTGACAAACATTGAGGAATTTTTAAGCTGAGGAGGAAAGAAGCCTGACACAAAAAAGTCCAGGCTGTCTGGTATCATTTATATGAAGTTCTAGAGCAGGTAAAACTCACCTGGAGGGGTAGAAGCCAGATCAATGGTGGCTTCAGAATGAAGCGAAGGGAGTATTGTGACTTCAAAGGCAATAAAGGATCTTTTGGGAGTGATGGATATATTCTGTGCTTTAATTGGGGTCATACTAAAAAGGTGTATGTTTATTGCTGTTTAGTCGCTAAGTTGGGGCTTCCCTGATGACTTAGTAGCTAAAGAATCCCCCTGCAATGCAGGAGACACTGAAGACTCGGATTCAATTCCTGGGTCTGGAAGATCCCCTGGAGGAAGAAATGGCAACTTCTCCAGTATTCTTGCCTGGAGAATCCCCTGGACAGACAGAGGAACCTGGAGGCTACATTCCACGGGGTCGCAAAGGCAGTCGGACACTACTGAATGACTAAGCACAAGTCACTAAGTTGTGTCCAACTCTTTGTGATTCCATGGAGCCCATCAAGCTCCTCTGTCCATGGATTTCCCAGGCAAGAATACTGGAGTGGATTGCTACTAATATTTCCTTCTCCAGGGGATTTCCAGAACCAATGATCGAACTTGTGTCTTTTGCATTGGTAGTCGAGTTCTTTACCACTGAGCCACCAGGGAAGCCCATACACAGTATATATTTACCAAAACTTAGCAAGCTATTTACTTAAAATATATGCATTTTATTGCTTGCAAATTGCACTTAAAGTTGAGACCTATTTTGAAAAGAAAAGAGTTCAGATTGAAATTTAAAACTTAATAGATGGATTCAAATGGAGATTAGAACCAGCAGGGAAATTTGGTAAAATAGGATGTAAATAAATAACCTAGTTGAAGAAAGGAAGATTAAGAGACAGGAAGGATAGGGCAACAAGTACGGACATATTAAAATTAGAACTTCTATTAATAGAGTGAGACAGCCCTTAACTGATGCTACAAGGAGCAGAGAAGAGCTCCCCTCACCACACCACCCAAACTGCAGATTCACAGCAAAATTAAGCCCTCCTATTGTTTTAAGCTGCTAACTGTGAGGTAGTTCTTCTTTTCTTTTTTTCCTTTAAGTCAAACTGTTGGTAACTGGGATATGTTTTGGTACTAGAAGTCTGCTGTTGCAACAAAAACCCTGCAAGATGTAGTATTAGCTTTGGCACCAGACACGGTAGGAGCTGAAGGGCCTTGAGGAGACTGTTGGTGAAGACGTGAACTTGAGGAAGGTATAATCAGAGACCAGAAGAACTTGCATGCGGGAAGATAGCATTTAACAGCGTTATCACCCTTGGTAACATGTAAATGAGAAAATGTACCCAATGAACTGACAATCTAGTTAAGGAAATTTCCAGGCAGAGTGGTGCTGCCTGGCTCCTCTAAGTTGCTACTAATAAAATTAGAGAGCAGAGAAGTAAAGTGATGAATGGCTCTTTAAATATAAAACAGCAACCTGCATGAATTGAAAATTTTGTCTACACAAAAACTCACAGACAAATGTTTCTAACAACTGTATTCATAACTTTCAAGACTTAGAAGCAACCAAGACATCCTTCCATAGGCAAATTAACCAATAAACTCAATAGATATATAAATACACAATGGAATATTCAGTTCAGTCGCTCAGTTGTGTCTGACTTTTGTGACCCCATGAATCGCAGCACGCCAGGCCTCTCTGTCCATCACCAACTCCCAAACCCATGTCCATCGAGCTGATGATGCCATCCAGCCATCTCATCCTCTGTCGTCCCCTTCCCCTCCTGCCCTCAATCTTTCCCAGCATCAGGGTCTTTTCCAATGAGTCAGCTTTTCACGTCAGGTGGCCAAAGGATTGGAGTTTCAACTTCAACATCAGTCCTTCCAATGAACACCCAGGACTTATCTCCTTCAGGATGGACTGGTTGGATCTCCTTGCAGTCCAAGGAACTCTCAAGAGTCTTCTCCAACACCACAGTTTAAAAGCATCAATTCTTTGGCGCTCAGCTTTCTTCACCGCCCAACTCTCACATTCATATATGACCATTGGAAAAACCATAGCCTTGACTAGACGGACATTTATTGGCAAAGTAATGTCTCTGCTTTTAAACATGCTATCTAGGTTGGTCATAACTTTCCTTCCAAGGAGTAAACGTCTTTTAATTTCATGGCTGCAATCACCATCTGCACTGATTTTGGAGCCCCAAAAAATAAAGCCTGATGTTGTTTCCACTGTTTCCCCACCTATTTCCTATGAAGTGATGGGGCCAGATGCCATGATCGTAGTTTTCTGAATGTTGAGCTTCAAGCCAACTTTTTCACTCTCCTCCTTCACCCTCATCAAGAGGCTTTTTAGTTCCTCTTCACTTTCTGCCTTAAAGGTGGTATCATCTGCATATCTGAGGTCATTGATATTTCTCCCGGCAATCTTGATTCCAGCTTGTGCTTCATCCAGCCCAGTGTTTCTCATGATGTACTCTGCATATAAGTTAATTAAGTAAGGTGACAATATACAGCCTTGACATACTCCGTTTCCTATTTGGAACCAGTCTGTTGTTCCATGTCCAGTTATAACTGTTGCTTCCCAATCTGCATACAGATTTCTCAAGAGGCAGGTCAGGTGGTCTGGTATTCCCATCTCTCAGAATTTTCCACAGTTTATTGTGATCCACACAGTCAAAGGCTTTGGCATAGTCAATAAGCAGATATAGATGTTTTTCTGGAACTCTCTTGCTTTTTTCATGATCCAGTGGATGTTGGCAATTTGATCTCTGGTTCCTTTGCCTTTTCTAAAACCAGCTTGAACATCTGGAAGTTCACAGTTCACGTATTGCTGAAGCCTGGCTTGGAGAATTTTGAGCATTACTTTACTGGTGTGTGAGATGAGTGCAGTTGTGTGGTAGTTTGAGCATTCTTTGGCATTGCCTTTCTTTGGGATTGGAATGAAAACTGACCTTTTCCAGTCCTGTGGCCACTGCTGAGTTTTCCAAATTTGCTGACATATTGAGTGCAACACTTTCACAGCATCATCTTTCAGGATTTGAAATAGCTCAACTGGAATTCCATCATATCCACTAGCTTTGTTTGTAGTGATGCTTTCTAAGGCCCACTTGACTTCTCATTCCAGGATTTCTGGCTCTAAGTGAGTGATCACACCATCGTGATTATCTGGGTTGTAAAGATCTTTTTTTGTACAGCTCTTCTGTGTATTCCTGTCACCTCTTCTTAACATCTTCTGCTTCTGTTAGGTCCATACCATTTCTATCCTTTATCGAACCCATCTCTGCATGAAATGTTCCCTTGGTATCTCTAATTTTCTTGAAGAGATCTCTAGTCTTTCCCATTCTGTTGTTTTCCTCTGTTTCTTTGCACTGATCGCTGAGGAAGGCTTGGAGTATTACTCAGCAATAAAAAGAAATGAGCTACTAAGCCATGGAAAGACATACAGTAAACTTAAAAGCACATTTTCAAATGAAAGAAGCCAGTCTGAAAAGACCCCATACTCTATGATTCCAACTATATGACATTCTGGAAAAAATAAACTATGGAGACAGTAAAAGGATGAGTGATTGCCAGGGGTTTGGGAGGAGGGAAAAATTAAGAGGTGGAGTACAGGGTATTTTTAGGGCAGTGAAACTATTCTCTTCTCTGTGATAATTTAATGGCCAATATGTATCATTATATGTGGCTTTCCAGGTAGCTCAGTGGTAAAGAATCCATATGCCAATTCAGGAGATGCAGGTTTGATCCTTGGGTCAGGAAAGTTTCTTGGAGAAGGAAATGTCAACCCACTCCAGTATTCTTGCTGAGATAATCCCATGGGCAGAGGAGCCTGGCAGGTTATAGTCTATGGGGTTGCAAACAGTTGAATGTGAGTGAGCTTGGACACACACATGTATCATTATACATATGTCAAAACTCAAAGAATGTACAACATAAAACGTGAACCCCCATGGGAACTATGAACTTTGGTGGATGATGGTATATTTGGTTCATCATTTGTCACAAACGTACCCCCACGATGTTGGACGTTGAAGGTGAGGAGGTTGTGTGTGTTTGGTGAGGAAAAGCTTCTGTGGGAACTTAGTATTTTCCATTCAACTTTGCTGTGAACATAAAACTGCTTTTGGAAAAGTTTATTAATTAAAAGAACCACAACAAAAACACAGAGGGCAGGATTTACTGTATTTGAAAGTAAAAACGTTTCTCATACTCTGTTTATCCTTCTGGTAAGTGATTCTCAAATGAAGAATGACTTCCAAGCAAAGATCAAATCCAGGGTACTTTCAGGAAAATAAGGTTGTGTTAGTCAGGGTTCTCCAGAAAAACAGAATCCATAGGCTCTATTTATAAATATATAAGAGGAAATTGACCATAAAAATTGGCTCACACAACCATGGAGGCCAAGAAGTCCCACAAACTGCTTTCTGCATATGTGAGAACTAAAAAAATCAGAAATGTAGTTTAGTCTGAGTCTGAAGGTCTGAGAGCCAGGAGAACAGATAGTGTGGGTCTCAGAGTAGGTCCAAAAGCCCAGGAATTGGGGAACCTTAATGTCAGTTTCAATCCAAGTCTGAAGTCTGGGAAACCAGGAAGTGCAGATGACACTGAAGGCAGAACATGGATATTCCAGCTCAAGCAAAGAGTAAATTTGCCCTTCCTCCATCCTTTTTGTTCTATTCAGGTCCTCAGTAGGCTTAATGCCTGCCTGCCCTGACAATAGCAATCTCCTTTACTCAGGCTACCAATTCAAATGCTAATCTCTTCTAGAAACAGTCACACTCACTCACAGAAATAATGTTTTACCAGGTATCTGGGCATCCCTTAGCCCAGTTAACTTCACACATAAAGTTAACCGTCAGAGTGTTCTAAAGATGAAGACAGGGCCATGACTCTCAAACACCATGGACTCTTTCAAACACAATAAAAGCCTTCAAACCGCTTTCATGGAGCACCTTATGTTGTTGTTCAGTCTCTGAGTCATGTCCGGCTCTTTGCAACCCCATGGACTGCAGCATACCAGGCTCCTCTGTCCTTCACTGTCTCCTAGAGTTTGCTCAGATTCACGTTCATTGAGTCAATAATGCTTATAGACATTCTCTAGTCTAGGACAATTGAGCTTCTAAAAATCTCACAAAGGGGGACTTCCCTGGTGGTCCAGTGGTTAAGAATCTGTCTTCTGATGAAAGCGATATGGGTTCGATCCCTGGTCAGGGAAGGTCTCGCATGCCTCAGGGCAACTAAGTCTGTTTGCCTCAACTACTGAGCCCTTTAGCTGCAGCTACCAAGACTGTGAGCTGCAACTACTGAAGCCCTCAAGCCCTAGAGCCTGTACTTCATAACAAGAGAAACCACCACAATGAGAATCCCTTGAACGACAATGACCTGGAGAAAGAAATCGCAACCCATGCCAGTATTCTTGCCTGGAGAATCCCATGGACTGAGAAACCCAGTGGGCTACAGTTTATGGGGTTGCAAGAGTCAGACAAGACTTAGTGACTAATCCACCACCATGAACCACAATGAAGAAGAGTCCCTGCTCACTGCAACTAGAGACCTGTGTCCAGCAACAAAAACCCAGTGCAACCCAAAATAAAATACTAAATACATAATAAAATTTAAAAATAAACCATTACATGGCAGGTTTTATTTTTAAAAAATAAATAAAAATTAAAAATCTCACAAAAGGCCCCATGTGGAGAAAAGCTTATCTCCAAGAAATAGTTGGGTGTGGCTTTTGTCTAATGTGGTGGATATGTAAATAGATTAATAAGAAACCACAATGTTTTTGAAGAAATTATATCACTTTGGACTGCAAGACAGAGACAGGACAAAATAAAAAAGATCTTTTGGATCTCTGAGTTTCTGTTGTGATAAAGCAGGCTGAACTCAGCATCAACATGTATCTGTCAGCCGAGTGAGAGAGTTATCTTGGAAATGATTTCTTGAGCTGCCCCCAGTGGCACCATGTCAAGCAAACACAAGCTTTCCCGCTCTGGCTCCTATACATGTGAACAAAATAAATGGGTGTGATTGTTTTAAATCACTAAATGATTATGCAGCAATAGAAAATTGAAATAGGAAACTTCCAGAGCTGATGGTAGACACCAGTCCAAAGATTCCAGAAGTCCAGTGAATCCCAAGCAGAAAAAAAATTAAAGAAATTCAAAACAAAACACATCACAGTGAAAGTCAGAACATCAAAGACAAACAGAAGGTCTTAATAGCAGCCAGAAAAAATATTAACAGTGGTTGAACCTTAGGATAGGTGTATGATGTTCATTGCTCGGTTCTTTTCACTTTTCTAAATATTTAAAAATGTTCACACACACACAGACACACACACACACACACACACACACACACACACACACACACAGACACACACAGAGGCCAAATGTTGCAGTAGATGAACCAGAAAAAAAAGAGATTACCTTCAAAAGAGAGAAAATGAAATTGGCACCTGTCTTCACAACAGCAACAATAAAACCAAACAAAGGACAGAGGATTAAAATTGTGCTAAGATAAATAATAAAATGTGCTAAGAAGCTTACGATCTCAAATTAAAATTATGTAAGTGAATATTTTATGGCTTCTGGGTAGAGAAAGATCACTCGGGTAGATTAAAAAATGTCATCTGTAAAGAAAAAAATATAAATATGATTTTGTTAAAGTTAAATCAGCTTGGGTAAAAGACATCATTAAGAATGTGAAAAACACAAGTCAAAGGATGAGGGAAGATTGGCAACATATATAACCCATAAAGGGCTTTTATCCAAAATATTTTTTTTAAAAAAGAACTCTAACACATCAATAAGAAAGATGGTCAACACCGTAGAAAAATGATGAAAAGACTATTACATATTTCATAGGGGGAAAAACACAATTGCAGAAACAGATTTCAATCTTATTCATCATCAAGAAAATGAAATCATGATATTACTTTTCCATTAGGGAAAAAAAAAAGATTTCCGACAACAACAGATCTTAGTGAGGGCATGTGGTAAGAAGAACTCTCATATAGAGCTGATGGGAATGCTAATACATGTAACCACTTGGGAAAACAATGTAGACATGATAAGTGACACGAGGTGTAGCTGGGAAATTCTATTCCTGGAATTTAAAAAAAGGAAGGGATAGTTACGGAGTTTGGGAAGGACAGGTATATATTTAAAATAGGTAATCGTCAAGGACCTACTGTATAGTACAGGGAACTCTGATCAATGTTATGTGGCAGGCTGGATGGGAGAGGAGTTTGGGGGAGAATGAATACAGCTATGTATATGGCTAAGTCCCTTTGCTGGCCACCTGAAACTATCACAACATTGTTAATCAGCTATACTACAATAATAAATAAGAGGCAAAACAAACAAACAAACAACTCTTGCAGGTATACAAAGACTCAGGGTAAGAATGTTCATGGCTGCATTGTTTGTGGGGGAAAAGGAAATGGGGAGAGGAGAATATCCATAAACAGTAGAATGGATATATACCGAGTAGGTCTTCATCTAATGTATGACTATGTCACAATGAAAATTAATGAAATCTTGCTAAATGCAAGATCATAGATCCATCTTAAAAGCATATTGAGTGAGAGAAGAAAGTGTGTAAAGAGTATGAGTCCATTAATAGAATGTTCAAAACCATGCAGAGCTAAATCACATTGTTTAGAGATACACACATAGATGGTAAAACCATGAAGAAAAACAGCCAAGTGTTTACTGTAAAATTCAGAAGAGTAGTTACGTTCAGGAACCAGGGAAGGGAGTGTGAGCTAGGAGGGAACGTGGGGTTGGGGGCAGGGACGAGGCTAGGGTGATAAGTCTAGTCCTTAACCTGGGAAATGATGGGTGTACAGGTGTTCACTCTAAACATATTTATTTTGCTATACATCAAGAGACTTCTTTTTGTCTCTGTCTCTCTTTGTGTTTGTTAACAACATTGAGAGAAAGTTTCAGCAGTTTTCTCAGGGTCAAAGAACTAGTTCCGCGCAAATTTATACAGGACAGTCTCACACCAAAACCTCTTAACCTCTATGCTACAGAGTCTCTGTGTTAACTAGCTGGTTAACTAATAATGTATTAGTTAATCCAGAGCCCTCTCCCTTAATGCTTGTTATTTTACCTCTTACTCTTTCCAGTGTCCTGCCCAATACCTTTCAACTAGGTATTAGCCTCTCCAGGTTAGTTTCATTCAAGAGCATAGCCAAGTCATTCTTGGTTGTTTTTACAAACTTTTGATTGGAAGAACCTCTCCAGGTAGAGACGAATATATTGTACCGTGAACTACAAGTCCAGAGTCTAGCCCTTGTCATACCTCCTCCAAGGCCTCTATCTCCAGATGTTAAGATATTGGGGCCAGGTGCACCCCTGGACAGTAGCAGTGAAGACTCTAGTAATTAGAGGGCCAGGTTAGACAAGTCATTCCTCTCCCACCGTGCTCAGTGACTATGGCATTTAGCCTATAGAGCTACGTGTGACATACACCTTCCCCAGAGCTACCTCCCCTCCCCCATACCAATCAGTTCAACTGATTGATTTCTTCCTAGGATCCTGGGTAGACTGTTCACTTTGATTCCCCCAGGTGATGTCCCTGGTCTGACTGGATAGTTACCTATCTGAGAATTCTTCATCAGCTCCCCAGTGCCAATGCACCACCTACCCTCCCAAACAGGAAAGGAGCCTCAGCTCTTGGGCGACTGGGACCCAGGGGACAGAGTGGACTTGGAGAAAGCACAGCATGCCTCTTGCTTTGCTGATAAGCCCTGAGAGAATAACTCAAGAGTGATGAAAATGAAAAGCCAGGCAGAATACGCAATGGGGAGTTTACTAGAAGGATCACTACATGGAAAGCACTAAGATAGGAACTGGTAAAACTCCAGGAGAAGCTGGGAGAGCCAGGAGTGGCGGACAGGCTCTTAAGATCCTTGAACCAGGTTGCAGGCACTTATAGGAAGCAAGATTTCCCTCATGGCTCAGATGGTAAAGAAGCTGCCTGCAATGAGGGGACCTGGGTTTGATTCCTGGGTCTGGAAGACTCCCAGAGACGGGAATAGCTACCCACTCTGGTATTCTTGCCTGGAGAATTCCTTGGACAGAGGAGACCGACCGGCTATAGTCCATGGGGTCACAGAGCTGGACATGACTGAGCAACTAACACTTTCACTTTCAATAAGATAAGAAGTGAAAGTGAAGTCACTCAGTTGTGTCCGACTCTTTGTGACCCCATGGACTGTAGCCCACCAGGCTCCTCCATCCATGGAGTTTTCTAGGCAAGAGGACTGGAGTGGGCTGCCATTTCCTTCTCCAGGGCATCTTTCCAACCCGGGGATTGAACCCAGGTCTCCCGCATTGTGGGCAGACGCTTTACCATCTGAGCCGCCAGGGAGCCCCTTCAATAAGATAAGAACTAGTAAACCTCCAGGAGAAAATGGAAGGTCCAGGAGTGGCAGACAGACTTGAGATCCTTGGACCAGGTTGCAGACACCTGCAAGAAGCAAAGTGGTGGCAAAGTGTTAGTAAAGGGAGTTAAATTGAGTCCAACACCACAGGATAAATCTTAAATGTTTAAGCCCTAAACATTCGAATCTCCCGATTTGACACCAATATTCCTTTCCTACTTAATCCCCTACCCCCCTTATACACAACATCCCCAGTGTTCACTCCACCAGTGAACCATTACATCACTCCACCATTGTTATACCCCCCGTATTCTGCTCCCCCAGCTCTCCAATCAGCATTGACTGAGTCTGTGGGCTTCCCAGGTGGCCCAGCCATGAAGAATCTGCCTGCAATGCAGGAGACGCGGGTTCAATACCTGGGTCGGGAAGATCCCCTGGAGGAGGAAGTGGCAACCCACTGCAGTGTTCTTGCCTGGGAAACTCTTGGACACAGGATCCTGGGGGCCTACAGTTCATGTGGTCGCAAAAGTCCGACCCGACCGAGGGACTGAGTGTGCACATGGCCAAAATGACCACCTAGTGCCTACTGGGTGTTCAGTGTCCTACACTCATCCTCCCAGAGGTAAGTGATGTGATGCCCACATTTCATTAGGGAAATTGCAGGGGGGTGGACATCATAGGCCCTGAGTCACGGAACCCAGGAAGGGTCAGTACAGGTAGTGAATCCAGGTTGGCAGCCCCACATTCTTCATCTGGAGTTGTCTCAGGTCTGCCTGGGCTGTTGTGAGCCCGGCCATGTCCTCAGGGGTTCTGCAGGCCAGGGGCAGAGTCCAGGCTGCTGCCCAAGGGCCAGGCATGTGCCTCGTGATGAGTAATGGGCTCACATGCTGCTGCTCAGGCTTGGAAGCACTTTAAGGGCATCTGGGAGTTGGGGAGTGAAGGGACCCTAACGTGCCACCCAGAATATGGGGCTTTGGCCTAAGATTATCTTGACATGAAGGCACTTGGGAAGGAGGACTTAGGCAGGCTCTTTGACCTTCCCCTCTCTCCCTAAAAGCAGGATCTAAAATTTCCCATGAGAAAGGTGCCTTCCCTGTACCAGAAAGAGAAGAGCATTCTTATCACTGGAGACTCGTCAACACCAGAATGGACCTGTACAAACAAACCTTCTGAAATAGCCCATGTGGTCTATTAGTTTTCCACATATATTTCCTGGTCACTGTCACACAATTTACTGCTCCCTAACCCAAGCCCTTTTGTCCTGTCACATCCCCACAATTTATTGTCGTTTGTGTAAAAAGTATATAAGCTTTTTGGCTTAACAACCTCTTCAGGCCTTCATTTTCCTTTTGAAGACTTCTGTGTAATTGTGCAAATCTGAAATAAAATTTGTAAACTTTTCTCCTGCTAAGCTGTCTTATGACCATTTCATTCTTAGACCCAGTCACAGAACCTAAGAGAACAGAGGCAAATTTATCTTCTCCTATAGAAGCAAAGTCAACCGTACCATAATATATAATTTTTCTGATACCAAAGTTTCATTTGTCATAGCTGAGCACCTGATAAAAACTCCTTGGCAAAACTCCTTTGGAGAGATAAGCACATGGGTACCATCAGAATAAAAAACACATCCCTGTAAAGACCTTCATGGTATCAGTGAAACTAGAAAGTGTTTCTGAAAAGGAATGAGATGGTTAAAATTCCACAAGCTTGCATAGTTTTTGGTGACACGCTTGGAGTCAATTATCATCCATCCAAGGACTTTGCAATCATATCAATAGCCAGATGATAATCACCGTAGAAGGAATACAAAGTAGCAGACAACTTGCAGTTGGCAGTGTTCTCACATCTCTTCTCTCATTCCCACTCCTACATCAGTTCTGTGATACACTGGGCAGAGTGAGACTGTCACACCACATCACCTACCAGTGACATCACTACGGGCAGCAGACCCCGACACCAAAAATACTTTCCCAAGGTTACTCTGCCAGCTTGTTTTCTCAATCATTTACCAAGCACCTATTAATTATAGTAGATGCTTCCCATATATTGTTTGATTAAATCCTCACACATCACTAGAAGTAGAAACTATACTCATTTTAGAGCAATATTTGACTCTGAAATGAATATACCAGGGACTTCCCTGATGGTCTAGTGGTTAAGAATCTGCCTGCCAATGCAGGGGACACCAGTTTGATCTCTGGTCTGGGAAGATTCCACATGCTGCGGGCAACTTAGCCCTTGTACCATAACTGTTGGACCCACATGATGCAACTACTAAAGGCTGGGGGCGATAGAGCCCATGACCCACAACAAGAGAAGCCACTGTAATGAGAAGCCCACGGCACAGCACCTAGAGGGTAGCCTCTGCTCGCTGCAACTAGAGAAAGCCTGCACAGCAGTGAAAACCCAGCACAGCCAAAAGTAAACAAATGCACGTAAAAAATGTATATACAAAAGCATAGGCCAAGAATAGCACTTTGAAGAACAGTGTTTCAAAGATGACGAACAAAGTGAGGAATTTTGCAGATCTTAATCAGGCATCAAGAAGTGTTGTAAAACTATAATAATGAAGACAATTCAGCATCAGTTCAGAGATAATCAGTTTAACTATTGGGCAGATAAACAAGAGAGGACTGGTGAGCCTGGACCAGACTTCCACACACATGGAACTGGATTTATGATTGAGCAGGCATTGCAAATCAGAGGGAAAAGGATGGAATTTTAATCAGTGGTGTTGGCACAATTGGTTATCTGTATGGTAAATGTGATATTTGACTTCTACCTTCCACTGTACGGTGGCTTCCCTTGTAGCTCAGTCGGTAGAGAATCTGCCTCCCTTGCAGGAGACCCGGGTTCGATTCCTGGGTCGGGAAGATCCCCTGGAGAAGGAATTGACAACCCACTCCAGTATTCTTGCCTGGAGAAGCCCATGGACAGAGGAGCCTGGAGGGCTACAGTTCATGGGGTTTCAAGAGTTGGACACGACTTAGCGACTAAACCACCACCACCATACACCATACACGAAAACCAATTCCAAGTGAATTAAAGATGTAAACAGAAGTAATAAGACTATGAAAGACTTAGAATGAAGCATAAAAGACTGTTTTTGACCTCAGGAAAGAAAGAATTTCTTGAACAAGTCACAAGATGTACAAATAACAAAGTGCGCAAATCGTAAAGAAAGCCTGGAGGGCTACAGTTCATGGGGTTTCAAGAGTTGGACACGACTTAGCGACTAAACCACCACCACCATACACCATACACGAAAACCAATTCCAAGTGAATTAAAGATGTAAACAGAAGTAATAAGACTATGAAAGACTTAGAATGAAGCATAAAAGACTGTTTTTGACCTCAGGAAAGAAAGAATTTCTTGAACAAGTCACAAGATGTACAAATAACAAAGTGCGCAAATCGTAAAGAAAAAGGTAAAGTTGACCTCATTAAAATGTAACACTCCTATTCAAAGGATACCATAAAGAGAATGCAAAGACTTGTAAAGACTGGGGATGAAAATGCCCGGAAGCTTGGAGAATTTATTTCTAATATATGTAGTGGACAAAGCATTAATTACTATCCATATGATAAAACAAACTTCATGGAAAACTTGGTGAAAGATTTGAAGAAACACTTTATGTAGCAAGAATCTTTTATAATCACAAAACATGTGAAAAGATGCTCAACTTAATTACCAATTAAGAAAATGCAATTTTAAATCACAACGAAATGTATTTTACCATCATAGTGATGATGAAAAAGTCTGAAAATACCAACTTTTGGTGAGGTTGGAGCAGCCAAAATATTTATACACTGACGATGGGAGTATGAATTGATATAATCCCTTTGGAAAATAATTTGGCATCCCATGATAAATATTTGTACGGAATCTGACAATTTTACTCCTTAGTGAATGCCCTAGAAAAACTCTTCCGCCTATGCTTACGAAGAGATGCTTCAAAAATTTTCAAGTTAGTACATTTATAATAGCAAAACTAGAAACAGTCCAAAAGCCCACCAACAATGGATACTTAAATTTATGATATACTAGTATAACAGAATAGCACACAGAAAGGAAAATAAATGCATTGCAGCCACATGAAAGATCATGGATGTATATATATTTTTAAAAAATTGAAATACAGTTGATTTATAATTATTCAGGTGTACAGCAAAGTGATTCAGTTATATATTCTTTTTCAGATTCTTTTTCATTGTAGGCTATTACAAGATGTTGAATACAGTTCCCTGTGCAGTGCAATAGGTCTTTGTTGTTTGTCTATTTCATATATAGTAGCATGTATCTCTTAATCCCCAATTCCCAATTTATCTCTCTGCTCCCACCGCAGATAAATTTCAAGAACTTAAGGTTGAAGAAATGAAGCAAATTGCAGAAGAATGCGTAGAGTATATTTCTGCTTACATGAAGTTCAAAATCATGCAAATCTAAGCAAGGTATTGCGTAAGGATACAAACATATGTGGCAGAGATGTAAAGAAGAACAAGAAAATAATGAAACTTAAATATAGGGTAGTAGAAAACTCTGTGGTGGAAAGAAAAGGGGTGAGATAGTGGACGGGCATGCAGGGGACTTCGAAAATAATGGTGTGAGTGATATAGACAATGGACTATACGTTGGTGTTGCTTGTAACAGCAAGAGAAGGGAAATGGTATAAGAAGAAACTGGTTAAATAAATTACAGTATATTCCTTTGATAGAATAGTTTACTGTCATTTAAAAAGAGTGAGGGAGCTCTGCATGAGACACATGGGAAAATCACTGGTATGCTATTTGATGGGGAAAAAAAAAAAAGAGGTTCAGAACAGTACTTATAACATCCTGCCATTTGGGTACAAAAAGTAAGAAGATGCATAATATATTCTGAATGGGATATGCAAGAGCCAGATAACATTGATTGCCTCTGAGAAAAGAACTAAGTAGGTGAAAAATTTACACTTTAAGTCGTGGAAATAAAGTATCTGATTCTAAACTGTCAAGTTTTTAACATTGCTTTATTCATGTCAAAGTAAATGATGTTTATAACTTACTTCAAAACCCTCTAGCAAGTTAGAAAATAAGAGTCTAGACAGCAGATGCAAACTATTATATATAGAATGGATAAACAACAAGGTCCTACTGTAAAGCAGAGGGAACTATACTCAATATCCCGTGATAAAACATAAAGGAAAAGAATATGGAAAAGAAAAAATATGTATGTATAACGAGTCACAGAAATTAATACAACATTGTAATTCAATTATACTTCAATAATTTTTTTTTAAAAAGTCTAGACAGATGAGAGATTAGTAAAACGTTGATAATGTTGACACTGGGTTTTTATGATGGAGTGGCCAAGTTTCAAGTTTTCTATAGCAAAAAGGTATATAAAGAAACCTGCAGAGCTCTGGGTCAAAACTCAGACTAGTCACACATGTTTAAATCCTCTCCATCTCAAGATCTCACTAAAGTAACATAAAATGCCTTTAAAAATCATATTCATAGCATAACTTGTCATTTAAAATGACATCAAAGACAAAAAAAACAGAATTAACCTCAGAGAGGGTTGTGTAGATTATTGTGTAGCCACATGATATGAAATTATGCAACAGCAGTCCAGAATCCAAAGCCAAATTACTCTTAAGATGGGTTTATTCCTTTGGGGGACCAAGGTTGGGTAAAGCATTTCCACAAGGTCCCCCTCCATTTGCAGATGGAGGTGGAGAGGGTTGGCTGGTCCTTCCCATCCAGGATGAGAACAAGTTCTCTCAAGCACTTCTATTTGATTTGAGGCACTGTACCTTGTTTGGCATATTTTTTTTAGAGTACCTAGCTTCACCCAAAGCCATAGGTGCAGGTTTTCCAACAGAGACACAATCAAAACTTGAACCCCAAGAGAAGAGAGTGGGTTTTCCTGCTGGGTTCCTGCATCAGCCAGCCCCAGACAATGTGCACAGGACTTGATGGTTCAGACCCCACCCTTTCTCCTACCTCTTCACTTAACTCTTCCGCTGACTGGGGTGGGGTGCGGGCAAGCAGTGTAGATGGCACTGTTCCCTCTCCACAGAGCAGAAGCCTGAGACTCATGAAGGCAAAGGGACTTGTCCTCACTGTTTTCACTTGACCAGAGAGCGGCAGAGTTGTGCTGACTCCAACATGCTCACAGGCACCCCAGCACTTGGCCTGTGGCTTCTGGACACCATAATGCGTGAGAACGTGAGGCTGCCTCTCTGGCTGGGACAGGGCTTCATCGTGATTCGATCTGGGGATTGATCTGGAATGGTTGCATCACCCACAGGCAGAGGAGAGGCCGCTTGGGGGACCACAGGGTGATTGTGGGAAGAAATCACAGAAAACTCCCAGGGCAGAATGTCCGTTTTCATACCAGCTGCAAAGTGCAAAATGATATTAGATTGTCAACTCCATTCCCCTGCTCTAAAGGATGTGAAATCCTATCTGAGTGTGTCATTAGATCTGCCGTGGGACTGGAGGGCTGTGGCACAGAATCTTCTGTTTCCAGGCTTTGGGAACGAAGGCAGTGCCCCCTACTTGCTCTGAGCTTCAGTTTTCTCATGGATAGAGCTGAGACTTCCCGGCTGGGAGGTTTGCACTGAAGCTTTTACAATATCGTGTGTGAAAATGATTTATATGCTGTGAAAACCTCACCGAATGTGATCTCACTAAGTGAGATAATACATGTAATGGAGAAGGAAATGGCAACCCACTCCAGGATTCTTGCCTGGGAAATCTCATGGACAAGGGAGCTTGGTGGGCTGCAGTCCATGGGGTTGCAAATGGTCAGACACAACTGAGCTCCTGAGCATATAATCCATGTTAAATATCCACCCAGGGCCTGTAATGTAAGTAGGTGATGGTGGTGGTTTAGTCACTAAGTCATGTCCAACTCTCTGCGACCCCATGGACTGTAGCCCACCAGGCTTCTCTGTCCATGGGACTTTCCAGGCAAGAATACTGGAGTGGGTTGCCATTTCCTTCTCCAGGGGGTCTTTCGGACCCAGGTATTGAACCCTGGTCTCCTGCATTGCAGCCAGATTCTTTACCGACTGAGCTAAGAGAGAAGCCCCATGTAAGTAAGTGGTCAACCTAAACTTTCTTTCCCTGGCTCCCTGTTATTTCTACCATGATTATTATTTCATCCCAAGCCCACCCTCATGATGTGAAGTCTTAGAGGGATTAGTGTGCTTTCTCAGAAGCCTATATTACTAATATTATCTTCTGGTGGACAACTGTATTTTCCAAAAATGGCACACCATATTTTCAATTCCACATGGTCTTCCAGAATCTTGCCACTCCCTATCAAGAGGAAGGATTGATATCTCCTTGACCGTGGATGGGGCACTGTGATCCCCTGTTGACCAGAATATAGTGGCAGAGATGTTGCATGATTCCTGAGGTGAGTTCACAGGGGCAATTCAGAGTCTCCCAGACTCTCTGGGGATGCTTGCTTTGAAATAAGCCGCCATGTTGTGAGGGAGCCCAAACTAGACCACAAGCAGAGTCCACACGGAGAAGCCCAGGGAGAGGAACTGAGCTCCCCACCCCTGGCCAGAACCAGCATCACGCATCAGACTTGCAAGGGAACCAACCTTTCGATCATCCCAGTGCCCATACGTTGAGCCTCCCAGTTAACACCCCAGAGCAGAGGCAAGGCAGCCCCACTGTGTCCTCTCTAAATTCCCAGCCTACAGAACCGGTGAGCACAGTGGATGGTTGCTTTATGCCACTAAGTTTTGGGGTACCATCTGGTGCATCCACAGGGGCAGGGACATTCCCCCACCACACTGTAAAAGTAAGGTGTTAGTTGCTCAGTTGTGTCCGACTCTTTGCAAGTCCCTAGGACTGTAGCCCACCATGCTCCTCTGTCTATGGGATTCTCCGGGCATGAATACTGGAATGGGTTGCCATGCCCTCCTCCAGGAGATCTTCCCAATCCAGGGATCGAACCCAAGCCTCTTGAGTCTCCTGCATTGGCAGGTGGGTTCTTTATCACTAGCACCACCTGGGAAGGTAGATCCCTTGAAGGGGAAGGCTTGTCCTTAGCAAGCTGAGCAGGGGACTCAGCAATGTTTTTTTGGGGACACTCAATCCCTCTTGCAGGCGTTTTGGAATGCCTCTGTGCTCTTTGAGCTCAGCACCCCTGAGATGTGCAAGGTTTTTTTTTTAATTAAATGCCTAGCGGGTCAGAGGGGCTGGAGATGAGATGAAATAGTGAGTCAGTCAGACCAGGCCATTGCCCTCACGGTGCTTACAGTTTAGTGAACGGAAGCAGATTACAAATAAAAAAGGATGCAAAGTTATTCCCCGTCGTGATAAACAAACACTATGGAAGGAAATGCATCCAGTGGAGGTGGCCGACAGCAGCGGGAGACCTACTTGAAAAGGATAGTTAGCAAAGCCCTCTCTGAGGAAGTGACACAGAAATGGATTGGCCTTGGGAGGGGTGGGGCCAGGGGTTGAACATTCCAGGTGCTGGCACTACAAATTTGAAGGTCCGTGAGTGGAAAGAGCTTGAAATGTTCGGGGAAATGGAAGATGACCACCAGTGTGTCTGGGTCTAGTTTGCCAGGGCAGGCAGGGTTGGGAGCTGGAGAAGTGAGAAGGGGCAGGCCACAGAACGCTGTTTGCATTTCCCTCTCAAAGCTGCAGGGAGCCCTCAGGGGCTTAAGCACATCAGGATAATTTTCCAGAGTTTGCCTAAAACCTCCTTGGTCTCTGTTTGCAGCTATGCCTGAGAGAGGAGAGCATGGTTGCCAGGGTGGGGGTGGGGGGCGTGGGGGTGGGGGGGTGGGGGGGGCTCTGGTGTGAGCACATATGTTCCCAGGTCCTTGGCAGGAATTAGTTGATACATCTCTGAAGATGCTAAGTCATGTCTCATACAGGGCAGCCTCTGTCTGGGAAATAAACTCCAGCATCAGGCTGGGTTACAGGTACAGGTATCATGATGCTATTAGTTACTGGGAGTGATCTTTCTCTGCCAACATCCCTGTCTCTCTGTCTGTCTGTCTTTCTCTCTCTCACACACACGGTATCAACCAGAAGAAGGTGAGTAAGAAATAAGGAGCTTCTGAAAAATCAAAGTCAAGGTCACCATGTGGACACCCAGTTGCCACAACCTTTATTGTCCCCAAAGCCTCCTAGGCCTGGTTGCTGTCTACCTCTCACTTTGCACACAGGTCTGGCAATTCTGGTCATCTGCTTGCTGAGCTGTAAGCAGCAACAGGCTAAGAGGGGGTGACTGGGGGGAGGCCACAGGCAGTCTAGACCGACAGCCTGGAATAAGGGGGGACCCCAGGGAACTTCAAACAGGGTGGTGGAGCCAGCAGCCCTGACGTCTCCTCCTCCTCCTGCCTGCTCTTGGCTTAATCAGCTCCGTGTCCCTGGATTAAGAAAACTGGGGCTTTGTAGCATATTTTAGGACAGTTTCTGTTCAAAATGAATAGAATAACATGTTCATGCTTAAAGCAGCAATAACAATAATGATGATAATAAGCAGCCTTGATATTTCATGCTCTTTCCCTTTTGTCAGCCCTGTATTCACCTATTTGATTGTCACAATAGGCCCTGTGCCTTCTAGAAGTGTCGGTTATCTGACGCAATCACCCTGCCCCCAGCACAACCACCCCTGGAGGCTGCACACTCAGACATTCCAAGAAAGCATCCTGGTGGAGATTCACAGATGTTTCCTTCTTCACCCTCACGAACCCACCAAATAAAGTCCACATTCAGCTTGAGCAGGATTCAGAGCAGCTGCGCGAGGCCCCGACAGGACAGCCCGCATGACTGGGCCTGCGGAGAACATCGGCCATCCCGTGTGCTGGCCTCATTCCTCAGGACAGTGGCTGGGCTGGCAGGCCCAAGGCCTCGGGCCCTGCCCTTCGCACGCTGTGTGGCACCGTGGGCCCGTCTTCTGAGTGTGGTCCCATCCCAGCTGTTGAGGCCTGAAGTGTGTTTTCCCACGCCCAGGCCTGCCCAAGCTGTCCCCAGCTGTGCCCAGCTGTCAGCCAGTTGTTAGCACTCGGGGCCCTGTTCCTGCCACGTGACAACTTCCACCATCCCCCCCCCTTCTCCCAGCCACCCGGAGTCCAGCAGAGCTCTCTGACAGGAGGACGCACGGACATGGAGCATTCTAGACCTGAGCACCCTGCAGTTGGGTGGAGACTCATGTGAGAGACCCCCAGGGATGGCGCCAGAGAGTCAGACACTCAGACAAGCAGGAGTGGAGTTAAATACATAGATGTGGACTGGAACGTGCACACACGCACACACACACACACACACACACACACACACACACACATACACACACAGGAGAGCTGGGCTTACAGACCCAAGGCAGCTGAATCACTGTCTGTGGGTCCTTCGGGGAGGGAACCAGGAGCTCCAGGAATCTCACCAGGGGCCTCCCCAGCCCAGCTACTCAAAGTGTGGTCCTCGAAGCTGGACCAGAAGTCTGGGCACCCACGGGAGCTGTGAGATCTGCAGACTCTCAGGCCCACCCCAGACCTGCAGCATCTTTTCCAGAGCCTGGGAGAGACACAGCAGGTGAGCACGGGGCGTGCAGCTCGGACTCCTGTCCTGGCTTCTCTGTCGCAGTAAGTTTGCAGAGGACAAGAGGAGCGGGTATACTTTCACTTCTGTGATGAGAACTGGGCCTCCGAAGGAGCTGGGCTGGGGGCTGAGCCCTCCTGCCCTGAATAGGGAACCAGCATAAGCCCAGCACCCATGGACAGCTCTGCCCCTGCCCCCTCCTCTGGCCCCACTTTGTTTTTATTTTTTTGGCCTTGCGGTATGTGGGATCTTCGTTCCCCGATCAGGGATCAAACCCATGCCTCCTGCACTGGAAGCTCAGAGTCTTAACCACTAGATCGCCAAGGAAGTCCCCAGTCCCACTATCTACTCTGCCTCTGCCTCCATGGTTTCCCCTGTCTGGAATGCTGTTTTTCCTCTTCTTAATGTTCCTAGACCATCTTCCTTGGAGGCTCATCCCAGGTTCACTGAAGCAGGAGGCCTTCTTGGTACCCTCAAAAGATAGAGGTTTCTCTCCTCCACTAACCACAGATCAAATAATGATAGCTACTAACCTGCTGAATGTCCTTCATATTCCTAGGCTGCTTGCTGATTTCTCACTCGGTACACACAGTAGAACTAAGTATTGTTAATATCCCCATTTCACAGATGGAAAACACTGAGGCTTGGAGGAAAACCTGCTTTTTTTTATCAACTCGTGTTGAGGGGATACCAAGGATGTGCCAGGTTTGGGTACCAACTGGTTTATGAGCCTGCCCCTTCCAGGCTTCTGTGCTCAGATGGTGATCCCCAGAGGGGCAGGGCAAGCCAAGCCCGGAGAAAGGGGGCAGAGCCCTAGGAATCTTAGCTGTCTCACCAGAGATAAGGGTGCTTTGATCTCTAGGCTATTTCATAAGCCAAGGAATTCCATTCAGACTTACAGGCAGTCTGACTACCTCCTCAGGCGCTGTACAATTGGCTCTGAAACATCCAGAAGTTATTACTTGCTGATGAACTCAGGATCTGCTTGGTTCTACCAACAGGTCTCTTAAGAAAAGACCCCCCTGTCCAACCCTTAGCCTCTACCCTCTGGAGGGGTCCCTCCACCCTCAGCCCATCACCACCTGAAGCTGGTAGGGACACCCCCAGCTCTGCGGCCCACAGACGTAGTGTGGAGAGAAGAGACACTGTCTTATTCACCTATCAGCTGAGTCTCCCAGAGTGACTGACCTCACCTCTCTGGAACTCGGGTTTTTGAACTAAATGGGGACAATGATAGGACACTGCCTATCTGGTGGGCTGGGGGGGGGGCGAATCTCTAGAATGTAAAGGTTACATAAGCACCAAACAGATGAAAAAGAGGTTGTCTTTGCACTGGTTGGGGCAGGTACAGCTCCTGCTATAGAAAACCACTTCTGGTTTTTACTTTGGGGATCATATATTTAGCCTTTGCTTATGGAACACAAATTGCATTATGCTGATCACAGCTTCCCTTTTTAAAAATCTTGTTGCTTGGCTTTCTTGTTCCAAAGAGCAGGTGATAAAGGCATAAGGACACACCATGGAGAGAGAAAAATGAGGTCACTAGCTGATTAGTGAGAGCTGAATATCATCAGGCACAGGGATTGCTTAAGTGAGGTGGTTTGAAAGCTATAAATGTATTGTGAAAAGACCTTTATTACTAACGTTTCTGCAGGAAAAGTAAATTTGTTTGCTGAAGCCCCATGAAAACAGTCACTTTTAGAACATGATTTTTTTTTTCTTTTGATTTTTGAAACCACTGGGTTCTTTTAATTGAAGTATACCCAAGTGGTGGACTTTCCTGATAGCTCAACTGGTAAAGAATCCGCCAGCAATGCAGGAGACCTTGGTTTGATTCCCGGGTCAGGAAGATCCCCTGGAAAAGGGATAGGCTACCCACTCCAGCATTCTTGAGTTTCTCTGGTGGCTCAGATGGTGAAGAATCTGCCTGCAACACAGGAGACCTGGGTTTGATCTCTGGCTTGGGAAGATCCCTTGGAGGAGGGCATGGCAACCCACTCCAGTATTCTTGCCTGGAGAATCTCCATGGACAGAGAAGCCTGGCGGGCTACAGTCCCTGGGGTCACAAAGAGTCAGAAACAACTGAATGACTAAGCACAGCACAGCATACCCTGGTAGCACAGTGGCAAAGAATTTGCCTGCCGAAGCAGGAGACACATGAAATGTGGGTTTGATCCCTGGGTAGGGAAGATCCTCTGGAGAAGGAAAGGAAATGGCAACCCACTCCAGTATTCTTGCCTGGGAAATCCCACAGACAGAGGAGCTGGCCAGATGGACTATAGTCCACGGGTTGGCAAAGAGGTGGACTCGACTAAGCACCCACACACGTAGCCCCTACTGGATGTTAAATCCATTATCTTATTTAATCTCTTCAACAATCCCAGGAGATAGGTATCATTTCCATTCTCCAGCCAGGAAAACTGAAATCCAGAGAGAAGGAACTTAGCTCAGGTTGCAGAGTTGGTGGCAGAGATGGAGTCTGAAGGCAGAAATGCGGGCTTCCAAAGTCTTGTCTTCTGCGGCAATATTCAACCCAATATTCAATTCCTCAGTGTAAGACTCCCTACGTGGCTCCACCCCATAAACACCAGATGACTCAGACTAGCAGAGGTGAGAGCCTCCTGTAAACTGTGAAGTCCTCCACACAGGTCTGAACTCTTTACATCAAAGCTCTAATTTATTACCAGTAATTTAGAGCTTGTTATTTCCTCCACCGACGGAGTCTGGCTTTTCCAGAAGGAACCACCCCAGGGTTCCTTGAATAATGAGTGGTTAAAATATTACTAAACACAACTTTCCAGGATCAAAATCTGCTGAAGGGAAGAAAGGGGCAGTTTGGGCTGGAAGTAAAATCTCTGGAACTAAAGGAATTTGCAAATGCAGGAGGCTCTCAGGCAGGCCTCCTGAGGAGGACAAATGCCTTGGGTCACCCCAACCTGTTCACAGCCCCACAGCAACCAACTACATTTTTTAAAATCTGCATTACTATGTATCATCACTATGCCTATGGTAACTTACATTTATAGCAGTGCCTGAGAGAAAGTTATTATTTCCAGTGAGGTTCAAAAGGTTTAGTAGCCTTTTTTTTTTTTTTTTTTTTTTTAGTCCAAGGTTATATATACAAGTATCACTTTATAGTGATGTATAAATATAACCATATGGTTCAGTAATCCCACTTTGGGGCATACCCACAAAAGAATTGAAAGCAGGGACTTGAGCAGGTACTTGTACATCAAAGTTCATAGCTGCATCCTTCTCAATAGTTAAAAGGGGGAAACAACACAAATAGCTATCGAGGTATGAATGGATAAACAAAATGTGGTATGTACCTACGTATCATTCAGCTTTACAAAAAGGAAAGAAATTCTCACACATGCTACAACTTTGATAAACCTTGAAGACATTAAGTGAAATAGGCCAGACTCCAAAGGATTCAAATTGTATGATGACACTTACATGACGTACCTAAAGTCGCCAAATTCATTCCGATGGAAAATAAAATGGTGGCTGCCTGGGGCTGGGGGCAGGGGTGGAAAGGAGGAATTATGTTTAATGGGTATGAATTTTGTGATGATGACAAAGTTTTGGAGATGAATGATGGTTATACAAAAATGTGAACACCTTCAATACCATTGAGTTGTACACTTTAAAATGATTCAATGGTAAATTACATTTGCATTTTATGTTACATATACTTTTACCACAATTAAAACACAAAATCTGCAGCTACTCAGCCTGCACGCCACAACTAGAGAAGCCGGTGCCACAATGAAGACCCAGCTCAGCCAAAAATCATCATCACCATCATAATTAAAAAAATAAATAAAATAACAAAGGCAAGGTAAAACCGAATAATAAGGAACATTTTTTTGAACACTTAATAGGTATTCAGTACAGCCATAAGAAGTAGTTGTTATCCTTCCAATTTTATAGATGAAGAAACTGAGGTTCAGAGTGGCCCTGTGAATGCCCCCGAAGTGATAAAGCCAGAAGTAAGAGTGGGATCTAAAGCTCCATCTTTCTGGCAGGTCTTTACTTCTTTGTGCTGCCTTCTTTCCTTTGAATGCCTCAGCGCCCTCTGCATGGCCTTAGATAAAAGGATTTTGTTCCTTTTACAGAAAACTATCAGCAAAAGGCATTTAGCCTTGGATCATTAGTTAGGAGCTGCCTCTGGCCTGGGGTTAGTTCCTCCTCAGTCTGCACCTCAGCTTCCCCATCAGGCTATCCTGTGGCTAGCTTCCAAGGGCTTTTCTAAGTCCCACGTTCTATTACCTTGCATAGACCCTCAAATAGAGCTGTCTAAAAAGAAGCTAAATCCATAGGTCTGTAAGTCTCATTTTGCCCCAGACCACCCCAGTTCCTGCCTGTTGCCCCATGGAATGACAGCTGTACCCCTTAAACTTTCAGAAGTGCCGTGGTTTGGATGATATGCTCACCCTACAAATGCACTAACCAGGTTTTGTTTTGACAACAGTTGACTTCAGACCTCACAGTCAGAACTGCCTCTTGTAAATTCTTATTACTGTTTGGTTTGAAACCTACAAGGTAAAACCATCTGAAGGTTGTCAAGATTGATATGGCAGGCTTTGTTCTGAAGGCACTCAGTGGGGACAGTTATAAGCATCTTTGCTTAAAATTTGCAAGCCCAGATCTCTAATGGTTTGTTTGTTTCTGCTTCAAAGCTTAAAGAAGTTCTTTTATCTGTGGTCTGATAGGTATTATCCTGTAATTAAAAAAAAAAGAAGCAGCAATTCAGTTCAATAATTAAAAACAAAAAAAAGTAGGACCAACACAAGCAAAGTGGCTGACCTGGCAGGATGGGTAAAAGGAGTAATTATTATGAGATATTTATGGGTTGATCCTTAGAAGAACCACACTTTTATACTAGCAGAGTAAGTAAAAAATTGACTTGTTCTATTCTTTAGTAACTTACTGTGACTCTGAAAAAGATAAAAGTTTTTTAAAAATTTCATCAAAAACTAATACATGTTCATTCTAGAAAATGTGAAAAAAACCTCAAATACAAAAAGCCAATAATCCCACTCAAAGAGACCTACTACTAAAATTTGATATATACTTCTAATTATGTTTGTATTCATGTATATATTATTTACCTCAAAACAGCACACATGCTACATTTTCTTCTGTAACACTTTTTATCTGTTGATAAGTCAAAGTTTCTTTCTGTTTCATTAAACACAGTCTGTATAACTGCTTTAATAACTATATGGTAGTCCTTCATATGGATGTGTCAGAATTTACTTAACTGTACTCCTATTGTGGGATGTTTCTTTCCTATTTTTTGCTGTAAAAAAACAAAAAGGATTGAGATAATTATTCTTTTGGTGCATAGCTAAATTATTTTTTGGAGACAAGATTTCTGGAAATGTATTTGTTAGGTTAAAGGATATACAGTGTTCCTGGGCATATATCTGGAGAAAACCATGATTTGAAAGGATACATGGACCCCAGTGTTCACTGCAGCACTGTTTACAATAGCCAGGACATGGAAGCAGCCTAAATTTCTGTCTACAGAGGAAATGGATAAAGACAATGTGGTACATATATACAATGGAATATTACTCAGTCATTAAAAAGAATGAAATAATGCCATTTAGAGCACCATGGAGGGACATAGAGATTATCATACCAAGTGAAGTAAGTCAGACAGAGAAGGAGAAACATTGTGTGGCATCCCTTATACGTGAAATCTAAAGAGAAATAATACAAATGAACTTACAAAACAGAAAGAGACTCATAGAATTAGAGAATGAACTTATAGTTGCTGTGGGGCAAGGGTGGGGGAAGGGATAGTTGGAGAGTTTGGGATGGACAGGTACACACTGCTATATTAAAGAGGATAACCAACAAGGACCTACTGTGTGGCACTTAGAACTCTACTCAACATTATATGGCAGCCTAAACCAGAGGGGAGTTTGGGGGAGAATGGGTACCTGTATATGTATGACTGAGCCCCTTTGTCGTCCACCTGAAACTATCACAACGTTGTTAATTGGCTTTACCCTAATACAAAACAAAAAATTTAAAAAAAAAGAAAGAAAGATATACTGTGTTAGGGCTGTTGATATGTGTTGCAATCACAGTCACTGTGAAAATCCTGAAACTTCCAAAGTAAACACAAAGAAAGAAATTGAAGGGACAATCATACAGTTCTAGATTCTTCCCCATAGTACACTTCCTCTGTGTCTCAAAGCAATGGGTTCCAGGCCAACACTGGCCAAGCCTGTTTGAGGAAAGGATACAGGACTGGGAGACTGGATGTGAGGCTTCTAATCCTGACTCACCCCTCACCCATTTGGGCAATAAACAATTTATCTGGCCTTCTGCGCCTAAATCCCTCCACTCATGAAACTGGGGGTCTACCAGATAGTTCTGAAAGGTCCTTCCTACTCTTACATAGGAAATGAAAGAAACGGAGAGAAGTGCAGGTGAACTGCTGTCAACGTCCTTCTCACTGATTGTAGCTTTCAGTGCTTCCCGTCCCCCTTGTTTCCACCTTCCCTATGTCTCTGACATCATCCCTGGACTTGATTGCATCTTTCTTTCACTTGAAAACTCACTCTTGGACAGACTTCAGTTAGGTGGTCAGCGATGACCAAGCCTTTCAATATCTTTAGGAATTGGAAGTAATCTTTCCCCAATGTACTTCTTTGCAGTTTATCTGGAGCCTTTGAAATGCAAATCACTCCAACCTGCAGCCAAAGAAACTAGATTCTCTAGGGCCTCTGACTGACCTCCATAGCCTGTGCCAGGCCCCGAGCAGGCAGGACTGTATGGCCTGCTTCCGAAGATCAAAGGACCATTGTTCACCTAGAGTCACCACCAGAAAACCTAGATTAGCCAGTAGTTCCGCCCCCATCAATCTTAATATCAAACCTCTGTTAATGTGGGCAGGATGCAGAGGCTTTGGCCACTGGGCTTTGAGCAGCTTAGGGAGAGAAATCACTGTAACATCTCAAAAAGACAGGTATCAGGTAAAGTGGCTTCTCTGATCTCTCTTGACCTAGAGAAAATCAAATAGATTTAGATCAAGGGCTCGGAGTCAGCTGGCCTGGACTGGCATGAAGGAGCTGCCAATTTAGGCATCTGGAATGAACTGAAGGAATCCCTACAGCTGGGTCTAAGACGACATATAATCCAGTGTTTCAGTGGGACGTTTGCGGTCCCTTACTCCTCCTGGAATGAGTCCTGACAGGTCAGTGGAGGTCAGCAAGCCCTGGCAAGTGGGGAGTGGATTCTGATCTGTCCAATCACCACTGTTTTCCTTACTCGGCTGTTTGTTGCTTGGACCCCTGACTTCTCTTTCCAGTGAATGCCCCGTGGATACACGTTATCTCCACTGCCTCCTGGAATCCCACTAAAGTGATAGTAAAGGAATGCAAAAGGCATGGGCCACAAGGACAAGGGGAGAGGAGAGGAGAGGACCGCAAACGGAATTACAGAAGCTGGAAAACAGATGGACTTGTAACTAACTTGTCAGAGAGAAGGATCTTTTAACTTTCTCCGGTAGGTTACGTGAACTAGATAGGAGACAGTAGCAAGCAAGAGATGTTGACAAAGTTCTAAAAGCATAAACACGGAATAATGGTATCCAATTGACAAGGAAGAGAAGGGAATCTAACTTTTCTTCAGTAGACTAGAAAGAAACAGATATGAACCCTAGAACTAAGGAAAAGTTCAATCGGGATCCCTAGATTTCTCTGAAGGAGAGGATTGAGAATGAGGCTAAAATCTGGAGAATTAGCCAAAGTCTTCATACAGGGCAGTTAGACCTTCAGGTCCTCTACTATATCCCAGACATCCATTTTGGCAAAATGCTGAAAGATTACTCCCAAAACTATATTGTTGTAAAATTTTTATATATGAAATAGTATAATATTACTTGAAGGTAGCTGTAGAAACTTAAAGACGTATACTACAGACTATAAAGCAGCCACTAAAGTAACGTAACAAAGAATTGTAGCTAATAAATCAACAAAGGGATTAAAATGGAATTCTAAAAAAAAAAAAATTCCAGTGAATTCAGAAGAATGCAGAAAGAGGGTAATGCAGAACAAAGAACACATGGGAGAAACAGAAAACAAAGAGCAAGATGATAGATTTGAACCCAAAGACATGAATAATTGCATTAAACAGAAATGGTCTAATGCAGAGTTCCAAAGAAAAGCAAGGTGAGATAAGAAAGCCTTCCTCAGTGATCAATGCAAAGAAATAGAGGAAAACAATAGAATGTGGAAGACTACAGATCGCTTCAAGAAAATTAGATACCAAGGGAATTTCATACAAAGATGGGCACAATAATGGTCAGAAATGGTATGGACCTAACAGAAGCAGAAGATATTAAGAAGAGGTGGCAAGCATACACAGAAGAACTGTACAAAAAAGAGCTTCATGACCCAGATGATCACAGTGGTATTATCATTCACCTTGAGCCAGACATCCTGGAATGCGAAGTCAAGTGGGCCTTAGGAAGCATCACTGTGAACAAAGCTAGTGGAGGTGATGGAATTCCAGTTGAGCTATTTCAAATCCTCAAAGACGATGCTGTGAAAGTGTTGCACTCAATATGCCAGCAAATTTGGAAAACTCAGCAGTGGCCACAGGACTGGAAAAGGTCAGTTTTCATTCCAATCCCAAAGAAAGCAATGCCAAAGAATGTTCAAACTACTGCACAATTGCACTCATCTCACACGCTAGTAAAGTAATGCTCAACATTTTTCAAGCCAGGCTTCAACAGTACGTGAACCATGAACTTTCAGATGTTCAAGCTGGGTTTAGAAAAGGCAGAGGAACCAGAGATCAAATTGCCAGTATCCACTGGATCATCGAAAAAGTGAGAGAATTCCAGAAAAACATCTATTTCTGCTTTATTGACTATGCCAAAGCCTTGACTGTGTGGATCACAATAAACAGTGGAAAATTCTGAAAGAGATGGGAATACCAGACCACTGGATCTGCCTCTTGAGAAACCTGTATGCAGGTTGAGAAGCAACAGTTAGAACTGGACATGGAACAACAGACTGGCTCCAAATAGGAAAAGGAGTACGTCAAGGCTGTATATCGTCACCCTGCTTATTTAAATTATATGCAGAGTACATCATGAGAAACACTGGGCTGGAAGAAGCACAATCTGGAATCAAGATTGCCAGGAGAAATATCAATAACCTCAGATACACAGATGACACCACTCTTATGGCAGAAAGTAAAGAAGAACTAAAGAGCCTCTTGATGAAAGTGAAAGAGGAGAGTGAAAAAGTTGGCTTAAAAGTCAACATTCAAAAAACTAAGGTCATGGCATCTGGTTCCATCACTTCATGGCAAATAGATGGGGGAAACAGTGGAAACAGTGACAGACTTTATTTTTCTGGGCTCCAAAATCACTGCAGATGGTGACTGCAGCCATGAAATTAAAAGATGCTTACTCCTTGGAAGAAAAGTCATGACCAACCTACAGAGCATATTAGAAAGCAGAGACATTATTTTGCCAACAAAAGTCCAATTTTTCCAGTAGTCATGTATGGATGTGAGAGTTGGACTATAAAGAAAGCTGAGTGTGGAACTGATGCTTTTGAACTGTGGTATTGGTGAAGACTCTTAAGAGTCCCTTGGACTGCAAGGAGATCGAACCTGTCCATCCTAAAGGAGATCAGTCCTGGGTGTTCATTGGATGCTGAAGCTGAAACTCCAACACTTTGGCCACCTGATGCGAAGAGCTGACTCATTTGAAAAGACCCTGATGCTGGGAAAGATTGAAAGTGAGAGGAGAAGGGGACAACAGAGGATGAGATGGTTGGATGGCATCACTGACTCAATGGACATGAGTTTGAGTAAACTCTGGGAGTTGGTGATGTACAGAGAGGCCTGGTGTGCTGCAGTCCATGGAGTCACAAAGAGTCAGACACAACTGAGCAACAGAACTGAACTGAAGTGAACCTTGAGATGCTTAGACCATCTCCATGATGCTAACACTGAGACACAACTTCTGCTATTCCCATCGTAAGGCTTTCCCACTGATCTTCCTGCAGTGGAGTCTACATGCTGACAAACTGCAGCCTCCTGCAGTCAGCCTCCTGAGTGAGCTTGAAAATGAAGTCTTCAGTCTCAATCTCCAGGGACTACTGCTTTTGCTTCTGCCCCCTGAGAGATGCTGAGTCAAAACTGCCCAGCTAAGCTACCTGAGGCTTTCTGACCCTCAGAAGCTGGTGAGATAGAAAATGTTTGGTGCTTTAAACTGTTGAGTTTGGGCACAATTTGTTACACAGTGGTATAAAACACAGATTCTAATTAAACAAAAAAAACTTATTGTTAGTTTGGATTTAAAAAAACAAGACCCAGGACTTCTCTGGCAGTCAAGTGGTTAAGACTCCATGCCTCCACTGCAGGGAGCATGGCTTCAATCCCTGGTTGGGGAATGAAGAACCTGCATGCCACTTGGAATGGTCAAAAAATTAAAAAAAAAAAAAAATTAGATCCGACACTTCACATCCATTAGGGTGGCCATTATTTTTAAAACAAAACAATAACAAATAGAAAATAACAAGTGTTGGCAAGAATAGCAAGACATTAGAACTCTGGTGCATTTCTGAGTGGGAATATAGAATGGAATAACCATTGTGAAAATAGTATGGTGGTTTCTCAAGTAGGTAAAAGTAGAATTACTATTAATCAGCAATTCCATTCCTGGGTATATACCTGAGAGAACTGAGAGCAGGGACTCAAATTCTTACACACCAATGTTCCTAGCAGCATTATTCACAATAGCCAAAAGATAGAAACAACTCAGATGTTCATTGATGGATGAGTGGATTAACAAAATTAGGTATATACACTCAATAAAATATTATTCAGCCTTTAAAAGGAATGAAATTCTGATATACATAACAGCATGGATAAATCTTGAAGATATGCTAAATAAAAGAAGTCAGACACAAAAGGAAAAAAATTGTGAGATTCCGCTTATACAAACTACCTAGAGTAGACAGGTTGATAGAAGCAAAAAGTAGAATAGGAGTTACCAGTGACTGGGGATGGGACTTATTGTTTAAATGAGTACAGAATTTCTGTTTGGAATGATGAATAAGTTCCGGAAATGGACAGCAGTGACGATTGCACAACGTTGGCAATGTACTTGATGCCACTGAACTGTACACTTTAAAATGGTTAAAATGGTAAGATAAAGAGCAAGGATTTACTGTATAGCATAGGAAACTATATTCAAAGTCTTACAATAAACATTAATAGGAGTGAATAAAAATGTATATATATATATATATATGTATATGTATAACTGAATCACTTTGCTGAATACCTGAAATTAACACAATATTGTAAATCAACTAAGTTTCAACAAAAAAAGAAAGAAAAAGCTACTTACATAATGGAGAAAAAAATGGCTAAAATGATAAATTTTATTCTATGCATATTTTGCCACAATCTAAAAAGTGGGGGGAAAAAGCAAGACCCAATTATATGCTGCTTACAAGAAACCAGCCCTAAATATACAGATACAGATAGGTTAAAAGCAAAAAGAGGGAGGTAGATATGCTATGCTGATGTGATCAAAAGAGAGCTAGAATGGCTATATTAAGCTATTTCAAGCAAAGAACATTATCAGGGATAAAGCAGGTCAATGCATCAAAAAGACACAATATCTTAAACATCATATGCTTAATAACTGAACTTTACAATAAATGAAGCAACAATTAATAAAACTTCAAGGAGAAACAGACAAATCCACAATTGTAGTCTGAGATGTCAACAACCCTCTCTCAAAAACTATAAAACAAGAAAACACAAGACTAGTGAGGCTACAGAGGGCTAGAACAACATTATCAACCTACTTAATAGACATTTATAGATTATTACCAATAGCATAAAATACATTCTTCTCAAGGACACACAAAACATTTACCAAGAGACTATATAGCTTAGGCCCTAAGATAAGCAACTCTATAAATTTAAAATGATCCAAGTCTTCCAAAGTATGTTCTTTGACCACAATGAAATAAACTTAGAAATCAATAGTAGGAAGAGATTTAGAAAATCCAAAATATATGAATCCTAAATAACACAAGTCTGAATTATTTGTGGTTCAAAGAAAAAGTCTCAAGGCAAGCCTAAAAATATTTTCCACTAAAAAGAAGTGAAAACACAACATATCATCCAAGATACTATTTGGAAATCTGCAGCACTAAATGACTGTATCAGAAAACAGAAGAAATGTATCAAGGACCTAATTTTCTACATAAGAAGTTCAAAAGAAAAGAGCAAACGAAACAAAGAAAGTAGAAGAAAGGAACGTAAAAGGTAATCAATAAAAGAGAAAATATGTAAACAATCAGTGAAATCAATTTCTGCCTCTTTAAGATCAATTAAACTGATAAACTTCAAATCAGATTGAAAAAATAGATAAAACCAGAAAGAGCCAATTTCAGCAATGAGTGAGGTAGTGAGAAAATCATTTCAGATTCTCTAGTTATGAAAGGGACAATAAATATTTCTAACTACTCTAGACAATAAATTTGACAAACTGATGAATGGACAAATTCCTAGAAAGACAAATTACCAAAGTTTCCTCAAGAAGAAATGGATAACCTGAGTAACCTTATGTCTTTTAAATAAATAAAAAAACTTTACCACAAAGGAAATTCCTGGCCCAGGTGGCTTTAATGATGAAATCTAATAAACATTTAAGGAAGAAACTATTCTGATTCTATGCTGAAAAGGAAATAGTATTTCTCAACAGATTCTATGAGACTAGTATTATACTGATATCTAAACCAAATAAAGGTGTTACAAGTAAACTAGACCAATATTCCTCATGAGCATAAGTGCAACAATTGTTAGTAAAATTTTAGCAAAGTAAAGTCAACAATATATAAAGAAAAATAATACATCAAGACTCAATGCTGTTTATCCCAGAAATGCAAAGTTGGCTTTATATTGGAAAATCAAAAAACATAATTTACCCTATTAACAGACTAAGTCCAAAATGAGACCAAGAAAACAGATATGATTGCTTCTAATAGCTGAGGAGGAAGAAGCATTCGCAAAACCTAATATCTATTACTGATAAGAACTCTCAGTCAACTAGAAATAAAGGGAAACTTCTTCAATCAGATAAGTAGCATCTACAGAACTCCTAAAATTAACATTGCACAAAGACCAAATGTTTTCTTCCTAAGATGAGGTTCAAGGCAATGATGCCTTCTCTAATCATTTCTATGCAACTTTGCACTGGAGGTGGTAACTACTCCATAAAGGCAGGAAAAAGAATTGAAGGGCATCTGGACCAGAAGAAGAAGTAAAACTGTCTCCATTTATGGATGACATGATGGTCTACAAAGAAAATTCTTTTGAATACACAAAAAAGCTTCTAGAACTATTAAAGAAAGTGAAAAAGTGAAAGTGAAGTCGCTCAGTCGTGTCCGACTCTTTGCGACCCCACGGACTGTAGCCCGCCAGGCTCCTCCATCCATGGGATTCTCCAGGCAAGAGTACTGGAGTGGGTTGCATTTCCTTCTCCAGGGGATGTTCCTGACCCAGGGATCGAACCCAGGCCTCCCGCATTGCAGGCAGACGCAGGCAGATGCTTTAACCTCTGAACTATTAAAGGAGACACAAAATTGCAGTACACAAGATCAATATACAAAAATCAATTGTATTTCTATAGACAGGCAACAAAGAATCAGAAACTGAAGTTGAAAAATATAATTTATAGTAGCACTGAAAATATTAACTACTTAAGGACAAATCTGACAAAAGATATGCAAGACTTTTAAATTTAAAATACAAAACCTTGCTGAGAGGAAGACCTAAATGCGTGGAGAGGCACAGGTTCACGGATCCAATGACTCTATACTCTTAAGAGACAGTTTAAGAAACTCTACTAAATCTTTCACTAAACCTCACTAAATCTCTCCAGACTCAACAAACTTCCAATAATAATCTCAGCAAGGTTTTTTCCTGTAGGAATTGACATGCAGATTCTAAAACTGGTATGAAAATAAAAAAGATTAAAACTCAGATCTACATAGAGAAAGGGTCTCACCAAAGAAGTAATGAGTGAAGATAAAATAAAAATGCTATTTCCCCTTATTATTGATTGACTTAACAGATAACAGGTTATTCATAAAAATAGCAGCAACAATATTTGATTATATATGCTTATGTGTATATATATGAAGGCTTGCTTATATATAAATGGAATGATTTATACAAAAATCATTTATGTATTTATATATAAATTTATATACATAAATCATTTATATATAAATATAAATATATATATAATATATATAAATATAAACCACATATAAATGGTTTATATATAAATCATATATAAATTTATGTATAATGATACAAGGACTGGAGACAACAACTAAGATTATTTGGTTATTATAAAGTATCACACTACATATGAAGTGGGTTAGTGTTATTTGAAAGTAAATTTGGATTAGTTGTAAAGGTATATTGCAATTTCTAGGGCAATGACTTAAATAAAAAAAGAAAGTATAACTGATATCCTATACAAGAAGAGAACATGCAATCATATAAAATGCTTTTTTTAATCCCAGGAGGCAGAAAAATAATGGAAGACAAAAAAAGGAAAAAAGAAAGGTAACAAATAGAATATAGCATTTAGTATGGTTCCAGCTATACTGGTGTTATATATCCAAGATTTTAATCCACCCATATCATTAATCACTTTGAATATCAATAGTCTAAATGTATCAACTAAAGACAGGTATTGTCAGAGTGAGTTAAAAAAGACCGAACTCTAGCTTGACTACAAGAAATTAAAACCACAGTGAGTTATTACTAAACATCCGATAGAATGTCTATAGCTGAAAAGACTGATTCTACTAGGTATTGGCCAGAATGTGGGGCAACTGAAGCTGTTATTCACAGCTGATGGGAAGGTAATGTGGTACCAACATTTTAGAAAACAGTTTGGCAGTTTACTAAACAGCAAGAACAGCAACAAACCTACCTCTGTATGACCCGGTCATTCCTCTCTTAGTTCTTTACCCAAGAGAAATGAGAGCACATGTTTGTACATGTCAACATGAATGTTTGTAAGAGTGTTCTCTTTGATAACCAAAGAACAGAAATAACCTAAATGTTCTCAATAGGAGAATGGATGAACAATTGTGGAACAACTATACAGTGAGATACTACTCAGCAAACAAAAGTAATGAACCATTGATACAGGCAAAAGCATAGATAAATCTCAAAATAATTATGCCAAGCAAATGAAGTCAGACAAAAACATGTGCATACTAGATGAAGCCATTTGTATAAAATTCTAAAAAGTGCCAATCACTCTATAGGACAGAAAGCAGATCAGTGGTTGCAGGTGGATGGGGTAAGGACAGAAGACACAGATTACAAAGAGACACAAGGACATTTTAGGGGATGATGGATATGTGATATTTTCATCATTTCAATTGTGGTGATCGTTTTGTAAATGCATACATAGGTCAACACGTATCAAGTTGTATATTTTAATGTGAAGTTTACTCTTTATTAATTACACCTCAATAAAGCTGTTAAAAAATTTTAAAGCCCTTAAAAATATACAGGGTATATTGGACTTTGCAGATCCAACATGAGAGACAAGGGATGGGAAAGCCCAGGGAATTGGTAAGAGAAGGCATAGGACACATGACATGAGAGAACTGTCAATCCAGATTGGAGCAAGCAGATGGAAAACTCCAGAAAGGATGTTTCCAAGGAGCAAAAATTAAGGACAGAGCTTATGTGGTGTGTTCGAATGCACCTGTTAAAATACTAAGGAAATTCCGTTCTATTGAAGAGTTTGGAGTGAGTTAGAGATAGATGCATAGAAAGCTGAGTAAACAAAATGAGGCCATTATTAATTCCAAAGATGTGAAAAAAGTTGTACATCATGGGAAATGTAGTGATGGTACAGAAATTATCGGTGTCCCAAACATATTTATAGTGGCATAAACAAGGAAATAAAGATTATTTATTTAGCCAGATTCATATATGGTAGTGGGAGACACGGACGGAGAGGGGTAGGAATTGGTGTGTAGCTGAATGGCTGGGGAGAGAGTGTGTGAGAGGGCTAGAATCCCAACTCCTCTGCCAAGAAGTTAAAAGACAAAAATCTAAAAGTGTCAACAAAGAATATAATTTGGTGAAATGATGAAGGTGTTAACTAGCTTACTTGCCGTCACCATTTTGCAATACATACCTGGTCAAATCATCACATTTTACAACTTAAAACTTACACGATGTTATATGCCAGTTATATCTCAATAAAGCTGGGAAAAATAGCAATATTAGCATTTTTTGTAGACAGGTGGGGGTAAATAGCAGAGACTTAAGCTGAGAAAAATAAAAATAGTTACCTCTATGGAGTAGGAATCAGGGTAGGGAAGAAGACTGAGGCAGTAGACTGCTGATTGTTATCAAAACTCAATATTCTCCGTCTTTTAAAGCTGTGTATAAAGATCTCTCTGTAACCAAATAAAACTTAAGATGATGTATGGAAAGAATGTTGGGAGAATATCAATAGCTTTGAATACAGTGGATTTGACTCTTTATTTTCTTTTGCTTGTTTATACTTGCCCAGAGTTTTCCCAAGCCTATTTATTGCTGTCATAAAAGAATAAAATAAGTGAGTCAATAAATACAAGTGAACAAAAAGCCCATCCTGTTTACAATGCTCAATAAGGTAAAGAAAAAAACTTTGAAAAGAAAGTAGAAATCGAGATGGAAAATCCCAGAATCAGAGCAGCTGGCAATGCTCCTGATTAGCAGTGCCCAGGAGCAGCCTTCCCGGGGAAATCACCACCGGATCGTTCCAGGATGGAAGTTGGGCTTCCTGAGAGCCTGATGCTTGCTGCTTACTACTGTGAGGGTTAGACCTCTGAGGCATCCACACACACTTCACATCCACACAGCCTACCAGCAACACCACACACACACACACACACACACACACACCACCACACACCTCTACCACACACACACACCCCACCACACACATCCTACCACACACACAAACACCCCACCACCAGCAAATATACACACTTCACCACACACACACGCCCCATCACACACACACATACACACACACCACCACACCCTCCCACCACGCACACACACCCAACCACCAACACAGACACACACCCCACCAGCACACATACACACACACCCCACCACATACACACCACCAGCAAATATACACACCCCACTACACACACACATGACCCACCAGCACACACATACCCATCACATACAGCCCACCACACGCACACACCACCACCAGCACACACACACCCCCACCACACACATCCCACCACACACACATCATACACACCCCACCATACCAACACACACACATCCCATCACACACACACACCCCAGCACACACACACCCCCACCACACACATCCCACCACACACACATCATACACACCCCACCATACCAACACACACACATCCCATCACACACACACACCCCACCACACACACACACACCCCACCACCAACACACACACACACCCCACCAGTAGCACACACCCCACCACCAGTGCGCACACACACACACACACCACCACACACACACACACACACCACCAGCAAATATACACACCCCACTACACACACACACACATGACCCACCAGCACACACATACCCATCACATACAGCCCACCACACGCACACACCAACACCAGCACACACACACCCCCACCACACACATCCCACTACACACACACATCATACACACCCCACCACACACACATATAACAATATACATATACCACCAGCACACATACATGCACACACTACCACACATACCCCATCATACCAACACACACACATCCCATCACACACACACACACACACACACACACACACACCACCACCAACACACACACACACCCCACCAGCAGCACACACCCCACAACCAGTGTGCACACACACACACACACACCACCAGCAAATATACACACCCACACATGACCCACCAGCACACACACACCACAACCAGCACACACACACCCCTACCACACACATCCCACTACACACACACATCCCACCACACACACATCATACACACCCCACCACACACACACATATCAACAATATACATATACCACCAGCACACATACATGCACACACTACCACACACACCCCATCATACCAACACACACACACCCCACCACACACACACATACTACCAACACACACACATCACATCCACCACCACACATAGCCCATTACATCAAAATACACATGTACCACCACACACACACACCACCACACACACACACCACATACAACCCTCACATACAGTACTACCAGCAGCAACACGATCACCAACACACACCACCACCACCAAAAATATTACACATCACCACCAACTACACCCCACCACCACCACTGTCACACACACACACACACACACACACCATCAAAGACTCTAAAAGAATCCTGCCATCACTAACGGGCTGCCTTCCCATGCCTACAACCTAAACTCAACAACATCTCCCACTTGGAAATGCCAATGTCCAGACCTCTCTCCTTCAGAGGGGAAGTGAGAGGTTAAAGAGGGACAACATGAGTGAGGAGGGAAGTGAGAAGTGGCTGAGTGCTATTTTAAAGAGAACTTCCTAAAGTTTCCAGGGGAAAAAACTAGAAAAATGGGTCCTTTGCACTAATGATCTCATTGAATTTCAAACAATAATTTATATCCCCTTTTTGACAGAAAAGGAATCAAAAGACCTGAGAGAGGTCAAAGAATCTTTCCAAGTTCCCAAAGTCAGGGTTAGAAAGCAGATGCCTCCATTCTTCCTTGCCCCTGTCTCCCTTCCAGCCTTCCTTCATCATTTTTTTTTCCTTCCAAAAGTATTTATATGGCACCCAGGCATGACACTACTGTCTGGGTCTTCATGGAACTTACATTCTAGTGGGAGATCTAGAATAAATAAGTGAACAGAGCAGTTGCAGATATTTACTAGAGCTGTGACACAAATAAAGCATGGTGAAGCAATTGTAACTGGGTGAGCGTGGGGTGGGGGTTTTAGAGTCAATGGGCGGGGAAGACCTCTGAGGAATCAAGGTTTGGGCTGAGTCCTGAATGATAAGGTGGAGAAAAAGGAGCAGAGTGTTTCAGGTACAGAGAAGAGGAAGGGCAAAGACCATAATAAGAAGGTGGAGAAAAGTCACCTAACTCCAAATAGCACGGTGAACCCCACCAGCAGGGATCTGAACACTCCTTACTGGGGTGTGGGCTCCCTGGGAAGCTGACTCTGAAAGTGAGATTAAAGTCTAGGATCATTGTTGCGGAGGGCTCTTGGGAACAACTCGTGTGAAAAGTGAAGGCAGTAGGACTGGTCAGAGGGAAGAACTGAATCGTGTTTTAGCCTCAAGTTGCTTTGCACAAGAACTCTGACCTTAGCATAGCAGACTTGCCAGGCTTGAGGATTCAGCCATCTCTGGAGCTCCACAACCCTAATTAAGTCCCAGACCTGACACTCAGCTTCTTCTGCCTTCAGGTTGCAGGTGATCTCCTTACATGCCATCAGAAAGGTCCTCTGCCTTTCACACTTGACCTTTTTGATCCATCATCCACAGCCTCCCACATCTTTCTCAAACACATCAGTGATTCTCAGTAATAGCCTGCCTACTCCATTGTTCCACCTTTCTGTCAGACTCTCAAATATCTGAGATACTGTACCCACCAGTGTGGGCTTTCTGGGTGGCACCATTGATAAAGAATATGCCTGCCAATGCAGGAGACATAAGAGATGAGGCTTCGATCCCTGGGTCAGGAAGATCCCCTGGAGGAGGGCATGGCAATCCACTCCAGTATTCTTGCCTGGAGAATCCCATGGACAGAAGAGTCTTGTGGGCTACAGTCCATGGGGTCACAAAGAGTCAGACAAGACTGAGGTGACTTAGCATGCACACACCAGTGTATTCCTTTCCATGGATACAGTATTCCATCCAAGTTCATTATGGAACTCTTATCAAAATTCACAGAATGCCTTGGGGCAATCAGGGCTCCACCACAAGTGATGGGGTTCTCTTGGCCAAGTGGCCAGTGAGTGATTGAACTCCAAAGTCTCAAGGAGAGACGGTCGGCTTCCTCAAACTAATCCTGGCAGCAGAATCTCTGAGCAGGAGACGTGGGTACAGTAAATACATTGGGTACAGCTCTCTGAATCAACCCCCGAGGGGCAGTGAAGGAAGTACAATTAGCCAGAAGGAGCTGAACTCTAATATCTTTGTAACAAACTTCAGCCAGTTTCACAGGGTGATCTGGAACGGGTGGCTCTTCAGACTTGTCTCAGGTTGAAGCAGGGGGCTGGTGGGTTTGTACCTCTATATCAACAAATCAGATTGAGCTGCCTCGTGGGATGGGGGCCATAACTTTGCAAGTAGCAATGGCCTTCAGCCAAGGGTCATGTCCAGGAGGGACTCAGCTGGGAGCTATCAGTAGGCAACATTGTCAGTAGCTGGGAGAATGAGGGCTTGGGTCCCCAAGGGGGTTCTGGGGAGTATGTGGGGACAGCCACCCCAGGCCACTTTGGACACTTTTAATGCAAAGAACAATTAGCTTCCTTCCCTGAGGTCTCCGTGCAATCAACATCTGGAGGCTGAGAGCCTGAGGCCCCTTACAAGTAGCAAAAGAATTTGGACAGGATGCATTTAATCTTGAGCTAATGGTACAATGCTCCGCCAAGATAAACTTCTCAACCTCAACATATTTTATTTTGAAAAAAATGTTATTGTCAGGTACAAGGGAAATTCCTCCTCACTCAGGCTGCCAGGCTAAATGACATCATCACTGGCCGGGGCCTCTTGTGTGGCGTGTTATCTTTTCTTCATCTGAGCAGATCTCTCTCCTGCACAGACCCACCTCCCAAAAAAGCTGGCCACAGTTTCTAAAGTAATTCTAGCCTCTGACAGCTGCAGGAAAGAAAGAAATGTGACTTGAAAACAGACATTTTTGGATGTCACGTTTCTAACCACCACGATCTGCTGGATTTCTTCCCACCCCCGGCTCTGGGTGGAATTCAAAAGGGAACTGAAGGGAGTACTAGGAGTTTATTTTTCATTCCTTACATTTCTATTGAGTACCTACAAAGTGGCTCATGGGGTGGTAATTATGAATGGTAATGACCGCCCTTCACTGCCTATTTGGGGCCAGGCCCTGTGCAGACATTACATTCTTGTTACATCTGCAGCAGGTAGAAGGATGCTAAAATTACCCCAGTTGTCTAGAAGGGGAGATGGAGGCTCAGCTAGGTTAAGCTACCCTATCAAGATGGTGGTAGAACCAAGCCAGGGAGAAGGGCCTTCAATTTTCATGTTCAAGGGTTTTCCATCTATCATGGAGTCTAACGAAGTGAAGAAGCTTGACACACACCTGTTGAAGAAATAACTGAGTCACTAGACGATCCATGGGGTGCAGGCGAGGCAGCCATTCTCTGTCGGCCTGTGCCTGCTTCAACAATCTGTCCTGTCTACACTGTGACGCCTGGATCGGCTTCTTAGCAAGGTCCTGCACCCTCCAAGAACTCGAGAACATTCTAGAACTGCCACAGCAGCCCGGACCCTGGCAGAACCTCCACTGGCAGGACAGGCAGTCCAGGCCCAGGAAAGGGCTGCCTCTTGGCCCTGAGCCTTCTGCTCTCCGTTGCAGGAAAGCTGTGCTCAGCTGGTGTGTTTCCCATCTTCTCAGAACTGGCTCTGAGTTCTTCCAGCCCTGCCCTCAGGGGATTTCCTTTAGGATTGGGATGATGCCAAGGATAGGATAGGATGGGGGCAGAAGGGAGGGTCCCAGAGCAACCTGCATTGCAGGATTTCGAGACAAACAAAGAAGTGCAGGGAAAAAACACCATCTTTGTTTTGGGCACAGTTTGATGTCAAATCCGAGATGTATTCACTTAGTCCTCAAAGCTTTTTCAGAGACATTTTTCCTGCTAGTAAAGTTGGCAGGACTGGATTCACCAGTCCCATTTTAGATAAAAGAAGTCAGATAAAAGGCATTAGAAAAGCTACCTGACTTGCTTAGGATCACCCTCAAGCACCAAGGTGAAGGCCTCCTTCAAGTCCGCTGCTCTTTTTGTCCCCCACCTCCGTGGCCTCTCAGCCAGAAATCTGAGAGGGAGGGATAGTGTATTCTAGTAGGTGGAAGACAGGCTTTGGAGGCAGAAGAACTGGATTTGAATCGTGGTCACTAGCTCAGTGACCTTGGGGGAGTTGCTTGGCTCCTTCTGGCCTCAGTGTTACTCTCTGTAAAATGGACTGAGTATGCCTTGCATCAAAGAGATTGTTTTGAGGATTAAAGGATATTGCAGCAATAGAGAAGTTGGCCCTTGCTGTTGAAATAAATCTTATGTCTCTCTTCTCCTTCTCAAAGATGTACAATTATTCCTGCATCATTGTGTGACTATTGTATGTTTATATTTACCCGTCTTATTCAAAGAATATTTTGAGGCAGCTGATACAGCAGTGAGCCTAAAGTAGAAGAATTCTGTCCCCTTTAATCCTTGTTCTTCAAGTGTCATTGGAGGTGGGTATGTCATCTCCAAGATGCAGGAAACAGAAGTACAAATCCTTGCTTTAACAGGCACCGACCCAGGCTGAGGACCAAGCTGCACCTGGCCTGCAGGAGCTCTGCTTTCCTCTCCAGGACCCATTCTCACCTTTTCCCTCCAACTTTTTCTTGACAATGCAGTCCTATCTCTGAGCATTTTCAATGCTCTTCCTTCTGTCAGGAACATGCTCCATCTGGCTGACTCACCTGGTCACTTCATTCATTCATTTTTCCATCCATTCAGGGCTGATTGAGTGCTCACTACACCGAAACAGTGTGCTGTGACATTCCAGCAGGGAGACGGTCAAGAAACAAGCACTCATGAACAGAACCGCTGCTACCAATGAGTTCTCAGAACAGGAGAGCAGGGCAGAGATCGGGAGCGGCCAGGTATGGTGTAAGACAGGACACTCTGGAAATACGTGTTCAGAGGAGGGGGCGGGGGTAGAAAGGGACGAGAGTAGGAGGCATCAGGGTGGAACAAACTTGAGTGCAAAACCCTCAGTGGGGATAACCTTGATGTGTGTGAAGAGAGAAGACCCCCACTCCTTGCGGGGTCTAGAATGCCTGCTACCAGCGGTGGTGGATTTGATTGCCTTTCTGAACGTCCTCAAGTTCTGACCTTCTAGGAATCAAAGATCTTGGCTCCCGTGGCCAGCTGGACAGAGAGAGGAGGTGTGAGGGCACAGATGCTGCAGTCAGCCCAGAGGAGATTGCTCCCTGGTGCAGACCGCCTGTCCAGAGCTAGGTGGACACACGGCGGGACTCAGAGTGAGATCAGGCCAACCCATCACGGCCAGCCTGGCTGAGATGGAGGGACGTCCAGCTGGACCCTCTGAGAGACCCTGCGGACTGCAGATCACACTCATCCACTCTCCCAGCGCACAGTTCCTTCTGTCTTAGTTTCCCCGAGGCCGCTATCATGGTACCGCAAACAGCGTGACTTCAAACAACAGAAACACATTCTCTGCTGGTTCTGGAGTCTGGAACTCTGAAATCATGCAGTGACAAGGCCACACTCCCTCCGAAGGCGGTGGGGAGAAGACGTCCTGTCTCTTCGAGCTTCTGGTGCTTCCTCGGCAATTTCGAGGATTCCTTGGTTTGCAGCCCCATCGGTTCCAACCTTTGCCTTTGAAGTCACGTGCCATTCTCGTGTGACTCTGCCTTCACCAGGCTTCTTTCTTCTAAGGACTCTGGTCTATTTGGCTGGGGGGGCCCCTCTACTCCGGCATGACCTCATTTTAACTCTGGTGACATCAGCAACAGCCCTGCCTCCAGGTAAGGTCACACTCTGTGGGTTTGAGCACCCACACACCCTTTTTATTGCAGGAGGTGGAGCACAATTCAGCCTATCACACCTTTCCCGCCTCCCTAACAAAGGGCCTTTCAGCCTCTGATGGGCACTCCAGTGCTCCTGCTGGAAATTCCCTCTCCTGCCTCCCTCCCACAAATATTTATCAAGGGATTCATAGAGTCCAGGAACACTGCCAAGTCCTGGTGCCCGGCAGTAGACAAAACAGCTAGTGGGAAGGCTGGCATGGCATCCTCCTGGCCCACAGGTCCCAGGTTTCCCCCAGGGCCACACAGAACTCCCTAGCCCACCCCGAAGGGGGCTCTTCAGATATCTGAGGACGGCACTGTGCTTCCTCAAGCCTCCCTCGAATTGAACACCTTTGTTTTCCTTACTTATTCCTCAAATAGGGTGACTAGATAAATATTTTGTGGACCAAACCAGGACAGTTTTGGGAGTGAGTGGTCGCTATTAATAACGACTGTACAGAGAAGACAGGCTAAACGCTGAGTCTCCCAGGCTGACCTCTCTGTGGGGTTACCTCATGGGGCACAGATTTCCAGGCCCTTTGTTCTTCTCTCTTCTGGGTATTTTGTAATCTGTCTCCTTTTAAATCACTGCTCCCAGAATTAACCACCGTGAGTGTTTGGCTCAGTGAAAAAAGCCAAATCGGCCAGGGGCTAGTTTCAATAAATGTGCCAAACAGCTTAACAGAGGTGAGAGGGTGGTATCATGGGACCCCCGAAGAAGCAACAACAGATTCTTTCTCAGAAGGCTGGAGATGGCTGCAGAGAGGAGCTGAGGTCTGCAATGGATCTTCCAGAGAACAGAAATTTCTCAGCAGGAAAGTGATGGGCATCTTGGGAGGGGCATCATTGTCAGGCCGTGATGGAGGGGAAGGGCTTCCCCCAGGGGCTCAGCAGTAAAGAATCGCCTGCAATGCAAGAGCTATAGGAGATGTGGGTTTGATCCCTGGGTTGGCAAGATCCTCTGGAGGAGGGCTTGGCAACCCACTCCAGTATTCTTGCCTGGAGAATCCCATGGACAGAAGAGCCTGGCAGGCTATAGTCCATAGGATTTCATAGAGTCAGATATGACTGAAGCGACTTAGCACACCCAATGGAGGGGAGAGCAAGCTTCCTCGCTCACCTGCTTCTGATGGAGACATGCTATTCTTCCCTACAGCCTGTGAGGTCTCCTCCAAACTAGCTTTCCTTAGATTAAATTATGGGATATCATGAGAAGGACACACTTGTCCCAGATACTTGTGGTTCAGTCATACTTCTGATCTTCTGGTTTGTTCTAAGGAAGAACAGCCAAAATACAGGCAGAACTTAGCTAATGAGGAGTAAGTAGCTTAATCCAGGAGTCATGGCACTCCCGAGTCCCAGTGGGAGCGGGTCGTTCACAAGCATCTGCTGAGACAAGGGTCACTGATGGGCTTATGCTGGCCTCTGTGGGCTCGAAGATCACGCTTGATCACGGCTCTCAAAGAGGTGTAGCTAGTGAGTAAGACACAACGCGTGCAATGAACTTCAAGTCCTGCCAAAGCTTCTAAGGACTGTTACGCCCCTTTACGATTTTGCCATATATTTTGGGAACACAGGGAGAAGTTCCAACTGGAGGAGTGAAATTGAATTTTCACTGTAGAGCTTCCAGGATTTTGATGGCCACGTGAGGCTTTAGAGCTGGAGAAAGGGTGGGTGAGATGTGTGGAAGCACAGAGAAGGCCTGCAGAAAGACTAGCATTTGGGGCTGCCCTGAGGGGTGGGGGACAGGTCAGGAAGGTGATCTCGGGAAGCGCCATCATCATGCCTGGCCAGCCACCTGTATCCCGGCCTTCCCTCCGACCAAGGTCCAAATGCCAGTGCAGGAACTGTCCGGGAAGAGGTGAGGGAGGCCAAGATCGAGGTATATGACTTGGCCCCACAGACAAGGAACACACCATCACCGCTGGCTCCCCTGGTCAGCTGGCTGCACCTGCCCCCCTCCCCCTGGGAGACCAGCCTTACATCAGGGGCGTGGAATCCCTCCTCCAAGGTGGGTGGTGGTGGTTCTCTAGAGCGATGACTCACTGTAGTGCTGGACTCCATCCAGACCCAACACTGTCCACAGCCCAGGCTGATAAGCCACAAGCATAGCCTCGCCAACCCTCTGAAAGCTTAGTCTGCATGGGACCATCGTGGACAGGCACTGGGACGAGGGTCGTGAGCCCTGGCAGCAGCTGGGAGAGATGTTCAAACCCCCAGATGGTCCTTGTTCTATGCCCTCCTTTCTGAGGTGAGAGGGAACTTCCTCAGAGCTCAAGCATCAGGTCTGTCCCAACTCACCTGAGTGGAGAAGCCTCTCTCTGAGATCTGGGTCTCCTGCTGGACCATCTACCGCATGGTACTCCGGTTGGGGGTTTCTCCATCTTCATCATCTCTGGACTGTGAACAACTTGAGGGCCGGCAATGTGGCTTGCTCATTTCCAGATGCTCAGAACTGGTACCCGGTAAGTTGAAAGTGGAAGTCATATTCTCTCAGTCCTGCCTGACTCTTTGGGACGCCATGGAATGCAGCCCGCCAGGCTCCTCTGTCCATGAGATTTTTCTAGGCAAGGATACTGGTGTGATTTGCCATTTCCTTCTCTAGGGGATCTTCCTGACCGAGGGGTCAAACCCAGGTCTCCTGCATTGCAGGTAAATTCTTTACCAGCTGAGCTGCCATGGAAGCCTCTGGTACCCAGTAGGTGGTCCACAAATGTGGAGTAAAAGAAGAAGGCAATGGATGAAGGGAGATCTGAGGAAATATCATCTGGAATTCTGGCGATAAGAGAAGGATGAGGAAGTGGAGAATGGAACTGCATTCTGGGTTGGCTTGTAGGGTTCATCCATGAAAAATACTGCAAAATTAAACTTTGTGGCTGTGTGATTATCAGTGTAAATCCAGGCATGATTCATCATTAGAACAGTCATTATTATATTCATTTTTTTTCTTCTGATTAAAAAAAATTAAGCCTTTTGGGGGGCCCTGGGCATGACATTTACTGGGCTGTAACTGATAAGACAGTCATGGACTATGAACAGGGTGGTCAAATAGTAATGATTAGTCCCACCCAGCTACCAGACAATCAAAACCAGAGCAAGCTCCTGAAGGCTCCCCAGCTTTCCACTGTGCCAGACCTCACCCCTTGGTTGGCTGGATTGTGGGAAGGACTGCAGGCTCTGGAAGGAGGAGCTGCTATAGTCGACAGAGGGACACTTGGGGAATGTGGCTCTGAGGCTCTTTACCCCCTGAAATGGAAGGGTTTCCATCTTTGAAAAATGGGTGTGGACATGCTGGTGCCTTCTATAAGCCCTGGATGGAGGTGGAAATAATGAAATCAGCTCACTGCAAAGATGCCAGATGACTCAAAAGGAGGAGGCATGGGCTCGCCTGGTGGTCCAGTGCTTAAGAATTTGCCTGCCAATGCAGGGGACAAGGGTTTGATCCCCAGTCTGGGAACTGGGATCCCACATGCGGCAGGGCAGCTAAGCCCGTGCACCTCAACTACTGAGTCCTCGCCCTAGAGCCTGTGTTTCTGCAACACGAGAAGCCACTGCAATGAGAAACCAGAGCACTGCCATGAAGAGCAGCCCTCGCTCATAGCAGCTAAAGAAAGTCCACATGCAGCAACAAAGACCCCGCAGAGCCAAAAACAAATAAATGAAGCCTGAATCCCAGGTTTCTGATCCAGGTAGCAGGTGATAGGAACATCACCACAAGAGAGAATTTGGCAGGAGTAGCTTGAAGGGAAGACATTGAGTTCAGTTTGGGATACCATAAATGTGAAGAATCTCTGGAATTTCTAGGAAAAGGTGTCTGCAAGCATTGAATAGATAGGTATAGGTTCTTAGGAAATAAGGTGAAGATGCAAATGGCAATCTGGAAGGTTAAGTTGGCACATAGTAGGACCTCAATAAATCAATCCTGGGCTGAGTAAGAACCCCTCACACCAACACTTCTGCCCCAGGCTCATTGGCTGATTAGAATGAGCCCACACAGACTGACTTGAAGGGGAAACACAGAACATCTTTTGTCTGATTATGATCGAAGCAGCAACTGGAGGGCATATTTTAGCTCCAGCTAGCCAAGGTGTGGGGCCTGTGGGGGCTTACTGCTGTCAGAAGTCAGCATGAGGGGCCAGCAAGAGCTTGTCTAGTTGTCTTGTAGCTTGAAGATCTGGGAGGCATAAGGAGAAGAAATAACATTTTCTAAACCCTGAAGCAATACTTCTTTTCTGTTCACATCTATTTCCCTGAGAGTATTTTTTTCCACTGTGTTGATAGATATTATATAATCACATTGTTTAAATATTTGAGATGGTGATTACACCACCATTCAATTTTAATTGCTGGTTCTGTTAACATTGTCAGACATTCTCAAGGAAAATTAATTAAGACCAAACAATTGATTGATGGTCTTTAAAATCCAGGCTTTCAGAAACTAACCAGTTTCCTAACCCAACACTGTAAATACACAGTAAATTGAGATCACAGAGCTTATCACTTTAAGGATGTTTTCCCCTAAAGCCACATGTTAATCTTACCAATAATAAATAAAGATATACAATTAAGAATCACAAAATTTATTTTTATACAAAAATTCCTTCTATAGCAAGTCTGATGCTTCACTCACCTCTGCCTGAATCTTGTGACAGTCATCTCAGTACTTACTACTAAGACAACCCCATCCATTGTCAGTTCCAAATTAGTTTTAGTTACCAAATTCTTTCTGCTATTGTTAAGACTGGGAATTCCATTCCCAGACACTGCCTCCTGTCACTTGTAAATTTCTCTCTCTGGAGCAACATGGAAGCCTTCCGTTTCCAGCCTGAAGACTCCTTTGAGAATGGAGTTCTGGGGAAACAAACAGACTCACTAGATGCTATCCTTTGGTCCCTAGTGATATGTCAGGGTGAGGCTCTTGGGAATCTGTGCATGCTAAGTCGCTTCAGTGTATCTGACTCTTTGTAACCCCATGGACTATAGCCCACCAGGGTCCTCTGTCCATGAGATTCTCCAAGCAAGAATACTGGAGTGGGTTACCATGCCCTCCTCCAGAGGATCTTATCAACCCAGGGATTGAACCCATGTCAGTGGACTTCATGTTTCATGGTGGTGGTAGAAATCTACAGAATTACAGGATTTGATAAATCTTTGAGAAGGAGTTCTGAACAGATTCGTAAGTTGCTGCAGTTTCATTCAGATGTCATTTACGTAAAGGACAGTGCACGCTAAGATCTACCTATGCCATCATCATTTGGGGGTGATGGGGGTCAGCACTGGAAAAAGAGAGATAACATGCTATATTGAATATGTTAAAATCAAATTGACCAAACAAAGGTCCGTTTAGTCAAAGTTTTGGTTTTTCCAACAGTCATATAAGGATGTGAGAGTTGGACTATAAAGAAAGTTGAGCACCAAAGAATTGATGCTTTTGAACTGTGGTGTTGGAGAAGACTCTTGAGAGTCTCTTGGACAGCAAGGAAATCCAACCAGTCAATCTTAAAGGAAATCAGTCCTGAATATTCATTGAAAGGACTGATGCTGAAGCTGAAACTCCAATACTTTGGCCACCTGAGGTGAAGAACTGACTGATTGGAAAAGACCCTGATGCTGGGAAAGATTGAAGGCAGGAGGAGAAGGGGATGACAGAAGATGAGATGGTTTGATGGCATCACCGACTCAATGGACATGAGTTTGAGCAAGCTCTCTGGGAGTTGGTGATGGACAGGTAAGTCTGGTATGCTGCAGTCCATGGGGTCGCAAAGAGTCAGACAAGACTGAGGGACTGAACGGAACTGAAAATCAAATCGTATGTATAAGTGTATATTGATTCAAATTTAAAACTTCTGTTCATGACTTTTAATGCAATCTTGAAGATCGCATCAGGGAACCTGTAGAGAGGCACTTTTATAAACAAATGTGCTAGAGTGAAGCCCGCAGGCTGCAACAAAGGTCCCATGTGCTGCAACTAAGACCGAATGCAGCCAAATAAATAAATAAATATGTAAATATTAAAAACAAATAAAATATAGACAACTTCTTTTAAAAATTCAAACAACAGAAAAATAAATAAAAGCTCCTTTACCATCTGCCCCCTCAATCCTTAAATCCCACTCCCAACAATTCCACTAAACAGTTTGATGTACAACCTTCAGATATGCATAAATAAGAGCATATGATGTTTTTCCTTCAAAGAGGAGGTGATGCTGTATGTTGTTTTACAACTTCCTTTTTCATCTATCACTAGAGGCATGTATGATTCTGATGGGTTTGGAAAGAAGTTATACATTATTCTTAGCCGTATACTACTCTGATGGATTTTTAAAGAAGGGTTTCACCAGAAATAATGCCAGTGAAATGTGATGTTTTGAGTCCATGATTCTAAGGAGTTGGATGAAAGCAGAAAAAACTCAGGTTAATATCTGACTATTTCATCTCCAAAATATGGCAGAAATTCAGACAGCAAGTGGGGAAAGAATCTAGACCATCAGGGAATTCTGAATGAGTGGGAATTATTTTTGTAATATTGTTGATCACCCCTACAGTTACATGGCACTATGTCATTTATGTCACAGTTGGTAATGACAGCAATCCTGCAAGGATGGAGGGAATAATTACTCCCATTTTAAGCTTGAGAAGACTGAGGTTCAAAGAAGTGTCCATGCAGCTGGGAGACCAGAAGTTGGGAGCGAGGAAAGGGGTTGTGTTGGACAGCTTAACAAACCTACTTCTCCCTGAGCTGACTTATCAAAGTCCTCAGCTAGCAGATGAACCTACAAAAGAATACCCCTTGTTATCTGCCCTCATGGATCATGCAGAACTGAGGCTACTTCCTCAATTTCAGAGGAGTGCTGTTTTGGGACCTCTGGCTTAAGGGCTGGGTTCCTTTATGTCTAAACATAGTTTTAAATGGTTCACAGTATTTGGTGAGCACCTCTGAAGTGCTTGCCCTGTTTTGAAAATCACCGAATTCAGGATAGTGGAACCTGCACTGGGCTGACATCCTGGCTTCAGTCCCAACCTTGGTGTGTTCACTCCTCTCAGGATGCTGTCACGCCAGATGCCTGAGGAGTGGCTTGGACTAGAGGAGCTCTTCTTGGCTTGGAACTGGGGTCCTTGGGGCCTCTGTGAGGATGGAGAAGGGAGAAGGGACCTTATTCGCTCCCAGGTTCAATCAGCGAAAATCTCCTGTATTCATCCTCATGGTTTTGTAGGTGAATGAAGAGCTCAGAATTATCTAAGATTGACTTTGGGTTTTAATGGAGCAGAATGAAGACAAAGAGAACCAGAGACCCCATCTGGCACTCAATGATGATGCTTGGAAAGTTTGCCAAGCCATGTAGCCCTGTCTTCTCAGTGGAAGTTAGGCGAGATGCTGTGGGTAGAAAACAGGAACACTTTGCTCTAGGACAGCATCCATGTCCTAGGGTCTGGCTCTCCTTGGCTCTGATTAGCAACGATGAGACGAGAAGACCCAGGTATTCTCTGGGCCACTCACAGAGGGGATTAGGGCTCTTGTCTGTCAGTATGGTGGGTGGGGAGTCTTCAGTGAGCCAAACAGGAGGAGGGAACTGGCAAAGCTTCTTTTTCCTTTTCCCCAGCCTTCCCAAAACCTTGGAGTGTGAGAAATGAGCATCAGATAGAGAGAAAGGCAATATTCTTTGGGAACCTAAGCAGACTGCAGAAAAAGTGACACATGCTTGGGTTTCCATCTTCAGGAGGCTCTGGGAGCCTTACTTAACTTATTCTGTTCTCTGCAGGAGTCCCAGCCCTGGAACCTGCAGGGTGAGCCTTTATGAGGGTCCTGGAGTCAGTGGCTCCTCTCAGCCCTCCACTCGTGAGAACTGTCCACCTCACACTCATATCTGAACATTTCATTCCTTCCTCACGAAACTAAATGCACTACCTCTAAACCCATCACAGGAGGATGGAGATAACTGCAGGTTTCAACAGCAGGAGGAGATAAAAGCCAGAAACTTCTGCTGGTTTGGTGAGAGCATACCAGCGTTACTTATTTGTGAGTTATGATTTATTTAAATGCTTGACTTTCAATCTGAGTTTGAAAATCTTAAAGATACCCAGAGGTTCTTTGGAGGGGGCCAAAAGAGAAATGAGAAAGTGAGGTTCAGGGTCCCTTATTTTCATACCAATCAGACCTATTCCATTTATGTCTCATTTTTTAAAAATATCTGGGCTTAGGGTAAAAGTTATTTGATTTTTTTGGATTATTTTTTAAAAATAGTTTTGGGGACTTCCCTGGTGGTTCTGTGGTAAAGAATCCATTTGCCAATACATGAAGCACAAGTTCACGTAGGAGAACTCATCACAAGATCTTCCCTGATCTGAGAAGATCCCACGTGCCACAGAGGAACTAAGCCCAAGTCCATATGCCACAGCTCCTGAAACTGTGCTCAAGTGCCTGGGAGCCACAACTACTGAAGACTGCATGTCTGGAGCTCATGCTCTGCAACAAGAGAAACCATCACAATGAGAAGCCTGCGCATAGCAACCACAGAGTAGCCCCAGCTCGATGCAGCTAGAGAAAGGCCATGCAACAAGGAAGGAAGACCCAAATTGGTTAAGGTGGTCCATTGGTTAAGACTCCAAGCTTCCACTGCAGAGGGTGGGGGTTCTATCCTGGCTGGAGAACTAAAATCCTGCATGCTGCAAGGCACAGTCATAACTAACTAACTGACTGACTGACTAAATAGTTTTGATGCTAAAACCATATTTGAAAATCACAGGTTTGTAGTCTCACTTTTCTATGGGGTGCTGGTCCTGACATTTTACACATATATAGAGCCCAGTCTTGTTTTAGGAGAACAGAGAAATTCATTCATTCATTCCACTAACATTTATTGAACACTTCCTTTGTGCCAGGTAAAACTATGCCTGATGAAAAATTAAAAAGGTCTAATAAACGTGCCCTGCCCTCTACCCCAGCCCTTAAGGAGGTTGTATAGTACTAAATGGTACAGGTTACAGGCCATGGCAGGTGGTTCAGAGGATCAGAAAGAGTATGGACTGGGAGGCAAGCCTGGTCTTTACCCTTGTGTGATCTGACTCCTGAGAGCTGTAGCCAAGGACACAGTTTTCTTCAGGACATCTCTCTTTCTAGACTTAGTTCAGTATCTTCAACCTATGTAACATCTTTGGGGGGCACCCATGTTTTAGTTTCTTTTTCCCAAGCCATTTTGTCCAACTGGGGAGTCACCTAATCCAATCAGAGGTTTTAACAAAGGGTATAACAGTTGCACCCATCTGTTTCTGGCCTTCTTTTTCTTTACATGAGGGTCTGCTTCTCTAATAAGGATGCTATGTAAAGAGTGAAAATCAAAACCCCAGAAGCCTTTGTTATATTAAGCCACTGAGATTTAGGGTTTGTTTGTTGCTACAGCATAACCTCATCCATCCTAATATAATTCATCTACTCTAATATTGTGGGCAAACTCCAGTATCTCATCCTGTAGCTTAAATGTCTCCCAGTCTGGGAAGTCATGGCCCACTCCCCCAGACGGAGGTGAAGGATCTTTCTTCTGTGTGTACAATACACTATAACATGAAATACGTTTAACTGGACTCTCTGGGTCTTTGTCTTTCATCCCCACTGGTTTGTATATACCTTGAGAGCAGAAGTTATATGTATGTATTTGCTGATAGACTGAATGAATGCAAGTAGAGTGTTTGGAAATTGATTCTTAAAGCCTAGTGTTTATTGCTCATTTCTGAGCTGCAAAGAAACAATCTGTTACTGTGTAAGTGACAAAGTGCAATTGTCAGCATCTGCCGGACAATTCGGGTTAGGTTTGAAATCAAGGAGGTTAGAAAAAAGGGTTTGGGAGGTTTCTGTAGACTCTAACAGCCAGTGTCCTGTGAGCACTGATGAGCCAGACAGAAACCCTCCGCAGCAAGTGTCACGGAATATAGAGCAGTCTTCCATGCTGAAACAATTTGTTAGCATTTACAAGTTCCCATTTTCTGTATTTTAACTTCTAATTGGTTTCCTCTTTTGTGCTAAGAATGCCATCTGTCCCTTTGACAGGTTTTTGGACTTGGTACCACTTACCAGGAAATCTGACCATCATTGTAAGATTATTCTAAAGTGCCCATCCCAAACAGCCCTGTTTTAATAACTTCACAGAGGATCTCTACTATTCTTGTGGAGAGGTTTTACCATTTTTCTGGCACAATTTCACCTTCACATTTTCTAGGAGTTTATCATATAATGTAAGGTATGGACTTATTTCAATTCCAAATCTCATATCTGTCCCCTTGCAGTAAAAAGGATATTATTATCCCTATTTGCAGATGAGAAAACTGAAATCTGGAAGTGAACTTGTCTCAGATATGAAACAACATACTATGAGGACATTAAACTTAATTTCAGAATCTAAACCCACTGCTCTATGGATACCATTTCCACCTCATGGAATAGAAGCAGGAGTAGAGTTCGTTATTCCATTTAGTGAACCAAAGAAACTGAGGTCAAAGGAAGTTAAATGACCAGTGCAAAATGCTTCAACACTTAATTCACGATTTTGGGCTTCCCTGATGGCACACTTGGTAAAGAATCTGCCTACAGTGCAGGAGACTGCCTGTAGTGCAGGAGATGATGGTTGACTCCCCAAATTGGGAAGATCCCCTGGAGAAGGAAATGAAAACCCACTCCGGTATTCTGGCCTGTAGAATCCCATAGACAGAGAAGCCTGGTGGGCTACAGTCCCTGGGACCACAGAGAGCTGGACACAAGTTAGGGACTAAACCACCACCTCCAATCCTGAAGGACACCAGTCCTCTCCCCATGGTCTTGTGCTTTCGTTCTTACTATCTTACTATCTTACACTACCTTGATTTTGCATGATCTTCTTCCAAGGCCAAAGTTACTTGGGTTATGGATAAGCTAAGAGGGAGGGGAAGCCACTCAGGCAGCTGAGACACCAGGGATCCCCTAACAAGGGAAAGAGATTATTAGAGAAGAAAGAGACAAGATTATTAACTAGACCCACCCAGAAAATGGTAGCTCAGTTGGTAAAGAATCTGCCTACAGTGCAGGAGACCTGGCTTCAACCCCTGGGTCAGGAAGATCCCCTGGAGAAGGAAATGGCAACCCACTCTATTCTTGCCTGGAAAATCCCATGGACAGAGGAGCCTGGCGGGCTACAGTTCATTTAGTCACAGGAGTCGGACACTACTCAGTGACTGAACCACCACCAACTTCAGAAGGCTCATCCTGGAACCCAACACTATAATTTGTTGATGTCAGATGTGCTGAGCTCCTATAGGCAGGTTGGAGCCAGGACAAGAGAGCACCAAGCCATGCTGTGTTTCCATTATAAATCAGGCACTTTAAGGATTTCCCTCCCACCCCACCCACCATCACTACCACTTAATCCTCAGTTCAGTTCAGTTCAGTCACTCAGTCGTGTCTGACTATTTGGGATCCCGTGGACTGCAGCACGCCAGGCCTCCCTGTCCATCACCAACTCCTGGAGTTTACCCAAACTCATACCCATTGAGTCGGTGATGCCATCCAACCATCTCATCCTCTGTTGTCCCCTTCTCCTCCTGCCTTCAATCTCTCCCAGCACCAGGGTCTTTTCAAATGAGTCAGCTCTTCACATCAGGTGGCCAAAGTATTGGAGTTTCAGCTTCAGCATCAGTCTTTTCAATGACTATTAAGGACTGATCTCCTTCAGGATGGACTGGTTGGATCTCCTTGCAGTCCAAGGGGCTCTCAAGAGTCTTCTCCAACACCACAGTTTAAAAGCATCAATCCTTCAGCACTCAGCTTTCTTTATGGTCCAACTCTCACATCCATACATGACCACTGGAAAAACTATAGCCTTGGACAAGGTGGACCTTTGTTGGCAAAGTAATGTCAAAGTAACCTAATCCTCAGGGAATGCTAATTTAATTTAAAGACTTGAAATTAAGTCTGGGCATGGCTGTCTGGATTGGCTCATCCAGCAGAGCCCAGCAGGCCTGTCTGCTGGGAATGGCTCCTTCTACTCTACTGGTAATCTTGTTAGAAGAGTCACACCTACACAAGGACCTGACAAAGAACACAGCTGGATTATGCTAGCTGGCAATCAACAGTGAACAGAGATTTGGAGGGAAGAGTGGGACTGGGGCTAAGAACATCAGCATCCCTTCTTAGAGAGTCTCCAGCTGATTTTTGAGAATTCAAATCAAAAAAGAAAAAGACTTTCTAGGCCAGAAGTAGCAGTGGGACCTGTCATTCATCACTGTCTAAATACAAAGAAACCCCTCACCCCTTCCTATCCCCAGGCAGATATTAGGGTGGGTCTGGGCTATAGGGCTTCCCAGGTGGTTCTAATGGTAAAGAACCTGACTGCCAAAGCAGGAGACGTTGAGATATGGGTTCGATCCCTTTGTTGGGAAGATCCCCTGGAGAAGGACGTAGCAACCCACTCCAGCATTCTTGCCTGAAGAATCCCATGGATAGAGGAGCCTGGTGGGCTACAGTCCATGGGGTCGCAAAGAGCTGGACATGACTGAAGCAACTTAGCACTCATGCACACATGGGCTGTAGGGAATTTTTCTAGCATCCTAGAAACTGAGATTAACAAGAATCAATGAGTGGGCAAATCAACCATCAGTTATGTAACCACCACAAGAGGTCTGGAAACTTCAGCTGAGGAAATCTGGACACACCCACCAAACTAAATCAGTGAGATTGAAAAGTAGTCCCAGGAAAAAAAGATGGGACATAGGAAGTGCTTCTATCACCAGTCATATCCACAACTGGGTATTGTTTTTGCTTTGGCTCCACCCCTTCATTCTTTCTGGAGTTATTTCTCCACTGATCTCCAGTAGCATATTGGGCACCTGCTGACCTGGGGAGTTCCTCTTTCAGTATCCTATCACTTTGCCTTTTCATACTGTTCATGGGTTTCTCAAGGCAAGAATACTAAAGTGGTTTGCCATTCCCTTCTTCAGTGGACCACATTCTGTCAGTTGTGGATGTGACTGGTGATGGAAGCAAGGTCTGATGCTGTAAAGAGCAATGTTGCACTGGAATGTTAGGTCCATGAATCAAGGCAAATTGAAAGTGGTCAAACAGGAGATGGCAAGAGTGAATGTCAACATTCTAGGAATTAGCGAACTAAAATGGACTGGAATGGGTGAATTTAACTCAGATGACCATTATGTCTACTACTGTGGGCAGGAATCACTTAGAAAAAACGGAGTAGCCATCATGGTCAAAAAAAGAGTCCGAAATGCAGTACTTGGATGCAATCTCAAAAATGACAGAATGATCTCTGTTCATTTCCAAGGCAAACCATTCAATATCACGGTAATCCAAGCCTATGTCCCAACCAGTAATGCTGAAGAAGCTGAAGTTGAACAGTTCTATGAAGACCTACAAGACTTTTTAGAACTAACACCCCAAAAAAGATGTCTTTTTCATTAGAGGACTGGAATGCAAAAATAGGAAGTCAAGAAACACCTGGAGTAACAGGCAAATTTGGCCTTGGAGTATGGAATGAAGCAGGGCAAAGGCTAATAGAGTTTTGCCAAGAGAACACACAGGTCATAGCAAACACCCTCTTCCAACAACACAAGAGACGACTCTACACATGGACATCACCAGATGGTCAACACCGAAATCAGATTGATTATATTCTTTGCAGCCAAAGATGGAGAAGCTCTATACAGTCAGCAAAAACAAGACTGGGAGCTGACTGTGGCTCAGATCATGAACTCCTTATTGCCAAATTCAGACTGAAATTGAAGAAAGTAGGGAAAGCCACTAAACCATTCAGGTATGACCTAAATCAAATCCCTTATGACTATATAGTGGAAGTGAGAAATAGATTTAAGGGGCTAGATCTGATAGACAGAGTGCCTGATAAACTATGGACGGAGGTTCATGACACTGTATAGGAGACAGGGATCAAGACCATCCCCAAGGAAAAGAAATGCGAAAAGGCAAAATGGCTGTCTGAGGAGTCCTTACAAATAGCTGTGAAAAGAAGCAAAAAGCAAAGGAGAAAAGGAAAGATATTCCCATTTGAATGCAGAGTTCCAAAGAATAGCAAGGTGAGATAAGAAAGCCTTCCTCAGCGATCAATGCAAAGAAATAGAGGAAAACAACAGAATGGGAAAGACTAGAGATCTTTTCAAGAAAATTAGAGATACCAAGAGAACATTTCATGCAAAGATGGGTGTGATAAAGGACAGAAATGGTATGGACCTAACAGAAGCAGAAGATATTAAGAAGAGGTGGCAAGAATACACAGAAGAACTGTACAAAAAAGATCTTTACGACCCAGATAATCACGATGGTGTGATCACTCACCTAGAGCTAGTCATCCTGGAATGTGAAGTCAGGTGGGCCTTAGAAAGCATCACTACAAACAAAGCTAGTGGAGGTGATAGAATTCCAGTTGAGCTATTTCAAATACTGAAAGATGATGCTGTGAAAGTGCTGCACTCAATATGTCAGCAAATTTGGAAAACTCAACAGTGGCCACAGGACTGGAAAAGGTCAGTTTTCATTCCAATCCCAAAGAAAGGCAATCTCAAAGAATGCTCAAACTACTGCGCAGTTGCACTCATCTCACACGCTACCAAAGTAATGCTCAAAATTCTCCAAGCCAGGCTTCAGCAATATGTGAACTGTGAACTTCCAGATGTTCAAGCTGGCTTTAGAAAAGACAGAGGAACCAGAGATCAAATTGTCAACATCCACTGGATCATCAAAAAAGCAAGAGAGTTCCAGAAAAACATCTATTTCTGCTTTATTGACTATGCCAAAGCCTTTGACTGTGTGGATCACAATAAACTGTGGAAAATTCTGAAAGAGATGGGAATACCAGACCACCTGACCTGCCTCTTGAGAAACACATATGCAGGTCAGGAAGCAACAGTTATAACTGGACATGGAACAACAGACTGGTTCCAAATAGGAAAAGGAGTATGTCAAGGCTGTATATCGTCACCCTGCTTATTTAACTTATATGCAGAGTACATCATGAGAAACGCTGGGCTGGAAGAAGCACAAGCTGGAATCAAGATTGCCGGGAGAAATATCAATGACCTCAGATATGCAGATGACACCACCCTTAGGGCAGAAAGTGAAGAGGAACTAAAGAGCCTCTTGATGAAAGTGAAAGAGGAGAGTGAAAAAGTTGGCTTAAAACTCAACATTCAGAAAACTAAGATCATGGCATATGGCCCTATCACTTCATGGGAAATAGATGGGGAAACAGTGGACGCAGTGTCAGACTTAATCAGTGCAGATGGTGATTGCAGCCATGAAATTTAAAGACGCTTACTCCTGGAAGGAAAGTTATGACCAATCTAGATAGCATATTAAAAAGCAGAGACATTACTTTGCCAACAAACATCTGTCTAGTCAAGGCTATGGTTTTTTCAGTGGTCATGTATGGATGTGAGAGTTGGACTGTGAAGAAAGCTGAGTGCCGAAGAATTGATGCTTTTGAACTGTGGTGTTGGAGAAGACTCTTGAGAGTCCCTTGGAGTGCAAGGAGATCCAACCAGTCCACCCTAACGGAGATCAGTCCTGGGTGTTCACTGGAAGGACTGATGCTGAAGCTGAAACTCCGATACTTTGGCCACCTCATGTGAAGAGTTGACTCTTTGGAAAAGACCCTGATGCTTTGAGGGATTGGGGGCAGGAGGAAAAGGGGACGACAGAGGATGAGATGGCTGGATGGCATCACCGACTCGATGGACATAAGTTTGGGTAAACTCCAGGAGTTGGTGATGGACAGGGAGGCCTGGCATGCTGCGATTCATGGGTTTGCAAAGAACGACTGAGCGACTGAACTGAACTGAAGGAACTGCTGCTGTTTCTAAGGGGTGGTGCCAAACGGACTTGAAGACCAGATCTGGAGTCAGAACTCCTTGTGGTTCTTATGGGTTCACACTGAGACTGGGTTCCCCTCCAAGTAAAAGCTCTGATGCTGATAAATCAAGTTTGTAGTCTACAGAGCGGAAGCTTCTTTGCCTCCCCTCCTCCTCCAGGCCTGGCCCTGAGCCACTTGCCTGTCTCCCTGGACAGTTTTCCCATCTCGCTTTAAGCATCAAGTAAAACAGGTAAATAGGAATTCCAGCTCTATGGCCACTACCATCCCTGAAGCTCTTCGGAGCTTGCAAACCATTTTTACTCACCCTGTCTTCGTGATTTCCCTAGGTCTCTGTAACATTCTAAGCCTGAAAGAAGGCTTCCTCGTGGAAGGGGGATCTCTGAGCTGCCTCAAAGGATGCGAAATCTGTCTTTGAGGGGAGTACTGAACCTGTTGGATACTTCTGATTTGCTAAATGGGTAATTAAATTACTGGCATTCAATGAAGATAATTTTTGTTTTATATATTATTGTACCATTACCAATAAAATTTCTCACCCCCAAAACTCTCTCAATGTTGTATCTTAAATTTTTCTGCAGCCTCAGAAGTATATATATATATATATATATATATGTCTAGTCTTGGGCACACCCAACATCTATACTCAAATGGCTTTGTTTGGTTTGCTTCTAATCCTAATTAAACCAGTGCCATTTTGTTTCTTTGAACCCACTCTCAGCTGACTCAGTTCAGTACTAGTTTGGTTTGAAAGAATGCCAACTAGCCTGGGAGACAAAAGAGAACTTTGGGGATCATATTAGGCTTCACGAAAGGATCTTCTACTTGCCCCAACTGGTCAACTTAATCACGGCCTTTCCTGGGAAGTAATAAAAACATTGTTTTGAAAAATAACGAAAAAAAAAATTATTCCCCTGCTTCAAAAATATTGCATGAAGAGGAAATCTCCCTCTATCTGATTCCTTTCCTCAAAGTGAACCACTATTAATCAGTTGTTGCATGTTACACCCAATTTGTTGCTGGCTTTATGCAGACATTTCTAAATGCACAGATATCCAAAGTGGCAGACTGCTGCCCAAGACCTTGTATATTTCCGTTTATACTCACGGATACCTCCAAGTCAGTACCTGTAGATCTAACACATTATTTTCAGAGGCTGCACATTATTCCACTGCTTACATGTATTATAATAGATGCAACCATTTTCCTATGGAATGGATTTAGATTATTAACAGCATTTTAGTTACTGAGGAAAAGGTTGTAACACAGCTTCTTGTTTATGCATTTTGACATATTTATTTTAATATTTTTTGTAACAATAGGGTGGATTTGGAAGACTGGGATTGCCTTTATTCTTCATGCTGGAATGCCAACAGTGTAAGGAGGGTCCCCATCCCCCCTCCCCAGCCTTGCCAACACTTGGGCCAATCTGCTAGACCAAAAAATGTTAATCTCCTTGAGATTTAATTTGCATTTCCTTGACTACTAGTGAAGCTGAGCATCTTTTCATATGTTTATGGAAAATTTGCATTTCCTATTCAGTAAATTATCTACTCTTATCCTGGACCCTTGTTTCTATCGGTTGCTTTTCTATTTGATGTGTAAGAGCTCTTTGCAGACATAGGATATGCTCTTTGTCTCTTATAGATGAGGCAAGTATTTTTCTATCACACCGTTATCTTTTGACTTTGGATGTGTTTTCAGTATAACCGAAAATTTTCATTGTTGTCAAATATGTTCAAATTTCCCGTCTGTGTTTCTGGGCTATCTGTCTTAGAATGCCACTCTATATTTCCTTTAACTTTATTATCTTACTTTTTCCAATTTAAAACTTCAATTTGAGTTTCATTCATTCATTAAGTTGCTTAATTAATTCATTAGTAACTGGGTAAGTCAGGCAGCTAGCTTTATTCTAAATGAAGAGTCAGGAATTTTAAAAGTATTTAATCAGCAAAAATGTACACTTTGGTGGTGGAGGGGTGAGGTGGGCAGGAAAGGACCCATTAAGTTTTCTAGGAGAAACTGAGATCCCTGAAGCTGGATCCAGATCTTTAACTCACAATCTGGGAAAAACATCTAGAGGTTTTTGATCGCCTAGCCAATCATCGGTTGGACGCCTCTGAATGCGCGTGTGTGTGCGTGATTTAGCTGTTTTTTAAAGAAGGGATTTGTAGACGAAAATATTGTTCTCCCTCAAAAATCTCCTTATTTATAAACTGGATCCTGTGGACTCCATCCTGCCTGTTGTTCCATTTTAGATGTGTCTCCCTCAGCCCGTGATGAGCTCACTGAGGCTGTGCCTTCACTCATCTCGGTTCTGACTGGATGCTGGCTGAACTTGTCTTCCAAACCTCTAAAGATTTATTTCATGTGTGTCCATATAGTCTGAGAGCATTTTAACCTTTTAAAGAAGAATTTGAAGGTTTCCCTACAAGCAGATGAGGAACCAGCAGTAGCAAGACTTCTCCACAGACAATGTCTTTTATCTTTCCATTTGCAAATGAAAGTACCAATAAATACTTGTAAAATTTTATCACTCTGTTAAACTTCAAATTCAGACTTGTCAGTAATTACTGGTTAGCATTAAAAGGATGAGATTAGGGATTGAGGTCCAGGAAGAATACACATTTTGCTTGGAGGCACACAGAGCAACCGGGTCTCAAGTCTTCTCATTTTCTGTTGCAGTTTGGCCCCTGACAAAGGACGAATGCTGTGGTGAAGGGCATAGGTCGGGTGAGAAAGGACAAGGCAGGACCCTGCAGCGACAGGGCCCAACCTGACCTGTTGACACTTCCCCTGCCTTGTCGGTAAAAAGGTGGGTCAGGCAATTCTGAGATCCCTTCCTGGGGCTGCTGCATTGATGATGTGGTCATCATTCCTCTTTCCCTCTGTTGCTGACAAACAGAAACTCTCTCCGAAAAGCTGGCTGCTTCAGAAGGACTCTAATTAAGGGACCTCTGCCTTGAACAATAAATACTATGCTGTAGTACAATATGGACAGATATCTGCTTTGCGAGGTGGATGCCCCCTGGAGCAAGACAGACACAGGTAGGCTGAGGAAGACAGAGCCAGTTTCCTCTCCGAGTCTCGGGGGAAGCTGGCCCTTAAACGAATTCTCCCAGGCAGATATCATTACAAATGAAGGCAAGTGTTCTGAGGGAAAATCTGGGATGCTTGGAGAGAAAACAGCAGGAGGGCTTGGTTTAGATTAGGGAGTTAGGGAAAAGCAGAAGTAGCGGGTATGAAAGGCTTTTGCAAAGGTTTAGAGCTTTACATATGGGAAGAAAATAATAATAATGAAAGTGTTTAGAAGGGCTCATCCTCATTCATGGGTCACTTCCTAGGACTCAAGGAACCTGCCCCCTCCCCTTGAATTATGTAGGTATCCAGGATAAGGACTTGGGGAGTCTTCACAAATGCTAATAGGTGAGCATTTTACAGGCTGCCCCCTGCCCCTCCACATCCTCACCCGCAACTAGTTTGAATGTGGAGATGAATGGAGAGGATGGCATTTCCAGTTTGGGAAAAAGGTGGAGAATCTTTCCCACCCCCATCCCCAACACAGGGGCAGGGCGGGGGGTGGAGGAGGGCAGGTTTCCCTGCTCCAAATCATCTGAAGAGGAATTCTTCCAGGGGAAATCCCACTTTGTTGTGCATTTGGTTATTAAGGGGGCTGCCTGGGAGACTGGGGTTGTTCTGGGGAATGTGGGTAACCCTGTCAACCCTGCCTCCCAACACACCTGCAGGAAAACTTGATCTGAGCGAACTGAAGATTTCATAGTGGTGTTGGGTTGGGAGAGCCGAGCTGAGGGTGTTCATTTCCCGGGAAGAATCTATCAGGGTCTGCTAATTAACAGTAGCTGACACTCAACACTCACCCTGCGCTGCTGGGCACCGTTCTCAGCGCTTTCAAAATTATTTCTCAATAACAGCCCTATGAGGTAAGCGCCATTACTAACTCCATTTAGCAATTGAAGAAACCAAGGCACAACGAGTCTTGAGTAGTGACAGCAGCCGCTTATCCTTTTGCCTCCGACAACCAGGAGCCAAGATTTCCGAACCAGGGTTTGGGCTGCCGGAGTTGTGGACCACAACTCCTATGTGAACCTCATCCGCCTCCCCAGAATTCGGGAAATCCCTGGTTTTTGAAAGGCTAACTCGGGAGCCCTTGGGGACCTTTTGGGGAGCCTCCAGTCCATTCCCCGCGGAAGCTGGGCCGAGCCGCCACCCTCTCCCCCCTCGCGGTGGTGGGGACAGGTTGACGGACGGCGGGAGGGCGCCCGTGGCCCCGCTCCGACCCCCCAGAGACCAGGCCCAGCAGCTCCGCTTTCTGCGCGGTCTCCGCGAGGTGTCGCCTTCGGCCGAAGAAACCACCGCTGCGCCACCCTCGTCGCCCGCAGTTATTTATTTATTTATTTTCAAACAAGGGGGCGCCCCTCTCCTTTCAATTTAAAACTAGAAAAACCTCCGGCGATCTCGTTCCTAAATGGGCGCGTCCTTTCCCTCCCACTTTGCACCCTGGCTCCCGCCTCCCTTCCGAGATCACCCACGAGCAACCACCCACTTCCCCGCCCTCCCCGTCCCCCTCCCCTCACTGCCCGGCTCGACGTTGGCCTAGCGCTCAGCTGCACACACGCGCCGTCGAAACGGGGGCTGGGTTAGGAGCCTCTGAACTGTCCCCCACCACCTCCCGCTCCAACCGCGCAACCTCAACCAACACCCCCGGAGCCCGCCGGAAAAAAATTTTTTTTTTTTTCTCCAATGTCGAACCATGGCCAGGCCCGCGGGTTGGGTGCGGCATTGCACGGCTCGACCCGCAGCTGGTCCGCGAGTGCACCCGGTGCAAGCCCGGGGGTCTAAAAGGGCGGGAGGAGCACGCCCCGGGCTTCCCAGCTTTGCAGCCTCCGTTCTGCAAAGAAGAAAAGCAAGTGGCTTTTGGCGCGAAAGCCTTGGCGCCTCCCCTGATTTTTATGGAAATCAAGAGGGCGGGGTAAAGCCGCTCTCCTCTGCCTTTCTCCCTCCCCCTTGTCTGTGCCGCAGCCCCCTTCTCTCCCCGCCCCCCGGGTGTGTCAGATTTTTCAGTTAATAATATCCCCCGAGCTTCAAAGCGCAGCCAGTGACAGTCATCTGTCTGGACGCGCTGGGTGGATGCGGGGGGCTCCTGGGAACTGGGTTGGAGCCGAGCTCGCGCTAGCCAGGCGCAAGCGCGCACGGACTGCAGCCACCCGAGGACCACCCCCCGCCCCTGGCCACCCGGGGACCCCCGCACAGAATCGCCTCCGGATCCCCGGCAGTCGGCGGGAGGTAAGGACCTGCGCCCCGGGAGCGGCGAGCGCGGCGGGAAGGCAAGCCCTGGACGGGGATCGCGGCTGACGCACCGGGGGCCCGAATATGCACGGGGGACTGCTTCCGAAACAAAACCGTCTCGGGGTTTTCCCTGAAAAGCCAGTTCCAGTCCCCAAGGCTCCAGGACTGGAGAGACCCGCCCTAATCCCTCTACTGCCCTTGCCAGGGGGGTGTAATGGCTTCATCGAAAGGACATTCACCCTTCTCTAGAACGTTTGTCTGCATCTGAGCTGACGGGGAGCTGGCGCGTCCCCACCCCGAAACTGGGTTCGTCTCCAAAGGGTGCCCCCAGAGGAAGTCGAAGGGGGTTCAGTAGGGCGAGGCCGTCGCGGTGGTAATCTGGGTCACGGCTGCTCCAGCTCGGAGGAGACAGCGGCTCTCCGCGAGACCCTCCTTGCACTGGTGCCCCTGAGCCGTTCCCAGGAGCTGGGGTTCGGCCTGTCTCAGGAAGAGGGCGTACTTGGGGGTTTGGAGCAGCGGGGGTGGGGTTAGAGAGGTTCAGAATCAGCTATTGGCAGTACTCTGCCTGCAGCCAGTGACTGCTGGGGGCGTCTCATAAATTTTTTTTTGGGGGGGGACTGGATTCAGGATTGGGGTGCCTGTTGTTGCTCTCGGTCTAGAGAAAGGATTTTTCCCATTTGCAAAGTTGCCTGAATCCCCCCCACCCCTTCCCCCGCTATTGCTTGAAGTCCGGAGATGGCAATTTTACAAAGGAGGAATTGAGGGTACTCTAAATCCTATACCCAGTTGCTGGGTTGGAGGCCTGGGCTTCCTCTGAGCAGCTGGCCCTACTTAGGTGCCACCGGGGCCGTCTACGAGCTGGTGGGAGCTAGAATTCTGCAGCCTTGAACAGCCCCTTCCCCCAGGCAGTGCCTGGTGTGAATGAAATGGCAGTTTCCAAAGTTGGAGAGCCAGGCCACCACCCCCCGCATCTGCATGCCCCCTCCCACCCCTGTCGTAGACAGCTTGTACACAAAAGGAGGGAGGGAGAGAGCGAGAGACACAACTTCCTCCACCTTCGGGAGCGCTGGGCGGAGTGGGGGGCTTGGAGGGGAGATTGAGGAACCGAGGAAGAGGGGGTGACCGCTGCCTGTCCCCCCCAACCCCCCCACCCCGCATCCGGCTCCGCTTGCCAACCCTCTCCTGGTGTGTCTGTCGGTTGCAGTGTTGGAGGTTGGCGCGGGCCCCCGCCCTCCACGCCCCCCACGGGAAGGAAGCACCCCCCGAACTAAAAAGAGCGGAGCGGAAAGAAGCCCTCATTCGGGGGCCAGGAGGCGAGCCGATGCCGAGCTGCACCGCGTCCACCATGCCGGGCATGATCTGCAAGAACCCAGACCTCGAGTTTGACTCGCTGCAGCCCTGCTTCTACCCGGACGAAGATGACTTCTACTTCGGCGGCCCCGACTCGACCCCCCCGGGGGAGGACATCTGGAAGAAGTTTGAGCTGTTGCCCACGCCCCCGCTGTCGCCCAGCCGTGCCTTCCCGGAGCACAGCCCCGAGCCCCCGAACTGGGCCACCGAGATGCTGCTGCCCGAGGCCGACCTCTGGGGCAACCCGGCCGAGGAGGACGCGTTCGGCCTGGGGGGTCTGGGCGGCCTCACCCCTAACCCGGTCATCCTCCAGGACTGCATGTGGAGCGGCTTCTCGGCCCGCGAGAAGCTGGAGCGCGCCGTGAGCGAGAAGCTTCAGCACGGCCGGCCGCCCGCCGCGGGGCCCGCCGCCCCGGCCCCCGGCGCCCCCAGCCCCCCGGGTCGCGGGCACGGCGCCGCAGCTTCGGGGCCGGGCCGCCCCGGGGCCGCCCTGCCTGCCGAGCTCGCCCACCCGGCCGCCGAGTGCGTGGATCCCGCCGTGGTCTTCCCGTTCCCGGTGAACAAGCGCGAACCCGCGCCCGTGCCCGCCTCCCCGGCCGGTGCCCCGGCGGCAGGCGCCGCGATCGCTTCAGGGGCGGGCGCTGCAGCCCCTGTGGCAGCCCCGGTAGTCGCCCTTCCGCGTACCGGCGGCCGCCTGGCCAGCGCCAGCGACCACAAGGCCCTCAGCACCTCCGGAGAGGACACCCTGAGCGACTCAGGTAAAGCGGGAGCCAGGGTCCGGCTGCCTCCTTGGGGCGCTGGGGCTGGGGTGCCCCCCTCTCCGCGTTTGTGGTTCACGAGTTCTGGCTTTGGGAGAGAGTATTTTAGAGACAGTGCTGATGGCTGAGAGGTTAGGTTTTTCCCAAGCCGATCCCCAGGGTTTGGAGGGGAGGGTTAGTAAAAGCTGTGTTCTCCAGCCTCACCTTAACTGAAGTTCCTTCAGCTCCCTCCGGGGAGCCTGACTCCATCACTGGCCCCCACCCGGTCCTGCATCTCTCTCGGCTGCGTGCCCTCCCAGGGGGGTAAAAATTAGGAAAAGTTGAGTGGTTAAAGCCGAGTTGGGGTTCAGGGAGCCGCAGGCTGCATTGCTTGGACAGAATCTGTTAGCCCAAGGGGTGAAAAAAGACTGAGACACAGGTCAGGGGTGGAGAGACGCCCCATAAAGGCAAGCCTGTGCAAAATCCTATTAAGGGTGTAGGAAGTTAAGAGGCACTGCACAAATAGAGTACCGATTTTAGCTTTTATGTTTTCAAACCTCCTTACTCTTCCCCACCTTCCCTCTCTCTGGGTGGTGGGCTATTTGCTCCTGGTCGGTCGCCAGCAGGCGGCGATATGCTAGCCGGCAGGCGGGCGAGGATCGGGAAAGGCTAGGGGTGGTGGGGCCACCCCCCCTTCTCTTCTTTGAGCAGCTGGCGGCAAGTACCACAGCGGTTGTGTGCATTCTCAAGGGGCGCCTCTTCACAGTGTGCAGTGAAAACCGGCCGGGTTTTGTCTTCTAGCCAGAATTCTAGGACTAATTTCAGATCCGAGTTGTTTTCTGTAACCCAGTGCCCTTCAAAGGTGAGGGCGGGCACTTAGCGGGCTGTCTAGGAATGCACACACCCTGGAGCATTCATTGATTAGTTCTATTGTGTGCCTGCTGCTGAAACTGAAGGGTAGGGTTAAAACCAAGATTTTGCCTGGAACTGAAGCACTCTACCCAAATACTGGAATAGCTCTTGTCCCTGGAGCTGGGAGCCTTGGACCTTGAAATCCAGTGTTTTCAGAATACAGATGCATAAAAAGCCTAAATTTCCTTTGGGCTGAGGACAGATTGGTCCCAGGCTCCTGGAAGGAAACTTGGTGATAAGCCTCCAGTTTGAACGGGTCTGTCCCTTTAATGTCTGTGCCTTGACAGCTTTCGGTGAGGAAGCACTTCCTTCCAACAGCTGTCTTCTTGGCAGAAAACCAAAACATTGGCTTAAAGGGACCCACAGACTGGAACAGCCTCACATTTCGGCTTTAGAACAAATCCCACAATTGTTCAGCTTTCCGGTCCCCTTCAGATCAAGCCGAAGATGTGTTTTGATTTTCATGCTTGCATTTTAAACAATAATTTTCTATCCGAGCCTGGTAGTAAATGGAAAGGGGGGGTGGGAAATGGACACATGATGCTACACGTTCTTGTGGCTGTTGTTGGTGGTGACTATGAGAAGAGGTGCCCCGCTATTTGGGTTTAGAGCTCCGGTGGTTTACAACTTTGCTGTTAAGGTTTAATCTTTGTTAGTTGAAAAACTGCTTACTGTATAGAACTCATGTTCATGGAAGACAAGGTATTTTTCTTCCTTAGTTAATTAAATTGTTCTTTAAGTTTATTTGACTTAAAAATCAAACTCCATCACATGTAAGTAGTGGCTAACTGAGGCTCCTAAAATGAGAATTGTCAGTTAAGCATGGAGATGGAAATATAAATAAGTCTACGGGGCAGACTAGCGACGATGATGAAAGCTTACTGTTTATTGAGCTTCTGTCTATATATTATCCATTCAACTCAACCTATGGTGTCATTCCCCATTTCATTGCTGGGGAAACTGATGAAGCCAGGGTTCTGTCTTGACTCCAAAGCCAAGGTTCTTTCTGTTTCTGCCACCCACTGAAGCTTGAATGGAGGAGGAGGATGGGGAGGGAAAAAGTATATACATCTCTGTTCAGAGACTGATGCTGATGGATCAGTAATAGCAGACCACGTGCTGGGGCCTACCTTGTGAGACTGTATATATTTCATTCCTATGTGCCTCACCGTGAGAATAACTCTCATCTTGTTCTCAAAGATGATGAAGATGAGGAAGAGGAAGATGAAGAGGAGGAGATCGACGTGGTGACCGTGGAGAAGCGGCGATCGTCCTCCAGCAGCAAGGCTGTCACCACCTTCACCATCACTGTGCGTCCCAAGAGCGCAGCCCTGGGCCCTGGGAGGGCTGCGTCAGGGGAGCTGATCCTCAAACGCTGTGTCCCCATCCACCAGCAGCACAACTATGCTGCCCCGTCGCCCTACGTGGAGAGCGAGGAGGCACCCCCCCAGAAGAAGATCAAAAGCGAAGCTTCCCCACGGCCCCTCAAGAGCGTCCCCCCACCCAAGGCTAAGAGCTTGAGCCCCCGCAACTCTGACTCGGAGGACAGCGAGCGCCGTCGGAACCACAACATCCTGGAGCGCCAGCGCCGCAACGACCTGCGGTCCAGCTTTCTCACGCTCAGGGACCACGTGCCAGAGCTGGTGAAGAACGAGAAGGCCGCCAAAGTGGTCATCTTGAAAAAGGCCACCGAGTACGTCCACTCCCTCCAGGCTGAGGAGCACCAGCTTCTGCTGGAGAAGGAGAAGCTGCAGGCCAGACAGCAGCAGTTGCTAAAGAAAATTGAGCATGCTCGGACTTGCTGAACGCATCTCAGAACTGGACAGTCACTGCCACTTTGCACATTTTGATTTTTTTTTTTTAAACAAACCTTGTGTTGACATTAAGAATGTTGGTTTACTTTCAAATCGGTCCCCCGTCAAGTTTGGATCTGGGGTGGGGAGCAGGACACGAGGGGTCCTACCAAGACCTGCATTGATGGGATGCTGGTGACCCTGGCGGCTTTTCCTGTGCGTCACTTCTGAGACAGCGGTTGAAGCCTGGGACCGTTGGGAGCCTTCTGGGGCTGTTGAAGTCACCTTGTTTGTTCCAAGTTTCCAGACAGAAAGTCATTCCTTCTTTTTAAAATGGTGCTTAAGTTCCAGCCGATGCCACGTAGGGGTTTGCCACTGATACCCCTGGGGAACATTTCTGTAAATACCATGGACACACCTGCCTTTTTGTATACGTCCTGGGTAATGAGAGGTGGCTTTTGCGGCCAGTATTAGACTGGAAGTTCACACCTAAGTACTGTAATACCTCAATGTTTGAGGAGCATGTTTTGTATACAAATATATTGTTAATCTCTGTTATGTACTGTACTAATTCTTACACTGCCTGTATACTTTAGTATGATGCTGATACATAACTAAATTTGATACTTATATTTTCGTATGAAAATGAGTTGTGAAAGTTTTGAGTAGATATTACTTTATCACTTTTTGAACTAAGAAACTTTTGTAAAGAAATTTACTATATATATATGCCTTTTTCCTAGCCTGTTTCTTCCTGTTAATGTATTTGTTCATGTTTGGTGCATAGAACTGGGTAAATGCAAAGTTCTGTGTTTAATTTCTTCAAAATGTATATATTTAGTGCTGCATCTTATAGCACTTTGAAATACCTCATGTTTATGAAAATAAATAGCAATTAAATGATGCAACTTTTTTCCTTCCTTAATAGCAGTGGTTAAACTCTTACCTCTTAAGCAGCAATTGTAAGGAGCACATAATCTAGAGAGGGAACTTGGTTTCCACAGATAAGTCATTTTATACCTGTACAGTCCTGGCTGGGGAGGGGCCATTGTTCCCCTTTGGGAGGATACTGAGCTTAGGAAGGTTATGAGCTTTCTCCCAAATTACACAATATTGATATATTATTGGTGATTATATGTGCTAGCAGTAGCATTGCATAGTTTACAAAACACTTTGCTATCTTGTTGTTTAGTCACTAGGTCGTAACTGACTCTGCAACCCCATGGACTACAGCACTGCAGGCTTTCCTCTCCTTCACTGTCTCCTAGAGTTTGCTCAAATTCTTGTCCATTGAGTCAGTGATGCTATCTAACCATCTCATCCTATGCCACCCTCTGCTCTTTTTGCCTTCAATCTTTCCCAGCATCAGGGTCCTTTTAACTAAACAGCTGGGACATCAGATTCTTTAGAATGAGAAGTATAATTAAGGCCCCGAGTTCTGCAAATTGGTTGTGCTTAGTGTTGGTAACATTTGTCCTATGAGATGATGGCTTTATATTTGCATACAGTATATGTAGTTGGTCTCCAAGAAGAAAGCTCTGGTCAAAATTTACTAAGCTAAGGCATTGTAGCCAAATAAGGATGGAGTTGGTCCCTCCCCTCAAAAAGCTAACTGATGTGTGGTGTGACAACTGTGTGGCCCCGATCAAGTGCCCCATCCCTTCAGGAGAGACACTGGGGTATGAGTGTAGCTCTGTCTGCTTGACACTCCTGATAGTTTGGACTAGCCTGTGGAAGCAGCATTAACCTTTGCAGGTTCTGGAGTCTGTGGAATGGGGATGGCAATGAAGGGCTAGGAGGCAATTTCACAGTTTACCTCATAGGAGGTGATGTCCTTGTTGGGGAGGCGTTCAGCTTCTCAGAATAGAGACTACAAATAAAATACATCTCTTAGGTGATGGCGCTATTCAAGGCCATTTCTCTAAGGTTTCATTCATCTCAGATAGGAGCTTTGTACTAAAAAGACTTCTGCTCAGAAGAAAACGGGTCCAGGAATGAGAAAGGGTTTTGCTTGCCTAGGCCATGTAGGTCTCCAGCTGCTTTGGCCATTTTACAAAGTCCCGTGCAGTTTAGAATTTGAGGTCCTCCCCTGCCCCTGCTGGCTTTCGGCCACATTTCCTAAGAGGCTGGTGGTATTGCCAATGGTCAGACCACGTTGAAATCTTTTTACTCCTTAATGTCCCTCCTTGCCCCCATCCCCACACTAGAAAGTAACACCCTTTGAAAGTCTTTTTTGAATTGTCATTCGAAAAGACTTCCCATCTATTTGCACTTTACTGGCCCCAAATCTCCCTGCAGTCTCTGTATTTTGTCTGTACCCATGAGCCAAGAGACCTCAGATTCTTGAAACTCAACTCAGTCATCCCAATTTCTGTTTGTTGCAATCACATAAGGTGCATACGGAAGTGTTTCAGATGAACTGGAACTCCAGCCCTGGAGGAGGTTAAACCATTGAGATGAATGAGGCCCTAGACTGGCATTCCTACGAGGCTTCATTTTTGCTCTGGCTGCTGGGAATCTCAGAGCCAAATTCCGTCCCGTTCAGAGCCAAATTTTACACACTTAGTGCCCATTCTCTCTTCTAAATGTTTATGATCTATTTTTCATTGTTAGTTTAACGACCTTTTAAATAATGTTCTTTATGTTACCTTAAAGAGAACTTTTTGCTTTAGGTGGATCATAAATATGTATTAAAATATTAAAACTAAAATAAAATACCTCTTATTTGCCATTGGGATAGTGCCACCCAATTTAGCTCTGCAATTATCTAAAAAGTAATTGCTATAGTCACAGAAGAATTGAACCACTCCTTTCAATAACATGAGAGACCCTCTTTGCAATCCAAGAGCAGTTTTGAGACTGTTTGAGAAACCACTCTGTACTGGTTAGATCAATAAATCATAGGACTTGGAGGGATGGTGGAGGTCATCTCGTTGCATTATTTCATTTTATGGAATGGGGTCATGGGATCCCACATCAAATTAGTGGCATATCCTGGGACTGGAGTTTGCTGATAATCAACCCCTTGTTCTTCCCATGCTACTGGCTTCCCCCACACTCACATGATTGCTTCCTTACCTCCTGGCTCACCGATCCATCTACAGAGTGTTTCCATATTAGTCCTAGCTAGCTCACCCTGCACAAAAACTTCCAAAGCTTCCCCACCACTTAGAGCAGTGGTCCCCAACCTTTTTTGGCACCAGGGGTGGATTTCATGGAAGACAATTTTTCCACTGACCGAGATTGGGAGGGATGGTTTCAGGATGATTCAAGTGCATTACATTTATTGTGCATTTTATTTCTAATGCTGCCCCTGACCTGGCAGGAGGTACCAGTCCAAGGCCTGGAGGTTGGAGATCACTGACTGATTAAGTCCAAATCTTCAACCCAGCTCATGAGGCTGCTTCCATCCTGGACACCAGCTCCATCACCCCTCCCCCTCCACAGATACCACTCCTTCCAACCACATGCTCATGGTCTCTCACCTCCGACTTGTCCCACTATTTTCCTTCCTCTTGGGTTACCCAGATTCCGTTTATTGAAATATTTTCCAACCTTGAATGGCAAATGCAACGTCACCTCCTTCAAGGAGCATTTCTCATATCCAAGGTGGAGGGTGGGGGGTGGATGTTCAGCTCCTAATCCCTCATTACCTGTGAAGTGAGAAGAGCTGTCCTCATCACCCTACTGGATGTCCTTGACCATTAAGTGAAAGTTGCTCAGTCGTGTCCAGCTGTTTGTGACTCTGTGGTCTATACAGTCCATGGAATTCTCCAGGCCAGAATACTGGAGTGGGTAGCTGATCCCTTCTCCAGGGGATCTTCCCAACCCAGGGATCGAACCAGGGTCTCCTACATTGCAGGTGGATTCTTTATCAGCTGAGCTACCTCCCTTAAAGCAAGTACAGCATTCTGTACTCTTAAAGCAAGAGGAGCATTCTGTCCTCCTCTGATTCTTCAGCCCTGGCCAGGTGGCTGACAGATGATAGGGCCTTGGCAGAAGCTGGTAGAAGGGCTGATGGCTGAGTAGGCAGCAGAAGAAGGAACGCAGTGAGAAACATTATGGAGTGCCTCCTGCCAACTGGGTTCCCAAGTTCTTGGGCTAACTCCTGTCAAGGAAGCAGATCCACTGGGCATCAGTGAACATTGGAAACTGACTGCTGAAAGTGACAATAAAACACACACGGAGGCTTGTCTTTAGGGAGCCCACAGTCTGGAATCAAGTCCTAGGTGGGAAGTATATATGGTTGATCGAAAATCTGTGAGGGTTTCCGTGGCTGAATCCAGTTCCTCCAGGCTCCTGGTATGGAGCTTGCTATTGGAGGGAGCCGGTTTGCTGGTCTACTGTGGGCCTAAGAAGTCTTTACACTCGTCTTGAGGCCACAGGTCCCCTGTGCTATAGTGACAATGGTTCCAATCCTCCCACCTCTGTGTAGCATCCGAGAGATCATCCACGTTTTTATACCTGAGTCTCACAATTCTCTAGAAGTGCTGGCCGGTTCATTCTATACCTGTGTTGGGAACTGGGTCTTTTGGGTTTGACTCTTTCATCCCCATGATGGCTGTCTTTTGAAAATCCTAATTTGGGTTGGGTTTGGATTGTCTTTAGAGTCAGAGGTTATTATATTTGGAAGCGGCTTACCTGATGGCTCAGAGACCCAGGTTCAGTCCCTGGGTCGGGAAGATCCCCTGGAGAAGGAAATGGCATCCCACTCCAGGATCCTTGCCTGGAGAATTCCATGGACAGAGGAGCCTGGTGGGCTACAGTCCATGGGGTCACAGAGTCAGAGACGACTGAGTGACTAACACTAGAAGCCATTAAGCTCGGTGTCCCATTTCAGAGGTGGAACACTGGATAAGAAAGTAATAGATGGTCTGCTCACTTTTCTTTTTCCTTTCTTCCTTTCTCTCCCTCCCATCCTCCTCCCTTCCTTCTGTTCCTTCTCTCTTTCATTGCAAACATTTACCACCAAGCACAGATCCAGAAGCTTGGGAGACATCAGTGAACAAGAGACAAAACTCTCCCAAATCTATGATTTAGGGAGCTTATATTCTTGGAGAGAGTGACAACAGTAAAAAAAAGAAAGAAAATAATCAACTAAATTAAATAGCATTGAATAAGGTGATGAATGCTGTGAAAGTAGAACAGGATGGAGGAATTCTAAGGTGCCACAGCAGGAGGGAAGAAAGTTGCAGTTTAGAGTAGAATGATCTGGAAGTTTCCCAGGAGCTGAGGGGCAGGGCTGGCGGAGAGCAGCCTGGGGCACAGTTGTGGCCTCAGTCTTCCCAGTTCAAGGCTCTTCCTTCTGCATCTTCCTCTGGATGTCTGCAAAGTTGCCCCAATAACGTCTTCTGTCCTCCCCCAAAGGGAAGCAAGAGAAAGCCGTAGTTGAGTGTGATCTAGAGTTAAAGCATCCGGTTTGAATCTGACTCTCACAGAAAAGCTCTGAGCTGTGTAGTTTCCCCACAGGCACTTTAGGGTTGAAGGCACCATGTACTTCGCCTGGGCTTCTGGGGGATTTCAGAAATCAGCTAACACCTGGCACGTGGAATAGTGCCTGGTGCATGCTGGGAACGATGTACGTCTATTCAATAATCTGATTTCTTGTTAACAGAAACCTTCCTTTCTCCATTTTCCTAGTATGTTACTAGGGCAAAGAATCTTTTTATTTTTTTTTTTAAACCAAAAACCTTTGCTGGTAGAACAAATTCACAAGCCTGTGCTTAACAAGAACTTTGCAGACTTTTCTTCCTCAATAGAGGCCTTACAAAACCTGAAAACGGGTACCTTGGAAACAAATGAATGTGAGCTTTGAAGCCTATTTTAAGACGAAGCCTAGGAATTTGAGTGTGGCAGAACATCGACGCCTTCTACAATGGTTTATTAGTTTTCCTTACTTGTAAAGGAAATCTCTTCATAGACCACTGACCAGAGTTACCTGATCTCTTTTGATATTGGCGTATCCTGCTACAAGACATTCATCCTGAAACCTTTGACCAGGAGAAGTAACAGAGCCTTTTTATGGCTGAAACAGACAAACCTATGGTACAATGCATATCGGGAGAACACACACAGCACATACTCCTGTGTTAAACACAGTTGGGGTGCTGTGAAATGTGGCCTAAAGAGGCAAGGTGAAATCAACTTTCTTCTGCCTTTCAGCAGCCCCAAGAATTTCAGCAGGCTTTGGGGAGGTGGTGTGCAAGAGATAAGTCTATTTTTTCACAAATCCGTAGCTTGTTACCCATTGAATTTTGGATCTTATGTTACTGTCCACTATTTTCCTGAAGGGGGCCATGAAAGCAGTCCTTTCACCCCACAGAATGATGTTACCTGTGGGCTGGGAGGCAGCTCTGGGAAATAAAAATACTTGTTTTGGGCTTGGATCTTAGCTCAGTTATTCACTATTTGCAGTCTTGGCACAGGAGGTAAGCGATTGGTTCTCTATTGTCTTGTCTGGAAGTGAAAGGGGTGGGAGTTGGTGATTTCCAAGGCTCCATTTCAGTTCTTCTTCTGTTTTTTTAATCTTTTGATAATTTTGTATTTTGCTTTTTTTTTCCTTTTCTTTTTAGCAGCACCATGCACAAAGATCTTCCCCTACCAGGGATCAAACCTGTGACCCTTGCTTTGGGAAAGAGGGGTCTTAACCTCTAGACTGCCAGGGAAGTCCTTCTTTCAGTTCTGAGGAGAGTCATTGAATCTTGGGAGTGCCTGAAGCCTTGAATTGCTACAAATATCTGCAGTGCTCGGGAACCTTCTCCAGTCTCCAGGAAGCTCTGGGTGAGAAGCAGGACTAGGCTCTACCATTTACTCAGTCTGTGGCTGAGGGTAAGTCACCTCCCTCTGCCTCTCACTTTCTGTAACTCTCAAACAACAATAGTAATTATCACCCCCAAGGTTCTAATAAGGAATGCCATACAGTATATGAAGAATGGGACAGCATTGTGGAAGCTGGGGAGTCTTCTATGAGTTCCTATTGCCACAGTCAGCTCTTGTTCAGCATGTGCTTCTTACTTCATTGTTTGCTTTCTGGATTCATCTCTAAGTAGGTTTCCCCCAGCTAGGATACACCTTTAAAGGCAATAGGCACATCTCTGATTGCTCTGCTCCATGGTACCTTTAACAAGTAACTGTCCCATAATATTCAATAATTATTACCAGCGAAAAGACTTGACTCATTGTTCACAGCCAGCTAGAGATTCTCAATTTGTGCAACTGGATACACAGGCTTGTCTCATCTGGAACTAGAGGAAACGATGATGAATCCAATTCTTAATTGGGTTGCTCAAATGAAAGCACAATATGATAACAGACAGCTAATACCTTGAATATTCGCTTGGGTTGCTGTAGCCACTTTTCTTTGGCATAAAGCCAAGAAGAACAGGGAATTTATACAGATACTAGAGATCTGAAGATGCTCAAACTATAGTTAAGAGGCATCTTTTTGATAAGGAGGGCAGGGTTGAGAGCAAAGTTTACTATTGTAAATGGTTGGTTTGCATTTGGATATGAAAGTAGATCTTTCTAATCCTAAATTGGTCCTTCTTCTGAATTCCCTGAACTAATATGTTATAGTCTCTCTTGAGGGAGAAACATCTTTCTACTAGAAACCCTGTTCCCCAAACATCTCATTAAAATAATTAAAATAACAAAGTTGGAGGTTTTCTCCGTGTCTTCCGGGTTGTTGTCTTGTAAACTTCCGGGATGGCTGTGAAGGCATTTCATTTGACAGTTCTGGGAAATCACTTCTCTTTGGAAATTCCTCTGGGTAATATAAGTGCGCATGTCATTTAGTCACTGAGGTCTGAGCCTCTGTTACCCTTGGCTGCATGTGTGTGGAGGCAGCTGTGTTGTATGTGGCTGTAGGCTCCTCTGGTTGGGCAATCCCAGGAGGACTTTTTTCTTGTCCACTGTGACGAACCACAACGTGAACATGTTGGAGCAAAGAAGCAGCATTTAGCTCAAGTGCAAATTAAGCCCCAACTTCGTTGGAGGCATGGATGCTGAGGGCTGGGTAATTGGAGTAGAACCCACTATGGAAGGCTTACTGTGGTGCTCACTGCCATTCACATGCTGTCTCCACAGTGTTTTCATTTAAGAAGGAGAAGTCCTTTTTTTTGAGAGTTGGCCTATAAAGAAAGCTGAGCACTGAAGAACTAATGCTTTTGAACTATGGTGTTGGAGAAGGACTCTTGAGAGCCCCGTGGACTGCGAGGAGATCCAACCAGTCCATCCTAAAGGAAATCAGCCCTGAATATTCACTGGAAGGACTGATGCTGAAGCTGAAACTCCAATACTTTGGCCACCTGATGTGAAGAATTGTCTCATTTGAAAAGACCCAGATACTGGGAAAGATTGAAGGTGGGAGGAGAAAGGGGCAACAGAGGATGAGATGGTTAGATGGCCTCACCGACTCAATGGACATAAGTTTGAGTGGACTCCGGGAGTTGGTGATAGACAGGAAAGCCTGGTGTGCTGCAGTCCATGGGGTCTCAAAGAGTTGGACATGACTGAGTGACTGAACTGAACTGAGCCCTTTTGCAGGGATGTGCTATCTTCCCCTACCCCCATCCCCCGCCTTTACCTAGCGTGATTGACTGGTCCCAGTCGGCCCATGACTGTCCCAGTTTTAAAGCTGAAAGTCCTGTGTCCCAGTAAACACTCAGTCTCTAGGCACACCGGAGTGGAGAGTTCCCAGTGCTAACCCTAACCCACACGCCCTCAGTGCTTGCTGTGCCCTCACTGCAGGTTGGGACCAGCTTGGCCAGCCTAGCTGGGTAGGCCTGGAGGCTGAAGTTGGGACCCCCACTGCACACACCCTGAGGGCTCAACCAGCCTTGCAGAGTTCAAGGGCCTGGCAAGCAAAGATGGGCTGGAAAAAGTATTGCTCTGGTCTCCAAGCACTGGTGTTGAACTCTGGAACCTCTGCTAGGTGACCTAGAATGAGTCATCCTGAGTTTGTGGAAGGAGGAGAAATCTCTCTTTTCCTTTGGAGACGCTGTCAACCAGGAATGGGAAGATGGGAGAGTAACAAAGGCCGGGGACCCACATCTGGCTGGCTGGCCTCCTCTACTTCTCTCAGCCTCTGGGTCTCCTTCAAGATAACGATAACACTAATAATAGTGCTGATAATAAAAGTGCTGTGGAGGCTTGACCATGATGCTGGCTTCCGTTTTCTAGTCTGGCCCTCTTGTATCCCCTTTATTCCTCAGGTCTTTGCAAGGAGCCAAAGGAGCAATTTTTAAGTCACCAAATAATTCCAAGCTGTGAAGGGATGGCCTTCCTGAAGCTGTCTGCGGATGGGCTGGTCCCAGAGATGGCCCGGGACACAGGGCGTAAAATCCTCCCCAAGACCCAGTGGAGAGGCGCTCTCTGTTTCATCAGAGAAGCTGCAGTTCAGGCACCTAGACAGGGCTTGGGGCTTCGTTCCCTGGGTTGAAGACCCTGTGATGAAATTGCTGTTAACGTCATCTGTGAGATTCACGACTGCTGGCCTGGAGTTTCCTTTTTATTAACAGTTGTGAAACCATTTTAGAGAAGTCTGTTGGGGCTGTGGAGGGTGGGTGGAGAGAGGATGGCATTCCTGAGGATTTGAAGGTGGGTTCTTTCACAGAATGAACGAGAGGGCAAGTCAAATAGACCTTTTGAAAGTGAAAGTGTTAGTCACTAAGTTGTGTCGACTTTTTGCGACCCCATGGACTGTAGCCCACCAGGCGCCTCTGTCCGTGGGATGCTCAAGGCAGCAATATTGGAGTGGGTTGTCATGCTCTCCTCCAGGGGATTTTCCCAACCCAGGGATCGAACTCAGGTCTCCCCATTGCAGGCAGATTCTTTACTATCTGAGCCACCAGGGAAGACTTTAGGCACCTTTAAAAGAGATGTTTACATGTATTTAGCTTTGGGGAGTCACCCTCAGTTAACTCCCAGGGATCAATAGTTTCCACATTCTGAAAATCCTTATTCAAGGGGCACAAGTGCCCAGCTGAAGATCCTCCCTTCCCAGGCCCCCTGAAGGGGAAAGGGTCTGTCATGTTAATGACATGTGCATATTATTAAGAGAAGGGACAAAGCGCCTGGAGCTTGGGAATGAGAGTTGATCTGGGGACTCTTCAATATGCAGATGATACCCTTATTATAAATCTGATCCTGGAAGGCTCTGGGAGAGTCAGCCCGTAAGTGCAGAATGGCTGCAATGTGGGGGTTCCTTCTCCACATCCCAACCTCCTCTGTAAAATGCTACTGCGATGCCTGATCACAGAATGGGTTCTGAAGCTGAAATACAATGTTGCTTTGATTCCTTGGAGTTAGGGGATTACAGAATGCCAGGCTCCCCAAGTCTCCTGAGCCATGTAATATTTGCTTTCCTGTACTAGGGCTCCATAGCAAAATGTAAAGCATTCAATGCCATTCTATTCAACCCTTTCAGGAATGGGACCTGTGGGCAGGTGAAGGAGATGAAGGGCTGGTGGGGAGAACAGTCACGGCTGCAGAAGACTCTGACCATCACCTGGGAAGGAAGATGAGATGTGAATGCAGATAGTTTTCAGAGACTTGGGGTTGTCGGATGCCCAAGAGAGCCTTCCCGTAAAGGAGATGGTATGCAAAGGTAGCCCTAAAGATGGGTCATTGGCATGAAGGGGAAAGGCAGGAAGACCATTCTGGGTTGAGGGGCAGCCTGAGTGGAGCTGCATGGCAATATGAATGGAGTGTGGTTAGGGTACAAGTGCATCCTGGGGCAACAGGTGTGATGGATGTGTGAAGTCTAAGGACCACCTCCATGCAATGGGGAACCTGCCATGGGGTCTGAGGAGAGGGACTCAATTGGGTCTCACCTGACTCTGGAAGAACATATGAGCATATTTAGTTCAATTCATTTCAGTCACTCAGTTGTGTCTGACTCTTTGTGACCCCATGGACTGCAATGCGCCAGGCCTCCCTGCTCATCACCAGCTCCTGGAGCTTGCTCAAACTCATGTCCATCAAGTTGGTGATGCCATTCAACCATCTCATCCTCTGTTGTCCCCTTCTCCTCCCACCTTCAATCTTTCCCAGCATCAGGGTCTTTTCTAAAGAGTCAGTTCTTCACATCAGGTGGCCAAAGTATTGGAGCTTCAACTTGAGCATCAGTCCTTCCAGTGAACATTCAGGACTGATTTCCTTTAGGATGGACTGGTTGGATCTCCTTGCAGTCCAAGGGACTCTCAAGAGTCTTCTCCAACACCACAGTTCAAAAACATCAATTCTTCTGCATTCAGCTTTCTTTGTAGTCCAACTCTCACATCCATACATGACTACTGGAAAAACCATAGTTTGACTAGACAAACCTTTGTTGGCATATATTTAAGCCATACAAAATTACCCTGGATGGTGCTTGTCAGCTTCAATAACTAGTAATCATTGTGCTTGCTGCTCTTGGGGGGCTCCCCAGCACTCTTGAACTTTGTGGGAGGAGCGCAGACTTTTGAGAGCCTCAGAATTGGCTCAGCGAGGCCACTGTTCACAGTTTCTTCTACGTCAAGCCTTGTTGATCTTGTGTTTTCTCTCTTCCCTCCACTCATCTTCCTACACCCAAAGCCCACACATCTTTCAGGAACCAGCTTTAAGGTCTCTCCTTCACAAAACTTCACACTGCAGACTTGTCTTCCCAGCCTCTAACCTCACCCGGTGCTTTTCCAGTATCACTTTGGGTTTGGGAAATGAAGGTAACTCCCTTCCTCCCAACTATGGTCACTATGAAAAAAATTAGCCAGTGAAGTATAAAAGAGAAACAAAAATATCACTAGTAACCCACCCTTCAGAGAGAACAACTATTAAAATGCTGGTGTACATCTTTCTAGATTTTTCCATAAACACACAAATGCATATGAATATGCCTGCTTGTTTTGTATCATTTTTAGGTCATGGATTATTTTTTTATTATGTATTTGGGTCTTGTCTCTCTTACTAGGGGTAAGGGGTTCTCTGGCTTTTGTTCTGTATTCTAGAATGAATTTTGCACATAGTAGGCAAGCAGTAAGTGATGAATGAATGATTGAACATGTCTTTCTATACTGTGTGTGCATGCATGCTCAGTCACTCGGTTGTGTCTGACTCTTTGTGGCCCCATGGACTGAAGCCCACCAGATCCTCTGTCCATGGGATTCCCCAGGCAAGAATACTGGAATGGGTTGCCATTTCCTCCTCCAGGGTATCTTCCTGACCCAGGGATCGAACCAGTGTCTCCTGTACCTCCTGCCAATCTGCACTGGCAGGCAGATTCTTTTACTACTGAGCCACCTGGGAAACTCCTCTCTATACTGTATCTTTCTGTAAAATGAAGGTTTTGGATTGTTATGTCTAAAGTCATTCTTGTTCCCATAATCTGTAGATTTCTGGTCTTTCCATGTCTGTGGTGGATGAAAGAATCTTCTTGAAATTTGGTTGCTGGGTATGTTCCTTTTAGCACTAACATTATTATGTCCCCAAACTAAAAGGAGATCAAACAATGACTACATGCATTCACACTGTGTCCATACGAAATCTAAAAACCACCTGGATTGGTGGGGACAGTTCTCTCTCTTTTTTTTTTTGGTCTTACCTAACATGACAGATTTTGGGATATCAGCAGACACTTAGACTCTGACAAAAACAAATTTTGGCGGGGGCGGGGGGTGGGGGAGGTCATTGCGCTGGGTGCTTTGCTGTACATGTGCTTTTTCTAGGTCCAGTGAGCAGGGGCTACTTTCATTGCTGTATATGGACTTCTCATTGCAGTGGTTTCTCTTGCTGCAGTTCTCAGATTCTAGAGCACAAGCTCAGTACTTGTGGCGCATGGGCTTAGTTGCTCTGAAACATGTAGGATCTTCCTGGACCAAGGATTGGACCATGTCTTCTGCTTTGGCAGGCAGATTTCTATCTACCTACCATACCACTAGAGAAGTCCAAAAACAAATTGCTTTGAATGCTATGGGTTTCTTATTTCTTCTGATCTGCAGCACTACCTACCAATAGCCTACACGGCACCTTTGCATGAATTAGAGAAAGGCTTCTTCTCCTCTCCACTCGTGGCTCAGACAGAAAGAAGCTGCCTGCAATGCGGGAGACTCAGGTTCGATTCCTGTGTCAGGAAATACTCCTGGAGAAGGAGTGACAATCCACTTCGGTATTCTTGTCTGGTGAATTCCATGGACAGAGGAGCCTGGAGGGCTATACTTCCATGGGGTCTCAAAGAGTTGGATACAGTTGAGTGACTAACATATTCACTTTCCTCTCCTCTCTAGGCAGATGCAGGCCACATTGGCTGCATGTCTTGGTGAACAGAATGCAGCTGGATATCAACTCCCTACTCCAGGCCCACCCCTGGCCCCGGGAGGGTACCTCTTGGGTAGAACACAACGTGAACAATTGTACCAGCAGTCCTGGTGCAGAGTACCTCAAAGAACTGAAAATACCAGCTAAATGTTTTACATTTCTGTTCAGGATTTTTGTTTAAACGAAGAAAAATAAGCTGTAAATGACAGAAACCATAGCATTTGTGGGCTCACATAACAATAAAGTTTATCACAGGGTAAAGACACTCTGTGCGTCTCCTCCTGGTGATCCCTCTATCTGGAGGCTACCCTGTCCCCCCCTTTCTCAACACCACCATTCTTCTAGGCTCAGCTCATAGGCTGTCTCTTCCACAAAGCCCTCTGTGACCCATGTTGTTGGAATTCATCGAAACCTCTTCTGCGCTCCCTTACAACCACTCCACCCTCTTCTGCTGTGTGCATCTCATGTTTCACGTTGGGTGTTTGGTGATTTGTTTACATAGTGGCCAGGCACCCTGCTGGGCCTCAAGTTCATCATCATTAAAATAGAGATAATAGACTACATCTTCCAAGTTCCTCAATAAGTACTATGAATATCCCAATGAAAATATGTATCTTTTGCTATCTGTGAAACTCCTAGAGAAGAGTCACAGTCTTCTTTGATCTCTGGATTCACTAAATCCACATGATGCTAAAGATTATATATATATTTTATATATCTATATATGTTTTAGTCACGCCACTTGGCTTGCATGATGTTAGTTCCCTGATCAAGGATCGAGCATGCACCATCTGCAGTGAAAGTGTGGAGTCCTAACCACTGGATTGCCAAAGAATTCCTGATGCTGAACCTTTCCAAGGCTTCCCAGGTATTTCTAACGTCCACCAAAGAATGAGAACCACGGTAACATGATAGAGCCGAGGCTTCATGGCAGGAAGCACGGGCCTGTTCACTAGAGCAGAGCTGGTGGGGTGAACACGGGGGCACATACAGAGCAGCTTAGAGCCTCAATCATGAACCATCAGAGGCTCCAGTGATTGTGCGGTATCTCCCAGTGGCTCTGGGGACTGCAGAGGGCAAAGCCCTCTCTTTCCATTTCAGATCTAGAGGCACACACAGACTTAAAGTAAGGAGATCGAAAAAGGTATTCCATGCAAATGGAGATCAAAAGAAAGCTGGAGTAGGGGAATTCCCTGACAGTCCAGTACTCAGCACTGGGCACTTTCACTGCGGGGCCTGGGTGCAGTCCCTAGCTGGGGAATTAAGATCCTGCAAGCCATGCAGCTAAGCCAAATAAGAAATAAAAACTAGGGTAGCAAAACTCATATCAGACAAAACAGATTTTAAAATAAAGCCTGTTACAAGAGACAAAGAAGGACAGTACATAATGATCAAGGGATCAATTCAAAAAGATATAATAATTATAAAAAATATTTGCACCCAATGAAGGAGCACCTCAATATAATAAGGCAGATGTTAGCAGACTTAAAAGGAGAAATTGATAGAGACCTGGGCCATAACCTTGGGAAAACGAATTGCTTTCTCCTGTCTGCTCGAATGTGTTGCAGTGCCGTCCAGGAAAGGGAGGCATTTGTCAGGCTTGACCAAGAGCACAAATGGGGGCCCTATCTTAGCTTGCCCTTTTCACCTCTCCTCACCAGCCTTTTCCTGCATCTAGTGGGCATGTCCCCTTGGGCCCTGTGAGAAGGAGTGTGACTAGGGTAGGGCTAAGTGCCTGGATCTGAAGGGGGCTCCAGGTGGAGGGGGCTCAGACCAAGTACTTAGGAACCTTTAATCAGCTGTCTGATCTCTCACACGGAGCCCATAGACAGCTCATGCTTCCACTGTGCCTCAGTTGGTAAAGAATCTGCCTGCAATGGCAGGCAGGAGACCTGGGTTTGATCCCTGGGTTGGGAAGATCCCCTGGAGAAGGGAAAGGCTACCCACTCCAGTATTCTGGCCTGAAGAATTCCATGGACTGTATAGTCCATGGGGTCACAAAGAGTCAGACACAATTGAGCAACTTTTTCACTTTTAATTTTCACTGCAAGGCTGGTCATCTCATCCATGGCCGGGACCTCCAGGGAGGTGCCAGGGCTTCTCTGTTGAGGCCCTCCTCCACCTCCATCAGCCCCCTTGCTGGTCATCAGCTCGCCTGGATGCTTGGCTCACAAGTTTCCTTGCTGCTCTGCCCCTTGCAACTACTTCAGGCAGCCTGCCCTTTTCCTGGCACTCTGATCACTCAGGCCCCATTCAGAGAATGCCTGCTGTCAGACAGCTTTGTCATTCTGTTCACACCGTCTTCCCCCCCCCATGAACTGTGAGCTTCTGAAGCTCAGGAAACATGTCCTAGTGACTATTCTTTGCGGGACAGAAATGAAACATTGTTCTTTCCAAGTTTTGCCCAGGTTCCCTCCGCTGTGTGGCTCTGGGTGCAACAGCATTTAGAGCTATAATGAGAAGATGTGACTCGGACCCCATCCTCCATTTGAGGGCCAGTTTAACATCTCGGGTTGAGAGCATAGGTTCTTGGGTGAGAACACCTGGGTGTGTTTTCTGGATTTCTTTTTAACGCTGAACCTATTATTCATCTTTGCGAGCCTCAGTTTCCACTCCGGGAAAATAGGAATAAAAACAGTATTTAGCGCTTTGGTTTTCTTGTGAGGAGTAAGTGAATTAATATGGGACTTCCCAGGTGGCACAGTGGCGTAGTACAGGAGATTCAAGAGACCGGGGTTTGATCCCCGGGTCAGGAAGATGCCCTGGAGAAGGGAAAGGCTACCCACTCCAGTATTCTTGCCTAGAGAATTCCACAGACGGAGGAATCTAATCACCTCTGAGCTGGGTGGAGGTGATTCCCATAGGATAGGTGGAGAAACTGAGGTCAAGCCCAGGAAAGGTGTTGGCAGAGGTGGGGAGAGGATGCAGGTTTCCAGCCCCTCTGGCTCCCACTGAGTCCTCCTCTGCTGGAGTTTGAGGCTTCTTTAGGGGCTCAGATGGTGAAAAAAAAAGCCGCCTGCAATGCAGGAGACTGGGATTGATCCCTGGGTTGGGAAGGGGCCCTGGAGAAAGGAATGGCTACCCACTCCAGTATTCTTGCCTGGAGAATTCCATGGACAGAGGAGCCTGGTGGGTTACAGTCCATGGGATCGCAAAGAGTCAAGCAACTGAACGAATTTCACCTTCACTAAATGAGTTAATACAGTGAAAAGGCCCATAATAAACATTTAATGATGGTGAAGAATGATTTTTTTATCATTAAAAAAGAAAAAAAACTTCTAGTCCATTTAGGTAAGAGATTCCAGGAAAACCCCGAACAGACATGGCCAGTCCTGAAGAATCGATTCCCTTGCCACCCCTCACCCACCCAGTCCTCCTCTGGTCCAGGTCTGCCTTCCATCTTGGCACCAAGCTTGGAGCCTCTGGGGCACGTGTGTGTGTGTGTGTGTGTGTGTGCGCGCGCGCGCATGTGGGGAGGATGCTTTCAGCTTTTTCTTCCTCTCCTCTGAACTGGGGGTCATTTAAGCTCTCAGGAGTTATGACCTCGCCTGTAACAGGCCGCGATTGTTCTAACCTTACAGATTGCAAGGAGGTTAAATGAAATAAAGGATCTCAGGGTGATGCAGAGCATCACAGGGATGGAAGAGGTTATTGTTACCCAATAGCTCAGCTCAAATGATAAAGAATCGGCCTGCAGTGCAGGAGACCCCAGTTCGAGTCCTGAGTTGGGAAGATCCCCTGGAGAAGGGATAGGCTACCCACTCCAGGGAAGCCTGTCCATGGCTCGGATGGTAAAGATTCTGCCTGCAATGCAGAAGCCCTGGGTTTGATCTCTGACTTGGGAAGATCCCCTGGAGGAGGGCATGACCACCCACTTCAGTATTCTTGCCTGGAGAATCCCCCATGGACCAAGGAGTCTGGAGGGCTACAGTCCATGGGTTTGCAAAGAGTTGGACGTGACTGAGCGACTAAGTACAGCTCACTTGATTTGCCTAATCACCTCTGTGCTGGGTGGAGGTGATTCCAATTTGACATGACAGGTGGAGAAACCGAGGTCAAGCCCAGGAAAAGTGCTGGCAGAGCTGGGGAGAGGATGCAGGCTTCCAGCCCCTCTGGCAGTCACCGAGTCCCGCTCCGCTGGGGTTTGAGGCTTCCCTGGTGGCTCAGATGGTAAAAAGCCGCCTACAATGTGGCAGACCTGGGTTCGATCCCTGGGTTGGGAAGGTCCTCTGGAGAAGGGAATGGCTACCCACTCTGATATTCTTGCCTTCAAAATCCCATGGACAGAGGAGCCTGGTGGGCTATATTCCATGGGGTTGCAAAGAATCGGACACAATTGAGCATGCACTAACACTTTTTTTAAACACTGGCCTTTGTGCTCCAGGAGTCTGGTTGGTTAGAAGCAGCCCCAGGCATTCACTCTCTGGGGGAGCCTTGGGTGTACCCCTTCGCAGGGACTCAGAGTCTGCACTTGTCCTGGGAGCTGGGAGCTGGTCCACCCGGCCTGTGAGCTACGGCGGTGGGGCTGGGCCGGTGTCTCTCTCTGCCTCGCCACAGGGGCCAGGCTCTAATCACTTTCTTTAGAGGCCTTTGTGCAGCCCATTCTTTCATTCCAGGCCGACACAATGCAGGGGTGAGCTGAGGTCAGATTTTCAACCTTCAGCTCTGGATTTCCTGTCTTTTGTGGGGTGGAGGACAGATTCTGCCACCCGGCTTCCTGTCATCTCAGCACTGGGAGCTCTGGCTCCCTGGCGCCAATGTGCCCTGGGAGACTGGGAAATGCTCCTGGGAGGTGAAGAGGGAGGACTGGCCCCCGGGTCCTGGTGCTCAGACACGCACACTGGCTCCTGCTGCTGGACACCAAGCACTTCTCTTGTGTTGTTTAGTTGCTCAGTGTGTCTCACTCTTTGCAGCCCCAGGCTCCTCTGTCCATGGGATTTCCCAGGCAAGAATACTGGAGTGGGTTGCCATGCCTTCAACCAGGGGATCTTCCCGACCTAGGGATCGAACTTGTGTCTCCCGCACTGGCAGGCAGATTCTTAGGTCTTTGGGAAAAACTTCTTGTGAGATTTCGGCTAGCATTGTCAAGGCCGCTTGGAAGGCTGTATGTTAAAAACCAAACCAACCTTTGTATGAAACAGTGCTCGATGGGTACCAGTCTCCTTTGCTTTTTTCTCAGCCCAGATTAGGGAACAGGAAGGGCTGAGGAATGGTCCCCAAGAAGACAAGGGTTAAGAAGTGAAGTCTTTCAGAGACCACGCTGTGCTTCAGGGGAAGAACAGGGGTTTGCAGACGAGGTGGGTGGAGGGGAGGGTAACCGTTTCCAAGGGCTGCCACAAGTACCAGAGGCTGGGTGGCTGAAAGCAACAGAAACTTCTTTCTCACACTCTGGAGACCAGACGTCTGAAGTCAAGGTGTCGGCGCAGCCTTGCTCTCTCCTGTTCTCTGGGGGGGACTGTCCAGGCCTCACTCCCACCTCTGCTGATGGCTAGCAATCCTCTGCATTCATTGCCTGTAGGCATCTTTACTTGGCCTTCTCTCTGAATCTCCACGTCTCCGCATGGCCATCTCCCCTCCGTGTCTGTGGCCAATTTTCCTTCCCCTTATAAGGACACCAGTCATATCGGATTAGGGAATCCGTCTACTTTGGTGTGGCCTCATCTTAACTAATCACCTCTACAATAATCCTATTTCCAAATAGGGTCACATTCTGAGGTTCTGGGGCTTAAGGGTTCAACATGCCTTCTGCGGGCGGTGGGATGGGGGGGGCACACATCAACCCGGGAACAGGCGGGCGCAGGTCACTGAGCTTCTATTTACCATCTGCTCTGTGCTAGGCCGTGTGCCTGCTTGGGGGCCATAGGGATGCACAAGACAGTCTTTGCCCTCAGGAAACTTACAGCCTCCAAGAAACTTAGGAAACTTACACCCTCTTGTAAGAGACAAGGGAGGAAAACCTGCTATAATACAGTACTAGACCAGCCGGTGGGGACGTAAACTGTGCAGCCACTGTGGAAACTAGCACAGAGTTTTCTTAAAAAGCTAAAAATAAAACTACCTCATGACCCAGCAATTCCACTCCTGTGTATATATCCAAAAAACCCCCAAAACACTGATTTGAAAAGACCCATGCACTCAGTGTTCATCGCTGCATTATTTATAATAGCCAAGGCATGCGAGCAAACTTTCCATCAACAGATGAATGGATAAAGAAGATTTGGTATATATATAGATGGAATACTACTCAACTATAAAAGAGAATGAAATTTTGCCATTTGCAGCAAATAAATGGACTTGGAGGGCATTATGATATGTGGAATAAGTCAGGCAGAGATAGACAATTACTGTGTCATATCACTTATACGTGGAATCTAAAAAGTTCAAAACGCTAGTGAATATAACAAAAAAGAAACAGACTCACAGATGTCTATAACAAACTAGTGGTTACCAGTGGAGCAGGAGAAGCAATATAGGTGTAGGGGATTAAGAAGTATGAAGTATTTTGTATAAAATAAGCTGTAAGGATATATTACACAGCACCAGGAATAGAGCCAATATTTTATAATAAATGGATTATAACCTTTAAAAATTGTGAATTACTGCATTGTACACCTGTAACTTGTATAATATTGTACAGCAACTTTACTTCAATTAAGAAAAAAAATAGTTTGAGCAATCCTAGGAATGGATTGAAAGCAAGGTAACAAGGGATTGAGGGATCTCATAAAGGTGTTCACCATCCCACCTGGTGACAAGAGAGGGGAGCCTTTCTGAAGGGAGTGACATCCTGCTGAGGAGAGCCGGTGACTCAGGAGGGACAAGAATGGGAAAGATGTGTTTTTCAGATTCCAAGAATACTGTGTGAGATCAAATCTGCCAACAGACTCAGGAAAACCTCAGAAGTCCTGGGGGCGAGGGAGGTTTCTAACAGCTGATGTGGGTCAGGGAGCATCTTTCTCTAACATCTCCTTTCTTTTCCAACTGCCCCAACCGCCTGCCCTCCAGCCCAGACCCCAGGAAGAAGGGTCAGTAGGCACCTGTGTGATGCTTTCGTTGTCCCTCTGTCCCTGGATCCCCAGGTGAGAAAGAAAAACCAACACTCCAGGAGCTGGATGTGATGTTTTTAACTGTTCTCGTGAATTCTTTTGATTCTTTTCTGGGACTTGTGGATCATGACTCACGCAGTGTGAAACTGAGTGGTACCTATACCTGGAAATAGAGTGTGGACTTGGAGGGGTGGTGGGAATGGGGTCCCTGGGGACAGAGCGGAGCACAAGGGCCGCCCAAGGCCTGGGACCAGAACAATCCATGGCTGGTGCTCTTGACTGGCTCATCTTTGGCATCTTCCCACAGAGGAACCAGGTGACTGTGGGCTTGGCTCAGGAGTTGTTCAATGAGACTGCAGATCCATCACTGCAAAATCGAAAACACAAACCATTTTACTCAAAAATGTGTTTAATTGAGGCAGCCATCAAATACCCCTGGGAATGTCTCTTGCCTAAAATTTTGCATCTTCTTTTTTTTTTTTTTCCTGCTTTCCCCACCCTTGCAAAGACCTTTCAAAGATGGTGCAGCGTGGATTCTCACCCAGGCACTTCCTGGCTGGCAGGATGAAACTTTGTTCCCATTTTCCAGTGAGGAAGTCGAGGTAGGTCATGTGACTTTCAGTCCAGATTCGCAGGGAGGCTTCCACCTCCACACCTGGGGATCTTTCACCTGTGCTGCTGAAATCTCCTCAACGAATCAGCCCCCACCCCGCACCTACCTTTCACATAATCTGGCTGCCCAGCTTTGGCTGACCCTCATGAATTCTGGTTGGGATGGAGACAGTCCAGCTAGGCTTCTCTAGACGGAGCTGGCAGGTAGCCTGGGTGAATCAGAGGCTCTGATTTCAGCCTGGATGGGCCCACTCTGCCTCTCCCTGGCTCTTTGATCACAGCCAAGTTCCTTAACCTCTCCATGTTTCTGTTTCTTCATCAGTAACGGGGACTAATACCACCTACCTCTAGGATTATTATGAAGATTACATAAGTTGATACACACAGATTTCTTGGAGGTGATTCTTGGCATCTAGGAAGTCCCATATAATGTGTGTTCTTTTTTTTTTAAAGTCCCTAATGTCATGAAGAACTTTGAAAATCCAACAGTGGGGAGCCAGGTGATGGGCCCATAACCACTCTTCTCTGACTCAGTAGGAAGCTAGCAGATAACTTAGGTTGCACTCTGTTGGGTCTTTCATCATGAACACTGCATGGTCCAGGTTCTAGAGGCAGGAGATCTAGATTCCAAAGTCATCATCTCATGGTGCTAGAGCTACTTACTGACCTTCTCATTCGAAAGTTTGCCTGGTTAGAATGTGTGCTCTCCCGGGTAGGGCCCTATTTTATTCCTTTCTGAATTTTCAGGCCCTGATCGAGAACCGGGAAGGAAGAAATGCTCATTCTATGCTTACCTCTGGAATACTGTTTCCTACTTATTTTTGGCTGTCTCTTCATCTGAAAACAGTTTTGTAGCAGCATTCTCTACAGAGAGAATGAAAAGATAATACAGTCTTTTGTCTAGCATAGAATGGCTAGTCATTAAAAAAAAAAAATTATTTGTGCTTTAGGAAGTATCCATTTCATAGTTGTCAGTTTTGAAAAGACTTCCATCATATATCTTTCGTAGATGCCCTGTGAGATCTCAAGATAGCTCTGTGCAAGCATCAGTCTCTCAGTCACGAACGACTCTCGCGACTGTTGCCTGCCAGACTCCTCTGTCCACAGGATTCTGGAGCTGATAGCCACCCCTTCTCCGGGGGATCTTCCCAACCCAGGGAACAAGCCTGGGTCTCCTGCACTGTAGGCAGATTCTTTATTGTCTGAGAGACATCAGGGAAGCCCGGCCCTGTGCAAGAACAAATCTTAGCTATTCTTTGAATTGACAAGTTTCATGAACAAGTTTCTCATCAACACCTTGGTGTGATGGTGTGGGGTTAAGTTTTAGGCTATGTTTGTGGTCAGTATTTCATATCAATTTCCCCTGAGCTGGATTGTAAAAATGCCTGTGACCACTGCACAGCCATCAGAATCAAAGGAAAGCAAGAACAAGCTGGAGTGAGACGGGCAGTATTCTAAATCATTCACTGCAAAAGAACTTACTCTTGCAAATTTTATCAAATCAGGTGAGGCTGTTGCAAAGGCTCTGGAAGCAGTCTGTGAATCGAGGGTCCTGAAGCTTCAGTTTCATTAATTTTACAAAAAATCCACTTCTTTTGAGGGACAATCAGCGACTGTCTTTCCCACCCTTGCTGTTCCACTTTGTGGGACAAAGGAGAGGACAGAAGGTTGTGTTTCTGTTCTCACTCACTAACCTTGGAATGCTTCCCCCTGGGAATTTCCCTAGTGGTCCAGTGGTTAACAATCTGCCTTCCAATGCAAGGGAAGCGAGCTTGATCTCTGCTCAAGGAACTAAGATCCCACAACTCCTGAGTCCATGCGGCCTGGAGCCCGCATGTCACAAACAGCCCACAGACCCCAATGAGAATCCTGAGTGCCGCACGGAAGACCAGCCAAAGTAGTAAATACACACTTTCCCTTTCCCTTTCCCCTTGCTAGTTCCTTCCATTTTCTCCCTCATTGTCTCCGCTGAGTCTTTCTTAGGCTTTCTTTCACTTCACCTTAAAATGAGATTAGAAATAATTCTGACAGCCCTGGAACTTTATGACAGAGGACTGGAAGAGCTAGGGGGAATGAGGAAGGAAACGAAATAAAACTCAGGCCCGGGATGAAAGCGTACCCCAGACTTCCTTCGTGACCTTTCCCTGCCCAGTTAGAAACTGATACAGCAGGAAAGACACGGTCACTTCGGAGCTTCCAGATTCCTTTAAGGCTGCTCCTCGGCTGAGGAGAGAGGAGAGGAAACACGACCCTGTGTGCTGGGGGCCCCGCGGCAGAGGGGGCTGGGGGAGGGCTCAGGGCCCGGCAGGGTCAAGAAGGAGGCAGGATTCCCTGTCCAGAGCCCTCAGCTGCAGAAAAAAACTGGACCTGGCTTCCGAACGGCAATCCTCTGTCTCTGGGCAGAAGCCACTTGGCTGCTGCCTTGGAATGGGAGACAGATCTACAGGTCTTAATCCAAATCTTGCTGAATATACTGTCTGAGGCTGAGCTGATGGATGACCAGGCCTTTGTGGATCTCTCTCTTGCCTGGTGGCTCAGATAACAAAGAATCTGCCTGCAGTGTGGGAGACCCGGGTTCAATCCCTGGGTTGGGAAGATCCCCTGGAGGAGAGAACAGCTACCCACTCCAGTAACTCTCGCCTGGAGAATTCCATGGACAGAAGATCCTAGCAGGCTACAGTCTACAGGGTTGCAAAGAGTTGTACATGACTAACACTCCCCAGCACCCACAGTCCCGTGGGGGACTTGTCCCTACGCCAGGCATGGGAAAGCAGACATGAGTCCAGTGGAATCTTTACCCTGAAAAGCTGGGCGTCTGGACCGGGAGGAAGCAACACTTATCTGACAGATAAGAAGGAGATACTCAGGGAAAAACAATACTGAAGGAAGACATTCCAGAAAGCAAGAAAAGAACAAACAGAGGCTTGGAGATATCAATACTGAGGAACTCAGTTTGCATGGAAACTGCAGTTTACACGGAGGCAGAGGATGACGAGAAATGGAACTAATTTGGGGCTGAGCTATATAAAAAAGGGAATATTAGAAGTCCCATGGATATCAACGCATTTTATGGAGCACATCATAGAACGAGTATGAAAATGCTTTAACATTGATAAAACATTGATTGTAAATGCAATTCCTGATGGTCAACACACAGACACACACACACACAATTGTGATCTACTGGTGGTATTAGCAGGATGTTGTTATTCTTGGGAACTCTTTAATTTGTGTATTTCCCCATGCTTCTTCTGGGTGAATTTTAGGAGTGTGCTGTGTTTTAGCTAATGTGCCTCCTCCGTTATCATAATCCAGATGGGGTCCCGTGCTGTTTTCCCAACATCAAGTCAGGGACGTCCTGGAAACGTGAGTGAAGGGTAAGTGTTTCCTGGAGGAACGCTTACGGTGCTCTTATTGAACATAATTGGCCTTCGAAGGATCAACTAAGGTAGAGACACCAAGAACAGTTCCCAATGGAGGTAAAGAGAAGAAATCTCTTCATCTCCCTGTGGTCCAAGGAAGACCATGGGGGTGGGAACTGAGTCTCCATTTTGCCAGTGATTTGCTGAGTCACTTTGTATCTCTGAACCTTGGTTTCCATGTCTTCGAAAACAAATGGATGATACGGTCACTCCCTTGCAGATTCAGTGAAGCAATGTGATTTTCATCCTGATCTCTTATCTCTTGTCTACCATTAAGTCTCACCCCATAAGGTGTTCCTGAATCTGACTTTTTGCCCATTTTGGTCTGAATTTGGTTCTTTTGTAAACAATATAATGTCAAAGACTCCCACTTCCTCTGTCCCCCACTTTTTGGTGTTCTTACCACTTTTTAGATGTTGGGTGAGGTAATTCCCTAGAGACCTAAAAGGCTGCTCTGAATTTCTCTGTTGGACAGATGAAGAAAACACATTTTTGATAAGTTCATTTTCTTGAGGAAGATATCATGGACTTCAAGACCTGAGTTTTTTTTTTCCATTACTTCTTGCTGTTTCCAACAACCTGGAGGAAAATGGACCTAATATTGTGTTTTAGGCCCTATAAGAAGCACTGTTTCTGAAGGGAGACTTCGCTTGGTGCTGTCAACATGAACCTGAAAACTTGTAAATGCATTTTTTAGTAATTCAAATCTTATTTTTAGTGCCATAAGGGAGCACACTCTATAAAAGAAATTCTCCAGGGAATCCTTTTGTGAAGTGAAGACTTTTTTCCTGCAACTTTAACAATTTCTGTCTAATTTACCTGCTTTCTAGACCAGAAGTTTTAGACATAACATTTTTTTTCTCAAGTGGAGTCCTTGGGTATTTGTCCAGCTTTTGATGCTGATTCTTTATAAAATAATAGCAAGAAGGATGATTGGAAAGCCTTGATGATGGATGTAACATTGCAATTGTACAAATCAAAATGGTTCACTGTGAAATTATTCTAAATTTTTAGCTTGATATCCAAGACCATTCATGCTCTGGCTCTCTTTCTAGTCTTTTTTTTTTTTTTTTTTCCCTTTCTTGTTTTGCCATATGCTTCAGCCAGCAGCACCTTCCTTGTTTCTTTTCCTTAATATTTATTTATTCGGCTGCACCAGGCCTTGGTTGCAGCATGCAGAATCTTTCGTTGTGGCACATGAGCTCTTAGTTGTAGCAAGTGGGATCTAGTTACCCAACCAGGGGCTGAACCCCTGCCCCCTGCCTTGGGAGCACCAGGGAAGTCCCACCTTGCTCTTTTCCAAAAGATTTTATCTTCACCCCTCTCAGAGCTCTGTGCTCACTGAGATCCCTTCCCTTTGAATACTCCTCATTCCAATGCTACTTCTTCAGCCTGGTGTGTTAGAGAACACGGGTGCACTCAAACACCATCTCACTCACATGTCCTCTTACCCATACCCACAGACATGCCCTAATCCTTCAGATCTGCTGTGTCCCACATAGAAGCTGCCAGCCACAGGTGGTTATTTCATTTTAACTTGGTTTCAGGGACTTCCCTGGTAGCTCAGCTGGTAAAGAATCCGCCTGTAATGCAGGAGACCTTGGTTCGATTCCTGGCTTGGGAAGATCTCCTGGAGAAGGGGTAGGCTGCCCACTCCAGTATTCTTGCCTAGAGAATCCCCATGGACAGAGGAGCCTGGCAAGCTACAGTATGTGGGGTCACAAAGAGTTGACACAACTGAGCGACTAAGCAAAGCAAAGCAAAGCGGCTTCCCTGGTGGTCTAATGATAAAGAATCTGCCTGCCAGTGCAGAAGACACGTGCTTGATTCCTGATCTGGGAAGACTCCATATACTGAGGAACTAAACTCATGCACAACAACTACCGAGGCCATACTCTAGAGCCTGGGAACCGCAACAACTGAGCTCACAAGTCACAACTCCTGAAGCCTGTGCCCTGGAGCCTGTGATCCACAACTGGAGAAGTCACTGCAATGAGAAGCCTGAGCACTGCAATGAAGGGTAGTTGCTGCAATGAGTGCAACTGCAGTGAAGTTGCTCATTGCAGCTAGAGAAAGCCTGCATGCAACAATGAAGACCCAGCACAACCAAAACTAAAAAAAAAATAGTTAGTTGTGTAAAGTATCAACAGATGAATGACTAAACAAACTGTGCTTTATATCAGTTATTCAACCTTGAAAAGGAAAGAGATTCTGACACAGGTTACAGCATGGATGAACCTCGAAAACATGCTGAGTGAAAGAAGACAAACACAAAAGGACAAACATTGTCTGATTTCATTTATCTGAGGTGCTTAGAATAGGCAATTCTTTTTAATTGGAGGATGATTGCTTTACAATGTTGTGTAGGTTTCTGTCATACATCACCACGAATCAGCCAGAGGTATACCCATGTCTTCTTCCTCTTGAACCTTCATCCCATCTCCCACCCTATCCTACCCATCTAGGTTGTCACAGAGCACTAGGCAATTCTTACAGACAGAAGGTAGGATAGAGGTTTTCGGGGGCTGGATGGGGGTGGGCGAGGGAGAATGAAGAGTTACTGTTTCATGGGTACCAAGTTTCATTTGGAGATGATGGAAAATTTTTGGAAACGGATGGTGGGAATGGTTGCACAATGATGTGAATAGACTTAATGCCACTGAATTGGATCTTCAAAAATGGTGAAAGTGCTTGATTTTATGTTATCTGTATTTTGCCACAATAAAAACATATGAAGTATTTTTTAAATTAAAAAAAAATTTAAGATAAAATGCAGTTCCTCAGTCACACTAGCTACATTTCAAATACTCAACAGCCACACATGCCTTGTGATTACCATACTGTTCAGAGCTGTGCTATAATGTAAAGAAGATCCTGTGGACCTGGTTGCTTCTGGTCCTTCTAGGCCCACTTATTTAATTTTCAAAGAACATTCCTTGAAGCTCCAATCAGCTGTGATTACTTCCTCCTTGGAATGTTTGTCATTATTTGTCTTGACCTCTTTCGAGGTCTTGTCAAGTTCTTAATTGCATTTCAGGCAAATACATAGTCAGTTGATTTCTTGACAAAATCGCAAGCCAGTGGAGGACAGGGCTGAAGTTTCGGTAGAAGGCTCCTGGATCCGGGTGTACTGATGCCGTCCTACCCTCCACAGCCCCCCTCGATGCTTTGCAAACTAATCAGCCCTAACCAAATAGGTGTCTGAAAGGATGGATGAGACAGGAAGACAGACGGCCTTCTGTGTTATGGTCCTCGCTGGGAATGTAATTCTATCGTGTATATTTCAGGAGCCATTAGAAAATGACATATTTGTCTTCCATGAATAAATTTGTATTGCAACTCTTGGGCCATAAATTAGATGTCTTCTGGGTGCTCCTCTGGGGATGAAGGGAGTGTTCTCTGGGAACTTTTGCAAATGAGATAGAAATTTGTCCAGTGGATGTGTGAAATCACTTCTCAGCTAGCCATTGAAGGGAGTTGCCCAGTCTTTCTTCCAAATACAAATGGCAAAGTCACTTTGTTTTCTGTAACGCAAATCCTTTTGCAGCAAATAGAGTCGTCCTCTGCTCATTATCTTGTCATTAAAACCTCTGGCTTGATGTATTTCTCTATAAAACAAACCTGAGACCTTATTCATACAGAGGAAAATGCAAACACGGACTTTAACCACGTATGAAAGGGACCCAGTGTAAAAAGAGCTTTCTTTTGCCTCTTGAGTTCTATGATGAGATCTCGTGGCCAGACAACATTTTTTGACTGGTAAGAGCAGAAACGACCCTCTTGAGTTACTGTTTAGTGAATGAGGGCCTTTGTTTCCCACTGAAGAATTAAAAACCTTTGGGCCTCCCCCAAGCAAACAGGAATACGTTTCACACAGCGGTGTTGGGATTAAATGACTGGATCATGAAAAAAGCCAGAACAATGCCCACTCACGTTTTAATCATTTACCTGGCATTCCAGTTGAGACCGTTTCATCGAAAACCAGAAGATTAGGGAAAGGCTCTCGTTTCCTCCAAGTACTCTTTGCCTCTCTGTACCTTCTTGTGTCTCTACCAGGTGTAGAGTCAAGGAAAATTGTACATTTTCTACTAGTCAGTTCTGAATTGAGGCATATAGACTCTGGAAGCAGGAAGGGGCCTCCAAAGGGTGTGGTCCAGTCCCATCATTTTTTTTTTTTAATTACATTTATTTATTTTTGGTTGCTCTGGGTCTTTGTTGCTGTGTGAGGGCTTTCTCTAGTTTCAGAGGGGGCTATTCTCATCAAGGTGGCATCTCTTGTTCCACAGCACAGGCTCGAGAATGCAAGCTCCATATTTGTGATGCACTGGGATGATTGCCCCATGACATGTGGAATCTTCTCAGACCAGGGATCGAACCCATGTACCCTGCATTGGTAGGTGGATTCTTAACCACTGGACCACCAGGGAAGTCCCAATCCCATCATTATGTAGTGAAGGAAATGAGGTTTGGTGAGAAAGAACTTGCCCAAGGTCATACATGGAGTAAATAACGAAACTGAATGTCCGCTCATGACTCTCAGTCACAATTTCTCCTCCTGCCGCAACTGGTTAATTTGACATTTTGAAAAAGACTTAAAAACCTGGACCATTTTTAATGTCTTTATTGAATTTGTTACAGTATTGCTTTTGTTTTATACTTTGGTTCTTTTTGTCCACAAAGCACGTGAGATCTTAGCTCCCTGACCGGGGATCGAAACTGCACCCCTTGCGTTGGGATGTGAAGTCCCTATTTTGACATTTCTGAAACTCAAAATGAGCTTCTCCTTCTTTAAAGTGATTCATGATACACATTTGAGAAAAACACAATTTGTGGTAAGAGAGGAATGCAGTGATGTTGAGTGAAAACAGTGTAGAGCTGGAAATCCACTAGGTTCTGTCCTCACGCCACCGTCCATTCCCTGGGTGACCCGGGAAACAGGCACTCACTCATTTCTCTGTGCCCCCCTTTTCTGCATTTGTGCACTGGGAGAAAGTTGTCAGTCTCATGGGTTTATTAGGAGAAAACAAGACAATAGATGGGAAAGTGCTGTGAGAAGCTGAAAGTGCTAAGTGAATGCAAAGTGTAATTATCCATGTGAAAACTGCCGATTAGTTCAAAGTAAAATAGGGAAAAAAGCAGTGGAAAGTGTGAAAAAGTGCTCCTAAAGAAAGTGTTCAGTTTGTAGATAGAGCAGTTTCCTCGACACGGAACTGGTCCTGGAGATGAAGGATTGTCTGGGGGTAGACACTTTGGAACTGAGGTGCTTGGCTGAAGGGAACAGCAGTGATAAGAAGGTTGGGATTGGAGGGGAGCCGTGAGCATGGGGGGCGGGGAGTGGGAGAGGGTGCTGGATGGGTGGGGTACGGGAAGAAGAGTGTTTAATCCTGGCTCCACTGTACACTGGGGCTTCCCTGGTAGCTCAGCTGGCAAAGAATCCACCTGCAATGAGGGAGATGTGGGTTCAATCCCTGGGTTGGGACGATCCCCTGGAGGAGGGCATGGCAACCCACTCCAGTATTCTTACCTGGATACTGAATGCACACGTGTGGCCAAGGCGCTTTACCTCTGTCTGTGCTTGAGTTTCCTCCTTTGTAAAGTGGGTCCCCTGATACCTGCTCTAAGTCAGATGGGAATCAGCTACTTAAGGGCCCTTTGCAAACCATGGAGCAGCTCATGGAGGTGACCGAGATCAGGGAGGATGGGAATGGGATTTATTTGGGGCTCAGCCAGTGAGCAGCTGTATATGGTTTGGGGCAAGATGCCAGTGTATGAAAAAGTGATGTTGAAAGAGAAATAAAATCTTCCTAACTGCTGCTGACTCCTTCCTTATTAAGAGCAAGGCCACATCACAAGGTCCAGAACTTCCGAGTGGCACACAGTGTCCCGGTAGGGGGCAGGAAGCCCAGGAGGACTTCTCTGGCAGGGCATGTCAGGGAGCATCTCAGTCACTGTACTCTCGCTTCTCTTTTCATGGCTCAGGGAACACTGGGAGAAGACTCACCTGTGTGTGTGACCGAAGAAGCGTTGCAGAATCTCAGGACTAGAAGGGACCTCAAAGGCCATCTAGTGCAAATGCCAGTGTGCAAGGCATCCTCGTGTGGTGCCCCTGTCATTTGAAACACGGATGCACCTTCACGAGATGGTCCATTTCAGCTTTGAACAACAAAGACTGCAAGGAACACTAGTTTTCACTTTTGAAATCTGCCCTGCTGCCAAGAATTAACAGAACTTTCTTCATCTAAAATGATTTCCTTATAACCCTACCTCAGTAAAAAAGTGAAAAGTGAACTTTTTTTTTTTCATAACTCTACCCGAGAGTCCCTACTTATTTACCTAAACCGTTCATTCAATAACAATAATAACACTGAAGGTACTTGCTACATATCCTACACTATCTCAGGTGTTGTTTTCTTGGTTCAAGAACTGTTACCGTAACCCTAGGAAGGAATATTGCATTATTTTACAGAGAAGGAATCGGACCACAGAGAGGTGAGGGCTAAAAGTCTCACAGCAATTAGCTCTGGAGTCAGGATTCCGACCAGGCAGGCCAGGAATCTGGAGCCCTTCAGGATGTAGCCTCTCCTCTTCCTGGGACTTAAAGATGCTTTTCTCTGGCATTTAGTGGGTCATTTCAAATGGCCCTTGGCCCTTCCTACCTTGTAGTGTGCCTTGGTAGTCGGGATTTAGGTTCCTTGGGATGATTTAGGTTTCTTGGGATCAACCAGCCAGGAGCCACACAGAAAGCCAGGCGTGGATTGGAGTAGAGATAACGAACGGAGCTGTGCAGAGCCCAGCCCACAGCACCATATTTGCATCTCAAAGAAGCTTTGTGGTTTTGCACCAATTTCAAAGCTGTCACTACAGGGAAGGGCCCCAGGGTATTTGCAATTTTGAGGGTTTTGCAAATGACTCGAGGCTGACCCCTGGGAATCCTGCGCCACCAGCTCAGGCCTCTCGCCCTCCGTTTAGTTTGAGAAACACTTCAGTTCAGGTCTGGGTTTGTTTACTTTTTTAGCCTTCATGTGTGCAGCACTACAGATGTTGGATGATTTCATGAGAGCAAATTTCTTTGCCGAGGAAATCCAATATTGTGTCTTGGTTCTAAAAGACAGGAGGGATGTCTGGTTTCTTCTTCTTCTTTTTTTTTTTTTCCCTTCAGCCTTATGACCCAGGAGTCCTGTGACTCTCAGAGTGGACAGATCTCAGCACGCTGCCTCATTTCCTGCCTCCACCCCTGTCCTTGTCCCTGAGAAGAGCTCTCACTCCAGTTTCTGGGGGAGAAATCCCAGACTCCGCCTAACAAACCCTCACTGTCTAGCCTCTCCTGGTGGACCTGAGCCCCATGGTTTTTCTTCTCTGTATCCCTCTGCGGGGCATCTCCCAGGGTACAGCTCACAGCCGGTGTTCATTTGGGTGGAGCAGAATCAAATTAAACCCAATTGAAATAAATCTAATTTAACCTTTGTTCCCCAGTAGACTCTGCTGTGCCACTGCAGGATGCGAAGAGGAAGCACTTCCTCTGTCCAAATTCTAGGCAAATACCTACTTCCATTCCCAAATGCTCCCCAGGCAGAAAAACGAGCCGCTCCCCTTCTCGAACCAGTGGCTGGCTTTCAGAATTCCACGTTCTCCCTTCACCTGGTTCTAGGAAGCCTTTTATATAAGAGTTGACACCAGAGAATCTCTGTTCCCCACAAGCCATTTCTCTTCTGTGCCTACAAAGGATAAAGATCTATTTGTCTCTGTGTGTATGTTACAAAAAATGAATGAGGATTTAATTACAGCGGCTCATTTCCTAAAAGGAAGTCCTATTTACGATGCACCATATGTTTTGCCAGCGGCCATACCCCTGAGGGCCCAGAGTTTTGTCAGATCTCCTTAGATAAGTGGGGTGGGGAGGGATGGGGGGTTGTCGGCTTGCCTGGCTTCATTGGGTCAGTCCCAGAGGACCCGCGGAGGGTCCCAGGAAGTGGGGAGGGAGATTGTAGGTGGGCTCCTGGCTGGTGGGAGAGCTGAAACCAACATTGACCCAGGAGCATCATGGAGCAACCAGGGGAGGCTGCCTGGGTTTCAGAGGATGGAATCAGAGGCTCAAACAATTTGTGATGATTAAAAATCGCCTGGCTTTTTTCATCTATTAAAGTGGCTCTTGAGGGGGAGAGCGTCTCTCTCTGATCCTTCCTTTCGTGGTTTTAATTCCCCCTCCGCCACTTCTGAGCCAGCGCAGATGGCTTCCTAGAGCTCCCAGAACCTTCCTGCGAGGGGAGGGGGTGGTGGGGAGCCGGGAGGGTCTGGCTTGGTCCTAGTGCTCATTCCCTCCTTTGACTGTTGGCTGTGTTTTCTCTCTGGTGGTGCCTGTAGTTTTCGATGCCAGAAGCCAAGGGTGAGTCCTCAGGATTTCTCAGCTGGGCTTTCAGGCAGTTACTGGAACCTGATAGAACCTGACTCCGTGGATGAGATTTACGATGGGGAGGCACCCAGGCTTGCCTTTTCTTTCCAAGCTCCCTTCCCCCTTTCCAAAGTGTTCTATTTCTCTTGTCTCTCCTCAATCCATGTCGTTCTAAACTCTGGCCCCAGAGAAGAGGTCACTGCCCCATCCTCTTTCTCCTGTCCCCTCCCTCTCCCTTGCTGATCTCCGTGCACGGCTGGCATGTCCCATGTGATGTTTCCCCTCCTAGCTCTAGCCTTCACTCGCTGTGATCCGTAAAGTGTGTTCTTTCTGACTTGAGTGTGTTGAGGGGCACCATCCTCTCTAAAGTGTCCTTTCAGCTCTCACCCTTGATGATACCAACTAGCAAGTGGTCCTGTCTTTGTCACCAAGGATCTAGCAGGATCACTACGGATCTGCTCGGAATCAGGCAAAACCACCAGAACTCAAGCGAGGTGGTTCTTCCCACTTAATGGAATTGTCAGTCCTTGGACAGCGGTCCAGCAAGGCTCAAAGGCTCCCAGGGCTGGGTTTTCATTGTAGAAACAGGATAGGGGTTGAAGGAGGACCTGCTGGTGAGTTGGTGGGTAGGGAGGGTCTGTACACAGGAAAGTGATCCCTTGGTGCAAAAGATGGAGGTGACTCGTGGTGGGAGGTGACCCCGCCATCTTTCCCTGGGGTCCTAGGAGTCTCTTGGAAGACTGGGGTTGACTGGTTCACTCCTCTTGGTCCATATTCAGAAAGGAGGTACCCAGGGACACCCTGTGAGTGTCACAGCCAGAGCCTACCCAGCTCCCCCACGTCCTCCCATGTCTCCCTGAGTCTCAGGACACGGTTTCCCTCTGCCTTCCTGAGGGCCTTAACTGGGACTTTTTCAGGTTCCCCTTTCCCCTTTTGTGGCCAAACCATTCGATTTCCGCTTCACATTATCCCAAGGAGAAATTACATGGGATTCAGGTCCATTGAAGAAAGCATTCTTCTAATTTCCTGAGACTTACAGCTGCGTCGGGCTCTTAGTGACCTGTCTCTAAGGTGCTTTGGTTCCAGATGCTTTGGGCTAATTAGAAACCTCTTTACTCCTGTTACATGAGAATCCAGGGCACCACCACATGACCCTCTGAAAAACTGGCTTGTTTTGTAAAATGTGTCTTTAGTTGGAGTCAAAGGGTGAGACTCCTGCTCAACTTTGCAGCCCTGGAGCTGTAATCCTTGCCGCCTGCCAGCCTCACCCTGTCCCTCCTTTGCTACTGCTCCTCGCCTTTCCTCCCCACCGGTCCTCACTTTCTGCCTCTTCTGCAGCGGGGAGGCCTAGGCCGCGTGTGTGAGCGCGTGCGCACGGGTGCGTGTGTGTGCATGTGTGTGTAGAGGCCGGGTGGGAGCGTGGGGCCCCCGTGCAAGGCAGCCATGCTGCATCTCTGTCTGCTCATTGTTCGGTCTCCGTCTCCATGGTGACGGGAGCAGCTGCTCCATTCTGGGCCTTGGCTTGGCTGAGCGGGGCGGCCCGCCCGCCTGTCTGTCCGCCCGTCCGCCTGCCCAGCCGTGGGAGCTGCCAGCTCTTCGCCCTCCCGCTGCCCACAGGCCCTGCCAGGCTGGGCGCAAGAAAGCGTGTTTACTAACACCATCCACACGGCTCCCTGGGCTCCGCGGCTCTGCCCAGAAGATGTCAGGCCGAGGGCACCGGGAGGTGGGCCTGGAGCCAGGCTGTCTGCAGCCGCAGGAAAACGCTCCCTGGCCCGCTGCTGCCCTGGCCCATCAGCGCCCAGGCGAGGGCTCCCGGCCTCATGGCAGAGCCTCAGGCACTCAGAGAGGCCCTAGCAAGGCCCTCTCTGAAGTCTCTTACCCAGCCTACAGTGCCTTCCCAGAAACTCCTGACCATTCCTGGCCGGGGTGCCCCCTTCTCCCCACAAGTTTCGCAAAAGGCTTCCCTTCCCCAAGACAACTCTGCTTTTAGAAGTCTTGTTACTGCCTTCACTCATGGAGCCATTAACGACCAAAGCAGTCATGGACATCAAGAACTGAAAGTGACCTCGGAGATGTCTAATCCAGTGGTGCCAATGTCTAGATGGAGAAAATGAGGGCGGGGATGGGAGGTGGGGGTGGTGGGAAGACTTGTTGAAATCACAGAGCAAATCCTACCAGCAGGCAGTGCCCTGGCACCACCTCTTCTATTTGACCCTTCTCAAGACTGGCCTCCGGCTTCCCTGGTGCCTCAGTAAAGAATCCATCTGCAGTGTGGGAGACCTGCGTTCCATCCCTGGTTGGGAAGATCCTCTGGAGGAGGGATGGCTACTTTCTGGCCTGAAGAATTCCATGGACTCCTGTCCATGGGGTCGCAAAGAGTTGGACATGACTGAGCAACTTTCACTAAGACTCGCCTTGGCCTTGGCTAGAGATCCCTGAAGCTGTGGGTCTTTCCTCCTCCTCTTCCCTCCACCCTTTTTCTCACTCTCCATCTCCTTTCCTTCTCTTGGTCTCTCTGTCTCCCTGGTGCCCTCTTTCTGGATCTCTAGAGGAGCCTCAGCTTTGTGTGCTGTGAGTGTGTGACTGTGTGTATGCTGTGAGTGTGTGTGAGTGAGTGTGTGAGCATGTGTGAGTGTGTACCATGAGTGTGAGTGAGTATGTGTATGTGTTTGTGAGAGTGTGTGCCATGAGTGTGAGAGTGTGTGAGTGGGTGTGTATGTGTGAATGTGTGTGTGTGCCACGAGTGTGTATGTATATGTGTTTGTGAGAGTGTGTGCCATGAGCGTGTGTGTGTGTGTGTGCCATGAGCATGTGTGTGTGTGCCATGAGTGTGTGTGTGTGTGTGTGTGCCATGAGTGTGTATGTATATGTGTTTGTGAGAGTGTGTGCCATGAGCGTGTGTGTGTGTGTGTGCCATGAGCATGTGTGTGTGTGCCATGAGCGTGTGTGTGTGTGTGTGTGCCATGAGTGTGTGTGTGCCATGAGTGTGTGTGTGTGAGTGTATGTATTTGTGTGTCCCATGAGTGTGTATATGTGTGTGTGTGTGTGAATGTGTGTGTGCCATGAGTGTGAGTGTGTGAGTGTGTGTGGCCTTTGGGGAGGGCAAGATCTTTCTCTGATCTTCCCCTCAGCATCCAGAACAGCGTGAGGTGGCTGATTGACACGTTACCAAAAACAGAGTCTGAAGCATCAGAACCAAGGTCCAGAAGGCTCTGACCTTCAGCCAGCTCGTCTCCCCACCACACCCCGGGCTCCTCCTCCAGCCTGACCCTCACGTGACCTGGAGGAGAGCTATGTCTCTCTGTGCTCTCCTGAGAGCCCCCCGCCCTCTGACTACACATGTCTCCACTCTGTGACTTGGCCATACTGGGGGGTCTCTCACCATTACTTTCTTAGGAATGCCTGGTGAATGCACATCCAAGTCACGAGTCAACTCACTTCTGGTCCCCTATTGACAGAAGCTTCTATGACAGACCTCTCCCAGCACAGGTACCAGGAATCAGGATATAGGCCGTGAGGGCCCAGCCTGGCCCAAGAATTCTTTTTGTCCAGCTGAGCCTGTTTCCTGACTGAATTATGCCCCCTGCCCTCTGTACTGCTTCACCATTTGCTCACTGTCTACTGCACACTAGGCCTGGGTTTCGATGTCTTCCACACATGCCCTTTCATTTAATCCTCACACAGATCCTAAGGTGTAGAAATGGTCACCTTGGTTTTGGCCATGCTGCATGGCTGCAGGATCTTAGTTCTCTGGCCAGGGATCGAACATTTGTCCCCTGCATTGGAAGTGCAGAGTCTTAACCACTGAACCACTAGAGAATTCCCATCCCAGTTTTGTAGAAAGGAAAATGAGGCTCAAACAGTTTAAGTGACTCTCCCAGGAAGCCCAGCCATAGGTCAGAATCCAGTTCTCGTCCACTGAAAAACTCAGTTTTCTTTTCTGAGTCATCCAATCTTACAAGATTAGTGAGTGTCTCTTCTAAACCAGGATGCCCAGAGCCAGTTTGCCACTGGAGAACCCAATGAGATACTGTTGGTACCTCTACCCCACAGGCACTCTCAGAGTCAGGACTCCCCATCTTTTTCCCGGAACCCAGTAGCAGCCTCCTGTCTCCAGTTTTGCCTGCCTCTACTTTATTTCTTATGTAAAGAAAGATTCTAAAATGTAAATTTCTTAAAAAAGAAAGAACATATTAAAAATAATAACCCAGTGCATTTGCTATGACACACACTTTTGTGCAATTACATATGTAGGTGCACTTATGTCCAAAGAAATAGAGAGTCTGATTGAGATTTAGATCTATGTACATTGTCATGGAATGCCATTGATACATAGTTAGGTAAACTAGGCTGCTTTTCAACTGAAAAAGTCAGCCAACCCCCATGTATGTGTGTATATGTTGTAAATGTTGAATTAAAAAAAGAAGCATGAAGGGATATATAATAGGTTGTTAATAGCAGTTATCTGAGGTTGGGGAGAGGAATGGGGAGGTTGGAGGCAAAAGATAGGCTTTCTCTTACTACTAATTTATTTTCCTTTTGTTTCACTTGTTATAGTGCTCACATACACACACACACACACACACACACGCACATACATTACTTTAGCTAGTTAACAAATGCTAAATAAAATTTAAAAGACCTAAATCTGCTTATATCCCTTGTTACTTAAAATTCTTCAATCACTCCCCATTGCTCCTGGGATACCATCCAAACTTGACATGGTTTGCAAAGCTTTTCGTAATCTGTCTCCTTTCCTGCCTGCTTCTCTGACTTCCACCTCCCCATGCCTGGACACAGTCTGTGCTTCAGTCAAACAGAACTCCACTTAGTGTCTTTGCAGCTTTATATCACTATTTCCCAAGCCCTCTTTTCCACCTTGCTCCCCTTGACATGTCTTTCACAAAAGGACATCATGGCAGTGGTTGTGTTCATAGAGGGGGAGGCGCTTTACCAGGGTAGGGGGAGGACAGGTAGTTTGGGAGGGTGTCTTTTAAGAAGTGACAGCTAAACTGAATCTGTTCAATTTCTTTCTAGAAGTACTGACCAACTTGCCTAATGGTGATGAAGGACACTTACAAGTTGAAATATGTGGTATACCACATGTCCCTAACCAAAAGACTGGAATTTTGTTCCATTTCAAGTACTGAGGACCGTTTCTGACCCCATGATTGAGTAAACCAAGGGCCAGAGCAGGGACTCTTTGGCTTTTGACACTGATGATTTCCACGAAACACAATTCTCAAGCTTTGAGGACAAACCAGTGTTAGTCGTTCAGTCATGTCCGACTCTCTGAGGACCGTGTGTGACCAGCCATGCTCCTCTGTCCGTGGAATTCTCCAGGCAAGAATACTGGAGAGGGTTGCAAAGATAATTTGAAAAAGGCTCCAAATATCCACTTATGGAAGAAAGGCTTTATAAGGACTGGACAAATGGCCTCATGAGAGAAGACTCATAGGGCATTTCGTATTTTTTTATTAAAAATTTGAGAACACTTCTGTAGAAGAAATAGCATTCCCATGGAAGATAGGATATCAGTGTTTTCTAGTCAACTTTTGTCACCATTTGGCTGGTGACCTCAGACAAACCATTTATCTCTCTGGGCCTCAGTTTCCTCTTCTGAGTAGGTCTAGCCCTTCTCTAAGAGGCCTTCTGTATGCAAAAGTGTTAGCCTTTCTTTCTTGGAACTCATAACTCATCCCTATTGTGACTGAAATGCAAGAGGCATAACTGGAACATTTTCAATAGAAAAGAAGATTATATTAAAACAAATAATTTGCACTCTGATATACAAACCAGAATGATCAACAGAATCATACAGCTTGACAATAACCTATAATTTAGACAAAGATGTGTGAAATCAAGAAATGTTAGAAATCATTTCAAAATACTGTAATAGTGCAAGGCTAAGCTTACCCAATTCTCTCTGTGTGTATGCATGTGTTTTAAAGCACTGGTATTATATATTTTAGCTGTTATTATTCAAAGAGAAGTGGCATCCTGTGTAGAATTGAGTATCATTGTAGTGAGTGTATAAACTGAAAGGAATCAGCCCAGGAGATTCAGTATTCATGCTTATTTATGGGAAAATACTTTTTAACTCACCTTGAAGTAAAATCTTTTGAGTTAAAAAAAAAAATCTTTCTTGTGCCTTGCAAAGATTTTTCCTTGAAACACAAAAGTAAGAAAATAGGATTTTTTTTTAACTTAAAAAAAGAAGTTTATATAAAAGAATCATTTTCTTCCCTTTTAATCAGGTATATACTTGAAATTATAAAGAAACCATGTTTAGTTGAGTAACTGTGGGTTTAGTAGGGAGAGCTCTGTGGGCTTGATTCTTCTTGTGCCCAGGAAGCCTTGGGTAGGAATTCTTCGAGGAAAGTTCACCAAGGACTTTTCTTTTTTCTTTTTTTTTCCCAGAGACTTGGGAGGGTCTGAACGTGCCCAAGATACCGGTTGAGCCACATTCTCCGAAGCCTCTTACCTTAACAACCAATTCCAGCAGGTTCTCTGAACTTCATGCTAGTAGCAACAAGAGTTTGTGAACTGGAAAGAGACTTAGAAATCATCCAAGCTGTGATTCATAAATGAGGAAACAAAGGCTCAGACAGGAGTGCGGAGAGCCAGAGCCTGGGGCTGGACTCAGGGCACTCATGTGTGGTACTGTCTCGCCTCTACTGAACAAGGCACACAGTGGACAGTCCCTGGCATCTTCCACGGGAGACAAAGGCCCAGCTTCCCTCTTCAGAGAGGAGGCTTAGAGTGCAAGTTCCTTGTGAAAAGAGGACCCAGGGCTGGGGTGTCACCGCTTTGGGATGAGGCAGACCGTTTTCTGGGGACACAATAGAATAGGTCAGAGGGACAGTGTGGGGAGATCCTAAGTGGGAGGGGTCTGGTGCAGGCCAGGAGGATGGGAATGGCTGTGTGAAGGAAAGCGGGATGGGAAGCAAATGTTCCTTTCTTTATGCTTTGAGCTGCAGGCTTGCTTTGGTTTCAGCATGTGCCTGGGTAAACTGGAGAGTGACTGTTCTTCCACAGGCTTCGTGGCTCCCTATGATCTCCCACTGTTCCTAGGCATCTCTTCTTAGGACCAGGCGTTTTATCATGCTAGCCCCTATCAACAATCTGATGTCATTTTTTAATTTTTCTCACATCTTTTTTTAAAAGTAGTATTTATTTTTCTATAATAAAAGTATAATAATACAAAATAAAAGTATAATATAAATATATACATTATAAAAGTATAATAAAGGTATAAAAATAAAAGTATAATAATAAAAAGTATTAATTTACTTTATTTGTGTATTTATTTTTGGCCTCACCACATGGTTTTTTGTTGTTCTACAGTCGCTAAATTGTGTCTGACTCCTTGCGACCCCATGGACTGGAGCACTCCAGGCCACCAGGCTCCTCTGTCCATGGGATTTTTCTGGCAAGAATACTGAAGAGGGTAGCCATTCCCTTCTCCAGGGGATCTTCCTGACCCAGGGATCTAACCTGGGTCTCCTGCATTGGTAGCTGAGTTCTTTGCCACTGAGCCACCAGGAAAGCCCAGGCCACATGGTTTATAGGATCTTAATTCCCTGACCAGGGATGAAAGCATATGCTGGTGATGAAAATGAAGAGTCTTAACCATTGGACTGCCAGGGAGTTCCCTCTAAAATATATATATTTTAAAAAATCCAATTTCCACATGGAAAACCTGAGAGAAAGAGAGGTGAAACAATTTCTCCAAGGTCCTCGGCTGTGTGTGCAGAGTGAGGGCCGGAACTCATGGGTCTGAACTCCCAGCTCTGGACCTGATATCTTGCTTTTAATACCAGGCTTGTGACTTATAGATAGAGTCCTGTTGTCCCCCCATGAATGCTGGTGGGAGAGGACCAGCTAAGCTTGTCCTCTCAGTTTCCACATGACAAACAGATGCTCTGAGGGCTTTGTAGACCAAAGGATGAGGCTGTGAGGAAATCCACACGAAGTCAATGCCTGTGCAAGGGCCTCCTGTGCGCCCAGGCCTGAGTGATATCTGAGGAGGAGTCAAAGACACTTAGGATGAAGGGCATGATCTCAAGGACCTTCAGTCCAAGGGACTGATTTTTTTCTTATTACACAACATCTTGAGAGACAGAAGGAGAGGTCAGAAGGGGCCCATGGTTTGGCTCTGGACGATCTGGGTGACTTACTTGACTTCTGCAATGCTCTATCTGTCATCTGAGAAATGAAGAAGGAATGTCTTCCATGGGGGGATGCTGAAGAAAGGATGGAATTAGATAGTGTGTGCAAACCAGCAAGCACTGGCCTGGCACATTGGTGTGAAAGCAATGTTCTGGGCCCCTTGCCCACCCCCACGGCTCTCATGCTGGTCTTAGTGCTCTCTGCAACTCCCACCCTCCGTGGGCCCCGGTTCTGGGTCTTGTCACTTTTCTGGACTCAGATGCCATGTTTGTCTATGCCTTTGCTCACCTCACTCCACCTGCCAGGTGTTCACACGGCTTATGTACATGTTATCTTTCTCCTGTTTTCTGGTGGGAAGGAAGTGACCATAGTTTTTATTTATTTGTTTGTTTGTTTTTAATTTTTGGCCACACCATGAGGTATGTAGGGTCTTAGTTCCCAACCAAAGATTGAACCTCGATCCTTGGCAGAGTGAACTCAGAGTCCTAACCGCTGGACCACCAGGGGATTCCTATGGCCATAGTTTTGAATGCCGGCTATTTTACTTAAAAAAGCTATGTGACCATGGACCACTTAGTCCAACATTTCTTTGCCTTAGTTTCTTCATTTATAAAATGAGGATTGCAATAATAAAGCCCCAAGTTTGTTATTCCTGGGTTCAGTTCCTGGGTCGAGATGATCCCCTGGAGAAAGGAATGGCAACCCACTCCAGTATTCTTACCTGGAGAATCCCATGGACAGAGGAGCCTGGCTACAGTCCATAGCGTGGTAAAGAGTCAGACACGGAGTGACTAACACTACACAAACCCCTGGAGGGTGGTGTCCGTGTCTCACTCGTCCTCTTGTAGCCTCTGCCCTGTGTGCAGTGGAGAAAGTGCTCAGCGTGGGTTAGCAGAACCAAGAGTGATTTGGAATGAAGCCAAGACCTGAGTCCCCAGAGACCTGGAGAAAGAGATACAAGGCTCTTCCTCAGCGGTGGAATTAGCCTGATCTGTGTTTGCATCTCAGCCCTGACACTCACCCACTATGCCATCCTAAGCAGTTCAATCCGAGTTTCAGGTTTTTTTCTTCTAAAATATAGATAATCACTTTGACTACAGCTGTGAGGTCCCAATCCCTGTGCAGGACCGCTTAGCAGCAGCTAGAATGATTAAAGTAAAGACGGTTTTATTTTATTTTTTTTATGTATACAGTCATCTTAATTATAATTCATGAATACATTAGAAACTGACATGGATCTTTATTAAGACATGTGGAATCTCATGGGCATCTGCTTTCTACTTGTTAGAAAAACCACGGTTTACTTGAGAATGGTTAAAAGAAAAAAAAAAAGCCAATATCTTAGGATCATTATGACAAATTTTCACCTCATAGATACCTGAAAGGGTCTCTGGGCCTTCCAGATCACTATACTGTCCACAGACCTGCCCACACACAAGTGTCCTCTGGAATTCCTTACAAATTTCAATAGGCACCTGGGCAGCAGAAGACTCCACTACTCTGCTGGTTTTTAAGGCACAGTTCCGGGGTTAACGGTTGTGCCCAAATTTAACGGGGTCCTTTACTTGGCAGGGAGATAAGTAAAGTGAGTAAGTAATACAGAATTTTTAGAGGCTAAGCCTGGGCAATTTGAAAACATTAAGTGAGGATGGTTTATAAGAGGTGTCTCCAGGGGGATTCCAGCTGCCGCCTGAGGGAGGACGGAGCCGGTCCTGAGATGCAGCAAACAGGTGAAGCGCCGACTCTCCCCAGTCGGGCTCAGAGCTGCTCGCTGCCCCGGCCATATGGCGTGAGGGGCACTAACACAGCTGTCCCAGCACAACTGTAACCAACAATCTGCCGATTGTTTAGGAAGGCGCCGTCCCTGCCCTGTGACAGCTGGTTCTGCAATACAGGGGATGCTCTGTGGGAGGCGGAACCAACCCTCTCTGCTCCGTGGTCCAGGTTGGAAGAAGGACAGAAGCTAGCAGAACTGGTAGGAACAGGAGATGTATTGACCTTACTTACGTGAAAAAGCTGGCCATGATGAATGAGGACACCTGGCAGAGTGTTCCGAGGAGAATCCTTTCTCTCTAAGCCTCAGTTTCCCCATCTCTAAAATTTAGGAGGTAGGCTGGCTTGAGACTGAAGTTCTTTCCAGATTCACCATGCTAAGATTTGAAGACAAAAGACTTAAACCTTAGCCAGTTGGCTTATTTTTAAAACTTTGGCCAAAAGATCTCTTGCAAATACCAGCTTCTGAAGACTCCTTCTCACTATCACAGAAGCAAGAGGAACGAAGTAATAAAACCTGGAAGAGATTGACGGTGGAGTATAGAGAATGGCTGGGAGACCACAGGAGGGAACCAGGGCAAGGAAGGAAGAGAAGGAAAGAAGTCAGGAAAGGGAAAGACAAGAGGAGACTGGGCAAGAACCCATCTGTCATTTTGTTGGTCTGGACCTCACTTTCACATCTGTGAAATGGGTATAAAACTGTCTTGCCTACTATCTCCATAGTGTCAAAGTATCAGTTGCTCAGTCATGTCTGACTCTTTGCAACCCCATGGAATGTGGTCCACCAGGCTCCTCTGTCCATGAGATTTCCCACGCAAGAATACTGGAGTGTGTTGCCATTCCCTTTGCCAGAGGATCTTCCAGACCCAGGTATTGAACCCAGATCTCCCGCATTGCAGGCTAATTCTTAACCGCCTGAGCCACCAGGGCTCAGGAATAGAAAGAGAGTTATGTGAAAATATTGTACCACCTAATAATAATCTTGGGGATAATGTCAATTACCACAAATGAAGGAAATCATCCAGTGTATGCCATGGCGGTAACTTCTCTGGGAGATTGCTGAGACAATCAGAGGTCACGTCTGTAAACTACCTGGTTGCCTGCCTGTCCGCAGTAGGTGCTATATAATTATATATAGTATATAGAGTGGTAGTTACATTATTAGATAACTAGTTGTAGCTATCCTTGGGAGAAAAGCTATGACAAACCTAGAAAGTAAAGAAAAGTGAAGGTGAAGTCACTCAGTCATGTCCGACTCTTTGCAACCCCATGGACTTTAGCCTGCCAAGCTCCTCCATCCATGGGGTTTTCCAGGCAAGAATACTGGTATGGGTTGCTATTTCCTTCTCCAGAAGATCTTCCTGACCCAGGGATAGAACCCACATCTCCCACAATGCAGGAAGACTCTTTACCATCTGAGCCACCAGGGAATCCTTAATAGCATATTAAAAAACAGAGACATTACATTGCCAACAAAGGTCCGTATAGTCAAAGCTATGGTTTTTCCAGTAGTCATGTATGGATGTGAGAGTTGGAGTATGCCATGTGAGACATACATGAACTCTCATGCGAGAGTTCTTTAAGCACCAAAGAAGTGATACTTTTGAATTCTGGTGTTGGAGAAGAGTCTTGAGAGTCCCTTGGACTGCAAGGAGATCCAACTAGTCAATCCTGAAGGAAATCAGTCCTGAATATTCATTGAAAGGACTGATGCTGAAGTTGAAGCTCCAATCTTTTGGCCACCTGATTCAAACAACTGACTTAATAGAAAAAACCTTGACGCTGGGAAAGATTGAAGGCAGGAGGAGAAGAGGATGACAGAGGACAAGATGGCTGGATGGCATCATTGATTCAATGGACATGAGTTTGAGCATTCTCTCTGGGAGTTGGTGATGGACAGGGAAGCCTGGTGTGTTGCAGTCCATGGGGTTGCAAAGAGTCAGATATGACTGAGCAACTGAACAACAACAAAGTTGTAATTATAGTATTCTCTTTATTATTAATATTGACCTATTGAAGGTAGGTATAAAATCTGACTCCTAAACTTGGCCCAAGTTTCTGTAAGTCTAGCCTTCCTTTCTGAAGACCTTGGTGTCAGACCCTGCTCTGGACCCTGGGGACACCAATTCAAAGAGAACACTTATATGCAGTGAAATCACAAAGTGAAGGAAAAGCTAGAATGTTTGGGACCCTCAGATCATCTGACTCCACTGTGTCTTCTTCTAGGTGGAGACTTGGGACCCAGAGAGCAGTGGCCAGGGCCACCTCCATCCAAGGTCCCCCCTCCTCTAGTGGCACAGTCAGCAGGGAGCTCAAATCCGAGCTTCAGTGTAAGACTCAGTCCACCAACATATAAGGAGAAAAGCAAAGATCAATGACAATTAAAATGTACAAATATGGGACTCTTCTGGTGGTCCAGTGGCTAAGACTCCATGCTCTCAATGCAGGGGACCCGGGTTTGATCCCTGCTCAGGGAAAGATCCCTGATCTTTCCTGGCACAGCCAGGCACAGCCATGGCACAGCCATGTAAATAAATAGATATTTTTAAAAAATGAACGAATATGACCAGTGTGCCCAGAGGAAGGAAAAAGGAAGGGTTTCCTCAGTTTCCTTTTAAGTTGTTTCTAAGTTGCTTTCTGGAATTTGACACGCGTTTCAGTTTGGTCCTCATGGTGCTTCCCTTTTGCTATCAACAACGGGATGGTTTAGGCCAACAGACCAGGATACGCTGGATTGTAACAAGCTCTAGCGATCGCCTGGAAGCCATTCTTAATGCATCCTCATTACTCATAATGTGTTCAAAATGCACTCCTTGGAACCCCAGCTTGAAATACCCAGAGATCCATTTTCAATAGACTGGCAAATAGAAGACGTTAAACATTATTCATAGAAACCGTGTTTATTTAATCTTTAATGCTACCTAATGCATTTCAGTCAAAGTCATCAGTTCACGTTCGGGCTTTATTGCGTGGAAAATGGATGTGCTATTAATAAGTCAATACAAATACAAATATGGTTTCAATTGGAAATCATTAGGTTGCATTAAATGGCAAATGAAATCCATAGGAAGGATTTGTTTTATTTTGTTTGCGAGGAGGGAAAGGAGCCCTGAGAGGCATTTCTTTGCTCACTAATGAGGAGTACTGATTGGTTTCTGCCGAGCGGTGGATTACAGTATAGGCCTTGCTTTATTCTCCCCAGGATGGGGATTGCCTTTCCTCAGCACAGCTGTCTGCGACTGTGGACCCAGCTGAAGTGGCTGCCTGCTCCTGAGAGAGTCAGCTGGAGCCCCCAGGACTCGGGAGGTGGAGCGGAGGTGGGGCCTTCCACCCTTCGTCTCTGCAAGCCTGTGATCCTAGTGGGCCTCAGCACTCTCCTGAAGTCAGCCGGTTCTGTGAGAGCACTGACCCTGGCACACCTATCCCCCTGTCTCCACAGCAGCACCTGCGAAAGAGCACGCAGGACTTTATGTCATTGGAAGCTTAGCATGAGCCCCAAACCACCTTTGGTGGTTTCCCAAGCAAAGTGAAAGTGTTAGTCGCTCAGTCCTGTCCAACTCTTTGCAACTCCAAGGAATGTAGCCCTCCAGGCTCCTCTGTCCTTGGAATTCTCCAGGCAGGAATACTGGAGTGGGTTGCCATTCCCTTCTCCAGGGGATCTTCCTGACCCAGGGATTGAATCTGGGTCTCCCCCATTGCAGGCAGGTTCTTTACCGTCTGAAGCCCCAAGGAAGCCCCAAACAGGCCTTATTAAAAAGGAGATGTTTGCATACATGCAGTGAAGTGCATGAGATGAAGGTGGGACTAGAAACTGAACAGATCCAGACGCAAGCTCTGGTCCCCCCCCCCATCGAGGGTCTGTGTGATGTAGAAAGTGGGACCCAAGTGGTCTGATCTGATTGGTCCTTATCTCCATCCTGACGTGACTGCCAAGGATGATATGTGCTAACTGTCCAGCACAAAGTGGGGTTCCGTTAGCATCTGCTCCCTCCTTCCAACCTGCCTTGCTGGTTCAGATGATAAAGAATCTGCCTGCAGTGTAGGAGACCTGTGTTCGACCCCTGGGTCAGGAAGATCCCCTGGAGGATGGAATCGCTACCCACTCCACTATTCTTGCCTGGAGAATCCCATGAACAGAGGAGCCTCGCGGGGTACAGTTCATGGGGTCACAAGGAATCAGACACGACTGAGAAACTAACACTTTCTGCTGTCTTTCTTTTTCCAGCCCTGCCAATCTGATAATATGCTCGAAACTTCTTCCTGAATCTTGCCCTTTGACCCTCGCAAGCATGAGGAATACTTAGGATGGAGCAACAACAGACAGATGGTCAGTGCGTGCTTAGTGTTTTAGTGAAAGACATCATCTTTTTTAGACTCATCATAGTCTTTCTGCTGGGACGATTCTGTGCTAAACTGGGCAGCTGATCTGCCTCTCCTGCTTGGCACCAAGGAGGTGAGGCTTTGCCTGCTTTCATACCTAGAAGGGGCCCCTTCTGTGGAGAAAGCCCAGGTTGCCTCTTCGCTTCAGTGAATGGGTAGGCACTGCCAGCTGCTTATGAAAACATATGTGTTGGACCAGCAGTTACACTCTGAGAAGTTCCAGCAGAGGAAAGTTTGTGGGGCACCCAGGTGCTGAGGGAAGCTCCCCCTTCTCTGGGTGCAGAGCAGCCTTCTAGTTCCATCTCCAGCAGAGATGGAACAAATGATGATCAGCCTTAGTGAACAACCTGAGGAGCCGGGGGACCCCTCTTATCACATGCTCCATTTTTATTTCTGAGCAGTGTAATCCACCCAGATACAAATGAATTATAATCACCAACACTTGTATAGCCCTTGCCATCATTCCAAGACCAGTCAGAGATCTAAATGCTTTAACTCAGTTCATCCTTACGATCTCCATTTCACGGATGAGGAAACTGAAGCACAGAGGGGTCAACCAACTTCCCAAAGGTCACACAGCAGCGAGTGGTCAGAACATAGGTCTTGCTCCAAGTCTAACCACTTACTTAGAACACTATTCTACTCCCCCTTGGTATAAATATTCACTGCTGCTCAGAGATGCAGGCCATTTCTCAGAATTCTGGTGGATTTGGAGCTCTCTGCCAGTGCCAAGCTGTGTGTGGTCTTGCCAAGTCACTTGGCCTCTTTGAAGCAAGTGTATTTATTTGAACCACGAGCAATGTCGTTAAATGTCTACCGCAGTGTTCAGCACAGACACACAGACACCTCAGACATAGTCACTCCCATTGTGATTTCAGTACACACACACACACGGAAGTTCCATACCCTGTCTTTCTTGATTTGCTCTTGGTGGCATCTGAGTGGTAGGTTCAGGACAGCAAATGTCGCTCAAAGAGATGGATTCTCACACCCACCCCTGTTGCAGCATCACCCTGAATTTTTTGTGTATCTTTCAAGGCAAGGCCACGTGACCTCCTGAAGCCCCTCCTCTCATACAGAGCTTTGGAGTCAGGTAGGTCTGAATTCCCCTCTTGACTTTCCTCCTTCCTGGGCGCAGGACCCCATAATCCTGTGAGCTTCAGCTTCTGGAGCTCAGAGATGGGTATCATTACCTTTACCTCGAGGAGTTCTCTTGAGGATAAAGGGAAATGATATGCCCAGTGACCAGCGGGATGCCTGACACATAGCAGGAATCCAGCAAGTGCAAGCGACAAGTGCATTTTCCATCCACTTTGCAAAGTCTGTGCTATGTTCTGCTATCATCTTTTTCTCTCTGCTTCCACTCATGGCTTTCTTGTCCTTTTCCTGGAGACCAGGCGGCCTAAGACTAATCCTTCTTCCAAATGACAGCCCCCAGGCACGTGAAGGCAGTTTTCATGCAGACCCAAATATTCTCTTCTCCAGACAAAACAGCCCAGACCTTCAACTGTTCTTGCCCCTGTACCAGATTTTGGTCCTTTCGCCGTACTGCAGTGATATTACACATTCAGTACTTGTGTTGTTGACTTTAATTTGTCGGACAGTGGCCAAGCCACGGATGTTTTCATCAATCCCAGGTCTGGAGAGAGAGCTAGGACCAAATCCTTTCCTTTGCCGGGGCAGCCACCAGCGTGCATGTGGAGGGAGCAGGCAGGAAACAGCAGCCAGCAGTGACAACCACCGCTCTAGCCTGACCTCTGGGGAACCAGAGAGTAATTTAGGGCTTGAAATGTGGGATGCAGATGAGTATCTGCCTCCTCCCTGGCTTCAGGAAAATGGCTTTCATTTTCCAAGGTGATTACAGTAAATTACACGTGGAAGAGAGAACAATGATGCCTCCAAATGCCATGAATTAATCGAAGAGAACTCAACACCCATACATGTGTCTTGGAAGTGGAGGAGAGAGACAGAGATGGGGAAAGACAGTATTTAATATATTAATTAGGAATGGAAAGTAGCTTAGTCCCCCCCTTTATTGTGACAGTTTCTGAGTGCCGATGTCTTAAAAATAGGAATAATACGGATAATCGTTAGCACTCTCTTTACCTGGGGTTTCTAGAACTGAATACATTATCCTAATGTAACTTCAATACATGCTTAATAGCAACAACAGAGCTTCTTCTGAGTCTTAGAATGTATCATGACTTAAGCGTGGTGAAGCCAAATTAAAAAAATGAACCGGGTGATGGTTCCTTTTCTTCAGAAAAGAGGGTCTGATGTATGCCTGACTTCCCAGGGTGAAATTAAAAGAGAGGGATGTTCTAAGACCTTAGCTGAGGGGAAGCATTTTTCACATTCTTCACCTAGAGACCAAAAAGGAGCCAGGAAATTGATATAAGGGCAGCAATATGGGTCAGAGGAGGAAAAGTTCAATGAATGAGGATCATTTAACTAAAGAAGGCCGCCCAAGGGGGGTCTAATCACAGTGCTGGGGATGTGAATGGGTGTCATTCAGAAGGGAGCCTGGCTTTGTCTTTGTGAGCTGAGAGCGGATTAGGCAGGAAGGGATGAAATTGTAGCAGCAAGGACTAAGGTGGGCTGTCCAGGAGCGCTCTGGTAGCCAGGAGGGTCATCTACAAAGGATTATTTAGGTATAGTCAGAAAATGGCTTCAACTATAATTTTGCTAACTTCAGACTCATGTTTTCAGCACAGTGTAGACTGGAGTTCTGCTGGGACATGAATCAGGTAACATGGGCTTCTCCAAGGAATTTTTCCACCATTCCCTGACCAGGGACTTCCCTCGTGGCTTAGAAGGTAAAGCATCTGCCTGCAATGAGGGAAACCCGGATTCGATCCCTGGGATCGGAAGATCCCCTGGAGAAGGAAATGGCAACCTACTCCAGTACTCTTGCCTGGAAAATCCCATGGACGGATGAGTCTGGCAGGCTACAGTCCATGGGGTCGCCAACAGTCGGACACAACTGAGTGACTTCACTTTCCCTGACTAGGAATGTTTCCTAGCGATGCCATCAGTTGGTACCCATCAGTTGGTACCGGAGGGGTTTTCTAAGGAAGGGAACCTGGCTGGCAGCCCTAAGCAGATCATGCAAGGACTCTGCTGAGAACATCCTGTCCTGCGGTCTTTCGCAGGCCCAGGCTTCCTATGCTTTAAAGTTGGCTCAGTGCTATTCAGCTTCAAAGGAGATTATAAAGCTCAAAAGTTGGGAGGTGGGGACTTCTCTGGTGGTCCAGAGAAGTTCTTCTTCTCTTAAATTCTTTGTTTAAGAAGAAATGCTTAAGTTCTTTGTTTAAGTTCTTCTCTTTTAAATTCTCTGTTTAAGAATCTGCCTGCAAATGCAGGCGACGCTGGTTCAATCCCTGGTCCAGGAAGACTCCACATGCTCTTGAGCAACTAAGCCCGTGTGCCACAACTATTGAAGCCCGCATGCCTGGAAACTGTGCTCCGCCACTGCAATGAGACGCCTGAGCACCACAGCTAGACAGTAGCCTCCGCTTGCCACAAGTAGAGAAAGCCGCAAGCATCAGTGAAGACACAGAGCAGATGGAAAAAAGAAAAGAAACTTAGGAGATGGGTCTTTGGATATAGTCACCATTTTCTTGTTCATACTGCTGCTGCTGCTGCTGCTGCTGCGTCACTTCAGTCGTGTCCGACTCTGTGCGACCCCATAGATGGCAGCCCACCAGGCTCCCCCATCCCTGGGATTCTCCAGGCAAGAACACTGGAGTGGGTGCCATTGCCTTCTCCAAAGCATGAAAGTGAAAAGTGAAAGTGAAGTCGCGCAGTCGTGTCCAACTCCTAGGGACCCCATGGACTGCAGCCTACCAGGCTCCTCCATCCATGGGATTTTCCAGGCAAGAGCACTGGAGTGGGTGCCATTGCCTTCTCTGTTCATACTTCACTCACACACAAAAAGATAAAGTAGTTTTCTAAATGTTTGCAAATGACTTTAAATGATCCTGCTGGTTGATAGGAAGATCCCCTGAAGAAGGGAATGGCTTCCTACTCCAGCATTCTTGCCTGGAGAATCCCAAGGACAGAGGAGCCTGGCGGGCTACAGTTCATAGTGTCACAAAGAGTCGGATACGACTGAAGTGATTTAGCGTGCACTCAGATGAATTAAAAAATACTGAATCCCAGATAGTGAGGATCGACTGTAAATGGAAAATTAAACTGACAATATGTCAGCAGAACACAGTCTTCCTAGGAATCAACTATAAGGCACCAACTGAAATCCTTTTGTTGTTTCCATTTGGGGAGCTTGTCGGGGTGAGTGTGAAAGCAGAGTGCTCAATGACAGATACCATTGCCTCTTCACTCATTTATGTTTTCAAGACTGGAACTTCCAAAGCAGACTTCTTGGCCCTGACTTGATCCCAAGATGGGTACATGATGCCTCCCACCAGGAGCCAACATGTTGGGGATCACATCATAGGACTTAAGCGCCAAGGGCATGGGAATGAAAAAAGTGCTGAAGAAGTTGCAGAGAGGGTAGTGACTGACAGCAGGGGGACTGGCCAAGGATTCTTGGAGGAGGTCAATAGATGGGGCCTTGGAAGGACTTGAAGAGGGAGAAGGTAGAATTGTAGGCACTCAATCTGTGTCTGTGATGTGAGGATATCTAGGTGTTGTATTCTCTATGGATGTCCTCAAGAGGTATGAGGGAGTGTGCTGTGTCTATGAGTGCGTATTGTGTGGGGGTGTGGTCCTGAGTTGATGAGTGCCTAGCTTCTGAGAAGCTACAGAGGGTTGTGGCCAATAGTATGAAGCCAACTGCCTCTTACTAGCTGGATCACCTTGGGCAAATAACTCCTCTGTGCCTCAGTTTCTCAGCTGCAAAATGTAGATAATTATAGCTTCTCTTTTAGGATTGTTGTGAAGTTGAAATGAGTTAATACTCGCAATATCATCAAAACAGTGCCAGGCACAGCTAACTGCCATATAAATGTTTCTATTCTTTTTTTTTAATTGGAGTATAGTTGATTTATAGTGTGGTGTTAATTTCTACTGTGCAGCAAAGTGATTCAGTTATATGTATATATACAATCTTTTTTAAAAATATTCTTTTCCATTACAGTTTGTCATAGGATATTGAACATAGTTCTGCATGCTATACAGTAGGACCCTGTTTATCCATTCTATATATACAAGCTTACATCTGCTAAACCCGGCCTCCCACTCCATCCCTCTCTTAGTTCCCTCCCCTTTGGCGACTACCAGTCTGTTTTCTCCGCCTGTGACTCTGTTTCATAGATAGATTCATTTGTGCCATATTTTAGATTCCACATATAAATGATTTCATATGGTATTTGTCTTTCTCTTTCTGACTTACTTCACTTAGTATGACAGTCTCTAGCTGCATCCATGTTTCTGCAATTGCCATATAAATGGTTGCTAGTGTTGCCTAAGAGGCCAGGGAGCCCAACATGGCAGTCTTGGAGTAGGAAGATCTGGGGACAGGCTGACCTGAGGGGACTTATCTGGGGTAACTTGAGTGGAGCCGGGAGGGAAATCAGAATGGCAAATGTCAAGGTGACAGATGTTGCATTGTCCCCTGGAGTGGGGACACAGTTAGTGGTCTTTGGGACTGTGGAGTCTGAAGCAGAATGATATGTGTGGGGTGGGTCAAAGCTAGTGGATCAGGATGGAATCTGAAGGAAGAGTGTCTGTTCACGGGGTGTCACGGTCTGGAGGGTAGGGACAGTGGGAGGCTGGGGAGAGATGCATTCATGGGAGGTGAAGAGGGGTAGGCAGTCCAGACCCAGCATCCCTGGAGGCCAGCCTGGCCAAGGTGGATTGTTCTGGAAGCAGGAGAGGAGACACATTTTTGGAACATGACGACTTGCTGCCCACTCTGCGTGGCTCAGTGGGTAAAGAATCTGCCTGGATTACAGGAGATCTGGGTTCGATCCCTCGGTTGGGAAGATCCCCTAGAGAAGGAAATGGCAACCCACTCCAGTATCCTTGCCTGGAAAATCTCATGGACACAGGAGCCTGGTGGGCTGTAGTCCATGGGGTCCCAAAGAGTCGGCACGACTGAGCAACTAACACTTGTTACTTACTCTGCGCACCGAAGATCCCTTCTGCTCCCTGTGACAAATGGGACTTGATGTGCCGTGGCCGGGCCTGAATTCCCCAGGCTACCAGCTCAGCTCAGCCCTGGAGGGTTTTACAGGGCCCAGCACCATCTTCCTGCCTCCTGTTTGGACCTCGCAATGTCCCTGAGGTCAGGCCCACGCAGACAACTGCATCTTCTTGAAAAAACAGGAGCCATCCTTTCAACTGTTTCTTTGAACACAGGTTTTGTCAACGAGGTTACTAACTACCGCTGTGTTCTGAGCACTTTTTATGAGCTCTACCCGAGGCACACATTATCTCATTTGATCCTCAACAGTCTGCAGAGGGCGGTACTTAATCCCTCTTTCAAAGTCAGGAAACTGAGGCTCAGAGAGATTAAGTCATCTGCCCACAGATTTTGAAGCCCACGTCCCTGTATTTCCATTGAAACCACCCTAGTTTCTCTTCCCTGGCCCAGAAGCAGGGCTTCTAGAGACATCAGATGGGTCTCTTCACAGTGAAAGACAAACAGGGCTGTGACTTTGTGATATCACCTCCAGTCTTTCTGGTCCCCCAGGCATCTGCCAGGGCACTGCCTTCTTGTGTGGTCCTTTTTGTGGTCTTTGAGGAGCTCAGAGCAGGTGGAGGGGGTCACCTGTCTTTCTGTCACTATTCAAGCAGCTGGAAGTGTCCCCAAGGAAGGTAGTCTTACTGATTTTAACTTAATCACTCCACCAACAAATGTTTCAAAAGTAAACAGAGATTCTGGAAGAAAGTCATAGTGCTTTATTCATCTTTGTGTCCCTGGTGCCTAGTACTTGTTAGGAATTCAGTAAATGTTCGCTCAAAGAGTGAAGAAGCACCTCCTTCTTGCCAGGCTCTGAGAAAGGACAGTGGGGGATGGAGAGGAATAAGATATGGTCCTTCCCTCTAAAAGTCCATCGTCTAATTCAGAGGGGGAGCCACATGTACATGACTTTGTACATGGAAAGTCAGTTAACAGAGCAGCTACCTTTATTAGAGTCCAAATGAATGTCACTGGCAGAAAATTCAGAAGAAATTCCCCTAGGGTCAGAAGGCTCTGGGGTGGGGGTGGGGTGTAGGGCCGGGTGCTAATCCGAGGCAGAACTCTGTAATATTCAGAACCGTCCAGTAGGATTGCAGACAACTTGGGCAGCAATGATCTCTCTCTTGCTGACAAGTTCAGGAGACTAGGTGGCAAGGATGTGTGCATGTGTGCGTGTGTGTGTGCATGTACGCGGCTGGGCTGTCTTCTTGCACCAGCAGAGAGATTGGACTTAATGATTTTTTTCTAAGTTTTTAGTTCCAACATTGAATCAGGGTAACTTTTCAGAAAAAGTTATGGTTTAGTATCCAAACCAAAACCAAACAAGACAAAACAGTATCCACACAATGAATCCAAGGATTCCTCTAGAATGTTGGATAGGATTCTCTTATGCTTATTTCCAATCTCTGTTGCAAGGGTAAGTGACCACTGAGAAGATCAAGACTTGTCTTCCATAACAGCTCAAGAGGGGAAGAAATTCCTTTGTTACTGAGGGAATAGTAAGAGGGGCCACATGGGGGTAGGGATTACTATTATATAAGTGAAGGTCCCGGGAGGCTTCTTGGAGGACACAGAGTTTAAACAAGATCCTGAAGGATAGGGAATTCCCTGGAGGTCTAGGGGTTAGGAATCAGAATCTGTGCTTTCACTGCCGAAGGCCTGGGTTCCATTGCTAGTTGGGGAACTAAGATCCTGCAGGCTGTGTTGCATGGCAAAAAATAAAGAAAGAAAGGAAGGAAGAAGGAAAGGAGGAAAAAAACAAACAGAATAGATTCAGCAACTGTTCATTTGCACTCCCCTCCTCCCACCTTCCCTCCATCTACCATTCATTCACCTGTCCATCCATGCTTCCATTCTTTCTTTCATTCATTGATCCAGTTCAGCTCAGTTCAGTCACTCAGTCATGTCTGACTCTTTGTGACCCCATGGACTGCAGCACACCAGGGCTCCCTGTCCATCACCAACTCCCAGAGTTCACTCAAACTCGTGTTCACTGAGTCGGCGATGCCATCCAACCACCTCATCCTCTGGCGTCCCCTTCTCCTCCCACCTTCAATCTTTCCCAGCATCAGAGTCTTTTCAAATGAGTCAGCTCTTCGCATCAGGTGGCCAAAGTATTGGAGTTTCAGCTTCATTGATCCAATCACTTATCAAATAGCTTTTGAGTCCCTACTAGGTGTCTGGCATGTTCACATACATTCCTTGTTTAATGACAGCAATTCTGTTAGGTAGGTAATAGTATCCTAACTATACAGATAAGAGAGATTTGAGTCCAAGCGACAAAATTCTTCTCCTCTTACCCCATTCCAGGCTGCCTCATCCCATATCAAGGAAGAGACATCTCCTTATCTTCAAAATGCTGACTCCCTTTGCTTCGCCTATCTCCTTGCCCTCTTCACATCTCTGACCAGTCCCTCCCCACAGTCCCTCCCCTGTGAGCTAAGACACAGACCTGCGAAGGTTGCCTCTGGGCCTACAGTTCACAGGGTTCGCCCTGACCAGGGGCCAAGTCCCATTTCTTTACTCCTACGGTAGAGAGCTTGCAGGATCTACTTTTACTGACTTCATCTTAGTATTTTGTTCTCACTATCTTTAATCTTAGTTAAATTAGGGAACCCACTATTCCCTGAGCACCCTTGCATTTTCCCCCATTTCTGGGTCTTTCTTCACCCCATTTAAAATGACTCATCCCACTGTGGTTGGCTTCTCGGCACAGTACAAATATGTTAGATTGAATCTGATCCTGGGATGGCCTAAGCCTCTCTTCTTAAAAGAAAGGTGCGGAAGGCAGTTTTCCAGATGTCAAGGCACTTTTAGGAATCCTGGGCATTAAGTGCAGCCCCGGCCTTGGCATGAGGGGCTGAGAGCTATTTCTGGGTGGTAGTGTTGGGCAGGCAAGGACCCCATCCTTGGGGTGAGGGGTCTGTAATTCCTATGTAATAGAAGAAAATGACAACCCACTCCAGTATTCTTGCCTGGAGAATCCCATGGACAGAGGAGCCTGGCAGGCCACAGTCTGTGGGGTCACAAGAGTCAGACACGACTTAGCGACTAAACTGCTACTGCTAGAAGCCAGGCCCAGACCAACCACCACACTGGACATTTTGACTGTGTGCTATTTAACTGCATAAACCATGTTCATTCTGATCAATGACTATGAAGGCATACTGTCCTTGTCCCCATTCTTTCCTCCCTCAGCTGACGGTCCAAACCCCAGCCCTGCCTTGCCCATCCCAGTCTCTCATTTCATCCCAGCCTTGCCTTCATCCCTTACACATGTTGACATAGAATTCAGATTTGATTGGTAGTTCTGTTTTCATTAACCAGCAGGGAATGTGGCTCATGATTCTTACGGATGGGAAATGTAAGGACTGTAGAAGTTCTCCCAGTATGCTTTCATCTATATTTTCACACAATTCATTCCATAAATCAGAGGAGATTTGCCGGTATGGCTCCAAAGCCCTCGGCTCCCACAAGAGGTAGCTCACGGCAAGTACATCTAAGCAAGGAGCTGGCGACCAGTGAAGGAATGTGTGATGGATGAAGACCAGGGTTGGGTGGGGTTAGGAGATTGGGCAGAAGGTCAGGAACAAAGTGAGGCTCAGGCATGGAGTGCCAACATCAGGCATACAAGATATTTGGAAATAAAAAAGGATTTTTAGGCCCTGTCCAAATGTGGCACTAGTGGTAAAGGACCCGCCTGCCAATGCAGGAGACATAAGAGACAGGGTTCAATCCCTGGGTGGGAAAGATCCCCTGGAGGAGCCCATGGCAACCCACTCCAGTATTCTTGCCTGAAGAATCCCATGGACAGAGGAGCCTGGTGGGCTACAGTCCATGGGGTCACAAAGAGTCGGACGTGACTGAAGTGATTCAGCATGCACACATGCATATCCAAATATTTTCTCTATAAAAAGTCTGGCACTGATATGATTATGGTAAACACAGACCAACTCGCTTTGAAGGAGAGATCCATGCTGCCATCCCCAAAGCTCCACCCTGGGGGCAGGAGACCCGGCCTTGAGTCTGGCCTCCCCTCCCAGGCCACCCTAAGACCTCTGTCTTCATTAACCATCAGCATCCTCCTCCACCAAGTGGAGATAACACCTACTAACAGAATGGGTGAGGGAATTCCTGAGCCATTCCTAATGGTGATGGGCAGGGTTTGAAATTCAGCAAAGGCCCCAGGACTCAGCAGAAGGTGGAATGAGCACAGGGGCCTCCCTCCGGCAGCACGGTGACCACAGGCTGTCTCCACGTTGGCTCCTCACTGCGAGGGCAGATCCACAGAGAAACAGCACTGTTCTGTCTTCACAGCTGGGGTTCAGGACATCTCAATCCTGTGGGTAGAAAGCACTCATCGTGGCTCTCCAGCCCCTCCCCAGAGTGTGGGTAGTCCAGACCCAAGATGTGCGTGGCTGGGTGGGCTGGGAAAAAGGAATCCTGGGGACCAGCAACATCCACACCCCTGGGAACGAAAAAGAGACTGTGCAACCATTGCGAGTGTAGCAATTTTGAATGTCAATGGCCCCTTCCCTGTTTTTTTTTTTTTTTTTTTTCGGTTTGTTTGTTTGTTTCCCTTTCCTCCCAGTAAAATGCCTACACCTTATCTCCCTCTGTGAGTCTCCTTCTCACACTGCTGGGCGAGGGGCACATAGTAGGCCCTCAATAAATATTTGCCCAGTGGAAGAATGGATGGTAAATCCAGCATTAATCCCCTCTCTTCAGCTCCCCACCCCCAGGAAAGAATAAAAGATGTCCCTTCGCAGCTCGGCCACATTCAGGCGAACTTCCATATTGCTGCCAAGTCCTGCCATCTGCCACCTCCGCGGGGCAGGTGCTGGCAGCCTCGGCACCCACAAAGCCCGCGCGGGCACAAAGGCCCGACGTGCGCGGGTAATTGCCGAGCGCGCAGCCCGCCGGCCGGCCGGGCCGCGGCGAGTCCGCGGCGGCTGCGGAGGGAGATTTGCATACAGATGGCCCGTCGGGCCGCGGGGCCGCCGCCGCCGCCGCCGCCGCCCCGGGTGGACCGGCCCAGCCGCCTCAGAAGTGCGCGCGGCTTTGACTGCAGCCCAGCCCGGGAGAGGCCGCATTCTGCCCGCCCTGAATAGTCAGCCTTTCAAGGGGACGCTTTGAAATTTGAAAAGAGAGAGAAGGAAAGAGAGAGAGAGACCAAGAAACAGAGAGGCAGACAGAGATTGAGAAAGGCAGACAGAGGAAAAGACAGAGACAGAGAAACGGAGGCTGAAGCAGACTGAGGGAGAGAGAGGCGGAGTGAGAGGGGGACGGGGAGGGAGGCGGAGACGGAGACGGAGACGGGGAGGCCGAGAGAGACAGGGACAGGGACGGATAGGGAGATGGAGACAGAGACAGGGAGGCTGAAACAGACTGAGGGAGAGAGAGGCGGAATGAGAGGGGGACGGGGAGGGAGGCGGAGACGGAGACAGGGAGGCCGAGAGACAGGGACGTGGAGGCCGACAGGGGCAGAGACAGAGACTGAGACAGGGAGGCTGAGAGGGACAGAGACAGAGACAGGGAGGCTGAGGGAGGCAGAGACAGAGACGGGGAGACTGAGAGACAGGGACAGGGACGCCGAGAGGGGCAGAGACAGAGACTGAGACAGGGAGGCTGAGGGAGGCAGAGACAGAGACGGGGAGACTGAGAGACAGGGACAGGGACGCCGAGAGAGACAGGGACGGATAGGGAGATGGAGACAGAGGCAGGGAGGCTGAGGGAGATAGAGACAGAGAAACAGAGGCTGAAACAGACTGAGGGAGAGAGAGGCGGAGTGAGGGGGGGTGGACTGGGAGGGAGGCAGAGACAGAGACGGGGAGACTGAGAGAGACAGGGACAGGGATGCCGAGAGAGACAGACAGAGACTGAGACAGGGAGACTGAGAGGGACAGAGACAGAGAAACAGAGGCTGAAACAGACTGAGGGAGAGAGAGGCGGAGTGAGAAGGGGGGACGGGGAGGGAGGCAGAGATAGAGACTGGGAGGCTGAGAGAGATGGGGACACCGAGAGAGAAGAGACGGATAGGGAGATGGAGACAGAGACAGGGAGGCTGAGAGGGACAGAGACAGAGACAGGGAGGCTGAGAGGGACAGAGACAGAGACAGGGAGGCTGAGAGGGACAGAGACAGGGAGGCTGAGAGAGACAGAAATGATGGAGGACAGAAGAAAAGCCAGTCTCTTGGTGAGGCAGAGTTCAGTGGGAAGGGAGCCTGGGCTTTCAGAATGAGAGGCACCTCCAGGAATGTGGGGAGATCTCTGGGGAGACTCGCTCTGACTTGCGACTTGCGGCCTTCCTTGGCTCTGGCTCCGGATGGTCTAGGATCCCGGATGCACAGGAAGCTAGGAAAGAGGGCCCGCGGGCGAGAAGAGGCCCTGGGGAATGGCACAGGCAGGTTGCAGCTGTTTTGCAGCAAACAACAAGACCCCCATGCTGGAGACTGCATGTGGAAGATCTCTGCAATGAAAACTAGACGCTAAAGGTTAAGCGGGCAGAACCATCTCGAAAGCCAGTCCCGAGTCCCTAAAGGGGCCACTGGGGCCTGGGCTTGGCTCTTTTTCTCCGGCCCCTTCGGTGGGTTTGGAAACACAGCCCCAGGGGTGGGCAGCCACCCCGCCCCCCCGCCCCAGGGACACGGGGACACGGTGACGCTGGATGTCCACATGTGGCAGGTGCTGGCCAGCGACTTCACGGCTCTGTTTAGAAACCCGGCGGCGGCTTTCGCTCCATGTTTGCTAAATACCCCTAGCCCTCGCCCTCCGCGCAGCTCCCCTCCCCACCTCCCCCGTGAATGACCGGTAGGGCTGCAAAAAAGAAAGGCGTCATTGAACTCCTGTTGCCTCTCTTGTCCAAACTAAATGAAAGGGAAACAGAAAAGCAACAGAGAAGGGCTATTTCTCGTGGTTTTCACTGGACGTGTTAAACCTGCTGGTCCCCCTGGGTCACCTCTGCATGAGGAATCTGGGAGTCAGCCTTGATCCCCCCAGCCCCACCCGTGGAACACAAGCAGGCACCTAGACCTTGCTTTCTGTACCCCTTAAAGCCTCCTCCTTCCCCCCACCAACCCATATTCCTCAACCGCAGTGACAGTGCTGCTTCTAAAACCCAATTCCTGTTTTCTCTCTTGTCTTCCTTAAAACCGCTCATTGACCCATGATCGTCCTCTGGAGAATAAGCCTGGTGCTTTAGCTTGGTGTGGAAACCTGAGGTTCCTGCCTGCTCCAGCCCTCGCCTGTCCCCACCCCTGCACCTTACATGAGGATTCCATTCTAGCTGAGGCTGTTTCCCGCCCCTGCCCCTTTGTCCAAGTGACTTCAGTTCTTGGCGAACCCTCTCCAATCCTGATGAGCAGGATGTAGGCTCCTTTCTTCCTCTGTCCACCTCCCTTCCTCCTTCCATCCTGCCAACAAACAAGTCATTGGTGCCAACCCTATGCCACACATCAGGTGCTAAGGATAAAGGGATGGTGAGAAACACTTGTTCTTCCTCCCATCTTTTACCTGGGTACCATAAGGCATCTGGAGGAGGTTCCTCTGGTGGTGGTGGTTTAATTGCTAAGTTGTGTCCGACTCTTGCAACCCCATGTACTGTATGTAGCCTGCCAGGCTTCTCTGTCCATAGGATTCTCCAGACAAGAATACTGGGGTACATTGCCATTTCCTTCTCCAGGGGATCTTCCAGGAATTGAACCTGGGTCTCCTGAGTTGCAGGCAGATTCCTTGGGTACCATAAAGCATCTAGAAGAGGTTCCTAAAGTACCAGATGTCCCATCCGGAGTTGAGACTGTAGTTTTCCAGCCCTATGTTTCCAGATGACGAGTGTTCTTCCATCAGAGACAGATACTGATGAACTCGAGACTGTCTCATCACTAAACTGAAGGCTCTTCCTCAATGTTTTTTTATCATGCTTTTTATGTTTGAAACTATGCCAGAAACTCAGCGGAAGTCATTCACGGAGGATCAATTCTATAAAAGGGAAATTACTGACAATTTGAGCCAGACATGAACATAGCTTTTATGATCTCTTTTTTTGCTTTCACCACTTGAAATGTCAGAGCAAAATGCACTTTAGATGTTGTATTTTTGATTCTGTATTTTTATTCTTTCAACAAGTATTTAGGTTGAATGAATGAGATTGTGAGTGAGGTATTTGGGTAATTGTTGTTTTTTTTTTTAAATGAAATTAGCTCCAAAATGTTAATGTTTTCATGCTTGGAAACTTATTCCTTCTTGATGACTCTCTCTGAATGAGACTCTGTTCTTGCAGAGACTCTCCGCAAGTCTTTTTTTTTTTTTTTTGAAGTATAATTGATTTACAATATCATGTTCAATTTCAGGGGATACAGAACAATGATTCAGTTATGCATGTAAATATTAATATATATATATATGTTTTTCAGATTCTTTTCCAATATAGGTTATTACAAAATATTGAGTATTTTGTATTGTGCTATACAGATACTATTGGGGATTCCCTGGTGGCTCAGACGGTTAAGAGTCTGCCTACAATTTGGATCGACCAGAATTTGATCCCTGGGTCCAGAAGATTCCCTGGAGAAGGAAATGGTAACCCACTCCAGTATCCTTGCTTGGAAAATCCCATGGACAGAGGAGCCTAGTGGGCTACAGTTCATAGGGTTGCAAAGAGTTGGACAGAACTGAGTGACTTCACTTATACAGATACTGTTGGTTATCTATTATACAAAGCAATGTGTATGTCTTAATCTCAACCTCTTAATTTACCTCTTTTTGCAAGTCTTGCAAGGACGTTGGCTAAAAGGAATATAGTCTGAGATTTCCCTGATGATCCAGTGGTTAGGACTTGGTGCTTTCACCACCAGGATTTTGGTCAAGGAACTAAGGTCCTGAAAGCCACATGGCACAACCCCCGAGAAAAATAAATGAAAAAGGGATATAGGCTGGTCTCACCAGAAATGTGATAATGTGCTGTAGCTAAATAAGTATCACTGGGAACAGACCACTGAGTAGAATGATTGCTTTTGGAGCTGAATCTGGGTGGCTTTTGGTAAAGATAACTATTCTCTGGGCTTCAGCTGGTTGTTCTGTAACCTAGCAACTGGTCTATCTATTTCAAGGGTGGGGTGTGAAGGTCGGGGGAGTGGAGAATAAAGTCATAAATATGAAAAAACAACCTAAATGGTGGTGGTGGTGGTGGTGGTGTTTAGTCTCTCAGTCGTGTTTGACTCTTTGCGATCCCATGGACTGCAACACGCCAGGCTTCCCTGTCCTTCACCATCTCCCAGAGTTTGCTCAAACTCATGTCCATTGAGTCGGTGACTTCAAAGCATCTACATGAGTCTACTTGGTGTCATTTTCAAACTAACTTGACATCACTACTGGAAGGATATTTTGTGGCAAAAATGAAGAGGTGAGACAAAGTCAGAGGAACTCTGAAAACCCTGTTACTAAGGCTGTGGTTTGGGGAGAGGCACTTAAGCTTGTTGAGCATCATTTTCCATAGTTTAAGAGATACTAACACCTACTTTCTAGGTTTTTTGTAAGGATTAGGTGACATAGTGTCTATCTGATATTGTATCTGGGAAGTAATAGGTACTAAAAATGAGTAATTACTACTATTAATAGCATTATTGCTAAGAAAACAATTTTATTTATTTATTTTCTTTTTAAAATCTGTTTTCGTTTTGGTTGCACTGGGTCTTTGTTGGTGTGTGCAGGCTCTCTCTAGTTGTGGCGAGCAGGGACTACTCTTCATTGCAGTGCATGGGCTTCTCACTGTGGTGGTTTCTCTTGTTTCGAGCATAGACTCTTAAGTGCACTGGCTTAAATAGTTGCAGTTCACCCGTTCTAGAGCCCAGACACAGTAGTTGTGGCACATGGGCTTAGTTGTTCCATGGCATATGGAATCTTCCCAGACCAGGGGTCGAACCCATGTCCCCTGAAATGGCAGGCAGATTCTTATCCACTGTATCACCAGGGAAGTCCAGGAATACAATTTTAAAAGGTGAAATAAATCTATGCACAGATTGTCCTTTTACCTACCTGAAAGTGGAAAACAGAAACAAATTATTACTGTCCCTAAGCTGCCCTGTTTATAATTGTACGTCCATTTATAACATTTTTTCTGAAGCAATTTCAGGTTAAAGTTGACTGAGTATTCAGTGTATGAAGCACTGTGTCCCTGTTTCCCGATCACTTCAGGAGGCAATAAACTATTGAAGTATAATGTGTTAGAAAGCATCATTCAGTTCAATTCAATTTCATTCTATTCTGCAGATGTTTCTTGAACACAGCAGACATTTCTAGATTAGCAAGGCACTACGATGAGGGGACCTTAGAGTTGAGAGCATAAGTGATACACTTAAGAAATGTAAGCCGATTACTATAGGAACAGACTTGGGTATCTGATGCCCCTGACCCTGAATCCTGTAACTTTCTGTGATCTTGAATATCTTGTAGTTTCTTTTCTTTCCTCAACTGTAAGCCGGAGAAGAATAAATCTGATCTTTCAGGGCTGTTGTAAAGAGGAGAGGAGAGGTACATATGCAGGATGCCTAGCATTGAGAGCACAATATCACTGCAAGCTCTTTTAAAGTGTGGAGGGATGGCTGAGCCTCCAAGAAGACTTGATGATGGACAGTGGAGACCTGGCAGTGATGACATCCATCACTGATGGGCGTGGCAAGGTGTCCTCTCTTTAGGACGCACCCCATTGCCTCTTCTCTCTGTTCTAGACTGGAGGCTGCCCCAATCGTGGGTTTGAGCGGTGAGAATGGGCCTGGGGGAGATGAGCTCAGTGCCGCACAGACTTGAACTGCTTGGAGAGTGAAGACCTCCCCCAGCTTCACTTTCTTCCTTTGACAAATTGGGGAGAAAATGCCTCCTTGAACTACTTCACATGGTGGGTGGAAGAGAGCTGACATGATAGACAGGAAATGGCTCTGTAAACAGTAAGTTGCTGAACCAGTGCTAGAGATTGCTATCAGCTCCCCAGAAAGGAAGGCATAGAGAAAATCCTGTCAATTACTGAGTTCTCTGAGTCCTGTATTCCTCTGGCCAGGAGCTTTTGTGATCATTGGCCTTCCCAGTTGGCTCAGTGGTAAAGAATCTGCCTGCCAATGCAGGAGACACAAGAGATGTGGGTTCAATCCCTGGGTTGGGAAGATCTCCTGGAGAAGGAAATGGCAACCCACTTCGGTATTCTTGCCTAGGAAATCCCGTGGACAGAGGAGACTGGAGAGCTACAGTCAATGGGGTAGTGAAGGAGTCTGACATGACTTAGCAACTAAACAGCAATAATAAGCTGGTGGAGGACAACTGCCATTCCAGTCTGAAGCCTCTGTACTCAACATGTGAACCATGGATGGACCACCAGCATTGACACCACTGGGGAGATTGCTAGACATGCATGACTGGGCTCCCCATCCCACATCTACCCAATCAGTACCTGCATTTTAGCGAAATACCTGTGAGTCATAGACACATCTGGACTTCCCTGGTGGCTCAGATGGTAAAGCATCTGCCTACAATGCAGGAGACCCATGTTCAATCCCTGGGTCAGGAAGATCTCCTGGAGAAGGAAATGGCAACCCACTCCAATATTCTTGCCTGGAAAATCCCATGGATCAAGGAACCTGGTAGGTTACAGTTCATGGGGTCGCAAAGAGTGGGACACGACTGAGCAACTTGATTTTTGACTTTATAGACATATCAAAGTTGGAGAAGCCTTGGTTTACAGGCCTTGGTGGTAAAGAGGAAAAATTGATAGCAAGGAAGTTAACCAGCCCTGGACAGGAAGTTCTGCACACACCTTTGTTGTGTTGGGGTTGCTTGGCATGATGTCAGAATTAGAGGCTGTAAGAGAAGGAAAGAAAGAAGAAATGCCTTCAGTCAAGAAAGGCTGGAAAGTGCCAGGCTTCTGCAAAAGATGGGAGTGATGGACAGCCACCTGCAGCCACTGAGTGGTTCCCTCCACAGTGGTCCTATCACTTCTGGAGCCGGTGGTTCAGGTGCTCCTTGGGGGAAAACGCAGGCACACCTGCTGTCTTACCTGAGCCTAACTCCTTTCCAAGACCCTAATGAGCTCACTCAGCGTCACAAAGGCTTCTCATGAGGAGACACCACTTAGGAACTCTTTGTTATCAATTAGTTAATCATGAGGTCTACCGGCACTTTATTGATGGCTGGACTAACTACACCTAGAAGCACCCTGACATTTTTACTGTTATGAGATGAATCAGAGGTGGAGCCCATTGATTGCCCAGGTATTTTCAGGCTTTCTTATCTTTCATCAAATGGTTCCCTCTGCTTGCAAACCTTTCTCCTCCCTTCTCTTCTCAATTTAACACTCAATGGGGTCCTTGTCCTTTACGACTTAGGTCAGTGGCCCCCTTCTCAGTGTGACTCTGATCTCAGTGGGACTCTCACTTAGTTTGGGGTAAGAGAATGCATGGATGCTAAGGACTGGAAAGGGAATTTCCCCCCTTAAAGCGCTCAGTGACTTTCATCCTTCATGGGACTCCATGGAAAGTCTTGATGTAGTGGGGAAAGGTGTTTATGACTCCAGGAGGACACCTCCTTTGTGGCTGGCACTTCCTAGGTGTTTTACAGCAATTGACTTATGTCATTTTCCCACAAGGATTTTCCTAGATGTATATCATCATCTCCATTTTATGCATGATGAAAACACATGTTTCATCATGTCAGTGAAACTTGGATTTATGCACAACATTCTCCATTCCTGAGTTCTGCTCCCCCTACTCTCTGCAGGTTAAGGGAGGAGGAGGATGTGGAAGAAGGAGAAGGGAGATCTTGTCTATGATGGGGGGCCCTGGGTAGCATCACCAGGCTCCCAGATCCACTGGAAGTCTAGCTCAGGAGGGAGCACATATGGTGATTTCTAGTATGGGCCATTCAGACCACTGACCATCTCTCACTGTTCCGTGGATTTCTGTTGGATGGAAATCAGGATCCTGTAACTTCAAACATCTGGATGGACTGAGATGAGAGGTCCCTTCGCAGTACCATGAAATTAAAGGAAAAAACATAGCTCCTTGTTTTTCTTGACGAGATATTCTTTCTGTCTTTCTTGGTTTCTTTTTTTTTTTTTTTTCTGTCTTCCCCCACCCGTCTCTCTTTTTCTTTCTTTCCCTCTTTCTTTTTAAAGTGGGTGTATTTAGCCATTATAACTGGTTAGAAGCCAGAGATAGTTAGGCGTCTTCTGGTTGGAACAGAAATAGCCCTGTTAGCCGTGGCCTGCATCCAAGCCCCTGTGAACAGCTTCCCGAGAAGATCTCCATATAAATGGTTCCTTCAGGACTCCCCTTTGAATGCTTTCTTGGTCTTGGGGGTCTGAAATGGAGCCAATTTGAGAGAGTTCCAGGCATTTCCCACAGGGCCTCCTTCCCCAAAGCTTTTCAAAGCAGTCCCAGAGGTCCAAGCATCTTCTCTAACTCAGGACTCCCGCCACTGTGAGGAGTTTGGAAAACTTGCCTTCAGCCTCCTGACACCTTCGCCCCAACTCTTGAAAGGGCTCAGACCTGGCTGACTTTTCCTGCAGCGCAGAGACAGTGCCCAGGATGGTAATAAATGTTTGCAATGAATGTTTATTAGTTTTAACTGTGAAATACATTGAAACTGTGCTGAAAGTCTCTGGAGCTGAGTTGTGCTGGATTCCCAAGTACCCAGATGGCAGACGGACCTCTGGGTGTCTCTCCAGTTACTAATAATGAATGGATGAAATAGACGACTGACTTGTACATGCTCATAAATATATAAGAGAGCATTTCAGTCAACTCATTCATATTTCCAGTATTCACAGCACAGATGTGAAATCTGGGATATTGTGTGTCTGTCAAAACAATGATAACAAAACCCAAGTCACTTCCCCCAAAGCGCAATAGGCAAAGGTATGGACTTGGCCAAAGTGGGTTTGTATTCATGCTTTCTTTCCAGGAGGATGTTTTCAGATAAGCCGCCTGGACTCTCTGGACCTGTTTCCTCATCACTATTGGTTGTGTTAAAGGAAAAGCCTTTGCTCAAATAAGATAAATATGAAAATACTTTGCAGAGGATGAGGTTAATCATACTTTCATTTACGTAGGCTAATTTTTAGAGGCTGACAAACTGGGCTTAAAAAAAAATTTCTAAATGACCCCAACCTGAATTAGTAATGTTTTATGAGGTTCAAAATGCTTATGTAATAGAAGGGGGAAGGCAGCTGAGGATCAGACAGGGTTAATAACCATCCAAGTCTTTACAGCCATGGTTCATGCATGCGTTTGTGTTCAGTTGTGTCTGACTCTCTGGACCCCATGCACTGTATAGCCTGCCTTACTCCTCTGTCCATGGGATTTTTCAGACAAGAATACTGGAGTGGGTTGCCATTTCCTTCTCCAGGGGATCTTTCCTACAAAAGGATCGAATCTGCATCTCTTGCGTCTCCTGCATTGGCAGATGGGTTCTTTACCAACTGGGCTCCTGGGGAAGCCCACAGCCATGGCAGAAGAGTAGTTCTTCTGAATCTCAAATTCTGTGTTCTTGGTTTCTTCTTCCCGTGACCCAGAAGAGCAGTCAGTGTACACCAACTTATGTTCTTCCCACTCAGGGCATCATAGCGCTGTGTGGCCTTGGGCCACTCTCCTGCTCTCTCTGGGCCTCTATTTCCCCATCTATAAACCTGACGATTTCGAGGTGCCTGCCATTCATTTAGAATTCTAGTTCATTTTCACCAGAAGATCTTTTTAGAAAGAGTGCCCATTTTCAAAATCCAAATCTCTCCTTGGCTTGGATTGATTTATTCTTCCCCTAGGCTAGTAAGGAAATTTCCTTAGATGTAATTGTAGCAGATGTGATTTTCTTGAGAGTGAGGGTAGAGAACATAACTTACCAATATTTCTTTGCATCTTCTGAAGACCCTAGCACAGAATTGGCACAGAGCAAGTATTCAGGAAATGTTTGTTGCATGGAAAACCCATCACCCAGGGGGTTACCACCTTGATAACCTGTTTCCTGGTGGCTCAGATGGTCAAGAATCCACTTTCAATGCAGGAGACCTGGGTTCTATCCCTGGGTTGGGAAAGTGCCCTGGAGAAGGGCATGGCAACCCACTCTAGTATTCTTGCCTAGAGAATCCCCATTGACAGAGGTGCCTGGTGGGCTATGATCCATAGGGTCTCAAAGAGTTGGACATGACTGAGCATCTAAGCACAGCACAGAAAGCATCATAGCTAAAATGGTAATTAAGGAGAGTATAGAGAACCATGGGAAAATGACTGAGACAAGACTCATGAAAACAACACACCCTGAAATGGTCTCTACACGCTGATTAAACCATAAAACACAGACATCTGGACAGGGGTAAGAGTGCAATAATAATAATACCACGGTGACTAATATCTATTGAACTTTTATGTCTAGAGGTTTTCTAAGCTTTTCAAATACATCATTTCAATTAATGGTCATAAAATCCTCATAAGGAATGTAACATTACTATCCCCATTTTATAGATGTCCCATCGAGTCCCAGGGAGGTTAAATAACTTGAAGTTGATCTGACTCTATTTCTTAGAACACTCCTACAATTTCCACCTCAAGCAACTGTTTATTAAGCATCTACTGTGGACTACTGTGAGGTTTTTGGGAGAATAAGAAACAGTAAAACTTGAGGTCCCTGATCTCAAAGCTCTTAGAATCTAAATGAAGCTAGACGATGTACCACATAAAAAATATAGGGAGTAGGATTTGAAATTGGATGAATCATCATGCAACCTTTTTTTTTTTTAAGAAATAGACTATATATATATATATATTTATGGAGTGGGGGGAGGTTCCCTTGTGGCTCAGCTGGTAAAGAATCCACCCGCAACGCAGGAGACCTGGGTTCGATCCCTTGGTTGGGAAGAACCCCTGGAGAAGGGAAAGGCTACCCACTCCAGTATTCTGGCCTAGAGAATTCCATGATCTATACAGTGCATGGGGTCACAAAGAGTCAGGCATGACTGAACGACTTTCATTTTCACTTTCACATATATTTACAGCAGGTTTGGGTTCATAACAAAACTGAGAGGAAGATAAAGAGATTTCCCACCAATAGCCCTATTCCCTAACATGCACAGTCTCTCCTGTGGTCAGCATCTCCCCACACCCCTGCCCAGGACAGTACATTTGTTACAGTCAATGAATCTACACTGAAGCATCATTATTGCCCAAAGTCCATAGCTTACATTAGGGTTCTCTTCTGATGTTGGGCATTCCATGCATTTAGACAGATAATGACATGTACCCATCACTGCAGCATTATACACTGCAGCATCATTTCCACTGCTCTGTGATACTTTGCATTCCACCTATTCATCCCTCCTTCCCCCTGGTTCCTGGAAACACTGACCTTTATACTGCCTCCATTGTTTGCCTTTTTCAGAATGTCCTGTAGTTGAAACCATATAGTGTGTAGCCTTTTTAGATTGACTCCTTTCACTTAGTAATTAATACACATTCAAGTTTCCTCCATGTCCTTTCATGGTATGAACACTCCTTTCTCTTTAGTGCTGGATAATATTTCATTACATGGATGTATTACCTGGTGGCTCAGTGGGAAAAAATCCTGTCAATGCAGGAGATGTGGGTTTGATCCCTGGTCAGGAAGATCCACTGGGGAAGGAAATGGCAATCCACTCCAGTATTCTTGTCTGGAAGACCCCATGAACCAAGGAGCCTGGCGGGCAATCCACGGGATCACAAAAGAGTCAGACATGACTTAGTGACTAAACAACAACAACAAATAATATTCCATTGTTTGGATGTACCATAGTTTATCTGGAGGATGTCTTTTTTGTTGCTTCCGCATTCTGGCCATTATGAATGAAGTTGCTATAAACATCTGCTCTGTCACTTGGAACAAGTTATTTTATGTCTTCAAACTGAAAGTTCTTCATCAAATAGAGGTAGTAATAGAGGCAGAATAAGAATAGAGGTTAAGGACTTGGACTGAAACAGACTGGGTTCTGATGGTGGTGCTGACACATACTAGACCTTGGCTGTGTCACTGGACCTCCAATGAGGGTGATAACAGTTCCTGCTTCAAGAGCTTGCTACGAAGATTTAGCGAATTAATAGGGTAAAGAGATTAGAACAATGACTGAAAAATGGTAAATACTAAGGGTTTGTTAAGTTAGTGAAATAAATAATGGTCATCGTCACAGTATATCTTTCAAAGCTAAATGAAGGAGCGTGTGCATTATCTAGTGTGTGTGTATGCTCAGCCACTCAGTCATGTCCAACCCTTGGCCATCCCTCTTGTAGCCCACCAGGCTCCTCTGTTCATGGGGTTTCCCAGGTAAGAATACTGGAGTGGACTGCCATTTCCTCCTCCAGGGGATCTTCCTGATCCAGGGATTGAACCCACGTTTCCTGAGTCTGCTGTGTTGGCAGATGGATTCTTTACCACTTGAGCCATCTGGGAAGTCACATGACCTAGCATAGGAGAAATATCTTGCAAATGAAAGGTATTCAATTAATGTTGTTTCTTTCTTCCTCTGCTCTTGTCCTTCCTTTCATAGTAAAGCACCAGGAACCTTTTTCTGCCTACTGCTGCAGACGAGGTGTGAACCATGGTTCCCAAACCGGGCAGCACATGAGAATTGCTAGGTGAAGCTTGAATAGTCCCAACCCAAGCACACCTAAGATCAGTGCAATCACATTGGCTGTGGATGGAACTCAGGCATCAGTGTTTTCAAAACTTTCCTTTGTGATTCCAACGTACGGTCAAGTGGGAGAAACAGTAGTATATCTGGGCTCCAATGGGATCCTGGAAGGGGCCAGGGAAAATTTCTTCCTTTCTTAAAAAATGTAGTTTTTATTTATTTAGTTAATTGTTTTTATTTTTAGCGGGCTTTCTCGAGTGGTGGTGAGTGGGGGCTGGTCTTCCATGTAGCGCACAGGCTCCTCATTGCAGTGGTGTCTCTTGCTGTGGACCATGGGCTCTGGGCGTTTGGCCTTCGGTAGCTGTGGCACATGGGCTCAGTTGCTCCAAGACATGTGGAATCTTCCCCAACCAGAGATCGAACCTGTGCCCCCACATTGGCAGGGAGATTCTCATCCCCTGTACCACCGGGAAAGTGCCAGGGAAGGTTTCTTGATACTGATCTTTTTGTTGAATCCTAGAGGCTGTCCCCTCAGCTCACTCCACCTCGGAAGCTGCATTCACACCTTTGACAAATTGCTATTGGCACCTGTGGTGTGCAAGGCACAGAGCCTGTATCCTTGAGCAAGCCAGGTTAAGTCCTGTCATCTTGGGGCTTACCCCAGAAAGGGTAACAGATCGCTTATGTGCTGGGCTCAGTCATGTCTGACTCTTTGTGGCCCCATGGACCGCAACCTGCCAGGTTACTCATGAGATTTCCCAGGGAAGAATACTGGACTAGGTTGCTATTTCCTTCTCCAGGGCGTCTTCCTGTTTCAGGGATTGAACCTGAATCTCTTGTGTCTCCTGCATTGGTAGGCAGATAACAGTAACAGACAGACACACATGTAAAAGAATGAGTCATGCTGAGAATGATAGTTTTAAGAGCCACAAAAGAGAGGAGCACCAGCAGAGAGTGACTGGGGTGGGGTGGGTCCAGAGGGCTTTCTGCTAAACTGACATGGAACTGAGCCCAGAAGGAGGACATGGTGTCTGTCCTAGGAGGGCTATCCCAGGTGGAGACCACAACTTCATGTGTCGAGGGATAGAAAGTCCATGAACATGGGGTACAGTAGTGGTAGAAGGGGCCCGGACAGGAGCCTGGAGAGGTAGTGAAGTGAAGTTGCTCAGTCATGTCCGACTCTGCGATCCCATGGACTGTAGCCTACCAGGCTCCTCCATCCATGGAATTTTCCAAGCAAGGGTACTAGAGTGGGTTGCCATTTCTTTCTCCAGGTGGAGAGGCAGGGGCCTGGGCTAACAGGGCCTTTTGGAGATGTTGAGGATTTCCTTTGAAGTGTGATAGGAAGTGTCTGGAGGTTTTGCTGCACGGGGAGAGATGTAACCTGATTCCATATTTCAAACATGATCCCTGTTGGGTGGAATGTGGAGGGTTAAGGATGAACAATGACAGTAGGGAGAATGGGTAGGAGGCTACAGGTGCAGCCCACACTGGAGGGCTTGTGGTTTGGGCGAGGAGATAGCAGTGAAGAAGGATGGCAGTCATCAGATTCTAGATGTGCTTTTTTAAAAATTTTAATATTTATACAATTTTTAAAGGTTGCTTTCCATTTACAATTATTACAAAATATTGGCTGTATTCTACAACACATACTTTAGCCTATCTTACATCTGACACTTTGTACCCCCACACCCCTACTCTATCGCCCGTACCCCAGATGTGCTTTTGTGAAAGACCCAGTGGGACTTGTCAATGGATGGGATGTAAAGGATACAGAAAAAAAAAAAAAAAAGCAGGATCAAAATGACTCCCAGATGGTGGACCTGAGCATTTGAGAGGATGGGGCCAGTTCTAGATGGGGAAGACAATGAGAAGAATATTTAGGGAGAGTGTGGTCTGGATGTCTTGGAGTTTGTACCGGTGGCTGGACTGGAGGGAGGGGCAGGGTTCTTTGCTCCTGTGCTGATACGGGAATCCCAGGCTCATTCAGAGTCTGTTCCATGGCCCTTTGGTCTAGGAACGTCTGGAAGAAACTGTGATCCCACCTCCGAACATCCATGAGATGTCCACAGTGACATTCCAAATGCTGTGCAGAAGAGTCCCTGGGAAACTTATCATCCAGAGTGGTTTAAACCATTATTTCCACCCCCGCTCCCTTTCCTTAGAAGCAGAGCTGAGCTCGGTTACCTCAGCTAATCCATCTCAGACAGCTTAAAGCTGAACTTTGAATTTCTTTTCCAGAGACTTCCTTGAAGCAGCACAGTGAAAAGAGTCCCGGGCTGGAGCCTGACAGCCTGGCTTTATGATCTTGGGTGAGTCACTTAACCTCCCAGAGCCCCAGTTCCTTCATCTGCAGACAAGGGGGTTGGATGGGGTATTCTCAAGGGTCTCTTTGAGCGCTAATGATCTGGTTTCTTAAGGCAGATTCCTTCTTTAACTGCTATTAAAGAGGCAGAGAGAGGAGGGCAGAGTCCCTGCCTGCATCAAAGTGTGCGCTCCCAGAGCCCTCGCTTTCTGCCAGTAGGACTTTCTCATCCTGCCTTTTACAAAGTCAAAGGCGGAAGAATGTGATATTGAAAGACTTGTGTGGGTTCTGACATGGGAATTGATCAAGCCTCCTTGAGCACCTACTCAGAGCCTGAGCCTAAGCTGGTCACTGGTGAACTAGAGACAAGGAATCAAAAGAAGGAAGCAAGGAATTTAAAAAGAAAAAGGTGATTCATTTTCTTGTCTAAAGAAACATTCTCATTGTCCAGTAAAGCATAATTTTACTGAACCTTTGTGGTTGTTTGGTCACTAAGTCATGTCTGGCTCTTTTGAGACCCCTCTGAGCCCATCAGGTTCCTCTGTCTATGGGATATCCTAGGCAAGAATACTGGAGTGGATTGCCATTTCCTTCTCCAGGGATCAAATCCATATTACTTGCATCTCCTGTATTGACAGGCAGATTCTTGGCCAGTGAGCTGACTGGGAAGCCCAGATTGAGCCCTTACCCTCCACTAACATAAGTTAATATGAGATAAAGGAGCTATATCACTTAATTCTCATTTAAGATGTTGGATTCCTCCTTTTTTAAGATTAATTTTCAGAATTATTTTGTGCCCAAACAACTTCCAAAGTGAATGATGACATTTTAAAAATGTTTATGAACTCATAGATTTTTGTATATGTATTGATTTCAAATTTCCTTCCTTTTAGTTATTTTTGGTTTTCATCCTAAAATTGTATCATTTTTGATTAGGAGCAGTCCTTCAGATTGGCTTCTGTAAGTCTTTTGGCACCAAACCAGCAATCTTTGTAAGCTTCCTTGTAGGTAAAGAATCTGCCTGCAGTGCTTGAGACCCAGGTTGAGAAGATCCCCGGGAGAAGGGAATGCTTACCCAGTCCAATAATCTTGCCTGGAGAATTCCGTGGACTGAGGCACATGGCGGTCTACAGTCCATGGAGTCACAGAGAGTCAGACACTACTGAGCAACTAGCTTACTTTCACTTTGCTCTCTGTTACGACATTGTTTTATTCTTGCTACAGCCCTTGCTGTGGAATTCTTGCTGTGGACAATTCTTAAAGAGATGGGAATACCAGACCACCTTACCTGCCTCCTGAGAAATCTGTATGCAGGTCAAGAAGCAACAGTTAGAACCGGACATGGAACAGACTGGTTCCAAATCGGGAAAGGAGTACGTTAAGGCTGTATATTGTCATCCTGCTTATTTAACTTTACATGCAGAGTACATGATGTGAAATGTTGGGCTGGTTGAAGCACAAGCTGGAATAAAGATTGCTGGGAGAAATATTAATAAACTCAAATATGCAGATGACACCACTCTATGGCAGAAAGCAAAGAAGAACTAAAGAGTCTCTTGATGAAAGTGAAAGAGGAGAGTGAAAAAGTTGACTTAAAACTCAACATTCAAAAAACGAAGATCATGGCATCTGGTCCCATCAGTTCATGGCAAATAGAAGGGGAAACAATGGAAACAGTGAGAAATTTATTTATTTTTTTGGGGGGGGAGATGTCAAAAATCACTGCAGATGGTGACTGCAGCCATGAAATTAAAAGATGTTTGCTCCTTGGGAGGAAAGCTATGACCAACCCAGACAGCATATTAAAAAGCAGAGACATTACTTTGCCAACAAAGATCCATCTAGTCAAAGCTATGGTTTTTCCAGTAGTCATGTGTGGATGTGAGAATTAGACTATAAAGAAAGCTGAGCACTGAAGCATTGATGCTTTTGAACTATGGTGTTGGAGAAGACTCTTGAGAGTCCCTTGGACTGCAAGGAGATCCAACCAGTCCATCCTAAAGGAAATCAGTCCTGAATATTCATTGGAAGGACTGACGCTGAAGCTGAAGCTCCATTGCTTTGGTCACCTGATGCAAAGAACTGACTCATTAGAAAAGACCCTGATTCTGGGAGAGATTGAATGTGGGAGGAGAAGGGGATGACAGAAGATGAGATGGTTGGATGGCATCACCAACTTGATGGACATGAGTCTGAGCAAGCTCTGGGTGTTGATGATGGACAGGGAAATCTGGAGTGCTGCAGTCCATGGGGTCGCAAAGAGTCGGACATGACTGAGCGACTGAACTGAACTGAACTGAACTGAAAACTTAGGATTGCCGAAGGTTATAAGGCGGAGTTGGGATGTGATCTTCACTTGTCTTCCAAACTCTTCAGCATTATATCATATAGTCAATTTGCACAAAGGAAATAATTAGTCAATAGCAAAGAGTATGTTAATTAATTTAACAAGGGTGCCATTAGATTGAGGTGGTTCTAATGTCTTAAGTAATCTAGGTGTGTGTGTCAGTTGCTTAGTCGTGTCCAACTCTTTGAGACCCCAGGGACTGTAGCCCACCAGGCTCCTTTGTCCGTGGGATTCTCCAGGCAAGAGTACTGGAGTAGGTTGTCATTTCCATCTTCAGGGGATCTTCCCAATCTAGGGATCGAACCCAGGTCTCCTGCATGGTAAGTGGATGATTTACCATCTGAACAACTAGGATAGCTCCTAAGTAGCCTAGGAAGCAAAACCAAAGCTAAACCTATATTGCCTCAAGATTAAGAAATCCGAACTCAAAGACAACCAAACGTAAATAGCCAACTAGGCTCTCCTGAATGAGGCAAATAAATTATAACCAATCAAATAATTTTCTTGCTTTGCTTCTTTGTCTTCTCTATAAAAGTCTTGACCCTGGCTCCTGTCATTCTGATGACTTCTGGTTTGGTAATATCTGATGGGAATCAGCTTTTGCTCAAATAAATGCTACAAGATTGTCATATGCCTCAGTTTATCCTTTAACAAGTGGTATATGTCTTTTGATTGATTCATTAAGCATCTATTAAGTTTCAATGATATGCCAAGTTTCGTGAGATGAGTAAGACAAGATTCCTGTCCTCGAGGAGCTCATGTTTCTTTAAAAGGCTGATCTTTGTGGTCATGACAGTGAGTAGGGAAGGAATTCCGTGTGGACCGGGGAGGCCTAGGAGGCTTCTGGGATGGGATTAGATCTGGCCTTAATCTGGCAGATTAAGAATTTTTCTGGGAAGAAGCATTCCAGCAGGGGATGACCCGAAAAGAGACCCAGAGGCAGGAACCAGCCTGGCAGAGGAGGTGGCAGTGCCCATTTGTCTCAAATCATTCATCTTCCATAGGCTTCTTGACTGCAAGAAGAGTGGGAGTCCTTGATTGAGCATGCTGTGAAAATGACTCTCGAATGGCAAAAGAACTTTCAAGTTCTACTTTATAGGGAAGGCCAAGGACTATGGGGAAATTCCCCCTCCCCCAAACTCTTCTTTTTTTTTTTTTTTTTTGTATTTTTTTTTTATTAAACCAGTTCTATGGAGAATGAGAATAGCGGCCCATTTGCATGGGAACTAGGGTGGTGTGTGTGCTTGTTGTATCTGAGTTCTCAGAGAGTAGAGACTACATCTGTGTAGTCTGGCCTCTATATCTTCGGTGATCACTACATGGATAGGCTCTTAATAATTTTTTTTTTTTTTTACCTTATCACACTGAATTCATAACTTCCTTGCCCAGGGATTGAACCCATGCCCCAGGTATTGGAAGTGTGGAGTCTTAACCACTGGACTGCCAGGGACATCCAGCTCTTAAATCTCTCTTAAAACTGAAATAAGTTTCCTTCCAAAACATTTATACCCTTTGATTAGATGATTCCACTATGTGTCACTGAGAATTTACTGCAAAGAAATCATCAGGAATGTGGATGCAGCCTTCTGCCACAGATGTTCATCACGAAAGTATTCATATCAATAAAGCATGAGAACCAGCCTAAGGTGAATGTTTAATCACACGCATTCTGTGCTATTCTAGGTATGATTGCCTTTAAGCCTGATGTAGATGTTAAACACCATGGTTGTGGGGAGTTCTGAATCACATGAGAATATGCTTAGGATATAAAAATATGTGGGCTATGAAATTATAAGCACAAAATGACCCTAGCTGTATATAAATGCACAGAGAGAAGCCTGGCAAGAAATATACTCAGGCTGTCAGCCAGAGCTCCTCTCTGGGATGGTTGTTGTCTTCTTTGGTTTTTCTCTATTTTGTAAAATGGGTGAGCCTTACCTTTATGACACAAAACAAACTTTATAGGAAGGATAGTCATGGTTCTACTTTATCTACTAACTCAACATTTTAACAAGTGAAAAGCTGAGTGTTATATTTTGTTACTTAAAACAGAACCAGAACGTCAGGAGGGGTAATGGATGTGTTTGGGAAGAGTGGGGGGGTTGGGTGGGGGTGTCCAGCTGAACAGTAAGGAAAAGGGGTGAGGTCACCAAGGCAAGATGATGTCCTTGGGGGGCGTCCCCTCCTTGGTGGATCCTACCCCTGATCTCCAGCTACCTGAAGAGGTAGCTAGGCCAACACTGGTGGAAACTCCAATTTTACAGTCATTAGGGGCACAGTGGGCTGGGCCATCGGCGGAGGCTTTGATCTGGTTAACCTCGCTGGGGGTCAGGCGGCTCTGACCCCGGCAGTGTTCTCACTCTAAAGCCGCAGCCGGGTCACCGCTCCTATTGTCCCGCCGGCCGACATTAACTCCCGGGCCAGAGAACAGGGCCCGCTCCCCACCACCAGCCTCCCACCCAAGTGGGCCTGCATTGTTCCCTCCCCATCGGCTCCCATTGTGCCTACTGAGGGGGAAAAAGCCAGCGTTCATTTCCTCACTCTAATGGCTCCATCCTCTTCCAGCCCATAAGCATTTTGTCACTGTGACCCCGGAGGTTATCCAGGCCTTTTGATCTTGCCCACCTAGAGCCCGGCTCTCCAGCTGCCATCAGGGGCCTGACCCCCCACCCGGAGGGTGTGCCCATTGAGTGATTGGGCCCCAGGCGTGGAGGCCCTTAGCTAACTGGTTGGGGGGCTGGGATTTGGAGACCAGTGTGGAGTGGCTTCCCTGATAGCTCGGTTGATAAAGAATCTGCCTGCAATGCGGAGACCTCAGTTCAACTCCTGGGTCAGGAAGGTCCTCTGGAGAAGGGATAGGCTACCCACTCCAGTATTCTTAGGCCTTCCTTGTGGCTCAGCTGGTAAAGAATTTGCCTGCAATGCGGGAGGACTGGATTTGATCCCTGGGTTGATAAGATCCCCTGGAGAAGGGAACAGCTACCCACTCCAGTATTCTGGCCTGGAGAATACCATGGACTGTATAGTCTCTGGGGTCGCGAAGAGTCAGACACGACTGAGCAACTTTCAGTTTGTAGAGTGGGTTTTCCTGGGAGATACTTTCTTTTCACCACAGCCCTCTCTTCTCAGAAATGAGAAGCCTGAGGGGGTGGAGTCTTCCAGGAAGAAGTGAGGGGGATTCATGTAAAACTTCTCAGTTTAGTTCAGTCACTCAGTCGTGTCCGACTCTTTGCAACCCCATGGACTGCAGCATGCCAGGCTTCCCTGTCCATCACCAACTCCCAGAGTTTACTCAGACTCATGTCCATTAAGTCAGTGATGCCTTCCAACCATCTCATCCTCTGTCGTCCCCTTCTCCTCCTGCCTTCAATCTTCCCCAGCACGAGGGTTTTTCCAGTGAGTCAGTTCCTGGCAGCAGGTGGCCAAAGTTTTGGAGCTTCACCTTTAGCATCGGTCCTTTCAATGAATATTCAGGACTGATTTCCTTTAGGATGGACTGGTTGGATCTCCTTGCAGTCTAAGGGACTCTCAAGAGTCTTCTCCGACACTACAGTTCAAAAGCATCAATTCTTTGGTGTTCAGCTTTCTTTATAGTCCAACTCTCACATCCACACATGACTACTGGAAAAACCATAGCTTTGACCAGACGGTCCTTTGTTGGCAATGTTTCTGCTTTTTAATATGCTGTCTAGGTCGGTCACAGCTTTTATTCCAAGGAGCAAGCATCTTTTATTTTCAGGGCTGCAGTCACCATCTACAGTGATTTTGGAGCCTCCCCAAATTAAGTCTCTCACTGTTTCCATTGTTTCCCCATTTATTTGCTGTGAACTGATGGAACTGGATGCCAAGATCTTAGTTTTCTGAATGTTTTCTGAATCGAAAGCCACTGGTCCTCTACAGTCCCACCCCTGCTGACTGGCCGACTGATCTCCTACCCTCGGTCTCAGGTCACTCCCAGAATTCTCTGTTTGCTTGTTGTCCTCTGAGTGTCCTGGCCTCCCAGATCCTCCATGAGTTCTCTGCAATCTCTGCACTAGTGGAACCTTTGCACAGCAAGGAGATCAAACCAGTCAATCCTAAAGGAAATCAACCCTGCACATTCATTGCAAGTACTGAAACTGAAGCTCCAGTACTTTGGCCACCTGATGCGAAGAGCTGACTCACTGGAAAAGACCCTGATGCTGGGAAAGATTGGGAGCAGAGGGTGACAGAGGATGAGATAGTTGGATGGCATCACCAACTCAATGGACATGAGTTTGAGCAAACTCCGGGAGAGAGTGAAGGACACGGAAGTCTGGAAGCTGCAGGCCATGGGTTCACAAAGAGTCAGATACGACAGAGCGACTGAACAACAACCCCGAATGTCCTGGCCACTGGGATCTTCCACAAGTTCTCTGTAGCCTCCGCACTGATGGAGCTCTTCACATCACTGGAGGACAAGCAGGGGCAGCCCCTTCCCCTCACACTAGGTCCTCCATATGACTAAGCTCCTTGGATGGGGGCACCATGTTTTCTTCCCTGATAGATCCCTTCTTCCACCACATGCCTCCAGCAGGGGCCTGGAACAATGACCTTGTAATGTTTAGGGACTTCAACACAGGTGTGGGATGAGTTCCAGCCTTTTCTGAGGCAGTTTTATACAATAGAGAATTTGGCTTAGGGACCAAACTCTTCTGAATCAGGTTATATGGTTGAGAGGTGGTCAAGGTATTTCGGAAGGGTTTTGGTGAGTTTTTTAAAACAACAGAAGGATCAAATCATATGCTCCTTTAATTCCTACAAACAGGAATCAAGCACCTTCTCTGGGTAAATATTAAGTGGCCCTTAGTCCTGAGAATGCAGAAAGGAAAACAGTCTTAGCTCCAGTCTTCAATGGGCTCCCACTCTGGCGGTGGTGACAGGTACACAAGGAGGACAGCACGACCCATCACAGGTGTGATGACAGGTGGACTCGTGGTCATGTTGAATTCTACAGGGAGACAGGAGGAGCTGACCATTTTAAAAGCAGTTGAGAGATGTAAATTTAGTAGGTGATATTGGACAGCCTGGAAGAATTCATGTTTCCTCCAAAGTGAATAATCTCAATTTAAATTCCAATTAATGGCTTTGAGGAAACTACATGGAAGCATCAAACAGCAAGTTAAATACAGCCTTTTCTGTCCGCCCACCTCTAGAGAGCCGGGTGCCCTTTGTTGACATTTGTGTCTGTGCCTCTGCAGGAAATCTGGGCTTGCCCATAGGCAGTCTGCCACAACTGCCTCTCCTCTGTGCCAGCTCCTTAGGAATCTACCTGTAGTCCTTTCCATGGCCAGGCAGAGTCTGTGCTTAGTCATTAACCAGTCCTTTCCAGCCCAGATTTGATACTGTTCAGAAGGCAAACTTAGGTTCTTTCATTAATACTCCCATTTATTCATTCATTGCTATCCAGTCAAGAATCTATTCTGTGTCAGTCAAGTCATTTTCATTGATTCATTCCACAGATGCTTTACTATGTGCCTGGAACTGTGTTATTATAGGTTCAGGAGATGCAAAATGAATGCACGGTGATGTCTGCCTTCAAGAACACTATTATAGTGAGTGTCTCTTGCAATGTCACCAGGGAAGTGCTGTGATGAAGGAAACACCATGTATTAGGGGACCTCTATCTGGGAGTATTCAAGGCAGGCAAAGCTTTGCTAGACAAGATTGTCTGCAGGCTCAATCGCTTCAGTTGTGTCCAACTCTTGACGACTCTATGGTCTGTAGCCTGCCGGGCTCCTCTGTCCATGGGATTCTGCAGGCAAGAATCATGGAATGGGTTGCCATTTCCTCCTCCAGGGAATCTTCCTGATCCAGGGATCAAACCCATGTCTCCTGCGTCTCCTGCATTGCAGGCAGATTTTTTTTTTACCACTGAACCACTAGGGAAGCACAAGATCCCACTTGAACCATTCTTGACTGCTAAGGAATTAGCCAGGGGAGGAAAAGGCTGGGGGGTGGAGAATGGTGTTTGAGGTCAGAAGAGTGAGTGAATGAGTGAGTGAGTGTGTGCTCATTTGTGTTTGAGTCTGCAGCCCCATGGACTGCAGCCTGCCAGGCACCTCTGTCCATGGGATTCTCCAGGCAAGATTACTGGAGTGGGTTGCTATGTGCTACCTCAGGGGATCTTCATGACCCAGGAATCAAATCCACATCTCTTCAGTCTCCTGCATTGGCAAGTGGATTCTTTACCACTGCGCTACTGGGAAGCCCTGAGGTCAGAAGGAAGCTGGGTTAATGAGGAAGGCCCTAGAAACAGTGAGGGTGTTGGAACAGGAACCCAAGGGGGCTTGGACTGGGCTCTGGCCCTTGTTTCTGAAGTGCCCCAAGGGCACAAGGACCAGTCAGTGTGGCCCCTCTGCTGGAACCTCTCACTGTGTCCCGGGAATGGATCCAGCTCTGACCATGACCTCCTGACAGGTTGCCTGCTGTGCTCTGGGTACCACCTCTGCGCATGCCACTTTCACACAGGACTTACCTCTGTCATTTGTAAAACATCTTAGCAATGTGCAAAAGCCTCACCATCCTCCAAATTGTTGCATTGTCTGTGCAGATAATTTCTGAGAACATTTATTGGCTTCAAACAATTCTGTATTCTGTTGGGTGGCATCCTCCTCCAACCCCGCCCCCACCGGATATGCGGATAGATGCCTCTGAACACGCTGTCTGGATCTGAGGAAGAAAGATAATTATTTGTCTTTCTCATAAGGAAAAGCTAATTACTAGAAGGAATCCCAGCATAATTACACAGTTAGGCTTCGTGTCTCTGTACACATCGCTTCCTGACAGAAACGTCCTGCTTAGCCTGTAGCCATTTGGAGGAGGGAGCAATCATTTCTGGTTCTTTCTGTCTTCCCCACACCGTAGCCTGCCTCTGACAGACGACCCTTTAAGGCAAGTGAATGGAGTTAGGTGCTTGAGTGATAGGAAGCGGAAGGTGGTGCCTTCCAGGTGTTTTGGTCCTCACAGTAACCTGCTAAGGGAGTTATAGAGGGTTCGGTAGGCAAGTTGTGGCACTCAGGGAGGTCTGTCACTTGCTCGGGGTCTCCGCCTGTGAGAGTTAAGAGTTGAAGGACACCTCTGGTGGTCTGGTGGTTAGGACTCAGAGCTCCCAATGCAGGGGGCCAGGGTTTGATCCCTGATCAGGGAATTAGATTCCTCATGCTGCAGCTAAGACCCAGCACAGCCAAATAAATTATAAAAAGAAAAAAAGAAAAAGTTAAGAGTTGAGATTCGAAGCCACGCCTCTGATTGGAAAGCTTGCTTTTTCCCCCAGAACAGCCTCACTGTTGGGGGTTGACTTCATGCTGGGGGCCCCATGCAGGGTGGCTAGGAAGGGGAGGAGGAAGCTGTGTCTCAGTGTGGCCTGGCCAGGCTAACTGTGAGCTGAGGCTGAGGGCTAGCCTGGGGCTGGGCAAGGGAAGGAGGGAAATGCTCAGTGTGACGAACACTTGCTGTGTGTTCATTGTAGGGGCAGTTAGGGAGGGTGGGGTCCTGGGTGTGGTCCTCAGAGTGAGAGGTCTCAGCAGCGGGCCTTCCTTCCCCTGTAGGCCCATCCAGTCCCAGGAAAACAATGACCCACTGACAGGGAGGGAAAACTCCACAGGCCTTGAAGTCTGCATGGTTTTCTTCACAAGGGGGAATAGGCCAGGAGACAAAGTGAGGATCTTCCAAGAAGGAGAAGAGTTGAGCGAGGGCCAATGTACACTCTGCCGGAAGTGAGAAAAATAGAGGGTAGGCGCCATTTTGTTGAGTGAGTGATGACTGCTGACCACGATCTTGTAGACCCATGGCCATCTCTCATACGGGAAAGGAAGGGGTTGAATCGGGTGATTTTAAATCTTCCTTCCTATTTTGACTGTGCATCAATGTTTAAAATATATTTAAATATTTATAACACTGTTGGGACACATCTACTGAAGATCTTGACCCCTTTGATCAAGTGATTCCACTTCATTACATCTTTCTAAAGGCAATCTACAAACAAGCATGTTTATTGCAGTGTTGTTTATAACAGAGACAAATTGGGAATAACCTAGAGATCCAACAGGAGGGGATTCACTATGAATGCAGTTCTTTTATACTTTTTCTAGTTTTATATTGCTTTTATAATAAAAACAATAGATTTTTACACAGCTATTAAAGACATGCTTATGAAGATTCTATAAAAACAGAAGGAAATGGTCATAGTGTAACATTGAGGGATATATTATTGTGCATTTAGCCATGATTATGAAAAAACACCATCTCATAGGGCAGCAGACACCCAATTATGCATAGAAAAAAATTTAGAAAGAAGCATTCACGGTGGCCTTCTTTGAATGATGGAACTCTAGGGGCTTAAAAAATTAATGTGACTTTTCTAATAGGAGTGATAAATATTATTAATATGTTTTAAAAATGAAAACATAAACAATGGCAACAAAAAGAACAACAAAACCTCCATTGCCAGGGCCCAGATGGTTCCGATTCCTTTTCTGGCTCTTGGTGGTTACACTTGGCCCCGTGACCTGGAAGATGGCAGCTCCAGGTGTCCGAAGCGGCTTGCCCCACAGCAACTGTGCTAGGAAGCAGCTGAGACAGCGGTGGTTGGTGGGTGTTGGATCCCAGCCCAAAGGGCAGGTTTCTGGGTGAAATCAACTCCTCAGAGGCTCTGCAGGAGGAACCTAGGGGTAACATTGAGCCCTGGGCATCTGTTAGGACCTGCAGTACCCAGTTCTGACTCGAAGAAAGTTGTGAAATTCTATTTCCCCAGGGTTTTGTGAAATGTTAGCATGGCCTGACGTCCTTTCCTTCAACTTCCTCGGAAATAGTGGAGGCTGAGTTTTCACAGCAGAACCTAGACTAGGGGTCAGAGAATCAAGCTCAAATCCTACTTCTGCTTGTAATTCCTTTTGCAATTTCGGCTTTGTCCATCAGTAAGGGAATTACAACACAGACATAGGCACAGAGATTTCTGTGAGGAATTGTCAGCAAAATGCCTGACTCCGAGAAGGATGTCTGCTCGAGGTAGCTCACATTTGGAGGTTTCTTCTTAACTGACTGGCGCTGCTCCCTGCTTTGTTGGTGAGAAATGTGTGTCTGGTGGTGAGCTCTTGCTGTGACCATCTCGGTTTTAAATTGGCCAGTTTGGTTAATGACATGGCCTAGCAGGCAGGCCTCATTGTGCGAGCAAGCACTAAATTAGTCCCGCACAGGAGAGTACTCTGCTGACATCCCGCCCCGACACCCATGAGAAGGTCCCCCTCCCTGCAAGGCAAAGCCAGCGGCCAATCGCTGCATTCAACCAGTGGACGGTTTCACAAAACCTTCGATCTGGAGGCAAAATCAGGTTTTCCTGTGACTTGCACAGTTCCTGGGAGGGTGAGGTTTTGTGCCCTTCTGCTCAGGGCATCGCTGGCATTGTTCAGGGCGTAGTTTTAGATTCCTTGGACAGAAGTGGAATCTCCCTATTGTTGCCGAAGGGGGATTTTGCAAGGCCGATGATACATATTTTCTGACCAGATGGCTCTGAGAGGCTCTGGGAGCCCCAAGATGACCCAATAATCTGGAGGCTTAGATGGCGAGGATTTGCGAGGTTACGAGGGAGGCTGCGTGTCTAGAAAGACCAACCTAATTAATACCTGCCATTCCGTCACGACAGCTCCAACTGCACGGAGCCTAGAAGGGGCTTTGTCTTTACGCTTCCCTTTCTTGAAGGTAGACTGTCTTGGGAAGGTCAGATGATGTGCCATTATTAGTCACTGCTGATAGGTTAGGTTGAGAGGGACACGTCAGTAAAGGGTGCTGGCTAGGTTCTGAGAAGTAGGGCAGAATAGTAGGGGAGGCATTGCAGACCAGCCTCCTCTGACCCCCTGGGGTTTTAGGTTTCACCCACTTTTAAGCAGAATGTAAGTTAAGACCTAAAGCAAGATTATGATTAAGGTGGGAGAGAGTTGAGGAAGTCATCTGGAATGAGAGATGGGAGGTATGGAGTGGGGTCAGGGAGCTGGGAGGCATGAAGGCATGATGCATGGGAAATGGTGTGTGTGTGTGTGTGTGTGTGTGTGTGTGTGTGTGTGGCTGAGCTGATATCCAGAGCCACTTTCAGCCCCAAATAGTTTGCCTTCTTAGAATTCAACTCCTGGGAAGCAGTCCAGGGATGGCAGGAGAGTGAAATTGTGGTCCAGGTCCCGATCCTTCACCCTGTCTATCAGCAAAGGCGGGCTTCGCCCTCTGCCATGGAGAGGCTGCTTCTGATGTCTCAATGCCAAAGTCTAGGCTGTCACAGAGTCAGGAAGGACTGCAGAAAGAGAATGGAGAACTGCTGCAGAGTCGAATTAATTACCCCACCACTGTTCAGACACCCACATGCGATGCTGTGATCTGAAGACTCCTCATCTGTCCAGGCACCACCCTCCCCCCACCCTGCATGTCCAAGTCATAATTCTAACATGGAGAAACTAAGGCTCAGAGGGGAAAGTGCCTTGTCCACCACTAGCAGCAGAAAAAAATCAGGTTGAGTCCCTAAGTCTTTGTTTCCTTGACCTCCAGACCCACGTTCCCCTGTGTGTCACCCAGCCTCAGATCACACCCCGGGACAGAGCTCCGTGGCGTTTCCTGCCTCATGTGGACAATTGTGAGGATTTATTGTAGCTGGGATTTTGTTTCAAGCCTTTAATATGATTAGCAAACATCAAATATCAAAAGCTTATCTAGTAAACACCTCCCGTCCGTGCCGTGGATGTTATGGTCAGCTTCGGATTGAAGTCGAGTCGCATTTCAAAACAGATGCAATTTCAAGAGGCCAGGGCAAGGCCGCCCACATCTGCAGGCTGTGATCTTTCGTGTGCAGTAAATGGCATTGTTGGAGAGCTCGGCTGTAAAACATCAGCCTGGTCAGCAGGACCGGCTCACAATGCCTGGAGCTTTCCGGGGGATTTTAAAAATGCAGTTGAGCACTCCGAGTCTGGCCGGCTGTCTGCCGGGGCAAGGACCAGCCGTCCACTGAGGACTGGGATGCTCAAGTCTAGTATTTAGTATCTTTGACCCAAATTCAAGTGAGCTTATTAGGAGCAGCAGGTTTTCTAGGAGTGATGCTGGTGGGAGTAAAGGGAGAATATTTGTAAAATAAGATGACTCTGTCCTCCCCATCTCTCCTTTTTCTTCCGTGCCCTCACCTCGTCTTGTGGCTCAGTCATGCCCAACTCTTTGCGACCCGATGGACTGTAGCATGCCAAACTTCTCTGTCTATGGGATGATTCTCCAGACAAGAATACTGACGTGCATGTGTGTGTGTGTGTGTGTGTGTGTGTGTGTGTGTGATAAGTCGCTTCAGTCATGTCCTACTCTTTGTGACCCCATGGACTGTGGCCTGCCCAGCTCCTTTGTCCATAGGGATTCTCCAGGCAAGAATATTGGAGTGGGTTGCCATGCCCTCCTCAAGGGGAATCTTCCAGACCCAGAGATTGAACCTGGGTCTCCTGCATTGTGGGTGGATTCTTTACCATCTTAGCCACCAGAGAAGCCTGTCCTTGCCTAGAAGTGACATTTAAGAAAAAAACTTTTTTTTCTTCTTCCCATTTATGGGTAAAAGTGAGGCATGAACCTACAGCATGCTCAGTGTGTGTTTTCCCTTGGTCCATGGGTATCGTGGCTAACTGCAGAGCTTTTCATGGATATACCTGAACATGAGGTTGGGCTCTGCGTAGGTCCCACTGAGCCCTCCAGCTTGTCGTCAGGGATGCTGGCTGTATATATTTGTGTGGATGTGTGTGTGTGTGAAAATTTAAGTTTGTTGAGTGCTCAGTGATTGCAGTCACTGCTACACAGCCACCGACATCACCAGAGCGGCATTCTCTGTCTACTGTTCACTTGGGAAGAAGGAGACATTCTATCCGGGGGACTCATGTTTCTGCGGGCGCCCCAGCCCATGGATTTGAATGACCCATTCCAGCTGTTCCGGCAGCAGCTCGGAGGTTTTCTGTAGCCCAGCGGGTTTGCACCGTGGAGAATGTGTTCCTAATGGGGCAGCAGCTGCCACTGGCCAGCGCTGGAGGAGCTGGTGTCATGAGAGGAATTGCGCTCTGCTGTTGGGTCGGGCCGATTTCACCCACGAATGAAGATGTGCTGCTCCCAACAGGGGGGACATTTATTTGTTTGGATTTCTGGAAGCTGATGAGGAGGTGGGACTGATCCAATGAGAAAGTTAACAAGGACTCTCCATGTTTCTCCATGGAGAAACACTGAAAGGGCATGTTCTGGGCTTGAGTTTTGTAAACTGGGCGGATCCGGGTCCCATCTGTGGTCCGCAGTGTCGCCAAAGACGCAGGCTACCTGGGCCTCTCAGAAGGAACCCCACTGTAGGTGCTGTGAAATCTTGGCGGGGAGTAAACAAAGGCAGGGGGTGGGCTCATTGGGATGGGAAGACAGAGGGGTGGGGCAGGAGGAGAGTGTCAAAGCTGCGGTTTCATTCTCGGAGACCGCCATGGTCAATGGTTCAGATGATTGGCACTACTACACAGGCTGTTCCTCGAGTCCAGTGAAGACTTCATTTTCTTTAATTCAGTTTTCAATTTCTTATCAAAGTTATACAGGTGTTTGACTTGAGAAATTCCACAAGGTTTCTTAGAAAAAGCAAGTTTCCCCCACCCTCTCCCCCTAAAACCACCCCTGGTTTCCTTTCCCCAGAGGCGATGCCTTTTAACTCTCTTGGTTGACTCATGTCGTTTTCCTCTTCATCTTTCAGTGACATATTGTTTCTTGCTGTGACAGTTTGAGGAATTTTCTACCAGCTTCATACTAGGGAAGATGAGGATTTAAGCTCTTTTGTGACCGTTTCTCTTCTCAACATCTATTGACATTGCCTTCTTCCCTTACATCACAACTTGGGATCGGGATGAGGAAAAGTGTGAGCTCCCAATGGTAAAGAATCTGCCTGCCAGTGCAGGAGACATAAGAGATATGGGTTCGATCTTTGGGTCGGGAAGGTCCCCTGGAGGAGGAAATGGCAACCCACTCCAGTATTCTCGCCTGGAGAATCCCATGGATAGAGGAGCCTGGTGGATTACAGCCCATAGAGTTACAAAGAGTCAGACTTGATTGAAGTGACTCACCAGGCACGTACATACAAGGGAAAGTGGACAAGAAACTGAATATGGAGCCCACACTCTAAGCCAAGGGAATTGTGGTAAATGTGGAGTTTGGATCTGAACGTATTCATGTAAAAAATGCTTGGTGCTCATAGACTCCAAAACCATATGAGGTCTTCCACCAGGCAGGGAATCTCTAGAAAAGCTGCATGTTAGGAGAGTGTACATTCTCCAGCTTTCTATCCCTGGTGATGCTGTGTGAAAGAGAACCTAGTTGGATTAGAAACACACTTTCCTCCGAGCTTGGGAGACCCAGGAGAGGTATGCAGGGGGCACATAAATAATGAACAAGTTCTGGCAAATGCATTCGAAGTGAGCCATCTGTTCCTGCTGCTGAACAGACCCATGAAAATGTGATTGTGACCACAAGGTCCTAGAAAAGGAAAGGACCTGTTTACATTTATGACAGGCACCGCACGAAGCATTGTGCTCGGCATCAAAGTAGGTGCTCAAACCATATTTGTCTTCAATAAATGAAAGCACTCCTTTGGCAGATGGGTAAACTGAGATTCAGAGAATTAAAATGACCCTTTCCAGGTCTTACAGCAGATTAATGGCAGGGCTGGTGGAGGGGAGGTATCCACAGTTCATATCTGTCTTTTTCCTTACCTTGTATTGACATATCGAGGACCACTCAGGCCAAGAATTGTACAAAGGAATAAAAAGATGAAACTCCAGTCCCCAAGTCAGAGGAGCTAAGAGTCTTTTTCTTTTTTTATAGCTAAAATTTCTGGCAAGAAGTATTTTATTTTGTTTTAATTTTTAAAAATAAAGTATAGTTAATTTATAATGTTGTGTTAGTTTCAAATGTATAGCAAAGTGATTCAGTTATACATATATAAAAGAGTCTGGAAAAGAATATGTATACAGCAGTAAAGAATCTACCTGCAATGCAGGAGCTGCAGGAGACATGCCATTGATCCCTGGGTCAGGAAGATCCCCTGGAGGAGGGTATGGCAACCCACTGCAATATTCTTGCCTGGAGAATCCCAGGGACAGAGGACTCTGGTAGGCTACAGCCCCGGGGGTTGCAAAGAGTCAAACATGACTGAAGAGACTTGGCATGCATGCATTCTTATACATATCATATTTTTTTTTTCAGATTATTTCATCATAGGTTATCAAATACAAGATATTGAATGTAGGTCTCTGTGCTATACAGGGCTAAGAGTCTTTCTGGGAGACTGTGCTGGAGGCAAAGTTATGTAAGATACTTTGGGAAGAGAAAGGAGGTGAGGTGATCTCTGATAAGAAGTCTTCCCAGGGGAAGTGGTAATTGAGTTTGACTATAAAGGAAGAATACATTTCAGCTAAGAAGAATATGGCCAGCCCTTCATCATGTGAGCAAGTGACAGAACATGCAGGGTCCACAGGACAGGAAGAGTCTGGTGGCAAGAGGCCAGGGGAAGACTTACACACCTATGCAGATGAGAGATGACCTGGGCTTCAATGGGCAGGACAGTAGCCAGGGAATAAGAGAAGGAAGATGTGAGAAACACTTTGGTACAAGAACTGATGTGACTCGGGGATAGGCTGAAGGCAGGTGGAAAAGGGAGGACTTGGACTGACTTCCAGATTCGTGACTCAGCCCTCCTCGTTGGCAGTGCCATTCACAAGCAGAGAGACCACAGGAGATGAGGGAGGTCTGGGAGGAAAGAGGATGCGTTCAGGTTTGAATATGTCAATTCGACAGATAAGCCATCTATGTGGAGATGTTCAGTGGGCAGATGCATTTGAAGGGAAGCGCTGAAGAGAGGTCAGAGGCAAGACTGATTGTTAAAGCCGCAGAAAGAAATGTCAGCGAGGGGTACATGCTCTGAGAGAAGAAGAGCAGTGAAGACAGAGCCCTGAGGAGCATCGACATGGAAGGGATGGGGAGAAGGGGGATACATGACGGTGAAAGTGAAAGTCGCTCAGTCGTGTCCAACTCTTTGTGACCCCACGGCCTATACAGTCCATGGAATTCTTCAGGCCAGAATACTGAAGTGGGTAGCTTTTCCCTTCTCCAGGGGGTCTTCATCCAGAGATATAGGAGGAATGGCTCTCAATGACAGAAAATAGATTTCAGGAAGGAAGGAGATGATGATCAGAGTGTCTAACATAGCAGGAAAGTCTGGAAAGGAAAAGACTGATAAGGCCATTGGGTTAGGCAATATCTTGGTAGGCAAGCTTGATGAAAGCAGTGTCAGTGAGCTGGTGGACAGTGGGAGCCAAAATTCAGTAGCATGCTGAGCCCTTGGGCAGCAAACTTCCAAGCCATGTAGAAACTCTGGCTGAGCTTGGGAAGAAGAGGATCGGTATTCCTTGAGGATAGCAGTCTGCAGTCCTAGCTCCTTGAGACCCACTGAAGAGCTGCTCTAGGTGACTAGAGGTTGGTAAATCCTTTCCATGGAATTCCAGCCCAGACTACAGCCAAGGCAATTTGGTGAAAGAATAGGGCCTGTTTCTGCTCTCTGGTGACCCTCTGCCCTGGTCAGTGTTTTCTTTTTTTTTTTTTTACTCCGACTGATACATGTATTTGTGAGCACCCAGTGGATAACGTTTGCTGCTGTTTCTAGTGAATTCACCCAGCGTAGACACTGAAAAACCAGAATCCGATGATCATGTGAAACAGCTTTTATTTTAACTCAGGGGGTCTCCCTCTTGTTGATGGGAAGACAAGTTAAACAGCTTCATTTCTGTTCTTTAGTAAATCAATGAGAAAAACCTCTTGTATGTATGGTCCCTAATTCTTGGAAGAGAAGCTTGCATTTATTCTTTGGTTGAGAAAAGTAAATAACACAGACCCCAATAGACCTAAGTGGAATCCTATGTTAAAGGAACTTCAGGTTGTTTCTTTCATAAGACATTTAGATGCCTGATAAATAAAAGATATCTGTTTTCTACAGATTATTTCCAGAATTTTTCTCTTTTAAGTTTCCATACTGTTAGTATTAGTCACTCAGCTCTGTCTGACTGTTCGCGACACTTTGGACTGTAGCTCGCCAGGCTCCTCTCTCTGTCCATGGAATTCTCCAGGCAAGAATACTGGAGTGGGTTGCCATTCTACACTCCAGGGGATCTTCCCAACTCAGGGACTGAATCCGGCATTGCAGGCAGATTCTTTACCCTTTGAGACACTAGGGAAGCCCATGGTTGGTGGTTGGAAAGTCAGTTTTGACTTAAAGTCACTTAAACATTTTCATTAAAACTCTGCTTTTCCAAAAATATTATTGAGAACTTGTAGTATTCATGGCAATGAAACAAAACCATTAACACATGAGAAAGCAATTGAAGACGTGACTCTATTATGTAGGGAATATAGAAAAATATTACCAGTAATTGGGATAACATAGTAACTGCATGTGAACAATGTTTTTAGCTATGAGCATTTTGATCTCAAGGCAAGATGTATTGGCTGAATTGTATGACTGTCCGTGTCAAAATCACATACAAACATGATCGGTAATGACTCTGGAGATAATGTAGTTGTGGATTTAGATGAAAGGGTAGAGTTCATTTGGAGGATCTGAAGCCCCCAGGTATTGGTGCCAGGCTTCGTGAAGAGATGTACATCACTTTTCTGATTCAGCTGCTTTATTTCACATATGGGAAAACCGAGGCCAAAGAGATGAATACATTATCAGTTGTCATCCAGTTGATCGGTTGGTGAATCAGGACTAACTTCTGGATCTTCCACCTGCTTTTCTATCTACAGTGATTTCATGATTTTTAAAAATTTCAAAAAGGCTTTTCAGTTTCATAAAATTCACTAAAAATTGGTCAGTTTCAAAGAAGAGAATGGCAACCCACTCCAGTATTCTTGCCTGGAGAATTCCATGGACAGAGGAGCCTGGAGTGCTATGGACCACGGGGTCGCAAAGAATCAGACATGACTGATTGATAACCATTTTCACTATCCAGAGATAGGTACTGTTGGCATACAAAACACTCACATACATATATACACATACAGTTTATAGATTATAAATCGATTTCTGCTTTTTTATCTTAAAAATACATGTTATAAGTATTTTAACATTAGGTTAGAAATATTTTGCCATGACATTAGGAAATTCCTCTAAGTGTGTTTTTTAACATTTGCATAAACTATCGCATGGATATATCACATAATGAACCTACCTGAAGGATTGGCTTTTTTTTTTTTTTTCTTTTCCTGGTAAAATCTCTTTAAAAACATGTGTGTCAACCTAACCATTTGAGGGCAGGCAAAACTGCCTCAGAGAAAATTTCTAGCTTGAAGAGCTTGGCTATCCTCCCCACAGGTGATATGTGGGCACGATGGACCCTGAGTTTCACATTCCCCAGAGTGACTTCTGTTAATTTGATGCTTTCTGCCTCTGAGGACAGGAGGATGTCCCATCTCAGCTTCATTTCCGCATCTTGATTTGCACGACTTGGCTCTCTGACTGTACCAGAAGCCCTCCGCTTTTCTCCCCAGTCTGCTGAGGAGCAAGGGGAAGGCAATGGACTTTTACAGCGTGGTGAGTAAAGCCCCTGGAGGGGGTTCACATTTACCAAAGAGAGAGATTTTTTGAGATTTTACAATGGCAACATGAAATCAGTTTCTACAAGACTAACAAATTAGGAAAGAATGAGGAAGGATGTTCAGAGAAATGACCTCAGGTCATTGCCAGGTCCTTAAAGTGCCTTCTGAATCATCAAAGAAAGATTGCATTACCGCCAGGATGGTTATAATGTCAGGTTCAATTTATTATGTCTGGATGCCTTTAAAATTGATCACTTAAATATAAGAATTTTATTATTTATTTATGATCTATACCCTTCTTACTTCAAATATGAATCAGAAATAGCATGCTGTATATATATACATATATATATATGTTTATATAATTTATTTATTTATTTTTTTGTATTTTTGTTAACATAAAATGTCCATTGTTCGGGCAGTAATGGCAACAATCTCCTGCTCTACCACATTCACCTTCTGAATTTTTGCTCTTTAAAGGCAACCAGTTTCAGCACTTTAAGGCGGTTTTTATAAGATTTATTTTCATTTTCTGTGTGCTTGTATTAGTATTTTTAAATTTATTATTTCTGGGCATTATCCATATTGACTGCTGGTGCACCTCTGGTTGATTACCATGTGTTACTGATTCTTGGAGGAGGAAATGACACTCCACTCCTGTATCCTTGCCTGGATAATCCCACAGACAGAGGAGCCTGGCAGGCTATAGTCCATGAGATGGCAAAGAGTTGGACACAACTGAACACGCACACATGTACTGATTCTAGATGGAGCGTAAGATATTACACAAGCAGAAATCAAGAAAAAAATATCCTTAAGCTTCAGGTTATATAACTTTAGTCATCTTTACTTTTGTCACCTTGAGGATTTTAATTTCTTGTAACTACATCCTTCACGTCTTCTCTTCCTATCCTCCCAATTTAATTACTTCACAATTTGTAGTTAAATCGATGGTTAGTGTTTGCATTTTTACTGTGAAAACATTGTTCACTTACAAGACAAGTACTGTATTAAGAAAACTTTCCTTTTATAATATAATATTTAGGTTTCTTCTAGAGTTCATAATTCTTTATGTAGGACTTTGTATATATTCTTAACTTTTTTAATCTTTAAATTATATCAAGAGTTTATATTTTTTTTTGCAAGGGATTACATCATCAATAGCATTTTCCCACCTGTAGAACTCCGTCCCACAGCTCTGTCTTCTGCTTCAGTCTGGATTGCTTTTTAAGCCTGATACACAGAGTGATCCTGGGACATAGTTGACTATGTGTTAAAACATATTCACTATCCTTTCCTGGATGAGGATTCCATTCCTGACTCCTGTTGATATCAGGCTTGGTCTTGTAACTTGCCGAGGAAACATGAGTAGAAGTGGCATGTGTATGTATCACTTCTGAGAAGATATTTTAGAGCCAGAGTATGATTTGTCATGATTTCTTTTATCTTCTGCCATGATGGCTGTCAACATTTAAGATAAAAGATGCTCCATTGAGTTAATCTGGAGTAAGGACAACATGGAACAGAGCCATAGCCAACCCACAGTAGATGTGTAGCAAGAAATCAACCTTTGTAAGTCCCAGCATGTAATCTAGCTTGTTTTGTCTGAGACATGTGACTTATTGATACTGCCTTTCTCTGCTATTAAAAAGTCTACAAGCAATAAATGCTGGAGAGGGTGTGGAGAAAAGGGAACCCTCTTACACTGTTGGTGGGAATGCAAACTAGTACAGCCATTATGGAGGACAGTGTGGAGATTTCCTAAAAAACTGGAAATAGAACTGCCATATGACCCAGTAATCCCACTGCTGGGCACACACACTGGGGAAACCAGAATTGAAAGAGACATGTGTACCCCAGTGTTCACTGCAGTACTGTTTACAATAGCCAGGGCATGGAAGCAACCTAGATGTCCATTGGCAGATGAATGGATAAGAAAGCTGTGGTACATATACACAATGAAATATTACTCAGCTGTTAAAAAGAATACATTTGAATCAGTTCTAATGAGGTGGATGAAACTGGAGCCTATCATACAGAGTGAAGTAAAGTCAGAAAGAAAAACACCAATACAGTATGTTAATGCATATATATGGAATTTAGAAAGATGGTAACTATGACCCTATATGTGAGACAGCAAAAGAGACACAGTTGTAAAGAACAGACTTTTGGACTCTGTGGGATAAGGTGAGGGTGGGATGATTTGAGAGAATAGCATTGAAACATGTATTTTACTGTATGTGAAATAGATCGCCAGTCCAGGCTCGATGCATGAGACAGGGTGCTCAGGGCTGGTGCACTGGGACGACCCTGAGGGAAGGATGGGGAGGGAGGTGGGAGGGGGGTTCAGGATGGAGAACACATGTACACCCATGGCTGATTTATGTGAATGTATGGCAAAAACCACTCAATATCATAAAGTAATTAGCCTCCAATTAAAATAAATTAATTTAAAAAATACTGCCTTTCTGTTGTTCTTAATTTGCTTATTCCTTTGATCTACCTATTTACCTACCCACCTACTTTATCTATCTATCTATCTCTAATCATTTAAGCTCTCATTTTGATGGCAGGTAATGCATGCTAGCTTCTTAAAAAATGGGTATGAGATGTAAAATTTTTGAGTTCTTGCATAACTTTTTATTCTTTATTCTATTTCTGTGTCATTTAGCTACTTTGGCTGGGTATAAAGATTTATATGGACAGTCACCTTCTTTCTGAAATTGAAAGCACTGTCTCTTTTTTTGCTAATATTCTGTGTTACAATTGAAAAGTCTGATGACATTCCTTTGGATAGAATTTAAATTTTCTTCCTTGGAAGCTTTTAAATCTCTTCTTGTCTCAGTGTTTTGGAACTTTACCCTGATGGAACTTATTATGGATTTATTTTCATTCTTTTTTTTCTTTTTTGAATCCTGAAACTCATGTCCTTTCCTCCTAGGATTTTTTTTTTTTAAGGAAATATTTTTAAAATCCCTTTAATAATTTTCTTCCCTCTCTTTTCTCTTTCTGCAAATAATATTAGATGTTAAATATTCTGGGTTGACCCTGGTATTTCACCTTTTCTGTTCAATTTTCAAACTCTTTCCTATTAAGGAAAATTTAGAAGATTATTTGTATTTTCTAATCTTTTTATTGAGTTATCTGTTTTTGCTAATTTAAAATTATTCAAAGGAATATTTTATGGGAGAATATAGAGAAGATGAATTTGGGGATCTAAATCTACAATATTTTTTCCTTCTATTTATAGTGTTGTGTTAGTTTCTGATGTATAACAAAGTTATTTATATATATATATATTTCAGATTCTTTTCATTATAGCTTATTATAAGATTTGGAATATAGCTTTCTGTGCTATATAGTGGAACCTCATTTATCTGTTTTATATATAGTAGTGTGTATCTGTTAATCTCTTGCTCCTAATTTATCTTTCCCTCCAAACCCACTCAACTTAGCTTTCAAACTTGTATGAATCCTGAAGTCACTGAGTTTAGTGTCTTCCATCACCAGTCCCACCTCCAATCCAACAGAGGAAGATGATGATTCCCAGAAAGGAAAAGGACTTTTCCAAGGTAATGAAGCAGCATCACTTCTTACTTCCAGTTAGCAGCTTTTTCATCACCATATTCTGCCTCTTCCTCTGATCACGACTAAAGGCTTGTCTCAATTCTAACTCAAACTAAAGTATATTTTAAATTAGTTTCTGAATGGAAGTGAGCACTGAAGATGGGCTGGGGCAGCCTTAAAGACTGGGCACTTAATGTAATGGTAAACAACCATCACTCAGGGATGTGCAAGTTCAATTTCTCTCCTGCCTCTGACTTACACTCTGATTTTGGCAAGTCATTTTAACTCTCTAGACTTTGGAGTCTTCATCTATAAACTGAAGACCTTGGGGTCATTCATTACTTTTCAGATTATATTCTTCTGGGCCCCAGGAGTTCTATAGGGTCTTGGGCCTCTGTGGCTTGGGGAGGGGGCTGAAACAGGGAAGGGGAAGCAGGATTCTGAGCCTTCCTTTTACTTTTGTATTTTCAATCTTTTGGCTGTGCTGAGCAGCATGTGTGATCTCAGTTCCCTGACCAGGGATTGAACCTGTACCCTCTACATTGGAAGCGTGGAGTCTTAACCTCTGGACTGCCAGGGAAATCCTTCTTCACTCTACTTCAGCCTGAGCAGTTGGACCTGGATTTGTCTTCTGCATTTGCTTTCACATAAGCTTTTACTGCAAAAACGAGATTCTGTGGCTAAATATTTGAGAACCACTGGGCCAGACTTCCCCGGGTTTTCTTGTGGCTTTTCTGTTTCTCTGATTAGAGACCTTCTCTCAGGGACTCCCTTAGACAGGCTCAAATTTATATGCTGTCAAGCTCACCGGAGTTCCTATAAATTAGGATACACATTGAGATAATTACCATTCTGGAATTCTAAGCACTTAAATACAAGTCAATCCTTATAACCCCCTTTTAAACCAATTGCCTCACTGCAGACATGGTCACTCAATATATATTATCGAATGCCAATAAAACAGGAAACTTGATCCTGCTATTTCCCCGATTAGATAGTACAGACGGGTTAAAGCCAGAATCGCTTAGCCGTCATTCTGTGATGGCAGGGTCTGGCTTCTCTTTGCGGAGTTGAACTCTGGTTGTTGGGCTGGAAACAGAGGCGCCCAACTCCATCCACCCCCTCGGCTTTGGAGGGTCACAGATTAGACCAGCTTTCAGTCTGTTTTGGGAAGGACATTTTTTCTGTTTTCTTCAACCATATTCATTCATCATGAAAGCAAACAGCAGATTTAGGCCAAATGGCAGAGCTGGGAGTGAACAGATCGGAGCCTGGGCTTAAGGAAGCCAAGGTCAGTGGTGTATCCCAGAGGGACAGAGAGATGGCTTCTCCAGGGCACACCTGCTCTGAAAAAGAGCCTGTTGACTTGGAGGACCGGGCCAGAGAATGGATTTAGGACTCTGGAAATCAGAATGATCTTTCTAGAAAGCCTGTCAAGATTATGTATTGGGGGACTTCCCTAGTAGTCCAGTGGTTAAGACTTCACCTTCCAGGGCGGGGGGAGCAGGTTTGATCCCTGGGTAGGGAGCTATGATCCCACATGCCTTGTGGCGGAAAAACCAAAACATAAAGCAGAAGCAATATTGTAACAAATTCAACAAAGCCTTTAAAGATGGTCCACATGGAAAAAAATGTGATGGAAACTTCTCATTGGATACATGGCAAAATTAGAGCCCAGAGAAGGTGCACCCTTTGTCCAGGGTCACCCACAAATCAGTACTTCATCTCTCCCTGTCTGTGTGTGTGAGTCCTTGAGCATCTCTGAACAGTGGTGAGGCATTTCATTCAGGTAACAGACAAGGAATGTGTTCTGGAGGGGTGACCTTGAGGAAGAATGGTGAAGGAATGGGAATTTTCAAATGTGGGTCTTTGCTCAACCCACAGAAGCCAGCGTCCCAAACCCAGACTAAAGAAGCCAAACCCAGACTAAGTTCATCACCATGTGAAGCACTGGACTCTACCCAGGAAGGTCCAGGGGCTTCATAGAGTATGCAGTATATGTGGCATTTCTTCCTGTCTCTCCTGGCTCTTCAGAGAAGGCAATGGCACCCCACTCCAGTACTCTTGGCTGGAAAATCCCATTGACGGAGGAGCCTGGGAGGCTGCAGTCCATGGGGTCGCTAAGAGTCGGACTCGACTGAGCGACTTCACTTTCACTTTTCACTTTCATGCTTTGGAGAAGGAAATGGCAACCCACTCCAGTGTTCCTGCCTGGAGAATCCCAGGGTCGGGGGAGCCTGGTGGGCTGCCGTCTATGGGGTCGTACAGAGTCGGACATGACTGAAGCGACTTAGCAGCAGCAGCAGCCCCTGGCTCTTAGCCCACCCCAGTCTGTCCCTGTTGCTGTTTATCTTGAGTTAAAAATACCATCACACCCCAAACACTTTGTCCTTGGGCCACCTCTGTTGTGTTTATTCCTGATAGAGAGGGCATCCTGCTCTTTTTTGAGCCTGACTGTCTGTAGCACTTCTAATAAGGACAGGGAGCTCACACGTATCACTGTCTTCTGTAAATAGCCATTCAATTAACGATCATCCACTGAGAGAAGAAGGCTCATTTCCAGCCTCTGGCCATGGGCTTTCAGTTTCAGGAAGATGCAGATGAAATAGAGCCATCACCAGCCCCTAGGACAGTCTCAAGATGGGTGGCTGTCCTCTACAATTGCTGCTGGGGAGCAGTTTGCCCTGGAATCCAACATACCATTCCTAAATTGACAATTTCATTTCCCTCCCCGCCCACACCCCTGCCTCAAAGATCTGCTGAAACCATGAGTTCCATCCGAGAAGGCGGCAGGATAATAGGTGAGTTCCATCCATCAGTCAGCAATAATAGTCACAGACACTCACGACGCCTTTTGTCTGCTGGTTTCCCTGAGGATGCAGGCTGGGGACCTGGGGTATTTACACTGCCTTTGTGTGTGTGTGCTTTTAAAAATCAGCCCTCTTGTTTACTTTCAGGCCTTCACCCAGGCTGTTTACTACCTTTGGAGGGGCCCAGCAACTAAGTCAACATGCATGAAGACCCAACATCAAAATGTCATAATACGAATGAGCAGGATTCAGAAAGGCCAGGGACACTGGCTGCTCTTTGGGTCCTGTTTAGTCTGAGGGTAATGAAGAGCTCACAGATGACCTGATTTCATTAAACTAGGTCAGATTCCGCTGAAAAGCGGCTATGATTCTCACCCAGTTATCCAGCGAGCCCTCCCCTCCCTCTACCACCGCCCCCACCTCTGGGCTCGAATGCTTTCTGGGAATTAACGCTGAGTTTTGTCAATACAGTAGCTAAATCTCCATGGAATAATTGGACCTTTCCCTTTGGCTTCTGTTTGTGCAGTGGTGAGGCCGGGCCTGGGGGGCGGGGGAGGGGTATAGAGGACTGGAGGAGCTTTAATGTTGCCTTTTGGAGCTCGTTCCCTGCGGGATCCTGGACGTATGATTCAGCTGTAGCAGATTGCTCTCGAGCCAAACATTCTGAGTTCCAGCATCTTATCTGAGGGCTGTATTGACGGAAGCAGCTGAACCGACTCAAAGAGGAGTTAACCGTGCACACAAGGCTTTCAATGTGTGCAGTCTCCCCAGGATCAACCTCAGAAATCTCACCATGGGGAGCAGGAAGGGGACTTGTCCGAGGGTGGAGGTGGGTAGCAGGGGTGTCTGCAGCCCCGTCCTCCTCCTCTGGACTCCGGAGGGAAACACTGGGTCAGCGGTGGGCACCCCGGGCTGGCAGAATTCAGCTCATCTGCAGAGAAGAAGGCATTTCTAGGGAGTAGAACGGAGCAGAGATCGACAGGCTGTCAGATGCGATCGCTTGTTAGACTCTATTAAGGATCCACTGTTTCAGGCTTCTGTCGGGCACTTCATCTACTATTTCTCTGAGCTCCACAGCATCTCAGTGGAAGAGGAGAGAAAAGAAAGCCGAGTGTTAGACATCGTATGAGACTTGTTTGGGGAACCAAAGTGAATCTGCGGCAGAGTCAGGATTTGAACCCCAGATCATTTTGTGCTCACGTGCTTTCCACAGCCCTCACTGCCCCCGCTTCCCGCCCCTCACCCCTCACCCCACACTCCTTGCCCCACGAGCATTGCTGGGATCTTCCGGAGGCAATTCCTGTATGGAGGGTGAATCATGCATCCACGGAGACAAGACTAGATGCTTCCTTCAGCGAACTTTCTCCAGGAGAATCATGAGACTTGAAAAGTTCAGATAACTTGTTCCCAAAGAATCTGAGGGAGAGATTCTTGGAGATAATTTCAGAATTTCAGAGCACCCTCTTTCACCTCCTGCTTGTCCAAGCCTCATCCTTTCGGCTCCCTCTCTTTCGGGCAGTTTTTCCTGCCATCTCAGGCCTGCAGAGTCTCTTGTCAGGCGCATCCACCACACGGACCTGGCAAGTTTCTCCCTGGAGGACTGAGCTTACTGGGGCAGGGCACTCTGTTTCCTTGGCCGTGGGTCTGGTCTCCCTGAGGACTGGCTTGGATCCTGGACATCTAAGTCCTACCCAGCAACAGGTTAACTGTGAATCTCAATTGGTTTCTGAGGACAAACTCACTGCTCACTTCCATAGAGCAGGAGGAAGAAATGTCCCCCGAACGGACCTTGGCATTTGGAGACACGGGATGGTTTAATCTCTGCTTCTGTGAACCCTTGATGGTGTCACTTTCCCGGACCTCTGTATTTTCTTCTTTATAAAGGAGGTGATAACATACATCTTACAGAGTTATGGTCAGGCTCATATGAGATCACGCATGTAAACAGGCTCAGTGGACTGTAAAGTGCTGGGTAGATGTGAACAATTCCCCTAGGGCTGCAGAAACCAATTTGAGCTAACTTAAGCAAAATGGGGAAATTATTTTAAAGAGAGGGCTCAGGGATTTCTCTGGTGGTCCAGCGGTTAAAACTTCACCATCCTATGTAGGGGATGTGGTTGGGGAACTGAGATTCCACATGCCTTGTGGCCAAAAAACCAAAACATACAACAGAAGCAATATTGTGGCAAATTCAATAACAACTTTAAAAATGGTCCACATCAAACAAATGTTCAAAGAAAAAAAAAAAAGAAGAGTGAGAAAGGGCAGGGTGTGGGTGGTGGGTGGCCTCCGGAAGAACTGGAATCCAGGACTGCAAGACCTTGTGAAATCCAGGCAGGCTTCTCGGTCCTTTGTGTTTGCTCTTCCCTGTGTATCTGCTTCTTTCTCTTTCTTGGTTTGCTCTCCACATCATAGAAGCCCCAAATCTGAATTTACATGTCTCAAGATCCAGTCACAGCAGGAGAGTCCATCTTTCTTTATTTTTCTCTCTCAATTCCAAATTCCTGAGTTAGGATATTTGTGCATGCGAGCGTGTATGTGCTCAGTCGCTCAGACGTGTCAGACTCTTTGCGACCCTATGAACTGAAGCCTGCCAGGTTCCTCTGTCCATGGGATTTCCCTGGCAAGAATACTGAAGTGGGTTGCCATTTCCTTCTCCAGGGCATCTTCCCAGCCCAGGGATCAATCCTGCGTCTTTTGCATCTTCTGCATTGGCAACTGGATTCTTGATCACTGCCCACCTGGGAAACCCATGAGATGGGACAAGGATTGGCCCAATCTGGTCAGGTTATTAGTCCTATTACTATCTATGGCCCAAGGGATACAGTTACCTTGTATAAGGAATATATGGGGGGTGGGGTGGAGTTTGTCCTATGGTTATGCAGAGGGAGTTCTAGAAAAGAGGTAAGGAAGTTGGTAGTTCCTGGGCTGGATAGGCATCTCATAAGTATCCATTGTACTTGTTCTGATTTGTCTAAAGCTGCATAAAAAAATGCCCCATGACTCAGAGGTTTATAACAATCATTTATTATGCTCTCTGATTCTCTAGGTAAAGAATTCTAGCAGAGCACAGAGGGGCTAACTTGTTTTTGCTCTGCTATGTCTGGCCTTGGCCGCCTGACTCAAAGACTGGGGCTGGAATCATCTTGAAGGCTTGTTTGGTCATGTAATGGGCAGTTGATGCTGGCTGTTGGCTGAAGGGCGGGGGGGGGGGAGGGGTTCAGTTTCTTTTCACGTGGGCGTCCCCATATGGACTCTCCTTGTGGGCTGCTTGGGCTCCCTCACAGCATGGTGGCTAGGTTGCCAGGGTGAGCATTCAAGAGTCAGCCGGAAGTTGCATCATCTTTTTGGCTTGGTCTTGAGAGTCACACAGCACCACCAATCGTACATTTTGTGTTCATAGCGTTAGTTAGAAATGAGCCACTGAGCCCAATTTGTGGTCAGAGAAGGGAAATTAAACTCAACATTTTGACAAGAGTAGAGGTAAGACTCTAGAAAAACACATGGGGGCCAGAAATACTGCTGTGTTCTTTAGGGGGCAGGAAATGTAATCTGCCACCACATTCATAATCATTACCATCATGTTCTAATAGAACTTTACAATGAAGAAGCTGGGAGACCACCTGATAGGCTTGTAGAATTAAACCAGAGGTCTCCCAGACCAATCTGGTTCATGGTGCTTCTAGGCCAAAAGAAATGCTTCAGTTCTGTTTATTAAGTGGTTATATCCAACAACTTAACAATTATTTATCTCCCCACAATTTAGTTGCCTTTTGAATAATCCCCATCAAGTGAAAGACAAGTTTTGTTTTAAATTTCATTCCTATCTAATGGCAACAAACGGGATGTGTGGGGTACCATACAACTTCTCAGGTCTTGGACTCTGATTGGACACAAGCACCCTTACTTCCCGTTCCATGTTGATTTTCTCGCTGTTTATTATCACTGAAGTGAAGAAGTGAAGTGAAAGTTGCTCAGTTGTGTCCGACTCTTTGAGACTCCATGGACTGTATGGAATTCTCTAGGCCAGAATACTGGAGTGGGTAGCCTTTTTCTTCTCCTGGGGATCTTCCCAACCCAGAGAGTGAACCCAGGTCTCCTGCATTGCAGGCAGATTTTTTTACCAGCTGAACCGCAAGGGGTTGTTATCACTGAAACCACCCCAAACCCAGCTTTGCAAGGATCTAGTGTCTTTTAAAGGAAGGGAGAACAATATACTGCTGAAACACCGAACAACCTTAAGCCCATGTTCTGTGTGTTGACAAACAGATGTCAGGAACTGCTCTGAAATGTAAAATGTTTTTCTGTGCTCCTAAGAATTTGTTGTGGGCCTCTGGGTACCTCGGTCCACGGTTTGGGAATCATGAGCTTCAACATTGTAGATCCAGAATTAGAGCCTGATTAACACGCCAAAGGTATAGTTTCTTAGCAGATATTCAGCTTCCTGCAAGGGCATTCAGATTTTAAATTTTGGGGATATACTGATTCTGTGTAATTCTGCTTTAGTTGATTTGTCCAAACTGATGAATTTTAGGAAACCCCTTTGGCTTGCTTTCATATGTAACAGGTGAGAAATAGTTTCTTTCCCTTCTCTTAGGGGTGGTGAGCTATGAGTTGCATATTGCTTTTAAGACATTGACAATTGCCCTGGAAAATATCATATATAGAGATTGAGGGGATGGCATAGAACAAGGGGTGGGTGTATATCTATCTGATGAGACTCACCCAAGTGAGGCTGTGCTGAGAAGGCTCAGCATCACTTCGTTCCAAGCTCAAAGTAGTGTTCTTTCTACCATCCTGTAGGACTGTCCAGCATAAGGTGAAATCTTACATGAACAGCAAAAAATTAAGGTGAACCCACCCCATTTCTCAACCAAAAGAGTTTCAGAGGCTCCTGAGGCCAAATGAACCTAAGACATTAACATATTCTCCAAGGCCACTTCTTATTTAGTTCAGAACTTTCTATATGACCCCAGTAATGTCATTTTATAGCTCTGCATTTCTCCTTAGCAATGAGGTGGTAAGAAGTCATTTTTCTCTAAACTTACTTAAACAATTTCAAATGAAAGAGAAAATATGCATGCATTTAAAGGGTCTACCTTCCTGATCTAGGATTACGGCCCAGTTCCTCCTTCTCTCTCTTTCTTTGCCTCTTGCTCTCTCTCAGCTTCTTATAATTCTCAGCCAAGACAATAGGAGTCATGTGATGTGACCGAGAAATTGGGCCAGTTAAAAATAGAAGGCGTACTCCACCAAGTTCATTAGAAACTTGAAGTTTCATTGTTGATCACTGTTAATTTATCTCTGCCTGCCGCATGAATTGGGGAGCGGGGCAACAGACAATCGCCAATTCTGCGATTCAAAGCCCCCAGCCCCCTCCATGGTCCTCTGGTTCTATTTCCTCCCCTGGCTGAGCATCATCGCTGACACCCGCTTACCTGGGCTCTGATAACCTCCCATCCCGGTCCCCAGAAACTCTCTCCTCTGGGAGCAGTTGTAGCTGTGAAGACACTGGGTTGACTTCTCTGTTCCCTTCACATAAGCTCTTCTAAGTGGAAAATGGGGGTCCCCTGTCTCTTAGGTTTAATATTTCACTTGTATCCTGGGACCTGTATGAGTTCTAAACACATCTTGGCCAGCCTTGTCAAGCAGATAAATATTACAGGTCACAGTGAGACCTGTTCATTATGGAATCAAATCTTCTCTGCACTTGGCCCTCAACAAATGCACGAGCCCCCATTGTCTGTCCGGCAACGTATCTGCCCCAGCCTCCAGGGTTCACAGTGGAGGGTTTGAGGAAGGCCTGGCCAGGCCCAGTGCTCTCAGACCTAGCCCTTCCAAGGGTGGGAAACATTCTTCATGATACAGTTTGCAAGTTGTTTCATCAGATCTGCGATTTTCACGCTTGTTTTCTTGGATGAGCAGATTGAAGCGCTGACAGGGGAAGTTGTAAGGCTACAGCTGGAACCATCTCTTTAGGTCGGATGATTGTTGTCTGGGTCCCCTCTTCTGAAGTAGGAGCAGGGCGTGCATTCTGAGTCAGGGCTCTCCTCGGTGGAGAGAGTGCTAGAGTTTGGGGTGTGGGTGGGCAAATTTAGGCCTGGCCATTCTTTCCAATGGGCTTCCCAGTTGGCACAGTGGTAAAGAATCCACCTACCAATGCAGGAGATGCAGATTCGATCTCTGGGTTGGGAAGATCCCCTGGAGAAGGAAATGGCAACCCACTCCAGTATTCTTGCCTGGAAAACTCCATGGACAGAGGAGCCTGGCAGGCTACAGTCCATGGGGTCACGAAGAGTCAGACACGATTGAGTGCACATGCACACATTGTTCCCGGTGCTGAAATAGAAGCAGTGATGCTGAGGGGTGCTGTCTGTACACCTGTGTTTCTCTGAGTTGGGGTTGATTGGGAAGCAGACACAGCGAGGACTGATGGAGTTTCAAACCCTGGCCTTCCTACCGATGAAGTCGGCTTGTGGAGCTCAGCCTGGCTGTAGTCTGGCCTCCTCACACCCCCGCCCTGAGCTTACACCTCAGGACCCAGCTGACAATGAGGCAGGCTGCTGAGCTGGGACGTTTTGCTCTGTGTTGCCTCACCCCGTCAAACCCACAGAAGAGCTAGAGCTCCAGTTCTGGGCTGGCCTGAGCATTCAAGGTCATCCTCGGGAAGACGGCAGATCACACCAGCTGGGCCGGCTGGCCCCGAGAAGGGCTGAAAGGAAATTGTCCTCCTTCTTCAGGGAGGTGAGGGCCCCAGAGTCTTCCCTGCTCATCTGTTCCTGTCGGGGAGGGTTCACGGCTTCCCTTTTTGGACTGCAAGGAGGGGCAGCCTCTTTAGCTTCAGTTTGCCTGAAGCTGTGGGGCTGAAAGTCACGTGGCTCTTGGCCCTGGTTGCCCTGGGCCAGGGGCACATGGGGTGTCCTAACGACTGTGTAGAACCTGGCAGTGGGGCTGAAGTGAGCTGTGAGGGCAACCCCAACCATGAGTGACTCTGAGAAGATTCTCCTGATGGCGTTGAGGCTTCAGAAGCCTGGGTTTTGGGCCCTAAGCCAGGTGAGGTGGTTGTCAGGGGGCAGCCGGCCCCACCTGCTCTCCCAGTGTGTTTCAAGCTTCAACTAACCACATGGCTGAGTGTCAAGGGGACCCACCCACTTCCCCACCTCCCTCCACCAGAGTTCTTTGGACAATTTCTCTGAGGGCAGCTGGGAAAGAGTGTTGAGCAGGAAGGCTGGGAGGTAGGTACCATCATCCCTTACTTGCGAAATTTTGAGATACTGATGTCCACCACCACCTCCCTCCTCTGTCCGAAAGTTGAGTGAAAGCCCTCACTGCTAAAGTGTCTGGGAAGGGGTGTTCTGAATTGCATGTTTTGCCCTCTGGAGTTGAGAACAGGATGTAAAGGGCTGTTGCTGAGGAGAGGTTCTTAGAGCTCTTCACTAGTCTCCAGAGAGAAAAGAGATTTCATGGACATTCTTGATGTTTATCAACAGGTCCCAAAAGAATTTGTTGAAACAGCATTTCTTCCTCTCTTTTCTTTTTAATATTTATGTATTTGGCTGTGCCAGGTCTTAGTTGTAGCACATGAGATCGAGTTCTCTGAACAGGGATCGAACCTAGGTCCCCTGCATTAGGAACACAGAATCTTAGCCACTGGACCACCAGGGAAGTCCCAGAAATGGCATTAGCTACATGGTGAGAAAAAGAACTTTCTGAGTCATGTTCTCCGCACATATAAGGTGGTACCCTCAGTGTGGTTCTAGCCAAGTTATGGTATCTGTGGCACTTACTCAATGGAAGTGGTGGGATGGTGTTTCACCTGTCAGATGGGGATCTTTGCTTATGTATGTCACAGGATGGTCCCCAGGGGTGGGTAATCTATGTCCACTGGGCATCCTAAGTGTCACGCTCTCACTCCTACTGGGCAGCAGGGTGTGTAGTCAGGATGTAGGTTCTGGAGCAGGATTTCCTGGGTTCTGACCCCAGCTCTGCAATTGACTAACTGTGTGACCTTAAGCAAGTTATTTCACCTCTCTGGGCCTCAAATGTCCTGTCCATAAAATTAAGAAAATAATTGTGTCATTTTATTGGGTTGATGTGAATATAAAATGAGGCATTTAAGTGCTCAATAAACACTGGCTGCTCCAATGAACACTGCTATTGGCAAACCATGATTGCTGCTGTTATTCCATTTTCTGGAATCTCAGGGCCCTCCGTAGGAAGGCAGATGAGGAAGGCAGAGTCTACAGAAGGTTAGGGTGATTTCCACCAGCTTACCATCAGTGGGGATATCTGCAGAGATGTATTTCAGGTGCTAAGTCATGTCCCACTCTCTGCGACCCCATGGACTGGAGCATACCAGGCTTCTCTGTCCTTCATTAACCTCCCGGAGTTTGCTCAAACTCATGTCCTTTGAGTTGGTGATGTCATCCATCCATCTCATCCTCTGTCATCCCCTTCTTCTCCTACCTTCAATCTTTCCCAGCATCAGGGACTTTTCCAGTGAGTCAGCTTTTCTCACCAGATGGTCACAGTATTGGAGCTTCAGCTTCAGCATCAATCAGTCCTTCCAGTGAATATTCAGGTCGATTTCCTTTAGGATTGACTGGTGTGGTCTTGCTGTTCAAGGGACTCTCAAGAGTCTACTCCAGCACTACAATTCAAAAGCATCAATTCTTTCATGCTCAGCTTTCTTTATAGTCCAACTCTCACATCCTAATATACATGACTATTGGAAAAAAAAACATAGCTTATAGTCGATTTATATGTGTTAGTTTCTGGTGTATAGAAGAATGATTTAGACACACACACGTGCGCGCGCGCGCATGTGTGTGTGTGTGTATATATATATATATATATATATATAATTTTTTCCATTATGATTGATTACAGAACTTTTCCCCCATTTTTGAAATGCAGATCAAATGTAGCAAACTTCATTTCCATCTTTGCCTCATCTTTCATTAATGTCGAGAAAAGGCCCAGTATCCCCCTTACCATTACCCCTAACTAAAAAGAGATAAAGACCCTCACCTTGAAAAGCTCTGGAGCCCCATAGCCTCTGCATCATTGTGTCCATTTCCACAACACAGTCGAGTCAGCTGTGGGTTTCAGCTTACCTGGGATCAGGTGGAAGATTGAGTGCCCACCAATTGTCTCTATAAAGAAGGGCTGGGGTGAGAGGATGGAAGCAGCCAGCATGCCACGCTTGTGTGGTGGCAGGTGAAAGGGGAGATCAGGAGGGAGCGTTGTGGGAAGGGGAGGACAAAGAGGACCCTGAGGGGTCATGTGACCTGTGAGTCCTGCCGGAGGCCGGAGGCCGGCGGATCCTGCTGGCCCTGATCCAGTGACGGCGGGGGCTGTGCCGGGCGGGTAGAGAGAACAGGGTGTTGGATGTCACTGAGACCTGGGCTGAAGCAAGGTGGTGGCTCAATGGGCTTTGAACCTATCACTTTTTAAGTCTCAATTTCTTTACTGGTGAAATGAGGTTAATAGAAGGTATCTGTTAGAAGGTACCTCTGAAGGTAATGCAGATTTAACAATTCAATGAAAATAAGATGCTGGTCTAGGGTTGGCTACATAGCACACAGCAAGTGGTTAGCAGATTTTTTTTCTTTTAAAATTGGAGTATAGTTGATTTACAATGTTGTGTTCCTTTCTGGTGAACAGCAAAGTGATTCAGTTATACATACACATATTATGTAAGCAATAACATAGGTTTTTACAAGATACTGAATTTAGTTCCCTGTGCTAGACAGTATGTCCTGTTGCTCATCTATTTCATATATAGTAGTTTATTTCCGTTAATCCCAAACTCCTAATTTATTCCTTCCCTACCTTTTCCATTTGATAGCTATAAGATTTTCTCTTATGTCTGAATCTGTTTCTGTTTTGTAAATCAGTTCATTTGTATCATTTTTTAAAAATTCCACATATGAGTGATATGATATTTGTCTGACTTACTTTGCTTAGTATGATGATCTCTAGATCCATCCATGTTGCTGCAAATGGCATTATTTAATTTCTTTTTAAGGTTGAATAATATTCCACTCCACATTCCATCCCACACTATATATATATATATATATATATATATATATATATGCATATATATATCAGATCTTATTTATCCATTCATCTGTTGATGGACATTTAGGTTGCTTGGCTCTTATAATATTGCTACTATGGACATGGAAGTACGTGCATCTTTTTGAATTATAGCTTTTGTCTTTTCTGGATATATGCCCAGGAATGGGATTGCTAGATCATATGGTAACCCTATTTTTAGTTTTTTAAGGAAATTTCATCTTACTCTCCATAGTGGTTGCACTAATTTACACTTACACTAACAGCATAGGAGAATTAGTAGATGTTAATATGCCAAACACAGGTATTTATTGAGCATCTGCTAAGCAACTTCCATGATGGACTGATGTGCCTGACTATCGTTTAGTCATTAGTTCACTCAACAAACATTCACTTGAGAACAGTGTATGTCACGCTGTGAGATCGTCCTGAGAATACAGAGAACACGGCAAGTGTCCTCAGGGAGCTCACATACCATACACTCTCTGCGACTTTGTCTATAAGGTTTAAATATTAATATTGGAAAAAATGGGAAGGCCCAACAATAAGGAAGTGGTTACGAGGATGGTGGTTTGTCCACACAAAGGAGAGTTATTAATATAGTTATACTGACAAGTGTTTATGAAGTCACAAAGATGCAGAAAATAAATCATAAGTATAGCTGATTTTCAGTGTTGTCAATTGTTAGGTTCATCATAAAGTCACGGTGCACGTTAAATTAGTGAATAGCAACCATGGCTCCTAAGAGAAATACAGAGGTTCCTGGGAGTCTCTGGGTTCAATGTTTTCATCAGCTGATCAATTCATAACCTTGATCTATTTGTGCTTCTGTTTAAAGATGTTTTATTTAAATATACTGTTGGTTCTTTAATATGGAACTCATGGCAATAGTGCTAGAGCCCATGCCCAAAGAGAGCTTTTCTAACACATACTTTTTTCTGTAAAGGATGTCACAGACTTTTCATGTGTAGGAACACTAGTCAGTGCTACAGCTGGGGACCATTTTAAACAGTGAAATCATCAACAGAGAGCACTGAAATGTGAAAACCATGGCACTAAATAGACAGGGTATGTACAGGAAACAAGAAGGCAGGGTGTCATCACATTCACCCTGGGCTGGAGAGGTGAACGTGGGCAGCATAATGCTTCCACTACTTTGTGTAAGTAAAGTGCCATGAGCAGTTTCAAATATATTTCAGTGAGGGCACCCAGTATTGCAAATAAGAAATCCACAGATAATGTATATGTACGTGTGGATAAAGACTGAAGATGATGGAGAAGAAAATAAAAACAGTGGTAGTAGAATTACGATCAGCAATTTCCCATTTTAAAATTTTCATCCATGTCATCAAGGTTTTTTTCTTCTTTTTCTTCTTCTTCATCTTATAATAATTACACCTCCAGGAAAACAATATGAGCTTGTGTGTGGTCTTCTACACATCCCTTCCTTCCTAACTTGCTCCCACGGCTTGATCAGTGGGCTCAGAGGTGGTGGGAGTGATGCTTAGGGCTCAGTGGTTTCCTAACCTGGGCTCCTCCGTGACTACCAAAGTTTCTGATATGGCATTAACAGGAGCCAGGAAGACTTAAAACTCTTTCTCAATGTGGAGGCAGTCACATCCTGACTCGGGACCCCTCCCTGGAGCACACAGCAGCAACCAGTTTTTCTCTGGTTGTCATTGTGTTCAGTCTGTGTGGTAGTTTCCCAGACCTCAGTCCCGTCAGAAGCTCCAACATCAATTTTCCTGTGTTTTCATGACTGGGATAAATGAATTCATTAAAATGGTGAAGCCTTTCTTTTTTTTTTAAAGAAAAAAATTTTCCCCAAATTTGAGTTCTTTGGAGGAAAGGTTAAAAAAAAAAAAGTATCTGTAATGAAAGCATGTAAAGTTTCTGCTTGAAATCATGTAAAAGGCACCCTTTAGTTTCCTCTGAAAAAGAATTTGGCAAGAAGCCAGCTCACCCATTGGTGGAACCTAGGATATGTCTTTGGATGATTCTAGGGGGCTATTTGAAGATCCAGAAACTTCTTCATCCACTCTGGCAGAGGCTAGGACAGTATTATTCTAATTACAGCCTATGGAGACAGGAAATTCCAAGCCACAAAGGTTGCTAACATTTTTACCTGATTTGCTTCTGGATTTGGAGTTATGTGAATGCCTTGTTTGTCTAACTCAGCTCTGCTCAAATCAATCTTTCATGGATTCCCCTCAAGTAAAGATCACCTTGGGTCGAAGGTCACAGGTCATCATGGTTCTCAAATGCCTACCGACTTTGTGAGAGTTCCAAAGTAGACAATTACCCAGAAATTAGTGAGGAACAAATGCAAGTATTTCAAAAGACTAATTGGGAAAAAATGAGTACCACATGAGACATGATGTGTCAAAAGTTGTCTTCGTGGCTGTTCCAGTGAATTCCCAGTTTTTCTCCAACCTGACTTACAATACCACAGAATGTGATCGAAAGCCCCTGCTGTTGACACAGAGTTCCTTTGTGTTATATCTGCTGCACAATGTCCTGACCATTTCGATATTCATCTCTTCTGGTCCTGTACTGGTCTTGTACACATGACACAGTCTTAAACATATGTGAGTCCAGACACAGACATGCATGTCCTAACAAAAAGATTTCCCTCAAGCAATTAATTTGGGAAAAATCTTAGAAGGACTTTCCAAAGGTATAGTTTTGTAGCTCATTCCTGAATTCTTAGGGTGTAAAGCTATTAATTTTGGTTTCATAAAAAGTCAAGCGTGTTCACAGAAGCAAGCCAGGAATAAATAGGGGCATTCAAATTATATGGAGAGGAAGAAGCTGAGAGGTGAACTAGGAATTGTTGGAATGACAGATTAAAGCAGTGTGGGCAATGTGAAAGGATCAGGCTAGTTAAATGCATGCGTTTTTAAAGGGTAAGTGGTCATGCATACAACAACGCACAGCCTTGGCCTTCTGGAGAGTCAGGGGGTCACTTCTAAATGAAAAGAAATTATTACTATTATTTTTTTACACGAGCAATGAGAGGACCACTGCTTCTTCCAAGTGTGACCTCTGAATATTAACATTAAGATGCCTTACATTTGGCTTCAAGCCATGCTTTAAAATCAATTTTTGGCAAATTTTAACATTTCTATTGTGAATTTGGGGGGAAAAGATTAAAAAGAAGTCCATCTGTTGATATTTATTTTTCTTGTCCTTTGTTAACCAAAGATTCTAAGGAATGTGTATTCGTACTCAGTCAATCAGTTGTGTCTGACTCTTTTGTAACCCCATGAATTGTTGCCTGCCTGGCTCCACTGTCCATGGAATTTTCCAGGCAAGAATACTGGAGCAGGTTGCCATTTCCTACTCCAGGGGATCTTCCTGACACAGGGATCGAACCCATGTCTCCTGCATTGACAGGTGGATTCTTTACCACTATGCCACCTGGGAAGCCCTCTATGGAACGTTCCAATTTAAACGAACAACTTCTATCCATCTTAGTGCAACTGCTGCATTTTGGCCCTTCTTCTAGAGAAAAGGACCTTTTAGAAGGGGCAAAACTTGGAAATCCCAGCCCAGTGACCTGTCCCATCTCAAGTCAGCAGAGTGAGATGCTGAGCAGTATAGGCCTGGCTCCAAGATCCTAAGTAGATTCACTCTGACTGGCTATTTATCCCCTTTGTGTTGGAAATGGAAGGAGTAGCTTCTGGAGCAGCTTCTGTATGAGCTGGATGCCTTGGATGCCTTGTCAATTTCCTATCATCTTTATAATCACGTTGCAGAGTGGACAGTATAAACTTCCCTGTTAAGACGAGGCTGCATAGAGAGGTTAAGTAACTTACCTGAAATCACCCAGCTAAATGGCTGAGCTGTGATTCAAGCCAGATGTGTCTGTCTTTGTGGCTTCTACATGGTCACACTTCCCAGAAGCTCTGAAATCACCCTCTGGGAGAGATGGCGCCCCTGTAGTCCACCAGAGGGGATGGGGGATTTAGGCTCATTTGGCCAGGATGGGGAGGAGGTGGGATGGAGGAGACAGCCAGATGCCACAGCCATCTCAGGTCAGATGAAGCCTGATCCTTTCTCAGCTTGATTTGACCTAGAACTGGGAAACAGATGGGTCCAAGCTGCCTGAGGGTCTGAGAGAGACTGAACAGACAAATGGGGCCAGGCTGTGATCACTCCTGTTCTGAAGGCCTGGTGCTGGGGGCTGTGTTGGGAACACCAAAGCTCTAGTGTGGACCTTTTGACTTATAAAACCTTAGAAAAGAATTCAACTCTTGGGGCTAGAGGGCTCATCCTTTTGGAGGTCAGCAGACCCAGGGAGACCAGGGGCAAATCCGGGGAGATAAGACAGATGTCAACAGATGCATTATAAACAATGTGGCTTCTTGCTGAGATAGCCGGGGAAGATAAACAAGGGCCAAGGAAAGGTGCCTAATGGACTTAAAGCTCATTCAGCAGCATGAGATTCATCCCTTTGCAGTGCTGAGCAATGGGGTTGTTTGAAAGAGATGCTGGATGTTTGCTAGATGTTTGCTAGAAATGTCCTGCCAAAGGATGAGCATGGGGCCAGGCTCACAGAGTCTTAGAATACATGTGTTGAATGAATGAATAGTAACTTGGGCATTTATTCACCACACTTGTTACTAGATTTGTTACTACACTAACAAGGGGACAAGTAGTCCTGGTTGGCCTAGGACTGGGCTGTTTCCTGGGATGTGGGACTTCCGGGGCTGTCTTGGGCACATCAGGGCTAGCTGGTCCCCTACTTCCTGAGAACCATGATGGGACCAGGCCCTGGGACCCCACTCCACATAGCAGGTGAAGTCAGATTCAGGCCCTGCTCTCAAGGAATCCACGTATGTTTGGGACAGATACTATAACGTTATGGTAAATGTCACTATGATAGGGCCACGGACAAGAGCAAGACCATGGGGTCGGAAGCATCGTGACGGCACTTAGGAGGAGGGGCAAACACTGGAGGTGAGTTTGAAGGGAAGGAGCTCTCTAAATCTGTATAGGAAGCTGGGGCAAGGTCTTAGGACTGGAGGGACCAAGGCCTGGAGGCTCTTACAGTGCATTTTGGTCCAGGAAACAGTAGTAGCCTGTGTGTGTGTGGGTGGGTGGGTGGATGGGTGTGTTGGTGGGGCATGTGGAGGAGAAGAGTGAACTGTGAGATTGGAGAGGTATTGGAGGAGGCCAAGTGACAAGATGCAGGCAATGGTAAAAAAATTAAATTTATACTAGAGGCAATGGGGAGCTATTAAAGGTTTTTTAAGCAGAGAGAGAGAATCCAATATTAAGAAGCATTTCATCCATTCCATAACTGGTCCCTAAGCACCTACTATGTGTCAGGCATGGTTGCTAGTGGAATGAATGAATGAATACGCGATTCACTCTCTGCCCCCAAGTGTCTCTCATTTTCCAGCAGCAGCGAGGGGCCTTGGAATCCAGGGACCAGCTGACATGACGTTGAGGCCCGTGGCCTGTGTCAGAAAAGTCGTCCCGCAGTGAACAAATCTAACAAGCAGGCTGCCAGCGCTGACTCCAACCTCCGCCCCCCTTATCTGTTTTTCTTTTTCCAAAGGACCTTGAGGACTATAGGCGATTCCACTACAAAACGGTTACACAATTTCCACCACCCCCCCACCCCAGAGAAAGCGAGTTTCCACCTTAGGGAGATGAATAAGCCTTTTCTTTTCTGGAGAGCTGACCAATGGAGGCCCAGGCTGGGTACTGCAGGCGGGGCGGGGCGGGGAGCTGCTAGCAGCGGTCTGATTTGGGGGTGACTGTTTGTTTTCTCATTAAACAAAGCCTGCAGGGCAGGGACTGTGGCTGCAGGAGCCTCCGGAAAGCCCATTTGCAGGTAACAGGAATCAGCCCGCAGCGGCGGCGGACAGGCCAAGGACCCTCTGATTCCACCTCTGCCCAAGGCACACAGTTTTTCTGGGACTGCATGTCCTCTAAATGGTGCCTTTGAGCAGGCTGCCCTGGTGACAGCAGGACCCTCCCTGCAGCACCCACTCAGCCGCTGGATTCTGAAAGCTGATTGTCCCTTCTCAAGTCCTGCCCTCCTGCGACATTCCTCGCGCTGACCATTGTCTGCAGAAAGAGGCTATTGTCTGAGGCTGACATATTTGCTGACGGAGGCACAGGAGACAAGCCGAGCTTTGGGGAGAAAGAAATCCACCGCAAACAACAGCAAACCGGAGCCTCGCCGGAGGGCAGGGCTTAGCCTGGGCTTGTTGAATTGCCCGACGGGCTGGTGTTCTTCCCAAGAGGAAATGCCCCCCATTATGGGAGGATCAGAGTTTTATCTCTGGGCTGGAATGACACCATTTGTGCCTTTGTGTCAACAGCACTGAGAGGCCTTGTCTAGGGTTATGTGGCCAGCGCTGGGAAGGGCTTGTTTGAAGAGAAAAAAAAAAAAAAGAAAAAAACGCGGAACAATGTTTACCCAGAAGGCAGCTCCTGCCAAGACAGCGGCCGCCACCCTCCGCGCTGGGCTGTCAGCTGGCTCGCCAGGCTCCTTTGGCTGCCCCTTGGCCTTGAGTGCAGCTGGGTGGACAGGCAGCTGGCGGGGACAGGTATGCTGTGCCAGCTCTTAAAAACGTGGGTAAATAGTGAAGTTCCCCTCCTCTCCCCCCCGCCCCCCCGCTCCCCCCAGGCCTTGACTGCCCAGCCCTGGCCCCAGCATCCTCTCAATCCAGAGCTTAGTGCCTGGGAGAGCAGAGTCATCATCCTCAGATGCAGGCGTGATGTTGAGACTTATTGAATTGATTTGGGCATTCAGCCTCAGAGACGCTTGCTGCTCAAAGTGTGGTCCCTGGACCAACAGACTGGAATCACCAGGAACTCATTAGAAATGCAGAATCTAAGTTCCTGCCCCAGACCTGCTGCATCTGAAGCTGCATTTCAACAGGATCTCTTGGATGGATTGACACGTGGAGTTTGCGAAGCATTGTTCTAAATCAGAGGTTCTCAAACATAGCTGTGTGTTGGCATCACCTGGGGAGCATTTAAAGATTCCAATGACTAGACAGCATTCCAGGCCAAGAACATCAGAATCTCTGGAGGGTGGGACAGAAGCTTTGGTCTTTTTCAAGACCTCCCAAGGGATTTCAACGGATTTACAGGTTTGAGACAGAGGACCAAGAATGACTCCTCTTCCCCCCTCCCTAGAGAACTGACTGTGTATCTTATATGATGTGATTGTTTCTGAGCATCTTTTCCATCCAGGCATCACCACTGTCCCTGAGACTTCATCAGTGAGGATGGAGCATGTTCACGACTGACATACTTTTCTGCCCCCAAAGAATTGCTATTCATCCTTCAAAGCCCAAATTAAAACATTTGTCCTCTGTGATGCATTCCGGGATCTCCTGAAGCAGGGAAGGATGTTTCTCCTCTAAACTTTCTCTGCCTTCTGCATTTTTCCATCATCACAGTTGGAGCCCTGAGGACTGGGACTGGGTCTTATTTATCACTATACGCCTAAAGACTAAGATACGGCCTCAGCATAAAGTAGGTGCTCAGTAAATGTTGTTGACTGAATAACACATGGGTGAATGCCTGAGTAACTACAAGGATAAGTGAAGATACATTGTCCTATGCTATGCTAGGTCACTTCTGTCATGTCTGACTCTTTGTGACCCTATGGACCATATGCTGCCAGGCTCCTCTGTCCATGTGGGGTTCTCCAGGCAAGAATATTGGAATGAGTTACCACGCCTTCCTTCGGGGTATCTTCCCGACCCAGGGATCAAACCGTGTCTCTTACATCTCCTGCATTGGCGGCGGATGCTTTACCACTAGCACCACCTAGGAAGCAAAGATACATTCCCTAATGCTCACTCCTCTCTTCTCGACTGTCTGGCCCCAAAACTCAAGCCTGGAGAGGAGAGGAAGGAGTCTAAGGAGGCTCGGGACTTCTGGGCAGGTGGTACCGTCATACTGGCTGCCGTGGATCTGTGGCAGCTTGGGCTGTGGGCTGGCTGGTCACAGCTAAAGTCAGGGCCTTGGTTAGCTGAAGGTCTTACTGGTCAGAGGCAAAACAGGCTGCCCAGTCTGCACAGACTGAGGATTTATGAAGTCAAGAGTCTTGGACGGTGGGCAGAGGCCAGTTCATCAGCTAAATGGGTACAAAAGAGGCCCAGACAGGTGGTGGGAGTTGGTGTGCAGAGGCCAAGATCAGAGGACCCAGAGTCTGAATCCAGGGGCAGCAGGCAGAAATATGCAATATGGAGGGGGTTTCTGAGATGACACCTAGGAGAGGGGTCTAACTCTTGTGGCTGATTACTCAGCTCTCTTAAAAACCATGGTGGCATCATAAGGAAGAGAGGGGCTCAGAGATGGGAGTCTTCTCACAAATGGCGCTATGTGGTCCCTTTGCTGGGCAGAAGGGAGGAGAAGCAAGATTGCTGACTGGCAGTTTGGTTGGACTCTCCCCAGGACCATCCTTGGGAGTTCTTTCTGGGAACCCAGTGAAGGTGCAATTCTAGGATCTCACCTGCAAACACTTTGTGATCCTGGGACATTTGGGAGAGAAGTTTCCATCTTCCAGTGTTTTCTCATTTTCTCTTGAAGGCTTGAGGTTCATTATCTGTGTCAAGAAAATCAGTTCTCTTCTTTATCAATGTACCTCTCTATTCCCTGGGCATCGTGCACAGACACCTCCCATGTTGGGAAGTCAAGGAGATTTGCTTAAGTGAAAATCACCCAAAAGTCATCGGTTCTCACAAGCATGATCCCCAAAGGTTCCTTTGAGATGATAGCCACAAGAACTGAGAAAAACAAAACAATACATGTTGGGCAAAGGGGCCATCAACTTCCGGGAGAGCCAGGAAGCCCAGGGGGGTCTGGGGGCACGTCCCAGTCTTCAGTTCTGTCCTTTCCAATCTCTCCATGGCTGGGGCCAGCTCCCAGGCCTGAGAAGGAAGAGTCAGTGAATTCCAGTGGGGACCCTGCATGGTCCTGAGGGTCAGATTTGAGGGGCCTGGCTCAGAGAGGTCCAGGGGCTGGAAAAGGGACAGACCTGTAGTGGAGAAATTCTGTACAGACCTGGTAGAGCTGAGAAAGGGAGTCAAGGCTGAACCAGAAACAGAACTGGGGAGAAGGCCTCCTTCAACAGGTGGAGGAGGCTCAAGATACCTTCTTATTGGCTCCCAGGTGGGAAGTGTGGGAATGTGGGGCTCAGCTCAGGAACACGGCAGGTGCACACTCTGCTCCAAGGAGGCTCCCTGATAACCCAGAAGGAAATGACCACCTTGAGGATTTACTCTGCATATCTCCTTCCCCATGGTTACAGACAAGTCTCCAAGCTCCCTCATCCTCAGGCACAGCACCTTCTGCAGCTCTGGTCCACTCCTGTCTTCTGGGTGCCCAGTTCAGGACATGGTCTGGTCTCATGTGGGGTTGGTTTCCTTTATGGAGTGTCTGGCTTCTTGGCAAGGATGCACTGTGCCAAGGTTTGGGGTGAAAGGCAGGAGAGAAGCCCAGAATGCTGTCCAAAGTAGTGGGCTTCTTCCATTTCCCACCTTGGCATGGGCAGAAGAATCCCCTCCCTGTCTGCCTCTCTACAGGGCACTACAAGGAGCCATGAGAACCTGGAGGTCACCTGTGAAATTCCAACACCAGTGCAAGGGAGAGGAGTGTAGAGTAATGGTCAGGGCCTCAGCTCCGTCACCAGCCTGCCAGGAAGTGAGTCTGGCTCTGTTGCTCAGAGATGGACGACCCAGGGCTGAGGACTTGATTTCTCTGGGCTTCACCTTCTTTACCAACTGAACTATCAGGGAAGCCTAAAGTGAAAGTGAAAGTCACCCAGTCATGTCTGACTCTGTATAGTCCATGGACTGCTCCAGGTCAGAATACTGGAGTGGGAAGCCTTTCCCTTCTCCAGGGGATTTTCCCAACCCAGGGATTGAACACAGATCTCCCGCATTGCATGCAGGTTGTTTACCAGCTGAGCCACAAGGGAAGCCCAAGAATACTGGAGTGGCTAGCCTATCCCTTCTCCAGAGGATCTTCTTGACCCAGGAATCGAACCAGGGTCTCCTGCATTGCAAGTGTATGCTTTTTGTGGGAAACCTGGGTTTAATCCCTGGGTTGGAAAGATCCCCTGGAGAATGGAAACACTACCCACTCCAGTATTCTGGCCTGGAGAATTCCATGGGTTGTATAGTCCATGGAGTCGCGAAGAGTTGGACACGATTGAGCCATTTCCACTTTTCACTCAAGTTCTACATCCATAAAATGGGCTGTTGTGAGGATCCCACAGATGGATTTACATAAAGCCCCTGGAACAGTGCCTAGAGGTTGAGGATGGGTGGAGGAAGTGGCATATTGGGCTCAGTCACTCGGTCGTGTCCAACTTTTTGTGACTGGATGGACTATAGCTTGCCAGGCTACTCTGTCCATGGGATTTTTCAGGCAAGAATATTGCATCTGTGCTCAAAAGTTGGGGGGTGGGTGCGGGTGCTTTTCCTGATTTCAAATTTCCCACATTACAGTAAGACTGACTTCTGTATATAGTCTTGGTTACCTGGGGATCAAAGATGGGAATGGGGCTACACAGCCTCCAGAAGGAAGTTGAGTTTGTCCGGATCAGGCTACTGGTAGATCTGAGGACCAGTTATCCCCTAAGCCTTGATCATTACTAACCATCGATCAAAGTAAGCTTAGTTTCACTGCGAGAATCATTGCAACCCGCTTAAGTGCACACTCCCCAGAGCAGAGAGTGTCAGAAGGTGACTCAGAGGGGATGGAGATTCTATCATTAAAAAAAAAAAAAGAGGTAAAGCAACCCTTCAGTCGTGTCCGACTCTTTGCGACCCTATGGACCTATAGCCTGCCAGGCTCCTCTGTCTATGTGATTCTCCAGGCAAGAATATTGGAGTGGGTTGCCGTGCCCTTCTCCAGGGGATCTTCCTGACCCAGGAATCCAACACAGGTCTCCTTCATTGCAGGCAAATTCTTTACCCTGTGAACCACCAGAGAAGCCTAGACATCTATCACAGGAGCCCTGCTGTTTTTCTTAAATTTATGGAACATCTGTTACTGTGTCCCAGGCACTTGATAAACTGCTTTTAATTTTCACAGCAATCCTGCAATAGAGACCTTATCAACCCCATGTTATAGATAAAAGCCATCTAGGGATGCCAAGTCACTGTCTGGAGCACCTGGAGATGGGCAGTGATGCTGAATTCAAGCTTGGGTTTGTGATTTGAAACCAAAGCCTATCTCATCCCACTGGGCCCTGCTGAGTGTTACTCATTCATTCATTCATCCACTCATCAAATCTGCCTTGGTGGCAGGGTATATTCTAGGTGTGGGGGAATCTAGAATAAGACACTTTCTTTTCTTAAAGAAATAATTTTATTTATTTATTTATTTTTGTCTGTGCTGGATCTTCCCTGCTACAGGGGCTTTTCTCTCGTTGTGCCGAGTGGGGTCTACTCTTTAGTTGTGGGGGTGGGCTACTCCTTGTGGTGCCTCCTTTTATTGCAGAGCACGGACTCTAGGTATGCTGGCTTCAGTAGTTGTGGTTCCCAGGCTCCAGAGCACAGGCCTAATAACTGTGGCACGTGGGCTTATTTGCTTTGTGGCAAATGGGATCTTCCTGAATCAGGGATTGAACCGCTGTCTCCTTCATTGGCAGAGAGATTCTTTACCACTGAGCCACCAGGGAAATCCCAAGACCTTTTCTTTTTTTTTCAAGAAACTCAGAGACTCAGAGCAATAATGGGTGGTACAACAGTCCCGGACAAGATAAACCCAGAAGTGTAAGAAATTGCTCGTATATGCAATGGGTGATTAAAGCAGGAAAGTGCGTGTCAGAGCTCCTGGCTCTGTGTAATGAAGAGGCTCTGAGCAGGTGGAGTGGGGGTCCTAGAGGGTACAAGGATGTGGCAGGGGAAGGAAAAGAACTTGCAAAGGCTAGCCGGTCACTGGAGGGTAGGTTGGGGGTACAGAGCGTGTGTCTGTGGCTGAGAAGGTTTCTGGAAGTAGGAAAAGTCTAGAGGGATGAGGCAGGAAATGCAGGTAAGAGCTTGGAAGTTGAGGCTGAGTGACTTGGACTCAGACTGCATCCAAGGCTTTTGTTCGGGCAGGATGAGGGTGAGGAGAGTGAGGTGTTCACCTTGGATGCAAAGTTTAAAGGAAAGCTGAAAAGCTCAGTCACCACAATCCCTTACCAGTTGCTGTTCAGTCACTCAGCTGTGTTCAACTCTTGGCAACCCCACGGAGCGTGGCATACCCAGCTTCCCTGTCCTTCCTTATTTCCTGGAGTTTGCTCAAACTCATGTCCATGGATGTGATGATGCATGCCATCCAACCATTTCATCCTCTGTCGACCCCTTCTTCCGTCTTCAATTTTTCTCAGCATCAGGGTCTTTTCCAATGAGTCATCTCTTCGCATCAGGTGGCCAAAGTATTGGAGCTTCAGTTTCAACATCAGTCCTTCCAATGAATATTCAGGACTGACTTCCTTTGGGATCATACCAGAGATCATGGCAAAAATATCTGTGCCGAGCAACACAGCCAACTTGAAATGAAAATGATGCATCTCATTCACTTCATCCTAATTTCAACCTTACTTTTGTTAAAAACCCAGATTTCTGGTGTCCACCCTCCAGATCTATTGACTCAGTCTTTCTAGAGAAGGAGCTCTGTTATTTCTCAGTGTCCTGGGTGATTTTTATGGTTGTGCTTCTTTTCAGACTTGTCTATGATAATGAAGGCATCTGGTAAAAATCTAGATTCTCACAGCCCTTCCAGACCTTCTGCACCTGAATGGACAGGAGAGGGGCCTGTCCAACCTCCAACAGATAGGTTGGAGGCTGATCAAGGACCTCAGGAACTTCAGGCCACTGAAGAAACAGCAAACAGCAATGAATGGCAGGGTGAGTTTCATTTTAATTTAAATTTTTTTAATAGCACATTTTGTTTTCTTTATTTAAAAAACTGAAGCATCTATAACAACAAAGTAACCTGCTGGATCCAGTAGCTCATAATTTCAATTAGGTTTATTTATTTATTTTTTCTTTTTCCCAAGGAAACAATATTTTGTTCTTCAAAAAAGCCAGTTCACAGCTAACTGTTGCCATTTCACCCCTAGTTTTAGTTGACATTGTCAGAGAGATTATTTAAAAGTACTGAAATTCCAGAAGCAGGGTGTGTTGTCTGCCTATGGATTTTGAATTTGGGGAGACAATTCCAACAATCCCAGGCCACAGGCCCTGTTTGGGCTGAGATTTTCCCTTCTACTGTTCTGTCTCCAAATGGGAAACTGTCCCAGTTGTTAAAAGCTGCATGCATACTACATCCCTAGGAGACTCCGGAAAAAAGCCTGAACTCCTACGCAGACGTCAAAGCCCTACACGACTGCCCCCTTGCACTCTCTCCAAGCTCTTCCCCCATTCAGGGCTCCTGTTCTGCTAGTATCTGTGGACCAGACTTGCCACTGTTTCTGAGCAGACTAAACACTCTGAGCTTCTCCAACAGGTCCTTCTGCTGAAACACCTTTCCTGTCTCCCGCTCCCTGTCTCTTTTTGCTGCTCCATCCTTAAAACTCCGATGAGGCCTTTCCTCTCCAAGGAAGGCCCCAAGCCCCTGCAATGCTGCAGCTGCTCCGCCTCCACCCTGTGAAGTCTACCACTCCCTCTGGCACTTGTGCTTTTATTTTTTCTTGGTGTTTATCAAAGCTTGGAGGCCTCCTCCTTCCGTCTGCACGCTGGGAGTGTTCTTCCTAAAGCTAACAGATTGCTTCAAAAATGTGCCAGTCTGAAAGCTTGGCTCTGGGTCTCAACTCCATCTCTTCTGAGCTTAGGTGACCTTGGATGAGTCTTTTGCCCTTTGATGTCTTGGGACGAAATATAGTTACCTTGGTAGGGGTTGTGAAGGGCAGAGGAGATGGTATAAATTATGGGGGCAGGGCATCGCAAGAGCAAGGTTATTATTATTCATAATACAACACAGGGAGCTTTCATTGAGGGCTGATGGGCATCTCCTCAGGGTTCCTGTGGACCTTAGTCCCCATTGAGCCCCGAACGACTGCCTGGCAGTGGACTTGCCTCCTCGTCCAGCACCCCTGCTTCTTAGGCACCTGGTTGTGGTCATGTGCTGCTTCCGGGAGGAGGGGAAACCTAGGGTAGAAATGCTTGGAAGGGGCTCTTTTTGTCACCTACTTTATTCTTATTCTTATTAAATTAAAAAAACTTTATTCTAACATTAGAATTTCATAACTGAAGATGAACTGGGGAAACTTTCTTTTAAATTCTCTTACCTTCTGTCTTTAGCATTTAAAGGAAGGGTGGGAAACATGATTTTTGCATAAGGGTGTGCTAGGGGCTGCGTTTTCTAAGTTGCTGCTCGGGGTGAACACATTTCGGGGAACCTGGTCTTCCCCCCACAGTGCTGTGTTAAGAGGGACCGACAGCTCTTGTAGCCACACGGCCCGTAGGGACGTGGGAGGCGCTGGGAGGCCCTGGATGGAGGATGGACGCAGGGAGCCGGACTCCCAGATACGATGCGAGACGCTCGTGTGTGTTCTGGTGCCGGCTGCAGGCGTGAGCTGAACAGATTCGGCTCCTGGTTTCATCTGGGCAAAGACAGAGTCAGGAGGGGCTTGTTTCTTTGTGTTCAGAGCCTGCTGGTGAGCACGGATGGAAAACTCAATTATCAGTGAGGTTAGGGGCAGGGCGGGAGGTCAGGGCCTCCCTGCCCGCTCTTCCTCTGGGCGCTGAGAGAGTAGCTCTCCTTTCTGCGGCTCTGGGAGGAGGATGCATTGATCAGGGTCAGAGGTCATGTGTCATCAAAGGCGGGCCAGGAATAAAGGGAGCCCTTCCCCAGGATTCTAGAGTGGCCCCCCAAAACCCAAGACCATTCACTGTCTTGGTAAGCTCAGACTGCCTTATACGCAAGAGGACCAGAATTCTGATTATAAAATTGACAAGAAAACATTTCTTTATCCGGGGATGGCTTTCAAAGACTTAGGATTTGCAGGGGGAGGGGTTGGAAGCATTCTTTTTCTAGCCTCCTCAGCCAAGAATTCAGAACCCTCTGGGGGAGACACTACACATGTCTTCCTTTTTTGAGGAAAAAACAATTCATTAAAAAGTTCTTTGTATGAGTCTGGACACCTCAAAGATAGGACCTTAGCCACCCTTGTTTCACACTTATCTTTTCCCATGGGAATATTTCCTTTCTAGACAGAGAGGGAGAAAGAAAAAGCAATCCACACACAATAATTTGAAAGTTGGAAGTTAAATTTGAACAATCACATGGCCTACAGAATATGCAGAAAAACAGTAAAGGTAGAAAGAAAAAAAGAAAGTCCACCAAAGAGACAGACAGAAATGTAAAAAATAGATGGAAAGAAATTCACAGAGAGAGTTCATGCCTGAAATCAGAGGAAGAAAAGAATTCCATATAGACAGAACAGCTCTAGCAGATCACGGACAGCTGATTTAAAATATAACAAACATACCCGAATGCAAGATTTGGGACTGGAGGGGACAAGAGAGTTTCCCAGCAGCTATACCTATATATTTTCAGCAACAATTTCTTCTTTACAGTGACGCATGGAAAATGAATGAAGGGCCCAACTGTGATCTGCCTACTTTTCCACTTGTCAAAGCAAACTGGATGCAAAGAGGACAGTTGACAACATACGAGAGCAGGTTTGCATTTTAAGAGCAGGTCTGATGCCCAGCTGAAGCATTATTTTAAAAAAGTAGTTGAGTTCCCCTTGCATAGATGCTGTTGTATATATTGTATACATACATTATACAAATGTGGCTAGGTGGTAAAGAATCCACCTGCCAATGCAGGAGACTCAAGTCTGATCCCTGGGTAGGGAAGATGCCCGGGGGGAGGAAATGGCAACCCACTCCAGTATTCTTGCCTGGAAAATCCCATGGATAGAAGAGCCTGGCGGGCTACAGTCCATGGGGTCAAAGAGTTGGACATGACTTAAGGGACTAAACAACAGCAATCAAGATGTTAACAGGAATCTAGCCAAGAGAGTTGGCTCATATTCCATAAATGAGCCCAAAATATACTTCAAGGTTTCCGAAAAACTGAGCACCAGGATAATGTGCATAAGTCACCGGGTTCCAGGACCGCTCTCGGTTTCACTTAATGTCGGTTAACTTGAAGAACCTGGTGCAAATGCCGCCTCCTCTAGAAAGCTGTTTCCATTTGCCCTGCCCTCCAAGGCTCCTCTGCAGACTGCTCTCTCTAGGACTGCTCAGTGCCGGCCCTCCTCGCCGGGTCTGGTCACTTCTTGACGAGTCCCTTGCTCTTGTGTCATCACCCCATCAAGTTTGGAAGCTTCTGGCCAGAGATCACAGTGCAAATCTGGGGACTTGGGGCTTTGCTGGGTTATATCAATAGTAGGTCCTCTGTGAAGGACCTCTGTTGACTGATTAGAAGAGATGGTGGCCCCATCTGGAGATCAATAATTCTGAATGGAGCTCATTTCCTATTCCTGTTTATCTTGCAAGTCAGATAAAGAAGCCATTGGAATCATAGCATTTATTCATGGAAGGTCTAACACAATCAGTGCTGCTACTCACTCAGTGTATTGTTTAGTTTAACTGGTTCCTGTCCACCACACCCCGCCCGCACCCCCCGCCCCAGCATATTAAGACTTTCTCAGTGAAAGAAGCAGGATATTGATGGATATTCACATGCAAGCTCCTTATCTCCTGATAGACTGGTAGCTACTGTTTTTTTTTAAATGGAGTTTATTTTTAAAATATTTTATTTACTTTTATTTTTGGCTGCGATGGGTCTTCATTTGGGGCTTTCTCTAGCTGCCGCAAGCCAGGGCTGCTCTCTAGTTGTGGTGTGCTGGCTTCTCATTGCGGTAGCTTCTCTTGTTGTGGAGCACGGGCTCTAGGGTTTTCGGGCTTCAGTAATTGCTGCATGTGGCCTCTATAGTTGCAACATGTGGGCTCCGCTCAGTAACTGTGGCTCACGGGCTTAGTTGCCCCAAGGCATGTGGGATCTTCCCGAATCGGTGTCCCTTGCATTACAAGGTGGATTCTTAACCACTGGATCACCAGGGAACCCCTGGTAAGTACAATTTAAGGCACACTGGCAAAGAACATCTAGTCTTCACATTCTTTGTTTTACAGGTGTATACTTTGAGGTTGAGAGAGAAGGAAATTGCCCAAGATTTCACAGCAAGAAATTGAGCTACAATTGATAGACCTGGCCTCCAGGTCTGTGATAATAATAAAACAAGAGCAGTGGTGTTGCCCGTAACTTCCACACACATTATCACACTGCATCCTGGGCTGGCCTGGGTGGAGCAGAAGAGGTAACTAGAACTGAGTCCAAACCTTGACTAGTTGCTTCCTACCTGAGGCTGTATCCTTGTCTCTGAGATGAGGTTCAGGAGAACATCCAAACTCTTATGGTCATGCAAAGACTCTGAGAGATGAGGAATAAAGCATCTGGCATCTCAGCCCTCAAGGTTCCACTCTCAATTCTAGTGTCTTCCTCTACTTTGTTTTCAGTTATTATTATTATTGTTTATTTTTGGTGGCACTGGGTCTTTGTTGTTGCACATGGGTTTTCTCTAGTTACAGGCTTCTTATTGTGATGGCCTCTTTTATTGCGGAGCACAGGCTCTAGATGTGCAGGCTCAGTAGTTGCCCAGACTTAGTTGCTCCATGACATTGGAATCTTCCTGGACCAGGGATTGAACTGGTGTCCCCTGCACCGGCATGGTTCCTATCCACTGTACCATCAAGGAAGTCCGAGTTATTATTTTTTAATTGAGATATAAACTTCCTTCCCCTTTTTAGTCCCTTTTCTACCCTTTTCCTCTCCCCTTAATTTGTTGACAGCATACTCAGAGGTCAGGACTAGTGGAGACACTGGGATTGAGTGTTGGAATTTATGGGGTTCCAGTCCTCCAGGGCTCACACCAGCTGGGGCATGCAGACAAGAGAATTAATGATGGGAAAGTGTACCTCTGGTGGTTGCACTGTCCCTTCACATCTAGGCGACGGCTTCTCCAGCATCAGGCCTCTCTGCTGCTTTATTTAGACCGTTGCTCTTCTTGCAAAAGAGCATCCTTCAGCTGTTTGAGGGAGAGGTGTAAACACAGAGAAGAGAGAGGTACTCTGTGCTCTGAACTCCCCGGGGCTCATGGTCTCCAAGAAGAACCAGAACAGGATGCAGACAACAGCCCCCGGTCTGCTCCTGGACAAGGATGCGCTGAGCATGAGAACACGGCGGCTGTCCAGAGAGAAGGACGAGGGGTGATGGCATCTAGCTCCCTGCAGGGAGGAGAGGCAGACAGAAGGGTTGCTACTCCGTGTGAGTCACTTCACTGTCAAGTTGTCAGAAGGCAAGAGGATTCAAGAGTTTGTCTGGAGGAAGAAGGTTCCAATAGGCTAGGGCCGTCTGAAGCCTCAAGTTCCCCATGGGTCCTCAGAAGGCTGTTTGGTGTTGGGCAGGCAGGGGTCCTCAAAGGTGGGATAGTGGCTAAGAATCAGAGGCCCTCTGTCTGCCCAACTTGTGGAAACTTTGAGGGCTGGAGTGTGAGCCTGGCAACCCACCCCCGCCCCACAGTAGATATAACTTATCAAGTGTCCCCAGCCCCCCACCTCTCCCCTGAGCACAAAAGCCTGTTGTTTGGGAGCTCAGAGAATGGACACAGACCATCCTGTCTTCTCTGTGTCATTAACGTAATCTATTTGATCTTGAGGGTGGTTTTGTTTCAGTCTCTCAAGGCGTGTGGGGGAAGGGAGGGGGTATTTCTTCTGACTTTGAAGAGTAGAGTGAAAGGGTTAAACGTGAAAATTCAGCCCAGGAGAAAGTCCATCTAGGGTCCTCTTCTCCTTGTTGGAAAAGAACTGATGCTTATTTTATAACTATGGGAGTTCCCCTACTCTTTGGCATGAAAGTGTTTTGATATCATCATTGTTGACAATATCATACTTGTTTACTTTTATATATGGGGTTTCCCAGGTGGCTCAGTGATAAAGAATCAACCTGTCAATTCAGGAGCCACTGGAGACTTGGGTTCTGTCCTTGGGTCAGGAAGATCCTCTGGAGGAGGAAACTGCAACCCATCCCAGTATTCGTGCCTGGGAAGTCCCATGGACAGAAGAGCCTGGTGGGCTGCAGTCCACAGTTTGCAAAGAGTTGGACACGTCTGAGCACACAGGCATGCACACATGCTTTTATATCTATACACCTTGCCTCATATTCAGACAGATTTTGGCATACCAGTAAAACAGGTTTTCAACCAATAAAAGAATCAATGGCTAAGACTAAATAAAGGTAGAAGGAATAAGATGGTAACAGAGAAAAGGTTAGAAGACAGAATTTGCCCTTGGAGAGCCTGAGCAGTAGCCAGATGTGGGCCAGGACTCAATTCTGAGCTTCCTAGTAGCCATAGTAATAAGGGAAAGACTCACAAACATGGTTCCCTGCATCAGCAAGAAACAAAACTGCCTCAGGATTTCCTTTGATCCAGAGGCTAAGACTCCACATTCCCAATGCAGGGAGCCTGGGTTCAATCCCTAGTCACGGAACTAGATACCACATGCCACAAAAACAAGAACCTGCATGCTGCAATGATGATTGAAGATCTTGAGAGCTGCAAATCGGACCTGGTACAATCAAATAAATAAATAAATACAAAAAAAAAAGAGAGAGAGAGAAAGAAACAAAGCTGCCATTGAAAAAGAAGGCTTTGTATGATGTATTGAAAAATACCAATAAAATCTCCCAAAGAGTGAGATGTATTTTGATATCTGGCCCTTTTGCGACTCAAATTCATAAATACTTTTAGGGTAGTATTTGCCAAATTGTGTTCTATGAAACACTGATGGTGGGAGGCATTAAGATATCAACAGGTGTTCCTCAAAAACCGTCACAGTGGCTGGAGAAGCATGGTTAATATTCACACTCATTCCAGTCTTCAAAATTTGCAAAGCACCCACCCTCCTGAGAACTCAGAGGAGTGTGCAGAAAAGAAAGCTGGCCAATTTGGCACAATCATTTCCCAAGGGCTCTGCTCAGTGAGACCACCCAGAGGTTCTGACCTGGTTTCAGTCTTACCCCCTAGGAGAGATCGTACTGGGCCTTCGGAGTATTTGAGAGAGACAAACCTCTGTGGCCAGCACTGACTGCTCGTTCAGGATAACATCTCTGCCAGCAAACCTTGGTCTCTGTTTTACCAACGACTCCCCCGTGCACCTGGGTGAGTGGACGTGGATGGAAATGGGGAGGAGCAGAAATGCCGTTGACCACTCAGGTCCCAGCACTCACAATAGAGTGTCACAGATATGTGATGCGTGTCTGTGGGGTCTCCGCAGGGACACAAGGCTGGCAGTTCTGGATAGGCTTCTCGGAGGAAGTGACACTTCAACAGAGATGTAAAGAATTGGCAGAAGTTACATGAAGGGAAAGGTCTGAGGTCCCGTTTGGGGCCTGGCTGGCTGGAGCAAATGGTCCGAATTGGTTTTGGGTGGAACAAATGGCGGGGAGAGAGGCAGCTGGTGAGGAAGAAGCAGGAGATAGCCGGCCTGGCTGGCCAGTTTGGGTGTTTTTTTTTTTGTCTAGGGACCCTCGGGGGGATGGCAGGACTTTCCAGATAGAAAAAGCCTCCAATGATGATGTCTTGCGACATGGGGGTGGGGGTGGGGGACACATATGGGCTGGAGACTAGAGCCAGGATTCTGAGCAACTCACTCAAGGCAGTCGCTGCAAGAAAAGGGCAGTGCGCTGGCCCTCGACCCTCAGTTCCAGTGGAGACTGGGGGGACATGACAGGCTCTCCCGGCTTCCCGGAGGACTGGTGCTCCCCTGGGCTGGACGTCAGAACAAATTAAGGGCACTGGTCTCACAAGCCCCACCTGGCCAGCAGCACAGTCAAGCCAGGCTGGCAGGAGGGACATGTCCCCAGCAGCACACTGGACCTTGGCCACTGGCCTTGGAGCAAGAAAGGGTCTCTTGGCCTGACTTTTCGTGAGTAGTACACAGGAGTACAAGAGACTACGGCAAACAAAGACCCAGGTCAGGGTCATGGTTCGAGGTTTTCTGTGCTCACCAACATGGAAAACAGAAGCTTCACGCTCAGTCAGAATCACGGCTGTTTTACAGAAAGAGCCAGAGGCAGTGGGGGTGGGGACGGCCCACCACATCTTGCGTTTCTATTTTGCTAAGTGTGCTCGCAAGGATGACCTCATTTGCTTTCTTAGCCCGTTTCAGCTGCTATAATAAAAAGAGACGTGGAGAACTTGAACAGCAGACATTCATTTTTCCCAGGCCTGGAGAAAAGGATGTAAGGATGGCAGATTTGTTCTCCAGAGAGAGCTTGGTTCCTTGTTCACAGACAGCTAGGCCAGTTGTCTTTTTGCTGTGTCCCTACATGCAAGGAAAAGGAAGGGAGCTCTCTGGGGTGTCTTTTGCAAGGGCACTAATTCCATTCATGAGGGCTCCACCCTCATGACTTAATCACCCCAAGGGCACTATACCTTCACACTGGGTGGGAGTGGGGGTATTAGAATTTCCACATAAGGCTATTGGGAGGACATGAATATTTGATCTATGTCAAACCTCACAATACCATGTGACACTGGGATTGCTTATTGTCCTATTATTAGATGCCATTATTTGGTCTGACTCTGCAACCCCATGGACTATAGCCCACCAAGCTCCTCAGTCCATGGAATTCTCCAGGCAAGAAGAGTGGAGTGGGTAGCCATTCCTTTCTCCAAGGGATCTTACTGACTCAGGGATCAAACCCAGGTCTCCTGCATGCATTGCAGGTAGATTCTTTACCATTTGAGCCACCAGGTAAGCCCTTTTATCTGAGCAACCTTCCTGAATCTCCATATCTGGGCCAGGTGTGCCCTTTGTTTTTGTTTCCAGGGCATCCCCTCTCACAGCACTTATGCCACATTCAGATCATTTGCTTCATCTCTATTTTTCACTGAAGACAAAAACCTTGCATCAACTCACCCATGGATGTCTAGCACCTAAACCTGTTCTGGGCACACCACATAGCAGGGCTTAATTAATATTTGATGACTGCATGAGTAAAAAGTTTTAGTTTCCCATAGTGAAACAAACAACAACAGCAACAACAACAAACGGATGCTCTGGCCTCAGGAAAGCTTGTTCCACCTCTGGGGCAGCTGGGCTGGTGGATCTAACTGTGGTAAACACACACATTGGATCCACTCATCTAGACTGACATGCATGGGGATTTCTGGCATCTGGCCACCAGTCAAAACTTGTTGGGATCCTGGAGCAAGCAGTTATTATGTTGAATTATGCAAAGAGTCAGTAGCTGGAATTCAGTGTAGATATTAGCCACGGCCTGATGATGCTTTGAGAAGGTGGGGGCATGAGTGGAATTTTTAAAAAACTAACTTATTTTGAAAAAAACAATATATGTTTGCTACTGAAATGTTGGAAACTCATTGGAAAAGACTCTGATGCTGGGAAAGATTGAGGACAGGAGGAGAAGGGAGCGACAGAGGATGAGATGGTTGGATAGCATCACTGAGTCAATGGACATGTCTTGGAGCATACTCCAGGAGATAGTGAAGGACAAGGGAAGCCTGGCGTGCTGCAGTCCATGGGTCAAATTGGACATGACTTAGTGGCAGAACAACAACAACAGAAATTTTCTGTTAGAAATATCTGTTATAAATTATCTGTGTTATAAACACAGATAAGCAAAAAGGATAAAATAAATGAGTCAAATGATTTTTCTATTACTTAGAGGTATTGAGCACTAGTGTCTGAGGCTCACTGGGTATCTTCTCTGTCTCTTCCCAACACCGTGACTTCAGGGCAGGCTGGCTGCTTCCACGGCAGCTCAGGATTCCAAAGTTCCAAGTCCCAAGAGACAGTCAGGTGGAAACTTTATTATCTCTTGTGAGCTTGCCTTGAAAGTCACTTGGCCTCATTTCCTCCAGATTCCACTGCTGGGGGCAGTTGCAAAACTCCACCTGGGTTTGATTGTGGGTAACGTGGACTCCACTGCTCCATGGAGGAAGGTTATCATCCAGGGGTAGAAGGAGTACATGGGATGGAGATGCACTCACATGACCATCTTTAAAAGAATCACCGTTCAGAATGACCTCAGTGTCCATTGTTAAATGAGGCAACAGTTATTCCCATCAGAAGTCCTTATCGTCACACTAAAGTAAAAAAAATTCTTGACCAAATGATACATAACCATGTCACATCAGACAATGTGTCTCAGGTTTCTGAAATCTGAGCAGAAACCCATTTCACTGGTTGCTCACAATATTCTCTTGGAGGTCATCACCCTCATGGAAACTGAAGTCTATAAGGGAATAAAAAAAGCATTTCTGCAGTGTCAGCCCCTGATGGATCTGGAATATCTAGATGGACCTAAGTATTCTTCTTCCGTCCTGGAGGTCTGGCTTCTCCTCCAGATAACACACTTGTGATCAAAGTCCTCTCCCAGAAAATTGTAACACTGACCCAGGAGGTAAGACTTCCTTTTTAATGTTTTAACTTTAGTGTGGCCTTCAGTCTTTAGAATGGTTTATACTGAGTAAATATTAACCCAGTGCTGGATGACCAGGGTTTTATTAGCTGGAGGAATGCTTGGCAGAAGGGGCTAGAGGAAAGGGTGGAGTTGTCCAGTCCAGCATTTGAAGATGGCACCCAATTCTTGGCTGAGCAAATACCTGATAGCTCTTGAAACTTGCTGGGCAGTCTGGGGGGTGAAAGGGGTGGTGCCTACCTCTTGGTGAAAATATCGGAACCAATCAGTCAATGATGTGGACTCTTGAAGGACCACTGAAGGCCCTTATATCCTTATATTTGGAGACTCTGCCCAATATGTTACATCTACATTTCATGTCACAGGGTTTTGTTTAGTCTTCTGCTATAAAAATTCATATGAACTCCCATAATTTCGTCTTTGAAATTATTTAACTATGGGTAGCATCGTTAATTCATAGTAAGTGCAATTTTTTCTTAGCCTGTGTGGAAACTCATACAAAGCCAGAAACTATAAACTATGCATTGTTTTCTAATGTAATGAAAATTTCATGAGTGATAAATTTAACGATTAAAGAAGTGGCAGATGACATAATGCTACATTTTTTAAGATATTTAATTAAACATCCACTTTGATTTTGCAGTTTTTGAATTGTGTTTGAGAGCATAAAATTGTTTTTTTTAAACACTTTCAGATATTTGGTAGGACCCTGAAAAACTTAGAAGCCAGATCCTGCAGCTATGGGCCCTGACAGAGGAGATGATTCTGGTTGTGATGAGGCTAGTTTTTTCCCAATGAAAAGAGCCCGCAGAGTCCCTATGGTTGTGTATTTCAAGTTGAAGCTAGCAAGAGAAATCGTTCCTCACCACGAGTTCTCCTTGGGATCAGATGTGTGCACTCATGCTGCTCTAGTGGATCAAGCTGGGCCAGGAAGCTATACAAAGAATTCTGTAGAATCTGAATTCTCCATTGTCAGTTCAGGTGGATCAGTTCTGACGATCAGTTCACATGGATCTGGAATGACAGTGGGAAAGAGAATCTGATGATAGAAAAACTCTTGCAGCAGGAAAATTGACCATTGGAGGGATTTGCCTAAGTTCTATCATGGAATGGAGTGGAGGTAAAGAATGAGCCTTATTTTGCTAAAAAGCCAAGCTGCAGTGTGGTAGAATCTCTGTTTCATTTCATGTGATCCTCCAACATCTTTTCAAGATATTCTTCCCATGTTACCGATTGGACCAATGGGGCTCCAAAAGGCCAATGTTCGCTCAAAATGATGCAGGGACAGGAGCCTGGGGTCTGCCTAAATCCCAGGCTCTTCTTTGTCTTCCTGCCATGGTGATGGATAGAAGTGTTTGCAATTTTTGGAGGAAATGAGCAGCATGTTTTGAGGTTTGTGCTTGGAATACCGGCAGGATTAAGGGAATTATAAGAGCAGTAGCTTTTTGGATTTTTCCGTTTGCAGAAACCACAATCCTCTAACAAACACTCAGCATGAAAGACCTGGAGAGAAGTAAATCAAGGGCTTAGAAAGAGGCAGTCCAGCCTTTGTCTAGAGTCATGGAGGCAAGAGCCCAGTTGGTCAAGTCAATAGTACTCATGGAGTATCAACCCCATACACGAGGTCCCTGTATGTCCCTAATGTCTTGGTCTTGGGTCCTCTGTCACAGGTAGATACAGAAGGGGTGGAAAAGAGCTCTGGCCTGGGAGTCAGAAGAGTAGAATCTGCAAGCTCCTCTTCCGTTCTCTGGCTGCAAGGCCTTAGACAAATGAGTGTACCTCTCTGAGCCTCTGTTTTGTAAGATGGAGGTGATGATTCTTGCTCAGTCCATCTCCCCAGCCTGTGATGTTTCCAAAGATTCTTGTGTGGGGACTCATCCTTATGACTTCTAGAGTGGACCCTGGTTGAGGGCAAGAGTGGGGTCTTATTTCTCCATGTTCAGCATAAGGCCTGACACAGAGCAGGCAGGCACTTTGTGAGTGTGGGATGAATAAGGCCATAGATTTCTCAAATTCTAGCTGAAACACAATCCTTCTTTAAAAAAAAAAAATTTTTTTTTTTAAATTTTTGACTGTGCTGGGTTTTTGTTGCTGCGTAGGCATTTCTCTAGCTGTGGCAAGTGGCAGCTACTTTCCCGTTGCTGTGCACAGACATCTCCTTGTGGTGGCTTTTCTTGTTGCTTAAGTAGCCCTCGGGCCCAGCTGCTCCTTGGCTTTTGGGATCTTCCCACATCAGGGATTGAACCCGTGTCTCCTGTGGGTCCTACACTGGCAGATGAGTATTTTTTAAAATTTATTTATTTTTGATTGAAGAATAATTGCTTTACAATGTTGCATTGGTGTTTGCCATACATCAACATGAATAAGCCATAGGTATACACATGTCCCTTCCCTTCTGAACCTCCTTCCCACCTCCCACCCCATCCTACTCCTCTAGGTCATCACAGAGCTCTGGGCTGAGCTATGGCAGGTGGATTCTTTATCCCTGAGCCACCAGGGAAGCCCTACATCATCCTTTTTAATGCTTGTGGACCTTCCACTGGGATCTTCCTGCTTGTTGCCACTTTCACCGATAAAGGTGGTTTCTTTTCAAAGATTCAAAGTCTTATACACTGACCAGGAGTCCCTTCTTTGAGGTACAAGATACTTCATTAAGATCAACTTGGTGTGGAAAACAACTTTATAACTCTTTCTGTGAAAGCTTAATGGACCCTGCTGCCAGCTTCCTGAAAAGAAAGTCTCTCTTTTTTCATTAGAGCTGAGTTTTCACAAATAAATATTCTCTTTTAATCCATACCACCAACTAGACCAGGATCCTTTGTAATTCCCAGAACCACAGTGCCCTAGGCTGTCAGCTCCGGAAGGGCCCTTGGGGGTTATAAATTCTTACTCTCCTTTTCTAGAGAAGAGTTTGCTGCCTAGTAAGAAGGAACTTGTTTGAGGGCATAAAATAGAGCCAGTTTTGGAGTTCTGTCTAGTTCTTTCAACTCAGTGGAAATGACTTTTCTTCCAGCATATCTCTGGAGAAAGCCCACGGTCCTTTCTGAATCCACTGGGCCTCTATGCTGGGACCTGAAGAAGCATCCTTGTCTGATGGTTCCTAGCTCTGCCAGAATTAAGGGCGTTTCCTGGTGCACACTTGCCTGGGCCCTCCAGAAGGGACACACACATGGATGTATTCACAGCCCAGCTGCTGGTGAGAGCGGCCAGTGTCTGGCCTGGCCCTGGCTCTCCACAACGTGCTTGGAGGGACTTCCCTCCCTCCCCAGCCATGTCCTCTCCAGGCTGCAGGAGAGGACGGGTGCCCGGAGGTCGCGCCTGAGAACAGTGGCTGATTGATGGCTACGGGGGCGGTCCTGACTGGCCTGAGCAGGACCTTGATCTGGAACACATGGGGGTTATTGGCTGCAATCACAGATTAGTCAAATTCCCAGCTGGCGTCTCTGAGCGGGGAGTTACCCGCGAAAAGGCCTGTGACTTCCTTTCTCCTTCGCTGAAACAGGCCTGGAGGATGAGGCTCTTGTACTGTAATTACACGGAGACAGGAAGCAAATAACTAAGACCTGTCTCTGAGTGAGGAGGGAAGGAAAACATCCAGGGCTCTGGGCGCCTTCATCTTCTGTTCTGGAGGCCCTGGAATAATAAGACGTGCCGTCTACTCTGGGACCTTTAAGCCCAGTGCGTAGGTGTTATCAGGCTTAGTCTACAGATAAAGGGATGGCGTGGTATTCATGGCCACGGCGAAGGCAGTAAGCTGGGTCACCATAGTGGGACTGATGGATGCCTCCGCCTGATTGCAGCCTCCTTGGGCCTCTCTACTTCTCTCACTACTTCAAGGTGCCCAAGGATGCCCAAGCAAGGAGGCTGCAGCCCAGCATGCTTTCCTCAATGGTCTGTGCACCCGGGGCGGTGGGGGGGGACCTCCTTCTCTGCCCAGAGGGAGGGGCTTCCTCTCCTTCGCACAGAGGCATGGATGCTGAGGTTCCGAAGACTGCATCTGCCCCTGCAGGGAAGCCGTCTCTACTTCCCCAGATAGACCAGCGCTGACCTGACATTAGCTGTTATCACCGTCACATTTCTGGGCCTCGGTTTTTATCTTGAGAAGCGGGACTCCCACTGTCACCATCCCTGGAAGCTCCCTGAGAGCAGGGTGGTCTTCACGGGGCTGTGTGCAGAGGTACGGTTGACCACCAGTTGCTTGGGTCCTGGCGAGGTGACCCTCTCCTTAGACTTTTCCCTCCCTGGGTCCATGGTGCTTCCTCCTGGTCATTCCAGTACCGAGGCTGGTGTCAGTGAGGGCAGGTTGCCCGGCCTGGACCGTGTGGGGGAGGGCACGGGGGGCCGGATCTTCCCCACTTGGCTTCCAGAAAGAGCTCCGTGCGCAGTGTCTCTGGTTTCAGCACAGGCCAGGAGGCAGTGATGCAGCAGCCCGTGGCCCCTTTCCCCCTCAGAGTATGAGGTTGTCAAGAGAGGGTCTGCCCTGGCCCCGCCTTTGGCCTCCGCTCTCACCTGCATGACTGGCAGCCCCTGGAGGCACCCTGCCTTTCGTACAGGGTCTTCCCTCTTACAACTGTTTTCACTCCCTTTCTCAGCCCTGTGTGTAGATGCGGTCGCTCAGTCGTGTCCAACTCTTTGTGACCCTATGGACTGCAGCCTGTGAGGCTGCTGTGTCCATGAGATTTTTCTGGCAAGAACACTGGAGTGGGTTGCCATTTTTTTTCTCCTCCAGGGGATCTCCCTGACTCAGGGATCAAACCTGCATCTCCCATGTCTCCTGCATTGCAGACGGATTCTTTACCACTGAGCTACCAAGGAAGCCCTTTCTCAGCCCTGCAGACTCCCATTTGCTCTTCAGGACTCACCTGCCTCGCTCGAGTGCACGCATCCAGACCTCTGAGGGTGAGCAATGCTCCACTGAACTGAGCCCACAGCACCTAGCACAGGCCAGCGCGCCCAAGGTTCTCTGCTTCTGTGTTTTGAACAAGCGGGTAAGTGCCTGCCTGAGGGGTTCTCACAGGTTCTTTGTGACCTTGGCCTGCTCCCCTTTCCTGTGGGGCTGCAGCTTGCAGGGCCTGGCCGGGGAAGCCCGCCTTCCCTTCCCCACGGGCACAGGCCCATTAAGCCGCCATCTTCTCTCACCTCATTATCACCTTGGTCTGGGGTACTCAGGGAGGCCTGAGCCCCTGGGGGTCCAGGGTTGTCCCCTCTGCCTTCCTACCAGAAGTGTTGTCCCGGGAAGGTCAGATAGAGGAATATCCCAGCGCCTAGGGGGGACTGTCTTCCCTGTCGGTTTGAAAAAGGCCATCTCTCCTCAAACTCATTATACTCACCCCAGGGAGCAGCGGGAGTCCTGGGCCAAGGCACCTACGGGTGGGCGGCTTTTCAGAGCCCCTGTGGCCTTTATCTCCACGGCTGGGAGATAAGACCCCAGGGTTTGGCTCTCGTGCTGAGCGATGGATGGGGGAGCAGGGGCCATAAAGCGGGGCGAGACTGACAGTTTAGGACGGGATCCTGGGAAGGCTAAGCTTTGAACTCTGCCCTCAGAGGGGAGGGGGCCTTTATGACCGGGCTGCTCCAGGGCTGGTGAGAGAGGAGGGCTCTTAGGGCAGGAATGAGGCCCCAGTCTGCAGGGTGAGACCCCAGAGCCCAGGGAGGTGGGACCAGTGGCGGAAACGGCTCCATCCCGATTTATGGACTTGTAAACGACACCATTAAGAGGAAGCCCTCACCTTGGCTGGAAACAGCTGTGTGAGTCCGCAGTGAAGTGGCAGCCGGCCAACCACGCCTGGCGTCCCCGGGTGGGGGTGGGGGACAAGGCGGTGCCAGGGACCCCAGGACCCCCGCCTCCCAGCTGTACTGCGGGACTTGGGTTGTGACCATTCGTGAGATGGGGGCTGATTATGGACATAATGACTAAATATTCTCTCCCAACTCCCCAAAAGGAGAAAAAAAATTGCAGAAATCTTTGAGTCATCACATGCAAAGTCAGCCCGGAGAAATGGACACCAAGAGGAAGCGCAGGTCCACAAAAAAAAGTGGTGGTGGGGGGGAGTTAGAGTTGGCTGCTTATGGGGCCAAGAGATGAGCCCCGGAGCCACTCAGGTGTCAAATCTGCTTTTATATAAAAGTAGACATAGTGATGACCTTCTAAGGGTGGCCGCAATGATTCATCGAGAGAAAGGAGAATGACTTGACTTTTGATGTGCTCAAGAAGTGAGAGATCTTGGGCTTCCCTGGTGGTCCAGTGGCTAAGACTCTGAGCTCCCAATGCAGGGGACCAGGGTTCAGTCATTGGTCAGATATCTAGATCTCGCATGCTGCAACTGAAAGATCCTGTGTGCCACAACAAAGATCGAAGATCCCACGTGAAGCCAGTGAAGATCCAGTGGAGCCAAATAAATAAATAAAAATATTTTTTTTTAAAAAAGAAAGGAAGTGAGCAATCGTTTTCTCTTCAAATGACAGCAAAATAAAACGGAAATGTGGGACCTGGGCTCTTTTTGTGTGTATGTTCCCATGGAATTAGCTAACATGGCAAAACCAAGACAAAACTCCCAGCTGCCTGAGAGCAGGGACAGCCCTGTCTGGCTCAGTTTTATTTGCTCAGTTGCTAATAAAAAATCTGGTCTGGAACATGGAGAATGCTTTCAGTAAAGGTTTGGTGAATGAATAAAATAGGGAGTGAAGGGAACAAGGAAAGGTGGGAGGGAAATAAAGTTCTTTTTCCACTGGACTCAGGCTAGGAGTGGGAACCCAGAGGGAAGAAGGGACATTTGCTGGTCCCCACTTTGATCCAATACATCATAAAGCTGGCTTCTCACAACAACCAGCAGGGCCCTAGGATAACTGCCCAAGTGCTGTCTTGTTAAAGAACAGGTAGATTTGCACGTTTTGTGGGCATGTTATTTATTCTGCTGCAAATAACTTCTGTGTCCCGTTTTCTCCTCTCAAATGATGAGACTTAAATGAGATAATGTGAGTAAAGCTGTGAACACAGTTATTGGGAAATAGTAAGTGTTCGATATATGTTGAATATTATTAGACATCAGGATGGAGGACCTGGCTCAGCGTCGTTAAATAACTTGGCCAATTCACAAAGCTACCAAGTGTCACAGCCTGGATTTCCACTTGGCTGTTAAAGCTCCTGCCCTGGATTCTGCCAGGTTCAGGAGCTGATGAGACACCAGAAGCGGTGATGCATGAACTACCCCATCCACCTCAACTAGGTGGTCTAGGAATTTGTCATCAGATATAACTACCAAAGAATTCTTTTGCCACATGATTTACACGCTGAGGTCCTAAAAACACTGCGGCCATGAGAATCCTTATCTTGTCAGGAGGAATACCTTCATTCATTATGCAGCCACCAAGCAGGTAAATAAACAAACACAAACCAAAAGGAGACAAGATATCAGGCAAACATTTCCAGAGCACTTGCTGGGCGGGCCTGAGCCAGGAGATTCGGGGACCCCCGTGGTCCCCGACTCCACCACACGGCCCTTCACCTCCCACCTCCCCGGGGTCGGTGTTTGCTGTTCACTGACTGTGGGAAGTGGACAGTCCTCAGTGTTATGTGTTGCAAGAACATTAGTTTCATAAGATGCATGACTCTGAGGGACTTTGAGTTCAGATAAATTTAGAACAAATCGTGTTACTCACACAATGACTTCGTTCCTGCAGGATTTTCCCTGAGCTTTCTGAGCTGGAGACTCCATTGGGGCTAAGCCAGCCTCTGCAGTGCCCCAAATGCAGATGACTAGGAAACCTTCTATTCTATTTTTTCAGGAACTACCTATTTATTTGCATTAACCCTGGGCAGAAGTCTGGGGAGTCTTCTTAGCAGGGAAAAGATGGGGACACAGGCTTCCTAGGAGGCCTTCCCTGCCCTCCTGCAAGCAGTGGCCCCAGCATCCCTTTGGCATTGCCTGGAAGATGGCAAATCTCTTTCCCAAAACCCTTGGGGCCGCCTGGGATGCCATACTGCCTTCCATCTCTGGGCATCAGTTTCTCGTCTGTGTAACAAGGAAACAGGATGACATGCGACATTGCCCATCATCTGTAATTCTTTAATGATCCCCAGTGAAAGGGATTCCTCAACCCAGGAATTACCAGGGTGCCTCTGCGTCTGAGAGTCTAGTCTGATTTTTGCTGTGGCTTCAGTATTTTAAAATGCTTTGGGGGTTTATCACATGCCTATGTAGCTCTTACCACGTGTCATGTTTACAAATGTTGACTCATTTGAGCCTCACCCCAATGCCAGTATAGGAAGTCACCTATATCTATTCATGCCCTTTTTACAGATGAGGAACTGAAGCCCAGAAAGAACTGGAATCTGAGCAGCCTGTCTCCAGCATCGGTCCACACTTTGCTGTCTCCTCTGAAAAACTGACTCAAGTGAAGTGGGTTTCAAGTTCCCAAATGGCTCTCCATCTTCCCAGCAGGGATGGACTAAAGGTGGTAGAGAGGAAAGAAGGTTAATGTGTAGAAAAAGGAGAAATGTTGGAGGGAAATAGGACAGGAGGCTTTTGCGATCTTGGCTCTCTTTCTATTTGGGCAAAAAAAAATAAAGTAAAATAAAAGAGGGTGTTTGGGCACTTTTGCTAGAATTGGCCCAGTCCCTGATTCACCTAAGATTCTGGTTTCTCTCTGCCGGGGGCATTGCCACTGCTCGTGACTTCCTGGCGATGCATCTAACAATTCCACACACTTTTCATTCCGTCTTGGGAAGTACCTGGCAGATGCTCACAGCCTGGACCTGCGAGTCCTGTTCTGGGTCCCAGATCAGCAGAGAAAACTCTGGAGAGACAGCTCACCTGTGTTTTGGCCATACCTGCCACATTCCATTCTTCAGGTCTTAAAGCCTCCTATTCTTTTACAAATCACTGGTTCAGGCCTAAATTATCCAGATAATGGAGCCACCTGGCCCGTCATTTTGTTGGCATAGACACCGTTTCTGTGTAATCTGAGAATATTCTATCTGCCGTGGAGTTTCTTCCAAAGGCATTATTTCTAACCTTCTTTAAGAAACAAATTTCCTGTTGCCATGGAGATCATTTTTTCAGCTAATTTTCTCAGGCTCAGAAGCCAGGGCTGGATGCCCGTCTCTCCTGTTCCCTGATCGTCTACCCTGGAGAGTCCTGGGTTTTCTTCCTCCCAGAGGCTCCTAGGCCCTAGCATCCTCTGAATGAGACAATTCAGGTGATGGTCACATTTGGTTGCAAATTTTAAAATCCTTGACATCCTGTATACAGACACTGTTGTTTTGTCTTAATGCAGAAACAAATAAAATAAAGATCCAGGGCGGCTAAGTTTTGTAAATACATGCCTTCTGGAATCTGTTTGTGAAAGATTAAAATGAGAGATTTCAGAGCTAGAAAAGACTAGAACATTCAGACAGCAGAAAAGTTGCTTCTTGGGCATAAACCTGGCCCCCACTGAGGTGGACCAGGGGAGGCAGAAGAACAGAACACACACTTTGCCTCCAGGGAGGTTGCAATCTGGTGAGAATTAAATTGCTTCAGAGCTCAGAGGGATCTCAGCCAGCATCTCCTGTAATACTCTAATTTTACAAATTGGGAAATTAATCTAAATTCTCAGAGCTGGTCCTCAGGAGATTTTTTAAAAACCGAAGTCTTAACTCGCAGTCACCTGGGACAAAGCCTTCTTAGAGCCAGACCCCACATTGCCCCCCTCCACCTGTCCCACTGACATACTCTGTTCTCTGCAGATGCTACATCCAGTTTCTCACCTCCGTGTCCTTGCATACTGAGGTCCCACACCCCGGATGCACTTTCATCCCAGTGGACGTTTTTTGCTATCCTTCAAGACTCTCCACAGGTGATGCTTTTTCTGGAATTCTCTAGGCTGGGTCAGGCATCTTCTAGAGCCTGTCACACTGCTGTAATTGCTTGTGTATTTGGCCTTCTTGTCTGGTGGACAGTGAGCCCCTTGGGGATGGTGATCAATTCCGATATGTGTTAGAGTGCCTCTGGAAAGACCCGGCACAGAAAAAATGCTAATGAGTGACTGAAGAAATCAAGGATCCCAACAGCAACATGTGAAAGCCTCCCATGCACCAGGCGCTATGTCCAGGTATTAGCTGTGTCTTAGTCCATCCTGGTGGCTATAATAACTGCCACAGACCGGGTGGCTTACAAACAGCAGAAATGAATCACTCACAGTTCTGGAGATTGAAAGTTGGAAATCAGGGTACCAGCATGGTCAGGTGAGGTCTCTTTTCCAGGTTGCAGACAGTTGATTTCTGACTGTGTCCTTACATGGTAAAAGGGGTAAGGGAACTCTGGGGAAGGGGTGGGGCATCTCTTTTAAAAGGGCACAGATCTCCTTCATGAAGGCTCCATCCACCCTCATTGGCTTAAGCACCTCCCAAAGACCCCAACTACAAATACCATTGACTTTGGGGGTTAGGATTTCAATATGTGAATGTTAGGGGGGACACAGACATTCAGACCCTGGCAGATTCACTTAATACTCTCCCTGACCCTAGGAGGTGGTACGATTATTACTCTGTTTTCTATGAAGGCGACTGAAACACTGTGAAATGACTTGCTTAAGCCACCCAGCTGGAGAGAGCTGAAGTGTGGATCCAAATCCTGGTAATATGCCTTCAGATCTTCCACTTTTAGCAGCTACTCTGGATGCCTTTCTGATCAACATGCAGCCCTCTGCTCTAGGTATAAATCTCATTTTGTGGTTGAGGAAGTGGGCACTTAATGATTGATAAAAGGACTAGTCCAAGGTCACATAAGCTGGGATGTCTGGCTTGGAAGCAGATGGTCTTGTTGCTTCATTAAACTACATCTAAATTGATGTGTGAAACAACATGGCAGTGACTATAAATGTTTTAGGGACAAATTTAGAAAATTTTCTTATTTTCCTTTACAATCTCGGCTGTAAGTAAATACTTCAGCTCAGAGTTAGTTCCCACTCTATAGTACAGAAAACCCCAAGGCTTTTCTATTCTTGTGTGTCTGAGACATGGAACTAGAGTGAGTTGGGGCGGTGGGGCGGGGGGGAGGTCAGCCCTCTCCATCAGGCGGGACCATCCCTGAGATCAAGAACACATGGATTTTATCTTGATTCTGTTCAGTCAGTTCAGCTCAGTCACTCAGTCATGTCTGACTCTTTGCGACCTGCAGCATGACTGCAGCACGTCAGGCTTCCTTGTCCATTGCTATCTCCTGAAGTTTGCTCAAACTCATGTTCATTGAGTCAGTGATGCCATCCAACCATCTCATCCTTTGTCGTTTCCATCTCCTCCTGCCTTCAATCTTTCCCAGTGTCAGGGTCTTTTCCAATGAGTCTGTTCTTCGCATCAGGGGGCCGAAGTATTGGAGTTTCATCAGTTTCAACATCAGTTCTTCCAATGATTATTCAGGACTGATTTCCTTTAGGATTGACTGGTTGGATCTCCTTGCAGTCCAAGGGACTCTCAAGAGTCTTTTCCAACACTGCAGTTCAAAAGCATCAGTTCTTTAGCGCTCAGCTTTCTTTATACTCCAACTCTCACATCCATACACGACTCCTGGAAAAACCATAGTTTTGACTAGATGGACCTTTGTTGGCAAAGTAATGTCTCTGCTTTTTAATATGCTGCTGGGTTGGTCATAGCTTTTCTTCCAAGGAGCAAGCATCTTTTAATTTCATGGCTGCAGTCACCATCTGCAGTGATTTTGGAGCCCTGAAAATACTGTTTCTGTTGGTTCTGTTGCTACTAGTCAAATAATGCCTGGATGAGGTCCTGTCATTTGGACTTTTCAATCAATAGAATAAATAGAAAGGAATTAATCCTCTCCACTTGAGAGATGAAGATGCTGGCACCTGTCTATATCAGGGTCCCTAGGAAGATCCAGGTGGCGCTAGTGTTAAATAATCTGCTTGCCAATGCAGTAGATGTAAGAGATGTGGATTCATTCCCTGGGTCAGGAAGATTCCTTGGAGTAGGAAATGGCAACCCATTTTTATGGAGATATGACAACCCATATCTCCAGTATTCTTGCATGGAGAATCCCATGGACTGAAGAGCCTGGTGGGCTACAGTCCATGGGGCTCACAAAGAATTGGACACAACTGAGCATACATAGCACAGCATTCATAGGGAGAGCCAGCTACCTGCAATGTATCCCTGGTATGTGATGTTCATTTTAATTGCTAGGGGATTGGGAAATCTTTCTAGCTTAGAAGAGGGGTGCTGGCTGGGGGAACTGTTAGGGTGATTTTGCTGCGGGTGCCACCTGGGCTCTATTTGTCCAGGTCAGTCTGGTCATCGGGTGTTGCAATAATGGCTTTAGAAGAGAGCCGGCCTGAATCAGGCACCTCCCACTTTGTGTACAGTGGAAACACGAGGGAAATATCAACATGCTGATGACCTTGGCGCTACGCTGACCAGCCAGTCTTCCTGGTCAGCCCTTGTTTTGCCCTAATTGTTACGTTGGGTCCTGTTTGTTTCAGCCTTCAGCTTTCAATGCCCTCCTCACTGGGTGCCTGGAGACCCATCACTGTATGACTTTGAATCATCACATAACCACTGGCACTGCCTGCAGTGGGCTACAGATGGACTCTAGTTAATACCCACAAGCATTACTGGCAAAGCGGTGCCAGTCCACACTGTGGCATCATACCCAGCAAATGGGTTTGCTGGTGCTGGTCTAGGCCCAGCCAAATCAGGAGACCCCAAATGGTCAGGATGATAGGTTATCAGAGCATTGCTGCAGACCACACAGACAGCTGGCCAGAATCTTGCTGCTGTCCGCCTTGCTACCTAATCAGTCACTGTGACCTCCCCTAGCTGTTCTGACATTCCATTCTCAAGGTCTGAGGACTGCTCCGTGGTCAGACTAGACGTTACATTGTCCATCCAGCAGACTCCTAGTGAGGGAGATGGAGACACACGCATAGCGTGGTGGCCTCCATTTCAAGGATGAACAGAGTGGAGTCACGTTTGCAGTGAGACTCCGTGTTTGCAAAGGAGGCAGGCAGGGGGCTGGGTGAGAGGAGGGTGTTGTTCATTGTTTAGTCACCAAATTGTGTCCGACTCTTTGTGATCCCATGGACTGTAGCACGCCAGCTTCCCTGTCCTTCACTGTCTCCCAGAGTTTGCTCAAACTCATGTGCATTGAGTCGGTGATGCCATCCAACTATCTCATCTTCTGTGAGCCCCTTCTCTTCTTGCCCTCAATCTTTCCCAGTGTCAAGGTCTTTTCCAATGAGTCAGCTCTTCACATCAGGTGGCCAAAGGATTGGAGCTTCGGTTTCAGCATCAGTCCTTCAGGGTTGATTTAAGATACAGCATCACAAAACCAAAGAACCAAGAAAGCCACTGTCTAGAGGTAGCTGCTTGGGGGCAAGAACCTTGGAAGAGAGTCTTCTTTCATCCCTTCAGGTAGGCATCCTCATTCCCAATTAACAGATAAAGAAACTGAGGGCCAGGGAGATTGCTACCTTGCGATGAATGACAGAATGAGCTAAGTCTGATTCCCACGCCAGGCTTTTTTCCACTCTACAGTCTCACCAGAATCAGCCCCTAAACAAGGTTCATGTTCTGCATCGTTCATTATACATGGAAAGAGCTTCTGAGGCCTGTTGAGGTTGATTTGCATAATTCATTTTTAGAACATTAATTAGCCGGGATGTGTAATAGTTCTTGTGCCAATTTGTGTTTCAATTTCAAATGCAAATACGAATTAACAAATGTTATTCCTGTGGCACCTTAAGGATGAAACATTTGCTGCTCATCATGAGTATTAATCTTTACATTTCTGAAACTATGGCTGATAGAAGCAATAATAGCTTCTAATTTGCAGGATTGAGAAAAAAAATCTAGTCTGGCAGGAGGATGGAGTGGGTAAGAAGTAATTCTTTTTCAGTAAAAGAAAACTATAGTTAGGCAGCCATCCATCCATCCATGTATCCACCCATGCATTTAATAGTACTGAGTACTAGCTAACTGTCAGACTTTGTGGAAGGAGACAGAGATTATACAAGGGTGCACACACCTTGTGGGAGAGAGATCAAGGTAAATAAACAAGTACACTATATTGTGATAGGGTTTAGAATGTGTGCAGGTGTACAAGCTCAGTCATGTCTGACTCTTTGCAACTCCATGGACTGTAGCCCACCATCTTCCTCCATTCATGGAATTATCCAGGCAAGAACACTGGAGTGGGTTGCCATTTCCTTCTCCAGGCGTTTAGATTAGACCTAAGCTTTTCAGAACAAGAAAGACTAGAAGATGTCAGATTTGCTTCTGAGGAATTGGGACACTGAGCAAGCTGAGTCTTGATGTGGAAATTGGAGAAAGCCAGGTATAGGTGGATTCGTGGTGGCCAGAGTGAGGGTAGCAGTGAGAAAACGGTGTGAGGAGAAGTTTATGTGCAACCTGGTAGATTCAGGGAATGCCAAGCCATTTGGCCCCGCTGGAACTTAGGGGTATTTGGGGTGTGGTATCAGGAGTAAAATGACCAGACTTGTCTGTAGGCTACATTGCTTGGAATTCACCCTGCAGAACTTTGAGAGCTAGCTCAAGGAGCTAGTCAGACTGACACTTGGGAAAACTTACTCTAGAGCCCGCCTGGAGGGTGTTTGTGGGAAGAAGGCTTTAGACTCAGAGTTAAGAGATGGTACGAATAACCCTTCAGGAGGGAAGTGATGCTGATTGGAGTGAGAGAGGGATTAGAGAGGAGGAGACATCATAAAGAGGTATTTTTAGGAATCTAGTTATTGGAGAGTTACTAATACTTCCTTCTGGGCTGTTCCACTCTCGGAAAAAGTTGATGAGATTAATTTCATTCCATTACCAACTTACTCAGCATACATTTATTTCATACTTACTTTTGGTCAGTTCCTATGCCATGTACTGGAATCTAAAGATGTTAAAAGACATAATCCCTGATTCTAGGAAGTGTACAGTAGAATGGAAGTGTCAGAGATCACGCTTGTTATCCTGTGTGAAGAACTAACCCCCAATTTAGCATTTTCCCAGGGGGCGCTAGTGGCAAAGAACCTGGGTTGGGAAGATCCCCCGGAGGAGGGCATGGCAATCCAGGCTAGTACTCTTGCCTGGAGAATCCCATGGGCAGAGGAGTCTGGAGGGTTACAGTCCATGGGGTCGCAAAGAGTCAGACACAACTGAGGCAACTGAGGATGCACATAATCTCTTCTGACGCTATGGGCAGCTCTGTATGCAATTGGGTCGGTCTTTTGCTGACCGCTTTGGGTCTCTCAGGACTTCCCTGGTGGCTCAGATGGTAAAGCGTCTGCCTGCAATGTGGGAGACGCAGGTTTGATCCCTGGGTTGGGAAGATCCTCTGGGGAAGGAAATGGCAACCTACTCCAGTACTCCTGCCTGGAAAATCCCGTGGATGGAGGAGCCTGGTGGGCTACAGTCCATGGGGTCACAAAGAGTCAGACATGACTGAGCGACTAAACTTTCACTTTCACTTTGGATCTCTCAAGCAGATTGTAGGATCTGCTTGGAACTTTACTGGAATGAAGTATCCAAGATGGCTTCTTTCTCCTGCACACCTTAGTGGTCTATCCTCATGTCGCCTCTCTCTCCATGTAGCATCTCATCCTCAAGAACTTCTCAACATGGCCGTTTTCTTCAGGAGAGCAATTAGGCTTCTTAAGACTTCCAAGAGCATAAAAGCAGAATCTTGCAGGGTCATTTTGGAATATTTTGTAACCTAAAGTAATCCACAGAGTCAATCTACATTCTTTGTGGCCGGGCCTATAAGTGTTCTAATGTAGGAGAGAGTGGTCCATTAGGGCCATGTCCTTCATTTTTGGAGACAAGCTGTGACAGACATACATTGATAGTCTTTGCAAATAAAATAATACTTTTTAAAAAAAGTTTTTATTGGAGTAGAGTTGCTTTAGAATGTGTTATTTTCTGCTCCACAGCAGAGTGAATCAGCCATGTGTTTACATACATGCCCTCTCTTTTGGATTTCCTTCTCATTTAGGTTGTCACAGAGCCTTGAGTAGAGCTCTCTGGGCTATAGAGTAGCTTCTAACTAGCCATCTATTTTATATATAGTAGTGTATATGTCACGTCTGACCATTTGTGTAGTTGTTAAAGCGGCAGCCTTCTAGTAGGTTCTTATCTACACTATTTCTTCTTCACAACAGCCCTTCAAGCAGACATTACCATCCTTCCAAGGAAACTGAGATTCTATGAGTCGATTGTGGCCACAGGGTTAACATATGGTCTAAACCAGATCTGAATATTGATCCTTTGACCATAAAGCTCATACTTTCTTCACTCAGAAGGTTAATTTCACAATGCTGTAAAAGACCCTTAGAAGCCCAGGGGATAGTACCTAGCCCTGTTTAGTGGCAAGTGGGTGTATTTCATGGCTGTGGCGATACTTCATTTCTAAGCTTCCTCCCAGACCTAACATACACTTAATACTTCAAGTAAGTCACTGATGGCCTAGGGTAAATGAAATTCCATTGGGTGTTAATTTTCTGAAGGATAAGGCAAAAATATCTTGGTACTCTGGGACTCAGGCTAGAGCAACAGGCTTTAAGACTGGCCGCAAGTTGTCTTCATACTTAAACAGTGTGAATCTGGAAACTGTTACACAATACACCACACATGGAATGTGGCTCTACGAACCGCCACGCTTCGATATGGAGGTATGAAATGCCAGCAGCCTCTTGGTACAGGAAGATTGTTAATTAAGTGAGTGATGTCAAGTTCAGCACTGGCTAAGATTACTACCTCATATGGCCATGGATAATATCCAGAGTCTGAGAAAATAAAAACAAAAAGTGAACATTTAGCATCATGTGGAGGATGGCGTGCCAGGGAGATAGTTGAGAAAAATATATGCTTTTACCCAGATAACAGTTCCTGAAGCATCTGCATGGTCAAGGCCAACTTTCCCTGTGAAAGTTTAATTTGAATGATGTAATTCTCCACAGAGAGCGATTATCCACCCTCTAAGGGCATATATCAGAATTTATCTTCCTTTTTTTGTTGTGCCATGTGGCTTGTAGGATCTTAGTTCCCTAACCAGAGTTAGAACCAGTGCCCCCCTGTGCAGTGGAAGCATGGAGTACTACCCACTGGACCACCAGGGAATTCTCTATATCAGGATTTGTAAGCTTTGAATAATCTTTAGAAATCCAGATAGGAATATATGTTAATAGATTGTAGCAGTTACAATCTACAGCTTGACTTTTGACAAGCTAAGGTCATATTCCTAAGGAATATTTGTTAGGCGGGAACTCTACCAAATGAACATCAGAGAACCTTTCTTGAGGGGACCCAGTAAACTTCAACTTGAACCGGCAAATACTCAGCTTCCCTTTATTTGGAGAATATGATAAGAAGGGGTCAGAATTCTAATCACAGCTTCTCTGCAACTCAGTTTACATAACTGTAACTAAGGAGGTTAGATTGTTCAGTCGCTCAGTCGTGTCCAAATCTTTGCAACCCCATGGACTGCATCACGCCAGGCTTCCCTATCCTCCACCATCTCCCAGAGTTTGCTCAAAATCATGTCCACTGAGTCGATGAGGTCATCCAACCATCTCATCCTCTGTCATCCCCTTCTCCTCCTGCCTTCAATCTTTCCCAGCATCAGGGTCTTTTCTAATGAGTCAGTTCTTCACATCAGGTGGCCAAAGTATTGGAGCTTAAGCAGATTCAATGACTTACTTATGGCTGTCTGCCCTTTGCACAATTTCTTGGAGTCTTTTCTTGTGAAGATCTGAATTTATCACTTTATAATTATTTTGTGTATTATCTTTTGATAGTTATTTTATATTATAAGGTTTGCTCACAGATGGAAGGACAGGGTGCTTATACCAAAAAAAAAAGAAAAAAAAAAAAAGTCCCAAGAGTATTCGCTGAATATAGATTCTCACATTTATCTAAAGCCATCTAAATTTACTTGTTCTAACATTCAGAATTTCACTCTTTCCCAATCAATGTCATATACCTGGCAAGGCTTTGAATTCCATTTATATTGTAATTCTGCAAATTGTAGGATTAAATTTTGGGTCTGATTTTCATCTGTGTCTTATATCCTTACCCTGAGTATGTAATAAATTGGAGATTCTTTTAGGGCTGACACAGAAGCTTTTTGGTTTTCAGGTTGTGTCTTGAGCTAAGTATTTAAGTATGATCTTGTCATTATCACATAAACTCTTGAATAGAGTCAGAAACAGCATTTTCCCACCCATTCAACTTTTCTAATCTTTCTTTTCCTTCTTCCTGCCTTCCGTCCTTCCCCTCCCCTCTCTCCTTCCCTTTTTTCCACAAACTTCACTATTTTTTAATTAAAAATGATTTTTCAGTTTTATTGTAATATAACTGACACATAGCACTAAGTTGATCATGACTTGCTATACATATGTTGCAAAATGTTATAATCGTTATTTCCAGTGCCTCCAACAGCTTCATCTCTGAGCACTTCATCACAGAAAACTGAGGGAACAACCTAAATAACTGTTTTGTCCCTACACAGCTATTCATCATGTTCTAGGTTGCTGATTTTGAGAGCTAGCTGCCCAGAGCCCATGACAATTCACGCTGAACTGCTGGAGTGACCACTGACTCTAAAGCAGAAGCCAGGAGCCTACTGCCTTTGGACCTTGGAGACCACCATCACCTGCTTCTGTTCTGAGTCAGAACAGAACTCACTTCTCCAGTGTCGGAACCCTCAGGTGCCATACTGCCGAGACCACTGTCTTGCTGCTGGCCCAGCCCCCACCACCTGTAGTGACCAATTTGTTGTGGATTTGCTCAGTCGTATCCAGCTCTTTGAGACCCCATGGACTGCATCACACCAGGCTTCCCTGTCCTTCACTGTCTCTCGGAGCTTGCTCAAACTCAAGTCGAGTCAGTGATGCCATCCAACCATCTCGTCGTCTGTCGTCCCCTTCTCCTCCCTTCATGGAGCTGTGTTATCTGACCAGAACTCCTGTACCCCTGATGCTTCTCTTGCTGCCACTAGAAGCAAAAGTAAGAAAACCATAATGGTTTCTCTCTTCATCCTGCCTTTCAATCCCCTGGCAGTGTCTCCCATTGGCAGGACTAAATCTGTAGCCATCTGGCAAGGGAATCTGGGCTTGCATAGAGTTTCCAGGCTTCCAACCTCCTGTGATTCAGAACAGAGCAGAAAAAAAAAAAACCAACAACAAAACAAAAAAAAGGGGGGTTGGAAAATGGTTATTGCACATGTTACACATGAGATAAGTCACTAGGCACAATATAAAATTGGAAAAAAAAAAAAGAAATCTCTATGGTAACAATGGCCCCAATGATTTCCTCCCTACATCCAAATAATGTAACTTCCCAGCTCTTCTCATTAAGAAGTGGGGCCTATTTCCCCACCTCTTGAATCTAGGCCTGCCTTGTGATTTGCTTTAGCCAATAAAGTGTAGCAGAAATGATAGTATGCCAGTTCTAAGCCCAGGCCTCAAAAGGGCCTGTGTATTGCCATGTGCTATCTCTGAATCTTACTTCCTCCATGAGCAAATGCCCAGGTTAACCTGTTGGAGATTAAGAGGTGACATGGAGGAGAGACAAGGTGTAACAACTCAGGCCCCTCTAGATCAGTTAATTAACCTGGTGCTAACCGTGGATGCATGAGTGAACTCAGCCAAGAACAACTAACTCTAGCATCCCAAGAAATTCATGTATTTGTGATTTTTGAGTCACCAAGTTTTAGAGTGGTTTATTATGCAGCTATAGCTAACTGATATAGCTATCTGTTCCCAAGAGTACAAAATCTAGCATAGGGAGGAAGCCTGCATGGAGACACACGGAATGGAGACACAGATGACAGGGCCTCATTGAATTGTATGGAAGGTCACATCCACAATGTCTGCAAGGAGGATGAAGGTTCTGTGGACCGAGTTCTCATGGCATCTTCCAGTAAGAGGTGAAACTTGAGCTGGGCCTTGAAAAATAAGCAATATTTTGGTTGATCCTGATTCAGCAACATTTAGAAAAATGGTGATGCCAATCGATGATTTAATACAAAGAAGTCTGGTATATTGAGTGCAAACTTAAAAGAATAACAACTGGCTTCTCTTCTACCTGCATAAATATTCTTTATTTGGCTTCTAACACAGCCCTGTCAGAGTATTTAAACATATTAACATACATGTATATATGTTAAGTAAGGCTTTCCAGATGGTGCAGGGGTAAAGAATCCACCTGCCAATGCAGGAGATGCAGAAGACACAGGTTGAGAAGATCCCCTGGAGAAGGCAATGACAGCCCACTCCAATATGCTTGCCTGGAAAATTCCATGGACAGAGGAGCCTGGTGAACTATAGTCCATGGAGTCACAAAGAATCAGACATGTCTGAGTGACTGAGCACATTAAAAAAAAAAAAAAGTTAAATGACTATTTCTTGATAACTGGAACAATAATCTATAATTATTAATAAAAATTTGGAAATTATAAAACAGAAAAAATTTCATCTAATGTACAATCCAACCCACAGACACAGTCACTGTTACTGTTTTAATATATTTCTTTCCAGTGTTTAAAAAATTCATATTTACATAGCTAATACTAAATGGGACATATAATTTTGTGTTGTTCTTTCTACTTTCTCTTTTAACATAAATATTTTCTCACTTATAAACTGTCTTGGACTTCCCTGGTGGAACAATGGATAAGAATCCATCTGCCAATGAGTAACATTGTACTTTTTTGCTATTTCAATAAATATAAGTTAATAACCCATTGCCACTTTAAATCACATTTCCTTGAGTTTGAGATAGTGAACATTTTCCATGCACTTACTGGCTCCTTGGTTTCCCTTTTGGTGAACATGGATTCAGTCCCTGGTCTGGGAAGATTCCATTTGCTGGGGAGCAACGAAGCCCATGTGCCGCAACTACTGAAGACCTCACACGCCCTAGAGCCTGTGTTGTGAAACAAGAAAAGCCATCACAATGAGATGCCTTTGCGCCACAATGAAAAGTAGACTCTGCTCACCAGATGCCACAAAGAGAAAGCCCATGCACAGCAATAAATACCCAGCACAACCAAAAATAATAACAAAAATTTAAAACCTACTCTTAAAAAAAAGACTGTCTCAAAATATAATTTTTAATGGCTTTATATTTCATCTTCTGAAGGTACCATTATTTATTTATTGCTTCCCATGTTGTCAGATATTTATGTTGTTCCTTATTTTGTTCTCTTTTAAGTTACTCCACGAGCATCACCTTTCTATATTATTTCTTTAAGATAACTTGTGAGAGGTGGGATGAAGCTTTACATTTTTGAAGAATTTGGGTATATGTTGTCAAATTTCCTCTTTTGCCAGAATGAGTGTTCTAAGTTTTTCTCTGTCATAAATGAATGATACAACTCATTCCATTGCATCATTTTGCACTGAGTATCATCATACTTTTTTGCTATTTCAATAAATACAAATTAATAACCCATCACTATTTTAAATCACATTTCCTTGAGTTTGAGATAGATTGGACATTTACCATGCATTTATTGGCTCGTTGTTTCCCTTTTGGTGAAATGACTGTTCATGGTCTAGAGAACTGATATTGACATCAAAGTCCTCTTGTGGTTGACCAGCTGCTCCTCGCCTCCCATGGGATACAGGCTGTGTGGCAGGAAAGCTGTCATCTCCTATCAGAATGCCTATAGGATGGGCTGCCGCACACGACCACGGCTGCAGCTGCCACCGGGGCGGCATTGCCAGGGCTCTGCTCTGCGTGGTCCTTCCCTACACGATGACGTGGAATCGCAAAACCGAGGCTCCATTTTCTAGAGTCACCTCTAGGGTCCTGTCCTCTTGTGCCCTGGGGGTTGTTTGCTCTAAATAATAGAAGCATTTTCAGAGCTTTCAGTTTCTTAGTAGTACCAGAACCTGCTGGGACCAAGAGGAAAGAGAGCGCCATAAGGTTGTGTTGCTTGGGTGGTTTTCATGGCCACCATAGGCCACTTGGCTTGAACTCTCCCCTTTCATCTCTGGCTCCATGGTGTGAAATGCTGAAGACTCTGATGGAGAGCTTTCAAGCCTCATTACCCATCCGGGGTACCATACGATTCCTCAGTGGGCCACCTGTTATTGTCAAAAGAAAACCCAGATTTGTGCATATTTACTGGAGGCAAGACATCTATCTTGGGTGGATGGAGAGCTTGGTAAGATGAGTGATGAAGATAACTTGGAGATCAGCTTGTTGCTGTTTTCTACCCTGTGGCATTTGGGTCACCGTTTATTACAGCATTTATCAACCAATAGGATAATTGCCCATTGACTCAAATGCTCTGCCACCAGAGTTGAAGCTCTGCATGAGGGCGGGGAGTAACTAAATAATTCCTGTATTTCCAGCCCTCACCACCCTCACCCCACCCCCAAGGGGCTGTCACAGAGTAGTTTCTCAGAAAATATTTATTGAATTGAAAGAAGGTCATCATTTGGATTCTGAGGACAAGAAAAGCCTTATAAAACTTTGCATGAGTAAGATATGTGCCAACAGTTCTTAGAAGCAGCTGATGATGAGATAGCTTTGATCCTGTGGTTGCTCTAGACTCTGCCTGCTGTCCTTTCATTCTTTGCAGCTCTTAGCTGGAAGGCTGCTGCTACAAACAGGGTACCATGGCCCCTGGCAGTGCGAAAAGAAGACCTGGGTTAACTGATTCTTGCACAACCCTTAAAATCAGCATTCTTCCATCTGGCGTGGTGTTATGGTTTAAATTATTTTGCTCAGAAAGATACAGTGAAGCCCAAACCTCCACTCCTTTTGAGTAGTGGCTGAATTTGGAAGCGAAGTCCTTGCTGATGTCATTAGCTGAGGCAAGGCCACTCAAGGGTAGCTGGGTGCTAAGGTGCATAGTTGCTCAGACATGTCTGACTCCTCTACGACCCCGTGGGCTGCAGCCCACCACATCCTTCTGCCCATGGGATTCTCCAGGCAAGAATCCTGGAGTGGGTAGCCATTCCCTTCTCCACGGGATCTTCCTGACCCAGGGACTGAAGTTGGGTCTCCTGCATCGCAGGCAGACTCTTTAGCATCTGAGCCACCAGGGAATACGCCCCTCATCCATACGTGATGCCCTCATCAGAAGGGGGAGATTTAAACACTGAGACACAGGGAAGATGGCCATGGGCAGAGGAGGGAGTGGTTGGAGTTTTGCTGCCGTAGATGGAGGAACGCCCTGGGGGCTACCAGAAGCTGGGGCCAGGAAAAGATCTTGGAAATCTTCAGGGTGAGTGATTTCTTTCTTAGTGAAATCCCTCTGTGTAAAGGATGTACTCAATGACCAGAAGATCGGGCTTGAATGTCATCATGTAGTGAGGCCTTGTAATGAGTCCCTCGCCCTCTCTGAGCCTCGTTTTTCTCACCAGGAAAATGCAGGTCACTGTGAACTGACTGCAGGGGCTGTGGTGAACTCAGACGAGAAGCGGGTTTGATCGCGCCCGGCAACTCCGGAGCCTTCAGAGGCCGGGGGTGGCGGCCCCTTCGTGTTTCCTCCGCTCCTGTGTCCCCGGCCCCCATCAGCGGGGCCTCTATGGCTTTGGCATCTCCGCGGTCCATTTCCTGGAGCGTGTAAATTATTTAGTGGATGAACACATCTGCCAGCAGGAGGGCCGGCCTCGGGGTATGCCCACTGGGGAGCCTGTGAGGTGGCCTGGCCCGGGCAGCTGCCCACTCCCCTCTCCCTGGAGGCCGCCCTCAGCCTGTGGAGTCCTCAATGATGGGGACTTCGTCTGGGGTTCTGTCCCCAGGCTTCCTCTCCGAGTCTGGCCATCGCGCTCCCTCCCTTGGAAGGAAGTTAGACCTCTAAATGGCCATGAATAATCGATAAGCTCTTAGAGGAGGGTTCTGGTGAGAAAGACTCGGCCCCATTAGTGACCTTGCTCAGACAACTCGGACACCCACCCCCCTCTTCCGCCCACCCTTGCCCTGCACACAGCCTCTGCCTAAGCCAGGCTTGGCGAGCAGGCTTTGCTGAGTGTTGACGGGAGAGGTAGAAGAACCTGAAAGCAGGGCAGTTAGCAGCTCCCCCTACGAGGGAGAGGCTGGAGTGGCCTGTCTACTCGCCTGGGGACAGTGAGGGACAATAACCCAGCCTGAGATGTTTGCAAATATCTGAGGGAATTATTCTTGACCTTAGGGGTGCAGGTAGGTACGTGGTGCATGCAATGAGTCCTTTCAAGTGTCTGGGGGACTCCAAACATACACAGAATGGAGAAGTACCAGCCATCTTGGTTGGCCCCCAGGGATGCCCTGGACTCCCCACTAGTGGCTCCTGGTACTGGGTAAGCCCAGGTTCTGAATGCAGCTGGTTGCCCATCCGGTGGAAGCACCTCCCTCCTTTCTAGTCCTCTCCCCACCCCCACCCTCATCCTTCATATTCAGCAAATGCCTTCAAATATCCTGAGATGAGCTCAGGTCAAGGTGCTCCTAGACCTTGCTTTCCCTGACGTTTGTCACACTGGTTCTTGTGATGTCATTTCCAATCTTCTTGAGGACAGCAATCACTGTGTTCTCCTCCACGACATCCCACGTGCTCAGCTGGCAAATCTTTATCTTGGGTGAGTCACTCAACTTTTCACACCACTATCCATCCCCATGGAAGGACAAATCGGTTTCTACTTCCTAAAATACAGCTGGGTTATACACGAGGTGAGGATTTCCTTTTATCCAGTAATTATTGGGGGTTTTAGATGTCCTGATATTTTTTCTGGCCTCCTAGGCCTGAGGGCTTATGGACCAGTGGTGACTTCTGTGGTCTTACCTCCGAGGTGGTGATAGTACAAAGTCCTTGTCAAGTCCCTTACCAGCTGGGTGTTTCTGGCATTTTTAGAGGAGCAGGAAAATAGAGGTTCTAGGCATAGCTTTTACCAGTTGGGGCAGGACTATATCCTGGCTGAAGGAGATTGAAGAAGTTTGTCAGGTTGACATAGTTTACCAAGGATTTGGGGGAGCAATTTAAGGATTTAAAGAATCTTGAGGGCAGAGTAGGGGTAGGATTGAGATGGAAGAGAGAAAGAAGTCACCGCTTAATAGACATCTACTCTTGGTAGGTGGGTAGAGTGTGCTTAATAAACATGCTCCAGAGATGGCCTGAGCCCTTGGTTTATTGATTTGTTTCTTATGTGGCCCCAAGTATTGAATACCTCTAATGTCCATTTATGGAAATATGAGACAGAGGCTCAGAATGATCGCATCCCTTGCCTGAGTTCACATGGTTCATAAGTAAGTCTGGGGTAGGGGTTATATTGTAGCAGGTGATACGTGCTAAGGATGTGTGATCTCCTGAAAGTTCATGGCCACAACCTCCCTGGTGGGCAGAGCAGACATTGTGGGCTCTTTCACAGAGATGGGGAGAGGGATACTCAAAGAGGTGAAGTAACTTACTCATGATCACTCTCTGGGGAACTGGGAGAACCATGGAATGCCTGGATGGCAATGTGGAGCCAGGACTGTTGGAATCGTTCCTCTCCCTTGATGTGTCAGGCTTGAGGGAAGCTTAGTGGGGGATACAGGAACCTCTACTAAAAGGCTAATGCTCCAAGGAACCAATTGTTATCAAGGTGATGTCTCTTATGGGAGCAACATTTTCTAATTTCCAAAGCACTTTTGCATCTACTATTTCCTTTAATCTTCCAAACATCCCTCAAATAAGTACTACCATGCCCATTTTGCAGATGAAGAGACTGAGACTCAGCCATTTAGTACAACCTACTCAAGATTATGCTATTAAGAGACTGAGGAGCTAAGGTTCCCATCCACCCAGGTTCTGGCCATTTACATTCAAGGCCAGCTCTTGGTCTTCCAAGTCAGGGACCGCCATTGCTCTTTGATAACCAGCTGGTATTATGCCGACTTTCCTGGGTAGAGGGGCTGCCCTATTATTTTGTAAGCCTGATTGACAAAAGAGTGCTCTTTCCTGACAAATGCAGAGACTCACTTGGGGTCTTACAAAGGACGTGTTGATTCCCTGGGTGGTCACAAGGAGCTCGTGGGACTTGGTCGGCTGCCCTTTGTCTGGATAAGGGCTATCTGGAAATGTCTAGCTAGCTTCCTGCATTGTGCCAGGGCAGCCAGCTACAGTGACAAAAACACATTCAGGCCACGTTCCCTCACACAGTCCATAAGCCTCTTCAACCCAGAGTAGATTTGTTTCTAACATATCTTCGATTTCCTTTCTGCTACAAGATCTAATAGGAGTAAATTCTGAACATAAGTGACTAATAGATTCTTTCATTCTTTTTTGAGATTTGCTAGTGAGAATCTGCATTTGGTATGCAACAGAAGGCGTGTCATCGAGGATTGGAAACATGAAGGCAGAACCCATGAACACGTCTAGCTGTAGATTCCTGGGCAAAGATATTCCCTTCCTAGTTTTTCCCATTTGTGAAAAGAGGGAAAGGTACTTGCTGACATGGGAACTGTTCTGAGTGAAATACAAAATTTCATGTATTTATTGATCATTCCTTTTTTAAAAGCGGAAGTATAGTTGCTTTACAATGTTGTGTTAGTTTCTGCTTGTACAGCAAAACGAACCAGCTATAGGCGTCCTCTTTTTTTGGATTCCCATTTGGATCACCACGGAGCATGGCGCAGAGTTCCCTGCACTATACAATAGGTTCTCTTTGGGTATCTCTTTTATATATAGTAGTGTGTATATGTCAATAAAAAGTGCCATTTAACCCTCATGACAGCTGACAACTCTTGGGCTCAGAGCTTTTGCCCAAAGTCCCGTGAGTAGCGATGGAGGCAAGTTGGGGAGGAAGCATTGGAGTCCGTCCCATTTTGCAGTCTTGTTCTCATGGGGGCCTCCACCACATTCTCTCTGGTTGATGCTGGGTTTGGGCACCATGCGTGCCTGTATCTTGCCTCTCTGATGCCTCTCCCCTGCCCTGTGTCAGGACTTTGTCAGCTGCCACTTGCAAATTGGTTTCATGTCTCCCCAGCCCACTCACCACCTGGCCTCCAGAAGGTGCCTCCCAAGCCACAGTGTGACCCACCCCGCCTCCTGCAGGAGCCCTGCTCTGCTTCTAATTGAGCAGGAACACGCTTCTGAGTGGGGGGTGCTTGAAGCTTCTCTCATGGCCCCTGCTGGCCTTTCCATTTTATAACTTATAATCAACAATTATAGGAAAGGGAGAGAGCAGCTGTGAAATGTTACCTATGAAATGTTCTGCATACACTTTTGCATCTAATTCTCAACATAAAGTAGAATATAGGGTACACTTTCTATAGATGATAGGCTCAGTGAAGTTAAGTAATCACTCAAAGGGTTGGCTCAGTGGTAAAGAAACCTCCTTCCAAGCAGTAGCTGTGAGTTCAATCCCTGGGTTGAGAAGATCCCCTGAAGAAGAATACTCCAATATTCTTGCTTGGGGAATCCCATGGGGTTTTCTATAATCCTGTAAGCCTGGTGGGTTACAGTTCCAGGGGGCCGCAGAGTTGGACACAATTTAGCGACTAAACAACCATACAGCTAATACTCAGCTAAATAGATGCAAGAGATTGGATTAAATCTTCACATTCCCTCGAGAAGAAGACCCAACGCATGCATTCTTCTGAGATAGGGGGTCTAGTTTATAAGGTGAGGGGTGACAGAGGGATGAGAAAGAATCTGGGGAGCCTTGGAGTCCGGGAGGGAGAGAGCACTGTTTGCAGGAACAGCTCAAATCTGGGAGGCAAAGGCTCTGGTGAGAGACCACACCCACCACCAACCCCACCCCACGGGCTTCCTTGTGGCTCAGCTGGGAAAGGATCCACCTGCAATGCGGGATACCTGGGTTTGATCCCTGGGTTGGGAAGATCCCCTGGAGAAGGGAATAGCTACCCACTCCAGTCTTCAGGCCTGGAGAATTCCGTGGACTGTATGGTCCATGGGGTTGCAAAGAATCAGACGCGACTGAGCAACTTTCACTTTCACTCCCCCACTTCCGGGCGCCCCCCCCCCCCCCCCCCCCCACACACACACACACCTCAGTGTTACCACACACCTCTTGTCCTTCCAGGGCTACCTGAGAGGAGTCTCATCTCTAAAAGAGGTGGGCAGGGGTAGGTGGACTGTTTTCAGAGTGTTTTCTGCATCCTCACAGTTTTTTGAGGTCTCGTGAGGGAGCGGGGGTGCTTTGCATCCCTGCAAATGACAACCACTATCTGACCTGGAAGGAGGTTGTTTGCATGAGGAGAGTGGGCCTCAGAGATGGGGAAGTGCTGGAGTGTGGGGCCTGGGGACCTGAGCGGCCAGGAATCCTTAACTGGCTTAACCTCAGTTTCTATATCTGCAAAATGGGGCCAAACACTCCTGGCCCTGTGGCCCTCACACTTCTGCTGGAAGGCTCTAATAGCATGAGATGCTGAGTGTGCCTGGGAAGGCGGAGGGCCAGGCACTCAGAGGCAGGCACATTGGCAGGGAGGGTGCAGGATGCCTGCGGGGAAGCAGCTGGACAAGCATGCCCTGGTGGAGGGGGCTCAGAGGAGCTGAGGCCCATAGTGCCCCGTGAGAGCATTCTGTGCATCAGTTCTCCCATCAGTAAAATGGAATTATGGTGAGCACCCTGCCTATCTCATAGGTACAGGGTTAAAGAGAAAACCAGATATGGACACTGGCTACACACATGCCCGACTGAGGGTGGCCATACAGTATCAGAGAGACCTCAGGTCTATTCTTGGTTCCATCATTCACCAGCGGGGTGACTCAGGGCCTTATTGAGCTCAGCTGTAAAATGGACATGATAAAGGTAATAGCCACCACTTATAAGTGTTATGGCCACACATTCTATCTATACGCAGCAACTGCATGTATGTATGGGTATATATTCATTTAACCTTCCCAACAACTCAATGAATTCAGAGCTATCACATTTCCACATTAGAAATAAGGAAACCAAGGCATGAAAAGGTTGCTTACTTCACACACAGTAGCCAGGGATGGATCTGGGATTCAGACTGGGCAGTCTGGCTGCTCACAGCACTGTGTCACCTAGTTTTTAAGGTGTGGGGGTTGAAAGGTGATAAAGAGTGCAAGACCCCGAGTGCAGTGGGAATCATAGATTTGATTGCTTTTATGCCACTGCTGCTGAATTTTTCTGTGAAGACAGAGCAGATTTTAGAAAAGCATGGACTGCCCCCTGCAAGGCATGGGTAGTGGCCTGAGTTTCAAAATCATATTCTGTCTTCTCTTAAACCATCTTTCATGCTGAAGTATTTCTTTACCACTTAAGGGAAACTGTACTGCTTTTGAAATGGATAGATGACCAAGTTTAGTGTCTATGGTAACCTGGCCTGTCCCAGGGGCGTTTAAAGACCCAGAGAAAAGGGGAGAGAATGTAACGAGACATAGTAGTGACCACATTGCTTCAGGATGCTGTGTGCATGTGATGGTCTGTCGTCAACTCACGTGTACGTGGGTGTGCCTTTCTTACTAAAAGTGTAACAGGATTCGGTGTTCTGTTCCTCCCTTGATGGCTTACTCTACTCACCCATGATGGGGAAAGGTTGTTTAGATGATAACTTATCACAGTGACTCAATGAGACAGGGTCCATATTGGCAAGAAAATTAATTCTAGATGCTTCACTTGCAAAGATTTGGAAGATGGGAGTCAGTTTTCAGGGCAGATGAAAGTCGGGTGAAAACAGGGGAAGACAAGTGAGATGCCTAGAGCACTCTTAGGAACTGGCTCCACCTAAGTGTGATGTCTTCTTGAATTTTGCACCCTACATGCTTTCTGGCCTCCCTCTAGTCCCTGGGTTTTAGCACCACTGGTTATTAGAGACACGGTTTCCTCCCAACACTGAAGATCTTTACGGCTTTAATTTCAAAGAATTCTGGTAGGGTGTACTCTGCCAGGGAAGACAGAAGGGATGAGAAACAAAGGTTGTCTCTGTGTGGACTGTAAGGTGACTCAGTGGACAGGACACTGTCTATGAGACTCTGGTCTCGGTGTGTCTAGATTGGCCAATAATTCTTCCTGGTGATGTTATACTTGCATTCACTCTCATACCTAGCAGGATATCATGGTGATGATCTAGTTGCTAAGTCGTATTCAACTCTTGAGATCCCATGGACTGTAACCTGCCTGGCTTCTCTGTCCATGGGATTCTCTAGGCAAGAATACTGGAGTGGGTTGCCATTTCCTTCTCCAGGGGATCTTTCCAACCCAGGAATCCAACCCAGGTCAGGATATCATGGAAGGGTCTCCAACTAAAGAGAAATAAAATAAAATGAAATGAAATACCCAAGCCACACTTGGCCCTGGCAGTCTCCTGCAAAGGCAACCTGGGCTGTGTGCAGACCAGTCACCTCTGCAGGGTTGGGGTCTTTAAGCCTTGCTCAGGGGAGCACCACTTAGTGATTCCATGAGATGCTTAGTGGGGAGGAGATGAAAGATGAAGAGAAGGTAAAACTTTGAGGTCCTGATGGAAACCTATTCCTTCCATTTTATCAAGTTTTATCCATATGAATTCAGAAGAGTTAATTTACTTACTCCTGTGCTAAGAAAATTGCTGTCTTAAGAGATGTGTGTTAGTTAGTTGCTTAGTCATGTCTGACTCTTTGCAACCCCAAAGACTGTAGCCCACCAGGCCCCTCTGTCCACGGGATTCTCCAGGCAAGAAGACTGGAGTGGGTTGCCGTTTCCTTCTCCAAAAGGAACTATAGAAAGAAAGAAAATGAAGTCACTCAGTCGTGTCTGACCCTTTGTGACCCCATGGACTGCAGCCTACCAGGCTCCTCCATCCATGGAATTTTCCAGGCGAGAGTATTGGAGCAGGTTGCTATTTCCTTCTCCAGTCTTAAGAGATACCTTCCTGATTTCTTCCGAGGACTCCTCTTAGCCTACAGGTAGCCCATTTGCTCTTCATTCGTCTGACCTATTGAGGACAAATGACATTTTCCCCAAGCCATCAGGGGACCAGGTTGTCATAGTCAGACACTTTCCTAAATGTCTCTGGAATAAACATTAAAAATTTGTATTGAGGTAGCTTGGTACAGGGGACAAAGCTCATTCCCCAGTACTAGAAGGTTCCTTCCTTCCTCCTGGACATTGTCTCAGTGCCTGCCCAGGGGCTCTTTCCACTCCAAATGGCCTGAGAAAGCACACCCTGGAGGACTTAGAGCTTCATGGAAAGCAATTCCCTCTGCTTTGCATTCAAGGCTCATTCTGTGTTGGAGTGTCCTGTGTGAGGCCCACCTCTTCTTAGGATGACATGGGGGTGTCCACCCCTTTCAGCAGAGACCCTTTCTATCCATGAGGAAATGACCTTAGAGACCCCTGCAGGGTAATCCTCAGAATACAACCCAGTCAAGTCCACTTTCAAATAGGACGTTCCCCCTTTTACTAGTTAACCATCACCAGGGTGACCATAAATCTGGCTTGCCTGGGACAGTCCTATTTTATGCCTGTTGCCCTGGTGTAATTATTAATAGCTCTCCTTTCATTCCCAGAGTGTCCAATTTGGGGCAATCAATTACATGGTCACCCTAATTACCATGATTCCGATCAGAGACTTCTGGATCCTCAGTGTTGAGCTGATAGGAGGCCCTCCTGCCATGCTCACTGCAGTTGATCTCCTCTTCCAGGCAACTAACTATCAGAATGTTTAGATGTCTGACCCAGCCATGTGCATTGCTAGTCTTTCCCCACACGTTATTCACTTGTTAAGTATTTCCCGCCTACCTACAATGAAATAGAGAGTGTGAAAGACAGGGGGAAGAGGAGGAGCCAAAACAGATAGACAAGTCGTTATACGGAGATTTATGATGTTTCCTAATGTTGAAAGGGCTTCTCTGGTGGTCAGACAGTAAATAATCTGCCTGCCAATGCAGGAGACGTGGGTTTGATTCCTGGGTTGGGAAGATTCCCCCAGAGAAGGGAATGGCTTCCCACTCCAGTATTCTTGCCTGGAGAATTCCATGGACAGAAGACTGTGAACCCAGCAGAGCTGGGCTTGGGTGGAGGGGGAAAATGATGGGAAAATGTGTGTCCAGTATTTCACAGGGTGGACAGACCATCCTGTAATAAGATGATGTTTGAACAAAGGTCTTTGTGAAAGGGCTTCCCAGGTGGATTAGTGGTGAAGGATCCAACTGCCAATGCAGAAGATGTGAATTCCATCCCTGGGTCAGGAAGATCCTCAAGAGTAGGAAATAGCAATCCATTCCAGTATTCTTGTCTGAAAAGTTCAAGGCAAGAGGAGGCTGGCAGGCTACAGTCCATGGGGTTGCAGAGCCAGATACGACTGTAGAACTGAGCACGCATGCACTTTGTGAAATACAGAGAGTAACCCAGGTGGGGAGAAAGCATTCCAAGTCAAAGAAATCACATGTCTAAAAGCCTTAAGAAGGAAGGAACAGCAAGGACACCTATGTGGTTGATGTCAGTGCCAGCCAGAGTGCCACGGATTAGGAGTACCAAGGGCCATTTTTCTCTTTCTTCCCCAAGCCTGGCCTGCACAGGTGCTCACATCTTGATGGCCTTGGTGGATGTTGATTGGTTGGGTTACACATTAATCTGCTTTTCTTGGTCATAGTGGATCTGGGTCAAAACTTCCTAGGACAGCCTGGCTCTAGCCTTGCCAGTGGGACCAGGGTGCCAAACTTTTGTTGTTAGCTTACTGTGGTTCCTAAATGATCTGAAGAACTACCTTTACAGACAGCCATTCATGTGTCAATCTTCCTCAGGGCTGCATGGCATCTTTCAGGAGCTCAGCTCGCTCCACAGAGCTTAGCCAAGTTAGATCTCAGGATGATGACCTCTTCCCTTGATACCATTCAGTATAATTTCATAAAGCCATTTCAGAATGTATGTTCAGAAGTCGAGGAAAGAAGTCCCATATTACCTGTTTGCTCCAGGCTATCAAAATTATATTGTATTCTTCAATTTATTTAAGTAGATATTCTCTGGGCAATATAGATTTTGCCACCAATTGTGTTTCCTTTTTTGTACTGGCAGCCAGGAAGCTCATTGGCAGCCCCAGGGGGCACCAGTAATAACTGGGCAGGAATGATCAGCACACACTCCTATGAATTAACTCACTCCAGGCATCAGTTTATCAATCTACTCTTCCTTTCTTCTGTATTCACTTTTCATCTTAGTAAACCAGTAGGAATCTTTTCGAAGTGACCCAGGTCTTAAATTGGGCTTCCCTGGGGGCTCAGATGGTAAAGAATCTGCCTGCAATGTAGCAGACCTGGGTTCAATTCCTGGGTCGGGAAGATCCCTTGGAGAAGCGAATGGCTTAATCCCTAAGCAAATCAGTTTTTAAGACACCATCATGTATAAATACATTTTAAGCACCTACCAAGTGAAAAGAAGCATGGAAGCAACCTCAATATCCATCAACAGGAATAGATAAAGATGTGGTATGTATATACCATGGAATATTACTCAGCCATAAACCAGAGCAAAATACTGCCATTTGCAGCAACTCGGATGGACCTAGAGATTATCATACTGACTGAAGCAAGTCAGACAGAGAAAGGCAAATATCATATGATATTTCCTGTATGTGGAATCTAAAGAAAAAGGCTACAAATGAATTTATCTACAAAAATGAAATATAGTTACAGATGTAGAAAATAAGCTATGGTTAGCAAGGAGAAAGCAGAGTGAGGGGTAATGGAAAGATTGGGATTAACACATACACACTACTCTATACAGAAAATAGATACCTGATAAGGACCTACTGTATAGCACAGGGAACTCAGTACTCTGTAAATGGTCTATATGGGGAAAGAGTGTATAAAAGTGAATATATGTGTTTTTGTAACTGATTCACTTTGCTACACAGTTGAAACTAACAAATATTGTAAATCAATTGCACCCCAAAAAAACCCTTTTTTAAAAAAGAAAAGAAGCATGTTAGGATCATAGGGGATGGAGGGAACTGAAAAACAAGTGTTTCACAGCACTTGCCCTCCAGCTCAAGTCCGGATTCTATTTGCCCATCAGTTTCTCATGGGTCAGATCTCAGTGAATGCTGCATTCTATAGATCCAAGAAACTGACCCCCAAATTCCATCACTCTAAAGGATTAATTATTTGCATAATTTACTTTGTTCATAATGGTGTTGGACCTAGTACCTACAGAGAGGAAATCGATTTTTAAAAAAGAAGATGGTTGGGTCGTCATTACTTCACCATGTCTGCGTTGGTGTCTTTGTCTTGAGCGTAATTAAGAGCCTTGCTGTGAGTTTTTAAATGTCTGATCCACCATCCCCCACACTTTCACCCAACATGGCCACAAAGGGAGGTTGAGACTCATTCAAACCAGAACTTAGCAGCCTCATACAGTCCTATGCATGAGGGGGGAGGGACCGGGCTTGGAGGGAGAATATATTGAGATCTGCCCTTTGATCGTGTTCAATGCGACTTTGCATTTACCTGAGGGATTAAAAGTTCTCATTGACCAAGGCTCCCGGCTTCCTACTCAGCCTTTGACGGGACAAGTGTTAATTGGACAATATAATGGGGACAATGTTAATTCCCCTCTTAGAGTTCCTTTTCTTGTTCAGTCAAATAGAAAGGCCCTTTTAAACGGCAGAGAGAGGAAGAAAGGAGCTGGTTTATAAGGGTAATAGACTGCACATCTTCCTCATTTGTCTCAGAACAAGTGCAATGGAGTCCGCATAAAGCGGGCCCTAAACAGCGACAGAAAGGGACCGACGCGGTGGTTTGCATGGAATGTCACCCTGGATTTAGGGATGGGGGAAGTATGGCCGGGAGGCTCCCTCTGTTTTTGTAACTGTGGGGGGTGGGGAGCCTGGAGAGGGTAGAAGCCAGGCGACTCAGGGGTGAGGAAGGGCAGGTTGTTGAGGGTAGGAAATGGGGGTGACAAGGGCAGTGGACCCTGGACAGTCAGGAAACCTGGAGGGATCCTGAGCCTTTGGACTGAGCCTGATATTCTCAGACCTAGAAGAGTTCACAACTGTACAGGGCAATGACAGGAAGTGGGGATTCTAGATGCAACAGCTGGCTTTTAGGGGCCTTCTGTAATTAGAAGTTCTTCCCTGTAGCTCAAACGGTAAAGAATCTGCCTGCAATGAAGGAGATCAGGGTTCGATCCCTGGGTTGGAAAGATCCTCTGGAGAAGGGAACAGCAATCCACTCCAGTATTCTCACCTGGAGAATCCCATGGACAGAGAAGACTGGCGGGCTACAATCCACGGGGTAGCAGAGAGGCGGACACGTCTGAGCGACTAACATGTAATGCACATGTAATCAGAATCTTCCTCCTGTTCTATCTTAGAATAGGCTGATTTCAGGGGTCTGTGGGTTCTAAGAATCCCCTTTCTTCCACCTCCCTACTCATAGAAACTAACATTTTCCTCCCAAGTTCCATCTCCTTACACCCTCTTTTTTTTTCTCCTAACAAACTCTTCCTCTTGTTGAACGAGTACTTCTTCTAGCCCCAGTTTTTATGAATGATGACCAGGGTGCATTCAGATTTTCATTTGCTAACTTATTCAGCATTTGGATAGCCTGTTATAGCAGGCTGTTTGTTACAGCAGGTTATGAATAGCAAGTCCTCTGCTGTATCCTCTTGAGTTAGTCACCTCACCTTGCTGCGCGTCACACATGCAGAGATGAGAATAAGTGTCCTGGATTTTAGTCTCCAGGGTTCTCTTTGAGACGCGTGGAGGTAATGGATGTTAAAATGCCTTATAAAACTCTACCATACAGGAAATGAAGTATTCTCCTTGTATTTCTTCACTGGGGAGATGAGTAGGACGTGTAAAAAATGATAAGCAACAAAACTAAGACCATCTTTATCCAGGGACAAGCTTGCCAGGCACAGCCAGTGTGCAGTGCAGAGGAATACTGGCCCGAATTATCAGAGCAGGCTGCGGTTGTTGGAGACCATCACCAGGCCCTTTCTGGCATCCGGTCTTCCTGTCAGCAAACCAACAGGTGGAAGTATCTTATTGATGGCTCAGCAGCTTTACAGCTCAAGCTTCTACAATCCTACTTGGATGGGCCTCTTTCCAGGTTGTTTTGCACATTTTATAATCACACAAGTTTGGTATAATTTGAGAACTCTCAACAGGAAAGGAATCTGCAACTATCAACTCACTTAAACATTCTTTTGTTTTTAGAATTGATTAAGCAAACACAAGTAGTTGACTACCCATATTTAAGACCAACCCTGGAGAAACTCCTGGACTTGTGAGGTGTCTCATTTCATGGTGAGACAGCAGAAAAAGACAGCCAAGCTTGACTCATATTACTGTGGAGTTCTTTCTGTCAAGTAGTAATGGGGCTGTGCCTGCTATTTACATGCTGTTTCCTAGTTCAGCACCCTCCTGTTGGAAGCCTGCAAACTACATGTGTTAGTTTCCCTCATAGGGGGAAGTTCTGTCCTTCTGCCAGTAGGAGGCACTGGTGGGAGCCTGACAAGAAGGTGCGGTGGCTCCAACAAGGTGGCAGCTGCTACTGGCTCTTGCAGTGGCAATGGGAGTGGAACGGATTTTGAGTTCCAGCTGGCTGGCAGGAATAAGCATCCTTTCTCCAGAAGCTGCAGCTCTGGTTGAGAAGACACTCCTCTGGTTGACTCAGAACCAACTGAGACAGGATCTGCAAGAACTCAGCTGCAGGAATAGACTTCAAAGCCTTGGTCTGGGGATGGGTGAGCAGCACTGCCCGTCTAAATGTTCCTCCCTATTCTTTTCAGTTCCACTATGACAGTGAAAGAGGAGAGTGAAAAAGTTGGCTTAAAGCTCAACATTCAGAAAACTAAGATCATGGCATCTGGTCCCATCACTTCATGGGAAATAGATGGGGAAACAGTGGAAACAGTGACAGACTTTATATTTTTGGGTTGCAAAATCACTGCAGATGGTGACTGCAGCCATGAAATTAAAAGATGCTTACTCCTTGGAAGAAAACTTATGACCAATCTAGATAGCACATTAAAAAGTAGAGACATTACTTTGTCAACAAAGGTCCGTCTAGTCAAGGCTATGGTTTTTCCAGTAGTCATGTATGAATGTGAAAGTTGGACTATAAAGAAAGCTGACTGCTGAAGTATTGATGTTTTGAACTCTTGAGAGTCCCTCGGACTGCAAGGAGATCCAACCAGTCCATCCTAAAGGAGACCAGTCCTGGGTGTTCATTGGAAGGATTGAGGCTGAAGCTGAAACTCCAGTACTTTGGTCACCTTATGCAAAGAGCTGACTCATTGGAAAAGACCCTGATGCTGGGAGGGATTGGGGGCAGGAGGAGAAGGGGACGACAGAGGATGAGATGGCTGGATGGCATCACTGACTCAATGGACATGAGTTTGATTAAACTCTGGGAGTTGGTGATGGACAGGGAGGCCTGGTGTGCTGCAGTCCATGGGGTCACAAAGAGTCGGACATGAATGAATGACTGAACTGAACTGAACTTCCTCTTTTTAGTTTCCCTTCTTTCTCTTATTTGGTCTTCCAGCCCTTCTAGCTCCTTTGTAGTCAATTTCCCATATTAAATTCCCTCTGCTTGAAACACCAGAAAAAATTATTATTATTTTTTTAACCAATACAAAGACTGTGCAAGAATTTTTGTTCATGATTCTACTGGGGCTGGAAAGGGAATAATTCCTGCTTAAATGTGAAAAGGGCTTCCCAGTTGGTGCTAGTGGTAAAGAATCTGCCTGCCAATGCAGGAGATGCAGGAGATACAGGTTTGATCCCTGGGTTGGGAAGATCCCCTGGAGGAGGAAATGGCAACCCACTCCAGTATTCTTGCCTGGAAAATTCCACGGGCAGAGGATCCTAGTGGGCTACAGTCCATGAGGCGGCAAAGAGTCGTATACGACTGAGCACAAACGCGAAAAGCTTAGTTAATGTTGCTTCTTGCTGAAACTGGAAGCAGTTCCCTCTACCTCTCTGAGTCTCTGTTTTTACGTTTCTGAAAAGCACATAAAAAGTTCAGGTTGGCATTCCTCATGGGGGTGAATTGTTGCTCACAAACAGACCAGCCTGATGCGATCAGCCACTGTCTTGGTGCTGTGTAGCCAGGGCATCTGGGTGCACTTGGATCTAACATTTTTTCCCATCAACTCATCTTTGTGCATCTGCTCCATCATCCAGCATCCGGCCTTGGATGGGGCTCTTCTTGCTCTGAGCTGAAAGCTGCACACTCCAGACTCACCAGTCCTTAAATATTTTATAGTAGACTGGCTGGAGATTAATATTTTATCACAGACTCCTTGGCACTTAAATATTTAATCACTGATGTGACTGATGAGCAATGAATCAGCATCCGGAAAACTTTTGGTTTCTTGTACCAGTTTTAAAGAATCTTTGGTTCTGGTTTCAGAGGACAGAGGGACCAGAGGCAAGTCTATTTATACACCAAGTTTAATATTTTTAAGGGCTCAGAAAATGGCTTCAGTACCAATCTGAGGCTCTGGATCAGAGAATCTCATCCACAAAGACCATAAGCAAGTTGGAAATAACCCTAGTTTGAGAAGAATTGTCTAAAGTGATAGTACTTATATCAGTTTAGAAATCCTAAGAAAATACAAGTGCTGTGTATGAGGAAGAAATAGCTTTAGAGGCATGAAAAGGGAGCTGAGGGTAGGAAATTGGAAGCCTTTATCTTTTCAGTGGTGATCTGGAGTATTATGTGCAAAGAAATTCTAAGGAAAAAGAAAAATTTTGAATATGAACAGTCGGTGCTTAAAGCAGGACAAAATGGAAGTTGGACGAATTCATGGAACTCCATGTTTAAAAAGTAAAGATAAAAAAATAATAAAAAGTAAAGATAGTAAAAGCTTCTTGAGTTGGAACTCAAGGAAACTACTGGTGTCCATATGCTAAAAATGGACAGAATGAAAATGAAAGCTCTTTCTAGAATTTAGCCTTAAGGAATTTTGTTTCTGCCACCCCAAAGCTATCACCTCCATTCTTCTTTATTGTTAGAAGACCGCCGAATTCATTTGGGGTTTCACTCTCTCATGTGCTTAGAGGAGGGGCACCATTCTATCTCCAAGGGTGACTGTCTAAACTGCCCATTGAAATTTTATTCCCCCTTTTGTCACTGCTTCAGTCACGGGTATGAAAAGCAATCCTAGTCAATATGGTATGAAGGGAAATTGGGGCAGCTGGTCAAGGGGCTTCTGTGAAAAATATTGCTCAGTGATGAAAAAGACACAGGATGAAGAGCAACCTGCTTGCCTTTGCATGCGGTTGTATGACATTCAGGGCTAGAGATCTTGCCATCATGGTAAGAAGATAAAGACCAAAGCTAAAGATGAAAAGGAAGAAAAATGGAAGCCCCAGGCCCTAGGACCACTAAGGTGACCAAATCTGGAAGCATTTTATCAGTAAGCTTCTTATGATATGTTTAAGCTGCTTTTGTTATTTTACTATATATTGGTATCTCAGATGGTAAAGAATCTGCCTGACCCCGAGTTTAATCCATGAGTCGGGAAGATGCCCCGGAGAAGGGAATGGCAACCCACTCCAATATTCTTGCCTGGAGAATTCCATGGACAGAGGAGCCGGGCGGGCTACAGTCCTTGGGGTTGCAAAGAGTTGAACATAACTGAGCAACTAACACTTCACTTCAGTTCAAGCTGCTTTTAGTTGAATGTTTTGTTGCTTAAAGGCAGGAGCATCCTAATTAATGTACCATGTTAACAGTGGAGGTAGAGTCAATGTTAGTGAGATAAAAGTAAAAGAATAATTAGAAACTTTCCACACTCATCTGACTGGCTCATAATCAAGGCTGATACACAGTGACCTGTGATGAAAGTGTGGAGTCTCAGGACCTCTCCCACATATCCAGGGTACATGGAGATCTAACTTGCTCCATCATTCCCGGGAACAAGTTAGCAACATCTGGTAGCATAGAGATGCACATGATCCATCATCTAGCAGTTCTCCCCTTTGGCAAATACTTAGAGGTCCACTTGTACACATATGGAGAGAAAAATGTATGATAATGTTTATAGCAGCATTTTTGTAACAGAGGAAGTTGGAGACATATCCCAGTGACCATCATCTTGAGAACCATTACATCACTTCTGCAGATCCTGGTCCAATGGGTAAATTACAGCTACATATATGAACATAATTAAGTATCTTAAAGGCTTCCCTGGTGGCTCAGCGGTGAAGAATCCACCTGCAGTGCAGAAGAGGCAGGTTCAATTCCTGAGTTGGGAAGATCCCCTGGAGAAGGAAATGGCAACCCACTCCAATATTCTTGCCTGGGGAATCCCCATGGACAGATGAGCCTGGAGGGCTACAGTCCATGGGGTCATAAGAGTGGGACATGACTTAGCGACTGAACCACCACCACAAATATCAAAAGTAGAATTTAGAGTAAAAAAAATTAGCATTTTTCAGAGGGATATATAAATTTTCCTATGAAATTTAAAAAGACAAACAGTATGATGTAGTAAAAATGTAAAGAAATGTGTTGGAATGATAAGGAGGGTGTTTAAAACAGTGGCTTCCTTTGAGGAAATGGAGTGGGGGAAGGGTATACAGATTGTTCAATTGGATTTAAATGATTTTCTTTCCAAAGCAGGAGTGTGAGGAGATGGGTGGCCATTGCATTATCATCTATTCTTGTTTGTATGTCTGGAATATTTTATGAAAATATTTCTTGAGACTGAGATTATGGGCTAGAATCAATGAAGTGAAAGTTGACACAGATGAATATATGGCCCTGAATCAGTTCTCCAGTGTAAGTTTTTTAAAGTCTGGTGGTGGTACATGGACTAACAGTAGTTTATATGAAAAAGAGCCAGAGGGTTTTTGTTTTATTTTTACCATGAGATTATTGTAAACCAACAGGGTGATGTAATTTCCAAATAAGTATGTGTAACTTGGGTTGTAACAGTAGAATTACAGTGAGAACTTTAAAGGAAATGAGAGCCCAGCTTTATTTATTTTTCATTTTTTTATTGAATGAAAATTTCTTTGAATTCTATAGTGCTTTATAATTTTCAGAAGTTTCACACACATGATTTCATATAATCGCCTAAAAACTCCCCCCTTTTTTATCCCCTACCACTGTGTTGTCCCTCCACTCTCCCCACATATAACCACTAGTTTGTTTTCTCTATATTTGTGAACCTGCTTTTGTGTTTTATTCACTAGTTTGTTGTATTTTTAAAATTCCACATTTAAGTGATATCATACAGTATTTGTGTTTGTCTCTCTGGCTTATTTCACTTAGCATAATGTCCTCCAAGTCCATCCATGTAGCTGCAAATGGCATTATTTCATTCTCTTTTCATCCCGTTATGTATATACACACCACATCTTCTTTATCCATTCATCTGTTGGAGTCCACCTTTATACACTGGCCAGATCTAGCCTAGAGGATGGGTCTGAGAAATGACTTGCAAGCTCACTTTCATGGCTGTTGGCAGGAGAATCCAGTTTTTACCATATGAGTCTCTGCTTGGGGTTTCTTATCACCTGGCTTTCTTAAGAGCAAGAAATGCAGAAGCAAGAGGACAACAGAGCCATAGAGCAAGAGGAATGGAAACTGTAGTGTCTCACAACCTAATCTTGAAAGTGAGATGCCGTCACTTTTGCCATAGTCTACTGGTCACGCAGATCAACCTTGATTCAAAGCATAAGATGTCAATACCAGGAGGCAGCACTGGGGGTTGGAACTTTAATTGCAAGCATAAAAATGCAAATTCACTCCAGAAAGATTTGTATCTGGGCATAAGGAACATTAATATTTCTCCCTTCATTCAAGATGCTCTTATGAAGCATGTCATTTGTGCCAGTCACTGTTCTAGGTGCTGAAAATTCCACGAGGAGCAACACATTCAAGTTCCTGATTTCAGAGATTTTTTACATTTCAGTGAGAAAGATAGAAAATGAACAAATCTATTAAAAATGGTTTGTTTGCTTCCAATTCAATTTTCTTTACAATAACTCCTGGGGACAGTGTTATTACCAGTGTCCTATTTTTGATTTGAGGACGTCAAGTCTCAGGGAGGTGATGGGGTTACCTAGAATGCCACTTAGTAAGACCTGGGGCTGGGGTTTGAACCCAGGTCTTCTTCCTCTTTCCCAAACCAAAGCAGATCACTTTGGGGTGGTTCAGTCAACCATAAGAAGAAGCTCTGCAAGTTGGAGCTATACTTTAGAACATCTCTTCAAGGCCTACTACAGAACAAGTCCTAATTTCTGCTAGACTGTGAGCTCCTAGAGGACAGGCCTGATGCTTTCTTAGTCCCTGCAACCCCTTGACATCCAGATATTGTAAAAGGAACTGGCCCCCAGCCCTTAGCACATTCCTTCTTTGGTTCCCTTCTGCCTGTGACCCACTCCCTCCATTGGAGTCAGTTCCTTTGAGGGAGACTATTCTCTGGAAGTTTTGCTGGGGCTTCCCAGGTGGCGCTAGTGGTAAAGAACCCGCCAGCCACTGCAGGGATCGCAGGTTTGATCCCTGGGTTGGAAAGATCCCCTGGGGAAGGGCATGGCAACCCACTCCAGTATTCTTGCCTGGAGAGTCCCCATGGACAGAGGAGCCTGGTGGGCTACAGTCCATAGGGCTGCACAGAGTTGAACATGACTAAAGCGACTTAGCTTGCATGTACCATGCAACTCTGGACAGAGCCTAGCAGACTCAATGTTGGGGAGCTGTGGATGGAGGAATGAGGAACAGCCTCATTTTCAACAAGGGCACTTTGAGAGAGAAACGTGCTGGTTGTTGGTCACAAAAGTGGGTACTCAGAACTGATGTGCTTTCACATGTGTTATCTCACTTTTCTCTTTGTGGTCTGAAAGAGAAAAACAAATATTAACGCATAACAGTGGAGTCTGACAAAACTGCTATAGACAATCTAGTTTACACAGCAAAAGTAGAGACACAGACATAGAGAACAAATGTAAGGATACTGAGGGGGAAAGAGGGAGGATGGGATGAATTGGGAGATTGGGACTGATACATATACACTATTGATACTGTGTATAAAATACAGCTAATGAGAACCTACTGCATAGCACCGGGAACTCTACTCAACACTCTGTGGTGATATTAATTGGGAAGAAAATCCAAAAAAAAGGGGGATATATGCATACATATAGCTGATGCACTTTGCTGTACACCAGAAACTAACACAACTTTGTAAAGCAACTGTACTCTAATAAAAAAGCTTTTAAAATAAATTAAAATCATTCCATCACTTTGAAAACACACAAGCCAAAAACAGACTCATGAAGTAGGCAGGATGGAGCTTATGGACCAGTTACAGACAAAGACACTAAGATTCAGAGACAGAAACCGCTTTTCCTACTGTCTCAGAGTTGCAACTAGAGGAGTGAGGGTTTTCTGACTTTTCCTCTCTGCCCCTCTTCTGTGGCTGTCCCTAGATTACGTTCTGCTCAATAAAATGCCACATGGTCTACAGCGATGCTTTCACATGTAGACCACCTAAGGATCTTACTCACTTGCCAATTCTGATTCTATAGGTCTGGGATAGTTCCTAAGATTCTGCCATTTCTTTTCTTTCTAAAAATAATTAATTTTTTAAAATTGAAGTGTAAGTTGATTTGCAATGTTTCAGGTACACAGTAAAGTGGCTCAGTTCTGTATGTATATATAATATATATATGTAAAGAAACATATGTAATATATAAATCAATTTTATATATATTTATTTTCATGTTCTTTTCCATTTTAGGCTATTACAAGCTATTGAACCTAGTTCCCTGTACTATACAATAGGTCCTTGTTGTTTATCTATTTTATATATAGTAGGGTGTATTTGTTAATCCCAAACTCCTAATTTATCCCTCCCCCTCCTTTCCCCTTTGGGAAACAACCATAAGCTTTTCTATTTCTATGAGTCTATTTCTCTTTTCTTAATAAGTTCATTTGCATTATTGTTTTAAATTCCACATAGAAGCAATTATCATATATTTGATTTTCTCCATCTGACTTAATTCACTTAGGATGATAATCTCTACATCCATCCATGTTGCTGTAAATGATATTATTTCATTATTTTTTTAAAGTTGAGTAAGGGCTTCCCTGGTGGCTCAGAGGTTAAAGCGTCTGCCTCCAATGTTGGAGACCCAGGTTCGATCCCTGGGTTGGGAAGATCCTCTGGAGAAGGAAATGGCAACCCACTCCAGTATTCTTGCCTGGAGAATCCCATGGATGGAGAAGCCTGGTAGGCTATAATCCACGGGGTCGTAAAGAGTCGGACATGACTGAGCGACTTCACTTCACTTCACTTCACTTCAGTATTCCAGTTTGTGTGTGTGTATGCATATATATATATATATGCATATATATATATATACATATATATATATGAATGTACTTATATATACACCATGAGATTCTGCATTTCTAACAGGCTTCTAGGGAATGCCCAACTGTTCCACAGAACACACTTGGAGTCATAAGAGCCTTTCTGTCCTGTTTCCATACTTCAGAACCCCAAAAGTGAAAGTGAAAGTGGCTCAATCACTTCCAACCTTTTATGACCCCATGGACTATACAGTCTATGCAATTCTCCAGACCAGAATACTGGAGTGGGTAGCTGTTCCCTTCTCCAGGGGATCTTCCCGACCCAGGAATTGAACCGGGGTCTCCAGTACTGCAGGCAGATTCTTTACCAACTGAGCTATCAGGGAAGCCCTCAGAACTCCAAACACCCTTTAAAACACAGCCTGATGACCCAGGAAGACTCCCTGACGTCTCCTGGTGGAAGTGCCTCTTCTCACTGAACGACTTCCCCGGGGACCTGCTCCCTTCTGAAGCACCAGGTATAGCTCCTTGCGCTAAAGTGACCTGGGATCACAAAGGCTCCTCCCTGGGCTTGGCTCACATGGGGCTGGACTCACAGTGCCTCTGAATTTATTTATTGTTTTTTCATGGATCTCTTCTCAAGTGTAGGTAGTTATCCGTGGTGAGAAAGTGGATGTTGGGGTGCACTGCTGCCCTGAATATCTTAATTCTACAGTTCTTTTCTGTGGGGACAGTTCATTGGCTGATATAATCTTACACTAATACTGTTAAGGCCGTGCTTTTGGTTTTTTTGGCTACTCTTAAGTTTTAATTGATCAGACAGCTGACAAACAGGTAGTGGGCTGTAAGCGGTCATATAATCTTCATCACTGGCAAATTTTGAGGCAGGTGCAGCTGACCTCTACTTAGGGAAAAATCTCTTCTCCAAAAATGTAACACTTAGATGTATGTGGAATGACTTCCCTGGCCCAGGCTCTGGTCTGCAGCAGACACAAGCTTCTCGGGAGCAAACACCAGCTGATATTTACATCTAACTCTCCATGATCTAGAACATGTAGACAGATTCAATACATGCTCAAGTACCAATTGTGCTGGGCCATGTACCTACATTATTACTTTGAAAAAACCCAGGAAAGCATTCTAACACATCCCCAGAGAATCTCAATTTTTTTGAGGCTCACTCTTTTGAAAGTTTAGGATCAGTCAGTCTTCTAGGTAAGGAAGTTGATTTTCCCTTTTTACTGGACAGATGGGCACACAGAAGCTCCTGGGAGTTCATTAACCCCGCCCTGACATTTTTGTAGTACTGGCTTTGTCATACAGTGGATCTTGGAACACGTCCAAAATATACTTAGACATACTTCTCCAGGAGAAAAGCTTTTACACTTCAGAAACGCGCGCGCGCGCACACACACACACACACACACACACAAGCACACACTCTTAATTTGAGGTTGAATTTTTCTGCCCTAATTAGCTGCGTCTTTGAGCTTCAAGAGCTGGTTTTACTGTGGTTATTAACGAGGCCAATCTCTGATCGCTGGCCTTTTTCAAAAGCATTCCAGTCTGCTAAACAGTGGCCTTTCATGATTTACAAGTTTGGACTCTTTGGGGGTTTTCAACAATTAAGGTGCTAACTTTTCGCACTCGCATGGTCTCCAAACTTCTTAATCACAAAACCTTGGACGTGGGTTGCGGCTTGGTGCTCCTGTTGGTTGCTCTTACATATGGCAGGGTTCATCATCCAGTCCAGTGGGCATCATTTCCAGAGAGGATGCTGGCAGGAAGACATGGGCGCTGCTCATCAGCGTGAAGTCATGGCCTAGAGTGAGTGTTGTCAGACAGTGGCTCCAAAAGACAGGAGAGTAAACAACCCCTGCCTTGAACTTAGCATGTCACTGTTTTCAAAGCACTTACAAACTTGAAGACTCGCTTGACTGTTACAACAAGGCTGTCCAATGCGCAGACAAATGCCATTATTACCGAACGGGCAGAGGGAAGACGAGAGAAGTGAAGTGACATGCCTGAAAACACACAGTCAGTGGCAGAACTGGGACTCAAGAGTGCCCTGCTTCCTAGTCTGTAGCTCATTCCAAAAGGTGTGTCAATTCCTTCAGTCTAAAACTGCATCCCTTTCTTGGTGAAAATATAAAACACTGGCTTAGAACTTTTTTTTTTTTTAACATAATCAGTGGACTGCATTCTACTTCCACAGGATATTTATAGATGCTTCCGAGAGCCTCTGGTCCTGTTTCATCTACTGATGTCCTGATGCTCAACACCAGTTAAAAAGTTCAAAGACATCTTTTTCTTCACAGAAGAAACTTATTGCTCATTAGTATTAAACAGCAAATGTGTAGACAACATGTTATAGGAATACGGAAAATAAAAAGGGGTGACTACATTTCAACTACAGAAATCCCAGACTGTGTATGGAATGTAGGCTGGGTTATGTTTTATCAAGAGAGAGAAACAGCTGGAAGTCCACTGTTGTGTGATTTTTATTTATTTGAAATGAAGCAGATGAAGATGACTCCGATGCTATAAAGTACTGAATTCATTTTAGCTGAATTAGATATTTATTTATCTATGTTGTTTTTCTACCATGATCATAGTTACCAGTGGCTTTCAAGTTCTCAATACACTTGGATAAGTGTTGTGAACTTGCTAAAGAGTGTCATTCCTGGACATGTGAAAGAGGATGTCTGGGCATTTAATGTGAATTCTTCATACCTCCTCAAATTCACCTCCAAAGCATCCTCATATCTACCTGCTTCTCACTGAACTCAGCTGGCCCAAGTCTCCATCATTTCTTGCCCAGGGAATTGAAAACAGCCTCCCCAGGAGTCCACCTGCTCCCACTGGGCTTGGTCAAGCCATTCTCCACGTATCAACCAAAGCCATCTTCCAAGTCACCCTCTTGTTTAACACCTAGCAGTGGCCTCCTGTTACATTCACAAGAAAACCCAACCCCTTGCTGGAGCCTGGGAAATTCCCTGTGATCTAGTCTCTGTCCATCTGACATCCTCACCTCCCTCCTCTTGAACCCCCAGCACCACTCACAGCTCCTGGAGTGTGGCCATCTCATTCCTACTCCAGGCTTGCTCTGGCCTTCCATGAACTGTCCTTAGATCACTGCTGGGCTAGGTCCTCCTGACCACGCAGACCTCTGTGACCTTCTTAGAGTGGCCTTCTCTGATCACACTGTTGGGAGCAACCCCACATCACACCTTGTTCCAGGCACACTTATCAGATTACCCTGTCGTTTCTTTCTACAGAGCACTTACCCTCTCTTGAAGATACCTTCTTCATTGTCTTTGTCTTCCCACTGGAATGTAGGCACCAAGAAAGCAGGAAAATGGCTTTTTAAATTCACTTTGGGATCACCAGTGCCTAAAACAGAAGCTAGCATAGGGCAGGTGTTCAATCAATGTCTGTGACCCGGTGAAACTCGGACAAAGGTAAGAACAAAGATGGAGCATGTTGTCAAGCCTCTCCTGTCTGTGAGGTCTCTATCCATGACTTGTCTGTGGGGTCTCTTTCACCTTTTTAATCTTTCATCCTCCAATAATGAGGAGCTCGCTGGGCACAGAGGAATAAACTGAGTCTCAGAGAAACTTACTAATGTGTTTAAAGATGTGCAATTATTAACTAACCCATAGAAAGAAATATTGAGGTAAGTGACACTCCAAAGCTCATGGCTCTTCCACTGCACCATACAGCAATATTTGTTTTGTTCTGGTTTTTTTTTTTCTCTTTGTTTTTGGCATGCAGGATCTTCTTAGTTGCCCTGGCCAGGTGTTGAACCCTCTCTCCCTGTAGAGGAAGTTCGGAGTTTTAACCACTGGACCACTAGGGAAGTCCTCAGCATCATTTCTAATGTACAAGGTAGCCAGGCATCAGGTGCCTCCACCCCTCAGTAGCATGTAGTGGTTAGAACTCGTTAATAGCGTATGTGTAAAGTAGAAATGTTATTTGTTATTTGGAGGAGGATGGCCAAGGATGCATAATTCATGCAAATAAACCATAAGAATAAGATTTCATAAGAATTCATACCCAGTGTTATAGGTTAAATTTTGCTCCTCTCACTGGCCTAGATGTGTTGATGACCTAGTCCCAGTACCTCGAAATACAACCTTATTTGTAAATAAGGTCATCGCAGATATGATTAGTTAGGATAACACAAGGTCACCCTGGAGTAGGCTAGCTCTATAATCCTATATGACTGGTATCTTTCTAAGAAGAGGGACATTCAGACCTGGAAACACACAAGGAAGACCGCCGTGGGAAGACACAGACAGAGATGTGAGCGATGCTGCCACAGACCAAGGAACACCTGCGGTTACACCTGTGGCTACACCTGGGGCTGGAAGTGGGAACAGCGGATCCTCTCCCGGAGGCCTTGGAGGAAGTGTGGCCCCACTGGGGCCTCTAGAAATCTGAAGCAGTGAGTTTCTGTTGTTTTAAACCACACAGTTTGCAATAATATATTATGGCAGCCCTCAGAAACTAATACACCTGGAAATCAAAGTCCTGGGAGAAATGTCACTACTGGCTGCTCTGATTCTTCTAGGTAACCCAGGTAATTCACACGAAATAAATGAACAAGAGAAAAGGGAGACAAGAAAGGAATGGTCCATTGTGTGCCAGTCTCATATCCGGTGTGCTCAAAGAGGAGTCGTTCCTGGGCAATTCTGCTAGATTTGGAAAACTGTGAAGAATGTAACACAGCCATCTGTAGGAGCCATATTCACTGGTGCTGGCTCACTGGACTTTGGGCCCAGAATGGTTTTACCATCTCCCTTTAGTGTGGCCAAATTGCAGACCTCTATGTGTAGTTTTTCTTTCTTTTTTCAAAAATAATTTTGCTTATTTATTTATTTTTGGCTGTGCTGTGTCTTCGTTGTTGCTCGGGCTTTTCTCTTTTTTTTTTTTTTGGCAAGCAGGGGCTGCTCTCTAGTTGTGCTGGCTTTTCTTGTCGGAGAGCATGAGCTCTCGGGCATGCGGGCTTCAGTGGTTGCCAATGCCGGTCTCAAGAGCAGAGGCTCAGTAGCTGAGGAGGGCAGGCTTAGTTGCAGCATGTGGAATCTTCTGGGATCAGGGATCAAACGCATGTCCCCTGCATTGGCAGACTCATCCTTTACCAGGAGCCACCATGGAAGCCCCTGTAGTTTTTCGTGTTTGATACGGTCCACCTTTACACTTGCTTGTCTAGTTGCTCCAGTGTGGCTTTTGCCTCTATCATGCCTCCAAGTTATCCAAATCACTAAGCCAAAGCCAACCATTTTCTTAATTTTCTTCCAGTCTTTTTTCTATGAATATATACGACCAGGTTTACATAGCATATATACTTTTATATTTATGGAACCATTTCCATACTAAAGGATCTATGCAATTTCTATTTTCAATTAATGTATCATTTATCTACTTTTTCCTTATAAGTGGCACTCTGATAAACATGCTTATGCATATAAACGTGTCTGTCTTTCAGACTGGGCATATTCTTGGAAAAGGATTTCAAGGAACAAAGGGCATGATGAATTTTAAACTTTTTCTGCAAATGCTAGCCATTCTACTGGTGCTTGAATCTAGGCAACAAAACTGTGGTTTTGGTCAAAATATGGCCGTAACATCTATTTGTTAAATGAAGTGAAACTGACCTTCAAGAAAAGACTCATATCTTATACTATATAGTGTATAATATATAATGTATATATTTAACCTTTGTCCAGCAGTAATAATAGGGCTTCCCAGGTGACTCAATGGTGAAGACTGCCTGCCAAGCAAGAGATTCAGGTTGGATCCCTGGGTTGGGAAGATTCCCTGGAGAAGGAAATGGCAACTCACTCCAGTATTCTTGCCTGGAGAATCCCGTGGACAGAGGATCCTGGCAGGCTACAGTCCATGGAGTCTCAAAAAGAGTCAGCCATGACTTAGTGACTAAAACCAGCAGTGATAGTGATATTTTGAACACATTCCCTGGAGTTGGGAAGGATCATGTTCATTACCAGATTACATAAACCTGGAATTATTCATTTTGAGATGCATTGGGATCTTTGGATGATGTAGCTATCCTTTATAATAATGTAAAACGCGTTGTTCCTATATCCTTGTCTTTCTTTTCTAATCTTTCTCATCATACTCATCACTTCCAAACCTCCAAATTCTTTCACTCCACCTCTTTAACTTTTCCTTTCACCCCTTCCTTTTCTTCCATCTATTGTGATAACAACATGGACTTCTGAGGGCACAGGCTGTATTCTGACTGCCACAATGTTTGGGCTAATTTCTCAAAAAAAAAAAAAAAAAAGACAAAATCAGATCTTTCCCATAGAACAGATCGGCACTCTGCGGGGCTCTGAATCTGAGACTGAATAAGAACTTGCACTTTTTTGTAGTTTTTCCTTGTCCTCCCCAGCAAGTAGGCCTTGTCGTCTTTGTCCCTAGTTCACTCTGCTATTGTCCAGGTGGGGCCGAGGGGCTGCACGGGTGTGTGCAGAGGAATTATTTTTCTCAGAAAGATTTCTGAAAGCTGTGTCCTTCACACTGTACAGAAGTCATCCATCCATCCCTTCTTTCAAGAACATTTCATATGTGTAGGTAATTTGCCAGCATCCAATCTGGGCGATGAGACATGAATGAGAAAGACCAGTCATGCCCTCAGGGAGCCTGCAATCTAGTGAGAAGCAGAGAGTCTTGTAATGGAGAGAAATGGGATAGAAAGCTGCCCAGGGCAGAGGAAATCAGGGTGAGATCTTGGAGGAGTTGGCACAGGGAAGGGGGAGTTCCCCAGACGGTGGGGATCCCCAGACAAAGAAGAGCAGTCGGGTTCTCTGACATCTGTCATGTGTGCCCCTGGGCTGAATCAGTTCAAACACAGATTCTCAGCCCCTCATTCAGAAGTCCTGCCCAGGGTCTTCAGAGCAAAACTTCAGAGAGTTGCAGAGAAGACTCAAAGGAGCCCCGGACTAGGAGTCCGAGAGCCCTGGGTGACAAGTTCAGCTTTGCTAGCCTCAAACATTTCCTGGAATCTCAGAGCCTCAGTTTCATCCTCTGTAAAATGGTACCCATAACCATTACCTGGGGGGCTTCCCTGGTGGCTCAGTGGTAGAGAATTCGCCTGCCAATGCAGGAGATGCAGGTTCGATCCCTGGGTCTGGAAGATCCCCTGGAGAAGGAAATGGCAACCCACTCCAGTACTCTTGCCTAGAGAATCCCATAGATAGAGTGGCCTGGTGAGTTACAGTCCATAGGGTTGTGAAAGAGTCAGACATGACTTGGGTACTATACAACAATGCTTACCTGGGAGTGTGAGGCCTGAGCGGGAGGGCACATGCCTGAGGAGCTCAATGCCTCTCGTATTGTGCTCACCCTGGGCTGATTTTCAAAGCTGCACTTCTGAACACCGCCCAAGGGGTGGGTGGCAACACGTAATCCCGCCCCCTGTGAACTGGTGACCTCCCTGGCCACGGAAGCAGACAGGTCATTTAAAAAATGTAATTTTCGCATTGACATTCTTCATGCTAAGCCCGGGGGCAGGCATGTCCATTCTGCTCCGGGAGAGCTCGGGGGCAGTAACCCAGAAAGAGGCGGCAGCCCGCACTTTGCCATTCTGCGCCTGGGCTGCTGACAAAAGAATTGTGCAAATGAACCTTTAAATCCGTAAATAGTGCCCCCACAATGCCGGGAAGAATGCAGCGGCGACAAAGGGCAATATTCACAGTTTATCTCAGGGTGATGGATCTGAATGGACGCATGAACACGGGTTTGTTAGAGAAAGCGCGGGCCACAGCCCCCCGCCGGGAACCCAGTGGCCGCAGTCTGCAGTGCAAACAGTCAGTCTAAATCCCGAACAATTAGGGGAAACCAAGCTGCCATTATCTGAACTTCAACTTGTTCTCATGATTGATATGGGAAATGAAAAGTTGTACACGGCTCGGGAAAGGCGCTGTGGGCCTTCACCGCACGCAGGGCCTCGGAGAAGGTGCAGAATGTATATTTCATACCCGCGGCAGGAGTGGCCTGCACGCCGCCCAGGTCAGGGCAGGGACGGGAGCAGCTGAGTGCGGCTGATCAACCTCGTGTGGGATCCAGTCTCTGACCAAATATCCCTCCTCCGTCTGAGGTCTCTGAAAATCCCCACTCGGTGACCTCAGAGAGGTCGGTTGGGCTGTTGCTTCTTTTCCTTTTAGTTTCCAGTTTCTCAGCCCAGAGAGGGAGTTCCACTGTGCTTGCTAAGCCTGAAGTGAGCCCAGTACTATGGGAGAGGGACGTGGCCCAAAGAGGAGGAAGCATTTGAACTGGGCCTCCAGGGGTGATGGGATTCGAGAGGTAATTAGAAGGAGAAAGACCTCATTCCAAGGTGCAGACACAGCCCTGGCAGAGGCTGGGGAGAGGGGCTTGAGTATGGCTGGAAGCTGGAGTGAGGGATTCTGGGAAAGGAAAGGCTGAGGTGAAGCCAGGAAGAGCAGGCTGATCATCAACAGCCTTGAAAGCAAAGGGGGAATTTGCCTTTTACCCCATAGGCAATGAGAGTGATGGAATGTTCTGGAGCAAGGGAATGCCACCTGACTGGGAAGAGTCTCTGAGGACGCAGTCCTGCCTGGGGTGCTGCAATGGGGCAGGAGTGGCCTGCAGAAAGCAGATCATCAGGGCTTGCATGCAGGGTGAGAGGTCAAAGGTGACAAAGGTTGTAAGCTTTTGGCTCTCTCTGCTCCAATTCATTCATTAATGACACCCTTCTTATTGCTTTCCATCCAAGAGGAGTGTCAAAATTTCACACACTAGCTCAGTGGCCAGGAACTTATAAAGTCAATCGATCAATTAATTGCACACATGTATATTTTCAGACAGGACACAGAAGTGTCCTTTATTTTATTTTTTAATGTAAAAAGTCAGTTCTTTCCACCCACCCCAAGGTCACATGGGAACTATCATCACTTGAATTTCGCAGGTAGGAAAACTGAGGCCCAGAGGATTAGATAAACGAGGTGCTCTGGTCTGAGCTGGGATTTGAACCAGGGTCTCTCTGATGAGTAAGCTTTTCCGCTCTCCTTATGTTAAGCCACCTCTGCTGAGACTGGCCTGGAGGCAGGCATGCAATCACACAGAAAGACCTGCACTCGGGCCACCGGCACAGCGGCTGAAACAGAGACTTCCAAGAACCGTCTTCAAAGCGGCTAGAGGCATTCAGCAAGGCCTGGCATTCAGGCTGCAAAGATTTCTCCATTGTCTCCACCATCAGAGGTAAGTGACATCTTGAACGCCTCAAGAAGATTAAATAGCCCAGCTCGGTCGGAAAGCTTAAAAAAAAAAAGAGTGAGAGAGAGGGAGAAGAAAGGGCCCAAGTTGCCTATTATAGAGCTGGTCCTTTTTTGTCGGAGAAAGAGCTTTCAAGGAGCACTATTGGAAGAAGTGGGCCCAGATAGGAAGACAATGACAGGGAACGGGAGAGAACTCCGAGAGGAACCTGGGGCTGGGCGCCTTGAATGCGGATTACCGCGGCTCCGAGCCGGCAAAGAAAAGGGTTCCCCTGGTCAGGATGAAAATGAGGAATTACTTTTTTTTCCCTTCCCCTCTGAGACTCCAGTTCACTGCGCAGTGACAATGCGTGATGGGGGACACTTGACATGTCCCTCTTCCAGGCCATGTTGGCGCCCCATGTGGGGCCCCCGGGGAACAAGGGCAGTGCAGACCCAAACAAAGCCAATTTTAACCCAATAAACTCACCCCACATTCTCAGATTGGAATGACGAGCGCTCGGACTGCTGAGTATCTGTCGCTGGTCCAAACACATGGGATAAATCAGGAGTCTGAGTTCAGGAATGTTTGAACATAGGTAACCTTCATCTTTTTACAAGTTTTTTTTTTTTTTTTTTTTAAGTTATCCATGGGGAGGAAGATGAGGGATGCTAGTGGCACTGTTCATCACTTGAGAAGAGCCTGTTTCTAAGTAGGTGTTGAAAGTGTGGTCTGTGAAGGAGAAAGAGATCTAATTTGCTCAGTTCCTGGGCACATGATTCACTTTTGAAATATACACTGTCCTAACCCACCTCCCAGTAGCTGCCCTGTATATTCATTTAGGAAGTGCCATGAGAGAGGTATAGGGGTGAAAAAAAAAATACAAACTCAACCACAAGTCAGGAGATCTGGGATCGAGTCTGTCACCAACTTGCCGACAGTGTTGTAAGAGTCCCTTGGCTTCTTGGAGTTTCAGTTCTCACCTGCAATGGTCTAAGAAGTCTGCTGTTTGGATAAGGCAGGTAGTAGATTTCACAGGGTTTCACTCCAGGGCACATGGTACCCAGTGGATGCTTTGTAAACACTTGTGTGGGTGATTAGGGCTGTATCCTGCTTCCTTCTCTGAGAAGAACCAAGTAAGATGGTCATTGCAAGCTTGGTTTTGACACTACAAGTACATTTTACAAATGTGAAGCATGATCATTATTTTTCTGTTCTTTCCATGTGAAAATCAATCATCCAAAAAAAACATTTAGTAGTAATAAGCAGTTGTAGAGCCCAAGTCCCTGTATGACATTCAGCTTAATTAACTTCAAAATTGTTTTCATGTCCATAGAGTCACTGATGGCTTTCAAACCTCAAACTGTGTTAAAAAGAAGCATGTGATGGGTATTGAAGTCAGAAATGTAACAGAAGCCCGAATAATGAACTCAGTGAATCTTCATTCCTTCTAGATCTTACATCAGTGTCTGGTCATTTGGTACCTCATGTGCACTGGAGTCATATTAGCCTTTTAAATTTTATTTATTAGTTTATTTATTTGCCACGATATGCAAGATCTTAGTTCCCTGACTAAGGATTGAACCCAGGCCCCCTGCCTTGTAAGGTAGAGTCTTAACCACTGGACCACCAGGGAAGTCCCTAGCCTTTTATGTCTGGTTTTAAGCTATTTTTTCACACTTGGTTTTTCCTTTCTGTGTATGCATGTGAACTACAAGACTTGGCCCACCTATCAGAATTTAAGGTCGCAATGGAAAGGGAATTTGTTACCTACAGTGGGGAAAGGATGCTTATGTCACCTTGGAATCCTTCCTTCTTGGAATGTGAATACACCGGCATGAAGCATCACACCTACACCAAGGTCGCCTTGCTAAGCATGTCTTTCCTTCCCAAATGGAGGAGAGGAGCTTCCCTGCTCACTGATGCTTCATTTGGCCCTGGATACACCTTGGATGAACTCAGGGACAGATATTAACCTTAAACAGGAAGCCATGACTAGTGGAAAGGGTGGGCTTTGGCATAAGGCACACCTTCCATTGACACCCTGCTACACCCTCTTCGGTCCATGGACCCTCAAATGAGCCATTGAACTGAGGCCGGGGTTTGGTTTCCTAAGAGAATAACACCAGTGTACCAGAGTTCTTGTGAGGTAAGACAGGTGGGTGCCACTGAAACTCCATGTGGTACTCAGTGTAAGTGAGGGGAGTGTGTGAACTGGGAGCGGCTGACAACAGCTTAGGCAAGGTGGTCCCGAGGAGGCTGAATCACCTGTCAGGTACAGGGTCTCCTGTGCCATGGATGACACATCTGTAAAGTGGAAGCTTCTTCACAAATTTCTGTAAGGATTTAGAGGTAGCGTGGAAGGATCTCAGAACTTTGAGGGAAGTGGGGGGAAAGCGCAATATCCAAGAGAGAAGATGAGCTGGAAAAGTTACAGTGTTCTCACTTCTGCTCACTTCTCCTGAAGACTTACTCCAGAAAACCGTTGTTTGAGAGGTTCTCCAGCCATGAGGGTGAGGTGAAGCTGAGTATCTGACTTTCTGCCCCAGCTTGCCCTCCCCTGACCTGAACCCTTGCCATCTGGGATTACAGGCAGAATTACTCACTGGAGAAAGATTTTGTGCCCATTCCTGGTAAAGACGTGATGTGACTGGGCTATAGGAGTGTTGGGATGGGAACAAGAAGGTCATTATCCTTAACATTTAAAACAGACTCACAAAAGAGTACAGAGGTTTCTTTAAAAACAGAAAGTAGAGCTTCCATATGATCCAGCAATCCCACTTCTGGGTATCTATCCAGAGAAAACTAATTCAAAAAGATACATGCATTCCAGTGTTCATTGCAGCACTGTTCACATTAGCCAAGACAGGGAAGCAACCTAAATGTTTGTCAACAGATGAATGCATAAAGAAGGTGTAGTACATATATACAACGGAATATTATTCAACCATAAGAAAGAATGAATCGATGCCCTTTGCAGCAATGAGCATGGTCTTAGAGATTATCATACTAAGTGAACTAAATTAGACAGAGAAAGACAAATATTGTATGATATCACTCATACATGGAATCTAAAAAACAAAAATGATACAAATGAACTTACTTGCAAAACAGAAACAGACTCACAGATTTAGAAAACAAATTTATAGTTACCAAAGCTAAGAGTGGGGGGCAATGAATAAATTAGGAGTTTGGGATTAACAGACACATTACTCTATGTGAAACAGATAAATCTTGTAATAGTCTATAATGAAAAAGAATATATATATGCATAGCTAAATCACATTTTTGTACACCTGAAACTAACACAGCATTGTAAATCAACTATACTTCAATAAAAAGTAAGTCTCAGTATGGTTCAGTTCAGTTCAGTTCAGTCTCTCAGTCATGTCCAACTCTTTGTGACCCCATGAATCGCATCACGCCAGGTCTCCCTGTCCATCACCAACTCCCAGAGTTTACTCAAACTCATGCCCATCAAGTCAATGATGCCATCCAACCATCTCATCCTCTTTCATCCCCTTCTCCTCCTGCCCCCAATCCCTCCCAGCATCAGGGTCTTTTCCAATGAGTCAACTCTTCCCATGAGGTGGCCAAAGTATTGGAGTTTCAGCTTCAGCATCAGTCCTTCCAATGAATATTCAGGACTGATTTCCTTTAGGATGGATTGGTTGGATCTCCTTGCAGTCCAAGGGACTCTCAAGAGTCTTCTCCAACACCACAGTTTAAAAGCATCAGTTTTTCAGCACTCAGCTTTCTTTATAGTCCAACTCTCACATCCATACATGACTACTGGAAAAACCATAGCCTTGACCAGATGGACCTTTGTTGACAAAGTAATGTCTCTGCTTTTTAATATGCTATCTAGGTTGGTCATAACTTTCCTTCCAAGGAGTAAGTGTCTTTTAATTTCATGGCTGCAGTCAGTATGGTAGTCATGAGAATTTCCTTCCTTGTGCTGTGGAGCATGCTGTGGCTGTTGCATGTGTGGGTGCTTAGTTGTGTCCAACTCTTTGCCACTGCATGGACTGCAGCCTGCCAGTCTCCTCTCTCCATGGGATTTTCCCAGCAAGGATACTGGAGTGGGTTGCCCTTTCCTTCTCCAGGGGATCTTCCTGACCCAGGGATTGAACCCAAGTTCCTGCATCTTCCTGATCTTCCTTGGTGGCTCAGATGGTAAAGCATCTGCTTCAATACGGGAGACCTGGGTTCGATCTCTGAGTCGGAAAAATCCCCTGGAGAAGGAAATGGCAAACCACTCCAGTATTCTTGCCTGGAAAATCCCACGGACAGAGGAGCCTGGCTGGCTATAGCCCACGGGGTCACAAAGCGTCAGACACGACTGAGTGACTTCGCTCACTCACTCCTGCACCTCCTGCATTGTAGGAGGATGCTTTACTGCTGAGCCACCGGGGAAGCCCATGTGGTTGTTGGCTTACCCTACATAACATATTGGAGACAAACACCCCCTTCTTCAAATCCCAGTGTCCTGTACCAGCTCAAACTTATTGACTCGATCTGCCCTTGACAACAAGTTTACCAGAGTCCTGCTTTGCTCTATGTCTTTTTTATTTTTTTAAAGCTTTTTGATTAACTAAAAGTTATGAAAGTGAAAGTCATTGTCTTGTTCGACTCTTTGCAACCCCATGGACTGTATGTTCCATGGAATTCTCCAGGCCAGAGTATTGGAGGGGGTAGCCAATCCCTTCTCTAGGGGATCTGCCCAACCCAGGAATGGAACCCAGGTCTCCCACATTGCAAGTAGATGTTTTACCAGCTGAACCACCAGGAAATTTATAATAGTAAATAATATTAGTCTTATAACCAGAGGTTATTGAATACTTGTCATATAGAAATAAATGTTGGGTTTCAAATATTTCCACTGGTTAAACTTCTGTAAAACTTATCACAGTTGATATTATGGGAGCACATGTTAAACAGCAGGAACTAACATTCGGTGTAATGTTCAGTTCAGTTCAGTTCAGTCGCTCAGTCATGTCTGACTCTTTGCGACCCCATGCACTGCAGCACACCAACTCCCCCTGTCCATCACCAACTCCCAGAGTTTACTCAAACTCATCTCCATTGAGTCGGTGATGCCATCCAACCACCTCATCCTCAGTCAACCCCTTCTCCTCCCACCTTCAATCTTTCCCAGCATCAGGGTCTTTTCAAATCAGTCAGTTCTTCACATGAGGTGGCCAAAGGATTGGAGTTTCAGCTTCAGCATCAGTCCTTCCAATGAATATTTAGGACTGATTTCCTTTAGGATGGACTGGTTTGATCTCCTTGCAGTCCAAGGGATTCTCAAGAGTCTTCTCCAATACCACAGTTCAAAAGCATCAATTCTTCAGTGCTCAGCTTTCTTTATGTCCGACACTCACATCCATACATGACTCCTGGAAAAACCATAGCTTTGACAAGATGGACCTTTGTTGGCAAAGTAATGTCTCTGCTTTTCAACATGCTGTCTAGGTTGGTCATAGCTTTTCTTCCAAGGAGCAAGCATCTTTTAATTTCATGGCTGCAATCACCATCTGCAGTGATTTTGGAGCCCAAGAAAATAAAGTCTGTCACTGTTTCCACTGTTTCCCCATCTATTTCTCATGAAGTGATGCGACCGGATGCCGTGATCTTAGTTTTCTGAAAATTGAGTTTTAAGCCAAATTTTTCACTCTCTTCTTTCACTTTCATCAAGAGGCTCTAGTTCTACTTCACTTTCTGCCATAAGGGTGGTGTCATCTGCGTATCTGAGGTTATTGATATTTCTCCTGGCAATCTTGATTCCAGCTTGTGTTTCCTCCAGCCCAGCATTTCTCATGATGTACTCTGCATATAAGTTAAATAAGCAGGGTGACAATATACAGCCTTGACATACTCCTTTACAAATTTGGAACCAGTCTGTTGCTCCATGTCCGTTTCTAACTGTGGCTTCTTGACCTACATGTAGATTTCTCAGGAGGTAAGTCAGGTGGTCTGGTATTACCATTTCTTTAAGAATTTCCCACAGTTTGTTATGATTCACACAATCAAAGGCTTTGGCATAGTCAATAAAGCAGAAGTAGATATTTTTCTGGAACTCTTTTGCTTTTTCAATGATCCAATGGATGTTGGCAATTTGATCTCTGGTTTCTCTGCTTTTTCTAAATCCAGTTTGCACATCTGGAAGTTCTCAGTTCACGTACTGTTGAAGCCTTGCTTGCAGAATTTTGAGCATTACTTTGCTAGTGTGTGAGATGAGTGCAATTGTGCGGTGGCTTGAGCATTCTTTGGCGTTGCCTTTCTTTGGGATTGGGATGAAAACTGCCCTTTTTCAATCCTGTGGCCACTGCTGAGTTTTCCAAATTTGCTGGCATAATGAGTACAGCACTTTCACAGCATCATCTTTTAGGATTTGAAATAGCTCAACTGGAATTCTGTCTCCTCCACTATCTTTGCTCATAGTGATGCTGCCTAAGGCCCACTTGACGTTTCATTCCAAGATGTCTGGCTCTAGGTGAGTGATCGCACCATTGTAGTTATCTGTGTCATGAAGATCTTTTTTGTATAGTTCTTCTGTGTATTCTTGCCACCTCTTCTTAATATCTTCTGCTTCTGTTAGGTCCAATAAAGGACTATTTCTGTCCTTTATTGTGCCCATCTTTGCATGAAAGTTTCCCTTGGTATCTCTAATTTTCTTATTGAAATGAATTAGCCATGGATTTACATGTATTCCCCATCCCAGTCCCCCCTCCCACCTCCCTCTCCACCCGATCCCTCTGGGTCTTCCCAGTGCACCAGGCCCGAGCACTTGTCTCATGTACCCAACCTGAGCTGGTTATCCGTTTCACCCTAGATAATATACATGTTTCAATGCTGTTCTCCTGAAACATCCCACCCTCTCCTTCTCCCAGTCTCCACAAGTCTGTTCCATACATCTGAGTCTCTTTTTCTGTTTTGCATATAGGGTTATCGTTACCATCTTTCTAAAGTCCATATATATGTGTTAGTATACTGTAATGGTCTTTATCTTTCTGGCTTACTTTGCTCTGTATAATGGGCTCCAGTTTCATCCATCTCATTAGAACTGATTCAAATGAATTCTTTTTAATGGCTGAGTAGTATTCCATGGTGTATATGTACCACAGCTTCCTCATCCATTCGTCTGCTGATGGGCATCTGGGTTGCTTCCATGTCCTGGCTATTATAAACAGTGCTGCGATGAACATTGGGGTGCATGTGGCTCTTTCAGATCTGGTTTCCTTGGTGTGTATGCCCAGAAGTGGGATTGCTGGGTCATATGGCAGTTCTATTTCCAGCTTTTTAAGAAATCTCCACACTGTTTTCCATAGTGGCTGTACTAATTTGCATTCCCACCAACAGTGTAAGAGGGTTCCCTTTTCTCCACACCCTCTCCAGCATTTATTGCTTGTAGACTTTTGGATAGCAGCCATCCTGACTGGCGTGTAATGGTACCTCATTGTGGTTTTGATTTGCATTTCTCTGATAATGAGTGATGTTGAGCATCTTTTCATGTGTTTGTTAGCCATCTGTATGTCTTCCTTGGAGAAATGTCTGTTGAGTTCTTTGGCCCATTTTTTGATTGGGTCATTTATTTTTCTGGAGTTGAGCTGGAGGAGTTGCTTGTATATTTTTGAGATTAATCCTTTGTCTGTTGCTTCGTTTGCTATTTTCTCCCAATCTGAGGGCTGTCTTTTCACCTTGCTTATAGTTTCCTTTGTTGTGCAAAAGCTTTTAAGTTTCATTAGGTCCCATTTGTTTATTTTTGCTTTTATTTCTGAAATTCTGGGATGTGGGTCATAGAGGATCCTGCTGTGATTTATGTCGGAGAGTGTTTTGCCTATGTTCTCCTCTAGGAGTCTTATAGTTTCTGGTCTTACATTTAGATCTTTAATCCATTTTGAGTTTATTTTTGTGTATGGTGTTAGAAAGTATGATTATCTCAATAGATGCAGAAAAAGCCTTTGACAAAATTCAACATCCATTTATGATTAAAACTCTCCAGAAAGCAGGAATAGAAGGAACATACCTCAACATAATAAAAGCTATATATGACAAACCCACAGCAAGCATCACCCTCAATGGTGAAAAATTGAAAGCATTTCCCCTGAAATCAGGAACAAGACAAGGGTGCCCACTCTCACCACTACTATTCAACATAGTTTTGGAAGTTTTGGCCACAGCAATCAGGGCAGAAAAAGAAGTAAAAGGAATCCAGATAGGAAAAGAAGAAGTGAAACTCTCGCTGTTTGCAGATGACATGATCCTCTACATAGAAAACCCTAAAGACTCTACCAGAAAGTTACTAGAGCTAATCAACGAATACAGTCAAGTTGCAGGATATAAAATTAACCCACAGAAATCTCTTGCATTCCTATACACTAACAATGAGAAAACAGAAAGAGAAATTAAGGAAACAATACCATTCACCATTGCAACAAAAAGAATAAAATACTTAGGAGTATATCTACCTAAAGAAACAAAAGACCTATACATAGAAAACTATAAAACACTGATGAAAGAAATCAAAGAGGACACAAGCAGATGGAGAAATATACCATGTTCATGGATTGGAAGAATCAATATTGTCAAAATGGCTATACTACCCAAAGTAATCTATAGATTCAATGCAATCCCTATCAAACTACCAACAGTATTTTTCACAGAACTAGAACAAATCTTGAAGAGATCTCTAGTCTTTCCCATTCTATTGTTTTCCTTTATTTCTTTGCTTTGATCACTGAGGAAGGCTTTCTAATCTCTTCAGGCTATTCTTTGCATTCAAATGGGTATATCTTGCCTTTTCTCCTTTGCTTTTAGCTTCTCTTCTTTTCTCAGCTATTTGTAAGGCCTTCTCAGACAACCATTTTGCCTTTTTGCATTTCTTTTTCTTGGGGATGGTCTTGATCACTGCCTCTTGTACAATGTCACGAACCTCTGTCCATAGCTCTTCAGGCACTCTGTCTATCATATCTAATCCCTTGAATCTATTTGTCACTTTCATTGTATAATTGTAAAGGATTTGATTTAGGTCATACCTGAATGGTCTAGAGGTTTTACTTATTTCTTCAATTTCAGTCTGAATTTGGCAATAAAGAGTCCATGATATGAGCCACAGTCAGCTCCCGGTCCTGTTTTTGCTGCCTGTATAGACCGTCTCTATCTTTGGCTGCAAAGAATATAATCCATCTGATTTTGGTATCAACCATCTGGTGATGTCCATGTGTAGTCTTCTGTTGTGTTTTTGGAAGAGGATGTTTGCTATGGCCAGTGCATTCTCTTGGCAAAACTCTGTTAGCCTTTGACTTGCTTTGTTTTGTACTCTAAGGCCAAATTTGCCCTTTATTCCAGGTATCTCTTGATTTCCCACTCTTTCATTCCAGTCCCCTTTAAAGAAAAGGATATCTTTTTTGGGTGTTAGTTCTAGAAGGTCTTATAGGTCTTCATAGAACCATTCAACTTCAGCTTCTTCAGCATTAGTATTTGGGGCATAGACTTGGATTACTGTGATATTGAATGGTTTGCCTTGAAAACGAATAGAGATCATTCCGTTGTTTTTGAGGCTGCATCCAAGTACTGCATTTTGGACTCTTGTTGACTATGATGGCTACTCCATTTCTTCTAAAGGATTCTTGGCCATAGTAGTATATATAATGGTCATCTGAGTTAAAATGAGTTAATCCTGTGTTTCTGGATTATTTTATTTAACAGTAACGAAAATATTCTAAATGTGGTATCTATGGGATAAAATGGAATAAGATTGAATCATGGAATAAAATGAAAGCAGCTACTTTGTAAGGCTGACATTATAGGCTACACAATCTTCACACATTATACTAACAATTGTAACCTATCATGTTTCCTTTGAGTCATTACATAATCCCTCCATAGAATAATGCTAAAAGAGACATATCAAAAATATCTTGAGACCCAAAAATATCTTGCTGTTATTTGAGATCTTCAAGGAGATCCGAGTTATGTGGGGAGAAGAACGCAACTTGTGGTGGTGAGATGTTCCTTGCTGCCACGGGAGACCGGTACTGGGTCAGGAAGGACTCTTGGTGGGACACTTGGGGAGCTTCTCTGTGTTCCCAGAATAGGGGGAAGCACAGGGTGTCCTTGTGTGACGAGCCTCCTCCAGGGACATGTCATCAGCATCTGACTTCTGGTGGGAGGACGAAGAGAAGGACCAGAGCCTGGACCTGACGCTTCCCTGTCCTATGGATCAAAGGGAAGAGAAGATAAGCTCTGTCTTCTCGTGGAGGAGAACGTATCCTGCTGACTCAGGACGGAGTTGGCCAGACAAGAGGGACCCCGCATATGGAAACAGGTCAATTCTGGGCAAAGGTTCATGAATGCCTGACTGTCACAGCCTGATGCTTTTCCTTCCCTGGGGATCTGGTTTTTAAGGGGTGGGGTTCCTAGATGTGTTCTGTGGCCTCTGCCAAATGCCTCATTTGGAACATTAAAGACAGTAGAATACTTTTTGTCACCTTTACATTCTTCTTCAATCAATTTTTGTGGTTTTTCCATTTTGCTATGCTATTGAGGCTTCTCTCACTCAATAGAATTCTCATTCCAATACTGTGAACTTTTCTTTCTTGGGAAAGAAGGTGGTTTTGATAATATCCAGTGATTCTTCTGAAATGTCTGCAATAATTTTGGCCTGATTGTTACAGGTATGTCACTCTTTGCATGTATTGCTGATGTTTCCATATACACTGCAAAGAGTCTCCTCTATCTTTACAGTGTCAATTCTCTGTATATCAGATATGGATGAAAAAGTATTTTTACTGATGTGGACCAGGAAGGACTCTCTGTTTCTGTGGGAGGCTTTGTTTGCCTCTTTCTGACTTCTTGTTGCAGTGAAACTTTTTGGTTCAGAAACTTTCCATGTGATCTTTAATTGTATCAATTATTCTGACTTCTTTAATTTCTCATTCATTGGGCTTCTTCTTCTTGATGAGTTTTTGAGTAACTTTGCTATATAAATCGCTTTCTTCCCAACTCCTTTGATTCATCTTCTTAGAGCACTCCATGAGATACCTCAATTCCAAGTTCTCATCCTCCTCATTAACTGCCACCAACAGCAGCTCCATTGCTCATCTTTAGCAAGTATATCTTAATGACCCAGATAACCACAATGGTGTGATCACTCACCTAGAGCCAGACATCCTGGAGGGAAAAGTCAAGTGGGCCTTAGGAAACATTACTACGAACAAAGCTAATGGAGGTGATGGAATCCCAGCTGAATTCTTTCAAATCATAACTGTGATTTGTTATGATGATGCATGAAAGTGCTGCATTCAATATGCCAGCAAATTTGGAAAACTCAGCAGTGGTGACAGGATTGGAAAAGGGCAGTTTTCATTCCGATCCCAAAGAAAGGCAATGCCAAAAAATGCTCAAGCCACCGCACAATTGCACTCATCTCACACACTAGCAAAGTAATGCTCAAAATTCTGCAAGCGAGGCTTCAACAGTACATGAACTGAGAACTTCCAGATGTTCAAGCTGGATTTAGAAAAGGCAGAGGAACCAGAGATCAAATTGCCAACATCCATTGGATCATTGAAAAAGCAAGAGAGTTCCAGAAAAATATCTACTTCTGCTTTATTGACTAGCCAAAGCCTTCGACTGTGTGAATCACAACAAACTGTGGGAAATTTTTAAAGAAATGGTAATACCAGACCACCTGACCTGCCTCCTGAGAAATCTACATGTAGGTCAAGAAGCCACAGTTAGAAATGGACATGGAACAACAGACTGGTTCCAAATAGGAAAAGGAGTATGTCAAGGATGTTTATTGTCACCCTGATTATTTAACTTACATGCAGACTACATCATGTGAAATGCCAGGCTGGAGGAAGCACAAGCTGGAATCAGAATTGCCAGGAGATATATCAATAACCTCAGATATGCAGATGATACCACCCTTATGGCAGAAAGCAAAGAAGAACTAAAGAACCTCTTGATGAAAGTGAAAGAGGAGAGTGAAAAAGCTGGCTCAAAACTCAACATTCAAAAAACTAAGATCATGGCATCTGGTCCCATCACTTCATGGCAAATAGATGGGAAACAATGGAAACAGTGAGAGACTTCTGGGGGAGTGAGCTCCAAATCACTGCAGATAGTGACTGCAGCCATGAAATTAAAGACACTTGCTCCTTGGAAGAAAAGCTATGACAAACCTAGACAAAGTATTAAAAAGCAGAGACATTCAGTTCAGTTCAGTTCAGTAGCTCAGTCACATCTGACTCTTTGTGACTGCATGCACTGCAGCATGACAGGACTCCATGTCCATCACCAACTCCCAGAGATTATTCAAATCCACGTCCCCTGAGTTGGTGATGCCATCCAACCATCTCATCCTCTGTTGTCCCCTTCTCCTTCTACCTTCAATCTTTCTCAGCATCAGGGTCTTTGCAAATCAGTCAGTTCTTCACATCAGATGGCCAAAGAATTGGAGTTTCAGCTTCAGCATCAGTCCTTCCAATGATTATTCAGGACTGATTTCCTTTAGGATGGACTGGTTTGATCTTGCAGTCCAAGGGACTCTCAAGAGTCTTCACCAACACCACAGTTCAAAAGCATCAATTCTTTGGCGCTCAATTTTCTTTATAGTCCAACTCTCACATCCATACATGACTCCTGGAAAAACCATAGCTTTGACTAGACGAACCTTTGTTGACAAAATAATGTCTCTATTTTCGAATATGCTGTCTATGTTGGTCATAATTTTTCTTCCAAGGAGTAAGTGTCTTTTAATTTCATGGCTGCAATCACCATCCACAGTGATTTTGGAGCCCCCCAAAGTAAAGTGTGCCACTGCTTCCACTGTTTCCCCATCTATCTGCCATGAAGTGATGGGACTGGATGCCATGATCTTAGTTTTTTGAATGTTGAGTTTTAAGCCAGCTTTTTTTCACACTCCTCTTTCACTTTCATCAAGAGGCTCTTTAGTTCTTCGCTTTCTGCCATAAGGGTGGTATCATCTGCATATCTGAGGTTACTGATATTTCTCCCAGCAATCTTGATTCCAGCTTGTGCTTCATCCAGCCCGGAATTTCTCATGATGTACTCTGCATATAAGTTAAATAATCAGGGCGACAGTGTACAGCCTTGACGTACTCCTTTTCCTATTTGGAACCAGTCTGTTGTTCCATGTCCATTTCTAACTGTTGCGTCCTGACCTGCATACAGATTTCTCAAGAGGCAGGTCAGGTGGTCGGATACTTCCATCTCTTTCAGAATTTCCCACAGTTTATTGTGATTCACACAGTCAAAGGCTTTGGCATAGCCAATAAAGCAGAAATAGATGTTTTTCTGGAATTCTCTTGCTTTTTTGATGATCCAACAGAAGTTGGCAATTTGATCTCTGGTTCCTCTGCCTTTTCTAAAACCAGCTTGAATATCTGGAAATTCACGGCTCATCTATTGTTCAAGCCTGGCTTGGAGACTTTTGAGCATTACTTTACTGGCGTGTGAGATGAGTGCAATTGTGAGGTAGTTTGAGCATTCTTTGGCATTGCCTTTCTTTGGGATTGGAATGAAAACTGACTTTTTCCAGTCCTGTGGCCACTGCTGTGTTTTCCAAATTTGCTGACATATTGAGTGCAGCACTTTCATAGCATCATCTTTTAGGATTTGAAATAGCTCAATTGGAATTCCCTCATCTCCACTAGCTTTGTTCTTAGTGATGCTTCCTAAGGCCCACCTGACTTTGCATTCCAAGATGTCTGAATCTAGGTGAGTGTTCACACCATTGTGATTAACTGAGTCATGAAGCTTTTGTGTGTGTGTGTGTGTGTGTGTATTCTTGCCATCTCTTCTTAATATCTTCTGCTTCAGTCAGGTCCAATAAAGGACCATTTCTGTCTTTTATTGTGCCCATCTTTGCATGAAAGGTGTCCTTGGCATCTCTAATTTTCTTGACGCAATCTCTAGTCTTTCTCATTGTATTGTTTTCCTCTATTTCTTTACATTGATCACTGAGGAAGGCTTTCTTATCTCTCTTTGCTATTCTTTGGAATTCTGCATTCAAATGGGTATATCTTTCTTTTTCTCATTTGCAGAGACATTACTTTGCCAAAAAAGGTCTGTATTGTCAAAGCATTGGTTTTTCCAGTAGTCACATACAGATGTGAGAGTTGGACCATAAAGAAAGCTGTGAAAGTGAAAGTAATTCAGTCTTGTCCAACTCTTTGTGATCTGATGGACTATTAACAGTCCATGGAATTCTCCAGGCCAGAATACTGGAGTGGGTGGCCTTTCCTTTCTCCAGGGGATCTTCCCAACCCAGGGATTGAACCCAGGTCTCCCGCATTATAGGCGGATTGTTTACCACCTGAGCACTGAAGAATTGATGCTTTTAAATATGGTGTTGGAGAAGACTCTTGAGAGTCCCTTACACAACAAGGAGATCAAATCAGTCAATCCTAAAGGAAATCAGTACTGAATATTTATTGGACGTATTGATGCTGAAGCTGAAATTCCAATACTTTGGCCACCTGATGGGAAGAACTGACTCACTGGAAAAGACCCTGATGCTGGGAAAGATTGAAGGCAGGAAGAGAAGGGGATGACACAGCTGGTTGGATGACAGTACCACTCCATGGACAGGAGTTTGAGCAAGCTCCGGGAAATGGTGATGGACAGGACAGCCTGGTATGCTGCAGGCCATGGGGTCGCAACGAGTCAGACATGACTGAGCGACTGAACTGAACTGAACTGAACTGAGCAAGTGTCCACATGGAGGTTCGATCCAATTCTCTTCACAGTTAGGAACTAGCTCCACAGGCAGATGAGGGTTTTCTGAGATTTCGTTTCTGTTTAACAAGTGTGTCCACTCTTCCCTTCCATCTTTGAGATCCTTATGGAAGCAGCTTTATGTTTCTAGGGAGGTTGAAATTTTCCTGCGAAACCTTATCATTGCCCTTGAAGTTATTCTTCATCCTTCTGGTGGGTTTTGAAGGATGTTTTGGTTGCAGCCATTTACTGGATATGCTTAGTTCGTCTTTTCAGGACTGAGACTTGTTCAGAATGTTGACCATCAGCCAAACTTGCTGTAAACATTGGAATTTATCTTCTTTTCATGCTTTTCTATAAGGATCTATTCTGAGACCAAGTAGTGAATTGTTGCTTTCTAGCTCATTGTTCATGGTGTTCCCATTTGCTATTTCTGACAGTCCGTTCTTGGGTCTGACTTCCAAGAGAGTTGATTTAAGGTCTCTGTATTCTCTTCCTATGTGGCTACACCTCTCAAAACTAGGGTAGCCAGGAAGGACCTCAGGGGGCCAGAGGCCACCAGCCACTGCCTCTGGTCTGCAAAGCCTGATGAACATCCCCAAGATCATGAGACATGATCAGTTACTCTATGAGTCAAGATGTGGGTTCACTGTGGATTTCCCTGGTGGTCCAGTGGTTAGGAATCTGCCTGCCAATGCAAGGCAGATGTCTTGCCTCCCAAAAGACAGACACTCCAATTGTCAGTTTGTCTCTCCTTGCAGAGTAATACAAAATTTTAAGCATTAAAAACTTCTCCATGACTAAAAGTTGCCACCACCCCCACCCTCAGTTTCAGTGCTAAGCTTCCCTGGCAGTGTTGCCACTGCCTGGCACAGGGCTCCCAGCATCAGCACCCTGCAGAGTATCAAGGCCATCAGGGGATCCTCTGTGGCTCCCATGGTCTCTGCAGTACTGCCTGGGTTGTCAGGACCCTGCTGGCCACCACATGATGTCAGATCCCCGTGGAAAGCATTTTGCTCGGAACCTCCTCTGTGCCTGGCAACCAGGGCAAACCCCAGTGGAAGCACGGTGAAACAAACAACAGTGTCTCTCGGCGATCTCACATCTTTTTTTTTTTTTAAATTAATTAATTTATTTTTGGGTGCATTGAGCCTTCTCTAGTTTCAGCAAGTGGGGGCTATTTTCTTATTGCAGAGCACAGAGCTAGTCACCCCACCGTATGTGGAATCTTCCCGGACCAGGGATCGAACCCATATCTCCTGCATTGGCAGGCAGAGTCCTAACCACTGGACCACCAGGGAAGTCCACAGTGACCCCCAAATCTTGACTCACAAGGAAAATGGTCACATCTCTTGACCTTGGCGATATGGACCAGGCTTTGCAGACCAGAAGCAATGGCTGGTGGGCTCTGGCCACCTGAGGTCCTCCTGGTTATCCCAAGAGGTTCCACACTGGAACATTTGTTGGCTCTCAGCACTGGCCACTACTCCTTTTTCTTCCCTTTCATTTAAAAATTGAGATGATATTCACATAACATAGTATTTTAACAATTTGAAAGTGAACAGTTCAATGGCGTTTCATATATTTACATTGCTGTGCAACTGTTCCCACAGCCTGGGAACAAGCCTTCTTTTGGGGATTAAAATGCAACAAACACCTGTATCTCCAAGGAATCTTTCAGATGCTCCCTGAGTGCCTGGTTATGGTTTAGGTTCACCCTTCCTGTTATGCACAGCACCTTCCTCAGAACTGCAGAAGCCTTTGAACCTTGAAAATTGCCTTATAGAACCAAAGTTGTTAAAGGGTAAGCTTTGGTGGGAGATGAGATAAGAACATGGGCTTCCCAGGGGGGCTCAGTGGTAAAGAATCCACCTGCCAATGCAGGAGATGCAGGAGACGTGGGTCTGATCCCTGGGTCAGAAAGTTCCCCTGGAAAAGGAAGTACAAATTTCAAAAACAAAACCAAAGTTAGGATCTTGCTGGATTTACTTTCCTAGCCTCTTTTCCCTTCAACCTTACATCATGAGCATTTTTACATCAACAAATCCTTCATGAACATTTCGGTGACCATAGAAGAGACCATCCAATAGATACATCAAAGTATGTGTACAGTTTCCTTATTTTTGGATGTTTAGGTTGTTTTCATTTTTAATCCTAAAAATCAAGTGGTAATAAACGCCCTATGCATATGTCTACAATTTACATCTCTAATTATTTCCATAGAATTGATCCTTAGTGAAATTCCTGGATGAAAATTTATGGACATTTTTAAAGCTTTTGAGATCTGTTAAATTTCTTCCCTAAAACGTCCTGTCTCATAACCCTCATGGACAATGAGAATGATCATTCAAAAAAATTTTTGATGTTTTGAGAGAAAAAAAATGGTTAGCTTCATTCTTGGATTTTCTTTGATATCTGAAGAAAAAAAAATTCAGATATTTATTCGCCTTTTGTATTTCTGCTGACATTGTTCATTTCCTTTGCCCAGTTCTATGGGATTATTTTCCTTTGCTACTTAGAAAAAAAACTTCAAGTATTAAGCATGCAAAACTCTTTACAGTTGTTTTAAATTTTTTTGCAGTTTTATATATCCTGTTTTTTTTCTCCTTTCAGGAATGTTGTATTGATGATTTAACATCTAGATGCTGACACTAATAGGACTTAATGGCTGCAGCTTGGAGGAGTAAGGGAGTCTGGGGACGGATGGTTTGTAGGTTTCTCACTTGGCCACTGGGGAGATAGATGCTGGAGATCTCAGATGGTCCAGGGAGCTCAGGAAGACAGGGGGTGTGATGGATTTCGTGGACTCCGCCTGTGGTACGCCCAGCTTGAGATATCAGAGAAGGAGTTGGGGATAAGGTCTGAACCTCATACCTAGGAAAGTTTGCTGAAAGAATGAACAGATAACTCAGTTTGGAGCCCAACAGAGTTCTGGGAGGAGACACAGGCTCAGAGTTTGTGATAGGATGGGAATTAGAGCCTCAGGCTCCTGACTCCTAGCCTAGTGCTCCTTGCTGAGCATCAGGTGGATCTGGTGGTCATGGGGTGGGGTCGGGGGCAGTGTTTGAGGTGGTCAAATTGATGAAGTATCAGATTTTTCAACCTGACTGTACTTTTAAAATAAACATCTGATCATCTCGCTCTTTTCCAGTCTGTAATTGGCCTCTCTTTTCCCCGTGGGAGATGGACTGTATTTTGGACACCTCGAGCCAAATTAATCTTGGAGGCAGACACAGGAACCCATGAAATGTTTGTCATAACGGGTCTGCTCTCCGTTTGCATTCATTAATTTAGTCTTCTCTACAAGTGGCATTAATATAGCATAATTGACTTTTCCATTACAGTGGATTAATTAATAGGAATCAATATGGTAGGAACATTAACAAGGTACAGAGCAATTAAAACCCTCCACAATTAGTTCCCATTGCCTTGCTTTTTTATCACGGAAGGAGAAAAACCCGCACCGCCACAGCCAACACGCCCCCGAACTCTTCCTGTGTGAGCAGAGCTTCTGCATGTTTTTTCCTTCTTCTTCTGCTTTGTGACTTGACAAAACTGGATAAAACCATATCATTTTATTTTACAGCATGCCCATCACTGGGCGTCAACGGCATAGAAATGCTTCCTCCTCCAACTCAGTCGTGCCATAATGGGTTTTCCTTGGGGCTGGATTGTTTTTAAAGGTATTTGTGATGAGGAGTTGCAGCCTTGTGTGGTGGAGCCAGCAAGGTGTCTACGCAGTTTGCTAAGCGAATGTTAGTCTATTTGTCATCCTGCTGTCCTGTCATCTCCCCCTCCTCCAGAGGTGGCTGCTTGCACTGGAACTGTACTTGGGGAACCCAGGGTGGGAACCCCAGGCAACACTGACCTTGCAGGTGACACTTTGCAGTTGCTGTGTCGCATGGAGGTGCAGTGCCCAGTATAGACTTTCACGCAGAGGGGATCAGAACCTGAGATTCACTGCTTGCCTGTGTCATCTGATAAAGTCCACCTGCTGTTTCTCCTTCTCGTCTCCTCCCCACTGGTGTTGAACCTCCTGGCAGAGATACAGAGAGGAAAGGGACCACTCCAAGGTGCCTGAGCAATTAGGACAGATCCTTGGGAAGAACTCAGCCTTCCTCCAACTCCAAACTATTGTTTGATAATGCGTCCAGCCTTGGAAATAGGCAAATTATTTACAAATATCTTTTGATATTGATTTCTAACATAATTCCACAGTGATATGAGAAAAGACTCTGAATGATTTCAATACCTTTAGACCAAGAAATTTTTGCACCTTTTTTTTATGTCCCTGGATATATTCCGGTGTCTCCTGGTTTATAGTCTTTGGGAACTTGAGTAGAATTTGTACCCTGCTGTTGTGTGAAAATTGTATAAATCTTAATTATGTTGAATTGTTTCATAGTGATTTTCAGGTCTATTGTATCCTTCTACTTCTCTGCCTGTTCATTCTATAAATTTTTGAGAGTTTGACATTGAAACTCTAAAAATCTGAATTTATCTACTTAAAAAATGATTGTTGCATATAGTGACAGTATAGGTAACTTTGTCCTGTCTTTTCCAAGTCTCTTGTAAATGTGTTATGGTACTTTCATAATTTGAAAACTAAAAAAAATTTAGAAAAGAAAATAAGTGCCTGGAGCTTCCATTGGCAGCAATGTCCACATAATCCCAATTTTTGGTTGAAGATCAACTTCAGAAAGCAAGACTGATCCAGACTTACCAATAACAATTATTAATTTTTAAATGCGGTGTGTGTGGTTGAATTTCTGATGTGTTGATTGCCTCTATTTGATTACTCTCTATTATTCCAAGCTGTGGGACTGTACTTTGAGGCTCCAAGGCACCTAGATGTGAAGAAGGGAGGCCTGGAGGAAGACTTCTTGTGCCTGCAGGCCCACGTATCCTGGCCTGGGCAGCCTTGGCAGGGGCTGCCGGGTGAGGCCAGGCCAGCTGGCTGCCTCGGGGACCGCCAGCCCCGCTGGGGCCTCCCACCGTTGCCTGGAAACCACACAACAATGCCTTCCGAGCGGCCCCACGATGATCTTTTTCTGAAGTGGCAGCCCCTTCAATTATTTTATTTCCATTATATTATGTTAATTGAATCAGCAAAAAGAACAGAGTACATGCATGGCCCAAGTGGAGTGTCTGTGAAGGGTTAATCGGAATGGCCCTGACAGCAGCCGCTGGGTGAGCAGACTGGACAGAGCCTTCAAATGGACCCTACTCCCACCAGTCTGGTCCCTGGGGTCCATCGGAAGCTCATGGGCCTCATCTCTGTCCACGTTAGGGTGTCTGTTTTTTCAGCTCTCCTGAACCACGGGCTGCCCCATGGTGGGTACAAGTGCAGGTGGGAGCACCAGGTTGTGGGGTGGGGGGGAATGTGTGTGCAGAAGCGACCTTTTGAAAGACCCCTTATAACTTGCAGCCAGGCTTTGTAGAAGCCATCACATCTCAGTGAACTGGCAGGGATGAAAGATCTGGTGGATGCATCATGTGAACTCCAAAGCACAGGTTTTGAAAACATTAGAATGCCTTGCTGCCATAAAATTCTTAAACCAAATCCCCAAAATACAAACCGGGTTAGAGTGCAGCCACTTTGATAAAAGTCCGAGTTGGGTTGGGGCAGCTGTCTCTTTGCCCCATCTTTGATTTGGCTGGAGCTGTTTAAAAGTCAGGGCCTTAGAGCCCCTCCACGGAGCCCCAGAATTGTGGCTGGTACCTGGGCTGTCTGCCGTTGTATGTCTAAGGACCACCCAGCTTTCCCATCCACATATTCCCCTGCCTGCAGAAATGAGTGCTGAATTTGTGAGGTTGGAAACAGAGGGTATTTCCCTGCCTCAATTTACTTGTTCAAATAATGGACATAAAAATTCTATGTGGTCTTCCAGGTTCATCACCTTCAAGACCCAGGATACAGTGGCTAGGTCCAGGCCTGTGCCATCACACTTGGCAAGACGATGGCCTTTCATTAAGGGGTGATTCTTGAGGGATGTCTTCAGGTTTTAGCAAATGCTCAAAGATCATCTCCCCATCTCTTCTTTTTCAGTAGGGGTAGTGAGGCTGCTGTTTCAGGCTTTTATTTGACTCCTGTGCCTCTTTGCATTCTGCAAAGGCCTCCAGTGGGCCTGGGGACCTGTGGCCTGATTCTGCGGGCAGGAGACAGAGCCTCTCCTCTTGGTCCTGTGGTTTCTTCTTCAGCCAAGCGAATGCCCTGCCACCAACGATCCCTTAGATCCCCCACAGCTGTGGCATCCTCTCATTTGAATACCATCAACAAAAATAGCAGTGCAACGCCTTCTGTTTAAAAGACGATGGAGCAATTACTCTAAAGTTTATTTCCTGCTCCCTTGCATTTCCAATATTGCAAATCTCCTCTGTTTTAAAATTAAGTCGTAAATGAGATTTGATTTCCACATCACTTACTTTCTTCTCTTTCCAAGAGAAAGAGTTGAATAACTCATTCAAAGGAAACATACACATAACTGAAATTCAAAGAGGGTTGGAGGGATTTTCTTTCTCCTTTTCTTGGTGACTGGGCTGGCCATCTGATGACGCATCCCTGGGCACCACTGTGATGGTGTGGTTCTCTATCCAACATTCTTATCACTTCCCTCTTGTTTACAGGATGAAGTTCAAGGTCAGCACCTACACTACCATCATTGATATAATATAAAATATTTATAAAGTGGGTTTCTTTGGTGACTCAGTGGTAAAGAACCTGCCTTCTAATGCAGGAGACATAGGTTCAATCTCTGGGTGGGGAAGATCCCCTGGAGACCAACCCATTCCAGTACTCTTGCCTGGGAAATTCTATGGGCAGGGGAGCCTGGTGGGCTACAGTCCATGAAGTCAGAGTTGGACATAGCTTAGTGACCAAACAACAGCAACAACAAAGTTACAAAGTACTTATGTGGACCAAACATTTCATGTATATAGAAAAAAAAATTCTTTCACTCTGGAGCTGATATACCCACTTTACTGATCAGGAAACTGAGACACAGATAGGTTAAGTGACTCACTCAAGGTTCTATAGCTGGTAAGGGATGGCTCATGTATTCCAGCCCAAGCTGTCTGATTCCAAAGTTCTTTGTTCTTAATCCCTGACCTCGACTTACATACAACCTCTGGGTCCCAAAGGAGAGCCTGAAAGTTCTTCTGGTCAAACTTCCTTTGTGATGCTCAAATCTTCATCTAGCCTGTCTGACTCATGATTGTCCAGCTTGGTTAAGACATTCCTGGTGATGGGGAATTCCAACCCTTCGAGGAAAATCAGTCATTCAGTCATTTGACAAACATGGACAGGCCCCATCTGAGTGCCTGGCTTTGCTCAGTGCTGGGCCATAGAGATGGATACATCATAGTTCCTTCTGCTGAAGGCCTGGCAGACCAGAGTCCAAACTGTGAAGCTGTTGAGCAGCTTTAGTTGCTAGAATACTCTGTCTTAACTGCACTGGAGAAGATATCCTCATAACTAACATGATCATATGATTATTGGCCAAACCAGGATGCTATTGAGTGAAAAGGGTCTCTTGTAATAATTATTTTATAGACAGTTATAAACTGAGCCTGTTTCTGCAAAACAGGGATACACACCCTCAAACAACAACCTGTATCCTGGGTACTAGGGTGACTTTAGAGTCCACATCAGCCCTTCTGATGTTTGGAGACTGATGTCTGGCCAACTCTGAGCCTCCTTTTCTCTAGCGCATGTTCAGTCCTCACAGGCAGCCTCATCCTCGTAGTCCTCAGCCCTAACCCAGCAGCCTTGCTCTCCTCTGAGCGTGTCTGAGGCTCTGAGTTTGGCTTTCCAGTCCCACCCTGGTCTGGCCTCACTTCCTTCTGGAGGGGGCCGAGCCGGGGTCTGTAGTGGAGGAGGAATGGAGAAAGCTGGACGTTTACCAGACATGTTTTGGAAGCTTGGAATTCAGACAAAAAGTGTAGACAAGAAGTGAGGACTGTGTCAGGGTAGCTCTGCGGTGGCGGGACTTAGAAATCCAGACGAAACAGTTTAGGGAGAGAGGTAAGAAAGGTATATTTTACCAGTGTTTCTCAGGCTTGGAGAACTTTGGATAAAACGTATTTAACGTCTTTAAACTTGTCAGCCTGGAGACCAAACATCTCTGTTTCTCACTCAGGCAATCAAGAAACATTTATGAACTGGCATCATTTACAGGGTGCATGGATGATGCAGCCCCTGTCTCCTGGAACTCAGAGTTTAGATGGGAGCAGAGTGCTGGGGTAACCCCTACCACAAGGGGAGCGGACTCACCCCCAGGGGGTGTGGGGACAGCTTCACAGAGCAGAGCTGAGCAGAATATTTCTAGATAGAGAAGGGAAGTGTGGGATTCCAGGCAGAGGGAACAGACCAGAGGCAAGAGGCACAGAAGAGCGCTGTGTGTTCAGTGGTTCTGTGTGGCTGGTGGGGGTGGGACTGAAAGGGGATGGGCAGGTCTAGTCAGCGGGTCTTGGATGCCATTGGAAGCATTTGGATTCGCACTGGGAGAGGCCTGGACACCCGGGTCTGCTCTGCAAGATGGAACACTGGTGGGTGGATTCAGATGTCCCTGCGATGAAATGAAGTGAGCCCCAGAATGAAGCCTGAGCGAGAAAATGCTTTTTAATTGAGGCCTGTGTTTTTCAAACGCGGCTTGGCTGCCAGCTGACTGTGTGCTCTGGCAGAAGAAGCAAGTGATACTTAGCTTTCTTCAAGCTCCATTAATCTGCCCATTTCTTTCTGCTTCAAATTCCACTTCAAACACGCAAGAGCTCCTCAAATGCGTAATGATATAAATGATTTATAACCCTATTGGGAGCCGGCAGGCCTCCCGTCTGGTGGTTGGGGTAGGTTGGGTTGATCCTGTTGACCTTCCACAGCTTGTCAGTGAAACACAGCGGCTCCTCTCTGCTCCTTACACATGCACACACGTGCACACACATGCACAGGCGTGAACACAGATACATGCACATGCATGCACATTTGTGAATTGTTCTTGTCCTCAGCCCCTCCTTGGGACCATGTCAGGGCTCCTGGAAGAGCCCAATAGTCCACACACAGGCCAGTGCTCCTGGTAGCTCCCACAGGGGAGCCTAAGCAACCCCCCCAATCATCTTCATCTCTTCTGTCTGATGACACCAACACCACTAGGCACTGAGCGTGACTGTGTGCCTAGTACTTCACCTGCATCATCGTTTAAGTTCATAATGTATGCAGATCAAGAGCGTGTTATCTCCTTTTTTGGTGGAGAGAGACAAATGTTTGGTGACATTCAGTGACAGGCACTGATTTACCCTGAGCCAGCAAGTGTTGGGACAAGGATTTGAACCCATGATCGTGGGGCTTTTTCATTCTACCTCAGGAGCTAGTGGGAGGGTGTTGCCTGTCCACCTCCTCTTGTCCAGACTTGGAGTTGGGATGACGAGGCTGAATCACTGCCCTTGCTTATAAGAAGAGCTTCTCTGGTGGCTCAGCTGGTTAAGAATCCACCTGCCATGTGAGAGACCTGGGTTCAATCCCCAGGTTGGGAAGATCCCCTGGAGAAGGCAAAGGCTACCCACTCTAGTATTCTGGCCTGGAGAATTCCATGGACTGTATAGCCCATGGGGTTGCAAAGAGCAGCCTGTAAGAAAGGTTGTGGAGTGGGTGGATCAAACGTAGAATTTGCTAAGTCCCTTGTTGATCAGTCTTTTTGGGGGGCCTGCTAGAGTGTTGGATTCAGGGGAGGGAGGATGCAGAGACAAATGATGTGGCCTCAGCTCTCAGAATGTTAATCCGGAGTGAGAATTACAGAGACAACCCAGGCAACGTAGTGAATTAAGTGAGGACAGCTGTGGAGCTCGGGGTCAAGGCAGAGGGGCTTCCTGGAAGAGGCAGTGACTTTGGAGCAGAGCTGAGGGCTGGGTTCCTTGGCTGGACAGGAAGGGAAAACCTTTTAGTGGAGAGAACAGCTGCTCAGAGGCAGAGAGCTTATACAGACTAGGGGGCCTGGGGAGGGAAGGGGCCCAGTGAGATTTTTGTTCACTTTGGGTGTTTTCCTCCCCAAATTTTTATTTTTAAAAATTTCATACCACATAGAAGTGGCAAGAATATACAATGAAAACTGCATATCTTATAGCTAAATTCAGCAGCTGTTAACATTTTCCCATATTTATTTCTCAATCTCTCTCTATATATACATGTATGTATAGGTTTATATGTGAAAGCTGCTCAGTCGTGTCTGACTTTTTGCGATCCCATGGCCTGGGGCCTGCCAGCCTGCTCTGTCCATAGAATTCTGCAGGCAAGAATATTGGAATGGGTAGCCATTTCCTTCTCCAGGGGATCTTTCCAACCCAGGGATCAAGCCCGGGTCTCCTGCATTGCAGACAGATTCTTTACTGTCTGAGCTACCAGAGAAGCTATGAATGTATATGTATGTATATATATGTATAGATGATGTGTGTGCATACTTTTATATATATACATTTTCTCTTTGCTAAACTATTTGAAGATAAGTTGGGAACTTAGCATTTTGCCCCTACAACTTATCATCTCTCTATAAAATGACAATAGTCATTTTGATATTGTTAAAAAGATTAATTCAATGCAGTATGAGCAAAGAGCCTGCAATGATACCTTAAATATAGCAGGTATTCTAACTTAGCTCTTCCATTCCTTCATTGAGTCTGGGCCTCACGTAAATGGGAAGGACAATGCTCCCGGGGGTACTGCCAGGTGGGAATGTGAGGTCCCTGGAGGAGCGAGAGAAGGAAGGACCTGAGGTCAGAGCTTCCTGGTCACCTGACTTGGGAGTCCAGGTGTCTGACACGCCTTCCTCTCGGCTCTGTGCCCAGTAGCCTCCAAGTTCTGGTGATTCTCCCTTGAAATGTTTTCTGAGCCCCCCTTGTCTTACCTGGCCTGGCATCGGCAGTAACTGCACCTGTCTCTGGTCTCCATGTCCCTCCACTTAGCACCTCTGCTGACAAGCAAGTAGCAAAACTGCTCACAGGACCGTTAGGCGAACAGGTGAGCAGTTTCCCCCTTCATCTCCCTGCCTCCATCTCCTCACCTTGACTGTGCTCCTCATCGTGACAGACAGGCTCAGCCAACCGAGGGATGGGAGGTTTCTTGGCTGCCCTGATGTTGTTATTTAGTCACTCAGTTGTGTCCTTCTCTTGGTGATCCCATGGATTGTAGCTCGCCAGGCTCCCCTATCCATGGGATTCTCCAGACAAAAATACCGGAGTGGGTAGCCATTTCCTACTCTACAGGATCTTCTTGACCCAAGGACCTAACCTTCATCTCCTGCTAGGCAGGAGGATTTTTTACCACTGAGCCACCAGGGGAACCCGGGGTATACAGTAGGTGTTCAATAAATGCACAGGTGGCCGAGAGAAGTCATGGCTATCTCTTGCTTTGGGACAGAGGCTCTGTTTGCCTTGTTGCAGGGTGTCCCCTCCCCTCCCAGACCTAAATTTGGGAAGAAGGACCCTGATGAGTGCAGCCCAAGTGAGCCAACTCCAAGGGAGACAGAAAGGGCAGCAAAGCAGTCATGATGGGAGCTGCCCTGTGCTCAGTAGGGTTTTCCGCTGCAGCTCCGGACACGCAGGGACCCAGCATCACCCCGCGGGATGGAGTGAGAAGCCGTCCGGAGGACCCAGAGCACACATCACACACAGCAGGTCCGACAAAGTCCAGACCCCTTTCTTTGGGTAGCTGCAGAGACTCCACTTCCCCATCTGAATGCCAAAGCGCGGTCAGGACCACAAGGAGCATGGAGCTCGCCTGAGAGAAGCATCCCTTTCTTGAAATTTTTGTTTCTCTCCTGTGAAATGGGTTTCCTTTGCAATCTCACAGGGTCGTGAGGCTCCACTGAGACTGCCAAAATGGAACACATGATGTGGAGCCCAGCTTGTAGGACCTACTTGATAAATGACAGCTGTGGTTGGTTCTGTCTGTTCTGACTTGAGGTTTTGTTTTTCTGAAATACCGACTATAGGTCAGAATGTAGGAAGTCACATGTGTGGTTCCTGAATCCATGAAGATGTTGCCCCAGGGACTAAAAAGACATCTTTAAGCATTAGCTTCTTTAAGGAAGAGAACATCAAGGTTGCCTGTAAGAAAATGCCCACTGTTGATCCTTCAACTTTTAGAAGGAGGTTGCCCTGGAGGTTGGAGGATCCAGTGGGCAATTCTGTGCCAGCCACTCTGAATCCCAGGTGGTCCTTGATTGCTAGCTCTGTGGGCTGCGGACTTCATTCTGAAGGCAGAAAGGGGGGAAGGTAATTGGACTCATGCATGCGTGCATACCTGAGTGTGTGTGTGTGTGTGTGTGTGTGTGTGCGTGTGCGTGCGTGTGCATGTGCTAAAGACAGCCCTCCTTCCCCTCACCTCTCACTGAAATGAGAAGTACAGGTATTTCTTGGACTTCCTGCTACAAAAAACATCTTTTGATCCTTGGCAAAGGGATTGTTGGAAATGAATGCTTTGGAGCGGGAGTGGTAGGACCAGACTGAGGACATGGGGTCTTCAGGAGAGGCATGGATAACCCCCCAAATGGTGGTGGTAGATAGGTAGTCTCCACATCTGAGCCTTAACAGGCACGGTCTCTTGTGTACTGTTCAGTTTTCCACTGGGCATCTAGCCTGGGTTTGCAAGGGACCAGTACTTCCCTTGTAACATCTCACTTTATCCCCACCCCCGTTGCAGGGTGCCTGCATGCTCTGCTGCTCGTTGTTTCCAATTCTGCAACCCCATAGGATGCAGCCCGCCAGGCTCCTCTGCCCATGGGATTCTCCAGGCAAGAATACTGGAGTGGGTTGTCACTTCCTGCTCCAGAGACCCCTTGTAGGGTAGGTGTTGTCATTCTTCTCACAACGGGAGAGAGTTTGAGGCTCAGAGAGGTAAAGCAACTTGCCCAAGGTCTGAGAGCTATGAAGCCATGAAGCTACTGTTGCAGTCTGTTGGTCTTACGCCAAGTGAAAGTGAAAGTGATATGTCTGACTATCTGTGACCCCATGAACTACACAGTACATGGAATTCTCCAAGCCAGAATACTGGAGTGGATCGCCTTTCCCTCCTTCAGGGGATCTTCCCAACCCAGGGATCGAACCCAGGTCTCCCGCATTACAGGCAGATTCTTTACCAGCTGAGCCACCAAGGAAACCCAAGAATACTGGGGTGGGTAGCCTCTCCCTTCTCCAGGGGATCTTCCCGACCCAGGAACCGAACTGGGGTCTCCCGCACTGCAGGTGGATTCTTCACCAGCTGAGCTACCAGGGAAGCCCTTACTCCAAAGCCTGTGCCCATTGTAGTGCTTCCCAGTGGATGTGAATTCTCTCACTCTGAGCTCAGGATACAGTTTCCATGAGGGGGAAACAGACATGCGCTGCCTTTGGCTTGATTGGAGGGTTACACTTCATTTGAGGTTGATCTTCACATTGCAGCTGCTGAGAGGATTGAAAATGGCATAGGAAAAAGAAACATAAATTGCTCCAGGACTCCCTCTGAAATCCTTTATGTGTCAGTGAAAACTGTTCATAAACACATATCATAGTCTCATGAAAGTATCTGTGCAGTCAAGAAGAGAGAGGAGAAAGGGCACTGGACTGAGAAATCAGGACACCAGCCTGGGCTCTGGTCAAGGGAACTTGAGCTTATTGTGTTTTCTCTGTGAGCCTCAGTTTCTTTCTCTGTAAAATAGAGATGATAAATCCTACTTGCTCTGCCTGGAGATGGTGTTGAGAGAATCGAAACAAGTGATGAAAATCAAAGCAATGTGCAAACTCTGAAACGCTGTGCATGTGGAAAGCGTAATTCAGGGACTCTGTGAATTGTGCGTGGGGTTCCCTTTAGTGGGTGGGCAGCTGTCATATTAGTCTGAAATAATGTTGGCAATGATTAAGATGGGCTTCCCGTAAGATGGGCTTCCTGGGTGGGGCTAGTGGTAAAGAATCTGCTTGCCAATGCAGGAGCTGCAAGAGACTCGAGTGCAATTCCTGGGTCAGGAGGATCCCCTGGAGGAGGAAATGGCAACCCACTCCAGTATTCTTGCTTGGGAAGTCCCACATACGGAGGAGCCTGGAGGGCTGCAGTCCATGGGGTTGCAAAGAGTCAGACACGACTGAGAACCACAGCGGCATGTTTAAGGTATTCTGACTTATTTCCTTTAGGGGGAGAGGGGAACGTGACTTTTGGCTGCTGTTTCCTGGGTTCTAACCCTCACCCTCACTCCAGGAGGACCCACAGCCTCGGAGCCTCTGAACCTCACTCCCAACCTCTCAGTTCAGAGACTCTTTTCCTGTAGCCTCAGGATGCTCTGGAGCCCATTCATCTGAATAAGGAAGGTCAGTCTTTGTCCCTTCCAGTCCTCTTTTCCACCAAGTCTGGACCCCACCTTACCAACAGCTGCTGTGGTGGTTGTGATGTGGATGGACCTCCTCCTTCCTGCCCGCTCACCCGAGGTGCCAGGAGCAGTGACCTCGTCCAGAAAGCACTGGTGCCTGGTGGATCTGCCAGGGGATCCCTGGTCACTTCTGGGTGGCCTGGATAGAACGAGCCTCCCTCTTCTGTCCGCCTTTCTTCCTGAGCTATAAAGAGGAGACAGAGAAGTCACTAGGTGTGTGAATGCTTTATCCTTTTTAAAGCCCAGTGCAAAAATAAGCACCATTATTTGTTACCAGCCACTTTATCCTCTTTTAGAAGAACCACCAAAATAACAGCCCAGATTATTAGCAAAATGTCCAATGACAAGTTCTAAACTACAGGTGCACTTGCCCACATATACTATCTTACTGCATGTGGCAGAAGGCTAGAGTGGGCTGACTGTCGGAGAAGACCACAAAACTCTTAAAGTTCTTTAAGAACCAAAGGCTTGAGTATTTCCTGACATTTCTGGTCCTGTATGGCAATGGGTCTCAAAGGCCTAGAAGAGCTCTTTTTGACATTCTACCTGGCAAGGATTGATAAAAATTATGGGTGAAAAAAGCAGACCCGTTTTTCATTAGGAATAATAATTTTGTAGAGCAGTTTCCCTTTACAAGCAGTATTATCAACAATGTTTTCAAAATATTATGATCTTTATCTTGGCGGCACTGAGGGATAAAAAAATCAGCCTGTCACACGTTCATTGTCTATGCTGGCCAGTCCCCTTTCTGAGACGTGAATTAAATTTGAGCGATGTTCGCTGTATGCCAGGCCTCTGCTCGACTCAGAGGAAGATATGGAAATAAATCATGACAGTTCCTGCCTGTGGGGAGTTGGCTGTCTAGTAAGGGACACAGGCTGTATCCGGAAACGGTTCTAACAGAATTAAAAAGCACTTTGGGAGCAGTGGCTGGGGTAATAGGGGAGGCGTGGGTGGTTGATTATTTTTAATTAGAAGGTTTGGAAAAGTCTTCCTAGGGGAAGAAACATTTGTGATAGGCCTTAAAGGAGGCTAGGATTTCAGTAGGCGGACAGGGACAAGGTGGGTGTGAAGGACATTTCAGGAGGAGGACAGTGTCCACTAGACAAAGTTTGGGAAAGGCTGGAGCATCTGGGGGGGATCGTGGGTCTTCCACGTGGACTGGAGGGGGTGATGGAACCAGAAGCACTCACTGGGACCAGCTTCTGGAAGGGCTTGTGGGTGTGGAATTAACCCATTCACTCATGCCTCCTTTACGAGCCAGGGTCTGTCTCATGTGTTAGGGGTGCCAAAGCGAAAAAATTCACAGTCCTGCCCTCAGCCTACAGATTAGTTGTGTAAGATAAAAAAAGGAAGAACTTTAATAATTTAACAGGATAAATCTTATGATAGAGGTAAGAGCAGAGGAGGAAATAGCTATTCTGATCTTAGAATTAGGGAAGGCTTTACAGAAAAAAAAAGGCTACCTTTACATTAAGTCTTCTTTTTTTCTAAATTTTATGAATAGTAACATTTTACTGGCCATCTAGGTTGCACTCTTTTTCACTGCATCTAATTTTTAAAATAGGATCTTTTTCTTAAACTAAATTATTTAATTTCTTTTTTCTGATTTATTATTTTTAAAATTTATTTATCTTAATCAGAGGATAATTACTTTACAATATTGTAATGGTTTTTGCCATACATCAACATGCATCAGCCTCAAATATACATTAAGTCTTGTAGAAGAATATAAGTTCAGCTTCATTTTGCTTGAATTTCTTTTCATCTATGACTTCTTACCAGAGGGCAATTTTGCCTCCCTAGGGATGTCTGGCAACCTCAAAAGACATGTTTGGTTGTCATGATCCCGAAAGTGGGTAGTTATTGTCACAGTAACATTGTGTAACAAACAGCCCTGAACTCAGTGACTGGCAAATGATGACACAAGTAAGAGTTTGTTCTTCTTTTGTAGGGTTGTCTGGGTCAGCCAGTGCCATTCTGCTTCAGGCTAAGGCAAGGCTGGACTTGGTTCTGAGGCTTCAAGTCAGGTTCAGGTCTATTTCACAAGCACGCTCATTTTCTTGTACCTACCACTCACCCTGCCATATTCATCTCACAGAAGATCACAGGGGTGCAGGAGGTAAATCCAACTATATGAACACTGAAAGTCTCTCCCTCATGTCTGTTCACATCACATTGGCAAACACAAGGAATCTGAGAAGTCTGGACCAGTGATGCTTGCATGTAAGCCCTGCCCTAAGGTGGAGGGAGACAGGAGGATGAACCCTTGCTGAACAAGGGGACAGCTGTCTTACTCCTTTTATGTTACATCAAGGAAGCAACGTTCCTGCAGAATTCTCAGGTGATACCCTGTATGTCACATGGGCCAAAGCTGAGTCCCATGTCCAGCCCAGAACAATCCTTGGGAAAGGAGAATAAAGTCATTGTGATAGACTAGACCAATGGTGATTCAGCCGCTGGATCAGGACCATCTTTCACTGAACCCTGAATGGAGTTAGGCTCCTGGCAGAGTGGTACTGAAGGTGATGATTATTGAGGAGGTAACCTACACTGTCTGCACCAGCCACTGACTCTGAGCATAGCTAATCACTTTCCCTCTCTGGTCCTCGATCTGGGCCCGATGGTCTCTATGGGCCCCATGTTTTGTGAGGGTATGGACTACAGGGGGATCCAACCAGTCCATCCTAAAGGAAATCAGTCCTGAATGTTCATTGGAAAGAATGATGCTGAAGCCAAAACTCCAATATTTTGGCCACCTCATGCGAAGAACTGACTCACTGGAAAAGACCCTGATGCTGGGAAAGATTGAAGGCGGGAGGAGAAGAGGATGACAGAGGACAAGATGGTTGGATGGCATCACCAACTCAATGGACAGGAGTTTGAGTAAACTCTGGGAGTTGGCAATGGACAGAGAGGCCTTGTGTGTTGCAGTTCATGGGGTCGCAAAGAGTCGGACATGATTAAGCAACCTGAACTGAACTGAACTGAATTTTGCCAGCACTACACTTTATAGGTATGACTTTCTGAAATACTTTTACCTGCTTGTCCCCATCACACCAGCCAGTCAAGAGCTCTCTGGCTTCAGAAACTGGCTGCATAAGGCAACCCCAGCTCCCCTGCCTGTGAGAGTGTCTTCTGCAAGGAGCTGAGCCCTTGTGCATGCTTGTCCTTCCAGATCTGCCCAGTGCAGCCTGCTCCTTGCAGCCTTGCAGCCTTGTGACCAGCCCTGCAGCTGTCACAGCACGGGTGCCCTCTCAGAGCAGTTTGCCTTACTGGGGATTTCTGTTCCCAAAAGCAGATGTCCCAGCTTCCCTGAGGCAGGGACTAGGAAAACCAAAGAGCCTTGGATTACTCTACCGCAAACTTCCCTCTTTGGGCTTCAGACTGTTCACTTAGAAATATTCTGGGTGATGACAGGAACTCTAACATACTTGCCTTTGTAGGAAACTGGATGAGAGGCGTCAACCTTCCTGATCAGCCAAGGATTTCTTTGGGCATCTCTTTACCCTGGGAGGTTGGGGCTTCTCCCATGAATTCCTAGACAGGGATCCACTTAGGGAGGCAGGAGCCTAGGTTCAAATCTAGCAAGCTGTCTACATTGCTGCATGACTAGGTGTTGTGGGACCTGAAGCTTTTATAATTTAGGGAGATTTTTCTTAAAAAGGATAAAAATGATAAATGCTTCATTAGGTAACAGAACAGTGATGGTTCATTTTCTATATCAACTTTGTTGGGTCCTGGTGCCCATGTATTTGTCAAGCATGACTCTAGATGTTCCTATGAAGTTTTTTTTAAAATGAGATTAATATTTAAATTGTGGATTTTCAATAGAGGAGATTGCCCTCTATACAGTGAGTGGGCCTCATTCAAGCAATAGAGGGTCAGAATAGAAAAAAGAGTGGCCTCTCTGGAGGAAGAAGGAATTCTGCTGGCAGATGGCCTTCAGTCTCAAATTGCAACCCTCTTCGGGGTCTCTAGCCTGCTGGTCTACCCTGCAGGTTTTGTATTTGCCAAGCCTCCATAATCATGTGATCCAATTTTTGAAATGCATCTCTCTGCCCCCATCCTACACATACACACACACACACACACACACACACACACACACTGTTGCTTTTATTTCTCCAGAGAACCTTGAGTTATAAAAGTATGCTAGAAGGATCCTGTGCAAAAGAAGGGATCCAGTGCTTGAGGGTCATTATCTACACTGTAAAATCCTCCCCATGAGCTGTGTGCACTTCGGTCCTCAGCTTTCCCTCCAGAACATGGTGAGGGGGTGACCCAGACAATCCCCAGGCTTCTCCCAGCTCAGACTGCGGGGATGAGGCCCCAGCATGCAGACTGGCTGCACGGCTATCTCTCCTGCCTCCAAATCTTTGTGCGCCTTCCCCCGATAGTGAAAGGTCAGGGTTTCTGGGCTTGTCTTCTGTATCTCCCGTGGCCCACGGCTCTCACTGTGTGAGCTGATAAAGCAGCAAGAGGCAGAGCAGAGAGAAAGCTAGCCCAAGGAGCTATCAATGAACTGAAGATCCGTAGGCCTGGTCACGACTTTTGTTTCTTCATCAGAGTTCTGGTCGGTCTGCTCCTTTCTGGGTGCCATCTTCTCTATTTTTAGGGCCACACAAAGAAGGACATGTGGCTCCAGTGATTTTGAGCTCTAGTGAAATACCCTTGCCCAGTTCCGAGGGTTGCTTGCCTGTTACTACAACGAGAACATCCCTTCTTCAGAGGCTTGCTGGAGTGGAGTGGAACGGAGTCTGGAGAACTGGGTCCTACTCTAGGGCCGTTGTTGCCCACCCCTGGCCAGGGGACCCCAGGGCTTCAGCAAGGTGCCTGGGCTTTGCTGGATGGTTTGAGGTTGCTCCAGGGGTAGCATCCAGGGCTGGGCTTTGTGGCTTGCTCTGCTGTCCCCGTGTGCTTGGTCACTTGACCCTTCTGAGAGGACAGCAAAATGAAGACTTTGGGCTTTGAACTTGGAACTCTTCTTACTGGAGGGCAGACTGTAGGGTGGTGCTTAGTTGTTCAGTTGTGTCCAACTCTTTGCAACCCCATGGATTGTAGCCCGACAGGCTCTTCTGTCCATGGAGATTCTCCAGGCAAGAATAATGGAATGGATTGCCATGCCTTCCTCCAGGGGATCTTCCCAACACAGGGATAGAACCCGGGCCTCCTGCATTGCAGGTAGATTATTTTTTTACCAACTGAGCTACCAGGGAAACCCAAGAATACCAGAATGGGTAACCTATCCCTTCTCCAGGGGAACTTCCCAACCCAGGAATCGAACCGGGGTCCCCTGCATTGTAGGCAGATTCCTTACCAGATGAGCTGGAGTATGGATTCACCCCTAAAAGTCAAACACAAGAAAATGGACAGACAAGCAAGGAAGCAAGCAAATGAACAAACAACTGCTTTAAAGTTTTGTGAAAGAAGGGCTCCCATGATTTGGTATATGTGTGTGTGTGAGTGCAGGAGTGGAGGTGGGGAGGAAATGACCTTCGCCTGGCTGGGGTGCCTTATGCAGGGACCCCCACCTTCGGTCGACCCTCCAGCCAAGCAGCCAGCTCACGGGATCCAGGAGAGGGTCATCGGGCCTTTATCATCAGAGGAAGAATTCCTCCGTCTGGCTGGAGGAGACAGTGCATGAAAAATGGTGGCAAGGGGTCAGGAGGCGAAGGCAAGTGAGAAAACACTTTCATCTATTATCCTGGGGTCAATGGGCTCCCATCAGGGAACCTTGAGGCCGCCATGAATGGCCCATGGCAGGACGTGCCGCATTGTGTAGCTGCCGCCCCGTGGACCTGACGGGGCAGCTCGCAGACTCAAGCCCACATCACAGTCCCCTCTCTGGGGACAATAGGGCCTCAGAAAGTAGTGGGTGGCTCGCCTCCCAGGAGCCTGCTTCTTCTTATCAAAGGGCTTTCACGGGGAACGCCCGGCCGGCTTGGGAAGGAGGGAGAGCTGTTTGTCCAACCCTGGGGAGGCATTTCAGACTCATTCCAAAGTCCGCGTCATGGCGATTAGGTTGGCCCGGATTGAATTTCATCCGGGCCCTGGTGTGGGTTTCTCAGCTGTTGCCGCCTCTTAGAAGCCACGCATATTCTCTGAATGGAGTAATTTTTGTTTGAAACGCAACCCATTCCTGTTTAAATAAGGCCCACATCGTATGCTACAAAAGAGACACACATTTCCTTCAAAAGATGTCGTCAGGAAGGCCACCTCGGTCGATCCATCCAGTCTCAGCAGGAATCGGGCCTGGGAGCTCACTCCTGGTTGGGGGCGAACCCACAGCCTTGCCTTCTTCCTGGTCATTTAGTGTCAAGAACCCATGGCTGGGTGTTTGAAAATACCCACAAATTTGTTGCGAGTCTGACCCTGTGATGCCCTTGACTGAGTTGGAGCTGCTTGCTTTCCATTTCCGTTGGCTGGATGGCTTGAACCTGGATGTGTGTGGTAACCCCCATTCTCCCTACCACCCAGGCTTGATGATCAGGCCTGGGAAAGAAGTGGCAGTGGTCAGACATATGATTTTGTGGCCCTGTCATCACATCTGTCATGGAACCTAGGCCCGGGGTCTTCTGAGCCTCTCATCCCTATAGATCTGTCCGAGACATTCCTCATTGTGTAAGTACAAGGCCCCACTGAAGGCTTCTTCTCCTGCACCAGTTTTGCACAGGTGGCTGGATTATTGCTCTTGAAGTTCATCTATACACATGTGCCTGCTCAGTCGCTAAGTCGTATCCAGCTCTTTGTGACTCCATGGACTGTAGGCCGCCAGGCTCCTCTGTCCATGAGATTTCCTAGGCAGCAATACTGGAGTGGGTAGCCATTCCCTTCTCCAGGGGATCGTCCTGACCCAGGGATTGAATCTGGATCACCTGCATTGCAGGCGGATTCTTTATCACTGAGCCCCCTGGGAAGCCCACCTATTTGCAGTTACTCTCCAATTTGCTCCCCTGGTGTCTCAGATGGTAAAGAATCTTCCTGCAACACAGGAGATGTGGGTTTGATCCCTAGTTCGGGGAGATCCCCTGGAGAAGGGCATGGCAACCCAGTCCACTGTTCTTGCCTGGAGAATCCCATGGATAGAGGAGCCTGGCTGGCTACAGTCCATGGGGTCGCAAAGAGTCAGACACGACTGAGCAACTAACATACATATGCTCCAATTTAGCTAGAAGTACCAAGAAATTGCCTACAGAGGTCATGAACTCAACTGCAGTCAGGGAAGGCAGGCAGCCAGCACAAAGATGTGAAGTGGCCCCTAGGACAACAGTGAGGGGAGGAGTCTACTAAAAATGCCCTAAAGGCATTCACATTCACTATTTTTTTTTTTTTTCCAAGCACTTGGATACCAGATAGTTGCTGTGGATGCAATTCAGCCTGCAGGAGACAGTGAGTTTGTGAACTTAACCTAAATAGAAAAAGTCAAACAGTTCACCTTCATGTTCAGGATCCTCCAGTGGCTTCCCTTTCCGACCTCTTGCCTGAAATCGCCTTCTACCAATTATGCATACCTGCCTGACAACAGTTTCTTCCTTCCTCCTTGATCCTGGTTCTACTTCCTTTTTGCTGGACCATTTCATCACCTGGCTCACCCAATTCAGATCTTATGATGTTCCCTGAGGGCAGGGGCTTAATTTTATTAAATCTCCACCCGCCCCCGCACCCTGCTCTTCTAAGGATCTACCAGACAGCCTGGCTCATAATGGATGCTCAATGAGCCTCACAATGTGATTGATTTTATTTGGTTGTGTGATTTATGTTTCTCTTCCAGCTGCATTGTGAATGTGATCAGAAGGCTGGACTTGAAAACTTTAGAACAGTTTTATCAGTGGGTAAAGCTCAGGGGTAGAGCATTTGACTGTAGGATAGTTTCATCGGTTGCTGTTTGAATTGGGCTGTGAATGTGAAGTTATCTTGCTTATATCATGACCTTGATATTGTCCTGGTGGCCTGACACTGTTGGTCTACACAGTTCTTGGCTGACTTCACTGCTTCTCTCATCCGCTGTATCCTTTTGCTGCCACCCAGCTCTAAGCTCCAGGGACAGGTCCTGGAGGCTCCTCCAGGGTCTCCTCTCCGCTCTTTTCCTCACTGTTTCTTACCTAGGGCAGAGTGCCTTTTAGATGCCCAGTGTTTTCTGATTTGTTGATTTGTTATAAGCAGGGAAGTTTGGGTCCATGATAAATTGTAATGGAATATTGATTAGTTTCCAGAAGAAATTCAGATTGTCCTACGCCTACCAGTTCCTGGGAAGCATCTGAGCCTGGAAGGGGGACTCCTGGAACACCTCCTTCTGGGGCCTATGTGGGTAGAGACAGCTCAGGGAAAAGTTCTGAGCCTTGCTGGTCTTCTGACCAAGTGGATCTAAGGGACTCTATGGGATTACTCTTTGATGCTTAGAAGGTGGCGCTAGTGGTAAAGAACCCGCCTGCCAGTGAAGGAGAGGTAAGAGATGTGGCTTTGATCCCTGGGTTGGGAAGATCCTCTGGAGGAGGAAACGGCAACCCACTCTAGTATACTTGTCTAGAGAATCCCCATGGACAGAGAAGCCTGGCAGTCTACAGTTTATAGGGTTGCAAAGAGTTGGACATGTCTGAAGCAACTTAGCACACACAGGGCTTGGAGGACCCTGAACCCCTGCCCATCAAGGAAAACTCAGTCTTAGAAAGGAGACACGGCTTAATCATTGATTCATTTATTCAAGAAACAGCTCAGTTCAGTTCAATTCAGTCACTCAGTCGTGTCCGACTCTGTGACCCCATGGACTGCAGCACATCAGGCCTCCCTGTTCATCACCAACTCCCAGAGTTTACTCAAACTCATGTCCATTGAGTCAGTGATGCCATCCAGCCATCTCATACTCTGTTGTCCCCTTCTCCTCCTGCCTTCAATCTTTCCCAGAAACAGCTACTGAGATCCTACAGAAGAGAGCAGAGATGCCATGGTGCCAGCCTCATGGACTTCAGTTCTAGTGATGAAAGATGGATAGAAAATAGATTAGGAGTCCTTTAAAAAAAATACCCAGACTGCTATGCAATAAAGGGACATGTGGGGACTTATGGGACAGAGACCTGCTCCAAACAACAGACCATCCATAAAGGCGACTCTGAGAAGGAGACCTTTGAAGTGAACCCCGGAAGAAGAGCTCAGGGAAAGAGGTAAGGAGCTGAGAAGGATGCGATCAAGGTGGAGAAGCAGGAAGGGACTTGACCAGATGGGGCTTTGGAGGCCAATGGAATGAGTTTGGATTTTAACTTTAAATGTAGCACACAGTTATTGGAGGGTTTTGAGAAGGGAACTGATATTTTATTTTGAAAATTCTTTTGGGCCACATGTCATGTGGGATCTTAGTTTCCTGACTGGACCAAACCAGTGCCCCTGAAGTGGAAGCATGGAGTCTTAACCACTGGACCACTGGGGGATTCCCTATAACTGATATTTTAAAAGGATTCAACTCCTTTGGGGCAAGTAGAGTCAGGTTCCCTATGGGACAGCTGAGCTGTTACAGTGACTCAGCTAAGACATGGGGGGCTAGACAAACAGACAGGCCTGAGGTGTCTTGGTATCAGAGCTGAGATTTGCTGAAGGATGGAAGTGGAGACGAGGGAAGGGGAAGGATCAGGATGACTGACCTTTTGGCTGGAGCAATTTGGTGGTGATGGGGTTCTGGACATGCTTCCCCACAATACAGCACCTTGGGATATGGACTATTTTAGGCTGAAGGTAGCTGGGAAAATAGCAGAAGCGGGAGAGTCATGTTGATCTTGACCTTTCTCCCTTGAAGCAACTCATAAAACCCCCATAAGAGGGGAGGCTTCCGTCTCCCTGTAGGAAAGGAGCATCCTTATCTCCAAAGACAAAGGAATACCAAGAAGAATATTAACAAACAGGATTTGTCAAGTTTCCCCCAGTTTACTAAACCTATCATACACCTTAACCTATCACATTCCTCTATGATGGTCCACTTTTTATTGAATAAAGCATAAAAACTCTCAGGTCTAACCAGGTCTCTAGTTCCTTATGAAGTCTCCTGTGTCACATTAAACATTAAATAAACGGATGTGCTTTTCTCCTGTTAATCTGTCTTTTGTCAGTTTAATTTTCAGACCCAGCTAAGGACTCTAAGAGGGTCAAAGAAAACTTTCTCTTCCCCTTCAGGGTACCGGGGTGTGTTGATTAAAATGGGAGAGATTGGAATAAGAGCAGGTCTGGTGATGGAAGAAGAAGCCATAAATACTTCTGGTTTAGGAGCATGTTTCATTTGAGATGCCTACTGGCTATTCAAGGGGAAACATCAGGTAGGCAGTTAAATATGTATGCTAGAAGCTTAAGAACAGGGCCTGAGCTGGAGAAAAGAAAGAGGACCCTGTAGCAGGGAAGGCAGTTTACTTTTCAATATTCATTTCTCTTAATTCATAGTAATAAGAACTCCACTCAGATTAGAGCTGGCACCCCTCAGGTTCCCTTGTACCTAGGCGTGGCTGTGTTGGTCACTGAAACATAATTACAGAGAATGATCCTTAAAGAGAAGATGGTTCACTATCTTTACCCTTCCTCTAGCCTCATATTGAAACCTATCTGTGATGGTTGGGGCTCTAGCAGCCATTTTGGTTTAGGAAGATATGAGGTATATATTTTAGAGGGTAAAGGAGGAAGATGGAGAAAGTCTACATCTTTCATAATTGTGTTATTTAATACCAGCCCTGGATGCCTATATCTGGATTTTCTTTATATGGAAGAAAAATAAATTATGTTTTTTATTTTTAATTTTATTTTTGAATTAACATAAAGTAAATTTGATCTTTTGGGGAGTATAAAGTTTAAAGAATTTTAGCATGTGTTTAGATTTATGCAACCATGAGCAAATGGGTCCAACATGGATCCTTCACCCTGAAGAACTTCCTTGTGCTGTCTCATTATAGCCACACCCTCCCTACAGCCTGACCTACCTGGCTATCACCAATCTTTTCTCTGTTACAGAAGTTTTGTCTTTTGAATATGTCATATAATGGAATCATATGGTATATAATTTTTGGAGACCGACTTCTTTTACTCAGGAAAATGCATTTAACATTCATCCATGTGGTTGTGTGTATCAATAGTCATTCCTTTTCATTCCCCAGTAATATTTCATTGCATGACTGCATCACAGTTGAGTTTTCCATTCAAATGTTGAAGGCCATTTGAGTTGTTTTCAGATTTGGTGATTACGAATAGAGCTACTAGAATACTCATGCAAAGATTTTAATGTCAATTTAAGTTTTTCTTTTCCTAAAGTGAATATCTAAGAATAGATTTCTGGTTTTACTATATAAAAATAAAGTATACATTTGACTATAAGAAACTGTAAAACTTTTTCTGGAATATCTGCATTATTTTACATTCCTATTAGCAATGGATGAGAGAGTAATTTGTTCCACATCCTTATTGACACTTAGTACAGTCAGAATTTTGTATTTTAGCCTTATTAGTATGTGATGATACCTCTTCATGGTTTGAATTTGCATTTCTTAAATGGCTAATGATGTGGATTATCTTTTCAAGTGCCTATTTGCATGAACTCAGAAGGTCCTGTGCCTTTTGCTTAGTGCTCTCTTGTTGCCATCTTGAAATTCTTCCTATTTGAACAAGGGTCTCACAATTTCATTAAGCAGTGGGTCCTGAAAAGGATGTGGCCAGCCTTGGCTGTGGTGTGTTTAGACAGCAAGCAGCAAAGACAGCAACAGCACTTGGCCATCTTTGTATACTACTGGCCGACAGACTGGATTATTTATTTTGATTTGCAGTTGTCTAGTTGCCAAGTAATGTCCAACTCTTTGCCACTCCATGGACTGCAGCCCTTGATTACAGAAAAACAAATACTTTACAATGCAGTCAACTCCAGAAATTCACTAGACAAACAGCCCATCCAGAGTTGTGTGGACACCACTCTTATCTTTTATTATCCTTCTCTATTTCTCTGTGTTAGTTACTCAGTTGTGTCTCTTTGTGACACCATGGACAGTAGCCCACTAGTCTCCTCTGTCCATGGAATTCTCCAGGCAAGAATACTGGAGTGGGTAGCCATTCCCTTCTCTAGATTTCCCGACCCGGGGGCTGAACCTGGGTCTCCTGCAATGCAGGCAGATTCTTTACCATCTGAGCCACCAGGGATGATCTCTTTGTTTGGTTCAGTTTTACCTGTTTTACCTAACAGAATTGCAACCACCGCCCCCACCACCCCCACCCCCTTATTCATAAACACAGCAAATTTTTGTTGTTGGTGGTGGTGGTCAGGCTAAATTCTGTTACTAGAAGCACTTTAAGAAAACACCATATCAGAGAGAATACTGTTCATTTTACTTATGTATTTTATCAAATAATGAATTTTTTTATTTGATAATTTATTTTATCAAATAAAGTATTTTATCAAATACTAAATGATAAAATGAGCTCTATGAATACCTAGAGCTCATTTTCGATATGCAAGAACTGTGGCCCAGAGAAGCTAATCATTTTTTATAAAATCATACTGCTAGTGAGTAAGGCAAATTCTTGTCTGGCTTTAGCACCATCTTTCTGATGTTGCCTCTTTGGACTTCCAATTCTCCCTGTTGGAGAGCCATGGGTATTTTGGACTCCTTTAATCATCTTTTGAATATCTCAGAAGGCTCTCATTCCCATTCCTACTGATACTCTGAATATCTGCTGCATTGGTTAGCCTGACTGTCACGTCAAGAGTTTCAACCCTCTTGGACTGGGAAATCTGAAGGAGCCAATATCCCTTGAAGTGATGGAGATACATAATGAAGAAAGTTATTCATGAAAGTGGGAGTCTCTTTTTCCACTTGGAAAAGGAAGCTTTGTACATTCTTCTATTTTGGTTCTTAACTGCCCTCAGAGAGGGAGGACTCGGGCAGAAGGGACAGGGCTGTAGGTATTCTGGGAAACGGAAGCAGGCAGCATTGAGCCATAGATGGGTCGCTCCGCCCTGCCCTTCACCCAGATTTCTTCCCTGCTCCCCGGGCTCTTTGGGAAACTGGCTTCCGGAGCCTGACACATGTTTCTTTGTCTGGCCCCAGCTGTTAGAATCTGTCTTCATTCATTAAGCAGGAAGGGAGGTCCCCGAACTGCTTCTGTAGCCTGATGTCGAGGAGCAGACACTCAGACCTTGGCAACTCCAGATCAGAGATGTCAAAACAAGCCAGGGGGCCTGCCTGAGCTCCACAAGCCTCAGGCTGAAGCTACATGCTTCTCCAGTGCAATCTTTAGTCCCCGTGATAGCCTGCACTGTAGATGTTGTTATCCTCATTTTACAGAAAAGGAAACTGAGGCTCAGAAGGTGGTGGGGTGTATCAAAGCTGCATACTCAGAAAAGACAGGATCTGAGACCTGATGGGTTCAAGTCAAATTTCTCAGAACCCCTAATGCACCGCCATTCATACCACCAGAAAGCTGCAACCATTTTTCCTGCTCTCGAAAAGCGAAGGGCTCGTCACTAGGAAGAAACCGAGACATCTTTGGGGAGAATACTGGTTCTCGGCAGCCAGACTCCCGTCCGAGCCCTGGCTCCTGCCTCTCTGCTGGGAGGAGCCTGCCCACTCAGCCCGGTGTGGAGGGGCTGTCCCGCATTGTCATCGATAATTGTACAGGCCCATTCATCAGCAGGAATCCTATTTCAAACAGCCCTCCGACTCTAATGGCACGAAAAGCATGAACTAAGCACAGTTTAATGAATTCTGATCTCACAGGCAGAGGCTGTCTGATCAGGGACAACTGTGCTCACACACGAGGCAGGAAGAATCGCTGCAGCCTGAGAATCAGGGATGCATTCCAATGATGCCTTCACTGCTTCAAGATGGATCATTGTTTTTTCCTTTTTTTTTTTTTTTTAGCAAATTCATCGGAGATGTCTGTTTCATCTGTGACTCACCCTAGTCTTTCTGGCGAAGTGTTAGCTTTTTACCTGGAGAGCTGTAAAACCCTCTGGTCCCATTCAGGACAGAAGGAAATGAGCCATTTTACTTTTTGCCAGACAACAGTATCTCAAACGCTTGTAGGTTTTTATGCAAAATCTTACACATCTTAGCAAATCCGCATACGCAGCCCAATCACCCAGTCGTCTCTGAGAAAAAGCCGAGAGGAGGATCATTATTTGAATTTCAAGGAAAGAAGGATGAACTGGAAGAACTGAGCAGGCGTCTTCGTCCTTCAGTTAGAGGTCCCGCAGGTCTGCATCCTGGGACCATGTCACTGTCTTCTTGGTGTTGTTGTGCAGGAGAAGTGAGGTTACCACCCAGTAAGGGAGTCAGTGGGATTCAGGGGGTGGGGTCTGCCCAGAGCCAGGGTCTTATCCACAGGTTTAGGCCTTCCCTGCTGGTGCAGTGGCTAAGACTCCACACTCCCAATGGAGGGAGCCTGGGTTTGATCACATGTGACTCAACTAAGACCCAGTCCGCAAAAAAAAAAAAAAGAAATTAGAAAAAACAACAGCAAGGTTCTGCCCATAAATCACCTCCTTTACACCTTACAACTGCTCTGCGGGCAGAAAGATTGCCCTCAAGCTACCAGGGGCAGCAGGCACAGGGTCACACAGCGCTTGAGAGGCCCGGCCAGAGGGTGTCCCTCCACGCCAAGTGGATGCTGACACTGAAGACAAAGCCCTTCGTCTCTCCAAGCCCCAGCTGCCCCATATGGAAAATGAGAAGGCAGGGAGGTGTGAACCCTAGATACTGCTTATTAACATCTCATAAAAGCATGTTGCTTTGTTTGTTTGTTTCTGGGAGTGAACACTGCATGTTTTATCCCCCACAGAAGGGCAGGGAGGAGGCCAGTTGAGGAGGGAGGACATAGCACCATTCTCCCTCCAACCTTCCATTGCTCATCCACTGCTTCCAGTTCTGAGTCTCGAGCTTGGGATTTAGAGATGGGAGCTGTGAGGGTCTTGCAGTCTTGTAGAGCAAACAGACACATCACAGAAACTTCCCTGGTGCTCCAGTGGATAAGAATCCTGTCAATGCAGGGGACACGGGTTCGATCCCTGGTCTGGGAAGATTCCACATGCCAAGGGTCAACTCAACACATGTGCCGCAACTACTGAACCTTGTGTCTAGAGCCCCTGTTCCCCAATAAGAGAAAGTACTGCAAGGAGAAGCCGACACACCACAACTAGAGAGTAACCCCCTCTCACTGCAATTAGAGAAAGCCAGGGCAGCAATGAAGACTCATTGCAACCATTAAAAATAAATAAATAAATAAAGCCAATAAAAATGGGAGATAAATGATCCAGCAGAGATGTCTACAGGGAGCTGTCGAAACAGAGGAGACAAAGCACCTAAGTGACGCAAAGTCATTTAAATAATTGGGGGCCTCAGTGTCCTGTCTTTAACGCTGAGAAATAATACTTTGCACTTGGGCTTCACAAAGTTGCAGGGAGTGAGGAATCTAATCTTATCAACCTCTGGCATTGTGTTAGGAGCTCAGTGAGTATTTCATGGATCTGAGGATGGCCATAGGGCTTAGTTGCTGGGTTCTCTTAGCCTATTTTGGTCTAACTCTTTCCCCATCCTTTCTCCAACAGTCCAGCCAGCAGGGAGACTCTGGGAGGCCCTGTGACCTCTACAAAGTGCCTGCACCAGCCGTTTTCCCTGCTTGGTTCCCCTGGGATACCCGCTAGATTTGGCGGGTGTACTTGGCCTTTTGCCCCAGCAGATGAGAGCTAGGGATGGATAAAAGCTGGAATTCTGGTGTCAGGCAGATTACTGGCTCAAAATCCAGCTCCGTTACTTAGTTAGAAGTTAAAATGGGAAAACTTGCTTAACCTCCCTGAGCCTCAGTTTCCTTGTCTGTAAAGGAGGGGTGATGAGAATCCTTCCTGGACGGGGCTGTGGTGAGGACTGAATGCACGGATGCAGGCAAACAGCTGAGCAGGTGCTACCAGGTGAGCTAGCTGGACAGGTGGCATCAGTAGGTGCTGAGGAAGAGCCCCTGCTCCATGGTCCTCCTCCCCTCTGCTCCTCGCCTTCCCTCTTCTCCCACAGCGCCCTCCTCTCCATCTCCCCCTCCTCGTCCTCATTGTTATTATTAAGTGCAAGGCCAAATGTCAGGGTTCTCACCCTGTACTTACCATATTCAGTTTTGCATATGTGAAGTGGGGTCCCCCAGGACCACGTTCAGAGTCTGGAACCCACATTTGTTCTATTTCTTCAGAGCCCTGAAGAGGCCTTGCAGGAGTCCCAGAGGCATGGTAAAGTGGGAGTTTCAATTCACGCCAGCTGTGTGATCCTGGACAACTTATTTACCCTCTCGGAGCCTGAGTTTCCCCAACGGTAAGACGGGTTGATGACAGCTCTCTCACAGATTTGCTGTGAGAAGCAAAGTCGATCATCTGAGTGTGGGGGCTTGGCACATAACGGATAGTCCCTTCTCCATTCTGCCCAGAGGCTTGACGTCTGCTCTGCAGAACACACAGGGTTGTAAATACAGCCGGTCCTTCATATCTGTGGATTCCATATCCTCAGAGGATCAAAATATTCAGAAAAAAGAATCCAGAAAGTTCCAAAATCAAAACTTGAATTTGCCCTGAGCTGGCAACAAGTTATATAGCATCGACTCTGTATTTACAACTATTTATAGGGTACTTGCATTGTATTAGGTTTTATAAGCAATCTAGAGATGATGTAAAATGCATAGGAGGATGTGTGTAGGTTATATGCAAGCACTACACCATTTTCTGTAAAAGACTTGAACATCTTGACACCTTTGGGTATCTGTGTGTGTGGGGTGGTTGTCCTAGAACCACTCTCCCTCGGGTACAGAGGGATGACTGTATCCTACTGACCAACGCTCCTGTGTCCTGGGAAGGTCCTCAAGCTTCCAGGGAGAACCTTCTTCCAGGGCAGCTTCCTCTCTGCAGCCCCTCAGATCTTCTGTCTCACCCAGCAGGACCCTGGGGTCTGATAAACTCAGCTTTTCAAGGGTGATGTAGCTAAACGTAGCCGCTGGTTTGCTCGTGGAGGTGGTCTATGCTGTAAGGCTGCATCTTCAGAGAACATCTGAACAATTCCATTTATTCTGTGGAGCCTATCTGTTCTATGAGTTGGGTATTCGATAGTAACAAAGGTGAAGTGATAATGTGTATGTGTGTTAGTCGGGCGGTCGTGTCCGACTCTTTGCGAACCCATGGATTGTAGCCCGCCAAGATCCTCTGTCTGTGGAATTCTCCAGGCAAGAATACTGAATTGATAATAATAGCTAACAAATACTGAAGCTTACCATGTGCCAGGGTGGCGTGAAGCTTGTCACTATCTGCATGGTTGGAGAGAATGGCCTCAAGGAGCTTGCAGTCAGCTTCAGAGGAGATCTTATTAACTCCATTTTGCAGATGAAGACTTGGAGCTTCCACCATGAAGGGTGAGGGGCTAACCAGAAGCCCAAATGCTCATGGCAGGTGAGCCTGGAACTTGGTCCAGTCTGGCTTTTCTCTAGACTCGGCTCTCCGGTGACGTCAAACTGGCTTTCTTAGGTAAAAGCAGGGAAGGGACTGAGGACCTGAACAGTGACGGGTTGCAAAGTTTTACTCTCTGATCTAAGGCACACCTTATGATTTACTTATCATTTGTCATCCTGGATGAAGGCCTTGGATCCATGTTAGAAAGATCTCAGTTTCCTGGGGCCAATGCCAGCTCAGTCTGCCCCTGTCATGTCTTGTATGTCTTCACCCTCATTTACATCCTCCCCCGAGATCCACACTCTCCCCATGAGCCAACATCTGGACGTGACCCTCTTCTTCCCTGTGCTGCAGTCGCAGACCAAGTTCTAGCTCTACACAAAAGCCTGCTCCAGTCCCAGAAGACATTTAGCCACTCTTCTCCTAGAGAGAAGCCTTGTGGACACTTGTGGATGGATTTGACCTGGTCACATCCATCAAAGACTGATGAAGTCCAGCCTCAAGCAGTTCTCTTGTGAGCTTGGTGTGGCTCCTTTCCTGGCCTCTCCTGCCCTGTTCTTCATCAGAAATCTCTTTCACACCTGCTCCACCAGCCACGTCCTGCTCCATCCTCTAGGTCACTTCACATGCCCCCTCTCTCTTGACACCCCGAATCTGGTACGAGATGCTTTCTCTGTGCTGTTACAGACAAGGGCTTGTGCAAACCCTGGGATGGTGTCCTGTGACTGTCTCCTTCATCAGATCATGAGCACTCTGAGGGCACAAGTCCAGTCTATTCTCTGACCAATGGTGTGGCTAGGGCCAGCGATGCTGCAGGAACAGATAAACCCTGAAATCTCAGTGTCTTAGCACAGCTTGCAGGCTACCTCATTCACAGTCACGTTTAGTGCTGGACGCACAGCTCTCTCTGCCGCATTCCTTTCAGCATTGCCCGTGGGACTGAGGCTCCTTGCCCGTGGGACTGAGGCTCCTTGCCCGTGGCTGTGCCATCAGGGGCACACGGCGGCCTTCCTTTCCAGTGGTCATACAGGATAATGTTAAGGATCAGCCTTGGAGTGGTGAGCGTCCCTTCCATCCGCTGTGGTCCAAACCCAGCTATGAGTCCCAGCTCTGCTGCAAGGGAGGCTGGGAAATACCTTGGAGCACATGGGACCTCAAGGGGCCAGAAACCCCTCTGATGTGGGCTTAGAGAGGTGGACTTCAGCTCAGTTTCAGGGAGAACTTCCTAACAATCAGACAGTTTGAGATGAAACAAGAAGGCTCCCTGACTCGAGAGGCTTAGAACTGGTTAGCTGACGGAAATCAACCTGCTTCCCTCACCTCTGCTAGAGACTTGAGTTCAGACAAAAATCAGCTTTTTGAAAACAAGGGGCCGGGCCCTGGAAACTCCGTTTAGCCTGTCAGCCCCGAAGAAGCTTGGTGTTCCCAGCTCGCAGCGTCCTTTGTCCTCTGTGAGTTCCCGAAGCCTGTAGAGGTGACTTCTTTATTCTCAGGAACTGCTATTTATAACTTCCAAAGGACCCCTACTTCTTTGGTTCTGTACTGAGGCTCAGAAAAGCAAGTCTACCCTCCCCCCAGCAGCCCTCCCCCTCCCCCAGGCCTCTCTCCCCCCAGAGCGATCCCGTAAATAAAGGATGAAAGGACCCGTAATTATTACCATTCGACAACACAGGGACTGTCAAAACCAGGAGCCCCACAAAAGCTTTTACATAAATCACAGCTGATACAATGGCTCTTGGCTGAGGGGAGAGAAGCTTAGAGCCTCCGCGCTGCTGAAAGAAGGTTTGTGTTTGGGGGCGGGCTTGCCAGAGTCAGCCGCCCCTTAGGGAAGAGATGGGGGCCCGGGGTCTGAACAGAGGACTCGCCCATCATCCCGCTCGCCCGCCCGATGGCAGAGGCCACAGAACAAGAGTGAAAAGCTGGGGGCAGACCCCAGATGTGACCGCTCCAGGAGGCCGGATGGTCTAGATATTTGAGATGGTGCAGGTCACAACCCTGTTGTCGGCAGCTCACTCTCTAGCCCAGCAGAGCCATCCGCCCTGGGGACGTGCTGGCCTGCAGCGGTGCGTTCAAGGGAAGTCTATACTCTGAGAGTCAAGGAGATACCAGCGCTCCAGGGGCCAGAGAGGGCCTGGGCATGGACCAGGATGCTCGGGGAGGGCTTTCTGGTAGGAAAGGTCATTTTCTTTCTTTCTTCTTTTTTTGATATGGGCCATTGTCAAAGTCTTTATTGAACATGTTACAATATTGCTTCTGCTTTTCTTTTTTTACTTCAAAGCATGTGAGATCTTAGCTCCCTGACCAGGGATCGAACCTGCACCCCCTGCATTGGAAGGTTAAGTCTTCACCACTGGACCGCCAGGGATGTTCGAAGAAAAGTCATTTTCTGATAGGTGAAGGGTGCAGTGATGTCGCTGAGTCAGGTGCCCACAGCGAGGACTGTGCTTCTTGAGGAAGTGTGCTTGGAGCTGGAAACCATAGCGACCCAGTGAAGCTATCTGTTCCTGAAACCCAGAGACCTCTTCAGAGTGTGGCAGTTCCAGGGCACTGGGTAAGAGATGGCATATCTCTGGATGTAACAATGATTCCTTTTGAATGAGCCATTTGGTGGCACATGAAGAATTCGGTGTCATTTAACACAGGCTGTTGGCCCCTCTTGTGCACCACGCTCTGCACTACTCCGAGTGCTCTTCTTTTAAAGATGAATAAGACTCTGTCCTTAGGATTTTTAAAGTCCAGGGCAGGAGGGAGATGCAGAACATGGGCTCTGACACAGACAGACATATCCCAAGAGGCCGTATAGCTGAGCCGGGGAGGCCGAGGCTCTAGAACTAAACGTCCTGGGTTCAAATCCCTGCCCTGCTACTCACATGCTTGGTGATCTTGGAGACTCATTTAACCTGGGCCTCAAAATGCTGGAGTGGGTTGTCATGTCCATGGCAATGCACTCCAATGTTCTTGCCTGGAAAATCCAATGGACAGAGGAGGCTGGAGGTCTATAGTCCATAGGGTCGCAAAGAGCTGGAGACGACTGATGGGACTGAGCATGCATGCATCAGTTACATCAGAATATTAATGGGGAGCATGAGAATAAATAGAGAATCAGAATATGCCTGGTGTTTCGTCCCTGCTGGCCCACCCCCAACCCCACCTCCGGAGGATGGCAGCATGCTGGGCCCAGGGGACTGCATAGACTGTGTAGTTCAGGGTCAGCTCTCTGCTGCTCCGGAATCCTTGCGGCCCTGAAGCGAACTTCTGGCGTTCTTGCAGTTGCTCCCAACCCTGCCCTGACCTCTCTGGGAGCCCAGGTGATCTCATCATTCCTTACTCAGGGTGACTGCATGCCCACCACAGTTCCCCACTGCATTCTACCTCGGTTGTCCCCCAGGGGATCCTATGTGAAGGGTCCCCTTTATATGTATAAAGCTCGGTGGCTTTACTGGGGAGCCGTAACCTGGCATTCAGAGTGAAAGAGCGAAGTGGGGCATATGGTGGAACCCCAGACGATACATCCCTAAACCCCATTAATGATCTGGATAGACCGGGACCCTGGAGGGTCAGATGTGTGCGCGTGCTCAAGTGTGTGTATGTGTGTGCAGTTAGGACTGCAAATACCTTGTGGAATCAGAATTGATGGGGGAGGGGTAATGGAGACAGCTGGAGACCACCACGTGGCCTTGAGAAGCCTTGGGAAGGAGGGAGAAAAGGTTTGTAGGTGCTAACGAGGGCCTGGAAACAAACTCTGTAAGTCGTCGCTCCGGTGACACTGCAAGTGGTGCTCTCCTTCTGCCTGCGAGGAGGAAACCAGGCTGGAGTTCCGGAAGCTGAGTGGGTCCTGGGGGCTCTTGCCAGGAGGAAGACCTCCACCCCCAGCAGAGGATGTATCCGGGGCAGAGGGCACAGTGCTTGTCAAACAGTATCGGTGACTCATTAGTGGATACTGATGTCCATTTGGTAGGTCATTTGGTAGATCTGCATTTCAAAATCTAGAATGGTGTCCATAGAATAGAAAATAGAGTGCATGTCACACAGTAAGGACCATATAATTGCCATCAACTGGTATGAATCTAGATCTACAGTGGGATCTGATATAACATGTATATTTTTTATTGTCTGGGTTTGAAAATGTTTAAATTTCTGCTGTGGTGTTTCTGTCTCTGAATTAGACTCATCCTTGGCTCAGGCAGAACTGGGTTCAGATGGCTGCTCCCAGCCCCTGGGTAGGTGAGGGTTACGTGAGATAAAACATTTGCAGTATGACTGGTGTGCAGAGAAGGCTTACTAAGTGCTCCTTCCCTGGCCCCTTCCCCGACCCAGACTACTAGGGGGAGGAGGGGGTGTCATGATGGAGCAGAGCAAGCTCCATTCTCTCTCTTTGCTCCACTAGTAGTGTGGCCGGCCTCCACCCACATGACAGCTTCTCGGGGTACCAGGCTCTGGACTCTATCAGAGGGCCTGGTACCCTGGTCTCCCTGTGGTTAAAATTCTCACCATTGCCACAAGGGGACTGGGGATACAGAGGACTGGGTTTATCCATCCTTCTTCCCTCGAGCATCAGACAGCGCCTGGTGCTGAGGCTTGTTGAGGGGGATAGCAGTAGGGGTGTCTGCGCGTGCAGCACTAGAACAGGACATCTGTCTGTCCGTCTGCCTGTGTGGCTGCCCTGGTGCAGGGACCACCCCCTGCTCGCCTGTTCTCTGCTCTTCACGCCACCTGACAGACTCACACAGAAAGCCAGCCTGGCCAGACCTGCCCCCTGAGTTGGTGGCACGGGGGAAGATGAGGGAATTAACTTCTGGCCTGCTGACAGGGGCGCTGCCTGCCAAAGCTGCCCGGGGAATTTGGTTGCTTTCCTCCGCTGACCTGGTAGCAGCCACAAGAGCGGATTAAGCAGGGAAACGTGGGGTGGAGAGCTCTCCTGCTTGGCGCTTGGACCCGATTGTCTCCTTAGAGTGACAGCAGTTGGTGGTGCCAACGCGCACCCCTCCCCTGGCACGTCCCCAAAACAGCTCAGCTTCCCGTTCCTGAAAAGAGGGATTTGTTAAAGAACGGCAGCTAAAGAAAGAAGGAGAGGCAGGAGAGGGCGAGGCCGTGGAGTAAAAGTTACACTGGGTTTGTTAATTGCAGGAGCGAGGCCGATGCCGGCAAGGATTGCTGGAGCTTCTCGAACTCCCCTGAGGATAATTTCAATTCTATCCACACTCCTTGAACACATACTGGGTGCAAGGCATTGGGCTTGGGGTTGGCTGGCGGGGTGGAGGGAACAACCATGCATGAAAGAGGCCCTCCCTACTTGCTCTCAAGGATAGACAGACAAAAAACTGAGAGAATAATAACAAATATTCATTGAGCACTTACTAGATGCCAAGTGCTGTTATAATCTCATTATTCACATCAGCTCATTTAATTACCATAAGAGTCCCTTGGGATCAGTAGTATTGTTATGATTTTATCTCCACTTTGAAGATGGGAACACATAAAACACAGACAGTGGTAGGTCTTAGGTTGTTAACAACTGAGCTCTGGCAAACAAAAATAAAAACCAACACCCATGTGCAGCATTTACCAACTTCCAAGATGCTGGGAAAGATTGAAGGCAGGAAGAGAAGGGGACAACAGGAGATGAGACAGTTGGATGGCCTCACTGACTCAATGGACTTGAGTTTGAGCAAGCTCCAGGAGATGGTGAAGGACAGGGAAGCCTGGCATGCTGCAGTTCATGCAGTCACAAAGAATCAGACCTGACTGAGCGACTGGACAACAACAGTGATGTCCATATGCCCGCTGTGCTCAATTTCAAGCTACGCATGTGACATCATCGTACGTAGAGTTGGGAAGAGCCATGCAGTTGGCCAAGGAGCTGGCTCCCATACACCAGTGGATGTCAAGGAGCTTGTTGAGACTCATGCCATGAGTGGCAGTCGAGATATGTGCCCCGTTCATCTGGTAATCTGGTGAGTCTCCCCTGTAAATCAATCCCTGGTCAACGCAGCTTGTGATGCCCTAGAGAAGGGGCCCAATGGGGACCCAATGGGCAGAAGTTGTCCTGGGGGCTGGATGGGAAGAGGCATGTGACACGCCTCAGCCACTCTCAGTTCCTGCCTCATCAGCTGGCCTCCTGCTCCTCCTCCTGATTCATCCTCCTCCCCTATGAGCAGTTGGCCCCAGTCACTTGTGGTTCAAGATGCCTTGGGTTGACCACAACAAATTTCCTGATGCAGAACATAAAATTGAAGACATGTTTGGTATCCCAGGCAAAAAAATTTATAACCACTCATGAAGTCCTTAAATTCTCTTTGTACATCATTTTCAGTTCGTTATCACAGCATGCTTGTGAGTAATACAATGAAGATTTGTCTCACAAGAGTAAAAAAATTGTTTTCTACTGCCAGTTTCCCCCTTTGGTATATCTTCCATGCTGGCTGATTTGCTTTCTTGAATCTAGTTATCATCTGGACAGTCTTCTGTTAGAAATCTTCAGGAGATCTCATTACCAATAGATTGACTCTAGGCTTTCTAGTATGGCATCTAAAATCTGCCAAAATCTTATGCTTGCATCCTTCCTGCCACCATCTATCCATCCATCATCCATCTATCCATTCATCTATCCATCATCCACCCATCCATCATCCATCCATCCATTTGTTCCATATGTACTCAATAAATATTGAGTGCCTACTACATGTCAAGCAGGCACTCTACCAAGTGAAATATGACCATTTCAAATTCATCTTTTGTTGCTATCCATTTATTCATTCATACAGTTAGTTAGCATTGAGCATTTATTATATCCTAAGTTTTGGAGACACAAAAATATATAAGACACAGACACTATCTTTAAGCTCTGTACATCTCAGACAAATCTGATTGCTTGTTCTTGCCAAAATATTTTCATACCCCTGTGCTTTTGTGCACATTATGGTCTCCATGTGGAAGGCCCTCTCTACATTTCTCAACATCCAACTTTTATTCTGTGTACAAGACCACACTGATGCCTCCTCCATGAAGCCACCCCTGATCCCTTGTCCCACTCTGCCACACTGGAACTGATAGAACTTCTTCTGAATTTCCACTGGGATCTTTTGACCTCTCATGAGCCTATTATCCATGTCTTGGTTTAATGCTATTTGTGTACTTAGTCACTCAGTCACGTCCGACTCTTTGAGACCCCATGGACTATAGCCCACCAGGCTCCTCTGTCCATGGGGATTCTCCAGGCAAGAATGCTGGAGTGGGTTGCCATGCTCTCTTCCAGGAGATCTTCCCAACCCAGGGCTCAAGACTAGGTCTTCCACATTGCAGGCAGATTCTTTACCATCTGTGCCACCAGGAAAACCCCAAAGCTGTTTGTATCCATCCCCATTTTCTGTTGCTAGAACGACCTCCTGGAGCTCTGAGACTCAATGAATCACACTTATTTCTCCTCAGGGAGCAGGTGAGCAGAAATGCCCTGCTGGCTGAATGATGGAGGAAAGAATCCAAAAAGGTGAGAATGGCTGTCTGTCTTTGTTGTTAAGTCACTACTTTAGGTATAATGAAACAGCAAAGGCCCTTCCAAGTAGAAAACTACAGAGGCCATTTGGGTTCCTTATAAATTGCATGATTTTTCTTCTTTCCTCTCTTGATTTTTTTTTTTTAACAGGTAGCTTTATTAAAATGGCAATCACTCCTGGGAGCGAATTAATAAATTTAGACATAGAACAAATATTAGAACTTGAAGAGATCTGGAAAATCCTTTAGTTTTAGACCCTAATTTAGGTCTGAATAAATCAGAACCAGAGAGACAAAATAACTTACACAGATTACCCCATGGGTGATCACAGTTAATTCTACAGCACATTATAGTAATTGCTTATAAAGTTTTCAACTACTCTGCAAGGTGACTATGGATCAGGCAAAAAAGATGATTCTAAATCATTAAAGGAAATGGAAAATGTGTGGATTGGTAGTCTACTTCTATAGAAATGTTTTCATTAAGAATAGCAAAACTAAAGCAAAATACAGCTTATATAAGGTAAATTTAAGTTATCTAGAAATTCATCTTTACAGAGGACCCCATTTTATGACATAGCCATGTAAAATGATGACCATATTTTCTTTTTTTAAAATTTTAAAAATATTTAAAAAATTTGACATATAGTTGTTTTACAGTGTTGTGTCAGTTTCTGCTATACAAAGAAGTGATTCAGTTATACATATGTAATTCATTCTTTTTAAAAAATATTCTCTTCCATTATGGTTTGTCACAGGATATTGAATAGCGATCCCTGTGCTATACAGTAGGTCCTACTTTACCTATTCCTTGTATTGATATAATAGCTTGCATCCCAATATATATATATATATATATATATATATATATATATAATAGCTGCCAATCCCAAACTGCCAATCTGTCCTCCCCCTCCTTTCTGCCTGGAAGTCTGTTTTCTACGTCTTTGAATCTGTTTGTTTTGCAGATACTTTCATTTGTGATGATCGTATTTTCTTGTTTGTAGGGGACAGTTCAAGTTTACTCCTTTTGTCCCAACAAAATGATTATTAGTGCTTCCTTTCTCAATGTTGTTCTGGTTTGGACAATAAATGATGTGGTCTTCCTATGCACATATAGCTGAGTAGGTTTTGAGTTGTACCTCTGCTACGACGAAAGCCATTTTTAATGGATAGCGGGTTCTGAGCAAAGTGCCACTGACCTGTTAGTGTAAAATCATGGACATTTCAAGACTGCTTGTGCGAGAGCCCTTGAGAAACCCTCAGAGGTCCTTAAACAATGCCCTCTCCTCTCAGTGTCTCTCCACTGGGAGGATTTTCTGTTCACAAATTCAACGGCACATTCTTTCAATTCTCAGGAAAATAAAAGAAACCTGTAGAAGCAGATTGATTGGTTTCACCAAAAATAAATCTACAAGTCGTCTTTGGGGTGGGGAGGTAGAGGATATTACTGGGGTGTCATAGGTCAAAGGCAAATCATCCCAGATATTTTTGCATAAAAATCCATTTCCAATCTTCCTACATGAACTTGCCATTAGGTAAATTGCTCTAAAGTATTAAATGAACCATAGCATTGCCTATTGGGGAATTGCTAAACTTGCAAAACATGGGCTTTGCCAATTTTGAAAACTCTAATGGTTTGAAATCTCTTTTGCTCTCCTCCCATCCTTTGGGGTTGATGGAAATAAAAATGACTTGAAGGGAGTTGTATGTGAGTAAGTCCTCTCAGGGCTCTTGAGAATGCTCATCAGAGGTACTAAAGGCCTCAGTGCATCCGTACTTGATTACATCTTTGTAGAAAGAGTGGTAGTGTGGATCTTAGTCCCCCGACTAAGATGGATGAGGTGCCCTAGAGAGTCAGAGAGATATTAGGGCCCAATTTCATCCATGCCTTGCTCCATGACAGCTGTTTCTGACCTGGGCTCCTGTCTCTAGTCTGTCTTCTGACACTCCACCCTTTTTCCTTTAGCCTGGGAGATCTTTCTGAAACAGAAGCACAGACAGGGCAGAACCTTACTTCCTATGCCCTGGGGTCTCACTGCCTGCAGAAATTATCTCCAGGTTCAATAGTATTTAGCCGTCAAAAAGCAGACACCCGTGTTTCTTTCTTGTTTCACTTTCAAGGATGAGATTTCTTTCTATTTGCACTCTCAAATTAAAACAGAAGCAAAAGCAGGCATTAGAATCCAAGGCCTCAGCTCTTCCTACCACCACCAGAGAGTGTTATCAGGCACTTGTAAAACATCACGTTGGGCTTCAGAACAAAGGCACTTAAGACTCTTGGAACTAACTTTTCTATAAGTGGTTGTAGTTCAGTTGCTAAGTCATGTCTGGTTCTTTGCAACCCCACAGACTGCAGTTTGTCAGGCTTCCCTGTTCTTCAGCATCTCCTAGAGTTTGCTCAAATTCATGTCCATTGAGTCAGTGATGCCATCCACCCATCTCATCCTCTGTCATTGCCTTCTCTTCCTGCCCTCAATTTTTCCCAGTATTTGTAGAGGAACCTCTTTTTCTCTAGTTTTCCATCATCCATCCAGCTACCCATCCATCCATCCATTTACACCTTCTTTCCATGGTTAACTGCTTGCTTGTTCGGTGCCACACATTTGAGCTCCGTGGTAGGACTACTCGTGAATAGCACAGCCCCTGACTCTGGAGAATTTATAATCTGGTAAAAAACTGCTCTCATCCCCCTCAACATGCTGCCCATTGCCTCTGACCAGGCAGAGTCTTCCACCTAGAATGTCATTCTTCTTGTTCTCTATTGAGAAAATGCTTCACCATTCTTCAGACCTTGCTGAAGCATTTCTTTCTGAAACCATCTACATCTCTCATGAGCAAGGAGGTGGAGTCATATAGATCCACAAAGGATCTTGTGGAGTCAGACAGATGGACAGAGATCTTTTTTTCTCTTCACTGCCCATGGGACCTTGAACAAATCACTCAATCTCTCTAAGCCTCAGTTTCTAAAACTATAAAAGGAGAATAATAAAAATGGCTCATTTCATCTCACAGAGTAGCTTATCGTTGCTGTTGTTTAGTTGCTAAGTCATGTCCCCAAGTCCTCTGTGACCGCAAGGACTGTAGCCCACCCAGTTTCTCTGTCTTCGGGATTTTTCAGGCAAGAATACCGGAGTGGGTTGCCATTTCCTCCTCCGGGGGATCTTCTGGACCCAGGGGTCAAATCCATGTCTCATGCATTGGCAGGCAGATTCTTTATAGCTGATCCACCAGGGAAGCTTAAGGTTCAAATAAATGTTTAAACACCTTACAGCTACTGATGTTCTGTTGATTCATCCATTTCCTAAAAGCCTACTTTGTGAGCTAGGCTGTGTTCATGCAGGCACTGGGTTTAAAGTTGATCCTTCCCACAGGGAGGATAGAGTGGGTAACAGTCATGGAATTATTACCAGACATGTGAGACATACAATGGGAGAAGCAACACAAGGTGCCATGAGAACATGGGGAGAGCGGGTTCAAATATGAATACCATGTGACTTAGGGTAACTAGAGCAGGAGTTAACATAGACACACTTCAGTTCAGTTCAGTCGCTCAGTCGGGCCTGACTCTTTGCCACCCCATGAATTGCAGCACGCCAGGCCTCCCTGTCCATCACCAACTCCCGGAATTTACTCGAACTCATGCCCATCGAGTCAGTGGTGTGCTACTACATAGAAAATAGATAACCATAAAGGACCTACTGCATAACACAGGGACTATACTCAATGTTTTTAATAGCCTAGAAGGGAAAAGAACTTGAAAAAGAATATCTATCTATCTGAATCACTGTGCTATACACCTGAAACTAACATGACATTGAAAATCAGCTGCACTTCAATAAAATCAAGTAACCAGAGCCATCATTCCTGTCATGCTGTGTACTCACCACTTTTCTAGGAGCTTTAAAGGCATTAATTCATTTAGCTCTCACATTTATTATCTCACTTTGAAGTAGGTGTCTTTATGACTCCTATTACACAAATAGGGAAAATTTCAGTCCAAGTTGATAGAGTTAATAAATGATAGAGGTAGGATTTAAACCTCTCAGGCCCTTTATAAACAAGGTGGGAGCAGGAGGGCATGGTGTGGGACCAGGGCAGTGAGCCAGAGGCTTGGGGTGACCGGAACAGAGGAAGGTGAAGGAGGGGACAGATCCAGTCCCCAAGGTGAGGGAGTGCAATTTGTGGTGGAGTCTGTAGCCTCCAGGAACAACGTGGGACAACGACAGACCTTCTAGGAACTTGGATCTTGCCTCCTTTCTTGTGGGGACACAGCCACAGTCCTGGAAACAGGCCTTGAACAAAGGCTGGCTTCAAACAATGATCAGCAGCCAGACTGTGTTTTGGTTTGGCAGATCATAACAGTCCCCGGCGAGGCTTGCCTGTTCTGACCCCACACCTCTGAAGAGTGGGCAGAAAGAAAGCAGCCATTCTTCTAGATGTTTCCTTATCTATTGGACTCTTACATCTATCAAACAAAGTTGCTAAATGGCTAAGTGACATCTTTGCTTTTCCTTTTTGTTTAGATGACCCTAAAAATTTGAGTATTTGGCTTCATTCAGTCAACAATCGATTCGATTTGCCCTGAGCTGCTCTTTGCGGAGATTCCAAGCTGGACTAAATCAATGATCTCTTTTCTTGCCTCTCAAATTGGCTTGCTTTGGGGAATTTTCCTTTGAAAAGCTTTTATTGACTTTTTCCCCAAGAAGAAGTGACACGTTGGATTCTAAATGAAATGCTCCTTTGGAAGAGTTGTAAGGTCCCCACACTGGGTCCTCAATAACCAAGATCTTGAAAGCGTTTCCAGAAACCTTCCAGCCCAGCAGCTCTGAGATTTGATCTACCAGCAGGATCATGCAGGGGCTTCAGAGATGGACAGAACAATGGACAAATAGCAGAACCAATGGACCAGAATCTCTGAGTGAGGGCCTGGGACTCTGTTCATGAACAACATTCCCAGATGTTTCTGCAGGAGCTTATCTGGGCACCTCTGGAGCTGCTGGTCTACCTGACAGGACAGCCACCAATCGCTGTGTCATTCCAGCTCTGCACACATCTAAGGAAGTACATGGGGGATAAAATCCAGCCTGAGCTCTAGAACAAGGAGAGCTTTTTCTTTGGATGATAGTCAGCTGGTGAGAGCTAGCTGATGGGCTGTGATCATGCAGAGGGAGTACCCTTTTCTCATTTGCATGAAAGCCCCCTGTAGACCAGTGAGGGCACTGCCAATGGACCCCTGATGCCATAGTTACATTAAGGACTCTCCTGATGGATGGTCACATCAGACTGCTCCTGGGGCAGCCCATTCTACCCCAGGAACAATGTGGTCATCACTTCTGTCCTTTCCTCTGCCTCCCTGTTACCTGCAACTAGGAGTCCTGCTCTGGACACTGGGAGCCCCACAGGATATGTCCAGGTCCTCCTCCACAAGGGAGACTTCAAGGATTTGAAAATACTCAACATGTTCCCTCCGTTCTTGGTTTCTTGTTAAACTAACCTCACCTCCTTCAAATATTTCTTGAATAAGCTGGCTTTGTTCTCCCTTCTCTCATTACTGGTAACTTCCACGTGGATGGACACTTTATTTGTTCATTCATCCATCTATTCATTAGTGCATACCCATGCCAGTACCCAATGGTCACTCGACAAATGTTTATTAATTGCCTACTACACGACCACCTCTTCTCTGGCCTTTGGGGTTGTAGCAGCAAGCAAAATAGGACATCTCTTATGTCATGGTACTTAAAGTCTAGTGGTAGGGAAGAAAAGTAATAGACAAGGAAACAAGTAAGTAAGAAAGATCATTTCATTCCTTGTCAAGGTGTAGGTACCATGCAAGATAACAAATGGTTCAGAGACAAAAAGGTAACTTTCTTCACATTGTTTACAGTCTAGTGGTGAGAGTCATTCAATCCCAGAGTTCCCATCTGGCAAGGTTAAGGCTGAAATCAAGGCTTGGAGGAGACTATGAGGTCATGGGGGTGACAAAGGCCTAGGGAGAGGAGGGGTCCCCTCAGAGATCAGTTAAGATAGAGGCTTTTCCTCTTCATTTTAAATACCTCTGGTTCACTATTTTGCTTGTAAGGTCATGTTGGATAGATTTGATTTTTTAGAGATAGTGTTCTTTTAGGAGTGAGTGGAGTTTTCTATGAGAGGGGGAGTAAAAAGGAAACATGTTGCAATTTGCATTTAGGTCTGATGTGCCTTGGAGCCAAAATGGTTTGTGCACTAACTAGTAAGTTACACAGAGATGCAGGCTACTGGCTCCTTCAGTCTGGCCGGCTTGGCAGGGCCAGCTCTTGGTAACAATGACTTCCTATATACCATCCACAGTATAAAAACTGTAGCCTGTGTTTTGTCTTGCTCTGTGCCCTCTGGGGCCAATTCCAGCGCCAAGCTCCCTTTGAAGTCTCGGTGCCTGGATCAGCTTCACAGGCTCTGAAGTCAGATGAGAAATGGGCCCATTATTAATGGGGGCAAAGCACTTGTACCCTCTTCACACAGTGTGGGTGGCATTGGGCTTCCATGGGATACCCTGGGGCAGAGAGTCCGTGCTCTCGGGCTCTAGTGCCCAGCTTGGCACTGGTTTCTTTTGGGACTGGCTGGCACTGAGCGTCCCTGAACAGGGACTGCATTCCCTGTGCTTAGCTGCTGAGCAATGAGAAGATGCTACGGACAGAGATCAGCTTTGGGGATTGTACATAGGGGAGCAGATCATTCATTGTTTAATTGATTGATTCACTCATTCACACACTGACTCAGCATCCATTCTATTCCAGATTCTCTGACCCTCCTCTTCTCAGGGAATGAAGATCAATAAGGTGCTAGTGGAGAAGACAGTATGCAAGCCAATCAGTGCAAAGTAGAGTTATGAGCACCCTGGAAAAAAATCTGTGTGGGGGAATTGGGGGTGAGGGTGAGGCACAATGGAGGAAGCATCAAGTTCCCTGGCAGGGGATGGTTAGAAAGGGTTTCCTAGTTGGGAGGGTGGAACTTCCCTGGTGGTCCAGTGGATAAGAATTCACCTTGCAAAGTAAGGGACAAGGGTTTGGTTCCTGGTCAGGAAGCTAAAATCCCACATGTTGTGGGGCAACTAGGTCCAAGCACCATGACTACTGAGCTCACACACTCTGGAGCCCACGTGCTGCAACTAGAGAGCCCATGCCCTGCAACGAAGATTCCAGGTGCCACCGCTAAGACTCAACACAGTCAAATAAATAAACAGAATAAAAAATAAATTAAGAAAAGAGAACAGGACAAGTACAGAGGGTGCACTGATAAAAAAAAAGAAAAAAGGTTTCCTGGGGGAAGTGGTGTGCAAACTGCATTCTCAAAATCAATTATCAGGAGCAAACTGGGAATAGAGGAATCTGGGTGTGTTGCCTTTTGATTAGAGACATGCTACTCTGTTCACAAAGCTTTAATCAAGCTTCCTTGATCCTGAACCCAAGGAGCACGGTAACAGTACTGTTCTATTTAATATGAAGCAACAGCATGGAGAAAGGGCCCAGGTTTGAGATGAGTCCACCCTTTTCTTTTACTGGAGCTTTGGCTTATTTACCTTCAAATGAGTGTACCATAGAGGATTCTGGCAGTTTTGCACAGTCTGATGGAAAGAGTGACAGTTGATTAGGATGAAGGTCTGTGTTAGGCCTTCTCTTGGCCCCCATGTGTGGCCCTTTCTCAAAGGAAGCTGGGCTTTCTCAACACTCTCGTCACCTCTGATCTAACAGTTTCTAGATCCCTTCTGAGCTTGGGATCTCAGCTGCAAGCTGTCATGTCACAGCTATGAGATCTTGGACATGTCACTCCCTTTCTTCTCTCATTTTCCCATCTGCAAGAGGACAGGGTGGGACAAGATGCTCTGAGAGTTCTACCCTTCCTAGCTTCACTGTTTAAGATGAAAAGATCCCACCACAGTGTCGAGAAAGAAAAAGGATAGTATTTATGGAGCATTTCTTACGTACTACACCAGGCGCTAAAGGTTGTCCATCCATGACTTCGTCCAGTCAGCACAGACATCTCTTAGGTAACTGTCATTTTCATTGTCTTAGAGATAAGAAAAGGTTTCCCTGGTGGCTCAGACAGTAAAAATAAAATAGTCCAAAGAGATAAAAGACAAGACAGAGTTTTCAGCAGTGGTGTGGGGGAGCCTCAGACCTGGGGCCGGGGTCTCTGCCTCTCATGCTAGGCCTAGTTCTGTCATTCCAGTCTTTGACACCACTGACTGGCTCTCTTTTCTGATTTATCTCTTCAGCACAGTGGGCTTCTCTGCTGGTGGGACCCTGGGCTTAGCTCCAGGAGGCCCCAGAGCCCTCTGCCGTCCATGGTATCTCCTGGTCAAGAGCCACCCTGGTTGGATGGTCAGACTACCCACCCTGGGAGATGCCACAGGCCCCACATGATAGCTCTCTCTTACAGGAGGTGCCCACCTGGACAGAAAAGAGGCTGTGAAGTCCTGACGGGGAATCCTGGGCTCTGAGTCAGGAAAGCTTCCAGGTCCTCACATGAGGGAAGGAGAATGGTGTCTTGGGTTGAGGAAACAGACTCTCGATCCAATCAGAACCACCCTTGTAGTCAGATTTTGGAGCAGTAAATATTATCTAGTGGAAGAGAGGCGATGCAGCTTAAATAAGGAAAAGTGTGTGTGTATACTCAGTCATGTCTGACTCTTTGCGGCCACATGGACTGTAGCCCACCAGGCTCCTCTGTCCATGAGATTTTTCAAGAATATTGGAGTGGTTTGCCATTTCCCACTCCAGGGGATCTTGATCCAGGGATTGAACCTGTGTCTCTTGCGTCTCCTGCCTTGGCAGGTAGATTCTTTACCCTTGTGCTAACCTGGAAGCCCAAGGATAAGCATAAAAAGAGCGTAGTAGATAAAAAAGCGTTTATTGTATAGCACAGGGAGCTGTATTCTATATCTTATAGTAAATTAAAAAGAATAGAAAAAAGAGTAGAGATATATGCACAGATAAATGTATAACTGAATCTCCTTGCTGTGTAACTGAAACTGACACAATGTTGTAAATCAACTATACTTAAAAAAAAAAGGGGGTGTGTCCTCTGTGTGTCTTCACAGAGTATCAGAGTGTATCCACATGGGCATGGAGCACACATGTGTGACCAGGTTCTGTGGGCTCTTGTGTACATGCCTGTGTGGAGGAAATCATGGGTGTCTGCACACGTGCTTGTCTTTCCAGGTCAGTGTTTTTATAAGAGGAACGAATGTTGTCTATGTGGTATGGGCGTGTGTGTAATGTGTGTGTCCTGAGAAAATCTGCCTTCAGAACCTAAGTATGGAAACAAGTCCATCATGAAGGCGTTATTTGGGAACAGGCCTCCAGTCTGTATTGATTCCTAATATCTTCTTTAACACCCAGGTAATAAATAGCTCTTATGTTGGCTTTCACTGTAGGCCCAGGATAAGTGAGGCTGTCTAGAACAAGCTGTCCACTTTGACGGTGAGAAAGGTGTTGATTCTGACAGAACCAGGCCAGACATAGATGAGGACAGTTGTGAATCCGCACAGAGTCGGCTCAGAGCCAGGGGTGGAGTGGGTGTCATCAGAAGCCCCGGGATCGGGCCGGGCAGGCTCACAGCTGCAGGATCGTGGGTGATGGGTCCTGGCGGGCCTCATGGGAGAGCACACCGAGGAAGTGGAGAAGCCTTGGGGGTTCTGGTCCAGAGAAACCTGTGTCCAGACCCACCGGTGACTCACGGGGCCTCATCTTCCCCACCATGGACCAGACTTGCTTTAACTGACTGCCTTCTCCCCACCAGAGTGAGGGGTAATGAGGTCGTGTCTTCTCTCGGCTTTGAGCTGCTTTGGGAAAGTTACTGTAAAACCAGAGGCTGTTAGTACTACTGTGGACACCATAAGGTCCCTGGGACAGGGAGGTGAGTGATCAGCCTCCAGAGCCTTGGGGGTGTCCAACTGCCCCAGTCCTCCCAAGGCCTTGAGGGAGTCAGAGGGCCTGAGGTTGTGCTGGAGGGACCGGGTCGGGCTTTGGGCTGCCCGTCTGCCTGCTGGGGTGGCCCCACATCCCTGGGGCTCAGAGATTTGGAAGGCCTGTTCCCTCTGGTTGGAGGGAACACTTTCATTCTATATAGTGCCCCCAGAAAGGTGTCTGTGGGGGAAGGAGAGTGACCCTTTCTTCGTACCAATGGGGAGCCTGTGAAAGGGAGGAAACTGATGTTAACCTGCTACTGCACTGAGACATCCAGGGCCCCTAACGTTACTGATCTGATGGGAGGCAGACACCACACTGTGAGGTGGGAACTAGGACCTCGATGTTCCAGGTATGAATAATGACCTCGATGTCCTCGGTTCAGTTCAGTCACTCAGTCATGTCCAACTCTTTGCAACCCCATGGACTGCAGCATGCCAGGCCTCCCTGTCCATCATCAACTCCCAGACTTTACCCAAACTCATGTCCATTGAGTCAGTGATGCCTTCCAACCATCTCATCCTCTGTTGTCCCCTTCTCCCGCCTTCAATCTTTCCCAGCATCAGGGTCTTTTCAAATCAGTCAGTTCTTCGCATCAGGTGGCCAAAGTGTTGGAGTTTCAGCTTCAACATCAGTCCTTCCAATGAATATTCAGGACTGATTTCCTTTAGGATGGACTAGTTTGATCTCCTTGCTGTTTAAGGCACTCTCAAGAATCTTCTCCAAAACCACAGTTCAAAAGCATCAATTCTTTGGTGCTCAGCTTTCTTTATAGTCCAACTCTCACATCCATAAATGACTACTGGAAAAACCATAGCCTTGACTAGACAGACCTTTGTTGGCAAAGTAATGACTCTGCTTTTTAACATGCTGTCTAGGTTGGTCATAACTTTTCTTCCAAGGAGTAAGTGTCTTTTAATTTCATGGCCACAGTCACCATCTGCAGTGATTTTGGAGCCCAAGAAAATAAAGTCTGCCACTGTTTCCACTGTTCTTGATGTCCTAGATGTGAACTATGATCTTGATGTTCTAGGTGGGAACCATGGCCTGAGGTGGGAACAAGTTGCTTATAGGTCACAGTTCAAACAGGCAAACTGAACATCACATCAGATCCCTCCAGTCCTGCTCCCCACATCCTCAGATCTATGTCTCTGAGTCTTCTTCACTCTCTTCCACCTCAGCCTTCTGGAACCTTCTGTGGCTTATTGGTCATCACAGCCAAGTGCACCCTTTCCTTCCTCACCACCTTCCCAGCCGGAGGGGTCCCAGAAAAAGGCAAGACTCCCTCAACTCTGTCACCTCTGCCAGAGACAATTTCGTTCCTTCCCTCTCCATTTCTCGCCACCCCTGCCCCCGATCCCGGCAACCCCCAATCTGCAGTGTTTGACTCCTGAATGGGGCAGTGTCTTTGGGGTAGTGTCTTCAGAGCAGAAAAGCAGATTTCTTTTTGAAATTTCTATGTTCTTAATGGTCATGGTGAAGACACCAAGTCTGTTCACTCTCTGACACTTCCCCGCTGGGGAGAGAAAGGTCAGAAAGAGAAATAAATCCTTATGTTCAGGAATCCCAGTCTTTGGAAGGAGGTAAAGAGCTCAGACTGCAGGCCAGGCACTGTTCTCCATGTTAAGCTGGTCTTACACCCTCTTGTTCTTACAGTACTCTTAGTGGGTGAGTCCATTTGTTACCGTCACTTCCCACTCCACTCTCCTGCTTTCTGAGGACCCATGCAATCCTCGTGATGGGTGCCTTGTAGATACACCAGAGCTCAGAGATGTGAGATGTTGAGTAGGCTGAAGCGGCTGGGAGAAGTTTGGAGAGGGTACCATGCGCTGGGTCTGGAAGCTGAGAGGCTGGGAATGCGGCTCTGTGGGAGGAGTAGGGAGCCATGTGCAGGTTAGCGTCTGGCACCCGAGGCTGGCATGCTGGGCGAATGGTAGCATGGACCATGGACTAGGTCAACAAAGTCCCGCCTGCCTGCCTGGGGATTTGTACCTTGCTCATGAGGAGTGAGGTGTTGGGTAAGTGCAGCTGGTTATCATTATTCATGGCAGCTGTCTTCTCTGAAGTTATTGCAAATGTGGAATTATTATAAAACCTTTGAGACCATCATTTCTTGTGGAAACACAGGAATGGGTCCTTTTGAGCCTCTGGTCACAATATGTTCTTCAACCAATCAATACAGAATCTTGTTCTTTGTATGTTTCTGTTTAAAGACATCTTGTTTAATAGACACTACTGTTTTATTAACATAGAACTCACAGCCACCAGTGCTTTATGTAACTCATGCATGAAGGGAGCTCATCTAACAAGGGCACTTTCTCCGTAAGACCTATCACAGCTTTCCCTCGCCTAGGAACACTAGACAGCACTTAGGACTAAGTCTGAGGGCTGTTTTAAACAGTGCCATCACCAACAAAAACATGAAAAATCTGCCACTAAATAAACTGTGGGCCTTCCCTAGTGGTTCAGTGGTAAAGAATCTGCCTTCAGTGCAGGAGACGTGGGTTGGATCACTGGGTCAGAAAGATCCCCTGGAGGAGTGCATGACAACCTACTCCAGTGTTTTTGTCTAGAGAATCCCATGGACAGAGAAGCCTGGTGGGATCCAGTCCACAGGGTCCCAGAGTTGGAAACAACTAAAACTACTGGGCACGTAAATAAATTACAAAAAGGACCCTTGTTGACAGCATCAGAACACAGCATCGGGTGAAACAAATGTTTTGTTTTGCTGCTCTGCGCGTGTCCACAAGTGACCAGGAAAGTGCTGTAGTGTAAATTTAGAGAGTAAGCAAGTTTACCTTTACAGAATCTGCGAATGGTGAAAGTGAAAAGAAAATGAAGTCGCTCAGTCGTATCCGACTCTTTGCAACCCCATGGACTGTAGCGTACCAGGATCCTCAGTTCATGGGATTTTCCAGGCAAGAATACTGGAATGGGTTGCCATTTCCTTCTCCAGGGGATCTTCCTGACCCAGGGATGGAGCCCGGGTCTCCTTCATTGTAGGCAGACGCTTTACTGTCTGAGCTACCAGGGAAGCGAGTGGTGAGGATTGACTATAATCAGTCGGGTTTTAGGACTTCTCTCACAGGAACACAGAGGTTGCTTCACAGGGTTCCTTGTGCCCCGACTCTCCAGAGGTACTGGGAGGGAGAACCGGTGGTATCCTGCCTCTGGGAGCCCCCCAGAAGCCTGCAGTAGCCACCCCTAATCAGTGCATGGGACTTACAAGCAGCTCACCCTGTGCTCTATCTTTCGATTTCAGCAGCAGCCGCAAAAGACAGCCTGGGAGAGGATTACCCTCACTTGAAGGAATGGACACTGAGGCTCAAGGAGAAGTGAGTGGCCCAAGACCACCGTGCCCCATGGATGTAAAGTTGGGAAAAAAAAGGCCACACTTCTGACAGCCACGTCAGTCTTCTTTGCGACTCATCTCCGTGTCTCAAAGCCTTGGCGACAGCGATGTCTTAAATGTGAAATGGCTTTTGTTTGCATAGAAAGGGGGGTTCAGTCAGAATGAACGTGCAGAAAAGAAAAAAGAAAATAGGAGCCCCAGCTCTGTGTTCTAAATTCTGATTCTCCGCTGCTGTGTGTTCCCTCCATGAATGGGCTAAGAGGCACGAGCAGCTCTATCATTGTTCTTGGAGACGGAATTTATTTGTGTCCCATAAATATTCTAACATCCGAGCTGTGGTTACCACTCACTGCTGCTGTTTGAAATAAACGCTGGGTCTGTAGACTTTCACAAGCACTGAATGTCAGTGCTCCTGCGTGTCTTTGTAGAACCCCTTCTTGATGCTCTTACATTGTGGGAAATATTTCCAAGAATCCCTGACCTCAGCTTCTTATACTTAAGTACAGGAGTATCAGCTGATGTTTTGCCTGACTCTCATTCAGTTTATAGCCAACCCTCATGGGGGGGAATGTGGATGGGGGCGGTGAAGTAACGGTGTTTACAGCCTCGTTTTTCTTTCTGGGCAGGAAGGCTGTGGGATTCTGGGTCATCTTGAGGAAATTTCACTGTTCAACTCTCTGGCTTTGTTCCCTCTTCTACGAAAGGGAGTGGGGATAGGATGAAGCACCACCCTCCCTTCCTTCCATCACTGTCTTGAGGGTTACAGCTTTGAACCAGGTGTGTGAATACATCCTATAACATGCCACGCATGGCACCTCTTTGTTAAACAAAAGTCTGTTTCCTAGGTCTAGCAAAACCAAGGTTATCCTTTTGGAAAATGACAAAAAGAACATCATGGCTTAGCCAAAATAGATTCTATTCTTTGATTAACAAATAGAATTGTGAGCCTGAGTAGATGGCATTGGTTTGGCTTTTCAAGTGTTACCTGGAATTTACCTTAAATTGTGGTCAGTGTGATGTAGGGGTGTACATGTGTGGTAGATACGGCTTTAAACATAAAATACACACAGTGCATTTATGTGTGTTCTTAAATGTGTGTTCTTTTTGTATATTGAGGACCAACATGGAAAATATACATATTTTAAAAATTGCACTTATTTTTAGCCTTGTGTGAATTCTTGATCCAAACTTTCCAATAGGTAGGCATCCCCTGGGAACACACATGGGGTTTTTAGACAAATGTTCCTCCCCATGTATGACTTGGCGTGCTCCAAAGAAAAGGCCCATTGTCTCTGAGAGGCATAGCGGGGAACCCAGAGGCAGGAAGGTCTTGCCCCAGCTTTTCCAAGGACTCAAACTCTGACCTGACGGAAGGCACTTAATATCTCCGCCCCCAACTCCTCCCTCGGGACTTGTCCGGTGACAGAGTGTCCATTCATACAAAGGCTCTCACCCTCTCCCAGGAGGGAGGCCAGGCAGTCACTCCCAGTATTCGTCCGAGACAATCCATGTACACCCTTTAAAGATGCCCATTATCTGCAGAGCTTTGCGGCAGAGATGTTGGAAGGACATACATCAGAGAAAACACACTCCCGCCTGTTTCCAATAACCCGAGGAGGAGGCTTGGTGCCGAAATGCAGGCATTTCCTCCAACGTTCCTCTGCTCCGAAGGCTCCCTTTTACAAACCTGGCTAAGAAAACATGGGCAGAGGACTCTGGGAGCTTCATGCCCTCCTGGCCCTGCCATTTATCCAATTTACACTGATCAGACCCACATTGGCAAATGAAAGCCTCCTCTTTCCTTCTGTTTGTATGAGTTACTCACGGGGGCAATTTGAACGGATTGGATTTCCCCTTGGAAATGCTGGTATTTCCATGATTTGAAAAGTCTGGCTCAATTAGAATAATCTTCAGGCACTTCCTCTCCTTTTATGCAGGTAAATCATGGATAATTTAAAAGCAAAAGAACCTTTCGGACCATTGGGCCTGCCTCTTTCATCTCCTCGCCCTGGTAATTGCCCTTGCATTGTGAGACCTCCGTGGTTAGTTGGGAGCCTGATTAAGAGGTGAAGGGTTGGGTTGTGGGGAAGGAGGGTCGAGGTCCACCACACATGGCCTCTCCTTCAAAGACACTTCCTCTGCAGCAGGTATGTTAAACACCAAACCTGAGTCGGGTTACGCTTTCAATTGGTGCCATATGATCCCAAGTGCCCAAACAAAGGCAGGCCATGATTAGAAAGTTCAAGACTGAATGCTTCTGGGGGCAGGGGGTAATCAAGTGCCTGGAGATGGAGAGGGAGACAGCTAGGCAGGCTGACAGTGGTATGTGGCACCCCCCAAAAACGTGTTTGGAACAAGAGAAAATTGTTCTGTTGCCTCGGCTGCCCACGCTTCCATCTGGCACGCGATGAAAGCTTGACTTTGCCCCACTTTCGGCAGTGTTGTGGGGATTGGCTGAATCACAGAGGGGGAAACGCTGTTTTGACTTCCAGCTTTAATTAGGCATGTTTGCATATTCCCTGCCTCATCCACCTTGGAGGAGGGGTGCCTTGTTGTGACGGGTGGGGGGCTGTTGAGGGAAGGGGGTGGATTCCAGCTGTGCCCAGCTGGGACAGGACTCAGAGCAGCTAGGCGAGACTGCTCATTTTTTGTGGACAGAGAAATCGAGGCATCGGGGTCACTCAGTCTGTTGTCTCCCAGCGGTGCCAGACCTTGGGGTCTTGACCAGTCCTCCTGGGCACCCCAGCTGTCGGCTGTTGTGGAGGTGGCAGAGGTCATCTCCTCCAGCCACAGCTCCACCTTGGCCCTACCCTTGCCTGCTCAGGGCTCCCTAGCCCACAGCTGCATGCAGGGGCAGAATCTGACAGTCACTGCTGAGTTGGAGCCGGGGGTGGGGGTGGGGGGAGCCTCGAGGAGCAGGCCGCCAGGTGGTAGTGGGCAAGAGTCAGTGTGACAGGCCCCATGATCTCAGGGCAGCCATGAGGGCCAGCCCGGGGCAGAGACAGGAGCAGCGGATGGGGTCAGGAGCCCCTGTGCTCAGGTTCCTGCTCTGCTGTGCCCTTGTTCAGATCCGCTTTGGAGAAGTTTCTCTTTCCCACTCAGATCCCATTTGTTCCCTCAATAATATTTCAGAGGCGGAGCTAGTGATCTCGAGGGATTCCCATAAGCGCTTGAATTCAATCACCTTTGGGTCTGTGCAATTCAATGGAAGGCTTTAGCACAAGCTTTTTACGACAACTCCCCATCAAAAGCCTGCAGGACATCAAGGAGCCTCCCTGGGAAGCTTGGCACAGACACGCTGAGACAGGGATGCTGGGAGCGGGCAGGGAGGGACAGGCAGAGAGCAGAGCCACAGTCAGACTGGTCCAGACCCCAGGCTCTCCCAGAACTGCCCCTCAGTGGCTGGGATGCTGGGGCAGGCCTTACAGGGGATGAGTGCACGGCCAGAGAATGGCAGCCATGGAAAACGGAACACAGTGGAAACAAACTAAATACCTATGTATTGGACAACCTGTTTTTCTTGAAAACTCCACCACGTGCAGGATCTTAGTCCCCCAATCAGGGATTGAACTCATGCTCTCTGCGTTGGGAGCACACAGTCTTAACCCCTGGGCCATCAGGGAAGTCCTGGACAACCTGCTAAGTAGCAGTTCCTATTCATAAATGGAGGAAAAGATGTGCTTTCTAATCCTTCTGCTTCATCTCCAAAAAGGCTGTCCTGGAGGACAGGGACTGTGTCTGGTCCCAGCCCCTCCCGTCTGCACCTGTCTGCACAGGCTGAGGTTGCATCGTGCAACCTTTATTGAATGGAACGGAAGCTTGCTTCCCCGGCAGGTCGAAGGGGTCCTGTTTTACAGCAGAGCCTGAGAGCGTCAAACAGTGCATCATCGGCTATTTCCTGTGTGACTGTGGACCCGTTTCTTCAGCATCCTGCCTCTTGGGTTCCTCCCTTATGAAGACTCTGTCACCATACTTATCAGAGTCAAGACAAGTGTTCCTAATAATAGTGGTTCTCCTTCTCCAGGCATTTTCTGTTAGGTGCTTTTCTAAGCACTTTAGATGCAGCATTTGATTTACTTATCATCTCAATTCTACCAATTGGTTACTGTGACTCTATTTTACAAGTGAGGAATCTGCCACCTGGAGGGGCTACTTGACCTGTCCAAGCCACACAGCTAGGCAGTAGCAGAGCCAGGAGGCAGACTCATCGGGCAGTCTTGCATCAGAGCCTGTGCTCATAGCCTCTCTGTGCCCTCACCACCTTGCCGGAGCCTGGCACCTGGTTGATGCTGAAGAACAAATGCTAGTTCCCAGCTCTTTCTTTCTGTGGGCCGTGAGGGTTCCGGTCCTGCTGTGAGCCTCTGCTCTGAGCCTTCCAGTGGGGACCATCTGGAGAGGACCATGAGATCACCCACCATGGAAGGAGACGCCACTTCCTTGTCATCTGTGTCTGCTGCTGCTGCTGCTAAGTTGCTTCAGTCGTGTCCGATTCTGTGCGACCCTATAGATGGCAGCCCACCAAGCTCCTCCATCCCTGGGATTCTCCAGGCAAGAACACTGGAGTGGGTTGCCATTTCCTTCTCCAATGCATGAAAGTGAAAAATGAAAGTGAAGTCGCTCAGTTGTGTCTGACTCTCAGCGACCCCATGGACTGCAGCCCACCAGGCTCCTCCATCCATGGGATTTTCCAGGCAAGAGGGCTGGAGTGGGCTGCTATTGCCTTCCCGGTGTCATCTGTGTCAGGACCCTGGAAAAATCTGCCTGGTCTTGGGAAACAAACATGCCACCTAGAATGTAGCTCCCTTAGCGTGGGGATGGTCGGAGCCCTGGGCCTCTGGAGACCATCGTCAGCATCCACTTGGTTCCTGCACATCTCTAACTAGGTAAGAAGAAGATGCAAACCCCTAGGTGCTCCTTTCTCCAGGAAGCCCTTGAAAAATGGAGGGAGGCAAAAAAGTTCAAGGTTTGAGTATCTGCTGCCCTTGGTTCTGCTCAGGAATTCTTTAGCTGATTACACGGCTCTCGTTTCAACAACACCAGCTTTGTGTCCCGGGCCCTGGGAAGGCTGCTTGCTGGCACAGCCAGCACCGCCACGGAGGGTCACCCCACCGGGAAAATACATCTGGAGAGAACTATTCTCACCAGATTGAAAAATACTCCGGGGGCAACTTCTTCTTAAGGAGGTCTTTTCTTCCTTCTTTTTCCATTTTCATACGGGCTAATAGTCACAGCAGGGCCCCCATATTCCTAGAAATTCCAGGAATGAGTCTGGGTTGCAAGCCATTGGGATTGAAACGTGGTGCCTCTCTTCTCTGAGCCCTCGTGGCTAGAAGCATCCAAGTTGTGCTCAGAGCAGGGGACGAGGTCTCTCAGAGGCCCAGGTGGCTCTGGTCCGAGGACCTGGGAGCCCACCAGGGTCCCATCTTGCTGCTGGAAAAACCCCACCATGCCCTGAGTCCACCTGTGTTCCTTTGAGCCCTCTCTTCTGGGAGGAGATTTCTTGAGTCCTGAATACTTTTGTGAAACAGATGTAGACCATTTTTCTGCCCAGATCCAGTCTGTGCAAAATTTTCTCCTTTCTCTGATTACTCCCCGTCTCTCTTACTCTCTGAAAAACCCCATGTTAACATGGTAAGGAGTCTGGAGGTGAATGTGTGACCTGGTCCATGGGAGATGCAATCTGATTGGGGAGAGCCAAGACTCAGATTAAAGGAAAGTGAAATTCAATGTGCTCGGCCGAGTGTTGTGCACAGGGAGGGCGGATCCAGAGAGGAAGAATGAGGATACATGTTTGTCCAGCATTTACTTTTGAACCAGCCACTGTGCTCAGCCGGCTTTGCCTGAGTCAGTCCTCCAACGAACCCCAAATAGGCTACCTTTAAGCAGACGAAGACCTGGAAGATGAGGGTGACAACCAGCGCCTGGTCTCATAATAGTGAGTGATCAACCTGGAATTCCAAGCCAGGCCAATAGGACTTCCTCATGCTCAGTTGCTCAATCGTGTCTGACTGTAGCCCACCAGGTTTCCCTGGCCATGGAATTTTCCAGGCAATACTGGAGTAGGTTGCCATTTCCTTCTCTAGGGGAATCTTCCTGACCCAGGGACCGAACCCTCGTCTCCTTTGTCTCCTGCATTGCAGCTGGATTCTTTATGGCTTGAGCCATCCAGGTTGTGTCAATCACACACCAGCTCTGCTGAGTGCCCCCCAGGGGAGCACGCCACACTGCCAGGCTATAGCAGCACAAGACGGAGTGGGGTCACCATGTCAATAGGGGCCCAGGCCACCCGCCCTGTGATGGTCAGGAGGTGGAGTGATTCCTCTGGGACTTGTTGGAGTTGGGAGGAAAGAGTGTTGGTGAAGGTGTTAGGACTTTTCTGTTTGTTGTTTTCTTCTGGAATATCTCTCCTCTTGTGTCTTCATAGCCAAATTCTCTGTGAGCTTCAGGACCCATGCCACCTCTTCTAGAACGCCTTCTCCAGTTGCTCTCATCTTCAGGGATGTCTCCTTGCCCTGGTTTCCTGTAGCAGGTAAAGTCAGGGCTGAAACTGACATGGGCTTGGGAAGTGCACTTTCTGCCTCCAGGGTCTTGAATTTTCAGCCAGATTGCAAATTCCTTGTTAGCAGATGGAGCCTGGAGCTCTCAACCTTCCCTTTTCTAGGGCCTAGAGGACAGCACCAGGTAAAGGGGAATTCAGTGAAAAGAAGAACAAACCCTAATGCACAAGGGTGATGTATGGGTGACATACTGGGGCATTTTGGTGACAGAGGAAATGATCAGCATAAAGAAGGACAAAACTACTGTCCTCAGAGTCAAGGAAATAGCTTCAAGGTGGTGCTCTGACCAGTCAGCTCAAATGCAAGGGCACAATCTGGGAAGACAAGGGCTGGCAGCCCTGGTGGATATGATTGTTCAAGGTCATTGATGAGAGCTGCACCAGGGGGTTGGTGAGGGCACAGGCTTGGCTGCAGCAGAGTCAGGAGTAACTACTCATGAATTCTATCTTATTTTGATGCAGTTTGTAGAAGAACAGGAAAATCTGGATGTTTGGGAGAGGAGGATGTGTCCTTCAGTACTTATTAGCTGTGTGACCTTGGGCCAATTACTTAAAGTCCTTGCACTTTAGCTTCCTTATCTGTAATGTGGAGATAACACCTCCCTTATAGAGTTGGTCTGAGGGGTCAAGGAAATCATGCACGTAAAGCCTGAAAGTTCAGTGTCACAGGAGAGAACACAGTCAATAGGGGTTGGTCAGGACTGTATTTTTCACGATAGGAGAAACTTCAAAGTATGTGTTGCTGTTTAGTCACTGAGTCTGACTCTCTTGCGACCCCATGGACTGTATGTAGCCTGTCAGGCTCCTCTGTCCATGGGATTTCCCAGGCAAGAATACTGGAGTGGATTGCTATCTACTCCTCCAGGGGATCTTCCCAACCTGAGGATTGAACCAGGATTTCCTGCATTGCAGGCAGGTTCTTTAGCACTGAGCCACCTGGGAAACCCTCAAAGTGAGTGTAGAGTGATGAAAGCAGTCAGGGGAAAGAGAAATCAAAAATACAGAGCCCAGGAGCTCAGTGATGGTACCAAGGCCCCAAAGAAGGGATAGAGAAGAGGACACAGTGGCGAGGGTGGCCCTGAGTCATGGCACCATGACTCAGGAAAGGATGTGACAATGATCAAAGGCGATTCTTATTGTTTGCGGTAAACATGTTCTATAACATCACTGCAAACTGCATCCATGAATAGAAGCACTGCTCCCGGGGGAATACTAGGTTCCTGCGAGCCTCTTCTCACATCTTTGTCCACCGATTAAGACATAACCTTGTTTTCTGTGCTTTTTGTTTGAAGATACCGCATGTAATGTATCTTGTTGATTCATTCATGTTGCGCTCACACCCACTGGCTCTGTAATGTGAAAGAACCTTGGCTAACGCACATCTCCTGGGGGCCCATCACAGCCCTGTACTCTTAGGGACATGAGACAGCACTACAGCACTACAGTTGGGGCCATTTTAAATGGAGAAATCACCAGTGAGAAGCATGAAAATGTGAAAAATGGGATGAAATGGCAAAAACAAACTTATTTATGGTCTGAGAGCTGGAACAAGAAATAAGAGTGTCAGTGACTTTTGCTGGGAATGTGAGTGTCAGCAGGGGGATTGAGAGGAGGGCTTGGCTTTTCCCCACACTGTGAGTGTCCACAAGTGATCACAAGAGGCCCTGAGAATATTGATTTGGGGGTGCATTTGTGGGTTGCAAATAAATTTCAGTGAGTAGGAAAATCGGCAAATACAGAGCCCTCAAACAGTAAAGGTGGTAATTAAGTTTGTACAAAAGGGGAACAAAAGTTAAGGGCCTCAAGGAGGGGAAGCTAAGTGTTCTACTTGAAATAGAAGTTGAAGTCTTATTCTGAGAAGAAGAAGGAGGCCCCCAGGAAAGCAACCTCATTGGAAAAATTGCTGAGACGGATGTGTGTTTGTGTGTGAGGGGTGTGTGTGTGTGTGTGTGTGTGTGTGTGTATGTGGCTGGGAGGGCAGAGGGACAGGATTGGCAGGTCTAGCTGAGAGTCCAGGGGAGGTGGGAGACTGCCCAGATTTCACCGATTCCTCCAGCACTACCCTCAGGCACCATTCCCGGAAACTGATTACCTAAAGAAATTCACCAAAAATTGCAAGGCTGAATTGCCTCTTAAAGATTCAGAAGTTTATTTTGGGAGGCTTCCCAGGTGGCTTAGTGGTTAAAAAAAAAAAATGTGCCTGCCAATGCACAGAGACGCAAGAGACACAGGTTCAATCCTTGGGTCAGGAAGATCCCCTGGAGAGGAAATGGCAACCCAGTCCAGTATTCTCGCCTGGAAAATTCCATGGACAGAGGAGCCTGGTGATCTCCAGTCTATAATGCTGCAAAGAGTCGGACACAACTGAGCACACTCAAGCAGGCCAAACCTGACCAGTGAACTAGAATTTGCATCTTAACAAGGTCTCCAGGCAACTTCTGTGTACTTTAAACTTTGAGAAGCACTGTCCTAAAGGGCCAAACCAACTTCTTAAAACATCAAAGTTATGGGAATATGTTTTCCTTCCTAAAGTAAAGGAAATAACCGATCTTGTGAACAGACCTATGAAAGTGAAAGTATCTCAGTCGTGTCCAGCTCTTTACAACCCCATGGACTATACAGTTCATGGAATTATCCAGGCCAGAATACTGGAGTGGGTAGCTGATCCCTTCTCAAGGGGATCTTCCCAACCCAGGGATCGAACCCAGGTCTCCCATATTGCAGGTGAATTCTTTACCAGCTGAGCCACAGGGGAAGCCCAAGAATACTGGAGTGGGTAGCCTCTTCCTTCTCCAGGGGATCTTTCTGACCCAGGAATCAAACTGGGGTCTCCTGCATTGCAGGAGGATTCTTTACCAACTGAGGTATCAGGGAAGCTTGAACAGACTTATAGGTAGTAAATCTAACACAGAATTGCTCATTTCATTAACTCTGTTCCTTGGCACTTCCACAAACTCTTATTTGATAAGTATCTGGACACATTGAAAGGTCAGAACTATGAAGAAGAACCCAACATCTAGTCTATGCACAGATATGGCAAAGAAAAAGGAGGAAAGGAACACCAGAGAAAGCAGAAGGAAAACATACATTACCTAAGGAAAACAAGACCTCAAGTAGAGTCTCTAAAATTTCAAAAACTTTATTATCACTTAAAAAGAAAAAAACCCCGAAAAACTCAAAGAAGAAACTTAAAGTCTCAAAGAGTGGATGGAAATCAATGCAAGGAGATTAAAAACAAGCTGGCAGAGCTCAAGAAACAAACAGAGAGAAAGTAAAACTACTGCAGTGACAAAAGAACATTGGGAGGAATAAAAGTACTGGAGTAAAAAAGACAGTCAGATAAGACGATCTTTCCCAAACGAGGAGAAAGCTGGCATTTTCATGATCTGCTTTGATGACCCCAAGTGCTCTGTGACGAAGGATATCATTCCCAAAATCTAGCTCCTAACCAGGAGCTTGAACTAACACTCAGGTGACTTACTTAGGTTTTCAGAAAACTGACCACTGAAAGTGTAGGGATAATTTATAAATAGAAAGACAAATGGAATGTTTGGGACATTTATTATATACCAGACATTTTTCTTATTTTATCTTCAAAACACAGTGCTGGTGGTTTTAATAAATTAACGAGTGACAAAAAAATGAAAAAGAAAAAGATTTATGTTAGTGGAGAAAAAGTTGTAATATAGAGAAAGAAAAAGGAAGGAGGTTTAAATAATCATTTCTCATCACCCAGCAATCACCACTTTGAAAATCTGTTGCATGATTCCAAAATTTCATGAAAATATGCGTATTTTTCCTCAAATGGGATTATATTACACATCTGGTTTTTAACATGCTTTTTTTTTTCCAGTTAATGATGTGATGACTCTTCTGTCATTAAAGATTCTATCTCATTTTAATGCTGCGGAGTATTGCATTACATTGCACTGCCTTGATTTACTTGGTCTACTGTGTCCAAGGCCCAAGCTTACTAAGTACTTAGTAAATATTTGTTGAATGACTTACTTGAAAGAATGCTGAATAGTTAGGTTGTGTTTCTAAATATTTGCTGTTACAAACAGCACTGGAGCAAACATCCTCTTAGTTAAATGATTAACACATCTGTGACTATTTCCTTAAGATCAATCCTCAAGAGTGGAATTGTTTGGTTAAAGAGTATGACCACCGTTAAAAGTTTTGGATCATTTCTAAAAAGGTTATGCCAGTTTGCCTTCTCACCTGCAATATTGGGCAACACACATTTTCTTTTATCTCATCCAATCTTTGGTGTTTTTAAAAAAATCTCTAATTTGATAGATATAGAATTTTGTTTTGTCATAATTTATAATCCTTTGATACTTAGTGAAGTTGATTTTTTTTCATATGTTTATTGATCATTTATGTCTGTTGCTCATTTAAAATTTTGTGGTTGATCATTACTATTGACCTACAACTATTCTTTATATTAAGAATATTAATCTTTGTGCACATATAAAGTTGCAAATTTGATATTTTCTCTTAATTTCTTTATCATTTTTAAAGACCAGACAGTCACTTTGCTCTGGTGCTTTGACTTTGTGTTTAGAAAGACTTTCTCCATTTTCAGGGTTATATAGCTCTTCAATTATGGAGGTTTTATCCCCCTTTACAGGTAAGGAAAATGAGATTCATAGAGTCAGACAGCTCATGAGTAAGATTTTGTATTTGACTTCAAAACTCTATGTTCTTTCTGCTAAATCAGGCTGCCTCCTTTATCCAACAGTATTCTGAATTACTTGAGTCAGCTTTATTGAGCCGTTGGTCTACATACACGCAGAGGTGAGAGGTCACACTTTTGGGGGTAGATTCCCAATCAGAGAGACTAAAACCTAATCCTGGAAAATCACATCTAATCTCCTCTACTCATCTCTGCCATGTCAGCAGCTCCCCTGTGTAGATCCTGAGTTCTCAGAAGTCAGTACACTTTCCTGTAAGCATGTCCTTGAAAGAACGTGGCTAGCCTCTGATGAGAGTCAGAAATTTCACCTGCTCGTAAGTTACTCTGATAACATGGATCCTGCAGAGTGGAAGGACAGCTGCAGCCTTGACCTTCAGATGCTTTGTGTAATACTGACATGTTCTCCCACTGCCCTCCCAGCCTGCATGTCCAACCACCGTGTCAACCTCCCGGTGTAGGGGAGAAGGAGCCGCAGTGGTAGGCAGTGATTTCCTGCAATGCCTGAGTTCCATAAAGGACATTGTTTGGTCTTCATGCTCTTTTGGGCTTGGGCACTAGAAAGGAAATTGAGTAGGGAAGAGAGCGAGGATTTCCCAGGTCTCCCGCATTGCAGGCAGATTCTTTACCAGCTGAGCGGCAAGGGAAGCCCAAGAGTACTGGAGTGGGTAGCCTGTCCCTTTGCCAGGGCATTTTCCAACCCAGGAATCAAACTGGGATCTCCCACATTGCAGGCGGATTCTTCACCAACTGAGCTATCAGGGAAACCCTGATACAACTTAAAGTCTTTAATATTCGTTTTCTTCTAAAGGTCTCCCAATCATCCGTATGAAATTATATAATAAACTAACAACATGGGCAGACTTGGAATTTTTTTCTTCCTCTTTTCGTAATCATCTTTTTGAAAAAGTCTGTAATAGCTGTTGTACCTGCAGTATACACTAAATGAATAACAGTCTTCATGTTATTCTGATTTATTTTCACCATTTCCCTGAGAAAGTAAAAGGAGGTAACATAGAGAAAGTAAAAATAGCCTCTCTGAAACGTTTCTTGAAACAGAAAATATAACATTATTTGCTGGTTTTTTCTTAAAACATAAATCACTATGGTGCCTTTAGCAGAGATTCAGAGAATAAAACCAGCTTCTTTTGACCGATAAAAATGTAGATTTTTGAGTATTTACTCAACCCCGTGACTTTTGGGGAACAGTGTTAAACCAGGATTTACTGTGTAATTCTTGACTCAATTACCAGCAGTTGTGGAGGTTTTCTAGTTAGGAAGTACATAAGCTTCTCCCCAAGGCATAGAGACCTCTGTCATATGGACAGAGGGCCAGGCAGAGCCTCAGCTGGGGGAGCTGGTGGAACTGGAGGTCTGAGCAGAAGATTCTGATGTTTTTAAAAAACCAGTAAATGTCCGGACAATTCAGTGAATCTCCAAACTCCCTTCTTCTCCACCATCTGCACCTTGCGCTGAAAAGCAGCACTGCTCTGGGAAAGAAACATGGACCCTCCTTTGTCTATTTCGTGTCTGTGACACCATGATTCTCAGTTTCTTCCAGTCAGTTTCCACTGATCAGGGGTGTGTACATTATTTTATTTTTAAGCTGGCATTGGGGAAAGTGACAGAGGTGCCAAGACTTTGGGAAACTCACGGAAAAAAACTGTTCAGAACAAGGTGATGTTCTGCTGTGATGGAACAAAAGAAAGAAATCAAAGGACACTGGGATTCCTGGAGGCCTGGGATTGCCCCTTGCCCTGCCTCAGTTGTAAAGACCATATTTTTGACATCCAAGCTGCCTCCACTAATAATGTCACTGACTTTCCAGCTAGAATCTTCTCAGCTAGGCATTCCCAATTCTGGAGCTGACATTCTACCAGTATCTGGGCAACCCTGGCATGCCTGTCTCTGAAATGGGGACTTTTGCCAACTCTACGTTTGGTTGGGATCTTGCATATGGCGTGCACAGCAAGACCCCAGCAGAGCCTCTGAAGGCTGAACTGTGCACTCTTGCCTGCTCCAGGCAGAGTTTGGTTTGGAGCAGAGCTGGTTTTCCTCCAAGATGTCTCAATCAGCAGGGCCTCTATGATCTCTTAAAAAAAAAAAAACACAAAAAACACACGATCCTCTCACCGCCTGTATTCGATGGACCAGACATGTGAGTGATTCTTTCATCCTTTCCAGGGAATTTGTGGGGAGCTGAACCAGGACGAGAGGATTTGGAACCTGGGAGGGGTTTCCATTGTCTGGAATGGCCTATCACCAGTCAAATCCAGTGTGTAGGTTAATAAGGCTTAAACTTTAAAGGAAGGTTGAACATCTGATTGACAAGCTAGTGAATAGGAGTCCAGGGGGAGGTTCTATGCTTGGAAAGTTACCCATGCGGTTGAATTTCAAAGAGCGTGAGTTATCAGTTAGGCGAGAGCAGACACCTGAGAGTTTAACTTACACTGAAATATGTACCGAATTATTCTGCTGGATCCCAGTTTCCAGTTGGTCCAATGACTAGCAAATCAATTGCCTCAATTAATTGCTATTTATTGTTCTTGGGCCAAAGAGTAGCCAGAGCTCCATCCTCAAGACTGAATCATCTGCAGTGACGGCTGACATCATGCTCTGAGGTGGCCCAAATCAGTTTTGCTGGCGCCAAAATGTTGAATGAGTGTGTTGTCTTCCAGAGGACATGTAATGAATCAGTGCCTTCCACCTCGAGTACTGAGGCAATCTAAAGTAAGATAATTTGGGACTTTTTTAATTTTAAGAAGTCCAAAATAACACTTACCTTGCAGCTTGACCTGCTGCAATCTTTGGGATTTGCTTTAAAAATGATCAGAAAGTTACCTAGGTGTGGTCCAGCAAGATGGGTGGTCCAGCGAGGCATACTGGGCTCATGTGTATGAAACCCTGATCCTTGGCTTCTTGGACAGCAACTCCTGGAGGGAAGCTTGGAATCCTCCTGGAGACCTAGGAAAGAGTCCACAGCAACATCATATAGGGATAACTGACCTTTGGGTTAAATAAGTTAAAAATATAAAAGACATTTAAAGAAATTGAAATGTTTACATTGAAAGAAATTCATCTTATTCTCTAGCACAATTTTAAAAATGATTCTTCTGTGAAAGTGTTCATCTCTTGGATGCTTACATATTACGTTTACAGAACTCTAGCCATGGTAAAAGACGAATTTAGTGTTTTGATTTTTTTTGTTAATGTCATATGAGAAATATTTTAAGGTTGTCATAATTACTATTTTTGATGACTGCATAATATTCAAATATATGGATGGCCATCTTCTGTTTGCGCTTCCTTGGTGGTTCAGATGGCAAAAGAATCTGCCAACAATGCAGGAGACCCAGGTTCAATCCCTGGGTTGGGAAGATCCCCTGGAGAAGGGAGTATCTACCCATTCCAGTGTTCTTGCCTGGAGACTCCCTTGGACAGAGGAACCTGGTGGGCTACAGTCCATTTGGTCACAGAGATTCGGACTTGACTGAGCAACGTCTTTTGTTTGGAGAGCACTTAAAATTTAAGTAAAGTTTTTACTAAATTCTATCTTTAATAAGCCTTTTTAGAAAAGAAAAAGTAACATAAGGACACGATTACTTTGATGACTCTTGCAACATGCTGTAATATAATTTTCTAAAATGTATAATGTTATCAGAATATGAGTGTAAATAGTCACACTTAACCTTGCCAACCTTGGGGATTATCAAATTTTACAATTATCCTAGAAATTCACTGAGAGTGAAATCAGGTGCTCTTAACCACACACACCCAAATGGTAAGTATGCCATTTGAAAATAACTAGCTTGACTCTAGTAATCACCTTACAGTGTAACTGTTACACTATATATTACATATATATATAAATCACCACATATGTGTATAAATGTGTAACTGCATTATATGCTTTAAATATACAGAATTTTATTAAAAAGTAAATAAAAATATTTAAAAAGAAAAAAATTCAGGTAAAAACTCTGGTTATCATTTGCTTCAAAAGATTTTAGCATTAAGACAGAATACGAGAAGTAGAGGCTTAACAGAAGTCACCAAACCCACCAATGAGCTGAACACAGGCATTTGAAGAAACAGATGTTCAGGGATTAAGGAGTAAAGTCTGAGAATTAATGGCTATTGAATTAAACAGGAAAGCAATAGTTTCAGATTGAATGGAACTGTTGCTGCTCCAGTGGCATTGGGCAAAGTCAACAACTCACCCCTGGAGAGAAGCAACACCAATGTTTGGCTTGATGAGAGGGATTATCAGTGCAAGGTACTAGAAGATAACATTGATCTGTCATTTATCTATTATCGTTAGGGAACCAGATATGTCATAGAAATGTATCCAGATAACAAAAGTGGGAATATCATCGCTGTCCTAAAATTTTTGATGGAAGTCAGCCTAACAATTGACACACATCCTCTCCAAGTTCCATCACTTCTCAGCTCTATTGCCATGGTGAGTTAAGCTGAATGCCAAAGAATTGATGCTTTTGAACTGTGGAGTTGGAGAAGACTCTTGAGAGTCCCTTGGACTGCAAGGAGATCCAAACAGTCCATCCTAAAGGCAAGCAGTCCTGAATATTCAATGGAAGGATTGATGCTGAAGCTGAAACCCCAATATTTTGGCCACCTGATGTGAAGAACCAACTCATTGGAAAAGACCCTGATGCTGGGAGAGATTGAAGGCAGGAGAAGGGGATGTCAGAGGATGAGATGGTTAGATGGCATCACCAACGCAATGGACATGAGTTTGAGTAAGCTCCGGGAGTTGATGATGGACAGGGAAGCCTGGTGTGCTGCAGTCCATGGGGTCACAGAGAGCTGGATACAGCTGAGTGACTGAACTGACAGACTATAACACTTTCCTTCTCAGGAAAATAGGACTGAATTGTCTACCTCCAAGAGAAGTTTTGAATTGTAAATGAGTTAAGACTTGTAGAACAGAGCATGACCATTCACAAGCACTTAACACATGCTAGATAGCTCACCACCATCTTCATTATACACAGCTAGCAGAAGGTATTGAACTGAATTTGCCCAGTTCTAAGAGATTTTACTTTGGAGGGAGGAAAAGAGTTTGTGGACCTTCTTCTGTCTTGTTTTGTTCATCTGAACTATGAGTTTGGACCTAAAAAACTCAAAGGACCCTTATAACCTGAACATACCATGTGTTGTATCTATCTGGCAGTGGTCACACCACCCATTGTTTCACTGGGCTGCTGCATATTTTCATCTTGGTCAGAGTAGGAGTGGAGGTGGGTAGTGTGTGCAGGGCAATTGTGAGATCTGCCTACCTCCTGCCCTGGCACTTACGATCCTACAATGTTGTCTCTTTTGTTGGTGTTTTCTCTGCCTCCTTTTTGAATGTTGTCTACCACTTCTTGGTGGCTATGTAGATTTCCTTTTGCCTTATCTATAAATGGTCTTCCCTGGTGGTGCAAATGGTAAAGAGTCTGCCTGGAGTGCAGGAGACCTGGGTTTAATCCCTGGGTTGGGAAGATCCCCTGGAGAAGGAAATGGCAACCCACTCCAGTATTCTTGCCTGGAAAATCCCATGGATGGAGGAGCCTGGCAGGCTACAGTCCATGGGGTCAAAAACAGTTGGACATGACTGAGTGAAACATTATGCAGCTTTTAACCTCTGGTCCATTAAAACTTATTGCAGACCTGGATATTATTGAGAAATCACATGTAAGCTTGTTAAATGAGATGTATGTGTATAAACATATAATGTTTTAGTGGTTTTCGGTTTATGTGCTAGAAAGGGGCAGCTTTCTGGATAACGAGGGTCTGCATCCCTGTAGAAGGGTAAGGGATTGAGGATGGGGTGACTTGGTGAGACTCAAGAGTCAGGATCTACAAAGATAGGGCCACCTAGACGTTCATTCACAGCCATGTAGAGAGTCAGCATCGTATCTACGATCAGCAATCACAAGGAGACTCTCAGATTCTTGTCTTTGCAAGTCTTCTTATTTGTTACTTTTGTCAGTTAAGGGTTGTCCAGAGGATGTTATGAACATTCTTGCCCTCCTATGTAACATGGAAGGAAGCTGACTCTTAGAGCCACTGACTTACTTGTCCAGTAACCACTGGAGCTGGAAAACGTGTCTCTAATTTAAAGTTAGCACTCAGGTCTGACTGATGTTGCATTAATAACAGCTGGTAAAGAATCTGCCTGCAATGTTGGAGAACTGGGTCCAATTCTTGGGTTAGGAAGATCCCCTGGAGAAGGGAAAGGCCAGCCACTCCAGTATTCTGGCCTAGAGAATTCCATGGACTGTATAGTCAGTGGGGTTGCAAAGAGTCAGAGAAGACTGAGCTACTTTCACTTTCAATTTTCTTTCACTATACCAGGCAGCCTTTATTATTGTCCACATGATAAGGATTCCAAACATTTGTTCCAGAGATAGTGAGAAGCACAAAGTTGGTGAGATGGCTTAAGCTATAGTCATTTTTGGAGATAAATTGTAAATGCAAAGGATTACAGTGGGAGAGAGTAGAGTCTACTCTTACTGAAACAAACAAGTATGAGGCTACCATGTCAGGGGAGTCACAGTAGAGGTTGATCAACAAGAGTGTTCTGGGATACCTGCACACTTTAAAGACCTGGATTTTGAGAACCCCACTGCTCATGAAATGTTGGGTGCGGGAGTCTTGTGACCACTGCATGTCAGGATGCTGAGGGTCCCCTTCTGAACTGGGGGTCTTACTTCACCCGGGCAACTGGCCAGGAATTTGGATGCTTGATAAGTGATGTCAGTTGTTTACCAGAGGCTTTGTTTCAAAAGACAGAAAGCTCTACGTGCACAAGTAAAATAACAGAATCCAGATCGAGCAGGTTCAGTTGGAAACCTTAATCTGGCATGTAGTGTCAGGTGAGCCTGGAAGGTACACACTCCAAAACACTTGATGCCAGGAGGGGCCAAGAAGGCCTTTTCAAGCCCGCCAGCTTTCCTTCTCTCCTTCTCTGAGTAGCACAGGGTTCCTGCCTTTGTGGGTCTTAAACTAGAGCTATGGATTGAGGACCTGAGCCCAGTATGTCAGGTTGAAACCAGCAGACCTCGCTCTTCACAGCCTGCTTATCTGGAGAGGTAGAAACACACTGGAGTGAAGAGTCTGGGTTTGGGAGTTAAATTTTCCTCTACTGAATTCTGGTTTTGCTCAGGGGCTTATAGGTTGAAAAATAAATAATGAAATGAAATGATGTATGAGACGGTAAAGAATCTGCCTGCAATGCAGAAGACCCAGGTTCAATCCCTGGGATGGGAAGATCCCTAGGAGAAGGGAATGGCTACCTACTCTAGTATTCTTGCCTGAAGAATTCCATGGACAGAGGAGCCTGACGGGCTACAGTCCCTAGGGTCGCAAAGAGTCAGACACGACTGAGCGACTAACACTTACTTGTTTTCACTTCAAAGTACTTAGCACAGGGCCTGGCCAAAGTGAGCGATCAATCCATCTTACCACATTAGTGGAATTGCTAGAATTCCCATACTTTTCCCAATGATCATAATATTTCAGGTGAGTGTGCCAGGGTCCTTGGAATCTTAAGATAATTTCTTATTGATACATAGACTTAGAGAGAAAGCCCTTGTCACGGGCCAGATACTGTTCCATGGTATTAATTCATTGACTCCTCAGCTAGGATGAATCCAAGTCAAGATTCTGTTTCAGGCAGTTGGCTCTAGAGCCAACGCTCTTTACCCACCATGCTTTGCTACCTGACCTTGCTGTTGTATTTGTGGGTAAGTTTGGAACAAGAATAACTTAGTGATTGGAAATCTCACTTGGGCAGAGAAAACGTGTCTCTAATTTAAAGTTAGCACTGAAAGTGCTGGCCTTTTAAGGGAGCGCTTTCCCTGTAAGATTTCAAGTGACACCCATTTGTTCTGAACAATTAACTTTGCAGAGCATGGATAACACAGATTATTTGTAGTAATATAAACAAAAGCAAGAGTTAATTAAATAGCTACTTTAAAGAGCTGTAGTCTTTTAATGGCTTTAAAAAAAAAGTGACTGCCTTCATTATTTTATTACCACTAATTCAAAAATTTCTAAAGAAAAACATCGAAAGGGAATGATTGCCCTGAGTGTCTGAATATCTATAAACTCACCACTGAACTAACTGTTTAATATCCTTATGCCATATAAACCTCACCACAAACTCATGATTGTGTTATTATTCTCATAAGTGAGGACAGGGAGGCTCAGAGATGTTCTATAGTTTGACCAAGCGCCCAGAGTCAGAGGAAACATGGATCCATAATTCTATGACTGGGAGTGTCCTTTCTACTGTACCATGTTCTACTTTGAGTAGATACAGGGCTGTTGAGGGGATTCCCTGGTGGCTCAGATGGTAGAGAATATGCCTGCAATGCAAGAGACCTGTGTTCAACCCCTGGATTGGGATGGTCCCCTGGAAAAGGGAATGGCTACCCACTCCAACGTTCTAACCTGGAGAAGTCCATGGACAGAGGAGACTGGCAGGCAACAGTCCATGGGTCACAAAGAGTCTGATAGTGACTGAACAACTAACGCTTTCACCTTTTAGGGCTGTTGAGAGAAAAACTAATGGATGCTCATAGTTAATCCCAACTTTCCCATGTGACACTGAGTCCATGACCAGTCATAGGCCAAAGACACCAAGAGTATGCCTAAAGGTGGAGTCATTTTCAATCAATTGCAGCTTGGAGTTATCTGAGGTCAGAGCTGACAGGATGATGGACATTTAGGTAAGGGACAGGAAAGTATCTGAGCACAAAAGAGATTTGACTTCCACAACCACTAATGGGATCAGACACCTATAATTAGACTGTTGGAATTTGAGACTGGTTCTCAATTTTTAATTACCTTGAGTAGGAATCTATTCTTTATTTTCTGCCAGGATGAAGGCCGGTTCTCAGGGTTGGACAGGCCAGAGTCTATGATCCCGCGTGAGACATAGCTGCGTTTGCTGAGCAGAGGATGAGAAAATGTAATGGAGGTTGATTCTGAGAGCAGGATTGGGGGATGAGAGAGGTCAGGGTCATGAATAAACCTTTATAACAAAGGCTTCAGGAGAAGTTAAACTTCTAAAATAAGGCTGCGAAATAGAGCTTTCTATGAAAATAGAAAGTTTCTGTATTTGTTAATCCAATATGGTAGCCACTACCTGTGTATGCCTATGAAATATTCAATCTGTGGTTTGTGTGAATTAACCACCTATTTTACTGAAATTTTGGACTGCATTCAACTTGACTTCATTTTAGTAATTTTAAATTTAAGCTTAAATTGTTACGTGTGGCTAGTCACTACCATGGGCTTCCCCAGTAACTCAGTGGTTACAGAAAACTCAGGAGACACAAGTTCGATCCCTGGGTCAGGAAGATGCCCTGAAGGAGGGCATGGCAACCCACTTCAGTATTCTTGCCTGGAGAATCCCATGGACAGAGGATCCTGGTGGGCCACAGTCCACGGGGTCTCAGAGAGTCAGATACGACTGAGGCCACTGAGCACAGCCTCACACAGTCACTACCATATTGATCGGCACCTCTCTAAACAGAGATTATGATGCTCCCAGAGAATCTAAAATACTATACATACCTTTCCACAAGACCTACTCAAATCTACAGCATGGCAGAAATACTTCTCATAGATCAGCAAAGTACCCATTCAGTCAAGTGGGTTCACTTTATGATAGATGAGACAATATAAGAAAAAATGTTATGAGAGTGGAAAAGATAGATATTTATCCCAAATAAATTCCATCAAACAGTTTTATTTCAAAGACCTATCAGGTGATTCCATCTGCTCAGTGGAGACCTTTGTTGTTGCTGTTGTTTTGGGTGTGAGGAGGAAACAATTCCTAAGACAGATAAAGATAATGTTTACTCCATTTGGGGGAGGGGGTGGAATTCATCTAAAAAGAATGATTTGAGTACTGTCATCACATTACAAGAGAATACTTTGTTACACGCTTAACTCTGAATTGTCAAATTGTCTTGATCTTGAATTCTGAAAGAAACAGGCAAACGTATTCACATTCACCAAATATTGAAAGTAAATTCTAGCTAGTTCTCTGGTACTATTCAAGGTGAGTAACTCCACGTCTGGTGGGGGTGGTGCAGGGCTGCCCAAGCCACACTCCTTGTGTGGGACTCTAGGTCACAGCCACTGTCTTGTCAAATGAGTCTCCTGGGTGTTGCAGCTGGAGATGACCCAGTGAGAGATGCTGATGGGAGAAGGGGTGGGGAATTTGTCATCACATAGTCACTAAGTTGTGTCTGACTCTCTGCAACTCCATGGATGGTAGTCCACCAGGCTTGTGTGTCCCTGGGATTTGCCAGACAAGGATACTGGAGTGTGTTGCCATTTCCTTTTCTAGGTGGGGGGCTAGGGCTTCCCTAGTGGGAATAGGCCTGTTTCCATCATCAGCAACCCAGAATTCCAAAGACGGGAGACATGGAGGCTGCTATATGGCTTCTAAGCAGGATTTTCCCAATCTTGCCTCTTGCAAAGCTCCCTCTATTCTTGAGGCACTTGTGAGTCCTCCTTGGAAGACAAGATTTTTCCATCTCTGTAAATCATGCTTTTCTCCCCTCTCGAGAGACAGAGAGTCAATGACTTAATAGGCCCTATCACATCTTAATTTCTTTTTATGATTTTATATCCTGGGGTAACAGTGGGGAAGGCATGACTTTATTATTATTAATTATTATTGCATTATTACAGTTTTCCAGTCTGGCTCTTTGATGTTTACAAGTTCAGACAACATGTGATTTCCAAGCCAGATTTCATAACCTTAAACTACCTTTCCATTTGGCTCATGTCCATTCTATTCTGTTTTAGATCTTGTTTATATTTGGCTTAAATGATGATTTGGCTGCACTGTTTATTTTGCCACATGGCTTAAAGGCATCAGGAGTAGACAGCATTTGGGATGCATCAACACCGAAGCACAGCTACAAAGCTTGGGTGTCAATGCTTGTCAGCACCTGCCGGGTGGCTGAGCCTTGGTTCTCCATTGAATCCTGCCTCATTTCTACCACTTGCTTTGTAAGGGTGTGAGCTTCCGACCTACAGCCTGGTTTGTCTGCCCAAACTAGAGGGTCTCTGTCTGATGAGGATATTTGGCCTTGGTGGTCCCAAATATAAGGGTTATGTGTGTGCATGGAATCACTTGAAATAATATGAAAGACACATGCAGGGTACAGACTGTGGAGACTCTTGAGAGCCTGGGTAAGCGTTTACACCTTAGAGTGTAGGTGTGTATGTGTGCATGCTCAGCACCTTAGTCGTGTCTGACTCTTTGCAACCCCATGAACTGTAGCCCTACCACACTCCTCTGTCCATGGAATTCTCCAGGCAAGGAAACTGGAGTGGTTTCCTACTCCAGGGGATCTTCCCAACTCAGGGATTGAAGCCACATCTCCTACATCTCCTGCCTTGGCAGGTGGATTCTTTACCACTGCGCCACCTCAGAAGCCCCAGTGGTACTTAAGATGTGGTTCCTAGAATAGCAGCATCAGAATTACCTGGAAATTGCTACCAATGCAAGTTCCAAGACTCCATCCTGCACCTCAGTTCAGTTCAGTTCAGTCACTCAGTCATGTCCACCTATTTGCAATACCGTGGACTGCAGCATGCCAGGCCTCCCTGTCCATCACCAACTCCCAGGGTTTACTCAAACTCATGTCCATTGAGTCAGTGATGCCATCCAACCATCTTATCCTCTGTCATCCCCTTCTCCTCCCACCTTCAGTCTTTCCCAGCATTACGGTCTTTTCAAATGAGTCAGTTCTTCGCATCTGGTGGCCAAAGTATTGGAGTTTCAGCTTCAGCATCAGTCCTTCCAATGAATATTCAGGACTGATTTCCTTTAGGATAGACTGGTTGGATCCTAGATCTATTGTATCAGAAACTGGGCACAGGCTCATTAATCTGTGTTTTTGAAACTCTTCCAGATGACTCAGATGCATGGTCAAGTTTGAGAACCACTGGTATGGGAATGAAGAACTCATTTAAAAGTGTCAGGCTATAGAAAAACATATTCATAGGTGTGTTTTTAGAACAGGCTACCCTGAAACAGGAAAATCCCATGAACAGAGGAGCCTGGTAGGCTGCAGTCCATGGGGTCGCTAAGAGTCAGACAGGACCGAGCAACTTTACTTTCACTTTTCACTTTCATGCATTGGAGAAGGAAATGGCAACTCACTCCAGTGTTCTTGCCTGGAGAATCCCAGGGACGGGGGAGCCTGGTGGGCTGCCATCTATGGGGTTGCACAGGGTTGGACATGACTGAAGCAACTTAGCAGCAGCAGCAGCAGCAGCAGCCTAAAACAGGAGAAACATTGGAACCAGTGGAGGACAGTAAACCAAGCTGATTGCAAAATTCTGAGCAGGGGCCTGGTAAGTGAATGAGCCAGGATGTGGCAATGCGGTTAAAGCACATTGGACTCATCTGAAAAATGTCAAGGAGGTAGAATTTATAGTGCGTGGTCACCAATTAATCATTGGACATAAGGACAAGAAGTCTGGGATGGCTCCCAGCTTCTGTCTTAGGTGGGTGTAATGCTGCTTCACAAGACAGAAAACAAGCCTTTTTCCTGGAGCCAAAAAGAAGCCAGAGGACAAACATTCAACATGTAGTTGAATTTGTATGATTTTGGCCACTTGGCCCGACCTTGAGAGAAAGGATTCTGTTGAAAGGCAGACAATAAAATATCAACCACAATGTCATGAGCACAACGGGCATATTGAAACCACATGCCGCATGGATCTGAATGCATGTTATGATGGCTCTGTCATCACTTCTGTCGGGCACCTGTGTGTTTCGTGCAGCATGAACTGGTTGTGAAGATTCAGCCTGAGACGGAACACAGACAGGAGTGTTCCGGTAGCACACCCACGTGGGGTACTGGTTTATGTGGATTACGGCACCCTCCCGACATGGTTTCAGATCTCTGACGCGGACAACTTTGCTGTTACTAAGGATATGGTTTGGCTACAGTCTGCATGAATGTAGGAAGTGAGCAGCCGTCTAAGAGGGATCATTTTGTGTGGTCATGGACTTCAAAGGGCCAGCGCTCATCCCAGTTACAGCATTTGATTGCAGAAAGAGACCTCAAGTATCAGTAACAATCCCACTTATTTCATAGATGGGAAAATGAGGTTCAGGGGAAAGAAATGACTTGCTCGAGACCAGAGGTCCCACTCAGAGCTGGGGATGCCTTTCTGCATAATCACTTGTTGGCAAAGCTTTATGTTAGCTCACATCTTACTCAATAATTGTGATAAAGATGGCCACATTGGGTGGTTTTCTATACCAGCAGGCACAGACCCATCCATTTCCCATGAACCATCTCATTTAGTCCTTTGATCAACATTCTACATCAAGGACTGATATCGCATCCATTTCGTTGCTGTTCAGTTGCTGAGTCACATCCAACTCTGCAATCCCATCGACTGTAGCCCGCCAGGCTCCTCTTTCCATGGGAATTTCCAGGCAAGAATACTGGAGTGTGTTGTCATTTCCTTCTCCAGGGTATCTTCCAGGACCAGGAATCAAATCTGCAGATTCTTTACCACTGAGCCACCTGGGATGCCCTGTGCCCATTTTAGCAGACAGGAAAACAGAGGCTTAAAAAGACTGAGTTCTTGTCCAAGTTAACTATGTTTGTCAGAGCTGGATTTTGAAGCCAGATGCGTGACTCTAGAACCTGTGGTTTCATCGATGCACATCGATGTTCTGTTGTTCCTCTTGTCTTTGAACCTTTCCTGCACCCCACCCCCAGAAGAGTTGGCCTCTTCCTGTGTGTTCCAGCAGCCTCCTCACTTCCCTCTCTAACCTTTCTCGCCCTTAGTTATTATCTGTCATCTCACCTGCTTTCACATGAAGCTTGGCACTCTCTTCTTGTTGCAGCCGTCATGCCTTGCTTACTTGCTTTCTCCCTGTTGACTGTAAGCTCTGAGAGGAAAGCCACGTCAGCCATCTTGATCACATGCATGGCACCTAGTAAATGCTCAATAAATACATTGTGAGAGAATGAATGTAGAGAGGGATGAGGGCTTTTCAAGAGCAGGGATCATGTGTCTATCGTCATCTCTATTCCTCCTCCAATGTCTGCCATGCTATTGTCATGCCTCAGGAATCCTGTCAAAGACTTTTGGAAGCACAGATCAAGAGGAGGATTCTCCCAGAACATAGAACCAGAATGGGTCTCAAGAGGCTTCAGGAGGAGACTGTACCTCTAGGAAAGGAAGAGACAGTGGGCATAGAGAGGAGAGTTTGGAGAAACCCAGGGACAAACTACGGAGACCTCACAAAGCTTCCCTGCCTGTGGTGACTGCAGATCTGGGGAACATTCTCGACAGGGACGAGGGAGGAGAGACCGCGGGCTGCCTTTGCTTAGCTTCTAGTGGCCAGCCTCCCATCCTCCTCAGCCTCCCAGCCCATGGGGGCCACAGCTCCACCCCTCAGGCTGAAGAATCTCCACAGAGCCTGCACACAGTAGACATGCCATACATGTCAAGGGAGCGCGGGTCAGAAACACCGCTAATCCTCGTTAGCGCCTAAGAAGCTCTCACTGCCAACAAGTCACTACAAGCATTTCGCACGGGTCATGTGTCTACAAGACAGTGGTTGATGTGTCTATCTTTACCCTCAGTTTGCTGTGGAGAAAACCAGTCCCAGGGGGTAGAATCGCCTGCCTGTGTTGACACAGCACACACTGGTAAAACCGGACTCAAATCCAGATTTGTCCACCTCACCACCACCCTGTGGAACACCCGAGTGCAGACCCACAGCGCACACAGGCTCATCCCCAGGGAGCCGCTGTTTCTCTGACGACATAACTGGGGCAAGGCTGGGAGCGTCATGAATGGGGCGCTGTTTATCAGCTGATTATCACAGCGGGCGCGTGGAGCTCGGGTCCACTCACGGTGGTGTGACAGAAGCAAGGAGCCTTGGACGCATGTGGGGAGGGACAGGAGGCAGTTTCCTCCCCCTCAGGTAGGTGGCCTTGTCTCTCCCTCACCTGGTGTCCCTAAAAGGTGGCCTGGAAAGTCCTGCCTCTCTGAAAACATGTGATCTAGATTAGACAGGCCCTTTGGCGAGGTGGAGGGTGTCTTTCCTTGGGAGAGGCGAGAGGCTGGTGGGACTGGGGACCCCAGGTCAGAGGATCTTAGGGCTGGGAGTGACCTCAGCGGGGTCCCCCTCCCGCCCTCTCACCTCTCCACAGGGAACTGAGGCTCAGATGCTGTGGGGGCAGCCTTTCTGGAACCAGGAAGAGAAGCCGGGCGGGGCCTGGGCGCCGTCCCCTGGCGGTGGGCTTCACCTACGCCTTGCTGTGTGGTCCCAAGGAAGCCCTTTCAAGGCCTGGGCCTTTTGTCTGTGAAGAGGACGTGGATAATGCAGCCTGGCTCCTGGGGGCCCTGAATATGAGTCAGGGATTGAAAAGAGGCAGGCAGCCCTCCGGTGGGAAGGCGGTGGCAACGTGGCTCCCTGCTGGACCGGAGCTGCTGTGAAAGCCTGGCTGTGCTGACCCTGCCCTCGGGCCACCACACCGCGTCCTCCTTTGCAGCTCTGGACTCATGTGTGTGTGCACGTGCATGCAGGTTATCTGTAGACAGGGAGTTTCTCTACAAACAGCCTTTGAACAGGGACAGGGAGGCTTGACAATTTTGCCTGTTTCTCTCTGCTCCTCCCCCTCCTCTTTCCGCCGTCCATTCTGTGACCCCCACCCTTCCTTGTCTGGGGCCCTTGTGGATGAGCCCATCACAAGAGCAAGGTCTTCCATCGCAGTGCCCTTCGGGTGTGTGTTTCCGATCCAAGTTTTGGATATCTACAGGAGAAGACTGCTAGAGGCGCCATCATAAAGAGAAGAAAGATTTCTATCATGAGAACATAGTCCACACTATGGACTAGGTGCTGCGCTGGTCACTTGACATTAAAACCTTTAATTCTCAGATGTGATTTTGAATGGGCGATTTTTGAAAATTTAGTTTTAATTGGAGGATAATTGCTTTACCATGATGTGTTGGTTTCTGCTGTACAACGTGAATCAGCCATAGGAATATATATGTCCCCCCCCTTTGAACTTCCCTCCCACCTCCCACTCCGCCCCACGCCTCTAGATTGTCACAGAGCACTGGGTTTGAGCTCCCTGCGTCATCCAGCAAATTCTTGAGTGGGAGATATTTTTATGCCTTCTTGTTGATGAAGCTATTAAGGCTCTGAGAGGTTGAGTGAAGCATCCACAGTGCACAGCTAGTGAGTGGTGGAGCCCACTTCTTTTGTTATCCTGTCAAGACTCAAACAGGGATGCTGTGAGGGCCACTGAGACAAGCTCCCCCCCTCCACTCCCGCCAACCCCCTGCTGTCTGCTCTGGGAAGGTGCCATGGCTGTTCCCCAGGAAGGGACTGTGGGGTCCCTTCCCCTTGTTGGAGCCTCAGTTCCAAAAGCCTGGCTCCCCTGTGGCCAGCCAATCCTTGTGTTTTATTCTCTGATCTCAGATTTGCCAAAGAACAGGCAGCACACAGTGATAGACTTGTGAGTTCCACCTCCTGGTGTGTACAACTGGGCCATCTCAGGGGGCCTCAGTTTCCCCATCCGTGACATGGGATTATCCCAGAATGATCTTTCAGGGTCTTTCCAGCTCTGAATTTATTTCGTTTCATTGCATTTCATCTCTGGACACCCTCCCACCTCTGAAATCCTACCATCTCCGGAGGCGTCATCCCTTCTGGCTGGCCTGTCTTAAGGTGTAGCGCCACCTTCTGGCAATGTGTTTACTCCATTTTTTTTTTTTTTTTTTTTTCTTCCCCTTGGGCCAACGTGGATTCTTGGCTTGGTTCCTCTCTTCTCCTAGACTAAACAGCTGATGACTTGTCCAAGTCCCCCTGGGTGTGGGCATCGCTCTGCAAAGCTGCAGGCAGAGTCAGGGGTGGATGTGGCTGGACTCAGCCTCCTTGCCTTAGAATGGTGCTGGTCCTTTTCCAGAGCCAAGATCATATCGGGAGGCTGGGGACTGGCCACTGTGGCTCAGAGACCGGAGGGTCGTGGGTGGCAGCCTCTGAAAGTACCTAATTCCTGAGGGACCTTCAGAAAGCACGGGCGTGAACAGATGAGGTCCAGGCCACATTTTCCTCTTTCCTCTCCTTCGTTTTGTTATTGTTTTTATTTTTGAGGCAAAGAAGCAGGCTTCAGAAAACAAACAGGTGGTTAAGTTTCAGAGGCTCTAAGAGTTTTAGCTACTCTGGGGGGCTTTATTTGGGTTGAAAAAAGCAAAAAAAAAAAAAAATGACGTGAGAAGGAGTATGTGTTCAGGGTTTTTTTTTTTCCTCCCTGAGGGAAATACAGAAGGTTTCTTTACATGGCCTTTGTCTCTCTGAGGCCAGTCCCCTGAGTGGATCTCAGGAACCACCCTCACTCACCTCACCCCCATTGGTGGGGGGGTCGTACCCCAGAACCTCTGGGTCACTCTCAGTAAGGACAGGGTTTGGGCTCATTTCTAGCTGGGAGAAATCCAACTGCCCCTAAACCCGCCAGACTAGGGGTGGCTTTAAATTCCTGGAAGTGCGCTTGCACTTAGTATTTATTTGGGTATATTTGCTGAACAAATTCTGGACTGGCAGGGAGGCCACCAGATTCCAGAGTCACCAGGAACTAGCTGCTTTATGGGTTCTTAAGCAAGTACTTCCTGTCTGCCGACTATGGTTTCTTCTGTAAGAAAGAGTAGGGAGTGAAAATTTTCCATGGTCCCAAGCTCCATCCCATCCCATTATTCTAGGATCCTAGGAGCTAAGTGATAGGAGTTTTTTCTGACCCTGCTCTTCCCTATAAGCCAGGTAACTTTCTTACGGTGCTTATGAATTTAGAGAGTGTCATCACAGAACGTTTGTGCGCAGGTGTGGGGCAGGGAGCTGGGGTGAGAGGGAACCTTAATTCACTCCCTCCAAATAGAATCCCTGCTTTCGGGGCTGGGGGTCGTGCGATGCTGGACAAAGCATCCTTGGTGTGGATGAAGTGGGTGGCTGGGCCTCCACCCTTCTGGGGAACAGGGCAGGCAGACACGCCTAATGGGATGGATATGATCAGGAGCCGAGTCACTAATGGCCATAATGAAGGCTCAGATCTCAATTAAAATAAAGGAATCATCAACAATTTAAAGAGACATCTAAACAGGATTCCAAATAGCAGGTTATCTCCTTCCAGGCTGGTGGTCTGTGTTTTATGCCATGAGGCACGCGTGTGTACCTGCCCAGGCACACATGTGTGCTTCTGTGCTCCATAGGAAGGGCTGCCCTGAACCAGGCCAGGAAGGTGATGCCCAGCTGCCAGGTCCTGGCCCTGTGGGAACTGGCAAGAGACTGTTGGTAAATCACTTGGGATTCTGCAGTGCTCATTGAAAATATCATTAACGCCTTTTGTCAGGAGCCAGAAGCCCACGGTGGAGTCCACAGATGCCTGACTTAGCTTGTCCAGTAGTGAAATTAACATCGTAAAACTCAGTTAACAGAGATGCTACAGGTTTAATTAGTTCCTTAACAATTAGAGAAGAATTATGAGATCTTGGGCATTCCATCTTCAAAAGCAATTTATGTGGATTGATGTCACTGTCTGACTTCTCTGCCGGAATTCTGGGCTGCCAAGGTCGATTGGGGAAATTGTTCCCATTATGCTGCTTCTAGGCAAGTGCATACACTTTCCAAAGGCCTGAAAGGAAGCACTTCTGGGTAGCATCTTGCTGGACTCCTCCAGACCCTGGGGCTAGATGGGCGTGTGTGTAAATTCTGTCTTCAGTGTTCTGAGTCCTCCGCTTTGTAGCATTTGGTCCCTCTTGCTCCTGCTGTCACGATCCAGCATGACACCCCCACCCCAATCACCCCTCTACATCTGCAGGCTTTGAGCAGATAGGGGTATTGTTGCATCTTATCGTTCTACTAACTTCCTGTAGTTTATGTGCCTCTTCTGAGCTGGTATTTGATGCTATCAAAGAGAATATAGCCATTAGGCTCTTTGTTTTCAGCTGGTTGATTTAGCAGTGTTTCTACCCACGGTAGGGACAGTTCGAAGAGTGTGGGCAATCTCACTCAGGAGGCTCTTTGTGAGCTTGGCCTCTTGGTCTCTTGGTTATCTCCCTCATTATGGAATCTTATTCACAAAGCATCCTCTTGGCAGGACACTATCCAGAGGACTCAGGACTGCTGACTCTGAATCAGGTGTGCTTTGTAACATTGTCCCTGTGGTCCTCAGACCAACAGCTTCAGCATCACCTAGGAGCTTATTCTGGATGCAGAAACTCAGGCCCCAGCCCAGACCCACTGAATTGAAATCTGCTTTTGAACAGAATCTCCAGGCAATTCGGAAGTTCGCACGTGACTAAAAAGCATCGCTTTATAACACTTGGTGATAATCTCTCTGTTCAAGAGGGCTCCATCTAGGGACTGACCTAGGTGAGGAGGCCAGGTTCTTGCTTTAAGAACAAGGTTCTTGTACCTGCAGGGGAGGGTTGGACAGCCTGAGCCCTGGCTATCTCAGATTCTGAGGACCCCGCCCCCAAACCCAACCCTCTCTGATGACGGCATTGTCCTTGAACCTTCCTTGGTGGTCTGATTTCAGCATCTTGCCAGTCCAACGAAGGCACCATGCCACGCTGACAGATGGCCCAAAGTAGGACAGACAGAAGAAATGTATGTTTATCAAATTTGGGTTGAAAAGACTGTGTTCTCCCAGCATAAGCGATCAAACAGCTGTCGTTCAAGAGCATATGGCCCAGCGGTGAGAGGGCATAGGCGCAGCTAATCCCACTCTTCCAGAGATTAGCTCTGATGAGTAATAAGTGAAGAAAGTGGCAGCTGTTGCCAGAATGCTGCCTGGGAGGAGATGGTGGAGGGACCTGCCTTGTAGTTAATTCCTGAAGCTTCAGACTTCTAGCTTCCAAAGACACACTGGAATAAAATGATGCTGATAGGAATGATATCAGTGACAGTGATAATAATAAAATCTACTATGTATCAACCACCTGCTATGTCTTAAGTGATATGCGCGGTTGTTTATTTCTGCTATTTTATTTATCCTGTGCCCTGGTCCTTTCAAGGCCTTATTGTCTCCATTTTGCAGTTAAGGCAAATAAGTGTCTGAGATGCAACTGTGGGTCTCCAGATGGTGATGATCCATCCAGTCTCTAGGCAGGTCAGATCACGCTCTGGCATTCATATGCCCTGTTCTGGCCCCTGTGAAGGAGTGTGTGTGCGTGCTTAGCTGTGTCCAACTCTTTGTGACCCCATGGCATGTAGCCTGCCAGGCTCCTCTATCCATGGGGATTCTCCAAGCAAGAATACTGGCGTGGGTTGCCATTCCCTCCTCCAGGGGATCTTCCCAACCCAGGGATCGAACCCAGGTCTCCCACATTGCAGGTGGATTCTTTACTGTCTGAGCACCAGGAAAGCCCAAGAATACTGGAGTGGGTGGCCTATCCCTTCTCCAGGAGATCTTCCTGACCCAGGAATTGAACTGGGATCTCCTACATTGCAGGAGGATTCTTTACCAGCTAAGCTACTAGGAAAGCCCCCACCGTGGAGGAGAGATGCTGATAAATAAAGCAGCAGAGGGGCCAATGCTTACAAAACAGACACAAAGTAGGTGATGCCGGGTACACTGGCCTAAATGAGAAAGGGTCCAGGACTGCAGAGAGAAGGCAGGCCTAGCACAGTTCACATCCTCCCTGGGGTCACTGGATTCTGTGGGAGATGCGATTCTTGGTGCCTTCCTCCCCGCAGAGAGCTCCACATCTCTGTGGTGAGGGGCTAACTAAACTGAGAGTTCAAGAGCACGGTGGCAGACTTGCTGAGCATCTCCTCTAACCAGGTGGTCCTTTAGACACCCGACAGCGAGCCTAGCCATGGTGTGTGGCCCGGTTCTCCTTGTGAAATGAAATATTTTCTGCTCTCTGCTCTACTAGTAAGCAAGTCTTTTCCAAATGCTAATTTCTGAACCCAGGTGAAGCAAAGCCAGCTATTTGGAAGCCAAGAGCTACTTCCTCCCTGAAAAGTGAAAAGGAGCTGATGTGAGAGGGGGCCATCCGCCACATTTGCCAGCTCTTACAGTTAATAAATGTGAACAATAAAGAAAGTAGGATTGGCCCCATATTGCTAGATGCATACGAAAGAAATGATTTTAGCAAGTCCAGACACTTGCATCCTTCCATACATAGAAGATCGCTAGATCTCTTCATGTGAGAGATTTAGTTTTCTCTTAATTAACAGTAACCTCTTCATATTCAAATTACCTGCCCCTTGCTGCAAACTTGTATTATAGCCTGGCCTCTCCTGTGTCTCCCCCAAGTCAGCTCTCTTGGGGTCACCTGAGACACTGTCTCCCAGGCTCGAATCCTAACAAGCCAAGCGAATGAAGGCTAACTCTCAACATTTAGGTTGCGTGTATTTTTCAAGTTGACACTGCAGGTAAAGGGCACTGGGGCTGCAGGCACTGAGGAGAGATGGGCTGGTTCTGACCAAGCCACAGTGAGGCAGCCTTCATTCCAAGTCCAAGACAACTCCAGGTGGCCGGCATTTCAGAGTGGTTCCAAGTCCTCGACTGAGGCTGTTATTTTTAATGACCACGTGGATCTCTTGCTCTGTCCAGGAACAAAGCTGAAGACTTGAAACATGGTCCTCTTAAGCAACTGGAATAGAGATTCTAGCCTGATCAGAATGAAGGAGAGAGTGCTGAATATGGTAGGAGATATTAAACTATCTTTAATTGTGTCATGTGTTTGGGAAAAGATCAAACAGGTCATTTCTTAGCCCAACTTTTGCAGGGTTTCCCTGCTCTTGTTCTCCGTAAAAGCCAGCACTTCAGTTCAGTGTATGTCCATGGCGCAGACAACCATGTGCCAGGAATGGGCCTTGCCCCCAGGGAGCTCATAATGAGAAGGGCAAACCGGCAAAAGGTGGCTCTTCCTAAGTTTTAAAATTTTTGTAAGAAAAGCCAAAGCTTCATGATATATACTTTCTTGTAACTTTTGGGACCTGTGCTAGGCAGAATAAAGCTTCTCTAAAGATTCACACCTACTAATACCAAATCCTGTGAATATGTTACCTTACACTGCCAAAGGGACTTTGCATATGTACTTAAGCTAAAGATCTTCCAATGGAGAGATTATTCTGGATTATCTGAGTTGGCTCAGTGTTATCACAAGGGTCCTTACAAGTGAAAAAGGAAGGGAAGGTGGTCAAAGTCAGAAAAGGAGATGTGATGGTAGAACAGGAGTCAGAGTCATGTAGGGCCATGAACCACATCATGGAGGAAGCTTCTAGAAATCTGGAAAAGAAATAGGTTTTTCTCCTGGAGTCTGCACAGGGAACATGGACCTGCCAATACCTTGATTTTAGTCCGGTGAGACTCATTTCAGACTTCTGACCTCCAAAACCGAAAGCTAATAAATTTCTGTGATGTTAAGCCACAGAGTTTGTATTAATTTGTTACAGCAGCACAAAGAAACTACTCCAGGGCTCGGTCTGAATTCTAAATATGAGAATGGTGAGAAGATATGTCACCAGGCTAGCTAGGGGCCAGATCAGCTTCAAACATCATGTGTCACTAAGTGGAACAGCCCCACGTGTCATCAAGCATGTGGTAACAACTACAGAGTCACTTCACTGCATTTCGGGGGGAAACTGATATGCTGTAATGATAGTTACAGATCTGGGAGGTTGTGGTGGTCTCAGATCTAGTCCTTGGGCATGTCTGGCTCTGCTGTCCAGGTGAGCACAGGTGCCCCGGGGAACCCAGAGGAAGATATCCCACCAAGATGGGTGAGGCAAAGAAGACCACTCCCCCTGGTGGAAAGACCCACCTGTCCAGTTTTGAAATATCACAGCCAGACAACTGTCGGCAAGGACCAAGGAAATCACAGAAACAAGCACACAGAGGCGTGAGTGGTTCTGCAGAAGAGAACACGAAGCACGAGGCTGGGACTCTGGAGAGGAAAGCCGCTGTCCAACCATGGAGGACGTTTTATGCCAGGTGAGCGCCTTCCCAGGTGGTGCTAATAATAAAGAACCCACTTGCCAATGCAGGAGACATAAGAGATGTAGGTTTGATTACTGGGTTGGGAAGATCCCCTGGAGGAGGGCATGGCAACCCGGTTCAGAATTCTTGCTTGGAGAATCCCATGGACAGAGGAGCCTAGTGGACCATTGTCCATAAGGTCGCAGAGTCATATACTAAAGAAGCGACTTGGCCTGCACGACAACAAGCCATCAAAACAGTTTAAATAGGATGAAAATGATCAGTCTGTGCTTTCTGAAGTCGTGTGGACCTATCAAAGTTGAATGCAAGGGAACAGAACTGGTCTAATTAGAATTCCCGATGAGACAATGAGGGTTTCCCTAGGCAAATGTTATCACTAAGATAGATTATCCTTTCTCTCGAGACTAGAACATTTCATAGTGCTCCTCCGGTGAACACCTTGTCTTGTGAATGGGCTTCTCCCTCAGACCCCTGGCATCTCCATACTAAAGAGGCCCATGCCTTACTCTAGCTCAGGTTCCTGGGGTGGGCCCTGAGATAAACACTCACAAATACTGCTAATGATTTAAAGAATCTGAGACCAAGTTCCTTCTTTACTAGAGGTTTTAAAGATGCTTGAGACTTTATTCTGGAGCCCATGTTGTAATCTGTCCAAAATTTCCAAGCACTGTAGGTCTAGCTAAATAATGGGAAATGGTCTATTTTTCATTTCACTTCAAATCAATAATTCTGTGAGCTATAGATGGAAGAGACTGGTGTTGATTTGTTGAATTCTAGAGTAGGTTACAAAGCAGGTTGTGACTATTTTGAGAAGAGTTCAATAATTTCAAGTATTCATTCACCAATTCCTCAAGAATAAGATTGGCCTTTCTATCCCTAAAACTCAACAGAGATTAGATCTAGGGATAAAAATTCAAAGACTCCATCTCCTTAGCTTGCATTAGCAAGAACAAACAAAGGAATATCTATTGTGAGCCTGTCATTTGTTAGGCATGGAAGAAATGCCAGTTCTGAGAGATGTCGGAAGTTCTCCTCAGAAGCCACCAACTACCAGGAAGTTTCTCCAGTGGCGGGAGGGGCGAGGAATTCTTTGCTTGCCCCTCTTAGGTACCTGAAAGGTACTGGATAATCTTGCTTTGGAAGTGAGCCTAGGAAGTCAGAGAGAAGGGAGGGCAGCAGAGAGATTTTAAATAGGACCTGGCCACTAGAAATAAAGATGGAGAGTATTTTGTTTTGTGATCTTGTTGTCACAGAATATTAGAGCTGATCCTCTGGCTGCTCCATTCACTTGTGTATTTAATGGTGTGTTTCTGAGTGAGTATTGTATACCAAGCACTCAGTGGAGCGTAGAGGCTACAGAACAGCCTTTTCTAACAGGTGTTTCCCTGGCAACTGGTCTCAAGGTAGAACAAGAAACAATGATAAACAGTAATTTTGTGCCTGGTTCCTTTCCATACCAGTGAGATCGATGTTTCTGGTAGGCTCAGTGTTGAAACTTGCAGAAAGATTTCTCAACAACTCTTTGATAGTATTTGGCTTTGAAAGGTAGTCATTCCACTGAATTGTGTTAAGATATAGTTTTATTTTTAACTTTGTTGAAGTATAGTTGATTTACAATGTTGTGTTAGTTTCAGGAATACAGAAAATTCAGTTTTGCACACCTATATAACCTATTTTTTCAGATTCTTTTTCCTTATAGGTTATTCCAAGATACTGAGAATAGTTCCCTGTGCTATATGGTAAGTCCTTGCTTAAGATATAGTTTTAAAATATCACAGCATTGATTTCTTTTTTCAGACAAATAAAGAAAATCTTTAGGAAATCATCCAAAGCTATACCAAACTTCAGCTTTATGAGAAATCTTGGTATCTTTTTCTCAATATGAGCACATACACATACACACACACACACACACACGTGATATTCAGCCCCTGAAGTTACAGATTAAGGATTGTAAAATATTTTCAAGATATAATTCAACTGAGTGAGCTATTTGAAATCATGGAAATGGCCTTAATTGTACTGTCTGTATTTTGAAGAACCATTTTAATCAAATCACTTATTCAAAGCTTGAAATGAGTACCTCTCCCCTACACAACCAGATTCTTATCACATATGAAAAAGCAGAATGACCAGTTTTCACTCTTTCCTTAAATCCTGAATCCAGGTCAGCAGACCACTGACCTCCAGCTGTGGATAAACATCGGCAGGGTGGCCAGGTGTAAACTTTCATGCCCTTTCTTGTGGCACCCAGGGTCAGTCCTTTGCCAGCTTGATATTTACATCACAGCAACAGGAAAAGACCCAAGATGAAAAAAAAAAAAAAAATCATTTGCCTGTAGCATAGTTTTCAGCAAAAAACACAAGAAATCACAGGTCAATTTGTTGCTGTGCTATATATTTGCTAAGAGCTCATGCATTACCTCCCTCTCTATGGTGATAAGAATTGTTTTTCCTATTGTAAGCTACTGATACTATCTATCGTCCATCAGTATTAGCCCCTAAAGTAGGTTTGCTGCTTTCTCTCTCTCTCTCTCTCTCACAGTATTGTCATTAACTTTGTGGGTGGTTTAACAGGCTCCTTGGCAACTGTGTCATTGTACCTGTTTTTGTCCCCTGAATATTTAACTTTGAATAATGCTCCTTTGGTTTTCATACTTAAAAAAAATATTCTGCATTTAGTGATACAGTTCATTAATTGCCTATTGGAAAGCATTTTATTCAATTTGTTCTGAAATGTTCAGATTTAGTAGAATGTTCAGGCTTAGTAGAAATCAACAAACTTTGATGAAAACTGACTCTATGACTCTCTATGACTCTGGTGCTCCAGGTGTTGAAGGCCACCGGCCTGCCTCACAGTTTTCTCCCCAAGGCTAATTTTAGCCCAGGGGTCTGGACCAGAAGAAACACTAAATGTAAGAATTTTGTGATGCACTTAACAGTCCTTCCTTCTAATCCTAAGTGTTTTCTCCATCTGAGTTATGTGTCTGCAGCACCAAGGATGGCTCCTTCTCCAGCCCATCCGCTGCTACGGGACTAGCTCAGTGGTCTTTGCTCTCAGGGTCATAGATCAGGGGTCAGCCACCAAGAGTTTCACTGTCATTCAAGGTCTTTATTCCTATCTGCAAATAAACCCTTCTGAGTCTACTCCATCTACTGTCCAGGTATCTCTGGATGCGACCCACTTTGCAACAAGGACCTCACTGAGTCCTGGACTCAGATTCACTCCAGTGGGTCCCCAGAGCTCACAGAATAGGTCCAGAATCTTCAGTGTTGCATTCCAGGCATCGATCATGAGTGTAATCTAGTCCCCTGGCTTCGTGCCACTGGGCCTATGTCCAGTACCCCCAACCTCGATTCTCCATCGAGCGTGCTGTACTTTCAGATGGCCAGACCTTACCTCCCAAATCATCTGGCTCCTCCTTCTGGAACAAATGTGCCTTTGCTGACTCTCCCTGCTAAAGGCACCTTCTGCGAACCTCTCTTCCCACCAGCCCAGGTTTTGAAGTCAGAGAAACCTGAGTTCAGATCCCAGATCTACCTCTTCCTTTCCATGTGACCTTGTGTTTCTCACTTCACCCTTTTGTGGTTTAACTTTCCCATCTGCAAAAGAGGGCAATGATTCCTACCTTGGAATGAAGTTGTCAAAAATCAAGGCCATGGGTGTCATCTTCAGGTCAAGTTCTTTGCACAGATAAGCTGCCTAATGCATCCCCCCACCCCTTCCACTCCTTCTTTTCTCTGATTCCTCAAGTGTGTTTTGAGTTCTGTATTGGCTCCAACTTAATTTTCTTACTTATACTCAAATCGGTCTTCTGCATTAAGCTGTGAAGTATATAAGATCCGGAAACATTTTCCTCATCTCCTGATTCCTTTCCATTCTTGGTTTAGAGTATGTATGTGCTCAGTAAATACCTGGTTAGTGGAACTGGAATTTCTGTGATGCGTTTTATATATGATTTATATGTGCATCATTTATGATTCACCTAGGAAAGCAATAGACATGAATGCAGAAAAAGGAGTTGCTATTTCAGTTAGAGGCATGCTATATCTAGCATCACAGGCTCAGATTTTTAAAATATATGTGTCATGTGCAGAGAAAGAGGAGGAAGTGAAACAGCTTCCTGCCCTGCAAGAGCAAGACCCAAAATGAGGTGAGAAGATGGACAGGCGTGCTGGAGGAGAAAAAGTGTGTCATTAAGAAACCTCTCACCCCAAACCATCTCTGCAAAATACCAGCGCTTTTCTGGGTAAGGAAAAGGCAAGGGTGCCCAGTGGAAACACCACGCTTGGGAGCTTATCTCAGATATTAGGGAGTATCAAGAAACACACACACACACACACACACACACACACACACACAACTGCTCTTCTCTCTTTCAAGATTAGCACTACTTAGCCCAGTGCCCGATTTCCCGCGCCACGGTCCTATGTGATGATCCTTGGCCACAACAAGACTGTTATTGTATGTTCATTCATTAGAGATAATGATTTTGAGTTTCTATCCCCACTGACCTGTGGACAGATGGCTAGCATCAATGCCACACTTATCTGGACACCAGCTCAGCGCCGGCAGTCCTCCGACTGGTTTGATCACCCAGTGGCCGCTGTGTTACCGACCTCCTCTTTTCGCCTCTCCTCTGGCGTTGGGGGAGAACAGGGGTGCCAACAGGGGTGCACTAAGTGGTCAGCTTCTACAGAAACGGGCCTTTTAGTCATGACCAATTTTGCTTTCTTTTCATAACCACCCAGTAGATGTCAGAACTGCTTAGAGCTAATCATTGCAGATTTGAATAAAAACAGTTTGAAGTTCTAGATTGTTAGAAGCATCATTCAGTTCTGAATAGCAATCACTGGCCCCCACTGTCTGCCTTCATGTATAAGTGTTCATACGAAGCCTAGAACTTAAACGAAAGAGTTGCATTTGTGGATAATGCCTGTTGAACTTTGAGATTCATTTAAAGATCCAATTGCAGTGATGTCAGGAGGGGTGCAGTCTTGGCTGGAATAACTATGGTGGACCTATGTGCTGAAAAAACAAGCAAACCACTTATTTGATGACATTATTCACGTTGTTTTCTGTGGTAATTGCTCTCTTTTAACAAAAATTATTTCTCTTAGCAAAAAGACATAATAGCATCATTTTAATGAAATAGTTTCTTTACTGCCTTTAATAAGACAGTTCAATGTACCAAGCTTTTGGAACCAGATTTTTATAAATGAAGAAAGTAGATTAGTTTTGAGGTTTGATTGCAAAGCCTCTATAATGGACAGTTGCACTTAGGACTTCTGACAATTGCTATCATTTCATTAATTCATACAACAAACAGTTTCTACTTATAAAATTCTAGAGTGATACTTGACCTCTATATGTCAAGATGATTTTTCCTCTTCCAGGGATGATTGACTATCTCTCAAACTTCACCAGTAAGGAAAAAAAAAAAAGGTAATCTGAGTTCAGAAATCCCTGTGAGAGAGTTTAGAATTCATTTCCTCCCATTAATATGTTCTTAGTAATTATCTCTTCCACAATATTAGTATTTTAAAACTAGGTCCTGAGTGTGTTGGAAACTTTTGTGGAACGGTAACTCCTCCTTCTGCTATTCCACTTCCTGCTCCTTTTTGCATCCTTGTACCCCAAAATGTTTTCTCCAAGCTCAATTCAGCATAAGACAGCCCCATAGAATATAGGAAAGGTAGGGATCCTTCCAGTCAATGGAACACTCCTTTCAACACTTTATATCATCAGTATTTTTCAAAGTTTCTAGATAGACTGCCTCCACCTTTAACTACCCAAATTCTTTCCATGCTTTAAGGAAAGTATCACTTCTTCCTGCTCACAGCATCAGTACTTTGGGATTCTGTGATAGCTCAGTCAGTAAAGAATCTGCCTGCAGTGCAGGAGACCCCAGTTCAACGCCTGGGTTGGGAAGATTCCCTGGAGAAGGGATAGGTTACCCACTCCAGTATTCTTGGGCTTCCCTTGTGGCTCAGTTGGTAAAGAATCCACCTGCAATGTGGGAGACCTCAGTTCAGTCTCTGGGTTGGGAAGATCCCCTGGAGAAGGGAAAGGCTACCCACTCCAGTATTATGGCCTGGAGAATTCCATGGACTGTACAGTCCATGGGGTCACAAAGAGTCGGACATGACTGAGCGACTTTCACTTTCACTACTCCTTCCATCCCTAATGCCCTTCAACCTATCCTTGACCCTGGACCCTCCCTTCTTCAGAGGTCTTGAATCTGTGCCTCTTCCATTCTGGCAAACTCTTGTCTCTAGGCAGCAAACTCGCACTGTGTCTTTCCATTATCTTGCTGCTCCTCTCTATAAGCCCACACAGGATCAAGTTCATGGATTGACCTCACTGTGTCTTCTGACTTTCTTTTTTTAATTAGCATATGTAACTTTTAAAAACAGTCTGAATGGTGCTAAAAAATCTTTAGAATTTCCACATACCTACACACAGTTTCCTCTTACCATTAACATCTTGTAATAATAAGGGATATTGGTTATGATTAATGCACAAATATTGGTACATTCAGTTCAGTTCAGTCGCTCAGTTGTCTGACTGTTTGTGACTCCATGGACTGCAGCACACCAGGCTTCCCTGTCCATCACCAACTCCCAGAGTTTACTCAAACTAACGCCCATTGAGTTGGTGATGCTATTCAACCATCTCATCCTCTGTCATCTGCTTCTCCTCCTGCCCCCAATCCTTCCCAGCATCAGATCTTTTCAAATGAGTCAGCTCTTCGCATCAGGTGGCCAAACTATTGGAGTTTCAGCTTCAACATCAGTCCTTCCAGTGAATATTCAGAAATGGTTTCCTTTAAGATGGACTGGTTGGATCTCCTTGCAGTCCAAGGGACTCTCAAGAGTCTTCACCAACACCACAGTTTATTTTTTTTTTTTTTTTTTTTTTTTTTTTTTTTTTCTTTTTTTTTTTTCTTTTTTTTTTTTTTTTAATTTTTATTAGTTGGAGGCTAATTACTTTACATCATTACAGTAGTTTTTGTTATACATTGATATGAATTAGCCATGGATTTACATGTATTCCCCATCCCAGTCCCCCCTCCCACCTCCCTCTCCACCCAATCCCTCTGGGTCTTCCCAGTGCACCAGGCCCGAGCACTTGTCTCATGTACCCAACCTGAGCTGGTTATCCATTTCACCCTAGATAATATACATATTTCAATGCTGTTCTCCTGAAACATCCCACCCTCGCCTTCTCCCAGAGTCCACAAGTCTGTTCCATACATCTGAGTCTCTTTTTCTGTTTTGCATATAGGGTTATCGTTACCATCTTTCTAAAGTCCATATACATGTGTTAGTATACTGTATTGGTCTTTATCTTTCTGGCTTACTTCGCTCTGTATAATGGGCTCCAGTTTCATCCATCTCAATAGAACTGATTCAAATGAATTCTTTTTAATGGCTGAGTAGTATTCCATGGTGTATATGTACCACAGCTTCCTCATCCATTCATCTGCTGATGGGCATCTGGGTTGCTTCCATGTCCTGGCTATTATAAATAGTGCTGCGATGAACATTGGGGTGCATGTGGCTCTTTCAGATCTGGTTTCCTTGGTGTGTATGCCCAGAAGTGGGATTGCTGGGTCATATGGCAGTTCTATTTCCAGCTTTTTAAGAAATCTCCACACTGTTTTCCATAGTGGCTGTACTAATTTGCATTCCCACCAACAGTGTAAGAGAGTTCCCTTTTCACCACACCCTCTCCAGCATTTATTGCTTGTAGACTTTTGGATAGCAGCCATCCTGACTGGCGTATAATGGTACCTCATTGTGGTTTTGATTTGCATTTCTCTGATAATGAGTGATGTTGAGCATCTTTTCATGTGTTTGTTAGCCATCTGTATGTCTTCCTTGGAGAAATGTCTGTTGAGTTCTTTGGCCCATTTTTTGATTGGGTCATTTATTTTTCTGGAGTTGAGCTGGAGGAGTTGCTTGTATATTTTTGAGATTAATCCTTTGTCTGTTGCTTCATTTGCTATTATTTTCTCCCAATCTGAGGGCTGTCTTTTCACCTTGCTTATAGTTTCCTTTGTTGTGCAAAAGCTTTTAAGTTTCATTAGGTCCCATTTGTTTATTTTTGCTTTTATTTCTAAAATTCTGGGATGTGGGTCATAGAGGATCCTGCTGTGATTTATGTCAGAGAGTGTTTTGCCTATGTTCTCCTCTAGGAGTTTGATAGTTTCTGGTCTTACATTTAGATCTTTAATCCATTTTGAGTTTATTTTTGTGTATGGTGTTAGAAAGTGTTCTAGTTTCATTCTTTTACAGGTGGTTGACCAGTTTTCCCAGCACCACTTGTTAAAGAGGTTATCTTTTTTCCATTGTATATCCTTGCCTCCTTTGTCGAAGATAAGGTGACCATAGGTTCGTGGACTTATCTCTGGGCTTTCTATTCTGTTCCATTGATCTATACTTCTGTCTTTGTGCCAGTACCATACTGTCTTGATGACTGTGGCTTTGTAGTAGAGTCTGAAGTCAGGCAGATTGATTCCTCCAGTTCCATTCTTCTTTCTCAGGATTACTTTGGCTATTCGAGGTTTTTTGTATTTCCATACAAATTGTGAAATTATTTGTTCTAGTTCTGTGAAAAATACTGTTGGTAGTTTGATAGGGATTGCATTGAATCTATAGATTACTTTGGGTAGTATAGCCATTTTGACAATATTGATTCTTCCAATCCATGAACATGGTATATTTCTCCATCTGCTTGTGTCCTCTTTGATTTCTTTCATCAGTGTTTTATAGTTTTCTATGTATAGGTCTTTTGTTTCTTTAGGTAGATATACTCCTAAGTATTTTATTCTTTTGGTTGCAATGAACACCACAGTTTAAAAGCATCAATTCTTTGGCCCTCGGCTTTCTTTATAGTCCAACTCTCACACCCATACATTACTACTGGAAAAACTATAGCCTTGACTAGACGGACCTTTGTTGGCAAAGTAATGTCTCTGCTTTTTAATAATGCTGTCTAGGTTGGTTATAGCTTTTCTTCCAAGGAACAAGCGTCTTTTAATTTCAGCAGTCACCACCTGCAGTGATTTTGGAACCCCCTAAAATAAAGTCTCTCACTGTTTCCATTGTTTCCCCATCTATTTGCCATGAAGTGATGGGACCAGATGCCATGGTCTTAGTTTTCTGAACGTTGAGCTTTAAGTCAACTTTTTCACTCTCCTCTTTCACCTTCATCAAGAGGCTCTTCAGTTTTTCTTCACTTTCTGCCATAACGGTGGTATAATCTGCATATCTGAGGTTATTGATATTTCTCCCAGCAACCTTGATTCCAGCTTGTGATTCATCCAGCCCAGTGTTTCACATGATGTACTATGCATATAAGTTAAATAAGCAGGGTGACAGTATACAGCTTTGACATGCTCCTTTCCTGATTTGGAACCAGTCTGTTGTTCCTGCATACAGATTTCTCAGGAGGGAGGTCAGGTGGTCTGGTATTGCCATCTCTTTAAGAATTTTCCACAGTTTATTGTGATCCACACAGTCAAAGGCTTTGGCGTAATTAATAAAGAAAAGTAGATGTTTTTCTGGTATTCTCTTGCTGTTTTAATGATCCAACAAATGTTGGCAATTTGATCTCTGGTTCCTCTGGCTTTTCTAAATCCAGCTTGAACATCTGGAAGTTCATGGTTCCTGTACTGTTGAAGCCTGGCTTGGAGAATTTTGAGCATTACTTTGCTAGCGTGTGAGATGAGGGCAATTGTGTGGTAGTTTGAGCATTCTTTGGCATTGCCTTTCTTTGGGATCAGAATGAAAACTGAACTTTTCCAGTCCTGTGGCCACTGTTGAGTTTTCCAAATTTGCTGGCATATTGAGTGAAGCACTTTCACAGCATCATCTTTCAAGATTTGAAATAGCTCAATTGGAATTCCGTCACCTCCACTAGCTTTGCTCATAGTGATGCTTCCTAAGGCCCACTTGACTTCACATTCCAGGATGTCTGGCTGGAGGTGAGTGATCACACCATTGTGATTATCTGGATCTGAAGATCTTTTTTGTACAGTTCTTCTGTGTATTCTTGCCACCTCTTCTTAATATCTTCTGCTTCTGTTAGGTCCATACCATTTCTGTCCTTCATTGTGCCCATCTTTGCATGAAATGTTCCCTTGGTATCTCTAATTTTCTTGAAGAGATCTCTAGTCTTCCTTATTCTATTGTTTTCCTCTATTTCTTTGCTTTGATCACTAAGGAAGAATTTTTTAATCTCTCCTTGCTATTCTTGGGAACTCTGCATTCAAATGGGTATATCTTTCCTTTTCTTGTTGGCCTTTAGCTTCTCTTCTTTTCTCAGTTATTTGTAAGGTCTCCTCAGACAACCATTTTGCCTTTTTGCTTTTTTTTCCCTTGGAGATGGACTTGATCACTGCCTCTTGTACAGTGTCATGAACCTCCATCCATAGTTCTTCAGGCACTCTGTCAGTCAGATCTAACCCCTTGAATCTGTTTGTCACTTCCTCTGTATAATCGTAAGGGATTTGATTTAGGTCATATCTGAATGGTGTAGTAGTTTTCCCTACTTTCTTCAATTTCAGTCTGAATTTGGCAATAAGGAGTTCGTGATCTGAGCCACAATCAGCTCCTGGTCTTGATTTTGCTGACTGTATAGAGTTCTCCATCTTTGACTGCAAAGAATATAATCAGATTTCAGTAGTGACTATCTGGTGATGTCCATATGTAGAGTCTTCTCTTGTGTTGTTGGAAGAGCTTGTTTGCTATGGCCAGTGCATTCTCTCGGCAAAACTCTGTTAGCCTTTGACCTGCTTTTTTTGCCTGTTACTCCAGGTATTTCTTGGCTTCCTACTTTTGCATTCCAGTCCCCTATAATGTAAAGGACATCTTTTTTGAGTGTTAATTCTAGAAGGTCTTGTAGGTCTTCATAGAACCATTCAGCTTCTTTAGCATTAATATTTGGGGCATAGAGTTGGATTACTGTGATATTGAATGGTTTGCCTTGAAAACGAATAGAGATCATTCTGTCATTTTTGAGATTGCATCCAAGTACTGCATTTTGGACTCTTGTTGACTATGGTGGCTATTCCATTTCTTCTAAGGGATTCTTGGTGGTAGATATAATGGTCTTCTGAGTAAATTCACCCATTCTAGTCCATTTTAGTTTGCTGATTCCTAAAATGTCAATTTTGCATTGCCTTTCTTTGGGATTGGAATGAAAACTGATCTTTTCCAGTCCTGTGGCCACTGCTGAGTTTTCCAAATTTGTTGTCATATTGAGTGAAGCGCTTTCACAGCATCATGTTTCAGGATTTGAAATAGTTCAACTGGAATTCTGTCACCTCCACTAGCTTTGTTCTTAGTGATGCTTCCTAAGGCCTACTTGACTTTGAATTCCAGGATATCTGGCTCAAGGTGAGTGATCATACCATTGTGATTATCTGGGTCGTGAAGATCTTTTTTGTACAGTTCTTCTGTGTATTCTTGCCACCTCTTCTTAATATCTTCTGCTTCTCTTAGGTCCATACCATTTCTGTCCTTTATTGTGCCCATCTTTGCATGAAATGTTCCCTTTGTATCTCTAATTTTCTTGAAGAGATCTCTAGTCTTTCCCATTATGTTGCTTTCCTCCATTGATCGCTGAGGAAGGCTTTCTTATCTCTCCTTGCTATTCTTTAGAACTCTGCATTCAAATGGGTATATTTTTCCTTTTCTCCTTTGCTTTTCACTTCTCTTCTTTCACAGCTATTTGTATGGCCATTTTGTTTTTTTGCATTTCTTTTCCACAGGGATGGTCTTAATCCCTGTCTCCTGTACAATGGCAAGAAACTCCATCCATAGTTCATCAGGCACTCTATCAGATCTAGTCCCTTAAATCTATTTCTCACTTCCACTGTATAATCCTAAGGGATTTGATTTTCATCATACCTGAATGGTCTAGTGGTTTTCCCTACTTTCTTCAATTTCAGTCTGAATTTGGCAATAAAGAGTTCATGATCTGACCCACAGTCAGCTCCCAGTCTTGTTTTTGCTGACTGTATAGAGCTTCTCCATCTTTGGCTGCAAAGAATATAATCAGTCTGATCTTGGTGTTGACCATCTGGTGATGTCCATGTGTAGAGTCTTCTCTTGTGTTGTTGAAGAGGGTGTTTGCTATGACCAGTGCATTCTCTCGGCAAAACTCTATTAGCCTTTGCCCTGCTTCATTCTGTACTCCAAGGCCAAATTTGCCTGTTACTCCAGGTGTTTCTTGACTTCCTACTTTTGCATTCCACTCCCCTATAATGAAAAGGACATCTTTTTTTTTTTTTTTTTTTTTTTAAGCTGGTTTTAGAAAAGGCAGAGGAACCAGAGATCAAATTGCCAACATCTGCTGGATCATCGAAAAGCAAGAGAGTTCCAAAACATCTATTTTTGCCTTATTGACTATGCCAAAGCCTTTGACTGTGTGGATCACAATAAACTGTGGAAAATTCTTAATGAGATGGGAATACCAGACCATCTGACCTGTCTCTTGAGAAACCTGTATGCAGGTCAGGAAGTAACAGTTAGAACTAGACATGGACCAACAGATTGGTTCCAAATAGGAAAAGGAGTATGTCAAGGCTGTATATTGTCCCCGTACTTATATATCTTTTATGCAGAGTACATCATGAGAAACGCTGGGCTGGAAGAAGCACAAGCTGGAATGAAGACTGCTGAGAGAAATATCAATAACCTCAAATATGCAGATGACACCACCCTTAGGGCAGAAAGTGTAGAAGAACTAAAGAGCCTCTTGATGAAAGTGAAGGAGGAGAGTGAAAAAAGTTGGCTTAAAGCTCAACATTCAGAAAACTAAGATCATGGCATCTGGTCCCATAACTTCATGGGAAATAGATGGGGAAACAGTGGAAACAGTGTCAGACTTTATATTTTTTGGGCTCCAAAATCACTGCAGATGGTGATTGCAACCATGAAATTAAAAGACGCTTACTCCTTGGAAGGAAAGTTATGACCAGCCTAGATAGCATATTTAAAAGCAGAGACATTACTTTGCCAACAAAGGTCCATCTAGTCAAGGCTATGATTTTTCCAGTGGTCATGCATGGATGTGGGAGTTGGACTATAAAGAAAGCTGAGCACTGAAGAATTGATGCTTTTGAACTGTGGTGTTGCAGAAGACTCTTGAGAGTCCCTTGGGCTGCAAGAAGATCCAACCAGTCCATCCTAAAGGAGATCACTCCTGGGTGTTCATTGGAAGGACTGATGTTGAAGCTGAAACTCCAATAGTTTGGCCACCTGATGCGAAGAGCTGACTCATTGGAAAAGACCCTAATGCTGGGAAGGATTGGGGGCAGGAGGAGAAGGGGATGACAGAGGATGAGATGGCTGGATGGCATCATCAACTCAACGGACATGGGTTTGGGTAGACTCCAGGAGTTGGTGATGGATAGGGACGCCTGGCGTGCTGCAACTCATGAGGCCGTAAACAGTCAGACACAACTGAGCAACTGAACTGAAAATATCAATGTTTGTCTTGCTATCTCCTGTTTGACCACTTCCAATTTGCCTTGATTCATGGACCTCACATTCCAGGTTCCTATGCAATATTGCTCTTTACAGAGTCAAACTTTATTTCTATCACTAGTGACATCCACAACTGGGTGTTGTTTTTGCTTTAGCTCCGTCTCTTCATTCTTTCTGGAGTTATTTCTCCACTGATCTTCAGTAGAATATTGGGCATCTACCAAACTGGGGTGTTTATCTTTCAGTGTCCCATTTTTTGCCTTTTCATACTGTTCATGCAGTTCTCAAGGCAAGAATACAGAAGTGTTTTGCCATTCCCATGTCCAGTGGACCACGTTTTGTCAGAACTCTCCACTGTGACTCATCTGTCTTGGGTGGCCCTACATGGCATGGCTCATAGTTTCATTGAGTTAGACAAGGGTGCGGTCCATGTGATCAGATTGGTTAGTTTTCTGTGATTGTGGTTTTCAGTCTGTCTGCCCTCTGATGGAGAATGATAAGAGGCTTATGGAAGCTTCCTGATGGGAGAGACTGACTGAGGGGGAAACTGGGCTTTGTTTTGATGGGCAGGGCCATGCTCAGTAAATCTTTCGTCCAATTTTCTGTTGATGGACAGGGCTGTGTTCCCTCCCTGTTGATTGACGTGAGGCCAAATATGGTAGAGGTTATGAAGATAATGGCGACCTCCTTCAAAAGGTCCCATGCACACACTACTGCACTCAGTGCCCTGACCCTGCAGCAGGCCACCACACACCCACACCTCCACCAGAGACTCTTGGACACTCACAGGCAAGTCTGGGTCAGTCTCTTGTGGGGTCACTGCTCCTTTCTCCTGGGTCCTGGTGTGCACAGGCTTTTGTTTGTGCCCTCCAAGAGTCTGTTTCCTCAGTCCTGTGTAAGTTCTGGAGGCTCTATGGTGGGGTTAATGGTGACCTCCTCCAAGGGGGCTTATGCCATACTCAGGTCTACTGCAGCCAGAGTCCCTGCCCTTGTGGCAGGCCACTGCTGACCCGAACCTCCACAGGAGACACTCAAACACATTCTGGCTCAGTCTCTGCGGAATCTCTGGGTCCTGGTGCACACAAGCTTTGTTTGAGCCCTCTGAGCATCTCTGGCGGGTATGGGGTTTGATTCCAAATGTGATTTTGCCCCACCTACCACCTTTCTGGGGTTTTCCTTTGCCCTTGGAGGTGGGATATCTTTCCTTGGTAGGATCCAACATTCTCCTGTTGATGGTTGTTCAGCAACGAGTTGTAATTTTGGAGTTCTCACAGGAGAAGATGAGCATACATGCAGAGTACATCATGCAAAATGCTGGGCACATTTTTATTGGTACATTATTGATAACTAAAGTCTATAATTTATTCAGACTTCCTTTGTTGTTACCTAATGACTTTTCTTATCCAAGAATGCCGTCCTGGATACCACATTGCATTTAGTTGTCTCATCTCCTCAGACTCTTCTTGGCTGTGATAGTTTCTGACTCCACTGTTTTTGATGATCTTGGCAGTTTTGGAAACATTGGTCAACTGTTTTGTAGAAGGTCTCTGTAGTGGAACTTGTTTGATGTTTTTTGTCTCATGATGGAACTACTACTAGTCATGAGCTAACAGGAGGACGATCCCAGAGGAAAAATCCCATTTTTCATGATATCAGGGGTTACATGCTATTGACCTGACTCATCCTTGTTGACATTGACTTTGATCACTTTGAGTGAGTGTTTTTCACGTTTCTCAATTTTAAGGTTACATTTTCACCACTCCCTCTTCCCATACTGTCCTCTTTGGAGTACAGCAGGATGGAGGGGCTGCATCAGTGATTTGTATCAGTTAATTCTTCCATACAGATCTGTGCCTCCACCTCCTGGTTTGCCATGTTCCAGGATAATTCTTCCTTTGACATCCCCCCTGATTCAATCAAGATACTTCATTCCATTCCAGCAGCCGACCCTGGGCATCTCTGCCCTTCCATTATGCCCAGTTATCTAGCTCTACAACACCTCTCACAATGACTTAGTATCACTTGTTCGACTAAGCTCATACCTCTGCATGCAGACAAGACCCTCTATTAGCTCTCATCTCCACCTCCCCACTCTCATTTTCACCCAGTTCCCTACCCACACACTATCTTTGATCCAAACCAAACAAATTAACCTTGCACTCGAACCTCTATATTCTTTCAAGTCTCTATCTCTTTCCAAATACTCTTCTTTCTGCTTGGAAGTCCCTCCCCTCCTTGTTTACCTTTTAAACCTTAAAGCAGCCCAACCTTCTTATCCTCCAGGTTGCATCCTTGAACTAGTCAGAGTTCACCTCTCCTTTGTGCCATAAATTGTCATGGTAGATTTCTCTAGCACTACATTCCCCAAGTGGTATTTTAATTTTTTGCTCATATGCCTCCCTTTAGGATTCTGATTTATTCATCTCTCTACCACTGAGTGTCTAGTAGAATATCTGACATTTAGCAACTGGAGAATGAATGAGTGGCTCAGTCATGATGTTGTGATTTTTCACTCGTATACATGTAACTGTCCCACTAGCATGCTGATGTCCTAGAGGGCAGATATCACCACTCACTCTTCTTGATGTCCCTGCAAAGGGTTGAAGGATCACCTACACATGGCAGGTCATGGATACCAGCTACATGTTGGCTGACTAATGGTCAGGCAGAAGTCCTGGGGAGGGCTCCTCCTTGAAGGCAGGGGTGTTTCACATGCCCAAGAGCCACTGCTTATAAACAAGACATTGAAATAAGTGGATGCTTCATCTGAAAGTTGGTTTTGGTTGCAAAAAAGCACTGACCATCCTCTTAATACTGAGACAGGAAAGAGGCACTGCAATCAAACATGATTGAAAGATTATAGGAGCTCAAAATTACCCTACAGCAGAACACTCTCTTTTATGCTAGACAGGAAATTGATTAGCATTGATTTTTAGCATTGATCAATAGGCATTGATTTTTCTTTTTTTCATCTTTATGTGAAGAAGTCTCTTGAAGGTAACCAGATTTCACCAAGAAGAAACAATTGCAGATTTTCCCATTAAACAAATATCTCAATGGACATTCCAAGAGATCTTCTGCTATACTGTCAGGAATAGCAGAAGCTCCCCATTAGGAGAATGTGGGTTTGTTTACATCTGAGTTTGCAAGACTGTCATGCTGAACTTGACTGACTCCTTGATTTTTTTCCCCCTGATGTTCAGGTACAAGTCCTTGGGGTGTGTGGTCATAGCTAGGCCAAAATATCCCATAATAGGCCATTAGCCTTTCTAAATACATGGCAAATGAGAAATATATGTTCCTGCATTTATCTAAGCAATGATGTATTCTCAGAAAAATATAATATCCTCAGCACTCTCATGTGGGGCCATAAATTACTACAGCTTTTGTGGAAAGCAATTTGACAATACATTTTAAGTGCCTTGGAAACACTCATACCTGGCAATTTTATTTCTGGAAACATACTGTTTATTTCTTTAAAAAAAAAAAAAACTTGTCATTATGGGAAATTTCTAACCAATACAAGAATGGAAGAAAATAATGAACTCCCATGGAGCTTCAATAATTCTCAATTCTTGGCCAACCTTGTTTTAACTATTCTTTGCAATCCCTCCCCCACTGGATTCTTTAGAAGCAAATTCAAAACATCATATTATTCATCTCATTTCTTCCATAATTATGTCAGTGTACATCTTTAAAGGAGATCGAATTTATATATAGTCACAATACTATTACCATATTAAAAAATCATAATTCTTTAATATCATGAAATGTTTTGTCAGTGTTCAAAACTCTGGTTATCTCATAACTAGTCTTTATGTTAGATTTGTTCAATATGAATTCAAATAAAATCCACACATTTCATTAGGTCCACAGGCCTCTTAAGTCTTAACTTTTCAGTTCCCTTTTCTTCTGTTGTTTTTCCTTGCAATGCCTTTATTGAAGAAACTGAGTGGTTTGTACCACATGTTATATTTTGCTGTTTTATGTCTTTGTGCTATTGTTTGACCTATTTCTATGCTCCTGACTCCATATTGAAAATGAAAGTGTGAGTTAGTTGCTCAGTTGTGTCCGACTGTTTGTGACCTCATGGACCATGGCCTGCCTGGCTCCTCTGTCCATGGAATTCTCCAGGCAAGGATACTGGAGTGGGTAGCCATTCCCTTCTCCAGGGGATCTTCCTGACCCAGGGATCGAACCTGGGTCTCCTGCAGTGCAGGCAGATTCTTTACCATCTGAGCCACCAGGGAAGCCATATTACCTGTACACCAATAGTTAACGTCTGGGGACCTTATCAGATCAAGGTCTGTTTTCTTTTGTTTCCCATAGCGTCATCAGTTTGTGTATGGAGATGAACAAACTAGAATTATTACTTTTTTGTTTATGTTTTTGAATACTCTTTCCCTTACTAAGGTGTTATTTCCATGAGGTCAAGTTCCAGGCTTATCATAATTGATGTTGTATTCCAGAGACTAATGCTGAACCTGGAGCAGAATTGGTTCTCAATAATTATTGTATAAAAAGTAAATTAGTATTTGCTGTTTTAGTGTGATGAGAAATTCTTTCAGCTCAAGGATTTGAGCTTGTGCATCTCTGTATTCACATTGTCTAGACAATAACAAGTGTTCAGTACATGTTAACTAGATAAAGGATCAATGGACGGAAGAGAGTAGCAACTAACAAGAGAAGCAGAAACCGAATTAGAGGATGGGTAAATGAAAGGATGAAGACAAGTTTCATGTACTGTTTCCTTAGTTCATTTTATTTAAATTGGTCTTAGCTCTAAAAACTTGGCAGAATCACAGCAGAGCTGTTGAAATCTTATCTGGTTTATAGAACAGCAGCAGAAAGAGGGAAGCTTGGTATGTTTGATTCTCATAGATGCAAAACCATCCATGACTTCTCCCTGACCCTTAACCCTGCTTTGAATCCTGCCCTCTTTGACTCAGAGTCCTTGAGGCAGTGTATGTGGACTGGGGTATGCATTTGGGAACTTGACAACAGATGCCATCAGGTTTTTTTTTAAGCTTAAAAAAGCCTTGGTAGAAAGCTTCACTCCAGTCGCCTTACAGAGCTGTTGATTGGTTGGGTCGTTGAACCAAGACAAGCAGGCAAACCAAGAGTACTCTTTCATTGAAATCAAAGTTCAAATCCCCACTTGCAGCCTCAGGACATTGGCCTCTTCTGTCTTGTCCGTGGAGGTACACCCTGTTTTTTGTCTTATTTTAATGTTGATGAACAGCAACTAGTTTTTTGACCACCTACATTGCACTAAGTAGTTATATACTAAAAAAGAAAACAATGCACATGAAACCCTCATATCTTATAGAGTGTTGGAGAGCCTCCCTACTTTTGTGGTCAGCTATTTGCTCTGTTCATTTCCAGAAGCACTATATATTTATTATTATATTGTGATCTTGATATCACCCTATGATACATGTGTTTTTATCTCCATTATCCAGGAGAAGAAATTGAGGTTCAAAGACATAAAGTCCAAGGTCATGCAGCTAAGTGTGACACTGAGATTTAAGTTTGGGTCTGTCGGCTTTCAGATCTGATGTCATCAGTAGTGGGATAGAGAGGGATTCTTACCTTCTTTTTTTAAACTTTTATTGAAATATAGTAATTTACAATGTTGTGTTGCTTTCAGGTATACAGCAAATTGATTCAATTATACACACACACACACACACACACACACACACACATCTTTACATATACACTATTTTATATTCTTTTCCATTATAGATATTGAGTATACTTCTCTGTTCTATACAGTAAGTCCTTGTTGATTATCTACTTTATATGTAGGAGATGTATATTTTAATCCCCAATTTCTAATTTGCCTCTCCCATGTTTCCTCTTTGGTAACTATAGTTTTTTTTTTTTTTTTCTATGTCTGTGAGTCTATTTCTGTTTTGTAAATAAGTTCATTTGTATCATTTTTTTTAGATTCCACTTAAAGGTGATATGATTTGTCTTTCTCTGTCTGACTTGCTTCACTTAGTATGAAAACCTTTAAATCCATAAATGTTGCTGCAAATGGCATTATATAATTTTGTATGGCTGAGTAATAGTCCATTGCATATATATATGCATATCACCACCATTGCATACATATTATGTATGTGTGTGTGTATATATATATAGATATATATATATACACACATATCTTCTTTATCCAGTCATCTGTCAGTGGACACTTAGGATGTTTCCATGTTTTGGCTATTGTAAATAGTGCTGCTATGAACATTGGACAATGAAAAGGATTCACATTGATTTTAGACAGCATCATCTGGATTTCTCACCCCATTCAGTACATTTTATTGAACACTTTCTATGAACTAGGAACTGTTCAAAATCTAGAATGGTAAGTTAAAATTTAAGCCACAGCTTGGGGAAAAGTTTGCAAACCTGTATTTGACAAAGGACTTGAATCCAGAATATGTAACAAACTCTTACAATTAAAAATGAAGAGGGTGAACAATTCATAGACAAAAGGCTTGAAAAGCCACTTTACAAAAGAAGAAAAGAAACTTCATTAAAAACAAAAGCCAAGATGTTCTACATCACTGGGCATAAGGAAACTGCAATTAAAAACAATAAGTTACCACTACACACATTCTTGGAGAAGGATGTATTCTTGCCTGGAAAATCCTGTGGGCTATGGTCCGTGGGGTAGCAAGAGTCGGAAGTGACTTAGCAACTAAATCACCACCACCATACACAGTCTATATTGGCTAAAATGAACCAGACTCACAATAACAGCTGTTGGTGAGGGTGAGGAGTAACTGGAATACTCTGACATCACTAATGGGAATGTGAAATTTATCCACATTTGGAAAACAGATTAGCAGGTTTTTTTTTTAAGTTAAATATATGTCATAACATCCATTTCTAGTTATTTCTCTCAGAGAAATAAAAACATGTTTACAAAAGGCTTATATTCAGATGTTCAAGGCAGATTTGTTTGTAATAGTTTAAAACTGGAAATATCCCAAATGTCCACTGATGAGTGAGTGAGAAACTCTGCACACCCTTACAATAGAATGCTTCTTCCACAATGACAAGGAATAAACTACTGATACACGAAACTGTTCAGATGAATCTCAAAATGATACGCTGAGTAAAAACTGTCAGGCAAAACAAAGAAACATATTTTGGATAATGCCATTTATACAACATTCTAGAAAATGTAAATTAATCTACATGATTAAAACTGACAAAAAGTCCATCAGTGGTTTCCTTGGGCCTCAGGGGAAGGAAAGGATGGATCACACAGAGCCAGGAGGAAATTTTGAGGGTTAGTGGAGATGTTCTTCCCAGGTGCAAAGCCAAAGTCATCCAACAGCCAGAGTAATTGAACTGTACCCATTGCCTATTAAAAGTTTATTGTACATAATTGTACCTCAGTACAGGAGATTAAAATCAAGAGATGAGCAGGTGCAGACAGGGAGGTATCTACACTGGACCACAGTTCTGAATAGGTTCTGAGAACTCAGAAGACAGAGGGTTCAAACCCAGGTCCCAACTGTGAGTCTTCTCAGCCTAGAATCCAAGCACTTAGGTGACTTTTAAGGAGGGCCCTCCTATCCTAGCTCTGGGAACGACCATCAGCAGACAATTTTTTTTGCCTTTCTTGTGTTGGATATTTCTTGCTTTTTAGAGGCGCTTACCTAGAACAAGAAGGAATCTTGGAGCAGGAATCAGCAGATAGCACCTAGTTCAGAAGCTTTCTGCTTGATTTTGCATAATGATCCTTTTCTCTTGGGGCTTCAAAATTCAAATCTGCAAACTGAGAAAGTCGACCTGGAGCCCAAGATATTCAGAAGGGTTCTCTATAACCTTGACATTTTGAAGAAATATTTAGTTCCCTTGCTTTTTAAAAAAATAAACAAATAAAGTGATTTTTTTTTCCTGGAAAATATTTTTCAAAGATAATGAGGGAATTCAAAGTCCTTGACATGAATCATAACGTGCCTAAGCTTCCTTTCTGGCCCCCCCTCCTGCAATCCCTTCTGCTCATCTCTGCCCCTTTGTTCATGATTTGTACTCTTTGCTCCAGGTACAGGGAGATCTGTGCTGTTTCCGAGATGCCGCAGGATCTTATGGAGTTGTGCTTTTGTATATGCTTTTGTTTTTTTCCCCCCTGCCGGGTCCTGTTTCTGTCACTAAGGCTGAGAAAGAATGAGTGAATTACATGGTGAGAGGTGTCCGTTTAGCAGACGTTTGCTCAGTGCCTTGTATATGCCAGATACTTGCTTGCATTGTGGACACAAACGAAGAAAAACAAATCCCTTATTGTCATGCCTCTTTCTTTCTAGTGGGAAGAGACAGATAGTCAATCATACTGATAAGTATTGTATTAAATGGTGCCTTGTGCTATGAAGGGCACAAGGTGGATAAAGCAAGTGATGAGGAATGGGGCAGCGGGTGATGGGAGAAGGCAACTCTAAGAGACAGCAGAGGGAAGTGACATAGTGAGCCATGGACGTCTGAGAAAAGCTATTCGAGGGAGAGGAGACAAGAAGCACAGTGTCTCTGAGGTAGGGACCTATATGGAGCCATCAAGATGCAGCAAAGAGTCTGTGTTGCTGCTGCAGGTAGCCAAGAGGAAGTGCAGCAGGAGATGCGGTCAGATCAGTGGGGTTCAACTCATATAGAGAATCCGATTTTACTCAAAATAAAATGGAATAATGTTGGAGGATTCTGATCAGACATTGAATGTGGTCTGACTTATGCAATATATGACATTCTGAGAGCTGCCAAACTTGGTGGCTTAAAGTAGCAGAAATGTATTCTCTCCCAGTTTTGGAGTTCGGAAGTCCAAAACGAAAGCATGCATCAGTAGGGCCTCGCGCCCTCCAGTGGCTCTAGGGGAGAATCTTTCCTTGCCTCTCTCAGCTTCCAGGGGCTTCAAGTGTTCCTTGGCTTGTAGCCTCATCATTCTCATCTCTGCCTCTGTCTCTGTATCACCTCTCCTCTGTGCGTCTGTGTCTTCAATTCTTTGTCTTCTAAGGACACTTGTCACTGGATGTAGGGCCACTTGGGTTAATCCAGGGTGATCTCATTTTAAGATCTTTAACTTAATTTCATCTGCAAAGACTCCTTTCCCAAATAACATTATATTCATAAAATCTAGATCTTATTAAGACATAGACATATCTTTTGGAGGGTGACCATGAAGTCACTACACATGGTAAACAAATTGCACTCTCTGTTTCTGGAGAATAGTTTGTAGGAAGACAAGGATGGAGGTGGGAAGACCATATAGGATGTACATGGAATTATCCAAGTAAGAGATGCTATGGCTTGAGCCAGGATGGCAAAGTAGAGGTGACAGAAGTAGACACTCATATTTCAAACACAGAGCAAAGTTTGAACTAGACTTGTGAGAAAAGGAGAGGAGACAGGGATTTCTATAATGATAGAAGGAATTTGAAATTAACAGAGATGAGAATAACTATGGGAGGTGTTTGTATGGGGAAGTGGGGAGCAGTGAAGATTTTAGTTTTGTATATAGACACCTTTTTTCCCTGTTGGACATCGAGGTTAAGGAATTCTTGGATATATCAGGCTGGAGTTCACAAAGAGGATGTTGCTTTCAACTATGGTTGATCATCAGTGGGGACAGGATGAGATCATCTGTGAAATGAGTGCAGATGGAAAAGAGGACACCAGAGGATGGAGCCCTGGAGCCCTTCAGCATCCAGCAATCAGAAGGAAGTATGATAAACCGGCAAAAGAGACAGAAGGAGCCCCTACTGGCTGGAAGACCAAGTGTCAGGGATCTGATCGAAATCTTTGAATATGAACTTCCTTTCCAGCACCATATTAAGGGGGAAGCACTGGGGACTAGAAATCTTTGGCTCTCCAGCGCAACACCTAAAGTGACTGGTGGAACAGGGTGGGAAAGAGGCAGCAAGTAACGCTGGACCTTGATCTTCTTTCGTTAGTTGAAGATGTTCTATGCCTCAGGCTGTCATTTTAGGAAGTCCTCAGTCGTCTCGGACAGTCCCAGACAAAGAGGTTGAAAAGAAAGCCAGTGAGGCAGAGGAGATGGGACAAGAAAGGAGAGAAGGTGTGACCATGGTGTAGAGAGGGCAGGTCTTGGGGGTGTGGAGGAGGGCAGGAACCAAGAACTGCCTGAGTGATCTGGAATGGGCTGGCATGGCATAGCCAGGACAGGAGCTCTTCCTCCAGCTTAGGTTCCGCACCTTTCTTCACTTCATTTTTCCCGTCTGTAAAGTGGGGATGGACACTGCTCTCCTCACATCTTTGTGAAAAAGGTTAGGCAAAATCATACTAGTGAAACATTTGGCAAATGACAAGCACTGAGACCTGGAAAAGGGTTTGTTCAGAAGGAGAGATCAACAGCAGTAGCTAGGAAAATGACAATCTGCCATTCTGAGAATGCTAGCTCTTACAGCGTCCATCTAATTTTGTGCAACAGACATATACAGAGTTCCTAACCAGTGCCAAGCTCTGTGTCCAGCTTTGGGGAAAATATGAAAGGACTTGCCAAGATTCTAATTCTCAAGAACTTCCTGACCAAGATGGCAGTATGTGGGGGAAGACAGCTCAGCTTATGCATGGTGAATGTCTTAAGTCTTTCTGATACTTTTTGAGAGTTTCCTATGTCAGTGCTCATTGTATTGTAGCCTGAAAGGACAGAGAAGTGAATAACAGAGTTATCTGTATATTCTAGGCTGTGGAAAGTTACCTCTATAGAGGTGGAAGTACCTGAGTTTTGGAAGATCGGACATTTGGGCATCGCTTACCTAGGAGTTTATAGAATGCTAAATCTTGGGCCATTCCCTAGACTGACTCTATCAGAATCTGCAATCCAACACAATCTCCAGGTAATTCATAGGCACATTAATATTGCAGATGTTTTAATGCTGTTGACATTTTATACTGGATAATTCTCTGTTTGGGGGAGATGCTCTGTGCTTTGTAGAACATTTAGCAGCATACCTGGCCTCTGCCCACTAGGTCCCAGTAGCATTACTTTTCAATTGTGAAAACTAAACATGTTTCCAGACATCTTCCAAATGTTCTCTATGAGGCAAAAATCTCCCCACCATAGAGACCACTGGACTAGAATGCATGTGCATATGTGTGTGTGTGCTGCATTGTGTTTGACTCTTGTGGCCCCATGGACAGTAGCTTACCAGGCTCCTCTGTCCATGGAATTTTCCAGGCAAGAATACTGGAGTGGGTTGCCATTTCCTTCCCCAAGGGATCTTTCCAGCCCAAGGATTGAACTTGCCTCTCTTGAGTCTCCTGCATTGGCAGGTGGATTCTTTACCCCTGCACCACCTTGGGCTAGAGCAGGGTTTCTCCAAATGTGACCCTTGATGGACAGCATCAGTAAGTACCTGGAAACTTATTAGGAAGGTAGATTCTCAGACTTCCCCCAGATCCACTGAATCAGAAACTCGAGGAGTGGAGCTGAGCAGCTTGTGCTTGACAGATCCTCCAGGTGATTCTGATGAACTCTGAAATGTCTTGGAACAGTGGTTCTCATCCCCAGAAGCACAAATGTTCTGAAAGTTGAATAACATCCAGGAGGACCCACTCCCCAAGCAATTTCATCAGATCTCTAGAAGTAAGTGACCCTGATGATTCACATGGACAGCTCAGATGAGAACTAATCAAGACCAAGGCGGGAGGAGGGATTCACCCAAACTCCTGGAGGCAGCAAGTAAGAAGAGACCAAGACTCAAGTCTCCAAACTCCCTGGTCCAGGGCCTTTCCTCAAGAAAGATGACAAGGTGACAGCCAGCCTCTTGAACTGACTCCTGAGGAATTCTACACCCACGGGGAAAGTTCAGACAGAGCTTTGATCAGGTGTCTTGGTGCTTGCAAAACGCTCTCATCTCTGAAATATTTTGTGACACAAGTTGCCCGGTGGCCTTTGCAGAAGGAATTCACTGTGTTCACAGCTTTCTGGACACCAGCTAAGAATGCTGGGCCCAGATCATCCTCTCACTGCCTGCCGTATCCACCCCTAATATCCCGCGGTCAGAATGTTTGCTGACTTCCTTCCACAGGGCTCCCTACGTGATGTTGTCCCATCAGGAAACACCAGAAATGTCAACACTTATATAAAAATGTTTGTCACAGGTGATAACCCACATAACCACTCAAGCACCGCAGGACAAAAATAGGCAGAAGGAACTTTAGAAATTCTTTAGGGGAAGATAGGCAGTAAGTGGACTTCACACTCTTTCCTCAGCATCCTCACACGCTGTTAAAAAAAAAAAAAAAAAACAAGCTCAGAAGACGGCTCCTGGTGAAGCCAGACACTGTCCATGGAGGGCTCTCATGTTTGGTCATGACCTGACTCTGAACAGATCCCATCCTGTCACGTCCCTCATCCTAGCAGTCATCACGACAATTCTTTGGAGAGGGATTTAGCTCCACTTTGCTGCTGTGGAAGCTGGGCTCAGAAAGATCTTATTGAGTGCTGATTGCTCAGGCTCTGTGCCAACCCTGGGATGGAGATGCTTGGGCCTCTAGTTGAATGCAGAGGTCAATGGATAAACCATGTGCTGTGGGTTTGCACCTGGTATTTACTTTGGTCTCTCCATCAAAATTGTTCCATCATCTGTTCTGTGATGCTGGGGCTGGAAGTCTGTGGGCCATGTTTCCCAAACTCCCTTGCCAGCTGGCTTCCTATTAGGTTCTGGCAATAGGAGAATTAACTCAATGTCAATTATTAAAAACCATTTCAACCTTTTATTACCTGTGTAACAAATCCCCTGGATTAAATATCCTCTCTTTGAAATAAACTTTTATGATTTCAAGGCTTCCCTGGGTGGCTCAGATGGTAAAGAATCTGCCTGCAATGCAGGAGTCTCAAGTTTGATTCATGGGTTAAGAAGATTCCCTGGAGAAGGGAATGGCTACTCACTCCAGTATTCTTGCCTGGAGAATTCCATGGAAAGGGGAGCCTGGCAGGCTATGGTCCATGGGGTCGCAAAGAGTCAGACACAACTGAGCAACTAACACACACACACACATCATGGTTTCCAGGTTCTGACTAGACCCTGACTGATTCAGGGAAGCTAAACTCAGGAAAGGCCTTCTTGAAAAGTGGCAAAGTAGGGAAGAGGAGAAGGAATACAAGGTAGATGGGTAAAGAGAGGAAGGAGGAACTTATCAGAGGAAGGGAAAGCATGTGCAAAGGCCCTGGATTGCTGGAGTCATTTGAAAGAAGACCAGCATAGCTGGAGTTAGCCTGGAACCTGATGAGTCTGGAAGGGCTGAAGGCCAGATTGTGAGGGTCTTGCAGACAGGGTGTGGGCCTCCCCAAGGAAGTGTCACAACATAATCTGCCTCTCTTCTTGAGATGTCATGTGGTGCCCTGGCTAGTCAGTCACGTGAAAGGTGTTGGGTCTTAACTCAGGGTAATGGAGAATCATTAAAGGATTTTAAGCAGCCAAGCTTCATAATATGATTTGTATTTGAAAAAGGGATATTTTATTGGGGTGTAGAGAATGCGTAAGATAGGCTAAGTGGAAGTAGAAAGCTCGTTAGAAAGGAGATAGGAATGGGCCTTCATGTAAAATCACTCACTTTGAAACCTGGAGGTAGTCATCCCATCTTTCTGGTCAAGCATTTGTGAAATGAGGCGGTTAGAACAGAACAAGGATTCCTCAGCTTTGGTATGAGCCCTCAAGGGGGTGTCCATGGATGGGTATCAGGACTGCAGAGCCTTTGAGGTTGTTCACAAATGGTTGGATGAATGTCGCCATATTCATTGCTCTCACAGGACAGAGTCCTTGGCTCTCACCACGTTCTCTGAGACGTGAAGAACCCCCGAGTTTAAAGCTGTTATCCGGACCATCTCCAAATGCACTTGCAACTGAAATGGCCATCATCTGATGTCACTGTGCCTCTCCAGGGAGTCATAAATTCTTAGAATTTTCCTGCTGCCTGTGACAAGTGAGTGAAGAAGAGGAGGGTGTCCTGACTCAGTCCTGGAGGCAGAATTGGGCTATTCCCCTGGAGCTGCACCAAGCTCAGGTGCCAAGAAAATGCCCACTCCCATGACCTTCTCTGAACTGGAGGTTGGAGGACACTCTCCTACTGGAGCACCACAACCACCAGAGGAGACAGATGGCCGAGGCGGCGGGGGGAACAGCCATTGACACCACTTTGTCTACGTTGCAAAGGCTCCCTGAAGCCACACCCCACTGCGCTGTTCTGGCTAGACCCAGGGGCAGGCACAGGGCCTGGGGAGCTTGTCTTGTTCACCTTCCGTGGCTACCCCCCACCCATGGCTGCTCCTCAGCCCTGGCCTGTGCTCTCCCTTGGGACCCAGTCTAGCTGCCCTTTCTCCCAACACAACTGTGATCTCTCTGGGAAAACAAGATCTAAAATCAGAATCATTCTCAGTCTGATGAATTGAGGTCACTGGGTCCCCTCTCCAAAGGGACTATAGCTTCATGCTGCAGTGAGACTGGAAAAGTCATTCCTTTTTGTGAAAGTAGGTCAGGCACCAGGCGTTTTGGAGGCTGGGGTCTCTTCGTGGTGCCCAAAGTCCCAGCAGATAGGGCAGCAGCTGGCTTTTCTGCGTCTGCATCCACCCATCCTGCCCAGCCAGCCTGAGGGCCGCCTCCTTCCACTCGGGCTGATGGCGGAGAATACAAATGCCTTTCCGATGACTCCCACATGCCCCATCTTGTTGGGATTTTTCAGATTTCTCTCTGGAAGCTCTTTACGGTCTGTGACCCTGGTCACTGCAGAACCGAAAAGACAACAGATTTATGGAGGGCCTGGAGAGCAACAAGCCAAGGATTGCGCTTTCCTGGCTTTCAGTCTGTAATTTATTTTTAAATGATCTTTCCTTTATTTATGGGTCTCGGTGACTCTGATGATCAGGGTGAGCTGCATCTTATCAGACTAGCAAAACTAACCGGATTAAAAGGAAACCCGCTCATTTCATCAAAAGGAGGCTTCAGAGGGGGCTCAGAAGTGCAGCTGGATCAGAGACTCCCTCCTTTTGTCCTTGAACATCAACCTGGCTGGAGGAAGGCATCTGGGCCTTGGAGCCAAACCCTCAGGGGTCAAGACCCCAGTGAGGATCCCTGGCTAGCTTCCTGCTTATAAAGTAGGGCTCGACACACTCCCAGCAGACACTTAGAGTGATGATGGGGCGGGGCGGGGGGGGGACTGAAGAAAACTCTGGGCACCTCTGGACTCAGTAAATGCCACCTATGTGATTATTATTACCTTCTTTACCTTGCTCTCAGCTCCCCTCTGGGAACATGCAACCCAAAGCCCAGGATGTAAAGACGACCATCTTTATTTGGGGTTTAAACATTTCCAAAATATAAATTCAAACAATAAACCTGTTTGGAATCCCAGCCCCCGATGTTCAAATAACATCCAAAGGTAACGAGGCAAGGATGGCAGTTTATTTCTCCCACTGAAATGAAGATCTGCTTCTGCTCCAGCATAATTACAGTTTAGCGGGGCCTTGTCTGCGACTGATGATTTTTGCAAGTACACAACTGTCTATTGTTCTCCTGTAGCTTGTTACCATGGCGATCTAATTAAAGCAGCATCCGATGCTGCTAGCCCATAGGTAGGGGCCCTGTGTGCAGATCCTAGTGGCTGGTGGTGGGGTTGGGGGGATGTGTGGCCTACCTATCCTGAAGCCTTTCTCCAAATTCTGAAATGAGGGCTGGTTGTCTAGAATCTGACCCAGAAAAATGTCTTCATTTTTTGGAAACAAGATGCAAGTGAAGTGCCACTCCCTCCATGTGGTCTGATGGGAAGACGATGAGCTAGATGCTGCTGGCTTGCTCATGACCCTGGGAAAGTTGCTGACTGTTTCACCCTCAAGTTCCCTGTGTATGACTGGGATGACAATACCTGCTTTGAGGAGAAAAGAAAAGGTCTGTGAAAGCGCCTTGAACAAGATGCAAGGTAGAGATGGCCACCCTCATCCTTCTGTTTTATCTCTTTCCAATGGCTGGAACACGGTGGGGTTAGGGCGAGAGCACAAATCAAATAAACTTACAGCCTGCGGAAGTGTGGGAAGATCTCTCAGGCTTGTCACCTCTTCTGTGAAGTGGGGGCAATAGTAGGCAGCTCACAGGGTTATGGCAATGCAATGAGATTGTGTCAAGCGCCTGGTACAGGCCTGGCCTACAGTAGGTCCTCAATAAATGCCAGGCCATTGGAAAGACAGTTCCATGAAGGAGCCACTGGCCACCATGATAGGAACAGGCATGCCATGTAGAGCAGGGGTCTTAACCCATAGAGGAGTGATACAGGGTTTAAATCCCAGTGAGTGGGACATTGGGCAAGTCACTAAATTTCTTTAGACCTCCAATCTTGTCTGTAAAATGGGAATCACAAGTGATGGAGTTGGGCCTACAAAAATGACTGAAATGACATGTACTTAAAAGGTGCTTGCCACCGAATCAGAGGTTAATTATCACCCTCCTGCTCTATTCATGTCCAGGGTATCCTAAACCTTGGTCTTTGGATAAAGGGCCCAGTTCACTTCTATCAGAAGCATGCTCCCATTTAATGGACTCCTTTTAGGTGCCAACATCACGTATGTCATCTTTCATCTTAACATCATCCTATGATGTGAGTACCATTGTTTTTCCAGTTTTTAGAAGGATAGACACAGAGCAGAGAGCTGAGGGGACACGTCCAAGGTTCACTGCTTGTAGTTGATGGAACAGGGGTTTGAGTGGGGCCATTCATGCCAAACTTATGCTTTTTCTTAACCATTGTTTTTTACTGCCACTTACTGGATTGTCACTGAAAACCTAGGAAGTAGGCACTGATATCCTCATGTAAGGAGATGAGTGGACAGGTCAGGAGAGAGGCGGGGTTTTACACAGGACTTCAGTGTTGCCCTCCCTCCAAACTTAAGGGCATGTGCTCCCCTACCTTATTGTCCTACACCAGGCCTGTTGATCATTGCTGATATTGGCAAATTATATCAGCCACCTGCCAGAGTCTTCCCCTTCCCTGTCCTCACTGTCTCCCCTGGCACTCAGGTCAGTCAGGCAGGGTAGCCTGGACACATGCTACTGATTATTAACGAGGTTCATGAAAGGCCCAGTGTCTCCCCTAGCCATTGCAGCCTTCATTTCCTTTTAATGAAGATTGTGGGGGGGGATAAAACATTTCAAAGGCTACCGATTAAACGAGTCCTGCCATTCCTGTAAGCACAGTGCACCTTTGGAAAGCCAGGCAGTTTTAGAGGTAGAAGACCCAGCATGAGTGCTTTATGATTCTGCAGGTCTTCTCCCAAGATGTTGGCCACTTTCTCTCATTTCTTGATGGCCATGTTCTGCCCAGTCAACCCAAAGGACAAGGGTAGAGTTCCACCTGGTTCTCTGCTAAGGCTGTGAGCCCACCCATTGGCCCCTAGTACCCTTCAGGCTTGGATAAGCTGATGATCCTAGAGTGGCAGCTCCAACAAGGAAGACTAGGCTCTACATATCTAATTGCTTATCTAAGCCTGGGTGTCCTACATCCCTTGAATCTCATGAAGCCTTCCTTTCTTTCCATTCCCTTTTCTCTGCCTTCAACTAAGACTTACCATCTTCCCTCTAGGATATTTACTTATAGTCATTTTGTAAATAATCTCCTTTTATCCACCAACTGTAACATCAATTCACCCTGTACATGGTCACCAAAGGGATCTCCTTAAAGCAAATAGGTCTTTATTACCACACTATTTTTTTTTTTCAGTATTTGGCGGAGGAGAGGTCTTTTCCATCACTTTTTTTTTAAGCCTTTATTGAATTTGTTTCAATATTGCTTCTGTTGTTTATGTTCTGTTGACTGGAAGGCGTATAGGATCTCAGCTCCCCAAGGAGGGATCGAACCTGCACCTGCTGCACTGGAAGGTGAAGTCTTAACCACTGGACCACCAGGGAAGTCACTTTACTCCCATACTCAAGGTCTTTACTAACTCACTGTGTTGCCCACAGCGTAGTCAAATTTCCCTAAGCTGGCAAACAGAATCTCTGTGATGGGGCCCTAATTCCCCCAAATCTGCCATTCCATAACTTCAAATCTTCTTCTGAGTAGTATGAAGTTTCTTGTGGTCCTCAGACCCTTTGTCAGCTCACATGTTTGCTCATTCTGTGTACTCTGCCTGTGAGGTCCTGCTGATCTCTCATACCACCACTTCCACTTACTGCCTAATGCACAGCCCAGCTATCACCTCCAATGGATGTTGACCTCATGTGTCACCCAAGCTCATGAACCTACTTCTACCCTCGCATACCCTGTAGGCATCTTACACAGCACACATCATTTTGTACCTAATAATCTGATTTCCCATCTTCCTCCTCCGGCAGATGATGGACTTTTGAGAGGAGGCACTACAACATGTTCATTTTTGTTGTTCTAACATCTCAAGCCTGGTGTGTTGCAGTCCATGGGGTCGCAAAGAGTCAGACGCAGCTGAGTGACTTAACAACAGCAAAATGTCTCACTCAGTTATTGGCCCAGAGTAGACACTCAATACAAGTCTGTCAAACTGAGCCAAGACTGAGTTGGCTCCAGGAAACAGGAACAGCTGACAGTCTGGGGTAAAGATCCTTATCATTTCAGACTCAACTGTGTGTTTCATTGATCTTGCATAAGAAACCAATAAAAGGGTTTCACACATCTCTGCTCCCAGGAGGTTGGTGTTTGACAAAATAGCAGTGTGTGTGTGTGTGTGTGTGTGTGTGTGTGTGTGTCTGTGTGTGACTTTTATCATCCAAACCTCACCCAACCTAGAATGGGCTGAACTTTGCAAAATTTGCATTACATGCCTTAATACCAGTCCTGGAGCTGGAAGCTTGTTTGTTAGGCTTGCATTACTCATCAGAGGAATGCTGAAAGGAAGAGACAGGGTCCTCCGTTTCCCCCCAGGGGTGGGTGGCAGGTTTGGAGATTAACTTAATAAAATCAACATATAATGAGCTGCTACTTTGAGCCAGGCAATGGGGAAGGTCCTATGGAGACAAGACTGAGTCATCCTGGTCTCTGTCCATAGAAGTTAATGGTTTAGGTGCCGGGTTGGAAGATAGTGTAGATAATTATAATAGAGACATAACTTCACCTTATTGTGCTTTGTAAATATTGAGGGTTGGTGTTTTCATTTTTGTTTCTTGTTTTTTTACAAATTGAAGGGTTGCGGCCACCCTGCATAGAGCAAGTCTTTTTCTAAAGTACTTTTTTCCAAAGTATCTACTCATTTTGAGTCTCTATGTCACATTTTCATAATTCTCACAATATTTCAGACTTTCTGACCATGATTATATTTGTATGGAGACCTACGATCAGTGACCTTTGATGCTGTTTGCAACTACAGATATGATGGAAACAGCAAGAGAACCAGAATTAGAAGTAGAGCCTGGAGATGTGACTAAATCACTGCAATCCATGATACAACTTGAAATGGATGGGGAGTAGCTTCTTATAGATGAACAATGAAAATGTCTTCTTCAGATGGAAGCTGCTTCTGGAAAAGGTATTGTGAAACTGTTGAAATGACAGCAAAAGATTGAGAATATCATGTAAACACCATTGATAAAGCAGAGACAGGGTTTGAGAGGATGCATTCCAATTTTAAAGGAAGCTCTACAGTGGACAAAATGCCACCAAAGAGCTTTACATGCTACAGAAAAATCATTCTTGAGAGGAAGAGTCAATCGAGGTAGCAAACTTCATTGTTTTCTTATTTTAGAAATTGTCAGTTAAGACTCCATGCTTCCACAGCAGGGGGTGTGGGTTTGATCCCTGGACAGGGGACATGCCACATGGAAAATCCCACATGCCGGGGCCAAAAAGAAAAGAAAGAATAGAAAGAAAGAAGCCAACCTTCAGCAGCCACCACCCTGATCAGTCAGCAGCCGTCAACACTGAGACAAGACCCTCCACCAGCAAGAAGATTAGGCTCAGATGATGGTTGACATTTTTCAGCAAAGGAGTATTTCTAGTACACGGCTTTTTTTGGACATTATGCTGGAACACACTTAATAGACTAGAGTATGGCATAAACATATCTTTTATATGCACTGAGAAGCCAAGACATTCGTGTGACTTGCTTTACTGCACTGTTTGCCTGATTGCAGTGGTCTGGAACTAAACCCGCACCACCTCCGAGGTCTGCCTGTATTGGTGTTGGTGCTATGATCAACACCAAGAGGCGACTGGAAGCCTCCAAGTCAGACTCTGTTCTGGAGGAAGAGCTCCTACACTTATTTTCAAACGGTTGCTAAGAAGCGGGCTGTGTGCTGAATGCCACGGCTATTCTGAGATGCTATAGACAGTCCAGGCTGCCCCATGAATGCAGAGAGAGGTGCATGTCTTCCAGTGGCTTCTGGGTTTCTTTAAAAGCCTGATCTCCAGGCCGGTCTCTGCAGCACATCATTGGTGATGCTGATCCAGGTATCACCCTTCGAGGCATGCCTGGTGGATCATTGCTCTTAGAGCAAAGGGAAGCATCTTGCGGATGCAGCTTGTGGAGTGGAATGATGATGGGTCCTACCCCAGACTTCCAGCGTTCACTTTGTCCAGCTTGGATTAAGTCTCCCTCACCTCTCTGAGCCTCGGTTTCCCTGGATACATAGCATAGTTGGACATCGATAGCCTTTGGGGAGATTTGATTAAAATCTTTTCATAGAAAACCTCCCTTGCTGGACTGGACATCAAGATGCAGCTTGGGATAAGAGGAGAGCCTGAGATTTTGGACACTGGGTCTGAGGATGGGGTGAGAGTGGTCATACCTGGATTTCCTGTGCTGAGCAGACAGGGCTGTGACGTGGGTGCAGCCATTGCCTCTCAGACGATCGCTCAGACCCAAAGCCTTGGAATTACCCTGTGATGTACACAGGTCACAAAGCAATAACACACCTTTTAAAATGTCATCTGCTGAACTGCAGAGTCCAGCTAATAAATCCCCATGACCTGGACATACCTGGAGGTCAGACATTTGCAGTATGGCCCCCGGAGCTGTCCAGTTCCCGGGAAGATGAGCCCATTGTATGAGCTCGCCAGTGATGGCTGGTTACCCCAGAGGCCAGCATGTCCTCACTGGGTGGGTGGGGAGGGGGCAGGCGGATGGGGAGCGGGACAGAGAGACTCAGCAACATCTTGTAATGAGCCTGATGTCCCAGTGAATCATTCATCAGCACCCAGAGTTTGGGGAAAAGTGAGAGCTGCCGCTCTCTGTAGGACCAGCTCTGTAATCTGTGAAACAACATGGTCACCATCTGGGGCAGGGGACCTGGCAATGGCTGGCTCAGTTCTTGAGGAGTAAAGGCAAGGAAGAGAAAAGGAGAAGATGGAAGCAAACCAACACACCCAGTGTGGGACCTCTGATGTGCCTGGAACACGGCTATGCCAGTTCCCTGTTCACCTCGCCTCACCAACCAGTAGCTCCTGAAGGTGCCACCAGGGCACCCCCCGCCAGAAGATGGACATGGGCCTTGAAGAGCCCACTTCCTTCCCCAGGACCCTTCAGGGAAGAGGCAAAGTTCAAACTCCAGTCCGAGTTCTGGAGTTCTGGAAAGTTCCAGTTCTTTCCTTGACTCGGCTACTCCTTTGCCCAGGACCTGCCAAGGCATGAGCTGTCTCTTCTCATGTGCAGAACGGCTCTCACAGAGAAGAGGACGAGCATGCCTCCCATCTCACAGATGAAGACGTGGAGATTTGCTGAGGTAAAGGGGATACTGTGAGGCTAGGTGGAGAGGGCATGCCTTGAACCGGCCTTGGAGAGGTGATGGGGCATTGGGCAAGCTTAGAGGGGCAGGCGAGGGGTGTGACAGGCAGGAGAGTGACACGGCCATGGACAGCAGGCACCTGTGGTGTGCTGGGGCCAGAGATGCGTTTTCTTGGTTAGAGCCCAAGTTTCCACGGTCTCCTGGTAGGAACAGGGCTCTTGAGCCTGCAGTAATACACACAGAACTTCAGGGCCTCATAAAATCACCTCTGTGGGGTGCTCCCAGATTCACCCCTGAGAAACACGTGTTTCCTCCACTTTCTCATGCCGAGAGGCAGGTCACCATCTGGTCTCAATTGCTCTCCCTGCAGACACTTCTGTTACTGGGCTCCATGACCAGATCTCATCGCTCTCACAAGGCATCTCATTCCATCTTCTGTGTCTTTAGACACCCTCTCCTCTCACCCTTCTTCCTTCCCATGACCTGGTGAATCCTGCATCAGGTTCAGGCTCCAACGCCTCTAGGAAGTCCATCTGGATTTTTCAAATCTCTGAGACCTCCACTACAATCAATGACCAAGTCCGAACAGCTTCTTCCCTTTTGAACTGTGGTGTTGGAGAAGACTCTTGAGAGTCCCTTGAACTGCAAGCAGATCCAACCAGTCCATCCTAAAGATCAGTCCTGACTGATGTTGAAGCTGAAACTCCAATCCTTTGGCCACCTGATGCAAAGAGCTGACTCATTTGAAAAGACCCTGATGCTGGGAAAGATTGAGGGCAGGAGGAGAAGGGGACGACAGAGAATGAGATGGTTGGATGGCATCATTGACTCAATGGACATGAGTTTGGGTAAACTCTGGGAGTTGGTGATGGACAGGGAGGCCTGGTGTGCTGCAGTCCATGGGGTCTCAAAGAGTAAGAAACAACTGAGCAACTGAACTGAACTGAATTTGTAATGATAACATATACCAATTTATACATGACATATAATTTATATAGAAATTGCTTTCATCTCTTATAACTTCTCACCATTTTCATTTTCTGATTTTATTTATTTATTTTTGGCTGTGCTGGATCTTCCTTGCTGCTCAGGGTTTCTCTAGTTGCAGTGAGAAGGGGCTACTCTCTAGTTGTGATGTGCGGCCTTCTCTCTGTGGCGGCATCTCTTGTTGAAGAGCTTGGGTTCTAGGGCGCATGGACTCAGTAGTTATGGTACACGGGCTTTGTTCCCCCTCAGTATGTAGAATCTTGCCGACCAGTCATCAAGCCTCTGTCCCCTGCACTGGCATGTGGCTTCTTAACCACTGGACCACCAGGGAAGTCTCATTCATGTTTTCTAAATGTGCACTCTTTGCTATCTTCATGCATAGAACACAAGGTCTAGATATGTGGATGCTACTTCGAAGACCAGAAAAAAGGAGGAGGAAAGCTGACTGCATCTCAACTCGTTGGTGTGATATTACTGCAATGTGCTTTATGTTGACTGCAGGAAGTCATAGAATCACTCCTTCCCTTGGTCTGATTTCTCCAATCTAGTGGGGCCTCAGGAATGGAAGCTCCAGCTTATTCAAGCAACAGTGACTTCATGGAGTTTTGCTAGTACCTGCAAGGAGATCCAACCAGTCCATCCTAAAGGAGATCAGTCCTGGGTGTTTATTGGAAGGACTGATGTTGAAACTGAAACTCCAAAACTTTGGCCACCTAATGTGAAGAGCTGACTCATTTGAAAAGACCCTGATGCTGGAAAGATTGACGGCAGGAGGAAAAGGGGACGACAGAGGATGAGATGGCTGGATGGCATCACCAACTTGATGCACATGGGCGTGGGTGGACTCCAGGAGTTGGTGATGGACAGGGAGGCCTGGCGTGCTGCGGTTAGTGGGGTCACAAAGAGTCAGACACGACTGAGTGACTGAACTGAACACAGGAAACCATTCGCATTGTGTCCTCTTCTGTTTTCTGCTCCCCATTCTGATCACTGCCACTTCAGTTAGACCTACAGCCCTTTGGGGGGCTGGAATGTCAACCTGTCTCCCCCATGGACCCCAGCATCCTGACTTGATGCACTCTCCATATACTCTGGTTGAAGTTCTCTTTCATTGCTGCTGCAGAAGGGGGCTAAGAAGAATGATCAGTTGTCAGGGGGAGTGACTAAGGTGTAGGGATGCATTGCAATTTGTACGTAAATATCTGTGGCTTAAAGCTGGCTTTGCCACAGGGCGGGTATTGATGGAGCCTTAAAAATAATGACCCAGCTCATTAATGGTGAATTATAACATAGATCCTGGAGAAGTCCTCAGGACCTTTTTCACTCAAAACACAAATTAGAAATGAGCATGCTTGATTAGCTGGAGCTGGGCTGTCAGCTTCTGCTCTAGGTGTTAGAAAGACAGGGATAGACCCTCCTTCTTCCATCTGTGACTTTGAGGCCTCAAGATCACTGGGCACAGGACTGTGACCCCAGATAGAGCATCAGTTTTTAGTTTAGGAGTAAAATAAATAGAGTGGAAAGAGTCCACGATTTGGAGCCAGAAAGACCCGTTTCTTAGACTAAGGTTGACCTTGGGCAGGTCACTTAACCTTTGTCATTTCAGTTGCCTCATCTGGAAAACTGAGATTAAAATGCTTACCACACAGTGTCGGGTGAAGATAAACACAGAGAGCTTTTGAAAATGCTCCTAGCAAACAGCAGGTGCTTAATATATGTGAGTCCACCCTCCAAAGTCATCATCATCGCCAACACATACATGATACCATTTTCAGGATTTTGTGGGTCCCTCAAATATTTGTGAAGACAGACTCTGGATCTAAATACATGACTAGCTGTCTCTCCTTAGACCTAGACAGTTGATGGCTTAGTTTCAGGATGTTAAAGAGATGCTGGAGTCAAATGTGGAGAAGATGCAAAGTCAGGCCCACATTTTTCAGGAAGTTTCTCTTACTGGTCCAGCCCACCCTGAGCTCTCCTTGGCTCCATTTTCTTGCCTGTTGATGCTGCTATTATGTTTTCAGCAAGACCATAGTCATTTCATTAATCTGGATGTGATGTTAGAAGACCACCTTGGTTCTAGAGAATTCTTCTTGGGTGAGTCACTGGAGCTCTTTTAGCTTCAGTATCTGCATCTGAAAAATTGTCATAACAATACTTAGCTTTCTTGTGAGAAGCAAAAGTGATCATAGGTTTATTGCCAAAACTCAGCTTATAGGTAGAGTAATTCTTTCTGAAATGGCTTAGAATGATTCTCAAAGCCTGCCCCTGAAAGCGCTGCCCCAGGTCTACAGCCTTCTCTGTCTCTTATCCAACTTTCCAGCAAATGGCACTACCCGGTTGTCTTCTAGACATCTCTCGTGTGTTTCAGACTGCTCTTCTGTGATGTTGTCAGTCCTCTCTGTACCATGAGCTTCCTCATTTGACTAGACTACACCTGAACTTGGAACCAGCTCAATCCATCCTCAGTGTACAAGGTCATCTTTATCCCTCTGTCACCAGAGACCTCTCTTTGTAGATGCCACCAAGCGCTTCTCATCCGGCAATGGAGTCAGGATGGAACAGGGGATGTTAAGAAGAAAGAAGCCCTATGGGGCTTAAGAGGTGATAGATAATAAGAACCTCTCATTAAGTACTGACTATGTAGTTACATAGATAGTAATAGGTGCTTTATAAACATTTACCTAGACTGTGAAAATCCCCTTTTGCCGAAGAGGAAGCAGAAGCTTAAAGTCAGAGTAACTCCCCCATTTGTAGACAGTGGAAGGGTGGAGTCAGGCTAGGAATCCAGGCTCGCCTGGCTCCAGAGATCTTACTGTTGGTTCAACTGCATGAAGTGAGACAGAGCTGGCTGAGTGCGTTACAAAAAGGCATCCTCAAACTCGACAGAAGGATGCTCTTCCTAACTTGAGAGCTGCTCACCACAGAGTGAATGTAACCTTTTAGGATGGAGAGCTGCCGGACACGGACATGCACAGGCAGGCGTTGAAAACGACTGGTCAGAGCTGCTGTTGAGGAGATTTGGGTCTCTTTCAAGCAAAGGTAAACGAAATCAAAAGAAAAGCCCTCTTCTCTCCTCTGGCTCCGACTGCTTACAGAGTCGCATTCTCTCTCTGACTGATGCCAGTAGCCAGCTAGCCAGGTAGCTGAGAATGGCTCCTGCCTCGTGTCTCCACAATAAACTCTGAAACTGATGGACAGGCCCCTGATGTGGGTATGTTCCCAGCTATGTCACCTACACAATGTCAGAAAAAGCTGCTGCTAAACCAATAGCCCTGGCGCCCCCTGCACCCAAGCCCCGAACACCCACCTGAGTGGGACCAGGGCACCCCCCTCCCCCCCGCCGCCTGCCTGAGTGCTCCACCGCTGGAAGGGCCCCCACGAGACAGCCCCACCGGGGGAGGCTTCGTGGGGTCCTGATTGCACAGCAAACACCATACATATTGAAACACTCTGGTGGTTTCCCGGTCCCCCCCGCCCGCCGTCAGAGCCTGACCCGGGTGACCTCCAACATCTTATTAAAGCCCCCGGAGCCCCGTGTCTCCTGCGAGGGAGAGAAGGAAGCAACTCCTGGATTCATTCTCTCCCCTAATTCATTCAAGTGAGCCGGGCTGAGTGGGGGCCTGGGCCTTTGATGTTAAAGGCCCCTAATTGGAAGGAAGTGAAGTGTTAGCCTGTCAGGCTTTCAGCCTCTCATCAAATACTTTAAGAGGTATCCACACAGCGCAGTTCTCACACTGGTGCTGAGAAAGCCCGGAGTGGACTGCTTTTTGTTAAGATGTTTAAACTTTGCATCTGTCTAACATAAAGTTCCATACAGATGTCACACAGTTCCTGGTGGTGCTAGACACCCTTCCCTTAAGCATCACCCTTCCTCCCACCACCCTCACCCTCCTGCCTCTGCTCTGGCGGGGCGGGGGACTCTGCCGCTGGGCCTGCAGAGCTCGCCCACCCGCCCCTCGAGCCCGCAGAGAGGAAGGTGGCGGCAGGAGCTAATTACCGACCCCAGACGCAGGCCCGGGAGCTCCTGGTTGGGGCCTCCCTCGAGGAGCCCCTTTGATCTCCCGGTTCGGAATTGTGTCACTCCGCAGGAATGCTGCTCCCCTACCCGCCTCGCTCTGAATCCCAGCGCGCCTCGGAGTCAGAAGAGACTTCGAGAGACTTTGAGTAACCCTTTAGTCTCACCTTCTCATGTAAGTGCTGGAGACCAAGCCCAGAGAAAGGGAGAGGGACTGGCCCAGGGTCCGTTTCAGGGAGCTCCCGGCAAAATCAGCTCCTGGCCCAGGGCTTCGTACCCCTGAGGACAGTCGGATGCGACCTAGACCTCTCTGTTCCTCTTCCAGAAAGGAAGGCCCTGTGACAACGTGGAGGGGTGGGATGGGGCGGGAGGTGAGAGGGAGGTTCGAGAGGGAGGGGACATATGTATACCGACGGCTGATTCATGTGGATTTATGGCAGAAACCAACACAATATTGTAAAGCAATTATCCTTCCATTAAAAATTGTTTTTTTTTAAAGAAGGCAATGATTAGAAAGGATGAAATAATGCCATTTGCAGCAACAGGGATGGACTCAGTGTCATACTGAGTGAAGTAAGTCAGAGAAGAAGTATCACAGGACATCCAGTCTATGTGGAATCTAAAAAGAAATGATACAAATGAACTTACTTCAGAAACAGAAACAGACTCACACAGTTAAAGAGAATTATCTTATGGCTGCAAGGGGGAAGGAGAGGGGGAAGGGATAGTTAGGGAGTTTGGGATGGACATGTACACACTGCTCTATTTAAAATGGGTAACCAACAAGGACTTACTGAGTAGCACATGGAACTCTGCTCAATGTTATGTGGCAGCCTGGAGGGGAGGGGCGTTTGGGGGAGAATGGATCCATGTGTATGTACGGTTGAGTCCCTTTGTTGTTTACCTGAAACTATCACAACAGTGTTCATTGGCTATGCCCAACACAAAATAAAAAGCTGTTTAAAAAAAAGAGAAGGCAATGAATAGCACAGTTGAATTTGAGAAACTGAATTGATTTATAACGGAGTAACTATACCTGGAGTCGGAAATCCCAATGAAGCCCTACCAGTAGGCAGACTCTGGGGGGCCTGGGGGCAAAAGGGAGGCGGGGCTTTCACACCCTTAATTGTGAGCTGACCACGCCCTCTCAGAGAGCCCCTGGCCAGCCCTGGTGGGGGACCAGGGAAAAGAGAGGGGAGACACAGAGGAGGGGAGAGTGCTGTCTGCAAAGAGAGAGAGAGTTTGTGATCAGGAATGGGCCACATGGGGAGGTTGGGGGGGTGCAGGTTGGATACATGGGGTTCAGAAGCACGGGGCATTCCTTGGTCTGGCAATCCGAAGCCGATTGGCTTCTTCAGGATGAGTAAGGTGAGGGGTGGGGGCGATGAGGGGGCTTCCCCCATCTGTGAAGCACAGACCTCCCAGGACTTTGCAGGCCCCACAGACCAGCATCCCCTGAACCAGGGTGCTGGTCCCAGGATGCACATGCAAGCGGAGGGGCAGCCACGTCTACTGTGGACTGACGCAGGTGATCTTGTGTGTTAGTTTTCCTGTGAGTTTCTAACATCCTTTGTGATTGATAGGGAGAACAGCAAAATTTCTGCCTCCTGGTGCTCTTGGGGGCCCCTATAAGGGCCATTGTTATATGGAAGAAAGTATCGAATACCTAACAAATACCAAAGAAGGTCAATTCCCAAGTCTTTGTTGACTCTCTCTGCTCAGTCCCTCAGTCATGTCCAGCCCTTTGCGACTCCATGGACTATATAGCTCACCAGGCTCCTCTGTCCATGCAATTCTTCAGGCATGAATACTGAAGTGGCTTGCCGTCTCCTACTCCAGGGGATCTTCCCTACTGCGGGAGCAAATCTGCATCTCTTATATCTCCTGCATTGGCAGGTGGATTCTTTACCACTAGTGCCGTCTACCAGACACTGGGTACTGGTGAGACCCTGGTCAGAAATCTAGTCCGTTTTCTCTCTGGTGTGTTTTTATATCATTAATGTCTCCATCACAGAGAAAGGGAAGTGTTGCTATTCTTTGCTTTTATAGTGGGACTTTGGGTATTTGGTCTCCAAGAGAAATAGTCCTGCATGTGTGACTATGGCATGGAGGGGTCTATGAAGAAATAAAGAATTTATCTTGAGAAAAATGTCTTGAGAGAAAAAAAGGCAGAGTGGGAATCCAAGTGGAAAAGCAGGGTTGTTATCTCCAGCAGGGACATTCTGATGGATGCTGTGCACGCCTGCCTGCCTCCACCTGCCTGAAGGTGGTTTCCTTTTCTGATGCCATCCTTGCTCCCGTTCACCAGGTGGGCCACTCACTGGTCTTGGGACACAGGTAGTCAGTCATGCATCTGACCCCATTCCAGGCACAGGCAGCGTAATGAGCTGACTCTAAAATAGGCTAAGCTCAGTGTCAACTCACACCAGGAAAGCCCTCAAATCAACCCACTTTAGAAAACTCAGGGGTTGAGAGCTGAATTCTGCAGCATTTGTTTCTGAAACCTCAACAGACTAAGGGCTTGAGAAGCAGCCAGAGAAGGTCGAGTGTCCCCAGGCAGGCAGCATGAGGGCCTTGACCAGGGAGCAAGTCCCAAATCATCCAAGAGATTGTTCGTCTGACCTGTGTTCAGCTTTGATAATTCCATGTCACTTCCGTGAAGAAGTTCCCTGAGTGAAACTCTGATTAGTGAGGCTTGTCTGGACATAGACAGGCTTGGAGCTGGCTTAGCACAGAGGCCAGAACCCTGACTGTGGACTCCGGGCTCAGGCTAGTGTCCTCAAAGACCAAATGTGAGTTTTTTAGTTTCTTAAACCCTTTGAGCATTTAGAAAAAGATGCTATTAGACCAGATTAGCTTTAAGATCTGTTCCAGAGTGAATGTTTCATGATATTCTTTGAGTACCAGAACACACAGAATAGTTTAATTATCATTACTAAATATAATAGCCCCCAGGTTGCCAAGTATTTGAATAAAAACAGCAGGAAAAGGCTTCATCACCGGAGCCTTGTTTATAAAGTTCCATGTCATTTTCAGATTATTTGGTTGCATCTGAATAGTCCATGTCAGTACACCCTCACCTCTCTGTGAGTTCCTTGTCTTTATCTGGCCAAGTTGGCCTAACAATCATTTTTTCCCAGATGAGGAGATCAAGCCCAGGGAGGAAAGCAGTCAGTTCCCGGTGTCACAGCTGTACACTGCAGGGTTGGGCACCAGAATCTGGACCACTGTGCCATGCTCACGGACCCATTCCCAAGCCCCTCATGCCTCAACTAAAGCCAGGTGGGTGATTGCCTTTTCACCCATATTGGACTGAAATTTTCACTTTTCATTCAGCTGTTTGCATGCTATCAACAAGGCTACAAGGTACTTTCTTCAAGGTGGCACAGAGTACCTTGAAGGGTCAGATACTTGGAGTTCTGATTCCATCAGCAACAGCTTCTGCGATTTTAATCAAGTAACATTTTTGTGCTAAGGCAAAACCAAACACAATTTAAAAATGAAAAAGAGCCACTTCCAATCAACCTGACTCCCCCCGAAAGCACGTTAGCTGGGAATCTTCTTGGGCCCTCCTCTAATTGTCTAATTAATGCAATATTAAACTGACACCAAGCAAATGGGAGCCAAGTTGTGTGCTAACAGTTTGGGCAAGCTGAGAAGAATGTAATTTCTGCGAGGAAGCCAGATGGGAGGGGAACACAGGAAAGGATGCCTGGGTGCTAATTTGCAGTTTGATGGACTCTCTTTGTAAAAATAAACACTTTTGCAGGGGTCTGAGGAAAGCAAATGTCATCCGTGTCATATCACACAATGCCTGCTGGTAGACACCGAAAACGTGCTCGTAAGAGTCACGTCTAATTAAAGCAGAGAAGTTCGCCTCTTTATAAGATCATTGCAATGGCTGTTACAGGCAAAGAGACTTGAGCTGAAAGAAGAAGAGATGGATGTACCAACGTGCTGAGTGTAGATACTGCAAGCTCTTTGTTCTGGGAGTGACCAGAGGTCCAGGTGATGGACCCGTGAGCTAGTTTATTATGTTTGCAGATGCAACCCGCACACTGGAGATAATCATCCAGGGAGGGAGTGTCGTTCTGGCAGGCCTCCTCCATCAGGTTTGAGCCTAGTCAGGGAGAGGCAAGATTTTCTGCACTCCATTCCTGGATGACTAGTTGAGGTTCTAGTGGAATCAAGAGTCATAATCCACGGGCCATGGGTGCCTAGCACTGCAAGTGCACAGCCCTACTGAAGGCAGACCCCCTTCAAGAAGGAACCTGGTGCCCCAGCCATAGGGATTGAGGCTAACAGACACAGCATGTTCAGGGGGCTGCCCCATGCAAGACCACACATTCTGGGGGCACCTTGTATCAGGTCATTGGTCAGGCAAGAAGAGCACGGAGTTCTAGCTGTGTCCCCTCCCAAGTGGGACCTCTGAGGGACATCCTCTCTCCAGAGATCCCCTACTGGGTGGTGAAGGCTTTGCCCAGCTTGCATCACAACTTCAACTTCTCTCCCTCCGCCCAATCCTGCAGTCTCTCTTTCCCTTCATGGGCATCCATCCCATAAACATTTTGCCAAACTCCCTCTCAGCATCCACTTCTGGGTTACCCAGCCTGGGACACTCTACTTCATCATGTTTTTGCTCTGTCTGTTTTCTGTGGAGATTAGTAACAGTTAGCAAAAATGATCCTGTATAATAAAGGAGTCCTTGTGTTGAATTTCAGGGATGTTGGTAAAAGTGGGGAATATTTTGTTCTGCTTGGACTCCAAGGAACCTGAAGGCTTGAGCTAGGGACCTGAATGGGTGACCTTAGCTCCCCTTCAGCAGTAAGAACCTTGGTTTTGTGTGGCTGCACCTCTGTTCAGATCAGACTGGATGGGCAGGAGCCTTAGCCTTCAGGGGTTACACAGAAGCCTCTGGAGACACAAGAGGATTAATTTAGATAGCCCAGATGATCATTTCTCAGTATATTCAGATAGGCCCAAAGGCCCATCCAGAGCTGAAAAGTAGCCTGGGTGTTTGTGTTTTCAGAAAGAGACAGACAAATTCTGTTTCCCCTTAGATGGCATTGGATCTCCAAGATGGAATTGAGCCTGAAGATCCAATGGCAAACTGTTGAAGTAGATGTGGACATAGACTGTGGGGCCATGTTGCACAAGCATCACTAGGCAGGTTGATGAGTAGGAGGGGTATTGTACTAGAGAAAGAACTACTGTCCAACACAAATGGTGCGGGCAGACCAGCCACTAAACTGACCCTCCATAAGCCCATGAGAGTCCCAGAAAACTGTCCTCAGGACTCTGGTTAGGATGTAAGATTCAAACATTCACAAGGGATTAAATCCATCACACCCAGACATTTCACCAGGACAGGCTCAGGCTTTCTCTAGAACATGAGAAGGAAATGCTGTGGCTCAATATTTACATGAAGCTAATTGTTATTTTGGTTTTATTCGTGGCTTAGGAACATAGCTCATAATGAAGGCTGAAGTGTCTCAGCTACCACTCATGTGGTGGGGCTTCAGACCTGGGGCGGAGGAAGCCCGTTAACTCAAAACTTGGCAAAACAGGAATTATTAGAAAACATACTGGCATCTAGTGATTAGAGGAGAGTGGACCCTAAATTGAAACCAGGAGACAAAATCACTGTGGACTTTTTCAGCAAACCACAGGATAGGATGCAATTTCAACCAAACTGAAATGAGCAAGACTTAAGAATGGAGGAAGATTAAAGATAACTCATTTAGGGACGTTCCAATGGTCCTGATTTGATACTTGATGGTCCATTAGAATCCTTGGAAAGTATAAAAGGAGAAAGGCATTGTTGCCAATTTCCACAGGGTCATCAGGCAGACACCTTCTGGCCTGCCTTCCTGGTGGCCATTCTGTGCGGATCTCCATCTTCTCAAGGATCCTCCTTAGAATCACAAAACGCTAGAAAGAGACGAGATTTCAAGATACTCCCATGCCACAGATGAGGAAACTGAAATCTAAATGGGGTGGGGCTTACCTGAGCCCACACACACACTAACTCCCTGGTATCACATGGGGAGCAGGTGTTCTGTCTTCTAACTCATCTTCTTCCTGCAGAGGTATGTTGACTTGACATACTTGAAATGTAATATTTCAAGGCTTCCTTTTTCCTTAAGTGAAAGTGAAAGTTGCTCAGTCATGTCCGACTCTTTGTGACCTCACGGACTATACAGTCCATGGAATTCTCTAGGCTAGAATACAAGAGTGTGGGTAGACTTTCCCTTCTCCAGGGGATCTTCCCAAGCCAGGGATCGAACCCAGGTCTCCCACATTGCAGGTGGATTCTTTACCAGCTGAACCACAAGGGAAGCCTTAATACCTGGTCAATCTTTTCTAAATGACCTATGTATAGTTTAAAAGAGTGTCTCTTCTCTAATTATTGGAGAAACTCTGTACTTGTTCATTGGTCAAGATTCTTAACTAAGTTTTTCATATCTTTTATACTTTTTCTAATTATTTTCTACTTGTAATATCAATAACCAGGAGGGATGTGCTGATGTCTTCAAATAGGATGGAGGATTTTTCTACTTATCTTGATATATTTTGCTCCACATGTGTTGTGGCTTAAAGTTTAAAAACAAATGAAGTTGCTATGATTTCTAAACTTACATTTTATCACGTGAACCTCTCTATTTTACCTTATTAATGTAGCTAACCAAGCTTTTTCTTACTTAATATTTGTCATATTTTCTCCACCATTTTCCTTTCAACCTTGTACTGTGTCTTTTGTAAATAGCATATACATTGATTAATAAAATCTAATCTAATTTTGTCTTTTCCTTGATAAATTTCATCCATTTATGTTTACTTGAATTATACACATACATAAGCTAGTTTCTGACATTTTGGTAGATTATATTAGCATGTCCCATTATTTATTTAAAAAATCTTTTATTATATTTTAAAAATCAGTACCCAGATCAATTTACAGAAGGTAAGAACTTAGCAGCCTCTCACATTCCTTAGCTCTCCATCCATACCCACCATATTGATGTTGTTTAAACTTTAAATCTCTGGATAAACTATGGATTATTATAGTTAAATTCCTATTTTTTAAGCCCTAACTTATTTTTTTGAAAGTGAAAGTGAAAGTTGCTCAGTTGTGTCTGACTCTTTGCGATCCAATGGACGATACAGTCCATGGAATTCTCCAGGCCAAAATACTGGAGTGAGTAGCCATTCCCTACTCCAGGGGATCTTCCCAACCCAGGGATTGAACCCAGGTCTCCCACATTGCAAGGAAGACTTATTTTTTAGGCAACTACAAATTTTACCAAGGTGTTTGATCCCTTTTCAGTGTGTGCCTTTGTGAGGAAAAATTTCTGAAGTATTGGATGCCAGGGAATATTTTTAACATGCCTTCATATATGAATGACAGTTTGGCTAGAAATTATATTTTGAATTCTAAATCCCTTTTCTTCAATACTCGATGCTACTTCATTATCTCCTTGCATCAGTGTTACTGCTGGAAAATAAAATCTTATATGATCTGTATTTTCCCTTTGGAAGTTTTAGAATTTTCGCTTTGAATCTCATTATGGTATATCCAGATATCATCCCCACCCCTCATTTCTCCTCTTCAACTAGAAGTTTTTCATCTTTTTTTTTTCTAATTCTGAGAAATGTACCTTCACTGTTGTTGTTCAGTCACTAAGCTGTGTCCACCTCTTTGCAACCCCATGAAGTGCAGCACGCCAGGCTTCCCTGTCCTTCACTAGCTCCCAGAGGCTGCTCAAACTCATGCCCACTGAGTCAGTGTTGCCATCCAACCATTTCATTCTCTGTCACCCCCTTCTCCTCCTGCCCTCAATCTTTGCCAGTATTAGAATATTTTCCAATGAGTTGGCTCATTACATCAGGTGGCCAAAGCAATGAAGCTTCAGCTTCAGCATCAGTCCTTCCAATGAATATTAAGTGTTGATTTCCTTTAGGATTGACTGGTTTGATCTTCTTGCAGTCCAAAGGACTCTCAAGAGTCTTCTCCAGCACCATAGCATCAAGTTAGACTGGTCTTATAGAGTTATAAAGTCAGCATTAGAAAAGCCTTTGGGGTCACTTAGTAACCAAAAGCATCAATTCTTTGGTACTCAGCCTTCTTACTGGCTTCCTTAGTGGCTCAGTTGGTAAAGAATCTGCTTGAGATGCAGGAGACCCAGGTTCGATCCCTGGGTTGGGAAGATCCTCTGGAGAAGGGAATGGCAACCCATTCCATTATTCTTGCCTGGAGAATTCCATGGACAGAGGAGCTGGGCTGGCTACAGTCCATGGTATCTCAAAGAATCAGACACAACTGTGAGATGAAGTTTCAGCCTTCTTTATGGTCCAACTGTCTCATCTGTATATGATTATTGGGAACAACATAGTTTTGACTATATGGACTTTTGTGGGCAAAGTGATGTCTCTACTTTGTAAAATGCTGTCTAGGTTTGTCATAGCTATTTGTTTTCAATGATTCGAGTCTCCATTGGGCAAACATGTTTTTCTAAGTAGGATCAGCAAAATGGGAATAAACTCTCTGAAAAGAATCTTGAGTGGTATCTATACTAATAACTTAAGATTCAGATAATTAAGACCTTTTCTTCCCTCACCTTGAAAACACATTGGCTGTGAGTACCTCTACTATTAAATGGCCATACTTAAACTTCTTCAAATAGTTTTTGCCCCTTTAGTTTTCCTGTCTCAGTCCCTGTGGCCAACTCTTGCTTCTAACATTCTGCTTCTCCTTGGAGGATCTTGTGTGTATAAAGTGTATACAAAGAAGGTACTAAAAGGTTCCATGTGGGAATCTGGAGTATTTCCAGTAAGTAATGAGTGTGGATTTAATGAAAAATTTTGCTTGCTCAGAGACTTCCTTGCTTCTTCCTGACATAATCAATAAAGAACTTAATTTGTGCATTTCAATAAAGGAAAATGATTTTTAAAGTTCTCTTAAATTTGTGTATGGTATCATCATCAGTGTGGATTGGTGTACAGTCATGGAACATTGATACAACTCTGGACTGGGAATCAGAAAACAGAGGATACCTAGTGAAGGGAAGTGGGGTGGTTACTAAGTGATCCCGAAGGCCTTTCTAATGCTGACTTTATAACTCTAGGAGACCAGTCTGACTTTCAATTCTGGCTTCCCCATTGTGTCATCATGTGAGTTTGTGTACAGTCTCTGTTTCTTCCATATAAGGTAATTATTTTGTAAATTTCTATGGTCCCTTCTAGCTCTGATAAATTTTCCCAGTTGGAGGGAAGCTGAGTCTCCTGTAGTTCTCTAATACTATGGGCGGGCAAAATATTTATGATAAGCTAGAAGGAAGTCAAAGTAATCAGCCTCTGCCCCAGGCTGTGCCTTCTGGTCCTGAACTACTTTGACTTCTCCTTTTCTAGGAATGTCAAACATGATCTTATGCAATTATTATACACCTGAGTCTTTAATATTAAATCTAAGACATACAATAACATCTGCTGACTTGATGCTAACCATCACACCAGTGTTTGCCATTCCAAGGTATAGTAAAGTGGTAAAATATATAAAGTGTTAGTCACTCAGTGGTACATGACTCTTTGCGACCCCATGAACTATAGCTCGCCAGGCTCCTCTATCCATGGGATTCTCCCAGCAAGAATACTGGAGTGGGTTGTCATTTCTTCTCCAAGATATCAACAAAGGGATCAAACCTGGGTCTCCTTCATTTTAGGTGGATTCCTTATTAGCAAATATTGTTAAAAATTTACCATCCTATCTTATGGCAGCAATTTTTTAAAAATTGCTTTATTTTATTCATGAGATAAATCAGAAATCATATTGAATGCACTGAGTTTTCCATCAGGAGTTGTTTTTATAACATAAAACTTTTAAGGAAAATGTTCAATATTATTAAGATTATCATTAATTTGTAGATAACTAGGAGAAATACTATTTAATACTGTCAAGTAAAGTTTCCACAGTTTTCTAGGTCAAATTTTTTCTCTCATCATACTTCAGTGTAAGAAAAATTCCTCAGTTCAGTGAAATTTCCTGGTGAGCTGAAAACTCTTTATTAAGTAGAACATGTTAAAAACAACAGCAAAAACCAGTGCTTTCTGGTTTAAGAGATGGCTTAATGTGTGCATTTCAGTAAAAAACATTCTTTTTTAAGTTTCATTTTAAATACAAAGATCATCATCTGTGTGGATCTCTGAGGAAGGATGGATATTTATTGATAGAATACTGATAGAAAGGAAAAAGGTATTTCTTCAAGCATTCGAAAGACTCCTTTGGAAGGAGAAAAAGATCAGGGATACTAAACTGATAGACCACAAGATGTTTTTGTAAGTTACAAGGTAAGCTTTCTGGTCCACATTGTTTGGGATGTCCAGTTGGTGGTGTAGTGTCAATAAGGGCAATATTTATGGAGGAAAAAGGGCCATGGCCCAGCTTATACATATTCACACTTGATGCTGCCTCAGGGAATGTTTGTGATTCACAAACTGCAAAAAACTTAGAAGTTGAGCCTTGCTCTAGAAAGACCTGGGCCAGACAGGGTGTACATAATTGCCCTAAAGTCTTTGGCCTTTTTGTCTCACCTTTTTTTATCTCATAGGTGCTAAGTCACTTCAGTTGTACCCAACTCTTTGGGACTGTATGGACTGTAAACCGTCAGGCTCCTATGTCCATGGGATTCTCCAGGCAAGAATACTGGAGTGGATTGCCATTCCCTTCTCCAGGGGATCTTCCCGACCCAGGGATTGAACCTGCATCTCTTATGTCTCCTGCATTGGTAGGTCAGTTCTTTACCGCTATGGCCACCTGGGAAACCTCTTTTGATCTCATATGTGTCTATAAACAATGGGTTGTCTTCAGTGCTTCTCAAAGGAAGCATTGTTGGCAGTTTGTAAATACAGCTCTTCCATGTGCTGACTGTTCTGTGTATTGCAAGGTGTTTACTATCTCCAGCTGTCTGCCCACAGAATGCTAGTGACCCCACCCCAGTTATTACAGCAGCTAAAAGTAACTCAGTGCTATTGGAATACCCCTCAGAGGGCTGGGACTTCCTCTAGCTGATTACCTTTGGCACTCAATGATCTCTGCAGTCTAGTTCATCTCAGAGAAGTGTGATTCTTCTCTATGTGTTATGCATTTTCACTGTATGGAGGAATACCCTACCAGGGGAAAGAACCCATTATATTTTGGCAGGCTTCTGAAGTGCCTTTCATTTTTCATGACTTGTATCCACTATCACTGCCATCTGGAAGATTTCTTTCATCTTGCTAGGCATAGGTGATTTCTCCTCTGGGCTACCCTAGACCCAACATATCCCTCTGTTATAGCTGTTGCCATATTGCTATCGTTACCTGAATTTGTTTTCTCCTTTGGCCCCCAGACATGAGCTCTTTGAGAACACAGATTGTGCCTTATTTATTCTCTATCTCTGGTAAACAACCTAACTCAGGCATACCCCAGGCACTCTATAAATGTTGCCAAATGAGTACATGGATGAGAGAATAGCGAAATTGAATCCATTGCATTTTCACATGAATATTTTCTCTCCAAAGGGATTTTCATTGTATTTTCAGTTTAATGAACAGAAATGCAGAGGTAAGAGATTAAGTCAGGTTGATGAAAACAATAACAAAAATAAATAACCTTAAGAGAAAGTCAGAATCATAATTATAAATATCATTTCCTAAGATCTTCCTATGTGCTGGACACTGTTTAAGTACTTCATTCACCTTATTTCACTTAATCCTTAAACAGGACTGAGATTGGGGTAAGGCAAGTGAGATTCCTAAGTCTTCGCTTATTTTTCTATTGAGTTGTTTGTATTTTTATACTTTGATTTTTAGAACTTCTTTATTTTGAATAATACTGCTATGAACATAGGAGTGTGGATATCACTTTGAGACAGTGGTTTTGTTTCTTTGCAAAATGTGATTATTGGATATTGCCCTAGTTCTATTTTCAGTTTTTTAGCAACTTCCATACTGTTTTCCATAGTGTCTATGCCAGTTTGTAATCCCACCCACAATACTCAAAGATTTGTTTTCTCTTTCATTTCAGTTCAGTCACTCAGTCGTGTCCAACTCTCTGTGACCCCATGGACTGCAGCACACCAGGATTTCCTGTCTTTCACCAACTCCTGGAGCTTGTTCAAACTTGTCCATCAAGTCAGTGATGCCATCCAACCATCTTATCCTCTGTCATCCCCTTCTCCTCCTGCCTTCAGTCTTTCCCAGCATCAGGGTCTTTTCCAAGGAGTCAGTTCTTCACATTAGGTGGCCAAAGTATTACAGCTTCAGCTTCAACCTCAGTCCTTCCAATGAATATTCAGGACTGATTTCCTTTAGGATTAACTGGTTGGATCTCCTTGCAGTCCAAGGGAATCTCAAGAGTCTTCTCCAATACCACAGTTCAAAAGCATCAATTTGTTGCCACTCAACTTTCTTTAAGGTCCAACTCTCACATGCATATGTAACTACTGAAAAAGCCATAGCTTTGACTAGTTGGAATTTTGTTGGTAAAGTAATGTCTCTGCTTTTTAATATGCTGTCTAGGTTTGTCATAGCTTTTCTTCCAAGGGGCAAGTGTCTTTTAATTTCTTAGCTGCAGTCACCATCTGCAGGGATTCTGGAGCCCAAGAAAATAAAGTCTGCCACTATTTCCATTGTTTCCCCATGTATTCACCATGAAGTGATGAGACTGGATACCATGATCTTAGTTTTCTGAATGTTGAGTTTTAAGCCAGCTTTTTCACTCTCCTCTCACTTTCATTAAGAAGCTCTTTAGTTCCTCTTCTCTTTCTGTCATAAGTGTGGTGTCATCTGCGTATCTAAGGTTATTAATATTTCTCCTGACAATCTTGATTCCAGCTTGTGCTTCATCCAACATGGCATTTCACATGATATACTCTAAATAGAAGTTAAATAAACAGTGTGACAATATATAGCATTTTCTCTGTAGTTTCACCAATACTTGTTCTCTTTTCTGGTTTTATTAAAGCCATTCTGAACTGGTGTGAGGTGATTTCATTGTGGTCTTGATTTGCATTTCCCTGATATCAGTGATGTTGAGAACACTTTCATGTACCTGTTGATCATCTGTGGTCTTTGGAAAAATGTCTATTTAGGTCCTCTGCCCATTTTCAAGTGGATTATTTGTGGGGAGTTTTTCCTTGGTATTGAGTTGTATGAGTCCCTTATATATCATATATATGATTTGTACATGTTTTCTTAGGCTGCATCTTCATTTTATTTGTTGTTTCTTTTGCTATGCAGAAGCTGTTTAGTTTGATGTAGTTTTAGTTGTTTATTTTTGCTTTTGGTATCATAACAAAAAAAAATATTTGCCAAGACTAATGTAAGTAATGTTTCCCTATATTTTCTTTTTGGAGTTTATGGTTTCAGACATCACATTTAAGTCTTTAATCCTTTGAGTTGATTTTTGTAAGTGGAGTGAAATAGGAATTCAATTTCATTCTTTTGTGTGTGGATATCCAGATTTCTCAATACTATTTATTAAAAGGGTTATCTTTTCCTCACTGAGTATTCTTGGATCCCTGTCAAATATTAACTGACATAAGTTTATATCTAGGTTCTAAATTCTGTTTCATTGGTCCCTGTGTTTATTTTTGTGCTAATGCATATTATTTTTATTACTATAGCTTTGTAATATAGTTTGAAAACAGGAAGTGTACAGCCTACAGCTTTATTCTTCTTTTGTCATTATTGCCTTGGCTCTTCAAGGTATTGTGTGGTGGTGTTCAAATATTAGGACTGCTTTTTTCTGTTTCTGGGAAATTGCCATCAGACTTTTGACAGAAATTGCATTGATTTTAAATATGGCTTTGGTGATATGGACATTTTTAACAATATTAATTCCCCACATTAGTCAACTGGGGGAGTCCAGAGATGAGACCACTGCAGCAGCTCATGGGTGGGCTTTCTGGTAGATTCTGTGAAGCAGTTAGCTGGGTCTTCATCCCACTGATGTCCTCTGAGAGTTCTGGCTACTCTTCTCCCAGACACTTTCCTGCCCCCAGTCAGGCAACTTACCTCAGTATTTTGGGTGGGGTTAGAAAAAAGTGGTCACTTTGGGGACATCCCACATAGCTGGGGAAGCTGGACAGTCACTCACACTATCACTTTCCTCTGTGGGAGAAATCATGAACCAGGAAAATCTCTTTTGGCACTGAGGTAGGCTACCTTGGTTGGGGGTGGTGTTGATTGATTCAGGTGAAGGGAAACTTTCTTACCCACTTCAATATGTCATATCTCAGGATTTTATTTATTTTTTTCTCCAGTGATGTGCTGGAACTTCTCCACTGGACTCCAGGATTTCCACAAAGGCACTATTGTTCATAAGTGATTGTCTAAATTGCTGTTCTTTGGTTGGGCGGGGAAGTAGGGTGTAAATAATAGAAAACCTTCCTTTGACATTTTATCCCCCAAATGGGATGATTTCTGAAAAATAAAAGATTTCTGTAAACAGAATTTTTATATTTTAGTGTAGTCAAATTGATCCATCTTATTTTATAGTTAACATTGTACTGTCTTATTTAAGAAATTTTTATCTGTGCCAAGGTCAAATATGTTTTCTTTTATAGTTTCTTCCAAAAATTGTACAATTTTGTTGTTGACATTTGGGTCCAAAAGCAGTTGATGTTTTTGTATCTTGTGAAGTAGAATCCATTTAATTTTTCTGGGTAAAAAATAAAATTTCAGACCCATTTTCCCTCCTTTCCACTCTGATTGTTTCATCATCTGTGAGCAATCTCTATGTAAGTGGATCTGTTTCTGCGCTTTCAGTTTATCCCCTTAATGGACCTTATTTTCTATATAAAATTTAGAGTCACAATGATGAAATACTAGTAGCTGATGCAAAAGGAGCATTTACAACTATTAAGAATCAATCAAGCATTGTAGTGGGGAACTTACTTGCATTTTATGGTTTAATCTTGGCAACGTTCTCTGATTTATACATCATTATCCAAACATCACATATGAGGAAACTAAAGTTCAAGAAGATGGTGTGATTTACTTAATCTGAATCAGTTTGGAAGTGATGGAGGCCAGAATATGAAGCCAAATTCTGTGTTCTTTCTGTTATACTATATTGTTTCCCTAAATCACCCAAATTAAATTAATTCACAACTTTAAGAATTGGAGTGGGAGTAAGATCAATGTAAGAATAATTATATAATTTAATGTAGGCTTTTCTTCTAGATGGAAGACAGATTTTGGAACACAGCATGAACATGAAATATGTAAGCATTGTTTTTGGCATTCAAATAATGGGCTTTGGGCCACAGACTCATTCTGCCATGCACCAACTGGTTGGGGGGGGGTTAGGTCACATACCACCACGTCTTACTGTTATTGATTGAGAGAGGGAGTAAGGAGGAGCCTGTGGCAACATGCTGAAATAAAAGAATAGCATCCAGAAATATTGCAGTCTTATTCTGGTTTTGCTGTTTTACTTGTTGAATATACTTGCAAGGGGCTTCCCAGGTAGCACAGTGGTAAAGAATCCACCTGCCAAAGCAGGAGACGTGGCTTTGATCCCTGGGTAGGGAAGATCCCCTGCAGGAGGAAATGGCAACTCATTCTGGTATTCTTGCCTGGAGAATCCCATGGACAGAGGAGCCTGGCAGGCTACAGTCCATGGGATTACAAAGAGTCAGACATGACTGAGCACAGCATACTTGCAAACTTTCTTTCCTTCTCTGAGCTTTAAGTGCTACAACTGCAAACTAGGGAAAATAAATCCACCTCTTATGACTATCATCAGAACTAGAAATATCTACTAAATATCTGGCATAGTGATCAACACATGTCAGGCAATTCCTCGGTAACAGTTATTTTTTTCCCCTTGCCTGCTCTTAACCTACTTTTCACCTCTACTAATTTCCCCCAAATACTCTTCCCTGTGGGGACATTTCTTTTGTCAGGAATAAAGTTCAGCTCTCCCGGGGACCCAGACCAATGAGAAAAGGCCTTACCACTCTGACCACGAAAAGAAATCAAATCTTTGTCATCACTCGCAGGTCAGGGAGAACACTGCAGCTTCTGAGTACGGTCTTTAGCTATATCATGTTAACTTTCACTCCTCCAATCTTGCCTATTTCAGAAGAAGATTAAGTTATAAAATGTCAGAAAGGAGGGAGTTATCTGGGGGTCCACTAACAGCCCACTTACTGTGCTGAGCCAAAGACCCATAAAAGCGAGGGAGTCCCTGGGGCCACACGGTGACCCACAGTAGACCTCTTACCTACCCAGCTGCCACTGCTGCCATAAGCCATCTTGCAACACCCTACTGAAAATTTGGCAACCACCTTTTGTTAAGAATCAGCTACTCCCGCTCATTTACAATCTGGATACTACCTTGTCTTATAGTTTCAAGCAAAACTGTTACTAAAAGATTCAACAACTTAGAACAGTAACTGCATACTCGAAATAATAGTCAATATATACAAAGCACTTTTCAGAAACAATAGGTGGCTAGGTCCATGTCCTGACCAAGCAGATCTCTCTGCTCCATCTAAATTACCTGGTAACAATTTATTATTAACCGTAGTATAGGGTAAGGTTTGTAGCTCTTTGTACTCCCTATTCCCAGGCAGGGGATTCCATCTCTGTGTCTTTCACATAAGTAATCTTCCTCAGCACAACGTCAGGGATTGGGTAACGGAGATGGGAACCACTCATTTGTACTATGCTGAGAATGGCATCTTTAGGAGCTGGGCAGTGCGGTACTCACTCCACCACACAAAGTAGTCATGCCTGTCCTGGACTTCCACATTTACCCTGAAAGCCAGTAGTTCTTGGCTGCTCCTGCGAGTTTCCGGTTCTGGAGCTCAATCAGATTACAGTTCAGCTCTCTAGTGATGTGTCTCCACCATTTATGGCTCATGGAACTGACTGCTTTTTTATATATATTTAAAATTATTGATTTACTGGGATAAGTGTCTGGAGTGCAAGAAAGGGATGAGGTGGTATTTGGGAAGTCAAAGCCCCATCTTGACTGGAAGCCAGCTTTAATAGTAAACATTTTCAAACAGCTTAAATAGTCAACATAGTTAACATGGCTAAACAAATTATATTACTTTCATAGTATGGATTTTATGTAGCCTTTCAAAGTTACATTTTTGAGATAAATGTAATAGCATTTGAGAATTCTAACATTATAATGTTAACTGAAAAAATAAGATTTTTACACTATATACATACTTAATATCAAATAAGTAAAATAGGCATATAAAAAGAATGAAGGAACTAAGGTAAAACAATAAATACTGTTTTCTGGATGGTGTTGCTATGAGTTGTTAAATTGCTAAAGAGATACTTTTATAAGCTTTAAAGTTTTTAAATAATGGATATGCATAATACTAATTAGCAGAAATCCATGACTAGTATAATAAAAGTTCATTCACTGAATTGGGCTTCGCTTGAGGAGGCAGCTTGAGAATACACTTCTATGTGTCTCTCCTTTCTGTGCCCAAATCTAGGGACTCCCAGACTCAAACCTAGGGACTCCCAGTTGGATGGGATGGCCCTCAGGCCCCTAGGACCTTCATTCTCATGGTGATGGCCCACACTGGTCCTCCTCTTGTTAACATTATGCATCTATATGCTGCATGACCAGCAGCTCATCTGCCCTGTTAAGGAAGCCCAGGGTTGACTTCCTGGAAGTCCTTCATTGGAAGGAAATCCTTCATTCATTCCAAATATTCATTGGAAGGATTGATGCTAAAGTTGAGGCTCCAATACTCTGGCCACCGGACGAGAAGAGTGAACTCATTGGAAAAGATCCTGATAATGAGAAAGACTGAGGGCAGGAGGAGAAGGGGATGATAGAGGATGAGACAGTTGGATGGCATCACCAACTCAGTGGACATGAGATTGAGCAAACTTTGGGAGATGGTGAAGGACAGGGAAGCCTGGAGCGTTGCTGTTTATGGGGTTGCAAACAGTCAGACACGACTGAGCAACAGAGCAACAACCACAAAAGGAAGCCCAGTATCGTCTCAACCATTACAACAGCTTATAAGTGGTTCAAACTATCACGTAATAGACACCTAGGAGCTACTGCATACATCAGGTGTCTCATACATCTTCTCTAAAATCTTAACCTGCTTAGTTACAGTTCTGCCTCTTCCCAGGATGAAGATAGCATGGAAAAGTAAAAAGAAGTAGCTTGATAAGGTCATAGGACTCTGTGTAGTTTTGTTTTTCCTTTAAAAATTTTTCTTTTTGTTATTAAAATGTTTGGGGCCGTGAAATAAGATTTAGCATGAGTTCTTTGATTCTTTTGGTTCCCCCATAGTTGAGTCTGTGGTCAAGAGTTCCTAAGAACCCAGGCTCAAATACTGGTCTCTTCAGCCCAGGGTGGCCTTAGCAAATCACTTTGCCTTTCCAAGTCTCACATCCTTAGTTGCAAAAGGGCAATAACCATCCTGGTTTTGAAGGGTCACTATGAGTTTCTGTCACCTAGGTAAAGCCCCTTTCCCATAGCAGTTAATCAATGAGAACATTCTTTCCTTCCACCTCCCATTATAAATCCAGGTGGGTTTACAGAGTAAGTCCACATTGAGTTCCCTCAACAGAGTCTTTGCTACCGCTGAAAGGCTTCCAGCCAGAATTCCAGAGTGGCTTTATCTAGATGAGCAGACACTCTTCTTATTAACGTAGCCTCCTTTGAGGATGTACACTGCAGAGAATTCAAGAGCTAGGGTTGTGTGTTGCTCTGTCCTGAGGTACTTTCCTCAGGACTATGCAGTCACCTTTTTTATTTCTCAGACACCTCTGCCACTTCCTTTCATCTCAGGGCCCAGTAGAAGAGAGTTTGATTGGACCTGTCAGCATCTCTAAGGAGGCCACTTGAAAGTCATTTGAAGAATTCCCACACTCAGGAGCATCCCAGAGCAACTGGGAAGATCCAGGCAGCCTTGGAATTCATGGCCATGTCTTTCCCCAGATTTCTGGCTTTTTAATGAAAACGGGCCTGGTCTCTGTGGAATTGTCAAATGGTTTTTTTCATATATGGGTTAGTGGTCTTGCAACTAATCAAAGTAGTAGAAAATCCCACACAGACTAATTGGATAGGAGGTTCTTTTTCTGCGTAAAGCATTGTTATCATTAGTTATAATGTTGATAAATATAGAATATGTGGAAAATAATATCAAGTACCATGACACTAGTGGTAAAGGACTCAGAAGACAGAAGAGATGCAGGTTTGATACATGGGTCTGAAAGATTCCCCAAAGGAGGGCATGACAACCTACTCCAGTATTCTTGCCTGGAGAATCCCATGAACAAAGAAGTCTGGAAGGCTACAATCCGTAGACTAAGTGTTGGACACGACTGAAGGGACTTAGCATGCACGCATCAAATTCTTAATATGTCCAAGGACGCTGGTAGATGCGTTACCTACCTGATATTGACCTTCTACAAGATACATATCACTACTCTGCAAGGTAAAAATTACATGCCCCATCTATAGATGGGAAATAAGGTTCACAGAGGTTAAATGACTCCAAAAGTCAACTTGACAGAGGAGCCCAGATGAAAATTTAGGTCTTTTTTATTTCAAATTCCATGCTCCTAAAAAATGAATCTAACTGCTTCTCCATAAACAGAAAGATAGTTTGAAGGAGGAGAAATATAGGGAGTCTCTAATATTAAGAGCCAAGATATGGGGAGAAAAAAGTTTCTCTGGACTGATGTTGAGTTAAAAGGTTCTTGCTGGTATGAGCCACAGTTAAACCAGTACCAATTAGAGTCAAGTGTAATGAAAAATAAATACAGCTGAGCTGTTAGACCGGCTGCTATGGTCCAGCATCTGTCAGCACTTCTATTATATGCTGAGTTTTTTCAAGGAATTATAAGAGCTGTAAAAATGTGTGCTATGGTGAAACTTGGCAGAAAAAAAAAACTTTCCATTTAAAGAGCTTTTCAAATATATTTTCTAAAGTTTTAAAAAATTAGGTTTGACACTTTAGTCATGAAGTTAGCAACCATTTAAATACCCAACACATTTTAGTCAACTGCTGGGATGAAAAAGTACTCAACATCGGGACACATGCCTCTATGGGGCTTTCCTCTGCCTCCACTGGGGGCTTCTGCCTTGGTACTTTCATCTTTGGTGCTCTCGTTTATCTCTGCAGTAGCTGGAAATATATGCCAGGAGCAGCCTCAGTGTTCCAGGAGACAGAAGATGAGGCTGTGTGGGCATGCGTGCTAAGTTGCTTCAGTAGTGTTTGACCCTTTGTAACTCCCTAATAGTAGCCTGCCAGGCTTTTTTGTCCATGGAATTTTCCAGGCGAGAATACTGAAGCCAGTTGCCCTTTCTTCCTCCAGGGGATCTTCCCGACCCAGGGATTGAACCCATGTCTCTTCCATCTCCTGCATTGGCAGACAGGTTGTTTGCCACTAGTGCTACCTGGGAAGGTCAAGAAGGACATGAAGACCCAGTAAAGACCCTGGTTCCTAATGCTGGAGAGCAGTTTTATCTGATGCACTGAAATGTTCATCAGAAACCCTATCTAGACCAGAACTCAGCTTCGTTGAAGTGATCCTAGGCTGGAGACTAACAAGCATCTTGGTGAGGGTTTGACAAAGAGGCTGGAGTTAAGGATGTGGCTTAAGAAAATGTAGGTGCTTATACAGTCTAGTTGCAGAAAAGGGAGAGTCAGAAGGTCTTGTTCTGATTTCAATTACTTAGAAGCACTCTAGGCTTGAAGATAGAAGATCATGGGGCCTTAGTATAAATATTTGTGTTCCCAGAAATTTTTATGTTGAAATTCTACTCAGAAAAGTGGTATTAGTAGTTGGAACCTGGGAAGGTGATTAGGTTATGAGGGTGGAGTCCTTATGAATGGATTAGTGCCCTTCTAAGAGACCCCACCCATCACTTCATGGGAAGTGGATGGGGAAACAGTGAAAACAGTGTCAGACTTTATTTTGGGGGGCTCCAAAATCACTGCAGATGGTGATTGAAGCCATGAAATTAAAAGACGCTTACTTCTTGGAAGGAAAGTTATTACCAAACTAGATAGCATATTAAAAATCAGAGACATTACTTTGCTAACAAAGGTCTGTCTAGTCAAGGCTATGGTTTTTTCAGTAGTCATGCATGGATGTGAAAGTTGGACTGTGAAGAAAGCTGAGTGCCGAAAAATTAATGCTTTTGAACTGTGGTGTTGGAAAAGACTCTTGAGAGTCCCTTGGACTGCAAGGAGATCCAACCAGTCCATCCTAAAGGAGATCAGTCCTGGGTGTTCATTGGAAGGACTGATGCTGAAGCTGAAACTCCAATACTTTGGCCACCTCATGCGAAGCGTTGACTCATTGGAAAAGACCCTGATGCTGGGAGGGATTAGGGGCAGGAGGAGAAGGGGATGACAGAGGATGAGATGGCTGGATGGCATCACTGACTCGATGGACATGTGTTTGAGTAAACTCCAGGAGTCGGTGACAGACAGGGAGGCCTGGCGTGCTGCGATATATGGGGTCACAAAGAGTCAGACACGACTGAGCGACTGAACTGAACTAAACTGAAGAGACCCCACAGAGCCCCCTAGCACCTTCCACCCTGTGAGGACGCGACCAGAAGTCTGCAACCAGAAGAGGACCCTCAGCTGACCCTCTGATCTCAGACTTCTGACTTCCAGGCTATGAGAATTAAATTGTTGTTGTTTATAAGCCACTCAATCTGTGGTGTCTGGTTAGAGCAACTGGAAGGACTGTGACACATAGGGTGGCCTCTAGCTCTGTCATCACCCTATTTTATGACAATGTGCATGCTGCCTAATCACTCTGAACTTTAGTCAATATAATTCTCAACAGAAGTTATCATCTTTCTATAAATCTCAGCTGTATGGGATAAAAGGAGAATGTGTATAGAATTACTCTGTAAACTTTAAAGAGCCATGCAGATGTAATGAATGATAATCATAATGAAGCATTTGTTATCTTTTCCTAAGTTATTTTCCCAATAGCCAGACATTTTGAAGAAGAGAAACAAGGATAAGACCTGTTTTCTGCAACTAAAACCCTAAACAACAGTTGGGCCAAAGGGTATATTGACTGATGCCACAATGAAGGCAGATGGGGTTAAAGCCAGGACAGAGTGGGCTGAAAAGTAGCAGTCTACCCCTAGTTTCACCAGGAAAGTTCTGGGAAAAGAGTTCCTGTTAAATGCCACCCAAGAGCTTCAATTATCCACAATTTAATGGTCTTGGTGTCTCTTGTTTTAAGTTCACAACTTGTGCCATAGTCCGGCCTCAGATCATGCTTCTGCATAAATCAGATGGGGAGAGACCCACGGAAGTACAAGATACAGGTCAAGAACAGGGTCTCACTGTGGAGCTTATTAAAATGCAGAGACTCTGTCCTTCCCACCCTCTAGGCAATGGCCCTGGAATCTGACTTTCCAAGAAACTCTTCAGAGTGTTCTGTTAGAAGTGGGCTACACTTCGAGAATCACTGAATTTAGACTTCTCTGAAATGGCCACATGAACCCAAATGTCAGAGCTACATCTTTAATACAGTGTCCTCAGTTTCAGTTCAGTTCAGTTGCTCAGTTGTGTCCAACTCTTTGAGACCCCATGGACTGCAGCACACCAGGCCTCCCTGTCTATCGCCAACTCCCAGAGTTTACTCTAACTCATGTCCAGTGAGTCGGTGATGCCATCCAACCATTTCATCCTCTGTTGTCCCCTCTCCTGCCTTCAATCTTTCCCAGCATCATGGTCTTTTCCAATGAGTCAGTTCTTCACATGAGGTGGCCAAAGTATTGGATTTTCAGCTTCAACATCAGTCCTTCCAATGAATATTCAGGACTGATCTCCTTTAGGATGGGCTGGCTGGATCTCTTTGTAGTCCAAGGCACTCTCAATAGTCTTCTCCAACTCCACAGTCCAAAAGCATCAATTCTTCGGCACTCAACTTTCTTTATGGTCCAACTCACATCCATACATGACCACTGGAAAAACTATAGCCTTGACTGGATGGACATTTATTGGCAAAGTGATGTCTCTGCTTTTTAATATGCTGTCTAGGTTTACTGTCCTCAGTTTACTGCTGAGAAAATCTATAAACGGGAGCAGTCAGTGTTCACTGGGCACACAGTCTGCGTCAATGCTGTGCTGGCATCAACCTCGGTGACCTCATTTAGTGTTCACAATATGTTGGAATCCTCCCACTTAAGGCATTTAGATGTATCCTGACTTGGGATCAAGGCACTAGCCTGCCTCTCTGCTCTAGCACCTACTGGCTGACGTAATAAAAAGTAAAAGCAAGGAGACTGGAGCCACTGCACTTTCTGTGTTCCATTACGGTGGGGTTGTAAGAATCACCTTGCAATCATTTAACTTTGGGGATGACTTCCTCTCCCACCCTTCAGGGAATACTTTAATGACTACCTCTGTCTTCAAGCTCCTTATATTACTCCAGCCTTTCACTCTCAAATTAAAAAAAAAAAAATCCAGCTATACTTCTATTCTTCATTCCATTTCTTCTTTAAGAAAATTGTCAGCATAAGTCACAACCTCCCTCAACTTCCCATCTGCCAGTCACGGATTTGTCTACACCCATCCCCTCTCCAAGTCCTCTTCTCTTGTCTCTGAGACTGGGCCCCCTTTTCTACTATGTAAGGACGTCTCCCTCTCAGCCTTTGACTTGTGTCTTCTCACCATGTTGGTTTGTTAATTTCCCCTTGCTCCCATCTGTGTCTTCAATCATCTTTACATCTCTGCCTTCTCAGATTCTCAACATGTTCAAGCCTCTTCTGTACTAAAACATAACTTCTCTTGATACTCTTTCCCCCTTCTATTCACTATGCAGTCTTGCTTCTTCACCTCCCAAACAAATTTCTTGAAAGAACAGTCCATTCTCTCTCCATTCCTGCCTCTTGTCACCCTCCTTATTTAACTTATATGCAGAGTACATCATGAGAAACACTGGGCTGGATGAAACACAAGCTGGAATCAAGACTGCTGGGAGAAATATCAATAACCTCAGATATGCAGATGACACCACCCTTATGGCAAAAAGTGTAGAACTAAAGAGCCTCTTGATGAAAGTGAAAGAGGAGAGTGAAAAAGTTGGCTTAAAGCTCAACATTCAGAAAACTAAGACAATGGCATCTGGTCCCATCATTTCGTGGCAAATAGATGGGGAAACAGTGGCTGACTTTATCTTTTGGGGGTACAAAATCACTGCAGATGGTGACTACAGCCATGAAATTAAAAGACACTTACTCCTTGGAAGGAAAGTTATGACCAACCTAGATAGCATATTAAAAAGTAGAGACATTACTTTGCCAACAAAGGTCCATCTGGTCAAGGCTATGGTTTTTCCAGTGATCATGTATGGATGTGAGAGTTGGGCTGTGAAGAAATCTGAGCACTGAAGAATTGATGCTTTTGAACTGTGGTGTTGGAGAAGACTCTTGAGAGTTCCTTGGATTGCAAGAAGATCCAACCAGTCCATCCTGAAGGAAATCAGTCCTGAATATTCATTGGAGGACTGATGTTGAAGCTGACACTCCAATACTTTGGCCACCTGATGTGAAGAGTTGACTCATTTGAAAAGACCCTGATGCTGGGAAAGATTGAGGGCAGGAGGAGAAGGGGACAACAGAGGATAAGATGATTGGATGGTCAATGGACTTGGGTTTCGGTAGACTCTGGGAGTTGGTGATGGACAGGGAGGCCTGGCGTGCTGCAGTCCATGGGGTCGCAAAGAGTGGGACATGACTGAGCAACTGAACTGAACTGAACTCAACTGAATAACTACTCAGCCCATTTGAGTCTCACTTCTAGTCACTTTCCTTCAGTAAACTCCATTTTACTAAGGTTAGCAGTGATTCACTTTTGTCCAAATCCAGTGAATATTTTTCTTCATTTGTAAGACAGAGATATTTATTTCACAAGGTCCTTTTAAGAATTAATGTATAATTGTATAGGAATTACTGCTTGATACACAGCTTGGCACAGAATAAGCATTTAATTAATGATTTCCTTTCTCCTCCTTCTCATTATTATTGTTGTTCAGTTCAGTTCAGTCACTCAGTCAAGTCCAACTCTTTGCGACCCATGAACGCCAGGCCTCCCTGTCTATCAGCAACTCCCGGAGTTCACCCAAACCCACGTCCATTGAGTCAGTGATGCCATCCAACCATCTCATCCTCTTTTGTCCCCTTCTCCTCCCACCTTCAATCTTTCCCAGCATCAAGGTCTTTTCCAAAGAGTCAGTTCTTTGCATCAGGTGGCCAAAGTGTTGGAGTTTCAACTTCAAAATTAGTCCTTCCAATGAATATTCAGGACTGATTTCTTTTAGGATGACTGATTGGATTTCCTTGCTGTCCAAGGGACTCTGAAGAGTCTTCTCCAACACCACAGTTCAAAAGCATCAATTACTTGACGCTCAGCTTTAACTCATAAATTACATGATATCATATTGTCTTACCCATCATCCTCTGACTTTTCTTCCCCCCTCCCCCCACACAGGCCTTTCTTCTCTTTTTCCAAAGATTGAAGTTTCCTAGGAGTAGAACTTTGTCTTCTTTCTCATCTCACTCTTCGTGCCCCCCCCCACCCCCCGGTGACCTCCTACATCCTCATCCTCTCAGTTGCCATCTACATGCTCAATAAATCTCATGTTTTTCTTACAGCTGAGACCTGCTTTGAGCCAGACATGTGGACAGGGCATGTCAGAGATGCTCACAACCTGGCTGACCTCACTAAAGCTGCAGCCAGCTCCTCACTTTGTAGAAAAGCCTGGGAAACAGAAGCCATGACTCCAACAGGATAGCATGTGTGTGTGTGTGTGTGTGTGTGTGTGTGTTTGTGTGTGTGTGTGTGTATCTGTGTATGTCTCTGTGTGTGTGTCTGTGAGGGGAAGCTCTAGGCTCTCCTGCCTTCTGTTAGAGATGGAGCACACTTGTCACAAAGGGACCTTGATCATGACTGCCAAATGGCATGTAGCCACGTAGAGAGAATGGAAAGACTGGGGGAGAGGGTGCTGAGGGGCAGTCTGAGCCAGCATCAGGCAGAGACGATTAAGAGAACTTTCCCAAAGACATGAAGGGCCTTGGACCCTATCTGTCAGACATCATCACAGAGACCAAATGGAATTTCAAAGCCTAAGAGACGAAGTGAAAGTGTGTTTCCAAGTTCAATTCACAATGCAAATATCTTCTATGCTTAGCTTTCATCTTTCCATAAATGTGGGCAGGATGTTGGCACAGAAAAATGCCACCTCCCCAAATCTGACATAGCACAAACATGTAAATGCTCAGATTCTGGATTTAGACAGATCTAGGTTCAGACTTTGGCTCCCTTTGCTCAATGAATGCCTGTTAAATTGTTTAGCTTTTCTGAGCCTCCATCATCTGTAAGATGATGAAAACACTTGCTTCAAAGAGTTTACTGCTCATTAACTGAACATTTATTGAGAGCCTAGGATGTGCACAGTGACTCAGAGGTGTCCTTGCTCTCGTGGTCCTCAGAGAACAGAAGAGGACATGGGCACAGGCAAGACAGAGGAGCCGGGTTGGCTCCGATGGATATGGGAGAGAGAGGGCAAGGACTGTGCCCAGGCTCCTGGCTTTGGAAACTGGGAAGATGATGGGATCATTCGGGGAGAGAAACAGGCTTAGCGCAGGGACTATGTCAGCTCAGTTCTGACCATAGGATGTGAGGAGTCTGTGGCGCATCCAGGTAGAGATGCTGAGTGTGCAAGCAGCACAATGCACCCAAATTCCAAGGAGAAACTCTGCAGTTAGAAACAAATCGTTGCAGTGCAGTCCTTAGCACAAAGATGATCAGTGATGCCCCAGAGTGGATACTAAAGCTCAGAAAGAGCATATTCAAAAGGTCATGTGAACTCCCCAAAACACTGCCATCTGAACAAGCACAAATAGAGGAGGAGTCATAAGAAGGGTCATCACATAGGTGAGAGATGGGGAACTGGAGATTATGGGAATATAGGAACAGAAGCAAGAAGGTCAGGAGTTCTAAACACATTCAAGGAAGGGAAGATGATGAAACACATCCAATGGACACAACAAAATATTCCTGGTGACTCCAGCAAGAGTCAATTCAAAGAAGTAACAACGCTGAAAGGCTTTGCCTTTGCCAAGAGAGTTCAACATCTCATAGGGCCTGAGGGAGACTGGAAGGCCTAGAGAGGTTGGTAAGCGAGTAGATAACCTGACAAGACATTGCAGTATTTTCTTTCTGGTGGTTTCTAATTTGTATTTGGCACCATGAGTGACCTATGCACATAGCCGGGACAAGCTCGTGTGGTGGTGGGTCTGGGGTAGTGAGGGGCGTTTAACACGGACTCTGGAGAGAGGCACCAGCCAGGCACTGGAAGTGTGCAAGGACTTCTGCCAGCATCGCAGACTACCAGAAGGAGGCTACAGTTGGCAGTGAGGGCAGCCTGCGTTTTCTGTATTCTGGCAATGCCTCCTGGGTATGGGTGCCAAGACCATGGCTGGCCAGCTGGAGTCAGGGTTTTGATGTTTCCAGGAGAATCTGAAGAAAGAACAACTGAACTCGGGATAAGATGATGGATAAGGGGAAACTAAAGGGGTTAAGAAATAAGAGGTCTCAGTGAAACCAGATAAGTGAGCCGATGAAGTAGGGGGAGGAACCAAGAAAAAGCTGAAAGGATTTAGGAGACAGTGGACAGAGACGGGCCATCTGCATTCACAGTTTCAGAGCTGGCACAGTTCCAGGTAACAGCGGGTTTCCAGGTGACGTCAAGAGAATGGATGGCTGAACTGGGGTAGGAGGCAAGGTGACAGGAAGTGGGCTGATCAAGGAACCAAAAGGTCATGTGTAGCTGAGGTCATTCAGGATGAGAGCTGCAATGAGGGTGGAGAGAAAAACCGTGAGATTTGGGAGTCAGGATCTACAGGGGAAGGAGATTGTTCGGGAAAGTCACTATTTATCATCCAAGGACGAGATGAGCCTGTGTTCATTTGATGGGGGCTATGCCTCATCCCTTCGGTAGCTTAGCTGTGTGCCAATCTTCACGTTTCTTGCAGTGCTGGATGAACCAGATTCTTTCCATAGCCCCTGATTGTGCTGGTGCTGGAGAAGGGAACAGCTGCCTACTCCAGTATTCTGGCCTGGAGAATTCCACTGACTATATAATCCATGGGGTTGCAAAGAGTCAGACGCGACTGAACAACTTTCACTTTCACTTGGGCTGATCACATCATCTACTGTCCAGGCACAGCCCATGAAACCTTCAGTCCATCCATCCAGGGAGCCCTCAACAGAGTCTTGTGTGGTTGGGAATCACTGTCCCCTGTTTGACCAGGGCGGAGGGACAGGATGGCTCACCAAAGGCTACTACTTGGCCTTCAAGGGAGGTTTGGTTTAGACACAGAATGAGCCTGGCCCTTGAAAACATGTTGGGGACTTGTTCCTGGAGACACTGGGCAGCAGAAAATGAGATGGAGCATTTCAAGGCCTTCAAACGGAGTTCCATTGCCTGGACCCACCCTGGAAGTCCATCCCCAGGTATGGCTTCTCTGTACACAGACCCCAGGCCTGGGCCTGGTTGGTGGGTGGATTCTGACAGAGGCCTCAGTCGCTCACAGATGGGGCTTAAAGTTCAAGTGATAACTGGATGGTGACTGTTTGTCTCTGGCCAACACTCGGCACAAAAAAGGTGGCACTTTTTTCTACAAGGCAGCAAATGTGGACAAATATTAGCTCTTGGAAATAAAGGGGGGAAGTTATTCATTCACTCGGCAGCATTTTCCAAGCCATCAATCTTCCGGGGATTTCTATGGCTTTAATCATCAAGGTTGTTTATTTGGAGCAATTTCTGAGAGAATAAAAGTACCTTTGGCCTTTATCTGCTGTCATCAAAGCATCCATTAGGGGCTGGAGCGCTGTGGGGAGGCTCAAGGGATTATTCAGAGAGGTTTTCTGCAAGCACAGGAATTCTGCTTTTCCACCTCCCCAGTGTGGCGGTCGAGTCGAAACTGTAATCTGAAAGGTTGGGTTTATCGTCAGGTTTAGACCATTTGAACAGGATTTTGTTCAAGGCAGACCTACAGATAAAAGCGCTATAAGAGGCTGGGAACAAAGGCCTGTCTGCCTGAAGAAACGGTGTGGTTTCTGACAGTCGCAGGCCTCGGTGTGCTCCCCAGCACCGGGCAGAGGCACCCAGCGCCTGTGAAATTTCAGGGTGCCATCTTCCGGGCAGGGTCCCCAGAGAGAAGCAGGGTAGGGCTGACTATCGCCCACCCTGCGGGAAGTTGACTGCTTGCTCCGCTGAGAGAGCTGGAAGTGAGCGAGAGAGAGCTGAGGGTGTGTGGACCTGTGCCTAAGTGTGCACACACCCACACATGCCACCTGCACACACACACACCACACCATACATGCACACAGTACACATAAGTATGCACACACATACACTCCATAGATGTTCGTACACCTGCACAGGCATGCATACATCACACACGCAAACACCACTTGTATGTGCGTGCCCACACCCTCACACACCCCCACTACTTCAAGCCCTAACCGCACAGTCTCCGGGATCTCCAGTCCCCTCCAGCTGAAACTCAGTCAGGCGCTCCCCCCTCTTTCCCTCCACTCTACCTCACTGCTTGCCTTCTTCTGTCTTCCAGGGCAAATCTCACTTTTTCAGATCTCTCAGCCCAGCCCCATCTTAGACATGGACCCCTCCAGATGACTCCGGGGCCCCCTTTCTGGAGCTCTCCCTGGCCCTGCTCTCTCAATGGCTCGCTCTGGGGTGCAGGGAACCTCTGCAGACTGGGGAACACAGGGCAGCCCCCCACTGATCGCCCTGGGTGGGTGAGGACAGCTCTCTGCAACTTCCTCTGAGCTGCTCTCAGCATTTTGCTGTGTCAGCTGCAGCTCATGGAAAAGCCAAGTCAGCAGTCATCTGCACGGGAGCACACGTGCGCACGCACGCACACACACACACACACACACACACACACACTCCACAGAGAGGCACACACCTGCATACACACACAAACCACACACATGCACCCACACATCATACCAGACACACACAAGATATACACAGCACTCCAGATACACACTCAACATAGATACACACACACAACACAAAGGTACACACAACACACACACATGCACCCCAGAAACATCTATATTCACGTGTATCCCAGAGACATAAACCCGTTCATCCATTCACCTATACACACACACCCATAGACGTTTACACACACATAAACCCATGCCAGGCTTCCCTGGTGGCTCAATGGTAAAGAGTCTGCCTGCAATGCAGGAGACCTGGGTTCGACTCCTGGGTTGGGAAGGTCTGCTGGAGGAAGGCATAGCAAACCCACTCCAGTATTCTTGTCGAGAATTCCATGGGCAGAGGAGCCTGGCGGGCTACAGTCCATGGTCACAAAGAGTTGGACACAACTGAAGCAACGAAGCAGCAGCAGCAGCAAACCCATGCCATGAGGACATCTCCACACTCACATGCCACACACTCACACCATAGGGATATCTATACAAATATACACAGTACTGGTGCACAACAAGGATACCTGCACATATATCTCAGAGACATCACACACCACGCACAATACAGGGACGTGCACATGCACACACACACACCTGCACCATCTCCCACACAGAGAGGAAACACCCCAGCAGCTGATTACACACATAAAAGTGGACACACAGACACACCTGACCATTCACACACTCCCCCAGGGGCCCCCACGAATAGACAAATCACAGGCACTTACTGGCACACACCCAGAAATGTAAACCCACATGGAGCCCCCAAGCCAGCTTGTGTCAGAAGTATTTCTGGAATGGCTCAGACCTGGAAGAGAGAAGGGCAGGTCTGTACCTGCTGGGCTCAACAGGAGAGGCAGAGGGTGTCAGAGTGGGATGTCTCAGACCCTGGAGACCATAAGACAGCAGGTGGCAGCCCCAGATTGGAAAGTGAACTTCCCTCCTGTGGATGGGCAGGGGTGCTGAAGCTGATGGAAGACGGTCATGCTGCCTGCAGCGTGGGTCTTAGCTCAGGCCCCCTGCTGCCTATCTCTGTGGCCGTGAGCAAGAATCTCCCAGTTGCAAACCTCGGAGTCTCTATCTGTAAAATGGAGCTAATGTGAAAAGCAGACAGAGGACAGGGAGGTAAGAGTCCTTGAGAGCATCAAAGCTGTGATGTCACTATCTTTGTTATTTTCGTGGCAGCTTCTTGTCTGAGCTGGAATAAGCAAGTCCAAGACTCTGGCCTCCTCTTTTTTCCTGCAGGGACGTGATTTTTTTCAACAGTATTTTCAGGATAATCTATTTTCATTTTCTGGATTCACTGGGGTCCCTGAGTAAGGGGTGAGATGAAGGGTGGAGGAAACAAGGGAGATGCAGCTGGGCGGGAGGTTTGGGGGGGCCAGACTCTGAATGGGTGCTGGCGGCTGGTGAGGTGCCTGCCCTGTCATGGAATCAGCTCTTTCCATGACACCCATGTATGCAGTAAAGGTTTGCTAAATTGGTAAGGACTGATGCTTAAGCTGAAACTCCAATACTGTGGCCACCTGGTGCAAAGAACTGACTCATTTGAAAAGACCCTGATACTGGAAAAGATTGAAGGCAGGAGGATAAGGGGTCAGATCAGATAATTGGATGGCATCACCGACTTGATGGACATGAGTTTGAGCAAACTCCGGGAGTTGATGATGGACAAGGAGGCCTGGCGTGCTACAGTCCATGGGGTTGCAAAGAGTCAGGCATGACTGAGCGACTGAACTGAACTATACTGAAATCGGTAAGCTGAAATGTATTTCCTGTTTTGCTCACTGGCTGGAAACTCTGTGGGCAAAGGAAATGCCATGAGGAAGCTGAGTTAATGTCATATGTCACAAGAGAGATGTGCTAGAAGAGGGCTATGGAGTTTTAGGGGAGGGAAGTCTTGTGAAAGCAGACCTACTCTTGGGCTGGGTCATGCAGGATGAATGGGACAGTTTGCTTGCTGTCTTCCACCCCATGAAGTGGTACCTGTTCCATTTTGGATCCTTCAGAACTTGTCACTGCTATGCATAGAGTCCCTGCGGGCAGCTCGCGGGCCTGCATAGACCCTCTCCATTTTCCCTTGACAAGGAGACGGGCTCACGGTGGGGCTGCTGGCTGCCTCTACTTAGGGCCATTTTATTCCTAAGCAGAGTCAACAGATGCCTCTTGGAAGTCCACACAGCACCAGCCCCATGATGGCTCTCCCCATGCCATAGTGATGCTCAGGTGCCCACCTCTGTGTCTGTCTTTCCCTCAAGATTGTGAGCTCCCGTGACCAGCCAGGGGTTCCCTTGTAGCTCAGTTGGTAAAGAATCTGCCTGCAATGCAGGAGACCCTGGTTCGATTCCTGGGTCGGGAAGATCCTCTGGAGAAGGGATAGGCCACCTACTCCAGTATACTTGGTCTTCCCTTGTGGCTCAGCTGGTACAAGTCAGCTTCATTTCCTGTTATGCCTGGTCTGCAGCAGGTAGTAGGTCCCCAGAGAGGACTTGCTAAGGACTGAATGAGGGGACAGGCTGTGATGGGCTAGCTGGAGCTGGTGGCAAAGGGCTCCCTAGATGGATGGTGACTGTTTTCAGATTCCCTATTCCAGCCCTCAGCTGTTCCAGTGAGGGGGCTGAGACCTCTGCTTGGAAGTTGGTTGAGGAAGTAGAGTTTTGGAAACAGACTTTCCTATCCAGATGTGCACTCCCTTAGCAACAGAGGAAGTTTGCTCTTTTTATTTGGGTGAGGGTTGAAAGCAGATTGCTGTCCTCCTCCTGGCAGATGGCCTTGGGGAGGCAGACCGGGCCACAGTGGGCAACAGGGGAACAGCAGCCAGTATTCTGCCTCCAGTTTATGACTGGGAAGTGGTGGATGGTGTGGTGGAAGATGATGAACCTGACAAGGAATTAATCTTCAGAATACACAATAGCTCAATATTTAAAAAAAGAAACAACCCAATTGAAAAATGAGTGGAGGACCGAAAAAGGTATTTCTCCAAATAAGACATGCAGGTGTCCAAAATGCACATGAAATGATACTCAACATTGCTAATTGTTTTGTTACTATTTAGTCACTAAGTTGTGTCTGCCTCTTTTGCAACCCCATGGACTGTAGCCCAACAGGCTCCTCTGAAGTTCACAGTTCAAGTACTGTTGAAGCCTGGCTTGGAGAAGTTTGAGCATTGCTTTGCCAGTGTGTGAAATGAGTGCAATTGTCCAGTAGTTTGAACATTATTTGGCATTGCCTTTCTTCGGGATTTGAATGAAAACTGACCTTTTCCAGTCCCATGGCCACTGCTGAGTTTTCCAAATTTGCTGGCATAATGAATGCAGCACTTTCACAGCATCATCTTTGAGGATTTGAAATAGCTCAACTGGAATTCCATCACCTTCTCTAGCTTTGTTCATAGCACTGCTTCCTAAGGCCCACTTGACTTCACATTCCAAGATGTCTGGCTCTAGGTGAGTGATCACACCATCGTAGTTACCTGGGTCATGAAGATCTTTTTTGTATAGTTCTTCTGTGTGCTCTTGCCACCTCTTCTTAATATCTTCTGCTTCGGTTATGTCTATGCCATTTCTGTCCTTTATTGAGTCCATCTTTGCATGAAATGTTCCCTCAGTATCTCTAATTTTCTTGAAGAGATCTCTAGTCTTTCCCATTCTATTATTGTCCTCTATTTCTTTGCACTGATCACTAAGGAAGGCTATGTCTCCTTGCTGTTCTTTGGGACTCTGCGTTAAGATGAGTATATCTTTCCTTTCTCCTTTGCCTTTAGCTTCTCTTCTTTTCTCAGCTATTTGCAAGACCTCCTCAGACAACCATTTTGCCTTTTTGCATTTCTTTTTCTTCTTGCAGATGATTTTGATCACTGTGTCCTGTATAATGTTCTACACCTCCGTCCATAGTTCTTCAGGCATTCTATCTATCAGATCTAATCCCTTGAATCTATTTGTCACTTCCACTGTATGATCATAGGGATTTGATTTAGGTCTTACTTGAATAGTCTAGTGGTTTCCCCTACTTTCTTAAATTTAAGTCTGAATTTTGCAATAATCAATTTATGATCTGAGTCAGTCAGCTCTGGGTCTTGTTTTTCTGACTGTATAGAGTTTCTCCTTCTTCGGCAGCAAAGAATATAATCAATCTGATTTCGGTATTGACCATCTGGTGATGTCCGTGTGTAGAGTCATCTCTTGTGTTGTTGGAAGAGGCTGTTGCCAAGAGAACACACTGGTCATAGCAAATTAGACTTAGCTAGTGGTTATTTGCCTTGTATGCCAACTTGCTGTCTGATGCTGATTGTATTTAATATAATATAAAACATGATATAGAGACGTTGATAAATATGCATAAAATATATGGATATATGTGGTTACAAAATATGAAAATGTGTTTATTCCAGGTCAAACTATTTTCAGGTGCCCATGTCTTAGGGGAGCCCTCTGTAGGAAACACAAACTAAAATACTTGCCCTCATCACAATTCCAGGGACCGAGCAGACATGAACTGCCCTCAGGGGCAGTGATGTGGAGCCCCATAGAGAAGCTTAAATGAAGGTGCCAGAGCGCCAGAGGCCTAAACTGCCTCACTTGCAGTTGATCCACAGCAGGGCTGTGGTTTGTCAGAGCACGATTAGGTCTGTAACCCTGAGGGTGAGAATCACTTGACCCCAGAGGACAACTCTATACAAGCAACTGGAAATCCACTCAGTGTGGCTGGGAACTTACTTCACTTATCGACTTAAAATCTCTCTTTCTGTAATTCCTGGCCATTTCCTTTCCTTCTCTCCTCCTGGAGCCTAGAAGAGCAGGTCACGACCTTTCTTACACTTAGGCTCAGCCCAGCAGAAGCCATAAAGATAACCGCCAGCCCTTCAAAGTGGGCCAGGTCCCTGATAAGTCTGCAGAGGGTTTTCCCAGCACTTTAGAGAAGAGGGCTGGGGAAGCTGCTGTGCTGATCCATCTGGGGACCATTACAGGGATGGGGCAAGGCTGAAACCATGACTTCAGGGGATAAAAAGGCACTTCAGAGTGATACCTTTGCTGGGGACCCTCAGGGTAGGCTGAGATGTATAAGCCATGAGTCTATGAAGTTGCTTTCTGGGAAGCAAATTGCACTGAAGAAAGTCCATTTTCATTGGCTTGAGAAGTTTTCCAAAGTCCACTTTTGGTTTGGAAAGATGAGCATGGGGTTGAGGGTAGAATCCAATATACACTTGAGAACTCATTTGGAAGACATTTCAGCCCACTGGCATTTAAGCTAATATAAAATCATTATTAAAAGACGCTTGCTCCTTGGAAGAAAAGCTGTGGCAAACCTAGGCGATGTATTAAAAACAAGAGACATTTCTTTGCTAGCAAAGGTCTGTATATGATTTTTCCAGTAGTCATGTGTGGATGTGAGAGGTGGACCATAAAGAAGACTGAGCACCAAAGAACTGATGCTTTTGATCTATGGAGTTGGAGAAGACTCTTGAGAGTCCCTTGGACTGCAAGGAAATCAAACCAGTCAATTCTAAATTGGGAAATCAATCCTAAATATTCATTGGAAAGACTGATGCTGAGGCTAAAGCGTGAGCACTTTGGCTACCTGATGCAAAGAACTGACTCATTGGAAAAGACCCTGACGCTGGGAAAGACTGAAGGCGGAAGGAGAAAGGGATGACAGAGGATCAGATGGTTAGACAGCATCACTGACTCAATGGACATGAGTTTGAGCAAGCTTGGGGAGATGGTGAAGGACAGGGAAGCCTGGTGTGCTGCAGTCCATGGGGTCACATAGAGTTGGACATAACAGAGTGACTGAACAACACCAACGACTACATACTACAGCACTTCCCAGATGGCTGTAGTGGTAAAGAACACGCCTACCAGTGCTGGAGACAAAAGAGACGCGGGTTCAATCCCTGGGTTGGGAAGAGCCCCTGTAGGAGGGCGTGGCAACCTACTCCAGTATTCTTGCCTGGAGAATTCCATGGACAGAGGAGCCTGGCGGACTATGGTCCATAGGGTCACAAAGAGTCAGACACGACTAAAGCGACTTAGCATGCACACGTACACTACACGTTATAAAATGGATAGCCAGCGGGAAGTTGCTCTATAACACAGGAAGCCCAGTCCGGAGCTCTGTGATGACCTAGAGGGGTGAGATGTGGGGAGGGGAGGGAGGCTCAAGAGGAAGGTGGTATATGTACAATTATGGTGATTCATATTGATTCATATTGATTCATATGGCAGAAACAAACACAACCTTGTAAAAATTTTTTAAATATATACTACACATTATAAATGCATATATACTTATATCTGCATATCTAACGTATAAGATACAAAGAACAGAGTTTCTATCTTGAGCATCCAATATGTGCCAGGCCTTTAATATTTATTATCTCAATCAATCTTTGCTAAAATTATAATATCAATAGCAAATCAATTTTATGGATGTGGGAACTGAGGATTTGAGAATTTAACTTGCCAAATGCAAAACTGGGTTTCAGTCCTGGGCCTTCTGACTCCAGTGCCCACTGTTTCTACCATGGCTATCAGGAAACATACAACTTCAGCTGCAGACAGATCAAGTTTAAATTATGGACTTCTGCCACACTCATGTTAATGTTGTTCTGAATTTTTTGCCTTTAATTGACACTATATCAAATTTTGAGAATGTATGTGTTTTATGTGGAAAATGGAAGGTTTCGAGAAGGATATTGCTGTTCCCAATAAGCTACCTAATTCTGCTTGCTAATAATTAGAGCTATCTATATACCAACGCATATTATACTCATAACAACATAATGATGTATTCAACCTATGTTTATTGTGTACTGGAGATGCAAGTGATGCATGTTCAATCCCTGTGTCAGGAAGATCCCCTGGAAGAGGAAATAGCAACCCACTCCAGTATTCTTGCCTGGAAAATTCCATGGACAGAGAAGCCTGGTTGGCTACAGTCCATGGAATCGCAAAGTATGGGACAAGACTGAGCATGCACTCATACACTATGAGCAATTGTAGGGAAGACAGCAGTTAAATAATTTACAAATATCCCTAACTTCCTATAGCTGACAATGAAATGATAGAGATGAATTCTTAATGACCCTCCTTTCCTGGGGAGATGTTTTGTTTGTAGGTGGAGGAAACTCAGGTTGACTTCCACCTGGATGGGGACTCATACTGTCTCGCCTATTTAGCCAGAGACAAACAGTGGCCTGTCCTTAGGTACCTTGGGAGCTAGGGATTCAGGCATTGCCAAGCCAGACTGCACTTTCCTCTCCTCTCATTTTGGCCTCTCTTGATGAATGGGATCCCATCTGCTTAGGCTGGCTTTTTCCATTTTGCCAATATCATGCCAACTGCTCGTCTTAGGCCTCACGTCACTCAGTGTTATTTGCAGAGAGGCAATGAACCTGTCTGTCTTTCTCTCATCAGTTTTTAAAACTCCTTGGGAAAGGCACTCACTGGTCCAGTTGGGGTCACGTGTCCACCCCTGAGTCTGCCCAAGATGGAGAATGAAGCCGAATCTGTAAGATGAAGCTCTGCTGGACCACTCAGGGTGGGAGAGCAGTGTTTCCCAGAAGGGGACCATGATGGGTGAACAATACATGTCCACTACAAATGGTCATTCCTTTAATAGTCTACCGCATACAATGGGCTTTTACGGATGGTACCCTACTCGAACTAACCCCATCAGCTTTGCCAGACAGAAATGATTATGCTCGCTTGACAGATGAGGAAACTGATGTCAGGGAGGGAGAGCTGGGCCAGAGGTCACACAGCTAAGCAGCCGAGTCAGAATTCAAATGCTGATTTTCTGGCTTCGAATTTCAGATCATGAAGGAGACTGAAAAGCTCTCTGAATTTCCAAAGACAGGTTTAGTCGTGCTTTGTATAATTCAAGGGCTACATGTGTTCTCATGTGTGGATGCCTTGAACATTGGTAATTCTGATACAGCTTTCATAACAGCTCTCAATGAACAAATGTATTGGGTCAGTAAGAAACCCTGTTCCCCAGCCAAGCTAAGAGAGCAAATATTTTGCAAACTGCATGGTAATTTTAGGTGGTATGCAGCAAAGAGCCTTAACTGGATTTTTCTCAACCATCCACTTTATCACTGTCGGAAATTCTCCAACATCCATCATGGCTGTATGTCAAAACTTCTTGTTTGTTTGTTTGTTTTTTTATTGAATCTCTTTCTAAAGCAAGGATTGAAGCAGGATTTCAGTAACATTTATTCTCTCATCCATCTATTCATCGATCCACTCATCCATCCAAACAACCATGAACACATCCATCTATTATGACATGTATTCATTCAAAAGTTTATTTACCACATGTTTTATGCCAGCCATGGAGCTGACTGATGAATGGAATAGAGATAATAGAACACAAACCCTTTCTTCACAGAGCTCTCAGTCAAGGTTGGGCGACATCATTTACTAGCAAATAACTCTCATACCAGGGGCTATTCTACTGAGGCCACCTAGAATTCTGAGAATGAGTAAATGAATACACAGTATGGAGCAGAATATTCCCAGGCCAACAGGACCTATGATTCCATATAGCATTAATATATTAAAGAAAAAGGTACCAGGAGAAGGACCATGATTGTAGAAAAGCAAGATTACGAGAGACACATTAGAATCCATCAGACAATGGTATGCATCTGGGCCCTCAATCACGGATTCTTTTTTGGAGGCTTGAGACCTTTTGCTGTCATTTAAAAGTTGCTCTGTAGCAGTTGCTCCGTATTCTGATGAGTTTTTGATGTGTTTGTGGGGAGGCAGGTGATCTCCCTGTCTTGCTCCTCTGCCATCTTCTCCACTCAACCACTGATTCCTTAGGGTGGCTGCCCTTCTCAGGACTGACACGTCTTACCTCCTCAAGTTTAGGTGCAACAGTTTCCCCAAATCATTCTACTGAGTTAGACTAACCAAACAACCTTTGTGGAAATGATTTTAATTCCAAAATACCAGAATTCCAGGATGAGGCAGAGAGTGGAGTACTGCAAATAGAGTTTACAAGTACTTTCACACCTGCAGCTGGATATTCTCAATTATCAATGGATAGGTTATCATTCTAATTTATTTATCCATCTTTTGTACTTTTGGTTAATTTGACTCTGTCACTAAGTTTCCAGGTTCAAGACTAAGGACCCAACAGACCAAGATTAAAACTCTGGGAAAAAAGCATTCAGTTGAGGTACTGTCCTTAAAGAGTCCTGCCAGGAACCAGGTAGCCCACCTAAAAAACATTTCAACTACATCATACCTACATCTTCATTTCCTTCCACATGTGCCTTCTCTCCTGGTTCACCAAGACACAGCCGATGCCAGGGTGGATGAAGTCATTCAGACAAGTGGAGGAGGAGGCGCAAACTCTTGACGAGATTAAAATAGATGTAGATGGGAAGTGGAATTTGAGCTGAGCCTCGAACGTGAGTATGATTTTGACAGGCAGAGAATGTACTGCACTCCAGGCTGGGGGACGCATGTGAACCACTGCATGGAGGTCAAGGGCAAGGCATGTTCAGAGAGATGTGCCTGAGGAGGAAGTAGAAGCTCTAAGAGTTAGCAGATGAGGATAGAAATGTGGACTGGCTTGGTATTGTGGAAATTTGCAGTGCCTCATTAAGGACTTTGGCTTTTCTCTTGGGAAAGGAGAGGCGTGAAGCAGAGAGAATGATGTGATCAGATTTATATTTTTGCATGATCATCTCAGGAGCAGTAGAAAAAACGCACTGGAGCCTGGAGACACAGAATCCAGTTGAGGTCTGTTGCATAGGTCCAGGATAATCAGTTTCTAATCTTTGAAGCAGAATGAAACTCTCTGAGGCTTCTGGGATGCTCTTTATACATGAGGTCAGATTTGCTTCTGAATCACTAGGAGTATGTCCACACTCATAAACTACTTTGTGTGTTTTGCCAGTTCTGCCAGTCAAAGTGAAGATACCAAAAAGCTGTTTCACATGTGTATGCAAGCTTACGAGAAATTAAACTCCACTCACAAATATTGACAGAGAGCAGATTCCCCTCACAGCATACCACCAGGCTCCTGTTGATAATAAAGAAACAGCATACGCTTTTTCCTATGGTTTTTTTTCTTCTTTAGGTTACATCTCATTTTATGAATGGGAGAAAGCCAGGACTGATCCATAATGCAGGGCATTTTTCTTCCTGCTGGCCTCTGGAGGAACTGACAAGGTCTTTGGCCTGCAAAGAACCAGGTTAGACCTAACCCTGTGGTTAGGTCTAAGGCAGAGAGGAGTGGGGGAAAGGGGCTTTTGGGGGAAAGGGGCTTCTGGGAGGAAGAGTCTTGGGGATGAGATTCTTTGGTAGACCTAGGATTCATTCCTGAGACAGATCTTTTTATAGAACCAGGATCTGGGTTCTGACTGTCTGCTGGAAGCCACATCTTGGTGGACCATCCCAGAACTGTTGGGGCAGAGACATGTGTCCATTTATGACTGACTGGATCACAGCCACATGGAGATGGTGCCATCATCATCAGATGCCAGATGATTTTTCTTCTAGTGGTATAAGGGGGTCACTCATGGGGCATAGCAGGTGCCCAGGTCCGGCCAGAGTAGGGTGAGACCCATCATTGACTGGTCCAGAAGCAATAACCGATGACCAGAATCCTAGAGGTTTCAGAATCCTCCTAAGTTTTTACTCTTTTTTGAAACCTGGGCAGACAGAAGTTCTAGGTGGGCCTTACTTGAAGCTGTTCTCGGACAGTAACAAGCTTTGCAACCTAAGTGCCATGAGATGCATTGAGATGAGAAGCTGTAGGTATGGAGGTGGGAGATGTGGGTGACCTGTTGGACCCACCCCTGTTTCACCTGCAGAAAACCCAGTTTCGATCCCTGGGTCAGGAAGATCCTCTAGAGAAGGGAATGGCTACGCCCACTCCAATGTTCATGCCTGGAGAATTCCATGAACAGAGGAGCCTGGCACGCTATAGTCCATGGGGTTGCAAAGAATGGGACACTACTGAGCGACTAACGCTTTCACTTTCACTTTCCATTTCACCTGAGGAAGTCCTGGGAACAATAACGAACATTTGAGCAGCATTTCTCTAAAAGTGTCTACAAGACACTTTTATGAAGTCTCACAATTTTCTAGATGAAACTGAGATGAAGAGGACACTGCACTAGCTTCAAAGACTGCTGGATGGTGACAGGGCTGGGCCACAGTCCAAAACTTCTAGCTGCAAGTTTCCTGTCCTTTCTGACAAAATAGAAAAGACTGTTAAGCTTGAAAAACCCTCAGTGTTAGGATTTTTAAACTAAAGGCAATAACAGAGGAAATGCTTGTATGAGTTTTCTGAGGCTGACATAGCAATATACTACAGACTTCCTTAAAGAGTAGAATTTTATTTTTCAAAGTTCTAGGGGCTGGAAGTCCAAGATCAAGGTGTTGGCAGGACTGGTTTCTTCTGAGGTCTCTGTCCTTGGCTTCTAGATGGTCATGTCCTCCCTGTGTCTTCCCGGTGTCTTCTCTCTGTGTATGCTTTCATTTTAACCTCCTCTTATAAAGATATCAGTTATGTTGGGTTGGGGCCCACCTTAAAGATTTCATTTTAACTTAATTACCTCTTTAGAGACCCTGTCTCTGAGTATGATCACGTCTGAAGTCCTTAGGCTTAGGGATCAACGTGTGAGTTGGGGAGGGACCCAGTTCAGCCTTCCCAGGTGGTTCACATGGTAAAGAATCTTCCCGCAATGCAGGAGACCCAGGTTTGACCCTTGGATTGGGAAGATCCCCTGGAGAAGGGCATGGCCACCCACTCCAGTGTTCTTGCCTGAAGAATTCCATGGACAGAGGAGCCTGGCGGGCTACAGTCCATGGGGTTGCAAAGAGTCAGACGCAACTGAGTGACTTTCACTTCACTTGGTTCAGTTCAGTTCAGTCGCTCAGCCGTGTCCGACTCTTTGTGATTCCATGGACTGCAGTACGCCATTCCCTGTCCATCACCAATTCCCAGAGCTTGCTTAGGCTCATATCCATTGAGTCAGTGATGTTATCCAACCTTCTTATCCTCTGTCATCCCCTTCTCCTGCCTTCAATCTTTCCCAGCATCAGGGTCTTTCCCTGGCTCTTCCCATCAGTGATTAGATGGACTTTTGTTAGCAAAGTAATGTTTCTGCTTTTTAATATGCTGTCTAGGCTGGTCATGGCTTTTCTTCCAAGGAGCAAGCGTCTTTTAATTTCATGGCTGCAGTTACCATCTGCAGTGATTTTGGAGCCCCCCGAAACAAAGTCTGTCACTGTTTCCACTGTTTTCCCATCTATTTGCCATGAAGTGATGGGACCGGATACCATGATCTTAGTTTTCTGAATGTTGAGCTAAAGCCAACTTTTTCACTCTCCTCTTTCACTTTCACCAAGAGGCTCTTTAATTCTTCTTCACTTTCTGCTATCAGGGTGGTTTCATCTGTGTATCTGAGGTTATTGATATTTCTCCCAGCAACCTTGATTCCAGCTTGTGCTTCATACATCCCAGCGTTTCTCATGATATATTCTGCATATAAGCTAAATAAGCAGGGTGACAATACACGGCCTTGACGTACTCTTCCTATTTGCAACCAGTCCATTGTTCCATGTCAGTTCTAACTTTTGCTTCTTAACCTGCATACAGGTTTCACAAAGGCAGGTAATGAGGTCTGGTATTCCCATCTCTTTAAGAATTTTCCACAGTTTGTTGTGATCCACACAGTCAAAGGCTTTGGTGTAGTCAATAAAGCAGAAGTAGATGCTTTTCTGGAACTCTCTTTCTTTTTCTATGATCCAGCGGTTGTTGACAATTTGATCTCTGGTTCCTCTGCCTTTTCTAAATCCAGCTTGAACATCTAAAAGTTCACAGTTCATATACTGTTGAAGCCTGGCTTGGAGAATTTTGAGCATTACTTTAGTTCAGCCCATAACCATGTCTAACAAGTATTTATGGTATTAATAGTATCTCCTCAACACAGCTAAAGCAGTTTTGTGAGGCTCAGTGAAAACAACTCGTTCATTTACCCTATCAAAGAATGTTTACTGTATCCCTCTATGTTAGCTATCTCTGAGGACTTAGATACAACATAGCAATAAGCATCATTAGCAGTGTGATGTGGTAGTGATGATCATTTCCATCTCACAGAAGAGGAAGAGGAGGAAAGGACATGAAGGTATTCCCAAAGTTGCACACATGGAGAGAATGGAGATTCGAACTTGCATCTTTGCAGTCAACCTCATTCTCAGCCATTAAAAAAAAAAAAAGGCAAGTGCAAATGGTTCGGATTTAATAGCAAGTGTATTCTGTTCCTTTCCCACTCGCCCAGCTTTCACTTGCAGTGAAATTATTAAACTGACAAGGGGGTGGGGTGGGTGGAATGCAGATACTATTGCTTTCAGAAAATGAGGCTCCATTGGGCGACCCTTTCTCACTGTCTCAGCCGGGGAAGGAGCCCCTAGCCAGAGGGAATCAAATACTTTTCAAATGTCTCATTAAAATAAAAAGGTGATTCTTGCATTGGTAGCATGATAAAGACTACAAAGCAGCAACATGAAAACTCCCCGGTTTACCCTTCTGAATAGGCCTCAGCTCCAGCCGCAGAATGAATTAGCGGCCACCCCATTATCTGTAAGCCTCAGAGAGTGCAACCCGGGCTTTGATCTGCCAGTGTCAAGGAAACTGATAAAAACTCGTTCTGTTTCTAAGCTTTCCAGGCCTGAAATTCTCTTTTCCCTTCAGCACGCTATAAATGACCCTCTGAAGTGGCTGGGCATTCTTTCACAGCCTTGTGTCCAATCTATTCATAACCACGGTTATCAATTATTATACCAGCTGGAATTTCTGAGGGCCAGGAGGCTGTCAGGAGCTCTAATTGTGGTTCAGGGATAAAAGCAAAAACACACAAATTTTAACCAATCATAATTAACTTATTCTCCAAGTGCAAGAAAAAAAAAAGAAACGCTCCAAAACAAAACAGCACAAAACCAAGGCTTATGAATCCCTCTCAGTTAATCACTCTTGAAAGCCACCATGGAGGGGGAGGGGGGGCTTTTATGGCAATGCTGGCTCCTGATTGGCCTGTGGCGCCAGGTTCCCCAGGAAGGACCGGGGCCAACTGGCAACCAGGGAAGTTCTCAAATCATTGGGGCTTTTTTTTTTTTTCCCCTTAATCTTAAAAAAAAAAAAAAACCTCATTTTTCAAAGCAGCGTGATGTTTCCAAGCTTCTGACAGAGCTCTGAATAAAAAGGCATCAATTTCTCATTGGACCCAAACAACTGATGGAGTGATCCAAAATATTTCTTTAAAAAGAGGTTCAGTGACAGCGATCACTTTAATAAAGGAGGCACGTGTGACCTGGAAGGGGGCCTGAGGGATCTGATGCCCAGGTGCAAGGTTGGGATGAGCTGGGAAAAGCCTTAGCACAGAGCCTGGCGCTTAGTAGGTGCTCAAGAGGCTAGCTCCTGTCCCCGCCCTGCTTCTCTTCTTAGACTGGCCAACGGCCAAATGTCTTGAAGGCATCTGGCTAGTGGCAGAGGCATCTGAATGAAGGGCCCATGATGTCATGGAAAAAGCATGGCTTTGGAGAGTGACAGGTCTCAGTGTTTAAGCCTCTCTGGGACTCAGGGTTCTTTCTCTTACAATTGCAGTAGCTTGCCGGGTTGGTAGAGTTTCTCCAGGGTTTAAGAAAGAACCTCCTACAGAAGTCCCTGACACACAGTAGGTGCTAAATAAATGTTTCCTGTGGCTGCTGAGGGTGCTCTTGGGATATGGTCTTCATCAATGTCATTTCTGGCAAGGGGTTGCCGAGATTACCTCCACCCTCCATTTTGTTACTTAGCATTTGCCCAGAATCCTTTCACAGTGCTTGCTAAGCCAGAGGATCTAAGGAAGAATGAGGACATTCCAGGAGCAAAGAGGTTGGGGATGTACATCAACAGAAGAGACATCACAGGACGCTTTCCAGGACAAAGGAAACAAGGCATCGATGACGTGACTCAGCAATATCGTTATTTCCATATAGCGTATCTGACTCCGGAAAGTGACATTTATATTTTGGTCATTGGTATTTGAAAGTATTAGTATCTCAGTTGTGCCCAACTCTTTGTGACCCCATGGACAGTAGCCCACCAGGCTCCCCTGTTCATGGAATTCTCCAGGCAAGAATACTAGAGTGGGTAGCCATTTCCTTCTCTGGGGATCTTCCCAACCCAAGGATTGAACCCAGGTCTCCAGCATTGCAGGCAGATTCTTTATCATCATTGGTATTTAGCTTTGCAAAAGGAACTTAACAAGATCTCACCAGTATATGTTGTGTCATGCTGGGGGATCAAAAATCCAATTTAATTTGTGACATTTGTTGTTACAGCTGCAACCCAGGAGCTTGAAACTTTGATTTATAAAAGATGTGAAAGTATTCTCTCAGTCATTCTTGTTCACAGAAGCAGACAACTTAAATTTCTTTGCAAAGAATATTTGCAAAAATATCCTAAAATTTCTTCGCAAAGGAGCATTTCCTTAAAGTATTTACATACATGGTTCAGTTCAGTTCGGTTCAATTGCTCAGCCACATCCGACTATTTGTGACCCCATGAACCACAGCATGCCAGGCCTCCCTGTCCATCACCAACTCCTGGAGTCCACCCAAACCCATGTCTATTGAGTCTGTGATGCCATCTCATCCTCTGTTGTCCCCTTCTCCTCCTGCCTTCAATCTTTTCCAGCATCAGGGCCTTTTCCAATGAGTCAGCTCTTCGCATGAGGTGGCCAAAGTATTGGAGTTTCAGCTTCAATATCAGTCCTTCCAATGAACACCCAGGACTGGTCTCCATTAAGATGGACTGGTTGGATCTCCTTGTAGTCCAAGGGACTCTCAAGAGTCTTCTCCAACACCACAGTTCAAAAGCATCCATTCAACTCTCACATCCATACAAGACTACTGGAAAAATCATAGCCTTGACTAGAGGGACCTTTGTTAAAGTGATGTCTCTGCTTTTTAATAAGCTGTCTAGGTTGGTCATAACTTTCCTTCTAAGGAGTAAGCATCTTTTAATTTCATGGCTGCAATCACCATCTGCAGTGATTTCGGAGCCCATAAAAATAAGGAGAACATGTTTAAAGACATGCTTCTCTGTGAGTCTAAGATGGAGAAGGGATCAATTAGGATAATTATTATTAGCCATTCCAAGAATCAAACTCTGAAGTTGTAATGGCTTAACACCATAAGGGTTATTTCTCACTCAGGTGACGTCAGATGAGGGTGGGCATCCACCTTGCATCTTGTGGCTGTGCTGTGAGGACCATTGCATCCAAGTTTTCACGGGAAGAAAGGGTCAGAGAGGCAAGTGAATTCAAACTATCTTCATTCCAGAAGTATTATAAATGGTTACTTTTGCTCATTCTGACCTGAGCTGTTACTATGGTCTCACTCTAATTGCAAAGAACTCTGGGAAATGCAAGGAAACATGAGATATTTGCTGAGTAGAAACTGTCTTGCTCTAGGTAACATCAGAGATGGTATTTTGGCACTGTACCACAAAATTGTGGGTGCTCCCAGGAGGAAAGGGAGATGAGATGAGGGTTTGGGGATCTAGGTTCCTGGATAGAGCAGCCCAGGACATGAGGTTGGTCCCTCAGGAAGAGTGTATATGCTCCAAAAAGCATGGCAACCTTAGCCTGGGGTAGTACCAGTGAGCTGGTTTTGGGAGCTGGGAGATGCATGGGTTTTTCAGCGTCAGGTGAGGATTTCTGTGTTAAACATAGATCAGGAAGGTCCATGACTGCTCATGGAAGGGACTCTGGGGGAGGGGTGTCAGAGCTCAGAATAGGGGTGAGTCCCCCCGCTAAGTAGCCTCGGGCTCAGAGCTAGGATTCAGTTGCCAGCAGAAACTGGAGAGAAGTGACACCAGCTGTTTGGAAGGCTGGGTAAACAGATGGGTTAGTGATGTACATCGAGAGTAAAACAGGGAGGCTGTATCCTTGGGTCAGAGCAGGTGCCATGGTGATAAATTCACCCCAGTGGATATCAACTAGAGGAGCGGTGGAATATTTCCAGTTTGCTTGAGAGCGGTTAAGCAAACTCCAGGAGATAGTGGAGGACAGGAAGGCCTGGCGTGCTGCAGTCCATGAGGTCGCAAAGAGTAGGACGACTTAGTGATTGAATAATAACAACCAAAAGGTCATCAAGGTCAGAATGGGCTGAGGTTCTGGCAAGCAGATTTATGCTAATTGCATAAAAGGACCTAGAGCAACCTGGGATAGACAAAGTACATAATTTGCTCCTATACAGTGAAACCTAAACTGATAACAATTCCTCCTGCTTTATTTTAATAGAGTGATTTTTGTTCAGCTTCTCTTTTTTGAAGATACACATCTAGAAGAAGAACAAGATTCTACAAGGACACAATGAAAGTCTCATAGAGAAGACATTTAATAGTAACTGTGATTCTGGCACATGTTGTGTTCTTATTTTCACCCCTGAGCTAATTTGTTTCTCACCAACAGTCTGTTAGGTATACAGGAATTAAGTTATCTTTCTTTTTTTCCCCTCATTCTATTACTGGGGAATCTGAGATCTTTCAGGAAACCCTAAGTGATTAGTTCACAGAGGAGCAGCTAATACATTTCAGGAAAGTGAAAGTGTTAGTCGCTCAGTGATCCAACTCTTTGCAATCCCATGAGCTGTAGCCCGCCAGGCTTCTGTGCCCAGGTTCTCCAGGCAAGAATACTAGAGTAGGTTGCCATTCCATTCTCAGGGACTTTTCCTGACCAAGGGATCAAACCCAGGACTCCTACATCCCAGGCAGATTCTTTATCATCTGAGCCACTGGGGAGGCCCCTATATGTTGCAGGACTAGAATTCAAATCCAAACCTTCTGATCCTTGCTCTCCTAAACAACACGACCTCTTAACAAGAAGGAAGCAATGCCTGGAAGAGTTGCTGGGGCTATGTTCCCCTCGTCCAGCTCCTCATCATCACCACCATCAGCAGCACCACCACCATCATCATCTTTATCCTAAGGATGGTCCCACTGCCCAGCCGTAATCAATATCTCTCTTCTTGGTTTTATCTCTAGGATAACTGAGTTTGTACAAATTCATGCACAAACTCCCACTCACTTCCTAACCAATACTTTTATTCAATAACAAAAGGTAGTGATGCAGTGTCAAAAAGGATCTATATTCATCTTGCTTATAGATCTCTTTGGGCCCTCACAAGGGACCACAGAGATGATTTAATTTTATATGAGAAGTGAAGAGAAAATGAGTTCGAGAGGGTGAGAATTGGTCATTTGCTCTATTAGAGAAGAACCACCAAGCACCTACCATACAGGGTGCTGGCCTGAGGCTAGATGGTTGGGTAATATAAGTGCCATTTCCTACTGTCAGGGTCTACAGTCTGGTTAATGCTATACTTCCTTCAATCTGTGTAGAAGTGAATCCTTGGTTTTGATTTCAACTCCCAAATTTAAGAAGCCTGCTGTTTCAGTGTAAACTCCATCTTCTAACACATCACCAGTTTGAATTTAGGTGTAGAAAACAGATGTGAGTATGCTGTCTCATGAGTATAGCCTAGACCAAGGCTTAGCAAATACAGCCCATACCAAACTACCTGTATTTAAAAATAAATTGTATTGGAATATAGCCATGCCCACTCCTTTACATATAGTCCCTGCCCACTTGAATGCTCCAACCACAATCAGCAGAGTTGAGTAGTTGTAACAGAAAACACATGATCAGCATAGCATAAAATAGTAACTATCAGGCCTAGTGGAGAAAAAAAAATTATTACTTCATATGTAATAATGTAATTATTACACTCATACTGAAATCAACTATATTTTAATAAAACAAAATAGGAAGTTCAGGGTTATGGTGATGGTTTAGTTGCTAAATTGTGTCTGACTCTTGCAATCCCAGGGACTGCAGCCCACCAGGCTCCTCTGTCCATGGGATTCTCCAGGCAAGAATACTGGAGTGGTTTGCCATTTCCTTCTCCAGGGTATCTTCCTGACCCAGGGATCAAACCCAGGTCTTCTGCACTGCAGGCAGATTCTTTGCCAACTGAGCTACCAGGGAAGCCAACAGGGTTATGAGTTACTTTTATTTGTATTTATATTATATCTTCATTATGAAGTAATAATTACATCTGCCCTAAGTTCTGCTTTAAAACCTTTTCTTATAGATGAAGTATTGTGTCTCATATAAAGCCTTGCCCTCTGTTTGGGATGGACATGTACACACTGCTATATTTAAAATGGATAACCAATAATGGCTTACTGTATAGCACAGTGAACGCTGCTCAATGTTATATGGCAGCCTGGATGGAAGGGGCATTTGGGGGAATATGGATGCATGTATATGTGTGGCTGAGTTCCTTTGTTGTCCACCTGAAACTATCACAACATTGTTAATCGGCTATACTCTAATATGAAATAAAAAAATTTAAAAAAATAATAAAGTCATGCCTTCTACTATGCCCTACATCTCATTCACTTTTGTCTATTCAAGGACATGACTCTAGCAATTTTCCCTTCATCAATATTACACTCTTACTGAAATAAACTGTACTTTAGTAAAACAAAATAGGGAGTTCAGGGTTATGAGTTACTTATATTTGTATTTATATTATATCTTCATTATGAAGTAATAATTTCAAACCACTGTGCATACGGAGATAAAAATGATCTGAAAAAGAAATATTACACATCTACTGGATCACTCCATCAGGATTCAAAGATGCTGTTATTTCTTTCATCTTAGAAAACAGAACCTAACAAAACCTACTCCTGATTCCACAAGGTACTGCCCATTTCTTAGTATGTGAATCTTTGCAGGGCAACCTTCCAAAAGAGTTGTCAACTAGTTCAGCTTCTGTCATTCTTCCTTAAACTTATTCTAACACCCAAATTGTTCTTGTTCAGGTCATCAGTGATGTCCAGTTTGCCACCAATGGTCAGTACTTGGTCTTCATCTTACTTGACCTCCCAGAAGAATTTGACACATTCAATCGCCTCCTCTTTCTTACTCATACACATTACATGGTATTTTCACATCTCTCCTTCTGTCAATTTCTCTACTTCTCTCGCAGTCTTACCATTCCGAGTTCAGGGTTAAGTCTTTGATAATCTTCTGTTCTCTTTTCACACATTCCTTTGATACTCTAATCAATCTCATGGTTTCAAATGCAATCTCTATGCCAACTCCCAGACTTGCAGATTTTTATCTTCATCCCCAGACCTTTCTCTTGTCTTCAAGACTTGCACTTCACCATCTACTTGACATCTATGTATGACTCAGGCATCCTAAAATCAGCATAAGCAAAATGGAAGTCTAAATAAAAGCCCCTCCCATCCCTACAGGTGTTGAGACACTGCCATTCTTCCAGTTGCTTAAGCCTCAGTCTTCAGAGTCTTCCATGACCCCTTTTCCACAGATTCTATCCCATCTGTTGGGAGATGATGCCAGTTCTACTATCTTATCCTTTTCACTTCCCCCTGCTGGGATACCAGGCATTTTATCTCCTCTAGATTTCTATGTGAATTTCCTAACCTGTCTCTCCGCCTCTGCTTTTGTCTCCTGTCATGCCTTCACTCTATTCTTGACAGAGAGTCAGCTCTTTCTTTAAAAATAAGTAGGATTATACTCTTCCTTCCTTAGACCTCTACAAGGGCTCCCTATTTCACTGAGAGTTAAAAAAAAAAGTCCTTAAGAAGTTCTGTAGACTCTATGCGACCCGTTCCTACACAATTTAGCCCTGCTGCTCTGACCCATTTCAACTCCTCCATGCCCCTCAAACTCTATTCCAGCCACACCACTCTTCTTTAATGCCTTGAATATGTCAGGCATTCTGATATTGCAGGGTTCTTGCCCTGGCTGTCTCCTCTGCCCAGAATTTCCTTCCCCTTAAATATGTATCTTGGCCTGGATATCACCCATCCCTGAGGTCTACTCCAACTACAATCATTTAAAATTGCAAGCTGCCCCTCCAGGCTTTTTTCCTCTGTTTTTTTTTTTTTTTTCCTATAGCACTCATCCCTTTCTTATATGCTCTGTTCTTCCTTTACTTGCTCTTGGTGTTGACTGTCTCTTTCCCTTTACCAGGGTGGAGCTATGCTAGAATGAGGATTAGGACCTCTTCCTTTCACTGATTTATCCCACGTGCCATGAATATAGCCTGACTCAGGACAGGCACTCAGCAAATATTTGTTCAAGGGATGAATCATTGACTATGAGGTGGCTATCAATTCAGATGATTAATAATATTCTCAGCTCCTAAAAAGAAAATACTGGCAGCCAGAGATAGACTTGGGAAACTGTCAGGAAGAGGCAGCCTCAGCGCAACCCAGGATGTTTTGGCTTCCGTGCAGCTGACCAGCGGTCAGAGGGTCACAGGGCATGTGGCTGAGTGTGGCTCCCTGCACGAAAGGCCTGCATGTCCCAGATAAGGGGGTATCATGTGCCGTGGCGCTGGCTATAATGAGCACAAGGACTATTTTTACATAACAGAGGGACAGATAATCCTACAGACGTGATGTCAAGGTCTGAAACATGTACCATCTCAGGGAGGCTGGCAAGTTATGCTGTTCATCCTGGGGAGACCTCATTCCCAGACAAAGTTTGGAAGCCTGAGGAAGGAATTTGTAGGCTGTTTCTGGCCAGGAAAGATTTCCTTGTACACTCACCACATTCCATGACCTATGAATGGATTTGAAAGCTCTCCTGGAGTGGGGAAAAAAGTACAATTTGGAGAAAGGATTTTGAATTATGTCTTTATTACTTGTCAAGTCTTCCAGGTTGGGAAAACTAGTTAACCTCTGGGAATTCTTGGTTTCCTTTTTTGTACAGTGGGGATAAATGTACTTACTCTTTCAAGATTGAGCTTAGGACCAAATGAAACAACACACATGCATACTTTTATCAGTTTAAAGACCAGTCTAAGGTAGTTCCTATGATTATGTATAAAAACAGAGAATGAATGGATTCCTCATGCAAACTTATAAAAATTTATTTAATTAGTAAACTTCAAATTACTAAAAAACATTTACTGCCCACTTTTATGATCACATATAATAGCATGATGATACACAACACAATATTTGATTGATGCTTTTGAATTGTGGTGTTGGAGAAGACTCTTGAGAGTCCCTTGGGTTGCAAGAAGATCAAACCAGTTAATCCTAAAGGAAGTCAACTCTGAATATTCATTGGAAGAACTGATGCTGAAGCTAAAGTTCCAATACTTTGGCTACCTGATGAAAAGAGCTGACTCATTTGAAAAGACCCTGATGCTGGGAAAGATTGAAGGCAAAAGGAAAAGAGAGCAGCAGAAGATGAGATGGTTAGATAGCATCACTGACTCAATGGACATGAGTTTGAACAAACTCCAGGAGATAGTGGAGGACAGAGGAGCCTGGCGTGCTGCAGTCCTTGGGGTCACAAAGAGTCAGAACACGATTTAGTGACTGAACAGCAACAACAAATGTGTTCAGCATTGTGAGGTTTGAAGGTCTGGAGCAAGGTCATCACCCTTGAGGAGTAACCAGCCTTGTGCAAAGATGCAGACAAGGAGCAAGGCCAGGCAGCAGGTCCTGAGATTCCTAAGCTCATCTGCATTGTGTCGCTGTCTTACTCAGGTCAACAGAGATGTACTGACATTACCTTCCAGCCCTTCTCAGATCAATTATTTCATGAATTACAATAACTGAAAGGCAAAGGAGTTAGTCACTCGGTCATGCCTGACTCTTTGTGACCCTGTGGACTGTAGCCCCCCAGGTTCCTCTGGACATGGAATTCTCTAGGCAAGAATACTGGAGTGAGCTGCCATTTCCTTCTTTAGGGGATCTTCTCCACCCAGGGATTGAACCTGGGTCTCCTGCATTGCAGGCAGATTTTTTACCATCTGAACCACCAGGGAAGCCCAATAGAGTATGTGAGGAAGTATTTATAGATTTAGTTCTCAAATGAGGAACTCCGATAGGTAAATTGACTTTTCCAATATTCTGTAATTAGCAACTGGCAAATTCAAGTTCTGAATTTTTCTGATTTCAAGTCTTGTGATTCTGCCGTAGTGCACTGATGTCACATATGGCATGCATCCTTCTTTTAAAGGAAGACTGTGAAACCCCACAGAGGCACATACTTGTTTCTATGAAGATAATGTCTGCTGTCATGGACTGAGTAGCTGGTATCCTTCCGAAGTTTGCATGTTGAAATCTCAGTTGCCGATGTGATGAGAGTAGGAGATGGGACTTTGGGGACGTAATTAAATCATGAAAGTAGATCCTTCATGAATGGGATTAGTGTCCTTAGAAAAGGGACCCCAGGGATGCTCTCCTCTCTGTCATATGAGGACCCATAAGAAAATGGCCATTTATAACCCAGCAAAGGGTCCTCAACAGACGTGACCTGCTGATACCTTGATCTCAGACTTCCAGCCTCCAGAATTATGGGAAGTAAATGTTTGTCACTTACAAGCAACCCAATCTCTGGTACTTTGGTAGACCAACCACGAAGGGGTAGAACCAAGGAAGTCTCTCAGTGTCATTTGGGGCCACTTCCGGTCAATCACCTCTCTCATTTTGTAGAGAATAACAACTTTTGTTCAGAAGTCAAGTAAGACCACTTGGCAGGAAATGAGTTTGCTAGTGTGTGGTTATCTGAGCGCACACTCAGCTGCATGCATGCATATGTGAGAAATGGCTCGTGTTTCATTGTCACCTTGAGAAGTATGAGTGCATTAGAGAATGAGACAAGGGATGAGAGTCTAGACCCAGCTCTGCCACCAAGAGGTTGTGGTACACACCGCCAGCAACTCTTCTCATCCGAAAATGGAAATGATTAGCTTGCGGACTTCTTAACTGGAGGGCTGTATCTCCCTCTTGCTTCCCCTCCGTCTTTCCCTTGCCCTGCTCTCTGCCTGGCCCTCTTCTTTCTATCATCTTTTCACAAAACAGGGTTGCACACCCACATGGTGCAAGCAAGATGTTAAAACACAATACACTTGCTCTGCCCATGGAGCTTATAGCTGAAGAAAAATACAGACTAAAAACAAGCAGTAAAAAAGCATGATATGTACTCTGACCTGGAGAAATGTTCCCCAATTAGGATAGAGTTCTATTCATTTTTGTATTTCTACTGCTTCACAAGGGGCCTAGGTACTTAGTAAACAGTGTTTGGACTGAGTACAAACAAAAGAATGAAAGAATGAGAATGTTGAAATCAAAGAACTCTGGGTTCTTCTAACTCTTTGATCTTAAATTTATAGAAAGAAGGGGCTGCAGGTTAACACTTTTTACCGTCTTTAAGTTTCCACTTTTATCTTCCTTGAATTTGTTTATTCATTCTAAATATTTGTGCCCAGGTACTGTCCTAGGAATTGTGGATAGCATCAACAGTGGAATCAAAGTCTTGATCCTCAAGAGGCTTACATTCCAGAATCAGAAGGAGATATAGACCATAAGCAGGCATGCACAGCCCACAATATAAATTCAGGTACTGATAAGTTCAAGTAAGATATCAGAGGGTGATGGAGTTTCTTTGTAAGGAATGATTGTAGGGAAAGCTTGCATTAGAAGGGAACATTTGAGTGGAGATCTGAATAAAGTGCTATTTTTCAAAAAGAAAAAAGAAAAAATGCTCTTTATACCATGAGGGATTATGAGCCCAATGCTGGCCCTTTGATTTTGTGAATACACTCTGTACACAAGGATGAAATGATCTTCATAGCTCTGCATAGCAGCTCTGCCATGCAGACATGTTGCCTTGGCTTGATGAGTGATGTGAAACTTCTCATGTTGCAAAATGTTGCACTGTCAGACATTTAAATGAAGTGGGTTTGCCTTTTACTGAACTCAAATGCATCTTCCTTTCATTTCCACCCATCAGAATTAGTTGTGCTGTTTGTGCACAGAGATTGATAGCTGTTCATCAAAATCTTTATTCTCCTCTGCCTGGACCACAGTTAAACTCCATTTCCCATCACCATTGCTCCTGGGGAATGTGTGCTGGAGTGAGAGCTGAGCAACATGAGCAAGTTGCTATGTCTCCTCGCTGGGCCTGGCACCCACAGTCTGCTGGCTTGAGCCACTTCCTCTGTCGGCTAAACACAAATGATGATAAGGCTCCAGGAATGGCAGAGCAACAATTTGGAAGGAGTTCTAGACCCCGAGGTGACCAAGTGAAAGAGAGAAACCCCTTTAACTTTCCTGGGACTGCCTACGTGAGTGAGAAACAGCTTTTCACTTTGTTAAGACAATATCTGTTGGGGCTTAATTCAATGACTGTGTTGAGCTAACCCATGTTTTTGTCTAATTCTATAGCAGTGAACATAGTTCCCATGACTAATACACCCTGGAACAGAAGAATGTATCTCTCAGGCTTGCTCCTGGTTTTCAATACCTTTGTACTATTAGATTCAACACCTTTGTAAACATAGATTCTATCTGCAAGCATGTCTTAATAACTACAATTGATTCCTTTAAAGTGCATAGGGTCTCAGAAGACAAGCTGAGGGAAAATACAAGCACATGGACGGTCTTTTCTAAACCTGTATTTATAACTTAGAATACATGAGCTGGCACACAGAGGGTAATACAGAAGGTAGTCAACAAATCTCTGTCCAATGAATAAATAATAGGACTCTCATAAGTTTAATTCACCAATGGCAGAAGAGAATGGTGTTCTTAGGCAGGCTTCCTGCTTGTGAACACTTGTGGGTCAATGTCTGTGCATAGTGCACACACCACAGAGAGACCTTAAGCATGACCTAAAGCCAAAAGGACACATTATCTTATTTCTGGCTAAACAAAGACAAGAGAATAGTTGCTAAAAACAGTTTTCCCCCTTGGTTTTATTTTCATAGAGATTTGAATGATAAAATTTGAATTATGTATCCTGTAAAAAAGAATTTTGTAGATAGAACTGCCAAATCTCTACTGGACTGAGAGTCCTAGTACACCCATCTGCTCAGCCTGGAAAGCTGGGTGCTGCTTTCCTTCTGAAGGGATGGGCTGTGCAGACCCGAGATCTGATGTGGAGAGCACATGTTTGTTTTCAGAATGTATCAAGACCTTACTACTAACATCAGGCATAGCTCTCTACTCCATACACACTCATTAAGCAAATCGGCTGCAGTCTTCAACCTCTGAGCTGGGTATCAGGGAAGCAGCAAGGAAGCACCCCCTGGGTGGGGGTGGGTGTTGAGGCAAAGCTGGGCAGCTATGAGCCTGTGTGATTTTGGTTGTTCCAGCTCTTTTTTTGTAAGTTGTTTCTGGGCATCGATTGAGCTCCAGTTATAGTCGAGGCTCTCCTGTGGAGGGCTACCAATGTGATGATTCTTAACCAGGACTTCCCTAGAGCTCAGACGGTAAACTCACTTATTACTTACATCCAACCCCTTTCCAAAAGCTCTGTGGTACAAATAGGCAAATAATAGAACACGATTAAAAAATGAAACACCATTAAAAGCACTTCTGCTAACACAATACAGCTTGCCAAACTAGAAGAGAAATGTTAATATCCAGTTGCATATTCTAATGTCCTGCCTTAACAGGAAGAGTACATATTGTAAAGATATCAAATGACTTACAGAGTGACTGTAATAACAATCTCAAAAAGCCCATAAAGACTTCAAAAATCTTGATTAAAATGTCAATAAATTGATAAACTGTCTGGAAAATAAGCAGACAAATAATTTAACTGTTTTAATTTTTTTTAATAAAAGAATGTAGAGGAATTTAACTTCCAGGTAGGAAATCTTTTAAAAATATAGTCATTAAAAAAATTAAACATGTGTTGCTAATGTAAGACTCAACTAACACTTTAATGGAAAGAAGGAGCTATACCCTAAAAGCAGATGGCAGCACACAATAAAAGTAGCATCACAAACCCATGGGAAGGGGTGGTATAGGTAACAAATGGATTAAATGGATCCTATAATGGATCCTATAATGGATTTAACATTATAGCTTTAGAAAAAGACTCCCGTAGGAGACTTGTTTTGAGGTATGATGGCTGATAGAAATTATCATGGTAAGAAAAAAATATTTGCGAAGTTTCTAAGTTCTGAATTTTGCACTAGAGACTCACACTTATGGAACTCTTTCACGAACAGTTATCCATAATAAACTTTAAGTCTTACTCCAAGACTTCTCTCTGCAAATAGAAGATAAGAAACACCATAATACAAAGGGTTTGTAATATTCCTTCCCAGCTGTAGGTTTTACCCAATTTGGTTATAAAGTGTGATGAATCTATAAATCGAATACGTACTTTATCTCCACAGAGTCCCCCAATATTTTTGTCCAGTATGTTCTTAATTGTTTTTTATTCTTTAGATTTTTTTAAGTGGTCCCCCGAACAACTGGTTCAGAAGTCTGCTGGCACATACACATATTTGGGGATCTTCAGTGTATTTAAATGTTACTCAATGGGGAAGAAACACTACACATTTTCTCTCTCCTCTCTCGGCCTGCAGTGACTAATTCACTCCTGTAAAACATTTGGAGTAATATTGCTAAAGAGAAACATCAAAAGCTTATGCATATTTCAGAACCTTTCTCGTTTTGTTTCAATTTCCTATGAGATCTACCATTTCTAAATTTATTAAAGTAAATGATTAAACACAGAATATCACATTGGCCTCATGAAGGGGAAATGAAGATCAGAGCTACAACCCTTTAATTCAGGAGAGTTTCCTGAGGCCACATGGTCGGGCAGTCTGAGTGTAGAGGCAGATATGAGGCTGGGGGGCTTGTTTCTTCCTCCTAAGACGTCACCGACTGTGAAGAACCACAGTCAAGGGTGACATGAGCCAACACATTCTGGCCCAAGTTCCCTTGTCCAATGTGACCCCCAGTTCTCTTAGCCCTTGGGGTTACTTCTTCAACTTGAAGCTAAAGCATTTCTTCCATGAGAAATGACAAGATCTCTTGTGGGTATCAAACCTAAACTCCAGGCTTGCTCTCTGGCACCATAATCCATAGACACAATTCTTTCCAGTTTTAGATTGGGTAATTATATCTTGCTTTTGGTGCCAGGGAGGGAAGGAAGTTGGAAACTCTGGTCACAAAACTGAACCCAGTGTTCATTTCTAATTTTAGTATAAGAATAAAGGGAACTTTCCAAGAGTTCCCACCCTTGACACTTTAAAGACTGGGAAAGGGCATCATTTATGGTTAATACTGATGCGTTTCATTCATCTGAGCCCATTCTAGGCATTGTCCTTGCTCAAGAAAATGTCTACTAGGAAGAATGAAGAGCACAGGCTAGCACTCAATGAAGGAAAACAATGACATATTCCCTTCTGGCTTGATATGGAAGAGAAAATTTGGTTTTCGAGTTACAGGCATTTTATTGACTCACCTTATCATTATAGGATAGCACCTCCACTTGGAGCTCTAAAGAACCAGGACAATGACATATGTCAGCTTTTCTTGTTGTCTAAAAAAAGCTTCAGTGACTCCTCTCCACATGAATCTCTCTTCCTAGCAAAGACCCGGATAGTTCATTGCATAGTAGGAATTCCTCTGAATGGGTTCGCCCTTTCAAGTGATTTGACTAGATCTGGCCTGTGTGTGCTATCCAGAGATCGTGCATTCTATAAAACCCTGGCTATTCATTGATCTCTACCTATATGTCATGCACTATGTTAGGGTTGTACATGCATTATTTCATTCAGTTCACACCACATTTGAGGTAGGTTTCATAGTTTCCAATTCACATTTTTAAGAAAAAATAACCAATAGTGGCTTTATACACTAGATTCACCCATTTATAACAAGGTCATTGATGCTTACAGTTTCTCTAAATAGGCAGAGATGGCAACATCTTAGGATAATTGTTACATATTATGTGAGGAATCACTGATGTGCCTTCCTAAGTCACAGAATTGTAATGATTCTATTGGCTCAGGAGACAGTGCAGCAGAATCTATGAGGTTTGATTAAACCTATTCACTGGCAGGGTGGCTGCTGGAATACACATATTGGTAAAATCTACATAAAGGAAAATAATAATCTACATAAAGGTAAAATCTCCTAAAGGAAATCAACCCTGGATATTCATTTGGAAGGACTGATGCTGAAGCTGAAGTTTTAATACTTGGCCACCTAATGTGAAGAGCTGACTCATTGGAAAAGACCCTGATGCTGAGGAAGATTGAAAGCAGGAGGAGAAGGGGATAACAAAGGACAAGATGGTTGGATGGCATCACCGACTCAATGGACATGAGTTTGAGCAAGCTCTGGGAGTTGGTGATGGACAGGGAAGCCTGGCGTGCTACAGTCCAAGGGGTAGCAAAGAGTTAGACATTACTGAGCGACTGAACAGCAACAGTCTCCTTAAGCCTCCCAGGGTGGTGAATGGCAACAGGGTGTGAAGGTGTAATCCACTGAATGATGGTTTGTGAGTTCAGCAATCACCAGTGGACTGCCAACCTGGACAGTGGCACTGGGACTCTAAGAAGAGAAGGGCTTTGAAGAGTGAGTGCATGTATGAAGGCATCATGGAGGAAATGGAGTTTTCTGGCCCTGAGGCCTGGTTTGTCTGGAGCATGACCTCCTGACACAAATTGGCTTTGACAGCAAAGCCATCATCCCCTATAATAAAGACGCATCAGAAGAGCAGGCTCATGGCGTCTCGGTACCAGGATTCCAGCTCTGCTTCTCTGCAGTGACTCTCAGTGGTGCCCTCCTCCAAGATTTGGATAGCAGTAGCAGGATGCCACAGCCATTCCAGGAGCCAAATCAAGGTGGGACAAAAAAACCCAAGGGGAGAACATGGGCTTCTATTTCTCTGCCTCTTTCTTAGGAGCAAGGAAAACATTCCCAGAATTCCTCCAGCAGATTTTCCCTTATACATTGACCAGATGCATTGACCAGAATTGCATCACAGGTCCAAAACCAAATCAATCCCTGGCAAAAAGAGAGAGACTACCCTGATTGTTGTTGTTCTTCAGTCACTCAGTCATGTCTCACTCTCTGTGAGCCCATGGACTGTAGCCTGCCAGGCTTCCCTGTCCTTCAGCATCTCCCGGAGTTTGTTCATGCTCATGTCCATCGAGTCAATGATGTCATCCAACCATCTCATCCTCTGTTGTCCCCTTCTCCTCCTGCCCACAATCTTTCCCAGAATCAGGGAATGCTTGTACCAATTAAGATTTGCTCTTGGATTTGAGGATGGGTAAGCTTGGGAGGGGGGGCTGTGTGTCAGTTGCTCAGTCTTATCCAACTCTTTGTGATATCATGGATTGTAGCCTGCCAGGCTCCTCTGTCCATGAAATTTTCCAGGCCAGAATACTAGAGTGGGTTGTCATGCCCTCCTCCAGGGGATCTTCCCAACCCAGGGATCGAACATTGGTCTCTTGCATTGCAGGCAGATTCTTTACTGTCTGAGTCACCAGAGAAGCCCATGCTTGGGATGGGGTGACTTTCTAAAAACAATTTGGATTCCTGTATAAAGAAGGACCAGAATGATATTGTGCTGGAGGCCACCTGCAAAAGGACACCACATGCTTATTACTGCAAGCTGTGTGGCCACAGAGCGCCTAGGTCTCTGTCTCCAGGGGAGGAAGATTCCCCATGATCAGAAAACACGGGATCTTTTTCTTGTGTTCTCCCCGTAGTTTGCAAAGCTCCGGAGAGAGGCCAGCATTCCCAGACCAGAGGCAAGCACAGAGTGGTACCTCGCCTTCCCCCACCACAGCCCCGGCGGGGGCTTTCTGTCCACTGCCTTCATCCCAGAGGGAACCTTGAGAGAGCTGGCAAATACTCTACACAGATAAAAGATAATTGAACAAGGAGTGAGTCGTAAACGGTGACAAAGTGCTATTTCCATAATAAGCTTATCTGAGTAAACGTTCTCAGAGCCCCCAAGTTCCCGAGCAGGGTGTGGATTCGGCAACAGTAAAGAAACAGGCCACGCCAGGAATGTCTGGGAGCTAATGAATGCCCCAGAAGTGCTTGACGTTCCTATCTATCTCTGCTTTGGATCCCTGCCACCTTGACGCTCATGTCAGCCGCTGTTTAATTGGCAAACAGGCCTTCAAAGGCTTGCTGGGCCCTGCTCCCAGGGCCCTGGGGCCTGTTAATGTTTAATTGTCATGTGCAAGGGCCCACTAGCTCTTGGTAGATTTGGGTGTTTGATTGCACTTTGAAAAAGCAGTATTATGAGTCTCTTTCTTGCTTCATGGACATTTTTACAGACATGCCTCAGAGTCACGTGTCACTTAACCCCATCTTTGAGCAGCCAAGCCCCTGAGTTATGTAGTAGGGGTGGAGCGAGTCACCTTTAAGCTGGAAATAGTCCATATTTACTGCATTTGCTTTAAAATCAAGAAGTGTCCAGGGAACATCTGGGAAGACAAACAAACAAACAAAAAGAGTGGGTTGGAGATTTGGAGTAGAGGAGGAGAAGAAAACATCACAGAAATGAAATCACTAAACAGCAGAAATTAGATAACTCCCGCTTGAGTGATGAGCGTATGGGCTGTCCTTGAAGCTGGCTTTGTCACTCACGGCCCTGCTGGAAATGCAAAGATTCTGTGAGGTCTTTTTTTCTTTTCTTTTTCCCCTTATTCCTCTCTTGGAAAACATCTATCTGCTTTATATTGTTCGTGTAATTTGAAAAGTCAAAAGAGACTGTCTTAACAAGACTATATAACCTTCATCTAATTACAGAAGGGAGAAGAAGAAATAACAGAAGACAAATACTTTTTTTTTCCCCTCAAACTACACGGAAATTGTGAATAAAAGAGTAGCTTCCAACTTCCTGACATTTGAAAAGCACTGCTTTGAATTGCATATGAATGATTTCTTTGAATTTTTAGCTCAGTTCAATTTAATGGAACATGTCTTCATTGAGTGCTTACTAAGGGTTCATATCAAATAATTTCTTGAGTTTTGAATTAGTGGCTTTCATAGAAATTGCCTCTTTTGTTGTATTCTAGAAACGTATCGGTTTGTTGTTTTAATTATCCTCTTGCTGATTGTGAATATCTCCCGAAGGAAGGAATGTACAGAAGAATATTTAATTACACTGCTTCTATCAGAGTGGCAAAACATATATTTATCTCGTTTGTTAATTACATATGTCACAGCTAAAGACCAAACATCAGTTAATGTCGACATTAGCCAGAAGGGTCTGGCAAGCATCAAGAACTAGGTGAATAATAAATAAAAACAATATAGCAAGTGAAAAGCATGTATACCCTCTATATGTTTAAATTAAGAGCACAAACTCCTTGTGCTCTTATTTTGCCCATTTCTGCTCTCCAAACATAGATTTTCATATCAAGGACCTCTGAGAAATCTGCTTTGGGCAGAATCACTGCTATGGGCAAGTTTCAGGGTGCCCAGCATGTGGTCAGGTTTGAAGGCAATGCGGCAGACACTTGAAGTCTTTCAAAGGATTTAATCTCTTTTTCTCTAGTTCCCTTATTTGCCTTAGTCCTCAATTCTTCCCTCTTCACCGCTGACTTAGCAATTCCTCTCCTTTGCCAAGAGGTAAGCAGACCACCTCTTCCAATCAGAGCCAGCACCTTGAAGTTCAATCACGCCCAGGGTTCCTAGTCCCAGAACTCCAGCCTCCTCTGAATGTAGATTCAGGAATAACCCATTCTGCACAAACCTCAGCCCTCCAGCTCCATATGTACAGTTAATTAGTTTAGAGCCCTAAAACATTGTGTGATTCCTTTCTTAATAGAAATGAGAAGTGGTAAAGATGAGAGGCCTTTATTCACACTTTATCAGCTATCTTAAATGAAGGGGTATATTATCCTCTGGAAAGATTTACAGGAACAGCCATTATACACCTCACTCCTATTATCAGTAACGGCGGTGAATGCAGGCACGCAGGAGTGCAGCGCTCTGGGCTTTACACAGGAGGCCACTCTGGCCCTTCTGATGTGAACCGTTCCTGCTTCACATGTCGTAAATATCTGCAGAATGAAACAAAAAAGTGTTCAGGATTTAAAGACTGTCTGGGTAGACCGCTTTTCAAAGGAAATTGGATTGATACAAAGGTTTGCAAATTTACTTTACGATAGCAAATGATTATGACTGTTGCTCACCCTCTAGGGAAAGCTCTAGAGGGGAAAACACGGGGCTAGGGGTGCCAGAGTCAAGCCAGGTGCCAGCCAAGCCAGTATCAGCACACTACGAAGGAATTAGAATCTTGAGACTCTTAATTGCTTATCTTCAGTGTTGGCAAAGCCAGGACTTGTGGGTGGAAGAGACAGCAAAGTGGGAAAAGAGACCAGTTTTCTAATTATGGGGAAGAGGTTGACAGTATATTGATCCATCCATTCATTTTTGTGTTTATTTACTCTACATATGTATCAAACACCCGCTATGTATCAAGCAGTATTAGGCTACAAGGATATAACAGTGAAGAGGGTAAATTAGGTCAGCGGTCTCCAGCCTTTTTGGCCCCATGGGAGACAGTTTTTTCACAAAATGGAGAGTGGAGGGTGGGGGGAGATGGTTTCAGAATGATTCAAGCACATTACATTTGTTGTACTCTTTATTTCTATTATTATTATATCAGTTCCACCTCAGATCATGAGGCATTAGATTCTGGAGGCTGGGCTCCCCGGGTTAGGTTTTTCCCCTCTGGAAACTCACCTTTTGGAAAGATAGAAATTGAACAATTGATTGCACAGTTAATGCTGTTACTGTTGCCATGCAGGATAAGCATAAGAAGCAGTGAACTCGGTGAGGGGAGGCGAGCAGCAGGAGGGGCACCTGAAGAAGTTAAGTGCATGAGCTCTACTCTAGAGGAAACTTGAAATCACAACGGGGACAGGACACAGTTGAGGAAGCACTTGCGAGGTAGAACAACATGTGCGACATGTGCGACATCGCAACATGTGCAAAGGTCCTGAGGCAGCCACTTTGCACATTCCGGCTCTGCCACTCAATGAAGAGTAGTAACAGTGATGGGTTCTTCCTTCTGAAACACTGTGCAGAGGGTACATTTATTTTCTTCTTCTACTAAAAAACACATGTAATGAGGGTTACCATACACAATGAACCAGTTTGTCACAAAACAGAAGCTGAACTCTAGCCAAAGAAACTCTTAGGGTTTGGATTATAAAACTAGCAGAATCCCTACTAGCTCCTCCTAACCACCCCCCATCCTCAGACCCCAGGGCCAATCATTTCTGTGTTCCTTCTACACGAGGGTTAACTTCTGATGGGCCTCAGACTATAACTGTGCTTCTCAAATTTTCTGTGATGAAAGACTGAATTTAAAAAAAAATTCCATTATAACCTGATGATTTTATAAAATATAATAGAATGACTTACTAGGAAAATGATCATACACTTTGAGATCACAGCGCTATCATTTGCTGTACAATCTTCTAGATGCTTACTCGCAATTTCTGTGCTCATCTCGTTGCAAACTGATAGCACTTTGCACACCAGTCCTTCCCTTAAGAATCAGGATTATTCCTCATTTTCAAATCTTGTCTCATTGACCCCAGCCAGTCTCTCCTCCAGGAATACAACTACATCTCTGGAAATTGCTGACGTTTCCTGACTGGATTACCTCCCAGGCAAGAGGTTTCCCTGTGTTCAGTCCCCACAGCGAAAAGCAGGATCTCTAAAACCCTGAGAGGCGCTTATCTTAAGTCCTGGTATTTCCAGGACTTGCAGGGTAATCCCAGGTCTCCCTATTTCATGCCTCTTTTTTCCTCAAGACTTTGATATTAATGTAAAGGACCAGGATTCTCAAACCAGCAGATGTGATGGGCTGAGAAATCTGGGCCAGAGAGTCTCAGCATTCAATGGGGGACTGAAGGGCCTGGGGAGCTTGCCCAGGAGGCTTGTTTAGGCTTGTTGTTCTATGGGTGGGCTGGGAGTCTACACGGTGGGTGGGGTGGGAGGGGGTTGTGGGGGCCTCGTGCCCTGCTGGGGGGACTGGCGAGAACGACAAACTGAGGCAAGAGATTATAAGGCAGAAATGTGCAGGTCCCCGGAGGAGGTCACTTTAGGCAGATAGGCTGTGGACTTCTGTAGCGCTAGCGGCCAGGAACCTAGCCACGGTGAAGTCAGGGCCAGAAAGCAGCCTCAGGCAGCTCTGAGAGTGGGAGACACTCAAAGGATTCCAACTCGACTCCCATGACCCTCTTGCTGGCTCTTCTTCCTCTGTGTGTCTTTATGGTTTGAAAGCACTTGGGACTTAGTTCTCATCTCATGTGTCTTCTTACTCTATACTTTTCCCCTAGATTATCTTGCCTACCTGCATAATTTCAATAACTTCATCAAAACCTGTAATTTTCAAATTGTGTCTCTAACATACATTTTGATCTGAGCTCCAGGTGATATTGAATTTTCCATCTTGTGGATAATAGATTACTTCTCCAGAGAGAGAGTTGGCTCTGGCCTAAGGTCTGAGCTTTCCTGGCTTCTGGGGCAAGACCACAGTTCTGGGCCCTGGAACTCCCAGGGCTTCTTCTCATCAACTTCTCACTTGGAGCTTTGCCTTTGGAATATGGCAGTTAATATATTCAGATCAGCATAACCAACCACTGAGAACAGTCCTGACAGTTTCCCTTAAATATTGCCCAGTATTGAAAGGCCCAAATAAAAAGCCATTCTTTTGAATAAATATGCCATTTTGAGTAATTTCTTCTAGGAGTCATGTCATCTTGGTGTTCACATAGCCATACACCATAGAAAAAAGATGGCAGATTTTGCAGAAGGAAAAGAATATGGCGAGAACATGAAACTAAGATCATTGTTCTTGCTCAGCCTAAGCATGAACAGGAAATGAGTCAGAGGCTCCCATGAAGCAACCAGCAGCAGGAATAGACCCAAAATGATGATTTTTAATAATAGCTCCTGATTAAACTGAGCTTTTTTTGTTGCTGTTGTTATTTGAATGTTTTTGGTTCTAAACTGTCTCCAACTAGAAATAAAGTCTATAGACTGGGAAAGGGAAAAATGACTTCTCATATTTACTTTGAGCTACTTATCCTGTGTCATGGGGCAAAGTGGATTTGGGGGCTGAAGGAGAGAGGTCAAGTGTTCCAGCCTGAAGTGGAACTTGGTGTGTACTAGAACCAGAAACAGCTGAGTACGTCCTATGCTGGGATGTGGGGGCAAGGGGAAATAGGGTGGTTTCTGTTTTAAATTTGCATCTTTTTTCTTCTGAATTATAGTTACTATTTTTTTCTATTTTGTCCTTGCAGATATAGTCATCCATTTACTTAAAAACAAGCGCAGAACAGCAGTGCTAGTCACTGTGAATGCAAAGGTCAATGTGAGATCTTAAGGAACTTGATATCTGGAGGACATGTAACTGATGGATGAATACCTTTTGAATGGCAGGAAGGAAAAATGGTGGCTCATATTTCAAGGAAGACAAATCTATAAGTCTAAGGAGTGAGTTGGTAGGAAATAGTTCTTGGGCTCCAAAATCACTGCAGATGGTGACTGAAGCCATGATATTAAGAGGCGCTTGCTCCTTGGAAGAAAAGCTATGATCAACCTAGACACACATATTAAAAAGCAGAGACATTACTTTACCAACAAAGGTCCGTCTAGTCAAGGCTATGATTTTTCCAGTGTCATGTATGGATGTGAGAGTTGGACAATAAAGAAAGCTGAGTACTGAAGCATTGATGCTTTTGAACTGTGGTGTTGGAGAAGACTCTTGAGAGTCCCTTGACTGCAAGGAGATCAACCAATCAATCCTAGAGGAAGTCAACCCTGAATATTCATTGGAAGGACTGATGCCAAAGCTGAAGCTCCAATACTTTGGCTACCTGATGCAAAGAACTGACTCATTAGAAAAGACCCTGATGCTGGGAAAGATTGAAGGCAGAATGAGAACAGAACGACAGAGGACAAGATGGTTGGGTGGCATCACTGAAGTGATGGACATGAGTTTGAGCAAGTGCCAGGAGTTGGTGATGGACAGGGAATCCTGGTGTGCTATAGTCCATGGGGTCACGAAGAGTCAGACACGACTGTGTGACTGAACTGAAATGAGTTCATAATAGACCTGTTCAGAAATTATGGTGTATGAAGTATTGTGATTTATAAGAAATATATATTCGGTCATTCAGATGACCAAAATATATTTCTCATATATTTTTGGTCTTTATCCATGGTACCTGGTTCACAGTTCCCAAGACCCTTGAAATCTCCTAAGTGATAAGAATATTTTTTGGTATAATATTTGTTCTCTTATCCTCAGTTCTTAAAAAATTGCTTCAGAGCCTTAAAGATGGAATAGGTGTCTTGTTATTCACAATAAGTCCTTTCTCAACATAAGAGGGTTTATGTAAATGAAGTGACTTATGGAAAGCACATAATATTGAGGACTGGTTGCCAGGAAACCAGCATTAAATGGAGTGCTAGAACTTTCAGTCCTACTTATTGAACTCTAGGGAGAAGGGAGGAGTTGGAGATTGAATTCAATCATCAATGGCCAATGATTTAATCAACTTTATCTATGTAGAGCTCCCCTGGTGGTTCAGTGATAAAGAATCCTCCTGCAAATGCAGGAAACACAGGTTCAATCCCTGACACTGGAAGATCCCACACGCCGCAGAGCAGCTAAGCCTGTGCGCCACAACTACTGAGCCTGTTTCTAAAACTTATGAGCCACAGCTACTGAGCCCATGTACCACAACTACTGAAGCCTTCACATCATAGAGCCTGCGCTCTGTAACAAGAGAAGCCACCGCATTGAGAAGCCCGCAGATCATAAGGAAGAGTAGCCCTCACTCACTGCAACTAGAGAAAACCCTCACGCAGCAACAAAGACCCAGTGCAGCAAAAAAAAAAGAGTCATGTCTATATAATGAAGCCTTCATAAAGACTCAACAAGGCAGGGTTCAGAGAACTTATGGGTTGGTGAACACTTGGAGATTTGGATGGAGGTGAACCTACAGAAAGGGGAGGGAAACCCTCTGACCTTTCCCCATACCTTGACCTACATGTCTCTTCATGAGTTATACTCTTTTATAATACTCCACTAAACTGTTATTAGTAAGTGCAACCTTTCTGAGTTCTGTGAGTTGCTCTAGCAAGTTAATTAAACCCAAGGAAGGGGTTGTGGGCACCTCCAATCCATAGTTGGTAGGTCAGAAACATAGTTGATAACCTGAGCTTGGGACTCACATCTGAAGTTGGGGAGAAGGGGGCTTGTAGGACTGAGCCCTTAATCTGTGGGATCTAGTGCTCTCTCCATGTAGACAGAATTGAGTTGAATTTTAGGACCCCCAGCTGGTGTCCCAAGCTTTGCTTAGTGGTGTGTATATGGGGAAAAAAAAAACATTATTTCACCCATTGTAATTGGTCATCATAACTCAATGTTGGCGCCAACCATTGATCTGTCACTCTGTTATGATTCTGTGCTAGGGGATACATATGTTTAAGTCTTGGTCCCTGTACTCACAGAGCTGAGTCTAGGAAAGGTGGTTGATGGAGAGTCAAACCAACATGACAAACATGAAGATGATTGTGACGCAGAAAGCCCTCTGGAAGACAGACATTCAGAGACTGTGAATCCTAGGTGAGAGATGCTTGGCTCAGGAAGTTGGAGAAAACTTCCCAATGAAAGCGTGGGGATCCCTGAGTTGATTCAGATCTTTACTAGTTGGATAACATGGTTGCCCTTGGGCTTCCTGGAGTCTTATATAAGCTGCAGGAGCCCATTTTTCTTCACCAAGGGACTGGCTTGAGGTAACCTTCCAGTCTGGAGTCTGCCCTATGGACACCACTCAGTTTATCACACATGTAAGACTGAACTTTATTCCCTGGATGTGGGGCTCAAGGGTAATATACAAACCAACTTCCCAAGGCTCATTGTGTGCCCCAAATTGTGTTGTTTCTCAAGCACTTATTCCATGAAATATTTATTATAATTTTAGGAGCTGACAGAGGAGCCTGGCCTGCTGCTGTCCATGAGGTCACAAAGAGCCACATAACTTAGCAACTGAACAACAACCAAAGATTCTAATATTATTTCTACTTTATTTATGAAGAAATCTGGAGTAAGAGAAATGAAGCCTCTTGCAAAAACACCTGCCATCTGGCCAGAGACTGAACCATGGTACATAGGAGACTGAACCACGGTCTATTGGAATCACAAGTTTATACTCTCTGCCACTAAGATACATTGTGTTCCATTTTCGGGGAAATCATGATGTTTTGAACGTCCTGAACACTCACTTCCACTCAGAATTTCCAACCAGCTCAATCTTTGCCCTGGGTCCACCCTACAAGGTAAGAGGGAGTCTGGGTTCATATATTACAAACTCTAGTCCCAAGGCTTCAGGCAAAGGCCACCAAAATGAACAAGGATTTCACTCTAAGCCTTCCCCCAGAGTACCAAGCATGAAAGGGCGATACAGAAAAGAGGACTTTCTCCCTACTGCCCAAAGCTCTGAGTTGGTTAAGGAAATTGATAGAACAGGAGGGGCCTCTGAGCCCTGAGGTTTATTAGTCCCGTCTTTGAGCTTATCCAAAGTGTAAGCATTCCAGACAAAGGCCACACACCACAGGGCTGAGGCCTCACTGTTCTCCCTATGTTTGCCCCACAAGACAGATCCTGTGGCCTCAGAAAGAGTTATGAGCTCCAGCATCCTGTAGAGCAGGGAACAGACATCTCCCCTCAGTCAACTGCCCTCGACTTGCTGAAAACATGATTCATGAGAACTATTGCTTTCTTCAGAAGGACCCCTTGGCTCTGCTCTGAGCCCAGGAATAGACTGGCCACAATCAACTCCCCTGAAGAAGTGGTTTCCCCACCACATAACTCTTCCTCGTGAGGACAATGGCTTTTTTTCACTGTGGTAAAGGGGAAGTTTAACCAAAGGAAAAACTGAGCCCACACTGATAAAACAGCCAGGTTATCAAGGACACCAGGCATGGGAGCTGTGGCACCCTGGCCTTGTGGTGACTTCAGGAACATCCTTTGTATAGGTTTCCCAACTGCCTTTCAGCATGGAAGCGTCACCTCAAACTACTCCCCAGCCTTTCTCCATGTCTCACATAACTGTGCCTACCAGGGTTCATAATTATATGCTAGGCATATAACATGTGAAACAGTCCCCTTTCTGGGGGCAGTCTTGTGTGGTATTGCAAAGGCCACTATGACTTGGAGTTGACTGTTGAACACCTATGTTGTTCCAGAGAACTGTCTTAGACGCTCATGCTTGTTCTTCTATTAACTCCTCCCAAACCCCACCAGGAGAGCTGCGCTTGCTATTTTTAGAAGCAGGTTCAAAGAGTCAAGCAACTTTCTTAACACGGATAGTGACAGAGCAGGATTTAAACCAGGACTGTCTGATGCATAGGAATATACTTAGACCGTCCCCCAAATGTCTCTGTCTATTTTAATATGTGAACCAGGCCTCAGAGAAAAGGAAATAGAAAGCACATATGTTTTTGTGTAGCATTCAGACAAATTTGAAGTTTCCTCTAAATCAAAAGTATAAAGGTTTTTGGGTTAAGAAACAGAAATGTCTATGTGTTGGGGCTCCACACGGAGAGCTTTGTCCCTTGAGGTGACACCTTCACGAGGCAAGGAGAACTTTTGAGTGTGGTGATGAAGAATATTCTTTGTTTCCCCCCAAACTAGGGGAAAAAGTGACCCAAGACTGACTTTCCAACCACTCTTCCTTCCCAACCAACCATGGCAAGTCCCAGGGAGAGTCCCCCCCCACACACACCAGGATGCCATGTTCCCCTCACAGGTCAGGGTTTTAGCAGCAGAACCAAGAGGGCCCCAGAGATCACCTTGCTTGCCTTCCTGCTGTTGCCTCAGCCCCCTCCTAGCTTAACCACTTCACAGTGAAAGAGAATCCTTACCCATATAAACATATTTTTTTGTATTAATTCTACTAGACAAATTGACTAGCTGAATATTTATTTGAGATCTTATGTAGTAGGCACCCTTAGAGATTATACAAAATGGTCTTTAAGAATATGGGAAATTATTAGCATGTCTATTTATCTTCCTTAAATTTTTATTTGATATGTGGCTTATAATACGACAAATATAATATAACAGGACAGACAAGAGTATTAATTTTAAAAGGAATATACTAATATATATGCATATAAATGTATATGTGAATACACAAATGAAAATACAGGCACCTAATCCAAAAGTATTTTAAACAGATAGAAATTGAAAATGAAATTCCCTCAGTCATGTCCAACTCTTTGTGACCCCATGGACTATATAGTCCATGGCATTCTCCAGGCCAGAATACTGAAGTGGGTATCCTTTCACTTCTCCAAGGGCTCTTCCCAACCCAGGTATTGAACCCAGGTCTCCCGCATTGAAGACAGATTCTTATCAGCTGAGCCACAAGGGAAGCCCAAGAATACTGGAGTGGGTAGCCCATCCCTTCTCCAGAGGATCTTCCCGACCCAGGAATTGAACTGGAGTCTCCTGCATTGTAGGTGGATTCTTTACCAACAGAGCTATCATGGAAGCCCCATTTGAAATAGATAAATGTATATTATTATAAGAGCTTCAAGACAAGCTTCTTTTGCAAAGGACGATTGGAAAGATTAAAACACTGCATTTGTGTCTGACCCTAGGGAAGGGGCAAAAAGGATGCAGAAGGAAAATATGTTATTCGATATCAGGAAGATCCCCTGGAGGAGGGCATGGCAACCCACTCCAGTATTCTTGCCTGGAGAATCCCATGGACAGAGGAGCTTGGTGGGTCACAGTCTATAGGGTCACAAAGAATCAGACATGACTGAAGTGACAAAACACTCAAGTATAATAACAGCAGCAACATTAAATAAACAAATCCATTGTATAGACATTTAAATTGTCATTAGACATTACTATTTTTAATTATTTAGCTGTTATTAGTAGCAGTACTCTTTGTTATTGTTCAGTCATTCAGTCATGTCTGACTCTTTGCAACCTCACTGACTGCAACATACCTGGCTTCCCTGTCCTTCATCATCTCTCCAAGTGTGTTCAAACTCATATCCATTGAGTTGATGATGCCATCCAACCATCTCATCCTCTGTCGCCCTCTTTTCCTCCTGCCCTCAATCTTTCCCAGCATCAGGGTCTTTTCCAGTGAGTTGGCTCTTCAAATCAGGTGGCCAAAGTATTGGAGATTCATAGTTCTAGCTGTTCTTTTCTTTTTAGGAGTATCTGAGAAGTTACATCTAGAACATTATTTCTAAGAATTTTTCTGTATAGTGAAGGTCCAGCAATGCTTGGATGCTTCCCACATTCTCCCAACAAAGTCCCTCTATACTGCTCACAGTTTAAAGTTGAGAAAGGAGTGGTAGGAGTGGGTTGAGGTAGAGACCTCAAGCTCTTCTCCGGGCTGTGTGCTCCTCTTTCCTCTTATCCTTCATTCAGAGAATTGATGCCTTATGCATCCTCTTGGGGTCAGCCTAGGGTTCTCTTGCTCCTTTACCCCTGGTATCCACGTATTTGCAGATCATCAAAATGTCGTCTGGAGTCTAGCTTCTAAATATTCTGTCTGTTGCCTCCTCTGTCTCAGATGGTCTGATCTTACCACCCAGTCAGTCCACCATCATTTATTGCCTAGAGGAAAGCATTCTAACCTTACTCCCTGCTTCTCGACTCACTATTCAATCTCCATGCTACAGAGTAAACTTTCTAGAGCATAAACGTGATCCAGTTACTCCTGTTGTTGAAATGTCCCACATCAGCCCCTCATTCCCTGACTTGGTAATTATGCCCTCTACCTTCTGGCCCAAAGCCTGAGTTCCATTTGCTCTCTGCCATGCTACCTACATTCCAGCTGTACACCATGTCATTAACTTGTTTCTAGACCTTTCTTCAAAATGCCCGTGCACTCTTCCTTGTCCTTCTCTAATGCATAATCTTTCTAGTGCTTCCAAGTCTTGTTCTATATTATCTTTGTGACCATAGAAAGAACTGAAAACATCCTTTCCTGTGAGCATAAAGTGCCATAGCTGATACCAAGCTGCTGTTGCTATATATTTACATATATATGTATCTCCTCTAATAGACTAGAAGTTCCTTGAGGATCAGGTGCCAGATCCTATCATTACACTTTCCACCCCAGCAGTTCCATACAGTACTGAGCACCCCAATAGCTCAGCCAAATTCCTTCCTCCACTGCAGGTCATGACCCATGAGCCATGGCAGGACCCTCACTGGGAAGTTTAAGGGCACTCAGACAGGTAATGGCTCTTATTGGATCCAAACATAACTCACTCACTGCCAACATAGCTTCATTAAGGATTGAGAAACACATTGCTTTAGAATCCAGAAACAAAGCCCCCAAGATAAAGCATCAAAATTCTGGTCAAAGTAGCACTCCAGAGAGCCAGTACCACTCCTTCGCACTTGGGCTGAAAGATAAACACCTGTTCTCTATCCTTAACATCAACCAAACACCAGATGCTGTGCTGTGCTTAGTCGGTCATGTCCGGCTCTTTGCAATCCCATGGACTATAGCCCACCAGGCTCCTCTGTCCAGGCAAGAATACTGGAGTGGGCTGCCATGCCCTTGTCCAGGGGGTCTTCCCAACCCAGGGATCAAAACCATGTCTCCTGCATTGCGGGCAGATTCTTTACTATCTGAGCCACCAGGCAAGCCCCCCTCCCCAGGTATATGTGGGAATAGCAAACACTGTTGGAATCAGCTGGTACATATGGGAAAGGGAAACGGAAGGCAGCAATATGGAGATGCATTTCAGAACTTTCCTCATTCTGTGGATCTAAGAGCAAAGTTATTTGGAATGAAACTCCAAAAGGTATTTGGGAGGAGACAGCTAGAGAGGAGCTATCTGATTTAGGGGCATCCATTGATCATCTTCAGGATAAGATGGTTAGAATGATTTTCCTACCCTAGCTGCTACTTTTTAGATTCTCTCATGTACTCTTTCTTCCTGCCTCTTGGTCACTCAGCCCTCAAAGTTGTGTCAGTTCCTCTATTGGTTTTTAGCATTAAGTCCAGATGATGGGAGAGAGATGGAGCTGGAGGAGGAAGAAACTAAGGCCATTAAAGTGGAGCCCACTTAGCTGGCTAATTCTCATGCTTAGACTCGATTGTAAGGCTTTCAGAAACTTTACCAGTGAGGACAAGGGATTGACCAGTACTCTGAGAAATCAGTCCCAGCTGCTGCCAAGGACTCCTTGGCCCCAGCTATAACTCAATGGGTGGGAGAATCCTGCATAATTCCTTCCTTCCCTCTGACCAGATCTCTGTGGCCTCATCCATGGACTGGAGGGATGATGCTTGTCTTTTGAAGCTAATAAGCTGTCTGCAGCTGGAATGTTGGCTGAGCCCTGGTGTCTGGTTGGCTATATTGAAAGCAAGAAAAGAATCTTGGGTGGATTTAGGACTGCTGTATATGGCTGTATAGACTATGTTCTGCTCAACTTTAGGAGATGACCTTTGCTCAAATGCTATGTGATGATAATCACGGAAAATCTACTCTAAGTGGAAGCCCCAGAGTTGAGCGGTGCAAGAGCTGCATAAGTGAGGAGTACCATTGCCCACAGAGAGCTTCAGCTATGCCAGAGCAATCCTGGACCTCTGGCAACCTAACTTCCTTGGTTTAGCTGGACGAACTTAATTTCTGGTTAGAAAGGATACACATAATCTCTGAGGACATTTTCTTCTAAAATGAAAACTGAGACCTATGTTTGACAAAAGACTTTTCCTGGGAGATTCCACAAACTGATATTGGTGTGCATAACAAAATCCAACAAACAAGACAATTTAAAGAAAGTTGTTGGTGCATTGGAATTTTGGGGGTAACATGGACTACAGATAGTTATTACTTAGTATTTTTGGAGTGTTGAAGCTAATTGATAGCAAGGATCCACCACTGCATGAAATGTGTGGCTACAAGGATACCACAAACCAGACCTTAACCCTCTAACCAAGCCAGGCAGAGTTACTGGTCTTGCCCCTGGATCTAAGGAAGGTCTCCAACAAGCTGAGCATGGAAAGCATCTCCGAGCCAAAATACATCCATGATGGAGTATATTCTCGGCCTGGATGTGACTCAGACCCCTGCCCAGATCCTTCTGCTCTCCCCATCTGAATCTCTGCCTTTTCTTTTCTCAGTCTGAACAAACTCTGTGTGATCTCATCTTTTCTCATGGCTTCAATTACAGGAAGTAAGCTAATGATTTCCACAAGTGATCTTACCTCCAGCCCAGGTTTCTCCTCTAAGCCCCAGAGTCACACCTCTAATCAACCAATGTAGTTCCTCATTCAAGTTTGACTCTGTGACCCCATGGACTATAGATCGCCAGGCTCCTCTGTTCATGGAATTTTCCAGGCAAGAATACCAGAGTGGGTAGCCATTCCCTTCTCCATGGACAACTCTAGTTGAATGTGCCATACTCAAACCTCATTCCCTAAACTCACTTTATCAAGAGAAACTGATTTCTTTTTTTCCTTGAATCTGTGAACAATCAGCTCTCAGCTCGGAGATAAACTGGTGAGAGATACATGATTCACACTGACTCTTAAAATTCCCAATCTCCTCCATTCTACAGATGGGGAAAAATGAGACCTGGGATTGACTGAGCCCAGAAGGTAAAAGTCTTAGATAAGGCCATTTCTAATAAGTAGTATAGTTGTGCTCTAAACCTACATTTTTATGAAGCCCAGATCTATACTTTTTCAGCATAAGACTCTTAAAGAAGGTAGACTTAAGTTACAATAAGTCATTTAACCATATTGGCATTTACCATAAGGACATTCATTGGGAGCTTTAGAATTGTGGAGGATAAAGGACAAGTTTAAGTATTAGTTGAAATATTCATCATGACCGCAGCTCTCTGGATTTTGGGTAGCAGTTACTGCCTCGAACCACCAATTCCAGGCAAGCAGCCTCCAGAATTTTGGCTTCAGGTGTGTAAAGGTAGGCCTCAACAACAACAACAACAACAACAACATCAAAAGTTTTCTCCCACCAATACTTAAAATTTACGGCCAATAGAAATGTCAAGGAATGTGTTGTCTTAGGGAAATTGCATTTACTTACGAAAAACCTAAAGTTTGCAAGGGGATATTTTAAAAAGGCTTAAGACATATCTGTTTTGTACTTCAAAAGCCATTTGGTCCTGGGTCCAGCAGGCAAAGTGGTTATTATGGTTCCTTGTGGGAGAAGGCTGGTGAGACTGGAATGTGCCCAGTAAATACGAAACCCCATCCGCAGAGCTCTACTTGCTCCCACCATTCTGGTGAGGCTAATTGGAGGAGAGCAACCTTTTTGAGAAAGGAAAGAAATTTCTGGATTTGAAGCAGATGTCTGGACCTTGCTGAATCTACAATGCAGGCTTTTAAAGGAAATATTGCAATAATTAGGAGTCCGGTTTGAAGTCAATGTGTTGCTGTAAAAATTAAGGATGTTTATAACTGTGGGAAGGTTCTCTTTAAAAATCCAATTCTGACTCCAATTTGCTAGCAAATTGCATCCTGGCCCCATGGAAAGAGTGATCTTGGGACCTGTTTCATAGATCAGGATCCTCTTTGTCCGATGCAGTGGAGGATATTCATTGCTGTTTATGAAATGTAGATAGGAATTCTCATGCATCATCAAGAACATGTGTGGAGTTTTAGAATGCCAGAAAGATAGTTGGACATTTGGAACCAAAAAGAATGTTTTCTCAGTTGATTTTTTTTTTAAATAAAATGAAGATTAAAAAAAAAAAAAGCCAAACAGAAAAGAAGACTTGGCTTTCCTTGTGTGGTCCCTGGAATGGGAAATCTAGTATTTGCTAAAATTACCACAGTTTCTCAGATATTGGTTAGTCATGAAACACCAAATTATACTCAATTTCAGGTTATTCAAGGACAAGAAATTAGACAATGTATGGATTGAGTTTCCCTGCAGTCATGGATAATTATTAAGGATCAGGAAAAAATAATTTGATTTGCATATGCCAGAAAGGAAAAAGGAGTCTTAAATTTATCATCAGTTCAGAAAAAGACTTTCAGAAGAAAACACTGTAGGGAAAGAAAATTGGAGTTAAATATATCTGAGAGCAAATCCAGTTTCTATTACTTAGCAGTTTTGGGACCACATATTTTTCAAACCTTGATTCCTCAGCTATATTGGAGATAGTAATTAATACCTACCTTTTATTATTTTGAGAGCTGGTTTTACTAGGGTGTGTAAAGCACTTGGGCTTCCTGGAGTAGCTCAGATGGTAAAGAACCCACGTGCAATGCAGGAGACCTGGGTTGGATCCCTGGGTCAAGAAGATCCCCTGGAGAAGGGAATGGCTACCCACTCCAGTATTCTTAACTGGAGAATCCCATGGACAGAGGAGTTTGGCAGGCTACAGTCCATGGGTCTCAAAAAGTAAGACACAACTGAGCAATTAAGCACACAGTAAACCACTTTTCATGGCATGGGCATACTCTCTATGGGTGCATAAAAATAGTGACACCCCCCCAACATACTCACAACACACATACACTCTCCCAACACACATTGCTTTATTGCAAGGCTCTGATTCTGTATTCACATATTAGTAGGTCGATGTTGTCATGGCTGAAACAACATAGCTTATGGCAGTTCAGAGGGGAAAGGAGGGAAAGTATAATTGTTGTTGTTGTTCAGTCACTAAGCTGTGCCTGACCCTTTGCAACTCCATGGATTGCGGCACACCAGGGTTCCCTGTCCCTCACTCTCTCCCAGAGTTTGCTCAAACTCATGTCCATTGAGTAGGTGATGCCATCCAACCATCTCATCCTCTGCTACCCTCTTCTCTTTTTGCCTTCATCTTTTCCAGCATCAGGGTCTTTTTCAATGAGTCAGCTGTTCAGAAAGCATATTAGAGACAGCTAAATGTTCCCTAGTTTTCCATCTTTTTGTAATAGAATCCCAAGTTCTAGTTGGTGGCAGGATTGTTTAGCTAGAGGCGACCTTGCTTGCAGTGAGGTATGCCATGTGACTGGATACTGTCTGAAGAGATGTGGGTAGAAGAGATGATATGTGTAATTTCTACATCATTCCACTTGCCCTCTACTTCCTCTTTCTTGTCCCCTGTGAGTAAGAATGTGTACACAATGGTGTTGAGTATATTTTTTTCTGTAAATAAAGGCAACACCTCAGTGGAAGATGGGACACCAAGATGGAAGGAGTCTCAGTCGCTGGGTGACTATGTTTCCTATGCCTCAGGGACCATCTATCACTTCAGACTTCCACATGCAAGAAAAAGAATAAAGTTATTTTACTTTAGTCACTTTTATTTTGCTCTTTGTTAAAGCACTTAGATTTACATTTCATTACAGAAACTTATCTTTATTGTGCTCTAAAACACAAATTAGATCATGTGAGTCCCCTCCTCCGGAAAATTCTGTAGTCCTTCATTGCTCATTAGTGAAGTTCATTTAGGGTGCCTTACGTGTGACTGGGCTTCCCAGGTGACTGAGTGGTAAAGAATATGCCTGCCAATGCAGGAGACACAGGAGATACAGGTTCAATCCCTGGGTTGGGAAGACAACCCACTCCAGTATTCTTGCCTGGTAAATCCCATGGACAGAGGAGCCTGGAGGGCTACAATCCATGGGATTGCAAAGAGTTGCACATGACTGAGCATGCACGCAGGTACGTGTACATATGTGACTGGTGGCAGAACGAAGAATGACCCAACTCTGTGGCAGAGAAGAGACCAGCCTGGCTGCAGTGGTGGGTGGACATTGTTAAACAAAGGAAGAATAAAACCACCTATGAGGGGCTTTATTTGATCACAAAGCAACTTCAGACTGTTAGGCTTAGTAAGTAATTCTCAGGATTTTTATCTGGCCAGGCTGAATATGAAATCATTCTGTTTGGTTAATTTATTCATAGGCCCTGATTTTTCTTTCTTTTTTTTTTTTTTTGAGGTCCCTTTTGACCTCAAACCCTCATACTCTTTTGAGTATGCAAATACATTAGTACTGGGTTTATTTTTCAAGCCCTGCCTCAAAGGTCGCTTGATTGTTTTTTTTCTTCCTTCCAGTTTTATTGAGATATAATTGACATATAGCACTGTGTAAATTTAAGGTGTATAAATAGCATAATGATTTGACTTACATCATGAAATGACTACCCCAATAAGTTAGAGAATATTCATCAATTCATACAGACACAAAATTAAAGAGAAACCATTTTTTTTTCTTTTGTTGAGAACACTTAGAATTTACTCTCTGAACAACCTTCACCTATAACATACAGTGATGTCAATCATATATCATGTTTACATTGCATTGATCAGTTTGGTTCAGTTCAGTTGCCAGGCCTCCCCTGTCCATCACCAACTCCCAGAGTTTACTCAAACTCATGTCCCCTGAGTCGGTGATGCCATCCAACCATCTCATCCTCTGTCATCCACTTCTTCTCCTGCTTTCAATCTTTCCCAGGATCAGGGTCTTTTCAAATGACTCAGTTCTTTGCATCAGGTGGCCAAAGTACTGGAGTTTCAGCTTCAGCATCAGTCCTTCCAATGAATATTCAGGACTGATTTCCTTTAGGATGGACTGGTTGGATCTCCTTTCAGTCAAGGGACTCTGAAGAGTCTTCTCCAACACCACAGTTCAAAAGCAACAATTTTTAGGTGCTCAGCTTTCTTTATAGTCCAACTCTTATATTCATACATGACTACTGGAAAAACCATAGCTTTGACTAGATGGACCTTTGTTGACAAAGTAATGTCTCTGCTTTTTAATATGCTGTCTAGGTTGGTTATAACTTTCCTTCCAATGAGCAAGCATCTTTTAATTTCATGGCTTCAGTCACCATCTGCAGTGATTTTTCAGTCCCCCCCACCCCCAAATGTGGTCCACTGGAGAAGGGAATGGCAAACCTCTTCAGTATTCTTGCCTTGAGAACCCCATGAACAGTGTGAAAAGGCAAAAAGATAGGACACTGAAAGAGGAACTCCCCAGGTCGGTAGGTGCCCAATATGCTACTGGAGATCAGTGGAGAAATAACTCCTGAAAGAATGAAGGGACAGAGCCAAAGCAAAAACAATACCCAGTTGTGGATGTGACTGGTGATAGAAGCAAGGTCTGATGCTGTAAAGAGCAATATTGCATAGGAACCTGGAATGTTAGGTCCATGAATCAAGGCAAATTGGAAGTGGTCAAACAGGAGACGGGAAGAGTGAACGTCGACATTTTAGGAATCTGCAAACTAAAATGGACTGGAATGGGTGAATTTAATTCAGATGACCATTATATCTACTACTGTGGGCAAGAATCCCTTAGAAGAAATGGAGTAGCCATCATAGTCAACAAACGAGTCTGAAATGCAGTGCTTGGATGCAATCTCAAAAATGACAGAATGATCTCTGTTCATCTCCAAGAAAAACCATTCAATATCATAGTAATCCAAGTCTATTCCCCAACCAGTAATGCTGAAGAAGCTGAAGTTGAATGGTTCTATGAAGACCTCAAGACCTTCTAGAACTAACACGCAAAAAAGATGTCCTTTTCATTATAGGAGACTGGAATGCAAAAGTAGGAAGTCAAGAAACACCTGGAGTAACAGGGAAATTTAGCCTTGGTGTACAGAATGAAGCAGGGCAAAGGCTAATAGAGTTTTGCCAAGAGAATGCACTGATCACAGTGAACACCATCCTCCAACAGCACAAGAAAAGACTCTATACATAGACATCACCAGATGGTCAATACCGAAGTCAGACTGATTATATTCTTTGCAGCCGAAGATGGAGAAGCTCTATACAGTCAGCATAAACAAGACTGGGAGCTGACTGTGGCTCAGATCATGAACTCCTTATTGCCAAATTCAGACTTAAATTGAAGAAAGTAGGGAAAACCACTAGACCATTCAGGTATGATGAAAATCAAATCCCTTGGGATTATACAGTGGAAACGAGAAATAGATTTAAGGGACTAGATCTGATAGACAGAGTGCCTGATGAACTGTGGACGGAGGTTCGTGACACTGTACAGGAGACAGGGATCAAGATCATCCCCAAGAAAAAGAAATGCAAAAAAGCAAAATGACTGTCCAAGGAGGCCTTACAAATAGCTGTGAAAAGAAGGGAAGTGAAAAGCAAAGGAGAAAAGGAAAGATATACCCATTTGAATGCAGAGTTCCAAGAATAGCAAGGAGAGATAAAACCTTCATCAGTGATCAGTGCAAAGAAATAGAGGAAAACAATAGAGCAGAAAAGATTAGAGATCTCTTCAAAAAATTAGAGATACCAAGGGAACATTTCATGCAAAGATGGACTCAATAAAGGACAGAAATGGTATGGACCTAACAAAAGCAGAAGATATTAAGAGGTGGCAAGAGTACACAGAAGAACTAACTATACAATGAAGATTTCAGGACCCAGATAATCATGATAGTGTGATCACTCACCTAGAGCCAGACATCCTGGAATGTGAAGTCAAGTGGGCCTTAGGAATTCCACTGCTAGTAATTATTTACTACTGGAAGCTTACTCCTTTGGACCACCTTCATGTAATTCTCTCTTTCCTCTCTTCCTCATTCTGACGATATGATTATTAAAAACTTCTCTCATTGCATTGAATTATTTCAGTCACATTGAATTGTGAGTTCCACAATGTTCCTCAGTATTTAATTACTTGTTCGTTAACTCAGAGTTCATTAATTTAGCAGAGTCTTATTGAGCAGTTACTTGGTGCCTGGTCTGTATTAGGTACTGAGAATGAAAGTGAAAGTGTTAGTTGCTCAGTCATATCCAACTCTGCGACCCTATGGATTGTAGCCTGCCAGGTTACACTGTCCATGGAATTCTCCAGGCAAGAATACTGAAGTGGGTTACCATTCCCTTCTTCAGGGGATCTTCCCAACCCAGGGATCGAACCCAGGGTCTCCAGCATTCCAGGCAGATTCTTTACCATCTGAGACACAAGGGAAGCCTATACCCATAAAAACTAACCCTTATTGTCATGGAATTTACAATCCAGAATCTTTAATACTCATTGTCAGTAACTTGTCTTTCCCTTCATGACACGTCTTTGGAAAGTGCTGTAAATGAGAGATAACCTTTGTCTCTAGGAAAATATGATCCACAGTTATTATTAAGTGTAAGCCTCAGTTGGTTCTACCTTGTAACAGATAGTCCTGTTGCACGCTTGGCCCCATCACTAGACAGTGAGTTCTTTGCTAGCGGAAACCATGTTGAATTTATCTCTAGTTCTCTTCCTCTTCACAGCAAATAGTTCTTTCCTGTGGATGTACATGTGGGCTCAGTCGTGTCTGACTCTCTGAGACCCCATGGACTACAGCCTGCCAGGCTCCTCGTCCATGGGATTTCCTAGACCAGAATACTGGAGTTTCCATTTCCTTCTCCAAAGGATCTTCCCGGCCCAGGGATCAAACCTGCGTCTCTTGTGTCTCCTGCATTTGCAGGCAGATTCTTTACCACTGGAAGCCCATATATTTCAGGCCTAGTGCGTAGTAAATACTCTACAAATGTTTGCTGAAATCAAAGCTATTCAATGAAAGATATTCTTTCAAAATGAAACATCTCCATTCTACAAAACCAGAGCTACAGAAAGAACCACTATTTATTTCTCATTGAGCACCAAAGAATTAAGGGAATAATTTTAAAACAAAAAATTATATCTGCTCCAGTGCTACTGCTCACTTTTCCTTCACAAATAGTAATGCTGCTGATGCTAAGTCACTTCAGTCATGTCCGGCTCTGTGCGACCCCATAGATAGTAATAGATGGTGATTATTCATTCTTCTCTTTGTTTTCCAGGAACACTTTCTTTTGTATTGGATTGGCCAAAATGTTTAACCTGAATTAACTTTTTGGCCAATCCAATGACTGTTAGAATACTCAAGTGGTTTTCAGTTCATTTCAGTTCAGCCGCTCAGTCGTGTCTGATTCTTTGCGACCCCAGGAATCGCAGCACGCCAGGACTCCCTGTCCATCACCAACTCCCAGAGTTTACTCAAACTCATGTCCATTGAGTCAGTGATGCCATCCAACCATCTCATCCTCTGTCATCCCCTTCTCCTCCTGCCCCCAGTCCCTTCCAGCCTGTTCCAATGAGTCAACTCTTCACGTGAGGTGACCAAACTATTGGAGTTTCAGCTTCAGCATCAGTCCTTCCAATGAACACCCAGGACTGATCTCCTTTAGGATGGACTGGTTGGATCTCCTTGCAGTCCAAGGGACTCTCAAGAGTCTTCTCCAACACCACAGTTCAAAAGCATCAATTCTTTGGCACTCAGCTTTCTTTGCAGTCCAACTCTCACATCCATGCATGACCACTGGAAAACACTTCATATACAAAGTGGAAACTGAAGTGCATGGATAAAAGTTATTTTGAAAATAATTTTGATTTTAAAAATATTATTTTCAAGATAATTTCAATTTTCATTACCAAAATTCTCATTTACACAAAAGAGAAAAAAAATTCATGTCTAAAGACACTCTTAATTCTAACTCATTTTGTTCAGAAAAGAATAAAATTAGAAAATGTCCTTAAAATGCATTCTCATATTCTAACAAAATACCAACTATAATACTATATTAATTTTTTCAACAATGTAAATCAAGTCTGATAGATAGTGACATATATAGGCCAGAGCAACACTGCCTGTAAGATATAGCAATTTGTCTAAACTCCCAACCAATAAAAAGAAGATTGAAAAACTAATCTCAACGATTGAGTGTAAAGAAAGTCTTAAGATATCCTGCCGAGGTCCAAAGAAATACCTAAAGAATGCAGAGATAGAAACATTTGCCTAGTATTAGCCTTAGTTACACATAACATTGTTAGCAATTACCCAAAGTATGAAGACCAATGAACTAACTTAGGCTTTTATTGGTGACTTAAAATTTCACTTGAAAGGGAGAAAAAAAGTCAAAATAGTTGTCACATTAGAGGAATACTCAATGGTCTTCTTTATTTTTTTAATTTTATTGTAATGTTTATTTACAGTGTTGTGCTAGTTTCTGCTGAACAACAAAGTGAATCACTTATACACATACACATATCCATTCTTTTTTAGGTTCTTTCCCATATAGGTCATTAAAGAGAATGAAGTAGGGTTCCCTGCGCTGTATAAAATGTTCTCACTAGTTATCTGTTTTACATATAGAGCACATTTATGTCAATTCCAACCTCCTGATTTATTCTTTCCCCCTTGGTAATCGTGTTTGTTTTCTATATCTGTACTCTATTTCTGTTTTGTAAATATTATAAGTTTATTTGTACCAATTTTTTAGATTCCACATGTAAGGTGATATCATATTTGTCTTTTTTCTGACTTCCCTCAGCATGTCAATCTCTAGGTTCATCGAAGTTGCTGAAAATGGCATTATTTTGTTCTTTTTTATGGCTGAATAATATTCCATTGTGTATATGTACCACGTCTTCTTTATCCTTTCATTGATTAATAGACACTTAGATTGCTTATGTGTCTTTGGTATTGTAAATAGAGATGCTGTGAACATTGCTGTGTATGTATCTTTTCAAATTATGACTGTCCTTGGATATAGGCCCAGTGGAGGAATTTCTAGGTCATATGGTAGTTCTATTTTTAGTTTTTGAAGAAATCTCCATACCATTCTCCATAGTGGCTGTGACAATTTACATTCCCACTCAACAGTGTAGGAGGGTTCCCTTTTTCCCAGACTCTCTGTAGCATTTACTGCTTGTAGATTTTTTGATAATGGCCATTCTGGCTGGTGTAAGGTAATACCTCTCAATCCTCTTCTTTAACATAAGATGTTCCTTCTGCTTAGACAATTAAAAGCACTTCTTAATTGATCTCCCTGCCTCCAAATCCCCTACATGCAATCCCTCCTGAATATTGAGGCCAAAATGAACTGTCTAAATTACAAATTTGACCTTGTTCTTCTTCTTAAAATCCTTTAAAACTCTCCATCACTTTCAGGTTTCACAAGATAGTATATATCAGTGGTTTCCAAGCCTGGTCCAAGGGACCAGAGCTGGTCCATACTGTGGTGTTTTCATTGGTTCATGGCTAAATGAGACAAACAAAGGGCAACATGGCAAATAAAGCTTATTCAGCCTATTAAAAACAGTGTTATTTTAAGGTTAATATCTGTCTGACTTTTTTGAAACTCTTTGTTTCATGAGATAATGTTACTGGTAGTCTTTTTTTTTTTTAATTTTTTAATGCTTTTTTTTTGTAAATTAAAAAATTGGCCTGACCAGGGCTCTATGAACTTTATTGCTGCTTGAGCCTCCAAGGTCCTCCGTTTGACCATGCAGACCTTTCTGAATCTCTGCCATGTTCTCCAGCAGAGGAACTAAGCCAGTCTCAGGAAAACGGGGACCCTTCTCTGATTGAAAGTGCCCAATTGTCCTTGGAACTGGGCTGGAATCACTCTGTTTTCACAGAGGCGGACGCTTTAGGTGTAGACTTATTCTACCCACCTTTACAGATGAGGAAATGGGGACACGGAACAGTCAGCTCTGTTTTTACAATGTGATTGCTAAAAAGGGGAAAAGAGGAGAGGTGAACTTAAATAATGGGGATAATCTTTATCCCCACTGTCTAGAAAAGTCCTGGCACGTAGGGTCCAATTGGCAAATGTCTTGAGTATGTGAATGATTTTTCACTTTTTATCATTTAAGATATAGTTTATTATTTTTTATGACAATAATGTACTATGCTTTATGAATTTCATACATGCTTAAAAAGTAAAAAGAAAGAAAAAGTGATTTGAAATTCTTCCACTAAGAAGTAACCTTGTGTAAGCATTTTGATGACCATCAATGTACACATTCATGGTAAACATACACTTCTTCCACAAAAATGTTATACAAAAGAAATATGAAACATGATTTCCATAACCTACTTTTTCACTCAACAACATCTCATGGATAACTTTTCCAACAAAAAATTATAGATCTGAACATTGCAATATTAAAAAAAATCAGATTATTGGGTCATTTGGATGTACCATGGTTTAGCTAACTGTTTCTTTAACAGCATCCTTCAAATACTGATACTTTTTTTTTTAATTTTTCACTTAGTTCAAGAATATTTTATAACTTTAATTGTGGCTTTTCTTAAACAGAGGTTATTATCTTTACATCTTTAAATATTTGGGTGATTTTTCAGATATGATTTTGTTATTGATTTCTAGTCTGACTCTGCTATCGTCAGAAAGCACATGCTTTATGATTTCACTTTGCGTAAATATTTTAAGATGTTTTATAACCCAGAATATGATGTGCCAACAAAGGTCCATCTAGTCAAAGCTATGGTTTTTCCAGTGGTCATGTATGGATGTGAGAGTTGGACTATAAAGAAAGCTGAGTGCCAAAAATTGATGCTTTTGAACTGTGGTGTTGGAGAAGACTCTTGAGAGTCCCTTGGACCTCAAGGAGATCTAACCTGTCCATCCTAAAGGAGATCAGTCCTGGGTGTTCATTGGTAGGACTGATATTGAAGCTGAAACTCCAATACTTTGACCACCTGATGTGAAGAGCTGACTCATTTGAAAAGACCCTGATGCTGGGAAACATTGAGGGCAGGAGGAGAAGGGGACAACAAGGATGAGATGGCATCACAGACTCAATAGACATGGGTTTGGGTGGACTTGAGAATTGGTGATGGACAGGGAGGCCTGGCGTGCTGTGGTTCATGGGGTCGCAAAGAGTCAGACACGACTGAGCGACTGAACTGAACTGAACTGAAGTGGATATTTTATGTACACTTGAACTTAATTTGTATTCTGCTACTTTTGAATTATGTTTTCCATGTGTATCAATTTAGTCAAATTGATTTAGATGTGGATCAATTCTCCTCTTATACTTATTTTTCCATTTATTTTTCAATTCCTGAGAAAGAAGTGTTGGGATATCCCAATTGTGGATTTGTATGCTTCTTCTTGCAGTTCTATCAGTTATAGTTTAATGCTTTTTAAATCTCTGTTATTTCATTTATATGAATTTAGGACTGTTACATCTTTCTGATTATTTTATTATCTTTATGGAAATCCTTTTATATCTCTGGTAATATTTTTTGTTCTGAAATTACTTTGATATCAATAGATGTGCCATCTTCTTATGGATTAGTGTTAGCATAGTGTATACTTTTCTATTCTTTACTTTTAACATATCATATGTTTATATTTATACTGGGTTTCTTGTGGCAAGCACATCCTTAAATCAGTAGGGTTTTACTTTTCTTAGCCAATCTAATAATCATTCTGCATATTAATTAGACTGGTAAGTAATTTAATTTAATATAGCTATTGTTATAATTAAGTTTAATACCTACTAGCTTGCTATCAATTTTCTACTTATCTGTTTTTGAACTTTTCCCCTCTTCACCAGTATTTTTTTGATATGATTATTATGTTTATTATTATGATGATGATTATTATAAAATGATTTCATTTTATCTACAATTTCTTTTGTTTTTAATTACTTACATTTCCCCTTTTAGCCTTTGTACTATTATCATACAGCTTTATGTGTTATAAACCTATTACATAGTTGTTACTTTTTTATTTAAACAACTTTTTAACTTAAGAAAGCTAAAAAAAGGAAGAGAATATCTTTTCTAATTACCTGCATATTCAACAGTTTCCATAATCTTCATTCCTTTATATAGATCCAAATTTCTACCTTGTATCATGTTTTTCGGCTTAAAGAATTTCCTTTAACATTTTTTTTTAATAGCACACCTCTGAGGCAAGTGTATCCCTTTGTCTTTTGCTTGCAAAGCCCTTATTCCATCTTTATTTTTTTTAATTCATTAGATAATAAATTCTACATTTACACTTCTTTCACCACTTAAAAACATCGCTCATTATCTTTTGTTTTGCATGACTTCTGTGAAAAGTCTGCTGTGATTTGTTTGTTCCTATGTTTACTGTGAATTCTTTTTCCTATCTACTTCAAAAAGTTTTATCATTGGTTTTCAGAAATTTCACTGTGTTGTACTTTGAGGTGATTTTCTTTGTTTCTTCTGTTTAGATTCATGGAGCTTTTTGGATCTGTGTGTTTGTAATTTTCATCACATTTGGAAAAATCTTCAGCCATCATTCCCTCCTGTATTTATCTCATCTTTCTTGGGATTTGATATTGTTTCATAAGCACTGATGCTTATGATGTTTCATAAGTGAAAGAAAGAAAGTGAAAGTGAAGTCGCTCAGTCATGTCCAACTCTTTGCGACCGAACGGACTGACTACAGCCTACCAGACTCCTCTGTCCATGGGATTTTCCAGGCAAGAATACTGGAGTCGGTTGCCATTTCCTTCTCCAGGAGATCGTCCCGACCCAGGGATTGAACCGGAGTCTCCCACGTTGTAGGCAGACGCTTTACCGTCTGCGCCACCAGGGAAGTCTCTTGATGTTTCATAAGCACTGATTAATTAATTAATTCAGCATCAGTTTCAGCATCAGCATTCTTTCTGTATTTCATTTTGGTTCATTTCTATTGCTATGTTTCCATGTTCATTGATGATTTCTTCTGCATGTCTAACGTGTTTTTGGTGTGTTTTTTTTGTTGTTGAACAATGCATTTTTTTGTCTCTTAAAGTTCCACTTGGGTCTTTTATATCTTCCATTTAACTTCCCATCATGTTGATGTTTTCCTTTACATTAGTGAATTGCCAGATTGTACTTATAATACCTGTTTCAGGGTCCTGTCTGATGATGTCATAATATCTGTTATTTCAGTGTCTGTTTAGTGGATCATATTTTCCAGCTTCTTTATTTGCTGTTGATTTTTTATTGGATGCTCTGCATTGTGCATTGTATGCTGTTGGATTTTGGATTTTGTTGTAATCCTGTAATTAGCAGGCAAGTTTTTTTATTCTGGCATGCAGTTAAGTTGTTTAGCACCAGTCTGAGCCTCTGTAGAACTGCTTTTATGCTTTGGCAGAGAAAACCTACAGTAACTTAGTCTAGGGCTAATTTAGTCCCATTACTAAGTCAATACCTTGTGGATGACTATATATCCACTGTTAACAGTCCTATGAGCTCCCAGGATGGTCAGCCTACTGTTATTGTTGCCCCTCTCTCTTCTTACCTACTCATCTCATGGAGCTTTCCCCATGCATGTGGACCTCACTAATCAGTCAAAGATTTGAGGGGGTTCTTTGCAGATCTCTAGAGCTCTTTCTGCAACCTCCTCCTTTTCAGCATTCTGCCTTGCAAATTCTAGTCCTGCAAATTTGCTTCCTGGAACTCTGATGACTGGCCTTCAGCTCATTTTGGTTCGATTTGGGTTCTCTGTTCTGCCCTGTGTCCTGGAAACTGCCTCCAGGCAGCAAACTGGACAATTGTGGGGCTCATCTCTTTTGTTTCTCTTCCCTCAGGGATAACAGGCCTGCTCTGCTTGTTGTCCAGTATCTGAAACCAGTTGTTTCATGTATTTGTCTGGTTTTCTAGCTGTTTATGGTGGAAGCACAATTCCCATAGCAGTTAATCCTTCATGGTCAGAAGCAGATGTTGGCATCAGTATTTTTAAAAGTTTTCTGGGTTATTCCACTGTGTAGCTGGAGTTGAGAATCAGTGCTTAGACACTCATCAATATCAATTTTAATTATTTTTTAAATTCTTGTCAATTCTTCAGGAGAAAAACAATACATATTTTTCACAGCCTTTTGTGACACTGATTGGCTTTTCATATTTACTGGTCATTTGCATTTTTATATAGACTAACTTGTTTATAATTTTTAAGCTCTTTTTTTATTATTGTTGAGAGATTTGCTTTTTCCTTATAGGTGTACATTTATATGTTTGTCATTTACATTGAAAATGCTTTTCCAGTAGATTGAGAGTGTTTTCACCTTATTTATGGTGGTTGTGATGTGGAGGCAGGTGAGGGAGAGGTCACAGATGTGCCATGAAGATGCTTCTAATTTTACATGTAACCCACATACCGGTTGCTTCCATTATGTTTTCTGAGTTTCATTCCATCTTGTGAGAGCTGCTGTTCTCTGGCTTAGTAGATGGGTTTATTTTGTTTTCAATAGCTTTCTTTAGGAACATCCATTTCAGGGCTCACTGTAAAGAAAAGGCTTCTGGTTAGTGGTACTTTCCTTTCTGGTTAACAGACTCTCAGAAATCTGATAGAATATGAATCCCATGATCTCAGAAAACTGCATGTGTCTACATACGCTCCAGGTTTGCATACAAATTCCTTATCTTGGACCCCTGGTTAGTGACCCCAACCATACACTGACCCTTCAGTGCCATCTCTGAATGTGGGGACCAGGAAGGTCATTCCAGGCTTTCTGGTAGTCACCTGGGAAGTGGCATTGTTGTGGGAGGAGCTGTTGCCGGGGCACTTCTTGCTGGACTCCATCCTGCCCTCAGAACATGCAACACGTGCTCAGTCTGACTCTTCTGTGATCTTGTGGTCTATAGCCCACCAGGCTCCTCCATCCATGGAATTTTCCAGGCAAGAATACTGGAATGGGTTGCCATTTCCTCCTCCAGGGGATCTTCCCGACCCAAGGATCAAACACATGTCTCTTGCATCTCTTGCCCTGGCAGGTGGGTTCTTTTACACTGGCGCCATCTGGGAAGCCACACTTTCAGACAGGGCTGCTTTACTCTTCAGTGAACTGCACAAAGTCTGACAAAAGACTGAGGTCACCTGGAGGTCAGGAGGATTCTAACCCCTGCAGGTCAGCCCAGGTTTGGTCCTGCAGATGAGTTCCGTTCTCTTCTGGGTTCTCCTCTAAAGCCTTCAGACTCCCAGACTGCTTGGAATTCACATGAGTTTCCCAGCTGACTTTGTTTTCTTACTTTGCCTCCTTCCTTTAAGTGATGCAGGAAGGCCAGAGGAGCTGCAGTAGGAGAAATATCCTTCCCCCAGGTGAGACAAGACTGCGGTAAACTCTTGCTGTTGCAGTGATTATATTGCATTGCACACATTTACAACCCATTGTGCACCTCAAACTTATGTAATAGTTTATGTCAACTGTATCTCAATTTAAAAAAGGAAGTTTGTCTCCTAGAGACAAGGCCTCTGGACTGTTTTTGTTTTTATTTTTTCCATTTATTTTTATTAGCTGGAGGCTAATTACAATATTGTAGTGGTTTTTGCCATACATTGACATGAATCAGCCATGGATTTACATGTGTTCCCCATCCCGATCCCCCCTCCCACCTCCCTCCCCATCCCATCCCTCTGGGTCTTCCCAGTGCACCAGCCCTGAGCACTTGTCTCATGCATCCAACCTGGGCTGGTGATCTGTTTCACAGTTGATAGTATACTCGTTTCAATGCTGTTCTCTCTAAACATCCTACCCTCACCTTCTCCCACAGAGTCTAAAAGTCTGTTCTGTACATCTGTGTCTCTTTTTCTGTTTTGCATGTAGGGTTATCGTTACCATCTTTTTAAATTCCATATATATGCGTTAGTATACTGTAATGGTCTTTATCTTTCTGGCTTACTTCGCTCTGTATAATGGGCTCCAGTTTCATCCATCTCATTAGAACTAATTCAAATGAATTCTTTTTAATGGCTGAGTAATATTCCATTGTGTATATGTAGCACAGCTTCCTTATCCATTTGTCTGCTGATGGGCATCTAGGTTGCTTCCATGTCCTGGCTATTATAAGCAGTGCTGCGATGAACATTGGGGTACATGTGTCTCTTTCAGATCTGATTTCCTCAATGTGTATGCCACCAGAATACAGAAAGGCCACTCCAAACACAGCAATCTAAACAAGATGAAAAGGCAGAGAAATACCCAACAGGTAAGGAACATGAAAAATGCCCACCAAGCCAAACAAAAGAGGAGGAGATAGGGAATCTACCTGAAAAAGAATTTAGAATAATGATAATAAAAATGATCCAAAATCTTGAAAACAAAATGGAGTTACAAATAAATAGCCTGGAGACAAGGATTGAGAAGACGCAAGAAATGTTTAGCAAGGACCTAGAAGAAATAAAAAAGAGTCAATTAAAAATGAATAATGCAATAAATGAGATAAAAAACACCTCTGGAGGGAACCAACAGTAGAATAATGGAGGCAGAAGATAGGTTAAGTGAGGTAGAAGATAAAATAGTGGAAATAAATGAAGCAGAGAGGAAAAAAGAATCAAAAGAAATGAAGACAACCTCAGGGACCTCTGGGACAATGTGAAACGCTCCAACATTCAAATCATAGGAGTCCCAGAAGAAGAAGACAAAAAGAATGGACTGTTTTTAAATGAGCACTTTCCCCCTCCTCCTGCCAGAGCCGGAGACGATCTTTCTTGGCTTTTCATCGTGAGAACTTCGTGGGGTTGCCAGAAGTAAATCCCATCTATGTCCCACAATGCAACCCTACCTGACAGTTGCCTGAGGACCAGCAGGCGTCAGAAATGTCTTCTGGGAGAGATTGAACTTCATGGCTCCTCGCCTCCCAACTGGGATCAGGCTTTCCTGGAGTTGAAGGGGAAAGGTGGCAGTGGAGAGAAATGAGATTTGACTAGTAGATGGGGCCCAAGCCAGGAAAAGGACTTTGTACCTTCTTCAATGAGGCTTCCCTTGTAGCTCAGTTGGTAAAGAATCTGCCTGCAATGCAGGATATACCTGTATATTCTTCAGGGTCAGGAAGATCCCCTGAACCCACTCCAGTATTCTTGCCTGGAGAATCCCATGGACAGAGGAGCCTTGCAGGCTACAGTCCATGGGGTCACAAGAGTTGGACACGAGTTAACATCTAAACCTACACCACTACCACCTTCTTCAGTGTCCATTCTCTAGGGAGTTGGTAACCATCTAATAAAGGACTGGGGGAAAAAAATAAAGGAGATTTTCAGATTTGCATGTCCAAAAGGCCATACCATGCACGTGTATTTGAGGGGAATGAGTTCAGGTCTATTGCAGTCGCTGAGGCCATAGATTTAGAGCCCCCAAACCTGTTCCCAGAAGTGTTTCTTGGAGCCTCTGCTTAGCACAGCTGGTCCCTCTCTTCCTCCGAGGAGGTACTGAAGGATAACGTGGAGATGCCTTCAGAACTCCCTCTATCCACCATCAGGCACGGGCATCAACGTGTTTGTGCGTAATTGCTGAGCACAGTCTAGTCAGATGCTAATCACTCCAGGAAACACTTATTTGAAATTCTTAACATGGAAACAGTCCTGTTACACTATGAAAGATTGGCAAAATATAAAAAAAATCTGGTTTATATGACTAAATTGAATGTGCCAATTAAGTTAGCTAGCAGAGGCTTATGCAATAGTTTTGCACATCTTGGGAGTCTCCACACAGAAATGGACTCAGAGGAGTAAGAGTTTATACAGCACAGGCTCAGGTAACATTAGGCTAGCTGGGTACCCAGGCCAGATGTCCCAGCATCACAGTCTTCAGAACACCAAGAACCTGCCAACCATGGGTTGGACCAGTTCCCGGCCTTCAGGAAGAAGCCACTGCCATTTAACTAATGAAGTCATTGCATCATTGAGACACCAGGCAAATAGACTCACGTCCCTTAGAACCAAACATTTCAATTATTTTACAGACTTCAAGAAATTCTTTCTTTAATGATAAAGATATCAACCACACTTTAAGGTAAACTTTTAGTCTAGTAACTTGACTTCTCTGAATTGATATTAAAAGATGAAAGGTTAGCATATGTATAGCAATTGAATAAAGATTTGGAAGGTTAGTAGAGAGACAAGGTAAAGAATTTAATAAGTCCTTTTCTACTGGGAATCCTCTCACCAAGCCCATGCCTGATACATAACATCACCAGATAAAGGATGCTAAAAGTTAATTGATATTTGCTTTGTCCAGTGTCCTTAGTATCCATGGGAGATTGATTCCAGGGAACCCTCCTGACCACAGCAGATACCAAAATCTGCAAATGCTATAGTATCTTACATAAAATGGCATACCATTTGCTTATAACCTACACAGCATCCCATATACTTCAAATCATCTCTAGATTACATATAATATCTAATACAATGTAAATACTATGTTAGTAGTTGTCAGCATGTGGCAAATTCAAGTTTTGCTTTTTGGAACTTTCTGGAATATTTTTTCTGAATATTTTCAACCCAAAGTCAGTTGAATCCATTGAAGCAGAACCCATGGATACAGAGGGCACACTGTCCTTCAATAGGCTTTGACCATCATTTATCATGGCTTCAAGCATAATCAGCAACTATGAAGGTTCAGTTCAGTTCAGTTCAGTCACTCAGTCGTGTTGACTCTTTGCAACCCCATAGATTGCAGTATGCCAGGCTTCCCTGTCCATCACCTGGAGTTTACTCAAACTCATGTCCATTGAGTCAGTAATGCCATCCAACCGTCTTATCCTCTGTTGTCCCCTTCTCCTACTGCCTTCAATCTTTCCCAGAATCAGGGTCTTTTCAAATGACTCAGTTCTTCACATCAGGTGGCCAAAGTATTGGAGTTTCAGCTTCAGCATCAGTGCTTCCAATGAATATTTAGGACTGATTTTCTTTAGGATGGACTGGTTGGATCTCCTTGCAGTTCAAGGGACCCTCAAGAGTCTTCTCCAACACCACAATTCAAATGTTCATGTTAATAATCAAAATAACACTTTTATTTCAGTATGTTGTGCTCCTGGGTTCAAAGCAGCACAGACTGAAATGCTTTCCTTTCTTTGTAGAACAGAATATGCATGTTCTCCTGACTCCAGTTGGTATGAAAGATGCCCAGAGTCCTCTGAAGTAACATTTATAAACATTCATGATGACCGTTTCTAGAACTGCTTTGGAACTTGTAGCTTCCCTGAGACAAAGTGTTGATTTCCTCAAAAATTCTTGTTATTCACTAGGTGGGCACTTTGACCTACCTAGGCTTTTCCTTTCTGCAAAGAACCATCCTTTCTATAGATTCTTAGTTCAGCACCTTCTATCAACTGGTAACACGGGAAGAAGCTCACATTTTGAGTCAGACAAACGTGGGTTTAAGTCCACACTCTATCACCACTTAATTGCTGAAATTGAGCAAATCACTTCTCTTTGTGCTTCAGTTTCACTGTTTTATCAAATGAAGGAACAGTCAAGGGTCATTTTGAGAATCAAATGAAAAAACAAAGGCAAAACTGTGAAATCCTTTTATAAATCTTAAAGTCTTATGTAAAAGGAAAAGATTATTTCTACATGATATCAAGAATTTTATCTAATGCCAGTCTGTCCCCAAGTCTACTACATTATTGTAGTGCCCTAAAAGAAAATGCCTAAAGAAAGATGAAGAAGGACAGATAGCACTCAAATTTGACAGAGCATTAAGTGGAATATTCATGCAGTACAATGATCTACATTTACTACTTGTGGCAACCTTAATTGTGAACATTGCTTGTGCATGCTAAGTCACTTCAGTTGTGTTCGACTCTGTGAGACCATATGGACTGTAACCCACCAGGCTCCTCTGTCCATGGGATTCTCCAGACAAGAATACTGGAGTGGGTTGCCATGCCCTCCTCCAGGGGTTCTTCCTGACTCAGGATCGAAGCCAGGTCTCCTGCATTGCAAGAAAATTCTTTACCATCTGAGCCACCAGGGAAACCCTATTATTATTATTATTAAGCCCTATGATGGTGATGATTAAGCACTATTATTATTATTATATTACTGAGCCTAAAGTCTTTGTATAGCCTTAAATCTATAACTGATAGAGTTCCAATGTCACAGGATGAAGTAGAATGATATTGAAAGACTCAGTGCTGATATTTTAGAACATGATCATTCGACGTAAAGACAAAGAAAATTAATTTTAACGATTGCAAAAATATATGAATCTGGGACTTCCTGGCCTTCCAGAACTTGATGATTCTAAGCAAAGAAGAAAAAATTTGAAACTGTTTCAAGAAAAGCACAGCTAGATTTGTTACTGTACAAGGTAAAGAGCCATGACATGTGCTGAGTCCCTAACATTTACCGAACAGTTACAACGGTACCTGAGTCAACTGAGGTTCAAGGCCATAGAAGAACACAGTGTACCTTAAAGACAATGGATGGAGCAGGAGAAGTTACTCTGCAGAAACACGGAGCCATGAGGACTTGCCCCTCTCGGGGGTCCAGACAAATTTCTCCTCCAAAGATGCACTTTCTCAGACCCTTTAATCTCTAAAACAAGCCTCTATTAATGCTGAAATGCTGGGACATTGAGGGGACTTCCATGAGGTACATTCCAGCTGAAAGACATTTACTTGTATATAGAGGATCCCAAGCAAAGCCTCAACATCAGTCAATCAGCATGGGGAAGAAATGTCTCGAGGGAACACGTAACTGCCTATAAACATCCACAGAAGGAGCACATTTGTTCCGTGTACCTCTGGGGAGCAGAGTTGGGGCTGATAGATGGATGGAAATTATATTGGGACAGATTTAGATCCAATGTAAGGAAGAAATTTCTCATCACAAAAGCTATTCAAATGTCTTATAAGAAAGAGTGCTCCCCATTGCAACAAAAAGAATAAAATACTTAGGAGTATATCTACCTAAAGAAACAAAAGACCTATACATAGAAAACTATAAAACACTGATGAAAGAAATCAAAGAGGACACAAACAGATGGAGAAATATACCGTGTTCATGGATTGGAAGAATCAATATTGTCAAGATGGCTATACTACCCAAAGCAATCTATAGATTCAGTGCAATCCCTATCAAACTACCAGCGGTATTTTTCACAGAACTAGAACAAATAATTTCACAATTTGTATGGAAATACAAAAAACCTCGAATAGCCAAAGTAATCCTGAGAAAGAAGAATGGAACTGGAGGAATCAATCTGCCTGACTTCAGACTCTACTACAAAGCCACAGTCATCAAGACAGTATGGTACTGGCACAAAGACAGAAATATAGATCAATGGAACAGAATAGAAAGCCCAGAGATAAGTCCACGAACCTATGGTCACCTTATCTTCGACAAAGGAGGCAAGGATATACAATGGAAAAAAGATAACCTATTTAACAAGTGGTGCTGGGAAAACTGGTCAAGCACCTGTAAAAGAATGAAACTAGAACACTTTCTAACACCATACACAAAAATAAACTCAAAATGGATTAAAGATCTAAATGTAAGACCAGAAACTATCAAACTCCTAGAGGAGAACATAGGCAAAACACTCTCCGACATAAATCACAGCAGGATCCTCTATGACCCACATCCCAGAATTTTAGAAATAAAAGCAAAAATAAACAAATGGGACCTAATGAAACTTAAAAGCTTTTGCACAACAAAGGAAACTATAAGCAAGGTGAAAAGACAGCCCTCAGATTGGGAGAAAATAATAGCAAATGAAGCAACAGACAAAGGATTAATCTCAAAAATATACAAGCAACTCCTCCAGCTCAACTCCAGAAAAATAAATGACCCAATCAAAAAATGGGCCAAAGAACTCAACAGACATTTCTCCAAGGAAGACATACAGATGGCTAAAAAACACATGAAAAGATGCTCAACATCACTCATTATCAGAGAAATGCAAATCAAAACCACAATGAGGTACCATTATACGCCAGTCAGGATGGCTGCTATCCAAAAGTCTACAAGCAATAAATGCTGGAGAGGGTGTGGTGAAAAGGGAACCCTCTTACACTGTTGGTGGGAATGCAAATTAGTACAGCCACTATGGAAAACAGTGTGGAGATTTCTTAAAAAGCTGGAAATAGAACTGCCATATGACCCAGCAATCCCACTTCTGGGCATACACACCAAGGAAACCAGATCTGAAAGAGCCACATGCACCCCAATGTTCATCGCAGCACTGTTTATAATAGCCAGGACATGGAAGCAACCCAGATGCCCATCAGCAGACGAATGGATGAGGAAGCTGTGGTACATATACACCATGGAATATTACTCAGCCATTAAAAAGAATTCATTTGAATCAGTTCTAATGAGATGGATGAAACTGGAGCCCATTATACAGAGCGAAGTAAGCCAGAAAGATAAAGACCATTACAGTATACTAACACATATATATGGACTTTAGAAAGATGGTAACGATAACCCTATATGCAAAACAGAAAAAGAGACTCAGATGTATAGAACAGACTTGTGGGCTCTGGGAGAAGGCGAGGGTGGGATGTTTCAAGAGAACAGCATTGAAACATGTATATTATCTAGGGTGAAACAGATAACCAGCCCAGGTTGGGTACATGAGACAAGTGCTTGGGCCTGGTGCACTGGGAAGACCCAGAGGGATCGGGTGGAGAGGGAGGTGGGAGGGAGGACTGGGATGGGGAATATATGTAAATCCATGGCTAATTCGTTTCAATGTATGACAAAAACTACTGTAATGATGTAAAGTAATTAGCCTCCAACTAATAAAAATAAATGGAAAAAAAGAAAAAAAAGAAAAAAAAAAAAAAAGAAAGCCAGAGAGCAGGATGTTTAAAAGCAAAATAAATAAATAAATAAATAAATAAATAAATAAAAATAAAAATAAAAATAAAAAATAAAAGAAAGAAAGAGTGCTCCTAGTCACTGAATGTACATGAGGCAGGGCTGGCCAACTCCCTTATGCATTTATTCAACAGGAATGCATTAATAATTACATAACAGTCACTGAGCACGGCTTCTGTGCTTTTACTATGCTTGGCAACAGCAAAACAGACAAATGAACTACACTTGCTACCTTGTAGGAATGTGTGGTCCAACCAAGTTGCGATGACATTGGCAGGCATGTTGTAGAAGCAACTATTACCAGTTAAGAAAAGTGGATTGTCCTCAATGATCATTAAGGTGCTGCCTGTATTTAAAATCCTCTGAGACTCTCTAGCTTCCTTGGTGCTCAGATGGTAAAGAATCTGCCTGCAATGCAGGAGACCTGGGTTTGATCTCTGAGTGGGGAAGATGGAGAAAGGAATGGCAACCCACTCCAGTATTCTTAGGGCTTCCCTGGTAGTTTAGACAGTAATCTGCCTGCAAAGATTTGAATAATTCTATTTTTCTTCTGTTTCAGAGCCCAGTTCATCCATGCCTTTTTCAAGTCTTCAGAAGGACAGGTAGAGATATGCAAGGAATGTAGGGAGGCAGAGGCAGGTCAGATGGCCTTATTTCATATCACAGCTCTTGCCTTCAGTAGATCTGAGCTGAACTTGGGATTTAGGTAGTGATCTTAAATGCAGAGGGCGTTCTTGGTGCAAATGACTGTACAAAAGACAGGTTCAAGTTGAAGTGAGGAGAGCAGCCTGTCTGATGGGGGAGCTAGTATGGAAAGAAAGGCTTCTGGGGCAGGGACTGCCCTGGGAAGATTTGTATTTCTATCATCTAACTCATTCGATTATCTGAAGTTTCGAAAAACAGCACACTTCATTTTGCCGTGGTGTGGATACATTCTAAAACTGGTTGTTTGTAAACATAACTCAGTTATTGTGGGAATAGCTAATAGACTTCAGATCATGGCAATTATCTAATAAGCCAACTAATAATTATACATGATAGAATGTCCTAAAACTTAGTAATTAGACAATGATGAACAGCATGATTTGGGGACATTATTAATGGTTGCTATATAGAGAGAATTGCTTACCAAAATGAACATGCAGACATGTGCACACAGACAGTTTACCTAACCAAGTCAGTCTGTGCTTATGCACTGAGGAGCTACTGTAACTGCCTGTCACCTCACTTGCAACCCAGTTGCAGGATCAGGCAATGCCTTCTGGGTACAATGTCCAACTGAAAAAAGCATTTTCAAGGTGAACCATGTTGGAAGCAAAGCAACCTGCCCAGTTGGCTTATTTGGCCAGATGTGAGCTCAGCTAACATGTAGGTCTGGTTACGTGTCATCTATGCAGACATGGAGCAGAACACCTACTACACCCACAGGGGTCACAATCTTCTCCTTCAGTATATCAAAAGAAATAAACAGTCTATCTCTCACTTTAAAAGGAGAAGGTTAATCTGAAACCAAGTGTGTAAACAAACCTCCAGGTAAATAAATGCATGTCCATGACTCTAGAGAGCCCCAAGTGCCACCCAACTCAAAGGAACAAGTGACGGAGACCATCAACCAGGTCATAAAAGACAGAGGGAGCCAGGGATGGGAGAGCAAATGGAGGGACACTTTAGCTCAGTGTCAAGGGCTCTCTGGGGCTTGGGTCAACTGTTTTCTCTAAAAGGTGAAGTCAGGCTGAGAGGTAAGGAAGAAAGTATGGTGGCAGCTTCCTACTGGTCTTGTTAGGTGCCAAACCTGCATTTGAAAATTGAGGGGAAAGTGCAGAATGTATTAATTTTGCAGATCTGTTGCTGAATACAAATATCAGTTGTACTTCTAAATAAATGGAACCATGTTTTCAACATATTAAGTATGTATGTACAGCTTTCAATTCTATAATGTAAATGAAGTTAATAAAGATGTATATTAATATATAATAGGTGTATATATACAATATATGTTATATATGTGATATAATGTAATATGCATATAATGTATGTACACATATGTATAGTATTATATATTTCAGGGAAGTCTGTCTTTGATAGTACTGAGTATAATGTCTTCTCTTTTTTCTGATGCTAGAAAACTGAACCAGCTTACACTGTAGTCAGGCTGTCAAGGCCAACCAATGTGAAGCAAAGAATTAAGAAAGTGAGGGGAGGACTTCCTTGGTGGGTCAGTGATTAAGAACCAGCCTGCCAATACAGGGGACGTGGATTTGATCCCTGGTCCAAGAAGATCCCAAATGCCTCAGAGCAACTAAGCCCATGTGCCACAAATACTGAATTCTGTGCACTTAGAACTCATGTTTCCCAAGAGAAGCCTCCATAAGGAGAAGCCCATGCACAGAAATGAAGAGTAGCCTCACTCATTGGAGAAAGACTGCACTAAGCAATGACGACCAAGTAGAGCCAAAAAAAATTGTATATGTGTGTGTGTGTGTGTGTGTGTGTGAGTCACTTAGTTGTGTCCAACTCTTTGCGACTCCATGAACTGTAGCCCACCAGACGTCTCAGTCCATGGAATCCTCCAGGCAAGAATACTGGAGCCAGGCTTCTCTGTTCATGGAATTCTCCAGGCAAGAATACTGGAGTGTATTGCCATTCCCTTCTCCTATACATATATATATATAAAGGAAAACCTAGAAAAGAAAAAGAAATTGATTAGAAAGGGGATATCCAAATCTAGGTGATCAAATCCCTGAAGAGATTTGTCTAAAACAAATGCATTCAAGGTATTTTTTTCCAATCATCTGTCACACGGATTTTTTGTGAATAAAATAAGAAACCGAACTCGGCCTCGCACATTATAAAACCTTTTCTGCTTTCTTCCCCTGACATTCCAGATCTGGGACAAAATCAAGTGAAGGGAATGTCCCCACTTTTCAGGTGAGGAAGCTGAGCCTCCAGATACTAAGCTGATGGGGAAGCGTTACACAACCAGCAGAGCCCACCTTGAGCTGGTCTTGTGCTCTGCCCCTTAGCTCTCTCCTTTCCCTCTGAGACCCGTGTCATCATGGCTGATTATCGACTTGGCCTCTCGTGTTGTTCAATCACCAAGTTGTGTTTGCCTCTTTGCGATCCCATGGACTGCAGCACACCAGGCTTCTCTGTCTTTCACTATCTCCCAGAGTTTGCTCAAATTCATGTCCGTCGAGTCGGTGATGTCATTCAACCATCTCTGTCACCCCCTTCTCCTCCTGCCCTCAAGGTTTCCCAGCATCAGGGCCTTTTCCAATGGTTCAACACTTTGCATCAGGAGGCCAAAGTATTGGGGTTTCAACTTCAGCATCAGTCCTTTCAATGAACATTCAGGACTGATTTCTTTTAGGATTGACTGGTTTGATCTCCTTGCCGTCCAAGGTTGCAAACCCACAGTGTGACCTCAGGGAAGACGTGCCTTTCAGGCAGTCCCTGCACTCAGGGATAGGTTCACTGCCTCTCTGTGGGTTACAATGTGGGTTCCTCACTAGGGTTTCTGCTTTCAAGCCTCCTCCAGAGCCACTGTGTGGACACTGCCAGAATGGCCTTTCTGTAACTCACATCACTGCACCTGCTCACCTGACCCACTTCAGTGAATTTCCGACCCTCAGTAAGGATGAAAACCATGCTTATTAATCTGGTTTATAAGGTCTTCTGTGACTAGCCCTTGCCTGTTTCTCCAGCTTCATTTCTTGTTTCTCCTTCTTCCATGATCTATGCCACAGACCTGTCAACAGGGAGGGTGCACAGATGCTTTTTCTGCCTGTACTACCTCTTCTCAGCCCCTTTTCATGTTGCCGACTCCTAGTCTAAGATGTACATTGTAAACTTCTTTCCCTAAGAAACCACCTATGACTCCCTCATCCCCATCCTTTCTAAGTGGTTTTGATCATTTTTTCGCCTCTGGGGTCCTGTAATCTGTGAATATCACGGCTACATCTTGACTCATAAAGAAATAACTTGTTTTCTTGGTTGCTCTTCCATTTACTATGAGGTTTTATTTTATTTTTAAGATTAAGATTGTGTCTGAGTCATCTTTTAATCCCTAACATCTAGCATTGTGTCCAGCACATAGATGTCACAGAAGGGTTTACTGTGTTAAATACCTGAATGAATGAATGAAAGGATGGATGAAACTGAATTCAGGTATCTCTCTGGGACTTTCTACTTGTGATATTTCAGATGTCTGATTCACATGCATGCTCAGAACATGTTGCCAGAACAGATTTTCTTCCCCCTTATGGAGATTTTATTGCTTTTCACAGTGAACTCCATTCTGAGGAGCTGCTGGAAGGACAGGGAGCTGTATGCCTTGCACTGGAGCCACAGAAGTAAGGAGCTAAGCAAGAGCCATTGCGGCTAGTCCAGCTAATCCTGGTGGACAGCTCTGCCTGCAGTGACAACGAGGCCACCCAGGCTGCCGTCTGATGTGGCCAGGACCGGTGCGAGCATGGGTGGTCAGTCTCTCTGGTTGGCCGAGGTGTGGGTGTGTGGGAACCCACTCCTTGCCCACACAGCCCAGGATGCCCGGTCTCGCCTGCAGGCAGTCTAAGAAGAAGGTGAACTCACCCCCTCCTGAGAGATTGGGCTGTTCAGGGCCTTTCTAGGTTTTCCAGGACCTCAGAGTCATAGCCGGAAGTTGACTTGAGAACCAAAAGCAAATGGAAAAATCTTTGTCTCAGAGAGCAGACAGGCAAGCTAGAGGCATCTTTCCTTCCAACACTCTCACTTTATAGGTAAGAAAACTGATCCCAGACCTTTTACGATGACTCAGCAAGTTAGTTCTGGGCATTTAACTTTGCACTGCAAAGAGAAAGGAGGCCATGTACCAAGGTCACCAGCCTGATCCTGGGAAGTTCGCATCATCATGTGGTCACGTGCTCCTGGGCCTCTCCTCCCTCATTCCACCTCCTCACCTCCCCAAACTACCGCCCATCACATTACCTGTTGACTGAGCATCTACCTTGCATATAGATAGGTTTGATTATACAGGGCACACACTGAGGTGAGGTGGAGGAGAAACTGGGAGTGCAGGTGATGAAGCCAGACTGCCCGTGGTGGGGGCAGCTTCTCAACACCACCACTTACCAGCTTTGGGGTCTTGGATGACTCACCTAGCTACTTCCTTGATTTCCTTAATGTTTTTATTGGGCAATAATAATACCCATCTCACAGAGATGCTGTGTTAGCTATGCATGCGTGTGTGCTTAGTCACCCAGTCATGTCCAACTCTTTGTGACTCCATGGACTGTAGCCCTCCAGGTTCCTCTGACCAGGGGGTTTCTCCAGGCAAGAATACTGGAGTGGGTTGCCATGCCCTCCTCCAGGGCATCTTCCTGACCCAAAGATCAAATCACCACATCCTGCATTGGCGGGCGGATTCTTTATCACTGAGCCACTTAAGAAGCCATATTAGCTACAGCTACCTTGAAAGCCCACCAAGTACCAGAGCTTTTACATCTACACCCAGCTAATCCCAAGTCACACATTGCAGAGCATGCTATATTACAATGCCTGCCTTACATAGGGGAATACCAACTCAGGGGAATACCTTCCCCTTGTGAGGGGAAGGGTGCAGACTCCATTTCAGTAGATCTGACCTCAAATCTAAAGCTCTTTCCCTATGCCTAGGGTGATGACATATCCCAGTTTCCCTGGAAAGTTCTAATTAATACCTTTGTCTAGGAGTAATTAGTAGTAGTGCCTCTTTCACCTGCAGAAGTGTGTCCTGGTTTAAACAGGGGTATGGTTGTCCTACTTGTTTTATGTTTCTCCTCTGATAAAGAGATTCTGCCTTTCTGCAAAAGACATATTTGACTTGAAAATTCTGTCTGGAGTGACAGGTGGCCAGGCAAACTGACCTGGTTTGAGAAATAACTTTGGCATCTTGGTTTACTGACAGAATTGGGGGCCAGTTAGAAGGGGATACAAGAAACCATACAGTCTCCCTTTATTTTTGCAAGTTTTACCGAAATGCATCTGTCATCACCTGGCCTTTTCACAGATACTTCTGGAACTTGGAGACCCGCTTTATTGTGGTCACTGGGCTACCTACCCTTCACTGGGATGTTCTCTCTCTGCCATGTTTCATTGGTCAGGTCATAGAGCCTAGGTGGGAATTCAGAAAAGTTCTCTATAGACCTTTTCTTATTTTTAGAGTTTGGAATTTTAATTCTTTAATAACATATTGATATTGAATAAAGAAATCAGCAACAATAATAAGAAAAGAATCACCAAAAAACCAGAAAACAAGGCTTCCCTGGTGGCTCAGCAGTAATCCTCCTACCAACGTGGGAGATGAGACACTGGTTCGATTCCCAGTCCAGGAAGATCCCACATGACTCAGAGCAGCTAAGCCGATGTCCACAACTACTGAGCCTGGGCTCTAGAGCCCAGAAACTGCAACTCCTGAAGCCTGAGTGCCCTAGAGCCCAGTGGGCAACAAGTGGGGCCACCGCAATGAGAGCCCAGGAATCGCAACTAGAGAGTAGCTCCCACTGGCTGCACCTGGGGAAAGCCCGCATGCAGCGGTGAAGACCCACCACAGCCAATAAGTCAATACATAAATAAAATTGTGAACAAAAACCAGAAAATAAAACTCAAAGGCAGCACAAAAACAGGTCTGTCCTGTTTTGAAGTCAACAATGGGAGATCATTCTTGGAAGAGAAAGCATGTTGTTCAGAAGAAGCTTGAGGGAAGCCAGCTGGGATCACACCAATTGGTGATGACCACGTCACCACATGGTTTTACCTAGATTTGCACTTGCTTAGAAACCAGGGGAAGGAGAATCTTATTCATTCCTCCCCAACAATCAAAGAGATCAGATGCCAAGCAATCTCCATTTCTTGATCTATGACCTTAGACAAGTCAGTCTCCATCTCTCTGCCTCAGGAGTGACTATTGGAAAGAGATGATTTCCAAGGGTCTCTGATGCTCTAAGTCACCACAACACTAATCCTTATATGACTTCCTACCTTTTATCTGGCCAAGTCACTGTTCAGGGTAATGGCTGTGGAAATCTGTCAAGATAAACAGGAGAATGACTAGGCTATTGTACTTATACTACTGCCAGCCTTGAAATTCTTCATCTTTAGTTTTCATATTCTTTGAGCTCTTTGAGAAACTGTATCAAAGATCACCAGAGTATCTCCAATGCTTGAAAAAATACATTTAATAATAATTTGTTGACCAAATGAATGAATAAATTTTTGTCACCACATGGAAATCTGACATTATGCTCTAATTTATAGCATCTCTTAATGATACATATAAAAACAACAATCATCATCACAAATTATTTTGTAGAATTAGATGGGAAAAATAAAAGAAATATTAGCATATCTGCATTAAAAGTTGTGCTTTATATTAATGTGTTAAAAAATCTAACTTGCTTCCACATGCATGCTCAATCACTTCAGACACTGTCCAACTTCTTGCCACCCTATGGACTGTAGCCCACCAGGCTCCTCTTTCCAATGGATTCTCCAGGCAAGAATACTGAAGTGGGTTGCTATGCCCTCCTCCAGGAGATCTCCCTGGCCCATGGATCAAACTTGTGTCTCCGGCATTGAAGACAGATTCTTTACTGCTGAGCCGGGGGAGAAGCCCCTGTGTTAATATATAATACTTGCTTTTCTCTTTCTGACTTACTTCACTCTGTATGACAGTCTCTGGATCCATCCACGTGTCTACAAATGACCCAATTTTGTTCCTTTTAATGGAGCAGAGTGTGATGAGTTCAGAGTTTGGGATGACATATATATGCTACCATATATAAAACAGTTAGCAGGAACCTGCCGTATAGCACAGGGAGCTCAGCTTAGGGCTCTGTGATGACCTAGATGGATAAGATAGGTGGGGGTGGGAGGGAGGTCCAAGAAGAAGGGGATATATGTATATATATAAAGCTCATTCACTTCTTTGTACAGCAGAAACTAGCACAATATTGTAAAACAACTATACCTTTTTTTTTTTTTTTAATCTTACTTGTTTATGCAGTATCTACTCTATGGCTCAGGTAGGAAACCTAATTGGTTGGCTCGTCTGGCCTAATTGGATCTCAACTAAAACACAAGTCTGATGCTAAGGAGGAAACAGATACAAAAATCCCTCATCTCTCGCCAACAATGGGAAGTGCTGTCTGAAAAAAACACTGAGGCTGAAACTCCTTAGCTGGCAAGAAGAACAAAGGTCTTGCTGAAAATAAAGTGTGGGGGGAAAATAGTTGAAATACTGCTAAAAGTAGATGTCAACACAGTCAATAAAACTTTTAGGAAAAGAAAAAAATCTCCACTTTCAAACCAGACGAGTTCTGTTCAAGCTAAAAATGTAACCTCCAAGGCAGTCCTCCTTTGTTTCTCAGGAAGAGCTGATGCAGCTTCGTGATCTGCTGTAATGGATTTTCAGTTTTGTGACTGCCAGACTCTACCTCATTGTACATGGTTTGAACCTACTATCACTAACTCCAATTGCACGTTTAGCCTCTCTTTAAACATTTTTGTATGTCTTGGCAAAAATACATTGGCAACCACCTGGCCTTTTCACAAATTATTGTGGAATTTACAAATTTGCTTTGTGGTGGTTTTCAGGCTATCTGCCCCTAAAATGGGGTATTTTCTCTGTGATGTTTCATAGGTCAGGCCATTAAACCTGGGCAAAGAACAAGAGTGTTAAGAAATAATTTTCATCATGTTCTCTTGCTTAAGAGGACTAAACAAAATCTCAAGGATTCCAAAAAGAGTCAGGAGCTTGAACATCTTGACATACAGTTACTAACCAGTATCAGCTCTAATCTTTAAATTGGCAAGACACTATGAGAACTTCTGATGGCAGGTGACACCTGAATTAAGTCAGCTATCCCCTCCTCCCATCTCTATCCCTCCACATTTCCCCTGACAACTCCCCAACATTGTCAAGAGGGCTGAGCAAACATCATGGTCCTAGGGGGTGAGGCAAGTAGGGGGAGCATTCTTACCACGGTTGCAGAAGGGAGGTGTTTGGGTTTGCAAGTTGAGATCTGTGCATAATTAAACTGGAGGAAAGGTCCAAGTGGGCTGACAAAACAAGGAGGGCCTGAGGCTTATGGGAGGAATCAGATAACAGAGTCAGTGTGGGAGAGACGGTGAAAATGAGCAAAAGTCACAGTAGGAGGGAACCCATGGAGGAGGCTCTCTGGGTGACTGTCAAAGACAGGGTGCACTGCAGCATGACTGAGCTCTTCCTGGTGCCCTGTAATGGGCTGTTTGGTGGCTTAGGGCCATTCAAAGGGCTTCTTAAGATGAAGCCGTCCACCATCTTCTTCCCTCAGCTCCATTTTTTTTTTAAGATTTTTTTTTATGTGGACCATTTTTAAAGTCTATATTGAATTTGTTATGATATTACTTCTGATTTATGTTTTCTGGCTGTGAGGCAGGTAGGAATCTTAGTTCCCCAACCAGGGATTGAACCCCCACCCCCCGCACTGGAAGTCAAAGTCTTACCACTGGGCCACCAGAGAATTCATCTCCTCTTGGCCCCTTCCTTTACTTCCTTACTTCTCCTGAACCTTCCCTTCCCATGCCATACTCCTCTGCTCACTAGAACCTTCAGTCTAATCTAGATTTTCTTACTATAACACATCTGACTGTCTTCTTGTTCAAGGGCTTGGAGTCAGGACATCACATACCTGAGGGATGCAGGTTGAGTGCAGGTCGGGGAAAGTCACCTGTAGCTAAGGCTCATTTCCAAAGGCTCTCTTATCCTTGGCCCTGTGAGGTCTATGCTGAACACCCCTAAGGCCCGGAGGACGTTTCTAAACATCCCTATTGGTGATGTTCTTCCAGAGATGTAGTGTGATGTGGAAGAAAGAGCATCGGCCAACAAGCTCAGGTTTCTGGCTTCAAGTCCAAAGTTCTACCCACAGCACAGTCCTTGAAATCTTGACTAGGTACATGCACTGACACTCCCAGGTATTCCAAGAGAAACAGAAGATGAAGTGTCCCTTTCCTTAAGTAGGATACAGTGTAATAAAGCAGCTGGCCCTAACACCAAATGATATAAAGCTTGCAAGGTGACTTGAGTGTGCTCTGCCTATGTGCATGTGCTGAGATGCTCAGTCGTGTCAGACTCTTTCTGACTCCAGAGGAGTCTGCCAGGACTCCTCTGTCCATGGGAATTTTTTCAGGCAAGAATCCTGGAGTAGGTTGCCCTTTCCTCCTCCGGGGGATCTTCCCAACCCAGGGATTGAACCCCTGTCTCTTACATCTCCTGCCTCAGCAGTAGATTCCTTACCACTAGCGCCATGGGGGAAGTCCAGCCTGTAGATGCTGGGGAAATCCAAAGTGTTAGAGCAGGGAGCTGCCAGAGGATCTCACCTGTGAAGCCAGGACCCAGACCTCAGGAGAGCTCCACATGAAAATGATGAAGACAATAATATCATCATCATAGTGATAGTAATATAGCTATTATATTCCACTAGGTGCTTTGTTTTGAATTGCTTTCTATTTATCCTCATGGAAGTCCATAAGGTAAAAGTTGTTAGCTATATTTTACAGATGAAGACATTGAAGCTCATATTAAGCCCAGACTCTCCTACTACTAGATGGAACAGGGCTTATGTCAAGTCCCAAATCTGCCTGTGGACCCCCCCCTGATGCTTCTTCCTATATACTGCAGTGTCTCTAATCAGCAATACAATGTTAGCTCATGCTCTTTCTCTGAGTAAATTGAAAGCGAGTCAGTCCTTCAATAGGGCCATACTCCCCCTTGAATTTCAAGTTTATTCACTTTGCTTCCTCCGTGCATTTATAAAGACATGGCCGCAAAGCATCCCACATGTAAAGTCCCTAACCAGAAAGTAAACTGGAGTCAGGAGGCTGGAATTTCTTTGTGTCTTATTTCCAACTTCTTCCCTGGGCTCAAAAAAAAAAAACCTATTAAACCATACGGTCAAAATGAATTGACAGAAATACTTATTATTTTAATTTCCGTTCTAAATCTTTCATTTATACATATTGGGTTGTTTATTCAAGAGTCTAAGTTTAATGACGAAGTGACACGCTCATTACTAATCCCATTTGCTTTTGTTACAAGAAAGCACTCCTTCACTGGAACATAAGCATCACATGCTAAGTGGTTGGCTGCCTTCATTTCAGCTTCTCAGGACTGCTCTGCTCCGGAGGACGCATCTTCACCTGGTGGCAGGAACACCTCTGAGCCAGCCTTGGGGGACTGCCACATATGACCTTGTTCAGTTTACTGGAACAAGGGGGGGCTTAGGGAAGACTGGTTTTGACGATTATGTCTTTAAACTACGAAAGCCGTGGGGGCAGGGCGTACTGTGTGGCGTTCTAGAGAAAGAGAATGAATGGTGTGGGATATGAGTGTATATGTGTGCGTGTGAGAGAGAGAGGGAGAGGATGAACACCATCATTCTTGCCCCCCAACTCTTTACTTTTGCAGAAGCAGCAGAAGATATCTCTTAGGTCTCACTGGACCAAGTTGCAGCCTTACACCTCCTGAACCAATCAGTAGAATTACTCTAACAAATCAGACCCATTCCTGGAATTGGGAGTGCAGTCAGCTTTCTTGATAGCCCAGAAGTGGATGGAGAATGTGTGACTGTCTGAATAAAAGTCAGAGATGAAGAGAGAAATGCAATCTGGATAGGCCACTAAAAATGTCCCCCACACATTTGCAGAGTCGAAGAGTGATTTTACTCAGGGAGATGCCAGGTTTGTGGGGACTTGAAAGACCACCTGGGCCAGAGATAATGTATATGTGGTCTGTGATGGATTCTGAAGGCAGCATCAGGGTAACTGAGAATGAAACGTGGGAGCCCAGAAGAGGAGAAGGCAGGAGACGCAAGTCTGGACGCGCTGCCTCGTAAAAGGATCAAAGCTCGCTGAGATCCCTCTGCCAAAGCTCTGGCAGTGAGTGACAGGAACCCAGGTGAAGGGTAGGTGTGAGTGGAAACAGAGAGAGACCCCTTGCTGGTTTCCTGAGGAGACTCACCTGTTTGGCAATGACTTGGCTCTGCGAGCTTTCCTCCTGCGTGCACATGTCCTCATCAGCTCCAGACTCACAGGAAAGCGTGATGGTTGTGAAACCTGGGGCTTATGTAGGTGACTCCAGTTCAACAACAGAGGTTATGAAGTATTCTTTGGCACCCAAATCACCATTTTGGACTCCTTACTCTCCTTTGCCTTGGCCTCAGGCACACGGCTAGTCCTGCCATTCTGTCTAGATAGTCTGGTGTGTGCTGAGTCGTGTCTGACCCCATGGACTATAGCCCACCAAGTTCCTCTATCCATGGAATTTTCCAGGCAAGAGTACTCAGTAGGTTGCCATTTCCTACTCCAGGGAATCTTCCCAACCCAGGCATCAAATCCAGATCTTCTGAGTCTCCTACCTTGGCAGATGGATTCTTTACCACTGCCCCCACCTGGGAAGCCTCCTATATAGCCTCACGACCCGCTTAATAATTAATTCTGCTACTGCCCTAGCACCTCTTTCTCTCTCTCTCTCTCTCTTACTCTCAGTCTTTTCCCCACCACCCTCTACATCTGCCTTCATTCTTTCCTTCCCATTCCATCTGCTTGTTACAACCAGCTAAGTTTTCTTAAAACAAAGCTCTTACCTTGTATTCCCTCTGCTCAAACACTTTCCGTGGGTGCTCATGGCCAACAGAATACAAATTGTCATCCTGGATGTCCACAGTTGGGCCAAACTCTAAAGAGCTCTAAGGACTGGTCAGCAGTTTGGCAAACATGGATCACTCTGCACCAATTATTGGCCAAGGTGTAGAAATTGCTGAGTATAATTTTTCAACTCTCCTTCTTATCATCTATATTTCAAACCAAGACTTTTCCATCCATTGAAACGTGTGGACTATGAGTTTTCTTGAAGTATTTAGGTTGCATTTCTCTCATAAACATCTGCAAGATGGTCCTTTGTATTCCTGACTGAGAGACCAAGATTTTAGACTATGAATCAGTCATCACTGAATTCCCTTATCTCCCTCTGGAGATCCTAGTACCTGGTTCAGCTTGGGGTAAAAGGTATACGCTTACTGAGCATCATCTATAGTTCTAGACTGTTACAGTGTGTTCCACCCCTTTGGCAACCCCTTTGAAAGCAGAAGAAACTGCCAGTCTTCACAATACACACATCTTATTTTTAATAAATCTCTTCTCAAACTTGATGCCAATTTCCCAATGTTTAACATATAAAAAATTTCTCATAGCATTTTAATTCATTTTTTTTCTTTTTTCTACCCCCCTCATAGATTTGGAACTTGTAAAACCATCAGCCTGAAACAACAGCTGTTCATATTTTGATCTGTGTACTTAAATTTTTTTTTAATATTAACTAATATCTATAGTTCAGAAATTGCATAGAAAATAAACATTTTTTATCTTGCTTTCTTTACTTGATATTGTACCATATTTTTCCTGTGAGCAATATTTTCCAGGAATGTTTTACTAGTTGTCTTTTCTGCTACCATACCACATAATCAAAACTATGGTTTTTTCCAGTAGTCACGTACATATGTGAAAGTTGGACCATAGGAAAGCCTGAGTGTTAAAGAATTGATGCTTTTGAATTGTGGTTCTAGAGAAGACTCTTGAGAGTCACTTGGACAACAAAGAGATCAAACCAGTCAATCCTAAAGGAAACCAACCCTGAATATTCATTGGAAGGGCTGAAACTCCAATACTTGGGCTACCTGATGCGAAGAGCTGACTCGTTGAAAAAGAATCTGATGCTGGGAATGATCAAAGGCAGGAGGAGACAGGGATGACAGAGGATGGATGAGATGGTTGGATGGCTTCGTTGACTCAATGGGCATGAGTTTAAGCAAACTCTGGGAGTGAAAGACAGGGAAGCCTGGCATGCTGCAGTCCACGGGGTCACAGAGTCAGACATGATTGAGCAACTGAGCAATAACAAACGACAGTGTAATGAATGTATTTGTGTACAAAGTCTTTCTTACATTTGTGGTTATTTCCTAAAAATATAATTCCAGAATTGCAATTGGTAGGGCAAAAGTGTATATGCATTTTATGATTGTGAATTCCTACCCCGGCTTGGCTTTTAAATGTATATTTAAAGGGAAGGCTGTAAGCAAAGGTGTCTGCTTAACAGAAATCTGAGGGGGAGTCTCCAAATTCCATCATCCCGGCCTAATTTACTTCATGGCTATGGTAATGTTTGCCTTTGCCTTCTTCTCAATTTCAAGAAAAAACACAAAACACTGAAATTGGATTCAAAGCCAGGCTCTCCCTCTCACTTATAAAGTGTGCTTTCTTGATGGGAGAGGGTGAGAACTTTAAATCTTTCTCTGGAAAAACAAGCAATGAAATTGGAGATGGTGGGACCCCAGACTCAGAGTCATCTTTGAATGGTTGTGTTTTTCCAGTGCTTTGGGAGGATGGAAACCCCTAACAAAATAAAATCCAGAACTATCCCACATAGTCCAGTTTCCTAGAAAAAGGAATCTTATTTTTCTATAACTGAGCTAGCTATGCACAGATGCAAAATACAGACAGACTGTCCTTGCCTTGCATTATAAAATAGTGATTTCTGTTGAAGGTCATTTCGCTTAGGAAGGGAAAAAAAAGAATGGTGCTTGGCAAGGAGGCTACAGGGACTGGTACATCTCTACCAAGGACCTTCGATATGAGTGGCTCGGGAGTTCTTCCACGTCACCCCAGAGCAGTTCATGGCCCTGGTTACTGAGGGAGGAAGAAGGAGGAAGATAAGAGTTGGAATAAAATGAAAGAGAGAAGGTTGTTCTCTAAATTCTCTGAATTATAAAATTAAGAACCTCATAACGAAATTTTTTAATTTAATGAAAAATAGCTGGACCCCTGGCTTCCCTGGTGGCTCAGATGGTAAAGAATCTGCCTGCCATGCAGGAGACCTGGATTCAGTCCCTGGGTCAGGAAGATCCCCTGGAGAAGGGAATGGCTACCCACTCCAGTATTCTTGCCTGGAGAATCCCAAGGAGAGAGGGGCCTGGTGGGCTACAGTCTAAGGGATCCCAAAGAGTCAGACACAACCAGGCAACTAACACACACACACATAAGTGGAGTCTTGAGGTGATATATCAGTGTATCTTAATTTGCCTACACAGTCCTCTTCATGAGAGTCTCTTTATTCTAAAAGTGGGCTCTTTGAAGGGAAGAGTTAGCACTTCACCCTGGATTCGCGGGAGGAAAGAGGTAGATGGTAACCTCCCTCAGACTGAGCATCTTTGGTCTAACTAAGGAGGGAGCAGACGAGGAGAGCACCCTCCCCGCTTCCTCTACCCACCACCAAGCAGAGGATTTTAAGGGAAGTGAGAGTCTGGACACAGGGATGATCCTTTCAGGCTCTCCGAAGTCTCCAGGAAAGCCACGCAGGAGCCTCCTTCTTGTCTAGTGTTTGATTCTGATACACCTTTATCCACCCCATCTTTCATCCATCACCCCACAGACACCCCAAATTCAACATGTCCGAAGCTGACCTCTTCGAGGATGGCTTCTTCTCTTGTGATGAATCTCAGTTGACATCTTGATGAAGTGCTTCTTTACTCAACCCAGAAACCCGGGTGTCTGCCTCCTCCTTACACCCGTGTGACTTGTCAAATCTCCCTCCCCAATCTCTGCTTGTCCCCAACTTCCGGTCACCCAGTTCTGGTCTGCGTGACTCTTCATTTATACTTTTGCAAATGTTTCCTAGTTGCTTCTCCTTGTCCAGTCTCTCCCCCACTTCCCTTGCCCGTTCTCTGTCCTGCCCTCACTCTTCCTCCCATCATTCACATTAGCACCAGGAGGATTTCCTGGAAAAAAAAAAAATGTCATCAGATTACACCCTGCTTCATACAGTTCAGAGGCTTCCAAGTGTTTTCCAAAGAAAGATCAAGCCTCTTAGTACAGCAAGCAAAACCCTTCTTTGGTTTCTCAGTTTCTCCACATGTCGCCTCAAATTCTACACTTTGCACGTAACATATTCTCCAAATATACCAGTGCCTCTTTGAAAGAGGTACTGCTTCTAACTAGAATGCCTTTCTTCCACATATTTGACTTAAGTTCACTGTCAGACTCATCTGAAATGTCAGCGAAGTGCCCTCTGTGATCCCAAGGTGACCAAGACAGAGCCCCATAGTATTTGTCAATATGTATTGTAATGACTGATCTCTCAGCTTGTCTTTCTCACCAAAGTATGAACTCCTTGAAACCAGGAACTGTCTATTCCACATCTATGTATCCTAAGAGCATTAAGTGGTCATAGGCATCTAACACACATTTAATAAAATGAAGGAAAGAATGAATAAAATAAACAATGGAAAATAATTTTTTTTGTTCTCTGGGATGGATCTTTGGCTAAACCATTCTACATGTGTCTCAAGTTCTCTTACGAGAACATGGCATCTCATTTTTAAATAGATATTCAAAGTATCTATTTACTATACTGAGAATAGTGTATGAGCGTGTGCACACGTGCGCCTATGTAACTGCATATCCTAGTCTGGGTTCATTACGGGCATTACCTTCCGGGAGATAGTCTTCTGGTAGGGTGCTTAGAAAATAGACGTTTATGTTACTAGCAAGTGTGACACTTCTATGGAATAAAATGATATTCAGATCCAGTAGATTCACAAGGAAGGATTTTGATTTGTAACTTGAGTCCATTGATGCATTCAATCCTGATGTACAAAGTGGTACCAATTTTCTATAGAGTAGGTGTTGCCTCTTATGTGAATTAATATTTAGGCTCTCAGGATAACTTTCCCAATACTGTATATTTTTAACAAGTCAATTAGTCACTCCCAAGTGAAGCATTCTAATTGATTATTTTCCAGTCTCTGTTGGTGATAAAGATAATGGATGTTTTTGTGGAATAAATTGGCTTCCTTGCTTAATATCTGTTTCTTGATGTCATTGCCCAGCAAATAAATGGTGAAGCATATTGCTATAAATAGCATGATGGCTGGCAGAAGAAAAAAAAAATAGCTGTGTTTCCTGACAGTGCAAATTTCACACTGTTTTAATTACCACAAACGTTCACTCCTATCTTAGAGAGCTGGGCAGGAAACTGGGAATAACTGAAAATTTGTAGACACGGCTGAAATGACAAGCCTGGGATGACACTCACGCTGGTGCAGCCAGGGCCCCAGAGACATCATCTGTGAGCTCCAGGTCTAGGGGGTGAATGTGGACCCTTTGAGAATCAACAACGTGAAACCAAGAAATGCGTCCTGCTACTCAGGCTGTTGCTACTACATAGAAAAAGAGAGACACCGCTCTCCCTCATAGAGACAGTGTGAATTTCAAAAAATAAATAAATAAAAGAGTGTTGGAATTTTGTTATTCAGGCAAACACCTACACACATTCACAGTTCGCAGGATAGGCAGTGTTAGAGAAATTGCAGGGCTGAGGTTCCCTGAAGACATTCCCTGGATGCTAGACTTTCTGTTTCTTTCCACTGGGTATGAAAGCCTTTTCTCCAATGTGGTCTGCATGTCTTCCCATTCCCATTCCTTAACCATCACCTGTCTTCTCTCTGACTTTTCCCACTCTGCCCTGTCACCTGGAAACATCTCTTCTCCTCCCTGAATTCCGGACAGTTCTGGCTCTCCTGAAATCCCACTCCAGTGAGAGAATGGAGTGAAAATGTATCTGCTCCAGCGCTAAAGATCCTAATTTGAGGCCTTTTGTCAATGTTGACTTTGGGGCGAGAAATCTCTGGCTCACCTAGAGAACAGGTGAGGACACCCAGAAATCTCTACATTACTTTGTAGTAATGGAAAAAGCATGCATTGGCACAGACATGTATAATTTATGCCAACCTCTCTTACACTTTTTCCCATGTGAGGGTAAATCTCATTGGATTTGAAATTGGAAACAACACTATCTTATAATTACTCAGAGGAGTTTCAAGGCTTAAGTAGGTGGTAGAAAAGGAAAAATTTTCATTTCCCATAGTGATAAAGATGTAATTTCTTACGAAGGGTAGGAGGTATGTTTGCAAGGCTCAGAAAAGGCTCAGGAGTGGTTGGCAGAGACCCAAGGACCCAGCCAATGCTGCCGCTCTGTGGAGTAAGAGGCAGTGGCCCTTTTCACCCATCATAGAACAGATGTTCAATATATATTAATTGATTGACTAGATAAACATGCAAACTAAATAAATGACACAAAAGAGCACAGTATAGGCACTTCCCTGGTGGCCCTGCAGTTAAGACTTCACTTTCCAAGCAGAGGGTGTAGGTTGGATCCCTGGTCAGGGAGCTAAGATCCATAGGCCTCATGGCCTGAAAACCAAAACATAAAATAGAATCAACATTGTAACAAATTCAATAAAGACTTTAAAAAATGTTCCAAATCTTTAAAAGCAAAAGGTTGCAGCATAGATTATAGAACAGCATTACTCAAAGTTTAATTGGAAGTAAGTTTAATAAAAGCCACCGATGTGGCTTGGCAACCAAAGTCCAAGCCATGATACCATATATCAGGACCAAAGGAAAGTGTCGGTAGTCCTACTCACTCCTGTGGTCCTCAAGAAGAACATATATCATGGTTTACATGTTGTATAGACTGTGTTCTAAATAATCCAGGAGGTAAACCCTAGACCACATTGGTGGAAATATAGTCAAACAGACATCAGCTTGAAACAAAGAATTGCATATGGAAGCTCAGTGGTCAAAGAGGTGGACTGTGCCAGTTATTAAATTGCTTCTTAGTTCCAAATTCTCTCTTTTTGCCTGTTCTTTGAAAATGAAGCTTAGCTGTTTAAATATTTTCCATTTGCTAACTAAGGAAGGAAATGGGTGTTCAGCTTTGTCATTAGAGAACAGTGGAGAGACACTGCAGGAAGAAAGTTTTTGCTTCCAGGTTCCAATGCATTTGCTTACCCATTTCTCACAGTGGAGGTGACCAGGCTCCTGTGTGCGTTTTCAACTTTCACAGCAATGAACTCCTTCTGGTAGCTTCCTTAGTATCATGCTAAAGCTTTTGCAATATGCATAGATTCAGTGGTGCACAGAGGCCAGCTGCACCTAATGGTTGGCATCCCACGGCACTCCAGGCCTTGGGTGGTTTTATAGCAAAGTGCCTCCAGTGAAATATCTCCCCAGGAATAGCTTGTCCTGGAACCTAGAAGGCAGATCTCTAGCTGGTTCCATTATTATGGCTCCATAGCAGCTTCTGTCCCATCTACAAGCCCTGGACTCTCCAGTGAGATCCATATCTTGGCTCTGGGGAACCCTGTCCTCAGCCATGCTGTTTCAGTCCTGGGCAGAGTCACTGCTTCCTGTATTTGTTATTTCTCTAATCTTTGGTACACTCTTCACTCTTTACTAGTCAATCTCTCACTAGCACAATCTTCTGTTACAGTTAATAATTCTTTATATTAGATGGTTCATGTTCAAATTACTGTGTGGTTTTGCTTTACTTACTGGGTCCTAACTACTACATCTAGCAATTTCATGGAGCCCTAGAATTTAGGTAAGCATAGAGGAAGGAGAATGAATATTTGAGGCAGATTTAAGGCTTTAAGATCCATATTTTCTACATTTATATTACCTTTAAAAAATGAAAGAACAACAGTAAATATGCTTAATCTGACTATAAATTCCTTGAGGCAAAGACTGTGTCCTATTCTTCCTCCAAGTCTCTAATATAAAATGTAAATAAAATTTTCTGGATATTGACTGTGCAATCCATTTAACCATAAGTGAGACCTGGGAAGAAAGACCAGTCCTCATTGCCCTGCTTTACAAAAAACAGTAATATTAATAATAAAAATAATAATGTCAGAAAAAAATATTGAGTAATACCATGTACCAGGCTTGTACAAATGAGCTCATAAGACCCTCAAAGTCTTTTACAAGATAAATATTATTATTATACCTGAAACACAGAGAGGTTATGTAACTTGTTTAAATTCACCTAACTAATAAATGGCCAAGTCAGCATTTAAACCAAAGCAGTCTGGCTCCAGAGACCCTCCCTTTAATCACCATATGCTACCATTTCCCAACTATGTGTGGAGTTGTGATTATATACCTCAGTGATAAAGTTCTTTCCCCCAGTATTCCAGGGGAACAAAAGATGGCAGTCTTTTTTTATACATTAAAGGCATCAACTTCTTTGTAAATCAAGATGCCTTCCATTGAGGGTAAGAAAAAAGAAGAATTTCAGAACTTTGCCGCTTGAAATATTGAGTATCAAAATGTTCTAAATATTAATTGGTATACTTTCTTGTGAGGAGTTGTATGCCCTGGGCTTCTTCCCTCCAGGATATTTACCTTTTTACCCTTATCTTTAAGGAGTTATGATTTTGAATGTTTGGGTTCCAATGTCAGAGATTCAGAGGAGCAGTAGGCAGACTTCTCCTCGAACCTGGATCCCTGAAATGCTCTCTTCTCAGTACATTCAAGACCTGCTCTGAGTTCTCACCACATGATGAAATGGTTGGAAACCCATGCTGGCCCGCATCCAAGTTTTCCATTTATATATAATGTGTTTTATTCTGGACAATTTGGAGTCCAAAGCCCCTCTCCTCCTCCATGGATATTAATGCCTTTCAGTATGCCCCTTGGCAATCACACTTTTGAATTGCTTCAACCTACAAAATCCTGCAGATACGGTTTTTTCCACCTGGAATGTGTCTTTTCCTCTTTTTCTCATCCTGCAAGACTCTACTCAAATAAGTTGCCCTTTGTGAAGTCTTTCCCAGCCCCTCCAAAGAATTAGAGCTCTGTGCTGTGCTCCCCAGAACCCATCGCTACCACCTCTCTGTTAAACCTGGTTATGTTACCCTGGGACTGACACATGCCTGCCTCCGCTCCAGACTGGAAGCTCATGAAAGGCAGAAGGCTATTGCATATCCATATCTGTTTTCTCACAAGATGATGTAATCACTAGGACTGACTAGGTGTTCAATAAACATGCGTTACTGAATTAAGTACATGGATAAGTGAGTAGACTGGAGCCTTTCCCAATTCATACAGGATTTATGGACTTGGGCAAATCATTTCAGCTCCTTTAAAATGAGTCAGTGTGATTAGATAATACCAAAGTTTCCTTCAGTTCCAGGGGTATGAAATTCAGTAGCCATGTTTATATTTTGCCTTGAAGTTAGCTAAAACCTTTTACAAATTCAAAGCTTCTTTTTAAAAAAGTTGAAACATTTTAAACAAGCACAGCTACAAAGATTTCAAGTAGAGGGGCTCTGTTCATCTCTACTTGAGGAAATCCATGGGCTCAAATGCGAATACAACCCCTCTGCCTATAGGTAAAAGAATCCCTTGTGTAGTGTAAGAGGAAAGTCACAGGACCGATTTAAGCATCTTTTGGAGTATCAACTTCATCAGCCATAGCTCTGGAAGTTCTGATACCAATTTGGTAACACAAGGCCAGGGATGAAATGGGAACCTTCAGCACAATTGGAATAACACCTCTGAAGCTTTTCTGTCTGTGAGGGAAGATCACTATTTTGGTTCCGTTCTTCAGTTTGAGAACTGTATTGTATTCTTTTCTTTTTTTTTTTGCATTATTTTCATTTTAACCTCACTGAACTATGAAATCATCTGTTTCCAGGAAGCACAGTCTTTCTCTGCACTTGAACAAGAAGTTAAATGCACAGTTCACATTACAATTCCATTACCCAGGAGAGGATTCTGCTCTTGAATTAGGACCTGTGATAACAGTTTCTCCTCTCCCAGATGCCAGGCAGTGCGCCACTTGCAATTATTGGATGACCAATGCCAAGGGAGGCAACGCCCCCACCTGGCCAGACAGAAGAAACAGATGAAAATAATGATAAATCAGAGTATATTTATTGATTTTTCTTTAGAGATGGGAAAGAATCTGCCTGCCATGCAGGAGATCCGGGTTCAATCCCTGCATTGGGAAGATACCCAGGAGAAGGGAATGGCTACCAACTCCAGTATTCTTGCCTGGAGAATCTCATGGACAGAGGAGCCTGGTGGGCTACAGTCCATGGAGTCACAAAGAGTTGGACACAACTGAGCAACTAACACTTTGTCACTTTAGAGATGGAGAAAGAGGCTTACAGAGGTTAAGTAGCCAACCCAAAGTTATTAAGGCAGTAAGTCTAATTCTAAGGTCTGTACTTTTCTGGGAGTGTGTGTGTGTGTGTGTGTGTGTGTGTGTGTGTGTGTATGTGTGTGTGTGTTGGGGAGGTGGGATGGTATGGGTGAAACAGAGACTACATTCTTTAAAAATCCTAGACATTTCCCTGTTCAAGTTCATTCAATACAGAAAAGAAGAAAATCAAGGTGAAACACGAGGAGCTCAAAGTCATAAACCAAGCTGGCAATAGAAGCAAGGTTGGAATCTAAGTCTCTTCAGTTTCAGCACAATGGTCTGTGTGGCGCTCCCACTGAGGAAGCAAGGCACAGCTGGAGAAAGAGTACATGGCAAGGCTGCAGGGACACTTTTCAACCGCTAGACCAACTCATCCTTAGTATTTTATCATTAAAGAAAACCAGGCTCCGAGAACATAATGACTGCATCGTATTCATTTTATGATGAGAAAACTGAAATGTGTATCATGCCCATATGTCAGAGGTTCAACAAATGTTATGTTCCTCCTGAAAGGGCTATGTTTTAAATATTCTTATTATGATAAAATTAACTCATGTACATGGTTAAACAATTTTTTAAATGTGCAGAAATTTTATGGAAGGAAAAAGCAATTCTACCCCCAAGTTCATTCCCCAGGGGTAGTGTTTATAACCTTTTCTAACATCATGGAGTTAGTCATTCATGGAGTTAGTGCCATAACTCTAAATATTATGGTGATAGTTCTGTTCATTTGTTTATCCACTTGGTTATTTTAGATGATGAAGCTTTATTTCTTATTCCACCAACTGTTGGCAGAGTCTTTTCTCTCACGTGATAAGACGAGAAAACTGTCACCCTCTGCCCCTCGTCCATTTAACACTTTTCAGGGTCAAATATGGCAGCTGTATGATGACTGTCACACTGTTGAAGTTTACAAAGTTGTTACATTCTATCTGTATCATGATTAAGTCTTTCCTTGCTTATCTTTATGTTGGTTCTATACAGAATCAAACATGGAAACTAACAGAACTTTAAATATTTGATCACATATATATTATTCACTGTAGACCAACTAGTGTGTTTGTACCAACAGAAAGGAAGTAGGACTTTTTTGTCATTTTACTGTGATTAAAGAGATCCAAGCAATATGAACAGAGTGATTCTTTTTTCTTCTACTTCATCAAGTACTCCAAATCACCCCATATTTTAGCTTGCTTTATGTTTGATTCTTAAATTAGTAGTACAGTTTTATATTTCTCTTGGTATTCCTAATTGATTTTTTTTTTTGGTTATCAAAGAAACATATACTTTCTTAACAATATCTGTAACAATATTCATAATTTTAATCAATCATATTAATTGTCCACTAATCTCATTTGGACTGATTACTTTCCCAACCTGTTGCTTTGCTGTCTGAATGAGATTTTTCTAAATTTTCATTTATTCTTGGATGAGTTTCACTGTTTCTTGAATCTTCATGTCTTCCTTTTAGTGTCTATGTATTTATTATATTGTGCAATATATCCTCAAGTATTTTACCCGCAGACACAGTAGAAGAAAAGTAACTTTCTGAGCTCTTGTATACATGAAAATGCCTTTATTCCATAGTGTTTAAGAACTTCTCCATTTGCATTACTGTTGCTGATGACCATCTTGTTGACAATCTGATTACCTTTTTTCACTTTAACATTTTCTTTCTTTTTTTTGCTTAGTTTTCTCTCTCTGTCTCAAAGCACCTAAGATTGTCTTCTTTTTCAACAAACTGAAATTTCACAAGGATATGTGCCTTAAAATGTGGATCATGTTTCATTCATTCTGTTTCTTGACCTCTGGTGATTCTTACAATTTAAGGATGAGTGGTCTTCAGCCCTGGAAATTTTTATTCTGTTATTTAGCTGGTCATTTTGCTTTTGATTTTCCCTTTTTCATTTTTTTGGAGTATCAGTTAGTTGGATTATGAATATCCTGAATTGATCTTCCTAATCTTTTAATTTTTTCTCTTTCTTTGGCCTTTTTAAAAATTTTCTTTTTTCTGGGAGATATCCTTGTTTTTAATCTTTCATACTTTTTATTGATTTTTCTAAAAGAACATCAGAAAATAAGAACAAATGATTTTAATACATTTCAAATCATTTGTTCTTATTTTCTGATGTTCTTTTAGCAATTCTTATTTCAAAAATAATTTTATTATCACCTAAACTCTCTCCTCATAGCTCAGTTGGTAAAGAATCCGCCTGCAATGTAGGAGATTCTGGTTTAATTCCTGGGTTGAGAAGATCCCCTGGAGAAGGGATAGACTACCCACTCCGTATTCTTAGACTTCCCTTGTTGTTCAGCTGGTAAAGAATCTGCCTGCAATGCGGGAGACCTGGGTTCAATCCCTGGGTTGAGAAGATCCTCTGGAGAAGGGAAAGGCTACCCACTCCGGCATTCTGGCCTGGAGAATTCCATAGACTGTATATTCCATGCAAAGAGTTGGTCAAGACTAAGAGACTTTCATTTCACTTCACTTAAACTCGATCCAGCGATCACCCTTATACTTTTCCAATTCAATTTTTCCCTGAATTAACTCTATTTCTTCCTTAGGATATGAATTTTTTCTTACTTGTTTTTTCTCCCCATTCAAATGTAGGGCAAATCTTAGGTGCCCATTCACTTTTATGAATGAAGAGTTGCTTGACTAGATGAAAAGCTGTCATGAGTTTCTTCCATTATGATGTTGGCAGGTTTGCCCAGCAAGCCTTTCTCCTGAATGAGAGGACTGATGGTGAGCTGTGTGTATGGGTTTGTGCAGACTGGCAGGGTTTAAATTATATTTGGTGAGCAGAGTGCCTTGCCTGTACCTTCTACCCGCCACCAGCCTACCAGAGGAAGGGTGCCATTCCAAGGTGGACTCTAATGCTGACACCTAAGATTTTCCTGCCAGCAAGTGTAGAATGGAGTTTTCTCTACCTAAAGCCAAGTAGCTTCAGGTTGCTCTGTTTAGAGAGAAAAGTCAAGTAGTTCAGATAATTTCATGGAGTTTTTTTTTTTTAGTTAAATAGCATAGAAGCTACTCCTTAATTTTTGGCTTTCCAGGGCTACAGACTTCAAATTTGGAGTCTGTTTAGGATTTTGTTAATTAAAACAGTTAATCTTGTTTAGGATTTTGTTATTTAGAACAGTTCCATCTCTGTAGCAACTTGATCCTCTTCCATTCTGGCTATCCACTTGCTCTACTTTGAGTGAGCCTTTCATTTGATTTAGGGCTTCCTTGGTGACTTGACTAGATGAAAAGCTGTCATGAGTTTCTTCCATTACAATTTTGGCCTGTTTGCCCAGCAACAAGCCTTTCTTCTGAATGAGAGGACTGATGGTGAGCTATGCTGGCTACAGTTCATGGGGTCACAAAGAGTTGGAGACAACTGAGCAACTAACCACTTCATCTGATTTAATCTACCTGTCATCTTTCAGAAATTTGTTAAAGTTCTTGGTATACTGGCATCCCTATCTCTGTTCTCTACATTTCTATGATTTTATTTTCTTCTGGTTATTTTTCTGTTATTTCAGTAGAAATCAGGAAAGAAGAGGAGGTAAATAGGTATGTTCAGTTCTTCATCATGAATCAGAAACTCACAACCATTTTTTAAAAATCTTGTAAATTTTTGAAGGGATTATATACAGCTTGAGGCATTTTCTCAGAGGCCTCTAGTTGGTTGATCATGAGTAAAGAAAAATTTTGAATAGGGATTATGTTATTTAATTATAAAGTAATACTGTACTTGGACAAGACCTAAAGTGTCTTCAGTTCAGTTCAGTTCAGTCTCTCAGTTGTGTCCGACTCTTTGTGACCTCATGAATCCCAGCACACCAGGCCTCCCTGTCCATCACCAACTCCCGGAGTTTACTCATACTCACGTCCATCGAGTGGGTGATGCCATCCAGCCATCTCATCCTCTGTCGTCCCCTTCTCCTCCTGCCCCCAATCCCTGCCAGCATCAGGGTCTTTTCCAATGAGTCAACTCTTTTCATGAGGTGGCCAAAGTATTGGAGTTTCAGCTTCAGCATGTCCTTCCAATGAACACCCAGGACTGATCTCCTTTAGGATGGACTGGTTGGATCTCCTTGCAACCCTAAAACCATTTATGAATATGAGCTACTTAGACCAATTAAAACCTGTGATTTAACAACAAGAAAAAATAATAAGACCTAGAAAACAAAGAACCCACATATGTAAAGTGTTAAAGAACCTGTCTAACAGTGCAGGAAACGTAAGAGATGTGGGTTCAATCTTTGGGTCAGGAAGATCTCCTGGAGGAGGGCATGGCAATACACTCCGGTAGTCTTTCTTGCCTAGAGACTCCCATGGACAGAGGAGACTGACAGGCTATAGTCCATAGAGTTGCAAAGAATTGGACATGATTGAAGCAACTTAGCATGTATACACACACACACACACTTCTCTCCCTATGGGTGATGGGACTCTCTAAACTACTGTATATAACTTCAAATCCATTTCTTTGGCTGCACAAATTTGTCATCAGACCCTGCTAGCCCTACCTTATTGGCAAGGGCACATGGTGATTAAAATGGCATTGACGATGTTCTGATCTGCTTTGAATAATAGAAAATTCAGATTAAGGAAAGATTATGCTAATGAGGGAGAAGATCTTAGAGTGGGAAGGGATTTTTGAAGATGGCTTGTTCAGCTCACCGACTGACACGTGCTTTCTGTCTGTAATACCCTGCCTCACGGTCTTTTCTTGATCATCTCCAGTAATGAGAAAACTGCAGCCTCCAGAGGCAGCATTTTTATCTTCAGACAGTGCTGTTAAAAAGCCCTTAAACATAACCCTGATCTGGCTCTATGTACCTCCCAGTGTGTTCACCAGCTGTGCTCTCCACGACATATAGCATAAATCTAAACCACTGTCATATGGAAGAGGAGTTTGATATTTCATATGTTAACAGGACAGGTAAGAAAGAGATCCATTTAATGTCAGAGACAGTTGTCACTTCACTATCTAAAGATGCTTGCATTCCTCAAGCAGTTCTTTACAAAGAGCGAGGCTGTTAAGTAAAAGCTTTAAAAATAATTCCATTACCCACTTTACAAAGACAGAGTGACAGCCAATCATTAGAAGAAGAAAGTCTTCTTGGATGATGCACAATTTGCAAAAGATGTGATTTCATCCCTTAGAAAGGAGATGTACAGTAAATTCCCACCAATAAATGAGTTGTGTTTGCTTGTGTATCGTATCTTTCCCATGGCTTCAGTTTATAGATGAGATTCATTGCAAGTCCCCCTCAAACTGTTAAAGTTCTATGGACAGAAAGAATTCTGGAAATGCCTAAAACTTCAGCCACCTCTGACTGCTTATAAAAAGACAACCAGAAAGTTCAGGAGCGTGGATAGCTCAAACGCACAAACGCACTCTGAAGGCTGTGTGTCCATCCAAGTGGTCCACTTTCTGGCCCATGGATAAATCCAAAAGGCATATGCAAGGTCTACAGACCACAGAGGCCCTTAGTCATCACTTTCAAATCCTTCATCATATAGATAAGGATTCTTGAGGCCGGGAGCAGAAATTAGAAGTTCAGAGTCATTCAGGAAGTTAGGAGCAGAGAAAATACTAGAATCTGAAGCTTTGGTTCCCTGGTCCAGGCATTTTTTTTTTTTCCTTTACTTTTCTGTTGTGGGTTGCGGTTCTTTATGGCCTGGTCCAGCTCCCGACGGATGCTGTCTTCTGGAGTTCCCCATCCTGCGCTCATTCTGCTTGGCCACATGGCAGACACCTGACTGTCCCTGAGACACATCCAACAGCCTTTGCACTGCCCGTCATTCTGCCAGGCACACGGTCTCCCTCACAGCTGTTTGAACCACCCGCTCACTTCACCTAGGTGTCAATCCACATGCCACCTCCTCAGGGAGCCTGTCTCTGATCATTTTATCTACAATAAGACTCTTTATCACTCATTTCTCTGATTTAGTTTTCTTCACAGTATTTACCAGTTTCCTGACATAGAAGTTTTCAAAATATGCATATTATGTGTACATGCATGTACATTTCATGTATATTTATTTCTAATAAATATAACTTCCATGAAAATGAGGACTTTGTGAGTTTGTTCACTGCCATACACCCAGAATCTAGTGGGTGCAAATAAGTCTTTCTGAAAGCCTAATGAAACAACATCTTTGAAATTATTCAATGCAGTTGAAGAGGGGAATCAGTTGAGAGTTCATGGCACAACACACCCCTCAACCACTGGAAACTCAATTCAGAACCTCATCTTACAAAAGACAGGTTCGTTTCTTTGCCTCTGGTCTCCATTTTCCTAGTTCAACTCAAATATTCGCTGAGAGCCATATACTCAACAAATATTTGTTAAACTAAGTAGTGAATACAAGCACTGATTTAAAAGGCACATTTTTGTAGTAGAATAAGCTCAGGGAAACTAGAAGCCTGGTCCTTGCTCAACCAATAGCTGTATTAGTTTAGACACGCTTCTTATGCAATAGCCATATTCAATTAATCACCAAATAATTAATAAAAAGGATAAAAACAGATTTGTTCTAAGAAATCTTCCAACTCTGACATCCTAGAATATCATAAAATATTCTCTTAGGTTATTTTCTTCTTGCAACTGGCTGGTGTTAATTGATTTTAGTAGTACCATCACATTTGCAGGCCTTCAAGAAATTTGTTCTTTACCACAGTGATGGCCGAGGTCCTTTCAAGGAGCCAACATGCCAAGCCACAATGAAGCCCCATTTATCTACAGGTCCATTTCCCAGCAATCTGACTCATTCAGGCCCTTTTGATCCTGAACTCATCAAAAGAGTCCCCTGGGTGCCCAGATGAGCTGGCAGAAAGCCTCAGCGTTAAAGACCATGTACATTGCTTCTCACCCCCTCTATCAAAGCATTACAGGGTCTAGATTCCTGTTTTCCATCAATGACTCAAGGGTGCTATTTCCTCCCCTGGAAATTGTCTTCCCTGTCCATACTTGCTGATGAACCCCTATGTGTTTTTCAAGCTAATCTCAAATTCTCACTGTTCTAAGACACTACTACAGCCTCCTACTGCCCACAGAGTGGAATGCAGTACCTTACATGCTCTCATTCTGACTTGTGTATCCCTTCCTAACAGCCTGGCCATTCTGGGTCATTGTCATGCTTGTTGAGCATTTAGACTTGTTGAGGTCACTATTGTGTTTTATTTGCCCCATTCCCTAGGATGGAGTCTGGCAGAGAGTAAGTTTGCAAATAGTGCTTTCTAGAGACTTCCAGTGATGCCATCCCCTGGACCTTAGTGAAAGAAACCCAGTAATTCAAAAGAGAAGGCTTGGAGAAGGCATTCAGGAGAGACAGATACATGATTCCTAAGCAGAATAATAGGTGACACTGCATGACATTGAGGGAGGAGACAGAAAGATCTCAAACCAGATGCAAAACCTCGAAATGGCTTGGGATGCTAATGGGTCTTTAGAATGACATCTCTGAGTGATTTTGAAATTACAGAGTTCTGTATGGCAGATGGGAATTCAGAATTTCTGGAAATGTCAACTACCTTTCAGAAAGATGTCTATTAACAAGGGCTTACTGTACTTGCTTGGTGTTTGACAGTTCGACTTCAGTTATCTGGAAAAGGCCAAGCAGAGGAATGGGACTTAACCAAGTCATAAGTGAAAAGTAAAAGTGTTAGTCACTCAGTCATGTCCAACTCTTTGTGACCCTGTGGAGTGTAGCCCCCGCCAGGCTCCTCTGTCCATGGAATTCTCCAGGCAAGAATACTGGAGTGGGTAGACATTCTCTTCTCCAGGGGCTCTTCCCAATCCAGGAATTGAACCCCAGTCTCCCACACTGCAGGCAGATTCTTTACCATCTGAGTCGCCAGGGAAGCTCATCAAGCCAGAAACCAACATGATTTGATTAAATGGTATCAAATACTCAGTATCATACAATTCAGCTAAAATGATCAGTAAGAAGCTAGCACACAACTGACTGGCCAAGTCTGTGAGGGTTTAGGTTCTCATTGGAAGAGGAAAGGTCAGGAGTCCTGGTAACCCGGAAGACGTGAGGAAGGGAGAGTGAGGCTTGGGCTACAGTGTACATGCTGAGGAGGATGGATATTAGTAAAGAGGAAGAAAAGAAGGTACTCTTGCTGATGAAGACCACTCCAGAAAAGGCCCTAAGGTGGGTCTGGCAAGAAATGAAATCGAGAGGGTCAGTGGAGTAGCAGTTAGGACAATGTCTTGCATGGTGTAGTAGGTTATGAGGACCATTGACAGCTGGCCAGAAGAACTTGGATCCAGAAGCAAAGTGCTGATGTGTGAGTAGGGAAATTAACTAGCCTAGTTGCTACTACATGGTCACAAATAGTTTGATGGTATTGGTGTGGGTGCAGGTGCCTAATTTCTGGAATCCTCATAAACCTACTAAACTTTTATTAATGCTGAAGATATGTAAGTGGTAATGGAAAGAACCCAGAGGAATAGATGGCAACCCACTCCAGTATTGCCTGCAAACTGCCATGGACAGAGGAGTCTGGTGGGTTATAGGCCATGGTGTCGCAAGGAATTGGACATGACTGAGCACACACACACACACACACACACGAGGGATAGAAGGAAATGGAGAGGAGAGAATAAAAATATATATCATTTAGTTCATCCAAATGTTATATATAATTTGTATATTTAACTGATCAGGTGTTTACTGAACAGAGCATTTAAACATCATCAAGATGCTGTGTGAGACACAGACCTTGACCTTAAGCTAGAAGGTAGGACGACAAACTTAGATAAGATAGATGTTAACCTGGCTTCTACACTGAAGGCAGGGACATTAAGCAGGAGATGTCGTTCAGGTGAGAAATTGTATGGAAATAAACACAGGATTGTCACAGCAGGGGTTGCAAAGGAGAAAACACAAGGCACATTGAGAAGGAAAATACAAAGAAGGGATTTGGTGATATGTTTTTGTTACTTAATCATTTCATTCCTTTAGTTCCTTTTGCTGAGCTCTCACTGCCAGGTTCTGCAGCATTTCCTAAAAACATAAGGAAATGGGCATCAGGATAAACTGCATTGCTTTGTCCTCCCAGGAGCCAGACACAGTATTAAGAAGTCTATGTACATCATGGCATGTAATGTTCAGAAGGTTCCTGTAAACAGATATTGTCATTCTCATTCTATAGTCACAGAAATCAGAGCTCAGAGACAGTAAACAACTTGCTCAAGCCACACAGCTAAGCTGAGCTGGTGTTAAAATGCAGGTGTGTGGATTCTAAGCCTGGCTCTCTCATCTCCGCTACAGAGATGACAAGGAGGACGTGGCTTGTGTTATTATTGGGGTCAGTCTTGTGAGGGGGAGGGAGAGGACAGGCAGGATGGAAAATTGCAACGGGGACATGCTCAGAGCCTCCAGAAATGGAACACAAGTTGGAGGAGAAGGAAAATCCCAAGATATTTAAGCTGCTGACTCGGAAGGTCTTTGTTGCCTCCAGCTATGTTAGAAGACTCGGAGGCCATTTGGGAAGTGCTCTCGGTTGTGCCTCCAAGGATTGTGGTGAGGGTAGGGGTCCTGGTTCCATCACGATGTTGAGCAACTGACCTTCCCTCTACTGGTCTGGGTTTTCCCATCATCCAGAAGTTTCAGACTAAGTGTTCTCCAAAGTTCCTTTCATCTCTACACTGGTGGTGGAGAAACTGAATTCCAGTGGCTGATGAACAATGAAAAGTTGACAGGGGAGGGAGGGCTCAGTTGGCCTTTTCTTGGTATTTTTCGCTCCTCCGTGAGATATTTCCTCCACTGCTTTCCAGTTCATCTCCTAGAGTGTGAGACTCAGAATCAGAAGGGGTTTGGGGTGTCTGTGGGGAATCTCAGGGGGAAACAAAGTAGCAACCCTAGACTAGGTCTTTTTCTCTGGGGTTCATAACCTCATTCCCATTTCCCTGGGGTCTCGAGGATAGAAGGCTGCATTCACTTTATCTGAAGAGAGAGGCACAGCTGTAGAGGATAGAATGCCCACAGCCTGGCCCCCTGCTCTCAGCACTAGGTTGGGAAATGAAAGAGCCTGGAGATGGGGCTAGAGCGGAGATGGATACGGAGAAAGTACACCCTTCTCCCAACTGACTCTGTGCTTCCAGCCATCACCCCATGTGGGTGACTGGGAAAGTTGAACACCCTGCCATAGCCGGAGGCTCAGCTATTATACACGTCTGGGCAAAGGCAAAATTGGGACAGAGAATGGACTTCTGTTCAGGCAGGACTTTCAAAGGGTTTGGTGCCCACACTGATAGTTTCTGTTGGCACGAACGATGTCTGTTCAGTTGAAACTGAGCTTCTCCGTAAACTCAGCTTCCTCCTACCCACTTTCCCTGTTTCTCTTTTCGTATACTTAACAGAATAACATCCCCACAAGTACGTTTTTAAATCCAATTTCTGATGGAAATATGTTAGATTCTTCTCAATGGTGTGCTCAAGTCAGCTCATAAGCTGATGGTTCAACTTTTTAAAAATTTGTGAGTTGGGTATTAAACATAGCCATTATTAAAAATTAAATTATAGAACTTATTAATTAAATTATAGTGAAAACAGCAATAAATACTCAAAATTAACACTGCCTAATTATTTTACTACATTTTATCTTTATTTATGCTCTTGAGGTTCTTTATTTTCCATCAAGTCTATGCCCTGAAAATACTATACAATGGTGTATACATATTTTTGCAATTTAGTATTCAATAAGTTTATCATGGTAGCTAGAAAATGGTCATGGTTGGACTTATTTACACCATGGAAATCTGCAAACATCACAGATCAAGGCTTGATTTATTGATTTGTTGATTGCCTTGACATAAGAGAGTGACGGATAAAATGTTAATACTGTAACTTAACCTAAAACTATGTGATTTCTGTAGCCATTAAATTGTGAATAACATACAAATATTGTGAATAACATACGAAGATACTATTTTAGCTTTCAAAAACAATTATCTGAGTCAGAAAAGAAGTTGCTCATGTCATCGACAAGTGAGATTCCAGCACTCATCTTTATTATTTCACTTTCATCTTCCTTGTTAACTAAAGTGAAAATACCAACTAACATTCATGTCTAAACCACACGCATTGTCAATCAATAGCATTTTAGGTTGGCAGCAGATGCTTGAGTTTGGCAAAAATCAATGAAGCATTCTGTGAGAATCAATTGGCTATATGGAATTTACAATAAAGAGTGTATTTGTAGTTTATTAACATTTGTAAACTGTGTATGACACATACTTTACATTAGTAAAATGTATAATCCACTGTGTACAAATCTATTTGCAACATATACATTATATAATTTTCCCCCAGAGAGCTGGTTGATAAATACCCACTAGCATACTACTGACTCTTGGGGTCATCATTTGACTGACAGGAAAATGGAGGTTTATATTAAATGGCAGTGTTTGTGACACTGGGTTCAGACAACATTAGGCCCAGGGTAGATACTCTGGTTAAGCTACTTGGAGACTATCAAGGTTCCATAATATTATTATATCATATTAAAGTACTCTATCATTTTTATTTCCAATGCTTTCTAGTGACTTCCTAGCATAGTCATTCACTCCTTATCTCCAAATAAAAATTTCTGACAGAAGTCTTTGACACTGAGGACTCCCAGCAGGATAGAAACATGGCAGGCGGTTGGAGCTGGGATGAAGCTCAGAGAGAGGGGGCAGACTAGGAGCTCTCTCCCTTGAAAGCTTGGTGTCCCAAGAATGAGATTTCATTCCAGAACATGCAATGACATTTTTAAAGCCTAGCCTCTCGGCCACCCACTTGCACAAACCTATTTTACCTTTACCTGGGTATACACTAGGCACTTTATAAATGCAGACTCCGCCATGAGTCAATACAAGATATATCAACCAAAGTAGTGATTGTTTATTAAAAGCATGGTTTACGTCTCACTCAGTGCTAGGTGCTTCATAGCCATTCACTTTCACCTTTAAATAGCTGTCTGCAGCTATTATTATCTGACTCCATTTTACAGATAAGTAAACTGAGGAGCAAGGATGTTATGTTTTAACTAACATTTGGCAGATCACTTATTAGCTGGTCTTTGTTTCCAGGCAGGTTCTGAAATGCCTTCTTGCCCTGCACCATCATGACGGAGGTAGGGGGTGAGTGCTGATGCACTGGGAAGGAAGACTATACCTGAGTGCCCACGCCCTCTGGACTGCATGTGAAAGTGAAGAACAGAGCTGACACCCCTAGACTCTTCTCAAAGTATCAGAATGACTGAGAGAAGCTCTGGGAAGAACTGTTTTTCAGGAAGCTTCCCTGTCTGCACAGAAAGAAAAGCTCTGAGAAGCTCGTGTGACCATGACGTGCCTGAATTTGCTGGGCTCCTAAACAATCCAGTGCAGGGCTGACTGGAAAGACTAGGGGTGCCTCCCAGTTTGTATCTGCAGGGAACTCTCCAAGGGGCAAGAAAAAAATTTAAAGAATAAAAATAAAGATTTATATAGCGTTGACCAGGTGCCTGGCACTGTTCGAAGTGCTTAAGATATTAAGATATTAAAGATATTATTAATTAATATACTAAATCAATTTCTTCCTCAGGACACCTTACAACACAGGTTGTCTCAGTCTGCTGGTTCGGTTCCATTCTCTTCTTCTTCCCAGGCAAGGGCTAAAAATGAACTCCCAGCATCCCCTGGGTCAGGTGTGGCAACCACTAGGTCGGTCAACGGTGTGTGAGTGGCAGGGACTAGGGCCTTTTCCAGGCCAGGCCAAGGAGCTCCCATGGGTTCGCCCCACACCCCCACAGTGTTTTTCCCTGTCTTTGGAAACCAAACACTACAGTTGGTAAAACTACCCTCAGCTTGAGTCCCCTGAATTACTGGAAAAAAATTCCCTGCTCATCTGAAACTTCTCTAGACTATTCTTGTGAGTGAGAAATAAACTTTTTATGTTGAGCTATGGCAAATGCGAGTGTCTTTGTTACCACCACCTTGTTTATTCTAATGAAACTTTATACTCTTATTATCATCTCCATTATACAGATGAAGAAACTAAAGTACAGGTCACTTGCCCAAGGTCACACATAAAGTCACACAGCCAGACCGTGGTAAAGCCAGAATCTAAACCCAGGCAGTCTGGCTCCAGCATTTGTGCTGTTGACCATCACGCTACATAGCCCTTTATGGACTAGGAGAGACGGCTGATGAGAAACAGACTGTGGGATGGGGGAGAGGGGGAACACAGCCACCAGGTGGTCCCATACCCTTTCTGTCCTGCTTGCATAGATGGGTAAACCGAAGTGTTAGGAGAAGAGACTTCCCCAAGACCCCTCAACAAGATTAGAATTTGTTTCCTGATTCCCGGTTCTCTCTGCTGTACCATTTAGCCTGGTGGCTAAGCACAGCATAACCATAGGTAAACTACAGTACTATAAGGCTGCAAATAAAATACTCCAGCCACATGGCTTTTGTAGAACCTCCACTTTCACAGATTGGCGGATGGAGTCCTGGGAAATGAACTAGCCTGCTCAAGGTCACCCAGTTAGAAAGTAGAGTAGACCTGGCGTTCTGACTCGGAGCTGTTTTTTAACCAGCCCCCACTTTGCCCTAGATAAGTGGTATGGAGCGAAGAGCTGAGATACCAACCCTATAAACTCAAAGAAAAATAAGGGAAGCAATATGTCATGAAAGGGGGCTTTAAATCCAAGCTCAATGGCCCTTCTTTAGAGGTAATAATATTTACACCAGGCATTCCCACCAGCTTTATTTTCCCTGGAATCCCTCCTCTCACAATCCTCTGGAGCTCTGAGATCAAGTCTTCTGTCCTTGTTTGGGCATCCGCAGGCATCTCCTGGAGCAGGGCTGTCTCACTCATGGGAGGTCCCGGAGTCCAGCGCTGCCCATGGGCAGGGGAACAGGGTAAGGTTTGCTGAATGCAGAATCAGCCAAGGGTGTGGGGTGACAGACATCTACACCCCTATTTTTTCCTATGAAGAGACTGAAGTCCATGGCGTGGAAGGGATGTGGCCAGTCCCCGTGACTGTCATGCCCTTTGCAGGCCAGGATCTGGGGATCAATAATCAATGTGGGGGGGGGGGGGCAGCCAGAGGCATGAAGGATGGCTAGTGGCACGAACTGGGGGGCTTTCCAAAATGTAGCCACAGCCAGGGCTTCGCAGGAAGAAGGGGTTCACTGTCACTGCTCTTCAAAGACCCCCCCAGGACAGTGCAGTTCATCTACTTCCCTGCAGGGGTGGGTGACCGACAAGGAGGACCTGGGGAGGGGACAGGAGCGCCCCGATTCCCCACCCCACCCCACCCCTCCCCGCTCCGCCAGTCCCGCCCTCTCCGTCCCTTCCTCGGCCGGGAAGCCGCAGCTCCGCATTGCAGGGGTCCCTGAGGGCCGGGGTCGCCGCGCCCCCGCCGGTCCTTCCTTTGTCCCGGCGCGTCTGCGGCAGCCGCGGAGCTCGGCTGCAGGCGGGGCGGCCGCGCGCCGCCCGGTGCACCAGCACCATCTAGGGGCGATCCGCGAGGCGGGGGTGGCGCCCGCGTAAGCGGGGAGAGAGGTCCGGGGGCCTCGGAGCATCACCGCGCACCTCGGGCAATTGGCCGCCCCAGCCCCAGCCTTAATTAGGGTAGAGGTATGGGCCCTCCTAAAGGTGTGAGGCCATTTCACTCCCTTGATCGTGTTTGATCGTCCCAACAACTGAGTTCCCCCAGGGGTTGAGTAACCCCAAAGGGCACCGCAGGTCTGAGCAGAACCAAGAATCAAAGTCCACAAATGTGTGCACTATATATGGCCCTCTATTGCACTGCCCAGGGGAGGGCGGTTCCCCTGATACCTACAGCTATGGGAACTTTGTCTTGCTGTGTGATCTTGACCCAGAAGCCTGACCTCTCTGAGCCTTAAGGGTGCCGCTCAGCCTTAGGGATCATCCCAAAACCTTCCTTTGGGGAGGATGAGTGTGTCAACCATGGGAAGATTTCTAAGTCAGAATTCACTCCAAGAAGGTAAATCAGAAGCTGTGAGTCATGGCGAGGATCAAGAAGAAAGGACCCCTGGGGGGAAAAAAAGAAAAAAAGGAGCTGGCTCCATAAACTGTCAAATTACTATTCCCAAGAACAGGGTGGTGCAGAACACTGTGCCAGAGGCAAAACCTCTTTTGGACCCAGCTTTGAGGCAGGCAACCCGTGTCATTATCTCCATTTTACAGCTGGGAAAATCAAGGCACAGAGAACCAGAGACGTTTTCTCAACCTTTCGGTCCTAGGAGAGCCAAGACTGAGGTCACTGCCGTGGCCACCCGGCCTCCCTCTCCCAGGCTGGGGCCTTTCCGGGGACTCTGAGGTCTGGAAGCGCAGAGCCCCGCACCCCCTCACTTCCAGGGCAGCGCCCTGAGGATGCTGGCAGCAGAAAGAAGGACGTGGCAGGGTTCGGGCTGGAAAAGAGAAGACCCAGAGGGGCGTGGAGCTGAAGACTGTCTCTAAATAGCAGGAGGGCTGACACAAGGATGAGGAAGCAGAGGAATGAGGCAGAGATGGGGTGCAGGAGGTGCAGGGTGAAGTGGTCAGGTTTTATTTAGCAAGGCAGGGAGCAGAAGCTGAGACAGAGGGAGCTCTGCTCTGCGACCTATGGGGTAACCTTCTCCCCAGAGCATCCTGGAGTCCATCCTGTCTTCCTGAGGCCACAGCCTACTACTCCTGGCTCCTTTGACATCCCATTGACCTTACTCTCAAAAGTGTCCAGACTATAGCCTGGGGCTGCCAAGACCAGGTGTTAAGACTGGTAAAGAGGACTCTGCCACCTCCCCTGCAAGGGTAGGTTTGTTTTGATGTGCAGTGTAGCCAGGCCTCCTGTCATTGGTACAGGCTTACCAACTCCCATCAGTTCTGAACAATCTCCATCACTTCAGGTGACCAGAATGTGTGTCTCTTACAACTCAACTGTCTGATGAATGTGGTCCCCAGTCATCCACCCTTTCTTGGAGCAGTGGCCTAGGTGTGAGGCTTGTTCCCCAGGCACTGGAACCTCTGGGAGTTCTGGACTATTCATTTTCTGCCCTGTTTTCCCCACTCCTACTCCAGCACAATGCTGATGATGAGAGAATTTTCTGGAAACCCTGTTGAAGTGATAGTACTTTACTCCTTCCTACAACCCACAGTTGCGTCTGGGGGCTTCCTGCCACAGATGTTGGCTGAGGACCTGCTTTATGGCAAGCACTTGGCTGGATCCCTTTATTGACTACCCCAGAATCTTCGACTGTGTGGATCACAACTAACTGTGGAAAATTCTGAAAGAGATGGGAATACCAGACCACCTGACCTGCCTCTTGAGAAACCTATATGCAGGTCAGGAAACAACAGTTAGAACTGGACATGGAACAGATTGGTTCCAAATAGGAAAAGGAGTACATCAAGGCTGTATATTGTAACCTTGCTTATTTAACTTATATGCAGAGTACATCATGAAAAACACTGGGCTGGAAGAAGCACAAGCTGGAATCAAGATTGCCAGGAGAAATATCAATAACCTCAGATATGCAGATGACACCACCCTTATTGCAGAAACTGAAGAGGAACTAAAGAGCCTCTTGATGAAAGTGAAAGAGAAGAGTGAAAAAGTTGGCTTAAAGCTCAACATTCGGAAAACTAAGATGATGGCATCTGGTCCCATCACTTCATGGCAAATAGATGGGGAAACAATGGAAACAGTAAGAGACTTTATTTTGGGGGCTCCAAAATCATTGCAGATGGTGATTTTAGCTATGAAATTAAAAGACACTTGCTCCTTGGAAGAAAAGCTATGACCAAGCTATACAGCATGTTAAAAAGCAGAGACATTACTTTGCCAACTAAGGTCTGTCTGTCAAAGCTATGGTTTTACCAGTAGTCATGTATGGATGTGAGAGTTGGACTATAAAGAAAGCTGAGTACAGAAGAATTGGTGCTTTTGAACTGTGGTGTTGGAGAAGACCCTTGAGAGTACCTTGGATTGCAAGGAGATCCAACTAGTCCATTCTAAAGGAAATCAGTTCTGAATATTCATTGGAAGGACTGATGCTGCAGCTGAAACTCCAATACTCTGACCACCTGATGCAAAGAACTGACTCACTGGAAAAGACCCTGATGCTGGGAAAGATGGAAGGCGGGAGGAGAAGGGGCGACAGAGGATGGATTGGTTGGATGCATCACCAACTCGATGGACATGAGTTTGAGCAAGCTTCAAGCGTTGGTGATGGACAAGGAATCCTGGTGTGCTGCAGTCCATGGGGTTGCAAAGAGTCGGACACGACTGAGTGACTGAACTGAACTGAAATGGCTGGATCTAGTTTACACACTGGCAAATTCCCCTGACACATCTGTCCAGGTAGATTCATTAACCCAGTTATACACAGAACCAGTCCACCAGCCTAGGATTGGATACATTCACACATTTCTCATTTTCCCAGCTAATCGTCCACGTCCCATTAGCCCAATTTAGTGGGAAGGTCTCTATCTCCCTCTCAAGGCCAACTCTTTCTTTGTGGAGGAAGAAAAGTGACATATTGGTACCATTTCGAAGGATACAAACTTCTAAGCACTGGCTCAGTAAGAACCCAGGTCTCCCCACAGCCCATACCCACTTGCCTTTGACTGTAGAGTGTGGCAAGGGGAAAAGCACTCAGGGTTGGTGACATAAAGACTGAAATGAAAATCCTGACTCTATTTCTTACCACTCGATGATCTTAGCTCCCATTCTTCAAACCAGAGTGTCATTCCCGGTTCCCAGAAGCTAATAAACATCTGTGTTTCTTGACCTTTACTGCTCAATGCCAGTTGCAGTGTCCATGTCCATGAGATGAAATTTCAATATCTGTGTCTTGGCCTGGGGTTTGTAACAAAGCCCAAGAGGTCTTCCTCTGGAAGCTTTAGGCCCCACAGGCACAAAACCCTGGTTAGCATTGTTCTGCGTTTCACTGGGCACAGGAGTCTCTTAGTCCAGGTTGCCAGTGAGTGGACCAGGCCTTTGTTAATAGTCAGATCTAAAGAGCTATATTAGTTATTGCCTGTAAGACAACATTTTTGGTCCAAGCTTAAGATGATTGCTCATCAATAAAGGCTACCACGTCTCCATGGTTGCAGTCGCAGCCTCTGACCTTTGGGGCCTTATATACTGCAACCCACCTGGAGGCTATACCCAAGTGAGGTTGAGGGGCAGACACTGCTTGTTCACTCGATGTTGGTTACTCTTACTCCAGACATCTTTCTTTAAACTTTGTTTATCAGGCCTTCACCAGTGCAAGGGTTGAGCTTATGCATTATGCAGACAAGAAAGAGATTTAAGGCAAATGAGAAGGAAGAAATATAGCTTGCAGAAAGTGAAGTGAAACAAAGAAGTTAATGAGAACTAGTGATTATTCATAAATGAACTGCACTGTACCTAACTTTTTTAACCTTGCACTTTAAAGTATCTTCAAACATCAGAGGCTTTCAAAATGTTATATTTAACTAATTAAAACTACTTCACTTTTACTTAAAGGAAGTACAAGTGTAAATTCTTTTGTTCTGATCTAAATCTCGGATTATAGCACCAGCCTATATAGTTTATAAAGCCTATCAAGCAATTAAGGTTCCTGGCTGTTTCTTTATATTGAACTTGCAAAGATAAGCACCTAAGTTAATTAAAGCAATGTCACTAGCTTGTTTACTAAATATCTTCAATTATGATTTTTAAAGGGGATGAAAGGCAGATTCAACTGTGTATAAAATACACAAGGCAGCGCCTGTCCCAGGCTGAGTATCAGGGATCAGGGAAGAATAACTGATAATTCATTTCTTGGGCCTGTATTCATGGTCCTTTGGGAAAGGGTCATCTTTCCTTAATTCAGGCAGAAAGCTTGATGTCTTAATCCTATGTTGTCAGTATGAGAAAGTCTTGGCTGAGCCCTGATCGCTCTTGGGCAAGGCAGGATGTGTGAGCCATAGATGGACATGTGCCTGTCATCTTAATCTCTCTATTGATTGCCCAGAAGTGAGTTTAATGAAGACGGAATGTCTCAAGTAAACACATCATTATCCCTGATCAAGGAAGTGCAAACAGAACCTGGCCTGGGAAGCTGGCTCTTTGTCTTTCCCTACCACAGGCATGTAAAAACGCCTGGGTTCTGGGGATTTGCTCGGGTCTGGAGTCAATAAGGAAACTTCCTGGAGCACAGATAGATGAGCCTTATTTTTAAAAATTCCAGATCTTAAATGCTTAAAATGGTGATAGAGAAGGGATGAAAATAAATCCCCAAAGCATTTGTTATAAGAATACTTTGAATGATGGGAACTAGAGTGGGATTCAGTTTACTTAATCTGACTAAAATCAATATTTTATCTCTCAATGGCCTCAGAAAAATCATTAGAATGTCTTGTCTATTTGTATTTAGGATGTAGACTCTATAAACTTTGTCTAATTTGCTTTGTTTTTGATGAAGGTAAAGCTGCTTAGACAACTATATAGTGCCAGGTAAATATAGGGGTTACATTTATACAGTGTCTAGCATGTCAGTCCTTAATAGGTGGTTGCTCTTCTAATTGTTATTATAATTATCATGATCTCCATCATTCGCACCATTTAATTACCTCTGTGTAAAGTGAAGGGTGTAAGTATGTTTTCATTAATAATGTAATAATGGATACCTCTTATTGATTGTAAACTCTGTGCCAAGTCCTATACTAGGTGCTTTGCATACAAATTAATATTTTAGTTATGTCAGGGACTCAGAGACAACAACATTGTGAGCATCATTTTACTGAGGCCAGAGGAAGTCAGGCATCTTTGTAGATAGTCCACAGAATCTGTTTGGAGGAATGTTGGTTCAAAGCCAGGTCTGTGTGACTCTATACACCTTACTCTTTCTGCCATCCTGTGCCACCCGTTTTGAAGAGATGGACAATGCATTATTTCGGGTTTTAATTTTTTCCCCATTAAGTGTATTCCAACTGTAAAGCCATCCGGAAATATGGGCTGCGCCTCCTCTCTGAAGGACAACACAAGCCTAGAGAAGTCCCTTGGAAGCTCAAGTTCACCCTTCGCATTTTATCACCCTCGTTGTCTTGATTGTTGTTGTTCTCACATGCCTTGTCTCAGCTCTGTTCTGTGAACGTTTCCTGTGCACAGTCTCTGCTCCAGATACTTGTAAGTATCTTTCATGGTAAACCTACCTTCCCACCCTAGATCTGTTTGAAGGGGGTTTGAAGGGGGTCCTGCGGTTCCAGGATCTCCCTGCAGTCATAATTAGCCAGCATCACAAACGAGATGAGTTCCCCTGGTGGCCTAGCAGTAAAGAAGCTGCCTGCCAATTCAGGAGACACGGGTTCGATCCTTGGGTCAGGAAGATGCCCTGGAGAAGGAAATGGCAGCCCACTCCAGTATTCTCGCTGCAAAATCCCATTAACAGAGGAGCCTGGAGGGCCAAAGTCCACGGGGTCACAAAGAGTCAGACACAACTGAGTGACTGAACAACAAAGTCAACATCAGGCAGGAGAGGACAGATGCTTTCCGTGTCCTGCAGTTTCTCCCCAAACCCAGGAGGCGGCTGCCTATCAGTCCACGCTCAGCAGAAGAGCTCTTTAGATAGACTTGAACACCTCCAGTAACAAGAAGCTCACTACTTCCCAAGGAAGCAGATTCCATGATTTAAAAATGTGAGTGATTTGGAAGTTGGATATAGGCATTTCTTTCTTTTTTAATTGAGATATATTGACATTGTGTTACTGTTAGGTATACAACATGATTCAACATAGGACATAGGAATTTCTATAAAAAGTTAAAGGAACACAAATTAGTATACCCTTTCTAATTGTGGAAGTATCAGGTAGTATTAGGAGCTTTAAAATTACCAAGTGTCAAGGAGCTTTATCCTTGTATTAAGGACAAATTTATCAAGTATCAGGAGTTTTAAAATTGTTCTTCCTTTTCAGTTAGCTGATCCTAATTCAATCAGCTAATTCTCTTCTTGGAAATTCACAGATCCAAGACAGTAGAAAAACTGTTATATTTTTAGATTTCAACATTATATTATTTATAATAGCTTAATGAGTATATGCATAATTAAGAATTTCAGTTATCTTAACATTTACTCAGACAATATGGTGTGCCAATCCTAAAAGATGACTTACGAGAGAAATGCTTTTTCAGCGTAACTCCCCACTGAAATGACCCAGACCAATTAAATGAGAAACTGGAGGGATAAATCCAGACAGCATTGTTCTCAAGTTGCACTAGTTATTCTCATTGTGCAGCCAGGTTAAGAGTCATTCTTCTAGGAGTTTCCTAGTCATCAAAATGGCTTGTTAAAAATTACTCTCCTCCTTCACGGGGCTTCCCTGACGTCTCGGGCAGTAAAGAATCTGCCTGCAATGCGGAAGACCCGAGTTCAGTTACTGGTTGGGAAGACTCCCTGGAGAAGGGAAGGCCTACCCACTCCAGCATTCTTGCTTGGAGAATCCCATGGACAGAGGAGCCTGGCGAGCTACAGTTCATGGGGCCCCGAAGAGTCAGATACGACTGAGTGACTAACAAACACACACATTGTGGTATGTGTTCAAGTTGCACTAGTGATTCTCTCTGTGCAGCCAAGGTTAAGAGTCATTCTTCTAGAAGTTTTCTAGTCATCAAAATGGCTTGTTAAAGTCACCCTAGCTCATAATCTTCAGAAAGAGAGGCAGGCGAAAAAGCAGGCCTGTTTCTACAGGACTCCTGTGACAAGCAATCACTATTTGTCCTGGTACCCCAGGAGCTAAGGGACCTTCTCACTGTATCATAGTCACATCCAACCATCTTTAGCCCCTCACCCAGATGAGTCTGCTGGCCCTGCTGGGAGGTCCAGATCCAATGTGACAAGCAGACTGGATCTCTAACTTGCTGACCGATCATGTATATGTCACTTCTAGACTCTGGGTCTCCATTTCTTTTGTAAAATGAAGATAATAACTCCTGTCTTGCTAGGGAGCTGCCAAGTTTGAAGCAGAGATGGGGATGAAGCCATGCTATGTATGCCCTGGACCAGTTGAAGTACCCACATCTGCCAGAAGTCTGCTGTGTTGGGGAGGGGAAAGAGTGTTTCATATGCATCAGACTGGGAAGGGGACAGACAGACAGAGCTGACCTGGGGAGCTTTATTGAGATCAGGCCCTAAAGCCCACTGCCTATGAGACCCTGTGCCTGCCAGTACCCTCTAGGATCCTGACCAAGTCAGAGCCTCCCTCTGGTGGCCTCTGTGCTGATCGGCCAGCCCTCCTGGTCCTTTATCACCATCTGCGTTCCTTAGAGATACTGGCTTCGCTTTCACATGCCATTCAGGGGGTCACCATTCCCATTTCATTTCCTTTGGTGATTTCTTTTGTACAAATTGGAAAAAGCATCAGGAAAAAAAAAAAAAGGAAATCCACCAATTAACCAGCTCTTTTTCCCACTTCTAAAATAGATCTCTGGTCCCAAACCACAATGAGGGGTGTGATTCACAGCTTCTGCTCTTTAGCTTCTGTGTCCATCACAGGAGTGGGTGAAGGCCAGTGTGAAGTACCTGGAAGGACTTTTCTGAGAACCAGTAGCTAGACCCTCCTGATTGACTTCGTTTCTTTGTTGTTTGTTTATTCATTCATTCCTTTACTGAGAATAAAAACTGTCGTGACCTCACTGTCCATAGGGCTGCATTCTTGGGCAGACACTTTGCCGAAGTCAGAGGCCAGGCATTTGGGAAGTGGATGGCAACATAAAACCAGAATCTGACCATTTCTCAGCTCTCCCACCACCAGCCACTGCTATTTCTTCTCTGAATGATGGCGGTAGACTGCTAACTCCTCTCTCCACGTCTCTTTTCTTCTGCCTACCTCACAGGCCAGTCTTGGGAAGGAAGTCAGAGCACTCTTTTATTTTTCTTAAGCCATTTTTAAAAAGGGAATTATAGTTAATTTGCAATATTGTTTGTTTCAGAGTGTCCTTTGTAAAATACAATTTGTAATATGTAGCTTCCCTCTTCAAAATTGTACACCGATTCCCCATTTCACTCAGAGTGGAAACCCAAATCCTCACTATAACCTTCAAGGTCACAGGATCTTTCCCTGCCCCCAGGACAGCTCTTAACTTTCTGGCCACAAAATCCTACTGCAGTCACGATGCTCCTCGCTCACCCTCCATCACCGCGGGGCTAAGTCTCGGGATGCGGTGCTTTCTTGCAGTCTCAATTCAGCCCCCTTGATGTGCAGTCTATTCCCAAATGTTGAATTCCCCGCCGCCTCAGTGCAACAGACAGCAGGGCGGTCTGGAGTTTGGACATGTTCAGAAACACTAGTCTGTTCATTAAGAATTTCCTAGTCTGCTTCTACCTGAAGCCAAACATCTGGATGGAATATGCAAAAGCCAGACCGTGTATCTGGGTGTTCTTCACATGCCGACAGAACACAGATCATCTGGAGACTATTGCAGTTTCACTCTTTACCCTTGGGTTAAGGTTCAGTTACTTTAAATTCAACAAACACTTGTTTACACCAGCTTTTTGCTTTTTTAAAAAATCTTTTCAATAGAGAGATGAATGAGTCCCACCATGAAGGAACTGGCAGGCTAGCTAAGGTCACAGGTAATAATCTACCCAAGCCTAAAAGTGCTCTGTGAAGATGCCTGATCTGGACCCAGTGGCTGCTTCATGGAGGGACCCCCGACAGACAAATCAGAGGCGCTCATCACTGATGAACTGGATGTTCCAACTGCAATGTTGGAAGTTGCAGTCTGTCAAGGCAATGAAACTCAGCCCAAAGCTCAGTTGTTTCCTCTGTAGAATGGGGGGAACACCTTTGAGTTGTCCAAGGCTGGGGTGGACAGTAAGGAAAAGGATTTGAAGCCACGGCATATGGGGAGTACCATCCTTAACAGCAAATAAGGGGTGTGTATGTAATTTAAAATTTCTCTGTTTTTAAAAGTACAGTTTAGCTCATGGGCTAATCAAATATAGGAGCTTTACCTCCTTTGAAAGTAGATCCTTCCCCTGTTCTCCCTACAGGAGAAACATTTACTCATCACTTAAGATGCAGCATAATTGCCCCCACTTTCCTGGAGAAGTCTTCTCGACCGTGAGTACACTGGTCACTTTTGTCTGTCTGCGATCAGCTCTCATCAGACTAAGCTCTGCCACACTGTCTACTTCACCATGTTCTCCTTGCTTATGTAGGGGTCCTACCCAGACCAGACAGAAGGGAATGCATGTCCCCTCCTTGGACACTTCGGGGTGGACCATCTTTCACACTCCAGTGTTGTGCTTTCTCTAGACCCTCGCCAGGGAGCTGGACCTGAAGGGAAGATGGGGAAGGGCCAGGAAGACCCTGGAGACCTGGGACGAAGGATATGGAAAGACAGGTGCAGCACCTCTGGGCACAAAGTGCCAAGCCTTTGGGCTTTCTCTCAGCAGGGTCCATGGGGCACAGAGGACATTTGGGGACATGCATCAGTCTGCCATGGGTAGATACCAGACACCTTGAGTACTCCTTCCTTCCTTCGTTTTCCAGGTCTTCCATGATACCTGCACCATTTTGTTTAACTTTTTATTTTATATCAGAGTGTAGTTGATGAACAATGTGCTGTTTATCAGTCCAGTCACTCAGTAGTGTCCCTGTCCATCACCAACTCCCAGAGCTTACTTAAACTCATGTCCATCGAGTTGGTGATGCCATCCGACCATCTTATCTTCTGTTGTCCCTTCCTCCTCCTGCCTTCAATTTTTCCTAGCATCATGGTCTTTGCCAGTGAGTCAGTTCTTCGCATCAAGTGGCCAAAGTATTGGAGTTTCAGCTTCAACATTAGTCCTTCCAATGAATGTTCAGGACTGATTTCCTTTAGGATGGAATGGTTGGATCTCCTTGCAGTCCAAGGGACTCTCAAGAGTCTTTTCCAACATTACAGTTCAAAAGCATCAATTATTCGGCACTCAGCCTTCTTTATAGTCCACCTCTCATGTCCATACATGACTACTGGAAAAACCATACTTTGACTAGATGGACCTCTGCTTTTTAATATGCTGTTTAGCTTGTTGATAGCTTTCTTTCAAGGAGCAAGTGTCTTTTACTTTCATGGCTGCAGCCACCATTAGCAGTGATTTTGGAGCCCAAAACATAAAGTTTGTCGCTGTTTCCATTGTTTCCCCATCTATTAGCCATGAAGTGATGGGACCAGATGCCATGATCTTAGTTTTCTGAATGTTGAGTTTTAAGCCAACTTTTTCACTCTCTTCTTTCACCTTCATCAAGAGGCTCTTTTGTTCCTCTTCAGTTTCTGCCATAAGGGTGGTGTCATCTGTGTATCTGAGTTTACTGATATTTCTCCCAGCAATCTTGATTCCAGCTGTGCTTCATCCAGCCCGGCATTGCATATGATATACTCTGCATATATAAATTAAATAGGCTAAATATAGTTATATAAGTTAAATATATATAAGCTAAATAAGCAGGGTGACAATATACAACCTTGATGTACTCCTTTTCCTATTTCGAACCAGTCTGTTGGTCCATGTCCAGTTCTAACTATTACTTCTTGACCTGCATACAGATTTCTCAGGAGGCAGGTCAGGTGGTCTGGTATTCCCATCTCTTTAAGAATTTTCCACAGTTTATTGTGATCCACACAGTCAAAGGCTTTGGCAGAGTCAATAAAGCAGAAGTAGATGTTTATCTGAAACTCTCTCTTTTTTTTTTTTCAGTGATCCAACAGATATTGGCAATTTGACCTCTAGTTCTTCTGCCTTTTCTAAATCCAGCTTGAATATCTGGAAGTTCACAGTTCATGTACTGCTGAAGCCTCACTTGGAGAATCTTGAGCATTACTTTGCTAGCGTGTGAGATGAGTGCAATTGTGCAGTAGTTTGAGCATTCTTTGGCATTGCCTTTCTTTGGGATTGGAATGAAAACTGACCTTTTCCAGTCCTGTGGCCACTGCTGAGTTTTCCAGATTTGCTGGCATATTGAGTGCAGCACTTTCACAGCATCATCTTTTAGGATTTGAAATAGCTCAACTGGAATTCCATCACTTCCACTAGCTTTGTTTGTAGTGATGCTTCCTAAGGCCCACTTAACTTCGTATTCCAGGATGACTGGCTCTAGGTGAATGATCATACCATCATGGTTATCTGGATCATGAAGATCTTCTTTGTACAGTTCTTCTGTGTACTCTTGACACCTCTTCTTAATATCTTCTGCTTCTGTTGTGTCCATACTCTTTCTGTCCTTTATTGTGCCCATCTTTGCATGAAATGTTCCCCTGGTATCTCTAATTTTCTTAAAGAGATCGCTAGTCTTTCCCATTCTATTAATTTCCTCTATTTTTTTTGCACTGATCACTGAGGAAGTCTTTCTTATCTCTCCTCGTTACTCTTTGGATCTCTGTATTCAAATGGGTATATCTTTCCTTTTCTCCTTTGCCTTTAGCTTCTCTTCTTTTCTCAGCCATTTGTAAGGCTTACTCAGGCAACCATTTTGCCTTTTGTATTTCTTTTTCTTGGGGACAATCTTGTTCACTGCCTCTTGTACAATGTCACGAACCTCTGTCCACAATTCTTCAGGTATTCTGTCTATCAGATCTAATCCCTTGACTCTATTTGCCACTTCCATTGTATAATCGTAAGGGATTTGATTTAGGTCATGCTTGAATAGTCTAATGGTTTTCCCTACTTTCTTCAATTGAAGTATGGATTTGGCAATAAGGAGTTCATGATCTGAGCCATAGTCAGCTACCGGTGTTTCTGCTGACTGCTTAAGCTTCTCCATCTTTGGCTGTAAAGATATTAATCAATCTGATTTCGGTATTGACCGTCTGGTGATGTCCATCTGTAGAGTCTCTTCTCGTGTTGTTGAAAGAGGGTGTTTGCTATGACCAGTGTGCTCTCTTGGCAAAACTTTGTTAGCCTTTGACCTGCTTCTTTTTGTACTCCATGGCCAAATCTGCATGTTACTCCAGGTATCTCTTGACTTCCTACTTTTGCGTTCCAGTTCCCCATAATGAAAAGGACATCTTTTTGGGTGTTAGTTCTAGAAGGCCTTGTAGGTCTTCATAGAACCATTCAACTTCAGCTTCTTCAGCATTACTTGTCAGGGCAAAGGCTTGGATTACTATGACATTGAATTGTTTGCCTTGGAAAGAGAGATCATTCTGTCGTTTTTGAGATTGCATCCAAGTACTGCATTTCTGACTGTTTAGTTTACTATGATGGCTATTCCCTTTCCTCTAAAGGAGTCTTTCCCACAGTAGTAGATATAATGGTCATCTGACTTAAATTCACTGATTCCAATCCATTTTGGCTCACTGACTCCTAAAATGTCGATGTTCGCTCTTGCTGTCTCCTGTTTGACCACTTCCAATTTGCCTTGATTTGTGGACCTAACATTTCAGGTTCCTATGCAATATTGCTCTTTATAGCATTGGGCCTTGCTTCCATCACCAATCACATCCACAACTGGGTGTTGTTTTTACTTTGGGTTCCATCTCTTCATTCTTTTTGGAGTTATTTCTCCACTGATCTCCAGTAGCATGTAGGGCACCTACCAACCTGGGGAGGTCAATTTTCAGTGTCCTATCTTTTTGCCTTTTCACATTGTACATGGGGTTCTCAAGGCAAGAATACTAAAGTGGCTTGCCATTCCCTCTCCAGTGGACCACATTTAGTCAGAACTCTCCACCATGACCCGTCCATCTTGGGTGGCCTTACACAGCATGGCTCATAGTTTCATTGAGTTAGAGAAGTCTGTGGTCCATGTGATCCGTTTGGTTAGTTTTCTGTGACTGTGGTTTTCGGTCTGTCTTCCCTCTAATGGATAAGGATAAGAGGCTTATGGAAGCTTCCTGACAGGAAAGACTGACTGAGGGAGAAACTGGGTCTTGTTCTGATTGGCGGGGCCATGCTCAGTAAATCTTTACTCCAACTTTCTGTTGATGGGCAAGGCTGTGTTCTCTCCTTGTTGTGTGACCTGAGGTCAAACTACGGCGGAGGTAATGAAGATAATGGCAACCTCCTTCAAAAGGTCCCATGCACCCATTGCCACACTCAGTGCCCCCGACCCTGCAGCAGGCTACCATTGACCCATGCCTCCGCCAGAGACTCCTGGACACTCACAGGCAAGTCTGGGTCAGTCTCTTGTGGGGTCACTGCTCCTTTCTCCTGGGTCTTGGTGTACACAGTGTTATGTTTGTGCCCTCCAAGAATCTGTTTCCCCAGTCCTTTGTAAGTTCTGGCAGCTCTATAGTTGGATTAATGGTGACCTCCTCCAACAGGGTTTATGCCATACCCAGGTCTGCTGTACCCAGAGCCCCTGCCCCTGTGGCAGGCCACTGTTGACCTGTATCTTTGCAGGAGACACTCAAACACAGTTCTGGCTCAGTCTCTGGACTGTTTTAAAAGACACTAGAAAAAATCATGATGCTCCCAGACACACAGACTATTGTTCTTTGATCTTGCAAGAAACCATTCTCCCTAGTATCAGAGTCTCTATTGCTGAGAAGGCAGCAGAATAGTTAATTTCCTACAGAGTTGCTTTCCATAGGAAAAAGAACTTGATTGAAAACCTAAGCTGATGATTTGACCTCGTTCACTGTGGAAAATTCTTCAAGAGATGGGAATACCAGAGCACCTTACCAACCTCCTGAGAAACCTGTTTGCAGTTGAAGAAGCAACAGTTAGAACAGGATATGGAACAACAGACGGATTCAAAATTGACAAAGGAGTATGTCAAAGTTGTGTATTGTCACCCTGCTTATTTAACTTATATGCAGAGTACATCATGCGATTTACCATGCTGGATGATGCAGAAGCTGGAATCAAAATTGCCAAGAGAAATATCAATAACCTCAGGTATGCAGATGATACCACCCTTATGGCAGGAAGCAAAGAGGAACTAAAGAGCCTATTGATGAAGGTGAAAAAGGAATGGAAAAGATGGCTTAAAACTCAAAATTCAGAAAACTAAGATCATGGCATCTGGTCCCATCACTTCATGGCAAATAGATGGGGAAACAATGGAAACAGTGACAGACTTTATTTTTTGGGCTCCAAAATTACTGCAGATGATGATTTTAGCTATGAAATTAAAAGACACTTGCTCCTTGGAAGAAAAGCTATGACAAACCTAGATAGTGTATTAAAAAGCAGAGACATTACTTTACCGGCAAAGGTCCATATAGTCAAAGCTGTGGTTCTTCCAGTAGTGATGGATGGATGGGAGAGTTGGACCATAGAGAAGGCTGAGTGCCAAAGAACTGATGCTTTTGAACTGTGGTGTTGAAGAAGACTCTTGAAAACCCCATTGGACTGCAAAGAGATCCAACCAGTCAATCCTGAAGGAAATCAATCGTGAATATTCATTGGAAGGACTGATGCTGAAGCTGAAGCTCCAATACTTTGGCCACCTGATGTGAAGAGTTGATTTATTAGAAAAGACCCTGATGCTGGGAAAGATTGAAGGCATGAGGAGAAGGGGACAACAGAGGATGAAATAGTTGGCTGGCATCACTGACTTGATGGACAGAAATTTGAGAAAGCTCTGGAAGATGGTGAAGGACAGGGAAGCATGGCAGTCCTTGAGGTCACAAAGAGTTGGACATGACTGAGCCACTGAACAACACCAACTGCTCTGAGCAGGCTTATCTTCCTAAGGCCTTGGGAATCTTTGGCCAGGACTGCTTCTTGCAAGCAGGTCCATCTCTATGCAGAGAATGGCAAACTGCAGGTTCCTATGCTCACACCAGGTCTTTTCTTGCCCCCAGTGCTGTCATGTAGCATCTCAGAAAGCTGCTTCTCTGGTTCTGTCTAGATTTAGAGACTGGTTTTAGCTGCTGACATGATGCTTCGACTGTCTGCCCAGTCTGGATGTTGCTTGTGGTCAAACCCAGCTCTGTTGATTTGTCAAGGCTGTTCAGCCACAGGGAAAGGGGGTGTGTGTGTGTGTGTGATAGGACCCGTTGATCACTTCAATGCTTTCCCCTGAGAGCATTACACTCACTGAGGCTTGTGCTAAGAGCTTGGGGGAAATAGAGAGGGATGTGATTGAGTCCCACCACGTGGGAGCTGGGGTGACAGAACTAACATAACTCAGGCTGAACATGTTCAAAAGCAAACTGCACTTGTTTTGCCTACAAATTCACTCCTATTTTGTAAATGATTCTGGCCCCTGATCCACTCACTCATACCAGAGACCTGGCATTCATCCTGGACTTTTTCCTCTCTCTTCCCCCCACAAAGTGATCTTAAATCCTCTTGATTCTTTTTCTGGTTCTCCTTTCCCATGTTGTGAGCCCTGCCTCCACCCAGCTGTTTCTTGTAATGCCCCTGACTTCCCCACACAATCACTTCTAGATGACAACTCATGAAAATTTCCTTTAAAAAAACTTGTCAATGATTTTTCCATTGACTTCTGGGTCAAGTCTGCCCAGACATCTGAAAACCAAGTGACCTCCTCGATGCAGCCCCATGGGGCGTTTCCATCTCATTTCTCCCTCTTCTCCTTTGGGAGTCAAAGTAGGTTCTATACACCGCCCCCCACCCCCGCCCCCAAGATTCAGTTCACATTTCCTGATGCTTTCCCCTTTCTTCTTGACTTTCATCCTGTATGAAATGTATCTCCCTTTGTCCAAATGCTGTCTGTCCTTCACAACTGGCCCAAATGCTACTTCCTACATGAAGCCTTTTCTGATCTTCGAATCTGAGAGTATCTTTCTCTTCTCCAAGTCTCTTGAAGACCTTGGAACCGAGCAGAACCCTGTGGGGCTCTCCTAGGTACAAAAACCTTTTGTGTGCCATTTCTTAATTACAGGATAATGCCTTCAAGCTCCCTGATCTCCCTTGAATTCCAAAGAGTAGATTCAAACAGTGCTAATCAGGGAAGGGAGGAAATGCAGAAACAAAGGAGGAATAATCAAGAAACAATAGAGTAGTGATTAAAGTAGGAGCTGGGTTCCTTTTCAAGGAATATTCATAATACCTTTGAGTTTTTCTGCAGGAACAAAGGCCTCCACCCAGGTGGAGGATGGCAACTTCAGGCTGAGCCCAAGATCCCTAGGGCACTGCCCTGTTACCTTACCATCAACTAATCAGAAGAAAGTCATACACCCTGCAACCCTCACCCCAAAATTTGCCTATATAGCCTTCTCCCTGAAAAGCACTGAGGAGTTTGTGATTTTTTTAGAGGATGGCCCATCCATTCTCCTTGCTTAGCCCTGCAGTAACATTTTCTGGACTCCATACTCCTATGTCTCACTTTGTTAACCTCGCTGTGTATCAGGTACACATCAGGTACTGTTTGATGTGTACATCAGGTACTGTTTGCAGAAGCATTGCATTGTAACTAGAGCAGAAGCTTGAGATAAACCAAGCATGGGCTGGAAGTTTGATTAAGCCACTAAATAACCAAGTGTTCTTGGGGAACTAGTATCTCTAAGCCTGTTTTGTTTTTAAATCCATGAAATGGGAAATCCTCAAGCTTTCTACATTTATTGAGAGGATGAGAGAATGGTACATGCTAAGCACTGAGTGCAATGCCCATAGTAGGTGTTTGATATAGTATAGTTTTCAGTGGTATAGTTTTCAGTGGGGATTGGTATTATTCGAGGTCTGTATTATGCACTGACTGTATTTAAGTTATGTGTGCATTGGCCAAAGCATCTGCCCAAGCCCTGAGTCCTTCTAGCGGGTGGGGGTGGGTTGCCCCAGGGCCTGCCTGGTGGGTGGTGGACTGCTGGGAACATGGGAGGGGGTCTGCTGAGGGCACTGCGCGGTCAGAGAGAGCAGCAGTCCCAGGGATGACAGTATCAAAGGCCTGAGGCCCCTGAAGAACCAGCTTGTTTCATTAAAACAAAGGGAAGGGTTTCCTTGAAAATCCCACTTTTCCCCAGATTTCCCTCTCAGCCGCTTCTGTGGTCACACATGTTTCCGATGAATCCACATTCAAATGAATTTCGGCCGACAAATAACTCGATACAGCTCTTTGGTGGGAGAGAATTCCTTCGGGATGAAGTCATGGTTTGGCTACAGTAAAATTAAAAATAACCCAGAACCCCCCACCGCCCCACCTGGCATCCACCCAGGACAGTGCATTTGGGAACCATTATCGGGTTTATCGGGGTAACGTATCGCAGAAAACCTGCTTCTGTTTATGGACCATTTTATTATTCCGTTTTGACATTTCCCTTTTTTCTTCAACCCTTTTCCCCCTTAAGCAAATATCTATTAGACTGAGTTGAAATGTGAGCCAACCAAATATATGCTTTTTCAACTTCAGGCTAAAGCAGGTCTGACTAGAAGCAGAAATACTTAAGTGAAAAGTTATGATTTACTTTCTTTCTAAAGGGAAACAGTGTCAGAAGGAGAATTTTATGTGACAAGGGAAACTTCGGAGCACAGAGCAGGGGCTGGCAGCTGACATACGCGCTGCCTGGGGAAGCGGCGGTGCTTAGAAGGCGGGGTGTGATCCTGGCCTGTGCTCCCCACGCCCGGGCCAACCAGGAACAGCACACACCTGAGTGACGTCCACCGTAGCAAAGCCCCCAGATTGGATTGTAGGCACAGCAGTGGTCAGATCAGGAAGAGAACTTAGAGACCGCACGGCGCTATCCCTCTTGTCTTACTATGGCATCGACTGAGACCCACAAGATGGAGGCGGCTTGCCCAGGGTAACTTCACGGAGGTCTGGTGTTAACCGGCTTGGTCTCAGACTGGAGCTCCGCTGGCCTGAGCTTGAGGACCAGTTCTGCCTCATGTTCTCAGGCGAGAGACTTGATTTTATGGTGCCTCCAGTCCATTGTCTGTTGTTGCTGGTCAGTCGCTCTGTCATGTCCGACTCTTTGCGACCCCATGGACTGCAGCACGCCAGGCTCCTCTGTCTTCCAGTGTCTTCCAGAGTTTGCTCAGATTCATGTCCATTGAGTCAGTGACGCCATCCAACCATCTCATCTTCTGTCACCCCCTTCTCCTCCTGCCCTCGATCTTTCCCAGCATCAGGGTCTTTTCCGAGGAGTTAGTTCTTGGCCTCAGATGGCCAAAATATTGTAGCTTCAGCTTCAGCTACCAGCTGTAAAATGGGATAGTGATTTCTGCCATGTCTGTGAAACAGGAGGATGCAAAGAAGACCCAGCTAGTATAGCAAATATTGACCGAGTGCTTTCTATGTGCTCTGCACTGTTCTAAGCCTTCACTCAACCTGCTTACCACTCAGAGCAATTGCATCAGTTAGATACCAGAACAATGTCCATCCCTGGGAATGAGGGAGCTGAGTGAGGCTCAGAGTTTAGTTACATGACCAAGGTTACATCTTTGGAGGACATAGAGGCTCAATTTGAACCTAGGGTGTCCCACGCCAGAGCCTGTGCTCCTGACTAGAACCAGTTGGTCTCTGTGACCTGTTCCCTCGGAGCCCAGATGTGAAGGTGAAAGGTGAGATCCAGGCTGAGGCATAATGAGACCAGCGCTCCTGCTTCCTGCACTGCATCCTTTTCCAGGACCCTGAACGGCCTCAGCTTCTGGAGGGAGAGGCGGTCAGGCTGCTTTCATGCCCTTTCTGTCGGGCCTGGAGCAACAGATTAAATGATGACATGGAAGGATGGTTTGAATTCTCTTTGTGTGCATCAAAGTGCAGACCTGAAAGGAATGTGTGCCAGTGAGGGTCGGGGGTGGGGGGTGGGGTCAGGAGGCAGGCCTTTCCTGAAGGCCGAAACACATAACAGCATTTCACGGGTGAGACTGGGGGGCCAGGTGAGCCCCCCCCCCGTGGCTGCCGACTGAGGCTCTGCCCTTGAATTTGCTCCCCTCCCCTCTTCCTCCTTCTCTTCAATGTCTGATTGCTCCCAGGCCTGACTGCCTCCTGGCTCGCCTCTTCATAAACCCCTGGATGTGTGGATGATCTGACAACTGGTTCCCCACTTCTTCTTTAATCTCCGTGTTCCTCTCCCTCTCACCCTCTGGGCTCCAGCTCTACTGCTGTGTGTGTCTGTGTGTGTCTGTGTGTGTGTGTGTGTGTGTGTGTGTGTGTGTGTGTGTGTGAATGCATCAAGTTCTCACCCCCCCTAGGGGCTGCTACCTCTGCCCAGAATGTTCCACCACCCCACTCTTTGCCCAGCTAACAACTCACCCTTCCCATCTGCTCCAAATGGCCTTCCTCAGACAGAACTCCCTTGATCCTTCTTCTTAATTAATCTCCCCTGAATCTCTCCTTACTTCCCTCATAGAACCATTTCTTTTCCTTTGTGCCCTCCTTACCCTTTGCACTCATACGTGTATTTTTTAAATATGTCTCTTTATTGAGACCAGGTATCTACAAGCTCTCCATTACCCTCATGAACTTTTTGTTATAACCCACATGGCCTATGAGCTAAAAAAAGTTTCTTGCATTATAAATGGCTATGTAAGCACCTACATAGTATCTCTGATTTTGCTTCTATACCTTACAAAACCTGAAATATTTTTAAAAATATTTATTTATTATGTTTAGGCTGTGTTGGGTCTTAGATGCAGCTCACGCCGGGCCTAGTTGTTGTGCAGCATGTGAGCTCTTAGTCCTCAACCAGGGATCAAACCCATGTCCCCTGCATTGCAAGGCAGACTCTGAACCACTGGAACACCAGGGACATCCCTGAAATATTTGTATGTCTATTTATTTTTTAAGTAAATGAAACTTGCCAATGTGTTCAAGACTGTGAGCACCATTAGAGCAGAGACAATGTCTCTTTTATCTACTCCACATATCTAGTACCCAACTCAGTGCCTTGTATGTAGTGGATGCTCAGTAAATATTGCTGTCCTGAAATTATCAACGGACCCTTCCTTCCTTCTAGCTCCTCCCAGGGGAAGGTGAGATGTTCAGTAGGAAGAATTCACACTGCATGTAAAATCTCGTTTGAACTCCAACTCTTCTGTTTACTAGTTGTGGGACTCTGGATAAGTCAGTGTCTTTGAACTTCAAACTTCTTATCCTTTAGGTGAAGTTAATAATTGGAAGGATGCAATAAGGTCATAACTATAAAGATTATGTAACAACATGTAAAGACTATATAAAATGTTAATTACTTTCATCATAATTGATGCTTTTGTGCCAGGTATCAATTTATCGTCTATCAACCCCCAACCACCTTTCATTGCGGGCTCTGTGCTAATGGAGAGGGACTCTGTATTTTCTTTGCCCATTCACACAATGTTTAGTTCTCTCAGTAGAGGGCACTGAAGAAAGAAATCAGGAGGAGGAGACTCCTCCTCTTGATTCTGCTGCTTATTCCTCCAGTCTTTCTGCTGCCAGCATCACATTTGGGAACATTCACTGGGGTTAACCTCCACACCTTTTGGGGGTTCTTCTATAGACAATTTCCCTTTGATTTGTGGGGTACATCTGTGGGCAGATCCCCAGTGCATCCCACAGGCATTCCAATGACTGGCTTCCCTGTCAGGCCCGCACATGGTAGGTTTCCAGCTTGCCAGCCATGGCTGTTGGTCCCTGCCCATCTGTTTCAATCTACCAGTTCCTAGATGGAGTATTTCCTGTTGGCCACTTTCAGTTGCAGCTCCCTGCCCACCAGCCTCAGCCTGGTATCTGTGGACCAGCTCTTTCAGCAACACAATGAACTTCATTGCCAACCAGCGGGGTACAAACTGCATCTTCTTCAATGAGGTGAGCTCCATGCTGAGAGAGGGCCCCAGGCTTTCAAGTTGATTTCTTTCTTAGAGGATTTTTATCAACCTTAGGAAGTTCTTTAGAGTAGTCTTTGTGTGTGTGCATGCTAAGTTGCTTCAGTCATGTCCAACTCTTTGCAACCCCTTGGACTGTAACCCGACAGGCTCCTCCGTTCATGGAATTCTCCAGGCAAGAATACTGGAGTGGATTGCCATGCTCTCCTCCAGGGGTTCTTCCCCACCCAGGGATCGAACCCATATCTTATGTCTCCAGAATTGGCAGGCAGGTTCTTTATCACTAATGCCACCTAGCAAGCCCAGAGTAGTGTTTACTCCTTTACAAAGTAACTGTAACTGTTATAGTTAATAATTCCTTATATTATTTTTTCTTCTGTTCAAATAGCTGTTTGTTCTCTGTCTCCTGATTCAACCCTAACTGAGAATGGTTTCAGGAGATAAATATACAAAGTTGAGATTCAGGGTTGCTTCGGTAGTGTCTTTGAACTTGAGGGCAGTGCTGTATTTTTTTGCTAATAGAAAATGAGATGCTAACAATTCATGGCATGCAATGGCATTGCCATTAGTCCAGCTGTTGCCTGTGGTTGAATGTGTTAAAGTGCCAATTGAAGATGTGGCCTATGTGGCAATAACGATGACAGTGGGGACTGTGGTGTGGGATGACTCTTCAGAGTGCACTAGAGCAATTATAGAAGAAAGTGACAAACTCTAGTCATATAACTGTCAGCTCAAGTCACAGATTGAGGAGCAAAGAGCTTACAAGATGGTTCTAAAATATGTTCTTGTTTCTTACAGCTGCAGGGCTGATATTGTGAAAAAATCAACAAAAAAATGTATCATGCAAGTTGCTGAATTACAGTAACAGGTGAACTCAGAGTCTTGCCAAGTTTCTCATGTGAGAGTGAAGACACTCATTTGGAAAGATTAGGAGACTAAAACTAGGATTGAGAACATCTGGTTGGCCCCTGATGCAACTGACAATCTTGAGCCGCCAAGTCACTCTGGATTTCCCTTGACACTGAAATTACCTAGTTCTCCTGTACACAGAAGTCAGACTTACATTCCTGTACCTGAAAATCTTATTACTTAATCTTACCTGGGGTAGATGCTTCAATAGTGGACGATCTCTCTCTTTAAAATCTACCACCATCACCTTCTATTGCCAACAAACCCATAGTTAGTGTTAAGTTGCTTCAGTCATGTCCAACTCTTTACAACCCTATGGACTGTAGCCCACCAGGCTCCTCTGTCCATGGAATTCTCCAGGCAAGAATACTGGAGTGGGTTGCTATTTCCTTCTCCAGGAAGACTATAGCAATAGATTGGGTCAAATTCATTGGTTTTACTAGGTGTTCCAGAGAAAGCATCAGATCATGCATTGTGGGTAGTTCTAACAGTTTATTATGAAACTGTGAACCAGACAGAGAGGTAGGATTTGTACAATGAAGAGACACAGAGGATTTCTGGTCTCATCTCACCCTCCAAAAGACTGTAACTCTGCTGGGGAGAAAAACCACATAAATCCATGTGAAAGTAAATAAAAAACAGTCTGTCAGGAAGGCAGCCTCTTTTAAACAATAGGAAAACATGTAGCACAAACAGTCAGAACAGTGGTGCTCAGGAGACAGAAACTTTCATGGACTGGAGGAGTCAGGAATTGTTTCTTTGAAGGAAGAAAAGCGCTATTTTGGAGATGGAGATGACTGGGTTTGAGGAGGTCAAGACAATAGAGGTCAGTGAATGGGAGAGGCAGGTTTTTAGATCCAGACTCTAAGTGTGGCCGCAAAACAGGGATCAAGATATCTGTGGAGCTTGTCAAATATCCCATGGATGCCTAGGGCAACTCAAGATCCCAACAAGGTACTGACTCCCAATGTGTAAGGTACACCCTATGACCTCAGCATCTTCAGTCTATGCCCAGGGCTGTCATACCTCCTTTCCAGATCCTAACACATGGTAGGCCTGAACTTCACATTTTACTCCCAGGAGCCCAACATATCCAGCCTTTACCATCATCAGGGTCTGGATCGAAGAGCATTCAGCCTCTAAACAGCAGGAACCCCTGAAGCTGCAAGTTAACCTCCTCATTGATACTAGTTTTGAGGAACAGATCTCTTTCCCCGGGTGGCTGGGTGGAAATGGCCTGTTCATTTTAAGAGAAATGCTGCTCCTACCCTGGAAGTTTTGCTAACACTCATACCAAAGTCTGACCATCACAGCAACAGGACTATGACAAGATACAGTAGACCTCTCAGAAGAGGTCACCCAATTATCATCAGCGTGGAAAGAAAAAGCAGTGGACTACTCTCTTCATTCTGCCTTTTGGACACTGATGTTCATACTACTGTCTTGCTTTAGTCTTCTGAGCATTTGTCACAGTTGATTAGTCAAAAATGCCACTAAAGAACAATAATCCTTTCAGAGCAAGGAGCATGGCAGAGAGGAGGAGATGCACTGTATCTGGCTCCAGGTCAGGGTGCATTACAATCTGGCACCCTCTGATGTTGGATCCTCCCTCCAGAAGCTGAGCTGCTTTTCAACTGGAGACAGTGGAATCAGTGCTATGGGTGAGTGACTCAGTGGGACAGTGGGGGCCGAAAAGTCTAGCTGACTTTGCAAGAGGAGATTCTCTTCCATTCTTGTCATGGATGATCTGATTTATATCTTTGGTAATAAAAGGAGCTCCTGATAGAGGCATGTTATGTTAGAGACAGCAGAAAACAGGCATGGATCTAGCCTTCAGCAGTAGGTTGGTCACCATCACAAACTGAGAGAAAAAGGCAGGAGGTGTAGGAGCTGGACAATGGCCACAGGAAGGAGAGCTGAGGAAAAGAGGGGAAGAAGAGAAACATATTCAGGGCTTAGTTAGTGTCCTTGGACCTCTGGGAACTGGGAAGAAACTCACTTTGTTTGGCTTCAGTTTATAAGCATTCTGTTCCTTCCTGTGGAATGTAATGGAAATTAAATAAATACTTGAATGATGAATGAAGATCCCAAAAGTAAACCCAGAAATAAATGAAGGTAAGGTAAAAATAAGATGTATTTTAGTTGAATATGAAGACCACATTAAAAATCAATGTCAAATAGCTGATTGACCTATGTTCCTTTGGAATAATAAGCTCCTCACCACTGGGGTATACAGACATTAGCAGAATGACCCTCCCTTAGGAATGCCATGAAAGGGCATTTCTGCATGGTGTTACACTCAGGGATACATGCCAAGCTGTCACCCACTGAATTTATGCTAATAAAGCTGTGAGTTACGTATGTGGGGTGGTCACTTGGGGTGGCCTTGCTCCCCAGACCACAGCAGGAAAAGGAGGGTTTCCTTTGCTCATGGATCCATTGATAAATTTCATGGTTGTTATAACCCTGATTTATCAGTACTTCAAACTTTTGTCTGAAGTGAAGCACAGACTTGTGGAAAGAAATAAGAGAAGACACATAAAGCTGGGTGACTGCCACAAGGCTAAATTGGATATGCCATGAATAATAAAATAAAGATGAAATATGCCTTATTATTTGCAAATTTTAACTAAACCTATTAGAAATATTTAATTACAGCTATAAAAGTTGTCATCAAAATGGCCTACCCTAATGTGAACATAAAAAGAATAGACAATGAAATCTTCATTAGTTAATTAAAATTTCTTAATTTAATGAAGTGTCATCCTGATAGATTAAGTTAAATAAATATGGTATGCTCTGTAGTTTACAAATGAAACCCTGAAAATAAAAACCATTCAAAAGAAGAGCCCTCTGTCTGTGTTTTGTTCATTCGTTCATTCCATGCCCTCACCATCATTACTGCAACACACATGCTATCAAATATCAGAGCTAAAAGGACCCAAGACAATGGATGGGACTCAGTAAACATGTCTCTATGCATGGTTGATCTTCAATACCAGTGCTCAACCGTGGCTCACACAGAGGGAGAAACACTTGAGGCCAAAAGCACATGCAATTTATTAAAGGAGAAAAAATGTCATCTATAAGGATTTTGCTTTAGTGGCAGCATTACAGACATGATCTGACATCACTGGGTAAAGTGTTCCACTAATGACTAATGACTGCGTTAGGTTGAACATTGGGTAAAAGAATAAGAATGCCTAGATGCCTGTCTCTCCCACAGTTGCATGGCCCTCATCTCTTACAGATGGCAAGGTGAGTTTGGAAACTCCATTAACAGAGAAAAGTGTAAGCACAAGACTTACTGCAGGTGAATGAAAAGTGGAAAAGTGGACCACCCTCAAGAACCCAGCAGGAGGCATTATTGTGTCCAGACCCCCTTGGTAAAGGGTTCCCTTTCCCCTTCCATGGGTGCCTCTGCTTTGACTGGGTGACAGTTGAGCACACCTGAATTGAAATCTATTCTGGATCTAGGTCCAGTCTTCAGAGATTACCTGACATCATCATTTCCCAACCATCCATTCATACCCGCTGGCCACCTCATGAAGCTTTGTTTGCCCTAGCTCTGTAATATATCAGTCCCTAGACTGTGGAGTCCCCAAGGCTCAAGATTCAATTTTGAGTTTACTTAGGGCCACGTGTGGCTCAGTCGTGTCTGACTTTTCATGACCCCACGGACTGCAGCCCGCCAGGCTCCTCTGTCCACGGAGTTCTCCAGGCAAGAATCCTGGAGTGGGTTGCCATTTCCTCCTCCAGGGGATTTTCCCAACCCAGAGATCGAACTCAGGTCTCCTGCATTGCAGGCAGATTCTTTACCATCTGAGCCACCAAGGAAGCCTAAGAATATTGGAGTGGGTAGCCTATCCCTTCTCCAGGTGATCTTCCCGATCCAGGAATCCAACCAGGGTTTCCTGCATTGCAGGTGGATTCTTTTACCAGCTCAGCTACCAGGGAAGTCCCATTCTCTGCGGAGTCAACACCCTGGAGTTCCCGGAAAGCGCCTATAATCTCTGGATGAGTAGTTTTCAAACCATGAAGTTCAATGTCTTTGTTCTTCAGTGTTCCGTGGAGATCGGGCAGTGGCAAGTAGTTATCTAGACCCATCCTCCTCTCCGAGTCAAGCAGCTCTACTTGTGTTTGTTCTACCTGCTGGCACTCTAGTTAAGCTTTTATTTGAACAAAGGGGCTTTTAGGCAACAATATGGAAGTCCAAAGATCTAAGCCAGTGTTTCTTAAAATAAACCATATAGACATATGGAAAATGAGGATTCCTTGACTCCTTGCAAAGAAATTCTGATTCAGTAGGTCTGGGATAGAACCCAGAAAACCGCTTTGTGGAAAATTGCCCAGGAGGTTTTGTCAGTGACATTTCAATACCTGGGTAACATGCAAGCTGTCTTCCATAGAACTTTTGGCTATGCAGTTCGTCTTCGATAGAACTTTCTGCCATGATGGAAACGCTCTCTCCGTGTATCACCACATTAGTTATTATATGCGACTACTGAGCATTTGAAGTGTGGCTAGGACTGAAGAATTAAATTTTAAAATTTACTTAATTTTACCTGGTTTGAAAGGACTGAGGCTAAAGCTGAAGCTCCAATACTTTGGCCACCTGATGCAAAGAGCCAACTCACTGGAAAAGACCCTGATACTAGGAAAGATTGAAGGCAGGAGGAGAAGAGGACCACAGAGGATGAGATAGTTGGCTGGCATCACCAACTTAATGGACATGATTTTGAGCAAACTCTGAGAGATAGTGAAGGACAGGGAAGCCTGACATGCTGCAGTCCATGGGTTGCAAAGAGTTCGACATGACTGAATGACTGAAAAACAACAAAGTCACATGTGGTTAGTGGCTGTAGCATCCTAAACAGTCAGACACTTTTTTTTATTCAAAGACTTCTTTGCCTATGCTGAAACACTTTTGGGTTGGGTTGCCTTAATTAACTTTCTTAAGTCCTATTTAATATGTATCTGGAATACATGGATAAATAATTTAGGGTCCCTTTCCTCAAAAAGCTTTTTACTCAAAAACCTAGATAGGAAGATTCTAGTCAGGGAAATCAGCAAGTCCGGTCATGTCAAAAGAAATAAAGATTCCAGTCTTGCCAGATGATTTTAATTCTTTCTGAATCCTTCAATTTCTAACATGGATGAGGGCTTTATATCAGGTAAGTTTCTGCTTCAATAGTTAGAATCTCTCTGAAATTCCAGCAACAACTTGTTGATGGGGAGATCACAGTAATTAAAAGGACAGGCTCTGGAATGAGACAGCCTGGGTCCCCATCCTCAGTCTGACCTTTTTAAGCTGTGTGCCCTTGGGAAACTTTTCCAACTTCTCTGTGCTTCACTTTCCTCATCTGTAAAATGGGGATAATACTATCACCTACTCAGAGGCATTGCTGTGAAGAGTAATAAAGTATGCTAAGTGCTGAGCCACTGCCTACACACAGTGACAGCCCATAAACAGGCAAATTTCCATAGCAGGGAGATTAAGAGCATGAACTCTGGAACTCAGCTGCCTGGTTTAGAATCCCAGACCTGCCACTCACAGCTCTGAGACCCTGGATCATTCACTTTACTTCTTTGGGCCTCCATTTTCTCCAATGTAAAAATGGGACTTATTAAGCAGTAGGGATCCTGTAAAGAGGTTAATATGCATAATTCACTGAGTCTAGCTCCTGGTATGTGTTATTATAAGCATTTATACTTATTTGTACCCTTACTAATTGTTCGTTTCCTCTCTTCAGTCTATATTTTCCAGATTGTCCTTCCAGACAGAAGTCAGAGTAATCTCTGGAAGGCATAAATCTGACCATGTCACTTCTCAAAGTCTTTCCATATCTTCCTATCACTCTCTTAACCTTTCACGAAGAAGTTTGGCCTCCCCTCTCACTGGGTTCTCATCTTTTATCTCTCACTCCCCAGGGAGAGGGGAGAACAAAAGCTTGTGCTCCATGCATACAAAGCCCCTGCTGGTATTATGGTCTTTTACCTTTGCACATGATGCTATTCCTATCTGAAACAATCTCCCTTTAGCCCTGGTCCGTCTGGGGGTCTCCCTCTAGTTTTCAAACCTCAGCTGCCTTTGCCAAGAGTAACTTTCTTGACTCCATCCAAACCAATTAGGCTAGGTTAGGTTTCCCATGACCTTCCTAACATATAACTTTGCATTTATCTCTATCATAATAATTATCAAATTGAATCATATTTATGTCCCCTCACTAGACTGCTAATTCTCTGGCTTTCATAACCATATCCTTGGCAATTATCACATGGGCCTTATACTCAGTGTAAATAACTCAGTAAGTGAGCAATGAGAAATAAGTGACTGAATTCTGGGTGAGAAATGAAGGATGTTTTCACTGGGAACCTCCTCCCTTTTATCCAGGGGTCAGCGATCTTCACTTATCACCACAAGAATCCTGAGATGCTAATTTGACAACCCTTTGAAAAAGTTGCATAATACATGGAAAACTGTAATTCCACAGGTATGGTCTAGCTATCTTGAGGTTACAAGATGAGTTAATAACAGGTAGTTTAAGTCAGCATACCATGCATGGCTGCTTCTCAAACAGCTCAACTCTGTCTAAGGCTAGAAGGGGACATTTATTAAAAACACTGGCAAAGGCTGTCAGAGTGAGACCTTTCATATCCGTAATTCCTACCATCTGTAACATCTTATGTTACATAAGATCCCCAATTACCAGTAGCAGTGTTAATCCATCATCTGTCCTAAATATTTTTTAGATATTCTTTATATATTCTATTTAGCTCCCCTTTCTGTTTTTATAAATGCACGTTCTTAACTTGCCACAGTTAATTTTATGCTGACTTTATCATATCACGGGACAATACAAAACCCTGTGGGATGATTTTTCAGAAGTAGTATAGGGTATAATATAATGAGTTATATTGAAACCAAAGAAAAAATTCCAAATCTCTGAAGTAAAAGGAGACATTCAAGTTTTCTCTTCCAAACATAAAATATTACAAATATAATTTCTTATGGGGTTATTCTTTCTTTCTTATTTTTTTTAAACCGATTTCATTCACTTTATTATTCTCTTTATAAAATTATGTGGTGGCTACAGCTGGGGCCTGGGTCCTCTGCACGGAGACTCTGGGGTGGGTCTTCACAAGATGGTCAGTAAATTCCTGATATGGAGACTTGGTGAACACCGTCTCTTCCCAGAGGTCAGGGGTGAGATAACTGCAGGTCTTGGAAATGGCATCAAATGTGGCCTTGGCGAAGTTGCCCAGGGTGGCGGTGCAGCCCCTGGCAGAAGTGTAGCAGTCGTCGATGCCGGTCATCATCAGCAGTTTCTTGGGCACAGGGGCGGAGACGATGCCAGTGCCTCTAGGGGCAGGGATGAGGCGCACCAGCACGGAGCCGCAGCGGCCAGTCACCTTGCGAGGAACTGTGTGGGGCTTGCCGATCTTGTTCCCCCAGCAGCCTCTTCGCACGGGGACGATGGACAGCTTGGCCAGGATGATGGCCCCACGGATGGCAGTGGCTACTTCCTGGGAGCACTTGACACCCAGACCGACATGTCCGTTGTAATCCCCGATGGCAACAAATGCCTTGAACCTGGTCCGCTGGCCAGCACGGGTCTGCTTTTGCACGGGCATAATCTTCAAAACTTCATCCTTGAGGGACGCTCCCAGGAAAAAGTCAATAATCTCAGACTCCTTGATGGGCAGAGAGAAAAGGTAGATCTCCTCCAGGGACTTGATCTTCATGTCCTTGACCAGGCGGCCCAGCTTGGTAACGGGGAGTCACTCCTTGTCCTTGGCCTTGCCTCCGCGAGCTCCGCGGCCTCTGCCCCGGCCCCGACCTCGGCCACGACCCCGGCCCCGGACGCCACTACCGAAGCCTCCGCGGAAGCCACCGCGGCCTCCCATTCCCTCCCGCAGCACCGGCGTCACCTGCCATTTGGTGTTTTCATGAAGAAGAGAGCTGGGGTTATTATTTGTATCTAGATAAGTTACTCTATAAAATCTGCTATTATTTGTAATAATAGGCAAAACACATTTCTGGTTAATTAATGCTGATGATTTCAGATTGTATCTATTCCATCTGTTCATAATCAGTATAAGAGAGTTATTTACTATTCAAGTTACATTTTGACATAAAAAAACTCTTAGCCAAATACGTTTGATTAATTATTTACCATTTGATAAATAAGAAGGTTCTACCCCTCTGCACCTCCGTCTTTTGTAATGGCAATACAATCATATATTCCTGAATAGAGCTGTCTGCCTTGTGAAGTATTGAGCTTCTCCTTGATACAAATTTAGAAGCAAAGACTGGAAATTATACTCCAAGTGTCTTTAAAAAAAAGCAAAAAAAAAAAAAAAAAAATCCTTACCATTGGCACACTTTAAAAATGGAGATGATTTTATATGTAACCTACAAGATGGATTCCCATACCAGATCGCTTAGGCCTGTCCAAGATGTCAGTGGTGGCTGCAGTGGGCAATATGTAAGCACATGGTGGGTGGCCTGCCAGAGATTGAATTCTCTCTCTCTGACTTTCTATTTCCTGACTTTCTCTGAAATGAAGAAAGGTTGCTCAGCCCATGCATAGATGCAGCCGCAGTATTCAGTCCTTCAAGGAGACAATATTTGGGAGTTTCTGTATCGTTCCCTAAAGAGTGTTCAGAATGACTGGGCTCCACTTGTCCTCAGAAGTAAGTTTCTCAGTGAAGCTTCTGCTATTACATCCTCCTCCTGCCTCATCTCTTTCTGTCTCCTGACCCCTGCTTCCTGGGTTCATGTCCTAAACAAACTACCTGTGCCTGAGTCTTATTATTAGGATCTGCTTTTGGGGGGAATTCAGACTTAAATATTAGGCTACAAAGAAAACCTTGGTTAATTCCAAAATGATCAGTTCAGTTCAGTTCAGTCGCTCAGTCATGTCTGACTCCGCGACCCCATGGACTGCTGCACACCAGGCCTCCCTGTTTATCACCAACTCCCGGAGTTTACTCAAACCCACATCCATTGAGTCGGTGATGCCATCCAACCATCTCATCTTCTGTCATCCCCTTCTGCTCCTGCCTTCAATCTCTCCCAGCATCAGGGTCTTTTCAGATGAGTCAGCTCTTCACATCAGGTGGCCAAAGTATTGGAATTTCAGCTTCAGCATCAGTCCTTCCTATGAACACTCAGGACGGATCTCCTTTAGGATGGACTGGTTGGATCTCCTTGCAGTCCAAGGGACTCTCAAGAGTCTTCTCCAACACCATAGTTCAAAAGCATCAATTCTTCAGTTACTCAGCTTTCTTTATAGTCCAACTCTCACATTCATACGTGACTACTGGAGAAAACATAGCCATGATAGCAATAGTATAAATCACACATTCTAATCATGATATGATAATACTAACATTGACAAAAATTAGAGTACAAAACTCAACAAAACCCTCAACTCTTAATATACTTAAAATCACTCCTAAATTATGCACAAATGGATGAAAACTTACACTCAGAGTATAAAGTAATCTAGTAAAAATGGTAATGAAGTGAAGCTAAAAGTATTATCATAGAAAAATGCACTTCCTGAATGAGTTTTTTCATGAACAGAGAAAAAAACCACTAAATATTCCATGAAAGACATTGTAAAAATAAGAAATGAAGAAGTTAAAAAGTAAAATAAGGAGCTTTAACTAAGAAAGTGGGAAATAATGGAGATAAAAATTGCTACAATAGATAAGTATCAGTTCAGTTCAGTTGCTCACTCATATTCTACTCTTTGCAACTCCATGGACCACAGCACGCCAGGCCTCCCTGTCCATCACCAACTCCCAAGGTTTACTCAGACTCGTGTCCATTGAGTCAGTGATGCCATCCAACCATCTCATCCTCTGTCATCCCCTTCTCCTCCTGCCTTCAATCTTTCCCAGCATCAGGGTTTGTTCAGTGAGTCAGTTCTTCACATCAGGTGGCCAAAGTATTGGAGTTTCAGCTTCAACATCAGTCCTTCCAATGAACACCCAGGACTGATTCCTTTAGGATGGACAAGTTGGATCTCTTTGCAGTCCAAGGGATTCTCAAGAGTCTTCTCCAAAACCACAGTTCAAAAGCATCAATTCTTCAGGGCCCAGCTTTCTTTATAATCCAACTCTCACATCCCTACATGACCACTGGAAAAACCATAGCTTTGACTAGACAGACCTTTCTTGGCAAAGTAACATCTCTGTTTTTTAATATGCTGTCTAGTTTGGTCATAACTTTTCTTCCAAGGGGAAAGAGTCTTTTAATTTCATGGTTGCAGTCACCATCTGCAGTGATTTTGGAGCCCCCCCCAAATAAAGTCTGTCACTGTTTCCATTGTTTCCCCATCTATTTGCCATGAAGTGATGGGACCAGATGCCATGATCTTAGTTTTCGGAATATTGAGTTTTAAACCAACTTTTTCACTCTCCTCTTTCACTTTCATCAAGAGGCTTTTTAGTTCTTCTTTGCTTTCTGCCCTAAGGGTGGTGTCATATGCATATCTGAGTTTATTGATATTTCTCCTGACAATCTTGATTCCAGCTTGTGCTTGATCCAGCCCAGCATTTCTCATGATGTACTCTGCATATAAGTTAAATAAGCAGGGTGACAATATACAACCTTGATGTACTCCTTTCCCTATTTGGAACCAGTCTGTTGTTCCATGTCCAGTTTTAACTGTTGCCTCCTGACCTGCATAACAGATTCCTCAAGAGGCAGATCAGGTGGTCTGGTATTTTCATCCATTTAAGAATTTTCCACAGTTGGTTGTGATTTACAGAGTCAAAGACTTTGGCACAGTCAATAAAGCAGAAATAGATGTTTTTCTGGAACTCTCTTGCTTTTTCAATGATGTAAGTATAAATAACAATTATTGATTGGTTACTACACGAAAGGCTCTTTGTCATGTTTTATAATTAACATAAATCCACAGATGATAAAATTGAAACACAAATAAAGTTCACCAAGATTATACACTTAGTAAGTCATGTAATCTGAATGAAAACCTAGTGTGTTTTTTTGGACTTTGAGTGACCCTCCCTTTCGTAAACCATGAATATTTGTCATATTTTATAATTTGTAAATTCAAAAATGTTTATTCTAAGGAAGTAGAAACAACCACAGATAAAGAGAAGATAATAAAATAGTGAATAATTTGTAGAAGGTCTTGCTAAATACTTTTTAAAGTGGATAAAATGTACCATTTTCTATTAAAATGCAAGTTACTAAAAATCAAATTAAATATATAGACTACACCAACAAACCTCACAAATACTGAAAATATTAAGACTTTACTGAAAATATCTGCCTAAAAATGTCAGCTGAGATGGTTTCTTAAGTGACTAGTTTCAGATCTCCAAAATAATACATTTTTTTTTTAAATCATAGAGTTGATTGAAAAAAATTGAATCTTTTAAAGAAGTCTCAGATATGGGTTATTATTTTAGTGACTTACTAGAGTAAGAGAAAAAAATGAGACCTAAGCACAGGTGCTCACCACTGATCTCTCCAGCAGTACCTAAATCTGAAACTGGTGTAATGGAAATGGAACAGGGGAACATGTAGGAAAGAGCAACTAACTCTGCTTGGGGAAGGCATGGAAATAGTCAAAGACCAAGAGTCACTGAAGCAATGCCTTAAATGCATGAACAGGATTTCACAAGACAAAGTAGGGGAAATAGAGTTTCAGGCAGAAGGAACAACATTATTATCAGTGTTATAAGTATGAAAAAATACATATGTCAGAAAATTATGAATGTTTTTTTATAGCATGGGGAAATGAGATGCATGTTTGATAGAAGGTAAGTGAGATGGAAAAGTTAAGCTCTTGGGTTTGCTTAAACAGTGTTTCTGCAGAATGCTAATGTCCATGAGAAACCATAGATGTTCTGTGGCATATGAGTTCTGTAGACAAATACACTTGAGAATTGCTACATATCATGTGCTTTTCCTTCCTGTGGAGATCTACAGTGAACAAAAAATTCTAGTAGTAAAAAGAATAAGTAGATAAAATAATTTGTTTAAACTTGTTCCACAAGTACTTGAAAATTGATTTTCTTTCCATGGAATACCAATTAGCATCTGCAAGAAGATATTTCAAGGAACATGATAAAGGCAATAATTTGGCCCAGACATTGTCAAATTTATGTCACAGAAATATGAATGTTAGCTGTATGCAAAATGAGTTGAAGGAAGGAAAATGTAAAGACTTAGTGACCTTCTAAAGAAGAGATGGTGTAAACAAAGCTAAATGAAGTGAGGAGAATTTGACAGATCTTTTCTTTAAAAAGTGTACTTGTTAGCTCTTAATTATCAGCTGGAGGAGTGGGGACAAAGAAGAAGAAAGATTTATTAGTATGAGTCTGATCTGAATCTAAAAGTATTGTGTATATGAAAAGGCAAGGTGCTATATGGACATTTCCAAAACTACTTTCTTATTTAATATTCAGAATTTCCTATCATGGAAAAATTATTTTCCAACTGCCAAAAATATTTAATTTTATGAATAGCATATTGTCTTTGATAAGCAGAGTTCTAGAAATAAAGTTGAACCAACGAATAGGGCTTATAGATTCCAGGATCCATGGCTGTGGACAGCCAGGGCAACAAGCATAGGCTGCTATCCAAGGTGCTGAACCGATCTGTCTCGCTACTGAAAACTGCTTCTCTTGCCTTTCTGCCTCTGCCTCAAGCTCAACTCTCTGATGGAGTAACAGCCTAGCACCAGACTGAGCAAGACTTAATCCGACTAGTATGCTTGCCTTTGTCAGAACTAGATGACTCTGACTTTTGATCAAGACAACAGCTTGATTTCTCAGCTGGACTCCTGGCATATCTGCGGCAATCTGCAGGCTCTGTGTTTACATAGGGCCTGGTGCACTGGGAAGACCCAGAGGGATCCGGTGGAGAGGGAGGTGGGAGGGGGGACCAGGATGGGGAATACATGTAAATCCATGGCTAATTCATTTCAATGTATGAAAAAAACCACTGCAATGATGTAAAATAATTAGTCTCCAACTAATAAAAATAAATGGAAAAAAAAGAAGAAAAAAAAAAACCTGACAAGTAGGTAAAAATTTCCTCCAGGAATAAAGCTGACCAGCCAGAGGGTCCAGTAATTTGTGGTTGTGGATGGCTGTGAGCTGTAGAAATTAATTCTCAAGTTCTCATTTCAGCACACTCAGCCTTCAGGACCCTGGAGTTTCCCCTTTGCAGACATCTACTGGTTATTGAACTAAGTTGAGCTTCACATTCTTTAGGACACATTTTCTGCCCACAGGAACTTAAATTTCTAATGGACAAATAAAACACATAATTCATTTATTTTTTTAAAAATTGATTTATTTATTTCAATTGGAGGATAATTTCTTTACAATATGGTGGTGGTTTTTGCCATATATATCGACATGAATGACCCATGGGTGCACATATGTCCCCCCAACCTGAACCCCCCTCCCACCTTTCTCCCCTCCCATCCCTCTGGGTTGTCCCAGAGCACCAGCTTTAAGTGCCTTGCTTCATGCATCAAACTCGCACTGGTCATCTACTTTACATATGATAATATACATGCTTCAATACTATTCTCTCAAATCATCCCACCCTCACCTTCTCCTACATAGCCCGAAAGTCTGTTCTTTACATCTGTGTCTCTTTTGTTGCCTTGCATATAGGATCATTGTTACCATCTTTCAAAATTCCATATATATATGTGTTAATATGCTGTATTAGTGTTTCTCTTTCTGACTTACTTCACTTTGTAAAATAGGCTCCAGTTTCATCCACCTCATTAGAACTGACTCAGATGTGTTCTTTCTTATATCTGAGCAATATTCCACTGTGTATATGTACTGCAACTTCCTTATCCACTTGTCTGCTGATGGACATCTTGGTTGCTCCCATGTCCTGGCCATTGTAAAGTGTTGCGGTGAACATCACTGGGGTACATGTGCCTCTTTCAATTCTGGCTTCCTCGGTGTGTACGGCCAGCAGTGGCGTTGCTGGGTCATATGGCAGTTCTATTTCCAGTTTAAGGCATCGCCCCATTGTTCTCCATAGTGGCTGCACCAGTTTGCATTGCCAGCAGCAGTGTAAGAAGCTTCCCTCTTCTCCACACCCTCTCCAACATTTATTGTCTGTAGACTTTTTGATGGTGGCCATTCTGACTGGCATGAGATGATACCTCATTGTGGTTTTGATTTGCATTTCTCTGATAATAATGCTGAGCATCTTTTCATGTGTTTATTAGCTATCCATATGTTTTCTTTGGAGAAATGTCTGTTTAGTTCTTTGACCCACTTTTTGATTGGGTTGTTTGTTTTTCTGGTATTGAGCTGCTGAGCTGCTTTGTATATTTTGTCGGTTGTTTTGTTTGCTATTATTTTCTCCCATTCTGAAGGCTGCCTTTTCACCTTGCTTATAGTTTCCTTCATTGTACAAAAGCTTTTAAGTTTAATTAGGTCATATTTGTTTACTTTTGTTTTTATTTCCATTACTTTGGTGGGTGGATCATAGAGGATCTTGCTGTGATTTATGTCTGAGCATGTTCTGCCTATGTTTTCCTGTAAGAGTTTTATAGTTTCTGGTCTTACCTTTAGATCTTTAATCCATTTTGAGTTTATTTTTGTGTAAGGTGTTAGAAAGTGTTCTAGCAAACACATAGTTTAAATTGCTGTGCAGTGGCCTATATTTAGCATCAAATACATTAAATCCATTAAGAACTGAAAAAGAGGTTTAGCATCCTTCCCACTCATATTCACATGTAGCACCACCACCTTTATAACTTCTCCCCATAATGATTGCATTATTTCTGTCACATAAAGGACTTAAAAAATCCTTTTAAATCTATTTAAATTTGGAAGGAAAGAATTTTATGGCCTCCTCCAAGTGCTTTTGATAATTTCTAGAGATAAGCTTCTTCAAAGTCTAAGAAGCCTTTTAGAACTACCAGTTCTCAAATCACAATATTGAAGACTTTAGCTCTTGGATGCCTTAGGGATGTTAATAAAATATAGCTCATGACTTGAGAAAAAGCCTGTTGTGGGGCAAACAAGGACAATTTAAAATTGCAGGCAGAGAGAAAGAGGAGTCTGGAAATGTGCAATTTGATAGCAAAAACTGGAACATTTTATACAGAAAAGACTATCTTGAGTTTACAAGAACTTTCAGCCAAAAAGACACTCTCTAAAGGAAATTCTGGGACATCAGTCAAGGGCTGAGCTAGAGTGGTAAAAATACAGCCCTAGGAACTTGATGAGACCTAGGAAGAAAAATTCCCTCTTTGGAATTTGACCTTTGAGCTGGAGCAGACAGAATGGCCAAGACCTTTCTATTTACTGAGTAAGAGGTACGTGTAGGTGTACTCAGTCAGGGTGGAGGTAATCAGCAGTGACCAGGATTTTGGTATTGGATATATTAATGCACTTAATATAAATAGTTTATATAAGTCAATCAATATTATACAGTATTATTTAATTGGTCATTTACATTGTGATGACTAATTAACCTTATAGACCTTTCAAATAGCAAACATCTAGAAGTTCTGTCTGCTTACTGATAATTGAGCAATATCATCACCTTGCCAGCAAAGGTCCATGTAGTCAAAGCTATAGTTTTTCTAGTGGTCATGTATGGATATGAGAGTTGGACCATAAAGAAAGCTGAGCACTAAAGAATTGATGTTTTTGAGCTGAGGTGCTGGAGAAGACCCTTGAAAGTCCCTTGGACTGCAAGGAGATCAAACAAGTCAATCCTAAGGGAAATCAACCCTGAATATTCACTGGAAGGACTGATGCTGAAACTGAAACTCCAATAATTTAGCTACCTGATGCGAAGAGCCAACTCACTGAAAAAGACCCTGATGCTGGGAAAGATTGAAGGTAGGAGGAGAAGGAGATGATAGATGAGATAGTTGGATGGCATCACTGACTCAATGGGCATAAATTTGAGCAAACTCTAGGAGATGGTGAAGGACAGGGAAGCCTGGCATATTGCAGTCCATGGGGTTACAAAGAGTTGGACACGACTCAGCAACTGAATAACTGGTAACTGATAAAGCACAAAATCAGGTATGGACTACTGATTGCAAATATTCACTAGGTTTCAGGAATGTATCAGCTGAGCCCTCCTTTACCATCCTTCCAGAACTCTGATTAACAACCAAATTTCTGGTTGGTATAAGGCATGTGCAGTTCCTCACCAGTTGTGTTCCTTTTGACAATCACACATATGCTTACTCATTTTTTTTCATGTCTTTTGACTCTCAGCATTTATTTAATTAGGGTTTCTCTCTCTCCTCTTCTTCACTCTCAAAGGCCCCTTTCTTTTTCCTTCTTTCCAGCTTTTGTCCATTATAACTTGCCTGTGTGTCAATTTACAGAAAAATTATTCATTTCCCTTTGTGTTTTGTATATAGACTCATGGAAAGTCTCTCTTGGGGACTCTGACCCACTGAAAACACACACAATTAGCTCTTAGGTGATCAGCTTAAGAGGTTCAGGGATTAAAAGTAGTGCTCTAGAAAAGTTTCAGTGTTTGATCATTAGGAGAGTTGCTTTAGAGTTTAAATTGCCTGAAAAACGTGCTTTTATGGAATAGGTTATTATTAATTTTGCCAAACCCAGAAAGTACCACTGAAGAGAAAAAATAAAAGAGCAAATAAATGCTCTTTTACTTCTTAGCATCCTTGAATAAGTAGGTCTCATGCATCTCTAGATATGTCATGCATCTCTGTAGTTTATGCCTTTTTAAATAATGGGGGTCTTTGCTGAAGTGCATAAATACAGCTGGTACCAAGAGGAGTTCATTTTGGATGTTTCAGATTTTGGATATATGAAGAAATGGAGGCTTAGAGAGGTGAAGGCAATTGGTGTGATTTCCTGATCCCCAGAGCAGACATTCAGCAAATATTTATGTGCAGCAAGCATCTAGAGCTTCCCTGGTGTCTCAGATGGTAAAGAATCTACCTGCAATGCAGGAGACCTGGGTTTGATCCCTGGGTTGGGAAGATCCCCTGGAGAAGGGAATGCTACCCACTCCAGTATTCTTGCCTGGAGAACTGCATGGACAGAGGAGCCTGGTGGGCTACAGTCCATGGGTTGCAAAGAGTCAGACACAACTGAGTGACTAACACTTAGCACAGCAAGTTCTTATGGCTGTGTGATTATTACCCACTCAACCTTGAACATCATATAAAAGAAGTATATTTTTAAATATATGTACCAAACTTTAATTTTCATTTCACACTCAAAACTTCTGTACAAAAAGAGGCAAAGCAGGCAAAAAAATGACAATGACTTCAGCAAACAACATATGACACTTTTTAAACAGCTTTGTGTATGCAACAGCCTTTATAGATGTAGTGGGAACATTGGGTTCCAAAGTTTTTGTTTCTTTAAGACAAAATTCCAATGTTTATTATTAACATCTACAAAAATTTGTAGCTGTCTGGGATACAAGATTGAATGAGAAGTCTCTGATGTCTACTGCACAGTTAGATCCCAAGACTGAGTAAGCTTCATTTTTCTTTTGAGGAAGCATGAAATTATTGTTATTTAAATGTGGTAATGTATTAAAAACCTCAGTTTACCATTAATATCTTGATACAATGGTGATGACTAGGAGCAAAGACCGATGAAGCATGATATTAACTAATAGTTAAAGGATAGTATCCAGGAGTTTCTTTCTGGTTCTTAATTAAAACTCCAGCCCCAAGGGGTCACCACAATTCAAAACACTGTCACTTTCTTTTTTTAACTAATGCCTAGTGGCACATAAAAGGTTTCTGAGAACAAAATTATAATGCCAAAGTAGCAGTGCATCTAAGAAATGTAATTTTCACCTTGTCACTTGCCCAAAAATAAATATCTGAGTAATGGAGTACACTTTTATTTGAAAACTATGAGACCGCAAATATGAAATATAGCTAACATTGACATGGATACCGTGGCTAGCACTTTCCCCTGCCCAGTTCATGGGTCCTGGACACACGTGCATGCAGCACACAAAAATGTGATTGTTCAAAGACACCTGAAGGACAGTCTGTTAAAAGAATTTGTCTCCCACTATAGCTCTGGAGTGGACCCAAGGCCCATCACCTGTTAGTGATCACAGACATTCAGTTAACCTGTCCTGCTGCTAACCAGAAGCAATAGTTCAGGCCCTGGGCTTTTGAGAATCCATGTACTGATGAATCTCGGCTTTGAAACAAGGTGGCCTGACTAAACTGGGGCAGGCCAGCAGCTCTCCCCCCATATGTTTGGTCCCACTTGTGAGAAGGTCGAATTAAAAATTATAAATGCGCTCAACCATTTACTCTGCAAGTCCTTTGTCTGATATGGGAGGAAAATAGACCCCATTACAATAAATACTGAGTACTTTTACATTTCTAGTCTTGAAAGTTGTTGCCCAAAGACAACAGGTGGCTTCCAAGTAAAAGAAGCTGAGTATCTAATGAATTTGTTCACCCAGTGTTATCCCAACTTCTGGACTCCTCTAGGGTTTAAGAATCCCTAGGTTTGGAAAGGTCTTTGAAAGCCATTTAGTGCATTTCTGTTATGATGACAGAACCCTCATCCAACCAGCTGTACTTGTTCAGCTTGAAAAGCTCTAAGGAAAAGGGCTTTTCCTCTCTATATTGACTGACTGACATTTAGATATAGACCAGGGAATCCATTCTGCCACTGAATGGATTTATTAAAAAGAAACAAAACCTAAGTATGTCTCTCCTATTCTTAAGAGGACTCAAGGGACTACCACCTGGCCACCAAAATCCAGAAAGTAATGGTGTGACAGCTCATTCCTTGGGACAATGACATCAAACTCTGATATACCCAAACCCAACTTCTGGAATTATCATTCCCTGGGCAACTCTCTGCTTCCATCAGAAATAGGCAAGCAATTATACAGGCCAGGTTGAAGGTTTATTTAAAAGTGTCCAATATCACCCTATAGTATGTATGCATAGGCCACGTGGTGAAAAGAAAAGGACATGGAATCAGGAATGAGGCATCCTGGGTTCTAGTCCTACAGAGGGGTGATGCTGTTTGACTTCATTCTCACTGGAGACCAGAATAGAAGTTTTCCAAGATTCCACTCTAAACTCTGATCTGCAGACAGAATAACCCTTGTCATATCGCTAATCATCAAGGCAAGGTGGGGTGATGCTTACCGGATTCTATTTACAAACGAAGGATGTGAGAGTCAGTCTTCTTATTGGCTCATGGTCTTATAGGAGTATCGGAGGTTATCTATTTTATTTGCCCATTTTATAGATGAGGACAGTGAGACACATAGAATTTAAGTGAATTTTCCAAGTTCACTCTGAATCAACAAGTCTAGGATTTAATCCCAGTACTCAGGCCCGAGTTTATACATTGTAACAAGTTGGTAGTTAGGTCCTGGAGGAGCTGTCTTTTAAATATCAGATAACCAGAAAATAAAAATCTCCCCTCTAAATTCCCCAAGCTTTCTGATAACTAGTTAAGGTCTAGCTAGATCTCTGCTGCCACATGAATGGTCCCCAGAGGCCATGGCTCCTATTAGGAGGAGTTGTGTGCCTAGCGCTCCACAGACAACTGGAATATTAGCAACCTCACCCACAATTTTAGCCAGAGTTCCACTTCCCTGATCCTGGAGACAGAGGGTTGAAGCAGAGAGATGACTGTCACTGTTGCTTGGATGCCCTTCTTCCCCACCTGTCCCCACTTCCACGACAGTCACCAGCCCAGTCACAAGAGCATATCTCTCTATTCTCCCTTCTCTGCCACAAACTGATGCAAACACGCTGATTTTTTCCTCTTGAAAAATGAAAAGGGAACGTTACCGGGTATAAATCAAAACAGGAAGAGAAAATGCTGATAAATAAAATAGGTGCAAACAGAAAAGTTGCAAGGGTGCTGTGCCATCTGAGGAAAGAGAGGGGGTGTGCTGAATTCGACACTGGGGTTTGCATCTCCACGTGCATTTTTCTTTTCTGGGATTCCCCCTCTCTCTCTGTCAGGATAACAGTTGTGTTTCTTGTAGCTGGGCTGACCCAGGAAATCAAACTCTTCATGTTTCTCTAACTATACTTCCCAGAAAGATCACACATCTAGAATTAAAACATGACCAAAAGCTGTTGGGAAGTTCTGATTGTTACAGGCGTAAGGAACTCCAGTAGCAAAGATCAACGTCTCCAAATTCTGCCTTTTGGAGAAGGGGTTTTTGTTCTAGACATCGAAGGTAAGGCTCTCCAGTCAATTTATGATCTCTGGGTTGAGTCAGTCAGGATACAAATTAAGGTCCATATATTTCAGTGACAAGAAGGGAACGGTTATGTAAATACACAAGTATTAACATCAATCTGTATTAAATTATGTAAACATATACATCTTCTGAGGTCAGTTCAAAGATCCTCTTCACTGAGCAAGGCTTTACTGAAGCATCGCTCGAATCTGTTTGGAAGTCGATTCATCATTCAAGTGCTTTGTAGTGAACCTGGGTGGAGAGAAAATGACGGCAGTCAGCGTGCAAACAGTGTGCAAACAGTGAGCTCTGAGACAGCTTCCATCGGAGTTGTCAGCTCATCTTTAGCTCGAGAGGCACAGCTGATATTTAGAAATCAAACGTGGCATCCGTTCTTTACACAAAGAGTCACACTTCAGTTCCAAATTAGTGTCAGATTTAATATTCAATCCTTCCTTCTAAAGAAGTTTATATTTTGGTTATTAAACAAATAGATCTTCTACCTAATCAAATAATTACATTAAAGAGATACAAGCAATCTCATTTTCCAGGGAGACAGATTTCACGTGCTTGAGTGCAGGCTGTTGGCCATCTAGGGCACAGCTCCTGAGTCACAGATATTAAAAGATCGGTTTGCCCATAACAACACTGTTGTTTAGTTGCTAAATCGTGTGTGACTCTTTTGGCACCCTATGGACTATAGCTCATAGGCTCCTCTGTCCATGGGATTCCCCAGGCAAGGATACTGGAATGGGCTCCCATTTCCTCCACCAGGGATCGAACCCACATCTCCTGCACTGAGTCACCATGACAACATTATCCAACTCACTGGTTACTGTTTTCTCCTTTTGTGAGAGTGTTTATCCTCATTCCCACCACAAGGGGGCACTAAGGCAGATCCATATAGGAAACAAAAGTGGTGTAGTATGCATCCTCACATTAACTGGTGTAGAAATAGGTCATGAAAAGGAAGGGAAAGAGAATGAACGTCTAATAAAATCTTGACCATGTTCTAGGCACTCTGTGGAAGTTTTTATTTCACAAACACTCACACTAACTCTTTGCATGACAGGTTATTACTTCCATTTTACAGATGAGCAAACTGAGATTTAGAGAAGTTAAATGACCCATTCCAGATGACAAATGTAACAATGCATGATTTGTGAACAATTTGTGGTTTCTGATGTGGATCCAGGTCTGGCTGCCTCAAAAGTCTGTACCCTCTGACTTCATCACAGTGCCTAGAGGAGACACAAAATGCCAAGAACGCGATGGAACTCGCAGTCTATCACAGTGCCCTGGTCTCCAAGCCTTGCTTAACTGAATGACACTGGACTTCCCTGATGGTCCAGTGGTCAACCTTTCAATGCAAGGGGCGTGGGTTCGATCCCTGGTCGGGTAGTCAATATTCCCCACACACCCCGTGGCCAAAAAACAAAAAACATAAAACAGAAGCAATATTGTCATGAATTTAACACAACATGGTCTGCATAAAAAATAAAATCTTAAAAGAAAAATCAGAAGCCAAAAGGTTTCTTAGTGAGTGTGGAAAGTTTGCCTTCTATGAAATGAGCACCAATGGAGAAAAACCTTGGTTTACCCACAGGATCTGAAAGACTCTTAGGTTAATGCCACATCTGTTCTGAAGCATGGTGACTTAGCAGCTGCACCAAAAAGGATCAGCCTCAGTGTATAATTTATTCGTGTCATGTGCATCTGAATTTCTTCCTTTATTAGATGGGGATAATAGATCTTACCACTCTGACTTGTGATGATTAAATGAGGGCATGAAACATACATGTTGTACATCAGAGAGGTTCATTGCTCCATTCCACTTATTGAACATCCACTACATGAATGGTATTGAGAGGAACAGAGGGAAATCAACAACGAGTAAGACAGCAGGGACCATAAACTTTTCCAGATGGCAATCCGATTGGCACAATTCAACAAACCATATAGATGTGTCACAGCTAAACAAATAAGAAGCCTGCCCCTGCAGTGGATTAAGTGCATGTGTCCTTGGGAAGAGCATGCTTTAGCATGGCTCGGGACCAGAGAGGAAGCTGTCAGGAGCACTGGCCAGAAACAGGGGCATCTAGACAGGGGAGTAGGGTTCTCAGTATTGGCAACTGCACAGATGCCTCATGCAGGGACCTTCAGAACAAACCCACAAACCCGAAATGGATTCCTGAGCCCCTACCCCAGCGATTAAAATTCATCTGGCCTGGGTTGGACCCAAGCACCTGTGTTGGCAAAAGCTGTGCACATAATTCTCATGTGCAGCCAGGTCTGGGGATCAGGGGTGGAGGGGGAAGTGACACCCAGGAGGTTTCTTCTCCTGACAAGTCCCCACCAACCACAAAGCAGTGTGGCCAGGATCTGGTCTTTGACCTGCAGGGTCACCCAGACCTGGGTTTAATCTCGGCTCAGCCATCTGTCGTGAAAACTTTCGCCAAGTGAGTTGACTTCTCTAAATTTCAGCTTCTTCCATCTGTGAAAAGGGGATGATAAAAATGGGGCTGACCTCAACATGTGTTAACAGACGTAAGAGGTTAAGCTTGGTGTTTTTAGCCCTCGGACCCTGGCAGCATCTAAATTAGCAGTGGATCTGAAGGATTGCTGCGCCACAGGGCTGAGGCTCACCTGAGGGCATTCAGCAGCCCCTCCACACTGTCTGGGGCCTGTTCCTTCAAAACCTTTATGCAGCCTTTCATCTAGGAAGAGAAAGAACAAGATTTGGTTAATATCTTAGCAATTTTGCCCATCATAGTATCTGTCCATAACAACATCTACCTGTAATAATACCACATTGTTTGTGCTCATAGAAACCAAACATTGAAATGACCAACAAACCTTCCTCCTCCGTCGGGCCAGGGAGTTGCTTCTGTGGGTTTCTAGAAGCGTCTGTGTCAGTTTTCATATTATACCACAATTGAATGTCTTCTGTGTCTGGCCTTTGGGGACAAAGACTTGAGACTGATTTTCTTGTCTTGGACACCAGAGCCAAGAGCAGAGCTTCTCTAAGTCTGTGCTCAGGGGAGGCTGACCAAATGAACTGCAAACGTGATCATTTTACACCATCCTTCTGCCCAGAATGCTTTTCCTCCTTTAGTTGTTTGACTGGTAATCTCTTTAAAAAATTTTTTAGGACTCAGCTAGAGCTCACCAACACCAGGAAGCTTCTTCTGATCTCATTACCTTCACCAGGTAGAAGTATTTGTATCCCTGATAGCACACTGGCATTTCTCAGAGAACCTTAGAGATTTTAGTGCTCAGATTAATTTGTCTCCCTCCCTAGGCCAGGAGAGGGCCAATAAAGGACAATAGTTAGGAGTATGAAGCACATGGAGGCAGAATGCCTGGGTTTCATCCATCCTTCTTTGTTTAGCATCTTCATAAACCTGGGCAAGTTTCTTAGCTTTTTGTGTCCTTGAAATATAATTTATTCATCATTTGGGAAATACATGAAAGCTAAATCTGCATCTTAATAGATCACATTATGTTATTCATATATGGGAATTTTTTTCACAAAGGAAGAATCCTTCTGGAAAGAATATAGTCAGTCATTTTAAACTCACAGATATTCATTCACTGATAGTATACAGTACTACGGACCTCTCTCACAATGGTCACTTAGAAAATGTTCTTGTAGGTTGAAAGCTTTTTCCTAAAAACCTGATAAAGCTTGTTGGATTGATGGGGGCAGCCAGAAGCACAGGGCTGAGAATCATTTGGGGGTATGTTTAGACTCATCCAAAAAGAATGTTGTGGTAAATCAGATGCCTGTCACAGGTGCAGGACGAGGACAAGAACAGGATGAAGAGATTCAGTCCCTCTCCCAAGAGCTCAGAGTCCAGTGGGAGAAGAGAGACAAACAGCTCCTTATCATCCTCTGATATGTGTTCTTGTAAAAAGTGCCCGGGGAGAAATAGGGACACAGATTAGAAAAGAGGCAGGAGTGTGGTGTGGTGGACACTCTATGGGAATTTCTAGTTCGATCTCAGGCTGATGAATGCCTGGGGCGTGAATTACAAGACACAGTCAGAGATGCAGTCGGGACCAGATTCAATGTGCGTTTAACAATATGTTCAGGACTCGAGGCCTTGACCTGTGGAAAATATTCTTGATAGGTGTTCAACAATCTAATAATGTGATTAATACTGAAAGGGATCTGGGCAGGCAGAGCTGGAGATGGGAGGGCCAGTGGGAGCCCCTGAGAGGGAGGGTGTGAGTGAGCATGTGAGTGAGTGTGTAGGGAGGGTGTGAGTGAGCGTGTGAGTGAGTGTGTAGGGAGGGTGTGAGTGAGCATGTGAGTGAGTGTGTAGGGAGGGTGTGAGTGAGCGTGCGAGTGATGGTGTGAGGGAGGGTGTGAGTGAGCGTGTGAGTGACGGTGTGAGTGAGCATGTGAGTGATGGTGTGAGTGAGCATGTGAGGGAGAGTGTGAGTGAGCATGTGAGGGAGGGTGTGAGTGAGCGTGTGAGTGACGGTGTGAGTGAGCATGTGAGTGATGGTGTGAGCGAGTGTGTGAGGGAGAGTGTGAGTGAGCATGTGAGGGAGGGTATGAGTGAGCGTGTGAGTGAGCATGTGAGGGAGGGTGTGAGTGAGCGTGTGAGTGAGCATGTGAGGGAGGGTGTGAGTGAGCGTGTGAGTGACGGTGTGAGTGATGGTGTGAGTGAGCATGTGAGTGATGGTGTGAGTGAGCGTGTGAGGGAGAGTGTGAGTGAGTGTGTGAGTGAGCGTGTGAGAGCAGCAGTAGACACAGAGGGTCAGGGCGAGATGAGAGGACGCGCTGAGGTCCAGGCCACAGGACTCGGGTGTCTGAGGAGGTGTGACGGTGAAGAGCGAACAAGATTGTTCCTAGGTTCTGGGGAAAAACCGCAGGTTTGGCTTTGACCCCAAGTTGAAAGGAAGTGAAATACCTGAGACAGGAGCACAAGAGGAGGAGCAGGTCTGTGTGAAAGTGAGAACCTTTGAGAGGCCGGCCGTACCTCAGGTGTCCAGAGGAGGTGGGGGTCTGGGATTCTGGGTGAGGTGTGGGCTTGAGACTGGGCCTAAAGAGTGACTGTATTGGATTGCTCCGTGTAGTTTTAAGGAAATCAGTTGAAAACGCCACCTCACTCCAGCCTGCATCCCTGACACCCATTTACAGCATCTGTTCTCTAAATGACGAACCTCCCTCTGGGCCGCGATGACTCTGCTGGGATGAATCCTCTGCCTGGAGCACTCTTCCTTCTCTCCATCCACTTGGTAAGATCCCCCAGATCCACCTGAAACATCGCCCTCTTTCTCTGCCTCTCTACAGAAGGAATTTCTCCCTCATCTGGGTGTCTAGAGCTCAGCACTTCCATTTTGGGCTCCAGAACACATTCTCTGTAAGGGCAGGGGACAGGATCTACTTCATTATCTGCTTCTTCATAGTTGATGCTGATACCCTCTTTATAAACCCTGTGCCTGTAACTGCTGACTTCGAAGCAGACTGATATCCGGAAGGAGAGCATTTATGTCATCAGAGAAAAATGGCCCATTATATAGTATACATACTGTGCTCTGTAAATCTGAAACTGTCTTAGAGACATGGGTGAGCTTCAATACAAGCAAGCCGTTCTTAGTGAGACCGACATGAACAAACAGACTTCATCATGCCTGGGGAGGGTTAGAACTAACATCATATAATGTTTACAGCCTCCGCAGAAAGAGTCAGTGAGTGACAAGCAAGGACGAGCTTTTTTTAAAGGTTAGGGCTACAAGACATAATGGTACTCAGTGTATTTTTAATTATTGACTCTCTGACAAGTTAACAAATGGCTGTGGTAAATGAGAATGTCCTATGAGTACTGAGTAATAAATTCAATCCATATTCAAATGATATTCATGGGTTATTAATAGAGCTATTTATGCTCAATCTATAGCATGAAAATGTTAAAGCCTCATGAAGAATACAATAAAATATTTATTGGTATGGAAAAAACTCGGTAATATACTGTTATGCAAATTAAATACGTTTTTAAATAGCAATTATAGCAGGGTGCTAATCTGTTAAGTATTACTACATACACACAGACACCCAAACATCTATATAAAATGAAGGGACAAACACATGTGACTTATTGATGGTGGTCACCTGTCCATGGTGAGGTTACCCAGATATGTTTAATTTTCTGTATATTGATTTCCTTTATTTTCCCCAAATTTTTATATAAATATTTATTTTCTTGAGAAATAAAAACAATTATATTAAAAATAAGAAAGACTCTATGGAGAACCATGGCGAGCTATGCTAGGAAGTCAGAACCTCAAAATGAGTAAACCGAGTTGCATTATGAATTGATATATTTTCTTATACTCTTCAGACTCACAGACCCTCTGGGCGTCTGGACCTTCTGTCTGCACAGAACTAAAGCATCAGAGATGCTCTTGTGTATGCATGAATGAGTCTAGAGTGTGCATGCCCCTACTTAGCCGTGTCAGAATAAGTTAGTACCAAAGGTCCTATTGTGTGCTTAGAAGGCTTTAAATTAATACAGGGATACACTACTGGGTGCTGCTGCAGGCAAACACTGGGCTGAGAGGAGTGTCTTTATCCTACTATCAACAGGAAATCACTTGCACACCACTGTCATTTGTTTTCCAATCCTATTCATTCACTCAGCAAAAATTTTATGGAGCGTCTGCTGAGCACCACGCTCTGTAGACCAAAGACACTGTCAGGCAATGGAGTGGGCATCAGGTGTATAGATCTTGGTCTCTGCTCTTGCCAACAGACTCAGAATCTGTGCTTGTTGTTTAGTTGCCAAGTCGTGTCCAACGGTTTGTGACCCCCTGGACTACAGCCCACCAGGCTCCCTGTCCATGGGATTTCCCAGGCAAGAATACTGGAGTGGGTTGCCATTTCCTTCTCCAGGGGATCTTCCTGACCCGGGGATTGAACCTGCGTCTCCTGCATTGCAGGCAGATGCTTTATTGCTGAGCCACCAGGGAAGCCCCAGAGTCTGTCAGAAAATCCAAAATGGTGGGAACTTTGGGGCCGGAAGAGAAGCAAGGCTCTGCTCCATGCAGGGAGCGGGAGACATGCTCCACATGAGGGGACATGTGAGGAGTGTCTTAAAGGAACCCTCCCCCAGTGGAGAAGAGGGCGGGCACTCTGGGTAGGGCTCAAGCATAGTCCAAGGACAAGAAAAGCATGAGAATCAGGTAGTACCATCTGCTGGGCTATGGGACAGGAAGTCGGAATGTTGCTTGGGATTTGACCATGGTGTTTTGTAATCCAGTTATCTCCTGATGCTTTTCACATTGAGACACATATATACAAATAAACATGTATATGGCACATGGGTAAGCTGAAGGGGCAGCTAGCAGCTAAGTGACTGTTCACCCCTCAGCCCCTCTACAGGCTGAGGGAATCAGCATCTCCACTCATCTTCTGTGCCTTTGAGGTTGAATGCATTTGCTGTAAGCCCGTGAACAGGACTGGACTTCTTGCTAAGAGGAGAGATGCCTTGATGGATTTGCAACCGGGAGAACTCACTCATGGGCAGTTGGTGGGGGGTGGATGGAGGGGAGGGAGAGAGAGAAGCAAGGTCTGTTTGGTGACATTCATGAGACCCTATTGGGAAATCACCTATCATAACTATTCTTACATCGATCTTGGATGTCTTGCAGAATGCTCCTACGGGGTGCACGTGGTCGTAGAGGATGATGACCCCCACCATGACCCTCATGCAGAACATCAGCGTTTCTTCACTGGTAAACCTACTCCTGTATTCCCTGGAAGAGACGAGAAATGGCAGAGGTGTTACTTCCATGACAGAATGTGTTTGTTTTTGGATCCACAACTGGCTAGTTTAGCCTCCTGCAATCCTCTCTTGAGAACAATCCTAGACCTGCAAGAAGCAGGTTATAATAAGCTCTTAAAGAAACTGGCGATGATAATTCTCCTTGACTCTATCCAACCAGTGTGAAAACAAGGTAAATTGGAGGGCAGTAAATTCTTTTCTCTTCTGCCCTCAGCAAGCCAGCTCATCACGTACCTAACTCCCCCGCCCATCAATCATGAATATTTTATAGCAGGTCTCTCTGGCTGTCCTAGATTATAGAGAATAATGGCTTTATTATGGAGAAAACGAATCAAGCTCATTTCTATAGAGCAGCTACTGCGTCGCCAGTCAGGGTAACTTCCTTTGTTAAGATACAGGCTGCAGATTGAATTAGATTGGCAAAGATACCTAAAAGAGATTGCACACCACTGATTGGGTTGAGAGTATTTGTGGAGCTTGAGTTCTGTTCACTTACCTTGACAGGGTCATTGATGATTCAGATAATTCAGGCCAATTCTAGAGGCTTTCTTAACATCAACTTCATTCTGACTTGGCCCCACAATGATGATGATTACTATTTCCATCTTGGAATAAATATTAACTATAAATGAAATATCTGAAAGGAATGCCATCTTACATTTGAACAGAACATCAAATTTTAGAAGGCATTTTTTATGCCTTTGGCACTCCCAAACTTTCTGCCTCGTAGATGGCATTATGATGATCTCATCAGGTAAGGAAACCAAGGTCCAGACAGGTCAGACCACTTGTCAATGGGCACAGAAGGGGCTACAAAATAAATAGAATAAGGGGAACCCTTACACTGGAGTGAAGATTTCCTCATTACCATACTGCCTCACCTCAACAACTCAACCATTTTTTAAATCTAGCAACTAATTTAAGTACAAAGAAACTGCCACATGCATGAAAGAGAGATTTTCATTATCATTTTTACAACAGTCTTACCTCTTCTACTCTTGGTTCTAAATATTCTCTCAAATCTTTTCTCCAACATACTTATAACAATACTCAGTCATTTAACTTAATCCACCATTTTATCTGCATACAACTTCTCCTGCATCTTTGATTCGAGTTTTGATTCTGCCATCTAACAAGCCATGTGATCTTTGGGAAGATGTCAGTTAACCAATTTCTGCCTCATCTTCTTTAGCTTTAAGATGGGGATAACTACACCTAGAGCCAGAGTTCTTTATGAAATTAATTCAGTTAATATATAATGAAATGTTGACGTGCTGACCCACACGTTAGAAGTTGTCATCACCACCATCATTGTTACAGAGATACGTGAATTTTTGACACGGCTACACCTCTGATTTAACTTACGGAGTTTCCAGCATGACTTTACAAACACTTGTCATCGTACTGAGGCAGTCTGTGGTGTTCTCTATTGGCAGGGTTTTGTTCTAAACGGGAGACACAAAGGGTGTTAGCCTGTTAGCAGCTTTTATGCACAACTGGGCAGAAGGCACTTTGTTGGTCAACATCACTTACTTCGGAGACAAAGTGCATGGTGGCATTGCTGAGGGTTTTCAGCATCGGCGTGGCTTCTGCATAGAACAGGGACATTCGATTTGCCATCTCATTGTTGACTTCATTCTCAATGTCTAGCTGATGAAAAGAAGATGAGAAGATGCGAGTGATAAAGAGATGGTCAACATCTCAAATGGTGTCCTCTGGAAAATGAATCACAAAGGCTCTGTCTTCTCCCTGTGCCCCTCCTGATGCAAAAATTAAAAGAGATTTGGAACCTGGGGCTGTCGACCCAGGAGATCCAGGGACTCACATGCATGTTGTTGATGCGATTGCGACTGATGGTCCTTCTGTAGTAGCTGAAGTCATTCTGAATAGCTGGGTTCCTCATCTGAAGTTCAGAAAAGAGGAAAGAAGGTCATTTCTCAGCATCAGAGGGGGGTTACACACCTGAAGTCCAGGCACTACATTTTGCACAGATACCAGGACTTCTCTTTGTTACCCAAAAGTCAAAATAACTTTGGGTTAAAAATAAACTCAGAGCTTCATTATTTAAGAATACACCCTATTTTTACCCTAGGCTAGATTTTAGGGAAAGCACACTGGCTTCCAAAGAGGAATAGACACTTGAGATGTTTTCTCTGGTTGCATCTGGCAGATTTTGAATTTCCACATACAAACCACCATTGTAAATCACTTTGACCACAAGGAGTGTGAATTCTCACCACATCACAGGTCTCTCGAGGAAAGGAGCTACTTCCCTAGTCTTTTTCCCCCACCCCACAGCCCTGCAAAGCACCTGGACATGCAGGTGCTCAGTACGAATCTGTTAAATTGTCCAAGCACACATGGCCTAACCTTCAGCTCATCAAATCGAAGGGTGAAATGCAGAATTTCCGCAAATTCCTTGGCCAGGGCCTGCTCCCGCTCCAGGTGCTGGGTTGGTGTGTAGGGTGGACAGGTCAGAGATTCCAATAAACTCTGAAGAGCTTTTTCTAAAAGTCAAAGGGATACATACATATTTGAGGTGGACCACAGAGATTTTTAAAAAGCCCAATTTGCAACCCCAGTTGACATTCTGAGATAACCTGTGTGAGTGTTTCCTCTCCACCTTTCCCCCCCAGAACAGTGTGAAATGTGATGTGTGTGGATAAGGAGGAAAAGGAACCCCCCTGCCCTCCATGCCTGAGAAGGCTGACTCCACTGCAGAACTGACCCGTCGCCCCAAAGCTCAGCTGGACCCTCCCATGTTCTGTTGTCCCAAATCCTAACACTGTAGAAAACCACAAATAGGATCATGTGCATGAGACAGCCATCTATGACCTAGGATGAGATGAGGTGGCCCTGAATGCATGGGTTAAATTGCTTGCTTTGTAGGGAGAGACTTGCGGTCCATACCAGCCCTTCTCCGCAATGACACTCTTAGCAAATCCAAGGAATATTTTTCTACAAACCTGCTGCCATATCTACCTCCATTACTATCCTGAAAACAGTCTCATTACTCTCACCTGTTTCTAAACCTTCCTTCCTGCTTTTTCTTCAATATATTTTTCTTGGCATCAAGTCATTTTATCAATCTTCTAGAGAAAAGGTAGGCAAACTATGGCCCACAGGCTAAATCTGGTCCACAGTTGCTTTTTTTGCAAATAAAGTTTTATTAAACACAGCCATGCTTCATTAATATTTTCATTCTGTGCCACAATGGCAGGGTTGAGTGGCTGTAACAACAATAGGATAGCCCACAAGCCTAAAATATTTATTATCTGGCTCTTTATAGAAGGGTTCGCTAGTGCTGACTTTATCATCCCTAGAGGCCTTTTACAGCTTCTTTCTGAGGACATCACTAGCATTTTCTATCTACAGAAACACACTGTCTTCTGAGGCAGCCCGCTTGATGGTGGATCTTTTTCCGTCTGCTGAGCTGACACTTGACTCCTTCTGATTTCAGTTCAAGGGGTCTAGACACACACTTTGAGGAAACTGAGAAGTCGATCCCTCTTCAACCCGAGAGTCTTCAGGAGCTCTTCCTGAAAAACTGGTTCAGTTCATTGAACTATTCCCTTGGAGTCTCAGTTTCAAGTTCTCTCAACATCATGGCTATTAGTCCCCCAGGGTACTTCAATTTCTCTGTTTAATTCTTAAAATGTGGTACCCACTTATGGGCAGAAGTAGAATAAAACATGACCACACACTTCCTAAAGGAAATCAACCCTGAATACTCATTGGAAGGACTGATGCTGAAGCTGAAGCTCCAATACTTTGGCCATCTGATGCAAAGAGCCGACTCCTTGGAAAAGACCCTCATGCTGGGAAAGGTTGAAGGCAGGAGGAGAAGGGGATGACAGAGGATGAAATAGGTGAATGGCATCACCAACTCAATGGACATGAGTCTGAGCAAACTACAGGAGACAGTGAAGGACAGAGAAGCCTGGTGTGCTGCAGTCCAGGGTGTTGCAGAGACTAGGACATGACTGAATGACTGAACAACAATGAAACCCCCCTTCCTCATTCTAGACATATCATACATTTTAACCAGTGAAAGCTCAGATAGCTTTACTGTTGGGGGAGGGGTTATATCATATCGGTGGTCACATGGAGCCTACTGTCAACCAGACTTGATCTTACTCTGACCTCTGCAAAGCCATCCTGTTCCTGCACAGAGGTTTGTTTTTTTTTTTTTTTTTTAAGCTTAAGAACAGAACATTATATTTGTCTTTCTTGTATTTTGCTATATTATTGGGTTGGCCAAAAAGTTTGTTTGGGTTTTTCTGTGCTGTCATCTGGAAAATCCAAATTAACTTTTTTTGGCCAACCAAATAAATTTAACACATGATTTCAGCCAACCAACTTCTTTTTGGGTTAGCAGGTAACATGTGTTTTCCAACTTCTCTGTCCTTTGGAAATGTGATCAGACAGGGTAATACTGTTAAGAGTAGGACTTAGCTGAGAACAAAACCAAAGGGAGACCCACTAGTAAAGACACTCGAAACATGCCAATAAATGCAGGAGAGGAAACTCTGAGGCATGCTGTCAGAAATTGACATGACCACTGTTTTTGTATCTGAGTGGCCTCTGATGATGCACAACAGTGGATGTGGGGCAGTTTCCAATCCCCTGAGCTTTTCCTACTACTTTCTCAAACACCATCACAGAACTTTACAAGAGGGCCATGAAAAGCATAAATACATACTCACCTAGCCTGATGGAAAACTCATAAAATCTCTTCAGTCTCACGACCAAAGGACACACTGCATTCCAAGCTTTTTCCTGAAGCTGAATGTCATTGGGATTTTGGATGGCCTGCCAAAACATGATGGAATTGTCTGCTTAAAAGGAAGCGGTAGGCTCCATGTCAAAATGACTAAAGATTGAGAAAGAATTTGAGTTAAAAAAAAAAATTCCTGCTGTCTTTTGCTAACGTGTACTGCCTCAATCAGTTCATCATGGAAGTGTTGTCCAAGATGCTCAATTAGGATGGTGATTTTAGCACTTGAATATAATGCAAATGGCTCAACAATGAGACACCATGTCATTTGACTTGCTTCTCATATTGTCAATGCAAAAAAAAAATTCATGTCTAATTGGAAGCAATTCAGATCTCCTCCATGACCATTTGATTCTTCTAAAGTAGAGCTAGTGCTCATTATGAAGTACAGATTCTGTAGATGTTTTCCTTTCTCTATAGTATGTATTACATTCCTGACAGTCTGAGATAGTACCTAAATTACCTAAATTAAATGGTGACCCTTAAGTAGAAAAATAACCTCTTAATAGGCTGCTACTTTCTGTGAAAAGCTGTTTTGCCTGGGTTTCAGCAGTTTGGGGATTATGATGCTAGCGGCATTTTATTGTTGCTATGTCTTGTTTTTTGTTTTTTTCCAGAAAATGGTGATGGCAATGTGTGTGTGTGCTGATACTTCCACAAAACTAATTATTTCAAACAAAAGGAGTGTGAGGTTTCTTGCCTTGAAGGCATGACAAGCTCTCAAAAGCCACACTGCCAATTTTTTTCTGTTTTGGTCACTGTTTTATTTTTCCTGCACTTATTATTTTGATCTTACACGTCATTTCAGGATGACAGACAAGCAGGCTCCTTAAGGGAGGTTGTTTATGTCTCTTGTTTGTGATAGTCATGAAACCTGCCAAAAATCATTACAAAATGTTGGAAAGTTCACATACACCCAGACCTCATGACTCATATTTCAACTACCGTTCACAGATTTCATATGTATGTTTCTCTTATATGAAGCAACATATTGACAAATTATTGTTTAAATGTGAGTCTTGCAATTTCAAATGTATGTCAGAGGGGAGAATGGCTTGCACTCTACATGGTCCACAGCACTAAGTGCTCAGATCAGTGGATTCGAATAAAAGGGACCATTCATACATTTTTGAAGGACACATTACCCTCCTTGTTTCCTGGTACGCTATGAAAAACTAGGGCTAGTACTTAATCTTGCTGTGTGTGTGTGCGTGTGTGGGTTTCCCTTCTCCACCAAGGGCGTTGTCAGCTTAGTGTTATTATTGGCATACATCTCGGATCTCTGGCCCCGCGCCCTTGTACGCCTGCAGGTCTGCAAGGATGCTCTCGGAATCCTGAAGCACGGCGCTGATCTGGTTCCATATTTCCCTCTCTCCTTCTGTGGGCTGGGCATCTAGGCAGACAGGAAACCAAGAGACACAGAGGCTTGTGTTTATAAACAGCCTAGGAAGAGGCTCGGCATTCAATTCTACCCACTGGACAATCCTATGTGACTCTGGCAGGCATGGTATTTCCTCTTTAACATAATAAGGTGCTAAGAAATGAAAACTAACAGAACTTCTGGCCATTACTCAGTTCAAAATAGTTACAAATATTTCACTCACATTTAACAAAGCATGTTGGGATCATTGTGCGTGCGCAGTTGCTCGGTTGTATCTGATTCTTTGAGACCTCACGGACTGTAGCCCACCAGGCTCCTCTGTCCATGTGATTTCCCAGGCAAGCATACTAGAATGGCTTGCCACTTCCTTCTCCAGGGGATCTTCCTGACCCAGAGATCAAGCCCATGTCTCCTGCAGTGCAGGCGGATTCTTTACCACTGAGCTATCTAAGAAGCCCATGGAATCATTGTAGGCACCCCTTTATTTGTATAGATCACTTTTTTTTGTTGCTGGACATATACTATGTGCCAAGTGGTACACTGGGTGATAGGAAGAATAAACATTACCTTTTGGGATCCAATTCTAATATTTAATAGAAGCTATTGTGACTGAAAATCTATGAATCTGAGTCTAGATGGGAAAGTAGTCCCACTTATATTTCCATACTAAAAAAAACTTAAGATTTTCCATAGTTAATCCTTCAGAGCTATTGCATAGATATATCTTTGCAGAACACAATGATCTGTAGAAAGCAATGGAGTTCCTTTTTGAACATGAACTCAAGAAGTGCAGAGAGTTCATTTTAAAGACTCCTATACTGTTCACCTTTGGTCTTAACCATGAAACTTATCCACAAAAATAAGTAATGCATTTAAACTTAAATACTGAAGAACAAATTCTAACAGTCACAGAGACATTCACTTAGTTCCTCAATGAATTCTGACTTGTTTACATTCCTGGGGCCAATGTATGTTCTTGCCTGCAGGAGTATTTTGTGAGGGCTGGTGGGTGGAAGTTGAATAGTGGTAAAGATAGGGTTTTATTTATTTCACAATGCCTATAAAATAGGTTTCTTGCCTGGGCTAGTTAGGAAATTAATCTTCATCTAAAACAAGGGCATTGCTAATTCAGGAAGAGGACAGATGTCATCTCCTAAAATCTGTTTTCAAAAATCCAAGTCCTAAGGGACTGAGTTCTCCCAGCAGACTCCACTAATGAAAGGGTACCTGCATGCATCCTCAGTCACTTCAGTCGTGTCCCCTCTTTGCAACCCTATGGACTGTGGCCCACCAGGCTCCTCTGTCTATGGGATTCTCCAGCCCAGGCCTGGAGTGGGCTGCCATGCCCCCCTCCAGGGGCTCTTCCGAAGCAAGATTCAAACTCACATCTCCTGCATTACAGGCTCATTTTCTTCCATAATTGGTTAGGCTTATTGCAAGTCCTAGGCTTTTCCGCTTTTCTCTGTCAGGGAACTGAATCACCTTTTTTTCCAGCTATTAATTAAGCCCTTGGTGTTGGCTGCACAGTCCCTGGCCTCTGGGCCAGGTTGCTTTAAGAGTCTAGAGGACTCAAATCACAAATGGCATAAACTTCTGAGACAGAAAGTACCAGCTGGGAGAAGCCCTAATCTGTCTGTCTCGGTTTTCAAATGGGAAAAAGACCCTGTAACCCTAAGTGACATGTGGTCTTAGCCCGTATCCCTAAGTTCATAATTCACCCCACTTTGATACCCCAGCTAAAAGAAGAGACAGGACTAACAAGTGAGAATCTGATCCACAAGACTGTAAGACTCAGACCTTATTTGTCTCACTTGACACTGTATCTCCAGGATCTAACACAGTGCCTGGCACCCAGTAATGGCAGTAGAAAAATGGGCTGAATGATTGAAACAGAGTCAGAGCTATGGCTTTTCCAGTAGTCATGTACAGATGTGAGAGTTGGACCATAAAGCAGGATGAGTGTCAAAGAACTGAGGCTTTCAAACCATGGTGTGGAGAAGACTCTGAGAGCCCCTTGGACTGCAAGAAGATCAAACCAGTTAATCCCAAAGAAAAATCAAACCTAAACATTCATTGGAAGGACTGACACTAAAGCTGAAGCACCAATACTTCAGCTATCTGATGCAAAGATCCTGATGATGGGAAAGACTGAAGGCAAAAGGAGAGGGGGCGATAGAGGATGAGATGGTGAGAAAGCATCACTGACTCAGTGGACATGACTTTGAGCAAACTCTAGAAGATAGGGAAGGACACGGAAGCCTGGCTTGCTGCAGTCCATGGGGTTGCAAAAACTCAGACACAACTTAGCAACTGAACAGCAATTCATATTGTTTTGGGATGGTTTTCCTGCTTGTCTTTGAATACCAAGCTATCTGAAGACAGGGCCTGTATTCTTGTCTTCAGTAGTCCCATAGGCCCTACCCATTGGAGAAACTTACTAAATGTGTCATGTCTCAATGGATAAATGATGAAACTGACCATATGACGGAGAACGTGGGTGTGGAGAAGCGGTGAAAAAATAAAGATCTTACTACTTCCAGATCCTCTCCTCTGTCTTGTCTCCTGAAACGGTTTTACCACTGTTGCATGTCTCACTATCATCATGAAGATAATATGCATTTACCTACAATCAGACTGGCTATTCACACTTTAGTTAACGTGTTTTTAAAACCTCCATCATTTATCTATGGCCTCAATGTTTCCTCAGTGTGGTTAACATCCTAATAGAATATTTGATTAGTGCAAAACTGCATTAATGTTACTCTCCTAATTCTAAAGCTGCTATTTTACTTTCTGGAATAGTCCTTTGAGAGACTTTGGGGTCTGCACTTTTGGCCTCCTCCAAATTGAGATTCAGTTGGTCACCATGCTTTTAAAATGTATTGTGTCTTCAGATGTCAAGGAGAGACATCTTGAAAAAGACCCAGAAGAATTAGTGATTGGAAAGGTTACTATTTAACCTATCAGCAACCTCCTAGAGCATTTGCTGAGTGAACAGGAACTCTGAATGAAGGCTTCTGTTTTTCTGTTTTTAACACAAAGATTGATCTTAAGTCAAAGGTACATACACACACTAAAAATAATGATGATGATGGAAGTGGGTCTCTGTTTCCAGTTGTGGCCAGTGAATTGTTTAGTGATGTATCTTCTAAGAATCACATTCTAAATTTCTAATCATCACCAGTTATTTCATTGAAATTGAGGAAAATGGTTACAGAAAGCTGGACTGTTCCTGTCTAACAATGAAGCTGTTAAAAGTGCCTGTGATTTACACAGGCAATTTCAGAAACCAACACTTCTAGGAGCCCTGGAACAAGCCTCTCCAGGCCTTTCTCCAGGCGATGATTTAAACCCCTATTCTAGACTTGCTGTTGTAGAAAGAATGAAAATGTATCATGTGCCCTGTGACCTTGAATACATACATTTATTGTCAAGAATTTGCTGAATTCCAAGTGCCTAGAATTTTTAATGGAAAAAGCACCATCTTATCAATTAAGAAAGTTCAACAGTATTCATTTTGTTTATAGGGGACCTATTTATCCTCCTTTGACTCAATTTCCCAGTGACAGTGGATATTAACTGTCGGCATTTTAGAGTCACCGGGGTCAGGGGGCGGTTTCGTGCTGAAGGACTGTGATATTTACTGAGAGCAGAATTCTCGGCATTCCACCGTGCCGATGCAAAGCAAGGTGGCCCCCAGCTTTGTCAGAAGCAAACATCTTCGGTGAACATACCCCAGGGCACAGGCGGCAGGGCTCAACCCTGAGCAAGACTGTCAAATCAAAGAGTTCTTATCTTTGTAAATCAGCCAAGGATGCACTCTGTCTCCACAAGCCCCGGGAACACACACACACCTACCCCTAAAGACCTATTCAAGGCTGTGTGGAAAAGCTGACAGAGAATCAAACAAATTAACTGAAGAAAATGTGAATGGGAGACGATTTATTTGGAGATGTCTTTGGCTTTGAAGGAAACCCTGGCGTTTCATCAGTAGGATACATCCCTATCTCTGCACCCACCAGCTGTTGTATAAACACCAAAGAAAGGCAGAGCAGGAAGGGTTCGCCAAGCCATAAATTAAATCTCCAGCTCTTCTTCTCCACCCACTTACTCATTTCACCCTTCACCCCTTCAGGATAAACTAAGAAGCATAATAACTACCTAATATTAACAATATACATGTGTGTGTGTGTTAGTCTTTCAGTCAGATCAACGCTTTAAGACCCCGTGGACTGTAATTCACCAGGTTCCTCTGTGCACGGGATTCTCCAGGCAAGAACACTGATGTGGGTTGCCATTCCCTTCTCCAGGGGATTTTTCTGACCCAGGGATCGAACCTGGGTCTCCTGCATTGCAGGCAGATTCTTTACCATCTGAGCCACCAGGGAAGCCCTGATATGAACACTGGGGGATGTAAAAATAGAAATGATTTATAGCACGATACTAACCGCTTACAAAAAAACAATCTACAATTGCAAAGGTCTGTCAGAAGATGTAAGTGTGATGGGACTGACATTATTTATTTGTACAGGAACATCAGTCATCCTATGCCAGAGCCCTTTCCCAAGGGACAGTCAGATGAGGGACTGCAAAAAGCAGGGAGGTTTAAGACACTTGAAGGCTTGTTTATTTCACATGCTGAGGCATCCCTGTGAAGTCATGGGGGGAAGAGAGAGCTCCAGGGATGTAATTTTTGAAGAACCATATCCTATCATAAGTTTTCACTCACTAAATATGAGACCTCAGGGCAAGCCAATTTATCTCTCTTGGTCTCAGATGAATTCTTGGTAGAGGGAGGGGAGCTAGCAAGAGCAGCATCTCCTCCCTATATGGTCCTGTGGGGGTCTGTGACGTGTAGGATCATAAAGAGGATGTTGACAGCTGAAAAGCACTTAAAAAGCGAAAGTGCTAGAAACTGAAAGAAACTGAATGAATCCCTGCCTTGACATAAACAAATTGCTTCCCAGGTCTGTTCTGTTCCTTGGTTTTTTGTTTGTTTTAGTTTCATTTGTAAAGTAACCAAAACATCCTTTATTTTTCTCCTTTCCCTTTCCAAGATTATCTGGCCCCCTATGCATAACTGCAGCAGATGTGAGAGGACCAGAGAAGGGGAGATGAAAGAAGAGATCAGTAGCAGTAAGAAGTATTCTCCATCCCCCAAAGAAATTCCAGCTGATTGCCTAATCTGACATGCGCCCACACCCTTGCTTTCAAGAGTAGGAGGCTGTAGTTGTAACAAGTCAAAATACGCAGAGCCTTTCTGGAAGTACCATGGCTTGGGAGCTTTAGAATTTCCCTCTTGACTAACCCCATCAACCACCATTATGGTTTTTGGCATTCCTATTATGCTCATAAGGGTGGATTTTTCTTGTAAGAAAATCACCTCTCTGTTACTATAGCCTAAGAAATGTATCTTCATCCCAGCCTAGAACCTGTACTTCTTTAGGCTAGTCCATCACTTTCTCTTTGTTCTAGCTATTAGATTTCTTCTCTGCTATCTCTACTATCGTCCCTTCATTGTGTTTGCCTCTGATCTCCCCAATAGTTACATACTCCTTGAAAAAGAGTTTGTGCTCTTCTATGTTCCTGTATTTATGTACCTTATGTGATTTCCCCCTCATGCCCCTCTGCTCCACTAAGACCCCACCCCCACTTCTGCTGGTCCTGCCTGAAGCTAGGATACAGAAGATGCTCTGCAGATAGTTACTGAATTAGCATCAATGAAGAAGCCAAGGTTCCTAAGCTTATGCTTCATGCCCAGGTCTATGTCAGATACTGAATAGGTCACACATGACATAAGCATAAGGTGCCATCTAAATCTTTTCCACAGAGAAGTTCTTTAGGCTAAAGTGAAATAATACCAAAGAGACCTAGCTATGTCTGAAGGAATGGGGAACACTGAAAAATATGTCAGTAAGATTACAAATATAAACACAAAGAGACTATTTGAGAGTTTAAAGTTTAAAAAAAAGACATTGCAATGAGTTTATAACATATACATATAACATATGTACACAGAAGTAAAACATGTAACAATAGCATAAAGAGTGAGTGGAAGGGTGGTGATTGGAAGTCTACTGTGACAAGCTTCTTAAATTCTTCATGAAGTGAACACTGCATTTTGAAGACAGATGGCAGTAAGTTAAAGATGTATATAATAATCTCTAATGTAAGAACCAAGAAGCACAACTAAAAAGTCAGCAGAAAGGACACAAAAGAGTACTAAAAATTATTTGGTTTACTTAAAAGACAGAAAGACACTGAGAAACTAAGAGGAAAAAAAATAACGAATGGCAACGACACCAAGATACACAAATACAAACGTTAATTAAATGCACATACAGTAATTAAAAGTAAATGGACTAGACATACCAATTAAAAGGTTGATATTATCAGCTTGGATAAAAAAGCTTGGGGCAACTACATATTGTTTATAAGAAACAAGCTATAAAGAAAGGTAGACAAAATAGGGAAATACATACTGCTGCAAATACTAAGGGTAAGAAAACTGTTATGGTCAAAATATGACATGATTAAAGGTAGATTTAACAAAAGATATGCCAGATTTCTAAAAACTATAAAACATTTCTGAGTGAAGTTAAAGAATATCTAAACAAACAGAAAGATAGACTATATGCATAGGTGGGACAAATTAATATTGCCTAGAAGTCAATTACCTCCAAACTGATTTATTGATTTACATAATTATAATCAGTATCCCAGCAAGATTTTTTGTGGACATTAAAAGCTAGTTTTGAAGGATACATAAAATTATATAGAAAAGTAAAGGTGCTAGAATAGTCAGAATATCTTGAGAAAGAACAAAGTTGAAACACTTGCTTTTCCTGATTTCATAACTTATTAGTTGCTATGTTTTGGTATTAATTGGTGAAATGGATCAAGAAGCAATGAGAGAGAATAAAAGGTCCCTAAGTAGCCCCACATATATTATAAAGAACAAATTTATGATTGAGCGTTAAAGCAATCCGCCTGTGCTAAAATAATTTTGTATCACATGAAAAAAGAAATAAATCCAATACCTCTTTCACAACATATGCAAAAACTTGCTAAGATTGATCATTGACTTAAATGTAAAGCTTAAAATTCTAAAGCTTTCATAGGGAAATGTCGTTGAGTATGTTTATGACCATGGAATAGGCATGATTTCTTAAAGAAGATACAGAATGCACTTAGAGAAAAAGGAAGAAAATGATGAATCACACTTCATCAAATTATAACATTTCTGTTCACGGAAAGAAAATAGTCATGGGATGAAAAAACAACAATAAAAAGACGGTAAGTGACTGTGTAGAAATACGAGCATAGACTGTAGAACCCACTACAAAGGTCAAACAAATTTAAATCAGATCTACACAACTGGAAAACCTAAGGACAGATGTGTCTAATTTTGTATTAAATTTTGACCCAGCTTAATTATATCTATTTGACCCAGTTCAATTATATTCCATCACTGACTTCAAAAAGAATATCCAACACTCGAAGCCGAGGTGCCACATGCATTTAAGCTGTTGCTACAGGCTGTTCAGCTTGCCTTCCTCCCTTCACTGCTGACTCCCCCCTTAACTCTTTGCAATCCAACCTCTGTATTTAAAGCAATAAATCCTGGATCTGTTAGGCAGCTAACTGCCCAACTCATCATCCCCTTTTCAAGCTTTCTTGACTACTCTCAGCATCTGAATCTATTTACATTCCCTCCTTCTTGAAAGTTTGTGTCTCCTGGCTGCCTGATCTAGCCTGTTCTATTCTGTTTCTTCACATGGCCAGCATCTGTTACTTGGGCTCATTTGGTCTCTTAGCTCAACACAAGCTGATGGCTGGGTCATCAAACTGGGTGGGGCCCAAGCCCTGCCATCAGGAATCTCAATTAAGTTGCCCTGTTTCTCCCTCAATGTAGCCTCTCTCCTACTCAAGCTCCCTTTAAACACAAGCATGCCTGAAGTTGTCATCCACTCAGCTCCTGTCTTCTGTAGTTTTCCTTCGGGGATTTCAACTATTGTCTTTGGAAAAGTCTTCTGAAAGTGAAGGTGTTAGTCGCTCATTCATGTCCGATCTTTGGGAGCCCACGGACTGTATGTAGCCCACCAGGCATCTCTGTCCATGGAATTCCCCAGGCAAGAATGCTGGAGTGGGTAGCCTTTCCCTTCTCCAGGGGACCTTCCCAATCCAGAGAACGAACCCAGGTCTTCTAGGTCTTCGGAAAAAAATATGCATTAAGTCCATTCCAAATGCCACCTTTGCAAGAAAACTTTTCTAATTCCTCCTGAGGTCATCCATTTCTTGAAACTAGAAGCTTCTCCCTCTATTCCCAGGTCACACTATACCTCTTCTAAGCCCCTTATTTTATTTTGTCTTTGAACTGTCTGCCTATATTGTCCTCCACACCAGCCTGGGGCTTCATCAGGCAATGGCTGCTCTTGTTTAGTTCCATCTCCCTGATGTCACCAGGCTTACACGGATGCTCATGACCATACTCAACATACCATTGCCATAATGAGCTGAAATCTACATGCTCAAGGAAAAATCATGACCTCAGCCCATCTTCCCCTCCCTTCCAGTCTGTCATCCTTCTTTCTTGAAAGCCAGCTTTAGGAAATAAGATTTGAAGAATCAACAAATGAAAATAATTTTTTTTTCATGAGACATCTCATCTCCCTCTCTAATTAGGCAGAAAATGATGGCTGTATTACTTCCTGGAAGCTGCCTATGATGAGCACTCAAGGGAATCGAAGCAAAAGGAAGAAGAAGGCCAAAGACAACTGTACCCCCACCTCAATTCCCCAATCATTCCCTGTGTGACTTCAGCCCAGTGACTCATCTCCTCAGACTCAGTGAAATAATGTTAATCTTCTCTTTGGTAGTAAGGGGATATAAACAGGATTTTATACATGTCTATAAATTTATAGTTTTATACTTTCCTTACATACTCTAGTTCTAGTAATAGGCCACCAGACATGGAAATCCAGTCTATACTTTGCCTTCCTGAAGAAATTATAGCATATCTATAAATGGAGTTTTGATACTATAAGTCATTACCAAAATTTAAAATATTTAAATGTTTTCTTTGGCCACCATGATCTTTCTTTAAATACCATATTAAGAAAATGGCCAAAGTACAAGACTGAGTAGGTCAGAGTCCTTGGGTTGTAGGAGAGAGGAAGAGAGGCCCCTTTGCTCTGCTGGTGGGGAAGGGGATGCCCTGAGATCTTGCTTCGGAGAACACCAGCTGAAAACTACTGCTTTAAATTCCTGTAGATTTTACTTTTATCCCTTTAAAGTTTTCATATTAGACTTGACAAAGAACTCAATATTATTCTTTGTGGAAGCATGGGAAGGCCACAGTTCAAGAACAGCTACATAGGCAAATGCGGCCACTGAATTCTGGGTGACATTGTAAGAAGCATGCACACACGCATGTGGAATTTAGAACTTCCAAAAGAGTAAAGCATGGAACTCCCTTTCATGAGTTGTACGAGAACGCTGTTTTACCACTATTTTGGCCTTTGTGCATGCTGAATGAAACAGTGTAAAATACATACGACAAGAAGTGGAAAGGACCAATTAAAGATGCAAGTAGTAAAATTAGGGTGTTGGAATAATAGGTAGTTCATTCTGCAACAATTTTTAAAATTATTAATAAATCTTCCTGTAATAATAAAGATATGTATATTATAGAAGAGCAGCAAAAGTCACACCAGTAAAAAAAAAAAAAAAGAAAACCCATTCTTTGAGTTCCCAGCTGCCCTCCTTACTAAACCGAACCAAACCCAGCACAGCTCAACCAAACCCAAACAAACCCAGCCAAAACCAACTAAATCCAACCAAATTTAACCAAGCCCAAACAAATCCAGCCAAACCAAATTAAGTTCAGCCAAACCCAGACAAGCTCAGCCAAATACAACCAAACCCAGACAAACCCAGCTAAACTCAACCAAAACCAACCACACCCAATCAAATCCAGCCAAACTTAGCAAAATAACAAGAACAACAACAAACTGAGTTAAATTACAAGTGAGATCTCTTTAATTGAATATAATTTGCATTAAAATTTTTTTTCAGAATGTATGAGTTTGGGGAATACTTTTCCTTTTTAAGTAGGTATTTAGGCATAACAAAGATTTTAAAAAGATACCTCCAGAGAGCTTTCGTAGTTTGGTTTGCTGTATCTTAGAAAGTTATTCTAGCGTTTTCTTAGAAAATCTCTATTAGAAGGTTTAATATATATGTAAGGAAGTTTCAACTTATTTTTAATATGAATAAAATACTTTAAACTATAGTTTAAACTATAGTTTAAAGCAGATTAAGGTTTGCAACAGATGGTGACTACTGGGACAAAGGACATTTAACTGTGTTTGGTATTGTGGAATTGCAATTCAAAAGGAGGAGAACACAAGAGTAAGTATAGACACATGAGATCAGTTGCTTAAAATGAATGTGTCACTCATTAATAAACATATTCAAACAATGAACAATATAAGAAAGAATCTCTGTATGTATCCAGTCATGATTCATAAGCCGTTTTCCCTAATTTAAAGTTTTTGATTTAAAAAAAACCTTTCAAATGAAAGCTGCATCTCAAAATTCTGAAACAGTTCAGTATTATCAAATAATACACAAAGAACAGACAGAGATTACTCAAAACTACAAAACCTCTAAGTCTCACGTCTGGTATCTATCAATTTTCTTTTACATCTAGTGATATTTGTTTTATATTAATCTGTGTAAATTACTATGTATACCATTTTCTTTGGATTATGACATAATAATTCATGAAAATTATTAGGAAAATACATGATGATGACTGATGTTAGGCCTACAATAACTGATTGCTTCTAAAATCAAAGAAAAGCATGAGCATATTAGATGTTCTTTTAAAAAAAATTTATTAATTAATTAATTTTACTTTACAATATTGTATTGGTTTTGCCATACATTGACTTGAATCCACCACAGTTTAAAATAATAATATATGAAAAGAAAGAAGGAAGTGGTCTTTGAAGACTCAGAGAAATGCAGAGAGACATTTGGATGTGGTTTAAGTATTACCTAACAATCTTTATAACTCCCCTATCAACAAACTATAAAGAAAGTGAAGAGATCTCATCATAATCTTTTTAATTTTGGGAACTTACTTTCAAAATCCAGGAAAAAATGTGGGTAGTTTTCAATTTCCCTGGTAAGGACTTTGAGCAGGTTTCCCATCCCAGCAAGCCTAGAAGAGGAAACACAAAACCAAACACCATTAGCAGTATAAAACACATACTTCTTAAAAGGTTAGATATTTTTTAATGATTTGCATACATACCACTGAACCCCTATAACTACATCAGAAGACCTAAGAGAAAGTATTTTTATACCAGGTGACAAGTGATAAGTTAGCAATTAGTTATTGTTCAAATAATTGGGTAATGGTCATAGGAGGCAGAGTTCAGGTGTATTCTAGAAATCTTTTTTCCCCTTTCCCTTTCACTAATCCCCAGAATCCTTACAGTTAATATTTTATCCTTGCTTTATTTCTGTTCCATTGGTGTGGGAACATACCATGTCAATGGACAAGCAGAACAGTGAGGGCATTATTAAATTACTTATCCAGAAAGGTGAATTTCTCAAAGTTCCCAAGGAAAAGAGTTTAGAGAACAGATTTACACTCCTAGGAATCCCTTTTAGCCTATACAAGAGGTCCTGTTTCCCAGATAAGTCAGAGGTTCCTGCGATTTAACATTTCAATAGTTATGAGATTAGCACTTCATGAAGTTTAAAAATGAAAAGGTATAACATCCAAAAAGTTATTCTCAATGAAACTGCAGCCTGAGGCATTCGCAACAGTGAATCCAACCTACAGAGAAATACAAATCTGTGACATATCTGCAACCCCAACCTGAAAGAACAGGGAAAATGTAGTTATTATTGATGACAGCGGATGAGAGGGTTGGACGGCATCATTGACTCAGTGGACATGAGTTTGAGCAAACTCCGGGAGATGGTGAAGGGAAGGGAAGCCTGGTGTGCTGCAGTCCATGGGGTCACAGAGTCAGACACGACTTAGCGACTAAACTTAACTGATTTAAATAAATAGCAACATGTCTACTGCTCTCAGCTCTAGACAGTAAACCTTCTTCTTCTTCAGGAGGCCATTGTGCCTTCATTCATTCTACACGTATTTATGGAGCTGCGATCTGAAGCTGGGTGCTGAAGTCATTCCTCTAACTCGTGACTCAGATACCTCAGCTTATGGGGGATCAACTTTAAAAATCACTGGATGAGGATAATGAAGCTCAGGACTGTAATTTTCTATGCATATGGCTCCTGATACTGTTATGTTGCTGTAGGAATTTTTTAAAAAATGCCACTGTAAGAAAGATGTGGTGAATGAAAAATAAACAAAAAGGATGCTATGCATACAAATATATAACAAACAGTTCTCCTGGGTGCAGCAGGTGGTATAATATAGTTTCCATAACCCTCCCTGTGAGAAAATACTCACATCCACTTACAGATATCACCCAAGGTCACTCATGTCACTAATGTGAAGCTAGAAGAACTTAGGGAGGACTGCTTGCAATCCTACCTGTTTCCTGTTAGCTCTGTTATCCAAGGCAAGGCACTGACTCTCTAAGCCTGTTTTCTCATCTATAAAAAGAGTTTTTGAAATGTATCTATTTCATCAATTCATGGCTATTAATGAGATTAAAGATATAAAATGCCTAGCACAGTACTTCTAAGAAGTGCTCAAGAAACAATATGTGATAATTACCACTGTCATCATTATGATGATTATCTTAATGCCTTCAAATACTTACTCAGAATTCTATGGAAGACAAATCAGAGAGGTGTTATGTGGCTCTAGAGAAGAGAATTAGAACCAATGAGGGAATAACGAGGAAGATCTTCATTCAATGTCGTGAAAACATTTCTCACCGCTAGGGTTGTCAGACTATTGGGTGGTGACTATTTGCCCTGTGAAATAGTGAGTTTCCTGTCACTGGTGGTGGTGAAGTAGAAATTAAAAATATTGTGAAAATGAGTTGGGCAGAAGATTGGGATATATACTTCTTTGACCTTGCCGATCTTGAAGTATATGAATATTTGAGCATGCGTGCGTGTGTGCTAAGTCGCTTCAGTTATGTCCGTCTCTGTGCAGCTCTATGGACTGTAACCCGCAAGCTCCTCTGTCCATGGGATTCTCCAGGCAAGACTACTGGAGAGGGTTGCCATGTCCTCCTCCAGGGGATCTTCCCAACCCAGGGATCGAACCTGTGTCTCTTGCATTATCACTAGTGCCACCTGGGCATGTGTGCACAAGTACACAGATACAATTTGAGGCAAACACCATGCTCCTCTTGTCCAAAAGAATCTTCCCTCTTTTATATTCTTTCTGTCATTGTTTTTTTTTTTTTCCTCCCTTGCCTTGATTTGTGTTTCCTTTTAAGATATTTTTTGAGCAAATCCCTGTGTGAGACAGGTTCTGCCAAATTAAAATTCACAACTAGTGTAGTCCATCCTTGTCACTGGGCAATATTCACAAACCCTCCTGGGTCTCCAGGAAACAATGTGTTTCCAATTTAATGAATAATTCCAACTCAGACCCCAAGGCAAATTTTGCAGGAAGATGATTCTACTGTTTAGTAGCAACCCCAACTTTCATATAAAATGCCTTAATGGAAGTTAAATATTCTTAATTTCCCTAGTTTTGTCCCTCTTGTGTCACAAGAGACCTGAACGAGTTTAGCTTCCTCCTAAAAGTCTGCCTTGTGTAGGATTTTACTGTCAGAGTTCCTGGGTGGGAAATACGTTAAGCCTTTAAAATTAGTAACAGACTGAAACACGCATGGAAATACATCCAAATATTAGCCGGCTGCAGAGTGCTATCTGTTCAGAAGGTTACTTAGTCTGGTTGGCTGATGTGGTCAAATATCCTGAGACGTGATCCTAACAACAGCCAGGGTCACTTAACTGGAACTATTCTAGATTTCTAGATGTTGACATCCCAAACAGGAACTGTCTGGAATGATAAAATTGTGGGAACTTATGTAGCGTTATGGAACCTAGAAAACATGCATTTCAATACAAGCTTCTTGAATAGATAAAGAAACAGTTCATCTCCTTCATGGCAAAAAAAAAAAAAAAAAAAAAATTGCTCCCCTCCAAGGGGACAAGAATATACACATTTTATTGAATGCCTACGGTATGCCTGGCACTGTGCTTGGAGCTTTCACATACTTAAATTCACTAAAACCTTATACCAACTCTTTGGGTAGCTACAACTGTCTTCATTTATTGGAAGAAAAAGAGGTTCAGATGGTTAAGTGTATTTCTAAAGACGATAGGAGAATAAAAGATAGAGTCACATTTGAACTTGAGGGTTTGGGATCCCAAAGTCCACATTCTTTTCCCCACAAGAAGGAACGTGGGGCTTCAGACCCCTAGGAGGTCCCTGGTTGAGAACGCTGAGAGTCCATGGTCTGCAGAAAGTGTCTGCAGGATAATACAGTACTGTAGGCCCACGATCCTTTTTCTGGGGACAGTCTACAGTCTGTTAAGATTCCAAAGCAGCCTGTTTCTCACTAGTAATGCTCCATCTACAGGGAAAAACATACTTCTTGAGGAATCCATGCTTTCTTTAGGAAACCATGGGGGGAGGGTAGAGTCTTCCAGAAAAGTTGGCTTCATAGAAGAAGTGAAGTCCACCCAGGCATGAAGGAGCCTGGGAATCTGTAATGGCAGAGAGGAGGTCCCCAGTTGGGGGATGAGGGGTGAGAAGGGAACAGCAGACACAAGTGACTGCTGAAGTCTTCCCCAAACAGAAGGCTTATTCCTCAAGGTTTATTTATTTAATACAATTTTGAAATGGATCTTTACACTTTTTTTTTTCCAAATTAAAGGAGGGCATTTCTCTAGTCTTGGTAGGAGTGTTAACAGTGTCTGTAAAGACAGCCCGCGTGTCTCTGCCAAGGGAGGCTCTCCTGTCTCCGTGGTGATGATTTGGGATGTATACTGGTGTTTTCTGTGACTACTTTCTTGGCTCTCAGCTTAAAACCACTTCCATGGGAGTTGGCTCATAGGCTGCTCAGTAGAAAATGATGACTTTCCTAAAGAAGTCGTTTTCTGCTAACACTTCAGATCCAAAAATGAGAAGAGAAGCAAAACACGCACACAGACACCACACATAGACACACACACACACTCATACATGTGCAATTATTTTTTTGTCCTATTTATAACTCTGCTCTTGTTTGGAAGAAAAAAATAAACAACAGGATTAGCTGTATTCCCAGAGTGTAAAACCAAATAAAATCAACCAGAGGTGATTTTTAAAAAATGAGGCCATCTCTGGTGAGGAAATTTGTTTACTAGAATTAAGACATAGCAGAACGCAAGTGCAGGGCATGGGCATAGCGAATTCTGACCTTTGCCTGTGTGCACCAACATTTCAATGCCCAATTTTCATGATTAAAGAACAAGCACTCAGAAAATTTCTTTTGTAGCTACAACTATTGCAAAGGAGAATTTCTAAGCCAATACCACCTTTCATCAACAAAGAACAGAAAGTGAGAAAAAATAGAGCAATAGCCCTACATGGTTTTATTTGCTACTATTTTTCCTAAGGTTTAAGATGGTAAAGACTCAATGCCTCTACTAGAGGAATGGATTTTCTTAGCATTTTGAGTGAGCCAATCAATACCTTCCAGCATCTACAAATTTTTTAGCATCCCTGGTACAAAAATTTAAGAAATCAAAGACTTAGATTCTTTTATCTATAACTCTGTATTTTGGAGATTAAGAAGTTCTGCTGAGCCTAATATTTTTCTGTAACATAGTTGTTAGCATATAGTGAAAGTGAAAGTGTTAGCTGCTCAGTCATGTCTGACTCTTTGTGACCCCATGACCTGTAGGCCACCACGTGCCTCTCTCCATGGGATTCTCCAAGCAAGAATACTGGAGTGAGTTGCCATGTCCTCCTCCAGGGGATCTTCCCAACCAGGGGATAAAACCCAAGTCTCCTGCATTATAGGCAGATTCTTTACCAGTCTGAACTACTACAAGCCCCAGACAAATCATGAATACACAATGACATGTATTTATATAACATCGTATCTTTGTCAAAGATGTTTCTGGACTCATTTATCCTCAACATGAGCATGTGTCAAAGGCAGGGAAGGTGATATTGGACCCATTTTACAGATGAGAACTTGTGGATCAGGTATAATAAATGTCCTTTTCAAAGTCATCCAGATGGAAGTCCCAAATGTCATCAGAACACATTCCACATTAGAACTGGGGCCATCTTTTTAAAGCTCTTGTTTTACGAAACAGCACTTGCCCCAGGAAATTAGTTCAAAGAAGGGTTCCGAAGAGAGGTGTCCTGACTGTCAATCTCTTGCTCTGTCCACTAATGCAAAAAGTAAATGGGACATTAAGTTCATTTTCTGAAAGACATTGAAATATAAGGTGCAGTGTGTTGCTGCCCCTGGAGAGTTTCTGTTCCATAGCAGAAGGGTCTCCCCAGAACATGCTAAACAGCTACTAAACGAGGACATTTTCATTGGTGATTCATTGCACTGGACATACTTCTCTCCTTCCTTGTCTAGATTATCCTAATTCAGACCCCCAGCAGAGCTTGTCTGCCTCCTACAGAGAGCCCCCAGACTGATCCTCTTAATTCCAGTCTTGTCTCTCCTCCATTCATTTCCAGCTTTCTAAACACAAATCTGACAATGTTCCTTCCTTACTTAATATACTCCCAAGACTCTGCAGGACCCGCTGGATACAAGGCATGCAAATGGGTGCACTGGGTCAGAAAACCTGGCCCCCAGCCTCTGCCGGCTCCCCTGTCTCCTCTCTTCCTCTGGGCCAGTGGGCCCAGCACTCATCACACCCTGCACTTCTCAAAAGCAGCCTACTTTTGTCGCCTCAGGGCCCTTGCCCACATTGCTCCTTCTGTTTACAATTAGAATGACAGCTAACATTTTTAAATGATCTGCAGGCCATAGCAATGAGAGCTTTTCATGTATTATCATATTTTAATTTTCACAACCACCATATGAGGAAGCAACTGTTGCCATCCCAACATTAGAGATACAGAAATAATCTTGGGGATTTAAAAAGTTTCTCAAGCCCCAAAGTCATAGAGCTGAGTCTGGACTCCAATTTCATCTGACCTCTAAGCACTGGCCCTCGACCACTGCCTCCCCGGAATTTCCTTTCAAGTATGAGTTCGGAAATTAGGGCCTTCAGAAGGAACCCCCTAAGTCTTCCCTCCTCTTCGACTCCAGCTCAAAGGAAACAAAACCCACTCCCTTGGGTGAGCTCTCCTCTTTGCCCACCTAACATGCTGTTTTTACTGTCACACGGCCTACAGTGTGGACGGCAATTACATACTTTCTCCCCAGCTCTGAATGTAAGGCCTGCTTGGGCAGGGCTGGTTTTACACCTCTTTGTATGTCCAGCACTTAGCACCAGGGATCAACACACAGTTATCACTGGCAAAGAAATCCTTAAGATTGTCCTGTCCAGTGATTCCAAAGCAAAATGAGGAATAAAGGCTATGGCATGAATCTTGCAGAAAGCTGAAGTTATGCAAACAACTCTAGGCTACTGTGTTTTAATTTACTTTATAAGATGATAGAGATAGTTACATCCTAAATCCCCAATGTTTATTTTGAAATTTTACAGGTTTATGAAATTCTAAAGACTAGAGGTCATTAACCTGGTCAATTACTTGGCCCAGCTGGGGAGCTGAGCTGCTGGTCTCTGCTCTGAGGCTGGTACCTCCAGAGTCATCCTGCGACCTGACTTACTTAGTTTTACCAGAAGTCGGACCTCCTAACTCCAACGGGGCCCCAAGATTTCCCCACCACAGTGGTGGAAAGAAGTCCAGTTCTGGCTTTCGGAGTGTTTCTGGTAACTGGATGTGATTTTAGGAGGGCTATTAAGACAATCTGCTCTTCAACCTGATCAATGAGGCTCACAGTTGGCAAAATCTTGACAACAGCCAGAGTGGCAGCTGATGCCAGCAACAGAAGAGGCCTGCAGGCTCCCCACACCAACCCCCAAAAGTGAGTGACCCCTCTGGCTTGTCTCCCGTGAACCATCCAGGGAGCCATCATAGAGGGGAGAGTACAACCCCGATACATCAACTATTCACACAACTCGGGGATACTTTCTCCTAGTGATCACACAACCCCATCACACACCATTTATACTCCTTGACTATTTTGAATGATAAGCAAAACTGGTTGACCATCAGCCTATACTATATCAGATACAAAATAGGTGGCTTAAAAAACTACTTCTCAACCAAGGGAAAGGTACATTTCCTAAATGTTAGAAGCACCTGTTTTTCTGGGAGGGAAAAATGTACCAATGGAATGCATGGAAGTAGTTCAGCCTATAAATTCCAGGAGCCTGAATCTGCTAAACCAGGTTCGCGATTTTAGATAGCTGGGCTGGGCTGGAATTCCCCGCCCCAGCTGCCACTTCTGCAATGAATTCGTAACGTTTTCTGTTCCATTGCCGAATGTGGTGCCAAGAATCCAACAGATGATTTCATTCCGAGATGAAGGAGGGAAACTAGAGTGAGTCTATTAAGCACTTTCATCTGACAATAAAAATGAGTTAATGGCTAAAATGTGTTTTTGAAACGTTTTAACACCACAAGTAATGGCACTCAAATGGGAAAATGCCTTGAATATTCTCATCCATCATTAATACCATGGTGTCCCTCAAAAGGGCTGGGCATTCCCAGCAGAATATAAGCTGCTAGAGTTGAGTTGAAAGGCAATCCATGGGAATTCTCCAAAAAAATACCCAGAGACCATTACGGAGCTGAACGATTAAGCGCAGGTTTAAAACAGTCCTTTCAATATCTGAGTTCAGTTTTTTAAAATAGACTATTACCTCATCAGAGCTAATTTCCCCATAAACATCAATATTACAGCAGCAAAACGTCTCCAAGAAATGAGGGCAAAATTAGATTCTTTTTTAGGGAATGAAAGTCAATGTGTTCCCCTCTGCCCCAATTTCCAGTACTAGTGAATATGGAAACAATCAACCTGCTTCATTATGGACCGGCCCACCACTGGGGCATCATTAGTGAATTTGTTCCCTTCCACTTGTGAAATCAAGAACCTGGTGATGGGGAGAGTGCTTGATGAGCTTGCCCCTTTGCTAGAAAGAAGGCTGACAGTCGTAGCCCACTCAGTAGTAGTAGTGTTAGTTGTTTAGTTGTGTCCGACTCTTTGCAACCCCAAAGACTGTAGCCCGCCAGGCTTCTCTGCCCACTGGATTCTCCAGGCAAGAATACTGGAGGGGGTTGCCATTTCCTTCTCTAGGGGATCTTCCTGATCCAGGGATCAGATGTGGGTCTCCTGGATTGCAGGCAGATTCGTTACCATCTAAATCACCAGGGAAGCCCACCCAGGTCACTTCCCAATTTCAAAGGGAGAGTGACCCCTGCGGCAGCCCAGGAGGGCCCTGAGCTCCAGTCTTGGAAATGCCGTCCATGTACTGAGTGGTGCTGGGAAAGCTATTTATTCCCTTTCTCAGATGGCTTCGCTTCAGTTCTAGAACCCAAAAGGGAACTCGGGGAAGTTGCCCAAAGTTTGGGCTGCTCTAACGGGCAAATGATTTAGATTAAACAGACTTGAGTTTCTCTTGGATTACAGATCTCCTTTTCCCAGAATTGCTTCTCGGGTACTTAAACCGACAGAAGCCAGGCTCCTGCTGCTCACAGCTGGGGCTGAGGACAAGTCTTGCCCTGTGCGCCGTTGGCCAAGCCCTCCTCCCTGAGATGCTGGAGGACCTCCTTGCGCCCCCTCATCTCTGAGTAGTCCTTCTGCAGTCTCCACTTGCTCCATCTAACCTTTCAGTGTCTGTCTCCAACGATCGTTCTTCACACCTTTTCTCCTGCTCCCAGGTGAGATCCCCTGGACTGTGATTTTCATTCATAAGCAGCAGACTTCTCAACCTGTAGCCCCAAGCTGGACCTCCCTCCTCAACTCCAGGCCAGTAACTCTAAGGGAATTTCCTGCAAGCATAGCAGTTTGGGGAAGGCCCTGATATCCTTAAGTTCTGCTCTTCCCAAATGTCCTCCTCCTTCCTTGTTCAAAGAAAGACCTCATTGCCTAACGAATTATGAGCCAACAACGCGAGTGTCCCTGAGATTTCTGCATCCTCTGCCCGCCTTAAATCCAGTCTCTCAGCAAACTCTATCCAGGAACATTCCACATTGACCTGAGCCCTGACGCTTCTCTAAGCCCTTCTCCTGGTGCAATCTCTCTCCATCATCTTTGGTCACTATCTCAGGCTCTCTCTTGTCTTCCCCCAACCCAACACCGGATATCCCAAGCACCTTGGATTACACAGCAGACTCTGTGCCCATTACAGGAAATGTCCTGTGTAAAATGCACACTGCTGAACTAAATCTCTTCTATTTCTGCAATCTCACAATCTAGCCTAAAAAAAAAAAAAAAAAAAAAAGGCTTTCCCCCCCAGTCCCAGTGTGGCTGGCTCTCACTCCGTAGGCAGCTGGTCCACACAGTTGTGCCGGAGATCTCTTTGCCTCCATACTTCACTGTCAGGTAGTAAAACATGACCTCTCAGATCAGGGCACCATCAGGCATGGTGCTCATAGATGGGGGTCCCTCTGGGAAATGAAAGCCCCCTGAAGAGTCCCACCCCTCCCAGAGTCAGGGACTGACTGATTCGTAAGTCTAGGGTTTCAGACTCTGAACTTTTTAAATGGAGGTTGACCTGTGCACCAAAGGAGACTTTGGAGTTGACTCGAATGTCAAAGCATTAGGGGTATTACCTCCCAGTTCAAATTTATTGAGGGGTTTTAATAGTTTGTAGTGTTGCTCAGTCGTGTCCAACTCTTTGCCACCCCATGGACTACATAGCCCACCAGGCTCCTCTGTCCATGGGATTTTCCAGGCAAGAATATTGGGGTGGGTTGCCATTTCCTCCTCCGGGGAGCTCCCCAGAGATCGAACCCAGGTCTCCTGTGTCTCCTGCATTGCTATTCACTATTCACTGAGCCGTCAGGGAAGCCCTCAGTTGGGGGGAGAGGATGTCAAAAATTACAGAAGTGCCAACAAGTCAATAAAAGCCATTTCATATACTGAAAACCTGAAGAATTGGAAGCCAAGGAAGGGCTGGTGGGATCCATCACATCTCAAGCTCATCCTAAGGGCGGAAAACCTCCTTTGAAATCTCAGAGGCTAGAGGGGCTCTGCTTTGGTCTCCAGTTTCTGAAAGGAGCAAGTGCCTTGATTTCACAGTACCCTTCATTGCAAACCAAAGTAAAGTTTTAAAATAAAATCCTTCGTTTGAACCCCAAGCAAGGGGTGAAGACCATCACTATGAGCTGGGACTGGAAAGGTGGGGTGGGGTAGGAGTGGGGTGTGCTGAGTTCCCGAAGACAGACCCTCTCCTACAGGGAGCTGCTTCTCAAGGTGATACCCTGGCCTGGAGGGATACCGGGTAGCTGGTGAAAGGAGAAAAGCACTTTTGGTGTAAGCACTTCCCATGGTGACTGTCAGAGTTAGATGGGTGCAATTTTTCACCTGGTACTGAAACCTGATCTGAAAAGCTCTTTCAAGTTTCAGCTCCTCGAACATTCTATTTGTCACATCAGAACATAGACGGTGCCCACAGCTCTGGCCTCGTTCTTGCTTCTGTTTTTTTGGCTCATGTTGCTTCCTTTGCCTGTTAACAGTCTTCCCCTCCCCTCTGCCTGTGGAGGTCCTATCTTTCAAGGCCCAAATCAAACATTTCCTCCCAGAAACCTCCTCCCTGACCTCCTGGCCTTGCTGTGAATTCTTTCAAGGGCTGTGTCTTCTTCATCTTCAGAATGTTACCCCACTCTTCCCAGTCCACTCCTCTCCCCCTTCACCCCTCCCCACCCAAACTCCAAGCAGGGGTCGGGCACACAGCCTGTGCACTAATGGCTATTGAAACAGAATGGGAGTTTCCGTAAGGAGTCACTGCATGTCTACAACCATATGACTGTCAGCTGCACACGAGACCAACAGAGGAATTATTGTTCAGTCGCTCAGCCGTGACTGACTCTTTGTGACCCCACGGACTGCAGCAGCACGCCAGGGTTCCCTGTCCTTCAATTTCCTGGAGCTTGCTCAAACTCAAGTCCATTGAGTCAACGATGCCATCCAACCATCTCATCCTCTGTCATCCCCTTCTCAAACAGTAAAGGATCTGTCTACAATGCAGGAGACCTGGGTTCAACCCCTGGGTCAGGAAGATCCCCTGGAGAAGGAAATGGCAACCCACTCCAGTATTCTTGCCTGGAGAATCCCATGGACTGAGGAGCCCGGCAGGCTTCAGTCCATAAGGTCCACGGGGTCGCAAAGGGTCGGACAAGACTAGGTGACTAACAGAGGAATAGGTAGGAGAAAATAAGCATTTCCCAAAACAGAGATATTATGGGGGGCTCGACTCTGTTGTCTTATGATCACAGATGACTTCCAGAATCTGATGAAAAGAAGCCTTCTTAGAAAAATGCACCTATGCTCAGACCTACATGTTTCTTCACATGATTCCAGGAAGTACAGCACACATACTGACACTCAAGAGTAGAAATCTCTTATTTATTTTAAAATCGCCAATTCCATCCTCTAGGCGGCCAGGCCAGAAGACAGTTCCAAGTGCATGGACAGTGGACCATGCTGAAAAAGAAAAGGAGTCTTTTAGTGGCAACCGAACAGACTGGAGACTTTGGGCAAGTCTTGTACTCTTCTGTTTTGGGGGGGATCTCTTTTGTTTGCTTATTTTAAAAATATGTGTTTATTTAGGCTGCACCAGGTTTTCAGTGCTGCATGAGTGCCCTAGTTTCCCTGACCAAGGGATTGAACCTGGGCCCCCCTGCATTGGGAGCGTAGAGTCTTAGCCACTGGACCACCAAGGAAGTCCTAGGTCTTCGACTCTTTTGAATCTGAGCTTTTCTCACCTGTAAAATGCACATCGTAATAGTTCCCAAACTGCCGTTATTGAGTTAGATACTGTACAGAAAGCAACGAGGAAAGCATCCGGCATGCAGCTAGCCTCCAGCAACAAATGGTCGTTTTCTGCACCTCCTGTCTAGCATATGAAAAAAACTGCAACCACAATGCAAACAAGTCATTTCTCTTTTAGCCATAAATTCTGCACGGCTGCTTTGGAGGGAGGGAAGAAAGCGCCTGAGACCACCGCCTCGGCAAGGAGGTGAGGCGGGCGCTGCGCGGCGGCTGCGGGCGCGCTCGCGTGGCGATTAATCATACAAGAGCCCATTTATGACAAACACTGGTCACTCCCTTTGCATGACAAGGCCTATGGGTCCACAGAGGCCCATTATCCAAAAAAAAAAAAAAAAAAATCCAGAGCATTGTGGGCGACGCGGGCGAAGCCGAGTGCACACACACAAGCGGACATTGTGAGGCTGTTTGCACAACCCCGCGGTGCTCCTCGCGGATTTCCTGCCAAGGAGACATTTCCATCTCGCGGAGGCGGCTGCAGACGTTTGCTCATTCAACATGGCTTCGGACTGCCGGCTGCAAGAGCCGGGGGCGTGGCGCCCTCTGCCGGCCGTCCTTGGAACTGCAGCCGGGGAGGGGCGGAGGATAACGCAAGCCATTCTCAGCATTCCATTCAGCCTCTTCTCTCCTTTCCCTTCTTGAGGACAGCGGTGCAACGGGCATGAACTTTGGGGTCTGGAAAGCCTCTAACATGCGCTGCCTGCAGGCCCTTGGACGAGCCCTGTCACCCCTCAGGTCTTATTTTCCTGGGTGGAAAATTCAGCTCTTACTTGGCTATGCGTGCTGAGTCGGTCGTGTCTCCATCTCTGTGACTCCACGGACCGTAGCCCGCCAAGCTCCTCTGTCCATGGGATTTTCCAAGCAAGAATACTGGAGTGGGTTGCCCTTTCCTCCTCCAGGGGATCAAACCTGTATCTGCTGCATCTCCTGCATTAGCCGGTGGATTCTTTACCACTAGTGCCACCTGGGAAGCCCCATTTGGCCGTGGCAAGCTTGAAAGGATATGACAGATACACTCACCCAGTGTGAAAGAAATACCTGTATTCCCCTTCTCCACCTGTCTCCAGTAGGATGGGTACTGTCATCTGATCTCTGGAACTAGGAAAGGAAATCAAGGGTAACGTCTTAGCTTAAACTGTGGCCAGTGCTCAGATGTGTTCAGAGCATGTGACTTATCTTCCTGATGTGTCGTCTCTTTTTTCAAATTGTTCTCCCTTCCTTGTTTTACAGTGTGTGTTCCGTGTTGGCAAGGACAGCCCCGACATGCAGTATTTTACCCAGCATCTGAAAGGCCCCATCTTCCAGACAGGTTTCTCGAAGGTGGGGGGCAAGCTGGCAGAAACTCTGAGCTAAGTTGTCTTTCCCAAAGATAAAAGACTTCTTAAACTGAGCTGTGATGTTGAGCATAGCAACAAGAATATGAAGTTGAGTTTGAACCCCAGCTCAACTATTTATTGGCTGGGTAGTCTTAATCAATGTATTTAACAACATTGACTTACCCTCCCAGAATTGGAGCTTCAATATGAGTAAAACAGAGATGATTTCAACCTCTTCAGGGCTGGTTTTTAGAAATAATGACACAATATATATAAATGGCCAGATGCATAAATGGTAGTTGCCATAATTCCCCAAGGGGCTCAGTGCTAAAGATTCCACCTACAATGCAGAAGCCATAGGAGACTTGGGTTTGATGCCTGGGTCAGGAAGATAACCTGGAGAAGGAAATAGGAACCCACTCCAGTGTTCTTGCCTGAGAAATCCCATGTACAGAGGAGCCTGGTGGTCTACAGTTCATGGGGTCGCAAAGAGTCGGACACAACTGAAGCGACTGAGAACATTATCACTATCGTTATTTTTCTTGTTTTGGTCACTGGTCTTAGTGCTGCCCTCCTGGCCATGAAGAAGAGTTTCCCTTTCTGACACAACTATTAATATCTGATGGCTTAAAATACCATGTTAGAAGATGTATGTTGATGACTTCCAAATTTATAACTGTCACTTTGACCTTGATCCCCTTGTGCCTGAACTCCAGACTCATTTATCTGATTAACTGCTTGACTTCTAACAGACACCTCACATGTCACACATCCAAAATTAAAGTTTTTATTTTTCCCCTAGGAATCTGCCCCCTCTCCAGTCCTTCTTCTCTCAGTATATGGCATTTCCATGTTTTCAGACATTCATTCTAAAAACATCTGTGTCATCCTTGACACCCCATATCTAAGCTAATAAATCCCATCAGCTTTCCTTTTAGGATACAGCTTGAATTTGAACATCTCTCAGACATGAAGGTGTTATCAGAGTCTTAGACCAGCCCACAAGCCATCCCATCTCTTGCCAGGAGTATCATACTCACTTCTTAAAAGATTTCCCAGCTTCTAACCGCTCATAAAATAGATAGCAAGTGGGAATTTGCTGTGTGATAGAGGAAGCTTTACCCAGTGGTCTGTGAAAACCTACAGGGGTAGGATGTATGGCAGAGGCTAACGCAATATTGTAAAGCAATTATCCTCCCATTAAAATTTTTAAAAAATAATTTTTTTTAAGTTTCAGCATGTTACTTCATCGGAAAAGTCCCTTCAATGGCTTCCTGGTTCACTTAGAATTAAATACACAATTCTCATCATAGTCACCAAGGCCTGAGGTGACATTTCCACAAGGTAGTTCATTGCCTGCAATTCTTCATTCCATTGCTGGCTACTCACTGCTTCTGGCCTCTCCCCTTTTCACTCTTGAACTTATCACATGCGTTTCTGACACAGGAGCTTTGCTAATCTTCAGGCCTAGGATGCTTTCCCCCAATATGTCGGCATGGTTTTTCTTTAGGCCTCTGTTCAGGGCTTACTTTTCAGTAGGGCTCAATCTAATCAACCTCTCCAACATCGTACTTCACCTGATTCCCCACTCACTGTTTTTATTTTTCTTTTAAATCTCTATCACCACTGACATATACCCTCCAGCTCCTAGACGAGGGCCTGACACACAATAGGAACTCCATACCGAGAGTGAATGAATGAAGTCATCGGTTCAGAAACACAAGTCCCATGACCCCTTGGAGCTTCTCCTCCCATAGAACGAACGTTTCTTCTGCTAGGCTCATGGAAGGAGAGGCTCTCAGGTCATCTGTTATTTCGGTCAGACAGTTTTTTCTGTTGTTTGTTTTTTGAACTTTTCATTTTGTGTTTGAACCCCAATTAGGGCTTCCCTGATAGCTCAGTTGGTAAAGAATCTGCCTGTAATGTCGGAGATCCCGGTTCGATTCCTGGGTCAGGAAGATCCCCTGGAGAAGGGATAGGCTACCCACTCCAGTATTCTGGGGCTTTCCTTGTGACTCAGCTGGTAAAGAATCTGCCTGCAATGTGGGAGACCTGGGTTCGATCCCTGGGTTGGGAAGATTCCCTGGAGAAGGGAAAAGCTACCCAACTAACAGTGTTGTGATAGTCTCAACAGGTGAACGGTGAAGGGAGTCAGCCATACGTACACAGGTATCCATTCTCTCCCAGACTCCCTTCCCGCCCAGGCTGCCACACATAACACTGAGCAGAGGTCCCTGTGCTGCGCAAAGTCCTTGTTGTTTCCCGTTTTAACTACCGGAGCGTGTACATTAGGTCTCTTATTTGGATAACAAAAAGGGAGAAGCAGCCATTCCGGGGGGTGCGAAAGTGCGTGGTCAGTGAGCCTGGTCCCAGTGAGGAACGGGATGAACCTCTAAAACAGAAACTGTGTTTTGGGGGAGAAGTAGAGGAAGAGACAGTCAGGAGAATCTGCTGAGGACTGATTACGTAGGAGCTCTGAATCCACAAAGCAGAAGCAAGGACAGTCCTGGGAAGAAATGCAGCTTGATGCCCTGAGTGGGTTAGACGGTTACTGTGTAACCCAGGGCCTGAAGGCCGTGGAAGCTACCGTGACTGTGAAAGTGAAAGTCACTCCGTTGTGTCCGACTCTTTGCGACCCCATGGACTATACTGTCCATGGAATTCTCCAGGCCAGAATACTGGAGTGGGTAGCCCACCCACTGGAGTGATAGAGGGAGTCACTGCCTCTCATCCTAATCTCTTTTCAGCCACGTGTTCGCCACGAGACTCAGAGCTAGAGCTGGGGAGTGGGGGCAGTGGGGGCAGTGGGGAGGGTCGCCACCCCCTTCCCACTGCCTCACTCCCCAGCTCTAGCTCTGAGTCTCATCCTCATGGTCTATAGCCCTCTAGGACTGGCTAGATGACCTGGAAAACTCCTCCTTGCTCCAGCATCCTGAGGTTTTAATGCAATGAGAATGTCCAACAATTTCTAAAAATGTATTCAGGCAACCTAAAGTCACACCAGGAGCTAAGTTAATTAGAAACGGAACGGGACTTCCATTTAAGAAAAAGAACTGAGGTCTTAAGATGGCCGCCGGGCGGCACCGTCCGGACCGAAAAGATGTGCAGTGGGCTGCTCCCTCCTGGCCTAAATGAAAGTGATGTTGAATTGAGTTCTGACGATGATACCACGTTAGAGAGCTCTGAACTTAACTCACAAGAGGGCAGAGAAGATGGGACCTGTAAAAAGACAGAGGCCGCAGACGTTCCTCCAGATGGACCAGACGCTGAAGCAGAGGCAAATGTAAATGCGTATGAAGAGTGTCCGTCTGGGATTCCCTTAAATATGTGAAATAAATTTCAAGAATTGCATAAAAAGCATTCTGAACAGAAAACTTCAGCTTCTAGACCCGAAAAGAAAAAAAGAAAACGCTCCAGAAAAGGTAAATTGAAGAATGAAGAAGAATCTCATAGTGAAGAGTCTTCAAGTGAAACCCAGTGGAAGGAGCTTACCCAGTATTTTGGAGTCAATGAGAGGTTTGACCCACCTGTTAAAAGGAAAAAAGTTGAAAAGTTGGGACTTGAAAAGAGGATAGACCAAGCTGTGGAAGAGTGGAACGTTGAGAAGGCCGAGGAACTCAGCAACCAGCTAGCTACTCGAGAGCTTGGTGTAAAAATTGCCAGAGCTATATGCCTGCCACAACTTAGTGACAGCCAAAAAGGAGGCTGAAAATTCACAGGTTGCACGAAAAAAGAAGAAACTTGCCTGGGGATTTGAAGCAAAGAAGAGATGGGAAACCAAAAGCAACATGGGATATATGTGACTTGCCAGAGTTCTTCAAAACCTTTGAGGCTTCACTCGAGTCTTCAATTGCTCAATTTACTAAAAAAGATTTTCCTGCTTATGTTAACTATGTCAGAAAATTGATGGAAATAGAAAAAATAAGCATAAAATTTGGGAGTTGATTATCAAAAAAAAAAAAAAAAAGAAAGAAAAGAAAAAGAACTGCGTGCTGACTGTTCTTCCACAGAGCCTCCCTGGTCTTGGTCCATGGAGCCCTTTGGATTTCCAGCTATTTGGGAAGGATGGTGGGGACAGCTTCCCAACACTGGAGAATGCCACATGCTATCTGGAAATTGGCCACTGCTTCGGACAGAGAGTGCTTCTAGAGTTTACCTCTGAGAAAAAGCAGTAATTCAGAAATCAGGTAGAATGCCTAAATGACCCAAGAGAAATTCTTCTCAAGTCTTTGTGTATTTCTGAAGCATCAGACACCATGATATATGCAAATGCACTAACTACAACTATGAGTTTCCCTAGTAGCTTGGTGGTAAAGAATTCGCCTGCCAATGCAGGAGATGCAAGTTTGATCCCTGGGTTGGGAAGATGCCCTGGAGAAGGAAATGGCAACCCACTTCAGTATCGTTGCCTGGGAAATCACATGGACAGAGGAGCCTGGTGGGCTACAGTCCATGGGGTCACAAAAGAGTCTTGTACACGACTTAGCGACTAAACAACAACTAATTTTCATGCATAGATAAACTGGTTCCCAAAGTACCTAATAAGGAAATGCTTAGGCAGCTGGGTTTCATCTATCACGTATATTCAAAGGTCTGATGTGATCTTTAATTCAAACTTTTTTCCTTTGAAATTCCAGAAGCAACTGACAACCTGCCAGCCCTTGAAGCCCCAATCAGGTCTCACTGCAATGACGATAATAGTAAAATTGCAACATGAAGGGAGTAGGTAGAGGATAATTTGAAAACACCAAAGCTATGTCCACTGACTTTCAAAAAAATTCCAAGAGATGGTGAAATGATGCTGCTAACTGCCGAGACTCTGGAAGTCTACTTACTTTGCCCAGGAAATGGCAGTTGCAACAAGTAATTAATTATTTCAACATTTCTAGAAATTACCGGTAACACTGAAGATTCTGTGTCGTTGGCAAAACTCTGTTGGTTCTGGTGAGTGATCTCTCCACCTACTTTTCACTTCACATGTGACTTGATTCAGCTGATGCCCACCTCCACCCAATCCAACATCCCTCTTCTCCTTTGTCACAAGCTCCCAAGTTAGACCTGACCTCTTCCTTGTTATGGTCCTAATATATATACTCTGTATATCCTGTAAATATTTCTATCAAAATATAATACTCCTATGTGTCTCCTGAGCTTCCTGAAGGCTGGTGTTAATCAGTGGTGTTAATCCAGCCTCCATACCCAGCACAGTCCTTAATAGAGGACAGGAAAGTTGGCACATGGTCAGGGAAGTAAAGGCACAGACATTTGCTCTTCTTAGAGACTAGAGCTCCACGGGCCATGGTCCCTGCAGTGGGCTGGCAGCAGAGAGCAGCCACGTGTAAAGGTGGCTATAAAGGGCTTCCCCTGATGGTCCAGGGGTTAAGAATTCACCTTCCGATGCGGGGGGTGCAGGTTCAATCCCTGGTCGCAAAGCTATCCCACATGCCGTGAGGCCTGCACACTGCAGCTGGAGAGCCCGTGCCTCCTGGAACCCGTGCTGCACAATAGGAGACGCCCACGTGTGCAACGAAGACCCAGTGCAGCCAGTACAGAGAGGGGGCTACAAAGGCTGGAAGGTTCTAGTGATGACCGGTATCTGGGAAGAGGGTGGAAAACAGGAAAGGACTCCTTTGGCTTGGAAGGACCTGGGAGGGCTTCCTGCAGGAGGGGGCTGTGGAGTGGAAGCACTCAATTGTCAGTGGGCCTTTGATGGCTGCGGAGGTCTGGGGTTGGGAGGATGGGAAGCCCCAAGTCCCCCATAGCTGAAATGACATTCTCTGTGGGTAGAGAAGAGAGGCCTTTGGAGTGACAGCTGTGCAGAGGCCCGGCCGTGAGACCCGTTGGCACATCCATCCTCGGGTTATGACGAAGTGGTGGGACCAGTCTTCCTAGGTGGCATTCAAAGCTGCTACAAAGATGGTTCTCTGCCAAGCAAACTTACGTCCACCACCAGCCTGGGGCCGGTGCTGCTGCTGGCGCCGGTCCGGGGCTGGTCCGGGGCTGGTCCGGGGCAGGGGCCTGCCCTCTGCTCCTCTGCCCCTCTGGGAGCCCTCTTCTAGCACCTTCTCTCAGTCTGGCCATTCTTGTCCACCTGTCTGCCTGTCTTCCTAAAGGATGAATCCTTACAGCACAGGGACCAGGACTGACTCATGTTTGAATCCAAAATAGGCCGTTCAGGGAACACGTATTTCCAAATACATGGAAAACTGAGTGGATGGAAGAAGGTGTGGATGCCAAAGTCCGTATCCAAGGACCTCTCACCGGAGTGCCGGCCATCACCTTAGAGCAAGAGGGAAGGAAAGAGGAGGGGCCAGTGGGACAGGAGGGAAATGTGAGCAAGAAGGAGGAATGAATGAAAGGAAGAAAGGGAAGAAGGGAGAAAAGAAAGAAGAAAGGAAGAGGAGAGGGAGGGAAAATCATTCCTCCCACTTTCACATCTAGTCTAATAAAGACGTAACTGGATTCAGACTCCTGGGGGTCTCATCGTAGGTCTGACATTAAAAGAAAGAAAACTTGAGTCATCAGAAGAGCCAAATACAGCCTCAGTGATGCCCAAATTAACTTCTGAAAAAGACATCTCCTCCCGCAGCTAGGAGGAGTTGGCCAGTGAGTCACTTTCACAAAAGGAGACTCGTGGAGCTGTCTCAGCATCACTGCGAAGCTGAGCTGGGAGAAGTCCAAGGTCAAGGACAGATGTGGCAAAGGAATAGTGTCTCCTCACCAAGTGGGGCTGGAATTGCGCTGTGGGATGCTCTGTGAAATAAAAACTCTGGCAAGGCAAGAAGGCCTGCATTCTGAAGTGGTCCTCAATGCTTTTGGCCTCGGAGCAGGTGGGCTGGCAGTGGGTCCCGTCCCAGGTAAGTCCTGTCCACTACTCTTCATTCATCTTTCCTAATAGGTATCAGTGTGGGCACAGAGGACCCTGAAGACTCCCAAAATGATGTCACTCAACCCCCTGCTTCCCAATCCTCATTCTCGGATAAACATGATTAATTAGCAGCTCCTGACCCTCAATCCTGAACTCAGTGCCATTTTAAGCGCTGCCCACAAATCTCACTTAATTCTCACAATAACTCTCCAATGTAGATAAGTAGTTGGCTTTCAGAGATACTAAATCTATGTATTTCTGCCACAACCAAGAGCTTTTCTTTGGGCAAATGTAAGAGCTTGCAGTTAAGTACTTTCTCCACTAAGGGGCGTGCTCATCTCCCGTTAAAAGTGCCGGTCAGGCTTCCCTGGTAGCTTTAGATGGTAAAGAACCTGCCTGCCAATGCAGGAGACAGGAGACTCAGGTTCTATTCCTGAGTTTAGAAGATCCCCTAGAGAAGGGAATGGCTATCTACTCCAGTATTCTTGCCTGGAGAATTTTGTGGACAGAGGAGCCCGGCAGGCTACAGTCCATGGTGTCACAGAGTCACTACTAAGAGACTAACACTTTTCACAAAAGAAGTTTGTCCTTTTCACAAAATGGACAAAGCAGAGGGATCAGTTTCAACGCCCTGAATATATTCTAAACGTTGCTCCTCTTGGTAATAAAACGGGCTCACATTCACAGCTGTGGCACTCAGTACTCACTGAACACATTAACTGACTTCATTCCTGTTCTCGGTCATTTCAAAAGCATTGGTCTTGACCACTTTGCTGGAAATGGAGCCGTGACATTTGGTGGGAAAGAAAAATGAATAGATTCACCCGTTGGCTTAGTAAGCATCCTCCTTCCCAGCCTCTTCCCCTAAATTTCTCAAATTACCTTTTCCACCCAGGGAAATGTGTCTGGTGGCTGAATCAACTTGACTCCAGTTGCAAAAGGGAAAGAGAGAAAGAAAGAAAGGAAGAAAGAAAGAAAAGAAGGAAGGAAGGGCTGAAATCCTATTCAAGCTGATCAGAATGAATTCTGACTGCTCATTTTCATGCAACATCCGCTTAAAATTATATTGCGGATCTGGAAAATTCTCTGGCAGCGTAAACAGGGAGAGCAGGAGATCCTCCGTTAGTGATCAAGACCCCACCCTGTACGTATAAACAGAGGCAGGAGGTGTGCAGAAGTGGAGTGTTGTTTTCACAAAGGATGCTCCGGCAGGAAACTCAACATACACAGAGGAGTTAGCAGAGTGACTGTGGAACTTCCCTGTTTGGGCTGATCCAGCAAGACCACAATTAAACCAAACAAACAAGCTCACCAAGTTTATCTCCAGATTTCTGTTTAAGCCCAGCCCTGCTCTTGATGACTCAACCATGCACTATCCTGGTTTAAACTTGACCCTGCAGCCGGGGTTCCCAGGCTGGTGTCTGTGGCCACAAATGACTAAATTTGAAAGTTGTGCCCTGCATATGCTCCAGGGCAGCCAGCTCTCACAGACAGATCAAGTATTGTTTAGGCTACTCCTAAATTCCACTTGAAGATAGCAAATTGTTAACTCAAGCACCAGGTCAGGGGCTGCTGCTCCGCAGTTCCTAGCAGCTGAGAACCCAGCTCAACAAAGTAATCCCAGGTCATTTGGTGGAGTAGAGGGCGGAATGTGGGAAGCACAGTGAAGAGACCGCGGAGACACTGGCTTCCCTTTCACTTAGCAGCCTATGGCCTTGGCCACGAATCTGACCCAGGTGGTAAAGAACCCATCTCCCGATGCAGGAGACATAAGAGACACAGCTTCAATCCCTGGGTCGAGAAGATCCCCTGGAGGAGGGTATGGCAACCCACTCCAGTATTCTTGTCTGGAGAATCCCATGGACAGAGGCGCCTGGAGGGTCACAGTCCCTGGGGTTGCACAGAGTTGGACACAGATGAAGTGACTAAGCACGCATGCACGCATGCACTAGATTAAGGATGTGAAGTTCCAGTGTCAAATCTCCCTTTCATCCTGTATATCACAAGTAAATGGTTGTTTCAGGACTGATTGTCTTAAGATAAATGAAACCAGGGGTTTCCCCTTGTACTAGTTTCATATTCATTTTGTTTTAAGGGTGAGTTCATTTATTGACAGCCCCCTCCCCGCCCCCAGCGCCCGCCACCTGGCACAAATCACAGCACGAAAAGTAAGCAGGGATGGCATTCAGTAAGCCCCCCACCTCGGACCAGGTCTTAGGCTGAGGGCTTGTCATACAAGATCTGCATCCTGGAGCCTGGGACAAGAAGGCTACACCATCTTTACTGCTGCCACTTTCCACAACGCCTCCCACTGTCCTGGCCTCAATTTATTCATCTGAAAAAAAGGGTCAGACAGAAGCAAAACCGAGTGATCTCACAGAACCCTCTAAAGACAACTTTTATGAAATTTCCAAGGCAGAGCTCTCTCAATAAATCTTTGTTAAAATAGAAAACCTAGGTGTTTAAATGCAACACTTACTTAAGATAAAACACACACACACAGACAGAAAACAAGCAACCCACTGTGTGCAGCAATTAATCACCGTGACTCACTAATATTTTGTCTGTCACTGACCAGGCCACTAGCATCCCTCAGAACCAACACCAGCAGCTCCCGTTCGTCTCCGACCGTCCCTGCCAGGGTGTGACCCAAAAGATGCCCAGGGCGCACACGGCCAGCGCCCCCTTCCTACCCTCTGCCTGGGGAGCCGGTTGGCATGGTGACGCCTGAGACATTCTTCCCTCGATTCCTCCCTTCCCTTTCACTCTATTATCACTGTGTGAGATCTTGCCCCAGAAGAACAGAGAAATCCTGAGGGTGAGGTCTGATGTCAGGGGAGAACAAGCAAGTCTTTGTCAGGCCGTTCAAGGAGGAGGCCCAGCCTGGGCTCTCTGGCCGCACACAGAGGGGTCTGTGCTCGCCCTGCCCAGAGCCTGGGGGCCCTTCACCGGGGCATCCTGAGCCCTCTTCCTCGCCCGACATCGGAGCCGAGCATAGTGGACGGATTTCCACTTGGCGAGCAGGTATTTCACACCAAAAGGGCTTAAAGCAGAGCTTCCACCCACACTCACTCCAGAGAACCACCCACGAGAAATCCACCCTCTAACTGTTCCTCCCACTCAGCACAGCAGCCCCTTCCCTACTCATCCTTAGTCAGCTCCTCCATCCTTCTCTCTGCCTCCTTTCCACTCCCCCGACCCAGGCTCCCGCCTCCATCTCCTCCTTGCTACCCACTCCTCTCCAGACTCCCGGCTCCTCTGAGAAGCCAGCTGGCTCAAGGAACTCTCCAGCCTCTGGTCTCCTACGAGGCTTCACTTGTTTCGTCAGACAGAAGGAGGTGTCCCACACTCGTGACGTCTCACTGTGTTTATCGTGTTGCTGACTTCAGCAGTGAAACGTCATCATCCAGGCAAAGTTCTGCTTGGGGGTGGTGGGGGCGGGGGGGGGGGTGGATTTCCCCTGGTGGCTCAGACATTGCAAGAATCTGCCTGCAATGTAGGAGACCCCAGTTCGATTCCTGGGTGGGGAAGATCCCTTGAAGAAGGGAATGGCAACCCACTCCAGTATTCTTGCCTGGAGAATTCCATGGACAGAGGAGCCTGACAGGCTATAGAATCCATGGGGTCACAAAGATTCGGACACAACTGAGTGACTTTCATTTTCACTTTTTCACAGGACAAGTTCTGCACGCAGGAGATGCCTAATAAACAGCCATTAAATGACTGAACCCACAGCTCATCCCAGAAACGGAGTTGAATATTGAATTGACGTTTTAGCAAGGAGATCAAACCAGACAGTCCTAAGGGAAATCAACCCTCAATATTCATTTGGAAGGACGGATGCTGAAGCTGAAGCTCCAATATTTTGCCCACCTGATGGGAAGAGCCGACTGCCTGGAAGAGACCCTGATGCTGGGAAAGATTGAGGGTAGAAGGAGAAGGGGGTAACAGAGGATAAGACGGTTGGGTGGCATCATCGACTCAATGGACATGAGTTTGAGCAAATTCCAGGAGACGGTGAGGCACAAGAAAGCCTGTGTGCTGCAGTCCATGGGGTCGCAAAGAGTCGGACACGACTGAGCGACTGAACAATAAATTGCCCCAGAACCCTGGCTAGCAGCAGGGTCACGGCAGAGAGAGCTGACTGGCAGGAAGGGGAGCCCGCAGGGCGCTGATGGCCAAAGCCGCACTCACATGGACCACTCCACAGGACTCCTCTCTCCGCCAGTTTGCAGCCTGCTCCTGCCCCAGGCTTCCTTCCTGCTTTCCAGGTCAGCTGCAGGCTCCCTCCCGGGACTTCTGGGCTGGCAGCTTACAAGTCCCCAGGGAAGAAAGGAAGCCTGCCGTCAGGGCCAAGCCCAGCACTTTAACTTCTCCGGGCTGGAAGACTCAGCTGCAAGGAGGCTGGGGGCCTGGAATGGGGGACAGAACAAGGGAGCAGCTACACTGAGGCTCCCGGCAGAAGGCTGGGAGGACGGGGTGCAGCTGAGCCCTCCATGTACTCTATACTGGCTCAGTGTTCTGGTTCCAGGGCTGGGGGAAGCCCTCCACGAGGAGGTGGGGGCTCTTGTTTCTCACCTTCTATAGCTTTCTGATGGTGATGATGCAAATCGAGTCCTACACAGGGGTCCTGTGGGACTACAGGGGAATTCAAGGACCCTCCTTGGGGACAAGTTCAGAAACAGGAGTTGGACAATCAAGCCCAATACCTCCTAGTGATGATGGAGGAGGGAAGGGGTGTCCAGAGTCAAAAGTGTGTCCATGCCAGGCCTGGACTAGAACCCAAGTGCACCCTGATGTCTGCCCTTCATTCTATCCCTCCTTCCTTTTCTCCCTCTTCCTCCTTCTCCTTCTCCCTCCCTCCCTTCCCTCCTTCCTTCTTCCTCCCCTGCACAGCAGAGTATAGTGTGCTGCCAGCACCAGAGGGATCTACAGAGATTTCCAGGCACATGCACCCCTGACACCACGATGAGCTGCTGCTGCAGTCTGAAGCCCTATTTATAGGCTCCCCCGGTAGCGCAGTGGTAAAGAACTCATCTGCCAATGCAGGAGATACAGGAGATGTGGGTTTGATCCCTGGGTTTCAAAGATCCAGGAAATGGCAACCCACTCCAGTATTTCTTGCCTGGAAAATCCCACAGACAGAGGAGCGTGGTGGGCAACAGTCCATGGAGTCACAAAGAGTCGGACACGACTCAGCACGCATGCACACTTTCCCCTATTCATAGATAGGGTGACACAGCATGGGGCTGTGGAAGAGGGACAGTTAGAAGAGGACCTGAATCCTGACCACTTGAGAGCTGTGGACTCGGGCGAGATGCTTCATCTTCCTGAGCTGCAGGCTCCTCTGCCACGGCCAGAATCCAGACTCCCTCCTGTTGTGCTTCTGAACGCATAGTACCATGACCTTCAGCGACCTTGGCACACCGGGGATGTGTGCACATCAGCAAGGTCAATTCTCACCCACATCCATCTCCAGACAGCAAGCGTGCCTGAAGGTCACGGGCACCAGGCTCTGTGCTCGGTTAAAACAAATTCTATATAATGTGAATGCGTGCACACTTGTATGCTGGCTTCCCAGGTGGCACAGTGGTAAAGAATCTGCCTGCCAGTGTAGGACCCAAGAGATGCAGGTTTGATCCCTGGGCTGGGAAGATTCCCTGGAGTAGGAAATGGCAACCCACTCCAGTATTCTTGCTGCAAAATTCCATGGACAGAGGAGCTTGGCGGGCTACAGTTCATGGGGCTGCAGAGAGTTGGACACAAATGAGGGACTATGCATGCACACACATACATGTATATATATGCACTTTCATATATATCAGACCCATTTACACATGAGAATGTGCATATACGTAACATCTATATCTAGATTTTTTTTCCTAAGAGAAACATAGGACAGATACAGTTTCAAAAATCTCCTGCCTCCTCCTTTCTACTTCTTTTCTTGGTCCTCTTTACCCGATTCTGATACTAACAATCTCCATGCGGTCAGAGAAGGGATGAACTCAAATTAGTCAATGATTATTTTTAGTTTATCTAGGGAATGAGGTGGGAGGATGAGGAGGTAGCAATTAATGCTTTTTTTTTTCAAAGCAGAGCTGAGGCATTATCTGTGCTACTTCCTCCCCAGCGTCATCACGGAGGACTGAGTGTTCACCCTTATTTATGAGAGTGCTGTTTTGTACTTTCAACCAGCCCCCAACTCCTACTCATCCTTCAAAACCTAGCTCACATGGCCCATCTTGGAAGAATTCCCTGACTTGCCTGAGCAGAGGGCAGGCTCCCTCTCTGCACCCACATCACTTTGTTTATGCTGAGGCTCTTGCCCACCATCTGCTTCTGTTACTGCTGGTTCCTCTGTCTTTGTCACGAGCTATGAATTGCTTTGGGGGCTGACCAGGCTTGATTTGTCTGGATGCTCCCAGACCTATCATGGTGGCTGGTGCATCGTGAGGATTCAGGTAGTGTCTGTTCAATGCATGTGTACAATTTCATTCACCTGCTGGGAAAGACTGAAGGCAGGAGAAGGGGTCGATAGAGGATGAGATGATTGGATGGCACCACTGATTCAATGAACATGAGTTTGAGCAAGCTCCAGGAGACGGTGAAGGACAGGGAAGCCTGGTGTGCTGTAGTCCATGGAATTGCATAGAGTCAGACAGAACTGAGCGACTGAACAACAGTGACAACAATGATTCTAAAGAGAACACTCTTAGCTTAGTGTTCAACAGACAGCGAGGGTTCAGAAATGGGTATCACCACTTGCTTGCTGACTAGAAAAAACAGATTGAGATCTAAATTCCATTATTTCTACTAGAATAGCATGGACTGTTGCCAGCCACTCTCTCCCATCAGAGACAAGACTTGTATTCTAACCATTTACCAGTAATTTGTGCACCAAGATGCAGGTGCAGTGCCATCAGCATTCACTATTCCCAGGGACCTCGTAGTGGAAAGGTTGGGTACCACAAGCATCTCACTCAGTTATCTGTATGAACTTGTTTTACAGCTGAGGTATGATCATATACTATTACAAGGAGTAGACGTAAAATCAGCACTTTACAGAACAGGGGGTCAAATAAAAGTTGACCCTTTGCTTTGTAAAACTACCTCATCAGGTCCATCCGTCTTCACTGAAGGCTCTGTTACCAGCTCTGAGTTGTCCTCAGGATTCAACCAACCCTCTCAGCCTGACATTCAAAGCCCCTGGTTAGTCCTCCCACCTTCTGTCTCTGAATGAGTCTTTCTCGCTCAGACTCACCTCACCTTCACAGCCACAGGTCCCCCGAGAGGCAGCCCTTGTGTACGCCTGTCTTCTACCTGGAAATGCCCAAACTTTCCCTGAAGTTTCCCGCCCTCCCTGCTACTCACCTGGCAGACTACTCCCCTTACTTCCAGGACTCAGTGGAGATAGCGTGTCCCTAGGAAGCTTCCTCAGCTATGCCCCTCATTCTGCTTACATTATCCCAGGGACAGGGAGCTCATCACCTCAAAGGCTCCACCTCTTGGCTCCCTCACACCCACTCTCATCTGATAAGTGGTGTGCTGTCTAATTATTAGCAGGCTTCTCAGGAAAGCCATAAACCACCCAAGGGCAGGGCCTGGATCTCAGCATCTTTTCCCCAGGTGTCTTGCACTGGTAACCACACAGAATAGGCACTCACAGGTTTGCTGAATGGATTGGTCCTCCCTCAACCCAAAAGGCCAGGCTTGGCAACAGTCTAGGTGAATGAATTCCAAGGGAATTGGTACCAACAACTTGTGGGAGGTACCAGCAGAAAATTCCCACTCTGGCAAATTGCTTCCAAAGTAACCAAATTAGAACAACTGCTCACTTGGACCTGATTTATTGATGCATATTCTCCAAGCAGCCTTGAACGAGTGCCTGGCCACAGGCTCCTAGAATGGGGCCAAGTCTCATTTATCTCCAGAGTCTCACTATCGAGTGCCCAATACAGGTTTGGGAATGAATGGTGAGTACTCTACTGGGCAAGAACATCCATCTTTATTTCTATTTCAGGATGTTTCAGGGATGAGGCCCTTGAGATATTCTGGGGAAGAGGGAGGAAGGATAGAGGAGGCTCTGGAAAAGTCAACCAGAACATAAAAGCCCAAGTCTTCACAGTGGCTCACAAGGCCAGCACCACCTGCCCACTCCTTCTGTCCTTACCTCCTTCCACTGTCCCTCGTTCCTCTTGCTCCAATCCTATTGGCCACTTGCAGTTTCCTGTAGCCCAAGCACACCTCCACTTCACAGCCTATGTTCCCACTTTCCTTCAAGCCTCCATCCCCAACTTTGTTCGGATCTTGCTCCAGTGACACCTAGTCAGGCGGGCTTCCCTGGTATCCTGCCAAAAACAGGAGGCTGGGGGATACAGGCATACAGGCACTGCTATCACTCTGAATTGGCTTTATGGTCATTATTTTTTTGCTTTATTTTTTCCATAACAATACTACCTGGGATAATATATGCTTGTTTATTTACTGACACGCCCTTGATCCCATCAGAATGCAAGCTCAAAGGGAACAGGAATTTTGCTTTGTTTTGTACAAATCCCTAACTCCGAGAAAGACCCTGCTGTATAGACATGCTCCATTCATGTTTGTGGAATGCATGGATGGCTGGATAAATGAATGCCCCATAAGAGCTAACAGTTAAAGAAGAAAACCAATGCTGTGGGCCTGGACAAACACGTGCTTGAAACCTAACTGTCTCGCTGAGGGGCCAGGAAACCCGCCCCTGAATCAGCTGATCCCAGCTGTTAAGTACATTCATCTGGATCTTGGAAGTACGCTGGTCTGAAGCGGAAAAGCTGCTGGTGGTGAGTTAGTTCTCAGCTACTATCTGATGGGACAAAGGATGTACTCAAGAGGCTGGGAGGGTGGTAACAGAGCAAACCTTCAAATGGTTGAACTGCAGAGGGTGGTCTGTGAAAGCCAGAAGAGGGAAGGTTGCTACTGAAGAGGAATGCTGAAATCGAGAGCTGTTTACAGTTCTTCTCTTCTTTACTTGTGTGTGTAGACTAACCTGTCCCTGGGGTTTTGGCCACAGGTTCAAAGGGAGCCCAATGGGGGCTCAAAGCTGTATTGAAATACCTCTGAATAAGGTTGATCAGGGAAAGAAGCTGACATTTTTTTGAGGTTTACCATCAGCAAGAACCCACGCCAATGCATTATTGTCTCCTTGGAGCCTAAGCACAAGCCTTCAACACAGCAGGGACTGTCCCCATCTTACAGTGGGGAAACTGAAGCTCAGGAATTTACATGATCTAAGCAAAAATCACTCAAGCAAAAATAGCAGAACTGAGATGTGAAATTAAGTCTGTCTAATTTCAAAAGCTCTTCTCCTTCCTCTGAATTATGCTACAACTCAGGGACCCCTGGGGGGAAAGAAACCATAAGAGGAAGAAAGGCAAGGAGCACAAGACAAATAAGTTCCCCTAAGAATGAGAACCTGATATAAGGAACAAGTCTGGGACAAAATAACCCCAGGACCTCAGAACTGGAAAATACCTGAGAAATCACCTGGTCTTATCTTCTGTACTGTCAAGCTTTATGAAATGCTCCTGATTTTGCTTTTCAGGGAAAAATCAAAATGTGTAAATGAAAAAGAAGAGCTTTAGGAGAAGACAGCAGAAAGTAACAGCAGCAGCCAGTGAAAGAGTAACAGTGGGCGTGTGGTCATCATGGCGCACTGCCACCTCCTTCGCGACTGCTGACCTGGGATGTGTGGGTGTCCTGGGCCAGCTTAAAGGAGATGCACTAATACCCCAAAGTCCCTGCAGACAAAATCAGCAGATCTTAAGTCACCCGGGAAGAATATCAGCTTGTGTCAGATCCATGTTCAAAGAAGTTCAAGTAGGTGTGACCCTCTCCACTTCCAGGTAAGAAGAAAAGTATCCAAAACTGACTGGGAGGCAGTGGGGGAGAAAAAAACCAAGGTGCTGGTGATGAGGGAAGAGGCAAGGGGAACAGTACTCTGTAGTGGTACACCGCGGTGCTAAATTTACCTCGAAATTCAGCTGATTTTACCTCTCAAAATGTTATTCCAAGTGAGACACCAGCCAGGCCTCTGGCATGAGACTTAAATTCATGCCAGGTCAGCTACTTCTCTCCTTGCTGGTCTCAATCCAGATGGCCAGGATGGGCAGAAAGAAACCCTCAGATGGATTCTGTAGGGACAGAGCAACCTACAACGACAGCTCTGAGCTGTTCCCCCTCCACCTTTCAAGCTCCTCTGTTTCTTGCCTAAACACTCAGAAGACTCATGTAGCAAATGCTTCCACTCAAAATGCAGTTACAGAACCTGGGGACAGTTCACCACTTCAGAATGACAGCTACTTTGAAATACACATCAGTTCTTCATTATATCTTTGCTTTTTCTTTTTTCTCCTTGTACACGTATGTGGTGTAAGGAAGCATGACTTCCAATCAGGAATGAGAAATCTGGCGGAAGGACCATACTTGAGACTTCCAGGTATTCCGGGAGCCCGAATATCACAGATTCTCAGCACTAAAAATGCTGGTCATCACCATGCTGTCGGCTAAAAGCAAAGACAGTTGTTTCTTACCTGGAGATCTCTCCCGAGACTCGGAGTCACCAATCCAGGCTGATGGAATGAACCAGATGAGCAGCTGTTCCGCCAAGACAAGTCTGGCTCCCCAGATCAGGGCTGTGGCCCCTGAGAGTCCTGTGGTTTCTCTGTCCCTGGTGAGTGATAATCTGCAGAAAGGGAACACAAGTCATGTTACTAGGAGAGGCCATTTCCTCTTCTACTCTGGCCATAACACATTCGTTTACGCAGAGCAGAGAGAGCCCCAGAATCACCGATTACCAGGGACGGAAGAAATGCAACAACCTTGTCACATGTAGTTCGGAAAACTGAGGCTCAGAGAAAAAAAGAGCCTCACTCAAGGGTACTGCCACTTGGAGGGAGACTCCAGATCAGAACGTGTCTCTGACTCTTTGGCTGCTGGAATTTTAAAACAAATTTTTAAAAAGCAGCCACATGACCCATCCGATTTCTCAAACAAGTGGTCATTGACCCTGAATGGAACTCTCTGTTTTTCTTTTTCTTTTTTAAAACAGATTTTCCAAAAGAGAGGTGGCACTTTTTCCAGAATGCTGTTTTTGTAGTTTTCTGTAGTATTACCCCCTGGGAGCTGAATGAGTAAAACAGTCCACCTCAGTCATGTGGTTGGGATGGTGGCTGTGGCATTAGAAAAATACTGTTATGGAAGAGAGGGACCCATGAGCACAGCAGTGGGTGGACTTGGTTTTTTAATGAGAGTCGTCTGTATACCAGCCCCTAGGTCTGCTGATCTGTCTCTGTCTCTCTCTTTTTGTCTATCTGTCACTACATGTTTTAGGAAAACACACAAATACACATGGACTCTCCTCCCATGAGTATCATCCATTATGTGATTTCCCTTTTTTTTAAATTAAACTGTAATTGATTTACAATATTCTGTTAGTTTCTGGTATACAGCAGTTATTCAGTTATGGTGGTGGTTTAGTCACTCAGTTGTGTTCAACTCTTGTGACCCCATGGACTGTAGCCTGCCAGGTTCCTCTGTCCATGGGATTTCCCAGACAAGAATACTGGAATGGGTGCCATTTCCTCCTCTAGGGGATTTTCCTGACTCAAGGATCAAACCCACATCTCCTGCACTGCAGGCAGATTCTTTACCAACTGAGCTACAAGAGAAGCCGATTCAGTTATACATATATACATATATGTGGGTATATCCATCATGGTTTATTACTGGATGTTGAACATAATTCCCCGTGCTACACAGTTCAGTTCAGTTCAGTTCAGTCACTCAGTCGTGTCTGACTCTTTGTGACCCCAAGGGCTGCAGCACATCAGGCCTCCCGGTCCATTACCAACTCCCAGAGCTTGCTCAAACTCATGTCCATCAAGTCGGTGATGCCATTCAACAATCTAATCCTCTGTCATCCCCTTCTCCTGCTGTCAATCTTTTCCAGCATCAGGGTCTTTTCCAATGAGTCAGCTCTTCGCATCAGGTGGCCAAAGCGTTGGAGTTTCAGCTTCAACATCAGTCCTTCCAATGAATATTCAGGACTGACTTCCTTTAGGATTGACTGGTTGGATCTCCTTGCAGTCCAAGGGACTCTCAAGAGTCTTCTCCAACACCACAGTTCAAAAGCCTCAATTCTTCAGTGCTCGGCTTTTTTATAGTTCAACTCTCACATCCATACAGGACTACCGGAAAAACCATAGCTTTGACTAGATGGGCCTTTGTCAACAAAGTAATGTCTTTGCTACAGAGTAGGACCTTGTTGTTTTATTATGTGATTTTTCTGAACACTGTACATTTGAACAGCCACTTCTCTGTGCAAACCATCAAAACCAAAGAAGGGATCCCACATATATGAAGCAAAGCATTCACATCATGTGAATCTTATATAGTTTCCTAATTTATCCTCAAAAATGTCCCCTAAAGGTACCATGAGCTCCATTTTCCTAAAAGGTTAGACCTAGAGCCGAGTTGGAGAGAACCAGAATGCGCTGCAGAGTCATAAAGAAAAATCGGTGCAGAATTAGGCATGGACTCATCTCTGACTCCGAAATCCGTGTTTTGTTCATCTTAACTAGACTGCAGTTATTAGGCCAAAAAACACTAGGAGCTGTCTTATTTTCCAGTGTGTTAGCTTGAAGGCAGGCGAAAGTTCTCTGGCAGCTGTTCATGCTGTCAGGACATGAGGGTTATTCTCTTAGATTCTCGTTCAGACAGGAGGCTCAAAGGGCCCTGGCTTCCTGTGTGTTGCCAACCAGGGCTCACGTGCTCCAGCCAGAGGGCCCATCAGGAAATCATGATTATCAACGGCCGGCCTCTGTTCCTGGTCTTGGACAAGGGACAGGCTGGAGAGATGGTGGGGGGTGGAGAAAGGGGAAGAAAAAACAGGAAGTGGCAGGGGAAGGGAAGGAAATGATAGAGAAAACACAGCAACTCCTGCCTGATGAGAAAGGGATTTCTGAGCCCTGCATTTTGGGAAACCAGGTCACGGTGGTAGCGGGGTGGGGAGTGGGGGGATCAGGGATGGGCCAGGGCGAGAAGTTAGTTTCCTCCACGTTTGGGGTCGTGCCCGTGAATTCCCAGCAGAGCACAGGCCAAGGAGAAGGGTGCCCGCCACAGGTGCTGTGTCCCAGGGGCACCTGACTGTAGACCTGGAGAAGGTGGCTTTCTAAAGAAGAATCCGGGGGAGACCACCTCTCTCACCTCTTGGTTGTTGCTGAGGCCAGATGTGTCACAAAAGGACCTGGAAACTTTCGAGGCAATCAGTATCAGGGGGTTTTGATCCCGTCTCCACTCCCATCCTGATCAAATATTCTCAAAATTAGAACCATTTTCACATGTTTGGTTAGGACTTGATCTCCCCCAGTGGGGTCCAGCAAGAATCACACTTTCTTCTATCGCAATACTATGAGAGTCAAGGCCAGCAGAATGCTGGGTCTCCAGACCATGACTCTAAGTACTTCCAGAATCTTTTCCTATCATTTTGTTCACTTTACTTAATTACAGACACAACAAAAGTCCCCCAACTCCCAATGGGCACCATTGAGGCTGGCAGTCACCTGGTAAGCTGCAACCACACAAATAGAAAGCTAGACTAATAACCTAATCACTCTGTAATATCAATACTAATAATACTTTACAGGATCCGAATGGGTACTAGAGGGTAGGCAGGGAACACAGAGCCCCCCCAACAGGCAAGTCCTCGATACCAGTCCTACCCACTCCAGTGGTTCCCCAAACTCGTTGTGCATCTAGAGAAGCTAAAAAAAAAAAAAAAAAAAGTACAGCCCAACCTGGAGTAGGGGCCAAGCTTCTGGAGAGATCTATGTCATCACTGGCCCTGGCCCACGGACTAGCATTTAGACAGCTTGGATCCTCACCCAGCCCTCACAGGGTCCCGCCTCCTTCCATCTTGTCCATTCAATCATGGAGACCCTCCCAAGGAGAAGCCTGCTCCAGGGTTCTGACCTTGATTCTGTAAACTACTCCTCCACCATCCAAATAAACACAGAGCAATGAAAAGCAAGCGTATCTTTGAGAGGAATCCAAGCTCTTTGAAGGGATGGCTGGCGGTTTCCTGTTTGAGTCACCCACAGGCCAGAGGTCCGTCAGGGAGCACGCCGTCAAGTGAAGAAAGACACTGACAACTTCCGCCTCTGGTCCCCACCAGCAGCCCAACCTCGCACAGCATCAGCACGGGTCTGCTCCTGTTGCCATGGTTACGAGTGACCGGAGCCCCGGGGAGGAAACCGGCACCACCCGAGACCATCAGTAGGCGGCGCTGTGGCAGCACCTGAGTGCTAGTGCTCAGCGCTGTCTGACTCTGCGACCCCATGACCTGTGGCCCACCAGGCGCCTCTGTCCTGGGATTCTCCAGGCAAGAGTACTGGAGTGGGTTGCCACGTCCTCCTCCAGGGGATCTTCCTGACCCAGGGATCAAACCCGTGTCTCCTGCATTGCAGGCAGCTTCTTTAGCACCTGAGCCGCCAAGGAAGCCTCTCTTGTCAATATCTTGTCCATTTTGGTCATTTTAACAGCTTTAAGACCAGAGACATATTAATATATCTTTTGTTACCCGAACATTATTGACAGGAGTGTTCCAATACTCACTTACATTACAAATCGCTGGTCACAGGCATCAGTTTCTGCAAAAAACTCCCAGATCAATAACGTGTTAAGAGAGGGACAAAGCATGGTGTTATTAGCCTTTGTTAAAAATGGGGAAGCTGAAACCCAGAGACATAAAATGACTTCTCCAGGTTCACATGACAGAACCGAAACTAGAACGGGCAGCTCCTCACCTTCTCCAGTCTCGTGATCGGGGACCTTTTCACTACCTCCTGTCCACCCCCCCAACCCTGCCTCCCCCATTCAGGGGAGCGGCTGAGAAATAGCTTAGGATGGCTGTGTATCTTCCATTTTTGAATGGTTCTGAAAGTGGAATAGCTGGACAGAGAGAAGGTGATACCTACAGACAGTGAGGGAACTGGAGAGCCTGGAAGACCACCTGCCTGCCCTCCAAGCTGAGCGAACTCAGAATCCAGAGCAGGGCAGAAGCCTACTTGTTCCAGCCACAAGTTAACCAGCGGCGGGGCCTACACCCTGAGTCAGGGAAGCTCAGCACACTCTCTCCCCCAGCAGCAGGAGCCCCGGTCAATGTGAAGAATGACAAACGGGTAAGTGCGTGGATAATAAATATGACTCCTGCTCATCAGGCTCCTGCAGTGCAACAGGCATCACTGAACACTGGAGACCTGGTGACTCCATGACCCACTGGCCAGATAGGTGTTCTTCCAGCTGCTTTTACAGATGAGGAAGCTGAGGCCTTGTCCAAGGGACTTGGCTTCTGAGAGGTAGAGACAAGGTCTGAATTCCTGCAGTCTGGCTCCATTCCTGCTCTTAATTACTATGCTGTTAATATTCCATCTCCCCAGGTGGCGCTGGTGGTAAAGAACCTGTCTGCCAATACAGGAGACTTAAGAGATGTGGGTTCGACCCCTGAGTCGGGAAGATCCCCTGGAGAAGGGCATGGCAGCCCACTCCAGTATTCTTGCCTGGAGAATCCCATGGACAGAGGAGCCTGGCGGGGGCTACAGGCCATAGGGTCTCAAAGAGTCAGACTTGAATGAAGTGACTTAGCACACACATACTCCATCTCAAAGCAGTTACATTAAAAAAACAGAAAAGAAAAAGGAAAGAAAGGGAAAGGCACACAGGACAGTCAATTAGTGTTAAGAAACAGGGAACAAAGGAGGCACACTAGAAGCAGACACTACCTTCATGCCAAAGGAGGAGGAAAGGAGGAAACTCTCCAGGGCGGGAAATAGTGATTGAAAGGTGCTGAGCAGGCCGGATCAGGATTCTGGTCCCCAGCCCTGCCTGGGTGGCAGCCCCAACCCCACCCCCTCGGTGTCAGCCAGCACCAGTAAAAGACTTCCTGGCTTCAGTATTGACACAGCACCACTCGTGGGAAGAGGAAGTGGGGTGGGCTGCGGAGGGCTGGAGGGAGGACCCAAGATGGGAGAGTCATCGGGGGGTGGAAGGGACGGTGTTCTTGAGAACTCAGTGCCCATGTCACAGAGGGAGGGACCCACTGCGCAGCCGGTGAGCAAGACTCTGCCAAAAGCCCCCACCCAGAGCAGTGAGGGCACACACTGCCAGGGAGCCTGGGTTCTAAGGGTGCTGGGTGATTCAGACTCAGGAAGATCTGGGGAGCAGGGCAGGACAGAGAACATCCCTCATCATTTCACAGACGGGGAGACTAGAGCAAAAATAACAACAGTCATGACATCATCATCATCATCATGGCAGCCACCATTTATTGACACCTGTCATTTATCAGAAATGAACTAGATGCTTTATATAGGTTACACGGTGATAACAACAACTCTAAGAAGGCCGTATGATTATTCTTAATTTATAGTTGAGATAAGCTAAATCATATCCTAAAGGTCAAGTAGCTAGTTGGTTAGGAGCAAGGATCTGAACTGATGTCTGACATTTTGGTCCACAGTCTGACCTCTAAGCTACACGTGTCATGAAATGGTGACAGGCCCTGCTCATGACTGATGGTGCTAACCCACAACCAACTTTTGAACTCTTAAAGCACAAAGGTACAGGTCTTTAAACTTAGACATATTATCCACACTTTATCCATACTATGTGTCCACCTATGTGGTTACATACAATTAAGGTAATCAAGTAACTCATGATCCAAACTTGGGTTCTTGCCAGAGTGAAAGAGGCCTATTTATATGCTGCTGGGGAACTTCCCTGGTGGTTCAGCAGTTAAGACCCCACTCTTCTAATGCAGGGGGCGTGAGTTTGATAGCTGGTCAAGGAACTAAGATCCCATGTGCTGCATGGTGCAGCCAAAAAGATAAATAAAAAATAAACTGAGGGACTGCAACAGAAATCAATGAATCAGAAAACAGGGAAAAAAAAAATAATAATGCCGCTGGGACAACAGGTATTAACCAGTCCTGTCCCAGGCACACAAAGACGTTTTGTCACCCTGCTATAACCACAGTCCCAGGGGTGGGTTCTTTTAAGCCTCACTGATTCAGTGGAGAATGCTTCTACATGATCTCCTGCTTTCTAATTTACCCAAACACTCCTGTGCAACAATCCACTCTCCCTTTGCTCACTAGAAACTCTTCTACATCCATTGGCCTCGTGGGCCTTAAGTATAAAACAGGCAAGCTGATGATAAAGCGGATACCCTATGATTTGGGAAGCAAGGGTGTGACTTGTTCAGCAATAGATTTTGAAAGCACTGCTGGGCGCCTGGTACCCTCACCCCAAGAACCTCAATGGGCAGGTGTTCTGATAACCAGCCAGTCCCCCAGACCAGAGGGCTCGGCGTCTCCCTCACCTCTGGTGGCCCAAGGCAACGGGACAGGACACTGCAAACAGAAGCTGCCTCATCCTGCTGGAGAAACCACCACCCACCGACAGGACCCAAGACCCTGCTTCCTTGGAAGGCGGCGCCTGGCTGGGACAGGCGTCCTGTCTCCATTACCAGCAGGCACCAATCCCCCAACTCCTGGAGGGTATGGGGTTGTACCCACCTGTCCAGGGATCTCTCCTCTGACTCTACAAGTCTGGGGAGGAGGGAGGCTGCACTTAAAGCTTGTTTTTGTTTCTTAAGCTTTTTGTTTCTTTTCTGCCTTCTTAAGAATCTCTGATCAAGAGGAAAAAAGAATCTGCTGTTCTTTTGAAACCAGGAAATCAGTCTTAAATCAATCTCACACATCAATACAAGTGAAATGCTAACAAGACAGCAACAGGCACTATTAGTCCATTCTCTGAAGAGCTGTTTCCTGCAGTTATTTAATCAGGGGCATCCCAGGACCTCTGGTCCAGCGATTCTCTTACAGCTCAGGAAAGGTCAGTGGTGCTGGGGAGCCCAGAGACCCCTGGAGGGACTGGTGAAGACACAGGCCGCAGGGCCCTGCAATAATACACAGAGCCAGCCTCTTGTTTTGCATAGAAGTGTCTGCCAGTGATGATTTTTGATTAAGAGGAAGACCTCTTTTTTTCCCCAAATTAGGTCACATTCATACGCCATTGGGGTTTTAGGGCATGGACTTATCTTTTGGGGACCACTTATCTTATTCAACCCTCTGAGGTTCCCTGGTGGCCGGGGTTCCCTGCCTGCCAAAGCAGGAGACACTGAGATGTGGGTTCAATCCCTGGGTTGGGAAGATACCCTGGAGTAGGAAATGGCAACCCATTCCATTATTCTTGGCTATAAAATCTGATGAACAGAGGAGCCTGGCAGGCCACGGTCCATGGGGTCGCACAGAGTTGGATATGACAGAGAGACTAAACCACAATTCAACCCACTACTGCTATCAAGTTATTGCTGTTACTATTATTAATATTATTGGCCATGCCATTTAGGGGATGCCTGAAATCTTGGGGAGGGAAGGGACTTGGTTAACGGAACCCAGCAAGTAGGCAGCAAAACCAGGACCAGCACACAGTTCTCCTGACTGACTCCTACTTCTTCTATCTCAGCATGTGACCCCTCGAGCTAGGGACGAAGGCCAAGGAGCCCAGACTGGGGCAGGAAACAGCCCATAGACAGACAGTGACAGAGCCTGGGCTCAGGCCATCCCAGACCGTCAGAGAGCAGTGGGGGTCAAGGGTGACACAACCATCACTCTTCTTCACTCGGTGCTGGACATCGGGTGCACATCCCATGACTGCCTCATGTGTGACAGTCACGAGGTTCGTTCCATCAGGTCATCCCCTGGGGTCAGAGAGTGGCAGACACCTTAGAGACCCAGCAAGATCAGCCTCCTCGCCCTGACAAGCCTGAGCACCAGTGCAGTCAAATTGCAGATCGCTGGGGCTCCTTCATGTTCCCGCCTCCCTTCCCAAGGCTACAACTCCAGGAACGTCTCCTTTCTGGAAGGACGAGGGCACAACTTAACAGGCTTGCACGCCTGGCCATCAGTGGTGGTGCAAGCCTGGACACCTTGACTGCTTCGTGGGGAGCCAGGAAACCTCGGTGTACCCTGACCTTGGTCTTGCTTGGGCTGCGTGACCTTTGGTCCCTCACTACCTCTCTCTGATCTTCAGATGCAAAGTCTGCTCAGTGCAGACTTACAGCCACATACACAAGCAAGCCTCCCTGGGCTACTCTGAAGATCAAATGAGCCTTGAAAGCACCACAGCTATTTATGTTCATACGCTCTCTCTGCCACTGAGGGAAAGCGCCTTGAGAGGAGGGGCCCACGTCTTCCTGATTTTCACAAGCTATCACAATGAGCTCAAAGTCCTGCACAAATGACAAACACTGATGGCTGAGTTTGTAAAATTCAGCCTCCCTGGGGGCAGTAAATGGCTCAGGGTGGCTAGAGAGGGAAAAAGAGGCTGGCGTCAGGTGGTGGAAGACTCTACACACGCCCATGCTTTCTGTGTGGCCAAATAGTGAGCTCGTCTATCAGATGTCTTTGTGCTCGTGGGAGGACGGAGCTGTGGAAAGAGCCTGGGGTCTCGTGCCCAACAGTCATGAGCTGTAACTTCTGGACACCCGGACACCTGGCTGCCCTGTCTGTTTAATGGGAATGATCTCTTTCAGGCATCTGGGCGACCCAACATAAAAAGTGGCCAGTCCAAAAAGGAAAAAAAAAAAAAAATAGTGGCCAGTGCAGTGCACGTGTGCTCAGTCATATTCAACTTCTTGTGACCCCACAGGCTGTAGCCCACCAGGCTCCTCTGTCCACGGGATTTCCCACGCAAGGATACTGGAGTGGGTTGTCATTTCCTTCTCCAGGGGATCTTCCCAACCCAGGAATCGAACCCAGGTCTCCCGCATTGCAGGCAGATTCTTTACCATCTGAGCCATAAGGAAAGCCCTCAAATTCAGCAAATACAACTGCCTCCTAAATAAGTGGAGCAAAAACTGACCTGGGCTATCAGAGGCAATGATTGTTACGGAAGTTCGAAGTCAGTGCTGCCTGGAGGTAACTAAGAAATGGTACCACGGTCGGACTGGACTGAGCAGAGCGTGAGAGCCAGTCTAACTGGAGGCATCGGTTCTCCAAGCTCCCAACGACCCTGTTGCGCTCCAGCACCTCGTGCAAAGCCTGGCCGCACTCCTGCACCCCAAAGCCACAAGGGTCTCACGGGGCAAGTACCACCCAAGGACCACAAACCACCTGCGAACTCCCAGCAGCCCCTGGTCATCGACACAGGGCACCTCTGAAGTGGTTTGGGTTGGGTGTTCTACAGAGGCCTTGCTTACGCCATGAGGCTAGGTAGGGTGGGCTTGGGGGTGGGGGGCGGCAAAGCACAGGGGGTTGAGAAGTGAGAGATCTGGGCTCCAGTTTCTGCTCTGATCCTAAATCTCTCTCAGAGCCCAAGTACATCACTCAGCATTATCTGCATCATGAATGGAGAGGCCTTTGGAACTTAGGGCTCTCAAGGCCTAAGACAGCCCTTCTTCAGTGGAGTGTTTCTAAAAGAACTTAGCCTGGGATATATATATACTGCCCTTGGAGAGAGTGGTTTTCTGACAAGCCAGGCCTCTGCTGAAAACACTGTGAAAGCGGAGGGCCTCCAGCAGACACCTCAGGCCAAATCCAACAGGTTCTAGTTCTCACCCCACTGACTCTTGCTGTGCAACCCTGCATGAGTTGCTTTACCCCTCTGAGCCTCACTTTTCTTCCTGTGAGACTCAGCGGTAACGGCATTCTGCTCATGTCATTTCCCAGCAAACTGTTTTCTAAAACTTCATAGAAAGTACAAATCTCCTTTCTCTTGGACGTGACAAGGCTAGTCAGACTCCACCCTCCCAGACAGCCAGACACACCTTCACAAAGCAGGGATGGGAGAAAGGAGGGGCCGTCCATTACACTCAGGAAGAGGAGAGGGTCCCGGCCAACAGTGGCAAAAGGGATGAGAACGGCCTGCAGTGACAGCTGGGAGCCGGCTTATCTGAGCTGATGACAAGATGCCGGTCACCCTGGCCCAGGCAGACAAATACTGGGGACCCTCAGACAATAGCACAGCTGCTCCAGTTCCTGGGCCCCCCTCTGTTGCGAGGCAAATTAGGAATCGTTTAATCAGCATTCATCCTCAAGATGCACAGGGCTTCTGCCTTTCTCAATAGCACAGGGATGTAGGGGGCAAACACACACACCTCCCCATCAGGGTCCCGGACACCCTACACCTGGACCTGGGGAAGCAGGGCCCCAGACACCCTACACCTGGCCCTGGGGAAACGAGAAGGGGGAACCGTGGACATAAAATATGCCTGGGATGCGATCAGACCGATTACAGAAAAATGCATCGTCCTTCTGAGACCCACTAATTTCTAACGAAACCCATATTTCTAAGACTAGTGTTCAAATCTCTCCATGGTCAGGCCCATATTGAAAGAAAACCACCCTCATATAAGCTCTCAATTTAAGTCCAGTGTTCTTCCACCCTGTTCTGCAGCCTAGACTTACCTCTCCACACACCTCCATCCTTTTTACCATCCATCCAGGCCAGCAGCAGTCTCACCCCCTCCAAGAAGTCTTCTCTGATACTTTTCTGATACCCAGTCCACACAGACCTCTGTTTTGTCTGAACTCTCATAGCACTTTTGGCCTGCACCAGTCAGCATTTTTGCTTCATCACTTTTTGACTGTTCTCTTATACCAGCCTCCCAACTGGTTTCATCCTGCCTGGACTCTGACCCATGTTCTGCAGAAAGAGCTTTCTAAAGCATATCAGATGATGTGTGTTCCCTGTTTAAAACTCTGCCAGCACTTCCTACCACTTCTAAGGTCAAATTCAAATGCCACGGCATACTCCCGCCCCTCCCCTGAGGCTGCCCACGCTCCAGTGACGTCAAAGTGTTCCTGAGGTGATATATTGAGGGGTTACCAAGAGTGGGATAAGAACTCAGTTGAGAACTCCTCTCACAGTTTCAAGCTCCCCTCCCCAGGTCAAATGCTGGACCACAGAGAAGATGGCTAGAAGCAAATGGCATTGAACTGTGGCCAAGGTAAAAAGAGTCAAGACCAACTAAGTGCTCAGTCATGTCGGACTCTTTGCAACCCCATAAACTGTGGCCCACCAGGCTCTTGTTTTTAGTAAGTTTACAGCATTATAGTCTTCAGCCAATCCATTGACAAACCAAGTGGGAGAGTAGTCATCTGAGACTGGGACATAAGACAGTTCATTTGTTCTTTACAACCACAGTGATGAGGCAATGTTCACAGCCATGGAAATTGAGGCTTACAGAAGCTGAGCTCATGCCTGAACTAAAACTCCAGCCAAGATCATACCTAGATATTCTGGAATGGTATATGGAACACTGCAGCCCAGTGGCCATCACTATCTTGTACCTCTAAGTACCTCCCATTCAACTTTTCTGATGCTGAGCAAAGACACTTAGTTCCTGCCTAAGAGTTCATTCTGTCCAGGAGACCCTCCCAATGTAACTCCTTAGATGGAAAGATTGTGAAACTGGATGTTCATCCAAAAGAAAAGGGAGAAAATTCCACTCTAACTGTTCTATAGTTATCCAGAGGTGATCAGAAACCCTGACTAGCCTAAATGTACCCCCAATCATACCTCGCAGTCATAAGGGTGTGTGTTTATCGTAGAAAGGGTAGAAGAACAAGGTTCGGAAAACAAAAAGACCACTGTGTGGACACTGTGTGGACGGAAGCACATATGTCACCAGATCACCAGAGCCAATTATATGTATGTCTTCCCAACTTCATATTCAGTAAGGTCTTATAATTAGAAACCAGCCATGTGGGAATACTTACACCATGGAAATTGGCAAACACTCCTAGACAGGTTTGTTTATGTTTTTCCCTAGAGGGTCAGTTATTAAACATTAACCACCACTCAATGGATCCATCATAAGTCACTGAGTTAGGATGATGGATGTAAACTGAAGCCACAGCTGTGCCCCCAACTCACTGTTTGACCTGAGCACGTTTCTCTCCTTCTTGATCCTCAATGACTTTAACTGTGGACTGGGAGCAAAGAATCCTTGCTTTCCTGACACATGACTGTATAAAGTAGGACAGCGGACCTAAGTGCATTTTAGTAAATGTAAAGATAGCTCGGTTGGTAAAGAATCTGCCTGCAACACAGGAGGCCCCAGTTCGATTCCTGGGTTGGGAAGATCTGCTGGAGATGGGATAGGCTACCCACTCCAGTATTCTTGGGCTTCCCTTGTGGCTCAGCTGGTAAAGAATCCATCTGCAATGCAGGGGACCTGAGTTCGATCCCTGGGTTGGGAAGATCTCCTGGAGAAGGGAAAGGCTACGCACTCCAGTATTCTGGCCTGGAGAAGTCCATGGCCTGGAGAAGTCCATGGGGTTGCAAAGAGTCAGACACGACTGAGAGACTTTCACTTTCAAAGTTGTGAGGATGTATTTGGCAATGTCTGCAGGCATTTCCAGTTGTCACAGCTGGAGTTCGTGCAGTGCTACTGGCACCTGGTATATGGAGGCCAGAGATACTGCTGAACACCCTACAACACACAGGATATTTCCCACAACAAAGACTTATTTTGCCCCAAATGTCAGTAGTGCCAAACTTGAGAAGCCCTGAACTAAAGATGCTTAAACATGTGGCCTGTTCAAGTTCCCTGAACACATCGGCATCCAGGAGGAAAATAAAGGCAACTCGGGTCAGTTTGAGGAACTGGAAGGGCAGTGGGTGCAGAACAGCGTGATACATGCTACAGGGCGACAGCCCGAGGATACGACAGTTTCTGCACCAGCACAGTGCCTGCATACAGTAGGTGCTCAGCAACGATCTGTGGGAAAGGCAATGAGTCTCGCTGAACCCACAGTGTAGTCTCTCTAGTAGACTCACTCGTGTGTGCACACCCTCCATCACAGTGACACCAGCTAGAAGAAACTGGCAAAAGGGATTTCACCTCCTCTGAGAGGGAGACGGGAGGAAATGGTGTGACATCCCAGCCCCCGGGACTCGGCTTAGACAAATAATCACCAGCCTGACAGTCACAGCAGCCATCCATGGTCAGAAGAGCAATATTATTTAAGTCACTTTCTAATAGGAGTTGAAACATCTTGAAAGGTGAGGTTTTGAACCCTCTCTGGGGAGGCGACTGTCAAAAACACACAGCAGGCGGTCTTGCTTTCCACACATTCACAAACCACTTTTTTTTTTAAAGACAATCCTTTTATCCCTTGTACCACTTGGGACTGCAAATGCATTTAGCACAAACCACCCGAAGCAGAAACGACGTTGGTTAAGAAACCCTCCAAGCACCCGGGGAAGCGGGCTGGCACGGCCCAGATGCTCACAAGAGAAAACTGATGACATGCCACATACCAACTGCCCCAACTCCTCTGGGGCCTGGAGTCAGCAGGGCTGTGGGGCGAAGCTTTGCCACAAGTCTTTCCTGGAAGACCCCCGGCAAGCCTCTTGGTTCTGTGTCCCTGGGCTGGACTGGGAGAGGCGGCCCATTTCTCAGGGAGCGGATGACAGGACGGGACCCCCCTCGGTGTCTCCCTGACCATGAGCCATCTGACTCACAAAGCCCTTTAATTAAAACCCCAAGGGTTCACAGCTAGTTCTAGATGTAGCTGGACCCAACGGCTTCTCAGGCACCGGAGCTGCCAGCAGAATGACCAGGGTCAATTGGTTTCTCCTGGTCTACCGATGACAGCTCACTCAGCTGCCAATTAGGCTCGCAGGATGCCAGGGCTGGAAGCCGCCTGAGTATCTGCTCCCCTCCCCCACTCTCCTTTGAGAATGAGGGGCCCCTGGCCCAGAGGAGGGGGGGACTGCCCCAGGCCTGCTGTGGGGTTTCTTATTGACTCTTAGTCGAGAGCACTTTTGTGACTGCTCAGTGAGTCTTTTTGTTCAGGTCTCTGAACTCTAAATGGTGAACCCTACATGGAGCATTCAGTTCAGTTGAGTCACTTAGTCGTGTCTGACTCGTTGCAACCCCATGGACTGCACACGCAGCATGCCAGGCTTCCCTGTCCATCACCAACTCCCAGAGCTTACTCAAACTCATGTCCATTGCGTCGGTGACGGCATCCAACAATCTCATCCTGTCGTCCCCTTCTCCTCCCATCTTCAATCTTTCCCAACATCAAGGTCTTTTCCAATGAGTCAGTTCTTCACATCAGGTGGCCAAAGTATTGCAGTTTCAGCTTCAGCATCAGTCCTTCCAATGAATATCAGGACTGATTTCCTTTAGGATGGACTGGTTGGATCTCCTTGAAGTCCAATGGACTCTCAAGAGTCTTCTTGGAGCATAGGCATAAACTAGTTATGGTTCAGGTAGGACTTGGGGCCACATGATGGAAGCAGGGCAGTTTCAGGGAAAGAAATTTACAAAGTGGCCACCACTTGGTGAGAACTTGGCTCCATCCTTGGCTGAACTTGGCCCCTTCCATCCTCATCTCTCATTCATTTCTCACGTCCATGACCCAGCAACAGATCATGACCCAGGCTAAGAGAAGTAAAGAAAGGCACTAAAGCCCAAAGGAAGGCACTCAAACTAGTGAATCTGATGCTCTTGCCTTAAATAAATTACTTTATTTTTCATTTAGAGTCCTAATGTTGAAAGAAACAGTACAATAATGTCTTAAGTAATGCCTGAATGTTATTTTACAAAATAAAAAATCGTTTTGCTTAATTATTGATAATCTTCAGAATTACCTGATGGCAAGCTTGACTTTTTTTCCTACTAAAAAATTCCTACAAAAATGGTCAATATTTCTAGATGTGGTCCCAAGGGCCTGGGTCAGTGGAGGGGATAAATAAGATGCCTCTCTGGACCTCTTCTTGGAATCTGAAGGCAGCTATGCAACTGAACGACACAGGAGACGGTATAAAACCCTGCCTAGTGGGCTGAACCCTTGAATAGGGGTGCATCCAGACAGAAGTATAGCAATAAGGAGGAGGAATCCCACTGAGGTCTGCCCTGCAACCTGTCACTAGCTTCCTGTGTTTCTTCCATTTGGGGATAAAGCTTCTGAGAACAAATAAGGCCCCCTCACCTGTGTTTACTGGGAACTCAGGAGCTACCAAGAAAGATAAAAATAAGAAATAAGAATTAAAGTACAGTTTGGTGGTTGCTGTAAGGGGGAAGCAGAGGCTGGTGTGGGAGCACTAATTCGGGGCCCCGAACTCCATCCACATGGTGGGAATCCAATCAGTCAAGACTTCATGGAGGGGTCAATGTCTGAACTAAGTCTGGAACCCACACAGGACTTAGCCAGGCCAACAGGGGGAGTTGAGAAGGAGAGGAGGGAAAGAGGACAGAGGTCACAAGGCAATAAAAATGAATGGAGGTGATAAAACTCCTGATGTAAGGAGCTATGTGAGCTGGGTATGGCTGGTTCAGTTCAGTTCAGTTGCTCAGTCATGTCTGGCTCTTTGTGACCCCATGGACTGCAGCACGCCAGGCCTCCCTATCCATCACCAACTCCCGGAGTCTACTCAAACCCACGTCCATCATGTTGGTAATGCCATCCAACCATCTCACCCTCTGTCATATGGCTGGACTATAAGACAATAATGTGTCAGGTAGGAGGGAAACCTGGGCTGAAATGGAAGCTGGACCACAGGGGCCAGCAGAGTTTTGTAAAGGAATCTACCCCTCACGTGGGAGCTGGATCCTAGTGTTCACCTTTCACTGTTTGTCAGGGACAGGGTGACATGGTCAGGTTTATATTTTATGTCATGCCTCTGTCTGTGTGTGTGTGTGTGTGTGTGTGTGTGTGTGTGCGTGCATGAGCACATATGTGTGTACACACTATTCCATCCTGGCTGTCAATTATTTCATCTCTAAAATGAAAAAAACACATTGTGTGCTCCATATCCCCAACATGTTACAGGAATGAAATGAGATATTTAATAAAAGGTTTATTAAAGATTAAAAAAAATGAGAAGCCTCTATGAAGAATGACCCCTAGCTTATCTCAAGGCTATCAAATATGAAAATACACTCACCAGAAGAATGAACTGAGAGTAGATCATGGTGCTCAGAGCAGAGGAGACCAAAACCCGCAGCCCCAGGCCTTCTTATCTGGAAGGCCCTCTCGGATTCTGTACCCAGGGAGCATCTTGCCCCGCGCACCTGTGTTCAGGACTCACTTTCCGATTCACGGGTCAGCAATAAGGAGGCAAAAAGAATCAAAAACCAAACACCCAGCTTCTTTTGTTTGTCTAGTTAATGTCCCCAGTTTAAGACAAAATAATAATTTCCACAAACCTCAGCTTGAATCTTACAGAACACATAGGTAGGTAAAACATACTTGCTATTCAGATGAAATGGCAAGTCCTTGCCAGAAAAGGTGGGCAGAGAGACCTGCTCACTGGGTCTGTTTCTCCTCTCTACCGGTCCTGCCTCTGAGAATGGCAGTTGTACTAGTCACCAGTTCTGTCTAACTTCTTGGGACCCCATGGACTGTAGCCCGCCAGGCTCCTTTGTTCTTGGGATTCTCCAGGCAAAAATACTGGAGTGGGTTGCCATTTCCTTCTCCAAGGGACATTCCCAGACCCAAGGAACGAACCCAGGTCTCCTGAATTGCAGGCAGATTCTTTACCGTCTGAGCAGTAAAACCCAGGAAAACCCTGGGGATGTCTGACTCCTGTTGAAATCAGGCAAGACAAAAGCTGTGGCAGGCTGGTCACCTGGAGCGGAGGGCTTAATGTCGCCTTCACAGGGGAGTGTTTCCAAGCCTTGCACAATTACCTTTATTAGCATAACGTTTTGTCCTGCCTTTTGTAAAACACTTTCTATTTCCATCTCAGGAAGAATGCAGCAACAGAAATTGCTGCTACTGTGGGGGAGGTGAGGTAGTCTATAAAATTTAAACCATGGGGCATTCGTTCAAGACTCCTGGGTAAGGATGTCTCTTGATAAATAATTCATGATAGCCTTAAAGCTTGGCCTACTTCTGACACAGGGATCATATATTTTGGAGAAGTCAGGTGGAAGGCAGGGAGAAGGAGAAAAATCACTTTTAAATGGTTCTGTTGTGCTCCGCCTTGTGGGTAAAGCCAGACCATATTTTGGACCGCTCTTTTCTACCAGAAGGGCTTCCCTTAAAGGCACTTAAAAAAATGTTTTTCCTCTTAAATTGAAAAGGCAGCATATCACCCGGTTTCAGTTTTATCTTCTGTAACACTAGATAAAGATGAGGCTGAATCCATCTGTTAACACATATAGGCTGCAAACTGTGTGAAAGCATGCATGCGCATAAACACACACGCACATGCACGCACTCACACACACCACACTCATTGCAAAAAGGGAGAAAAATCCACACTTTAAAAAAAATTATCCAGCAATGCTACCCAATGCAGATGAGATAGCAGCACTTTTATCCTTTTATGGCATATTCAGGAGGAAGCCAGCCTCGCCCCAAAGGCTGCTCCCCCAAAGCTGCTGCCACGTGCATTGGGATCCTGGGACTGGCGGCAGGCCAGGCCCTTCCCCCCACAGCCTGGAGTTCCATTCTTGATGCCGAACTCAGTAATGATCCCCTGGGCACCATTACCTGCCGTGTCTCAGCCCACTCTAGCTGATGCTGAAAGAATCGCTGGGCAGAGGGGGGGTTTCTATCCTCTGGTACAAAGGCTACACTCTTGAGGCTGGATTTTCAGGGGTAGAATAATCAGGCAGGCTGCCTGGGCCCCATCTGGGTCACTTGGCATTTCCTAGGGCACTGCTGGTGGGGGTGGCACTGCAGATTACCCTCTTGAGGCTTTGAGGACTGCTTTTGCTCAACTATTCCTGAAAACGCTGTATGCAACTGATCAGATCAGATGAAACAGATCAGAGATCGGAGGCTGGAGGTGACCTAGAGGAGCCCTTGCCAGAGCGCACATTGCTCACATCTCCACAATTACCTCTTTTGAGTGGGCACCATGCAGGTGGAGAGTCCTGAAAAGCACAGCATTAATTTGTTTCTTAAATTCAGTGACCATGGGCATCATAGAGTTCCAAAAATAAGCCAGCTTCATTTCATTAATGAGGTGAAGGTTGAGCACCCACAGTTTGGAAGAGGATGGGGGTGGAAGTGATAAGCAAATGCAGTCGCCAAGGCCACCTGGCACTTGAAGAAGGGGGCTTCCCAGGTGTCGCTAATATGAAGAATTGCCTGCTAATGCAGGGAACATAAGAGACACAAGTTCGATCCCAGTGTTGGGAAGATCTCCTGGAGGAGGGCGTGGCAACCCACTCCAGTAATCTTGCCTGGAGAATCCCATGGACAGAGGAGCCTGGCGGGCTGCAGTCTACAGGGACACAACTGAAGCGACTCAGCATGCACCCACGCACGCATGCATGTGGTCTTCAGGGAGGGCCCTGAGCTCCAGCGACAATCCAGGCAGCCCACACTCTCCAACGCTAGGTCCTGGGGATTCCGCTTCTGTGGATTCTCACACGGCCTCTCCCCCTCCTCCCACAGCAGCTGCCCTAATTTAGGTCTTTATTATCTTTCTCCTGGATGGTTTTGCACAGGCAGCCAGATGACTCTTCCTGAAGCAGCAGAGCTATGATTACGCCACTCCGTGGCTCAGAGACCTTTAATGATTTCTCCATGGGCTAAAAAATAAAAGCCCAGCTTCTAATTTTTAAGGTCCTCTTCACCAGGTCCCAGCCGAAATTCTAGCCTCACCTTCTTTTCTCTCTTTCCTGTACCCTGCCGTCTGGCTCAGTGTCATCGTTCCAGCTGTCCCACCTGCATGCCCTTGTTCTTCTATTTCCCTCTATCTAAAACAGTCTTCTCTCTACTCCATCTCCTGAAATCCAAATCCTATTCATCCTTTTAAGACCAAACTCAAAAGCTACTTCCTCATGGTTTCAACACTGACCCCCAGGGAAAATCTCTCTGTCCTCTGAGCTCCCGTAATTTTACTGTATCAATCACATTCTTTTGTGATAACAGATTCTGTATAAGTGTTGCTGTACTCCTTAGGCTATAAGAAGAGGGCAGAGGAGAACGCAATTGACTTAGCAGCTCTATTCAATCTCAATCAGTCCTGCACACAGTAGGTGCTCATTTATGTTATATAAGTGAATCACCCTTGTGAAGATGTCTGCAAGACTGCAGACATGCAGCTATTTTGTGTAGGCACAGCTATTTAAAGAGATCAAATGAGTACAGTCTAGAGGCGCATCATGAAAGGACAGTGTGGTATGCAGAGGAAGCAAGCTGGGTGGGCTGGGGTCAGAGATGGATGACACTAATGACCTCCTTGATGATAAATCCAATGGTCAATTCTCAGTCTGCATCTTTACTAGACCATCAGCAATTCTGCACAATTGAGTCATCATTCCTTCTAGAAAGTTTTAGGAGATCACAGTCTCTTATTTTTCCTCCTGGTTAATCTCTGTTTCCTCCCTGTCTCCTTGGTTGGTTCCCTTCCTTTTTTTCCAGAACTCTTGACATTGGCATTCCCTAGGACTTAGACCTTTAGTCCCTCTCTTCCTTATCAGGACTCATGCCTTTAGTGATCTCACCCGGTTTCACGGCTTTCAAGTTGTCTATATTTTGATAAATCTCAAATGCATTTTTCCATCTTTGACCTCTTCCTTGCTGGCACTAACCACAGTCTGTTCAAAATCCACACCTGGATGCTGAACTCAAACTTAATGTGGCCCCACACTGAACTCCTCCCTGCTCCCTAGCCTACTTCATCCAGTCTTTCTCATCTCAGCTAATGACATTTCCATCCATCCAGTTTCTTAGCACAAAACATTGAGTCATCCTAGCCTCCTCTTTATTTCACATCCCACATCCAACCTTCCAGGAAGTTCTTTTAGCTTTACCTTTAAAGTACATCCAGCACAGATCCACATGTATCCCCTTACTCCACATTGTCCCGCGCTCTTTTGACCTTCTAATAAGCTAGAAGGCAATAAACATTATTCTATTACCTTTGCCTGAGTGATACTAACTTTAATCTACTTTTTCTCACTAATGTTTCATAGGCTCAGTACATGGAACTCTGCATGGCACAAAGTAGGCATTCAATTAATATTTATCAAATGCATGAATGAATGATTTTAGCTGATCATCTCTGAACTGTAGCTTAAGTAATAAATAGCATTTAGCCCCAGAGAAAGGCAGCCACAGCCAAAAGGCATCTGTAGGCAGGGGGAATGAAAAAGCCAGGGCCTAGAGATAGAATCTTCACCAACATCTTAGGATTTGTCAGTGTCGCAAGCCTGCCTGCATGATACAAAACCATGAGCATACTTGAGCAGTTTCCAGCTTATCCGGACCAGCCAAGGACATTTTCAAGGGACTTCAATGGACAGCATGCTTTTTTTGTTAAAAAGACATACAATCAAAATGAAATGAGACATACCAAAGTTGGTAAATAATTGTGTAGAAACATCCCCTGTACAATTTTATTTACAGTACACATCTTTTTCCCTACAAAGACTTTATCCCTAGTTCTATTCATGCTGTGCTATGAGCTTAGTCAGTCAGTCGTGTTCAACTCTCTGCGACCCCATGGACTGTAGCCTGCCATGCTCTTCTATCCATGGACTTCTCCAGGCAAGAATACTAGAGTGGGCTGCCATTCCCTTCTCCAGGGGATCTTCCCAACCCAGGGATCAAACCCGGTTTCTTGTATCTCCTGTAATGCAGACAGGTTCTTTACCTTCTGAGCCCCCAGGGAAGCCCAGTTCTCTCCATATTCACGCAGAATTAGACATCCTGTAAGTGCATGTTCAGAATCTAGCCCATGTCAGCCCTGCTCCCTGTCATACCTTTGGGGCCCACCCAGGCATAGTGTTTTAAAATGACTTGCTCAATGAATAAGGAAATGAATGAATGCCTTCTGATCATCTCCTGCCAGGACCAGTTCCTCGATGTAAGAATATACTCTAAGAAAGAACGCTCCTTGAGACGTGTCTTCAAAGCAGAATATACATCACCCTTCATTTCCACCCAGTACCTTACACTGGAAAGATCTAGTGCCTAGAAGTCAAATTCATCTACATGCAGACCTGGAAGCAGGCAAGGGCACCAGGGCACATCCATCTTCATGACCCTCTGCCAGCATCTCAGCATCTCTACTCTGTTGCTGGGATTTGATCTGAGGTAGAGAGTTGGTGTGAACCACTTAGTCGTGGTGTCCACCCTGCCATAAAAGGAGGTTAGGTCTGGAACTAGAAAGACTCTACAGTCAGTCCTTGTAGTGGAAGGGTTGAGTCAGAGACGCCTCAGTGTATGCATCTCTAAAATGGGAATTATCATACGAGGGGGCCACAAGAGGACTGGTAACCCCTTGGAAAACTAGCCTCACTGAGTTCTAGCCATGGATGACCATTTCTCCTCTGGGCACTGTCTGCCATGATCCCCAGGGAGACGGGGCTTATCCTGCTATTCAAGATCCATCTGTCCAGCAGGTGCTGTGGCTTAACCACTGTCATCCAGCGGAAGCTTCCTCTTGGCATGTTTTCTTCACAGATGGTCATGAAGACACTTGCCATCACCAAACTCAGAAGCCTGATTAGGGGCTTTGGGGCTCTGATTAGAGTCAGGAATTAACTGGGCTGGAGAAATGACTTCGTGGAGGCCACACTTAGATAATCACATGGAGGATGACTCCAGCATCACTGTGCATGTTTTCTGCTACCTTTGGGGGTATGATCTTTAACTTGGAATGGGGTCAGTGATTGCCATGGGAAATAAGGGGAAAGTAGAGCAGAAAAATAAAGCAGGATTTTCACAGTTCTGCTGCACAAACACACACACACACACACACACACACACACACAAAGACACAACCATTTGGTCTCCTGGAGATCAGTAGCTGATTAGATTTACCTCATCTATCAAGGAAACTGAGTCTCAAAGAATCCGATTAACAGCAAAACGAAAACGTATAAATTCCCATTGTTTTCATTGCAGGGGAGAAAGACTTGGGTCAGTTAGAACATTCTTTCATCTGAAAGTCATATTTCATCTGAACTTGCAGATGTTCTGGGGACAACTGGCAGGCAAGCAGAACACATTCATAAGAACCAACATTCTTTTCATTTTTTTCCCAACACGAGGGTACTCTTCCGGCCGCTAAAAAAAATCACACAAGCCTTATGCCCGGCCTTTATCAGCCTCTAAACTAATGAAGTCCCATCTTCTTGGCTTGTATTTCAACTCAGCAAACATTAATTGTCAGCAAGACAAGAAGCTAAGGGTGTGGAATTTGGAGTGCAGGGTCCTGGCTTCAACTTAAACAGCCTTAAGTAGGCACTTCCTCTCTTGCAGTCTCAGTTTCCTTACCGTATAAAATGAAGCTAATATACGCCACCCATCTCACATGGCTGCTAAAATTTAAATGAGCTCCCATATTACAGCCCTGGTGCAGTGTCTGATATGTGAGAGGCTCGCAAAAACACTGAATCTGAACTGAATGCCTGTTAAGTAAATGCCACTCTGTTATGTGAACCACACTTAACAGAACCTGATTTCAAAGTGGTCGTATTACTGGAAAAGGAGATGGAATACATTCACCAACAACTCTAACATAAGGTAAAAACTAGTAAAAGCTCTAAGATGTCACCAAGAAAATGTGCTGGAGGGTGAGACAAGGCAGAAATTATTTACAGCCAGGGGCATTTGGGAATGTGTTCCGGAAGAAGAGATACTTGACGTAGGAGGATGCCACAGTTTTTTTTAAAGGAAAAGGACGGATGATAGTTTATTTATACTTTAATACATAGAAAAGTCCAAGCCATCATGCTTGGCAATTTTTTGGGGGGTGGGGCAGTAAGAAAAGAAAGGGAACATGACCAAGACCTTGTCTCTAGATAATGTATAACCCAATTGGGAAGAGATCATGTGAATATACATATACACACAGACAAGTCAGCTGTCCCTGACAATTTGTAACAAATGGCCGATGAATAATTCAGAAATTTGGAGTGACTAAAATGTTAAAGCAAGCCACAGAATGTAATCGCAAGTGCCACCAGGTAGCTCTAGCGTTTCCCTCCCTAGGTGTCAGTATTACCATCTGTAAAACAGACCCAACCGTGTGTGGCAAAGATGTCCTTAGTCTAGGAGGACAGCTGATGAGGTCAGGGTGGCCGGGCCACTCTCTTATGACCACAAGCAGCTTCACCACAAGCACACCATTTCCTCTGTATGCTGTATCCACATTACTGTTTCCCAAGTGGCTATGACATCAAACATTGAAAATCCCTGGTCTAGATGATCTCAAAGAATCCTGCCTGTTTGGTCAAGCTATCAAGCAGAGGTTGAGTGTGGCCCTGAAAATGGAGAGGTCTTAAATTGTCTAAAAGCAGAGTCTCAGAAATCCAGAGAAGCCGGTCCATGCACAGGGAGCTAGGGTTCTGGGCACAGCCCTGGCCAGTGAGCTCAAGTCTCACATGGCTGCTCCATTTAGCAGCTACCATAACCTGGGTCAAGTGTTCCTTAGTTTCCTCTTCTATAAAATGGGCATAAGTCATAAAGCGTGATGTCCAGGATTGTTGGGAAGAGGAAGGAAGACAATGCAGGTGGGAATCCTCCTGAAAATCTGTGTCCTTGAACTTGAATGCTACATCAGAGCCACATACAGAATGTCTTCCCCCAATAGCCAACAGCATGGAAAGTGATAAAGATGTAAATAAGGCCTGTATTTTCCCAGCTATTAATAAAACACAGCATTCTAAATGAGCTGCTGTGTCTTGCAAAAACCTGTTAGTGCTAGTGACAAAAGGCTTAGATGTTAAAGTGGATTTTGAAATTCCTGGACGCTCAGGATGAAATTATTTAAATTAAAGGTGTTAGAGAAAAGGTAACCCTCAATTACAGAATAAAAAGCAAAACAATGTTTCATAATTTGCAGGTTAAAAATGCAATTTACACTGGCCTCTTAGAAGTTGTCTACTCAACGTCTGACGGGGAAATAGAGGGTGATGTTTACTTACAAGGACCCCCAGAGGGTTGCAGGGCGCTCACCTGCCTTTGAACCGGCCCCCGGGGGTCTCCCGAGCCTTCCTGCCTGAGGTTGGCTCTGAGCGTGTTTCTTGAGCTCCATTTCACACGTAGAGGCCTCACGCCTTGGACAAGCTGGTCGGACACAGCCTGACCTGGGCTGTCAGCACGACACGATCAGGGGCCCAGAGCAAGCGTCCTTGTGAATGTCCCTTGTGCCTGCTATGGCAGGGCTTCTAGTCAGTTCCAGTCCAACCGGAACTGACTAGAAGTCCTGCCCAAACAGGAAGCCCAGCGGGCCCCAGACCCTTTAGGCTCAGGTTCAGCCCAGGCGAGGACCTTGAGAGATCTTCCAGTCTTTGCACCACGTCAAGGGGCTGTTCGAACAGGAGCGTGGCCTCATCCCTTCCTTCCTCTCCGTTCATGAAGTTCCACACCCCAGCCTCAATCAAACGCCTCATCACTAGACCAGTCACATGGAGGACCAGACCGCTGTGCCACTCTGCCTACCACTCTCTCTCCTGTGTCCGGAGCTAAAACCTAAAACGAATCATGAGTACAGCCCCACTAAATCATCACAGCACCCCCAGGAGGAAGACGCAGGGATTGCCACTCATATCTTGCAGATGTGAACAATGAGGCACAGAGAGGCCAAGTCATTAGCCCAAGGGCACACAGTTGGGGAGGGGAGGATTGGTGTCCATGCCTGCTGCTTGGCCTTTGGCCCCGCCCTCACATCTTTGGGCCTTGGTTTTTATTTCTTTAAATTTAAGAGGCTACCATTGCTTCCAGCAAGACAGAGACAGTACAACAACAAGATATGAAGAATAATAGTGTTTTGGAAAGCCCCAAAGAGAGACACAACAACGGTCAAAAGTGTGGTTATTAATGTCCCTCAGAAGGACACTGATCATGAACAATGCTGGGGACACTAGGTTATGTTTGCACTCTGAACCTTCTTTGATGTCATGATATGAGTTCCAGTGTAAGGGGCAACAAGGCTTCAGAAATGTGATTATCTTTCTAAATTCCATATATATGCATTAGTATACTGTATTGGTGTTTATATATATGCAAGACAGAAAAAGAGACACAGATGTATAAAACAGACTTTTGGACTCTATGGGAGAAGGCGAGAGTGGGATGATCTGAGAGAACAGCATCGAAACATGTATATTATCAAGTGTGAAACAGATCGCCAGTCCAGGTTGGATGCATGAGACAAATGCTTGGGGCTGGTGCACTGGGAAGACCCAGAGGGATGGGATGGGGAGGGAGGTGGGAGGGGGGTTCAGGATGGGGAACACATGTAAATCCATGGCTGATTCATGTCAATGTATGGCAGAAACCACTACAATATTGTAAAGCAATTAGCCTCCAACTAATAAAAATAAATGAAAAAAAAGAAATGTGATTATATTTGAATTGAAGAACTAAATTGATAAACCTGTTGATCTAGCATAGAGTTAAAATTCATGCATTGCCAAATGTTCTCATCTTAAATGGGCTGAAAACCTTAATCCTACTTGATTCTTTGGCTCCAGAGTACTGGAATAGCTGTGACTTTGTGGAATTATTCAGAGCAGCTAGTCTATATCCAGTACGTACTATTTCCCAGGCACACTGCTAGGCTTTACCCCTAGCAGATGGGAGTAAATGACCCCAAATTTCTTCTCCTGGAGAGATTACATTTGAATGTCCTGGCACAGTCTAGTCCAGTTGACATAAATATCAACAACAGATATGAGCTCAGTTCCTACTATGCCATCAATTATTATTTTACTAAGAACATAACATTCACATCCGGTTTAATAGGTTTACAGTGTCTGGCGTTGTAGAAAGAAAGCCTTTCTGGCTGCCATATGGCTTCATGTATTAATACCACCTCCCCTCCCGTGGCAGGGGGACATAGTCGATACAGGACATGGCCATTTGCCCTTTTAGGAAAAGGAATGTGAGGAGCAGAAGCTTCAAGAAGCATCTTAGGTCTCTGCTGCCTTGCTCACTCTCTTCTCTGTCAAGAGGAGGACGTTGTCCAAGAAGCAGCTGTCCAGTCAGACTCCGTCTCAGAATGAGAAGTGTGGGTCAGCACCATGAAAGCCAAACAGCAGCCCCTGACGCGTGACGTAAGTGAAAGTCTTGTTGCTACCAGCCACTGAACCTTGGGGGTTATTTCTTACTGCAGCAAAACTGACTAATACACCACCTGATGGCATATCAAGTCATTTCATACTCACAGGAATTACGTTGAGGTCAGCAAAGAAAGAATCAGGTCCGTTCTATGATTGAGGTCCCAAAGACTTAAGAGTGATTAAGTGATGGCCCAGAATTAAACAGCAAAGAGATGTAAGTCAAGGGAACAAAACTGTATGTTTTATCACTGCTGCATATGATTAAAAACAAGATTGGCTCACTTTTAGTGTAAAAATCTCTTTTGCAAACTGCAGATCAATTCAAACACTAGCCAATCATGTCTCTGGGTCAGTTCCTGGTATCAGGGATAATGTAGTCAAAGAACATGATATACACAGTAAAAGAAATGCAGAGCTGAAGGACAAGGCTTCCATCTCTATTGAACTGAACTGGCTACAAGCCTCAGACCTTCTGCCCATGGCTGAGAGACTGTTCTCTGGCTAAGGGAAGGCTTTCTGGACTGGACAATGTAGCCCTGCAGTGGCTTACATGACAAATATCCCCAGAATGCCCATCACAGATCCTGGACCATCCCGGGGAATGGTGTGTTATTTCACCAGGAAATTCAAACATCAGGAGACCCTGACCTTAAAACCTTCACAGGGTGGTAGTCATCCAGAACAGGGGCTCACAGGATCTGACACGAGTGACTAATTCAATTTTCTTTTTCCTATTGTTTAAAATTCAAATCCTATTGTTCTTTGCCTCTGCTTTATTCTCTTCTTTCCCTCTTACTTTCCCTTTTTCAAAAAGCTCTTTTCAATGGGGAATGAGTGAGTCACCTTAATCATTTATTTAGACACATTTCAGGCTGGCTCAACGCTCTGTCCCAGCTCGCTGACATATAAGGAAAGCATTCTAGATTCTGCAGCAACTGATCTTTTCACCAGAAAGCTTCATTTTCAACAGCTATTTTTGGGGGGATCTGACAGAGCTGGCATCCTACATGCTTTTATAAGATAATAATTCACACTGTGCATTTCTTACCCTGACCGGAGCAAGGTTGACTTCTGACACCTCCCACCCCCTACTTATCCACTGGTGCTGTTTTCATACAAAACCCAAGTCCTTTCATATTCTGAGCAACAATCCTGACCTTTTTCTTCCATCTGTATAATATTGGTCAAAAAAACAATCGGCCCCACAGTGTTTAGGTAAATACATACATGTGTACACTTCTAAAGCATTGCACTGAATTGCAAAAACCAGACGCTAATAAAAAGTCAGGAAAAGCAATTCTGAAAGCTGGAAGAAAGCCCAAACAAGCAGTCAGAGACATAGCAGGAGCAGCAAAGTTTAGAAAAATTAAGTTGTGAACGAATGTTAGACTTGATCCAAACCTCTCACCAGGTACCTCATTGCTAACAGAGGTCTCTCACAGCCCTGTGAGTAACACCTTGCAATTTGTACAGAATTTTTCATTTGTTGGCAAAGCTTGTTATGTTCCTAATATCCCTGGGAGGGAAAGCTGAAGATCAAGTCCACCAGTGGGTGAAGAGATGAAGGCTCTGAAAGGCTGTCACTCGTTTTACACAGATCATTGGCAGGTACAGAAGTAAACCCCCAGACCTTTAATATCAGACGCAGTGACTTTTTATTTCTCCACATTTATATCTCTGCAACATGCATTTGAAGCCAGGTCATTCAAGGGGTCTTATCCCATGTGTTTTGAAGTATTGTTTCTCTAGCAAGGCTCACAAGGAATATGTTGATCTGCTATGTCTACACGAGCACCTGGTTTGATGCCTGAGTATAGCCCAATGTCCAAAAAGAGTTGCTGAATAACAACAAGACATCCAAATAACAAGAAAAATCTTTGCTTTTTCTTTTTTTTAATTTTTAAGCCAACCCATCCCCTGACACATCAGTGGGGAAAAAACCACTCCCCCCAGCATCTCTCGTGAATGAACACTCAATCATTTCCAACTATGTCATACACACCTGGACACACAAACACATCTGGCTGGAAACCCCGTTTCATCACTGCCTTGTTGAAAAGCCCTAACAGCTTCCAAATGATTTCAGAACATCCTACAGCCTCAATATCCATGAATTGCAACCCTCTCCCCCAAGGATCCAACCCTAGTGAGTGACTTGGACCAACTGTTCTGAGCTGGGACAACTTTGTCCTATAAGGATCCTGAGGATGGAAGATTCAAATTGGGAGCAGATATGAAGGTGGGAGGGCTTCCCAGGTGGTGTTAGTGGTAAAGAACCCACCTGCCAATGCAGGAGATCTAACAGATGCGGGTTCAATCCTTGGGTCAGGAAGATCCCCTGGAGGAGGGCATGACCACCCACTCCAGTATTCTTGCCTGGAGAATCCCATGGACAGAGGAGCCTGGTGGGCTACAGTCCATAGGATCACTAAGAGTTGGAACAACTGAAATGACTTAGCATACACACACACGCATAAAGGTAGGAGCTGCCAGCAGGAAGGAGGTCCCTGACCGTGACATGTCATGGGAGACCCAAGGCTTCTGCTCAGCCCTCTTCTCGCCCCTGTTTCAGCTGATTTCCTACGTGTTCTTTCTCTGCCTCAGAAGCAGTTCAGGCCCCTCAGAGACCAGCGTGGAGCTCTGCAAGGGAAACTCCCTGCCAGGGAGAATGCTCTTTTCTTTCCTGAAAGGTCTCCAGAGACAAGGCCTTCCAGGTCCCTCTGAGTCAGCAAAGTGGTGAGTGGAAAGTCCTGGCTAGAATCCCGACACGCTCTGAGGGTTTCACTCTGAGGCTTTCTCAAGAGCTCCTTGCTCAGCCTGCGGTCACTCTCTGTAAACACTGGTCCCCAGCAGAGATCCGGGCAGTCCCACTAATCCCGGGGCTTTCTGGTGAAGTTCTCTTCCTCTCGACTCCAGTTAACACTCTCCTCGCCACAGTTTCCTCTTTCAGCTTTTTCCTGCCCCTTCTTTCTTTCCCGGACAACTCTTTGATGGTTGTCCAAAAACGAACTCACTAATTGGGAGTTCAGAAATGGCATGCCTTCAAAATTCCCATGTTACCCAAAGAATTGCAAATAAACTTTTCATTAGCATTCTTGGCTTTTAGAAAAAGGAAAGGAATATATAAAAAAGAATGCATATATGTGTATGATTGAATCATTTTGCAGTACAGCAGAAAGTAATACAACATTGTACTCAACTATATGTCAGTAAAAAAGTTAAAACTGAAAAAAAAAAAAAGACAAAGAAAAAAATGAGCACAGTTATCATCAATGCTGCACTCTCCTTCCATCACAGGCCTGGGGCTAGGTGCCTTCCCTCCAGGATGCACAGGCCAGGGTGGGGACAGACCAATGGAAAAGCAAGCTGTAAAAATACAGCAAAGGTTCTCAGTTGGGAGGAGAAGCTCTGAAGTTGCTGGTCAGCCCATGGCAGTCTCCCCAACCTCCCCACCTGCCTCTTGTCCACTCAACCACAGCCCTGGCCTCTGTGCTGTTCCACCGCCAAGCCGGCATCACCCCCTCCAGGTTTTAAAGTCCTTCACTTGCCCTGTGTTCTGAGATTTTGACTCTCCTCCTGGAACATGCTTCTCCAAGTGAGCTATGTGGGTTCACTCTCTCATTCTCTGCAGCCCTTCCCTGCAGCATCACCCTCTCTGAGACGTTCCTTGACCATCCAACTTGAAATAGCAACTCTTTCCCCTCAAACTCTCCCCACCGACCCCTCACTGTGTATACCCATCTCTGCTTCATGTTCCTTCATCAACTTGCAGCCATTTAACATCATCTCTGTTTTACTTGCTTATATTATTTATGGTCCATTTTTCCTCGATTGATTCTAAGCTCCATGAAACAAGGGGTTTGGCTGTTTGGTTCACTGTTGACTCTCCAGATACTGACTCAAAGAAGTACCTGACTCATTGTGGGTACTCAATAAGTTTTTGTTGAATAAGTGGATGGATGGATGGATGAATTTGTTGGGTAGTTGGGGAGGGTTTTAGGTGAATGTAACACCAGAAGTGAATCTCAGAGAATCTGTTCAGGAAAGGATATGCAACTCATGTGCAATCTTGGGTAAACATATCACCATGATCCCTTCCATAATATGAAGCTAATGTATAATACTGGCAAGTCGGTGATGAACCATGAAACTAGAACAGGAGTTGGGAGCAGCTCAAATGGCCAAGGATGGTGCAGGCTGATGCAAGATGGGGAAAGACAAGAGGAACCATGTCTTTCTTCAAAACCACCAGACTGGGTTCTGACCGCAGCAAACAGAGACAACGAGGCTGAGAGATGGGTGGATCAGTTGGGGCTCCACTTCATGATTCAACAAGGGGTATTTTGGTCCTCGGCCAAGGGAAAAATCCCAAGCCCCCTACAAAGCCATACTCCAAAATGTTAACTCACAAAGCAAGCCACAAAATAAATAATAAAATAAATAACTATATCTCTCTGAGACTTAGTTTTTTCCTCTGTAAAATAAAGTCACAACATCGTCTCCCATTAAATGACACAGGAAAGTTTCTAGAATTTGACACATGCATGGCAAAAGTTTGTTATATGGAAATATATTATTTGCAGGAAGTTTACATTAAGGTAGGGAGCACCGTGGGACTCCACTGGAAGAAGACAAAGAACTCCAGCTAGGATTGCATTTTCTGAGGCTTAAGTAGAACCATGTCAGGAAAAAAAAAAATTTGATTTTCCTAAGAAAAAAATAAAATTGTGGCCTGGAAGCAGTATGAAGTATGTGGTGTGGGAAAGTGTAGGACTCTGAGAGCCAGACAGTCTTGAATCCAAATCCTGGTGCCCCACTTTCAATCCTATGTCTTAAAGCAAGTTCATAAAACTGTCTTAGTTTCAGTCTTTATCTGTAAAAGAGACAGAAATATATCTACCTTGCAAGGTTGTCTGTAGGGTGAGGAATGTATACAGACAGACTAGCAAAACAGAATTGATGGGTATTAAAGGCATGCCAAAGATCACAACTCACTGTTACAAATATAACTTAAAATGTGGTAGACTTTGAAACATTAGGCCCATGTCAGCATAGGGTAACCTGTAAATAACTACGTAGAAAAAATAACTCATGCATATATACGATGAAATAGCAAGCTCACTGCTGCTATTTTAGCTGATATGAAGTATTCAAATCATTTCCTGAATTTGAGGTGGAACAGATATATTTGCACAGCCCACAGCCTTACTAGTGGGTTACAGAGTGGACAGGGGGAAAGGGGCCTTCAGACAGGTGGTTTAAAGGGAGGGAAAATGGGGAAGATGCACAGAGCATCTCATCCCCACCCACATGTGCTGACACCCGCGGCCCCCGCCCCATGGGAGCAAGCCCGCAATTTGCACCCATGGAGAAGAGCGTTCTCAGCAGCTGCAAGCTGAGGAACTGAGGGGCAGTGAGCGACAGATAGTTCCAGAAGGTTAGCTGGGTCAGTGAGAGACCTCGGCCCCTAGGGGACTCTCTGGATAGGGCACTCTCCATCACCCCAGAGGTCTTCCTGATCCTCGGAAGTGTAGAAGCAAACCCTGCAAGGATCCTCTACCCCCTTCTCCCCGTGTTCCTCCCCCACCTTCGCCTCCAGCCTCCGGACTCTCTCAGCTCAGCCTGGGTTTGGCCCAGAAGAGTCTGGACCAGGAGACAGCCCACCGCCCATCACAGGGCAAAGGCAACTCAGTTTCTCTTCCGTTTCTCTTTCTGCTTCTCTTCCTTTTCGCTTTCATAATCTTTTCCTACCTTCCCCCAACCGATTGCTACATAACACTGGATGTGTTGCTTTCTATTTTCTCTAGTCCTTCATTTTTAAAACCCGTATTAGGCTTTTCTCTTATTTTTAAAGTCACATCCTCAAATAATGTGTGTCTTTTCAAACATGTATAAAATCAGCTTTGACAGAGGTCTGGGTTTCCAAAGCTGAAAGATTAGATATTTCTCCCTAAGAAAACATAATTTAGTTGCTTCCTGCCAGTTAAGCTCTGAATTGCTTTTGTCGGTGGTCACTGGTCCCTGAAATATCAGAGGTCCCTCAGCCCCAGGGACCCTCCAGGAGGTCCGTTCCATTCGTGAGCTACACAAAGGCCAGGAGTCAGACTGAGAGGGGGGCTGGTCCAAAGGAGCTAGACCCAGGTCTTGGCAGCATCTCCCGGGACCCGAAAGGACCTCCAAATCCGTGCACTCTCACCTGTTCACAGTGACACACACACATCTACACACATTCACATACACACCACATACCACACACACAATGACACACCGTGCACCCTCACACACCCACATACCAGGCATACACTCACACTCACACACACTCGCCACCAGAGCTCAGGTCTTGTTCATTTATGAAGACCAGCCACTCCGGGGCTGCCCCCTCAGTATGCCCTGGTGTCAGTGATCTTTACAAATGCCCGGGGCTCCCACAGTCTGTGTGAACTGAAGGACTTCAGGATCCCCAAAGCCAAGATCACTTCTCCATTGGGGAAAGCCCCCTGTGCAAGGTCAAGGCCCCAGTTCCTAATATGAGTTACTGCCAAGTGAGAATCCTGGATGAGCAGGGTGGGGCCTCTGAGAGACAGAAACATCAAGCTTTTAAACCAAGTCAGACTCTGGAGGAAACTTTCAACCTGGCAAAAGTCAGAATGGTGGTACTTTAAGTGTAAACTCCGAAGAGAAAGAAAGTGAGAAAGAAGGAAGAGAAGGCAGGAAAGAGGAAAGAAAGGGAGAAAGGAGAGAAGGACAGGGAATTAGATGGGTCCCCAGCATCCTTTACCTAAATGCTCTACATTTCAACCCCTTGCCCACACGGGCCATGGCAGGGACCTATTCCATCTCCCTGTCTCCCTGGGCGGATCTTGCACTGGTCCTGCGCTCTGCAACAGGGAACTCCCTACCACCTTCCTTACACCCCCTCAGCTGTGCCCGGCATGGCTTCGACTGCAGCCCAGTGATGCAGAGCAAGCCCTGGTGCTGGCCATCACCAGCAGGGCAGTGTCACCTGCACAGCTGGGTTGAACATCCTGCGAGCCCTCCCTAGGCATCACAGGAGGTGCAGGGGTCAAGGTGAGTCCCACACAAGCCAGCCCACAGCATCAAAGGATCATGTTGTGAGAGAAGCGGAGAGGATAGGCCCAGAGGAGGCCAAAGCAGAGCCTTTCGCCTCCTCTGGTCCACCTTGAGCCGGATGGAAGCTGGGAGGATGAAGTCAAGGAGGCAGATCAACGCTTTTCACTCTCTTTGGGGCCCCAGCTTCAACTCCTAGACTCTCAGGAAGAAAGAAAGAATTAGTTGACTTTGAAATGGAGTTCCAAGGGCCCAGAGAAGGGAGGCAAGGAGCCCAAATCCCTCAACAAATCAAGAGCAAAACCAAGATAAGAATGGAGACCTTCTCACGCCTACTCGGGCCTTTTGACTTCCTCCTGCTTGCTCTCCAAGGCCTGCTTCCTCCTCACAAGGCTAAAAGGATGAGTAGGATTGAAAAATTCCCTCGTATCTTCCCCCCAAGGCCAATGATGAAACAATTATAAGCCACTCTAGATCAAAAATTCCCAGCATGGAATTTTTAAAAAAAATACTTGGTCCCCATGAAACTTTGGAGCCCGTGCTTTAAAAGGTTTTGTTATTTTTATTTTGTTTTGTTTTTGTGCCAGGCCTGGTCTTTTAATTTATATCCTCTTATTTAAATTGAGGAAATAGAAAACTGGCCACAAGGGCTTTTGATGAGCACATGACAAACCATGTCACTACAGCACCTGCAATCAGGAAGATGTTGGAGGACCCCTCTGGTGTCTCCCCAACATCAAGGGTCCTGTGAGTACCTCTGGGCTTTCAGAAAGAGAGATTCATAAATGCTTCTTTGAAACTCTTTGCTCAGATGTGCTGCCAAATTCAGAATTTTTCAGATTTTAGAAAGGTAATAGAGTACAGATACCATGTTACATGCACCTCCAGCAGGGTCTGGAGCATTCATTCTTCTGATGAAAAATGTATTCATCCCGAGTGGGATAAATACAAACTAAAAATAGTCTCATGTACCATCAGGCCAGTTTTTGCACCCACGTGAGTTATGAAAAAAGAAATAAAAACTTTGCATTTTCAGAGCATTTTGGATTTTCGACTTGCAAATAAGGGAATGTAAGAAAACAGCTTATAGTCCATTGATTACTTCTGAAGGTGCTCAAGGGCACAGATTTGAAGCCTCAACACTTTAAGGAAAAAATACATATGCATTTGAAAACTCAAGGAAAGACAGGATGCAAGACTGATCATACAGTCGGTGTGATGCTGGATGTCAACTGGAAGTCTTATCCTTGCTACACTCCAGTAAGGAACATGGTCAGGTTCATTTCAAGTATAAAACAAAGGCTTATGAGCTAGAAACACAGGTCCAGCAGAGTGGACTTGGGTGACTTTGCCAAGGCAAATCAGGAACGCATCTTTTAGAGAAAGAAGTTCCCTGCTGTTTCCAACCAAAAACAACAAATAAAAAGGAGGCAAGGCGGTAGATGAACTTTTCAAACACATTTTTCTTAAAAGATCAGGCAAAATGAAGACTGACATGTTTATTTATGGCACACCTCAGAGATACTGTGGGTTTGGTTTCAGACCACCTCAGAAAGTGAGTCACCTGAAATTTTTGGGTTCCCAGTGCATATAAATGTTATGTTTACACTAAACTGTAGACTATTAAGTGTGCAAAAGTACTATATCTAAAAAATGTACATATCTTAGTTGACAAAATTTAAATTTTGTTGCTAAAAAATGCTAACCATCATCTGAGCTTTAAGCCCATTGAAGCAGTCACATCAAAGATCACTGATCACAGAGGACCAGAACAAATTCAATAATAATGAAAAAGCTTGAAATATTGCCATAATTGCCAAGATGTAATAGGGACACAGGAAGTGAGCAAATGCTGCTGGAAAAACAGCACAGACTTGATTAACTGAGGGTTGCCACAAACTTTCAATCTGTTAAAAAAAAAAAGCAATATCTGGGAAGTGCAGTAAAACAAGGTATGGCTGTATTCTTTGCAATATTTCTGGGCCACAGATATTATTAACTTCAGTTCAAACCTTGGAAAACTCAATAAGCTTAAGGCATCGTCCCAAGGGAAAAGCCAGGATTCCACCAGGTCTGTGGACTTCAGACGCATTCACACTGCAGCCCTGGGATGCTCCCACATAATTTCCATGTGCCTATTTCACCTCTCTGGATCTCAAAGTGTTGGCATCATCTCATTTCCAGGGTGAGAGGTAGAGACAGGCCACACTTTGAAAGCACACAGACACAGTTTCAGCTACCAGCTATGCAATCTTTCTAATGAATGATGTGACATTATTCAAGTTTCCTAACACCCAGGGACCTCAGTTTTCCCATCTATAGAATGGGTATATCTGCTTCTAAAGCTCTTTGTGGAAGTGTGAAAGTGTCAGTCGCTCAGTCGCGCGACCCCATGGACCGTCACTCTTTGTGACCCCATGGACCATAGCCCACCAGGATCCTCTGTCCATGGGCTTCTCCAGACAAGAATAATGGAGTGGGTTGCCATTCCCTTCTCCAGGAGATCTTCCCGACTCAGGGATCGAACTCAGGTCTCCTGCATTGCAGGCAGATTCTTTACCATTTGAGTCACCAGGGAAGTCCTCTAAAGCTCTTTAGAGGACTACTAAAAATGGATATTAAATGCTCATTATTCAAAAGGTACTGCTGCTGCCTGTGTTTTACAGGGGGAAACACGAGACTCAAGAGAGACGAATAACTTGCCGAAGCTCAGGCAGCTCTGAGTGGGTCTTCTCTGCCCTTTACTCCAGGAGCAGGGGATCTGGCCTCATCACTGCAACTGGAAGACCCTGAGTTTGGATGACACTGGGAGTGAGAGAGTTTGACGGTGTGTTGAGGCAGTTGTGTGCTTGTCACTATTTCTGAGGTCCCACAGCAATTATGCATTTTAATGCATTCCAAAATCCAGAAACCATCAGACCAAATGGTTTTTAAATGGATATTAACTTAAAACAGAGAGCATTCTGCAGGAACCAAAGCATCCTTTACCGACTGGAATATGGAGGACAGACCACATTCAGTGTGGTCACAATGTGGAGGTCAACCGTTCCAGCTGGTGGACACTCTGGAACGTGGGAGTGAGCTGGTAAGGGTCCTTCCCATCTCTACTGAGCTCCTGGGACCCTTCTGTGTCTCCCTTTTGTCATCAGCCTTGACCTTCAACTATGTATCAGGATGTTCAATCAGACTTGGCCCCCTATCTATGAGGGAGAGCAAGATTTCTGTGTTCTTTGAAACCTTTCCAACTAAGGCTGCCAGGCTTTGCTTCTTCACCTGACAATTTGGGACAGAAGCTCAAATCATTGGCTAGATGTGGAAGCTCCCTTCTAAGTCACCAAATCAGCCTTCCTGTTTTACCAACAGAAAGTACGGTGGTCTCCTTTATCCTCAGAGGACCCATCCGTTCCAAGCCTGCCAGTGGAAACCACAAATAGTACCAAATGCTATATATACCATGATTTTTCTGACACACATGTGCCAATGATAAAGTTTATAAATTAGTCACAGTCAGGGATGAACACCAATAACTAATAAAAAAGTAGATCCATTATAACAATCCAATGTAATAAAAGTTATGGAAAAGTGGCCTCTCTCTGAAAGTACCTTGTTGTACAAACTCAATGCCTTTTCCATCTTAACTAAACACTCTTCATGTAGCTGTGACTTTTGCAGTTTGAGGTGTGACAGCAAAACTAGCATGAATTTCTTACTCTAGATCTTACCAACCTCAGCAAAGATTTTTTTTTTCTTTCTTTATTATGTTGAGAATTTTCACCTTTTCACTGAAAGGAAATACTTTACAGCTTCCTTTTTTGGCACATCCAAATTGCCAACATCGCTACTCTTGCACATTAGTGCCATTATTAAGTAAAATAAGACTTTTTTGAACCACAGTAACGTGATACCACCAGAATCTATCCTGTAACTGAGATGGATACTAAGAGACTAATAGGAGGAATACACTGGACAAAGGGATGATTCACATTGCAGGCAGGACTGAGAAGGAAGGGGCTAGATTTCATCACACTCCTCAGAATGGTGCACAACATAAAATTTATGAATTGCTTAGTTTTGGAATGTTCCATTTAAATATTTTCAGACTGAGGTTGAGAATGGGTAACTGAAACTATGGCTGTATGCCTGCCAGCGCAGTCACTCTGTCGCGTCTGACTCTCTGAGACCCCAAGGACTGCAGCCTGAGTCTGCCAGGCCCCTCTGACCATGGGATTCTCCAGGCAAGAATACTGGAGTGGTTTGCTATTTCCTTCTCCAGGGGATCTTCCTGACCCAGGGATCAAACCCGCATCTCCTGCGGCTTCTACATGGGCAGGCAGGTTCTTTACCACTCAGCCACCTGGGAAGCTGGAAACTGTAGCTATGGGGGGTCTCCTACAGAGAGCCGCTCCTCCTCCCCAATGCAAGAAGCTAGGAATAGAGCTGAGTCTTTCGCCATCCAGGCTTTAACTTTTCTCTTCCAGGCTTCTCCCTGCAGTGTGGCAGGTGTAATAGAGGTGTAACACAGGCAACGCCCATGGGGAGCAAAATGGACTGTGTTGCAATAAGAGTTGAAACAATGACACTTCCCCACTCCCAACCCTGCTGCGATGCTTTACTTTACGACATTCTCCAAGCTCCATTTCAGGTGTGCGTTTCCTCCCCTGCCTCTCCAGGAGGGAGCACTACCTGCGGGCAGGGACAAAACCATCCTGATCCTTGTGTTCTGTCTAGCAGAGCGCTGGACAAGAACCAGTCTCATACACATTTGCTAAGTGAATGAGTGAATGATCTCATTTTTTACACTTGATCCATCATAAAACTGCAATTCAACTCTTTGGGGGCATCCCATTTCCCCAGTTTCATTTTAAAGATCTAATTATCCATGCCATATAGAATTTTTATTAGAAAGTGAAGTCATTAAACAAGCAGACACCAGACTCAGGCCTTGAGATAATTGCAAATAGAAACGGATCTGTCAGCAGAGCTAAGCTGGACCAGGAAGCATGTTGCCAGCAAACATGGCACCGTTTTCAGAACAATGAGGTCCTCGGACCAGAGAAATTCGACTTCTAAATCTCCCAGGAAAGAAATGCTGGGAGGGGGCCATTCTGTAATCACTTTCCTACCTCCACCTCCCAGCCATGAGTTATACTGATAGACTGAATCCCAACCACCCTTGTATTTGTTGGGCCACTGACCCAGGTTTTCTGACCTTCTTGCTTCTGTCCCCTTAACCCTGGGATGCACCTGTCATGATTTCCATTCATACGTTCAGTCCAAAAATCAGTTCAATTTATTTCAATGACAAACCGGCAACCCATTCTCAGGCAAAGGAAGCTATTTCAAGCATCATCAAAATTTTCTCTGAACTTGTACATGCCAAACTCCTCTCCTCCTCACCACTTCTAGGAATGACACCTCAGTCAACTGCCAAAAACCTTGATAATGCTGTGATGAGAGCAAAACCCCAGTAAAGTCTCTAAATATTTACTATGAGTCTGAGTCTGAGTTACAGCCCTAACTGGTCCCACCCCTGTTAAAATCTGCTCCCATGCTCCAAACACAATTATTTTAGGTCACTGACACACCAGCCAAGGAGATGACAATGCTGTGTACCTTGGCATGAAGAGCAAGTAGGACCCAGTTTTAAATTCTGGCCTTGCCACTTACTAGTTGCTGGACTCTGCGCCAGAGACCTTTGCCAATTTCCTTCACTGTCCAAAGGGCACGATAAATACTAATATCACAGAGTTGCAGTGATGATTTGAGAAAATGTTTTTCCACAGGTATTGTAACTTAAGAAAATAAAAGGAAACTAAACAGGCCCAGAATAAAAAACGTGAAGCACTCATTTCAAAGTATTATCTGACAGAGGAGCCAGGGTATACAATGGAGAAAGGACAGTCTCTTCAATAAATCGTGTTGGGAAAACGACAGCCACGTGCAAAAGAGCCAAACTGGACCACTATCTGACACTGCACACAAAAAGTAACTCAAAAAATAGATTGAATGTAAGATCTAAAACCATAAAACTTCTAGAAAAAAACATACGCAGTAATCTTCTGGATGGCAATGATTTTTTTTTTTTTTTGACGACACCAAATGCAAAAGAAACAAGTGGAACTACATCAAATGATTCTTATAGTGACACATTTCTTAAACCCAGGAAGTTTGTTGCCGTTTCAAATTTGTTCCCTTTTGAGGACATCAAACACCACTGTTGCTCAGCATAGTGAGAGAGAACTCAAAGGTTAACCAGCAGTGCTTAGAACAGGAGTGTGGGCGATTTTTAACTTTCCCCAATAATGAATCTCTGAAGGCCAGAATTAGACCAAAAAGCTCCTCACCATGGTTTTCAGAGGACCCAGAGGGCCAGTAACTGAGAACTTCTTTCTAATCAATATAACTAAATAACAGCAAGTGTAAAGTGGGATCCAGGCCAGACCCTATAAATGCATAAGATCGTTCACTTCCTAGAAGGCAAGTCTCATTATTACCGTTTTACAGGTGCAAAGCCAAGGCTCAGGGAGGTCAGATGCTCTTCAGGAGCCCACCCCTAGGACACAGCAGCAGGAAAGTTCGAATTCATGGCTCACTCCAAAAGTCCACTTTCTTTCCAGTCACCATGCTGCCTTGTCAAGTAATTCCTGCAGCCTTGGAGAAAGGATTTTGACGAAGATGAACTCAGAGCCAGAGGCTATGATGAATGGATGAGTCAAAAGTCAGCAAGGAAGGCAGGAGTGGCCCCTGCCACAAACCTGACACTGCTCACAGAGCTGAATGAGGGGCTCAGCAACCATCCCCTCTGGCTGAGAGGGCCGGACCCAGGGCTTGCCACGTGGGCAGAGGTAAGAGAATTGTGTTTCAGCCAAAAAGCACAGGATGAATGATTCAACCCTATCATGGGGGCCAAGGCAAGTCACCATCTCTGGGCCTCCATGACCCCGCCTTTTCCTTGATCACCCACCTCTCCGGCGGCATTGCAAGGCTCTCCTTTCACATCTGTCTTTACCCCCAGGCTACATTCTTTGAAAACAGAAATAGTGTTCACTTTTTAAAATCCCCAGTTCCCCAAACTATATTTGGTGCAGAGTAGATGCTCAGTTAACAGAAGGTGCATAACTAAAGAAACAGATTGATCCAGCATTGAGTCTGGACCTGCAGACTGGAGAATGCCTCTGCTCCTAAGATTTCACAGCTTAACTATTCTTAAATCAATTCTTCATCTTTGAGCAGTGGTTTGGGGGTCTCTTTAACCTGGAAATCTCCCAACAGGAAGAGGACATGATGGGCTCCTCAGGCTTTGAACTTTGCAAAATGAAAGCACTCCCTCTAAGCTACTGCATTCCACCCTACAAAAACAAGCCAACTGTGGCCAGGAGGAGAGATGCTATCAACCCTATTTTAAAGGTTAAAACTGAGGTCCGCAAGAGTGTCTGCCCCAGGGCTGGAATTTGACAATGGGCTGCTGACTCCCTGATTTTTTCCTGCCACCATGAAGCTTTTCCAGCTCATTACTAACAGGCCAAGAGCACCCACAAAGTAAAGGGTGGGGGACAGGGTGGGGAAGAAGAGAGTGTGTCGTGAAGGGAAAAATAAAAGGGGGGACAGCTTCTCTGGAAAAGTGTCACTGACAGCTGACAGTCGGTGACCCATGGCCTGGACAGCTCTGAACTCCTCGCCCAGAGTTGGCTGGGGAAGATCTCCTGGGCTCTCCATGTCCCCAACTCACCCGGCTCTGAGAGTAAAAGCAAACGGAACGCTTCTGGGTGCTGAGCAAAAACAGGAAGTCCCAAGTGGCTTGACTCTCCTCCCAGCTTCAGCTCCCCCAACCTCAAGAGTCAAGGGTACACAAAGGACCTGACAGGTAGCTCTCTGGCAGGGGCCTCTGCAGGGGTCCACCAGAAAAACGGGAACACCCTTCCACTTGAGTCTCCCAGCATAAGGGTTTAGGGAGTTCTGTTATCCCTCTCCTGGGACCAGTACCTGGAAGCCCATGGGGTGGCCAGGGAGCGAGCGGGATGTTTGCCCACCAGCTCCATCACTTTTCCATCCATTCAACAAAAGCTCAGCACCTACTGTGTGCTGAAAGCAGAGTGACCCTAGGGAAATAGCTCACTCTGAGCTTAGTCATGTCATCTGCAAGGTGGACACGGCCCCTACACCACAGAACTGCCTTGAAGATGAAAGGAAATAATATTCCCGGGCTTCTGTATCACACTTAGGTCTATTATTAGCACCACTGTGAGCCCCAGGCTGTGATGCCGCGCCCCTGTCCCAGAGCTTGGGGCAGGAGATGGTGTGGCCAGGTCTGTCTCTACCTCTCTCCTCTTCCCTCCCGTCACTGGAGCCTGCGGGCCGGGAGGAGGTGAGATTCTACCAGTCTCCCGGCATGGGGCCCAGGTTTGTGATTGTTTATTTCAGAGCAAATAGAAAGGAGAAATTAGAGCCATAAAAGACAGGACAACAGACCAATAAAAACCAGCTCCCAGAAGAGTCAGAAGAAGGAAGACAGGCACAACTGTCACCATAGCAACACAAGACAGTCAGAGGCACGCAGGAAAAACAGCCCCTGCTCTGCCTTCTCTTTCCACAGCAAAGCAAGCTCTTGGACGTCCTTCAGTGTTCAGGGAAAGCCAATGGCCCACCCTAAACCTTGCCCGTTCCCTCCTGCCCACGCACACCAAGCCCCGGGCCCAGATGCCCAGCCTGACCTGGCTGTCAGCCACCCTCCTCGAGCTAGCCCAGTACACGTCCCAGGCCCCGGGCCCAGCCCAGCTTTCCATGCCCTGGGGACACGGCACTGTGCAGATGGCCCGGGGCCCAACCAGAGTGATGGTGACTGGAGAGAGGGGGAAAGTTTCTAACAGGGAAGGGAAGAAGGTCCAAAGGGCTGGTGGGGACACCGAGGCCCTGCACACAGGCTCCAGGACTCTGCCCTAGGTTCCCCGGGGGGGAGCGGAGGGGGAAACAGGGGTACAGGAGGGGAGGCCAGGGCCAGTACTGTTGCCCATCAGTGCTGGACCCTACAGGGGAGGGGAATTCTGGAGAACCCGGGGTGGGGTCGGCAAATGACAAAAGCTCGTTGGCCCCAGTCTCTGGGAACGCTGGTCACAAAATCAGGGCAGCTTGGAGAAGGACCCGGGGACCCTCTGGCCCGGTATAACAGAGGCTCTTCGGCCCTTAGGCTGGCAGGCATGACAGGTGTTGCTACCAAATAGCCTGGCTGGCTTGGGACCAGTCTTTTGGGAAGTGGGTCAAATTGTTCCCAAAGCTAAGGATCCGGTGAAGTCCCTTTCTTCAGACTGGGATTCTAAGCGGGGGAGGGGGAGGGTGATGGCAAGGCGGTCTGGGTCCCCGCACAGCTGCGGGCTGTCTGGCTGGCAAAGAATCTCCCTGGCAGGTGGCAGCACAAACGTCCAGGTGGGTAGGCCCCAGGGAGTGGGGGATCGTCCCTGCCTCTGGGGGCGGTAGGGAGTGGTGGGGAGCCGGGTCTCTGGTGGTGGGAACGGGGAAGCAGAGTTGGGGGTCTTCTGGAAGAATTGGCTTTGGAGCCGAAGCTACCTGGAGCTGGGGTTGAAGGGGAAAGATGTTGAGCGGTTGAGAGACGAGGGAGGTGATCTGGGGCACAATCACGAGGCTGTGCTCCGCAAAAAGGGGCAAAGGGGCTCCAAGCCGGACATCTGGACGGCGATCGCCGGAGACGGGCTAAAAGGACTGGGTCCTCGGCTCGCCCTCCCGCCCGCCCTTCCCCGAAGGCTGCGTCGGGAGTTTAGGAAGGATGGCAGGGTTCTCCGGGCGCCTCCGGAGTCCGCGTCCCTGCAGGCCCCTCGCCGCGAACCCCGCCGCGCCCCCGCCACGCCCGCGCCGCGCTCACCCCAAGTCGCCGCCGCCCTGCTCTGCCGCCGGTCCGCCGCTGCCCCAGCCGCCGCCGCTGTGGACGCCTCTCCCGCGGCCGCCGCAGCCTGGGAGCCGGCCCCAAGCCCCGCCCCGGCCCCGCCCCGGCCCCGCCCCGGCCCCGCCGCAGCCCCGCCCCCAGCCCCAGCCCGCTGTGGCCGCCCGGCCCAGGCCCCCGGGGAGCCCCACCCCCACCGTCATCCGGCCCGGTCCCCTTCCCAGACCCATGGTACTGACCACCTCCGCACGCGGTCACTCCTACTCTTTTTTTCGGCCTGGGCCTCTGGCTTTGCCCTCCAAGAGGAAGCCCGCATCTGCCCTGCTGCTTCTACACACGGAATTCCTCCATACCCACTATTTCTCTTAAAAAAATAAAAGGACGGGGGACAGGCCTTTTGATTAATCCCTAGCCGCACTTCCAAATAAATGTGTGCCCATGCACCCAGCCAGACCATCCCAGCCTCAACCACCCTATTCCAAATTACCCTCTTTGAATCCAGTTCTCCTCCCTGCCCCTCCTGGCACAGACTGTTAACAGATTCCCAGCCCTGGGGCCTGCCCTTGTCTGAAGGGACCCCCAAAAGTCTTTGCAAATGCTTAGTGCAAAAAATGTTATTACCCCTCAGAGCAAGTCTGTAAAAACACTTGAAAAAACCCTATGATGCAAGGGAAAGTAGGGGATTACAGTGTCATTGTCACGATCATTGTTTTAAAACATCTGCCATTAAGAGAGAGAGATTCAGGAAACCAAAGAGGGCTGCTCAGTGCCAAACAGGTTGTGAGTCAGAGCTCCTGTTGGGGGGGCCCTCCTGCAGGCACAGGCCTCTCCGACTTCCTTTCCCAGTCAATCAGCCAGAGCATGGGTGAAACTTTATTAAACCCCTACAAGGGGTCAGGCCATGTGCTGGGGGCTGCAGCAGTTGCTCCAGGAATGTGTGGTTTGGGCGCATCAGGCAGTCCTGGTTCTGGAGTGCAGAAAGCTTCAGGAGACCTCAGTCAAGTTCTTCTTGACGGAGCTCCTGCTCTGAGCTTTGGCAAGAATTCAGACAGGGGCCAGGAAGGCACAGTCTAGTTAGAATGAAATAGTCTTCCCATTGGGAGGGGTCCTTCAGATCAGAATGCACAAGTCCCCATTTTTTATTTTTGCCAGTCAAGTTACCTGTACTTGAATCAGATCATGTTGTCAATCCCTGCAAAGACCTGTTTTATCTTTGGATGGCTCTCCTGGAAAATCCTTCTTGCTCCACCCCTGTACATATACACAGCAAAGCTTCTGACTTATTCTATTCACCGTGAACCTGGTCAGGGTCTGAGGAGGGCAAGGACCAGCCAGCCACAGACACCATTCACCCCACGCGACACCGTCATTTCAGACTACGGGAGGACTCCTTACTTTACATTCGTCTGTCTCTAATAACACAGCTGAAGTTGGTGAGAAGAGACTATTTGATGTATGAAATTTCACTTCGACACACTTAAAGAGGGCTTCTGTTTCAGTAATTGAGGGCTACCTGCGTAGTGTTGCCTAGCCCATTGTGAAATAATAGGGTTTCTAATTATTAGTGTGGAATTTAATAATTATGTGTTTCCTAAGACACAATAATCAGATGAAATGGTCTTTCAACTTTGTCAGTAATACTAATAACAAGTTTAGAGGTTACTATAATAAAGATTACAGTGAAATTAAGCTGTCAGTGAGGTGGCAGGTAGGTTGAGATGAAATTTCAGTGGTCTTTCTTCAAAAAGTACATTTTCTAAAATGAACCTTAATTAAATTAAATTTAAACCAGACTGTTCTAATTTCAAGGACATCCTTGTCATGTATGTATTTTTTTTAAACAGATACCTTGAGCTTTGACAAAGGGCCAGGCACTGTGCTAAAACAAATGAAGGTATCATGACACTTGCCCCCAGCCTGAGGAGTAGATAGACTGATTGCCAGCCCAGTTTATGACAAGGCAGGAGAGAAAATAGGCTAAAACAGAGGTATTTTCCTGTGGGCTGAGGACAAGGAGTTCATTGTGATTGGGGAAAATTGGGTTCAGATTCTTTTAAGCTGAACCTTGAAGGATGACTGGGCTTCAGGAAGCAGGAAACGAGGTCAAGGACCCTCCAGGTAGAGAAACAAAGAGGTGTGGTGTGGTTGCAATATCAGGGGCTGGACAAAGCGCAGCAGAGAATGAAGACCCTGAACATCAACCTGAGAAGGCTCCTCCTGATCCTGGGAACACCCATGGGTTGAGCAGCCTTGACTGGAACCTCAAATAAGGAGGCTGATCGCAGTTTGGAGGAAGAAAAGGAGACAGTGATGAGAAAGACCAGGAGAAAAGCGCCATCATCACCCAGGAGCTCTGCATTGCCCTCCATGGACCTGTTCTACTCTCTGACATTTGGAAACACATTCTCTGAAGCATCCCCAGTTCTGAGAGCAATACTTGGCACAAACTGGTCTCCAATAATATTTGTTGAGTGAGCAATAAGGTCGCAAGTGATGGGTGCAAGTGATCCCCTGTGGAGACCAAGTAACAAGAGCTGATCCCACCCAGGGCTCTTCTCCATCCACTGAGATTCGTCATAGGGCAAGTGGAGCATTCCTTCTAAATCCCTGGACACATAAGGTTTCCCCTTCTCAGCATGGGCTTCCCTCATAAGTCAGTTGGTAAAGAATTCTGCCTGCAACACAGGAGACCCTGGTTTGATTCCTGGGTCGGGAAGATTCCCTGGAGAAGGGATAGGCTACCAATTCCAGTATTCCTGGGCTTCCCTGGTGGCTCAGCTGGTAAAGAATCCACCTGCAATGTGGGAGACCTGGGTTCAATCCCTGAGTTGGGAAGATCCCCTGGAGAAGGGAAAAGCTACCCACTCCGGTATTCTGGCCTGGAGAATTCCATGGACTAAGTCCATGGGGTCATAAAGAGTCAGACACGACTGAGCAAATTTCACTTCACTTTACTTCTCAGCATAGCTCCCCTTGTTGCTTCCAAAGACATTTCTGCTCTGAACCTTTGCTTGTGTGTATAAATATATACACACCTCCAATGACTTACTCCCCCATCTCCAGCTGTCAAAGACCACTGGTTCCAAGGCTAATGATGCCTTCAGGACAATGGTGGACTATAGGCTCACAGTTCTTTTTTCTAAATTCCTGTGAAGTTGACAATCTGAGTTACTCACTCTTTGCTTCATCACATATGCAAGTTTCTTGAGGACAAGGATCTTATCTGAGACACAGAGAAAACCTTCACTTTATTTGGAGTCAAAGCTGAGCATACATTCTGATTCTGTCATTCACTGGCTGTATGAACCTATGTTACTTAATCCTTTGGAGTTTCAGTTTTCTCATCTCTAAAATTAGAGTAATAAAACTTATCTCAGCAAATAGATGGGAGAGCTGATGTCAGCTCTGAAACTGTGAAAGAAAGAATAGTTTTGTGTGTGTATGTGTGTGTTTCCTCCTAGTGCGTTGAATAACTGGGCATTCAGTAAGTGCTCATTTCAGACTTGGTGTTTGGTGTGTTGATTCGTAGACATTAAAACTTGGAATGGAGGCTGAACCCCTGAAGCGCTCTCTGCTTGCTACTTCACAGGAAGGAATCTTTATTTTGCCCTCCCACTTCACTTAGTTCCGCAGGAATTATATCGCGCCTTCCCTCTAGTATGACGATAATGGCTTCCAAGGGTGGTGGGGTTTCTTCCCCATTACAGGCCAGGGTTCTTTTATGTAACTGAGTGTTTCTACGGAAACATGGCCCTGGCTTCAGAGGGAGCATAATAGATTTGATTATGAATATTGAGCCAATTTTCACAGCTGACACGCTGCACACTTCCTTGTTGCAAAAAAAAAAAAGAAAAATCACAGCCTAAACTATGTACAGAAACTTGGTAATGGCTGAAAAATCATTGCCTGTGGCTGAATTGGAGCCTATGACTTAAGCCGGCTGAAATCATTATGTTTTAATTCACAGCGTGTCAGGGTTCGCTTCTTTGCACATGGTTCTCTCCCTTAAATGAACTTCCAGCCTGCTCCATTCACTGTTTCTATTCATTTTAAACATCCTGGTTCAAAAACAACCCATCTGAAAAGCTTCCTTCAACTCTCCAGGGCCGAATCAAGTGTTCGTTCTTGTGGGCTTTTGTAGTACTGCATTCATACATTTATCATATCACTCAAAAAAGTGTGAATCTGATAAGTTTATATGTAGTTGATTTTTGTTATTCCCAGTAACAGTGTTCTATGAAGTCACCACAAACGTTGACCTAACAAATATTGAACCATTGCTTCTAGGAGAAATTCAAGATTAGGTTCCTGTGAGCTTCTGGTGATAACATTTTCATCCTTCACTAACTCCCATAGTTTGCTCAAATTCATGTCCACTGAGTCAGTGATGCTATCTAACCATCTCATCTTAGGCCTCCGCCTTCTCCTTTTGCCTTGAATCTTTCCCAGCTTCGGGGTCTTTTCCAGTGAGTTGGCTCTTCGCATCATATGGCCAAAGCATTGGAACTTCAATCTCAGCATTAGTCTTTCCAATGAGTATTCAGGGTTGGTTTCCTTTAGGATTGACTGGTTCTATCTCCTTGTGGTCCAATGAACTCTCAAGAGTCTTATCCAGCACCAGGATTTGAAAGCACCAATTCTTTGGTGTTCAGCCTTCTTTCTGGTCCAACTCTCACATCCATACATGACTACTGGAAAAACCATAGCTTTAACTAGACAGACCTTTGTCAGCAAAGTGATGTCTCTGCTTTTTAATACTCTATCTAGGGTTGTCATAGCTTTCCTTCCAAGACACATCTTTTAATTTCATGGCTGCAGTCACCATCTGCAGTGATTTTGGAGCCCAAAATCTGCTTTAAAATTCCCATTTAATATATACTGTTGGTTCATTAACATTGAACTCACAGTCAACAGCACTGTAACTCATTCTTGAGCGAGGCTTGTCTAACACATGCATTTTCTTCTTAAAGCACAGCACCACCTTCTTGCACTTAGGAACACCAGACAGCACTTCATCGCAATGCCTGAGGACCATTTTGGACAGTGGAATCATCAACAAAAAAATACAAAAATGTGAAAACATGGTACTGTTAATACATAGACAACAAAACATGGCACTTGTCTGCAGAGTGCCATGAATCAAAAAGGTAGAGCTTTCTCTCAGTTGGCCTTCACTAGGAACATGCTTATTGCTGGCTCAAGTTTTTGTTGCTTGGTGCATTTGACAAATACCGCAAAAGCACTGAGAGTAGTAGTGATTTTGATGTTAGCAAGTAGGCAAATTCGCCAATACAGAATCCACAAATAATGAACGTAGACTGTATGCACTGCCGGATGAGACTATGAACTCTGCTTCCGGAACTCTGTCTTATTGGTCTTTGTATTGTTTCAGAATCTCAAAGAACTCCTGATACATGAGAAAAGTGATGCTCAATAAATGACAATTGAATGAGTGAAGTTTCAATCCACTCTTGTATTTCTTTGGAGATTTTTCCCAACCATTTATAAACTTCTGTTAATAAAGGAGCAAAATGTCTCAGATCTTCTTCCATATGAATGAGGATCTCATTAGGTGTCTGTCAGTTACTGAGAAGAGTCCTGCTTTTGAATGTAAAGAACATTCCAAATGAAGTAGATTCCTCTTGTGTGGCAAGTGTGGGCAATACAGATATTGACTTCCAAGATGGGTAAAAGGTTATAAACAGCACCATCCATCTGTCCCCCCAGAAAAGAAGCAGGGACAATAAATTCTCAGGTTTTGGAGAAATAGTGTCAGACGATGGTCAAGAATGGAGAAAAATTACCTAGTTCAGAAATAGAAAGGCAGCACCAGCGATGAAGCACACAGTGGTAATAGGAAAGGAAAGTGACATCTGGAGGCAGGGAGACCTGGAGGCCTTGTGGGAGTTTTGCAGAGGTCAGGTTTAAATCTGGGCTCTTTTGCACTTATGGCACCATGAATTTGGGCAGAACTTCTCTCTCCCTTGTTTCTCACATATATTAAATGGGGACAATAGGACTTACCATAAAGGATCGTTTATGCAACTGACATTTACTGTGTGTCTACTGTGTATCAGACTGGTTCCAAATAGGAAAAGGAGTACATCAAGGCTGTATATTGTCACCCTGCTTATTTAACTTCTATGCAGAGTACATCATGAGAAACGCTGGGCTGGATAAAGCACAAGCTGGAATCAAGATTGCCAGGAGAAATATCAATAACCTCAGATATGCAGATAACACCACCCTTATGGCAGAAAGTGAAGAAGAACTAAAGCGCCTCTTGATGAAAGCAAAAGAAGGCAAGGGTGGGATGTTCTGAGAGAATAGCATTGAAACAAGTAAACTATCAAGGGTGAAACAGACCACCAGCCCAGGTGGGATGCATGAGACAAGTGCTCAGGGCTGGTGCACTGGGAAGACCCAGAGGGATGGGATGGGGAGGGAGGCGGGAGGTGGGATTGGGATGGGGAACACATGTAAATCCATGGCTGATTCATGTCAATGTATGGCAAAAACCACTACAATATTGTAAAGTAATTAGCCTCCAGCTAATAAAAATAAATGGGAAAAAAAAAACCACAAAAAAAAAAAAAAAGAAAGCAAAAGAGGAGAGTGAAACAGCTGGCTTAAAACTCAACATTCAGAAAACTAAGATCATGGCATCCGGTCCCATCACTCCATGGCAAATAGATGAGGAAACAGTGTCAGACTTTATTTTTTGGGGCTCCAAAATCACTGCAGATGGTGATTGCAGCCATGAAATTAAAAGACACTTACTCCTTGGAAGTAAAGTTATGACCAACCTAGACAACATATTAAAAAGCAGAGATATTACTTTGGCAACAAAGTTCCATCTAGTCAAAGCTATGGTTTTTCCAGTAGTCATGTATGGATGTGAGAGTTGGACTGTAAAGAAAGCTGATCACCAAAGAATTGATGCTTTTGAACTGTGGTGTTGGAGAATACTTTTCAGAGTCCCTTGGACTGCAAGGAGATCTAATCAGTCCATCCTAAAGGAGATCAGGCCTGGGTATTCATTGGAAGGACTGATGTAGAAGCTGAAACTCCAATCCTTTGACCACCTGATGTGGAGAGCTGACTCATTTGAAATTACCCTGATGCTGGGAAAGATTGAGGCAGGAGGAGAAGGGGACAACAGAGGATGAGATGGTTGGATGGCATCACTGATTCAATGGACATGAGTTTGGGCAGACTCTGGGAGTTGGTGATGGACAGGGAGGCCTGGTGTGCGGCAGTCCATGGGTTCGCAAAGAGTCGGACACGACTGAGCGACTAAACTGAACTGAACTGAACCGTGTATCAGTTGGAAGCATGAATGAGATATTGAACGTGAAGCTACAGTGCATAGTTAGGCAAATTTTAAAAGCAATTTTAGTTATTTGCATTATAAACTTATTTTTGCTTTTGATTCTCTGTTACTTCTTTCTCTGATTTGCAAGAATATATGACTTGAACCATTCTCTTTGAACCGTTCTCATCTAACCATTCTCTTCTAACCATTCTCTCCTAAACCCTTTGATACTCTTTCATAGGTCAGTTGATCTCGATCTTTGATGGACCAGCTAAGTCCAGGTTTTGCTGATTCCATCATCTTTTGGCACCTTTGACCAAATGAGTCAGGCCCTCTAGGGGACTCAGCCTCACCACCCACAAAGCTCACACGGACTCCACAGTCACTGTCAACAAAGTAATGACACATGTAAGAGGGCCTGTGAGCAAAGGCTGAGAGCATTTTATAGGCATAGCCCAGTCATCTATGCAGCTTCACAAACAGTTAAGTAGGGATCACTTCTGACTATACCCACTTTATAGTCAGGGAAATTAAGGCTTGATGTAACTTGTTCAAGTCATCACTGAGTCCTCACCACAGTCACAAAAATAAAACAGGTGTCATGGATCACAGTTTAAGACCAAGCCTTGAAATCCTTGGACTACCGGATCTTCCTTTTCTGGACAAATAGTTTCTTAGTTTTATCAGTGAGCAAACAGACAGGTTGATTCAGACATAGACCAGGACTCGCTCTTGTTATCAGAGATTGTGTCCAATGTAGGGAGCTGAAAACCCACTAGCCCCTAGGATGATGTGAAACTTCCCACCAAACAGAATGGTTGACTCTGAAGTTTCTTTACAAGCCCTGAGAGCAGTATATGAATGTTTAATGTTTAAATGCACATAGCTACTATATATAATAATTACAAAAAGTGGCCTTTTTAAATGGTTTTCCTCCTATTGTGTTTGCCTTTTGACTCTTTAATCACTTGAGAAATGCCTTAGAATAGTGATGCTAGCAGGAACTTTGATATACTTAGGTCTCATATTTGTCTTCTTTTTTTAATCCTCCCTTGAACTACTGCCCAGATCAACCCCTTATCAACTCTTGCCTGAGTTATTTTGACAGCATTATGATTGGTCTCCCTGTCTTCATATTCAGATCATCTAATACACTGTCCAGTGATCTTTCTAAGAGATACATATGATCATGGCAGCCCCTTTATTCACAGCCCCCAGTGGTTCCCCATCACCCCAGAACAGTTGGACATTCTTTGGAGAACTCATATGGTCACACCAGATGACTCATGTGGTCATTTGTAATCCAACTTTGGTTGTTCCGTCTGCTGCATTTCTTTCTTCTCTTAAAGTATTATATCACTCCTCTCTTCCTTTGTCCCTGCTATTTCTTCTTCCTGGAATGCCCCCTTCTCCCTTGTCAAATGGATGAAGTCCAAAATATCCTTTCAGGTGGGAGAAATAGCAATATCACTTTGTACTGAAGTCTTTTCAGAACTCTGATCCTCAACATTCCCAGATCCTGTAACTCACTTTATCTCAGAGTATTTTAATTCTCCCATCACTTCCTGAGCCCCTGGAATTTATGAATTAAACATATTTATGAGCTATCTCATTTAATATATGTTATATGCAATATATATATGATATATAATATATTCTATATTAAATGAGATAGCTCATAAATTACAAATATAATAAAATATCTGTGTTCTCAGTGCTTGAAATTTAATGTACACTTAGTAGTAAGTATCTCTTGAGTTAATCTCAAATGGAATCCCTCAAGATTTAGAGATTAGAAAAACTGCTCTTTCAAGTTATTTCTGAAAAAGTAAAGTATAAAAATATAGTCAAGCTCAGAAGAGGTTTAGCCATATGGGAACTTCTTAATAGAAAAGTCAGTTTCAGGGTGCTTTTTTGTGCATAAAACAAAACTCCTGCAATCTGCCTTTTTAGCTGAGTGATCTTAAAATAAAATCCACATTACTGATTATTAATCAAATCCAACAAATACTTCTCAGCTTCTGATGTTCAAATGCTTCATTTTCATATATCCTTGCACCTCTATATTTTCTTTGTTTTAATTATACTAAGCATCTTTTTGTTCTTCCCCAGACATTTGCCTGGGAGGCTGGGGCAAGCTATAAATAATAGTCATCATCATTATAAGCCTTATTATTTACACAGCCTATTTTTAGAGCTAAGGACTAACTCACAAACATGCCCACTATGACCCTGATAGAGATGCAGTGATTTCTTGGGGGTGAGTCTTGGACTCTTGAATATTTCACTCGTCTCATTAGTGTCACTCATGTGGTGTGACTGCTCAGATGGCAGCTGCTTCATCCAATAAACTCCCATCAAACTGCTTCCCATCTGTTAATGGGAGAGGAAATGGAAGCGTTTTTAAAATATGGTCATTTTTATGTTGCTATATATGCCTTTGCTAAACCAAAGGCAATTGGTTTTCTGATTTCCACATTTCATCTATACCCAGGTATTCCTGAATCTATTTAATATTTTTTAGAATAAAAGGAACATTACCTTTTATAACATATATTTAGACATTTTAGGATCTTCAAAGAATCTTAGAGCAGAAGAGCCTTAGAGATATGGAGATTCAGGAAGGAAAGGTGATTTCCCAAGGTCATATGGGAAATGAATGGAAGAGGTATAATTTAAAATATAGTGTGCTGGTTCCAGGCTGATTTCTATCCCTGAAACTGAACAAATCTTCACCCAAATGCTGATTTAAACACTGAAGTTTTCACTCTGTCATATATCTAGGATGCTAGCCTCCTGTACATAGATGATCCAGTTTCTCATAAATCCCAAAACTATTTTACTGGCCTGCATTGGATCTTGTCCCCAGGAGGGCGGAATCTGTCTGGGGAATGTGAAAGTGTTAGTCACTCAGTCCTGTCCAACTCCTTGCAACCCCATTGACTGTAGTCCACAAGGCTCCTTTGTGCATGGGATTTTCCAGGCAAGAATACTGTAGTGTGTTGCCATTCCCTTTTCCAGAGGATCTTCTTGACCCAGAGATCAAACTTGGGTCTCCTGCATTGCAGGTGGATTCTTTATCATCTGAGCCACCAGGGAAGCCTTTTAAGAGTACATAAATGACTGTGTGTGTGTGCTTAGTCGCTTCAGTCATGTCTGTCTGACTCCATGAGACCCCATGAACTGCAGCCCACCAGACTCGTTTTTCCATGGGGATTCTCCAGGCAAGGATACTGGAGTGGGTTGTCATGCCCTCCTCCAAGGGATCTTTCTGACCCAGGGATTGAACCCAGATCTTCCACACTGCAGGCGGATTCTTTACCATCTGAGCTACCAGGGAAGCCCAATAATACTGAGGTGAGTAGCCTATCCCTTCTCCAGGGGATCTTCCTGACCCAGGAATTAAACCAGGGTCTCCTGCGTTGCAGGCAGATTCCTTACCAACTAAACTACCACAGAAGCCCTGTCTAGGGAAAGACCCAAGTCAATTCTGGAGACAAGACTCTGAAACTGCCATTGTAACCAGACAGTGTGATCTAGTGGGAAGAGCTTGTTGCCCTAAATTCTAGTTTCTAAAAACAGTTCTGCTTTATTTATTGTATGATTTAGGGCAGGGGAGTAGACTTCTCTTGTTTCAATGATTTATTTTGTTCATCATGGAAAATAAACCCCTGGTCTGCCTACCGGAGAGGAATTTTGAGAGAATCCAATGAAATGACAGATATGAAAAGATTGTGAGAAAAGTTAAATGAAACATAATTATCTCATGCAGCAACAGAAAGCAGGGTAGAATATTTTGCTTTTGTTAATTGCCAAAGTGGCATGCATAGTAATTTGGTGCTGATTTCCTACAGGTGGTCAAGTTTTCTTTGGCCTTTACTTTTTCTCCTACCAAGGATCACTGAGGTTTGGTACAAATTTTACATTTTCAGACATTTAAGGGTTTATTTAGCACTATACTAGGCATTGTGATAGGTGCCAATGAAACAAGGATACTCTTGTAAACTCACTGCCCATAGGGGAAGCAGACATGAAAAACCCCTAAGAAGTTGCCTCTTAATAGGATGTTTGGGAGCTTAGGGTCTAACATTTAACCTAGTCTGCAAGAAGGGCTTTCAGGAAAAATTGTATTTTTTCCTGAGTAGTACTGATCAGGGGAAGAAAAGGGAAAGTTAGTAAGAGCAAACACACTGCAAGACTTTGCTCTCCAGCGCTCGGGGTTCGATCCCTGGTTGGGAAGCTAAGATCCCATATGACTCATGATCAAAAAACCAAAACATCAGGGGTCCCCAACCTCTGGGATCTAATGTCTGATGATCTGAAGTGGAGCTGATGAAGTAATAATAGAAATAAAGTGCACAATAAATATAATGTGCTTGAACCATCCTGAAACCATCCTCTCCCTGTCAGTGGAAAAATTGTCTTCCATGAAACCCATATCTGCTGCCAAAAATGCTGGGTGCTGCTACATCACAGTCATGATGGAGACATGCTTACTCCATTCTAGAGAATATATACAGAAAGAATAATGTCACAAATAGCCATGTTCCCATCACCCAGAATATTAGCATTTTGTAATTAGCGCTTCAATTTTTTTAAACAGTAGGATATTAATGATCAACTGGAAATTCTTATGATCCCATGGGTGAAAGAAACTTTTAATGCTAAATCACTTCTGTTTCTCTCCTTCTGGCCATCGGGAGGATAACATTTCTCTCCTCCCCCTGTAGCACCATATCGCCAGTTCTGGCCAATGCTTTGTGGGCAGACATGTCACTTCTTGGTTGGAACATTTAACACAGTGTGAGACCTTTCAACAACTTGTATCCTCCTGTTGCAAAATACAATGTTCATTATCCTGAGTCCTAGAATAAAAATGACATTGAGAAGCTAACCTGCCACCACCAACAATGCATGGCAGACATACAGTGTGAGCTGTAAATACATCCTTGTTGTTTATGCCACTGAGATTTTAAAGTTTTGTTTTTATTATTATTATTTTTTAATCACAGCATAGTCAGTTTTTAGAAACAGTTCTTATGTACCTAAAGTGAATGCAGAGAAACCATGTTTGGGGTGTCATGAGCTTTTCATTGACTTATATTTCTAGAATTTATTATTCTTCTTTTCTCATATTGACTTTTTCTTTACAGTCTGATTTCTATTTACTTCTCTATTTCTGCAAACAGTCTTAAAAGTTGCCCCTTTATCTATAGGATTATTGTTCTTCTTGCCTCTTCTTCCGGGTCATTCGTCTTCTCATATGGTTTACGATTTTGGCTATGATCTTGCTGTCCGTGAGGATATTTTACATAGGCAAACCATGTGACTTGCTTTTGGTGACAGTTTCTTATTTGCATTTTGCTGGGACTTTATGGATTTGAATGACCTGGCCTAATGTTTACACTGATTTATTCCTTTTGGGTCCTGAACTACTTAGTTGGCTTAAATTTGGACCCTGTCCTGTATCCTGATTACTTGCAGGTGTGTCTGTTTCCATCCATTGGCCTAGGTGGGTAGGGAGCTTTATTACCTCTTTCTTGGCTTAGGCGGGCAGTGATTTTCTCACAAACAGCAATGCTAAGGGCTGCAGAATCAATTCAGGTCCCTGAGTTCCAGCTGCCCACCCACATGGGGTTCCTGGATGAATTTCCCTCTCTGTGTGGGCATTAATCCCTAGTCCCAGCTGTTAAGGCATGCAAGTAGTTCCAAGTTCCCTATAACACTTTGCAGGTTTAACTGCCACTTACCCATTTGGGAATTCCTTTCTTAATTTCTTTTTCAGTTCGGAAATTTTTCTCTTTTGGTCTCAGGCTATGAATTTACAATTACTAGGTAATTTATTTTTCCATCTTAACAGCAGCATTTCTATCGTATTTTAAGTAAGGGAGTGTCTCCCTCTTCAGCTCAGCCTGCCTTCCTTGTCAGAGGATAGGGGACATATATCCTCTGAAAGGAATACACCACATCTCTGAGCAGATCCTTGAGGAAGGCTCTCCTGGGGGCAGGTGGACCACCTCTAGATGCATTGGAAACTCTGGTCTGAAGTTGGCTTATCCTTGACTCTCAAATCATGCCACCTATTTAGCTAAGAGTCAGTCCTGGTGGGCTCGGTGGTAAAGAACCTGCTTGCCCATGCAGGAGACACAGGTTCGAACCCTGGGTCAGGAATACCACCGGAGAAGGAAATGGCAAACCACTCCAGTATTCTTGCTTGGTAAATCCCAGGGATAGAGGAGCCCAATGGGTTACGGTCCATGGGGTCACAAAGAGTCGGACACAGCTTAACAATTAAACAGCAACTTCCTTGTTGATGCTACAGCCAAGACTTCCACGCAGTTTTCTTTTGGCTTCTGAATTCACTCAAGACCATGTCTGACCCTCCAGGATGCATTCAACAAATGCCTGCTCTGTGTGGTACCCTATTTGCCTCCAAGGCCATACCTCCTCCTGATGTGTGTGTTTAGCCCCCTGTGAAGCCCTGGCTGTCCCCACTGGAGGATGCAATGTCTCTGCTTTGAGCTGCAGCCACAGCTGTTCCAGATGTTCATGTCTTTAGAACACATGTCCCATTTGTTTCTCAATCTGGGTTAGTCCCTGGGCTTAATGGCATTAGTTACAATATGTGGTGGAAGCTAAAGATATCTGAAGAAAAAGAAGACTTTTTCTGTCCCCAAATTCATAAACTTTAAAAAGAAAAAGTTATCACTCTACTGTGATGTCTGATGTCTTCAACTAAAAAAATGTACCTTTCAGTTCACATTTAAAAAATTTGTCTAAAGAAAATTATCTATTCCCTGAGGCTACAGAGGAATGGAAACACCACCATGTGAGTTTATTAGTCTCTAATGTGATTTTTCTACTCCTTTTATTTCTCAATAAGGAAAGATTCTCCAAACGACGTATTTCAGAGGCTGAGGAGAAGGAATTATGATTAGTTTCATTATGGCTATGATCAACTTTAAGAGAAAAATTCTGTGAGTTTGCAATTTTCAAAGAAGTGAGAGATTACTTTGTTAATGTCTATTCAGTTCATTTCTATTTGGGTAACTTAAAATTTGAGGGTGGTTTCAGGAAACTGAGTGCAGAAAACTTAAATTGCAATATTAGGGGTGCTGCTCCAACTATAGACCTCCTTTGAAGTTGCTTATAGTACATGTGGAAATGTGACTAAGAACTGTAGCCTTGTTCTCCTAAATGAAGACTTATTCTAAATGAAGACTTTTGGTAAAAATCACTATTGTCATCAAAAAGACAATTATTAAGTGGCCATCTATGCAGAGTTTTTCACAAAGTCTGGAAATAAAGGTTCAATTGGTAATGACATATGAACTTGTCATTATTAAAAGGAGATGTTACTCAAAGATTGTACAAAAACCTTAATAGGTAAATCGTTTATGTGAAGACCTGATGTGTTGAAATTCTGTATAGATCAGGGGATGTCTTAAAAAAATTCTGGAATGAGAGTCAGGAGAACTGGGTTTTAGTATGCTTTGATATCACTCAGCCAAGAGAACTGGGAATTACCCAGCCTCCCTGGGCTTCACTTCTTTCACATGAAGTTGGACAAAATTCAGAAGTTAGACAACTATTACCAATGAAAAAGTCATACCTGTCTTCTTTACACATAGACAATACCCGCCATGAATTCCTGCCTCTAAGAATATCTGTGTATTCAAGACAAACAAAAACCAGAAATGACATGATCAAGACAATGACAACACTAGAAGGATTTCTATCTGACGTTACTGAACAGCTACAGAATTGAGTAGGAATTGGAGAAGTTACCAGGCAGGGCTTCCAGTCCTGGGAACTGTATCTGAAAAGAAGGACAGCCTATAAACCAGTAAAAAGAAGAATCCAGATTGGGTGAAGGCCTGAGTAAGAGCCTGGGTGGGACTGTTGTCAGCTTAGGGATCAACCACAGGGCGCTGAGCCTGGGGAAGAGAAGGCGCCAGGAACCCATGACAATAATTTCCATAAAGAACAGTTGTGCAAGGTCTGTTAGGGAGGGAAGGAAGCTGGGCTTGCTGTGGCCTAGAGGACAGCAACATGGCTAGGTGACATTAGAGGTAGTCAGATCTTGGCAGACCTGAGGCTTCCACTTGGGGCTTGGAAAGCAGCATAGCTGTTCCAGCCCTGAAGTTGCACTGACTGGCTGAGTGACCAGGCAGCTCCTTGTAGCTTTCTGGCCCCATGTCACATGTGTACTGCAATAGATGTGTATTCCAAGAATTTTTCAACGTCCTTTTTACTTCTCTTTTGATTCTGAGGAAGAACTTTCCGCTAGAGCAGCACAAATCGGAGAGGAATAGCTAGTGTGGCAGGAATTTCACCTTCACTGGAGACATTCAGGCAGGGCTGCTTGGCCACCTGGCAAGCCTGCTGGGGTCGGGTTGCAGCGGTGGGTAGGTTCTACACTGGGTCAGCTCCTTCTGTCATTGAGATTCTCTGGGTTCTCAAAAGCATCAGAGAGTGGGGAGAGCTGGTGGGGAGAGGACTTGGGTCCTCCTGAACTTGAACGCAGATCTGGAAATGTACTATTGGCAGCAACATGAGGATCCAGGGGGCCAAAGTTATCTGAGAGAAGGCTGCAGTGGCCTGGGCTAGCAGGGATGAAGGGATGGAGGGAGGTGGATGCTGATGAGGCTCTGATGGAAGGCCAGAGCCAGTTGGCTGAGCGCTCACTGTGGAGGGGAAGGGAGAAGACCGAGCCATTCCCGGAATGGGAGAAGAGACTCCACGTGGGCAAACACGACCCAGGCAAGATGAACGAGTGTTTCTGTCCCTGCCTAGTTCATTGGGCGCTGGGATGCAACCTCTGGTTTATGATCCAATTTCATGCATCTTTGCAGAGGGCTGAGAAAGCCGCTCAGGGCATCACGGGGAGGGCACAGACACCGCCCACCCAGCTGTGGTACATACAACTCAACCCTCTAAGGAGAGATGGCCCATGTACTCAGAGCTGGCACAGAGGCAGTCAAGGAACAGGACCAAACCGAAGATGGAAGCAGGATATGTCGATGCATCCGATACAACTTTTCTGTAGACCTGGAGGCCTTAAAATCTGTGCCTTGATCCCAATGCCAACCCTCAGATTTTCCCTGGAGGCTCAAGGATAAGTAGTCATCTGGGAGACATGAAACTGGGGGATTGGATGAAAATTACTATTTACTGCTATTACTTGATAAGGAAAACAACTTAAATGTCGATAGTTTTCAAAATAGCGGTGTTAAAGCAGCCACACTGATATTCAGGAGTCTCAAGAACTACCTTGTCATCCTCATGACAAAATAGCACAGACACAGGAGAGGAATGAATGGGGGAATGGGGTTCTGTAGGGGCACAGAGGAGAGAGACAGAGGGGTTGGTTTGAGCAAGGCATTGGCCCAGATAAGCTCACCTTAATGGGTGCTGGAGAAGACTCTTGAGAGTCCCTTGGACTGCAAGAAGATCAAACCAGTCAATCCTAAAGGAAATCAACCCTGAATATTCACTGGAAGAAGAGCTTCAGCATGAGCTGAAGCTAAAGCTCCAATGCTTTGGCCACCTGATGTGAAGAGCAGACTCACTGGAAGAGACCCTGATGTTGGGAATGATTGAGGGCAGGAGGAGAAGGGGTTGACAGAAGGTGAAATGGTTGGATGACATCACTGACTCAGTGGACATGAGTCTGAGCAAACTCTAGGAGATGGTGAAGGACAGGGAATCTGGCATGCTGCAGTCCATGGGGTCACAAAGAGTCAGGCACAGCTTAGTTACTGAGCAACAACAACAATAAATAATAATTCAGAAGAGAGTTCAGGAAAACTCATCTCTGGGTAGGAATTTTCTGTTCACACAGCAGTACCAATGTCATTACCAGTTTATTCTGTTCTGTGCCTATCAATGCACTCCAGCCCCACCACACACAATCCCACTGGCAAGGATGACTTCCAGCCAACTCTCCCAGCACACACAGTGCCGGACACACAGCAACCAACACTCAATGCAGATTTAGAAGTTTCTCAAATTGTTTTCAGAAAGAAATTTGCTTCATAACCAGATTTTTTCTTCTCTCTGTTGCCGAGTGCCCCAGCTCATATGAGCCCAGAGCCTGACACCTGAGCACAGAGAAAGTTGACCAGCAAACAAAGCCAGAGGCCACTGATGGAATGTTCTGGAATTCCTGAAAACGGCCCACAGGGGGCTATTTCCTCAGCCCCAGGTAATGACTGTTCTACACAAAGGCCATTGTGTGCCGCTTGTATTGAGACCCTTCTCGGTTTTTCTGCCTGCTGGTTCTTATCTGATCTCCTGTCTCTGCCAGGCGGATGTTCCAGTTTCTACTCATCTCCACTTCCAGTTCCCATTCTCTGTGCACTGAGGCTCAGCTCTCAATACTCTCGTCTAAGAACTCAGAACAAAGAGGGGAAGACAAACGGGCTGAGAAGAGGCTTTAGGACAGATGGGAGGAGGGGGAGGCCCCTGTTTCCAATAAAAGAGCTATTTCCTGGTTAGGAAGCTGTATTGCATCTTGTGAGAGACTCTAATTTTGGAAGAGCAAAATACCCTTGGAAAAGTATTGGGTCAATAAAGGAAGAAATGAGACAATACTTGAAGGTAGGTTGGGACATTGGTGTATGTGTTCTCAGTCACATACACCGTGGACGGTAGCCCACCAGACTCCTTTGTCCATGGAATTTTCTAGGCAAGAACACTGGAGTGGATTGCCATTTTCTTATCCAGGGGACTTTCCTAACTCAGGGATCGAGCCCGAGTCTCCTGCAGATTCTTTACCACTGAACCACCAGGGAAGCCCTGGGACAGATCAGGAAGTTAGAGAAATGTCAGTTTAAGTCATTTCCCAGGATTTTATACCAGTTTCCTCCTCTTCCTACTCATTTTTTCTCCTCAATACAATTTATTTTGAAAGGCTACTATAGGAGGAAGGCACAAGCAACTTGGATTTACAGAGAAAATTGTATTTTTTTTAAACGAATTTGCATGTAACTAAATAGCCTTGCTGCTCCATCTCTACACCCTGGCTAGTTAGAAAAAAACCAGCCACACCCACCCACATGTCAAACACATGCCTTATACACACACCTTATAGAACAAAACAAAAATTATCCAGACCAAAATTTCAGTCGAGTATAAAACTTAGTCTGATCTTAAAACTTAAATCATTCTTGAGGCATGATTCAATCTCTCGGATAAAAATTGTTCAGTTATTTGGGGAACTCCCCATCTCCCCCTCCCCTGCAATGCTCCTCTGCATTGGGACAAAGCCTGGGCAGATGGGGGAAATTAACATGATCTCTGGCATTGGGAGGGCTGGGGACCCTAGTATTATTCTGTTCCTTGGAGTTGCACCTGGTGCTACCTAAGAAACCACTGTTGTTTAAGCAGTTGGCAGTAGAAATGTAAAAGAGACAGTTCACATCTTACTCCCTAGAAGTTAAAGGAGGACAGAATCTTTAAATCTAAAGACCCAAAAGGTGCTGCTTGGGATGAATTAAAAAGTAAATAAATAAATAAATAAATAATGATGGACATCCAGAGCCATGATGGTAAAATCTCAGACGAAAAAGAAAAGAGAAATTCTTCTAAGATTCCAAAGACAGAGAAAAAAATTTATCAGTACATCTTCAGTGACTTGAAAATTAGATTATCACCTAACTTTTCCTTGGCAACGTTGGATGCAAAAACTACACGACACAGTGTTTCAAAGCTATGAGACTAAATTTTTTTGAAACTGGAATCCTAGAACTGATTCAAATTAAATTCAAATGAGAGAACAAAGTAAGGATGTTTGGGGCAATGCAAGGTTTCATAAAATTTACCACTCAGCGAAACTTCCAGCATGGATTCTGGCAAAATAAGTAATAAATTCAGGAAAGAAGAAGATACGGGTTTCTAAAACGTTGGCCTTGCAACAAACAAATAAATAACCTAAACAAACAAAACCATACCACACAAACACCAGCAACCAATGAAGCTTGCAGTAGAAGTGATTATTTTTGCATATTTTAAAAATATTTAAGCACCAATCTGAATCTTACAGATTCAGAATCTTACCTATACAGAAGATAGGGTTAGAGAAGAGGAGAGCAAAACTCTACTGAGGTTTTTGTCTTTGAGATAAAGTATACGGACACCCGCAAGCTCAGAAGTTGATATATAAAGCAATGATTTAAGAGTTTTCACTCTTAAAAGGTAAATAGGAAGTACAAGTATTAAAATACAACAGAAACAAAACAAATGAACAAATATAATAAAACTGAAGCAGATTCATAGATGCAAAGAATTAATTCATGGTCAGAGATGAGGCAGAGGGATTAGGGAAATGGTGAAATGGGTGGAGGGAAATAAGAGTTATAAATTAAGAGGAATAAAGAGGGAACTAAGAGTTATAAAATAGTCAAAAGGAATATAATGAACATTTTATAATAACTTTGTGTGTATTTCTGTACACTATGCTGTATATCTGAAATTAATGTAATATTGTAAGTCAAATATACTTCAATTGCAAAACATAGTAAAGAACAAACTGAAAAAAGAAAGCTCAATTGATTAAAATAATATAGTGGACAGAAAAATAAAAAAGAAACATTGAAAAGAAAATATGTGTGCAAAAATAATTCCAGTAGATATAATCTCAAAGAATATGAATATGAAGACATCCTTAGATAGGGTGCCAGCTCTGAACTGCTTGCAAGCAGCACACCTGAAATGAAAAGAAACAAACAAACCACACAATTTGAAGCAACTCTTTTATCTATAACAGGCACATGGTTGGGATACAAATGCCAAAATAGAAATGTTAATTTTAGGCAAGAGAGGATTTATTTATTTGCTTATTATTATTTTAATATAAATTTGTTTATTTTAATTGGAGGCTGATTACTTGACAATATTGTATTGGTTTTGCCATACAGTGACATGAATCCGCCACGAGAGAATTTAAAGTGGAGATTTCTAAGCAAGACGACAGAGAGATGAAATATTTAATAAAAATTATAATCCTTACGTACTTAGCGAACCATGGATTTTTAGCTCTCTAACATCTTGCTTCAAAATATGTGAAGAAAAACTGACAAATGATAAAGGAAATTCACATTCCTGTAGGACATTTTAATACCCATTGTTCTGAAATTAGCAGATGAAGAAACCATGAAAAGCGATTGAAGCCAGCTTTCTAGCCCTCCCCACAGCGTGGGCCACAGATGGGTCACTCAAGGGCTAGGATATTGATCCCCGCAGCATGGAGGGCCTGCTGGGACCTGAGGCAGCTACAGCCTCCACTCAGTCACCGCTGATTTCAGTCAGCTTTCTTCATTTTTCCAAGGTGCCGTCTGAGCAAATTTTTGTGTAAGTGGTGCTCTGATCTGAATCAGTTTGGGAATGACAGTGTAATTAACTAGAATCTGATGCATGATATGGAGAGACATGCATGTATATCTTATGTATATTTGCATTCTATGTATTTGCATATAACTTCTGTGAAACTGTATCAATAAAGAGGAAAGTGAAACTGTTAGTTGCTCAGTGGTGTCTGACTCTTTTGCAACCCTGCGGACTGTAGCCTGACAGGTTTCTCTGTTCATGGGATTCTCCAGGCAAGAATACTGGAGTGGGTAGCCAGCCATTCACTTCTCCAGGGTATCTTCCCAACCCAGGAATCGAACCTACGATTCCTGCATTGCAGTCTGAGCCACCAGCAAAGCCCAATAAAGAGGAAGGACACATTCTTTTTTTTTCAAAAAAACATAAAAACAAAAATTGACAGTGTTACATCTCAAAGAAAATCTTAATAAAATATATAAAAATTAAATATCCATTTATGCCTTATTCTCTGGCTATAATGTAATAAAATTAGGAAACAAAAGGTTGGCTTATGCTAAAAATACATTTCAATTTAAAAAAAATTTCAAATTTAAAAAACTTTACATATCATCCTGATACTTGTTGTGTACTTTTTTGTGTGAATGTTATGTTTTAATAAAAAACTACTTAAAGGATGTTAAATGTTTTGAATTAAAGAGAAAATAAAAATATCTGTTTTGAAATTTGACAGTATTACATTTTAAAACAGTATAATATTGGTTTGGTAGTATTCATAGGAAAATATATAATCTTATTTTCATATAAAAGAAAAAAGAAATATGTAGAAAAATGTAGCAAGCATACAGCTAAGGAAAGTAAGAGAAAAACATCAAAACAAATAAAAATAAAATGGAACACTTTAATAAACATAAAAATAAAAATACAGAAATTAGAAAAAAGTGACCAAAAAGACAAATTAAATGAAGTGATGCTTCTTTGAAAAAATCAAATTAAATAGAAAGTTTCTGACAAATTAATCCAAAAAACAACAACGACAAAAAAGGAACAAATGTGGATACTAGAAAATGAAAATGATCAAAATTATGGAATAATACTAATTTTCCTTGAGGGAAGCTGAAAGACATATGTAATTTTTCTATTAGTATGTGATTTAGAAAAATCAAATCAATAGAAGTTTGCACACCTGTCTATTAATATGAGAAAAATGGGAAAATATAGTCAAGCTCTCACCCTATAAGAGTCCTTCTTGGCTAGGTTGCTTTTACAAATGTGGTAAGTCCTGTGTTATATAAACTACTCTGGAACACAGAAGAGAGTGGAAACTTCAAAGCCAACTTAATGATATATTAATACAAAAGCCTGAACTAGGCTAGCACTCATACACACTTGCACATACACGCACATACACATTCACCAATCTTGGCCAATCTCAAAAGTATATGCAAAACTCAAAAGTAGTGCACTTATAAAATTGAATGTTGTGGTGAGTTAAAAGAATCCTGCATTCTGATAACTAAGGTTTCTCCCTTACTATCCTTGCTGTATAATAATTTTTGCCCATCAGGAAAACAATGAAATTCACTGTTTAGCACACAGAAGGATTATCTTTATAATAGAGTCCAGAGACATTTTTAATCATATACACATACACACACACACAATCTGCTCAGTAAGCTAACAATAGAAGGAAACATCCTTACTCCCATAAAATGAATCTATATAGTTACACAATTCACTCAATGAAATAAGAATGAGAGGAATAAATATTAGACAACAGAAATTGATATTTGTATGTTCTTAATTTAGATGGCAAAACTATCATACAAGAATAACAAATTTTGTTAGGTGGCTGAACTCAAGACCAGCATAAAAACCTCAGTAAATTTCAGTAATAGTACTATTACTTGGAAATCATAAGGGAAAATGAATTAAAATGAATGAATTACAAGTACAAAAATGACTTGAAAATACCTGGGGAAAATTCTAACAAAACTTTGCATAGCCCATGTGAAGTAAATTAGAAAACTATTGAGGAATATGCAAAGACCACCTGAGTAGAATAGATCTAATATTATCTTTAAAAATCACTTTGCCACAGGTAATTTACAAATTGAATGAAGCCCTATTTAGACAAGATTTTTTAAAAATAATTTGTAACAGGTGGATTCAAATATTTATATGGAATTGAAAACAAATATGACCTTACAGCACAATTTTTTTTTAAATCATGAAATATAGGCTTTGGTTTGTTAATGTAATTTATTGAGAAACACACTTGTTTTCAAATTTATTGGGTCTGTGGTTTTATTTTCAGTACATTTATAATATTTTGATGTTTGTATTCAACAATAAAAATAATCAGGAAATGCTCCTTATCTTTCTGTGCTCTAAAAATGTGATAGCATAAAAATTATTGAATCTTTAAAGGTTTACTTAAAAAAATATTTTACACTAGTGCCATCAAATGGGACCAGTTTTAAGTGTTTTTCAGTTATTGATCCATTCAAATTTTGTTTTTCATTAAAATCAAGGAGACTTTAAAATTATTTAACATCTGCCAATCATAGAGTTGTCTTATAATTTTGAGATATCCTTTAAGATCTGCTTTTAGTGGCTTTTAAATTCTGTTCTCTCTTTTTTTCTCTGATATAATTTACTAGAAAATTGTCATTTTACTGGTTTCTTCCATTAATTCTGCTTTGAAAACTTTCTAAATATAATAATTTTTGTTGTTTTCTAACTCACAATATGTTGTTTTTACTTTTACGAATTTATCCCTAGTTTTTGTTTTCCTTCACTTAACTTTTTGAGCTTGACACATTTTATTTATTCTCAGTCTTTCTTATTTAATAATGAAAGACCTTCAAAATGAGGGAATTCCTTCACCTATATAAATTATAGATTTTGCTATGCTATGTTTTTATTGTAGTCAATTATGAATTTATTAATAATTTTTACTTCAAATTTGATTTTCCCTTAGAAACAGAAGTTATTTGAAAGAATGATGTTTCAATTTTTTTAAAAAAATTGCTGTTTTCTTGCTGGTAATTTCCTGTTTTGTTGTAGCATGGTTAATGACTATGGCCTATAAATCTCTATTTAGGAAACTCTTTTTTTGCTGAGTTTTAAATAATCAGTGAACTTCCCTGGTGGCTTAGTCAGTAAAGAATGCACCTGCTATGCAGGAGACAGCCTGCAATGAAAGAGATCTGGGTGTGATCCCTGGCTTGGGAAGATGCCCTGGAAAAGAAAATGGCAACACACTCCAGTATTCTTACCTGGGAAATCCCATGGACAGAGGAGCCTGGCAGTCTACAGTCCATGGGGTTGCAAAGAGTTGGACGTGACTGAATGACTAAATCACCATCACCACATAATCAATATTTTGTGTACAGTAGAAAAAAATGTGTAATTAAACTTACTTGATATACACTTTCAGTTCAGTTCAATTGCTCAGCCGTGTCAGACTCTTTGCGACCCCATGAACCGAAGCACGCCAGGCCTCCTTGCTCAACTCCCGGAGTTTACCCAGACTCATGTCCATTGAGTCGATGATGCCATCTAATACACTTTAGTCTTATGTTACTGTTTATGATCTCCTTGTCACAGCAAATTCTGAGGGACTTTTGTTAAAATTCTTTCTAAGAGTTCATAAGTTCACCATCATTGTGATGTATTTCAGTACTCTGTAATGCCCCAACTTTCTGCTTTTTACCTTGAATTCCACTTTATTATTATAATGTAGCCACTATAACTTGCATTTTGCTTACATTTTCCTGGTATAATCTAATCTGCTGTTTTATTTTAAGCTTTTGACAGTTTTGTTTTCATAACACATTCACACTTATTATGGATAATGGATGCAATGACTTCATTCTTGCTGTGTTATTTTAAGCTTTGTTGATTGAACTTTTTTTTTAATAAAATGCTGTGGTTTTACAATATTGAGTTAGTTTTAAGTGTACAGTAAAGTGATTCAGTTATATATATGGATATATTGTTTTTCAGATTCTTTTCCCTTATAGGTTATTACAAAATATCAAATGTAGTCTCTCGTGCTATACAGTAGGTCTTCCGCTTTGTTGCAGTATGCTTATGCTGCCATAGACTATGGCCTATAAATTTCTATTTAGGAAAATCTCTTTTGCTGAGTTTTATATTTATATGCTGTTTTATATGCTGGTTATATATTTTATATATAGAGTAGTATGTATATGTTAATATCAAACTCCTAACTTGTCTCTCCACCCCTTCTCCCCTTTGGTAACCATGTTTGTTTTTTATGTCTGTGATTCTATTTGTTTTGTGTATAAGTTCATCTGTATTATCATTTTTAGATTCTAAGTGATATAATATTTGTCCATCTGGCTTACCTCATTTAATATGATAATCTCCAGGTCTGTCCATTTTGCTACAAGTGGCATTATTTCATTCAGTTTTATGGCTGAATAGTATTCCATTTATGTACATACTACATCTTTACCCATTCATTCATTCATTTTAGAGAAGGAACGGCAAACCACTCCAATTTTCTTGCCTGGAAAATCCCATGGACAGAGGAGCCTGGTGGGCTGCAGTCCATGGATCGCAAAGAGTCGGACACAACTGAGTGACTAAGCACAGCATAGCACAGCATTATCTCCTTTCTGGCTTTTGTATTGTTTTGGAAGTGATTAATCTTATTTTGCTGGTAGCTCAGCTGGTAAAGAATCTGCCTGCAATGTGAGAGACCTGAGTTTGATTCCTGGGTTGGGAAGTTCCACTGGAGAAGGGATAGGCTACCCACTCCTGTATTCTTGGGCTTCCCTGCTGGTTCAGCTGCTAAAGAATCCGCCTGCAATGTGGGAGACCTGGGTTCGACCCCTGTGTTAGGAAGATCCACTGGAGAATGGAAAGGCTACCCACTCCAGTATTCTGGCCTGGAGAATTCCATGGACTGTATAGTCCTTGGGGTTGCAAAGAGTAGGACATGACTGAGAAACTTTCACTTTCACTAATCCTATTTCAAGCCTTCTTCTGATTGTTTTATTTTTAAAAGCAAACCTGTATTTCTCCACTAATGTCAAGAATGAAGCAGTATGTGTATATTTACCACCTTCAACCCAAGCAAGACAAAAACTTGAGCCTTCAGAACACAAGGAAGGGCTGTGCTTGTTTGGTTCTGTTTTTGAAGTGTGTTCTCCTTTTCCCCTCAGAGATTCTGTCTGCCTGTGTTCCGTTTGCTCCGAGTGCTCAGTTTGGTTACCTGTGCCTGAAAGTTGTCATATACCCAGTGGTATTTCTCTATCTTATCAACTTCAGAGATATTAGATGCTGACAATGTTAGATGTTCAAGTGCGTTAGATGTTGATAATGAAGACGGATCCCCATAGAGACTGTGGAAGGAGTCTTGTAATTCCTTCCCTGAAGAGATTCTTCTTCATGTCCATAGTGTCAATCAAAGCCATCCTATGTCCCCGGTTGTATGTGAGAGAAGACGCTTGTCCTGGTGAGTTTTGCTACATGACTTTGTTCCTCTTCTCTCCTTGTTTCCCAGCCTGGAAAATTACCATGAGACACTGTGATCCTGGTGAAAAGCTAGGAGGGACGGGTGTGGAATTGTCTCCATGTCCTTCCTGCCTAGAAGGACGCCACCTTGCTTGTGGCAAATGGCTGCTCTCTTTCACTATCATCTGTAGTTTCAGTCCTGTGGTATGAATCTCCACTATTTTCCATTGCTATTATGTAATTTTTATCTTATTCCCCAGCTGATTCACATCAGTGCGACATTGGAAAGAGAAATGGGGAAGTGGAAGGACGTGGAATATCCAGGCCATCAAGACTCTGGAATCCTACTTGGTACTTTATGTTGTAATGATCTGTGTTCCTGTCCTGTGTTCATCACCACCGTCAAAGTTCCTTGAGGGGATATTGGGTCAGCATTACTCTGTATAATGCAGAGCTCAGGGCTTTTGACTATCGGTGGACTGAATATGAGTTGGCACTATTGTATTTATATCAATTTTTATTCTGTCAGAAACTTTCCTAGACTGAGTTCCCCAGAAGCAACCTGTGAGAAGAAAATTTATGCAAACAATTCATGTTTGAATGTGTTACCAAGAAAAACCAGTAAGGGAGTGACAGAAACAGAACAGGAAAAAGGAAGGAGGAAGAACCCAAGCAAGATGATATTTACAAGTCAAACTCCAGCCTCAGCCTGATTCCACAGAGGGGATCTTGGGTATAAATTATATGCTGTAGTTGATCTCCTTTCAGTTTCTTGGCATATCATACTCTTACATCAGTCACTTGGCTCCAGGCTTCAGGGAGTTGGTAGTGAAGGTGGGTGAAGAGTGCCCCTCTCTCCAGGTCACCACCATAAACCCTAAAGTCCTTTGACTTGTATACTTTCAGGCAAAGCAGCTCCAGAAAACCAAGGAAGAGTCTCAGGTGAGACCTTATAAAGCAAAGAAAGAGGGAGAAATGGGCACCCCAAAATAGTTTGAGGACCTAAGGGAATCAGTGAGGAGAGTCATTAAGGTCTGCCACAGAAACCTTATTTTGATTTTATTTTCTGAACTCGTTGTTCTCTTGGGCGTCCTCTGTTTTGTCAACGTGTCCACTTGATGACCACAAGCCATCTCTCTTTTCTATAAACAGAGGCAAGTGTGGTCATTTTAGAAAAGGGGCAAAACTCACCTTTATGTGACTGACGGATGCTGGATCCAGTGCAGAAAATGCTCACCCTGGGTCTTTCCTTCTGGAAGATCATTTGGGGATTTTAGAAGGCCACATACCACTATCACTTTCTCATGGATGATTCTGTTGTTATTTAGTCACTTAGTTATGTAAGACTCTTTGTAATCCCATGAACTGTAGCCTGCCAGGCTCCTCTGATCATGGGATTTCCCAGGCAGAATACTGGAGTGGGTTGCCATTTCCTTCTCCAGGTGATCTTCTCGACCCAAGGATTGAACCTGAGTCTCCTGCATTGACAGGTGGTTCTTTACCACTGAGCCATCGGGGAAGCCCTGGAGACTTCTGGGTGTTGCAAAGAGTGACAGCTTTACTAAAGATGGAGCGCTGCATCCAGAGTTCACCTCTGACATAAGCTTTGCATGGACTTTCACCTGACAAACTCACTTTTGAAAATGCCTGGCAGTTCTATTTTTAATTATTTGAGGATATTCCATGTTTTCCATAGTGTCTGCACCCATTTACATTCCCACACTCCTTGTCTCCACATTTATCTCATCCTTTTGAAAAAAGCTATTCAAGTATGTGTGAGGTGATAAGTCATTGTGGTTTTCATTTGCACTTTCCTGATGATTAGTGAGGTTGAGGATCTTTTCATTTACTCCTTGGCCGTTTGTGTCTTCTTTGGAAAAAGTGTCTATTCAAGTACTTTGCTCATTTTTTAAATTGGGTTGTTTGTATTTTTTCTATTGAGTTGTATGAATTTCTTATGTATTTTGACTATTAACCCTTTATCATATAGATGGTTTGCAAATATTTTCCTATTCCCTAGGTAGAATTTTAATTTTGTCAATTGCTGCTTTTGCTGTGCAGAAAGTTTTAGTTTAAATGTAGTCTCACTTGTTTATTTTTGATTTTGTTGATTGAGCTTCTGCTGTTCTATCCAAGAGAATTATTGCCAAGACTGATGGTAAGGAGGTTTTTCCCTATGTTTTCTTCTAGGAGTTTTTTAAAAATTCCATTTCTAGTTATTTTTTGTAAGCAGTGTGAGATAGGAGTACAACTTCTTTCTTTGCATGTGGATATCCAGTTTTGTCTACACCATTTATCACTGAGTATTCTTGTTTCCCTTGTAAGATATTAGTTGACTGTAAACGCACTAGTTTATTTCTAGATTCTCAGTTCTGTTTCAGTGGTCTACGTATGTTTTTATGCCAGTAACATGCTGCTCTTATTACTATAGTTTTGTGATATGGTTTGACATTGAAAAGTATGATGTCTGCAGCTTTGTTTCTCTTTCTCAGGATTGCTTTGACTATTTAGGGTCTTTTGTGGTTCCATATATTTTTAGAATCCAGCTTTTCACTTCTGAGTATATTCAAGGAAATAAAATCACTATTTCAAATAGCTATCTGCACTGTTATGTTCATGCTCAGTCGCTAAGTTATGTCCGACTCTTTGCCACCACACGTGTTGTAGCCCGCCAGGCTTCTCTGTCCATGGGATTTTCCCAGGCAAGAATGCTGGAATGGGTTGCCATTTCCTCCTCCAGGGGAATCTTCTGACCCAGGGATCGAACCCATGTCTCCTCTGTCCCCTGCATTGGCAGGCAGATTCTTTACCACTGAGCCACCTGGGAAGCCCACTCTTATATTCACAGCAGCACTATTTACATTATTCACAATAACCACGACATGAAAACAACCCAAGAGTCTGTGGATGGATGAATGGAGAAAATATGGTGCACACATACACTCAATGTAATATTTTCAGCCACAGAAAAAAGGAAATCTTGCCATTTGTGACAATATGGATGGACTTGGAGGGAATTATGCTAAGTTCAATGTCAGGTAATGAAAGACAAATGCTATAAAATCTCATTTATATGTGGAATCTGAAAAAGCCAAATTCACAGAAATTGAGTGTAGAATAGTAGTGGTCAGGCGCTGGGGGTTGAGGGAATTGGGGAGGTGATGTTCAAAGGATACAAACTTCCAGTTATAAGATGAATAAATTGTGGGGATAATGCAGAGCAAGGTGGCTATAGTCAACAATATTGTGTCACATACTTAAAAGTTGCTAAGAGGGTAGAACTCAAACATTCACACCAAACACTCAAAAATCATAATTATGTGAAGTGATGAATGTGTTAACTAACCTTACTGTGATCATTCTTTCACAAAAAATTATGTATCTGAAATTATCATATTGTTCACTTTAATAATGTTATGCATCAATTACACATCTATAAAGCTGGAAATTGTTTAAAAATTAAAATTTATATATAAAAGCACGGGAAAGAAGAATAGGAGCAAGTGTATGCAGATGAAGCAAGACTGGCCATGAGCTGATTGATGTTGAAGCTGGATAATGGATTTGTAAGTGTCAAAAATACTATTGTGTCTACCTCTGTAAATGTCTGAAAGTTTTTATAATAAAAAAAGAGTTTAAAATGAACAGGAAAATGCCTGGGACTTAATGGAAGTCAACCTCCACACAACCTGGTAATCAGATTTGTCTTCAAAGAGCCCCAGGCCTGGAGCTTTATTTAATCAACATCTTCCTGTTTCTTCTCTTAGGAAAAAACAAAATATGTAGAGCATGAAATACATTGCATGGTGTAGTTAATAAAATATCTGATAATATTATTCAGTTGTATTTAATTCCAAGTGGCAACGGGAATAAAATGGTTGAAAAGATGTGCCTGTTTAACTTGTGGAATTTTGAAGTTGATGGGGCCTGGGCTGAGGGAGGTTTGTGTAGAAGGAATGGGAAGAGGTCACTCTATATGGCAGTGCTTCTTCAACCTGAATGGACATCAGATTATCTGGGGTGATTAAAAGAAGACATCCAGAAACTAGTGAGATGAATGCTGAAAGTATTTTAAGAATTTATGAAACTCTTATAATCCTGACTGGTTAAAAAGAAAACCTTACAGAGATAATACCAAGAGAGGAAATCTCTTTCTCTTTTAAGTTATAGGCTTAAAATTCCTAATTACAATAACAGCAAGGCAAAGTCAATTGTATATTTAAAAGTGCTCAATGATCTTGACAATATTCTTACTGAGTCTGCTTTTTATCACTTATATTTTTCTAAAATGTTTTTCATTTATATGCATTCAAACTTAGTGGTACATAGTCATTCCTGCTTTCCTATAATTAAAAGTCTCTACAGTATTTCCAATATGTCTGTGCTATTTCTAATAAGGTCTTTAGTCTTCAATTTTACTTTTCGCTTGATGCATTTTTCATATTTCATTAGGCTTTTGGAGGAAAAAACCTTTGAAAAGAATTATCATTACTAATATTTTGTTTAGTTGATTTCTATTACTATTTTATTTGTTCACTTATTTAAGTTTCTTTTTGCTTTGATTTTTTGTGTTGTTATTTTATCCTTCTTCATTTGTTTTCAATTTTTTTGGTTTCTATTTAGTATATTTGGTTTCATATTTCTAAGCACCTCTGACTATATCTCCCAATTTTAAGGTATGGGATGCTTTGTTCATTTATAAATATTTCAATAATTCCAATTTAAATTTTGTTCTTAATAATTAATTAGTCAAAAATATGTTAATAATATCCAATTTCATATACATTTTATCTTTAGTTTAAGTTTTACTATTTATGTTCAATAAAATTTAGATTTACTAAAATATTTTTTATCAACTCCATAACTCCTGTGACATTAATCTGATTGTTGTATGAAATAGATGTTTCAAAGCAAGGGTAAAGATTTATAATTTCCAATATGAAAATCAATTTGAGCTAGAAAAAAATAACTGAAAAGACTGTCCTTTTCCCATGACTTTGCAAAGCCACTTTAAGATAAATACATTTTTCACATACGTGTGAGTTTGTTCCTGAGTTTTCTATTATGCTCCACTAATTTTTTTGTCTGTCTCAGAGCCAATTCTGTACACTTTTAATTATGCAACTTTCTAGTAAGTCTTGATATTGAGCAGTGCAATTTCTCTAATTGTGTTTATTCTTCATGATTATTATGGCTTTTCTTGGTCCTTTGCATTTCCACTTTAATTTTATTATTTTTTTCCATTTATTTTTATTAGTTGGAGGCTAATTACTTTAATTACAATATTGTAGTGGTTTTTGCCATACATTGACATGAATCAGCCATGGATTTACATATGTTCTCCATCCTGAACCCCCCTCCCACCTCCCTCCCCACCCCATCCCTCTGGGTCTTCCCAGTGCACCAGCCCCTAGCACTTGTCTCATGCATCCAACCTGAAACTGGTGATCTGTTTCACACTTGATAATATACATGTTTCGATGCTGTTCTCTCAGATCATCCCCTCCTCGCCTTCTCCATAGAGTCCAAAATTCTGTTCTAGTATCAGTTCATCAGTTTTCTCCAAAAAATACAAAGAAAGGAATCCAAAAATTGCTTCTGGTATTATGATTTTGTCTACAATAAATTTTAATATCAAATTGGGGATAGTTGACATTTTTATAATATTTGGTCTTCCAAGTTGGTGATATGTTATATCCTTTGTTAATATCCATACATGACTACTGGAGAAACCATAGTTTTGACTAGATGGACTTTAGCTGGCAAAGTAATGTCTCTGCTTTTTAATATGCTCTCTAGGTTTGTCATAGCTTTCTTTATGCAATATTGATCTTTACAGCATTGGACTTTACCTGCATCACCAGTCACATCCACAGCTGGGAGTTGTTTTCACTTTGGCTCTGTCTCTTCATTCTTTCTGGAGTTATTTCTTCACTGATCTCCAGGAGCATATTGGGCACCTACCGACCTGGGGAGTTCATCTTTCAGTGTCCCATCTTTTTGCCTTTTCATACTGTTCACGGGGTTCTCAAAGCAAGAATACTGAAGTGGTTTGCCATTCCCTTCTCCAGTGGACCAGGTTTGTCAGAACTCTCCACCATGATCCGTCCATCTTGGGTGGCCCTACACAGCATGGCTCATAATTTCATTGAGTTAGACAAGGCTGTGGTCCATGTGATCAGTTTGATTAGATTTTTTTGATTGTGGTTTTCAGTCTGTCTGCACTCTGATGGATAAAGATGCACCCCAATGTTCATCGCAGCACTGTTTATAATAGCCAGGACATGGAAGCAACCCAGATGCCCATCAGCAGACGAATGGATGAGGAAGCTGTGGTACATATACACCATGGAATATTACTCAGCCATTAAAAAGAATTCATTTGAATCACTTCTAATGAGATGGATGAAACTGGAGCCCATTATACAGAGCGAAGTAAGCCAGAAAGATAAAGACCATTACAGTATACTAACACATATATATGGACTTTAGAAAGATGGTAACGATAACCCTATATGCAAAACAGAAAAAGAGACTCAGATGTATGGAACAGACTTGTGGACTCTGGGAGAAGGCGAGGGTGGGATGTTTCAGGAGAACAGCATTGAAACATGTGTATTATCTAGGGTGAAACGGATAACCAGCTCAGGTTGGGTACATGAGACAAGTGCTAGGGCCTGGTGCACTGGGAAGACCCAGAGGGATCGGGTGGAGAGGGAGGTGGGAGGGGGGACTGGGATGGGGAATACATGAAATCCATGGCTAATTCATATCAATGTATAACAAAAACTACTGTAATGATGTAAAGTAATTAGCCTCCAACTAATAAAAATTAAAAAAAAAAAAAAAAAAGATAAGAGGTTTATGGACGCTTCCTGATGGGAAAGACTGACTGTGTGGGAAACTGGGTCTTGTTCTGATGGGCGAGGCTGCGCTCAGTAGTATTGTGGATAGTGAAGAAGAGAACGAAGAAAAGGTTAAGGACTTCCTCATATATCCAGGTCATGGAGGGCAGGAAACTTAGGATGTGTTCAGTGGGCTAAGTAAATACATATTTTGAAGTAGCAACTTGTTTATATAAATCTTTTAACAGTGATAGAAGCCATATTCTCATTTTTTTCCTTTTTGTCTTGTGTACAAAATCAAGGAAATAATCTCTTACCATTACCCTACCTCCCATCTCCCCACCAAATCCTCTTCTTGCCAATCTATTTTGAGGGGAGCAGCTTAGGTATTTTGGTGAAACCTCTGCCTGAGATACAGTCTTTAAATAAGTTCTGTCTTTGAGTAGGGTTTCCTTGGTGGCTCAGCAGTAAAGAATTCTCCTGGAATGTAGGAGATTCAGGTTCGATCCCTGGGTTGGGATGATTCCCTGAAGAAGGAAATATCAATCCACTCCAGTATTCTTGACTGGGAAATCTTATGGACAGAGGAGCCTGTTAGGCTCCAGTCCATGGGGTCACAAAAGTGTTGGACACGGCTTAGTGACTAAACAACAAGGGCGAGCCAGAGTTTGAATATACAAAATGAAAAAAATCTAGAAATAAACAATTTGTAAGTTTTAAAACACATGCCTTTCTGAGTAGCATGATTAAATCTCATGCCCTTCTTCTCTGTCCCACCTCTTATTCACTTAGTAGCTGTCTTGATTATCAAATAGACTGGCATACTGTCTCATTGCTTATGTTCAAGGAACCCTTAGTTTACTTAATGGCCCCAAAGTGCAAGTGCGGTGATGCTGCCAATTGAGAGACACCAGAGAGAAGCTGTAAAGTTCTTCCTTTATGTGCAAATGTGAAAGATTTGTTTATTGAAGAAAGGAAACAATTTTATTCTGAGGTTGCTAAGATCTCACAACAACAATCTTAGATCTTTGAAATTGTAAAGGAAAAATTCACACTAGTTTTGCTGTCACTCCTCCAACTGCAAAATTAAGACCACAGTGTGTGATACGTGTTAGTTAAGATGAATAAGTTATTACATTTGTACAATAAAAAAACTTGAGATAGCATATTCACATTTTTATTACAGTATATTGTTATATTATTATTGTTATGTTGTTAATCTCTTACTGTGATGAAATTATAAGTTAAACTTTATCATAGATATGTATATATAGAAAAAACATCATATAGTAACTTCAGTATTATCCTCAATTTCTGATATCCACTGGGGACACATTCCCTATGGATAAAGTAGATTTACTTATATCCTTGGATATAAAATTTAATATATTTTCATATTCTTATAATGGATTTCATTTTTAAATTCATTTGCAAATCTTTTGTTGCTAGCATATAAAAATACAATTTTTGTTTATTGAGTTATCCAGAGACCTACCTAGCTAAAACAATCTACTAATTTTGTTAGTTTGTATATAGATTCTTTTGACTCTTTTTTATCTGTATATTCTCATAAGCTGCAAATAATGAAAAAAAAATTATTTTCTCAAACTTTCATTATTTATCTATTTTCCTTGCTTAGAAGTATTGGCCAGGAACTTCAACAATGTTATGATAAATAAATTGACAATAGTAGGCATCCTTGTCTCATTCCCACTGTTTAGGGAAATTGTTCTATATTTTGATATTAAATGTGTTGCTTGCTAGTGTATTTTAGTTGAATGCCTTTATCAGACTAAGGGACTTCCTTGGTGGTTCAGATGGCAAAGAAGCTGCCTGCAATGAAGGAGGCTGGGTTTCAATGCCTAGGTTGGGAAGATCCCCTGGAGAAGGGAATGGCTATCCACTCCAGAATTCTTGCCTGGGACATTCCATGCATAGAGAAGTGAATTACTCCCTTTACAAAATATCATTCGTGAGTATTCAGTTTTATCAAATGTACATTAAAATGTATTGATTTTATGCCAACAACCAAAATATATAGCTTTTAAAGCAAAATGTAAGTATGAAAATTGACTCAGGAAGAAAAATAGGGATTAAAACATATAAACTTACAATATAAAATAAGTAAGTCTTGGGAATAAAATGTACAGCACGATCAGTTCAGTTCAGTTACTCGGTCATGTCTGACTCTTTACGACCCCATGAACTGCAGCACACCAGGCTTCCTTGTCCATCACCAACCCCTGGAACTTGCTGAAACTCATGTCCATTGAGTTGGTGGTGCCATCCAACCATCTCATCCTCTTGTCATCTCCTCCTCCTCCTGCCGTACAGTTAATAATGCTGCATTGTATACTTGAAAGATGCTAAGAGATTTTGCAAGTTTTCATCAGAAGAAAAAAAAATCTTGTGACTATGTACCAAGATGGGTGTCAACTAGTCTTACTGCAGTGATCATTTCACAATACATTTGGCCCTCTATACTTACGGATTTAACCAATTGTGGGTTGAAATATTAAAAAAAAAAAATTGAAATTTCCAAAGAGCAAAACTTGAATTTGCTGCAAATCAGCAACTATTTACATAACATTTACATTGTATTAGGTATTAGAAGCAATCTAGAGATGAAAAAGCATAAAGAAGAATATGTATCCATCTCATATGCAAATACTATGCTACTTTACTTAAGGGACTAGTGCATCCTTGATTTTCGTATTTTGCAAGGGTTCCTGGAACCAATCCCCCAAGGATGCTGGGGACATCTCTATATGTAAACTTTGATTCATTGTGTATTGAATCTAATATATTGCATGCTAATTATATTTTTTTAAAAAACGATCAAGCAAAGAAGAAATGAAAACTCTATAAAATTATTATCAAATAAATTTAATTTATAGTTGAAATGCCCTACCACCTACAATTTCCTATATTATCTATGCCCATTTGGCTAAAAATAGACAATTTGCCAACTGTCAAAGAACAAGGAACAAATAACCCATAATTTATAGAAAATATTCCAGAGACTAGAAAAAGAAGTAAAACTGACCAACACATTTTATGAAGCTGCTAACAACCTTGAAACCAAAATTGGTTTCAGCTTGTTCCAGACAGTAAATATGGGGTAATCCTATGAACACCTGCGCTATGCATATTGGAATTTTATATTCTAGCTTCCATTATTTTTAGATTCTTTTACCTATTTTCCGTTTCTCTTCTGCATTCTAGAGGATTTTCTTTCTTGGCTTTGGTTACTCAACCATTGAGCCAATTCATTAAGTTTCCTTCCCCCTCTGATTTTAAAACCTTTATTTTTTCGCAATTTGCCAATTATATTTTCATTCCATCCTACTCTTGGTTTGTATTTTCTTTCCCTCAGTTTGTCTCTAAGGACATTTTAAACAGTCTTTAGTAAATTCTCCTCTTTAATACATTCCTGTTTTTGCTGCAATCGCTGATTGCACAGGACAGTTTCTTCATATGGTTTCTCATACTCAGTGGGGGTCCTTTTGGGGGGCTCCTGGTGTGGATTGATTTGTGGGGGAAGTCATGCAGAGTCCTGTGGGACTAACCAGAATCAGATTACTTCTCACATGTTTCCCAACTCAGGACTTCTTGCATCTTCTTAAAAATGTTTCTTAGGGCCTCATGATAGTATCCTTTGTAGCTAAGAGCTTTAATTTCTCCGTGGCAACTCTGCTTCTGTCTCCTCCTTGATTAAGTCATCCTGCTTCCTGTTCATTGTTAGAATACTCCCAGCCTTAATCCACAGGCAGGAGAGTTTGTATGACCCTGGGCTTTATGAGACCAGATCTCCTGCAAATACATAGCCCTATCTTTTCAGTTTCTCCGAAAGTTATTCAAATCTTACTTTCTAAATCATATGTCCAATACAAATAGTCATAGAAATTTAGTTTGGCTTATACTCTTCACTTGGGCCTCCCAGGTAGTGCTAGTGGTAAAGACTCTGTCTGCCAGTGCAGACAGCATGAGAGACACAGGTTAGAACCCTGGGTCTGGAAGGTCCCCTGGAGGAGGGCATGGCAACCCACGCCAGTACTCTTGACTGGAGAATCCCATGGACAGAGGAGCCTGGCGGGCTACAGTCCACAAGGTCACAAAGAGCTGGACATAACTAAATCGACTTAGCATGCACACACATACTCTTACTTGTGGGTTTCTCAGGTGGCTCCATGGTAAAGAATCCACCTGCCAATGCAGGAGACACGGTTTTGAACAGAGTTGGGATGATCCCCTGGAGAAGGGACTGGCAACCCATGCTAGCATTCTTGCCTGGGAAATCGCAAGGATAGAGAATCCTGGAGGGTTATAGTCCAGGGGGTTGCAAAGAGTCGGACACAACTGAGCAATTGAACATGCATGTATGCATACTCTTACAACTGTGAAAACCTGAATTCTTCCTTTTTTCTTTCTTATGTTGGGAAAAGCATGAAAGTGTGATGGGGTTGATTATATTGCCTGAATGTCAGGAGTACGAATTAATAAATGTTATTTTAAAAACATAATTACCCCATCTGTAAAATATGTTTATTATTGATTTTGAAATTGATGAATGAGCTAATGGATAGTGTAGTCCCTGAAAAAATAATTAAATTGTTCTCTATTCAATTTATAGCTTATTAGGTACTTAGTGCATTAAGCACATCAGATGAACAGCATTAAAAGGAATAAAAACAAACTCACACCCAGCAATGTTTTTCTAAGTCCCATTAGAGCTCATAGAAAAGACCTCTGAAGAGAAAATTAATGGTGATTCTGTATGGTTCTTGATATTTAAAATTAAATGCTCCAAGAAAAATCCCTTAAATTGAAGGTATAAAAAGAGTTTTCTTCACTTAGCATCCACCTCTGAAATGTATTTTGCAGCTGTATGGGTTATAAATCCTGGGGCCAAGGTTTTGTTCCCTATGGAATACCCTTGTGCTTCTTGCATTATTTAGGATGAAGAGCCTGCCTTACAAGTGAGTCTAATCAGGGTCTGGGTAGCCATCTGGAAGGCACCCAGGAAGAGCTGCCTGGACTCTGAAGTATCACTGTAGACGAACTAGAATCAATAAGTTGGACTTTTTCTTTCTCGTGTGTATATGTGTGTGTGTGTGTGTGTGTGTGTGTGTGTGTGTGCACATGCACAGGATTCATGTACCATTGAGAGAACCAGCATCTGCAATAACATTAGAACTGCTTGGTCCAACTGGACTCTCCTTCCAGTTAATACTCTGGTGCACTCAAGGCTTAGTCTGCCTCAAAAGGCTCTAGCTGAACTTCATGGGCTCTTCCAACTAGAAATGATCCAAGAGTTCAATGTATTTATCAATTGCATCATGTGGATGGGGAACCTGAGGAAAAAGAGACAAAAAGAATTACAGGTCCCAAGGGACCAACATCTAAATGTGGTTGTTCTGAAAGAGAACAACCTGGAGATCTCACTTTGGAAATGTGATAAGGAAAATGGCAACCAGAAGTAGACTTCTGTGGACTTCTCTGTGTCTCAGTCACTTCCTCTTCTCACCACTCACTCAGAGAAACAAAACAAACCCTCATAATTGTCCCCTCACTTTGCAGGGAAAGTGAAAGTGTTTCGCTCTGTCGTATCCAACTCTTTGCAAGCCTATGGAATGTAGCTTGCCGGGCTCCTCTGTCCATGGGACTCTCCAGGCAAGAATACTGGAGTGGGTTGCCATTCCCTTCTCCAGAGGATCTTCCCCACCCAGGGATCAAACCCGGGTCTCTCGCATTGCAGGCAGATTCTTTACTGTCTAAACCAAGTTAAAAGCAACAGCTGCTTTGTGTTGATATTGTGCCCTCGGAATGTGGATTCAGGGTTTTCTAGATCCCTGCTTATCTTCGCTGAAAGTCTCCAGATTCTCTCCTAGAGGACAAAGTTTCCACATTCTTAGGACATCTATCAAGATCAGAGAGGGAATGCTGACTTCTAAGCCAGTTCTGATCAAGGGAAGTGGGGTAGAATCTCAGAGCTCTGAGTGACAAATGCCCTGTGGCAGAATGGAGCAATTACAGGTCATTCATTCTTCATAGTTCCATGTGGCTTATGCTAGCCTGCATCTTAGTGTTTATTTTCTGCACTGACAAGCTATTTTAAAATAACTCTGGCTTTGATTTTAACCAGGTATGGTAAGACACATAGTCACAGGAATGAATATGTCTCTCTTTCTGACTTAACTCTGTTTGACAATCGCTAGGTTCATCCACATCTCTAAAAATGACAGCAGTATAAAGCAACTATACTCATAAAAATAAAATAAAAATGAAAAAAGAAATGATTGTCATGAAAGAAGTTTTTAAAATAAATTTATATATTTTTAATTGGAGGATGATTACAATATTGTTTTGGTTTCTACCATACATCAACATGAATCAGCCACATATGTATACATAGGTCCCTTCCCTCTTGAAACTTCCTCCCACCTCCCACCCTATCCCACCCCTCCAGGTTGTCACAGAGCACCAGTTGTGAGCTCCCTGCATCACACAGCAAATTCCCACTGGCTAAAGATGCTTTTACTCAAAGTTCCCTAGAAACAGGAGGCATGTCATGCCAGGCCGGGCACCCAAGAGGAGCACCAGGGCGCCAGGATGAGGAAGGAGCTGGGGGAGAGCATGACCCAGAGCCCTTATCTTGGTTTCTGAAGGAAAGGCACAATAAGGCAGGGTGAGCAGACTTAGGCTCGACGAGCATGAATAATTTCAGCAGGCACTGGGGCAGAGGGGCTGCCCCTAGTTATACAAGACCTGACTTTAGGGTGACTAGGGCGGGTGGCTATTGCCCCCTGGAGTGTAGGAGCCAGGTGGTTGGGGATGTGAGCTCTGGATTGGTGAGTTTGCACAGCAAAGATGCACTTTCAGACAAGTCTGCGGCTCTCTCAAAGAATTAGCTGGCCCTGGGGGGACAGTGGAAGTGGAATCTCTCTCCAGTCAGCGAGTCTCCAGATGCCAGAGCATCCAGGACACAGAAAATGTAGTCAGTGTACCAATATTCCTATTTCTGTCTCTGATTCCCAACAGCTCCCCCTCCCCTAGGCTTTGTACTTCATTCCAGAGTCTTTCTTTCTGTCTGAAGCAGACTGTTGGGTTTCTGACACCTGCTCCAGGTGACATTCTCCGGGACCTGAGCAGCCCTGGGTTTTCCTCGACTGACTCCTTCCCGGTAGCTCCCTCTCTTGTTTCTGCATCAAGAGAGTCAGGCTCTTGAGTGTGGTGACAGCGGGGAATGACTGGAAGTCTTCATGGAAGAAAGAGCTGGATGGAGCCTCAAGCCACTTCTGACTTACTTCATAAGGTTGTACTTTGGGGAGAACTGGGTAGTGGGATGAGGTATAGAGCAGAAGGTACGAATCAGTATCAGGAAAAATGAAGGGAGTATTATATATATATATAATATATATATATATATATATGCATATATTTTACTTTCTTCTGTCTCCTAAGAGAATACAGTGCTTAGTCCGAGGATCTCAGAATCTTTCCAGCTAAGCAAACTACCTCCATTCCAGTTCTTCTTTTGCAATATGGGAACAATAATAATGCTTTTGCCTGGTGTTACCAGCCTTAAAGGGGCTTGTGTATGTTCATTTTCTAATATAAGGCCTGGCGTGGAGTAGGTACTTGGTAAATATCTATTTTCTCAGATTCAAAGAATTGGTTTTTCAAGATCATCTTTGTCTTTTCTTTGGCTTGAGCAGTATCCAAGATGGAAATAGCTATTCAAGCCACGGTAGCAACCTTACACCCCTTGTTCCCAGGCAGAAACATGGACGTTTCCAAACCCAACAGTCTTGGTTGCAGTAATGCAGTTCACTAATGAAATTTCCATCATATTTCTGCTGTCCCAGCGTTTCCACTCATACTAAGACATATAGGACCTGAGCTGTTCTTCCCACATAGCTGAAGGGTATTAAAGTTTGCACCAGAGCATCCTGTGGGCAGTGCAGAACAGACTGAACCAGAAGGAACAGGAAACTCACGTTGTGAGTTAACTAAGATTTAGTGAGGAAATTAAGAAATCACTTTTTACATTGCTAGCACAAGAATGCACAGCAAATGCAGAAATTCCCACAATATAGAAGTACACAGTTAAAAGGCCAACACACACTCATGAATGTGCACAGCTCACTCCAAATAACCACTGTTAACTCTTCGTGGCATCTTCCCAGAACTTATGCTGTGAATTTACATACAATTACTGAATACATGGCGCAGCGGTAAAGAACCCGTCTGCCAATGCAGGAGACACAAGAGACATGAGTTTGATCCCTGGGTCGGGAAGATCTCCTAGAGTAGGAAATGGCAAACTACCTCAATATTCTTGCCTGGATAATCCCATGGACAGAAGCACCTGGAAGTCTATGGTCCACAGAGTCACAAAGAGTCAGACAGGACAGAAGCAACTTAGCACAGCATAGCACAATACAAATAGATACATCCAAATATTTTTAAATGTTACTTTTATCCCATGGTATAGCAGTATCACCCACAGTTTATATAAATCATTCCCTTTTGAGGAAAAATTGACTCTGCTTCCAAATGTCAACCGTGGCAAAAAAAAAAAAAAAAAATGCTTCAAAGGACATACATATTTCTTTGGGTAATTATGTGTTTGTTTTTTTTTTCTGGGGTACTGTTTTAGTTTGCTAGGGCTAACTTAAATGCTACAAACGGAGGAACTAAAATAACAAAAATTTATTTTCTCACCAGATCTGAAGGCCAGAAGTCCAAGGTCAAGGTGTCAGCAGGGCTGATTTCTTCCCTGGTTGATCTCCTTGCTTGTTGACGGTGACAGACATCTCCATGGCCTTTCCTCTGTGCTCCTGTGTCTGTGTCCAAATCTCCTGTTCCTATTAGGACACCAGTGGTATTGGCCAGAGCCCAACCTAAAGGCATCATTAACTTAATTATCTCTTTTAAAGCCTTATCAATAAATAACAGTTACATTCTGAGGTACTGGGAGGTTAGGACTTGAGCATAAGAATTTTGGGGGATATAGTTCAACTGGTAGCAGCTGGTAACTCTGGGAGATAGTGAAGGACAAGGAAGCCTAGCGAACTGCAGTTCATAGGGTCACAGAGAGTCGGACATGACTTGGCGACTGAACAACAAGAAGTTCGACTGGAAACAGTGTTCTGGTTACCAGCTGTTTAAGAAACTGCCACAACACTCAGTAACTGAAAATAACACCAAATTAAATACATTCACTGATTCTGACGGTCAGGAATTCATTAGGTCCACACTAAGGACAACTTGTTCCTATTCCATGATACCTGGGCAGAAGACTGGAATCACCTGAAAACTCCTGGGGTTTCCAGATGCTCCTCCAGAACCTTGCCCCTCCCCTTTGAGAGGCAGAATCTTTCCCTCCTCTGGAATCTGGCCAGGACTTTCTGGCCACCTCTACTGCTGAGAATACGGTTGAAGTGACATTGCACAAATTTTGAGAATAGCTCAGAAAAGGAAAATCAGACTTTGAACTTTCTCTTTCTGTTGCTGTCTCTCAGTATCCTCAGCTTTAGAACCCATTTACCACACTGTAAGAAAGCCTAAACTTGTCCACATCAAGAGGAGCTGAGGCCCCCAACCAACAGCCGGTATCAACCTCCAGACATGTGAGTGGTGAAGCCTTCAGGTGACTGCAGTCCCCAGCCTTTGAGTCTTTCAGCCAAGGACCCATCCTCTTTGAGCAGAGACCAACTCTGCTGGGAAATGTCCACATTCTTGACCCTATAAAACCAGTGATCATCATAAATGATTGATTGGTGCCATGAATTTTGGGGGCAATTTGTCACCAACCACAGTTGCTATAGTCTACATTCTGGCTCTCCAAGATTCATATCCATTCCACAAGCAAAATATATTTATCTCAAACCAACATCTCCAAAAATCTCATCCTATTAAAACATAATCTATAATCCAAAGTTACCTAACTCAGGCATGATTGAGACTTTATGTATGATCCATTCTGGAGTGGACATTCAGTTATAGACATTCCCATTCCAAAAGAAAGGGCATGGAGGGAAAGAAGGGATCACTGGTTTCAAACAATTTCAAAGTCCAGCAGGCAAATTCCATCAGGTTTCAATGCTGGGAAAAAAATCTTCTGTGGCTCAAGCCTCTGCCTTCTAGGCCCATACCTTTTCTCTCTGCACCTATAGATCTCTGTTACAGCCTTTCCTGGAGCAGATATGGAGAGAAAATGACCAAGATCCTCTTATTCTGATTTTCTTCGTGAAAATACAGAGTGAATTGAATTACAAGCTAACATGTGTACAGATGTGTACAACTGTTTGCAGTCCCATGGACTTATGCCCACCAGGCTCCTCTGTCCATGTGATTTCCCAGGCAAGAATACTGGAATGGGCTGCCATTTCCTATTCCAGGAGATCTTCCCCACCCAGGGACCAAACCCGCATCTCTGCATCTCCTGCATTGGCAGACGGTTTCTTTACCACTGAACCATCTGGGAAGCCCAGGTTCATAGAACTCATATGATCCAGGAACACTCTCTTCCCACACTTTGTAGCTTTGTTCACTCATTCATCATCTACTTTTAAAGATTCCAAACATATAGTGTTCTTGATTCATTTGTTCTTTAAACAAATATTTACTGAGCAACTTCTATGTGTCATACAGTGAAAGGAATTCTGGGGCAAAGCCCAGAACAGTGCAGACAATGGCAAGACACCTGAACTTAGGGGGACTTCATTCTAGAGGAGGAGATGGATATTTGTCTTAGTCAGTTCAAGTTGTCATAACAAAATATTGAGTGGTTTAAACAATAGACATTAATTTCTCACAATTCTGGACACTGATCCGCCTCAGCCACTGTTGGTGGGAGTGTAAATTAATAGAGCCACTAAGGAAAACAGTATGGAGTTTCCTTAAACAACTAAAAATTGAGCTACTATATAGAGGCTAGTCTAAGATCAAGGTGCCAATAGAGGCGGTGTCTCATGAAAACCTACTTTCTGGCTTACAACATCTTTATTGCTATGTGCTCATGTGGCCTTTCCTTGGTACATGCTCTTGGAAAGAGAAAGAGCTCTTGAGTGTCTTTCTCTTCTAATTAGGGCACCTCCAATCATGGGGTGTCCACCTTCATAACTTTGTCTAAACCTCATGGTATCACAAAGACTTCATCTCCAAATACCATCACCTGGATATTAGGGCTTCAACTTACACTTTGAGGGGACAAACATTCAATCCATATTCGTTAGATAGCAGTAACGGATAGTAAACTTTGCAGGTGGGGCAGTGGTAAAGAACCTGCCTGCCAACGCAGGAGACACAGGTTCAATCCCTGGGTCAGGAAGATCCCCTGGAGAAGGGAATGAGAACCCAGTCCAATATTCTTGCCTGGAAAATCCCATGGAGAGAAGAGGCTGGTGAGCTATACTCCATGGGGTCACAGAGGAGTCAGACACAACTTCAGTTCAGTTCAGTTCAGTCTCTCAGTTGTGTCTGACTCTTTGAGACCCCATGGACTGCACCACACCTGGCTTCCCAGTCCATTACCCACTTCCAAAGCTTACTCAAACTCATGTCCATCGAGTCGGTGATGCCATCCCACCATCTCATCCTCTGCCGTCCCCTTCTCCTCCCTCCTTCAATCTTTCCCAGCATCAAGGTCTTTTCCAGTTCAAAAGCATCAGTTCTTTATCAGAATGACTTAGTGACTAAAAGCAATAATAAATACACAATAAATAGCAAATAAGTAAAAATATAGTCTTAGACTTTGATAAATATTTTCAGAGAAGTAAAATGGAGTGTTGTAGAGAATACTCCTTTAGACTGAGTGATGGCTTGAGACCTAAGACATAAGAAAAGATGTGAAAAGAAGAGGAAAGGCTTTGTAGACAGAAAGCATCTAAGAGTGCTCAGAGAGAACTTCCTTGGTGGTCTAGTGGCTAAGACTCCAAGCTCCCAATGCAGGGAGCCTGGGTTTGATCCCTGGTCAGGTAACTACATCCCACATGCCCCAAGTAAAAGTTTGCAGACCCCAATTAAAAAAAAAAAACAAAAAAACACCCTGCAAGCCACAACTAAGATCCAGCACAGCTAAATAAATAAGTAAAAATACCAAAAGATGCAAAGCTCTTGGACTTCTCCAAGAAGAAATAGAAGTCAGTGTAAAGAAGACTGCTGGGTGACACAGAAAGTGATACAAAATTAGGTAAAAGAGAAAAACAAGTGAGAAATCCTGAAATACGAAGTTTCAATTTTATTCTAAACTCAGTTGAAAGCTACCAGAGTTTCTTTTTTTTTTTTTAAATGGAATGACATTTGATTTACATTTTAGAAAATTCACTCTGCTTGCTCCAAAAAGCAAAAGCAGAAAGAGAACAGTGATAAGCCTTTAAAGTTATCCTGGCAGTTCATGAACATGACTTGGGTCAGGGTGTTAATAACTTAAATGAAGAAGAGTGGAGACATTCAAGATGTCTTTCAAGGGCACAGTCATTAAGACTTGCTGATAGATCAGACATGGGAACCAAGGGAAAGACTGAAATCCAGGGGCATGTGCAGGTTTTGGTTGAGGGCCACTGGGTGGATGGCGGTGTTGTTGACTCAGATGGAAAGAGTGGAGTCTGGGAGAACCAGAATTGCATAACAGGGTGTTTGGTGGGAAGAGGAGAATCACAGGACATATTATTTATTGGTTATAGTTTAAGTGTTTGTTAGTCAAGTAAGTGAAGGTGTTGACCGTTGGAGAAGTGGGCTCAGCACTCAAGGCTGATCATATAAATGTGTGAGCTGACATTTACATATTAGATACAGAAAGCCACGAGAGGAGGAAAGATTAAACAGGAGGGAAATGTGGCCAAAGGAACAAATCTGCCTCTGAGAGTGCCCAGGGCATTCTAAGGCTTAGAGGACACAGAGAAGAGGGAGAAGAACCCGGATAAAGGACTGGGAAGGAAACACCCTGGAAATAGGAAGAAAACTGAGATGTGTGCTGACATTTTCAGAAGGAAGTTACAAATGCTATAAAAATTCTTTCTCACAATGAACATGAATTCTGACTCCATATTACTCTTACACCTTGGCCTCAGATCTTAATTCTGGAAAACACACCAAAAAAGTATAAGGGAGTTTCTAAAAAGTTTCATTATGAAAAAAGAAGGCATTTGGTAGCTGCCCTACTCTTGTTTGAATCCTGGTGCTGCCACTGATGAGCTGTGTAACCAGGGAAAGTGACCTTACCCCTGTGAGCTTCATTTTCCTCATCTCTGGGATGTAGTGTGACAACTACTTTGCAGGTGGTGGAGTTTGGTAACAATGCACTTCGCACACCTAGCCAAAATGTATGCTTAATACATTGACATAATTATTAGCATGGTCCCCTTTCCTCTACAATAGGAATTGTTGATACTTAATCCTACAGTCATTTGCACCCAAGATTTTATAAGCTATCATTTCTCTCTCATCCTTTTCTTTTCTCCTTCCTTTGGGCTTCTTCTTCCCATAGCTGGTCAGTTTTCCAGATTTCAAAGAATTCTAAAGCAAATAAATATCACCCATGTAGGTGATAACCTTTCTACAATCACAATGGCATGGCACAATATTTTGTGAAGTTGAGAGCTACTTTGGGGAAGGAAAGGGCAGAGATTAAGAAATCAGTATCTTGTGTGATTTAATTCCATTTTCACCACTTAGAAGGTGTGTGAACTTGCACAAGTCACTTTAACTTTCTATGTATCATTTTCCTCATTTGTAAAATGGGAGTAGGAATACCAACCTTGTGGAGTTGTCATAAGGATTACACAAACTAAAATAGGTAAAGTACTTAGAACCATGCTGCCTGATCAATAGTGAGGAAGTCTCACTGAATGTGAATTGCAATCTATATTCAGGATTTCAAGCAGATGAATTGGTAACCTCCCTTTCTCAATGTGTTACCAGAGATTCATGCCTTGTGAAGCAGCTGTGGGTTGGCTTTCAATTTCCCTTTGACTTTGACATTTTCAGAAGTGATAACTAATGAGACTCACTGTTTGGGGTGGGCTATGTCCAGAGGTGGGGAAAGCAGAATTGTTACTACTTGCTTCACAGTAAGAAACTGAGGCACATTCAGAGAGAGCTATGAACTGGGGGTAAAATACCAAAATCACTCCAATTTGAATAATATCTTTTCTTCTCAAATGTCAAAACTTCAACTGCTTGTCTGGGTTCATATGGCCCACTTAGGTTTACAATTTTCTTTGGTAATTTTTCTTTAGTAATAGAAGCAGGATGATATAGAGAAAAGATCATGCGTTTGGAGTCAATTCTAAGTTCAACTCTTTTTTTTTCATTTATTTTTATTAGTTGGAGGCTAATTACTTCACAACATTTCAGTGGGTTTTGTCATACATTGACATGAATCAGCCATGGAGTTACATGTATTCCCCATCTCGATCCCCCCTCCCACCTCCCTCTCCATCCGATTCCTCTGGGTCTTCCCAGTGCACCAGGCCCGAGCACTTGTCTCATGCATCCCACCTGGGCTGGCAATCTGTTTCACTATAGATAATATACATGCTCTTCTTTCGAAACATCCCACCCTCGCCTCGTTCAACTCTTTTAGTTTCTCTACTTACTACAGAGTGGGTGAATATCTCAGAGCCAGAGTTTCCCCCGCGCCACCCCATCTCTCTCCCCTGGAAAAATGATAATACTTGCTTTGCAGGATGGTTATAAAAATTAGGTAAAATGTTAATAAGCAAAATAATGTACATAAAAGATTCAGCAAGGTGAAAATTATGCTTTCCTTCTCTACCTATCCCGCTGGATAGCAACTCTTTTGCCGGCTTGTTCTCATTTCCTCCCAGATTCCAAAAATATCAATGCAGATGGCTCTTATAGAACTTGGGGAAACATCTACATATTTGCAGTAGTAGGTCCTGTGATTGGATGATATTTATATTCTTTTAAAAAAAACTATTAAAATCAAACTTGAATGAATAAAAAAGAGTAGTTTCTTCAAGTTCTAAAAATATCACTCAGAAATAATGCTCTTTCCAGACCCCTGATGCTGAATAAGGTAAATCTAACCTCTTAGCTCAATAGACTACTGATAATTCCCTTTATGCCAATGGGAAAATTAACTACTGCCAAGATATTTTTAACTGGTCTGAACAAACACATCTTCATTTGCATCCAGAAGATGTAACCTTAGCAACAGTGTGTATTTTTGGACTTCTTTTCATTTAATGCAAATGAAGCACCACTGATACACCCAGAATCTGATGACAGAATTCAACCTGACCAATTCATGTGTCTGAGGCCTCCAATTCTCTTGCGAGCCCAGCAAGATTCTAATTTCCTGTTCCTAGTGTTAATCAGTATGACCTGAATTGATAATAGTTTAAAGCACTGATTTTTCTTGTTTTCTTTCTTTTAAGTCACATTTAACTATCTCCCTGTTATAAAGGGCCTGAAGTATGGCAGAATCTGTACATCAGTGTGGTAAGAGTTTAGGTGTCACATTTCAGTGGAGAATAAAAAAATGTGCTTTTGCTTCTTCTGAACAATTGAAAGTCATTACCCTCAGGCAGTCAGTGTCTTTTATAAAATTGAGGCCATCATTAACTTTATTATTTCCCCTCCCTTATACAGTTGTGTTTAATAATGGATACTACTTCAATATTTCCTTTCTTTAAAAAGGGAAGAGGGAAGTCAGCTTGAGGGTATTCTTTTATAGTTTGCTATTTCTTGTAGTTCAGTTGGTAAAAAATCCACCTGCAATGTGGGAGACCTGGGTTCGATCTCTGGGTTGGGAAGATTCCCCTGGAGAAGGAAAAGGCTGCCCACTCCACTATTCTGGCCTGGAGAATTCCATGGACTGTATAGTCCATGGGGATCACAAAGATTCAGACGTGACTGAGCAACTTTCACTTTCACTGTTCTTCAGGAATGGAGACTAATACTAATGATGGCAGAAAATTAAGAGAAATCAAAGAGCCTCTTGAGGGTAAAAGAGGAAAGTGAAAAAGCTGGCTTGGAACTCAACATTAAAAATCTAAGATCATGACATCTGGTCCCATCACTTCATGGCAAATAGAAGCGGAAAAAATGGAAGCAGTGACAGATTTCATTTTCTTGGGCTCCAAAATCACTGTGGACGGTGACTGCAGCTTGCTCCTTGGAAGGAAAGCTATGACAAATGTAGCCAGCATATTAAAAAGCCGAGCTATCACTTTGCTGACAAAGATCCATATAGTCAAATCTATGGTTTTTCCAGTAGTCACATACAGATAAGAGAGTTGGTCCATAAAGAAGGTTAAGCACTGAAGAATTGATGTTTTGAAATTATGGTGCTGGAGAAGACTCTTGAGAGTTCCTTGGGCTGCAATGAGATCAAACCAGTCAATCCTAAAGGAAGCCAACCTTAAATAGTCATTGGAAGGCTTGATGCTAAAGCTCCAAATATTTTGGCCACCTGATGCAAAGAGCTGACTCATTGGAAAAGATCCTGATGCTGGGAAAGACTGAAGGCAAAAGGAGAAGGGGACAGCAGAGGATGAGATGGTTAAATAGCATCGCTGATTCAATGGGCATGAATCTGAGCAAACTCTGGGAGATGTTGAAGGACTGGAAAGCCTAGTGTTCCAGAGTCCATGTGGTCGCAAAGAGTCAGACACAACTTAGGGTCTGAACAACAACAACTCTCTGTGACACTTGGCATATAAAACTGCTGATGCTCACTTGGACCAAGGTTTCCTTTATAGGGTGAAAACGAGGATGGAAGAGTAGAATCTCTCTGAAGACTGCCCCTCCCATCTTCTGTAGTTAATACTTGGCTTGTGTTTTTGTGCCAAGCAGTTCAAAGATGGACATGTGTGGAATGGTTTTGCTATGTGGAAGAACAAGAAATTATCATTTCCCACCAAAAGCAAAGCAACAAAAAACTCGAGTGATATAGGGTTTTACCAGTCCAGTTTGAATAGTTGAAGCTCCTCTAGCACTAGTTTCTCAGGCTTTTGCCTGCCACTGCCATAGCCAGCTGCTCTTTAAACTTGTTTATCTGTTGTGTGCTGGAATAAGTGATTACATGAGTGACTACATTGCAATTCGTCATCACAACTCACTCAGTCATAGGGTCACACTTGGTTAAATCCATGGATAAATCATGGATTAAGTCAGAGGGCTCAAGAGTGGAAATGCGAATGTATAGAAGTATCTCTAGGTGCCTGTGTGTCTGAATATGAACACAGGTGGTCCTGTGTATACGTGTATTTATGCTTCAAAGTACATGAACCTGTGCATGTGGCCTTATGGATGAGGGCTGTGGGCATGTATGGAGGTCTGTGAGTTCATAGGGTGTGTCTTTAGTTCATATGCGATGTTAATAAATGTATGCCGTATTTCTGTATGTATTTCTGTACGTATGTTGTTGTGTAGGAGGAAAGGAGCAGCTGAGGATTAGGCGTCACTTATTTGTTCATTCAAGAAATATTCACTTAGGGCATGAGCAAGCCAGACTTGGAATCTGTGAGGTCATGGGTTCAGCCAATGGAAGAATCATGCCAAACGGAGATGAAGAAACATTGGCTTGGCTGGTGTGCTTTGAGCAGTGCAGTGGCAAAGTCCTCTGACCACGGATGCTCCAGGGGTGGCTCTGGGGCTCAGTGATCTCTGCCCTGTGAGTTCTGGACCCCTTCGAGTTTAACTCCATCCCACAGCCTCCAGTACTTTACAGCTCCCAAGGCCCTTGGACCAGTGCTTACTCTTGTGTGATCTTCATGTACCCTAAGTGAGATGGGTTATTAGAACCAGATGAATGGATAAAGAAGAGATATGGTACACATATACAGTGGAATATTACTTTGCCATTAAAAGGAATGAAATTTTACCGTTAGCCACAACATGGATAGGCCTAGAGGGTATTATGCTAAGTGAAATAAGTCAGATGGAAAAATACAAATACTGTATGATTTCACTTATATGTGAAATCTAAAAAGCCAAAAAAAAAAACCCAAATACAATAAAATAGACACAGACTCATAGGTATAGAGAACAAATTAGTGGTTGCCGGAGGTGGAGGGGAGGAGAGAAACAGGTGAAGGGGATTAAGAAGTAAAACTTCCAGCCATAAAATCAATAAGTCACAGGGATGTAACAGCACAAGGAATATAGTCAATAACTTTATAATACATTTGTATTAGATGTAGAGTCTAGAGAAGTATCATATCAATATGTTATATGCCTAAAACTGATATAATATTTCAAGTCAACTAAATTTCAATTAAAAAAAGTAAAATACAATAAAGATGGAGAAATCAAGGTTCCAGGAGGAGGCTAGTGGATGACAAAACCAGAAGCGAAAGTTCAAATCCAGGTCATCTCAACTTGATTGTGGTTGACATTTCAGGAGTCTGCCTGCTCTGCAGGCTAGGACTTACTCAGGGCAGGGCATCCTTGCTGTTGAGCTCCATCCTGACTTGGTGTCTGGGTTGGATCTCCAGGGTCTGAGACTGGTATGCAGGAAGCTGATCGGAAAGGTCCCTCATGATCAAAACCTGTGAAGAAGGAAGGGTGTAGGACCAGACGAGGAAGAGGTTGCATAGCAGTGTGGTTGCAAGAAAGGCCTGAGCTGATGCCATGGGCAGCTCAGGAGCTGGGATGGCCCTCATTGTTTCCAATAGAAGAAAGGAGCCTGGGGCCATTGTAGCCTGTTACTAACCATCACTGGAGGTGAGCTGCCTCTAGGAAGGGTGGGACCTTGGGCAATGTGGCTTCATTTAATGAAGTGGCATTACAGGGATTGAAGGAGAGGAACTCAGCCCAGAGCCATCTGTTCTCCACTCCCAGCAGCCAGGGGAATGAGTGACTCAACCCTCCGGGGGAGATCTGGATGACTCCACAGGACAGTAAGGAAGGAGTTGTGAAATTGACTTTTCTCTGCAACATACTTCCCTGTTCTCTTACCAGTGGTTTCTCCTGGAATGTTTGTTTTTTTTCTTCACTGGCTGTCCTAGATTTTTAAATACTGCTGCCTTCTCAGGGGACGTCCCCCAAGGTCCTGTGGTTAAGATTCTGTGCTTTCAGTGCAAGGTGTGCAGGTTCAATCCATGGTCAGGGAACTAAGATCCCACATGCTGTGCAGTGTGGCCAAAAAATAAATGACACCGTTGTCTGCTCTGCCCCTTCCTCCTGAGACCACCCTCTGGATATTGCCTCAGTGTGTGTGTGCAGACGGGTGTGCCTGTGTGTGCTTGTGTGTGTGTGTGTGTGTGTGTGTGTGATCACCATCTACTGAGGCTTATGTCTGCGTTGGTTTCTCAGGTTGGGAACTCTGTATTTCCCAGCAGCCTTGAGCACTATACAAAAGTGGGATGAAAATAACAGCATCCAGCCCTGGCTTTGCTCTGTGTCTGTGTTCAGAGCATCTCTGGGCACCAAACTTGCAATCTTGAGAAACTGGCTTGACCTTTATAAGTGCAGAGCCTCCACCGGAGGAGGAATAACTTTGGGTTTGGCAGGTTTGAGGCCTCCTGTGTCCTCCGGGACCTCTCAGGGTGCCAGCAGGGGGCCTGCTTGGGCAGTGAGGGATTCAGAGACAGATGCTAAGAGGCCAGGGCCTGTTAAAGAACAGTGGCTCCATTCTTTGCAGAGGGTCAGCGGTCACCCTGCGGCAAGTTCACTAGGACTCGGTCTGAACTCCTGAATTCAGACTCTTGATTAACTAAGCCACAGGGGCATGACCCCAGGCCCCCAGATGTTCTGTCATTGGACAGATTTCTCTCATGATCCAGGGGTCATGCCAAAGGCCTGATGTGAAAGGTCTTCCCTCCCCCAGAGTCCATCCTCGCCCACTGCCCATGGTTCATACTTTCTATTCAGGGAATTGGGCTCTCCGATTTGGCTAAACTGCAAGTAGGGCAATCCAGCCACTTGCTGTAGTTGCCTTCCAGGCCAACAGGTGGGAGGAGGAGGTCTCACTGTACACCTGGGCAACCTCAGGTCTTCAGAAAGATGCTCCAGCATTTGCCATGAAATCTCTGATGGTTGATAATAGAATTTCCCTCAGTAGAAAAACAGTATTTTATCATGGGTAGTGCAGACATAGAGAACACTGTTAAGTAGGATAAAGAGTGACGGGGTGGCTGATAGTCACTTTGGGGCTCAGGCCAGAGATGTGGTCCTTCCTGGAGCTGGACATGCCAATGATGGGGAGGAAATGAGTGAGGAGAGGAGTGGGAGCCTGACATGGAGAAGGCTCTGGAAGAGGACAGAGCAGAAGCTGGGAATGGCGCAAAACCAATGTTCCCGACTTTGCCAAGCTGACGGCACCATCTCAATCTGGCTGGCACGTGACCTTGGGGAGGTCAGACAGGCTCAAGCGTGGGCCTGGTATTGACCATGGATTGCCCCCTACTTCCATTTTATGGAAGCTGACTTGGGAAGACAAATTGTATTTGTAAAATGGCTCACCTCTCCTGGAGTCCAATGGAGCTTTTCAGGGTGGATGACATCTGAGACGGGGTTTACCTGGTGGGTTGGGAGTTCCATAAACAGGTCTTTTCTGTCTTGCTCTGTGCTGGGAGGGGAGGGGGCAGCACCCATAATTGGTAGGGTCTTTCAGGGATTGAGTTGTAGCCAGAGTCTTCATCACTGAATAGATCAGTAAGCAGGGCCTTCCAGGACAAGACTAGTCAGATAAACTCTAGCAATTCCACTCCCTGGGAATATATCTGGAAAAAATGAAAACACTAATTCAAAAAGATGCATGCACCCCAATGTTCATAGCAGCACTATTTACAATAGCCAAGACATGGAAGCAACTCAAATGTTGGTCAATAAATGAAAGGATAAAGAATATGTGGTATGTATATACAGTAGATTATTTGTTGTTGCTATTCGGTCACTAAGTCATGTCTGGCTATTTGCAACTGCATGGACTGCAGCACACAAGGCCTCCCTGTCCCTCACCATCTCCTGAAGTTTGCCCAAGTTCATGTCCATTGAAGCAGTGATGCTATAAATGGAGTGGAATATTATGCAGTCATAAAAAGAATGAAATAATGTCATTTGCATCAGTGTGGATGGACTTAGAGAATATTACGCTTAGTGAAAAATATCAAAGACAAATACTGTATGATATTACTTATACATGGAATTGAAAGAAGAATCCAAATGAATGCATATGCAAAACAGAAACAGACTCACAAATGTAGAAAACAATTACCAAAAGGGAGACGGATGGTGAGAGGGACAAATTAGGGGTGTCGGGTTAATAGATACAAACTGCTGCTCCTGCTGCTGCTAAGTCGCTTCAGTCATGTCCGACTCTGTGCGACCCCATTTACGGCAGCCCACCAGGCTCCCCATCCCTGGGATTCTCCAGGCAAGAACACTGGAGTGGGTTGCCATTTCCTTCTCCAATGCATGAAAGTGAAAAGTGAAAGTGAAGTCGCTCAGTCGTGTCCGACTCTCAGAGACCCCATGGACTGCAGCCTACCAGGCTCCTCCGTCCATGGGATTTTCCAGGCAAGAGTACTGGAGTGGGGTGCCATTGCCTTCTATAGATACAAACTATTGTACATAAAATAGATAAGCAACAAAGGTTTACTATATAGTGGGGAATTTTACTCAATATCTTGTAATAATCTACAAAGGAATATTATCTGAGAAAAATACCGAATCACTATGCTGTATGCTTGAAACTAGCACACTAACTAAACCAACTATACTTCAATCAAAAAAAAAAAAAAAAAGAAAGTTAAAAAGAAGAGGAAGACTATGGCAAAGAGAAGGAATTTATAGGAAGACAAACAAGAAGATGTCATGCTCTTTGAAAATAAAGGACAATTTTGTTTTATAAAGTTCTTCCTTTTTATGTCTGCAGTCAGAAATCTCATAAGGAGAGCTACAGGGGGATGTAGCCTTCAAGGTTACAATTCCTCAACAGAAGCACTTACTTTGGTTTTGCCAAGAAAACTGAGAGCAGGCTGGAGCCTGCAGGAGAGCACTGTAGACAGAGCCAGGGCCTGTGCATGCTTTCCAGGGGTTTCCTGGGCTCTCCACGTGTCTTTGGGCAAATGCCTTGCCCTCTCTGGGTCACCCTTTGCGAAATCATAAACTGAAAAGTGCCTTTCAGTTCTGACTCTCTATGGATCTATTTTTAACAAAACCAGACTCCCTCCCACACTCTAAGCTTGCCATGGCGACATGTGTAGCTACACAAGCTTCTCAGAATTAGCAAGAAATAGCATTTGTGAAGTGTCAGCTCATCAGAAATGACTGGCAGCCGGGGGGGTTCCAAGCCCCTCCCTGAAACGTGCTCCTGATGCAAACACAGCCCACCTCCTCTCCCTGGGCTGCTGCCTCTCCTGTCCTTGCTGACTATGCCGTGTGTTCTCAGGAACAGAAATAGAAGCCGTCTGCCACACAGCAAGTGTGCTCCTAAGAGGATGGGGTGTGTGTGTAATTTTTTTCTTTTTTCAGGTAATACTCTGTTAAAGAAAACAGTCTCTGAAGTGGAAGGTGGTGGCCCTGAAAAGCTGTGGGCTCCCTAGACAAGTCGGTTAACATAGCATCTCGGGGACCCCAGCTAGTTGTTCAGCTACTTAGTCGTGCTATGTCTTTGCAACTCCATGGATTGCAGCATACCAGGCTTCCCTGTCCTTCACTACCTCCTGGAGTTTGCTAAAACTCATGCCCATTGAGTCGATGATGCCCTCTAACCGTCTCATCCTCTGTCATCCCCTTCTCTTCTTGCCCTCAATCTTCCCCAGCATCAAGGTCATTTCTAATGAGTCAGCTCTTCTCATCAAGTGACCAAAGTATTGGCGCTTCAACATCAGTCCTTCTAGTGAATATTCAGGGTTGATTTCCTTTAGGATTGACTGGTTTGATCTTTTTGTTGTCCAAGGAACCCTCAGGAGTCCTCCAGTGCCACGATTGGGTGCCAAGAATGCTCCGAATCCTTCATCAACACAGGGATGTCCTGGGGCTGCATGATGGGGCTTATCAACCTTTTGGGTGTAAAACTGGCAAAGAAAAGCATCACCAGATTATTAGGATGCAGATGCTGCCTTCTTCTCATCCTCAGTTCAGGATTCCCATGAACAAAATTAAGCTGGCATCTAAGTGGCCCATAGAACAGAGACCACAGGGCTCTGAGATCATGCTTCCCAGTGTTCTCTTGGAGCAGGACTCCCCTCTCAACCTCCCTGACAAGGCGCATCCAGCTGCCTCATTTACCACCTGAAATCTACACAGGGGTCTGCGGGCTCTCTTGTGCCCTCATCTAATCTGATCTCACTGTGGAGTCTATCAGCAACTTGAAAATCCCATCATAGGCAGTGGAATCAGGAGTCCAAGTCCAAATGTCCTCATGTCTAAGCTGCATAACCCTGGGCAGGCTTTTCAGATCTCTCTGTACATTTAAGTCAGCTGTAAAATGGAGATTGTGTAAGCAGTTATCCTGCCAGTCTTGTGGGTTATCGTAACCATTGAGTATAGCACTGGGCATCAAGCTGTTTGAAGCATGGTCTGGGCTGAGTGGATGCTCTGTTCATAGTCTAGGGCCAGACACAGGGAGCTGAGATGAGAGGGTAGGAATAGGACCCAGATGACAGCTACTTGGGGGAAAGTTGGACTCTGGAGCACAGGAAACGGGGCATGGGAGAGAGCAGAGGAGGCAGAAGTCACCCCTCAATCCCACCTCATCCCAGAACTGCCTCTTGGATACCCCTCAATCCCGGAATCACTGGTTTTCTCCCATCTGTGAGTCCATGGCTCCTCTCCCTGGGACAGGTCCCTGAGAGGCCAGAGATGCCTGTTTCTGTGTTTTCTCCATAGAAGCATCTAGTTCGACTGGCCTGGCGAGTTGCAGGAGCCCACGAGCCCTTTCAGAGCCACTCCTCAGCCTCTCTAGCTCCCAGACGCCCCAGCACGGCTCTCCTGTGATGTTTTGCTGCCCCAGGCTGGACACACAGACACCTCCCTCCCCCCCTCACCTCTCCCAAGAGCCCTGGTGGGACTTCAGCCTTAGCTTGTCACCAGCCTCCTTGACAGGCTTGTCTAGGACATTCAACAAGAGTGGACCCATTTTGAACCCCTGGTGGGCAGTGGGGGGAACACAGACATGAGTGAGTATGGTCCCAGCTCTTGTGGATCTTGGAAAGCTCTTAATGAATGAATTCCTACCAGGCCTGAGGAATCTTGACTGGCTCATTGCTTAGCTGAGGATGTCAGGGGGGAGGGGGGTGTCACAATTTAACTGGAGTCATGTCCACAAGGAGCACCCAGAACAACTCCTTCTCATTCATGTCAGAGCCTTTGTGAGCATTTTTATACCCATTTTCCTGATGAGGAAACAGGCCCAGCCAAGACTGACAAGTGGCAGAGCCAGGACCAGAAAGAAACACTCCCAATCCCAGATAATGAATATTCTTAATAAACCACAATACCTCACATTTCATGCTCCTTGAGAGGCCCAAGATAAATTCTGGGATGAGAATAGTGGAAAGAGGGCAAAAATAGATTTTGTTCTGCCCAGGGATAAGCAGTTATCCAATAAATGAACATGAGTCAGTGGGGAGGCAGCATCTTCTCCTCGGAAAACATGGGTGTAATTCTGCAATTAGACGTTCCAGTAAAAGTGGGTGGGCAGCAACTCGGAAATATAAATCACTTCCAGGAGGCTCGGATGAGCAGCTGTGATGCCATGGCTGGGGGCCAGAGAAGGTCAGGAACTTGATGCTTTATGCGGTGACCACTTTGAACCTGCCCCTGACTTTGGCCACAAATCCTTAACTGGGATTCCTTCTTCTCTTCGGCTTCTACAGTCCCTCCTTTTCTCACCATCTTGATGATATTTATTTTAAAAAGGTGTGTGTGCAAGCATGTCACTTCCCTAATGAAAATACTTCATTAATTTTTCTAGCTTCACAAGGTGAAATCTGAACTCTTCAGTGTGGTTTACAGGGTCAGCTTAGGTTGCCCTGAGATAGGATTTGGGTTCCAGGCTGTCCAATGAAAGCAAAATGCCTGAGGCATTCACCCACCAATGCTAGCTCCTTGCTGGGGAAGGCTTGATTCTGGGGGTAGGAACTTAACAAGCCTTCGGTCTGCTCCATGCACAACCAGCACACTCCTGGGAGGAGCTTGAGCCCCCAGAGAGGGGCTGCTCGAGGTCGACATCTGTGTGAGGAGTAGTCCACAGAGCCAGCCTAGAGGATTCGGGCAGCTAGTGTGGCATCTGTGGCGAGGACTCTGCACGAGTCTCCTTCCTGAGCTGCATCCTGCTCCTACACCTGGTCCCAGATTTCCCAAAGCGGTCACTCAATGAGGAAGAAAAACACACCAATCACACACAGCTATGTACCTTAACAATAGTGCATTTGGGACCTCTCTGGCGGAGGTCAAGACTTCACCTTCCAATGCAGGGGACGTGGGTTTGATCCCTGGTCGGGGAACTGAACTCCCACATGCCTTGCAGCCAAAAATCCAAAGCATAGAAATAGAAGTAGTATTGTAGCAAATTCAATAAAGACTTGTCAAAAATGGTCCACATCAAAAAAATCTTAAATAAAGAAAAAGACCGTTTGTCTGAAGACACAGACAACTAACCTTTCATCGGTAGATTGACCAGGTTGTAAATTCTGGACTTTTCTCTTTAACATAAATCCCCACACCCTCAATAAATAACAGGCGTGAGAAGAAACCAAATGAGGGTAAAGCTCACAGCAGCAAAAGCTCAGCTTCCCGTGTGGTAGGCAGGAGGAAAGGCTCTGGGCAGTGCTCTCCCTGGACCTGGGCAGAAATACCTTAAGAACCTCTTGCGATACAAGTGCATCCTTTTGATTCTCCTTTATAGGACAAAGCAGAGACATGAGCAGGTGTCCCGTGGACTGTAGCCCACCAGGCTCCTCTGTCCACGGGATTTCCCAGGCGAGAATACTGGAGGGGGTTGTCATTTCCTTCTCCAGGGGATCTTCCCCACTCAGGAATTGAATCCCACTCTCCTGGGTCTCCTGCATTGGCAGGCAGATTCTTTACCACTGGGCCGCATGGCTGTTCCCAAACATGCAGTCTTGCTCAGATTCCCATTGTCTGCACATTCTGTTCCCTTTGCAGAGACTACCCTCTAGGGTTTGGTCATTACCACCTCTGTGAAATCCTCTCCGACCAACACATGTAGACAATCACCCCACCCTCCTTCTTCATCAGACTTGTAAATACTTTATTATAACCCTGGAAATCATTCATCTCTTTCTGGTCCTTCTTTTATTTTTAATATAAACTGCTCATGATCATAAATCTTAAGGCCTAAATATTTTGAATCTGTTTTCATTATTATCTGTTATAATTTTAATTATTATTTTAATAGCCAAATCAGATATTTTGCAGGATAATATGTATGCCTTTTTTCATTTAAAAATTTTAAAATCTATTTTAGGCTAGTGGTCATAAAAATTCCATGATTCAAAAACATTTGCTAAATGTCTTTTATGTGCCAGGCTTAGTGGGACACACCTAGAATTTATTATTCCTAACCTTGAGAAATTTATTTTCCTGCTAAAAAATTGACATCTAAACCAGGAAATAATGCCAGTCACTTCACAAACCAGCAGGAATTCATACTGCAGGGGAGTTCACCATGAGCTGGGGCAATGCTTTGAGGATGTGAGCCTTGGGGGAAGAATAGAACACAGTATTTCTTTTTTTTTTTTTTCCATTTAATTTATTAGTTGGAGGCTAATTACTTTACATCATTACAGTAGTTTTTGTCATACATTGAAATGAATTAGCCATGGATTTACATGTATTCCCCATCCCAGTCCCCCCTCCCACCTCCCTCTCCACCCGATCCCTCTGGGTCTTCCCAGTGCACCAGGCCCGAGCACTTGTCTCATGCACCCAACCTGGGCTGGTGATCTGTTTCACCCTAGATAATATACATGTTTCAATGCAGAACACAGTATTTCTGATGCCAGGAGGAGGGCATCCTAAATTTGTGCCGCATCTACTCAGAACTACATGGGAGGGGCTTCCCTGGTGGCTCAGTGGTTAAGAATCCGCCTGCCAATGCAGGAGACATGGATTCGATCCCTGGTCTGGGAAGATTCCACAGGCCAAGGAGCAACTAAGCCTGTGTACTGCAACTACTGAGCCTGAGCTCTAGAGACCAAAAGCTGCAACTACCCACACTCTAGAGCCCAGACTCTGCAGCAAGAGAAGCCACCACAATGAGAAGCCTGCCCATGCAGCTAGAGCATATCCCCCTCTTGCTGCAGCTAGAGAAAAGCAGTGAAGACCCAGCAGAGCGTCTTCAAGAAGTAATTAATTAAAAAAAGAACCACGTGGGGAACGAGCAAGATATGAGGTTGAAAGAGATGAGGACACTGACCATCTCCTTGAACAGCCTCTTGGTTCTGGAGTGGAATAGGGGAGAATCTCGATGCCAGTCAGTGGAATTTGACATCCAACCACATGAAACCAGGAACTTTTTAGGAAATATAGGGACATTAAGATGTCTGTGTTTGTGTAAAAGAATGAAACTAGAATACTTTCTAACGCCATACACAAAAAATAAACTCAAAATGGATTAAAGACCTAAATGTAAGACCAGAAACTATAAAACTCTTACAGGAAAACATAGAGAAAACACTCTCTGACATAAATCAGAGCAAGATCCTCTATGACCCACCTCCCAGAGTAATGGAAATAAAAACAAAAATAAGCAAATGGGACCTAATTAAACTTAAAAGCTTTTTCACAAAGAAGGAAACTATAAGGAAGGTGAGAAGGCAGCCTTCAGAATGGGAGAAAATAATAGCAAACAAACCAACTGACAAAGAATTAATCTCCAAAATATACAAGCAGCTCATGTTGCTCAATACCAGAAAAAAGAACAACCCAATCAAAAAGCAGGTCAAGGAACTAAACAGACATTTCTCCAAATAAGACATATAGATGGCTGATAAACACATGAAAAGATGCTCACCATCACTCATTATTAAAGAAATGCAAATCCAAACCACAATGAGGTATCATCTCATGCCAGTCAGAATGGCTGCCATCAAAAAGTCTACAAACAATAAATGCTGGAGAGGGTGTGGAGAAAAGGAAAGTCTCTAACACTGTTGGTGGGGATGTAAACTGATACAGCCACTATGGAGAACGTATGGAGATTCCTTAAAAAAACTGGAACTAGAACTGCTATACAACTCAGCAATCCCACTGCTGGGCATACACACTGAGGAAACCAGAATTGAGAGACATGTGTACCCCAGCATTCATCACAGCACTGTTTACAATGGCTAGGACAAGGAAGCAACCTAGATGTCCATTGGCAGATCAATGGAATATTACTCAGCTGTTAAAAAGAATGCATTTGAGTCAGTTCTAATGAGGTGGATGAAACTGGAGCCTATTATACAGAGTGAAGTAAGTCAGAAAGAAGAACACCAATACAGTATATTGACACATATATATGGAATTTAGAAAGATGGTAATGATGATCCTATATGCAAGGCAGCAAAAGAGACAAAGATGTAAAGAACAGACATTTTGACTCTGTGGGAGCAGGCGAGGGTGGGATGATTTGATAGAATAGCATTGAATCATGTATATTACCATATGTAAAATAGATGACCAGTGCAAGTTCTATGCATGAAGCAGGACACTCAAATTTGGTGCTCTGGGACAGCCCAGAGGGATGGGGTGGAGAGGGAGGTGGGAGGGGGGTTCAGGTTGGGGGGACACAGTGCACCCATGGGTGATTTATGTCAGTGTATGGCAAAAACCACCACAATATTGTAAAGAAATTATCCTCCAATTAAAATAAATAAATATATATATTTAAAAAAGATGTCTGTGTTTGAGGAAGGTCACTGTGGCAGCTGATGGGAGATGGACTGGGTAGGGATGAGAGGCTATCCCACTGAGACCTTCAGGAGAACACAAACAAGGTGGGCATAGAAGAAGGAGATGCAGGTTTGAGGGGATACTGCTCTGGATAGCAAGAGAGGAGAAGGATTCTGTGTGAGGACTGCAAGGTCTGGCTCTCAGCCAGAGATCAGGTGGTTGTGGTGGCGGGGAGGCTGGAGAAACTGACCCAAAATGGTGAAAGTTGTTGAAGCCATATGTGTGGGGAGTGTGTGTGTGTGTGTGTGTGTGTGTTTAGGGCACAAGCAGAGTTTTGGCGTGAGAAGAGGAGACTGAAGCAGGAGAGGACACTGAGTCTGCAGAGGTAGGGGAGAAAGCTCTTACCTTTGTACACAGCTTGGTTTCAGACCTACTTGTTGCTTGAGCCATTCTTTGCGGCTCATGGAGGCCCTGACTCTCCAGAGCATCAATAATGCAACATGGAAACTGTAGGTCTGTCCCTGAATAAAGACGCTGGGATTAGGAAGCGAGCCATTCGAGAAGCCCTTCCTTTATCACCATCAACACAAACATGGCCTGTGTTCAGAACCTGGGGTGGAATTTGATGCTTTGCTTTTCAATGTATTACTGTACGTTTTCCTGCTCTTTTGTTTTGGGTGATGACGCTACTTGATTTTGTATGTGAATAAAAATACAACCATTCACAGAACAGACTGAAATACATTTGCAGATGTCTTAGATGGTAATCACTTAAGCTCAGTGGCTCTCAAAATATTTTTGCCATGCCAGCACTCCTGAGGGGTATATGAAGAGTCTGTTCATACTTCTCCAATTTCGCTGAGAGAGAATGGAAAGACCCACTGTCCCTTATCAGTGGAGCCAGAAACTAGGAGAAAGAGATCAAAGTCCTATAGGTGGTTCTGATGGAGCCTCCAGGAAACAGGTCTCCATGCAGACTGAGTCTCTAGTTCAAGCACAGTCTGGGCTCATCCATCTGCCCAAACTGAATTTTCTGCCCTGCCCCCTGTCAGTCTAACCCTAAACCTAGCCTCAACCCTTATAAGTGTTCAAGGTCCTTCTAGAACAATCGAGAAGTCACCCCAGCCTTGCCCAGCTGAGGTCATCTCTTCAATGTGCTATTTTTTTAAATTGAAGTACAGTTAATTTAAAATGTTGTGTTAGTTTCAGGTGTACAGCAAAGTGATTATATACTCTTTTTCAGATTCTTTTCCCATATAGTTTATTGAAAGATATTGGGTATAGTTCCCTGAAATGGCAACCCACTCCAGTACTCTTGCCTAGAGAATTCCACAGACAGTGAAGCCTAGTGGCGACAGTCCCATGGAGTTGCAAAGAGTTGGACACGACTGAGCAACTGAGCATGTGTGCATGGTCCTTGTTGATTATCTATTATACATGTATGGTAGTGTATATCTGTTAATCCCAAACTATTATTTTCCTGCTCTTCATCCAGTATTTGACTCTCTGAGTGTCTGTATCCCCACCTAGATGGTGAGCTCTTGGAGAACAGGTGCCATGTTTTATTGGTCTCTGAAGCCTGGCACCTAGCATAGTGCTTGGCACAGAGTAGATCCATTGTGAAAACTTATAGATTAAATGACTGGTTGGATGCCTTGAAAAACACACATCTTACCACCTTCAGTCCCTCTGCCTTGATTCCTTCCCAGACCTCAGTGGGGGCCCTGGCCTCAGCCCCTTACTCTGGAGTCTCCCCTTGGGGACAGCTGCTGTGTCTGCCTCCTTCATCTTTGGCATCAGGCCCGTGTTCCTCTGAGAGGTTGGATAAAACAGTCTTCCCACCTCCACAGGTTCATAGTCACACTTAAGTGGGACACACTATGGTAACTTTTCAGTAACTCCTCATGTGTACAGAGCATTTCAGCTTCCCCAACTGTCACATCCTATATCTTAGCATCAGCTCGCTGCCATCCTGGGAAGCATCATTATTCTGTTATGCACCATCAGCTGAGGGACCGGGGAGTGCAGTGACCCAGCTGAGGCTGTCTGTTAGCAGGTGGCAGACGTAGGGTTAGGACAGGGACCCCGACCAACTCAGAGTTTGGGTTTTTCCACTTTATCACATTTGATCTTTTTCATCAGGTTCTGTTTTCTTTCTGGCTCTTGGGCTTTGTCCAGGCTTTCTCTCTTGGTGCCTGACCCCTGTCTCTTCTGAGTCTTTTGAAAGGACCCATCTTCCCGAAGAGGAAAATCCAACAGGCTCTGTTGTTTCTGAGATGCCCGACGTCTGACCTCTCAAGGCTCACGTTTCCCAGTTGGATTCCGGAAGCCAGGCTGACCCAGAGGACTTTGGAGCCTCCTTAGAGGCTTGGAGCAAGATTGATTGGCAAGCACTGTTTGGTATTCATCTTCTTAAAATAGAATGCTAGAATATATGGTGTATTTTTAAAGGTTTATCTCCTCCTTGCTACGCCACCCTCATCCTCCTCGCCTGTCTATTCTTTGAAGCATTCAAGCTCATCCCAGGTATAGGTAATTAAATGTATCCACTAAGTCATCCTTTGCTTTATCATAATGACATTGAACGCAGTTTTCTTTCTGTAAGAGTTTGCTAAAATCCCTGGCTAAAACACATACCTGGCTAGAACCTGTCATCTGGTCATCTCATCTTAGTCATGGGTTTTGTGACTTCAAAGAAGTCATTAACCTTTCAGTTTTCTCATTGATCATGTTGCTTCTCAATTATTTATTTATTCAATTGCCTCCCTTACTAAACAGTGAACCACCAGCAGGAAGGGCGATATTTTGTTCAAATTTGTATTCTCAACGCTTAGTACAGTTTCCAGCAAATATTGGTTGAATTCAATGGAGCACTGAAATCCAGAAAGATGTTGGGACACAATTAACTGAAGAACAGGGACACTAAGAAGCCCCCTCACCTATCTGATGCTTCTCTTGATGTTTGAGAAGGACAGTGGCAAGGTCAAAGGGGGAAGAAGGTGTGATACATGTGTGCATGTGTGTGTGAGTATCCGAGTGCATGAGTGGCATTTGTTCTGAATGGAGGACACAGAGTAGTTGGCATAGAGAAGGAAAGGCACCAGGAGTGACCAAAAAACCTGACCAATGCTAGAGGAGCATTTCAAATCACATCTGATATGAACAGAGGACATTGACTCAAAATTCCCTAGTCAAATGCCCATGATCTTAGCAACACTGTGTGGCAACCGTCAAGAGTTCTTCATTTGTTAGGCGACAGAGTGAAAGTTGCCTCTAATTTAGGATGATGTTTAAATTTTCGAGAGGGCAAAGAACAGTGAATATTGTTAGCTGGAGTTTGGAAGATGCAAAAATGCACACAGGTTGTTGAATATCATGAAAAATGCACCCAGACTGTTGTGCATCATGCCATTTTCTGGGAGTTAGACACTTACTTGGAGAAGGAAATGGCAACCCACTCCAGTATTCTTGCCTGGAGAATTCTGTAGACAGGGGAGCCTGGGGGGCTGCTGTCTATGTGGTTGCACAGAGTCAGACATGACTGAAGCGACTTAGCAGCAGCAGCAGCTGAAACTTACTAGGATTTGTTTGTGTGGATATTGTTTCATATCAACGTTGCTGAGGAAAAAGCTAAAAAGTGCTGGAAAACCAAAATATTAGTACAAAGAGTTACTGGGCAGATGACAAGAAATATCCAGAAGGTTCAAACTGTTTCTGAGAGAAAGATGGTGAACTATATATGAAAGTAAGAATGGCCTAGAGTTACCACATGTGATTAGTATAATTGGGGCCAAGATGGAGAAGGCAATCCTGCTCAATAATTTAAAAGCACAAGAGATACAACAAATGGATCCTAGGAGAGCAATCAATGCAGGAGATAGGGAAGGGTACTAAGAAGAGAGGGAAGTGTTTGTACCAATGGGGAGAGGAGAGTGGAATGTACTTTATGACCTGTGCTTCGCTGCTCAGTCATTCCTGAGTTGGGAAGATCCCTGGAGGAGGGCAAGGAAACCCACTTCAGTGTTCTTGCCTGGAGAACCCCACAGACAGAGGATCTACAGACAATCCTACAGACAGAGGATCTCTACTTAGTGCTCTGTGGTGACCTAAAGGGGAAGGAAACCCCAAAGAGAGGGGATATGTGTACATGCATAACTGATTGACTTTGTTGTACAGCAGAAACTAACACAGCATTGTAGAGCAGCTAAACTCCAACAATTTTTTTTTTTTTTAGAAAAGGATAGGAATGCTTCACATCATGTTTTTTTTTTCAGAATCATTTCGACATGAAATTGATTTTCAAGATAATGCAAGTTATTAAATTTATAGAAGAAAATATTTAGTCTGAAGAAAGCATAGATTTCAGCCATCTTTGAAATCTGTCTGTCTTTCAAGGCTGTCTCACTAACAGTTTTCTTGGGATTTAGCAGCTCTCTGTTCCCTGACTCACAAATGCTTTTCCCATTGGAGACTGGAAGAAGTACACCTTCATCCTTGTAAAGGGATTTGGGAAGCACTTCCTGTTTCACCGTCTCAAAGCTTCTGTTTTCTTTTGATCATTTTCCCTCAAGGAACAGGGAAAACAAGACATCAAAACCAAAACCACGCATTCTTGTGAGCCTCACACATCATAAGTGTTTCATAAAACTGCAAATGCTTTCTCTGAGTATCTAGGTAGCTTTCCTGTAGAACTTCAAGTTTTGTTAGTTTTCCTTAAACTTCAGAAGCAGGTTCTTCCCTGACATGATCTGGAGACATCTGAGATAACAGAGAGCTGTGTTCTTGTGTTGACTTATCTTGGAGAACCTGTTTCTGTGCACAGAGTCCAGGATTCCTTCCATATTCCTGATTGGATCTTATAATGATTTTATTCTCAGTAGATTCTCTGTTTCAAGGGTCATTATTATGACTCTGTTACCTCTGAGGACCCACGGCGGGATGATGCAATAATAAATACCATCCTACAATATCATAAGGGGCATCTTTTTTTTTTCTAAGCCAAAAAATATTCACAAAAGATATTCACTGTGACTTGAGGGCTCTTCATAGGGGCATCTGTTTTGCACACATACTCACCTTTCTCATAACATCAGTGAACCATAAATATCAAAGCCTGACTTGGGCCACCTGTGGCCCAAGTAAGAGAGGGAAATTTGACCCAAGAGATCCTGAGTTTGGGACACAAGTAAATATAATTCCTACACTAGAATGCCTAAAAGAAAATTAAACAGGCATTACATTTTCATTTGCTTAGTAGAGTGAGGGAGCATTCAATACTGAAATTTATTCACTCATTACTAAGTTGTCAGATGAGAGCTGACCAGGAGTTGGCAAGACTGGCCAACTGGAGGAGTTTGCAGAAAGACTTTGGGCCAGGGCATATTCTCCCCCAATCCTCCATTCTCAATGCACTGTTTTCTCTTTCCTCCTCCATCATAGAAGGTGGACTTCACATCTCATCTGACAAGCACCTGTGACCACGGAATGGAAACTGTCTCTGCCTGAGACCTCAGTGTGGAGATGGTTGGCCTTAATGTCAACATTTCTTGACCTTCGTTTTTCAGGTTCATCATCTCTTTTTCGAGATTCTCAGAGTCCTCTGTTCTAATCACTGCCCTGACACTCACTTACTGTGAGTGATCCTGGGCTACATTTCTTTCTCTCTTAGCCATGATTTCTCTGTCTGAATTTAAAGGAATCTTACTAGATGCTGTACTGGAAAGCAGCAAGCAAAACTCAAGTGAAAGGATTTAATATTACGGTGATGATTTTCCAACCACAGGGGAAAGGGTTTCCTATGTTTGTTTTTTCTGCAGTGTTGACAGCCTGTGTCCACTGAGACATGAGTCTCCTTCCTATGTGGGAGGCTCTTCCCATCCCCTCTGGGTGGAGGTTCACATCCTACCCTCTAGCCGGAGGAGAGTGCTGCCGGGCTCCTTAGAAAAAAAGATCTACTTGTGCTTCACTGGAAGTGAAGCTCATCCCTGTCACCTACATGAAATAGTGCATCTCAGCAAGTACATCCATCAGCAAGAGGAAATTCCAAGCCTGCTACATGCCTTCCTGCTCATGACTCAAGACCACGAGCAAGGCTCCAAATAGGCCCTGGCACCTGCCTCATTTTCCAGGCTCCCCGTGTTTCAGATACAAAGGGACTTGTTCTTTTCCATTGTCTGTGTTTGGAATGGCCTCTGAGCCCATATCCACTGCTCTCCACTTCATCTGTGGGTCTTCCACTCAGCCTTCAAAAACAGCACCCCATTCCCCAAGAAATCTACACAGCATTTGGCTGCTTTAAAGGAGAGCTTTCGAGGCCTTCTTCTTTGGCATTCTTGATATTCATTTCCTCCCCATTCTTCTTGTTTCATTATTCAAAAACCTTTTCACAACTGAAAAATGAGTGTACATGATATACATACACACTTTGAAGAAGAAAAAGAGAATGAACACACAGATACCAATCATCTGGCTTGATTAAACCTTATGGAAAACTTTTGGGCACCTTTTCCTAATTCTATTCCTTTCCCTCCTTAAGGGAAAAGAAAGAACCACTTTCCCGAATTTTTAAATTATCTTTTTTATTTATGTAGAGTTTGACCGTATTTGTTTGTACACTTAAACAACAAACTACATAGTTTTGCCTGTATTTGAAAATATAAAAAGTGAATCAAATAATCATACTCTTTTGACTTGCTTTTCCCACTCATCATTGTATTTCTGAGATTCATCCGTGTCAATGCACATGTTAAAGTCCACTAGTTCTTCCGTTATATAAATCATCACACTATATGCATCTATTCTCCTGATGATAGAGTATATTTTTTTGTTATTATAAGAAAGACCCATAGACATTTTTTCCGGCTAAAGATAGCAAGTGTCTTGAAAATACTTATCTAGAAATGGCAGTGTTGTGTCAAAGGATATGCACACTTCAGTTCACTGGGCTATTCAAAATCATATTCAAAGGAGATTGTATCAATGTGCCCTTCCTTCAGTTCCATCTGTAGTGTCCAGGTTCCTTTTTTCTTTTTGTCTTTCTCTTAAACGTTTAGGACTTCTTTTGGATTGATTTATATCTCTCCCTCATACTTCAATTTTCTTCAACTGGTGTAGCAGCTGTTTGGACAGCTTACATATATATCTACTCACCATATTTAGCTTAAATTCTAAACTCAGTCAACATTTTTAACTTCTAAATAATACCAGAATTTCATAACATTAAATAGGACCATCCCAATTATAAGTAGTATGCAACTGTTGTTCCAAAATTTGAGCTCCTTATTTATTTAACTGCACAAAGTACACACATGAGAGTTGCTTCATGCAGTACATTTTTATATTTACCCATGTGTTAGCATTTTCTTTGTTTACTATTCCATCTTTATTCTCCAACTTGCCTTCTGGAATGATTGTACTTCATCCTGAAGAAGTGGATATAGAATTCTAGGCTGACAGTTATTTTCTTCCTAGAGCTTTGAAGATACTGTTCTGCTTTTCATTAGGACTGCTGAAAAGTCAGACTCACTCTACCTGAGCTTCTTTATAAGGTATTCTGGCTTCCGAAGAACTTCCTTTTCTTCTACCTCAGTCACCCACCTCAAAATGATTTTTAATATTTTAACCGCATTTACTTATTGAAGATTTTAAAAACAAATAGGTAGTTTATCATAATGTCAGAAATGAGATCCTTATCCTGAAGACTCTTCAGTCTTAACACTGACGACAACAATAGCCACAGTCAGTTTATTTCTGTGACTTTTGCTAAGAGCTTTTTAAAGGCAAAACCTTCATGTCTTCATGTCTAATTCCAGTGCCTGACACAAAGTAGGGGTTCAGCCAAAGCTGGTTGGATGAATGAAATAATACATTTTAAAATGAATAATGCAATAACCAGAGATTTCCAGATACCAAACAATCAGCTTCTTAAACTTGGTTACCCTGACATTCCAGGTTGATTGATTATAATTTAGATATTTAAAGCAATCATGGTCTTCTCAGAAATTCTGAGCCAGTAGCAGATTCCTGGGGTCTGAAACCAGGCTGAGAGTTAATTAGCTCGAATAGCGAATCCTCTGCGGGACTGTGACAGGAAGTGTGGGGAGGGGTGGACCCAAGAGGCAGCAAGGTAGACAGGTGGGGATGTCTGCTTAGCAGCTGCTTTCAACCTGATTTTCACAGGGGCGGGAAGCCTCCCAGGAAAGGGCTCTGGGAGTAAGTCAGAGCAAACTGAGCCCTGTGTATCCTGCTCACGCTTGCCAGCATTGTCCAGAGGTGAGAAATATAACTCTTCTGCACAGACTCATCAGAAGACTCCGAGCTGGCAGACACTGCTCATTTGTCCATTGTCAGGCAGCCGTGGCTGAGACTTTTCTGGTGGCATTCATCCAAGAACTACTGGACATGAAAGAATCCCAGTGTAACACAAAGCGAAACTCCTCCATATGATTTCTCAAATGTAATAATCAGAAACAGCCCTCTAGACTCAATAGCTGCCCCTGCCCTCAACCGAAGATCTCAATAGCTTCAGACTTCAAAGGGGAGTGGATATTTGCACGGCCCCTTCCCTTATTCCCATTGTTTGGCTGGAGGATGAGGCACTGACGCCATTGTTCACTCAGTCTTGTCACTGCTGACTCCTTTTCAGGACAGCTGGGACCCGGCACTCCCTGACTGTGGACCGCGGTTTTCTCATGATATCATGGGGAGAGCACAGGATGCTCTTTAAGGGTTTTGCTTGCCTACCGAGTCTAGAATTCTGGGATTGAGAAACTTTTACTTCCTGATTTTATTATAGGCCACAATTTACCTCCTATTTTGGAAACGGACAAAATTGTTTCCAGTAAGGGCCTTCAGAATCCCCAGTCTCCCAGTAAAAACAGCGCAAGTGCATTTTTAGAGTCTGTTACTAAGTACTTTGCCTATGGGTTTCCCTGGTGGCTCAGATGGTAAAGAATCTGCCTGCAGTGTGGGAGACCCAGGTTCGATCCCTGAGTCAGGAAGATCCCCTGGAGGGCATGGTAACCCACTCCAGTATTCTTGCCTGGAGAATCCCATGGACAGAGGAGCCTGGTGGGCTACAGTCCACCGGGTTACAGAGTCAGACTGAGTTACAAAGACTGAGCAACTAACACTTTCACTTTCCTATGGACATGAGGAGCACTTTCATTACTGGTGATCAGTATTCTAGGAGGCAGAGATTTGAAGTCACATCAAAATGAAACTAGAGCACCCATTACTCATGCTTCCTGTGGATTTCTCAAGCTTGCTTACTTCCTTTGATCTTGAGGTTTGCCTCAGGAATCCTGCATCTTCACATGATTGTTTTTGGAGACCCACTCAGAACTAATTCTTCCAGATAATCACAACACAGAATCACTTCATTGATTCCAAGACTCAGGAATGGACTAGGCCTCGGCACCTGTTACATTTAGCCTCTCCACCAGTATTTCGCATAGTCTTCAATCCCCTTCCCTCACCCATAAAATAGAGTATTAGGGTCACAGGGATTGATGTCCTATGACTCAGGGTCCCAGCTATCACACAGACACACTGATAGAAGTCTTCCTGCTTTCCCCAATCCCAGGTCGTCCAGTTTTCCCAACACACCTTTAATAAGCACATGCCCAGGTGCTCAGGTGGGCACCAGGGGAAATGAAGTCATAAGAACAGGGTCTTAAGAGCCTGGTGGGGAGGGGCAGGCAGCCTGCTTTATCACTTTCAAAGCCCCAGTCACTTTTGCTTCATGGGCTCCTTTCTCTGTTACATATTTTTAAATATACACATATGTTTTATAAATACATAGGTATAAAGACAAACACAGTCTGGGCTAAATTCATTATTACATGTTCATTATTAGTAGATTCAATTTTTTTCTCCTGATTTCTAAGGAAATTAAGACATTATCATTTGCCCTTAAAAATACTAAGGCCCCAGGCACCATTGGGCTTCCCCAGTAGCTCAGCAGTAAAAAATCCACCTGCAATGCAGGAGATGCAGGGGACATGATTTTGATCCCTGGGTTGGGAAGATTCCCTGGAGGAGGGCATGGCAACCCACTCCAGCATTCTTGCATAGAGATTCCGATGGACGGAGGAGCCTGGAGGGCTACGGTCCACGGGGTCACAAAGAGTCAGACCGGACTGAGCACACATGCAGGCACCACTTCTGATGGGAAAGTCAGCCCTGGACACGAGTAGCGGGGCTCGTAACAGAAGGTGGCAGGGTAGCGGACAGAGGCAGCACCATGGGAAGCCCACTGTTCCCTGGGAACCCCGGGTGGGCCTTCTAATTCAACAAGGCATGAGTCCTGTCCAGGGCAGCACAGTTCAACGTGAAGTTGAACAAATGTTGAGACTGAGCAGGAAGAGAGACATAGGAAGGTTTTGGGGAAGAATAGACGATGTAAAGGATGAAGAAGTAAGAAAGGGGAACACATGTTCAGGGAGCTGGAAGCCGCTGGAGAAGATACCAAACAGTGGTCAGAGTTGGGGCTGGAGAAGCAAAGGGATCACACGGTGACAAATCTCACGGGTCCATTTAGTAGCGTGAACTGTGTCCTGGGTGAACAGTTGAACTTCACAATGAGAATAGCCTGATTTCACATGGCAAGGACTTGGAAGTACATGTACAAATTGAAGTAGGCAAGGAAGTGAGGGGTGTGTGTGTGTGTGTGTGTGTGTGTGCATGCCTGTGCACACACATTCCAGGAGCAGCCAGAGGGCATATTCTACTCTGCTGGGCCTCTTTGAAGGCTGGCAGACTTTCTTTTTAGGATGTTCCACTGGTCTGACAGGCATAGCCTCTGACAAAGTCAGTTTTAGGATGAGAGGCTGCACAGTACAGTCTCTGAAAATTCTTGGGAAAAAAAAATTACAAAGTTAAACATTTTTAGCCTGTGATATCATATGTGACAATGTTTGGTACTGTTCTCGGTAGAGACAGAGAGAGAACAGTCTCGCATCAAGGCCCTCTCTTTCCCGCCATACGAGACGGCACTTGATTCCTGAAGTTGGCTTAGCTCCTCTCGCCCCCATGAGCCTTCATGCAAGCCACGGGGCAAAGTGACCCTCCACACCCTCCCCTTCTCAGCTGACTGAGCCCCTGCTGAATTTAAGATGTAAAGTTCAAGTGCCTCCCATGCAGGTTTCCTGCTCCTTGTCCCTGTCTCCTGTCCCCCCCCCCCACCCCCCTGCAGTTCCTCCCACCCTCCTCTGGGCTGGGACCAGGCACGGTCTCCCTCATCAAAGCACCCTCACTGGGTACTTCAAGTGTGAACACAGCCGGGGCTCCCCGGGAAGGGCAGAGTGTCTCTCCTGTGTCTGAGAACTCCCAGGTAGTGCTAGTGGTAAAGAACCTGCCTGCTAAGGCAGGAGACCTAAGAGACATAGGTTCTATCTCTGAGTCAAGGAAGATCCCCTGGAGGGGGGCATGGCAACCCTCTCCAGAACTCTTGCTACGAGAATGCCATAGACAGAGAAGCCTGGCAGGCTATGGTCCATAGGGTCGCAAAGAGTCGGACACAAGTGAAGTGACTTAGCAAGCATGCCAGCATTTGGATCACTGCCCAGAACACAAGAGCTGGCTTAACCTTGGATCAATAGACCTTTTAATCATGAAACTTTGAAACTCACTTCAGTTTAATTAGGTGGAATCACAACTCTTGATTTTTAAGAAAAACATCTCAAATCTGAAAAACACCCATGAAGCAGGGTTTTTGAACTGTAAGTCAAAGTACTGAAATCTCTTTTACAGAACTGCCTCTGCTTTCATTCCTCATTCTCACTTCTTTAGAGGTTGTAAGGCTTAGACTATAGGGGCCAGAGTCACTACCGGGGGTTTATTTATTTACTTTTGTCTGAGATAGTCGCAGGCTCCTAATCTGTTTTGATTATTCTACTAGGGAGGCTTTACTACGGAACAAAATGGAATCACATGTGTGTTTAGAGTTCCTTTTTCTGGCTTGAATGCTTCTGCTTTACATGGAGGAGGACCTTCAGGGAGGGGCTGAAAGCATGTGATTTAAGGGTGAATCTGGGTGATGATGTGTCCCGGGTCCTCAGAGGAAATAAAGACTATGGAGGAAACTCTGAGCTCCTCAAGATCAAGGCCCTTCTGTTTGCTGAGGATGGAGGCAGAGGACAAATGGCTTGAACATTCTTAAGTATGTGCCTGAGTCTGCCTGTGGGCTGGTACCCTAGAGGTTCATTGCTCTCTCTGGCCGGCTGTGTCCCCGGAGCTGGAGCAGAGAGACCCAGGCTGGGCGCCAGGCAAGGACAGACTGGACATGGGCACTGCTGCCAGGTACTGCTCAGGCTCCATGCCCAGGCATGGTGTGAGGACTTTGCAGACATGACCCCTCTCATTCAGTCCTCATGGTTCCTTCATTCCAGAACCATTTCATAAACTGCCTCCAGGCATCTGAATGGGCACTGGTGATATAGGCATTACTCAAATGGTTAAAACAAGAAAAGTCCAGTTCCCCACTGAGCTTGGATTATGTTTGGGAAAGTACACAAACAATCGTCAAACATGGTGGTGGTGGTGGTTGAGGCACTAAACTGTGTCCAACTCTTGCAACCCCATGGACTGTAGCCTGCCAGGCTGCCCTGTCCACGGGACTCTCAGGTAAGAGTACTGGAGAGGGTTGCCATTTCCTTCTCCAATAAGCAAGCATACAAGCAAACAAAACTGAGTGTCAATAACACAACAGGAAAGAAAACAGGGCAAAGAGATGCCGGGTAATAGCAAGTATCTGGTACCTTATCCAACACTAGGAAAGGAGGCCTCTGACAAGATGGTACTTGGCAGAGAGCTAAGTGACATGAAGTGGGGAACGGCGATTGGGTTGAGGCACATTGTGGATAGTAGGTTTGAAAAATTACAATCATCCTGAGAATTGCTATTATTCCCAAGTTACAGATAAGCAGTGCCAGGCATTGCAGGGCAAAGTGACTTGTCCAAGGTCATGGAACTGGTGAATTTCATCTGTCATTTGAATTCAAGTCTCTCTGACTCCAAAACCTTTTTTCTTCCCGACCCACGGCCATGTTTCCATGCAGCTCTTGGCAGTTGAAAAAAGGAGAATCAGATGACCCCTAAGCCTCTGGTCTTGCTCCCTCCCTCCACCCTGGGAAGTTACCTGGAGCTTCCTTCATCCGTTCATCTAGCAGCAACTTGGATTCAAATGTACAGTGACGACAATTACAAGGCTCCCACCTGTGCTGGGCAGCCAGGGAAACCCCATGTCCAAGCTCCCAAATTTTGCCTGGAGACAGCAACTGGGAGGGACAGAAGTCAAGCCTGGAGGTTCAGAGAAGCAACCTGGAGCAGCCTGGGAGGAGGCTGGAGGAGACAGAATATAAGCTGGGCTTGCTCAGGGAGTGAGCGGAGCAGAAGCGCCTCTGGTTGATGTCTACTCAGCTCTCCTGTCCTCACCTGGTGCAGCCGATGTCATCTGCTGGTCACTCTTACTCCCTCCACCTCCCTGTTGGCAGAGTATTGCCTTTTCCCCTGACCCGACCTTGGTCACATGACTTGCACTGGTTAATGGAAGATGGGTGGAGGTGACAGGCACCTGTTTTGATCCAAAGCTTTAAGGGTCAGAGCAAGGCTCTGCCAGTGACTCCATCCTCTGCTTTTTTTTCCATGAGGGGAAAAATGCCCGGTAGCTTCCAGTCCCAGAATGAGTGGACGTGCTGGGCAGACCTTAACCCAACCCATCCTCTAGGGCTGAATTCAGCCAATCCCAGCTGAGCTGGGAGATGCCAGCAGTGTCACAGCTGACCCGTCCACATGTGAATGGAACACAGCTAAGTGCTTTAGCAAGACAATGAGATTACTGGGGTCATGTTGTGACCCAAACAGGTAAATCCAGGGGAGCATCTTGGAGCACCTCTGGGCCAGGGATTTTCCATTGACCTCCCATCAGTGTCATTTGGGAAGGTTTTGAAACACTGTTGAGCTCCACTCTCAGGGACTCTGAATGGTCCAAAGGCTGGGTCAGACGTCAGCATTCGGGACACATTCCCAGGTGGTTCTCGTGTGTGGCCAGGGCTAAGACGCTCTGCTCCAATAGCATCCGGCTGCGCCACCATCTCAGTGAAAAAGAAATGACTGATGGGAGTCCCTGGAGAGCAGTAAAGCCTGTCTTGGAAGTGAAGCCTTTCTGATTCTCACTCTCTTCCTTACTAAATGGGAAGCTTCCCTGAACTCTTCTGGCATCATCGTTCTCCATCCTTCCATGGCCTTTGAGCCCAGAACACAGCAAATCCCACCTGGTTGGGGGAAAAAAAAATACAGCTGGGTATAGGATGTGAGATGTCAGTGCAGAGAGGCTGCTCTGGGGAGCAATCCAATCAATGGAGCCAGGAATTGCAAGCATATCAGCTTTTCCCACTGTCCTTAGCACTAGACTTAGTAGCTCACCCTTCCCCCGTGCCCCCCACCCCCACACCCCCTGTCCCCACCTGGACCTCGACACTGGACTATTCACAGGACGAGATCCGGCCATCACCTTCCCGCCATCCACGCCACTCCACCCAGCATTTTGGATCTAGCACACCCTGTAGGTGGAGGGTTTTTTTGTTTTCTTAATGTAATGGTAGGGAATTACCCAAATTATCCATCATCATATTATATCTTTTGTTCTGGACCAAAGGCCTTTCAAATCTGACATGCCCCTAAAAACGAGATCACATGAGTATGGGCACGCCCATCTAACTGGAGGTAAAATAAGAACAATTCTGACTTTTACAGCCACTTGCAATGGAGTTGTCCCTAGTTACTGTTCTGTCTCCGTCTCCACAGAGACTACTCTGGGCCCAGTAACCATGGTGATAGGAGGAGACATGAGCAGATGGGAGCTCTCCTTCCAGAATTTAAACATCCTCATGCCGGGGGAGGTGTGTGGGAATGAGGGCGGGGTGTGGGGGGGGGGGCAGAGGAGGAAGAAGGCTGAGGGAGGGGGGAGAAGTTACAGCTTCTGAACCCAGGGATGGATGAACTGCACTGCTGGGGATACACCAGAAGGCACGATTTTTTGCTGCCGAGCCAAGTTCTTCTCCTTGACCTCAAAAATGATTTATTCCCCTTTCTTCCTTTTGCTGTCAGATCCTTCTAGACAGTAGCATTCCTAGGGAAATGGAGACAAAAGGTTTCTGTACCATGCAGACTTGGAGGCATTTTTTTAAACCATATTTGAACGGACTGCATGAATAAATTTTTAATAATGTATCATTCACTTAAGGAAAGAAGGGTCTGGAATCATGTCGATTTAGATTCAATGTGATTATGGAGCCCTAGAGGTATGAAATCAAGGCTGCAAGCCTGTTTCAGTTACTCACCACGCCCCTCCCCCTGGGGGCAGCCTTGGGTCAGTACATTTTCCCAGTGACTCGGTTTATATCTGAGATGCTCTTAAGACATCTGTTGGCTTTGAAGTTATGTGAAAAAAAAATCTCTTTGGATGCTAAACTGAGACTTTTGGTGTCAGTTTCTGCCGAGACCCTTCAGACGCTGACACCAATAAAATAGGTGACAAACAACCATGCAGGGCATTTGCAAAATCGCAGAATGTGTTTTTCAGTCCTTAGTGGAAAAGAAGGTTGATGAATAGACAAGAAAGATTTCTTTGGAGAGAGTTTCAGTTTGCTGACGATCATTTCCAGTTCCTGGGAGAGAAGACAGTCGGTCATGCTGCCTGCCCCCAACCCAGTACCAGGGGTGGGGGAGGGCGAGGGCGGTGAACATCCATAAGCCCACCAGGAGAGCTTGACCCGTGACGCTCTTGAATATGGGGAAACACAGGGACTTGTCCTCTTTGTCAAATATTCCATGTCCTAAAGTGTCAAAGCGTAGTTACCCCGGAGGACACAGTTTACCCCCCCACCCCCGGCCGCCCCACCGTCCCGCCGTTTCCTTCCCTGGCAGATGCGGAGGCAGGGTTGCCACTGTGTGGATGCTCCAGGTGCCTTGTCTAGACCCCTTATTCATGCTAGATCATCAGTCTCCTAAGTGCTGTACGTGTGGACTGCCAACCATTCACAGCTGCCCCCAACTGCCCCCAACAAGGGGCTACCTTCTGCCGGCGGCCAACAACCAACTGGCATGGGGCACAAGAGGCTGGCCCCAGCCTTATTTTGTTGTTGTCTAGTTGCTAAGTCATGTCCTGTTGTTTGCTACCTCAAGCACTCCAGGCTTCTGTGTCCTCCACTGTCTCCTAGAATTTGCTCAAGTTATGTCCACTGAGATGGTGATGCTATCTAACCATCTCATGTTAGACGCCAATTCAATGGGACAATCTGTGCCCCAGAGCTCCCTTGGCCAGAGTTAGTCTCCAGGCAAGGCTGCATCCTAGCTTAGGTTTCTTCCCAGCTTCATCTTGCTTCCCCCACTCCCTTAGCCCCGAGAGCAACCCCTCCATAAATCACTTTCACAGGAATCCCTGCCTCAGGCTCTGCTTCTCTGAAGCCTGACTTAAGACAGCATCCCCCTGCTCCCAGAGGCCAATGTCTGTCACACTATCTACTGCATCTTCTAGACCTGCTGCCCCTCAGATTCTTCAACATAACAATTATCCACTCACAGCTTCCTGTGCTTCTGTCTGCCCGCTTCTCTGCTACCCGGCATCCTCCTGTTCATCAAGACTGCCAGAGCCCTGGCCCCTCTCCTCTGTGTCTAATCCATTCTGTTTTTCCTTCCTGTTCTTCAACATGGCCTTTAGGACCCATCCCTTCAACCTTTCTTGCTGATGCCCTTCAGTCTCTGTCCTGCTATTTTTGCGGTTGTTGCCTTTTCCTTGGGCGTCCCTAACTCTGCACCCTTGAAACTGTCTAAGACTCACAGGGACCTCTGGGGAAAGTCACACCACCGTGTATACTGCTGCCCGAGGATGTTCATGGTCTCCAACCCGATGCTGCCAAGAAATCCTTCTGTTCCCAAGTCAAATTTGTGTCCCATCCTAGCTATTTAAAATCTTCATGACGGTTCTCAAACTGCCCACCCACCACTTCCCACTCCTTCTCTGCAGAGAACCTTATCTCCTACTTTGCAGAGAAAATAGGTAGCGAGAATACTGTCTTCCTCTACTTCCTGGCTTCACACCTACCGACTGCGCACAGCCATTGCCATCCTTAAAAACCTCTTCTCTGCAGCCAAAAAGAAAGCCCTGCTCTTCCGTCCTGTCCCGGCTCTGACTCCCTTGCTCGTCTCCCTCCCTGGATCTCCCTCTGTCACTGCAGCTGCTTCCCTCTTGTGTTCACCTCTGAAGCCCGTCCTGTCTTGTCCTCTATGTATCTGGAGTTTACCCCTAGCCCTCATCTGAAGCTGTGCTCCCTGAAGCCCCCAAACATCTCCATGAAGCTCACCCTACTACCACTTCACAGGACCTCCAGTCACATCTCTGGCTTTTACCTCCTCCATCCACCCCCTCCTTCCTCAACCCCCCTCTTCTGTTCTGTGACTCCCAGCCATGCTCAAGCCACTTGGGCTATTTCAACTCTGGCTCTCATACAAGCTCCTTATTTTCTCTGATCCTAAAATTTCCCCTTTCTGTTGCCCCAAACCTCTTCTTTTTGTTGGAATGTCTATTCCCCAGGCCATGGCTTCCATTCCCTCACTGAAGATTTCTGAGTCCCCAGGATGGGCTCATATAGGGTCTTCCATTCATCTAAATGGCAACCCACTCCAGTATTCTTGTCTGGAGAATTCCATGGACAGAGGAGCCTGGTGGGCTATCATCCATGGGGTCTCAAAGAGTCAGACACGACTAAGTAACTAACACTATCCACCCACCTACCAGATATTGCTAGTCAGAACCCACAAACCCCTCAATCCCAGCATATAAACAAAAGAACTCATCACAGTTTACCCAGGACATTTTTTTTTTCCTGGGTTCCCAATCTTCATGGGCATGGTGGGTTCAACGGTGTTCTCCCCAAAGATATGTCATTCTGGACCTGTGACTGTGAAATTATTTGGAAAAAAAAGTCTTTGCAGATGTCATTTAGTTAAAAACTTCAAGATGAGATCACCTTGGGTTGGGGTATGCCCTGTGTCTAACAGGGCTTCCCAGTGGCTCAGTGATAAAGAATCTTCCTGCCAATGTGGAGATGTAGTTTCAAACCCTGAGTTGGGAAGATCCCCTGGAGAAGGAAATGACAACCCACTCCAGTATTCTTGCCTGTAGAATCCTAAGGACAGAGGAGCCTGGCAGGCTACAGTCCATGAGAACACAGAGTTGGACATGACTGAGAATGACTGAGCAGCTCGCGACATCCAATAACAAATGTCCTTGCAAGAATCAAATGTTCTTGTTAGAGAAGGGAAGAGGAGGTCACCAGAAGATGAAGGCAGAGATTGGGGCAAACTAACTATGAGGCAGGGATGCCAAGGGATGCCAGCAGCCACAGAAACTTAGGACAGAGGCAGTGAACAGACCCTCCTTTTAGAAGCTCCAGAAGGAACCAGCCCTGACAGCATCTTGATGTTGGACTATTGGCCTCTGGAACTGTAAGAATACATTTCTGCAACTTTAAGCTACCCATGTCGTGGTGATTTGTTATGGCAGCCCTAGGAAGCTAAGGCAGTGGGTGATGCCACCTCCCACCCTGGCTGCCGGGGCCGTGGTTTTGAGTCCCACTCAGGCTCCAGCAGGTCTCGTGGGAGCTTTTGCTTTTTCTCTGTTTACTGCTTCTCTTCCTCTGGGCTCTCTTGGTTCCGTCCCTGAGTACTAAGCTTGAAGACCTCCATGCGGGTTCTGGAGTTAGAGATCACGAATGGCCTTTGTTACCTTCCACAATTTACTGAACGTTGTGACATTTTGTTTCCCCACCTTTAATCACAGGGCTTCCCTGGTGACTCAGGGGTAAAGAAACTGCCTGCAATGCAGGAGACCCAGGTTCAATCCCTGGGTCGGGAAGGTCCCCTGGAGAAGGGAATGGCAACCCACTCTAGTATTCTTGCCTGGAGAATTTCACGGACAGAGGAGCCTGGTGGCTACAGTCCATGGGGTCACAAAGAGTCGGACACGACTGAGCTCCCAACACTTTCACTTCACTTTTCACCTTTAATCTGGGTGTAATAATTTGTACCAGCACAGGTTGTTAAGAGGTTAAAACAGGTGAAAGGTGTCAAAGAGTTTCATTGGTGCTTTTAGCCTAGTAAGTGGTCAAATGCTGAGCTGTTGTAACTACCAGCCACCATCTACAGCTTAGAACAGAGGTCAGAATCAGACCCCTGCCCATTCTCTGGGTATCCCCACACCATCATGTGGGCCACAGTTCAGCTGGAGAACTGGGTCTGAAGAGCTAATAATTCTCTGTTTCTCTCCCACCTAGACTTCTTCCGCTGAGCACCAGTGTTTTGGGATAAGCTCCACGCTTCCCCATGTTGGGTGCAGGTTCTTTGTGATCTAGTCGCTGCTTCTCTCTGCAGGATCATCTGTTACACTTGTGTCCTGTACCCCAGCTGCTGTGAGCCCTCAGAGACATGCACAGCACCCTCTCACCTGCCGGCCTCTCGCCCATCATCTCCCCCTAGCTCTCCCTCCCATGCATATTGGGAAAGGCCAAGGAGGGCTCCCCGAATAAAGCAGAAGTGAAGCTGGGCCAGCAGGCTCCCCGGACTTCCCCTCAGGGGGCAAGGACCCCCTCCATGGGTCAGGTCATTCTGAACCCACCTTGCTATCCTCCTGACTATGCTGAAGTGATGGCTCTGTGACTCGCCTGGGCTCCCACACTCTCTGTAAGCTCCTTGAAGATGGGGTTCTTCTCACTCACATATCTTTTCTAACAACTCGCTCACCAGCTGGCATGTATGAGACACCTGGTGACAACCTGTTAAAATAATTCCTTTATTGAATACGCTATGTCAGGCCCACGGCTGGGTCCTCAGCAGGGGATTGATAAGGTAATGTTTCTGCTACAACACACCCAGTGGAAACCTCAGCGCCTGCATGCAGGGCAAGCATACTTTCTGCTTTTATGAAAGTCACTGACGGGGGAATGGGGGTCGGGGTGGGGGAGCTGCGATCCACCACATATTCAGGATGTTCAGGCTGATGAACATTCTGCCATCTTTAAAAGCTCTAGTTGGCAGGTGGCGAAAGGCAGAAGACAGCAGGGTGTGAGACGGCTTTACAGGCCAGGTTCAACGTGTGACCTGGCTCCCATTCTTATTTTGAGGCTGGAACTCTGTGTCACAGCCCTGAGGGAACATAAAAGAGGCTGGAAAGTACACCCCAGCTGGGCGGCCCCTGGCCAGCAGGGGCAGTCAGCAGCTCTACATGCATCCAATGTTCCTCTAACTCTTGCTGGAACTCTGCAAGGAAAGGATTGCTGGCCCCATTTTAGAGAGTGGAAAAATGAGGCCAAGAGATGTGGAAGGACTCATTCCAGGTCACTTAGCACACAAACCCAGGTATATGTCCCTCAGCCCATGGTGTTTCCTTTCTGGCTTCTGGTATTCACTGGACAGGCAGTTTACCAAGGCTGCCTGGCACTCCACTCTGTTCTGGTCTCTTGGCTCTGTCCTGTGGTCCACCTGCGACTACTGACAATGGCTGGTCACCTATGGCCATGGTGAGCATCAAGCAGTCCTGGCTTTTTCTGAAACTTTCTCCAGGATACTGGAACCCAGTCACATGACCATTGGTTAACTCACTCCTCAACTCGTTCCCCTGTTCCTTGGTTCTACCCCTTGGTTTTCCTGGAAGGAATGGGAGCAGCTATTGTGATGGGGCCTCAGGAGTTCCCTGCTGTTCTGAGTCACTACCTAACCTGGAGTTACGGCTGCCCATCTTAGAAAAACAAACTTCTGAGGTGAGATGAAGCCTCAGCTCAGTTACTCACTAAGTTTTCTCCTACACACAGAGCTGCACTCTCATGGGAATGGGCCCCTGAAATTCACATCCTCTACTTGTTTCTTGCTGAGCTGGGTGCTGATGCTGACCTTCAAAGTACAGCATTCAAAGTCTTCATATAGTTGTTCATTGGCTAAGCCATCTCTGACTCTTTGCAATCCCATGGACTGCAGCACGCCAGGCTTTCCTGTTTTTCCCCATCTCCTGGAGCTTGCTCAAACTCATGTCCGTTGATTCAGTGATGCCATACAACCATCTTATTCTCTGTCACCCCCTTCTTCTCCTGCCCTCAATCTTCCCCAATATCAGGGTCTTTTCCATGAAGGAGACTCTGCCTAAAACTTCAGATTCAATTTCCACCTCACCTTAGTCTGAGTGAATCATCTGTCAGTTCTCCCAGGCTGGACCCGCCCATGTGTCCCCGTCTTTGCACACCTTGGTCGTCAGCCAGCTGGGTCCAGTCTCCCCTGGGCTCCATCACAACGCTCCTCATCCTTTTAAACAGTGCTGGCAGCCCACTGCTTCTAACCACATTCCCCAACCCTTCTCTACTTCCCCCATCCCTTGTCCCTGATTTATAGCATTCTTCACAGCTCACAGATTCACCTTCGTCTGTCTGCACATTGATCTCCCTCCTGGATCATAAGCACCTGTGCAGAGGCTGATTGGTTTTGGTTTGAATATTCTCTGCTTAGCCCATTAGTCATACTGAATCAGTAAGTAAGAGTCCTGTGATGGAATCAGAGTTGCCGGGAAGGAATGCAGAGGGCATCAGTTAAACCCTCTCATTTATCATTTTGGGGGAAAAATAAGTGTTGGGCTCAGATAATTTAAGTAACTTCAAGTTGAAGTTCAACTTGGTTGAAGTGTGCATAGCTGGTTGACAACACATTCAGGATCATCAGCTGACAGTCCTGACTTTTAGTGGGTGACAGCGAGAAACATGATACCTCAAACTAACTCCTCAGTTGAGCCTTTCAAAGACTGTATTCTCCTTTACTTGTCCCTAGTGTTCTGGGGACTTCTGTCAGTGGCATGTTGCCCATGCATAACACCAGTGGGATCCTGTCAATGACAGAGCCCCACATTAGGGGCCAGGCTTGTACTTTGTACTTTGGTTGCTCTACCCCTTCAGATGGCCTTAGTGGTAAAGACCCCACCAATGCAGGAGACATAAGAGATGTGGATTCAATCCCTGGGTTGGGAAGATCCCCTGGAGTAGGAAATAGCAACCCACTCCAGTATTTCTTGCCTGAAGAATTCCACAGACAGAGCAGCCTGGTGGGTAACAGTCCATGGGGTCACAAAGAGATGAATATGACTGAGCTGACATATCCCTTCCAGAGCTGTGGATGTGACCACAGAGGACAGCACTGCAGAGAGAAGGGGGTGCTGCAAACCCATTCTTCAGGCTGGACCCCACCTTTCCTCCCTGTAGAATTCTGTTGCAGGAAGTCACCAGGACCCTGCAGTGGTCTTGTAAAGAGTTCAGGGAGCAGATGGATCCAGCAGATGTGAGTCATGGGTCTCGGAAGGAGGCCTTCTCGAGTGTCCAGTGGTTGGCATGTCTGCCTGACTCCAGGCTGCTTCTGGTCCAGGCTATTCTGGATGGAAGAGGGGGCGATGGACAAGACCTGGAGGACTGACGCGAACGGTAAGTAAAAACAACTGTAAAGGAACTAGTTCCCTGACCCACGCGCTTCATCATCACATTTTTTTTTTTCCTGCCGTTTGATTCTGGCCCCATCTCGTCTGTTTTTGATGGAGTAACTGAGACCAGTTACTCCTGAGAAATGGGAAATGACACTGCATACAGTTGAGGTTTGGGCCATCTCAACTTATATTAAACTTGGGATTTTCAAATGATTTCATCAAAGAAAATCAGTGAACAAAAACAGAGGATGACAGGATCTTCGAATATCCCCCGATGTTAGCAGGGGAAGCTGCAGGCTAATTTACACATAAATTTCACCTAGAAGATTTCTCTTTCATAGTTGTACCAAAATGATGACTTCTGCCCAACCAAGGGGGCTCGCTTTTCTTTGGCTGATATTGCTGCCAGGTGGAGACCCTCCTTTTCCTGGGTGCCCCCTTCTCTGCCACCTTTCTGTCCTCGTGGCCTCGTTGACCACGTGGCCTCATCATCTTGCTGTAAAGCTCCCATCAGCCAGGCCAGTTCAGGTCTGCCCCACACTTCCTCTAGTTCAACCCAGCACCACAGCACAGTCGTGTTCATCCCTCTAGATGGTCCAACCACGTCTCTCCTGCTTCAAGGCCTTCAATAACCGTCCATTGCTGTCAAATAAAGCTGGGGTCCTGAACACGGCGCGCACAGGTTTTACCTCCTGCCCCTTCAGTCTGCTCTCTACCTCTGTGTTAGATGCCTCTTCACCGCCAATCAAAGTCCCTGCTTTGCCAAATGCTTCCACCCCCAAACTCCAGACTCTCCTGTGAGACCCCGGGTTTCTGCTCCCACAGCTCTCTCCCCTGGAACCCTGTCTTCCTCATCCCCCTCACTTCCGGTTCCTGTGTCACCTCCGGCTCTCCCTCACTTCCGGTTCCGTCTCCCACTACCCCCCGCCGCCCCTCCCCCCCGCCCCCTGTGAGACTCTCCTGACCAGCCCAGCCCCCAGAGGGATGACAGCGGGACACTCTCCCCCGTGCATACCACTCGTCTCCCTTTCTGTGGGGTGCTGCCACCCCATCTACACACTTGTCTGGCTGCCCGCTGGTGGGCGCCTCCTGAAACCTGGGTCAGTCCTTTCTCTGTGGCAAAGATTCGGGGGATTCAGGGTCCGGTGGGTTCCTGTTGAACTTGTCAGACAGTAAGCGTGGACCTCAGATGAGATGGTCGGCTCAGGGCTCTCCCTGGCCCCTGCCCGCCTTTGCCTCTTGTGGAGACAGCTGCAGGGCCCGCAGGCCAGAGCCCCTGGGTCAGAGAAACAACTGTCTTGTGTTCTCTCCAGAAATGAAGATTGCAACATCCCCGTGGCCTGGAGTTCACCGGGCTGGGGGAGGAAGCTGCCCTGGAGCAGTGGCTGGGGCGCGGGCCTGTGGGCGGTGCTGTGCGACCACTGGCCAGAGTGAGCCCCAAGGGAGAGCCCCGGGCCCAATCCCCGGCCCAGAAGCCGGCTGCCACTGGCTGCGCCAGTCTCAGAGGAGGCTGCTCTCCTCAGCTCCCTTCCCACGTTTCCCTTTTCCTCATATCCGGTTATGTCTCAACCTCTTCTCATCCCCTGGGAGCCTGCACCAGCACCAGAACATATTTACCAACCATCAGCCTAGGCTATTTTTTGCATATCATTCAGCTCCAAGGGCATTCAAACGACCTTCTAGCAGGAAGGCACTGTGTCTTGGGGAGTAGCGCCACCTGGTGGCACAGAGAGCGAACATCCGAATTCTCCGTCCAGAGTAAGCTGAGTACCGGGCTCACCGCCCAGCACACAGGCTGTGTGAACAACAGCAGGGTCTCTGCGGCCCTGGCTGAGGCTCAGAATAAGCCCTGCTGTCCCCGAGTCATCTGCCCAATGGTGGCAAGGCTGAGTGTGTGTGGCCACGCCAGGAGGAGCAGCCTGGAGCCTCAGGTGGTCAGTGACTGGGCAAGGATGCTGAAAATTCATCCTCCTGGAATCTGAGAGCCGAAGGGTGGTTTAGAGATCAGTCAAGTCCCAACCACTCCTTTCTCAGATGAGCAATCTAAAGTCCAGGGAGGGGAAATCTTGCGATAGATTAGTTGAAGAGTGAGGACAAGAATCCAGGTTTCCGGGCTCCTTGACTGGCAGTTATACATTCTAGGACTTTAGGGCAGCTAACTGTGATGTCTGATATTTTTCTGAATTACTACTTTACAGAAAAAAAAAGTCAACCTCCATTCTAATACGAATCTTCTTCCTCTTTTCCAAATGTCTACCAATTGGGTCCAACCATATTCCTCCTTCCTCCAGGAAGTCTTCCCTGAGCAGCTGGAAATCTTTCTTAAGTCCTACAGGCAACCAGTCACTCATCCCATATGTACAGAGGGCCTGACCTAGACACTGGGGTCAAGTATTCATGAGACAAAGTCCTGTGCTCAAGGAGCTTACATTCCAGTGTGGGAGACAGGCAGTGGATGGATAGATGATAAGCTATATGTAGATGCAAGCATGCTCAGTCATATCTGACTCTTTGCAACCCTAAGGACTGTAGCCCGCCAAGCTCCTCTGTCCATGGGATTCTCCAGGCAAGAATACTGGAGTGGGTTGCCATTTCCTCCTCCAGGAGGTCTTGCCGACCCAGGGATCGAACCTGTGTCTCTTTGCCTTATCAGGCAGATTCGTTACCACTGAGCCACCTGGGAAGCCCCCATAGATAGATGATAGGTAGATTAACAGATAGATACATGGATATATAGACAGATAGATGATGGATAAATGATTTCAGGTACTAGGAAGTGCTTTGAAGATGATATATAAAGCAACATGATAAGGAAGAACTTTGAGTGGACAGCTTTGGCGAGGGCGAACAGAAAGGTGTTCTGGGGAGGGCTTGGATACAAAGGAGGATGAGGAGGGAAGAAAAATTCAAGCAAAAGAAACAGTAAGTGCAAACAATATCTGCAAGCCTGGGATAATATTAGCCGGTACCACCACAGAGAGGGCCAGAGAGGGAGAAATAAGTAGAGGAGAGAGTAAAGAGAGCTGAGACCAGGGGAGGATGTAAAGGCTAGATCTCGGGGTGGGTTGGGTTTGTATACTGCTTGCAATGGAAATCATGAGAGAATTTAAGGGAGAACATGCTGAAGTCTTATTTACAGCACAGGCAACCCCCTTTGCCTGAGCCCCTGAGGACCCCCCTTCTGACATCGCCTCACCACTTGCAGGAAGCCCTTCCTCACCTGCCAAGGTGGAGTAGATGCCCCTCCCTGTCTGGGCTCAGGTGTTAACATCTTCATGTCACTGTCACTATGCTTCCCACCTTGTTTAGAATGAATGACTGATATGTCTTTCTCCTTTATTAGAAAGTAAATTCCTGACAGAGAGTGACAGGAGTAGGGAGTCCAAATTTGGAAAGTGGCCTGGGCACAAAGACTCCCTCTCTCCGGAGTGGCAACCTGGATTTAGGCGAGTTAATCACTGCCTTGTACCTCAGTTTCTTTGTCTGCAAAATGAGAATAATAGCAGATACTGCATAGAATTGTTCTAATTAGACCATGTGTAAAATACCACCTATCAATGGCAGGTGCCAAGTAACCACTCTGTAAATCATAGACCTCCTTCCTGGGTGTTTTCTCAGGGCTCACACAAAGAAGGTTGGGCCTAGTGTCTCTTAGGGCCTCTGGCAACAGTGAGCCTTGCTCGTGGGGTGGGGTGATTTCAGAGGAGGGGGTCCAATCAGATTCAGGTAGTGAGGCTGGAGGACCTGGCTGGCAGAAATAAGAATGAAGAAAAGCAAAAACAGATGGTTTGTTGATCTGACTATTCCTTTAGCTAACACGAGTGAATAAGACAAAGCACGCTGTCATCTTTTAGCCCCTCAGTCTGTTCGTCTGCAAAATGGTAACAGCGTCCTCTGCACTGATTGTCAGAGGGTTGCCGAGGGGCCTCATGTGCTAACAGGAGGAAGGGCCTGGTGACCTGTGAAGGCCCTCTGCCTGCTCATCTCTGAGGCCACAGTGGGCCACGTGACATGGCCACCTTGCCTCTCTCTGATTTCCTCGGTGAGTGAAAATGAAAGTGAAAGTTGCTCAGTCCTGTCAGACTCTTTGCGATCCCGTGGACAATACAGTCCATGGAATTCTCCAGGCCAGAATACTGGAGTGAGTATCTGTTCCCTTCTCCAGCAGATATTTCCAGTCCTGGGATCAAACCTGGGTCTCCTGTATTCAGGGGTTTCTTTACTGTCTGAGCCACAGGTATGATACAGCTAACTTAGTTTGCAGACTCAGGCTGACACCTGCACCATCTTGGATATGTGGAATTCTGGACCAGTTAGAAGGAAATAAATCCCTCTTCTAGTAGCCTGGATCCAGAATTCTGTTCTGACATTCTCTGCTTATGCCTTGGAGTTAAGGAGTCATTTATGTGTCATGGACATAAGCCCAAGTGATTGATCACCTAAAGACTGAAACAATTTCTTTCTTCCTCTCTACCACTGTGGCCGCCTCCATTATTTGAGAAAGTCTAGTTTCCTGGTCTTAAATCTAGTCCTCTGTGGGTCACCCTGCATATTGCTGCTGAAAGAATCTTTGCAAAATGAAAACATTCAGTCCTTACAACTCGTCTTCAAAGAGTCCTCATCACTCACAGGAGACAGACGAAGCCGGATAGTCAAAGCTTTTCTTCTCTGACTTGGACTCACCTCCACCTCCCTGACTCTCTCCATTTGACACTGGATGCTCCAGTCCCACATGGATGTATCTCACACCCTCAAGAAGATCCTTGATACCTGTGTAACCTCAGGTCCTGCCTCCTCTTTGGAAGTCCCTTCTATCTTCATGCTGACCTTCCAAATTTTATTCCTGTACCAAAACACCGCGTTCCCTATGAAGTTCTCTTTCTTCAGCTCAGTCTACCCTCTGGTGCCTGACCTTCAAACATCAGGGACATCAGAAGCAAACACATATTCAAACCTAATTTTATCAACTGTCTATGTGTCAACCTCTGACTGTGTCTGATGTCTGAACCCCAGTCAGTTGTGACTAGTGTGTGAGTCCAAGGCAGCTATGCTTCCTAAAAGAGGGATGTGATCCTCAGGCAGGCTTGCTATAAAATGCTTTGAGATGATATTAAAAGGTCATGCAGTGACCATTTTTCCTTATTATCAAAGTTTGGAAGTATATATAACACATTTCAACTCTTAATTATATTTAGTTTTACAAAACTAAAAGCTTTCAATGCATATTAACTTGGAATGAGACATTAAATAGTCACTGCCTGCAATGCAGGAGACACAAGAGACCTGGGTTCGATTCCTGGGTCAGGAAGATCTCCTGGGGAAGGAAATGGCAACCCACCCCAGTATTCTTCCCTGGATAATCCCATGGACTGAGGAGTCTGCCAGGCTACGCTCCAAAGGGTCGCAAAGAGTTGGACATGACTGAGTGACTAAACATGAACGAGGACCTAAATGTAAACTGTCTGACCCTGGCCAAACAGAGAATTCAATTTGTTTTAAAAAAGGTGGAAATCTAATTAGGTACCATACTTAGGCCCCATGAGGCCACTTGTGATGTGTAACTGATATCATCAGTTGTCCTATTGCTGGTTTGAATTTGTGATTTTGATTGAAGCTGAATATAATTATACAACTTTGAAATGGTCAAGTCTAACTTAGCTGAAATTACATCATGAAAATGGGCATTTGTAGGATTTCTGGAAGAAGGGAAATCAGCATAAATAATTACTCAGTGTTAAAATCATAGCATATATTCATACAACAAAACTGAACCCCTTTAGCTTACTGTTGTTGGTGGTGAAAGTGCCCTGGGTTTGCACACATATGGGTTGTTAAACAGGTGTTACTGTTTAAAAAAACCTCAGTGTTAGTGATCTAAATGATCAGCCTACTCTGGGACCATGTACACAAGTTTACCAACTCAAAATGAAGTAGTTGATGGTCAATTCAATAGTATGAAGCCTCTGGAAAGTGTAGTTTATCTGGATCTTAGTCGTAAAAGAGACCTGAGCATCAAGGCTGATTCCAGGAGGCTAGATCTGACATGTATAAAGCCTTGGGACATAAAATAACTGGGAACTGATGCTCACTTCTGTCCAAAATCTCCCCCACTAGTCTCCCTCTAATGTAGCCTTAAGTTACAGCTGACATAAGATACCAAGAAAATCCAGTAGAGTTTTTCAGCATCTATGTCAGTAATCTTGGAGAAGGAAATGGCAACCCACTCCAGTATTCTTGCCTAGAGAATCCTGTGGACAGAGGAGCCTGGTGGGCTGCTGTCCATAGGGTCACACAGAGTCAGACACGACTGGAGCAACTTAGCATATGTGTATGCCTTGGAGAAGGAAGTGGCAACCCACTCCAGTATTCTTGCCTGGAGAATCCCAGGGATGGAGGAGCCTTGTAGGCTGCCGTCTATGGGGTCGCACAAAGTCAGACACTACTGAAGCAACTTAGCAGCAGCAGCAGCAGCATGTCAGTAATCTATTGCCACAATAATGCTGTGTAACAAATCACCCCAAAGGTTAGTACCTTAAAGTGACACACGCTTATTATTGCTCAGGAATCTATGGGTTGGTGGAGTGGTTTAGTTCTGCTGACCCTGGTGAGCTCGATTGGACAGGCCTGATTTGAATTAAGGTTCACTCTAGAGGGTGGTAGGTTGCTGGCAAATTGCCGGTTCATCTAGGACAGCCTCGGCCCAGTCATCTATGTTCCACCAGCGTGTTCTCGCAGTGATCTCAGAGACATGGGTGGGGAGTAGGAGGACAAGCTGTAAGGCCTCTTGGGGCTAAGTACATAAATGACACAGGACCTCTTCTCCAACACTGCATTGACCAGAGCAAGACAAAGCCCAGAACAGATTCCAGGGGTGAGGCATTAGAACCTACTTCTAGACGGAAGAAAGTGCAAAAGCATAATACAAAGGAAGAGGAAATCAGGGCCATTCCCCAGTCAATATATCACAGCATCCAAACATGGGATGAACATATTCATGTTTGCATTTGGAAAACATAGGGTTGATTCTTGTTAATCACAGGAGAAGTATATTCTCTACGCTCATGGCCAACACTGGATTAGTGAATGCTCAAGGACTGTTCCAAGGGGAAGCACGAGGTTAGGGTCCTGTGAGCCTCAGATCACAGTGTTTTCAACACCTCGGGTACCATCTGTGTTACATACATTTGTTTGCCACCCTCTTTGTGTAAGAAGCCGTTCTCATCAACATTAAAAACATACCCTTCCACAAAAACCCTTTCTTTTTTTTTTTTAATTTCTATATTAATAATATTTTTATTTAAAGGATTATACTTTCTAAAAATAGGAAGGCTAAAAAGTTTGAAATTTTTACCAAAATTTAATACAATACTTGGTTCTTTTTTTGTTGTTGTTGTTGTTGTTTCTTTTTTTTTTTTTCATTTATTTTTATTAGTTGGAGGCTAATTACTCTACATCATTACAGTAGTTTTTGTCATACATTGAAATGAATTAGCCATGGATTTACATGTATTCCCCATCCCAGTCCCCCCTCCCACCTCCCTCTCTACCCGATCCCTCTGGGTCTTCCCAGTCCACCAGGCCCGAGCACTTGTCTCATGCACCCAACCTGGGCTGGTGATCTGTTTCACCCTAGATAATATACATGTTTCAATGCTGTTCTCCTGAAACATCCCACCCTCGCCTTCTCCCAGAGTCCACAAGTCTGTTCTATACATCTGAGTCTCTTTTTCTGTTTTGCATATAGGGTTCTCGTTACCATCTTTCTAAAGACCATATATATGTGTTAGTATACTGTAATGTTCTTTATCTTTCTGGCTTACTTCGCTCTGTATAATGGGCTCCAGTTTCATCCATCTCATTAGAACTGAGTCAAATGAATTCTTTTTAATGGCTGAGTAATATTCCATGGTGTATATGTACCACAGCTTCCTCATCCATTCATCTGCTGATGGGCATCTGGGTTGCTTCCATGTCCTGGCTATTATAAACAGTGCTGCGATGAACATTGGGGTGCACGTGTCTCTTTCAGATCTGGTTTCCTTGGTGTGTATGCCCAGAAGTGGGATTGCTGGGTCATATGGCAGTTCTATCTCCAGCTTTTTAAGAAATCTCCACACTGTTTTCCACAGTGGCTGTACTAATTTGCATTCCCACTTGTGTAACTCTTTGTAGATTTCTTCTGTAGCCTCTGATCTTTAGGAATTACCTTGCCTAGGGCACAGTCTCCAATACGGCATGCCCTCTTGGCCCCCTGGGGTGTGGAAACAAAAAATCTAGAGCTTCTAATTACATGGTTTACTTTCACCTCTTACTTTAAAAAGATGGTGCAGCGTCACCACCACGATCCCCTAACTCTGAGCCACTCTAGACTCTCACCTGGGAAAACGCAATAGCCCTTTTTCTTAGACTGTGCCTCTCCCTTGCCCCCCGCCCTACAGTACCAGTCTCTTCTCAGCAGCCAGAATGATACTTTCAAAATGTCAGGTCAAGTCACACCTCTCTCAAAAATTTCTGATGAATTCCCATCTCACCAAAGCCAAAGTGCTTGAGGCCCATCTTGAGTTTCCTCTCTGATTTCTTCTCTAACCTTCCGCGGCTTACTCCACTCCAGATACACAGAGCCCCTCTGTCCCTCAAACGTGCAGGCTCACCCCTACCTCAGGGCCTTTGCACTGGCTGTTCCTTCTGACCAGAGTGCCTGAAACCCAGACTTCCAACAGGCCCACCTCCTTCAGTTCTGGTTTAAATCTCATCTTCTCAACCTGCCCTGTTACGCCTCACCCTCAAATCCCCTATACATTTGTTTCTTTCTCCCATGGCATTTATTACCTTCTAACATATTGTATGATTTTCTTACTGATTTAGTTTTTCAATTATCTGACTATGGGAAGAAAGGTATTTTTGTCTTTTTTATTCATAGAAATATCCCAAATGCTCTTAAATGCTCTCAAATGCCTGGCACATAAGAGCTCGATATACTCATTATTGGAAATATTGAATGAATAGCTGTATTTTACATAGAATGCATAATATAATACTGATGCTATAATGTATATAGCTTAACAATAAACAGATATATGTTGTTCAGTTCAGTTCAGTTGCTCAGTCATGTCCGACTCTTTGCGACCACATGAATCGCAGCACGCCAGACCTCCCTGTCCATTACCAGCTCCCAGAGTCTACCCAAACCCATGTTCATTGAGTCAGTGATGCCATCCAACCGTCTCATCCTCTGTCTTCCCCTTCTCCTCCTGCCCTCAATCTTTCTCAGCATCTGGGTCTTTTCAAATGAGTCAACTCTTTGCATCAGGTGGCCAAAGGATTGGAGTTTCAGCTTCTACATCAGTCCTTCCAATGAACAACCAGGCCTGATCTCCTTGAGGATGGACTGGTTGGATCTCCTTGCAGTCCAAGGGACTCTCAAGAGTCTTCTCCAACACCACAGTTCAAAAGCATCAATACTTTGGTGCTCAGCTGTCTTGATAGTCCAACTGTCACATCCATATGTGACTACGGGAAAATCATAGCCTTGATTAGACAGACCTTTGTTGACAAAGTAATGTCTGTGCTTTTTAATATGCTATCTAGGTTGGTCATAACTTTCCTTCCAAGGAGTAAGCATCTTTTAATTTCATGGCTGCAATCACCATCTGCAGTGATTTTGGAGCCCCCTAAAATAAAGTCAGCCACTGTTTCCACTCTTTCCCCATCTATTTGCCATGGAGTGATGGGACTGGATGCCATGATCTTAGTTTTCTGAATGTTAAGCTTTAAGCCAAGTTTTTCACTCTCCTCTTTCACTTTCATCAATAGGCTCTTTAGTTCTTCTTCACTTTCTGTTGGGGTAGATACTAACCATTTGTTTTTTTTTTCCTTCATGGAGGGCTGGAGAAAAACATTTAATGAATACTGGCTTAGACATATGGGATGTAATGAATTTGAGGTCATTCTAATGTCTTTCTAACTGTGTCCAGGAGGTGGCGCTCATTCCCAACAAGTCGCCAATAATCCCACAAGCGCAGAGAACCTCCTAGTCAGGTGCTTGTATGAGAGTTATCAAAATGGCCCTGATACCATCCCGAGACACAGTCATGCTGGTGCTTGAATAGCCTGTCCCTGAAATTCCTGGTGGATCGGGAAGGACGTGGCAGACAGCTGCCATGTATCCAGGGCCTGGGGCACTGGCCCAAAATGCCAGAGGCTTGGGAGGGTCACGGGGTGCTCGTGGGGCCCCTCAGATCCCCAGCTGCTCTTCAGCCCTCTTCCATTGGAGTCCCCTTCCCAGTGCAATGGCAGGACTCTCCTGCAGACAAGACCATCGTCTGTACAATGGCTGCTGCCGACAAGAGCAGGTTATGTGCCAGACTGGGAGAGACCCCTTCTTACCTAGCTGAATCCCCCCCAACATGGGAGGAAGGGGTTTAGATCTGCATATTACAAAGGAGGAACCAAGGCTTCAAATGATTAATAGAATGTGGTGGAGTGACAGGACATCTCTGTAGTTCTTCCTCTGCACGTGGGAGTCCAAGGAACTAAGAACTCGGAGGTGGGTGAGATCTGATTCCCTGCCCTCCAAGAATTCACCATCTAGCTAGGGAGGGGTGCGCCCGCGTGTGCGCACACACACACACACACACACACACACACACACAATTACAAGCAGATTGTAATAAACTGACACAGAAGTATGAAGAATTTGCAAAGGGGGACTTTCTTCAGCGCTCACAGGTTTCTACAATGTTTTACAATTAGAAACACTTGTTCCCAGCCACTCACGAGGGATTTTTTCTCAGGATGCATGTTCAGTTGCTTCAGTCGTGTCCAACTCTTGGTGACCCCAAGGACTGTAGACCGCCAGTCTCCTCTGTCCATGGGATTTTCCAGCAAGAATTCTGTAGTGGATTGCCATTTCTGCCTCCAGGAGATCTTCCCGACGCAGGGATCGAACCCACGTCTCATGTCCCCTGCGTTGGCAGACAGGTTCTTTACCACTAGTGCCACCTGGAAAGCCCTCCACCGTGCTTCTCACAATTTATCTGGGCTCTCGTTAAAGAGGCGGACTCTGCTCCAGTAGGTCTGCTGTGGGGCCTGGGATGCTGAATCCTAGTGGCCGGTCAGGTGGTGTGGATGCTGCTGCTCTGAGACCGCACTGAACCATAAGAGCTGGAGGAGAGCTTGGCCTATAATCTTTTTTTTTTTATGGTCCAAGAGCTAAGAATGATTTTTGCATTTCCAAAAGGCTGTGACGAAAAGAAAGAATATGTACCAGTTCCAAGGTGGCCCTCAAAACCTAGGATATTTCTTATTCGACCCTTTACAGAAAAAGTCTGCAGACCTGGGACTAAAGTGACCCTACTGTCCCCTTTCTGAGCTCTATGGGAAGAACAGGCACTTCTTCTCTTTATTTTTAATTTTTTTTTTATTGGAGTATAGTTGCCTTATAATCCTGTCTTAGATTCTACTGCACAACAAAGTGAATGAGCTATATATACACACACACACACACATATATATATATATCTCCCCTCTTTTTCGGATGAATTAGAAGAACAAGTTCTCTTCATAGTGGTTTGGAAGAAAGAGCCAGGCTGACTGAACTTCTTTACTTCTTCTCCTGGTCCTCTGCCTGTTGGCAGGAAGTCTATATTCTGAGTACAGAGTGCATGTTGGGAATCTCTGCTCTGAGGATGGCCTGCTGCGGTCCAGCTGATACAGTGATGAGGTAAGTCAGGGCTGAAGTGCGTCTGCTTTCCAGCCATCAAAGGCAAATTCTCCCAACGGTTTTATCAGTAATCAAGGTGATAGTCTGGCCTCTGCTACATTCTTCCATCTGTATCTTAGAGGTTCTGAGATGAAGGGCGGAGGGTGCTTTTTGAAACCCCAAAGCGAATCCTCTACTGTCTCCTCCATGCATTTCCTCTGTGTCTCTGTCTCCTTGTCGAGGTCGGGGCAGGCGCCGTGCCTGCAGCCAGGGCTGGCATTCTGCACCCGACTGATGGACTCACATGAGGCCCAGGGTCGACACCCCGGTGCTGCCAAATGACTGTCAGCCCGTGTCACCGACTGATTGCCACATGGGAGGGCTCATTACAAGTCCGAGCCGACCCCAGGCTCCTGTGGAGAGCAGCCATCAGCCACTTCACAGCAATGGCCCGAATCACAGGAAAGCGGGCCTGATTTGACAAAGGCAGCAGCCATATATTTTTTGCTCTTGGAGGTGTAACCATGGTAATGAGAGCGGACGAAAACCATTCCTTAACACTAGCGGTGCTCAAATGCACACGGCACTTTGGGGTAGTGGAAATGGGGTTTAATTTTAGAATCTGAGCATTGCTTCAGGGAACAAAGGGCATTAGAACCGGGCCTGTCAAAGACCTGCTACAGCTTCCTCTCCTCCCAGGAGCGCACATCCTGTTGCAGGCAGTTTGTATCCATCAGTTGTGGTGTTTGCTTTGTTCATGCCATTCTTCTAGCTGGTGCAGCTGCTGTGACGGGGATGTGCCTTTAGAAAGTCTCTATGTTGTGGCTGTTTTCAGGAGCAATAAAAGAACTGAGCTCAAGAAGATGCAGCTGCGGTAATCATTCTGCATTCAACCTAGCTGTCAATATCCTCGCCACACTCTTTATAGGATAGGTGTCAATGTTATTCCCATTTTACAGATGAGGAGACTGAGGTGCAGAGGTGATGTGACCTTTGATAAGTGACTTGGCGGAGAGCCTGTACTCTTCCATGATGTCATGGGAGACAAAGGTTCCCTGGGAGAATCTGTGAGAGACCTTTGGAATATTTAAGTTGGTGCTGGAAAGGCCCATCTCTTGTCCCTGGAAACACAAGTCTGTTGTTACTATTTCTGAGTGCAGTTGTGTGTCCTTCCAGAGTCCCAGGGCTGAAGGAGAGGAGATGAAAGGGAAACTTTAACCCTTGACAGAGGTAGGAAGTACATGTAAAACCAGTCTCATTTCTCTGAAAGTGATTTTCCAATATGTACTAAGAGCCTTCAGATGTCCACATGTGTCAGTCTGCTACTTCAGTTGTTATGGATCAGCCTAAGAGAATAACCAAAGTTCAAGAAGATTTTTCTAACAATATGGAAACCATAGATTTTTCATATTTTCAAATTATATAGGAAATTTTCAAAATAGCCTATATAATCAAGGATTAGAAATCACTCAAGAAAATAAATCTATGAAGTAGAATAATATAGAGCTAAAGATCTTATTTTCAAGAAATTTTTTTAGTGATGTGGGGAAATATTTGTGATACAATGTGGAATGGAAAAGTCAGGAAATAAAATTATTTGCAGCATTATTTCATCTATTTTTGTGTAGCTATTTTATATATATGACTGAAAATATTTCATAGAGATGGAATTAAATTAGAGGGGTATTTTAATTTTTTCTCTATATTTTCCTAACCTTTATAATAAGCAAAATCTCTTGTAAAACAACAGTTTTGTTAACAGAAGAGATAATAATGATAAAAGAACTGCTTTTTTGTTAAGTACTTATAATATGCTTGGCAATTTGAGAAAGTGATTGATTTATATTTAAAGTACTCTTCCTTACAAAGTCTGCCAAGAGAGTTTTTATCAAAAAGGAAACTGAGAAACTGACTTACTGAAGACTTGCTAAATGAATGAATTACAAAAGCCAACGAATTGTAATCATTTGTTACCTGCTCAAGAAATTAAATGCAGTCCATTTAGCTGCAGAAGAGGGTTGAGAGAATCATGGGAGATAAAGACTCAAAGCCGAATGAAGCTGGATCCCAGAAAGCCCAGAATGCCATGCTAGGGAGGGAGACTCTATTCTACAGTTAATGTGGAACCAGTTGTGCAGGTTAGGAAGGAAAGAAGGAAGGAGAGAAGGAAGGAAAGAGAGAACAAAGGAAGGAAAGAAGGGGAGATGGAAGCAAGGAAGGTAAGAAAATGTTAACAGAGATGTGTGTGGGTGGGGTGTGTGTGTGTTCCCAAGCAGAGGTATTCAGAAAGATTTATGAACATTGCATATCTATTCCAGCCTTTGTTAAGCACTGTGTCTCCATGCACTCTCACCAACATAAACATAATTTTGGAGCATGTTCTTGCACTTACCCTGGATGGAAAAGCAGAAGTAACTCAGCCTTCCGGGGCACCCAAAAGTAGAGAGACATACTGAACATGGAATGATGTTTTAAAATTCTTTTTCTCTGCTCCTTCTTTAGGCCCCTTGTGCCGCAGGGTCTCCATCATCCTATGTGACTAATTTCATCATCTTCACCTCCGACTCTAGGGTTCGGTTCATAGGACAAACCTCGGCGCTCACTTGCCCTCACTGTTGGCCCGAGGGCTGCCAGCTCTCCAGCCCGCACACTCGAGGCCACGTGCATGTGAGTGTCTGCACCATGCTGAGCTCTCTCTCTATTACTCTGTCCCTCAGCCTTGTCACTCACCGTTCCCAGCACCAGCAGCACTTCAGACTCCCCGACTGGAGAGGAACATCAGTCAGATCCACAATCCTGAGCGATCAGAGCTCTTCCTGAGGTTGCGCATTTCAATCATTTTTTTTTTTTTTTTTATTAGTTGGAGGCTAGTTACTTTACATCATTACAGTAGTTTTTGTTATACATTGATATGAATTAGCCATGGATTTACATGTATTCCCCATCCCAGTCCCCCCTCCCACCTCCCTCTCCACCCGATCCCTCTGGGTCTTCCCAGTGCACCAGGCCCGAGCACTTGTCTCATGTACCCAACCTGAGCTGGTTATCCGTTTCACCCTAGATAATATACATGTTTCAATGCTGTTCTCCTGAAACATCCCACCCTCTCCTTCTCCCAGAGTCCACAAGTCTGTTCCATACATCTGAGTCTCTTTTTCTGTTTTGCATATAGGGTTATCGTTACCATCTTTCTAAAGTCCATATATATGTGTTAGTATACTGTAATGGTCTTTATCTTTCTGGCTTACTTTGCTCTGTATAATGGGCTCCAGTTTCATCAAGGTACACGCTTCTGTAAATATTTGTCCATGTTGATGCTTTCATATCACATACTCCATGTCAGGCACAGGTCTCAAGACTTAACTTATATTAACACCAACAATCCTTCAAGGCAGGAGTTACCACATGTTACACCCAAGAGGGCTTTCCTGACTCACCTGAGATCCTGCCATTGATTAGGTGCAGCCAGGATTTGAACCACAGTTCTGGTTTCTAAGTCAGTGTTCTCGATCATTCCATCAAGCTGTTGCTCACCTTCAGAACAGAGCATGTTCTGAAACCAGTGACATAGGAAATCATTATTAAAATGCAATCACAGGGAGCCTACAGTTCGTTCCCCATGGTGCTTCAGCCCTCAAGCTTTTGATGTAAATTTCTGACAGATTCTAAAGGGATGGATGAATGGTTAATTAGTAGATTTACACTTATTCTCCCCCTTTCTTTCTCTGCTACTTAAAAGATCCCACATTTCCCCTTTTCTCTTTTTTTTGGTAAATTCTCTGCTGATAATATCACTAGTACCCATCGTTTCACCACTTAGCCCCTTGTGGATGAATTCCCTTTTCAGCTTTGAATTTTCTCCCACGGCCCAGATCTAAACGCCCAGCACCATACTCAACATCTCCTCCTGCATGTTGCACAGAGACCTCAAGCTCACCGAACCCCAAACAGGATTCAGTACCTCACTTTCCTGTCTTGTCACTGGCACCACTACTGTGCTATTGTCCATGCAATGATCCCAGAGTCAGCACACCAGGCTTCCCTGTCCATCGCCCACTCCCGAAGCTTGCTCAAACTCATGTCCTTTCGTCAGTGATGCCATCCAACCATCTCATCCTCTGTCACCCCCTTCTCCTTTTGTCTTCAATCTTTCCCAGCATCAGGGTCTTTTCCAATGAGTTGGCTCTTTGCATCAGGTGGAGCTTCAGCTTCAGTATCAGTCCTTCCAATGAATATTCAGGGTTGATTTCCTTTAGGATTGACTGGTTTGATCCTCTTGCTGTCCAAGGGACTCTCGAGAGTCTTCTCCAGCACCAGAATTTGAAAGCAGCAAGTCTTTGGCGCTCAGCCTTCTTTATGGTCCAACTCTCACATCTGTACATGACTACTAGAAAAACCATAGCTTTGACTATATGGACCTTTGTGGGCAAAGTGATATCTCTGCTTAGCCATCCTTCAAGATCCAGTGTAAACATCTCTTCTTCATGGAACTGTAACTTTTTTTTTTACTGTAACTTCTTGGCTCTCCAGATCACTTAGCTATTTCTTTTATCTCCTTCATATGGCAGTTAATACTACCTTTGTCAGCCTTTGTGTGTCCTAATTCCTCCTGCTAGACCAGGAACTCTAGATCAAGTCTGTTCCATCTTTGTTTTCAGTCCAGAATAAGCCTTGCTACCAAAGTGCTCATTGAAGGCAGTTGAGTGAATGAACAAGTGAACAGAGTCTGCTCCAAACAATGTGTTAGATGGTATGAAAAAAAAAAAAATGGCCACAGTAATTTCTTTCTTGGAGCCACACTCTTGTGTGGTTTTCCCCACACTGACACTGGATTTGTCTTGTGATCTGCTTTGGCCAGAGGGGTAATAGTGAGCATGACACAAGCAAAGACTTAAACATGCCTGGTCCTCCCTCTCCTGTTGCCTTCGAAACTCTGGCCATCATAGCAGTGACTCAGGCTGTCATTCTGGATGCTGAAAGAGCTAAAAAAGAAGAAACAGATGCTCCCACTTGACAGCTGACCAAGGCATGTGAGAGCGCCCAGGGGAGGTCAGCTGAGCTGGCAGAGACATGAAGAATACAGAATAATACAATGAATAAAAGTTCTTGTTTTAAAGTACTTAGTTTGGGGGGGGGGCGGTTTCGTGCAGTGAAAGCTAAATTACTGAATACCCATGGATTGCTAATTTTCAAAGAATAGCAGTCAAGTAAGTAGTACTATATACCTATTCATTATTATTATTATTTTTTTGCCACTGGTATAATTGGGCTTACCAGGTGGAGCTAGTGGTAAAGATACCCTGGTCGCCAATGTCGGAGACATAAGAGACACAGGTTCAGTCCCTGGGTTGGGAAGGTCCCCTGGAGGAGGGACTGGCAACCCACAGTCCAGTACTCTTCCTTAGAGAATCCCATGGACAGAGGAGCATGCTGGGCTACAGGCTGCATAGGGTTGCACAGAGTCAGACACGAGGGAAGCAATTTCACACATGCATAACAATAATAAAAAAGCTCTCTAGTCAAGAGGACTTCCTAATTCAGAAGTGGCAGTTCTGTCATACACTAGCTGTGGGACATTGAGCAAGTTACTTCATCCCTCAGATAATGGCACCTGCCTTTCAGGGTTGTTGAAAGAATTTAATGGAATTCTGTTCATAAAGCAACGAATACAGACTCCCACATAGGATGAACTTGATAAAGGTTGGTTATTCCTCTTGGCTGGTTTAGGACTTGAAAAGGCAGCTCTGACTCTCCTCCCCCAGGTAAATGCCTCTGTTTTCATCTCTGTCTCTCGTCTTCCCAGAATGGGCAATTCTTTGCTATTTAAATTTGTTTGAAGCGCGCCAGCTGCGACGGACCGCGCAGAAGGGTGGCGGCGAGGAGCTACCCTGCGCCCAAGGTCAGGGGTAGCGACCGAGAGCGCCAGGCTGCGACAGGGCAGGAGCGGTGGCCCAGAGGAGCTTCCCCACGTCCGAGGTCAGGGGCCGTGGCTGAGAGGAGCTTCCCCACGTCCGAGGTCAGGGGCCTCGGCCGAAAGGAGCAACCCCACCTCCAAGGAGCGGCTGCTGTGGGGCACAGGATGGCTGAGAGGAGCTACTCCACGTTCAAGGTCAGGAGGGGCAGCCTTGAGGAAATACCTCTCGTGCAAGGTAAGAGAAAGCCAAGTAAGACAGTAGGTGTTGCGAGAGGGCATCAGAGGGCAGACACACTAAAACCATAACCACAGAAAACTAGCCAATCTGATCACAGGACCACAGCCGTATCTAACTCTATGAAACTCAGCCATGCCGTGTGGGCCACCCAAGACAGTCGGGTCATGGTGGAGAGGTCTGACAGAATGAGGTCCACTGGAGAAGGGGATGGCAAACCACTTCAGTGTTCTTGCCTTGAGAACCCCATGAACAATACAAAAAGGCAAAATGATAGGATACTGAAAGAGGAACTCCCCAGGTTGGTAGGTGCCCAATATGCTACTGGAGATCAGTGGAGAAATAACTCCAGAAAGAATGAAGGGATGGAGCCAAAGAAAAAACAATACCCAGTTATGGATGTGACTGGTGATAGAAGCAAGGTCCGATGCTGTAAAGAGCAATATTGCATAGGAATCTGGAATGTTAGGTCCATGAATCAAGGAAAATTGGAAGTGGTCAAACAGGAGATGGCAAGAGTGAATGTCAACATTCTAGGAATCAGCGAACTAAAATGGACTGGAATGGGTGAATTTAACTCAGATGACCATATATCTACTACTGTGGGTAAGAATCCCTTAGAAGAAATGGAGTAGCCATCATGGTCAACAAAAGAGTCCGAAATGCAGTACTTGGATGCAATCTCAAAAACGACAGAATGATCTCTATTCATTTCCAAGGCAAACCATTCAATATCACAGTAATCCAAGCCTATGCCCCAACCAGTAATGCTGAAGAAGCTGAAGTTGAACAGTTCTATGAAGAGCTGCAAGACACTTTAGAACTAACACCCAAAAAAGATGTCCTTTTCATGATAGGGGACTAGAATGCAAAAGTAGGAAGTCAAGAAACACCTGGGGTAACAGGCAGATTTGGCCTTGGAGTACAGAATGAAGCAGGGCAAAGGCTAATAGAGTTTTGCCAAGAGAATGCACTGGTCATAGCAAACACCCTCTTCCAACAACACAAGAGAAGACTCTACAGGTGGACATCACCAGATGGTCAACACCAAAAGTCAGATTGATTATATTCTTTGCAGCCAAAGATGGAGAAGCTCTATACAGTCAGCAAAAACAAGACCAGGAGCTGACTGTGGTTCAGATCATGAACTCCTTATTGCCAAATTCAGACTTAAACTGAAGAAAGTAGGGAAAGCCACTAGACTATTCAGGTATGACCTAAATCAAATCCCTTATACAGTGGAAGTGAGAAATAGATTTAAGGGACTAGATCTGATAGACAGAGAGCCAGATGAGCTATGGACGGAGGTTCATGACATTGTACAGGAGACAGGGATCAAGACCATCCCCATGGAAAAGAAATGCAAAAAGGCAAAATGGTTGTCTGAGGAGGCCTTACAAATAGCTGTGAAAAGAAGAGAAGTGAAAAGCAAAGGGGAAAAGGAAAGATATTCCCATTTGAATGCAGAGTTTGAAAGAATAGCCAGGAGAGATAAGAAAGCTCTCCTCAGTGATCAATGCAAAGAAAGAGAAAAAAAACAACAGAATGGGAAAGACTAGAGATCTCTTCAAGAAAACTAGAGATACCAAGGGAACATTTCATGCAAAGATGGGTTCGATAAGGGACAGAAATGGTATGGACCTAACAGAGGCGGAGGATATTAGGAAGAGGTGGCAAGAATACACAGAAGAACTATACAAAAAAGATCTTCATGACCCAGATAATCACGATGGTGTGAACACTCACCTAGAGCCAGACATCCTGGAATGTGAAGTCAAGTGGGCCTTAGAAAGCATCACTATGAACAAAGCTAGTGGAAGTGATGGAAATCCAGTTGAACTATTTCAAATCCTGAAAGATGATGCTGTGAAAGTGCTTCACTCAATATGCCAGCAAATTTGGAAAACTCAGCAGTGGCCACAGGACTGGAAAAAGTCCGTTTTCATTCCAGTCCCTAAGAAAAGCAATCCCAAAGAATGCTCAAACTACTGCACAATTGCACTCATCTCACATGCTAGTAAAGTAATGCTCAAAATTCTCCAAGCCAGGCTTCAGCAATATGTGAACCAAGAACTTCCAGATGTTCAAGCTGGTTTTAGAAAAGGCAGAGGAACCAGAGATTAAATTGCCAATATCTGCTGGATCATCGAAAAAGCAAGAGAGTTCCAGAAAAACATATATTTCTGCTTTATTGACTACGCCAAAGCCCTCGACTGTGTGGATCACAATAAACTGTGGAAAATTCTGAAAGAGATGGGAATACCAGACCACCTGACCTGCCTCTTGAGAAACCTGTATGCAGGTAAGGAAGCAAGAGTTAGAATTGGACATGGAACAAAAGACTGGTTCCAGATAGAAAAAGGAGTACATCAAGGCTGTATATTGCCACCCTGCTTATTTGACTTATATGCAGAGTACATCATGAGAAACACTGGGCTGGAAGAAGCACAAGCTGGAATCAAGATAGCCGGGAGAAATATCAATAACCTCAGATATGCAGATGACACCACCCTTGTGGCAGAAACTGAAGAGGAACTAAAGAGCCTCTTGATGAAAGTGAAAGAGGAGAGTGAAAAAGTTGGCTTAAAGCTTAACATTCAGAAAACTAAGATCATGGCATCTGGTCCCATCGCCTCATGGGAAATAGATGGGAGACAGTGGAAACAGTGTCAGACTTTATTTTTTTGGGCTCCAAAATCACTGCAGATGGTGACTGCAGCCATGAAGTTAAAAGACGCTTACTCCTTGGAAGGAAAGTTATGACCAACCTAGACAGCATATTAAAAAGCAGAGACATTACTTTGCCAACAAAGGTCCGTCTGGTCAAGGCTATGGTTTTTCCAGTGGTCATGTATGAATGTGAGAGTTGAACTGTGAAGAAACCTGAGCGCCGAAGAATTGATGCTTTTGAACTGTGGTGTTGGAGAAGACTCTTGAGAGTCCCTTGGACTGCAAGGAGATCCAACCAGTCCATCCTAAAGGAGATCAGTCCTGGGTGTTCATTGGAAGGACTGATGCTGAAGCTGAAACTCCAATACTTTGGCCACCTCACGGGAAGAGTTGACTCATTGGAAAAGACCCTAATGCTGGGAGGGATTGGGGGCAGGAGGAGAAGGGGACGACAGAGGATGAGACGGCTGGATGGCATCACCGACTTGATGGTCATGGGTTTGAGTGAACTCTGGGAGTTGGTGATGGACAAGGAGGCCTGGAGTGCTGTGATTCATGGGGTCGCAAAGAGTCAGACACGACTGAGCGACTGAACTGACTGACTGACCAAACTGACTAATCCAGTCAGTTTCAAATCCTCCTCAAATTAAGTCTTAGATTGGTTTCTGGGGAGTTAATTACTTACACAAGTATATAAGTCAGACATGGAATTTCTAAACTAATACGTGCTCTGTTCAATGAATACATCCCATCCTTAAGACCAGCAAATAAATAAAATAGCAACCAGATAGGAGGACAATCTAATTCTTTTCCATTTGGGGTTCCCTCCCACCGCATCCTCCAAGCATCCATAAAATGTCTTAGATGAAAGGATTCTTGACTCTTCCTTTGTTAACATTCTCAGGCAGTTTGGGACATTCCTGGGGTGCTGGCCGCAACTCTTCACCAACTGTTTAATATTTATTATTTATTGGTTAATTAGCCATGATCTGTGCCCTATTGTGCTTTTCCTCCATGAAGAGGTAAGAATACAAGCGGCTACTGTACCAGCAGGGATTCGCTGATGGTCACACATCAGAATATTAGGTATACAGTGTGTTCCAGGCACCAGGCTAAGCGTGTACTATGTTTTAATGATTATTTCAAATTTTAAGTAGTGACCGCCTCATCTGAAATCGACCCCCTTTCCCACCTTCCTCTGCCCAAGCCATGCTGGCTGTGTCCCCTGCCTTTTTTCTCTGTATCATTTATGGTCCTCTGAATTTATTCACCCATTTGTTTAGTGCTTTATTAGAATCCAAGGCTTCCCTGGTAGCTCAGTTGGTAAATAATCCACCTATAATGCAGGAGATGCTGGTTCGATTCCTGGGTCAGGAAGATCCCCTAGAGAAGGGATGGGCTACCTACTCCTTTGTTCTTGGACTTCCCTTGTGGCTCAGCTGGCAAAGAATCTTCCTGCAATGTGGGAGACCTGGGTTCGATCCCTGGGTTGGGAAGATCCCCTGGAGAAGGGGAAGGCTACCCACTCCAGTATTCTTGCCTAGACAATTCCATGAGCTATACAGAGTCTCAAAGAGTCAGACTCGACTAAGCAACTTTCACTTTTCACTTTTGTCATCCTCTGCATGAGATTATAAATTCCATGAGGGAAGGAGTTTAGTCTGCCCTGTCTGTTGCTGCCCAGAACAGTACACAGAGGGCTCTCTCTGGCTAAATGGTGGGGAGTGGGCATCAGACCAATGGGTCAGTGGCTTGTTTCTCTCATCAAATGAAGGAGAAGTTCTCCGAAACTGGTTCCATTTTGTCTCTGTAATACGAGCTCCCAGCACTGTGCCAGAGACTCCATTAATATTTGATGTTTTGAAACTCTGCTGAAAAGCAATAATATCCATTGAAAATAGGCAATTTTGAATATCTGAGTTTTCCAGAATATTGAGGAACTGCAGCAATCACATTCCTTTGAATGGACATATTTAAGAAGCGACTGCACTGACAATTAAATAGATGTAAAATTGGTCTTTTCATTCACTTATTTGTATTCCCTAAATAATTTGGGTTCAGTTCAGTTCAGTTCAGTTGCTCAGTCGTGTCCGACTCTGCGACCCCATGAATCACAGCACGCCAGGCCTCTCTGTCCATCACCAACTGCCTAATTTTGTTAATTCAAGGTTGTCACTGAAGGTACATTTCTCAGGCATTTTCATATTATGCTGTGTTTAACGATTGCCATGTATTCCTTCTCTAAGCTTTTGGAAGGCAAATCATGTCCAATTGATCTTTAGATCTTTAATGACGAGCTTAGTGCTTTGCTTCCAGTAGGTATCAGTAAATGTTAAGTTCAATGAATGAATATATGGATGAGTGTCCCTACCACGCTGTGCTGTGACCAGTGATGCCCCCAAGGACAGTCCAGGATGTTGGCTAGCTGACTTGCATGTGTTAGCTCTGAGTGATACATGTGGCCTTTGAATTATAGACTTGTTAGTTTATTCAAGTTTATAATTACTGTGTGTCCATCTGATGGCTTTTCTCCCTTCTCCCCTCATGACCCAGTTATGCCTTATTTCTGTTCAGTTTGTTTGTCTGCTAGGGGTAACAGTGAAACTATTTAAGAGTGTGTCCTGCAACAGGAAGGTTTTCCTTTCTCTCTGTTTCTTGTCTCTTGTGGGTAGAAGAGTACAAGTGTGTGAGCATTGGTGGCACATTAAAGGACACTGCAGATTCTTGGACCCTATTCCCAAGAAGAGGTGGTTCTGTATTTTTACCCCTTAAATCTGGTTGGTCTTGGTTACTGTTTAGACCAAAAGAATGTAGCTTTTGGTACGTTCTGTTGGTGGTAGCTGGCTTTGTCATTTTTCAGGAACAGGCTTAGTAGACTGGCGACATCTTCTCCCCGTGGCTTGGGCACTCTCTCTAGAAACCCTGAGACATCAGGCAAGGAGTCCACCTATCCTGCAGGAGGGACACTGGGAAATTCTTTAAGGTTGCATAGAGGAGGAGAGGGCCCATGCTGAGCCCAGCCTGCCAGCAGGCCCACCAAGAATCCAGGCAGAATGAGACCATGCTGGATCTGCAATGCAGGGTAGCTCCTAGCTGAGCACTGCCCAGTGAGACTGGTGGAGGCCACAGAGAGAAGAATTGATCTGTTACATCCCATCAGGATGCCTGACCCATAAAATTCATGGGATATCATTAAACAATTATTCTTTTAAGTACTCAAGTACTGGGCTAGTTTGTTATACAATGATAGGAAAGCAAAACAGCATTAGTTATAAAATAAGATTAAATGAGTCTCAAATGATCACTTAAGAATAAAATATGCTAAGTAAAGTTCATGGAATTTGGGACTCACATTGCTACTTCTTCAGCAACCATGGTTGTTTCTTTCCTGAAGGTGGTGAGCTTGTGGGAGACCTGAGCTCCATAAACAAGAAAGCCTACTCTTTAAAAATGAACAAAATCGAAAATCTTTGGCTATCAAAGCATACATGAGCCAAATTGACAAGCTTTTATGGAATGTCTACATTTCTTGTGCTGCATTGTTTTGAGGGTTCAGAGACTAAATAAAGTAAAGAAATGATAGCAGATGCATCCAGTTGACTAAATACTTTCTTTCTAATGGGTACAAGTCTCCTACTGCTAAGTATCAGACAGCTTGGGGGTACAAAATGAACAATATAAACCCCTTCAATTGACTTTCATATTTGGTGGCCTGAGCTTCCCTGGTGGCTCAGATGGTAAAGCGTCTGTCTGCAATGCAGGAGACCCAGGTTTGATCCCTGGGTTAGGAAGATTCCCTGGAGAAGGAAATGGCAGCCCACTCCAGTACTCTTGCATGGAAAATTCCATAGTCGGAGGAGCCTGGAAGGCTACATTGCTTGGGGTTGCAAAGAGTCAGACTTGACTGAGCGGCTTCACTTTCACTTTCTTTATGGTGGCCAGGACATCTGCAAGTACTTCTATATTAAATATACTATTTGGTCCTTATAAGAACCCTGTGTGATTATCAGGGCAACCATTATTTCACAATTTGTTGTTCAGTTGCTAAGTCGTGTCCGACTCTTTGTGATTCCCACGGACTGTGGCCAGCCAGGCTCCTCTGTCCGTGGAATTCTCCAGGCCAGAATACTAAAGTGGGTTGCCATTCCTTTCCCCAGGGGATCTTCCCCACCCAGGGATCAACCTGGGTCTCCTGCATTGCAGGCGGATTCTTTACCAGCTGAGCCACTAGGATTGGATGATTACTAAATGTGGGGAGCTAGGCAGGTAGTCATCATTCTGTGAACCTCAGGCATTGCTTCCAATTTCTATTCCAAACTGAAAGAGAGCAAATGGAGTTTTTAGCAAAGTCCCTTAGAGTTTTCTCCTGAAAGTCAATATCTTAATAAAGGAAAAGGAAAAATGAGGTATAAGATCACTCATGTGAACACTGCACATAAGGGAGAGAGTAATCCTCCTGTAAAGTGTTAACTTTCACAGGAAACTCTTGTATCAGTTATAGAACCTGTAACCATTTGCGGGGGCAGAAACTATTATTCATCAATGTCACTGTCATCAAATGAAATGCAAGTGCCTGCAGAGACACAGTGTGGCCTAAGGAGGCTTGCAAAGAACCTGTAATTGGTGCCCTGCTGCTCAAAGGGGCGAGAAAGTCTATGCTGTTGGCAGGAGATTCCGGCTGCAGGATTTGTTCCTGATTCTCCTGGACCTGGAAATGTCAGACCCAGGCAGTCCTCTGCTCTCTTGTTCAGCAGCTTCCACGTTGTGTGACATGGACATGGTCCTCTGACATGGGCACCCAGCCCCGTACAAGAATGCTGTCAACTCCTACAAAGCTGGAGGGAGTTTCTTACTTAATCTGTGATCTTGGCTCCAGAGTGGCTAAACATAGACCCCTGTCCACCCAGCTCAGGAAGTTAGATCCATGCCTCTTCTGTCTTTCTGTTTTTGCCTTTCCTGGAATAGATCCCTGAGCTCACTCCAGCAAGACAGCACAAGCCAGTGGGCTGCACCCAGCTACCCTGTCAAACCCGTCAAAACCAGCCATGTGTGGCCACAGCAGGCCAGAGAAGGTTAGTGCTAAAATCTTGGACACCCTGCATTAGAAAACCCATATTTCAGGACAAAAGAACACAAAGTACTCTTTAATGATCCCTTCTGGTGAATTTTGATTTTTGCTTTATTTAACTACTATGCGTGCATGAGTGCATGCTTCAGTCGTGTCTGCTCTTTGTGGCCCTATAGACTGTAGCCCACCATGAGGATTATAAAATCTTTTTCTCATAAATTAAAAATCAGGCTAGCTTAACCAGCCTGGCTCACACCCATGACGTTCTTAGTCCTAAAAAGCCTTGGCTGCCAGGCTGAGGGTTTAGGTTGCCCTTAAGTTGCACCGATTACATCTGACTCAGGCTTCTTGTCCATTGTCCACGCTCTCACTGATTCATTCATTCACTCAGTGCATGATTTGAGGATTTACTCTGAGCCAGATGCTGTGCCTAGTCCTGATGACCTGAAGATTAATAAACTGGAATCCCTACCTGGAAAGGCATCCACAGTATGATGGGAAAATAAGCACACTTGTTGTGTTTGGTTGGCGGTGGGCGATATGTCCTCACAGCATTTCATCCATGTCAGATTTCCTCAGAGACCCTGGAGGGTGCGGGTGTGAGTCCACACCTCTTCTGGGCTGTGGGGCAGATCCTTCCTGCTTGGCCCGTCTCTTCCTGAGCCCTAAGGTTAAGAGCACAGTTCAATCATGAACGTGTCTTTAGGAAGAGCCAGCAGGCAGGCTGAGCATAAATCTTTGAGGGTTCATACCAGAGTTCAGCAAACCCCAGTGGAACCAGAGCTGCTCATGGTGAAGCTCCTTCCTGGGGCTCCAGTTCCTGCTGAAGTCTTGGCCTGCAGGGGGTGAGATGGGAAGGAGAGAGACCGAGGTGGGGAGAGGACAGTTGTTGAGTCTCTCGGTTGTGTCTGACTCTTTGCAACTCCATGGACTCTAGCCCACCAGGCTCCTCTGTCCATGGGATTTCCCAGGCAAGTAATACCGGAGTAGGTTGCCATTTCCTCCTTCAGGGAATCTTCCCTACCCAGGGACTGAACCTGTGCCTCTAGCATTGGCAGGCAGACTTTTTTTTTTTTAAAACCACTGAGCCATGGGAGGAGAAAACAGGGAGAGGAAAGCAAGGGAAGAAAAGGGAGACTAAGGCGGTGGAGAGGGAGAGATCGCCGTAGAGTCCCTGTGTGGCCTGGCTGAGTCCTCTAATGAAGTTATCGCTGCCACACTTATTTCCCAGTAGGCCCTGTTGCAGGTCTGTAATAACAATCTCTTTCATGTATAAATATTGTTTACTCATCACTTATAAATAGTGTTTATTAATGGAATAATCTGGGTAGAGAGACACTCCAGGGACAGGACTTCATCATGTAATAAGCACTGCATTATGCATGAAGGATTTATGAAGGTATCTACACAGCTTTAGTAAGAACACTGCAGAAATAAATATCTTCAAGCTGACACAGACTCACTAATTTGAGTAAGCATATTTTTTTTTAATGCCATTGCATTGGGGAAATCAAGATGATAAGCCCCCTTTAAGGGCTCACAGTCTATTAGTGAAATAGTCAAGTAAATGGGCCATTGTGCTTCAGGATGGCAAGTGCCAAGCCTGTAAGCCAGAGTGAGTCCTGGGGGGCACACAGGGAGGCTGAGATGTTTGAGCTGAGAAGAGAAGGCTCGTTGATCACCACCCAGGTAAACACTGTGAGGGGTCAGCATGTGCAATGGCCAGGAGACAGGGTCTGTCCTAGGTTTGTCAATGGAGTAGAATGGTGCCCAACCTTTTTAGCACCAGGGATCGATTTCACAGAAGACAGATTTCCAAAGACTGGGGTGGAGTGGTGATTTCGGGATGACTCAAGTGCATTACATTTATTGTGCACTTTATTTTTATTATTATTACATCAGCTCCATCTAGATCATCAGGCTTGAGATCTCAGAGGCTGGGGCCCCTGGAGTAGAGGGTGGATGGGGTGAGCAATAAGCCCAGAGCAATAAGGCCCAGTAGATACAGCTCTGCAGACTCATTTACCTTCCAGGAGCTCCTTTGCTGAAAGCTTTCTAAAAATTCCTTACACTTGGCAATTTTCCTTAAACCTACCTGATCCCTCTGCCTCCCTCTTCTTTCTTCCCTTCTTTCTTCTAATTTTTTTTATCCCATTTGTTCCAGAAAACTAACCCTAAAAGTGGCCCCTGCAAAGATTGGGGTAATGGATCCTTCAGTTAAAATGAAGAGTTTCAGTTACACTAAATTTTTTTCATGACTGAAGTGGTCATGTCTCTTCTGTGGGCTTCAGTTTCTCTGTGTGGAATCCATGGGAGGGAGGGCTTGATGAGTTCATTCTAACTGCCCTTTTCAGTTCAGTTCAGTCGCTCAGTCGTGTCCGACTCTTTGCGACCCCATGGACTGCAGCATACCAGGCCTCCTTCTTGTCCATCACCAACTCCCAGAGTTTACTCAAACCCGTGTCCATTGAGTCAGTGATCCCATCTAACCATCTCATCCTCTGTCATCCCCTTCTCCTCCCGCCTTCAATCTTTCCCAGCATCATAGACCTAAATATTTTTCATTTCTCTCTTTACAACTTAAATCTGTTAGAAAAGGATTTAGGTCTCAGAGTGTTGGCAGAGGGTTTGTTGAATACTTATTCAACTTGAGAGAAGGTGCATTTTGGTTTTCATAGTCTCCTTAAGAAGAGGGTGGGGCGGGGGAGGGAGAGGGTGGTGGGGGTGAGAGAGTGGTGGGGGGGAGGATGGAGGGAGAGGGAGAGGATGGTCCCTGACCCTGTTTTCTCCTGACCCAGGCTTCACGGCGCCCTTGCATGTCCAGGGCCCCATATCACAATATCCACGTCACAATATCTCCTCTCCAGCCTCAGTGCTGGAAACTAACCTCTGTAGCCTGCAGAATCAGGCTTTTCCCACACATTTTGTCTTTTTGAAGAAAATATTTCCATATAACTGTCTCCATATTCTTTTGGAATCTATAATTTTAGCCATTTATCATTGGGTTGGCCAAAAACTTTTTTTTTCCCCGTAAGATGTATTGAAAACCTGAACAAACTTTTTGTCTAGCCCAATAACTGCCTACTTTGCATCATGCTCTTGTTGACTCTGAATACACTATCTTGCTTATTCTCTACCATGTTATTCTTACCCTTATTCTGGACACAAAGAAAACAGTTCCTCAAAAAGGTGAGGTCAGAGAACTGTAAGGAAAGGATTGGGGATTTGATATCAAATTGTTTTGACTCCAGAGCCCCTGTTTTTCCATCTGAAGCATTCCCCACTCCACTCTACCCCAGCAGACACCAGAACCCCTGCCTCCTCCTTGCTTCTTAGAGAAAGCATGTCCTTTAACTGATGGAGAATGAAGCTCTCTGAAAGAAAGAGACAGAATCAAGTTTGAAGAACGTGCCAGAACCAGTTCAGAAGAGGTGCCAAGACTCTTCCTACCCAAGAAGTGACAAACAGCTGGTGCTCAGTCTCATGAGAATTCTGCAGTTCTCTGAAGCTTCTTAGTTATATGAAATAACTCGCAACTTCTTCATTGTAACTTCCTGGGGGCAAAGATTGAACTTCAGTGAAGCTTCTCCTTCTGTGACATGAACTCATGAATAAAAATGGGAATTAAATCACCTCTGGAGGATTAGGTGTGCTTTATGGCGTAAATCTGTTTTCTATGAAGTTCTTGAAGGCATACCATCAAATAAAAAAGCATCTGCCTGTCATAGCTTTTTCAACTTTTTAAGCTGAGTTAATGGTAAGCAGTAAGAATAATCTCATTTTTAGAAACAAAAAGACATTTTGTTTTAAATCCCAGCTTAACCATGTTTTCATTGTATAATCTTGTGGTTGTGCGTAGCATAAACAGTCTGAACCTTAGTTTCTTAAACTGTAAGATAGGAGCAATAATCACTACCTACCTCATAGAATTAGTCATCGAAATAGAAAAATGAGTATGAAATATCATATTGGAGGGAATTAATATTGATAATTTCAGGCAAGAATACTGGAATGTGTTGCCATTCCCTTCTCCAGGGGATCTTCCTGACCCAGGTGTTGAACCTGGGTCTCCTGCATTGCCAGCAGATTCTTTACTGTCTGAGCTACTAGGAAAGCCCTAATAGACTATACAAAACATTATAACTTTCTGAGTAAGTTAAGCCAGCAAAATAAATGAGAAGCAAAAAACCCTATCAAATGGCTATTCCACAGTACATGGTGGCTAGGATGGTGGGCACGCCACAATTGTTAGCCTTATTCTGTATTCCATAAATTGTCATCAAGTTATCACTCTGTGCCTGTTACTCAAAAACGAACCAGTTAACATGTCAAATATCTAAATACTGAAAGGCAGAAGAGAATTTGCATAGCCCAGCCCCCTTAATGCTACCCTGGTGGCTTAGAGTGAAAGAATTCGCCTGCAGTGTAGGAGACCTGGGTTCGATCCCTGGGTTGGGAAGATCCCCTGGAGAAGGGATGGGCTACCCACTCCTGTGTTCTGGGGCTTCCCTTGTGGCTCAGCTGGCGAAGAATCCTCCTGCAATGTGGGAGACCTGGGTTCGATCCCTGGGTTGGGAAGACCCCCTGGAGAAGGCAAAGGCTACCCACTCCAGTATTCCGGCCTGGAGAATTCCACGGACAGAGGGGCGTAGCAGGCTACAGTCCATGGGATCGCTAAGAGTGGGACACAACTGAGCGAATTTCACTTCACTTAACCCCCCTCATACTAGTTACTTCCTGACACTTTGCTCAAGACTGATAATAATTTATCAGTCAGTACCTTTTGAAAGGGGGAAGAAGAGGATGAGATGGTTAGATAGCATCATCAACTCAATGGACAAGAACCTGCACAAACTCCGGGAGATAGTGGAGGACAGGGGAACCTGGTATGCTATAGTCCATAGGATTGCAAAGAGTTGGACACTGGTGACTGAACAGCAACAACCCTCTGAAAGCAGTCATTGAGATAGCAGTTAAGCCTCTTGTTTGTACCAGTTTCTGCCTGGATATCTTTGTCATCTTCAGGAATCTCATGGGAGACCTTGCCATATGTTTGGCTGTTGATCAGACCCACATAGCTGCTCTCGTTCCCTAATCTATTTATGTGACTTGTCATGAGTGGTCCTGCAATGGCTTCCAGTGGTTGTTGTTTTACCTTCTAGTGAGAGAACGTGAAAGTCGCTCAGTTGTATCTGACTCTTTGTGACCCCATGACTGAATTCTCCAGGTCAGAATACTGGAGTGGGTAGCCTTTGCCTTGTCCAGGGGATCTTCCCAACCCAGGGATCCAACCCAGGTCTCCCGCATTGCAAGGCAGATTCTTTACCAGCTGAGCCACAAGGGAAGCCCTGTTTTATCTTCAAGATGCTCACAAACCGTCTCTTTAACAACCTGTAGAACCTTGAGCTAATATCAAATGATAAAGATACACTTGCACCCTAAACTTGCTCCTTTTTCAACCTCTTGATGGTATTTGACCATTTAATTGGTATCAAAGGATAATCTCAGAGGCTGTAACTCAGTCTCTCAATCATATCTGACTCTTTGCAACCCCATGGACTGTAGCCCACCAGGCTCCTCCTGTCCATTGAATTTCCCAGGCAAGAATACTGGAGTGGGTTGCCATTTCCTACTCCAAGGGATCTTCCCAGCCCAGGGATTGAACCCACATCTCTCTGTTACCTGCACTGGCAGGCAGATTTTTCACACTGTGCCACCTGGGAAGTCCCCAATCTCAGACGAGGTATCTGCAAAATGTTACTCATCTTCTCTCTGTCCATTTCTTGAAAGCTTCAGAAATAACCGTTTAGCTGTTCCATTTACCATTTCTCACTGTATCGTGGGAAACCTGAGATCCTTCAAGGTACTCAGGAGCTGTGGCATAATATAAAATACATTTGGTCTTTATCCCTGGTTCCTAACACAGAGATTCAAAAGCCCTTGTGATTTCCTGAATGAAAGGAATGGTTTTGTTATTCATAATAAACCCCTTTTAGAGATCATCATAATGAGTGAAGTCAGCCAGACACAGAGAGACAAACATCATATGATATCACTTATACATGGAATCTAAAAGAAAAGATGCAAATGAACTTATTTACAAAACAGAAATAGATCCACAGACATTGAAAACAAACTACAGTTACCAAAAGGGGAAGGGTGGGGGCAGGGATAAATTAGGAGACTGGAGTTAACATATATACTCTATTATATATAAAAATAGATAACCAACAAGGACCTACTGTACAGCACAGGAAACTATACCCAATATTTTGTAATAACCTAAAGGGAAAAGAATCTGAAAATGTACATATATGTGTGTATATATATAAGTACGTGCATATGTGTATGTGTATATATATATATGTATATGTACATTTATATACATGAATCAGTGTGCTATACACCTGAAATGAAGACAACATTATAAGTCAACTATAAAAAATAAAGCTAATAGTTTTTTTAAAAAGTAGTAAACCTCTTTTGATCATATGTGAGTTTATGCTAGTGAGGTGATTTTAGGGTGGGGCTCCTAGATAGCCTCAAGATGTGGTTGGTCACCAGAAGGACTAAATGACTAGAGGGTTGGAACTTTCAGCACCTCCCATTGAAGGGGAAGGGGTAGGGGACGGTGGCTAGTGATTAAGCCGATAAACACAGTGAGGTCTGGTGAAGTTCAGAATTGGGAAACATACCCATGTGCTGGGGGGGGGGGGGGTGGCACACCCAACTCCATGGGGACAGAAGCACCTATGCCTGGGGCTCTTCTAGATCTCATCCTCTACACCACTTCATCAAAGGCTCATTTGTATCCTTTATAATATAGACCAGAAAGCTTAAGTAAGACTTCCCTTGTGGGTCAGATGGTAAAGAATCCTCCTGCAATGTGGGAGACCTGGGTTCAATCCTTGGCCTGGGAAGATCCCCTGGAGAAGGGAATGGCTACTCACTCCAGTATTCTTGCCTGGAAAATTCTATGGACAGAGGAACCTGGTGAGCTACAATTCATGGGGTTGAAAGAGCCAGACATGACTGGGTGACTAATACTTTCGTACTTAAGTAGAGGGTCTTTCTGAGTACTGTGATCTATTATAGAAAATTATCAGATATGAGGAGGGGGTCATGAAGACTGCCAATTTGTAGCCAAGTTTCAGAAGTGTGGGTAACCTATGGATCTATTTCTTGGGATTGACATCTGAAGTCAGGCAGTCTTGTGGAACGAGTCTAACTTGTCAGGTGTGTACTGACTTCCCAGGATTTAATGTAAGAGTACAGTTGGCTTGTGTAAGATACACAAGATATAGTTGGTGTCCACAGAAAATTGGTAGTTGGTGTTAGAAAATTACCCCTGGTGTCACCAAAGTCCCACCCACCTGTGATCGCACATCCTCCATATTCATTTCTCTGGCTCCCGAATCACCTAACGTTCCTTTTCCTTGACTGAAAAAGGCAGTTGCAAAATAGAAGTCAAGTTTTCTACTTCGCCTGGGCTTCCCTGATGGTTCAGATACTAAAGAATCTGCCTGCAACGCAGGACACCTGGGTTTGACCCCTGTGTTGGGCAGATTCCCTCGGAGAAGGAAGCGGTTACCCACTCCAGTATTCTGGCCTGGAGAATTTCATGGGCAGAGGAGCCTCACAGGCCACAGTCCATGGGGTCGCAAAGAGTTGGACACGACTGAGTGACTTTCACTTTCACTCTTCTACTTTGCATACATGATTCAACAATATCAGCTGTCACTACCAAACAATGGCTCTGCCCCAAATTTGACTGCTTTCTTGCTGCTAATGTAAAGCACAAAGTCTTATGGGAAATCCTTCATCATTTTTGGAAGCATTCCTCCTATTCTCGGAGGTTCTGTGTTCTGGATTCTGTTCTTGCAGATTTTTGTTTAGTTCTCAGATCTGTCTCATACTATGAACCTCCTATCCCCCATTCCCTAATAACATTTAGGGAATGTTATTCCCTAAACTCCTTTTAAAAGGAAGTGGAACTCAGACTTGCATACTCGTCTCACACAGCAATAGACTTAATGACATCTGAAGCTCAGGTGAAGAGGAAGCTGAGAGATTCATCTAGTTTTAATATGAAATTCAATGAATTGCCATTTACAGTTTGAACTAAAAATTTCATTAAAAGAGGAAAGCATTATGTAATGGCCCCAGTGTATCAGGGTTTCTTTTATTAAAGTAGAGGAGCTTAAAAGTCAAGGGCTATACACCGAAAGGAAACATATTCACAAAAACAGCCCCTGGATGTGTTCCTGGGCCAGCATACATCATGATAAAAATTGTGGCTGTCAAGTGAAAAGTCCTTAATGAAAGAACCCTATCTCTCAGCTCTTGTCATCACAATCTTTCCATTTTGATGCATTTTCATTGCCAGCATGTCTCCTGATCTAGTCTAATAAATAGGTTTCTCTCCTATCAGCTTTGTAATCAGGTTCCTTTGGACAGGAGGCAGAAGCAGGGTTTGTGCCTCAAAGATCTCCTTTCTTTAAAATATTTCCATTTCTATAATCTCCTAATTCCTCACTCAACCACTCACTCATCCACCAATTTCTTAATTAAGGATGTAGTAAATTTCTACTGAATTCCAGACACTGACCAATGTGAATACAACAAGGAATGAGTGTCCTTCTCTCAAGTAATTGGCATAATTTGGGAGAAGGCGGACAGACCAATCCTGATGTACAATGCAGGGCTATAAGTACCATGCTAGGATGGACAAGGTGCTCAAGAAGCCCAGAATAAGGACCACCCAAGTGTCTGTATAAGCCAGGAAGCCATCTCAACTTAGGGTCTCCAAGAGTAAGGAGTCCTAGGGCTTGTGAATGGCATTAGAGGCAAAGGAAAAAACATGTGCAAAGGTACAATTTTGTGGGCATGCATGACAGGTATGGGAGTCATGAGAAACTGAAAGATAAGGTATATAGGATACAATAAATGAATCATTAGAATAGATGTAATGAAAAGTAATGCTCAAAATTCTCCAAGCGAGGCTTCAATAGTACATGAACCAAGAACTTACAGATGTTCAAGCTGGATTTAGAAAAGACAGAGAAACCAGAGATCAAATTGCCAACATCTGTTGGATCATAGAAAAAGCAAGAGAGTTCCAGAAAAACATCTACTTCTGCTTTATTGGCTACACCAAAGCTTTTGACTGTGTGGGTCACAAGAAACTGTGGAAAATTCTTGAAGAGATGAGAATACCAGACCACCTTACCTGCCTCCTGAGAAATCTGTATGCAGATCAGGAAGCAACAGTTAGAACTGCACATGGAACAACAGATTGGTTCCAAATTGGAAAGGAGTACGTCACCCTGGGTGTATATTTTCACCCTACTTATTTAACTTATATGCAGAGTACATCATGCGACATGCCGGACTGGATGAAGCACAAGCTGGAGTCAAGACTGCCAAGAGAAATATCAATAACCTCAGATATGCACATGACACCACCTTTATGGCAGAAAATGAAGAGGAACTAAAGAACCTCTTGATGAAAGTGAAAGAGGAGAGTGAAAAAGCTGGCCGGAAGCTCAGCATTCAAAAAAGGAAGATTGTGGCATCTGGTCCCATCACTTCATGGCAAATAGATGGGGAAACAATGGAAAGAGTGTCAGACTTTATTTTCTTGGGCTCCAAGACCACTGCAGACGGTGACTGTAGTTATGAAATTAAAAGACGCTTGCTCCTTGGAAGAAAAGCTATGACCAACCTAGATAGCATATTAAAAAGCAGAGACATTACTTTGCCAACAAAGGTCTGTCTAGTCAAAGCTATGGTTTTTCCAGTAGTCATGTATGGATGTGAGAGTTGGACTATAAAGAAAGCTGAGTGCTGAAGAACTGATGCTTTTGAACTGTGATGTTGGAGAAGACTCTTGAGAGTCCCTTGGACTGCAAGGAGATTCAACCTGTCAATCCTAAAGGAAATCAGTTCTGAATATTCATTGGAAGGACTGAGGCTAAGCTGAAACTCCAATACTTTGGCCACCTGATGTGAAGAACTGACTCATTGGAAAAGACCCTGATGCTGGGAACAACTGAAGGCAGGAGGAGAAGGGGACAACAGAGGATGAGATGGTTGGATGGCATCACCGACTTGATAAGCATGAGTTTGAGCAAGCTCTGGGAGTTGGTGATGGACAGGGAAACCTGGTGTGCCACAGTCCATGGGGTTGGAAAGAGTCAGACACAACTGAGTGACTGAGCTGAACTGAGTGGAAAAGACTGACAATATCCATTGTGGGCAAGGACATAACAAAAGCAGATCTCTCTTATATTGCTGGCTGAAATGTAAAATGCTAGAGCTACCTTGAAAAGCAGCTTCATGGTTTTTTAAAAAAATTGAATTCACACATGCAATCTGATGCAGCAATTCCAATCCTAGATATCTACCCCAAAGGAATGAAAACATGTCCACCCAAAGATTTTTGTACACATATTCATAACATGTTTCATAAGAGAGTGATAAACTCGAATTGATAAACTGAATATGGTATTCCCACATGATGAAAGGCTATTTGGAAATATAAAATGACAAACTGCTCATACATGCTATAAGTGGATAAACTTCAAAAGCATTCTGGCAAGTGAAAGACAATAAATAGTACAAATGATATACAATCACACATACTGCAAAATTCCTATGAATTTTGCCAAAAATGGGCAAATTTACAGAGGCAGAATGCAGGGCTATGGTTGCGAGAGCAAAGTAACACACAGAAGGACTTAAGGTTGATTTTCAAGCTCTAAGTCCTCTGGGAAGGCTGCCCCTCCCCAATCTGCAACTCATTCTGAGATCTCAAGAGGGGTCGGCTATGTATTAGTTTCCTTCAGCTGCTGTCACAAAATATCACAAATTTAGTGGCTTAAAGTAATACCCATTTATTTTTCTCACAGTTGGAACCAGAAGGTTGAAATGAATCTGAAAGTCATCTCCAGGGCTGGATCCCTTGGAAGCTCTGGAAGAGATCCTGTGTCCTTGCTTTCCCCAGTATTAGGAAGTTGCCTGCATACTTCAGCTTGTGAAAGACAGGCTTCCTTGGATCATATCATCTACCTTTCCTTCCTTTGCTTCTACTGTCACACTGCCATCTTCCTCTACTGTTGTAAAATCTCCTCCCTTATCTCTCTTAAAATGACACTTGTGATTACATTGGGCCCACCTGGATAATCCAGGGTAATCTCCCTATCTCAAAATCCTTAACTTAATCACATCTGCTACGTTTCTTTTTTCATATAAGGTAACGTGCACAGTTTCCAAATTTAGGATCTGAATATTTTTGGGGACCATTTTTCAGCCAACCACATGTTGGTGTTGTTCCCACGAGGACTTTAGGGAGCTCACACATCTCTGTAAGCTTACCATCATCCACTAATTGTCACACTATGATAGGATTAACTGCCAAAGAGGATTCATAGGATGGAAAATGACAAGGGTACACATCTATGGTACCATTGGTCTGTATAGTCAAAGCTATGATTTTTCCAGTAATGTATAGATGTGAGATTTGGATCATAAAGAAAGCTGAGTGCTAAAGAATTGATGCTTTTAAACTGTGGTGTTGAAGAAAACTCTTAAGTCCCTTGGACTGCAGAGAGATGAAACCAGTCAATCCTAAAGAAAGTCACTCCTGAATATCCATTGGAAGACTGAGGCTGAGGCTGAAGCTCCAATACTTTGGACACCTGATGCAAAGAACAACTCCTTGGAAAAGACCCTGGTGCTGGGAAAGATTGAAGTCAGGAGGAGAAGGGGATGATAGAGGATGAGATGGTTGGATGGCATCACCAATTTGATGGACATGAGTCTGAGCGAACTCTGGGAGTTGGTGATGGACAGGGAAGCCTGGTGTGCTACAGTCCATGGGATCACAAAGAATCAGACATGACTGAGCAACTGAAAAGAACTGATTGCATCTGTAGATTACTGCAGGAAGTGGATGCACTAGAGCAATGCTATTAAGGTAACAACATGCCCCACAGTCAGAAGCTGCCTCTGGAGAAGGCAAGAATAAACTTCAATTGCCCTATTTCTGTAGAGCCACACCAAAGGTGCTCACTCTCAGATCAGGAACCACTGATGAGAGCACGATGTCCTTGAAACATGGGAGCCCAAAGTGTGGTCTTGGCCTCAGCCTGGTAGGCATATTTTTGCTATTTCACCAGCCCTAAAATCAGAGACCCCTGGCAAGGGTGGTCACACCAAAACCAGCTGCACACTCTCTATTTTGCTATTATCAATAAGCAATGCTAATAAGCCAGTTAGAGCTGTTCCAAGATCATCTTGGACCCATGCTTACAGGGGACACAATTAATTCATACAAGCTACATAGTGTGAAGGAAATAATAAACATCTCAGGCTAATTCCAGACCTACTATACTGAATCCTCAAATCACAGTCACCTGCTTCTATGTGCAAAAGTCATAGGCAGCCTTCAAGATAAATCCCCAGATGAACTCTGGTGTTAATATGGATTACCCATCTTCCCCTACAAGGTCATCCAGAAGTAATACAAAATGACTGCCCACCCAGAGGAGAAGGTTAAGCCACCAGATCATTCTACAGATTATGATCCCACATGGTTTGCATGTTCAGTAATCTAATTCAATTTCTCACCCTTTCCTAAACTCCCCCCAAATTTTCTCTGCCCTCCGAGAATTCACTGTCATCAGTAAATTCACCTATATGCTAAATATCTCTCAGGACTACTCACTCTCTTATTGTACCTGAAATCTGGATATATCCAAAGGATTTTATGCTTACCCTCTCAAGTGGGTGCTGTTTTTTCTCTTATGTCCATGTCCCACCAAGGAGGTGGGTGGATATGTTCTTTTCATTGCCACTTTGGAAAAAAATCTAGCTTCTTGTAAGCATTTTCCACCTTACCCCAGTTACAGTGTTCTTCCTTTGCTAGCTTCTATTTCTTGCTTCTACTTACTTTCTATTTCTCCCCTTCCTATCCCTTGCCTGCTCATCTGCACAAGCTCCAGTCCCACATTCTTTCAAAATCTCATGCCTTCAATTTCCTATTTGATGTTTCTGCTTAGGTTCAGGTTGGGCATCTCAAACTTAATTTGCCTAAACAGAACACTTGCTAGCTCTCCCTCTCACTGTTTCTCCCTGAGATTTCCCCATCTCGGGAAGTGCTATCACCATTTAACCAATTCCTTGGGCTAAAATCCCTGGAATCACCCTTGATTTCTATTCCTTACCTCCCACTGTTGCATTTATTTCCAAATACATCCCGTAAACACTGACTTCTTTCAGTGCTGCCTCTTAAGTCCTATCCATCATCCTCTCTTGTCTATGTTTCTGCAGTGACCTTCTAACAATCTTATTAGAGTGGCTCCCTTCTTGACCTCTGAGAATCAATTCTGCACATCCTTGGCAAAATTATTCTTCTAAAATTGAAATCAGATCATGCAATCTCTGCTCAAAATCCTCCCATGGACTCACATTACACTCAGAATAAAATCCAAATACATTTCTAAGGCCTACTAGTCACAATATGACCCCAAACTTGTCTAAGCTTACCAGGTTCATCTCTTGACACTTTTCCAGCACTCACTCCATTAGTCTCCTGGCTGCACCTTAAATATATCATGTATGTTCCTGGAACCTTAGAATTTTTTTGTTCTCTCTTCATAGGATGCTGTTCCTCCAGAGGTTTGAATGACTGAATCTCTCATTTCATCCAGATTTCTATTCACTTATCTGCTTGGAGAAGGCTTCCTCAATCTTCCCATGGAAAAGAGCTTGCCACCAACAATCTTAATGTATTTTCTTCATAGCACCTATCAAGATTTTATTTATTACATATGCATTTGCATACTTGATTTTTTGCATGTGTATATTGTTTCCTTCTCTAGAATGTAAGTTCTACCTTCAGTACCCAGAAAACTTCCTGGTAGATGCTCAATCAACATCTGTCAGAGGAAACATAATAATATGAGTATTTGAGAGTTTTCTGTATATGTGGATAACAATCAAATGCTAGAGATTATAAAACATGGAACATATTTTCCTAGACTGAGGTGTTTTTTTCACATTGATCATGGCATAGTTTGAAATGCAGACATTCTGAATTTTAATTTGATTATATTATCCATCTTTGCCACCAAGGAGTTTGTTCTTTTAGTGTTTAGCAATCCTTCTGGGCTACACTGTGTATTTAGACTATGCTAAAGTCTTTGACTGTGTGGATCACAACAAACTGTGGAAAATTCTTGAAGAAATGGGAATACCAGACCACCTTGCCTGCCTCCTGAGAAATCTGCATGCAGGACAAGAAGCAATAGAACTGGACAAGGAACAATGGACGGGTTCCAAACTGGGAAAGGAGTACATCATGGCTATATATTGCCACCCTGCTTATTTAACTTATATGCGGAGTACATCATGCAAAATGCTGGGCTGGATGAAGCACAAGCTGGAATCAAGATTTCCAGGAGAAATATCAATAACCTCAGATACGCAGATGACACCACCCTTATGGCAGAAAGCAAAGAGGAACTGAAGAGCCTCTTGATAAAAGTGAAAGAGGAGAGTGAAAAAGCTGGCTTGAAATGCAGCATTCAGAAAAGGAAGATCATGGCATCCGGCCCCATAACTTCATGGCAAATAGATGGGGAAACAATGGAAACAGTGACAGACTTTATTTTCTTGGGCTCCAAAATCACTGAAGAGGGTGACTGCAGTCATCAAATTAAAAGATGCTTGCCAAAAAATAATAAATAAATAAAAGATGCTTGCTCCTTAGAAGGAAAGCTATGACAAACCTAAACAGCATATTATAAAGCAGAGACATTACTTTGCCGACAAAGATCTGAATAGCCAAAGCTATGGTTTTTCCAGTAGTCATGTATGGATGTGAGAGTTGGACCATAAAGATGGCTGAGCGCCAAAGAATTGATGTTTTTGAGCTGTGGTGTTGGAGAAGACTCTTGAGAGTCCTTTGGACTGCAAGATGAAACCAGTCAATCCTAAAGGAAATCAGTCCTGAATATTTATCAGAAGGACTGATGCTAAAGCTGAAGCTCCAATACTTTGGTCACCTGATGTGAAGAGCCAATTTATTAGAAAATACCCTGATGCTGGGAAAGATTGAAGGCAGGAGGAGAAGGGGACAACAGAGAATGAGACGGTTGGATGGCATCACTGACTCAATGGACATGAGTCTGAGCAAATTCCAGGAGATGGTGAAGGACACAGAAGCCTGGGGTTGGAAAGAGTCGGACACAACTGAGCAACTGAGCAACAGCAACAGCAGTCCTTTCCTTTATTAGGAATACCTTGCAATTTGGGTTTATATTTTAGAAGGGTCACCCTGGGTGCTGCACCTATTTCTTCTAGTCTGAGTATATATAGAACAGAACTAGTGCTGGGTCACAGGAAAGTGTTTTTATTGCTTCCAGCATATCAGAACCAGCGGTTGGTATGTGGCCCTCACATATGCAGCACACACGCGCGAAGGTCAGATGCAGCGGAGTATATTATAATAACAGCTAAAATTGGTTGGGTATTATCCTGTCCTGGCCAGTACCTAGATTTCATCAATAATCTTCACATCAACTTTATCTGATGGATATTCTTATCACCACTATTCTAAGTGTGAAGAAACTATGGGTGAGAGAAGTTAAGTGACTAGTCAGTGTTGTGTGGTAAGAAGCTGAGAAGTGAGTCTGGCTACAGGCTGATAAAATCTAAGCTCTTAAACACCAAACCAAGATAGTGCTTTTGCAGGGCTCAGGAGCTCATGTCTTGACCTAGACATTTATCATGGGTAAGTCACTTCCTATTTCTCAGTTAGTTTTCTTATTTAGAAAATGGAAATATCGAACTCTGTTGTAAATCACAAGGTTTTTATGAGGATTGAACCAAAATGATATGATGTACATTGTTGGACTTGAAAACTTAAAACACGCTGGATAAATGTTAGGTGATTTCTATTATGACAAGGGCACCAAATATCCTTGAACAACATGGGGACTGTGGGCACTGACTCCCATGCCCAAAGTCGAAAATTTATGTGCTACTCTCTCTGCCTCAAAAACAAAGGAATTGATAAACGACTCACCCAAGGATGAGAAGCAGAAGCAATTTGGATAGAATCAGCACTGAAACTCTAGTTCTTTTGATTCCACGTAATGGAATGACGCATAGAACACAAACTTCTCACATTTAGTTAATGATCTGTAAAATGAAAATATAAATAGTTTTTATTGAAAAAAAATCTCATGTAAGTGGACCCACACTGTTCAAACCAGCGATGTGCTGGAGTCAGCTGCATAACTACACAGTAAGGTGGCTAAATTATAACAAAAACACTAAAACGTACTGTTGTCTGAATCAAATGTGTTACCCTGGAGGCTTATGCACTCATCCAATGATCCTACTTGTCTTTAGTAAATGTGTCCTTTTGAGTATGAGTGATCAGGAGGTAGATTGTAAGCCATACATTGATTTATGTTAAGATTTAACAAACAGTTGAATGTTATTTAGAGTCAAGTCTGACGATCAATTGAGGAAAAGCTAGCAGGAAGAAATAAATAACTTAAACAATGAAGCTACTTTTCTTGTGTGGCTTTTAAATAGGCTCCAAAGCATTTCTCTAAATGAAACACAAATACTGAGTCACAGAGGAAGTGTCAAAATGAGTTCATCGCCTACCTTCCTCCCCTAGAGCTTAGCTTCTGTGTCTGCATATCCCAGTGTCATGGGCCATTTAGTTCAACTTCCTTTCATGGCAGAAATCTCCTGGACACAGCCAGCCATCCAAGCCTCCCAGGCGTGTCTCCACCTTGGTGAACAAGTCATCTCAAAAAACAGTCTGCTTCATTGTGGGACAGGCTTGGACGGCTAGAGAAGGCTCCCTTTTCTTGATGCGAATATTTGTATCCTTGCAAGTTCCACAAATGCATTGAGGGAACAGAAATATCTTTTGGGAGTTCGAACTGTATAGAATTGAAATGGTGGATTTTGATGTGGATTCAAATCCCAACTCTCTCATTTTCTCTAGTTGACCTTGGGCAGTTTGTTACTCTTCTATAAGCCTTAGTTTCTACATCACCTCATGGAGGTGATGACAGAACCTGGTTTATCAGGTGGTTATAAGCCTTCAAGGGCTTCCCTCAAGGCTCAGTGATAAAGAAATCTGCCTGCAATGCAGGAACCTCAGGAGACGTGGGCTTGATCCCTTTGTCAGGAAGATCCCCTGGAGAAGGGAATGGCAACCCACTCCAGTATTCTTGCCTGGAGAATCCCAAGGACAGAGGAGCCTGGTGGGGTTGCAAAGTCCAAGGGGGCACAAAGAAATGGACATGACTGAAGTGACTTAGCACTCACATAAGTCTTCAAGGAGAGATTGTATAACCAGTCCTGTGCTTAGTCGTGTCCGACTCTCTGCGACCCCGTGGACTGTAGCCCGCCAGGCTCCTCTGTCCATGGGATTCTCCAGGCAAGAATACTAGAGTGGGTTGCCATTTCCTCCTCCAGGGGATCTTCCCAACACAGGGATCAAACCCGCATCTCCTGCATTGCAGGTGGATTCTTTACCACTGAGGTATCAGGGAAGACCCATCCAAGTTCATGGACTCTTTCAGTTCTAAGTGGTATCTAGTTTTGATCATCTGTTTGGCACTGGAAGAACACAGCCTGTTACCCTCTGCCCCGTAGGACTGGGTGTAGGGACATGGTCCTGGCTCAACAGCGATGTTCCACACTTCTGTGTTTCCCCGTCTTTAGGAACCCTTTGCTGCCCTCTGCTGGAAAATTGCCATAATAACTATCAAAATCTGTGGGACAATGAGCAACCTGCCCTTTTCAAGGGACTGCCCTTGTTGTAAAGTGCTTGAGGCATCATGTCCAGCCTGCAGCAACCTCCTGTGTATGTTAACAACTTTTATTTGTTCTACTTCTGTGCCTCTCAGTTGCGGGCTTTGAACTAGAAGGACTGTCTTTCCGTGGTCAGCTCAGTCAGTGCCTTTGTTGCAGATGGCCAAAGAGGCTTTCTGTCCATCTCAGAAAGGTAAGAATTGTTGGGAAGAACAAGCCAGAGTAATCATTTTGGCTTGCAGTGTTTGTTTTAAATGAATAGAGGAAGAGCGATTTTTGCCTTCGTTACCCCTTCGGATCTGAAAATAAGGAATATATCGACCTTAAACATTAAGTTATTGAAAAAGGAACAATAAGAGCACAGAAACATGAAACGGAAAATGCTTTGGGAAGATCTTACCTAAATTGTAATGGGTTGTCAAGGGAAACTAATGGACCTGAATTATCAGATAATAGAGGCATTTTCTTTCAGTCGCACCTGTTGAAAACACATTGTATGTCAGGAGCAATTTTAAGTGCTCTTCATACAAAGTATGCATTATCTTATTTGTGATTCATAATTCTTTCCTCCTCAGGTTTTCTCCTCCTCCATAAATGATCAGCTTATCCAATAAACAGGAACTCGGGGGTCATCTCAGAATGACCTCTTTCCCATTACCCTGATTGCTTCCCAGGTGGCGGTAGTGGTAAAGAACCTGCCTGCCAATGCAGGAGACTTAAGACATGCAGGTTTGATCCCTGGGTTGGGAAGATTCCCTGGAGAAGGAAATGGCAACCCACTCCAGTATTTTTGTCTGGAGAATCCCATGGACAGAGGGGCTTGATGGGCTACAGCCTATGGGGTCGCACAGAGTTGGACACAACTGAAGCGACTTAGCACAACACAGCTTGTACCCAGATTAATCTTTCTTCAAGCCCTTGTCCATCCTCTACCCAAAATATATGACACATGCATGCCTTTATCTTCTTCACCAATGCCAACTTCCTGGCTCAGGCCCCCGTCTTCTCTCGCTAATCTGGTTTGATTTGCCTCCCAGCTTATCTTTTGACTTCTACTCTTACTTCTTTACAGTCCATACTCCAGACAGAAGCTAGGTTATTTTTAAAAAATGTGCTCAGTCTTACCTGATGCTTCCAATAACACTGCACTTAGAACAAAATCTAAATGCTTCCAGATCTACCAGGACCTGCATGATCTGACTCTGATCCTCCTCTCAACTCACCTCTTAACTCTGCTTGACTACCCTCTTCAATTCTCTGCCACTTCAAAGAAATAGCCAGTCCCAGGGCCTTAGTCTTCACCATTCTTACTTCAAGGATCTCTCTTCGCTTAGCAGTTTCTTCTCCTGTTTAAGGTTCAATGTCATCTCCTTAGAAAGACTTTTTCCGATTGCCCTGTAAGTCCCCCTATATGTGAGCACAGTCTCTTGCTCATGTTTGATGCTTTGCAACCCTATGGACTAACCTGCCAGGCTTCTCTGTCCATGGGATTTCCCAGGCAAGAATACTGGAGTAGGTTGCCGTTTCCTTCTCCAGGGGATCTTCCTGACCCAGTGATCAAACCCATGTCTCCTGCTTGGCAGATGGATTCTTTACCACTGAGCCACCCAGGAAACCCTAAGTCTTCCTATACTTTCTATCAAAACAAACACCTTGTTTATTTCGTTCAGAGTGCTAATCATAATCTGCAATTATTTATATCGTTTGTTAACTTTTTATTTTGTGTCTTTCCCTCTGGAATGTAATCTCCAATAAGCAGGAATCTTATGTGTGTATCTAGGTTTCTAGCACGATACCTGGTACAAAGGATGCACCTCATGTGTATTTGTAGAATGAATAAACGGATATTTCTTTATAACTTTATTGTAACACACATATCATGTTTCCAATTTTGCAAATGAGAAATTTACCTTCACTGAGACTAGTAAGTGAAGGGCTGGGAAGCAAACACAGATAAATCCGACTTTTCAACCTGAGCTTTTATCTATTATTTTGTCCTGCATAGATAAATATTTTTTGTTTGTTTTGGGGTGTGTGTGTGTGTGTGTTAGTGCTATGTGTTTTGGAGATAGTTACCTGGTATAAAAAAACTAGTATACCACAACTGTCAACTCTAGAACCATCCAGCATTTATTCTACAGAAATGAACTAAGTAGAACTAAAATGCAGATCAAATAAAATAAAATGACAAAAATCAGCACAACCTTGTAAATCAACACTTCAATAAAAATAATAAAATAAATAAAATAAAATAATATAAAGGCTAAGAATGAACTTCATATGGGGATTTCCCTGGTGGCTCAGATGGTAAAGAATCTGTCTGCAATGAAGGATATCCTGGGTTCAATCCTTGGGTTGGGAAGAACCCCTGGAGAAGAGAATGGCAGCCCACTCCAGTATTTTTGCCTGGAGAATTCTATGGACAGAGGACCTGGTGGGCTACAGTCCATGGGGTCACAAAGAATTGGACACAACTGAGCAACTAACTCTCTCAAACTTTATATATTTACCTCTGGAGGGAATCAGACTATGATATTTTTCATCCTGGAGGCAGTTTTCCAGAGTCTAATTTTCATGAACAGTAACTTCAGAGTCATTTTGATTTATTCACCTCTTTCTAGCACACTTGTTTCTATATAGGTTTTGTTGTTGTTTGATGGGTTGCTTTGCCTTGATAAGTAGCTTTCTATTTCACCTATATATTATTTTATTTCAAAAAGCAAGCTTTCCTTTGTGCATGTGTCCCTTCATCTACTGAAGAGTGAAGCCTGGGGCATGTGCTCCGTGTCTGTCTGTTCCGTGCAAGACACTCAGCTCTTCCTGAAAGTGTGGTTGTAGCTGGTGCTCTCTCTATTGAACCTGCTGTGCTGGTGGGCTATCCCAGGCTCTCCTCCCCAGAACAAAAGAGGCCCCAGATGATACAAGCTTTCTTCCTTGTGTATAAGTTCAAAGTTGTTTCCTAAATATGTCAATACAAAATTCGATATTATGCCTGTTATCTTGGTTTCCCTTGTGGCTCAGCTGGTAAAGAATCTGCCTGCAAGGAGGGAGACCTGAGCTCGATTCCTGGGTCGGGAAGATCCCCTGGAGAAGGGAAAGGCTACCTAGCTCTGGTATTCTGGCCTGGAGAATTCCATGGACTGTATAGTCCACGGGGTCGCAAAGAATCAGACATGACTGAGCGAATTTCGCTTTTACTGTGATCTTAAGGACTCTGGGGAGGAGTTGAATGATAATGTCCCTTGGTTGCCTGTGCTACCTGACAAGGAGCCAGAATCACCACCAGCTCTGCCAGCAGTAAGGAAGAAAGCAATTCTGATAAATTCAGATGGAGCAATTCTGATAAATTCAAATTCTATGGTCAAATTAAAGCTCCAGATATGTATTTGTACTTATTCAGGGCACATACTTTCTGAATCATCAGAGGGAGGCCTTGGATGGGGAATTTGAATATGAATTAATCTGTAGCAGGAAGATGAATATCAGAATCTACTCCTTATGAGTGATGCCTACCTTTCAGTTAACATTTAGGAGATTGTATACAGCTCTGAGTAAAGATTATGCTGAATGCAGAGGTGGGAAGGAACTTGTTTTAGGGCAGATTTCCATGAAGTGCCTTTTTCACATTAAAAAAATTAACAATAATTCCATAATATAAAATATTCAGTCAACATTCCATTTTCTTTTGGTCAGTATGCTGTGTACTATTGAAGGAGGAAACAGAACAGGCTCCATCTTGAAAGCAGGACTCCATCTTGGGCCAGACTGTGGACTTTGAACTATATGCCCAGTATCTATGGAAACGACATATCAACTGGAAAACCAGGCCCCCATTGCCTAAAAGAATACCCTAATAATCTGTGTAACTGAATAGAATCATACATTCTATTATGCTTATTGGGGTATGACCACAGGCCTATTGAAAATTGTCCACTGTTAACTACCTAGTTGCTTAAGGCATATGAATCACGGATTAACTTTGATTGTATCTTTCTTTTTCCTTTATTCAGACTAGTTTCAGGGAATCTGGGGAGGTGGGTTTATGCACATACACTTAGGGTATATAAGGTTTTCACAAAAAACTGGCTGGAGTCCTTGGCTAAGACGAGACTCTGCCTTGGGCCGGAACGTGTAATAAACTACTCTCCACTAACTGCATTGTCCTTCTGGGTGAGTTTGTTTCCCAGGACGCATGGCTGCAACACTATGACTTATTTATTTTAAAACTAGAATTTTGTACCTTTTTAGCATCTTTACACACCCACCCTTCACCCTCCCACACTCCCAAATTTCTAATGGTCTCATAATTGTCACAAATGTTTTGTTTTGTTTACAGATTGCTTTATCAGGATCCAACATTGCAGTTAGTTGATGTAGTTTTTTAGTTTAGTTTAGTTTTTTTTTTTTTACACCTGTAAGTTTACTATTCATCACTACTTTTCTCCTTATATTTATTTGTTGATGAAATAAGGCCATTAGTCCCATTGAGGTTCCCATCGTTTGAGTTTTGTCCATTTTACCCTGCAGTCTGTTTAATACAGGTCTCAGTTTCCTTACTTTTCCATAAATCTGTATTTGAGCCTAGAGGCTTGATATTATTTGAACTTTAATTTTTCAAAGACTCATCGGATGCCAAGATGTTGCATGTTTTTTTCTGTTCTCAGAACTGGCCTGGGGTCCTTGAGTAAAGACGGATCTGCCATACACATACCATCTTGTCCCTTTATGTCCTTCAGTGGAGGAAAGTTAGCCTTTATCTTCCAAAGAGTAATTAGCATTTATAGATACTGTCTTCTTGTGAATGAGACTGGGGTCATATAATGGTCTTGGTTGCACTCAAGAAGAGAGTCATATTGTCCAGAAACTAGGTGTATATCATAGCACAGTTCAAAATTATAAGTTTGCAAGCTATAATGTGGGAAAGAATGAAATTACAAAGAGAGTTCTGCATCACTATGGTCAGTGGCCCATGTTCTACTTCTGGCTAGGAGGATGTGTTTCAGCTAAAGACATGGCAGATAAAATGAATGGCACAATCATAGTCATGGATTTGAGAAAGCATGGGACATTTGTTGGGAAAAAGGAGTGTATTCTGTAAGCAAGGAGTTAAACATGTAAGATCAGAGGATGAAGTTAGGGCTAGGGCCACATTACTGGTGACCTTGAATGATGGACTAAGGATAAATTGCTTCCTATTGGAAAATAGGGAGATTTGAACAAGGGCTGGCTTTGGGTTGCCACTGATATATCTCTGTGTTAAATGAAATCTCTCACCCTTTTGTAGAAGGAAGGCTCAACCTAAAATCAGCAGCCTTTATACTCCAGTGAGTTTGAAACCAGAGCACTGAGTCTTCACTGGTCTTCATTTGAGACACATATTCTTACCCCAAGCCTGGACTGGAAACCCAAGAGTCCCTGTTCCTTTGTTCTCCAGAAGTCCATCTTGAAGGCCATGGGAGACACGGAGGAGGTGCCTCCAGAGTTTGCTACCAGAATCCACACACTTTAAATAATGCCACCTGGATTTTGAAACAACAGCTTTCCTAAAGAGATTGGGAGAGGGGGATTGCCAAAGAAACACTTTTTAAATCAGGTATGAAAATTACAAAAAACAAATGATGTCATTACATCAGAGCCAAAGAGATGCATGTCCTCTAGCATCGGGCATCCATCACGGGTGAAAAAGTGTCCTGCCCTCTCCAGACTCCTAGAGAGCTCCTCCATGAGACAGAGCTGTGTGAAGGCCTCTGTCTAGGCTTCGAGACTCAGGCACAAAGGGAGGGTACAAACCAGGAGCCACAGAAATGAGCTTTCTCAGGATGGAGGTCAGTCACCCTCCTTCCCTGGGAGCTGAAGGGCGGACCTGCTTTAAGTCTCTGCTCTCCCCTCTCCACCCGACTCACATACAAGGGTGAAACGCTGACCTAAGACCTGCATCACAAGCCTGGCCCTCTCCACCGTCTCAGGATTGTGACTGTCTTAACACAGCAAGCATAAAGGTTGAAAAACCAGATCCTCACAGTGGAGAGGAGCTTAGATGAAAGGCCAGAACCTGCCTTCCCCGCTTGTCCTTCTGAGCCACAGCCTTGCTCTCCAGAGCAGCTGCTCCATACGGCTTCCTTTTGCCATTATTCTGACCACTGTTTCCATGTGTCTAAATAATAGAGCCAAACCTCTCCTTCTTGATTTGTCAAATTTAGATGTGAGCCATTGATTTCCTGCTATAAGAAACGAGGATTTAGCTCACTTATACCTCTTTCCACCTCTCTCCTCCCACCTCTCAAGACCATTAGTCCACTATTTTTAATTCTATTTTTAGTTATCCTGATAACTTGAAATAATGAATGCACACACTTCCAGTCCATTTACCATTCATCACAGACTTCATCCCCTTTACCTATTAAGCTTGAATATTAGCAGGACTACCCTTCCCCTTACCTCTCCTTCTTCCTCTCACTGTTGGGTGAATTATCCTTACTTTCAAAATTTCACAACTGAATATATTACCTGTCATTCTGCTACCATTATGAAGTCTTTATGATACCTAAAATTGACGTAAAATGTGAAATTATAAATATATTAATGTTGTCTTTGAACCAATAAGTGGAGTGCTATGATGACATTTTCTTTTCAGTCAGTTTGTTTATCTGTTTGTTTCCTGGCACTTCCAATTTCCTTTTGGATCACTCAATATCCTGGCAGGAAACAGAGGGTCCATTCTGATGGGGTAGCTGGAAGCATTTAATGAAGAAACTATTTACAATATCGGGAGGAGGTTAAAAGGCAACCGATGGGAATGGTGAATTATTTAGTTGCTAGCAAGAAAAGACAGTTATTGTGACTTCGACCTAGAAAGGAAAAGGGGAGGGAGGAGATATCAAAATTCAGAGAGAGCATTTATCTTTGTGGGAGAGGATTTGACCTCAGCAAAGGGCAGAAAATAGCCAGAGAGGAAACCAGCTACATGTCTGCCATTTGCATTGGCAAGACTGAAGTGGAATCCAGAGAGTGAGGGGGCCTATTGACGTAGCCCATAAAACTGAGAATCCTGAGGCACAGAGCAGGACAGAGAAATTTGTAACGTAGATCTGGAAGGTCAAGTAGAAAAAAATTCAGATGATCTTTTAAAAACCTTTTCTTCATTTCTTTATACTGATAGTCCAGCTCTTTGATCACTAGCATCCTTATCTCAGTATAGATTTGTACATCAGATTTGCAAACAAAAATAAATAGTTGATATTCAACTTTTGAGTGACAAAAACATAGATTTTAAATTCACAGGCAAATTCAAATCTTTAAAATCAAAGTTTACCAGAGTCAGGATTTTTTAAAGGAGAAAGTGATTTTTTTTTTTAATGGCAAAGGCTGAGTGCTCTAGGGCCCAGAATATATTTATCCCATAAGTTTAAATAGAAGAAAAATACACACTATTGCAAGAGAAATTTTATTACTCTAAAAATAGATGGTACTGTGTGTGCTAAGTCACTTCAGTTGTGTCCGACTCATTGCGACTCCACTGACTGTAGCCTGCCAGGTCCTTCTGACCATGGGATTCTTCAGACAAGAATACTGGAGTGGGTTGCCATGCCCTCCTCCAGGGAATCTTCCCAACACAGGGATGGATGGAACCCGTGTCTCTTACATCTCCTGAACTGGCAGGCCTGTTCTTTACTACTAGCGCCACCTGGGAAGCCCAAATACAGATGGTAGGAAAAGGCAAATTGGAAGAATACAACTAGAATTGAAGGCTGCTATGAGCTTGAAACGGAGAAGGCAATGGCACACCACTCCAGTGCTCTTGCCTGGAAAATCCCATGGATGGAGGAGCCTGGTGGGCTGCAGTCCATGGGGTTGCTGAGTCGGACACGGCTGAGCGACTTCACTTTCACTTTTCACTTTCACGCATTGGAGAGGAATGGCAACCCACTCCAGTGTTCTTGCCTGGAGAATCCCAGGGACGGGGGAGCCTGGTGGGCTGCCGTCTATGGGGTCACATAGAGTCGGACACAATTGAAGCGACTTAGCAGCAGAAGCAGCATCATGTGCTTGAAAGAGTCTCTGGTACTAATATAAACCCAGGTACAATGAAACACTGCCTGGTTTCTAGCAATACTTTTGCTTACCCAACTATTTTTGTTATTTTTAGTTCCCCTTGATATAGTCTAGAGAAGCTGTGAGCCTTCTCACAGTAATTTAAGATACTGGTTCAGCTTGGTGCTTGAATAGAAATCACTAAATGAATTTTACTGATACTGAGGAGGTAGATGGTGATGATGATGATGACAATAATAATAATAATGGATAAGTAACATTCACCTAATACTGCAGACTGTTCTAAGCACATTGGATATATCAATATCACCTTCTTTCATAATCAAAATAAAACCTCTTTGACATAAAGAATACTAATAACATCATTTTATAGATGAGCAAAATGAAACCTAGAGAAGTTAGGTGTCCAGGATTACACAGCTGATGTTCAGTGGGGCTGGGAACCAAATTCAGGAAGGATTCCAGTGTCTGTGTTCTTAAGCACTCTACTCCGCTACTTCAGAATGAGACTGAAGGCAGCCTCATACTATGTAATCAGTTTGGGGCAGGCAAACGTCCAGTTTTTTTTTAATGCATGTGCTCTTGGAAGGGTAGACATTTTTGAGGGTGAGCCAGAAAAGCTAGACAGACACAGGAGTAGGATTAAGGAAGATGGAGAATGATCTTCATGAACACAGTGACCAAGTAGCAAACAGAAAGAATTTTCTGTCAACAATGCAGTGAGAAATGAAAAAAGAAGATGTCAACAGAGATACGCTGAAAGCTGTGGGCCAAATATCTTTCCCTAGTTCTTGGATAATAAGATCCCCCTCACTCAAGCTCAAACTGACAGAGAAAAATAAATTCTTAGAAATTAAATCACCCTGAGGCACACCCTCAGGAAAGGAGAAGAGAGGAGGAAAACCTTGAATTGGTTTAGTGGTTTTCCCTAAGACTCAATATTAAGCCAGAAGTGATTCAATGTTCCTTGAATTAGTAAGATTTTATTGTCTTCTACCGAAGTGGAATGGTGGTCTCTGAGATAGATTTAGTTAGAAATAAAGCTAGTGATACCTTTACCAGTGAGATATTTTAACTGTGAAATTTGTACCTACTGCATTAATACCTTTTTAAATATTGCTTTTATCTGTGTGCCTTCTCCTTCATAAGGCAGATGGTGGTTTTTCTTCAAACTTCCTTAGTAACTCTTAGTATCTACGCATAATCAGTCTTATCACATGGCATTACGATTTCGGTGTTCTCAAATTATTCAAAAGTAATATCTTTCAGAACAAGGACTTATTTTTCTTTCCTTTTTTTTTGTTTTTCATTTTTCCCCCCTTTTCCCCTTTCTTCTCTTTTTTCTTCCTCCCTCCCTCTCCCCCTCTCTCCATGCTAACTGGGATGTTCAGGAGGGAATGAAGAACACAGAACACGGTAATTAAAAGGATCAATATATAAAATGTGATGTTTCATCCTTCTCATTTCCCCAAAGGACTGATAACAATTTTATGCACTGCAAGAAAAACAGTTGTGGGTGTAGTAAATGATATTGTACTTTTTTTTGGAATTATTCTATTTGTGGTGATGGGAGGAGGAACTGAGAATGGGAAGCATCAGATATGATGATAAAAGTGGGAATTGGGAAATGAAATGCCACGTGGAAATGTGAAGCGGGAAGTGTACACTATGGATGCTACACAGACTGATAAATTAACAATGTGTGTTGTTAGCCCAGGGGTGAGACTAGGGTAGATGAGAAGTAAATGGAGAAAATACAATGGAATACTAAAAAGGAAAAAAAAGTCACCAGTTACCTGTGGTAAAGAATCTGTCCATCAATGCAGGAGACACGGGTTCCATCCCTGGTCCAGGAAGATCCCACATGCTGTGGAGCAGTTAAGCCCATGTGCCACAACCATTAAGCCTGTGGTCTAGAGCCCGGGAGCTGCAGCTACTGAATACCGTGTTCTAGAGTCCAAGCTCTGCAATAAGAGAAGTGACCACAATAAGCCCTCACACTGCAACTAGAGAAGAGCCCACTCAGTAAGGAAGACCCAGCACAGTCAAAAATTAAATAAATAAATAAAATTATCTTTAAAAAAAGAAGAAAAAGATGTTTATTGTGAGAGGAAAAAGACCAACAGAGAAACAGATAAAGAACAAAGTGTAGATGTAAATCAACCATAAGAATAATTGCATATGTGTAAAACACTAGAGAGTCTTGTAAAGAAAAAAAAGAGAGAGAGAGAGACTGTCAAATAGATTTAAAAAACAGTTCTCAACTATAGGAAATAAATTTTAAATCCAAAACCCCAAACAGGTTAAAAGTAAAATGATGCAAAATTAATCACATGCAAACTGTGAGCATAAGAAAGTGGTTATATTTTCAGAAACAAAGCAGACTTTAAGACAAAATATTAAAAAATGTTAAGGCTTCCTGAGTGACTCGGTGATAAAAAAATCTACCTGCCAATGCAGGAGACATGAGTTTGATCCCTGATCTGGGAAGATCTCACATGCTTCTGAGCGTGTGAGCCCATGCCACGATTATTAAGCCCGTGTGCTGCGGCTACTTAAGCCTACGTGCACCAGAGCCTGTGCTCTGCAACAAGAGAAACCACCACAGTGAGAAGCCCACGAACCTCAACTAGAAAGTAGCTCCCACAGCAACAAAGACCCAGCACACCCCAAGATGAATAAATATATATATATTTAAATTATAAAGCAGGGGTATTTCATACTGATTCAAATAGCAATTCACTTGGAAGAAACAGTAATCATAAATATGTATGACTCTAAAAACAGCTTTAAAATTCCTGAATGCAAAAATTGTAGAATTAAAATGAAAACTAGACAAACTCGTGATTGTATCTTACATTTCAGCATTCCTCTCTCGGTAATTGATAGAACAAATGGACAATCAGTAGGTATGTAGAGATTCTGAAAAATACTCTCAACTAAATTTACCTAATTGAATTTTCCCTTGGCAGTTTAGTTGAGAAATAACTGACACAAGGGCTTTCTTTGTGGCTCAGCTGGTAAAAAATTCCCCTGCAATGCGGGAGACCTGGGTTCCATCCCTGGGTTGGGAAGATCCCCTGGAGAAGGGAAAGGTTACCCACTCCAGTATTCTGGCCTGGAGAATTCCTTGAACTGTATAGTGCATGGGGTCTCAGAGAGTCGGACACGACTGAGTGACTTTCACTTACATAAACCATTCATTTAAAGTATACAATTTGGGGCGTTTTGGTAATTTCATATGGGTGAAACCACTTCCACAGTCATACAGAGAATATCTCCACCGCCACTGGGTGATTCATTGTGATTGTCTGCAGATTAGCTCTTCCTTTGTTCCAGCCCCACAGAACCACTGATGTGCTTTTTGTTATTGTAAGGTAGATGCTTTTTATATAAATGGTGCTACTGTGTGTGTGTGTTTATTTTTTGCACAGTTATAAGCTTATGAATTTTTTCATGTATTTTCATGTGTTGAAAATGTCATATCTACTATTAATTTGGTGCCAAAATAGTCCATCTGGTGCCAGACAGACCTTTTGAAATTGGCTATTTTTTCATTTTGACACAAGTCCAATAGCCTTTTTAGCTTACTCACTTTCTAGCATGACAAATATTCCAAGGTCTTGTTTTTTTGGTTTTTTTTTTTCCAGATTTCTTCTGGTTTCTTTTGGTGCAAAATGTTTTTTAGACACCAGCATTTGAATTGTGGTGTTCATTTTACAAGGGCTTCCCAGGTGGCGCTAGAGGTAAAGAACCTGCCTGCCAATGCAGGAGGCTTAAGAGAAGTGCGTTCAATCACTGGATTGGGAAGATGCCTTGTAGAAGGGCATGGCAACCCACTCCAGTATTCTTGTCTGGAGAATTCCATGAACAGAGGAGCCTAGTGGGCTACAGTCCATGGGGTCACAAAGAGTCGGCCACGCCTGAAGCAACATAGCACACACGCATATTCATTGTTACAAAGTTAGTAATTGATTTTAGGCCCTACCCGTTGACAGAGATAAGAAATAAGTATTATTTTTGTTAAAAGAAAATATGAGTTCACACTCATATTTATATTTTATAATTTAAAAGATTCAAAAGGATATGGTCAATTGATTTTCAACAGAGGTCTGATTCAATGAAGAAAGGAACATTTTTTTCAACACAGTTGAGAAACAACTGGATATTCATGTGGAAAAAAAGTAATACACCTTGACCAGTGTGCCAAAAAAATAATAGCAATTGAAACTAAGTCATAGACCTAAGTGTAAAGGTAAAAGTATAAAATTTCAAAAGAAAAATGGAAAATAAATTATTTGCAACTTTGAGGTCGGTAAAGATTTCTCAGAACACATAAAACTCTAATCATAAAAGAACAAAATTTGGGAAATTGAACTTCCATCAAAATTAAAACCTCTTTTTCTTTGAAAAAAATCTTTTAATAAAATGTAAAGTCAAAACAAATACTTGGATAAAATTATTTTTCCCACATATACCTGACAAAGAAATTATCTCTATAGTACATTGAGAAGTTTAACAACTCAAAAATGAAAAGATAGCACAATTGAAAGTAGACAAGAGACTCGGACACTTCAAAATTGAATATATACAAACAGCTAAGTGAACACTTGGAAAGATAGTCTATAATAAACTTTTTCTGTTAAGGGCCAGAGAGTAAATGTTTTATATTTTGTAGACTCCACAGTTTCTGCTGGCTTCCCTGATGACTCAGTGGTAAAAAATTCACCTGCCAATGTCAGAGAAGCAGTTTCGATCCCTGGGTCGGGAAGATCCTCTGGAGAAGGAAATGGCAACCCACTCCAGTGTTCTTGCCTGGAGAATTCCATGGACAGGGGAGCCTGGTGGGCTGCAGTTCATGGGGTCTCAAAAGAGTCAGACACGACTTAGTGAATAAACAACAACAGTTTTTGTCACAACTGCCAATGACATTGTCATGGCACAACTGATGGAGAAAAGCTCAGTGAATGAGCACAGGTGCTGAGCTTTGAATTTTTATAAATTTTTAAGTATCAAAAATATAATTAAAAAAATTTTAACTATTTAAAAATCATTTTTGTCTTATAGCCATATTAAAATTGGTGTGGGGCGAGATTTGGCTCCCTAGTACAACCAGGTTGTGACAAAGACTCAAATGTAGACTCAGGCAACAGACCCGCTTCAGCCCAGCACTGAATGGTCCTTCGGGGTGGAATAGGACACTTTGATGTATGTTTTCACTTGCCAGGGATCAATTTAGCTTCCCTTCTCTGAAATTTTTGGATAACACTCCTCTGAAAATTGAATAGCTGAGACTCTGCAAATTACAGTTTACACCCTGATCCAAGAAGATACCAGCTTGCTGGAAGAGCAAAAGGAGACACTGCCTATCCTGCCAGGTTGGGGATGAGGGTCATTTGCCCTGGAAAATGATGTTTATAGGTTGCATGGTGAGCTTCAAACCAATTTCAGAGACTGGAGTGAGATGAGACTATTTTCTTGGGAAAAAGCTACTTTCTTCAAAGGTTTATGAGGGATAAGCTTTTTGTTAATGAGATGGAAAAATGTGCATATGGCACTCACAGGAGCTGAGTCATTTTATAGCTTGGAAGAGTTCTGTTGTAATCAAGTTACTGGTTAGGGTGAATCCACTTAGGGGAATGTGAGGTCTTTGAAGGCCTTCCAGCCTCCAGGGACACTTTCAAATGAACACCGAGTATCTGGAGGCTCTCCTTTTTATGCAATTAATAGAAATTTCTGGGGGGTGGCACCTGGATTCCTGAGAAGTCAGACTCTTCACCTGAAGAAGCAGATATTCACAGGGGAGAAAAGAGGGAGGGAAGGAAGGAAGGGTTGAGGGAAGGAAGGAGGGAGGGTGGAAGAAAAGAAAAAAGGAATCAAGACATTGTCTGATATTCCAAGTATTTCATAGATGTGCTTAAATATTTAGAGGGTATTTTAAGCTGTTCAGTAAACTTTTGATAAAGTACTGTTAAATTCTTTTAACTAATAAAAACAAAATATAAACAAAAGCCATGAAGGTCAAAAAGTCTACCTAACTTGTAAATGGTATAGAACTAATGAATTTGTGGGTCAGTTCAAAGACCTTACTCCTGCTCTGCTTTCAGCTGCTTCAGAAAAGAAAGCTCTGGACCCCCTGCTTCCCCCCACAGCACACCTGATCTACACATCAGACCCAGAAGACAGCAGGGTAACAGATGCTATAGTCTGAGCTGGATCTAAAAACCTAATTACCTGAGTCTGTATTTTTCTCCTGCTCATTTCAAATGGAACTCAGCAGCAGTGACATTTCCTATTTTCCTTCAGACACACTTTTTTGAAATCTTTTTCTGGGGCTTACACATGAAAGAAAAGGGAAGATGAGAGATGGATGGAGATGTTCATTATTCCAGCTCATCTGTATTGACATAAGGTAGGCCATTGTCTGCTTGATCGTAGACTTCTAAGCCATCTCTTTTTTTCTTCTTTAATAAAATTTGACAAACCTTGCGTCAAGAGCTGACCATCCTTTCACCTCCATTATCAGAAATCATCTTCTAGCTACTTCAGAGGATGGCTTCCACTGAATGTGTTGCACATGCCACAGACAACAGTCAGGACTTAAATACCTCCTGCTTTTTCTTCAACAAGGTCAGAGGCCCCAGGAAGCCACAGCACAAATCAATTCCCTTTAATTCTTAGAGAGAATTGACATTTGACATTCTATAATGAAATTTTCCTAATGTCTGAAGAACTGCCTAGCACGGGTTGGTTAATGGTGCGGGCAGTTCCCTAAGATTATCTTCTCCTTCCACCTTTCCACAGAACTGCTCTCCTTCCAGTCCTTCATGATCTTTCTCTTGCTGAATCCAGTTCACATTTTCAGCCCTCTTCTTAGTTATACTATCTGCTAATGACGTCCTTCCCTGTGACTCTCATGCAGGATTCCATGGCAGAATCTCCTCCTAGGTTTTCGCCAGTGTCCGCTAGACACGACCCGATTCCCCCCACCCCAAGTCCCACATGTGCTGATGTGCCCCAGGGTTCTTCCCTGAGACCTTTCTAATGCCACCCTCTATTGAAATTCTCAGCCAGTCCCCAAGTTTTACCTGGGAAGCCCTTGTTATATCATGTGTGTGAGCATGCTACGTCGCTTTAGTCATGTCTGACTCTTTGCAACTCTATGGACTGCAGCCTGCCAGACTCCTCTGTCCATGGGATTCTCCAGGCAGGAATACTTGGAGAGGGTTGCCATGCCCTCCTCCAGGGGATCTTCCTGACCCAGGGATCGAACCCGAGTCTCTTAGGTCTCCTGCATTGGCAGGCAGGTTCTTTACCACTCATGTCACCTGGGAAACCCTGTTTTATCATCAGTGCTCGGAAATTCCAAACTTTTTCAACACTGGAGTACTCCACTCCTCCATCCACCCCTAACCCCGCTCTCAAATCCTTATCTTCAGTAACTGATAGACATACCAATAGAAGCTTACTGGCGCGTAGGGTGATTGAACTTAATGCCTTGAACTTGTCAGCCCCCTTCAAAACTCCCACGCTCCCTTTGTTTTCCCTTTCTCAGGGAACAGCACTGCCAGCCACACTGTTATCAAAGCTGGACCCTGGCAGTCAGGCTTGACTTTCCCTTCTCTCTCATTCCCTTCATTTAAACGTCCTCTCAATTCTACCCCTTTAAGTATGTTTAAAACCTACTCCTTTCAAACCTCACTGTCTGCCAAATGCATCATTAAAATGACATTTGAGTGGAGTCTCTCTTTGACTAATAGCATTGTCTCCAGGTTGTTATTCATTTGGCCACCCTGGAGAATTACTTTATATGCAAATCAGTTGTCTAACTCTCCCATTAAACACTTTGATACTTCATCACCAGCAGAATAATGTCTGAGCATAAACAGAGCATGGTGGTGGTTGGTGGTTTAGTTGCTCAGTCCTGTCTGACTCTTTGCGATCCCAGGGACAGTAGTCTGCCAAGCTCCTCTGTCCATGGGATTCTCCAGGCAGGAATACTGGAGTAGGTTGCCATTTCCTTCTCCAGAAACAGAGCATACGGGATCCTTTATCATCTGCCTCCTGCCTACCTCTCCAACTCCATCTTCCTCTGCAATCTGCTTTTCACTTTATGAGGCTGACCCTGCAGGTTGATCTCATCTTGATGTTTGAAGTCCTATGAATAGCAGTCTTACTAAATCCTGTATGAGAAAACAGAATGGAGTTGGTCCCAGACCCTGTTGGTCAGATTAATCAAAGTGACTGAAGTAGTGATGAACTCATTGGAAAATTAACTGGACACTAAGATGGTATAAACTAAGAAACTAAGATGGAAACTAAGATGGACCAATGCTGAAGATGAAGGTACAATACTTTGGCCACGTGATGCAAAGAGCCAACTCATTGGAAAAGACCCTGATTCTGGGAAAGATTGAAGGCAGGAGGAAAAGAGGACATCAGAGGATGAGATGGTTATACAGTATTGTTATAACCAAATGCTCTGGGAAACAAACTCACTCAGAAGGAGAGTGTGGATAGTGGAGTGCAGTTTATTACACCGGTGGGTCTGAGACAGTTTCCTCTTTAGCCAGGGACCCCGACCGACTATTGTGAGAACCTTATATACCTTAAGTGTACTGCTCAAGCCCACATGCCCAAATTCCTTAAACCTAGCCTGAAAAGTGTTCAGTTCAATTCAGTTCAGTTGCTCAGTCGTGTCCGACTCTTTGTGACCCCATCAATCACAGCACACCAGGCCTCCCTGTCTATCACAAACTCCTGGAATTTACTCAAACTTGTGCCCATCGAGTTGGTGATGCCATCCCACCATCTCATCCTCTGTCGTCCCCTTCTCCTCCTGCCCCCAATCCCTCCCAGCCTCAGGGTCTTTTCCAATGAGTCAACTCTTCGCATCAGGTGGCCAAAGTATTGGAGTTTCAGTTTCAAAATCAGTCCTTCCAAAGAACACCCAGGACTTATCTCCTTCAGGATGGACTGGTTGGATCTCCTTGCAGTCCAAGGGACTCTCAAGAGTCTTCTCCACACCACAGTTCAAAAGCATCAGTTTTTTTGGTATCAGCTTTCTTCACAGTCCAACTCTTACATCCTTACACGACCACTGGAAAAACCATAGGCTTGACCAGACGAACCTTTGTTGGCAAAGTAATGTCTCTGCTTTTTAGTATGCTATCTAGGTTGGTCATAACTTTCCTTCCAAGGAGTAAGCATCTTTTAATTTCATGGCTGCAGCCACCATCTGCAGTGATTTTGGAGCCCCCAAAAATAAAGTCTGACACTGTTTCCACTGTCTCCCCGTCTATTTCCCTTGAGGTAATGGGACCAGATGCCATGATCTTAGTTTTCTGAATGTTAAGCTTTAAGCCAACTTCTTCACTCTCCTCTTTCATTTTCATCAAGAGGCTTTTTAGTTCCTCTTCACTTTCTGCCATAAGGGTGATGTCATCTGCATATCTGAGGTTATTGATATTTCTCCCGGCAATCTTGATTCCAGCTTGTGCTTCTTCCAGCCCAGCGTTTCTCATGATATACTCTGCATACAAGTTAAATAAGCAGGGTGACAATATACAGCCTTGATATACTCCTTTTCCTATTTGGAACCAGTCTTTTGTTCCATGTCCAGTTCTAACTCTTGCTTCCTGACCTGCATACAGGTTTCTCAAGAGGCAGGTCAGGTGGTCTGGTATTCCCATTTCTTTCAGAATTTTCCACAGTTTATTGTGATCCACACAGTCGAAGGCTTTGGCGTAGTCAATAAAGCAGAAATATATGTTTTTCTGGAACTCTCTTGCTTTTTTGATGATCCAGCAGATATTGGCAATTTGATTTCGGGTTCCTCTGCCTTTTCTAAAACCAGCTTGAACATTTGGAAGTTCTCGGTTCAGGTATTGCTGAAGCCTGGCTTGGAGAATTTTGAGCATTATTCTACTAACATGTGAGATGAGTGCAATTGTGCAATAGTTTGAGCATTCTTTGGGATTGCCTTTCTAAGGGATTGGAATGAAAACTGACCTTTTCCAGTCCTGTGGCCACTGCTGAGTTTTCCAAATTTGCTGGCATATTGGGTGCAGCACTTTTAAAGCATCTTCTTTCAGGATTTGAAATAGCTCAACTGGAATTCCATCACATCCACTAGCTTTGTTTGTAGTGATGCTTTCTAAGGCCCACTTGACTTCGCATTCCAGGATGTCTGGCTCTAGGTGAGTGATCACACAGTTGTGATTATCTGTGTCATGAAGATCTTTTTTGTACAATTATTTTGTGTATTCTTGCCACCTCTTCTTAATATCTTATGCTTCTGTTAGGTCCCTACCATTTCTGTCATTTATTGTGCCCATTTTTGCATGAAATGTTCCCTTGGTATCTCAGAGACCTCTAGTCTTTCCCATTCTGTTGTTTTCCTCTATTTCTTTTTGTTGATTGCTGAGGAAGGCTTTCTTATCTCTCCTGGCTATTCTTTGGAACCCTGCATTCAAATGGGAATATCTTTCCTTTTCTCCTTTGCTTTTCACTTCTCTTCTTTTCACAGCTATTTGTAAGGCCTCCTCAGACAACCATTTTGCCTTTTTGTATTTCTTTTCCATGGGGATGGTCTTGATCCCTGTCTCCTGTACAATGTCACGAACCTCCGTCCATAGTTCATCAGACTCACTGTCTATCAGATCTAGTCCCTTAAATCTATTTCTCACTTCCACTGTATATTCATAAGGGATTTGATTTAGGTCATACCTGAATGTTCTAGTGGTTATCCCTACCTTCTTCAGTTTAAGCCTGAATTTGGCAATAAGGAGTTCATGAACTGAGCCACAGCCAGCTCACAGTCTTGTTTTTGCTGACTGTATAGAGCTTCTCCATCTTTGGCTGCAAAGAATATAATCAATCTGATTTCGGTGTTGACCATCTGGTGATGTCCATGTGTAGGTAGAGTCTTCTCTTGTGTTGTTGGAAGAGGGTGTTTGCTATGACCAGTGCGTTCTCTTGGCAAAACTCTATTAGCCTTTGCCCTGCTTCATTCTGTACTCCAAGGCCAAATTTGCTGTTACTCCAGGTATTTCTTACTTTTGCATTCCAGTCCCCTATAATGAAAAGGACATCTTTTTGGCGTGTTAGTTCTAAAATGTCTTGTAGGTCTTCACAGAACCATTCAACTTTGGCTTCTTCAGTGTTACTGGTTGTGGCACAGACTTGGATTACCGTAATATTGAATGGTTTGCCTTGGAAGTGAACAGAGATCATTCTGTCGTTTTTGAGATTGCATCCAAGTATTGCATTTCGGACTCTTTTGTTGACTATGATGGCTAAAAAAAAGTGTTAGAGGGAGATAAAATCAGGTTACAGCATGATTCCTATTCAGAAGGGTCAGCTGGTTATACATTGTAGCCAACACCAATAGGTGCCATAAAGATTACAAAGGTGATTGACTACATAGGGGATTATTACATTCTTTTTGGTGACAGGAAGTCTTGGTATGGAATCTGGTGTTTATCAGTCTGGGTGGCCAGTTTGGCCATAAGTATGTTATCCCCATGGCTACCAGGCACATAGTCCAAAGTTCACTGAAAGTGCAAGCAGGCGTATAGTCCAAGTTCACTGGGAACGTAAGATAGAATTTCTTTCCTTCGTTTTCAAGATGGAGTCAGCTCGGCCTATTCCTTTCCTCTTTCAGTATCACTGACTCAATGGATATGAATCTGAGCAAACTCAGGAGTATAGTGAAGGACAGGGAAGGCTTGCACGCTACAGTCCATGGGGTCACAAAGAGTCGGACATGCCTTAATGACTGAACAATAACAAAATGGTAAAATATAAAAGAGGAATGGATCTTTTCAAGGGACAAATATCTATGTTTTTCTTGCATCTCTGTGTACCTTGTGAGCAATGATGCTGACAACTTTTGGTGTGGACTACCTTTTCAAGTTTGTTTCTAGAGCAGTAATACAGCTTTCTAGGGCAAAGGTCAGGCAGGCTGGCTTAGAGGTCATTATAAAAGATTGGGCTTCCTAGGCCCTGTGGATACACCACTGCCTGTGCAGGCATTGCTTGACCCTTTATACACATCATTGTAGAAATTAGAACTTGGAAACTGGTCAAGAAAATTATGACACTGGCTGCTGCTCTTGCTGTGAGTAATAAACCAGCCTTTTTATTTGACCTGGGAGTCTCCTATCATGCAAAGCATCCATGAAATTATAACAGGATGGCTTGTTAATCTGCAAGTAGGGCAAAATCTCAGACCCTTAGCAGTTCTTGACCATTTTTAAATATCTCATACCATTCTTAGTTCTTGCCAAGAATGTTAAGAAAATATTTTTTTGAAGTCTTTGGAGTACTACTAAGACTGAAAACTTTCAATTCCAAGATCTGAGAAAGGAAGAAAATTCCAGAGGTGAGACTAGTTTTATAGCACTTTTTTCTTTGGAGGACTTTTCGATCCATCTGCCTTAGTTCAGCACCTTGGAAAGAGAAAAGATTAATTTCTTCTTGACAGAGTGGTATGGCCAGTCTTTGAAGAATCTCCGTGTATGTCTTGAGGCTTCTCTTTTCTTGATTAGTCATTCCAGTGCCTCCCATGGTCCTTCATGAGAAGTAATTTTTGAGTCCATTCTCTGTTCTGATTTGCCCTGCTCAGAGTAATTTCTGGCTTGTCAATATCCCATACAGAAAAGTGGCACTCAGAAAGGAGGGTGGGTCTTCCAGTGAAATAATCAGTGCTTTGGTAAGTATAATGTTGTGCTAATGGTAAAATGAAAAAATACAGTGATTTTCTATAAGCATTTAACAAAATATTATGCAACAATGAAAAGTATTGAAAATGTGTTTCTATCTATGTGCCTTTTTGTCTGTCTACTTATATACTTATTTATGCAATTGTTGTCTCTCTGTTTATCTATCTTCCTACCTGGGTGCATGAGTGCTAAGACACTTCAGTCAAGTCCGACTCTGTGTGACCCAGTGGACTGTAGGCTGCCAGGCTCCTCTGTCCCTGGGATTCTCCAGGCAAGGATACTGGAGTGGATTGCATGCTCTCCTCCAGGGGCTCTTCCCGACCCAAGGATGGAATCCGAGCCTCTTTATGTCTCCTGCACTGGCAACAGGGCTCTTTACCATTACTGCCACCTGGGAAGCCCATTTTCCTACCAATCTATCAATTTATACTGAATTGAATAGTACCTACCCAAAATTCATGTTTACCATGAACCTCTGAATGCAGTCTTATTTGGAAAGAGGGTCTTTGAAGATGTAATTATCTACATTAAGGTCATCCTGGATTAGAATGGGCCCTAAATCCAATGACTGGTGTCCTTGTAAGAAGGCCACATGAAGACACATACACAAAAGGAGATTTCCAGGTGATGACAAAGGCAGAGATTGGAGTGGTGACTCTACAAGTCAAAAAATGCCAAGAATGGCTGACGCCACCAGAAGTTAGGGAGAGGCAAAGAAAGCCTCTGCTAGAGACTTTGGGAAGAGCATGGCATTGCCAACGTCTCATTTTGGACTTCTAGCCTCCAGAGCTGTCAAAGAACACATGTCTTTTACAATGTGTTTAAAACAACACATTGTTTTAAGCCATTTATTTTATGTCATCTTTTGCAGCAGCCCCAGGATACTAATATACTTTCCATCTGTATTAGTTTTATATTGCCACTATGGTGGCTCAGCAGCAAAGAATGCCTGCCAAGCCGGAGATGCATGTTCGGACCCTGGTCTGGGAAGATCCCCTGAAGAAGGAAATGGCAAGCCACTCCAGTATTCTTGCTTGAGAAGTCCCATGGACAGAGGAGCGTGGTGGGCTACAGTCCATGATGTCTCAAAGAGTCGGACAAGACTTAGCAACTAAACAACAACCAAATGAAAATAATAAATGACCACCAACTAGTGGCTTAACATAACACAAGTTTATTATACCACAGCTCTGGAGGTCAGAAGTGCAAAGAATCAGCAGGACTCTTTCTTCTGGAGTCCTTAGGAGAGAATCTGCTCCTTGTCTTTTCCAGCATCTAGAGGCTGCCTCATTCCTTAATGCATCACTTCCACTACATTGTTCCAATCTCTGCTTCTGTTATCATGGGACTTCCCAAGTGGCTCAGTGGTAAAGAATCCACCTGCCAAGCAGGAGACACAGTTTCAATCCCTGGGTCGGGAAGATCCCCTGGAGGAGGAAATGGCAACCCACTCCAGTATTCTTGCCCGGAAAATTTCGTGGACAGAGGCTTCCTCTGACTCAGATCCTCATATGAGGACTGTTGTGATGACTCTGAGCCCATAAAATGTAATTCAGGATAATCTTTCCACATCAGCTTCTTCCCTTTGTCCATGTAAGGTAATAGTCACCGTTTCTGGGGACTTCAAACATGAACGTCTTTTGGGGACTATCTTTAGGTATCTAATTAGCTATTTGAAAGTGAAAGTCGCTCAGTCATGTCCAACTCTTTGTGACTCCATGGACTATACAGTCCATGGGATTCTCCACGCCAGAATACTGGAGTGGGTAGCCTTTCCCTTCTCCAGGGGATCTTCCCAACCCAGGAATTGAACTGGGGTCTCCTGCATTGCAGGTGGATTCACCAACTGAGCTATGAGGGGAAGTCTCCCTCATAGCTCAGTTGGTAAAGAATTAGCTATTTACACACATGTTTATGAGAATAAAAAAAAGAAGGAAATACCCCAACATGTCAACGTGATTATTCCTGCATGATAAAGATTTTTAAAGTGATTTTACACATGTAATCAATACATAAAATTATGCTATACAATTTTATGTGCCACTCATTAAATAATGTTTGGCCAGTATTTTGAATATTAATTAAAGTGCTGACTTGAATGCCACAAAGAATAATCCACAATCTCCTTGTGCTTCAAAATCTACTTGAACAAATACTGGAGTCAATTAGAGGCTTTGACTTTGGAAATCAACCCCTGGCCATGGGTTAGGAAACCAGCTTTCCTGAAAGTTCAGAAGCTCATTTTGATTCAGTTCCATTAGATAGAGTTTTATTTTTACTGGACTGCTGAATCACTCTTGACTTGTTTTATAGGTGCACTGATGTCTGCTTGGTATCAAACACTGTTCTTCCAGACCCCGGGGATGCAGAGATGAGTAACACATCATCCCCTCCCTCCAGAGCACACAGCCTAGTCAAGAGACAGCTGGAGAACAAAGAATGTGCCAAAATATAGTAAGTGCTGCAACAGGTCCAGGCAACTCAGGCTGTTACAGAAGTAGAAAGAAGTTGGTGATGGTGTGTCACCTACTGAGGGACATTCAGTGATGGATGAGTGACATTAGAGCTAATTTAAATGAAAATGAAACTAAAAATTGGGCAAGACAAACACATTTCTGTAGTCATGACTCTCTCCTAGAACTGCAAAAGCTTCAGGAGATCTCAAGTAGCACAATTCATCCGTTAGACACCCACAGTTAAGGGTAAACCCATTGCCTGGACCTTCTTCAAAGCTGGGACTAGCCCAAGGCCCTCCTTCTCCCAGACGTCTCCCTGACTCCTCCCAGTCCTCTCCCTGACTCCCCCCAGGCCTCTCCCTGACTCCTCCCAGGCCTCTCCCTGACTCCTCCCAGTCTCTCCCTGACTCCCCCAGGCCTCTCCCTGACTCCCCCCAGGCCTCTCCCTGACTCCCCCCAGGCCTCTCCCTGACTCCCCCCAGGCCTCTCCCTGACTCCGCCCAGGCCTCTCCCTGACTCCCCCCAGGCCTCTCCCTGACTCCGCCCAGTCTTCTCCCTGACTCCTCCCAGACCTCTCCCTGACTCCTCCCAGGCCTCTCCCTGACTCCGCCCAGGCCTCTCCCTGACTCCCCCCAGGCCTCTCCCTGACTCCGCCCAGGCCTCTCCCTGACTCCTCCCAGGCCTCTCCCTGACTCCGCCCAGGCCTCTCCCTGACTCCGCCCAGTCTTCTCCCTGACTCCCCCCAGGCCTCTCCCTGACTCCCCCCAGGCCTCTCCCTGACTCCGCCCAGGCCTCTCCCTGACTCCGCCCAGGCCTCTCCCTGACTCCGCCCAGTCCTCTCCCTGACTCCCCCCAGGCCTCTCCCTGACTCCCCCCAGGCCTCTCCCTGACTCCGCCCAGGCCTCTCCCTGACTCCGCCCAGGCCTCTCCCTGACTCCGCCCAGTCTTCTCCCTGACTCCTCCCAGACCTCTCCCTGACTCCTCCCAGGCCTCTCCCTGACTCCGCCCAGGCCTCTCCCTGACTCCGCCCAGGCCTCTCCCTGACTCCTTCCAGGCCTCTCCCTGAGTCTCCCCAGTCCTCTGCCTGACTCCCCCCAGGCCTCTCCCTGACTCTTCCCAGGCCTCTCCCTGACTCCGCCCAGTCTTCTCCCTGACTCCTCACTCCTCCCAGTCCTCTCCCTGACTCCTCCCAGGCCTCTCCCTGACTCCTCCCAGGCCTCTCCCTGAGTCCTCCCAGGCCTCTCCCTGACTCCGCCCAGACCTCTGCCTGACTCCTCCCAGTCCTCTCCCTGACTCCTCCCAGGCCTCTCCCTGACTCCGCCTAGACCTCTCCCTGACTCCGCCCAGGCCTCTCCCTGACTCCTCCCAGTCCTCTCCCTGACTCCCCCCAGGTCTCTCCCTGACTCCGCCCAGGCCTCTCCCTGAGTCCCCCCAGGTCTCTCCCTGACTCCTCCCAGTCCTCTCCCTGACTCCTCCCAGTCCTCTCCCTGACTCCTCCCAGTCCTCTCCCTGACTCCTCCCAGGCCTCTCCCTGACTCCTCCCAGGCCTCTCCCTGAGTCCTCCCAGGCCTCTCCCTGACTCCGCCCAGACCTCTGCCTGACTCCTCCCAGTCCTCTCCCTGAGTCCTCCCAGGCCTCTCCCTGACTCCGCCTAGACCTCTCCCTGACTCCGCCCAGGCCTCTCCCTGACTCCTCCCAGTCCTCTCCCTGACTCCCCCCAGGTCCTCTCCCTGACTCCGCCCAGGCCTCTCCCTGAGTCCCCCCAGGTCTCTCCCTGACTCCTCCCAGTCCTCTCCCTGACTCCTCCCAGTCCTCTCCCTGAGTCCCCCCAGTCCTCTCCCTGACTCCCCCCAGTCCTCTCCCTGACTCCTCCCAGGCCTCTCCCTGACTCCTCCCAGTCCTCTCCCTGACTCCTCCCAGGCCTCTCCCTGACTCCTCCCAGTCCTCTCCCTGACTCCTCCCAGGCCTCTCCCTGACTCCGCCTAGACCTCTCCCTGACTCCGCCCAGGCCTCTCCCTGACTCCTCCCAGTCCTCTCCCTGACTCCCCCCAGGTCTCTCCCTGACTCCTCTCAGTCCTCTCCCTGAGTCCTCCCAGTCCTCTCCCTGACTCCTCCCAGGTCTCTCCCTGACTCCTCCCAGGCCTCTCCCTGACTCCGCCCAGACCTCTGCCTGACTCCTCCCAGTCCTCTCCCTGACTCCTCCCAGGCCTCTCCCTGACTCCTCCCAGGCCTCTCCCTGACTCCTTCCAGGCCTCTCCCTGAGTCTCCCCAGTCCTCTGCCTGACTCCCCCCAGGCCTCTCCCTGACTCTTCCCAGGCCTCTCCCTGACTCCGCCCAGTCTTCTCCCTGACTCCTCCCAGGCCTCTCCCTGACTCCTCCCAGACCTCTCCCTGACTCCTCCCAGTCCTCTCCCTGACTCCTCCCAGGCCTCTCCCTGACTCCTCTCAGTCCTCTCCCTGAGTCCCCCCAGTCCTCTCCCTGACTCCTCCCTGTGTCCAGTGAGTAGGAAGCACTCAGTTCCCGTGCTGTCTGCAGGGGAAGAACAGGTTGGCGGAAGGTCAGTTCTGCCTGTTCAGTTGTGCCCAGGTGGGCCTGCTTCTCTGAGGAGCTATTATACAAGAGTGAAGCCTGAGATTGCAAACCAGCCTCAAATTGTAGGTTACCCACTTCACTGAGCATCTCTCCACCCCAGGGGTTCCTCTTCACCTGCCAAAAGGGTGAGAATTCCCTGGTGCAGGTGCAGCTGGAAGGAAGAAAATGACCCATGTAGTCTAAATCTTTGAATGCACACTATGAGTCAATTGAAAATTCAGAAAAATACATGTTACTCTTTTGGATCTTTTGTGCAGCCTAGTAATTAAGCCAAAGCCAGAATGCTTGTGTTCAGATTCTGATTTGGGCATGTTCGTTGCTCTCCTTATACTTTGGTTCAAGCATGAAATAGAAATAGGATTGCTAAGAAGATTGAATTATGAAAATGCTCATGAAGTGATTAGCAGAAGGTTTGGCAAACAGTAAAGCTTCAATATATACAATCTGTTATTAACCTTCTAACATCAATCCTTTATCATTTAATACTACCTGAATAGTCCTTCCTATGAGCAACAGATAGTGCTTGACATGTTATAGGAAAGAGAAGCTTTTTAAGACCAGAGTCCAAGTTTTTATGAACATAGAGGAAAGCAGGAAAGCAAGACATGTACCCTAGAGATAGCAAAGGAGCAAAGTAAGGCATCTTATCATGGAAGATACTGAATTAGATAGAAATAGCTTTCCCATGTTTGAAGATTCCTTCCAATTATGTCTTTTCTTTGATGCTGGAATTGTATTGAAAGGCTGACATCACAGACAATAGAAGCCACAGGATTTCAGAGAACGGAGAGGCCAGGTGGGCAGGGGTGCAGCAGGGACATCCTGGGACGAAATTGTGCAGGCAACGGGATTCTTGGCCTTGAAGTGAATCTGATATCCTTCGACGTAACACTGGTTTTTGTGAGCACCTACTTTGTGAAACACCTTGTTCTAGGCACTGGAGATAAGGAAAGTAACACAGCATTGCAAATCAACTATACTCTAATAAAATTAATTTAAAAAATAAATAAATGAGGGAGTTCTCTGGCAGACCAATGGTTAAGATTTTGCCTTCCAGTGCAAGGGGTGTGGATTTGACCCCTTTTCAGGGAACTAAGGACTCACATGCCTTGTGGCCAAAAAACCCAAAATGTGAAACATAAAAATGTTGTAACAAACTCAATAAGGAATTTAAAAATGGTCCATATCAAAGAAAATCTTTAAAAAATAAATAAAAATAAATGCATTCATATATTTACATATGGAGCTAGAGAGAGAGAAGAGATTTACCATATTATTTCCATTTTCTTTGCTGTTGCCTCTGCTGATGTGTTCGTGTGTGGTGTGTGCATGTGTACATTTCCTTCAGAAAATTTGGAGAGTTTATAATATATTCTTAGGGTTACTTCAGTTACTACAATAATCATAAATAATACACAGAAATCTGTATTTCCTGAGGAATCTACTTTTTATCAATCTGTTGACAAATGTAATGAAAATGAGGAAATCAATACAATTACATTTCTCCTAAATTTCATAATTAAGAACATTAATTTTATAATTTCTATAAATGATTGTTTTCTATTGTTATTATTGTTATTGTTCACAATTGTTCTATTAATTCTTAGTTGCAATTAAGTCATTCTTGAGAAAAATCTAGTTTGGTGTAATTTTGCCTACATACTTTTGAACTTGGTTTCCTAATGTTTAGCTTAAATTTTTACATCTATATGCATGAATAAATCTGCATCTGTAATTTTCCTTTTATATGCTGTCACTGTCAGATTTGGAATTATTACCACTTTTCTAGCCTCTCAACTGTAAGACATTTATTTCCCAAGGGACTTTTAGTAGCATCTGGAGACTATTTTTATTGTCATGACCTGAGGGGCAGGTGCTACTGGCAGCTAATGGTAGAGCCCAGCAATCCTGGTAAACATCCAGCACAGCTCAGGCCAGCCCACACAGCAGGGAACAGTGCCAAGGTTGAGAAATCCTGATCTAGAGCACCTTGAGTAAGATGGGAATGATTAGGCCTTTAGCGTTTGGTAGAATTTGCCTGTCAGAGCACCTGTATTTAGTTATATCATTCTTCTAAAGTAGTAAGATTGTTTTAAGTTTTCATTGTAGATGTAAGTGATTTGAAGTTCTGTGATACTAAGCTTCCCAGGTGGTGCTAGTGCTAAAGAACTTGCCTGCCAGTGCAGAAGATGAAAGACATATGGATTTGATCCCTGGGTTGGGAAGATTCCCCTGGAGGAGGGCATGACAACCCACTCCAGTATTCTTGCCTGGAGAATGCCATGGACAGAGTCTGGCGGGCTAAAGTCCACAGGATCACAAAAAGTCGGACACAACTGAAGTGACTTAGCACGACATTAAGTTAATATTAGAAGTAGCATTTAGAAATAAAATCACTGGATGTCTTGCATTCATTTACTCACTTATTAATTTATCAAGTAATGCTTTTTGCTTATTATATGCATGCAAGGGTCTCTGTTAGGTACTGTGAGATGCACAAAGGAAGCAGCCCCTGTCTTTTTATGAAAGTCTGGTAAGGGAGAGCAAGCCTGTACAATTGTAATCCAAAGCAGAAGGAAGAAGTAGCAAGAGAAGAGAACAAATATCAATAAGAAACTATAGAGGAAAGAGAGAGAGATTCAGTCCAGGGAATCAGAAAAGAAATTTGATAAAGTATTGTCTATAGGCAGATTTAAGGGGGCCTAGATGGCCTGGGCCAGCATGGAAAGTGGTGAGTCATTTGACCAAGGGCTTGAGAAAGCAAGCAAAGGTAACCACATTACAAAGAGAAGATGAAGTTTCATGATGAAGGCCCTCAAATAGCAGGCTAAAGGCTTTAATTTCATCCTCTGGGCCACAGAGAAGAGAGCTACTGCCATTATCTGATTGATAGGAGTTGTGTATTTTTTCTAGCAAAAAATACTTTGGAGGTTTTCCAGGTATGTATAGGGGTAGGTTATCATTTCTTCGAAGCCTCATTTTGTTTACATTCTTGTTCCTCAATCCAGGGTCTGTCTCTGATCCTGATGTGGCACCATTGTGGCAGTTCAGTGATTGCAGTTTGTTCATTCCCATCCGATATTCTTCTAATCTCCTGCCTGCCACTGAGATTAATATGTTCGGTCACGTTTCACAAATGAGGAAGCCAAAATTCTGTGAGCTAGTGTGGACCCCTGCTGCCTCCCAGCCCACGTGGGGAGAGTGGAAATTGGATTTTGCTACCAAAAACCGGGGCAGACAGCTGCTGAGCCTTGGGAGACCATGCAACCTGCCAGCATCCTTGCTTCCTTCCAGCTCAGCACAGCCATACCCACTTTTTTTGTTGTTGCTGTTGTGTGTGAACTCAGCTATGCATGAAATTCAATAGTTTCCATAGATAAATCTGGTCAGCATGACCAAATACACTCAAGTCTCTGAGCGAACAAACTAAGAATATATCTCTTTTATCAATAATCCTAAGCAAATTTTAAAAATATAACAACTTTTTCCTAAGTGACTTCAATTAAATAGCCTCGCATCACTGCCATTCTTAGAGCTCTGATTCATCACTGAAACTGACATCAGTAAAATTTCTTGGCCAGTGAGGAAGAAATAACAGTGTGAGATTGTAAAATCCATTTCTTCTGGATAAATCCCCTGAGTTTTGACTTATCCAGGATATATAACAAGAGAATTCTGACAAAATCTATGGTTTCCAAGGAAGGAAACTCAAGCACTATACATGTGGTAAGCCCACAGGAACATATGAATGCATATACAGAGTATGTACACACAAATATATAACACATATACATACATACATGTATATGTACACATATATGTGTATATATATACACATGTGGACACACAATGTGGACACACTCACACATTGTTGTAAAACACATTGCAAACAAAGCTCATATATATATGCCTATAAAAACAAATATAGACATGCACATGTGACATGTATGCAAATAGACACATATGAAGGTAAGCATGGACTACAAGTACAGCATAAATACATAATATAGCACTTTGAAGTTGTAAAAGAAGACAGAGAAGTTTAACATTAAAAAAGGAATTGTGTAATGACTTTGTGATTAACTCAAAAATATTAAAAGACTAATGCAACCTTGGATATAACAGATTCATATAAGATTTGTTAAGCTCATATAAAGAATTTGAGGTAATTTCTTCATCTGATGTTGTTGGCTAAAGAATTAATCTGCTTGATAATGAATTATGTAATCCTAACACCATATTAGTGGATAACTCATTGTGCTAACAGAAGTTGAGGGCCTTGTAAAAACAATGGAAGAGTGCAGGCTAGTGACCACTATCTATGAGACCTGGTTTTGTAAGACCTGGACTTTGGAAAATCAAATTTTCAGAAAGAATCTGCTCAGTACTTTATAAAATATTAAAGTTGGCTATCAGTAAAAGAAGACTCTGCAAAAGCAATAACACATTTGATTGTCATCTTACAACTCCAATCAACGCAATGCGGGAGACCCCGATTCGATTCCTGGGTTGGGAAGATCTGCTGGAGAAGGGATAGGCTATCTACTCCAGTATTCTTGGGCTTCCCTTGTGGCTCAGCTGGTAAAGAATCTGCCTGCAATGCAGGAGACCTGGATTCAATCTCTGAGTTGCAAAGATCCCATGGAGAAGGGAAAAAGAGTTGGACAAAACCGAGCGACTTGCACTCACTCACTCTACTCCCATTCTAATGAGTAAATCTGAGAGAGTAGTGGGCTCCAGAGAGTATAATAAATGTTTTTCCATGTTGAAAAGAAATTGTCATGTTCTCTATCATAAACTGCAGTTATGAAAAGACTTCAGGTTTTATACAGCATGCAGAAGAGAGGGAGTGAAAATGGATGGCAGCCTTCATCTTGATTCTACTGTGTGTCTGGAACTGGTCAAGAAATATTCATGTGCTGTATCTCATGATGTTGCTGAGATTTCATTTCTGTGTTCACACAAAGTTCTCATTTAAAATAGAATTCAGTATACACTCAGAAAATATCAAACTTCTGTTCTCCTCCCAAACTCTTCAATGCAAAATGGGTGAGATGCATTTATAGTGTTCTGCTTAATATTTTCTTTTTCTTTTTTTGAAACAACATGCCTTCTTTTAGAGCCCCCTTTTAAGAAAGTTGGAGGTAAGAAACATAGGGAAAATGTACCTACATGTCTTATATTTAGGAATTTTGAGTTTTGGCTTGGGATACTGTGGAACTAATCTTGGTCTATTGCAAATCTCCGGGTTTTCAGAATAAGGTAAAAGACCATCATAGCAACATGTCTATCCTGATAAGATGCTTATGTCTTTTTAGTCTCCTTCTGGTTCTCTGTAGTTATAGTCTTTCTTTGGGAGAAGGATGAATTTAATGACAAGGGATTTGGGAAGTTATTGGCATTTGGGAGTTTATAAAATATTAATGAAAACCTGTCTGGGTGTGAATTGCTCTGGAACATTGACTAATCCCAAAGGATGGAGAAATTTGCAAATTGCTAATCAAATTTCTTAGGATTCAACCCGACAAACACTTCTGTTCAATTCATGTTACTCCTAGGATTATGGGATCCGTAATGATTTAGTGAGAGAACAGGAATCTAATTTAGTCAAATAATTATTCCAAAAGAGACAAGCAAGGAGACTAAAACAACCCCAAAATATACCAGAGGGGAAATATTGAGCCCTGAGAGAGATGATATATCGGAAATTGATCAATCCAGAGAGGCTGAGCTAGGCAGCCAGTGGGGGCAAACAAAGGAAACAGAAAACTGTCCAGGATGTTAGGACAAGTTTGATACAGAGGCTAAGGAGAAGCAGAAGGTATCCAGTGTCACATATGTTCTAGAAGTTTTGGAGTCAAGGATGAAATCCCAAGTAGGCTAGGGAAGTTTGATAGAGGATTACAAAACTGGAAATGGGGCAGTGGATTGACCAGAGAAAGGCAAGCAGATCCTAGAATGTTCCTAAGAGAGTGAAGGGCCACTGTGGCTGGTCTCAATACCAGTTGGGAAGTATTTGAGTATGCAAGACTAACTGCATATTGTGCATAAATTGTGCATCAATTTATGTCAGGCACTGCTATGTTTCCTTTCATAGGTTACCTAATCCTCACAGCAACTCTGTGAGAACATTTATTATTAATCTTATGACACATTAAGAACATGTTTTGCCTATAGATCACACACATACTTTTGATTTGTAGACATTAAGAGGATAACAACTCAGGTTAAAAAAAAAAAAAAAACAAAACACAACAACAACAAAAACCCCATAAAACAGCAGAGCTGTTTAATAATACAATGTATTACCCAAAATGTTTGGTTACTGGGAGCACAGATGGGGCTTGGAAACCCTCCTGTATTGGTGAGCTTTTGAAATGGATAAGAGTTTTCAGATCATGGACAACTTCAAGGTTTTATGGCAATAGAATCTATGAATAAATGAATTCAAAGTGAATTTTTATCTCAGTCTTTGTATGAATATCCCCTGAAAGATATCTTCTCTGCTCACTGGTGTTTCAAAGGCCATTTCTCTGGAAACAGCCTGAGCAGTTCAAATTGCATTTGTAAATTCTATCTCCATGTAACTTGAGGTTAATTTGCCTGTAGCCCTTACATCTGGCAGAATTTTGTGATCTGAAGACTCTGTATGCTTAGTCACTCAGTTGTGTCTGACTCTTTGCGACCCCATGGACTATACTCCATCAGGCTCCTTTGTCCATGAGGATTCTCCAAGAATACTGAAGTGGGTTGCTGTGCTCTCCTCCAGGGGATCTTCCCAACCCAGGCATTGAACCTAGATCTCCTGCACTGCAAGCGGCTTCTTCTTCTTCTTCTTTTTTTTAAGTGCACAGCCTTTTATTTTTTATTTTTTTATTTTATTTTTTTCATTGATTTTTATTAGTTGAAAGCTAATTACTTTACAATATTGTAGTGGTTTTTGCCATACTTTGACATGAATCAGCCACGGATTTACATGTGTTCCCCATCCCGATCCCCCTTCCCGCCTCCCTATCCCATCCCTCTGGGTCTTCCCAGTGCACCAGCCTTGAGCACTTGTCTCATGCATCCAACCTGGGCTGGTGATCTGCTTTATCCTTGATAGTATACTTGTTTCAATGCTATTCTCTCAGAACATCCCACCCTCGCCTTCTCCCACAGAGTCCCAAAGTCTGTTCTGTACATCTGTGTCTCTTTTTCTGTTTTGCATATAGGGTTATCGTTACCATCTTTTAAAATTCCATATATATGCGTTAGTATACTGTATTGGTCTTTATCTTTCTGGCTTACTTCGCTCTGTATAATGGGCTCCAGTTTCATCCATCTCATTAAAACTGATTCAAATGAATTCTTTTTAATGGCTGAGTAATATTCCATTGTGTATATGTACCACAGCTTCCTTATCCATTCGTCTGCTGATGGGCATCTAGGATGCTTCCATGTCCTGGCTATTATAAACAGTGCTGTGATGAACATTGGGGTGCACGTGTCTTTTTCAGATCTAGTTTCCTTGGTGTGTATGCCCAGGAGTGGAATTGCTGGGTCATATGGTAGTTCTATTTCCAGTTTTTTAAGGAATCTCCACACTGTTCTCCATAGTGGCTGTACTAGTTTGCATTCCCACCAGCAGTGTAAGAGGGTTCCCTTTTCTCCACACCCTCTCCAGCATTTATTGCTTGTAGGCTTTTGGATAGCAGCCATCCTGACTGGCGTGTAATGGTACCTCATTGTGGTTTTGATTTGCATTTCTCTGATAATGAGTGATGTTGAGTATCTTTTCATGTGTTTGTTAGCCATCTGTATGTCTTCTTTGGAGAAATGTCTGTTTAGTTCTTTGGCCCATTTTTTGATTGGGTCATTTACTTTTCTGGAGTTGAGCTGGAGGAGTTGCTTGTATATTTTTGAGATTAATCCTTTGTCTGTTGCTTCATTTGCTATTATCTTCTCCCATTCTGAGGGCTGTCTTTTCACCTTGCTTATAGTTTCCCTTGTTATGCAAAAGCTTTTAAGTTTAATTAGGTCCCATTTGTTTATTTTTGCTTTTATTTCCAATATTCTGGGAGGTGGGTCATAGAGGATCCTGCTGTGATTTATGTCGGAGAGTGTTTTGCCTATGTTCTCCTCTAGGAGTTTTATAGTTTCTGGTCTTACATTTAGATCTTTAATCCATTTTGAGTTTATTTTTGTGTATGGTGTTAGAAGGTGTTCTAGTTTCAATATTTTACAAGTGGTTGACCAGTTTTCCCAGCACCACCTTGTTAAAGAGGTTGTCTTTTTTCCATTGTATATTCTTGCCTCCTTTGTCGAAGATAAGGTGTCCATAGGTTCGTGGATTTATCTCTGGGCCTTCTATTCTGTTCCATTGATCTATATTTCTGTCTTTGTGCCAGTACCATACTGTCTTGATGACTGTGGCTTTGTAGTAGAGCCTGAAGTCAGGCAGGTTGATTCCTCCAGTTCCATTATTCTTTCTCAAGATTACTTTAGCTATTCGAGGTTTTTTGTGTTTCCATACAAATTGTGAAATTATTTGTTCTAATTCTGTGAAAAATACCATTGGTAGCTTGATAGGAATTGCACTGAATCTACAGGTTGCTTTGGGTAGTATAGCCATTTTCACAATATTGATTCTTCCAATCCATGAACAATATTTCTCCATCTATTTGTGTCCTCTTTGATTTCTTTCATCAGTGTTTTATAGTTTTCTACATATAGGTCTTTCATTTCTTTAGGTAGATATACTCCTAAGTATTTTATTCTTTTTGTTGCAATGGTGAATGGTATTGTTTCCTTAATTTCCCTTTCTGTTTTCTCATTGTTAGTGTATAGGAATGCAAGGGATTTCTGTGTGTTAATTTTATATCCTGCGACATCACTATATTCGTTGATTAGCTCTAGTAATTTTCTGGAAGAGTCTTTAGGGTTTTCTATGTAGAGGATCATGTCATCTGCAAACAGAGAGAGTTTCACTTCTTTTCCTATCTGGATTCCTTTTATTTCTTTTTCTGCTCTGATTGCTGTGGCCAACACTTCCAAAACTATGTTGAATAGTAGTGGTGAGAGTGGACACCTTTGTCTTGTTCCTCACTTTAAGGGAAATGCTTTCAATTTTTCACCATTGAGGATAATGTTTGCTGTGCTTTTGTCATATATTGCTTTTATTATGTTGAGGTATGTTCCTTCTATGCCTGCTTTCTGGAGAGTTTTTGTCATAAATGGATGTTGAATTTTGTCAAAGGCTTTTTATACATCTATTAAGATAATCATATGGTTTTTATCTTTCAATTTGTTAATGCGGTGTATTATATTGATTGATTTGCGGATATTAAAGAATCCTTGCATTCCTGGGATAAAGCCCACTTGGTCATGATGTATGATCTTTTTAATATGTTGTTGGATTCTGTTTGCTAGAATATTGTTAAGGATTTTTGCATCTATGTTCATCAGTGATATTGGCCTGTAGTTTTCTCTTTTTGTGGCATCCTTGTCTGGTTTTGGTATTAGGGTGATGGTGGCCTCATAGAATGAGTTTGGAAGTTTGCCTTCTTCTGCAATTTTCTGGAAGAGTTTAGTAAGATAGGTGTTAGCTCTTCCCTAAATTTTTGGTAGAATTCAGCTGTGAAGCCGTCTGGTCCTGGGCTTTTGTTTGCTGGAAGATTTCTGATTATAGTTTCAATTTCCGTGCTTGTGATGGTTCTGTTAAGATCTTCTATTTCTTCCTGGTTCAGTTTTGGGAAGTTATACTTTTCTAAGAATTTTTTCATTTCTTCTAAGTTGTCCATTTTATTGGCATAGAGCTGCTGATAGTAGTCTCTTATGATCCTTTGTATTTCAGAGTTGTCTGTTGTGATCTCTTCATTTTCATTTCTAATTTTGTTGATTTGGTTCTTCTCCCTTTGTTTCTTGATGAGTCTGGCTAATGGTTTGTCAATTTTATTTACCTTTTCAAAAAACCAACTTTTAGCTTTGTTGATTTTTGCTATGGTCCCTTTTGTTTCTTTTGCATTTATTTCTGCCCTAATTTTTAAGATTTCTTTCCTTCTACTAACCCTGGGGTTCTTCATTTCTTCCTCCTCTAGTTGATTTAGGTGTAGAGTTAGGTTATTTATTTGACTTTTCTCTTGTTTCTTGAGGTAAGCCTGTATTGTTATGAACCTTCCCCTTAGCACTGCTTTTACAGTGTCCCATAGGTTTTGGTTGTTGTGTTTTCATTTTCATTCGTTTCTATGCACATTTTGATTTCTTTTTTGATTTCTTCTATGACTTGTTGGTTATTCTGAAGCGTGTTATTTAGCCTCCATATGTTGGACTTTTTAATAGTGTTTTTTCCTGTAATTGAGATCTAATCTTACTGCATTGTGGTCAGAAAAGATGACTGGAATGATTTCAATTTTTTTGAATTTACCAAAACTAAATTTATGGCCTAGGATGTGATCTATTCTGGAGAAGGTTCTGTGTGCACTTGAGAAAAAGGTGAAAATGATTGTTTTGGGGTGAAATGTCCTATAGATATCAATTAGGTCTAGCTGGACCATTGTGTCATTTAAAGTTTGTGTTTCCTTGTTAATTTTCTGTTTAGTTGATCTGTCCATAGGTGTGAGTGGGGTATTAAAGTCTCCCACTATTATTGTGTTATTGTTAATTTCCCCCTTCATTGTTGCTAGCATTTGCCTTACATATTGTGGTGCTCCTGTGTTGGGTGCATATATATTTATAATTGTTATATCTTCTTCTTGTATTGATCCTTTGATCATTATGTAGTGTCCTTCTTTGTCTCTTTTCACAGCCTTTATTTTGAAGTCGATTTTATCTGATATAAGTATTGTGACTCCTGCTTTCTTTTGGTCTCCGTTTGCGTGTAATATTTTTTTCCAGCCCTTCACTTTTAGTCTGTATGTGTCCCTTGCTTTGAGGTGGGTCTCTTGTAGACAGTATATATAGGGGTCTTGCTTTTGTATCCATTCAGCCAGTCTTTGTCTTTTGGTTGGGGCATTCAACCCATTTACATTTAAGGTAATTATTGATAAGAATGGTCCCGTTGCCATTTGGTTTGTTGTTTTGGGTTCACGTTCATACAACCTTTCTGTGTTTCCTGTCTAGAGAAGATCCTTTAGCATTTGTTGAAGAGCTGGTTTGATGGTGCTGAATTCTCTCAGCTTTTGCTTGTCTATAAAGCTTTTAAATTCTCCTTTATATCTGAATGAGATCCTTGCTGGGTACAGTAATCTGGGTTGTAGGTTATTCTCTTTCATTACTTTAAGTATGTCCTGCCATTCCCTTCTGGCCTGAAGAGTTTCTATTGAAAGATCAGCTGTTATCCTTATGGGAATCCCCCTTGTGTGTTATTTGTTGTTTCTCCCTTGCTGCTTTTAATATTTGTTCTTTGTGTTTGATCTTTGTTAATTTGACTAATATATGTCTTGGGGTGTTTCACCTTGGGTTTACCCTGTTTGGGACTCTCTGGGTTTCTTGGACTTGGGTGGCTATTTCCTTCCCCATTTTGGGGAAGTTTTCAGCTATTATCTCCTCGAGTATCTTCTCATGGCCTTTCTTTTTGTCTTCTTCTTCTGGGACTCCTATGATTCGAATGTTGGGGCATTTCACATTGTCCCAGAGTCCCTGAGGTTGTCCTCATTTCTTTTAATTCTTTTTTCTTTTTCCCTCTCTGCTTCATTTATTTCCACCATTTTATCTTCTACCTCACTTATCCTATCTTCTGCCTCCATTATTCTACTGTTGGTTCCCTCCAGAGTGTTTTTTGATCTCATCTATTGCATTATTCATTTTTAATTAATTCTTTTTTTATTTCTTCTAGGTCCTTGTTAAACATTTCTTGCATCTTCTCAATCCTTGTCTCCAGGTTATTTATCTGTAACTCCATTTTGTTTTCAAGATTTTGGATCATTTTTATTATCATTATTTTAAATTCTTTTTCAGGTAGATTCCCTATCTTCTCCTCTTTTGTTTGGCTTGGTGGGCATTTTTCATGTTCCTTTACCTGCTGGGTATTTCTCTGCCTTTTCATCTTATTTAGATTGCTGGGTTTGGGGTGGCCTTTTGTATTCTGGTAATCTGTGGTTCCTTTTTATTGTGGAGGTTTCTCCCAGTGGGTGGGGCTGGATGTTTGGCTTGTCGAGGTTTGCTGGTTAGAGAAGCCTGTGTAGGTGTTCTGGTGGGTGGAGCTGGATTTCTTCTCTCTGGAGTGCAATGGAGTGTCCAGTAGTGAGTTTTGAGATGGGTCTATGGGTTTGGTGTGACTTTGGGCAGCCTGTATATTGACACTCAGGGCTATGTTCCTGCATTGCTGGAGAATTTGCATGGTATGTCTTGCTCTGGAACTTATTGGCTCTTGGGTGGTGGTTGGTTTCAGTGTAGCTATGGAGGCTTTTGGATGATCTATTAATTGATGTTCCCTGTAGTCAGGAGTTCTCTGGTGTTCTCATGTTTTGGGATTAAGCCTCTTGCCTCTGGATTTCAGTCTTATTCTTTCAGTAGCCTCAAGGCTTCTCCCTCCATACAGCACTGATAATAAAACTTCTAGGTTAATGATGAAAGGATTCTCCACAGTGAGGGACACCCAGAGAGGTTCACAGAGTTACATGAAGAAGAGGAGAGGGAGGAAGGAGATAGAGGTGAGCAGGAGGAGAAAAAGGGGGATTCAAGAGAGGAGAGATAGATCTAGGTTGTACTCTGTTCCCTAAGTGTTCTCTGTAGCCCCGAACACCCACAGAGATTCACAGAATTGGATTGAGAAGAGAAGGGGAGGGAGGAAATAGAGGTGATCTGGGGGAGAAAAAGGAGAGTCAAAAGGGGAGAGAGTGATCAAACCAGTAATCACACTCCTGAGTAAAAATGGGTACTGAAGGTTGGATTCTTAAATGTCCAAAATTGATATCAAGTACTGAAAAACGAAGATTAAAAATCTAGGGTAGAGGATAGACTCTTAAAAATACAATATTAAAAAACCACAAAAACACGAAAAATTTAAGAAATATATATGAAGTTCGCTTTAAAAATAGGGTCATTTTTTTTTTTGCTAGGTTATAGTGGGTTATAAAAATGAAAATTAAGGAGTAATAGAGGACTTTAAAAAAAGAAAAAAAGAAAGAGGAAAAAAATTTTTTTAATTAAAAAAAACTAATAATAGTAAAAATATATCCATGAATTTCTCTGGAGCTGTTGTGGGCAGTGTGGGTTCAGTTCAGTTTCAGATAGCTCCTTGTTTGAGCTTATACTTCTCGATATCTATAGGCCCCTTCCAGTGTAGTCAGTGTTAACTACAGGGATTTTAACTTGATGCACTTGTCACTTCTGAAGCGGTTCCCTTTGTTTCTTTGGCTTCTGTTTGCAGGTCTCTTCAGTGTCTAATTTCCGCCCTGACACACGCAGGCAGAGGTGGTCTCTTGTTTAGGTTCGCTTGTTCAGTCGTGCTGTGGGGAGGGAGGGGCGCTGCAGACAAATGTCACTGGCGTGTGTGGGGAGCACTCGCAGTGTTCTGGCCACACTGGGTTTGCCCCCGCTCACGGTGTGTGCTTTCCCCGTCTACACTGCTCAGGCTCCAGGCTGCTCTCCAGGGAGCGGGCCCTGGGTTGCATGCACTTCCCAGACCTAAGCCGCTCAGAGTCAGGTTTTCCGCTCAGATTCAGGTTTTCCGGTACTCCACAAAGACGCAGACTCGGTTGGGCCTGCGTTTTGAGCCTTCCCTGCCCAAGCAGCTCAGGCAGCCAGGAGCACTCTCCCCGGGTGCAGCGTGCCTTCTCCCCTCCGCGGTCCCAGCCTCACTTTCCTCTGTCTGTTCTGGGGAGCTGGACTCTAGCTGCGACCCTCCCGGTGGATGTCGACCATCCAGAATCTCAGGAAGTCTTTGGTTAGAAGCTGGGAGCCTGTTTGCCCTTTGGTAGGGGAGCCGTCTCTGGGGCCGAGTTTGCGCCTTTCCCCTCCCCCCTGCCTCCAGCGGGGGATGGGCTGGTCCGCAGCCGGCTCGCTCTTCTCTGGTATTCCGCTCAGTCCTTCGTTCTGGGAACCAGCGGGTATGCCTAAGTTTAGAGCTTTTCCCAACTTAATTCTCTCTCTCTTGCTATCCCACAGTTTAAGTTGTTATCTCACGTTAGCTCCCTCCGATTGTCCTCAGGGCACCCAGGCCCGGTCCTTACCCTAAGCAATGCCGCCCGCTCCTCTCTGTTCCACCCCCACTTGCTGGTGGCGGATGCAAGCATCTGGGGTACTTTTTTAATGGTAGTTGTTTTTAGGCATGTAATCGGTGGGTTTTATTTATTTTTCCTCCCAGTTAGGTTGCCCTCCAAGATTCGAAAACTTCACCGAGACCCACCAGTGCGAGGGTTTCCTGGTGATTGGAAACTTCCTCTATTACGACTCCCTTCCCAGGATGGGTCTCCGTCCCTAGTTCTTTTGTCTCTCTTTTTATCTTTTATATTTTGTCCTACCTCCTTTCGAAGACAATGGGCTGCTTTTCTGGGTGTCTGATGTCCTCTGCTAGTGATCAGAAGTTGTTTTGTGGAGTTTGCTCAGCGTTCAAATGATCTTTCAATGAATTTGTGGGGGAGAAAGTGGTCTCCCTGTCCTATTCCTCCGCCATCTTCTGCAAGCGGCTTCTTTACCCTCTGAGCCACCAGGGAAGGCCAAGACTCCCTGTGCGAGTGTAATTAAACGACACTTTACAACTTTAGGTTCTAAATGATGGTTTGAACGCAGAAAGATTTTTTTTTTAAAGATGAAGACCAGGAAGGTCAAGTAAAAAAAAAAAAAAATTACCCTTTATCTGGTATAAAAGAAATACATGTTAAAGAAGAACATTTTGGAAACTTAGAAAAGTAAATATGATAAACTAACAATGACCCTTAAACCCAGCATCCACAGATAATCTTAGCAATTCAACATAGTCCCCAAAATTTAGCAAATTCCTTCCAGTTCTTTCTAATATAATTGAAATAATGTTTTCTAAAATAGGGGTTCTCAAATCCTTTGACATCAGATTTTATATCTTAAAAATTATTGAAAATTCCAAAGTATTTTATGTGTTTTTCTATTGATACATACTGTTGGATCTTAAACTTGAAACAAATTAAATATGTGTATTTAATTATTTAAAATTGCAATAAGATGTTCATGTTAAAGAATACATATATTAGTAGAAATAACTATATTTTTCAAAATAAAAAGTTTTGACATGTACATACAGCTATGTTTAAAATAGATAACCAAAAAAGGACCTACCATAAATTTTCCTCTTAATTTATGAAAAGAATGGCCTCATTCTACAAATCCTTTAAAAGTCTGACTTGATTGAAAACAGCTGGATTGTCACATCTGCTTCTGCATTCATCCTGTTGTGTTATATTGTTTCAGCTATAATATACGAAAGAATCCAGCCCTGTATAGATATGAAATTGGAAAAGGAAGGAGTATTTTACTAGACTTTTTTCACATAATTGTGATTGTCTTATAGCCTCTGGAAAACTCCACTCTACATTCATGAGAAGAAGAGAGCAAAATGGAAAATACTATCTTAGCATTTTTAGAAAATAGTTTTATTAATAGCTTCACAGACTACCTAAAAGAGTCTTGGACACCACCAGCAGTCTCTGCACTAGACTTTGAGAATCCCCTGCTACATATATATTCTGTGTTTGTCACTCAAATGCATATTTAAACATTATTTAAAAAACTAAGCTTTGCTATAATTGATGTAACCATTTCCATGTTATTTGGGTATTTCATTTTATTCTATCTTATAAGAACACATATACCACTGGAATAAATATCCATAATTCCACACCTGAATTTCATACTCGACTCTTTTAAGGCACATTATCAGAATCTGAAGAAGATTGTATTTAATGGTACTTAATATGTTTTACCAACTTGATTTCAAGAAAAGTTTTACCAACTTCCTTTTTATCAAATGGGATGTAAATATATCCCATTGAGGCCTCAGAGGCACTGAATATATCAAATAATATTTGCTTTGCTGTTTGAAAAACATTTTTTTTCCTCAAATTATTTGCATACTGATGAGATTAACTGCTCATTATTAGTCACTAATGAATATTTTCTATGTGTAAATATGATAATAGGCCTCCTGACATTAGTGCTGATCATTAATTCTGTCCCTGTTAAAGGTGTTTATAAATCTGTTCCAATACTGCAACAATTTCCCTTAATAATATGATATTGTAAGCAGAGGTGTGTACATATTAGTTTGCTAAGGTTTCTGTAACAAAGTTCCACAAACCAAGTGGCTTCAGCAGAGGCAATTTGTCATCTCATGGTTCTAGAGGCCAGAAGTCTGAAATTAAGGTGGGAGCAAGCTTGATTTTTTTCTGAAGGCTATGAGGGAGAGAAACTTGCTTCTCTCCTAGTTTCTAGTGGTTTCCTGGCAAACTTTGGAGATCCATTCCTTGGCTTACAGAATCACCACCCCAGTCTGAGTGCATCTTCACATGACATTTTTCCTGTGAGGGTGTGTGTATGTATTGCTTAAGTTTCCCTTTTCATAATGTCACTTGTCATATTGGATTAGGGGCCTACTCTACTATAGCATGACCCTATATTAACAGATTGCATTTGCAATGACCTTATTTCCAAATAATGTCACATTCTGAGATACTGGGGGTTAGGATGTCAACCTAAGAAGTTTGAAGAGACTCTGGTCCATCATAATACTTATAGACTGACACATCTAGCGTGCCATAAAATTCAAAGATTCAGGCTGAACCCTACTATTCACCCCCATCTCAATGAGAAACATCATGTCTTTCTAGCTACCCATCTAGTTGGACACCAGAGTAACATTATCCTTGCTGTCTTCCTCCTCTTCCTTTTCCTCATCGTTATCCATTACATTTGTCCAGAGTCTTACCGATCACACAGCACTTCAGCATGCCTGGCATCACTTGACATTTTCAAGTGAAGGCAGTGTTGAGATTATCATACCCAGTTTAAAGAAAGCTGAGACTCAGACAGATTGCCTTGCCCAGATCACTGGGAAAGACAATAGCCTCACCTTTTGTTTGCATCAGAGTCAGCATGGTCAGTTCTCATGACCATGGCTGTAGATGAAAGCCAGTCAAAATGCTCTTTGATCAGCAAAAAATAGCATCTAGAGTTAACACATAGATGGTGAATTATAGCTTCAATAAGACAATCCTGTTTCCTAGAATAATTGTTTCTTATTTTTCGAGAGAATAATTACAATTTCTTATCATATGTTTTGAAAACTTTATCTTGAGCTTTGCGGTTAATTGTTGCAAAAGCAAGCTCTATAGTCAGGCAGTTACAAATCTCTAAGGGTCTTACTTCTTCTCATTAATAATATCAGTAAATATAAGATAAAGATTTGTAAGCAAAATAACCAGAGGTAATATTTAATTTTCATAAGACCTTTGCTCCAACAGACTAATTTCTAAGAGGGCTATTGGCTTACTGTATTCTTTTGATCACAGAAGTGTAAACATTGTATTAGTTCCACCTATTTTTTATTTATGGACAAAGCAAATATCAGTTGTCTTTCTATTTTTCCATTCATGTGAAAAGCTTCTTATCTCTACAATTGTCACTTATATTGGCAATGTCAAGATTAGTCAAAATTGGAAGCTTTTAATTTTTGATTCTAGTCACAGAATCAGCTAGTGGTAAATCCACTAGAAAAGAAAGCTCACCACAACAATATCACAGTGCACAAAAAGAGCCCAGCTGTCTACTGTTAGGGCTATGGATAAATACACTGTGATCATTCCAATTAATGAATAGGGCAGGGAAAATGAGTGAATCAATATGACTGACTCTCAGAAACAAACTACGAAAAGCAGTCTTAGAAGAATGCATGCAATATGAATCTGGTGTTAAAAAGTTCAGAAACATGCGAAACTCAAGAATATATTGTTCAAGAATGTGTATGGAGATTAAAGGAAAGCAGGATAATGAAAAGTACAGGATTTAGGAGTATGGTTTTTTCTGTGCCAATGAGACAGGAAAGTTCACTTAGGAATATCCATGGATCTGTGGTAGATCTGCCATGTGGACCTTATCTCTGCTGGAAAAGTAAGAAGGAAGAAGAGGGGGGTTGTTTGAATGAAACAGGTCAGAGGTCAGTATTCACTGTGTGTCTGCCTTGCACCTCCACTCTGCTGGGCACATCCGAGTGGATGAGAGGAAGCAGAAATAAATCAGACCTGATTCTTGCGCTTGTGGAACTCAGTGACGCAATTCAGGAGGCATATTCACCTCATGAAATAGCCAAGGGCTTCAAGCAGTTGGTGCTTTCTTCACTTTGTGGCTGGGTTCTTGTTAAAATTTTAATTGCATGCTATGTCTCTTCAGTTTTGTCATACTCTGTGACCCCATGGACTGTAGCCCACCAGGTTTCTCTGTCCATGGGATTCTCCAGGGAATAATACTGGAGTGGGCTGACATACTCTCCTCCAGAGGATCTTAAAAATCCTCTCGAGTCAAGAAAAATCACTTCTGTTCACCTGTGAGTCATCCAATGCAACACTTTGAAAGTCCTTTTTCCAGAGTCTCTGGTCCTGAGAATTATAGCCTAATGAAAACTCTTTCATGGTACCCCAGCACTTGTGGGGTACGCTAAGCTCTGTGTCTGAGCCTGTAAAGGAGCCATTCAAATGCTGGCTCATCCCAGCTCTGCCAAATGACTCCCCCAGACTGTTTCTTCCTTCTTGCAAATCTCTAGATTTGACAGACCTGCTCATTCTTCTGGGTCTTTGCACTTGCTGATCTGTCTGGATGGAGTGCACAAACAGGCTACCTAATTACCACCACCCAGCTCCTCCATAGCACAGGAAGGCTTTCCTTCCCCTTAACCTGGAGTGGCTAGGCATCACCTCAAGTCTCCTACACTTACATCTCCCAGCAACACATTCTTACCACAGTGTTAATTGTCTATTGTTTTTCTGTTCCCTGATAATTCTAAGAGCTTCTTGATGTATAAGAATCTCAGGTGGCACGGTGGTAAAGAATCGGCCTGCCAGTGCAGGAGACCCAGGATACATGGGTTCAATCCCTGGGTTGGGAAAATCCCCTGAAAAAGGAAATGGCAAGCCACTCCAGTATTCTTGCCTGAGAAGTCCCATGGACAGAGGAGCCCTGTGAGCTACAGTCCTTGGGTTTGCAAATGAGTTGGACACAACTGAGCAATCGACCACAATAGTAATAACCAATAAAACCAAATAGGTCATGAAGCAGTATTTGCAGATAAAAAAGAAATGAATGGTTCATCTAAATATTATAGAGGTATATAGGGCAAGATGTACATCTTATCATAAGAAGCAAGAGTTGAATTGTGTTTGGAAGGGTAGACTGGGAACAGAAGAAAACAGGGCAATAACCTTCCCAAAGGAAGCACATAAGCAAAGTACAGAGGGAAGAATTCTAAGGTTATCTTAGCAACAATGAAAACATAAGATTGATTAAATAAGAAGTTCTCGTTATTGAGGGGAATAACTTTGGAAAAGAAAATCAGGCTAAATTTGAACAGTAGTTGGGAATCAATCCTGCATGAAATGGGAAGGACAGTGAAGAACTTAGATCATCAGAATGATCTGATGAAACTCTGAAGTCGATTTTGAGTTAACAAGGCAAAATCCCTCAAAATTAAAACTGGAAATATCAAAGCTAAGCTTGTCTTTTTGGTCCTGATTACAAATACATTACAAGTCCTAAATAGTACCTGCCTTAGTTCCCCTCAAGGAGGATGCTTAGCAAATTGGAGGCTAGGGGAGAGACTGACTCATTCCAATTACTCTTTAGAAAATGAAGGAGGTAAAGGAAGTAAAACCACTTAAGTGCTTGGGGAAATTGTGAAGTGCCTGTCAGATTGGAATAATTGTATGGCAGGCTTTTGTGAGCTGTGATGGAGGATGGTCTAGGTAAGGAAAGAAAAAAAAAAACCTCAGCAAAGTAAAGTGTTTTCCTTCACTGAACAGTTTCAGAAATAGACTGTAAATGATGGTTATTTATGTGCTCCAGGTAAGTTTCCATGGAGGAAGAGAAACTTTCCTGGAACCAGCTGAAGAACATGACCTGCCTCTGCCTAATTCTATCCCCTCCCAGGTCCTCTCTGCATTTTTCTCTCATGGTTACTGCTCCAGCACCAGGGAACTCAGTGCAAAACCAAGTCAAAGAATTATATGGGAGCTGAGAGTATGGGTTTCTGCATTGGAGATCAGTGAGATAGAGAGTTTAAGGGACCTAAAAGAAATAGCACTGAAAGGCAGAGATCAAGATATTATTTTCATGATTTAAATTAAGCTGAAGCTGGATAATGTGGCATCAGCTCAGTTCAGTCACTCAGTCATGTCCAACTCTTAGCAACCTCATGGACTGCAGCACGCCAGGCTTCCCTGTCCATCACCAACTCCTGGAGTTCACTCAAACTCATGTCCAGTGAGTCGGTGATGCCATCCAAGCATCTCATCCTCTGTCATCCCCTTCTCCTCCCACCTTCAATCTTTCCCAGCATCAGGTTCTTTTTAAATGAGTCAGTCCTTCGCATCAGGTGGCCAAAGTATTGGAGTTTCAGCTTCAGCATCAGTCCTTCCAATGAATATTTAGGACCCATTTCCTTTGGGATTGACTGGTTGGATCTTCTTGCTGTCCAAGGAACTCTCAAGAGTCTTCTCCAACGCCACAGTTCAAAAGCATCAATTCTTCGGCATTCAGCTTTCTTTATGGTCCAACTCTCACATCCATACATGACTACTGGAAAAACCATAGCTTTAACTAGATGGACATTTGTTGGCAAAGTAATGTCTCTGCTTTATGCTGTCTAGGTTGGTTATAACTTTTCTTCCAAGGAGCAAGCATCTTTTAATTTCATGGCTGTGGTCACCATCTACAGTGATTTTGGAGCCCAAAAAATCATGTCTGTCACTGTTCCGACTGTTTCCCCATCTATTTGCCATGAAGTAATGGGACCAGATGCCATGGTCTTAGTTTTCTGAATGTTGAGTTTTAAGCCAACTTTTTCATGCTCCTCTTTCACTTTCATCAAGAGTCTCTTTAGTTTTTCTTCGCTTTCTGCCATAAGGGTGATGTCATATGCATATGTGGGGTTGTTGATATTTCTCCCAGCAATTTTGATTCCAGCTTGTGCTTCATCCAGTCCAGCATTTCTCATGATGTACTCTGCATATAGCAGGGTGACAATATCTCCTTTCCCGATTTAGAACCAGCCTGTTGTTCCATGTACAGTTCTAACTGTTGCTTCTTGACCTGCATACAGATTTCTCAAGAGGCAGGTCAGGTGGTCTGGTATTCCCATCTCTTGAAGAATTTTCCACAGTTTGTTGTGACCCACCCAGTCAAAGGCTTTGGTGTAGTCAATAAAATAAAAGTAGATGTTTTTCTGGAACTCTCTTGCTTTGTCAATGATCCAAGGGATGTTGGCAATTTGATCTCTGATTCCTCTGCCTTTTCTAAATCCAGCTTCAACATCTGGAAGTTCTCAGTTCACAAACTGCTGAAGCCTGGGTTGGAGGATTTTGAGCATTACTTTGCTAGCATGTGAGATCAGTGTAATTGTGCTGTAGTTTGAAGCATTCTTTGGGATTGCCTTTCTTAGGGATTGGAATGAAAACTGAACTTTTCCAGCCCTGTGGCCACTGCTGAGTTTTCCAAATTTGCTGACATATTGAGTGCAGCACTTTCACAGCATCATCTTATAGGATTTGAAATAGCTCAACTAGAATTCCATCACCACCACTACCTTTGTTCGTAGTGATATTTTCTAAGGCCCACTTGACTTTACATTCCAGGATCTCTGGCTCTAGCTGAGTGTGAGTGATCACACCATCATGATTATCTAGGTTGTGAAGATCTTTTTTGTACAGTTCTTCTGTGTATTCTTGCCATCTCTTCTTAATATCTTCTTCTTCTGTTAGGTCCATACCATTTCTGTCCTTTACTAAGCACATCTTCACATGAAATGTTCCCTTGGTATCTCTAATTTTCTTGAAGAGATCTCTAGTTTTTCCCATTCTATTGTTTTCCTCTATTTCCTTGCACTGATCACTGAGAAAGGCCTTCTTATCTCTCCTTGCTGTTCTTTGGAATTCTGCATTCAAATGGGTATATCTTTCCTTTTCTCTTTGCCTTTTACTTCTCTTTTCACAGAAATTTGCAAGGCCTCCTAAAATAGGAGTTTTGCTTTTTTGCATTTCTTTTTCTTGGGGATGGTCTTGCTCCCTGTCTCCTGTACAATGTCACGAACCTCTGTCCATAGTTCTTCAGGCATTCTGTCCATCAGATCTAATCCCTTGAATCTATTTCTCACTTCCACTGTATAATTGTAAGGGATTTGATTTAGGTCATACCTGAATGTTCTAGTAGTTTTTCCCTACTTTCTTCACTTTAAGTCTGAATTTGGCAATAAGGAGTTCATGATCTGAGCCACAGTCAGCTCCCAGTCTTGTTTTTGCTGACTGTATAGAGCTTCTCCATCCTTGGCTGCAAAGAATATAATCAATCTGATTTTGGTATTGACCATCTGGTGATGTCCATATGTAGAGTCTTCTCTTGTGTTGTTGGAAGTGGGTGTTTGCTATGACCAGTGCATTCTCTTGGCAAAACTATATTAGCCTTTGCTCTGCTTCATTCTGTACTCCAAGGCCAAATTTGCCTGTTACTCCAGGTATTTCTTACTTTTGCATTCCAGTCCCCTATAATGAAAAGGACATCTTTTTTGGGTGTTAGTTCTAAAAGGTCTTGTAGGTCTTCATAGAACCTTTCAACTTCAGCTTCTTCAGCATTATTGGTCAGGGCATAGACTTGGATTACTGTGATATTGAATGGTTTGCTTTGGAAACAAACAGAGATCATTCTGTCATTTTTGAGATTGCATCCAAGTACTGCATTTTGGACTCTTTTGATGACTATGATGGCTACTCCATTTCTTCTAAGGGATTCTTGCCCACAGTAGTAGATGTTAAAGGTCATCTGAGTTAAATTTCCCCATTCCAGTCCATTTTAGTTCACTGATTCTTAAAATGCCGATGTTCACTCTTGCCATCTCCTGTTTGACCACGTCCAATTTTCCTTGATTCATGGACCTAACATTCCAGGTTCCTATGCAATAGTGCTCTTTACAGTACTGGACTAATGTAGCATAGGCATGCTATAATAATGAACTATTGAACACTAAAGGAAAACTCTAGATAGGACTCTTCTCATTGGGTGCTACACTGTTAAATTTATAGTACCAGGAAGAAAAGTGAATATATACTTACTGAGGGTAGTGAGTTTTCAAGGAGAAAAGGGGGCTTAATTTCTCATTTCCTGTTTATTTTTACCAAATCGATAGTTGAGTAACGTTATTCCTCTTCTCTGAGGGCTGAGTGGTTAAAGGAAATGAGAGACTGGGAGAGTTAAAATTTGTGTAACCCCCTTCCAAAGAGAAGAAAAGAAAACTGGGAAGGTGTGAGCCCACTTGGCAAATTTCTGACATTTCATTGTTCTCTTTGTGGTGGGAGGGAAGCCATCTTAATATCTGGAAGAGTAGGTCCAGAGATTTTTATGGGTCTTATTGAATTTGATTTGTGGGTAGGGAGATGGGAGAGAACAGAGAAGTGAGAATGGTCAATTGTATTAAAGGGGGTCAGGGAAAGTTTCATAAAGGAGATGACATTTGACCTCTAGTCCTAAAATAGTACTGCATTGATTCCAGAAAGAATGTAAAAGGCGTGAATTTTGAAATGTGAATTATCTAGAAAATTACAAATATTCTGTGTTAATATAGGGTGTTATTGTTGTTCAGTTGCTAAGTTGCATCCAATTCTTTGCAACCCCATGGACTGCAGCACGCCAAGCTTCACTGTCCTTCACTATGTCCTGGAGTTTGCTCAAAATCAAGCCCATTGAGTCAATGATGCCATCCAACCATCTCATCCTCTGTCATCCCTTCTCTTCCTTCCCTCAATCTTTCCCAGCCTCAGAATCTTTTCCAGTATAGGGTAGCAAGTGAAAAAAAGCTGAGATTATATAGGTACACATGTAGGTCTGGGCATGAGTCATGGGAGGGCTTGTTCCCATGAGATGATCTAGTTCTCTCAGAAACAGGGGAACCACTGAAGGGGTTTAAAGATCATTTGCTCCCTGAGGTTTTTTGACCTGTTGATGATCTTCAAACCCTGATTTCTGTTTATTCCATCTTGAGCACAGCTCTGCTTACACTCTGGCTTTCCCTGTAGAGCAGTGTGCCTCAGTTGAACTCTCCAGACCTTATTTGATGGTGTCCAGTAAATTATTTTATAAGTCAATTGCACTGTCTGACCTTTCACTAATAATTGAGTGAGGAAGGAGAGGCATGAAGATGATAAAAACATGACCCTTATTTTCAGGAGCACCATTTACAGTTAACAAAGACAAGTGTCTACAACACTAAATCTAGAGAAAATTTGAGGTAGAGCCCATAAAAAGGGGGCAAATTAAGTTCTTTTGGAGCACAGAGATTGAAACACTAAATATGCTGCATGAGGTTTCCAGTTAAAGAGGACTACACACAAACAATAACCATAGAAATAAGAAGCAGCCGTTTAATATGCCAGACATGATTATCATATCAATCTCTAGATGGATTTATGTCTGCTTGGTTCACACACACTTACAGTAATTGGAACTCAAATATAGTTAACAATATAAGTTGGAGATGATGAGAATCTGAAGAACAGCTGTGGGGAGATGGGACCCAGGGGACAAAATCCAGATGATTTATTTCTGGGTTCAGATCAAGAGAAGAGCTGCCGTTTGAAGGCGAGGGAATAGGAAGGTCAAAGACATGGTGCTGAAGTTTCTGATCCTGGGGGTGAGAGAGAGATAACTCCATCCCTTAGGCCAGTAGCCTGCAGCTGGCTCTAGGCACCAGGGAGTTACCCCTAGGGGAGGATCTGTAAAAGACTCTGGAATGGACCAAAAAGATTACAGAGTGAACTCAAGGGAAAAGTAGGGATTGTCTAGCACACTCTTCTATTTTACCTGTTTGCATTGAGTTTTTGTGCCTTTGTCTTTGAGTTATTAATAAATTATAGATAACTGATAACAATGAAAATGATTCTTAGTCACAGATATGGAAACATATTTTGTCCAATAGAGAACAATTGATCCTACCACCACCTCCTTGCAGACAGTTGTCATATGTATCTAATATTATATGCAATGTTCTATATATAACATTATATATTGTGGTGTGGTAGTAAAGAACCCTCCTGCTAATGCAGGAGACACAGTTAGACATGGGTTCAATCCCTGGATCAGGAAGATACCCTGGAGGAGGGCATGGCAACCCACTCCAGTTCTTGCCTGGACAAGAATTCCCATGGACAGAAGAGCCTGGCAGACTACAGTCCATAGGGATATATATACATTTTAAATTCTCCTTTGAACTGTTTGTAACATTTTATTGTTCCCTTTATTAATTAGTGAATTAATGAATTCATCTTGGACTCATGTTAAGTTTTATATTTATATGACAGTCATGATTTTACTTTTTCAAGCAACATTTCCTTTACTTATTCCTCACTGCTTGAACTTTATTTGTGGGTCCAGGGACCTAATCATGCTAACCTCACATTTTCAATGACAGGGAACAATCTCCCTGACTCTCTAGTTCATAACCTGAGTTCATGTTGGCTAATCTAGAAATCTGACAAGTGAGTGACAGGTGACAGGTCATCTCTTTCTTGCTGGATATCTAAATGAAGTGACTTTGTCTCCTGCCTCTGCCTTCTCTTCAGGGAAGAACATGTATGAGGTTAAAGCCTGAGACAAGGCTTTCTTATCTTTTTACATTTAACTTATGAAATGACAGTTGTTTATTTTAAGCAATCGTGTGCTCTGGTTGACTTCTAATAAACTCATCTCTAATATTCTTCCCATGTGTTTATTAGTTGTGTCTGGAGAAAATTTCAAAACCAACAAAACCTAATGGCCCACTGGGGAAAGAGTCTTAGGTGTCAGCATTATTTTCATCAAAAATAAATTATAAAAGGCAGCTCATTGGGTGGAAAGAAATCCCATTTGGAAACATTCAACCAGTGTTCTCATATGAGGGTTGTATCCTGCTAGTCAGTTTAACTGCCCCTTCTTTGTGACCCCGGCATGTCTTGCGGGTAGGTACACATGAGTGTGTGTTAAGTCACTTCAGTTGTGTTTGACTCTTTGTGATGCCATGGACTGTAGCCTGCCAGGCTCTTCTATCCATGGGATTCTCCAGACAAGAACATTGGAGTGGGTTGCCATTCCCTCCTCCAGGGGATGTTCCCCACCCAGGGATCAAACCCATGTCTCTTGCGGCTCCTGTTTTGCAGGCAGATTCTTTACCACTGAACCATCAGGGAAGCCTAGGTAGGTATGTACTCCTGCCCTAATGGCTATAATCCTTGATTGCATTTATTTCTTGATGTACTTGTCTCTTTACTAAGTTGTGAGGCCTTTGAGAACAGGAAACTTATTTGATCTCTCCTCAACACTAAGTACAAGTTGGGAATAGAGCAAGTTTTTAATATGCGTTCCTGCATCCCTGGGCAGCTCCCACAATTAAAACTATGCAGAGCCAAAGTCTGCCTCTTTGTACTTTTTACCCTGGAGGTCTGGTGCATCCTTTGGGGGTGGGAAGATCAAACTTATTGCTCCCCACAATGTCATGGTGATAAGGCACAAGAATAAGCAGTTAAAAGAGAAAGCAATTAGAATCATGGAACCCACTAAATTAGACTTTTCCCACACATCCTCCAAGAATCATAGAAATAGAAAGGAAAATCAGTAAAACTCCAAATTAGACCAGGCCTGCAGCATGATTGTGAGAACAAAAATACTAAAACTTCAATTTATATGGAAGTGGGAAATTAAACTTTAGAAACTAGTGGATTGCCTGGAGCTGCAGAGTTGAGACTCACATGGGAACACTTGGAATAAAGGTGTGTGGTACGGTCCTGGGTGTGATAGGTGTGACACAGGTCCTGGGTGTGAAACAGATGGTTCCCACAAGGGTTCACAGCCAGAAGGAGAAGATCCCACCCAAGTGAGGACAGATGTGAAGATGAGATTGGAGCTGCTTGTGGAGTTAACCCTGGAAACTTTGTATCTAAGAAAGAGGAGCTGTCCATTGTACTACACTAAATGTCCTGTATGCTTATAAGTTTCATCATAGTCTGTTGAAAAAGTACAAGGAGGGCATGAAAAGGTCCAGAAATATGGTTGAGAGAACAGGCTGTGTGAACACAGGAGAAAAGTCACTGCCCTCATGAGGCTATAACAGAAGGGGGCTTTGTGAGGGGTTTGGAAGGAAGCACAGGATAACCTACTCACCAGGAGTGAGGCCAGGAGAGTTCATTCCCTTCCTGACTCTCAAATGATGCTTGGATGCTAACTTGACCTTCTTGAAGTTCAGACCAGGGATGCCTGGGTACTAAGTCACTACAGTCTGGTTCTGTGTGACCTCATGCACTGTAGCCCGCCAGTCTCCTCCCTCTGTCTATGGGATTCTCCAGGGAAGAATACTGGAGTGGGTTGCCATGTACTCCTCCAAGGGAGCTTCCCAACCCAGGGATCAAACCCATGGCTCTTACGTCTCCTGCATTGGCAGGGGGGTTCTTTATCACTAGTGCCAGTTGGTTAGACCAGAGATGCCCTTCACTAATAGTTTTCTCTGTATCAATCTGTCCTCGCAGCTTGGATTCATGCTTGTTCTTGAATTTGGCAGGGTCCAGGCTGCTGCAGAGATAAAAGTGTGGAAATAGACATGGTACCAATGAATAAACATTTTAGATAGATCATAGGATTTAGATTTTAGGTGCTAGAATTGTACTAAGGCTCAACTTTACATCTAGAACAAACTATTAGGCATAGTGAGCTATTAGCTGCCCTTCTGTTAATCTCTTTTCTCTACCAGAACCCACTTGGGGCTTGTGCTAACCTGATATTACTTGCACATGACCAGAGAAATGTACAAGGTATACTTTGCTCAGGTGTAGTGTAGGAAATTAACATTTATTGAGAAAATGCACAGCCTAGGCTTTATGGTAAGTGTACATTTTATGTACATTTTATTGGATCTTCTCTATGTGGGCGGGATGGAAAATGGGCACCATGAAAGAGTTGAAGATGAGCCGAGGTATTAATCACCGTTGTTCAGTTGCTAAGTTGCTAAGTTAGTCACTTTTTGCGACCCCATGAATTGCAACACGGCGGGCTTCCCTGTCCTTCACTATCTCCCAGAGTTTGCTCAAATTCATGTCCATTGAGTCAGTGATGCTATCCAACCATTTTATCTTCTGCTTCTACCTTCTCCTGCCCTCAATCTTTCTCAGCATCAGGGTCTTTTCCAATGTGTCAACTCTTCCCATCAGGTGGCCAAAGATTTGGAGCTTCAGCTTCAGCATCAATCCCAGTGAATATTCAGGGTTGATTTTCTCTAGGATTGACTGGTTTGATCTCCTTGCAGTGCAAGGAACTACTCTCTGCCTTTGAGGTGTTTGAACAGGACTAGGGCAGCCAGTGTCTGTCGGCCAGACACATCAGGCCCCAAAGAGCTCCTATTTTTCTATGTGCCTGCTATGAAAACACCTGGGTCTCTCACTGTGTTATAGCATTTATTCCTCATGGTAAACTATAAAGTAAATACTACTTTCACAATTTTAGACATGGTGGGCTTGGAGGAGGCTCCGAATAAATCAGTAACAAGTCTGTTAGCATCAAATCTCACAGTTAGTGAGTGGTAGAATCAAGGGTGCAGTTGGGACTACCAAGTACTAAGGGCTGAGACATTCCTCTGCACCACAGGCTTCAGTAACCAGGACCCTCATGTATAGCCTCGGGTCCAGAAGGCTCAGGACCTCTCTGCATGATATATGCAAACTCACAGAAAGCAAGCACTCAAATTTGGGAGCCAAAGTAATAAAGGAACCGGGAGGATGTCCCAGACAGCATTGAGTTCCAGAACGAGTGGGACTCTCTGACTGAAGAGTACAGTTTGATCTCAGCACACCAGAGGAAGATGGGGAAGTGAGTTGGGTTCAAACCCTGGATATCCTGAGCGACAACATTAAGGAGACTGGGCAGTGAGGCATAGAGAGCGGGGAGCCACTGTAGCTTTCTTTCCTTTAATTGCCCCTTCAGATACATTTTATGAGGTCTCTCCTGACTGTGGGCAGAGCTGGAGTCATTTTAATGTGAACATAGAGGCTATAGGAACTCAGTGGTCCCTCCTGTTTGACAGCAGGATGCCAGTCCCTCCAGGGCATCCTCAGGGTGTTACATTCTCTTACAAATTAGGTCGATTTGCTCCCTTGGCAGCTGTTCCAGGGCCTACTACGCTGCTGCCATCGCTTGGCCCTGAGCCGATGCTTTCTGCTTCACTGAGGGCACAGCCTCTGATGCCCTGTGGCCCCTGTTGGGGCGCGGACTTCACAGTGCTTGCCTCGGAGATGCCGCTTCTTGCTCTTGACCATACTCACACACCACTGCTACTTGCCCCAAGGCTTCTCTGATTTCCTTCTGAACAGCTTCGTCTTCTAGTGCCTTCCCACTCCAGAACACTCGTCTGCCACTTTTTTTGGACTGGTCTCATCTCTGGATACCAGCTTTAAGTAGTATCTGCATCCAGTTTTTCTTGTTGCTGTTGTTTAGTCACTAAGTTGTGTCTGACTTTTTGCGACTCCAAGGTCTGTAGCCTATCAGGCTCCTCCGTCCACGGGATTTCCCAGGAAAAAATACTGGAGTGAGCTGGCACTTCCTCCTGCAGAAGATCTTCCTGATCCAGGGATCAAATTCACATCTTCTGCATTGGTAGGTGGATTCTTTACCACAGAGCCACCAGGGAAGCCCTTATATCCATTGCTCCCTGACAAATCAACACCCGAGAGACACCTGCTATTTCAGCTATATCATCACTATTAGGGCAATGGCCTTACTTTAGGTTCTTATAATCTCTTAGGGAGGGCTTCACAGGTGGCTTAGTAGTGAAGAATCCACCTGCCAGTGCAGGAGATGCAAGGAACACAGATTTGATCCCTGGATCAGGAAGATCCCCGGGAGAAGAAAATGACAACTCCACTCCAGTATTGTTGCCTGGGAAATCCCATGAACAGAGGAGCCTGATGGGCTACAGTTCATGGGGCTGCAAAGAATCAGACACAACTTAGCAACTAAACAACAATCTCCTAGGGAGATCTCCCATCTCACAGCAAGATGTGTTGGTGGGAGAAGTTAGACTGGTTCAGGTAACACCCATCATGCTGTATTATTTTTCTTCTCCTAATCTTCAGGCTGTGTTACTAAACCTGGTTCATTACAGCAGATTTCTTCCTTTCAAGGTTAGATTTCAATATGCTACTGGAGACCAGGGGAGAAATAACTCCAGAAAGAATGAAGGGATGGAGCCAAGGCAAAAACAATACCCAGTTGTGGATGGGACTGGTGATAGAAGCAATGTCCGATGTTGTAAAGAGCAATATTGCATAGGAATCTGGAATGTAAAGTTCATGAATCAAGGCAAATTGGAAGTGGTCAAACAGGAGATGGCAAGAGAAAATGTCCACATTCTAGGAATCAGCGAACTCAAATGGACTGGTATGGGTGAATTTAACTCAGATGACCATTATATCTACTACTGTGGGCAGGAATCCCTTAGAAGAAATGGAGTAGCCATCATAGTCATCAAAAGAGTCCAAAATGCAGTAGTTGGATGCAATCTCAAAAACGACAGAATGATCTCTGTTCGTTTCCAAGGCAAACCACTCAATATCACAGTAATCCAAGCCTAAGCCCCAACCAGTAATGCTGAAGAAGCTGAAGTTGAAAGGGTCTATGAAGACCTACAAGACCTTTTAGAACTAACACCCCAAAAATATGTCCTTTTCATTATAGGGGACTGGAATGCAAAAGTAGGAAGTCAAGAAACACCTAGAGTAACAGGCAAATTTGGCCTTGGAGTACAGAACGTAGCAGAGCAAAGGCTAATAGAGTTTTGCCAAGAGAACGCACTGGTCATAGCAAACACCCTCTTCCAACAACACAAGAGAAGACTCTACACATGGACATCACCAGATGGTCAATACCAAAATCAGATTGATTATATTCTTTGCAGCCAAAGATGGAGAAGCTCTATACAGTCAGCAAAAACAAGACCGGGAGCTTACTGTGGCTCAGATCATGAACGCCTTATTGCCAAATTCAGACTTAAAGTGAAGAAAGTAGGGATAACTACTAGACCATTCAGGTATGACCTAAATCAAATCCCTTATTAATATACAGTGGAAGTGAGAAATAGATTTAAGGGACTAGATCTGATAGACAGAGAGCCAGATGAGCTATGGATGGAGGTTCATGATATTGTACAGGAGACAGGGATCAAGACCATCCCCATGGAAAAGAAATGCAAAAAGGCAAAATGGTTGTCTGAGGAGGCCTTACAAATAGCTGTGAAATGAAGAGAAGTGAAAAGCAAAGGAAAAAAGGAAAGATATTCCCATTTGAATGCAGAGTTCCAAAGTATACCCAGGAGAGATAAGAAAGGCTTCCTCAGTGATCAATGCAAAGAAATAGAATAAAACAACAGAATGGGAAAGACTAGAGGTCTCTTGAAGAAAATTAGAGATACCAAGGGAACATTTCATGCAAAAATGGGCTCAATAAAAGACAGAAACGGTATGGACCTAACAGAAGCAGAAGGTATTAAGAAGAGGTGGCAAGAATACACAGAACTATACAAAAAAGAGCTTCATGACCCAGATAATCACAATGGTGTGATCACTCACTTAGAGCCAGACATCCTGGAATGTGAAGTCAAGTGGGCCTTAGAAAGCATCACTACGAACAAAGCTAGTGGAGGTGATGGAATTCCAGTTGAGCTATTTCAAAGCCTGAAAGATGATGCTGTGAAAGTGCTGCACTCAATATGCCAGCAAATTTGGAAAACTCAGCAGTGGCCACAGGACTGGAAAAGGTCAGTTTTCATTCCAGTCCCAAAGAAAGGCAATCCCAAAGATTGCTCAAACTACTGCACAATTGCACTCATCTCACACTAGTAAAGTAATGCTCAAAATTCTCCAAGCCAGGCTTCAACAATACGTGAACAGAGAACTTCCAGATGTTCAAGCTGGTTTTAGGAAAGGCAGAGGAACCAGAGATTAAATTGCCAATATCTGCTGGATCATCAAAAAACCAAGAGAGTTCCAGAAAAACATCTATTTCTGCTTTATTGACTACGCCAAAGCCTTCGACTCTGTGGATCACAATAAACTGTGCAAAATTCTGAGAGAGATGGGAATACCAGACCACCTGAACTGTGTCTTGAGAAACCTGTATGCAGGTCAGGAAGCAACAAACAGAACTTGACATGGAACAACAGGGTGGTTCCAAATCAGGAAAGGAGTACACCAAGGCTGTATATTGTCACCCTGCTTATTTAACTTATATGCGGAGTACATCATGAGAAATGCTTGGAATCAAGATTGCTGGAAGAAATATCAATAACCTCAGATATGCAGATGACACCACCCTTATGGCAGAAAGTGAAGAGGAACTAAAAAGCCTCTTGATGAAAGTGAGAGAGGAGAGCGAAAAAGTTGGCTTACAGCTTAACATTCAGAAAACTAAGATCATGGCATCTGGTCCCATTACCTCATGGGAAATAGATGGGGAGACAATGGAAACAGTGTCAGACTTTATTGTTTGGGCTCCAAAATCACTGCAGATGGTGACTGCAGCCATAAATTAAAAGACGCTTACTCCTTAGAAGGAAAGTTATGACCAACCTAGATAGCATATTAAAAAGCAGAGACATTACTTTGCCAACAAAGGTCTATCTGGTCAAGGCTATGGTTTTTCCAGTGGTCATGTATGGATGTGAGCGTTGGACTGTGAAGAAAGTTGAGTGCTGAAAAATTGATGCTTTTGAACTATGGTGTTGGAGAAGACTCTTGAGAGTCCCTTGGACTGCAAGGAGATCGAATTAGTCCATCCTAAAGGAGATCAGTCCTGGGTTCATTGGAAGGACTGATGCTGAAGCTGAAACTCCAATACTTTGGCCACCTCATGGGAAGAGTTGACTCATTGGAAAAGACCCTGATGCTGGGAGGGATTGGGGGCAGGAAGAGAAGGGGATGACAGAGGATGAGATGGCTGGATGGCATCACCAACTCGATGGGCATGAGTTTGAGTAAACTCCAGGAGTTTGTGATGGACAGGGAGGCCTGGCGTGCTGCGATTCATGGGGTCGCAATGAGTTGGACTCAACTGAGCTACTGAACCGACTGAGTGAACTGAGGTTAGATTCTCTCCATAAGGATCTACATCTTTTTTTTTTTTTTAATTTCTTTCCACTGGGTCATTCCTGCCCAGTTTACCAGATGTGTTTGAAGATGTGCTGTGATCCTAATCTTGGCGCTCTTTGAGTTATTCTCCTGGTACGTTATGCAACATCCTTGTTCACAGTTGATAACAGCAGTGAGGGAGTGACATAATTCACGTGCACTTTTCTCCTTACTTCAAAAGCATGCCATATTTATTGCAGAGATTTTAGACAATGCAGTAAAACAATAGGAAGAAAATAAACATCCCTGATCATTTTACCACCTAGAGATAAATGCAGTTAACATTTACTGAATGTCATTTATATTTATTATGTGACTACTACTTGCCTGCCACTGTACTAAGCACTGGCAGTAAAAAGCAGGCAAAACAGGAGCCTTACCTACCTGTATGTTGTCTTATAACCTGTTCTCACTTTCGGACTACTTTCATACAGCCTGTTTCTTTCTTTCTTTCTTTTAACAAATAATCCTAACTATATTTCAAAAGAATAGCGTAACTTAATGGAAGAGGGAAATAAAGTAACTTTTTAAAAATAAATTGTAGGATAATGGCTTTGGCAATGTTGTGTTGGTTTCTGCCATACATCAACAAGAATCAGCCATAACATATGTCCCCTCCCTCTTGAACTTCCCTCCTACTCCCACCCACCCCATCCATCTAGGTTGTCACAGAGCACTGGGTTGATCTCCCTGTGTCAGATAGCAAATTCCCACTGGCTATCTACTTTACATACGGTAATGTGTATGTTTCCATGCCACTTCCTCAATTTGCCCCACCATCTCCCTCCCTCCACCCCCCACCACTGTGTCCTCAAGTCTGTTCTCTATGTCTGTGTCTTTATTGCTGCCCTGCAAATAGGTTCATCAGTACCTATTTCTTTTTATTCTTTGTTGAAAATGACAGTTTTCTGAATTTTTCTCTTGCATTGTGAATTAAGTCTCCAACACATGTCTTTTCCCAAAGTTTCCAGCTGTCGGTCTTTCCCCTGCATTGCAGCATTTTTCTCCTAGACTTCCTTTTTTCTCCTCTTTATGTGTTCTTCGGCAGTGATCCGGCGAACTGTCATCCTCAGTGTTTGTCAACAAGTAGAGGGAATGGATGCCTTGGGCTCTGCTCTGCCTGGAGTCCTCCCCCTTACCTACCAGCGGCGGCTGGGCCCCCTCTTTCTCCAGCGCTCAGCTTCCATCTGCACCTGCTTATGGTACAGGAGTGTTCAGTGGAGTTGATAGCCTTCCCTGTTCCCACACCTGATGCACTGCCCTCTGAGTTCCTGGATGACGTGAGGTGGGGTGGGGGCTATAATCTTCAGCGGGCACTGTTTCCGGGGGGATCTTTCTAGCTGCACACAGAGTTTTCCCTGTGGAGTGTGGCTGCAGACAGGTGCAGAAAGACAGCAGAAGGTACATCCTCACCAATCAACACCCGAGGAACAGACTGGCAGCTGCTCAGCTTTTGTTTTGGTTCAAATACGGATCGTCTTTGAACTTGGGAATAGTTGATGGAAGAAGAAAACATGGTTTTCTTTATGTAATTTCTGTGTCATAAAATAAAACCCAAGTAGGTTTTTCTTTATGTTGTCTAAAACCCATGAGAGTTAGTAGAAATTTCTCTCATTTGTGACATTAGATGGTCAGTCCATCCTAGTGGTCTCTGTTATTACTTTCCAGCTTCTTATCTTCATTCATCCTGTAATTGCAAGTTGGGAGAGAGGTCCTTACTCCATCTAGGTGTTTATCTCCCCTTATCAATAATCATAATAGTTGCTTTATTGAGCATCTACGTGCCTGATACTTTTCAAACTGCTTTATCTATGCTATCATTTTGATCCGAATCCTTTGAGGTAACTATTATTATTTTCATCCTACAGTTAAAGAATCCAAGACTGAGAGGTTATGAAAGGATTAGCCCAAAGACACTTAACTTATAAGATGTCCAGGCTAGATTCAAACCTAGGACTCTCTCAGATGGAAGCTTCTGACACTCCCTTGGTCTCTTGACACATTTAAAGTTAATTATCACATAGACTTATTTTGGGATACCCCTCTAGAAATGAATTAGGACTGAGCTTGGGCAAAATTTCCATGATGCCTGGCATTGTGTTTTGCAGATAAAGAATGACAACTATCTGGCACTTTAATGCTATTTCTTTGTCCCCTTCCTTCCTTGTACTGTCCTATCCTACTTCATCTCCATGCTACCTTCAGTCCATCAATCAACATTACCTACCTTCTACATGAATACCGTCCCTAGCACAATGATGTTGGTTGGAAATGAGGGGGTTCAAAAGTAGTGAAGTAAAATATGGCCTCTCTGCCATCTGAAAATGGAGTGAAGACCTAATCACAACCAGATATAATGAATTGATTATGTTTCCATGTGTTGATGGGAAGCCGAGGAAGCAGAAAAGCTGGCAAGCACTCAGACACTGCAGTAGAGCTCTCTGGTGGGGCTGCTTGGTGTTCAGCCACGTCAACAGGGGACAGTGGCTCACACTCAGGATGCATGGTTAGGGCATCCCTGTCTCTTGAGCTGCAATGGAGCAGACTCTCCCTAGCAGTGGCCCTGGCAGCTGAATTGAGATGGTGTGGGTTTACTCCATCTCCAATTCTTCCTTCTGTATTCAATGTGTGGCTCGTGAAGCCTATAAATTTTAATTGCAAGCATAAAAATTATTTCCTTCGTGAACTCCATAACATGACTTTTTTATGGCAATTCTATTTTCTGATCACTTTTTAAAAAAATTTTATTGGAGCACAGTGACTTTACAATGGTGTGTTAATTTCTGCTGTATAGCAAAGTGAATCAACTGTACGTATGCATACATCCCCTCCTTTTTTTATTTCCTCCCCATTTAGGTCACCACACAGCACTGAGTAGAGTTCCCTGTGCTGTACAGTAGGTTCTCATTAGTTATTTCTTTTATCATAGTAGTGTATATATGTCAGTTCCATTGGTTTTAAAAAGTATAAATAATAATATCTGTTTGGGACTAAAATTCTATCTGTAAATTAAATATTTGAGATCCAGTGTTAAAGCTTATCTCTGCACTCAAGCTAGTTATGTCTGATCAAAAAAATCCTGTTGACTGATTTATAAATGATTTATTTTTTCTCCAAATGGGATTTAAACTTTATTCCTATTCTCAATACTTACATATGAGCAGCAAGAGCAGCTCCCAACAAGTCATCCCATTCCGGCATAAATATATTCACGTGTTTTAGCTTACTCACTTTGCCTATTTGCATAAATACATGCACAACTGTATATTCATATAAAATATTCCCCCAAAATTGGTCCACAGCTCACCACTATATGATGAGTGCCCATTGCTGGTCTTGGCTGAGCAGACTGGGGTCAGCCTACACATTAATTCATAGTGACAACTCACAAGAGTTCCCTTAGTGAACCTGTCATTCATCTGTCCCATAAGGAAATCAGATTGTCAGACCTGATAGCTGGCACATATAGCTGTATCTGTCAGAAATCTGAAGTCACTGCTCTCAAATAGACCATCCAGAAAAACAAAGCCATTCAATCCTAGAGGCTGCTAGGAAGACAAGGAGGGCTTTAGGCAGCTTCTCAGGGAGAAGCCCTGTGCTTCACGGATGAGCTTCAAAACAGCTGTAGCCTGTGATGCATAAAGGTCACCAATATCCCAAAGAAACCCTCTCTTTTTAAATATCTAATTACTGAGATATTAATTCACACATCACGAAAATCAGTCATTTGAAGTATACAGTTCAATGTTTTATGTTTTTAAACAGTGTAAACAGTTCAGTCTTTCCACAGAGTTATGTATCTATCTATCACCACTATATAACTTTAGACTATTTCAATCACATCCATCAGTAGCCTTTTCTCAATCCTGATGCCTACCCTGCCAGCATCCTCAGGCAACCATTAATTTACTTTCCGTCTCTATGATTTGCCTAGTTGGACATTTTATATATGTTGAGAATTTAAAGCATACCCACTAAATAACAGAAATATACCAATGGATGCGTAATACCCAAATCAATAGTTGCAAAAAATTATATAAAATGATCAGTCAAAAAGAGCACAGAAATAAGGTGAAATAAAAGCAAAAGAAGTGGGATAAATAAGAAACAAGGCAGGAATTAATAAAGATAAAGTCAAAAAGTCAACAGAGAAAATATAAAAGTGATTTACAAATCAAAAATTGCTGGGTTCTTAAAAAGGCAGTAAAGGAGACAAAAGTGAGTCAAAATTGACTTGGAAAAAAAGAGAAGATAATAATAAGCAATATTCAGAATTCAAAAGAAGTATGTAAAGTTGTAAATTTGAGATTAAAAATAATACGGGAATACATGATAAAATGAATTTTCTTGAACATTTTAAGTTATCAGTGGTGACTTTAGAAGAGGTAGACAATAAGATTGACCAAGGGCTTCCCCAGTGGTTGCAAAGCAGGAGATACAGGAAACAAGAGTCTGATCCATGCATGGGTTGGGAAGATTCCCCGGAAAAGGAAATGAAAACCCACTTCAGTACTCTTGCCTGGGAAAATCCCATGGACAGAGAAATCTGATAAGGCTACAGTCCGTGGGGTTGCAAAGAGTTGGACACGACTGAGTGTGCTTGTCCAACACACACACACACACACACACACACACACACACACACACACACGGTAAACACTTAACAAATTAAAACAATAACAAAATGTCTCTCACTTAAAAACAGTGAAACATTTATGAGGCAATGTTATTGAATCTTCAAAAACTAATATCTTACACACATTTTTTCTCTCCTGAGACTAAATAAGTATTTTATAAAAGTTTACTATCAACACCTGACAGGCAACAAGAAAAAAACTATTGAGCAGTCATTTGTCAGTATATAGATGTAAAATGTATATATGTTGACAGAAAGATCAAATGCATCACAGAAATGCAAAAAAACTCCATTACTAGAATCTCTTTTTAAGAAAAAAATAACACACACTTAACCCAATATATGGAAAAATGTCTTATAAATAATGTATACTTAAGAAATGGTCTCACTTGTAAAAAAAAAAAAAACTAGGATATTGCCATTATCAGATAAAAGGTTTCAAAAAAAAATACACAGAAAGTTATATTTAGTGAAAAATCTTTAAAAACATTTCCACTAAAATTATGAAAAATGTATGCCCATATTTACTGCAACTATTCAACAAGGTTTGACAGGTCATAACCATTGTGTGAGAGACAGAAGTGAGAATAAGAATTGGAAGTAAAAAGATAAAATTACAGTTATTTGCCAATTACTACTTTCTTCCCAGAAAATTCGGGGCTTCCCGGTTGCTCAGTGGTAAAGAATCTGCCTGCAATGCAGTAGCCGCAGGAGATGTGGATTTGATTTCTGGGTGGGGAAGGTCCCCTGGAGGAGGTCATGGCCACCCACTCCAGTATTATTGCCTGGAGAATCCCATGGACCTAGGAGCCTGGCAGGCTACTGGATCCATGAGGTTGCAAGAGTTGGACACGACTGAAGCAACTTTTTATACACCCAGCAAATTCAAGATTCTATGGACAAAATACTATACTTAATAAGAATCTTCAGCCAGTTTTCTGGATAGAAGATTAATAATAAAAATTCTTTTCCATCAGCAAAAACCAATGTAAAATGATACTCAGTATTTTCAAGATAGCAGTAAGTTTATCTCCCTCTTTTTTCATTCTTTTGTCCCTCCTTCCATTTGACCCTCCCTTCCTTCCTTCCATTCCTTCCTTCTTTCATTCCTTCCTTGCTTTCATTATTGTTTTCCATTTTTTTTTTTTTTTTTTTGGTATTTTGTTAATTCTCCTCTCAATTCCTCTTTGAAGCGGAAAGTGCCTGGAATGAATGTGAACTGTGTGCTTGCCTTAGGGGATAACAATGCCTCTCAGGTTGGAGAGGAGAGTGGGTAGGGTGGTAGTAGCAGAAGAGGGAAGCCGTGGGAGTCTGGCCCATCTCTGTACTGAAAGCAAAGCTTCTCCTCCTCCGGAGCCTTGTTCTACTAACCCTGCAATCCCATCAGCATCAGTGCCCAGCAATGCCTGGCATGGAGTAGATGTGAGGGGGATGTTAGTTGCATGAAGGCAGCCAAGCAGCTTCCCCCTGACGATCCTTAAGGTAATTCTGACACTACTCCTAAAGAAGATGAGCAAATGGAGGAGGCACACATTTCTTTAGGTGTTTGATTTATTCCTAATAACCATACTGCTGAGTTCTTGAGCAAAAATCAATTTCCTTTCTGTTTACATCAAAACTCATGTTCTCCCTTCAGTGTCTTAAAATCATTGGAGCAGAAATTTCATATTGATATCTTTTTTGTTGAGAGAAACCAAACTGCATACAATCATTTCTGCCCTTGTGACATGGGGGAATTTTTGGTGAAGTAAAATTTTTTATATTAAAGGTATCTCCATAATATCTAATGTAATGAAGAACAAAATTCAGGTCAAGAGCGTAGCTTCTCTCATAAGACCAAAATGACATTCATTAAGTATTTATCTGAAAATAAGTAGATTTTATATGTATTTTTCTAAAGCTAAATCTTATTTCAAAAGCCATTGTGACCAAAGTCAATATCACTTTAATTGAAAATGCAATCCATTATTGAATTGACAATAATAGAAATAATACTAAAATAGACATAAATAGAAAAAAAGTTGCTTTAAACCCTATGTAACTGGGATAGTGATATTTCCTCTGAGCTTTATATCTAGGGATTCTTAGTCAGTTAAATACAGTGGGAGAGAAAAGTAGGGAAGATCTTGGATTTATATATAGTATCGTCCCCAGATTTTGATGATAGAGGGGATACCAGTTCAATCCCATGTGAAGTAATAACTGCTTAACCTCACCTGGACACAACAGGTCTTGAGATGCTGCTGGTGAAGATTCAGGGAACAAACTCAGGTCACATATTTGGACACGTGGCAAGACTCAGCATGGTTTGTCTGTAGGGAGAAGGATCCCAGTCTCTGAATTAGCATCTGAACTCCACAGATCAAATCTCTGGTTTGAGAAAAAGTTTGCAAGGATAATGTAGACTGTTGATGCTGTTGTCCAGTCACTAAATCGTGTCCAACTCTTTGTAACCCCATGGACAGTAGCCCACCAGGCTCTCTGTCCATGGGATTTCCCAGGCAAGAAGAGTGGAATGGGTTGCTATTTCCTTCCCCAGGGGTATTGTCCTGGACCAGGGATTGAAACTGTGTCTCCTCCATTGGCAGGTGAATGCTTTACCGTTGAACCACAAGGGAGGGAAGCCCCAGTGCAGACTGCAGTATAAGCTATTTTATGAAGTAGGTTAACCAAGAAAAATACTTGGACCCAGGAAAAGAAGACCAGAAACACTCACCACACCTGGTACAAAGTGGGTCTTATGTATGGTAGCAGACCAGTTACCAAGTTTATGATCAAGGTCAAGAACAGAGTAAGTATGTATTTAGTGTTATGTATTTTGGGGCTAGCCAAAAATTTCCCTCAGTTTTTTTAAGTAAAAATAAAAAGTAAATTTTTCATTTTCACCAAGAACTTTATTGAAGAGTGTACCATTGTATTTCACTACCTTCTGCCATTTATCAGGCAACTTCATAATTCCGTCTCTCCAAAACTTCTTTATCTTTTTAAGCAAGAACTGTTCTAGGTACCTTTTGAATCTTGCAGGGAATTGACATTTTTTCCACTAAGATTAAGATTATTGTGTAAAGACTGAAAATAACTGGAAATCCAAAGGTGCAATTTCTGGTGAATACAGTGTACTAATCAGAACTTCCAGCTAAGCTGTAACAGTTTTTACCTGGTCATCAAAGAAATGCACAGTCTTGTGTTATCCTGGTAGAAGATGATAGGTTTTCTGTTGACTAAAACTGGAGGCTTTTCGTGGAGTGCTGTTTTCAGTTGGTCTAAATGGGTGCAGTACTAGGTGAAATTAATCATTTCATTTTCCAGAAAGAGCTCATAATAGAGAACTCCCTTCCAATCCCACCCTATACACAACGTCATCTTCTTTGGATGAAGACTGGTCTTTGGTGTGATTGGTGGTGTTTCATTTCACTTGCCCCATAAACTCTTCAGTTCCACATTATTGTCCAGTATCCACCCTTCAGTGTCATCACAATTTGTTTTAAAAATGGAACACTTCTGTTATGTTTAACTAGAGAATCACATGCAGAAATACAGTCAAGAAAGTTTTTTTTTTTTTTGCTTAACTTATGTGGAACCCAAACATCAAAGTAATTAACATAACTAAGCTGGTATAAGAGTCCCTTGGACTGCAAGGAGATCCAACCAGTGCATCCTGAAGGAGATAAGTCCTGGGTGTTCATTGGAAGGACTGATGCTGAAGCTGAAATTCCAATACTTTGGCCACCTCATGCGAAGAGTTGACTCATTGGAAAAGACCCTGATGCTGGGAGGGATTGGGGGCAGGAGGAGAAGGGGGCGACAGAGGATGAGATGGCTGGATGGCATCACCGACTCGATGGGCACGAGTTTGAGTAAACTCCAGGAGTTTGTGATGGACAGGGAGGCCTGGCGTGCTGCGATTCATGGGGTCACAAAGAGTTGGACAAGACTGAGCGACTGAACTGAACTGAACTGAAGTGAAGCTGGTATAAATGATTTTCAACTCATTTGAGTATGTTGGCTATGTCCAATGAGGTATAACGTTGTGTGCTATTATGTGCTTAGTCACTCAGTCATGTCCGACTCCTTGCAATCCTATGGACTGCAGCCCGCCAGGCTCCTCTGTTCATGGGGATTCTTCAGGCAGCAATACTGGGGTGGGTTGCCATGCCGTCCTCCTAGGGATCTTCCCAACCCAGGGATCAAACCCAGGTCTCCTGCATTGCAGGTGGATTCTTTACCAGCTGAACCACCAGGGAAGCATAATGTTGATTGTTCTCAGTTAATGTCTCTGTTTGCTATTAACTTCAACTAGTCTATTTGACTCTGGAGCATTGTCCACATGTCCATTTCCAGCATGAAATTTCTCAAGTTACTTTTGACATGTTTGATCAGTTATAGCACCTTCTTCATACACTGCACAAATCTTTTTTTTTTTTTTTTGCATTTCAGTTGTTTTTACCCTTCTTTAAAAAATAAGACCTATTATGTCAAAAATGTTGCTTTTTGTCTTCCATCTTCAATAAAAACAGCTACCAATTTTGGTAAGTTCTTATTTAGAAGCTCATTGATATGACAGCTATCACAATGCATTCTAACAAAATTGTTGCAAATGAAGTTAAAGACAAATAAGCCCTATTAGAGCCATTATATGGGGAAAAAAATCCAAACAATAAAAACAAAAAACACAAAAGAATGTTTTGGCCAACCCCAAAATCAGATTGTGAAGCTGGAACTGATTATTTGGGGGATTAGGAAAAACTTGGAGAGAGGGGGAGCCTCGTGGCCAGGAGATAGTTAGATCCTGCCCTACTTGGGAGCCTACTTCAATACTCTAGGTTAGTGATAATTATGAGGATTTGATTTTCTGTACAGCCTACTACTAAATTCATCAGCCTGACTTTTTTCTCACAATATATAAGAGATTCCGAGGTTATTTTCTTATTGACCTCTACATTTGGAAGCTGGCAGGTAGATTCTGTTCTGAAGGAAGGAAATGCCTACATTTCTGGAAAGATGAGGATACTGGATTACAAGCAGTTTCAGTGTTGTTTATTCCACCTACTGAAGGATGAGGTAGATTCTGGCCTAGACAGAAGTGTGGAAAGAAAGGTGTATCTCATTTGAGGATCTGCCACTTGTTTAAGTTACTCTTCAAATCTTAAAATGCCAGACTCACTTCTTCCTTAGTGATTTCACAGTAACAAACATTTATCTGCAGAAACAGAAATGAAATGTCAGAAGCAGCAGTCTTCAGCTATTTCTATTTCATGGATGAGTACCTTTCTATTTTATCACCTAGAGAGAGGCCAATTTGCCTTCTGGATTCATCACTTTAAAAAAATTAGAATTCTATTTTTTTCCTTGCTTGAGAGACATTTCTCTATTTTCTTGCCTCATATATGACCAGTTAAATACTCACAAAGGACACATTTTGAATTCACCTATAGACATCGGACAATTGATAAACTAGAAGCACATTTCGAAAGCCACAAAAACCTCATCTTCCTGTAACTGACTCCCTTCTGCACTGTATACCAGCAGGCTCTGAGTTTGGATATTTGAAAAGATTGAATTCTCCTTGGAGCATCTTATAAAGGCTGGCATTAGGAATGAGGTGGAATGAATGATCTGTATGAGACCACTATGGTGAAAAAATATTTAAATAAGCTCATAAGTTTACCTGGGTGTACATCCCTGTGAAAGGAAGCTCCTCGGGGATTTTTCTCTTTCATTCTCTTTGGTGTCTTATCTAAGTACACGTGAAATTGAGCAGGACCCCGTGGGGCCTTCCTGTGGACAAATGCCCTCCTCATTCGTGTCCCTCACCTGCCTCTTGTCTATAGTAAGCCTTTAGCTCCCTAGACCTTGCTTGAGTTTCAAAGAGAAAATTTAATCATAGAAGAAAGAAAATGCAGAAACAAAGGCAAACAGTCAGGAAAGACAAAATAATAATAGTTTAGACATAAATCAAAGTCAATGACCTTTAGTTCCTTCTCCAGGGCTATCAATAACTATCCTGAGCCGTCTTCTTGAATTGTTTGCAGTTACTAAAAGCCCCACCAGGTGGGAGAAGTTAACTGCATGCTAACCCCTAGCACAGAAACCGCACACTGGTTGGGACTAGAAAACTGATCATTGAAATTCCCCAAACATGAACTTCCCCTGTGAGTCAGTGGTAAAGACTCTGCTTGCACTGCAGGACCTGCAGGAGACACCGGTTTGATCCCTGGGCTGGGAAGATGCCCTGGAGGAGAGCATGGAAACCCACTCCAGTATTCTTACCTGGAGAATCCCATGGACAGAGGCGCCTAGTGGGCTAGTCCATAGGGTCACAAAGAGTCCGACACAACTGAAGCAACTTAGCATGAACACATGCAAACATCATCTTGTCACACCCCACCCACCAATCAGAGAATTGTGCGGGAGCTGATCACACCCCAAACCCTCTCCCACACACTGTCTTTAAAATCCTCCCCTGAAAGCTGTCTGAGAGTTTTGAACATGAGCCACCCTTCTTCCTTGCTTGGCACCCTGCAGTATGTGCTGTGCTTGCCCTCACCACAACTCTGTGTCAGTAGATGGGCTTTGCTGTGCTTCTAATTAGCAGACCAATGTTTGGTTCAAGTCCCATTCAAACAATAATAGGGAATTTCAATTTCTACCTCAATATTACCATTCAGAAACTGAGTAGTTGAAGTTATTCCTAAACTAGGGCTCTCCCAAAGGATTCAAGCCAATATTCATAGCATTAGTGAGCATGAGTCGTGCTCCAGTCATTAAACAAAATAGACGAAGATCCTGCTCTCATGAAGCTTGTATTTCATTTACCGGGGAGTCCTTGAGGGAAAAACTATTAATCACCTGTCTTAAAAATGTATTGTCCAACAAAATGTTTGATACACATTATGTTAGATTGGCCAAAAAATTTCATATGATGATACAGAAAAATCCAAACAAACTTTTGACCAACCCAATTCTTTTTGTAATGAAACTGAATGATAATTTTCAGTATGACAAGTTTGATCATTTGATAACCTCTCCAGTCAAATAAAGCTATATCCCAGATGTATTTCAAGAGATAAACTTCATTACTGAGTTCATTGGAAAGACATGGACTCTCCGAAGTTAAAAGAGAAATTATTTAACCAAACAAAGAAAAAAAGAAAAGCATTCACTAAGCCAGAACTAGTGCAGGTAGTGCGAGCTATATGCTAATGAGTTCAAAGGTGTGTTGCTGGAGGGCAGATGCCCACCAGAACTTTCATAGCCCACATCCAGAGCAACCAGCAGAAACCCCTTTGCTGAGTCATCTTCTCCAAGTGAACTAAAGGGAGCCTGGTTAGACACTGAAGAAGCCTATGTGTATCTTCTAAAACACTGTACAGCTAGGTTTGTTTCTATTTTAAATCTAATCCAGCAACTTCCTCTAATTTGCCAGCTTCAGCTCATTTGAATTATTGTGATTATTAATTTGACTCATATGAACTCTTGTGATTGATGTATTTGAACATTTAAAAATCTTATTCAGTCATTTCTGTTTTCTTACTGATTCTGTGTGACTTCTTTTATACATTTTGATAGTTTTTTTTTCATTATTCCATTCACCCTACCCCCTAAAAATTAGAACTTATGTGTAGTCATTACTTTTGTGATTTTTACCATGCATATATTAAAAATCCTGAAGTTAATGGGTATATTATGCCTCCCTCTCCCATCTTGAACAGTATGATAATGTTAGAACTTTTCCCTCTTTTATATCTTCTATCTTTATTATTCCATTTCCATCTCTATTGATTTGATGGCTGAATATTCCTTACTCTTTTTTCTTTGTGATAACTCTAGGAACTATAATACATATTTTTGGTTTTTAAGATCTAATTTAAATTAGAACTTTTAATATTTCTTTTTTATTTTTTATTTTTCTAATTTCCCCAGTTTACTTAAGAACAATTTTGTCTGACATACATTCATATGAATTTTAGATCAGTTATTTCAAAGTGTGCACAAATTATGTTTATTTCCCTATAACCAGGCACTGACAAAAGAATACTTTATATATCAATATTTAAGTATTCCAACATAAAAGGACTTTTTCCAACTTAACACTTTTTCCCACACAAGGTGATCTATAATTGGCATTCAGGCAATTATATGCATGTAGAAGCAGACACAGTCAGTCCCCAAACTGACCATAAGATAAACCAGCACACACTTCTCCTGGATATAATCACATCTCCAGAGGCAAAGCGGTTCAAATGGGAACAAATAAGTTGACTTCCTTATGAAATAAGCTACACAGACACAAACTAAGAAGGACTGAAGGTGCTAAAGGTGAATCCCACCAATCTCCCTCCTTCCTGTCCTGAGAATACACGCGTGGGCACTGTGAGCGCGCGACACTCAACCAACATCGCTGGACGCCAGGCCCTGGCATCGAGAGGTAGTGCAGGCAGGGGCCCGTCCGGAGGGAGAGGTAGTGCGGGTTCCTGGAGGGACGTCTTATTTCACTTCATCATGTTCTACTGTGCTGCTCCACTATTTCGACTGTTCCACTGTTTTTGTAACTGGGGCAAAGTGGGAGGTTTAGCTAGTCTAAGGAACTCTTACCCCATAAACTATCTGAATCAAAGATTTTTTATTTACTCTTTTGCTAAACACAAAGACTGATTTCCATCTACAATTATTTTGTCAGGTGAGAAACAGTGAGTAAGCTGAAGGGAGGGCTGCGGCCTTGGCTCAGAAGGGACACTGTTGACAGTTGACACATGGCCTGGGGGGACGAGCCTGGGCCACAGCGGGATGGCCTGGTCAGCGGACCTTCTCCAGGAAGGCCCTGCAGCCCCGCACACACTGCTGGTAGACGGTCTCAAAGTCCGCATCGTTGCCATAATAGGGATCTTCAATGATAAGTTGTTTTTGTGGATCATAGCTCCCGAGTAGTTCGATTTTCTCTCTGCAGTTTTTAACTTGATTACCTTTTCTATTCAAATCTCTCAGATTGCTCTCATCCATACATAGTATATAATCAAAAGTGGCAAAGTCTTCTTTGGTAACCTGTCTTGCTTTATGGGCTGTGTTAATGCCATGATTTCTTAGGCAGCTCACAGCTCTTGGATCTGGTGACCGGCCCACATTCCAGTCAGAAACAGCGCCACTGTCAATGACCCAATTATCTGAAATGTTTTGATCAGTTACAAGTTTCCTGAAAACTGCTTCTGCGATGGGTGATCGACAGATGTTACCCAGACACACGAACAGCACCGACTTGGTCACCTGCTTAGCCATCTTCCCGCGCGCGCAGAGGCCTTAATATTTCTTAGAAAATACAGAGTTTAGTATTTTGATATTCCTTCAACTTTTTAGCTAGTTATCTTTATACTGTCTATGTTAAATTCCATAATACAGTATAGTCAAATTCATTTTAGGTTCACTACATAGTCACTTATTTCATTTTTCTTCACTTCTTCCATCTTCATATTTCCACTTTGGATCATTTATCTTATGTCAGAAGAATACCCATTAATGTTTCCTCGAGTGTGTGCTTGCTGGTGATAAGATCTCGGTATGTCTCTGTCTTGGCCGTTATTTTCTCTCAGGACTTTGAGTATATCCTTACATTGTCGTCTAGTTTTCATTATTTCTACTGAGAAATTAGTAAAAAGCCTTAGTGATGCTCACCTGAAGTTATCAATTCTCCACAAATTTTATATTTATATTTAATAAAATTTCAACTAACATTTTTTATTGCTATTGTTGGTTGCTAGTTCTGCTAAGTTGAACTTAAAATTAACATGGTAGAGTTGATTTTAAAATATATATGGTAGAACAAGCCCAAGAAGTTCTAAAGCAGTTCTTGTGGCAAGATAAGCGTTGCCCTACCAAATAGTAAAAAGTATTTCTCTAGAAATTAATACAGTGACATTTATCCAATAAAAAATTGCCAAACAAACAGGATAATGAGCTCAGAATCACATCCAAAGATTTAGGGAAGCATGGTATATAGCAGAGTTAATGTTGCTGATTATTTAAAAAATGTGGAGTTCTTAATGAATGGTGCTTGAATAATTAATTATCTAAATAAATAACAGAAAACTGAAATTGTATTTTTTAATCTCACCAAATGTACAAATCAATTCCAAGTGAATAAGGCTTCAAATATGAAAGGAACAGCTTAAACTTTTAGAAAGCAATATAGAAGAATACCTTTATTTATCATCTGAGGGTTCCTTGAAAAAAATTGAGGGTCACTAAAATACGAGCAAAAAAGTGATAGCATTAAAGAAAGATTGTCAAATGTTGCTATTTTAAAATTAACAACTTTTATTCCACTAAAGTTCCCCAAAAAAGAATTAGATGACAAGTTACAATTTGAAAAAGATATTTTGTGAAATATAATAAGAAAGGATAATATTAAAAACACCTTAAATACTTAAAAAAATCCTACTTATCAACAAGGAAAAGATGAATAATGCAATAGAAAACATGAGCAAAAGATATGAATAGTGTTTCCATAGGAAACACAAATTAACAAAACATAGAATAATGTGCATTGTTATCAATCAGAGAAATACAAGTTAAAACCACAATGAGGTATTATTTTTCTCCCATTATATTGGTTGAAATTGAGAAAGCTGTTAGGTCAAATGTGAGAAAGGTTTCCTACCATACACAATTCTGAGGACCAAAACAGTGTAAGGCACTTTGGAAAGCAATTACAGCACAGCAATTCTATTTCTAGAATTATATACTCTAGAGAAGTTCCTGCACATGTGCACTAGGGGATATGGAAGAATGTTCACAGCAGATTGTGTTTTAATAGAAAAACAAGACAATAAATTCATCAAAAGAAGAATGAACGCTTTGTGGTCTATTTGTACATATTATACATCAAAAAAAAAAAAAGAATGCCCTGCAGTCACACACAACAGCACAGATGAGTTTTAGAAACAATGATCCATGAAAACAGAAAAATATGTACAATGATCCATTCATAAAGAGTTCAAAATAACCAAAACTAAACAATATATTCTTATATGCGTACATAAAAATATTAAAACTGTTTGAAAAACAAAGACAACTTGACGATGACAAAGACAAAAATCACAGTAGCTATTTCTTCTGGAGAGGGGTAGGTTAGGATAGAGAAGAAGCAAAGAGGTAGATTCTAGAATTTTGTAATGTTCTGTCTTTAAATAATGATATGCTCATAAGTGTTTTTGAAATTTCTTTGCTTCATGTGTGTGTGATCAGTCACTCAGCTGTGTTTGACTCTTTGCATCCCCATGGACTGTAGCCCACCAGGCACATATGTCCGTGGAATTTTCCAGGGAAGAATGCTGAAGCAGGTTGCCCATTCTTATGCCAGGGAATCTTCTCGACTCAGGGATTGAACCCACATCGCTTGCGTATCCTGCATTGGCAGACGAATTCTTTACCATTGTGCCACCTGGGAAGCCCACTTTGTTCATAGGTGACCTATATACTGATTTAGTTACTAAATCATGTCCGAGTCTTTATGACCCCATGGGCTGTAGCCCACCAGGCTCCTCTGTTCATGTGATTTTCCAGGGAAGGACACTGGAGTGGGTTGTCACTTCCTTCTCCAGGGCATTTTCCCCACCCACAAATTGAACCTGGGCCTCCTGAAATGCAGGCAGATTCTTTACCAACTGAGCCAGCAGAGAAGTCCACTGACGTATATACTATATATATTCATTCATACGTATCCACGCTTTAAAGTATTTTTAATAAAAATTGGAGAAGGATAAAAAGACTAGGAAATACACAACTCATGACTGCATAGTACTGCCTAGTTTGCTACAGTAAAAGAAAGAATGCATTTAAAGTTAATGAAGATTTTATCATGAAGGCAGAATAGTTGTTTCTAATCAAGAGAGAGAACATAATTTACCGAATATCATCAAGTAGTAAGATAGGGACCTAATTCTGCTTGACCTACTTCCAGCTCTGTGTTCTCTATTAAATTCTGCGGTGCTGAAAGATGAGACTCACTGAAGTAGAGAGAAATATTTAAAGAAACTATGAGCCAGATTATAGGATAGAAATAGATTGAGGATTAAATCCCACTAAAATTGGAATTATAGCTATAGCTGTTCTCCAACGTATTGGCAGTTAACAAAAAATTTAAAATACTGCTTTAGCAAAAGTTTTCATTTAACTTGTTGGTGAAAGAAAAAGAAGCACTGAAAAGTATTATATCCAAAATATTTTATGTAAGATTTGTTAGAAAACCAATCTCATATAAATTATTTTAATGGCTATTTAAATAAGGATTAAGCTTGGCTATGGGTAGACTAAAAAATAACTGTGGTTTAAATAAGAAATAATTTTATTTCTCTGGGTAGGTAATCCAGGTATAAATTGGTGCTCCTTTGTTTTACGGACCCCAATTCTTCAGTTTTATGGCTCTGCAATGTGACTGATATTGTTAAGTTTATGTCTTCATCCAAGATGGCTACTTCATTTCCAAGGTCAATTCTTCACCTAAGAGGGATATTCCATCTTGATTAGAGCCAGCACAGAGGGAAGAGTTGGAAATATCACTTCCCCCTTATATCATATTAACTATAAATTAGTCATACAAACACATATTAATCCAAACAAAAATGAAAAATGTAGTCTTCTAGATGGCCACATGTCCTGCTAAGATATACAGTTTCTGTTACTCTGAAAGCAGTGGGGGATGGATACTGGGGGACAAATAGCTGCCTTTGGTGAAAAGGAATTAATGTGCATTTCATTTCTTTTTCAGCCACAGAACTATGTTCTGTGGCAGACCAGTATTTACTAGATAAATTAGGTATAGGACAATCCAGATACTTGGTGATTGTGTGCAAAGGTTTTATGGAGGTTTTACGGAGCCTCCCTTTGAATTACCTTTAATAGACAAAGAGGCAATGCATGTCCCTCTTGATGGTCTCTGAACAACAGAAGGCTTTTAAATTAAAGATAGATATCACTAGAAGAAATGAGATATATTGAAAAGGTGAAGATTAAAGGTTAGACATTTAGAGAATGACCACAGTCATCACTTAAATGAGCACAAGTATCCCTGATTAGGAGTAAGAGGGTTATGTTGGTTGGATTTCAGTGGGCAGCAGAAAATGTAAAAAGGCAATAAGGAGGGTTTTAAGAAAATTAACTGAATTTTTTATGCTGATACAAATTGACCACCCCTCCCTTGCAATATGTCACAAACTCTTTTAATGAATTTTCAGTTAAGTCAATAAAGCATATGAAAGTATTTTCAAAATGTGCAATAAAGTTTCTTATAAAGACAGAATAGACTCAATGGAAGAAATAGCATCAGAGCCTAAAGGGACATCCTAAAATAATCGTTTTGCAACTGGAAGTATCTTTTCTATTATACTTTACTATTCACGTTTTACTTTCAAAATAAGCTTTTCTAATATATATTTTAAACTAAAATTTTAACCATAAATTTCATATATTCTGGACAAAATATTTCAAATATAGGAGTTCATAGAATAGAAAATGTAAGTTTTTATAGTCCTTCCCTCCAAAAGTAACTATTTGGTGTATGACTTCCTGGGATTTTGACTATAGATATTAAAGATTTTTTTCAACGTGAAAAAACTTTTCAGATTGATTGTTTGGAATAAAAGAAGTTTAATACATAATTTTGTGAATTAACAGGAAGAATGACACAGAGTTACAAACAGGGCAGAAAACATGTACCAGTTTGTGATTAGTCAATTTTCATAAATTCAGGGTCACAAATATGTGTGGGTATATTGACAACTTTTTTTTTAACTGCCCTAGAATTAGTGAGAAGTGAAGTTCTAAGTGCTGCTTAGCAGGGGTAATGATGCAATATTTTCATACTCCTTGGATGGAAATTTCAATTAGTGTGTCTTTTTACTGAAATTCAGATCTATTGTGATATAACTGTGCTGTTTCTTTTTAAGTTATGAGCCACTTTTCTCTACTATGACAAGAAAACCTTCACAAAAAGACATTTTAAGTGAAGTCTCACTGTGTCACTTCCATGCTTGTCATTAATACTTAATTTGAATCACATGTAAATGACCTAAATTTTTCAAGATACTCCTCCACAATCCAGTATCTCCATCTGGTTGGAGGTATCATTTTTATAGCAGCTCTCTTTTCATGGGCAGCAAAAATCATTAATAATTTTGCTCTGGAATTACTGATTAAAATAGTTCAACACTGAAAAAAAGTCAATTTTAGGAACCCCTCCTTATTGCTAAAATTAAAAATAAATCAATCCACTTTATTATTTTTGATAATTTTATGATTGAGATAAAAATCAATACAGAGTTCAGAAAGTCTCACAAGTAGCTGGCTTTCAACATCAGTTCCTGTTTCATTAAGAATGAATCAATAGAGATGGTATTTTCTAAAGAAATTGTGTTGCTCATAATGGCCTATTGAACTCTAAGACTCAAAGAGACAATCTCTAATTCATGGAGGTGAGGTGCCCTTAGTGAATGATGTTGTTTTTCTGGCCAATCAGAAAACATCCCACTTTTTTTCTATCTTGGATTTGTCTCAAAGTGAGGGGAAAAAAAAAAAAAACACTCATAAATCTTGTTAAGTGTTAAATTTCTTTACTGATTTTTTGCCCACAAGAACTTTAAGGATTAGTAAGTTTTGCAAATTACATCATTAAAAATGAAATAAACAAGTTCAATAAAATTACTAAATCGTCAATGTTCATACATTTGTTCTGCTAACTTAACTTTAGACCCACAATAAAGCAAATTAAACTTTATTTTTCAAGCTGTCCTTGATGGATGCTTTCAATCTGCACAGTTCTTTTTCATCTAAAATAGATTTAGGCATATCTATGACATCATGATATTTTTCTTCTGATGTCAAATTCACTTCTAAGTTAATTCTGAAACTGACCTTAGAGGTAGTGTCAAGATATATTTATTTTTTGGTAACTTTGTCTGTACTGATAGTTTTTTTAACTTGAGCTAACATTTTATTTGTCTCAACCTTCTGAGATTTTCTTTCAAACTTGCACAATCTGTTTTTAATTGTCACAACAAACAATTTCATCTAATTATCACTCATTTTTCTTTCACAAGTGGTTGTAGCTTTTAGTAGCATCTGAATTGTCAAAATAATAAAACTCGTAATTTAAGTAAGCATCAACTACAGCCTAACTATATTGGCCAAAATTCCTTACCATCCCTTTTCTCATTATTAACTGAGGCAGGATCTCCATTTTGCTTATTGCTGGCAACTCACAACTGTCTCAAGCCTTGATGTTAGCTCATTCTGAAGGGAAACGGAGATGACAGAGGAGGAGGGAGAGGAAAAGAAAGAGGTAAGGAAAGAAGAAAGGAAGGAAGAAAAGAAAGAAAGAAGGGAGAAAGGAAGTAGGAAGGGAGGGAGGAAAAACGCTTCTTCTTTCATAACATTATTTCTAAAATTTACTCATTAACTATTTCATATTTGGAGAACTCCTTTCTAGAGGGAAGAAATTATCTGAGCAAGAGCTGTGTAGAACAGATTCAAAGGAGCTATTGAGAGGTTATACCCTTTTATTAAGAATTCTTTAGATTACTGGTACAGTTTGCCTGATCACTGTGTAAACAGACTGATCTGTCCATGTGGTGTTAAAATACAGTACAGAGACACAGGCTGTCTGGTCCAATCTGTTGACATGTGTCCAAAAGAATTAGGAGAGAACCCTTATGTATACACACATAATGAGAGGCTTCTGTTGGAAGCTGAGGGAATAGCCAGCTATCAACTCTGACTATCTCATGACAGAGCTGGAGAATTCATTGTCGACACTTGCAAAAAGGTGTGAAATAGAGAAAAGTCACAAAAGCATCTTGTGAAAATATAACTGTTCTTTGGTAAAGATGTGGGAGCAGCAGTGCTTTCTATTCGGGAAGTAACTGCAATTGTTCAGCCCCACGCTATCTGTCTCACAAAATTGTTACTTCCTCCTAAATATAAGACAACTGAAATGGAAGTGAGGTCCCTTAGTCATGTCCGACTCTTTGTGACCCCATGGACTGTAGCCCACTAGGCTCCTCTATCCACTGAATTTTCCAGGCAAGAGTACTGGAGTGGATTGCCATTTCCTTCTCCAGGGGATCTTCCTAACCCCGGGATCGAACCCAGGGTCTCCCGCGTTGCAGGCAGGCACTTTTACTGTCTGAGCCACCAGGCTTACGGCAATTAAAACCATCGCAGTCAAAGTCAAATAGCTCATAAGTGGTGGAGCTGCTACTGAACCCACGCACACACCACAAATTTTTATTTCTATATTTTAAGAGTCACCATCCGTCCCAATAGCCTGTTGGGTAATTCTGAGCAGGGACATAAACATAATTTCAGCCTCTAGGGAAGGTTGTACTTGCCTTTCTGCTCAATAACTCTTCATGTAGAACTGAGGATAAATGCCTACAGGAAACATAGTGACATTGACAATCCTGGTAAATGACGAAAAAAAATTTTTTGGACAGGTCTTTCAAAGAATTTGGACAGGTCTCAAAATTAATGTGAGTGTTCTAAGTCACTTCAGTCGTGTCTGACTTTTTGCAGCTCTATGGATTATAGCCCACCAGGTTCCTCTGCCCATGGGATTTCCCAGGCAAGAATACCTGGAGTAGGTTGCCATTTCCTTCTCCAGGGGATCTTCCTGACCCAGGGACTGAACCTGAATCTCTTACATCTCCTGCATTGGCAGGTGGGTTCTTTACCATTAGCGCCACCATACATGTATTTAACTATTTTGAGGAAGGAAGGGAGGGGAGGATGCAAGGAGGGAGAGAAGGAGATATATTGGGAGAAATGAGCTAGACCGAGAAAAAGACTGATTCTTGATCCTTACTCAGGACAGATTTCTTGGTGAGCAGACCTTTACCCTCCTGTTTATCCTCAAGATGGTTTATGACTTCATAGCTCCATGAATTCACTGTGTAAGCACAATGAATCACAGAACTCTTTCTCACAGGGGTTCTGTCCATACAGAGAAATCCCACAGTGACTGCAGCTTTGAAAGTAGAGAATTTAAATCATCTTTCTGTAAGTGAGAATGGAAATAATCCCAGAGCACCCAGAAACCCTCCCCAAATGTTGAGACAAGGCTATCTGAAAAGATTACCAGGGAGAGTAAACGTGAGAGATGTGATTTCTCCTCCAGTAAATGCTTCTTGGGAAAGGCACTTGTTAACTCTCCCCAAAATATAGGCCTGTTGTCCAAGTCAGCAGTGAATTACAGAAGAAATGGTGCAAAACTTCACAGCCTGGAGAGAAAACCCCAGTTGCACTGAAGTGGAGCTGTGAAATGATTACTATATTTCAGGGAGAATTATTTTCTCTCTCTCTCTCTCTCTTTTTTGCTAAGCCACTGAAATAAACAATCGCAGTTCTAAACTGTGAAAAACAGGAAGAAACACTGGGAAGATTTATAATACACATCTCACTACTCCCTGTAGCATAATTAAGATAGTAAACATACATCCAAAGTTAACACAATAATTTCACATGTGTCACCTTACTTAGATTTTACAACAGTGCCTGTGAGACAGAACATTATTATTTTATGTTATAGATGAGAATGTAATATTCAAGCAATTTTAAGTGAGCCATAATTCATTGCAGGTATTTTTTCAAGAAGTTAAACTAATAAAATACACATACATTGCTTTGGTAGCAGCTGGTCTGTTATAGCTCAGAGCTTAGTAGAACTCAGAGTTATTTAGAATTCTTACTTCCTCAGATGAATTTTTCAAATCCTTTCATTAGTTCTTCTAACTATAGTTTCCTAATAGTTAATTGAAAGCTGAAATTCCATACCTAACACACTCAAAATAAAGAAAAATCTATTTGTTTGTTTGCTTATTTTCTTAGAATTCTTTTTTAAATGAAGCATCCTTGATGTACAATATTGTATTGGTTTCAGGTATACTATATAGGGTACATTAGTGTACCTTATGAAATAATCGCTGTGATATGCCTAGTAATCGTTTGTGCCCATACAATCTTATAACAATAACTCTTGACTATATTTCTTATGCTGTATATTACCTCTCTGTGGCTTATTTATTTTATAACTGGATATCTGCACTGCTTAATCCCCTTCACCTGTTGCCCATCCCCTCAAGCCCTTCCCTTCTGGCAACCACCCATTTTTTCTCTGTTGCTATGGGTCTGTTTATGATTCTTTTTTCTCTGACTAGATACTCTTAACTCCTAAATTCTAATCAACATCAACTCATGATTATAGTTGCATGGGTTTGCGTGCTATGCACGCTCAGTCTTTTTCAACTCTTTGCAACCCCATGGACTATAATCCTCCAGGCTCCTCTATCTATGGGATTCTTCAGGCAAGAATACTGGTGTGGGTTGCCATTTCCTTCTCCAAGGAATCTTCCCAACCAATGGCTCAAACCCATGTATCTCACATATCCTGCATTGGCAGGAGGATTCCTTACCACTAGTGTTACCTGGGAAGTCAAATTACAGTTGGCATTAGGGTTAGGGTTAGAGTTGATTTCTCAGAATAGGAAAACAGAAACATTACTGTTGGGACTCAGTGTATTTACTAGAAAAAACAATAAATATATTTTTGGCAAATAATCTCTCTTTAGTATTTGTAAAAGATACATGATAGAGAAACCATCACATTTTGCCAAACAGTACAATTATTTTTTAAAAAGTCAACTTATTATTGCTTTGGTTAGAGATCAAAACAATAGTTTTAGAATAAAATTATATTGCAATTTGGATAATTTTAAAGTATAGGATAAAATATAATGCTATAAATACAAGTGAATATAACTTAAAGAATGAAAAAAATCAAATTAAAGGACACTGTTATGTTAACTATTAAGCTGTAAATAGCCTGTAAAGAGCCTGACTAGAATTTTTAAAGTTAAGGATGTGAAGGAAAAATATTTTATAACTTCCAAAATATCTGGAATGGTATACCTGGAAATATTATCTGATTAAAAACCAAAGTATTCTGATTTCAGTTCAGGATATATCAGCTGTAAAATTAGAGGGCTGTATTTACTGATCCTTAGTTTTCTTACATATTCATTAGTCTTCTTATATGTTCATAAGGACATATGACTCATGTACACAGGTACATTGCTTCATACACATTACTGAGAACACAATGTGGATCAGACATTGTTATAGGCTTTAGATTTAAAAGCAGCTCTTGGCAAGACTATACAATGCAGGGGAAATACTGCCAAGGAACCATTACTCCAGGAAGTGTCCCAACTGCAGACATAGAGCTAAAAGGATAGGATGTGCTGATAGCGCTGAGGTGGCGCTGAGCTGTGTCTGGAGGATGCTTCACCAAAGAAATAATGCCTGTGCTGAATTTTCAAGTGTGTTAGCAAGGTGTAAAGAGGAGGGATCGGAGCACACCGGCAGAAGGAACAGCTTGAGAAGCATACAAAGCGTGAAAAAGCATGCTGTGCACAGGAAATGAGAAGTAGCCCAGTATTTCTCAATACAAGTCTGAAGGTGCTAAGAGTTAGGAGAAGCTGGAGAGGTAGGTTGTTTTCATGAGCACATAATGTTCTATTATTGGGCTTTCCTGATGGCTCAGCAGTAAAGAATGATCTGCAATGCAGGAGACTTGCAGGAGATGTGGGTTCAGTCCCTGAGTCAGGAAGATACCCTGGGGAAGGAACTGACAACCCATTCCAGTGTTTTGACCAGGAAAGTCCATGGACAGAGAAGCCTGGCAGGCTATAGTCTATGGAGTCGGACACAACTGACTGACGAAACAACATCCTATTATTAAGGACATGGGGAGCAACTCAAAGATTTTTATAGATGACAGTGAAAAGGTTATATTTATATTTTAGATCAACTACTCATGTGGAGAATTCATTTGAGGGTACCTAGACTAGAAGTGGAAAGACCACTTAGAAGACCTGGCAAAGTTTGCACACACACACACACACACACAAACACACCCAGAAGATTGGTGAAGATGCTATGGAGTGATTAGAGGAGTGCTCTTGCAGGAAACACACAGTTAATAGTAAATACAGAATTGATAAATACATAGTAATATATGAACTCACATGAGGCACAGTGGAGTAATTAGAACTGTGAAGCAAGAATGGAACTCCCCAAATTGAATGTGAGATGGAGGAAGCAGTGCTCAGGAAGGAGTCTGAGAAGAAATGGCCAGAAATATAAGTGCATCAATTAAGGGTAATGTCACAAATCCTGAAGGTAGAAGTTTTCAAAATGGGCGAAGTCGAAAATAGGGTGAAATTCAGCCAGTGACAGTTAAAATAAAGAATAAATTGTTCATTTAGACTTAGCTCCAGAAAAATAATCAGGCAGAGAAACAGCTGTTGCAGGAACACAGAAAAATTAAAGACAGATGCTTCTGAATAGTGAACTAACTAGGGAATACAAAGAGGAAAAAACAATACTTTGACACAAATAAAACGTTAAATTTTGACCCCGTGGAAACTTTAAAAACTGAAGAAGAAAAGAGAAAGAGATGTGAGAAAAGTGATAGTTATTAAAGTTAGGCAAAGGCAATCCAACACATGAATACTAGGAGTCCCTGACAAAGAAAGCCAAAGCAATAAAACACATATTAAATAAGCTACAATTCAAGAAAAACTTCCTAAAATAATAAAAGTTTGATATTGCTTTGAAAGAGTACACAGTTTAGGGATGATGAAGTTCTATGAACCAGAAGAGTTCTGGAGGCGGGTGGAAATGGAAAAAAAAAAATGAAGCAGTTGTTTTCAGACATTGAACAGTAGGTAGTATAGCATGTGATTCTTAATTGAGGAAAACAGCGAAGTAAACTTTAATAACACCCTAGCTTTCTGCTTGGGGGGACTTTCTGGACCAAGGTGTATGTAGAAGAACCCAACCAGATAAGACCAGTTTTGTTTTTTTTTTCCCTAGGTTGAGTAACCAAGGAATTAGTTTTCACTGAAGGCTGCAGTGGAAGTGATGCTTAGAGCAAGAGGGAAGAGAAGAATGTAGAGAAGGAGTTCCAGAAATGAACACTGGGATTTTCTGGAGCCTTTGGCTGAATGAGAAGCTTCATTTTTTTAGGATGAGACTCTAAGAGACTAGGCAAAGAACAAGTACAAGGGAAAGAGCAACTACTGGAAAGGAATAAGCTGAACAAAACTGGCGCTAACACAGGGTTAGGAAGTGTTCAACTTCCAACCTCCAAGAAAGATCACATCTTATTATACCTTAGAAGTAGGAATAAAACAGCCCTACAACAGACTTTAGAAAAGCTAAAAATTGAACTTTGAGAAATTTTTGAAGTTGATCTCTCAGTAAATTAATTTCCTGCCAACGGCAAATTTAATACTCTTTAAAGGAAGAAAACAAAATCCAGACACTTGGAAGCATCATATTCACAATATCTGGTGCCCAATCCAAAATTATATGTTCATCTCAATAAACAGAGAAAAACACTGATGTATTTCAACATCCCCTCCCTCTTGACACAAACTCTCAGCTGAGCAAGAATAGAAGAAATCTTTCTCAACCCCAGGAAAGAGTACCTACAAAAACCTACTGCTAAATAAAATCATCCTTAATGACAATACGGCAAATGTTTCTTATTGAAGGTTGAGAACAAACCAAGAATTCTGCTATAATTTCTATTTAACACTATACTTGATGCCTTATTCAGTGCAATAAGGCAATAGAAATAAATCAAATGAATACAGATTGGAAAGGAATATGAAAACTATCTCCCCCCACTATATTTAACATGATGGATAGAACAGAGAAGAACCAACAGAAGTGTACTAAACACACTGGATTTTAAAGAGTAAAGAAAAATCTTTTTGGCATGTAGGTAAAATGAACACTATTAAGGTATTTTTTGGTGTATATACGTAATATACACTTGTATGATATACCTATAAACAAATACAAGGTAGTGGCTACTATTAACATTAGAATAGTGGCTAATTTTGAAAGAGAGGAGAGACTGGGGTGAAGTGATGGAGGGAAATTATGAGATGGCTGGCAAAGATCTATTTATTAAACTGGTTGATGAGATAGTCATTATTATCTTATAATAATTTAGTGAAATATATATATATATATTTGTGTGGTCTTATGCATCTGGATTTTCTTTTATAATAAAAATTAAAAAAAAATAAAGTCAAACAGAAAAAAGTGCATTTATGTTTTATTCTGATCTTTAAAGTGATCACACTTTAATGTGATCTTCTAAGAAAGTGGCAGAAGCAATTAAATGTATCATGGTTGTCAAATATGATATATTTCGTATTTTAAACAAAAACTATTTATCTATTTTCTTTAAGTGGTAATCTGTGATGTTTTAAACACATTCATTCAACATTCATATTGAATTTCAAAATTGACAAAAATTTTTGAAATATGTATCTGCTATAAATAACAGTTATATATATATGTTATATATATAGAATGTTAAATGTTAAGGTTAAAAGAATAGTAAATATGGTGAAATAGTAAACAGATGACCCAGCTGTCATGGTACCCTAATTTTGTTATGTTTGATATGTTTAACTCCATGTTGTTTTTAAAAGTAATTATACAAGTATTACCCTAAATTTAAAAAAAAAGAAAAAGAGAAAAGAAAAAGCAGATGACTACATGGAATGTACAGATGTGAGAGCTGGACAGTAAAGAAGGCTGAGCACTGAGTGTTTTTAAACTGTGGTGTTGGAGAAAACTCTTGAGAGTCCCTTGGACTGAATGGAGATCAAACCAGTCAATCTTAAAGGAAATCAATCCTGAATATTCATTGGAAGGACTGATGCTGAAGCTGAAGCTCCAATGCTTTGGCCACCTGATGCAAAGAGCTGACTCATTGGAAAAGACCCTGATGCTGGGAAAGATTGAACTCAAAAGCAGAGGGCAGCAGCAGAGGATGAGATGGTTGGATGGCATCACTGGCTCTATGGAAATGAGTTTGAGCAAACTCCGGGAGATAGTGAAGGACAAGGGAGCGTGGAGTGCTGCAGTCCATGGAGTCACAAGGAGTTGGACATGACTTAGCGACTGAAGAGCAATAGCATGAAAACTTATTATAAAGACTGATTTTCTTAATGTATAGAGTTCTTTCCAATCAATAAGGAAACGGCCAACCAAAGAACAGAATAGTGGGCAAAAAGAACTACACAATTTATTAATTTGACAATATAAATGATGGAAGAACATATTAAATATGCTTGTCCTTGCTCATCATTAAAGACATGCAAATTAAAACAATACAGCATAATAAGTGCAACATGGCAGTAACATATTAAAGTGCTACATGATTACAAAAAAAACAGCAACGATGTGCTTGAGTGCATTTCAAAAAGCTTCCAATTGCTGAAATCATATTTGAGGTATATTTTAAAAGATGAAGAGGAGTTTATCAGCTGGTAAGATATATTGCACATGAACATGGCTTGAAATGCTTTGGTTGCATTTGGAAAAGGCAAAAATGTACATATAGTTGAAATACAGTATGTATAGGCTACCATGGTAGGAGATTCTAACATTCAGCTAATGAGATAAGTTGGAGCAAAAGTAGAAGAATTTTTTTTTTTCTGAAGAGAATGATACAAATGAACTTACTTATGAACTAGAAAAGAGACTCACAGTATTAGAGAACAAACTTCTGGTTGCCAGGGGGAAGAACAGGGGGATGGGGCAGTCAGGGAGTTTGGGATGAACATGTATACATTGCTATATTTAAAATCAATAACCAACAAGGACTTACTGTATTTATAGCACATGGAATTCTGCTCAATGTTACATGGCAGTCTGGATGGGAGGGGAATTTGGGGGAGGATGGATATATGTGTATATATATGGCCGAGTCCCTTTACTGTCCACCTAAAACTATCACAACATTGTTAATTGGCTATACCCCAAGACAAAATAAAAGCTTTTTTTTGTGTTTTTTTTTTTAATGGAAGAACTTTGTGTACCATATTAAGCAGTTTAGAAGCTATTCTTAAATAAGACAGAATTTCCAAAGAATTTGAGAGTGACTTAACCAGATAATTAATATTAGAAAGATAAAACAAGTATGAAAAATGAAGTGAAAGGTCAGTTAAAAATTATTGTAATTATTCAGATGAGACATAATAGCAGTCTATGCCAGGCAGTGGTAGGGAGGATAAAGAGGAAGACAGCTTTGTAAGCCAGGGTTTAGCAATAAGTTTAATGTGGATTGTGTAGGATGATGATGTTTTTAGTTAGAGTAAGACTGTCAAAATTTGAATTCTGAGTTTCCACAGTAGTGATGAATATTGGAAGATATAGTATGCTAGGATGAAAACTTTGTACTACTATATCAGTGCTAACATGGGAGAAGTCTAAAAATCATGACAAAGATAATGAATTCTCTTTTCTAAAAAAAGATATATAAAAGTACATCATCTCTTAGAAAAGACAAAAATGCTGGTCTCTTTAAGGTGTCTTTATATTTTAGTAGCACACGTATGAAACAATTAAAATACTCTTAACTTTCATCTATAACAAAAGAATGATAAGCAGATCCTTTATTTCTACAGTAACAGAGCTCTCAAATGTCACTTAGTTTGAAGACTTGACTCTCTATGGATTAGATGCTATAAAAGAGCAGGACATGGAAGGAATCCTCAGGACTTTTAAACGAAAGGAATTAGACCATGTATCCATTCAACATCTATTCAAATACTCCCTCCTTTGTAAATTCTCTGATTTCTCTCCATCAAACTATTTTAATTCTCACATTATTTACTGAGCTTACAGTAATGATTGACATTTCTGTCTTTTATTCTAGTTATTGCTCTTTATTTATTTATTTATTTATTTTGGTTATTGGTCTTATTGCCTAACCTAATAATGATAAGCAATGTCTAAAATGTATGAAACTTTTCTTCTGTGTCAAATACAGTTCTGAGTCATATATGTATATCTCAATGTATTTGCTAATGATAGTCCTAAGAATTATGAGAAAGCAATTATATTACCCACTTCATTTCACAGATGAGGAAACCGAGGGACAGAAAGGCTGAGTATTCTTGCCAAAGCCACAGAAAGAATTACCACTTAAACACAGTCTGGATCTGGATTATATGCATTCGACCACTACTGAATGCTTTCTCTCACTGTCTATAACCTCCCACAGCACTTGGGAGAGTGCTGGATGCATAGGGCAAAGAAAGAAACATTATCAATAACTGAGCCAGGAGACAACGCCAGAAGTTGTAGGGTCCATCCTCTTCCGAAGGAAAGATAACAAGTGTGGAAGATCTAGGTTTCTGGCTTTCAGCCCTCTTCCTAGTTTCCTTACGACTCATGATATTTGGAACAGGGAATCTGCAGACCAGAGCTGCAGGTCTCATCTGCACCTGGGGAAGCAATGCAATTAGGAACAGGAGCTTGGTTAAGGAAAGTTAGGAAAAGATGTTGTTCTCCATTAGCTTGACCGTCTACTGCAAATCATGAAAATCCCAAGTGCTTTTCAATATACCTGGTAAGTCATTGAAAGAGACTGACACATGGGTCATTCAGGAAGAATATATACAAATGGAGCTGCCATCAGTGGGACATCCCTGATATTTCCTCAAAGACAGACAAATCTGCCTCATACCTTTCTGCCTCCAATGCAGAATGAATGCAAAGGCATTCATGCCTTTCTGCTCTCTGCACTCTATGCAGCTATTCTGCAGTCAGAAACCAAACCGAGCCATTAAGTTTGGCTTCCTAAAACTGATCTAGGTTATGGAAATAAAGAACTAAATGTTGGAGTTGGAGGGAATCATGGAGATTACCATAAGGAAATAAGAAAACCAACCCTAAAGCTTCATTGGAAAGACTGATGCTGAAGCTGACACCTCAATACTTTGGCCACCTGATGTAAAGAGCCAACTCATTAGAAAAGACCCAGAAGCTGGGAAAGATTGAGGGCAAGAGGAGAAGAGAGTGACAGGGGTGAGATGGTTAGATGGCATCACTGATTCAATGGACATGAATTTGAGCACACTCCGGGAGATAGTGAAGGACAGGGAAGCCTGGCGTGCTACAGTCTATGAGGTCGCAAAGAGGCGGACACAACTTGGCAACTGAACAACAACCCAGAATAGAAAACAGCAGCCCCAGGTACTAGTGGCAAAGTGAATGTGCATTTGCTGCTGAGACTCGATGTGTAAAAATGCACATTCCTGTTAGAGGGGTTACGTCCAAGCACACTGTCACACCACTAGCTACAAGCTGTAGTAGTGTCACACTTGTGTTTAATAGCAAAAGCGTGCTTATTATTTATAAAAAAGCCAATTTGGAAACCCTTTGTGTTAGTGATATTTCTGGAGAAATATTCCAAATTTTGTATTGTTTACACGATGAAGCTAATTTCCTTCACATGAGCTCAATTTGCATTTCAATCAGTCTCTCAGGTAATTTACAATTTTATAAATTGTGGTAATTATATTTTTCATAATGTAAGATCTTTCTTACCATATCTCTCCACTAAATGTTTTCTCTATTCTCTTCCCCTTTTGTGGTTGTCAAAATATGTCTTATCTTTCAAAGATCAACTGAAATATCTCTTCCTCTTTAAAGATGTTTCCTTCCTGAGTACATTTTCCTCTCTTGATTCTTGTATTAGATTAGCTGCACAGATTAGTTGTATCTATAATACAACTCATCAAACACATGCCTTGTTAGAGTTGTGTGTCTCTACCAATGTTTTTTTTCTCTCGGTGTGCATTGCTTGATTTATGGGTTGTAGTATTTGCCCAATGTTTGGTAAAGTACATTGAATTGACTCACTATTACTGAGAGACAGTATCCTATAAGAACACAAGATTTGAACTTGCAATGTCTGTGTTTAAATTCTATCTTCATTACACTATTTGATTTGGCCAAAGTTATTTGACATTGCTAAGCATCAGACTTCTCATCTGCAAAGTCTGGATAAGAATATTTAATCACAGATTTATGGTCCCAATTAACTAAAATGATACCTGTAAAACAGCGTGTCATAAACTGTAAAGCTCCACACAGATCATTGTTGTTAAAGTTCTCTGTTGATTTACGGTCATGTTTGATCAAGAATAGTTTGATCAAGGCAGATATGGAACTTTATGCTGTTTCTTCAGAACTAAACAAGCTGGCTGGCTTTGCTTCCTCAGACACAGACCCCACAGTCACCACATCACAGCTGGATAGAGCTTGCTTTGCTTTCTGATTCAATGTCTTTTTATAGTCAGTTTCCTCACAAGCCAACCAAACAGAATACAGTCTTCCTACTGCTAATCAATGCCACATGTAGGACAATGAGCAATTAAGCCCAGAAAAAGGAAGAGGACATTAATAATAGAATGCTTGATTACTGAGAGATTAGAACCTGAAATTGTGTTTGCATTCTCTGTTGGAAGGTATAATTTAATTAGCTAACTTGGAAAGGTTTTAGATGTGATAGAAAACTAATATTCATTTCTGCAATTTCATAGTCTCTTTCTTTCTCCTGTCAACCCACTCCATATTCTTGCCTGGAGAATCCCTTGAAGAGGTGAACCTGGTAGGCTACAGTCGAAGGGGTTGCAAAGAGTCAGACACGACTGAGTGACTAACACACTTTCTTTCTCTTACTTCCCTTCTTCTTCCTAGATGCTAACTTTATGCCTGGTGTGGGAACCTTGGGTGACCTTGGACTATAAACACAGGGCAGAAAAGCCAGTTTTGCTAAACTGAATTCTTACTCAAATGCCAGAAGGGGCATAAATCTCTGTTCACATTCAGCTTGTCAGATCTCCTGGTGTCAAGGGTGATGTACACTTTGGAGAGTGAAGTGCACGACCCATCGACATGCTTGGAGGCTAAAAATAGGAAGTGTCTCAATTCCTGGAAAATTTCATGGGTGGCAGGAAGTTGATTTTGGAGAGGCCAGTTCTTACTGTCTTTCCAGAAAGGACAGGACCAAGAAGTCTCAGATGCTTGGGTAAATGCTAAGGTTTTCATATTCTATGGGCTTCTCGAGTGGTTCAGTTGATAAAGAATCTGCCTGCAATGCAGGAAACCTGAGTTTGATCCCTGCATTGGGGAGACCCCCTGGAGAAGGGAATGGCACCTCACTCCAGCATTCTTGCCTGGAGAATTCCATGGACCAAGGCAGCTTATAGTCCATGGGTTGCAAAGAGTTTGACCAACTAGCATTTTCATTTTTCTTTCAGTGAAAGTGAAGTTGCTTTGTGACCCCATGGACTGTAGCCTACTAGGTTCCCCCTTCCATGGGATTTTCCAGGTAAGAATACTGGAGTGGGTTGTCATTTCCTTCTCCAGGAGATCTTCCCAATTCAGGGATTGAACCCAGGTCTCCCACATTGTAGGCAGATGCTTTACCATCTGAGCTACCAGGAAAGTCTTTCTTTCAGTACCTCACAGCAAACTCTAAAAAGGAAGATTCTAAACAAGGTTAGCTGCTAAATAGGAAAAGAGACACAATACATTGAAATTCTGACTTTGATAAATCCCATTTTGGGGAAAATAGCATTTGGGAAGAAAACATTGTATTTATTTGCCTGAGGGTGAAGGTAGGACACACCTCTCAGTCTGGGAGCTGACTGGGGGGAGGTGTGAAGACATCCAAAGCACTCCTTGGGAAGGCCTGTGAAGAAACCCTGAGGGTTAAATTTAGTTAGCCTTACTCATTTTGATTGATAAATATCCCACAGAAATGATCCAGGAAGCAGGAAGAGGCAGAACTGCCCAACTGCAAGAGCATCTAAATAAGGAGAACTTGACTCACCAAACAGGTGGCAGTGGTGGGTGGTGGGTTGTGGGTGAGGTTGCCAGATAAAATACAGAATGCTCAGTTAAATTTGAATTATAGATCAACAAAAAGGTTTTTTTTTTGGGGGGGCGGTGATAAGTTTGTCCCAGGTATGTATAATTAATTCTTATCCTTTAAAAAATTGTTGAATTGTTGGGTTTACTTGAAGTTAAAATTGAACAGAGAATGCTGTATTTTCATTGGGGAAATCTGACCACCCTAGGTGGGAAAATTCTTCCACCCCAGAAGATTGGACACTCTTGTACTTTCCCTTTAATAACACCTGAAGATGGGTTTATATGTCCATTTGTTTTCTAGAACCTTAGCTTTGCTTAGGAATCAGAGTTCCTGGTTTGGGAATCTGTGGTCCCTAACATCTGCTTATAACCTTGGACAAGTTAACTTCTCTGCACTTCAGTTTCTCCATGTATAGAATGGGGAATCACATGAACTGAAGTGAGTTCAGTCTCATACTGTCATTGTGAAGATTAACAAATACTGATGATGTCTTTTGAACAGTTTTTGGAACCTAGTAGCACTCAGTAAATGTTTGTTGAAAAAATAGTAGCTATTTATGATTATATTGGTAGTTCAGCACTCTTATGACTGTGGGCTCCCCTGCTGGGTGGTAGCTAAGAGAAGTAAGAGAACTTCAGTACCCTAGTCCTTGAGTATTTTTAAATGCTTCAAGTACCCAAGTACTTCAGACTGCTAATACAGGAACGATGATAACAAAAAGATCATGGCCCCAAAAAGAGATGTCATATTGACATTTGGAAGGAAGTTGGCACTTCTGTGAGGTCAGCAGTTATTTCTAGTGTAGAAGCAACCTCCAATCTGAATAAGGTAATAGACATTGGCCACATGGCTGAGTGAAGAGGGCATGAGGCTAAGGTTGATAAAGATTACAGATCCTTCTTTAACCATTTATTCACCAATTTTCAAAAGAATCGAGAATAGCAAGACTCATTCCTCTGTCTTTAAATTATTTGAGATAATTAGTGACTCAGGAAGACCCAGCACTGCCCTTCCCCCTCTGGCTCAGGTGAGGGCCCCAGCTAGCTTTCCTTCTATCTTTAGAGCTGCTTCCACTACATCTGCCCATAATGTCTGACTGTGCTGTAGGATACATTTCCCCAGTCTCTTGGTTTAATATTATTCCTAGAGGTAAGTGCATATGGTCTTTGGGCTTTGAAGAATTTTAAATTTACTCTTTCGGGGAGCTGTGTTAATGGCACTATCATGGAATTGACTGCAGCACTGGAACAGACAATTACAATATGGACCTGTCATCTGGCTATGTCACTTCACCGACTCATGCTGTGACATGGGACTTGCTGCTTAACTAACCTGAGTCTCGATTTCCACACCTATAGAAACAGCACAATTTTATCCCCATCCACTACCTACCACATAAGTTTGTTATGAAAGTCTAATGGGGTGACACACGTGATGGAATTGTGTAAACCATTCAAACACCAACAAGCTGTTATTTTTATTGTGATTAATTCTGACAGCCTGCGAGAGACTGGAAGCTTATGTGAGAGATATTACCATATGCTTTCACATGCTAGATTGGGGGCACTTATTCATTGCAAGAAGAACATTCAAATTAAAATTTTAAATTCAAGAGTGAACTGTGCTGTATCTGAATCAAATGTTTTTATTTCTGTGGCCTGAGCGCAATTCAGGATGTTACCCTTGAGAGAATGTTACTGCCTCTAAATGAATTTGTCTGGCTCCTACAGAGAGATCTGCATGCCAGAAAGTGGCCATGTACCATAAAATTATAGGATCTGTCTTGGTACCATTTCCAGTATATCTACCAAGATTATATTTTAATTTCCTGTGGCCAGGACAGCATTCCCAAATGCCCTTTTTGCTAGAACTCCCAGGAATGCAAGAAATACAAGCAGAGGTAAATCAAAGATTTTAATTGAAAGACAAAGTTTCACTTTAACCCAATGGTGGATTCACAAAAACTGTCAAAACTTTCCTTCTTCAAAGCACTAGCTTAACTGATACCAGGAGAGCTTATTACATACACGCTTCCTTCCGCTGTCATCAGAGGCCAGGGAACATAGCGCAGTGGTTCACTCCCCTCCTCACTTCTGGGCCTCTTAACTTACAGTAGCCATCAACTTTATTCACTCTTTCTTGTATCTTTCCACAAATATACCGATAATTTACAGAATTTTTATGTTTGTGAAAGACAAGGAGAGTATAGTACTTTTCCTTTGACAAATCTCTTCTCTTTGGGCAATAATATTTCCTTTGTTAGAATCTATTTTCCTTGAATCTCCTGAAATCTTCTCTCCAGTACCTTTTTATGCTGTAGACATATTGAAAGAAGGAAAGGAAGGAAGAAGGAAGGAAGGAAAGGAAGACTTGCCTGAAGGAAGTTTTTGACATTCTTCTCAGTCCACATTTTCAAAATATTTTATTTTAATAATAACTATAAACTTGAATACAACATGATGATATAGAACACATACTCAGAGTGAAAAGATTACTACAGCAATAAGTGGTTAACATGTCATATTCTCATATAGTTACTGCTTGGTATGGGTGATGAGAGCCCTGAAATCTGCTCTTAGCATATTTCCTGTCTTCAATACAGTATTGTTAACTACAGTCATCCTGCTATACATAAGGTCTCTAGGCTTATTCTTCTTACATAATTGCAACTTTGTGACCTTTGACCAATACCTTGCATTTCCCCCTCTTCCCCACCCCTGGTAACCACTCTTCAATTCTCTGCTTCTACATGTTCAACTTTTTTAGATTCCACATATAAGTAATATCAGGCTTCCCATCCCAGGGGACGCTAGTGGTAAAGAATCTACCTGCCAGTGCAGGAGACACAGGAGACTCAGGTTCAGTCCCTGGGTCTGGAAGATCCCCTGGAGGAAGGTATGGCAGCCCACTCCAGTATTCTTTCTTGGAGAATCCCATGGACAGAGGAAACTGGTAGGCTACAGTCCATGGGGTCACAAAGAGTCTGACATGACTGAATGACTAAGCACACACACACAGTCATTTATACACTCTTAAAGGGCTTCCCTGGTGGTTCAGATGGTAAAGAATCCACCTGCAATGCAGGAGACCCAGGTTCTATCTCTGGGTCAGGAAGATCCCCTGGAGAAGGGAATGGCAACCCATTCCAGTATTCTTGCCTGGAGAATTCCATGGACAGAGGAGCCTGCCTGGTGGGCTATAGTCCAGAGCGTCACAAAGGGTCGGACACAACTGAAGTGACGTAGCATGCATGCAGTGTAAATAAGATTATGCAATATTTGTCTTTCTGTGCATGGCTTGTTTAATTCAGCACAATGCCCTCTACATCTCTCAGTGTAGACATCGATCCATTCTGGTGCTATCTAAACATGACTCTCTGTGACATGGATTGGTTTTCCCAGGCCTGCTAAACTGTAGAAGCTTTAAAAGTTAGCAAACTTCTCCTGTGGTCAGCTGCCACCCTTGCACTTGATATGGTCCCATGGCTTTCGCCAAAGGAGCCGTTCACTAAAACAAGTGGCTTGGTAAGAGGTAGAATTGTTGTTTAGTTGTTAAGTCATGTCTGACTTTTAGGATGCTTCTCCTCAAAGGTATAAGGTGCACATCAAATCATTAGGCAAGGTTTTCATTATGGTCTGAGTTGTATTTCTTTAAATAGAGATTAATTCTTACTCACAACTCTAGTTTTAATCTATTTATTTTAATGGCAAATGAAATTCTACCAGGCTTTCTTATGGATGGAACCCTTTCTGAATTATCCTAGCCAGGAACCTAGAATTGAAGGTCAAAGAATATAGACTGAACACAAATGAACCTAGAATCTGTTATACAAAGAATAGTAAGAAAGATAAAAAGAAAAATGGTACTGATGAATCTATTTGCAGGGTAGAAATAGACATGCAGATGTAGAGAATGGACTTGGGGCCTCAGCAGGGGAAGGAGAAGGTGGGACAAATTAGGAGAGTGCCATTGAAATATACACATTGCCATGTGAAAAATATAGAGATAGTGGAAAATTGCACTGAAACACAGGGCGCTCAGCCTGGTATTCTGTGATGACCTAGATAGAGGGATGGGTTACGGGGAGTGGGTGGGAGGAAGGCTCAAAAGGGAGGGGTTATATGTATAGTTATGGCTGATTCATGTTGTTATACCACAGAAACCAGCACAGAATTGTGAAGCAATTATCCTCCAAATAAAAATAAATAAGATATATATATAAAGAACACAGACTGTCTTTTATTCGAATATGGTTCCTTATTCAGTGTAACTCGTCACTCAGTGAATCTGGGGAAGGCTGGGGAGGGGGACATGAGGAAATGGGAATCTGACCCTGTCTGAGTAATCAGTGAACTGGTGGGTTCAGGAGCATTACTAGATGTCCACAAAGGGAACCTGGATAATGAAATGGAAATTAAATCGGGGGAGCAAAGGAGGCTTGAGTAAAAGAAGGCCTTACTAAAGTTCAGGGACAAAATACTTGTACAAAGTACAAACTTGAGATGTTCACAGAAGTCAACTTCTTGGAAGTCATTTTACTGAGAAAAGGAGATTTAAAGAGTCCACGATTTTTGGAGTAGATGGCTAGGTTCTCCATTATCTATTAACAATTGTTCTGCATATTGTATAGTTTGAAAAATGACTTCCTTTCCTACAAGAAACACATTTACGCAAGGGCAAGTAAGCATGTACATGTGTACACACTCATATGCACGTAAGCATACACACACACACACACACACACACACACTACAAGGAAATAAGCAAACTTATTTTAGTGTTCCAGGAAAAGAGCTCCTCAGATTGAGGTATACCAAGCAAAATAAAGGGCTTCCCTGGTAGCTCAGGTGGTAAAGAATGTGCCTTGCAATGCAGGAGACTGGAGTTCGATCCCTGGGTCAGGAAGATCCCCTGGAGGAAGGCATGGTAATCTGCTCTAGTATTCTTGCTGGGATAATCCAATGGACAGAGGAGCCTGGAGGGCCACGGTCCATAGGGTCACAAAGAGTCGGACATGATTGAGTGGCCAACGTATGCACACACAAGCAAAATAAAGCAAACAACAGCAATTTTGAAACCTATTTTCAAAGTGTGTGACTTTAGAGCAGTCCTGGTTTCCATCACCTCATACTCATCTCTGCTTCTATAGCTATAGGCAGATATTGTATCATATCCCTGCTTCTCACTGAGCTACTAAAGACGAGATCTCTGAATCTCAAAAATTTCTCCTTCCCTTTTCTGGGAGATGAGTTCACCAGGGGCAAGATAGGTATGATGCAACCCATGACTTCAGGTTTTTGTTCTATTTTGCTTTTTACAAAGGACTAAATCTAATAAAGCCCCAAAGAAGCCCCATCTTTTAATCAAATTAACATCTATCTTTACTTAAAAGTTGTGGTCTCCTTGTAAACACCACAACACTTATCTGGTTTTTCTAGCTACTAAATGAGAGTTGAGGAAATGGTGGATTAATTGCAGCAAATGGATAGTAATGGTAGTTTTTTCCTTCTGAAACAGCACCAATTCTCCATGCTCAGCTTTTAATTGCTTTTCAAGAACACAATTGGCACCCTTCTTTATGAAGCTTGATTTATTGACATTGCATGTAAGCAGAGCTCTAAATGCCAAGATAGCATGATGAATGTCACAAGACACAAATAGATTTCTAAAAGATTGGAAAATATCACTCACAAGAAATAGTCCCAGAGAATAAGGTCAGAGAGGCAGGCCAATTACTTCTACTAATAACGTGTTCAGTTGACATGATGGTAGAGAGTAACTGCAACTAGGAGAGGATTATGACAGGATGTAGCTGGATAAAGTTTCCACCTAGCTTTTATAAGCTGTGTTTAAGAAGATGCTCTTGAGTGCCAGGCCAGAGATTTTGCACAGCCATCAGTCTGTGTGCTGGAATTATCTGTGTCTCATTTTTCTATTGATTAAGAGAGAATCACAGTGCATAATGGCTACTTGAACAAGTAGCTCTGGAACAGACAACAATGAAATCGTGTCTTTCTATTTCTATCTTTCAACTATGCTTGAGGCTATTCTTCATGAAGGCACTGCACAGAAGATTGACTAGCATAAGAAGTTGCCTTCCTCTAGACAGGGTGACCTCACTGGCCCAATTCACTGTCCACTGAGACAGACCAGTGTGTGAGTACTTCAGTGGGGCAGAACACACCTGGGTTGCTTCCTAAAGCATCAACAATTATTCCTGCCTTACTTAAAGATAAATAAAACCTCCTTAAAAATAGATTAATAAGAACAAGGCAGCAAATTGGAAAAACAGTGCATTTTCATTTAGTTTTATTAAGTCTCCTGTTTCTCAGAAGAAGCTAAATGCTAAATGGAGGGTTTGTTATTTATTTATTTATGTTTCATTTTAATGAGCTATTCAGTCATGCAGTCATGGTTAGATGCTTTCAAAAGCCTGAGCTGACTGGTTCCCTGGTTAGGAATGGAAAACAAGATTCATATCAGCCACAACAACTTTGGCACCCCTGCCCAAGAGGACCCTCTTTCTTGGGCTTTGCCTTATTCCTGTAACATTGTTCTGGAGTCACATGGCTGCTCTTTTAGCTCTTACTTCTCTTCCTTATTTCTCAGTGGGGAGGTGAAGAGTAAAGACCCATCTGTTGTTTGTGTTTAAGATCTGTTGTTCAGAAGCCCACCTAAGGAGAAGATAAAAGTCTTCTTGCTTTCCTGGATCATTCTACACATGATCATACTTGTAAAAATTCTAATGTGACTCATTTGACTGTGCAATGAGACTCAGACACTCTCAGGACGTTTACAACATGGCTGGTACATGAAGTGAAGCCAGGAATATGGGCAGTGTCTGAATTCTCATTCAAGGAAAAGAACACTAAGTGGAAATTAGACTTTCTGAATCCTGACTCCAGCTCTTCAATTCACACACTGTATGATCATGAGTTAGAGTACACACACGCCCATCCATTTTTCTGGATTAAATTATTTCTAAGGGTTATTCTAGCTTTGATATTTATTTCTAATTTTAGGCTTATTAGGACAGGTTGACAGCATATTAATTTCTCTCTAATGACAGGGTTTGACAAATAGGATGCTCTCAGTAAATGTTTATCAAAAGAATAAATGAATAAATGTAATTAAAGTGACTGCTAATGGTTGGCATCATCATCATTAGCAGCCAATGAACCTATTGCCTTAAAATTTGGCACCGGTTTAGAGAATCATTCCCATAAGTTCTTCTAAGAGGCTAAAACTGTACTGAGATCTGTGAGGGTTAATTATATGTGGCAGCTTGGCAAGGGTATGGTGCCCAGTCATTTGGTCAAATCCATACCAGATGCTGCTGTGAAAATATTTTTTTAAATCCATGAACTCTGAGTAAACACATTACCCTCCATAACATGGGTAGATCTCATCCAATCATCTGAAGGCATTAAGAGCAGAGACTGAGTATCCTCCAGATAAAAGAATTCTGCCTCCAGACTGTCTTCATTCTTGAGCTGAGAATTCAACTCTTCCCTAGATCTCCAGACTGCTGGCCTACCCTGCAAATGTCACTCATGTCCCCCAAATTGCATCAGTCTTAAATTAATCTCTTTCTTTCTCTCCATACTATAAAACACCATGTTTGTTCAGTTGGAGAACCCTGTGTGTCTCTGATGAGACAGGCTTAGTCAGTCCATCTTCCTATTTGGATGACCAAAGTATCACTTTGCCAGCTGTAAAGCTCATTTTCACTTATAGCATCTTGCAACATCCACTTTCTGGTTTTTAACAATACTTTGGAACCACTGATTCCAAACTTTTCCACCTCATATGTTCTTCCTTGTGAAAAATTAACAGATTAAGATTTGTTCTGCAGTAAGGAAGTCTGGCAAGACTTTCCCTTAAACACTGGTGACAATGTGTTCAGGAAAACAAAGTAGGGGTCAGTGACATCCATTCCTGTGGTCATACAACATTTCAGTTCTCCGTCTCCAGCATTAAGCTGTGTAAGAGGCTCAGAAGGCCCTCAATGAAATATTGTCGGTAAATGGATCCAAGATTTTCTGTATTGGGTCTCTCTCTCTTCTTTCATCATTTTTTCCCTCATTTTTACCTGCTCTTTAGGTTCCTCCAACAACTTTCCTCTCTTCTCACCCCTCTTTCTCCGTATTTACTCCACAAACCCTTCCAGACTAATCTCATCTACCTACAAGCACTGCCGAATACTATTTTCATTCTCACCTCTAGGACTGACATATATACACTACTCTCTCTATATATATAACTAATAAGGACCTACTGTATAGCACAGGGAACTCTACTCAATACTCCATAATGACTGATATGGGAAGAGAATCTAAAAAAGCGGATATATGTAAATGGGTAACTGATTCATTTTGCTGTGCATCTAAAAGTAACACAACACTGTAAATCAACTATGCTCCAATCAAATGTTTTATATAAAGTTCAGACTCCCCCAGGCACCTCCAGCACCTAAATGGAGCAAATTCCTCACTTATCTTAGCTTCCAACATAAGTGAGGGTGTTTCTGTATCAGTGATTATCACAACGTGTTGCAAATATTGTTTACATCTCCTGCCCGATGACAAAAGTGTGTTTTCCTGGAAAGTAGGATCCAGTTAGATTTTATACGTCCAGGATTTGGCATACACTAAATTTAAGTTAACATATGTGAGATGGCTAATTGATCAGATGTAAGAATTTATTATATCCATATGTTCTGAGTTTTCTTTGGCAAATGAAAGATATAATGAGCATGCATTCTAGGTGGAAATGGATTGATACATTTAATGAATGTCTGCAAGTACAGACATGATTACATTATAGCTATATATAAGTTTCATGAGTCATGCCAAATTCATTCCGATTATACTGCATTGATATATCTAGGAGTCTGGATGACTACTAAATCATGACACTATAAATTGCCCATTATGTAAAGTCTATTTTGAAGGCTAGTCCCAGCTTCCCAGTAATAAATAACCTTCCCATTCCAGAAGGAAACATCTAGCACGGTCCTAGTTGCTTTACACACATGAACTAATGTATTCTAACAAGCCCGAGAGGTAGGTATAAGGACTACCTGAACTCTGAGTTTCTGCTATGTTGAAGGCTCACTTTTGGCCTGAGAGGTTAGAGATGGTAGAATTGGGCCCTGAATTGTTTTCTGTCTGCCTTCAGAGACTGCAATGGCTGTTCTCAGAGACAGCTTGAAGATACACCAGAGCTGTTGTCATTCCAAGCAGGCATTAAATCCACAGGGACATAGATTATGCATTCCTTTTGCTTTCCCTCCCTCAGCGTAGAGCACAATGCCCTGTACTGGGAAGGGTTCAGGAATCCTACCGTGCGTGTGCAGATGTCACAGGAGCAAAGCCATTTTCATTGTTGCTTCCTGCATGCTATGACTTATATTATTTATCTCCTATGATTGCTCAATTTTGATTTGCACAATCCCTTTTAGAGGAAGCCTCTCACTTTGTGCATGTGATATCTATATACTTTTTCTGTTTCCACTTTGTTTGGACCATGTAAATCTAGAAATGGAAATGGAAGGTAAGGGGTGGGGAATGCATTGCCAGCTGGCAGAACATGAGACCTTTTATGTGTCCTGGAGCAAGAATATTGAGTCAGTTCTAACTCCCTTACAAAACTGCCAGTCCTCATCAGACAGCAGACTTTCCTGAAACAACTTACTTGGAACCTGACAGATTCATAACAACCCTCCCACAAGCGTGTCCTCACATCCTTTCACACTTACTGGTCCCTCTGCCTGGAAACATTTTCCCTGGGATGCTCACGGGGCTGGTTCTCTTAGTTCATTCAGGTCTCAGTTCACATGGAGCCTAATTAGAGACAACTTCATTGGCCACCCTTATTCAAAAGACACTCTGGTCATTCTCTTGCCCTTTGCCCAGCACTCTGTTCCTTTATAGCACTGCCCAGCATCTCCTGTCTCATCCATTTATTTACTTATTGTTTATTGTCCCAGCACATCCTCAAGAATGTAAGCTTCCTAAAAGCAGAGGATGTACTTGTTTCTATCACTGCTGTATCCTCAATGCTTAGAAGACTGCTACTATTTGGTAGATACTAAAAAAAATTTTCAAAAGAGGAAAATAATGCATCATCATAAATTATAGTAACCCTAAAGGTAAGTATCTGATGCTCTGTACCCCTTACCACCATTCACATGCATGTGCATGTGCACACACACACATACACATACACCCCCACACACATGCTGTCATCATTCTTAGGAACCTTCAAGATGGCATAGAATAACTTGCTCTTTCATCTTAGACTGGTCACTTGTAGCCATGGAAAAGGCCCTCAACAACATGCTTAGGTAAATGAGCTATACTGTTTTTCGCTTTCTTTGAATAATACATAGATTTTAAATTCCTGAGGGTACCTCTAATTATCAGCACAGGTCCAAGCAAAGTTATATTGGCAGCAAAAAACCTCAAAACCTCCCTGCTGCCGGAAGTTCGGTTGAATTCACCAGCCCTTCCTTGCATGCTAATGACTGGAAGAGAAAATCGCTATCTCATGCTTTGACTCACCAGTTGTTAGGTGGTCAGATATTACTTTGAATGGAAGCCTTCCAGAGCTGGAGAAATGGTAAAACTCATACTAACCAACCAACGAGCTGGAGGTCAGGAATAGTCGATGGAGCCCTCTCACCGGCAGACCTTTCCACCTTTCCACCTGATTCCCTTTCCACCTGTTCTCTGGGCCCTGATTGGCAGCTCCAACATCTGCGTGGTTAAAGAAACAGGGATCATCAAAGAAACCTCCCAAGCTTACCTAGCCTGCCACTGAGTCTTTCATTTACCCACACTGATATAAGACTCCTGTTGAAATTTATTGTCCTTTTGGTTGAAATTTGCATTTTAGCCTTTGGAAAACCTGCAAACAGGACCCTAGACTCACACAGTCTGAAAGGGTATGCTCAGATTGATCAAATACCAAGACTGTGTCACCTTCCTTTAGGTCCAAGGCTGACCTTTGGAAAGGAGACCTGAGCTCCTGGCTTCTAAAGCTGTGGTGGTGTCAGGAAGAGATGGGCTCTGTCCTAAATTAACGAAGACATGATTATCTATTCTGGGTATTAATATATGTTTGTTTCCATAGATACCAGATAAAAAAGGCTAATTATACAAATATCTGTTCCAAATGTATTCAAATTTATCTCTGATTTGCTAAACCCCTAGCATCTTATTCAATGTCTTTCTCATTTCTCTTTGAACAGTATGCAAATGCTTTATTAAGCCTGTAATAGAGATTATATGAATAGAAATTGAATTTTACTTATTGTGAAGATATGCATCTGCTATTCTTCTGGGTAGTAAGCAGTTTTGAACATATGGACTCAAAGTCTCCTCCTCATTCTAATGATGTAGATGCCTCAGAAAACTAGTTTGTTCTAGTAACAAACACATGTATACCTATTTAGATAAGTTTAGATCTCAACCTGCAGAAATATCTATTCACTGGCCATAATGTATAAATAGAAAACTGATCTTTTTTTAGCAAAGTAGAATTATATCTCTACTTTCATCCAAGTACATACTTTCTGAAAGATGAATTTCATGTACTTCTAGTGATCCATAGTCATGCTTCTATTTTTCTTCACTTACTACTTTGTAGTGTGACACTAAACCTCACCAAAAGTCAATCAATCAAACAAAAAACTCCTTACTCCAGATGGCCAGACCCCAGGAGCCAACTTATTTCTTATACATTCCTAAGGCCAAAATATGAGTGGATACATTGCTGATTCTTTCTAGATTCTCCTTTAAAGATGGAGGTCTACCAGCAAACGGCTATTGCAACTCCCTGGATATTCTGAAGTTGAACAGGTTCACAGTGTGAACATTAAGTGACGTTGTGTATTTGAATTCACTCTGGGATGAGTATTCTATGCCATATTATTTTAATGCATTATTATTATGCATAATAATGGTCCTCTGAATGTAAGAAAGGTATTTTCCTTTTCAAAATGTATTCTTTCATATTAACCTATTTTGATATTCAAAGGTAGAAATACATAGTCATGTATTAATCACTCAGTCATGTCTGATTCATAGCAACTGCATGGACTGTAGCCCACCCGGCTCCTCTGTCCATGGGATTCTCCAGGCAAGAATACTGGAGTAGGGGTGGTGGGAGGAGGGCAGATTCTTTACCATCTGAACCACCAGAGAAGCTCCACAAATACACAGTTATCCAGTTTCTATAGAAAAAAGATATAAGGTATAGAAAAATTGCAAAAAAGAGACTTGCTTGAGTCCACAGAGCTACTTACATCTGGACAAATTTTAGTCCTAGGTCCCAGGTCTCCAAATCCCCAATTCTATGCTAAGTGTTCATAAATACCTCATCTGTGTTTCATAAAAGACCAAGTATTGTGATTACAACTGTAATACTCCATAATGTTTTACAATAAGTCATGCATTCATATACTTCGCAAATATCCCCAAATTGTAAAAAGACAAATATATTATAAATAAAGTAAAGCATATATGTGTGTGTAAAAACATACACATACACACATTCATTACATCTTTCCCTTCTTCAAGTTTTTCTCCTTCTTACTTCCTTTATTCCTTTAATTTTGAAGCTGAGTTCTCTCTGAGTCAATTAGAAAGCTAATGAATGCTACCTCAAAGTGCTCTCTTTGGAGGGTAGTGACAAAATATTATTAAAATTTCTATAATGTAAAGCCTGGCCTTTTAGTTTATTTTTCCACTATTAAAGTTAACACAGTGCATTTCTTGACTATTTAAAGATGAAACACATGCCAAATTAATAGGAAGTCAGAAAACTTGACTATTTAACAATTACTCAAACAGTCTGAAATTACTTATCTGTTGATAATTATGATTGTGTGCATGTGTGCTCAGTCATTTCAGTCATGTCTGACTCTTTGTGATCCTATGACTGTAGCCCATCAGGCTCCTTAGTCCAGAGAATTAACCAGGCAAGAATACTGGAATGGGTTGCCCTTCTTCAGGGGATCTTCCCACCCAAGGATTGAACCCATGTCTTCTGCATCTCTATTTTTATGGGAATAATATTTAAATATTTAATAACATTTAAAATATGTAAGGAAAAAAAAAACAGAATAAGCAAAGTAGATCCTCTTCATAAGATTTTTACCTGAAAGAACCTGTAAAGGAATTCCTCAAAGTGAAAAATTATTTCATGAACAATCACTTCTGGGTATTCAGCTAACTCCTTATAGGATTAAGTATTCTGGGCAGGAATGATATTTATTAGAATAATGAATATAATGGTATTCAGAACACTGGAGTCTATCTCAGTTTTTTTTACTGACCAGATATTACCTTGTTTCTTAAGTTCTCATTTGTAAAACTTCATCCAGTGATAACTAAGTGATTTTTATGCATCTGGAAAATGTGAATATTTGTTTCCAGCACAATAAACATCTTATTATTATTAACAGTACTATTCATGTTGTATTACTGTTCATATATCCTGTACATTTTCTCAATATATACTTTTCAACTTTTCTCAGAATTATTTTTAGTTTTGGCTTACCAATTCTATGGTTTTCATGAATACTATGGGGGTGATGATTTCGAATTGTGGTATTGGAGAAGACTCTTGAGAGTCCCTTAGACAACAAGGAGATGAAACCAGTCAACTGTAAAGGAAAATCAATCCTGAATATTCATTGGACGGACAGTAGCTAAAGCTGAAGCTCCAATACTTTGACCACCTGATGCAAAGAGCCAACTCACTGGGAAAGACCCTAATGCTGGGAAAGACTAGGCAAAAGGAAAATAGGTCAGCAGAGGATGAGATGGTTGGATAGCATCACGGCCTCAATGGATATGAACTTGGGCAAACTCTGGGTGATAGCGAGGTACATGGAGGCTGGCGTGCTGCAGTCCATGGGGTCACAAAGAGTTGGATATAACTTAGTGACTGAACAACAACAAATGGGACTGCAGTACAAATCAAGCCAAAAATGGTCAAAGGTACTGATATAGCTAATAGATAAGGATAGGTAAATATAGCTACCTAAATAGTTATCCAGGGCTTCCCAGGTGGCCTTAGTGATAAAGAACCCACTTGCCAATGTAGGAGAGGTAAGAGACATGGGTTCGATCTTTCAGTCAGTAAGATCCCTTGGAGGAGGTCATGGAAACCCACTCCATTATTCTTGCCTGAGAAATCTGATGAACAGAGGAGCCTGGTGGGCTACAGTTCATGGGGTCACAAAGAGTTGGACAGGACTGAAGCGACTTAGCAGGCAGGCATAGATATACAGGTAAATATAGCATCAAAGTGACCTAGTGGGACTGTTAATTATCAAAACAAGAAAGCAGCTAATGTTCTTTTAGGCAGGGGGCTCTGTTCCCTTGGCTCTTACTCAGCAGTAACATATGAGATGTCTGTTACTCAGTGCAGGCATGGAGAAGAACACGGTCAGCCAGCTAGTTGCTGGAACTCAGGATGAAGGGCAGTGCTGCGTAATGGTTATGGCCACAAACCAAAGCACCATTTGGCAGGTTTGAGTCCCAGCTTTGCTGTTTGCAGCTGTGAGGCTTTGGTGAGTTAATTTGAACAGCGTGTCTCAGATCCCTCCTGTGTAAAATAGGAATAATGCTCATACCTATTTCAGAGTTATTGAATAGACCAAGTGAGTTCCGACATGGAAAGGTCCATCTGTCTCCATCACTGGCAATGTGTGAATGCAGATCATTTTTATCCAAGAGAAAAATGATCAGAAAGCATATGGGTTTTGTCTTTTCTCTTCTATTTAAGAAAGAAATGAGAAAACATCAAGAGAGCTGGGAGCCCATCATAAACCACAGTTCCTATATGCTGTACTGGAATCTATCCACATCCAACATCCTTTTTGTCTTTTCTCTTCCTCTCTAAAGCCATAAAAGAGCTCTGATTAGAAGGTAAAGCTGAGATTCTGAGCAATACCAACTGCTTTATGAAGCAAAATACAATTAAATAAATTGAGTTTTGAAGGCATGTTCTTGTATTTTAATGCATGAGAAGTGGAACTTTGATTATGAAGAGTATAAGAACCCCATCACACTCCTGTTCAGGCCAGTGTGTGTGTGCATATGCGCACGTCACATACTTTATTATGACCCACACTTTGAGACACTGTTTCTAGTCTTGTCACTTGATACTGAAACGCATTCTCACACAAACACCTTCCTCAGATAGTCCCTCATCTAGAACATGTGATTTCTCTAAGCAGCTAAATTATTCATAGCTGTTCTTTCTCTATCTCGATCATGCTAACTGACTTATTGCTTATTCATAAAAACTCAGACCATAATGTTAACTGCCTCTCATGGCTCTTACTGGTCAATTGATAAATTGACTGAGAAAATACACACCACCCATATTCCAGACAAGGTACATTATTAGACTATTTGTTGCCTATGTGTCACTTTTACATTTCTGTTCCTTGCAGGTCACAACAAGGCTAAACTCTTTTGCCAATGCACTGAGCATCTAACCTTCCCAATGAGGTGGAATTGGGAGAGGTCTTTGAATAATCAAAAGAAACTTGTCAATGAAGATTTGAGGGCAGGGTTCTAGATGGACACAGGATCATAAATAAAGATATAGTGATTTTATAAAAAGCCATCTGCCTATTTTCTCTAAGGCATGGTGCCCTGTGTAGAATCAGGCACAGCACAGCCGGGTCCCTGGGTGTTGAAACGTGGGAGCAAGGGAGGGAGGAAGAGTGGAATCAGGTGGAGATTAGCAGTTTAGTCCTCTGTCACAGAGTGTATTATGAAGCATCAGAAAGAAAGACTGAGCAAAGTGTTCTGTTTTCTCTTCCGCAATCAAAGGCAAGATTATTTTGATTCTAGAAGGGCAAACAAGGTTTTATTAAGAAAGCAGTCTCCATAGTCAACTCAGACTGAGGAAGTTGGGCAGAAAGCACTGGCTTACAAATTGGGTTTATCTTTTTCATTTTGGGTTCTCTTTTTAGAAAAGAAACAGTGATGACTTTGTTTGTTTACTTGTTTTCTGGAGTAAGGCATTCCAATAGAACTTTCTCATTGTCGTGTGTCAAACTTCTCAATGAGGTGGCTTCCTTTCAGAGCACATGTTCTTCTGCATCCATTCTGGAGGCTTGAGGAAATCTGTCGTTAGAAAGAAGGGAGGGCTATTCATTAAAACAAGTCACTCTAAGCTTGCTTGTTTTTCACCTTTGAGAATCCAGGTGAAGCTCCAGCATACAGTATTTGAAGAGTGAAAACTCAAGCCTCTGAGTCTCCTGTCACTTACCACTGCACTGCCCTAGGCTAAAGCGCAGATCTTTAACAAAAGATAATGACATGTTCCTTGAGCTGTCTGTGTGTTTGTCTTTTCTAAGTAATCACGTGGTCCTTAAACAGCCATGAATTCTAGGGAGGAGAGTACTGATCTGCTTGATCCCCTTGCCTATCCAAGGAGCTAACCATCTTCATGGCTAAGATCATGCCTGTGCTTAAGCTTTGTAAGCCCCAGAGAAAGCATAATAAAGTGAACCCTCTTACACTGTTGGTGGGAATGCAAACTAGTACAGCCACTATGGAGAACAGTGTGGAGATTTCTTAAAAAACTGGACATAGAACTGCCATATGACCCAGTAATCCCACTTCTGGGCATACACACCAAGGAAACCAGATGTGAAAGAGACACATGCACCCCAATGTTCATCGCAGCACTGTTTATAATAGCCAGGACATGGAAGCAACCTAGATGCCCATCAGCAGACGAATGGATGAGGAAGCTATGGTCATATACACAATGGAATATTACTCAGCCATTAAAAAGAATTCATTTGAATCAGTTCTAATGAGATGGATGAAACTGGAGCCCATTATACAGAGTGAAGTAAGCCAGAAAAATAAAGACCAATACAGTATACTAACACCTATATATGGAATTTAGAAAGATGGTAACGATAACCCTATATGCAAAACAGAAAAAGAGACACAGATGTACAGAACAGACTTTTGGACTCTGTGGGAGAAGGCTAGGGTGGGATGTTTTGAGAGAACAGCATCGAAACATGTATATTATCAAGGGTGAAACAGATCACCAGCCCAGGTTGGATGCATGAGACAAATGCTCGGGGCTGGTGCACTGGGAAGACCCAGAGGGATGGGATGGGGAGGTGGGAGGGGGAATCGGGATGGGGAATACATGTAAATTCATGGCTGACTCATGTTAATGTATGGCAAAAACCACTACAATATTGTAAAGTAATTAGCCTCCAACTAATAAAAATAAATGGGGAAAAAAAAAAAGAAAGTTAAAAAAAAAAAGAAATACAAAGAAGGTATTTCCAGGAACAGAGAGGGTGTGTGTGTGTGTGTGTGTGTGTGTGTGTCCTAGGGGCTTATACCCCTGCACAGCATCAAGCCACTGAAGACCCACTCCTTTGGGGGCAAATTTGAGCAGACCACTTCACCTCTTAGCCTTTCAAATGCAAACCAATTGCGTTGAGAAGATAAGAAAAGCTCACAGGCATGTTTCCAGGAAAGGCCGAGAAGACACTGGAAAGGCTGCTTCCTGCTGTCCCCATGTCCCCTGTCACTGCAAGATAGCAGTGCCCACACTTGTGTGGCATTAGGTGCTCAGCAAAGTGTGTCCACAATCCCATTCTGCCTAGTGTGTTGGGTGCTGGTCATTCTGAGCAGTCTGGGGTCATAGAGACAAGCTGTCATGAAGAGGTCAAATAATTTCCATGTTTACTTCTCACCCCAGCAATTCCAGCTGATACAACTGAGAAACTGATGATACAAAATACTTGCCTGTGAAGAAAACTGCAGCCCCCTGCTTTGAAAACTTACATTGGGGCTTGCAGGGAGAAAAAGCTGTTGCTCAGCTGCTGTTTGTCTGATATTGCTAAATAATGTCCTTTCCATCCTCTGCCTTTAGAAGGGAGACTGGTTAAGCAAGAGAGGCATGTATACCTTATACATATTATGGGTTTCATTCTCCAAACGTCCATCTTCACTTCCAAATTATTTATTGCCTCAGAAAATCAACAATTGTATGATTTGGGTGAAGAAGAATAATTATTGAAATATGCTTTTGGCTAAAAGAACCACATTTGGAATCAGATTGCTGTAGATTTGAATCCCAGCTTTGCAATTTACTTCCATGGTGAAATTGAGCAGGTCAGGTAACCTCTGTAAGCCTCCTCTGCTAATATGGCCAGTACTCTCCTCCCTAGAAGTCATGGCTATTTAAGGATCACATGATTACTCAGAAAAGACAAAGACATAAGTAAAAGTTGCTCAGTCGTGTCCAATTCTTTGGGATCCCATGGACTGTATAGTCCATGGAATTCTCCAGACCAGAACACTGGAGTGGGTCACTGTTCTCTTCTCTAGGGGATCTCCCCAACCCAGGGATCGAACCCAGGTCTCCCACTGCAGGTGAATTCTTTACCAGCTGAGCCACTAGAAAAGTCCAAGAATACTGGATTGGGTAGCCTATCCCTTCTCCAGCGGATTTTCCCAACCCAGGAATTGAACCGGGGTCTCCTGCAGTGCAGGCAGATTCTTTACCAACTGAGCTACCGGGGAAGCCCCCTAGTTACCAAAGACACAGTTCAGTTCAGTTCAGTCGCTCAGTCATGTCCGACTCTTTGCAACCCCATGAATTGCAGCATGCCAGGCCTCCCTGTCCATAACCAACTCCTGGAGTTTACTCAAACTCATGTTCATCAAGTTGGTGATGCCATCCAGTCATCTCATCCTCTGTCGTCCCCTTATCCTGCCCCCAGTCCCTCCCAGCATCAGGGTCTTTTCCAATGAGTCAACTCTTCGCATGAGGTGGTCAAGGTATTGGAGTTTCAGCTTCAGCATCAGTCCTTCCAATGAACACCCAGACACAAACAGGGCACAATTCAAGGGACATTTCATTATCCTTGTGAATCCAAGAGGTTTCATGAAGGAGGAGGAGGAGATCCCCATTAATGCATGTTTAAGGCATTGTATGTTGGCCCAGATTCATGTGAGCATCAGAAGGATTCCCTTTCCTCAGTGTACAGCAGGAGAGTAGGCATAAATGTTTATCTTTCATATGTGTGCTAAATCACTTCAGTCGTGTCCAACTCTGTGTGACCCTATGCACTGTAGCCCTCCAGGCTCCTTTGTCCATGGGGTTCTCCAGGCAAGAATGCTGGAGTGGGTACCATGCCTTCCTCCAGAGGATCTTCCCAACCCAGGGATCAAACCCATGTCTTCAATCAGCATTGAAGGCTGATTCTTTACCCCTGGAGCCACCTGGGAAGTCCTATCTTTTGTATATTCATGTATTATTTCGTGGTATCCATGTTTCTTACTTTGGCCACCTGATGTGAAGAGTCAAATTATTGGAAAAGACTTTGACACTGGGAAACATTGAGGGCAGAGGAGAAAAGGGCTACAGAGTATGAGATGGTTGGATAGCATCATCAACTCAATGAACATGAATTTGAGCAAACTCTGGGAGATAGTGAAGGACAGCAGAGTCTGGCGTGCTGCAGTCCATGCGGTTGCAAAGTGTCAGACACGACTGAGAGACTGAAAAACAGCAACAATAACAGTGCCTCTGACAATCACAGAAATGTAGAGGTGGAAAATAATACCACACTTGCCTATGAAAGTGTAAGCTATCCAAATTGTATTTACAAAATGGAAAATGAATTCCTTATCAGGTCATAAAAAGATATCCACAGGATAGATCTCTTTTATTAATGGAATGACTAATGGGGGATAATAGGGAAATGATGGAACATAAACACCTTCTGTGTTAGGGAAATTGTCACACTCCCAAGAGTCAATGGGAAATGAGAATTCCAAAGTGCTCTGATCTGCTTTGGCTGTTGGAATAGGAGCTATGGGGCATCTTCTTTTCTCTGTTTCAGGTCTACCTAGAGAGACTTTATGGTAAAATCTTCCTTGTATCTCTGCAGATCCCCTCTCTTTCCTCTCTGCTGGAGGAGGAATCAACTGTCTGGCAAATTTGGAAACCGAAGCTGCACAAACTAAACTCCTCCCACTCTTTCTATGATATGCTTATCTCTGGTCCCCTTTTCCTCATAAGTGGAAGAACTTGCCCTGAGAAGGAGACCTGATATTTTCCACAATAGAATTTACTAGCACTTATTGCAGTCTAAGCTTAGGAATCAGTAGTAGTAAACAACCATTGCTAAATTTATTAGCCTCCTTCCCACATCTGTCAGTTTTAAAGCTAGTGTTTAGATCTCCATTCATCTGACTTCTTTGTCTATCTCTCATTGAGACAGAATATGGGAGGGGAAAAGAGGGATGTTATTTTTTTAATTCCCATAAAACCCAGAAAATATTATTCCATCCTAACTTAATATTTAAAGTTCACAAAGTTAATACATGCCAATAATTTCTTCATCTATTGGATGGGAGTAGTAAATGACCTTACACACTGCTATGAAGATAAGTTTTGAAAATCTATACCATGCATTCACAACAGGAGTGATCCTACCCTTCTTTAGCATCACAGTTGGTGAATTTTGCCTCTAAGATGGGCTTCTGGAGGGGAACTGGTCACTGTATCCATGCTCAAGCTGGGACAGAAAGCCCTAGAAAGGAAGATGTGGAGTTTGGGCAAGAGGTTCCCCCAGAGGAGATTCAGAGAATGTCCTGTGATAACAAATCCCAAGTCCAGACCCTTCCCAAGAGGCAGGAGTTGGTTTAATCAGAGGAAGTGGGAGCTTCAACAAAGTAGTAAAAATGTATGAGGCAGGAAAGAGTCAGTGAACAGTAGACCAAGGTAACATTCAAGGAAATTGTTCAAATGTCAAAGGGGAAACTTGAAGTATAACAACAACTGCCACTGGTGGAGAATATGGTGTGAGCATACACATCAAGCCTGGCTCAGGTGGTAAAGAGTCTGCCTGTAATGCAGGAGACCTGGGTTCGATCCCTGGTTTGGGAAGATTCCCTGGAGAAGGAAATGGCAATCTACTCCAGTATTCTTGCCTGGAGAATCCCATGGACAGAGGAGCTTGGCAGGCTACAGTCCATTGGGTCACAAAGAGTCAGACATGACTGAGCGACTAAGATGCACATACACGTCCTCTTACCCAATCCTGCAGATTAGGAGATCTTGAAACTTTTCTATCTCCATGAGAAGAACTTCCTCAGGCTAGCAGGTGTTCCCAGATCAGTGGAGCCCCAGTTGAGCCCCAACTGAGCCATGAGCTCCTGAGGAAGAAAATCAATGTCTGCTTTGCTAAACCATTAAGTTGTGGGCTGCTTTCCTGTGCAGCAATAGCTAACTGACAGGGTTTGTATGTAATCGAAGTAACTAAGGAAATAGAGCTAGTAAGTAGAAGAGCTAGGATTCACACCCAGATGTTATCACTTCAAAGCCATTTCTTCTAAACTCTGTACCAGGAAGCTAGACTATAATATTAAGTGCAGAATTTTCCCTTGAAGATTTACTGAGGCACAGGATGGAGGTCTCACATGGATTCCAGAGATCCAGAGAAATCAAAACTTGGATCCCCAGGGACTAAGACTGTAAGATTGATAAGGACAGACACATATCTGCCTTATTCATTGTTTTATATACAGCACTTAAAACAGTGTCTGCACAAAACAAATTCCCATTGAATATTTGTTGAGTGAATGAATTAGTAAATTCTGTCACTCATTATAAAATTTCAATTTAGTTGATCATTCAATGAATGTTAGAATTTCATGAAATATAGGTATAACTAAATATTTAATGAGACTTATAAATATCATTAAATTCTCAGAAAATTTTCAAGAATCCTCCAAAAAATTAGATGGTTTGTAAAACCGAGTCCTCACTTTGGCAAAGTCCTTGGAAATGAAATCTCTCTTTCCTATAGTCTGCACTATAAATATGAAGTTTACTGCTTGGATTAATTTAAGATTATGTGGCAGGAAGATGCTGGTGGGCTTGTTATGTTGGACTTCTCTGGAACAGATGGAAGGGTTGCTTCAAACAGTATTTTGTTTTCCAGTCTTCCATCAAACATTCTCTTATCCTTATTTTTATGCTAAGTTCTAATTAGCATTATATCTTTGATGTCAGTTTCATAAAAGACAAAGGTCTAAACAAAGACTAAGTAAAATTATGGTTTGTTCTTACATTTTGTGTTTCTTTTTTATGTGCTCCCTCCCTCACCATCCCTGCCAAGTTCTAAGAGACAAAACAATTCAACTATATAATGGGTTTTGCTACTAAGATCAATGTTTGAACCTAGGCCAGTTATTCAGCATACCTGGGCCTCAATTTGCTAATTTCCTCATCTAGGTGATAAAAGTTTTGTACTGAATTAAATCCAAGGTCCTTTTCTTCTTGGAAAAAAAGATCCATGATACCATGTGTGAAGGGCAACAAGTGGGAAGAACTACTGTCCTGTGAATCAACCTGGCCTTGAGGCTAAATGATCATCACTGGATTGTTTTTGTTGTTCAGTCATTAAGTTGCATCAGAATCTTTGCGACCCTATGAACTGCAGCACATCAGACTTCCCTGTCCTTCACTATCTCCCAAAGTTTGCTCAAGCTCATGTCCATTGACTCAATTAATTATCTTTGAATAAAAAACATGTGCCAGACACTGTGCTGGGAAGGGCAAGAAAAATGTGAGTAAGGGATCTACATGGATTTTGGGGAACATTCAAGAAAGAACAAACAACCAGAACATCACTTTTTTTCTAGAGTCAGAAAGCAGCAAATGGCATGTCTAGATTAGATTGTTCTAATGGGTCCCGGAGAGGCTAGGCAGAGGAGAATTTTGTTAGCTTAATTCTTTCAAGCCATCTGAAACAAAAGTAAACTCAGATTATCTCCAAAAATGCAATTCATTGTCAGGAGAGTAGGGAAAGGCAAAAAAAGAGAAATTCTTTTTTTTGTGATACAGTGATAGAGCCATGCCTTACAGAGACCCTCTCTACATCATGATACTTTAGAAACCCTGGAATCATGGTCTCCAACGGATGTGCAAGACTAGACAGGGTACAAGGAGAAAATGTGCTAGAACATCTTGTACATTTTAAAAAATCTCATCACTTATAAATTTTAATTTTGAGTGGTTTTCTGATAATGTATATTATAAATTATGGTAGCCATCTAAGTTATAAATATATAGTATCTGTTGTATGTGACAGAGAGAGTAATGCTTACCAGATATTGGTTCCTTACGTTTCTCAGCCTTATGAAATTAAGTGGATTCATTTGCCTAGTCCTAGGGAATAAAATCTGAGTAGAAGTGACACATATTGCTTTCAGCTTGAAGTAATAAAAAGTCTAAGCATAATTCTACAGGCTCCCTTGGCTATAGCCAAGCCTCGTGGCCACAACTGCATGTTCTAGATGATGTGGCTATAAGGTGGTAAAGCCATCCACAGCTATATACACCAGAGAACTAGGTAAAAAGTGTTTATAGGAAACAGACCTTTGTTAAGTCACCCTGAGATATTGGACTTATTTGTTATTGCAGAATAGCATAACTTTTCCTGACTAATAAAGATGCCTACTCATTTTTTTCTTTTTTTTTTTGGTGGAGTGAGCGAATTATATAGCTTTTCTACCCACTTTTGTTTTTGCTGACTAACCCGCTCTCTAGATTTCCCACAAAATACAATCTAATCTATAAACCGCTACACACCTTTAGTCTGATAAACTGTGGGCAGGGTATCAAGTTCTTGAGATGAGAAGGGCTCTTCCTGTGATCACTTTTGCCATTAGGGGCAAGGAGATTCAGGAATTTTCAAAGTCTTCCTAAAATATGCATGCAAATCAACAATTTCATGCAGAAACATGAAGTCAAGGAATAGATGCCAACAGATCAGTTTGGGCACCAGGACCTTATCTATGTCAACATTGCATTGCAATAGAACCTTATCTATGTCAAGTTGCATTGCAGCTTCAATTAGGTTTTGATCAATAAAAGCCTTTACTAAGTGAATCATGAATGAATGAATGAAGAAATACATGCTGGAGTTGGTAGATTTTACAAAAGGAAGGTGATAGGGTATTAAGTGGGTGGACGTGGGGGAATTATCTTTGGCAAAAGACCAATCCTTTGGAATGGGGTCTTCGTAATGTCAAATTCTGCAAATGGTTTTCCGTTCACACATTTATTCAACAAAGAGTTATTGAGTGCCCTTTATATTCTCAGGTCACTTTCCAAAAATAACTGCAAAGAAAATGTTTTCTACTTTTCTTCTTCATCTGGAAAGATCTATTTTAAAGGATGGGATTAATGGATTTGAGCACCGCTCTTTCAACACAGTCACGAATCTAAGCATTTGGTCCAGGCGGTGCTGGGAAGAGAATGGGTAATGATTTTAACAGAGCCTGCTGCAAACACCCACTCGTTCTTTCACGAGCAACTAATCTTAGGTCTCAGCAATGCAATATCTCAGAGAGTAAAGGATGAAGCCGACTACAAGGTGAAATGCTGCCAATAAAAGAAGCCAAAAAGAAATTCACTCTTCAAGGATGGCTCATTGGTGTCAGCTCAGGTCAGAATGGTGTTGCAGTGCCCTCATTATTGATGACTGCTACTCTGACCCGTTTAGCTACAGAGATGGGATGGGAGCTGATGCTGTTAGCTCTTGATATAATGCCTGGGCAATTTACTGGTAAGTAGAAAAGGAAGTTGGTGAGAATGAGCTCACATTTGCTTTGAACAATAATGTGCAGGGAATGTTTAACCAGACTGTGAAAGTTTAACTTCAATAATTCATCAATCAAGCATTTCCAAGATACTGACTCCATGATTGGCACTAGGTAAAAGGCCTGAGGGGAATGAACACAGTCCCTGACATTAAACTGCTTACCTTTTACCAAGGAGACAGAACAGGCTAAAGAAAATGATCAACCTATGAAAAGATCCCCAAACAGAAAAATATTATCAGTTCTGACAAGTAGAACAGTTTAGTGGCCTGGCAGGCAAGTTGTAGAGCCAAGTAGGTTCAAATTCTAGCTCTACTACTTAATAACCAAATAACTCCAGCCTAGACTTTTTACTTAACCATTGTGCAATAGTTTCATTTAAAATATGGGGATAATATGGTTATTTCAAAGTGGTACATGTGAAGTGCTTAGAACAGGGACTACAATTGGGAAGAGATTGATACTAACTATTATTAAGAGCAACTGAGACTCAGAGGGACATTTAGTTTGGTTGATTACTTTTCCTCATCAAATATTCCTGCTGTCTCATAATGTTCCTGTTAGGATGTGTGTGAATATGATCTCTTTTGGCACTCTGAGAACTCTGGTCTGGAATCTGGCACCCATGATTCACCACCCCTTCTGGGGTCTCCCTGTGGTTTCCAGAAGGATGAAGGACTGTCTCAGTGTTTAGATCTCTCCTGGGGTCACAAAGAGTTCCTCTGATAAAAATGCCCAAGTCTTCCTTGTGTGCTTTCTTCTATCCTTTTAAACCAAATTTGCCTCTCTTCTCCTCTCCACTGATCTAAATTCTTCATGCTTCAGAATCCAGAACAATGGATATAGAAAGAAATGATATAGAAAGAAAGAATGGATTTTTGAGTTATGAATTATCTCCAGTGAATCTCTATATGTCTTGAACTTTCTGAGAGCTTTAGCTTTAAGTAGAAATCTTGTCCATTCACAGCTCATGGCCCCTTTAAGTCCAGAAGATTCTTTCTGAGGCTATCTGGTTATCATTAGTTCAGCTTCCTCATTGGTCAGATCAATCTCAAGACGAAATATTAATCAGAGCTGCCTGAGTTCCTGAGCTAGCCCTTCCTCATACCCATTATTCCCTTGTCTTAGGAGTTTTGATTATTCACCCTGACTTATGTGAACAAAGTGTGCCCATCATATTCCAATGTCTACCACTATATGGAGTTCTCTCACATGGATGATGGCCACCACATTCCAGTGTCCACTGCCATATCTGGTAGCATCATTGATTGGGACTAATCCATCCTGCGTGTAAGTCCTTTGTGGTACATGATGAGCCACCTCATCTAGTCGACTGAAAGCCAGACTACAATTTGCCCTAGGGTTACCCTGATGCCGTGGTGCAGCCATGCTCAGGATAAATCGGACAAGCAGGAAAGGGAAAAACAGGTGTGTCTCCAAAAAGCATATCATCTCTGCCAGTGTTTCTACTTATTCTTTCTATCCTTCTCTTCTTCCTTTTCTTTCCATTTTGCTCAATTTTCATCCATCTTTTCTTTAAATTTTTTTGGAATATTTATAGTAGTGCCCTATGCTATGTGCCTTGGTCTGTATGTGTGATGTTGGAGGCATATACTTATAGACAATCATCAGCTCTACCATTGTCTGACAGTGGGATATCAATCAAGTCATTTTTTATTTTTTAGATGTAGTCATAAGTTGAGGCTCTTGATATAAATGACCTTTAATAATCTTCAAGTTCCTCTATTCTGTGGTTCAGGAAATTCAGCTTCTACTTCCAAGGATGTGAAATGAGAACAAAATGTCTTAAACTTTACCCTTTACTTTCAGAATTTTGTTTTGTGACAGAGATCAAATGCATCCTAGCACCCACTCCCCTTTTATTTCCTAAGTAGTAAAACTTTCCAAGTTTTAGCAAAGTTTCCTAGATAGACATTATATACCCAGACTCCTTTGCAACTACGTGTGGCTATGTGATTATAATCTGGCAAGTGTGAAACGTTGCTGCCGAGTGATTAAGGTGAAGTGCTGCTGCTTAAGGAAGAAGCTATTTACTTTTCACTCCCTCTTTCCCCTTCCACCACTGCCAAGAGCAGATGTCTAGGGACAGACTAGACTACAGACAGAAGTCTCTTGTTGGAAATAGAATAAGAGTAGCTCCTTAGGCCCTGAGCTACCCAGTCGTACACTCCCATAAAATGGAGAAATGCAATTGTTTCATTTAAGCCATTTCTGTATTGCTGAGTCTTTTGTTACAGCAGCTGAGCATATACCCAAAATAATAGGCTAATCTCCTCCACCCTTGTCCGTAGATTTCTGCAGTCAAATGCTCTTCCACTGAGCTATACCCACCCCCATCCGTAGATTTCTAATCAGTTAAGTGAAGTGGTTTGAACAGAATCCTTAAGGGTGTCTCCAGATTAAACCTGTTAGGACCTATGTTCTGGAAATCGACAGACACAAGAAGATGCAACACAAGAAGATGCAGACACAAGAAGGTGTGACAGGCTGTCCTTGTTCTAGAATTTACCCAAGTAGATTAGATACAGCTTTAACTAAAGGCTGGAAAATGGGCCAGAGTTTCCTAAAATGTCCTCCCATCATTAGAGTTGAGGCTGTTAAGATTTTGGTTCTCTCTTCTTTGTTCAGAATACATCATCCATTACCTTTCATTTCCACCTTGCTATGACTATAAAGGCATCCTAGAGACATGTTGCCTTACTCTGAGAGCTTTTACTTTCATCTTCTAGGGTAGAGGTGGCCAAACAATTTCTGTAAAGGGCTAGATGGTAATTATTTTAGATTTTGCAAGCCACATATATGGCATATTCTTCCTTTTTGTTTTCTTTTTCTTTTAAAAAATCAGTTCTTTAAAAATATAAAAACTATTCCTAGCTCAAGAGTTGAACAGAACCTGTTTCAGGCCAAATTTTCAAAATCACACAGTCTTATTTTAGTCTCCTTTTAACAGTTCATCCCTCAATTTATCTCTCTCCTCTCGTATTTTACTATGAGCAAGAAGAAGAAAGTAGGCTGCATCTTGGAAATTTCCTTTGTGAGTAACCAGGTATAACACTGGTGAGTTTGCTTTCCACATAACTCCAAGGCAATTTCACTGTTTCCTGCTGCTACATAATAAGGAGAAGCCCTCCTCCAGTTTTTGGTAGCATGTTATGTACTTCCGTCTAAGCCCTCACTAGGAGCACCCTCAAAGTTCATAATTCTTCCAACAGTCTGTTCAAGAAAATTCAGGCTTTCTCTGTTATACTCCTCAAAATTCTTCCAGTTTCTATCCATTGCCTAATTCCAAAGCCACTCTCATGTCTTTTTAGATTTTTGCTACATTACCACTCCACTCCTAGGTGCCAAAATCTGGTTTAGCTGTAAATTGCTGTGCAACACATTATCATAAAATTAGAAGCTAAAACAGCATCCATTTATTACCCCTCAGTTTCTATGGGTAGGGAATCTGAGCATGATTTAGCTCAGTCCTCTCCTCAGGGTCTCACAAGGGGTCAGACAGGACTACAATCTCATCTGATACTCAGGCTGTCTTCTAATCTCACATGATTGTTGAAAGAATTCTTCTTGAATCTGTAGAACTTAGAGTGGCCTGCTTTTTGAAGTCCAGCAAGAGAATCATCCTTCAGATCCCTTTGACTTCCTTAACAATTCACCTGACAAGGTTAGGCTTAATGAGGATAATATCCCTTTTGATGGACTCAGAATCAATTGATTAGAGACCTTCGTTACATTTGCAAAATCCCTTAAGCTTTGCCTTGCAAACTTCCTCCAGGCTACTCTTGGGAGTGATACCCCATCGTTGTCGCAGGTCCTGCCCACACTCAAAGAGAAAGAGTTATATGGGCAGGGAATCTTGGGGACTGTCTGAGAGGTATGTCTATAATTGTTTGAAAAGAATTTTCAAACAAGTACAACCATCCAGTGCATTTCTCCATTTAATTCTCATGAATAATTTTTTAAAGAGTTTTTCTCTTAATAATGCAAGTTATAATAGGCTTGGTGCATGGAATAAATTAAACTTAGTTCTCACTGTGTATTACCACAGCCTAAAGCAGAGTTCTGGTCTGGGACTCAGGAGACGTGCTTTTTAATCACATCTCTGCTTCATGCTGAGATGTCGGGCATTCTCAGAGAGTGCACCACATCTTACTGAGTTTCTATTCCTTCTTGATATATTGAACATACTATCACCAGTTTCCCTTCTAGCCCTTAGGTTCTTTGGCTCAATAATTTATATGTTCTGAGGTATAATTGAGATGAGAAAAAAACAGTAAAGAATGAGGAAGCTGGAGTTAACTACCTTGAAGTGTCCAGACAATGCAGGTTCTGCTTGTATGTTCAGTCTGATCTTCCCTAGAGAGCAAATCAGGGAGACAAAGGAATGTGTGCCCTCCTAGGCTTCATATGTGCCCCTCCAAGCCTGAGGCTAAAGCAACCATTTTCTGGTCAGCATCTGACTGAGAGTGTGAATATTAGCTTTCCACGGTTAACTGGTTTTATGCTAGGAGCTTTGAAATCAGAGGACAAATCAAATTTAAAGACAAATTAGGTATTCCTAGCTCTCATATGTACTATCTTCAATCTTCAATTTTCAGAGTGCAGTACAATTTTTTTAATCAGCCCACATATCTCTATGGTTGGAACAGTTCCCACAGATATGGAACCAAGGTCTGTGACCAAAGTTTTCTATCAAAGCTCTCTGTCTGGTAGATGACCACTTTGCAGACCTTCCTTCAAGTGTGGGCAAACTTCAGTGAAGACAAATGGCAGGGGCTGTCCCCTGGGATGGGTGGCTCTACGGTAAAATGATAATTGAATATGGTACTTCAGGCCTGAGATGGAATTAACAGATCCAGGGCTCTGGAAAGAGCCTAATTGACTCAGAAGCTGATTGTGACCTTATAAGCCCTGGCATACACTAACCAACCCAATTATACCCCTATAAAATGAGGGATAATTTTAACTACAAATTGTATGGCCTTGCTATCATGGGGTCACTATTGTCCAAAGTCTGACCCTTAGACCTGCATGTTTTAATTGCTCACTAGGGCTGTCAAGTTTTTTAATAAAAATGTCAATATCATTGAGGGTCAATCCATAATGCATGAGTCACTGTTTTAGGTAGTTTGCATATGCTTTCTCTATAGTCCACATAACCTCAGTTATGAACTGAAATATGTATGTCTCACTAAAATTCATATGTTAAGGTCTTTATCCCCATTGTGACCATATTTATAGACAGGGCCTTTCAGTAGGGAATTAAGGTTAAATGAGGTCATGAGGGTGGGGCCCTAATCCTATAGGACTGGTGTCCTTATAAGGAAAGGGAAAGATTCAGAGCTGCATGTGTACCCAGAGACAAGGGCCTATGAGGACATAGAGAGAAGGCAACTGTCTAAACACAAATCAGGAAAAGAAGTCTCACCAGAAACCAGCTCTGTCAATATCTTGATCTTGGACTTCCAGAACAGTGAAAACCTACATTTCTGTTGTTTTAAGCCACCTTGTCTAGGGTGTTATTATGGCATTTTAACTACCTAATATACTATCCTCTGAAGTCGGTGGCATTTGCTTTTTACAGAATAGATTGGGGCTTAGAGAGGCAAAGTTAATGGTCTGTCATACAACTATGGACTAGTGTCATTTTGTTAATTTATGGAGGTAGAGCCAGCATGAGTGCTTTCTTCGTATACAGAAAATGTCATCCTGCATACTTCCCTCGACTTACAGGTCAGGGTCTGGGACATAAAAATCTCACTTCAACAAGAAATAAAGCATTTCTAGTGGAAGTTTTTGATTAAACTCATCTACATTTAGACTGTGACTGACAGTCAGCTCCTGGTACCTTCAAAGAACGTGTATGAGAACATTCTCATTAGTGGCAATTAGATTTTTTCAGAATAGTTCTCTCTGTATATTGTTTACATCAATACTTGGCTCAACATCTTTCCCAAGCCATTATTTACATAAGCAAAACAAAGAGGATATCACAGAACTTCCTAAGAAGGATATCTCTGAATTCACTTTTCCCACTTGATACAGGACAGACATCAGGAAGAAGAAAGGAATTGAAGGAGATGCTTTTCTTCTCCATCAGAAGCATACCAGATTCCTGGCAAGAAGTGAGTATTAAGTCCTATAACAATTGTTTCAACTATCTCACTAACCATTTTGTATCTTTATGTTTCTCTTCTGTTCACCCTTGGTCTAAGGCAAGTTTTACAAACATTTTGGGATACTTAACTTACCCCTAATAATCTTTCTTTCCATAGTTTTCCATAATTTCATACAAAAGAGGTTTCTGCTTGTTGAAAAATTTCTTCATATTTGAAAAATGTTTTTAAATGAGTTATAGTTTGAGGTTACTAACATTTCCCTCTATTGCTGATACAAACAATTCTTAGAAAAATCCTTTAGGCTTAATATAAAATTTCCCTTCATTGATTTGTATGTTGTATTCTGTTTCTTTCAAGGATTAGCATTCAAAGCATGGATGACTGATGAAACTTTGTATGTGCATGAGGACACACATGCATAGCCAGGTTACAGCTCCTTTTGCTTGATTGGGGAATGAAAATGCAGAAGATCTAACCATTGACAAGATATGTGCCTCAAGCACATTTAGATGACCTAAGACCTCTGCCTTCAAAATCTCCATCTACAAATCTTGGTGGGAAAGGCATATATTAGAAATCCTGATATGCTGTATGTAGGCTTGAGTTCCTAGAAAAATTAGAACAATAAATCATCTTTTTTCATTTTTATAGATTCTATCAAAACTCCCATATAAATCATATCATGTTTAAAATTTATATAGGTACCAATTATTCTGAAAATAGTTCAAACTCAGATATGTTGGTTATAAAGCTAAAACACCACCAGCATACCCAAATAGTATGCCTATTAATTATATTTAAAAGACACTTGCTCCTTGGAAGGAAAGCTATGACAAAGCTATGGTTTTTTCCGTAGTAGTCATGTACAGATGGTAGTCACGTCCAGATGTGAGAGCTGGGCCGTAAACGAGGCTGAGCACAGAATTGATGCTTTCAAGTTGAGGTACCAGAGAAGACTCTTGAGACTCCCTTGGACAGCAAAGAGACCAAACCAGTCAATCCTAAAGGAAATCAATCCTGAATATTCATTGGAAGGACTGATCCTGAAGCTGAAGCTCCATTCAATACTTAGGTCACCTGATGTGAAGAGCCGACTCATTGGAAAAGACCCCGATACTGGGAGAGACTTTAGGTAAAAGGAGAAGAGGGCAGCAGAGGATGAGATGGTTAGATAGCATCACCAACTCAATGGACATGAATTTGAGCCAAGTCTGGGAGATAGTGGAGGACTGAGGAGCCTGGCAGGCTACAGCCCATGGGGTCACAAAGTATCAGACATGGCTTAGAGACTGAACAACAAGAAATCCTTTTTTTTCAAGTGTCACAATTTGATATATACCCCTGAAAATGATTCTTTTAAAGTTTTCATCACATATAATTAATAATCAAAATATACTGAAGTGAAAATATAATTGAGAAATGTGTTCATCCTATACCCTTTCATCAATGAGAAATCCAAGGCTCCAAAAATTTTAGTGATATACTCAAGGTCACAGAGCTAATCTGTGGTGGAGCAATGTTAGAGTCTAACTTTCCTGATCCTTAAGGAATTAGAGGTTTGGAGGGTGGTATGTTCATATACCATATGGGAACCAGTGCTCTGATGTATGACTGACTGACCTTATCTGAACATGCCTAGGACAAGCACAACTAATCAATATGCCATATTTAACAAAACAGAGAGTATAAGAAAACTATTTCTAAGCAGTACATATTATACTGAAGATAGTTAAATCACAATAATTAGAGAGGCAGGAAGATTCTACGTGGTTTGCTTTGATCATTACCATGGTCTATGTAGTACTATTTTAAGATAGCTCAAATAATAATAGCTGAAATAAAACACATAAATATAAAGTTCTTAGTGATAATACTGAAAAGTCAGATCTACATATATTTACTAATTATGTAGATGTAAACATCTACACATGTTTACTAATTATGATTTTGCCCAAGGAAATGTAGGGATCTAATGATGAAAAAGAATCCATTCTTTCCATGGATGAATGTCTAACAGGACATCAAATATCACAGAGAAGTAAAAATCAAATGGAAAGTGATAGGGCCATAGATTAGGAGCAAATTCAAGGTGATGAAAGGACATAAGAGGATTTCTTCAACATTGATTTGTTGTATTCATAACAAAACCATCCAGGTTTCCAAAGAGCTTTTCAATTCACTGATTTTAAAACTTCTGTTCTCTCCAAGCAAGATCTCAGCTGGAGCACCACAATAATAATAACTGATAACTTTTCAGCATTGCAGTAATAGCCTTGTATCATTAACGTATTTAATCCTCACAACTCTATGAGGTATGTGTTAGTAATATCCTTATTGTGACGAGAAGGGAATTGTAGCTTCGTGAGATTTAGTGTGTTGCCCAAGTTTGCACAGTCATTAATAAGTGAACAAAGACTTGAGCTTCAGAAGTATGTGTCCTACACCCACAAATTGAGTACTCTGCTGTACACACCAATGTTAGCAGTTGCAAAAGATTCCTAATAAAGACTGTGTCAATTGACTTTCAGTGTGTTATTAGCAACATAATAGTTAAAAATCGGTCGCAGCTTACATGAACAATGGCTTTTGTCTTGGGCAAGTTGATCTGTAGACCCCGTTTTGTGGCAGAATGATTCCCTGGTGGCTCAGCCTGTAAAGAAACTGCCTGTAATGCAAGAGACCCGGGTTCGATCGCTGAGTCAGGAAGATTCCCTGGAGAAGGAAATAGCAGCCCACTCTAGTATTCTTGCCTGGAAAAATCCCATGGACAGAGAAGCTTGGAGGGTCCACACAGAGTCGGGGACATGATTGAGCAACTAACAAATACTTTTTGTGGCAGAACCATGATTGTGGCAACTATTGACTATATGATATCCTTTGAATTTGTGAAAACAAATCTATAAAATTTGCATATAAAATGATGATTTTGTTTCTATTATCTAAAACAGGAGGACATGCGTTATCATTCCAAAGTGATATCCTATCACAAAGGAATGCATTTTAAATAAAGATAGAACATTTTCGGTTATCATTGCCTGACGAGAGAAATTTGCATTGACCCTGCTCCCCTATATAGTCTGAAGATACCAGTTCTGAATGAGTACCATCAGTTAAGGGTCTTTACTGAGCTCCTGAAGCTCAGTCATAACTAATTCCTGTTCATATACAAAGGCCAAAGGAAGATCCATAAAGTTGAGCCAATAATCTTATCTTATTAAGATGGATTTCTCCACAGTGAGCAATTTAGGTATTAAGTGTAATAAAGGAGACTCGCAGAGATACAGATTCTGTATCTATGGTTACAGTGTGCCCTATAGGACAATGGACACATACACACACACACATTCACATTTATTAAGCAAGAATTGACCTGCAGGAAAGTTGTACTCCACTCTCTGTATAGATTAATGAGGCAAAGAAAGGAGAAATGACTTGCCCGTGGCTATTCAACTGTGTGTGTGTGTGTGTGTGTGTGTGTGTGTGTGTGTCTTGCATGGTGGGGAGATTGGAAGAGAGGTGAAAAGTAAAGTGTCAGGACACCTAAGGACATTTCTTTCCACATATTTCCTCGAGAACACGTATATTTATGGCTCACAACTTTGCAACTGAAAAAAAAAATGGCCTTTGGTGTGTGTCCCTTATGAGTATGTTTCTGTGTTCACACACACATACGTACTCACACAATCAATGCTAGTGGAGGGGGTGGGTGTCAAGAGAGAAAGGACAGGAGGCATCCAGATAGGACTGACCTGGGGAGGAGAAGAGACAAAGGGGGCATTTGTCCCTGCTCTGGATCCCACAAGTGGCCTCTGAACAGGAGGTTGGAGCAAGACCTCCAACCTGGAGCTAGAAAAACAGAAGGTGCTTATTCTCTTAGAGGAAAGCTTCAAAGTGCAATAATTTCTCTTTTATAAAGCATCTGTACATACTTGGCTGATTCATATTGATGTTTGACCGAAAACAACAAAATTCTGTAAAGCAGTTATCCTTCAAATGGAAAAAAAAAAAAAAAAACTAAAACAAAAACAAACCAACAAACAAAAAGCCTCTTTCCTCCACTCTCTGCCTCTGGGCAGGCTGTCCTTGAGGCTGGGGCAGAACAAGGTCAAGGGGGAGAATGTATGGCCAAAGCTCTGAAGTTCTCAGCCCAGGTGGACTTAAGCACAGTGGCTGCTATAGTTCAGGGTGGTCTCATCTATGGTCTGTCTCATCAAGAGATAAATTAATGGGAGATTCAAAATCTGAATTAAGTACCCCCATGTCAATGCCAATGTGACATACCCAAGTTGAATTACACCTGAGCCATCAGATAAATTCAATAACTCCTGACTGTCTATAACATTTCCCAAAGAACTAGATTTCTCTTTAACAGAATTGCCTTTTCCTTCCAGTGATAGCTTGTTAGTTGCTCAGTCATGCCCGACTCTTTGTGACTCCATGGACTGTAGCCCGCCAGGCTCCTCCGTCCATGGAATTTTCCAGGCAAGAACACTGGAGTGGGTTGCCATTTCCTTCTCCAGGGGATCTTCCCGATCCCAGGAATCGAACCCAGGTCTCCAGCATTGCAGGCAGTCTCTTTTCCATCTGAGCCTCCAGGGAAGCCCTAACTTGATCCCTGTGGTGTTCGGATAGATAGAGGTGTACCCATATTGCATGGATTCTAAGCAATATGGATATTTGGAAATGGATTATTCATTGTGGAGGATGTTCCTGTGAATTGATGGATGTTTAACAGTATTTCTGACCTATTGGTGCTAGTTGCCAGTAGCAACACACTGGCTTCCCCAGTGGTTCAGCAGTAAAGAATCCGCCTGTAATGCAGGAGACACAGGTTGGATTCCTGGGTTGGGAAGATCCCCTGGAGGATGGCATGGCAACCTACTCCAGTATTCTTGCCCGGAGAATACCATGGACAAAGGAGCCTGGCAGGCTACAGTCAATGGGGTCTCAAAAAGTCAGACACAACTGAAGTGACTTAGCATGCACGCATGCCAGTTTTGGCAATCAGAAACATCTCCAAATGGTGCCATATGTTCCTAGGGGTGAGGAAATGGGGGAATTCACTTCCAGTTGAGAAGCCCTACTTCATTACAATGCAATTTTTGTTGGGGATGGGAGGGGGTTTGTGCTGTGCAGCCAGCAGGATCTTAGTTTTCAGATCAGGCATTGAACATTCGTCCCCTGCACTGGAAGAACAGTCTTAACCACTAGACCGCCATTGAAATCCCTGACAATGCAAGTTTAAATGCTGAGCTATAGTTCCCATTGGTAGTCATAGCTATGTAATCACAAGCTGGATTACCATTGGTTCAATCATTTTCAATCTAATATTTATAGAGCATTTAATAAGTATTAGATACTGTGTACATTCATATCTTCTGTACTTGAACATTTTATCTAAGTATTCATCATCAAATATGAATCTAGTTCATACAAGTTTCAAACTTACATAAATCTATGTAATTTTTACCTCACTAAATCTTGAATTTTTATATACATATATATGTAAATAAATAAATCTGTAATTTTGGCAAAAAATAAATCTTGCATTTTTATTTCCTATTACAGAGGTTTTTTTTTTTCATGTTTTTATGTAGTCTGCATAACTTTTAATAGCAACATTAAAATATTCCACTAGACAGCTATTAATTTTGGTGTGTTTTAAAATATTGATCATGGTTCCAATTATTTACTATTGGAAGTAATACCTCAATGAGCACATTCATATTTATGTCTCTTTGAAATAGTCCCAGAAATAGTGAGCAGGTTAAAGTGTGAAAATATTTTTTGATCATGATACAGATTGCCACAAGCTTCCTAAAGAATAGTAAAGCTCTCAGAGTCCCATATCAACATCACATGAAAATACAGATTTTCTTGCACCTTCTGAAGAATGTTAGTAACTATGTTGAATGCTTACTACGTAAATGCCTTTTTGAAGCACTTTCCAAGTGTTGGTCATTGATATTTGCCATCACTCATTATGGTAGGTACAGTTATTTGTCCCATTTAACAGAAAAGAAAATTTAGCAATAGACAAGCTAACTATCTTGCTTAAAGTCACCCAGCTAGCTAGTGGCAAAGCTAAGATTTAAACTCAGATTCCAAGGATTTTGGTCTTACTATGCTGCTATAAGGAGGCTTCCTCAGTAGCTCAGCGGTAAAGAATCCGCCTCAGTGCAAGAGATTCCAGAGACGTAAGTTGAGAAATGGTGGCACCATTTCATGGAATTGATCAAAGCTACATCTGAGTCTGGGCCAGTGAGTACGTTCAGCATGGGCCTAGTCAACTAATTAAAGAATAGATTCTTCGTAGAAGTTTGGTTTACTCATTGTCCTATACCTTTTCTTCTCCCCAGCACTGAAGAATTAGGTAATTATACTCTCAGAGAGAACTGTCTTCTCTGTGACTTGTTTATGCTTCAGGAAAAGAGAAGCTGACCCTTGGAATCTTACCGACAAATTACAGCAGCCCCGAGTGTTTGCATTTCTAAGGGACCTGGTGGAGAGCCTGGCACGCTAATTAGCTGCATTTCTCAGTGACTCAGCACCTCCTTTAGCCTCTTCAGGCTTCTTCCTTTGAATACCTGCTGACTTTCCTTTGGAAAAGCACAGTGATTAGCTCCCAGTATCCTTTTTAGGCAGAGTTTTCCTCACCCCGCTCAAAATGTGTATCACACACTATCAGCCCTGAAGACCCTGAGGAGACAGTGAATGAAGACACAGCAGTGCTTTGGCCTCTCCCAAAGGTCATTTATTCACTCAGGAGAACCCCAAGTTTCTCCCTAATGTTTACAGTATCCAAGAATCAAATCGCAGCAGCTTGTCTCTGGAAATCTTTCTATAGTTCTCACCATTTCTCAGAAATCTAAAATATTGATTAATACATTTTTAAATTTTGTTTTTTTGGTAACATAAAATATATTAACACACAAAAATCATAAAATGTATCACTTAATGAGTTATTATAAGGTAGCCTAGCAGGCTACGGTCCATGAAGTTAATGAGTGGGACACATCTGAGTGCACACACATGCATACACAAACACCCACTAATGACAATCTAAGTCATGAAGAAAAGAAAACTTTACCAGCTAACCCAGACCTTGTCCCTCATTCCAATGATAACCCAAACCTTCTCCCCTGATTTGATTTTCATAATCACTTCCTTTTAATGCTATTATCCAAGTGCACATCCTTATGCATGCATGCTCAGTCACTAAGTCGCGTTCAACTCTCTGCGACCCCATGGACTGTAGCTCACTCTGTCCATGGGATTTCCCAGGCAAGAATACTGGGGTGGATTGTCATTTCTTACTCCAGGGGATCTTTTTGACCCGAGATAGAACCTGTGTCTCCTGCAGGCAGATTCTTTACCACTGAGCCACCTCAGAAGCTTGCACATCCTTATAATCTATAGCTTAATCTTTTAGTCTAAAACTACGTGATATCCTTCAGTCTATTTTAGTCTACAGTTTTCACCTTCTATCCTTTCCATTTCCTTAAATCTGGTGAAAAAAACCAAGTCATTTAGCTTGCAGTTTCCCACAGTCTAGATTTTACTGATTGTATACTTATGGTGCAGTTCAACAACTTCTGTCCTCTGTACTTCTTGAAAATTAGCATCTGCATTCAGAAGCTTGATTTGTTTCATATTCAGTACCTTTGGTAAGACTAAAGGTGGTGTAATACTCTTTCATAAGTAGGCACATGATGTCTGGGTTTCACTCTTATTATGATATCAGCAAACATTAATGGCCAACACCTATATCCATCAGTTCATTGAGAATTGCCTTAAGGAATGATATTCTATTTCTTTCATTTTCTTTTCATTTATTAGTTGGGATATTTTTATGAAGAGAAAATGTCTCATAAACTTTCTATAAACTTAGTGCTATAGTTCATATATAGTTAGAATACATACTTGATCCTCATTCCTCATATATACACATATATGTATATATATTCATATATATACACACATATATACATTTATAGATATATATTATATATACACATATATAGATACATATCTATATATACATATATAGTTAGAATAAATACTTGATCTTTTCCTTCAAATATTAGAAAGAGATGGCATTCAGAATATTACTTACAGCTCCCTCCTCTCATATTTTCATGAGTGTTCAAAGATATGGCAGCCTTCTTTCTGAGACCTCTTGGTATTTTTCCCTAATACTTTATTTAGAATTTTTACACCTTCCCCTCTTATTTCTAACCCGCTCAACACTGAATCATCTCAGTGGTATGGTGCTTTATCCTGGAAGAGTGCCGTGGTGGCTTGGGTTTAAATTTTCATGGCGGTCAAAATGGAACAGTTCTGTTAGACATTACTACAGATCCTGCTACTACAGTGGGTGGTACCATATCAGCCTCAGCTACTGTTCTCAAATTGGCTCACAGCATTTTAAAGCAAATACCTTTTGGCTAGTTTGAGACTCTAGTCTCAGGTCCTTCAGAAGCCTTGCTGCTTCTTTCTGCTGTTGTCTCTGCCTACTGATGTCAACACAGATGTTGATGCTACTCTGGTCCATAGCTGTTGATGAGTTGTCCTTGCAGGGTTGGATTCTGGGAATTGTGGGAATATCTGTTACTCAGTTTTGTTATAAATTTTGTCCACAGGGGCTTCCCTGGTAGCTCATCTGGTAAAGAATTCACCTTCAATGCAGGAGACCCCAGTTCAATTCCTAGGTTGGGAAGATCCGCTGGAGAAGGGATAGGTTACCCACTCCAGTATTCTTGGACTTCCCTGGTAGCTCAGATGGTAAAGAATCTGCCTGCAATGAGGGAGACTGGGGTTCGATCCCTGGGTTTGGAAGGTCCTTTGGAGAAAGGAATGAGTTCCCACTCCAGTATTCTGGCCTGGAGAATTCCATGGACAGAGGAGCCTGGCAGGCTATAGCACATATGGTCTCAAAGAGTCAGACAGGACTGAGCGACTTTCACGTTTTGGTTTTGTTATCTAATATTTCTATTGGTTTTCATGTGGGTACTCAGATTAATATTAAAAAAAAAAAGTGTCTTTGCTCTAGCCACATTCCCAGAATTCTCTCCAATTAGTTTAACTGTTAATTCATATCCAGGCATTGTTGCTGAAGTTCTACAGATATTGGATCAGTAAATACCAAATCTGTAATCCTGATACTTCACATGTCTCAAAAGGTATCATAACAATCTGTTTAAAAATGTCACCAGTACTAATTCAATTAGATAACAAATTACAACTAGTAAGTAGTCATTTTAAAGCATGATGTAGAAAGAGTAAACATTACAGATGGAAGAAAACTAAGTAGCATATTCATTAGTTCACTTTTTTATTCAATCTTACATTAAATGTGCATGACTGTCTACTAAATACACTGTGCTGTGAATTAGGAAAATAAGAAGGCATGGCCCAGCTTTTTCACACTCCATTCAGTGTACATCTTTTCAGTGCATACTATGTGTTGTCTTTTAAGCTAAATACTACTTGAAATTAATATCAAATGGAGAAAAACTATGGCCATGTCCCTCACACATCAAGATTTTTTACTTTGGGACTATCACAAGGCTTCTCTGAGCTCAACATGTGCATAATAGTCTGCTGACCCACAATATGTTCATACAAATTAAATGATGCAGTAGTTCAAAGGATTTTTATAAATTTTATTAAATTCTTTCTGCATTCAAGATTCATTAGTTTACTTATTCAATGAGTATTTAATATTTAGTGCCACTGTGTTAGGCACTATCTTAGTCTTTGAGGATGTAGCTTGTGACCAAGACAAGATTTTTACTTGTCTTAAGCTTATGTTCTGGTGGGAGGAGGAAGACATAAAATGAATACAATCAAAATAGCTCAGGTGACAAGTGCTGTTGTGGTGAGGTGATTGAGAAAAACTAAGGTGCTCCCTAGACTCTGTGGTCATCAGTGGCCATGCCAAGGACTTTGTTTTTCTTCCAAGATCCTGATTACAAAATGGAATCAGCCACACAAAGATGAGGGTATAAATCATTGCACTCAGAGGAACAGCAGGTTTAAGGCTCGTGGTAAGCATGAATTATACGTGACCAAAGGATGGAAAGCAAATGAATGTGACTAGAGCTGTGAGAGAGTAGAGAACTGGCAGGAGATGATGTTGGAGAGAGGAAACCGGAAAATGGATTGTGAAGGACTTCTTGCCCCAGAGAAAGACATTGGATTTTTTTTTTTTTAAGAGATAAATAGAAGCCATGGAGCAGCTAAGCACTTGGGAAATTATTTCAATAGTCCAAGTAAGAAATGGTGAAGTGAGAAGAGAAATGGCGGTGGCTTAAATTTGGGTCATAGCATTAGAAATAAAGAGAAGAGGCTCTATTAGTAAAATGTTTTGGATGTAAAGTCAAGAAGACGTAAAGTTGCATTGCTCATGCAGAAGTGTGTAAAATGAGTAATCAAGGATAACACCAATATTTTGACTTAAGAAATTGGAAGGATGGTGAAACCATTCACTGAGATAGGAGAGAACAGAATGGATGGAAGTACTGTTTTAGAATGGGTAGAAGTAGCATTTGGGGAAGAACTGAGAGTTCTGTTTCAAATATTCATTTTTAGATGCATATTTGACATTTAAATGGATATGTCAAGAAGGCCTCACATGCTAGTCTGAGTCTGCCTCCTGGAAGAGGTTGGAGCTGAGAATAAGTATTAGATCATCAACAAATAGATATTTTTCAATGCTAAGTGAATTGGAGTGTTAACAAAGATTAATATTTTGGCTGTTACAGTTGGGTTAAAATTGAGAAAACGAAAAAAAAAAACTAGAAAAGACTAAGAAAGAAGAGTCGAGGAAATAGGGGTAGAATAAGAAGAGTACAGTGTCCCCAAAACCGAGGGAATGATGGATTTCAATAAGGACAGAATAGTCAATGTAATGGGCTTCCCTGATGGCTCAGTGGTAAAGAACCCACCAATGCTGGAGACCCGAGTTCAAACCCTGAGTAGAGAAGATCCCTGGAGAAGGAAGTAGCATCCACTGCAGTATTCTTGTCTGGGAAATCCCATGGACAGAGGAACTTGGCAGGCTACATGTAGTCCATGGGGTCACAAAGAGTTGGACATAAATATTTCTGAGAGTTTGAGTAAGTTAAGCGTAAAGTAGAGATCACAGAATTTGGTAACATCAAGGTCATTGTCTTTGGAGCAGCAAACTAGTGACAGTGCAGAATTTGAAATTAGCATGTGTCTTCAGACCTTTCCAGGCATAGGGAAACAATGAACTATTTACAAAAGGAAGGTCAACATTTTTGGGGTAAACATCACTCTCCAGATACCTGTAGAAGACAGACTATATCAATAATCAGGACCCTTTAAACTGAACTGACCAATATGGCAGTGACTAACCATAGCTAGCTATTTAAATTTAACTCAGGTTAATTAAAATGAAATGTTATTAAAATTATCCATAAGAGTTTAAGTACTCCGTCACCACATGTGGCTGGTGGCTATCTAAATAGGCAACACCTATATAAGATATTTCTGTCCTCACAGAAAGTTCTAGTCGTCAGTACTTCTCTAGAGGACAAATACTTCTTCATTGGCCTAAACTGCTAAAGAAAACATAGGGACTACAGTAGTTTAATTAAGGATTGAGAGAGGAGGGAATGTAACTACACCTCATTCTTCTGTGCCTATCCACAGAGCTGAGACACGCAGGGCCCACAAGCTCCTGGATGATGTCCAAAGCTGGACGAGATGAAGAAAGAAATACTATAGTGAAACAGACCAGCAGTCATGAAATGCCATTTATCCACAAGGCAAATGAAAATTACATCAAGAAACTCAACTTGAGCAGTGAGGTGCATCAAAGGACTGAGACAGCTGCTGCCAGACCACACATACCTTGAGTTCTAAGAAGAGTCCTAAGAGGGAAGAGAGAACTAGCTCCTTTGGTCACATTGTATTGAAAAGTCACTCATCAAATGGCTCTCTTGATGCCCATGCCTTTTCCTCAAGTGTCCTCCCCATTTTTCCCTTCGTATTGCTATCACAATCATGCTTTCTTGTGCATGAATCCTCCAGTGGTGTTTTACTTCCTTGCACTCATAGAGTACTTATACAAGTCAGGCAGGACTTAACATACTTAAGATTTCCATGCAGCTTTTTGCAGTGAAAAGAGTGCAGACTCTGACAGAATGTCCTGGATTTGGATCCTGATTTTACCTATTAACTAGCAGTGTGATTTTTCTAAGTACTATTTTCTTTTTTTTTTTCCCATTTATTTTTATTAGTTGGAAGCTAATTACTTTACAATATTGTAGTGGTTTTTGTCATACATTGACATGAATCAGCCATGGGTTTACATGTATTCCCCATCCCGATCCTCCCTCCCACCTCCCTCTCCACCCGATCCCTCTGGGTCTTCCCAGTGCACCAGGCCCGAGCACTTGTCTCATGCATCCAACCTGGGCTGGTGATCTGTTTCACCCTTGTATAATATACATGTTTCGATGCTGTTCTCTCGAAACATCCCACCCTCGCGTTTCCCCACAGAGTCCAAAAGTCTGTTCTGTACATCTTGTCTCTTTTTCTGTTTTGCATATAGGGTTATCGTTACCATCTTTCTAAAGTCCATATATATGTGTTAGTATACTGTAATGGTCTTTATCTTTCTGGCTTACTTCGCTCTGTATAATGGGTTCCAGTTTCATCCATCTCATTAGAACTGATTCAAATGAATTCTTTTTAATGGCTGAGTAATATTCCATGGCATATATGTACCACAGCTTCCTTATCCATTCGTCTGCTGATGGGCATCTAGGTTGCTTTCATGTCCTGGCTATTATAAACAGTGCTGCGATGAACATTAGGGTGCATGTGTCTCTTTCAGATCTGGTTTCCTCAGTGTGTATGCCCAGAAGTGGGATTGCTGGGTCATATGGCAGTTCTTTTTCCAGTTTTAAAAGAAATCTCCATACTGTTCTCCATAGCAGCTGTACCAGTTTGCATTCCCACCAGCAGTGTAAGAGGGTTCCCTTTTCTCCACACCCTCTCCAGCATTTATTGCCTGTAGACTTTTGGATAGCAGCCATCCTGACTGGCGTTTAATGGTACCTCATTGTGGTTTTGATTTGCATTTCTCTGATAATGAGTGATGTTGAGCATCTTTTCATGTGTTTGTTAGCTATCTGTATGTCTTCTTCGGAGAAATGTCCGTTTAGTTCTTTGGCCCATTTTTTGACTGGGTCATTTACTTTTCTGGAATTGAGCTGCAGGAGTTGCTTGTATATTTTTGAGATTAATCCTTTGTCTGTTGCTTCACTTGCTATTATTTTCTCCCAATCTGAGGGCTGTCTTTTCACCTTGCTTATAGTTTCCTTTGTTGTGCAAAAGCTTTTAAGTTTCATTAGGTCCCATTTGTTTCTTTTTTTTTTTGCCTTTATTTCCAATATTCTGGGAGATGGGTCATAGAGGATCCTGCTGTGATTTATGTCGGAGAGTGTTTTGCCTATGTTCTCCTCTAGGAGTTTTATAGTTTCTGGTCTTACATTTAGATCTTTAATCCATTTTGAGTTTATTTTTTGTGTATGGTGTTAGAAAGTGTTCTAGTTTCATTCTTTTACAAGTGGTTGACCAGTTTTCCCAGCACCACTTGTTAAACAGGTTGCCTTTTTTTCCATTGTATATTCTCACCTCCTTTGTCGAAGATAAGGTGTCCATAGGTTCATGGATTTATCTCTGGGCTTTCTATTCTGTTCCATTGATCTATATTTCTGTCTTTGTGCCAGTACCATACTGTCTTGATGACTGTGGCTTTATAGTATAGTCTGAAGTCAGGCAGGTTGATTCCTCCAGTTCCATTCTTCTTTCTCAAGATTACTTTGGCTATTCGAGGTTTTTTGTGTTTCCATACAAATTGTGAAATTATTTGTTCTAGTTCTGTGAAAAGTACCGTTGGTAGCTTAATAGGGATTGCATTGAATCTATAGATTGCTTTGGGTAGTATAGTCATTTTGACAATATTGATTCTTCTTATCCATGAACATGGTATATTTCTCCATCTATTTGTGTCCTCTTTGATTTCTTTCATCAGTGTTTTATAGTTTTCCATGTATAGGTCTTTTGTTTCTAAAATTAACACACAGAAATCCCTTGCATTCCTATACACTAACAATGAGAAAACAGAAAGAGAAATTAAGGAAACAATACCATTCACCATTGCAACAAAAAGAATAAAATACTTAAGTACTATTTTCTGATCTTCAGTTTCCTTCTCTGTAAAACTGGAACAGTAATGCCTCTTCTGAAAAACTTTTGAATTTTTCATGACAAAATGTGTGTGAATGTCTTTGACACCATGCCTGACAGATGTGGAGGCTACATGATGAGAGTTCAATCCTTAAGATGCATTTCTTCCTACAGAGAGAGGCTGCTATTGGGCTAAGAACTCTGTATCACAAAATCTCTTCCAAGCTTTTCACTTGTCATGCTGTATAACTACCACTTGAGTAAAACATGAATTAATTCAGAGATTCACAGGTATGCATGATGTAGAGATTGGTCTTGGCTCTAAAGCATCGTGTCCCTGCCACATAGGAACCAACACTGAATCAGTGAAATGAAAACCTAATCTCAATATCACTATAACAGAACAAGTAAAGATTCTTCTCCATCATGTTCACTCATATCTATTCTAACCTCAGCACCAGGAAGTTTGTCTTCATATCTTATCCAGTTTCTTGGCAACCATGCCTTTTCTAATTATGTAACATAAATTTTAGTGCTAGCCTAAGCAAGGTATAATCAGATGATAGAGCTGCTTCAGAAACACACCAGTGATGCATGGAAAATTAACACATCAATTCCCTTTTCATTAGTCAGCTCCATTAGTTTCACCACAACTCTCATATGGAAGGAAAACTGAATGCTGGCAATCTACCACAACCTCAGATATGCAGATGACACCATTGCAATGACAGAAAGTGGAGAGGAGCTAAAGAGTCTCTTGATGAAATTGAAAGAGGAGAGTGAAGAACTTGGCTTAAAACTCAATGTTCAGAAAACTAAGATCATGACATCTGGTCCTATCACTTCATTGCAAATAGATGGGGAGAAAGTGGAAATAGTGACAGATTTTATTTTGGGGGCGGGGGCTCCAAAATCACTGCAGATGGGGACTGCAACCACAAAATTAAAAGACACTTGCTCCTTGAGACAAAAGCTGTAACAAACCTAGACAGTGTATCAAAATGCAGAGACATCACTTTGCCAACAAAGGTCTATTTAGTCAAAGCTATGGTTTTTCCAGTAGTCATGGATGGATGTGAGCTGGACCATAAAGAAGGCCAAGGGCCAAAAAATTGATGCTTTTGAATTGTGGTGTTGGAGAAGACTCTTAAGAGTCCCTTGGACAGTAATGAGATCAAACCACTCAATTCTAAAGGAAAGCAATCCTGAATATTCATTGGAAGGATGGATGCTGAAGCTGAAGCTCCAATACTTTGGACACCTGATGTGAAAAGCTGACTTACTGGAAAGGACCCTGTTGCTGGGGAAGATTGAGGGCAAAAGGAGAAGGGAGTAACAGAGGATTAGATGGTTGGATGGCACCATCAACTCAATGGACACGCTGCTGCTGCTTCTGCTGCTGCTAAGTCACTTCAACTCCGGGCAATAGTGAACCCTATGTATTGGAGAAGACTGGAGTGATGCAATCCATGGGGTCACAAAGAGTCAGACATGACTTAGCAACTGAACAACAACAACAGCAGTAGAGAAAGGAGGGGCCTAACCCAATAGGTTAGAATTAAGAGGTTTTAGCACTACAAACACATACTCAGAATCAAAGGAAATATCCACAAAGTGAAAAAGACAGTTCATTCACACTAAACAGACAGAGAGGCTCTAGGAGTGGGAAAGCATTAGCGGTGTTGAAACACAGAATATAAATACTGTTCCTGGAAAGAAAACACTCAAGACTATCATGGAGATGGCAGGAAAGGTGTGGGAAAACCAGAGAGGGGGAGATGTTGCAGCTGCTTTGATAACCAGGTGACAGTCTTTGTGACTGGGAATAGGGGAGGATGAGAGCACAGGGTTAGGAAGAAGGTTAGAAGCTAGAGCTGCAGGAAGGAAGAGAGATGTTTTCACAACCACTGCTGATACACTGAAAGGTGGTCCCATTGCTGTCATTCCATCATGAGTGTGGAACAGCAGAGGTAGAGAATTTGCAACACTTGCATACAATACACAAAATATCCAGGGTATTTTCTGAAACCACAGGGCCCTGAGACATCTTCACTGTCCTATGTATATGTATGGCTGAATCCCTTTGCTGTTTTGATAGTTTCCTGAAAATATCACATTGCTAATTGGCTATAATCCAATACAAAAACAATAAAAGTTTGTTTTTTGTTGTTTTTTTTTTTTAAGACCAATGATACCTAAAATTGCCTGCAAAACTGTGGCCTCAGTTCTTCCAGATGTTTCTACATGAGGAAGCTAGAGACTCATTAACATTGCTCTGTTCATACGTTGCCCCTTTCCACACCACATTAGGATGGCCCAGACTATCATGTTAGTGCCTAAGAAGATGAAGTTCTCATAAAGAAGAGATCTGTATAAGATACAAAATAATTCTTACCAAAGCAAGGTAAAATCTGTCTACATGAATACATAACAAGTATTTTGTAATAGGCTTTAATATAAAACAGTGAGAAGAACTGGATGAAAGAATACCTCATCCATAAGCTTATAAGATTAGAGCTTGTTATTCACACCAATTCCCCTCCATAAATTGGTTTCTGGAGTCTGATATTTTAAAATCAAATAAGGTCTCTGAAATCTATTTTATATTGATAGACCTAACAGCTAACTTGAATTGTTTTCTAACCTGGAAATGGAAATCTTAAGACTCAGGTATGCGCTGCACATTCTGCCTGGCAGTTTCATCTGAATTAAGTTTTCCACACCTCCTTTTGTCAAAGTTATTAAGAAGGCCTTCCACACAGGGTGAGTGTCTCCTTTCCCTCACATTCTTAATATAAATCTTGCACAGCTGGAAAGTTAATTCATGGGCACAAGGAACCCAGGGATTTACTTTAAAATTTTTTTGATTACCTTGGGTCAGTGGGTTATTTCCAATTTGCCTGAGGAATAAACCAGATGAAGAGAATAAGAAAGCTTCTGAAAAGGCCAAGTGGCTACAACCATCTTAAACAGCTTCGTCCTTTTGACATGTCTTCCTCACTAAGCTTAATCACTTCCAGCTTTTGATTTAAATCAAGAGACACGTGACTCTTCTTTTCACTTGTACACTTAGAAACCATTGTTATTAGCTGACCTAATTTCAATATAATTATGTCTGAGGGGATAAGGAGGCCCAAGAAGAGGGAGAGAAACAAGGAATGGCTAGTGGGTGGAGCAGTCAGAACACATACCCATTTGTCTCACTATCATATGAGCGAGGCTTGTGGTGTCCCAAAACAATTACACCTGGTGTCAAAGATCACTGATGACTGAAACAAATTAAATAATCATTAAAAAATCTGAAATATTCTAAGAATTACTGTTACACAGAGAAACAAAATCAGAAAATGCTGTTGGAAAAAAATGAGTCCAATAGATTTGCTCAATGAAGGTTTGCTACAAATCTTCAATTTTTTAAAAAGAAAAATGCAATATCTGAGAAGAGCAATAAAGTGAAGTTCAACAAAATGAGGTCTGCCTATACTAATTTTTTTGCTCTATCATCCTTTCATTCAAAGACTGCTTTCCCAGAATTCTGTTTTCATCTTTTTTTTTCTTTTGAACTTTTTATGTTGTATAGCCAATTAGCAACGTTGTGACAGCTTTAGTTTAACGTCAAAAGGACTCAGCCATACATATACACGTTTCCATTCTCTCCCAAGGCCCCCTCCCAGCCAAGCTGCCGCATAACATTGAGCAGTTCCATGTGCTATACACTAGATCTTTATTGGTTATCCATTTTAAATATAGCAGTGTGCACGTGTCCATCCCCAATCCTTTCCCTCTAACAATCATAATTTCATTTTCTAAGAAATGTTACAAATCAACTTATAAAACAGAGAGAGATTCACAGACTTCCATCCTCTCTTTTAGAAATTTATTTTGTATGTTTATTCTGGGCATTGTATCTTTAAGCCAGTGTATCACTCAAGTGTGACTTTAACTGTCTAGTAAAAGGCACTATGGGGCTGTTCTATATGGTCCCCAAAATGCCATTAGTCTATTCACAGCCTACATACATCAGTTTGGTTTGGGCCTTATCTCAGTTCCAGATCCCAGGATTTCACCACTTTTGATACTTCCTTGTGAGCATGGTATCTGAAGTGTTTTCTATCCTGGACCATGATCTGTGCCCAGCCTTGTTCTCTCTGCCACCCTCCCCTGCTCTCTGCACTAGCTTCCCACGGGAGACTGGAATATTCTACAGTGCAGCACCAATTCAGCAGCATGGTGGGAGGAGGAGGAGCTCAACAGGAAGTTAGTGACATTTCCTAAAGGCACAGAACTTCAGTCCCCAGGGATGGACAGCAACTCTAACCATCCAATGTGTCAGATCCTGTCCAGCCTTGGACCAGGTATGGAGAATCAAAGACTTCCCAGGTAAAAGACCAGTGACAATTTTAGAAGTTCAGGATGGTGGGGGTGTCAAGAGAGAGAGAGAGCCAGGATGTCCTAGAAATTTTGTCTAAAATAGGGCATGGAAAAATAAGAAGAGAATTCAGTTCTGGGATCATTCATGGCAGCATCAAACACCCTGGCAAGTTTCTGATGGGCACTAACTCTGGCCTCTCCACAATGACATCTACTTCCCTGACATAAATAGGACTTCTTAGCAGGCTGGAGTGCCCTGTAGATAAAATATTCCAGGTACAAGGAGCTTGGGAGTTGTTACACTGGTGGATTCAAGGGGTTGTTGCTCCCTGGTAACAGTAAACAATCACTGGGACCTTCTGCCATCAGACATGAAAAATCACTACTTTTCAAAACCCTCTGGTTTGAGTGATAAGGGTTACTCAGATGATAAGCTTTCATCTTCTCCCCAGTTTCACTGTTTCAGCTGGTAGGTAACTATCTACACTGTATCTGTACAACATTCATTAACTCGTTCAACTGTCTTTTATATAAAAAATGCTGCTTGTCAGACAACATGTAGGAGAGGAACACAGTCACTGATTTGCTGTAGAGAGAGATAAAAAAAGATTTCATGTATTTTCTGGGTTGTTCACTTGGCAGTTTCAAATGCTTCATTGCATTTATTCACAACAGAAAGCATTGAATACAGCCAAGGAAAGGTGCCTGGCCTTTGATTACTGGTTTTGTGATGGTCTATGAGATTCCTTGATGTGGCATTTGGTTAATATGCAGAAAATAGTGTTTATTCATTTTCTTCTTGATGTTCACTACAGTTTAAATGTAATGTTCTTTCTTTCTTTTCTTTCTGGTACAATAATTACCGTGTCAAGCCAGTGAGTCCTTTTATGGACTGAGGGACAGCTTTGAGCACTGAGGCTAAACATATGTATTTTAAAAATGAGAGGAACAGCCTCTAGAGTAAATATGTAAAGTTTCTGTAACTATTTTATCTGGAAAAGAACGAGAAAGTTCCTTGAGGTGAAACAGACATGTCACCTAGAGAATGCTCCTGGAGTTTACCCTGTTAAGTACCAGAACTTTCCTTTCTGAAAAGATTTTAAAGGAGAAAATTTAGATTTACACATTCTGAGTTAAATATTTCTATAATTTATTATACTTCATTTTCCACAGTGTATTCTCTTGAAATCTAGTTCCGTGACTTGTATTATGAGGGTGATGAAAGGTTTTTTAAGGTCAAACAAATTTGGGCAATGCAAAAATAAAAAAGGCTTATTTATTATCATATTTATTATTTCATATGCTAATATGCAGTATGAATCACCTAAAAGGTTACATAAAATGCAGTAGTTCAAAACCTTATCTGGCCAGTAAACCCTCTTTTGTTCAGAAATTCAATTTTGAATTACTTGTATGTCATGAAATATGCTTATAGAATCTCTTTGTTATAACCTTTCTTGCCTTTTAAAATAAACTCTGCTGAATATTTCTCTTGGTAGCCAATATATTTTTGGTTATCAATATTATTTTGAGTAGTAACATGATGGATGACCTTAGATGTTGTGGAAGAATATAGAATCATTTCTTCCCACAGTAAATGCCAAGTAGTGACATGTGTGCGTGGTGGTGGGGGTAGTTCTTTTGAATGTTTATAAAAATAAAATCCCATGGGTAGCTGTGAGTCATTCACAGGGATCTGGTGTGACATTTCTGCCCCTCTGGGCAGTTGTCTGTGCGTGCCTGCAGCAATTCCTTCACCAACTGTCATTTTTTGTCCCTCAATCACTGCACATTAGGAAGCCAAATAAAGGGTAATGTGGGGAAACAACGCAGGGCAGGGGAAGAAGACGAGCAGCGCCATTTGGAGTCAATTAGAATCATGCAGACCTGACTTCAAACTGTCTCTGCCTTTTACCTGCTGTGAATCTTAGAGAAAAAAATCTGTGCCCCCTCTGAGGTTCTGTTTTCTCATCTTCACAATGAAAGCAGGGGCATCCGTAGAAGGGAGCGAGCATACGTCCTTTATCCCTCCTGTCTGCCCACGCAACCCCTGGTTCCTCCACCTCTCATGAGAGGAGAACTTTCCATCAAATAGCAAAAAGGCTGGAGTATTAATTCTGCCCCAATTACTAGTCGAGAGGGCTTCCCTGGTGGCTCAGAGGGAAAAATGCCTGCCCGCAATGCAGGAGACCTAGGTTCAATCCCTGGATCAGGAAGATCCCCTGGAGAAGGAAATGGCAACGCACTCCAGTATTCTTGCCTGGAGAATCCCATGGATGGAGGAGCCTGGTGGCTACAGTCCATGGGGTCACAAAGAGTCATACATGACTGAGCGACTTCACTTTTATTAGTCAAGCGATCCAATATGCATTAAGTAGTGGCACACACAGACTCGAGGGGCCCCTTGCAGCATGATCAACTCTTTCTGTCTCCATTTTCCTTATTCTGTGAGGAAGGAAGAGAATGGTAACATTTGGACTCAAGCCCTCGTGGAAGGTGGAAACCAGTGCCCTGTCTCAGAAAGACCATGTGAGTACTGACACAGCTAATAAGAAGGCAGGCTTATTATTATTATTATTATTTTCATTTTATTTTCTGCTGTTTTCATTGTGTTTTCACAGAATCAATCTGGAATCTCTAAGAGAAGAGCTGTAGGGCTGTATTTGCCCTAAATTTTGGTCTCATTTCCATAAAATGTCACAAATACATCTGAACACATCTACCTCACTCTCCTTCAATATAAAAGGGAGAGTTAAATGAAGAGATTCTGAATTTGCTGATATTTTTCCACATAGGGACAAAGCTTCTTCTCATTATAACTATTTCTAGAGTACAAATGCATGAATTCAGGATAAGTTTCTGATGATCTTTCCTATAACCGAAGTGCACATGCTTCTGTGTGGACTTCACAGATTACAGCTATGTTCCAGATTAAAGATCTGGATAAAAAAATGTATTGTTAAATTTTAAACTTGCCATCTGGTATCTGAAATATTTAGCTAAGTTTTAACAAGCATATTAGCATTAAAAATAAAAATAATTTCTTCATAAGCACGTCACTTGCAATAGTCTAATAGCCTTATAAAAGGTTGCCTACCTGGGAGATCACACCAATGAGAACACCTAGAGCCCCAAACTACAACAAGGCTTGTTCCTAAGTGGGTTTAGTTGATTCTTATATTAGCTAAACATAAGATACTATTTTATCCCTCTTTAATCTACCTTGTTGAGGGATTACATGGCAATTATTAGATCAGGAATACTATCACCCTCTGGGTCACTGGTAAAAATAAATATCCACTTGGCCTTGTGTGGGTTAGTCTGATCTGTGAATTGGTGAATAAAAGCAAATGTTAAGAGAAATGTTCTGTTCTACCTGCCCCATTACCCTAATGAGGACTGGATTTGATTTTTAAAAATAGAAATCACAAGAAAGACATCGAGATGTGATTTTTTTTTTTTAAACAATAGATTTCTGTTGCCAGTAGAGTGGGAATGACGAAACCTTCTTTCCCCCTTCAGATCTATTGCTGCCCTTGGCAAGTCTGACCTTTTTGTCAGGAATTTGAAAACTTCTTACAGAATACCTTAGGAGAAAAAACTCATTATAGTGTCCAGACAACTGAAAAAAATCTACATTTATTACTCCAGGAAAGCAAACTTTACAGCACTAGAATGGTATGGTATTTCTAGTTCATGTCAGTTATGTATTTGGAAAGTTCAATTTGAATGTTTTTCTTAAGGGACATTCTTTTATGACCTTAAACAATAATAGCACTGAGTTATTTAAGATGAAAACCATGTGTCAGTCATAAAGGAAAAGTAATACTCTTTTGCATTTGTACTTTGCTGTTCCATTTATAAAGCCCTCTCCTGAGACCTTGCATCTGACCCTCATTATAGTTCTGTGTGGAAGAGGTAGTTAAACTCTGAGAGATTCAGAGACTTTCCCAGTGTCATGCAGTTACTGGGAAGCATGAACATGACTGGGAATGTGTCTCAACTTCTGATTCTCAGTTCCTTTTTACCTCTGCACACATCCATACACTGGGCAGGTAAAATCCTAGGCCTGGAGGTCTCAGGAATATAGAAAGCAGGCTGATATCTGCTTCTTGGAGTTTCATTTCAATAAGAGGAAGCAGGACCAAAAACCACTCAAACACGGCAATATCAGAAAATATCCGACTTTTTGTAACCCCATAGACTATAGCCTGCCAGGCTCCTCTGTCCATGGGATTTTTCTAGGCAAGAATACTGGAGTGTATAGCCATTCTCTTCTCTAGGAATATCAGATCATTACAAGCAAAAAAGAAAAAATTAACTTGGGGTTGTGGGGGCAGGTACTTGGCTAATGTATCTAGGGTGGTCATGGAAAGTATATCAGCTAGGAATCATACATATCGAAAACCCAGTTTGTTTAAAGTCTAGGAACATTATCTCATATAATGAAACACGGAGGTAAGCTATTTTGGGGTTGGTTGACTCAACAATAAAACTGATTGTTTCTGAAAGTCTCTGTCTTTCTTCTCCAGATGTATGATGACTATTCCAGAGTTATCTGTGTCCCATTGCCTCTGAAAAGCCCGGTAAAAGCTTGTTTACCAAACCTTTTCCATCTTCATGTGAATTGCCTTACTTCCCTTTAAAGTCCCAACAACCCCCAATATCCTCTTCTGTCTTTAGCTGAAGATGGTATTTAAAGTAAGGATTTAGGCCATTTTGTCAAGTTACTCAGTTTTCCTACTTTCTCCCAAATAGACATGTTATTGTTCTTTTGTTTGATTTTCTCCTGTAACTCTCTCTCACTGTCTCATGTCCATCTAATTTCCAGACCAGCCAGAAGAACTTGCTGCTAAAGGGCTAAGTCACTTCAGTCATGTCTGACTCTGTGTGACCCCATAGACAGTAGCCCACCAGGCTCCTCTGTCCCCAGGATTCTCCAGGCAAGAACTCTGGAGTGGGGTGCCATTTCCTTCTCCAATGCATAAAAGTGAAAAGTGAAAGTGAAGTCACTCAGTCGTGTCTGACTCTTAGCGACCCCATGGACTGCAGCCCACCAGGCTCCCCAGTCCCTGGGATTTTCCAGGCAAGAGTACTGGAATGGGTTGCCATTGCCTTCTCCGCAGAAGAACTTAGAAGGGTAGAAAATCTCTTCTTCCCCAATGCTGTCTTCAAATGGTCCTATCCCAGTGAATCTTCCGAGCCTCATCTTCCACTTTAAACATTGGGAGGACCCAAGAATATTTTCTCTACCCACATTTTTTTTCTTTTTTCTTTACACCCTTTCCTAAGTAATCTCATTCAACCCCAAACCCTAAATTTCTTCATCTCAAACCTCTTCCTTGAGTTTCACCTTCTGATACCCTACTGTGCACTCAACATCCACACTTTGATGTGTAATAACCATCTCTAGCCTATATGGCTACAAGGGTACCAGTGTTTTCACTGGTCCTCAAATCTCCTTCTGTCCCATCCAGCCTCACTGCCACTCCCATTTTAGCATTTCCCATCTCGCTCATACAGGTGCTCAAGCCCAAAGCGTCAATACTTAATCTTTCTCTTTCTTACATACACTGAGTTCAGTCCAACAGTAAGCTTTATTGGTAGTATCTCCAGAACATACCTCTGGTCTGACCATTTCTCACCATCTACAAGACTAGCACAAACTACCACCTTGTCTCTCTGGACTATCAGCTCTTCTGTTTTCCCTTGAGAGTCCCTTCTATCATATCAAGCACAGTGATGTTTCAAAGAACAAATCAGGTCCAGTTGCTTCTACTTTTTAAAATTTTACAGTAGTTGCTCACTACACTTTGAATATAATTCCAACGCTGTCCTGGCAATTTGCTTCTTGAGCTTTCTGTCTTCTTCCACTTCTCTTTCTGACATCAACTCCTCTACTTCTCCCATTTTTTTTCATTCTACATTATTCTATTTTCTTTTCTTTATAGCATCTTTCTGTTCCTTCAAATTATCTTAATTACCAGTTTACTTGTCTGTTGTCTAAATCCCCACTTGAATGTCAGTTCCACAAGCATATTTTTCTTTCGCTCCCTGCTAGCCACCATGTACTTGGATTAATCACTACTACTTTGGAAGTACTAGTTAAATATGTTTACATCCTGTCTTCTCTTTTCTCACTTTCGGTAGAAATACAGATAAAAGAATTATTTTGCTTTCCCCTGAACTCTACTACATGAAGAAAACAACGCATCATTGCTGCTGCTGCTGCTGCTACTAAGTGGCTTCAGTCGTGTCCGACTCTGTGTGACCCCACAGACGGCAGCCCACCAGGATCCCCCATCCCTGGGATTCTCCAGGCATCATTACAACAAATTAAAATCAACATCAAACCCTACTATGGGGACATTAAGAATTGAAAGGATTTCTGGAGATTAGAACTGTACAGATCTCATGCAAAGGAGATGCCTCTGTTTAGTACCAGCCAACAGTTACCTGAAGGAAGATAAGTCTAGTGTGATGCTACATTTTAATATTTTAAGAAGTCCCAGGCTCACAGTCTTAAGTGATGTCTCTAGATTTATGCTGTTGTTGTTCAGTTGCCTGGTTGTGTCAGACTCTTTGTGACCTCATGGACTGCAGCACTGTAGGCCTCCCTGTCCCTCACCATCTCCCCAAATTTGCTAAAATTCATGTCCATTGCCTCAGTGATGCCATCCAGCCATCTTATCCTCTGATACCTTCTCCTTCTAAATACCTAAATATCTAATATCTAATTATCTCTAGATTTATAAATAATCTTAAATAACTCTGTTAAAAACATGTATGAAGACCAAACAGAACACATTTGCAGGGCAGTTTTACTTTGTGGGTTATCATTTTGCAGCTTTTACTATAGGATGATTTCATGATCAAGAAGAAAAAGTCAAAAGGAACTTAATTGAGTATCCTGGCCAATGATGAAGAGGGCAGTGAAATCCGTAGGCAACTCAAAGGCAACTCAACTTCACCAGTTTTAGAGTTTTATCCATAAATGGCTTGACTATGGATTTGGAGTTGGCCCAGTATATGGTCTGAAGCCGCAAACCTTCAAAAGGAGAGAGACATTTTGTCTTCCTGAAGGATACTGGTTTCTGTGGTCCATGAAAACAAAAATCACAGAGAAAAGGAAGGCAAAAATAGCTAAGATCTTTCCAGGTGGCTCAGTGATCAAGGATCTGCCTGCCAAGCAGGAGTCTCAGGTTCAATCCCTGGTCTAGGAAGATAGCCTGGAGATGGAAATGACAACCCACACCAGTATTCTTGCCTGGGAAATCCCATGGACAGAGGAGCCTGGAGGGCTACACCTGTGGGGTCACAAAAGAGTCAGACACGATGTAGTGACTAAACAACACCAACAACAAAAATAGCCAGAGACTTTCATAGGTAGAGGCAACCTGCACAGAAATTCAAATTCCTCACCTAAAGTTTGTGGAGTCTTGAAAACTCATATAATTCAACCTCACACTTGCCTTCTACTCCCTCATTCTGGGACCAGAAATGCACTAGGAATTTATCTTGAGAAATGTTTAAAATTATATTTATGTAAAGCAGTGAATATACATCTCCACTTCCATTTAGATAACCTACAAAGGCATCACGGTTTCAGTTCAGTTCCCTTCAATTTAAATAAGCAAACATTCTCTGGTACCTTTCTAAAGACTGTACATGGTGATTGTTGCTATAAAAATCTTTTGAATTAAAGGATGCATAGGTTTTGCCTATAATGAGAGGAATACATTTTCTTTCTCTTTTCTTCCATGTCACCTGGGATCACTCCCTCATCTTTGGGGCCACTATGGAGGAGGGTCCCAGAGAACCACTGGCAATTAGCAGCCTTCCATAGAGTATTGCGGGAGAAGGAAACGGCAACCCACTCCAGTATTCTTGCCTAGAGAATCCAGTGGACTGAGGAGCCTAGTGGGCTGCTGTCTATTGGGTCGCACAGAGTCAGACACGACTGAAGCGACTTAGCAGCAGCAGCAGTAGAATATTGCAATTTATTACATCCATTTTATATTTCTACAACCTTGGCTGCAAGCTTATGCAGGAGAAGAACCGAGTTTAAAGCTTCTCTTTTTCACTTCAAGGACCCAGGATGGGTTGGCCCTCCGGGATTTTCTCAATTATTCCATGTTGGTCCAAGGACCAGCCTAAAACTTTGGTTTGTGAAGGACACTTGCCACTGGGGTTTGTGCAGAAAAGGGCACAAATGGATGATTGGCCGAACTTCATTTGTTATTGCTGTCAGTCACTCAGTCATGTCAGACTCTCTGTGGACCCCATGGACTATAGCCTGCCCGGCTCCTCTGTCCATGGGTTTCTCCAGGCAAGAATACTGGAGTAGGTTGCCATTTCCTTCTCCAGGTCAAACTTCATACTTTGGTCATTATTCTTCCTAAGGTAGTAAGAAGAAAGCTCACTTTCCTTCATGGAAAAATCTATTATTTAGTCTGGCTGGCTGTGTTCAGAATTTTAGGGGAAACTCCAACAAAAGTTGCAGCTTCTAGGGAGCAAATTCTACAGAAAATGGTAACAGATTTGAAAGTCTGGGAGTTTGGGGGAGTCATGGCTTTTCTTAATGCTGTGAAATGTAAGAAAATCACAGTGGAGTATGTTCCACCTTGTTCCAAACTTTAAAACTGACAATGAAATCCACCACTAGAGAGAACTAATCTGCTTTTAAAATTTATTAAGACTGAGTTTCTCAGCAGGTGAAAATGGCAGGATATGCCTCAGAGCTGATAAGAATTGCCTCTCTGTTCAGAACAGGAAGAAAGAAAAGTGTAGGAAAAAGGCATACCTGGAACTCAGTGTGGGCCCCACACATACTGGAATTTTAGCCAACTTTAGTGAAATCCTGTGAATTATCAAAGCTCTTAATTAATGCACTTAGCACTTGTATTAGGCAAATTAGTCCTTTCAATCCCATTTATACTGAAGACAGAGGAATTAAATGGCTCAGAGTCATAGAATCTGAGAGAAACAGACTTGGCCAGAAGTCAGCCTTACCTGAGATTCTTTGCAGAATGAAACACAGGGCTTACTCCCACAGAATCCATTTCAGACAACTTCATTTATGATGTTTTGACAAGAATCCCTTCTGCTCCTTCTGAAGAATGACTGGGAGCCTGTAGAATAGAGCTAGAATCAATGAGAATGAAGACTTTGTTTCAGTTTCAACAGAAAAGCAGGACCCAGAAATTTCAGATGACCTCACTAGAGCTAAGTTTTATTTTCACACCTGCCAAGAAAGTAAAGAAGACTTAAGACCCTAGACTGTCTCATTAGGCAGCTTCATAGTTCATCACATTTGATTCTTTGCTCTCAACAACCCTGTGACAGAGATCTATTAACTCCATTTTACAGATGAGTAAGCCACAGCTCAGAGAGGTTAAATAAATACCTGAAGCTAATAAGTGACATTTCTGTGATCTGAAATGGTCCCAGAGTCCATCTTCTTTGCAAGACACTGTTTAACTTCTGCATAACAGTTAACAAGCTGTGTAACCTTGGAAAAATCATTTCACCTCTCTGGATCTCCATAAAATTGAAGGAGTTGGAATAATATCTTGGCAGATCTAAGATGTCTGTGGCTCTGGAGGGGAGGTACTTTTCCATTTGACACATTAGAGAGCAACCCTCTACAGAACTGTGGAGCATCTGAAATTTCATCCCACTTGAAAGCCAAAAAGTGAGCCTGCCACTGCTCCACACCTCTTGGCAGAAAACATGTGATTCCCGGGTCAGAGACAAAGGGTTTTACTGTTCACAGCACAACAGGCTCAGGAGTTTCATGGTTGTATCAGTGCCTCTTGCTCTCCAAGTCCTACAAAGGTCATGTGAAGGGCCCCTAGTGGGTGCTGCACAGAGTGGGTTTGGGTCACTGCTGAGGACTCAGGCTTAGGAAGCCCCTAGTGTTGTAAGAGGCTGCTTACAAGCCTATTTAGCAAGTCTCCCCAACATTTTCCCCAGAGGGAGAAAGACTACTCAGTCAGGAAACAAATCTGCCTTTTATCTTAGAAGGAGACACTACCACTCTCTTTCAAAGTTGTTTGCTGCACAGACATCCTTGAAAGAACTTTCCAGAACAAAAGTTGATAGAAGATGTGTAGAAACTCCAGGAGGAATCACCTCTCAACAAACTGCGTACTGAAAACTGAATTGCTGTGGCCGGGTTAGAGACTTCGGTTTTTAGTTCACATCAGAGCTAGTCAAGCAAAACTTAACTGGAAGTTTACTCTGTGTCAGGCACTAAGTTAAACATGGTAGATAAAGAGATGGAAGACAAATTCACAGGCAAAATTATCCCACTGGAAATAAGGCCTGGATAATGTGTAGCCCTTCCCTAGTGCCTCAGTTGGTAAAGAATCTGCCTACATTGCAGGAGACCCGGGTTTGATCTCTGGGTTGGGAAGATCCCCTGGAGAAGGAAATGGCAACCCACTCCAGTACTCTTGCTTGCAGAATTCCATGGACAGAGGAGCGGGGCAGGCTACACTTTATGGGATTGCAAAGAGTCAGACATGACTGTGCAACTAACTTCATGTGTAGCACAGGTTAATAAGTGAGCAAATAGGCATATTTAAGATAACTTTTGGGTTAGAGAAAGTTGACACTTGAGCCAAGTCTTTAGAATTTCCAAGAGTTTGGGGATGTGGAGAGATGAGATGCTAGGTAGAAGGAATGGATTGAACAAAATGGGTGCTGAAAGATGTTTATTGTTGTTCAGTGCTAAGTCATGTCCAACCCTTTGCAACCCCATGGACTGCAGCATGCCAGGCTTCTGTCTTCCACCGTCTGGAAGTTTGCTCAAACTCATGTCCATTGAGTTAGTGATGTTATCTAACTATCTCATCTTCTGCCACCCCCTTCTCCTTTTGCCTTCAATCTTTCCCAGCATTGGGGTCTTTTCCAATGAATCAGTTTTTCACATTGGGTGACCAAAGTATTGGGAAGATGTTCCTAAACATAAGAAGTTCTGCCTTCTGGAGAAAGACATGGCAACCCACTCCAGTATTCTTGCCTGGAAAATCCCATGGACAGAGGAGCCTGGTGGGCTACAGTCCATGGTGTCCCAAAGAGTCAGACACAACTGAGCAACTTCACTTTTCATAAGTAGATAGTACAGTTACCTGCCTCTTATTTCATTTAGCATAATGCCCTTAAGGTCCATCCACATTGTTGTAAATAGTATTTCCTTCTTTTGTATATGTACATATATAAGATATACATCACATGTATTTCAGAGACACTGACCTGTAATTTTCTTTTTTGTAGTTTCCTTGTCTGGTTTTGGTATCAAAAGTAATGCTGGCCTCATAAAATGAGTTTGGAAAAGTTTGAGAAGGTAATTCTTTACATGCTTGGTAGAATTCACCAGTGAAGCCATCTGGTCCTAGATTTTTTATTACTGATTCAATTTCCTTTATAGTAATTGGCCTATTGTTTTTTTAAATTTCTTCACAATTCAGTCTTAGAAGGTTGTGTGTTTCTAGGAATTTAGCCATTTCTTCCAAATTGTGCATTTTGCTGGCCTTACAGTGTTTCATATAAGTCTCTTAAAATCCTTTGTATTTTCATGTTACTGAATATCATATCCCTTTCTTCATTTCTGATTTTGAGTCCCCTTTTTTCCTTGGTGAGTCGAGCTAAATGTTTATTATCTTTTGAGAAAAAAAAAAGCTATTAGTTTCATTGAAATTTTCTATTGCCTTTTCAGTCTCCATTTCATTTATTTCTGCTGTTTGAAATTTCCTTCCACTAATTTTGGGCTTAGCTTGTTCATTTTCTAGCTCCTTAAGGTGTAAAGTTAGGCTGTTTATTTGAGATCTTTTCAGCACTGTTTTGGTTGCATCCCCTAAGATTTGGTTTGCTGTATAGTTGTCCCTCAGTCTTGGTGGGGGATTGGTTCTAGGACCCCTAGAACATCCATGGATGCTCAAGTCCCTTATTTACAATGGGGTAGTTGCATATAACCTATGCACATCTTCCCATACACTGATGGGGTGGAGAGGGAGGTGGGAGGGGGGACCGGGATGGGGAATACATGTAAATCCATGGCTAATTCATTTCAATGTATGACAAAAACCACTGCAATGCTGTAAAGTAATTAGCCCCTAACTAATAAAAATGAATGGAAAAAAAAATAAAATAAAAATTGAGAAAAAAAAATAGATTACTTATGTAACTGAATACAATGTAAATGCTATATGAAAAGCTGCCAGCATGTGGCAAATTCACGTTTTGCCTTTTGGGACTCTTTGGTACTTCTGAATTTTTTTTGATCCATGGTTAGTTCGATCTGTGAATACAGAACCCACAGATGTGAATGGCCAACGATATTGCCATTTTCAAGTTTTTTTTTTTTTCCTCTTGATTTCTTCTGTGACCTCAGTGGTTGCTGAGTCGTATGTTTTAATTTCTACATATTTGTAAATTTTCCAGTTTTCTTGAAACTGATTTCTAGTTTCATATTTCTTTGGTCAGAAAAGATGTTTGATATAATTTCAGTTTTCTAAATTTATTAAGACTTGTTTTGTGGCCTGATATGTGATCTGCCCACTTATGCTTATTTAGTCCATCTGGTCAAACACATCATTTAAGACCAATGTTTACTTACTGATTTTCTGTCAAAGGAAGATTTATTCACTGATGAAAGTGGGGTAGTGTAGTCCCCTACCAATATGGTATTGCTCCCTCTCCCTTGAGATATGTTAATATTCGCTTTATATTTACAAAGGTTATCTCCTCTTGTGGACGGATCCCTTTATCAGCATCGAATGGTCTTCTCTGTCCTTTATTGCAGTCTTTGTTTTAAAGTCCATGTTGTCTAAGTATAGCTGTTCTGCATCTCTTTTGATTTCCATTAGCAAGGGCTGTCTTTCTCCTTTCTAGTCCATTGTGTCCCTAGAGCAGAGTCTTGTAGGCTGCCTACAGGTGGGTCTTGGCTTTAAGCTATTCTCTTTTGATCAGAGAATTTAAATAGTCACTGATAGATAGGGACTTACTGCCATCTTGTCTTCTGGCTGCTGTTCCTTTGTTCTTGCTCCTTCCTCTTCTCCTATGATGACAGTTTTGTGTAGTTGTCTGATGCTTACATTCTTTTGCTTACTCTAGGTTTTGCTTTGTGGATACCACGAGACTTACATAAAATCTAACAGTCTATTTGAAGCTGATAACAACTTAAATTCAAATGCATTTTACCTCTCCTTATCCACATTCTGTTTCTGACATCATAACTTACATCTTTGATTCTTCAGATCTCCTTGCAGCCCAAGGAACTCTCATCAGTCCTGGGTGTTCACTGGAATGAATGATGTTGAAAATGAAACTCCAGTACTTGGGCCACCTGATGCAAAGAGCTGACTCATTTGAAAAGACCCTGATGCTGGGAAAGATTGAGGGTGGGAGGAGAAGGGGACGACAGAGGATAAGATGGTTGGATGGCATCACTGACTTGATGGACATGGGTTTGGGTGGACTCTGGGAGTTGGTGATGGACAGGGAGGTCAGGCGTGCTGCAGTTCATAGGGTCACAAAGAGTCAGACACAACTGAGTGACTGAACTGAACCTTACGTATCATTAACAAATTGTTATACTTATAAAGCCTTTGCATTATGAGGATATCTATAGAATAGTTTATATAGTTTATTTGCTTTATGGATATAATAAAACATTATTAGTTATTTTTACTTTTGTTTAACTTTCACACTAGTTATAAGTACCTTTCATTAGATTAGTCTGAATTTATATTTACTTTTACCATTGAGATTTACAATTTCATATATCTTCCTATTATTAAGTAGTGCCTTTGCATTTCAGCTTAAAAAATTCCCTTTAACATTTCTGTAAGGCCAGTCTAATGGTGATAAACCTCTTTAGCTTTTCCTTGTCTGGAAAATTCTCCCTCCTTTAGTTCTGAAGGACGGCCTTGCCAGATAGACTATTCTTGAAGGGCAGTTTTATTCTTTTAGCACTTTACAGGCTAGAAGAGAATGGCCTGATGTTGTCAAAGCTTCTCCTGAAAAATCTGCTGCCATCCTTATGGGGAGGAGGAGGAGGTGGTTCCCTTGTACATAACAAGCTATCTTTTGCTGCTTTTAAGATTCTTTCCTTGTCTTTAACTTCTGGCAGTTTAATTGTAACATGTCTTGGCATGGGTCTCTTTGGGTTGAGTTGCTGAGCACTAACTTTGCATTTCCTCATTCTTCTCAGTAAGGTGGCTGTTGTCCACATCACCCTCACTTTGTAACAGAGGTTCAACAACTTGCCCATACAATTTTAGTCAACTGAAAGGCCAAGACTGAAACTCAGTACTAATTACAGACTGAAAATTTCTCACCTACATGTCGTGATCCTGCTTCACATTCCAGAAATGAGCAAAGTATCTTTATCATGCTTAGCTTTTTTATTACTAATTGCCAGTTTATTACTTGAAACCCTTATAAAAGCATATGGGGTTTTTGGTTTTGTTTTGGTTTTTTTTTTTTGCCTTTTTAGATAGAATGATCCTGAGAAGACTGCGTTTTTCCACAAGAGGCTATGTTTCTGCCCCTAGCAGATTTAGAGATGGTTCTTCCTGGATACAGAAAAAATAAGGTCATGTCTCCAGGTCACCACTGTCAACTTCTACAGAGTGACAGTGATATATAACATGCTGTTATTTATACTTTGTCTATTTCCTCTTCTGAGTCTTACATATTCAATGCTTTGTACTGTTAATAGTAACATATGACATAATTGTAAATATTCAGCTTTTTGATATCTTTTATATTTTGAAATATCCCCTTTAAAATAAACTTATTAAATATTAAAAAAAAAAAAAAAGAAGTTCTGCCTTGTGAAAATGTCAAGTATGGAACAAGGAGATGGGCTGCATGTTCTCAGCTAAGTCAGCAAGGCCTGGGAATGAAGCGTCTTGTACACAAGAATGCTTAGATAATCATCCTGAAAAAAAAAAAAAAATAGAGCGACTGGGGTAGTTGAAGATAATTCTGGATAGTATAAAGAGAATGGATTGAAGAGTTTGATATTGAGGGCAAAGAGACCAGTTAAGAGGCTGGTGCTTTTCTCAAAGAAAGAAATAAACTAGAACACAGACAGTTGGGCTAGGAAAAAAAGACACAATGACCCAGCATCCTAGACTCAGTAAATGCACTTTGTTGGGCAAACAGTTCCAGTGACTTGTGAGAAAATATTGCTATCTCTGATAACAGTAAAATTAGGGGGAAAAAAAATCTTACTACTCCAAGATATCAACTGGTGATTAATCAAAGCAAATAAAGCTCCTGGAGTCAGGAAAACTTGTGTTCAGATCCAAGTTCTAGGAACTCTGTGTTCCTAGATGTTGCTTAATTTCTCTGACCCTAAATTTCCTTAAGTGTAAGAAGGGGGAAGGCAGCAACAGTTTTCACGTGAAGTTGTTGTAAGGAGTAAATGAGGAGCAACATAAAAATGTATAAAATTCTTGGTACAGGCTCTGGCATATAGTAAATCCCCCAAACTATTAGGTTTTTTATTTTAAGCTAGGAAACTGCCATTACATGTACACTCTGAAATCCAAACACGAAGATGGCATTAATATGTAAACCATTTATGATTTTTAAGTTCATCAAACCAATGTTCTAGGCATCCTAGATCATGTTTAAATGCACTCACATACTGTTCCTACTGAATCACTAAGGACATTGCCCAAGGACACATACACTATTTGCGGCTACCTCAATTGCTATACTTAACAAAATTTCATTTCTATAAAAATGAGACAAGCTTCTGTTTCCATGAATTATAATCAGTTTTTCCTCCAATTAGTATGAATTAGTAATGAATAATAACTTACTGAAACCTAAGATTTTTTTCAAAAGAATAAAATAGATTTTCTGTTAACTTGATAAGTTTACTGCTCTCTAGATATCATTTCACTCTCATTTTCTTGTAATTCTGTTATTTCACCTGGCAGTGCGTGGGCACTGCGGGAACCAAGCTATTTCAACCAAACAAGTGAGAGTCAAGTTTCCACTCTGCTCGTATAGCTTTGGAGAAATTAAAACCTCTGAACTTCAGTTCCCTGATTACATTCCTCATGTCTGCTTCCCAGAGTTGATTAAATGACGGCACAATGAGTGAGATAATTCTTTTCCATTCCTAGATCTAAACATATAAAAGAAAAAGGAAAACACAAGTTCCCAGGGTCCTTATGGTTTTGACTCACAGAGTCTTTGTTTTACTGCACCCATCATGGTGTCTCTGGCCTCACTTCCTCCTGGATCAGCTGCCTAATTCTCTTAAAGTTCTAAGTTCAGTTTCATGAAACATGAAATTTATCTAACTCATGTATGTGAATGAGGCCATTGCATAAAGGCTGACCTTCAACCATGGACTCACTAGTCTTTGGTCAAATACCCACCCTAGAGCAAATGTTGCTGATGCTGTTGTTCAGGTACTAAGTCATATCCGACTCTGTGAACAAATACTCACATTAGAAAAACCTTAAAATTTACATGGAACCAAAACCCCCCCAAATAGCCAAAGCAATTCTGAGAAAAAAAAAGAACAAAGCAGGAGATATAACACTCACTGATTTCTAATTATCATACAAAATTATGATAATCAAAACAGTATAATACTGGAAGAAAAACATAGATCTAGGAAACACAATTGAGAACTCAGAAACAAACCCACATATAAAATAGACAATTAATTTACAACAAAGGAGCAAAGAACATACCACGGAGAGAGGATAGTCTTGTCTATAAATGGTGTTGGGAAAACTGGACAGCCACATGTAAGAGAATAAAACTAGACTACTGTCTCACACCATGCACAAAAATCAACACAAAATTGATTGAAGACTTGAAAGTAAGATCTAAAACCATAAGACCCCTAGAAGAAAATTTAGGTTGGTGCTCTTTGACATGAGTCTTACCAGTATCTTTCTGGATACATCTCCCCAGGCAAGGGAAACAAAAGTAAAAAATAATCAAATGAGACTACGTCAAACTAAAAATCTTCTGCACAGCAAAGAAAACCATCAACAAAATGAAAAGGCAACCTACTAAATGGTAGAAGATATCTACAAATCACATATTTAACAAGGGATTCATATCCGAAGTGTATAAAGAGCTCATACAAATCAGCAGCAAACATACAAACAACCTGATTAAAAAATGGAAAGAGGATCTGTTAGACACTTATTTTTCCAAAGATGATGTACAGATGGCCAAAGGCTTATGAAGAGATATCCAACATAACTGATAATTAGGGAAATGCAAATCAAAACTACAATGGGATATCACCTCACACCTGTTAGAATGTTATCAAAAAGGCAAGAAATAACAAATGGCAGAGTATCTGGAGAAAAGGGAACTCTCATACACTGTTGGTGAGAATGTAAATTTGTGCAGCTACTTCACATACAGAAAGCTACTGTATCATATGGAAAACAGTATGGAGATTTTTCAAAAAATCAAGAATAGAACTACTATACGATCCAAGCTATTCCATTTCTGGGTATTTATCCAAAGAATATGAAAACACTAATTCAAAAATATAAAATGCAGGAGAGGATGTAGAGAGAAGGGAACCCTCCTACATTGTTGGTGGGAATGTAAATTGGTACAGGCACTATGGAGAACAGTATGCAGGTTCCTTAAAACATTAAAAATAAAGCTACCATATGATCCTGCATTTCTACTCCTGAGCATATATCAAGAAGAAAACATGGTCCAAAGAACACATACACCCCAGTGTTCATGGTAGCCCTGTTCACAATAGCCAAGACATGGAAGCAGCCTAAATGTCCATCAACAGAGGAATGGATAAAGAAGATGTAGCACATATATAAAATGGAATATTAATCAGTAATTAAAAAGAATAAAATAATGCCATTTGTAGCAACATGGATGGGCCTAGAGATTGTCATCCATGGATGGGCCTAGAGTGACGTCAGACAGAGAAGGAGAAATATCATGACATGGTTACATATGGAATCTAAAATGAAGTGATACAAATGAACTTATTTGTAAAACCAAAACAGACTCACAGACTTAGAGAACAAACTTATGGTTACTGGGGTGGAAAGATGACTCTAAGGGTTGGTTGGGGAGTATGGGATTAAATTACAAAGTGCTATGTTTAAAATGGATAACCAACAAACACCTACCGTATAGTACATGAAACTTTGCTCAGTGAAACATGGCAGACTGAATGGGAGCAGGGTTTGGGGGAGAATCGATATGTGTAAGGGTTTCCCAAGTGGAGCTAGTGGTAAAGAACCCACCTGCCAATGCAGGTGACAAAGGAGATGCAGGTTCAACCCCTGGGTCAGGAAGATCCCTGGGTTGGGAAGATCCCCTGGAGGATGTCATGGGAACCCACTCCAGTATTCTTGCCTGGAGAATCCCCATGGACAGAGGAGCATGGTGGGTTACAGTCCATAGGGTTGCAAAGAGTCAGACATGACTGAGCACACACGCATGCAGATACATGTATATGTATGGCTGAGTCCCTTTGCTGTCCACCTGAAACCATCAGAACATTGTTAATCAGCTCTATTCCAATATAAAATAAAAAGTTTAAAATAAAATATATATGTATTCATATACATGTACCCCTGTGTTTACTGCAACATTGTTTACATTAGCCAAGATATGGAAACAACTTATGTGCCCCTCAATCTATGAATAGATAAACATATGTGTGTGTATATATATATATATATATATCTGAATACTGCTGCTGCGGCTAAGTTGCTTCAGTCGTGCCCGATTCCGTGCAACCCCATAGACGACAGCCCACCAGACACCGCCGTCCCTGGGATTCTCCAGGCAAGAACACTGGAGTGAGTTGCCATTTCCTTCTCCAATGCATGAAAGTGAAAAGTGAAAGTGAAGTCGCTCAGTCCTGTCTGACTCTTCGCGACCCCGTGGACTGCAGCCCACCAGGTTCCTCCATCCATGGGGTTTTCCAGGCAAGAGTGCTGGAGTGGGGTGCCATTGCCTTCTCTACTCAGCCATAATAAAAGATGAAATTTTGCCACTTGTTACAACATAGATGGACTTTGAGGGTATTATGCTAAATGAAATAAGTCAGATGGAGAGAGACAAATGCCATATGATTTCACTCATATGTGGAATATAGAAAATAAAAGAAACATCATATATTAACAAACCAAACAAAAACAAACACATAGATGAAGAGAAGACAGTAGTTGTGACCAGAAGGGAAGGGGAGTGGGGTAAATAGGGAAAAGGGTGCACAATATGGTGACAGGTGGAAACTAAATTATTGAAGGTGAGTATGTGTGCATGCTTGCTAAGCAATTCACTTCTGTCATGTTCGACTCTTTGTGACCCTATGGACTGTAGCCCTACAGAATTCTAAACATAATATGGCACACATGAAATTTATATTGTGGGACAAACCAAGAAAAATCAAAAAAAAAAAACCACTAAGTAGGAGTCCTTGATGAAGTCATTAGACAAAAATGAAGTGCTAGGAATGGCTTCCTTCCTTCACCATACCCTACACATCTGTGTCTGACTGGGACAATATGGAGCTTGGGTTACTTCTTTCATAAAAGCTTATAACTAAATTTGCCCAGGCTTACAGTACTATTTTCCATCTCTTTTCTGGCTTTAAGTTATTTCTTTAGGATAAAGTCCCAGAAACAAATTTACTGAGTACATCTGGATATGGACCAATTTTCATGACTTTTAGAATGAATTGCAAATGTCCAACATCATGGGCAGGACATACATGAATATTCCAGTTTTATTATATCTTTTCTTATATTGTAAATTATATTTTCAGTTTCTTTTATTTTCCTTACTCATCACCATACATCTCTAAGTATTAAAACCCTTCACTGTGTCTGTTTATCAAACATACCTACAGATAATGGGGCAAAATCGAAAGTTGCTGGTGAACACTACACTACAAGTGATTATTCTAGAGAATGATTTGAGTCTCCAGATAAAAACAAGGAAGAGAAAAAAATCTCATAAAGTACATCTTATTTTTCAATTCTTTCCACCAAGACAAGCCTGTAGAGACTGTACACAGTTTCAAACTTAGTTATTCCAGCCCTCTAGTTCCAAGTAGGGATTTGACAAAATTTTACGGAGCATTATTCTATATTGGATAGTGCGAGTTCCGGCATTTATCTAGAATGAAGGAGGTAGAATTGGAGGAAGTAAGAGCCCTATTAGAATTTCAAGACAGGCACAATTTGTTCTGAAACTGTCAGTCTGCTTCTTCGAGAAGCTCTGTGCAACCTGATAATTAGCTTATGACTGAACTGTTCAGATTCATGAAGAGTTTTACCAGGTCCCTCTCTTCTCCAAGTTCTACTAAAGATGACTGATTCCAGTTATAAAGTCTGAACCACTAAGAGTCTCTCCAGCTCTGATATGTAATTCATACAAAATATTACTTGAAAATTAAATATGGATAAAAGTACAGGTACCCCCCTGAGACAGATGACTAACGCTAACTTATTTTATGGTTGTTTCAAAAGCTTGATGCATAGAACGTGCCAGATTTCTAAATCAAGCATCTGAAAATATTCCTCTCGCTGTATTCTTAACTACATACTTGTCTAAACCTCCATCGTCTCTTGGGTTACTACAGTAACATCATTCTTGCTGGAATATCTGCCTCCACCCTAATTCTAGTAACTAGAGTGATTTTTTAGATTAACACTTTGTTTAGGGCAGTTTTAGGTTCACAGCAACATTTAGAGGAGGGTACACAGATTTCCCATATACCACCACCTCCATGCATGCCTAGCCGTTCCCATAATTAACCTCCCCCACCTGTGGCTCAGATGGTAAAGAATCTGCCTGCAATGCGGGAGATCTGGGTTCTATCCCTGGGGTTGAGAAGACCCACTGGAGAAGGGAATAGTTACCCACTCCAGTGTTCTTGCCTGGAGAATTCCATGGACAGAGGACTGACGGGCTACAGTTCATGGGGTCACAAAGAGTCAGACACAACTGAGCGACTAACATTAACATTTTCACCAGAGTGGTATATTTGTTACAATTAATGAAACTGTTTTGACACAAATAATCACCCAAAGCCCACACTTTACATTATAGTTCACTCCTGGTTTGTACATTCTGTGGGTTTGGTCAAGTCTACAATATCTATTCCTCAGACTTCTCAAGAACAAATATAAAGCAATGTTTCAGTGGGAGTTTTATAAGTAACTCAAGGACATAGGACAAGCCGTTATTCAAGAAACAAGGCTGATTTTGAACATGTATTGATAAGAACTCAAGGAATATCATATTCTTGAGCTCTTTTTGAGAATATATTAAAGGATGGGCTCTAGGTTGGGTGCATGAGACAAGTGCTCAGGCCTGGTGCACGGGGAAGACCCAGAGGGATCGGGTGGAGAGGGAGGTGGGAGAGGGGATCGGGATGGGGAATACATGTAAATCCATGGCTGATTCATGTCAGTGTATGACAAAAACCACTACAATATTGTAAAGTAATTAGCTTCCAACTAATAAAAATAAATGAAAAAAAAAAAAAAACACAAAAAAACTGCAGGAGAGCCAGGCCCTGGAAGAAGAGAATGAGGCAGGGTGATTCCAGATCTGCTTACTTCTAAGGAAAAACAACAACAAAAAAACCCTGAAAGAATTCATGTGCCTGCCACCCGAAATGAACAAATGCTTGCTTTTAAATCCTTACTTCAGATATTTAAAAAAAGAAATAAACCATTACAGAGCTAAATACCGCCCCCCCCCAAAAAAAATAAAATAAAATAAAGGATGAGCTCTAAGAAACTAAAGATTGACTGGGAGAAATTTTAATTTATTCCAATAAAGATGCAGACTCTTTTACTATGGGTTTTCCTGGTGGCTCAGATGGTAAAGAATCCGCCTGCAATGCAGAAGACCAGGGTTTGAGTCCTGGGTTGGAAAGATTCCCTGGAGAAGGGAATGAAAACCCAGAGGAGCCTGGTGGGCTACAGTCCATGGAATTGCAAAGAGTCAGACATAACTAGCAACTATACATTTTTTTCTTTTTTCTTTTCTTTTACTAGAGCTGGACAAGTTCATACTAAAATCCATATCGAGAAAGTAAACAAATAGTAATAGTTATAACAGTATTGTAAAAGAAAGACCATGGGGAGGGAGAACCAGGTTTTTTTTTTAGTTTCTTTTTCAACTTTATTTTTAATTGGAGGATAATTGCCTTACAATATTGTGTTGGCTTCTGCCATACAACAATGTGAATCAGCCATACGTATACATGTGTTTACTCCTTCTTGAACCTCTCCCCCACTACCCAACCGATCTTACTCCTCTAGATTGTAACAGAGCACCAGCTTGAGCTCCCTATATTATAGGGCAACTTCCCTATAATTCCCATTATAGATAGCAATTCCCATTAGCTATCTATTGTATATATGGTAATGTATATGTGTCAGTGCTACTCTCTAAATTTATAGCACCGTCTCCCTCCCCTACTGTATTGAAAAGTTGCTCTCTATCTGCCTCTCTATTTCTGTCTTGTAAATAGGTTCATTAGCACCATTTTTTATAGATTCCATATATATATATGCATATATACACACACACACACACACACACACATATGTGTGTGTGTTAACATATGATATTTCTTTTTCTTTTTCTGACTTTCTTCACTCTGTATAACTGGCTCTATGCATCTCACTAGAACAGACTCAAATGTCTTCCTTTTTGTGTCTGAGTAATATTCCATCATTTACATGTATTGTAAATTGATACAGCCTCTATGGAGAGAAGTATGGAGACTCCTTAAAGAACTAGGAATAACATATACCATATGACCCAGCAATCCCACTATTGGGCATATACGCTGAGAAAGCCATAATTGAAAAAGACGTATGTACCCCCGATGTTCATAGCAGCACTATTTACAATAGCTAGGACATGGAAGCAACCTCAATGTCCACTGACAGATGAATGGATCAAGAAGTCGTGGGACAACTGAAACATATAGCCATGCTTACTAACACATACTAATGTATGAATAGACAGAATGCCAGTGGAATGAAACAAGTCTAGATACACATTGAATTATACATGAAAACTTAATATATAAAAAAGTAGTATCTCATATTAATGGGGAAAGAAGTTTTTAATAGATTGTTTTAAAATAACTTAATATCCTTTTGAAAAGTATAAATTATATCATTTTCTCACATCATATGTAAGAGTAAATTCCTATTAGAACAAACAAATGTACCAAATATACAACTATCCAAGTATTAGAAGAAAATTCTTTTATAACCTGAGTATAGGAAAGGCTGCCCATGACACTAAATCCATCACTGTTTTTTTTTTTTTCAGATAAATTTGCCATTAAAATTTTTTAAATGTGGAAAATCATGGTAAATAAAATAAAGTCACAAGAAAATGAATGGATTGGGAGAAAAAAATTGTAGTGTATATTCTATATGACTAGTAACACTGAAACATAAAGACTTTTTTCTTTTTTAATGTAATCATTACATATAAAGACTTTATTTTAAATTGTGAGGTGAAAAACCAAAAATTGTAAGATACATTAAAAAAGCCCCAAAATATATTAAGTGGCTTTTAAAAGATGCTTGCTTCTTGGAAGAAAAGCTGTGACAAACATAGACAGCATATTAAAAAGCAGAGACATTACTTTGCCAACAAAGGTCCGTATAGTCAAGACTATGGTTTTTCCAGTGGTCATGTATGGATCTAAGAGTTGAACCATAAAGAAGGCTGAGCACCACAGAATTGATGCTTTTGAACTGTGATGCTGGAGAAGACTCTTGAGAGTCCCTTGGACTGCAAGAAGATCAAACCAGTCGATTCTAAAGGAAATCAACCCTGAATATTCATTGGAAGGACAGATGCTGAAGCTGAAGTTCCAATACGTTGGCCACCTGATGTGAAGAACTGACTCATTAGAAAAGAGCCTGATGCTGGGAAAGAGTGAAGGCAGGAGGAGAAGGGGATGACAGAGGGTGTGATGGCTGGATGGCATCACTGACTGGATGGACATGAGTTTGAGCAAGCTTCGGGAGTGGTGATGGACAAGGAAGCCTGGCGTGCCACAATCCATGGGGTTGCAAAGAGTCAAACACGACTGGGCAACTGAACTGAACTGAAACATATGAAAAAGTATTCAATATCTTTCATAGTATAAGAAATGCAAATTAAAAACTACATGAAAATATCATTTCTAACCAATTAGATTGGCAAGACATTCAAAAGCTTGATAAAAACCCACTCTCAAAAACTGTAGAAAAAAAATTGACAATACAATGTTGATGAAAATAAAAATTGGTGTAACAGTGGAGAGAATTTTAGCAATATCTAACGTAACTACATGTTCATTTACTTCTTTATCACAAGATCCACTAAGAATTTTCCTTTTATCCTAAAAACCTTCTAAGGATTTAAATGATGATGAATGTCCAACACTATGAAAATAAATTTGCATGTGGCTATTATTTTGGCTTCCCTGGTGGCTCAGTGGAAATGAATCCATCTGCCAAGTAGGAGTCACAGATTTGATCTCTGGGTCAGGAAGATCACCTAGAGAGGAAATGGCAACCCACTCCAGTATTCTTACCTGGAAAATCCCATGGACAGAGAAACCTGGTGGGCTACAGTCCATGGGGTTGCAAAGATTCAGGCATGACTGAGGAACTGAGCACACACACACATGGCTATTATTGGCAATATCATTGGTAATTGCAAGATGTTAGAATTAACCTAAATTCTCATATATAGGATACTGATTAAATACACTGCTCCATCTACAGGATGGAAGTCTACACAGCTATAAAGATGAGTAAGGAAGGAATCTATGAACTGATATGGAGTGACTTCTGGGATATATTCTTAAGTGAAAAAGCACAACACAAGTATAATGTGATAACTTTGGGGTAAAAAAGACAGTAAAATAAAATAAGATCACATATCTGCTTACTGTTGCAAGATGAGATATAGGAAGAATAAACAAACAAAAACCCAAAAAGCAAATTTGTTATCTGCAGGAAATGAAAGAAAAACTAAGTGGAAGAGTTTATCTGAATATATTTTTTTGCATAGTTTTGACTTTTAGAACACGTTAATGTTCTATAGATTAAAACATATATATAGTGAAATCAACAAGGTTGGAATAAAAGAAAAAAATCTAAAAATGTGAACATAAGCAAATGAATCCTATTTTATTTCAAATAAATAATATAACACACAGAAATGACATCTCTGATATGAAAAATGGGAGAGGGAGATTGTTTTCTTCATATATAAATGATAACCCAAGCCATTTTCACAAAGAATTTATGTCCCTCCTGATCCCTACCATTCATATGTTAAAAGCATACTAGAGATAGAAGTTGTTTGTGTGTATGTGCGCACCTACATGTCTGATGGAATAATGAGTGGATTAAACCACAGAAGTCCTAAATTCAAATCCCCACTAATTATGAACTATTGGAAAGAGAAAACAACAGAAACAAATCCCCTTCAAAATCATATAAAGAAGAATAAATACCTAAGAATAAACTTAACTAAGGAGATCTATACTTTGAAAACTATAAAATATTGATAAAAGAAATTGAAGGTAAATGAAGAAATAGAAAGACACCTTGTGTTCATAGATTGGGGGAATTAATATTGCTAAAACATCCATACTACACAAACCAATCTACAGATTTAATGCAATCCTTATCAAAATGCTTGTGACATTTTTCACAGAGTGAGAACAAATTATCCAGCAGTTTACGTGGAAACATGAAAGGCCCCGAATAGCCAAAGCAGTCTTGGGAAAAAAGAACAATACTAGAGGTATCACACTTCCTGACTTTAGACTGTGCTACAAATCTATAATAGTCAAATCTCAGGTGTGGTATTTTGGGATAGTAACCTCTCATTTTGTCATATGTAAAATGTAGTGATTAGGCAATCACAGGGAAGATGATACTGAGGATTCAAGGAGATAACATGGTTAAAGCATAGGCTGTAAAATCCTATTTCTGGGTTCAAATCTCAGCTTGATCTCATTTTAACTTTGGAATCTTGGACACAGTATTTAACTTCTTTGAGTCTAAGTTTGCACTTCTATAAAACTGAAGAAACAGTCATACCTGCACCTGAACTTTCTAGTAGGGACTAGATGTGTGAAAAAAAAAGTGATAATGTTAGTTGTTCAATCGTGTCCGACTCTGTGTGACCCCATAGACTGAAGCCCACCAGGCTCCTCTGTCCATGGAATTCTCCAGGCTAGAATACTGGAGTGGGTAGCCATTCTCTTCTCCAGGGCATCTTCCCAACCCAGGGATGGAACCTAGGTCTCCTGCATTGCAGGCAGATTCTTTACCTAAATGAGTATATTCATTCAAACAAATAAGGTCATACATGTTACAGATTTCACTGGAATATAAGTGCCACAAAAAAGGAAGGGTCTTTTTCATTTTATTTGCTGCTTTACTTTCAGTCCTAGACCCTGCCAGGCACACATCCAGTCCTCAGCACACATCTATGAAATGAATGAATAAAAGCCTTTTTCTGGTCCCCAGATACATAAAAAGGATGGAAATGTTAGTTGTGTTGCCATTTTCTTTGTAATTCTGAACATCCTCATTATTATAAATGTCGTAATGATGCTTGGGATTCAAAAATAAATGGGAAAATATAGACAATCTCATTTACTTTCAACACATAATGCTGGATTTCATTGCATAATGTAAAGATTGACAACCGAGGCACAAGTAACCTGGGAGAAAAAAATGCTGTGATGGTAGAAAAGAGTCCAGGCAGCCCTCTCTAGGATTGATGTGTCTACAGTGGTTACCGTGGGGAATGGGTCTTCCCATTCCCTACTCTCTCATAGCTTGAAGAGGGAAAAGAAAAGAAAAAGGGCATCCAAAAGCTGAAAATACTCAGTCTGAAACTACAAAAAGGAGATAGAAGCTCTAAGTATCAGTAACTGATCCCTTTGAAGTTTTATGTTAGGGGAAACTCGGGCCCCTAACAGAAGCTCCTGATCTCATTAGGGGAAAAAGTAAATCCTTTCAACGTAAGTCTTCTCACAGCTTAATAACAGGTTTCAGTTCTCCTTGAGAAAAAAAGCTTCACTAGATTACACCCCAGACCCATATTTCTTATAAACTCTGTCATCTGAACTTCTGGACTGAGCAATGATATAGTCTTGGGAAAAGGGGGAATTTATAGTTGGAAAAGGAAACCCAATCCTTCAATGGAAACCCAATCCTTCAATGGAAACCGAGGATCACTGTCATGCCAGCATTTAAATCAGGGAGGATTTTGTTTTGACTCTGCTTAGTTAATAAATTATTTATTTTGAAAATGAGAAATTTCGCAGTGGAATAAAAATAGCATGGTTTAAAATGACAAGTGGAGGACAGTGTCATCAGGATCAATGTGAATTTAGGTATTCTCTAATGAAAAGATTTCATCCAGAGCTTACAAATTTTGTCTAGAAAGAACCCAGGTCTAGATCCAGCTCTGATGTTAATTGACTGGTTACATTGGGCAGGTTGCTTCCTTTCTAGACCAGTTTCCTTATTTTTAAAATGCCACGGGGACAAAAAAGGCAAATTCAAATAAATATTTTTAAAGCTCCTTTCCTTTAAAACTCCTTTGTATATCTTTTTGTGATGTATAAGCTTTTCTGTCCAGACAGAGCAAAACATTTTTCTTAAATGCATCTATTCAGATGGAAATTTTTCACTTTGGTGGAATTCAAAGGTCCGTTACTGAAAAGTTAGCATTTCATTTTTTTTTTTAATTTCCCAAAAGATAATTTCTCAGACCAATAAGCCATTCAGTGATGGAAGGAAAGGGTCAGTCCTTCCCTCTCTAGGTTTGCTCTTACCTGAATACTGAAAAATACGTGCAGCCTAAAAGTTGAGGGTTAGTTTTTATTCAGTGGGAATGTTAGGACTGGAGGCCAGGCAACAGTATCTCAGGTGACCCCAAGAAAGCTGGCTCCTAGGAGGCAGGGAAGGAGCTAGGCTATACACAAATTTGCCGCAAGGGGCAGGTAACCTGAATATGAAAAGATGACTGCTAATTAAGAGAAAACTAAGTCTCTCACATGAAGAGACTTAATGATCATCTATGAATGGGAAGATGCAAGCCTCTAGGCTTGCTGAAATTCTTTCCTTCATATTCATCTAGCTATCTGGGGCCAATCCTGCTTGCTTTATTATTTACATACTAATTTCTCATTCACCATAAGAGATGACAAATGTGGTGAATGGCAGCTTCTCACATCCCCCCAGCTCCTTGGCACTTAAGGGGAGGAAGTAGCTGATGACTTCCAGATAGCTGGCTTTGTTTCACCTGGGCTCAGAAATTTGCATTTGGAATAGACTTGTTTACTGGTAGAGTGTAGAGCAGACAATATTTCATTTCACACACCACACTCAAGTTTTCCTCCCTTTCATGGTCTCCTTTCAAGGTGGGGAGGGTCACTGACATTGACCACATTTGCCCACAGCTCAGGCAGTGGCTCTTTTTGGAATGAGGTTACCATTCCTCCTGCCTCTGCCCTGACAATGACTGGTGTGAAGCCGACTTCTGTCTTAGTCCATGCAGCAATATGGGAACTGCATTTGGGCTCTGGACCCAGATGGACCTCTCATTACCCTTGTATGAAGGACTGCATGTTCCAATGTACAGAAGGGGAATCCACATCAATCCCAGGATAACTCCTGTTTTCCACTTCAGCTTTTTCCAGACAGCCAAACATTTATGGGCTATCTTGTATTACCAACCATTATTATAGATGGTTTCTGATACCTACTAGTTTTCCTTGATGGTACCCTCCCTCTGCTAGCTCCTTGGAGGACAGAAAAGATGAGCTATAGGCTGACCCTCCAAGCACTGATCATGAGAAAATCCCAAAGATTCCTCTCATGCCCTCTAAACTCAACAGCCTTTAGCCACCTTAAGATTCTTGGCCAAGTAAAATGGGCAACATTCTGGCCAGGAAGCCAGGCGGCAAGACTCCAACTCTTAAGCCTGCCACTTAGTATATGTGAGAAGGTGGACAGGATGGAATGCTAAAAGTTATTTTTCTCCTGTTTCAAGAGTGAATAAGTCTGTCTGTCGGCAGAGCCAGACACACAGAATGAAGTAAGTCATAAAGAGAAAAACAAATATCATATATTAACATATATATATGGAAAATGGTACTGATGAACCTGTCTGCAGGGCAGAAATAGACTCGGGCATAGAGAACAGACTTGTGGACATAGCAGGGGTAGGAGAACACGATTATGGACAAATTGAGAGAGTAGCCCTGAAATACATGCATTACCAAGTGTAAAATAGCTAGCTACTGGTAAGTTGCTGTATAACCCCCGGAGCTCAGCCTGGAGCCCTGTGACAACGTGGAGGGATGGGATGGGATGGGGCGGGAGGTGGGAGGGGGGAGGGAGGTTCAAAAGGAAGGGAGCATATGTACACTTATGCTGATTCATGTTGATGTATGGCAGAAACCAATACAACATTGTATAGAAGTTATCCTCCAACAAAAAATAAATAAATTTAGTTTTAAAAAAAAGCATAATTGGGTCTGAATATAACAATCTAAATTCTCTATAATCTGTAGGGCATTTCTCTGAGTTTGTTTTGGGAGGACTAAAAAGAATAAAGGCAATCATTTCCAAGGCTGAAGTTCTACTTGTGGCAAAGAGCAGACTGTTTTTATAATTAAGCTACTTTCATTATTAAAAACAACCTTTCCCTTGAAATCGAAAGTTAAGAGCAAAAAAGAAAAAAATTCTTAGCAAAGCCTAAATCATTTAAATTATTGGTGAAAATCAAAATAGTTCTACAGCCCCTTGATTAATAGGAAAACAAAAAGCAATTCAGCTGTGGGCTGGATTTTTACTCTAACTCAGTTTGAAGCAGAAAAATACATATTGTTGCTGTTAAGCAATCCCACTTCTGGGCATACACACCAAGGAAACCAGATCTGAAAGAGACACATGCACCCCAATGTCCATCGCAGCACTGTTTATAATAGCCAGGACATGGAAGCAACCTAGATGCACATCAGCAGACGAATGGATGAGGAAGCTGTGGTACATATACACCATGGAATATTACTCAGCCATTAAAAAGAATTCATTTGAATCAGTTCTAATGAGATGGATGAAACTGGAGCCCATTATACAGAGCGAAGTAAGCCAGAAAGATAAAGACCATTACAGTATACTAACACATATATATGGACTTTAGAAAGATGGTAACGATAACCCTATATGCAAAACAGAAAAAGAGACTCAGATGTATAGAACAGACTTGTGGACTCTGGGAGAAGGCGAGGGTGGGATGTTTCAAGAGAACAGCATTGAAACATGTATATTATCTAGGGTGAAACAGATAACCAGCCCAGGTTGGGTACATGAGACAAGTGCTCGGGCCTGGTGCACTGGGAAGACCCAGAGGGATCGGGTGGAGAGGGAGGTGGGAGGGGGGACTGGGATGGGGAATACATGTAAATCCATGGCTAATTCATTTCAATGTATAACAAAAACTACTGTAATGATGTAAAGTAATTAGCCTCCAACTAATAAAAAAATATATATATAAAAAAAAGAAAAAAATAAAAGAAATACACATAAATACTAGGTATATGTGCAACACTGATAGAATAATACTTGCATAGATACAACATTATGAATATCTAATCACTATCTTTCTCCTCTCATCACATCCATGAATTCTTATGTGACAGGATGTGGATTTACTTGATGAAAGGGTAGACTCTTTTTTTTTTTTTTTCTTTTTTTTTTTTTTTTTAATTTTTATTAGTTGGAGGCTAATTACTTTACATCATTACAGTAGTTTTTGTTATACATTGATATGAATTAGCCATGGATTTACATGTATTCCCCATCCCAGTCCCCCCTCCCACCTCCCTCTCCACCCGATCCCTCTGGGTCTTCCCAGTGCACCAGGCCCGAGCACTTGTCTCATGTACCCAACCTGAGCTGGTTATCCGTTTCACCCTAGATAATACACATGTTTCAATGCTGTTCTCCTGAAACATCCCACCCTCGCCTTCTCCCAGAGTCCACAAGTCTGTTCCATACATCTGAGTCTCTTTTTCTGTTTTGCATATAGGGTTATCGTTACCATCTTTCTAAAGTCCATATATATGTGTTAGTATACTGTAATGGTCTTTATCTTTCTGGCTTACTTCGCTCTGTATAATGGGCTCCAGTTTCATCCATCTCATTAGAACTGATTCAAATGAATTCTTTTTAATGGCTGAGTAATATTCCATGGTGTATATGTACCACAGCTTCCTCATCCATTCGTCTGCTGATGGGCATCTGGGTTGCTTCCATGTCCTGGCTATTATAAACAGTGCTGCGATGAACATTGGGGTGCATGTGGCTCTTTCAGATCTGGTTTCCTTCGTGTGTATGCCCAGAAGTGGGATTGCTGGGTCATATGGCAGTTCTATTTCCAGCTTTTTAAGAAATCTCCACACTGTTTTCCATAGTGGCTGTACTAATTTGCATTCCCACCAACAGTGTAAGAGGGTTCCCTTTTCTCCACACCCTCTCCAGCATTTATTGCTTGTAGATTTTTGGATAGCAGCCATCCTGACTGGCGTATAATGGTACCTCATTGTGGTTTTGATTTGCATTTCTCTGATAATGAGTGATGTTGAGCATCTTTTCATGTGTTTGTTAGCCATCTGTATGTCTTCCTTGGAGAAATGTCTGTTTAGTTCTTTGGCCCATTTTTTGATTGGGTCATTTATTTTTCTGGAGTTGAGCTGCAGGAGTTGCTTGTATATTTTTGAGATTAATCCTTTGTCTGTTGCTTCATTTGCTATTATTTTCTCCCAATCTGAGGGCTGTCTTTTCACCTTGCTTATAGTTTCCTTTGTTGTGCAAAAGCTTTTAAGTTTCATTAGGTCCCATTTGTTTATTTTTGCTTTTATTTCTGAAATTCTGGGATGTGGGTCATAGAGGATCCTGCTGTGATTTATGTCGGAGAGTGTTTTGCCTATGTTCTCCTCTAGGAGTTTGATAGTTTCTGGTCTTACATTTAGATCTTTAATCCATTTTGAGTTTATTTTTGTGTATGGTGTTAGAAAGTGTTCTAGTTTCATTCTTTTACAGGTGGTCGACCAGTTTTCCCAGCACCACTTGTTAAAGAGGTTATCTTTTTTCCATTGTATATCCTTGCCTCCTTTGTCGAAGATAAGGTGACCATAGGTTCGTGGACTTATCTCTGGGCTTTCTATTCTGTTCCATTGATCTATATTTCTGTCTTTGTGCCAGTACCATACTGTCTTGATGACTGTGGCTTTGTAGTAGAGTCTGAAGTCAGGCAGATTGATTCCTCCAGTTCCATTCTTCTTTCTCAGGATTACTTTGGCTATTCGAGGTTTTTTGTATTTCCATACAAATTGTGAGATTATTTGTTCTAGTTCTGTGAAAAATACTGTTGGTAGTTTGATAGGGATTGCATTGAATCTATAGATTACTTTGGGTAGTATAGCCATTTTGACAATATTGATTCTTCCAATCCATGAACATGGTATATTTCTCCATCTATTTGTGTCCTCTTTGATTTCTTTCATCAGTGTTTTATAGTTTTCTATGTATAGGTCTTTTGTTTCTTTAGGTAGATATACTCCTAAGTATTTTATTCTTTTTGTTGCAATGGTGAATGGTATTGTTTCCTTAGTTTCTCTTTCTGTTTTCTCATTGTTAGTGTATAGGAATGCAAGAGATTTCTGTGTGTTAATTTTATATCCTGCAACTTGATAAGAGACTACTACCAGCAGCTCTATGCCAATAAAATGGACAACTTGGAAGAAATGGACAAGTTCTTAGAGAAGTATAACTTTCCAAAACTGAACCAGGAAGAAATAGAAGATCTTAACAAAACCATCACAAGCAAGGAAATCGAAACTGTAATCAGAAATCTTCCAGCAAACAAAAGCCCAGGACCAGATGGCTTCACAGCTGAATTCTACCAAAAATTTAGAGAAGAGCTAACACCTATCTTACTCAAACTCTTCCAGAAAATTGCAGAAGAAGGTAGACTTCCAAACTCATTCTATGAGGCCACCATCACCCTAATTCCAAAACCAGACAAAGATGCCACAAAAAAAGAAAACTACAGGCCAATATCGCTGATGAACATAGATGCAAAAATCCTTAACAAAATTCTAGCAAACAGAATCCAACAACATATTAAAAAAATCATTCATCATGACCAAGTGGGCTTTATCCCAGGAATGCAAGGATTCTTTAATATCCACAAATCAATCAATGTAATACACCACATTAACAAATTGAAAGATAAAAACCATATGATTATCTCAATAGATGCAGAAAAAGCCTTTGACAAAATTCAACATCCATTTATGATTAAAACTCTCCAGAAAGCAGGAATAGAAGGAACATACCTCAACATAATAAAAGCTATATATGACAAACCCACAGCAAGCATCACCCTCAATGGTGAAAAATTGAAAGCATTTCCCCTGAAATCAGGAACAAGACAAGGGTGCCCACTCTCACCACTACTATTCAACATAGTTTTGGAAGTTTTGGCCACAGCAATCAGGGCAGAAAAAGAAGTAAAAGGAATCCAGATAGGAAAAGAAGAAGTGAAACTCTCGCTGTTTGCAGATGACATGATCCTCTACATAGAAAACCCTAAAGACTCTACCAGAAAATTACTAGAGCTAATCAACGAATACAGTCAAGTTGCAGGATATAAAATTAACACACAGGGTAGACTCTTATGAAAATAAGTGTGGTGTATTATCTAGGAGAATGTCAAAAAGACATGTGAGTTCCCGTACCACTTTGCCCCCAGTGTTGATTCCATTTATGACTAAGTTCCCTCATTACTAAGGCAGAGTGTTATATATTCCAACAGCTGTAATCACTGTACTGTTCTAAATTGTGAATCAAATATTGTCTTCCTGCAACTTGGAAGCCATGGTTTGAAATCTGCTCTTTGGATTTGCGAAGATCAGCTTCTACTTCAAATGATGACTCTTCAGTTAGTATTGGGTCAGGAAGATCCCCTGCAGAAAGAAATAGCAACCCACTCCTGTATTCTTGCCTGGAGAATTCTATGGACAGAGGAACCTGGCAGGCTACAGTTCATGAGACTGCAGAGAGTTGGATGTGACTGAGCAACTAAACAACAATATATTTCTTCTTTGGCAAGATACCTTCTCAGATCTTTGAACTGCTTTGTAAAAACTCTTAATTCAAGTAAACTGTCTTGTACGACAATCTTTTAAATGTATTGTAAAAGTGAAAGTCTTTCAGTCATGTCTGACTCTTTGTGACCCCATGGACTGTAGCCCACCAGTCTCCTCTGTCCATGGAATCTCCAGGCAAAAATACTGGAGTGGGTAGCCTTTCTATTTCCAGGGGATCTTCCCAACCCAGGGATCAAACCTGGGTCTCCTCCATTGTAGGCGGATTCTTTATCATCTGAGCCACCAGGCAAGCCCAAGAATACTGGAGTGTACCCTATGCCTTCTCCAGGGGGATCCTCCTGACTCAGGAATCAAGCAGGGATATCCTGCACTGCAGGCAGATTCTTTACCAACTGAGCTATCGGGGAAGCCAAAATGTGTTAGTTGTTCAGTGGCCTTTCTCTTCTGGTTTCAGTAATAAATTAGTATTTAAATTCCTGATCCCCACTCCCTAATATTATAGTTCCTTTAACTGCTTGCTGTCTGTTTCTTCCACTATGATGTAAGTGTCACAAAAGCAAATATTTGTTTTTTATACTTACTTTCTATACTTACTCTTTAGAATAATGCTGTTCCATAGAAGATGTATAAAGAATATTTACTGTATAAAATTGAATAAGTAAATGACTATCATTTATTTTTAAAAATAAATACATTAATGTAAAAATAAGAAAGCCACAAATGACCCACAATTCTATAACTCAGAAAAAAATGAACATTTAGTGACAAAGTAATGATCCACCCGAGTTGTCAGGGTTATGCAGGAGCGAACCAAGAAGAGGGCAGGAGAGAATAGTTGCATTTCAGAGAAAGCAGAACATGAAAGGGGCTGTGATGGAGGAAGTGCTAAGACAGACTGTCTGGAGAGTGTAAGGGAAGGAAGATGCCAGATCAAGGGGAGAGGTAGGCAAGGCCTCGAACATGCTGGAAAAGTCAGTTGTGTACTCCTTGTGAAAGAGCTTTGTCTTTATCCCTTGAGCCTCTACATGCCATTGAAGAGTTCTATGAAGGGGTGTTTGGGCAAATGTATACAAAAATCACTCTATATCTTAGAGAACTAACTGGAGACCATGCTACTGTTTATATATCTTTCAGGATCTACCCCAGGAATGCAGTGGCCCCATCACACAAGCCTCAGATGTCTTTCATCAAGGCTGGGTGGTTTGAGCTACTTTAAAGCCACTGAAAGATCACTTATACCTTATCTGTCTGTGTGAGTCTCTCTCCCTGGCGAACAGAGCTGTCCTTCCCCTGTGCTTTGAAGGACGCTCTCACGCTGGGGACTGTGCTGGGTGACTCTGGACCCTCTGTACCCAGCAGCACTGGCATGGCTAGTCTACTGAGTCCTCTGCATGGCCACCAGGTCAGGGGATACCCTCACTTCACCAAGTCTGACTCCATAAGCCAGTTAGACTGTTAATAGTGATGACAACAATAACTGACACTGTAATAGAAACCTTACGGTTTGATCCTCACAGCCAGCTTGTAAAACAGGTATCACCATCAACTCTTTTTATAGATGAATCAAACAAGGATCAGAGCACTGAAGCAATGTGATCAATGTTACAATGAGGACAGAGCAGAAAAGGGCTTCATACCTGGGTCTTCTGGATCCAAACTATATGCTTTCTTCATACACCCTAGTTCTTCTGTGACTCCTCCTGCCCCCAATCCCTCCCATACTAATAGCTAATACTTACTAATCATGATCTTGCCAGGCTGCTGTGCTAAGTGCCTTTCACATTCTAGTCCTTACTTCCCATAACCTGACACCAAACACATTATCATTATTTTCATTAGTCAGGTGGAAAACCTGAAGCTCAGAGGGGGAAAGTGACACTGTCACCAGAGTGCTCACCCATTCTGTCTCATTTCACATCATGCCTGGCTGAGAGGATCAAATACATGTTACTCATTTAAATTTTACTCTTTACTAGAAATCTTTATGTATTATTCTTCTGTGGAAATCCAAGTGTTTCTGCAGTTACAAACTGCCCCAATCTGAAGATTATCCATCAGAGGCTAGTACATTTTGATAATTTCATTTTTTACTTGGGTTTCCCTGGTGGCTCAGCCAGGAAAGAATCTTCCTGCAATGCAGGAAATCAGGGTTCAACCCTTGGGTTGGGAAGGTTCCCCTGAAGCAGGAAATGACAACCTACTCCAATATTCTTGCCTGGGAAATTCCATGGACAGAGGACAAAGGAACCTGGTGGGCTACAGTCCAGTGGGTCACGGGAGTCGGATACCACTTAGCGACTAAACCACCGCCATTTTTTACTTAGATGAATATTAAATGATTATTTTCCAAGAGTGTGATGTGGAGGGTGACACAACACTAGGATTGAGGAAACCTTGGTGCTTGTCCCTATTCAGCCACTAAGTCACTGCATAACCTTGAACAGGTCACAACATTTGGGTGTGCTGATTTCCACTGTGTAATAAATTCATGAGTCTATTGATCACCTCTTCATTTTCATTCAGCAGTGGTGAAATAGATGATTTATATTCAGTGATAAAGCTGCAAAATACCATTGAAATGACCTGATCCAATCCGTTGTCTTATTGATTCAGGAACTGGGGTTGAGGTTGGGAAAATGACTTATTCAAAATCATCAAATCAGGGTCAGAATCAGGGCAAGAATTTTTGTTTCCTGATTCCTAGCTAAATATTTCCTCCTCTAATGCACACTTGTTTGCTTTCCCTATAAAAATCACAGATAGTAGCAAAACTCTAGGGTGCTTTCAGAAATCTTTATTAAGGTTTACAGACATCATCATCAATAGTTACACCACATATTATTCACTAATAAGCACTGCTAAATGAGTCCAAACATTGTGACAACGGACGAAATAATGTCGGTTCGGTATATGTTGACCAATGCATAATGCCATATATCCTTTATTACAACATCGTGTAGAATGGTTTCACTGCCCTTAAAATCCTTTGTGTCCCACATGTGCATCTGTCCATCCACTGGAACTCCTGGTAACCACTAATCTTTTTACTATTTCTATAATTTCACCTTTTCAGAAATCATATAGTTGAAGTCATATGATATGTAGCCTTTGCAGATTAGCTTTTTTTATCTTTGTAATATGCATTTAAGGCTATTCTATATCTTTTCGTAGCTTGGTAGTTTATTTCCTTAAATTTCTGGGTAATATCCCATTATACAAATGCAACAGAGTTTGTTTATCCACTAACCTATTGAAGGGCACTTTGTTGCTTCCAGTTTTTAGCAGATACGAATAAAACTTACTATAAACACTTGTGTTCAGGTTTTTATGTGGACATATGTTTTCAGCTCACTTGAGTAACACCGAGTAGTGTGACTGCTGGGTCATATGGTAAGACTATGTTTAGCTTTCTAAGAAACTGTCGAACTGTCTTCCACATTGGCTGCACCATTTTGAACATTTCCATCAACAATGAATGAGAATATCTGATGCTCCATATCCTTGCCAGCATTTGATGTTGTCACTGTTCTGAGTTTAGCTGTGTCATTGCATTTTTCACTATGAGAAATTACCTTGTTGATCTATTTGTTTATGGATTTGATAGCTGTCTTAACAGCTGTCTTCAACCCACCATTAGGTCAAAAGCACAGATTTTATCTATCTTGTGAACAGATACATTTGTACACAGAGCTAGAAAAAAAAAAAGAGCACTTGGCTCACAGTGGGCATGTAGTAAATGCATAACTAAAGAATGACTAAATGGATAAGTTTGCTTTATGAATTGTGAAGGAGTTGATTATTATCTTCATAGATACCCACAGATGCCATCCTCATTTAGTTCCAAGTTCCATCAGTTCTTTCATGTCAGCCTCTCCCTATACATTTCTCTCTTTTCACTGTTATAGCTAATTCTTGTTCTATATTTTTGACGTGCCATTTGAGTTTGGGTAGGGGTGGTTATTACATTATTTTTATCCAACATAAATGCACCTCCAGAACTTTGAAACTGACTTAGTTCTATAGTGCTATATTTTTTAAACTAGGGTTTTTGTGTTTTCTCTGTGTTCTTTGTTGATAGCAGTATATAGCCTGTTTTTCCCTTATTCCTGCTGATGTTCCATTTTTGAGGGAGAAATCAAATCGACAACATGAAAAACATATGGCCCCCAAAAGCTCACAACTCCCACAAATTCATGAGATGAGAGCTCTCTCTGTTCTTTACCCATCAGGGACAGTATATAGTTCCACCAACAGCTTCCTGGATAAGACTAAGGAAGCAGATATTTGGTCACTGGAGCTGTGGACAGTCGCATCAAGAAGCCATCATTGTTATTTCTGGAAAACTTCTACAACTGATTCTACATTGCAGCTAGGTTTGTTGAGACAAAAGAGGTCAAAAGTACAGAACAAAACTAAAAGAAGAAAGAGTTAAGAGTTGAGGAAACAGAACCAAATCATTTGTTCATCTATCTACTTTGTGCAAGCTTTGCCTCATCTAGTGTGGTTTCTGTGGGATCCAGTCAATCACCTTGACATCCCTGAACAGGCCACCTTGTAGGTGAATGAGCAATAAAACAGGATTTCTGCTCTGGCCACAACCTGTCATATGACATGGAACAGATCATGAAAATCTCTATTATCAGAAATATTGACTTCAGGGATATGGATGAATTATTTTGGATGATTTCCTCATAGACAAGCCAAATAGTTTTACCACTGGGAATTTAATGGCAAGAATGAATCCAGTGCAATTTTGCTTGAGTCTCAGGACCACAAGCTATGGGAATCAATGCAGACGTGGGAGTCCACTTCTTTCATCATGTATCTGAGAAGACTAAGACCCAGTGAAGGAGAAAAATTGCCAAGGGCTTGCCATGAATGTGTGGTAGAATCAGGAACAGAACCCACAACTGGTGGTTGTAATTTGATGCCCACCCTTGTATGTTTCTCTCAAATAGTCTCTTGTTCCTTTCTGGTATGGTATTCAGCATGCAACCATTGCTCCATTCTTTTTAGTTGACAGGACTCACCAATGGTTCCTGAGGCATGGTCATTACATGCACTGCTAATTAAGAGTGTTTAGAGTAGCTTGAATCCTAGCTTTGCTTTAGGATGGGGTCATGAGTTTTCAAGCATAGCTTCTTCACAAGATATTAAGTCTACTAGTTGTTCTGTACTTCTTGGGTGAGATTTTATAAAATTGTCTACAACTATCCAAAAATAGCCTGTTAATTTAAAATCCATAATATTTAGGGAAAAAACTTTTCTTTGGATCTTTTATAAAAATGGAGTTAGCCCAGTTGATGAATTTGTTGTTGTTGTTAGAGATTTAATTTACTTGAGGAATCTGACACATCCCAAGCAGATTCAGACAATTTTTCAGTGTATTAATATAAATAACTGAGCTTCAAAATCAGGCTTATTCTCTGGATGAAAGCACTTGCTTACACAGTTAGCCTTCTTGAAATTCCTTGGAGTACTTGAAAGCAATAAAACTTTATTATAATTGTTTCCCCTATTGCTTTCACTAATTCAAAAATGTTCTGTCTTCAATGAGTCCAAATTCCTGAAGCTCCCTCATGCTTATACACAGTCTATATGTATTCATATGAAATCTTGGACTTGGAAAGGACTTAGCAAGTCTTACTAAGTTTCTCCTGTGGTCCGGAAGAACAGAGAAACTGAAGGACTAGTTCAAGGTCTCACAGTGTGTTTCTTGGTAGAATCACTGATATTTGTCATGGATTTGATTTTCATATAACCACTTTTAGAAAGGTACATTTTAAAGAGCTCATGAGATGAAATCATCTCCACTTGTTCCAAAGAGCTTCTGAAGCCAAAGAGCTACATGAAGATCCAAAAAACTAAAAACATGCATAGTGTGTGAAACCTACTCTAAGTAGCACCCTTGTGATGACGATAGAACTTTGTTTTGTCAATAACAGTTGGTCAGGTTAACATTACTCTAAAAAAAAAAACACAAAAAACCCTCCTCCTACCTTTCCTCATTCCCTAAACCCTCTTAAATGAAAGGAACCTTTGCCCAAGTATACACTTGCCTCTCTCTGATAAGTTCCTCTTCATCCTGCCAGGCTTACCTCACAGGCAGTCTCTTCTGTGAGGCATCCTCTATGGATCCTCCTAGCCCCAGGCTGTTATAATTCTCTTCACTCTGCTGCCCCTGAACTTTATAAGTATCTCTGTCACAGCACATTGCACATTTTATTTTGCATTTATTTTATATTTTTAACCATCTCCCTGCAAACTGTGAGATTCTACAGAGCAGGAGCCAAGCCTTATTTATCTTTTATTCCCCATGTCTAGAACAGAGAGAGCAACATGATAATATGTCCTCCACAAATATAGTTTGCATTTCTTTCAGCATCCCTTCATCTCTGAAACATGAAACATGTCCAGTACTGTTATGAGGTCTCTCTGACAAGTTCCTTTGGTGTCTTTGAAACTGTGATGGTGAGAGAGGGAACAGAATTATCTCGAATCCTTTCCAAAGAACTCTTGTTTTAAAATGAAGAGAAGGGATGCACAGCCTCTTAGATGTTGCTTTCTAGCCAAAAGGGAACTAACTTGTATCCAAAGTATGTGGATAGGAAAAAAGTAAAGACAGATTTTAACAACTGAGATCTTGGAGTTTCTATTTAGTTTTTGTTATATTCCTACCTCCTGTCCCAATTCTGTTCTCATAATTCAATAAATATTTTGTTGTTGAGTCGCTCAGTTTTGTCTGACTCTGTTCCATGTCCAGTTCTGTTTCTTCTTGACCTTCATACAGGTTTCTCAGGAGGCAGGTAAGGTGGTCTGGTATTCCCATCTCTTTAAGAATTTTCCACAGTTTGTTGTGATCCACACTGTCAAAGGCTTTAGCATAGTCAATGAAGCAGAAATAGTTGTTTTTCTGGAATTCTCTTTTTCTATGATCCAATGGATGTCGGCAATATGATCTCTGGTTCCTTTGACTTTTCTAAATTCAGCTTGTACATCTGTAAGTTCTCGGTTCACATACTGTTGAAGCCTAGCTTGGAAAATTTTGGCATTTCTTTGCTAGCACATGAAATGAGAGCAACTGTGCAGTTGTTTGAACATTCTTTGGCATTGCTTGCCTTTCTTGAGGACTGGAATGAAAACTGACCTTTTCCAGTCCTGTGGCCACTGCTGAGTTTCCCAAATTTGCTGGCATATTGAGTAGAGTCCTTCAACAGCATCATCTTTTAGGATGCGAAACAGCTCAGCTGGAATTTCAGCACCTCTGCCAGCTTTGTTCACAGTGATGGTTCCTACTATATAAAAATAGTAACAAATATTTGCTATATACATTTTTTCTTCCCAGAAAAGAAATCATCTGCCAATGCAGGAGACTCAAGAGATCTGGGTTCAGTCCCTGGATAGTGAAGATCTCCTGGAGTAGGAAATGACAACCTACTCTGTGTTCTTATCTAGAAAATTTCACGAGCAGAGGAGCCTAGAAGGCTACAGTCCGTGGGGTCACAGAGTTGGACACAACTGAGCATGCACACATGCACACACATTTTCTACAAGATAACATGAGAATGATGAAAAGAAAGGGATTAAGAAGCTTCCAACCATTTTTCCATGCCGTGGTTTGTCTGATATGTACCAAACACTTAAAATAAATCATTTCATTTGTTAGATATAATTTTCCTACTTTACAGAATATAGTATTGGTATGTAGAGAAATAAATCAAATTGACTAATATTGCACAGCTTTTGATTGCTGGAGTTGGGGGTTTGAACTGTTTGAGATCAAAGTCTGGGCTTGTTTCACTGTAACTTGATATTAAAGAGAAAGACATAGCCCATTCAGTGAAGGAGTCAGTAATCCAAGAGTGGGCATCCTGCAAATAGCCATCAGATACAAGCCTGCTTTGCATGGTGTGCCCTCAGTTACAGGACCATGTGGACCTCAGTTTGGTGATGCTAGAAGAGTCTTGGAAGGTGGCCAGGTAATTTTCCTGAGCGGGAGGCCAGCCAAGCCCTCATTCTGTAATTAGCAGACAGGACATTAATTATCACAGCTCGAGGGAGGAACAAGCTCTTTCTCTGCATCTGAGACTGTGTCCTAAGCAGCATGATGGAAGTGAAAAGCCAACCTTACAGGCTCAAACTGGTCTCCGTTTGCAAGTCCCTCTGCAAAGCCCTTACTTGATGGCTTCTGCATGTTTGCTGTCTTTTCAATCTTAACTGTTTCTGGACTTATCATCACTGTGCAGAGTGAATTGTTGTGCTCTCAGGGTGATGGACTGGCTTGGGAAAGTCATGAACACACACAAAAAAAATTCAGAGTATGGTGGAGAGAGGTTGTTGCTAGCCTGTATCCCTGGTGTTGTGAACAGAATGTTTCTGTCCCCCAAAGGGGGACCTTCTCCAAAGCCTTCTCCTCCAATGTGAGGCTGTTTGGAGATTGTACCTTTGCAAGGTAAATAAAGTTAAATGAGGTCATGAGAGTGGAACCTTCAAGAGCCAGCGGTGCCACCCAGCTATGAGCATGCTGAGAGGACTGGGCGATGCCCAGCCCTTGGCATTGTTCATGAGAGGAGTTGCTTCATGTTAGCAGCAAACCACTTGCAAATAATAGAAAGTAAAACCTGAACTTGGTGGTTAGAATTCTGATCGTTGTTGTTTAGTTGCTCAGTCCTATCTGAGTCTTTGTGACCTCATGGACTGCAGTACACCAGGCTTCCCTGTCCTTCACTATTTCCTGGAATTTGCTCAAACTCATGTCCATTGAGCCAGTGATGCCATCCAACCATCTCATTCTCTGTTTCTCCTTTCTCCTCCTTCCGTCCATCTTTCCCAGCATCAGAGTCTTTTTCAATGAGTTGACTCTTCACATCAGGTGGCCAAAGCATTGATTCTTCACCTCCACCATCAATCCTTCTAATGAATATTCAGGGTTGATTTCCTTCAGGATTGGCTGGTTTGATCTCCTTGCTGTACAAGAGACTCTCTAGAGTCTTCTCCAGCACCACAATTCGAAAGCATCAGTTCTTCAGCACTCAGTCTTCTTTATGGTCCAACTCTCACATCCGTACATGACTACTGGAAAAACCATTGCTTTGATGGATCTTAAAATCCTGATACTAAGGTGTGAAGACTCAGTTCAAAGCTACAGTGGGCTCTCTGGGTTCTCCTTAGCTTTGCTATTTATGGGACAGGCACTGCTTGGGGCTTTTGCCCAGAAGCTGCTTTTTCTTTAGGAAATAAACTCCTTGTCAATAATGTTAAAACTTAAATTAAAATTAAATATGAACTTAAATAATTATAGAACTTAAATGGGAAGGAATCATGGAAAAGAGATTCCATTTTCAATAAAAAAATAACAAAGAAATAAAATATAAAATAGGAATAAACTCAAAGAAAGAGACCTGTAAACTTTAGGAGGAAAACTATAGTCTTGAGTTATACTATTTATAAGACCATCTGAACAAAAGGAGAGAGAATCCTGTTGCTGAGTAGGGAAAATTATTACTATAGTACTTATTTTACTGCATATTTCTTTAGTAGTATACCAGTTTTATATTAATATCAGAGCAGAAATTTTTATACTTAACAAATAATTACAAAAGTACATTTAGAAAAAGAAATGTTAAAGAGCTAAATGATATGATAAAGACCACAAATCAAGATGTGGCAAGGGCATAAAAATAGAAATACAGGCTGGTGCAACAGAAGAGAAAATCCATAAATAGAATCTATCCAATAGAATAATTTCCTAAAAGCTAAATATCTTATTGAAACAAGATAAGAAAGGTGATCTATTAAGTGATATTTAAAGAAAAAATTGAGAAAAAAATTCTAATTCCCAGCTTGGCACAACCAAATAAATTTTAGCTAAAGTCTTAAATATACATGTATATTTGTGTATATAAAATCACATTATAGAAATGATGGTAATAAAATAAAATATGCATTAAATTGGAGAGTAAATCACAACCTCATATCTCTTCAAAATCTTAAGAATAAGTCTTTTAAAAAATTATATTATTTAATCTCAAACCAACATTTAGAGGAACTGGTCCCCTTCTTGGCTCTCTGGTGTCAAAGAATTTGGGGTGATAAAAGTTCTCTTAGGCTGAGCAAGAAGCAATGCTTTGTTCCAGAGGAGGCCAAGACCTGTCCAGCAGACAATCGAATAGAAGAAATTTAGGGCCCCAAGGGAAAATGACCAGGCAAGACAGTGGGGAGGGGGGGCTTGGACCAAGTGTGGAGGCAACCACTGAGGCAGAAACCCAGTGGACTCAGAAGACTGATTACATTTAGAAAGAAAAAGCAAGTAAGTGAATAGATTGAGAATAATGACAGGTGGAGCTTCCCTAATAGCTCAGCTGGTAAAGAATCCGCCTGCAAAGCAGGAGACCCTGATTCGATCCCTGGGTCAGGAAGATCCCCTGGAGAAAGGAAAGTCTACCCACTCCAGTATTCTGGCCTGGGGAATTCCATGGACTGAATAGTCTATGGGGTCACAAAGAGTTGGTCACTACTGAATGACTTTCACTTTCAGCGACAGATGGATGGAAAGGGTGAAAGTTAGAAGGAAGTTCATAGTGTTGGGTTTGTATTCAAAGCACTAGTGTGAACTCACAGTTCACATGGGGTCAAAATTTCTTGTTCTTTGGTGAATTTCTTCACTCCTTTCTCTGTGAGGTCTATTTTCTTAAGAGCTCTCTCTTGTTTCATTTGACAGACTTGGACCTGGTTTGCAGGAGGAAGCTGAGGCATGAAGACATAAAGCACTTTAGGATAAGAAGAGGAAAGAAGACTCATACTCACTTGCCAAGCAGATACCATATGTCTTGAGAGGTAAATGTTTCGATGTTCAAATACGGGTCCCTCACTTCTGAGCATGAAAACATTCCTGAGGAATAAGCCAATACCATCCTCTGCTGACCTCCCCAGGCCATTCTCTTCCTTCCTCCTTTGCTCAGGAAGTTGAGTGTGAGGAAAGTTAAGCAGTACTCCTGCCATTTTCCCTTGGAGGTACGTGAACGTGGTAGCCCCAGTTTAGGGTTGCTGAAAATAGGAAACTGATCCCGAGAGTAGGGTGGGGCGGTCTCCGAATATCGTCACACCCTACATGGCGCAATTCCCCAAAATAGTGATGGCTCCGAAGATTTCTTTTCTGAGTAGAAGGAGCTCTGATGATAGTCACCTTTGACTTATTTACTTCTTATGAGTGCGTGCATGCTAAGTCATTTCAGTCATTTCCAATGTTTTGTGACCTTGTGGACAGTAGACCACCAAGCTCCTCTGTCTGTGGGATTTTCCAGGCAAGCAAACTGGAGTGGGTTGCCATGTCCTTCTCCAGGGAGTCTTCCCAACTCAACAATGGAACTCACATCTCCTCCAACTCCTGCACTGCTGGTGCACTCTTTACTGCTGAGCCACCAGGTAAGCCCATTTATTTCTTGCCACTGTTGAATTTATAATCTCCAGATATCAACATAATTTAAGGATAATGGCAAATAGAAAAGGAACTCTATTTTATGGCATGATGATATGGGCAGGATCTCCACACTCCGGATAGCTGGCAAAAGACAGCAAATTATGATGGTAGGAAGGAAAATGGATTCTGGAAAACAGTGTCCCCAGCTTCTCCTTTCATGAAGACAGAAGATTTAGCCTGGATTGGAAAAATCCATCATGCATCTCAGAATCCACCAAGTCTCTGGAGATGGAATATTCTGCCTTCATTCACTCTTCACTCATGGAAACCTTGATCCCTTTTTCAGACAATATGACAGCTCGTTTTTCCTTGGTGAGAACCTGAATCTAAGAAAGACCAAAAAGCAAGGATATGCTGGCTATTATCATGGGTGAAAAAGAAAAGTATAAATGGGTTCCATTTATTTGATTTTGGATGATAACACCCAAATAAAGTCTTCTTGACTAAAGCCGGAAATCCTCTTATTAAGGGATAAAGTCTTCATGAGAATCTAAGCTTGAAGGCAAATTCCAAGGAAGAGACTATTATGCAAATATCATAGAGAAATAAAAATGGCTGATCAGAGATTTATTTTTGAGTGCAGGTTAGAGAGCTACAATAGGAAATATTAATGGTGATGAAACTTGTAGTTTAGAAGAAGCAAGCATAGTATGCCCTTTTACTAAGCGTTCTATTATGCGCACACGTGTGTGGGGGTGAGTGTGGGCTCAGTTGTGTCTGGTTCTTTGCAACCTCATGGACTGTAGCCCACTAGGCTCCTCTGTCCATGGGATTTCCCAGGCAAGACTACTGGAGTTGGTTTCCATTTCCTACTTCAGGCGATTTTCCTGACCCAGGGATCAAACCGTCTTCTCTTGGGTCTCCTACATTGTCAGGCAGATTCTTTACCACTGAACCACCTGAAAAGCCCCAAGTATGACGCAGAACAAGCAAATTAAAAATGGAAAAATAAGTAAATAGAAATGAGATGAGAAAGGATATAAGAAACTCTACTAATATGTCAACACAGAGATGAATGATACAAGATAAAAAATAAAGATTCAGAAGAGTTAGCTCTGAATGTGAAGAGTGATTAGGATAAATTTTAGCAAATTATTTATGTTCTTTTCACTTATGCATACAATTCATATATGATAATTTTTTCTGTATCACTAAAAAATTTCAATAATTATAAAATGAAAACAATATATGATAAAAAAAAGCTTAATATAATGGGATTCTTTTTTCCTTTCTTAGTAGTATATGAAATAGTGGGGCTTCTTACAATCAATAACACCTTCATAAAAATTCCATGGTATATCTTTGGACAATAAACACAGAGATTACATAAAACTGTATATAAAATCACAAAGAATAAATAACTTCAATATTAAACTATTCCAGACCACAGAAAAATTGATGAACTCCAAAATTCATTTTGTGATGATAGTGTAACTTTATAATAAAAACATAATAGAGATGGTGCAAAGAAGAAAAACTACAGTTCAGTTTAACTTACTAGTATAGGGGCAACAATTCTAAACAAAATATTTTCATATGAAATCCAACAGCATATTAAAGCATAACATATCAAATTAAGAGGGTTTATTCTAAGAATGCAATCATGGTTTACCATCAGAAAAAGCTATAAACATAATGTCTTACATAAAATTGAACAACCATAAAATTATATCAATAGATATTGAAAAGTGACTTGATATAACCCAGCTACCTCTTCTAATAAAAATGTTAAGTAAGTTAGCTCACAGGCTGACAATTTGCAAACATTAGCAATGAATATTAGCATAAATAGTGCAATAAGCTACTTCCATTAAAAGCAGAAATAAGATAGGGATCTCCTACATTACCACTTACAGTCCACAGCTTTGATATTTCTAGCTAATAGAGCCTGTGAGGAAAATTAAGCTAAATAATCAGTATAAAATAAAATGAAAACAGTAAGTGATTAAAGACTTGATTTGTACTTTTATTTTTGACTTGTTGCTTTAGTGAACGATTTGGACACCCGATAGCTCTCAGCTCTCTTTCCAGCTCAGCTGACCCTTAGACAGAAACCAAATCTAAAACTTGCTTAGTAAAGTATGCTCAATTTGGAGATGGAAAGTCTTCAGGACTTGACATGTAGAAGGGCATGGAGAACAGGTTCACTCTTGATTTGGAAGCCACTGCAGACTTCTCACTTTTGGAAGGTGAATGGGTGATGTAATCAAAGCTAGATGAGGTGTGGGAAGCTTTCCCCAGTTACTCTCACTTAGCAAGAGGAAAACTGGGACCCAGAGTGGTGAGGACTGGCTTTTGGCATTTACATGCATGCCTCATATTATTGTGCTTTGCTTTATTGTGTTTCAGAGATATTTCATTTTTTACAAATTAAAGATTTGTGGCAACCCAGCATTGGGCAACTCTATCTTGCTACGTTTCTAATGGCATCTGTTCACTTTGTGTCTCTGTCTCACATTTTGGTAATACAATATTTCAAACTATTTCATGATCCTTGAAAGTGAAAGTGAAGTCGCTCAGTCATGTCCGACTCTTTGTGATCCTGTGGACTGTAGCCCACCAGGCTCCTCCATCCATGGGATTTTCCAGGTAAGAGTAATGGAGTGGGTTGCCATTTCCTCCTCCAGAGGATCTTCCCGACCCAGGGATCGAACCCGGGTCTCCCGCATTATGGGCAGACGCTTTACCTGCTGAGCCACCAGGGAAGTCTCATGATCCTTCTCTTATGGCCATCTATAGTCACTGATCTTTGATGTTACTATTGCAAAAAGATTTTGATTTGCTTAAGATTCAGATGATGGTTAGTATTTATTAGTAATTAAGTTTTAAAAATTAAGGTCTGTGTACATTCTTTTTTTAGACACAATGCTGTTTCATACTTAATATACTACAGTATAATGTAAGCATAGCTCTTATGTAAGAAATAAAAAAATTTGTTTACCCCACTTTATTGTGATATTCACTTTATTGAGATAGTCTGGAACCTGAACCCATAATATTTCTGAGGTCAGTCTGTCCATGAGTTACTGGCAGAGACAGGACAGATTCTACATAGGGCATCACGCTCATGCTTCCTCTTAGGGGAAGAGCCTGGCCCTTAGAGAAAAGTGAAATGAACAATTGTGACTTGACAAACATTCTTTTCAACCACCATCATAATCTATCTTTGGAGTCCTCCTAGTTGAAAGACTCTTTGAGAAGTTTAGACACATCCTGACCAGTACCAAGTACAGAAGCCCTGCATCAACTCTTTGCTCAAGGACAGGTTCAGCATCAGCCTATTATAGACCAGTGGTTCTCAACTGGGGGTGATTATTCTCCTCCAAAACCTTTCCCAATACCTAGAGACATTGTGGGGGCTTCCCTGGTGACTTAGCTGGTTAAGAATCCACTTGCAATAGGAGACCCAGGAGACACAGGTTCAATCTATGGGTCTGGAAGTTCTGCTGGAGTAGGACACGGCAATCCACTCCTGTATTCCTGTCTGGAGAATCCCATGGACAGAGGAGCCTGGCGGGCTACAGTCCATAGTGTCGCAAAGAGTCAAACTCAACTGAGTGACTCAGCACACGGTAACACAGAGACTTTTTTGATTAACATGATTTTGGAGGGCATGACTCTGGGCATTCAGAGGGTAGAAGACATGAATGCTGCAGATATCCTAGTACACAAGACAGCCTTCCAAGACAAAGAATTATCAAGTACCGAGGCTGAAAACCTCTGTGTTATACAATTTCAGGTTAAGGACCTCAGCCACAAAATGCATAGTGTTGGGAAAGCCCCTTTTTCTTTTTCTTCCTCAGTACTTGTGCATTTTAAGTCACTTCAGTCATGTCCAACTCTTTGTGACTCTATGGACCATACGTGGCACGCCAGGCTCCTCTGTCCCAGGGCTTCTCCCTGCAAGAATACTGGAGTGGGTTGCCATGCCCTCCTCCAGCATTCCTCAGTATATCCATCTGTAAAATAGCTGGAAAAGCTAACTTCTGAAATTGTTTCCTGTTCTATTGCACCATAATTAGAGCTGTATTTTCCGAACTTGAGAATAGTTTAGTTTTCCAAAAATATCTTTAAACCATATTTCTTACTTTTCCCCCCACAGTCTCGGTTTTTTGCCAATTAACCAATCAGTCCAAAGGAGTTAATCAGTACTTCATCCACCACTTGTTCACAGGCTCCACTCTGACATAGAGCCATCCGAATTGTAGAGGCGCACCTTATTTACTAAGAATCCTACAAGGGACCTGCCCCACTGTCCAGCTCCCTCGTTTCTATGTCCTGATTCAGCCAAGGAAGAGTTGCATTTCATGAGGATGTGTCTGACTGCCAATGTGCAAGGAAGCTTGCTGCTGGCAGAAAGTGTTGACAGGCTCTTGGGAGCTGGCTTGCTCAGCGGGACTCTGCTAAGTGCTGGCAGTAACCAAAGGCATTTTTTAAGCCTCTTTAATGATAAGCATGAAAAACCGTGAAAAGGAAAATAATGAGTGAGGATGGGGCCAATACTAGAGACAAAGCTGAGAGCAGACATTGAGGAAGAGACAGGAGGGAAGAAAGGAAGGCAGAGGAAGTTAATTAAGAATTTATATCCTGGATTTTTTTTTCTTCCTATGCTTTCACCTTATTTTGTCAAACTCTGTGTGCTGGGTACAGCCAAGTGTGAAAGATGTATTCGTGATTGTACTCTTACCTTCCATGTAGCTCTACTCACTTCACTGACAAAATAATTTAAACATCTGGACTCATTCCCTGGGTTGGGAAGATCCCCTGGAGGAGGGCATGGCAACCCATTCCAGTATTCTTGCCTGGAGAATCCCGTGGACAGAGAAGCCTGGCAGGCTACAGTCCATGGGGTCAAAAGGAGTTGAACATGACTGAGCAACTAACTCTTTCATTTTTTCCCCAAGATATTAAAGCATAGTGAGACACATTTAGACACATTTTTTTTTTTTAACTAGTCACAACTGACTGTCCCCCATATGTGACTTTGAGTATCTGTGAACTATATAATCTTGCTAATCAAAGATGACTCTTGCTGAAGCTGGGTACATTTTAAATTGTGCTGCTTAGAATCATCATGTTATTGTCATTTCCAAATATCTGAACAACACAGTATGGAGAAGGAAAGGAAGGAATGAACAGTCGGTGGACAGGAAGGCAGGCAGGGAGGAACTTTCTGAATCACCATGCTACGTGTTCAGGAAACCTTGAGTCCTCAAATAAGATGGCGATGTAGGATATTTTGAAAGAAGCAAAATTATTTTTTATAACAAATTCAATTTCCCAGGGCAGCAAAACATTCAGAAGCAACTGTGAGCTTTCCTGTCTATAATGGTGTCAGCCTGACATTTCACCTGTCTGCGGATGACGTCTCCAACTGGGCAGACTCTGCAGCCAGAATGTCATCTGAAAATGAGGCTGAGGATGAGACAATATCAGGACACTGAGAGGCAAGCTCTGGCCTGACTAGTGAGAAGGTGGAAGGCAGAAACGAGAGAGTGCCATTTCAACAATTCAAGCGTGTGCATATTAATTCTACCATTTCCCCAGGGGATATACAGGAGAGCAGGCATTCTTGTATCAGCAGCTGCAATAGTGTCTTGTGAGTAGGCAGGCAATAGATAACTGAATTAAAAGTAATTTTTATTAAAGACTGAGATTTGCTCAAGCTTTAACAACTAATTAGAAGCAGGAATAGGAAACAGGATGAGAAAATGTGTGGAAATGGGCAAGTGTGGGAATATATTGGGAGCAACAATTCCCTGGGTTGCCTAGATTTCAGGCTGTGATAAAGGGAGTTATGAATCGAAAACAAAGGAGGAGGTGGTAGTCAAATGTATAGATTCCTTACAGAAGGTGAGAACTGAGACTGCAGGACTGGGGAGCCTGAAGACTTTGGACTTAGGGAAGAGAGAGACTAGTTATAAATGTTCCCACCAGCCTCCCCCTCTCTTCAGTCCTTACAATAACTTCCTGCCTTTTGCCATATGTAACTGCAGAGTTGTTATCTCAGCCTGGTGTATCTGAATAAATAGATCAATCCACTAACTTCCTGTATACAATTCTGTATCTAGTAATATTCCATTGTATTTCTTATGCTCAGTCACTCAGTCATGTGCAACTCTTTGCAACCCCATGGACTGTAGCCCTCCAGGCTGCTCTGTCCCTGGGATTTTTCCAGGCAAGCATACTGGAGTAGGTTGCCATTTCCTTTTCCAGGGGGTCTTCATGACCTAGAGATTGAACCCCACAACTCTTGTGTCCCTCAGTTCAATTCAGTTCAGTTCAGTCGCTCAGTCGTGTCCGACTCTCTGCGACCCCATGAATCACAGCACACCAGGCCTCCCTGTCCATCACCAACTCCTGGAGTTTACTCAAACTCATGCCCATCGAGTCGGTGATGCCATCCAGCCATCACATCCTCTGTCGCCCCCTTCTCCTCCTGCCCCCAATCCCTCCCAGCATCAGGGTCTTTTCCAATGAGTCAACTCTTCAACTCTTCGCATGAGGTGGCCAAAGTAATGGAGTTTCAGCTTCAGCATCAGTCCTTCCAATGAACACCCAGGACTGATCTCCTTTAGGATGGACTGGTTGGATCTCCTTGCAGTCCAAGGGACTCTCAAGAGTCTTCTCCAACACCATAGTTCAAAAGCATCAATTTTTCACCGCTCAGCTTTCTTCACAGTCCAACTCTCACATCCATACATGACCACTGGAAAAACCATAGACTTGACCAGACGGATCTTTGTGGGCAAAGTAATGTCTCTGCTTTTTAATATGCTATCTAGATTGGTCATAACTTTCCTTCCAAGGAGCAAGCATCTTTTAATTTCATGGCTGCAATCACCATCTGCAGTGATTTTGGAGCCCAAAAAATAAAGTCTGGCACTATTTCCACTATTTCCCCATCTATTTCCCATGAGGGGATGGGACCAGATGCCATGATCTTAGTTTTCTGAATGTTAAGCTTTAAGCCAACTTTTTCACTCTCCTCTTTCACTTTCATCAAGAGGCTTTTTAGTTCCTCTTCACTTTCTGCCACAAGGGTGGTGTCATCTGCATATCTGAGTTATTGGTGTTTCTCCCGGCAATCTTGATTCCAGCTTTTGCTTCTTCCAGCCCATGGTTGTCTGAGGAGGCCTTACAAACAGCTGTGAAATGAAGATAAGTGAAAAGCAATGGAAAAAAGGATAGATATTCCCATTTGAATGCAGAATTCCAAAGAATAGCCAGGAGAGATAAGAAAGCCTTCCTCAGTGATCAGTGCAAAGAAATAGAGGAAAACAACAGAATGGGAAAGACTAGAGATCTCTTCAAGAAAATTAGAGATACCAAGGGAACATTTCATGCAAAGATGGGCAATAAAGGACAGAAATAGTATGGACCTAACAGAAGCAGAAGATATTAAGAAGAGGTGGCAAGAATACACAGAAGAACTGTACAAAAAAGATCTTCACGACCTAGATAATCACAATGGTGTGATCACTCACCTAGAGCCAGACATCCTGGAATGTGAGGTCAAGTGGGCCTTAGAAAGCATCACTATGAACAAAGCTAGTGGAAGTGATGGAATTCCAGTTAAGCTATTTCAAATCCTAAAAGACGATGCTGTGAAAGTGCTGTTCTTAATAGGTCAGCAAATTTGGAAAACTCAGCAGTGGCCACAGGACTGGAAAAGGTCAGTTTTCATTCTAATCCCAAAGAAAGGCAATCCCAAAGAATGCTCAAACTACCACACAATTGTACTCATCTCACGTGCTAGTAAAGTAATGCTCAAAATTCTCCAAGCCAGGCTTCAGCAATATGTGAACCAAGAACTTCCAGATGTTCAAGCTGGTTTTATAAAAGGCAGAGGAACCAGAGATCAAATTGCCAATACTTGCTGGATCATAGAAAAAGCAAGAGAGTTCCAGAAAAACATCTATTTCTGCTTTATTGACTACACCAAAACCTTCAACTATGTGAATCACAATAGACTGTGGAAAATTCTGAAAGAGATGGGAATACCAGACCACCTGACCTGCCTCTTTGAGAAACCTGTATGCAGGTCAGGAAGCAACAGTTAGAACTGGACATGGAACAAAAGACTGGTTCCATATAGGAAAAGTAGTACATCAAGGCTATATATTTTCACCCTGCTTGTGTCCCTAGAGACATGCAATTCTCCTCTTATTACTCTGGTGTAGATTCATAAATTCTGTCTTCTAAAGGGAAGAAGTATCATGGTACATATACAGGAAGTTAGTACTTATCCTGTTTCCTCTATTAAAAAATCCATGCTGAATATATGTTACATTTTTCACCTGCTATGTAAGAATATATTTTGTGGTGAATTCTCTTCATCTCCTACTTTGTTTCTCTCTTTCTCTTTTTACCTCTGATTAGGACTTACTTCTTTTCAACTAGCTTGTCCAAAACTTTTTCCTTTTTGTGGCCATGAACCATAACTTCTGCAAAGTGAAAGTGAAGTCGCTCAGTCATGTCTGACTCTTTGCAACCCCATGGACTGTGGTCTACCAGGCTCCTCCATCTATGGATTTCCCAGGCAAGAATACTGGAGTGGGTTGCCATTTCCTTCTCCAGGAGATCTTCCTGACCCAGGGATTGAACCCAGGTCTCCCGCATTGTAGGCAGATGCTTTACCGTCTGAGCTACCAGGGAAGTCAACTTCTGCAAAAGACTTCTGCAAATCCTTGCTTAATTTCTCCGAAAGGAAGCTTTTGTCTTCTTTTGTTGTTGTTCAGTCACTAAGTCATGTCCAACTCTTCGCAACCCCATGAGCTATAGCATGCCAGACTTCTCTGCACTTTGCTGTCTACCAGGGTTTGCCCAAACTCTTATCTTTTGAGTTGGTGTTGCTATACAACCATCTCATCCTCTGTACTCTCCCTTCTCCATCTACCCTCAATTTTTCCCAACATCAGGGTCTTTTCCTGTCTCCTTTACCAGTCTTAATTCTTCTTACTGCATTCTATTGCTTTTTTATATTTACGAAAATTTTATTAGTATTAATTTTCCTTGAAGGCAAGGGCTATTTTGTAGACATCTGTGGATCTCCATAGCCCCTGATATGTTGCAATTAGTAAACATCAATCACTGATTAATAAATTATCAAAATAATAAGCAAATAATTGAATTAATGATTGTAAAATTTCTGTAAAAGGTGGTGTGCATATCCATCAAAAATAAGTTCAGTTCAGTTCATTTCAGTTGCTCAGTCGTGTCTGACTCTTTGTGACCCCATGAACTGCAGCACGCCAGGCCTCCCTGTCCATCACCAACTCCTGGAGTCCAACCAAACCCATGTCCATTGAGTTGGTGATGCCATCCAACCATTTCATCCTCTGTCATCCCCTTCTCCTCCTGCCCTCAATCTTTCCCAGCATCAGGGTCTTTTCAAATGAGTCAGCTCTTCACATCAGGTGGCCAAAGTATTGGAGTTTCAGCTTCAACATCAGTCCTACCAATGAACACCCAAGACTGATCTACTTTAGGATGGACTTGTTGGATATCTTTGCAGTCCAAGGGACTCTCAAGAGTCTTCTCCAACACCATAGTTCAAAAGCATCAACTCTTCGGTGCTCAGCTTTCTTTATCGTCCAACTCTCACATCCATACATGACCACTGGAAAAACCATAGCCTTGACTAGACGGACTTTTGTTGGCAAAGTAATGTCTCTGCTTTTTAATATGCTGTCTAGGTTGATCATAACCTTTCCAAGGAGTAAGCATCTTTTAATTTCATGGCTGCAATCACCATCTGCAATGATAGCGCATAGCTTATATACAGTATTATCCCAGGGAAAGCTGATATCTAACAAGAGCATCTTAAATTTGGTTAATCAAGAGATACTCCAGAAGGTATGAAGTGGAAGCAGAACCCTTCCAGCAGACTACCTCCACCCACCTCCTAACTCTGAGCAAGGCACCCTTTCATCTTCTGCAATTTATGAAGCCACAGGACAGTGTCCGTCAGCCTGGCCCATGCATGGATTTTTCTATACAGGGTTCTAAAGGTTTTTATTTTTAGACATGATGAAGTATAATCCTGGTACCTATTCCAAACTAAATTGACATGCTTATTACTTTAAGGTAATAGCATTATTCTGCACCTTCCATTTATTGCAGCTGGAAAGCTAAGTATTATATTCATTTTAAGCCAAGACCAAAAATAACTCATGCTTTAGAGCATTTTGCTTCACAAGTGGAGCCTCAATTTAGGCTTTCAATGATCCTGTTAGAGTCTATTGCCCACAGCTTGTAATAAACCAGCAACAATGGTAACTGGAGTGTTTCCTTGGCTTGAAATACAGTGTACTTTCTTGGGTGAAAAAGATTCAAGCTGGGAATTCTAGAATTGCTGAACCATTTTATGTTTCATATATCTGACCGTGAGTCCCTGTTGCTTTTTCTTCTGTATTGCTAGGTACATGTACCAAATTTATATTTGAAAATGCAGTTGGTACACTGGAGAATCTATTAGCTCAAACCTCTCTTTTTAAAAGGGGTGTGACCCTTATTACACATTCAGTGAACTCAGAGAGTTAGCTCAACTTCAAGGAAACCTTAGAACTGGAAATCTAACTTACTACCTTCTCAACTTTTTCCTCCAAGCTGCAACTCTTTCTTCTTTTGAAAACTCAGTCTCTCTCTCTCTCTCTCTCTCTCTCTCTCTCTCTCTCTCTCTCTCTCTCTGCTTGTATGTATGTTTATACAGAGTTTGATCAATAGATTGACTGACTTCTAAAACATACAAAAATAAGACAGCACAGATGGGTGAATGTTCTCAAAAGAAACTTGTGTAACCAGATCGAGATACATAGTTTTTCTGTGCTTAGTTGTTGTCCTTTGCGGCCCCATGGACTGTAGCCCACCAGGCTCCTCTGGCCATGGGGATGCTCCAGGCAGGAATACTGGAGTGGGTTGCCATGTCCTCCTCCAGAGGATCTTCCCAACCCAGGGATTGAACCCAGGTCTCCTGCATTGCAGGCATATTCTTTACCATCTGAGCCACCAGGGAAGCCCAAGAATACTGGAACGGGTAGCCTGTCCCTTCTCCAGGGGATCTTCCTGACCTAGCATTCGAACCCAGAATCCTGCGTTGCAGGCAGATTCTTTACCAGTTAGCTACCAGGGAAGCCCCAAGATACATAGTTACCAACACTTAAAAGTTTCCCTGGGGACTTCCCTGGTGGTCCAGCGGTTGGCACTCAGCCTGCCAATGCAGGGGACACAGATTCAAATCTTTGGTCTGGAAAGATTTCACATGCTGAGGGAAGCTAAGCCCATGTGCCACAAATACTGAGTCTCCACACTGCGACGACTGAGCCTGAGTGCCCAAGGGTCTGTTCTGCAACACAAGACGCCGCCACAATGAGAAGTACCTGCATCGCAACTAGAGAGTAGCCTACACTCATCGCAGCTAGAGAAAGCCCGCGCGCAGAAGCAAGACCCAGTGTAACCAAAACTTTTGAAAAATATAAAAAATAAAAATTTTACAAAGTTTCCCTGGTACTATGTCATTATTTCTCCCCAAAAGTAACCACTTTGGCCACCTGATACGAACAGCTGATTCATTTGAAAAGAACCTGATGCTGGGAAAGATTGAAGGAATGAGGAGAAGGGGACGACAGAGGATGAGATGGTTGGATGGCATCACTGACTCAATGGACATGAGTTTGGAGTAAACTCCAGGAGTTGGTGATGGACAGAGAGGCCTGGTGTGCTGCGGTCCATGGGGTCACAAAGAGTCGGACACAACTGAACGACTAAACTGAACTGAAAGTAACCATTATTTGGGCTTTGAATAGGCTAGATTACTATTGCCTAGTTTGTTGAAATAAATAATTTCCTCGTTCGTGGGTTATGCATATGTTTAGATATACAGATGCAGCCAAACAGTTTTGCTAGCATCATCCTCTTACTGGCAATTACATGCAAGTTCCAGGTTACCCAAGTGTTTGCCAACACTTGGCATTTTACACCTATAATTTGCATTTTCATTCTGACTAATGAAGTTAAGAACTTTTTCATTTGTTTATTGGCCATTTAGGTATCATTGTTTACAGAAAATTCATTTTAATCCTTTGCACATTTTCAGTTAGATTGTCCGCCACTTTCTTATTGATATCTAGGACTTCAAAAAAAATGTATCCTGGAGATGAATTATTTGTTAAACATATGTCCTGTAAATGTTTTATCCTATTCTGAATGAGCTGCTTTTAGTGGTGTGTTTTGAAGAACTAAAACTGCCTACATCAATTTTATTATAGATAACTTTAAGTTTTTCTTTTGTGATTAATACATTCTGAGTTCTGTTTAACAAATATTTGTTCACCTCAAGTTTATAAAGATGTTCACCTATGTTTTCATCTGTTGTAACTTTTACATTTATTATAGATCTATTTTTACATTTATTATAGATCTGGGACTACTTTTTTGTGTGGTTTGAAGTAAGGGTCAAGGTAATTTTATTTTTTCCCTTGAAAGCAATTGATTCAGCATCGTTTATTGAAAAGATTACTCTTTTCCCACTGTACCATAGGGAGTATGGAATCTGGAATCTGTTTCTGGAGTACTTATTCTGTTCCATTAATAGATTGTCTTTTTTTTTTGGTCTAAGTTATCACACTATATTAATTGCTATATTTTATACTAGATACTGATAACTGGTAGTTTATATCTTCCAGTTTTCTTTTTCTTCTTTTTATTGCATTCATTATTTTTAGCCCATATAAATTAAATTCAGTTTGCCATTCTCTCTCCCTCCCCACTTCCACACACACACAAAAATCTGCTAAGGTTTTTTTTCCACTTGAAATTACTTAATTTTATATACTAATCTGAGAGAAATTAATACCTTCAAAATACTGAATCTTTCAATCCATGACCATAGTTTATCCCTGATCTTATTTATGTTTTCTTAATTTATTCAGTTAAGTTCTGTAGGTTTTGTGTCTGTGATGCAGAATCAGGTTTTTTCTGTAATGATTTCAGGTTAAAATGTGCATAACTACTATTCATGACTAGGTCGTAGTTTGCACCAGATGTGACTTATGAATTAAGTTCAACAATAAGCAAACTGGTTTACATACTTGTAAACAAATCGAATCCATTGCTAAGGAGTAAAAGAGGAAATAATGAACTGGCTCTGCTCCACGAACCATACTTTGAATAGCAATGGTATAGAGGGTCTGTACATCTTTAATCATATTATTTTCAAATATCATTTTTGCAGGTTATTTCCCTATACGAGTTTTGAATGCATTGCTTTCTTCAGTATTTTGCTTTGCTCGAGGAAACAAGTCTTCATCTACCATTATTTCTAAGCACATCTGCTTCTAACAGATTCTCCAGTCTTTTTGATCTACCATGCTTAGAAAAACAAGCTAGATTATTCTGGTATTAAACCCTTTTTCAGAAGAAGGAAAAATTTTCTATTCTCTGTTTCCTATTCTATTTTGGTGACATCTAGCTGATCTACACTGACATTAAATGCTTCACTTGAAACATATGGATGCTGTTATCATTTGCTTTGTAAATGAACTTAATAAATTTACACTGTTCCACCTATGTAAATTGTAGATTAAAAATCCATGCATCCTGTGGGAACTCAGTAAAGATCAACTGAAAAACAGCACCATTAGATCATGCATTGCCTCTCTATTTCAACTTGAGGCCTAATTATAATATTCCTTTTAAACCAAGGCCAGTCATAACTCATAGTTTTAAGGCATATTTGCTAAGACAAAACCTATGTCGCAGGAAATTTAAATGGTTTATCTAAAGCTCTTAAGACTGTCAAAAGCAGAATAAATCCAGAAATTTCTGACAATAACTTCCATAGTTTCTCTTCTCAGTCACGTATTTCACAGTATATGCCAAAGTCTCCTTCCTCACCACATTCTTATCCTCTATGTAGACTATCCATGGGTATGGATTGAAAGGATAGGGCAATAAAGTGAATTGCTTCCTGGTTTTAAAACACCCACTTCTCCCTACTGACACAAAGTCCCACTTTTTTTCTCCATTAGCTCTTCTCCCTGGAATTACACACACACACACACACACACACACACACACACACACATATACATATATATCAATCAAAAAGTCAGGTACATATATGATCTGCCTCTGACAGAGGCTTATATCTTTGGCCTTTAACTGTAATAGACAAAGCGCCTTGAACTTTGCAGTTCAATTTTGACTTATCAAATGAACTATCATTCTCAAAAATCAATATCCAGAAAAGCCTATGGGCAAATGTTTCATTAATATAAAATGTTTTATGTGAAAGCATCCTAGAAGTCACTCATCAGGAAAAAAAGGTAGTCTAAAAGTATATGGGAATTCCTGTGAAAATTCACTAGAAATCATCCAAATTAAAATAAGAACTCATTTTTATTAAGCTCCTTGAATCCAAGTGAATTGCATAACCTCTTACTTCAGGGTCTTTTACATTAAATTGAGCAAGATATTAATACCTACTTATCAAAGTTTTGTCAATAATAAATGGAAAAATGCCAGTGAACTGCCACACGATGGCTAGTGTGCAATGTGTACACAATAGGTATAGCTCTCAATTTTAATATATTCAATTGCATTATAGATAAAAATAGTGTGTGTTATTATTCTTTACCCCAGAGTTCCTCACCACCACTGTCTGGCGTGGCTCCTCGACACATCACTGTGGTTCAGTCACTCTGTTCATTCTCAGGAAACTTGTAATTGTAGACTGTCTCTCCATAGGCAAAATTGAGCATCTGGGAGGGAAATTTATAGCCTCAAGATCTCAAAGTCCAGGATGGAATACAGGCTACTCATTTGCTTCATTTTCATAAAAACTAGGAGCACTATCAGTACCCCCATAAAATGGATGCTTACTAACATTTTTGAACATCAACTATTTAGTAAGTTATTATTGAACTCCTTGTGTATATTCAGGCCTAGTCTGCACATCTTTTGGACTATAAGGGGCAGGAGGAAGCGGGGAGGTCATACATATGAATGCAAGGAATATAATCCAAAAAGAATCAGTCAGTCAACAGAATAAAGACTAAACAGTTTAGGTGAATAACTCAAAAGAGATTTGACTTAGTTCTGATCCTTTTGACTCTTCCTGTTTCATCTATAGCACAAAGGAAACATAGGATATTAAGGACAAATCAGTTGTTCTTAGAATTTCTTTCTTAGCAAAGTCAGCTCCAAGGGGAAAATTGTAAAGCCCTCACTTCGTCCTGAAAAATCCAGAAAAAATACCCTTAGCATATTTACAAACTCTTTGGCATGCTCTACTGACCAATGGCCTGGAGAAGCTAGAAAATTTACCAAAGTAGCAAACTGAAATAAATCTGAAGGAGAATCATCAGACAAGCCAGTAAGACCAGCTGACCACACACCATTTACATCAGCCCAACACAGTTTTTGCACTATTCATCCAGTAGTTTCACAACATCTCCAATTCAGGACCAAAGATGGTCCTTGAATTGCTCAGTCATACTTTACTGTAGCTTTGTACAGGAAATTGTTATTAATATAAACTTTCAGGGCATTTGCAAATCAGAAAACAATACCACTTGTGACAAGTAAAAACCTTAAAACTTAAAAACTTTGAAACAATTCATGAGTGAGCACAGGGACTTGATAGCTGTTTGTTCCTCTTGAAGATTTGGCAAAAATTCAAATGACAGCATATCAGCAGTGAAGAGACCCTCTGCTTTGCTACTATACATGGCTCTGTCATAGCTGTCCTATCCCCCACCATATGCATCCTCTTACAGAATGTTTATGTGAGTCTGGGTGGCATTAGTCCTGCTCTTGAGAGATACTTAAAAAGCAGATGCAGTTTACACACTTTTTATTTCTCTTTCTAAAAAGATGTGTTAAGCACATTACTTTCCAACTCAACAACTTTCTGAAGTTCTCTATTTTCAGTTTTTTAGCTAAGGTTCTTCTGTATGTGAATTCACAACTCACAAAGAACTTTCTGTTCCAGGAATACATATTGATTCTTGCTCCTGTGAACCTGTTACTTGCAATCCATTTTTAAGTTTCACTCACATCACTACCTGCACATAGAATTTACATCATTTCTTCCTCTTAAACTGTTGAACATCTATGTTGTTAAAACATCTATGTTGTTCAAGAGCCTAAATCTCACCTTATTAAAGACTTTTCTTAAAGCACGTTAGCACTCCATGAGTCTTTCTGGTAGGTATTTTTCATATTATCCACTTGGAACTGTCTCAATGTATTGTTGTTGTTAGGTGTATGCATTTGCATATCATTTATCCAGCTCACATTTATTGAAGGTCTATTCTTGCATTGTCCTGGCCCCAGAGAATAGGGAAATTAAAGACACTCTTTTGTCCTTAAAGAGCCTGATAGAGAAGAGTTAAAAAAAAATTATCAAAAGTAGTTATGAAGATTTTTGTGGAGCACAAACAAATGGAACAATTAAATAAGAAGAGGATAATAGAAAGATTACAGAAAGTTTGAAAAGAAAGTTGTTGTTTTATGGTGAAACAGATCACCAGCCCAGGTTGGGTGCATGAGACAAGTGCTCGGGCCTGGTGCACTGGGAAGACCCAGAGGGATCGGGTAGAGAGGGAGGTGGGAGGAGGGATCAGGATGGGGAATACATGTAAATCCATGGCTGATTCATGTCAATGTATGACAAAAACCACTACAATATTGTAAAGTAATTAGCCTCCAACTAATAAAAATAAATGAAAAAAAAAGTTGTCATTTTAGACATATCTTGATGTAAAAGAAAGCAAATAATAGCTAATATTTACTCATCACTTAGTATTTATTTCAGGTTCCAACTGCTTTACTTGTATCACTGGGATCACATTGATCCTCACAATGACCCCATCTTGTAGGCATCATCAGCACATCTCAGACTTCAATGTGCATATGAATCTCCTGGGGATTTTGTTAAAGTCCAGATGGTACATTGAGAATGTGCTGGAAGAGTGGACATGATGTCTAGGGTGACAGAGACATTCACTTGCTTATTCAATCAGTGACATATAGAGATAAGAGCATTCATTTTAACACACCCACAACGGGTTAAGTTCTTTGCTGCCCACTTTTGCATATTATCTCTTTTTCTCCAATCAATTTTACAGATCACAGCTACTGTCCCTATTTTGCTTATGATGAAACTTAAACTGTGAGTCAATTTATGGTCTAAGGTCACTGAGCTAGTAAGGATGAGAACTGGAATGCAAATTACATCTCTCCAGCTCCAGAAACCCCTATCTTATCATTGTATCTCATTACTTCTATTTCTCAATATGTCCATGATAATCTTAGATGACTTAAAAATAGCCCTTTAATTTCAGTGCCCTCAGCATATGAGTATATAGGGAAAGATATAATCCTTCTCTATTACCTCCACCCCATTCTGATGGACTGGGAGTGCAGCCATATGGGAGAAGAGATAATCAATATTTTACCAAATGCAAGTAATGTGCTTGAACTTGCTTCACAGAAGTCAATTTCAGGTTTCATTATCTGGAAATAACATATAGGAATGGAAATATTAATAAGCTACAGGGCTGGCAATGCCTGATGGATAAAGATAATCTGTTTCAACAGGTATCCATCAGCATTGGAGCTCTGGACAACACTCCATTCCCTGCAATAAGTCCCTGCAGAGTTCCTGGGGAGAAGAAAAAAAGCATCATCTGAACTATGAGTCAAGCTACCACTTTGAGGGTCATTGGAAGCCTCCCAGAGCAATGTGGTAAGGAACAGTCACTACATGAAAAAGATATTTTATTTTAAGAGAGGTCAAGAAACACCTGGAGTAACAGGCAAATTTGGCCTTGGAGTACGGAATGAAGTATGGCAAAGGCTTATAGAATTTTGCCAAGAGAATGCACTGGTCATAGCAAACACCCTCTTCCAACAGCACAAGAGAAGACTCTACACATGGACATCACCAGATGGTCAATACCGAAATCAGATTGATTATATTCTTTGCAGCCAAAGATGGAGAAGCTCTATACAGTCAGGAAAAACAAGACTGGGAGCTGACTGTGGCTCAGATCATGAACTCCTTATTGCCAAGTTCAGACTGAAATTGAAAAAAGTAGGGAAAACCACTAGACCATTCAGGTATGACCTAAATCAAATCCTTTATGATTATACAGTGGAGGTGAGAAATAGATTTAAGGGACTAGATCTGATAGACACAATGCCTGATGAACTATGGACAGAGGTTTGTGACATTGTACAGGAGACAGGGATCAAGACCATTCCCAAGAAAAAGAAAAGCAAAAAAAGGAAAATGGCTGTCTGAGGAGGCCTTACAAATAGCTGTGAAATGAAGAGTAGCAAAAAGCAAAGGAGAAAAGGAAAGACATATATATTTTTTGCCTTCAGATAGCCATTTGAAGGCAGAGTTCCAAAGAATAGCCAGGAGAGATAAGAAAGCCTTCCTCAGTGATCAGTGCAAAGAAATAGAGGAAAACAATAGAATGGGAAAGACTAGAGATCTCTTCAAGAAAATTAGAGATACCAAGGGAATATTTCATGCAAAGATGGGCTCAATAAAGGACAGAAATGGTATGGACGTAACAGAAGCAGAAGATATCAAGAAGAGGTGGTAAGAATACGCAGAAGAACTATGAAAAAAAGATCTTCACAACCCAGATAATCATGATGGTGTGGTCACTCACCTGGAACCAGACATCCTGGAATGTGAAGTCAAGTGGGCCATAGGAAGCATTACTATGAACAAAGCTAGAGGAGGTGATGGAATTCCAGTTGAGCTATTTCAAATCCTGAAAGATGATGCTGTGAAAGTGCTTCACTCAACATGCCAGCAAATTTGGAAAAATCAGCAGTGGCCACAGGACTGGAAAAGGTGTTTTCATTCCAATCCCAAAGAAAGGCAATCCCAAATAATGCTGAAACTATCGCACAATTGCACTCATCTCACACATTAGTAAAGTAATGCTCAAAATTCTCCAAGCCAGGCTTCAACAATACATGAACCATGACCTTCCAGATGTTGAAGCTGGATTTAGAAAAGGCCAAGGAACTAGAGATTAAATTGCCAACATCTGTTGGATCATAGAAAAAGCAAGAGAGTTCCAGAAAAACATCTATTTCTGCTTCATAGACTATACCAAAGTCTTTGACTGTGTGGATCACCACAAACTATGGAAAATTCTTAAAGAGATGGGAATACCAGACCACCTGACCTGCATCTTGAGAAATCTGTATGCAAGTCAGGAAGCAACAGTTAGTACTGGACATGAAACAACAAACTGGTTCCAAATCAGGAAAGGAGTACATCAAGGCTGTATATTGTCACCCTGCTTATTTAACTTATATGCAGACTACATCATGAGAAACGCTGGGCTGGATGAAGCACAAGCTGGAATCAAGATTGCAGGGAGAAATATCGATAACCTCAGATGTGCAGATGACACCATCTGTATGGCAGAAAGTGAAGAAGAACTAAAGAACCTCTCGATGAAAGTGAAAGAGGAGAGTGAAAAAGTTGGCTTAAAGCTCAATGTTCAGAAAACTAAGATCATGGCATCCGGTCCCATCACTTCATGGCAAACAGATGGGGAAACAATGGAAACAGTGACAGACTTTACTTTTTTGGGCTCCAAAATCACTGCAGATGGTGACTGCAGCCATGAAATTAAAAGATGCTTGCTCCTTGGAAGAAAAGTTATGACCAAACTAGACAGTATATTAAAAAGCAGAGACATTACATTGCCAACAAAGGTCCGTCTAGTCAAAACTATGGTTTTTCCAATAGCCACTAGGATGTGAGAGTTGGACTACAAAGAAAGCTGAGCGCAGAAGAATTGATGCTTTTGAACTATGGTGTTGGAGAAGACTCTTGAGAGTCCCTCAGACTGCAAGGAGATTCAACCGGTCCATCCTAAAGGAAATCAGTCCTGAATATTCATTGAAAGGACTGATGCTGAAGCTGAAACTCCATACTTTGGCCACCTGATGCAAAGAACTGACTCATTGGAAAAGACCCTGATGCTGGGAAAGATTTGAGGCAAAAGGAGAAGGGGGTGACAGAGGACAAGTTGGCTGGATGGCATCACCGACTTGATGGACATGACTTTGAGTAAGCCCCAGGAGTTGGTGATGGACAGGGAGGCCTGTTGTGCTGCAGTCCATGGGGTCACAAAGAGTCAGACATGATTAAGCAACTGGACTGAGCTAAACTAATCTTAAGCGAACTTATTGTTGTCATTTTCCCTTGTCCATGAAATCTAGTAAGGAAGAGTCATGTGAGAAAGGAAATACTTAAGGGAGGTTATGGGAGGTTAGAGACAAACCCCTCTGGTTTCTATTTAAGCTACGATTCAGCTGTGATTAACTAATGCTTCCTATATTAACAGATGTTTCAAGAAGTATTTTAGGTACTTTGTTTCATATTATCATCATAAGACCTTTAGTTAGTTAGTTCAGTCGCTCAGTCGTGTCCGACTCTTTGCGACCCCATGAATCGCGGCACGCCAGGCCTCCCTGTTCATCACAAACTCCTTTACATAAGACCTTTATGGGTATGAATTAACCTCCTCAATAAAGGGATGGGCTCAGTACCTCTCTTGAAATCACACCATGAGCCCAGAATTCAGTTGTTACTGAAGTCACCCTGTCTCAAGGATCTAGAGCATGGTCCACTGCTCCTAAACTGCCTCCTGTGTAACGTCTAGGAGAGATGAGGTTAAAAGCTCACTCACTATCAATGCCATGCATCAAAATCATGTTCCTTTTCATATGATATTTTCAAAATCAAGGAAACATAGAAACAAACATCTTTAACACTTTAAGTCTGGCATAATCTTTACAGACAGAAGAATTTATGCGGACAAGACAATCCATTTCACATAGCTGAATAAATTATTTAACCAATCCTATGGTAAGAGAGTGGCTTTTGTTTAGTTTTTGTTGGAGTATCATTGCTTTACAATGTTGTGTTAGTTATTTCCATACAGCAAAATGAATCAGGTATATGTATACATATAGTCCCTCTTTTTTGGATTCCTTTCCCATTTAGGCCACCACAGAGCTCTGAATAGAATTCCCTGTGCTATACAGTCAGTTCTCATTAGTTATCTATTTATACATAGTGCCAATAATATATACATGTCAATGTATAAATTTCCCAATTTATCCTACTCCTCTTCCCTCCTTGGTGTGCATCTTTTTTCTTTATGTCTGTGCCTCTATTTGTGTTTTGCAAATAAGATTATCCATACTATTTTTTTAGATTCTACATATATGCATTAATATACAATATTTGTTTTTCTCTTTAGGACTTACTTCACAGGCCTGGCGTGCTACGGTTCATGGGGTCGCAAAGAGTCGGACACGACTGAGCGACTGAACTGAACTGAACTGAATTCAGTCTGTATGGAAGCCACTAGGTCCATCCATGCAAGAGAATGACTTTTAAGAGCCAGTAGGGAACTGCTTAAAAATACCCTTTTCAATGAAACGACAATGAAAGTTCTTTTCATCGTATTGCCAAGCCTCTCTGTTCCCTTCAGGAAACCATCTGTGCTAGCTGCTAACTCGCCACAGCAGAGCCTGCTCAAGCAAAGATTTTAAGTGAGAAGAAGACCAAGTGCCTTAGAAAGTGTGGCAGTCTTAATCAGAGAAAATCTCTTTGTTGAATAATCGCAAGTCATCTGATTAAGTGCTCTCTCCCCATGACACTAACATTTTCAAGTTGAGGTTCAGGGCTGAGTTGTCTCAACACTAATTTATTGGAAAACAGACTGTGATTAGAGCTAAAAAGTCATAGGAGGATAAGACAGAAGAGCTAGTGGCTAAACTGGTTTCCTGCAGAAAGGAATCTTTCTCTAGGAACTAGCTATGATGCCCAGAGAGTTGTATTTCTGATCTTTTCACATAGGAAATTTAAGAGAACAGCAGATGGGGGAATCAACTGCATAGCTTCCAGTAGACTTGGCCATGGCTCTCAATGCTGAGGTTGTCTAACCACATAGAGGACATTCCCTCCAAGCATGATTTTTTTCTTTCCCTCCCATGTAAAGCTAAATACTGGAGTCACTAGATGAGAGCTTTGCTCAGTAACCATACTAGACATTCCAGTCATTCATCAAATGGTTAAAAAAAAATAAGACTTGATTGATTGATTGATTTTATTAAGGCTTTACATATTTAGACACAGTTTAGGTTCACAGCAAAACTGACAGGAAAGTACAGAGATGTCCCATATACCTTTTCCCTCACACACAAATAGCATTCCACACTATCAAACTAACCCACCAGAGTAGGACATTTGTTAACACTGATGAACCCCCACTGACACATTGTAATCACCTAAAATCCATGATTCACATTGCAATTCACTTTTGGTATTGTATATTTTATGGGTTTAGACAAATGTGTAATAACATATATCATACTCATCATTATGGTACCATGCAAAGTACTTTCAATGCCATAAAAATCTTCTTTGTTTATTTATCCCTCCTTGCCCAACTCTTGACAACTTTTACTGTCTCCATAATCTTAACTTTTCCAGAATATCATGTGGTTGGAATCATTCTCTCATTTAGTACTATGCATTTGAAATTCCTTCATGACTCTCCATGACTTGGTAAGTCATCCCTTTTAGCACTGAATAATATGCGGTTGTCTGGATGCACCAGAGTTTATTTAACCAGTCACCTACCAAAGTAAATCTTGGTTGCTTCCAAATTTTGGCAATTATGAATAAGGCTGCCACAAACATCCATGGGCAGGTTTTTTGTATGTATATAAGTTTTTAATTCCTTTGTGTAAATATTTAATACCAAGCAGTGCAATTACTGATAAAAGTATGCTTAATTTTGTAAGAAACTGCTAAAGTTTCTTCCAAAGTAACTATACCATTTTGCATCCCAACCAGTAATGGATGAGAGTTCCTGTTGCTCCACATTCTTGCCAGAATTTGATGTCAGTGTTCTGAATTTGGGTGGCTCAGATGGTAAAGGTTCTGCCTGCAGTGTAGGAGACCCATGTTTGATCCCTGGGTCAGGAAGTTCCCCTGGAGAAGGGAACGGCAGCCCACTCCAGTGATCTTGCCTGGAGAATTCCATGAACAGAGAAGTCTGGCAGTTTACAGTCCATGGGATAGCTAAGAGTCAGATGCGACTGAGCAACTTTCACTTCAATTCACTTCAATAGTTGTTTAGTGATATTTCATTGCTATTTCAATTTGCATTTCCCCAGTGTGGCACTGATGTGAAGCATCTTTTCATATATTATTTTCCAGCTGTATATTTTTTGATGCTGTATCTGTTAAGGTCTTTGACTGTTTTTCTTAAATCAGGTTTCCATTTTATTATTGAGTTTTAAAATTTCTTTGCATATTTTGAGTGACAGTCCTTTTTGAGGTGTCTCTTTTGCATATTATTTCTCCCTATGTGTGGCTTGTCCTCATTCTCTTGACATTGTTTCTTGTTGAGTAGAAGTTTTTTTTTTTTTAAATTTTAATAAAGTCCAGATTATTCATCATTTCTTTCATGGTTCATACCTTTGTAGGTATATCTAAAATATTACTGCCAAGCTCTAAGCCCAAGGTCATCTAGGATCTTTTCTGTGCTATCTTTTGGGATTTTTATTGTTTTATATTTTATTTTTAGGTCTATGATACATTTTATGTGTATTTTTGTGAAGGACATAAGGTCTGTGTGTAGATTATATATATGTGTGTGTGTATATATATATATATATATATATTTTTTTTTTTTGGCATGTGGTATTCAATTGTTCAAGCACCATTTGTTGAGAACACTATATTTGTTCCACTGAATTGCGTGTGTTCCTTTACCACAGATTTGTTGGCTATGTATTTATATGGATCTATATTTCTGGGCTCTCCATTCCTTTCCATTAATCTACCTATTTCTTTTGCTAACACCACACTATCTTGGTTATTGCCACTTTATAGGAAGACTTGAAGTCAGCTAGTGTCAATCCGTCAAATTTGTTCTTCTCTTTCAGCATTGTGTATGTTATTCTGGGTCCTTTTGCCTTTCTCTATAGATTTACAGTAATCTTTGTTGACACACAGAAAGTATCTTTCTAGAATTTTGATTGGAGCCATATTGCATCTATAGATTATGTTGGAAAGAACTGGCATGTTGATGATATTGAGCCTTCTCATTCGTTAACATGGAATGTTTCTCCATTTATTTAGTTCTTCTTTGATTTTATTCATTAGCATTTTGTAATTTCCCCTTCATGTAGCTCTTGTACATATTTTTGTTAGAATTATACTAAAGTAGTTCATATTTTTGTGTACTGTTTATGATATTGTGTTTTAAATGTCAAATTCCACTTGTTAATTGCCAGTAAGTAGGAGAGTGATTGACTTTTTATATTAACTTTTTATTCTACAAACTTGATATAATTGATAGTTCCTATAGTTTTTTTGTCAGTTCTTTCAAATGTTTTACACAGATGATCATGCCATCTGTGGGGAAAAAAAATTTATTTTGTCCTTCCCAAACTGTATAGTTTTTATTTCTTTTTTTGTTTCATTGTATTAGATAAACTTCCAGAATGAGGTTGAAAAGGGGTGGTAAGAAGGGATATCCTTTCCTTTAATTTGAGCTCGGTAGGAAAATTTCAAGCTTGATTTTGTTATAGGGTTTTTGTAAATATTCTTTATCAAGTTGAGGAAGTTCCCCTCTATTCCTAGTTTACTGTGGGTTTTTGTTATTAATGCAGACTGGATTTTTCCAATTGCTTTTCTTGCATTAATAATATGATTATAAGATTTTTCAGCCTATTGATGTTATAGATTATCAGCAGTCTTTAAAATTCATCTTCCAATTAGACCTTACTTCACTGACACAGAAATAATTTGAATATGCCAACATTATCATGCTATTTCTCTATGTATTATTCACCAATAACCTCCCATCTCCCACAAAATAAAAATCTAAAAATGACTGGCTTGGCAAAGAAGGTCCTTTAGAATCTGACTTTTGCCTGGGTGTTCAGACTCACATCCAGCTTTTTTTTCCCCCCTATATTTATAGTTTGTATTTCAAGTGATCTTAACTCTTTATAGTTCACTGAATTCCTGAGCTGGAAATGCTTCTCCAGGCTTATTTACTGGAAAATGTCTATATAATCTTCAAATCTCAGCTTAAATATATCCCTTTCCTCATACTTTCTTTGACGCCCCTAAGAGATTTGAGTTCTCATTTCCAGTGTGCTGATAGAAATATTATTAACTTATCATACTGCACCATAAATACATGTTTTTGTTTTCAGTTTCTCCTAGTGCAGGGTCCCCAGCCTGCAAGATATAATGCCCAATGATCTGAAATAGAGTTGATATAACACATCACAATAGATGTAACATTCTTGAATCATCTTGAAACCACCCCACCCAAGTCCATGGAAAAACTGTCTTCCACAAAACTAGTTCTTGGTGCCAAAAAGATTGGGACTGCTGCCTTAGTGTACTGAAAAATTATTTGATAGCAGAGATCCTGTCTTTTGTGTTTTGGTACAGATATACAAAGGATTTTAGTGCCTAGTGTAGAACCTAAATCAGAGGAGGTTTGTCATTTATACATAAATGAATGAAAGAAAAAATTTCATATCTGTGGATTCCATCACCCATATATATCTCCATTAAACCATGAGGTTTATTTTACATATGAAATTTCTCACTGGGTTCTCTTATGTTTGAACAGCAGTAGCAAGAAGAGGATACAGACATTTCCAGAAGGATCCTGGTAAAAAATATTTGCCTTTACCTTACTCTTTTTAGCCATTGAACAGAATATCAAATGGAGCTAGAGAGTAACAAGGTTCAGAGGTATAAAAAAAAGCTCATAATTAGAGCAATATGAGTAACTGATGCTATTTCTCCAGCTCATGTTGGAACAGAACAAAACTTCTCTGGATGTTAAGGCTACTTCATGTTTCCATCTTATTTCAGCCTTATTCTTTCCCTTTTCTGTTATCCTTTCACCAAATCCAATATGCTAGATGGAACAAACTATGGGACAAAACCATTTTCTTCCTCTTGCTGAACCTCCTTGCTCATCTGAGAGAAAGCTTAGCCTGGACCATGCAGTCAGGCAGCTGTTGGCCCGAGGCACACACAGAAAAGGCCCTTGGACTATAGTTAATGTGGAAAAGTTTGATTAAGAAGAAAGGATGTTTTAAGTGGAAACAGTTAATGAGTTGGAGTCTGGGATTGGATGTAAATGATCATTATCGTCTATATTAATCACAAATACTATTAGGCTAGAAATCATAGACTATATCTATTTCATCAAGAGTTAATGTGTCACTTGTTAGTTCAGCAGCTATTAAGTATCACATGCAAAGTACAGGCTGAATGTAAAAACTGAGGCTAATTCATGTCAATGTATGGCAAAAACCACTACAATATTGTAAAGTAATTCAGTTCAGTTCAGTTCAGTCGCTCAGTCCCGTCCGACTCTTTGTCAGATGGATTGTAGCACACCAGGCCTCCCAGTCAATCAACAACCCCCAGTGTTTACTCAAACTCGTGTCCATTCAGTCGGTGATGCCGTCCAACTATCTCATCCTCTGTCGTCCCCTTCTCCTCCTGCCCTCAATCTTTCCCAGCATCAGGGTCTTTTCAAATGAGTCAGCTCTTCGCATCAGGTGGTCAAAGTATTAGAGTTTCAGCTTCGTTATCAGTCTTTCCAATGAACACCCAGGGCTGATCTCCTTTAGGATGGACTGGGTGGATCTCCTTGCTGTCTAAGGGACTCTCAAGAGTCTTCTCCAACACCACAGTTCAAAAGCATCAATTCTTTGGCGCTCAACTTTCTTTATAGTCCAACTCTCACATCCATACATGACCACTGGAAAAACCATAGCCTTGACTAGACAGACTTTTGTTGGCAAAGTTATGTCTCTGCTTTTTAATATGCTATCTAGGTTGGTCATAACTTGCCTTCTGAGGAGTAAGCATCTTTTAATTTCATGGCTGCAATCACCATCTGCAGTGATTTTGGAGCCCCCAAAAATAAAGGCCAACACTGTTTCCACTGTTCTCCCATCTATTTCCCATAAAGTGATGGGACCAGATGCCATGATCTTAGTTTTCTGAATGTTGAGCTTTAAGCCAACTTTTCACTTTCCTCTTTCACTTTCATCAAGAGGCTTTTTAGTTCCTTTTCATTTTCTGCCATAAGTGTGGTGTCATCTGCATATCTGAGGTTATTGGTGTTTCTCCCGGCAATCTTGATTCCAGCTTGTGCTTCTTCCAGCCCAGGTTTTCTCATGATGTACTCTGTATATAAGTTAAATAAGCAGGGTGACAATATACAGCCTTGACGTATTCATTTTCCTATTTGGAACCAGTCTGTTGTTCCATGTCCAGTTCTAACTGTTGCTTCCTGACCTACATACAGGTTTCTCAAGAGGCAGGTCAGGTGGTCTGGTATTCCCATCTCTTTCAGAATTTTCCACAGTTTATTGTGACCCACACAGTCAAAGGTTTTAGTATAGTCAATAAAGCAGAAGTAAATGTTTTTCTGGAACTCTCTTGCTTTTTCTATGATCCAACGGATGTTGGCAATTTGATTTCTGGTTCCTCTGCCTTTTATAAAACCAGCTTGAACATCTGGAAGTTCATGCTTCACATATTGCTAAAGCCTGGCTTGGGGAATTTTGAGCATTACTTTACTAGCATGTGAGATGAATGCAATTGTGTGATAATTTGAGCATTCTTTGGGACTGCCTTTCATTGGGACTGGAATGAAAACTGACCTTTTCCAGTCCTGTGGCCACTGCTAAGTTTTCCAAATTTGCTGGCCTATTGAGTGCAGCACTTTCACAGCATCATCTTTCAGGATTTGAAATAACTCAACTGGAATTCCATCACCTCCACTAGCTTTGTTCATAGTGATGTTTCCTAAGGCCTACTTGACTTCACATTCCAGGATGTCTGGCTCTAGGTGAGTGATCACACCATTGTGATTACATGGGTCGTGAAGATCTTTTTTTTTTACAGTTCTGTGTATTCTTGCCACCTCTTCTTGCTATCTTCTGCTTCTGTTAGGTCCACACCACTTCTGTCCTTTTTTGAGCCCATCTTTGCATGAAATGTTCCCTTTGTATCTCTAATTTTCTTGAAGAGATCTCTAGTCTTTCCCATTCTATTGTTTTCCTCTATTTCTTTGCATTGATCACTGAGGAAGGCTTTCTTATCTCTCCTTGCTATTCTTTGGAATTTTGCATTCAAAAGGGAATATCTTTCCTTAGTTAGCCTTCAATTAAAATAAATAATTTAATGAAGGAAAAACAGTAAGTGCTAAGAGTTTGTAGCTTCTGGCAGCTGCACAGCAGCTTGTGTGAGACAGATCAGAGGGTAGGAGCTGAAATGAAATGAATTGACAGATCAAAGTATCTCAGAGAAATATCAAGAAACTAATGACTATTATGAAGTTATATGTCCAAAAACTGTCACTAAGATCTTACAATGATTAGATAAATTATTTCAAAAGATGTTTGCTGTTTATTGGTGTATCTACATTTCCCTTTGTCCTCACTCCAGAAATTCCATCAGTCACTGATTTTTATCTACATAAAAGGATTTCCTTCCTGCAGACTGCCACTCTGTCAGTAGATGAATATTAAATGGAATAAAATTAAGTAAAAGAGGGAGAAGTGAAATGCAGGCCACATAGGTAATTCAATTACCTCAAATTCAAGTCTCAGCTTTGTTTTCCTCAAAGAAAGAAGAAATATGAGGATCTTGGCAGGACCTGCCAACAAAGTGATATGATTGATTTTTTAATATGTGAGCATACAAATTTTAGAATTAAAAAAACAGCATTTATTACTGCAACAACTGAAATTTTCAAAGCACTCAACTATTTGTTTTATGCTCAGTTTCATAAAATCTCTCCCTATGTTTATTTGCCTCAGCCTCTCCCCACAGGAAGCTCACAGCTCCACAGAAGAATTATCTCCGGGTATAAATTCCTGTGTGGAGGCAGATAACATAGACGCCATGATAGTTCTAAAGTACAGAGTAAATGCTCTAAAGACTTACAGGAACAGAAGATGATTAGCACATTGTGATAGGCTGAATCGTGTCCCCCTCAAATTTACATGTTGAAGTGCTAACACCCAGTACCTCAAAATGTGACCTTATTTAGAAATAAGATGGCTGCATGTGTAATTTGTGAAGATGAGTTCGTCAGTGTGGACCCTAATCCGATATCGTGCTCAGTTGCTAGGTCGTGTCCAACTGTTTGTGACCCCATGGACTGTAGCCCATCAGGTTCCTCTGAGAGATGGTGCCTTAGTGCTCAGGTCCCAGAATAAAATTTACCGGTATGTCTGAAGGTGACTTCAGAGTTTGAAGAAAGAAAAATCATCTTTTTCAGTGAGAGTGGGAGAACAGAGTCAAATAGAATAATCCAGACTTTCTCAGGTTTTCCCTGGTGGCTCAGCCAGTAAAGAATTTGCCTGCAATGCAAGAGACTGGGGTTCGATGCCTGGGCTGGGAAGATCCCCTGGAGGAGAAAATGGCTATCTACTCCAGTATATTCTTGCCAGGAGAATTCCATGGACAGAGGAGCCTGGTGGACTACAGTCCATGTGGTCGCAAAGAGTCGGACACAAATGAGTGACTAAACATATTTTCAGGCTTTCTCAACCTTGATAATAAAATTGACATTTGGACTGGATAATTTTTTGCATTTTTTGCAAAAAAAAAAAAATATTTTCAATTCTTTGCATTACAGTATGACCAAAACCCACCAGATGTCAGTAACTTTAGTGACAACAATCAAAAATGCCCACTGACGGGAATGTGGACTTTAGGGGTGAAACTGCCCCAAACTGAGAATAGCTCAAATAAGAATACTGAGACAAGCAGCAAAACAGAAGGCAGAGAACTGAAGAATATTTGAGCCAGAGGATCAGGGAGAAGTGGAAAGATAGAAGAGAGGTGCGGCTGGGTGGGCAGAGACCTGCCAGTGCCTCTGGGCCTTGATCAGGTCTTTTACTTGAGTCTACTTTCTTCTCAATCCACTCAAGCACTGTCTGAGCTTCAAAGTCCAGATTATCGTCACCTCCTTTGAGAAACTGTCCCTAATCACAGGATATCTCAGAGCTCTTCCTCTCCCCCTTCTGAGTTCTACCAGCCTGGAGATTATCTGCCCCTCCCTTAGACACTCAACAAAGTGGTCATCTCTGGTTATTTTTCAATTGTCTACACATGAAGCTTCCTCCTCAGACATGTGGTCACTCCGGGAAGTACGGTGGGGTCAAGTTTTGGCATTGCCTACAGAGTCCTGCACATCAAGGAAGGCTCAGATACCCGAAAGGAAGAAATGAATAAAGTGTTCAATCATGCTGATTGGTTAAACTTTCTGATCTACAGGGAGCTCTGTTCAGAGCCACTTCCTTCTGGATTGTGTTATGCTGCCTTTCAGAGGAGATGACAACCAGGGTCTGGGTGGAATTGCCCAACAGATGTTCTCTGAAAATCCACAATGAGACAGTCAGATGCAAGTGACCTAGATGCCTTCTTTATCCCATCAATAATGCAGATGGCAGTTTTTGTGCTTCTAGCATAGCTGAGGACTAGAACATTCTTATGACATTCTGTATCTGTGAGACCTGGCAAAGAAGATGCCTGGGATCCAGGAGTTTCCTCCATTGGTGCCTTGTCCACACAGCTCCTTGGTTACGGTTATGTACCATTGACAATGCTCTGTTCCAAGCAGATACACAAGTCCCCACACATCTGGGAACATTCGGGACTACAGAAGAAGCTTAGCAGCTGTTTGGTATCAAGATTTTCTCTGCATCTGTAGCATTTCCCTGAAGTAACTAACACCTCCACCCACAGGAAGGACTCCTAGATGCCAAAATAGTTAGTGAACCAGACACCAGCAGGTATTACCATTTAGCCCTAAGCAGTGAACATTCTTCACATTTTATATAAAAGGCTCATCACTGTTTGGTCCTCAGGCTATCCCGTTACCCCACTGCTCCACACCCTGCTTTGATCTTTACTGATTACAGCCTCCCCAGCAGATACGTGCTGTTCCTTTCCCTGATTGCTTCTCTGGAAAACATTGACTCACTCTTTGAGACATACCCTTGAAAGTTATTTCCCCACTGAAATTGTCTTTGAACTTCATAAACAGAGTAGACTCCCTTGTCCTGGGCCACCTCTGTCCCCTCACCTGTCTTCACTCTGTGATCATTTCATCCTATTTTAATTGCTTTCTGTCCTGTGTGTCTTTCTTAACATTCCTGCATGCATGCATGCATGCTAGGTCGCTTAAGCCCATGTCCAGCTCTTTGTGAACCCACGGACTATAGCCCACCAGCCTCCTCTGTCCATGAGATTCTCCAGGCGAGAATACTGGTGGAGTGGGCTGCCATGCCCTCCTCCAGGGGACCTTCCTGACCCGGGGATCGAATCCGCATCTCTTACATCTCTTACATTGGCAGGTGGGTTCTTTACTAGTAGTTGCCACCTGGTAAGCCCTCCATTCCTGCACTCTGAACCAAAGAGCATCACCTTTCTTAACTCTGTAAACTTGCAGATGCACATCTGGTTGTACTAGGCTTGGTTCTATAATAGCTTTGTTTTCTGTCTTTAGTAGTGATCTATCACTTGAGAAAACATTCCACATCTTCTCAGGCAAAGTACTGGGAAAAATTGACTGACATTAACTTAAGGATTTTATCGTTTCTCATTTCTCCAACTTTCATGGCGTCAGTAAAACTACCCAATGCAATTTTTAGATACATAATGTTTACCCTGAAATGATGGATTAACATTCATTTGACTAAAGTGTGTACTGTCTCAATTATATCAAAATTATTCATTAAAACTGGTATATGGCATATCAATCTTTTCTCAGAAATAGAATGCCTTACTACATAATGAGGGGACAAAAATTCTCATTTAAAAGGAATGCATTTAAGTTTCACAATCTACCTCTAAATATTCAACAATTTGGCCATCTAGACAGCAGTGTTTATACCCAACTGAAATTTAATCATTTCTTTCAAAAGTGCATTTTTTTCTGATCATAAAAATTTCATTTGATTGATAGTTTGTCATAATAATAATTGTTAACTTCTATTGAGCAATCTTTAATATTCTCACAAATTGCTTTATTTAATCCGCATAGCAACACATTAAGGTAGGTTATCCTTAATATTTGGGCTTCCCAGTGGGGAAAGATTCTACCTGTCAATACAAAAGATGCAGGAGACTCGGATTCATTCCCTGAGTCAGGAAGATCTCCTGGAGGAGGAAATGGCAACCCACTCCAATATTCTTACCTGGAAAATCCCATGGACAAAGGAGCCGGGTGGACTACAGGCCATGGAAAGAGTCAGACATGACTGAGCAATGCACATCCTTAATCTTACAAATAAAGAATTGGCAGCTCATTCACATAGCTGACTTATCCAAGGTCACACAGCTGGGAGGTTGCAGCTGGGATTTGAATCCATCAGTCTTTCTCCAGGAGGCTGACTTCTACCCTCACTCCTGCATTGCATTTGCACTGCTTCATTTGCAGCCCAAGACTTCTGCAGTCCAGCTACTAGTGATATTGCATACTTCAATGTGCCTGACCCTGGTCTGTTTGCATTGCATTTTTGGCACACATACTAGATGAGTCTAGCAACTCATGTGTTTGTTTCTCATATTACACATAGGTAATCTGTGTCTCAGCAATGCAAAGTAACTTGCCTGAATTTAAAGCTAAAAAGTAGCAAAGCTGGGACATCAAAGCCAGGCACTGTTAGTATTAGTGTAGTGCCTAACCCACCCCACTATAAGACACTAGAAGAATTAGGAAATCGTGCATAAAGCATATACACATATAGACACATACTAGTTTTACCCAATTTTGAGATTTTAAAAGTAATGTGAAAAAGAATGGTAAGAATTTGTTACTCTTGTTTAACCCCCTAGGCTGGATTTAAACATATGTTAAAAAATTAACATCAACTCTAAAAATTGTCCCCTTCTTCCCAAGGATAGGGGAATTTTTTATTTGCTGGATTAATTGATACTGTTAAAAATTTCTTTTAAATGTGCTATTAACATATTTCTTATGTGTGATGAAAAGGAATCAATTCTTTGTAACTTAAATATTAAAAAAATGATATAATTTTCTATGCAGGTTAGATATGCTCATTCTCAAGGTCATTCAAAACTCGAGTTGCTCACAGAACAAGCAGAATGCTTGCTCAGATTTACTCTTAGACTTACAGAGTCTGTGTTTGCTGGTGAAGAACACAGCCTGCATACAAATGACTTCACCTCTGCAGTACAGAATTTAAATCAGCTGAGCAAGAAGCAACTAGTCCCCCAAATACATGTTAATCTGCTTCCAGAACAAACCCACAGACTGACTAAATATTTTGCTTCTATCAGAATTTCACCATATCAAACATAAGTTCAAATGAAAGCCCTGCTAAAAGTAATTGATTTTGTAGATTTTATTATAAGGAGCTCTGTTCTGTTCATCTAAGTTACTCCTTCATTGAAGAATAATTTAAAACAAAATGAATATACTTAAAGTGTTCAGTCTGAAACATTTTGACATAAACATACATCCACGAAACCATCATCACAATCAAAATGATAAACACATCTGTCATCTCTCAAAGTTTCCTCGAGATCTTTGATAATCACTCTCCTCTTTGCCCCTTTCTTCATGGTGAGTCACTGACCCTATTTCTGTCAGATGTAGTTTGAATTTTTCTAAAGTTTTCTATAAATGGAATCAAATAATATGTATTATTTTGTCTGAATTCTTTCACTTTTCATAATTGTGTCTCAGATGAATTGCAACATTAGTGTTGTCTCACGAATATCTGGTTTATTTATTTTTATTTCTGAATAGTATTTCATTATATGGGTGTACCACAATTTATTTAGGCATTCGTGTTCTGATGGACATTTGAGTTATTTCCAGTTTTTGCTTTGTTTCTTTAGCAGTGAAATTTATAACAACATCCTTAATATTAGAGACATTTATATAATATGAGACAGTTACAAAAATAGAAATGGTAAAGTTCATGCACAATAGTTTTTAACTTTATATTTTATATTGGAGTATAGCCAATTAACAATGTTGTGATGGTTTCAGGTACAGTGAAGGAACTCAGCCATACACATGCATGTATCCAGTTTTGCCTTTTACGAATAAAGCTGATATGAATATCTGTGCATAAGTTTTTATATAGATATGCACTTACTTTTCTCTTGGGTAATTATGGAAAATAGGAGTGGCTGGATCATATGTTAGGAAAACGTGTAACTTTTCTTTAAATAAGCTGCCAGAATGTTTACTGGAGAAGCTGTACCATTTTAGATTTCCACCAGCAGGATATGAGAATTCCTGTTATTCCACATCCTGCTCACACTTGGTAGGGTCTATCTTCACTTTGGGCTCTTCTATTAGAAATGCAGTCATATCCTGTTCTTTTAATCTGCTGCGGCTACTTACTTGTTTCAGTCGTGTGTGACGCTGTGCGACGCTACAGGCTGCAGTCTGCCAGGCTCCTCTGTCCATGGGGATTCTCCAGGCAAGAATACTGGGGTGGGTGCCACGCCCCTCCAGGGCATCTTTCTGACCCGGGGACTGAACCCAGGTCTCCCGCATTGCAGGCAGATGCTTTACCATCTGAGCCACCACGAGGACCATGCTTTTAATCTACATTCCCTAATGACTAATGCTGTCAGATAGTTTTTTGTTGTTCAGTTGCTAAGTCAAGTCTGATTGTTTGTGACCCCGTGGACTGCAGCATGCCAGGCTTCCCTGTCCTTCATTGTCTCCCAGAGTTTGCTCAAACTCATGTCCATTTATCATGTGCTTATTTTCTATTCTTATTGCTTCTTTAGTAAAGTGTCTGTCCTTTATCAGATGTACAATTTTCAAATAGGTTTGTTCACAAATTGTGTACTATCTTTTCATTCTTTTAATAATTTCCTTTGAGGAGAAGATGTTTTAATGAAGATATTTTAATGAAGTCCAATTTGTCAACTTTCCATCTCATGGATCACACTTTTGGGGAAAATATTAGCCTGACTCAAGTTTACAAATATTTTCTTTTTTTTTTCTCAGAAGTTTTATAGTTTTAGATTTTACACTTAGGTCTATGGGTCCATGATTCATTTTTGAGCTAACTTTAATATATGGTGAGAGGAATGGATTGAAGTTTTGTTTTCATTTTAACATCCAGTACCATTTATTGAAAAGATAACTAGTTCTCCCTGAATTGTCTTTGCAGCTTTGTCAAAATCATTTATCCACTTATGTATGAGACCACCGCCGGGCTCTTTATTATGTTACATTGATTAGCTTCTCTATCTTGATGCCAGTATCACACTGTCTGGTGACTGCTTCTTTAATACGACTTGAAGTCCAGTAGCATTAACTCTCTGATTTTATTTTAGATATCCAAAGATGTCTTGGCTAGTCTTTGTACTTCAATATGAATTTTACAGCCAACTTGTCAGATTCCACAAAAAGCATGCCAGAATTTTTATTGCAATTAACTTTCACTTGTCAATTTCCACAAAAAGCTTTCCAGAGTTGCAATTACTTTGAATCTATGGATAAATTTGGAAATAGTTGATATCTTAACAATACTGAATATTCTAGTCTTTATTTTCTCTTAATATTTAATATTTTCAAATGCATAGATCTCTTATATCTTTTGTCAGATATATCTGTAATTATTTCACTCAGTTTGATGCTATGGTAAATCGCATTTTGAAATTCAGTTGAATAATTTTCTAGTTTTTTTTCTGAAATTCAATCAGATTTCCCACATAGATGATGATGGAGTTTGAAAATGAAGACAGTTTGTTTTATTTCTTTCAATATAGAGGGTCTGATTGTACCCTTAGAGTCTCTAGTGTAATGTTAAATAGGAATGATGAAAAGTTGACAAACTTATCTGATTCCTGAATTTGGGGGAAAAATACTTGCTCTTTTACCCTTAAGTATAATATCCACCACAGGTTTCTCATGAAGTGAAAGTAACTCAGTTGTTTCCGACTCTTTGCAACCCCATGGGACTCTACAGTCCATGGAATTCTCTAGGCTTCTCATAGATGCCCTTTATTAGGCTGAGGATATTTCCTGATATTCTTAGTTTACTGAGAGTAGCTAACCAGAATAGATGTTGGATTTTGTCAGGTGTTTTCCTGCTTTTATTAATCTGATAAATTACATTTTTTTGGTTAAGTCAGCCCTGCATTTTTGAGGTAAATCTCACTTGATCATGATGTGTTATATGCTTTATGCTTTTTTAGATTTAAATTGCTAAAATCTCTTTTAGAGAATTTGCCTCTATGTTCACAACAGATATTGGTCTTTATTTGGACATTTCCTCAAATATTTTTGCATGGTTTGCCTCATAGAATAAATTAGGAAGCAGTTCTTCTTTTTCATCTTTCTGAAATGATTTGTGTAGAACTTATATAATACTTCTTTATGGGTGGCAGAATTCACTAGTGAAACCATCATAAAATTTCCTTTATGAAATTTTTAACTAAAAATTCAGTTTCTCAAATAAATTCAGTTTATCTATTTTTTCTTTGGTGAGTTTTATAGTTTGTGTTCTACAAGGAATTTGTCCATTTCATGTTGGCTTTCAACATATAGACATGCTGTCTTTAATAACATTCCTTTTAATATCTATACAGCTTTCCCCTGGTGGCTCAGATGGTAAAGATTCTGCCTGCAATGTGTGAGACACAGGTTTGATCCCTGGATTGGGAAGATCCCCTGGAGAAGGGCATGACAACCCACTCCAGTATTCTTGCCTGGAGAATTCCATGGACGGAGGAGCCTGATGGGCTACAGTCCATGGGGTCTCAGAGTTGGACACGACTGAGTAACTAACTCGCTCACTCTCTTAATGTCTTAATAGGCAGAATATAAAGTCTATATGATTTCACCTCTCTGATTCATAATTTTAGTAAATTGTGTCTTCTATCTTCCTTTCCTTATCAAGCTCTACAGGCTTATTAACTTCCTCAATTTTCTCAAAGATCCGATTTAAAGTGTTGATGAATGGGAAGAAATACTGAAGTATGGGAGGGATAAAAGAATAAGTAGAATTTCCATAAACAGAGTCTCATAGACTTAATTTACCTAAAATTAAACTATTATTTGCAGCAAAAAATAAAAGCACCTTTTCAAGGAGCCTTGATCTTACCAATAAGAGACAGCTGGGTATAATGGTATAGGCAATGGATTCTGGCACCAGACTGCCTGTATTTGTGTCCTGCTCCTGACTCTTATTAGCAGTTTGGTGGTGGTTTAGTCACCAAGTCTTGTCCAACTCTTGCAACCCCATGGACTGTAGCCAGCCAGAGTCCTCTTTCCATGGGATTCTCCAGGCAAGAATACTGGAGTGGGTTGTCATTTCCTTCTCCAGGGGATCTTCCCAACCCAGGAATTGAACCCAGGTCTCCTACATTGCTGGCAGATTCTTTACCAACTGAGCTATGAAGGAAGCCCTATTAGCAGTTTAAACTTGGGCAAATTATGCCTCAGTTTTCTTATCCACCAAGCATGCAGGCAATAATAATACCTATCCCATAAGACTGTTGTAATGATCAAATATGTTAGTGTAGTTAGTATGCGTGAAATGATCTGAAAACTTCTGGCACATGACAAATATTTTGTGTTAGCCTTTATGATAAGTCAAAGGATCCAGAAATGACCTATTGTATGCAAGCATTTCATATTGCAAAAAATTACAATTTTTTTCCTTTCTTTCTTTCTTCCTTCCTTCCTCTCTCTATCCCCCACCCCCACACCACTCCCCTCACCTCTTTCTCTTTCAGCCAAAAGACTAAACTGAAAGTTCAAAGACATAGCTTGGCCACAAAGGAATGTTTACTGTTTGAGCAAAACAAATTTAGATCCTACAATATACCCATGTCTCTCTTATGCACATCTCTAGGAGGTTTATGAGTGTTGTTTATAGTCAGAAATCCTTATATCTAGTGGGGCTTTCACATTGTGAAAACCTAGCTATCTCCTAGCTATCTCTCCTAGGCTCATAAAAATAGACTTAATTTCAAATACTATGTCACTTATGTTCTCTGTACTTATAAACCACCAACTTGTTCCTCACAGTCAATATTTCAAAATCCATAGTGTATTTCCAAAATTGTTTCTCCATCCAAGATAGGCATCATGATTCAAAATCCATGCTTCATTTCTTGGCTCTGACAATGTGTTTCTCTGACTAAAATCTTTTTATACAGATGAGAAAAAAATGAGACTTCCAAATGTGATATGCCCATAGGTGGATTCTTTTCCTTTCACAAGGCAAAACTTATTGGATTCAAATTTTTCATAGCACAAATGTCCTTTTATAAATCATTAGTGGAAACAAAAAGAATATCAAATAAGACAGTGGTGAAATATAAGCAGTGTTTTGGTATTTTCACAGCTGTCTGGATAATAGATGCCAGGCAAGATGAATAATAGATCTGCACTTCTGAATCCCAAGAAGCACAACACTCTAATCCTGCAAGGCCCCAGCTTATATTGTAGAAGATCATATACCTTGGATTCGGGCCCTGTTCAGCAAAAGCAGAGTTGTACAACACACCAACAAATTAGCAAAGCTTTTTTTCATGAGTTATTCTTATTGATTTGTATTTAAAGATATTCAATAAGAGTGCAAATAAATTACTCAATTGTTAGAGACCTCTCTTGACAATAACATTTGTGTTTATTGATCCCCAGGATTAAAGTGAACCATTCAATATGACCAGGAATTTGGAAATCTGAAGGGGAATACGGAAGTACTTTCACTTACTGAATAGAGGTATCCTTATTCTTGCTTGATTGTTGACACCTAAATCTATCCATACTGTCGGAGAGGAGGCCTACAGAGAATCTCCCTGAGGAAAAGAAAATAAAAACAGAAATAAGCTTATTCATACTAAAGTGTGAATGACTACACTGGTCATAACATTTCTTTATGATCTAGGGAAAGGGAAGCAGCCTCTATGAGCTTCCGTAATGCATCTACCACTGCCCTTCCCCAAATATAGCTATCATTTCCCCCTGCTTGTTCTTGAAGAAAAAGTCTATAATTTTGTTTTTACAGCTAGAAGAATATGTCTTTTCCATGTACACAATGGCTGAATTCTCTTTCTTGAAACTCAAGTCTAACAGTTGTCTTAAGGCAAATACTTTGAAGATATGGTTCTCTCCCTATTATGTGAGAAATTTTACTTCTAGATGTCACTATTTGAAGAAGTAAAGAGAGAGTAGAGATTTCTTACTGACAAGGTGAGTCCTCAGAAGTTTTTCCTCTGTAGCTGTCTCACCTTCATGCTAAGGTACTAAAACTCAAGGTCTGGTGGTATACCTTCATCATTGGCAGGTCTCCAGACAGCTTTTCATTCATTTGTTAGTGAATATATATTGATCATTGTCCTTTGCTAGGTACTAGGGTAAGCACAGATAATCAAAAATGTTATAAGGTACCCTCTCTCTTTACCAGGGGCTCACAGCCAAATAACAGATCTTATGATAAAGAAGGTAAGCACATGTGAAGTTCTGCGCTAGGTGCTAGGTGGTTGATTGTGAACATAAGAGATGACGTCCCTACTGTGCTGCCTGGAGTTTATATTCTAGCAAAAAGCTTTATAATACAAATTTTACAGTCCATTTAAAAGTATTACATTCTATGGGGGGAAAATTAGAAAGAGGAATAGGAGAAATCAGAGAAGCACAAACTTAAGGACTGGGAAGAATCTCATTGAGCTGATGACATTAGAGCAAATATCTAAAGGGAGAGCAAGCTAAGGGGATCTGCAGGAGAAAAGGGCTCTGGGAACAGGAAACAATGAGTGTAAAGGCTCTGATGCAGAAGCATGGTTAGCGCATTTAATGAGTAACAAGGAAGTTGCAGTTGGATCAGAGTGAGCAAAGGAAGAGAACAGATCATATATAGCTTTCAGTCTTTTTTTTTTTTCATTTATTTTTATTAGTTGAAGGCTAATTACTTCACAACATTGCAGTAGATTTTGTCATACACTGACATGAATCAGCCATGGATTTACATGTATTCCCCATTCCAATCCCCCCTCCCACCTCCCTCTCCACCCTATTCCTCTGGGTCTTCCCAGTGCACCAGCCCCGAGCACTAGCCTCATGCATCCAACCTGGGCTGGTGATCTGTTTCACCTTAGATAATATACATGTTTCGATGCTGTTCTTTCGAAACATCCCACCTTTGCCTTCTCCCACAGAGTCCAAAAGTCTGTTCTGTACATCTGTGTCTCTTTTTCTGTTTTGCATATAGGGTTATTGTTACCATCGTTCTAAATTCCATATATATGTGTTGGTATGCTGTAATGTTCTTTATCTTTCTGGCTTACTTCACTCTGTATAATGGGCTCCAGTTTCATCCATCTCATTAGAACTGATTCAAATGAATTCTTTTTAATGGCTGAGTAATATTCCATGGATTATATGTACCACAGCTTCCTTATCCATTCGTCTGCTGATGGGCATCTAGGTTGCTTCCATGTCCTGGCTATTGTAAAGAGTGCTGCGATGAACATTGGGGTGCACGTGTCTCTTTCAGATCTGGTTTCCTCAGTGTGTATGCCCAGAAGTGGGATTGCTGGGTCATATGGCAGTTCTATTTCCAGCTTTTTAAGAAATCTCCACACTGTTCTCCATAGTATCTGTACTAGTTTGCATTCCCACCAACAGTGTAAGAGGGTTCCCTTTTCTCCACACCCTCTCCAGCATTTATTGCTTGTAAACTTTTGGATAGCAGCCATCCTGACTGGCGTATAATGGTACCTCATTGTGGTTTTGATTTGCATTTCTCTGATAATGAGTGATGTTGAGCATCTTTTCATGTGTTTGTTAGCTATCTGTATGTCTTCTTTGGAGAAATGTCTGTTTAGTTCTTTGGCCCATTTTTTGATTGGGTCATTTATTTTTCTGGAATTGAGCTGCAGGAGTTGCTTGTATATTTTTGAGATTAATCCTTTGTCTGTTGCTTCATTTGCTATTATTTTCTCCCAATCTGAGGGCTGTCTTTTCACCTTGCTTATGGTTTCCTTTGTTGTGCAAAAGCTTTTAAGTTTCATTAGGTCCCATTTAATTTTTGCTTTTATTTCCAATATTCTGGGAGGTGGGTCATAGAGGATCCTGCTGTGATTCATGTAGGAGAGTGCTTTGCCTATGTTCTCCTCTAGGAGTTTTATAGTTTCTGGTCTTACATTTAGATCTTTAATCCATTTTGAATTTATTTTTGTGTATGGTGTTAGAAAGTGTTCTAGTTTCATTCTTTTACACATGGTTGACCAGTTTTCCCAGCATCACTTGTTAAAGAGGTTGTCTTTTTTCCTTTGTATATTCTTGCCTCCTTTATCGAAGTTAAGGTGTCCATAGGTTCATGGATTTATCTCTGGGCTTTCTATTCTATTCCATTGATCTATATTTCTGTCTTTGTGCCAGTACCATACTGTCTTGATGACTGTGGCTTTGTAGTAGAGTCTGAAGTCAGGCAGGTTGATTCCTCCAGTTCCATTCTTCTTTCTCAAAGTTACTTTGGCTATTCGAGGTTTTTTGTATTTCCATACAAATTGTGAAATTATTTGTTCTAGTTCTGTGAAAAATACCGTTGGTAGCTTTATAGGGATTGCATTGAATCTATAGATTGCTTTGGGTAGAATAGCCATTTTGACAATATTGATTCTTCCAATCCATGAACACGGTATGTTTCTCCATCCGTTTGTGTCCTCTTTGATTTCTTTCATCAGTATTTTATAGTTCTCTATGTATAGGTCTTTTGTTTCTATAGGTAGATATACTCCTAAGTATTTTATTCTTTTTGTTGCAATGGTGAATGGTATTGTTTCCTTAATTTCTCTTTCTGTTTTCTCATTGTTAGTGTATAGGAATGCAACAGATTTCTGTGTGTTAATTTTATATCCTGTAACTTTACTGTATTCTTTGATTAGCTCTAGTAATTTTCTGGTAGAGTCTTTAGGGTTTTCTATGTAGAGGATCATGTCATCTGCAAACAGAGAGTTTCACTTCTTCTTTTCCTATCTGGATTCCTTTTACTTCTTTTTCTGCTCTGACTGCTGTGGCCAAAACTTCCAAAACTATGTTGAATAGTAGTGGTGAGAGTGGGCACCCTTGTCTTGTTCCTGATTTCAGGGGAAATATAAGAGACTTTAGATTTTATAAGTGACTTTATAAGTGACTCTAGACTAAACTCCAATGGGGCTTCATTGGGCTTGCCTGGTGGTTCAGATGATAAAGAATTTGCCTGCAATGCAGGAGACTTGGTTCGATCCCTGGTTTGATCCCTGGTTCGATCTCTGGTTCGATCCCCAGGGGGTCAAGAAGATCCCCTGGAGAAGGGAATGGTTACCCACTCCACTATTCTTGCCTGGAGAATTCCATGGACAGAGGAACCTGAGAGTCCATGGGGTTGCAAAGAGTCAGACATGACTAAGCAACTAACAAACACTCTTTCAGAAGAGAAGAGTAGCAAGTTTTGTTCTTAGCTTTGAAAGGCTCATTCAGCAGAGTAGTTGAGTAGAGATTATAAAGCAAGAGAAAAAGGAGAGGTTGTTTAGGAGATTATTGCAGTAATCCAGGTAAGGATGGGTAATTGCTGGCGTTTGACTGATAGAAATAAAGGTAGTAAAAAATAATGGTTAAATTCTGGATATATTTCACAGGTGGAATCAATATGATTTCAACATGATATAGGTGGGTGTGGAACATGAGATAAAGAGAAGAGTGAAGGATGATTCTGTTTGGCCTGAGCTAGTAGAAAGATATCTCTGTTTACTGAGATGAGGAAATTTGCGAACATAGCATCTTGCATGGGAATGGGTAAAGTTCAGTAGCTCAGTATTGGATTTGTCACTCATCTTAGTGGAAATGTCAGGTAGGCAACTGGACAAGTAAGACTGAGTCCAGGGGAGAGGTCTGTGCTGAAGAGATATGTTTAGAACAGGTTGGCATTTGAGTGGAATTTAAGGAATGAGTCTTGATGATATCAGCACAGGAGTGGGTATACACAAAACAGAGAAAGAGTTGTCCAACTCCAGGGACTGCATCAACTCTAGATATATACTGCACCTTATATGTCTTCAATCTCTTGCAAATGGATACTTTTGTGAAAGAAAACAAAAGTAAATTATTGGAAGGAGAAAAGGTAATAAAAATAAAGACAGACAAAATCAAACCACATTTTTATTAGATTTAGCAAATATAAGACTCGATTTCAGTAATCTAATCAGAAAAAAATACAACAGAGAAAAGACAACCAAAATGATGCATCACATTGAAATTATGCATATTGGTGATTAATAAGAACACTGCACTTGTAACTTTATTGTTTTACAATTTTAGTCAAAAGAAAACATTAATGAAATTGTGATTCTCCATTTTCAAAATCTCTACATACATTTTGAACATACATCGTGGATATCTATATATAATTTTTTAAAGTGATAAATGAGCTTTCTTCTTGCTGTTAATATATCTACTCTAGGTTGGATTGATGACAGCAGTAGTCATTGAAGGCAATGTACATCTGAAATGTTGCTACGTTTTGTTTCAATATCACTCATGACTGAAGAGGCAGGCTAATGAGAACAGAAGAAATTTTAAAGCAATTTCTGCAGGCTCAGAATATTCATTTTTTACTTTTATCCAAAATGAAACAAAGGAAGTCATATTTCTTTCCAACATTCATCTTCAATCCTTCAAAAGTAGTTAGTTTCAACAATTTATCTGATATTCATCTGATAGTTGATTTAAACTAACTTTCAATGAAAAGAATGGATTCAAATGTTATATACTTTTCAGTTGACTAATTACACTTAAAATACCACACTTAGTAACATGGTCTGGTTATATATGTCCTGTATCTAGCTCCTATAGGTGTGACTCATCACATGAGTTAAAGATGCACAAACTGTACCTGCTTAGACTATGAACAATGAGACGAGTCCAACAACTGCAGATATAGATGCAGTAACACTGTTGCAATGCTCTACAGGTTTTTAGGTGTGATCTCCTAATCTCTGTTCTTATTTCTTTGTAAACTAGTAACTATTGGTAGACCAGCACTCTCCACATTATGATCAGGGTACAGAATAGCAGGACACTGCACAATTCCAGGAATACCAAGTATGTATTAATAGATACCACTGTGAATTAACCCCCTGGTGTCAATTCTTTCTAAGAACTAAGAGTTCTGGACACTGAGAGATTACAACTTTTGGAGTTCTGGCTGCTGAGCACTTTGAAACAGAAGGATAAATAGAATGAGTCAAACCAAGAGACTATGGTATCCTGGAAGGCAAATAGTCCCCTAGGTCAAATACTGCTAATAAATAAAATAGGATGAGGTCCAAGAAATGATCTATAGAATTTTCAGCTTGGTCACTGATGACCTAATGGGGAGATATACAGGATGATTAGGAAGCTCAGAGAAGATTACCGCCAAGCAAATCAGTTCCAAACTGCATTCTTCCAGAGGAGTAATTTATGAGTTCTAAAAGTTATATGAACCTTCATTATTTTGACAATAGAAGTATGAAAATCTCCCCAGGAGAAGGCAACATCATATACAAAGTTGTAAAGTCCCACAACATAGAAGACCTACTCAAGTCCAAGATTATGCTAATCACCAGGCTCAGACCTTACTCTCTTACTGTCTGAAGCAGTCTGGGTCCCTGATGTTAAGATGTTACTGACTCTGTGTACCCTATTTTGCTGATATTCTTAATCAGGGCTTGTGGGAGTTTAGTCCTCCCATTGAGCCCAGCATGGAGCTTGGCACCTAGCATGTATCTCATATATATTGCCTTCCATGACAATAAAATCATATGAGTGTTGTTTTGATTTTACTGCTGAAGAACAAGGTAACTGCTTATTTGAAAAGAAATTAATTGGGAGAATCCCTCTGTGATGCAAAATGACCCCATCATATCAAGTTATCTTAATCCCAGTGCTCTGTCCCTTCCGGTTGGACTGTTCCCCCAGCCACTGTGTAAATACCATGGTCTCATCTCACTGTGGCCTCACCCCTTAAAAATCTCTAGTTGCTGCTGCTGCTGAATGAAAAGACAAATCAGGAAAGCATCTCACTGTTTGAGTCAGGTGCCCCAGCTCCTCAGAAACACAGTGAAGGTGTTTTCAGAGGAGACAGTGCCCAAGGCTGCTGATCTCCAGGATATACCTCCAAGATGGGTTCTAAACAACTGTGTGTAACATGGAAACATATACATCACCATATGTAAAATAGACAGTCAATGGAAATTTGATGACTCAGGGATCTCATACTGGGGCTCTGTAACAACATGAGGGGAGGAGAAGGGAAATGGGAGAGAGGTTCAAGAAGGAGGGGACATAGGTATACCTATGGCTGATTCATATTGTTGTTTGGCAGAAATCAAGACAATATTGTAAAACAATTATCCTTCAATCAGAAATAAGGAAATTTAATTATTTAAAAAAAGCTTAAAAAAAACAAGCGCACACACACAACTGCACAGTCTTTTGTTACTTCCCACCAGTGACACTATCAGGATGTCTACCTTGTCAGGACTCAAAGAGCATTACAATATTTCCTCAAGACTCACCATCCATTTTCTTTCTTCTTTTATCTCAGCATGAGGGAGATGCAAGATAATTTTGGAAATACAAAAAGTTGAAATTGAGGGTTTTAAGAGGATGCCGTGTACAAGTGCTTACTGGCCTTGGACATGACTTCAGGAAAGGTCAGCCAGAGCTGCCATGTGGAGTCATGTGGTCCAGCTCTCATCCTCTCCTCTCTCCACCTGGGAAAGGTGTGGGCTGGACCCGAAGGTCCCGTGCAGCATGGGCAGTGGTGATGCCTCATTTCTGTCCTTTATGTAATTATTTGTGGGATTGTGGGCTCGATTATCTTGACATTTAAGTGCTGAGTAATTTTCTCAAAATATGCACACTCTCTGCAGGATGAAAGCAGTTTCATGTCATGTTCCAGACAGCAGTGCAAACGAGGTAACAAAGCGTGTTGGGGCCTGAGCTAAGTGAGGGCGGGGAGGCTTTTGAGGCCCCAGGATGGGGGACACATGTACACCCATGATTGATTCATGTCAATTATGGCAAAAACCACAACAATATTGAAAAGTAATTAGCATCCAATTAAAATAAATTAATTAATTTAAAGAAAAAGCCCCTTTGAAAAATTCCAACATTTTGTGGATCCCAAAGTGAAGCACAAAAATTTGAGATCGTTCACTGGTTGAACCTGAAGAGGGAATTAGAAACAGGGTTATGAGAGGGAGGGAGGGAGGGGGCTGGCTGGGGAACTCTGTGGGAAGGTCTGCCACTGTCTTGAGTGAAGGGGAAGAAGGGAACGCAAGTCTCTGCTCTGGATACTGATGCTTAAACACAAATATGCCTTGTTTGACTCTTGAATATAAAAATCTAGTGAAATGTTTATCAGTTCAGTTCAGTTTAGTCGCTCAGCTGTGTCCGACTCTTTTCGACCCCATGGAGTGCAGCATGCCAGCCCTCTCTGTCCATCACCAACTCCCAGAGTTTACTCAAACTCATGTCCATTGAGTCGGTGATGCCATCCAAACATCTCATCTTCAATAAAAAATAGGAAATAGCTGTCCAAGTGGGAAAGAAGAAAGACAAGAATTCTCAGTAGCCCTAACTGAGTCCAGCCCCCAAACTACTGAAACTAGTAAAAGAGCCAACCCCAACGTTAACTGCTAGAAACTAAATCCTGAAAGAGCAGGTGTGCTGGGGGGACTACAGAGAGGGGCATGTCCTGCAGTCACATAGTGCCAGGGACTGCCCTGCTCGGAGTCGGCCATCACCTCCTTGCCCTGGGGCCTGGGAGCGGTGCAGGGAGACTTCTGCCACGTGGAGAGAGCGGGCAGTGCCTTGCCTAAGACCATCTTGCATCTGAATCTATGGGAGAGATTTTGACAGAACCATAGTGCCAGTAAATCAATCAACTTGGAGCATGAAGGGGAGGAGGCAAACTGGATAATGTCCCACATTGCCATGACCTGGGGAAATACTTGTCACTCAAGCCTAAGAGTTCTCCTTAAAGAGGCCAAGGCAGCCTAGTACAAAGGGCTTAAGGAAAGAGCAAATCTGTTCAACTCATGGCTCATTATCAAATCTACAATTGCATTACAGGGATCAGCCAACCCTGGGAAACCAAAATAGCTCCAGTGGAATCTTCCAGATATTCCTTTCATTCATCCACATACCTTTGTTTAAGGGTTTTCATTAAGAAACATTTAACACAGCTCTCGAGTGATTTCAAAGGTTCTGTTCCATTCCGATAATTTGTATTCTATTTGAAATGTCTCTGTAAATGAAGTTAGACAATAGGATACATGACATTGACATAGAAGTCGCTCAGTCGTGTCCAACTCTTTGCGACCCCATGGACTGTAGTCTACCAGGCTCCTCCGTCCATGGAATTTTCCAGGCAAGAGTACTGGAGTGGGTTGCCATTTCCTTCTCCAGGAGATCTTCCCAACCCAGGGATCAAACCCGGGTCTCCCACATTGTAGGCAGACGCTTTACCGTCTGAGCCACCAGGAAAGTCCATAGGACACATAGGTCCCCTTAATTTCTTCTGATAGACATATACTGAGCAACGACTCCATGGCAGGCACCATACGAGACGCTGAAAACAGTGATGATGGAAACTCAGAGACTGATGATAAAGAATTCATTCAAGTGCAGAGAGAGAAACAGAAACCCAATGTGGTCTTCAGCACACCCTGTGTTAACTGCAATGCAAGAGGGATGTGCGTGGTACTGTGTGAGCTTTGCAAGTAGTTAACTGTCATTGAGAAGAGGGAGTGTGAGGGAGGGGGAACCAAGCAGAAGGCATGTGAGCTGGTCTGGAACCAAGTGAGCTCACCAGGTGCTGAACCGGGGAAACAGAACATGGAGTTGGGAGAAAATTCTATGCATGGGATTAGCATATGCAAAATAACGTTGTTCTGAAACCTTAACACACACTTGTGCTAATCAATGAGTAACCACGTGAGCTTGGACTGATTGATTACCAAGTAGCCAGGAAACCAATCTTCAAGTTCCACAGAACAACACAACAGGATCAGACGAATGAATGAGTGGGTCTACTAGGTTCCAGGTCTAGAACCTACCTGTTCCATCACTGTCAGTGCTCCAGTCTCTGAATGACTCTCTTCTGGGCGATGGGGGCAAGAACAGAGAAGCTGAAATAACCAGGGACATCAGAAACGGAGACATTTTTATACTAAGGCAAATGATTGCCTGATTATATTACTAGGGATCAGACTTGCTATTTTGCTTTTGGCAAATCTGTAAGAGGAAATGAAGCTTTTATGGATTGAAATGATGGAGATAAGTTTAAAAAAATATTTGGCTTTTCTCAAGCCACAGAGCATGCAGCTGAGAAGCTAAGAGTGAGGAGCTGATAGGAAGTGAAGTGGGAGACATAAGCAAAAAGATTGTCTGTGTGAACAATGCTAAAGAGCACGGACTTCTCTCTGCAGGATTGAGGGCTTTCAAAGAATTTTAAGCAGGGAATTGACATCACCACATTTGTATTTCTGGAAGATTACCTGGGCTTCAGTGAAACTGGATGGATATGAGGGTAAAGACTGGAATCAATGAAATGAGACTGCTTACTGTGGCTTTTATAATCCAGCCAAGGTACAATTGAGAGCTGTATAAGTCACCAAGTCTCTGAAGGGTAAATTTCATTGTCTGATCCAGTGTTAAAAAGCAGAGACATTACTTTGCCAACAAAGGTCCATCTAGTCAAAGATATGGTTTTCTCAGCAGTCATGTATGGATGTGAGATTTGGATTAAGCTGAGCGCCAAAGAATTGATGTTTTTGAACTGTGGTATTGGAGAAGACTCTTGAGAGTCCCTTGGACTGCAAGGAGATCAAACCAGTCCATCCTAAAGGAAATCAGTCCTGAATATTCATTGGAGGGAATAATGCTGAAGCTGAAACTCCAATACTTTGGCCACCTGATGCGCAGAACTGACTCATTGGAAAAGACCCTGATGCTGGGAGAGATTGAAGGCAGGAGGAGAAGGGGACAACAGAGGATGAGATGGTTGAATGGCATCACTGACTCAATGGGCATGAGTTTGAGTAAACTCTGGGAGTTGGTGATGGACAGGGAGGCCTGGTGTGTTGCAGTCCATGGGCTTGCAAAGAGTTGGACATGACTGAGCGACTGAACTGAACGGAACTGAACCAATGTTTGGGGTAAGCATGAAGAAAGAAGTGGGTGACTCTAAAGTTTCTAGACTGAAAAACTACATTTAAAGTAGTTTTGTTCACTGCAGTAGGGGACATAGGTAGATGAGCACATGTGGGCAGATTGGTGTATGAGTAAATAAGACCAAATGGACATGTTGATTTGAGACTCATGGGGTATCTACATGAGAAAGTGCAGATATCCAGAGTTGCACACATGTGGCTGGTGCACCAGAAGAGAAATGTGGACAGAAGACAGAGATTAGGGAGACTTAGAATGATGGTGTAGTGAGAAAGGCAGATAAGGAGGAAGTCACACGCAGGAAAGAAAAACAGGGTGGATCCCAAAGTGGATGGTGCCCCCAAAGTCAGGAGGAGTTAAGTTTGGAATTGTGAGAGTGGTCAAAAGTATCAAGAACAGAATCAAGGACAAGAAGGTTAGAGATGGAAGCATCTCTCATGGCAACTCTGAGGCTATAGGGCAGTTCCAGTCAGGTGATGAGGATATGAGAAGTGCCTTAAAGTTGACCGAGGCTTGAACAGGAAGGGAGCAGACACCCAGGGGCAAGAGAAAAGACATTGCTGTGACTGGTGCAGAGAGTGAATGGCAGAAGAGATGGGTGAACCTTTTTTTCCTTATAAGATGAAAAAGACTTGTGTCTATTATCAGATGTGCATATTGTCCTATTTGTGTGTTTTATCAGGTAAGGTTTTAGACAGAGCCAAGTCCTACGGGAGCACACCCAGGACATGGGCAGGGGGCTTCTCATCACAGAGAGAAGGAAGAGCAGGATGACTGTATGCACTTGTAGATGAGTGTAACAGAGTGGGAAGTACAAGGCAGAGGGATGTTCAACCCAATTTCTTCTGTTTTCTAAATTAGTCATAGACTGACCATCAAATAAAAGTCTTCCATTATATCCTGATCTTTTAAAGTGTGTATGTGTGTGTATGTGTGTGTGTGTGTGTGTGTGTGTGTGTGTGTGTGCACGAGCGCTCAGTCACTCATTCATATCTGACTCTTCACTGCCACATGGATTGTACCCCACTGGCTCCTCTGTCCATGGAATTTTCTAGGCAAGAATACTGAAGTGTGTTGCCATTTCCTACTCCAGGGATTCATCCTGACCCAGGGATCGAACCCACATCTCTTAGGTCTCCTGAACTGGCAGACAGATTCTTTATCACTAGTGCCACCTAGGAAGACTGATCTTTTAAAGTAAGTGTCACAAAATATCACAAAGCTCTTGAAATTATTTTTATCTAATTGTACATAAGGAGCCCTGATCAAGAAGAGCAGGTTAGTGAGAGTAAGTAAAACAAACATTTCAGATACTTGGGAGAAATAAAAACTTTATGCCCTAATGTCAACCCAAAGCAACCATGTGCATGCACACGCACACACACACACAACAAGAAACTGGCAGACACAAGACCCATAATTAAATGATAAGAACTACTGACCTTTAATAAAAATGAATCTGACTAATCAAAGTATTGTAAGGCTGTGATCCAAACCGGTCCTGAATTTCACTGGAAGGTCTGATGCTGAAGCTGAAGCTTTAACACTTTGGACACCTGATATGAAGAACTGACTCATTGGAAAAGACCCTGATGCTAGGAAAGATCGAAGGCAGGAGGAGAAGGGGACAACAGAGGATGAGATGGTTGGATGGCATCACCGACTCAATGGACATGAGTTTGAATAAACTCCAGGAGTTGGTGACGGACAGGGAGCCCTGGCGTGCTGCAATCCATGCAGTCACAAAGAGTTGGACATGACTGAGCAACTGAACTGAACCAAAGCAACTTCCAGTCAGGCTGAGCTTTAGTCTGTAGCTCTCTTGAAAACTCTTTCCTTAGCAAGAAATCAGTGGCAATCATAATGATAAGAATTGGTTCAAATTAAATCAGAAAATAGTCCAGTAGAGGCTCTCCTGAGCAGGAAGTCTGTCTTCTCTATTTCCTCATTCCTAGGAGTAACCAAAACTGAATGGACTTTATGAATGTTTGTTCATTAAAGAATGAATAATTTGTAAAAACTAGTTTTTCAGTAAATCTGCCAAGATATGATAAGGTCTATTTAGATGAAGAAGCAGCCAGGGATTTTAGAAATATTTGAAGCTTGCATGCTAAATCACTTCAGTTGTGCCCAACTCTGCATCCCTATGAACCATCACCCGCTAGGCTCCTCTGTCCTTGGGATTCTCCAGTCAAGAATACTGGAGTGGATTGCCATGCCCTCCTCCATGAGATCTTCCCAACCCAGGGATCTAACCCAAGTCTCTTAGTATCCTGCATTGGCTGCTGAGTTCTTTACCACTAGTGCCATCTGGCCACCTGGGAAGCCCCTATGGAGCAAATAGGGGAAGGGGGTGAGTTAACAAGTGACTACAGGACTCGGCACACTGGGACAAGTTTACTGAGATTCTTTCCCCTCATCTAAACTCCAAAGACTAAGAAACAATTTCATCCAATATTAATTTGGTCAGCACTTATGTGTTTGCACCCTTTTTCTCTGGGAGTTCTGAGTGTGTCCCATGTATCAGAGGTGATTGTTTAGGGCGGTCTATAGCCACCTCTGTCTGAAAGACTCTCCAGGGGATCATTCCAGCTTCACAGTCTTATCTGTGGCAAAATATTAATAAGTCCACCCAGGTTGACTTCGTAGTTAATCATGAGAATGCTTGAAGGCATGCAAATGGTAGGCATTAGATAAAGACAGACTATGTTTATTATTATTTGGGGAAGTAGCTTAATTGTATTTTTCTGTTGAGACAAAATGCAGAGAGTTTTCATTATCTTTTGCTTTCATTACCTGTGTTTCTGCACAAGATTAGTGTATAATGAAATTTCTGTTTTAGAATGTAAATTTCCTACCTCAATTATTTTTATAGCAACTTAAAATGGATAGAGTAGTGGACATCTTTTAAGGAGTTCTCCTAGGCTGTAAGCCAAAGACACAGTATTTCCTTTGCACTGTCTCCCCAAGTCATGTAAGTGGGCTGCTTGCAGTCAGGTTACATGGAAGATTCTTGTCCTGGGCTGATGGTAGACAACTAACACAACCTGGGTAGGTCCCAGTCCATTTTTCAGGAATTTGAAGTTGTGGCTAGAGATTTCAATCTCAGTGTGGTCTGGTATCTGAAATAGAGAAGCTGTAAGCCTCAAAGTTGTGGGGCGGGCACCTCCTGCCGCTCTTCTGAGCCACAGGGAAAGCCAGTCAGCAGGGAGAGAAAAGAGGTGCAGGCATGAGAGAGAGGAAGCGTCCTCCTCAGCTTTCACTTACTCCACTCCCTACTTCCAGAGGACCATGTCTCATTTCGCACTTGGCAGTGCAAAAATTTTTAACCAACAATCCCTGGTGGTTCAGATGGTAAAGAATCTGCCTGGAGTACGGGAGACCTGGATTCGATCCCTAAGCTGGGAAGATCTTTTGGAGAAGGGAGGTTACCCACTTCAGTATTCTTGCCTGGAGAATTCCACGGACAGAGAAGCCAGGCAGGCTACAGTCCATGGGGTCGCAAAGAGTCAGACACGACTGAGTGACCAACACTTTACCAGCAATCACAGCGCCTCAGAAGATACAGGGCTAGTGCATCTAATTCTCCTCAGCCACCCACAGTGTGTTTCCCAATGACTGGCACATGTTTTCTTTAGAATCATCAGAAATTTCTTTAAATTCGTTCCCTCTCATTAGATACAATAGTAAGCAAAAAGGACTTTATTAGCCCAACAATTTCATTTTGAGGAGAAAATGAATCCTTAACAGTTTTGACAGAATGTATTTTGACCATGAAATTGCATCAGATTTGTGGGCAGAATTCAATTTGGGCCTAAACCTCTTCTGCAGAGTTTCAAGAGTTTCAATTGTGCGTGTTTGTAGGTGTGTGTGTGTGTGTTCACACTCAAAACCACTTGCAATTCCTGCACAGACATTAGGGTCCTTGCTTAGCTGAAGTGGACCTTTGCAGTGTAAAGCAGAAAGATCAACCGATTCAGTTGTCAAAATTGTGTCAAACTATCATCATAGCTCAACATATCAGCCAAATATATATATTTTCTTAGCTTGGAGAATGGGTATTTTGGGATATTTTCCAGGTCAGGATTGTTAGAGCTGACAATGTACTGTGTGGTTCCCTAAATCCAAGGAGGTAATAACATTCCATAAAGTCAGCACAAATCTTAGCAATGCCTAGCTTGTTACTTCATAAAGCAGTTCATTTCTTTAAGTTAAGACACAATACATTGCCTTCCAACAACATGGAAGCCTGGCATGCTGCAGTTCATGGAGATGCAAAGATTCAGACTCAACCTAGTGACTGAACAACACCGTTTAATAAATCTAGAAACTCTAAACAGTGAAGGCATAGGCTTTTAAGAATTAAAGGTAAATGTCCTACCAAACTTATTTCTGAAGTAAAATCCAAAAACAGTAACTCTAAAAGCACTGATTTAATGAGTACTTGTGTAATTATTTATTCACTCTGCCTCCTTCATAACTGTAAAACTGTCTGTTTATATTGATAGATCTCATGTCTCTCTTTCTTTCAGAGGCTAATCAAAATGAAATGTTAGAGCCTAATGTTCCAAGAACAAATCATAAAAACTTCTTCTAATATATCTTACAGTAAGAGTATTGTATTAAATGCAGGATCTTAATTCACTGTAATATGTTTGATATGATGAGGGAGTAGACTCTTGAAAAATAAGAATATCCAGCACTGAAGGGAAAATAAGATGCTCTGGAAAATGGGAGGTTCTATTCTTTGTTGATCAACAATGTTCATACAAATGTGTGTGATGTTCAGAAACCAATGCAGAGTAAGGAGACATAGAAATCAGAAGATTTTAACCTGAGCCTTTTATCCTGGCTAAGGAAAAATTCCACAATATCCAGAAGCAGGAAGCAAGGGGACCCCAGCTGTGTGTAAGCTGGCAAAGACCCTACAAGGAAGAGAGGAACCCTGGCAAGGTACCTGTGAATTTGCCCCACTCCTGTGTGGCTGCCACACAAGTTGTCTTATTATTGTTAAGGGGGTTGGTATTTTCCTCAGTTATTTATTTTTTCATTGACACTTAAGAAAAAGTCATTAATTGGATAAAAAATTTGCAGTGCATATACACAATGGAATATTACTCAGCCATTAAAAAACCATATTTGAGTCAATCTTAATGAAGTGGATGAACCTAGAAGCTGATTATACAGAGTGAAGTAAGTCATAAAGAGAAAAAAAACATATATTAATGCATATAATTGGATCTAGCATGATGGTACTGATGAGCCTATTTTCAGGGCAGCAATGGAGATGAAGTCATAGAGGACAGACGTGTGGACCCATTGAGGGGAAGGAGTGGGTGGGATGAGTTGAGAGGGCAGCGTGGAAATGTATAAATTACCATATGTAAATAGATGGCTGTATGAAGCAAGTAGCTTGAATCAGGTGCTCTGTGAAAACCTAGAGTGGTGGGATGTGGTGGTAGGGGTGGTGGAAGGGAGATTCAAGTGGGAGGAGACATATGTACACCTATGGCTGATTCATGTTGATATATGGCAGAAACCAACACAATATTGTAAAGCAATTATCTTCGAATCAAAAACTTTTTAAAAAGGCAAAAAAAGAAAAAGTCACTCATGCAACTAATATTTACTTACTGTACCTACTGTTTGCCAGATAACATGCTAGATCCTGCACAATATTTCTTCACTTAGAGCCCTTATATTCTGATAGGATATGGAGTATAAGGAAACAAACAATGCTACAATTACAGGTTGTAATGCGCATTCTGATGGTAATAAAACCAATTCAGTAATAGGAAATAGGCAGAGTGGCAGAGAAAACTTCTCCAAGGAAGAGCTATGTAAGTCTGAAAGCTGAGAAGCAGTCAGTCATTACAATGAGATGGACTGTGGCCTGAACTGAGGGTCCATCCAGCTTGAGATCTTCTGCTCTAAGGCAAAGATCGGTTTACTTTGTCTAAAGTTTATAGACTTGGAACAAAGGTTTAAGCAGTTATGTATCTTGCCCCAGTCACTTTGTTAGCAAGTATAACTGTCAGGATTTGGAGCCAGGGTTGTCAGCTTCTAAACATCTAATCCTTCCGTGGCACCAGAGAAAAATAAAGGATATGAAAGAAAGTAATCAAGAGAGGCCTGTGGCAAAGGATGACTTGGAACAACTTTGACAAGACTAGGTATTTAATAACAACTAACCCTGATCGAGTGTTTATTCTAAGTAAACCATTCAAAGCACTTCCTATGCAGTCACTAATTTAACTCTCAGAACTGCCTGATAAAGCCCTGTTCAATAAATGCTATCATCAACTCCCTTCTACAGGTGAGGCAGCAAAAATAACTTTTTTTATGGTTATGTAGCTGGAACAATGGATCAGTAATTAAGCACAGACAGCTAGCAGTAAAGAACCTGTCTGCCAATGCAGGAGACATAAGAGATGCAGGGTTCAATCCCTGGGCTGAGAGGATCTTCTGGAGGAGGGCATAACAACCCTCTTCTATATTCTTGCCTGGAGAATCCCATGGACAGAGGAGCCTGGGGGGCTATAGTCCATAGGGTCACAAAGAGTCAGACACAACTGAAGCGACTTAGCATGCACATACTCAATTGGGGCCAGAGCACATGCTCTCCACCTTGATGAAATGTTGCTTTAGTTTGTACCTACTAATAGCTAGTCTGTAGACTCATCTGTTATACCAAGAGAGCTTGCGAACTTATATTTTAGTCAACTCCAACCTGTCATACCCAAGTGTGAACTTAAGAGGATATTCCCTGAGTCAAAAAATATGTCAACGAGTTTGATAAAAGGATGCCAAGTAGCTTAATATTCCCTGTGTCTTTGCCTGATCCATCTGCCCTGAAGCTTCAGCCAAGAAATAAATCTTGGCCATGGCATTAATAAGCTCTAAGAAAAAAAAAAAAAAAGACTGTTCCAAATGTCATTTTATTTTTTAGTCAGAGACTCAAAAGAAAATAGCCTATTGCTCAGCAATGAGAATATTAACATTATCCAGTTTTTCTTTACAGCTGAGATTGTCATCAAAATGAATCACAGTTGCTCCATGGGAGCAATTAATTAATTAATTAATTAATTCCATGGGAATTAATAATTTATCTATAACAATTAATAAATATTTATAGCTCAACTTTTCTTGGAAACATAAAAACCTATCCTAGTTAATAAAAAGAGATGGTCAAGGGCAGAGGCTGCAAAGGGCCCACATCAACCATCTAAGCAAAGGGGATTCTGAGGGAATTGTTGTTGTTCAGTTACTAAGTCATATCCAGCTCTTTGAGACCCTATGAACTGCAACATGCCAGGATTCCCTGTCCTTCACTACTTGAAGTTTGCTCAAACGCATGTCCATTGAATCAGTGATGTCATCCAACCATCTCATCCTCTGTTGTCCCTTTTTCCCCTGCCCTCGATCTTTCCCAACATCAGGGTCTTTTCCAGTGAGTCAGCTCTTTGCATCAGGTGGCCAAAATACTGAAACTTCAGCATCTGTCCTTCCAATGAATATTCAGGGTTTATTTCCTTTAGGATTTACTGGTTTGACCTCCTTGCTCTCCAAGAGACTCTCAAGAGTCTTCTCCAGCACCACAGTTCAAAAGCATCAATTCTTCAGTGCATGCCCAGGGAAATGGACAAGCACCCATTTCTCCTATAAATGACTATATTCATAGTATCCTGGGCCACAGATTTTTTAAGGACAGTAACCACAATCACTAACACTCCAGAACAAAGGGGATGAATAAAACTCAAGATGTGGAAAAACATGGGGGGAGAGGGCAGGGGAAGAGTATTGTGATGAAAGTCAGTAACAGCTATGTAACAAGCAGGCTGCTGCTGCTGTAGCCGCTAAGTCGCTTCAGTCATGTCCAACTGTGCGACCCCATAGACGGCAGCCCACCAGGCTCCCCCGTCCCTGGGATTCTCCAGGCAAGAACACTGGAGTGGGTTGCCATTTCCTTCTCCAATGCATGAAACTGAAAATGAAAGTGAAGTCGTTCAGTCATGTCCGACTTAGCAACCCCATGGACTGCAGCCTACCAGGCTCCTCTGTCCTTGGGATTTTCCAGGCAAGAGTACTGGAGTGGGGTGCCATTGCCTTCTCCGAATAAGCAGGCAGGTGACTTCAACCGCTCTCCTACAAACCCTCCCCCACATCTGCCCCTGCTACCATCATCCTGAAACACAGGGTCTCTCTAAGAAATAAAGAGTTAAGCCAAATGTTCTCTGAGGACTCTTCCAGGACTCTTCTGAACCTATATGGCAATTTATGTAGTAGAAGCAGGAGTGGAAGGATAGATTGGGAAGGAGCAATGATGAAAGTGGATACAGGTCTTTGAAATAATTATTATTTTTATTATCCTTAAAATACAGAAGGAGAAAATAGAAAATGATGATGTAATTATACAGCAAACTGATGAACTCATGTCTGCACATGATATGATGGTATGGGTTGTTAGCTGCTCCATCCTGTCTGACACTTTATGACCCCATGGACTGTAGCCCACCAGGCATCTCTGCCCATGGAATTCTCCAGGCAAGAATACTGGAGTGGGTAACCATTTCCTTCTCTGGGGGATCTTCCTGACTCAGGGATAGAACCCAGGTCTCCTGCATTGCAGGCAGATTCTTTACCATCTGAGCCACCAAGGAAGCCCAGCTCCCCTAAAATGTAAACTCCCTATGCTGCAGTCTCCTTCCACAGATTGTCCACTTCATGAAGAGAAGCAGTCTCCTTATCTTTGAGTCCTGAAAAAAGGCACTTGACGTGTGTGACACGCTCAGTAAATAACTTTGAACTGAACTCATCCAGCCTTAATGACAATATCAGCAATGCATCACTAAGTTACAGCATGTTACAGCATTTGATTTGTATAGCATTGTTTCACTTAGAAGGTTATGAGAGCTCTAGAAGACACGGTTTGGGGCCATGCTCTATTTCACATGGATAACAGACAGCTAGTCCTCAGACAATGGCCAGCTGTTACTCTGAGATCTCCCACAAATGGTCTCTCCTCCCACCCTGTCTCCAGCCCACAGGAAGTTAGCCTTCTCTTGCCTGCCACAAATAAGTCAAATCATTTTGTCTGTTCTACCTCTAAGTGCAAGGCCAAAAAAATCTGGTCAATTAGATGACTTATATCCCCCATTTTATTATAAAATTTGGAGCCAGTTCATCTTGGTTTGCCTTGGACCTTCTTGGTTATGCCTGCTATCCAGTGCATTTATTACCAGTGTCCGTCTCACTCTCAGAAATGCCCTACTTCTGCCATTCTAATGACAAGCTACTAGTGAGACATGCCCTGTGTCTCTTTGGTATGTCAAAGTGCAAAATTTACTCACCACTGATGCTGGCTGGCTAAAACAAAAACTATGCTTTGCTAAGCAATCTAATAAGAGTCACAGGTTCCTGACTCTTTGTGTGTGTTTGCCCCCAGCTCTCCTCTGAGAGGAATACCTTCTCCAAAAGAGTTTATTTCTGACACATTAATAATGCTTCCCTTACTCTTAAATAATTGATGGGTTTCAAAATATCAGTCAGTAGAAACAGTGATACACTGATGGAGGAAAACAGTGAATATTTTGGCCAAAACGTGAAAGCTGCATTAATGATTGTACAAACCTCACTAATGGGGCTTATCAGACTTTTTGCAGCAGGAATTTTCATTTCCTTTGTCACCAGAACCAATAAATCCTTGTCATGTAACTGTGTCCAACTGCTTATTTAAAACTGACACTAAGTGTCTTAAGGAAATCGGTGCTGTGGTCGACTTGTGCTGGGAGGCGCAAGTGCGATGGTGACTGTCTCAGAAGAGAATGAAGAGTACAACAATCGCTGGGCAGGAAAGCTCTCTAAGTTAATTGGTTTTGATCACAGTCTTGTGGCAGAAAGTATGTTTCCTGAAGCCCATCGGCCTGTTTTTACCACTTGTAAGGGGTTTAGAGGGATACCTTTCTCTGTCATAGATTCTCCTCAATGAAGTGTCATGGAGAGATTTGATCAAGTCAAGAATTAACCATGTAAAAAAAAAAAAAAAAGAATTAACCCCGTGTAATTTCTTTCTCATCACAAACATCAACCATGTTGACCAAAACTCTGATGTTCAAAGTATAAAAATATTGTCATTATAAACATTACAAAACATATTCTTACATAGTCTAGTATCAATTTTTCTGGGAATAATTTCTCCTTCAAGAGACATTTAACAATGTCCGGAGAATTATTTGATTGTCATGACTGAGACTATTGGCATCTAGTAGTCAGAGGTCAGATATGCTGCCAAATATCATATAATGCAAAAGACAGCACTTACACCAAAGAATCATCCCAATCAAAATGTCAGTAACATCACTGTTAAGAAACCCTGTTCTTTAGTGATAAGAAATATATAGCTTAGAAATGGACAATTTATGTCTTCATTCAATAGCCATTTATTAAGAAACTAAGAAGCAGAAAGCTTGTCCTAAATTCTGAGATTAGAAATAGACACAGTCCTGAGAGATCCTATTCTGGCAATCTGATGGCTTAGAGATCCTGAAAGCCTCTTGTAATACAACTGTAAAACTTCTAATGTACTATTAAGAATATTCTTGTGAAAGAAGGAATGAGGCTATAACAAAAGGAAAAAAAAATCTACACTTGTCAAGAAGTTATAACATTGATAGCAAAAGAGTAAGCACACATTATATCAGCTTTCATTCTGGGAATTAATGGAATTCCATAGACTGGAATTCCTAGATACTAGGCAAAGTTTGCTTTTTCAACCATATCAATGTTTTATATATTACAGAAAATAAAATTCAGTCAAAAATAAAATGCAAGCCATAAAAATGAAAATAAATGGAAAATAATATGTAATTAAACATATATAGAATGTTTAGAATAGAATAGAATCATATATAGAATCATAGAATCATATAGAAACTACTAACAAAACTCACAAATAAGCATTTTGGGAAATTTTGAGAAAAAAAAATCTATACTCTATATTCTCAGTAGGATTATTTTCAGAGCAAGATAACTTAAAAATCTTAAATAATAATCAGCAATTATATTTCTGTTTCCATTGTTTCCCCATCTATTTGCCATGAAATGATGGGACTGGATGTCATGATCTTAGTTTTTTAAACGTTGAGTTTTAAGTCAGCTTTTTCATTCTCCTCTTTCACCTTCATCAAGAAGCTCTTTAGTTTCTCTTCACTTTTGAAAGATGGCTTTACTGACTCAATGGACACGATTTGAGCAAGCTCGGAAAGATGGTGAAGGACAGGGAAATCTGGCATTCTGCAGTCCATGGGGTCACAAAGAGACACAACTGAGCAACTGAACAACAATGTATTTCTGTTAGTAAAAAATCAGAATTTTTTAATATTAAAACTAGTTTATGTCATGTAGATAAAAGTTGCCCAGGAAATAACAATATATATTGTAAGATACAGAAAATTACACAATGTTTTAATGCTATTAAGAATAAAATTTTCAGTATAAGAGATAGTTTTATAAAAAAGAGACAAAATTAAGGTTCAGAAATATATTTAAAAAATGGGATACTCTAAACAATTTTGCATTCAAAAATTCGAAAATGAAATTGAACTGCATAGACTCCCATGTGGAAAAAAATAATACCTCAAAATATTCGCAAAAATAAATACAGAAAAACAGATGGATCTATAATAATAAAGAAATTAATTCACTATATAATTCCAAACAGTTCTCTAAAAATAAAGGCAAATTGGTATAGATACCTTTATGATAAATTCTATTAAATACTACAGAAGTAGACATTAAATCTTATACATCTTATACAATTTCTGTCACAGAATAAAAATGCAAAAAGCATCAAGATACTCCACAAATAATTTAGGAGGCTAAGAAGTATATTGAAAATGTTCACCCACTCACCCATCCAAGGGATGTACATGTCAATCCTAATTTCCAGTTACAGACTGGGATTCCATGGTGATGGGGAGACAACAAAGAGGAACTAAAGAGCCTCTTGATGAAAGTGAAAGAGAAGAGTGTAAAAGCTGACTTAAAACTCAACATTCAGAAAACTAAGATCATGGCATCTGGTCCTGTCACTTCATGGCAAATAGATGGAAAAACAAAAAAAAGGAAACAGTGACAGGCTTTATCTTCTTGGGTTCCAACATCACTACAGAGTGACTATAGCCATGAAATTAAAAGACTCTTGATCCTTTGAAGAAAAGCTATGACAAACCTAGACAGCATATTGAAAAGTAGAGACATCACTTTGTCAACAAATGTACATACAGTCAAAACTATGGGTTTTTTCAGTAGTCATGTACAGATGTGAGAGTTGGACCACAAAGGAGGCTGAGCACCGAAGAATTGATTCTTTTGAACCACCGAGCTGAAGAAAACTCTTGAGAATCCCTTGGACAGCAAAGAGATCAAATCAGTCAATCCTAAAGGAAATCAATCCTGATTATTCATTGGAAGGACTGATGCTGAAGCTGAAGCTCCAATACTTTGGGCACCTGATGTGAAGAGCCAACCCACTGGGAAAGATCCTGATTCTGGGAAAGATTGAGGGCAGGAGGAGAAGGGGGCGACAGAGGATTAGATGGTTGGATGGCATCATCAACTCAATGGACATGAGTTTGCTCAAACTCCAGGAGATGTTGAAGGACAGGGAAGTCAGACGTCCTGCAGCCCATGGGGTCACAAATAGTCGAACATGACTGAGTGACTGAACAACGACAAGAAGGAAGTCCTGACAGCAGGAGAACTCTTCCTTTCACCCTTTATATCCCCTCATTCCTTCCATATAAATAACTGCTATATGCAGCCCCTACCTATGTGCTGCTCATCTACCACTGTATTTTTCTCATCAGATCACTGATTTCCCATTTGGTTTCAAAGCACAGTGATAGATATTGTGGGGCAATCTGTTCAAAAAACTAATCATAGTATGTGAAGTGTCTGGTCCCAGTTTGAAACACTTGCTTAAAGGATAAGTTAAGAATCTTTAGAGAAGATACTGAAATGATTGTATGCTGCAGAAACAACTAAGAATCACATGACACAAACAATTAGGAACAGACTATACACACTATTTGGAAATTTTTTTCACTGAAATTATTATTCAGAGAAATGTTCATGGTACTAACCTAAGTCTATCTCACTATATATGAGCATAATGTTGACAAACATCTCACAGTTGGAATTGTTTGCATTTTCTCTGTAAATGTGCTGTGTTAGTGCATGTATATGTATGTGTGATTCCTTTATTATGCTCTTTCATGGGATTCTATCATGGTTTGTAATTATAATACTCTGGCTCTATGGCTTCTTATTCAATTATCAGTCTGCCCAACGAAAGCAGTGTTGATTAGACAAGGAATTATATTGGCTTCATTCACTATTTTACAACCAACTCTTAGAAGAGAGCCTAATGCAAGGGGCTTATTTGAGCATTTTTAAAGTAAATTTCTAAAAATAAAAATGACAGGGTAAAATATAAGCATTTAAATCATTAGCATAAAATTGCCTTCTAATAGGTTTATGTCAAGTTAAAGTTTAATAATAGAGGATGAATAAGCCAACTAGAAAATCATAAAATAATATACACTATCTCTAAAACCAAAACTTTTTGGTTTTTATATTTAATTTTTGAACAGTGTTTATGTAATATATAACAATTCTTCCACTAATTTTAAATGTGAATTTTTCCTATAAATTACTACCATGACATATTTACATGTTTCTGTCTCTGAACAATTTATTATGTCCTAATGATTCAAATATTATTGTTAGCATAAATTTATATAGGACTGTACTATCTAGTAAGGTAGATGACCTGTTGTTCTTTATGTTCAAAATTTTTTGGCTATTCTTGAACTTCTTTTTCATGTAAGTTTCAAAGTCAAATTATTAATTTCCAAAAGCATCTCTTTGAGAGGACATTGAATTTAGAGTTTCATTTAGAAAGAATTCACATCTTTACAATATTTTCCAATGAAGAAAATGGAAATCAGAGCCAAGTGAATTTATTCAGATCTTATTTTATTTACTGCAATGATGTTTTGTATTTTTCTCCTTATAGGATCTAAACTTTCCTAATTATTCTTATTCTTAAATGTTTTTGAGACTTTTGCTTCTATTACGATCAAGATCTTTTACTTTCTCATTACAGTTTATAAATTGATTATTCACAGCTCTGATATGTAAGACAGCTGTTGATGTTTTTAAGTTGATCATACATTAAATTGCTTCATTCTATAAAAGTTTTAATGGCTTAAGTCAGTTCAGTTCAGATCAGTCGCTCAGTCATGTCCAACTCTATGTGACCTCATGGATTACAGCATGCCAGGCCTCACCAACTTCCAGAGTTTACTCAGACTCACGTCCATTGAGTTGGTGATGCCCTTCAACCATATCATCTTCTGTTGTCCCCTTCTCGTCTCACCTTCTATCTTTCCCAGCATCAGGGTCTTTTCGAATAGGTCAGTTCTTCGCATTAGGTGGCCAAAGTATTGGAGTTTCAGCTTCCATATCAGTCATTCCAATAAATATTTAGCACTGATTTCCTTTAGGATTGACTGGTTGGATCCCCTTGCAGTCCAAGGGACTCTCAAGAGTCTTCTCCAACACCGCAGTTCAAAAACATCAATTCTTCAGCACTCAGCTTTCTTTATAGTCCAACTCTCACATCCATACATGACTACTGGAAAAACCATAGGTTTCACTATTTGGAACTTTGTTGGCAAAGTATTGTCTCTGCTTCTCAATATGCTGTCTAGGTTGGTCATAACTTTTCTTCCAAGGAGCAAGCATCTTTTAATTTCATGGCTGCAGTCACCATCTGCAGGGATTTTGGAGCCCCAAAAAATAAAGTCTGTCACTGTTTCCACTGTTTCCCCATCTATTTGCCATGAGGTAATGGGACCAGACGCCATGATCTTAGTTTTCTGAATGTTGAGCTTTAAGCCAACTTTTTCCTTCTCCTCTTTCACTTTCATCAAGAGGCTCTTTAGTTCTTCACTTTCTGCCATAAGGGTGGTGTCATTTGCATATCTGAGGTTATTGATATTTCTTCCAGCAATCTTGATTCCAGCTTGTGCTTCATCCAGCCTAGAAATTCTCATGATGTACTCTGCATATAAGTTAAATAAGCAGGGTGACAGTATACAGCCTTTACATAATCCTTTTCCTATTTGGAACCAGTCTGTTGTTCTATGTCCAGTTCTAACTGTTGCTTCCTGATTTCTCAAGTGGCAGGTGAGGTGGTCTGGTATTCCCATCTTTTCCAGAATTTTCCACAGTTTATTGTGATCCACACAGTCAAAGGCTTTAACACAGTCAATAAAGCAAAAGTAGATGTTTTTCTGGAAGCTCTTGCTTTTTCGATGATCCAATGGATGTTGGCAATTTGATCTCTGGTTCCTCTGCCCTTTTTAAAAACCAGTTTGAACATCTGGAAGCTCATGGTTCACATACTGTTGAAGCCTGTCTTGGAGAATTTTGAGCATTCTCCAATTTTGAGCTAGAGTGCAATTGTGTGGTAGTTTGAGCATTCTTTGGCATTGCCTTTCTTTGGGATTGGAATTAAAACTGACCTTTTTCACTCCTGTGGCCACTGCTAAATTTTCCAAATTTGCTGGCATATTGAGTTCAGCACTTTCACAGCATCACATTTTAGCATTTGAAATAGCTTGACTGGAATTCCATCACATCCTCTAGCTTTGTTCATAGTGATGGTTTCTAAGGCCCACTTGACTTCACATTCCAGGATGTCTGGCTCTAGGTGAGTGATCACACCATCATGATTATCTGGGTCATGAAGATCCTTTTTGTACAGTTCTTCTGTGTATTCTTGCCACCTCTTCTTAATATCTTCTGCTTCTGTTAGGTCCCTATCATTTCTGTCCTTTATTGAGCCCATTTTTGCATGAAATATTCCCTTGGTATCTCTAATTTTCTTGAAGAGATCTCTAGTCTTTCCCATTCTGTTGTTTTCCTCTATTTCTTTGCACTGATCACTGAGGAATGCTTTCTTGTCTCTCCTTCCTATTCTTTGGAACTTTACATTCAAATAGGTATATCTTTCCTTTCCTCCTTTGTTTTTTACTTCTTTTCACAGTTATTTGTAAGTCCTCCTCAAACAACCATTTTGTCTTTTTGCATTTCTTTTTCTTGGGGATGGTCTTGATCCCTGTCTCCTGGACAATGTCCCTATGAACCTCGATCCATAGTTCATCAGGCACTCTATCTATCAAATCTAATCCCTTGAACCTATTTGTCACTTCCACTGTATAATCATAAGGGATTTGATTTAGGTCATACCTGGATGGTCTAGTGATTTTCCCTATTTTCTTCAATTTCAGTCTGAATTTGGCAATAAGGAGTTCATGATCTGAGCCACAGCCAGCTCCCAGGCTTTTTTTTGCTGACTGTATAGAGCTTCTCCATCTTTGGCTGCACAGAATATAATCAATCTGATTTGGGTGTTGACCATCTGGTGATGTCCATATGTAGAGTCTTCTCTTGTGTTGTTGGAAGAGAGTATTTGCTATGACCAATGCATTCTCTTGGCAAAACTCTATGAGCCTTTGCCCTGCTTCATTCTGTACTCTGAGGCCAAATTTGTCTGTTACTCCAGGTGTTTTTTTACTTCCTACTTTTGCATTCCATTCCGCTATGATGAAAAGGACATCTTTTTAGGGTGTTAGTCTAAAAGGTCTTGTAAGTCTTCATAGATCCATTCAACTTCAGCTTCTTCAGCATTACTGGTCAGGGCATAGACTTGGATTACCATGATAGTGAATGGTTTGCCTTGGAAATGAACAGAGATCATTCTGTAGTTTTTGAGATTGTACCAAGTACTGCATTTTGGACTCTTTTGTTGACTATGATGGCTACTCCATTTCTTCTAAGGGATTCTTGCCCACAGTAGTAGATAAAATGGTCATCTGAGTTAAATTCACCCATTCCAGTCCATTTTAGTTCATTGATTCTTAAAATGTCAACGTTCACTCTTGCCATCTCCTGTTTGACCACTTCCAATTTGCCTTGATTCATGGACCTAACATTCCAGGTTCCTATGCAATATTGCTCTTTACAGCATTGGACTTTGCTTCCATACCAGTCACATACAACTGAGTGTTGTTTTTCTTTTGGCTCCATCCCTTCATTCTTTCTTGAGTTATTTCTCCACTGATCTCCAGTAGCATACTGGGCACTTACCGACCTGGGGAGTTCATCTTTCAGTGTCCTGTCTTTTTGAATGGCTTAAGTAGATAAATCCATAATTCAACTCAGATCTAAATAGTTCATAATTTTTATGCTATTGTTAATGGTACTTTTCTTTTATTCCTATTAATTTCTTCCTTATACTGTGAAGGTTTGTTGCTATTTTCCTTTCCCTTCTCTGTTTGAATGTTTTGAATATTTCTGTGAACTGGATGAATGCATTTTAGTGCATTCCTCTGAGTATTGCCTTTATCACAGCTTGAATTCCTTAAATGAATTCTACTTGTTAAGAAACCTTAATAAAAGCATTTAACAAAGCATTAGGCTGATAATTTAAATGACAACATAAACAAATCTGTTCATTTTCTGAATGCTCAATTCAGGAGTTATTTCCAATCATCTGCATTTCTACTGTGCATCAGGTGTAGGCATCAACATTAAAAAAAAAATAAGGACTGTTATAATAATAGGTCACTACCCATAGGGACCTCATATTACTGGTTATCCTAGACCTTACATTTGACCCCATACTTCAATGCTGCCGGCTTACATCTCAGACTGACACCAAACTAACTTTCCCCACATTTCCTACTCAGACTTATAGCTTCTATTTGAGCAGCATATAGCCTGGGTGGAGTCCTTGAACTGAGGCTTCTTCCTCAGCTACCTGCCCATGATATCTTGACATTAGATCCTTGACCAGGTTCTAAAATTTCCTACACTATTCCTGTCTTCACTCTAATTGTACTTAGCTATAGCTTTGCAATTTAAGCACAGAAAACATGAGTGTTTAAAATGCAAAAACACACAAAACATTGATTTCAAAGTTATCACAATGTTTAACTAAAGAGAGAAACCTCAAGGTCTGCCAGAGGTTGTTTCCATACATACCATCTCATGCCCAAAGTTACAGAACTGAGCTCATTAAATTTTTCATTCACATCATAATTCCTTCCTGTATAACAAAGAGGCATACAGTCCTGAAGTTCTACTGTATTTTGATTCAGTCTCTTTAATCTCTCTCTCAATTTTGTACTATAAAAATATAATTTCTACTCTACAATCTAATTTACTTCTACTTACTGTACATTCTACTTTTCTACTACATTATGTTGTACTTACCCTTCAGTTTTTAAAAATTATTAAAATATTCCTTTAGTGGTAAACATTATTTGAAAACATATTTGTAATATCTGCATAATATTCCATTATATTATTGCACACTTATTGAAGAATTGCTGTGTTGTTTAGAATATCTTTTTAAATTTCCATGTAGGTTAATTTTTCTATGGATCTCTGATTAATACTCTAAATATGATACCTAAGGTGAAGATTATAGATAAACCAAATATGGCTATTTCTTTTGAATATGGATGTTTTAGGAAAATTCACATTACTACATACTATCATTAAAAGTTTATACTATTTATAGCTACAACAATAAAATACATTATTTCCCCTGTTATACTTTTTAAATCATTGACCTCTTTTTCTTTCTTTTGTTAAATAATTTAAAATAGTATTTCATTTAAATTTGCTGTAAATAAATAAACTACAATGACTAATAATTTTGTTTTATTGTGCTTTACTATCAACTTGTATTTCACCTTTTAGAAATTTTTTTCTACATACTTTTTTAGTTTTAGTGTTTTTCTTATTGGTTAATGTTTCACAGAGAAAAAACATCAACTCATACGTGATACAAATATTATTGATGTATGAAAGTTTTAAATTTAATGTAATCAAATAAGTCAGTCTTTGCTCTTATTATTTATATCCTTAAAATTTCATGCTCTGCAAGATTAATTAGCTATATATACAGTATATAATTTATAGCTTATAATTTCACTTTTCTTATATACCTTATACATCTAAAATTTATTTTTGGTGAATTATTAAGTTTGACAGGTTATATAGAATTTTCCCCTAAATCCAATTATTTTAACATAATTTATTGAATAATTTTCACAGTACCCATAAGTTTGTGGTTTCATAAATAATTTAATGAATCAAAATAGGTCACCAACAAAAAGTTTTTAGAGTAGATTCAGTCATTTTCCCAAACATATACCCAAAGAATGGATAATTAAATATTTTTATAGATTCCCACCAATACAGTTTCTATTGTTTCCTGAAGTTCAGTAGTCCACAAAATGAGAGATACATACTTCCAAATGTCTTTTAGCCTGCATTTAGCACTCAAAAAATAAAAGAAATTTATTGGATGTGTCTTCTGCTTTCTAATTCTCTAAAAATACCTCCAGAAATGAGAATTTAAATGAGTAGTGAGTCTCAGGTCTCTTTTCCCATCTTAAGAATATTATACTTAATACATTTTGAATACACATGCCAAAAACAGAATCATTCTAGTCATGATAGGCTTATACATTCAGCTTCTCTATTACTTGAATCATATCATGGAGATAAATAGTTACAGATTTTAGTCTCTAAGTAGTAGAGACTGGCAACAATGAGCCAATCATATTTCTCATGTGAACTCCCCCAAACCCTTCCCCATGCCACCTTTAGCACAGCAACACACTATCTTAGAAAATCAAAATACTGATACAACCTGAAGGAGATGATTAAACTTCCACTTAAGCCTCACTAGCACTGGTAGACAATAAAATAAAATCCCATTCATTGATCTGAATAAATGAAGTTGTTTTAAAGTACATATTTTAAGTAAAACTTCCCAAATGTGGAGTACCAAGGTACATGCTTATACGGTGGAAGTGACAAATATATTCAAGTGATTAGATCTGATAGAGTGTCTGAAGAACTATGGACAGAGGTTCATGATATTGTACAAGAGGCAGTGATCAAGACCATCCCCAAGAAAAAGAAATGCAAAAAGGCAAAATAGCTGTCTGAGGAGGCCTTACAAATAGCTGGAAAAAGAAGAGAAGCTAAAGGCAAGGGATAAAAGGAAAGATATACCTACTTGAATGCAGAGTTCCAAAGAATAGCAAGGAGAGATAAGAAAGCTTTCCTCAGTGATCAATGCAAAGAAATAGAGCAAAACAACAGAATGGGAAAGACTAGAGATCTCTTCAAGAAAATTAGAGATACCAAGGGAACATTTCATGCAAAGATGGGTACAATAAAGCACTGAAATGGTATGGATCTAGCAGAAAATATTAAGAAGAGGTGGCAAGATACAGAGAACTATACAAAAAAGATCTTCATGACCCAGATAACCACAATGGTATGATCACTCACCTAGAGCCAGACATGCTGGAATATGAAGTCAAGTGTGCCTTAGGATGCATCAATGCGAACAAAGCCAATGGAGATGATGAAATTCCAGTTCAGCTATTTCAAACCCTAAAAGATGATGTTGTGAAAGTGCTGCACTCAATACACCAGCAAATTTGGAAAACTCAGCAGTGGCACAGGACCGGAAAATGTCTGTTTCCATTCCAGTCCCTAAAAACAGCAATGCCAAAGAATGTTTAAACTACCACACAATTGCACTCATCTCACATGCTAGTAAGGTAATGCTCAATATTCTCCAAGCCAGGCTTCAACAGTACGTAAATCAAGAACTTCCAGATGTTCAAGCTAGATTTAGAGAAGGCAGAGGAACCAGAGATTAAATTGCCAACATCCGATGAATCATCTAAAAAGCAAGAGAGTTCCAGAAAAACATCTATTTCTGCCTTATTGACTATGCCAAAGCCTTTGACTGTGTGGATCACAATAAACTGTGGAAAATTCTGAAAGAGATGGGAATACCACCTGACCTGCCACCTGAGAAATCTGTATACAGGTCAGGAAGCAACAGTTAGAACTGGACATGGAACAACAGACTATTTCTAAACTGGGAAAGGAGTACGTCAAGGCTGCATATTGTCACCCTGCTTATTTAACTTCTATGCAGAGTATATCATGCGAAATGCTGGGCTGGAGAAAGCAAAAGCTAGAATCAAGATTGCCAGGAGAAATATCAATAACCTCAGATATGCAGATGACACCACCCTTACGGCAGAAAGTGAAGAAGAGCTAAAGAGCCTCTTGATGAAAGTGAAAGAGGAGAAGGAAAAAGTTGGCTTAAAACTCAACATTCAGAAAACTAAGATCACGGCATCTGGTCCCATCACCTCATGGCAAATAGATGGGGAAACAATGGAAACAGTGAGAGGCTTTATTTTGGGGGGCTCCAAAATCACTGCAGATGGCGACTGCAGCCATGAAATTAAAAGACACTTGCTCTTTGGAAGAAAAGCTATAACCAGCCTAGACAGAATATTAAAAAGCAGAGACATTACCAGCAAAGTTTCAAATAGTGAAAGCTATGGATTTTCCAGTAGTCATGTATGGATGTGAGAGTTGGACTATAAAGAAAGCTGAGCATCACAGAATTGATGCTTTTAAACTGTGGTGTTGGAGAAGACTCTTGAGAGTCCCTTGGACTGCAAGGAGATCAAACCAGTCAATCCTAAAGGAAATCAGTGCTAAATATTCATTGGAAGGACTGATGCTGAAGGTGAGACTCCAATATTTTGGCCACCTGGTGCGAAGAACTGACTCATTGGACAAGACCCTGATGCTGGGAAAGATTGAAGGCAGGAGGAGAAGGGGACGACAGAGGATGAGATGGTTGGATGGCATCACTGACTCAATGGACAAGAGTTTGAATAAGCTCTGGGAGTTGGTGATGGAAGGGAAGCCTGGGGTGCTGCAGTCCATGGGGTCGCAAAGAGTTGAACATGACTGAGTGACTGAACTGAACTGAAGGTACATGCAGTGAATTGTAAAAGATCATGTGAACATGAACAATGGGAAAAACTAATTACTCTTTTTGCCTTAAATTCCTTGCTTTTCCTCTAATCTAAGTTGCCTTAAGAGGAAATATTTGGATGCATTCAATGTAAGAAATCTGAATAAATGTGGGTTATTTAAACATGTCCTTTGCCTTCTAAATGATTATTTTATAGTCTATAGACAAATTGTCCTTAAATCCAATTGCATTCTACCATTGGGTTTGCAGGTCTATCTTGTACTCCCATAACATGTTAAGGCATATGTACATGTATGTCTCTGAGATTCAAAATCATTTATATAAAGGATCTTACAAACTAAGTTTATGTTATGTGACTCTTAAGGAAAATCTAAACCCATTAGAATGTTAATTGCATAGTCTGATATTGGCATCCTGGAGATTTCTGAATACTGGAGGAAGTTTGATTATTTTTAGCAGTTCATATTCAGCTCTTTGTCCTGCCATCATTGTCAAAGTCTTATGATATCTGAAGGCTCAAAGCCATATTTTGGTAGACTGATGCGTAGTTTAATTGGTTGCCATGCTTTATGGGTTGACATCATACCAAAGACCAACAGAAGCACACTAGATGTTTATAATTGTGGGATGCTCAAGGGAGAAAATGATGGCCATTGGCTAGTCCCCATCCTGTGCATGCTAGATATGAATGCTAGATGTGCATGCTCAGTCATTAAAACAATCCAACTCTTTGCAACCTCGTGGACTGTAACCCGCCAGTCTCCTCTGTCCATGAGCTGCTCCAGGCAAGAATGGATTGCCATTTCCTTCTCCAAGTCCTGATCTTAGCACATATTAAAATCAGGAGAAGGCAGAGTGGTGAAGTTGGCCAGAATGATCAAGCTTCCACATATGAAAGGAGGTTATATTTCTGATCTGTCATCCTTATACTCTATCTCCTCTTTTATACTGAACTGTAAAGCTGGTAACTTGGCCTCAACTCTAGATTATGCTTTTTGCTGCTAGTAGGATTCAACTGTATCTGGACTGACCCTACATCCTGATAGACTGGACCCTTTTCCCTACAAATAATATATTATCTCCATAATAATCAATAAAGTTAATCAGAATGCTATTTGCATCCAAAAGAATCTCTTATGAACAATAAAATAGCACAAAGTGATTTTATCAATACTTTAAGTTAGGATGAACTTCCAGAAAGCTGAACATTGCCTTTGGTCTTCTCATTTTTGTTTATCTTAAGGAATATAAATCACATTAATTAAGTTTGCTCTTCTAAATTGGATGGCATTATAAACTAGGGAGAAATGACTGAAAGAGGGAAATTGGAAATGGCTGAGGAGCGGTAGCAAGCAAAACACATAGGATGCATCTCAAAGGAGGAGAATCAACCTCCTAGAAGAAAGCTTTTCTGTTTATTTGGTAACACTTCAAAAAGAAGTAATGCAAGTAGAAAAAACACAGAAGCTGTTACTGATTAAGCTGCAATTTACAGAGACAGACTACAAACATGTGAAGCTACAACCTGGAAGGGAAAGCCTAAACTGACTCTATTAATGTCCATACTGCTGTGCCTGATCCTTTGCTTTCCACATCTTTAATACCTAGAAAATATGGACGTTTATATGTGAACAATTCAAGTAGCTGTCCTAGATACACATTTTCTTTGCTCAGGGACACTAATCTGGGCCCCAGGAAACAGTCTGTCCGTTGCAGATTACTATCTATGTGATTTCGTATAAAATGCTCATTCTCTGAGCTGCAAATACCTTATCTAAATAAGGATGATAATCATTTCTACTTTGTAGGATTATTTAAGAATCAAATAAGATAATGCATGTCAAAAGCCTAAGAAGGTCTTGTGTACTAAGAGTTCAGTGCATGTTAACACTTTTTTAAAAGCAATTTTTTAAATGTTAAGGTAGACGTGTAAGCAAAAAAGATTGAAACCTGTCAACCCAGGTCTAAAAGTCTAAATTTAGCAACTAGAAAGGAGTAATGAGGCTGTGTCATAGGCAGGGAGGACTAGAGAACTAAGTCAGAATATCTGGCCTCTAAAATTTCACTGTCTAGAGAAAATACAACTGAGTGTGAGGGAATGTGTTGATTTCAGCAACAAAAGCAAACATCATTGTTGTGAAATTCCAAGGGGAAAATCACTAAATCTGTATTGGGAAGTTTAAAAAGACGTCAGAGAGGAAATGATATTTGAGTTGATGCTTTAAAGATAAGTGAGAGTTTTGCAAGTAGAGAATGATAGAGGAGCAGCCTAAAGAGGGAGAACAACATTTCTGAGATCAGAAAGTTTTTTTTTTAAAGCATGAGATGAGTATTTTGATATATTTGAAGTCTAGAGAGCTAAACCAAAGAGCAGAAGAGAATAACAGTGTTAAAAGATTCAATTTGGAAAAAGATGAATCCAGTTTGCAAATAACATTAAATGGCACATTGAGAGCTTAGACACTACATTGAAGGCTATTCATCTGGAGAGAGATAAGTTTTAGAATACTACCTTGAAATAGGACAGCAGGAAACCCACAAGGCACAGGTGAGATTTTCTACTCAAGAAAATCCCCAAAGGAAGAAAATCTCCAAGGGAGGTATCAAAAGTTCAATACAGGAGCATACATGGTTCCCAGAGCTCTGAGGAAAGAGAGCCCAGGATTGAAGGCAGGAGAAGGGGACGACAGAGGATGAGATGGTTGGATAGCATCACTGACTCAATGGACATGAGTTTGAACAAGCTCTGGGAGTTGGTGATGGACAGGGAAGCCTGACGTGCTGCAGTCCATGGGATCACAAGGAGTCAGACATGACTGAGTGACTGAACTGAACTGAGGAAAGAGAAGGTGGAGTACAACTTATAGATCCTAGAGTCAATTGTGCTGGATGGACACCTGAGGCACAGTCTAAATAAGAATTTTTCTGATGTAGCAAAATGCTGACTCCTTGATCCATTGGCCAATGAGGGTTTGTATAGAATTTTCCAAAGGGCTCACAAAGCCAGGTTCATTATAGACTAGGAAAGACAGGAGGTTTATCTGAAGTACTCTTAAGGGGTAAAAGAAGCTGCTGAGAAGTGACTTTGAAAGGAAATACCAGAGCCCATGAGAAGTACTGCCTTCATTACTCACAGAAGGAATTCTTTTTCTTGAAAAAAAAAAAAAATCTGGGAGGGGTTAAGCGGTAAAGGAGAGGCACATATATCAAAAACCAAGTTTGGAAAATAATATTCTCAGGAAAGAAGGCAAGGAGACAAAACTGGGCTTTGCAGACCTAATACCAGAGATTGAATTCCAATCTATCATTCAGTAACTATATAATCCTGAATATACTATTTAAATAGTCTTAGCTCCACCCTCTTCATCTGTAATGTGGGGGTTCTGGGACCTATGTCACAAGGCTGCTGTGAAGATGAAGCAAGATAGACTACATCGATCATGTAACACAATAATAGATGCACCATAGCCAGTCCACACACATTAATTCTGTTCATTCATTCTCAGCTCTACCCCCAACCAGGTCTCAGACCAGATGTATGTACCTTGCTTGATAAGTTTATCCCAGCTCTCAGCGGTATTCAAAAGTGCAGAAGGGACTGAGCCATCCAGTCCTTGATCACAAAGGAGACCAATAAAACTTGTCCTGGCTCCAACAATTGCCCTTTGAGAGGCCCTTTTGCATCACTATTGTCTGTATCTTTAGGAGAGAAATATGTGGTTGTGGTTTCTTTCAGCGTAAGTGCTTTTCTAATAAGCATAGGGCTCATTTTAATATGGCTTCAAAAGACCAACAATGCAGTATAGACTTGAAAATAACTCTGGTTGTTTTATTAAAACAACATTGGTAATCTATGACTGTAGCTATGCCTGATAATTTTTGACTGTCAATTTCTCAACAGGAAGTTCAAGCAAATGTATGAATAAATTTTAGTCAACAAGTATTGGAAATTTGTAGCATCACTCAAAAGCCACTAGAAAAATAAAATCCACTGATATTATTTACTGAGTCCCAGACTATATTATCAATAGGAGATGACTAATTCTCTACCTCTAATTCACCCCCACTGCACCCTGATTTCTCATCAGCTTATTAGCACAGAACTCTATCACCTAAACTTGCAGAGTTTATCTATAAATAATATTCTCTAGAGCACAAGCTTTCAACTTTATGAAGAATCATAAATTATTAAAATTAAACTACAGTCATGTCTTGATTTACTCATTGAATACGATAATAAGAATTTTCTCATCATTGTTAAGAGGACTGAAAATGATGAAATGAAAATTGCTGATAAGAGTCAAGTGAGCTGGCCTCTTTGTTCGTTTCTCTGGAGCCTGAAGCAAGTTAGTTTCACTCTCTGGTGTCTCAGTTTACTCATCTACAAAACCAGGATGATGGTTGCTCTGGTAACCCTCAGGATTCTTGATACTTTTTAAATGTTATTGAAAATTATAATGCACAATGTAAAAAAGTCTTCTGGAATTATTGGTATTGGAAATGGTGCAATTTATGTTGAATTTTAAACTGTCAGTTTTTCAAAGACTTGTTTTCAGCACTGGGTTTGCTAATGCCTGACTCCCTCTAAAAATAACCAGCAATTTCAGTAAATTGTAAAAGGGGAACATTTGCATGGTTTCCTGTCAGTAAAGACCATTTATGTGCTTGAAAGAAATGCCATTTTGATATGATAAATATAAACCCTAAAATTCTTTATAACTAACCTTGCTAGGCAAAGAGAAAATTTCCTTAGAAACTTATCATGTCAACAAGATCTGGCAAAAAAAAAAAAAAGACCTTTATTACAACAGGTGAAGATGAAGCAAGCTCATAAGATTCACAGCAATTTTTAAACTTCCTTTCAAAAGAAGTTATTACCACCTTCTAATATAACAGATGCTATCCATATGGTGATGACTCCCCAAAACTGTATCTCCAACCCAGGTTACTCTGCTGAGATCAAGCTTCATTCATTCAATAGCTGATTGGACATTCTATGTTTATCATATCCATGACTAAACTTATCAGCTTCAACATCAAACCTAGTCTTTCTCCTTTCTTCAGATGTCTATGACTGGTTTGCACAAGCCAAAACTTATCCAACCAATTGAGCCAAGGCTATAGTCCTGCTACCTAGGGTTCTGACTACCATTTAAACACAAATCGTCTATCTTTTTATCATTACATGGAGCATCTAAAATATGACTTGAATAAACTTCTCTACAAAACAGAAACAGACTCACACATGGAGAACGGACCTGTGGTTGCAAGGGGTGGGGGGAAGGAGGGAGGCATGGATTGGGAGTTTGGGACAAGCAGATGCAAACTATTATATATAGAATGGCCCTACTGAATAGCCCAGGCAGCTAAGTTCAATATCCTGTGATAAACCATAATGAAAAAAACACACCCATCTTCCATATTTTTTGTATATCTAACTCTATGTCTAATGACAGCTATACCTAAAGCTACTTTAGTCCAGCATTTCCACATTCCAGTAAGTAGTATGTAGAGAAAGTATACAGGGAAATGGGATTGAAGCCAGTAATATTTTTGCTTTATCCCGGTATTTAATATTTCTTTTCATTTTGATCATTTCTGGAGACTTATGTTTCTTTTTCTACATCCAGGTTCCTGTGTATTATCACGATCTTCTGCTTGAAGAATTTCTGTTAATATTTTTTCTAGTGTAGGTCTGTTAATGCAGAATTATATCTTTTTTTGAAAGTCTTTGTTTCTGCTTCACTGCTGAAATTTATTTTCAGGGGATGTAAAACTGCATGTCAATCTCTTTCTTCTCTCAGTGCTCTGAAGGTATCCACTGTCTTCTGACTCACGTAGTTTCTGATGAGGTTATATTTTTATCTTTGTTCTTCTGTGTATTATGTGCTCCTTTTCTTTTTTAAAAATAAGCTGCCCTAAATATTGCTTCTTGGTTTTGGTTTTCAGCAGTTGAATACAATGAGTGTGCTGGTATGTGTGTCTTGATTTTATCACACTTGGTGTTGTCTGAATTCTCTAGAAATGTGGGTTTTCAGGTCTTTTTTATTTTGGAAAATTATCAGTCATTATTTATTTAAGCAATCCATCTTCTTTATTATCTTTCTTTTATCCTTTTGGGACTCAAATTATATATATCTTTTGATGTTATCCCACAGTGCTTAGATGTTTTATTTGTTTTTATTTTTCCACTATCATTCTCATTGTGTTGAATTTTGGATAATTTATAATGATCTATTCACTGATATTTATATTCCCTAAGTTTGCTGAGTCTCCTGATGATTTAGTCAATAGTATGCTTCACTTCTGTTACTATAGTTTAATTCTAGTTTCCAATTTGATCGTTCCTAATAGTTTTTATCTCCTTGCTGAGATTTCCAATGTGCTCATGAGATTATTTAACATAATAATTGCAATAATTTATAATCCCATCTCACAGTTTTAATGTCTGATTCTTATGTTAGTCTGGTTCTGCTAACTCTTTTGCCTCTTGACAGTGAGTTTGTTTGTTTGCTTCCTTATTTTTGTCTGTGTGATAGATATATGTTGTTGGAAAGCCAGATATAATGTAAAGGATAGTAGAAATTTTTTTTTCCATTTATTTTTATTAGTTGGTGGCTAATTACTTTACAATATTGTAGTGGTTTTTGCCATACATTGACATGAATCAGCCATGGATTTACATGTATTCCCCATCTCGATCCCCCCTCCCACCTCTCTCCACACCCCATCCCTCTGGGTCTTCCCAGTGCACCAGCCCCGAGCACTTGTCTCATGCATCCAACCTGGGCTGGTGATCTGTTTCACCCTTGTATAATATACATGTTTCGATGCTGTTCTCTCGAAACATCCCACCCTCGCCTTCCCCACGGAGTCCAAAAGTCTGTTCTGTACATCTGTGTCTCTTTTTCTGTTTTGCATATAGGGTTATCGTTACCATCTTTCTAAATTCCATATATATGCGTTAGTATACTGTATTGGTCTTTATCTTTCTGGCTTACTTCACTCTGTATAATGGGCTCCAGTTTCATCCATCTCATTAAAACTGATTCAAAGTAAATAGCATTTATGCCTGAACAGATGAACGTTTCTTGTTCTGCTCAACTATTTAGTAGAGAGTTTATATCTCCTAAGCTTGAACTGCAAGGTATGTTTCAGTGGTCTCCTGCCATGCCATCAATATTTTCTGATTGCCTGTTAGAGATTCATGGAGAAGAACCCTTGATTAGTTGCAAACTCCTTTTGTGTCTGAGGTTTCAGAAACCTCACACTATCCCACACTCAAACTTTAACAATTCATTATAACATCTTAGCTGGAATTGTTTCCCACTTAAGTGGGGGACCTGGTTTCCTCTCCTAATTTGCACTGGGTAGTCGTTTCTTGTGCTCCATCTCTCTTGCGATATGCCTGTCTTTCCTTAGATTTCAGCTTAGTTGCTTGCTCTGCACCCTCACCTTTTTGAATTGATAACAACTATGATCTTTTATATGACCTAGCTATTTCTTATTGTTATGGTTGGGGCAATAATCTTTCCAACATTTCATATCCTAATTGGAAGCCAGAAGTTCACTAATTTCTTAACACAATGAAAACAATGTATATTTGTATATGTACTAATCAAACCAATCTAGAGAAATCAACAAAAACTTTAGTTGTAACAAATTGTTTCTTAAACAGAAATTGCAATATGTTTATGGCAGGTTTAAAAATGCATGGAAGAATCAAAAATCCATTTTGCTATTGAAAAATATAAATCCATGGCTAATTCATTTCAATGTATGACAAAAACTACTGTAATGATGTAAAGTAATTAGCCTCCAACTAATAAAAATAAATGAAAAAAAAAAAAAAGAAAAGCTTATAATCTACTGGGAGAAATTAGAATGATAAGGAGAAAAGTACAAAATCGAGTGTCGAATTCCTTCTGTTAGTCCCCTCTATCACCTTTAAACAATAATAATAAAGTAAGTTGTCTGCTATAAAAGACTGTGCCTTGGATCCTGACCTCATGGAAACTCAGCCAGCCATCTCTGAGGGGTATTAAGGAGTTCTTAAAGAACATGGCTTTAAAGAACAAGCTGCCCTGATGGCTTAGCGGGTAAAGAATCCGCCTGCAATGCAGGCGACATAGGAGACGTGGGTTCAATTCCTGGCTTGGGAAGATACCCTGGAGAAGGAAATGGCAACCTGCTCCAGTATTCTTGCCTGGAAAACCTCATGGACAGAGGAGCCTGACGGGCTACAGTCCAAAGGGTTGCAAAGAGTCAGACATGACTAAGTACGTAGGCATGGCAAAAAACATAATGCCAGTGGTAAAGAATCCACCCGCCAATACAGGAGATGCCTGAGACAAGGGTTCAGTCCCTGGGTCAGGAAGGTCCCCTGGAGGAGGGCATGGCAACCCACTCCAGTATTCTTGCCTAGAGAATCCCATGGACCAGAGGAGCCTGGTGGGCTGCTGTCTATGGGGTCGCAGAGAATCAGGCATGGCTGAAGTGACTGAGCATACACACAGGGAACACAGAGCCAGCTGACTACAGGTGTCCTGTCTTAATAAATCATGATAAAAACTGACCATACAAAATGTTGCAAAGCAAATTAAGAAATTTATAACTAAGTCTGGCTCCAAAAAGTTTTCGAAAAATGATACTGCTTGATTCTCTTTGGTCTTCTTTGATGGCATTTAAGCATATTTTCAGCAACTAATTGCTACTTTTCTTTGACCATGCAAAGGTGAGGAAAATGTATTAAACATGACGTGTGAGTAGATATAAATGAGGAAATTGTGTGAGATCGAAAGAGTCCACGGGATAGTTCACATTCAAGTACAGATGGAAATAAAGAGTTTTAAAATTCTCTGCAAAACCAATCTCAATCCTGGGTTACAAATAATGATATAAGGACAAACTTGGCTTTGGAAGTAGAGAACAGAGGCAAATAGAATCAACTGCATGTTCAGATAAACTGCTGAGACCCCACAGCAGTTTTACTTAACGCCATCCTATCATCCATTTTAGTACAATTTAAGACTGAGAGCACAAGCAGATTAACAAATACATTTGCTCAAGACCTTCTCCATTATAATTCCATTAATATCTCTGGGCCCAGAGCCAGACAGAAACATCTGGTAGGGGCTTTGTGTTTGCAGAGATAAACTTGCAGATGTTCAAAATTATTTTTAAGAAAAATTTATTATAACCAAAATGAAAAGAAACTGGCAAAACTGAGATAAAAAATGATATGATAAAGATGTATCTTGGAAAATGTTTTTATACATTTTAGCATAATAAAATCAATATATTCGTGTGGTTAAAATGTCTATATTAAAGGGTTAAAGAGCATTTTAAATATTTCACCTCCTTCCTTCCTCTCCCAGTTTCACTCTTCACTTAAACTCTCTTTTAACTGTTGGTATGTTTTAATAAAGTTGGTAGTTCTTGCAATTCTAAAGTATATACTCAGAGCTCCATTTCTGTAGTTATGCATTTTATTTAAATATCGACTCCCTATGTAAAAAATGAAAAAAATTAGTTTAATATTATTCCTCTTCTCTTCAACCTTATTATTTATGGAATTAATTTAAATCATTATTATTATGATTTAATTTAATTATTATTTCAAAGTTTAAAATAACATGTTTAAAGCTACTTTTTTTCAACCATTGGGTCTTTAGCTATTAAGACTGTCTTCATCCATTAGGTCATTATCTATTAGATTAAGACACTGATGTCTTACTGGCTAAACTCTATCAAGTACTTAAAGAAGACATAATCCCAAATACTTAAGGAAGAAAATACTCAAAGAAATATACAAAAAAACTTTCAATCTGATAAGTAAATTTAGCAAGGTCAAAGGAAAGAAAACAATTCGACAGTGCATTTTTATATTCAAGAATCAATGGGAGAATGAATATTTTAAAATTTACAAGAGCATCAAAAAGACATAAATTCTTTAGAATAAATTTAAGAAAAGACATGCAAAACCTCTAATGAAAACTACAAAATATTGCTAAAAGAAACCAGAGGAGATCTGAGTATGTTGAGGAATAGGCTGTTTTTATGAATTAGAAGATTGCTTACTGTTAATGTGTCTGTAGATTCAACAAATACTAATCTCAAGTGGCTTTTTGGCACAAATTGACTATTCTAAAAATTCTATGAAAATTCAAAGCATTGATACCAGATGAAACAATATTTTAAAAGAATGAATTTAAAGGACTCTCTGATTTTAAAATGTTATAATAAGGTTATATTATCAAGACAAAGTGAGATAGGTAAAAAAGTAGAGAAATAGATCAATGGAACAAAATAGAGTCCACAAAAAGACCCATACCTAGATGATTAAATGATTTTAAATGAAAGTGCTTGGGTAATTCCATTGGAAAATGAACACTTTCTCAATAGCTTCTACTGGAACAACTTGATAAATGCATGGGAAAAAATATTTCAACTTCTCCCTGACATTGTGCACAACAATTACTTTGAAGTGTATATATCTAAATGTAAAAAGTACAAATTAATACTGTAATACTTCTAGAAGAAAATGTAGGAGATTTTGGTTGGGTTATGTAAAGATTTATTAGACAGTACACAAAAAGCTCTAAGGGGAAAATTAAGTAATAGTAAATTTGATATCATTAAAAATTGAAATTTCTCCATACAATACAAGATTGTTATGACAATCAAATACTATAATAGATATGGAAATAGTTTAAAGGATATAAACACTAAAACTTATTTGCCTTTAATGAACAGTCTATTTACATACTTGAGTTTATAGTTATTTAATCAATAAACATTTATCCATACCTACTATATTACTAAGCTAAGACCTTGGAATAAAGAATTAAGCAGATCTCTGACCACAAAATATTTTCTATCTAGTAATTTATATTGACAGTTGATTGTAAGAAAGGTTGTCCTTGGCAGGGGATAAATAGAGGATATTATGGTCATCAATTGGAGGTTATATAAGTCTGTTGTAACTCAGGGATTGATAGCCAAACAGAGTCCTAGAACTAAGGAGAAACTAACCAGGTGAAGAAATAGAAATGGTGTTTGGGAAATGAAGGCGGGGGGAGATTGAAGTGCAGAAGAGATATTTCAGGCAGTAAAAAACAACACAGGCAAAACTCCAGGGAGAGAAAAACATGGAATATATTTTAGAGATCAAATGACCTTCAGGATGACTGTGGGCAGAGTGTAAGAATGATGTGGTGGTGGGTGAAAAGAGAGATGAGAGATAAAACTAGATACAAAAACAGGGATTTGGTTTTTAAAAATTATGTTTGGGGAGTTAGCTTTTATTCTGAGGACAACAGGAAGATGGTGAAGGACTTTGTTTGCTTTTATTAGGAAGTGACTAGATATACCAGAGGCTTCTCATGTAGCTCAGTGGTAAAGAACTTGCCTGCCAATACAGGAGATGTAAAAACCATGGATTCAGTACCTGGGTCAGGAAGACTCTCTAGTGCAGGGCATGGCAATCCACTCCAGTGTTCTTGCCTGGAGAATCCCATGGGCAGAAGAGCTGGGGGGCTACAGTCCATGGGGTCACAGAGTCGGACACAACTGGAGCGACTTAGCACACATGCACACATGGATGCACTAGAAATTCTCTAGCACGTGTGCTGAACAGATTGTGTGTTGGTGTGGTTGTGGTGAATCCAAACTGGACTTGAAGAAACCTGTAAGCAAACCCAACAGTGAAGATGGCAGATAATCAATCACAGCCTGAATAAACAGCAGCAGGTGGTCTAGAGAGAAATGAGTAGAAAAGGTTTGAGAGGGATTTGATAGACCTCGATTTCTGGATGTGAAGGGTGGGAGGGGTGAAGAGCTGACAGTCTTCTATCAATCTGTATATTTCAAATTGAAGAAACTGCCCCACCCTGTCCTATGCTACAAGATGGTCGAAAAAGAAGTAATAAAAAGTGTACATGAGTTTGAGCAAGAAGGCAGTCTATGGTGAAATAATGAGACGACCTTTGTTCCAGCATTGGGAGCAAGTGATGGGGCAGAAGATGAATTTCAACAGTTAGAAGAGTGAATAGGAGGAGAATAAGTCATATTAAATTTGAACACATTTTTTAATGTAAATTGTGAATAGAAGGGAAAGGGCTGTATTTGGGGAAAGCAAAAGGTCAAGGACACAGGTTTTTTGGTTTTCGTTTCTTTAAACTGAAAGAGATTTTAGTATGCTTAAATATTTTCTAAGAAAGCCAGAAGAAATGAAGAGATTACTCTTACAAAGAGGAAAGGAAGAATCAAGAGAGTGATTTCCTAATGAGTGTGTATGTGCATGTATGTGCAGGAGAGGGGGGGAGAGGGAAATACAAGCGGTGGATGAAATCCATATTACAGGTAAAGTGGTTGGTTGTTAGCCTTTGTTGCTGTTGTTGTTCAGTCACTAAATTGTGTCCAACTCTTCATGAACCTATGGACTGCAGCATACCATGCCTCCCTGTCCTTCACCAGTTCCCAGAGTTTGCTCAAACTCACGTGCATTGAGTTGATGCTGCCATCCAACCATCTCTTCCTCTTCTCCAGCACCACAGTTCTAAAGCATCAATTTTTGGGCACTCAGCCTTCTTTGTGGTCCAAATCTCACATCCATATATGACTACTGGAAAAAAAAAAACAAACATAGTTTTGACTATACAGATCTTGAAGAAGGGACATTTTTCACTTTTGTATTAATAGGTATGGAGGCCAATAATTGAAGGAGTTTGTGTGATGTTCCATGTGTTGTGTATGTGTGTGTATGATAAGAAATGAAGCTGCCTAATAATAATCTTGAAAGAGATATATGCATCAAAAGTTGGAAATTTTAAACTTAACTGTACAAAATAAAAATGGAATGGCTGACTAAAACCGTATGTTTGCTGGGAGTCTTTGAGGCTCTAGTTCATATCTGTGATCTTGCATATATGTTGCATTAAACTACATGGCTATGTATTGATATACTGGTTCCACAGTGTTCATGAACATAGCTAAAAAACAAAAGAAGTTGGACCTTTGATGCATGTAAATGGTTTTTCAAGTGAATGTGGCAAGAATAAGGAGACAAGCTGCAGCAGAAACCTTGCGGCTATCATCAAGGCTAACTGAAGTAAAAGGCCATGACACATAAGCTAGGTACAGACAGAATAAAAAACTGGAAAAGGCTGAGAGATAGGGAACAAAGGTGGGAATCTGCAGACTACAGATCTGCAAAGGGCATGGACTCAGTTACTCAGTAAGAATCTTTGATGAGGCACTGGGAAAGAGAAGAGATTCGAGTTAGAGAGTAACAGGTTTAAACATAGGATCTTAGAAGCTGAGTAGTTCCCATGAGCTGCAAGTTCCAGGAAGGCATGACTGAAGTGGGGTACAGATAAAGAACAAATGGAACCAATAAGGTCAAGGCTTGGAACAGCCATTAGAGTGAGCATGGAAATAGCTCATAACAATGGCTTGGGTGGGAATGGGAAGAGGCAAGTATGGCAGGATGACTAGGAGCAAAGAAAGGAAGAGGAATGATGCACTGAGGTTGTTATAGGTAAAGAGAACATCTGTATGAATACATGGGCACACAGGAAGACACGGCCAGTTTCAGAACTGAGTTACTGGCTAGAGCACAGAATCAAAAAGGAGAAGGGGAGTAGAGAGAAAACTGGAGAAATTTATATTCCCATTTTCTTACAAGGAACTTGGGAAGATGCATTTACTTCCCAAGAGATAAGCATAAAAGCAAATACATTTTTACAAACATCCTGTGTTTGTGGATTTAAGCAGCAAGTTATATGACAACAGGGGAGTGCCATGGCATTGTCACTATATCTGAATAGAAAAAGTTACAGGAAACTTTAAACAGTAGTCATTACAGTTCCCCAAATTTGCTCTCAGTCTACAGAAACCTCCTAGGACTAGAAACTGGATGAGGAGCTGAGTTTAAATGAATAAAGATGTTTGCAACAGTAAACAAAGTGTAGTAAGCCAGAAAGAAAAACACCAATACAGTCTACTGACGCATATACATGGGATTTAGAAAGATGGTAACGATAATCCTGTATGCAAGACAGCAGGAGAGACACAGATGTATTGAACAGTCTTTTGGACTCTGTAGGAGACAGCAAAGGCGGGATGATATGGGAGAATGGCGTTGAAACATATAACTTATCATATGTGAAAAGAATCGCCAGTCCAGGTTCGATGCAAGTTACAGGGTGCTCGGGGCTGGTGCATTGGGATGACCCAGAGGGATGGGATGGGAAGGGAGGTGTGAGGGGGATTCAGGATGGGGAACACATGTACACCCATGGCGGATTCAAGTCAATGTATGGCAAAACCAATACAATATTGTAAAATAAATAAATTAATTAATTTAAAATAAAATAAAAGAGCTGCTGGTGGAGAGAGAAAGAGTTGGTCCGTAATTAACATGAGCATCCATCTTTTTGAAATGTCAGAATAAAAGCCTATTCTTGCTGAAATAATTATATTCACTTGTTTTAAAATAGTGTGAGAGGCAAGAGAAAGGGGCATCATCAAGGAAGAGTCTGTGGAAACAATAGTGCCTGGTTTCTTTTTCATCTCTCCTTGGGGTGCAAGGTCTTAAGTTGGGGCTAGTTGATGTTAGATTCCGAGTCAGGCTGCTCTCAGTCCCCACCCACTGGGAGAAGCAGTTACTGGTTTGAGCAATAAAGATATCCCTGAGGCTGGGAAGTTACTTGGTATATTAATATGACATATTAATATATTAGTATATATTAATTAAATGATATGCTTATTAATTAATATATTAGTAATATTAATATTACTGCATTAATGTCATATTGATATACATTAATATGACAATTTCTATGATAAATGAAGTCAAGTTCCAGTAGTCTAAGGAATACTCTTTCCTCATTATGCATCACAGAAACATCCTGAAAAATGCTGACAATGTTTCATCATACACAAACACGACCTATGATCTAGTAAAGTATTATAATTCCCTTATTGAGTGGCTTCTATGGAAGGAGGCATGAACTTTAAACCGATTACTTCTTCCAGTCCTTACCTCCGCCCTCTGTGGGAAGCAAAATCCCCACATAGATGAGAGAAAATAGAGACTCAGAAAGGGTTAAACTTCAAATAATATATTTTGAACTGTAAAGAAGGCTGAGCACTGAAGAATCGATGCTTCTGAACTGTGGTGTTGGAGAAGACTGTTGAGAGTCCCTTGGACTGCAAGAGATCAAATTAGTCAATCCTAAAGGAAATTCAAGCCTGAATATTCATTGGAAAGAGTGACACTGATGCTGAAGCTCCAATACTTTGGCCACTTGATGCAAAGAGCCAACTCATTGGAAAAGACCCTGATGCTGGGGAAGATTGAAGGCAGGAGAAGAAGGGATGACAGAGGATGAGATGATCGGATGGCATCACTGACTCTATGGACATGAGTTTGAGCAAGCTCCAGGAGTCGGTGATGGAAAGGGAAGCCTGGCATGCCGCAGTCCATGGGGTCACAAAGGGTCAGACATGACTGAGAACTGAACTGAACTGAACTGAACTTACTGTCCCTGGCACTGCTCCCACTATGTCACAGTGCCTTCTGAGCAAGTCTTTCTGGTCACTGGTACTTTCTTTAAAAAGGTTTAGTAAGGACAAGACAAATTATACCCTGTTGCATCACAGCAGTGCTGGTTCCAGTTCAGTGGCTCCATAGTGACCAGAGATCAGACCCAAGAATTCAGGCAAGTACAGCAGATCCACGTCCATCCTTATGTCTATTTCTGAAAGTTCATCTCTGTCCCAAAGTACGCCAGAACAAAGTGGAGATTTCTGAACTTTCCCAGTGCTGGCAAGGGCTCAGTCCTTCAGAAAGAGAATTAATGTGTCCTGATTATGGTCTTCATTCATACATTTATTCACTCAATGTGCATTTACTGAGTACCATCTATGAACTATATCCTATGATGAACATTTAGAATATATAAACATCGACTTCTGATTTATTGACTATGCTAAAGCTTTTGACTGTGTGGGTCACAACAAACTGGGGAAAATTGTTCAAGAGATGGGGATAACAGACTACCTGACCTGCCTCTTGAGAAATCTGTATGCTTGTCAAGAAGCAACAGTTAGAACTGGACATGGAACAACAGACTGGTTCCAAATTGGGAAAGGAGTGCATCAAGGTTGCATATTGTCACCCTGCTTATTTAACTTATATGCAGAGTACATCATGTGAAATGCCGGGCTGGATGAAACACAAACTGGAATCAAGATTGCCTGGAGAAATGTCAATAGCCTCAGATATACGAATGACACCATGCTTATGGCAGAAAGTGAAGAAGAATTAAAGACCCTCTTGATGAAAGTGAAAGAGGAGAGTGAAAAAGTTGGCTTAAATTTCAATACTCAGAGAACTAAGATCATGGCATCTGGTCCCATCACTACATGGCAAATAGATGGGGAAACAGTGGAAACAGTGACAGACTTTATTTCTTGGGCTCCAAAATCACTGCAGATGATGACTGCAGCCATAAAATTAAAAGACGTTTGTTCCTTAGAAGGAAAGCTGTGATCAACCTAGACAGAATATTAAAAAACAGACATTCCTTTGCCAACAAAGATCCATCTAGTCAAGGCTATGATTTTTCCAGTAGTCATGTATTGATGTGAGAGTTGGACTATAAAGAAAGCTGAGTGCTGAAGAATTGATGCTCTGTGGTGTTAAAGAAGACACTTGAGAGTTGCTTGGACAGCAAGGAGATCCAACGAGTCCATCCAAAGGAAACCAGTCCTGAATATTCATTGGAAGGACTGATGTTGAAGCTGAAACTCCAATACTTTGGCCACCTGATGCGAAGAACTGACTCACTATTGAAAAGACCCTGATGCTGGGAAAGATTGAAGGTAGGAGGAGAAGGGGCAACAGAAGATGAGATGGCTGGATGGCATCACCGACTCGATGGACATGACTGTGAGCAAGTTCCGGGGGTTGGTGATGGACAGGGAAGCCTGGCATGCTGCAGTCCATGGGGTCGCAAAGTGTTGGACATGACTGAACGACTGAACTAACTAAAATGATAAAACAATTTTCCTGCCCTCAGTGAGTTCACAGACCAGTGAGGGTGAAACCATAAGGATAAATTACAAAGCAGCATACCGAGGGTGAAGATAGCTTTATGCAAACTCCAAGGAAGGGGGCAAAAGGAGAGATGCAAAGATGAGCAGGCCTACACAGCATGCTGGATGGATACTATGGACCACTCTCTGTCTTACATTCACTACCTTCAAGGACATTTTGTTTTGGCAGAAGTGTTACCACCTTAGCATATCTCAAATAGACAGACTCGGGATCTTGAAGCTAATTAAGTTTTTCAGCCATGAATCAATCCAGGACCAAAGGAAAAAATAAATAAAAATTGAAGACTTTCTTTCCAAAATATATAATAAAAATGTGTTCCTACTGACAATTGTGACTATAAGACCGAAATATATTGGTTTGCTCATTGTTGGTTTCTAGACATCAGTCTTTCCAGATTTCTGAAAGCATTTTTATCTGAAGATACATTTTGTCAATTGGGAGTTGTGCTTAGAGGGCAACAGAAATCATGGCAATAGAAGTAAAGTAGTTTTGTTCTCATTTTTTCCTCACAAAATGAAGTCTGCTAGAAATCTATGGTTCAGAGCCTCAACAGGGTCTCTGTGACTCTGTTTATCTTTTTGTGTATGTGTGTGCTCAAATGCTCAGCTCAGTCACACCTGACTCTTTGCTTCTGCATGGATTATAACACTCCAGGTTCCTCTGTCCATGGGATTTCCCAGGCAAGAATACTGGAGTGGGTTGCCATTTCCTTCTTCAGGGGAGCTTCCTAAGCCAGGGGTCAAACCTGGGTCTCCTGAATTGTGGGTAGATTCTTTACTGAAATGGAGCCTCCAGAGAAGCCCAAGAATACTGGAGTGGGTTGCCATTTCCTCCTCCAGGGGATCTTCCAGACCCAGGGATCGAACCAGTGTCTCTATGGCACCTGCACTGGCAGGCAGATTCTTTACCACTAGTACCATTTATTTTTTCAGTCTGTGTTGACAGCTGCTGTTTTTCCATAGCTGCTACTGTATTAGGAGAGCTGAGCTGAGATTTCTCCTAGGTAGAAAGAAGAGAAAAAGGGACATGCACCATCTCAGGCTGCCTTTCTTTCAAGAAGCCTTTCTGAACGGCCAACCCTATAACTTCTGCTTATATACAAGGGAAGTATATGGGATATATATATACACACATATATATGTATATATTTAAAATATTATGTGTGTGTCTGTGTATTTTACTGACTGTATTGTTGCTCCTCCTTCATTAGGGCTCTGTAGATAAGAAAAACAGGAAGAATGACTATTGAGAATGCAGATATTAGTCTTAGCCACAATCTTTAACATCGTTTGTTTTCAGAAAATAGCATAGCTTTGGTGTTCTAGGAAATCAGTCTATGTTAATAGATTCAAATGCAGCAGGAAGAAAAACAAGTTAGTGTGTCCACAGCTAGTGACACAGAAATATTTATAACTCTAAAAACAAAGGCCAGCAGACAGGAAGTTAAGAGGTTGCTGATTCATTTGTACCAACTGATTCAATTTATACATTTGCTTTCATTTTTTATTCTATTATAGTCATTGGTTAGTAACCTTACGTGAATAACTTTAAGCATTGGTTTATAAAATATGTGTCTTTATTGTAAGAGAAATACAAAGCGTCAAAAGGAAAGGTTTTATGTTTTTCTGCTTTGATATTTTGAGTCTTAGAGAAAGAAAACATAGCATGAGGCAAAAAGCAATCTGATTTGAAGTTGATATTCTTAGCCTAGCAATTCCAGCTAGCAAAGCAATCTACTGTTTCAAAATAGTACCCATCTTAAAAGATGAAGTTGGTGTCTGTGTATGTGTATGTAATATGTCTATATATACATAGTTCATATATGCATACTTACACATGTGTATTTAATATCTCAAATACTTCTTTTCCTCTAAAAAGGGGCTCACATATTTAAGTTGTTTTATTTGTTTGCTTTACTGTTGCCAAAGAACAAAATCATTTCTTGTTTTTAATACATTCATTCATTTGTTTTCTTTCTGTATTCCACATATAAGTGAAAATACATGAGGGAAAGGGCAAACTAGGCCAAGGGGATTAAGAGGTACAAACAACTAGGCATAAAACACATAAGATACAAGGACGTAACGCATAGCACAGAGAATACAGCTGTTATTTTATAATAACTTTAAATGCACTACCAGTCAGTTCAGTTCTCTCACCCAGTCATGTCCATGAGACCCCATGGACTGCAGCACGCCCAGCTTCCCTGTCCGTCACCAAGTCCCAGAGTTTGCTCAAACTCATGTCCACTGAGTCAGTGATGTCATCCAACCATCTCATCCTCTGTTGTCCCCTTCTCCTCCTGCCTTCAATCTTTCTCAGTATCAGGGTCTTTTCAAATGAGTCAGTTCTTTGCATCAGGTGGTCAAAGTACTGAAGTTTCAGCTTCAGCATCAGTCCTTCCAATGAATAGTCAGGACCAGTTTCCTTTAGGATGAACTGGTGAGATCTCCTTGCAGTCCAAGGGACTCTCAAGAGTCTTCAACACCACAGCTAAAAAGCATCAACTCTTTGGCACTCAGCTTTCTTTATAGTCCAACTCTCACATCCGTGAACTAATATAATGTTGGAAATCAACTACAATTAAAACAAAACAAACAAATAAAGCATTTCTTAAAGCAGATCCTCCCTCCCTTCAAAAGGAGACCTCTCTATTGTGCAGCAGAAACAAACACAATATTGTAAAACAATTGTCCTCCAATTAAAAAGTAAATAAAATGATAAACACAATATACAGAAGAGTAACTGCTATTGAATTCATATTTAAACATAGCTATTTATATCTTCCAAGGCAAGTTTCTATATTATCTTTTTAATTGTACTTCATTAAAAAAATATAAATCAAAAAAAAGGTGACCTCTCAATGTTTCATATAGGGAAAAACTCAAATCAGTTCAGTGCTTGGGATACATTTGTTGGCCAACTTAGTTGAGCTGAAAATGATTGACTAATTTATTCAACTCCCTATAATGTTGTTAAAATCCTGGCAGTTCTAGTACTTGGATTTACTCATTTCTGAGTGAATATTATATTCCAGACAAATATCACTAAACATAGATTAAGTGATCTTTTTAACAGAATGACAGTTTTATCACATGAAAAACATTTATCTGTGTTAGGAACGAGAACCTTTTCTGGACCCAAGCGATAGAGACACGGCCTCATACCCTTGTGTCTTCAATATTGTGAACAGTGGACAGGTAATTATAATACTATGCAATAAGTTTAATGATAGAAATATGTGATCTCAAAAATGTCTTTCTGAAATATAAATTGAGTAGAGAAGGCTGGAAGAAAATATTTAGTTATTACCAGATCCAATATCTTTATTTTACCATGGCAAAGAAATACACAAATGTACTTCCATTTTTTTGTGTGTAAGAATATAACACTGACATTGACTCAAGTGGATAACAATAATTATTTTTCTCAACAAAGCACCCTTTGGTGTGCCTTACTAGAATACTTATGTGAGTTACATTCATACTGTCTCTAAAGGGCTTTAAATTCTTATTACTTCTTGGAAATTTTTTTAACAAAAGAAAAAAAAATGCTTTTTGAAGAGAATTCTTTAATAAATCAACACGATCTGTTGATTTCAGAAAGCTGAATGCTAAAAACTCATTCTAATTTTAAATAAAATAATACAAATAAAAAGATTTTATTCTTCTCACTTTGGAAGGGTATAACATCCTTTTTAAAAGCTGATGTACAATGTGATGTGTGTGCATGTGTGTGTATGTGTGATGTGTGTGTGTGACATATGTAGGCGTGTGTGTGTATCTGTGATGAGAGCTGTGGGAAGGAGGAGATTTTCATTTTTAATAATTTTTAAATTATTTTGAAAATATAGTATAAATTAGATGGTGAAGCTATTGATTGCCATGATATCTCTTGTCTAGAAAGAGCTGGGAGCTCCTTCCTTGTGCTGACATCAAATTCTAGCAGCATCTTCTAATGTCTTGTAGCTGCTTCAGACTTTTCTAGTTATGCTACTTACTAATAGTTTTCTACTTAAAAGGAGGCAGTATTTACAGTGGATACAAGCATGGGCTTTGGAGATGGACAAGACAGGTTTGGGGCTAGATGATTTGGATATGATGCTCATCTGTAAAATGAGGCCTTAACATTTATTTTATTAAGGTATTGTGAGAATTAAAATACTTAATGCACATGAAATGCCCATCCCAGGAAGTACGAAATGTCTTGTGACTAGAAAATATCATTATTATATAGCCATTTAAAACACCTTTGCACTTGTTCTCCTCACATTGAGGATATTTCATAAATATCAGCTGAGGCACAGTAAAAGCAATTGCTTTCCAGTATGAGAAGGCAAGGGGTTTCCCAGATGGCACTAGTGGTAAAGAACCCACTTGCCAATGCAGGAGACGTAAACAGATGAGAGTTCAATCCCTGGGTCGGGAAGATCCCCTGGAGAAGGGCACGGCAACCCACTTCAGTATTCTTGCCTGGAAAATTCCATGGAAAGAGGAGACTGGCAGGTTACAGTCCATGGTGTTGCAAAGAGTTGGACATGACTGAAGCAACTTGGCCTGCACACACACACATGAGAAGGCAAAGACCATCAGAACAGGTCCCATTTCTACAATATTATTTACTAATAAATCTTGAAATGTCAAGCAATTTATTTTCTTGCTATATATATATATATATATATATATAAAACAAATTTAAAAGTAGACCTGCTAAGATGTTAAATGGATGATTTAGGACTAAACAAGTCAGGCAAATATGACCAAAACATTCAATTTGTTCCCTGAGAAAAGAATTGAAACATTTATGAAACTGTGTTTTCTTGTCAAACTGATTTTGCTTTCTACTACCCTTTTGCAGAACAAAAAGAGATCATTCATGACTAAACCTAATGGAATAAAGTATGACCTAAACAAGGAAACTTATAAAGTATAACTGGAAGTTGTAAAATTCATTTAAAATATGTATTTTGAAGAAAATGGAAAACAAATCATCTTAAAATATATTAAAATATAGTATAAAGTTGAAATGACTGCATTTTATAGACTAATCAGTAGATCTTGATGGAGAAGGATAAATATATTAGCAGTAGATTATTTGTTCCACTAAAATTTCCTACAAAATTAAGGCACAATTCATTAAGAAATGGAAGTTTTTCTAAATTACTATAGCTGGATGAATAACAATGGGGATTTAAATTTATTTAGCTTCATGTGATATTATTTACTGACATCTAGGTTGCTTCCATGTCCTAGCTATTGTAAATGGTACTGCAATGAACAATGGGATACATGTGTCTCTTTCAATTTTGGTTTCCTGAGGGTATATGCCTAGGAGTGGGATTGCTGGATCATATGGTGGTTTTATTCCTAGTTTTTTAAGGATTCTCCATACTGTATTCCATAGTGGCTGTAACAATTTATATTCCCACCAACAGTGCAAGAGCATTCCCTTTTCTCCACACCCTGTTCTGGTAAATAAATAATTTATACATTTGACTTACAATTTGAACTCTCAGCTTACCTCTGCTTTTCAACCCATCCTTTGCAGGATTATGATCACTTACTAAAATATTTTTATTTGTCCCTTGTGCTTTTTATTTATATTCATCTGTATATTTTTTAATGAATACTGGAGGTTCTCAGGGGAAAATAGGAAAAGAGAGAACAAAATTAAATGATAACCTTTATGGGTAGGAATCACATCCTGGAAAGTGAAGTCAAGTGGGCCTTAGGAAGCATCACTATGAACAAAGCTAGTGGAGGTGATGGAATTCCAGTGGAGCTATTTCAAATCCTAAAAGATGATGCTGTGAAAGTGCTGCACTCAATATGCCAGCAAATTTGGAAAACTCAGCAGTGGCCACAGGACTGGAAAAGGTCAGTTTTCATTCCAATCCCAAAGAAAGGCAATGCCAAGGAATGCTCAAACTACTGCACAATTGCACTCATCTCACAAGATAGTAAGGTAATGCTTAAAATTCTCTAAGCCAGCAATGCATGAACCATGAACTTCCAGATGTTCAAGCCGGTTTTAGAAACGGCAGAGGATCCAGAGATCAAATTGCCAACATCTGCTGGATCATAAAAAAAGCAAGAGAGTTCCAGAAAAGCATCTATTTCTGCTTTATTGACTATGTCAGAACTTTCGACTGTGTGAATCACAATAAACTGTGGAAAATTCTGAATGACATGGGAATACCAGACCACCTGACCCACCTCTTGAGAAACCTGTATGCAGGTCAGGAAGCAACAGTTAGAACTGGACATGGAACAACAGACTGGTTCCAAATAGGAAAAGGAGTACATCAAGGCTACATATTGTCACCCTGCTTATTTAACTTATATGCAGAGTACATCATGAGAAACGCTGGGCTGGAGGAAGCATGAGCTAGAATCAAGATTGCCGGGAGAAATATCAATAACCTCAGATATGCAGATGACACCACCCTTATGGCAGAAAGCGAAGAAGAACTAAAGAGCCTCTTGATGAAAGTGAAAGAGGAGAGTGGAAAATGTTGGCTTAAAACTCAACATCCAGAAAAGTAAGATCATGGCATCTGGTCTCATCACTTCATGGCAAACAGATAGAGAAACAGTGGAAACAGTGGCTGACTTTATTTTTCTGGGCTCCAAAATCACTGCAGACAGTGATTGCAGCCATGAAATTAAAAGATGCTTACCCCTTGGAAGGAAAGTTATGACCAACCTAGACAGCATATTAAAAAGCAGAGACATTGCTTTGCCAACAAAGGTTCGTCTAGTCAAGGCTATGGTTTTTCCAGTGGTCTTGTATGGATGTGGGAGTTGGACGGTGAAGAAAGCTGAGCACTGAAAAATTGATGTTTTTGAACTATGGTGTTGGAGAAGACTCTTGAGAGTCCCTTGGACTGCAAGGAGATTCAACCAGTCCATCGAAAGAAGACCAGTCCTGGATATTCATTGGAAGGACTGATTTTGAAGCTGAAACTCCAATACTTTGGCCACCTGATGCAAAGAGCTGACTCATTTGAAAAGACCCTGATGCTGGGAAAGATTGAAGACAAGAGGAGAACGGGATGACAGAGGATGAGATGGTTGGATGGCATCACCGACTCAGTGGACATGGGTTTGGGTGGACTCCAGGAGTTGGTGATGGATGGGGAGGCCTGGCGTGCTGTGGTTCATGGGGTCGCAAAGAGTCAGACACGACTGAGCAACTGAACTGAACTGATGGGTAGGAATCAAGAATCACAGGATAATACAGCTGGGCAAAATGAAATTGAGAATTCAGTAAGTTATGTCTTCCAATTTGCAGGTAAAGAAACCGAAGCCCAAAAGAGTGAAATGATTTGCAGATCACATAACTCATAGGAAAGTGTTAGTCGCTTGGATGTGTCTGACTCTTTTCACCCCACGGACTGTAGTGAGTCAGCCTCCTCTGCCCATGGGACTCCCCAGGAAAAAATGCTAGAGTGTGTAGCCACTCCCTTCCCCAGGAGATCTTCTCAACCCAGGGATCAAACCTGGGTCTCCTGCATTGCATGAGTATTCTTCACCACCTGAACCACCAGGGAAGCCCACTGAGGGTAAATAAATGAAAATTGATACTTTCCTTTGACATTTTTTTACATCTATCAGAACAGACAAAATATAACTAAACTCATGATTATTTACATGATCATTCAAGAAAAATGCTCTCTCTTCACATTGAAAGAATTTGCATAGACATTCCAAATACTTAAGAAAGAGGAAAGCTGGGATAAATATGTTCTACCTGCAGACATGAAATAATTTGATCAGTTTTCTGAACTTTGTACCATTGTTGGTTTTCAACATGACATCTGGAGGTGAAACATTTACCTAGTGGAATGTTAGTTGCTGGCAGAGTAGGACAGAAGCTCAGTTATCCTGGGTTCAAGTCCAGGGCTCTTTCTGCCATACCCTTATAGTACCAGAACATTTTATATTAAAACACATAAGCACTGGAGAGGGGAAACAAGATCCAATAACATGACATTTCAAGAATGTCAGTTTAAGGATGAAGGTTCAACAGTGAGATTGAGAAAGCAAAATCTGCCACTCTAGAGTAAAAATGTGACCACCTACTTGGAATACTCTAGTTAGCTAAAATTAACTGAGGAATTGGGATTTTCCAGAAATCAGTCCAGTTCAGTAGCTCAGTCGTGTCTGACTCTTTGCGACCCCATGGGGGCTTCCCTGTCCATCACCAACTCCCAGAGTTTTTTCAAACTCATGTCCATCGAGTTGGTGATGACATCCAACCATATCATCCTCTGTCGTCCCCTTCTTCTCCTGCCTTCAATCTTTCCCAGCATCAGGGTCTTTTCAAATGAGTCAGTTCTTTGCATCAGGTGGCCAAAGTATTGGAGCTTCAGCATCAGTCCTAATGAATATTCAGGACTGATCTCCTTTAGGATGGACTGGTTGGATCTTCTTGCAGTCCAAGGGACTCTCAAGAGTCTTCTCCAACACCACAGTTCAAAAGCATCAATTCTTCAACACTTAACTTTCCTTATAGTCTAACTCTCACATCCATACATGACCCTTGGAAAAACCATAGCTTTGACTAGATGGATCTTTGTTGGCAAAGGAATGTCTCTGCTTTTTAATATAAGTCCAAAAACTCTCTAAGAGAAACTATTTTCATGTGACTAAACTCTAGAATTTTTTTCTCATTTTTACTTAGAAAACTCTGCACCTAAACAACCACAAATCCATACCAGTCTTCAATTCCTAGATTAATACTGGCCTCATTAAAATGGACATAAAGCTAGCTATCTCCAATAAGTTTAATTAAATGGAATCAATCTGCAAAAAAAAAAAAAAAGAGAGAGATCTTCAGAGGAGATAAAGTGACAGTTTTAGGATTCTTTTAGGAATAGCAAGAACTTCAAAGCTTGCCAGATAGAGAGCCAGGTATGTATACATACCTGCTCTCTTCAAAGAGTGTTCAGATCAACTCTCTTATTCAGATTTTAGGATCTGAAATGTAACATGTTTGATCTCACCCCAGGGTGGCTATGAAGGCTGTGGCTTTTTAAAACTGACCTATTGAAGAGGAGATTCTTTTGTACAAGAGACCTCATAGTAAAGTGAGTTAATCCAACCATCTAGCAGTCCTAATTTCCCAGGAAATATAAATAGCTCAGGGAAGCAAGCCAAACCTGGACATCATTTCCTGGTGGGACTTCATTAGATAAGTCTTGGGCATGCCTGGAAATTCCCAGGCTGGCAACATTCTTTTCCTTGAACTATATTTTCCTAAATGGAAGGGAGGGATGCAGGACCATGGGGAACTGAGTTGCAAGGACAAGAGAGGTGCTAGATCAGCCTGAGATACAGGGTATTCCTACAGGAGTAAAAGGCCAGAAGGCAAGGGTGATGGGTATAAAGCTATTGACAGAAAGCCAGGAGAACTCAGGAAGAAGGATCATTCCACAATCCAGAACCCTGCTACACTGTCGCGGAGAGTACTAATGGCTTTGAAGTTTGACTGTATGCTGGGCACTATGCCTATTTTTTATATTTCTGTCTCTTGAGGCCCTCACAGCTCAATGAGTTGCCATCTATTCTGTCCCTGACAATTTAACCCAGATATGTTAACCCATATGTTCTGATATGTTCAACCAGGTGGCGCTAGTGGTAAAGAACCCACTTGCTGATCCAGGAAACATAAGAGACACACGCAGGTTCACTCCCTGGGTCAGGAAGATCCCCTGAAGAAGGAAATGGCAACCTACTCCAGTATTCTTGCCTGGAAAACTCGATGGACAGAGGAGTCTGGTGGACCACAGTCCATGGGGTCACAAAGAGTTGGGCATGACTGAAGTGACTTAGCATGCATGCACAATGTGTCCAAATGCCTGTACCATTCTGGACCCCTAGATTTGTCTCTACACCATGGACTTCCTTTTCCATCATCTACCTAAATCTTACTGGACTTGCTACTTTTTTCTTCATATTTAAATAAAATTTTTCTTCCTTTGTAAGTCCGTCTTTCCTATTTATGAGTTTTTCCAAAAGTACAACTGAAATCTAAAGGTCTCTCTTTCAAACAAGAGGAGGAATATAATATTTACCCAAAAGGCACATTTTACTAAAGGTCTACTGTGCACATAAAGCTGGAAACGTTAGAAAGTCAGGGTTTGGGCTGATACTCCTCTCCTTTTTTTTTTTTTTTTTTTTTTACTCCTCACTTCTTGACTTGCCTGGTAATCATCAAAGATCTAGTTCCTGGCCTCCATCGGGCAGCCAGGAAAGAAAACTCAGAGGAAAGAGCTATGGTGTCAGATGACAGAGAAATCTACGCTTCCAGACTTGGCCACTCTATTTTTACAGGTTCCATAGACTTGTAAGGCTGCCTCACTTAACAGTCGGCCCAGGAATGTGATAGCAATTGCTCATCCAGTCACTAAAATCAAGGAAGATCTAGAGAAGTCAGCTATTAATGCAAACAAAGGTTGCTACTGACCCTTAACCTCCCAACATTGTTTGGCATCACAGCAGACATGAGAGAGAAAAGGGAGTTAAAAACAAAGAATCACCAAGTAATATAAATAATCAACAAATAAAATAAATCATAAAGGATCATACATCTAGAGTTCTCTTAACTACTTGGTTCTTTGGAATGATTATTTGGACCATTTTCCTGACTAAAAAAAGTCATCTCTTACTAAAATAATGAAAAAGAGGATGTATGCCAGTTGTTTATGACAGCTTCACATCTGTGTGTGTGTGTGTGTGTGCGCGCGCGTGCGTGTGCTAGGTGCACAACTATGCATGTAACTGTGTCTCTGTGTGTCTGTGCATGTAAGCCTGAAATAAGCATTGTGGGTTGCCACTAGAGCAATTAGCTGCAATAACAAGAACACCTCAGACACACACCTATTTGCCTCCTATTTAAGCTTGTGATTCCTTGCTTTATACCCTGTTTAATGACTTCTCCTGCCTCCTGTGCTTTGAGGATCCAGGACATTCATCTCCTAGAATAGGGGCTTTGGTCGTTCCCTTTGCCCTCTTTCTATTCCTCCTTCCAGTCCTCCCATCACCTAGAGGAGTTGCAGAATACTCCTGTAGGAAGCAGATTCCGCCCCCTCTCAACCCCCGCCTCCCACACCCGCCGCCGCAAACCCTGAAAGTTTGAGGCGAGCAGGCTAGAATACCTGGATTTACTGACCATAACACAGACTTCCTCTTGACCCTGCCTGTGGGGATCAAAGCAAATTCCCTGCTTCTCTAGAAGTCAAACCTTGCCTTATCCATTTTGAACAATGCATATTCACTAGCTACACAAATGCTGCCCTGAAGATAGTATGGTTCCTGGTACTTTTAATTAAGAATCTCAATCTCTTAACAAGTCTAGCCAGACTCAGCAGAATCTGCAAAGAGAGACTGAGAAAGAGTGGCCACAAATTGCTCCAAGCTGACGGCAGAGAGTAAAATTATTATTAATGGGAAATTGAATTTTGGCTCCAGTTAAGCCTGAAACATTAAGCATTTCTCTAATGTTTTTCTCTGTGGTGGTAAATTGACTGCAAATTGTGATTTTTTTTTTTTTGAAATGGTAGATGTAATGAACCATTCATCTATGGCCCCAGAACCTTCTCAGCTCAAATTTCCTCTTCCATTGTTTATTTGCTATTTTAATACTCCAGGTGTTAGAAACAAGACAACTCCTCTTAACCAAATTTGTCCCCTACAAAATTTGCTGAGAATCCAAGCTAAATGAATCATCTTTCAGTGTTACTTTTCTCAAAGTTTCAATTTAACTTTCATGCTACTTTTGAAAAGTGATGTTGATATTTACTGACGTGTCTCATTGGTTACGCCTGTGTGCTAAGTCACTTTGGTCGTGTCTGACTCTTTGACCCCGTGGACTGTAGCCCGCCAGGCTCCACTGTCCATGGGATTCTCCAGGCAAGAATACTGGAGAGGATTGGTTGCCATGCCTTCCTCGAGGGGAACTTCCCAACCCAGGAACTGAACCCTTGTCTCAGGCCTCTCTGCATTGGCAGGCAGGTTCTTTACCACTAGCGCCACCTAGAGGCTCCATTGAATATAAACATGATATTTTCCCCCCAAAACTACTTTCTAGCTGTGCTGTGTCACTCCCCATTCCTGATGGGGAATGTCTCATTTAATGAGATCTTGGTCTGATTTCTTGACTTCTAAGTCTTTTGACATTATTAGAGGAGTTTTATTCTGGTACAAAATTCCTTTTAAATGATAATCCCAATCCGGACCAAAGCTCTTCCTTTCTCCTTCCCCAGCACAGGTAGAACAAGGGCTCAAAGCGTGGCAGATGGAGGGGGTGGGGTAGTAGGGGGTCAGCCTAGCTTACAAACTTCCTTTCACTCGTCCTTCTTCTAGATGATGGTTTCTCAGATGTTGCACATGGTGAGGAAGGACAGGGTGGGGGCAGGCATATTTCTCTTACTTGACCGGATAGGTCAAAGTCCCTTCTTGTTTGTTTGTCACTGCTTCTTTGGCTATCTCTATGGCCATCCATGAGCTTCGGTTCCTTTCATTTGCAGTATATGAGTGAACTTTTCAGAGGGCTATTCCCACTGCACTGATGTAGAAGGTCCCATCCTGGTCTGTCCTCCTCCATCCTTTCCTCATGCCCTCCTAAGACAGCCCATATCCTCTAAGTCTGGGTTTTAGGAAAGGGTCAGATATCAGCACTGCAGGACTTCAGGCAGAGTGAAGTAAATGTGGGCTGCAGTGAGGAACATCAGCAGGAAAGATGGCCTGGAGGCAGAAGACATAGAGGTGTGGTCGGAGGCTCTGTTCTTTCTCGCGTGCCATTGCCAAGAGCACTCGGTACCATAGAAGTTGGATAAAAGTGGTGTGATGCTTGAGGATGAAGCATCTTAGGAATTTCCATCTTAGGAATCAAGGAAGGCTTCATGAGCTGAGTACAATTGCATTTACATATCCGTCTTATGCATTGCTAGCTTTTTCCTGCGCACAGAACACAGTGTCCAGCACAAAGTAAGTATTCAATAACTATACAAATGACAGCATGAATAAATAAATGAATTAATGATGAACTTAAGAGAAAGAGTTAGATTTATAGGTGTTAATATAGAAATATATTTCCCCTGTGTGCACTTCTCCATTCTCCCTGGGCATAATTACTCCCTATCTGAGCTATTTATAAGTGATTCTTTGGCAGAACTGGAAGTCTGTTTTCTTGTTTCTAAGCCTTATTTCGTCTGTAAGGCAGTAAGAGGAGGAATACAATGGGCCTTGGAATCAAACAGACCTGGGCTTGACTCCTGCTACATGATCTCAGACAGTATACTTAGCTGTTTCTCCATCTGTAAAAAAGAGCAAAGATGGATCTTTAAGTAAATATCCTTAATATAGATGTACATTTACTCCATTTTTATCTAACAAAAGGCAAGGATTAGGCAAATATAGGGTCTCCCAGGTCGCGCTAGCAGTAAAGAACTCACCTGTCAATGCAGGAGACTTGAGACGTTGGTTTGATCCCTGAATCAAGAAGATCCCCCCAGAGAAGGAAATGTCAACCCACTCCAGTATTCTTGCCTGAAGAATCCCATGAACATTGGGGCCTGGTGAGCTACAGTCCATTGGGTTTCAAAGAGTCAGACATGACTGAGGCAACTAAGCAGGCAGGCACATATAACATAACTGCTGAGTGTATGCTCCTAAATTTAGGAAGAAAGGCAATACTCACAGGTAAAAGCTGACCACTGCCATACGAGGAAACCACCACCTGCTTGGCATAAAGGAAAAACTGATTTAAGGACAGAATTTTATTATTAAATGTTCATTCTCAAAGCACATGGCTAAATAGAATGATGTTTGGGACTCATCCGACAATCCTGTTAAAGCCATTACTTTACATGGATGGCAGAGCCAGTTGGAAACTTGATAATTCAAGGGAATTTCACAATTGGGTGTGGGATGACCTTTGTGTAACGAATGACTCTGACAATTGTAATTTGGGCCTTTTCCAGTCAGGAAATCATGTCTCTGCTAGGATGTGCTTGTGAATAGAAATTCTGATTAAATTAGTCATTGATCTTGCATTTTCTTGGAACTTTCCTGATAATGCCACAGTGACAATAACAAAAACACCGCCAACATCTACCATCTATTAAACATCATCTTGGTGCCAAATTCTATAAAAGACATTTTTATATGATCCCATTTCATCATCGCAATAACCCTGTAAGATAAGAATTACCCTCTGCCTTTTAGAACTCAAAATATTGTCTTAGAAAAATTAAACAATCTGCCTGAGGTCATCTCCTAGTAATTGCCTGGGCTAAGATTTGTATCCATTGCTGTGTGATTTTAAGTCATTTTTTCATCATACCTGTGGTCGATCAGGACCTAGTCTCACAACTCTGCAGTCCTACAGATTTATCAGCAAATAGGGCAGAACCAGGATCATTGTGAATGAATTTGGGGGCTACATCCTTCTGCTCCAGGTCACTTCTTTTTAAAAGTCCTAAGATGCTGACAGGTAAAGTATTTCAGGGATAAAATAAGGTCAATTTCTTTGTATTCAGAAGTATCTTGGACTCAGTGTTGGGAGACCGGGGTTCCAGTTTCAGAACCATCAGTTAGTACTCTGTTCATAGCACGTCACCTCCTGTCTTAATTTTCTTGGACATGAAAGAGAATAATACAACCTTCACAGCATATATAAGCAGAGGAAATGAAAAATTGGACTTTGTAAATAAAGGTCTATACAGATGTAAATTGTTATTTTATAACTCAGCAGGGACAGCCTATTCTTTGCCCAGATCTTCGAGTCCAAGAAAACCTGTGTCCTGACCATGACTGAAGTGAAATTTGCTCAGTCATGTCCAACTCTTTGCGACCCCATGAACTATGCAGTTCATGGATTTCTCCAGGCCAGAGTACTGGAGTGGGTAGCCTTTCCCTTTTCCAGGGTATCTTCCCAACCCAGGGATTGAACCCAGGTCTGCAGCATTGCAGGTGGATTCTTTACCAGCTGAGCCACAGAGGAAACCCACCCTGACCGTATAGACATCAAATAATAGGTGATTTTTCACAGGACCCTCAGAGGATAGATTCAATATTCCTAAGACTACATTTCTTTACAAATATTAACTAACCTCTGCCATGCCCTTGAGCTACCATTGTTCCCAGGATCTGATCCACCAAGCCTATTCCTTGGAGAACCTCATTGTTATATGAAGAGTCCTTCTCACCCCTGCTGCACCTGACATAAACTACTCTAAAGATGGCAGCACATGACTGCCTGGCTCAGAACTGATCAGGAAATAATCCTGGACACCATGACTGCAAGGCTCATCCTGCAGTCTTGGCTGTGCCTCCTGTGGCAAAGGGGAAGAGCTGTTCAACGTTTTCTACTTCATTACCTTGCTGGGAAATGAAACTCTATAACCGATCTCCAATCTTCACTTTTCTGATCTTTCTCAGATTTTATCTTTCCTCATCAGCCTACTTTTCAATGTTGGAATCTCTCTGCTGGATAAACTTCTCATTATTTAGGTGTAAAACTGCCCTTGCTGGACAGTATTCTCTAAATGCTCAATAGAAAGAAAGTGTTAGTCGCTCAGTTGTGTCTGACTCTTGTGACCACGTGAACTGTAGCCCGCAAGGCTCCTCTGTCCATGGGATTTCCCAGGCAAGAATACTGGAGTGGGTTGCCATTTCCTTCTCCAGGGGACCTTCCCGACCCAGAGATCAAACCCAGGTCTGCAGCAATGCAGACAGATTCTTAACCGTCTGAGCCACCAGTGAAACCCAACTTGCTCAAGGCCACTAGCTAAATTACTGTCACAGTGAGATCTAAAGCATTGATTCTCACTGGACTGAACATTGAAATAATCTCGAGGGTTTTCTTAAATTCTAGTATTCAGGCACCTACTCCAGAGCAATTACCTCCAGATCTCTCAGCACAGAACTGGGAAGCAGTATTTTTTTAATTCCCAGTATGATTCCAAAGCACACCCAAATTTTAGGCCCATTGACTTAAACAAATGCTTCCAAACTTTAGTGCACAAAGACACCACCTGAAGATGATGATAAAATGAAAATTTTGATTCGGTAGGATAGAGATGGGTGAGGGCTAAGATCCTACATTTTGAACAAGTCCCAGGAAATGCCAGTGCTATCGGTCTAAGGACCTCACTTAGAACAACAAAGTTCAAAATAGGAGCAGTCCTCAAATTATACTGCACATGTGAATCAACTGGGGAGCTTCTGAAACTCTGGGTATCTGGATTGGACCCATCCCAAGTAAATCAGACTCTCCAGGGGTGGCACTTTTAAAATTTATTCAGTGATTCCAATGTGCAGCACATTCATAAAACAGCGACTAAGGACTCCAGCCCTCACTAATCCCACATCTAGTTTCATACAGACAGTGGGAAGGATGAACCACAGAGAAATTCCAATTCACATCGCAAGTTTGTTTTAGAAGCAAAGTCAAGCCATGCCAAATACAAAATGATCACATGAACACAGAGCATGTTTCTCTTGGAGGAGAGTGCTCTCCCAGTAAGTGTGCAGGGAAGGGGGGGTTATAATCTCTGCCTTTAAATACTTGGGGTTGTTGGAAGGAAAAGGCAGTAGACTTGGACTTTATGCCAAAAGCTAGGTCTATGATCAGTGGAGAAGTTCCAAGGAAACAGGTTTAAGCTAAATATATGGAGATTATGCCTACAAATTAGCTGTCCAAAAATAGAAAATCTGACTTATAAAGTTGCACATATTCCTATATCACATAAAAAGTTTGGGCAGGGAGGGACCCTTCAGTTTTCCTTTTATTCCTCTCCAGCCCCTCACACCCGCCCCCCTCCCCTGGCCCTGGTCCCACATGTAATTCTTTAGTCAATCTTACCAGGCCTACTCTGGATCTATATACCTGATGCATTTACTTCTGTCAAGACTCTTCTCATATAACCACCAGCATTTCTCACCTTGAATACTAGGGTAGCCCCTCAACTGGAATAACCTCCCAAATGGAATATCCTTCCAACTGGAAGAGTCTCCTGAGTAGGCTCTTAACTGGAATAACCCCTTCACTGGACTGGTCTCCTAACTGGAATAGCCTCCCAATAATAGGAATTTTTTCTGGGCTTCCCAGTGGCTCAGTTGGTAAAGAATCATCTGCAATAAAGGAGGCTGTCTGCAGTGCAGGAGACATGAGTTTGATCCCTGGGTCAGGAAGACTCCCTGAAGAAGGAAATGGCAACCCATTTCAGTATTCTTGCCTGGGAAATCCCATAGACAGAGAAGCCTGGCAGGCTACAGTCCATGGGGTCACAACGACTTAGCAAACCAAATAGGAATAGACTGTAAACACTAAATCTGCAACCTGAGAAATAACCCTGACAGTGAGTAGTTCCAGAAGCCTGGCCCTCAGCATCCCTAAATCTCACTGCACATGTGCCCACCTCCCCTGCATCTTGTTCTATCCAGCACCCACTACTGAGTGACTTCTAGGTCTATTTTCTCGAGAAGGTCAATCTTCTGTGCACATTCAGGTCCTGGCTTCCTCAATACAGGAAATTATGCTTGTCAGGTTGTTTTCCACTATCAGGAAGCTTTCATCTCAACCCTTTTCTGATGAGGGTTGTTTTCTGCTCATCTTTTAAGAAAAATGCAAATGTTCTCTCCACATTATTTCTGTGCTTACACCATCTCTGTGTGTCTGAACCTGCAGCTGCACTTCAGCACTCTGCGAGCAGAGCCCTGGCTCACACTCTGCCTGCTGTTTTCCACGCGCTGGTTCCTTGGGCTCTGCAATGCAGTAGAAATGGTTCCTGTGACTGAGCAGCTCTGGCCTCCGATCCTCCCTGGACTCTGAAGCGATCCTCTGCAGAGAAGTTGCTGGTGACGTGGTTCCATCTCTAAGGCCTCTAGAAATAAGTGCAGCAAACAGTACTTCTTCGGTTTAACAATTGACAGAGAGACAAGGGCTTCAGAAGGTTGAATGTCATCTCTTGTATTCAAATATCTGCATCTGGAGACCTTAGCCAAGGCTATGCCTGAGGATGTTTATGTCCCCTCGCACATCACAGCCCACCCTTGATTCATCCCATCTCAAGTCAAATATCTGCACTGAAAGGACCAGAAGAATTAAGATAATCAATTTGATAATTTTAGTCTAAATTCTTCACTTGGTAAAGTGGTCTGTCTCTCATCCAGAGATTTAAAATGTTACAATTAATACTGATCTGGTACAAGTAATGAAAATACTTGATTTCCTTCCCTTAATTTTAGAGGAAGTAGCAGGGGGGTTGGAATCAGACATGTCTGAACTTAGATCACAGCTCTCCTGCTTGCCAACACTGTGACCTTGAGCCTAATACTTAATCACTCTGAGCCAAGCATTCTGCATCCCAGTAAGGGACTAATACACCTCTAAGGGATGCTTTAAAGCTTCCAAAAGGCTCTGGGGACCTGGCAGACAAGAGCAGCTTCTGCAGCAGTAATTATTAGTGGTGGCAGCCTTTAGTGGTACAGGTAATAGTAGGGTTAGTAGTGGCACATAAGTATTTCTTGTGCAGCCACTGAGACAAACGGCTGTGCACCTGGAATTTAAAGTGACTTAAAAACTATGTGTCCAAGTATATATATTTACAGTGTGAGAAAATGAAAGTGTTAGTTGCTCAGTCGTGTCTGACACTTTGCCATGCCATGGGCTGTAACCCACCAGGCTCCTCTGTCCATGGAATTCTCCAGGCAAGAATACTGGAGTGGGTTTGCCATTCCCTTCTCCAGGGGATCATCCTGACCCAGGGATCGAATCCACATCTCCTGCATTGCAGGCAGATTATTTACTGACAGAGGCAAACCCATATATACTATAGATGTGGATAATTAGTCACCAGGGAACAGTAATCAGCAAATTCCTGAACCATGGCTCTGTTTGCAGTGCTGATGAAAGGACCATCATCTGTTAGCTCAGAAGGCCGCATCATTAGGTGACAATATTAGCTGAAATGACCCTATCTGAGCACTAGTACTTCCATGTTTCAGCCTTGGGCAGGGCAGAGCCCAGGATGGGGTCGTGGCCTCGGTAGGACCTCAGTATCTGGATTCATTCCTGAACAAAACAGAATTGGAGTTCTGAATCAGGATCTCTGAAGTTGGAACTCTGCAGTCTGCTAGGTTGTCCACATGATCCCTATTCACTCACTTTTGAGAATCTTTCTGAGTGTCTACTATTCAGACAGCATTAATGCAAAGCTGTATTAATGAGAAGGAGGTCTTTGTCAAGACAAATAATTATATGCAGGAGACACTAAACAGAATAAGCCAGAGGATTTCCCCATATCCTATTCCTCCATATACATGTAACCCACTCTCCATTTTCTGGCAATATTTATAGGATTTCTAAAACATCCAGGGATTACCTGTCCCTTTTATTACTGAACTCTATCTTTCCACTTTGTGAAGTTACAGTAAGTTCTATACAGCACATAAACATTAGATAAAATTAGCACTAGATACATGAATAGGAATTTAGTCTCCCAATGCCACAATTTTAATTATCACAGAGTTTTCTATCAGTCAGTTACCAAGCATTTTTTAAGTACCAGGATCACGCAGGTGCCTAGGGAAGAATGAGGTCCAACATGTTTCTCCACAGATTTTACAATCTAGTATAGAAACATAAAAGTGAAATAATATGAAAAGCATTGCTATTGAAAATAAAAATGACAGAAATAATAACAACAATTCACTGAGCACTGCCTATAAATCCAAGACCATACCAGATATTTATATGAAATTATACCTGATCCTCGGAGAAGGCAATGGCACCCCACTCCAATAATCTTGCCTGGAAACTCCCATGGACGGAGGAGCCTGGTAGGCTGCAGTCCATGGGGTCGCTAAGAGTCGGACATGACTGAGAGACTTCACTTTCACTTTTCACTTTCATGCATTAGAGATGGAAATGGCACCCCACTCCTGTGTTCTTGCCTGGAGAATCCCAGGGACGGCGGAGCCTGGTGGGCTGCCGTCTATGGGGTCACACAGAGTCGGATACGACTGAAGCGACTTAGCAGCAGCATACCTGATCCTTCAACAATACAGGAGAGGCACCATGACTCTATGTTACATAAGAAGCTGAGACAATGAGGTTAAGAAACTTCCTCAAGGTCATGCAGAAAACAAACGGAAGGACTGGGGTTAAAAATCTTAGGTTATCAAGTTCTAAAGTCATTGCTTTTTAGAATTAAGAGGGCAGGGAAAGAATCCTAAGCAATACAAACGTACTGCCAGGCCAGCTCATCCATGGTGACAAGGGAAATGAGGTTGACAATCGGGTCAAGTGCATGAAGCTAACAAGAATCCAAGTATATTTTGCTCTACCTTGTGAACCCATGAGTCAAAGGTACTAATACAGAGTGTCACCCTCATCTACTTAATACCAGAGAGAGTGATTATGACTCAGCAACTTTCTGCCCTCTTCCTCACCTTCCTGCCTTCCTTTCTGCTTATTTTCCTCCTGGTCTCCGTCTTCTGCCTCCCTCCCTCCCCCCATCATCTGCATCACTCAAAAAGTCTCAAAATAGAACCTGTCTTTTTAAACCACTGATTCTTAAATATATTCGGACCACATCGTCTGGTAAGCATGCTATGCTTTTTCATTCTGCTCTGTGTATTCACAGGCAGTTCACTGCCTAGAATGCCCATCACACCCATCTCCAGTAGGCAGATGTCATTTCATCCCATTTGCAAATATGTCCCCGGATCATAGGCCTTTCATTCCTTAACACCATGCCAATCATTCCTTTATCTGTGCTTCCACAGCTCCTGTTACTTTATTTCATCAAAAATGCTCCTTGAGGATAGAAACTATTTTTGATTTATTCTTTGTTCACAACTTCTAACTCTGGGCCAAGAATTAACAGATGCTCAAAAAAAAAGTCTATGTAGATAAGAGATGTAAAGATGGGTATTAATACTTTTGCCTCAGTCTCTTGAAGGCCCTGGAGGTCCCCAGCAGTCCAGAAACAACCCCTGCTTACTGGCGCAGTCAGCAGAGTCAGCCCTCCCCAGGCCTGGGGAGATGATCAAAGAAGATTGGGATGGTGGAAGAGCATGGTCAGTCAGAAACCCCAGAAACGTGAAGACTTACCATCATTATAACTAATTTAAAGGTTTCATAGGCTGTGAATGTGACAGGAAACGCGTTTGCCTTTGGGAAACAGACATTCTGCAGGCTTCCGGGAGAGAGTTCCTCAGGAAGCCAGCCTGTCTTCAAACCTCCCAACCTTTCTCTATTAACTTGAGTATAAGAGCCCCCAGCCTCTCCATTTGACATTGTCTCTTCCACACACTCACACTCCAAGGACTCTCCTCCATTCTCAGAGAGCGTTTTTAAGTTTTCTGCACTTAATAAAAACTGCTTTGGGAATGGGATGGTATATCAGTTATTAGTAACTTAGCATGGACTGTAAGAGCTCATGCCTCTGAGCAAGTCTCAGGACTGATTTTACATCAATTAGTAACATAAAATAACAGGGTAACTTAGAGTATTTCTCCGAGGAGTTGCCACTGAATCCTGGGAAACAGGGCTGTGTTTCCAGAAAAAAGAGCAGGGCAAGGAAAAAGAATGATGGTGGGGAACCCCTCCTTGATGTCTCAAAATATCGGAAGTGAGCAGTAATCCAGGCCAATATTATCCTTCTCATTATGACAACTGATAACTGTTATGTCCCAGGTGCTGTGCTGGACACTTCAATAAACATAATCCATGGGTCACACAACAATTCTATAAGGCAATTCATCCTATTCATCATTTTAGTCTCAACTTTAGGGCTTTTGGATCCCCCAGACAGTACCAGAATACTCTCAAAATATATTGCACCATTTCTCCATAAACTTTATCACAATTTTAATTACATGATTGCACAATTATCTGTGCAATTTCTGTCTTCTCCAGTGGACTCTAAATCCATAAAAATAGTGATCATTTCTTGTTTTATTTTTATCCATGGACCTATCCCCAGCAGCTAGCACAATGCCTATCTCTTAGTAAATAATCAATAAATATCTATGGACTCATGAATGAGTTAAAATAAGTGTATATCATAAGCATGCTAGGTCACTTCAGTCATATCGAACTCCAACCCATTGGACTGTAGCCCACCAGGCTCCCCTATCCATGAGATTCTCCAGGCAAGGGTACTGGAATGGGTGGCCATGCCCTCCTCCAGGGGATCTTCCTGACCTAAGGATCAAACTTGTGTGTCTCTTAAGTCTCCTGCATTGGCAGGAGGGTTCTTTACCACTAGAACCACCTGGGAGACCCATATAACTATTATTAAACCCATTTTACAAATGAGAAAACCAAGGTTCAGCATCTGAGCTCAAGGTCAAGATCCAGTTTTGAGAGCTTGAGACTGTCTAAAGCAGTGCCCCCAAGTACATTTGACTTCCAAGCATGTGTATTTTCTACCTTACAACACAGTCCCTCTTTCAGCTTCAAGTGGGAACACACTTGTTAATGAGTATTGGGCATACATTTACTTTCTTCCTCCTAAACTTTCCACAAATCTAGATAAATATCTTTTGAGGTCTCTATTAGAATCTTGTAAATTTTGGCTGCGCCTGCCAGTATTATCAGATCAAAAGGCATTATAAATGGGAACCAAATTTATTACTGAATTATTTTCTTTGGTACTTTTCTGATTAAGTTAAGAAATAAAAGCTAAATTTCAAAATATAAAGAGATTAAAGTAAGACTAGTCGTATAAAGGGTCTGTCAAGGAGATGCCATAAAAGCAGAAAACCAGTTTTGTAGCATAAGCTACAAAATGAAGCATCACATACATAAGCAGTACCTGCCGGAAGAATTCTGAAGAGTTTAGGCGAAAATACTGACAGTCCACAGAAGCGATATGGCTGAGAAACAAGAGCCTGAGACTAGGGGTCAGATGACCTGAGTGGGCTCTGAATGAATCCTTCTCTGTCATGATGATAAAACCCCCAGAACAATTTTGTCCTGAGAACTAAATGATATGCTGTACTTGGAAAATGCTTGAAAAAGCCTTCATTAATATGAAAAGTTGAAGGCTGACAAAACAAAGGCTGGGAAATGACCATAATAATTCCTACCACTGACCTACCTCACAAGAAGCCCATGACATGTTTGAACTGAAAGAACTAGGGGTTATAAAGAATCCTGACACTTGAGTCCCTGGGACCAGTGAAGCCCTGCAGTGTTTTTATCTAACAACCATTTCAGGTTTGGTTACTGCAGACTCTGATTGCTCTAGAAAATAGCCCTCACAGAATCTATCAACCAAGCTGTTAGCTTTAAGTGCAACTTCAAAAGCTATCAGTGTCCTTTGCAGCACAAACTTAGATTATGCAATTTATAGGCAGAAGGGAATGTCTAATTTGCACATAACTGATGGGAGGAAAATGAATGATGAGTCCATAGCATTTCAGCTGACTCTGCAGTACAGCTCAGCTTTAAATTTTCTTCAAAATGAAAAGGAAAAGGAATGCAAGCACAATGATTTCACTGCCTGTAGACAGGACTCTTTGCCCTGTACTCAAAGCTCTTCATGGTCTGGCTCCAGCTTGATATCCAGCCTCACCTGCTAGGGGTTCACCAGGAGAATTACTTATACACGGTACCCGAGCCTTCCTAGCTCACTTGCCTTCCTAATTCATGGCGTCCCTTCTATTTACCCATTCATGAATTCATTCATCCTTGATTCATAAATGAGTCCCTTTCTAGGTGCTGGGACCTGGGGATATGTTGATGAAAGTGACAGGCATGAATGCTCACCTCAGAGACTATATAGCCCAACAGGCAACTACTATGAAAGCGAAAATGCTAGTCCCTCAGTTATGTCTGCCTCTGCGCGACCCCATGGACTGTAACCTGGCAGGTTCCTCTGCCCATGGAATTCTCCATGGAAGAATACTGGAATAGGTGGCCATTCCCTTCTCCAGGGAAATCTTCCTGATTGAACCCAGGTCTCCTGCATTGCAGGCAGATTCTTTAACACTTGAGCCACCAGGGAAGCCCATATGCTAAATGCCTTGCTCCCCAATTTCCATCAGTTGATACCTTGTCTCTCTTTTCCAAATACCGCTTACTCATTGAAGTCTTTTCTCACCTCTCCCGTTGGTCAAACCTTCCCTACTTGCTTTCTGATTCCCTTTTGACATTCCATAGCTGCTGTCTATCAGGTGCTATGTGATTACTGATGAAATAAGTGCTGTAGACAAGTTATGGGATTTCATTTTCTTTTTTTTTTCCATTTCTTTTTATTAGTTGGAGGCTAATTACTTTACAACATTGCAGTGGTTTTTGTCATACATTGAAATGAATTAGCCATGGATTTACATGTATTCCCCATCCCGGTCCCCCCTCCCACCTCCCTCTCCGCCCTGTCCCTCTGGGTCTTCCCAGTGCACCAGGCCCGAGCACTTGTCTCATGCATCCAACCTGGGCTGGTGATCTGTTTCACCCTAGATATACATGTTTCAATGCTGTTCTCTTGAAACATCCCACCCTCGCCTTTTCCCACAGAATCCAAAATCTGTTCTATACATCTGAGTCTCTTTTTCTTTTTTTGCATATAGGGTTATTGTTACCATCTTTGTAAATTCCATATATATGTGTTAGTATACTGTAATGGTCTTTATCTTTCTGGCTTACTTTGCTCTGTATAATGGGCTCCAGTTTCATCCATCTCATTAGAACTGATTCAAATGAATTCTTTTTAATGGCTGAGTAATGTTCCATGGTGTATATGTACCACAGCTTCCTTATCCATTCATCTGCTGATGGGCATCTAGGTTGCTTCCATGTCCTGGCTATTATAAACAGTGCTGAGATGAACATTGGGGTGCACGTGTCTCTTTCAGATCTGGTTTCCTCAGTGTGTATGCCTAGAAGTGGTATTGCTGGGTCATATGGCAGTTCTATTTTCGGGATTTCATTTTCAAAATAACACTCTGACATAGATAGAGCAAGAAACTCAGGTTTACCAGTGATGACACTGAAGCTTGGATACTCACTCTACCCAGTGTCACTCAGCTCTAAGTGATGAAACCAGGGTTCAAACCCAGGCAGTCTGACCCCAGCACCTGGGCTTTCACCATGATAGTTTTCTGTCCCCATATTTTATCATATTCTACCTTCCCCACACTCTAGACCTTAGACTGTGAGTTTCCTGAGGGCAGAGTCTATATCTCACTCACCTTGTCATTCATACCCCATCTCCCTGCTAACATGTTCCAACAGGACTGAACACTGAGTCGATATTTGTTGGGTTTGATTTCTGTGGATACTGAAATTAAATTCTGTGATCCATCCTTGAACCATCCTAGATGACCTTTTAAGTTCTTATAACACAGTAGCTCATTTTGTACTTCAGTATTTTGGGGGTTTCATTTGCATAAACTCCTTGGTGCTTGTGTCTCCAGATATTTTATCATGCTGGAAAGCTAGCTGAGCTTGCTTTTATTCATGCATCTGCCATTATAGAAAGTGAAGAGAGAATCTGATTTGTCCAGGAGGGTGACAGCATTTTGGAGAACAGTTGGGTATACTAAAAAGGCTGCTGGCTTTGGCTCAGAGGACACAACACAGGAAATGCTTTGATCAGAGGTCTCTGCAGACTCATCTTTCTCAGTGACAGGCCCTGGGATAGCTTCTTCTATCACCACCATCAGGGGCTTAAGCTGCAGGAGCCAATCCAAAAATACAGCCACATTTTCTCTCTTAACCAATCTCAGCACAAATGCTCTGCAGAAAGTATTTGGGAGAATATGTAAGTCTAAAAACAGGAGAGTAATCTGGATATGGCTCTCATTCAGTAATACACAACCTCCAACCAAGACTTCACTGAGCCTGAAGAAGTATAGCTCCCAATAGCCAGATGGTCCACAAAGACTTCAGGAAACTTCTTCCCATGGAAGAAGATGGTGCAGGTGCTGAGGTCCTATGCACTACCACTGGTCTTCAATTTAAGGAGAACTATGCAAAAGGCAGCCTTTTATTCATGAATTTGATGGAAGTATCAGTTTCTGGGATCATTGGAATAAGATTCTTATAGGTACTGAAATTATCTAGTTATTGGCAATACAAATAGGCAGGCTTCCCTCTACCTAGAGAGAGGAAGGAAAAGATGTGCTCAGAGAAAGGGATAGTGAAGCATTAAATTTACTACTGAATAACTATATTACATCATTTTCAATATTGTACTGCCCAGAATGCTACCTCCCTCTCTTGTTTGTTTAATGGGGACCTGCTCATTTCTCAGGACTGTGAAGACAATCATAAAAACTTGCCTTATTCCCACAAAGCATCTTTGGTAACTGGTTACCCAAAACTTCTAGCATGTTTTCTTTGGTGAGAGGGATTGGATATCTGAACAAAATAAATAAAGATATTGATTTCTCACTGGATATTCTTTTCCTTATGGATTAGCTATTTAAAATAGAACTTAGGGGGGGGAAACAGAAGTAAAACTCAACAGATAGGTGTCTGAGCTACTAGTTTACTATAAATAAGGAATGAAGGGGCAGGCATACCATAAACAACCTAGAAGCTTCCTTCTACTCACCTACCCCAACTCAGAGGCCACATTTTCTTCAGAAAGCATTGAGCAAAGCTACATTAAGCAAGGGAACAGCAAATAAGGGGAATTCTTCTTTAAAAATATGTAGGATGGTCATATATAAAGTTGTATGTAAAGTTCTTATTTGAGAGCAGGGTTTATGAAATATAAAATTCACAAAGAACAGAGTTCAGCTTTGACCCAGGTTAAGAGAGGGGGTCGGATTTCCCACACTGAGCTCTCTGCTTGCACTTGGTGGTCCCTCGTGTCTCCACTGTGATAGGCATCTCTCTATGAGGAGATATGGGAAATTGCTACAAAACGACATGTTTTTCACCTTGAGATCAAAGGATCTGACTTTGGAGAGCTGGGGATATTTTTCTGAAATAGGATCCACAATTGATTATGGGTAGCACAAATTTAATGTCACCATAAATTGCAAACCGCAGCTAAGATGCCTTCTGAAATCCTGAAATCATCCATTCTTATCTTAAACAGCTCTGATAATAAAACACGCGAACTTGTTCATTCAAACATGCAATAGATTTTTATTTCACAGGATATAAAGTTAATACATAGTCTCAGCTTCATTAAATTTATGTTCTAATAAATTATAAGCAGGAGAAAAATGGAGCAAAGGGATGATTATAGCACTTTGCATGAAAAAGTTCTGGTTCAAGCCACATCTCCCATTTTATGACATTGAACAAGTCACTGTATTTCTCTAAATTTAATTTTTTTATCATAAGATTGGATTAACACTCTGAAGAACAGAATTTTTAGAAACACCCAAAGAAACTACAGATTAAAAACATCTATTATATAGGTGCTTGATAAAGGATTGATTCTCTTTTGTGTATTTTCTTCTTAGGATATCTTACCAGGACTTATACTATTCACAAAACTACTACCTTCCCCTTAACAAACCAACCTGCAGAGCATAAATATTTTAAGAGTTATTGATGAAATTGTTATGGTTTGGAATGGAAAAAAAATGTAATTAAAATCTTAGTTACTGCTTGCTTTGGGGGAGGTTATATGATCTCTATTAGTTTTAATTTTCCTGCTTGTTAAAAGGAGAATAAAATCACCTTCTCTGAAGAAATGCTGTGAGGAAAAGCCTAGGATACACCTCACTTAGAGGAATCACTTAGTAAGCATTTGCTTTGCTTCCTCTTTCCCTTAAAAATAAGTGCATTCTGCATTTTTAAAAATAATTTTCTGAAATGAATTGCAATAATTGAGGACACCTCAGAACATAAAGCCATTAAAAAATCAACTAGAAGGAGGTAAAAGGGAAGCGGAAGCATGAAGCCAGAGCATGTGTTCCTTGGTTCTGTTTCCTGAAACAGCACCATCCTAAGCCAACACTTGCTGAAGACCCATCCACCCTTTGGAGACTGATCAGTTACCAACTACCTTATGTTATCCAGCTTTCAATACTATATGGGATTCATCTTTGGATGTGGGTTTCTCACTCTTTTCTCCAGTGGAAGTAGCTGCTTGGTATCAGGAGATGAACCCACAGACCTCTCACCATCACTGCAACTGGGTTTCCCAAGTTCTTTGGAATTAAATGATTGATTCATCAATTCACACTTAGGTATCTACTAGAGAGAATATCTTGAGCATATACACTAGGAATTAACCTAAGAAAGTTCATAGCTACTGCTGAACTGTCCCCCCTCACAATTAATATGTTGAAATTCTAGCCCCCCAGTACCAAAGAATGTGACCTTATTTTGAAATAAGGTAGTTGCATATGTTATGAGTTAAGATGAGGTCATATTGGACTAGAGTAGACCCCTAGACCAACATGCCTGGTATCCTTACAAAAAGAATGCCATGTGAAGAGACAGATATGCACACAGCAATAATACTATGCAAATACTATACTATACTTGTGACATTATGATGCCACAAGCCAAGCAGTTACCAGAAGTTCAGAGAGAGCGCTGGCACAGACCCTTCCTTAGTGCCTCGGAGGGAGCATGGCCCTACTGACACTGTGATTCGAACTTCTGGCATTTAGCACAGTGAGATGACCAAGTTCTGCTGTTCTAAGCCACCCCTTTGCCCTACCTTGTTACGGCCGCCCTAGCAGACCAATACGGGCTGAAAGTCAATATGCACTGGTATAGCTGGCTGGTTGTCAAAATACTTAGGTAATTTTCTTCCAGTTTGGTGCATAAACATCACATCACTGCTCTGAGTCTTAGGCACTCCTGGCCTCCCTATCTACCCTATCCCATTTCATGAAACCGAAAGACTTTCTCCATGATGGAAAAACTGAAGGTTTAAGTCCTCATGGACTCAACACACTACATCTTTAGAGCCACAACAACCTATTCAGGCCAAATGACTCTTTCCACAAGAAAGGCTAAAGAACATTTACAATGGCCAGGACATGGAAACAGCCTAAATGTCCAATGACAGATGAATGGATAAATGAGATGTGGTACCTATATACAATGGAATATTAGCCATAAAAGGAGCAACATTGGGTCATTTGCAAAGATGTGGATAAACCTAAAGTCTATCATAGAGAGTGAAGTATGTCAGAAAGAGAAAAACAAATATTGTATATTAACGCATATATGTGGAGTCTAGAAAAATGGTACAGATGAACCTATTTCTAGGGCAGGAAGAGAGACACAGACACAGAAGACAGACATGTGGACACAGGGGGAGGGGAGAATGAGACGAATTGGGAGATTAAGATCGACATACATATTTCATACATGAATAGCTAGTGGGAAGCAGCCATATCGTGCAGGAAGCTCAGCTCAGAGCTCTGTGATGACCTAGATGGGTAGGATGGTGCCCATTCAGCTGATTCACTTCATTGTAGAGCAGAAGCACAGCACTGTAAAGCACTCACACTCCTGTATTCTTCTGTAAAGAATTTAAAAGATAAATGGAAGACCAAACCTGCTCTCCTCTGCTCGCCACTCCCTCACTGTACCTTAAGACAAGGCCAAATCCTCTTCACATTATAAGGATATTGCAAATAAGCTCTCTGGAGAGAAAGAAAAATGCTTACATATTAACCATCATGGAGATATAAGAAATATTCCAAAATCTACACAATTCTCTACAGTTCCTGGTTTCTATCTAAAAGGAGATCCTCTGGGTGAGGGTGGGTTGTGCTTAGTCTCTCAGTCGTGTCTGACTCTTCGTGACCCCCATAGACTGTAGTCCACCAGGCTCCTCTGTCCATGGGATTTTCCAGGCAAGAATACTGGAGTGGGTTGCCATGCCCTCCTCCAGAGGGTGGGTTAAACTCATCCAAAGAGCTAATAACGTAATCCTAACTTCTCTGCATTCAAAGCTTTCTCTTGTCAAGTGGCTTTTTCTATCTCTGTTTCTGCAGGCCCACACAGGGACCATTCTCACACAGAATCTCTGAAGGGAGGGGTTAGATGTGTACCTATGGCTGATTCATGTTGAGGTTTGACAGAAAACAACAAAATTCTGTACAGCAATTATGCTTCAATTTAAAAAAATAAAAAAGAAAAAGACATGGGACATTCAATGCTCCCTCTGCCTCTAGACATCTACGCAAATCAACGGATGGGGCTGTTAAGCTGAGGCAAGGAGATGGTGATGTCACCTAACACATAAGTAAAATACTGTTGACTACACCTTCCCTGCAGACAGTGCTCTCAGGAACTGATGATTCTGTGATCTCATCGCACTAGATCTATCAACAGCTCACTGTGATGCGAGGGAAAAAACTTGGTAGACACAATGTTATACGAAGTCATCACTGCTTAGCGGAAATAGTCACCTGTGCACCCTGAAATAATACCTTCATAGGAAGGATACAGATGTAAACTACAGTTTTAATTGAGGCCCTGACTTTCTAGAAAGACTATGTTTCAGAACCTGTATCCATGCATCTCAGTTGCCATGGACACAGGCAGCTGTGTGGATATGAAGTTAGTTTTTAAGGTAAGCAGTTAAAGAAGAACTGTGATGAAATCAGAGCTCAGCCTGACTAATAAGTAATAATAGACCCTGAATCCAATACTTATTGTTTGAGAAGATTGCCAATGTAGTTTATTTGCTTCAGATAACAATTTCTTAAGTTGTATTTATTGCATGAACAAGTCAATGAATGACGAGTTCATTTAATGGGTATTAACTGAGGGCTTTTGTGTGACAGGTATTAAACCAAGAGGCAGAAATATAAAAAATGTATAAAATAAATTTCTGCCCTCAAAGATTTCACTTTTTAGTGAAAAAGGAAGGTATACATTGTGGTAAGCTTTAAAATGAACAAGCTCAGCATACTACAAGAAAAAACATTCCTGGGAAAATAGGGCAGTGCCAGGGAAGGCTACATAGATGGAGGAGACATTAAAGCTAAGTCCTAATGGATAAGTCGGCTTGATTCCAATACACTTGAAAATCAAGAGCATTCACAGCAAAAGGAAGATTGTGTGGAAAATACAGTCATGAAAGAGCAAGTTCAGATCAGTTCAGTTCAGTTCAGTTGATCAGTCGTGTCTGACTCTTTGCGACCCCATGAATCGCAGCACACCAGGCCTCCCTGTTCATCACCAACTCCCAGAGTTTGCTCAAACTCATGTCCATCGAGTTGGTGATGCCATCCAGCCATCTCATCCTCTGTGGTCCCCTTCTCCTCCTGTCCCCAGTCCCTCCCAGCATCAGGGTCTTTTCCAATGAGTCAACTATTCACATGAGGTGGCCAAAGTATTGGAGTTTCAGCTTCAGCACCAGTCTTTCCAATGAACACCCAGGACAGATCTTCTTTAGGATGGATTGGTTGGATCTCCTTGCAGTCCAAGGATTCTCAAGAGTCTTCTCCAACACCACAGTTCAAAAGCATCAATTTTTCAGCACTCAGCTTTCTTCACAGTCCAAATCTCACATCCATACATGACCATTGGAAAAACCATAGCCTTACCAGACGGACCTTCATTGGCAAAGTATTGTCTCTGTTTTTTAATATGCTATCTATGTTGGTCATAACTTTCCTTCCAAGAAGTAAGCATCTTTTAATTTCGTGGCTGCAGTCACCATCTGCAGTGATTTTGGAGCACAAAAAAATAGAGCAAGTTAGGGGACTGCAAAGGCTATTTATCACTCAGACGAGCAGTTACAACATTCCCCAAGTGCTAACCAGTAATGCCTCCAATGTCTAGCAATCATTATCATCCAGAAAATGTGAGAGTTGTTCAGCCGTGTCCAACTCTTCACGACCCCATAGACTATAGCCCACCAGGTTCCTCTGTCTGTGGAATTCTCTAGACAAGAATACTGGAGATGGTAGACATTCTCTTCTCCAGATCTTCCCAACCCAAGGATAGAACCCAGATCTTCTGCATTGCAGGCAGATTCTTTACCATCCAGGACACCAGGGAAGCCTGAATCATCCAAAATAGGGCCACAGATCTACAAAGTGTTCCTCTGTTCAGTTCAGTTCAGTTCAGTCGCTCAGTCGTGTCCGACTCTTTGCGACCCCATGAATGGCAGCATGCCACGCCTCCCTGTCCATCACCAACTCCTGGAGTTTACTCAAATTCATGCCCATCGAGTCAGTGATGCCATCCAGCCATCTCATCCTCTGTGGTCCCCTTCTCCTCCTGACCCCAATCCCTCCAAGCATCAGGGTCTTTTCCAATAAGTCGACTCTTCGCATGAGGTGGCCACAGTATTGGAGTTTCAGCTTCAGCATCAGTCCTTCCAATGAACACCCAGGACTGATCTCCTTCAGGATGGACTGGTTGGATCTCCAAGGATCTTCTCTCCTTGAGAAGACTCTCAAGAGTCTTCTCCAACACTACAGTTCAAAAGCATCAATTTTTGGCACTCAGCTTTCTTCACACTATAACTCTCACATCCATACATGACTACTGGAAAAACCATGGCCTTGACTAGATGGACCTTTGCTGACAAAGTAATGTCTCTGCTTTTTAATATGCAGTCTAGGTTGGTCATAACTTTCCTTCCAAGCAGTAAGCATCTTTTAATTTCATGGCTGCAATCACCATCTGCAGTGATTTTGGAGCCCCAAAAAATAAAGTCTGACACTGCTTCCACTCTTTCCCCATTTATTTCCCATGAAGTGATGGGACCAGATGCCATGATCTTAGTTTTCTGAATGTTGAGCTTTAAGCCAACTTTTTCACTCTCCTCTTTTACTTTCATCAAGAGGCTTTCTAGTTCCTATTCACTCTCTGCCATAAGTGTGGTGTCATCTGCATATCTGAGGTTAATGATATTTTTCCCGGAAATCTTGATTCCAGCTTGTGCTTCTTCAAACCCTGCGTTTCTCATGATGTACTCTGCATATAAGTTAAATAAGCAGGGTGACAATATACAGCCTTGACGTATTCCTTTTCCTATTTGGAACGAGTCTGTTGTCCCATGTCCAGTTCTAACTGTCGCTTCCTGACCTACATATAGGTTTCTCAAGAGGCAGGTCAGGTGGTCTGGTATTCCCATCTCTTTCAGAAATTTCCACAGTTTATTGTGATCCACACAGTCAAAGACTTTGGCATAGTCAATAAAGCAGAAATAGATGTTTTTCTGGAACTCTCTTGCTTTTTCGATGATCCAGTGGATGTTGGCAATTGGTCTCTGTTTCCTCTGCCTTTTCTAAAACCAGCTTGAACATCTGTAAGTTCAAGTTCACATATTGCTGAAGCCTGGCTTGGAGAATTTTGAGCATTACTTTACTAGCATGTGAGATGAGTGCAATTGTGCGGTAGTTTGAGTATTCTTTGGGATTGCCTTTCTTAGGGATTGGAATGAAAACTGACCTTTTCCAGTCCTGTGGCCATTGCTGAGTTTTCAAAATTTGCTGGCATATTGAGTGCAGCACTTTCACAGCATCATCTTTCAGGATTTGAAATAGCTCAACTGGAACTCCATCACCTCCACTAGATTTGTTTATAGTGATGTTTCCTAAGGCCCACTGGACTTCACATTCCAGGATGTCTAGCTCTAGGTGAGTGATCACACCATTGTGATTACATGGGTCGTGAAGATCTTTTTTGTACAGTTCTGTGTATTCTTGCCACCTCTTCTTAATATCTTCTGCTTCTGTTAGGTCCATACCATTTCTGTCCTTTATCGAACCCATCTTTGCATAAAATGTTCCCTTGGTATCTCTAATTTTCTTGAAGATATCTCTAGTCTTTCCCATTCTGTTGTTTTCCTCTATTTCTTTGTATTGATTGCTGAGGACAGCTTTCTTATCTCTCCTTGCTATTTTTTTGGAACTCTGCATTCAAATAGGAATATCTTTCCTTTTCTCCTTTGCTTTTCACTTCTCTTCTTTTCACAGCTATTTGTAAACCATCCTCAGACAGCCATTTTGCTTTTTTGCCTTTCTTTTCCATGGGGATGGTCTTTTTTTTTTTTTCCATTTATTTTTATTAGTTGGAGGCTAATTACTTTACAATATTGTAGTGGGTTTTGTCATACATTGACATGAATCAGCCATGGATTTACATGTATCATGGGGATGGTCTTGATCCCTGTCTCCTGTACAATGTCACGAATTTCGGTCCATAGTTCATCAGGCACTGTCTATCAGATCTAGTCCCTTAAATCTATTTCTCACTTCCACTGTATAATCATAAGGGATTTGATTTAGGTTGTACCTGAATGGTCTAGTGGTTTTCCCTACTTTCTTCAATTTCAGTCTGAATTTGGCAATAAAGAGTTCATGATCTGAGCCACAGTCGGCTCCTAGTCTTGTTTTTGCTGACTGTATAGAGCTTCTCCATCTTTGACTGCAAAGAATATAATCAACCTGATTTCGATGTTCACCATCTGGTGATGTCCATGCGTACTCCTCTGTACCAGAGTGAATTATGACAAAGCCCATGTTCTTAGTTTCTTTGTGAAATACTGACGCCATCTTCACATCTGGTAGGGTAAATCTTCCTGTGATATCAAGTTTATTAACAAACTCAGTTTTCAATTGTCTTTCGAGAACCTAACCAAGGAATAATATTAACTGAGAATAAGAAAAATAATCAGAAAAATGCATAAATCTAGTAATCACTGTTCTAGCTCTCTGTTCCCCAAATAAAAGCATGCACAGAGTACATTTAGGCTGTTTCCATGTCTTGGCTATTTAATCAATAAAGCAGAAATAGATGCTTCTCTGGAATTCTCTTGCATTTTCTATGATCCAACAGATGTTGGCAATTTGATCTGTGCTTCCTCTGCCTTTTCTAAACCCAGGTTGAGCATCTGGAAGTTCACAGTTCACACACTGTTGAAGCCTGGCTTGGAGAATTTTGAGCATTGCTTTGCTAACTGGTGAAATGAGTGCAATTGTATGGTAATTTGAGCAATTTTAGCATTGTCCTTCTTTGGGATTTGAATGAAAACTGACCTTTTTCAGTTCTATGGCCACTGCTGAGTTTTCCAAATTTGCTGGCATATTGAGTGCAGCACTTTCACAGCATCATCTTTTAAAATTTGAAATAGTTCAACTTGAATTCCATCACCTCCACTAGATTTTTTCGTAGTGATGCTTCCTAAGGCCCACTTTTCATTCCAGGATGTCTGGTTCTAGGTGAGTGATCACACCATCAGGGTTATCTGGGTCATGAGGATCGTTTTTTGTATAGTTCTTCTGTGTATTCTTGTCACTTCTTAATATCTTCTGCTTCTGTTAGGTTCATACTGTTTCTGTTCTTGATTGTGCCCATCTTTGCATGAAATGTTCCCTTGGTATCTCTAATTTTCTTGAAGAGATCTCTAGTCTTTCCCATTCTGTTGTTTTCCTCTATTTCTTTGCATTGATCGCAGAGGAAGGCTTTCTTATCTCTCTTTGCTGTTCTTTGGAACTCTGCTTTCAAATGGGTATATCTTACCTTTTCTCCTTTGACTTTAGCTTCTCTAAAAAAAAGTTAAAGGTGAAAATCACTTAAACATTAAAAAGTCTTACTCCTCAAAGTGTTAGTTTCTACTCATTTTTTAAGGTAATGTATTTTATTTAGCCCACTATATTCAAAATGTTACTGTTTTAACATGCAATCAATATTAAACTTTGTGGGGTTTTGTATTTTTATCATTTTTTATTGAGGTATAGCTGATTTACAATGTTGTGACATTCTCTGCTGTATGGCAAAGTGACTTTCACATTATGGTTTATCCCAGGTGATCAGATATAGTTTCCTGTGCTATATAGTAGGACCTTGTTGCTTATCCATTCTAAATGTCATAGTCTGAATCTATTAATACAAATTCCAAATTCCCAGTCCATTTCTTTCCTTCCTCTTGGCAACCACAAATCTAATCTCTATGTCTGTGAATTTATTTCTATTTTTTTTTAAAAGGTTAATTTGTACCACATTTTAGATTCCACATATAAGTGATATCAAATGGTATTTCTCTTTCTTAGTTCATTTTGCACAATAATCTATAGTTGCATCCATATTGTTGCAAATGGCATATTTTTTTTATGGCTATCTACTCATTTTTTAATTTATATGGAATAATCTATTTCTGAGAGGCCTGAGATGGGAAAACAGAGATATCAGTACCCTTTAGCTTATTTGATGATTAGTGATGCAGATTTTCACTTTCTTATCCTATGACTCTTTTGTGTGATGAACAAGGTCATTAAGTTAATTTAGAAGACAGTGCAAATAGTTGAAATACATATTTTATTTAGATATAAAAGAACAGAAACATTTTTCTAGCAGGCTTCAAATTGAAAATCAGGTGAAAGCCTTAAGTAGAATTATAAAATAGATGAAACTATACCTGAAATATTGAAAGAAGTCCATTCTTCTAAGGAGTTAGGCTAATAGGTTTTTATTGTCCTTAAACATTTCTATAAAGATGCAGAAAAGCACAACATATACAATATTAACCACACACGACAAATCCATCACAGTTAATATCTGGCTAACTCTCAAAGAAAAATAGAATTGCATCTCAACTCTGGGCTTCACTGGTGACTCAGGTGTAAAGAATCTGCCTGCGACACAGGAGACCTGGGTTCAGTCCCTGGGGTGGGAAGATCCCCTGGAGAAAGGAATGGCTAGCTACTCCAATATCTCAACTCTACAACCTGCTAAATTTTGACATATTTGAGAGCTTTCCTTATTCTGAATCACAGTTTAATGTCTAGAAATTGATTTGTCTACCTAGTTTTCAGAACCCAACTTACCTTTGAAATTCCAATGAAACAAGTCTGTATAAATGCATGAGCTTCATTCTATGAGTCTTTACTTTCTCTCAGGAGTCTAGAAAGCAAAGATAACACTGGTGAGGCCTGTTGCTGTTTTTGCTCTCCCAATTTTATAGGGTTTTGCAAGATTAGAAATCGCATATGGTAAGTGTCTGCACATATAATGTGTGAAAGCCGCTCAGTCATGTCCAACTCTTTGCCACCACATGGACTATACAATCCATGGAATTTTCCAGGCCAGAATACTGGAGTGCGTTGCCTTTCCCTTCTCCAGAGGATCTTCCCAATCCAGGGGTTGAACCCAGGTCTCCTGTAATGCAGGCAGATTCTCTACCAGATGAGTCACAAGGGAAGCCCTCCATACATATAAGTAGTCAGTAAATAGTGATTACTGTTATTCTAAGCACTTAAAGCTCCAGGGAAGAATTCCCATCTTAAATTGACTTTCTATGGGGGAAGATCATTAGAGAGCATTTCCGATTTAAAAATAGACACATAGCTCTTCTTCAGTTAGAAACCTGACTCATTGTTTTCGTTACAGATCATGCCCTCAAAGGTTTTTGTTTTCCACAATGACAAGACTTTCTCCTCAGAAGCAGATTTGTCATGAAGTTTAATCTTCCAAGGCTCTCATTTGCACAGATCCCTTCAAGGCTCTGGAAGAGGCCAACAGTGTGTTCAATCAGTTATATGGTTTTATGAAAATTGCCGAATAAATATGCTTTACCAGCAGAGAGTTAAGACCATTGACTTTGCACTTTACTTCTGTCATACTTTCCTTTCTCTCAGGTATCTGCAGGTATTTTTGGTGTCTAGTCAAAGGACAGTTGAGTTTGGAATACATTATTTTGATTTTAAAGAAAATTACTTATGTGGTATGCAATCACCTCCATGCATAAGTAAGTCACTGATGTGTGCTCAGTCATTCAGTCATGTCCAACTCTCTGTGGCCCCATGGACAATAGCCCACTAGGCTCCTCTGCCTATGAAATTTTCCAGACAAGAATACTGGAGTGGGTACAATTTCTTACCCCAGGAGATCTTCCCAACCCAGGGATCAAACACACATCTCTTGCATCTCCAGTGTTGGCAGGAAGGTTCTTTACCACTAGTGCCATCTGGTAAGCCCTAAATCATTGACATATATTATACACGGAAATGCCCCCCACAGACACCACTATCACCAACTATGCCAACTGACTCCATGAAAGTATAGAACAGAAGCTGTATGCTGGTATAAATATGTTCTGTAGCACCTGGTATTGGAATTCAGTGGATAATGGAGGAGGAATGAGGTTTGGAATGCGTAGAGCTGAGAGCCAGTCTGCAGAATTCTTCCAAATCCTGTAATTTATACATGAAAGATATATGATAGAGACCTTCCTGTATTTGACAACAATCTCCAAAATATAGATACCATTAATAAATTATTATTGAGAGATAATTTAAAAATCAATTAGCCACAATACAAAACAATTGTTCTATAATAAATACATAATCTAAGGTTACAACCAAGGCTTACAGTTAGTCCTCCTTATCTGTGGGTTCCACATCCACAAAGTGAACCAAATGCTGATCAAAAATATCTAAAAGAAAAAATCCAAAAAGTTCCAATAAAACAAAACTCAAATTTGCCATGCAATGGCAACTATTCCTATAGAATTTCATTTAATTGCACTTTATAATTAACCTAAAGATTGTCTACAGTATACAGGAAGATGTGTAGGTTATATGTAAATACTATACTGTTTTCTACAAAAGACTTGAGCATCCATGGGTTTGGGCATCTGCAGTGTGTCCTAAAACCAGTCCCTCCTGGATACCAAGGGATCACTATAGTTTGCTTCTGGGAATGATACTATTCTGGAAATTTCATTTGTACAGATACATTTCTGCACTATGGAAAGGAGTATATTTCGTTATATTTGAAACTGTTGTCAAGGAGAAACAATCTATAATTCTCAAGCAAGAGAATCATAAAAAATTCATATAAGTTTACCCTGAATAAGGAGAGACCTTCACAACTAAATCTGCCTCAGAGAAGCAGAAGAACTAGGTAGAGACTCAGTAAGAGGAGACCTATTAAGGGTGAGGTACCATAGTGATATGAGCAACAAAATAAGCAGGTGTTCTAATCAAAATTATGCTGATAGCCAGTCATATGATCCTTAAAAAGCATATTTTCTCTGGACCTCCATACCTTCCTCTACAAAATAAATCAGTTGTTAAGATTTTTGGTGTGGTACTTTTGAATACTTGTTGCAGTGTTTCCCAAAGTGTTTTTCTCAACTCTAATCCATGAGGGAAATTCTGAAAAATAGCATTCCATGGTCAAATAATTTTAGAAAATGTTGCATTTTTTTTCTCCCCCATTGGTATATTCAGTGTGTATTAGCATAATGCAGACTCTAAAATGTGCCACAGTGAAGTAATATTTTTATCTTTGTTTAGGATAGGGCTTGCAAAATGTATTTGACTGTGAAAACCTTTTAGCATAATATCTATGACATGTAATTTGGGGATGCTCCTCTAAAGCAGTATTTGAGAGTTTCTTTAGAGAGACTTAAACAGAATTTGCAGTTAGATAGCATAGTCAGAACCCTGCTTTGAGCTGTCCTCTTGCAAAGGTGCTGAATTTACTGTTAGGAAGTCACCAGAAGATATAGCAAAATCCTTTGACAAAAAACATAAAATAGAGGGGGGGTATTGTGTGGGGGGAGGATAGCTCAGAGTATGTTGTTTTAAAATAAAATTCTTCCCAATGGAGAGGAAAATTATTTTTAATATCAGGAAATCATGTGAGATTGGAGAGTCATTGACTGTAAATATAAACTCATTTCCATGTTAGAACCTCATCTGAGGAAACGGGATACACAGCAAGAAAAGAGGGTCACAACCTGTATGTGAACTGTGCTCTATGAGAGATACAAAAGATATCGCAAATGTATGGTCTTAATTTTGATAGGATTTAGATTCTAGATGGAGAAAATTAATGCAAATATATGTAATAAAAAGAAACACAAAAATTTTAAGAGATTTAAAAGAGAAGCAGAGACTATGGCACTATAGGTATTTTCAAAAGGGTGTGGTTAGGGAAAATCATTTAAAGAAAATGGATGGTATCGGTCTTCTAAGAATAAGTAAACTGAGGATGGAAAGATGGATGAATGCTTGGATGAATGAATAAAACAGTAAAAACCACTAATGATAATAAAACTGGCTTAGATAAAGAAATGATCATGTATCAGAATATCTGGGGTAGGAATACCACTAATGACACTAGATAAGGAGGAATCTGAAGCAAGAGCTGCCAGACCACAGAAAAAAGGTTAAAAGGCAAGGAAAGAAAGAATATTGCCTGTCTCTAAAAACCCAAATGCTTATAGAAAATGGATCAAACTATTATAATCAAGTAAACAACTAGTCCAAGGCTTGGAGGTTAGGTAGGTGTTGATGATATAACACTTTAGAAAGACACAGTCCTTGAACCAAGGAGCTCAGAACATACTGATATGGAGAAGAAAAAAGAAGAGGGGGTATATATTATATATATACATATATATATAATACACACACACACACACACACACACACGTGTGTGTGTGTGTGTGTGTGTGTGTGTGAGTTCTCAGTCAGCTCCAGTTCTTTGCAATGCCAGGGATTATAGTTCACCAGGCTCCTCTCTCCATAGAGTTTTTCGGGCAAGAATACTGGAGTGGGTTGCAGTTTCCTTTTCCGAGGGATCTTCCCAATCCAGGGATCAAACATGTGTCTTTTGCATCTCCTGCATTGGCAGGCAGATTCTTTACCACTGAGCCATCTTTAAAGTCCATATACATATATTAGTAACTCTGGGGGCTTCCCATATGGCACAGTGGTAAAGAATCCACTTGCCAGTGCAGGAGATGCATGAGACACAGTTTCGATCCTTGGGTCAGGAAGATCACCCAGAATAGGAAATAGCAACCTACTCCAGCATTCTTGCCTGAAAAATCCTACCAACTGAGGAGCCTGGCAGACTACAGCCCATGGGGTTGCAAAGAGTCGGACACAACTGAGAGACTAAGTAGAAGCACAAGTGACTCTAATAAAATATGGGAATGAGTCAATCTTGAATATAAGTCAAACTCAAAATCTATTGAGTACGAAGGAATGAGTTAAATTTTGACCATGGACTTTCCTGGTGGCTCAGACGGTAAAGCGTCTGCCTAAAATTCAGGAGACCCAGGTTCAATCCCTGGGTCAGGAAGATCTCCTGGAGAAGGAAACTGCAATCCACTCCAGTATTCTTGCTTGGAAAATCCCATGGACAGAGGAGCCTGATAGGCTACAGTCCACGGGGTCGCAAAGAGTCGGACACGACTGAGTAACTTCACTTTCTATAAAGGTTATATAGAGGAGATGACATTTAAGCCAAGTCTTTAAAAATAAATTACACTAAATGAGAAAGAGAATGAAGAGAGACTTTCAGGAAGTCCAAACCAATAATCAAAGGAAGTAATATGTGAGGACGAATGGGATGAGCAAAGAATATTGAATAACAAATGTGACTATGAGGGGCAAGTAGCAGTGGATGAGACTGAAAGTGTACTTTGGGCAAAAGTATGAAGGATCTTGAATGTCGTATTAACAAAAAACTCATGCAAAAGAAGACTATGATCAAGTCCGTTTAAAAGCAAAATTTTCAAACCATTCCCTTGGGTAGTACAGAGATCTCTCATAGGACAATATAGAGTAAATATAGACAGAAGAAAATACAGGAGCGCTGGCCTTCAAATTTCATATTCCCAATTCAATCTGAGTGGCTCTTCTTTGTATCTCATTTCATAAAAGGCTTCCATTTAGGGTTTGATTTGAACAAAGAGATCCACCATTTTCAAAAATATCTACTACCCAAAGGTTTGGAAAGATAACTGGAAAAGCAATGATATTTTAGGAAGATATTGTAACAATTTAGCTACAATTTGGTGAACAATTAATGGGAGAAATCAACACCAGTAGAAAATGGGAAAATTAAAAAAATATTCTGAACTATAACAAGCAGGAACTGTCTGCGTGTTGAATATAGATAATGAGGTAAAAAGTAGACATACAATGTTGAGCCCAAGGTTTAAGCTCAAGGACCTAGAAATATGGTGATATTATTCACTGAAATAAGGTTCATAGGTTGAAGGGAAGATAAGCAATGGGACCTATCCAACTTTCTATACAATGATTTTAGATTCATAACTTGTAACTGGACAAAAATATACAGTTAGGTGTTTTAGGAGATAGCATGGGTTAGAGATAACTGTTTAGGTGTTCAACTGAAAAGAGTGAACACAAGGCCCAAATAAGATCCCCCTGGGAAAAATTAATAACAATAAGAGGAATATTAACAGCTAACATTGTGTGTGAGTGTTTAGTGGGTCAATCGTGTCTGACTCTTTATGACCTTTTGGACTGTAGCCCACCAGGCTCCTCTGTTCATGGAATTTTTCAGGCAAGAATACTGGAGTATCTTCCTGACCCAGGGATCAAACCTGCATCTCCTGTGTCTCCTGCATTGCAAGCAAATTCTTTACCCACTGAGCTAGGCATTTAATTTATGCTAGCAGCTGTGCTAAGAGTTTTACATGCATAATATTATTTAACTGCATATGAATCCTATGAATAAAAAATATCACTGATGCAGACCAGAATAATGTAGCAATTAACATCCAGAAATGAACTATCTATATTCAAATCCTGGCTTTGCTGTTGACTATCTCTGTCATTTGGGACAAACTATTTACTTCTCTGTGCATCAGTGTTTTTATCTGTGAAATGGGGATAATAATCCCTAAATCTATGATACAAAGGGACTTAATGCATATGAAGGATTTATAACAACTCCGGGTACATAGCAAGTGTTCAGTAAACATGAGCAATTATTTTTACTTCATTTTACAGATAATGGAAGTTAAGTCATAGAGAGGTTGAATAACTAGTAAAGAGCACACTGTTAAATAAATGGTAAGTGCAGTACTCCCAAGTCTGCTCAACTTTTATACTAGCCTCAGTCAGAGAGTGAAGAAGAAAAGGACAAGACTGTAACCTTGGGGGATGCCTACATTTAATCAGAGTAGAAACCAGAGTACTAGTTAAGTGCTCTTGGAAGGCATCATCAGATTAACAACAGGTCAGAGTGCTGGGGACAGAGGGGTGCTAAGCTATTGGAGGAAAGAGGTGGTCAAATTTGCAAAAGGAAAAAAGAAATGTAATATAAGAAAGACTGCTGGATTCTGCAATCAGAAAATCCTGGAAACATCAAAAGACAATTGAGCAGATTAGGACAGAACATCAAACAGGGGCAGACATCAAACAGAACATTTAAGAAATGAATGCAAGGGGAAGAAATAAGAGGAGCCAGTGTAGAAGTTTAAATGGAGAAAGAATGCCAGTTTAACCCTACAGCTTAATGGAAAAAAAGTTTAAGGCAAGTTTTCACCAAATGGCGAAGTCTTAGCTACTTTTCTATGTGGAGCCTGGTACCATTAATTGGAGAAAGAGGGACGATATTTTGAAGACGGCAGTCAATGCATTTTGACCAAGGAGAATGCAGGAGCATATGGTGAAAAAACCACAGTGGTCCAGCCTTGGAGGTAGAGAGACTCAGGTGCTCTGTGATAACCTAGAGGGATAGGGTGGGTAGAGAGGTGGATGGGGGTTCAGGATTGGGGGGATGCTTGCATACTTATGGCTGATTCATGTGGATCTATGGCAAAACCATCACAATATTGCAAAGTAATTATCCTCCAACTAAAATAAATAAATATTTTTTAAAAAGAGAAAGTGGAAGACATGTTTACTACTTAATGTGTGGGGGAGGTAGATGGAATTTATCCCTTATCAGTTTCATACTGTTTATGCTAGGAAAAAAAAAAAAAAAAGAGGTTTGTTTGTAAACAATGAGAAACAGGTGTGTAAGGACCTTGAGGAAGAATAAAAATTTTCCACAGAGATAAGAGAAAGATTACTGAGCAACTGTGAAGGCCCCGCTGAGCTCAGAGCAAAACAACTGATTAAGCAGCTTGTACAAGGAAGTGAAAAAGATAATGAATCTTTCATCCACAGAATAAGTTGAAGGGAGACAAAGTGATATAAACAACTCATGCAAATGGAAATAGAGCGTTTAGTTAATAGATGTTTCACCAAGAAAAGAGAGAGAATGCTAACATGTTTTTGCATAAGGCATAGTACATGAATGTATGTAATGAATGAGGTGTACAATACTTACCATGAAACTGCTTGAAGAGGGGCAGGCATTGCAGTATCATTTTCAGATTATTTTATTCATATGATACATATGTGGGAATTTGTAGAACTAAGATCCTAATTCTGTCTCTGTCACTAACAACTTGCTAATGGCCTAAGTAAGTAAGTAAATTCGCTCAGTCATGTCTGACTCTGCCTACCAGGCTCCTCTATCCATGGGATTTTCCAGGCAAGGTACTGGCATGGATTGCCAAGCTTAGTCAAAATATGTTTCTTCTCTCTGGGCTTCAGTGTCCTCAGCTACAAAATAAGGCTGAATTAGAAGCTCTCTGAAGATCAGTCCAGTTTTAAGACTGCATGAGTTTATATTACAAATAGCAACATATACTAGCTTCCCACACCATCTCCCAGGCCTACAGAGATCTGCTTTTTGTAAGCATCTAGCTCCTAAACTGACATTAGAGGAATGTATTACTTAGAGCTCTCAGGATACTGGCACGCCTCACTGACCCAAGGGCAGGTGTGCGGGTAAGGCTCAAATAGGAACTACTTCTTGCTATCTCTTTCTGTAGCTTTCCATACTACTTAATCTGCAGGGAGGAAGATGAATGCCTTGCAGCTACAGAAGTTTAAAGGCTCATTCCAGATGACCAGCTAGGATCTTTGAGTCCCTATTCCAGCTGGCCTAGATGCATTTGGATAGTCTCTTCTAATTCAATGTATTCCAGACAAAGGGACCCAGTAAAATCTTCTGAAGGCCCTCATTATGGATAATGAAGAATAGTTCTAAGCTCTAAAGCTATGCTAAAAAGCACTAGAGGAGTTTAGATCAAATGGTGACAATGGATGAATGATCAAAGTGCTTCACAGGTTACTCAGAAGTAAAGAATCTGCCTGCCAGTGCAGGAGATGCAGGGGACCTGGGTTTGATTCCCTGTGTCAGGAAGACACCCCGGAGAAGGAAATGGCAACCCACTCCAGGATTCTTGCCTAGGAAATCCCAGGGACAGAGAAGCCTGGCAGGCTACAGTCCATGAGGTCGCAAAGAGTCAAATTTGACTGGGTGACTGAGCACACACATGCATGATCAAAGGGTGAAAAGACCCTGGGATATTTTTATCTCAAATTCCTTTAAATGTCTTTGAAAACACAGGAGTTTATGTTGTATTATGAGAAGAAATAAAATGTGTAGAGATCTTAGATAAATTATTTTTAGTACTCTGAACATACAGGTAAAAATAAGGTTATTTAAGAGACTTCTGTAGTGGGACCTTCTCACCTTCTGTGACTAATTTTTAGTTTAAGAATCCAGAGTGTAAGGCTCAGATCAGGTTAATTTACTCTTAAGTATCTGTTAATTTACCTACATCTAAGTCTACTTAGCTAGCAACTTAGCTATAATGATTACTGGAAGACATCCCTTAACCTGGAAAAGTATGTAATAAATAAAAATAGTGAAAATGAAACTATATATACACCCTCTGGAATGAGACTGTATCAGTTTACTACACAGTGCAACAAAAGTGCACATTTTGTAGATTTATTCTCAAATTCATCTCACTAAGAATCTAATAAGCATGCTTAAAGTTAAGCACAGGGACATATGCATTTTAGGGGCTCATATAAAAATACTCGGGCAACTCCAGGGGTGTTTTACAGAAATTTATTCAATGTTCTGATGTTATGCTTTGAAACAAATTCCTAAACTTTTGTATACAATCTGTGAAAAATAAAGCTAAGCAAAATTACTCAGCATGTTGAAGTTTTACTACGAAAGGTAATATTTTTCTCCATATATGTCATCCATAAAACTGCCTGGCTGCTTTTCAGTGTGAAGTGCAGAGATGGCTGAGTGATGCTACATTTTCCATCCCCTTCCCCAAGTGCTATGCCCCCTCTTGTCAGCTGTATTCTCTATATTGTGATCAGACTCTGCTCTTTTGAGATGCAGGGTTAAAAAGGCCTAACTCCCCTTTTTGTTACGAGAGTCAATCTCTGTCAGGATCCCGAGGAAAGTAAATCTTGCCGTGGACAGTGACATGACAATTACAAGGAATATGACTGCCCAGGGCATTGCTGTTTAATCATGCCTGTCCAAGCCCATGTGGGCCATGCATTAACCAGGGAGAAAGAACAGCACTTTCACAAACAAGAGAAAACTGAACTTCAGGCAACTAGACTTGGATGTTTCCTCCTCAGCTGCTCAACTTGGTTGCCCATATTCAAAGAGCAGCAAGGGAAATTACAGATAGCCTTCTCTAGTTTCATTCTGCTTAGCTGGTTTGGGGTAAAACTTATATACTCCAACACAGGAAGAAGGGGATCTGCTTGAGCAGAAACATCTTTATTCAATTAGAGTGACTGTTTAGGGTAAGGGGTAGAAAGGACAAGAGATTTAGTTACCTCCTATGTTCACAGTAGTTAAAACCCTCCATGACCTATTTTCTCAGATACTGATAATTCCAAGCACTAAGCATTAAAGTCTGACCTTAGCTTTTATGTAAATCTTTGTTAGCGAACACTTTCTCATGGTAAGAACTGTCTCCTCTGTCAAGCATGGCAGATTACATGAGTGCCAGACATCAACACCCACCATGGGCCTGGCTGCCTGACCTCTTTGAGCTGACTAGGGTGATTGTGAATTCACACCTTATTATAGCATGATGTGTGTGCACTTTTCTCCAGCTCTTCAAACATCAGTTCTGCTTGTGAGCAAAGGAAGCTACCAGGTTTGCTACCCTGATGAGTTGTGATGAAAATTATGAAATAGGCAACAACTTTTGATTTAACACCAAGAGGATAAAACTCTCAACATTACAGATTTGTATCTATTGCATCTTATGTGATTCTGATCACCAGTGCTTCATATTTAATAAGTCCTCAGTGAATGAATATGTGTTAGATAAATTAACTAATGTATTGCAACCAAGTCAAGATGGGTATGGAAATGAGAAAGACTAGAAAAGAACTTGGAAAAGTGAAGCAGTTATGATGTCGTAAAAGTGAAATTACAAGCTATTTTTTTCTGATTAAGAATATCTTTTGCTATCATAGCAATAATGCTTTAATAATGACCACAGCATAAGTTGGCATTTAATTCAGTTTATCAAGGATTATTCAACTAAAGATCTGATTAATCCTGTACACCACACCAGCAGATCTAAGCCATGGCCTCTGTCCTTGGAAACCACATTGTGTCCTGGAAGATAAGACAAAACCACGAAACAGAGACATTTCAAACAGGTCATGACTTAATGAAATTCCCTAATGAGTAATACACAGAAGCACTGGGAGCAAAAAGACCTCTAGCTCATGCTCCAGGAAAATCTATAGCCCTAAACACTCAAGAGGGAAGCATTCATTTTTCCTGCTATAGCAATTAAGCTGGAGCTGAAATCAATGCATCAGCTACCAGAGCAATCTGCAGCTCAGGGCTGTAGTCACTTACAGCCATCGATCATCCCTGGCTTTGGGGCTTGGTTCACCTCACTCTTATCATCCCTGTGGCTTCAAGGTGTCAGGCACAGAGTCATCGCTTCTCTGAAATTTATCCAAGGATCATTATTGTGCTCTAAACCTGCAAGCACTGCGAGAAGGGAAAAAAAATCAAACAAAGGCTTTCTGACAACTGCCAACCGTTGCTAAGGTGTCACTGCTGTCCCTGGCACATAACTCAATCTTATTTAGAGCAGCTGAACGGGATTTTACTCCAAATCCTGAAATTCAAAGCTCTCCACATTTAGCGTGGCCCCAAATGAACTTCTAGATTCGTCTTTATCACACTCTCTTCTCCCTCACTTCCCATCTATCAGTTCATCTCTCAGTCTACCTGACATTCTCCAAAGATGCTCTTGACTCTTCAGCCCTTGGGGTTCTGCTCAAGCCTTTCCTTCTCCCAGCACTTTCTTTAAGACCTCACTCAAGCACTACCGACCCCATATCACCCATCCAAATTAATCCCCCTTCTCCCTCCTCTAACATGTGTGTGTGTGTTCTCCATTGCTCAGCCATGTCTGACTCTTTGTGACCCTATGGAATGTAGCCTGCCAGTCTCCTCTGTCCATGGAATTTTCCAGGCAAAAATACTGGAGCAGGTTGACATACCCTCCTCCAGGGGATCTTCCTGACACAGGGGTTGAACCCATGTCTCTTATGTCTCCTATATTGGCAGATGGGTTCTTTACCACTAGAACCACCTGGGAAGCCCCTCCTCTAACACATGAACCCTTAATTAAAGAATATTAGGTGTTTTCCTATGTATGTCCCACTTACTTATCAGTTTCCAGAAAGTCACTCACACTTCATCTATTAATAACATTATGCCTTGTATTGTGTAGTACACACACAGATAGAAGTAAATCAGGCTACTGTAGCATTATACAAAAGAAGGTATTTGAGCGTGAGAATTGAGGCACCAGTAGTTAGGTATGTCTCATAACGTCAAGATATTTATTTATAACCATACCTGGAAGGAGGTCATTAACTTAACTTTGAAAAGATGTCAGAAAGATTGAGAATGACAGAAGCTACATTCCAAAATCACTGGGATGAGACCTGTAAAGAATGTCTTACATGGGTACTAACAACGGATGATAAAGGACAAAAATGTGGTCTGGACTCAAGTGTCAATGCACCGAGAGGAATCTGGTCTGGACTAGAACACCTGCATTTCTGCTTCAGCGCATTTGCATTACTGACCACATCAGTAACACTTTGTGTTTGCATATTGACTCTGCAACTGACTAGAGAAAGCTGCAGGGGTGCAAATGATTCATTGTGTCATTTCTCTTCCATTATCTGAGAGTTTTAAATTAAATCTCATTAAAGGATACAGCCAGGTCTTTGCTGACCAACAGGGAGAAAAAGTGATAGAATACCAGATGGGAGAGCAAGGTTTCCTCTCACAGGACTGCAGTGAACACAGCAGTTTGCAAAGGCAACTACGTGGCAGTTTACAGAGGGAGCTGAAGGAGGGAAAAAAAAATCCCCAGTTGTTCAGAACACACCATGGGGAACTCTCAGAAATCACTGGGAGACGGTTTAAGGAATCTGAGGTTTGGCAAACTTACTTTGACTTTATGATATAATTTTGGTCATATGACAATGAGAAAAAAACTCAGAGTAGGTAAATGATTTGCCAAATGTGATTCTTCTATTCTCCTCAATAAAACAAGTATTCAAAAAAGTACTTTCTGTGGGCCAGACACTGTACCTGATAGACCCTGGGAATTATAGATCTTGAACCCCAAAACTCTCTCACAAATTCAGGATCCTATACACTGTGTCAAGATGGCTTTAAAATCCAAATAATGGAAGGTATTGAACTTGCATCCTGAGGTTTCTTTCTACTCTGGAGTTCAAAGGCTACAAGGCATTTTTCCCTGGGTGAGAGTGAACTGATACCTAAGCAGAGAGTAGTGAAGTCTGGGCATAGGTCCAGTTGTTTGGAAAAAAAGTGGAAGACTTTTTTTTTCCCCACTCTGAGCAAGAAAGGAAACAGTCTTATGAAGTCTAGGTAGGTCAAAACTTTTAATAGTTTGTGATCTGTTTCCATACTGTGTTTTGCATGCTAAGTTACTTCAGTCGTTTCCAACTCCTCGCAACCCTATGCACTAGCCCACCAGGCTCCTCTGTCCATGGGATTCTCCAGGCAAGAATACTGGAGTGGATTGCCATTTCCTCCTCCAGGGTATCATCCTGACCCAGGGAATGAACCTGTGTCTCTTATGTCTCCTGCATTGGCAAGCAGGTTCTTTACCACTAGCGCCACCTCGGAAGCCCACTTCCATATTGTGTTAGTCATTCCAAATTCAAAATAAATCAAGTTCTTGCCATATGACCCAGCAATCCCACTTCTGGGCATACACACCACCGAGGAAACCAGATCTGAAAGAGACACGTGCACCCCAATGTTCATTGCAGCACTGTTTATAATAGCCAGGACATGGAAGCAACCTAGATGCCCATCAGCAGACGAATGGATGAGGAAGCTGTGGTACATATACACCATGGAATATTACTCAGCCATTAAAAAGAATTCATTTGAATCAGTTCTAATTGAGATAGATGAAACTGGAGCCTATTATACAGAGCGAAGTAAGCCAGAAAGATAAAGACCATTACAGTATACTAACACATATATATGGAATTTAGAAAGATGGTAACGATAACCCTATATGCAAAACAGAAAAAAGACTCAGATGTATAGAACAGACTTGTGGACTCTGTGGGAGAAGGCGAGGGTGGGATGTTTCAAGAGAACAGCATCGAAACATGTATATTATCAAGGGTGAAACAGATAACCAGCCCAGGTTGGATGCATGAGACAAGTGCTCGGGCCTGGTGCACTGGGAAGACCCAGAGGGATCGGGTGGAGAGGGAGGTGGGAGGGGGCACCAGGATGGGGAATACGTGTAAATCCATGGCTAATTCATTTCAATGTATGACAAAAACCACTGCAATGTTGTAAAGTAATTAGCCTCCAACTAATAAAAATAAATGGAAAAAAAAAATAAATAAATCAAGTTCTTTATGTTCTGGGGGTTTCCCAGGTGGCACAGTGATGAAAAATCCACCTGCCAATGCAGAGGATGCAAGAGATACACATTCTATCCCTGGGCCAGGAAGACCCCAGAGTAGGAAATGGTAACCCATTCCGCTAGCCTAGGCTAGAAAACTCCATGGACAGAAGAGCCTGGTGGGCTACAGTCCATGGGGTCACAATGAGTCAGACATGACAGAACACACACACACACACACACACACACACACACACATACACTTATGTTCCTAGAACCTAAGCCCAAAGGGGGAAGCACAAGCAATAATTTCATGATAACGTAAGTGTTATGATAGTGTCAAGCACAGGAGCAGAACCACAATCTATATAATCAGGACACATTTTAGGGAAAATTCAATCTCAGTTTACACTGATATTAACTAGCAGTTGGTCAGGCAAGAAGACAGACAAGGACAATCTGAGTAGCTGTTGTTGAACAAGCAAAGGTGTGGAAGAGAACATGGTGATTCTAAGAAAATATAAACACTTCTCTGATTTTAAACAGTATAAAGGAAAAAGACTGGCAAAAAGTTGGAAAGATAAGTATGATTTTCCTCTAAACATAAAGAGGAAGGGAGTCATTTGTAAAAGTATGTGATGCCACTGTTTGTAGATGATATGATACTATGCATAGAAAATCCTAAAGACATCACAAAAAACCTACTAGAGCTCATCAATGAATTCAGTAAAGTTGCAGGGTACAAAATTAATATACATAAATATGTTGCATTTCTATACATTAACAACAAACTATCAGAAAGAGAAATTCAGAAAACAATCACATTAAAAAGTAAAATACCTAGAAATAAATCTAAGGAGGTTAAAGGCCTGTACTCAAAAAATTTTAAGGCCCTGAAGAAAGAAGTTGAAGATGATACATATAGAAATAGAGACCATGTTTATAGATTGGAAGAACTGTACTCTTAAAATGACCATATTTCCTAAGATAATCTACGATGCAATGTAATCCTATCAAAATAATATGATTTTTTATATAACTAGAACAAATAATCACAAAATTTGTATGGAAACACAAAAGACCCTGAATAGACAAAGCAATCTTCAGAAAGAACAGAGCTGGAAGTATAAAGCTCCCTGATGTCAGACTATATTACAAAGCTATCGTGTTCAAATGAGTAAGATACTGGCACAAAAAGACACAGATTAATGAAACAAAACAGGGAGAAAATATTTGCAAATGACACAGCCAATAAGCAGTTAACATTCAAATTATATGAACACCTCATACAATTCTATATCAAAAGATCAACCTGATTATAAAAATGGACGGAAGACCTGACACATAGAGATGACTAATAGGTGCATGAAAAGACACTTAACCTTGTTAATCATCAGAAAAATGCAAATCAAAACCATGATATTATCTCATGCCTGTCAGAATTGCTATCATCAAAAAGACCACAAATAACATATATTGGTGAAGATGTGCAGAAGAGGGTATACTGTTGGTGGGAATGTAAAATTGATGCAGCCACTACAAAAAAAAACAGTATGGAATTTCCTTTAAAAATTAAAATAGAACAATAGAACCAATCCAGCAATTCCACTTATATCTGAGAAAAACAAAAGCATTAATTTAAAAAAATGTAAATGTACACTAATGTTCATAGCAGCTGAAGATAGGGTAGGGGATGAAGAGACACAAACTATTATATGTAAAATAAATAAGTTACAGGGATATATTATATAGCCTAGGGAATATAGCAAATAATTTATAACTTTAAATTGAGTATAATCTACAAAAATGTTGACTCATTATGTTATACACTTGAAACTAATGTAATTTTCTAAATCAAATCCACATCAATAAGAATAAATAAAAACTCTTTGAAGGTGCCACCTATTAATTTAAGGCACAAAAAAGTGATGTGACAAATTCACATGCGACTGATTCAAAATTTAGCCATAGTGATTGTATTCTGGTGTTTAGAAGACCTGTAGCCCTATGGATGCTCAGTAAATGTTTTTACATATAAATGAATGAACTCAATGATTTAATTGATTCCAGTAATAGGAAGGATTATCTACTAACGTTTTTGCACTGTGGTTAGAAAGCTGAGTAGAAGGCAGATGTCAACTTGATTCTTTGGAAAGTCCATTTTGTGTATCTCCATTCTCAGTCCAAATAACACTGGACACAACTATGTCTCTTAGCCAATCCACCATTATGATGATGAAAGAATCTGGGGAGAAATACTGTGATTTCCTCAATAATGCATTCCCGCCACCATCCTAAGGGAGAGCTCAAACTAACCTTGGTAAACAGGCTACCAAGTAAAAATAAAGAAACAAACAACTAATAATAAAGTAACCAATAAGACAGTGACATCACTAGAACGTTACTAATATTTTTTTAGCAAAGGTAGGTCTAACCTTAGACAAAGATATCAAAAAGTCATAGAAGATAGGCATGGTATCAGGGTGTCTTTGAGTCAATGGCTAAACTCTGAGATATGCCACACATTTATCTCCAGGGAGTCCTGGATATTTCCAAGATAGGACCACAGTGAGCAAGAGGGACATCCTAAAGCTGAGCCAAGTGAGATTTACTTTGTAATGTGATTGTTTGATATAAAATATTTTACACCATTTCCCAATTGTTTTCCCCACTAAAACAAGTGGTTCTCTTTATAGACTAGGAAACTGTGAAATTCACATTCCACCATTATAGAGTCTCCAGAGGATGTTTCCAGATTTCATGGAACTCAAAGCTTGCACAGTATAAAGTATGTTTTGATGTGAAGACAGATGGGGAGGCAGGTAGCCACATTTTGTTTTGGACTAAAAGAGAAAAGAATAGTGATAAGAGGGCTTAGAAAAGTGGGAAAAGGTCAATATAGTCATTCATTTGAATGCCAGATTAAGGAGTTGGAACGCTTCAAGCAAGCTCGTGAAGTAATTGTTATTTAGAGTGATTTATGGTTATCTTTCTAAACTTATTCTAGTGTAATTTAGCTGAAATGTGACCCCTATATTAGATGATGGAGCAATAAGCTATTGGCTTACACTATGAAGCCTTGATTCCAACTTCAGTTCAGTTCAGTCACTCAGTCATGTCTGACTCTTTGCGACACCATGAACTGCAGCACGCCAGGCCTCCCTGTCCATCACCAACTCCCAGAGTTTACTCAAACTCATGTCCATCGAGTTGGTGATGCCATCCAACCATCTCATCCTCTGTCATCCCCTTCTCCTCCTGCCCCTAATCCCTCCCAGCATCAGCATCTTTTCCAATGAGTCAACTCTTCACATGAGGTGGCCACAGTATTGGAGTTTCAGCTTTAGCATCAGTCTTTCCAATGAACACCCTGGACTGGTCTCCTTTAGGAATGACTGGTTGGCTCTCTTTGCAGTCCAAGGGACTCTCAAGAGTCTTCTCCAACACCACAGTTCAAAAGCATTAATTCTTTGGCACTCAGCTTTCTTCACACTATAATTCTTACATCCATACATGACCACTGGAAAAACCATAGCCTTGACTAGACAAACCTTTGTTGGCAACGCAATGTCTCTGCTTTTTAATATGCTATCTAGGTTGGTCATAACTTTCCTTCCAAGCGGTAAGCATCTTTTAATTTCATGGCTGCAATCACCATCTGCAGTGATTTTGGAGCCCCAAAAAATAAAGTCTGACACTGCTTCCACTGTTTCCCCATCTATTTCCCATGAAGTGATGGGACCAGATGCCATGATCTTAGTTTTCTGAATGTTGAGCTTTAAGGCAACTTTTTCACTCTCCTCTTTCACTTTCATCAAGAGGCTCTTTAGTTCTTCTTCACTTTCTGCCATAAGGGTGGTGTCATCTGCATATCTGAGGTTATTGATATTTCTCCCGGCAATCTTGATTCCAGCTTGTGCTTCTTCCAGCCCAGCGTTTCTCATGATGTACTCTGCATATAAGTTAAATAAGCAGGGTGGCAATATACAGCCTTGACGTACTCCTTTTCTTATTTGGAACCAGTCTGTTGTTCCATGTCCAGTTCTAACTGTTGCTTCCTGACCTGCATATAGGTTTCTCAAGAGGCAGGTCAGGTGGTCTGGTATTCCCATGTCTTTCAGAAATTTCCACAGTTTATTGTGATCCACACAGTCAAAGGCTTTGGCATAGTCAATAAAGCAGAAATAGATGTTTTTCTGGAACTGTCTTGCTTTTTTGATAATCCAGCAGATGTTGGCAATTTGATCTCTGGTTCCTCTGCCTTTTCTAAAACCAGTCTGAACATCTGGAAGTTCTCAGTTCATGTATTGCTGAAGCCTGGCTTAGAGAATTTTGAGCATTACTTTACTAGCATGTGAGATGAGTGCAACTGTGCGGTAGTTTGAGCATTCTTTGGGATTGCCTTTCTTAGGGATTGGAATGAAAACTGACCTTTTCCAGTCCTATGGCCACTGCTGAGTTTTCCAAATTTGCTGGCATATTGAGTACAGCACTTTCACAGCATCATCTTTCGGGATTTGAAATAGCTCAACTGGAATTTCATTATCTCCAATAGCTTTGTTCATAGTGATGTTTCCTAAGGCCCACCTGACTTCACATTCCAGGACGTCTGGCTCTAGGTGAGTGATAACACCATCCTGATTATCTGGGTCATGAAGATCTTTTTTTGTACAATCCTTTTATGTATTCTTGCCACCTCTTCTTAGTATCTTCTGCTTCTGTTAGGTCCATACCATTTCTGTCCTTTAACGAGCCCATTTTTGCATAAAATATTCCCTTGGTATCTCTAATTTTCTTGAAGAGATCTCTAGTCCTTCCCATTCTGTTGTTTTCCTCTATTTCTTTGCATTGATCACTGAGGACGGCTTTCTTATCTCTCCTTGCTATTTTTTTGGAACTCTGCATTCAAATGGGAATATCTTTCCTTTTCTCCTTTGCTTTTCGCTTCTCTTCTTTTCACAGTTACTTGTAATTCCAACTTAGATTTTCTTAATGATATGAATCTTTCTGAACCTCAGAATTTGGAAGCCATTTTATATATATATATATATATATATTTATTTATATATATATAAATAATATATAAATATAAATATATATAAATATTTATATATAAATATATATATATTTGCCTTTTCATTTATAAAATAAAACTGGATATACAATGGGCAGTAATTATCAAATACTAATATTTCAATATAAGCCTAAGTTCCTTTATTCAAATGCAAAATAAAGAACCTTCACCTCTAAAACTAACCATGCTGTGGTGTCTAAAGTAACTGAACAGACAAGGATGTGCTACCAGGCATTCACTGATTTTCTCTCACCTCTATTTCTCTCTCTGTCTGTCTCTCTGTTTCTGTGTGTGCATCTCTTTCTCTCCTATATATGTATATTCAGGAGTTAAAAGCCACATCTCTAAATTTAACAGAGAAAATGTAACATAATTAACCAAGTATAAAAAATTTGACTACTAGAATATTCCTGCACTTTGAAGATTTTTCTTCCATAAATCACTTTTTCTTACATATTTGGTTCCACGATTCACATCAAAATTCTGATTTCTATTTCAGAAAGGTGTGCTGGTATTCTTGTACTGTCTTATACTCACTTTGCACATTCAAAGTCAGGTAGAATGAGGCCTCACTAAATTTACAATTTCAGTTCAGTTCAGTCGCTCAGTCATGTCTGACTCTTTGGGACCCTATGAACCGCAGCACGCCAGGCCTCCCTGTCCATCACCAACTCCCGAAGTTCACCCAAACCCACGTCCCTTGAGTCAGTGATGTCATCCAACCATCTCATCCTCTGTAGTCCCCTTCTCCTCCTGCCCCTAATCCTTCCCAGCATCAGCATCTTTTCCAATGAGTCAACTCTTCACATGAGGTGGCCACAGTATTGGAATTTCAGCTTCAGCATCAGTCCTTCCAATAAACACCCAGGACTGATCTCCTTCAGGATGGACTGGTTGGATCTCCTTGCAGTCCAAGGGACTCTCAAGAGTCTTTTTCAACACCACTACAGTTCAAAAGTATCAATTCTTCGGCACTCAGCTTTCTTCACACTATAATTCTTACATCCATACATGACCACTGGAAAAACCATAGCCTTGACTAGACAAACCTTTGTTGGCAACGTAATGTCTCTGCTTTTTAATATGCTATCTAGGTTGGTCATAACTTTCTTTCCAGGGAGTAAGCATCTTTTAATTTCATGGCTGCAATCACCATCTGCAGTGATTTTGGAGCCCCAAAAAATAAAGTCTGACACTGCTTCCACTGTTTCCCCATCTATTTGCCATGAAGTGATGGGACCAGACGCCATGATCTTAGTTTTCTGAATGTTGAGCTTTAAGCAAACTTTTTCACTCTCCTCTTTCACTTTCATCAAGAGGCTCTTTAGTTCTTCTTCACTTTCTGCCATAGGGTGGTATCATCTGCAGATCTGAGGTTATTGATATTTCTCCCGGCAATCTTGATTCCAGCTTGTGCTTCCTCCAGTCCAGCATTTCTCCTGATGTACCCTGTACATAACTTAAATAAGCAGGGTGACAGTATACAGCCTTGATATACTCCTTTTCCTATTTGGGACCAGTGTGTTGTTCCATGTCCAGTTCTAACTGTTGCTTCCTGACTTGCATACAGGTTTCTCAAGAGGCAGGTCAGGTAGTCTGGTATTCCCATCTCTTTCAGAATTTTCCACAGTTTATTGTGATCCACATTCAAAAAAGCAGAAATAGATGTTTTTCTGGAACTCTCTTGCTTTTTTGATGATCCAGTGGATGTTGGCAATTTGATCTCTGGTTCCTCTGCCTTTTCTAAAACCAGCTTGAACATCTGGAAGTTCACGGTCCACATATTGCTGAAACCTGGCTTGGAGAATTTTGAGTGTTACTTTACTAGCATGTGAGATGAGTGCAATTGTGTGGTAGTTTGAACATTCTTTGACATTGCCTTTCTTTGGGATTGGAATGAAAACTGACCTTTTCCAGTCCTGTGGCCATTGCTGAGTTTTCCAAATTTGCTGGCATATTGAGTGCAGCACTTTCACATGTTACAATTTAATTGATTATCTTACTTTGGAATTCTTCATGACTTAATGCAATTTAATTGAGTGGTTATTATGCATGAGGCCAGCAAGTCACTTCTGAGGAAGGGTGAGATCAAATTGGGAAGAAAAATCAGCCTCCAGGTAAAATCCTAAGAAGCTTTCTTCTTATTTTTATCATGTGAGGACACAATGGGAAAACAGCTATATATGATTCAGTTTACATACAAGCTGATTTTCACCAGCCACTAAATCTGCCAGAGACTTAATTATGGACTTCCCAGCCTCCATTACAGTGAGAGATAAATTGATATAAGCCACGCATCTATGGTATTGTATTTAGGAAGTTTATCTTCTCCTTATTTGTGTGTTTACTACATACTTTGATATTTAAAATGTTATGTGCTGGAAAGGTCACTTAACATTTCTAAAACAGACTGAATTTTATGCAACTGCTTTTTTCTTGAATTAACAGCAATGTAGAAAATAAAAAACAAGAACAGCAATAACAGCAAAATATACAATGGTATGCTCTCTTAATTCCCTAGGATGGATTGGAATCTGTGTTAAAAGTTATAATTATTATAAAAATAAACTGTCTCATTTATTACAGGTTGGAACTGAATCAACTACACATGGGTTGGAAAAATTATATCCAGTGTTTCTGTTTTCAGGTAAAAACTGTGTATATCTTTATAAGGAAAAGCCTCAATGGAGGCAGTGAGACCTCCTTAGTGTAAAAGATCAAGCGTGAGTTAAAAGACTGCTCTCAAAAATGCTGTAAAGAAGACCCTTACTCAAAGTGAAAGCAGACAGAGAAAGACACATATTGTATGATTTCACTTATATGTGAAATCTTAAGAAAAATAAAATAAACATGTTGTACTCATAGGGACAGAGAACAGACTGGTGTTTCTCTGTATCCATAGATACAGCAAACAGACTGGTGGGGAGAACGGGGTGGGTAAGACAGGTGAAGATGGTCAAAAGGTACAAACTTCTGGTTATAAGAAAAATAAGTTCTGGAGATGCAATGTACAGCCTGGTGATTAAAGATGACAATGTTGTATTGTATACTAGAAAGCTGCTAAGAGTATAGATCTTAAAATTTTTCAACACAATAAAAAGAAATTTGTAACTGTGTAAGGTGTATGAAATTAAAAGATGCTTGATCCTTGGAAGAAAAGTTATGACAAACCAATATAGCATATTAAGAAGCAGAGATATCACTGTGCTGACAAAGGTTCATCTAGCCAAAGTTATGCTTTTTCCAGGAGTCATATATCGATGTGAGAGTTGGACCATAAAGAAAGCTGAGCATCAAAGTATTGATGCTTTTGAACTGTGGTGCTGGAGAAGACTCTTAAGAGTCTCTTGGACAGCAAGGAGATCTAACCAGTCAATCCTAAAGGAAATCAGTTCTGATTATGCTTTGGAAGGACTGATGCTAAAGCTGAAACTCCAATACTTTGACCACCTGATGCAAAGAACTGACTCATTTGAAAAGACCCTGATGCTGGGAAAGATTGAAGGCAGGAGGAGAAGGGGATGACAGAAGATGAGATGGTTGGTTGGCATCACTGACTTGATGGACATGAGTTTGAGTAAACTCCGTGAGTTGGCGACGGACAGGGAAGCCTGCAGTCCACGGGGTCGCAAAGAATCGAATGCAACTGAGTGACTGAATTGAACTATAATGAAGGTGATCTATAATGACTAAACTTACTGCAGTAGTCATTCCACGATACATAATCAAATCATTATGTTGTGAAACTAAAGCTAATGCAATATTATATGGTAATTATATTTCAATAAAACTGAAAAAAATTACTTACAGTGAAGTTGATTTTATAAAAGTGAAACCAATAGAGACCTTCAAATTCCTCTCTAACACAGGCAGCTGTTAGTCCTGCCCCTCTTTAGGGATTATTTGCCTCGTTGGCCAGTTCTCTCAGCAGATCTAAGATAGCCCCAACCGGCTCCTTCCTGAGGAAACACACAGTTCACTCCCTGTGGGATTTATTTGGAAAAGCAATACATTTGTCTTGACACTGTGATAAATTGCCATTGACCTTGGGCTATATAAGGTCCACACAGGTAGACGAAATTATTCATTGCTTTCATCACTAGGAGAAGTCCCTCTACCCTGGTGCCTCTTTTTGGAAATAAAAATGAGAAAATCATATAAATGGTTTTAGTAATCTCAGGAAAAAACAACAGAGTGAGGATCACCTTATGTTTTCTCATACACAGGGCTTGCAGTGCAAATATTTTCAGAGTTTGGTAAATTATTCTAATCTACAGAGAAAGGAATAGAAAGAAAAGAATGACCGGAACCAAAGAAGATGTAGAATTCAACTGATCTTTTTGGAAAAAAGAACCCTGCAGAAAATAAGTGTCTTTTCTTCCTGTTTGCTTATTACAACCCAGCCTGTGCATATATTCTGATACTTTCTCTGACTCCTGACATTTTGAGGAAGTCTCATATTTTTTGTCTGATCACTGTCAGATAATTAACAGTCTTCCAAATATTTTCTGCATAAGAGCCTTGATTGAAAACTGAAACACCCATCCCAGTGTCAGAATTATATGACGTTCTCTTTTTATCCACTTTAAAGCTTTACCCTACCCTACAGTGAGCTTCCCTGGTAGCTCAGATGGTAAAGCATCTGCCTACAATGAGGGAGACCCGGGTTCAATCCCTGGGTCGGGAAGATCCCCTGGAGAAGGAAAGGTAACCCACTCTAGTATTCACGCCTGGAAAACCCCATGGGCTGAGGAGTCTGGTGGGCTACAGTCCATGGGGTTGCAAAGAGTCGGACATGACTGAGCGACTTCTCTTCACTTCTTCACTTCACCCTACAGTAGAGAGAAAAGGGTTTGGATGTGCTTGCTTGCCAACTCCCCAGTGCCTCCCCATTCTGACTGGCAGTAGTTTCAGACCCTCCAGGGTAAGGAACAGGGAAAATGATATTAGTAGGAAGGGTATAGCCTCCTTGGGCAGCAGTGTATTTAAAGCTAGTTCTTTCTCTTGAGGATGTGTGGAGAACTCGTGCAAGTTGCTCATAGTTGCATCTATAGGAGACCTCCAACTACAACACCCCTCCCCCCATGCATTCATTATCTCCAGTCTGGCTAGTTACTTTCAATTCCTTTCTCAGTGCCCTGGACAGCTGTTAGTCTTGTCCCTCTTTGGGGGTTATTTGCTTCATTGGGCAGTTATCTCAGAAGGATCTAAGATGGCCCCAACTGGCTCCCTTCTGGGAAAACACACGGTTCACTCCCTGTTTAGCTTTCAGCATTGCAACTGCTGACATGGGTTGGTTGTTTCTACCAGGCTCTCCTCTAGAGACAAAGTTTGGAACATCAACTTTGCCTTGGTACTTTTACCTCAAAACTCTAACAGGTCAGCGAGTCTGAGTATTTCTCTGAAGTTCCTTAAAAGGTCTTCGCACCTGTATGGTTAAGAGAGTGAACAGCAGGCATATACAGTGCATCAACAACTTTCTCAAAATAATTTTTTTTAAAAGGGTTTCTTATCCAAAGAAAGCTTATTCAACCTCTCCAGTCTCAAGAGAGAGAATTTAATATTTGAATTTACCTTTATATAGATATTAAGACCACAAAATTGAAGAGTCAAATGTGAGGAATTTCATTAGCCAAAGGATCTATATCATCTTTGCTTTGATTACTCTCAGTCTTTGTAATCCTTAGCCCAAAATGAAACAGAAAGAATTCCCTTATTGCCATCCTAATTTATATTCATGTAGCACTTAGTTCTCCCTCTTGCTGCCAGCTGGAGAACACCACAAATCTCTGAGTTGCAAGAGTTTTGGGGATGAAAATATGCTTTTCAAAGTTGCTGACACTCACATTCCAATCTGTTCTTATGTGAGGTCAATCTACCTTCCAATGACACAAGACCAAATTAAGTCTCCATAAAAGGTGTCTTAGACACCTCTGGGGATGATAGAAACATGAGAAGAAAGCCACCCCCGAGTAGAAGTCAACCCAACCAAGAGTAAATGTAAATGAAATCAGTTTGTGACTATTCGGTCTACGTATTAAGCACCTAGCATAATGGCTGGCATATAGTACATACCCTATCCATTGCAGTTTTCACGTCATTCCTATTGAATCTCACTTTTCAAATGAAGAAAATTATATCAAGACTTTGCTTATTTTCCTCCAGTCATTCTGAGGAGAAAAATTACATAGTAGAATATATATGCAAGAATGTTATAAAATCTCTTTGTGTGCTATGCACGTATGCCATCCAGAAATTTCCTGAAACCAATTATCTAATGCAACAGATTAAGTGCTAATTTTGAAAATAGGGTAAAAACTGCATCTATAGCAATCATGTGAAGAATTCATAGAAGATAATAGTTTCATTTAATGCAAGAAAAATAATATTAAATTGGTCGTTACTGGCCTTACTGAAAGTCATACAAATCGAGGCAGATTTCTTCTTATTCCAGCTCTAGACAGAATAATGAGGGAGGCATGGTGAGAAGTTCTATTTCCCAACTTTAGGAGAAAGAAAGGCTAGGAGTTGGGGTTGATTCCCTGGTGATGCTCTGCCATTCTCATAGACATTGTTATTCATTAAGGCATTCATTAGCATAACTCATGACTGAGAGACAACGATGCAATCTGTTATCATCAGAGAAAGAAAGAGAAGATTGCCAGGGATTTGCACATAATTTAGGATATACAGCGACATTTGTCTGGCTTTTGCAGCAATGCCATTTTACTTATAAACAGTTTAGAGGAGGAATATTTATAGCCCTTAGACCTCTCCCACTGGCCCTGAAAGAAATTGGATTTCCAACCAAATCCATTTACAAGGAGAGAGCTATTCATTCTAATAAAACCACATGGTACGTACATTAAGTAGGAAAAAAAAATTGTCTTTTGATGAACAGAGAGACATTATACCCACAGGAGTGGCAGCAGACTCAGGGAAAGTGAGGCTTAGCTGCTCCTGATCTCATTTGAAAATTTCCCAGCCCTGAAAGCATGGAAGCACTACAACAAACTGGCTTAGGATTACATAAGTTCAATTAACCAAGGGGCCCAATTTCAGCTTTGACAGTTGGGGCATGACGTCTTGTATGAAGAAGAAAAAGGCTATGAACTCCTTACAAAGAATTTCAATTTCTAATCTATTTATATGTAGCCCTAGCATCAGCAGTAACATGAAGGGAATACCAGAGGATATGGAATGTAATATTCACCTTTGGAAAATGTTTTATCTATTTGGAGAGAAAGGATCTGTGTATGCAATGTAGATCATTACAAAGTGGAACATGATTGAAAGTTAAAAATAGACTGTCAACTATTAGAGTAATTTGGACAAATTCAGATGAACTTCCTTGTAATGCACCTTTAGGTGAAAAGAACATGAATTCAAAAGTTTGAAGAAAATATGGACTAAGCTTGGAAATTAAGAAGTGAGAAAGAAGAAGGTGTTAATGATTACACCCTTGTTCCTGACTTCACAGACTTAGACGTGCAACACAGAATGAAAATTGGGAGAAAATATGATGGGTTAATTTAGATGTCATGAGTCAGAATGTTCTACGGAGCAGTCAAAGAAAAGGTCCAGCAGTGATCTGATATTATATATAGAGTCCAGTAGACTATAAATGCTGGAGACTAAGAACTTACAGTTATTAGGAATTGAGGTTAATTCTAAAGTATTAGTATTTGCTTTCCTTTCAGATTCTATGAGTTAACAATCCTTTGTGACCTCTCCAAATTCTAACCTTAAAGAAAGATGTGTCATTTTTAGCAGCACATAGACTGTTAAACATATAACAATATATATATATACACACACATAATATTTGACACATACTACAATATTGAAATATTGCTTTAGAAAAGACATCCCCAAATGATCTCTAATTACTAGATCAGCTGTAAATGACTCCTTAGATTCATTTTTAGTTACATCTGGCAACACTTCTGGAATAAAGTCCCTGAAAAGAATCAACGCTGACTCTCTGTAAGCCAGGTAACATATAATTCTGTTTTCCAATTAGAAATAGTCAAAGAAGTATTCTACAAGACTCAGTTATTTGTATCTGCTGAACTGGGGGGCTGTTGTTCTACGGAACTGGGATCACTCATGCAGATACCAGTCAGTGGAGTTTAGGTAGTGCTATTTGTGCTAGGCAACCCACAAGCAGCACCAAAAAGCAAAGAATATAAGTGAAACAACACACACAATATCAGCCCTCAGTGACTATGTCATAAATGAGCATGAAAACTTCCAACTAAACTTGGAAATGACAGGGAGAAGAAATTTTACATCAAGCAGAAAATTCATGATGAGAAGCAGTTGTTTCTTTATCTTACATAAAAGTCTTTCAATTTCCCTGGATGCTAGAAACTAAAACTAGTTTCTTTGCTCATCAACAAAATGAAAGAGCCAGTCTACATGTGTTCTGATGAGAATCGGAAAGATAAGTCCTGTTTTTCTCAACAGATATAAAGAGTTAATGAACTTAGATCAAATAGAAGGAAGTGGGGAAAGTGTTCTGAGAAATATCAACATATAAGAGATGGACAGGGAACAAGATACCTGCATAGATATTCCAGAGGAGATGATAAGATTCAATTTAAGTTAGAATAAAAAAACTACTGGGTAATAAGAATACTTAGGGGGTCTTATTTAATTGGTGGATAAAAGTGCTATGTGATTAAAATGTTATTTGCACGTGATTCAAGCAGCAAGCCTAATTCAGTGTGTAATACAGAGAAAGATGAGGTTAGAGGACTGTGTGTGCAGAGAAGAACTCGATAAGGACAAGAGGAATCTAATCTCAATGGGAAGGAAGTTCCTCTCACTCTGGGAAATTACAGAGAAATATATTTTTTTAACCCAGGTGCTTGGATATAAACAAAGTTTCTAAGCAGTCTTTATGATGTTGTGTAAAATCCATGGATTCTTGGCAAATGAAAGGTCAGATCTTAGCCCAATGAATGTGGAAGAAAGTTGAAAGTGAAAGTGTTAGTTGCTCAGTCATATCTGACTCTTTGCGACCCCATGGACTGTAGCCCACTAGGCTTCTCTGTCCTGGGATTCTCCAGGCAAGAATACTGGAGTGAGCTGCCATTCCCTTCTCCATGGTATCTTCCCAACCCAGGGATCAAACTCGTGTCTTCCTGATTGAAGGCAGATTTACCATCTGAGCCACCAGGCAAGTGACTTGGTACCAAGGAAAAAGAGAGATATTTGTGCTAGAGCAGGAAGAGAAAGAACACTTGACCAGAATCACTCTGTGTTTGGGGAAGAGTTTTCCCTCTGCCTGTGAATTTAATTTGCTCTACAAGGTCTCCATTACTGAATGAGATTGTAATATGCTTTTAAGAGGGCTTCTGCTTCTAAGAAAGCTAAGTAAGCCCTGCTATCATATTATTTACTGTATTAACATCCTTTGAAAATTTTATCTAATTAAGATTTTGCAACAGTAAAAATTTTTCCCAGTTCAATGACAACAAATCTGCAGCCATGTCCTACCAAAAACATCTCTGAAACTTTTGATTATTCCTTATGCTTTCATTTTCATTGACTTGCCACTGTCATTACTCTCCTGGACTTTTTCACTCATATCCCGCCAATTTTTTTATCTACATTTCTCATCTCTGCAATTCAGTCTTCATGCTGCCACCAGAAAAGTGTTAAAATTATTAGTGATCCACATAAATATAAATAGCTACTCACTTTCTAAAAATAAAATGTATACTTCTCCCCATGGTACTCAAAACATAAAGAACCTGTCCAAACTTTTTTTTTTTCATCTGCCTCCTTTATTGTTACTCCATCTCCCTTCCACTCCATCATCTTTTCCACTTTGAGGGCTGGATAAATCATAGCTTACTGTGGACTGCCCTGTTTGTGCATTCATGTGATCTTGGTATTGGCTGGTGTCTCCCTGCCCTTAGATATTTTGGAAGCTTCGTTGTAGTTCTAAATTATTCATTTCTCCTTTCTGTAAAAAAGATCAAATGTTTTGGCTACACTGAGATCAGGCCTGGCTGTGTGACTTGTTTGACCAACGAAACGTGACCAGATGTAACATTTCTTTGCAGAAGCTTTAAGAGCCATGATATAATTCTTTTTCTTTTGCCATGAGAACAGCATGTCCCACTTAAGGGCTGCTTCCTCAGCTTAGATGACAGAATGAAATCCTGTTGTCCACTTTAGTGGACCCACACCCAGTATGAAACACAGGCTGGATTGCCTTTGCAAATTGTTCAGCAATATTGGATTGATATGGGGAGTGTGTGTGTGTGTGTTAGTCACTCAGTCGTATCCGATTCTCTGTGACCGCACAGACTGTGTAACCCACCAGGCTCCTCTGTCTGGGATTCTCCAGGCAAAAATACTGGAGTGGATAGCCATTGCCTTCTCCAGGGGACCTTCCAGACCAGGAATCGAACCTAGGTCTCCTGTATTGCAGTGTGCTTCTTCACCATTTGAGCCACCAGGGAAGCCCCTGAATCTGGTTAAATAAGGTCCCAATACTAGTCCCAGGGCTGGGGCAAGTCAAAGTCCTCTCCAGGTTTTTGTGTCTTACTTCCTCTTTCATATTCTTTTCTGATTCATTTCAATGAACTTTGCCTGAATTCTGCCCCACATAAAACCAACACTCAAAGCATAGCCCTCTATAGTTCTCTGTAAGAAATCTCATCATTCTTAGGAATTTATGAAGTTGGTAACATCAGGAAAATTTGGATGGTTAAGAGACTGGATGACATCTCCCAGTGTATAGTCATCTGTTTATGCTGTCGTGGTTCTTCATATTTCACAACCTTCTAAATTCAGGACTACAGTTCAGGACTCTCTCTACCTGGCACAATGCTCCCCTGGGATGACAGGTCAGTGACACACTCCTATCATGCCTCTGTCTTTGCACCCCCCCCCCCACAGGGCAGTCTGTTTTCCCCAGACCTATTCCCATCATTTATTTAAACCAAAATTTCATTTGCTATGAAATCAGATTTTAATGCTATCACAACTAATGTTCTACCTTGACAAATAATACCTAAAATCCTATCAGACTTTTCCATTGCAAAAGCACTTTTAAATCCATTATCTTCTCATATCATCTCTATTTTCCCTCATTCTCTGTGAAGGCAAGTGCAGTGATTCATCTAACATGGAGTCTGCAGTCCTTAGGACAAGGCCTGACATAGAGTGGGTGCTCAATCAGTTATCTGTGGGTAAATGAATGAATGAATAAATGAAAGCATGAACATAGCTATTAAGTCAAGTATCTAAAGGGGCTTTTGTTTCTAAGGAAGTTAAGTAAACCCTGCAGCCATATTATTTACTCTATTAATATTCTTTATGTGTAAAGTCTCTTCAGTTGTGTCTAACTCATTGTGACCCCATCGACTGTAATCCACCCTGTTCCTCTGTCCATGGGATTCTCCAGGCAAGAATGCTGGAGTGGGTTGCCCTGCCCTCCTCCAGGGGATCTTCTCAACCCAGGGATCAAATTTGTGTCACTTATGTCTGTTAATAGGATTATGCATCAATAAAAAATTTTTTCCCGGCTTAATCACAACATAAGGGACAGAAGTGGAATTTCAGCTCATGTCTCTGATTCCAGTCCCCATGGCCTTATTGCACTGTGCCTCTGGCCCAGATTCGCAGCTCCTTTACTATAGAGGGATGTAAACAGAGATTGAGTAAACACAGTCCAATGATTTCAAAGAGAGGGTTTAAGTGTCAGACAGATATTGAACTAAAAGGTTTTCAAGATTTCTTCCAAAGTAAAATTTTAATGAGAAGTATAAGAATACTCTGAGATTTACTATAAGTAGCTGTAAAAATGGAATTTTTCCTCTAGAACAGATTTTGTTTACATTCATGGAACTGTGTGGATGCATCCACACAGTGGATCTTATAAATTCAGCACACCTGGATCTGTCAAAGGGACAGTCTAGAATAAGATGTCAAAGTCATAAATTCTACCAGCAAATGCTGTCTCCCTCAGTCTGCAATGATAGATGACAAATTGTTAAATAATTCTTCCTCCTCCCTCGGTGTTTACAAGTTTACAAACACAAGAGGATTTACACTTTTATAATCACACTAACCTCTCCATTTTGAAAGCCTATAGTCAGTTTTTGTAAATGCATGGTTTATTAATCCCTGGCTGTTGTTGTCACACAATGAATAAAGTCATCGTGCTCTCCTAGAAACATGTCATTTGAAATCAAATGACCTGTGTAGAGGTTTCAGCTGACCTACTTATTGATCGTGTGACCCAGGGCAAGACATACAAGTTTCAGGTTTGTGATTTCTAAAGCAGGATTAATAATAAACGTAAGTGAGTAGCGAGACTCGAATAAGATAAGACGGTGACTTACAAACTCTATTATTCTATGGAGACTCGGGTGGAGAGAGGTCAAACGAGAGGAGCCACAGCCCCCTTCCCATCCTCCACTGCTTGGCTCCAGAGAAAGTCAGCTTTTAACTTTTCAGATCTCAGCTTCAGGACTTCAACTCTGCAATTCAGTCATTAGTCGACCACATCAGTGGTTGTTTCCAATATGAACAAGTCCTCAGCGTTATCCAGTGCTGTCTAGTTCACAGAGCACGTCCGCATATGTCATCTCTTGTATAATCCTTACCCTGACACAAGAAAATTCTCTCTCACTTGGATGCTGAAAGACTGAGGCCCTAAAAGATTAAGTGACTTGTCCTAGTTCCCAATACAGCAAGGCAGCAGTAGCTCCCAACCAGAGAGAGGCATGTTCTTCCTGCAGCTCTGGGCAGCCTTCGCATTCCTGTTTTCTCCAATACACAAGATACCATCTTTAATTTGAAAACTGTTTGCCTTTTTGGATGACCTATGTCCTTACAACAAACAAGGCACATTCTCATTTTTCTACAAAGAATGAACTTCTGGTTTATCTTAAGGAGAGGCTAAAAGCATTGATTCAAAATCTGATAGGACTTAGAACAGCCCATGTTGCTGTTTGTAAAACTGTAAAGAACACACTGTCCCCAGAGCTTGGAGACAGCCATTCCAGCCCCAGCAGAAACACACTGGGAGAGAGTCGTCACTAGATGGAAAACAGCAAATGTATCAGCAACCAACACACAGAATTTCCTTGTGAATGATACTAATTTTCTTCTCATTTAAGGGGACCAACTACCTGGATTTTTTTTCCTAGTTAACTTTCTCTGTCCATCACCTCCATGATCCCAAATGTATATGTATATACATATATATTTATACTATACATATATATTATATATTACACATATATATACATATATATTATGTATACATATTAAGACAACTGTACTAGTCACTGAATTCATCAGTTCATTCATTTATTAAACAGGCAGTGAGTACTTATCCTCTGCAGTGTGAATACTGAATATATAATAATCAGTCCCTGTCATGCTGATGTTCGCAGTCTTGCTACAAAGAGTTCTGACAATGCAATGAGGAAAGACCACTATTGACTCAGGTTATCTGTAGCAGTTTCTGAGGCAAGACAGTCCAGGTGCTGTAAGTTCATAAGTAAACAGACTCTCACTGGATGAAGATGGAGGAGAGTCTATTCATTTTGGAAGGAATGACAAGGCCAAGGCAACAGTCTGAAAGGCTTGGAAGAAGCAAAATGTGATATTAAAATGCATCAGATTGCAGAGATAAGGAGTCTAGAGTTCCATTTTAGCTCCCACTTATTTATTAGGTATGCAATCTTAGACAAGTTATTTGATTTTCTTTTACCTTAATTGAATCATTTTAAAAACAGAAATTAGAATAGATGTCTTATTTTAAAAAAACTTGAACCTTCAAGCATTGTTTTAGTTGAATTTTGGGGTTGAGTTTTAAAGGTCCCTGATAAGGCATGTTACTAATTTAGATACATTAACTAGCATAATTGATAGGCTTCAAAGAGTTGGACTGACGTGAGTGAGCTGATAAATAATAACTTAAGGACTTCCACATTAAAGTCAACTGTTAAGAAAGGCAACATAAAATATTATACTAATGCCATGAAAATAATGAATTAAATGTGGTTTCAAAACCTCAAAGATTTGTATTTACCTAATATTATTCCTTTCCTTGCTCTAACAGTCTGCTGGGGAGAATAAAATGTTCTTTTCTCCTTTAAGAAGTGTTATTTATGTACTTTCACCTCAATAATGAAAATTAAATGACAAGAATTAGGATTGAAATCAAAGAAAAGTTACTTTGTAGAAATTGATGGGTTGATTTTGAGATTTACACAAAACTCTTAACAGTTGAGAATAGCTAAGACAACTTGAAGAACAATGCATGAGATTTTACTCTAGTGGATATTGAGATTTAAAACTACAATAATTGATGTATGTGTTGATGTAAAGATGAACATATAGTCCATGGATGCTCTTAGAGCATGAGCTCTGAAAGTCATGCCTCCCCAATCCCCCTCTCTGTCTACATACTCTTATCCACCACCAGGGATAGAGCTGTATGTCACAATAGTCAGAACACAGCTCTGAAGTCATATCTCCAGATTTAGATGACCAGAGAGAACAGAATATCATTAGCAGCCTTAACTAAGGCTTGTCCTGTGACCCGGCAATGATCCCAGAATATGATAGATTCCACTTCACAGTCTCAAAAGACACCCTTCAAATGAAAATAGAATTGTTCTAATAGAATATAAAATAATACCATATGGATCCTCCTACTTTGAAGGAAAAGATGCACCCACACTGTAATGGTATGTTTTTCAGGAGGGGAATTGCCACATCTTGTGTTCATGGCGAGTCATTTCAGTTGAGTCCAACTCTTTGCCCTATGGATTGTAGGCTCCTCTGTCCATGGGATTCTCCAGGCAAGAATACTGGAGTGGGTTGCCCTGCCCTCCTCCAGGGGATCTTCCCAATCCAGGGATTGAATCCACGTCTCCTACATCTCCTGCATTGGCAGGGGGGTTCTTTACCACTAGTGCCACCTGGGAAGACCCCGTCATGTCATTACACAGCTAATCAAAGACTCAGCCAGTTTCAGCATATAGATTTTGATTCTTAAACAGAGTAGGGTTTTGTTTGTTTTTCTTTTTCCTTTCTCTCTGGTTTCTTGCTGCCTCTCCACAGTACACTAAAGTTGCCAGAATGCTACTTTTTATCCTAGGGAATGATCTTTTTGTGTTCTCAAGGTTATTCCAAATGCTCAAGTATTCCCTAAGGTCATCATTGGCTCTGCTCCCCATGTAAACTTAAATAGCAAACATACTTCACTTTGAAACAAACTATTTCCAAGTTCCTCATCCAGGACAGGAGGCTTAATGAGCAAAACGAACTTCTGGAAGTATCTTGGGAACCAATTAAGAGTGAGAATTTTCAAAAGAAAACATAAATAATCCACTAAGAATTTGGAAGAGAAAAGAATAATACCTCATTATTCTTTAAAGGCACAAGTAATAGAAGGGAAATATTTTTCGCCAGAATGATTTTATTTAGTTGGAGCATCTGTTTTCTTATGAAATGTGTAAATAAACTTCAGAGAAAGGGAGTAGGAGGACATAAAATTGGGAAAAAGAATAAATCAGAGTCTGTGAAAGCCTGTTATCACAACAAGTATTGGGTCCATATGATAAATCTGTTATGTATGCATAATGAGCAGTGGTGTTCTAAATTCAAGCATCGATTGATCCATACTATGTCCTCACTGGGCTTCCCTGGTGATTCAGTAGTAAAGAATCTGCCTGTTAAGCTGGAGACCCAGGTTCAATTCCTGTGTCGGGAATATCCCCTAAAGGAGGAAATGGCAATCCACTCCAGTTTTCTTGCCTGGGAAATTCCATGGACAGAGGAGCCTGGTGGGTTATAGTCCATGGGGTCACAAAGAATAGGACATGATTTAGCAACTAAGCAACAACAGCTATGTCCTCATTATTCCATTTCATGTATTCCACATTCTGACCAGCCACAGGTATCACCGTTTTTCATATAGACCCTGGATCATTTGCCTCCATCAACTTCCTCTTCCGGAAAAGGAACTTGTAGACTATTATATCTATGAGTCAAAGATGGCTTCTGTGTGTTGGTCCTTATTTTGTTTATTTCTTCACTTCAGACTGGGACCCTTAGCTCAAAAACCTGACTGCTCCAAACTTTTTATAGATCCAGTTATTGATATTTTAAAAAATAGCTCGAACATGCAGATTTTTAGCCATTTAGAGCCTGCCTGCTTTGTATATCCCATAAAACCTCCCTGGACAGTTACTAGTCATAAGGCCCCAAACCACTGTTCTCCTTTGGAGCACAACGACCCTGATACTCCCCACCCTGCTTCTAAGCCTCCTCTCTGATTCTTCTGTCTCCTAGGAGTTCCTGTAACCACCTCCCCTTCTGAATAGAGCCCTCCATGACATAAGTGTCTAGAAGGTCTCATCCAGCGAGGAGCTCCTCATTTCATGCCATCCTGTCCACGTGCCACCGAATCAAAGATATTGTGGTCATACCTTTTCATTTGATTCACCCCAAATCCCTCAAGCTCCCTACATAGATTATTCTACGCTCTCAGTTAAAAACTCTGAAATGTCAGGAATGATTTAATGGTCTGCCCAAACTTTCTAGGACTCACACTGGGACAGCCTCTGACTGAATGAAAATAATAATCTATCGCTAACTAAAAAAAAGAATGAGCTCATTTAGAGGAAAAATATCCTCTAAATAGTTTCCTTATACAACCTTTGTCATTCAGTCAAGAATTAATAGATATGCCAAGAGGAAAAAAGTATATGACTGGAATCCATGAGGGGAAAAAATCATTAGAAATAGGTACATGGGTAATGAAGATATTATAGCTATTTCAAAATAGGAGAAAATAGATGTGATTGTTGAGAATTTACTAGAGTATTACAATATATAGGGAAAAAATGGAAGTTTTGCACTACCAATTTCCAAATCTGAAATTAAGTTAGATGAATATTGTAAACTAGAGGCTCAGAAGGATAGGCTTAGATGGTAAAGAATCTGCCCGCAATGCAGGAGACCCAGGTTCAGTCCCTGGGTCAGGAAGATACATCCCTTGGGAATAGGAAATGGCAACCCACTCCAGTATGTTTGCCTGGAGAATTCTGTGGACAGAGGAGCCTGGTGGGCCTCAGTCCATAGGGTCGCAAAGAGTCAGATATGACTGAGTGACTGACACATTCATTCATTCATTCATTCAGAGACCCAGAAGGATAGGATAAAAAGGATGGAGAAGAAGACAGAGTGACTGAAATTTTTTTTTCCATATTGATGAAAGATACTATCTCACAGATTCAAGTATCTCTGAAGATTTTAGAAAAGAACATATGCAAAGAAAACGGAAGCAGAGTGCATGATAGACACACTGGTGGGAAACACAGGAAAAGAGAAACATTTAAAACTAGCTGGAGAAATACAGATGTGTTATCTACGAAGGAGGATATGAAACTGCTGACTTCTTGATAGAAATAATGGCAACAAAAATGAAAAGACATATTTAAAATTATGAAAGAGAAAGAAATGCCAAATGAAATTCTATACTCAGTGAAAATGCCATTAAAAAATGAAGATGAAGTAATCACGCTTATAGAAAAAGAGAGAATCTTCCACCAACAAACCTGAACTAAAATAAATCTTCTAAAGAGAAATGTTCAAACAGAAGGAAAATAATCTTGGAACTTAACATGTAATTGCAGATTGAAATAAAGAGAAATTCACACACATTTAGAGGTGCTGATAACCAAAGGGTGAGAAACTAGGTAAACAGCCCTTGTGACCCACCTTACAGAATACTGTTTAAAGGGCCAGAATTCCCCTTCCACACAGCCCACAGCATACCCCCACTGCCTCCAAGTTCTGGGGACGTTATGAATCCCCAGTGGATGACCAGGTGTGTCCTTGTGCCTTGCCCTGCACAGGGATTTTTCTGGTTGTAACATCTGAAAATCCTATTTCCCAGAAATCCCCTCGGTATTGGCCAAGCCAGAATAGTTTGTCATCCTGCAACTTAAAACCAGTTGCTCACTCTTGCGTCAGTTTACAGAGCTGTCTCCAATGAAACTGTTGCCTTGAAAAGCTGAGCTTATAGGGTTAACAGCATCTGCCTCTGGATTTTATATCTAAAGTTAGAATAATTCCTTCATATATCATAGAGAAGAATTGAGATGTCTTCAAGGAACAAATTAAAACAGTACAGAGCAAATCAAAACCACAAAGAGGTACCATTACACGCCAGTCAGGATGGCTGCTATCCAAAAGTCTACAAGCAATAAATGCTGGAGAGGGTGTGGAGAAAAGGGAACCCTCTTACACTGTTGGTGGGAATGCAAACTAGTACAGCCGCTATGGAAAACAGTGTGGAGATTTCTTAAAAAACTGGAAATAGAACTGCCATATGACCCAGCAATACCACTTCTAGGCATACACACCAAGGAAACCAGATCTGAAAGAGACATGTGCACCCCAATGTTCATCGCAGCACTGTTTATAATTGCCAGGACATGGAAGCAACCTAGATGCCCATCAGCAGACAAATGGATGAGGAAGCTGTGGTACATATACACCATGGAATATTACTCAGCCATTAAAAAGAATTCATTTGAATCAGTTCTAATGAGATGGGTGAAACTGGAGCCCATTATACAGAGCGAAGTAAGCCAGAAAGATAAAGACCATTACAGTATACTAACACATATATATGGAATTTAGAAAGATGGTAACGATAACCCTATATGCAAAAAAAGAAAAAGAGACTCAGATGTATAGAACAGACTTGTGAACTCTATGGGAGAACCCGGGGGTGGGATGTTTCAAGAGAACAGCATCGAAACATGTATATCTAGGGTGAAACAGATCACCAGCCCAGGTTGGATGCATGAGACAAGTGCTCAGGCCTGGTGCACTGGGAGGACCCAGAGGGATGGGGTGGAGAGGGAGGTGGGAGGGGGGACCGGGATGGGGAATACATGTAAATCCATACAGAGACATGCACAAATTGTCAACACTCAGTAATTAGAGTAACCCCACATACCTCTCGCATTATCATCAGTTTTTCCTCCTTAAGTTTGGATAAAAATATACCCCACTTCTTGTCAGTGTTATCTGTCTTGAGAATTGTCCAGGATCATCCCTTTCTAAGCATGCTTTGTAATGATGGCAATATTTTCTGAGCACAGATAACAGATGACCAGGGATCTAGGCATTTCACACACATGAGAAAAGGTGGAAGTGTTAGTTGTTCAGTCTTGTCTGACTCTTTGTGACCCCATGGACTGTAGCCCACCAGACTCCTCTGTTCATAGGATTCTCCAGGCAAGAATACTGGAGTGGGTTGCCATTTCCTTCTCCAGGGGATCTTCCTGGCCTAGGGATTGAACCTGGGTCTCCAGCATTGCTGAAAGACTCTTCACTGTCTTAGCCACCAGGGAAGTCATAATCTTATTTAATTCCAAAAACAATCCTGCCAGATATATATTGCAGCTACTTCATAGATGTGTTACTGACATCCCGTGTGGCTCAGTATATAGGGCCAAACAGCTAGTAAGGTACAAGACAGGAAAGAAAACCATGGTCTGTCTAACTGCGAAGTTCAATTTCTTATAATTTATCCTAAAATTTACTTTAAAAAGTTTTATGAATCATCAAATACAAAATTTTGAGGTTTTAAAAATGATTAATTCTTTTAACCTTCAGTTTTGTTTTTTTTTATTATTATACAACCCTTTCTGTTCTTAGCTAAATAGACTTAAATGACATGATCTAAAGTGATTTAAATTAGAGGAACTATGCATCCATTTCACTCAGACACACAAATGTCTCTGCTATACATTGCTCTGTAAATAGAAATTGCCTTAGATAAAAATTTTAATAGCTGAAATAATTATATACTTTCTAGGTGAATCATTCTGCAACTTTTAGACTTTGGGAAGATTCCATATTTCTGGTAATCTGCTATGAAATGGCTTCCAACTACCCACTTATGTCCTTGGTAAAATCATAGCCCATTATTAAATTTATTTTTTTTACTAAATACAGTTGATTTATTTATGAATCAAGCCTACAGTTAAAGTTCACACCAAAACTGAAGATGTATTTTAAAAGTTTTATTGGGGCTTTTCAATAACTTCATGATGCATCTAACCACATTTAACTCAACAGTACCTGGGAAAAGACTAAATTTAGACAAAAGATCTCTTGATTAAATTTAATTGACTGTCACAGAGGTTTACTGCCTTCCTATAGAGTAGGCACTCACCCTGTTTCCAGAAACACAGAGATAAGATATTGCTTCTGTCTCAATGAACTTTCTGTCTACTTGAGAGAATGTCAGCAAATATATGCTCAAGTGCATTAATATATAATATTTGTTTTCCTCTTTCTGACTTATTTCACTCTGTATAACAGACTCTAGGTTCATCCATCTCACTAGAGCTAACTTAAATATGTTCCTTTATACGGCTGAGTAATATTCTGTTGTATATATGTACCACAACTTCTTTATTCATTCATCTGTCAATGGACATCTTAGGATGCTTCCATGCCCTAGCTATTGTAAATGGAGCTACAATGAACACTGGGGTACATGTGTCTTTTTCAATTATGGCTTTCTCAGGGTATGCCCAGTAGTGGGATTGCTGGGTAGTTGAATCTAGAAAAATGGTACAGATAAACCTATTTGCAGGGCAAGAATAGAGACACAGACATAGAGAACAGATATTGGACACAGTGTGAGAAGGAAAGGGTGGGACGAATTGAGAGAGTACCACTGAAACATACATTACTATATGTAAAATAGATAGCTAAAAGGAAGTTGCTATATAACACAGGAAGCTCAACACAGTAGTCTGTGACAGCCTAGAGGGGTGGGATGGGGTAAGAAGTGGGGAGAAGGTTCAAGAGGGTGGGGACATATGTATACTTATGGCTGATTCATGTTGTTATATGGCAGAAGTCAACACACTATTGTAAAGCGATTATTCTCCAATTAAAAATATAGCTTAAAAAAGAATATAAAAAGAATAAATGCTTTTTAAATACCCCCCAAAAATAAATGCCCATATGGAGTGGCAAATGTACCAACAGAAATGATACAGCATAACACATGATACTGAAGATGGGAAAAGAATAACAAGGAGGGCGCCTGAGAAGTAACAATGCCTAACTGGATTTTGAAAGCTTTGCAAAGTGGAAATCCCTAGGACCTATTTTAATTAATTAGGTCCCTCTCCCTCACTTTAACTTTAATTATGGTCAGTCAGAATAATCACAGATTTCCCTGGGTTGTTTTTTCTCATCTAATTTCAAATCAGAATCAAATGTAATCCTCTTGCTTTGCTTTTAGTGCCTGCATCCTACAAGGCTACTCTCAGATGCTACTACTTACTGAAAACTTCTATCTCAATTGGGTATAAACTTTTTCTCCCTTTAGAAATAACAGCTTAGATACTCTGTTATGTCACTTATCAAAATCCTGCTTTGTGTCTGGGTAATTGTAATTATCGTTCTATCTTTAACAGATAGTATGCTTTCTGAAAACTCAGAGAACTTCATTAGCATTACTACCTCTGTCTCCCCACATTCATCTGTCCATCGCTGACTGCAACACTGACCCCAGGGCTCGCAATAAAGGAGGGGTTCCATAAACAATACCCCGTTAAGAAAGGCATTTTTGCCTGAGAGATGTCTTTTCACTCCTGTAGCAGACATATGCAGTATAAATGGAATTTTAAATAAATTCCAAAATGAATAAAACCAATATTAAAATGTACTAAGATGCCCCCATATAAATGGATTCTTTCATGAGAAACTAATCACTCAATAACGCTTAGTTTCTGGTTTTTAGTCAGCGATGGAGGGACTGGAGGAAATTTCCTTTCTTGATTTGTCCCCAGAGCTTGCTCTCTCAACTCTTGGCTTATTTTAAGCTGTAGAATATAGAAGGGCTTCTGAATACCTGGGGTCTAGATGAAAAAATAAGATTTAAATAGTGTCAGAAAATTCAAGGAAAGAAAAAGACAAACAAAAAGTGTTGAATGCTTTTAAGTGGCCAAAAAGAAAAAGCCATCAGGTTTATGAGGAGGGGTCATTTGGCAAAAGCAACCAAGCATGACAACTTTATTCCAGCAGGGAAAGGGGGGAAACAGACATTTTTTGAAAGATAAATACATTTGGAAGATGTCAAAAAACCGAAATGTTATAATGGTTCAAGTTAGAATAGAGTATTAAGCCCAGGAAATAGCTTGGCAAATAACCCAGTATCTCCAAGGACCCCATAAATGATTCATGTCTCATCTTCAAAGGATCACAGTGCTCATTTCTTTTCAGTGAAAAAGGTGAGATATTCTCATTTCCTTACTTTACTTAAAAAAATTGAAATCTAAAATGTAGGAATATAGCACATTCCTAAATTTCCCCCTTAATACTGTTCAGAATCTATAATTCATATTTCAAGTTTTGGCTGTCTGCCAAGAACTAAAACAAAACAAAACAAAACAAAAAAGGCTGAAAGAATTTCTTAGGGAACTTAAATTATGCATTCCACTTTAGTGCACAGAACAGTTCCTTGTAAAATTAAATATCTCACTAAAGCTCATGGAGAAGGTTGATGAAAGACATAAACTTTGTATTCAAGGTCATTTCTTACTTTATCCTTTTGATTATGTGCTCTCTTTCCCACATCCTGATATAATTTTTTTAATGAGAGAGATGGAAAATTACTTAGAAAAGATTTATATTTGTATCTATCATGAAAGCACTTTAAATATATATTTAAGAACTGTGATCAGAAGATCTTATAAAATGAAAACAAGTCGAGAAAATTGCTTGAGTAACCTCTGTGGGAGCAGCCAGTAAGAGTCAGAGATAACCAAATATAGCTAGAAAATTGTCTCAGTAATACTCAGTATGAGATTGGATTTTTTTTTTCTTTCTTTCATAGCAGGAAATAAAATATAACATTGTGCTCAGGGCTTGAAAAATATCAAAAAGGTAAACTATCAAATTCCAGTGTATTAGTTATGGTAGGCAGACTGCTATAACAGCTAAGCCCTAAAGTAAATACCATGTCAAGCACAATAGACCCTTTTCCGGTCTTAGACTAGTATAAAGGTCAGTGGAATGGCTCCTCTCCAGGCACTCCTTCAAAGACCTAGGCTATCAGAAACTTTTTTATCTTGGACATGTGATTTTCAGAATCACCTCATCCACTGTGGACAGCCAGAAGAGGGAAAAAACCACGAAGGAGCATGAGTATTTAGGGGCCAAGTCTGGAAATGGCATATTATTTTTGCTCATATTTGCCAGGTACTTGTCTGTACAAGGAGGTGGGAGCAGGTTTGCAGAGCTGTCAAACCGTTAGGCACCTAGTTCTACAATGTCCAGGAAGGGGAGTAAGTATTTGGTGGACAACTTTCTGTCTTAACCACAGTCCTGTACATTGCAAGAAACAGTACTGAGTGTAAACACCTCTCAGTGAATCTGGAGTCATATAAGTTCAGAATACGTCTTCAAGTTCGCCTGTCTCTTGTTTATGGGTAGAGAGTTGATGCTTCTTGAAAAATCAAAATAAATGAAGGTTTCTACAGACCCAGTCACACAAACACAAATGATGAGTTTGGGGTTAATGTCGTCACTTCTTTTTTCACTGATAGCTTTTTATGTCATTATTCTATAGTATTATTTAAATGTTGCATGGCATGCTACTATATAAATTTACCATGAAAATGAAAGTGAAAGTCAGTCATGTCTGACTCTTTGCAACCCCATGGATCCCAGTTCGTGGAATTCTCTAGGTCAGAATACTGGAATGCATAGCATTTCTCTTCTCCAGGGGATCTTCCCAACCCAGGGATCAAACTCAGGTCTCCTGCATTGCAGGCAGATTCTTTACCAACTGAGCTATCAGGGAAGCCCTGCTGCTGCTAAGTCGCTTCAGTCATGTCCAACTCTGTGCGACCCATAGATGGCAGCCCATCCAACTCCCCCGACCCTGGGATTCTCCAGGCAGGAACACTGGAGTGTGTTGCCATTTCCTTCTCCAATGCATGAAAGTGAAAAGTGAAAGTGAAGTCATTCAGTCATGTCTGACTCTTCGCAACCCCATGGACTGCAGCCTACCAGGCCCCTCCATACATGGGATTTTCCAGGCAAGAGTACTAGAGTGGGGTGTCATTGCTTTCTCCATAATTTGCTTAATAATGCAGTTAAAACATACCTTTTATACCATATCTCATTTAGCCCTCACAACAATGCTAGGGAGTGGGTATTTTTATTGACATTCCCATCTAAAAAACGTGAAAACTGAGACTTCATAAGATAGCAAGTGTTTTACAAGATCACATGTTGATTATAGTTTTATTTACCTGTTTCTAGAATCCTTGTCAGGTTCAACTCTATTTCCCAAATAACAAACTGCATTTCAAGCATTCCTTTGTGCTCCAATTCTTCACTCTGCCACAGAATTGGGAAGACAAAAGCAATTCAGATCAGCATAGGAGAAAAAAAAATCATAGTTATAAGCCTACACGATGAGGTGTAGTTTATTGCTGCCCCAAAGCTGGTTTTCAAAAAATACTTCCACATGATCTACAGCTTAATCCAGAAATGGACCAATGAACTGCACAGCTGCCATACAACGAGTCTAAGAGGAAGGCTATTTTAAAGTTCCCTTCTTGAGCAAATTCAGTAAAAGAGTACAGGCTTCAAATGGTTGATTTTTTTAAAATAAAGACAGAATTTTGCTCCAGAAAGCAAGCACTGAGTTTACCTAATAGACTTTAGGGGTGTATTATTATATTAATAATGTCCATATCTCTTATGTTACTCATCCACAAACATTTTGCTATGTACTGTTCACACCATCTGCAGCTAAAGCAGGTGTTCTTTCTTCAGAAGTGATAGTCACCCATATCAATATTACAACCTTACCCTTCAAGTTCTAGGCTGAAAGTCCTCACTTTTTTTTTTTATTACTCCAAGCTTTCTTGCAATGCCTTTTTTGTCTTTCACATCCCATGGAACCTTGTTAGTTTCATAGATGCTTTTTTTTCTATTGCATTACAACAGTAAATGAGGAATTTGAGTTTCCTATCTGAACCCTTGTTTGATGCAAAAATCCTGGCAATCTTAAGCCTTAAAACTGTCCCTCAAATAGAAGTCAACATAAAGAGTTCAGAAAAGAAAATTGAGAGCATCTCACCAGAAATCTGGTGACAACTCATTTGTGATAAGTACTGTGGGAAAAAGTAGAAAGGAACAAGAGGTCAGGAGTGCAGTATCTAGACGATGAGATCATTACAAATTACTCTAACACAAGGGAAATTAAAAAGTGGCAAACAGTAAAACATGAAATGTGGCATGCATGCTTAAAGGAGGGAAAGATCATGCTAATTTGGAAGGATGATAAAAAATCTCCTGAAGAAAGTTACAGTTTTAAATGGGCCTAGATGGAGTAATATAATTTCAGGGACTGGAAATGGAATGAAACACATGGGATCCATTTTCAGACGGGGAAAAAGTTCAGTAGAGCTGAAGGAGACTTCTTATGTAGACCATAAAACACAAGGTCTTACGAGCCATAGAGTTTGGTCTAAATTCTTTGAAATATTTTATATGAAGAATGACATATTTGATATACATGAGGACTCAGAAGATGAATTTTGATCTATACATTTAGGTTGGCTTAGAATAAACTTCCGTTAAGAATAAAGAGAAAATAGTGTAGCTGTGCTTCAGTTTTTTAACATAAGGTACCAATAGGAAAGGAAGAATGGGTCAGCAGAGTAGATACATTTTGGAAGTAGAATTTTTAAAATTCACAAATTGAGCTCAGAAATTGAATAGGCTTTTAAAGTTATTCATACACCAGATTCAAAGAGGGCAAACTGTTGAAAGTATGGGTATTGGTAACATATTTTATATGTCTCTAAGATTTTCTATTAGAGAATATTAATGTTTCTTCCTGTATAGATCCAATTGCTTTCTCTGTATGCCAGTATTGTGTCTATTTTACCACGAAGGAACTCAAGGCACAGTTTAGCCATATACTCAGACAATTGAATGTGCTTCAAACTCAACTAAAGTTGCCTGGACTCCCAGTTCTTCCCATGACAGACCTCTGAATCGCTGCATATTTTCTCAGAAAGCCAGGTGGCAAGTTTGAAGTATTATGTGGAATTCTCAAATAGCTCTCATTTGGGAATAGATTAATGAAGAGATAATAAGTTGAAATCCTATATATCATGTCAACCTTTGTAGGTGGGAAGGATTATTATTTTTTTTAGCTTTCCACCTTCTGAACTCATCTGAATCAGATTTTCAACACCATTAATTAGACTTTAATTATTATGCTCTCACTTTGGAATGCAGGGTGGCCTTGCTTAAGGAGAGACAGCAGAGCCATGGACAGGGTTAAGAGTGTGGGCTCTGAGATCAATCTTCTGGGATTTAAATTCTGCTTTATTATTCTACTACCCACCTGATCTTGGATAAGTTACTTAATATCTCTGTACCTCAGATTCCTAATTTATAAAACTGAGATGATGAGAATATTAGCTATTAGGTCCTTCTGAAATTAGAGGCACTCTTACCTTGACTGGTTAGAAGAGCTCCTGTCACATAACATGTTGAGCATAACATGTATGCATCTGGTTCCTATAACTAAACGGGCGCCTCGAGGAAAGGGAAATGACTTAAGTAATTTAGAACCTCCTAGGATTTCCAGGATAATACATTTTGGGTTGAGGAGAGTCCCTGGTGACTCAAATAGTAAAGAATCCACCTGACAACCTAGGAGATGCAGGTTTGATCCCTGGGTTGGGAAGATCCATCCCTGGGAGAAGGAAATGACAACCCACTCTAGTATTCTTACATGGGGGCTCCCCTGGACAGAGGAGCCTGAGTGGTTGGACATGACTTAGCAACTAAACCACCACCACCACATTTTTAGGTTAAATAAAAAAAGATCATTCTAGAGAAGTCTCCTGGTCTGCAGAGATTCTGACAACACAAACACTCAGGAAGACAAGGGAAGATAAAGGGGCAATACATGTCCCTTACTGAATAGAAGAAAATCCAGAATTCAGGATCCCAGAGAAATTGAGAATGTTCACAGGCAGTTACTTTTGGTTATTATTACTTACTTTCAGATACTTCAAGTGAACTGCTAAATGCTACACTGAGGCAACAAGACAGTTAAGTATTGCTTGTCCCAAGAAGCTGGCCCTGAAAAGAAATGTTTCTGTTAAAAGCCAGCCTTGAACCTCAGGAGCAAATCTATGAAGGGGCTGAAGAAGAGAAGAAACTTCAATACTTGAAAGACCATGGAATTCAATCAATGAGACCTGCGTTAATATCCAAGCTCCACCACTTCCGAGTCATGTGACAAACATATCTTGCATACAGATCATGAGTGAGAGCTCCCTCGTGTCCCACTCTTTGTGACCCCATGGACTGTAGCCCCACCAGGCTCCTCTGTCCATGGGATTTTCCAGGCAAGAATACTGGAGTGGATTGCCATTTCCTTCTCCAGAGAATCTTCCTGACTCAGGGATCAAACCCACGTCTCCTGAATTGGTACATGGATTCTTTACCGCTGAACCACCTGGGAATCCCGATCCAGGTCATACTTCCCAGTGCAAGACCAGTTCAAATGCTGCCTCTTCATCAAGCATGTTCTGATTACTCCTCCCCTGTCTCTCAGAGGCTAGGGCACTCAATGCACCTGACTGAAACTAAAGCCTGAAATCATAAAGGGAGCTCACAGTATCCACTGAACTACCAGGAAGGAAAAACATTACAGTTATACCTGTCATGAAATATCATGGACAGAGGAGCCTAGCAGGTTCCAGTCCATGGGGTCCCCAGAGTCAGATATGACTTAGCGACTGAACCACTATTAACCATGCCTATATGTATGAATATTTGGAGTGAAACAAAGAATGCAGAAATGTGAGTTAAGGAAACAATGAGTTCACAAATAATCAAGCGGGTTTTATCACTGAGGGGTATCTTTTATGTGCCAAGCACTGAGCTCACGTGAGGTTAAACTATAAAACCAGACCTGCATATCAAATGTGCAGAAGTCAGACAAGACAAGAAAACAAGGGCCAGAAAGAGTGAGCAGAATGCTACGAACATAAAAAGCAGAGACTGCACCTAAGGAAGGGAAACCGTTCAGGTGGGAAGGGTGGATGGAAGAGCGCTCCTAAGATGCATGTGCTTTATTACCCAGTTTTCTTATCCACCAGCAGAGGAGCCTGGCGGGCTACAGTCCATGGAGTCACAAAGAGTGGGACATGACTGGGCACACTCACACACAGTACTTAGCCAGGAACTCTGTCTGGACCAAAGCAAGGTCACCATAGCACTGTACAGAGCAGACGTTTGCTTGTCTGCAGCCTTTCTTTGACCTGCTTTCCTGATAGCTCAGTTGGTAAAGAGTCTGCTTGCAACACAGGAGACCCTGGTTTGATTCCTGGGTCAGGAAGATCCCCTGGAGAAGGGATAGGCTACCCACTCGAGTATTCTTAGGTCTCCTTGGTGGCTCAGCTGGTAAAGAATCTGCCTGCTATGTGGGATACCTGGGTTCAATCACTGGGTTGGGAAGATTCCCTGGAGAAGGCAAAGGCTACCCACTCCAGTATTCTGGCCTGAAGAATTCCATTAACTGTATAGTCCATGATGTCACAAAGAGTAGGACACGACTGCGTGACTTTCACTTTCACTTTCCTTGACCTGGTGTCTGCAACAGATCTCCTGCCTCTAGTGGCAGGTGAGGTGCCCCCAGGACTGAGAAAGAAGCCAAAGTCTTGCTGCATCTTTGCCCTTTCATTTTATTTATTGATTAAGTTGAGGTATAAAAGCTGAAAGCCTTTCCTCCCAGATCAGGAACAAGACAAGCGTGCCACTTCCTGCCCTTTTACACACGAGCAAACATCTCTGTCCCTGAGCAGCTTACAACAGTATTCAGTGCTCTTTCACATTACATTTATATTTACAAATAGCACCAGTAAGACCACATCCTCAGCTAGTGAAAAGCAAGCAGAATCAGTGTCCAGGGAGCTCAGTCATTTCTTTACCTCTGTCAAGCTCTCCAGCAACCCATAAAACCTCTGTCCCCCCAAGCAGCTCTCAGAAACAAGGCAAAAATCCTCCATATGTGCCTCAACTATTAGGATGTCCCTCACAGACCTCCAGTTAAAGGGATTATAAATGGTTCCCCAGCTGCTACGCTCTGAAGCCTTTGTCTGACTTCCCACAAGGCTATGCAGACAGCAAGACAGGCCTGTCCCAAGGAGACTTAGTACTCCTTGGGTAGCTAGGATTGGCTTGAGGATTCTCCCATGTCCTTACACCCCACTTTCCTTAGGCTGCTCCACACACTAGGATGCTTCTACCAAGCCCACCCCATTTCTTTCTTCTCCTTCACTCCAGGTCAGATGTCCAAAAGTCTGATGCACTTCCAACTTTTCCCAGCTCCCTCTCTATTTCCTCTCACCAGTGTTTTCCATAATTAAGCATTTTCACACTTAAACCTGTCTTGACAGCTGCTTCTCAAAAGACCCAGGAGAATACTGGATTGTCCAGAAAGTTCATTTAGGTTTTCCCATAAGATCATCTGAAAAAACCCAAACATACTTATTGACTAGCCCAATATTTTCTATATACAACTACATATTTGCTCATTTACTCACTTATTGAAATATTTATTTCAATATGTATGATGTCTCAAGCACTCTGCTAAATACTATATGGGCACAAAAAGGAGACTTAGTCCCTCCTGACTTCAAAAAGCTGGGTGGGAAGAAGCAAATAAATAGACATTTGTAGCACATGATAAGTGCTTTAATGGAGGGAATCACAGAAAGATGTGAAGTCTCATGATCTAGAAATGTGGAAGAGAAGGGAGGAGGGTTCTTATGGACTTCTGAGCTGAATTCTTTAAAAAGGAAAAGGAGTTCTGCTTAAGTTGGTCTCCTTTATTGTTTATCCTCTTGAAATAGATCCTAATCCTCCATGGTTACGTGGGCACCTATAGAGAAGGATCTATGGGCACAGAGTTTTGAGGATGAAGCAGATCTACACCCCCATCATTTCTGACTAGATTTCACTTATCTTTAGAAAATAACCTAACTTACATAATCTATGGACTTCCCTGATAGCTCAGTTGGTAAAGAATTGGTCTGCAATGCAAGATACGCTGGTTCAATTCCTGGGTTGGGAAGATCCTCTGGAGAAGGGATAGGCTACCCACTCCAGTATTCTTGGACTTCCCTTGTGGCTTAGCTAGTAAAGAATCTGCCTGCAATGCAGGAGACCTGAGTTCAATCCCTGGGTTGGGAAGATCCCCTGCAGAAGGGAAAGGCTACCTATTCCAGTATTCTGACCTAGAAAATTCCACGGGCTGTCCATGGGGTTGCAAAGAGTTGGAGACGACTGAGCGACTTTCACTTTCACTCTTTCACTTTCATATAATCTATAGAAGTTGCCTGGTCCTTATCCCTCTAAAAAAATAAAGGAGCACAAAAAAATCTCTACTTCCACACAAAACCCTTCATCCCCAAATTCATAATGTGCCAGTCCCATTAAAGTAGCAGTTAGTTCTCAAAGTTTATAAATGTACATCAAAAGTCTAGATTTTTTAATTGTTTAAATTATTTTTAATTGGAGGATAATTGCTCTACAATGTTGTGGTGGTTTCTCCCATACAACAACATGAATCAGTCATAAGTATACACTTGGGCCAACTGACATGAAGAGTTGACTCATTGGAAAAGAGCCTGATTCTGGGAATGATTGAGGGCAGGAAAAGGGGGTGGCAGAGTATGAGATGGTTGGATGGCATCATCAACTCAATGGACATGAGTTTGAGCAAACTCAGGAAGATGGTGAAGGACAGGGAAGCCTGGTGTTCTGTAGTTCATGGGATCACAAAGAGTCGGACATGACTTAGCAACTGAACAATAACGATGCATATATCCCCTTCCTCTTGAACCTCCCTCCCACCACCCCCCATCCCACCCCTCTAGGTAAATGGAACTTTGTATTTCATCAAAAATAAAGAGTCTAATTTAGGGGAAAAAACCTGGACTCCCTGGGAGGCAATGTAGGGTGTGTGGATATAGCCCAGGCTGCACCTCGTCCTCATGCCTAGAGCTCCATGAGAATTGCAAATGTGTTCCAGTCCTGACACTCCTCATCTCACTGTGACCTCGAACAACTTGCTTTACCACGAACCATGTTTTCTCATGAGTCTAATTATCTTCAAGTTTACGTCTAGTTTTAGCCTTTTAAGATTTTTAATTTAATTAATTCAAGAGCAAATGACAAGTTAGAGTCTCATGAGAAGAGAGTCTGCCAATGAAGACTCCGGGTGAAGAAAATGGAATTCAGTATTTGGAGAAAGAGGCAACCTCTGTGTTTGCCATCAGCTGGGTAATTTCTGTGCCATTGAAGGGATTATGTCCCTTATTATTTGTGGATAATTCAGAACAATATCGGACAGGAAATGTGCCCAGTATTGTGCGTGGGTAGCCAAAACTCAAGGAGAACTTTAGATTCTGAGCGCCTATTGTATGGTGTCATCTTAGCTGAAGGTGAGATTCCTGGGCCTTATAGTTACATAGTGGACAAGTATACACCAAAGGCAGCCTCTTATGCACACAATCACACTTTAGAGTGTTGATCTGAGAGCACAGTGACAAGAAGTCCCCTTCACTGGACCCAAATAAGACAAAAACAGCCCTAAGTAACAATCTGTAAGTGCGATCAAAAGATAACATTTTAAAATACATTTCTCAGGAAAGTTGAACACTTTGAAGTCTAACACTCACAAATATCACTAAACACATTTTAATGGAACATGAGTCACAGACAAAAGGTGGGTGTAGGAGAGCAAAAGCAAAAAAGTTACACCGGAGGCAAGGTTTGGGGTGTTGGGGACTTGCTTTTGAAACATTCTTGCTATTTCGTTAACAGGAACATTCTTATTCTTCCAATCCAGAATGTCATACCAGGGCTGATGTCAAGTCACAAAACTAGGCCAAGTGTGTCTGTCTATGCCCCTTGGAAACAGTGATAACATTTAAAAATTAAAGATTATTTCAAGTCATAAGACTATAGAACATTACATCTAGGAAAAATCTCAAAAGTCACCGAGTCCACACCCGCTCTGTTGGGTTAAGTCTAGGAACAACTGACTAGTTCCTGAACAAGTGCTAGATTGGAGTCAGAGCTGGGAAGGGAATTCACGGTTTTCCTTCTGTAATTTGCTGTCTGTGTGGAGAATCATCCCAGAAAGCAACATCCTCACATTCTCCCCCTTAGGCCAGAGTGGTGTCCTACCCAGAGTCACGATTTGCTAAGAGTACTCAGCAAATGTTCAACAACCAGATTAATGAAGACCCCCTTCCCAGAGACATGGCCAAACCATGATTTGTAGTCACTCTGAAAGCTCAAAATAAGCAAAATGATCTGTTCTATATCACTAACTAACAAAAGACTGAAGGAAAATGCCTATCGTTGTTAATTCATGTCCAGAACATTGTGGTAGCTACTCCCCTGAAATAGGTCTCCTATTTCCATTTTTATCAAACTATCATTCAGTCAAAATAGAGCTCCTTAAAATACTTAAAGTTCCTCCAGGACAATGCTAAATACTTTCCAGAAGTGAACATTTTAAAGAAAATAACAGCTACTGGCATCAGGGTCCAGCAGAACTTTCACCCACTCTATACAAAGTTTCTGCTTTGATCTTAACTCTCATACAATGTGCCCTTCTTCTCTGAAAGCAAGGCCCATTGAATTGAAACCTGAATGTCCCAGAAAGTCACAAACTCAGAATTTAGGCAGAATTATAATTTTGAAAATGTATATAACTGCAGACTCAGAATGAGTCTGAGTGATGATCAGGTCAGTTCAGTTCAGTTCAGTTGATCAGTAGTGTCCGATTCTTTGCAACCCCATGGACTGCAGCACGCCAGGCTTCCCTGTCCATCACCAACTCCCAGAGTTTGTTCAAACTCATGTCCATTGAGTCAGTGATGCCATCCAACCATCTCATCCTGTGTCGTCCCTTTCTCCTCTTGCCATCAATCCTTCCCAGTATAAGTATCTTTTCCAACAAGTCAGTTCTTTGCATCAGGTGGTCAAAGTATTGGAGTTTCAGCTTCAGCATCAGTCCTTCCAATGAATTCAGGACTGATTTCCTTTAGGATGGACTGGTTGGATCTCCTTGCTGTCCAAGGGACTCAAGCCTTCTCCAACACCACAGTTCAAAAGCATCAATTCTTTGGTGCTTAGTTTTCTTTATAGTACAACTCTCACATCCTAACATGACCACTGGAAAAACCATAACTTTGACTAGACAGACCTTTGTTGGCAAAGTAATGCCTCTGCTTTTTAATATGTTGTCTAGGTTGGTCATAACTTTTCTTCCAAGAAGCAAGTGTCTTTTAATTTCATGGCTGCAATCACCATCTGCAGGGATTTTGGAACCCAAAAAAGTGAAGTCTGTCACTGTTTCCATTGTTTCCCCATCTGTTTGCCATGAAGTGATGGGACTGGATGCCATGATCTTAGTTTTCTGAATGTTGAGTTTTAAGCCAACTTTTTCACTCTCCTCTTTGCCTTTCATCAAGAGGCTCTTTAATTCTTCACTTCCTGCCATGAGGGTGGTGTCATCTGCAAATCTGAGGTTATTGATCCTTCTCCCGGCAATCTTGATTCCAGCTTCTGCTTCATCCAGTCCAGCATTTCTCATGATGTGCTGTGCATGTAAGTTAAATAAGCAGGGTGACAATATACAGCCTTGACATATTCCTTTCCTGATTTGGAAGCAGTCTGTTGTTACATGTCCAGCTCTAACTGTTGCTTCTTAACCTGCATACAGATTTCTCAGGAGGCAGGTCAGGTGGTCTGGTGTTCCCATCTCTAAGAATATTCCAGAGTTTGTTGTGATCCACACAGTCAAAGGCTTTGGCATAGTCAATAAAGCAGAAGTAGACATTTTTCTGGAACTCACCGCTAATAGTTAAAGCATCTGAAAACATCTCTGTCTCCATTTATGACAGTATTCTCATGCAGTCCCACGGCTTTATATATTATTTATGTGCATTATGTGGCATCACCGATTCAATGGACATAAATGTGGGCAAACTCCAAGAGATGGTGAGAGACAGGCAGGCCTGGTGTGCTGCAGTCCATGGGGTCACAAAGAGTTAGACACAACTTGGCAACTGAATAACAACAAATGTGCATTAGACAGCAAGTACACATTTCATCTCCAAACTTTTCCCTGGGCTTGATATCTGTTATAGGCTGTGTGCATCCATCCCAACATCCATGTCTCTAAGTCTTTAACCCCCATTACTTCAGAATGTGACCTTACTTGGAGATTAAGGTCTTCATAGAGGTCATCAAGTTAAAAAGAATTTAGTAGGGAGGCTCCCAATCCAGTGTGATTATAAGAAAAGGAAGTTTGAATGCAGACGTGTGTTGAGGAAGAAAATATAAAAGAGACATGCGGAGAAGACAGCCATCTGTAAGCCAAAGAGAAAGACCTGGAACAGATCCTTCCCTCACAGCCAGTAAACCAGCTGACCCTGAAGTTGTGAACATCTGACCTTTGCAACCATGAGACATTAAATTTCTGTCAATTAAACCACACATTTTAGGGTACTTTGCTACAGCATCCCTATCAAATTAATACAGTCTCTCTATTTGAACACCTAATATATATCTCAAAATATCCAAGACCATAGCTTGCATGTCACCTGCTCCAACCTGGGAGTCTCCAGGAGTCCCTATTTTTATAAATGGCAATTATACTCTGTAGGTCTCTACAACCGAAACCAGTGAAATCACCCTTGACATCATAGCTTCCTTTCATATTCCGTAAATAATTCAATATTTGATTACTGTACCTTTAGATAATATCCACAAGTGGACCACTTTTGTCATCCAAATCAAACTAACATCACCAGTTGCCTGGATTGGTGTAATAGTTTACCTGTCTCCGTCCTTCCCCATTTGTTCTCTGACAGTCCAAACCCCACACCCAGCAGCAAGGGTGATACTTTTAGGTGAAATCATCTGAATTCTCTGCTCAATACTTAAAAAAAAAAAATTTATTTATTTATTTAAAATCCTCCCAAGGTGGTTAAGTCCCTAGTTGAGTAGGCATCCTAGGTAACACTGAGACTGATTCTCTTATCTCTTTCTTCATTTCATCTGCTCTGTCCCAATCAATCTAGCCTTCTCGTTGTTCCCCCAGGGTCCTTGAACTGACTACCCCCTCTGAGATAGAATCATCTTCCCTTATATATCCATTGTTCCATCTCCTTTCCTTATTCATGATTTAGCTTTTTCCTACCAACTAAGGATTTTTATTAGGAATATAATATGGTTCTTTCTATCTGCCCTGAAGTCTCAAAAGCATGTGATAAGATCAGCCCTGAACTAACCGGTCCTACGCATACTTGTGTTTACTCTGTTAATTTGTGTCAGAAGACACATATAAAATTAAAATTATCAGTTGTCACTGTTGCTGTCAATGTGCCTGCTGCTGGAAAATGCACGTCCTTCTACTTTCTGTTTCCATTTTGCTTTAGGAAACCAAATCCCAGATTACAGTTTCTAGCAATTCAACAGGTGCATGGATGATTAAAAGGCCCTATCCTGCCTTGCCCTCACAGAGCTCACAATCACTTATTCTTCATGATAGGAAGAAAAGCCTTTTTAAGGAAGTTGGAGGTGAAGAAAACAAAGGGGGGATATGTTTATAATTAAAATTTGAGTGAGCAAAAAATATATTTGGGCAAACAGCATTGACTCCTTCGAAGGAAAATGTGTTGCTCGGAAAAAACCTAAGCCTTTTGGTGTGGGAAGTAAAGCAGTACTTGAAAAAGCAAGAAGTGATCTATCGGCACTGTCCTCTCAGGCCAGCATGGCTGAGAAGCTAGGGCAAGTCACGTATGAGGAAGGAGCAATGTCGCTCGAGGGTCACTATCTCCTTCTTAACAGGAATACAGTAGAAAGTTCTCACTTTTCTGGGCTTTCCTCATGGCTCAGCTGGGAGAGAATCTGCCTGCAATGCAGGAGACCTTGCTTCAATTTCTGGGTTGGGAAGATGCCCTGGAGAAGGGAACGGCTATCCACTCCAGGATTCTTGCCTGGAGAATTCCATGGACTGTGTCCATGGGGTCACAAAGAGTCGGACACGACTGAGCGACTTTCACTTTCACTTTCTTAGTTTTCTAGAACCAAGCATATTGAAAAGTAGTCACTCATCATAGTTCAAAGATAAAGGAGGTGTTGGCTCCACTCATCCTCTGTTCTTGCTAATAAAGAGAACACAAGGAGTGAATAGGAAATGGTAGGCATGTAGAAACAAAGATACCACCCAAAGCAAGACGCTAGGGGATTGAAATGATATGCTTGTCATGGAACCCAAAGTACTCCTGGAACTCAGGCAGAAACTAAATAGAGCTCTTCTAAAATTCAAAAACTATTATTTATGTGTCTTATGAAACTTACATAAGTGAAAGTTTCTAAAGAGGGACTCTTAAAGGCAGGCATTGGCAGCTGGTAAAAATAAGCTCTACAGAGAAGTGGCTCTGTATCTATGTCTAGGACTACCCTTAAGAGTGCCTCAATTTAATGAAGAACAGATATGCAGGACAACTTTAATGCTGTGTATATATGTAGGGTGGAGATGATAGAGGTAAAGATAGAGATGAGAGAGACATTAGTGCCTGTGTTCCTATACTTGACAAACCCATGGAGCCCTAGCATCCTGTGCTAGATAACTGGATAGAAATAGAAATCTGACACAGGTCCGATAAACTGTCACAACCAAGAGGAGCCTACGGAGACTCAGCGTAATGTAGTATCCTGAATAGGATAATGAAACCAAAAAAGATCAGTAGAGGAGAACTGGGTAAATCAATAAAATATGAACTTTAGTTAATAATAAAGTATCCATATTGATTCTTTAAAGTTGTGACAAATGTACTATATAAATGTAAGATGTTAATAACAGGGAAGCTGGATGTGATATATATGGAAACACCATACTATCATCCCAATAATTCTCAAAATCAAAGCTGCTCTCAAATAAGACTATTTTTAAAAATTGGATTACATTTGAAATAAAATCCAAATCCCTATCATTCCCATCAAGATCTGACCCCTGCTCACCCTTCCCACTTCACCTTGCCCCCACCCACTCCTTTGCAGTCAGTGAGTTTTAGCAGATCACTCCTTCACATCACATTCCTGTTTCAGGGCCACCACACATATTGTTGCAGCCTCCTGGGATGTTCCTCTCATGACACCTGATCATGTCTTGCTCATCACTTAGGTCTCAGCTCAAGCATCCTTTCCTCAGAAAGAAGCCTGTCCTGAAGCCCCAAAGCACAGCACGTGCCCTCCACGCTGCTATCTTCTCTCTCATAACTTTATATGCTCTTTCCTTTCTTAGAGGGCGTCCCTGGTAGCTCAGCTGATAAAGAATCCACCTGCAATGCAGGAGACCCTGGTTCGATTCCTGGGTTGGAAGGTCCACCGGAGAAGGGAGAGGCTACCCACTCTAGTATTCTTGGGTTTCCCTGGTGGCTCAGCTGGTAAAGAATCTGCCTGCAATGTGGGAGACCTGGGTTTGATCCCTGAGTTGGGAAGATCCCCTGGAGAAGGGAAAGGCTACCCACTCCAGTATTTTGGCCTGGAGAATTCCATGAACTGTATAGCCTATGGGGTTGCAAATAGACATGACTGAGTGATTTTCATTTTCCTTTCTAAGAAGGTATTATTAGTTAGAATTCTCTTTTTATTAGTGTTTATTTACCGTCTCTCTCTTACCACATCTTAAGTTCCCTGTAGGTAGAAACCATTCCTGGTTTGCTCACCACTGATTCCAGCTCCTAACCTAATGCTTGCCCTATGATAAGTGTTCAAAAAATATATTTGGAATTAATTAAATGACATATTGTGGGCACGAGGGTCTATTTTAGCAAATTGTACACTAAGCATCCAATATCATACCTATCATGCCACGTACATGTGCTCAACAATGATCTCTTTATTGTGCTAGATACTGGGGGTACAGATAAAACTCACACACAGGTCTACTTTCAGAGGCCATTTATTAAAGAGAAGACTAGAAAGCAAATGAGTCATTAGAATTCAGTGTGGCACTTGCCATGGAAGGACAGAGTGTGAGCATCTAGCCTGAAGGTCCAGTCTCTCTTCACGGAGTAACGCTGAACACTGAGGATCAATTCTATCACTTGTGCTCTATCTGGCAAATAACTTCATAAATCTGTGCTTCAGTTTTCCTATTTCCAAGTTGATAAAAATGAATGAGAGACCATCTAAAATCCATTATCTGACATTCTTCAATTCTCAGTGGGGTGCAGGTTTTATGAACTGCTTTTTGAATTTACAGTACAAGGAGTTCACAACTACATGGTTCTTTATAAATAGGCAATTTCTTCAGATCTCTTATTTTCTCCCAAATAATGGGAGAGTATGATACCCAAAGCTTACCCAAAATTTTCAAGTTATTTTCTGGTCTAAAGGTTCTGATAATCCTGGGTCACACAGTGACAGTTCTCATTCCAACATAATTCATCTTAATGGGCTTATGAATATTCAAACTAAAAATCTGGAAAGCAGTGCAAAGGGTGTGAAATTAGGAACCTTCCATTTGGTGATTAACTAGACTCTATGTTATTCTCATAACAAAGACCATGAAAGTTTCTCACTGCCAACACATAAATTTTCAGCTTCTATGAACAAAAACAGTCACAAAAATGTTGGCTTTATTATATTATCCAGCTGATATTTCTTTTTGAACTTTCATGAGTACCCCAATACATGCTCACCCTGTTGTTAAAGATCAAGATGTTGAAATATGGCTGAATGCATGGTTATAAAAATAGCACCTGGCACATAGCTGCCATTTACTACTAACTATATATTAACTTAATAAGCATACATGAAGCACTGTATGGAGATGTGAAGAAAATGATCTGTAGGGATGTGGTATAAGAAATATTGCAGGTTCAGTCGCTTCAGTCATGTCTGACTCTTTGTGACCATATACAGCCCACGAAGCTCCTCAGTCCATGGGATTCTCCAGGAAAGAGTACTGGAGTGGGTTGCTATGCCTTCCCGATCCAGGGATCAAACCCAGGTCTCCTGCATTACAAGCAGATTCCTTAACCACTGAGCCACTGGGGAAGCCCAAACAGACTATTACTTGGTCACAAAAAGGTTGAAATAACGCCATTTGCTGCAGCGTGGATGAGCTTTGTGAGTATCATACTAAGTGAAGCAAGTCAAACAGAAAAAGACAAATATCACATATCACTTATACTTATTCACAAAACAGAAACAGACTCACAGACACAGAAAATAAACTTATGGTTACCAAAGGGGAAGGGGGAGAGGATAAATTCGGAGCTTGGGATCAACAGATACACATTACTATGTATAAAATAGATAAACAATAAGGTCTTACTATATAGCACAGGGAACCACATTCAATATCTTATAATAACTTATAATGGAAAACAATCTGACAAAGAATATACATATATATATATACATATATATATATATATACATATATATATATATAACTGATTTACCTTGCTATACAGCACAAACTAAAACAAAATTGTAGACCAACTATACTTCAATTAAAAGTGCAGATGATAATAGTTGTATAGAGAGGATATTATTGTATATAGAGGAGGGAGAGAGGAGATAATCAATATCTCCTTCTATATATAGAAGAATCAATATTAAGAGACAATGAGGAGTTCAGAGAAAAATAAGCTGAGAAACATGTTAGGATGGATTATCCTCAGGCAGGAGAAGCAAAAGTTCCACCATTTGTACTGTAACATAAGTAGAGAATTTGAAAGGGATGTACTTAAGTTGGGAGGTGACGGAAACATTTTCTAAGACTGACTACACCTCCTCAGGTGCTATTTTCTTAAAGCTTGTTAAAGCACGTTAGTCGCTCAATCGTGTCTGACTCTTTTTGAACCCCATGGACGGTAGCCTGCCAGGCACTTCTGTCCATGGGGTTTTCCAAGCAAGAATACTAAAACAGGTAGCCATTTCCTTCTCCAGGGGACCTTCCCAACCCGTGGATCGAACCTGAATCTCCCACACTGCAGGCAGATTCTTTACCGACTGAGCCACCACTTGTTAAATCAGTGGGTCCAGTGAGGGTGTGCATTCATCTCTCTTCCTGTTAACAAAATTCTAGTAAACACTTGGAGTAGTAGTCAGAAAACTGGGTAGAAAGCATGAAATATGATTTCCAGTTATGACTTTATCATTTATTGGACTTTCATCTCTGAATATAATGCAATCACAGGTGTACAAGAATGTTTCTATTCAGCACAGTGCTTGAACATGGCAGTGATCCATGGGGTGGATGCAAATTCCCTACCTGACTTATAGTGATGTTGTGTGGATAAATAAAATATTGAGTGTGAGAGTGCTTCATCACAAAGTTGGCAAAATCTACATACAGGTATGGGATTACTGGTTTCTTTGTTTCTTTTTCCCTTAGAGAATCTACTTTTAAAAACAGTTAAAAATAAAAAAGGAGAACATCAAAATCATTAACTTAGAGGACACCAAAGTGTGCGGCAGTGGGATGGAAGAACACACAATCAATTCCTCTACTGAACATTCAGAGAGTAAGCAAGTGCTGGAACTGAGGCCTGTAACCTTGAAGCCACCCTGGCAGGCGGGAAGCCCAGCCAATGAGAGCAGAGCCCAAAGGAAGAGCGGCAACAGTGGCCTTCAGCCAAGTATAGATCTCACTTTCTATTCTGAGCTTTACTTAAACCTCGCTTCCCCTCCTGGCATATATCCAATCTTAAATAAAACAGAAGACAAAGTGGTCTGTGTGAGAAGGAGGTAAGCCTCAAGCGACATCATCAATGACCCACCCTGACCCCCAGCCAGGCAGAAACTCAGCAGCCCAGAATTCTCCTATGAGTCTGCAGGGGGTTTGTGCAGGACGCTGTGTTTCCTATAACCACCTCCAATCTCTCCACTGTCACTGTATGAACAAGGACAACAGTGAGAATCTGCTCCTTCCCACTTGACCCCTACCATCCTCTAGTGTGGTTTCTCAGACTCACCCCCTACATACTTGCTGCCTGGTAAGGGCGGTGTTTTCAATAAATATTCAATGAATGAATGAATGAGTAAATGAATGATCATTCTATGAACTGTACTGCATGCTGGAGAATGACAATACACTTAAGCTTGACCCCCGACAATGGGAAAGTCTCAGTACAAGAACAATAATAGGAGCACAGTGGCTTCCCATGAGCCAATTTGGTTTGGCTTCCATCAGACCTTATGCAGATCTCATACTCAGTGTAGTCCACAGCTCTGTCAGTGGGAGGCAGGTTCAGATTCATTCAGTAGACTTTTTTTAAGCATTTTTTAAATTTTATTTATTTATTTTTGGCTGTGCTGGGTCTTCATTGCCATGCTCAGGGTTTCTCTAGTTGCAGCAAGCAGGGGCTGCTTTTCATTGTGATGCACAGGCTTCTCCTTGCAGGGGCTTCTCTTGTTGTAGAGAACAGCCTCTAGGCACACAGGCTTCAGTGGCTCCAGCTCACAGGCTCAGTAGTTGCAGCTCGTGGACTCTAGAGCACTGGCTTAGTACTTGTGGTGCATCGGGGTTAGTTGCTCCATTGGAATGTGGGATTTTCCCAGACCATGAATCCAACCCACATTCCCTGCTTTGGCAGGCATATTCTTAACCACTGGACCACCAGAGACGTCCAGTCTGGTAGCTTTTCAGAGTCAGAGGAATATACCTGTCTAGCCCCTCCCTGGCCCTCCTCTGTTTTGATGTCAAAGGAAGTACATCTCTTAGATGAATAGTGTATGAAGAAAACCTATAGTAATAACAGCTAAAATTTACTGAACATTTACTACCCTTCTAAACATTTCACATATATCTATTTGATCCTTTCAGATTGCTCAGGATTGTTATATTCTGCATTTTATAGATAAATAAAATGAAACAAAGAGAGGCTAAGATACTTGTCCAAACCAGAAAAATTATAAGCAAGACCTAGGAACCAAAACCAGGTTGGCTACCACCCAAGGCTATACTCTCACCCACTACCCTTTACTCCCCTAAGAGGAGAGTGAAGAAATGGCAGGACCCCTGAGGATGATGATGCGTTGATCAGACTTCAGAGACAAGCCAAAGCAAGTGCACACTCAAAGATAAACATATCTCATTCAAGGCTATAACATGTCATTAATACAAAATCACACTGAACTCCTTATGTGCAGAGCACCCTCCAAGGCAAAGTGAGATGATAACAATAAGCAATAATGAAGTACTTGCCATGATAAGGCTGAAATACTAGACTAGGTTACGTACCAGCCTGGCAGGAACAGGATTCTAACTCAAGTCTGTCTGACCCTGCAACACCTGAGCTGCCTCCACAGCAGCTCACAGCTTCTCGAGGAGAGAGATTAAGGGGCTTAAGACCCTGATGGTGGCACATTGTAGTATTCTGGGTTATTCTCTCTACTCCTGGGTTTTCTTGCCTGGCCTCCCTTCAAGCTGTGTGTGTGCTCAGTCGCTTCAGTCCTGTATGATTCTTTGTGATCCTATGGACGGTAGCCCAGCAGGCTCCTCTGTCCATGGGATTCTCCAGGCAAGAATACTGGAGTGGGTTGCCATGTCCTCCTCCAGGGGATCTTCCTGACCCAGGGATCGAACCCATGTCTCTTATGTCTCCTGCATTGGTAGGAAGGTTCTTTACCACTAGCACACTTGGAAAAGCCCTGTTCAAGTCACTTACAAGCTAAAGCATAACAACCAAGTGGACAGCCCACACTGCATAACGCAAATGTCAACTAAGGTATCCTGTCTTTTTCCATTTCTAATGAAACTGGCTCAAATAACCTTCTCCATGTGATTGTCACTCCATAATTTTGCAATATCTCCAGGAAGTTTGGGTTCCCTCTGGGCATGTACAGGCTTCTCTGGACCAATCTTCTCTTCCAACATTCCCACATGAAATAATGTCAGGAATTATGGGAATTTTTCCACCCAGATAATGACTTGTTCACCTTTGACCAATTAGAAAACTTCCATCCTCATTTTCTTACTGGATGCTGGAGACATGTCTTCCTGCCCTCCACTCTATGGTGATGATTTTCATACTGGGTCTCTTCATACCCAGGGAAAGTTTCTTATCTTTCCATTTGTCCAGGACAACGGGTTGAAGCTCAGATTTATCTCGCAACATTACTCTTTATCCTTGAAATCAGGATTTTTTTCTTAAAATTCTGACCCCAAACTCTAAGAAGAAAAGTTACTATGGAGGGTTGCTGCCTACTCTCTCAGAGTCTTTACCTCCAGAAAAGAAATGGGAAGCTCTAGCAATGAGCTTAATCACAACCAGGGAAACAGATGACTCAGTGTTCCAGCCTGCTTGCATATTCTCATCCTTCCCTATCTACTTTTAAAACACATTCAGAGGTCTTCAGTGAATTGGTTTATGTTTCAAAAAAAGGCTGACATGCAAATAGTTCTAACCATCCTTCTGATAAAACTTGTTTCCACAGAGTCTATGTAGAATCTATTCATATTACTGATTTCAAGTAATATGCAAGTATAAGTAAGTAGCCCAAAGTCATTGAGAGAGATATTTGGCATTTCGAGGTTGCAGATGGATTGTGTATACAGTTTCATAGGTTTTGTGTCTGTTGGTTTTCCTTCCCCGCCTCACAGATCCTGCAATATTGCAGCATATCCATGGTACAGTATCTATGCACAGTTTATAAGACTTCTCTCCAGTGAGTGAGAAAACCCACTCTTTCACATTACATATGGCCTCTGCCAAATTAGATTTGCTAATGTTGTGCCTCTCAATATGGATCCATTCACCCAAACATTCTTGCCCAGTAGTTTGATCAACAGCAAGCATATTTGCTGTAGAACTTGTAAGCCCTCCCAGGCAACAATAAATACAAAGAAAGTTAGGACACAGAGACTATGGTTTCCAAGATGCTTAACTTGGAATCTTCTTAGCTCCTCTGTCCATGGAATTTTTCAGGCAAGAACCCTGGAGTGGGTTGCCATTTCCTTCTCCAGGGGATCTTTCAGAACCTGGGATTGTTCCTTGCATTGGTGGGTGGATTCTTTACCACTGAACTACCAGGGAAGCTCATGGCAGCAATTAACTGGTTATAACTTAGAAATGTAGAAGCCAGACAGCACAGAAGAAACTTAGTGTTAATCACTCGGACTTCTTAGACCTTAATTAGAACAGATAAATAAAAACATGACTTGCCGTTGTCTTGCACTAGCAGTTTAATACTGCATGTAATTATTTTCTTACCACTTTTTCCACTACCTTTCCTTTCTTTCACAGCATAAGAGTAGGTTTGTAATTCTTCACTGTATTCTTCACCTGTAATTCTTCACTCTATCAATATAATTTTCTTTTGTAACCTTGGCTGTGGGTAAGTGCTTGTGATTCTTCATTCCATTTCCAGAAAGTTTAGAAACCATCAGAGATCACTAGGGCACTACCTTTTGTACCAGGGGCTACACCTAAACAAAATCACTCAGCAACTCCTTCTATCATTCACTTCAAGTCAAAACAATGAAAACGCATTAGGGATCATGAGGTAGAGAGAGTTATCCTGAATTAAGAATTGGAAGCCCGCCTCTGACTTTTTTTTCCAGTGTGATTTTTGGCATGTCCCCTAATCTCTCAAAATCTGTTTCCTTACCTGTAAAATGGAGATTATAATACCACATACCTCTTCTTTCCTCCACTTTAATAAAAGTTTCTCTTGGTCCTCGTGTATAATGAAGTTTGATCCATATTCCTCCTTTAACCTATCTCTATCCAATCCATCACCAAATGCATCTACTTGTCAAATTTCCCACAAATTGTCCAATTCCAAGTTGTACTGCTAAAACTCTAGCTTAAGCAGCACAATCTCTTACCTATAGTAGTAAATGTTTTTTCTATCTGATTTCCATAGCATTTCTCCAAGACATTTTCAGGAGTACTTTTTCAATATATAATTCAGACCATGAAGCTTCAAAGATTGAAAACACTTTTAAAATGTTTTCTAGGATCAGCTATTCTTTATTTGTAAATATTTCAGTCTGTGGTGGCAGCCTAGAGGCTTGAACCTCTGTTTGTTGCCCCTGAAGAGTATTTCAAGAAGATTTTAATTAGAGCCTCCCATTTAAAAATCAGGAGATTTTATATAAAATTCAGATTCCCAAGTATCTTGGAAAATTAGAAGATTTGATCACACTCTGACTGATTTCCTGTGGCAATAAGAAGTTGGAACAGATTAGTTACTCCAGATTTGAACAAGACATGCCTCTTCCAGTTTGCCACACTATTAACCACTATTGTCTTCTACAGGGCCTACTTTATTGAAGAATACGTCTTCCTGGTTTCAATATGCATTTGAGTTTTTAACCTCCAGTCTGGATAAACTAAGGTGGATTTTTCCAGTTTATATTGAGATCCTGGCCCAATCCTAGAAATGACTTCCTCAAACTGGCTTGTATTCATGGCTAGACAGACTGATACAGGGTTTTAAGTCTTTATTTTAAAAAGCATGTAGAACAAAGCTTCACTGGGTAACTGACAGCTGTATATGCGTTTTTCTTTCATAAGAATTGTATTATATGCTTATTTGAATGCCCAAAACCCAAATAGCTGACAATATTAACTCCTGGACCAGGAGGCAAAGCAACAGAAACTGTCATTGACTGCAAGATGAAACAACTCTTTTGAAAGACAATTTTTCAATTTTTTATAAAACTAAACAGTCTTACTATCAAGTAATCATGCTGCTATGTATTTACATAACTGATTTGAAAATCTATGTCCACACAAAAATTCATATACAAATATTTATAGTAGTTTTATTCATGATAATCAAAAACTAAAAGCAACTGAGGTAGGTAGGTAAATGGAAAAACTAAATATGGTACATTCATATAATAAAATATTATTCAATGATAAAAATAAAGGATCTTCGAAGTCATGAAAAGACATAGATGAATCTTAAGAGCTTATTGCTAAGAGAAAGAAGCTGATTTGACAAGGCTACATACTGTATGATTCCAATCATACAACATTCTAGAAAAGACAAAACCATAGAGATGGTAAATGGATTAATGGTAAATCAGCTTGCCTCTAAGTTGAATGAATGATAAAATGTAGCAAGAGAAACCTTATCCAAGGATCTGTCCTTTTCTCCTAGCTAAGGGTACCTGCCTCTTTGCTACTGCTGCTTAACTAGGATCAATTCCATTAGTGACCTCAACATTCAATAACCTCATGTGTGTGTCCATGTGTGGGTGCATGCACGCATGCTCAGTTGCTCAGTACTGTCTGCTCTTTGTGACCCCATGGACTGTAGCCTGCCAGGCTCCTCTGTCCATGGGATTCTCCAGGCAAGAATACTGGGGTGGGTTGCCATTTCCTTCTCCAGGGGATCTTCCCGACCCAGGGCATGAATCCACATCTCTTGCACCTCCTGCATTGGCAGGTGGATTCTTTACCCCTGTGCCACCTGAGAAACCCCTCAATGTGTGTACTCTCTGGCAAAAACTGGACTGGAAAATATAATGTGAATTTAATGCTACAATCACTGCACCATTTTATATAGAGTTTAGAATCCACCCAAGAGGAGAATTTCTCTAAGAGTAGATTTCTTGTCAGTTTGCTTATCTACTTGCAAGCAGAGAAGCTTCCCCCCTGCAGAGAGGCATTGAAGATACTCCTTGGCCTCCTTAAAAATTCAGGAGGAGGGCAGTGAAAGAGAGAAACATGATGGAGACCATCAACATCTTAGTAACTCTCAATTTAAAATATGGCCTGATAAACATTATCTTCTCGACAACCAGAGTAGCCACTAGCCCTCCCTTGGGGAAGAGCTACTAAATAGTGGAGAAAGAGGGAGAGGTTTCCTTCCTAGAACTTCTCTGAGTTGGATGAACATGGGGAGAGAAGAAGGGATTCCCATCCATCCCTGTTTCACCCAGGCCAAAGGAATCTTGCAATTTCACATACAAACATTGATAGCAAATGATAAGTGAGGCTTGCAGCAGATTTATTACACAGCAAATCTCTCATGCCAGATTTGCAATGACCTGATGCAAAATTTGTAATGATGGTGGGAACAGAGAAGTCCCCATATACTTATACCATTCATATTGTGAAGATATTTTGTCTGTCCTTGCTTCCCAACCTCTGATCCTCTCTCTCACCATTCCACACCCACTACCCTCTAGGTATACACAAACAAAAAGGACGGTTGTATAGCTTGAGTTAGACAAAGAAGAAACACATTCCTGAAAGCACATTCCTGAAAGCCAGGAGAAATCATTGATCATCTGACAGGGAACAAGAGGATTCTAAATGATGTATGGTAACCAGATGTCCAGGTTTACCTGGGACTGAGGGTCTCCCAAGAGACAGGACTTTCAGAGTTAAAATCAGATAAGGCCCAGGCAAATCAGAATAAGTTGGGTACCCAACTTAGGCAAGCTGATGAATAGCTCTTATCCCCGTTATCTCATACTTAGCCTTGAGGCATTAGGTTCAAGGCCAATATTCAAAAAAGCAAATTCCTCCCTGTCCAGCATGACTGGGAGATTTTGCTCTCCTTACTCTCTGTCAGGGAGAGCAGAGTGCTTGGACCCTCTTGTATGTCTGCTGACAAATTTTCAGGAAAAGAAAAGAACAAGATTATGATAGAGACTTCCAGTCTATAAAGTACTTTTTGCAGGACTTTTTGCAACCTCCCACTGCCATTTCTACAGAAGGCAAAGTTGGAGGGGATGGTATGTGAAAATCACACACACACGCACACCTGCCCTCACAGAATCAGGTCGTATAGACTCAGAAATGGAAGTGGATCCTGGAAGGCAAAAATAAAGTATTTCTTGGTGAGGCAGAGAAGGCAGCAGAGAGGTGATTCCTTTATCAAACAAATAGATAATGTGAAGAAGCTAGAGTAAATTGCATTAAAGTACTTCAAAGAAAATACAGCATCTTGAGAAAATGGGGAAAACTGGATAAGAATGAAGGAAAATGTCAGGATATGAGAGGACAATTCTGTAAGTTTTCACAAGACAAAGGCAACAACCACCTTAGCCAAATTATACTCAAAATAAGAAAAATCTGCATGCATGAAGACAAACGTTTGGAAGACAATGAAGATCAAGAGTATGCAAAGACAAATCACGCCAGACAAATGACTACTTTTAATATGGGAATTACAAAACAGAAGAGTAGAAAATGGTAATTACAATAGATCTTGATTTGTATCAGGTGCTTGACATTGTCTAATGAAATCACACTTGAAATACTAACAGAAACTGTCTCAAATTAAGGCAGAAGTTGCAAAAAAAAACCAAACAAAAAAACTTAGTTGGAAATGGCAATTAACTGAGTCTCTTGGGAGATGAGCAGTTAGATGATATTAAGTCTGGGTGCTGGGACCAGTTTCGTTTGTATCTCCAATAATGGTGTGGTGAAGGCAGCCACAATGACTGATCTATATCCCTCAACCTTAATCAGCTGGGTGGTGGGAGGGTGAGGGAATTGGGTGAGGGAGTTAGGGAAACACACATTCGTGAAGACAGATTGTCTCATCCCTTAGGACGGGGAGAGTGCTCACTGTCTGAGACAGTGCTCACCCCTGTCTACCCACAGGTGAGCACTAGCAACATGAGGTCGTTTAATTCTGGACAAGCATTCCAGGTAAGCTGAAAGATCTGTAGTTCTCACAACAGCATCCAGCATTGGGGTTTTTATGGCTAGATGCTATCTTGAAGAGTTTTGTTGCAAAAGAACTATCTGGAGTGAAATGATGTCTAGAAGGTCTATGGTTTTAACAGCAAAAAAAAGTATTGCTGATTCTTTGTTGTTGTTTTTCTGATGGGAATGTATTAATAGTAAAGAAAACAAAAAGAACTTGAGAAAAAGGAAAAATTGCTAGAACAATTGCATGAGATAGACAAGAATGTTTAATCCTTTATAAAAGCATTGGTAGTTTATATGTAGCAAGGGGGAATATTTGGGAAGTGTGCATGGGTAAATATGTGGTGACGGGTATGAGAAATTTCTCTTCTGGCTACACTATTTTCAGGGATATAGAGCAGTGCAGTGCCAGTAGACTACTGGACATAATTGAGAGTATGTGTTTAGAAAGTATTTTGGCAGTTTGTCAGAGTGTTTTTGTGTCTATCAAATCTAATATTAAAAATGTGTTCCCTTTTTTGATCTGCCCATGTTTTCATCTCTTCTTTTTTTTTTTTTTTGCACATCAGATTAAATGCTTGCAGTATTTCACAAGTTAACAGATCAAAAATTTTTAAACTTTAGAAATTAAAAAAAAAGACTAGAAATTTAAAAAAGAGAAAAATCCTTTCCCACTCACAGTCTGAGAAGCACTGATGCAGAATTCAAGGTCACCAGCAGCTGAAAGTGTGGCTAATGGAAGAGATGTTTGGTAATATGAGGCTAGTGAAAGTGAAAGTGTTAGTTGCTCAGTCATGCCCAACTCTTTGCAACCCCGTGAACTATAGCCCACCAGGCTCCTCTGTCCATGGAATTCTCAGGCAAAAATACTGGAGTGGGTAGGCACTGTCTTCTCCAGGGGATCTTCCCAACCCCAGGATCGAACCCAGGTCTCCTGCATTGCAGGCAGATTCTTTACTGTCTGAGCCACCAGGAAGCCAAACATGAGGCTAGAGGAGATGTAAAATCATTAGAAAAACGCAAGAAGGAATGGACTGTGATAGTGGATCTGGATGTGTGGTCATTAGACCGACAGCATCAGCATCACCTAAGAAACTTGTTAGAAATGAAGATTCTCCAACTCCACCCAGACTGAATCAGAAACTTAGTAGTATGTGTTGTGTAAAGCCCTCTACCTGATTCTGATGCTTCCTAACAGTTGAGAATTACTGGGCTAGGAAAATGCAGTAGAATTACTGGGCATAGCATTAAACCCATTTGAGATCATTAAAGTGAGTTCAGACAGCATGGCTTGGAATTTTTCTCCTCCTGACACTTCCATTTTAGGACTTCTGACTTCCAGAATTACAAATGAACAAATAAAAAGTCACTACGTTTGTGGTTATTTTTACAGCAACAGTGGGAAATGAACACACACTCCATCCAGGAAGCCAGATGAACTTCCCAGTCTTCCATTTTCTGTCCTCCCCCCCCCCTCCCCCAGAGTACAGGCCCAGAACATCCGGTAGAGGACCCCAAGCCCTGCTCTAGGAAGATACCACAGACGGTAGTAGCCTGGACCCCATAATCACCACTTAGGAAACCACCTCCTTTTAACTGCTATGTGGGAGAGACGTAAATTGCTGGGGTCCAGCCCCAGCAGGATCCAGGGGAACCCTCAGGATGAACGGCGTCGGCGAATGAGAGAGAGAATGAGACAAAGCTCAGGGCTAAGTCTGAAGTTTATTTTTGCACAGCCCCTTTATACCCTTAACAACATCTTTGGGGGAAGTGCATATTGCTTACACACAAGTCATCTCAAAACATTACAGCAACTGACCTTCAACAGAAACTGGATGTCACCCACATACTTTTTCGTTCACGAGTCTTTCTTATCATTTGGCCTTCAGGCCTGCTAACATTTTATGGCTTGCACCTGGTGTGACTTAAGCAACTTCAGTAGCCAACCCTGTTTTTCTTATAATTAATCTATTTTCTTTCTAATAAGCATCATCTCCATGGGAATTAGATAGGATTACATTTTTACAGAACAGAAATGCGAAGGACTGCAGAAACAGCAGATATGGCACAAAACAGGCTCTTAGTCTAAAAGTTAACTACCTGCAAGAAGTCACCAGCTAATCTCTATCTAAACTATTGTCTATTAGGCACATTTGTGACTATTATTTGTGGAGCTTTTCTCACCCCACGGAGGGGCCTATGCTTAATAGTTTCTTCTGTTAGCGTACTGTGCTTAGGATGTTTGGAACAATCAAGAGCATTTTGTACAATGAGATCACACATTAATCAAACAAGCCAGAATGCCAGCAAAATGTTTGAATTGAAGCATTTCTTTCATCCCTGGCCCCTTCATAGGGTACCAGCATCCAGGAGATTTATTAATTAGGGTTTTAAGTTGGTCCTCATTCAGTGAAAGAGGAGCAGGAGAGCTCTAGGCAGGCAACACAAGAATCCGCAGCAGGGCAAGCAAGAACAACAGCAGAAAAGGGAGGAGGATATAGGGTGGGGTAGAGGCCGAGGCCAATCTGGAGGGTCCCTTATCCTAGACAGCCTTGCCTGTCAGGTTTTTTCCTCATGACCTCGTCATGGATGGGATCCTGGACGGCCTTGCCTGCCCAGTATTTTCTTCATGACCTCGTCACGGGCAGGACCCCCCCATAACGGCTCCCGGCAATAAACACTGCCCTGTTCAAACTCAGAGATTCGGGGGGTTCGGTTAGAGAGTAGCCAGTAGATAGACCAATGCTGAGAGTGATCTTGATGGTGATAAGACTGTGAATGCTGGCTTGGGAGTGAGAAGCAAAAAGGAGTCTGGCCAGAAGTGCACGGAATACCCCAAGTTTCTTGTCAGTTCTGCCAAGGCTGCTGTGGAGAGAGGCCACGGGAGATCCAGCAGGGTTGACATGTGTTTACTGTGGCCTGGTTAATGACTATAACCACATCAAAGGAAAATAATTAGCACATATATTAATGAAGTTCTGTTGTAGTCCTACTGTGAATGGTAATTGTCTGTATATTAAGACTTCATGCCTTGATCAGGTGCAAGATATGTAAAAACAGTCATTCCCAACTCCCTGATGGGCATCAGGTAAGTTCTCTACGTCTTTTCTTGGGACACTAATGACTGTCGTGAAGACAAAAGAAAAAGGCTGAAGTTCAAATAAATCAAGTGAGCACAGCTGGTTAAGTGGGTAAGTGTTAATCAATAAATGTACTGATTCTTCTTCTTTTCAGATCAATCTTCAAACTTGATTCCTTTTAAACTATCCAGAAAAACTCATATCCAACTGCACCAAACTTCATTCTGTCTGACCTCTAAATTTCCAAAATTCAGTTTAACCAAAATACTAATTTCCTCTCCTCATTCACCTACACATTAGCTTTAGCAATAGATACATCAAAAATTCAAGAAAGCAGTGCCTTGGAAATGGGGGGAAAGTTTCATAAATTGGAATTCTTGGAGTATCTATAACGAAAAGCATCTAAGACAATGGTGTAAAACTCATGTTAAACTCAGTAGTTTAAAACCAAATCGTAAATAAATAATAGAAAGTTAAACTGTTGAAAATAATTATGCAGTCATAGCACAGGTTAAATAAACAAATAGTAGTCATTGTGAAAAGTGAAAGTGTTCATTGCTCAGTCTGTGTCTACCTCTTTGCGACCCCATGGACTGTAGCCTACCAGGCTCCTCTGTCCATGGGATTCTCCAGGCCAGAATATTGGAGTGGGTTGCCATTCCCATCTCCAGGGGATCTTCCCGACCCAGGGATCAAACCTGGGTCTCCCACATCGCAGGGAGATTCTTTACCATCTGAGTCACTAGTGATGGTGAGAACATGTTAATTCTCAAAATTTGTTCTGAAATTTCAAAAGATTAATGATTGGCATTTAAAAAGAGGGAGTGTCGTTTTCTACTTTTATACACAAAAATAAAATAGACTTTAAAATAAAGACTAAAAAATTTGTAGATTGTAACACATTGAAGTCATTATCAAAGATCTTTGGGAAGACTAGAATAAAGCTGGATACTGAGGGCACAATAATTCTAGGTGTCAGTAGCAAACCATATCAGGAATTTCTGAAAGGGGTGGCATTTCTTAATCATCTTTACATCTTCAGCATCAGTCGCAGTACCTAAAACAAGTTCTTGAAACAGACATTTATTTTAACGAACAGAATATATGGTCATTTTATTTGTACCACTTGGCAATATGGGTTTTCATTCAATTAGAATGAAAAGTAAGTCTCCGTGCCAATAAACAGGAAGTAAATCTAATAAAAGTCAGTCATTTGCAGAAATGCCTAGTTAATTCCATATTTGAAATTGGCTGGTGGAATGCAGTTAAACAGTCATCATCAGACAAAGACAACAACCGAATAGTAGCAGCACACGCCATGATGCCACCAAGATACCAAGTTACGCCACGGGTTTTCTCAAATGTGTAGTTTCCTCTTGTTTCTGTCTAATCACAAGGCTTCCTTGCTGAAATCTGAAACAACAAATATGAGCTGAGACTTTGGGGAGGATATTCATTTAAACTGCCGCTGGCTAAAAGACAAAAATCATTGATTTTTCAAAGGCAGTTTAAACCATGACTGTATGGTCAGAGTTTGCAATGTCAGAGTTTGCCATGATTAGCAGTAAGTCAAAGAGGGCAATTTTTCTTTTTTAATAACTGTGCAGATAATGATAGCCCACGTTGACATTCAGCAGTCAAATTTTTACTAACTTAGAAATTTTAATTTAACATAGTCCCCCCCTTCCTTCTAATAGGACTTAGAGAGGTAATCACACTTATTTCACTTTTATATTCTCATTCCCTGCTCAAGAATTTCTCTGATAGGTTTCTCTGACTTACCACATTGTTTTGATCTCAGTTATACTTTCCCAAAATTCATATGTTGAAGCCATAACTTCCAGATGTGCCTCAAAATATGACTGTATTTGGAGATAAGGCCTTTAAAGAGGTGATTAAATTCAAATGAGATAATTAGGGTGGGCCCTAATAGAACCTGACTGTCCTTGTAAGAAGAGATTTGGACACACAGGGATGCAGTTGCACATGGGAAAGACCATGCGAGGACACAGCAGGAAAGCGGCCATCTGCAAGTCAAGGAGAGAAGCCTCAGAAGGAATCAAACCCACTGACACCTTGATCTTAAACTTTCAGGCTTCAGAACTGAGAAATTAAATTTCTGTTGTTTAAGCCACCTAGTCTGTGGTATTTTGTTACTGCAATCCTAACAAACTAACACAGATCTTTCTGGCATTAAAAGTCTTGCCCCAGCCAACTTTCCTAATCCAAATTCTCAATTTACCAGCGTGTGCTCAGATCTCACTTTAGCGTCCTACACACCTCTGAGATACCTTATATTACCTTTCATCTCAGATTACCTTGCATCTATACCTCACTATGTAAGGGAGTGTCTGAGAAATTAACATTCAAATCTTCCTTGCTTTTTCCTCCTTTGTCACTCATAAAACCCAAGTCAGGAGTATCACAAAGTCTACTTTAGTCCAGCCCAGGCTTCTCTTTTCCCACCCACACAAATTACCTGGTGTTACTACATTGGAAATAGAATTATTCTTAAAATCCCAGACAATTTCAAGTCTACTGAGAGCCATGAGAATAGTATCATCAAAGCCTAAAAGAAAGTGTAACAACAGACAAGTATGCCAAAAATACTGGTTGAATGAATAAACTATCCAGAGAGTACTTTATTATTTCCTTATTTTTCACATGATAATGTTTATATTTCTTAATTTACTCATCCAGTTAAGAAGTAGTTGATGAGCTTCTGATGTGTTTCTGGTTCTGTGCTAGGCACTGAGGATACAGATATGAAAAATGGTATGAGTTTCTGACTTACAGTTTCAGATAATGAAACTGATTAGCTAGAGCTAAAAGATCTGGTAAATGCTATCTTCTCTTATTTCATACACAACTGCATTTCATAATTTCTTGCAGTTGCAATACACAGGGAAATCTCTCAATACCTGCTAAATGCTTGAGGAGGATGATAGCAAACATCATTAGAGACCTATGTTCTCTAGCCAGTAGCCTCTTCCAGCCAAATGCCTGGGCAGTCCACCACAGCTCTTTCCTACTACTGGAAATCTCTGTACTTCACTACATAAGGGAGGGTCTGAGAAATTAACATTCAAGTCTCAATTGTTCTTTGAAAAGAACAATAAATGCCTTTTTCCTCTGCGAAAAAAAGAGATAACCCTGCCAGAGACAGGGTGACCATACTTTCCAGGCAGCCCATGAGAGCACCAGTCTAAGTCTAATATCTCAGTGTCACTATTGGCAGTGCCCCTTTCACTCTCGTAAGTGTCCTGTTTAGATAAGAAATTATGTGGTTGACCTATGCAGGGACAATTTACCCTGGGGAAGGCTGTGGGGCCAGAGATGGCCCTTTAAAAACCTGTGAGTAGATGGGTCACTTTATCTGTACAGCTTGTACTGACTTAAGAGACTATGGCAGATACTCTTTAATAACTCATTTTTATTAAGATATAATTGACATATATTACATTAGTTTCAAATATACAAAATGACTCAATATTTTAATTACGGCAGATCCTTTTGGGTGCTTTTAGAGGCCACAGCTGCCTTGGATTCACGTTGACCATCACCGCTGCTAGTTCCTGCCCTTTCTTCCATACCAGCTCTTCTATCCAGGCCCTCCTAGCCACTCAGTAGACTTCATAGGTATAGTACTGCTTCTTTTCTTGTCCTTCTCTTCTTGACTTCCCTGCTGGCTCAGATGGTAAAGAAACTGCCTACAATGCAGGAGACCCAGGTTCAATCCCTGGGTCAGGAAGATCTCCTGGAGAAGGAAATGGCAACCCACTACAGTATTCTTGCCTGGAAAATCCCATGGATGAAGGAACCTGGTAGGCTACAGGCCATGGGGTCACAAAGAGTCAGACATGACTAAGCGACTTCACTTTCCACTTTCTTGTCTTAATTCCCCCTGACCTTTCCAACCTCCGTGCTCATGCCTACCCCTTGAGTCAGGATGTTCTGGGCCTATTGGACCCCCAAGTTCTCCTGACCCCACCCATTTTCCTCAATAAGGCCCAGCAAACCCCCAGAGACATACATTCACTAACTCATTCAATAAAGAGGCATCAGGCTTGTGCCATATGTGAGGCCACGTTCTGAGGCTGACAAACAAGTAGGGTAATTGGAGAAGCAGCTCATATGACTTAAGTACCATTGACACCAGGGCTGTACAAGGGGTTGCACTATTACATTTAACCCCTTTGGGGACATCTGGGTGGATATTACATTGAAACTATTGGACAGGTGAGTTAATGCAAGATCAGAGAGTTTGCTTCACTTACTGATGATCTAGGATCTTTAGAGAGGAAGTGAGAGAACTTGGTACAAGCACAGGTCTGCGGAGCTCAGCCCCACTGCTCTGAATCACTCTGCTATCATTCTGCTCTGAGGGAAGTGCGGGAGCAGCGGTGGTATGGAGTTGGAGTTAGGGGGAATGGTTTCTGAAGACCTTTCAGTGGAGCCCTTTGGGACGGGGGCCTGAGTGGTATGGGGAAGCAGTGCTAACTCTGGCAATCAGTTAGGAACAGAAGGTAGTCCAAAAGTTAGGCTTTAAGACCTGGTTTTCTTTTAAACTAGACCTAGGCCTCTACCCCGTCTGCCAATGCAGGAGATGTTAGGGACATGGGTTTGATCATTGGGTTGGGAAGACCCCCTGGAGGAGGGCATGGCAACCCACTCCAGTATTCTTGCCTGGAGAATCCCATGGACAGAGGAACCTGATGGGCTACAGTCCAAAGGGTCCCACAGAGTCAGACTGAAGTGACTAAGCACAGCACAGCACAGGCCCCTAAGGTGAAAGCTGAGCAGAGAGGGCTCAAGCAGGATTGCCCAGTAAAATGTCAAATATCTAGTTCAATTTGAGTTTCAGATAAACAATGAATATATTTCACTGTATATTAGTATATATGTATGTTTATAAATATTCTGTATGAAATGTGTGTTGCTGTTGTTAAATCTGGCGATTGTAAGCTCAGGTTTTCTTTTGGATATTTATTCAGCTACATTCCTTAGGTCAAGAAGCAGAGAAGACTCAGGAGAGAGCCTCACCTAGAATGTAGTATGCATCTGGTGACAGCATTCTCCATGTGTCATCCATAAAGAACCTGGGAGTTTTGTGCAGGGGAGGAAGCTGACAGGGTGTAGGAGGACCAAAGGGTATTAGCTCAGCTGACCTCAAAGCCCAAAATGCGCTTCCTCTTCCCACTTAATCCTATATTTAAAAATCAAATTTCCAAGGCAAACTCAAATACAAAAGACCTGCTTATTAGTTAGCTTTCTGCTTAGATAGATTTACTGCACAAATCCCAGTGTGGGCCCAAACCAGATAATCCCACAAAGTCCATTAAGCATGCCATTCTTTCCATGCAGCAACTGCTTACAAAATAAAACCCGCACTAGTCAGCATGGTACCCAAGGCGACCTCAAACTGCCTTTCTAGGCTCAACTCTCCACACTGCTCCAGGGTTGTGTGAAATCCAACACAGCCTGGAGTACAGTCAGACCAGTGACGGCCTCAAGTCTATCTGAGCTATTCCTATCGCCAGCGGAGACCCTACACTTCATTTCTGATTGTTAGTTAGCACCCTGATACCTGCTCCATGCACTGGGATTATTGACACTCTATATAGCCAGTGTCATCAATTGCAAGTTCTCAAGGCAGTAGGTCCTGATACAGAGCTAAGAATGCAAACAGTTTTTGACAAACAGCATCTGAAAGGAAAAGGGAGAAAACAGGATCAGACAGAGGAGACTGCTACCAAGGAGATGCCAATCCAGTGATGCTTTGCCAGCCCAACAGGGGGCTCCAGAGCAAAAACTGCCCATCAGAGAAATCTCGAAATGGACAGAAATGGCCAGGTCCTTGTACCACTGCATTGCAACCACTGTACTGGCCAGAATCCAGCCTGAGAACAGCACAACCATAGCTAGAAATAAGGCATACGCTGACAATGCTAATGTTGTTGTTGTTTAGTGGCTAAGTCATGTCTGACTCTTTGTGACCTCATGGACTGCAGCACATCAGGCTTCCTTGTCCTTCTCTATCACCCAGAGTTTGCTCAGATTCATGTACATTGAGTCAGTGATGCTATCTAACCATCTCATTCTCTGCCATCCTCTTCTCCTGTTGCCAGCAATCTTTCCCATCGTCAGGGTCTTTTCCAATGAGTAGGCTCTTCGAATCAGCTGGCCAAAGTATTGGAGCTTCAGCTTCAACATCAGTCCTTCCAACATCAGTCCAATCAAGTCCTTCAGGGCTGATTTCCTGTAGGATTGACTGGTTTGATCTCCTTGCAGTCAATCCTATAGTCAGAAGCTATCATCACACCCCACAACTAAGTGAAGAGTCTTTTTTTTAAAGGGGACCCTGAAAGGAACATCTACACATCTGTCACAACCAGAAAGAGACTCCTACACAGAGTTAGTTCTTGAAATGACTTCAGAGGCATTCCACTCCGAAACACCCCCTAAAACTTAGACATGACATATGAATTATGATATTAAAGTGCTATTTTTTAGGATAATTGAAAAATTATCAATACTAGAAATGAGAAGTGTGATATTACAACAGATCCTATGAAAATTAGAATAAATTAAGGGAATATTTCTAACAAATTCATGCCAGTAAATTTCATAACCTAAATCATATGGACAAATCTGTGAAAAACACAGATTATTAAAGCTCATCCAAGAAGAAATAGATGATGGTAGTTCCATATCAGTTTTAAATTAATTTATACTTATAAACCCTTTCACAAAAAAAAAAAAAAGATCAGTTCCAGATTTCACCTGTAAATTTTGCTAAGCGTTTAAGGAAAATATAATGTCAATTTTATACAGAATATTAAAAAAATAGAAAAGGAAGGAATACTTCTTAACTTACTCTATGAGTATTATTTTGATTGGGAACAAAAGCAAAGACAATAGGAATAAAAAAATTAAATCCATCTCACTATTTCTCATAAACATGGATACAAAAGTCCTTAGCAAATTGTTAGCAGATTGTATTCAATATATAATGACCAAAGGGATTTTATCCCAGGAATGCAATGCTGGCTTAGCATTCAAAAATCGATGTAATTTACAGTTATCAGAGTAAAGGAGAAATAAAAACATATAGCAATTGTGATGCAAATAAAATGCTTTGAAAAAGTTCAATATCCATTCATAAGAAAAGCTCTCAGCTAACTAAGAGGAAAAGTTCCTCAATCTGATGAAAAACACATACACAAATCTTAAACCTGTATCGTTACTAATGATCAAAACAATGAATGCTTTTCCTCCCAAGATCACAAAGAAGGCAATGATGTCTATTCTCATCATATTTATTCTAGATTGTATTGGAGAATGAAAAAAGTCACATGTGATCACAGTCTTAGCTGAACTATTAGTATCAACTGCCAGCCGTGTGAGTGATTCATCTAGCCCAGGTGAACCTTCAAATAATTCCAGTTTTGGCCATTATTTGGCTGCAACCTCATGAGCAACTCCAAGGAAGAATTACCCAGCTGAACCAAGTCTAGCCACAGAAATGCAAGACAAAATGAAACAAAATTGTTGTTTTGAGCCATTAAATAGCAAGGTAACTTATAACCCAGCAATTGACAACTGAAATAAAAAAGATTCACAATAGCAAAAAAGAAACCAAAGAATATTACTTAAGAATGAACTTAATGAAGCCTCCAGAATACTGCTGAGAAGCTGAAGAAGCATGAACACATTGCAGCTTTTTCTGTCTGTAGGCATCCAGCAATTGTTTAAAAAATGAAGCTTCTAAGAGCCTTGTTCCCAGTAGTTCTCTGGGGACCTTTGCAGTTAACAGATTGTTCTTTCTAAAGCCAGCTTCTGGAGCAACAATAGTCTGTCCCCATTTCGCTGCCCAAAGATTCTCCAAGGATAAAGATGGGGAGATCTGCAATCTTCCTTTCAAGATCAAAGGAGATTCCAGTTTTATCTAAAATTCAGAAAGACCATACACAAAATCCTGTGTTCAGTCACTCCCTACTCTTTGAGACCTATGGACTGTAGCTGCCAGGCTCCTCTGTCCATGGGATTCTCCAGGCAGGAATACTGGAGTGGTTTGCTGTGCCCTTCTCCAGGGGATCTTTGCAACCCAGAAATTGAACTCATATCTCTGGCGTCTCCTGCATCGCAGGCAGGGCAGGTTCTTTACCCACTGAGCCACCATTTATTAATGTGAAGCCCCATTAATAAAACATCCTATTCTCTGATCCGAATACACGCCTGGGAGTTCAGCCCGCTGGGAACCTAACACTGCACTGTGCTGGCGCATCAGTGCTGTGGAGGGGTGTCAGGAAACGCCATCAACCACCAATAAGCCAAAAATGCACTCTGGTGCCCAGGGTCCCTCAGACACACTGCCACTTTCAAATGTGCCACTGTTTGAAGTATATCACTGTTTTTTAGTCCTTATTTTGTGTTGAAAGCCTCAGTAGATAGCTTATTTAATTTCTAACAGCAACCTATTTTTTTTTAAATTCCAAAGCTGCAGAGATTCCCAACCATGCTAAGAAAGTATTTTAGCCCCATTTTTCAAATAGAAAAATTGATTCATGTTATCTAGAACTTATATTCTACCTGAATTTGAAGTCTTTATTTCGTGTGTCTCCACTTGGCCCCCTGCTTGCTTTTATACCTGTTTGCTGACTTCTCTCAGTCTCCCATTAGACTATGAGATCATCAAGTACAAAGACTATGTCTTATTAATTTTTATATCTCTAGGAAAGAGCATAGTGCTTAGCTCTTAATCACTATTCATTAAATGTCACTTAAACATCTCAATTAGAAGTTGTATCGCACATATCTTAGTCTAAGTATTATCTCCCTCAACAAGACTGTAAGGTCCCAGATGGCAAGGGTCACATATTATTCACCTTTGCATTCTTGGTGTTGAGTCTGAGGGCTAGGACACAGTACGAGTTTCATAGTAGAACAAATGACAGATGCAACTCACCCAATTGCCCTGGCCATCACTAACTGGCAGTAAAATTCCCAAAAGAGCTGTAGAAAGCAGTAGGGGTATTAATGAAATAAGAGTCTGTGAATAATTTAGTAATTAACATTGTCTATATTTGCATGTATTTGCATAATGCTTCTTAGCTTGTGAAATATTTCCACATCCATTTTCTAACATAATCTTTCCAAGATTCTTAAGAGGTTAAAAAAAAAAAAAGCAAATGTTTTGGCCTTTTATAGAAGAGATTCTATATTTTGTCCAGACATAAAACTTGTCTTTAGTAGCATTAATTAATGTAATATTAGAAATAATACTCAGATTTCCTGTCTTCTTATGCAGAGCTTTCCCCACTGGATCACCCTTTGAGCAAGGTCAATAACTGAGCATTCACTTTGGACTTCAACTATTCATAGCTGCAGGCCTGCAGTAAGATCTTTTGAATTCTTGAATTTTGATGTACTCTTTTGTAAAATTACAATAGTTATTATTAATCTGACTTCCCAATCAAGTCACATTTATTAAAATGTGTTTTAATATTAATGTGCATTAATAAAATTTAATACATTAATTTAATGATAGAATTAAATCATATTCCTAGAATGGTATTAATATTTATTGAGTTATATTTATTCTTTTTGTTTAAAAGTGCAAAGAAGATAAAACACTTACTGAGTCCAATGTGAAAGTATTAAAATTTTGAAGAAGAAATGAGAAATCTTCTCCAAAAAGCAGAGAGATTTGACAAGTGATAACTTTCCTAAATTCTGTTCCTTGCTTTCTTCCTGAGCCTAGGAGTTTAGTTCAGCTGCCCGCTATTCTGAAGCAGCCCTCATCAATCATTTAGGAATGACACCTCCAGTGTCCAGCTGACTGGTTCTCTCTGCCCTACAATTTAGGATTTGAAATGCATCGCTAGTGTTTAACTTGGCTCTTCACTACCACATTAATGATGCCTTTTGGTAATTATTCATATATATATAAGCTGCCTGATATATTAAAAAAGGGAAGCTTTAGACAGTTCTTCAGTGAACTTTCTAACTGCCAGACCAAACGTCACACCCATTTGCTATCTAGTAACCACTATGACCTCTGGATTAGAAATATACTACCTTATGCTGGTGTGGACAAGTGCCAGATGGTTTTTCTAGTTCTGGACAAAACTTCATTAACTTCCTGGGATTATTAACTTCCCTGGGCTTCCCTGGTGGCTCAGAGGGTAAAGAATCCACCTGCAATGCAGGAGATGCAGGCTTGATCTCTGGGTTGGGAAGATCCCCTGAAGGAAGAAATGGCAACCCACTACAGTATTCTCACCTGAAGAATTCCATGGATAGAGGAGCCTGGCGGACTACAGTCCAAAGTGTTGTGAAGAGTCAGACACGACTAAGCAACTAAGCACTTAGGATTCTGAGGATAGTCAGATCTAACATGTAAGAACTGATGAAGTCAACAGGCCTATGAAAATGCCAGAAATTCCTTGGTAAGGACAAATGCATACAGGCCCAAATGGTGAGTCTGAATCCACTCTATTTCTCACTGCCTCCAACACAAATCCTCAACTCCAGGAGACAGTGCTATTCACCTGCTTCTAGCATCTTCTCTGTGCTGCGCTTAAACTCACTGAGACTTAGAATGCCTTTTCAATTCCTCCCCAACCATAAAGATAATGACTGCCATTTATTATTATCTAATAGGGTGCATCTAGTCCCACACTTAAGTCACTAAGAATCAGAAAGTTAAGCAGTGTATTCAAAATATACAACTAGTGATAGAACCAGGATTTAAATTCTGTTTAACTAAAATCCATTCTCTTCACATTATGCTTCTTCTCTCAGAACCAGCTCAAAGCTCTCCTTCTTCCAGAAAGTCTCCTTTGAGCTTGTGACTCTGAATGACCTCATAATTCTTTCTTCTTTCACTGACTACTCGGCACAATTCACCTGGTGGTGACCCTTCATCTCTAATGCTGTCTTCCACTCAGTCACAGAATTCTTGGAGAAAGACTGTGCTCTTATATTTATAGTATTTCTTACCTCTCTTCTACTATTTTTTTTATCCCATTAAAAAAAAAATTTGGGGTAAGAACAAACATCTCCTTGAATGTCTGCTGAATTCAGTATACTGCTGAATTTCTGAGGCCCCATGGTTGCCAGGGAAACAATGATCTTCTCTTTCTCACAGGAAAGCTTCTTGAAGAGTGGGACATGACTCAGAGATACTAGGAATTGGAGTCTTAACAGGGGACTGTCTGTGTGAAGCATGTCCAGTCATCACCATATACATGTCTGACTTGAGTTTCCCCAAGTGCATCTCCATCTCCCAGAGATTCTTGCCACATTAATGTGAGTGTATCGGCCCCGCCACTGCCATTCAGTCTACTGAGGACAATGAGTCCCAACCTAGTCTGCTTTCTTTAGAAATTCACCCCCTTCTTGATAAGAGGCACCAAGACCAGCATAAAAGGGCACTCGGGGGATACGCAGGGTTCTCAGATATAGACCCTAAACTGTCCTTTGGCCCATCTTAGAGCTGGTCCCACCTGTGATTGCTTTTGTTGCTAGCTTTTCATAAACAGAAAACAATGTCTTGATAGGGATGTGGAGAAACTGAAATTCTTATGCATTTTGGGTGGGAATGTAAAATTGCACAGCCACCTGAAAACACTGTATCAATTCCCCAAAAAGTTAAAAATAAAATTACCATATGATTTATATTAACTTATTATCATATTAACACATGGCAATAAAATTACCATATGTGAATTACATGTGAATGTAATTAATGCCACTGAAATCTACACTTAAAAATTGTTAAGATGGAAAATAGATGACCAATGCAAGTTCAATGCCTGAAGCAAAGCACTCAAAGTTGGTGCTCTGGGACGACCCAGAGGGATAGGCTGGGAAGGGAGGTAAGAAGGGGGTTCAGGATGGGGGATACATATGCACTCATGGCTGATTCATGTCAATGTATGGCAAAAATCACCACAATATTATAAAGTAATTATCCTCCAATTAAAATAAATAAATAAATTTAAGAAAACAGTCTAAAAAAAATTGGTGAGATGGTAAATTTTGCTGTGTATACTTCTTTTTGCTTTGTTATTGTAGTGATTTTATTTTTTTAATTAATTTATTTATTTATTTTAATTGGAGGTTAATTAATTTACAATATTGTGGGGTTTGCCATACATCGACATGAATCAGCCACAGGTGTACATGTGTCCCCTGTCCTGAACCCTTCTCCTACCTCCCTCCCCGGCCCATCCCTCTGGGTCTTCCCAGAGCACCAACTTTGAGTGCCCTGCTTCATGCTGTGCATACTTTAAAAATAACAACAAAAAAAGAAAAGAAAAAGAAAGAAAAAGACTGACAGGGGAAGGAAAACAAATTCTTAGTGTCTCTCATACTAAGGGATTTTCACAGACTATCTCTTTTGATCTTTGTAACAAGCTCGATTTTAACCCCATATTTCAGATGAGCAGATGAAGCTGGGGCTGAGAATATCAGTAATTTTCTTAGGTTTTTAAGCTTGCAAGCTTAAAATGCAGATTTTAGATAGGCATATCTGACCTAGGTCCTAGATTCATATATTCCTCCTCAAAATTTCTCCTTCTTTGTACTAAGCTCCATCGCTTCCCATACAGCTTAATACCCTGAAAGAAGCGAATGTGCCTTAAATGTTGGTGCCTCCTCATTAACATAGCCAAAGCTAACTGCTGCTGCTGCTAAGTCATGTCAGTCGTGTCCGACTCTGTGCAACCCCATAGACGGCAGCCCACCAGGCTCCCCCGTCCCTGGGATTCTCCAGGCAAGAACACTGGAGTGGGTTGCCATTGCCTTCTCCCAAAGCTAAACTAGGTGCTTCTTAATTGTTTGTTGAATTGATTCTCCTCCTTGATCCAGAACTATATAGTGCTTTGGTGTCTTTTTTACCTGAAAATTACTGGACTCGACTAGGACAAATTAGTGATCAGCCAGGCTGCCAGGCCATGCCCTTTGCCATTGCAAACTATGATCTGACGAAAGAATCTATTTTAGGATTCCCCACATCCTCTGTGGTTCTGAGTAATGCCTGCAACTTGTTATCTAAGCAATTAAGCAAGAAAAGATGGGAAATTGTATTTACATTTTCCACATTGTGGCGCTTCCTATACCTAACCTTGAATGCTTAATTTTGTGCTGAGTTATGATTCATCAGGGAAAGATGGTTTTATTTATTTTTAAAAAAAAGGAAACAAAGCTTAACTGTCACTAGGATGGTTATCTTAAAGAGAAAATAGAATAGAACATACATTTTTAGACTGTAAATAGTGAAAATGAAAAATAAACGACTTCTCTTATTGAAAGCAAGGACTTTTCAGATCTTCTCTTGCTTCCTAACCTTCAACAAAATATTAATAATAATGACAATAGTACTAATTTCTCATTTTCATTGGACTTGTTATCCACCTGGAAAAATGCTACCCTAATACCGTATACCCAAATCTCACCTTCCTCCAAGGCTCAGCTCCATACCCTTCTTCTGTGAAGACTTCTCACCAACTCCAGGCCTCCCTTCTTTCCAGATGTTTACTTTGTTCAACAGTCTGCACTTTAATTTGCTAATGCTACTTATTTACATTTCACATCTTCCCTCTAAACTGAGTACTACTTCAGAATAAAAGACTTTATTTATTTCAACCATAGACTAAGACATTGTAGTCACTCTGTAAGTATGCATCATTGACATATATTTCACATATTGTGTTTCTTGCATTTCACTTATGTATAGAGTGTAGAGCTTAAATATATCCAATTTCCTTGAGAACACAGGACAGAAGAATATCTATACTTATTGCCAATAATATGTTCTTTGGGGTTTTTTTGGGGGGAGGGTGGGTTGGCAAAGAAGTTCACTTATGGTTTTCTTTTTTAAAAAAATTAACTATTTATTTTAATTGAAGGATAATACTTTGCAATATTGTGGTGGTTTTAGCCATACATCGACATGAATCAGCCACGGGTGCACATGTGTCCCCATCCTGAACCCCCCTCCCACCTCCCTCCCCACCCCATCCCTCTGGGTTGTCCCAGAGCACCGGCTTTGAGTGCCCGGCCTCATGCCTCGAACTTGCACTGGTCATCTGTTTTACATATGGTAATGGACATGTCTCAATGCTATTCTCTCAAACCATTCCACCCTCACCTTTTTCCACAGAGTCCAAAAGTCTGCTCTTTACATCTGTCTCTTGTTGCCTTGCATATAGGATCATCATTACCGTCTTTCTAAATTCCATATATATGCATCTGTGTTCTGTATTTGTGTTCTTCTTTCTGACTAACTTAACTCTGTTTAATAGGCTCCAGTTTCATCCACTTCATTAGAACTGACTCAAATGTGTTCCATTTTATAGCTGAGTAATATTCCATTGTGTAATACATTTTTTTAAAGGACTGCTTATTTTACTTGGAAAAATTATTTATGATGAAATATCCTCATGTGCATTTACATCAGTGGACCCAAAAGAAGCCAGGACAAGCACAGGTAAGAGTGAGCAGGATGTGATCCTTCCTAGGAATACCATTAGATTCCATTTTTAAGACTCTCCTGATGCTAAGAGCAGAAACTTTTAAGAACATGTAGTAACCTGGTTAAATATTAATGCTCCACAGGCTAGGAGAGGAGTCTGGTGTCTAATTCTCAGTGCTTTACTTCCCTGCCATCTTCCAGGCAACAGAAAATTAAATTCTGATTTTACCACAGTGCTTCTCAACCTACCTTTGCTTTAGAATCACATGGAGTGATACAGAAAAGATACTAGATTCCCAGGCCCCATCTCCAAGACTTGGATGCAATTGGTCTGGGCATCAGTACTTATTAAAAGTTCCCAAGGTGATTTTGAAGAGCAACCAGAACTGAGAACCACTGATAAAGTAAAATTTGATTTATTGATTTCTTATTCTGAACCTACCCTAAGTGCCAAAAAATAAAAATTAAATTAAAAATAACAATCCAGCCTCTGTGCTGCCTCTGAAAAAATAGGAATTTATTAAATTTCACCAGAAAGGGTACAGTAATAAAAGATATGGTACAAAATAAGTAAATGTCCAATAACATTTCCTTATCTGGGTCCTTTGGGTCTTAGACACTTCTTCCCCTGCCCAGGGCCACACTGTGGCCATCAGAAAAAGTAATAATCCCACTGTGATTCTGGAAATCACCCAAGGAAAGACTTCTCTGGTAAGATGTTGGCAATCTTTACCATCCAGATAAATGGTGCCAACACGTCACTAGGCATATCAGTTTTCATTGCTTCTGTGACATGGGATGTTGAAGCCATCCAAAACTGGTTCTTATCAAAAGTGGAGGCAAAGTCATTTCTGATGTCAATTATTCCCTTGAACAATTGGAGCAAGTTCACAATTGTGCTAGAGATGGACACACAGACAGGGAAACTTTATAAGAAAACAGGGCTTCCCTGATAGCTCAGTTGGTAAAGAATCCACCTGCAATGGAGGAGACCCCAGTGTGATTCCTGGGTCGGGAAGATCCACTGGAGAAGGGATAGGATACCCACTCCAGTAATCTTGGGCTTCCCTTGTGGCTCAGCTGGTTAAGAATCAGCCTGCAATGTGGGAGACCTGAGTTCAGTCCCTGGGTTGCGAAGATCCCCTGGAAAAGAGAAAGGCTACCCACTCCAGTATTCTGGCCTGGAGAACTCTATGGACTATATAGTCCATGGGGTCGGACACAACTGAGCAACTTTCACTGGATAAGAAAACACAAATCGATTGTTGACCAAATTACAGTCAGAAGAAGCAGAAGGATCCCCACCTACAACATGGACTAAATTAAACTTCCCCAGGGTACTCTGAAGTGTTCCAGAAAGAGTAACAGACCTGTTTTCTTGTTTCATGAGATGAATCACCCTTTAGGGCTAGAGTCCATTAATAGTTGCTTTGTTTGCAAGGGGAAACTGGTCATAAGGGAAAAACATAAAAAGCATTCAAAATGGTCCATTTTGTAGGTGAGATGCTACTGCAATCCCTCTTTAGATTCCCCTACTTTGTATATGTTGAGTTAAAAATGTTTCTTTTAATCATCTCACCAACCAAATGAGTCACACTGAATGCTTTTTATGTTACCAAGGAAGGCTGGAATCCAGAAACTGCTAAAGTTTCTACAGACAATCGAGGGGAGTATTGAAGAGTTCAATGGTCAAGAAATGGCTCGATCCAGTACTCAGGTTCAGTAATTCTGAGGGGATAGAATTAAGCATAATACTCAAACCTAACTTGCCTTCCTGTTCTTCATGAAGAATAGTCACAGCTTGCTCATTCAATAAACATTAATTAATCATGTGTTTCTACAAGCTACTATATTAGATATTCACAGAAACACACACAATCTCTCCACTTCAAAGGGATCACAGTCTAAGACAGGATGCTCAAGTCAAGTGAAGACAAAGCTCCAGACAAAGTGAAATTGTATGCGAGCCCACGGGCACTGTTACGCCCAGCTGAAATCCCTGCCCTATAGTGTGACACACAGCACAGACTCTTCATGTCTCTGAGGCACAGAAGGGGATGAGAGAGATGCCAAAGGCTGGAACTGAGCAAATGTAGTCACAAAAAGAAAACATTATAACCTCATCGACAGAAGACCCACAGCTTGATATCTTCAGGCTAGCCAACTGGCAGGGACAGCCAGGCTAAAAGGGCCAGAGGCTACATCTTGGCTGCATTCTGAATCTCTGTTGTTCCTTGCTCTTTCATATGGACTACTGGAAAAGGAATTTTTGCTCCCTCTTGTGAAGTGACAAGACACTGTGGAAATAGCACAGGCTCAGCCATGAGACCAATCGCCCACCTTCAGATGGTATCTGTATGATCTTGGCTGCATTTTTCAATCTTCCTAAAACTCAGCTTCTTCATCTATAAAATGAGAATACAAGTTCTGCCTCACATTTGTTGTAAAGATTTATTGAGAAAATAAATTTGGTATTTAGTTCAGTGTTTGGCAAATAATGGAGTGGATGGAGTGCTCAGTCGTGTCTGACTCTTTGTGACCCCATGGACTGTAGCCCACCAGCCTCCTCTGTCCATGGAATACTCCAGGCAAGAACACTGCAGTGGGTAGCCATTCCCTTCTCTGGGGGACCCTCCTTACCCAGGGATCAAACCTGAGTCTTCTGCATTGCAGGTGGATACCTTACTGTGTGAGCCAGTGGGTAGCTGCTGCTGCTGCTAAGTCACTTCAGTCGTGTCTGACTCTGTGTGACTGCATAGACGGCAGCCCACCAGGCTCCCCCGTGCCTGGGATTCTCCAGGCAAGAACACTGGAGTGGGTTGCCATTTCCTTCTCCAATGCGTGAAAGTGAAAAGTGAACGTGAAGTTGCTCTGTCATGTCCGACTCCTAGCGACCCCATGGACTGCAGCCCACCAGGCTCCTCCATCCATGGGACTTTCCAGGCAAGAGTACTGGAGTGGGATGCCATTGCCTTCTCCAGTGGGTAGCTAGTAGATAAATATTATTCATTATTATTACTGTTATCCCTTTACCCTCAAGTACAAGCATACTTCCCTTACTTTATGTCTTGGGTAGTTCCTCTATCTCTGACAAGGAGAGCCTCACAGACATAATTTTTTGTAGCAGTTATAGCATCTCTCTGGCACCATTAATAGCTTAGAAGATGATTGTCAGATGGGAGCTGCAGACGCAGCTTCACCATTCTGAAGACCGCTGTGGCCCACTCCTCTCCACGCTGCCCTCTGCTGACCACAGACAGTCACTGCAATTGACCTTTCGGGTCCTAGGAGTGTCAGACCATAGGAGAGATCCTTCCTGCTGATGGGCCTCTAGAATTTGTTGTTGATAAACAGGTCATTTCTGCTTAAAATTTTTGAACTGAATGCAGAATTCCAGAGAAGAGTAGGGAGAGATAAGAAGGCCTTCCTAAATAAATAATGCAAAGTAGAGGAAAACAATAGAATGGGAAAGACTAAAGATCTCTTCAAGAAAACAAGATATCAACGGAATATTTCATGCAAGGATGGGCATAATAAAGGACAGAAATGGTAAGGATCTAACAGAAGCAGAAGAGATTAAGAAGAGGTGCCAAGACTACACAGAAGAGCTACACAAAAAAGTATTAAGGACCAGGATAACCACGATGCTGGGGTCACTCACCTAGAGCCAGACATTCTGGAGTGTGAAGTCAAGTGGGTCTTAGGAAGCATTACCCACAAAGAAAGCTAGTGGAGGTGATGGAATTTCAGCTGAGCTACTTCAAATCCTAAAAGATGATGCTGTTAAAGTGTTGCACTCAATATGTCAGCAAACTTGGAAAATTCAGCAGTGGCCACAGTATTGGAAAAGGTTACTTTTCATTCCAATCCCAAATAAGGTCAGTGCCAAAGAATGTTCAAAGTACTGTACAATTGTGCTCGTTTCACACGCTAGTAAGGTTATGCTCAAAATCCTCCACACTAGGCTTCGACAGTACGTGAACCGAGACCTTCCAGATGTACAAGGTGGGTTTAGAAAAGGCAGAGGAATCAGATATCAAATTGCCAGCATTTGCTGAATCATAGAGAAAGCAAGGGAATTCCAGAATAACATCTACTTCTGTTTCATTTGACTACGCTAAAGCCTTTGACTGTGTGGATCACAACAAACTGTGGAAAGGTCTTAAAGAGTTAGGAATACCAGACCACCTTACCTGTTTCCTGAGAAAACTGTATCCGAGTCAAAAAGCAACAATTAGGACCCTAGGTGGAATGACTGGTTCAAAATTGGGAAAGGGGTACGACAAGGCTGTATATTGTCACCCTGTTTATTTAACTTATACACAGAGTATATCATCTGATATGCCAGTCTTGATGAATCACAAGCTGGAATCAATAAAGAAACATTGACAACCTCAGATATACAGATGGAACTAAAGAACCTCTTTAGTGAAGAGAAACTAAAGAACCTCTTGATGAGGGTGAAAGAGGTGAGTGAATAAGCTGGCTTAAAACTCAACACTCAGTGGAACTGGAGGAATCAACCTGCTTGACTTCAGACTATACTACAAAGCCACAGTCATCAAGACAGTATGGTACTGGCACAAAGACAGAAATATAGATCAATGGAACAGAATAGAAATCCCAGAGATAAATCCACGAACCTATGGTCACCTTATCTTCGACAAAGGAGGCAAGGATATACAATGGAAAAAAGACAACATCTTTAACAAGTGGTGCTGGGAAAACTGGTCAACCACCTGTAAAAAAATGAAACTAGAACACTTTCTAACACCATACACAAAAATAAACTCAAAATGGATTAAAGATCTAAATGTAAGACCAGAAACTATAAAACTCCTAGAGGAGAACATAGGCAAAACATTCTCCGACATAAATCACAGCAGGATCCTCTATGACCCACATCCCAGAATTTTAGAAACAAAAGCAAAAATAAACAAATGGGACCTAATGAAACTTAAAAGCTTTTGCACAACAAAGGAAACTATAAGCAAGGTGAAAAGACAGCCCTCAGATTGGGAGAAAATAATAGCAAATGAAGCAACAGACAAAGGATTAACCTCAAAAATATACAAGTAACTCCTCCAGCTCAACTCCAGAAAAATAAATGACCCAATCAAAAAATGGGCCAAAGAACTAAACAGACATTTCTCCAAGGAAGACATACAGATGGCAAAAAAAACACATGAAAAGATGCTCAACATCACTCATTATCAGAGAAATGCAAATCAAAACCACAATGAGGTACCATTACACGCCAGTCAGGATGGCTGCTATCCAAAAGTCTACAAGCAATAAATGCTGGAGAGGGTGTGGAGGAAAGGGAACCCTCTTACACTGTTGGTGGGAATGCAAATTAGTACAGCCATTATGAAAAACAGTGTGGAGATTTCTTAAAAAGCTGGAAATAGAACTGCCATATGACCCAGCAATCCCACTTCTGGGTATACACACCGAGGAAACCAGATCTGAAAGAGACACGTGCACCCCAATGTTCATCGCAGCACTGTTTATAATAGCCAGGACATGGAAGCAACCCAGATGCCCATCAGCAGACGAATGGATGAGGAAGCTGTGGTACATATACACCATGGAATATTACTCAGCCATTAAAAAGAATTCATTTGAATCAGTTCTAATGAGATGGATGAAACTGGAGCCCATTATACAGAGCGAAGTAAGCCAGAAAGATAAAGAACATTACAGTATACTAACACATATATATGGAATTTAGAAAGATGGTAACGATAACCCTATATGCAAAACAGAAAAAGAGACTCAGATGTATAGAACAGACTTGTGGACTCTGGGAGACGGCGAGGGTGGGATGTTTCAAGAGAACAGCAACGAAACATGTATATTATCTAGGGTGAAACAGATCACCAGCCCAGGTTGGGTGCATGAGACAAGTGCTCAGGCCTGGTGCACTGGAAAGACCCAGAGGGATCGGGTGGAGAGGGATGTGGGAGGGGGGACCGGGATGGGGAATACATGTAAATCCATGGCTAATTCATTTCAATGTATAACAAAAACCACTGCAATGATGTAAAGTAATTAGCCTCCAACTAATAAAAATAAATGGAAAAATAAATAAATAAATAAATAAATAAATAAATAAATAAATAAATTTCTGGTGTGTAAGTCAAAAAATAAAAACTCAACACTCAGAAAACTAATGGGACATGGCATCAGGTCCCATCACTTCATGGCAAATAGATGGGGAAACAATGGAAATGGTGACAGACTTTATTTTACTGGGGTCCAAAATCACTGTGGACAGTGACAGCAACCCTGAAATTAAAATACACTTGCTCTTTGGAAGGAAAGCTATGACAAACATAGACTGTGTATTAAAAAGAAGAGATATTACTTTGCAAAGATCCATACAGTCAAAGCTATGACTTTTCCAGTAGTCATGTATGGATGTGAGAGTTGGACCATAAAGAAGGCTGAGTGCTGAAGAACTGATGGTTTCAAATTGTGGTGTTGGAGAAGACTCTTGAGAGTCCCTTGGGCTGCAAGGAGACCCAACCAGTCCATCCTACATGAAATCAACCCTGAATATTCATTGGAAGGACTGATGCTAAAGCTGAGGCTCCTGTATTTTGGCCATCTGATGTGAAGAGTCAGCTCATTGGAAAAGACCCTGATGCTGGGAAAGACTGAAGGCACAGGGAGAAGTGGGCGGCAGAGAATGAGATGGTTGGATGGCATCACTGACTCATGGACGTGAGTTTGAGTGAATTCCAGAAGACTGTGAAGGACATGGAAGCCTAGCGTGCTGCAGTCTGTGGGGTTGCAAAGAGTCAGACACAACTTAGTGACTGAACAACAAACAACAACAACAAAATAGGTCATTTATAGTCATATAGAAAAGAAGGCCTGAAGAAGGGAGTGACTACCCACTCCAGTGGGCTTCCCTCGTAGCTCAGTTGGTAAAGAATCTGCCTGTAATGCAGGAGACCCAGGTTCAATTCCTGAGTCAGGAAGATCCCCTGGAGAAGGAAATGGCAACCCACTCCAGTATTCTTGCCTGGAGCATCCCATGGACAGAGGCGCCTGACAGGCTGCAGTCCATGGGGTCACAAGAATAGGACATGACTTAGCAACTAAACAACCACCACCACCCATTCCAGTATTCTTGCCTGGAGAATTCTACGGACAGAGGAGCCTGGGAAATGATAACCAAGAGTCAAAATGGACTCACTAGAAAAGATGTTGCTGTTGTTGAACTTCATGTTTTTTGTTGAAATAAAGAGCCTCTTGATGAAGGTGAGAGAGAAGAGTGAAAAAGATGGCTTAAAACTCAACATTCAAAAAACATAAATGATGGCATCTGGTCCCATCACTTCACAAAGAAAATATCTCCTGCTGTATTAACATCATCCTTTTTCGTAATGGTGTTATTAGTCTGATTATTAGAAACCATATTAAATAGAATTGCCATAAAACACTTGCCAAATGTTTCCTAATAACCTTGTGAAAAAGATGTAACTATTAAGTGAAATAAATATCAGACAAGACGCTCCACAGCATGGATGAGTAATCAAACCATAGAATTTATGCTAATGAATCTTGAAGGTTGCTCCAAGGCTCCATCAACAATCACATCCCACTCAACATTTTTATAACTGACATGAATGAAGATAAAAGACATATCATATTTTCTAATGATACAGCATTAGACTAAACAGCTCATGTGATACATAGACTACATCTTCCAAATAATTTCATGAAATTCAATTTAAAAGTTACTGAGCTGCTTTTATGTTTCAAGCACTAAAGGTAAACTGACAAATAAGGACTCCTCTCATGGAGTAAATGTCTTGTGGAATATCAGAATTTTATTTGGAATTACCCACATTAAAATATTGCAAAGCAAACTATTTTAATATTTGGCATAAACAAAAATGCCTATTGAAAGATAGAATTCACCAACAACTAGTTTGCAATACACAGTCTAAATCAACAATGTTTACTCAGTGATTTAAATCACTATTTAATTGTAGGTGAAAAATCACAGAAGAATTCAGATAAATGTGAAAATACCATGGACATTTAGCCTAGTTGGACCATATATGGGTAGTTGTGAAAATGGATAGTGACTTATGTTGACAAACTAGAGAATGGCCACAGGTTGGTGACCAGGAGGGGTCTAGATATCTTGCCCCAGGAATACTCAAAGAAGGCCATGTTTATTGGGTTAGAAACAAGAAAACTAGGAAAAGGCAAAGTGTGTACTGTGTATGTGTGTGCAGACATGTGAGCATATTTGTGATAGGAATTAAGAAGCAGAGTAGCTTTTATCAAACATTGAAGTTGGGTCACATCCTTCACCATAGCGGACTGTGGTATTAATAGATAGACACAGTTTTCACTACAAGCACACTGTCCTTTCATTGTGTCTTCTAGTAATGAAAGCCTTTTTCCTGTGGGAAATCTATTCCATGTCACGCGGGCAGGGCTAAGTAGTAAGCTTCCCCCACTCTAAGCAATATCCAGCTCCTATTTGGGGTGTCACATGACCCTAACCTGATGAGAGCTTCCACTGGATTTTTGCTAGTGTCATCAGGCAAAGGGCACTTTCATTTCCCTGAGAATCCCACCAAGGCATGCATAAGACAGAAGCAAACAAGGATCACGTGTTCCATCCCTTTGACAGAGCACAACAGAGAAAAAAGAAGAGCTCAGAGATCTAAAGAGGTGAATTTCTGTGACATGGTTTGAATACATGATGTTAGAACAATCGCTGGATCTTTTCAGTAAGTTATTTTTTTTTGTTTAAGGTGCTTTGAGGGGGTTTCTATTATTTATCCTAAAAAATCCTAACCATCACTTTCCGTAATCACTAAATATAAACTGTATCTTCCTTACTCATTTTTATAACCCAGTGCCAAGCAGAGCCCTTAAGATATAGTAAGTACTCAGTTCAGTTCAGTTCAGTCACTCAGTCATATCCAACTCTTTGTGACCCCGTGAACTGCAGCACAGCAGGCCTTCCTAGCCATCACCAACTCCTGGAGCTTACCCAAACTCATGTCCATTGAGTCTGTGATGCCATCCAACCATCTCATCCTCTGTCGTCCCCTTTTCCTCCTGCCCTCAATCTTTCCTAGCATCAGGGTCTTTTCAAATGAGTCAGCTCTTCGAATCAGGTGGCCAAAGGATTGGAGTTTCAGCTTCAGCATCAGTCCTTCCAATGAACACCCAGGACTGATCTACTTTAGGATGGACTTGTTGGATCTCCTTACAGTCCAAGGGATTCTCAAGAGTCTTCTCCAACACCACAGTTCAAAAGCATCAATTCTTCATCACTCAGCTTTCTTTGTAGTCCAACTCTCACATCCATACATGACTACTGGAAAAACCATAGCCTAGACTAGAAGTACCTTTGTTGACAAAGTAATGTCTCTGCTTTTTAATATGCTGTCTAAGTTGGTCATAACTTTCCCTCCAAGGAGCAAGTGTCTTTTAATTTCATGGCTGCAATCACCATCTGCAGTGATTTTGGAGCCCCGAAAAATAACGTCAGCCACTGTTTCCACTGTTTCCCCATCTATCTGCCTTGAAGTGATGAGACCAGATGCCATGATCTTAGTTTTCTGAGTGTTGAGCTTTAAGCCAACTTCTTCACTCTCCTCTTTCACTTTCATCAAGAGGCTCTTTAGTTCTTCTTCACTTTCTGTCATAAGAGTGGTATAATTGCTCATAAGTACTCAGTAATTGCTGTATTACATTGAAGTGAACCAAAGCTTCAAGGAGGCTGATTTTGAAGTTAAGGGCTTCAGTTAAGGGCTGTTATCCTAAAGACTGGCATTGTTATGGACTGAACTAGTCCCTCTAAATTTCATATGTTGAAACCTAATCCCCAAAATGAAGCTATTAGAAGGTGGAAGCTTTAGGAAATGATTAGGTTATGAGGGTGGAGCCCTCCTAAAAGGGATTCGTGGCCTTATAAGAGACCCCAGAAAGCTCCTCTGCCCCTTCTGCTATGTGAGTGCATAGCAGAAAGACAACAATCTATGAACCAGGACGGAGGTCCTCATCAGACACCAAATCTGTCAGTACCTTGATCTTGGTCCAGACTCCATAACTACGCAAAATAAATATTTGTTGTTTAAGCCACCCAATCTGGGCAGTTACTTACAGCAGTCTGAACTGACTAAGACAAATATGGTTCAATATCAGTACCAAATCTACAACAGAATGTATCAGTAGAAGTGTTCAAGCTGAGACTGTGACTTTGAAGACTGCTGAGGGTGGGTATTTGGGGATAGCATCTTTCTAGTTCAGAGTCTGTGATTCTAGGTAAGGTGTACCTTCTTTCCACCACTGAATATATCTCTTAACGGTGTTTTTCTATCAGTTTTCATTAAAATTAACTTACATTTAGGACTTTTGTTCATTTTCTTTACCCTTTAATTTCTATGAAACAGTTTACTGGAAAGGTTGGCCTAGGACAATCTGAAAGAAAACTGAAGCATCACCAAGACTAGACCAAGTAGACTATCACTTCTGGTTGAGATTCTGAATAATTACAGACAAGGTGATTTAGGCTTCCTGTCTATACAAGTTCTGTTAAAGATATGGCATGTAAAACTGCTTAAAATAAAAGTAAGATCATAACGATGTTTAGTTATGTTTGAGGACTATCGGAAGGAATGAATATATAAGAGGGAAAGCCAAAGATGGGGAAATAAATAAAAATTGGAATTTGCATGCTTTCAGGTCTTCTCTGTCACTTCAGTCATGTCCAACTATGTGAGACTCCATGGACTGTAGCCCTCCAGGCTTCTCTGTCCAAGGGATTCTCCAGCAAGAATACTAAAGTAGGTTGCCATGCCTACTTCCAGGGGATCTTCCTTACCCAGAGATCCAAACTGTGTCTCCTGTGGCTCCTGCATTGCGGGTGGATTCTGTACTGCTGAGTCACCAAGGAAGCCCCCAAATTGGAATAATCAAGTTCAAACTGTCAAGAGCATCTTTTAAAAAAAGAAAGTTTAAATGGATTCAATCTTTAATTTTACTGTCTTGACTATGCTCTCAAAATCCTATGTTGACTATGACATTTTTACCCTGGACATAAAAGTATAAACAAAAATCTGAACAAAGCAAAGGTTAAAGATTAATTGTAAAATGTAAGCGATGAAGCATTTTTACTGTCAAAACTGAGACTTTGAGTCGTGACCAGAAAATGTGATCCTGTATATGTAGTTACCGCCACACAGACTTAATGGTTCTGCATGGAAAGTGGTATCAGAAATAACACTCATAGACAATTGTTCACGTTCTTAATGTGCTTAGCAGTTCCCTTATGTGTGATTTACACTTTCCCCTTATTTCCAGGAAGCTGCAGCAAACACCTTTTTTTCTGGTCTTTTGGGAATCATTTTGTTGAAGTAGGTAATACCAACTCTGACAATGCTATTACATCACTAACACAATTTGGAAGGTATGCTTGCAGCTAAATCTTGCCACCTTTTCTGCAGATTAAAGTTGACTCAATATTTACTCAGATAAAATAATAGTCCTATGTCCTCACTGAAATGAGTGAATCACATGATATTTCAATAAATGTCGAGAAGCATCTATTCTTTTTGGTCCCTGATTATCATCTGGAATCCTGTGTGACATGCACAGGCCAGAGAGAGCAGGATAGAAAGAAAAAGAGGCAGTGATTCTGGGCAAGGGAAAAGATGAACGAGGGAAAGAGACATATTGCAGAGTATAAGGATATGAGCATTTAGTTTCTATAAGAAAATAATCCCCGAGTTCTAGAATAAAACTAGTATTGCCATCATCTACTTTGTTACCCTGAAAAGGAAGACAAATGTGCTTACAGAAAGGAAAAGAAAAAAGGATGCCCCCAAATTTAATTCTATATTCTGACAAAAATTTTCTGTCACATCCCCTATACAATCATGTGAGACTATCATTCTAAATTACCTTAAATAAAAGGAAAGTACAGATAAAAATTTATGTAGCACATGGAGCTCTGCTCAATGTTATATGGCAGTCTGGATGGGAGCAGGGTTTGGGGGAGAATGGATACATGTGTTTGTATGGCTGAGTCCCTTTGCTGTTCACCGGAAACTATTACAATATTGTTTGTTAATCATCTATACCCCCATACAAAATAAGAAATTTCAAAAATATTTATATAGGACTGAAGACCTTATTTCTCTCTTTTGGAAAGCTGTCTTACTGTTATATTGTTCTTGTAATAAAAAATGAAAAAGCCCTTCAACTACTAGCCAAGAAATGTTGCTTTCAACTACTATTTTCTTAGCAATGTGGCAAACTGGTGGGGTAACATATACATTCAAAAATAACTCATGAGTCAAAAATCATTCCTGGGGGAAGTACTTTTAAAAGTATATAATTAACCTCAAACAAAGGAAAGTGAAGGACACCTTTCAAAGGAACCATTTCCGCACTGTAGAATTAGTTCGCTTTTCTTTCTTTTCCAAACACACAATGACTTTCTTTGATTCTCCTCCCACACAGTAATTCAAATAAAACATGCAGTATGAAGCTTTTTAAATACTGGGATAACATATTTCAAAGGTCATATTAATGTCTGAAAATGGTCCTTTAACATTTGACAAATATTTAGAGTTTTTGCATACAGATTCACTATTTTTCTAGTTTTTGATTTCTAATATTCCATATAACTGAAATCTTAGAAGATTAGAAATGATTGATTTACGATCAGAGTAGATTAGAAAATGCCAAGCATGTTGCTATCTTGCCCTCAGCATCATCAAACTTGTGTAGGGACATATCTAAGGGAAGATGTCAATAAACCTAAGACACAGTAAAAGAAATTATGATTTTGCCTATTCTTAAAATAAGAGCTAAACTCAGTGGGAAAAAAATATGGCAAAGCAAAATTATAAATATTTCACTATGCGTCCATGCACGCTAAGTTGCTTCAGTCATGTCCAACTCTTTGCGACCCTATGGACTATACCCGACCAGGCTCCTCTGTCCTTAGGGATTCTCCAGGCAAGAATACTGGGAGTGGGTTGCCATGACCTCCTCCAGGGGATCTTGCCAACCCAGGGATAGAACCCACTACATTGGCAGGTAGATTTGTAGGGTTCTTTACCACTAGTGCCACCTGGGAAACAAATATTTCATCATACAAAGAGTCAAATAAATTGTCACAGTAAATGAGTCAACTTTTTAAGATGCAGGAGCACTATATCCAGAGAAGGATCCTGAGATTATTCTGCCCTTAACTTGTTTCTTAGCACTGTGTACACAGTGAACACCACTGCTACCAGGCTGGCACCACATTGTCAACTTAGTTTCAGTATAAAGTATTTTCCTTCTGAAATTGGCAAAGCATACCCTTGACAATTCCAGGCTATATGTCAAAGACTAACTTGGGCCAACAAATAAACAGAAGATTGTCACATATGCAAGTATGTTTTGTCATAGATGCTTCAGGGCTATCATTTCTAAATCTGACTCCACAGTAGAATCACCCAGAGAGCATTAAAAATGCAGATTCCAGGGCCCTGCTCCAGAATCAAGCTTTCTCAGGGCACCAGAGTTGGGGGAGATGGGGGTTGGAGGAGCATATGAGACTCTGTCATGTTCAAAGCCACATGGCAAGCTAGAGGTAGACTAAAAGAATTCAAGTCTCCTAATACCAAAGATATTTGGTCCGTATAGTCAAAGCTATGGTTTTTCCAGTCGTCACATATAGATGTGAGAGTTGGACCATAAAGAAGGCTGAGTGCCGAAGAATTGATGCTTTTGAACTGTGGTGTTGGAGAAGACTCTTGAGAGACCCTTGGACTGCAAAGAGATCCAACCAGTCAATCCTAAAGAAAATCAGTCCTGAATATTCACTGGAAGGACTGATGCTGAAGCTGAAGCTCCAATGCTTTGGGCACCTGACGTGAAGAGCCGACTCATTAGAAAAGACTCTGATTCTGGAAAAGATTGAACGCAGGAGGAGAAGGGGACAACAGAGGACAATCATGGTTGGATGGGATCCCTGACTCAAAGGACATGAGTTTGAGCAAGCTGCAGGGGATAGTGAAGGACAGGGAAGCCTGGTGTGCTGAGGTCCATGTGGTCTCAAAGGGCTGGACATGATCGAGTGACTGAACAACAGCAACAATATCAAAGATATTTAGTCACCATCTTCTCTGTGCCACATCATACAACTTTCCATCAAATTAACTGAGTTATATGATTTCTAGTCCTCCTGCTTTTATTGGAATTGCTTCCAATAGCAATTAGCACAAAATCCAACCTCTTCATCATGGCAGTGCACGCTTCATGGACACATGGCTCACATAGCCATATAGAGCCCACAGTTAGAAGGACCTGCCCTTAGTTTAAAGCTTTATTGTCTTTGTATTGAAATCCTTAATAATTTCTTATAAAAGGGTCCCACATTTTTATTTTGCACCAGGCCCCACAAATTGTGCCGTCAGTTGTGCCTAGCAGGGCCCCAAGATCTGGTCCAAGTCTACTGTCACCTCACCTTTCTGGACTCTCCTCTTCATTCACTGGGCTCCAGCCACCCTGGCTTGCCTTCTGTCCCTCGTACATGCTAAAAAAGCAAGGTCAGAGCATGAGGCTTAGATGCAGAGATTACATGAGGTCTCATACATACCTTAATTAGAAGTTTACCTCTCAGGCTCAGCTGGTAAAGAATCTGCCTGCAATGCAGGAGACCTGGGTTCGATCCCTGGGTTGGGAAGATCCCCTGAAGAAGGGAAAGGCTACCCACTCCAGTATTCTGGCCTGGAGAATTCCATGGGCTATACAGTCCATGAGGTCGCAAAGAGTCCCACAACTGAGCAACTTCCACTTTCAGTTTCACCTCTCAGGATCCTCTGACCAACACCAAAACAATGACAATGTGCTTAGTGGTGTTTGTGAAAAGAGAGACGGAAGAGCTCAGGAAGGGGACTTGACTTTGCTTCCCATCCTGTCACATGGCCAGATGGAGACCCAGTGCTGCTTGGTACTCCTGCCTTTCAATCCTTTGCTTGTAACAAAGAAGAGATGTTGAGCTGGGAAGTGAGCAATCAGGTTATCAGTGCTTCCAGGAGGGACTGGAAGACAGAACTGGAGAGGCTACAGTGGGAAATAAGACGAGATGAAACAGCCTCTCCTGCAGTCATATAGATTTTAAAATGCATTGAAATGTATTTCTAAGCCTCAATATTATAAACTAATTAGGGAGAAACAGAGCCTAAATGTAGAAAATCTCAATTATGCTACATTTCAAAAACTTAAGAGAATTGCATAAATGAAGCTGCTTAGGGGCTCTGCTTCAATGAACCACAACAAAGATCTAAGTTTGAAAAGTCAGTTTCCTTGAGTGGATAAAAAGATCCTGACTATTTGGTATGCTATTAATTTGGTAAGCAAATTGGTTCCTCATAAATTGCACAAGAGTGACTACAGATTTCCAATCAGTGGGTACTGAGTCCGTGTATACAATATTTCTCCTCTCCTTAGCTCAGGATAATTCTAGAGCTAATGTTTTATTCAAACACCCACCACTACCTGGAAATATGAACTATGAAATCCCCAGGAGCACCAAGAGAAGCACTAGAAACTAGTGTTTCAATTAGGCCCTGTGCCTCTCCATGACAAATTCCTCCAAAATTGCCCCATGTTAGGGCATGGCAGAGAATCCACTTTAAATATCATTAATATTAAAATACTGCTGAGTGACTAAATCATCCTTGAAAGGCTTGGATCCCAAATGTTGACAAGGGAATTGAATTCAAGGACAAGCCTCTAGGAAAGGCAGCAAAGAGTAGCAGAAAGAGAGTCCTCTTTAAAGTTGACCTACTTGAATGCCAGCTCTGCCCTTAGCTTCCTGGTGAACACAGGAAAGATACTTCAACAGAGAGCTTTCATCTGGTGAATGAAGGAAAGACCCTGTCTTAAAGAGTGTTTGGGGGCACCCATTGGAAAAAAAAAAAAAAGGAGGTACGATGAGGGGGGGAGAATTGCCTTAAACTATCATTGCATAGTTTGCAGTTCACACTGTAGTTATTTTTAAGCATCTTCACTAAAGAACACAGGTGCCAGAAGGGGATCATGAGAGTCATTTCAAATGATGGTTTCATGTAGCAGATGAAAGTCAGTCCTGCCCAGCATCACGTTGATGGCTTTGGAATCATGTAGAGGTTCAGAACAGATTACTCCAAGATGCAGAACTCTGGCATACAAATTCGTATGTGCTGAAAACAATCATGGCCCAAACGACTCAGGAAGAACATCTGACCTTCCTCCTAATGCCTTAACAAATTCAGAAAGAGAGCATGTTCCAGGAAGGGAACGCCTACCATGAATAACTATTGTACAGTCAACCTTCTGTATCCTGTATTGTATAGCCAGCATCCTCAGACTCAACCTACCCAGACCGAATTTCTACATCTATTTATATAAAAGACTTGAGCATCTGTAGATTTTGGTGTCTATGGAGGTTTCCTGGAAACAACCAATACCCGTGGATACTGACGGTCAGCTGTATAGTATGAATTAGGTGTGAGAGTGGAACCTAGCAGAACCTGTTTGATCAAAGTCCTCTCTATGCCCCAATGTTTCTGGATGGCTCTGTAAACATTTATTTGGTGGTTTAGTAGCTAAGCCATGTCCAACTCTTGTGATCCCATGGACTATAGCCTGCCAGGTTCTTCTGTCCAAGGGATTTCCCTGGCAAGAATACTAGAGTGGGTTGCCATTTTCTTCATTTAGAGTTTTTTCCTCCTGTTAATCTATCTCATGTCATTTAAATTATTCAACCAGCCAAAAGAACTAAGAAGAAAAGAGGGAAATTTTCCTCTTCCCAACAATAGCAAGAGGACAAGAACCCAAGATTACCCTACTTGGGGCTCTTTCTGCCACTTCCTTCTTCATAGAGGGCCAAGTCCTAAGGATAAAGACTGCCTTAAGCAGCAAAGCTAAAAGGAAAGCATCTTAGTCCAAAGTCTTACATAGTCCAGCCCATCCTGCTGGACAATAATAAAACTGAGAGCTCCGTTTGTTGAGCATCTGCCAGCTTCCAGGCATTGGGCTAGATGTCTTTCCTGACCCATTCCCTTCACCCACTCACAGCAGCCCTGCTTTTACAGACAAGAACTTTGCCACTAGCATCAGTTACGTCCTCAAGGTCAGGAGCTGCTACCAGACAGACCCTCGATTCAAACTGAAGTCTGCCATTGTTATGGACCCTGCTCTTATCAAATAAGAGAGTGGAATAAGAAGTGGGGAACTGTGAAGGAAATAATTTCTGCAGGAGATGACAGCAACCCCAATGGGCTCACAGAGCCCCTGGCGCTGCCAAGCCCCAGTGCTGAGGTTACATAACTCCGGCCTGCGGGAGGCGTGACCGGTGTGCGGCAGGCACGGACCGGCAGGAGGAGGCTGCTGCTGCCTGCAAATGGTTCTCTTTTTAAAAACTCACCACGCTGCTCACTGCAGAGGAGGAAAAAAAAAAGCAATATCAAGATTTCAGAAACTGAACTGGAGATCAGCCAAGGGAAACTCAGTTTGCTGCAGAGGATTAGATAATAAAATGCTGCGTGCATTTGGGCCAGATATATGGAGAAAAGCAAGTGGAACAGGGCAGACTTCAACCCCACACACTTTCGTCAGTAATTGGACAGTGGGGCTTACAGTTATTGCAAGTCCTTGATGGGGAGTTTAAGAGAAATCTCCTGCGGGAAAAAGAAAGAAAAAAAAAAATGGTAAAAGACCCACAAATGTTTTCACCTTGGGTCTAGTTCTCTGTTTGGAAATTTTCTCCCAGTGGCAAACCTAACATGGCATGAGTACTGTTCTATAGAAAACATTTGTCTAATCGGGATTCTGTTTTTGGTCCCATCTGTTTAACAGAATTGCTCATCACCTCAAAGTTAGCTGAAATCTGTTTGTTATCAACAAATTACATAAGAGCCTGGTAAATATTTTATAAAGAGAACTGTAAATATTTCCCTCTCTGTTCAAGGAATAGGTGATATTTACCCATAGCCTGCTTGGACGCCTCCTGTAGGTGATCAAGAGGACATTTTCAGAGCTGCTGCGGCTTGTCCTGAAGGGCAGGGAAATTTCCAGCCTCCAGGACACTACTGTCTCTGCTAAGTCAAATGGTCCAATAAATCAGGAAGAGGTAGCATCAAAATATCAGCTTAACACAGCAAAAGAAAATCCAAGAGGGAAATTTTCATTGCTGTCAGAGATTATGTAGTGGGGTCATAAGAATGCAGACTTGAGTGCCAGGCAGATCTGGGTTTGAATCCTGGATCTGTCATATCCCTCTGCCTGGCCTTGGGAAAGTTACTTTATCTCTCACAGTCCCAGCTCTCCAAACAGGGTCGTTATCATCTGGTAAGCAACTTGCTTAAAGCAGCGTGGAGCACACAGTAATAATAACAGCCACACATGATACTAATACTCGCACTTGTTAAGTAATCATTCAACACATTTTACTTGCCTTCTTCCAACCTTCTCTCTTCTTTTCCACCTCCTGTCAAGTGTTTTCTGCATTAGGTAGAGAAACCATCTGACTTCTGAAGTGTCTTCCAGCTCTGAGGTTCCAGACAAGCCCACGGGACCGGGCTAGTTACTGGTCTTGTCATAGCAAGAGTGCATGACAGAAGTGTTTCCTGGGAATGACAGCCTGAAAGAGGGATCCCCCCGTTGTGTATTTTCACCAGGTACTATAGGGTCATTCTGCTTTTAATGCATGAATGGATGACTGCATGGATGGAAAAAACATCCAATCTAGGACCTTGACTTTCAGTGGAGAGCTGTGTGGCTTGAATTTAGCCCTTTGTGAATCTGGATTTGTGTATCAGCCTTGAAAAGAAAGCAGTGAGAGAGTAAATCCAAAAGAGGCAGGGGACACACCAACAGAGAAGGTGGGCCCACATTTTCAACTACTCAGGTCTTCTCTGCCTGGACAAGGAACTAAACCCACAATCCTTGAAAATCAGCAATACCTGGCTTCTCACCACTGAGCACCATCAGCACATAGTTCTCCTTACCACTCCCAGGCCTATGCTCTGCAAATCTGTTTGCCAAGGATGCCTTGGCAATTGTGACCCTTTTTAGCACCTATTTAAAACTGTTCTGCTGGGCTCTTTGGGTTCCCTGCAGTTTGGAGTGAGCTGAGAGGGGCCTGCATTTCTATTAAATGTTCCAGGTACAGAACAATCCTGAGAGGCCTCAGTCAAGGCCATGAGACTTCAGAACACCTACTCTCCATTCTCTGCCCACATAGAGGCTCAAAACTCCACACAGCCTTGCACCTGAAAACGGATATGACAGAGCATCTCACGTCCCACAGCCTGACCCATCCACATGATAGTGAAGGCTCCTTGAGGGCAGACACAAGAGAATACAGCTCCCTCCTTCTCTCAACTCCGTTTCCCCCCCATAGAAGGTCTGGCTGATTAATGTTCTGCTAGGGGCTTCCTTTGTGGCTCAGCTGGGAAAGGGGCCACCTGCAATGTGGGAGACCTGGGTTTGATCCCCTGGTTGGGAAGATCCCCTGGAGAAGAAAAAGGCTACCCACTCCAATATTCTGACCTGGAGAATTCCATGGACTGTATAGTCCATGGGGTCACAAAGAGTCGGACATGACTGAGTGACTTTCACACACACACACACACACACACACACACAAGGGTGGATTCTTTCACTCTGAGTCAAGAACCCCCAACCCTGAGGGCCTAAGAGGGAGTGAGGGGTGAGATCCAAGGCTGAGGGACTTTGGATGCTCTTCCCTAATTTGAAGATGCATGTGCTTGTGCAGGTGGAGGTCTACTGGCCAGAGCAGAGGCGAATGGGGTCAGACCATCTGGCCCCCAAGTATTATGGTACATGCCCAGAGTCAGGAAACCTGTACTGTAGTCATAAGATAATCCTCCAGAGAATGCCCTGTGTTAAAAGACACAAAGTTCCTTTCCCAGGGGTGAAACTCTGGACAAGCCCATCCCAGAGGCCAACAATGACTGGCCTCTAATGGCCTAGGGGACCATGGAAAGGTTGTGGATTCAGATCCATCCTCTGCTCCAATACTAAAGTGCACAGTGGGACACAAGACGCTTGAACACAATTTATTCATTGTCTTCATCTTCTTAGGACAGAAATAACTTCTGATATACAGACAATTAGCACAGAACTGTCTCTCAGTAGTCATTAACAACCTTGAGGCCTTGAGGACTTGCAAGGCTTCATACAAGTAACTATTTAACAGGCAGTTGGAAGAACACCCCAAAGTCCTTGTTTCCACTGTTATTATTTCCAACTTTAAATTTTCTTTACATTTTTTTCTAAAAGATTCTCCCTGGGCTTGATGTTCTGAGTAGATTTCCATGCTTTGGAAAGACCTGAGTTGTATCTAATAACTACCAGATGGCTGTCAATTACCTCCACTACCTTTTCCACCTCTAACCTCATCTTTACCATGGAGTTTCCAGCAAACAATTTATTAGAATGAACCTTCCTACAATGGGCCTTTCCAAAGGAAGCAGGCAGCCTGACCTCATGTAGTAAAAGCTGTTTTCCATAGCTCATCCCTCTGAAATTTCTACATCTCTCAGGAACTTGAGCTAAGCCGTTGGGGCCATGATCAAACAAGGCCACGTTTGTCTACTCCCCACACTATCATTTACCACTGGGTTACACTCCCACAAATCAAATCTCCTGGGAAGGTTTTCAAAGAAGATCTTTATTTGAAAATCAAGTTGTTCCCTCCCTGCTTTGCTCAGCCCATGGGAGCCAGAAGATTTTTATTTTCAGGTGAGAGGTAGGACAGATAATAGACTATATTCTTCCAAATTTTAGAGGCAGTATTCATCCTTTGCCAAAAGTATGGGCTCCAATTGCCAATCTGCTCCATTTCCAGGACACACATTGAACTCCGCAAAATCACTAGTTAAATCCTGTGGAATTATAATCCTTCCTACTGGCTCTGGGCCTGCCTATTTTCAATGAAGTCAGCATGCCCCAAATGCTGACTCTCCATGAAAGTTTTGCTATACGAATATAGGGAAAATAGAAGGGAGAAATAGCCTTGCCTTGGAATTCAGATACCTGGATGTTAGTATCAGTTTTGACATTAATTGTTCAGTGGACTTTTATTCACATGAACCTATTTCTTCAGTTCTTTTTTATGGCTGCACCATGCAGCATTTGCTGTTGTTCAGTCAACAAGTCATCTCTGACTCTTTGCATCCCCAAGAACTGCAACATATCAGGCCTCCCTGTCCTTCACCATCTCCCAGAGTTTGCCCAAGTTCATGTCCTTTGAATCGATGATGCCATCCAACCATCTCATCCTCTGTTGCCCTATTCTCCTGCTTTCAATCTTTCCCAGCATCAGGGTTTTTTCTTGGAAAAGACCATGAAGCATGTGGGAATCTTAATTCCCTGACCAGGGATCAACCCATGCTCCCTACATTGGAAGGCATAGTCTTAACCACTGGCCTGCCAGGGAAATCTCTCCTCAATTCTGTAATGAAGGTTTGGGAATGAATTTTCAGTGTCCCTTCCAGTCCCAAACTACATTAAGTTAGCCCACATAGTCATCTTTCTCTGGGATCCAAAAGTTTCTGCCTACTCATAAGTAAGAACTTAAGCCCTGGGTCTGAGGCAAGGGGAGGCAGCTAGTACAATGGAAGCTCAAGACTTAGGAAGGCAGAGAATAGAAGCTGGATATTCAGGACATTGTTTGCCAAAACATATCCTAGGAAATGGGCTTCCCAGATGGTTCAGTGGCAAAGAATCAGTCTGCCAATGCAAGAGATGCAGGAGACATGGGTTCAGTCCCAGGGACGGGAAGATCCTCTGGAGGAGGAAATGGCACCCCTCTCCAGTATCCTTGCCTGGAAAAATACCATGGACAGAGGAGTCTGACAGTTTCCAGTCCATGGGATCACCAAGAGTCGGACACAATGAGCCACTGAGTGCACACACACATACACATATTCCAGGAAACACCATTTCCCTGGAAGAAAGAAGTGTGGCTGTCTGTAAAAGATGCTCTATAGTCAAATAGATTTGGAAAATATTGTTAACAAATGGCCAAATGGCTTTCTTTACTGCAGGTCTTCTCACAGCAATTAATATGCTGACATGAACTGTAGACCTCCCGATAGTGAGTACAGCATGTGTGCTCTCAGAGCTATATTTTGAAGAAACCACTTTGGGAAATGTTCATCTCAGAGAAGCCACAACCACCAATAGAGCTGGTAGCAAACAGGGCAAGACACCCCTGGTGACAACACCTAGGGAAACTTAGACTGGCATTGTAAATGAAATAGTAATGGCTATGGGTTCCTTCTGCAGTAAAGACTTGAATATATAGGAACCCAGTTCTTAAACTCAGTGTTTATTAAGTGCTTCCTATGGATTTTAGGCCTGTGTAGGGAAGAAGAGAGTATTTATAGGTGAGTGTGTATGTGTGTTTGCGTGTGCAAATTGAGCAGGGGCAGAGAGCAGAGGAAGTATGGTAAAAGAGAAAAACCTGAATGAAGGCCATGACAATGTAAGAACGTGTATCAACAAGAGATGACACAGACAGGAAAAGCTTTATGGAGAGTCAAGGCTCACAGTGTTCTACTAGAAATTCAATTAGTGTAGATAAGATGATAACCAGACACAACTGACACATAAGGTTTATCTCCAAGAGTTAAGAGCTGACGAATATTTCTTAGCACCAATCGTTAGAACAGAACAATTGGATGTGCTATCATAAAGTCTCTAGCTATCTATGTCTCTAGCCAGTTACAGTGGCTGGCCATTCCTCACTACCACTTTAATATAAAATTCTTCCTGTTCTCCTCCTACTCTATGCTATCACTCCCACTCCCTGTCCTCTGATTTTCCTTGATTCATGTAAATTAATAACCATTTCATGTCCCAATTTGTGGCCAGTCTCTTAAGAGGTCCTAAAGAAAACTATCTCATTTATTCCATCACCCTTTTCCATTGTGGATTTCCATATTTCATGTGAGCTCACTGTTCATAACATGCTCACAAGTAGTGTGCTCACGAACATTCACCCCACTGAGAGCTGAGTTGAGACTGCCAACACTTACTGGGAAAAGGATCTTGTTGACCATCCACCTTCTCCATACCCATCATGCCAAAGAGCCCCACATGGTCTCTTTGCATTGTATTTACCAGGGTATGTGAGCACTGAGACCGTAACATGGAAAATTTCAATAAGACAAAAGATAAATGTTTTGGTTGTTGACATAAGAAGAAACTTAGATGAAAGTTTAACTGCCTGACAAGGGCAACGGTATCCTTATTTTTCCTAACTGAGACTCTGTCAATTCCAATAGGAGGAAATGAGATCTAGACTGCTATAGCAGGAATACTTGGAAGGAGCACAATAGAAGGAATATGTGTGTGGAGCACTTTATATTTCCAAGTGTGGTTGCATGCATTCAAAACCCATGATAAACTTGTTTGAGTTTCAGTAAGTTCTGGGAGTTGGTGATGGACAGGGACGCCTGGCATGCTGTAGTCCATGGGGTCGCAGAGAGTCGGACATGACTGAGCAACTGAACTGAACAGTGCTAATTTCCTAAGTCAGGAAACTGAGCCAGAGAGAGACGAATGGGCTGCCAGTCAGACCTAGAATGAGCATGCTGCTACTTACAGGGTGGAAAGTAGATCTCACAAGCTAGGAGCTAGGTATTATGCCAAGTGCTCCCTCAAGGTAGACTCCAAAGTTAGAGACAGTAACAGAGCTAGAAGCAGACTGTGGCTACAGACCGGATCACTTCCTGGAGACCACTTAAGAAAGGAGAGAAAATCTGAGCCTACTGTAAAAATCCACTTGTAACTCTCTGAACTCCCTCTAAGGAAATTCCTTTCCATGTGTATGCATTGAGCATCCTCTGTGTCAGGGCTCCAAACGTGCGTAAGAGCTACCCCTGTCCCAAAGAACTCATCATCCGGTACAGAAAGCATTCACACAAAGGGAAATTCACGAGGGTTAGAAAAGTGTTCTCTCTCAGTCATGTCCGACTCTTTGCGACCCCATGGACTGTAGCCCACCAGGCTCCTCTATCCATGGGATTCTCCAGGCAAGAATACTGGAGTGGATTGCCATTCCCTTCTCCAGGGGATCTTTCCAACCCAGGGATTGAACCTGTGCCTCCTGCCTTGCAGGCAGATTCTTTACCACTGAACCAGCAGGGAAGTGCCCCTAGTGTTAGGAGGGCTGTGCAAAATGTCTCAGGAGAAGCTGCACTCTGCTGTGCTTGAGGACATCTGGAAATGGGTTCTAGGATAGCTGCTGACTGCACTCAGAAGTCAGCCAGCCAGAGGGGACTGAAGCTGTCCTCCTTCAGGGAGACATCCCACCTTTGCCCTCCCTGTCAATCATTTCCGGAGCCTCTGTGCTAAACCTACAGAAAGGTATGACTGCCTCTTTCTTTCTATTAAACCTGTCACTGGAGTTTCTAGTACTTTGTCAAAATATAATGCACACATGAGAAGCCTGAGTAGGATGATAAATTGAGAAAGCTGAGTTCTGTGTGCTTGGAAAATAAAATCCAAAATGAAAATACCTTGAACATTGATGGGAAGTTTCATACTTCATTTTTATCTTTCTCTCAAAGCACACTTCACACTTCACTGAACTAGTTCATAGGGCTGGCTGAAAATCTTCCATTTTATGTGGTTTTGCTGGGTGTTGTCGTTTACCCCAGATGCTCCCACCCCTCAATATAAAACTTCATTTCTCATCCCATTTTAGACAAGAGCTCTCACTGCTGAAACCCAGACATGAAGAATTAAAGAGGAAAAAAGGCTATTTCCTCCAACTTTGGTTCTCCCCTTCTCTTCCGTCTCCTTCCCTCTGCCTTTCTCAGTGCTTCTCTTCCTATCTCTCTGTCTGTCTGTCTTCCTTTTCTTGTTTTTCTCCCATTTTTGTCCTCTTATCTCCAACTCCCTTGTCTCTTTCTCCTCATCCTCCCTTTAAATACATGATACTGTAATGAAAAAGAATGCTCTCCCTAAGTCAGCTTTTGAAGTCAAATTGATTCCTATCTTCTTTCCATACTTACACACACACTTGCATACAAAATACACATTTGCATGAACATGGCACCACATTCTCTGCATATTATCTATTTGTTCTCTTTTCCTTCCTCTTTGCCATCCCAAATCCTTCGGTCCTTTCAAGCTCATATCCAGCCTCTGCAGGCAAGCCTCTCCAATCCTTCCACATCACAGAGACTTCTCTGTCTTTAGAGTCCTGATAGCATTTATTTCTGCACCATCTATCATAGCATGAAATGAACCTTTGTGTAGAATCCTTCTTTCATAATGCTTTTACTCCAGAGAAGATGGTACTTGTCCAGAGCTCAGATGTCTCCTGTACTTCCATCCCCTGCTCAATGATCTGGAGTGGTTCCCTGGGGCCTATAGGCGTGTTTCTCTAACTCTTCCATAGAGCATAAGATAGTGAAACAGAATGCACTCATTCTCTTCGTAACTCTGGGGTGGAACCCAACTTCCCCGTCTCACAAAATGTCTTTTCACAGCTCAGCTTTAAAGTACAAGCAAATTTAATATTATAACTTACAGTAAAACTTTCTGTATATCTATAGAGACAAACTCAAATGCATGAGGTATGAAAATGTGGGAATATTTGAGATAATAAGTCAAAAGCTTAATCCTTTCACAGAAGGGCAGCAGTGAGGAGAGGAAGCCATGGTACAGAGACCACAGTGGGCCAAGAGTGGCCACATTAGTGCCCAAAATAATATTGTTCTGGGGCCTTCTAGCACTTTCAGGATACAGGCCAAACTCTCTAGCATGATATTCAGCACCATCTGTGACCTGGTCCCTCTCTGCTCCTCCAATCTCATCTTTCATGTTGCATCTCTTGGGCCTCATGCCACTCCACTCTAGCCATAGGAAGTGCATGCGATGTCTTGCATAACCCTGGCATTCACACTTCATGATGTCCTTTCCGTGAACGTCTTCTCCTATCAACCCCCCATACACGATGCTCCTCTCCGAGCCACGTGGTGAGCACTTAACTTCAGGAAGGTATCTTGTGTTTACGATGTGCCAAGCATTCACCCTTCAGTGTTTCTCCACCTTCTATGCCAATGCCTCTCCCATTACGTCACACACTTGTTAAAAAAGAATTGTTCGAGCCCCTCACCTGATAAGGAGCAGGCGGGGCACAAAGCTGATGCATTGCAGTAATAATGACTTGTAGGTTTTGGTAAAATTGATTGGTATGCAAAAATATGTGCAAATAAGAAGTCAGCTTTTCATGGAATCAGAGCTTTCCCCATAGAACTGGAAAGGCCTTTGATGTTTAAAAATAAACAAACAAAAACCTTTGTTGGGGGGAGGGAAATACAGAGGTTCACTATGTGACCATTCATCCAAGATGCGTAATGCAAATTAGAGCAAGGGGTGCTCGTCCTGGGAGACAGACCAAAGGAGAGCAGACCCCCCTGCTGACTGTCTCAGACAGCCGGGCAACTGGCTTTTGCTCTCTCCCTCTCTCCTTAGCTCCTCTCCCACTGAATACTAGAGAGAGAACCGAGAACAAAGCACGTGGTCCCAGGTACTCAGGAGCTTCCAGGTGAGCTGAGTCATACACATATAAATACTTTTTCTTATTGGGCTATAGTTGATTTTCAGGGGCTTCCCTGGTGGCTCAGATGGTAAAGAATCTGCCTGTAATCTGGGAGACTGGGATTCGATCCCTGGGTCAGGAAGATTCCCTGGAGAAGGGAATGGCTACCCACTCCAGTATTCTTGCCTGGAGAATTTCATGGACAGAGGAGCCTGGCAGGCTACAGTCCATGGGGTTGCAAAGAGTCAGACATGACTGAATGACTAACACACACACACAGTTGCTTTAAATGTTGTGTTGTTTTCTGCGGTATAATGAAGTAAATCAGCTATATGCATACATATATCCCCTCCTTTTTGGACATATGTATTTTAAAGCTGTGTAAGAGCTTTCCAAGGGCTACATAGAGTGACCCCAAGAGCTATAGTTTCTGAGGGAAGAAAAGAGTCCGGTGCTGGGGTGGGTAGTGAAATCACCCTGGACAAAGGGCAGAATACTTCAGAGATGGGAGCTGGTCTCAGAATTTTTTCAGGCTATTTTTTAATGTTTGTATATTCTGATGTTCAAAACACACAGCCTGATTTCCACTAAGTGAAAGTGAAAGTCTCTCAGATGCATCTGACTCTGCAACCCCGTGGACTATACAGTCCATGGAATTCTCCAGGCCAGAATACTAGAGCAAGTAGATGTTCACTTCTGCAGGGCTTCCCTGGTAGCTAAGCTGGTAAAGAATGAGCCTGCAATGCAGGAGACCCCAGTTCAATTCCTGGGTTGGGACAATACACTGGTGAAAGGATAGGCTACCCACTGCAGTGTTCTTAGGCTTCCCTGGTGTGGCTCAGCCAATTTCCTGTTTAAATGCCATGGATTGCAGTGGGATGGTCCTTTAGGACTGCTGGCCTTAACGGATGGGATTTCCATGAGGGGCCACTATCTTAATCTCTACCCCCCACAATCGCACTCACCAAAGATGAAAAGGACTAGCATTTCTTGAGTATCCACCTAGTCCAGGCACACATTTAGCATATAAGCACATGTTTACAATGAGTTCTCCCAAAACCCTATGACACGTGCTCATTTTATAATTGAAGAACCTCTGGGAAAACCTAGGTAAGCAGCTAGCCCAAGGTCATACAGCAGTTTAGAGGTATATCTAACTTTAAACATAGATTTTTTTAAAATTTCAAAGCATGTGTTCCTTCTACAACATCAGGAGCATCATGTCCACCTCTTTGCGATCCCATGGATTGTAACCCACCAGGCTCCTCTGTCCACAGAATTCTCCAGGCAATATTGGAATGGGTAGCCATTCTCTTCTCCAAGGTATCTTCGAGACCCAGGTATCAAACCCAGGTCTCCTGCATTACAGGCAGATTTTTTCTTTTTTACCATCTGAGCCACCAGGAAAGCCCAGAACTACATTGGTATAACATTATTCTATGCTTTATTTTATTAAGATCCAAGTGTCATTGAGCTTATAACTCTATATAACTGCTGCCCAAAATATATATTGTATTAAAGACCCACATACCTCAAACTCTCTAAATCTAAAAAACATTTCCATCAACTTCCTCTGGGCTAAAGCTTTCCACAGTTACATCACTGATGAACTCTACAACAGGTAAAACATGACTTATCCAGCAGTATTTCTCATGATTCCTCCAAATCTTTTTTTTTTTTTTTTTAACTCAATGCTATCCCTGAACTCCTGTCTACCTTTCTGGGTAAAAAAATGCGGCAGAAGCACATGCTTTAAGGTTGCTCAATCGCTCAGTCGTGTCCAACTCTTTGCAACCCCATGAACTGTAGCCCGCCAGGCTCCTCTCCATAGGATTTTCCAGGCAAGAATGCTGGAGTGGGTCACCATTTCCTTTTGAGGTTAGACATAATTAGATGTTAACCATGAAAAGTATGTCTTAAAATCCCCATGTTGCTAATGATTTTCTTTTGGATTTTAAAGCCAGCTAATTAAAGAGCTGAAAGCAATGCAATATTGCACAAGTCAAACTTTATATGACATTTAGTCCTTGGTTTTGGCCTCTCGCTTATATTGATCGCTTTATGCATGAAGGAATTAGCTGGAGTTAAACAAACTTTTGAAGCACGTAAATATTCACTGCAGTTCTGCCTTGACTCCAGAGTGCTCCCAGATATGTACAGCACTTCCTGACCTGTCCCTTGGCACAGCGCTGAACAAAAGCAGTTATTGAACAGGGAGCTCTGAAGCTCATTATGTGATTCTCCTTGGCAAGACAGCCTCAGGACCTTCTACTTGGTCCTAATGCCCTAGACAGCATATTAAAAAGCAGAGACATTAATTTACCAACAAAGGTCCATCTAGTCAAAGCTATGGTTTTTCCAGTAGTCATGTATGGATGAGACTTGGACGATAGTGAGAGTTGTACTATAAAGCAAGCTGAACACTGAAGAATTGATGCGTTTGAATTGTGTTGTTGGAGAAGACTCTTGAGAGTCCCTTGGACTACAAGGAGATCCAACCAGTCCATCCTGAAGGAAATCAGTCCTGAATATTCATTGGAAGGACTGAAGCTGAAGCTGAAACTCCAATACTTTGGCCACCTGATGTGAAGAGTTGATCATTGGGACAAGATTGATGCTGGGAAAGTTTGAAGGTGGGAGAAGAAGGGGATGACAGGATGAGATGGTTGGATGGCATCACTGACTCAGTGGACGTGAGTTTGAGTAGGCTCCAGGAGTGGGTGATGGACAGGGAAGCCTGGCATGCTGCGCTCTGTGGGGCTGCAAAGAGTCAGACATGGCTGATTGACTAAACTGAACTGAACTGAACTGAACACCCTTCTCATGGATAATGGGTCTAAAGGAACTTACATGCAGGGTCCTCATTGGTCTAAGCTGGGCTCTCATGGGATGGTGGGATTAAACCAGGATGCAGATGAAACTGCTAGAGCAAGGTGGGATGTGGAACAGGACACAGGTGACATGACCACTATGAAGTGTAATGGAGACTCACAGAGGTGTTATGAAGAGTCTAATCAAGGGGGAAATTTAAGTAGGGCTAGCAGCAGATGACTGCATCCCAATAACAGGCCCTGGGATACAATGGCCATGGAAGGAATTATGAATGGGCAGCAAGCCAAAGGGGGAGTAGAAGGACAGAAGTACCAACAAGAGAACAAAAGCATAGAGGATGAGGCAAGATGGAGTTACAGGAGAGACGGAACCCAGTTGCCAGATTGAAGGTACGAGTTATTAATAGAATAGCCTAGGCACTGAGAGTCGCTTGATGTTGAGCTACAGATTTTACAAAGCGTATCTATAAGTATCTATGCTTTTCATTTATTTTATTTAAAATCTTCATACTACGTTCTATGCTTCAATTACCATTTAAAATCCTCACAAACATTTATTTAAAGCTGTAACAACTCTTCAAGACAGATACTAGTATTATGTCTATTTTATTAGTTAGGAAACAGGCACAGAGAAGTGAAGAAACTTGCTCAAGATCACAAAGTTAGAAATTACTATTTTAAATGTTACCTAGACATGGTGAGCCTTTTCAAATTGCAAACAAGTGTTCATTTCAGGTCCACAAAATTATGTATCTGATACATTGTTCATTGTTGTCTACAATCTATTGCTCTGTTTATTTTTTCTTCAGAATGACTATTTTTCTTGGGTTGAATACTTTCTGATCCACATATTTATTATCTCTTTATTCATGTCTTTATTTTGTCCTTTTCTCTACACTTGAAGAAATTTTTTTCAAATTTACCTTTGATTTCATTTTTTATAATTTTCACTTCTCCATTTTCCTTCTATTGCAGATTTTTATTTCAATATTGCATTTTTATTTTCTCAAATTCTTTTATTTCAACCAGTTCCATTTTTATATTTACCTTCATGGTCTCTCCTTATGATTTCCCTGTCCTTAGATTGAGAAAAGGCCATCTTACATTTTATTAAATGCATCTAAGTAAGGGTTTCTTAAATTGTCTTCTACTTTCTGGAGTAAAATTTGTTTTCTAAAGTATCTTATTTTGAGTATTATAGATTCTTCTGCTTTCTTGTGAGATTTAGAGAAACAGTAAATGAAATATCCTTCCAGCCACCATCCGCCATATACACACACACACTCATGCATTGCACATAGTATACTTGGGTTTCATCACTCAGATATACATCTGAAGTAAATATTTATGTGTATAACATTGAGTCAAAATTCTGAGACCTAACACAATTCAGAGTAGCTCTGGTTGGTCTAGTATAAGACATTCTGTTCCTGGTGTCAGGTTTTCCTGGCAGTCCACAAAATCAGAACAGGCTGTAGCTCTTCTTTGAATCAGTATAGTACTCAAACAGCTTTTTATTGCACAATATATTATACAAAAGAAATTCTAGGGGAAAGAGAAATATATTACACACACACACACAAAAGAAAACGTGGCCCAGGGAAAAGTAAGCATCTGATAGATATGGTGTGCCTTGTGGCAAAAGACTTTAAAATTCCTTCTGATGTATTTCATACTTGGAAAAACAAATAAACAAAGCCACAATCCATCAGACCAATGATTAGGCCTTGATCCTAATGATTAGGTTGATCCTGTTACTGTAGCAGATGGTACCACAGTCAATATCAGAGCTGTCCTCAACAGTGAAAGAATTCATGCTGGCTAGTTCATCACATAAATATCTGTTCCATTTCTTTTTTTGGGCAATCAGGCATAGAAGATGTTTAGATTTTGACAATGAATTGTTGAATGATATGTATAAAAAGATATCTTAGTATCAAGCCAGGGTGTTGGTCAGGTAGTGACCTGGTAACAGAAGGAAATATCTAGGAAGAGGACTTCATTGATCATATTGTGAACAATATTCTCTATGCTACCCTTGTCCTACTGGAATAGAAGCTTTAATGGTATAGAAATTCTTGGAGTGACATCTCTAAAACAAAAACCAATTTGGATAAAAAAATGAAAAAAATTTTTTAAAAAGGTCCAGATGGCTTTTGTTATGTTCGCCATTGTAAATGAGGATGCTGTCCATAGCAGCCAGAGTGCATCTGTTCGCCATTTTATTCAATTACTTAATTAGAATAATGTTCTCTCCTTATCTGTCACTGTTTTAATAAAACAGAATATCAAAGTAAAATTGTTATTCAGTATTCTCTAAGCAGAGTTTAAATGCATAGGAGGACAGCATCAATCAATAGTTCACTGAATCTCAAATACACATCTCTCTCTTTCCGTCTGTGGAGTTAATTCTCCCATCAGATGTGCAAAGCTTCTGTTTGAGCAGAGGAAGATTTGGGACCAGTCAAACAGCTAATGTTATCCCCTCCAGCAGATCTATCACCATGTTGTTGAGGAGAGAAAGTTGGCAGCAAGGAACAGCATGATTAATCACATTGCTGTTCCTTTAACTCAGATAAATCCATCTCATATGCTTTGTAAGAGTTGTCCACTTGGTAAAATAGGATATAAATGAGCAAGCTTTGGAATGGAAATCCCCTGGTAAGATGGCACATATCCAGAAAAACACTGTCTACTTCTTTGCAGCTACCACACTTTTCAGAAAGCATTCTGCATCTCCATGTTTAAATGTATTTATAAGGTTCTTGTGAGAAAGAGTCTGTCCTCTTTAAAAGTTAAAAACAATTCTTTGGCAGAAGAGCAAGAGTGATAAAATAGCAGGAGCCCTCTGAATGCAAGGGGTTTCCTTGGTAGCTCAGATGGTAAAGAATCTACCTGCAATGAGGGAGACCCCGGTTTGATTCCTGGGTCAGGAAGATCCCCTGGAGAACAGAATAGCAACTTATTCCAGTGCCCTTGTATGGAAAATTCCATGGACAGAGAAGCATGGCAGTCTAGGGTCCATGGGGTCACAAAGAGTCGAACACAACTAAGCAACTTTCACTTTCTGAATGCAAAAAAAAAAAAAAATTGCTACATCTTCCCTGGGTTGTGTGTGGGCTATGAGCTCAGGACCTATAGATTGTAGACCTATAGATTCTTAGCCCTGAAGGAGACCCCAAAGACCATCTAGCCCACATGCAAACACCCTGGGATGCTTTTTTAGAATACTGATACTTTAACCCCACCTCATACTATTAAATCCAAACCTTTCAGGAAGAAACTAGATATTGGTATTCTTTAGATGCTCCCCAGAGATTCTAATGGGTAACCAGGATTGAGAACCACTGGCCTCTGGCCAAATGAGGCAAAGAGGAATCAGAGGGAATCAAGATCATCCTGTTGGAGAAACACCATCATAGGGGATGCAGATAGCATGTAAGTGTGGTGGAAATCTCTCCCTATCCAAGCTGTATGCAAGCTACACACATTAAAAAGGAATAATGATGACACAGTTGAAAGCAACAACAACAAAAGGCCACTTCACTGTTATTTAGAAGTGCATAGAGGGCGATTTAAAGTCTCTTTCTTTCAGTTAGAAGCTGTTGATGAGAAAGTTGGTCCCAAAGCAGCATAAAAATGTGTGTGTGCCTTTGAAAGAAGTGAAAGTTGTAATTTAGTAAAAGTCAAAACAAAACCAAACAAAAACATTCAATGTCACCTAGATTATTTTAATTCTTAACCCTTTATCTGATTTGTATATTTCCTTTATATTATAACCGTTTGAAATTAGTAAGTAGTTAATTCTAAGATTTCAAGAGGATATTTCTTTTGGTGGAGAAAGCCTGAGTGGGTATTAGGGAAGCTGGGGGATGGTGAGCATTGGGATTTCAGGACCATAGTGTGGAAAAGGAAGCAATGTTAAGAATTCATTGATTTTTTCTTTTACTAAATTCAAGAGAAAAAGGCCATGGGGTCAGGGCTGAAATTTTGTTTTGTGCCCATGAGCATACATTTCACAAATGATCTTTCTCCTACATCAAATGCAAGTCCTTTAATTGCCCTTGTAAAAGTTCACAACTACAGCCGAGAGAACTCCAGAAGCTGAGCAGAAAGGGATCAAGGGTGCCCATGAATCCAAGTGGCCCAGAAATTCAAGCTCCAAGTCTTAGACTTCCTCCAAACCTTCTGACCTGGGCTGCTGCCACCTGTAAACTCCTACCTTCAGTTCAGTTCAGCTCAGTTGCTCAGTCATGTCCGCTTCTTTGTGGCCCCATGAACTGAAGCATGCCAGGCCTCCCTGTCTGTCACCAACTCCCAGAGTTTACTCAAACTCATGTCCACCGAGTCAGTAATACCATCCAACCATCTCATCCTCTGTCGTTCCCTTCTCCTCCTGCCTCCAATCTTTCCCAGCAGCAGGGTCTTTTCAAACGAGTTGGTTCTTCACATCAGGTGGCCAAAGTATTGGAGTTTCAGCTTCAGCTTCAGTTCTTCCAATGAATATTCAGGACTGATTTCCTTTAGGATGGACTGGTTGGATCTCCTTGCAGTCCAAGGGACTCTCAAGAGTATTCTCCAACACTACAGCTCAAAAGCATCAATTCTTCAGTGCTCAGCTTCTTTATCCAACTCTCACATCCATACATGACTACTGGAAAAACCATAGCCTTGACTAGATGGACCTTTGTTGGCAAGGTAATGTCCCTGCTTTTTAATGTGCTATCTAGGTTGGTCATAGCTTTTCTTCCAAGGAGCAAGCATCTTTTAATTTCATGGCTGCAGTCACCATCTGCAGTGATTTTAGAGCCAAAAAAAAAATAAAGTCTCTTACTATTTCAACTGTTTCCCCATCTATTTGCCATGAAACGATGAGACCAGATGCCATGATCTTAGTTTTCTGAATGTTGAGCTTTAAGCAAACTTTTTCACTCTCCTTTTTCACTTTCATCAAGAGGTTCTTGAGTTCTTCTTTGCTTTCTGCCATAAGGGTGGTGTCATCTGTATATCTAAGGTTGTTGATGTTTCTCCCAGCAATCTTGATTCCACCTTGTGCTTCATCCAGCCTGACATTTCGTACAATGTACTATGCATATAAGTTAAATAAGCAGGGTGGCAATATACAACCTTGATGTACTCCTTTCCTGATTTGGAACCAGTCTGTGGTTCCATGTCCAGTTCTAACTGTTGCTTCTTGACCCGCATACAGATTTCTCAGGAGGCAAGCCAGGTGGTCTGGTATTTCTATCTCTTTTAGGAATTTTCCACAGTTTGTTGTGATCCACACAGTCAAAGGCTTTGGTGTAGTCAATAAAGCAGAAGTAGATATTTTTCTGGAACTCTCTTGCTTTTCCAATGATCCAACAGATGTTGGCAATTTGATCTCTGGTTCCTCTGCCTTTTCTAAATCCAGGCAGAACATCTGGAAGTTCACGGTTCACATACTGTTGAAGCCTGGTGGAGAATTTTGAGCATTACTTTGTTAGCGTGTGCTGCTGCTGCTGCTGCTGCTGCTGCTAAGTCGCTTCAGTCGTGTCCAATGCTGTGTGACCCCAGAGACGGCAGCCCACTAGGCTCCTCTGTCCCTGGGATTCTCCAGGCAAGAACACTGGAGTGGGTTGCCATTTCCTTCTCCAGTGCATGAAAGTGAAAAGTGAAAGTCAAATTGCTCAGTTGTATCCAGTTGTATCTGACTCTTAGTGACCCCATGGACTGCGGTCTACCAGGCTCCTCTGTCCATGGGATTTTCCAGGCAAGAGTACTGGAGTGGGGTGCCATGTTAGCGTGTGAGGTGAGTGCCAATGTGCGGTAGTTTGAACACTCTTTGGCATTGCCTTTCTTTGGGATTGGAATTAAAACTGACCTTTTCCAGCCCTGTGGCCACTGCTGAGTGTTCCAGATTTGCTGGCATATTGACTGAAACACTTTCACAGCATCATCTTTTAGGATTTGAAATAACTCAACTGGAAACTCCTACCTACTGGGCTCCAAGGAGGGGACTCTGCCATCTGTTCATCTGTACAATATGGGACCAACGACAATCTGTATTTCAGTTTGACCACTTAGTCTTCTGTGTAGGTTTACCTGCATTTGGTTGTACAAAATCTAATTGGGCTTTATTTGATTTTGATGAATAACTGATTTGTGGTTTCATCTTAGAACTAATGATGCCAGACAGTTCCCAAAGAATCTGCCTTCTATGATTCACAGTCAACTTCATGGGGATTTAGCCCAGACATAAATGTTATAAATCCGAGATTGATCTGAGAAAGACGACATCAGTCATGTTTCTATCTGATACTTGACATAGACGTGTTTCTATTGAGGACAGTAATGTATCCACTGTGACAGTGAAAATTATTTTGCTTCAGGCATGGCTCAAACTCGGCTGATATCCCTTCTCCTTGGTGACTCACATAAGACAGTTCAAAGGCCCTAAGCAGAGCAGGATCTGTCATGACCAATGTACCTCTAACCAGAACTGTTCAGGTCACAACCCTTGGCTCACAGAACAAGTGCTAGGCCAGGTCTTAGGCAGAACTGGTGACTCACTGAAGCGGCATTGGCTCCTGACCCAGAGGCTGGACTCCCCTGGCTGGCCAGCTAACCTTGAGAGGGTTTGTCATTGAAGGCACTGCCAGTACAGGTGATAGATACTGACCGATCAGAACCACAACCTCCTGCCTTTGGATTAGCAACTCCAGAGAGGATTGGCCAGACAGAAGCAAACTAAGCATGAAGCACTCCCATACAAAGAAGTTTAGATTCCACAATAGAGAGAACTTTTGGGTCTCAGAGCTCCCCTGGTCCCTAAATAGCCTCCCAGCCCCAGAACTACTCTACCAGCATCCCACTCTAAACCACCTTTTTCCTACACAACCTAAGAAAACCTTTATTCCATGTAATTGTAGGTCTCGAGCAATGGAACGAAATCTGGACTTTGAATTGTGCAAAACCAGGATTAGAGTTTTAGTTCTGTCACTTACAAGGTAAGTATCCTCCATCCACTTGTTTAATTTTTTAAATGTGATTTCCTAACTTGTAAAAGAGAAGAAATGTCAATTACCTGGTCCCAATGTTAAAATGTTAATATGAAAAATATTTTTCTATGAAACTTAGAGCAATGTCTTGCACATGATGAGTCAATAAAGGTTAGATATTGTTTTATTGTGATGATTAAATAAGAATTAAGAGACAGTTTCAGGCACACAGTAGATACTAATAAATAGTAATTATTAAAATGGTCTCTACAACTAGAAGACAAACTTTAAAGCAACATTTTTATCATTAGCAAGTAATTATTTGTTACTCACATTTTCTCCTTATCAAGTGGAAGGAAGGGAGGTGGGTTGCTAAGAAGCCTATAGCCCAGAATTCTGCTGGCAGGTATGGTGAAACATCCCCTCCTAGGAAAGAGGCCAATATGCACTGCCTTGTCCTCTCCTTGAGAATTCCTATTGCTTCCATTACCACTCCTACCTGCTAGATGAATAAGTGTTATTGATATGGAAAAATTTAATTTAAATCTGATCTAATTGAAATAGGAATACCTATTTTCAGCAAGACTCCCCAGCCAACTGAGTTAAAGGATGCTAACAAATATGGGAGGAGATCCCTAGAGAAAGAATGCCATGAAAATTTGGCTTTCTGCTGTGAATCTCTTACACAAAGAGAGTTGGCAAAGGAAACTGGAGGAGGGTGGGCGAGTGAGCTAAGACATGAGGCAGAGGAATCTACAGTCCCTTCTCACAGAGCACTTCTGCTGTGTCTGTGGATGCTGTCCAAGCTGAGAAGAAGGGCTAACAGATTGGGAATGTTGGCCAAAGGATGAAGAACAGGAAGGAGCTGAGGCTTGGAGTATGACAGAGCAAGCACAGTAGAAGGAGAAAAGTAAACATTTTTAATGTTTATGTAAACATAAACAGTAAACATTGATAGACTTGATTCATTTGTGAAATCTGTAACCTCTTTCATACTTTGGGCAAGCTGCTTCTATAATTTTATCTCTCTGAACCTTGCTAAGATATTTCCTGACCATTGAGCTTCAAAAAAGAAAACAGAGAACCAGAACCAGGTACCTTACAAAGTGCAGTGAGATGTGCTACCAGATATCCATTACCTTTGGCCACCTGATGCAAAGAGCTGACTCATTGGGAAAGACCCTGATGCCAGGAAAGATCGAAGGCAGGAGAAGGGGACGACAGAGGATGAGATGGTTGGATGGCTTCACTGACTCAATGGACATGGCTTTGAACAAACTCTGGGAGACAGTGAAGAACAGGGAAGTCTGGCATGCTGCAGTCCATGGGGTCTCAAAGAGTCGGACATGAGAGCCCCTGAACAACAACAACAATGAGAACAATGCAAGAGGAGTAAGTTGATCATGGTTTAACACAGTCTGTGTTTACAGACTGTGGTTCACACTGTTAGCAATCTTTAAGAACAGTGGCTATTGTTGAATCAGTCTAGATTGTTTTCTCTGTTATCACAGCCTCTAAACAATGACAGAAACATTAAAGCAGTGTTTTATGAGCTGTGTTCCGCAACGAAGTAGTTCTGAAATATTAGTGTAGACTACAAGAAAAAAGTGTTCTCTTTGTCAAAAAAATTTATGAGATCACAATACATATAAGGATATTAAGGGCTTTAAAAATCCTACAGTGCAAAAAACCTACTAATCTTGGTTTAACGCAGCATTCCCAAGCTTGTCAACGAAATCACCCTATTTTCATGGAGCGCTTCTTTAAGGTCATGCAAAATAGGATTCACATAACATTGGTCTAAAAAGTACTGCCTTTGAATGTTTTATTACCAAACTATCTGGTCCTATAAAGTGAAAGTGAAGTAGCTCAGTCATGTCTGACTCTTGGCGACTCAATGGACTGTAGCCTACCAGGCTCCTCGGTCCATGGGATTTTCCAGGCAAGAGTACTGGAGTGGGTTGCCATTTCCTTCTCCAGGGTATCTTCCTGACCCAGGGATTGAAACTGGGTCTCCTGCATTGTAGGCAGATGCTTTACCAACTGAGCCACCAGGGAAATCCTTCTGGTCCTATAAACCACTCAATTAAAAAAAAAATATATATATATATACCCTCTTTAACATTCCTGACTATAGGACTTTCGGTTCAGAATGAGCTTGGTCATGTCTCAAGAGTAGAAAAACTTTACCTAAGAAGACATCTAATTCCATATCTAAAGAATGACTGGTGACAAGCACATGAAAATTGCAGTTAGAAGACTTAGACTCAAACTCTACTAGCCATAGGTATTCTCCTCTGGATCTTGGAGTCTTTCTGTGTGAAATGGCCATGGTGATACTACCCACATAACACTGTATAAAGTTTTATAGTTTTTAATCTTTGGTGATATTCTACTCTTAGCCAAGAGTTGCTTCTTGTAACTTATTTCTGTTCTTTTTATCTTGTCTTCTAGAGACAAACAGAAATGAGTGAAAATTGTCCCAGTTTCACACAACATTCTGTCAGTTATACCACAGCTACATTGAACTTCTAAAAATTCCCTTTTCTGGGATATGCTCAGTTATTTAACCACAGCTTGTAAAGTAAGAAAACATAGTACCAACTTCCTTCAAAATCATGGGATGTTTTTTCTCTACAGATACAGTTGGTTAAGGGTCTTCCTAATATTTTCTATCAGGAACTGAACCTAATATTTTATTCATTCATTCAATCAATAAGACATCAAGCATATATAATGTGCTTGTTGCCTTCAGGTTTGATCTCACCCTAGCAGAAAAAAGTATCACTCCCACCATGGGCCAATTAGTAAAGCTAAGTTTGGGTTCATGTATATAAACAGGGCTACTTAGGGCTCAATTGATCTTTTGGTCAATTAAAAGCAAGGTCTTTTTGCCAGAAGTGCTACCAAGCTGTGTCTCTGGCTTGTTCAGTTGACTATTTAAACCTAAAAGCAGTACTTCACTCTCCACCTTTTAAAGGTCAAACTTGCTGGTTTCAAACCAGCATCCTGGCCTCTTGAGTTCCTCTTTCATTCAAATATAAAGATATGTGTCATCTGCAAGGTTGATGAGCCTATCTATCTCTTACACAGCCTCATCTAACTCTCAACTAAAAATGCTGATCAGAGGCTCATCAGCAAAGTCAAGCCTCTAGAAACAACAGTGCCATCAACTTTCAAACCAGATCATAGTGAAGAAGTTATACTGTTTGCCACACACAGGGAGAAGGGAAATTGCAAACCACTGCCAATAATCCATTCTTCCTGAAACAAATAGAAATGGCCTTTCAAAAAATCCCCCAAAATGAAGTTAAATAAATTTTTAACTATTTTTCCTTCAATAGTAGGCAAAAGAATGCTGGAGATATTGCTCGTATATATTCCTATGAACTTTTGCTATGAATGTCAAACAAAATAAGCAGTCATCTGCACAGTTTCATCTGAAAAGGAGCAAAAGACTTTCTATTTTATTTGTTGTATTCATTCATTCATTCAATCAATAAGACATCAAACATATATAATGTGCTTGTTGTATTCAGGAAATGAAGTGAGCACAGGACATTTAAAGATAAGAAAGCGTATCTCTGCCCTTGGGAATTTAACCACATAAAAGGGAGTAAGTGAAAGTGAAAGTCACTCAGTTGTGTCCAACTCTTTGTGACCCCATGGACTGTATAGCCCATGGGACTCTCCTCTGGAATTCTCCAGGCCAGAATACTGGAGTGGGTAGCCATACCCTTCTGCAGGGGATCTTCCCAACTCAGGAATTGAACCCAGGTCTCCTGCATTGCAGGCAGATTCTTTACCTGCTGAGCCACCAGGAAAGCCCAAAAATACTGGAGTAAGTAGCCTATCCATTCTCCAGTGGGTCTTCCCAACCAGGAATTGAACCAGGGTCTCCTGCATTGCAGGAGGATTCTTTACCAGCTGAGTTACCAGGGAAGCCCATAAAATGGGGTAACAAGAACTCAAATAAGTGAAAGAAAGTGTTGAAGAGCTTTACCACCTATTCAGAGTTTAATACAGTAATGAAATTGAAAGAAAAGTGAAAGTGAAAAAAAATAAATTTAAAAAAGAAAAGTGAAAGAGTTAGTCGCTCAGTTAAGTCCAACTCTTTGCAACCTCATGGACTGCAGCCTGCCAGGCTCATCTGTCATGGGGATTTTCCAGGCGAGAATGCTGGAGTGGGTAGCAATTCCCTTCTCTAGGGGATCTTCCCAACCAAGGGATCGAACCTGGGTCTCCTGCATTGTAGGTAGAATCTTTACCATCTGAGCCACCAGGGAAGTGTTTACAATAATACATAGTGTATCTACCTCTAAATATATTTTTACATTTACATCTATCTCAATATTACAACACTGAAAAAGATTATGTAAGTTTTAATTTAAAATCTCAACAGATGATCTCTGCAGAAATGAAAATAACATGATATTTTCTATAATAAAACTATACAATGTTTTCTCACACAAGTTCTCAAGTACGTAGTAGAAAAAGACTGAGGTGTTGGTCATCCACTGCCTAAGACTATACACTGAACTAATAATTTATCATATTTCAACTTCTTGAATAACAAAGCTTAAAACAAAGATTAATACTCAGTGATGATGAGAATATTAGAAACCTCTCATGTACTGATAATATGAATTCAAATTACACAGTTTTGTAACAGAGTATCCATATGAATTATAATATAATATGTGCATGCCTAACCTGTAAAATACTCAAAAAGGGTGCAAAGGTATTTGTGCCATTGATGATCATTGTAGCATTATTTACAATAGAAGAGTGACTAAATAAATGTTGGTGTAGCCACATAATGGAACATTATGTAATCATTTAAAAAGACAAGAAAAATGCAAAACTATAGGGGCAAAAAGCAGTCCAGTGTTGCCTGGTGCTGGGGTGGCCATGGGCACTGACTTCAAGTGGACAGAAGGGAACTTTTAAGGGTAATGGAAATGTCTGAAAACTGAAGTACAGTGATGATTGTGCAACTGGAAAAATGGGCTGAAATCTCATCAAGCTGTACATAAAGCCTGTAAGATTAGACACTAAATTATCAACAGAAGTTATCTCTAGGGATGGACATAATGAGGGACTTCACCATAGACATTTTATATTAATTATATAATGCTAAGCATTATCAATGTGAAGAACTTTTGTAATCAGAAAAGAGTTCTTAAGTAATCTCTATCTTAAATCATAAACAGGATTATATATAATTATTAAATTATAATAATTATTAATAATTATTAAATTATTAAAATCCACTTTCCCAATAAAAAAATAAAGATTCCTATTCATACCACTACTTTTAAATTAATTTATTTTAACTGGAGGATAATTACTTTACAATATTGTGGTGATTGTTGCCATACATCGACATGAATCAACCACAACTATTTTTTAACAAACAAGGCCCAAATATTCAAAAGAATAAGATATGATCATCATTATTGATGATGACTTGATTGCCTACTTGAAAAACCAAAAAGAATCAACTATTTCATTCAAATCCCAAAGAAAGGAAATGCCAAAGATGCTCAAACTACCACACAATTGCACTCATCTCACACGCTACTAAAGTAATGCTCAAAATTCTCCAAGTCAGGCTTCAACAATATGAGAACCGTGAACTTCCAGATGTTCAAACTGGTTTTAGAAAAGGCAGAGGAACCAGAGATCAAATTGCCAACATCTGCTGGATCATCCAAAAAGCAAGAGAATTCCAGAAAAACATCTGTGGAAAATTCTTCAAGAGATGGGAATACCACACCACCTGACCTGTCTCTTGAGAAATCTGTATGCAGGTCAGGAAGCAACAGTTAGAACTGGACATGGAACCACAGACTGGTTCCAAATCAGGAAAGTAGTACATCAAGGCTGTATATTGTCACCCTGCTTATTTAACTTATATGCAGAGTACATCATTAGAAATGCTGGGCTGGATGAATCACAAGCTGAAATCAAGATTGCTGGAAGAAATATCAATAACTTCAGATATGCAGATGACACCACCCTCTTGTCAGAAAGTGAAAAAGAACTAAAGAGCCTCTTGATGAAAGTGAAAGAGGAGAGTGAAAAAGTTTGCTTAAAGCTCAACATTCAAAAAACTAAGATCATGGTATCCGGTCCCATCACTTAATGGCAAATAGATGGGGAAACAGTGGAAACAGTGGCTGACTTTATTTTTCTGGGCTCTAAAATCACTGCAAATGGTGACTGCAGCCATGAAATTAAAAGACGCTTACTCCTTGGGAGGAAAGTTATGACCAACCTAGATAGCATATTAAACAGCAGAGTCATTACTTTTCAACAAAGGTCCACCTAGTCAAGGCTATGGTTTTTCCAGTGGTCATGTATGGATGTGAGAGTTGGACTATAAAGAAAGCTGAGTGCTGAAGAATTGATGCTTTTGAACTGTGGTGTTGGAGAAGACTCTTGAGAGTCCCTTGGACTGCAAGGAGATCCAGCCAGTCCATCCTAAAGGAGATCAGTCCTGGGTGTTCATTGGAAGGACTGATGTTGAAGCTGAAACTCCAATACTTTGGCCACCTGATGTGAAGAACCAACCTTTTTGAAAAGACCCTGATGCTGGGAAAGATTGAGGGCAGGTGGAGAAGGGAACAAGAGAGGATGAGATGGTTGGATGGCATCACCAACTCAATGGACATGAGTTTGGATGGACTCCAGGAGTTGGTGATGGACAGGGAGGCCTGGTGTGCTGCAGTGCATGGAGTCGCAAAGAATTGGATATGACTGAGCGACTGAACTGAACTGAACTGAAAAGATCATAGAATTTTAAAGAAGCTAACATAGAGAGTTACGAAAAATGTTCAGAAATTGGTGTTTTCCTATCTATTGATATTAATAATAATAAAGAGAAAATATATCAAAAAAGAACCTAAGAAATACTCTAGATTAATTCAATAAGAAATGTATAATTACCTCTATAAAGGAAACCACAGACTTCCTAGAGGTTAGTAAAAGAAATATAGAGTAAATATTACTTTTCCTAAATCAGAATATTTTGAGTCAAGATACATATATACATACACACATGTATAAATGAATTTATATATGAAGGTAATTTTATTAAAATACACGTGTTTATTTCTCTAAATTTAAAAACAATTTAAAGAGTAGCTGCATAAGAATGAAAGACTTTTCTAAAATCATAACAATTGAGTGTAATTATGAATTAAGTATTAAAATTGGTCAGATAATCATAAATTTTTGAAAAATAAAAAAAAATAAAAATAAAAGAGACACTGACATTCAAATATATGACAATTTAGGAGAGCAAAATAACATCCCTGAAGTATAAATATTTAATGTATATAAAAGAATAAGTACTAGGGTGAAGATTATATTTCAAATAAGATGGAAAAGGAAGATTTATTCAATAAGTACTGTGGGACTCAGTTAACCAGTTAGAAAAATAAAGTTGTATCCCCTCATCTGATTTTACCCTCAAAAACAAATTTGATTTGGATTTAAAACCATAGCCCAGGATTCCAAAGGCAATGCCTCTGGTTAAAAAATGCAAATCCAGTGATAATAGTCCTGTGAATAGTGTAGTTTTTAATGTCATAAGGATCTAACTAAAACATGAAGATCAAAAATACAGTAAAAGTAGAAGCATCTAGACCTTAGGGAGAAATAATCAACTTTCTCTTGCAGTGTGGGACACTGGTAAGAACTGGATTTTCAAGTCAGACAGATTCTGATTGAAATCCTGGCTCTACCGCATACTGACCAACTATGCAATCTCTCTCTTTGCCTCAGCTTCCTCTTAGGTAAAGTAGAATACATAGATTTAATTTTATATTCCACACTGGATATGAGAATTAAATGAAATAATCTATGCAAAGAACTTCACTGTCACTTAGATATTAAACTAATATACTTCTTATCCATCCATATTAGTCAGATTGAATTGCCATAGTATACCATAGACCAGTGGCTTAAACAACAAAAATTTATTTCTTATAATTCTGGAGGCTGGAAAGTATAAGACCAAGTTCAGTTCAGTTCAGTTCAGTCACTCAGTCATGTCTGACTCTTTGTGACCCCATGGACTGTAGCACACCAGGCTTCCCTGTCCTTCACTAACTCCCAGAGTTTTCTTTTTTCTAACTTTCTTGAAAATTGGATGTTTGATCTTCTTGTTGTTTGTGTCTCTCCCCAATTCATACCTTGAGGTTTAATTTTCAAGCTGATGGTATTTGGACACAGGGACTTTGAAGATAAGCAGTGGTAGATAAAATCATGAGGGTGAAGTCCTCATTATGAGACTAGTGTCCTTGTAAGAAGAGACAAAGATAGGTCAGGTTTTTTTCTTACCAAGTAAAGACAACAGGAAGGTGGCTATATGCATGTCAGGAAGAAAGCTTGCACCTTGAACTGAATTGGCCAGCACCTTGGTCTTACAAAGAAATACAGGAAAATAATAGAATGGGAAAGACTAGCTATCTCCTCATGAACATTAGAGATACCAAGGGAACATTTCATTCAAAGATGGGCACAATAACGGACAGAAATGGTATGGACCTAACAGAAGCAGAAGATATTAAGAAGAGGAGGCAAGAATACACAGAAGAACTGTACAAAACAGATCTTCATGACCCAGATAATCACAATGCTGTGATTACTGACCTAGAGACAGATATCCTGGAATGCGAAGTCAAGTGGGCCTTAGGAAGCATCACTACAAACAAAGCTAGTAGAGCTGATGGAATTCCAGTTGAGCGATTTCAAATCCTGAAAGATGATGCTGTGAAAGTGCAGCACTCAATATGCCAGCAAATTTGGAAAACTCAGCAGTGGCCACAGACTGGAAAAGGTGGGTTTTCATCCCAATCCCAAAGAAAGGCAATGCCAAAGAATGTTCAAACTACTGCACAATTGTAACTCATTTTACACGCTTGCAAAGTAATGCTCAAAATTCTCCAAGCCAGGCTTCGACAGTACATGAACCGTGAACTTCCAGAGGTTCAAGCTTGATTTAGAAATGGCAGAGGAAACAGACATCAAACTGCCAACATCCACTGGATCATAGAAAAAGTGAGAGAGTTCCAGAAAAACATCTACTTTTGCTTTATTGACTACAGCAAAGCCTTTGACTGTGTAGATCACAACAAACTGTGGAAAATCCCTAAAGAGATGGAAATACCAGACCACCTGACCGGCCTCCTGAGAAATCTGTATACAGGTCAGGAAGCAACAGTTAGAACTGGACATGGAACCACAGACTGGCTCCAAATCAGGAAAGGAGTACGTCAAGGCTGTATATTGTCACCCTGCTTATTTAACTTACATGCCCAGTACATCATGAGAAATGCTGGACTGGATGAAGCAGAAGCTGGAATCAAGATTGCTGGGAGAAGGATCAATAACCTCAGATTTGCAGATGACACCACCCTCATGGCAGGAAATGAAGAATTAAAGAGCCTCTTGATGAAAGTGAATGAGAAGAGTGAAAATGTTTGCTTAAAGCTCAACATTCGGAAAACTAAGGTCATGGCATTCAGTCCCATCACTTCACAGCAAATAGAGAAACAGTGGAAAGAGTGAGAGACTTTATTTTGGGGGGCCCCCAAATCACTGCAGATGGTGACTGCAGCCATGATATTAAAAGATGCTTGCTCCTTGGAAGAAAAGTTATGACCAACCTAGAGAGCACATTAAAAACCAGGGACATTACTTTGCCAACAAAGGTCCGTCTAGTCAAGGCTATGGTTTTTCCAGTAGTCATGTATGGATGTGAGAGTTGGACTAAAAAGAAAGCTGAGCGCCGAAGAATGGATGCTTTTGAACTGTCGTGTTGGAGAATACGCTTGAGAGTTCCTTTGGCTGCAAGGAGATCCCACCAGTCCATCCTAAAGGAAATCAGTCCTGAATATTCATTGAAAGGACTGATGCTGAAGCTGAAACTCCAATACTTTGGCCACCTGTTGCGAAGAACTGACTCATTTGAAAAGACCCTGATGCTGGGAAAGATTGAAGGCAGGAGAAGGGGACGACAGAGGATGAGATGGTTGGATGGCATCACCAACTCGATGGACATGAGTTTGAGTAAGCTCTGGGAGTTGGAGATGGACAGGAACACCTGGTGTACTGCAGTCCATGGGGTCACAAAGAGCTGGACACGACTGAGCAACTGTACTGAACTGAACTGATTGGCTGAGATAACGAAAGAATCTACCTGCAGTACAGGAGACCTGGATTCCATCCTTGGGTTGGGAAGATGCCCTGGAGAAAGGAATGACAACCTACTCCAGTATTCTTGCCTGGAGAATTTCATAGACAGAGGGGCCTGGCAGGCTATAGTCCTTGGGGTCACAAAGAGTCAGACATGACTGAAACACACTTTCACTTTTCTTCTTTTTCACGGGGGTATAAACATTAATTAATCAGACCGCTTTCAAGGGTTCAGAATCCAACAACTGCCTATTGATAATATCTAATTTCTTCCTTAAAAGCCATGATTTTCCTCCTTCTGTGTTACAGTCTTAACATGAAGAGCTTTCATATTTCTCTGGTCATTTCCTTCTTGGACAAAGCAGCAGAGGTAAGCATGCAGCCTTTATTAACTCGATTGAATACATAAAGAAAATGGTTGCTTAGGATTTAAGGACATGAAATAATATTTGTATATGCTCAGCTCTAGGGGAAGAGATGAAATGGAGAAGAGTTCTTTTTAAAGTGCTTGTGTTTGAATTTTTGCTTTCTTACCAGGCTGTATTCTTTAAGGGAGCAGGCTTCTTTGGATTTTTCACCAAATTAAAGCAAAGAATCTTTTCTAAAAACTTTTACTAAAATAACTTCTCTGTTTCATCTTCAAAAAGCTTCATGAGCAAGAAGTAACTCTCCCCTTTAGTAGCTGCATAAAACTGAAGTGAAAAGAGGTCATAATATCAATGCCAACAGGACTTAACTTGAAAAACAATATTTTATCAGTATCCAGTTATGCCACAGGCCATTCCTTTGCAAAGGGAGGTTTTTCATTCATGTTGTTTATGATGCAGCACCCAAGAAGTAGGGATATTCCAGACTGTAATTACTAAAGCAATTATCACTGATTGTTTCAGGTAAAGAAACTGAAGTTCAAGCCATCAAGTGCCACACAGAAAGTGTCATAGTTGATGTTTTTGTATGTTTATTTAATTTTCTTTTATTTTTCGTAAAAGTAATACGGCTGCTGCTGCTGATGCTAAGTCGCTTATACTAGCTCATGGTAAGATACTCAAACACCAAGATAAATACAAAAAAATACAGTAAGTATTCCTCCATCTTTCCCAAGTCTGGAGGTAACCATCCTTGCCTAATGTTTATGGAAAAGTAGACACCTAACATCAATGTATATATTAACCATTTTTAATACATAATTTGGTTTAGTTAATGAATAATATTTTGCACCATACTTGTATGAGTAGCAAGGTACTTTTTGGAGAACTTTCCAGAATAGCACATGTAGCTCTATCTCATTCTGTTTAATAACAGATCATTTCCATAAGAATCCAAAATAAGATTCATTTTTCCTGTCTCTTGGTAACCACCATCCTTTGCACCATGGCAGTAACTCTCTTCCTTAAGAAATTCAGCAACTGAATTGAGAAAAGTTTGTAATATCAATTTCAACTGAATTAACTTTAACAACACTACTTATCAGTATCTCACCATCCCAGGGACCAGTCCTTTTCAAAGGAAACTTTTCATTCATGTTTTTTATGAGGTAGCACACATGAAACAGGATGATGCCAGGCAATATCCTCTCTGTTTCACACTCACAGCAAAAATCAAAAGACACAACTTGTTCTCTGGCTGTGTCAATGCAACACAAGCTTCAAGTACCTTTTCCTCAGACCTTGCAGCTCAAGATAACTATCCTCAAGTTCAAAATACAAAGAACAAGAGGAAAAAATTAAGGCTTCTTCACACTAGAGATAGAACAAATCTGCTAGTTAAAATTCTGAGCTGTTAGTTTGACAGATTCAGACTTTAAAAGACAATTTCTCAACATTCAAGTGCAACCAGAGGTGACAGAACATTCTTTTCCCAAACTCAATCAGGGCCTTAAAGTGCTGCCTTGTCGAATGCAAAGAGTGGAGTTTCTGGTACAATGAGAAAAACAAAAGCAGACAAAATCCCAGAGTGCTCAGAAACATGCAACTCAGTAGTTTTGCTAGAAAAGAAACCTCATTTAGGTAGAAAGAGTAGAACTCCTATTCAGCAAACATTGGCTTTTCTAGAAGTACAAAACCCTAAGTAATCATTTCCCCTAATCAAATGGGTGTCCTATTGCCCCTTAATCAACAATAATGAATGGATTCTGTAAACTACAGTATTCATAAGCCTTGTCAATGCAGGAAAGCAGCACTGTCCTTTGTAACCTCACAGAGGAGGGCAGAGACAAGATAAAGATGCCCATCTTCTTGCCCCCAGGCTCTAAAGGCCAACAAAGTTTATTAGTTATTTATCCACCTCCACAGAGCCACATTCTAGACAAGATGCCATTCTACAAACCTCACCCAAATGGAGACAGGCTAGGAAAGAAAAGCCAACCAAAAAAAGCTAGACATTCAAACTTGAGAAAACAACAGAGCTAAAAGGAAAAAGAAATAGTGGTTTAATTCATTTAGGTGTCACATTTTTATTAATTGCCTTTTCCACCAGGCACTGCCTGTGCTGGATCTGGGTATAATAAAACTCAATCTCCATAGCCAAAGAAATCCCAGTTTAAAGTGGGAGACAGAAATGTAAACAATTAACCATTTAGTGCTGTAAACACCATGATGAAGACAAGTCACAGAGCTACCGGAGGACGGGAGAAAGACTCCCTAATCCTAAGTGATACAAAGAACAAGCACAGAGAAACTATTTCTGAATCCGTACTGGGAAACTGCTCACAGTGGTTGACTTAGGAGGAGAACTATCTACTGAAAAATAGAACTAGAGAGACTTACTTTCATAGTATACATGTATTCTTCAGTTTTGAAATGTGCACACTTTACATGCATCACCAATTCACAAATTAATCAACGAAAATAAAATAGCAGGTAAAAATGATTCAAGAAATTAATCCTTGTCCAGGGTAGAAAGCAATAACTGTCTGACATCTGCTTATTCACAGTAAAAAAAATAAGAATACATTAGTACATGCATGCTAAGTAGCTTCAGTCATGTCCAACTCTTTGCAACCCCATGGACTGTAGCCTGCCAGGATCCTCTGTCCATGGGATTCTCCAGGAATACTAGAGTGAGTTACCATGCCCTCCTCCAGGATTTCTTCCTGACCCAGGGATTGAACCTGCATCTCTTATGTCTCCTGCACTGGGGTGTGGGTTCTTTACCACTAGCATGACGAAAGAATGCATTAGTACCTATGAGTAAATAATAATGCATATAAATTTTTATAAGGATGCTTGAAATTCAACATTTTGCATTTTATAACAAGGTCCTATGTTTTTGTGGTAAAGACTCTGCCTGTAATGCAGGAGATGCAGCAGGACCTGTTGGTTCGATCCCTGGGTCAGGAACATCCCCTGGAGAAGGGATGGAAGCTCACTCCAGTATTCTTGCCTAGAAAATTCCACAGACAGAAGAGTCTGGTGGGCTACAGTCCATGGGATCACAGAGTCGGACACAACTGAACATGCATGCGGGCACCCATGTTTTCATGCCATCAGATCACGGCTTTAATAAACTATGAAGCTGATCATGCTGGAAATTGGTTTCACTACTTGATAGAATAGTCGGACTTCATCAAGTAGAAGGTGCACATCATCCATTTCCATATCTGGGTAGATACTCAAGATGGTTCTCAATCTTTAATGTGTGTCATAAGACTAATCAAATCCCATTGCCAGGCCTCTCTTCCAGAGTTTCCAACTAAGTAGGGTCTGGATGTGACCAGGGAATTTGCATTTCTAATGAACTCCCAGATAATGATATTGCTGATGAAAAGACCTCACTTTGAGAAACCCTGCATTAGAGTAATCATGCACATGTGCACCAGGACACATACTCATATTCATAGCATATTCATAACTGCATTTTTCAAAAAGCGCCTAACTGGAGACAACCCAATCATTACCATTAAAAGAAAGCTTAAGTTGTGATGAAATGGTACCACAGATTGAAAGTGAAAGTCACTTAGTCATGTCCGACTCTTTGCAACCCCATGGACTATACAGTCCATGAAATTCTCCAGGACAGAATACTGGAGTGGGTAGCCTTTCCCTTCTGCAGGTTATCTTCCCAACCCAAGTCTCCCACATTGTAGGAGGATTCTTTACCAGCTGAGCCACATAGGAAGCCCAAGAGTACTGGAGTAGAACCACGGACTACCATATAGCAATAAAATAAGCTGTAGCTTCCTTCAAAAATATGAATGATGCTCAGAAAAATAATATCGACATATTTGGTATGCTTTCATGAGTATAATGTCCCAAAATAGGAAAAATGAGAGTACTGTATCATTTACAGTTGCAAACACAGACAATAAAAGTATAAAAGCAAGTAAATATGTTATCTCATGAGTTGAATATTTATTCCCTCGAGGGTGAAATGTGGGTTTACAGTGAAGAGGAGTCACATGGATGTCTTCCCAGGTGCTGGCAATGCACTGTTTCTTGACTTAGGTGGTCATTATTCCAGTATTGGCTTTGTAATTATTTATTAAATCGTACAGATATATTTAAGGAACTTTCTTTACAAATGTTATATTTAACAACAAAAGAAGAGAAAAATGTATCCAAAGAGTAGACAGCATTAAAAAACAAGACAGGAAAAGCTTCATATAGATACTGAGACATAACCTTCAAAAATCTTCTTAATTAAAAGAAACTTTATCTCCAGATACTTGAAAATAGAGTTGTTAAAGAATTTTTAAAATACATTATTCTGTTGATGAGTTACATTTTTATGGTACCAATTTTAAAAAATCAATGAAAGCTTTCATAAATTAATAACAATTTCATCTCACTGCCAACTCAATGGAAAAAGATTTTTTAATAATCTTTTTTATTACTGCTTTTAAGATAAATAAATGTCTAATTGATTATAATTAAATATGCTTTACAGCACAGAATCAGGCTATTTTCTATGTTGGGTAGGCTCTAACTGCCAAATTGCTAGTGGAAAAATCATTTCTGGAACTGAGCGTTTTCAGCAAGTGAAAAGCAACCAACATTTTGTGATCCAGAACATCTCTCTTTATTCTTTCCCAGAAATAGACAAGAATTCTTTCCTTCTTAACACAGAATCGCTACTTTAATCCATGAGAGGTAAACAGCTTTCCAAAATATCTACCTCTTTAGCCAAAGGCAAAGCACATCTCCTATTTTCTGTTTCATTCTGCTGAATCATTCCTATTTGCTTCTTAGGAGCACCATCTTGAAGTGAAGATTAGTTTCCCTCTTGACTCATGTATCTCTATAATGATGTCTTGATTATTTCTAAAGTTAACAATTACCTCATTATTCTAAAGACTGAAAGGATAAACCACATAGTTCTCCTTCTAAGCTTCTCCAGACTCAAGAAAATCGTTAAGTTGACCAGGAAGCTGTTTGTCTTTAAAATTCAGGGATCAATATATCTTTCATCCATACATGAGTTCCCACAAATCCACTATTAAATCCATCATTTTGGGTATGGTTGAATGAGTAAGAATGATTGTCATTCATACATCTGATTGAATGTAGAAAGGCACTCAGAAATGTATTCAGGGAAAGAATATTAAAGGCAGTCAGTTCTAAAATATCATGATGCCTTGTGACCTTGCCTCCTTCCCTCTCTCATTTTCAGTTTCTTTTTTCTACTCTGGGTGGTTCTCACAAAGAACAACAAAAATACCACTTACGTTCTTTATCTCTCCTTCACCATAAAGCTCCTCTTAATGCTAGTCCACACCCAGTGTTACTGACTCCTCCAGGAAGCCTTCCTTGAATTGTCTCCCTTCTCTCCAGGAGTTGTGTTTCACATTTCTGTGTTCCCACAGAACCTCATACTAGTCTCTTTTTCAATACTTTCCCAGTGTATTGCAATTACTTATATGTCTGCTGTCCGCATTGCTCCTTGAGGGAGTGGCTATGTTATATTCCACCTCTGAATCTATATCTAACACAATAACTGATACTCAGTAAGCTTAGTATTGAACCAAACTCTCTCCTCAACCTTTCCACCATCTTAAAATAATCTTCTGACAAAAGTAAATGCTTTTTAATGGCTGAGTAATATTCCAGCCATTAAAAAGAATTCATTTGAATCAGTTCTAATGAGATGGATGAAACTGGAGCCCATTATACAGAACGAAGTAAGCCAGAAAGATAAAGACCATTACAGTATACTAACACATATATATGGAATTTAGAAAGATGGTAACGATAACCCTATATGCAAAACAGAAAAAGAGACTCAGATGTATAGAACAGACTTGTGGACTCTGTGGGAGAAGGCAAGGATGGGATGTTTCAAGAGAACAGCATCAAAACATGTATATTATCTAGGGTGAAACAGATCACCAGCCCAGGTTGGGTGCATGAGACAAGTGCGCGGGCCTGGTGCACTGGGAAGACCCAGAGGGATCGGGTGGAGAGGGAGGTGGGACGGGGGACCGGGATGGGGAATACATGTAAATCCATGGCTAATTCATTTCAATGTATGACAAAAACCACTACAATGATGTAAGGTAATTAGCCTCCAACTAATAAAAATAAATGAAAAAAAAAGAAAAAAAAAAGTAAATGCTGACCTACTACATGTAAAGTACTTTGTTGGAAATCTGGGGGATGCCATCATGGAGATTTACAATTAGAATTGCCACTAAATAAAATATATTCCAGGCGGGGGGAGTGTTAAAATACTGAAATAGAATAATGAAGAAAATAAATGAAAATGCTGAAGAGAGAAAAATCTTCTCAGTTAATAAGCAGAGGAGGATGGGAAAGGAAGTAGCCAGGCAGAAAGTGACACTACATAAATGACACATTGACCTTCAGTCCCTAATTATCCAGGCTTGAATTACTAGGAATTACATTTTATTTACAGCATCATCTCATATCGTCAGCTGAAAACTCCCAAATATTTCATTCTTGGAAATGGTCCCTAAATTCATCACCACCTTTGCACTTGCGATCCTATTGCCTCATCCATTACCTCTGACGTGAAATGAACAACTGCAATAACCTTTTAGCTAATCTCCTTTTTCCTTCTTTCTCTACTCTATCAATATATCTTATAGAGTCTTTCAGGATTAATCTCAATGTGCAATTCTAATCCTATCACTTCTATGCACAAAAGCCGTTAATGACTCTCATTAACTACCAAATTAATTTCCCATTCCTCAGAGCCAAAGCGCAGTACAATGTAGATAAAACCCACAATTTTATCCTTACCTCCAACCATACCCTTACTCTGACCCTGTGCTTTGGCCAAACTTGGTTGTTCAACATTCCCCAACAGTCTCTGAATCTTCCTGCCTCATTTCTCTCCCTCTGCCTGCTGTGACTCCCCTCTCATCTCCACTAGCCAAAATGCCAGCCAACTTGTAGAAATGGCCAATATGGCTCTGGTGATGTTTGCTTGATGAAGCCTCCCTGGTGGGTATATTTTTCTCCACAGCAACCTGATCTCTCCCACTCTGAATGCCTATGGCATTCCTTCCTTGGATTTTGTGTTGTTTTCACTGCCCCTTTGAATGCAGACTCAAAACTTCCCACACTCCAAGGAATTACATTTTTATTAAGAACAAATCAGCCCTTCATTTCCCCCCCAAAAACTCCTCAAGCACCTGGCACAGGGTCTGACCCTAAGAGTCTTCCATTCAAGTTCAATATCAAAAACGGATATTACTGTAGAAACACACTCTCATGGCCAGATGGAAACATGCAAATCTTAGATAAACCTTTTACATTATCATTTTAGGAAAGAAATGTAGGTATCCCTAGGGTGGATGTGATTTGGTGTTATTGATTGTTTTTTCCCCCATGGTCTTTATGCTGAGTTGGCCACGGAACACATCTGCTTAATGAAAGTACATAGACTAACAGTAAGTCTTTAAAGACAAATTAGTCTGATGGGCAACAATTCTCCTTGAGTCTTGGAATGATCTCAGATGAAATGTTGACCTGAGGGGTAGCAGCTAAGACAAGGAGGCTAAGTGGGAACTAGGGAGACTAGCTACCTGGGCATTTCAGCTCGGGAGGATTATAAGTCAAGATGTCTCTGTTGTTGTCAGCCACAGCTCTCTGGACACAAAAAGTTAGAAGCAAATGGAGAAATATAGGGACCCCTGGAGCCCCTTCAAATCCAAAATCCTTAGAGATTTTGTCACTATTTTTTCTGGTGGGAGTAAGATATCAAGCAACCTTTTATTTATAAGATCTATATACATAAACAGATTTAATTACTAATCCACTTTCAATGTCTGAAGGAGAGTCAACATCTTAAAAAAAGAATGCCCAAAATAATTCCCCATTTTCCTATAGTTTATGTCCTTGTATTGTCCTTATATTTATGTTGTTATATGTCCAATAATTTTTCCAAGCCAGACACAACCTGAGAGGCATATTAAAGATTTGGTATTTAGATAACATAATAAATCATTCATTCCCAGTAAAGATAAGCACGCCCTACGTTATTTGGTCTCAAAATTTCAGCTGATTCTGAATGCCAAATACGAACGCATGTATCATGGTGCAGAACAATCAATGATCAATGGAGCTATTATTCCTTCTCCCACTTAAAAAGTGGCATAAATTTCCGCTGGATAGTACTTTCAGTGTCGGTGGGAGTGGGAATCCATTTAGCACTGGTGATGTTTAGAACTCTGTCTCATATTTATTGCTGTTATTTAGTCGCTAAGTTGTGTCCAACTCTTTGCAACCCCATGAATTATAGCCTGCCAGGCTCCCATGTCCATGGGATTCTCAAAGCAAGAGTACTGAAGTGTTGCCGTGCCCTCCTTCGGGGCATCTTCCCAACCCAGGGGTTGAACCTGCATGTCCTGCATTGCAGGTAGATTCTTTACCACTGAGCCACCCAAGAAGCCTGTCTCTGACATACTGGTGCTCTAGAACTGCCCAGGTAGCCTCCCCTGTTAAAGATGCTCCTAAGTAGATATGAGTTACTTTCGAGCAGATACTGAAGACTTTCTCCTCTCCTCAGCTATTTACCAGTCTATGAAGTGAAAGTTTTATTCCTTTTTAAAGCATTTTCACTCACCAACAGACAAGGAAGTATTGGGGAGGCACTACCTAGCCTGTGCTCACTCCATTGATGCATAAGTTTAGAATAAGCTTGATGTAACTAATATACCATTTTCATGTCTGTACATCACTTGTCAAATAAAATCATGTATGTGAGAAGAAAGATAGAAGTTACTTGCCAGGACATCCTGTTCTAGATATTAGCTGTGCTAAAAAGAAAACAAGGTAAATTATAGAATGTCACAAAGATGTGAGCTAAATTTGCACAGCCCTCTTATTTTAAAGATAAGAAAATCAAATTTCAGGATGGGGAAGACACAGCCATCCAGTGACACCATGGATGAGTGATAGAGTGTATCTCGGGGCCTCAGAGGTCCATGTTTCCTCCAGCGGTGTTGACCTGGTAAATAAATCCATAGGAAGATAAGGAAACCATCTGCATGAGGGGCTGATTCATCTCCCATCCACAACCTGATGCCTGAAAAGCCCCCATCAAATTTCTGAATAATACAGAAAGGGAACACTGCTGATACTGTTCATGTATGAGTGCATATATTTTAGATCCTCACTAGAGATTAGATAGAAAACAGGCAGGAATGGAGCATGAGGACCCTTCAAGACTGAGGAGCCCAGGTGAATATCATCAGAAACATAAGAAGTTCAGGAAACAAAGTGGGCAAACACGGGAAAATGGCTTCCCCTGCCCCAAAATTGAGGATGGAGGAGACAACTCTCTGTGTACATGTAAATCCCACCCATAGAAAAACAGCCAAAGAGGCTTAGAACAGCTTTAGGTGAAGAAGTTGCTTTTAAAAATACTAAAGGAATTTATAAAATTTTGTAAATTGGGTAGTTCAGGAAAGTTCTAGAACAGTTTCAGGGGACATTATCCATTCACTAGCCAAAAGTGAGAGGTAGGACAATAGAACAAAAAAAAAAAAAAAAAAAAAAGAGCAAAGAGAAAATGTAAGATCAAATAGAGATGAACACAATACTAAGAGAAAGGTGCTACCGTGCCTCTCCTGGCTGTTCCACAGCACCTGCTCTAGTGCTGACCCTCCGCATCTGGACTGATTCAGTGCCGCCTCCCAGGCAGCGCCTTTGCCTCCAGCTCTAGCCTCACACTGAGGTCAAAGGGCTCTCAGACCCTTTGTGCTCCAGTGATCTACTCATTGCTCATTGCTCCTCTTGAACTCAGCAAAGCTAACTCCCACTTATCTTTCAAAGACCAGGTCAGTTGTTATCTCAACCAGGAAGATTTCTCTGATCCCTTAGTCTGTCTTAGAAGCCCCTCCTCTGTGTTCAGACAGTCCCTGGGTTTATTCATATCTCCAACCACACTTCCCTGGTGGCTCAGAGGTTAAAGCATCTGCCTACAATGCAGGAGACCTGGGTTCGGTCCCTGGGTCAGGAAGATCCTCTGGAGGAGGAAATGGCAACCCACTCCAGTATTCTTGCCTGGAGAATCCCATGGACAGAGGGCTACAGTCCACGGGGTCGCAAAGAGTCAGACACGACTGAGCAACTTAACTTTCACTAACTTTCAACCACACCTAACACACTATCATGTAAACCCTGACCCACTTTTCTGACTTACTAATTAGACTGAGAACAGCTCAAAGGCAGGAACTCCGTCTTCTTTTCCTTGGTATCCTCCATGCTTATCACAGGGCACGGCATATAGTAGCAATTCATTGAATGTTTGCTGCATGAAAGAATACTCCTAATGTTAAACCTGATGATGTAACATACCTGTAAATTCTCCAGGGCCTATGATATAATGAACACCTGAATTCCTTTGCCTATTGTAATATTCAAGGTTCTCCATGGTTGGAGTCCAGCATCTCTTTCCTGAACCAGGTAGCCTAGATAAGCAGATGTTCCCATCAGAGCCAAACTCCTTTCCTTCACATAGATTGTCTGAATATTCAGACCAACCAATGGAGGACTCCCCTTATGGGATTTCGACTAGAGATGAGCCAGAGTGGCACAATGGTTGTCTACCAACAAAGACCCAAATAAGTTGTCTGGCACACAAGGTGTGGCCTTCAAACATGCTGATGAAACAGGGCCATCATACTTCAGGAAATCACACTGCCCATTTCACAGCAATGTACTTGAATCATTTGTCAGCAACCACTGGCTTACACACAGCCTGTTAGGCATCCAATCCATGTTGGACTAAGTGCCCTGTGGGAGTTTTGGCAGAAGAATATCTAAAAATCTCTGGTGAGAAGAGAATCTTCTCACCCACACCCACCCCAGCCTTCTCCACACATATCTTATCATTGTGTTATCTTGAAGCACAGGGTGGATTAAATTTTGACAACCGACATGGGCTTCCCTCATAGCTCAGTTGGTAAAGAATCCGCCTGCAATGCAGGAGACCCCGGTTTGATTCCTGGGTCAAGAAGATCCACTGGAGAAGGGATAGGCTACCCACTCCAGTATTCTGGCCTGGAGAATTCCATGGACTGTATAGTCTGTGGGGTTGCAAAGAGTTGGACACGACTTAGCAACTTTCACTTTGATAACCTGGATAATGTTCATCTACCTGGTCCCAGGGAACTATTACAAGTGGAGATCATTAGGATGGAATTTTGCAGCAGTATAACTTACAGACTTTCAGCAGTGTAACCTAAAGCTGTGTAAGTTTTCAGCAGTGTAACTTAAATGAAAAGCAGGGAAGTCCCAAATGACCAGCAAGGGTACTGTTGACATAGATACATAAGCTAATTATAGCAAACATAGAATCCACTTCTCAGGGACCTCGCTCAGGAGAGGCTGAGAGTTAGTGCTGGAAAGTGACCTCTGAACCTAAAATCCCTCTCCATCTGTCACCCTGACCCTTAAGAGACAGAAATACCAATGAGCTTGCCTTTCATACAGTGTGGCCTCTTTGTTCACATCCACAGCCTTTACACAGGTTTGCTTATCTGCTTAACCCAATCTTTCTTAGGTGTAAAGATCCACTTGATGCCAACTCCCTTGTGAGTCTTTCCTTATTTCACTGTCAGGCCTGATTGCTTTCACCTCCCAAAACCCTGATGAACATCTATCCAGTACTCATGACTTCCTGCCCCAAGGTATGGTCTTTTGTTCATATGTTGCTCCCTTCTGGACTGTGAGTTTCTTAGACAAAGAACACTTTCATTTTATCTCTTTGCCCTGGTGCTCCCTAGAGAACTGGACCTAGCTAAGAGTGGGAACTCTCTTCCCAACCGGCACGTGCTGTCTTAGCCTGGAGCAGTGTCCTGAATATCAATTTCCTAGATAAACAATGACTATGAAGAAAATTAATAAGGGAGAAAATACTCCTCTGACTCAAGGCCAAGGTGGCCACTCTCTCCAGGAGTTGTAGAAATGTTTATAAGACAGCCATTCCCTTCTCCAGAGGATCTTCCCAACCCAGGGGTCGAACCCAGGTCTCTTGCATTTCAGGCGGATTCTTTACTGTCTGAGCCGGAAGCCATTATAAGGCAGACATGGTAACAAATGGTCATCCCAACACTATGACAATCACAGCTTCTAGCTTTCCATAAATGCCTCCTCTCAATAACATCAGAGGTGCAGCTTGAACAACACAACTCTATATAAAGATGGAAAATAGAGATATTCTCCTCTACTTAGTCCAACTGGATGAAAGTGTTTAGATGAATATTCAACCATTTCTAAAGAGAGACAGAGAGACGTATTGGCAGAAGCATGATGTCTAGGGATAAAGATCTACAGTTTAACTTTACCACTTAACAGTTCTTAACTTTGGCATACAAGTGTTTATCACTTGTAATTTTCTTACAATGAGTCTTTTGCAGTCTTTGGTCAGTAGGAAGTTGATGACTACTTTCTAGGTGGTTTCATTTTTCTTTCCTAATAAATGTAGTCATTGGTTCATGCTTAGTCACTCAGTCATGTCTGACTCTTTGCAACCCATGGACTATAGCCTGCCAGGCTTCTCTGTCCATGGGATTTCCCAGGCAAGAATACTGGAATGGGTAGTCGTTCCCTTCTCTAGGGGATCTTCCTGACCCAGGGATTGAAACCAGATGTCATGCATTGCAGGCAGATTCTTTACCATCTGAGCTACCAGAGAAGTCCAATAAATGTAGTAAATGCAATTTATTTTCTCTGTGTATAACCCTAGTCTTATTGTATGTTCGTATATGTTGCATTTGCCTTATTGTTAATTTTTGAGTAGTACATAGTTTCAGTTTTGATTCGATCTCTAGCCAAGTGTTATTTGGGAGAGTTGGCTTTGTTGCAGTGTAGTTTATAATTATTGTGGACTGGAATTTTTTATTAACTTCTGTTATTATATCAGTTTTGTTTCATGGCCAGAGAGTTGGGCTTACATAAGTTATGCATTTTACCACTTAGCTTTTGATTGTTAAAACTGTTCCTTATACAGGGTGGTGTTGGAGGGAGCCATATTTTCTCTTCTGGATCTTTGAAACCTGGTTCTGAATTAATAATAGAAAATAGTACTCATAACCCACCATGACAGGAAGACACCATAAACATCTGTTATCTCCATCTATCTTTGCTTGAACCATTTTGCTTTGGGCAGTAGACTATGAATCTATTAAAGCAGAAGCATAGTTTTTACAGAATAGAATAGCCAGACTTTTACAAAAGGGATGTCAGCCAGCAAAATTTATTCAGCAATGAAAATACTAGATGTTTTATAAATTTCTATCATTTAGAAATTTTAAACATTCTTAGCCAAGAATGCCAACAGTATCACATGTTGATTTGACTGCAACATATTCCCATTATTTTGTTCATGAAACACCAAGATAATTCATGATTTTTTTCAGTATTGTTATTTCCTTACTCTTTCCCTTTCCTGTCCATATTTACATCTTCTCTTTCATAGTCTATTTGGTGCGGGCACCCTGTCTGCGAGCCTGACTTTTTCAAACAACATTTGAAACCCAGCAGCTTCCTAACAGGCTCATCTAACCATGTATTCATTTGGGCCACCTTTCATCTGAGCAGCTCAGGCTGTCTCAAAGGCATTAACTCAAGGCTCTTCTGGGACATACTCAGTAAGTCATAATTACATCCATTCTGAATGGAGGACTGCTCAGAAAGCCGATGACTAATGGAAAATTACCCAAGATACTGCAGGAGCTTGGACTGAAATTCAAAGTCTCTGATTCCAACAGCCTAGGTTCCACATTAAACATTACAATTTTCTCTATTAAAGTTTGAAATTATCTTTCCCTTTAAGTTTTGAATTATGAATTCAATTGTTAAATCCTTACTCCTATCATTTGCTATTTTAGACCAAAAAAAAGTCCCAGGAAAAGTAAGAGATTGAGTAACAAGCACTTGAAACAGACTAGGTTTCTCTGCTATTGCTTACAGATTTACAATTTTCTTCATGGATCCATGGGGTTTTTTTTTTCTTTTTTTAAACCATACCTGCCTTTCATCTCTTCCTCCCATCTCCCAATACCTATCAAATGGTTGCACAAAAAACTTTATTTTTTCTGGCATATACAAAATACAACACAACATAAATTGAAACTAATTATGTGCAAAAATTATCTTAAATGACTGAAATATATAGTAGAATCTTTTTAAAGTAATTCAGTTTTGCTTTGCTTAGACACATAGGTAATTCAAAACAGGCTACTAAAATTAAGTTAGGTTTCAGAGACAACCAGGGGCTTCCCCAGTGGCTCAGTAGTAAAGAATCTGCCTGCAATGCAGGAGAGTCAGGTTTGATCTCTGGGCCAGGAAGATCCCCTGGAGGAGGCTATGGCAACCCACCCCAGTAAACTTGCCTGGAGAATCCTATGGACAGAGGAACATGGTGGGCGTCCATAGGGTCACAAAGAGTTGGACACGAGTGAATCGACTGAGCACAGACACACGCATCAGAGACGACCACATTTTAATCATGAGCCATGGGTACTGTAATGCTAGGTCTTCACTACTAAGACTATCACCACTCACATGCATAGTAACAATGCACATCCATGCATCAGTTTACAGTTGACAAAACACTTTTAGACCCATTATCCCCTTGGATTCTCCAACTATCATATCAAGAGAGAGAAAGACATCACTAATCTCACTTTAGACACAAAGAAACTAAAGGTCCATAAGGTTAAACGATTTACCAAAGACCAAACAATAGAGAGAGAGGGCAGGACCAGAAGCTAAGAATGCTGCCTCTGTGGGTGTTTAGTCGACTGCTCAGTTGTGTCCAACTCTTTGCAACCCCATAGTGTAGCCCACCAGGCTCCTCTGTCCATGGATTCTCCAGGCAAGAATACTGGAGTAGGTGGCCATTCATGTCTCTGGGGGATCTTCCCCCAGGGATTGAACCTGAGCCTCCTGCATTGTAGGCAGATACTTTACCATCTGAGCCTCCGGGATCTCCATACCCTCATCTTTTCAGTAAACAGCCCCAAGTGTTGGTCCCATCCTCTCCACCCCTTCTCATAAGCTTCTCTGCTAAGATTTTCTTGAGAACAGGGGCTGAGTAGTTAGTATTCATCCCTTTCTTCTCCACAACTCTGCACAGAGGTTGTGCTCAATAAACGTCCTTTGCACTAAATGTAATTTTAATGAATAACTGGCTTAAATTGTACCAAACACCCAATGGGCATCCTTCGGGTTAGTATTGCCTTATTTTAATAAAATTTCTGAATTAAATAGGCTGAGTAATGAAGCTCTTCCTGCAGGGCCAACCTCTGCTCTGGGTCTGGGGGACCCCTGAACCTTCTCACCCTCTAATGTTTGATTCAAGGCCCGTCTGCTCCAGGAAGCCCTCTCAATCACATTCCTCTTCTTCCTAAATCCTTTCAGATTCATGTGCCCCATGCTGGATAATGCATACTCACAGCTTTAATTAAAACCTACTCCACATTCCTCCTCAAATGGACAGCCACAGAGACCAATTTTAATTTCTCTGCCTCATCCCAGCATTGTTCAGAGTAGCATCTCATGCATAGTGGGTTCCTAATAAACACTGGCTAATAAACATGCGGCACATTAGGTTCTGAGTTCAATCTTGGCCAGATGTTGAAGTGACTTTACTTCTAACCTTACCCCAGCACTTGCCTGAGTAGACCAGTATATGTCTTCTACTTGGCTAAATACATAACCAAACAGAAAGGGTCAAGGCTCCATCTCTGAGCTGCTGCTCCTTCCTATCTGTGGGCTGTGAACAATTAAGCACCTTATCTGTCTCCCTGTGTAGTCTTCAAACTGCAGACAGCTATAGTTTGGTTCTGCACACAGCAAAAAGCAAAACCCCAGTTCCTCCACATTGGCACACGGAGCTACCTGATATCCAGATAGCCCCTGAACAACACATCCATGTGAATGGCTAGGGAATGACATAAACTCGTGGTCCTCGCAGTTTCTTTAAATGGTTCCACTGCAATGCAGCACTCAGCCTGCTCGCTCTCTAGAAAAGGATGGCTCAGATCTCAGTGGTGTGGAAGAAAGTGCTGAGAGCCTGAGGAAAGAACTAGTGCCGAGAGTGCCATGGCCGAGTCGTGATGCTCACAGCCTGGGCGTTTAAAGATGCTGCACTGACAACGGTAATCAGAGACAGAGACACAGAGGCAAAATGGGCATGGAGAAAGAGGGGGAAGCAGAGAGGGACTTAGCAAAAGACAGAGGGGTAAGGCTTGCTGTGTTAGTCATTCAGTCCTATCTGATTCTTTGTGACCCCATGGACTGTATCCATGGAATTCTCCAGGCAGGAATACTGGAGGAGTATGTTGCCATTGTCTTCTCCAGGGGATCCTCCCAACCCAGGGATCAAACCCGGGTCTCCTGCATTGCAGGCAAGTTCTTTACCATAAGCCATAAGGTTTGGTGAGAAGTTTCCAAGACTTCGACAAGTTTCCGAGTCAGTTGTCTGGAGGAATCTTGTCATTTTGGTTACTCACTCACAGGGAAAACTGAAACCACATATCCATGTAGCTGAGCTGTATCTGAAATCCTACGAAAAAACAGACCCCAGAAAAACTGGAGCTTAGCAGCCAGGGGCCAGTTTATAAACTACCTCTATCAACCTATCCCTCCCCTTTCTCCCCTTGGCATCCCAAGTCATTTCCCGCTTTAGGATACCTTAGTGCCCATCTCCTCCCCCAGAATAAAACTGGTCTTTACAGAATACTATCCACATTTGTCAGGCAAGGTGCTGAGAACCCATACTTCCCTGTTCTTACCCCCACCCCACGCCCTAAGAAAGTTGATTGTATCAAGCCTGATCCTTTAGCACAGGACATTAGTCTCTAGTCTATGAGAAAGGAACTCCAGACTTGGTCTGCAGGCTACAGTCTGTCCTTACCTGGGAATCCCTTCTCAAGGTTTTGGGTGCTGATATTGTGGTCTTGTTACCTGATGATGGGGCATTGGAGGCCCTGCTCCTGAGGACGACATAGCTCCTGGCCATTTATTACCTTTTCTTAGAATGTAATTTCTTTTCCTCCTGAATCATTTAGTAGCCATTTAATTTTTTTTTCTTCTAGTTTTGTAGGTACTTACTGGGCACATATTATAACTATAAACTCAGTTTCAGTACAGGGAGGTCAAAATAAGAGTTCATTGTAAACCAGATTTAAATGACAATTTGGGGTGTGCAGAAGTTCTCAAGCACAGGAAGTCAGACCTCAACCCCAGTCTTTGGTGAAAGTTCACTGCAACAGAAAACTCACTCAGAACTGAGTGCCAAGAAGTAGGACTCTGAGGCAATTAATTCCACATGTAAGTGGCTCGAGGCAGTCGCATCCCTCAATTTTAATTTATACTTAAATAATCTAATGCAGCTTTTAGATAAACTGGGTCTGGCCGACAAAGATGCCTGCGTGAAGGGGAGCAGAGGGAGAGGTCAGCACAGAGTCAAATTTTAGTTGTTCAGTCATGTCCAACTCTTTGCAATCCCATGGACTGTAGCCAGCCATGCTCCTCTGTCCATGGAATTTTCCGGGCAAGAGTAACAGGTTGCCATTTCCTTCTCTGGGGGATCTTCCTGACCCAGGGATCAAACCCACATCTCCTGCATTGCAGGCAGTCTCCTATATTGCAGGCAGATTCTTTACTGACTGAGCCACCGGGGAAGCCCAAACTAAAGTCACACAGTTACTAACAAAATAGTTGGAAATAAAGCACGGGGCTCAATCTGGCCCTGACAAGACACTGACAATTTAGCTGGAACTATAGGAATGACCGGCGTTCATCAGGAAGGAGAGGGAGAGGGAAGGCAAGATGTTCTAGAAGAGGGATCAAGGGTTGAACTGTCCTCTGGCACAGTGGAGGTTGGAACCCAGCGTGCACAGCTATCTACATTCCCTGGCCTGGGAAATCAATTGTTGTGTCTGTGTTAGTCACTCAGTCGTGCCCCACTCTTTGCAACCCCACAGACTGTAGCCCACCAGGCTTCTCTGTCCATGTGGTTCTCCAGGCAAGAATACTGGAGTAAATTGTCATTTCCTTCTCCAGAGGAACTTCCCAACCCAGGAATCGAACCCTGGTCTCTGGCATCAGAGGCAGGTTCTTTACCATTTGAGCTATAGGGAAGTCCCTAGCTCAAACATTCCCTAGCTCAGTTGTTGGGTTAGTTAAAAATTACTGAAGCATCTGCACTTTTCCTTTATAGCAAGTCTCATGGTTTGTTTTTGTATATATTTGTAAGATTTGCTCATACATCTCTGCCCATTTCTACTCTATCCTAAACCTACTCCAGAAAGACAAAATTTCCAATGGTTTTGCTCACTAATGAATCCTCAGCACCTAACACAGCTTTAGTACCTAACGGGACTCACTAAATATTTGACAATGAAGAAATGAAAATTCTCTCCTTCACCCAAGACACATTTGCATTAGAGTGGGCTGGCCTGGGGAGAGGCTGATTTCCACTGGTCTCCCTCTTAGCTCTCAGCCATGTCTTTTCAGAAATGGGCCAGGCTCGACACTGGGTGCTTCTTACCTGGATCTGAGCCTTGAACTACTTCCTTGCCCTCTGCAATCAATCGGCATAGTGTACTTTAGAGGCCATTCCCCATGATAGATGTCACCAACTCCCAGTGAAACAGCACAGCCTCATTCTCAGAGAGCTCTGCTGACTACGGAAAACTTTCTTTAACTCTGTACCTCTCAGGGGTGTGGGGATAATGCCACATATCAGTTCTGGTCTTTTCTGGTTCTACTTGACAGTCTTAATAGCCCCTCCCAGCAGGGCAGGCCAAGATAATTAACCAAAGTCCAGAGAAGCCTAGTTATCCAATACCCACCCCGCCCCCACCATTCTACAGATGAGGAAAAGGAGACAGACCTAGAGATGTCACCAAAGGAGAATAAAAACAGAGATCCCTGCCCTTAAGTTCATGCTCCTTCTTTTCTCCTCCCCAGCATTTTCTCCCTTCAGTGGCATCTCCTTATTAACATTTCCTACCTCTCCACTTTTTCTCAGTTTCCACTGCCATCGTACCACTTCGGTGTTCACATCCTTCCTTTTATTCTCAATATTCTGCCCATGGCATCCCCACCACTCCCATCAGTAGGTTCTTCTCTGTGCAATATTAAAGTTATCATCACTGAAAAGCTACCTCAAATCTATTCTGAAATTCCAGAAAACCTTCCTGGTACAGCTGGCCCAAGATTCCTTTCTATCTCCAACACCTTAAATCTAAGACCCTTCTTTGACACTTTGCGTGTACTTTATTTCTTATAATGTTATCATTTGTTAAGGGAAATGCTTCTTCCCCACTCAAGGTAAGCCTTTTCCCTCCAAAAAAGAACATAAATATTAACATCTCTCTACCCTTATTCACTTCTTCTCAGGGAAAAGTAGCAAAGAATAAATTCGTAATTATAGACTCAGTTCTCTTTTCTTCTCTGAAATAAGCTTTTCTACAAAGAGTGGTTCCTCTATGTTCCCTGGGGAGAGACACACTACGTGGTAAGAGTGTAAGTGTCTCTAATTTTAGACTTCAGTGTAAGTATCTCTAATTTTAGATCACCTACTAGAATCTATGCTAAACTGTGTGCACCTCAGTCTAGCCTTTAGCTAATCTAAATAAATGTACTTTATTGCCCAATATGCATTATATTTGGTGTGTTTCTTGACTGGTCCAGAACTCGAAGGAGAAGGGAGGAAATCCCTCTGGACACCACAGCATTCTATACACATACTTAAATCTCACTTTCTCATTTAATAACTGTTTGTGTATTCTGTCTCTCATTGCTAGTATGAACCCCTTCAAGGAAAGAACAATGGAGTACATTTTTTCTCTCCCCCAGAGCACTCGGTTCCAAGCCTTGTACGTAGCAGGTGCTCAATCCGTTTCAATTCAGTGAAATATTTGTTGCAAAACTCTGATACCTCCCAGAAATCAAGCAATTTTCCTTACAGTGTTTTCACCATAATTCTGCCACATATAAAGATCTGTAACCAAGGAAACATCTTTTCCATTCCAGCTAAAACAGGTTCTTTCAGTTTTAAAAAATCTCCTTCCATAAGAACTTCTCCTCCTCCTCCATCATTTCTCTGACTCTCCCTGCCTGTAGAAATAAGAAACAAAATTTTTTCAGCACTAATAAGGTCTTACAGAAGGAGAGCCGACTAAGGCATGTAGTTCTGATTACTCTTTCTCTCCTTTTCATTTATAACCCCTAAGAAGATACACTTGCTTTTAGACACAATGACACCGAAAGTTCGTAGAGCTTAGAGTTATTATTTTTCTGCCAGCATACTCTATGTCAGTATGACAGGGATGAGCTTGTGACAGTCCTAGAGATTTCCAGTTGCTGTGTTTCCTATCTTCTACCTCACAGAGTTCCAACTTACCCTGTGACTGAATTTTCCACTTTCTGTGTCCTTTTATCCAGAGCCATATTTCTGTATCACCTGGCCCTGAGTATTAGCTGGTGACTGTGATTTTTCTCTGCATTGCCCCTTCTGAGAATTTGTTCCCACTTTCACACCACTCAAGTCCTGTTAGTGACATGTTACTAGACTACATCTAATTTTGTCAAGTCATTCTGGCCCATGTGTTTACCTTCTGAGTTGTCTCTACTGGGACTTTCTTATATTAACAGTGTAATTCTCCTGGTCCCATCTGATCTGAGGCATTTCCTCTAATTCATCCTCTTTCCTAACCTCAATCAAACCATCATGTCATAACAGCCTGAGTCTGCCCAGGGTAGTCCAAAATATACCACGTGTAAGATCAGAGTGCAAAAGAAAAGAGAAATTTTTAAGATGCTCTAGTCTGATGTCTTCCTCTTCATTTTATAGATGGAGACACCACAGCACATGGAGGTTAAGTTACTAAAGTAAGCTAAAAGCAATCAGGACTAAACCTCACAACACTTGGCAACCAATGTTTTACTCCAATATTTCTAAAGAAATAAAAAATAATACAACAACTGATATTGATTTGCCATTATTGTATGAAAGAGAACCACCAAAATTGATAGATATCTCACAAATCAATGGCTCAAATCCAAAGTATCTCCAAATTGAAGATTGATTTTCAGCTGTTTCTATGAGATGGATATTAAACTATAGCACATACCAAAGCTGCATGTTCTATCCTATGAGACCAACAATTCAGTCTGTTAATAGTAGATGGTTGCAGTAAGAGAAACTCTGGAAGACTCTAAGGTCTAATATTCTGCAAGGACTAGAAATAGCAGCTATTGAGCTTAAAACAAAAGAATTTCACCATAACATTAAATGAAGAAATACTCCATAAAATAAATTTAACAAAAAAATGACTCTAAACAAAAAATTCCAAATCCTTAAACAAATATGTAATGGGTTCATAAAAATAGGACAAATCCTATCTCTACCAATAATGAAATCCTTTGCAATGATACATGGAAAAGTCTTTTACCCTCCAAATGAAACTTTCTGGATACATTCAATATTCTGTGGTGACAAACTTTTTTTTTTTAATAACTGTATCAGCATGATGTAAACCAAAAACTAAGACTGAAAATATATTTACACTAAGACCATTCCATATTTTCGCTGTTAATTTCCCACTGTCAAACAGCAAACTGTGCAAAATAGTTGCAATCAATTCAGCTCTGTAATTTCATCAATACATGACTCTTGAAATATCCATGTATTTACTAAAATTCTCTTCATAAATTTCACATTGGTAAGTAATGTTTCAATTCACAACCGTAATACTTTGCTCTATATGCAAGAGAGAGATAGAGATAGGAGAGAAACATGTATTATCCATGACTTTGGATTCTCAGACTCAAATACAGCCATCTCATTTCTGAAAAGAATTGTACACTGCTCCCTCTAAGCAGTCCATCTTTCTGAAATGGAAGATAATGGCAGCACTGTTGGGAAGTGACTGGGCATTGATGCTTTGTCAGCAGTGGGGGAATGGGTTGGCTGAATCACTTAAAAAGAGTCTAGCACTTTGTCAGGCCAGTGCTTAAAATGCAACGGGCTCTCTGCATGCTAATAGAGAAGCTTGACACACAAACCCACCTCCGTTTTACATCAATAAGTAGTCTATCACATGAGCCACTCATCAAACACAGCAAAGGTGGGCCAGGACTCTATAGAAGGTACATTTCTTAAGTGGACTACTTAAAATCTTCTACATTTGCATTTGTGTTGCAAGATTTTGACCTTGCCAGTTACGGATTCTTTAATAACTGTAGATGGAATGATAGCAAAGCCTGGCACTCCTTTGAGAGTTTTGAATAACATTAATATATTTAGTCCTCATCTAATTCTCAGATGAGAGAACTGAGTCACAGTTCTAGTGAAGGCCTACTATAGCCCCAGAGATTACCCTCCGATGAAGAAATGCAGGAGAAAAATCGCCCAACAGAAGATCTGTGAGGTAGACCGAGGGGATATGATCGAGGCAGTGAAAAATGAATAAAAGAGACAGGTATAATCTTTCAGTGGTACTGTCATGCTAGATGAAAGAACATCAAGAGAATAAAGGAGATCTGCATGAGGCCTAACAGGCTCTGGAGAGCAATCTGTGAGTATCTGGCCAAATTTGTAGAGGCAGAAAAATCTCAAATCCTGATAATTCCAGTAAAAGTAGAAGTGGTCTCTCCTAGGACAGTTTACCAAAAATAGCACCATTTATAATTTATCATCTATTATGCCAGGTGCATTGTTAGACACTGAGTGCTGTGGTTACTACCTTATTACAACAACCCAGCAAACAAAGAAACTGAGGTTTGAATGCATTCATTGATGTTTCAAAGTCACAGAGTTAGTGATCTCAGCCCGTTACTAGCTCTATGATCTTGGGCAGATGGGACTTAAACTCTCCCAAGTAAGTAACTATGGCTTCATGGCCATGGCTTTCCTCACTAGAGCAGGAGGATACTGTGCTCAGAGATTTCAAAACCCCTTACAGCTCTGACAACCTTACACACTCTGGAGTATCCTCACTGACTTAGGTGTGCAAAATTGGACATTGCCTGATGTCTATTAAAATAACAACCACTATAAAAATTAAATTCTGAGCTCTCTCCAGTCCCCATTGTCTATGATTTTTCCACTAACTTGTCTTCTTTCTATATATAATATTGGAGGACATGTCAAATTTTGACAAAAATATTTCTAAGCTTATCTTGTTCCTTTTGTTCTAGTACCACATTCATATCATGATCCCCACTCTCCAATGCTAGGATGAATCTGGATATCCAATGTACAGTTCATTCTATCCAATTCAGTTTAACGTAAATTTACTGCTTTCCTATTCTATGAGCCAAGCTGTATGCCAGACACACTTGGCAGCCCAAGGATAGATGAGGCCTGATTTCTGTCTTCAAGAGATTTATAACATTGTGGCAGGAGAGAAAAGTGATATTTAAAAAGCTCTTTCTCATCCATTATCTTTAATCATCATAATGATTCAATAAGATAATACAATATTAATATTTTATGGTATAATGGTGATAACTATATTTTCTCTTTATCCTTATCCAAATAGACTTTTACTGATGCTATTTCATGGTTAATACCTCAGTTCTTAATTGTATAATTGTATAAATAGTTTCAATGATTTGTAGAATTCCAATATGATTCCAATCTGCCAATTCCTCGTGTGAACCTTGACCCATGGAGAAAAGTGTTAGCTGCTCAGTCATCTCCAGGTCTCTGCAACCCCATGGACTGTATAGCCTGCCAGACTACTCTGTTCATGGAATTCTCCAGACAAGAATACTGGAGTGAGTAGCCATTCCTTTTTCCACGGGATCTTCCCAACCCAGGGATCAAACTCAGTTCTCCTGCATTGCATGTGAATTCTTTACCATCTGAGCCACCAGTGAAGCCCATGGAGAAAGAACTACACCATGATCTGAAGAACAAAATGAGAGCATTACCCTCATCCTTACCAAACTATACTTCAAAAGAAAGATTTTATCCCTTGAGGAACCATAAGAATGCCACCATAAAATACCCAAAAGATGCATGTGGTATGCTTCTTAACATTCAACTCTAATTTGGCCAGTGCAAAATATTGATGAGATTAGAAAATTGGTGATAGTACCTATTACAGGCATTTGCCATACTGGTTTTCTTATTGGAGTTATTTGCTCCTAGTCTGCAGTTATTGATAGAGCAAATGCATTCTTATCCATTCTCATAAACATAAAACACTAAAAGTAGTTTGCTTGGTCAGACAAAAGTATACATTTAGTGTCCTAGGAATGACAAGCCTGAGTTGTCAACTTCCGAGTTCTGTGCCACAACTTAGTTTTCCAGAACCTCTCACAGTCCTGTAGGATATCATGCCAGTTCAGTCCATTAAAGAGATTATATTGCCTCTTTGGAAAAATATCCATTGAGTTCTTCTGCTCACTTTTCAAACAGAAAGTGCAGATGACAAATAGGCATATTAAAAGGTGCTCAACATCACCAATCATCACATAAATACAAATCAAAACCACAACATGGTATCACCTGTCACCTGTCAGAATGGCCATCATCAAAAAGAACACAAATAACAAATGCTGGTGAGGATGTGAAAAAAAGGGAACCCTGGTACACTTTTGGCAGAAATGTAAATTAATACTGTGGAAAACAGTAGGGAGGTTCCTCAAAAAACTAAAAATAGAACTACAAAATGACCCAGAAATTCAACTCCTGGGGATACATCCAAAGAAAACAAAAAAGGAAAAAGGAAAACTAATTTGAAAAGACCCACGTACCCCAATGTTCATAGCAGGATTACTCAAAATAGTCAAGATATGAAAACAACCTGTGTCCAAAAATAGATGAATGGATAAAAATGATGTGGTATAAAAATACAGTGGAATAATAGTCAGTCATAAAAAGAAGGAAATTTTGCCATTTGCAATAATATGGATAGACCTGGAGGGTATTATGCTCAGTGAAATGTCAGAAAGAGAAAGACAAATGCTATATGGTATCACTTGTATGTGTCTAAAAAATACAACAAAGTAGTGAATGTAAAAAAAAGAAGAAGTCTCACAGATATAGAGAACAAACTAGTGGTTACCAGTGGAGAGAGGGAAGGGGAAAGGAGAAACAAGATAGTATGTAGAGGATTAAGAGGTATAAACTAGCAGGTATAAAATAAGCTACAAAGATATATCATATAATATGGGTGATATAGCCAATATTTTATAATAACTATAGGGTATAACCTGTAAAATTATGAATCACTATGTTGAACACCTATAACTTATATAACGTTGTACATCAACTATACTCCAATAATTTTTTATTTTTAAGTTAAAGGAAGAAAGACATTTTATTGATGGAACGAAATAGCAAGTTGTTCAAGAAAACAGTGCAATGTTTGGTGAACACTGTTGGGTTAAAGAGCAAGTTACATCACTTGGTGTTCTACTTGAATCATTTCACCTAGTAATTTAAAAAGCTGGCCACTCTAGATGGGCCTAGGGGCACAGAAAATACTCAAACTGGTCCTGACTTCAGAGCAGGTAGCTCCATTATATGCCCTTACAACTCAGCACATTTTTTAGGACCTGAAGTCCCTTCAATTTTGGAGAATAAGCATATGCTCTACAACTAGTAATCAATCTTCTCTGGAAAACTAGTTCTCAACTTACAACTAAGCTTGGAGGAAGACTGAACTCACAACCGTGAGAACACGAGCCTTCCGCAGTCATGAATTTTCAGACATTTCAGCAGAACATGGGATCATCACAGGGTGTGAATCTGTGGAGGACTACCACAATCACGGAGGACTACCCTGTTCTTACCTGAGTTACATAGAAAAACCAGATACCTGTTCATTGTCTAGGCTTGAGTTTTAAGTTCTGCTCTGTTGCTTGGATAAGAAACCATTCAACTTACTGTTCAGCTTTCTGTGGAAACTACAGGGTACCTACCATCAACTACAACAACGCCACAGCTCTCCTCCTGTCCAACCTGAGCCTCCTGTCCTGCAATCCTGTGTTCTCTGCAACTGTATTGTCTCCATAAAATCAACATTGTTTGCTCACTGGATTTGAGATCACTGTTATTAAATACTCTGGTGTATTTTTAAAAGTGCACACTTTCTTTTTAGAGTTAAACTAAAATCAAAATCCCATTTCATATCATTATGACAATTCCTGTGAAGTCCTATTAAATATGATGCTGCAGAAGCAGGAGCTAATGATAATTGCCCTTAATGGCATCAAGTTCAATTCCATTTCAAAGAATACCCTCCAGAAATTATATCCCCAGCAAGCAAGCATATTTCAACCTGCCAGCAATTGCAGCCAAGTAATATGGTTAAAATAAAATTGTTAAGTGGCAAATGCAGCATCCACAGCCGTCTCAATAATCTGGTTTTAACCATTTGTTTGTTGGCTTGTTTCAAAATCTTGAATGTTTAATTATAACACTGCCTAAGATAAGGGAAAAATATGACCAACTTCATAGCCTAAGGATCCCTGGTGGCATAATAACTGACATAAAGACACCTGCAGTGCAGTAGATGTAGGTTCAATCTCTGGGTTAGGAAGATCCCCTAGAGAAGGAAATGGCAGTCCACTCCATTTCCCAGTCCTGGAAAATCCCATGGACAGAGGAGCCTGGTAGCTTGCAGTCCATGGAGTCACAAAGAGTTAGACATGTCTGAATGACTAAGCACACACATACATATAGCTTGAGGATCCCTAGTGGTGCTATAATTGACATTACTAATAGCACACAGCATAATTAAGAAAATTACAGAATGTACTATCCTTGGTACAAATCCTGGTGACATCCTGACTCTGTAACACTGAGAAATTACTTACTGTCTGTGAACTCCAGGATTGGCTTGTTTTAAATGAGATTTGGTGGTGGTGGTGTTGTTGCTTAGTCGCTAAGTCTTATCCGACTCTTTTGCAAACATGGACTGTAGCCCGCCAGGATCTTCTGTCCATGGGATTTCCCAGGCAAGAATACTGGAGTGGGTAGATCCCTTCCTTCTCCAAGGGATCTACCTGACACAGGGATCAAACTCGAATCTCCTATTTTGAGAAATAATTCTCAACTTACAACTGAGCTTAGAGGAAGACTGAACTCACAATTGTGAGAACATGAGCCGTCCTCTTCCATGCAGATTCTTTACCAGTGAGCCACCAGGGGAGTCCTTTAAACAATATAGTGTATGTAAATGCCTGCCACAGTACCAGACTGCAACCAAACTTCCAACAAACAACACCTGTTGTTCGTATCCTCTGTGGTCACTCTGCTGGCGACGATGCCCCCAGAGATGCCCTAAAATAGTTCAGTTCAAACTAGGAATAAGGAAGAGGCTCAGGGTGATGAGAAGAACTAAGTTACCATGATGGTGATTAGCATGCCCTCACCTCTACTTATTTCCCTAGGGAGATCTAAAGCATTATTTTCTAGCTGGAGCTCAGTCCCACAAAACAAAGAGAAATGGAGCTACACTAAGGAGGAAGAAGGAGGAAGTCTGAGCTGCTGAAATCCAGCTGTCTAAGTAACAAGCTAGACAGCTGGTGGGAGAGGAAGTCAGGGAAAGTCAAAGAATAATACATACTGTGAAAATCCGATGTGTGTGTACAGCCACAGTCTGGAGAAGTTTCCAACCTTCACTGTGCTCATTCTAATCACCTGGTTTGACAGGGAAAACCTTTGCCCGGGTGGATTCTATAAAAAGATTCAGGGAACGAATGTTCTACCAAGGCTGTGTAATGACTTTTCGTCTGGAAGCAATGGTCAGGAAACAAAATCTACCCTAGAATCAAGTCTATTTCCAGGGATAAAATTGGGTGTGCTCCAAAAGCCTCCAAGTGCTTTTCGGGGGGCAGGGGAGCAATAGAGTTGGAGGTATTGTTCATCAGCACAGGTAAAGACAGGCACACTGCGTTGCATTTAGCCCCTACTTGTGGAAGTAATGCTGTGTGCTTCACCATTAAGCCCCTGGAGACCAATGTGAACAGCATTTTTCCACTTCTATATCAAATAATTATTGGTAACATTTACTGAGCGTTTATGGTGTTCCAGGCACAAAACTCTTCAAGGAAACAGGATAGAATTTGCTTCTGCATGAGCAGAATCAAGACATAAGAAGCTCCTTCCGGAGACTCTACAGTAACTGTTTTCTCCTATCACACGTCCATACACATGGATGGTGCTCAGGTTCTCACAAGGCCAGAAAGGAAGGATTCCACCATCACAACAGCTTCCAGTTATTCAGATTCTTTCAGATCAGTCTTTCCTGAATGAAGAGTTTGTTCTCTGATACCAAGCCTGCAGACATCCTGCTATTGCCCTGCAATTATTACCTTGATTTCCCACTCTTTGACTAGCTGCAGTATTAGTGTCAGCAAGAGCTGTGCATGTTAAAACTCGTGAAAGGGATTGTCATTTAACCCTGTGGACTTGCTCCTTCTTGCAACACTGACAGCTGACTTAAGCCCTGGTTATGATTAGTGACAACTTGGTAGCAATTGTACAGCACATTTCATCTCCAGCTTACAAAAGACTCTGTAAAAAGTCCCTCACCATCCTTCCCAGCAGGATGAAAGATTTAAGAAGCCAGAAAGATTAAGCTGCATGCCCAGTAAACAGTGATGAAAGAAAAAACAGAAATCAAGTTTCTCTGGGTTTAAGCTGGTGCCTCTATTCATGGAGCCAGAACACCTCCTCGGAAAGGAAGAGACATGAAAGCAATGTGTAGAATTTCATAGGATGGAAAGACCATGGGAAGAACTACAGTATTGCTGGTTCACAAACTGGCCCCTGTGCCCAAAAGGCACAGAGAGGCTGAAGGAAGAAGCAAGCCTCTCCAGGCTGGTCAGTTCAGTTCAGTCATTCAGTCATGTCTGATTCTTTGTGACCCCGTGAACTGCAGCACACCAGGCCTCCCTGTCCATCACCAACCCCTGGAGTTTACTCAAACTCATGTCCATTGAGTTAGGGATGCCATCCAACCATCTCATCCTCTGTCGGCCCCTTCTCCTCCCGCCTTCAACCTTTCCCAGCATCAGGGTCTTTTTAAATAAGTCAGTTCTTCGCATCAAGTGGCCAAAGTTTTGGAGTTTCAGCTTCAACATCAGTCCTTCCAATGAATACTCAGGACTGATTTCCTTAAGGATGGACTGGTTGGATCTCTTTGCAGTCCAAGGGACTCTCAAGAGTCTTCTCCAACACCACAGTTCAAAAGCATCGATTCTTCGGTACCCAGGCTGGTAGGGCAGGTTTAATAAGGAAGGAAACAGACATTCAATGCTTGTCTGGGGCACACGCATTTACACACCAGAACCTCAAGTTTATATACAGGACTTACCTAGGTTCAGGCACATACACCATCCAAATGATCTCCAACAACACATTGCTCTCTTAAGGCAGTATCCTTGAAATGAATGGCTCTGGAAACTATGAATGAAATGTACATTCCAAAAATGGGGTAGGGGATAAGAAACCTGCAATTGCCCAGGTCCAGCCCCCAGGTCAATGAGAGGTCACATCCTCTCAATTACCTCTTACAACAAATATTTCTCTTTTCCTTGGGATCTCAGAATCTATTTGTAACTTTGAAACAGACCTATTGATCAGGTCAGGTGGGACTACTGGGGCTTCCCAGGTGGCAATAGTGGTAAAGAACCAACCTGCCAAGGCAGGTTAGACCTAAGAGATGCAGGTTTGATCCCTAGGTTGGGAAGATCCCCTGGAGGAGGAGACAGCAACCATCTCCAGTGTTCTTGCCTGGAGAATCCTATGGACAGAGGAGCCTGGCAGGCTGCAGTCCATAGAGTTGCACAGAATCAGACATGACTGAAATGACTTAGCATGCACACATGCACGGGACTACTATTGTTCTAGGACTACTATTGATCAAGGATCCTGAAAAAGGCTTGGAGAGTTATTAGTTTGGGGGGGTTGTGATTTATTTCTAAACAGGAAGTTCTGTCACTCTTATTTCAAGATCAGCAATAGTCAGGAAGAGAGACTAATTTTATATGTTTAAACTGGGCAAAAAGTTCAAGACCTCTGCTGTTGTAGGTCCAGTGAAACTACAATGACTCCAATCTCTTCTTTCCCAAATCATATCAGCTTGTTCTCCAAGGAGAATAGGCTCTAGGGAGCTATGTAGGACAACTTCTGACTCAGTCCTTTTAGCAGCAAGAGGCCAAAGAATTCAGTAGGAAAAAGCTCTGAACTCGTAGAGGAGCTGCCTTCAAGCCTGAGACCTGGCTTTCCATGGGACAGGTTCTTTAATCTTCCAATGGACTGTCTCCTGGAAGTAGAATGAAAATTCTGTTCCAAGCAAATTAGGAAATGTATTTTTAAAAAAAGAATCAAGTGGAATCAGATCAGCCAAAATGGAAAACCTTGAGCTCACTTCCTCTCACAGGCACACCAAAATTACAACTATTTACATTGAAAATAGGGGTTTCCCCCTGGTGACTCAGGTGGTTAAGAATCTGCCTGCAATGCAGGGGACCTGGGTTCAATCCCTGGGTCAGGAAGTCAGTTGATGGAAAGGACCAGAACCTATCAAGAAAGATCTTCTACACCTAAAGATATCAAGAAGAAACCAAAATGAGACCAGCAGGATGGGCAGAGTCATGGTACAGGCAAGTCCCATACCACCATGAGCAATCCACAAATGGAAAAAGATTACAATTACAAAGGTTCTGCCTAAGAACCTTGGGCTCCCCATCCAAGGTTTCTGCATCAAGAGGAGCTTCCAGAACATTTGGCTTTGAAGATCAGCAGGACTTATTTTCAGGAGACCCAGAGGACTATGGAAAATAGAGACTCCACATTAAAGGCACACACAAAATCTCACATGCTCCATGACTCAGGGCAGAAGCAGTCATTTGAGAGGAGCCTGGATTAGACCCACCTGCTAACCTTGGAGACGCTCCTGGAGAAGCAAGAGGCAACTAGAGCTCACCTTGGAGATACAGAAACTGGTGTCAGCCATCCGAGTGAGCTTGTTCTACCACATGGACACTGTGCTGGCAAGGTCATATGGCGATCCTCCCTCTAGTTTATTAGCCACAGGACCAAGTCCCACACCTGCCAAACCTGTAGGCACCAGGACTAGAATACTTCAGACCAAGCCACTAATAGGGGGTGTACACAGCCCCACCCACTAGCAGACAGACTGCCTTAAGGGTCCCTGAGCCCACAGCCACCCCTGGACACAGACACCAAAGAGCCCAAGAGCCAGCTCCACATACACATCTAGTGTGTAAGCTCTGGATCTGTTCAGGACCCCAGAGTCCTACACTCAGAAAACTGGGGACACAGCTCCACCTACCAGTGGGTAGACACCAGCTCTGGAACCCCCTGGACCCTGGTCTCACTCACCAGCAAGCCCACTGTAGCTTTGCGACCAGCCTTACCCACCAGTGGGTAGACAGCAACCCCAGGATACCCTCAGCCCCCAAGCCTGCAGACCCACCCTACCTACATGCAGGCCAGCACCAGACCCGGGACCTGCTGAACCTTGGCCCCACCCATCAGCCTGCCTTAGCTTCAAGAACAGCCTCACCCACTAGTGGGTGAACACCAGTCCCGGGACAATGACAGCTCCACAGCCTGCAGACGCAGTCCAACCACTAGCAGGTCAGCACCTGTTCTGGGGCCTGCTGGCCCCTAACCTCATCCACCATCAGGTCAACACAAGCACTCGAAGAAAGAAAGGAAGGAAGGAAAAAAGAAAGAAAGCAAACTCTTTCAAGAAAATTAATGGTCACCAGAAACAATTTGAAATATTTAATGAAGATTGATAGATAAACTTGATTAAACATATAGTATGTATTTACAAAGCAGTGAGTACTAAGAAGAAAATAAAAGTGTGAAACACAGGTCCTATATTTCTATATTTCATAAGCTTGCCTTAGATAATAAACAAGCACCCCCTTAGAAAGTAACTGAATAACAACTTATGCTGTATAGCATGTAAATAAATAGAGTTTTAAATGCTTCAGGAAAATATGTGAAAGAGAAGGCATTGAAGGGTTTATGCAAACAAAGATGAAAGTGCAGGAAAACAGAAAACCCAAGGTAAAAGGGATATTTAAGCAATGCTGTGGTACTGGGGAAAATATAAGGCTTCCTGGGGGCAAATGTAAACCATTTTGCTAGAGAGGAAAATTGTTTGCACAAGTGTAATAAATAAAATAGGAATAATAAAATCAGGTTATGATTCAGGCTCTACTGCACAAACACATGTACATACATACATACATACATATACACACACACAGAAAAAAAAAACCTCAATAAGAAGAAATAACAGAAGGGAAAACTTCCCATCTACAATATAAATAAATAAGTAACTGAGGCAAACACTTATCAATAAATGTTCGAAATCTACTGAACAAAACAATGAAAGTATAAAACTCTTGTAGGACGTAAAAGTAGATTTATACAAATGGGCATACATATCATGTTCTTGATTTGCAAGACAATGCAAAAAGCATTCTAAGTTACATTATAAATACAATGTGATCCCAGTAAAATATACCATCTTTTCTAAAGCTAGACAAGTTGATTAGAAAGTGTATCATTAAAAAATCATAATATGCAATATTAGTAGAATATCTCTGAAAAGGAAGAGCAACAGGATGAGATAAGAGGTGGTTAGATCTACCATATAGTAAAACAAAAACCCTCTAAGAGTAAAACAATATGCTCTTGCTATATATGGATTGAAAGACTTAATAAAGCTGAATTAAATACCTAGAAACAGGAACTGTTTTGTGTGAATATTTAATATTTTAGTATATTTAATATGCAAATAATTGAAAGAAAGAAAAATGTTTAATATGTCATATTGGGATAACTGACTAATCATATCACTAAAAAAAAAAAGATTAAACAGATTGTTTCTCATGCTACAGACTAGGACAATTAACAGGGGATAAGGCATTTAAATGTAAAAATTGAAAACGTATAGACATTAAGGAAAAAAGCATTGGTAAATTCTCTATAACCTGGAAAAAGACAAATTTAAGAAGCAAAAAGAAAAGATTAATCAACTTGATAAACATTTTTTAATTATGAAAAAAAAAGCATAAGCAAAGTGGAAAAGACAATACACAGATAAATATTTGCAATATACAAGACAGATGAAGTGAAGTGAAAGTCACTCAGTCATGTCCGACTCTTTGTGACCCCATGGACTGTATGTAGCCTGCCAGGCTCCTCTATCCATGGAATTCTGCAGGCAAGAATCCTGGAGTGGGTAGCTGTTCCCTTCTCCAGGGAATCTTGCCAGCCCAGAAGAGAACCCAGGTCTCCCACATTGCAGGCAGATTCTTTACCATCTGAGCCACCAGGGAAGCCCAAGAATATTGGAGTGGGTAGCCTATCCCTTCTCCAGCAGATCTTCCCAACCCAGGAATCGAACCAGGGTCTCCTGCATTGCAGGTGAATTCTTTACCAGCTGAGCTACCAGATAAGGACTGGCAATCCTAAAATAGAAAGATGATAGTAGGTAATCACCTAATATACAGAAGAAAAACGCCAATAACCCTATTGAAAAATGAGCAAGAGATAATATAGATTTAACAGAAAAAGAAATACAAATGGCCCTTTAAGATGAACATATGCTCAACATCACTCAGAATAGGAGAGCCGCAGATCAAAACTATAAAGACACCATTTTTACCTCTCAGACTATCAAAAATTCAAAAGTTTAGCAATATATTCTTCTTGGTAAGGATTTACAGAAAGAGTGTTACACATTGCTGCTGATGTGAATGCCAAATGGTACAATCACTAGATAACAGAATTAAGCAACCTTGCTAATTCTACATCTGGAGCAGTAAATGTACAACATTTTTTAATTTGAAAAATCTAGGAAGTTTTCAAAGTTTGCTGGATTTGTATCAAGAGAATTCAACAGCCAACTTCAGGGAACTTCAACTAACTAAAGACAGGATAACTTGAGCAGTATACTCAATATCTTCATGATATTTAAAATCATTATAAATGTTTTCTAAATAATTCTAAAAATTAAATACTAGTTTATTTGTTATCACTGGAGGATGTTAGAAGATTCAACACATAATTCTGAAAAACATTAACTAAATTCAGAGCGTTTGTCCTGCCTTTCCTCTTTGACCTATACCTCAGGGTAATCTATTAGTTGATAATGGGAAATTTCTCTTTAAACAATTAGTTATTTGTTAAAGAACCCACCACTTTGCAACTTGTTATGAAATGAAGGGTAAAAGTAATGATCATCAATGGTTCTGAAGCCACTGTGTGAAAATCTGATAGGGAACGTTACAATGATTGGGTCAAGTTGAACCTGAGCCCACTGATTAATCTTAACATCACAAAAAGAAAGAAATCAACCATTATATTCCACCCGAGGTAATGAAACATGAGGTTCTCACTGCTACAAAGTATCTGTGTCAAAAATTTGAAGCTAAATCTGATTTAATCATTAAGTTGAACCATATAAAATGGCCAATACTTGACCATTTTGAACTACAAAAATACAATTTCACTTGATTCAAATGAATAGAGAAAACAGAGAAGAATGTTATTAGTGAAAGTGAAAGTCATTCAGTAATGTCTGACTTTTTGAGACAGTCCATGGAATTCTCCAGACCAGAATACTGGAGTGGATAGACTTTCCATTCTCCAAGGGATAGTCCCAACCCAGGGATTGAACCCAGGCCTCCTGCATTGCAAGAGGATTCTTTACCAGCTGAGCCACAAGGGAAGCCCAAGAATGTTAGTAGTGAGGCAATTGGCAAAATCTCGATAGTGAAAATCACTCAATTTCCTCAACGATAAAACAACAGCTAATTTGTAAGGAAATTTTAAAGCAGGGTGAGAATACTTATAGATTGAAAAGAATTGGGGTTTATTGATGAAACACAAGTATGAATCTTACTAGGATTCAAATAATCCAACTATCAAAAAAATTAAGAACATTTCAAAACTGAATATTTGATGATGATAAATAATTATTACTAATTTTTGGTATAGTCATGGCATTATGGTATTCTTTTAAGCACTTGTTTTAGAGACATATATGAGAGTGTATTACAGATGAAATTCAGTTAGTCTGGAATTTGCTTTAAGATAATCTAAAGAGTGGCTACGAGAAAGAAGAGATATGAGCATAGATGAACAATGTTGACTATGTCAATAGTTATGAAAGGTGGGTGCTGGGTACATGGACATTCATTAAACTATTCTTTATCCTTTTGTATGCATGTATAACATTTCTCATCATTTAAAAAAATGGGGAAAGTATATTTAAACTCTAATCTAAATTAGAGTCATTGACAGTCTCTCACTGGGGAAGAAGAAATTCATCAAATTACAAAAAAATAAAACACTCATTCTTGTCTTGCATTTTTCTGTGGTACACATAAGAGACCAATATAACTGCAATTCCTTTCAACCTTACTGTTTGAAGCCCAAAGCAAAGGTATCTCTAGAACAAGTGGGTGGCAGACACCCTTGCCTTACAGCTATTTTTTTTTTAAGAGAGAAATGAAAGAAAAAAGTCAACATGCAGGTCAGATCTTTGTGATTCTCTAATGCTCCAACAGATCGACTAGAAAAACTTTCCCCAAATAAATTGATGTTGTATAACTCAAAGACAGGAAATGTTACACAAAGTTAACACATTTTTTTTAACAAAACTTTAGAAGTGAACCAATTTAAACTACCTGAGCAGAAAGTTAAAATGATGTATTACTTTTTCTCTCTCTAAAAGTAACAGTTCTATGCTTTCAAATACTCTTCGTAATCCAAGACAAGGCACATTGACATATTCTCTGTGCAAACTAGTTTATGCTATTAATTTTCCTAAGAAAGCTTCCTTCCAAGGATGTAAGCATAAATTTGAGTTTATGCCTTAGTGTATTTTTAATTCTATTTCTTTTAGATTTCATACATGGCATCCAAGTATTTTCAAGATTCAATTCCTGCCATCCTTGGAAATAGTAGCTTCCTCATCTACTTTCCCGCTATGACATGACCTTTCACTGTAGTGGCTCTAAACCCAAAAGTGGCTCTCAAGGATTTCTCCCTCCTTATGTTCAAACTATTGTGTGATACCCATCATTTGAATCGGACCTGTGACTTGCTTCTATCCAACACAATGCTGCAGAGGTAATTAGATGTCATTCCTGTGACTAGGTTACATTGTATTACAAAGCGGTGAGATTTGTTTCTCCCATGATTAGGTTATGAAATGTATATGACCCTGTCTTTTTGGGCTTCCGGCGTAGCTCACAGGTAAAGAATCCCCCGGTAGTACAGGAGCTGCAGGAGACTTGGGTTCAATCCCTGGGTTGGGAACATCCCCTGGAGAAGGAAATAACAACCCACTCCAGTATCCTTGCCTGAGAAATCCCATAGACAGAGGAGCATGGAGGGCAACAGTCCATAGGGTCGCAAAGAGTTGGAAATGACTGAGCCCAACACGTGCACACACACTGTCTTGCTAGCATACACTAGAAAGCCTTTCTTGCAGGCCTAGAAAAGCAAGTTGTTATGATATGACTAGAAAAGGCCGCATGGCAGGAACTCTAGGTTCTGAGGGTCTTGATCTTTTGACCCTATGACCTTTGACCCTATGGCCATAAACAAAACTTGGAAGGGGATTCTGAGCTCCAGAAAGAAGTGTAGCCCAACTGACACCTTGATTTCAGCTCTGAGATACTGAGCAAAGGACGCAGGTTAGCCACACCCACAATTCTGATCCATGGAAACTGTAAGATGATAAAAGCAGCTGTATTAAGATGCCAACCTAGTAGTTGTCTCCTAGGCAGTAACAGAAAACTGAGATGCTTGTGAGCACACTTCCTGGTCCCCATCTCGTGTTCAAATGGATTTTTCTGTTTGGAATGACTTCTCTCCCTTATCTACTTCTTATGCATTTTTGAAAGTACATATAGCATCCTGCAAGACATTGTTTAACATCTTCTCTGTTAAGTTCCTCAAATTCTTGCTTCCAACCAGCCTTTGTGTATCTGCAGTGGCCTTAAACATACATCTATTGTTGTAAATACCACTTTACATTTTAATTATTTATGGCCTGCATACCTCACCAAATTTTTTCCTTCACTCATTCATTCATTTATTCAACAAACATTTATTTCCTGCAAACAACATACTAAATAGTATGTTAAGTGCTGGGAAGACAAACCTGAAAAAGTCTTTTCTCTAAAGACAGAAACCATTTCTGTTCATTCTCCTGATAAGTGCTCTGGAACATAAAAGAATCGGGGCTCTAAGTGAGTTTGCCAAAACATCAATTTTCCAAAGATAGTTTGCTAAATGACCAATTCATCAAAAACTGCCAAGCAACTTAAACTGGTTTTTCACAGCCATTTCACTTTGAGAGGCAAGTTCAGAATTTAAGTCTGAAAAACTGAGAACTGTATTCAAGAAAAAGCACCTTAGAATTCTGAGACACCTTTGCATTCTCCAGTATGAATCCCATCAAACACTGATATTCAGCCAAGTAGAATTCTCTGGGGAAAAGACCAGCAAATATGAGCAATCAGATTATCTGGTGAATTAACTGCAGTAAATTGGATTGCAGATTATTATTCTTATCTCTTTGATAGAAACAATCAAAGCAACAGTGATTTTAAGGAACACAAGATTCACATAAATAAGATTAGTTGGAGAGGCCACTCTGGAGATTCAGGCCACACTCTGAGCTTTGAAAGAGGAGAAGAATCTAAGTGAATGGAGGAAAACTTTGTGTGTGTTAGTTGCTCAGTTGTGTCCGACTCTTTGCAATCCCATGGACTGTAGCCTTCCAGGCACCTCTGCCCATGAAATTCTCCAGGCAAGAATACTGGAGTGGGTTGCCATTCCCTTCTCCAGGAGATCTTCCTGACCCAGGGATTGAATCCAGGCCTTCTGCATTGCTGGCAGACTCTTTACCATTTAAGCCCTCAGGGAGTCCGCTTGGAGGATGATGAGACTAGATTTCCATCAAAGGAATTAAGTTGGAATTTAATTCATTAACTATTGCAAATATTAAAAATTAATTATTTTATTAATTTATTCCCAGGATATTTAATTTAAAAAGTAGATATTCACAAAGAGACCTAAGAATCAGAATATTGTATGAAAGATAAAACACTTACCTTAAGGAGAATTGCATTGCTCTTACAGTTAACTTTGGAGGGTTTAGAATTAGACATTGGGGGATCATTTATTCTTTATAAGCCCATATTTACCTTAAAACCAAAAACAAATGCAATGATATTCTCCTTAACAGCAACAATGACAAAAATATGAATACATGGTCTTTACTTGTTTGATCTTACCCATGTCCTGCGTGTGTCTCTCATGGGAGTATTACTAGTTGCTTTTCTTGCTTCTTGATTTCATGTCTGTTATCAGATCCTTTCTACTTCACGAAATGATTTCAAACTATTCCTTTATTGCTTTTATTTTGTGTTTTCTATTTTGAGGAATTGTTCGTGAAATTTTGGAATTATTTCTTCTTTCAATGATTGGCAGAATTTTCTTGATATAACCATTTTGATCTGGTGTTTTTCATTTTTTGGCCTCACAGCATGACAAGCATGTGGGATCTTAGTTCCCTGACCAGGGATGGAACATGTGCCCCCTGCTGTGGAAGCACAGAGTCTTAACCACTGGACCTCCAGGGGACACCCTGGCCAGGTGTTTTTCTATTGTTATTCTTTTCAATTCTATTCAGGTTTTCAATTTCTTCCTAGGTAAATTTGTCTAGGATTTTTTTAATTCTATCTAAGCTTTAAATATATTGACATATAATTGCTCAATATATCATTATATTATTTGTTTACTTTCTACAGCATATAATTATGTCCACGTTTTACCACTAATGATAGTTATTTGTACCTTAACTCTCTTTCTATTGATCAAACTTGCCATTTTTGTGGTCTATTTTATTTTAGTCCAAAAACTGACTTTTGTCTTTATTGATTCTCTCTACTGTATTGTCACCTTCAGTTTTTATTAATGTTACTTCATTATTACCAGTTCCTTTATTGTGCTTTCTTTGGATTTATTATGTTTTCCCAGTTTTTGAAGTTGAATGCTTAGCTCATAATGTTTAGTTCTTTAGCCACTTTAGAGTCCATTTTTTTCTTTTCTGGGTGCATTTTTCCAGACATTTTTTCCTAATGTTTTTAGTTACTGGTTTCAAATATAGTATGATTTATTTGAGATTTATTAAATCATGCCTTATGGCCTAGTATGTGATCAGTTTTTCTAAACATCCCAGATGTACTTGAAGAAGTTCCCAATTATTAGGTGCAATATTCCACACATGTTCATTAGGACATGATTATTATTTGTAATATTCAAATTTTATGTATACTTACTGATATATTTTGGTCTGAAATCATATACTGAGAGACATGTTATAACATCCCTCTAGCATGAAAAATAAAATCAATTTCTCCCTTTAATTCTATCAATTTTTATCTATATCTTCTTAAAGGAAACAAGTTTAGAATTATATCTTTCTGAGGAGTTGAACCATTCATAGCTAGTGATGCTTTTTGCCTCGAAGTTTTCTTATGTTAATATAGCAAACTCAATGTCTTTTGGGTTTGTTTTTGTCTTTATATCTTTTCCATTCTTTTACCATTTATTTTTCTGTATCTTAATGTTTTAGGTGAGCTTTCCCAATAGCTCAGTGGTAAAGAATTCACCTGCCAATGCATGAGACATGGGTTCAATCCATGGGTAGGGAAGATCCCCTGGAGAAGGAAATGGCAACCCACTCCAGTATTCTCACCTGGATAATCTCGTGGACAGAGGAGACTGACGGGTTCACAGGGTCACAAAAGAATCAGACACGACTTGGCGACTAAACAACATTTTCGATACGACACTTGTAGAAACATATAGCCTCACTTTCTGTTAGTTTACCAATCTGACAGATTTCGTCTTTCAAATGGAGAAATTAGGCCATTTTCATTGATTTGAATTACTGATGCATTTAGATACATTTTTATTTGAAGATAAAATGCTACCATATTTTGTGTTATCTCGCCAGGTTTTATTTCCCCTTTTCGTGTTAACAGTCATTCTAAAACATATTAACATGTATTAACATGTACACACAATGAACACAAATGTTAATAAATATCTTTACCCTGTTCTGAATAAAGCGAATGGGCTTCCCTGGTGGTTCAGTGCTGCCTGCTAATGCTGAAGACGCAGGTTCAATCCCTGGGTCAGGAAGATACACTAGAGAAGGAAATGGCTACCCAGTCCAGTACACTTGCCTGGATAATCCCATGGACAAAGGAACCAGGAGGACTACAGTCCATGAGGTCAAAAAGAGTCAGACACAACTTAGCGACTAAACAACAACAACAAATAAAACAAGGATGTGACTCAGTTTGACACCTGATTTTGATGGCTATAGACGCATACCTCTCAGACCACTGAGTTTGAGGAGCTTAATAGCCTGGAGGTCCCAGTTTCCATACTCAAAAATCCACTACCGCATATTCACAGAGTTTGTGATCACATGAGATAAGGATACCAAGGCAGGTAGGTCTATTCTTGGATGATATAGGACTCTTGTAAAAAATGACTTTGCTAGTTGGCTCAAGGAGTCAGACTTGACCTTTTCAAGCTTTTTTTTTAATTGCATATAACTTAAGATTTTTTTCATCTAACACTTCTTTCTTTTACAAGGGTCAGAATTTCATTATGGACTAATGGTTCTACTAGCCTGCACCAGCTTCTCATTTTTCCTCACAGACACTTCCCCTAATAAATCATTTGCATGTCTAATCCTGTTTTGGAATTCTCTTCTCAGATATCCCAGATTAACAAAAGTGGTACTAGAAGTGATCCAAGAAAACAAGTGGTATGACAGGGATTCAGGGTCAGCTCCCCCACCATCAAGTGGGAAAATAAGACAATGTCCTGGCTGGCAAGTGGGACACATTCTCTCTGGTACAAGATGATAAAGAACCCTAGCTCAGTATTCAGCAGACTCAGCATTGAATTAGTCTAAGAACTCCTATACTGGTCTTGCAACCAAATTCTAGCAGCTTTACTTTTGCTTGTCAATAATATTCTACTCTTTCTTTGTAACTCAGTATTTTTTTTTCCCTCTGCTCCTGGGTCTTTGCCTTGATAGTCTGCCATTATCCTATTTTTTTTCTAACACTGAATTCCTTATTTAGTTCTATAAAATCTGCTCACAATCCCTGATGATAATACGGTTTCCATTTACTGAGAAGCCTACCTACCATATGTCTGGTGTTATGTTATCTCATTAATCCTCACAACTCTGCCAGTAGTAACTTTACCGCATCTAGAGCTGAGACTCAGAAATATTCAGTGAAAGGAGTGATGCTGGAGCTTTACCTGTGTGCCCATTTGGCTATGCTCACTCCCAGGAGAGATGAGGAGACCTCAGGGAAAAGTCTTGAACCCTGACTAGTGTGGACACATATAAAGTGTGTCCGACAGACAGAGGCCAATGTTGCCAGAACAAATTTGCAGAGATTAGAAAGCCTCTGAAAGAAAATTCACCAGAAGAAAAGAATGAATATGTCGCAGTAAACCTGACTCATAAACAATGAATAAGGATCAGAAGGAAGAGGGAGACCAAGGCAGGGCATGTTAACTGTTATCAAGGCCAGTTGTTTTCGAGACAGGCTGGGAGTGTGCTTCTTGGAGAGTAACAGAACTGTAGACGTTCAATGAAAGAGCTGTCATGATAATTGCTGAAGAATTTGGGAACCAGGCAATCCTGCTTAGGAATTCTACTCACTCCACTGCCCCCAACCAAGCAGTAAAAAAAATAACACAGAGGGAAGGAGTACTCTCTCATTTTGCAAAAAGCATGGGAAAGGGACAGGAAGTTGGGAATGAGCACAGAATGGGTAGGAGCAGAAGTGAAGTTTTCACAAGCCAAGCCCCAACACATTATCAGGGAACGAAACTGGAAGGACTGGCAGAACCACCTCTCTCTGGGCAACAAGGATGTACGAGAGGCAGAATTCCCACTAGAGTGGCATCAGGCAGTAAAAGGTGGGAAAACATTCATTCATTTACTCAACAAATATTTATTGAGGAGTTACTGCTTGCCAGACATTGTGCAAGATCCTTCTGTTGACTGGCAATGAGACAAACAAAAGTGTTTGAGGCTATAACAGATAATGAAAACAAGAGCTGTCTCACTAAATTCAGTATACTTTAACTCCAAAAGCCCTTTTGGAAAATTTCACTTTACCAAGCTTCCTTCTTTGTAAATGTTCTAATTGTAGTCGTCATTGATTTATCTAACAAGTTGTCCTTCTCTTATTGAATTATTGTGTGTGCTCAGTGTCCTAATCGGGTCTACTCTTTGTGACCCCATGAGCTGCAGCCCACCAGGCTCCTCTGTCCATGGGATTTTCCAGGCAAGAATATGGAGTGGGTTGCCATTTCCTCCTCCAAGGGATCTTTCCAATACAGGAATCAAAACTGCACCTCCTGTGTCTCCTCCATTGCAGGTGGATTCTTTACCACTGCACCACCTGGGAAGTCATTAAATTATTAGAAATCATTTTTGAAGAATACTAATCTTTTATTGATTATAGGGATTGAAAATATCCTATTCTTGTCTATTATTTGCCCTTTATGTTTATTTATGGCAGAAGCAGACATTCATTGCTCTGTGATCTAACAACTCTTTCTATACCTTTTTACAAAACTAACCTTCTTGCCCACAGTGTTTCTTCTTTAAGACTATAGACACAAGGCCAGACTTGAGGTTGGGATATCTGGGTTATGGCAAAAGTTTTCTAATATTACTAGCATGTGAGCTGGGGTAAGTTTCTTGAGACTGAAAATAAACCCAAAACCATCAGACACTCTGCTGGGCTTCTTATATTTGACATCTGATTTAATCTTTACAACTATTTGCCTATTTTTTAGATAGAGAAATAAAGTTACTTACCCAGTGATGCTCTTAACCAGAAGGGAAAAAGCCTTAATGACAGTCTTGGAAATCAAATTCAAATATGACTTTCAAGTCTATTTTGCTTTCTTCTCGATGTGTATTTGAGGATTGTCATGTGAAAAAATCACACACACTCAAAAAAAGTAGTAAATAGAACTATGATCCTTAAATCCCTCACTTCTCTGAGATTCCATGATTAAAAGCATCTAATGGAAACCAGCAACCATGAATCACTCTGGAAAGGGACTACTGACTCTAAATCCACTGGCTCTGCACAAGGGAATAATGAACAGTGAACAACAGTGGAGTGAGTAGTATCTTGATTTTAAAAACCGTGCAATATTGACTTTGAACAGGATTCCCTCATAGTAATCAGAGATTATTCATAGAGAGATTACTCATTAATCAGAGACTTCATAGAGACCAGAGTAAGCATTTTTTCTGACAAGCTTTGCGATTGCACTATGAAAAGTACTTGATGTATGGCAGCTATATATTATTGAAAGTCAGTGCTCACTAAGAACTTTACTTATATCATCTCCTTTAATTTTCCAGAGAAATTCCTGCTATATTTTACTCTCCATTTTAAAGATGATCAAGCTGAGACATAGAGAGGTTATATGGTTCTACAACTAGTAACACCAAAGCCTCTCTCCAAAGCCCCACTCAACAGCATGCAGTCCTGGACTTTCACTTGTTAGAAATCTACATCCAGAATAAAATCACTGCCAAATGAGGTCCTCTTCTTGTAACAACTTAGTCTTTCATGAAAATTGTTCTTCCTATAGTCATTATTGAAGAATCTCATTAGATCTTCAGTATTCAAGGAGTCTTCTGAGTTAGCAAAGCGAAAGAAAGTATATCAGAGAGAATTATGGGTCTTTCAAAGAATGAAGTCTATAAATAGACTTGCTAAATACCTAAGGAAAACTTTAAAAGCATTTTTATTTCTGATTTTCCCAAAAGGAAACTATGCTGAAATTTTAAGGCTGACATTTACTTGTTGAGCAGCTAAAATTCTTTTACCTTTAAAAGTTAGACTGACAATTTTGTGCTTTCTCCTTCTCTATTAAAGTTCCCAAAACTCACTTAATATGAATTCCTATGAAAATTAGAGAATTACATGTTCCATAACGTGGTGGCATTTAAAACTCCCTCATAAGTGACTTATCTCTCCTAGGACTTGTGAGTTAATGTAATGTAGAGTGGCTGTGGAAAGCCTCATGGAAAGGTTATACTCCAAGGAATAGGAGGTGAAGAAGAGAACAATACATCAAGTTTGTGTGCAGTGTAAATTCCAGAAGAGATTCTAATTATATCTACAGTTATGCTTGCAGTGGGTTTTCTGAGCCAGGAAGACCATGGGTGTGAAGTGACAGCTCGCTTGTACTGTTCACATCCTTCATAATTTATCATTATATTTGAAGACTTACCTATACCAAGGTGACCAGATGATAGTTTACGTAAGTACAATTGGTTTCGAACATCCCTCTGAGTAAAGTTTAGATCAAAAAGTGTAGCAACCCACTGTCCTGCGTTTTGCTGCTTATTGCTTAAGTGTATTTGGAACTTTCATTAAGCTATCTTGGAAATTGTCAGAGAATTATTGTAACTTTACCTTATGAACCAGAGCCATAGAATTTCTGAGAAGCTCTTGATCCCCTATGACATTTGGTTTTATGTTACTTTTTCTAATTCTGCCTTTAAAAAAAAGGTCTGTTGTGATTCTCCCAAATGCCAAAAGGAGGAAAAACATTTATAGTGATGTTGCATAACATTTACCTTCTAAATATCAAGCTTAGCATATACATAGGGCAATAGGGCATAAAGCATCTTCCTATTACGTGTGTGTGTTTTATATTCTTTTATAAAATGTCATGGAGTGATTTTAATTGCACATTCAAGAAATACTGCCCAAGAAAATATAAAATTTTAAATATAGAAAAGTTGAGCCCTGAACAGAATTCATCCCTCTGGAGTCAAAAACTTTTTAAAATGCAAAAAGACTAACTCTCAGAGTCATCACTGAATCCTCTTTCTTCTCCCTCATCTCCAATATCACTCCATCTCTGGATCTTGTTGATTCTACCTGAGAAACATCCAGTGATCATACATTCTCTTTCTCATCTTCCATTAGGATTATATCCATAGCTTCCTTGCCACTCTTCTAACCAACTCTTTCAACCAGTTTAGTTCATTCTCTCTGTAGTACTACCAGAGTAATCTTAAAATTTATGAGTTTGCATCCCTGACTGATAAAATTTGCCTGTTCCATATCGCCTATATAATAAAAAAGAAATTACAAAAAGTGCAGTGTCTCACAAATTGTGATCCTCAGAACAACTGTATCAGAATCAAAGGACCTTACTGAGAAAATAAAAATAAAAATAGTTCCTTGGCCCCATCCCAAGCTTACTAAATCCAAATCCTTGGGTCTGAATTCATTAATTTATACTTTAACCTTTTACTCAGAAAGAATAAGTCTCCTGGAGAGAAGAAAAAGCATAAAATACCAGAGAAGTTTTGAAAGATTTCAGTATCTGTAAATTATGAATAGTTCTTATGTGCGCATGCTAAGCCACTTCAGTTATGTCCGACTCTTTGCAACCCCATGAATTGTAGCCCACCAGGCTCCTCTGTTTTTGGGATTTGCCAGACAAGAATACTGGAGTGGGTTGCCATGCCCTCCACCAGGGGATCTTTCCCACCCAGAGATTGAACCAGCATCTTTTATGTCTCCTGCATTGGCAGGTGGGTTCTTCACCACTAGCGCCACCTGGGAAGCCTAATCTGTCCTATGTAAATTTAATTGTTAGATCAGGAAAAGAATATAGAAGGAAAGAAGGAAAAAATTTCCACCTTCACAATTTACTATTAACCATTTGGAGAATTTAATTTTACTTTAAGATTAATAAATTAGAGTATGTAGTTTTAATAATCATATAGCTTTTATTTCATGAGAATTCTAAAATCTAGTATCTAATTTGATGTAAGCAGATGTAAATATAATAAATAAGAAAAACAACACTTAATCCTGAAATTTATCATGACAGAAAGGGAACTATAATGCCAACACACACATAGGTTGACATGTGTCAAATATATTGACAGTTAAACAATAATGTAAAATAATCCAAATTTTCAGTATGAATCACGCCATGTTTTATGTGATTAATTTCAGTAATTTCACAATTAGTGCTTGCAATATCATTTCTGTACCTGTATGCAATAATTTAAAAGAAAAATGGGTATCTGAAAGAAAATGAAAAGAGTAGTAATAAAGTAAAAGAATACAAGGGTAAAGGAGCTAAAAAGTAACCATGAGAAAAAGGAGTACAAAGAATCACCACACAATCCCTATGTGTATTCTTTTCAATGTACAAAGAAGTTCAAACTTCATGACATTCAAGTTAAGGTAGCAAAATCAAGGCATGATAAATGTTTTCTTATAAGGTACTTGATAGAGCAATTTTGTTAAAGATTAAACAATATCATTTAAATACAGCATGGAATATTGTGTGTATTATATATATGCACTAAAGTTAATTTTAAATATTTTATGTAATAAGAAAGAAAACCAATAGCTCTAGGAAAATAAAATTGATCTCAGGCTCTGAGTTAGTAAATGCTAGTAAATGAGTTAGTAAAATTTCCTCTCCCTTCTTCCTAGTTGGAAGAGTCATTTATCTTCACCAGATTGTGTCTTACCTCTTAAAGCTCTTTTAACATTCCATGCTGACCCTTACTGTGCATCGGTGGTCTCTCATAACTATGAGCTATTGTAAAAACAATGAGGACTGCTTGTTTCTAGAGCAACTGAAATGTTTTAAGGTAATTATGTTCCATACAGGGTGAAATTGAGAGATCCTAATGCTTAAACTTCATTAGCTTCAGAGAGAAATCTGCTTCTGATTGGTTGTCATAAAATGTCTCCTCTGACTAAGTATGCAACTAGAGCTCTGGCTATTTTTTATTTTCAGGAACTTTCAACTTTAACAGCTAATAATTCTACTGTGTCAACTCATTTGGATGCTGTCCTTTAATATCAGGCCCTTACTTTGAATATACATGTTTTATATATAGAGAGAGAGAAAGACATAGAGACAGAATTCAAGATATATTTTGTCTTTATATAGATTATATACATTAATAGTTTTATATATGTATGATCATATGTACTATATATATATATAATCTTTAGAGCATTGATTTTCAGAGTCTATGCACTCAGGGTGTCTTTTACATATATTTAGATTATCATTGCACTTCTCATATAGACACTTAGTAATACCAAAAATTAACTCCCTCATCTTTCTTATAATTCATGGTACAGACACAAAAACAAACAAGAATGTTGAGAATACTTGGCATGAATATTATGCTCCAAATTTTTTCAGCATTTCTAAGTGATATTATAAAATCTGTCCTATATTTCAGGTCTTCAATCTAAGAAAGCTCGAAAAACAGAAAGTCAGTCTCATCTATTCCCTTGGGGCCACTGATTTTATCCACATTTTTAAATGTTCACATGAATAAAAATTAGTAATTATATGTACATTTTCAGGAGCTGACATAATGACTATCAGCAAAACACTCCCAAATGATTTTTTCTCATGGTTGGAATACTTCTGATTTAAAATTATTGGGATATATACAATAAAGTATAGCAATGGTATGCACCTAACAGAAGCAGAAGATATTAAGAAGAGGTGGCAATAATACACAGAACTATACAAAAAAGATTTTCATGACCCAGATAACCACAATGGTGTGATCACTCTCCTAGAGCCAGACATCCTGGAATGTGAGGTCAAGTGGGACTTAGAAAGCATCAATACAAACAAAGCTAGTGGAGGTGACGGAACTCCAGTTGAGCTATTTCAAATCCTAACAGATGATGCTATTAAAGTGTTGCACTCAATATGCCAACAAATTTGGAAAACTCAGCAGTGGCAATAGGACTGGAAAATGTCACTTTTCATTCCAATCCCAAAGAAAGGCAATGCCAAAGAATGTTCAAACTACTGCACAATTGCACTCATCTCACACGCTAGCAAAATAATGCTCAAAATTCTCCAAGCCAGGCTTCAACAATACGTGAACTGTGAACTTCCAGATGTTCAAGACTGGATTTAGAAAAAGCAGAGGAACCAGAGATCAGATTGCCAACATCTGTTGGATCATCAAAAAAGCAAGAGAGTTCCAGAAAAACATCTGTGAGGCGAGCAGAAGAAACACTATGGCAGGCAGCTTAGATTAGGAGTAGGCCTTCCTACTTCTGGGTGGTAACATTATCAGGCCACCTGGATACAACCAATCAGCTTAACACTGACCACTGTTTGCCAATTAGGAACTGGGTGGAAACCCCCGGGAAAGTCCCGCATTGAGTGTGTTTGACCAATGAAATTGCTTTGCAAACTTGTAACCAATCCGCTTAAACCAACTACCAATGGCATGTGTTCACCCTATAAATTTGTGTATCAAATTGGGCTAGGGGCTCTCTGACCCCGCACCACTGCGTTGGATGCGGTAGGAGCCCTGACTCAAGTCAGCAATAAACTTCCCTTTTTGTGAGTTGCATTGTCTTGGAGGCCTTCTCTCTTCCTGCTCGGGGATTCGGACATCGGGCATAACACTTCTACTTCAGCTTTATTAAATATGCCAAAGTCTTTGACTGTGTGGATCACAGCAAACTGTGGGAAATTCTTAAAGAGATGGGAATACCAGACCACCTGACCTGCTTCCTAAGAAATCTGTATGTGGGTCAAGAAGCAACAGTTTGAATTGGACATGGAACAACAGACTGGTTGCAAATTGGTTAAGGAGTATGTCAAGGATGTATTTTATCACCCTGCTTATTTAACTTATATGCAGAGTACATCATGTGAAATGCCGGGCTGGATGAAGCAGAAGCTGGAATCAAGATTGCTGGGAGAAATATCAATAACCTCTGATATGCAGTTGACACCATCCTTATGGCAGAAAGCGAAGAAAAACTAAAGAGCCTCTTGATGAAATGAAAGAGGAGATTGAAAAAGTTGGCTTCAAACTCAGCATTCAGAAAACTAAGATCATGGTATCCAGTCCCATCACTTCATGGCACATAGATGGGGAAACAATGGAAACGGTGACAGACTTTTTTTTTTTTGAGCTCCAAAATCACTGCAGATGGTGACTGCAGCCATGAAATTAAAAGACACTTGCTCCTTGGAAGAAAAGTTATGACCAACCTAGTCAGCATATTAAAAAGTAGAGACATTACTTTGCCAACAAAGGTCCATCTAGCCAAAGCTATTGTTCTTCCAGTGGTCATGTATGGATGGATGTGAGAGTTGGACTATAAAGAAAGCTGAGTGCCGAAGAATTGATGCTTTTGAACTGTGGTGTTAGAGAAGACTCTTGAGAGTCCCTTGGACTGCAAGGAGATCCAACCAGTCCATCCTAAAGGAAATCAGTCCTGAATACTCATTGGAAGGACTGATGCTGAAGCTGAAACTACAATACTTTGGCCACCTGATGTGAAGAACTGACTCACTGGAAAAGACCCTGATTCTGAGAGAGATTGAAGGCAGGAGGAGAAGGGGACAACAAGATGAGATGGTTGGATGTCGTTACTGACTCGATGGACATGAGTTTGAGTAAACTCTGGGAGTTGGTGATGGACAGGGAAGCCTGGCATGCTGCAGTCCATGGGTTTGCAAAGAGTCAGACAAGACTGCAACTGAACTGAACTGTAAAGGATGTGTGTAAAGCCCTATAAATTCATCAATTATTCCCATTCCCCACATCAGTGAGTAATGGAGTATTAAAATGAATCCTGAAAACATAATATGACCAAAGTATATGTAGGAACAGAACTGAAGTGATCAGATGCACTTCTCCAAGTTCTTAAAAATATGAGATCTATAATAAACAGAAGAGCAGGAACTTCCCACATCAACTGCTAATGAACAGTCTGTGATGGTACTGATTACTTCCCCAGTGATCACTCACTGGAAAAACATTTCAGCACTAAATAATGTTGTGCTTTGTTTTCGCAAAACACTAACAAATTGCATGATCATATTCCTTTCACAACTAAAAGGAGCTCTGGACATTGTAGCTCTGGACAAACAATGCTAAGGCATTAAGACATAACAGAGCTCACTTAGAGGTTTAGTTGAAGAAAATATCACCATGAAAGATCTTCATTTTACCCTGCGGGCTTTAATAAGTACATAGCAAAGTGTCAAGATCTGCTATCTTAAGTTCAATCTTTCCATAATAATAGGTTTCTTGTTATTAATTTGTATTTTCTCCCTAGACACAGGGATCTGTGATCCACTTTATTCTCTTGAGTCCATACCCATGCTGACAAGCAATAGAAAGCTACTTATAAAGGTATGAGACTCTTTAGACATGTGGCAACCCTAAACTAATCTTAAAAATAAACAATTAATCCTGTGTAAAAGCTGTCCCAAACTTCCAGAGCTGGTCCACATGTGAGACCAACACTATCCAAGGAGGGAACATTCAACAACCTACATGTTTGTCAGCAGGAAGACCGTGCTTCTAACTACATTTTTTCTGATTAGATTCTGACTGGGCTCCATAAATCTAGGCCTGCTCCTGCCTTCATATATTGCCCTAACATTCTCTGTTGTCTAGAAGCTTAAAAAAAAAAGAAGAAGAAGCAGAAGAAATGTTTAAATCCCAACAACTGTTCTGATAAACCTTTTCTTTCAGGAACTGATTTGACTACTTTCTCATTGAGAAATACACCCTCACTTGAGAACTGTCACACAAATGAACAGAATTATCATTCCACTCTTTTCCATCACTGTAAAAGACTGGATCTACAAATGCCCCAAAATCAAAAGTATCAGTGTGTTCCAGTGAGTATTCTAACTGCTGCCCTGGTTTGGTCATAGAGCGTCAAGTGTAAAAGGAAAGAATTTATTCTTAAGGACTGCATAGAAACTAAACCATGCAAGAATTGTACACCTGCAGTTAGTTACTGCTACTATAATCTTTTCTATGGCAAACAGACAGCGACAACACATTCCTTAAATATTTTTAAATGTTAGGCCTGCTCTCCATGGCACATAGTACTGAAAGAGAAATCACTGTGATAAGCATCTTTCTCCTGAGGTGACAGTCTAACACCTGCAGGGGAATATTTCCTTCCCTAAATATTCTGGGTATGATACTGGTGAGAATTAATATTTGCAAAATTCGTAGTTTCTCACTTAGCCCCAGAGAAATAAGGGAGTACCTAAGCTATATTTAGTGACTGTTATCTCTGAAATTTTTTTATCATAGGAGTGATAAAATGGTTTTAGAAAAGAAGTATTAGTAACCATGTCCAACATTGTACTAAAAATGTGACCCTGGAAAGTAGATCACAACCCTGTTTCTCTGTAAAATTTGAAGTTTTAAAGACTTTGCAATGCGCTAGCTACCAAGGACCCACAAGGGAAAGTTCCCACCCTCCATGTGAAGTGGCTGAGGTGAAACAATTTCAGAGTATAGCATATCCAGCCTATGGGGTTAGTTGCTCCAGCACCCAACCAACCTTTTAAAACAAAAGAGTAGCGTCAGGACTGCTTCTTTAAACGTGTTCTCCACTGAGAGTATGCACGTGCATGCTGGGTCAGCTCAGTTGTGTCTAACTCTTTGCAACCCCATGGACTGTAGCCCACCAGCCCCCTCTGTCCATGGAATTCTCCAGGGAAGAATACTGGGGTGGGTTGCCATGCCCTCCTCCAGAGGATCTTTCCAACCCAGGGATCAAACTCATGTCTCTTATGTCTTCTGCATTGGCTGGCAAGTTCTTTACCATAAGTGCCACCTGGGAAGCCCCTCCACTGAGAGAGTGACTTGAAATTTCACCTTAAGCATCAAAAGGGTGTATGTTCATTCCTTGAAGGAAACCCTCCAACTGTATTCCTGTCCATTTAAAGTGTATCTGTGATTTACCAAGCCCCATATGAAGGGAATTTGGTAAGTCACATAATGCTGAGGAGAAGAACCTATTTATATCAGCTAATAGCCTTGTAGGAATTTAGGAAATATATAATAAAATAAATAGGACCATACTGATTTACATGTAAAAGCAATGTTTATGAAATGCTAAGCAATGTGTATCCTTGAAAGGAGGCATCACAACTTTCCCACTGGGATGTTAAGCACTGTACTGCAGTGAAAAATTTAAGGGAGACTACATAGATCCACAGCTAAAATGGAGTGTTGACTGCAGTTGAAAAAGAAAAATTATAAATGTACAACATTCAATGACTCAGGATTCTCTTTGTAAAATCTCTCTGTGCCTCTTCCACATTTTAAGTGGCAATTTTGTTAGGCCACCTCTTTGTTTCCCCTCTTGGGGCTTAGTAATGATATTACAGTGATATTGCAGTGCTAAGATTTGAAATTGCATGTGCTCCTAAATACTGGTTTTAGAAATATCAAAAATAGAAGAAAGAGAAAATGTTTCTCCCTACAGGTGCAGAAAAAAATATTTTTCTCCCTCATACAGTTAGTCCTGATAAAATGGTCAATGGAGACCATCTACAAAAGTATCGATCTTGTACATCTATCAAATATATGTGGATAAGTATAATCTGTTGTATGTTAGATTATTGAGACTGTCTGTCCTTAGAAGTGTTATTTGCACAAAGAAGTCTTTTGGGACACCTGGACTTTAAAGGTTATTGCTCTGCCCTGAGAAATTTAACCTGTTAAACTTCCAGGTTTGTGATTCTGATTGTCAGTATTTCAATGAGTATTTGCCCTGGTAATAATATTCAAATTGGCATCCCTGGGACTTCCCTGGTGGTCCAGTGGTTAAGACTCCACACTTCCACTGCAGGGGGCATCGGCTCCATTCCTGGCCTGGGAACCAAGATCCCACATGCTGAGATAAAACAGAAAAAAAAAAAAAAATGGCATCTTGTTTCCTGAAGCTATAAATTACCGTGAGGCTGCACAGCACAGGGGCAACTGTGAGGAGATACCCCACATTGAAGGGCAGAGAAGCCCCAGCAAGATGGTAGGCACTAGATTGGCGGCTGCCCGACTCTTGAGCAACTGTGAGGAGATACCCATGTACAAGAACAAAGGAGGAGCCCCAGCAAGATGGTAGCAGGGGAGAAATCACATTTAGAATCAAACCCCATTTCCGCCAGAGACGCTCAGAGGGCTCAATCAAACCTTGTGCGCACCAGGACCCAGAGACCCCACAGAGACTGAGACAGAACTGTGTTTGAATGTCTCCTGGGGATGTAGGGGTCAGCAGTGGACTGCCGCAGGGGCAGGGGCTCTGGGTGCAGCAGACCTGGGTATGGCATAAGCCCTCTTGGAGGAGGTTGCATTAACCTCACTATGGAGCCACCAGAACTTGCACAGGACTGGGAAACAGACTCTTGGCAGACACAAACAGAACCTTGTGTGCACCAGGACCCAAGAAAAGCAGAGACCCACAAGAGACTGCCCCAGACTTGTCCAGGAGTGTCCAGGAGCCTCCGGTGGAGGCATGGGTTGGCAGTGGCCCGCTGCAGGGTTGGGGGCACATGAATGAGACCTTTCGAAGGAAGTCTCCATTATCTTCATCACCTCCACCATAAATTGGCCCCAGGTCAATAACAGGGAGGGAACACAGCCCCACCCATCAACAGAAAATTGGATTAAAGATTTGCTGAACATGGCCCCTATCAGAACAAGGCCCAATTTCCCCCTCAGTCAGTCTCTCCCGGAAGGAAATTTCCATAAGCCTCTTACCCTTCTCCATCAAAGGGAAGACAGACTGAAAATCACAATCACAGGAAACTAACCAATCTGATTACATGGACCACAGCCTTGTCTTAACTCAATGAAACTATGAGCCAGGCCATGTAGGGACACCCAAGATGGACGGGTCATGGTGGAGAGTTCTGACAAAATGTGGTCCATTGGAGAAGGGAATGGCAAACCACTTCAATATTCTTGTCTTGAGAATCCCATGAACAGTATGAAAAGGCAAAAAGATAGAACACTGAAAGATGAACTCCCCAGGTCAGTAGGTGGCCAATATGCTACTGGACAGCAGTGGAGAAATAACTCCAGAAAGAATGCAGAGGTGGAGCCAAAGCAAAAACAACACTCACTTGTGAATGAGCAAGTTCCGATGTTATAAAGAGCAATATTGCATAGGAACCTGGAATGTTAGGTCCACGAATCAAGGCAAATTCGAAGTGGTCAAACAAGAGATGTCAAAAGTGAACATTGACATTTTAGGAATCAGAGAAATAAAATAGACTGGAATGGGTGAATTTAGTTCAGATGACCATTATATCTACTACTGTGGGCAAGAATCCCCTAGAAGAAATGGAGTAGCCATCATAGTCAACAAAAGAGTCCAAAATGCAGTACTTGGATGCAGTCTCAAAAATGACAGAATGATCTCTGTTCATTTCCAGGGCAAACCATTCAATATCACTTCAATCCAAGTCTATGCCCCAACCAGTAATGCTGAAGAAGCTGAAGCTGAACAGTTCTATGAAGATCTACAAGACCTTCTAGAACTAACACCCAAAAAAGATGTCCTTTTCATTATAGGGGACTGGAATGCAAAAGTAGGAAGTCAAGAAATAACTGGAGTAACAGGCAAATTTGGCCATGGAGTACAGAATGAAGCAAGGCAAAGGCTAATTGAGTTTTGCCAAGAGAACGCACTGGTCATAATAAACACCCTCTTCCAACAGCACAAGAGAAGACTCTACACATGGATATCACCAGATGGTCAATTCTGAAATCACATGATTATATTCTTTGCAGCCAAAGATGTAGAAGCTCTACACAATCAGCAAAAACAAGACTGGGAGATGACTATGACTCAGACCATGAACTCCTTATTGCAAAATTCACACTTAAATTGAAGAGAGTAGGGAAAACTACTAGACCATTCAGGTATTATGTAAATCAAATCCCTTACAATTATACAGTGGAAGTGACAAATAGATTCAAGGGATTAGATATGATAGACAGAGTGCCTGAAGAACTATGGATGGAGGTTCATGACACTGTACAGGAGACAGGGATCAAGATCATCCCCAAGGAAAAGAAATGCAAAAAGGCACAATGGCTGTCTAAGAAGGCCTTACAAATAGCTGTGAATAGAAGAGAAGCAAAAGGAAAAAGAGAAAAGGAAAGATATACCCATTTGAATGCAAAGTTCCAAAGAATAGCAAGGAGAGATAAGAAAGTTTCCTCAGTGATCAATGCAAAGAAATAGAGGAAAACAATAGAATGGGAAAGTCTAGAGATCTCTTCAAGAAAATTAGAGATACCAAGGGAATATTTCATGCAAAGATGTGCAAAATGAAGGACAGAAATGGTATGGACCTAACAGAAGCAGAAGATATTAAGAAGAGGTACACAGAAAACACAGAAGCACTATACAAAAAAGATCTTCATGACCCAGATAACGACGATGTTGTGATCACCAACCTAGAGCCAGACATCCTGGTATTAGAAGTCAAGTAGGCCTTAGGAAGCATCACTACGAACAAAGCTGGTGGAGGTGATGGAACTACAGTTGAGCTATCTCAAATCTAAAAGATGATGCTGTGAAAATATTGCACTCAATATGCCAGCAAATTTGGAAAACTCAGCAGTGGCCAGAGGACTGGAAAAGGTCAATTTTCATTCCAATCTCAAAGAAAGGCAATGCCAAAGAATGTTCAAACTACCACACAATTGCACTTATCTCACATGCTAGTAAAGTAGTGCTCAAGTCAGGCTTCAACAGTACATGAGCCTTGAACTTCCAGATGTTCAAGTTGCATTTAGAAAAGGCAGAAGAACCAGAGATCAAATTGCCAACATCCATTGGATCATCGAAAAAGCAAGAGAGTTCCAGAAAAACATCTACATCTGCTTTATTGAATATGCCAAAGCCTTAGACTGTGTGGCTCACAATAAACTGTGGGAAATTCTGAAAGAGATGGGAATACGAGACCACCTGACCTGCCTCTTGAGAAATCTGTAAGCAGGTCAGGAAACAACAGTTAAAACTGAACATGGGACAACAAACTGGTTCCAAATAGGAAAAGAAGTGCATCAAGGCTGTATATTGTCACCCTGCTAATTTAACTTATATGCAGAGTACATCATGAGAAACGCTGGACTGGATGAAGCACAAGCTGGAATCAAGATTGCCGGGAGAAATATCAATACCTCAGATATGCAGATGACATCACCCTTATGGCAGAAAGCAAAGAAGAACTAAAGAGCCTCTTGATGAAAGTGAAAGAGGAGAGTGAAAAAGTTGGCTTAAAACTCTGCATTCAGAAAACTAAGACCATGGCATCTGATCCCATCACTTCATGGCACATAGATGGGGAAACAGTGGAAACCATGACAGACCTTATTTTGGGGGGCTCCAAAATCACTGCAGATGGTGACTGCAGCCATGAAATTAAAAGACACTTACTCCTTGGAAGGAAAGCTATGACCAACCTAGGCAGCATATTAAAAAGCAGAGACATTACTTTGTAAACAAAGGTCCATCTAGTCAAGGCTATGGTTTTTTCCAGTAGTCATGTATGGATGTGAGAATTGGACTACAAAGAAAGCTAAGCACCAAAGAATTGGTACTTTTGAACTGTGGTGTTGGAGAAGACTCTTGAGAGTCCCTTGGACTGCAAGGAGAGCCAACCAGTCCATCCTAAAGGAGATCAGTCCTGGGTGTTTATTGGAAGGACTAATGTTGAAGCTGAAACTCCAATACTTTGGCCACCTGATGTGAAGAGCTGAGTCATTTGAAAAGATCCTGATGCTGGGAAAGATTGAAGGTGGGAGGAGAAGGAGATGACAGGGGATGAGATGGTTGGATGGCATCACCAACTCAATGGACATGAGTTTGAGTAAACTCCAGGAGTTGGTGATAGACAAAGAGGCCTGGCGTGCTGCAGTCCATGGGGTAACAAAGAATCAGACACGACTGAGCAACTAAACTGAACTGAACTGTGAAGAGCACTTTTGGAATTCCCTTTCTTCCTTTATACATAAATATCCTAGTAACTCCATGAAAATGCTGAATTCTTCATTCAAAGGGTTCAAAACTCTTTGTCTCATTTCAGTTAAATCCAGTAAGTCCTGGGGCATTCTGAATCACAGTAACAGAGATAAGAACCTTGAGACCACATAGTTTTTTTTAAAGGAGAGGAAAGAAAATCATTTTTAGCTAATAACATATTTAGGGAAGACATACTTAGCATCTTCCTTGAAGCCTGGAGTTTGAAAAATAGAATATATCTTGAACTTCTCTCTTACTTTTAACTTGAATTTCCAGTATCTATTTGCAAAACTGTGTTCAAATATAACATGCCAGTCCCTCATTGGAATCTCCTGATTTACAGATGAGCAAATTAGAAAGTAACTGGGTTAAGTAAGAATGTCAGAATCATACACAAAGGAGAAAAAGAGTAAGATATTAAAATGTTAAGCACTAATTTCTGAGTGTGTGGACCAGCAGCTGCTTCTGAAGAAATAAAACTAATTCCATGTGAGATATTATCTAGTAATTAAATAAATTCTAGCCTCAATTCTAGTGCTGGGGGAAAAAAATCTGAAATGTTACAGAAATAGACACAGTTAAATGGAAGAGAAATCCTTTCCTGTATTACTCATAGAGTCTTTTTCTAGATCACTCGTCATAGCTATCATTTTACTTTGCTTTTCTTATTTCAAACAGTATAAAGGAAAAATATTTGAGTAGATGTGTATGGGTTCATGCTAAAGAGAAGAAAAAGTAAGTTTCTTTCATGTATATCTTCTCTTCCTGCCATCTAATTTTATATTGTACTATAGGAGATCCAACCAGTCAAGCCTAAAGGAAATCAGTCCTGAATATTCATTGGAAGGACTGATGCTGAAGCTGAAACTCCAATACTTTGGCCTCCTGATGCAAAGAGCCAACTCATTGGAAAAGACCCTGATGCTGAAGACTGAAGACAGGAGGAGAAGGGGACGAGAGAGGATGAGCTAGATGGCATCACTGATGCGATGGACATGAGTTTGAGTAGGCTCTAGGAGTTGGTGATGGACAGGGAAGCCTGGCATGCTGCAGTACATGGGGTCACAAAGAGTCAGACACAACTGAGTGACTGAACTGAACTGAACTGATACTCAAAATTATCATTCATTCACCTCCCCTTACAGAATATCTTGATTTTAACTAAGTATAACATTTCTATAAGCAAATTGCCTTAAAGTAGACTCTGTTATCCATGTAGCATTCTTGATGCTTTCATGAAATGACATTTAGAAGAAAAACAGATATACAAGGAGACAGAGGACTTCCCAGGTGCCGCTACTGGTAAAGAACCTGCTTGCTAGTGCAGGAGATGTAAGAGACCAGGGTTCGATCCTTGGTCTCTTACCTAAGGAAGATCCCGTTTGGGAATACATGGCAACCCACTCCAGTATTCTTGTCTGGAGAATTCTGTGGACTGAGGGGTGCCTGGCTAGCTATAGGCCATAGAGTTGCAAAGAGTTTGAAGAGACTGAGCATGTACACAAGGAGGCAGCATAGGAAAAGCACTTCAGTCCCCAACTAGAAGAAAAAAAAAATTTTTAATTAAGTAATTGTTACTTTAATTTCTTCTTTCTATTAACTACAGTGAGGAAGGGAAAGATATGATTAGCTAAAGTGAAAGTGTTAGTCTCCCAGCTGTGTCCGACTCTTTGTTGACCCCATGGACTGTACCCCGCCAGGCTTCTCTGTCCACAGGTTTTCCCAGGCAAGAATACTGCAGTGGGCTGCCATTTCCTTCTCCAGGGGACCTTCCCAACCCAGGGATCAAACCAGGGTCTCCCTCATTGCAGCAGATTCTTCACCACCGGAGCCACCAAGGAAGCCCCTAAGGCAAATCCATACTTCAAGTAATCAAGGAGAGGAATGAGGGAATAAATTGTCTGGTCAACTTAAAAAAAGCAATTGTGTTTTCAATGTTAATTTGACCTTATTGAGTCAAATCATCCATTCACTAGGATGAGACACAAATTAGGAAAGACTGGAGTGTGTCTAGGAGCTGAAACAACAGACACAGACAGAAATAATCATGATTATCATTCTAGTGTGACTGGATGTAGTGGTATAATTGAAAAACATTCTACAGGAACATAGAGCAGGAAGGCATTATTTTGTTTGGGGGTAATAGGCAAGGGTGAAAAAAGACTTCAAGGTGATGTGTTTTCTACCACACCATCCAAATGATCCCTTGCTGTATGAATAGGTTAATAGAAAAATTACTTATAAAACTATGTGCTGTGGCATAAGTAGTAAGCTCTTCCTTCATCAAGATTTAACAAAGTTGGATAGTTAAACTGTACATTCTTTTATAGTTACTGCCTGCTGACTTCAGTGGAAACTCCTTTCAAAATCTCTACTATCTGGCTTTAAGCTATCTTTCTGATTTTATGTTTCAACAAGTCACTTGCTACTAACTACACTTCAGAAAGCTAGAATATTCTGGAGGTCATCTGTCCTGTATATAATTTTACTATTTCTTGTGCCTAAAATGTCCTTTCTACTTTTGTCTGTCATGATTATCAATCTCTCATTCCAGAGTTAACTCAAATGCTATGTCACCCATCTTTCTATTCATCTGTAGTGGGTTAAAGATTTCATAAATTCATTGTCACTTGCTTACTGAGAGGTAGGGTCTATTTCTCTACTCCCTTAAATCTGGGCTGAGTCAAATCTGACTATTTTGACCAATAGAATATGACAGACACCATATTATGTCAGTTCTGGATCTAGCCTTTAAGAGAAATGGCAGCTTCTTCATCCTCCTTCATAGTATGCTCCCTCAGGGGGAAGCCAGCTGCCATGTGAGAAGTCCAACCACTCTGCCATGCTGTGAGGAAGCCTGAGTCATCCATGTACAGTAGCCCACAGTTAGAGACTAAGATTTTGGGAGTGAGATGCCCAGCCATGCCCAAGTTCCCAACATCCCAGTTGAGGCTGTAGACGTGTGAGTGAAGACAATGTCTTGGGACGACTAGCCTCATTGAATCTTTAGATGGCTGCATTGCCAGGTTGCCATATATGAAATACTGTCTTGCTTTTCAAAACTGTTATAGAGCACACATACCCTCATGCACACAAGTTCAACAGGACCAGAAGATTTGAGGAGGGAGCTGGATCTTAGGAGGGACCTGAATAGGATCAACATCTTGGCTAAGTCTAGGAGACACCATTCATATTATGCTGGTTTTGCTTTTTATGAGACTGTACAAAACAAGACCTTAGAGGAAGAAAACATGTGTTCAGTCGGCCATCCTGAACTTGAAGTATGAATTATCCACTGGTCTTTTAAATGGATCTTTCTTCCTTCTTCATACTGATTATAATTGTTTTAGAAGTCTCAGAAAATAACAGAATTGGTTGTTTTAAAATGTATACTACTCTGGCATTTGTGTTCTATGTAAGATCAGCCAAAAATCTTTTATAATTTACTATTGTGGAAGAGCCTCTAGATCTGGTTAAATTAAAAGAGGGCTATTAACAGATTCCCAGATGGAGGAAAAAAGAGACTGTGGGTTCAAAGACAATTATAATTCTCCAAATGTTCCCATGTATTTGAATTTGCTTGTTGACTGCTTTTATCACACAATAAAACTAACAACTTTCTGCATCCAAATGCAACAGAAAACAATCTTTACTGAGAAAAAAAATTTTAAGATGAATTTCTGTGTGGTAAAGTCTCATTGAGGGCTTCCCTGGTGACTCAGATGGTAAAGAATCCACCTGCAAGGCAGAAAACCCAGGTTCGATCCCTGGGTCAGGAAGATCCACTGGAGAAGAGAATGGCAACCCACTCCAATATTCTTGCCTGGAGAATTTTATGGACAGAGGAGCCTGGTGTGCTACAGTCCATGGGGTCACAAAAAGGCAGACACAACTGAGGGACTAACACAACAACAACAAAGTCTTATTCAAACATTTTGGCAATTTCTAATTGTCAAACTAGAGTTGCCTAAGGCCTATTGGGACAAGAAAACATTTGCTGAGAGCAGAATATATTCTAGATAAAGACAGAACTCAGTGTTTTGACATTAAGTACTTTTTAAATCAAAATGCATAATATCTATTTACAAATGGGTGCATATACATCTACAAAATCAAAACCAAACTTCTTTTCCAGAGATTTTTCTACTATTCCAACAGTCCAATACAGCAAACTAGTATCTCCAGTATATCTTATGATTGAAACAAATATCAACATCACTTGGAACCTCAGAGGAAAGGATTCATTCTAATAAGAGAGTGTTAGTCTCTCAGTCGCGTCTGATTCTTTGTGACCCCATGGACTGTAGGCCACCAGGCTCCTCTGTCCATGGAATTCTCCAGGCAAGAGTACTGGAGTGGGTAGCCATTTCCTTTTCCAGAGGCTCTTCCTGACCCAGGGATTGAACCCGGGTCTTCTGCAGTGGAGGCAGATTCTTTCCTGTCTGAGCCACCAGGGAAGCCTATAATAAGATAAGCAGATAATTATTTGATAAATGTGAGCACATGTGTGTTCATGGAGCCAGTGACAAAATTTTGTCTTCATAGCATTCACTGCTTATAGGATATATAAGCTTTTCCTAATTCCAACTTCTGTCTCTTCTGCCTCTCTTGTCTCTCAAATTTATAAATAAAATTTTAAATCTATTTTTAAAACTATTTTTCTCACTTGCTCCTTCATTGGTTTATCCATTCAGTAAACGTTCATTAAGCCCTCACTATGTTTTGGGCACAGTTTTAGGCACTGGGGATACATCAATGAAATGACATCAAAAATTCCTTCTCTAGTGGAGTTTATATTTTTGTGAGGTCAGGAAGAGACAGGCATTAAAGCATAAATTTAATAAATATGTGAATTATATTTCAGAAGTCAAAGAATATGGAAGTTGCTCAGAATAAGTGCTGCCGGGAGTACATGGGGAGAAGGAGGGGTGCAATTGATCTAGCTCAAGCTCTTGGCTTCCAGTGAAGTTCTTCACAGCTTCTCCAACTTATTAGTGACTGTCCCATCCTCTGAGCCTCTGTATAACACTACTTGACAATCTGCACCACTCAACTGCTGCTGCTGCTAAGTGACGTCAGTCAGGTCCGACTCTTCGCGACCCCGTGGACTGCAGCCCACCAGGCCCCTCTGCCCATGGGATTTTCCAGGCAAGAGTCCTGGAGTGGGTTGCCATTGCCTTCTCCAATCACTCATTTTCTCCGATCACTGATTTTCTTTAAATACTATCTTATATTGACATGGGAAGTAAACTAGAGACAAGATTGGGAGAGGAGTCTGGGAGTCTAGTTCTAGCTCCTTTACTTGGCATATCATATAACCTGTCTGTGTGGTTTCCTCATTTTTAAAATGAAGGATTTAAACTAGATGTTATCTGAATATCTTTTGAAATTAAAACATTGTAATTTTTATGTGAAATGTTCTTCCCTCACACACAATTTCACCTTAAAAACCCTTCATGTGAGTTCTTTCTAGAGCCATCATACATGTAATATGTAATAAGCTGTCATTTATATTGTTGATTTTCTGGCAAAAGCATCATCAAAACAAAATTCAGTGATGAATAAACTTTTTCAGGCATATCCCAAACTCTCTACTGGCTGCAAATATTTCATGCAATGAATTTCTCTCTCTAGCCTCTTAGTAAGGTGTGGATTTTAAAGAAATTTAAGTTCAAACTCTATCACTAATATTCTATGGATCCAAATGTTTTATTTAAAAAGCCTGTGATTTTTCTCCAGGAAAATCTGTCCCTTCAAACTTCCACATCATTTGGAGTTTATATTGCCACATAATCATTCCTAGTAACTAGTCAATCTGTATATTTGGAAAAGAAATTAATGCACTAGACTGCCCAGATCAGTGCTTAGTAGACTTTGATGTGCATAGGAATCACCTGGGCATCTTGTAAAAATGCAGATTCTGATTCAGTAGGACTAGGGGTGAAACTTGCATTTCCAACAAGTTTCTAGGTGGTGCCAATCCTGCTTGTCTACAAACAACACCTCTAATATTGAGGGGCTAAAGAAAAATAATGGCGATATTAAACACTTTCAAGATGAAAGTATGATTCATTCATTTTTACTACCACTGGATTGTTGAAACTACTTTTCTCCCCATTTAAAAATTTTGCCATTTTCTTCGAGTCTATCCTATTTGTAGATAGTTCTCCTGAAAGACCTTGTCCCCACAAAGACGAAGCTTCAAGCAGGCAGCCTAACAGATGCATTACGGTGCTCCAAGCCAGGGCAGGAGGAACACTCACCATACCAGGCTACAGAGCAAGCTCACCTGGCCCCGACCAGCGTGTGTCCACACCAAGCCCTCCCCGCTTCCATGAGCAGAGGACACTACAGGTCCCAGAAAAGGTCACAGAGAGAGGTTTCTGTGGCCAGGACAACAGGGTCCCTGGAGTATGCAGTTCAGATCCCATTTGAGAGCAGCAGCAGAAAGCAAGGCTCAGCATGAAGCAGGGCTGCAAACCTCAGTGTATATTCAGCTGTTCCATCAGACTTCTTACAAAGCATAAATTCAGTGATAGACTTGTTACGAATTTGAAAACAGAGGCAACTCCAAGCACAGGGCTCTTCTGAACAAGGGCCCCGAAGTACTGCACTGACCGCACCCACAGACCCTGGACTTGTCTAGATACAGAATACAACTATTTAACACCACCCACCGACAGTTGTTAAACACTGGGAGGGGATCAGTTCTTCTTGGAGAATTGGCTGATTCCAAGTCTGGGCCAGGGAAAGTACAAGTAGAACATGGGTCACCCAGTGTGAGAAAGCAAAGTACCCAGAAAGGAAAAGAAATGTAGCAAATAGATAGAGGTTAAAGCCAGTGTAAATGTGCTTCCATTGGTTACATTGAGGATAACTTGGGCATCAAAATTTGCAACTATAATTGATTGCAATACATTGGATAAATAAAAATCCATGAGAATAGCATGATACTCAAAAAGAAAATAAGAGAAAATAGGAAAGTGATATTTGTATATAAATAATATATTTTTATAAAATTCTATAAATTTATTATATAAATATAATATAATAATTAAATATATAACAAATTTTTAAAATATACACCTTATATATTTTCCAATATGTAGTTTTAAGGTCAAATTGAATTGACCTCTAATTACTAAAAAGTTTTAGACTTGGTGCAGTCTCTTTTGTAAAACAGCCCAACAAGTTTTTATTTACTTCCTATTTGAAACATATTGCACTTTGAGAAAGCAGGTTGCTAAATGTATGCATGTTTTAATTATGCTCTGTTTAAAGCATAATTAGATAGTATGAGTTTTAATTAGGTACTGAGATTTTGTTTTCATTCTTTTGTATGCTATTGGATATGTGCGGGTGTTTATGATGTTAAAGACCTGACTCTTAATTAGTTTCCACCCATTCTGATCTTTCTCTGAAATAATAAGCCCACATCATCTATTGTATGTAGATAAATATGCACAATTTTCTCAGAGAGAAAGATTTTCTAAGAAATTGAATTTGTGAACATAGTAAAATATCATTCATTTTTCTAGGTATTTTACCTGTGGATAAATGCTTGGGTTAAAGTTTCATAGATCTTCACCATTATTATGAATGTTCAAGAATATTTTTTTAATAATAACAAGGAGAATTTGTTTAGAGCATATTCTCCCACTTATTTCTCATGGTGTTCCTACAAGGTAGGTATTATTTTCTCCTCTTTAGGAAGTGCCAGGACTGAAATTAAAATATACATAAGACTTATTTGATTCAAAAGATCATATTCTTTCTGAAAAATCAACTAGCATCATTAGAAATTAAAATTTAGAAAGTAAAATGAAAATATACCATATCTACAAGTTTCTACACATTTGGGCACAGTAATATGAAATAAACAGTTTTGTTGTTGGTAAGAAATTCTGATGAGACTAATTAAACCATGAAAGCAGATGTTTTTCAACCTGTCTTAAATATTGAAGGGACTAGGCACTACGAAACTATAAGAACATTCAATCTCTCAAGCTATAAGAGAAATATGAAGCAGTGATCTTCTTTTCATTTTTTTTTTCAGAGGCGAAAATAGTCATGAACTAAAAAGAAACATATTTCTATATGCTTAATCAAAAGAGGAATATTGAAAATATGTCAATAAGTAGAGGCAAGTTAATTATATAACCATCTCAAACATTATCAATGACTCCCATGCCCCTCCCCCCAAGAATACATCAAGACTTCCCACTTAATGTGTTCATATCACTATGCCAGAAAAAAAATCACTTTTTAGGCTGGTCTTTGCTCCTTATGCTATGCTACACTTTCATGAATAACACTTTTGATTTTTTAATAGTTGATGAAACTTTAAAGCCAAAAATTGGACCCAAGAACAATATCAAAGTCGTTGTCTTCTATCAAAAGGACAAAATTGTCTGCATTTTGATATCTGTAAAATTTGGATATTGTTACCTCATGGATCCAGCAGCAGGATTAAATAAGGATAACAAACAAAGCTATTTTGGTGTCTGATACACAACAGGTTCTTGCAGTGGGTTGAACTGTGGCCCCTAAAAAGACATGTCCATGCCCTAATTCCTGAGAATGTTATCTTATTTGGAAAAAAGGTCTTTGCAGATTTACATTAAGAATCTTGAGATGAAGATTTTATCCTAGATTGTCTCGGTGGCTCCTGAATTCAATGGTAGGTATCCTTAGAGAAGAACAGATATGAAGATAGAGTCAGAGATTGGAGTGATGTGGCCACAAGCTAAGGACACCAAAGAATTCCTTAGGCCACCAGAAGCTAGAAGAAGTCAAGAAGGATTTTACCCTAGAGCCAACAGAGGGATTCCTATACTTCATTTCCTAAGTCTGGCCTCCAGAACTACAAGTGATTTTTTTTTTCTGTTTCAAGCCACCCTGTTGTGGTAATTTATTATGGTAGTGATGGGAAACTATTATAGTTTTCACATGATAGTTAATAATATTTAAGGTAAAGTCATTGATATGTCTTCCTGTTGGTTTAATTCCATGGCTCTCCATCTTCAATGCACATTTATATCACCTGTTGTTGTTCAGTTGCTCAGACGTGTCCAACTCTTTGAGACCCCATAGACTGCAGCATGCCAGGTTTCCCTGTCCTCCACCATTTCCCAGAGCTTGCTCAAACTCATGTCCATTGAGTCAATGATGCCATCCAACCATCTCATCCTCTGTCATCCCCTTTTCCTCCTGCCTTCAATCTTTCCCAGCATCAGGGTTTTTTCCAAAGAGTCAGTTCTTCACAACAGGTGGCCAAAATATTGGAGCTTCAGCTTCAGCATCAGTCCTTCCAATGAATATTCAGGGTTGAATTTCTTTAGGATTGACTGGTTTGATCTCCTTGCAATCCAAGTGACTCTCAAGAATCTTCTCCAACACCACAGTTCGAAAGCATCAATTCTCCAGTGTTCAGCCTTCTTTATGACCCAACTCTCACACCTGTATATGACTACTGGAAAAACTATAGCTTCGACTAGATGGACCTTTGTCAGCAAAGTAATGGCTCTGCTTTTTAAATCACTGGGAAGTTCCTAAAACATGCATAGCCAGACCCAAACCCCAAGATTCTGGTTTAATAGGTAGGGGGTGGAGAAGAGGTATGGTTCTCAGTTATTTTTAAAATCTCTCAGGTAAATATAATGTAAAGCAAATGGTAAGATAACATTACTATTCAAGAGTCTGTCTTCCCCATTAGATTTTGAACTTTGTCAGGATAGGAGCTATATTTGAACTGCTCCTACCAAAGTAGGAGTTGTATATATTACTGACACATAGTAATGTATTTGTTGAATAACTGAAAGAATATCTAACCCTCTAACATATGTTTACTCAAATGTGAAACATGAGTGAAACATGACTCCTAAACTCAAGCAGTTCTTGAACATGATAGGAGAAGGAGAAGGCAGGTTGGGGTAGAGAAAAGACGTTGCCTAGGAATAGTAACAATTATATGTAGAATCATATTCAATTTCAAATAATAGAAACCCTAAAGTAACAGCCAATTAAATAAATAGAAGTTTTCTCACCTGTAAAAGAAATCTAGCAGTAGACGAGAACTGGCAAGATAGTCTCAAGTTATCATGGACCTGAGCTTCTCTCTTGTTCCTCCTCCTTTCTCAGTATATAGTTCCTGACTCATGGCCCACTTTGGCTATCAAAGTTCCAGAGGGGAAAAGCACATTTCCAGCCAGAAGTAAGGGTGAAAAAGGACAAACACATCGCATTAAGGACCCCTTGAATGGACATACATGACACTCCCACCTGTATCCTGATAACCACAGTTTAGTCACATGAGCATCCCTGTCTACAAGAGAGACCGAGAGTATTGCTTTAAGTCACAATTATGTACTTCCAGCTAAACATCGGAAGTTATACTTATTATTAAAGAAAATGCATATTCATAGGAATGAATTGCTGTCATAATAATGAACTCTGATAGAACAAACGGAGGCACTGTGTTATAGTAAAGGTCCATAAGACTTTGGCAGCACAGGAAAAAGAGCTAAAATTCCAACTGCAAACATCAGAAAAGGCTTCATCTGAAAGGTGTCATCTGAGTATGAAATTTAAATAGAACAACAAACAAGTAAAAGCGCCCTCTGGGCAGAGGGAATATTATGAATGAAAGCATAGAAATGAGAAGGTACAGAGTATATACCAGAAAAAGTACATTTAGTAAAGAATACAACAGAAACCATGTGTGAATCACTACCCATACTACTTAATAGTTGGGTAGTGGCCAGTTATTAGATTTAGGTGAGAAGACAAAAAGCAGTTTCTAAAGAGTAAAATTGGAAAATTATATATGATAAGACTAAAGCAAAAGTCTCACTCAGTGATGTAGGGACATAACTGTCGCATTAAGACCTTTGGGTTTATTCTGCTGTTAATAGTAACAGTAAGGAGGAACTTCCCATGTGACTCAGTGGTAAAGGATCCGCCTGCAATGCCAGAGATGCAGTTTTGATCCCTGGGTCAGGCACATCCTCTGGAGGAGAGAATGGCAACCCACTCCAGTATTCTTGCCTGGAAAATCCCATGGACAGAAGATCCTGGCCAGCTTCTGTCCATGGAGTCACAAAAGAATCAGATGTGACTTAGCAAATGAACAACAACAGTAAGAAAACTGAGTATTAGTAAAAAAATATACTGTTCCTTCTTTAAGGACCTGGAGTAGGAAATGGCAACCCATTCCAGCATTCTTGCCTGGAGAATTCCATGGACAGAAGAGCCTGGTGGGCTACTTTAAGGAAAGTCCATTTGGTAATTTTAAGTATAAACTTTGGTGATTTTAATAATAAGAAAAGTTACAAAGGGGAAATCTACATACTACCCTAGAATTCTTTCACACCATTATATTCCCCCTTTCAGCTTTCAAACCATCCAGCAGACACATGCAGAAAAAATCTGTTTGAAAATTATAAGTGAAAGATGTTTTATAAACTCCAGATGGAATTTGGTCTCTACTCAGATCAAATATAAAAAGACACTCAGGCACCAGGGTAGATACCTAGCAAGTAAATTCTATCTGACTTTGTGAATAGAAATTTTCTGCATTTTACTAACTAAACTTTAGCATAGGAGCTAAGTAATTATGCTAAGTAATTATGGGGAGGGGGCAGAGAAAGTGGAAGAATGGTGAAAGGTTACTATTACTTACTGAGAACACAACAGGCACACACTTTCAGATATTTTACATCCAACGTCTCATTATATCCAACAGTCTTATGCCCTAAATATAACTGAAGTTCAGTAAGGTTAAGTGTCTTATCCAAGTCATTGAATGACCAAGATCCAAAATCCAAAATCTGTCTAACTCAAAAATATTTTCATTTTCCATATAGGTAACATGCACTTTCCCGCCCAGCCAATCACTTACTAATTCCAATTCCACTTTTTCTATTTACCCAGGTGTTTCTAATTTCAATACTCTGATTTTCTTCTCCATTTCCAAGTCATCTCATTTCATGACTTCTGATGTAATATATAACATTTCAAATTTTAAGAAAAAGTTTACCAAAGGAGTTAACCTATACCATTTTGAGGGCTCCCCAGTCTTTATTGTCCTTTGCATAAACAGCCACTGATAGATTTTAAATTTTGTCCTTTCTCTTTTCTGCAGGTGCTTGCTTATGCATCAGTGGTGGGCTGAAATGCTTGACAGCATTCTTTGCTAAAGGTGAAAATTCAGATCAGTCTAGGCACTAAGTCAATTGTATACCACCTAATCAAGAATGTATTTATTCAAAAAGTGTTTACAAGATTTGACTACTGTGAGTTGGGGACATATAGTACATGCCATAAGTTGTTACTTACATTCCCCGTGGGCTTCCCCCGTGGCTCAGAAGGTAAAGAATCCACCAGCAATGCAGGAGACCTGGATTTGATCCCTGGGTCCAGAAGATCCCCTGGAAAAGGGCATGGCAACCCACTCCAGTGTTCTTGCCTGGAGGATCCCATGGACAGAGGAGCCTGATGGGCTACAGTCCATGGGGTCTCAAAGAGTCAGACACGACAGAGCGACTAAGCACACGTGTTCCCATCCTCTGAATCTATCTTCCCAGCCTGTGCCTTTCACTGTTCCAGTGGCTCCATGAACAGCAATTGCAAGAAATCATATTTGGACTACCACCATTTTCTAAATACACTACAGGTTTCCCCAATCTGCAGTTTTATTTACTCCCTTCTCCCTACCCAGAAACCTACTCACATCTCACCTTATAGGAAACCTATTCATTGTACAAAGCAAATCATAGCTCAAAGATCACCCCTTCAGGAGACCTTTCCACCCACCAGAGCAGGAAGTTCTCACTTCTACATTCCAACTGCTACAGCATTGTATTTGTTCTTCCAATCACTTTTAACTATCTTTTTATTATATAATGATACACACAGGTACTATACATATATATATATATATATATATATATATATATATATATATATATATATATATAAACCAAATATCTAGCTTAAAAAACTATTTTAACATCAATACCACCCTTCCACATACTTATCCTAATCTGAACTGCTCCAACCCTAAATTAATATTACTCTGATCAAGGCACTTTTCATACTCTAGTTTACATTACTAATCTGAGTTTTATATATATATGTGTGTGTGTCTTTCCAATTAGAATGTAAGAATTTTTAATCTTATCTAGTCTCTGCAGTTTTGTAGTTCTATGATAATTTCTGACCTTTCTTTTGATATGCTTTTCATTTCTATCAGTCAATCAGCACTTACCATTTTCCATTTTGTATTACTACTATATTTACATATTTACATGTTTTATCTTCCCGGATGAGGAAAAGAGGGAATTTTAATTTTATCTGCTGCTGAGCATAGAAAAGTACTAAGTACCAAAGGGTGTTGTTTGGTCACTAAGTCATGGCCAACTCTTTTGTGACCTCATTGACTGTAGCCCCATTGTCAGGCTCCTTTGCCCATGGGATTTTTCAAGCAAGCTTACTGGAGTGGGTTGTCATTTCCTTCTCCAGGGGATCTTCCCAACACAGGGATTGAATCCAAGACTCCTGCTTTGGCAGGTGGATTCTTTACCACTGAACCATCAGGGAAGCCCATGAAGAAGTATTCACAATAGATTTGGTTTACCCTCCTGACCATTAATGGAAAACCAGAAACAAGACACTAGTACCTCTGGTTCCTTGTAAAATAAATTCTTTGTGAAAATAAATATATGAATCCTGCATTTTCCATCAGTTCACACAAATGCTCAGTTTAGCACATTTTAACCAGCACTTACTAAATTTTTAATTTTAAGTATTAAAGAAGTCAGATCACATGTCCAGGATGATTTTCCTCAGCCTTTTTGCGCTGTCATCAAAGCTACAAGGAGCCTGCATTCAATATCCAGCTTAAGGATATCAATCTATCTGACCAAGCTTATCTCCTCACTAATGCCTGCCCCTGCCCCATGACCCAAATTTACAAGCCAAAATAATTGGATTATCTAACCTGTGACGATCCCAAATACTTCTATCAAACTTTCTTTCTCACAGTTTCACAAAAAACACTTTTTGCAAAAGACATTTTCCAAGCACACTCAAAACAAGGTAGTTATTAGGGAGCAGGTATTAACATGCTTTTTCATCTGGAATTCAAAGTATTTCAAAAGATGATCAGAGACTCTGAATACCTGAGAAATAAATGTGCAGGTGTTTACTCTGACGATCAGATATACCATCTAGATAATCCTGCCTTGGATTTACTCATGCAAAGTTTTCAATTTGTAGATCATATGAAATTAAACACTAGCCTGGCCTTTCATAAATAAAACTTTGAATACTTATGTCTAGTCTCATTGAGACAGCTTTAGCAAATAATCTTCAAAGACTGCACACTTAGCTAAGATGACTGAGGAAAAAGAACAAAATTCTCAAACTATGAAGGATATTTATCTTGAAACTAAAATCTTTATGGAATAATGAGTAACAAAACAAAATCTCAAAGTTAGATGCTGTTATCCATCACATGAACTAATTTAAGTGCTCTAGTTCAGAACTGCACCACTGCCAAGGCAAGCAATTACATGTGCATTTCCACATGCTGAGAATCACTTCCTCTTACAGGAAAAAGTCAGGTGACTAGTCAAATAAGGACTGCTGAAGGAAAAAAGAAAAAAAAATGCCTTGATAGACACAAGCAAGAGCAGTAACCACCGTGTCTATGGAACTCTTTACAGCAGACTAAAATAAATTCCTTTCCCTATTCCCTAGTTCCAGCAGCAAACTTTCCCAACTATTTCATCTCTTTTTGGTTATATTTTCATCCACATTTCTGAATAAAATGCTTATACTGCTATTTCTTGATCTGTCAGTTTAGAAATTAATTATTTACTTTCAGGTGTGATAGATCAGTAGTTCACATACTTAAAAATGCTACCCCTATACCTGCTTCCTTCCCTTCTTCCCACCTTACAATAAAATTGTATTTTAATTTTGGCTAATTTAGTAGTCAGCCCTTGAATTACTATTACTTTGTACTTATTGGACTTTCCCAGTGGTTCAGATGGTTAAGAATCTGCCTGCTATGTGGGAGACCCAGGTTCAATCCTTGGATCGGGAAGATCCCCTGGAGGAGAGAATGGCAACCCGCTCCAGTATTGCTTTGAGAATTCCATTGACAGAGAAGCCTGGTGGGCTACAGTCCATGGGGTCACAAAGAGTCAGACATGACTGAGCAACTAACACTTTTGTTCTTTCTTTGCACTTATTATGAAACTAACCAGTCTACCAAGATTTTATCCCTTTATTTGTGTATGGGTCCTTTTCCACATAGATTTAATAACTGTCAGTTACTCTCTTGCTTACTTTTCTGATTACTTTCCTTTAATATATCTAATGCTGCTAACTTGCTTCAGCTGTGTCCGACTCTTTTGCAATTTCATGGGCTGAAGCCTGCCAGGCTCCTCTGTCCATGGGATTCTCCAGGCAAGAATACTGGCATGGGTTGCCATGCTCTCCTCCAGGGGATCTTCCCCACTCAGGGATCAAACCCCTGTCTCTCAGTCTTCTACATTGACAGGTGGGTTCTTTACCACTACTCCCTCCTGGGAAGCCCCATTATATCTAAATGTCTCACTAAATATACCATATACTTACTGAACAATTTTCAAATGTTCAAGAATTTCACAACATACCAATTCCTTTTTTCCCAACAATTTGTCTCCAGAACCCACCTGCTCTGCTCTGGATTAGTTGCTCTCTCAGCCTGGAACAGAACTGTTCTTTAGGTCTCCCTTTTCGCTTCAGCCTGGTCACTTCCTGAAAACTGCATTATAGATCCATGATTTTCTCTATCCCATAATCCTTCTTTTAGTATCTATACCTCAATAGTTTCCTAATAAAACTGCATGCAAGGTAAATTTTCTAAATATTTGATATCAAAAATTTTTATAGTAAACATATTTGACTAAAAGTATGGTTTGTTAGAGGATTCTAAGTGGTAAATTATTTTTCATCAGATTATTGAAGGCATTGTTCTCTTTTGCAGTTTGTAAAATTATACTTCTAGTAGAACACTTCCAGTAGCAATAGCATACTTCCAAATTACACGGTGGTTAGTTTTGTTATTCTCTAAGTGTCTCCTAAACAGCTACTCTGCATGATGTGCAGAATCTCATCTACTTAGCATGGCAGGATAGTGTTACAGTTAAGCACAAAGACCTGGAGCCGGGGTGCCTGGGTTCGAATCCCAGCTTTGCCCATTTATAGCATGTAAAAAAAAAAAAGAAGTGAAAAAGTGAAAGTCACTCAGTCATATCTGACTCTTTGCAACCCCATGGACTACACAGTCCATATAATTCTCCAAGCCAGAACACTGGAGTGGGTAGCCTTTCCTTTCTGCAGGGGATCTTCCTAACCCAGGTAACAAACCCAGGTCTCCCGCATTGCAGGAGGATTCTTTACCAGCTGAGCCACAAGGGAAACCCTTGGGCAAATTTCTTTACACCTCTTTGCTTCATTTTCCACATCTACAATATTCAGAAAATCAAATGAGTTAGTATCTGATATTCTGGCACATAATACACAATTAGTAAATGTTTGCTTTTATCATCAAGGCTCTAGTTTGCTTGTTCTCTCAAATAAAAGTCAGACTTTGCTCAGGTATGCCTTAATAAGCCTCTGCTATTTATAGGATGGGTTTGTTTCCCTTAAAGTTCAGTTTGTTATTCTTTTCATTATGATACTAGACTTGCCTGAGACAAACTAATGCAAAATAGTTTGGGTAAGTCCAAGAGAATTGCCTGTTAGAAGCCCTAGAGTCCTAGGATATTAGGAATCGCTAAATGGGATTTTACACTGTAAAAAAGTTTAATCATCTCCCTTAATCAAGCATATAATCTGCAAAGAAAATGCATTCAAGAAGCGATTTGTTAAAATCTTTGTAGTGTTTTGATTTTACTTGAGTCATATATCAATGAACACTTGAGAAAAAAAGTAAATTGGTTTCCTGAGATTCTATTCTCCCTTATAACACTGAGTTGGCCAAAAAGTTCATTCAGATATGGAAAAACCCAAATGAACATTTTGACCAACCCAATACTTTCCCCTAGTGGAGTTTATATTTTGAAAGGATTTTCATAGTCAAATACTACTGTTAGGAAAAGGAATCAAGAATTTCAAAAAGAAAAAAAAAGATTCAAAAGAGAATAGATAAAATGGAAAAGAATAAAACACCTAAAGAATTAACAGGTAATTCAGTTAGTAAATGAAGAGAACTTAATAAAATTAAAAAAACGTTAAAAGAAAAGTGACTGTGAAGCAAAATTAAGATGAAAACATCAGTGAAACTTACTAATCAGTTTACAGAGGATAGCATCTAAAAGACAATGTGCACAAAATTCCTGGGTGGCTCTGAAGGTGCTAGTTCTTCTTGTTTGCAATTTCCTCAGCTATTTAAGCAGTCAACTTTTGTTAAATGGTGTGAAGCTCTTGTTCCAGATAGAGTTAGCCCTATTACGTACTTCAGGTCAACTCATATCCCCAGATGGCCTTTATCCTTTCGAAAAAACAAAAGAAGACATGGTGCCCTTGGGCAAATGCTTGATCGGTGTGAAATAGTAAAGTCTGAGGCAAAACAAAGCAGATCACATTATGAAATGACCTGAAGAAAAAGTAAATAGTTCTATGCAAGAATACAGAAATCATGTTCAGAAAATGTGCTGACTTTGGCCCCATTGGGTCTCTTGTCTGCAAGTCTCTTAAAGAATACTGGAATCAGAGGCCATCTGCATTGCTTTTAGCATATTTCACACAACTTTACTGAGGTGTATTTTACAAATCACAAAATTCATCCTTTTGGAGTTTATAATTCAGTGATTCTTAATAATTTTTCGGAGTGGTACAACCATGATCTTAAGTCAGTTTTAGAGCTTTTCATTCCCTGCACAAGATCCTTCATGCCCATTTAAACTCTTATCCTACCCATAGGCCCAAGTAACCAATAATCCCCTTTCTGTCTATAAAGTTGCCTTTTCTGGATGTGCTATATAAATGGAATCATACAATATGTAGTATCTTATGTCTGGATGCTTTTATTTTGAATGATGTTTTTGACATTCATTCATGAAGCATATGTCAGTAGTTCATTCCTTCTTATTGCTGAATAGTATTCCATGATATGGATCTATCACATTTTGTCTACACATTCACTTGATGAACATTAAGATTATTCCTAGTTTTTGGCTATAAAAATAATGTTGCTACAAATATTCACTCACAAGTCTTTGTATGCACATATGTTTTTGCTTCTCTTAGGTAAATACCTCGAGTGGGATTGCTGGATCATATGGTAGTTCTATGTTTAACTTTTCTAGAAGCTGCCAAATTATTTTCCAAGTGACTGCATCATTTCATATTCCCACAGCAATGTATAAGGAGTCACATTTTCCACATCTTCACTAACATTTATTATTGCTTACCTTATTTATTATAGTCATTCTAGTGGGTGTAAAGTGGTATCTCTCTGTGGCTTGGATTTACATTCATTTCTCTAATAACTAATGATGTTGAACAGCTCTTAGCATTTTGAAGTTGCAAGCTCTTTATTTTATAAATTAGTGGACTCACAACTAGAGAAAAGATTTATCTAGATTATTAAGAAATTTAGTGGCAAAATAGAATTCACTTCTCTTGGCTCTTTATTACACACTCATTTTTCTCTATGAAGCAATAACTATAACCATTTTTAAAAGAAAGATTAGACTCTCTCCAGTAGATTATAGCTTTCTTTAATCAGGAATCAAGCTCTGGATCTGTCACTAAGCTCAGGTCAATTTTCATGTAAACTTTCCTTTCCTCTTGCAGTGTAAAGAATCTAGCATATGTTTCATGTCCCATAAATAGCAGGGTAAGTGAATGAAAGAATGAATGCCAATAAATGTTAAAAGTATAATAACTATCTGAGGAAAAGCCAACAGTGATGGAAAGAATACATAAAATATGCAAGTGAAAGTATACAATCAACAAGTGAAGTAAATAATTGTTTCTTACTCTCAAACTGAATGAGCGCTCACCACTCCCAGTTACACTTTCTAAGTGAAATCTTTCTTCATCTCTTAGTTATATTATAGCAATAACATAAAAAACTGTCTTTCCAGCATGAGTTTCATCAATTCCTGATCACTGGTAATATAAATATCTGAAGCCATTCCCCTACTTTAAAACTGCCGTTGTCTAGCCAGTATTCCTAAGCTAGACTTCAGGTTACTTAGGATGACACACAGGCTCTTGTCACATGCTGAGTGGGCCTTTATCTGCTCTGTCGCTCAGTTGTGTTGGACTCTTTGCGGCCCCATGGACTATAGCCCAATAGGCCCCTCTGTCCATGGAATTTTCCAAGCAAGAATACTGGAGTGGGTTGCCACTTCCTACTTCAGGGGATCTTCCCAACTCAGGGATGCAACCCACATCTCTTGCATGGGTTGGCAGGCAGATTCTTGACCAATAGTGCCACCTGGGAAACCCAAGTAGGACCAGGAAACTAGCCTGGAGATGATGGAAGGGCCAGCACCACCAAGAAAATCTGTGTTCTGAGGCAACTTTTGAACCAAGCATCTCTTAACTATCCAAGTCCATAAACAAAACAAAAACAACAAAAATATACAATTAATTGGTCCTGCTTGGGCTATTTGGGTGGAAAATGGGAATGCTTTCTATTATACAGCAGTCCAGAACTATACCTCAGAACTAGCCATGCTACTGTCTGTCTCCAAAACCAGCTCTATTTCTCTTCTCTGTTTAGAATAGAACCACCGGTTTGATGAAAGATCAGCCCTGATCCTGAGTGACTGGTATAAATTCAGCACTTCCTGAGGTAGGTAAGTTGAGGCTTCATGCTTTTCTGAGCTCTCACATGCAGAAACCCTGCTGATAATTTTTGTTCTTGAGCACAATAATCCAGACTCTAGGATGACTCACTCACTGTGTTCACATGCATTTTCACAAATGCTAACACGGATTAATGCATCAACTCCCACTTGGCATGAATTTACAGTTCGTGAAAAGCAACTGCGAATTAGATTGTGACAGAAGATCTGTCTATGCAGAAGAACACCATGCTCTTACTAACTTCTGGAAAATGTAATGCTATAGACAAGCCAAGGTAAATATCACATAAAGTAATGATATATTTTTGCCTTCTCTTAACTTGTCAGATTTATTATAGATGTTTTAAGAACTACCTCTAGATCCTTTTTTTTAATAACACAGTTGATTAACAATTTTGAGCACTGTTCAGCCTAATTTTGTTTCTGCCGGAGTCAGTGCCTTTTTCGTGTCCTAAAATGACCTGGAGCTTTTGTGGAAGGTTGAATAACATAGATATTTGGTGAAAGTTTTTTAACAGTTCCTCTTGTTATGCAAATCTTATAGAAGTTTTTATTCACATAAAATCTTCATACATACATAATTATATGTATAAGTAGATTAAAGTGTCATGTAACCTTGAGGTATATTTTTATATTTTTGTAGGCATTCCAGATGGTTGAACACCTAAAAATCTTTAAATAATTTTCTAAACCATGGCATAAACAGTTTTTGCTGGCATTCTAGAAACCCACACATTTCATTAGCATATGCCTCCCTGTCATATTTTAACAGTCCCTAATAATAACCAAAACAGTTAGCACATAAATAGCATTGATAAGCTGAGCCAAAGTATAATGTGGAGAGAAATTATAACGTGGTGGCAAGGGCACCTAAAAGTATCAGGGTGTATTGTTTCTAATATTGACTTTAGGACTAACTGTACCACCTTTGATAAGTTACCTCACCTTTTGAACCCCCATTTCCCTGCCTCATACATGAGAAGTTTCACCAGTAGAGTTTCCTGAAAACAGAGTCTAGGAAAAAAACAAAGCCCACATGCAAGCAGTTTATTTAGGAAATGATCTTAGAGAGCAAGAGGAGTGAAACAGAAAAGGAGAAAAGCCAATAGAAGGACCTGTATGGTCACAGATTTGCGTGACTGGTGCTAAGAACCTTCTGGGAATTTCTGGAAATGAGCCATCTCAGAGTACTCTATCAAGAGGACTGAAAAAGGAAGGATACATTTACTCATCAGCTCAGTGTCTCATCAATCTAGGGTGGCCCTAAGGGTGCTAAAGACCCCATATTTCAGGCTTACAAATGCAAGAGTGCAGAACAGGGTCCCACACGTCCCCTCAGAGCTGTCAGAGAAGCCCTGTTCAGGCCACCAGAGAGCAGGTGTGAAGAGAAGCCTGAAATAAAGTGCTCCCAGGTTGCACTGAAGGGAGGCAGTCCAAACCCTGCCCAGAAGTGGTCACCTGAGCAGTGACCAGTGTAAAAGCAAAGCCAAGTGCATTGGAAACATTGGTCAACATGCTTGCAAAATCCATCCAGCTCTAATATTATTCAGCAGCACTATTTATAACTTTCATCTATTTAGTTTCACTCTGTTTATAGTGTTATCTTAGTTTTGCTGCACAACAAACCTGTAAGTAGATATTGTTACCTTTGTTTCACAGAAGAGGAAACTAAATCTAGAAAGGTTAAGCAAACTCCGTAAGACAAGCTTCCGCAGCCTTCATACTTTTGACGCTCTGGGTAGGGATGTTTTTTGTTGTTGGATGGGGGGCGGCGGGGGGGGGCGGCCATCCTGAGCCCTACAGGATGTCTCACAACATCGTTGGTATCTACCCCCTAGATGCCAGTAGCACCCTTGGAGTCATGAGAATCAGAATGCCTGCTGGGTGTCCCCTCACAGGCAAAACTCGCCCCTATTTAAGAACCAGTCACTCAGTCGTGTCCGACTATTTGCGACCCTGTGGACTGTAGCCCACCAGGCTCCTCCATCCATGGGATTCTCCAGGCAAGAATACTGGAGTGGGTTGCCATTTCCTTCTCCAAGCCAAAAGTCAGGATTGCAATATGCAATGTAAGTGCACTTTGAATCCAGAAAGGACTGACTCCAAAATTCATCTGAAGCACAGAAAGCGTCCCTTTAACTATCTCAGAATTAACCCAGCAATCTGTCTCAAAGGAATCAAAGCACTATAGAAATCAAACAGCTAAAACCAAATCTGTTCTTAAGTTTGAGTAAATGCAAAGGTAGGAACACAGAGTTAGTACTAAGAAGCCTGAAGCAAGACACAGACATCCCAGCACAATTCAGGAAATGACAATGCAGGAAATGAGTAGAGGGTTCAGATTAGATCAGAATTACTCCCTAGGAACCCACCGTAATTGGTTCATATCACCTTAGTGATCCAAAAAAAAAAAGGAATTGAGATCAGAAACTTGTTAGTCAGTATATATCCACATATGCACAAAATGAGTGTTGTGTATGCTCAATTGCTCAGTCGTGTCCAACTCTTTAAAACCCCATGGACTGTAGCCTGCCAGGCTCCTTTGTCCTTGGGATTTTCCAGGCAAGAATATTGGAGTGGGTTGTCGTTTCCTCCTCCAGGGGATTTTCCCAATCCAGAGATGGAACCTGCGTCTTTTGTATCTCCTTCATTGGCAGGTGGATTCTTTACCACTATGCTGCGTGGGAGGCCCATGTACAAAATGAGTTATTACTAAAATAAGCAAGTGGTATTAATATCCGCTTTCTCCTTCCTAGGCAAGGAAAAAGAAGCTTAGGATTGTGTTTCTAAAATCCTAAGTAATCCTTACCTCCTCACCTCCAGCAGAAAGTATTAGTCGCTCAGTCGTGTCCAGCTCTTTGCAACCCCATGGACTGTAGCCCACCAGGCTCCTCTGTCTGTGGAATTCTCCAGGCAAGAATATTGGAGTGGGTGGCCATTCCCTTCTCCAGGGGATCATCCTGACACAGGATCAAACTTGTATCTCCTGCATTGCAGATGGTCTCCTGCATTGCAGATGGTCTCCTGCACTGCAGATGGTCTCCTGCATTGCAGGCAGATTCCTAAGGTCTGAGCCATCAGGAAAGCCCCACCCCCAGCAGAAAGCAGAGTTTTATGCTTCAATAGTCTGTTTAGGGAAGTGTGCAAAGTGATCCCGGAATAAAGGTAGAAAGAGGCTTCCGGAGGTACTGAAAGGGGGAAGACAGCAAATGGAGGAGATTAAGAAGATAAATGGGAATATCTTATTTTCCCAAGTGCAAGCCAGACTTGCCTGCTTAGAAGAGACAGTGGGAATGGGGAGATCACAAGACACAGGGGAGCTTGAGAGCAAGGGCAAGGGTCTCTGGAAGAGCATGCAGTCTAAACTTGACTGAAATTTGGACATCCTGCAAGCAAAGGTAGGCAGCAGTGAGGAGGCCTTAGCTTGATTAAAAAAAAAAAAATTGATGTGATAATTTTCATATTCTAGAATTAGTGAACAAATATTCCTACTTAACTACATATATGTAAACTGTAAATAGTGTTAATTCCAGGTTGACATTCTAAACAAATCAACTGGTCATCTTCATAAAGTCTGAGTTTAAAAGATTTTTTTAGTTATTGTTAAATATCTGGTCTATCTAATCATAGCAAGCAAGTGCCGGTACCTAAGGGGACCTATGGAGCAGAGTTAGGTAAGCGACCCCTTTTGTTAATGTTACTCTAATCATGCTAATGTGTTTTTCATAATTGGTGTGTATATTCTTCAATTCAACTTAATTCTTTAATTCAGAAAGCATAATCTTTCATTCAACAAATACAAAAGAGTCCCCTCTGTGTACCAAGCATGATCCTAGAAGCTGGGATTCAATACTGAGAAGAGCAGACAGTCATGGATCGTAAACTTCTAGGTAGACTGGTGGACAACAGTAAAATAATCACACAAGTAAGTATAAAACTATACTTTCAGGAAGGAGGCATACAGGTTAACATGAGAATTAAAATAGGAAGGTTTTACTTGTTTAGAACTCAGGGGATACTTGCCCAAGATGTGATGAGAACGGAAGAGATAAGTAGGAATTCAATAAGCAAAGAAGGGAGGAGAGGGAGGCCAAGTTTCAACCAAAAGAAGGAGCCTGTGCAATATGCTGAGAGAGAAGAAAATGGTTTCGAGTGTAAAACTAAGACTAGAGAAGTAAATAAAGATGAGAATACACATTTAAGACCACATTAAAGACTTGAGTCTCTAAGAAAAATGAGATGCCATTGAAGCAGTTTGAGGATGGGAAGAGGGAGTGGAGATGAAAAGTGACATAATCAAACTGGCATCTCAGAAAATATAGCATAAGATATAAAGGCCAATGTTATGGTCTTAGGATGCAAGAGGAGAACTTATAAGTGAGAGAGAGAGAGACTCACTTTAAAGGTCATAAGAAATTAAACAAGGAGCAATAAACGACTATAATGAGTCCATGATGTGCCCTGTGAAATCTTATATGGCACGGCAAGATTGAAAATGCTGAGAAAATAAAAGCTACATTGAAAAAATGACCTAACCAATTGTACCACAACTGTTAGAAGTCTCACACAGTCCTCTTATGTTTAGAATTACCTGTGATATTTTAGAATGTGAATATTTTTCTCCCTTTTTTGTTGTTCTGTGTGTGTTCAATTGCTCAGCTGTGTCCAACTCTTTGCAGCCCCATGGACTGTAGTTCGCCAGGCTCCTTTGTTCATGGAATTTTCCAGAAAAGAATACTGGAACAGGTTGCCATTTCCTTCTCCAAGGGATCTTCAGGACCCAGGGAACAAACCCAAGTCTCTTGCATCTCCTGCACTGACAGCAGGCGGGTCCCTTACTACTCGTGCCACCTGGTTATTTTAGAATTCTCATAGAAGTAGCACACATTCATTAACAAAGTACACGTGTGAAAAGGCAGATAGTAATTGTCCATAATCTCACCAGAATTTATAAAGACATCATAAGCCCAGCCCAGTGGCCAGTGGCCATTGGTTCTGTGAAGTACAAAGTACTTGGAACAGAAGACATTGAGATTGCTAGCCACAGTCACTAGAAAAGAGGCAAAAATCCAAATTCTGGGAAAAGCACATAGAAACACTAAGTCTAGATGTGTCAGAGGTAAGAATTAAAGTTCGTAGAACAATGTGGAAGCCAATGGAGTCAGAATTGCCTTGAAGCTCGTTATTATAAGCAGGCAGATTTTGGGGTATGTGGGAAAATCCACCTGGTGCTAACATCTAGCCAGGTTTCAAACTGGTGTTTTTAAAACTAGTATCAGACTGCTTAAAATATTTGTCAAAAACACCTAAATATACACACACACAAACACACACACACACCAAACCTAATGAGCAAGTATCTCTGGAGTTAAGTTTCGAAATTATCCATTTTCAACAAGTTTACATGATTCTTTCATGTACTCATGTGCCAATATCACTGGTCTGGCCTGTGACTACCATGAAGCCTGCTGCTAAAAAAAAAAAAGCCCATGACTGTTAACAGCTAGTGAGTATTCAAGTAACATTGACCTACTCTGCCAATTCAAAGAAGTTCTTTTTTTTAGCAATTAGAAAAAAGCAATTAAGATCCATAAGTCCTGGTCCCTCCCTTCACAATATCCTTCCCAAAGCCCAAAGTCTAATAGCATATTTCATCAATTGCATGAAACATTTTGGATCAGGAATCTCCTACAAATGAATTCAATTATTTGCTACAAAGAGCTAAATGGAATAAGATATAGCTTCATTTAAAATATCATTTTTCCTTACTGCATTTATTAGGAGCTTCCCTGGTGGCTCAGATGGTAAAGAATCTGCCTGTAATGCAGGAGGCTCAGATTCAATCCCTGGGTTGGGAAGATCCCCCAGAGAAGTGAATGGTTATACAGTCCAGTATTCTTGCCTGGAGAATTCCATGGACAGAGGAGCCTGGTGGGCTACAGTGCATTGGGTTGCAAAGAGTTGGACATGACTGAAGCGACTAAAATTTTCACTTTCACTATTACATTATACTATTCCCTAAATCAAAAGAGGACTCACTATACTTTCTTTTCTTAAATTTTCACCAAAGTACCAGGAGGTAGATCACAACTTTCTCTATCAATGAGTTATAGCTTCTCAGGCTTATGAAGCACTTCGCTAATGCTGGAAGAGTAAAAACCATCGTGTCCATTTTTTGTTGTGGATTAGTGCATAGAAAACAACAGGCTCTGAGTGAGAATAACGGAACAAGACCAAGAAATCATAAATGACAAAAAACTGAATAAGAATCAACAAATGACCAGTTGAAGTATCATGAAGGTTCTCAAACACTGGATCTAAGTCTGAAGTCTTAAAACCCAAAGAAATAATATGACATATTTATAAAGCATTCAGGGCTAAAATCTGAAAATAGGTTTGGAAATATCTATTTTTAAATCACCTTAGCTGGTGAAACATAAATTGGTGAAACTATTTCATATATAGCCAGGTAGATATGTCTTATTAAAGCAAAAATCTGTAAAGGGTGACAATTTATTTGATTTGTTCTCTCTAGGCATTAGAATCTTGACTTTATTATTTAGCTTAAAATTCAGTAATAACTTGTATTACCATATGTAAAATTAGATAACCAGTGAAAATTTTCTATGACTCAGCAAGCTCAAATTCAGTGTTCCATGACAACCTAAAGGGATGCGATAGGGTGGGAGGCAGGAGGGAGGTTCATGAGGGAGGGGACCTATGTATACCAATGACTGATTCATGTTGATATATGGCAGAAATCAACACAATACTGTAAGGCAATTATCCTCCAATTAAAAATGAAAAAATAAAAAAAATAATGTATAGAAGCGTTCTTTAACCCAATCTTCACAATAGCAGAAACAGAGGGTTGAGAACAAATCCACATAATAGAATAAAAATAACTTTTCAGTTAATATAGGCATATTGATATACATTAAACTATTTAAGTTATACAACTACAGTCTGAAGTGAATTTCCAAAGCATTCATTCAACAATTCGTGCACAGTTAGATGTCAGTTATTATTTTATATGATGAGTACAGCAGTCTGCAAATAGAAAAAAACCCCTACCTTCATGGGACTCGCATTCTAGTGAGGAGAGTTACACAATAAAATAAGTAAGTAAATGCAATAATCTTTTTAAGATAGCAATAAGTTTTGGACCTGGTTGCTCAGCTGGTGAAGAATCTTCCTGCAATGTGGGAGACCTGAGTTTGATCCCTGAGTTGGAAAGATCCCCTGGAGAAGGGAACAGCTACCCACTCCAGTATTCTCCCTGGAGAATTCATCCATGGGGTCGCAGAGTCGGACATGACTGAGAGACTTTCACAAGCCTTTGAAAAAGAATAAAACTAGAGAGGAATGGAGAAATGTCTATAGGGGTCTAAAGGAAAAGGTAAAATTATTTGCTCAGATAAACTATCATTTAAGTATCTGGACAAAATAAAGATGTTTATCAACATGCAAGAACTACAAACGTTTTCTACCTGCTTTGGTTAGGATTACTTCGGGTGCAAATGAAATAAATTTAATTCAAATAAGTTTAAACAGAAGAGGGACTCTATAGGCTCAAACAACTGGAAAGAGAAAGTCATGAAGACGTGACTGTGCCCAGAATTTTAACTATTGTCATTAACCCTCTCTCCCTCTTTCCTTCTTCTCTTCTCCTTCTTCTCAATCATTCTTTCGCGCCCACCACTCCCCCTCCCCCCACCGTCCCCCCACCGTCTTGTGGCATCATTTTCTTTCTCCTACTGAATACATGACTTCTCCACACTGTGGGGAAAAAAGCAAGGCTAAAGCTACTCAGATTTTGTCATCTCATTCATTAAAAATAAAAATTGCACCAGTATATGAAAATCCTTTGAAAGACTGATCAGACTTGACACCTCTTGAAAAAAACATCTTTGTGCTCCAGGTGATCTTGTACTGTGATTGGCCACATGCAGATCAAATACTCATGTCTGTGATCACAAGCACATTATAGTGATTTACAGCCCCACAAGTGTCACATCAAATGGCTAGTGCTAGAGGATTAATTTGCTAAAGAAAATCATTTTATTGCCATAGAAGGTGGGAGTGCCTAGAACAGTGTCTTATACATAACAAGTGCCCAATAAATATTTTTGAATAAATTAATAAGTAAATTCTAGTCTTATATTAATGAATAAGTATTTGAGCAACTGTTTATGACAGTGCCTAAGTCAATATTAATTGCTATCATTTATTAAATGCTCACCATATACCATTGAAAAAGACTCTGATGCTGGGAAAGATTGAGGGCAAGAGAGAAGGGAGTGACAGAAGGTGAAATGATTGGATGTCATCACTGACTCAACGGCATGAGTTTGAGCTAACCCCAGGAAATAGTGAAGGACAGGGAAGACTGGGGTCCTGCAGTTCATAGGGTCGCAGAGTCAGACACGACTTAGCGACTAAACAGAAACTATGTACCATGCGCTCTGTCGGATGCTCTACAAACTTTATAATTCTGAGAAAAATCTTGAAAGTTAGGCCTTACTATTAATAATTTGGAGATGAAGAAACAGAGAATGTAAGAAGTTATAATGGGTTGGAGACAGACCCCTCTTTCTTCAAAACCACATGATCTTTCTTCTACAATATGCTATTCCTGCTTACAGTTTATTTGTTTCACACCCTTTTTGGAAATGCAGGGTATGATGTAACCAAAAGTCATAACGATGCATTTATTTTCATCTCCTGCCCGACTCCTTTTCTACCACAAAACTACAACCCAATCTGCTGATTGGGTCTCCATATGTCAGAGAAAGAGGTGCTAGTCCACATCCCCATAGTACTCAAATCAGAGGGAAATGTTTAAAGAACTAGATATTAGATCAGAAAGAACTTTCAACACAGACTCTTATTCATCAGTGAAGCTGAAACTTAGCACATGCTTATCTGGAGAAAGATTTTTCTCTATTTAGATTCAGAATAGACAGTTAAGTCAGGTATATTTTGTCAAGTCCTTTAATTTCCAAAACTTAAAAGATGTTCATGGTTGATGGTCTAGGAATGTTAAAAATTCAAAAACTTGAAGAATATTGAATCTATCTGTCCAATCATTTTTAAATGATTTTTTAACTCCTACCACTAAATACATTTTACCTCTTATCAGTCTGCAATTAGGAATGAAATGAGGTAATAATTTCCTCATAAACTCAAAATCTTTTCTCACTTATATGAACATTGTCAAATATGACATTATTCTGTTTTGTCCAGTGACAACTTGAAAGAATTTTTGATAAGGTCATGTTTTAATTTTTTATATGTTCATTGCAATGAATTTAGTTTTTCCATCAATTTGGCGAGCTAGGCTTCAGCATAAGTGAAGCTATGGTTAAAATATATACATATATACTTAAAGTGATAAAAATGTGGACATGAACATAAATGGATTACTTTGTGCAATATTTAAGCTACTATACAATCTTATATGCCTGAGTTAAAATATTCATGTACTGACAGATTTATTAATGTCTCATTTATTTACAATCATATTTTGAAAACACAGCAATGGCAAGGTGCTAACATTTAACTAATGAGTAATGGAGACACAAATTTCAGAGTTCATTAAGAGCCCACAAACCTTAACATCACTTAATGTCATGCCATGCCTTTAATGTTTAATATAAAAATATATTTTTAATCAAGGAAATTAAATTCAACATTTCCATTAAAATTTTCAAATGTAAGCCAATGTCCTAAATTAGGGTTTCCCAGGTGGCTCAGTGGTAAAGAAACCTCCTACAGTGCAGCAGACACAGGAGATTCGTGTTCAATCCCTGGGTCGGGAAGAGGAAATGGCAACCCACTCTAGTAGTTTTGCCTGAAAGTTCTGAGGACAGAAGAGCCTGGTGGGCTACAGACCATGGGGTTGCAAAGAGTCAGGCATGACTGAGCCCACGTGCACACAATGCCCTAAATTATGAATATTCAAAATATAGTCTTTTAAACAGAATTATAAGCATGAAGAAATGTTTTAACATTTAAAGATTAAGATACCATGCCCTATGATTAGATATATAATGCTACTTTTTTGGATTTCTTTATTTCTACTTAGTCTGTGAAATTTAAGAAAAAAGAGAATTTATTTTTATTTAACTTTTAAATGTATTACTCCCGTATCTTCCCAGACAGGTTGTCAGCCTCATGAGAGTAACCAAGTTTGATATTCATTGTATATCCACAAGTTATCCTGATGTCTTGCATACAGTAGCACTCAGTAAAAAAGGAAAGGAGAATGAAAGGAAAGAAAGAAGAAAAACAACATTAAAGAAGATAGCAGTTATGAAGTTAATGGAAAAAGCCTTCATTTCAGTTCAATCAGCTCAGTTCCATTCAGTCGCTCAGTTGTGTCTGACTGTGACCCCATGGACTGCAGCACAGTTCACGTACTGTTGAAGCCTGGCTTAGAGAATTTCGAGCATTACCAGCATGTGAGATGAGTGCAGTTGTGTGGTAGTTTGAGCATTCTTTGGCATTGCCTTTGGGATTGGAATGGAAACTGACCTTTTCCAGTCCTGGGGCCACTGCTGAGTATTCCAAATTTGCTGACATATAGAGTGCAACATTTTCACAGCATCATCTTTTAAGATTTGAAATAGCTCAGCTGGAATTCCATCACCTCCACTAGCTTTGTTCCTAGTGATGCTTCCTAAGGCCCATTTGACTCCGCATTCCAGGATGTCTGGCTCTAGGTTGGTGATCACACCATCGTGATTATCTGGATCGTGAAGATCTTTTCTATATAGTTCTTCTGTGTTTTCTTGACACCTCTTCTTAATATCATCTGCTTCTGTTAGATCCCTACCATTTCTGTCCTTTATTGTGCCCATCTTTGCATGAAATATTCCCTTGGTATCTCTAATTTTCTTGAAGAGATCTCTAGATTTTCCCATTCTATTGTTTTCCTCTATTTCTTTGCATTGATGGCTGAGAAAGACTTTTTTATCTCTCCTTGCTATCCTTTGGAACTCTGCATTCAGATAGGTTCAATAGAATTTAGTATATGACAGGTACTGTGTTTGGATCTAGTCTTATAATAGGCTTACTCGGAAAAGTTACTTTAAATATTAGTTTCATTATCTGTAATGGAGATGAAACTAGCTGGATAAGATTTAATAATGCAAGATATAAAATGCACTGTAAACATTTCAAAAACTATACAAATACAAGTAACAATGATAATGATAAACTAGCTACAATTCTGCAGTTCTGGTTTACAGAAAAAATTCTTCAAAGGTATACAAATCACTAAAAAAATGAGAACATTCATTATTCCTTATTTAGGTTATAATGCGTGAAGTACTAAAAATTAACTTGTTCTAAATCTTGGAATTTCAGTACATGCTTCCTATTCCAGAAAACCTCTTTTAATCTTCTGATTTATTGAACACAAATCAATTTCTTAAAATTAAAGGGAATTTCGAACCATAAAATAAGAAACAATTTACTGTAAGAAGAGGATTAAGTCCTTCAATATAGTTTCTTTTTAATCTATAATCCCCATGATTTTATATAAAAATAATAAAATGAAAATTATAGAGTTAACAAATTTATAAATCTCCAACTAAACTAAGTTGCTCATCTTCATTCTATTCTGAGTAGAATCTTCTTTGTTCTACCTTAATCTATAATTATTAAAAATCTTAAGGTTTAGTTTAAATTCTACCTGGTTCCTATAAATTCTCACTCCCTAGCCAGATTCAGTCTTTCAAATTTCTGCACCTCTACAGTGCGAAGATTGTTCATTTTGTTCTGTATTATCTGTCAATATGCTTTTCCCTTCAGTTAGATTAAAACTCTGTACCTTGTCTATCATTATAATTGCTACAGGACTTGCCAGTTCAGTTCAATTCAGTTGCTCGGTTGTGTCTGACTCTTTGCGACCCCATGGACTGCAGCACGCCAGGCCTCGCTGTCCAGTGCTTTGTATATATCAAATCCTCAAGAAATGATTTTTCAACCTAATGTGTTTTATCCATTTTAATATAAAAATATTTCATGCTTTCTTTCAAATTTACCAATATGCAGTCTTTTTCTGTGCTTAAAGATTACTAAGTATTTTGTAAATTTAATTTCAAGGATAATCTCAATTACTTTCAAAATTTTATCTCAATTTAAAACTTATCTCCTTGATGTACTGTCTTTGTAAGAAAAAGCTGTTAAGCAAAGGAACTTTACATCCAAGTTCTAACAAATTTCCAAGCAGTTTTCAAAGACACAAAAAATGTGTTAGCCATAGCTAAGAATTCTACCATAAAATCAGTTTAAGTCAAAAACTAGAAAGAGTTGCAAAAGTGAGATTTTTTTTCCTTCTGTTGTTATGAAATTATGATGTCACTCTTGTGATAAGAAAGGAAAACTAGGCAAACTATATGCCACTGAAATGTAAAAGGATTAAATTACATTACTTAAATGATTTTAGGTAATGACATTAGCTAAAAATGATTAAAATGATAAACTTGTATTAACAGTATTTTACTGTAATTAATAAACTGCTGTTTCTTTTTAAAATTTGTTTTATTATAATAATTCATTGGACCTGGCACAGAATTTACACATGTTAAAGTAAATTGGCCAAACATATATAATGGTTTAATGTGCCTTAATAAAGTGTCCTGAAAAGTAAATATTCAAAATATATAGCAGACTTCAAAGCATAAAGGTAAATATTCCTCAGCCTATGTTTCATGGTAGCTCAGCTTCCCTGGTAGCTCAGCTGGTAAAGAATCTGCCTGCAACGCAAGAGACCCTGGTTGAGTTCCTGGGTTGGGAAGATCCCCTGGAGAAAGGGTAGGCTACCCACTCCAGTATTCATGGGCTTCCCTGGTGGCTCAGATGGTTAAAGAATTTGCCTGCCATGAGGAAGACCTGGCTACAATCCCCGGGTTGGGAAGATCCCCTGGAGGAGGGCATGGCAACCCACTCCAGTATTCTTGCCTGGAGAATCCCCATGGACAGAGGAGTCTGGCGGGCTACAGTCCATGGGGTCCCAGAATCAGACATGATTGAGCAACTAAGCGCAGAGCACACTATGCTTCATAGGTAGGATCCCTTAAGGCAGAAGACGCTATTGGTAATTTTTTCCTTAGCAATCTATAATGGATGAGAAAATTCCTTTCTAAAATATTAACAATAATAGTTATTCATAATTATATGCTTATTATGTACCAGGTAGACATTTTATTATGTATATTATTTTAATGTACATCACATGAAAATTAATCAAATAGCCCCTTCTTCACTCCCCTAGTTCCCATAATCACAAACATTAGAGCTACTGATATATAGTTTTTCAGGTACAAAAAACAGGTCACTTCCCTAATATTGTCTTCATAAAGGACTTCAAAAAATCCAAGTAATCATCCTTATGATATAGAATAGGAATGAATTTAAAAGAGTTCCTTACATACTCAGCCATTAAAAAGAATTCATTTGAATCAGTTCTAATGAGATGGATGAAACTGGAGCCCATTATACAGAGCGAAGTAAGCCAGAAAGATAAAGACCATTACAGTATACTAACACATATATGCGGACTTTAGAAAGATGATAACGATAACCCTATATGCAAAACAGAAAAAGAGACTCAGATGTATAGAACAGACTTGTGGACTCTGGGAGAAGGCGAGGGTGGGATGTTTCAAGAGAACAGCATTGAAACATGTATATTATCTAGGGTGAAACAGATAACCAGCTCAGGTTGGGTACATGAGACAAGTGCTCGGGCCTGGTACACTGGGAAGACCCAGAGGGATGGGGTGGAGAGGGAGGTGGGAGGGGGGACTGGGATGGGGAATACATGTAAATCCATGGCTAATTCATTTCAATGTATAACAAAAACTACTGTAATGATGTAAAGTAATTAGCCTCCAACTAATAAAAATAAAAAAAATTAAAAAAAAAAAAAGAGTTCCTTACAAATCAGTCAGGCTCAATCATTCCTAGGATAGTTTACCTTAAAAAAAAATGGTTCCTGTAGAGAAAGAATGATAAGTAACATATTTGAGTTTTATAAATGTTAACATGTATAGAAATGAGATTGTTTACTCTGTTCCAGACTCATGATATGCCCTCAATAAATGTTTGTTGAGAGCATAAATGAATGAGTTAGGAAACAGATCATATACTTCCTATTTGAGATACTGAGAGATAATGATAATCATTACCCTAATTGTTCTTTTTCTTTTCATCATCCTTTAATAGCAAATACAAGTTGCTAAAGTACCTAAAAATATTACATGTTCTTTGCTGTCTACATTTAATAATTTTTTTCCCTCTTGGCATTTCTCCTTTTATTTCCAATTAGTAACCCACAGGCTATTCCAAGGGGCGTCCCTGGTGGCTCAGATGGTAAAGAATCTATCTGCAATGCAGGAGACCCAGCTTCCATCCCAGGATTGGAAAGATTCCCCGGAGAAGAGAACGGCTACCCACTTCAGTATTCTTGCCTAGAGAAATCCATGGACAGAGGCAGCTACAGTCCATGGGGTCAGAGTCAGACACGATTGAACAACTAACACACAGGGAGTTTTTTTTTTTCTTTACAATTTTTTTTTTCCATTTTTTTTTATTAGTTGGAGGCTAATTACTTTACAACATTGCAGTGGTTTTTGTCATACATTGAAATGAATTAGCCATGGATTTACATGTATTCCCCATCCCGGTCCCCCCTCCCACCTCCCTCTCCACCCAATCCCTCTGGGTCTTCCCAGTGCACCAGGCCCGAGCACTTGTCTCATGCATCCAACCTGGGCTGGTGATCTGTTTCACCCTAGATAATATACATGTTTCGATGCTGTTCTCTTGAAACATCCCACCCTCGCCTTCTCCCAAAGAGTCCACAAGTCTGTTCTATACATCTGAGTCTCTTCTTCCGTTTTGCATATAGGGTTATCGTTACCATCTTTCTAAATTCCATATATATGTGTTAGTATACTGTAATGGTCTTTATCTTTCTGGCTTACTTCGCTCTGTACAATGGGTTCCAGTTTCATCCATCTCATTAGAACTGATTCAAATGAATTCTTTTTAATGGCTGAGTAATATTCCATGGTGTATATGTACCACAGCTTCCTCATCCATTTGTCTGCTGATGGGCATCTAGGTTGCTTCCATGTCCTGGCTATTATAAACAGCGCTGCGATGAACATTGGGGTGCACGTGTCTCTTTCAGATCTGGTTTCCTCGGTGTGTATGCCCAGAAGTGGGATTGCTGGGTCATATGGCAGTTCTATTTCCAGCTTTTTAAGAAATCTCCACACTGTTTTCCATAGTGGCTGTACTAGTTTGCATTCCCACCAACAGTGTAAGAGGGTTCCCTTTTCTCCACACCCTCTCCAGCATTTATTGCTTGTAGACTTTTGGATAGCAGCCATCCTGACTGGCGTGTAATGGTACCTCATTGTGGTTTTGATTTGCATTTCTCTGATAATGAGTGATGTTGAGCATCTTTTCATGTGTTTTTTTTTGCCATCTGTATGTCTTCCTTGGAGAAATGTCTGTTTAGTTCTTTGGCCCATTTTTTGATTGGGTCATTTATTTTTCTGGAGTTGAGCTGGAGGAGTTACACAGGGAGTTTTATTTGCAGAAAAACAGACTATCAGAAGTTATTTTAGTGATTACAGATGAAGAAACATTTGAAGCTAAATGAGGCTACAAAACATATTCAAGGTCATGCAGAGAGAATCAGACTGAAATCTCCAATCTCCTAACTATTCTTTTACTTGTTTAATGGGTTTTGCCTCTTAGATTTTTAGGGAGGGGTGGCAGGTATTGCTTTTTTTTTAATTGAAGTATAGTTGATTTACAATATTATAGTTTCAGGTATACAACATAGTGATTCAGTATTTTTATAGGTTATACTCTATTTAAAGTAATTACAAAATAATGCCTCTTAGGTTTTATCAGTTGAATGTGTATACTCTCTTAATCTGTACATATGTGTGTGTGTGTGTGTATGTGTGTATGTATATATATATATATATATATAGTATATATATGAATAATCCATGCAGTAGTTGACAAACTGCTGGACATTTCCTATGTCTAAATACATACTTGATGGTTGTTAATATTCATATGGTCCCAGAATTGGGAGTTACTGATAGTGTTTGATTGTCCATGCACTATACCATAGGGCATTCCGTATACAAAATATCACAAAAGTAACACATTAAAATGTTCTTTATATTGGTTAGTGTTCTTGATTTCCCATTTTGTAGAAGCTTTTCAGGCCCAGCGTTGACTTTTACAGCTCCATCTTAATGTTGACCATTTAGTCTCTGTGCATTTTGGTTCCTAAGTACAGATCTTGCTAACAAAAAGAAGATAAAACTTCCTTTGGAGCCATTTTATCATGGCTTAAAATGCTTTGAAGTGTCTCAGTTCAAAAAAAAAAAGCTTTTGCCAATGTTGACAGTATAGTTTTTTTTTTTTTCACTTATTTTTATTATTTGGAGGCTAATTACTTTACAATATTGTAGTGGTTTTTGCCATACATTGACATGAATCAGCCATGGATTTACATGTGTTCCCCATCCTGAACCCCCCCTCCCACAGGATGAAACTGGAGCCCATTATACAGAGTGAAGTAAGCCAGAAAGATAAACATCAATACTGTATACTAACGCATATATATGGAATTTAGAAAGATGCTAATGATAACCTTATATGCAAAACAGAAAAAGAGACTCAGATGTATAGAACAGACTTTTGGACTCTATGGGAGAAGGCGAGGGTGGGATGATCTGAGAGAACAGCATCAAAACATGTATATTATCAAGTGTGAAACAGATCGCCAGTCCAGGTCGGATGCATGAGACAGTATAGTTTCTTTAAAGAATCCCCATAAGAAAATCTACAAGAAAGACTGTTGGAAGTTGATAGGTAAACACAACCACAATTTGAAATGAACTATTGCTCTCTTTTTCCCTAAAAGAAAATGTAACAATAGAAGCTAAAGGCCTAAAGTATTTGAGACTTAGATCTTCTCCTAAAAGATACCTTGCTAGAAAAGTTAAGACTATAGGAAGCTTAAATAAATATTGTCAAGTGAAAGAAGGCAGTGTGCAAATACATCATATATGACTCCAACTATCCAATATTGTGAAAAAGGCAAACCTATAAAAAGATGAGTAGCTGTCAGAAGTCGTGGGCATGGGTGAGTGAAGAGGGATGGATAAGTAGTGCAGAGAGGATTTTTAGGGCAGTGCAACTATTCTATATGGTATAACAGTGAATACATGGCATTATGCATTTGACACAAAGAATGAACTCTAATGAACTCTAAAGTAAACTTGAAACTTTAGTTAAAAATAATGTATCAGACTTGGGAGGTGGGGTGGTATAAAAAAAAATAATGTATCAATTTTGGCTCAACAGCTCTAACATATGTGCCACAGTAACACAAGATTTTACAGGGGAACTGGAGAGAAGTGAGTAGTAGTATACAAGAACTCTGTATTTTCTATTTAATTGTTTTGTAAATCTGAAACTACTTTGAGAAAGTCTATTTATTTTCTAAAGTTAGTATTATAAAAACATTAATGATTATAAAATTATGCTCTCTCTTAATGAGAGTTTTAGTCTAACATAAGAGTGTTATATCTCTTCATATAAACACATGCTCAGCTCTATATATTTCTATAACATTACATATTTATAAATTGTTGGTGCTATTACACTTCCTTTTGTTTAGTCGCTCAGTCGTGTCTGACTCTTTGCAACCCCATGGACTGTAGCCCAACCCCATGGACTGTAGCCCGCCAGGCTTCTCTGTCCATGGGGATTCTCCAGGCAAGAATACTGGAGTGGGTTGCCATGCCTCCTCCAGAGGATCTTCCCAACCCAGGGATCCAATCCAGATCTCCTGAATTGCAGGTGGATTCTTTACTGTCTGAACCACCAGGGAAACCCATGAATACTGGAGTGGGAGCCTATCCTTTCTGCAGGGGAATTTTCTGACCCAGGAATCAAACCAGGGTCTCCTGAATTGCAGGCGGATTCTTTACCAGCTGAGATCACCTTCAAATTTATTTTTCTTTGTATACAACATCTTCAAAAATATTCCTAGATCCAAGTCCAACTTGTGGCTTTCTAATCAAAATATTTCAAGAAATTTTTTATGTCAAAAAAATTTTTAGTTAAGTAAACCATTAAAAATACATGTGAATTAGGTCTGTTTCTAGAGAAATAAATCAGTATGTACACAAACTTATATATTGAGCTAATTTCTATAATACTCTGCAACATGCAAATTAAAAATTTCTATCAATATATTTGTAGTTTGTCATGCCCAAAATAGGAGGAGACTTAGATGTGTAGAGAAATTTTGTAAAAATATATAAAATGTTTGAACAAAATGCTACTGATTAGAAAATGAAGTAACAGCCAGAAGATTCTGACATCCAACAAGCTATGAAACTACTTTTTGTTCTGCTCTGCTACAATAAGTTGCCTATAAATTTTTGTTATTCATATGTCCTACTCATAAAGGCACTTGATAATGAAAATGACAGTAATGATGAGGATGATCATTCCAAGTGTAGCAGTTAGAATAGTGCTAAATTTGCAAGGTATTATTCTATGAAACAAACTTTAAAAGACACAAAAGAATAATCTTATAAAACATTCATTTTTGCGTATAGGTGAAAGTACATAAAAATTTCATGAAGTTTTTGTGGAAAATAAATGTCATCAAAAATAAAAAATGAGTGTGTAAATCAATTTAAGTAGATGTTAATCATTTTAAAAGGAATTTATATGAGAAAACATTGGGTTCTGCCTTGAAGCTGGCCTAAATACTGAGGGTAAACAAATAAGAGGCAAAAATAAAAGTGTCACAAAGTCCCATTGGACTTAGGTTTATTCTCTTCCACAAACCAAAAAAGCTATAAATATGGTAGATTTATCAATAAAAATGCAAAACCATGCATAAAAATCATGATATAAATGCCATATTAATGTTCAACATACAACCATAAATATTTTTAAATATAAGACATTGATAAAGTGCATTAGAGATTCCAAAATACTTCTAAAATGATGCCTATGCACAAGCTTAGATAGGTGAAGAGATAAATAGTACTGAAACAGGTGTCATAAACATTTTTTGAGTGAATTTCGAAAGAAACTGCTAATGCTATTTAGGGACACAGTAATCATAACACAGTCAAATAGTTGGAGAAAGCATTATAGAGATTATAAAATGAGGATAGATAAGATTTAAATAGGAGAGTATTTTAGGAGAGGAAAGACTATGAATAAAATGGTAAAATATTATAATAGTTGGAGAAAGTGAAGTGTTAACAAGCTAGTTTAGTTGTAGGGAAGTTGTGGGGTGGTCGCCTAGAAAGTTAAGCAAAGTCACGGTATTGGAAGAATAGAAAAGGATGAATAAGTCAGAGAACTTCTCAGAAAAAGGAAGCAACAGGATTTGATAGCACAAAATAAATATCAGGTAGAAAAGTGAATGATAACTGTAGAGTTTTAGATATGAGTTGAAGTTCTTGACCTGTATCGATGTGGAAATTAAAGCAGTATATAGTAACCATTAGGCACTTTGGCCCTGAAGCAGGCTGCCTGGGTTTGAATTCTAATTTTGCCAATTAATACTTTATGACCTTTGGCAAGATATTTAAACTTCACAATGTAAAACAGGGCTAGAAATCTAACTATGAGATTATTTAAGGATTAAATGATTTAATATATGTAAAGAATTTAGAGTAGCTCCTGACTCATAGCATGCATCTAATGAATATTAGGTTTCTTTATTATTGTTATACAGTTGAAATCAGAATTTGAGAAAGATACAATTTGGTGCCAAAACCATAGATTTGGTATAGTAAATGATACCACCAGATTGATAAGATTTCTAAGGAATACAATACAGAAAACGAAAGTCACTCATTTGTGTCTGATTCTTTGTGACCCCATGGACTATATGTCCACGGAATTCTCCAGGCCAGAATACTGGAGTGGGTAGCCATTCCCTTCTCCAGAAGATTTTCCTAACCCAGGAGTCTAACCCAGATCTCCCACATTGCAGGTGGATTCTTAACCATCTGAGCTACCAGGGAAGCCCAGCAATATAGAAGTCAAAAGCATAAGTCAATGGGCTAAGCTTTAGAGTTTACATATATCTAAAAATCAGAAGGTTAAAGAAAATAGTCTGGTCAGGAAAATAAGAGGTAGTATATTATTACAAAATGAATGTTTCAAAGATGCAAGGCAAATAAAAGACAACAAACAAAAAGAAAACAAACAAAACAAACAAGAAAAGACAAACTGAAAAATAGCCAAAGTCATCGATGACTCTTGAGTGTTCTTTCTAGTGAAAGGAGGCAGGGCAGGACAGAAAGAAATAAAAAGACTCTGAGAAGAGAAGGAATATGTGTACATAAAGATGGAAGATTACAAAATTAATGAGTAGGAATTAGAGCTACTGAATGTAGAGCAATGACATAAAAGAAGGAAACTGAAACAGCAATTAACCAGGCAACAGAATCAATCACAAAGATTTTTTAAGAAGAAGGAGACATATGGATTATGTAATTAGTATGTCAATAAAATTCTATTTATCGAAATATGAATATTATGTTAAAATGGTATTAAGACTATTTTTAAAAGTTAAATCAGAATTCCTAAAGTTGTCTTAAAAATTGTTATTTTAATCAAAATGTCAGATTAACTAAACCCATTTGACTTACGTTTCAGTTTCCTTAGTGTTAATTTTTTCTCCTCTTAATTTCAAACTTTTAACATGTTGAAACACATAGATTATTGAATTTATTAAATATTATATTTTTTTAAAGTATAGCAATAGAATAGGCAACAACTAAAAATAATCCATGTGCTTCTTTATAATAAAAAGTCATTATTTCATAGAAATATGTAAAGGCAAGGAAATGTTAACAGTTGTTTCTTCCAGCAAGAAAATTTGAATAGCTGAGTTCCAAAAAGGAAGAGAGGGCCTTATATTCACTGTTTATTTTTTTCTTTATCCTTTGCATTTTGTACCGTGTCTAGATATTAACTTTTCAAAAACAAACAAATAAAATTCAAAAGATTACTTAAGAAGAAACACGAAGGGAAAAATAAATAAAAACATAATCTAATAGCTATTTTTTTACTAATGCATAGAGAACACATAATCAGAAAATTTAAATGTATTAAACAGACTTTATGAAGATTTTTAAATGGGGTAAGAGAGCATGGAATTTTGAGAAGTATTTTTGTTATTTAGTTTTCAAAAGTATTTAAAAATCATATATGATTTTATTTGTTCTACCTTATTTTTCTCTTCATAAAAAAAGAGAAAAACATTTAAAATTCTGACAAGCCCCTGAATTCTTGAAGAAAGATACACAGTAAGCCATCTAGATTCAAGCTTTGTTTTGACATCTTTGGCTCCAGGAGAAAATGCAACAAAGAATATCAAAGAAGAGGGGAGAGAACTTTAAAGGCCAGTACACAGAACTATGTGCCTCAAGAAGAAAATTTAATCAGCATGATACATTTTAACACATAACTACTCTTGTTCACTTTGTTGATTCTTCCATTCAGCTAACATGTATTGAATACTTATTGTATGAAGCACCATTTCTAGGCACTGGAAACAAAGTAATAAATATAATAAGAAAAACTTTTGCCCTTACTGATTTTCAAATGTAATGGAAAAGGCAGACAATAAACAAGATAAATAAGTAAAATACACAGTATGTTGATAGCAAAATATTAAAGAGGAAAAAATAAAAGCATGGAAAGAATATGTGGATGTTAGCAGAAAGAAAAAGCCACATTGAGAAAGTGACATTTAAGTAAAGTTCTAAGGAAGGCAGTTCAGGGCAAGTTATACAGATATTTTAGGAACAAGCTGCCCAGGGAAAGAAAGCAAGAGAAGAAGCCCTGAGGCAGGGACATTCCTAACAAATCCAACAAACAAGGCCAGCATGATTTCAGTAGAATGATGAAGAGGAAAATACTAGAGAGGAGTTTAGAATTACAGCTTTTTCTCTAAGTGAGATGGAAAGTCTTTGGAAAGTTTTGAGCAGAGTTGTGACATGCTATGACATATTTTAAAGAATCATTCTGGCTAACGTGTCCAAAATAAAGGGGAGCAAGTACTAAAAAGTAGGGAGACCAGTTTGGACTCTACAGCAGTAGTCCTGGCTAGAGAAACAAAGCCAGCGGGATCTGACACTGGGCCAGCTGTGGGTCATGAGAAGATAGTGATGAAAATGACTCTAAGATCTCTAACCTGAGTAACAGAGAATGACGTTACCATTCACTGGTATGAGAAATCCTACAGGAGAAGGGATTTGAGGGGAAATATCAGGAACTCAGTTCAGGACATGTCAGTTTTGTGATATTTGTTAGACATTATAGTAGAGATGCTGAGTAAACAGTTATGAGTCAAGTTCTGGGAAGAGGTCCTCAAGACTTCTTTTTTTCTTCTTTATTTAATTACACACGGTCCAAATTATAAAAATTGTTAAACTACAGAAACATTATAATTACAGAGACTTTTATATCATGAGTTTATTCTTTTGCCCATATCCTGGATAAGTGAAATAGTTTAATGACTATTTCTTCTCAATTTGCTGTTATAACATGTGCCTATGCTTTTAAAAAAAAGAAAAGGGCAAAAACAGCAGCAACAAAAACATAAAGTGGGAATATCTGAGGGATACCTTCAAACAGTGGTATATTTTACAGCTATGTGGAAAAAATATAATTTGGAACCTTTCTGATAGCTTTATATCCTAATCCCTTCAGCCCAAAAGATAATTTCTATTTATTTAGCTGTGCCAGGTCATAATTGAGGTATGCAAGATCTGGTTCCCTGACCGAGGATCAAACCCACGCCCCCTGCATTGGGAGCATGGAGTCTTAACCCCTGGATCACCTGGGAAGTTGCCCCCCAAAATAATTTTTAGTAGTATAAATTCTGTCACAAAGTAGTATATGTCTATGTAAGTATGTGTAATATTTGTGTTATTAGAAAAACTTCCCAAACTGATGGCTGACTCTATAAATTCTTTCATGTGGCCATTGAGACGGAACTAAAGATCAACTTTACTAAATATTTTATTTTCTATTTTGATTAACTAAATAATGTTAAATGGATAACATTAACTCAGAAGTTTAAGGCACTGACTTAAGGCACTGACTATCAACATAACTTTTTCAAGTTGGTTTAATGGAAGGTTCTGCTTCTCTTCTCGTGCTCACTGTTAATGCATCCAAAAGCTTGTTGCTTCAAACTGAAATAACCCAGAGATTTATTCTAAGGTTGAAGAAAAGCAAGTATTTTTTGAAGTGGCTTTTCATCCTTTGAATATTTTTCTTCTAATCCGAAAGCATTCAACTTTTACATTTTAAGAACAAACATAAAAAGAACAAGGTGGAGGGAAGATGGATTTCAATTTTAAATATCTTCAATCATAGCTCTCAATGCTGACTCTCCAAACCTGGCTATGATGACAAAAGCAAAAGGGCCAAAACATTACCTGCCTCCTATCCTCCAACTTTCTAATTCCGGAAACAAGAATTCACAAAACTAGGCATAAGGAGGAAGGTGGTGTCTGCTTTTGTGTGCATACGTGTATTTGGGAAGGAAGTACTGAGGGAAGGACAACTTGAATAATGATGCTAGTATGAGCAAATTTCAATTTGAGGAGGTGCAATCTTCCTCAAAATTTTAATAAGAAAACCTCTATAGATCAAAGTATTAATAGTAATGGTGTGAAGTGAAGAAGTGTTAGTCGCTCAGTCGTGTCTAACTCTGCAACCCCATGGACTGTAACCCGCCAGGCTCTCTGTCAATGGAATTCTCTAGGCAAGAATACTGGAGTGGGTAGCCATTCCCTTTTCCAAGGGATCTTCCTGACCCAGGGATTGAACCAGGTCTCCTGCATAATAGGTGGATTCTTTACTGTCTGAACCACCAGGGAAGCCCAGTAATGGTGTAGCAGCATAGAAATAGTATGTGCTAGGAGTTTATACTTATGCAGTTCAGAGTATGAAAGAACCCATAGTGGTTTTAAGTTTATGCACCATTTATTAGAGAAAAATGAAAGCATATATAAAAGCTTCCTGAAATTAAGAATAAGACTGGGAGCATAAAAATTTGTCCTAGAGAAATTGATATGAGAATGGAATTCAGTATTCACACACAACAACAAAGAACGGGGAAAAGGACCAAGGTTTGTGAAGACAAATTTTGAGCGTGATGAGATCTGCCACGTATAAAATGAAAGAAAAATCCAACATGGAGCTTAGAATAATAATAAAAAGAAGGAGAAGGAAGATGAGGACCCATGTAGAAAAAAACTTAAAGGAATATCTTCAACAGACTCAAGGGAATAGGCATACTCCCAAAGATAATCTAACTCAAAATACAGGGAGAAAAGAAAAAGTCAAAACATTCTAGTTACTAGCTATTGAGTATTTGCTGTGCATCAGTACTTTATTTTTCATTACTGAGCAGTTTCTACTAATATCAGAGCTATTATGAATATATCACATGCATTAGCTCATTTAACATAATAATGATTCCATGAGATATTTTTATCCCCTTTTTAGACTTTTCCAAGGTCATAAAGCCATTAAGAATTCAAAAGACATAGATATCGTGACCTGGTGTTGAAATTTAATCACTTGTACACACAAATATTTTATGAGTACTTACAAGGGGCAGGTACTCTTCTAGGCACTTAGGATATATAAGCTGGGGGAGGGAAAAGAAACCTGCCTTCAAGGGGCTTGCATTCTAGCAAGATATAAATTACATAGTGTGTGAGAAGGTGGTGAGTTCTGTGGGGAAAAATAAGAAATTAAAGCAGGATGTTGAAGTTACAAAGTACACAATGGGGAATGAAAATTAATGAATAGAGCTGAATTTGAAATGATATTTAGTGTGTCTGAGAACCTTGGCTTGTAGCAGGATAATTTAATCCGGTCACATTTATTTGTGAACTGATACATCAGTCTTCCTTTTTCTGATTTTATCCTTTCTTGACAGTTCCTTTCTTCCTTACTTTTTGCTAAGTAGCCCACTTTATTGCTATTTCTCTGTCAAGTGTTTTGAAAAATATTGCTCTACTAATGGTAACCTTTAAATTATATCTTTAAATTATGTATATCATATATTTTCTCTGTGTATAAAAAGTAAGCTAATTAAGGCAGCTCTTATGTATGTCTTCTCATACATTCTACTACTGAGCCTAATACAATAGCAAGATTATCAAAATATGTTTGTTTTATAAATTAATTAATTGATAACTACATGATCATAATTCTGCTCTAGCCAAAGATAGACGCTGGAAGGGAAAACAAAAACTAGAAAGTGAATTCAGAAAAAGGTGAAAAAAAAATTGCTACAGGGAGAGGAGAGTGCTTTTATTTCAATCTTGACTAAACTGAAAAGTGAAAGTCGCTCAGTCATGAATGACTCTTTGCAACCCCTTGGACTAAAACCCAAGTGGGTAACTGTTCCCTTCCTCCAGGGGATCTTCCCAACACAGGGATCGAACCCAGGTCTCCCACATTGCAGGTAGATTCTTTCCAGCTGAGCCATCAAGAAGCCCAAGAATACTGGATTGGGTAGCCTGGCCCTTCTCCAGGGGATCTTCCTGATCCAGAAGTCAAACTGCATTGCAGGCGGATTCTTTATCAACTGCGCTACCAGGGAAGCCCCTGAATCCTAAGCGGTCTTGAAAAATTTACCCATCCTCTTTGTACCTCTGTTTTTCTCACTTTAAAAATAGGGAGACTGGATTAGAATAGGTAGTTTGTGACATTTTTAGGAGTCATAGATTCTTTTCAGAAATCAATAAATACTATCAATGCTCTCCACAAACACTTCATATACATATATCATGGAAATAAGTTGACATATTTTATAAGACTATGAAAAGTCTTCATGTGTATATTTATTAATATGCTATGAAAACATTAATGAAATATTTTATAACATTTAAAGGTAGATACACACATTAGATACACACATACACAAAACCCTCTTTAAATTTATAATAAAGAAAGCACAAAACTCCTAAGCTGGAAGAAAGCATTTATCCAAAGGAAAAAACAAAAGATTTATAGATGTGAAATGTTTTGAAATATTAAAGTCCAAAATCTTCTTTTAAGTTCTCGAAACATATTCATTTCAGATAGGGATGAAGTTGTTTAACCTTAGCCTTTCTTGACAATCCAATCCTGACTGGTCGACTGCATGTCTTAAGAGGTAGTACTCTTGAAATTCCATATGAAAAACTGCTACCTAAAAATGTAAGACAATAAAAGTACATAAGGGAGTAAAAATCACTCATAGTTTCTATGCTTAAAAGTGATTACTAACTTCTAAAATCACGATACTAACAACATTTACTGAGTCACTGAACTAAGTGATTTGAGTGCATTAGTTTACTTACTCTTATCTCCATTTTTTAAATGTGGAAAACTCAGCACAAAAAAGTTAAGTAACATGACCAACATAACATAACATAGCAACTATATAAAATCAGCATTCCAGTCATGCAATCTGGCTTAACATTAACAAAACTATACAGAGTTTAAACTTAACATGATGTAGTGGCTGTAAAGACTATGGTATTTTTCTATTAGAAGTTATTAGACTATATCATTAATAAGTACATGTGGCTTCTAATAGAGATTATTATATATACTATATATTATATAGTATATATATTATATATTATATATACTATATATACATTATATATATACAGCATATATATACTATATATTATATATATACAGCATATATATATGCTGTATATTATTATATACAGCACAAATGTATTTCATCATCATGTATCAATGGAGAGCTCTAATTTTGAAGTTTTATTTAACATGACACTAACATTTTGTAAAAAGTTCAAAACATTTGGCTACCTGATGCAAAGAACTCATTGGAAAAAACCCTGATCCTAGGAAAGATTGAAGGTGGGAGGAAAAGGGGACAACAGAGGATGAGATGGTTGGATGGCATCACTGACTTGATGGACATGAGTTTGAGCAAGCTCCAGGGAAGCCTGGCGTGCTGCAGTCCATGGGGTCGCAAAGAGTTGGACACAACTGAGCGACTGAACTGAACTGAACTGAATACACCTTACTAATCCTTTAACCAAACAGGTAGAATCAACTACTCTTGATAACGAGTACCTCTTATCAAAATACCTCTTTGAATATTTTTTAAATAAACAGTAGGGTATATATGTGAAGCTAAAAAGGTATCAAACTTTCATCAATTAGTATGACCTTAATATAATAGCACATTATGCCAAAAACAGTGTAATTAACCTAATGCTAAATATGGTAAAAGGTAAATAGCATAATTTATACCAAGTTGAATCAAATATAAATTGTGTATGTATATATGCAAATAATAATGAAATAAAATATAAAATTTAGCTATATGTAAATAGGAAGAAAACAATATAAAACAGCTATAAATCAGTTTAATGTACTTTATTAAACATTAAAATTATAAAGTTAATTATAAAAATCAGAAAAAATGTATTCCTATATGTTTTCATTTCTTAAAAAAGAGATGATGTAATTAAAATAAAATTGTTGGCTCATGTCTACTACACACAATTTGGTTATAAATTAGATAACTTGGCAATTTATGCTAAGTGTACTTCTTTATTATGAAATTATTGTTTCAGAACAAAGTTATGATTAGTCTATTTGATTACCTTTCCAAAGTATGTCTTTCCCCTTTAATATTCTAATATAATAGATATTTCTGGTAATTTTGCAACTTCTGGGAAATCACTGAACAAATTTGTAACAACAGCAGGTCTCTGGCAAAGGACCTAATCTTAAACAGTCACTAATGAGTGGCTATAAGGATATACACTTCTTTGCCTCCTTTGATTTCCTCCCTTTTCATGAAGAAAATTATGTAAAAAGTAAATCCCTTTTTCTATTACTAGGTACTAGATTAATTTATTGCTTTGTGTTATTTAACAATTCTATACATCCAAGCATAATACCAGCAACTGCTCATTTAGACATCAATGTTAAAGAAAAAATTCATGAAGTTTATTAGTTAGTGGTCTTTTAAAAACAATACCAACTCAGTTCCTTTTTTAAATCCTTACAACTCAAAGTTCCAGCTCAACTCAAACACTAGCAGCACCTCCATTTGCTAGAAGCTTGATAGGAATGCAGAAACCAATACAATGTTGTAAAGTAAAATAAATAAATTAATTAATTTTTTTAAAAAGGAAAAAAAATAAAACAAAATTTTTAAAAAAAGGAATGCAGAATCTTAGAGTCTACCACACAACAAAATCAGAATCATTTAACAAAACACCCAGGTGATGTACATGTCAAATGAAATCGAAGCACACAATGTGAGAGCTGAGATTTAGAAAAGGCAGAGGAACCAGAGATCAAATTGCCAACATCCGCTGGATCATCCAAAAAGCAAGAGAATTCCAGAAAAACATCTACTTCTGTTTTATTGAATATGCCAAAGCCTTTGACTGTGTGAATCACAATAAACTGCACAAAATTCTTCAAGAGATGGGAATACCAGATCACCTGACCTGCCTCTTAAGAATTCTGTATGCAGGTCGGGAAGCAACAGTTAGAACTTGACATGGAACAACAGGCTGGTTCCAAATCAGGAAAGGAGTACGCATCAAGGATGTAAATTGTCACCTTGCTTATTTAACTTATATGCAGAGGACATCATGAAAAATGCTGCACTGGATGAAGCACAAGCTGGAATCAAGATTGCTGGGAGAAACATCAATAACCTCAGATATACAGATGACACCACCCTTATGGCAGAAAGCTAAGAATTAAAGAGCCTCTTGATCAAAGTGAAAAAGGAGAGTGAAAAAGTTGGCTTAAAACTCAACATTCAGAAAACTAAGATCATGGCATCTGGTCCCATCAATTCATGGAAAATAGATGGGGAAACAGTGAAAACTATGAGACTTTATTTTTTGGGGCTCTAAAATCACTGCAGATGGTGACTGCAGCCATGAAATTAAAAGACATTTGCTCCATGGAAGAAAAGTTATGACCAACCTAGACAGCATATTAAAAAGCAGAGGCATTACTTTTCCAACAAATTTCTGTCTAATAAAAACTACGGTTTTTCCAGTAGTCGTGTGTGGAGTATGGATGTGACAGTTGGCCTATAAAGAAAGCTGAGCGCCAAAGAATTAATGCTTTTGAACTGTGGTGTTGGAGAAGACTCCTGAGAGTCTCTTGGATTGCAAAGAGATCCAACCAGTCCATCCTAAAGGAAATCGGTCCTGAATATTCATTGAAAGGACTGATGCTGAAGCTGAAACCCCAATACTTTGGCCACCTGATGTGAAGAACTGACTCAACTGGAAAAGACCCTGATGCTGGGAAAGATTGAAGGTGGGAGGAGAAGGGGATGACAGGATGAGATGGTTGGATGGCATCACTGACTCAATGGACATGAGTTTGAGTAAACTCTGGAAGTTGGTGATGGACAGGGAGGCCTGGTGTGCTGCAGTCCATGGGGTTGCAAAGAGTCAGACACGACTAAGTGACTGAACTGAGCTGAGAGCTGTGAGTTTCAGTTTTGTTTGGGGACATACTGAGGAGCATACCCTCCAGATACAGCCTCTCAGATAGCTCTGAAGAACTGCTCTGGACAGGTTAGAGAGGAGGTACACATACATGTGATTTTGGAGAAGAGGTATATGCAACCAGACTCACATCTTGGTAGAAGCTTAGTGCCAGTGAGGAGTAACAGATGTTTTAGTCAATTATTTCAGTGCTTTTCTAAGTATGGGAAGATGCAAGAAATTAGGTTCATACAATTTTCTCTTGAAAATATCTATCTGAAGACCTGTTCTGCTAGTTTTTCCAGAGCACAGAATGCCTCATTCCTAATCTCTGCCCTGAACTCCTTTCAGACTATGCTAGAGGTCAGCAAGAGCAGTGCCTAATGACTCACTCGTAGAATCAGGTGACTCGTGACATTCTTTGGTTGACATATACATTAAAATTTGAGAAGTATTGGTACTAAATGATATATAAAGCTCCTGGCATACTGGCTAGCTGGCATTTGACACACTCAAAGTATTTGCCTCCTCCATACCAGAAAGAGAGGAGAGAGACAGAAAGGGAGATAGGATGCACTAGAAATGTTGGTAGCAGAAACTTTAATTGGAGGCATCATGATGACAAGTGGGTGGGTATCAAAAACATCTCTGCACAATCAGAAGTCTTTCAATACCTTTAAAAACACCCTGCATAAGTAGGGATCCGGTCTGCCTAGACAGAATTAGTCCATTTTTAGTCCATAATTTGTCCATTTTCCCCAGTACTTCCCAACTTTTCCCTCACACTATGGATTTTAACAAATCCCAGGTATATCATTCCATTTTTATGCACTTTGAAAGAGGCTTCACAATGATCCTAACATAGTATTAAGTAATTTTGGCTGACCTCTAACATTATTTTTCATATTTCTTGACAAGGAGGTACCTTTCCTTGTGAAGCCACAATAGAGTATTATGGGTTCAGATATTTCCAACAAATGTAACATTTCTTTTCTGATTTAGGCACATACTTTAATCTGTCTTAAATATCCATTTCATTAACCCAATTATCATCAAGATGACAATATGAGTTTGTGTTCTCTAACAATCTTCTTCTATCAGAGAATACGTTCCTAAACCCAATTTCTTCCTTTCCTCCTGTTCTATAAGAAACAACCCCTATCCTTTTCAGGCTAATTCTACTACCTTACTTTCATTCTCATAGAGTATTGTTCCTTAAATTATTTCCTTTTTTCAGGGGAGTAAACCCACAGGCTTTTGATCTTCCAAGGACTTGGATTAATTCTTAAGAGTATTTCATTGAAAGCTAAGAAAAAAGAAATTATGCAGTTTTGAAGTGACTGAATAAAAAGTGTCAGGGACAGCAGTTTCTCCTAATGAGAAGCCAGAAGAAATGCTTTGAGAAGTGATGCAAGACTGAAGATATTTTGATAAATATATTTCGCCTACATCATCATTCTTTCTAGATCTAGTCTTGTATAAAACCAGCAATTTCAGATCAAATGAAAATGTAGTCATTTAGAAAATAATTCCCTAATTTCAATCCAACCCCTACCTCACTCTCATTGGTACTATAAGTTAGAACAGATGGTAGACTTAGTGTACTTTATTCTGATATTACAGACCTCTTAGGCAAAGAATAAGGTTAGCTGTTTAACTTTTCTTTAGTTTGATTCTTTTACAATCAAACATTTAAATGCCATAGTACTAAATGATGCTAATATATCTAAATGGTGCTAATTTCTTTCAAAATTACATATAAAATGTTCATATAAACAGCCCTATAATATTTAAAGGATAGCAAACAATGATAATAAATTTATAATTGGGAGTAACACCAATGTAACTCTAACTTAGACAAATGCCTTTTTCGCTTTTGCTAATTAATGTTACATACATTAGATGTACATATTAGATATATAATACCCATCTTATCATATAGCTACTGCAAGACATCACTGACGATACTTAAACAGTTTTATAGAGTATATTTTCTAGTTACATTCTAAATGATTTTTTTCATTTGTAGCCAGTTTTTAACTGTATGAATTTGTATCAATAAATTATTAATGTTTACAAAAGTATTAAGTCTTTGTATTTATTTTTTAACAACCTAAGGATATTTTCCTTATGCTAAAAATACAAGAATGCAGTAATCATCTTAGAAAGTATTAAAGAAAATAACCAAAACTCCTACCTGCCTCCAGTAGATAATTAAATTTTTCTCCCTTAAATTCATCAGAGAAAAAAGTTGGTCTTTCAGGTGAAGGATTTTCACAACCTGAAAATATAGATCAATGTGTTATAACAAAAAGTAACTTTTTATATGAAGTGTCAATACTATAAACAAATTACTTTTTCAGAAATATTCCCTCCCATTGGTTCCTTATATATAATAGAAAAATAATAACATCAATAAACATTGTCTTACACCTTATTTTCTTTTTTGCCAAAATTATATATTTGGCCTACAAAGGAAAAAATGCCATATTTTATCTCAGAAAGTACATTTTAAAATCAATTTCATACCTTCCTTAGAAGTAGAATAAAGTAATTCTTCCTCTGGTGTTCTTAGACAGCAATCATTAGGAACTTCCTGTTCATCATTTTTGGGAACTGTTTTCCATTTAAATAAACTTTGGTGTTTTTTATGCATATTAGGACTTGCTATCATATCACCAAGCAAAGAAGATGAACATAATTTGTTTTCTGTACCCATTTTCAAACTCTTTTTTATCCCTATTTTTACCTCCTCAACAGCATTGCTTCCTACAAAGTAATTTTCTTGCCTATTGTTGGTTTCCACAGTGCTGAGAATTTCATTTTCTTTACTAATTTCATGAAACATACGAAGTTCTTCAAGCACTAAATTAAATTTACTCTTCATTTCAAAATTGTTTGCTATTGTCAGAATGTCTGTTGATAAACACTTGGCAGTTAAGTCCTGAAAACATTCATTGTTCCCTACACTCAAATGAGTTTCAAACTGATGATTAAAACATTCTGAAGAGTCATTCTTTGGATGAAAATGCTTTGAATTAGCTAACTCACTTTCTTGAAAAATACTCTCATTTTCATTTCTGTCAACTACATTACTTTGATTAACGTATTTAGTCTCTTCTATATCCAATTTAGTCATTAATGAAATTGGTTGCACAATAAACGTGTCATCCGTTGAATAAAAACTATTTTTCTCTTCTTTTTCTGTCTTAATGTCTTCATAACCTTGGCAAAAGTTTGTTAAATTTTGTGCTGTGATTTTTTCTTCCTCCTTCAAAGTTAAGTCATATTTTTGATATTCAATTTCATTTATCAAGTTCCCAAAATCTAGCACCTGAGTTACAGTCATGGGATTGGTTTGTTCACTATGCTTTTTGTCATGGCTTGCCTGTAAAGCCTGTTGCCTAGTATTGAAGAAATCTTTAAATATGTAGTTAAAATTAAAACTACTGATCTTATTATGCTTTTGCTTTCCTTCAGCATATAAATCTTGGTTCTGCACATTTACTTCATAACTTTTTTTGTTAATATATTTCCAGTTCTGTGTAAATTGAGAACAAGACCTAACATGGGTTTCATTAGTTTTAGAGCTACAGTGAACCCAATTTTCCACACTCATGATTTGTTCAGGACAATTCTTATTCTTGTAACTAATTTCTTTTGTCAGAAAAATTTCATCAGTGTCATCAAAGTCCATTAAAAGAGGAATTTTTTCATATGTTTCAAAAATGGGAAAGTGTATTTTTTTACTTGTCATACTGAAGGAATTGGTAAGTTTTTTCTTAGACTCTTCACAAATTTGTTCACTTTTAAATATTCTTTTCTTTAACATAGATTTCATATTATTTTCTAATAGTCTTGAAAAAGTTAAAGTCCTGACTGGATGTACAGTATGATTTTCCACTGTGATATTTTTTGGATAATTCAAATACATTATCCATTTGAAAATGCATCCCTCTTCTAATTTAGAATCATTTTCAACAATTGTAAAAGAGACAAAGTCATTGAGCAAAGAAGTTATGCTGGTTTTCAATATATTTAGAGGGTCCAAAACATTGGTTTGTAAACATATGCTTGAAATATCATTATTTGGATTGACATTCATAGTCTCAGTTATTAGATTTTGACATCAATTTGCTTTTTACACTTCAAAATCCCACACCAGATTAAGATATTATCTTTTTGATTTCCTGAAATACTTTCATGGAAATAAAAAAGTTCCGCAATGAAATTTTCAAAACTACTGCTTAAATGAAAATCTTTTTGTGTGGTATGATACCTGAAGTGTAGCATATTATCGTTTTCTCCTTTATATTTTAAGCAAAAAATTTGCTTTAAAGCTTTTTGACTACCCAGTGTTTCTGTCATGAGAGGCTTTGCTTTTTCATCATGTGTTTTCATGACTTTCATATTGTGATAATTTCCTTTACTTAGATCTATTTCTAAAAATTGTTGCAAATTCAGTATTTCTCCAGCTTTTTTCGTATTTTCATATTTCACCTTGTAACTATCCACAGTCCAACTATTTTCCCTATTTTTTCTCAAAATATATATAATGTTACAGTCCCAGTTTTGCAGTTTTTCCAATCTGGTAAATATGTAGCTGTACAGGCCTGTTTCTGTCTCCTTGCAATTTGCATTTTCTAGTTTTATAGTGAAATTCTTTGCAGAGTCTATTGCAACAGACTTGATACTACTGTGATTATAGTAGTGTAAACTGATCAAGTCTTTTTTTCTCACACAAACACTTTGGTTGCTGAGTGACTGGTGGTTACTTTCATAACACTCAGAAAAAATATTTTCTGCATCCACAATTTTTTTATCATTCTGTAACTTTTGCTTCTTAACATCAGGTCTATTTTGGGACCAGTGAATGTTTGTGAAATCCCTAACATATGCCTCATTTTTGTCATTTTTCTTCTCTATTTCCTTTAAATAGACAGAGGACATTTTGCTATTTAAATCAGTTGGAAACTCAGGGATACTTGTTGTACTCTTATCTCTAAAATAGCTAGGTTTGGCAATTTCCATGCTGGGCTGGTTTTGAGATTTTGATATTTTTAGTGTAGATGCTGGAATGCTATTTTCTTTTTTCTTTGATGGCATAACACTACCAGCTTTACATCTGTTCTTAATATCATGAAATGTTGATTTGGTATCCTTGTAAAAGGTAATATCTAAAAATGGATTTTCTGTCAGTTTTCTGTCATTATTGTCTTCCTGACTATTGTCTCTCTCTTGGACTAAATATTGTTTTCCATCCTCGTTTTTAATTACACGTACATCGTGTACAGAGGCGTGGGACAGCTGACCAGCCTCTGTTTCAAATATATCACTACAATGCTCATCGAAAATCTCTCTGTCATACAGCCCTGGTTCACAAGACGTTCTAGAAGCCTTCACACCGGAAGCAAAATTTTGTGAGGGTAGAGACGGCAAACAACTATTCATCTTAATTTTGCTATTTTGGTATTCCGGATTATGTATCTGTTTCTCACTGACAGATTTCTTCGCACACGAGCCTGTGGCGTTACCAAAAATCTCCTTAGTTGAAATCGTGAGCGCTTTGACGGGTCTGAGCGGCAGCTCCAAGACTTTTTCCACCTCAGACAAGCAAGGCACCAAAGGCAGCCTCCACTCCACCTCAGAAACACCACCGGGCTCCTCAAGACGGGGTCTCTTACTACGGGGTGGTAGGGAATCAGGGTCGTCAGCAGGTGGTAAAGGGGAGACAGGCTCCCCGAGTTTGGAAACCTGAGGGTCGCGCTGCGGGAGCGACATGACAGCGAACTGAGGGAATCCGTCACAGGTTCCAGGCAGCCTCGGGTCTCAGCCGGTGCCAGGCGGCTCTGAACCAACACACCCCCTCCAGCCCCGCCTCGGTCACGCCCCAGCCACGCCCCCAGTGCCCGCCCCAGGGCCACGCCCCCACCCACCCCCCTGCAGCGAGCCCCACCCCCCTTTAGCGAGCCCCACCCACGTAGTCTCTACCTCAAAAAACACCAAGCGCCTGTGACCGTTATTTTGTCTATTTTTAGCACCCCTTTCTTTTTTTTTTTTTTTTTTTTTTTTTTTATTTTTTTTTTTTTAATTTTTATTAGTTGGAGGCTAATTACTTTACATCATTACAGTAGTTTTTGTTATACATTGATATGAATTAGCCATGGATTTACATGTATTCCCCATCCCAGTCCCCCCTCCCACCTCCCTCTCCACCCGATCCCTCTGGGTCTTCCCAGTTTAGCACTCCTTTCTATTGTTACAATTGTAGCTGATCTAAACTTTTTCTTCGCTCTGGTTAGAATTTTTTTAAAAAGTCAAAATCTTTTTTTACTTTTTAAATTCTAAAATTCTGTTTTTTTCTCAGAAGAACGTCTCCACAGTTTCTCTGGATCCATCTTGTCCACTGAAACTGTGTAGCTCTGTAAACACCAGACCAAATTTCCCTGTGTGTGGTAAAACTTCCTAAAGTGCTCTTAATGATGCCAGTGGCGTTTAAAATTATAATCCCACTTCAGTCTTAAAGTGTGTTTTGAGAGAAGGCAGCACTGGTACTTAACAGTCTGAATATTTCAGGAAAAAAGTCGTGTGTAAATTATTATCCAGATAACTATTAATCTACACTTTAAGATTGTAGAAAATTTTCAGTGCACTGTGGAGTTTTCTTTCCCAATGTTGTGAATACAATTACTTAAAAATTATATGTTTCAACTATTCTAGTTATTGTAAGTGTAATCAGACAGTTCTGACTCACATAATAAATTTTGTAAATGTTATTTTTCTTTTTCTTCTGGTTTGAAAACAATATATTTATTCTCTTCAATCAATTCTGATTTTTGTGAATGTCATAATTCTAAAGAAAGATATTTTCAAAATGTTTACTATTATTCTTATATACATGCTCATTAAGAAATATGTAATTACTGTTCAGTAATCAAAAGCTTCTATTCCCTTGATGATAGTTTCAAAGTTGATAAGCTGTACATTCACAGATACATACATATATATATATATATATAAAATCTCAGAAACTGTAAGTGTATAAATGGCAAACTATGACTGGGATACTGCTTTAGTTAATAAACTGTTCATCAGCCTCTTGTCTCATAAATATTCTTAGATATATTACCATTCCAATTCTAGATGTTACTTTAGCTTGTGAATTCCTCCAGAGAAATGTTTACTTAAATTTATAGAAAGCCTTACAGTATAAGCACTTCATCAACACTGTAAATATAAATGTGGCAACGGTTCAGGTTATATATCAGCAAGTTCTCAAAGTGCTGTTCCTATATATCTTTAGTTGCGTTGTTTTTTTTTAATCTCAGATTTTCCGTAATTCTACACTTCATTCAAATGCAGTCTGTGGTATGCTTTGACCAACCCACAGACTGACTTGCATAGCCAGTTCAGTTCAGTCGCTCAGTTGTGTCTGACTCTTTGTGACCCTATGAACCACAGCACACCAGGCCTCCCTGTCCATCATCAACTCCTGGAGTTCACCCAAACCTATGTCCATTGAGTCGGTGATGCCATTCAAACATGTCATCCTCTGTCGTCCCCTTCTCTTCCTGCCTTCAATCTTTCCCAGCATCAGGGTCTTTTCAAATGAATCAGCTCTTTGCATCAGGTGGCCAAAGTATTGGAGTTTCAGTTTCAACATCAGTCCTTCCAATGAACACCCAGGACTGATCTCTTTTACGATGGACTGGGTGAATCTCCTTGCAGTCCAAGGGACTCTCAAGAGTCTTCTCCAACACCATAGTTCAAAAGCATTAATTCTTCAGCTCTCAGCTTTCTTTATAGTCCAACTCTCAGTGAATGTAATTGGTATAGTGACATAATATTAGAAATAAGCTTTCTATCAGTATAGTAACTGTTATAGCTTTGTGATTCTAGATAGATCTGTAACTTGGTGTTTTTTTCTTCAATTTGCTAGCTTTCCCAAGAACACACTGTTTTTTCAATCTCCATCACACCATTATTTTAAAATTGCATTAAGGACTAGAATTCAAATAAAACTCAGTTTTCCATTTAATTCAACAATTGTTTGAGAACTATGTCTAAGATGCAGTTAAGTGTATAGGAATGCATGTTTTTTTTTCCTGTATTGAAGAAATTTATAGCAATAAGGTCAGAAAAAGAAATCTTTTCTTGAACTTACTTGTTTCAACATTAATGACAACTGTCATTTTAATCAATGTCTATTGAAACTACTGTGTGCATTTTCCTTGAGTTTTAAAATGCTGTCTTGAAAATAGACTAGTTACAAGTGATAAGTGCAAAAAAAATTGTATCTTCAACTCATTTTAATCAAAATACACATGAGACTTCTAATCTTACCTACTCTTGAAAGCCCATTTTAAATGTACAATTTTTCTGTATCACTTTACCTGCCCGTCCTTTGAAAAATCCTACCTCCTTTAATAACAATAAACTGAGCTTTAAGGCCAGCACCAGTCATTCCTTCCAGCTTTGTGTCCTATTACAGTGTAGCTCTAAAGGAAAGAATGAAATAAATACCATACTGAAAATATGACACTAGTTCCTGTTAAAGTCAAAAGTTCACCCAGTACCTCAGGATGCCTGAAGTCTAATCTTCACAACTAGATCATACTTTAACTTTTATGGCTTCATAAAAGTTTTTATAATTTGCCCTGTGCTGCCTACACCAGACTGTTATTTTCTTGTCTTTTCATGCATGTTTTCAATGCCCTTCTCTTTCTCCATCTGACAAATTCCTTTTCAGTGTAAAAGGGTGCTACCCAAAAGTTACCTCCACTGAGGAAGCATCTTTATCACATCCTTGCCCTATCCAAATCCTAGGAAGTATTACTTGGATCCTCATCTCTGTTCCTATAGAAGTTTATTTTCAACCATACTATAACACTTAAAACTTTGTATTGTTTATATCCCCTCTACTAGACTTGTCAATCAGGGCAAAGACCTTCTCATTTTGACATCCCCACTGCCACAGTTAACTTCAATTAATGAAATAAAATGTAGGAATATTGCTGTTACTATACTTTTACCATTGGGCTTCCCTGGTGGGCTCAGCGTTAAAGAATCCACCTGCCACTGCAGGAGATGCAGGTTCAATCCTTGGATCAGGAAGATCCCCTGCAGCAGGAAATGGCAACCCACTCCAGAATTCTTGCTTGGGAAATCCTATGGACAGAGGAGCCTGGTGGGGTCGCACATGAGTTGGACACGATTAAATAACTAAATAACAACACTTTTACTAATCCAAATGCATTTAATGGTGTCTTACGTGTATTTTAAGCTTCTGGTTTTGGTTTTGATTTTATATGTTAAAATGGAGAGTTGATTGAGCTCATATCAACATAAAGCCAAAATCTGACTTTAAATATTACTGGTTTTAATGTCATTTAAGTTTCATGGTAAGACCAGATATTTGACAGGGCAGTTTTTCTCTTTTATATCTCTTAATAAAGCATGTAAATGATGAATAAATACACTCAACCTAAAACTTTCAGACCAACAAGTTAATCAAATCTATTTTAAAACAATAAGAACAACTAAACAAAAATATTTAAAACAAATACAGGGGTTAAAGAAGAAAATACCACCATTTACTAAAAATGTTTAAAATAAATATGGCTATAAATAACACAAAAAGCATTCTTTATAAGGTCACTAAGAAGCTCTAGTTGGGAAAATATTTAAGAAAACTGTGATGTTCTGTATATCCACATATACAATTAATCTTTCAACTGAGTAACAACAGTAACTTATAAGTCTTAAATGAGACAATGTATATGCAAATACTTTGTTTTAAACTATCTCCTTATTATCCATTTTCATTAATAACATCATATCTACCCAGTCTCCTGAACTAGAAACTCTTACCGTTTCCTTAATTTTTTCTCTCTCTTACAGTTTTTCCCCATCACCCAATCCCTATGTAGACATTCATCAAATCTTATTAATTCCATAGTAAATATGGCCCAGGAATGACTCCTCTACTCTTTATCCCTAATGCTTCTGCTTTATTTTAGATCCTCATCACCTCCGGCTGAAAATAGTAAAAAGAATGGTCTTTTTACTAGTCTCCTCTTCAACTTCCACCCACCACTATCATTAGATTTTTCTTCCTAAAATATTAATCATTTTGTTGCTTGTTTCCTAACCAAGGACTTCTCTTGATTCATTGATGCCCATAGAATAAAATACAGACTCTTTAATTTGATATGCAAAGTTCTTTGTAGTTCTCTGAACTGTTTTTTCAGTTGCTTCTTATCTTATTACACAGCACAACTTGATTTCCTGCATCGCTAAGCTTTTCACCATTCTTCAGAAATATAAAGCCCTTTCACAACTTCAAGTCTTGGGCATATACTGGTTCATTTGTGTAAGTATGATGTCAGGCTTTACTTAAAAGTCTTCTGAATTTCTTCCAGTTTACAGCTATGTTGTATGTTTAGATACCCACAGTTTCATCTGCTCCTCATTATTTAGTTCTAAATATTATTTCATTAATGTACTATTATATTTTTGCATGGTTAGCTATTCAAAGATAATTTTTTTCCTAAGCCCTGACTGTTGGAAAACCAGGATAAATGTTCAACTATTTCCAACATTCCTTTGATGGTCTAATAAATTTCAGCACCAATTAAAAGATTCTTTGCTGCTGAGATAAAAACAAGAGTCTGTATTATTTTGATAACACCTCTTTTAAAAAACAATTGTGAATTCTTTTCAATTAACCTTTCACAAGAATCTTTTCAAGATTTTGAGATGGCAAAATGTCCATAATTATTTTTATCATACAAACTTGTAATTACTTAGATTGCCTTCTCCTTTTGTACAATTTTTCTGCTGAGATTAGTCATTTTGTTATGGTTGGTTGCATCATAAATATTTAGCTGGGCATTGCAAATTCATAAAACTATAATTTACTTCAAAATTTGAAGGAATTATATACATTTACATTAAATACAAAATACAGTTAACATTAAAAACTACACTGAACGTAACTTTTTTATCCTGAAAGCAATATAGAATAACACTAGGTGAGTAGGCTCTGGAGTTAAATTGTCTGTGTTTAAATCTTTGGTCTACTTCTTCTTAATTTTGTAATCTGAGCCAATAACTTAACCTTTCTGAGACAGATCCCTGTAAATGGGAATTGTAAAGTAATAATAGAAGTTACTTCTTAGGCTATTGTGATTTAAATAAAGTACCTCATATAAAGCATTTAGAAGAGAGTTGGACATGTAAATAGATATTTATTAAACATTTCTTAAGTTATGATAGTTATTATTAACATCGAACTAGAAAAGTGTTAGACTAGTTCTTACAGTTTGATGAATGTCAACATCTCTATCCAACCCTCCATTTCAGTAATATTCTGTGGGTAGCTTAGAGTAGGCCTTGATGGAAGTATTTCTATTTAAATTGGCAAAATCAGAAACACTACAAATTAGGGAGTTTTTTTTTTTTTAAGTTCTAGACAAGCCAGGCGTCAAACAGTTACCAGCATAGTATTGAATCAAACTCTATTTTACAATACTTCAGATACATTACTCTGTAAACCAATTCTCAGTACAGAATTGTAGCTGTGGTAAGCCAGGGAGTTTTTGTGTCTTGTCTGGCTAAAGTAGTGCACGCGTGCGTAAATGTGTGTAAAATTGCTAGGTCATGTCCAACTCAGAGAGGCAATTCGACAGACTATATATTGGTACCAGGACATATTGTGAAAACTTTGTTACAACAAAACAAAACTATGTTAGTTTGTTTTCATCTCATTTGATAATTTTTATGGGTGAAGAATCCTAAATTTACCACACACAAAAAAGTATAACTCTCTCAATATTTTAAGTTTGTCTATGGTTCTATAATTTCAGAATGGCCATAGGTTCAGTTTAGAGGAAAGGAATGGATCAAAGAATGCTTCTTCTATCACTATTTAGGGCAGAATGTAGTCACTGTTTACTATCAATCAATAATCACTGGCAACTAAAGAACATAATTTTCAAAGTACTTTAAGTGAATGCTCTCATCTGATTTGATTTAAATATCCTTCAATTTGCTGAATGAAATACCTGTTATCTCCAAGAAACTATGCCTCATACTGAAGTAAATACTATGACATATAAAATGTAATCTTTGTCTTTAACAAATACATTCCAGCCAGAAATATCCATATAAAAGGATAAAGGTGATGTAAAACTAACACTACATTGCCCATTACATAGCCCAGTTAATCAGGCCATTCACAACTTTGTCCTATACTGTTTTCTAGCCTGATCTCCAACTAATCCATTTCCTTCTCCCATGCCTCTCACACTCTGCCTCACCAAGTTGCTTTCGATTCCCCAAACACTGATGTTTTCTTGTTACTCAGTTCTCAAGACATTTATTGAGTATTATGTTCCAGGCTTCCCTGATGGTTCAGTTGGTAGAATCCGCCTGCAATGTGGGAGACCCAGGTTCAATCCCTGGGTGAAAGATCCCCTGGAGAAGGAAATGGCAACCCACTCCAGTATTCTTGCCTGGAGAATTCCATGGACAGAAGAGCCTGGTGGGCTGCAATCCATGGGGTCACAAAGAGTCAGACACAACTGAATGACTAACACTTCCACTTTCATGTTCCAGGAACTGTGTTAGGTATTAGATATTCAAAATCAAGACGGACATTTCTCCAAGGAAGACATACAGATGGCTAACAAACACATGAAAAGATGCTCAACATCACTCATTATCAGAGAAATGCAAATCAAAACCACAATGAGGTACCATTATACGCCAGTCAGGATGGCTGCTATCCAAAAGTCTACAAGCAATAAATGCTGGAGAGGGTGTGGAGAAAAGGGAACCCTCTTACACTGTTGGTGGGAATGCAAATTAGTACAGCCACTATGGAAAACAGTGTGGAGATTTCTTAAAGCTGGAAATAGAACTGCCATATGACCCAGCAATCCCACTCCTGGGCATACACACCGAGGAAACCAGATCTGAAAGAGACACGTGCACCCCAATGTTCATCGCAGCACTGTTTATAATAGCCAGGACATGGAAGCAACCTAGATGCCCATCAGCAGACGAATGGATGAGGAAGCTGTGGTACATATACACCATGGAATATTACTCAGCCATTAAAAAGAATTCATTTGAATCAATTCTAATGAGATGGATGAAACTGGAACCCATTATACAGAGCGAAGTAAGCCAGAAAGATAAAGACCATTACAGTATACTAACACATATATATGGAATTTAGAAAGATGGTAACGATAACCCTATATGCAAAACAGAAAAAGAGACTCAGATGTATAGAACAGACTTGTGGACTCTGGGAGAAGGCGAGGGTGGGATGTTTCAAGAGAACAGCATGGAAACATGTATATTATCTAGGGTGAAACAGATCACCAGCCCAGGTTGGGTGCATGAGACAAGTGCTTGGGCCTGGTGCACTGGGAAGACCCAGAGGGATCGGGTGGAGAGGGAGGTGGGAGGGGGGACCGGGATGGGGAATACATGTAAATCCATGGGTAATTCATTTCAATGTATGACAAAAGCACTGCAATGATGTAAAGTAATTAGCCTCCAACTAATAAAAATAAATGGAAAAAAATTTAAAAAATAAATAAAATAAAATAAAATATTCCAAAAAAAAAAAACAACCAAAATCAAGACGGTCTTTTTTCAAGGGGGTTGCAATATAATAGGAGAAACAGGCATATAAAGTTTGCAGACATATAATAGTATAAGTGCTACAATAGAGGAATACCCAAGCACTGAAGAGGCAAGACGAATTCTAGTCTGGAAGTTTAGGGAAGATACCTAGCAAGAAATGATGCCCAAAAACTCATTCTTAAAAGATATGTTAATTCATTCCATGCTTAGGAGCCTATAATTTTCTGTAAAATACCTTTGTTTCTCTTCTCCATACTAAGCAGTTTTTATCCATATCCCCATTATTTCAGACATCTATTGTAATACTTATAAAATTACATAATGTTATATACTATCTCCTCTACTAAATTATTAGCTCCTTGACACTTAAAACAGTTACTTTGTTTACCTTTGTATTTCTAGTGTATAGCATGGGTCTTACCACATAATAGATAATAATAATTTTTAATTGTTGGGTTGACTATATACCAATTGAGTAATATTAGCACTATTAAGAAATTGATCGTTGTTATTGTTTAGTCACTCAGGCATGTCTAACTCTTTGCAAACCCATGGAGGGCAGCATGCTAGGCTTCCCTGTCCTTCTCTGTCTCCCGGAGTGTGCTCAAACTCATGTCCATTGAGTCAGTGATGCCATCCAATCATCTCATTCTCTGTGGAACTCAGTGAAGACTGAAGTTTTAGATAGGAAGGTGAGAAATCTTTTCAGAGGAGAGAAATTGAACTGGGTCTTAAAAAACAGGATCTAGACAGCCTCAGGAGAGTAGTTTCAACTAGAAAACAAAAAGGATCTAAGATTAAAAAAAAAAATAGAATTCTGCTTTCACAGAAAGAAAGGAAGTGTAGAAATAGCTCTAACATTGGACTGAGAGAAATAAGGATAAACTAATTAGGAAAGGAGTCTGGCTATAGAAAGTGCTACCTAGTCAGGACATAAAATAACTACAGTCTGAAAGAAATAAAGTGGTATTTTTTAAAACCAAATCTACATAGAGACTATAATATAGTAACATATCTATTGTGAATGTATCAATAATATATGCCCCAGAATTCCTAATTATAATGAATGAGTTGAGCACACTCTTCGTAACTGAACCCCGCACATCCTATACATTAGTGGATCTTATTAGAGAAGAGTTAATGATAGAAAAATGTGACCCAGGCTATCACTCTCTTGAGGAGGTTTTTGAGGGAGTCTTGAAAAAAGACAGCCAAGAATCATAGAAAGTGGAAAGGAAATGTAACTTTAGGACAGGCAGAGAGGCAATTAGTTGCCCATTGTAGTGTGTTGTCACACAATTCTATTAAACAGCAACTCTTTCCTTAATTTTTAAAAGTTTCTCATAGATAGCTATGCCCTATGAGAAACAAAGGAGCACAAGAATACATATTCAGTTTCATAAAGTTATCTGACACATATTCATTATATACATAATATTTGTTATACATAGTACTTAATCATGAATAGATTAGGGTTAGGGTTAGAAGTGTCACGTGTTTTGCAGTTTTCCTGAGGCCAGACATGCTAATCACCCACTTGAAAAGTGAAAGTGAAAGTCGCACCATCATGTCCTACTCAGTCCATGGAGTTCTCCTGTCCAGGATACTGCAGTGGGAAGCTGCTCCCTCCTCCGGGGGAATCTTCCCAACCCAGGGATCAAACCCAGGTCTCCCACATTGCAGGCGGATTCCTTACTGACTGAGCTACCAGGGAAGCCCCCATATGTAACTGTAGTAATCACTCACTTACTACAGTTATATATCAACTTCCAAAAGCTAAACCCATGCTATCTGGAGACCACTCAGAGGGCCTCTAGAGGTGACTCTTAAAAGTTATCTAGTTCAGATCTTGAACAATAACCTGGAAAAACATATATATATATACAGTGCCATCTTTCAGAAAATAGAGAAACAGGACAGAGGCTGGGCTTGGTATATAATGGGTAGCTAAGCAAAGACAGAACCACAACAATCATGGTCAGTATGAAGATCCTTTTTCTCATATGAGAAAAACTAAAAGGTGAGAAGGAGAAGCACAAGCACTGTGACCATACATTTCCAAGCTCTCCTAATTAGAATATAAAGGAAAAACATGTATGTTCTCCACTATAAAAATAACATAAAGAATCAAAGGATTAAAAATAGAATTTTAGTTTAATATGATCTATGACTATCCATGTTTTGTAGTAATTTAATCTTCAATCACACTACATAAAAGGGAATAGAGGTTTTCTTTGTTTTTTGCTTATAATATTTCTGCTGGGCAAAAACAAACACACCAAAAAAAAAAAAAAAAAACTGGTTTCAATTCAAACAATATTTAGTACACAATATGTACTCAATGGGCTTCCCAGGTGATACTAGTGGTAAAGAACCCACCTGCCAATGCAGGAGACATAAGAGACACAGGTTTAATCCCTGAGTCAGGAAGATACCCCTGGAGGAGGGCGTGGCAACCCACTCCAGAATTCTCGCCTGGAGAACCCCATGGACAGAGGAGCCTGGTGGGCTACAGTCCATAGAGTCTCACAGATTCAGACACGACTGAAGCGACTTAGCAGGCACGCATGCCTGTGCTCAACGCTGTATTAGATGCCATCCTCTTCTGAAAAGTACAGACATATATGTGTCTCCCTATTGAATACCCTTCTGCTTGCACAGTAGTGTAATAGCTGCATCATCTTTTCCACTTTTCAAACTCCTCTCTGATAAAATAATTTTTTCAAAAAGGCAGTATTTTAACTTATGCAGGCCACTGAAGAAAAAAACCTTTTCTATTGGATTTTATTTATCAACTAATTATCTCAAACTATAATTATCCATCTTTGAAGTATTGATACAAGGTCAAACTTTGTCAGGAACCGCAAAATATTTAAATAGAGTTAAGAGACCAGAAGCGGGAATTCTTACACCGTAAGGCAATAATAGAGCCCAACAGGAAAAAGGAAGACTCCTCTTCTTTCCTGGCAACAAACTGGCCAATGAAAAGCCATGGGCTCTTCTTACTGTAGTCCTCCCAACTTTCCCCCTCTATAAAAAAGGTTCTCCTTCCCTTGCCTGTGCAAGCACTTGCATGTGGCTTGCCAAGGCTGCAGACCTCGACTGTAATTCTCTGCAGATCTTGAATAAACCCATCTTTGCTGGAGAAATAACTGGAGGTCTATTTGTCTTAGATCAAAAAGTGTTACCTACATATAGACAATCACCCACAAAACATTGAGATGTATGACATTTCCCTTAGAAACTCTAAAAGGGAAAACCATTTAAACTTTTACAAAAGCCTTGAAAAGCCATGATTAGGTCCAAGAAACACTTGGGGGAAAAAATAATCTAGCACAACCTTCATTTGTCAGTAGCAAGGAGAAGAAGAGAAAGGAAGGGGGAGGGGAGGAAGAGATGTCAACATAAAGAAGAATATAAAAATTTTCTTGGCTTACAAATGATTACACTGGTTGCCAAAAGATGGTTTGGTTCTAGTGTCTAATGCCAATTGCAAACACTGTTGCCCAGTCAAATAAATCTAGAAACTCCCATTTGTCAAATATAGAGTCCTCTTTTTTTCATAAATTCAATCACATGGCATCATGGATATTAATTCAAGCATTAAATCACTTCTTGTTTAAACCCTTCTATAATATATTTCACTACATATGGTACAAACCTATATAGAATAATAAATATAATCACCTGATGGGAGATGTTTTCTCTTTAAAATCAGTATAAAAACAACTGTTTTTCATTGTTTAGAGTTCTATAAACAGAAAATTATGTATCACACTTACAATACCAATTATGAAACAGAATCATTAATAAGTTGTAAAAATAATCTTTCCAATTATCAGAATTCTAAACTGAATTTTAAATCTTCTAAGTAGTAAAATCTACAGTAAAACAACACACTGAAAATGAACACTAAAGAGACAGGAAATTAATCCACCAAATAATTACTAAGCTCTACTATGAAGCAAGAACTTGGCAGTTTGAGTGAATTAAAGTAGAAATATAAGACACAGATTCTATACTTGGATATTAAAATCTAAAAGGAAAACTATGTGTCTTGGTGATATTTCATTGATTGTTCCAAGCATCTTACGTCCAATAGAAACTGAAAAGAAGGAACTATCAGTTTGGAATAGATAATCAGGGAAGTCATCACAGTACTTGAATAAGACCTTGAAGAATAAGTAGGAAATGTTACTGCTATTCAAATCATGTCCTGTACTCTGATTCTTTGGTAGAAACTTGCCAATCCATTCTAAAATTCCTCACTTGGGGTAAAAATTGGTGAGTTGGGAAATATTTGTTTGAGAAGATCTTGCCCTGCTTAGGCTCATTTAAAAGATGCTATGGTGGGCCCTTGGTATCTACTGGTTCCATGTGTATAGCTTCAACCAACCAAGGATTGAAAATATTGGAGCAGAAATTCCAGAGAGTTCCAAAAAGCTGAACAGGCAACTACTTACATAGCACTTACATTTACAACTATTTACCAAGATCCCCTGGAGATGGGAATGGCAATCTACTCCAGTATTCTTGCCTGGAGAACTCCATGAACAGAGGAGCCTGGAGAGCTACAGTCCATGAGGTCACAAAGAGTCAGACATGACTGAGCGACTAACCCTTTTAATTTCACACAGCATGTACATTGTATTTACAAGTATTTGCACAGTATTTACATTACATTCAGTAATAAAAGTAATCTAGAGACAATTTAAAGTATACGGGAAGATATGCATAGGTTATATATAAGCTATTTTATATAAGAGACTTGAGCATCCATAAATTTCAATACCAATGGGGTCCTAGAACTAGTCCCCTGTAGATACCAAGACAACCGTTGTTGTTCATTCACTAAGTCATGTCTGACTTTTTGTGACCCCATGGAAAACTGTATTCTATTCTAATTCCAGATCTAGGATCTGATCAGAAATTACTACCAAAACCTGTCATCACCATAACTACCAAAGAGGACAATTTTCTTCTCTCTGAAAGAAAAATACTTGGTCATAAATTTGAAGAGATTCATCTTTGTCATCTTTCCACTCATTCATACTATTTTTGAATAAAATGCCTCACCAAGGAAGAATGTGATCCTTTCTATGGGAGAAGGAGGAAAGAAATATTCAGAGAAATAAGAAGAAAGCATACTCACCTGACGGCAACAAGGACATTTTGTCTTAACTGCCTTAATGTTCCTGAATAAGGCTTTCTTAATTTGTTTCAAGGTGACCCTTCAAGTTATATTAACATCGGCTGGAGAGATACAGGACTGCTCAGATGGACACTGGTAGCTTCCCAAAGACATAAATAGAGCTGGGTTACTCTATTCTTTCCTCCTGGCCCAAGTAACAAATTGTTTGCACAGCTTTTAGGACAGAAAGAGTACAAGCATAAATAGTATCATTAATGGTTCATTCTCTTAGATTAATAGATTTATTAACTCCTAAGAAGAAAGAGCTTCAATCTATTTAAAAGTATTTGGGAAGGTCTATTGTAAAAATGCATGCTGAATTTATTAAAATCAAAGAGTAAATTTTAGCTTTTTCAAACCTGACCCTCATCCATTGAATTCAAATTACTTTCAAAATGGCCATGATCTCAAGCCTCAATCACTTATTTTTTAAGTAGTACAATGATGTATGAACATTTTAATGTTTCCAGGTAGCAGGATTTTAATAGAATGTGGTCTTTATAGATTTAATCTCTAGACTGTATCTATTTATGAATGACCCTGAGGGTTATAACAACAGTAATATGTCATTTGCTAAAATTCAAATATAAATCTTATACAACTAGGAAGCTGGTAGTTGTAACTGATAACTAAATTGGTATTAAATCTGATCAAATGACCACCTAATATCTGCATCTCAATATAGCTGTGTTGTTTTTATCTAATTTATTATCTCACTTAATATTCTATAAGTAAGCAATATAGCTTACTTTACCAACAAAGCAATTTTATCTTAGAGTGATATTCATATAATAGGGAATCAGGAAGGTTTTAGAACATATCCTTCAGGAAAGTCAAAGGTCTATAATATATTAAACAAGCAATATAATTAGTCTGTTATTTAGTCATTTTTTATTCAATCCAAAATCAACATGCTTGAACTTCCAAAACTATATTATAATCTATACTACCGGAACCAAAAAGGTCAATGAATTTTGCTCTAAAAATAGTCTTTTTAAAAAGATATTATACTGGTTAAAGTGTTATTTATGTAAGTCTAATTTCAAAATGTTGTTTAACACTACAGTATTATTAATACTTAATTTTATTAGAACATCTAAACTAGCCCAAGAAATCTTAAACCCACTTGTATTACGTCTAGTAGGGGTGCTGTGATCACTGTCCCAATCCAATTTTCACAAGCAACAATATGCAAGGTCTCTAAGAAAATTATTTTAAATTAACTCAAAACCATGAATTTAATTTGCTTTACAGTTGGAAGAAATTGGCTCAATATTATCTTAGATGTAAATTAGCACCGTTAACTTACTATCTGGAATTTTGTAGATGCCCAATATCTTGAAATTTTGAACTATAGAGTTCTACTTTTATAAATGAGTAAATCAAGTCATGAGGGAAACTTAGCTGATTTTCCCAATACCATATCTAATAAGTAGCAAAGATGGCTCTTGAATGAAAATCTCTTAATTCAAAATCCAGTGATTTTCATATAAAAAAGAGGGGGAAAGAGAAATGTCTATTTGTAGAAAAGAAAATTTTATCTTTTTATCATCTCAATGCCAGAATATTCTTACTGTAGACCTATCTGCTTAATGTAGTTATCCTCTATATTGAGACTCAGACAGTAAAGCGTCTGCCTACAATGCAGGAGACCCGGGTTTGATCACTGGGTTGGGAAGCTCCCCTGGAGAAGGAAATGGCAACTCACTCCAGTATTCTTGCCTGGAAAATCCCATGGACGGAGGAAACTGGTAGGCTACAGTCCATGGGGTCAAAAAGAGTCAGACATGACTGAGCGACTTCACTTTCACTTTCATCCTCTATATTAATTTCCTAGGACTACTGTAACAATATACAATAGATTGGGTGGCTTAGACACAAAATTTTATTCTTTCACAGATTAACAGAAATCTTTCAGGCAAAAGAAAGAAGAGTTTCTCAAGAAGAGAGAAGGAGTAAATGCAAAAGTACAAACAAGTACTGCTCCACAGTACGACAGAGCAGAGAAGCCTGAAAGATGTAGCGGGAGGTGAGGCTGAAGGGGTATGCAAGAGCTAGAAAATAAAGGGGCTTGTATGCTGTGCCCTTTTCTTTTTACTATATAAAATGAGAAACCACTTAACGGTCTTATTCAAGAGAGTGATGTGATTTTATTTGAGTTTTTTTCAATAGTTATGAGAAGGAAATATATGATGCTTGGATGATGAAAGGGTCCAAAAGGGATGATAAAAGGATTAACTAATACAGTGTCAGTGAGGAATGAGTTTGAGAGACTTTCAAAACATGGGATTTTTAGGACTTAAGTGATGAATTGATGGGGAATGAGAAAGATGGGGGAGCTGAAGGTGCTACCCCTTATAGGACTGGGCTGATAGAAGGTACCTTCAAAGTGGTAGGGGCATAGGGAGGTTGGTGGAGGTAGTGAGGGGCCAGAGAGGTAAGTGTTTTGTACATGTTGAACCTGAAGTATCTGTAAGAAATTCATATGAAGGTGTTCTGTAGGCAATCATAAATAATGAATTAGAGAGTACTGTCTGGGTTTAAGACCATCAGTGGTCCTTCTTTCTGTTTTTGAACACTTCCTATTTAGTATGGTAAAATGAACTTAAGGAAGAAATACAGTAAGGGCTGCAAAAAAATGGAGGAGTCTTCTGTTTCTCTTCCTCAGGCCGTAGAAAAAAGGTAGTAATGCTGGGAAAGACAGTCTTTATCTAAACCTGTTTCCTTCCTGACTCCTGCTTACCCCTCTGAAAAAACCCAGATGCTCTGTGATTAAGGTTGCCACATAGTAGAAGATTCTGAATACATGACTTAGGATTTGACATTTTCTCAGGAGGAAACTGGAGATTATTGAAGAGAAATAAGATGATCACAATATTTACTATATTTATCTTGCAAAGGAATACTAGGTGGATAAAAATGTAGTAATTTATAGAGAGGGAATCATAATATTATTTGGAATGGGGTAAAGAATAAAGAGGAATGAAGGCCAACTGAAGAAGGTATCTGGAGATGCTGCTAACACATGTGTTGCCTCAGTTTCCTCCTCATCTGTAAAATGGGTTTTCAGTTCAGTTCACTTCAGTTGCTCAGTCATGTCCAACTCTTTGTGACCCCATGGACTGAAGCATGCCAGGCCTCCCTGTCCATCACCAACACCCAGAGTTTACTCAAACTTATGTTCACTGAGTCAGTGATGCCATCCAACCATCTCATTCTCTGTCTTCTCCTTCTCCTCCCACCTTCAATCTTTCCCAGAATCAGGATCTTTTCCAGTGAGTCAGTTCTTCACATGAGGTGGCCAAAGTATTGGAGTTTCACCTTCAGCATCAGTCCTTCCAATGAACACCCAGGACTGATCTCCTTTAGGATGGACTGGTTGGATCTCCTTGCAGTCCAAGGGACTCTCAAGAGTCTTCCCCAACACCACAGTTCAAAAGCATCAATTCTTCAGTGCTCGGCTTTCTTTATAGTCCAACTCTCACATCCATACATGACTGCTAGAAAAACCATAGCCTTGACTAGATGAACCTTTGGTGGTAAAGTAATGTTTCTACTTTTTAATATGCTGTCTAGGTTGGTCATAACTTTTCTTCCAAGGAGCAAGGGTCTTTTAATTTCATGGCTGCAGTCACTATCTGCAGTGATTTTGAAGCCCAAAAAAATAAAGTCTCTCACTGTTTCGTTTTCCCATCTATTTGCCATGAAGTAATGGGACAAAGATACCATGATCTTAGTTTTCTGAATATTGAGTTTTAAGCCAACTTTTCACTCTCTTTCACTTTCAAGAGGCTTTTTTTAATTCTTCATTTTTTGCCATAAAAGTGGTGTCATCTGCATATCTGAGGTTATTGATATTTCTCCCAGCAACCTTGATTCCAGCTTGTGCTTCATCCAGTCCAGCATTTCTCATGATGTACTCTGCATACAAATTATATAAGCAGGGTGACAATATACACCCTTGACATACTCCATTCCCAATTTGGAACCAGTTGGTTGTTCCATGTCCAGTTCTAACCACTGCTTCTTGACTTGCATACAGATTTCTCAGGAGGCAGGTCAGGTGGCCTGATATTCCCATCTCTTGAAGAATTTTCCACAGTTTGTTGTGATCCACACAGTCAAAGGCTTTGGCATAGTCAATAAAGCAGAAATAGATGTTTTTCTGGAATTCTCTTGCTTTTTCGATGATGCGGTGGATGTTGGCAATTTGATCTCTGTTTCCTCTACCTTTTCTAAATCCAGTTTGAACATCTGGAAGTTCATGGTTTATGTACTGTTGAAGCTTGGCTTGGAGAATTTTGAGCATTACATTGCTAGCGTGTGAGATGAGTGCAATTGTGCAGTAGTTTGAGCATTCTTTGACATTGCCTTTCTTTGGGATTGAAATGAAAACTGACCTTTTCCAGTCCTGTGGCCACTGCTGAGTTTTCCAAATTTGCTGGCATAATGAGTGTAGCACGTTCACAGCATCATCTTTTAGGATTCGAAATAGGATTTGAAAATGGGTTTTAATAGCACCTATCTCACAGGTAAATAGCTTTTTTACTAAATACAATGTTGCATATAAAGTGCTGAGCACACTGCCTGACACAAAGAAGGTGTTCAATAGGTGTTTGATAAATGAATGATGAATGAGATCAAAAGAAATTCAGCCTGCATGCATTACTGAACACAACCATGGGTAACTCAAGCATTTTCTTTCTTCTAAACAATCAGAACAATCCACTCTCCTAGAGACTATGGTACAAGTGCTAAATCTACATTCTGAAAAAAACAGTCATCATTGGTCACTCTTTCTCTTCTTGAACCTTCTCAGGATGGTAACATGAACTTTAAATGGGGAATATGATAAGAACACAAAAAGTGTTCTGAGAGTGCCAACTGTTTCTTTCCTCCTTCAGACAGTAGGTAAAAATGTAAACTTCACTGTGAAAATGCTTTGGTAAAGAATATGGGTTTGCTTCTGGTGGTTGTCTCAGAAGGGATGTAGAATTCATTATATTTATTTTTCCCTTAGGTTTCTTTGTTGTGTTCAAGTAAAAAATTCAAAGGAACTATAGTAAGGAAAATAAAGATTGAAGGGAAAAACAAATCATTAAGATCTGCTTCAGGTAAGAAGTGCTTTTGAAGATCTTTCAGGATCAGATGGTATCCAAAGTACAAAAGTTCCAGAACATGAATCCACAGTAATATTTGTAGTGGCTAGTCACACAAAAAAAAGTGTACAGCCTAGCAAACAGGACTACCTAAAAAGCCACTAAAGAAAAGGAATATAAGCCATATATAGTCTAACTCTGCTATCATCATTGCTTTTGTGTCGTCACTAAAAGCAGTGAATTTTTCCAGCTTAAGTGCACCACTATGAATCCACAGGTTAGGCCCAAATGTAGAATACACGGGATGAATGGAAAAGAATGGAATAAAGCATTTTATAATCTTAAGGCTGAAGATCATCTGCACTTGCTAAAACTAGTTCTAACACTCCAAGAAACTTCTGGAAACTCAAAACGTTGACAATAATTCACATGGAAGGGACTTAAATTTTCATTGCAGATTGGTCAAATTTTAAGGGGAATTGGTGACACAGCAAAGAATAATCTTTCTGAATTTAAATTCGATCATGGATTACAGAGACAAATCAGTAGTGGGATGGGTGAAATGACCAACTGAGTCCATTAAAAAAGTAGGGCTTTTAATTCCTCTTCTATATAGGAAGGCATAGAACACTCCCTCTAATTGCATGGGAATTATTCCTTCAGGGAGTAATCTTATATTTTTCCACCTATTTTAGGGGGGAAAAAAGCATGTAGAAGGAGTATAGACGTAAAGAGTGAAACACTTTATGTATCAGAAAAACTACTGTACAGTTTTATTGTAGGTGATAGCTTTCTGTTTTTCTTTAGGGAAGTTATTTCGTTGGTCTATCCATATATTTTTTAAAATAGCATTAAAAAATCAGGATGTGTGTGTGCTCAGTTGCTCAGTCGTGTCCAACTGTGCAACCCCATGGACTGTATGTAGCCTGCCAGGTTCCTCTATCCATTGGATTTTCCAAGCAAGAATACTGGGGTGGATTGCTATTTCCTAAACATAATTATTTTACATAACGTCTTCCCTCTGTAAGGATTAATACCCTTAGGTTTTTTAAATAAAGACACTTTACTATAAAAAAAAATTACTATCATTATTCTTTATGAATTTAAATGAGTATAAATTCATTTTTCCAATTCCTGCCTCTTTTCATTTTCTAATGTCATCTTCTGAACACTTTTTCTTCCAATTTCCTAAATGCGCCCATGCCTTCTGTTCCGCCCTTCTTGGCTCATATATTTTATACAGAGCATGTCCGATAAATAATATTACCGTGAGCTGAGATCTGTTATATTACTGGCAATTTGCACTTTTACTGACATTCTCAGTTTTCAATTTGTCTATGTCACAAATAAAGTGGATGGAAATATTAAATAAATTTACTAAGTATTAAATCAGTTATGTACACCTGAAAATCGTTCTTAGTTTTGTTTATTTTGTTTGAATCTCGGAAGGAGAGAAGCGAAAGTAAGGTTACTTCAGAAAAGAATGCTATTTGCAACTGAGGAAGGGAAAAATGGCTTCTCAGGGGGTTCCAGGCAAGTGAGCGTTCTACCAGGTCCTCCAGAAAAAAAAAAAAAAAAAGAAAGAAAACAAACAATTCTCTCCTTAGAGTACCTTTCTCCCTCCCTTCCCCCAGCCCCTGTTTACACAGCCCCCCGCCCCGCCCAAACCTCCGGGCTTCCCAGGTGGCGCTAGTGGTAAAGAACACGCCTGCTAATGCAGGAGACTTCAGAGATGCCGGGCTCGATCCCTAGGTCGGGAATATCCCCTGGAGGAGGGCATGGCAACCCACTCCAGTATTCTTGCCTAGAGAATCCCCATGGGCAGAGGAGCCTGGCGGGCTCCAGTCCATGGGGTCGCAAAGAGTCCGACAAGACTTAAACGACTTAGCACGCAGCACTTTCCAAACCTCCAGGATGTGAATGCTGACACCGCGATCCGCAGTGTCGGGGACTTGCCTTCAAGTAATAAGGCAACTGCTACAGCTGACGGCTTTCTCCGCTCATCACGGCGCAGCATCCCAGTACCTCTGTCCCAGGGCCGCGCATCTTTGCTCTCTGTGATCACAAGTGTAAATGACCGAAGAAGGAAGGAAACACAGGGCTCCCGTATTTAGTGTTCTTACCACACTCCTTTTTTAGAGTTCACTCTACCGTCCTATAGAAGGGAATTGCTTTCTGTAATTTAAGTAATAATATTCCTTCGATGTTTTTAGAATAATTTTTCCTATGTGACTACATGTGACTTAGTGTTACATAGATAAAAGGCATCACACAAAACATTTTAACAACAAACACTAAAAAGATAAAGGTGCACAATAACTGAGGATTAAAAAAGATATCGCCAAACAACGCCTCAGTGCAAACAGAACTAACAAAATCTGCTTGCCCAATGAGACAAAGCAGCTTCACAAAAGCGCACGCTTCTAAATCAAATCTCCCCTACAAGAGAACACGGTTTAAAAAGTCTCAGTGTTCACTTTACCCTACACACAAGTTGTCCGTAAGTCATCTAAAACCTAACACAGCCACGAAAGAGACCTCCAGGGGAAATGAATAGGTACATCTCTCCGAAGAAATGGCATCATGACCCCTTCGGTTGATGCAGATTGTAGTGCGGAGACTGTTCTCCAGAGAGAAATCAAAGAGCACAACGTAAAATGTTTGAGTAGGGAAACCGACAAAAGACGAGGAATCACTTTGAAAGCTTTTGGAGGCTGTGTCCCTGGCCAACCAAAGCGACTCATCTGGAACTGACTTTTGCCCCCAACCCCTCCGGAAAAACAGAGAGAATCCGACCCGGCGAGCCCCGCTGCGCAGTGCGCATTGCGTCCCCGGAGCGCAGGGCTGGCGCCCGCCAGATCCACAAGCTGCTCGGCTGCCGCAACGCGCCGGAGCGGCGCACCCTGCTCCGCGCCAATCCACGCTCCGGGTTTCCGCGGTCTCCGCCGCCGCGCGGAAGAGCCCCGCGGGGGGGGCGCTTCGGCGAGCCTAGTCCAGGGAGTCCCGGGAGCGCTCCTCTGCTCTGCACCGTCTGCCCGGGGCGTCCGGCCCGGCAGAGCGCGTTCCTGAGCTCTGGGCTGGCCAGGTTGGCTTTGAGCTTGAGGCACCGGCTTAGATGTCAGCACCTGGGGCCCTCACCCACCACTGGCCTTCCAAAACCAGAGGCTTGTTCCTGAGGAGTTTCACTTGATCTTTGCTTAAGTAGTCTCAAGGTCTTCCAAGCTGGGCGCCCCCTACTAACAGTCAGGAGTAAGCACTCTCCTAGCAATGGAGATTTGTCGATCTCCAGCTCTTTTGCCCAAAGAGATACTCTTGGTGTCGTCAGAACCGAAAGGTTAACTGCAGGTTAAAAAAAAAAAAAAAAGTTGCTGTACCGCGAAGTGAATCAGCTTCCTGGATGTGATAAGGTGTTTTGAAGGCACTCTGCAAGCTGTAAAATTCTCTGCTTAAGAAGAAAGTCCATCTTCACTGTGTAACGAAGAGTGTCTTTGTTACCCCGTGGACTGTATAGCCCACCAGGCTTCTCTGTCCATGGAAACTTCCCAGCAAGTATACTGCAGTGGGTTGCCATTTCCTCCTCCCAGGGATCTTCCCCACCCAGGGATTAAACCTTCGTCTCTTGCAGTGGCAGATGGGTTCTTTACTACTGAGCCATTGAGGAAGCCCCCATCTTCACTGCCCCTCCAGAATTGCCCTCTCTTGAAAACTCCCATCTGAATGAAAACCTCAGAGGGATTTTGTTCGCTGTCTTTACCCCCAAGGCATTGAAAAATGCCTCAAGTCAGTGGGCAGGTGCTCAATGAATAATTGTTAAATAAGCAAAAGTACCGGAGAAGGCAATGGCACCCCACTCCAGTCCTCTTGCCTGGAAAATCCCATGGACGGAGGAGCCTGGTAGGCTGCAGTCCATGGGGTCCCGAAGGGTCGGACACGACTGAGCGACTTCACTTTCACTTTTCACTTTCATGCATTGGAGAAGGCAATGGCAACCCACTCCAGTGTTCTTGCCTGGAGAATCCCAGGGACGGGGGAGCCTGGTGGGCTGCGTCTATGGGGTCACACAGAGCCGGACACGACTGAAGCGACTTAGCAGCAGCAGCAAGCAAAAGTACAAACAACACACTTTGGGAAATTGATTGGGTTGAGAACATTTGAGACTTCACCTTGCTTTCCTGGTAGAGAAGCGAACAAACATTTACTGGGCACTACACCTTGCCAAGTCTTCTAGGCTTTGGCTAGGACAGTCAGGATCCGGGGAGCACTGGCAAATGTACGTGTCCTTCAAAGACACAGAAGGGGGCTTTATGAGGTGGCTTAGTCCAATCCCTCAACCCTGGATTCCCATGAAGGCTCGTTGCCTCCCCTTCACTGCCTGCCGCAGCCCCACCCAGAGAATATTCAATAAAATGTATTTAGTGCACAAAGAAGACGCTTATTGGTAAATGTTGGTTGATGATTAGCATGACTGGCCCAAGGTCATCCAGGACCAGGAGGAGAGCTTCAGCCCCTCTTTCCTTCAACACACAATTTCTCCAAGGCCGTTGGGGACCACGACCATCCTGAGTAGAAGGCTTTTAGAATGCCTGGCTCCCAGTGCTCTCAGTCTAAGACCCTCGGAAGAAATGGCCCACGCAAAGTGCCAATCATAAGGGTTTTCTTCAGAGAGAGCCGTGGAGACAAGCTCACAGCTTGCTGTGCACGCTTCCTTCGGAGCAAGGGGTTTCTGCAGTGTTCTCCTTCACCTTACAAGCCTGACAAAGAGTGGGCCGGGGACCCTCCAGGCCTGAGGGTGGCGGGAAGCTGGCTCCACGTGTCCCATTTCTGACCTCAGCCTTCACCACCAGACTTGGCTGGTTAACCGCGGGGGCGTGGTGAGGCCAACTCGCTCAGCCAGTTCAGGTGAAGGGCTGTGCCACTGGCCAGGCTCCCTTTTCCTATCTACTTTCCTTCCGAGTTTCTGCTAAAATCTGGAGACGTGGAATCCACTCGCGGCAACTCCGAGCCTCTCCAACTGAGCATGCGCCAATGCCTGGCTGCTTTTGGTCACCGGCTCCAGCTCCCTCTGAGCTGGGCTGCGGAGCCAGAGGAGGAGGGAGGAGGGGAAAGGGGAGGGGGTGCCTGGAGAGGCGGCGGCTCGCGCGCCTGCGCATCCGGCTCCAGGGACCCTAGGTTTTCTATGGGATTTCCAATCTGCGGCAGAGACCTACCGGAGCGTGTTGCGGCGGCGACTGGGCTTGCAAGGCGCGATCCAGGAGGGATTTAAGCAGCCCAGAGCTCCACTGGAAAAAAAAAAAAGAAAAAAGAGCGCGAGAGAACCATACCCAGAGACGGCTTAACCGTTTATCCGAATTAAATATATATATACATACATTTATTTATAGAGAACTATTGAGTTTTATCATTTTCGTTAAGTGACCGTGAGCAGCGCTATAACTGTAAGTGGAAAATACAATCTTCGTTGCATTTGTGCATGTGTAGTGCAGCCGATTGTCTGGGAGATGCTTTGGTTATTGTCGCCTACTTGGCTTTGCATAGATAACGTCTAAATGCATGGTGTGACAATAGCTTTGGTTAATGCTGGTGATCTAAACGTATACTGTTAGTCCACGGGGGACCTTTTGGAATAATGGGGGTGGGGGAAGGGGGAGTGTTTACATGCGGCGTGTTTGGGGAATTGTCTTAGGCTAGATTTAAGACAGGTGAAACCGAGGTGCTTTTTAAGTTTGTCTATACATAGGCAGATTTCCTTACACAGATTTAAGTAGCTAATGGACCGATTGTGAAGTTTTCCGTTTGCTGATAAAACTATTGAGCGGTTGCAGTCAAGTACCAACCTGTCATTCGTGGGGCTGGTGCACCATTTTTCTCACCGTGGAAGAGGAGCGAACGTGTTTGTTAAGTAAAACTGAGTGGACGAGATGGTGTGGAGACCAGGATTGGTTTCCAAAGTGGGATGTTTAGAACCACGGGGCTAGGCGCAAAATCAGCTCATTTCTCCGTTACTGTTTAGAAAAGAAAAGATAATTTTTCTGTTTTAATTTTTCGTCACGATGGTGAATGGGCAGAAGAAGGAAAGATGTTCAACCGCCTGGTCTGCCCGGTCTATTTTGAACAGAGTATGAGACTCAGAGCCTTTGAATGGGCACTGTCAGATCCAAACTAGTTACTTGCCTTTGCATGCTGTATTTGCATTCTAGAATGCAGGGTTGAAAAAATATAAAACCAGATGTTTTGCCTTTTGTAGCGTTTCTTTAAAGGAGAAAAGGTCGTTCTGTGTTTTGAGTAAAAATGGATTGTTTCTTGCCCAGATCCTGAAGAAGGGTCTTTGCAAGGTCAAACCCCCTGTGCAAATCAGGGGGTCTGAGAAATTGGGGGAGGGTGCAGGAAATGGTGACGCTCTCTGTGGGTGCCCAGCACTGCAAGGAGATGTCAGAGTGAGAATACATTTTTCTAGAGTTGCCCTCCTATCCATATCTTGGAGATTAAAATGAAGTGGAAATGCTAGTGGGTGTAGAAGAAAAAGTGTATGCTATCTATGTGTCACATCTCAGTTGGAGACAAGAGGACCCAGGAAGCTGTATTTCTACATATTGATTTTTTCAATTTAAAGGAATTTCACATTGAAAAAAATTAAAAATGAAACTCTTGGGAAGACACATTTTTTTTCTCACTACCGTTTAAACTGGCTATTGTTGTCTTTGGTAGAGGCGGCCAGGGGCAGAGGAGGGGGGTGGTGGTGGTGTAGAGGTGTCCTGCCTCATTGAACACCCCACTCTTGAGTACACGCTCATTAAGCTTCAGTGTTTAACCCCAGAAAATGCTGCACTGAAGCAGGCTGGCAGAATAGCATGAGGCAGGCAGACAGGAGAAGAGCATGGCTAGTGTGTGCTGAATTTCCACAGAAAAAGCAGATCCAGTTTCTAGGATGAAATGAAATACATTTTACTCCGAATAGGACAAGCCATTTTAGACTCTTGACCCTTTAGTCAGTTCAACTATTTGGAACCTTTCGAAGGAATCTATAATTTATTTAAGGAAATTTGAAGTAGAAAATTCGAGAATATCCTCTCCTTGGAAGCCTAAAGTGTAAATCATACTGCCTTCTCCGTCCCTCCTTTCTTTACTCCAGAGCAGAAGGACCAGTCGTTTGTCCTAACTGAGCCGTACGCCTTGTCATCAGTGAAAGTTGGAGCAGCTCTCTGAATGGTGCAGCGGCAACACTGCATTGATAAATGGGTGGAGGAGAAAAAAGGGGAAAACCTGGTGTGAAAGCTCATAGATGTTTTCTCCCATACCCTGGTTCATAAGACTGAGTTATAGAGAATCCCATCGGGCAGAGGCCTTCGAAAGCGTCTAGTCCAAACCCCTTGTTTTATAGATGAGAAAATTGAGGCCCAGAACCATGAAGCTAGGGGAAAGTCAATTACCTTCAAGTCTATGGAATAAAGAATTAAAGAGTAATGTTGAGGGAAAATGTTCCCTTCTCTCTGCACTTATAGCATCCTCAGTGACATCACTGAGGTCTTAAAATAAATAATTGCCTGCTCCCAGCACATCTTTTAAGAGAGTCCCGAAGATTCCTTTTTACACCACTGAACCTCTCTTTGCCTCTCTATTTTGGTAAGGTCTTGGTCTCATTTTTCTGTTGCCCCTCACTTCTAATATACCCACTTCATTAGATGTTTAGTCTGGCCTTCCTGGCATCTCAGTCAGTTCGTTTGGAATCCTTCGAGTTTTTGGAGAGAACTGACAAACCAGTTGGAATCTTCAGCTCCCATGTGAAAACGGTCCAAGCCCATCGCCTGCCCCTCTCTGCTCTGTTCCCCAGAACCTTTCAGGGAACCCAGCCTTCTGAGACACTGCAGGCATCTCCCCTTCTGCTCTGTCTCACCTCCTTCAGCTCTTCTGCAGCTGCGGGCTCTGGGACCTAGCAGAGTCAGGAAGTTGCAGTGTCAACACACAGCAGGCGCTGCCAGCTCGCCTCTGGCTCCTAGAAGGCAGAACCCAAATCCAAGATGCCTAGCTGTTTCCAGCCTTCATGGAAATCCACCAGACGAAGCCACCTGCAGAGAGAGGGACTGAAGGCTGGGCGGGAAGACTGAAGACACCTGACTGTTAGTTCCTTCCTGGGGTCGGCGCTATAGAGGAGAGCAGAGCAGCTTTTTAAAGCCTTTAGAGCTTTTAAAGCACTCTTGCTGGACAGGGACTGCAAAGCAGGCAATAATAATATCTGCCTAGTTGGCCCTTCTCTTTCCTTCTTTTTTAATCTCTTTTCCGATCATTTGCTTTCTCTCTTTCTCCTTCATATTCTCCCTTCCGTACAAATTTCTTGAGTATCTGTGCCATGAAGCTCTAGGCCTTTTAAAGATAATCCAGTCATCCCTGTCCCTTCTCCCCAGGCACTCAGAAACTATCACAAATGTCCCCTTTGGGGAAATGCCAGGAATTCTTACCTGAAAAAGCTGAGAAGTTGGGGGAGGCTTGAGAAAAACAAAAGTCTGAGACTCTTCCTCATTTGAGAGATAAGCTAAATACACTTGGCAAGTGTTGAAGCTCAGAAAGCAAGGTAGTGAGTTTCTCAATACATTTCCCAATTAACAATTTAACTAAATCATTTCCCTCATGGTAAACTTTTACTGAGTTGGGATGAGCTCTGTCTTGGAGAGAGTCTGTCCCTAACACATACTCTTGGGGCAAATGTCACCTGGTGTTGCTATTCTGTTCTGAAAACAGGCATGTCCAAGCTATTCTATACACCACATACCTTATACAGATGTCAGAGACTTGTAGCTACTAAAGGTGCTACTTTGCTTTGCTGTGGTGTGAATCTCATTCTGTAATAAGACAGCATGATTAGAAATGTCCTGAGCAAGCTATAGGTTTTTCTTTTTTTTTCAAGTGAATGTCCAGTTCTCTTTATTGGAATGTAAATAAATCTCGTAGCACTACAAAAATATGAGTTATATGAGAGGTTTACAGTGGTCCCTAGTACTGTATGTAGGAGGGTTTTAAATAAAACAGCTATTGATAATTAAAAGCAAATTAGTTCAATCAAGTTACAGTATCATCCTTCAGATTAAAGTGCTCTGATATTAACTAATGTGGCAGCAAACGTGATCCTGAGAAGGAATCCCAATGCCAATTCATCTTGCCTCTTAACTTAGAAACAACAAGAACGAAACAGAGAGTCCGTGTAGTAACCGCTCTCACCCTCTTGGCCTATGACATTCTCTCCTGAGGAGAGATGTCTGGATTTGATGAGATTCTGTCTCAAGTGGGACAAAGAAAAATGAGTAATATGGAAAACATTGTAATATTGGGTTACTAGCAATTAAATTAAATTAAACAATTAAATTACCTGATGACTCTGTTTAGTTGCTAAGTCATGTCCAACTCTTTATGACCCCCTGGACTGTGGCCCACCAGGCTCCTCTGTCCATGGGATTCTGTAGGCAAGAATACTGGAGTGGGGAGGTTTTCTATTTGGGTTGCATGTATATATGGATTCCAAACCTTGCTGAGGAGTTCTCTGGGGAATTTCATAGAATGACTATAATATCAATATCAAATGCGTGGTTTCCTAGTTTGCAAGAGCAAAATATGTTTAATGTCATTCCAAAGGTCTTTTTCTTTGTGTTGAATGATTTTTATGTTTCTACAATTAGCAATTATTTAGAAAGATAGAAAGGCTCTTCTCATAGAGGTGATCACATGCCATTGATCTAAGGTTGAAATTGACAATGTCCATCTCAGTTGTATTATTAGATGCAAATATATTCATTTTCTAAAGTATCAAATGGCACAGAGATAAATGAACAAATGATTGATATTTCTACTATGCTGATGGTTAATTCACATAATTTATAGAGTATGTGAACTGGATGGGATCCATATAAATTACCTAATCCATCCCTTCAATACATAAAAAATATAGTATAGTAAGGAACATTTTCCTGGAGGAGGGCATGGCAAACCACCCCAGTATTCTTGCCTGGAGAATCCCATGGACAGAGGAGCCTGGCAGGCTACGGTTCATAGGTCACAAGGAGTTGGACACAACTGAAGTGACTGAACGAGGAATGTATTATCTTAAAGACATTCCTGCAATGTGAAAACACATTTCACAAGGGCAGAGATTTTAATGATCTTTTTCATATTTCCACAAAATACTCTATACAATGTCCTTTATAGTAGATACTCTGTAATATTTCTCAATTAAATATTCTAATTAGAATCAGTTACATGTACCTTGTTAATTATATCAAGAAATTAAATCATGTATACTAAAAGCATGACTTCCCTCATAGCTCAGTTAGTAAATCATCTGCCTGCAAGGCAGGAGACCTGGGTTTGATTCCTGGGTTGGGAAGATCCCCTGGAGAAGGAAATGGCAACTCACTCCAGTATTCTTGCCTGAAGAATCCCATGGACACAGGAGCCTAACAAGCTACAGTCCATGGGACTGCAAGAGTTGGACACGACTTAGTGACTAAACCACCACCACTGCGAAAAGCATGTGCAAAATTAGAATTGTTTTAAGTATCTTTATGTTACTAAAAGGAAAATATAAACTAAAAGTCATTTTATAATTTATTTTCAATAAGGACATAAAAGCACTATGCTAATACCTTTAAGCATGCTTTTTTTTTAAGCATGCTTTTTAATGTATTTACAGAATATACTCCCTTTTATCTCATCATAGGTAAAAATGCAAATTATTTTATGTATTTACAAGAATTGATATCAATATGTCAGAAAGGGAGTATAAACCTACACTGTGGTAGATATGTATACCATGTATTTAAATCATGATTCTCTTGAACTAGGGAATTATTTTAATGTGTTCACACTGTGAAGGGACCATAACACTGGATTTCTCATTTACAGTTTGTTTCTAAAGATAGCTTATGCTCTCTTAAGTGAATCAAAATAATTTGAGTTGCTTCCAGCTTCATTCATTGACAACTCCACAAATGGAATCTTGGGGGTGCTTTAGAAACTGCTTAATGAATGAAATAGAAATGCAATAGAAAATTACTGAAGAATCCTCAAAGAGGTTTGACACTTTAATAACAAGGTGTCTATGAATACATTAAAGATGCTCTATACCCTTATCAGCTAACTTAAAGCATGCAAGTTGGGTAATTTGTTGGTGATTCTTTTGTTTCACTCTGGATTTCTCCATTACCTTCCTTAACTGCATTTCTAACACAGATGACCTGCTGTTTTTTTTAAAACAGCAATTGTTTTTTTTTTAAAAAGACAGAAAGACCCTGCATTTCTAACCATTTGTTGGATTATTTTCAGGTGAACAACATATTTCCTTTTGTTCTAAATTATATTTAAGATTTGGAATATTCTCATTCACCAGCAACCTTCAAGCTCACTATATCTAATGCAATAATTGCAGAACTTTGTATAGAAAATAAGACTCTCAAAAAGAGTTCATTTTTATGAAGCATTGCTCATAAAAGGCAACATGTTAACAAATTAGCTAAATTTACTTGGAATATTTATATATCTATAGAATGAATATGACTTTTGTTTATTCTTGTTCATATAAGGACTTTTCTAGGAAATATGTCCCTTTAAATGTATTTTTTTCTCCTTTCTTTGGATCTTATTTATTATCTCTCAGGCTCTGAAAGACTGTGAACTTTTGAAGAGCTGAATGTAAATAGATTTTTTGCAAATTATTAACGTGTTCAATGTGCTTTGCAGCCTTGGTAAATTTTTTCCAGTGCAAACAACTAGATCCCAATATTTCTGCTGTTTCATAGTTTAGAATATTTATTGCAGTTGAAAACTTCTCAGAATAGTAGATTTTGATGCTATTGGAGTCTGGTGTTTTACATTTTGCCTTGGCTTTATTAATTTGTGATTAGTGTATTTATTTTTAACTTATTGAAACCCAGTCTTAAATTATGAGTGAAATTTCCCATTGGAGGCCCATTAAGGATTATCAATAAAGTTGACATGCTTATCAATATAATATCTTATTTTTAATGTGTGGAATAGTGCTGTACAAGTTTGATTTTCAATTAGCAACTTCTGTTCTGGAGTTTTTTGGCTTTTGATGTTATGAGCTAATGAAAGACTATCAATTTTGTTTATTCCAGAAGTTCAAGTGTTTCTGAAATTTATACATAAGGTGCATGGTTTGCTTTCTTGCTCATATGGGAAATATTATGAAAAATAAAAAAGAAATTGTGAAATAAGTTTAAATTCTAAACAAAATTGTTAGTTTTTCTTTTAAGAGTTTATAAAGATATTTATTCCTCAGAGTGAGGTGAAAACCATCCATACAATCTTCTGCCATTTTTAACTAATAAATGGAAAAGTTCCTCAATTCTCACAGTTTCAATTGGCTCAAAAGAAATTATGAAAGTGTAAAATGAGTTTTCAAGCTAAATACACTTAGATAAAAATCCCTAATTCCACAGTTTATTAGTTCTATGACCTTGAATATATTGTTTAACCCGTCAAGCTCAGTTTCCATTTAAAATTGAATTCTTGAACAGAAATAGAAGACTATGTATTAAAGAATATAATATAATGCCTCATTATTAAAAATGTGCAATTAATGATAGTCATTATCATTACTGTCATTTCTTTTATTAGAAATTAATGGTTCATAAACCACTTTAGTCTCTGAGTTATAGTAATCCCACTCAGAATAGAACCTCTGAATAAGAAATTGAGCTATGATCAATGAACAGTTAACAGTGCTTAACCTATCTTGTAAAAAAAACATCCGTTAAGTAAGTGTGCCAAGCACCGTGTAGTCACTGGAATCAATATTAAATAAGTTGCAATCTCAGCCTTCAAAGAATTTATGCCTAATGAGGAAGGTAAGCGCAGTTCAGTAAGTCAAGTGAAACAAAAACATGGTATAGATGCATAAAGGAAATAATTTGTAGAAGAAATGCCTACACTGAGACCTTATTCTCATTCTTATTTCTTTCATTCTTTCCTTAAATGCATCTCCTTTCATTATACTGTTTCTTTGCCATTATCTCCCTACCATAAAATACCAGCATATAATTGGACACAACAGAATATGGAACCAAGAAGACATTTTTAAACTTGTTTCCTTATTGAATACATTTTAAGGTTATCTATTAATTATTTTACAATGTAGCTAAATAATGTGGCCCTTGTCTCCCACCCAAGCCTCCAGAGGGTCATTGAAACTCAGTGAAAACATTTCAAGAGCCTTGCCTTTGGTTTAAATATTATACAATGATACTTCTATCCTTTAATACCTTCCAAAAAAGAGCTTTCTATCTGATACTCTCTGTGCTAAGTGCTAAGTCACTTCAGTCCTGTCTGACTCTTTGCGACCCTATGGAGTCTGTAGCCTGCCAGGCCCCTCTGTCCATGGGGATTCTCCAGGCAAGAATACTGGAGTGGGTTGCTATGCCCTCCTCCAGGGAATCTTCCTGACTCAGAGATCGAATCTGTGTCTGCCACGTTGGCAGGCAGATTCTTTACTACTGAGCCTCCAGGGAGGCCCATACATATGCGCACACGTGTGTGTGTGTGTGTGTGTGTGTGTGAAAGTCACTCAGTCATGTCCGACTCTTTGTGACCCCATGAACTGTAGCCTGCCAGGGAAGCCCACACATACATAACATAAATCCAAAATGGCCTTAACTATCTTCAGCTCTTCTAAAAGCTTTTTCACTTCTCCTCAGCTTTTCCCTCAATTCTCCCTCTATTTCCTGCCCCATTTACTAGGAAAATTCAAGTATATTTCTTATCTGGAGTTAAAGAGGAGCATCTTTTTCTCATTTTGAAGTCTGTAACAAAGTTGCACCTAAATTCTGAGGCTCTTTTCTATAAGAAGAGTATTGTGTGATTCACAGAATTAGGTAGGAGTTTTGATTCTAATTAATTTGGGGGCTTTTTTCTCATTTTTGAAATGGGGTCATATATCTACCTTGGTACTAATGCGTGTGTGTGTGTGTGTGTGTGTGTGTGTGTGTGTGTGTGTATCACATGTATATGTATACCACTTAAAGAACACACCTGCCACTGCAGGAGACATAAGAGACGTGGGTTCAGTCCCTGGGTTGGGAAGATCCCCTGGAGGAGGGCATGGCAACCCAGTCCAGTATTCTTGCCTGGAGAATCCCATGGACAGAGGAGCCTGGGAGACTACAGACCATAGGGTCACAAAGAGATGGACACGCACCCACACACACCACTTAAAAGAGGTTAGCACATAGTAAATAATTCTTCCTCTCCCTCCAAACCTCCACCTTCCCATCTCCTTTTCACCATTTATTCTAGCAGAACACTAAAGTGTTCTGTTCTTTTCAAGTATATTTGTCTTAATTTGCTGGTGGTTAAATAATATAATAGCTAGGACATGCGTATCCCAGGTAGCATGGTGAGTGTGGTCCTAGAGAAGGCATCCTAACTGAATCAATGTCCTAGCATAGACCTGTGTTCCTACATCTGTTTGAAAAAGCCTTCCATTCATTTAAGACATGCCTCCTACTAAAGTTCCCAAAGCTTCTACTGACTATGTTCAGTTGATGAATAATCCATCCCCACTCAATGATTTATAAGTTTAGTTCAGTCGATCAGTCGTGTCCAACTCTTTGCATTCCCATGGACTGCAGCATGTCAGGCTTCCCTGTCCATCACCAACTCCCAGAGCTTGCTCAAACTCATGTCCATCGAGTCAGTGATGCCATCCAACCATCTCATTCTCTGTCATCTCCTTCTCCTCCTGCCTTCAATCTTTGCCCGCATCAGGGTCTTTTCCAAGGAGTCAGTGCTTCACATCAGGTGGCCAAAGTATTGGAGCTTCAGCATCAGTCCTTCCAATGAATATTCAGGACTGATTTCCTTTAGGATGGACTGGTTTGATGTCCTTGCAGTCCAAGGGACTCTCAAGAGTCTTCTCCAACACAACAGTTCTAAAGCATCAATTCTTCAGCACTTAGCTTTATTTATGGTCCAACTCTCACATTCATACATGACTACTGGAAAAACCATAGCTTTGACTAGGTGGACCTTTGTTGGCCAATTAATGTTTGTCAGCAAAGTAATGTCTCTGCTTTTTAATATGCTGTCTAGGTTTGTCATAGGTTTTCTTCCAAGGAACAAGCATCTTTTAATTTCAGGGCTGCAGTGACCAACTGCAGTGATTGTGGAGCCCAAGAAAATAAAGTCTGTCACTGTTTCCATTGATTTATAATGCTCTTCATAAATCTTGTCAGAGGATATCTGCCAACCTTTAATTATCGTTCAATCTTCATACTCTCTCTCCCCTACCTTTTCCTCCAAGGTGCCTTGAGTGTGTTTTAAACATTCTAATGACATCCTTACTTCACTTCTTTGTTTCAGGTCCAGCACTATCACTTCTATATTTTTGGTCCAACTAATGTCCATCAAATAACATCAAATAAATGGTAGAAAGGGAACCCTCAGTGGAATACATAATACATGTTGCAAAGCATGTTCATGGCAGGGTTGGCCTCTCAGAACCTTCGTTTGCTGGGCATTTGTAGAAGTGTATACTGATGTACATTAGCTAGGAGCAGAGGACGGCTCTCCAAGTAGGGGTGAGGGAGAGGTGTGCCTACATACAGATACATAAATACATACATACTTACATGCATGATAGACACACAATAAGCTCAGAATGTTGTCATAGGTTGTTTTACATTTTAAGGAAAATATTTAAGAGCAAATAGCTGGATAATTTTTTGAGATGGCATTAAAAGGAAGGCCTTGTTGAAAGTCTTCTCATTCTAGGTGAAGTAGCAGATTTGAAAGTGAAGGAGGTTTTAAGGCTTCCCAGGTGATGCAGTGGTAGAGAAACTGCCTGCCTATGCAGATTCGGTTCTGCTATCTGCTGTCTGCCAATGCAGATAGGAGATGGGGATCAATCCCTGGGTCAGGAAGAACCCCTGGAGTGGGAAATGGCAACCCACTTCTGGGAATCCCAAGAGCAGAGGAGTCTGGAGGGCTACAGTCCGTGGGATCCTAACAGTCAGACACAACCAAGCACTCACACATTAAGGACATTTTAGACTTTGTTTCTTTAAAGAAATATTTCCAAAATACTAATAGTTATTTCCCCTCGAAGAGTCTTGTAGAAACCCTTTTTGACGTAAATAATGTTTCCAACATCCCAGTCTTAAATTCTTTTCAGTGCACATTTTCATGTTAATAGTAAGTGTGAGTGGTCCTGTTGAGAAGACCCAGCATATGTTTCATTTGCTTAACCTTTTGTTTCCAAACTGTTTTGCACAGTGAAGTTATGTTAAAATGCGCTTGTTAACCATCTCATTATGGTTCTGAAGAACCCAGTTGGAAAAGAAGGACAAAAGCTGAAGTATATAGTGAAAGGTACTGTAGGACAAGGAGCCATGAATTCTGTCTTTTAGGGATCAAAGTTGTGTTTTAGGTATTGTAAGTGTGAAGTCTTGCAAGAGTTGCTTTACTTTTCTGAGTTTTAGTTTTATCGTTTAAAAATAAATATGAGATTTTCTGTCTTCCCTTCTCTGGTTAGTTTATTGTGAGATTGAAATGACTTTGAACATACTTTGTAAACTGGATAGTGCCAAGTAATGGTAAGAGACTTACGATTATTATTCAACTTTAGAATTTTAGTTTATCTTTTATTTTAAAAAGATAAATTAAGAATCAGAGTACTGATCTGGTGCTAATTATTGCAATGAGATTATATCTACTGAAAGAAGTCCCCTGCCCCCTATCCCCCCCTTCCTCAGTTCCTAGTATAAAATGGCAAACATATGGTAACTACAACTAGGTTTTCACACAGTAAAACTGAAAAGGTGATTTTAAAATAAAATAAATCTGGAGGCGAAAATAAAATTATTTAAAATTTTAGACACATCAACTTCTGGTTTTTTCCCTCAGGATTTCTCATGTAGTGGAGCCCACAATGTTTCTCAGTGAAGTAAGCATGTTCCAATTTTCAGAGACACTCTTGTGGAAAGAGAGGCAACCGTGGCCATGCCCAAGTGTTTGTTCCAGCAGACAGGCTTTGGCAATAAGACTTTTATCCTAATAGAATAAACAGGTCTGTGAGAGTCACTGGGCCTTACATCCTTGAATGCAACATGTGTATGTAGACCTGAACAATGCAAAGACGGGGGAAAAGGACTGAAGAAACAAAAGAGACCTCTATATGCCTGTGTCCAAAGAGAATCCATTTTGAACAAGGTCTGTGCCTCTCAGTGCAGGTCAGCAGGAGTGACGACCTCCCCTCAGGGACAATGGAAATCATTTCTCATGAGTCTCCACAACCCTGATTATCAAAATCTGATTCTTTTCTCAGAATCCTGCCCTAGTCATCTTAGCCAAGAGTTCTCACTCAGGCTTTTTACCACACCTGAACTTATAGTCACTTGTGTATGTGCCAGTTCTCATAGGGAGCTGGAAGTTCCTTGAACGGAAATCTGTCTGATAAATTTTCAGGCCCCCTCTAGAGAGGTGTGCCACTGGAGGGCAGTTGAATAGGAGTGGTAACATGCCAAGTGTACTTTGCCCCATTAATAAGTCGTAAAGTGTGGCAATCACCAGTCAGGCACTCTTAAACAGTTCGAAAACACCTGGGGTTATGAGAAGCGGCGTTTGGGCTTCTGACTCACAAAGGGTTTTGATGGCTAGGTTACACAGTACCTGTAAGAATAAGTGAGACTGCCCATTTCCTATATAACCTCCTTTTCTTGGCCCCTCCCTGGAGCAGCAGAGCAAACAGTGAAAGAGGGAAGCAAGAAGAATAAAGAATAGATTAAAATCTCCTCTCTTCTGCTTAGTTCAAAATTGAGCTCAGAAAGGAGAAACTAGGTTGGATATATAGTGGAAATTTACATTTAAATTAGACTGAGCTTTTTAATACCTACTTTAATACCTACTTTGATACCTGAAAGTTACTTGGAAAGATACAGATCAACCCAATATATCATCCTGGAATGGGAAAGGAAGGCACAGTTAGAGCATATTTGAGGAAGAGATGAGAAAATAAAGCTATGTAACCAACCCATTCGATAAGCTGGTTATAAAAGAAACAATACAAAATGGCATATTGTTCATTCATAAAGCAAGAGGTATAGGCCAGAATTGCTGGTGTAGGTGTTAGAAAGACAAAACTGGTGTGAACTGGAGTGACAGAAGAAAATTGTCTGGATCCAGATCACCAATGGTACAGGAGAAATTGGAAAAGAATGATGTTCTTCCAAAGAGGCACTCAGTAGATATCCAAGTACATAGAGTGCTTGTATCATTCATCTTCGGCTCATAACCAAGATCAGATTCATCTGAATATTGGAAGTTATCTCTCTAAGCTAATTTCAGGAGAGCAAGGAAATGAAAGCAAAGATCATTTATACTTGGTAATAACATTAAATAGTAATGGTGTAAAGAATTTAAAGTGTATAGGACACTATGTTGGCTATTTACACGTTACTTCGTTGAATCCACATTACAGGTCTGCAAGATAAGCTTCATTTTATGACCAAGAAACTGTGTCTCAGAAAGTAATTTTTTCAAGGTCACACATCTACTAAGTAATAAAGGTGTTGCTTAAACCAAGGGCTCTACCTATCTTTTTGCAGATGTTTAGTTGCTAAGTTGTGTCCAAGTCTTTGCGACCTCATGGACTGTAGCCCGCCAGGTTACTCTGTCCATGGAATTTCCCAGGCAAGAATACTGAGGTGGGTTGCCATTTCCTGCTCCAGGGGATCTTCCTGACCCAGTGATCAAACCCATGTCTCCTTTGGTAGGCGGATTCTTTACTGCTGAGCCCCCAGGAAAGCCTGCCTATCTACACAGGCTTTTTCTTTGCTTTGTTTTTTTAAACTTTTTATTATGGAAAGCATACACATTTGAAGAGAATGATACAATGACTCTTGTGTACCCATCACTCAATTTTTACCACTAAGAGTCACTTTGCTTCAGTTCTATACCCAGACTTCCCCCTCCAATGGTTTAGTTGAACAAATTATGACACTATGTCATTGCATCTATAAATATTCAAATATATATCTGTAAGGAATCTTTGAAACATGTCCACAGTACTGTTATATACCCCCAAAATTATTTAATGTCGTCGAATATCTGGTCAGTGTTCAAAGCTCATAAGTATTATTATAATTTATCTGAATATGGATCTAGATAAGGTCTGCACATCCCAGTTGGCTAGTAGACAGCTGCCACTGCTGCTGCTAAGTCGCATCGGTTGTGTCTGACACTGTGCGACCCCATAGACGGCAACCCACCAGGCTCCTTTGTCTCTGGGATTCTCCAGGCAAGAATACTGGAGTGGGTTGCCATTTCCTTCTCCAATGCATGCTCAGTCACTTCAGTCATGTTCAACTCTGTGCGACCCTATGGACAGCAGCCCACCAGGCTCCTCCGTCCACAGGATTACCTAGGCAAGAATACTGGAGTGGGTTGCCATTTCCTCCTCCAGTAGACAGCAGCTTGTTTTATATAGAACATTTATATAAAACATGTTTCTCACTAGAGGAAAATATGGTATGGATAAAAGAGACATGGCTTCAAAGATGAGCCTAATTGCTCTGAACAAGTTATCTAACTTTTGAAAAGTAAAAATTATGTTCCTGAGATCAGTTGCAAGGTTTAATAGCATAATGTCTATGGAAGTGCTTAAAACAATCTCTGGCATGTACAAATATTTTAGTGAATTTTAGTTTCCTTTCCTTAAAAAAGTTTAAAAGAAAAAAATAGTATACTAGGCCAAGAAACTTGAGAAAACTTCTTGGAGTGCTTTGGCTACTGACCCTTGTGATCACTTCTGTTTTGCTTCTGGATATAAATTTGACCATAGTTGTCCCATAATAGCTGATGACTAACAGCTCTGAATCCGCCTCACTGGCATGTTTCATGTGGTTCCCCACATGAAGAGGAAGGAAATTTGTGAGTTTAAAATGATCTCAAGTTGAAAAAAGTGAAATGTTACAAGCTATTATCAAGTCAATTAAAAGGAATAGGAAAAATTAAAATATGATATCATGTTAGCAGAGGTTAACATAACTTTGCATAAGTAGCATAATTAAAAAAAAACAAATAGGGGCAATTAAAATGATTCAGGTTTGAATTTATTTTTTGTTCTTATGAACTTGGGCAAGTCACTTCATTCCTCGAGATCCCAGTTTCCTAGGGTATAAAATAGAAATTCTGAATAAGATAATCAAATTAATCTAAAGATCAGACATCAGCAACATGGGAAAATTGAAATAATACTGGGCAATAAAACCAAATTTGAATTCTGACTCTACCATTTAATGGCTGGCTGTGTTGCCTTAGGCAAATAATTTAATCTCTCTGAACCTCAGTCTTCTCAGTTGTTAAATGTAAATTATAGCTGTCTCACAAAATTGTTGTGGAAGCCAGAGGTTATATGTACATTTTAAATGACTAGCAGAAACCAAGCATTTAATTGAGACTCAGTTTTTTAATAATAAGGTAGTATTTGCTGTTCTCAAAGATTTTTTCGTTTAAATTGAGAAAATTAAATGAACTCATAATCAAGAAGCATAGAACTGAGTACAGCTGAAAGGCCGTCTCTGAATTGGGTACATCTAAAGCCCGTCTAAAGCCCATCTGTGAAGTTAACAGATATTTTATCTAGAACACGATGTTTGAATTCAAAACATTGTATTTATAAAAGCTTGTAGCCCGGTGACAGTAACATAATGTTCTTATAGTGCTTATGCCTGCTTATTTAGAAAATATAAAGTAAGCAGTTTTTTCTGTGTCATGTGAGAACCAGAGGTTGCTGGTGAAGAGTATTCAGATTTTTGTAATAAGTCTATAAGGTTATACATCTGTGAATTGAAACTTACTAGGAAGTGATGTCGGAGAAGGCAATGGCACCCCACTCCAGTACTCTTGCCTGGAAAATCCTATGGATGGAGGAGCCTGGTAGGCTGCAGTCCATGGGGTCGCAAAGAGTCAGACATGACTGAGCGACTTCAATTTCACTTATCACTTTTATGCATTGGAGAAGGAAACGGAAACCCACTCCAGTGTTCTTGCCTGGAGAATCCCAGGGATGGGGTCACACAGAGTCAGACACGACTGAAGAGACTTAGCAGTAGCAGTAGCAGGAGGTGATGTAATGCTGATAGAAGGAAGGCTAAAAATTCATACAGCATTCCAGCTAGTTTATCTGAAGTGTAGTTACTGATTTCTATGGTCAATAGCCAAAATCACATTATTTCTCTGAATTTGAATCTAATTTGGACACCGCTGATTGTTATCACGGTGGTTGAGTTTGCATCATTATAACAGTGAGAATATTCCAGTTTTGTGGTTGTCTTAGATTAGATATGAGTGCAGAATTTTTCTTTTTTAATTAAGTGGAGACAGAGACTGCTTTTTTCTTTCAAAAGACTTTTTAAATCTAATTTTAAACATTCATTTGACAAAACTCCAAAAACTAGAACTAAAGAGTGTTACTGTCGGCATTCCAGATAACTCACCAAACAAATAACCACACTTCAAGCTGCTACTCATATGACAGCTCTTAAATGAGCTTCATTGAAAGCCAGGACTTTGCTCTTTTAAAGTACTTTTTCTGAGTAAAAAGAATAATACTGGCTCATTGTAGAAAATTTAGAAAGCAAAACCCAGAAAAAATAGAATCAGAAAAGAAAAGAAAAATCAGAGGGAAGAATAAAAATCACTTGCAATCTATTATTTATAGGTTATATTTTCCTCCTTTATAAATATGTATTTTTCTAATTGAGACTACTCGTTTCTTTAAAATTTGTATTCTGCTTTTTTTGTCCCCTTAACACCACCTTTGCAGTTAAAACTGTTCACAAATGTAATTTTTTAGAAGACTTATTTATTTATTTTTGGCTGCGCTGGGTCTTTGTTGCTACCTGCAGGCTTTCTCTAGTTGCAGCAAGTGGGGGCTGCTCTCTAGTACGGTGCACAGGCTTCTCATTGCAGTGGCTTCCCTTGTTGCAAAGCCTGTGCTCTAGACCCTCACGGGCTTAGTTGCTCTGTAGCATACGGGATTTTCCCGGACCAGAGATCAAATCCATGTCCTCTGCATTGTCAGTCAGATTCTTAACCACAAGACCACTAGGGAAGCCCCACAGATGTGATTTTAAGACATTACACTCCACCATATGCATAGAGAAGATTTCCTTCAGTATTCTCTTATTCTTACACTTTTAACTTTTTAAAGACCACTGAAGGGAGCATCTTTGTGCACAAACTTCACTGCCTTTTTAAGAATGGACTGGACAATGTCCTTGGTATACATTTCTGGGCATCACTAACAGAATGAGTAATTTCTTTGAATGTAGGCTTTTCTGCTTAGTGACAGAGAATGGGACTCTGGAGAAACAGTAGGCCTGAGGAGTCATAATGTTAAATACTTTGTGGAAAATTCACCTAAACTAGTTTGTAGTTTTTGGAGACTACTTTATGAGCATATAGCTGTATTCCTTTTGGAAGTTCTGAAAAACCTCTTCTGATCAAAACCTTCCTGAAACGTCATTACGTCTGTCACTTTGTTTTGGAGCAGGAAATAGGAGAGAGAGCCATTTCTAGGCTAAGATCCCAGAACATTGTTTGATTACCATTTTTAATAGCATGCTTTGCCTTTATTATCATTATTACTGCTATTACCACTGTCATCATCATCCTCTTCATCATCATTTCCAGTAGTACACTTCCTAACCCATCTGGGAATTCCTAGAAAGCAGACACAGGGCCTCAGTAATCCTTGGATCTTTCACAGGGCCGTACACCTAAGGGGACATAGTTAAGGGCTTTGAAACAGCATTCACCCTTATATGTTTTAGCTTAAATAAATTTCTGAGTTTTTCTCTTGAAAGCAAGTTTTGTTCCAAGAAACTAAATAGCAGACTGTTAGGCTCCCGGAAGGTGGTGAATAACATTTCCTGCATTCAGAATTTGTTCTGTTGCAGGCCAGCCTTGTGCCCCATTTTGACGCTCCCAGGAGCTCCTGATAGGCAGAATTTCTACTCATCCAGCAGACACCTCTTGTGCTTTTACCATATGCCACGGGTCCAGTTTGATTCCAGGGGTACAAAGATCTTTAAGACAAATATCTGTCTTCAAGAAGCTCAAGATCTAAAGCTGTAGTTAAATGAAGTGGGCTATATGTTAAAGGAGTGTTAAAATTATGATATTTTGATCAAACAGAATACTTGCCTAGAATCTCTACCTTTTAAAACGTTGTTGTTGTTGTTTAGTTGCTAAGTCATGTCTGACTCTTTGCGACCCCATGGACTGCAGCACGCCAGGTCTCCCTGTCCTTCACTATCTCCTGCAGTTTGCTCAGATTCACATCCATTGAGTCGGTGATGCTATCTAACCATCTCATCCTCTGTCGTCTCCTTCTCCTCCTGCCCTCAATCTTTCCCAGCATCAGGGTCTTTTCCAATGAGCCAGCTCTTCACATCAGGTAGCCAAAGGATTGGAGCTTCAGCTTAAGCATCAGCCCTTCACATGAATATTCAGGGTTGATTTCCTTTAGGATTGACTGGTTTGATGTCCTTGCAGTCAAAGAGACTCTCAAGAGTTTTCTCCAGCACCACAATTCAAATGCATCATTTCTTTGGTGCTCAGCCTTCTTTCGGAGAAGGCAATGGCAACCCACTCCAGTCCTCTTGCCTGGAAAATCCCATGGACGGAGGAGCCTTGTAGGCTGCAGACCATGGGGTCACTAAAAGTTAGACACGACTGAGCGACTTCACTTTCACTTTTCACTTTCATGCATTGGAGAAGGAAATGGCAACCCACTCCAGTGTTCTTGCCTGGAGAATCCCAGGGATCGGGGAGCCTGGTAGGCTGCCATCTATGGGGTCACAGAGAGTCGGACATGACTGAAGCAACTCAGCAGCAGCAGCAGCAGCCTTCTTTATGGTCCAACTCTCACATCCATACATGACTACTGGAAAAACCATTGCTTTGACTGTACAGAACTTTGTTGGCACAGTGATGTCTTTGCTTTTTAATACACTGTCTAGGTTTGTCATAGCTTTCCTTCCAAGGAACAAGTGTCTTTTAATTTCTTGGCTGCAGTCACCGTCCACACTGATTTTGAAGCCCAAGAAAATAATATCTGTCACTGCTTCCACTTTTAAAACATCGTGTAGAGTAAACTGGCCAACATAAGAACATACATGGTCTTTTGTGGTTCAAGGTTCATTAATTTGACACTCTTGGTGTAAAAGAAAAACACCTGGATCCTGACTTTTGCTATCATTTTAAGGTTTGTTTTGTTTTGTTTTTTTAGGGTTGCTGTACCAAATGCAAGTGGTATGAAAGCTCAACTTTTATGAACCTATATTTTTATATCAGTTATTATAAGAACTATATTTATTAAAGTGACTAGCCTAATAAAATAAAGTAAATTATAAACTAATGCCAGTTCATCACTTCTTAAATCAGTTAGACCATTAAAAGTGATAGGCAGACATTGGTGGTAGATGGAAAAATCATGTCAGTGGTGTTACATAGACCTGAAGTCAAACCCCAGCATTACCACTGGCTAGTTACAGCATGTTCTGTTTCCTTGCCTGAAAATGGAAAGTCTATCTTGTATCGTCCTCATAAAGATTAAATCAGTTTATGTATGAAGCATACGTAGGACAGAGCTGGGGATAGAAGGAATGTGCAATATCAGATAATTATTATCATTATTGTTTACAGCAATAATGTGAATAATTAAGGTCCCTAGGTTCTTCCAGGACTTATTTGCACAACAAAGCTTTTAGAACTCAAAGCATAGAACTCAACTTCTATGTAATTCACCAGTGTATTCTCAGAACCAAATCTAGTGATTAGCATATACAGCTAGATGTTCAATAAATATGGATTGAATGAATCAAAGAACCTCAAGAGGTCTAAGAGATGGAATAGGGAAGTGGAATTTTCTGGTTATATGGGGAAGATATTTCAGAGGCAAAGAACCTCACATTCCTCAGGGTTTACTCATCAGAGTTCTTTCCACTTGTCACAGAGTCTTACACGTTATGATGTTCAAATGTTCTGAAACTCCCCACAGTTGGTTCAGCAACGAAGGGGAAAAGAGGAAGAGATTTTTAAAGGTTTTTAAAGGTGTGCAAACACTTGTGGAACTTGCCCTCCCTCTGTGCCAAGGACTGTGTAGATGTTTTACTGTTACATACATATTATCTCACACATTTTCACAATAATTCAATGAAATAATATCTGTACTCTAGATGAAGAGATTAGTACTTACAGGGATTGATTAACTAACATAAATTCATAAATTTGTAAGTGATGGCCCTTAGACCCAAACAGATCTGTGCTCTTTCCACTTTACCATGTTGCTTTTCTCTTCTCTGTGTTACTTTTACATGAAGTACCGTCCCTGTGCTTCATCAGTTCATTCATTCTTTCAACAAATACCTGTTGAAGGCATCTATCATTTGCCCGTACTAAATGCACAGGGTAAACTAAAACAGCCATAATCCTTGCCCTAAGACTTCCCAGGTGGCACAGTGATAAAAGAATCTGCCTACCAATGCAGGAGATGCAGGTTTGATCCTTGGGTCAGGAAAGTCCCCCTGGAGAAGGAAATGGCAACTCACTCCAGTATTCTTGCCTGGAAAATTCCATGGACAGAGGAACCTGGCGGGCTGCAGTCCATGGGAGTCACAAAGAGTCGGACAGGACTGAGCACATGCACGCAAGCACGAAAGTCACAAAATAGCCTAAAATTACAAGAAGATTAAGTATCATGAAAGAAACATACTTGGTGCTGTAAGAAATGGTAACATGGAGATCTATTTTGAGCTGCTTGAAGTAATAGATTCCAGGGAAATCCACTGAGGTCTAGATTTCCAACTCACTCTCCTGGGATTGCTACTGAGGCATGTTTACTGTGGCTGTGTCTTAAGAAGGAAATGAGTGCTGCATTTCTCTTTGAGAAGAGAGAAATGGGCCTAGCTTCCATGTTTTAGCATCTCCCACTTTATCCATCACTCACAAGTCCCCCAATAATAAGGAAGACAAAGCTTTTGATACCAGCTCATCTCTAAGAGAACCACACTATCTGATGCATAATTCACTGGGACGGTTTCCAGATAACCTGCAAGCACCTGTGTGTCAAGTACTTCTCCCAAACCCTTGGTTGTGTTCATGTAGGCCTTTAAACACACCCAAATGCCTCTATAGTTCCGCTAAGTCAGAAGTGGTTTTCATTGATTCAACAAGTGTTTACTAAGTACTTACAAGGTACTCTGAGGATACAAGACATTATTCATACCCTCTCAGAACTCACACTCCAGTGGTGAAGATAGAGATAGTTGGTAGTCTGATAAGAACAGTTGTGAGAGAAGCAGAGTGTGCTCTGGGAAAACTTCCGGGATACACAGGACCCAGACCTCCCTAGGATGAGAGCTGGAGGTGGGATCACTTTGAGGACACCAAGGCTATGAATTAGGAAGACAGTGGGAAAGAGGAGTAAGGACTCTATTATTGACAGAAGGATCAGGAACCACAGTATAGTTACAATAATGGCAAGAAAATACTTTCAAATGAGTGTGTTTGACATTAAGTGTTAAAGTTTATGAAATCTTAAATAAGATGAGCATGGTGTAATGGAAAGAATTGTGGGTTTGTAATCAGGTTCTGTCACAAAATATTCCAAATTAGGTGAATCATTTTATCATGAAATATTGATAATGATACCTATAGGGCAGTATTATCATGATATTAAATTACAGGTATTACCACATAAGTATATATGATACCTAGACTTTAGAGGTAGTAGTAGTGATGGTTTCAATGATAAGATCAATAATACTACATGGGGTTAATTTATATTGACATTATCATATGTGTTTATTTTTCTAACACTCACAACCCATGCTGAAGAACTTTTGATGTTCTGACTACAAAGAAAACTTGGAAACAGTAGGTGACAGGCCCACAGTCACACAGCCAATAAGCGACAAGACCAGAAAGTATGACTTCAGAGCCATTTCAGAGCCATTGTTTTCCATAGGCTGCCCACAGTAGTCAATACACTGCTGTTATCATTATCATTATTTTAAGTTTCAAGTTCTTGAGAATATAACCAGAATTCTATTAAACATCTTGGCTCAGACAATGAAGAATCTGCCTGCAATTCAGGAGACGTTGGTTCAATCCCTGGGTCAGGAAGATCCCCTGGAGAAGGAAATGCCAACCCACTCTAGTATTCTTCCCCGCCCCGCTCCCCCCCCCCCCACCCCCCACACACACAGTATTCTCTCTCTGTCTCTGTCTCTGTCTCTCTTTTTTTTCTTCCTCTCCAGTATTCTTGCCTGGGAAATGTCATGAACAGAGGAGCCTGGCACGCTATAATCCATGGGGTTGCAGAGTCAGACACGACTGAGTGACTTAACACTTTAATAATCTATTATGCTTTCTTTCTTTTTTTTTTTTTTTTGAGCAAGAGCTTGCATTCCTATAATTTACTAACAGACCAGTTAGAATTAGATTCAGCTTAAAATGACAGAGAACCCCAAATAACAATAAGTTAAAAGAAGAGTTGATTTCTCAAGCATATAAGAAATCCAGTGGTTGGCAGTGCAAGGTTGATAGGGGAGCTTCACAAAGTTCTCAAGGGCTCAGTCTCCTTCTGCCCTTCACCTCTGCCATCCTTCATAGGTCTCTTCCATCTCTCCATCCGCCGTGGCTGCGAGCCTCACATGTGCTTTCTACTAGCCAGAAGGAGAAGGGGGAGATAAAGGGTGCATTCTTTCCTTTTAAGGATCCTTCCCTGAAGTCAGACCTGAAAATTGGCATATATACCATTGGCCAGAATTCAGTCACATTTAGCAAAACTCCTGCTATAAATTAGGAGTTTTATTATTAAGGAAGAAGGACATGGATTTTGACGGAAGCTGGAAGCTTCTGCCATGCTAGTAATAATAAAATTTTAGAATAAATATTTTAATTTAGATTATTAAAGTGTTTTTTATGTGTAATATTAAAAAATCAGCACACACACAAAAATACATTTAAAGTTCTAATCAACAAAATTTTTATTAAAGACATTGTCCCAGGGGTCATAAAATTTTGGTATTTTTGCCTGGGCTTTAATCCTAGCTTTTTGTCTTGGTCAAATCACTTTCTTTTGCTGGGCCTCAGTTCATATGTAAAGTAAGTAGGGTTAAACTAGGATATCTCTAAGACCTTTCCATCTCTACCTACTATTATCAAATGTAATAGGTAAATCTCAAGGTCTTACCAGAATATTAAAGTGTTACAGAGCAAAAATCTTGCAATGAGCCACTTTTCTCAGAAATAGATAGATACAGATTTATTACTGTATATTTATACTTCCAGGGCTTCCCTGCTGGCTCAGATGGCAGAGAATCTGCCTGCAGTGCAGGAGACCCAGGTTCAATCCCTGGGTCAGGAAAATCCCCTAGAGAAGGAAATGACAATCTACTCCAGTATTCTCACCAGGAGAATTCCATGGACAGTGGAGCCTAGCAGACTACAGTCCATGGGGGTCACAAAGAGTTGACATGACTGAACAACTAACACTTTCATGTTCATTTATACCTTGCCTTCACTCAGAAAAAATTAAAAATTTCTATTGTTCTTTATTTGTGCAAAAGCATATGTTGACAAAATAAAATAAGCAGAATAAACACCGAGAAAGAGATTAAGCTATCATTTTTTGTTGTTGTTTGCTGAGCTTAAAGTGAAAGTGAGAGTCACTCAGTCGTTTCCAACTCTCTGCAACCCCATGTACTATACACTCCATGGACTTTTCCATGCGAGAATACTGTAGTGGGTAGCCTTTCCCTTCTCCAGGGGATCTTCCTAACCCAGGGATTGAACCCAGGTCTCCCACCTAGCAGGTGGATTCTTTGCCAGCTGAGCCACAAGAGAAGCCCAAGAATACTGGAGTGGGTAGATTATCCCTTCTCCAGCAGATATTCCCAACCCAGGAATCGAACCAGGGTCTCCTGCATTGCAGGCGGATTCTTTATCAACTGAGCTAACGGAAGCCTTGCTGAGTTTATTTAGAGAAAATCCAAAGTTTCAAGTAGAGACAAAAATTAGTAAATATTAGGGGGCTGGATACAAGATAAATTACAAAAATAAATAGACTTTTCTTTTAGTCTATCAAAAAAGCTTTCAGAAATGAAAATTGGAAAAATATTCTATGTTCAATAACAACCAATACAAAGTATTTAGTATTAAAAATTTTAAGAAAGGCAAATGCTTTGTGGATGTTAACTATCTGAAACAAATCTGTTATCAGTAGATTTTTGAAGTTGCCTCTTCAGGCTTCAGAATTTCTTCTGTGAGAGTATGACAGTTAATCCAACTCAATAAACTTTAATTGATTAATCCGGCTTAGCAGATTTTAATTGAGTGCTTATTATGTGCCAAGCCCTGTAATGGAAATTTTCGAAGTGGGAAAAAAAAAAAAAAAGCCTAGACTCTTTCATGGAGCTTATAGTAAGGAAAATACAACAAACAAATGATTAAGAGCTGATCAGGCAGTGGATTTGGGGAAAGCAGAGATTATGCTCCTATGGGCATATATGAAGAAGAGAAGTCGCTCAGTTGTGTCCAACTCTTTGCGATCCCATGGACTGTAGCCCACCAGGCTTCTCAGTCCATGGGATTTTCCAGGCATGAATACTGGAGTGGTTTGCCATTTCCTTCTCCAGGGGATCTTCCTGACCCAGGGATCAAACCTGGGTCTTCCGCATTGTAGGCAGATGCTTTACCTTCCGAGCTACCAAGGCAAAGAGATTAACTTAATCTAAGGAATTTAGTGCAGAGACAAAGTAAGATTTATGCTGCGATCTAAAGTAAGAGTAGGGGCTTCAGTGATAAAGGGGCTCAGTGATAAAGAACCTGCCTACCAGTGCAGGAGATGCAGGTTCCATCCCTGGGTGGGGAAGATACTCTAGAGAAGGAAATAGCAACCCAGTCCAGGATTCTTGCCTGGAGAATCCCCCAGACAGAGGAGCCTGGCAGGCTACAGTCCATGGAGTTGCAAAGGTTCCAACCCGACTTAGCAACTAAACAACAACAGTGAAGTAAGAGTGGGAGTCAGCCAGGTGAAGGAGGCACAGAAAGAGTGCTCCCAACACAGATAATAGCAAGTGCAAAGAGCTGGATTTGAAAGTGAACCTGGTGGAAAACAGCAACTCCGAAAAGTGGCAAACAGCCAGATTTCATATTGTGATGAATCTTATGAGGACTGTTCAGAGTGGTTTTTGTTTTTGTCTTTTTTAACTGGGTGCTAAGAGGAATAGTGAAGGACAGGGAATCCTCGTGTGCTGCAGTCCATGGGGTTGCAAAGAGTCAGATAGGACTAGGCAATGGAACAACAACAACAAAGAAAATGGAAACTATGGAAGATTTTTGAAAGGAAGTGACTTGATCAGACTTGCATTTGCAAAAGATCCTTCTGGAGAATGAATTAGGGAGGAGCTAAATGTAAACAAACCTGTTCGGAGACAATTATAATCGTCCACGTGAGAAGTGATATTGGCTTGGGCTGAAATAGTGCAGTGCAGATTCAGAGACTTGTACAAACTTGGGAAATATTTAGGAAGTAGATCACATAGTAGCATGACTGTATTTGTGAAGAGATAGAGGAAGATATTGTGTTCATGGAAGATTGGGTTGATGGTATAATTCATCAGATAGAGAATGAATGTTGAATATCTGTTCTTTTTTGTAACTTAACTATACAGCCCAGAAGTTAATAGAGAAATTGGCACTCCTTTTATGTTGTTCTAAAAAGGTATTTGTTGTTGTCTAGTCACTAAGTCGTATCTGACTCCTTGCAACCCGATGGACTGTAGCCTGCCAAACTCCTCTCTCCATGGGATTTTTCAGGCAAGGATACAGGAGTGGGTTGCTGTTTCCTTCTCCAGGGGATCTTCCAGACTCGGGGATTGAACCCACGTCTCCTGCTTGGCAGGCAGATTCTTTACCACTGTGTCACCTGGGAAGCCCCAAAGATGGTTTTTGCTAAATTGTGTTCAACTCTTTACGACCCAGTGGACTGTAGCCTGCCAGGCTCCTCTATCCATGGGATTCCCAGGCAGGAATGCTGGAGTGGGTTGCCATTACTCATCAGAATAAAAAATGTAACTCACACCAAACCCTCTAATCCAGCCAGCAGGTTCTTCAGTACCCCACCCTTCAGAATTAATATTCTATTCTATTGAGGATAAATTCAAACTTATTGAGGTTTTCATCAGGTCTACAGTTTGTCAAGCATTCCTAATTTTTTTCAGCACTACTTTACACTCCTAGGACTTCTTTGTAATGCTAGCTCTTTTTTAAGTCTCAAAGTTAATCTTTGTGATTTCATTATTAGTCAATTGAAAGAATACAGAGTGATAAATAGCTACTATAAAATTCAGTAGTGCTTAAAATTCATGTATTATTAATAGCAGTAGCATTGACATATATTTGAAAATAATGCAATGGTATATGAAAGACACACTATGTCATTTCCAAGGCTTAGTTTTCACATGTGTTCACAGATCCCTTAGTGAATTTAGTGATTTGGTGGATTTCTTCACTTCCACAATTCACCCAGAAGTCCACAGACCAAAATGTATCTTTCGATGATTAAAAAAAGTTTTTGTTTTACATAAAAGAATGCTGCTGTTAACAGGAAAGAATCAATTTTTGCTCCCTCATGGTGGCATTCAGACCGGGCCATGAGGTTACATAAGCAGGTATTCTCTCAGCTGCGGCATAAATTTAGAACCTAGAAGCTCTCTCCAGTCAGGGCATACATTGCATTAAAGCAGTGTTATCTGCCTCTGAACATTGAATTTATACAAAGAATACTTATTTTAAGAATGAGCGTCAGAACTAGACCTAAGGAGCCATCAGGAACCAGCAGAACTCTGAGGACTTGCTGTTGTCTCCTTTCTTGGTCTTGTGGAATCCAAGATGTTCTTCTCTCTATACATAGCATCTCAGCTTCTCTCTCTGCAGTTTAACTTTGTAATCACTATTGACGAAGGATCCAGTACCATCTGCTTTCCATTCCAAATCCCTGAAAGTGTAAGTCTGATGACTTTTATCTCTATTTGCACAGCCCTTCCCACCATCCAACGTCATTGACTGACCTGTGCTGTGCCAACTTTATTAGATTTTTAGGTCATCTCTGCCTAAAAACACCTTAACAATACTTCCCTGAATATGAAATCAGATAAGACCATCTCAGCTAAAGAAGAGATGGGACATAATAGTAACATATCCAGTATATCTAGTGAGGAATAACCAGGAAGGGGACGATGCAGAGGGATGGGAACTATTTCATGACAAAAATAATTCAGGCACTTCCCATGCATCCGTAACAGAACACATTATCTTCAGAACAAAACCAGAGGGTTTATAAAAGTTCTGTATTTAACTGAAGAGGACAGTGGAGCTTTGAGGGAATGAACAATATGCTTGGTCATCCAGCAGACCCAGGCCTTTTTTACTCCAGAACTTGAACTTTTTGCAGACCCTTTCTAACCTGGAGTGTTTAGCTGTCCCTGGCATTAGTCAGTATTATATGTTTAATTTTGGGGAGGACACTTGTTAATCAGTCAACTTGGTTAAATTTAGGTCAGTCAAGACAACTCTAAAGACATTAAGCAAATATATAATTGCTAGACATTTGAGAATTGCCTGTGTGCTATCTAAATGTGTAAGTCCTTTAAGAGTAATGTTCGGTTTCATTATAAAGATAATATTTGACAATGATAAGAATCTGAAAAATTATAAAATGGAAAGAAATTTAAATCATCATCTTAATATTCAAAGTTAATTATTGTGATTATTTGACATTTTCTTTCTGATCTTTTTTCTATATGCTTACTTTTTTACATAGTTGTGATATAAATAAAACTTACCTTCTTCTAAGTATTCCTTTTTAAAACAAATTCTTCTAATGATAGCACGTATTTTTCTAGAGTCATGCTCTTCTCTGTTTTCTTTTATCTAATCTTCTTCCATACTTCAGAAGTGATTTCAGTTAGGTGTAGGAAATGTATCAAATACAGTGAAATAAAACAGTAAAAAAAACATTAATTAGAAAAGAGAGGTTTCAAAAAAGGAAAACAAGGAAGTTTTTCTGTATGGCCTGGCAAGCTCCTCTCTACCTTCCTTGAGTCCTCTGACCTAAAATATGCTTCTAGAGCCTATAAGCTGAAAGAAACTGTGCCTAGATAGTTGGCCAAAGATTATGTTCCATTTTGGCAATGAAACACATATTTATCATTAAGTGGACTTTATTATACCATTCCATGAGACTATTCAGAGTGACCTTTACAAAATTATCCCAATACTCATGCTTACAGTACTGGAAAAACAACAACAGTACCTACAAGCAATTACATTCTCATTTAATGTGTTTAGTACAATGGCAGGAAACCAGATGGACCCAAAGCGTTGCTGTCATTCCAACTTTATTGATTCAGCACCTCAAAAGGTCAGAATCTCTCGGAATGTCTTGCCAATGTTTCATTAAACTGTTGTATCTAATATCTCCATTCACAGATGAAAGTTGCGCTAGTAGTAAAGAACCCTCCTGCCAATGAAGGAGGCATAAGAGACCTGGGTTCAGTCCCTGAGTCAGGAAGATCGTCTGGAGGACAGCATGGTAACCCACTCCAGTATTCTTGCCCGAAGAACCCCCTGGACAGAGGAATCTGTGGGCTACAGTCCATAGGCAAAGAGTCGGACACGGCTGAAACAACTTAGCACAAATGCACCGATGAGAATTGAAATTTTATAAAATCATTTTAAAAGCACTCACTGAATGCCCATGTGATAAGGGTATTTGATGAACAAAATTGGGTCTCCATCTTCAAAGCATTCCAAGAGTCTAGTCAAGTCAGGCAAGGAAACAAGTAATTGTAATGCACAAAAACTACCTAGAAAGTGTTAACTGTAGATGCAATTGTAGCACCAAAAAAACAGTCATGAGACTGGAAATTAACTTGATTTCCATTTTGCTTTGTGCTACCAATTTGCATACCACAAAAATGAAACCACTTGAGAATTACCAATGGAGAATAAGAGAAATGTCTTTTTTCCCTAGACTTAAAATGGACATGCTTTAAAGTATTCAGGAAAATTCTTAGAGTCTGGCACAATTTTCTCCTCAGTTTTCTGCCACATGTTTTCTTTGAAATGAACGTGATTACTCTGTATAAGAGCTGAAAGAAAACATCGTCATTCAAAATCATAATGGCACCCAAGCCATTTGATTAGTTAATCTTCCGCAATGGAGTGTACCTAGGAAAAAGTCAGTTGGGATTTGACAGAAATCTGAATTACAGAATAAAGGAAAATAAATTACATTTTTGTTGTGAAAAATTTCAAACATCCAGAAAAATTTAGCAAATAGTATGACAAATATCCATTGGCCTACTACCTAGAATTCAGAAACGCTATTTGCCATCTCGTTTTGAAATTATCATCGTTTTCCTTCTCAATCCCACTCACCTCCATTCTTCCTCAGAAAAATCATTCTGTTATTTGCTATGCATTTTCTTCTTGAATACCTTATTCTTTGGACCAATTATGTATATCTCTATAGTATCAGTTTGGCTCTTTGATGTTTAAGTAGATGACATCATAATGCATGTGTCATTCTCCAACTCCTCTCAAAAAATATTTTTAGATCACCATTTTTATTCATATAATATCTTTGTTCTTCTTGACTACTCTGTAGTGTTTCATCATGTGACTATACTTCAAATTAATTACTCATTTGTTATTTCCCTGGTAGCTCAGTGGTAAAGAATCTCCTGGCAATGCAGGAGATGTGTGTTCAATCCCTGGGTCAGGAAGATCCCCTGGAGAAGGAAATGGTTACCCTCTCCAGTATTCTTGCCTGGAGAATCACCATGGGCAGAGGAGCCTAGCGGGCTACAGTCCATGAGGTCACAAAGAATCAGACACGACTTAGAAACTAAACAGCAACAAATCTGATGAACATTTAAGTTATTGTCACTTTTTTTTTTTACTTTGGTATTACAAATTTGTAGTGTACATCTTTTTCACATGTCCCCTTGTGTATTTGTGTGAGTTTCTCTAAGGTTTGTATTTTCAAATGGAATTGGTACATGCATGATAAGTTGCTTCAGTTGTGTCTGACTCTTTGCAACCCCCTGGACTGTAGCCCCAAAATCTCCTCTGTCCATAGGATTCTACAGGCAAGGATACTGGAGTGTCTGTCCTCCTCTAGGGTGTCTTTCCATGCCCTCCTCCAGGGTATCTTCCTGACCCAGGGATTGAACCCATGTCTCTTATGTCTCCTTCATTGACAGATGGATTCTTTACCACTAGCGCCATATGAAAGTGAAAGTGAAAGTAGCTCAGTTGTGACAGACTCTTTGAGACCCCATGGACTATACAGTCCATGAAATTCTCTAAGCCAGAAAACGAGAGTGGGAAGCTGTCCCTTTCTCCAGGGGATCTTCCCAACCCAGGGATCGAACCCAGGTCTCCCACATTGCAGGTGGATTCTTTACTGGCTGAGCCACGAGGGAAGCCCAAGAATACAAGAGTGGGTAGCCTGTCCCTTCTCCAGCGGATCTTCCCAACCCAGGAATCGAACCTGGGTCTCCTGCGTTGCAGGCGAATTCTTTACCAACTGAGCTGTGAGGGAAGCCCAGTGCCATATATAATAGCTATTAGCATTTTGTCTGGCATATTTTCAGTTTCTAATAGTTTTCTTTCATTTAATTTTATATGAAAGTGTTTATTTTAAATGGTAATGATGTGTTAAAAGATGTACGTGATATGGTTCTTATTTCCTTTTTGCACCAAATGGCTAGCAAGTGATGATGATAGCATCCCTTACAAAATTATATTTTCTTTTCCCCTTGCTCTGAAAAGCTTCCTTGATCATACATTAAGTAATTATGTATAGCCAGATCTATTTCTAGACTCCCCGCTCTGTTATGCTGATTTATAAGTCTATTTTTGCACCAGTAAATCCTTCACTTATATGAGGAGAGCTCAAATTTCCTCTCTAGAGCCTTTGCTTCTCCAGCCTAAACATTCCCAGTTCCTTCAATTGCTGCCCTTGTATTTAGCAACCAACCCCTCCCCCAACCCCATGAGGGCCAAAGCCCAGCAACTGGCAGGTAACTGACTAGGACTACCAGTACCTTTAAGTTGACTTATTTAGGTAAAGAAGTGCGTAGGTCAGGGCAGCACCCAGGCAAGAAAGGAGAATAATGAACACTTACATTAAAATAACAGTTTTTGCCCTGGCAAGCACTCTCTTCTTTCTCATCTCCTTTAATAAGCAGAATAGCTAACAGAGGGTAAGAGCCTTCTAGGGTTCAAATTCCACTGTTTTCTTGTAGTGTGACCTTGGACAAGTTTGTTAAATTCTCTGAGCCTTATTTTCCTTGACTCTAAAATGAAGATATACATGGCATCTACTTTAAATTATTGTAAGATGAAGTGCCTAGTCCATGAATGAACACATGGTAAGTACTTGCTAATATAAGCCCGGATTGTTACTGCTAAAATATCAGTGAAATAGATTTATTATTTCATTTAGTTTTCATTGTTGCTGTTTTTGTTTAGTTGCTAAGTCATGTCTGAGTGTTTGCGACCCCATGGACTGTAGCCCACCAGGCTCCTCTGTCCATGGAATTTTCCAGGCAAGAATACTGGAGTGGGTGACCATTTCCTTCTCCAAAGGATCTTTGACCCAGGGATCGAACCCATGTCTCCTGCATCAGCAAGGCAGATTCTTTACCACTGAGCCATTTAGCATTTTGAGATAATTATTAAGGTACATTTAATTTAAAGTTGGATGAATGGGATAAGAAAGATTAAATAACTTTCCTAAAGGCACCAACTAATAGAAGTGCTGGAGGTGGAGATCTCACCTGATGTGTCTAACTCCAAGGTCTGGGTTGTTTCTCATAGATGACACTACCGCACGGCATGATGTAAGATACTAAGAACTGGTTCTTTGGGTTCGGCGACAGTTACATAAGTGAAGCTGCAAATTCTTAGGTAAATATAAGGTTCAAATATATGATTATCTTGAGATTTCCTTTTGGTTTCAACATGAAAAGCCATTAGATTAACAGGAAGCAGAGATACAGTTTGATCTTAATCTACAAATTAGCTGATGTGGAAACCTAGTCTTTTCCAACTAAGTATTACTCCACCTGCAGCTCCAAGCAGCAGTGACATAGGTCCAGAAGCATTTGTCATCCCCACAGGGTGCCAGGGAAAGCAGCATTTCCACTCCTTCAGCACATGTTACCTGTACTCTCAGAAGGCCCAGAGCCGGGAGGGAGGCGGGGAGAAGGGGCCACGCTAGCAGCCTGTGCACGCAACTGCCAAGTCAAACAGCACCGGAAGGTCTAATTTTAGCCCTCCCAGCCTTGGCATTGTCCCTTTTAGCCAAGATATTTTTCCTGCACCATAAAAAAGTGCTTTGTTCCAGCCTTGCCGGGTGCTTCACAAAGGCCCAGCAAGGACGGGGTGAGCATAATTCAGAGCTGGAAATACATCAGAGATAGGAACCTCAATGGGAGGATCAGCTCTCCGCTGGCAATTCTGGGTTAATATGCTTTTCCATTCCCCTTCCAAAGCCCCGTGGCGGGCCGTGTGGTTGCCTCCTCTTCTCTAGCTGTCTATGGAGCTTCTGCTGGCTGCTCATCCCCAGGTGTCTTTGCTCCTTCTCGCTGGGACTTGCAAGTCACTCTCTCTCTCTCTTCATTCTTGCCTAATAAAGCCCACTCCTTTCTTTCCGCATGTCTGGGTCTTATTTTCTCTCCTGAGGTGTCCTGGAAAGTGCCTACATTGAGAGCTAGAAACACGTGCCCATTTCACAAACTGCCTCTGTGGTTTGTCCCAGTGAATTAGGTGAATTCTTTCATAGAACTTTTGGAGATGAGAAAACAGAAGTTCAAAGAGGAAGCCAACTTTTGCCAACATCACATGGGAAAACATAGGCAGAGTTGGGACTGAAAACCCAGCTCTCGTGTTTTAAGAAAAGGCATGGTCACATTAACCTCTCAAAGCACAGAAAATCCATACAGGTCTTTGGGGAGGCCCTGGGAAACTTTTCCTGAGGATGTCAATGGGTTTCATGGCCAAAAGTTCCAGATTGAGAACCCTAGATGGTGGTCTTTTATTGTTGTTGTTTAGTTGCTTAGTCTTTCTGACTCTTTTGTGACTCCTTAAACTGTAGCCCTCCAGGCTGTCTCCCCTGTCCATGGAATTTTCCAGACAAGAATACTAGAGTGGGTTGCTGTTTCCTTCTCTAGGGGAGCTTCTGACCCAGGGATCGAATCCACGCCTCGTGAATTTGCAGGTGGGTTCTTTACCCCTGAGCCACCAGGGAAGCCCCATGGTGGTCTTCACCTTCAGGCAAATCATCATTTCCTTATTTCCTAGGAAGATGGCAGGGAAGCTTCATCCCAGATACATCCAGAGATACCACTATTTCCAAAACCTTTGTAAGAGAGGAAAAATAATTCTCTTTCTGCCCTATGGGTCCTTGGTTAAGATGGATTAACTGGAGAAAAACAGAAGTTTAATAACATGTATAACTCCTTATACAAGCAAAATGTCCAAAAAAATGAGGAACTCTCTGAAATGATCCAAACCATCCCCATCTCCAGCTAAGGATAAAGATGTTGGTGGGAAGGAAAGCCAGATGTGGGACGCCATGGTAGGGGGCAAATCTCAGTAAACAGGGTATGGTGATGCAGATTTAAGTCAGTTGCCTTCTCCACTGATAAGAGTTCCTGGAGATTTAGTCATTGTCCTCTTCTGCTTAGAGAGGGAGACACCTTACAAATGGAGATTTCCCTCATAAATGTAAATGTCTCTTTCAGAAGGGTAACTTCTACTCGGTTTTCAGAGATTCTCCTATGGCTGGTGTTTATTAAAAGTAATCAGCCTAAAATAATCCTTATGCCAGAGAGGCATGTTGTGAGGTGACAAATTCTATTCCCCTTCACCTCAGAGACTCTGACACACAGGGTTCCCCTCCCAACACCGTGTCTCCTCATCACTGCCTCTCCAGGGTGAATGTGGGTGAGGAGGTTCTTCTGAGCTTCTCTTCCATGTTCATAACTTCACCCAGAGTTAACCATGGCTTCAGAGTGAAAGGTCTGTTGTCTCACCTCACCTGGGCTTCCTCAAGGGGGAAGTGATTATCATGTTCTCCTTGACATCCAGTTCAGATTGAACCCTGAAATATTGCTGTGAATTAATTGTTTGAAAAAAAAGAAAAGTGGCTTTAACTGAAACCACCATAAAAGTTTTCTTTCCACAGTTCCTGAGACGGATTGTTTTGTTAACAAAAGACATTTCATTTGTTAGTTGAAATTATTTATGTTCTTTTTCTCTGATTATAAATGTTATATGTACACATTATAAAAATTCAAGATTGATTCTGAGGAGTGAAATATTACCATTATACTGCCAGCAGTAATAATAACCACTGTTAAGACTTCATCATAAATTATGTACTGCCCCAACTTTCAGTGCACAATAACTTGAGCTTGAACACATACAGAGTAAAAGCAAGACAATACTACATACACTCTTTTATGACTTGTCTTTTCTACTTAACAGTTTATTGCAATGTCTTCTCTCCTTTTATTTTCTTTTTTAGGATCTCAAGAGCACACTTATCATAATCATATTCCTCTGTTCATGGCATGCAATCACTGTCTATATTATAAATCCCTCTTGTGTTTTATTACATATTTTTATCTTCTGCAGTCACTTCTGTTCTCCTCTTCCTTTCTATTTTATTTAGTACATTTCTCAGTGAGTTTTTATCCTTGCATATATACAGTTGTTTTGTATATTTTTGTGTTATAATTTAAATAAATGACGTTGATCCAATACTAATTCATCCCAATCAACATAGATCTTCATTACCACTTGTAATGGCTTTGTCATTTTCATTGTGTAGTTCTACCAAAATCTATTTAACCAGTTGGGTTTTTTTTTTTTTTTTTTTTGATGGATAGTTGGGTTATTTTTTTTAAAGGTTTTTCTAAAGTTGTTTTAAACAATGACCGGGTAAACATTCTTTTGTATATGTCTCTGCAGAATTGTGATTATTTCCTTGCAATAGTTTTGTGGGACCACTTTGTGAAAAATCCTTCATTCAGTTTTTTCATTTCATCTCCTAAGGTAGTTTTGTTACTGATTCCCAGAAGTTCCCCACCCCCCATCCTCTTCCTCTCTCTCTCTCTCTGTCTCTTTCTCCCAAAACTTTGCTGGTCTCTCTCTAATGGCATTAAGCAGTCATCTTTGATCTGTTTCTTGCTTATCATTCAGCTGATAAGCTCTAGCTCTTTGTCGACAGAGATCACATCATAGTTAATTGATTCGACAACATTTCCTGGGCACCTGTTCAGAGCTAGGCTCTGAACTGGATGCCAAGGGGAACAAGACAGTCCACTTTCCCCTTGAGGAAGCCCAGGTCTGGTGAGACAGCAGACCTGCCTTATGGTGACCACGTCATGGCAGGTGGTGTGGTAACAGCAGTGTGTACGAGAGTCAAGGTGAGAAAGAGGAAAGCAGACAACACAGTCACTGACGAAGATCCCCATCTGTGTCTGGAGTAAACATTGGAATTTACTGGCAGACCAGAGTGGACCTGATGGGACTGCCCTAAAGCAAAAGAAACAGCTAGTGAGCAACCAGAGACGTTCAAGATGGGAAAGAAACTTGGAGCACAGGGTGGAGGGGTGGACAGAAAGGTTCCTGGGTGGGGGCCAGAGTAGGTCCAGGTGAGGATCGATTCAGAGTAAGGCCAATGGGAGGCCACTGTGGGGTGAGGCAGGGCAGTGATGTGATTGGATTTCATGTTCTAGAGAAAAGGTCATTCTGGCTGTAGTGTGGAAGATGGGTTTCAGGAGGGCAACACAGATGGATTTCAGTAGAGGCTGTTGTAATAATCAAAGAGAGAAATGATCCTGTCCTGAACTAAAGTAGACACAGCAGAGAGAAGCAGATGGAGTTTAAGAGGCAGTTAGGAAGTAGCGTCTACCCACTATTTAACTAGATAATGGGCTAGATATAGGATTACGAAGAAGAGGACAGAGTCCTGGGTAACTCTCAGGCTACATAAGAGACCCTGGGCAGGTGGTGAGGCCATTTACCCAGTGAGAAGCACGGGAAGATATGTTAAGTTTGATGTGGTTGTAGGACAAAGGTAGAAATGTCCAGCAGGTAGAGGGTATGTTCTCTAATGTTCAGGAAAGGTTCACCATAGAACAAGATTTGAGAATCAGTTCCAGTTCTGGTTCAGTCGCTCAGTCATGTCCAACTCTTTGCGACACCATGAACCACAGAAAGCCAGGCCTCCCTGTCCATCACCAGCTGCTGGAGTCTACTCAAACCCATGTCCATTGAGTCAGTGATGCCATCCAACCATCTCATCCTCTGTCATCCCCTTCTCCTCCTGCCCTCAATCTTTCCCAGCATCAGGGTCTTTTCAAATGAGTCAGCTCTTTGCATCAGCTGGCCAAAGGATTGGAGTTTCAGCTTCAACATCAGTCCTTCCAGTGAACATCCAGGACTGATCTCCTTTAGGATGGACTGGTTGGATCTCCTTGCAGTCCAAGGGACTCTCAAGAGTCTTCTCCAACACCACAGTTCAAAAGCATCAATTCTTTAGCGCTCAGCTTTCTTTTTAGTCCAACTCTCACATCCATACATGACTACTGGAAAAACCATAGCCTTGACTAGATGGACCTTTGTGGACAAAGTAATGTCTCTGCTTTTTAATATCCTGTCTAGGTTGGTCATAACTTCCCTTCCAAGGAGTAAGCGTCTTTTAATTTCATGGCTACAGTCACCATATGCAGTGATTTTAGAGCCCCAAAAAATAAAGTCAGCCACTGTTTCCACTGTTTCCCCATCTATTTGCCATGAAGTGATGGGACTGCATGCCATGATCTTTGTTTTCTGAATGATAAGCTTTAAGCCAACTTTTTCACTCTCCTCTTTCACTTTCATCAAGAGGCTCTTTAGTTCTTCACTTTCTGCCATAAGGGTGGTGTCATCTGCATATCTGAGGTTATTAATATTTCTCCCAGCAATCTTCTAGCTTGTGCTTCCTCCAGCCCAATGTTTCTCATGATGTACTCTGCATATAAGTTAAATAAGCAGGGTGACAATATACAGCCTTGACATACTCCTTTTCCTGTTTGGAACCAGTCTGTTGTTCCATGTCCAGTTCTAACTGTTGCTTCCTGACCTGCATACAGGTTTCTCAAGAGGCAGGTCAGGTGGTCTGGTATTCCCATCTCCTTCAGAATTTTCCACAGTTTATTGTGATCCACACAGTCAAAGGCTTTGGCATAGTCAATAAAACAGAAATAGATGTTTTTCTGAAACTCTCTTGCTTTTTCGTTGATCCAGTGGACGTTGGCAATTTGATCTCTGGTTCCTCTGCCTTTTCTAAAACCAGCTTGAACATGTTTACCTTTCTAATATATGCTAATATTGAATAAAGCTTTGTTAAATAAATGAACAAATTAAATTTTAGTATCATATATCCTTCAAATGTGAAATAGGAAATGGCAGCCAGTATTCTTGCCTGGAAAATTCCATGGACAGAGGAGCCTGGAGGGCTACAGTCTATGGGGTCGCAAATAGTCAACCATGACTGAGCACATCCTTCAAATGGACTTCCAGGTGGCACTAGTGACAAAGAGCCCACCTGCCAATGTAGGAAAAATAAGAGATGTGGATTTGATCCTTGGGTCAGAAAGATCCCCTAGAGAAGGGCATGGCAACCCATTTCAGTATTCTTGCCTGCAGGATCCCATAGACAGAGGAGCCTGGTGGGCTATAGTCCATGGGGTCACAAAGAGTTGGACATGACCAAATCATGACCAAAACATGAGCTAGCACCCATGCATGCATTCTTCAAATAGAGCATTTTACTTCTATCAAGTCACGTTTATTTGAGAATTTCCAAGTTCTCTGTACTTAAGGCCCACCAACATGAGTTAAAGTAATTTTCAAAATATTGTAGAGATAACAGTTCAGGAACATGGTAAGAGCAAATGCTTCTCAGAGGGGATAGGCCACCAGCTGAAGAGTCAGAAAACTTGCACATCTCTGCCACGAGTGGTAGACAGTTGGATGTATCCCTCGCCCCTTGGGGTATCTCCTTACTCTTCAGGCAAGGAGGGGCTCGAACCACTGATGCTCCAGTCAGCTCCTAGCCCTGTGCCTAAGGATGTGCAGGTGACATCAGTGCCCCTGATCTGTACTTCTCTCTCACAGCTCCCTGCCACTCGGAGATAAGGGCCATGGTTCTTCCCCACTGGGACTTGGCAGCACAACCTGGAACACAATCTGTTGGACAGAAGGGGGTGATTATTAATGAAAGCATTTCCTCTGTGACCTCACAGGACTAAGCGGGGCTCTGACACTGCCAGAGGCAGCCCATTTCCTTTCACAGAAATCGCTGCTCAGAAACACATAGCATGGTCAGAGGCAAGACCCAGGGGGAAGTGAAAAATAAGACTCAGAAAAGTGGGTGGTGGCTTGAATGACTCCCAGATGAAAGGTTACCATATATTAATCAGCTCACATTCTGTTCACTGGGTGAGCAAGGAATTGGATGGAAGCTTCACTCAACAGTTGAGGCTTCGTCAGGACTGTGGAATCCTCAGATGACTTTCCTCTGTCAGGTTGGGTATGAAGCACTTTTACTAACAGGAAAGAAGCAGAGAAAATAGGACCACAGTAAAATTCTCTGTGTGTGACTATGTGAGTACTTCTCTTTGGTGGCACTTATGGTCAAGAACCCACCTGCCAATTTAAGAGACTTAAAAAGATGTGGGTTTAATCCCTGGGTCGGGAAGACCCTCTAGAGAAGGAGGTGGCAACTCACTCCAGTATACTTACCTGGGAAATCCCATGGACAGGGGAGCCTTGTGGGCTACAGTCCATAGGGTCGCAAAGAGTCAGACATGACTGAAGAAACTTAGCACACATGCATGCATGCATGCATGCAAGTACTTCTGTTTACACACATCAGGCCTGGTGTAGGTGTCAAGGTTAGAATGACACCTTGGTGTCTAGACCTGAAACCTGAAATGTTGGCCTCTGCCTCTTCTGGAATAGCCCAGTTTTCTGGGTCCTATGCTGAGGGTAATAATAGCTACTGTTTGTTGAACACCTGGTATGTGGAAGGCACTGTTGGAAGGAATTCAGTGTGTTAGCTCATTAATTCTCATAACAGCTCAGTGAACCAATGTCATCATTTCCATTTGACAAATGAGGAAACCGAGGCTCCAGTGGGCAAGTAACTTGTCAAAAGTCACACACCTTGTGTGCAGCAGGAGCTTCATTTGTTCCCACTTCTGATTCCAGCACATGTTCCCGCTCCCCACCACTAAACTTAGTCCAAGTGCAAAATGAAAGAGGCATGTGGCATCATGGAAAGAGTAGGGAACCCACAAAATGAGGTTGAAGGGAAACTGGGTCTGAGTAGAAATTTTCCCAAGGTCGTAGCCCAGCACCTGGTCACGGAGTGTGGCTTCTGTCTGCGTGGCATTTCCAGGTGTTCAGGAAGTGTCCTCTGTGTGGAGACACGAGGGGGAAGATGGCAGTTGAATCTAACCCTTAAGGGCTTGTAAGGCCACTTGATTCCTCGCGGATCAGAGTCCCTGAGCGCCTGGCCACCTAGTTACCAGATGGGTTCAGTGTGGAACCACCAATCAGATCCAAGGGCTAATGTCCATTGGCAGCTCCTGTCCTGGGGTCAGGGCGGGCTGTCCCATCCAGCTGGTTCTCCAGGGCCCCTGCGGCTCTCAGACCCTAAGTTCTACAAGGACAACTCAGGTGGTACCTTGACTGGGGGCAGCAGACACGGGCCTGGGGAGGAGGCCACTCTCCACACCTTGGTCATGGGACGGCTCTTCCCAATCCTTCAGGGCCTAGAACCCTTGGCCCATCTCAGCACCCGAGGATCGCAGGCCTGGATATTGCAGCAGCCTCAAATCTTATTGCCGAGCTCGGTAGCCAGGGTGCTGCTAGAGCCTGTTACTAACTTGTTGTAGTCCCCGGAATCAGACGGTAGATCTCCCCGGAATCAGACGGTAGATCCCTGGGGCCCTCTTGTGCTTTCACCTTCATGTGCGCATTTATTATTCTTTCTGGAATAGAACTCTTGTCACTTGCCCTAACAGTGCCAGTGCCACTGCCATCAAAATGTTTTTCCTCATTTATGACAAATCAAATAAGTACTCTTGCCTTATCTTGAGTCCTCAAGGATGTAATCTCTGCCCCCTGCCTGTTTCATGCTTGTGGGCTAGGACTTCCACTGTCATCGCAGGAGGTTCCCAGTTAGAGGTCTGGTCAGCAGAGAATGCCCCGAGAAAGCCTGTCTCTCCCTTTCTGAAGCTGCTCTGGTCCCCAGAGGTGGCGTGAAATGCCAGCCTATGATCAGCACTCTCCTTACTCCCGGGAAATGCTGCTGGGGACTTGTAAGTATGTGGCTTTCAGGAGGTGAAGATGAGAAGAACAGAAAAAGCCAGAAGGACACATGTTTGCCTTTGTTAGAAAAGAAAACCCCACACAGTGAACTGGGAAACTTTGAGGCCTAGTCTTCAGGGTTGTTTTAACAGTCTCTGGAAACTAGCAACCTAATGTCATTTGTTTATGGGATCCAAGACGGGTGGTGATGGGGATTGTTTCAACATCCTGGCACGGAGAAAAACATGTCTCCTGGCTGACGGACTGTGCGTGTTTGGCATGAGGACAGCGTGCTGCGGGGCTGGGAGGGTGGGGGAGTCCAGTTAGGTTGGGAGAATCGGGGTTCTCATCCTGGCTGTGCCATCAGTTGTCCTTGTGATCCTGGAGGAACTTTAAATGAACCAACCTACAACCAGGGAGCTTAAAACAGAACAACCCAGAGGCAAGTCTTTACAAGCTTTGATCTTCCCTGGTTGTGTGATTTTTAAAATCTTAATGCTAGTCCCTGGATCTTGAAACCACATCAAGGATGCCAGATGGAAGGCATGAGGGATTAGAGACAGTCTGTGCTTCCGTGGGCATTTTCTACCTTGATTTTCGTTCATGTTTTTCATCAGTGATTCCCAAATTGACTGAGAATCATATTTACCTGAGTTGCTTGTTCAAAGTACAAGCTTCCTTCTAAGTGAGGGTCTCTTGAAGCTGTATTTGTAACAAAATAATCAAAGATGATTCTTGTACGCAGGCAACTTAGGGACACATTGCTTAAGAATTTTCACCTGGAGACCAGTCATAGGTAAAATTGCCTGATGGGAATTTATCTCTCTGTCCCTTGTGCTCCCTGGCTTTCAGCTGTGACCATTCATCTCAGCAAGCCCCACATTCCAAGAGGTGTCTATTTCATCCAGTTCTGAGCCCCTCAAGGCTGGAAGCATGTCTTCTTTTTTACATTCCACTGTGCCCAGCACAGGGCCTTCTTCACATACGATGCCTATAATGTCCACTGAACTGAGTTGCCCAGAGAGTTTCTATCTGCCTCAGTTAACCAGACCATCAGTCATTATTGGTACAAATCCATGCCTTTAGGAACAAGGAGAGGAGAATTTGTAGAGACATGCCACAGAGAAGACAGCTTGGAAACTGAGCCTTGTGGAAGGAGTAAGATTTGGGCAGGCTATAAGAACAAGAAAGGGGAATCCAGGTAGAAGGTTAAGCGTGAGCAAAGCCAGGCTCCTCCAATTATTTCCATGTTCAGGTAAGGATCCCACGGCCCGGAAAGAAAACTGGATGTAGCCTTTGGAGGCAAGCCAATTGGAAGTCTTTAACTTGTATTTTCGTACTTACCAAACTTAGATTGCAAATCAGTGATCAGTGGGGTCGGAAGGACCTTAAAGATTATCTTGTGCAACTCACTCACTTTTCACTCATTCAGATCTGGCCCAAGTAACCTGGCACTAGAACCACCTTAACTCCATTCAAGATTCCTTCCATACTAGGCACTGTTGTATGTTCCTTAGGCCTCCCACCTGAGCCCCTAAAGATCTTTCATCCTCCTGTCTGAACTCTATTTCCAGGACTATTTCCCTATCAATGGTGCTCATCCTGCTGTCCACCTGCATGTGAGGTGGCCCCATCCCCATCTCAACCCCCCAGTCTTTACATGAGTCTCACCAAGATTCAGCAAGGCTGATGGCCAGGTTCCTGCGAAGCCAAGTGTGCTATTCTGGGTGCCTCAATGCACACAGCAAGCCTTGGTGTGACCTGAGAAGCTGGGCTTAGATGTCAGAGTAGGCAGGGGACAGGTTCAGGGCAATACACGCACACACAAACACACACACACACACACACACACACCACACAAAAATATATTTAATTTGAATCCTCTTCAAGACCAAAAGGGTCTGTGGAGGAAAGATGGTCATGGGAGCTTCTCAGGCCTTCTGGGGTTCTCTTCCCCCTTCCAGGAAGTTTCCCAGTTCACTCCTTAGAGCATTCTTACATGTCTCACCTCTTCTGTGCTAGAAACCTGTTATCCAGACAGGGTAGGAAATGGATGAGAAGTGGCCAATTGCAAGACAGGAAGATCAGTTGAGAGGTGGTTGCAGTATCCAGGTAAGAGATGACAATCTGGAAACCAGTGGAGTTTGAGACAACCCATTTACTCTGTACTTGTAGCTCAGCTGGTAAAGAATCTGCCTGCAATGCGGGAGACCTGGGTTTGATCCCTGGGTTGGGAAGATCTCCTGGAGAAGGGAAAGGCAGTGTTCTGGCCTGGAGAATTCCATGGCCTGTATAGTCAGTCCATGGGATCGCAAAGAGTCAGACACGACTGAGCGACTTTCACTTTTCATGCTTTACTAGCTGTGGAGCTAAGGTGAATTACTTCATCTTTCTAAGGAGCTTCAAACTCCTCACCAATAAAAGGGATGATAATTATCTCTTCGAAACAGCATTGTTATGTGGGTAAATATTGTTACACAAAAGCCTTTTGCAAGCTTAGTGTATAAAAACATGGTCTTTTCTGGTTATCATTTGCACTTTGGTGCCTTGCCCATGGGTCTGTTACTGGTGGTCTTCTCTTGCCCATCAGAACCCTTCCACCAGTCCCATTTTGTGCCTAGCGCCAAATCGTTCTCTATGATAACTCAAACCATGAGGAGTGATTTGCTTTGGGGCTGGGCTGCCCTTTATCTTATAGCCTGGAGCCCTAGCCTAAAAATAATACACTCCTGTTTCTGTTCCCTCGCTTCTTAGGTAACAAACTCTCAAATACCGACTGGCTTTCAGGTAAAGAATCCACAGAGCCAACATGCCTTGACTCTTTAGAAACAAGCCGATGGAATTCTGTGTATTTTCATACTTAAAAAACTTATGTTGCAATCAGTGAACGGTGGGATTAAAAGGACCTTAAAGATTATCTTGTCCAACTCACTCATTTTTCAGTTGAAGAAACTGAATAACAGAGGAGGAAAGGATCTTGGCCAACATCACAGATTTAACTAGAAACAGAGCGAGGATAAATACTCCCCATTAGGTCATGGAAGCTTCAGGGAACATGTTAAGCTTTACTATCCTTTTTACCCTTCCTTTCATCCCAATCTCATAATGAAAGAGACTACTTGGCCCACATCATTGCAACTCCAGTATGGTTGTTGCTGTTCAGTGGCTAAGTCATGTCCAGCTCTTTCAGACCCCGTGAACTGCAGCTCACCAGGCTTCCCTGTCCTCACTATCTCCTGGAGTTTGCTCAAACTAATGCCTATTGAGTTGGTGATGCTATCTAACCATCTCATCCTTTGCCATCCCGTTCTCCTTTTGCCTTCAGTCTTTCCCAGCATCAGGATCTTTTCCAGTGAGTCAGCTCTTTGCATCAGGTAACCAAAGTATCAGAGCTTCAGCTTCAGCATCAGTCCTTCCAATGAATATTCAGGATTGATTTCCTCTATGAATGACTGGTTGGATCTCCTTGCAGTCCAAAGGACTCTCAAGATTCTTCTCCAGCACCACAATTCGAAAGCATCAATTCTTTGGTGCTTAGCCTTGTTCATGGTCCAACTCTCACATCCAAACATGACTACTGGAAAAACCGTATAACTAAGCACCATCTTTGTACTGAATACTGAGGATACTAAGACAAAGGCACAGGCCCTGCCTTCAAGCAATGTAGAATGTAATGATGAAGACAGACAAGGAAACAATCTCTTAGAAGGGCAGGCTGTTTTCTATACAGTTAAATGAAATATTCCTCCCATCTGCCATCTGCACCCTATGTTTATACTTATGGTTGCACTAACTTTCCTCATGTATAGATTATTATGAGGCTGATTTTCCCAGAAAGAAACATACCAAATCCCATAACTTAATGAAGACCAGTGACCAGCTCCTTTATAGTGGCTCATGTATCCTTCATTCACTCCCTCAAAAATATTTGTTGAGCATCTAGTGTGAGGTTCAGTTCAGTTCAGTTCAATTCAGTCGCTCAGTCGTGTCCGACTCTTTGCGACCCCATGAATCGTAGCACACCAGGCCTCCCTGTCCATTACCAACTCCCGGAGTTTACTCAAACTCATGCCCATTGATTTGGAGATGCCATCCAGCCATCTCATCCTCTGTCGTCCCTAGTATGAGGTACCAGGCTGCAAAGATTAAATAAAAAAAGCAGTCCTCTCAAGCAACTAACAATCCAGTAGAGAAATAATGATCTTGGAAGCTTTTATAAGGGAAGGGAGATGCCTAGGACAAAGGAAAGTCCTTTGGAAAGCCTTAGAAAGTCCACAAAGATTTCACAGACGAGGTGGTATGTGAAACTGAGTACTTAAAGAAGTATGCTGAGCAGACAAAGGAGGATGATATTCCAGGAAAAGAAACAGCACATGCCAAGCATGAATGTGTAGAAGCATGCAAGTCCTGGGACCTGTAACAGTTGATTATTGCTGGCATGTGAAATGAAAAGACAGGATGGCAGAAAATGAGTTTATGAATAGGCAGGATTGTGCCATGCTAGCAAGCTGGGGCTACATCCTGTAGACAATGGAGGGCTGCTGAGGGTTTTAGGGAGAAGATCAGATGTTGAGGTTTGCATTTCAGAAATGCTGTCAAGCAGCCATGCAGAAGGCAGGCTACAGTCAGAGAACCCAGTGAGGATTGCTAATCCAAACCTGAGAAGGGCAGTGGTAAGCTGCTCAGATTCAGGCCAGAACTTGATTTTCTATATGATTCACTTATTTCCTGGCACACCTGAGTGATGATACTGACCATGACCCATAACCAAGTTGCATGAGGTTATGTATTTGAGTCTCCAAAACTGTGATTCATGGCGCTAATGGTGTTCCCCTTGTGTGTAAGAGGCCATCCTCTCCTGGGTCAACTGAACAGTTTAAGGCATCACAGTGATCCTTGGAGAATCCAAGTGTTCTTGCTCAAGAGAGAAGCTAACACACTGTTGACCTTCTAAAGGCCCTTGGGAGAGGTTTTTAATCACAGTTAATCCATTTCTCATCATTCACATAAACTCACTTCTGAGATTGTGGTTTTGGCAAATCTAACAGGCTTTTCAAAACAAGAGCCTGGCAAAGTGATTGCTCTCTCATCCCTTCTTTCAGCGCCAAAAGACACTGATTCAAACCTTCCTGCTTCTGCTCCTGTTCCTTCTCCTGAAATATCTTCCAACCACCTATCTCTCTGTAGTTGGGCACTGATGTCTTCCTTATAGTTCCAGGTTCAAATTCTGGCTCTGGTTGTATGACTTGTATAAGAAAGCCACTCTAATCACTTGTTCAGTTGTCATGGGGCTAGAGATCAAGTTTATGAAGTGTTCGGCATACTGTCTACCCCCCAGCCACTGTCAGGGTTCAGTAGCTATTATTATTAGGTGAGATTCTAGTTCAAAAATGACAATTTGTACTTCTCTACTGAAAAGAGCAAAGAGAAGTACTGAAAGGTTGGGTAATACATCTTTTGATTATCAAGAAAACCATGAATTACCGTTTTCTTACCCAGATTAATTAAATCTGACACCTGAGTACCCACTTGATTTCCATATCCAGCTGTGGAATCCCACAGAAACTTATAATTAAGAGACAGTTGCTAATAAGAGACTTGGAACTTGAAATTAAGAGCAAAAATAAGTAGAGAAATTTCGGAGGTCATTGTTGCTGATCCTCAGGGCCTTTTCTCAAACAGAAGCATTTGAAAGCAAATAGCCATCTTAACAGCATTTTTTTACTGTGTCATATTCTTCCCAAGAGGAAATCTTCTCCTGAAAGCAGCAGAAGTGGTTTGGTTTCATTACAATGAAAGAATTGTGCAGTGTTAGGGCAGGCTACTGACAATGGGTGTGGAATCTGTTTTAGAAGAAGGTAAAATAATAACAACAACAAGGTATGTGGTAAGATTATACCTCTTGGGCTATTGCAAGTGTAGACTTGCTGAAGGCCTGGTAAAGAATTTGTCTCCAGCACATAAAAGGGCTAGGTCTGCTTGGGTAAATTCTTCTAAACCTCTATCTCCTCTAACAGAACTTTAAAGATCTTGTGATACCTTTCTTGTTCTGGTGACCCCTCATATTTTCAAGTCTAACTTGATTTTTAAATCACTCTGGTTGATTTGTTTTGTTTTCATTCCTTTTTGTTACAAAACAACAACATTAAAGGGGAAAAGTTTAAATCATCTTTAATTTTCCTTCACTAATTTTGGAATAATTTTTGGTCTTTGTTTACCTACTTATTTCTTAATTAGCCATCACAGTAAATCTGAAAGAGTTTTTTTGTTTTTTTAAATGTGTGCTTTATTGGGAAAGAAATTGAAGATAAAGCAGATAACTAATATTTCTCTAAGCAGCACACAAGATAAATGGCCAAATCAGGGATAACTCTAAATCTAGGCTCTGCCTACCTACACGAGAGTGATGTTGGTCACACAACCTGACATGTGATTGATATATTTTATATTTTACTTTATGCACTATTATTTTTACTTACTAGCAGTAATAATAAAAGAATGAAACTATATCAACTGAAATTCACTAACCAATTTTTTTTTAAAAAGCCACCCAGAGGTTGTCAACACTGAAGGCAATGTTGTAGGAAGTCTCTGAAGATGAGAAGAGAAATAGAAAGTTAATGTGACTAGTAAAAATGAGCTATTTCCATTTGAAAAAGAAAAAACAGCAGACATTTTAGAATTAGAACAACCACCATTGCTGATCATGTTTTCAAAGCCATTTTTTGATAATTTGCCTATAAAGCTTTCTTATTGTTCTTGTCAATAGCCCCACTTAGTAACCCTGCAAACTAAATGCAGAATTAGGTATCTGGGCAGTAAGTGCTAAGGAATCATAATTCATAAAATGAGATTATAAACAGTTTCCATATACTTTACCTGAAGAGCATAAAAGGAGATGATTGGATTTCCTTGTGGGAGTCAATGTGTGTAAAAGACGACACATGATGAAGGAAGATGAAGTCAATAGCCTTTTGAGAAGTCTTTTTCATGCATCTCTTTTCTAGAATATCAAATAGAAGGAAACAGACTTGGGTAGACTGATCAGACACACTGGAGGGACTTCCAACCAAGGGACTGCTCAGAGCTCTAGCTTGGCTCCTAATCAAGCTTGAAATGATCACAGCCACAGCACTAATTGCATTAATTTGCTTTTCTTCAGGCAGAATGGGGAAACAGAATAGCAAACTGGCCCCCGAAGTGATGGAGGACCTGGTGAAGAGCACAGAGTTTAATGAGCATGAACTCAAGCAGTGGTACAAAGGATTTCTCAAGGACTGTCCAAGCGGGAGACTGAATCTCGAGGAATTTCAGCAGCTCTATGTGAAGGTAAGTTGTTTTTCAACCTTCTTAAAAAAATTTTTCAGGCCAGAAAACCTTCTCTTCATCAACTATAGCTTCACATGGAATTATAACTCCAAGTAGCCTATTTGTTTCAACTCTGGTGGTTTTTCACCCCAAAAGAAAAATGGTCATTTTTTTAAAAATGTAAAGGAATGTGTTTTGTTCCAGAGGTAAGTCAAGCAATTTCTGAACCAGAAGAGTAATTGTTCAATCAAAACACCAAACAGAGTTCAGACTTTGACAGCATCTGGTAAAGAAGAGTAAAAATCTCAGATAACAGTGTTTGCTTATGATTATGGATAAGCAGCTAATTGCATTGTTTGGCTTGTTAAAGGTATCTATGCGTTTCTCCAGCTTCCCTGGTAGCTTAGCTGGTAAAGAATCCGCTTGCAATGCAGAGACCCCGGTTTGATTTCTGGGTTCAGAAGATCCTCTGAAGGAGGGCATGGCAACCCACTCCAGCATGCTTGCCTGGGGGATCCGCATGGACAGAGGAGCCTGACGGGCTAAGTCCAGGGGGTCGCAAAGAGTCAGACATGACTAAGCAACTAATCCCAACACAGCACACCTCAGTTAAAGAGGAAGTGCATGGGACGGCTTTTGCAACAAAGGTTCCTTTATTTACAGATAAGAAAAGTATATAGATCCCCAAAGCTTTGAATTTAAAAGGAAGTAGGGAGTTCTGATGTATATTAAGGTCAGCATGGATGGTCTTCTATCATTTTATCAAGTTCTAAAATATGAATTATTTCCAGCATTTTCTGTTTAGAAGTTAAAATTCCCCTGTTGTTGTTTAGTGACTAAATCAGGTCCAACTCTTTTATAACCCCATGGACTATAGCCTACCAGGCTCCTCTGTCCTTGGGATTTCCCAGGCAAGAATACTGGAGTGGGTTGCCAATTCCTTCTCTAGGGGGTCTTCCCAACCCAGGGATCCAACCCTTGTCTCCTGCATTGGCAGGCAGATTCTTTACCACTGAGCCACCACAGAAGCCATGGACAGTAGACAAAACCATTCCATGAAAGGTATTTTTATAGCAGTGATGTTGTTTCGGTTTTTCTGAGTTTATCAGTTGTATTGGTTCTAGATTTGGCATGATCTAAGACATTCCGTTTTATTTATACTTGGATAATTTGAGGCTTGTGGAAAAAACGCATTGTTTTTCTTTTAATTTTTTCTCACTAAAATACCAATATATAATAGTGCTCTTATCATTTAAATGCAGTGAATACCAGTTTGAGCAATATGAACCATCTACATGCATGTATGTGTGTTGGGATGATTATATAAAATATTAAACATTGTCATTCTCTCCTGAAGTTGAACATCTCACGTAGCCTTTGCTCCAGCAATACCATCCTGTGCATATAAAAAAGATATACATAAGAATGCTCATAGCTGCACCGCTCACAAAAGCAAAACCAGGAAACAACCCGAATGCCCATCAAAAGGAGAGTGGAAAATAAACTGTGGTATTCTCACACAGTCAGCCAAACAGTTGAACTTCAGCAACACTGAAACATTACGTGCTGAAAGTCAGTCCCAAAATATTTTAAACACAGATAAGATAAAAATATATTTTATGGAACTACAAATAAAAGCAATAAAATCACACAAAAAAGAAAGCGAGAGAATGATGAAGACAGGATTAAAACCGAAGGTTGCCTCCCATGCAAAAGAGGCAAGGGGTGAGATGGAAGTTTAGCCATGTGATTAGATACAGATTGTGTCAGAGTCTTAGCCACAGCTTTGGGGGCTGGGTTTGCAGTTGCTTATTAAATTATTAATTTTATTAATGCAATAAGGATGGACCACTAGTGAATGTCAAGAATCCATGAGTATCATGAATCCAGTGCTGACCCCCTGAGAGCGCGAGGTATCTATAAAATTCTCTCTTTGCATGTGTGTAGAAAGGACAAAACGTGGCAGGTGTGCATGTTATAAGATCACTGTGACATTTCTAAGATGATCTGAGCCATTGGTTTTAGCGTGTAGAGATCTTCTATATGGAAGCACTGAGAAATGCATTTATCATTGACATAAGTAGATATAAATTGCTTTTGCACAGAAATGTGATGGTCATTTTCCTAAATTTTTATCCCACTCTCCATAGCTTTCAAAGTCACATCTTCTATCGTTTTATTACAACAGTGAGCCTGTGCCTCCACATTGTCTTCCCTCAGCCCCAAGGAAAGTACAAATAAATGAGATTTGTCAAAGCCACTTTCCTAACAGGAAAGGTCATGCAGTCTGTCACTCTGTGTTTAAGAGAGCTCTGTGCACCTCGCTTCTCACTATTTGTTTACAGGGAGAGCAATTTTGCCTTTGAAGAAATAGTTCAAATGCAGGAAATGAAGTATTTTATTTACATGCTGGAGGGACTCCACACTGAAAATAAAATCCACCTCAAGATAAGGGAGGAGCGTGTTAAACATCAAACATCCCTCCGTTTTATGGATGTATATGGACCAACATCAGCCCCCGTTTCTACCTCCCCCAGTCCACCCCAGAGTAGACTTTTTTCCAAGAAGTTTAAGTTTTATCCTGGTAGATGGAGTTTAGATTCTTGGCAGATTCTTAACAACCGTATTTAAACTCAGCCGCTGCTCTGGTTATCAAATAGTCAGAAAATAGGCAAAGTCTTCCTCTCCTTTGAGAGTTGTCCAAGGACAAAATACAAAAAAAGAATCACAGAGGAAATATGCCACTTCTTTCTACAGGGAAAAAGAAGAAAAGAAAGAAAGACAGGTCTGATAGGTTAGAAAGGAGAATAACAGAGAAAGGTGTGGTTTATGTAATGAAGGCCCAGGAGAAGGGCTGGGAAGAAAACTCTTCCCTTAATACTGCTTAAAAGTACAAATGTTCACCAAGGCAGTCTTTATCTTGGTCAATAGGCATTTTCCAATAGTTGCTTCTGTCTTCAGCTGAATCCTGGAATCCAGCTGAATGAGAAAAGCCGCCGGTGGCCTCTGCCCTCTATCTCTGAGGTCGGCCTGGCACATTTAATGTTACTGACCTGACCCCTTTTAGGCTTCAGGAGAGTCACCTCACTGTTGTAGAGTCAGCTGTGATGAGAGCATGGGGTGGAGCAGGGTAACCAGAGAGGCCCCCCCACCCGCCCCCTGCAAGGCCAGGAACCACAAACCCTGAACTTCAAAAGACTTTGTATGCAAATATAAAGAAATTCCATCCAGTCTCTCTTTAGAACTGTCCAAAACTGAAGTTCAGAAAAAGTAGATAATTTTCCCAGTGTCACAAGAAGAGTGGCTATCAGGACAGACATTAAAGATGGGCACCCTGACTCGCCCAGCTGCACATGGCCCTGCCTGTCCCCTGGATTCTCTTGGCAGCCTCTCATCACCCTTCCTCCAAGTCCCTCCACTGTACAAACTGCTGGAATGGGATGTGAAAAACACAGGGCTGGACATGGTCCTTCCTGGTTTGTGGCTCATGTTAACTGAACGAGGCTCATTTGCCTGACACATGGCAAGCCAAACGCTTAGATGCTGAGGTTTGTAGCAGGGAAAGAGCTGACTCAAGGCAGCTAACCAAGGAGCTGATTCACAAAACAGCCAAGCAAGGAGACAGGAGAAGGAATCTCAGATCCACTTCCTTGAAGGCAAAGGGTGTGAGATATTTATATATAAAGAAGCGAGGTTGTCTGAGGCCTGGGGCAAGGTGATGGGAGGTAGAGAAAAGGTGAGTTATCAGCATTCGTGCAGGTGTCTGGGTTACATGCTTCTTCATGGGACGCGTGTTCAAAAATGGAGGTGCTTTAGCAAGACCTGTGGGTGGAGAGTTTGGCCTTCTGACATCAAAAAGTCACTCATCAGACAACTGTGCAGGCCCAGTTTTAGGGTCAGTGGTCCCTCCCTGCTTTCCTCAGCCTGACTAGACAGGAATTGATGCCAGGTTTCTGGAAAACAGCCTAAGTGCCCATTGTTGGGCCCAGACATCAGAGGAGTTATCTATAGGAGTGGTTAAGTAGTGTTGTGATATATTACCTCGCTATGTGAAACTTGGAGGGTATGCAATTAAAGAAAAAAAAAAAACACCAAAGCAAGCTTAATCAGTAAAGGCAGGTTACAAGCAGGGTTGTTGTTGTTGTTGTTGTTGTTGTTGTTTAACAATCTGTTCCCTTATCTGCTGTTCTGTAGAAGTCAAGGATTTCTGTTAACCCTATGGGGCACAGTTTTGCAGGAATCATTCATCAGTTCTGTAGAGCAGGAGACCCCAATCTCTAGGATTTAATGCCTGATGATCTGCAGTGGAGCTGATGTAACAATAATAGAAAGTATTGATAATAGAAATAAAGTATGCGATAAATGTAATGCACTTAATTAGTCCTGAAATAATCCCCACCCCACCTCCTCCCCAGTCCATAGAAGAATTGTCTTCCACAAAAACTGTCACTGGTGCCAAAAAAGTTAGGGACCACTATTATAGGGGACAGTCAGCTCACTTCCATTAACATAAGACCTGGTGGCTAGCACAGGGCCTGCCACAGAGCAAGCATCAGTGTTTGGTGCGTGACCTGTAAATAATAAACGTTGGCTGTGTATCTCCTTTTCAGGAAGCCTTGTGGTAGAGGCATAGAGAAGTGGCTAAAGGATAGTCCTGCCTGCTCCGCAGGAACTCAGAAGCTAATTGTAGAGACACAGTTAACCACAAGCCAAGGCAGAATGACACTGATGCATGTTGTTGGGGCATGAGCGGAAGGGAGATGTAATTTCATGATGGCATGTTAAAGTAAGAAGTTAATTAATGCAGTGCAAATAGCTTTATCTGTACCATTTTTCTTGATTCCACTTGTTCAGTCACTAAGTCATCTCTTTGCGACCCCATGACTATATAGCACGCCAGGCTCCTCTATCCTCCAACATCTCCCAGAGTTTGCTCAAAACTCATGTGCGTTGAGTTGGTGATGCTGTCTAACCATCTCATCCTCTGTCGTCCCCTTCTCCTCCTGCCCTCAATCTTTCCCAGCATCAGGGTCTTTTCCAATGAGTCAGCTCTTCCCGTCAGTGGCCAAAGTATTGGAACTTCAGCTTCAGCACCAGTCACATCAGCAATGAATATTCATGATTGATTTCCTTTAGGATTGACTGGTTTGACTTCCTTGCAGTTCAGGGGACTCTCAAGAGTCTTCTCCAGTGCAATTCAAAAGCATCAATTCTTTGGCTCTCACATGCGTTAATACATAGTATTTGACACGTGTGCACTGCCATGTGTAAAACAGATAGTGGAAACCTGCTATATAGCACAAGGAGCTCAGCTCAGTGCTCTGTGACAGCATAGATGGATGGGATAGGGCGTGGGCTGAGAGGGACGCCCAAGAGGGAAGAGATATATGCAGACATATAACTGATGCATTTCATTATTCAGCAGAAACTAACACAACATTATAAAGCAACTATACTCCAATTTAAAAAAAAAAAAAGAGAGAATAAGTTTTAAAAAATCATGGGATTTAGAATCTGACAGACCTGAGATTCAATCCTAGCTGTGCTACATTTGCCAGATCTCTGCCTCTCTGAATCTGTTTCCTTATCTACATGATGAAAATAATAAACCCCATCCTGTCCACCTCAGTGGTGAAGTCCCAAAGGAAAGAAAGGAAGTGAAAATGACTTGCAACCTATTACAAGATGTTTTTGCCGTCGTGATAGATGATCCGCTCATTTCTTCTCAGGGAACCAAGGTGGAAAATAGGTTTTATGTCCAGTGCCAAAGGCAGTGGCAGCATAGAACGGTCTATAGAGGAGGAAGTGAGGTTCTGTGGAGGTTCGATAGGAAAATGAGCCTGAATCAAATAGTGTTTTCTACCATGTTTCCAGAGTAGAAGGACCCACCACAAGGCTACATCCCCGGCCCTGAGTTTCTTAGCCACTGAGTTCTGTATTTTCTCCAAGACGGTGGCCTTTCCCAGCTCCCTGCTACCAGGCAGAATAAGGCGTGGTGTTCCAGATCTTCTATATTCAGTCCCGCTAACCACTCGGTGTCCTGTCCCCCACACCTCCACCGGCTTCTACCTGCTCAGTCTCTACTGCATATCATTTTGCAGATGGAGAAAGAGATGCATTCTCAGAGGTAACTAAATAGCCAAAGATTGTTCCTCTGGTTCTGTTCTGTGCTCAGTTGCTCGGTCATGTCCAACTCTTTGTGATCTCATGGACTGTAGCGGGCCAGGCTCCTCTGTCCATGGAATTTTCCAGGCAAGAATACTGGAATGAAGTACTATTCCTTCTCCAGTTGATCTTCCTGATCTGGGGATTGAACCTGCATCTCTTGCATGTCCTGCATTAGCAGGCAGATTCTTTACCACTAGTACCACCTGAGGTCTAGCCCAATTCTCCTGAGCCACTGTTTGAATTTTAGTAAAACTTATTTACATATAACAGAAGAGTTCTTGCCTAGTGATTCCATGTGTCCATCCAAGTGGTCATTTCCTGAAAAGTTCCTGTAACTTGGTTATTAGAATATACCCTTGCAGCTTATCCTTCAAAGAGTGGGTTTATCTATTCATTTAGTCATTCAAGGCCCATTTCCTTTATGCTTTCTGTAACATGTTCTCTGTCTTGAGTCTTGCCTTTGGTAATCTCATGACCTGGTAGAGCTGGAATTTTTTTTTCTTTTTGGTATAATGCTTTTCACGTCACAAAACTATGTTCATTTTACAATAAAATATAATTGAAATTCCATTCAATGAGCAATTGTCAGGGCCTAAAACTTAGGAAATACAAATCTTGACCCCAAAATTCTGATGATATAACTACCCAGAGAAAAGGATTAAAACAAAATTTTTTTTAAAATGCTACCATAGAATCAGGAGCATCTAAACATTTGATGATAAAGACATCTTAATAGAATGAGAGATTTTCCAGATAATAACACATTACCACCTAACTCACTAAAGGGCTCCCTGGGTAGCTCAAATGGTAAAGAATCTGCCTGCAATACAGGAGACCTGGGTTTGATCACTGGGTTGGGAAGATCTCCTGGAGAAGGGCATGGCAACCCACTCCAGTACTCTTGCCTAGAGAATTCCATGGACAGAGACGCCTGGTGGGCCAGTCTAGGGAGTCGCAAAGAGTCGGACACAACTAATTGACTAACATTACACATTACACCTAATTCGCTTTATGGTTTTAGCAGTTTACTCTCAAATTGTGCTCTTATGTTTAAAAACCTACTATTAGAAGGAAATATGACCTCAAAGATAGTCCTATCAAGGAAAACCCATATTTTGAGAGACACTTGCCTAGAGCCTAACCTGAGAGTATCCTGGCATAGATTTCTGAAGTTCTATACACCCTGTAATTTAAAATTTTGCATCTACACTCTCGGGATAACTTCCTCAGATTTGTTTTACTTTATTTAGTTAGTTTTGGCTGTGCTGGGTCTCCCATTGATCTGCGGGCTTTAGTTACAGCCAGCAGGGGCTATTCCCTGGTTGCAGTCCGTGGGCTTTTCATTTCAATGGCTTCTGTCGTCGTGGTTCCTGGACTCTAGGTTCGCAGGCTCAGTAGTTGTAGTGGCACACAGGCTTGGTTGCTCTGTGACATGTGGAACCCTCTCAGAGCAGGGATCTAACCCATGTCCCCTACATTGGTGGGTGGATTTTTAATCACTGGACCACCAGAGAAGTCCCTTCCTCAGACTCATAAAGGGTTCTTTGTGAGCTCTCAAAATGTTGTCATCATTCAGTCGCTCAGTCATGCCCGACTCTTTGCAACCCCGTGGACTGCAGCATGCTAGGCTTCCCTGTCCATCACCAACTTCTGGAGCTTGCTCAAACTCACGTCCGTTGAGTCAGTGATGCCATCCAACCATCTCATCCTTCATCATTCCCTTCTCCTCCTGCCTTCAGTCTTTCCCAGCATTAGGGTCTTTTCCATCAGGGTCTGAAAATGTTAAGGATCAACAAAGATACTTGTATCATTGACAGGCTGAACATTCTAATTTCCGTAACAGCAGAGTTATGGGTCTCGATGGATATGAGACAAATGGGGAAGATCTCCCTTCTATACTAGACTTTCAAATAAACTTTGCAGGCAATAAAAGAACAAAAGTTTCTAGACTGTACTCTGTGAAATTGTTTTCAGTTTGTTGGGGATGCTTTCCTGATTCATTCAGGGCCCACTATTTAGTTATATTTTGTCTGGAGCCCCATGAAAATGGGAAGGCCCCGTGGGGATGAAATGTATCTGCTTGCCATTCATTCTCCTAAGCACCTATGTGCCAGGTGCTGTGGAGGCTCTGGGTCTACAGAACACATCACAGATTCTTGACCTCAGGTGCTTATGATCTGGTCCTATCAAGAAGTCTATAGGTCGAGTGTATGAGATGTGTGTGTGTGTGTGTGTTTTCAGTTGCTCAATCATGTCTGGCTCTTTGCAACCCCATGGACTATAGCCTGCCAGGCTCTTCTGTCCATGGGATTTCCCAAGCAAGAATACTAGAGTGGTTGACATTTCCTTCTCCAGGGAATCCTCCTAACCCAGGGGTCAAACCCTCATCTCTTGAGTCTCCTTCATTGGCGGGTAGATTCTTTGCCATTAGTACCACCCAGGAAACTGCTATAAATAGGTAGGTGAATATATACATACATATATGTGTGTGTGTGTGTATGATATATATATATGTGTGTGTTTTTTATATACACACAAACACATACACATGTGGTGCAGGGGCTATTGTTATCAAGACCATGAAAGGCATGAAGGCCCAGGGAGGGCTGGTGGGAAGGAGATATTGAAGCTGAGATTTGGACATGAGGAGCTGTCAGTCTGTCTGGAAACTCCAAAATCCCAGTGACCAGAATCACAAAAGCCAACATAAAGAAATTTTTAAAAAAAAAGAACTAGTGTGTTTGAGAGCTCCTTTGCATAATGCTAGCAGGAGGCCCATCTGGCTGAACAAATTAGGTTGAGACAAAAGTACAGTGAAACAGCACACAACAAACTCACTCACCAAAACCTCTCGGCAGAAACTTGCTGAGATAATCTGGAAAACCACCTGTTGAAGACAAAGCTCATACCCACCAGGACTCCACCATAGGCCCCCTCTCTGGTGTCTTCCCCTCTTCTCCCTTCCTTCCTTTCTTCCCCTCCTTTGTGATCACTCTGAAGTGCTTCAGTCTGCCTGGTAGCTCACTTGATTCTCCATGACCGAGGAGCCAGACTTTGGACATAGTGTTTCCTCACTTGAAGCCATGGAGTTGGAAAGTCAGGAGACCCGACCAGGGCTGCAGGGGGGCCAGCAGAGTCCGACACGTGGGCCACCTTGCAGGCAGCGTTCTCCCCTCCTTGCTGTGCTTCCTGTGTCCTCTGGGTCACGTTCAGGAGCAAGCACCTGGGGTTGCTCTGTCTACTTTGTCGTGAGCCGTATGTGCCACACCCAGCCATCCTTCTAAGACCAGCTCAGAAGTCTTGTTGTAGTCACGTGTTCCCGGAAACAAACTCACTCAGAAGGACAATGCAGTTAGTGGAGTGCAGTTTATTACACCAGCAGGCCCAAGGCAGAGTCTCTTCTTAGCCAAGGACCCAGACCAGTTTTTGTGAAAACCTTATATACCCTAAGCGTATGTGTCCAACCCCACCTCCCTAAAATTCCCTGAAACTAGTCTGAACAAAGGAAAAAGAAAGATACAATCAAAGTTAACCACTGATTCATATGCCTTAAGCCTAGGTACATAACAGTGGACAATTATCAATAGGCTTGTGGTCATAACCCAATAAGCATAATAGAATGTATGATTCTATTCGGTTACACAGATAATTAGGGTATTCTTTTAGGCAACGGAGAGCCCTGGGGCTCTTCCTCCCGGGGGCCTGGTTTTCCAGTTGGTATGTCAAAGTCCACAGTCTGGCGCAGGATGGAGTCCTGCTTTCTAGATAGAGCCCATTCTGTTGCCTCCTTCGGTCTCGCCCTGGAAGAGCCTCCTTTGATCTCCTTACCCTCAAAGCCAGAAGAATCTCTTTCTCCTCTGAGTTCCTTTAACTTTGATTCATCTGCATGCAACTCAAGACATTATGGCTTTGCAACAAAACTCTAAGCTTTTTTCACCTTCTCTCTAAATAGAACCCTTCTTCATTCTCCAGAGCCTATACTGCTGTCAGTGTTTTACAAGAACACATTTAAATGTGATGTGATTTAATGAGAAGGCTAGAACTGTACCTGGCTCTTCTGTTAGCTGGTCTTGTGAACTTGGGAATGTCTTATGCTTAAATGTTAAGTAAGTCAACAAACCACTCTGACCTTCAGACTCCTCATCTTTCAGATGGGGAGAATTACTCTGAGGCCTGCTTATGTCATATAAGAGTCAACCAAAGCGCTTTGTAAACAGTGACTATCCTTGCCCAGGTAAGACTGATCAGGACTTGATCTTAAGCACCTGGGCATGGGAAGGCTTCCAGATGCCCAGTCTTTGGGGCTGTGGCATCAAGAGCTGGCTCCCCTATCAGATATCTATCAAAATAAAATGTAACATTGCTTCTCAACACCTGGTTCAAATCCATTTTGAAAATGACATTCTTGGCTCAAGATTTTTGGGTAATCGGTTTTTGGGGATTCAGATTCTGCTTGTTCATAAGAGGTAATTAGGAGCAGGCCTTATTAAAAATTTGTTGGACAGAGCGATATACAGAAGCATTTTAATTCCTTTGGGAAATAGACATTACATAAGACACAAAATGCTATCCAGATTGGGCTGGTGAGAACATGGTAATTTTTAGTGAGAACCTGGAAATCCATTTCCACTTGGAATGTTTGCCAACATGATACAGGCTGTACTTTAGCTTGAATGAATGTGGTAAACAAGAGCTGGGGTCTGAAATCTCAAGGAAGAGATGACAATAAAGTTACAGTTCTGGGAAAACAAGGTCCCATATAAGACTGCAAAGATACTTTATCATGGTGAGACTGTCTCAGGGAATAGTTAGCTATTTCCTGCATGTCTTGCATTAGAGGGACCATTTATCCCAGAAGAGTGGAAGTGATAACCTTCTTCTGTCTCAAAGTGTGTGAAATTATGTTGAATGGCTTCCACACCTTGGGACTGTGCTTTCCCATGATAAGATAGGTGTCAGTTAGAGAGATAGCAGTGTTCATTGCAGACATGCCATCCAAAGGAATGCTCTTAGAGAATACCTCAACTTCTGAAGCCTCAGGATAAGGTTGGAAAGAGTCCACCCTTCCCCCATTTTACAAAAGAGGAAAAAAAGCCCTGGGGTGTGGGGGGAGGGCTGTCCAAGGAGCCGTTTACTAATCGCTCCAGTTAACATCTAAAAGGACTTGCCTCAACTCCAGCCTCTGTATGAGGGTTTCAAGCCAGAAGAACCTACTCTCCTGTTAGCTACTCTCTTCAGTTAATCCAGTTCAGTTGCTCAGTCGTTTGTGACCCCAGGGACTGCAGCATGCCATGCCTCCCTGTTTATCACCAACTCCCAGAGTTTACCCAAACTCATGTCCACAGAGTCGGTGATGCCATCCAACCATCTTATCCCCTGTCGTCCCCTTCTTCTCCTGCCTTCAATCTTGCCAGTATCAAGGTCTTTTCCAATGAGTCAGTTCTTCACATCAGGGGGCCAAAGTATTGGAGTTTCAGCCTCAGCATCAGTCCTTCCAGTGAACCCCCAGGACTGATCTCCTTTAGGATGGACTGGTTGGATCTCCTTGCAGTCCAAGGGACTCTCAAGAGTCTTCTCCAGCACCACAGTTCAAAAGCATCAATTCTTCTGTGCTCAGCTTTCTTTATAGTCCAACTTTCACATCCATACATGACTACTGGTAAACCATAGCTTTGACTAGATGGACCTTTGTGGGCAAAGTAATGTCTCTGCTTTTTGATATGCTGTCCAGCTTTGTCATAATTTTCCTTCCAAGGAGCAAGCTTCTTTTAATTTCATGGCTGCAATCACCATATGCAGTGATTTTAGAGCCCAAAAAAATAAAGTCAGCCACTGTTTCCACTGTTTCCCCATCTATGTGCCATGAAGTGATGGGACAGGATGCCATGATCTTTGTTTTCTGAATGTTGAGTTTTAAGCCAACTTTTTCACTCTCCTCTTTCACTTTCATCAAGAGGCTCTTTAGTTCTTCTTCACTTTCTGCCATAAGGGTGGTGTCATCTGCATATCTGAGATTATTGATATTTCTCCCAGCAATCTTGATTCCAGCTTGTGCTTCCTCCAGCCCAGCATTTCTCATGATGTATTCAGCATAGAAGTTAAATAAGCAGAGTGACAATATACAGCCTTGACATACTCCTTTTCCTGTTTGGAACCAGTCTGTTGTTCCATGTCCAGTTCTAACTGTTGCTTGCTGACCTGCATACAGGTTTCTCAAGAGGCAGGTCAGGTGGTCTGGTATTCCCATCTCCTTCAGAATTTTCCACAGTTTATTGTGATCCACACAGTCAAAGGCTTTGGCATAGTCAATAAAGCAGATGTTTTTCTGGAACTCTCTCACTTGTTCAATGATCCAATGGATGTTGGTTATTTCATCTGTGGTTCCTCAGTTAATTATAAAAGGACAATACACTTCTAATTGGAAACAGAGCCAAAGAAGAAGAAACGGTCCATTTCTTTTACAGGGTTGGACTTGAATGTAAAAAATCATATCTGGATCTCTTGATGTAAAGCCATTTTTACATCACTGGATTTTTCTGACCCTTTGGAAGGGTGAGAGGGGCTGAGATCCGATATCATTGACCCATCTTTGTGGAAATCATTTCCTCTCCTGTGGCCTGTTCAACGCCTGCTAGAAGAAAGCTGTCTGGCTTATTGATTATGTACCTCTATGTCTCCACTTGAAATGGTTCTTGGACCCTCATCTGTCCTTCTGAGGTTGTGATGGAAATTGGGGTCCCCTCCCTGTGACAGCGCTTGTGTTGCTGGGTATCATAAGCAGTTGAGCTCTAGGAGAGCTTCTCCCCTTGCGTCTGCAGTGTGTTCCTGTTATCACTGTGGAGAGAATGCAGGACAGGTAGAGGGAAGGTTCAGCCATGAAACAGGGCTCTCCATCTATGAAATCCCCAAAGACATCCTTCACTATCTTAGGGGAATCCTTTTGTAGATAATCACCCATAGCAGCTTCTACCAATCACCCACTTTGCCAAGCACTACTGGGTTATATGTATAACAAGTCTGTAACCAAGAGCCCTGGAGGATGCAGTTTGAGCCAGAGTCCCTCACTCCTTTAAAGAGCTTGCAGCCTAGTAGAACAATCCATGTAGAGAGGGCAAAGATCATAGAGAAAGTGATGTCTGTGCAAAACCTGTGTAGATGTTCTAGCATAGTGAATTTCTAGATAATTCTTTTCACTGAAGGGACTTGCCTGGCGATCCAATGGTTAAGACTCAGTGCTTCCAATGCGGGGGACGTGGCTTCAATCCCTGGTTGGGGAACTAAGATCACACCTGCCACATGGTGTGGGCAAAAAAAAAAAAAAAAAAACCTTCACTGAAGATTTCATGGTACCTTGAAATATAGGTCAGATTGGCAGCTGCAAGGATGACAACATTAGCAGCGGTATAAGGCAGGGGTGCAGGGGGTGGTGTGGCCAACAACAGCAAGCCACTGTGTTGGCTAAAACGTTGGCTCACCAAAGAGATATCAGGGAAAAGTGAGGTTGGAGATGTGAGTGGGGTTCAGTCACAGAGAGCTCAGACTGCCAGAAAAAGCTCTGACATCCTGAATGCTGTGAGCGAGGTAAAGAGGTGGCTTCCTACCGGAATGTGTTTGAGGACCATGGAAATACTGGTGACCTGGTGTTGTCTTCCTCTTAAAACAGCATAATGACTGGACCAGGAAGGAAGAATTATTTTTCATTTCCTTTGTAAATGGCCCCAGTGACCCTGTGGGTGAGGCTGCAGGAGCTTGCGGCGTGCCCTCCAGCAAGCCTTTGACTTACGTCAAACTTTGACTTATGTCAATGTTAACAGAGTTATTCATCACGTACGTACCAGCTGTACCTTGTCTGTGCGCACTAAACCCTGAGGGGAGCTGGAGGTAGGACTCCCATGGAAGCGCTGGGCCATCTGCAGGAGATGATGCCTTCCAGACAAGTGCGGGGACAATTTAAGAGCTCAGTGAGGTTATGGGTCAGTCGGAGCTTTGTGAGCTCAGGTGAGGAGAAGGGAAAGAAAGGACCAGGGAGGGACTGGTAAGGCTTCCTGGGCAAAGGGTACAGGGCCAGTGTGGGAGCTGGGGGCTGGGTCCCAAGCGAGAGACAAAGTGCGGGAAAAAGAATATTGCCTCCTCAGCACAGGTGGTAAGCAGTAGGTGGGTAAAGCCCTGCTCTTGGAATGGCCGGCGCCTTCTGGAATGCTCAGGGGCATTTGGAATGTTCCTTCCCATTGTCTATTCACCCAGGCACCTTCGCTGCCTCCTCCCTTTAGCAGTAGAGGCTGACCCCACCCCACAAGACTAGTCCTGTCCTGTCATCCTGGCCCAGTTCCTAGCCATAGCTGCCTGCTCCAAGCCTTCTGCTTGCTGAGAAAGAAAGTGAATTCATCAAAACTTTCAGGTGAAGACAGTGACTCTGGGTGTTCCAAAAAGACCTTCTGGGTCTGGCTATTACAGGCAGCATCTGTGCCTTCAGATCCCACACCCCTGTCTTCTGTAGATGAAATTCCTCCTCTCTGAAGACAAGGAGCAAACTCAGTGTGCTCTGATTTAAAATGAAAGAGAAATAGTAGGACTTCCCTGGCTATCCAGTGGTTTAGACTTCACCTGCCAATGCAGGCAGTGAGGGTTCGATTTCCGGTTGGGGAGCTAAGATCCCATGTGCCTCAGGACTGAAAATCCAAAACATAAAGCAGAAGCAATACTGTAACAATTTCAATCAGTTCAGTTCAGTTCAGTCGCTCAGTTGTGTCCAACTCTTTGCAACCCCATGGACTGCAGCACACCAGGCTTCCATGTCCATCACCAACTCCCAAAGTTTGCTCAAACTCATGTCCATCAAGTCATTGATGCCATCCAACCATCTTATCTTTTGTCATCCCCTTCTCCTCCTGCCTTCAAACTTGCCCAGCATCAGGATCTTTTCCAATGAGTCAGTTCTTCACATCAGGTGGCCAAAGTATTGGAGTTTCAGCTTCAGCATCAGTCCTTCCAATGAATATTCAGGACTGATCTCCTTTAGGATGGACTGGTTGGATCTCCTTGCAGTCCAAGGGACTCTCAAGAAGACTCTCCAACACCACAGTTCAAAAACATCAATTCTTCTGTGCTCAGCTTTCTTTATGGTCCAGTTCTCACATCCATACATGACTACTGGAAAAACCATAGCTTGGACTAGACAGACCTTTGTTGGCAAAGTAATATCTCTGCTTTTTGATATGCTGTCCAGGTTTGTCATAGCTTTTCTTCCAAGGAGCAAGTGTCTTTTAATTTCATGGCTGCAGTCACCATCTGCAGTGATTTTGGAGCCAAAAAAATAAAGTCTGTCACTGTCTCCACTGTTTCCCCATCTATGTGCCATGAAGTGATGGGACCAGATGCCATGATCTTAGTTTTTTTAATGTTGAGTTTCAAGCCAGCTTTTTCACTCTCCTCTTTCACTTTCATCAAGAGGCTCTTCAGTTCCTCTTCTCTTTCTTGGAGTGGCCAGAGCCTTCTGGAATGCTCAGGGGCATTTGGAATGTTCCTTCCCATTGTCTATTTGCCCAGGCAGCCTCACTGCCTCCTCCCTTTAGCAGCTGTACCTTGTCAAAGTCAAAGGCGTTCCGTAAGGGTGGTGTCATCTGCGTATCTGAGGTTACTGATATTTCTCCTGGCAATCTTGATTCCAGCTTGTGCTTCACCCAGGCCAGCATTTTGCATGATGTACTCTGCATATAAGTTAAATAAACTGGGTGACAATATACAATAAAAGACTTAAGAAATGGTCCACATCAACAAAAAAAAAATCCTAAGAAAGACAAATTGGATTTTTTTACTAGCCTAGTGCAGGATGGGTTCAGGGAAAAGTATAAGACATATGCAGTCCTGTTTTGTGTATGTATTTTTTGCTAAAGGGCACAATGATGGGAGCTAAAGTAATGGATATTATTAAGATTATTTGGGGCTTGGATCCCTCTATCAGAGACACAGAGAGCAGCTCAGAATATGTGTTAAATAAGAAAGAGCTGAAAAGGCAGCCTCTTTTGTGTATAAAGAACCACGCTGGAGCCGACACCACAGTTTGAACCCAGGTTCTGCCCCTAAGATCTGCGAGTTCTTGAACATGGTCCTTCGCTTCTCTTATCTTCGCTTTTGCCGCCCTTAAGTGCTTCTCCCTCTCTCTGTTCCATGTGCTTCCACTAAAGGTGCTCAATTAATGCCCCGGTCACTTTGACCCTGAGGACTGATGACAGGGGTGCAGGGGTGAGGAGGCTGGCCTCATAGTGCGGGAGAGATCCTTCTGGTTCGGTCAGCCTCTCAGCAGCCTCACGTCCCCCTTTGCCCCAGAGCCTTGTACACCTCTTTGCAGGGGAGAGCTGTCTTGCCTTGCATCCTGTGAGCCAAGCTTCCCCGGGACCAGACATCCCACCCCTGTGGGGAAAGAGGGGAAGAGAAGAGATTGTTCCAGGCACAGATGCCAGCCTGAATTCTCCCAGTGGTCGGGGAGGGAATCCAGCAGACAGAAAATTCTCCCTCTCCCTGTGCATCTCTGCTGCAGACAGTAACAGCCTCGGAGGTTGTACCCTGACTCCAGAGAAGAGCTTTGGGAGGAAGTGACCTCCCCTGGACAGGGAGCCCAGGTGGCGCACTTGGGGCACATGTACAGCCCCCTCGGAGGGCTGAACAGGAGGAGGATTCCATTTGAGGCAAAGCATCCTCACACTAGGGATGGAGGTCGGTGCCTGGGAAGGTTCCTGTTATCCTCGTGCAATCTGTAAAGATGCTGTCTGCTCCAGGGCACTGTCACACCCTGGAGGCGAGTAGAGAGGGGGCAGATTGTCATTATAACAAAAAATACAGTAGAAACTGCATGCTTTAGGTCCTTTCTGTTGTGTTGTTCTTCAGTCACTCAGTCGTGTCCGACTGTTTGCGATCCCATGAACTGCAGCACACCAGGCTTCCCTGTCCTTCACCATCTCCCAGAGTTTGCTCAGACTTGTGTCCACTGAGTCAATGATGCCATCCAACCATCTCACCCTCTGCCACCCTCTTCTCTTACCCTGTCTTTCCCAGCATCAGAGTCTTTTCTAGTAAGTCAGCTCTTCACATCAGGTGGCCCAAGTATTGGAGCTTTAGCTTCAGCATCCATACTTCCAATGTATATTCAGGGTTGATTTCCTTTCGGATTGACTGATTTGACCTCCAATCCCAAAGAAAGGCAATACCAAAGAATGTTCAAACTACCAGAAAATTGCACTCACTTCACATGCTAGCAAGATCATGCTCAAAATCCTTCAAGCTAGGCTTCAGCAGTACATGACTTGAGAACTTCTAGATGTACAAGCTGGATTTAGAAAAGGCAAAGGAACCAGAGATCAAATTGCCAACATCTGTTGGATCATAGAAAACGCAAGAGAATTCCAAAAAAAACATCTACTTTGGCTTCATTGACTACGCTAAAAGCCTTTGACTGTGTGGATCACAACAAACTGTGGAAAATTCTTCAAGAGATGGGAATACCAGACCACCTTACCGGTCTCCTGAAAAACCTGCATGCAGGTCAAGAAGCAACAGTTAGAATCAGACATGGACTATTTCAAAACTGGGAAGGGAGTACCTCAAGGTCCTTTCTAGGACAAATCAAACTGTTACTAGGTGTGGAGATGAATGATGGATAGGTGACAATAGGCAACATTAACTGAATGCTTATCAAGAGTCAGGAACTGTTCCAAACATAGCATTTTGTGTATGCTAACTCATTTGGTCCTCACAAGGGTATATGAAGTAGACATTGATATTCCCCCACTTTACAGAAGAGGAAGCTGAGGCAGAAGTTGATTGATAACTTTCCCAGGGTCACGTGACATTCCCATCCCATTGCTGGTTCTCTTTACTGGGTGGGTGGATCCCTAATAGACATCTCAGAGGACCTGATCCCTACTAAAAAGGGTAGTTTGTATAGTTTACCTTCCCATAGTCTTTAATTTAAAACCTCCAAATAAACAACTGATGTGGTTCCCAAGTGCAGACAGGTGGAAGCAGTGAGGGGCCTGGAGTCCAGGAGTCTGTTGGACTGAGTCAAGTTCTTCACTCTCCAAGTCTATGTTTTTTCACCAGACAAGGAAAAGGCCAGGGTCCTTGTGAAGGCCAGCGAGGCAGAGGTCTGACGGTGCCTGTGTTTCCAGCGCGAGAGCTCCTTGCCAGCAGTGTTAGAGTTGGCTCAGCGGAAAACCACGGAGAGCTGACTGTGTGTATGAGGGTGGAGAAGCCTACTCACTACGAGGAATTGCAGCTCCCTTCTCAGCAGGCTTAATGACAGATTATGGGACCAGGCCCCCTACTGCCTGGCACTGACCAGAGGAGACACAGAGGGTGGCTGGATTAAATGAGTGGTAGACATCGTGGGTTGTATACCCGGGGGCCATGGTCCTCGCCTCACCATTTCTTCTCTGCCCATGGCCTACCTCCCATGGCAGAGGCTAAAAACCCAGGTCCATCTTGCATTTGAAATGTGTGCATGTCACCTAGTCCTGGTCCAATCAGATCTAAGAAAAGCTGTGCTGGAAGCTTGGGCTGGTAGTGGGAAAGGATTTCTTCGCTTTAGAAGGACCAGCGTAGTGATGTTTGTATAGTGCCTGTATGTGATTTCTGGAATTGCTATGGCTAACCCTCAGAGGTGAAGGAAGATGCTGATTCCTTGCTGAACATGGCAGAATGGAAGGACAGAAGGAGCCTGGGCCCTTGCTGATATCCCTGAGCTGCTGACTTGATCCTAAAACAGTGTCCTGACCATGCGTCGTATGGGATAATTAACCCTCTGTGATGTGGGCCATCTTTGGTTGGTCTGTTCCTTGCAGAAGAAAGTATCATAGGAGATTGAAACCGAGAGCCAGGAGCCGTTAGTTCTGGTCAGGACTCCGCTGCTAAGAAGTTGTGTGACTCTGGGCCAGTCACCAATGTCTCCAAGGCATAGTCTCGATTTATTTATTTCATTATTTACTTTTAGATTATACTTTTTTTCTTTTTTTTTTTTGCTTTTTCAGATGCACCTTGCAGCACACGAGATTTTAGTTCCTTGACCAGGGATCAAACTCATGCTCCCTACAATGGAAACATTTAGCCTTAACCACTGGACCACCAGGAAAGTCCCTTAATTTATCGAAGAGGCTACCTGTTTCTCAGAACACTTGTGAAACCACATGAAACTTTTTTAGCCCCACCTCCCACTTTGTTCTGAAGATATATTGGGTTGGCCAGAAAGTTCCTTTGGGTTTTAATGAACTTTTTGGTCTATCCAATAGAAATGAATAAAATAGGGCATGGATAAAAATGAATGAATAAATGAAATGAAATAGAATGAATGGGTAAAATGAATTTTAAAAGGCAAATATGGGGGCAAACTCCACGTTCCATGGACAGAAGAAAGGAGCTCAACATGACTGAGCACAGGAGATGGAGGGACCAGAGGCGGAAGACGGGAAGTAGAAGGGGTAAGCACATCCTCAGTTTACACCTCTGTAAAATGATGGAGAGAACCATATGACCTCTTAATTTCTTCTCCAATGCCAAGATTCTGGAAGCCAAGTGGAGCTGTCACTAATTCTGCTAGATGTGAATGTCCCAGTACCATATGTCACTTGGCATCATAGCAGTTTTTCTGCCCAACTGCCCTCAGGGGCAGGGACTGTCTTACTCATCACTGTCTCCCCAGCACCCAGTAACAAAAACTAATTGGTTAATAGAACAAGTTAATTAATGAATAAAGGACTCTGTCTTACAGGTTAACTGAAGTGTTTGAAAAATAAATGAATGAAACATTTTCTAGTGTGTAATCCAGGATAATAAACCTACAGAGATTCATAATGAACCATTGCATATAGTACTTTTAAGTAAACAGGATACATCAGGTAACAGGATAGCATAGCATCCCCATTCTCAGAGTCAAGTGGCTCATTTTCTTACAAATATTTGCCAGCAAAAGAGAGTCATCATGAGCTTCCTTAAGTACTATTTTTCCCAAAGAGGAAATGGAAGAGTAAAATGTAAAGTCTTATATGAAAAAGCTATGTAATGACTTGAAAATTAGGCTGCTTATGTTTGAGTTTGTAATGAGATTGTCAAAGAAAAAAAGCTGTGAGAACTGAAAGGATTTTCTTTTAGAAGAGATGCGGAGGAGACCATTAAAAACATAGATGGTCTCTGAAAATAGATGACTGCCTGCTTTCTAAGTAAATCTCTCTGCATAGTCAAGGTAGGACTTACTTTTATCCATGTTCTTTTAAAAAATGTGATGTGTCTACTGACAGCAAGATAAATGATGACACTGTTTAAAGCTAATATGCTGTGGCTTCACTGATCAGCCCAGTAAAGTCTCTTGCAGACTCAGAAGCAGGGATTTGGAGAAATCTTTCAAGAAGACACAGCTGGGTTGCCAGGGTAACTCACTGGATGAGGATGGGGCTGGTTTTGGGAGAGATTACATAAGACAAGACCCACTGGGAAGAGCTAAGGGAAGACCTGGAGTCAAGGGATGAAAAGAGTTCCTTCTGCCTTCAGGAGGAGGACATGGATCAAGGTGGGGACACTTGGAAGTGGACAGCATTAGACACCTGGGTTGGCCACCTAAATGGAATATCTTAGGGAACAGACTGATGAAGAAAGCTCTGGTTAACTGAGGATTCCAGTTGGTAGAGAATTAACATAACATAAAAGCAAGGATGACCATTTCCCTAAGAATCAGTCTCACTGTTTTCTTTTAAGATGTCAGAGATATTGAAGAAGATGCCCTCTTATTTTGTGTTTATATGTGTTTATTGTTCAAATGGATGAATGACTCGCTTGAAGGACCAAGATTCAGTTGAATTTGTAACTGTTGATGGAGGAGACACAAAGATACTGCTGAGTGTATGTGTGTGTGTCTGTGTGTGTGTGTGAGAGAGAGAGAGATTTGATACACAGACACATATTGTCCAGATACATTGTTTTAGTTGCTCAGTCCTGTCTGACTTTGCAAACCCATGAACTGTAGCCTGCAAGATTCCTCTATTCATGGAATTTTCCAGGCAAGAATACTGGCGTGGGTTGCCATTCCCTTCTCCAGGGGATCTTTCCAACCCAGGAATCAAATCTGGGTCTCCTGTATTGCAGGCAGATTCTTTACTGTCTGAGACATATACATATCTGTTCAATTTATACACATAAAAATAGATTTGTTTATATGGGTGTCTTGTGAGAGAGAGAGAAAGATTTTATACATACACACACATATCTATATGTCCAGGTTACACACATATAAATGTATTTGGTTATATAGATGCCTTAATTAAAATGAAAGTTCAACTGAGTGTGACAGAGGTTCGTCTCGTTTCAACATGACTGAAAGTTATTTTTCTCTTGTGGAAAGCCCAAGCTGGTCTGGCCACTCTGCTGAGCAAGCCCTCAGGGACGCAGTCCTCTTCTCTCCTGGTGCCCCTTCCTGGGGTGTTGCTCTGATTCAAACAACCCCACGTGGCTCCCCACGGCATCACATTCCAGCTAGTGGAAGGAGAAGTCAGAAAAGATGGGGGAACATACCCTCCTTTTAAAGGCAAGACCCCAAAATTGCACATATTCAGAGCTTAGTCTCACTGCAATACCTAGCCACAAAGGACACTGGGAAAGTAGCCTTAATTTTCGATGGCCACATGCCCAGCTTATAAGTCACTCACCCTGGAAGGAGAAAAGACTAAAGATGGGGAATTCTAGCAGTCTGTCACCCGTCTCTCTTCAGCTGAAACAGACATTCAGTTGCTTGAGCATCTCTGTGGTTGAGATTTGAGGCATGACAAGCAGAAATGGACTCACTCTGTGTGTACTTTTGTTTTACCAAAAGTGTGCAATGCCAGGTTACCCATTCTGCCTGGACTGGGCCTCCCTACCTCTCCCAGGTTTTGCTCTGTCTGATGTGCTGGGGCTTGATGGAAACTTCATCCAAATGGATGCAGCCATAAATGTATCAATGGTGGTCACTCCGTATGATGCAGGCAATGGCATTCATTTTTGAAGCATGAGAAGCTGTCGTCCATACTTTGCTAATACAGGAAGCCCCTGTCACTTCTACCCTTTTCCTGTGCCTGCTTTCTGAATCTTTAAGCCCCACAGGGCTGCCTCTGCAGGGTGCAGGACCATGATTTAGTGCTTGCATTTCTCTCCTTGTGTCAATTTGATAGCAGAGGTGTTTATTTGCTCAGTGACTTGAATATCACATGAACAGCAGGCCTTTGGGGGCATTAGGCAAATGCACCATCACGTGAGGAACAAACATCTAACAATGGATGAGAGATACTGAGACACAGGGCCTGTAATCACATTCATTGTGAGAGTTATTGATACAGAATGACTGTTTGGTCTTTGTATTCCTTCTGTATATCAATTATCCATTCATCTATCCACCCATCTGTCCATTCACCCATTCATGTACCCATCTACCCATCCATCCATCCATCTATCCCTCCATCCATTTATTCATTAAAATGCCCTACAAAAGTCCTGAATTAAGAGCTGGGGATATTGAATCAATAGCCATGATCCATGAGTTCCTGTCCTCAATGAGCTCAGTCAATGGGAGAGATTGTCAAGTAAACTGATATTGATATTTGTTGTTGTTTAGTTGCTAAGTCGTGTCCAACTCTTTGCGACCCCATGGGCTGTAGCCCGTCAGATTTCTCTATCCATGGGATTTCTCTAGGCAAGAATACTGGAGTCGGTTGCCATTACCTTCTGCAAGGGATCTTCCCGACCCAGGGACTGAACCCACGTCTCCTGCATTGGCAGGCAGGTTCTTTACCTCTGAGCCACCTGGGAAGCTGGCGTTGATGATACAATGAGGTAAATGAAGTAGCAGCGGTGAAAAGCAGGTAGTTCTGGGAAGAGACTTGGGGCAGAAGAAGGGGGCTTCCCAGAAGAAATAAAACTGGAGCCATATCTTAACACATTGAGCCAATTGGCAATGAAAAGAAGGATCTGTTGACAGCAGCACGCATTTGCAATCCTTTTCTTTTTTGGCTGAGATTTATTTCTTCCTAGTCCTAGTCCACACAATCATCTTGCAAGGCAAGATCTTAGATATTTCTCAGCCACACTAAAAATACATCCATAATCTAATGGAAACAAGCATGCTGGCAGAATGTTCCCCTTCCTGCCCATTAGTCAGCCTTTTATCAGAAGAGCCCTGTCGAAGACCAAAAACATGACGCTGGATTGCAACGTGTCAGTGATAGGGGACTGGAAACATCCGGGTGATGCGGCCTTGGCTGTCCGTCTCCACTGTGTGTTTCCAAGGAATCTTCCTCTGAACTCCAGCCAAGCAAGGGCACAGCTCAAAGCCCTGAACCTTGCTTGCTTTGATCCAGTAGTGCCTCTGTTGGCTTTTTCTCCTGGAGAACATGAAAATCTTTGTTCCATTAAACAAGCAATTATATCCCTTTTCTGTTCCTCATGGCAGTTTTCAGAAAGAGAAAAGAAAGGGGGAAAGGAGCTAATAGTTACTGAGTTCCTACTGTGTGTCCAGTAGATGCTATGACAGAAACCGGGGAGACAGGCTCTCCTTGGAAAATTAGTGAATAGTTAACAATAACAAGAACAAGAGCAATAGTAATAGCAAACACTTATGTATTATATGCCAGGCATTATACTATGTATGTTCTATGTCTTAATTCACTTAATTCATACAACAGCCTTTTGCACTGGGTACCTTTACCGTCTCCATTTTGCAGATGAGGCAGCTGGGCACAAATAGAGAACTGTAACGTGTCTAAGGTCACACAGTTGCTAAACGCCTGAACTGCACACAGATTTCAACTTTGGAACCCCCAGCTCTGGCCTTTACTGAATACCATGGACAAATTACACAAACTCTCTGGGCCCCAGTTTCTCCATCTCAGTGATGGAGACATCAATGCTTCATGCCCAGCTCAGTCATTTATGTTGAGATACGAAGCTCATATAGATACAAAATGAAGGGTAACCATGCCTATGGCAAATACACAGTGGAACCCTCATGTATGACTGCCCTGGGGTTGGCTTTATCCTGAAAGTGGGGCTTGACCTGGGCCAAAGGGTAGATTTTGGGGGGTTAGGATGAGGTTTGGAAGATTATTCTGAAGAGAACAGGGGTGACTCCAACTGACCCTCATGAGATCCCAGACCAGACAGACCTCATCTCTAGGTTTATTCCCTCCTCATGAAAGGTGACTGGACTAAATAACCTCTAAAGACTCTCCTTCTTGGGACAGTCACCCCAAAGTTTCTTTCATGTTAAACTCCCTTCTCTGCTCATGGTTGCCCTCCACCCTAGCCAGGCAGGAGGTGGGGCCCTATGTGTCGGAGAATGCTCATTTTCTCCTGAGCTGGACAGAGCTACTGGTCCAAAGCTCACTGGCTCACCTCACTTTTCATACAGTTGCTTAGAAGCAAAGGATACATCTTTCCCACCAGTTATTCATTCATTTATTCCACCAAAACATAAGTTACATAGCTCTTTATAGGGTGATCAAGAGGAAAAACCCACCAGACAGGATCCCGCCCCATAAAGAGCTCCTGGTCCAGGTGTCAGGGATGAACTGTTAAGTCTATAAAGCAAAACATGCTCAGCTGCCTTCAACAGGGAAGTCACAAAGGTTTGGAAAGGAGGCTGGGAGGGAAACATCCTGAGGAGGGGCAATCAGAAGAGACCTTATGGAAGAGGTCGTATTAGAGCTGGGCTCTGAATCAAGGTAGAATTCCCCAGGACTGTAATGGGGAAGGCATTGCAACAGGCATTCCTTTTATGTGGGCAAAGCCCCCTGCAGTCTATCTGAGGCCTCTCCCACCACCTTTGCTTTTGTGGCAGCAGAAGAGAGGGCACTGAAACAGCATTTCCTGTTGTCAGACTTCCCATTTGGGAGAAGCATTGGCTTAACAATGTTCAGCAAATTGCATATTCACAATGAATCCCGTTGGCAGATTTTGCAGCCCTGAGCACTAAAGAGTGCCTCTGACAGCATAATTACCCCTCACTATGAGTTTTGCCAGTTGTCACTTTTCCCAAGAGCTTTGCTTAACAGTCAGAAGGGAAACCAATCTGATGGGCTCCCCACAGCACTTTCTGTGGCTTTCTCATCTTGTCCTTTTCTTCCAAACCCATGCCAGTTTGTCCCTGCCTTACTTACTCAGCTTTGGCCAGCACCCAAGGGGACATTGACCCTCAGGGTCAGGTTCAGAGCATTTTGCTTCTCAGCAGAACCCACCAGGAGGAAGCTCCCTGGGTGCTCACTTTGCATTATGTCCCATCAAAGCCATCCAGATATATTTGCATTTGGAAGCATGAAACACATGGGCAGTTATGAAGGAAAATGGAAAAATGCAAACCTGCTTGTTGGTGAGACAGCGGACCCAAGGACTTTGGGTTTTCCAAGTGGTGCTAGTGGTAAAGAACCCGCCTGCCAATGCAGGAGATGTGGGTGTGATCCCTGGGTCAGGAAGATCCCCTAGGGGAGGGCATAGCAACCTGCTCCAGTATTCTTGCCCAGAGAATCCCATGGACAGAGGAGCCTGGCGGGCTACAGTCCATAGGGTCACAACAGAGTCGGACATGACTGAAGCGCTGAAGTGACTTAGCAGTCAGGCATGGGGAAGAGCAAGCAGGAGGTGACTTAAACTACTGCTGGATGGCTGATGACTTGTCTTTCTCACGGAGTTAGTCCAAGCACCAGCTAACACAGACAGCTTGCTGTCATCAAACAAGCCTCCACGTGGCACCTGCATCCCTGTAGTCCACTGTTCTCTTGGCTGCGACAGGTTCCCTTGGGAGGTCATGGTGAAGGGAACAAGGCACTCACATACTGTGAACATCGTCACAGAGAGAAGCCCAGCTGCCACACACTGATTCTTGACTCCGGGTGGCCATGCAGCCAGCTCTGTGGCTCCTGTTGGGCTCTCATTGTTAATTAATGAAGTCCTATTTATTTATTATGAAGTGTTATGAAATGGACAAGTAGCCTTGTCCCATGAACGCTGCTAGCTCCCTGGATGCTCTCTGCAGCACTCCAGCAAGTCCCACGAAGATGAGGAAGGACAGAATAAACTTCTCCGAATACCCCATGCTGATGGGCGGTGCAGTGTTAGGTGGCATGAGCTGACAGAGTGAAGTGAATTTGCTTTCTAAAGGCAACCTTAGTCAAGGTGAGCTCCGTGTTGACCCTGGATTACAGTTACTTGTGTATATGTCACAACTTGCTTGATTACAGCTCCTGGAAGTCAGGAGCTAGTTGAGCATCCTTAGAAAAGTTACCTGGTGGATCAGATTGGTTGGAGGAGCTTCTCCTGCTTTGTATTAACCAGGTCCATCCTGGCCAGGGTTGGGGCTTAAGAATATGCCATGGTTTCTGAGGAATAAATAGTACAGGAAGCAAGGCTCTCTGGTCTCACAGCAGGGGCTCCTCCAATGGATGGCAACCAGAGGGTGGATACATCACCTATTCTCCGCCCTCATCCGCCATGGGATGGGGCAGTCCTTGGAGAAAAATGAGAACTTGGAATAACACAGAGAGTAGCATCTTTTGGCAGTTGTTCACTGGGGCTCTTCTCCCCGCTGCCATGGGGAAAAGGTTGGTTTTTGGGAACACTGAAAAATAGCCATCAATCTGATTTCTTTAGCTCCAGCTCAGTCTTGAGTTTAAGTTTACTGTCTCCCAGTGAACTTTATCTCAGAATTGTTAGAGGGACTCTCAGGGGCCCTCCTGGGCAACCGCTTGTTCATCACACCAAAGAGTTAACAGGCTAAGCAGGAAAGGCCTTAATGAAGAGATCTTGAATCCAGTGCTCTGCCCACTCTTCCTTGTAGCCTCCTATCCATTGAGAACCATGTTCTCAATCCAATTTCCTGGCTTCTGGAATCCTGCAGTTAATTTAGAAAGAGGGAGCATAGCAGAAGTGCTCCAGCCTCCAGGTAAGTCAGACCCTGTCTTGACCAGGAACTGCCGAGCCCTGGGTGGTAACTGGATTGCACAACGGCAGAGCTGTTCTAAGGAGGCAGGGAGCAGAAGCCAAGGGATGCTGTTTCCATGGCAACTGCCTTTCATCCTCCGCTTGCCAGGTTAGGCATTCTGGAGTAGAACAGGGCTCAATTTTTGCCCCACCATGTAATATTTTCTCAGTTTTGAACATGCCTTCGTTTACATACACACACACCACTTTTGATTCCCAGTGGCCCTTTTCAGGTATGGAAGCACCTTCCCAGCCTCAGACAGCATTAGTAACCTGGGAAGGGGATGCAGGGAGAGGGGATGAGAGAAGTGTGAGGGGGACCAGCTATCACCACCGTACCTAGTGAGCAGAGTTTTGAAGGGGATGCGGGGAGAGGGGATGGGAGAAGTGTGAGGGGGACCAGCTATCACCACCGTACCTAGTGAGCAGAGTTTGGTGGTCATTGTTACTGTCAGTGTTCAAGATTGTTGTCACCTGGTGTATTGGTCTCCTACTGTTGCTACAGCAAATTGCTACAAACTAAGTGGCTTAAAACAACACGGATTTATATTCCTGTAGTTCCAACAGTCAGATGTGTGACATGGGTTTCACTAGGCTAAAATCAGAGTGTCTGCAGGGTTGTGTTTGTCCTAGAGACTCATAGAGAATCCACTTCCTTGTTTTTTCTACCTTCTAGGGGCTGTTGGCTTTCCTTGACTGATGGTTCCTCCTCTGTCTTTAAATACAGAAGAAAGGCATCTTCAAGTCTCTGTCTGCTTCTGCTTATGTTCTCACATCTCCTTCTCTGACTTTTTTAAGGACCCTTTTGATTACATTGAGTGTGTGTTAAGTCACTTCAGTCTTGTCTGACTCTTTGCAAACCCATGGATTGCAGCCCACCAGGCTCCTCTGTCCATGGACAGAGGATCTCTCCAACCTAGAGATCAAACAGGCATCTCTTGCATCTCCTGCACTGGCAGGATATTCTTCACCACTAGCACCTCCTGGGAAGACCCATGTTTAATGTTTAGAGTGTGAACAATTTGATGAGTTTCGGCTAGACATATACCCACTATACCATCACCAGAATCAAGTAATGAACCTATGCATCACCTCCAAAAACTTTTTTGTGTCCCTTTGTGATTTGTGTGTGTTTATGTGTGGTTAGAACACTTAGCTTGAGATCTGCTCACCTTAACCAGTGTTTAAGTGCATGACAGTGTATCATTAACCACAGACACTAAATGTAAGCCCATCTCTAGAACTTAGTCATCTTCTGTAACTGTGACTTTATCTCCATGGAGCAGCTTTCCGTCACCCCCTCCCCCATACCTGGCAAACTCCATCTATTTTCTGCTTTTATTAGTCTGACTGTTTTAGATACTTCTTAACCACGGAATCATTTAACACATGTCCTTTGATGACTGACATCTTTCACTTAGTACAGTGTCTTCCAGGTCCATTTACATTGCTGCATATAAAAGGATTTCTACCTTTTTTAAAGGCTCAATAATATTCCATTGTATCTATATACCTCATTTTTCTATATCCATTCATCTGTCAGTGGAGAGTTGAGTTACATGTTTCAGTTTTTAAAATGAGACATTTTAGGCAGCATAATGCAGATTTCATGGAAATAAAATGTGAAGTAAATAAATACATGCTAAGTAAAATGTGAAGTTCAAACAGCAGCCGCTGAGCCTGCCAAGGCCACAGGTACTCTCTACTTCGAAGTGTACACTGATGGCAAATTTGAGCTTCGTCCCCCCACATGCTCAACCAGGTCGATTGTCTCATATTTGCTTTTTAGAAAAGGCCTCTCATAGGCAGAGTAAGTGGGTCACTGACAATATTAGAATTGTCCTGTCCTGACTCCCATCCCCTGCTTCTTTTACTTCGCCAGCTGCACTTGCCCACCTGAAAAAGGAGGAGTGACTCATTCATTCACTGAGTCAAGGTTTATTGGGCACCTGTGATGACCCAGAACTGTACTAGACACCAGAGATTCAAAGATGAGTTAATGTCAGTCTTTTTAAAATATGTATTTAGTTGTTTGGCTGCACCAGATCTTAGGTGTGGCACGCAAGATCTTCCATCTTTGCTGGAGCATGAGGAATCTTTTTAGTCACAGCATGCAAACTTTTAGTTGTAGCATGTGGGATCTACTTCCCTTACCAGAGGTGGAACCCGGGCCCCCTGCATTGGGAGCTCGGAGTCTTAGCCTCTGGACCACCAGGAAAGTCCCTAATGTCAGTCTTTTTTCTTTTTTTAATTAAAAATTAGATGCAAAAAATAAATAAATAAAAATTAGATGCAGTCCCTACTCTTCAGGAACCCAGGGATGTTCCTGGGCTCTTCTGGCACGTGGTTGGTGCCACGCTGGGTCCTATTGGGGGTTTAAGAGGGTGGGGAGGCGGAGCACTCTGCCTGGCTTGAGTTCAGGCTCCCCTATGTGCATGAGTCCTGGAAGCTGTGTAGGAAAATGCCAGGAGGTAGGAAAGCATCAGAGTGAAAGATTTCCATATAATGGGGGAAGCGTGGAGGTGTAAAACTACATTGGGAGGTATGTTGAGAAGTATTGATACAAAAGTATATTTTACTAGAGTGGAAAGTGTTGATCAGGCAGGTAGGGCACAGCTGTATGAATGGGATAAACCCTAGAGAGATGAACAGCTCCTTTAAGTAGTTGGTTATGACAGTGTGTGTGGACAGTGGGTTGGCAAAATGAGAGGGTCGGGCTGGAGGCAACAAGGTCAGGAGTCACTGACCAGGTGACCCAGGTGTGAGGAGGGCAGGACCCAGCCTCTTCCCTTAGGATGGTCCTTGAACCCCCAGGGGATTGCCCTGCATAGGAAGGTTTCAGGATAGAGGACTGTCTCTGGCTTTGGCGTGGGCTCCCTCCCCTGGAGGAGGGCATGGCAACCCTCTCCAGTATTCTTGCCTGGAGAATCCCACGGACAGAGAAGCCTGGTGGGCTACAGTCCGTGGGGTCGCAAAGAGTCAGACATGAGTGAGCGACTGACCACGTATACACCCTCACCCACAGATCAATCCTATTAATTAAAACCGAGGGGCCACTGGAAAGTGCAGTCATCTCTGCTTTCCTGGAGAAGTGGGCAGGTAGGAGGTAGGTGAGTAATGTGTTAGTCATGATAATCTCTTTTGAGAAAAAGATTTTCTCACCCACCATTGTCTTTCTTCTAGTAGCATTACAAAATAGATTCAAAGCCTCAGAAATCAAAGAGGGTGTATAGTAAAAAAAAAAAAAAAAAAGCAAGATCATACAATATTTCCTTGCTTGTGATTAAAAAAAAAAGCTCAGAGAGGAACTCCTGATAAATTCAGGAAAAACATAGAGTGAAATGTCTCAATTTAAACTCACTGGGGTGGGTTTATTTGAATTTTACATGGTTCCAAAGGAATGCAATTATAGTCCTCTCACATCTAATGGTAAGAGAATATTTGTGTCATCAAATGCTGATGAGTAGGATAAGGCAAGTTAATATGAAAATATAATAGACTCGTGTTACATAATGGTGAGTCAGGAGCAGTCTGGTCATTTTCATATACATGAATGAACTTGATGACGGATAGCTTTCTTAAAACAATATCCAGTCTCTCACTTAATAAAGAATCTCTTGCTGAGAGATAGCCCTGAAATAATCAGTGGTTTCCAGGGAGGCTACTGGTTCTTAGGTTCGATTCTTCTGGGAAGACCAGGAGAAGTCACAATGCAAGAGGCTAACCTGAATAGGTGAAGTCCTCATTCATTCTCCTCACTTTTTCTGCTTTCTTACCTCCCTCTTCCCCCTACTTATGACACAAATCAAACCCAGAGGCATCCCAAACCATCAGCCTCTTTCAGCTCGTCTGTTAATCCAGCACGAATCTTACCTCTAAACATAGAAAAATCTTCTATGAATCCTAGTCATCCATATTTTTTTAACTATGTATTTATTTGGCTATACCAGTCTTAGTTGCGGCATGTGAGACCTTTTAGTTGTGGCACATGGGATCTAGTGCCCTGACCAGGGATGGAACCTGGACTCCTTGCATCGGGAGCGTGGAATCTTAGCTACTGAGCCACTAGGGAAGTCCCCCTAGGCATCCATATTTAATGCATAGTAAAACAATCATTTACCCCTAAGTTTTTGTTTTCTCCCAAGAGTTTAAGGATAGTTTAGCATTATAAAAAGCTATAAATACTTTATAATATAATTACACCAAAAATTTTTTAAAACATCATCTAAAATAATAACTGAGGGAAATTCTTCAATTTGAGCAAGGTTCACTATCATAAACCTTAATTGGTATCATCATCTTTAATAATAAACATTTATTAAAGTCAAGACTGATGAAGGTACATCCATGATCTTTGACTGCTGTTATTTACTTTTGTTATGGAAATTCTCCCCATTTAATAAGATATGATATCAGCACTAGTATCATAAGTTAAGAGATATAATTATTAAGGGACCATGTCCCCCCAAAACAACTCCATGAGTATCAACAGAAAAATTTATATTAATAATGATTAATTTTAAATGAACTAAGTTAAAAATATAATAGTCTTCACCTTCCCTATATACATCAATAATTAATCAGAAAACATATTAGAAGAAAGGTAACAATTATAATAGCAACAAAATAGAACACCTAGAAGCAACCTTTTGAAAAAAATGTGCTGGACTTGTGTGACGAGAGCCTTAATACTGAAGTAAATGGAGGCAAACTCAATGTTCCTGGACAACAAAATTACATATTATAAAGATATCAATTTTCCTGTAATTAAATGTCAATTTTAGATGATCCTAAGGTCAACTTGGAAGAATAAATAGCTGAGAGTAGTTAACTCTTAAGTAAGTGGGATACTTGTTCTCTCAGATATGAACACATTTCATAACTTCAGTAATTAAAACAGTATGGTACCAGTCTCCAACACAAAAAATGGCAGTTAGGTCGGAAACAATACCTCGCTGCATAAGAACATCATATGTGCTCAGATGCCATCACCAACTAAAGACTACTGGGACATTTATCAGTTTTTCGTTTTCTGTGGGGAGAGAGTAGAAAAGAAATTCAGATCCTCTCCTTCCATCCAGCATTAAATAAATTCAGGCAAATGAAAGAATTGATTATTTAAATTAAGTAGTAAGGAAAATAAGGAAATAGAAAAGTGTTAGTTGCTCAGTCATGTCTGACTCTGTGACCCTATGGACTGTAGCCCTCCAGGCTTCTCTGACCATGAGATTCTCCAGGGAAGAATACTGGAGTGGGTTGCCATTCCCTTCTCCAGGGGATGTCCCTGACTCAGGGATCAAACCCAGGTCTCCTATATTGCAGGCAGATTCTTTACCATCTAAAGAAGGGGCTGTTAATTATCTGCAGGAAGGGTGATTTCTAAAAGTAATGGGAAATATATGTTCAATTTGTTTACATACATGTAATTTGACTATATATAAATTAAAGATATTGTCAATCCAGAAAGGCCCCAGGCTAAATTAAAGACCAAAAACCAATTCTGCTGTAGCAGCATCTTGTGCTGAGTTACAATAAGGACTAAAGTTGTTGATCAAAAATACCGATTTCTGCAAGGCAACTTTTGAGAAAGGACGTGCTCAAGTCTGCCAGAGGTTGGGAGAGCAGTATTGATTTCACTGATACGTGTCAGACCCAGTGCTTTTGGGAAGCCAAGCCACGCTGTGGACAGATAACTGCAGTGCGTGATGATCAACTGGCCTGCATTTACCTACTGGGTAAAATTGGAGTAGTCTCTCTGCCTCCCTGTGCCTTTTGCCTCCTGTGGAAAATGACAAGTGTGGGATGCAGAATAATGCTCCCCAAAGATGTCCACAGCACCATCACTAGAGCCTGTGGATATGCTACATTATGTGGTAAAGGAGAAGTGAGGTAGTAGGTAGAACTAAGATTATTAATAGGCTCACCTTATAATAGGGGGAAAACCTAGATTATCCAGGTGCCCAATGTAATCACAATCGGTCCTCAGAAGTGGAAGAAGGGAGCTGAAGAGGCGCTCAGAGATTCGTGATATGAGGATTCCACTGCCCATTGCTGGCTTTGAATATGGAGGAAGGGGCCACAAGCCAAGGAAGGTGGACATCCGTTCAGTTCAGTTCAGTTCAGTTGCTCAGACATGTCTGACTCTGCAACTCTATGGACTGCAGCACACCAGGGCTCCCTGTCCATCACCAACTCCAGAGCTTGCTCAAACTCATGTCCGTCGAGTCGGTGGTGCTATCCACCCATCTCATCCTCTGTCGTCCCCTTCTCCTCCTGCCTTCAATCTTTCCCAGCATCAGGGTCTTTTCCAGTGAGTCAGTTCTTCCCATCAGGTGGCCAAAGTATTGAAGTTTCAGCTTCAGCATCAATCCTTCCAGTGAATATTAAAGACTAATTTCCTTTAGGATGGACTGATTGGATCTCCTTGCAGTCCAAGGGACTCTCAAGAGTCCTCTCCAACACCACATTTCAAAAGCATCAGTTATTCAGTGCTCAGCTTTTTTTTATGGTCCAGCTCTCACATGTATACATGACTACTGGAGAAACCATAACTTTGACTAGATGGACCTTTGCTAGCAAAGTAACGTCTCTGCTTTTTAATATGCTGTCTAGGTTGGTCATAAATTTTCTTCCAAGGAGCAAGTGTCTTTTAATTTCACGGCTGCACTCACCATCTGCAGTGATTTTGGAGCCCAAAAAAATAAAGTCAGGCACTGTTTCCATTGTTTCCCCATCTATTTGCCATGAAGTAATGGGATCTGATGCCATGATCTTAGTTTTTCTGAATGTGGAGCTTTAAGTCAGCTTTTTCACTCTCCTCTATCACTTTCATCAACACACTCTTTAGTTCCTCTTCACCTTCTGCCATAAGGGTGGTATCATCTGCATATCTGAGGTTATTGATATTTCTCCCATCCATCTTGATTCCAGCTTGTGCTTCATCCAGCCTGGCATTTCACATGATGTGCTCTGCATACAAGTTAAATAAGCAGGGTGACAATATACAGCCTTGATGTACTCCTTTTCCAATTTGGAACCAGTCCATTGTTCCATGTCTGATTCTAACTGTTGCTTCTTGACATGCATACAGATTTCTTAAGAGGCAGGTCAGGTGGTCTGGTATTCACATCTCTTGAAGGATTTTCCACAGTTTATTTTGATCAAAACAGTCAAAGGCGAGGGTCAAAATTAGGGTTAGGGTTAGGGTTAGTCAATAAAGCAGAAGTAGATGTTTTTCTGGAATTCTGATTTTTCTGTGATCCAGCAGATGTTGGCAATTTGATCTCTGGTTCCTCTGCCTGGACTTAGAAAAGTACATCCTAGAGAAGAAGGAAAAAAGGGCATGGGAATGGACTATCCTTTAGGGCTTCCAGGGCACCAAAATCACTGTGGTCAGTGACTGCTGCCATGAAATTAAAAGACACTTGCTCCTTGTAAGGGAAGCTCTGACAAACCTAGACAATGTATTGAAAAGCAGAGACATCACTTTGCTGACAAAGGTGTGTATAGTCAAAGCTATGGTTTTACTAATAGGTACAGGTGTGAGAGTTGGACCATAAAGAAAGCTGAGTGCCAATGAATTGATGCTTTTGAATTATAGTGTTGGAGAAGACTCTTGAGAGTCCCTTGGAAATCAATCCAGTCCATCCTAAAGGAGATCAGTCCTGAATATTCATTGGAAGGACTAATGCTGAAGCTGAAACTCCAATACTTTGGCCACCTGATATGAAAAGCTGACTCATTGGGGAAGATCCTGATGCTGGGAAAGATTGAAGGCAAAAGGAGAAGAGGGCGACAGTGGATGAAATGGTTAGAGAGCATCACCAACTCAGTGTTTATGAATCTGAGCAAACTCCAGGAGATAGTGAAGGACAGGGAAGCTTGACATGCTGTAGTCCATAAAGTCTCAAAGTTGGACACGATGGAGCAACTGAACAGCAGCAAAGACAAGGGCCCCCAGATGGGAGTGCAGCCCTACCAACACCTGGCTATTAACTGAGGGAGACCCATGGGACACTTCTGACCTCCAGAAGTGTGAGATAACACATTTGCCTTGTTTTTAGCCCACAACTTTGAGGTATTTGTTATAGCACCAAGAGGAAACCAATGCAACAAATAACGTATGCATGCTAATTCGATTCAGTGGTGTCGACTCTTTGCGATCCCAGGTACTATAGGCCCCCAGGCTCCCCTGACTGTGGGATTCTCCCGGCAAGAATACTGGAGTGGGTTGCCATGCCTTCCTCCAGGGGGTCTTCCCAACCCAGGGATCGAACCCACGTCTCATGTCTCCTGCATTGACAGGTGGATTCTTTACCACTTGCACCACCTGGGAAGCCTGCAACGAATAATACTTCAATGTATGATTAAGACATTTTCAAAGAAAGCACCTATGTGAAGTGCTAGTATGGTGATTGGCATCCAGATGCTCAACTGAAAGCACTGTTTGCTTTAACAGAGCAGCTGTAATAAGGCTTAGTAACCAGATTTCCTGAGGAGTCTTGACTCCTTGACTTATAATCGTGAAGTGTTTTGGGTTTTTTTTTCCCTTACAATCCCACATAGCAACCATGCTACTCTACCCTTTGTAGTCGTTGCTTTGACAGCATCTTGGCAAGATTCCCTACATTTGCAGTCGCTTTTGGTTATTAGAATAGACTCATTTCAGGTATTTAGGACTCAGTCCTATTCATTAAAAAATAAAAATCCCATCTCCTTCTCACGTCTGGTTCTTTTCCCCCTGCCCCGCTCCACGGCGTAGGCTGACTTGTCTGTAGCCTCAGCTTCTCGTGACGGGAGTGGGAAGTTTCAATGATCAGCTCTTGGCAAAGCACTCCTCTTTTCTCTACGGTTATAGCTCCTCTCCCCCTTCAGTGCATTAGGGCAGGGAGAACGTAGAGAAAAGGGAGTCCTCTCCCAACTGAACTGGGCTGGTTACATCCTCTCCTTAGCTGATCTAATCTAACCCGTTGTCACAGGCTGCTTGAAGGATGGCTGTGACTACAGTAGGCTCCCCCAGCAAGGGCAGAGCTTATGACCCTGCGGTACCCCCCACGCCCTTGGATTTCATACTGCTTTCTGTGAGCTCAGGGTTTCCCGGGTGGCTCAAATGGTAAAGCGTCTGCCTGCAATGCAAGAGACCCAGGTTCGATCCCTGGCTCCAGCAGATCCCCTGGAGGAGGAAATGGCACCCCATTCCAGTACTCTTGCCTGGAAAATCCCATGGATGGAGGAGCCTGGTAGGCTATAGTCCATGGGGCACAAAGAGTTGGACAGGACTGAGCATCTTCACTTTATTGTGAGGAGTTGGGTTGTGTTCCCCCTCAGCCACCCCCAGGCTAACACTCGGGCTAGTGCGTGCATGCCAGATCCATTGTCTAACCCCCTTAGGAACTAAGAACTGGAAAGGGGGACCTGAATGGGGAGCCTCCAGCCTAGTCTTTTTCGACCACACTGTGAGTCTCCAGGGCTCCTCCGTCAGAAGCTTGGGGGCCACTAACAAACCGCCTACACAGCATTCATCCAGGGAACAAGATGCCAGCCTTTGCTTTACGCAAAGGCTGTTCTTTTATAGTAATCCCCCTGGAGCTATTTTAATTAAGTTAATTTGTGTGTTTTTATTTTTTCTGAAAACAAAAACTGCTTTTTTAAATTTTATCCACTTTTTTATTGAAGTATGGCTGATTTACAAGTTGTGTTCATTTCCACTGTACAGCCAAATAATTCGGTTATGCTTCTACATATATCCTTTTTAAATATTCCTTTCCATTGTGGTTTATCACAGGATATTGGATGTCATTCTCTGTGATGTACAGTAGGACCTTGTTGTTTATCTGTTCTATATATATATGTTTATATATGTATATTTATATATATATATATACATATATTTATACATATATAAAAGTTTACATCTGCTGACCCCAACCTCCCACTCCATCCCTTCCCTACTCCCCTGCCTTTTGGCAACCATCAATCTGTTCTCCTTGTCCGTGGATCTGTTTCTATTTCTTCTCTTTTTTTCTGTTCCTATTTCATAGATAGGTTCATTTGTGTCATATTTTCGATTCCACATGTAAGTGATATCCTGTGGCATTTGTCTTTGTCTTTCTGACTTACTTCACTTGATATAATCATTTCCAGTTGCATCCATGCTGGCTGCAAATGGCATTACTTTGTTCTTTTTTATAGAGCCACCCACTTTGATGGTGAGGAAGGGAGGCATGGCAGGAAAAGGGATCAGGCTCTCTCAGCTACCCGGGAGACCATGGTTGGATGCAGGACTCATTCTTGGATTAGCACCTTCTCTTAAACCCCCCTCAGCATATGGCTGACCCCAACTGCCAGCAGCTCTCTGAAGCTAGAATGAGAAGTGCTTAGCGCCTCTAATTCCCAGTTTGGGCCTTAGGCCACAATTCCAGGACACAAGGAAAAAACTGTCACTGGCTAGAAGCTTCATTGACTTAGAAGAAGAAGTACCAGGAAGATTCATTAATGTAGTCACATGATAAGAACTCCAGCACTCCTATGCCAGCCCCGCTTCCAGCTGACCATTGCCAGTGCCTGCTGGGTCCCCCATGCCTTCACAGAGACTCAGGATGAGTGAGACCCAAGCAGAAAAAGCTGTAAAGGGCTATTTTGTCCAAAACCTACTGTTCCTAGCCTATCCCAGCATCTCCACCCTCATTCCAACAACACTGCCTCCAAACAGCTTCAACGGTCAGAATGAAAACCCAGGGCTGCGCATCTCCAGACTTGCTCCCTTCTACTGCACCACTGCTGTGTGGCTGCCTCGAGGTTACTGGAAGAACTTAGAGGAGCACCCCTCAAACATACATATCACACATCAGACAAAACTGTAATTGCATCCAGGGCTTCTTCAGTTATTCATTCTTTCAGTGGGGCACCTATCTTGTGCCCTGCCCTGTGCCTTGAAGGACACAAAGATAGATATGACCGTTTCCCCCTGGAAACAGACAACCTACCTATAAAATAAGATACAATAGGATAGGAACCCTTAGAAAAGTATAAATAAAAGGTTAAGAAAGCATACATCCAGGATAGAGCTTCTTTTTTTTTTTAATATTTTTAAAAATTTATTTGGCTGTGCTGGGTCTTAGTTGCTGCACATGATATTATTTAACTGTGGCATGTGAGATCTAGTTCCCTGACCAGGGATTGAACCTGGGCCCCCTGCATTGGGAATGTGGAGTCTTAACCACTGGACCATCAGGAAAGTCCCCAAGAATAGGGATTCTAATCTGAATCAGCAAAGGCACAAGAGTGTGAGCTGAGGACAGCCTTGCATCATCTCTCTCTCTCTCTCTCTCTTTATTTGTCTGGGTCTAGCACTGTGTCTGACACATATTGGATACCTAACATTTGTTAAGTTAACTTATCATTGGAGGCATATGGAGAATTGGGGGGGGGAACAATGATAATAATAATTCAACACATATGAGTTCCAGCAGAGAGAGAAGAAACTGTGAAGAGAGATCTGGTACCCCCATTTCAAAGGCTTTGGGATGCCGTGCGTGGGAGTCAGCACTGTTTCCTCTGGGCAAGAAGGGGCAGAAAAGATGTTCAAGAGATATGAGAAGCTGTGAAACGTGTGGCTTTGAAAATACTGCCCTTGGGTGGTGATTAAAGGCAGTAGTTGCGGCAAAGGAGTTCTGTTCGAGGGAAAGAGATTTGTGAGGGCTGCATCATCTGAGTCTTCAAATGTGGGTTTCAGTATGTTGGAACATCTTTTAAATGGTGTTGTCAACCGAAAGAAAAATGCACAGCGTAAGAGATGTGAGTTATGTTTTATTCAGGGTCTTACCAAGGACTGTAACTCAGGAGACAAGCTCTCAGTGGCTCTGAGAAATTGCTCCAAAGACACAGGGAGGAGCCAGTATCTGTATGAGTCACTGTGGTTAGGACATCCATATGGTCAACTGTCCATCTTGATAAAAGATGACCACTAATCACAAGGAACATATATCTCAAGTTAGTGATGTTAGTGCTTTTCGAATATGTTGTCCTTCATCATCTGCCAGAGTTTGCTCAAATTCATGTCCATTGAGTCGGTGATGCCATCCAACCATCTCATCCTCTGTCGTCCCCTTCTCCTCCTGCCCTCAATCTTTCCCAGCATCAGGGTCTTTTCCAGTGAGTCAGCTCTTCACATCAGGTGGCCAAAGTATTGGAGCTTCAGCATCAGTCCGTTCAATGAATATTCAGGAAGATGCAAGAATCTAGGGTCATTGAAATTCTTTCTGAGATATACATCAAACTAGCTATGGGAACTTTTCCCAAAGGATAAGAGAGTCCAGTCCTATTTTTGCCATCCTCAATTCCCCTCCAGTACACTGTCCCTGGGTTGTGACTGATGAGTGACACTCTGTTCATTTTTTGTTCACAGTTTTAAAAGAGAAACTCAAAGTCCTGGAGCCCTAGAACAGGCCTAGCCACCTCTGGGGGTGAAGGAGGTTACCCCATAATATCCGAGGTCCTTGAGTTTGGAAGGTCAGGGAAGGCTCTTGGACCCTGGCAGGTGGACCCCGAGCTGGGTACGAAGCTCGGCCTTCTGCCTGGTCTGTGGCCTCATCGGTGTCTTGAGGGGCCAGGGCTGAGGAACTGGCTCTCTGCCCACCACCCCCCAGGCGCTGGAGGACACAGCCCCCCACTCACATCCTCATTCTCTCCTCTGTGCCACCTGTTCAGATTCTGCCTCCCCCACACTCACAGAGCATTGGCTCTTTCTTGTCTGAACTTCAGAGCTCCCAGCTCCCGATGGACAAGCAGAACCTCTGCCTTCCGCGGGGGGCTCAGCGCCAAAGCCCCATCCTCCTCCATCCATGCATTTCTCTTGGGTGTCCACCCACCTGACCCCCCTCCCAGGCACTCAGCCTGGGGATCCAGAGCTGCCCCCTCCTTCAGTCTCCTCCCTCCCTTAGGCTGGGTTTTCAGGCTGTTATTAGGTCCCTTGATGATCACAATGATTTAATGAAAGGCTTAGAGCCAGGCAGATCTAGGATCCAATCCCAGAGCCTCAGTTACCAGGGCTTGGGCAGGTCACCAAACCCTCCTCTCTATCCCTGTTATATGGGGCAGCATCATCCACCTCCAGGGTCAGTGAGAAGATGTGGTGAGATACTTACATAAATCACCTACCTTAGGAGGTGGGCCAGAATTAGCACCACTTCACTTGGCTCAGAAAAGGCCTTTTGAGTCACCCCTACTGAGATCTAGACTAGGGCAGTTCTCCAGAGAAGATATATTTATTCCCAGGGCAGGATTTTCTAAATTCCTTCCCTGTGTATGCACCTCTGAGTCCAATAGAATTGACTTACCTGGCAGTGGGTTCAAGGTACCCCAGGAATGTCAGCCCAGAGTCCTTCTGGGTTGGGGGACTCATTTCAAGAGCTCAATGCCTCCCCTCCAGTCTTCAAGGCCTGGGGAACTGGCTGTTCACACTCCAAGAGCCCAGTCGGTTGGGCAGACATCAATCGGCACATGAATGCTCTTTGTTCTTGGATAGGGAGACTCAGAGATGCCAGCTCTCTGTGAATGAATGTAGCACCTCAGAGGAACCTCAGTCAAAATCCCATTGGGTTTTGCATTGTTTAGTTGTTTTTGAACTTGACCTCATTATTTTGAAGTTCCTCTTGATGAACATATTTTCAAAATAATCCAAAAAAGAGTAAAAGGAATGTTTACCGTGTATTAAGATGTATTATAATCTCTCTCTAAGCAGCAGAGTTTTGGATAGCTAGTCCTTAATGACTGTGTTTTAATTTTTTTTCTTTATAAAGGTGTTTTATCTTTATGTCCGGTTCAGTCGCTCAGTCATATCTGACTCTTTGCGACCCCATGGACTGCAGCACGCCAGGACTTTATCTTTATAGTCAGAAAAATTGCTATTTTCATTAAATGAAAATAGAAATGCTTCTTTAAAATCAACAACGAATCTCCTTCAATTAGATATTGAGCAGATCACTCTATGGAGAAGAATTCTAAAAGAAATGTGAAACAGAGAATGTGAAAAATTTCTCATGGCTCACTTCATAAAAAGTTGCAGCCGAACTGTATACGACAGATCTGGTGGAGGGCTTCACCCATTAGATTGATGAAGAACTAGAGATTGAACATCCACTGTGTTCCAGGCGCTAGAGATACATAAATGATCTCAGGCACAGTACTTCTCTTAAGGACCTCACAGTAGAGTTGGAGGCAGGCACATAACAGGTCAGGACAGTGATGAGTGGTGAGTGTCCCAAACACAGTGATATAGGCTGGGCTCCATCACTCCTCAGAGGCGAAGCTTAAGAGTGGAGAGTGTGGGCTCTGGGCTTGAAAGGGAAGGACAATCTGGGAAAACAACTCAGAGGCGGTGACCCTTGAGATGAGTGGCATAGGCCTAATGGGAAATAGCCAGGAGTGAGAGAGAAAAAGGATATTCCTTGCAGAGAGAGAGAGAGAGAGAAGTTTGAAAGAACACTTTGGGAGGATTTCCATTGGATCATACAGGCATGGAGTGCCCAGGGAGTGGCCTGGGAAATGAGACCAGGAAGACGACTGGACCCAGGTCCCAAAGGGTGACTTTGTTCCTGGGGCTGTGGGATCCTGTGGTGGTGAGAACATCAAAGAGCTTTCAGTAGAGACGTGAAAGGGTTAGACTTGTTTATGTACTAGTGCATTCCAACAGCAGTGTGGAGGCGAGACCCAGGGTCCGCTGAGAACGGCGGCTCAGGACACATGTTCAGAAGAGCCTGCACTTGCTTTAATGTTCCTGTTGCCATTTTGAAATCTTTAATCACTGTTGAACAAGTGACTCGCATTTTTATTTTGCTCATGCATGCATGCTCAGTTGCTCAGTTATGTCTGATTCTCTGAGACGCCATGAACTGTAGCCCACCAGACTCCTCTGTCCTTGGGATTTCCCAGGCAAGAAAACTGGAGTGGATTGCCATTTCCTCCTTCATAACCCAGGGATCGCACCTGCATCTCCTGTGTGTCTCCTGTATTGCAGGCAGTTTCTTTACTGGGCCCCACAAATGATGTATAAGGTCCTGCCAAGACTAGAGGCAGGCTTCGTGTTTCAGTGGACCAGAGTAGGAGGCCATCCTGGCTTCTGTCTCTCCCTCTCTTGGCCATTGTATTTAAAGGTCTTCTCAACACATTTACAAGACAGGAGTGACAAATCAGGGGGCTATGAGTGGCCTTACCCAGGCCCGCAAAGGTGCCCTGCAATGCAGGAGTAAGGAACCTGAGCCCAAGGCTCACTGACTGTAGCCCCCTTTCTCCTGCCCTGCCATCCTCATTTCTCCTCTCTGTGGAAACTGGGATCAGCCCAGGAAGAATGGGCTCCAGAATCACTGCAGATGGTGACTGCAGCCATGAAATTAAAAGATGCTTGCTCCTTGGAAGAAAAGTTATGACCAACCTAGACAGCATATTAAAAAGCAGAAACATTACTTTGCCAACAAAGGTCTGTCTAGTGAAAGCAATGGTTTTTCCAGTAATCATGTATGGATGTGAGAGTCATACTATAAAGAAAGCTAAGCACAGAAGAATTGATGCTTTTAAACTGTAGTGTTGGAGAAGACTCTTGAGAGTCCCTTGGACTGCAAGGAGATCCAACCAGTCAATCCTAAAAGAGATCAGTCCTGAATATTCATTGGCAGGACTGATATTGAAGCTGAAACTCCAATCCTTTGGCCCCCTGATGTGAAGAACTGACTCATTGGAAAAGACCCTGATGCTGGGAAAGATTGAGGGTGAGAGGAGAAGGGGATGACAGAGGATGAGATGGTTGGATGGCATCACTGGCTCGATAGACATGAGTTTGAGTAAACTCTGGGAGTTGGTGATAGACAGGGAGGCCTGGCGTGCTGCAGTCCATGGGGTCACAAAGAGTTGGACACGACTGAGCAACTGAACTGACAGCAAAAATGAGGTTCACAGTAGGTGCTGAAAGAGAGGGGGGAAGACAGGTATTTTTGTGTATTCTTTTTTCCTCCCGAAGGAGCACAGCTACTAAAGAAGAGAAAATGATTACCTCCCTGCTTCAGGTCATTTAGCTGCACCCGCCCTCCCATCCCCTCCCCTCCTGCCCCCCCCCCCCCCGCCCCCTGCGTTCCTGCCTCACCCATGCTGTGTTGCAGTCCTGCTGCTGGGAACTGGTCCCAAAGCCAGTGCTGGCACCAGCTGGACCTGAATGGGTGGGAAGCTCACTGCTACCCACCCCCAGTTCCTTTAAACTCATGAACACACACACACACACACACTCATGCCCATAGCTCCGGGCACATCAGGGTTTGTTTTTGGTCACCATGAGGGTTCCTTCCACACATCTCAGCATACACCAGCTGCTTAGCAACACACTCTTGGGCCGAACTGGGAATTAAATGGTTCTCTAGCTGCTGTCACCACAGGTGGCCCATGGGAGAAGGAGGGTCCCTGGGAGGGACTCGAGCTGAGGACAAGGCTGTGAGGCGGCCAGGAGGACAGCAGAGACAGGACTACTGAGGCACTGGTGCTGAGCCAGGACTCTCAGGGACCTGCTGGAATGATGGGCCAGAAAATAGAATCCCGACAGAAAGCCGTGGGCAGTGGGGAAGCAGCCCAGATGCTGATAACAGGTGGCAGGGAAAATGTACAAATTCATAAATATATGCTGATGGGAGCAGGGTGACCTGGGTTCAGGCCATTGGTCTTCCACACTGGTTTGTGGTTCTTGCCTTTGCTGCCTGAGTGACTGCTCAGTCATGTCCAACTCTGTGACCCCACGGACTCCATTCCATGGCTCCTCTGTCCATGGAATTTTCCAAGCAAGAATACTGGAGTGGGATGCCCTTTCTTCCTGCAAAGGATCTTCCCTACCCAGGGATTGAAGCTGCATCTCCTGCACTGGCAGATGGGTTCTTTACCATTGCTCCAGCTGTAAAGCTCTTGCCTCTGGGGCTTAAAGTCAAAATTCTCTCCCCTAAGAGTCTTATCTCTGGTGCAGCAGCAGGGGAAAAAGGGCCCCCAGGCAGGTAGCTTTCCCAGGTTCATACCTCCACTCTGCCGTTTACTGTGTGACCTTAAGAAAATTGCTTAACGTCTCTGTGCCTCAGATTTCTCATTTGTGGGCACTACCTCATAGGACCGTTGTGAGACTTAAGTGAAAGCAGGTTATTGTTCAGTCATTCAGTGGTGTCTGACTCTTTGTGACCACATGAACTGCAGCACACCAGGCTTCCCTGTCCTTCTCTTTCTCCCAATTTGCTCACACTCACGTCCATTGAGTTGGTGATGCCATCCAACCATCTCATCTTTGGTCACCCCTGCTCTCAATCTTTCCCAACATCCGGGTCTTTTCCAATGAATCAGCTCTTCACGGATAAAAGGACCTAAACTGAGGTCCAGCTCACAAAGGTGGTTCAACCTGTGGTCATTTACACTTCTCTGGGATAAAAATGGTTTGTGGTCAGAGATGACACAAACTGTAATGTAGACTCTGAAACATAGGCATGCATGATCCTGACGGCAGGAGGAAGAGGTGTAAGCTACCTGTTATTTGTTGTTGTTTTTTTTCTTTACTGTCTTCCATGTACCTGACATGGTCCAAAATGCTTTACATAAGCTAGTGCATTAACCACTCCTGGGATTGATCTTTTCACACCTGAAACTGAGGCTGAGAACAAAGTGCCCCCTCAAGGTCACACAGCCACTTCAGAGGTGGACTGGGGTTTGATGTGGTCACTGTGGCTTCAGAGCTTCCCTCTGAGGAACTTTGACAGCCGTGCTGTCTTCCCCTGTTACTTCTCTGAGAAGCAAAACGAACACTGGTCTCTCTCGGAGGGTCAGGATTTGTCGCTGGAGACAGTGCCTCCCCAGAATGACAGCTTAAAACACTGTGCAAATCCAGTGGCTTTTCACCGTGGCACTCAGGATGGGGAAATACCAGCCCGGGTTTTGAGGAAATGGGAGATGTGACCAAGGTGAGAAGGCATTAGACACTGGAACTGGAATAAAGCACCACACATCAGCAAGAGGCTCAGACCAGCGGGTGGTGGTGTGTCCAGGGCGTGACTGAGGGTGTCCGAGGGCGGGAAGGAAAAACCAGTGACTGGGCTTGAGAAGGCACAACTTTCCTTGTTAACATACACACCCCTGCTTCCCTGACTAAGTGGACGCTTCTGCTATAACATATACATCGCCCCAAAGTTCATTAAAGCCGTAGCCTATTTCTAGAATCTAGGTAATTAAAACACATTCTAGGTCTTCCCTGGTGACTAAGTGGTAAAAAAAATCTGCCTGCCAATGCAGGAGACACGGGTTTGATCCCTGAGTCAGGAAGTTCCCCTAGAGAAGAAAATGGCAACCCACTCTGGTATTCCAGATTGGAGAATTCCATGGATAGAAGAGTCTGGTGGACTACAGTGCATAGAGCTGCAAAGAGCTGGTGGACAGGACTGAGCAACTAAACAACAACCCATTTATAAGCAGAGAAGCTGAGGTGCTGAGAGCAGAAATGGTTCTGGCGCTCCACGATCATCTGTAGACTCTCCGCCTGGCCCCCGACCCCCATTCCCACGCCCCTCTTAAGGCTGCTGGTGGGTGTTTTTCAGCACCTCCTGCCCCGCGTGGACTCCCCTCCCCTCCCTAGGGGAAGGCCTGCAAGCCTCTCCTTGGGAGGTTCTGTATCTTTATTCATGAGCCTGGGGGCGGGGGTGGGAGGGAGGAGCCGGGAGCCTTGAAGTCTGCTCTCTGCTTTCCCTGCTAAGAGATAAATATGGAAAGTGAGAGAACTTCCCCATCAGGAGTCGGAACTGCCACCTCATCTAATGCCTAAGCACCTGGGGCCAGAGGAGGTAGCTCTGGCTCTTTAAGGCTGAATGGCTCAGTGTCCTCAACCTCAGCTCAGCGCCCCTTCCAGCCTTTCCCCACCCCCAGACAGGACCGCCCAGGCAGACCGAGGCAGCTGAAGCAGCTCATTCACAGGTGCCGGTGCCATCCCACATCGCCATTGCTGCACCCTCCCCCCGCATCCCCTGCGGGCCCTACCCTCAACCCCCCTCAACCAACCCCACCCCCCACCAGCGATGCTGAGCAGTTAAGTCAAGAAGCCTTGGCTCTGGCCAAAGCCCATGATCCTATGCAATCTCTGAGCGACCAAGCCCATCAGGAGCTTCAGAAGTTCTGCTGACCTCACCTGCTGGGCTTCTCTGCTTCTCTATCAGACTAGAATGGACGCAGATGGTCTACTGTTGGTACGTGGTGAGATTGAGAGGCAGAATTGGGATTTTGCCCTTTCTGGTATCAGTGTTCCTACCTGCTAGATCAGAGGCAAGTAGCTTGGTAAGAGTGTAGCCTCTAGAGTGAAACAAGTTCAATTCTGCCAATAACTAGGTATGTGATCTTGGGCAAAGTAACATAATACCCCTTGTGTCTCCGCTGACTCGTCTCTGTAATGGGTTGGGAGTGGTACCTCTGTCAGAGGGTTTTTAGAGGATTCCACGGGGAAACATTGGCAGTGTGCTGAAACACGCCTGGAACGTAGGAAGTGCTATAAAAGTGTTGTTAATTAAATCAGCATCTTTTGTCAAGTATAATGTTGTCAATTATGCAGATTTAGAATTACAGGGGTTGATAGACCCTCTCGGGCTGATGGAGAATCAACCCCCTCATTCTACACGAGAGGAAACAGGCCCAATTGCTCAGACCCTTCCCTGACAACAATAAGTGTCACCTTCAGAACTTGGACTGCGCCCCTTGTCTGCTCTGGGGTCACGCCCTGCCGGAGATAGAGAGTAAAACCTCTGTCATCTGGCACCCAGAACCCCAGTGGCTCCTGCCTTTGTCCACATCAGAGTGGGAGGGTTCTCTTGTGGCCCCCTACTGACAGACTCTTCAGAGATTTCCCCTGCACCCTGAGATCTAATCTCTGGCTCAGACGGTAAAGCGTCTGCTGTGATGTGGGAGACCTGGGTTCGATCCCTAGGTCAGGAAGATCCCCTGGAGAAGGAAATGGCAACCCACTCCAGTACTCTTGCCTAGAAAATTTCATGGATGGAGGAGCCTGGTGGGCTACAGTCCATGGGGTTGCAAAGAGTCACACGACTGAGCAACTTCACTCACTTCACTCACTCAGACAACCAAGTCAAGAATCAAATGGCCTTTGCTGGGCTTACTCCCCATGGAGAGGAGGATCAAGGAGTCTGGGTTTGGCAGGAGAAGCTACAGAGGCAGGCTCCGTCCCAGGAAGCTCTGTCCAAGGCTGGCCCTGCAGCAGGATGAGAAGTGGTGAGGGTCTGACGCCCCGGCTTGGCTGCGTCTGCGTGAGTTTTATGTTCCTGCTCTTTGTAACCTTGAGTCCTGACTCTTGGTGCTTCTTTTGTATGTGTTAGTCACTCAGTTGTGTCCCATGCTTTGCCATTTTATGGACTGTAGCCCACCAGGCTCCTCTGTGCATGGAGTTCTCCAGGCAAGAATACTGGAGTGGGTTGCCATCCCCTTCTCCAGGGTATCTTCCTAACCCAGGGATCAAACCTGGATCTCCTGCATCGCAAGTAGATTTTTTACCAACTGAGCCACCAGCCCAGTTCCTCTTTTGGCCCTTCTCAGACAAAGCCTTCTCCTTCCCACAGCAGGTTCTGAACTCTGGGTTGTGGTGAAAAGGAACCCCTCCTGGAATCAGCAGTCCAGTGAGATCTGAAAATAGGGATTTGGGGTTTTTCTGTAGCAGCAGGAATCTACTGCTATGGTCTGTTCTGGTTTTTTCACTCTTTCTCTCCGGAGCTGGGTTGGGAAGGTGGGATATATTGCTGCCCTGGGGGGCGAGGGAGAGCCTACACTTCTTAGAATTTCTTCTGTTACAAGAATTCTTTGCCTCAACTCAAAATCTGGCCACAGTTTATGCTTTTCTGCATCCCTTTCGGCAGTTAGACTAGCACCTGGGTGCTATTTAGTAGACGATTATTGACTAATCATTCCATTTTTTTAATTCTAGTGTCCTCCTCCTTAAATCCCAAAGATCCCAGCCCAGCAGCCAATTCTTCCCCTGCCCAGTTTTCATGTAAACAAAGACTTTGAAAAAGCTTTAAAAAACACTTTGCCAAAGGTCCCACATTTAGGAAACTGCAGAACTGATACTCGATCCCAGACCCATCTGATCCTACCATCATGGCATACCACCCTTCCTCCTCCATGTGATCTGTTTCTCTTGTTCATTTCTTGGTCTGCAGTCATACCTTTTTCTTATACCTCTGATGGCAGAGATGGCATTACATCTGGAGCAATCTGTGGCTCCCCTGGTGGCTCAGATGGTAAAGAATCTGCCTGCAATGCAAGAGAAACTGGGTTCAATCCCTGGGTCAGGAAGGTCCCCTGGAAAAGGGAATGGCAATGCACTCCAGTATTCTTACCTGGAGAATCCCATGGACAGAGAATCCTGGGGAGCTACAGTCCATGGGGCCGAAAAAGTCAGACATGACTGAGCAACTAACGCTTTCGCTTTCGCTTGAACAATTTAGGTAAAAGTTATGGATATGTCAGCAATGATGGACAGTAAAAAATCGAGGGAAACATTTTAAAGTTGGGAGGGAGACTTCTCTTTCCAGGAAAGGGAGAGCACAGCTACTGAGGTGGTGACCCTGTATATATTCGTTTCTCACAAGTGAGTTCAACTGTTGCAGACAGAACTCCCCATCTCAGGCAATCATTGCGGTTCCTGTTGCCAGCTGAGGTGTACAGCTCTCTCTTCAGAGTTGCAGCCTTGGTGACCTGTGACATTATATTAATAGAAGGTTTTAATTGAGATGCGGCCAGGCTGAGCATTCTCATCATGGTCACCATGATGTTGTGAAATGAATTGGGCCTAGGGTGAAATGGTCATTGATCCTGAGGAGACTGCTTTATTCTAGGAGGAGTTCAGGAGGTGAAATAAATAAGCAGTTTCAGACCCACTGCAAAATCTGCTGCTCTGCCCACTTCAGTTGGAATAATTGAAAAGACTGTGAGATGAGGGATCCTTTTCCAGTTTTCCCCTACACGACCAGCTTTCCACTGAGCATCTTCAGAGAGCCTCACCCCTTCCTTAGTTTCAAAGATGGGTTTCTTTTTAAATTGACAAAATTGTTTTCTTTCTAATAGAGCAGGCTGACTTTAAATGGAAACAAGACAATTTACTGTTGTGTAATTTACTATTGTTGGCCCCCTATTTTGTAATAAATACTAACAGTAGACTGCTTTATCCTGGTGGTTCAACATTAGTCAACAAGAGAAGGACTGGAGGAAACCCCTTGTCCCAAATCAAGATGTCATTGAACCAATTTGTAATATGAATTGGGTATTTGGGCAGAAGTAGAGAGAGTTTGATTATTTATTTATTGAGAGAGAGAGTTTATTTTAAGTCTGAGTAACCAGTGAGTGGGCTTCTCAGGTGGCTCAGTGGTAGAGAATCTGCCTGCCAACACTGGAGACCCAGGTTTGATCCCTGTATTGGGAAGATCCTCTGGAGAAGGAAATGGCAATCCCCTCCCGTATTCTTGCCTGGGAAATCCTATGAACAGAGGAGCCTGGAGGGCTACGGTGCATTGGGTAACAAAAAAGTCAAACACAACTTAGTGACTAAACAACAATAGATATGTTCACCCTTCAAAGTCTGACCCTGTAATTAGACTATACCAACGAAAGGGGCCACACTCACTGGAAAAGACCCTGATGCTGGGAAAGACTAATGGCAGGAGGAGAAAGGGCGACAGGGGTTGAGATGATTGGATGGCATCACTGACTTAGTGGATATGAGTTTGAGCCAACTCTGGGAGATGGTGAAGGACAGGGAAGCCTGGCGTGCTGCAGTCCATGGGGTCACAAAGAGTCAGACACGACTTAGCAACTAAACAGCCACACAAGGGGGCAGTAAATTAACAAGTCCAAATTCATGAAAGTATCACCCGTTTGCCAAAATCATTTTCTTTTCTCCTTTTTCTTTTTTAAAGATTTCACTCCTAGAATCAGGAAAAAATAAATAAAATGTGATAGCTAAAAGAAAATTTGAAGCTTACCTGATTTATGTCGTCATTTTATATCCAAAGTGGCTTGAGTTCAGTCACAACTAGATACCCTGTCACAACCCAGCATCGGCTCCTCTGTAGCGAGTTGCTTTCTTTATCCACTCTAAGCATTTATAAAGCATCTATCAAGCATCTGCAGGATAACAGATCCTAGTCTAAAACCAGTGAAGATGCAATTAAGAGCAAAGCATAGCATTTCCTTTAACGAAGAGGCGATTCTGGCTTTACCTATGGTGTGATTCTTAAATGAGGGAGACCTGAACATTAGTCAGGATTTCTGCTGCTTGTGTCTTGTTTTCTATAAGAAGGTCAGAGAACTTCCCTGGGCCTCATGACCTTCTTGGGGCGATATGCCTACGGAGGGACCTGATCCAGGACATAAGTGAAAATTGCTTCCGTGACCCAAGGGGCAAAACCCCTTCTCTAGGAATTTAATTCAGGACTAATTTTCTTCTCAAGAACTCAAGAACCATGAGCTAATAGTGGTTGTCTCATAATAAAACCTGGAGTCCTGAGGGACCCATAATGTAAAAATGGATATCGTCACCTAGAGTACAAGTGAAGAGGCAGTTCTGAAAAGTGACCTCCGGATCTGGGTGCCCCCCATGGCAGGCAGGGTAGATGGGCTGTGTCTTTAATCTCTTTCCAGAGAGCCCACATGTGGAAGGCAGCTCACACTTTGGGCTGCATGTACATTTGATTGGTTATGTCTGCTTGAGGGCAGGAACTGGGTCTTATATTTTACTCTTATTCTTCTTCGCTGCCCCCTCACCCTCCCTCCCTCCCACACAGAGCTCAGCTTGAAGCCTGGCACCACCCCTGACTCTTGGGAGTATCTGTTGAATGAACATCTTGGCAGAGAACAGTTTGGGGATGCACCATTTCTGATTAAGGGGAAACATCTCTCTCCTTTTCCCCTGCACATGACCAAGTGCACGTACTCCTCTGATGATGATTCAGTCCTCATGAATCATCGGCTGAAGCAGTAACGGGAATGACACGATTTAAGGCCAAGTGGGAGCCTTCTTTAGCTGAGCTGACTTACGACACCCTTCGGAACACATTTCAGGCCTTCCCTGGTCATGGGGTAGATTTGCTGCTGTATCCTCAGGCTCGAAAAAGACCTGCTGTGCTGAGTCATATGTTCATTTGACACCTCCCATGTGCCTGGCCCTGTGCTAGATGCCAGGGATCACAGTGGTGGGTGAAAACAGGCCACTCCTTGCCCCCATTTAGTTTATGGTCTACTAGGGGAGGGGCTTCCCTGGTGGTTCAGGGGTAAAGAATCCACCTGTTAATGCAGGAGACGTAGGTTCAGTTTCTGGGTCAGCAAGATCCCCTGGAGAAGGAAATGGCAACCCTCTCCAGTATTCTTGCCTGGGAAACCCATGGACAGAGGAGCTTGGCGGGCTGCAATGCATGGGGTCACAAGAGAGTGGGACACGACTTGGCGACTAAACAACCACAATAACAACTACTGAGGAAGATGGGCCTTAATCAAGCAATGCCATGAAGATTTCTTCACTATGATGATACATGTAACCGAGGGTGGGACTCAGTGATGTGCCTGTGCATAATGGGAGCTTCTGACGTTGACTCGGAGAAGACTTCAAGGTCTGAAAAAGAAGCAGGCATTAACTGGGTTGGAACAGAAAAGGAGCATTCCAGACAAAGAGAAAAGCATGGCAAAGGCCGCATGCCATGACTGAGAGCTCAGTAAAGTCCCAGGTAGTGAAAGAATCCCAGAGGGCAGAGGAGTGGACCGAAAACTGGATACAGAGGCTTGGGGGTAATTTTGTTCCTTGTCCTGAGAACAGTTAGATGCTATTGACGGTTATGGGAAGTGGACGGGAGAAAACCTGGGTGGGAAAAGTTCCCTCTGGACAGCTTGTGGGCATGGTGAGCCTAAAGCCAAAACCAAATACCAAGTGAATCCTCAAAGACACCAGCTTGGCCAGCAGCCCGGGACATGTGTGTGAGAGAGCCCAGCGCTAACCAGCTGCTCACCCAGCTGCCATCTGCAAACATCAGGAGATGGGGTGCTTCCGGGCAGCTCTGAGGGGAACATGGAGGGGACCAGGCCCGGCTCCTCACAGCCTCAGACGGTTTCCACATGTTCTGTCCCCAGTACATCTCACAACACTTCTACATCATAGGTATTGATTATTATTGCCCTATTTTGTGGAAGAGGAAACTGAGGCTCAGTTGACTTCGTCCACACCACAGAATAGGACAGAACTGAGCTCACATCTCACCTCTGCCTCTCGTGAGGCTGGGTTGGGTCCTGCTTTCTCTCAAGGACCCCGCCCCCTGCAGCCCTGGGGGTAAGATGGAGTATCTGCTCTGAGCTGGGCCGCAGTGAGGTCCTGGAGGCTGACTGCCATCCTTGGTTGGCCTCTCTCCCTCCACAGCAGTACCTGCCCCGGAGCCAGGGGCTATGGTCCCCGCCGACCTGCCCAGAGCCCAGCCCTTCCCGCTACCTGGAGAGGAGGGGGTGTCCCCTGTGAGGGACAGGTGTTTCCCCCCGTTGCCCCTAACAGTGGGTACCCCCTCCCTGTGAGCCTGCCCTGACCTGGCCCAGCCTTGCTGATGAGAATTGAGGCTCCTGTGAGCCTTGTGAGAGGAAGCAGCAGAGTCATGGGCCAGATGGACAGATCCTTTCCAGAACCTGGTGGAGGAGGCGGGCTGCAGCTCCACTTTGGTGCAGAAGCCAGGCAGATCCAGCAAGTGTAGGAGAGGCAGCATCCACTGAGCAAGCTGGGTTTGATCCCAGCGCCCTCACCCTCCTTAGAGATACAGCCCTATTGTTGTTGTTCAGTCGCTAAGTCACATCTGACTCTTTGCAACCCCATGAACTGCAGCACGCCAGGCTTCCCTGTCCTTCCCTGTCTCCCTGAGTTTGCTCAAACTCTTATCCATTGAGTCAGTGATGCCATCCAACCGTCTCATCCTCTGTCACCCCCTTCTCCTCTTGCCCTCAATCCTTCCCAGCCGCAGGGTCTTTTCCAATGATACAACCCTGAGTCAGTTACTTAATGCAGAGCGATGACCCTCCAGTCCTAAATGTGTTGAAAGACCAGCTGAGGCAGCACATGAGAAGGACCTGCCTAGGACCTTGCTCCCCGATAGGCTCTCACGAACCACTGTTCTCCTGGCAGGACCTGGAGAGGTTGATTTCTGAGCCAGGTCATCCATGAGACGCTTCTGGCTAATTCCAGCAGAGGGAAGGGGAGATGACCTCAGAAGCAGAATTGCCATATTTCAGGGGTGCAATAGAGAAGACTCTGTCACACTGCTCATCACTCAACAGGCCAATAAATCGAGAGAGAAGTTGTTCAAACAAGGGATAGTGACTTTATTTGGAGAGCAGCAGTCCCAGAAGATGGTGGACTCATGTCCCTCAGAACCATCTTGCCCAGTTTGGATGTTAGCTTATTTTATAGAACAAAGAGGGGGAGGTGAGAAGGTAACGTAAAAAAAAAAAAGGCAATAAGTTGTTGCAAATATTTCCTGGTTCCAGCCAGACTCCAGGGAGGATGTGTTAATTTCTTCTTTCCTGCATCCATTCACAGGTGGGCCTGGTCAGGATGTTTCCTGTGAGCTTAAACAAAGGTATTTTAGCTTAACTCTCAGGTATGGGAGGCAGGGTTCCTGGACGTGGGACATTATGTATACTTCAAGGTGGCTCAGCAGTTTAAAAAAATCTGCCTGCCAATGCAGGAGATGCAGATCCAGATTCAATTCCTGGGTTTGGAGGATTCCCTGGAGAAGAAAATGGCAATCCACTCCAGTATTCTTGCTAGGAAATCCAACGGACAGAGGAGACTGTCAGGCTGCAGTCCATGGGATCATGAAGAGCGGGACACGACTTAGCAACTAACAACAACATTCCTTTAGTGATGAGCTTGTAGCAAAAGCAAGAGAATATAAAGGCTAAAGTTAAAAAAAATAGATCCAATATGGAGTAAGATTTCTTCTTCCCTACTACCACTCCATCCTTGGGGAGGGGATTGTGTTGGTGGGTTCATAAGCCAGACAACATAGGCTTCTGACGTTTGAGAACAAAGGAAAACATAACTGACCTGAGTGAGGACTTTTCCAAAGGGACTGTGTCTGATGAGAGACTGGATGGCAGGCCTCTCCATAACAGTGAGCCGCAGAGTGGTCCAAGAATACTCTGTTCTTTGATCCCATCATGAGCGCTATTTCAGGCAGACTAATGGGCAGACATCTGTTCTGAGGTCTGAGGGCTGCCCAGCAGCAGCCCAGAGCTGGAGAGAGACCGCCCGCCTCACTGTCCCGCGGCCACTCCCTCCTGATACAGCAGGTCTGCGGTCAGCTGTCACAGTGGGTCAAAGCCTTGCTTGTGAAAACCTGCCCTGCCTGAAGTTTGGACGGAGAGCTTCTAGGGGACCCAAATCCTCCATCAAATTGAGGCAGGCCCCAGTGACTCCGAGAGAGAAGGGAGGATTCTCCTGGGAAATGTTACGATGTTTTCTCGGAACTCAGTACAACTTCTAGAAGGATGAGGTAGACACACGGACAGCAGCTAGGGCTGGAGTCGGGGATGGAAGCACTATGTTTTGATGTCATTTTTTTTTTTTTTTTTGCCACAGCCACCTGTGTTGCACTGGGGTTAGTGGGGGTTTGGGAGAACATTGGCATGTTCAGTATGAGATATCTGGGGTTCACTCACCATCTCTTTAGGAGACAACCCATTTAATATTCACAACTGCATAGATTATTGAAAAGATGGAAATGTGGGAACATCAGCCCACTCTCTGTAAGGAAAACCTCTGCTGTGGCTTTGAAGTAGGCTGATTAATTTGTGCCAAGTCTCCCTTTGTCCCCCTGGGGAGAGGCAGCGTCCTTGAGCATTTCCTGGTTTTTTTCCTCTTCTGCACATTAGTTAGTTCTGAGTAAGGATGTGGAGTACAGTGGAATACAGTCTAGATTTGTGTAATCCCCAAAGTTTTGGACTCTGAGACCTTTCTTAAGCTATGATGAAGAGCAGTGAATTGTCACCACCTGCATATCAGGGGGGGGAAGGGAGCTGCTCACTAAATTTTCATTAAATTTCAAACTCATAAGATCATTCCCGTAACTTTCGCTTGTGGCTCTATGCACTGGTGTTGTGCTTAGTCGCTCAGTCGTGTCCGACTCTTTGCGACCGTAGGGACTGTAGCCCACCAGGCTCCTCTGTCCATGGGATTCTCCAGGCAAGAATACTGGAATGGGTTGCCATGCCCTCCTCTAGGGGATCTTTCAAACCCAAGTCTCCCGCATTGCAGATGGATTCATTACCAGCTGAACCACCAGGGAAGCCCAAGAATATTGGAGTGGGTAGCCTATCCCTTCTCCAGGGGATCTTCCCAACCCAGGAATTGAACCGGGGTCTCCTACATTGCAGGTGGATTCTTTACCAGCTGAGCTATCATATCATAGTGCAATTTTATACTTATGTAGTTGTATGATTAGTGTCTAGGTCTCCCACGATTATAAAAATATATTTTTTCTACTTTGGCCACCACTCAACACAGTGCTTGACAGGTAGTAACTGCTCAGTAAATATTTGTTGCATTCAAGAATGAATGAATCATGAAAAATATCCCTCGGGAGCATTCTAGTGATTTTCATGTAGTACATACTTCCTGCCAGGAGATGGCGATAAATACACAGTATTAGCAGGATGAAAGCTAAGAATTACATAATGCAACAAATTAGTTTGTTTCATCAGATGTGGATTTAGCTTTATTCCTTCAGCTAATACTTGGTTAGGGCTTCCCAGGTGGTTCAGCGATAAAGAATCCACCTGCCAATGAAGGAGATGCAAGAGATGTGGGGTCAATCCCTGGGTTGGGAAGATCCCCTGGAGAAGGAAATGGCAACTCACTCCAGTATTCTTGCCTGGGAAATCCCATGGACACAGGAGCCTGGCAGGCTACCGTCCATGAGGTCACAAACACTCAAACACAACTGAGAGACTGAACACACACACACAATACTTGATTAAGAGAAACAGAAAGATGTAGCAGAAATGACCCAATAGATACACGTTCAAATCCTGCCTTATCATAGCCAGCCAGGCACCATGAGCAAAGGCCTTGACATTTCAAGCTTGTCCACAAGGAGTTTGTGATGGCAGAGTGTTCAGAGTATGATGCAGAGTTTATGATCAGACTCTTCCAGGCAGATCAGGCAGATAAATTTTTTTCCCTAACTTTCTACCTTCTGTTTGTTATACAGTAGTCGGTCCCTCAGCATCCATGGGAATTGGTTCTAGGACTCAAATACCAAAGTCCCAAGATGTTCGGATTCCTTGTATAAGCTGGCCTAGTACACTCAGCCCTCCATAGCTGGGGGTCCCAGAGAACCCTGGGACAGAGGGGCTACTTGGTGGTCCCACCTTCTGTTACTAGCTCTGAGCCCCAAGTGTTTGAACCAAAGGTCTGTGGGCTACACAGGGGCAAGGATAAAAGAGAGCTGTGGAGAAGACTGCCTCCAGGGCAGCCTCACCCCCAGCCCAAGGAGCCTGGGGGGCTGGCCAGCTCAGACGCCCCCAGAATTAAGCCTAGGGCTCTGCTGGCCTGAACCTGGAGCAGACCCTGCTCCACCCCAAACCCTGCTCTTCAAGAAGGAGCCTTCTCCTGGGTATCCTCAGGAGGACAGGCTGCTCCACTGATGCCAAACCCCAAAGGATGCCTCTGGGAAGCACACCACACAGCTTCTGGGGTCAGAAGGATTCCTGGCTGGGAGCCTGGATTCCCATCAAGCAGGAGTTATTAACTGGCCATTTGCAGCTGCTTCCCTGGCTTCCCAGGTGGCTCAGGGTAAAGAATCTGCCTCCCAATGCAGGAGATGCAGGTGTAGATTCGATCCCTAGCTTGGCAAGATCCCCTGGAGGAGGAAATGGCAACCCACTCCAGTATTCTTCCCGGGGAAATCTCATGGACAGAGGAGCCTGGTGGGCTACAGTCCATGGAATCTCAAAGAGTTAGGCACAACCTGGTGATTAAACAGTGTAGTCTGTTGTTTAGTCAGACAAAACTAAACAATCTGTTTCTTGGATGAGGCGTTTTTTGTTTTTGTTTTTTTACTTTCCTTTTAATGGAAATACAAGATACACTAGATTTAAAAATTTTGACCAAAAATAGAACTGTGTGTGTATACATGGGCATAAAAGAGACAATGGATATTAATTGAAGGTTAGCTATATTAGATTATCTAATATAGTTTTTGAAAATTTTTACAACAAAATTTATTTCCTTTTAAACAAGTTGCTATGGGCCGAATATCCGTGTATCCTAAATTCTTATGTTGAAACTTCATACCCAAAATGACGGTATTAGGAGGAAAGTGCTTAGGTCATGAGGGTGGAACCTTCATGAATAGGATTGAAGAAAGTGAAAGTGTTGCTGAATTGTGTCCAACTCTTTGCAACTCCATGGACTGTAGCCTGCCAGGCTCCTCTGTCCATGGAATTCTCCAGGCAAGAATACTGGAGTGGGTTGCCATTCCCTTCTCCAGGGGATCTTCCCAACCCAGGGATCGAACCCAGGTCTCCCACATTGTAGGCAGATTCTTTACCATTTGAGCTACCCGGGAAGCCCCATGAGCAGGATTAGTGCTCTTATAAAAGAAACCTCATAGAGTGTCCTTGTACCTTCCAGAACGTGAGGACACAGCAAACAGTCAGCAGACTGCAATCCAGAGGAAGGCCCTTACCAGTACCTGACCATGCTGGCATCTTGATCTTGAACATCTAGCCTCCAGAACTATAAGAAATAAATATGTGTTGTTTACTAGCTACCCAATCCATGGTAGTTCTTTATGGCAACCTAAGGGCTTCCCAGATGGCACTAGTGGTAAAAAAAGCTGCCTGGCAATACAGGAGGCGTAAGAAACTCGGCTTTGAGCCCTGGGTCGTGAGGATCCCCTGGAGGAGGTCATGGCAACCCACTCCAGTATTCTTGCCTGGAGAATTCTGTGGACAGAAGAGCCTGGTGGGCTACAGTCCGTAGGCTTGCAAAGAGACATGACTGAAGTGACTTAGTATGCATGCACAAAGACACAAGTGAAATATTTAAAACTATAAATATATAAATTAAAATTTTAAACTTCCAAGTTTTTTATTATATTAAAAGATTTGGATTATTAATAAAACAAAAATTATTTCTACATCAATATTTAATTCAGGAGTTGATGCAAAATACATTGAATTTTAAAAATACCCTTCAAGTAATAATACCCTCCAAATACGTGTACTTCTTAGGCAGTGTTTTCCTTTGAGAGAAGTGGATATGAGTTCAAGACCTTGATTTCTTCCTACAGAAATTGAAGGGAGTATGGCTTCATTTTTTCTGTTATGACCCATCCAGAGTTGAATTATTTCATCAGAAGAAGGATCATTCCCCTGATTCAAAAAACTTGAAGTACTCAGAAAATCATAGGATGAATTTTCTAAAGGAAACAACCACTCCAGATATCTGAGGGCTCTTCATCACATACTCTGTTCCTCCAGAGAAAACATGTTGGCTGTAAAAGTCAGTAAACAGACCTTCAGCAAGGCACATGCAACTTTTATAGCTCAAAATTTACCATCGATTTTTTTTTCTGAAGGCCTTTCAGATCTAAATTAATTTTTAATACACTGACCTAAGATGCCAGCTATTTTCAGATAAAAATATCAGATAGCCCTTAACTTAAAAGGATGCTGTGAGATATAAAATGGGTAAAGTATTGTACCACCAGAAACCTACAGGGATAGAGAAAAATTATACCCAATGGCTTCATGTCACTGGGTGCAGAAAGGCTGGTGGATAAAAATCCGTAGGGAGACCTTGGAATGCACCAGGGGTCTCGGTCTGCTCTGTTTTTAGGCTATTATACTTCTCAGGTACAGGTTCTGCTCAAGACCCCTGAACACAGACAGCATGTTAGCAAACAGCACCCCCTTAGAGAAAGAGAAAGACCACCCAGGCAGAGGGCACATATGATACTTAGAATAAGAAATAAACATATTTGATCTTAGTCCTCGGTTCCTGGTACAGATTTGTCCGCATGCATATTCAGTCGTGTCCAACTCTTTGCAGCCCCATGGACTGTAGCCTGCCAGGCTCCTCTGTCCACGGGATTTTCTTGGGAAGAATACTGGAGTGGGTTACATTTCCTTCTTTAGTGTCTATTGTATGTTAATGAGTGGTGGTTGGATGCTCGTCTCTTCAGGAGTGGGGCAGGATTGGGTGGGGGGCTGGTCCCAGAAAGACAAGGGGCAGATTAGAGAACTGGAACTTCTAGCCCCAAGCCAGACCTCCAGTAGAGAGAGAGTGTCTGGAGAGTGAGTTCAGTCACTAATGGCCAATGATTTAATCGATCATGCATGCATAATGAAGCTGCCATAAAAACCCCTTAAACTATGGGGTTCCAGAAGCTTCCAGGCTGATGAGAGCATTCAGGGGCTGGGAGAGTGAGGCAACCTGTACTGGAGCTCCATGCACCCCTCGCATTACTCTGTGCATCTCCTCCGTCGGGTTGTATCCTTTATAACCCACTGGTGAAGTGAAACGAAAGTCGCTCAGTCGTGTCTGGCTCTTTGCGACCCCATGGACTATGCAGTCCATGGAATTCTCCAGACCAGAATACTGGAGTGGATAGCCTATCCCTTCTCCAGGAGATCTTCCCAACCCAGGGATCGAACCCAGGCCTCCATCATGGCAGGCAGATTCTTTACCAGCTGAACCACCAGGGAAGCCCAAGAATACTGGAGTGGGTAGCCTGTCCCTTCTCCAGCGATCTTCCTGACCCAGGAATCGAACTGGGGTCTCCTGCATTGCAGGTGGATTCTTTACCAGCTAAGCTATCAGGGGAGCCCCAACAAACTGGTAATAGTAAATAAAGCGCCTTTCAGAAGTTTGTGAGTCAGCAAATTCTCCCACCTGAGGAGGGGCCGTGGGAACCCTTTCACTTCATAGCAGGTCTCAGGGAGGTACCGGGGGCAGCCTGAGGCTTGTGACTGGCATCTAGCTTGGGGGCAGTCTTTCTGGACTGTCCTCCCTTCTGGTGGTGGTGGTGGTGGTTTAGTTGCTCAGTCCTGTCTGACTCTTTCGATCCCATGGATTGTAGCCCGCCAGGGTCCTCTGTCCCTGGGGTTTTCCAGGCAAGAATACTGGAGTGGGTTGCCATTTCCTTCTCCAGAAGATGTTCCCCATCCAGGAATCAAACCCAGGTCTCCTGCACTGCAGGCAGATTCTTTACCGACTGAGCTATGAGGGAAGCCCCCAGTAACTGCAGGCCATTAAGGTCAGAAGTGGATTGACCTGTAGGACACTTAGTTGGGATACAGCCAGTTGGAAAATTGGTTGTTGTGAGGAGAAAAAAATAGAACCACCCCCAACTCCTCCCCTCCACATGTGGTGTTATAAGTGTTACAAATAATGAACAGTCCAGAGTATATGAGGCTCATAGTTACAGAATGAGTTGTTTGATTAGAAAAGAAGAGATGGTCAAGTTTTATTTTCCAAGATTAATAAAATGATTGTTGCTGTTTCACACCACCAGGTTTAGGGGTAGCTTCTTACACAACAAGAGCAAGCACCAGATCAGATCCTGGCGTCTGGAAGGGGGAGATACTGAAATGCAAATTGAAACCAGCTCTCTCCACCCTCCACCCCATCCCCCCCTGCCCCCGGGAATGCTTGTCTCATCCCTGGGCCTCCTGTATTCGCCCCTTACAGGAAATGCTTGTCTTTTGTTTCTGGAGGGAGATTTCCTACCATGCAATGTGCTTCTCAGTGTAGGGGCAGTGGGTAGCAGGGCTCAGCAGGTCCCAGGTCAGGATGTATGGTGAGAAAGAGTATGCAGTCAGAGAGGGCATGACGCCAGCCATCTGTGTGCGGCCAGCCTGACCCACTTAGCAAGTGGCAACACCCACACCAGAATATGAATGCCACGGCATCCTTAGGAATCTGCTTTGGACTTTGTATTTGGTGGATTTCTTCACCCAGAAACACGTATGCACCTTCTCTGGTTTAAACAGCACGTGGTTTGTTTTTGTTTGGGGGGTGGGATGAGGTTTATTTGCTAGTTTCCTCTGCTCCACCTGGAGAATGTCCTTTCCTTCTTTTTTTAAATATTTTTATCAGAGTATAGTTGCTTTACAATGTTGTGTTAGTTCCTACTATACAGCAAAGAGAATCAGCCATTCATATACGTATAGACATATATGCAGAATGTCCTTTAGCTTTGCTGGGGCAGAGGGTCAGGTATCATAGCTCCCTGCTGTGTGTGGTGGGCCCAGACATGCGTCCAGGACCAGGGCCACTGCCACGGTCTCCGTGGTCTTCCCACTTTGGGGCTCTGCACTCCCTCCTCCTCCTGTGTCCCTCTCCTGTCTCCTGCAGCATCCTGCCGGCTCTGAGAAGACACCTCTTTATGTCTCTCAGAAATAAGCCCAGTCATGTTCTATTTTTAGTGGGTCTTAAATGCCCTGCAAAAGAAGTTTCTAGAAAAAGGAGTTGGGCGCTGGCCCAACACCCAGGGGGACCATGGTGGGCTGGGGGCCGGGAGTCACTGGCGGGAGGTCAGGGCCACCTTGCTCAGGCCCCTTGGGCCGTGAACCTGGATGATCCCACCCAGAGAAATGTGGGAGTCCAGGTCACATTGCCCTGAGCAGGAGAGAAGTCAGCTGGCTGTCCCTGCCCTAGACCTTGAGGGAGAACGACCAAAGGTCACAGAGGAGGAATTCTAGCAGCCCTGATGCAGGTCCCACCAACCTCAAAGCCCAGTGTCTCCAGCCTTACCCTCGGGAAAGAGCGAGGAGCCTAGCAGTGAGGACGCATGGGGAGACCGCTTCCCTGTGCCCATCCTTAGCCTTGACTGTTGGGCGAGCCTGACTCCCTTTTCCACGCGGGCGAGCCTGACTCCCTCGCCCCCTGCCCTCCTTGCCGTCCTGGAGGTCTGGGAGAGCCCCGGGTCAGCGCGTGGCGGTGGCCTTTGACTTCAGGGCCTGCGATTCTTCCCCTGCTGACAGGTGACCTTGTGTGTTCTGTTCTGTAGTTCTTCCCATATGGAGATGCCTCCAAGTTTGCCCAGCACGCCTTCCGCACCTTCGACAAGAACGGGGACGGTACCATCGACTTCCGAGAGTTCATCTGCGCGCTGTCCATCACCTCCAGGGGCAGCTTTGAGCAGAAGCTGAACTGGGCTTTCAACATGTATGACCTAGACGGGGACGGCAAGATCACCCGAGTGGAGATGCTAGAGATCATCGAGGTGAGGTCCCCGGGTGTTCTCAGGGCCTGGGCTGCTGCTGGCAGGAAGGCAGACCTTGGGAAGAGGCTCCCTGGGCACAGGCCTATGGCAATCCTCTTTTCCCCCACCAGGAGCCCTGGCAGGCCTTGAATCCTCTGTCCTGTCCCCTCCCTCCATGCTGGATAATGTCTCAGCTCCAAGCTGCTGGGCTCTGACTGTCAACCACATTTCAACCAGCCATACTTGCACTGTGGGATCTTCCACCAAAAAGCCTAGAGGGTGTGAAGGATGGTATCAGGACTCAGCTTCTGTGGCCCTTGGCTTAGCTCTGCCCTGCTGGACGCCACTGTCTTCCTCAAGCCAGCTTCCCCACGGGGGGCACAAGATGCTGCCCATGGTCCACAGTTTCCCATCCTTCCATGTGGACAAGCATCCTCCTCAGTTCCCTGTGCAAATGTCCCAGGACCCCCCGCCCACTGCTGCAACCTCAGTCTTCAGCACCACTCCTTACACACTGAGTGTGATACCTGGGCCTTGGTTTTCCTGGAACACACAGCCTCACATCAGGGCCTTGATATCCTCTCCCTCTGCCCGGGACAGCCCCCAGGTCCCCTCATTCCTCTTGGGGCTGCCCCCTCATCTCAACATCTTGGCAGGCCTTCCTCTCTGAACTCACATCCCCCTACCCCTGGGCCATCTAAGCCCTCACCAACATTGTCTTTTTTCTTTGGTCACAGATTTTATCACTGCCCTAAATAACCTGATACAATAGAACACAAGCTACATGTAAAGAGAGAGCCGTACTCTCTCACCGCGGTATCCCTCCAGCCTAGAACAGTCCGGGAGCCTGCCGGGCACTCACCTGCTGATAAGTGCGTGCCTCTTCCCTCTCTGACGGTCTTAGCTTGTGTGTTCACCTCTGCGCTGACCAGGTGACCCAAAGAGGGAGATGCGCTACAGGCAGGACCAAGTGTCTCATCCTGGAGCTGGGGCGAGGCCCTGCCCAGACCACAGGGCTGAGATTTGGGGGGCAGCAGGGGTGGGGGTGGATCCCAAAGCAGAGCTAAGGGGTGATGGCAAGAAACAGTAGTCAAAACCCAAGTGACCAGAACCCCCAGCTGCCCGCTAGGCTATGCTGACTCTCCTCCTCTGGGGCCGCTCCCCAGCGCAGTCAGCGCTGGCCTCTGGAGCCCTGCCTTCCACTTTCCCCACCCGCCCCAGCATCTTTAGTCCCTTCGCTGCCTTTAGTATCCACTTCCCTTCCCAAGTAACTGGGAGACCCAGTAAGGTTCAGGCATGGAGTTGGCTATAGGGCGTTGAGCACCAAACCATCAAAAAATGAAAAAATGATAATAAACATACTGCTCAAGACTGTGGTAATAATTAAGCACCTGGAACACTTTCTCTCAGGCTTCCCTGGTGACTTGGTGGTAAAGAATCTGCCTGCCAAGGCAGGAGACGCAGGTTCGACCCCAGGGTTGGGAAGATCCGCTGGAGAAGGAAATGGCAGCCCACTCCAGTATTCTTGCCTGGGAAATCCCATGGATGGAGGAGCCTGGTGGGCTACAGTCCATGGGGGTCACAAAGAGTTGGACACGACTGAGCGACTAAGCAACAATACTTCCTGCCATGTAGGAAATGCTCAGTACACAGCAGTTCACTCTCGAGGCTCTGTCTCCCTTGGAAACACCATTCACCTCAACTCTCAGCTCCTTTCCTTCTGATCAGCTGTGCCCCTTCTTCATGCTCCCTCTGCACGTGGCTCCCTATCTCCTCCTCCGGTATTTTCTCCAGCTTCTAGCCCTCTGCACTTGCACCCTGGCACCCTTTCGGGCCTCCAGGTTCCTTTTTGCTGAGTCGCCTTTTCAGAACCAAGGTATCAGTAACTGATACAGTCTTAACAGCATCTCGGTACTTCAGGAGCTGCTCACTCATTTGGCCAAGTTTTTACAGACTTTTGTGCCTCCATGCCAGGCACAGCCGTGCACACAGATTCTGCTGTCCAGCTGACGTCCGTTCGCTTGCATGTCCACTGCAGCCTCACTGTCCTTCCAGGGCTGCTCACCCTTGAACACACACTGCTGGCCACTTTGGCCTCTACCATGCTTTTCACCTGGGCTTTTCACCTTTTCTTTCAGGGCTCTGGGCCCATCCAAATCTTTCTTTAGACTTTAAGGTCTAGGGTATTCGCCATCATCATAATCCAATTGTAGAACATTTTTATTCTCCCAATAGGATCTCTTATGCTCATGGGTATCCCCAGGTTCTGGAAACATACCCTTCTACTTTTTCTTTATGGATTTGTCTCGCTGAGCATTTCATATAGATGGAATCCTACAGTATACATTTGGCCTTTTATATATGGCACCTTTTTTTGACATTTATCTATGTTGTAGCATCTATCAGCGTTTCATTCCTTCCTGTTGCTAAAATTATATGCAGTTGTATAGATATGTCGTATTTTATTTATCTCTTTGCCAGTTGAGTATTTGTGCTGTTTCACTTTTGGGCTATTATTGAAATTGCTGCTATATGTTCACCTACAAGTCTTTGTGTAGATGAGCATTTCTTTTTTAAGGCACTTTCCTAAGAATGAGACTCGTTTCTACCTTTAATTTCCATTTTGAGAATTACATATGTGCAGTTGAATGGAAAATGGAATCATCTTACTGTGTTCTTTCACTCATGAAGAGAGTCCCTGACTTGCAGATCCCCCTCAGCTAACTGCTTTTAGGGCTTAATTTTACTGGTGTACCTCGCTTGCTTTCTTGACAGATTCTAAGTGCCTTAGCAGTTGGGACCACTGATTACGGTCTGTTTCATCTGGGACCACTTCATCTTTTCCTAGATCTCCAAGGAGTATAGCTTGTTGATTGCCATCTGACCTTAAACTCAGAAGTTTTCAAACCGAGCTCATCATTTTCCTCCCTAAACCTCCCTGATCATCATTCTTGATCTCACCACAACTCTTCACTCACTTCCTCCAGCCAGAAAATATAGGAGTCACACGAAATTCTTCTCTATCCCATTAGTCATGAGACTCACACCGATTTGATTATACCACTCTCTTATTTAAAAGCATTTAAGGAGTTCTTTGAAGTAAATTTAAATTCTTTACCCCATCTTAGGTAAACTTTATGATCTATTTCTTGTCTTCCCAAGGCTATCTACAAAATGGTGGGCACGGTGATCATGATGAAAATGAATGAGGATGGCCTCACGCCCGAGCAACGAGTAGACAAGATTTTCAGCAAGATGGATAAGAACAAAGATGACCAGATTACACTGGATGAATTCAAAGAAGCTGCCAAGAGCGACCCTTCCATTGTACTACTTCTGCAGTGCGACATTCAGAAATGAGCGGAGGTCAATGCTATGGACTGCACAAGAGTATCAATGTTCCATTCAGTCTGCAGCTATTAACACACACACACAGACACACACACAAATATCGCTTGGACTACCTATAAATGGACTTGCTTCTTGTGTTTGAAACACTTGTGTGCATGAGAATGTCATTTGCTAATGAATTTTAAAAGCATATATTATAAAACAGACAACCTGCCATGATGTGATATGTGTAATATCATTTCATAAAAAAACCTTCCTCCTCCAAAGCCTGGGCAGAAACGTGCTGCAAAGAGTTCTATGATTTCTTGTTGATGTTTTGCTATTGCTTGTGTCTCCTTGATTACATAATGTTAGTAGCACTCAGACCCCCACAGTAATGTAATTGAATTTTAAGCTGTGTCACCATTCTCCTGTAAAATAGTACTAGACAGACACACAGAGGAGATATTGACTCCTCTGTGTGGTCCACACACAAGAGCTTGTATTATCAGTGAATATAAATGTACGACATTTGCATGCCTTTTAGGTTCGCCTTAATTCTTACCTCATTTGCACCCTATCAACCTGGAAAGAGCTGTGTTGGAATTAATGCAGTATAAACCTTACAAACTCTGCTAAATGACTCATAAGTATATCTATCTATAATATACATATACTCAAAGATATTATTTATTGAAAGTAAAAAAAAAGATGGATGTGTATTGATTTCTGCTTGAATTTTCAAAGGCTTCCAAAGAGGTGGCAATAGATGTCCCAAATAAATTTATAACATTTGACTTTTTCCCTCAGTTCTTATTTCATAATTTCAAATTAGAAACAGATGTTTCATAATCATCCAGGGTCAGTAGCAACAAACTTACTAAATTTCCCTTTGAACACACAACTTGGGAATTTGAAGACATAGTGACAACCAACGGGAAAAAAGCAACTTCTCGATATTTCATCCTGGCCCTCAGAAGAGGGAAAATTAATATGGCATGTCAAGTTGAAATAAAACATAAAACTTGCTCATTCTCAAAAAATGCTCACTATATGAGAATACACGCTATCTCAGTGTGACTGTGTGTGAAGTTTTACACAACACACTGAGTGAGAAGCGTCCTCTGAAAGATGCTGGCAGAAAAGGGGCCCTCTGTCTTGCCACATCATAAACGTACTCATGGTTTTAAAGATGGAACAAAATCCAGATGCTTTTGAGCTTGAGGAAGGAAGGCAGAGAGATTCCATGAAGAGCCCTAGGGGCGGGTTTGCGTTTTCAGAGCAAGCATGGATGAGACCGGTTTCCTTCTTCAGGACGATCCATTAGAACTTGCTGGGATGGTGAAAACGTCTGCACTGGCTGCATGTGACTTTGGAGCACTTCAAGTTCAGCTAATATGACTGGCAAGCTGCATTTTTCATTTTATTTTAATTAATTTACATTTAATTTTCCCCATATAGTGAGTTGTCATCATATCAGACAGTACAGTGCTAAACTATTCACTTTTTATGGGCTGCCTTTTTTCCTAAATATTCATCCCTTGTCTGTCTTAGGATCCTTAAGTGAGACCAGAGACCAGGGCCTGATGATTCCATTCAACTATTCAGCAAGAAACTGGGAGTGAGCAAAACTCCCCACAAACTCTCAGGAGAACGGCAGTACCTGAAACCCTGCCAGACCACACTTCCGCTCCCAGAGAGAACAGTCCCAAGGGCTCATAGGACTTCCGGGTGCCCATAACCCTGGGCTTGGTGAGTCCAGAATGGAGGCAGGGGGAGATGGGGTCATTCAGAGCCCCCAGTACTCTGATTGAGGGTGGGGTGGAGGTGGTGGGTCAAGGAAATGGGAAGACACCTTAGAAAGGCACTTGGTGAAATCAAGCTCAAGTCAGTGAATTCTTAGCAAATTTTGATTGATCACCTATAACACACCCAACACCATTCTTCTGGGGAGAGGCAGACAGTAACCACACACACACACCACACAAACGTCCAGTTGTAAGAACTCTGAAGAAAAGCACAACAGGTGAAGACAGATGGAAAATGATGGGATGCAGCAGTGGTGTTTGCTCTAAGCTGGTTAGGTGACACTGATGTAAGACCCAAGCGAAGGAAGTGAGCCACATGGGTATTTGGGGCACTTAGGAAAAATAAATTCTCCAGGGTCTTCTCTGGTGGTCTAGCAGTTGAGACTCCACATTTCCACCACAAGGGGCATGGGTTTGATCCCTGCTCAGGGAACTAAGATCCCGCATGCCCCTTGGTGCAGCCAAACAAACAAGAAAAAAACAAACCACACACCCTCCAGCAGACTCAGTTCAGTTCAGTTCAGTCGCTCAGTCATGTCCGACTCTCTGCGACCCCATGGACTGCAGGACATTAGCCCTCCCTGTCCATCACCAATTCCTGGAGTTTACTCAAACTCATGTCCATTGAGTCAGTGATGCCATCCAACCATCTCATCTTCTGTCGTCCCCTTCTCCTTCCGCCCTCAATCTTTCCCAGCATCAGGGTCTTTTCAAATGAGTCAACTCTTCGCATCAGAGGGCCAAAGGATTGGAGTTTCAGCTTCAACATCAGTCCTTCCAATAAACACCCAGGACTGATCACCTTTAGGATGGACTGGTTGGATCTCCTTGCAGTCCAAGGGACTCTCAAGAGTCTTCTCCAATACCACAGTTGAAAAGCATCAATTCTGCGGCCCTCAGCTGTCTTTAAAGTCCAACTCTCACATCCATACATGACTACTGGAAAAACCATAGCTTTGACTAGATGGACCTTTGTTGGCAAAGTAATGTCTCTGCTTTTTAATATGTTATCTAGGTTGGTCATAACTTTTTTTCCAAGGAGCAAGTGTCTTTTCATTTCATGGCTGCAATCACCATCTGCAGTGATTTTGGAGCCCAAAAAAATAAAGTCTGCCACTGTTTCCACTGTTGCCCCATCTATTTGCCATGAAGTGATGGGACTGGATGCCATGATCTGTTTTCCCAGCAGACTCACTGAGAAATAAATAAAATGTAGAAATTGGGCCAGCAAGTGAACATCTTATTTGTTTTAGTCCTCACTACTCTACTAGTATAGATTGGTGCAGGGTGCTGAGAGCAGTTTGTCAGTATTGGTTAGAATAAGTGCACATATGCCCTCTGACCCAACATCCCCACTCTTGGGTATGTTGTCCAAGATGCTCTCACAAGGGTCTGTATGGGGACTTGTCCCAGCATGTTCATGACAACTCTGTTTCTGGTGTGGGGACAGGAGGTGACTAGTGGTTCGTGACTAGAAGCCTAGGTGAGTAAGACATGGTACATTCACCCTATGACCCACTAACCTTCAGCTGGGAGCCAATGTCCACACACAGGTTTTACAATGCTGAAAGGAAGAAAAAGCAACAGTGAAATCTGTTGCACAGTATAATACATACAAATGAAGCATACATTCTCACAAAAGAACGCCAAAGGCACATAAAATAAAAAGAAATATCACATCAGAGTTGGGGAGTGTACCACAACATTTTATCCTCTCCAAACTGTGATGGCTTAAAATAGAAGCCATCATCTTAATATTCCTCACGGCTACTGTGGGTTGGGAATTTGAGAAGGTTCACCTGAATGTTTCTGGTTGGGGGTTTCTCATGCAGTTGCAGTCACATGACAGCTTGAGCTGAAACAGGTCCCTGGAGCAGCCTAGAGTGGAGAGGGCATCCCTCCTCTTCCAGCCTCAGAGCGTCTCCACACAGGCTAGTCTGTGCTTCCTCACCACATGGCAACTTCAGAGCAGCCATAATACTTACCTGATGGTTCAGATCTCCAGGACAGGCATTCCTGCAAAGCAACTGGAAGTTTCATGGCCTCTTCTGACCTAGCCTCAATTGTCATGAAGTAGCACTTCCACAGCATTCCATTGATTACAGGAAAGTCACAAACCTAGCCCATAGTCAAGAAGGAAATTAGACTCCATGTCTTTCTTGATGGGTTCTAAAAAGTTTCTAGAAGAACAGGAGCAATGTTGCTGCCACCCTTTTTGGAAAACCATTGGCCACAGTCTGCCCTGTAGCCACAATCCATCTCTTCCACTTCCAAAATGCATTCACCTGCTTCCAAGTAACGACAAAAGTCGGGCGTGAAGCCCTAGATCCCACCATCTAAAGGTTCCTCAGAGTTGGTTCATCAAATATAGCACATTGAGACCATTCTTTTTGATCCAAAGGCCTGTGGATAACCAATAGATAATTATTGCCCCCTTTCCCACTCACCTTACACAACATTGAATGTTTGGGATGGGGAAGCATAGTCAAAGCTATGGTTTTTCCAATAGTCATGTATATATGTGAAAGTTGGACTATAAAGAAAGCTGAGCACAAAAGAATTGATGCTTTTGAACTGTGGTGTCGGAGAAGACTCTTGAGAGTCCCTTGGACTGCAAGGAGATCCAACCAGTCCATCCTAAAGGAAATCAGTCCTGAATACTCATTGGAAGGACTGATGCTGAAGCTGAAACTCCAATACTTGGGCCACCTGATGGAAAGAACTGACTTATTTGAAGAGACCCTGATGCTGGGAAAGATTGAAGGCAGGAGAAGCAGACAACGGAGGATGAGATGGTTGGACGGCATCATCAACTCAATGGACATGAGTTTGAATAAGCTCTGGGAGTTGGTGATGGATAGGGAAGTCTTGAGTGCTGCAGTCTATGAGGTTGCAAAGAGTTGGACACGACTGAGCAATTGAACTGAACTGAAGCATAACTACAGTAGAGACACACTTTCAAAAAAGGGGAAACTGGAAAGCTTAAGGTAATCTCTGGTCCATAGCAATTCTAATATCCAGCTAAGTACATTTTGTAATTTCCTTGATTAAGGCTCAGTCCTACTTTCTGCGGGTTGTTCTCCAGGGCTTTTGGCTCTGCCTTTTGTGTTCTTGTTTCTGTCTTCTGAGTTAGCCTTCCTTTTTCATAAAAAAAGTAGCCTGTGTATAGCTGAGTGGTTTCTCTGCCTACTGCCTGCCCATAAGGTTTCAGGAGTACACAAACTTGTTCTCATTTTGTGCTGTCTCTTTCTGTCTAAGCTGATACAATTCTTTAAAGAAAAATCTTATGGATTTTTTTATGGATTGGTTTATAAAGTCCTATGAGAGGGGACTGGAATGCAAAAGTAGGAAGTTAAGAGATCCCTGGAGTAACAGGCAAATTTGGCCTTGGAGTACAAAATGAAGTGGGTCAAAGTTAAACAGTTTTGCCAAGAGAACACACTGGTCATAGCAAACACCCACTTCCAACAACACAAGAGAAGACTACACACGGCCATCACCAGATGGTTAATACCGAAATCAGATTGATTATATTCTTTTCAGCCAAGGATGGAAAAGCTCTATACAGTCAGTAAAAACAAGACCAGAAGCTGACTGTGGCTCAGATCATGAACTCCTTACTGCCAAATTCAGACTTAAATTGAAAAAAGTAGGGAAAAGCATTAGACCATTCAGGTATGACCTAAATCAAATCCCTTAAGATTATACAGTGGAAGTGAGAAATAGATTTAAGGGATTAGATTTGATAGAGTACCTGAAGAACTATTGGGCAGAGGTTTGTGACATTGTCCAGGAGGCAGTGGTCAAGATCATCCCCGAGAAAAAGAAATGCAAAAAGGCAAAATGGTTGTCTGATGAGGTCTTACAAATAGCTGTGAAAAGAAGAGAAGCTATAGGCAAAGGAGAAAAGGAAAGATATACTCATTTGAATGCAGAGTTCCAAAGAATAGCAAGGAGAGATAAGAAAGCCTTCCTCAGTGATCAGTGCAAAGCAATAGAGGAAAACAACAGAATGGGAAAGAATAGAGAAATCTTCAAGAAAATTAAGAGATACCAAGGGAACATTTCATGCAAAAATGAGCACAATAAAGGACAGAAATGGTATGGACCTAACAGAAGTAGAAGGTATTAAGAAGAGGTGGCAAGAATACACAGAACTGTACAAAAAAGATCTTCATGACCCAGATAACCATGATGGTGTGATCACTCACCTAGAGCCAGACATCCTGGAATAGGAAGTCAAGTGGGCCTTAGGAAGCTTTACTACGGACAAAGCTAGTGAATGAGATAGAATTCCAGCTGAGCTATTTCAAGTCCTAAAAGATGATACTGTGAAAGTGCTGCACTCAACATGCCAGCAAATCTGGAAAGCAGTGGCCACAGGACTGGAAAAGGTCAGCTTTCATTCCAATCCCAAAGAAAGGCAATGTCAAAGAATGTTCAAACTACTGCACAATTGCACTCATCTCACACACTAGCAAAATAATGCTCAAAATTCTCCAAGCCAGGCTTCAACAGTACATGAACTATGAATTTCCAGATGTTCAAGCTGGATTTAGAAAAGGCAGAAGAACCAGAGATCAAATTGCCAACATCTGCTGGATCATGGGAAAAGCGAGAGAGTTCCAGAAAAAACATTTACTTTTGCTTTATTGGCTACTCCAAAGCCTTTGACTGTGTGGATCACAATAAACTGTGGAAAATTCTTAAAGAGATGGGAATACCAGACTGACCCGCCTCCTGAGAAATCTGTATGCAGGTCAGGAAGCAACAGTTAGAACTGGACATGAAACAAAAGACTGGTTCCAAATCGGGAAAAGAGTATGTCAAGGCTGTATATTGTCACTCTGCTAATTTAACTTATATGCAGAGTTCCTTATGTGATATGCCAGGCTGGATGAATCACAAGCTGGAATCAAAATTGCTGGGAGAAATATCAATAACCTCAGATATGCAGATGACACCACCCTTATGTCAGAAAGCAAAGAACTAAAGAGCTTCTTGATCAAAGTGAAAGAAGAGAGTGAAAAAGTTGGCTTAAAACTCAACATTCGGGGCGAGGAGCCAAGATGGCGGAGGAATAGGACGGAGAGACCACTTTCTCTCCTACAAATTCATCAAAAGAACATTTGAATGCTGAGCAAATTTCACAAAAGAACTTCTGATCGCTAGCAGAGGACATCAGGAGCCCAGGAAAGCAGCCCATTGTCTTCGAAGGGAGGTAGGACAAAATATAAACGACAATAAGGGAGTCGAAAGAGCTACGGACGGAGACCCGTCCCGGGAAGGGAGCCTTAATAGAGGAAGTTTCCAATCACCAGGAAACCCTCTCACTGGCGGGACTGGGGGAAGTTTTCGGCAATGTAACTGGGAGGAAAAATTAAACAAGGCCCACAGATTACGTGCCTAAAAGCAACTCCCAGCAGAAAAGTACCCCAGACGCCCGTACCCGCCAGCAACAAGCGGGGCGGAACGAGAGGAGCGGGCGGCATTGCTTGGGGCGAGGTCCGGCCCGAAGACCCTGAGAGCAATCGGAGGGAGCTTTTTTAAACTGTGGGATAGCAAGGGACAAAATTAACCGGCCCGAACACACTGCCGGCGGCTCGCAAAACAAAGGGACTGAGAATCTCCAGAGAAGAGCCGGCCCATCCCCGCTGGCGGTAGGAGGCAGTGGGGAGGGGAAAAGGGCAAACTCAGCCCCTGAGAAGCCACCCCCTCCCACACTGCAAACAGGCCTCCGGGTTCTAGCTAAAGACTTCCTGAGACCCGACTGGCGGTGCGTGCTGGGGCCGCGGAGGGAAAAAGCACGCCGTACCCGGGGAGAGAGGGCGCCCAAGCCTCTGGCTGCCTGGGCCGCTCGCCGCGGAGGGAAAAGGCGCGCCGCACCCGGGAGAATACGCCCAAGCCTCTGGCTGCCTGGGCCGCTCGCCGCGGAGGGAAAAGGCGCGCCGCACCTAGGGAGAATACGCCCAAGCCTCTGGCTGCCTGGGCCGCTCGCCGCGGAGGGATAAGGCGTGCTGCACCCGGGAGAGTGCGCCCAAGCCTCTGGCTGCCTGAACCGCTCAGGCCGGGGAAGGCACAAAGCGCAGGAGCAGCCGAATCTGCGCTTTTGTGGAGTGCCCGAGAACTGGAACCGCACTCAACGCAGGGCCCGCTCCATATAGAGCAGCCGGGAGCCTGAGCAGTGTAGACGGCGAAAGCACAGACACCCGTGAGCGGGGCAAACCCAGTGTGGCCGGAACACGGTGAGCGCTGTCCACGCGGAGCGGTGTCTGTCTGCAGCGCCCCGCCCTCCCCTTGGCAGGACTGAACTGAACTAGGGAACCTAAATAAGAGATCACCTCCGCCCGCCTGTGTCAGGGCGGAAATTAGACACCAAAGAGACAGCAAACAGAAGCCAAATAAACAAAGGGAACCGCTTCAGAAAGGACCGGTGCAACAGATTAAAATCCCTGAAGGTAACACCGGCTACACGGGAAGGGGCCTACAGATATCGAGAAGTGTAAGCTGGAAAGAGGAGCTATCTGAAATTGAACTGAACCTACGCTGACCGCAACAACCTCAGAGAAATTCCTAGATATATATGTACATTTTTTTTTTTTAATTTAAAAAAAAAAAAAATTTTTTTTTCTTTCCCTTTTTTTTTTTTTAAATTTTTTATTTTTTCTCTTTCATTTTCTTTTATAATTCCCTATTACTCCCCCATTACTCCTCAACTTTCATTTTCATATATTTTTACGATTTTTTTATTTGGGAAAAAAAAAAAATTTTTTTTCTTTTCTTTTCTTTTTTTTTTTTCTTTTCTTTTTCTTGTTTTTCTCTCCTATTTCCTTTTAGAGTCCTCTAATACTCCTCTATTATTCCTTAACTTTCATTTTCATTTCACTATAGCCACAAAAAAAAAAAAAAAAGAGAGAGAGAGAAACCCTATTTTTAAACTGAACTTCATATACAGTTCTAAATTTTTTTGTGTTTTTGTTTTTAAATATTGTATTTCAAAGAGTCTAACCTCTACACTAGATTTTCAATCTTTGTTATTCTCCCTCAGAACACCTCTACTTCCTCCATTCCCCTTCTCTTCCCAATCCAACTCTGTGAATCTTTGTGGGTGTCTGGGCTACAGAGAACACTTTGGGAACAGATAACTGCGTAGATCTGTCTCTCTCCTCTTGAGTCCCCTTTTTCTCCTCCTGCTCACCTCTATCTCCTTCCTCCCTCTCCTATTCTTCATGTAACTCTGTGAACCTCTCTGGTTGCCTCTCACGGTGGAGAATCTTTTCACCATTAACCTAGAAGTTTTATTATCAGTACTGTATAGTTGGAGAAGCCTTGAGACTATTAGAAGAATAAAACTGAAATCCAGAGGCAGGAGAATTGAGCCCAAATCCTGAGAAAACCAGAAAACTCCTGACCACACGGAACATTAAGGAATAAGAGACCATCCAAAAGCTTCCATACCTACACCAAAACCAACCACCACCCAAGAGCCAATAAGCTCCAGTACAAGACATACCACGCAAATTCTTTAGCAACGCAGGAACATAGACCTGAGTGTCAACATACAGGCTCTCCAAAGTCACACCTAACACAGACACCCATCGCAAAGCTCATTACTGGACACTCCATTGCACTCCAGAGAGAAGAAATCCAATTCCACGCACCAGAACGCTGACACAAGCTTCCCTAACCAGGAAACCTTGACAAACCAATCGTCCAACCCCACCCACTGGGTGAAACCTCCACAATAAAAAGGAACCTCAAACCACAAGAATACAGAAAGCCCACTCCAGACACAGCAATCTAAACATGATGAAAAGGCAGAGAAATACCCAACAGCTAAAGGAACATGAAAAAAGCCCACCAAGTCAAACAAAAGAGGAGGAAATAGGGAATCTACCTGAAAAAGAATTTAGAATAATGATAATAAAAATGATCCAAAATCTTGAAAACAAAATGGAGTTACAAATAAATAGCCTGGAGACAAAGATTGAGAAGATGCAAGAAATGTTTAACAAGGACCTAGAAGAAATTAAAAAAAATCAATTAAAAATTAATAATGAAATAAATGAGATCAAAAACACTCTGGAGGGAACCATGAGTAGAATAACAGAGACAGAAGATAGGATAAGTGACTTAGAAGATAAAATGGTGGAAATAAATGAAGCAGAGAGGAAAAAAGAAAAAAGAATCAAAAAAAATGAGGACAACCTCAGGGACCTCTGGGACTATGTGAAACGCCCCAACATTCGAATCATAGGAGTTCCAGAAGAAGAAGACAAAAAGAAAGGCCATGAGAAGATACTCGAGGAGATAATTGCTGAAAACTTCCCTAAAATGGGGAAGGAAATAGCCAACCAAGTTCAAGAAACCCAGAGAGTCCCAAACAGGATAAACCCAAGGCGAAACACCCCAAGACACATATTAATCAAATTAACAAAGATCAAACACAAAGAACAAATATTAAAAGCAGCAAGGGAGAAACAACAAATAACACACAAAGGGATTCCCATAAGGATAACAGCTGATCTATCAATAGAAACACTTCAGGCCAGAAGGGAATGGCAGGACATACTTAAAGTAATGAAAGAGAATAACCTACAACCTAGATTACTCTACCCAGCAAGGATCTCATTCAGATATGAAGGAGAACTCAAAAGCTTTACAGACAAGCAAAAGCTGAGAGAATTCACCACCACCAAACCAGCTCTTCAACAAATACTAAAGGATCTTCTCTAGACAGGAAACGCAGAAAGGTGGTATAAAAGTGAACCCCAAACAACAAAATAAATGGCAACGGGACCATACCTATCAATAATTACCTTAAATGTAAATGGGTTGAATGCCCCAACCAAAAGACAAAGGCTGGCTGAATGGATACAAAAGCAAGACCCCTATATATGCTGTCTACAAGAGACCCACCTCAAAGCAAGGGACACATACAGACTAAAAGTGAAGGGCTGGAAAAAAATATTCCACGCAAACGGAGACCAAAAGAAAGCAGGAGTCGCAATACTCATATCAGATAAAATAGACTTTCAAATTAAGTCTGTGAAAAGAGACAAAGATGGACACTACATAATGATCAAAGGATCAATCCAAGAAGAAGATATAACAATTATAAATATATATGCACCCAACATAGGAGCACCGCAATATGTAAGGCAAACGCTAACGAGTATGAAAGAGGAAATTAATAGTAACACAATAATAGTAGGAGACTTTAATACCCCACTCACAACTATGGATAGATCAACTAAACAGAAAATGAACAAGGAAACACAAACTTTAAAGGACACAATGGACCAGCTAGACCTAATTGACATCTATAGGACGTTTCACCCCAAAACAATCAACTTCACCTTTTTCTCAAGTGCACACGGAACCTTCTCCAGAATAGATCACATCCTGGGCCATAAATCTAGTCTTGGTAAATTCAAAAAGATTGAAATCATTCCAGTCATCTTTTCTGACCACAGTGCAGTAAGATTAGATCTCAATTACAGGAAAAAAATTATTAAAAATTCAAACATATGGAGGCTAAACAACACGCTTCTGAATAACCAACAAATCGTAGAAGAAATCAAAAAAGAAATCAAAATATGCATAGAAATGAATGAAAATGATAACACAACAACCCAAAACCTATGGGACACTGTAAAAGCAGTGCTAAGGGGAAAATTCATAGCATTACAGGCCTACCTCAAGAAACAAGAAAAAAGTCAAATAAATAACCTAACTCTACACCTAAAGCAACTAGAGGAAGAAGAAATGAAGAACCCCAGGGTTAGTAGAAGGAAAGAAATCTTAAAAATTAGGGCAGAAATAAATGCAAAAGAAACTAAAGAGACCATAGCAAAAATTAACAAAGCTAAAAGCTGGTTTTTTGAAAAAATTAACAAAATTGACAAACCATTAGCAAGACTCATTAAGAAACAAAGGGAGAAGAACCAAATTAACAAAATTAGAAATGAAAATGGAGAGATCACAACAGACAACACTGAAATACAAAGGATCATAAGAGACTACTACCAGCAGCTCTATGCCAATAAAATGGACAACTTGGAAGAAATGGACAAGTTCTTAGAGAAGTATAACTTTTCAAAACTGAACCAGGAAGAAATAGAAGATCTTAACAAAATGATCACAAGCAAGGAAATCGAAACTGTAATCAGAAATCTTCCAGCAAACAAAAGCCCAGGACCAGATGGCTTCACAGCTGAATTCTACCAAAAATTTAGAGAAGAGCTAACACCTATCTTACTCAAACTCTTCCAGAAAATTGCAGAAGAAGGTAGACTTCCAAACTCATTCTATGAGGCCACCATCACCCTAATTCCAAAACCAGACAAAGATGCCACAAAAAAAGAAAACTACAGGCCAATATCACTGATGAACATAGATGCAAAAATCCTTAACAAAATTCTAGCAAACAGAATCCAACAACATATTAAAAAAATCATTCATCATGACCAAGTGGGCTTTATCCCAGGAATGCAAGGATTCTTTAATATCCGCAAATCAATCAATGTAATACACCACATTAACAAATTGAAAGATAAAAACCATATGATTATCTCAATAGATGCAGAAAAAGCCTTTGACAAAATTCAACATCCATTTATGATTAAAACTCTCCAGAAAGCAGGAATAGAAGGAACATACCTCAACATAATAAAAGCTATATATGACAAACCCACAGCAAGCATCACCCTCAATGGTGAAAAATTGAAAGCATTTCCCCTGAAATCAGGAACAAGACAAGGGTGCCCACTCTCACCACTACTATTCAACATAGTTTTGGAGGTTTTGGCCACAGCAATCAGGGCAGAAAAAGAAGTAAAAGGAATCCAGATAGGAAAAGAAGAAGTGAAACTCTCGCTGTTTGCAGATGACATGATCCTCTACATAGAAAACCCTAAAGACTCTACCAGAAAATTACTAGAGCTAATCAACGAATACAGTCAAGTTGCAGGATATAAAATTAACACACAGAAATCTCTTGCATTCCTATACACTAACAATGAGAAAACAGAAAGAGAAATTAAGGAAACAATACCATTCACCATTGCAACAAAAAGAATAAAATACTTAGGAGTATATCTACCTAAAGAAACAAAAGACCTATACATAGAAAACTATAAAACACTGATGAAAGAAATCAAAGAGGACACAAGCAGATGGAGAAATATACCGTGTTCATGGATTGGAAGAATCAATATTGTCAAAATGGCTATACTACCCAAAGTAATCTATAGATTCAATGCAATCCCTATCAAACTACCAACAGTATTTTTCACAGAACTAGAACAAATAATTTCACAATTTGTATGGAAATACAAAAAACCTCGAATAGCCAAAGTAATCCTGAGAAAGAAGAATGGAACTGGAGGAATCAATCTGCCTGACTTCAGACTCGACTACAAAGCCACAGTCATCAAGACAGTATGGTACTGGCACAAAGACAGAAATATAGATCAATGGAACAGAATAGAAAGCCCAGAGATAAGTCCACGAACCTATGGTCACCTTATCTTCGACAAAGGAGGCAAGGATATACAATGGAAAAAAGATAACCTCTTTAACAAGTGGTGCTGGGAAAACTGGTCAACCACCTGTAAAAGAATGAAACTAGAACACTTTCTAACACCATACACAAAAATAAACTCAAAATGGATTAAAGATCTAAATGTAAGACCAGAAACTATAAGACTCCTAGAGGAGAACATAGGCAAAACACTCTCCGACATAAATCACAGCAGGATCCTCTATGACCCACATCCCAGAATTTCAGAAATAAAAGCAAAAATAAACAAATGGGACCTAATGAAACTTAAAAGCTTTTGCACAACAAAGGAAACTATAAGCAAGGTGAAAAGACAGCCCTCAGATTGGGAGAAAATAATAGCAAATGAAGCAACAGACAAAGGATTAATCTCAAAAATATACAAGCAACTCCTCCAGCTCAACTCCAGAAAAATAAATGACCCAATCAAAAAATGGGCCAAAGAACTCAACAGACATTTCTCCAAGGAAGACATACAGATGGCTAACAAACACATGAAAAGATGCTCAACATCACTCATTATCAGAGAAATGCAAATCAAAACCACAATGAGGTACCATTACACGCCAGTCAGGATGGCTGCTATCCAAAAGTCTACAAGCAATAAATGCTGGAGAGGGTGTGGAGAAAAGGGAACCCTCTTACACTGTTGGTGGGAATGCAAATTAGTACAGCCACTATGGAAAACAGTGTGGAGATTTCTTAAAAAGCTGGAAATAGAACTGCCATATGACCCAGCAATCCCACTTCTGGGCATACACACCAAGGAAACCAGATCTGAAAGAGCCACATGCACCCCAATGTTCATCGCAGCACTGTTTATAATAGCCAGGACATGGAAGCAACCCAGATGCCCATCAGCAGACGAATGGATGAGGAAGCTGTGGTACATATACACCATGGAATACTACTCAGCCATTAAAAAGAATTCATTTGAATCAGTTCTAATGAGATGGATGAAACTGGAGCCCATTATACAGAGCGAAGTAAGCCAGAAAGATAAAGAACGTTACAGTATACTAACGCATATATATGGACTTTAGAAAGATGGTAACGATAACCCTATATGCAAAACAGAAAAAGAGACTCAGATGTATGGAACAGACTTGTGGACTCTGGGAGAAGGAGAGGGTGGGATGTTTCAGGAGAACAGCATTGAAACATGTATATTATCTAGGGTGAAACGGATAACCAGCTCAGGTTGGGTACATGAGACAAGTGCTCGGGCCTGGTGCACTGGGAAGACCCAGAGGGATCGGGTGGAGAGGGAGGTGGGAGGGGGGACTGGGATGGGGAATACATGTAAATCCATGGCTAATTCATATCAATGTATAACAAAAACTACTGTAATGATGTAAAGTAATTAGCCTCCAACTAATAAAAATTTAAAAAAAAAAAATAAATAAATAAATAAATTAAAAAAAAACAACAAAAAACTCAACATTCGGAAAACTAAGATCATGGCATCCAGTCCCATCACTTCATGGCAAATAGATGGGAAAACAATGGAAACAGTGAGTGACTTTATTTTGGGGGGCTCCAAAATCACTGCAGATGGTGACTGCAGCCATGAAATTAAAAGACACTTGCCCCTTGGAAGAAAAGTTATGACCAACCTAGATAGCATATTAAAAAACAGACACATTACTTTACCAACAAAGGTCTGTCTAGTCAAAGCTATGGTTTTTCCAGTAGTCATGTATGGATGTGAGAGTTGGACTTTAAAGAAAGCTGAGCACCGAAGAATTGATGCCTTTGAACTGTGGTGTTGGAGAAGACTCTTGAGTCCCCTAGACTGCAAGGAGATCCAACCAGTCCATCCTAAAGGAAATCAGTCCTGAATACTCATTGGAAGGACTGATGCTGAAGCTGAAACCCCAATACTTTGGCCATCTTATTCGAAGAACCAACTCATTTGAAAAGAACCTGATGCTGGGAAAGATTGAAGGTGGGAGGAGAAGGGGATGACAGAGGATGACATTACCGACGCGATGGACATGAATTTGAGTAGGCTTCGGGAGTTGGTGATCGACAGGGTAGCCTGGTGTGCTGGAGTCCATGGGGTCGCAAAGAGTCAGACATGACTTAAGTGACTGAAATGAACTTACAAAATCCATGCCATTAGAAGGGGCTCATTGTGTGATTGCTTGGGAACAACACCCCTGATATTCTTAGACTATTGTTTAATGAAGAGCACCCAAAAATCACACCCTCAGAAAGAGGCCTTTTATCTATCTGAAAAGATCTAAAAGCCCTGCCTTAACTCTTTCTTAGGCCCTAAGCAAGGGTCTTACAGTGTTCTATCCTGGATTTGATTTTGCATGGAAGCCTCTCCATAGTGTAAAAATTAGTTGTCATCTGGGAGAGTATGGAAATAAAAAATAGTCCTGGCCTCTTTTATGTAACTGCTGACTTTTCAGTTCATCTCTCCTCTCTCATGTTTTGTCCTAGGCAGCAAGAAACCAGAAGTAACTTTTCATAGTCTACCTACACATCTCTTTGGCCAGATCACCAGTGGATTAGGTACATTTCCATGTTATTAGTATCACAGCATCAGCTATGCCAACTTTCCATCACTACACAAGGGTCCCCTTCTTACTCCTGCTTCCAATGGCATTTTCCTCTTTTACCTCTCACCAAGAGCATCCTTGAAATGCTTTATTTTCTAACACTCTCCCCAAGGCCCTTTTAAGCTTCCACGAGTACCTTCCTCAAGGTCTTTTGAATTTATGTTCTTGTGAATCTAAACTTCAAGGTCCTTGCAACCAGTGCCATATGGTTTAAATTCATTTTTATTTGGGTGTTCCTTTTCTCAGATGCCAAAATCTGTTTGTACTATGTGACAAATCGCCCCAAAACTTAATGGCTTGACACAATAATTCCTGTATTATCTCCCATGGTTGTTTGGGCCAGGGTGTCAGGAAAGACTCTGTTGGGTAGTTCTGGCTTGGAGATCTCATGCGGATGGACAGAGTCAGGGGTCTTTGCAGGGTTGGAGCAGCTGAGGGTGGCTGGGCGCTTCTCTTCATTTAGTCACAGGGTTTCTCCAAGTGGTTTTCCTACACAGGCAAGTCTTGTTCAGGTGGCCTCATGGAGTGGCAGCCTCAGGGAAGTCAGACTGCTTCCACGGAGGCACTGTGATCTGGCATGAATGTTCTAGAGACCAAGGTGGGACTTCTCGTTCTTTTCATTGCATTTTCTGACTGAACCATCGAAGTTAACACATTTTTACCTACTGTCATGATAGTGGTTATAAGTGACATACAAATCTGTCTAGCTTAAGAAGGGAATTAGGCTCTACAAAGCAAAGTTTTGGAAGAAGACAGAAGGGATCTCTTGTGTGTGGCCATCTTTAAAAAGTACAATCTACCTCAGGGAATGAAGAAAGGAGGTAGAAGGAAATAAGTACTGCATGGACCAGAGTTGAAGGTGAGCCATGACAATTTCTGGAATCAAGTTCCATTTAAGCACGCGAGCACACACACATACACTCAGTGACAAGGATGCTCAGGAACCTGTGTCCTGCCCAGCACACACACACACACACACCCTCAGCGACAAGGATGCTCCCGTGTCCTGCCCAGCACACACACACACACACACACACACACACACACACACACACCCTCAGCGACAAGGATGCTCAGGAACCTGTGTCCTGCCCACACACACACCCTCAGCGACAAGGATGCTCAGGAACCTGTGTCCTGCCCACACACACACACACACACACACACACCCTCAGCGACAAGGATGCTCAGGAACCTGTCTCCTGCCCAGCACACACACACACACACACATACCTCAGTGACAAGGATACTCTGGAATCTGTGTCCCTCCCAGCCTCAGTGGTCATTTGAGAAAGGAGAAGCTATGGGCATCCTCTCATCATTCAGTGGCCTATGTTCTCTGTTTCAGCTTACACTGTTATTTTGATTACTCTGTCAACTGGCTGTTTAACTCCTGCTGTCCTGAAAGGAAAATGCTTCCAAATGTCTTACTTTTATGCTAACTTGAACTCTTTCTGCATTTGGAAATACTAAGTTTCCTTATTTCCTCTTATATTATTTCATTTTTCTTGAATAACTATAAAACTATTGCTAAAAAGGACTCATACTACTTTAAGGCTTCATCTTCCCTGTAGTTCCTTCCTTCAGGATCATGGTCTCAAGATGAATAATATGAACCACTTTCTTAAAGAAGCCAGATGCTTATTTCCTCCACACCGTTGGAAACCATGTCAGGAAGTAAAACACCCGCTTCAGCAGACGTCTTCAGAGAGCCTTACCTCACCGGATGTGTAGGGGTTTAGTGAGAAAATGATAGTCAATTAGAGCTTCTAAATAAAATGACACAGTTCCCATAGGGCCTTTTGTGTAAGCAATTCAGTTTCCCAAATATCTTGGGCATGCAATTTGGGTTCTTCCCAGCATTTCGCAGCAAAATATAGATCTCTAGACTCTTACCTTATGCTATCATTTCCCAAGTTCTTACATTTACCAACGTAAAGTAACCCATCAAATACCCAATTAACTAAACGACTGTCTCAAATGCCACCGCCTGCTCAAATCATAGCCAGTCTACGTCTCCCCGCCAGCTGTCCATTTTTCTCCCCCACCCCACATCTTCCCCAGCTCTAGGAATGACACCATCACTCACCCAGGTGTTTAGACCCAACTCCCGGCCAATGATCCTTGGTTCTTCTCACAACTCTACAGTACAGCTGACCCTTGAACAGTACAGATCTGAACTGTGTGGGCCCACTTAGAGGTGGATCTTTTCAACAGTAAATACTAAAAGGAAATGGCAGCCCACTCCAGTGTTCTTGCCTGGGAAACCCCATGGACAGAGGAGCCTGGTGGGCTACAGTCCATGACGATGCAGTCGTACACGAGTGACTAAACAAGTGCTTTCCAAACCATGATGCCAGGGGCAGAAATGCGTATCTGGAAGACTGATGATAAACTCAGATTTTTGACTGCCCCTAACTCCCGTGTTGCTCAAGGGTCAACAGTATTCTCATCAGCAAGTCCCGCTGCCTCTGAACTTCAAATCCGAATGCTTCTATCCTCATTATCTGGTCCAAGTCACCCCTGTGACCTCTCACCTGGATCATGGCAGAAGCCTCCAGATTGTTTGCTCTTTACATGTTGGCCCAAACTCCTAACTCCTCCTAACTAACTCCTTTCATAGCCGGAGAGATTCTTTGAAGATGATCTCCAGACGAGGTCTGAAAACCTGCCCAGGACCTCAAACCATCTCACTTTTTTGTCTGCCTAAGAACTTCATTCCTTACACTCACTAAGTTCTAGACTTGAGATTTCGAAACGTGAAGTTCATTCTCACACTAAGGGCTTTGCACTCATCTCCGCCTCAAAGTGTCAACCCTACATCCAACTTTCCATGGCTCTTCTCTTACTTGTTTCAGACCTCTGCTTAAATATCAGCTTCTGCCAAGTCTTGTCCTAACACTCCATCCAAAACACCTCTCTTCTCCATCTCAACTCCTTACCCTATTATTATTCATAGCAATGACCATACCTTGAAATAACATGTGGTACTGTTTCCCTAACTAGACTTTAAGCTCCATGAAGGTAGATTTTGTATTACAGTAGGATTCAATTCAGTTCAGTTCAATTGCTCAGTCATGTCCAACTCTTTGCGACCCTATGAATCACAGCACGCCAGGCCTCCCTGTCCATCACCAACTCCCAGAGTCCACCCAAACCCATGTCCATTGAGTCAGTGATGCCATCCACCCAGCTCATCCTCTGTTGTGCCCTTCTCCTCCTGCCCCCAATCCCTCCCAGCATCAGGGTCTTTCCCAATGAGTCAACTCTTCGCATGAGGTGGCCAAAGTATTGGAGTTTCAGTTTCAACATCAGTCCTTCCAATGAACACCCATGACTGGTCTCCTTTAGGATGGACTGGTTGGATCTCCTTGCAGTCCAAGGGACTCTCAAGAGTCTTCTCCAACACTACAGTTCAAAAGCATCAGTTCTTTGGTGCTCAGCTTTCTTCACAGTCCAACTCTCACATCCATACATGACCACTGGAAAAACCATAGCTTTGACTAGACGGACTTTTGTTGTCAAAGTAATGTCTCTGCTTTTTAATATGCCGTCTAGGTTGGTCATAACTTTCCTTCCAAGGAGTAAGCGTCTTTTAATTTTGTGGCTGTAATCACCATCTGCAATGATTTTGGAGCCTAAAAAAATTAAGTCTGACACTGTTTCCCCATCTATTTTCCACGAAGTGATGGGACCAGATGCCATGATCTTAGTTTTCTGAATGTTGAGCTTTAAGCCAACTTTTTCACTCTCCTCTTTCACTTTCATCAAGAGGCTTTTTAGTTCCTCTTCACTTTCTGCCATAAGGGTGGTGTCATCTGCATATCTGAGGTTATTGATATTTCTCCCGGCAATCTTACCAGAGCTTAAAATAGCCCCTAGCAAATGGTATTGATATTATATAAAATTAAGAAAATTTCATTTGCCGACTCAAAGAAACAATTAATTCATATTCACTCTTTAAAGAACAAAACTCCTTAAAGATATATCAAAAAATTATTTTGATATACCTTCAAGCCCACAGGTACTTAGTTCAAAATCATGAAATATCAGTAACTTTCAGAGCTACAAGTTTCAAACCTATTCTGAAAATCTGAATGATGTAAAGTACAGGCCTCTATGTAGATGAATAAAGTAAAAAATCTAACCAGGTAACTATTGACTCAGGACATAATTTGTACCACATCTAATTCATATTCAGGAATTTTTCTAATCAGGCACCCTGGATCACTTGATGTTCATCACAGTCAGCAACAATTCTGATGCAGGTTTTGAGTTGCCGGCAATAGTTTCTTAGGCAGAACTCCAAATAAAAATTTAGATCTCCTATAAAACAGCCCAGACATTTTTAAGACATGCAAAAAGGCACCAGGTGATGGGAAGAAGGGAGAAGGGAAAATTTGGAAAATACTTAAGAAGAATGTGATCCCTGAATCTCTAGGGTTGATCATCAGTATGAGTAACACTATTATTTACATCTTGGTTTACTTGAGAATGATTTTAATCATAGCTGAGTTGGTAAAGAATCCGCCTATAATGCAGAAGACCACGGTTCGATTCCTGGGTTGGGAAGATCTGCTGGAGAAGGGATAGATTACCCACTCCAGTATTCTTGGGCTTCCCTTGTGGCTCAGCTGGTAAGGAATCCGACTGCAATGTGGGTGACCTGGGTATGATCCCTGGGTTGGGAAGAAACCCTGGAGAAGGGAAAGGTTACCTACTCTCGTATTCTGGCTTGGAGAATTCAATTCCATGGACTGTATAGTCCATGGTGTCACAGAGTTGGACACAACTGAGCAACTTTCACTTTCACCCCAAAATTCTGAGAAGGTAGGATTTAAAAGCCCAAGGAAGCATTTCTTCCTTGTTTCCCAAGACTTTATGACTCGGTTCAGTCATAGGTGCTGTGATGATAAATCAGGGGTGGAAGAGTCATCTCTATGAGGCATTCAAGTCACTATTCACAAAGAGGCTTGATTTTGTCAATTATATCTTCCCCAATTCACAGAAACATGACTTTGAATACATATAAAGTTTTATTTTTAGAAGTTACACATATTTTTAAAAAGCAATTTATTTTTATTCTAATTAATATTACCATTAATTAGAATATTAATTGAAAAATATTTTCACTTATAATAGTTGAAACCAAAACTCTGTGAGGCCAGAGCAATGAAAAATCTGCAGCTCAACAAGAGATGCCTGGATACCTGAGTTTTCCCATTCTATATTAAGAACCACAACGTTAAAAAATGACCACAAAAACTCAGACACTGAAGCTGCGTAGTTGATAAAAGTTTATGCATTTGGTATATTCTACTTTTTTTTTATTTGAAAAAGCACATGTATGTTAAAATAGTTTTGATACAAATGAATTATAAATGTAACTTTAAAAAAATCAGACTTTGTCTTGGTAGTGGGGGATGTTTAAAACATTCAGCATGTTTCCTCTTTCTGCAAATTCTTAGGTTACAAAAGCACAGTTTTGGACTTCTCATTTACCAATTGATCTCCGCTTAGGACTAAACTTGACTCCCTCCCCTCACCAAAAACAAAATCCAGTTTTTTTCAGTAACTACAGAAGTGCCACTGCTTTGAAAATACTGCCTTGTTCTTAAAATACTTCCTTTCAATTTCATAAATATTTACTGCTAGCAATAGAGGGAATTCTTGTTGGATATGCACGTCTTTTTAAAAAGGTTAGCACTAATCCTAGTATCAAACATAAGAGAATACAAACAGGAGTTCTACTCATGTTTTCTTTAAAAAAAAAAAAAAGGCATTCATCAACACCATTGCTTACAACAGGCTGTTATTTTATCATTCTAAGCAGCACACTTCTTAACAACTCTAAATCAGGATGTGTCTCACAACTGACATCTGCTCCACCCCACCCCGCCCCCAGCAGCCAGGCCTTTGACTTTTAGTGGCTTCTCTGCTCCAGGGGGAGCTGGCTGGGGTTGTTTCCCCAGCCCTTCTTCTCAGCCGGATCTGCAGAGTCCCTATGACCTGCATCCTCTCAGCTGAGCCAGAGCTCGAGAGGCTTTGGACTGCAAACCGAGGGACTCTCAAGAAGGCAAGCACACTGCAGGTCAGGGTGCACGACATGGATCGGACACTTAGCTGGGTGGCTGATGGTCAAGGACGGAGGGAAAGGCACTGTGTCAGAGTTGGCAGTGCTTTAGTGCTCCGAGAAAGTGCCTTAATAGCATCTTAAATGTGATGAAACACAGTAATTAAAACTATAGTCCAGATCTGTAGTCACAGCTCCAGGATTAACAATGGCCTATGCGGAGGTTGTGACCAACTTTTTTAAGGTCCTGTGTAGGTCTTTCCTCATTAATATGAACAAAACAGACAATAAATCTCCTGGAAGCTGGTCCCTGTCCACAGCCCGCCTGTGCACTGCCCTACTCCCTGGCATGAGAATAATGTAATATCCTGGAAAAGCAAAACTAAATATAACTAGATGCTCAAATGTTTATTTTAATTCTTACAAAATACTATAGAAATGAACCGAAACTTAACAGATATGTACATGTACATATGTACAAAATTTGAAACTTCTGAAAAAGAATCTATAAAAGTAGATGGTTAAAATAAAAAACAAAAAGATTTAAAACCAGTACTATGAAATTGGGTTTTCTCAAAGTAAAATAACTGTAATTTTAAATCGCTGGTTGTGGCTGGTCTTCTAGGCTTATTTACATGTTTTGTAATACATAACATCAGATACATAAAGCAGTTTCTTTTATTTTAGAATACCTTGTTTCATTTTATTTCAAATAGTCCTGGATGTTTCTTCCCTTTACATGTCTTTCAACATGAGGACGTGGCATATTAAGTCACAGATCAACTCCGGTCTTCTTCTTCTTCTTGAGATACAGGTCGGAAAGGCAATGTAGTTTGTCCTCTTTCAGGATCAGACATTCGAAGAATTCTAATCAGTTTACTTGATGGAAGTGAACTAAAGGAAGCAAAATTAATTACTCCAATTTCCAAGTAAACTTTTTCACATTAAAAAAAAGTCTAATACTACCTCATGAAAATACAAGTCAAATGGTTGCTAATGGGGGAGGGGATATAAGTCTGATATCTGAAATTCTAGAAATATAATTTACAAGAAGGAAATAAATTTTCATTTTCAAAAGTTAACTTCCTGCTTAATGCCATGAGTTTTCATTTTGGAGGAGAAAGAAAATGAAGGAGATTTATATAACATCTAACTCTCTCTAAAAAAAAAAACACATCTAACTCTCTTACTCTTCTTATCTAGTCAGGAAGGAGTCACCTGAATATTTCCTGTCATAAACTTAAAGCCCCAAATGATCAAGTGACCACTTTAGAGAAAGAATATCAACTTTAAGTGACACAGAGCCTGACATCATGCAAGTACCTAATAAATGCTGACTGACAGCAAAGTAGCATTCTTTATTTAGAAAGACTTGTAAGTCACCAGAAAAAGAGTCAAGATTAGTGAGACTATGCATTATTTCTTTCATGTAAGTAAGTTACTAAAATTACTTTATATTATTTGGTTCCTGATAACCAGAGAAGAGCAGATTCAAGACTGAAATACTAAAAAGTAAATACTCACATTCAAATAAAACCTCCTCTATTATGGAAGGAAGATAATGCACACAGTATTTTAAATATCTAAGGAAAAACTACCTTCAATCTCTGGAATGAGTTTAGGAGTTTGTTTTTCTTTTTATTGGTCACTTTTGCATTTGCATTTAAAAATTTAAAAATATAAAGGATTTCTTACTTCCTTTTATATACTTGACATATATACACATATACATATTCATAGAAGAAATTTTTAAGTTACCTCATGCTCTGAGGAGTGAGCAGGATAAACTGTCTGAAGCGCTGGGAATCTGCCATCTTGAGTATCATGTCCATCGCGATCCTCCGGTTAACCATATCCTGGGGAACAGAGGCGGAAGTTAGAGCTGCTGGCGTGTCAACTATGCTCTTGGGGAAGCAGCCTTGGGTTGTACACACGCTTGGATTTTATCCAAGGATCATCCATTATCTTATCTATGATGTCAAGCAACTCTTACATACTGTGAAACCCAGTATCTAAATTATTAGGGGAAAATAACTGAATGTATATATCTTTCAGGAATTTCTGTAATCTAAGTATTTTTAAGTATAGCTCCTTGAGTCTAATATAGTTAACAATTAAAATAATGAGAAAATAGTCAAAATTAGCTGTTGCAAAGTGAATCTAATTTCTACAGTAATAGTTAGGAGAATGGTATCAAAAGTGACCAGATTCAAACTTATTAAATCTCTTAAATTTTCCCTCAATGATTAAGATGTTTTAAAAACTCTGTCCTCATCACCTTCTACAATTTGTAGAATAGTAATAAGTTCGAATTTACAGACTAACTGCTCAACTCAATCTTTAAAATAAGTTAAATAGCACATCAGTGCATAGGGGAAAATGCCTGCTTATATGTAGTAGGTTGTGAAACTAAATGAATTAAACTTTGTGTTTACATCTTCTGAGTTAAATAATAAAAAACGATAAAAATGAAAGTTATCACTCCCCTTCCATGAAAACTCCGGAAATGTGAAAACACAAGCAAATGAAACCACACGCGGCCATACAGTATGGTGGTTTAGAACCTGGACTATGGAGGGCAGATAGGGGCCCAGCATCCTGGCCACACTGCTCAGTGACTCTTATTCTAGAAATTCTTCCATTGGGCTTATCTGTAGTCTAACTTAAGGTACAAGAGTAACCAGGGCTTGCCCAAACTGAATACTGTCCTTTCAAAACAATGCCTGGAGGGAAGTCTATCATTTAATAACAAAGCTGCCAATGCACAAGAAGTATTTATTCATTTCCTTTAGACTGGTTCTCCGAACTTGGGTACATTTTTCTGAATAATTTCAACAAGGCAAAATGTCATTCTAATTAAGAACCTCTAAGTTTCTGAACGGGAAAGAAATTGTTCAGATTAAATATGAAAAATAATATGCACGATAAGACTGCATAATGGCATTCTGGACAAAAATATTATATGGAAAGAGCAATCATCATCTATGATTTGTGAATCAGCTTTGAATCCAAATCTCAAAGGAATTTCTTAATCTTCAGCAATGACAGCATAGGAAAAAACCCCACTGAAGTGGTTTGCAAATATGAATTCTGATTTGCAAATAAGCGTTCTCTAAAATCCTAATTATGGATTAGGCATTAAGAGATAGAAATATGATTAAGACATAGTTGATAACTTAAAAAATAATTTGGTGAGTGATTCATACATGAAAATAGGGGAATGCAACAAAATGAAAGCGAGATAAATATAAAACATAATAATAAAATGTGTATAATACACTGAATATCATATAGTAGTAGTGCTCAGTTCTGTCTCGTTTTATTTTTGGTGATCCCATGGACTATAGTCCACTAGGCTCTTTTGCCCATGGAATTTTCCAGGCAAGAATACTGTAGTGAGGTGCCATTTCTTACTCCAGGGGATCCTCCCAACCCAAGGACCAAACCTCTGAGGCTAGCATCTCCTACATTGGCAGGCAGATTCTCTACCACTAGCACCATGGGGGTGAACATTATATACTATCATATATAAAAATAATACAATTGCATGAGTTGATATAAGGAGGTGCTGAGGAAGCTCTGAGAAGTCCCTAACCCTGCCTGCAGCGTGGTGGTGTGGAGGCTACATAAAGGTGACATCCAAACTGAGTCTTGAAAGATGAGTCAGAGTGTGACACACAAGGAAGAAGGGCACAGTGTTTGGAAAATCACAAGCAGCTCAGTCCAGCTGAAAAAGCAGGTGGATACAATATCATAAAGGGTCTCAGTCACCCTACAGAATCAAACCAAAGACTTTTCAACAAGGGAGTGATCAAAATTAGATTTAGTTTAGAAACAGAAACCTGGCAAGATGGTGAGGAGAAAGTGAGAAGGAACAGGATTAAAGTCTGGAAGTCTGGACAGGAAACGAAGACAATGAGCAAGAGCTGAGGACAGGAGAGGTGACAGAAGCAGAGGCTAGGGAGAAATTACAGAAGAGGAGGAGACAGAGGTCCTAACAAGGAAAGAAGAATCACAGATAAATCACTGCTGTTGCAGTCAAGTGTTGGATTGGTAATGACAATTTGTCAATAATCAAGGAAAGGAACTCAAGAAAAGAAAAGCTTTGAGTGGAAAACCAATTCAGTCTCAGACATGCTCAGTTTGGGATGTAGGTTGTTCACTAGAGGTCTCACGGGGGCAAGAGAGATGTCGGAAGAGACGCTTAGATTTGGTAGGAATCCAAATGGAGGAGAATCCTGTGGACAGAGGAGCCTGGTGGGCTGCTGTCCATAGGGTGGCACAGAGTCGGACACAACTGAAGTGACTTAGCATGCATGCATGCATTGGAGAAGGAAGTGGCAACCCACTCCAGTATTCTTGCCTGGAGAGTCCCAGGGACAGAGGAGCCTGGTGGGCCGCCGTCTATGGGGTCACACAGAGTCGGACACGACTGAGGCGACTTAGCAGCAGCAGCAGCAGCAAATGTAGGTACCAGACTGTGGACTGTGTGTGTGTGTGACAGGTGGGGGAGTAGGCAGAACATGATATCCAGGGAAACTCACATCACTATAAAAAACAAAGAAGACCTTAAACATTTAAGGGCATGTGAACTGGGGCGGTGGGGACAGACTGGCATGTTGAGAACAAAGAGGAGTGCGGAAGCCCGTAAGAAGACACACCTTAAGAGATGGAGGCTCAGGCTGTGGTACAAATACTTCAAAGAGTTAACGTTCATTTACGATCCTTGCTGAACAAGTGTTGCTGCAGTCCTGCAGTCCAAGCCCAGGCTGCAGTGGGTTCAGTGAGGAATGAAGGATGGACGGCTGAAATGAGAGGCTTACTATGTGCCTGAATCACAGCGAGGCAGACCTCACTGGAGCCTCCCTCTAACCTTAGGAGGGAGGAAAGGCTAAGGATCTTACCTTATAGAGGAAGAAACTGAGGCCTGAAAAGGATAGCTACCGAGTCCACAGTCACCTGGGTAACTGGTGACAGAGGCAGGCCTCGATGTATGTTCTTGCTCCTCATGTTACAGAGGTTGTTCTTTTGAAAAGTGTGGCTGAACAGGAAGGAGACAACAGTGGTGCGAAGGTCACAGCAAGGGTGGTGAACTGCTTATCATAGTAAACGAGGGAAAAGAGCACAAGTCCAGGATGGAGGCCTGTCAGTGTGGTGTGTTAGCGAGGGAAAGAACTGGGATTCTTTAGCTCTTCCCTACCATTTATCACAGACCGAACTGTCAAAGCAGGATCTTTTCTGTTGAGAAGAACTAACAAATGAATAGTTTCCTTTCAAAATATACATTTCAAACCACCACCAAAAAAGAGAAAAACTAGAGAATTTAAAAGTTGTCCCTACCATGTAGACATCAAACTCATCCAGGCATCTGAAAGGAGATTCAGCGATGGACCACAGAGAAAGAATGAAGCAAACCGTGGAAAAAGAACGTTCACCGCCAGATAAGGCCCGCATGTCATTGAAAGCAGCTTTGTTTCCCTCTCCAGGCTGAACCTTGAAGGAGGTAACAAAAAACAAAATGCAGAAAAAAGTCAGATTAACTTCTTTACAGAAGTGGTTGGCTACCGTTTTAAAAAGGATGAATTTATAGTAACAATGAAGATGAGCAACAAAATCAGTCAGTGACTTGGAAATGACATCTATTCCATCTAAAATATTTTAAATAAAAATATAAACTGTATAACGGCGGCTTCTGTTTTACCATGAGAAATCTAATTGAAAACATTTTCTCCCCTTAACCAGGTCTAACATACCAAAATTCTAAAAGCTTAACAAGAGTACTAATATTAAGCAAATGAAAACCGTTATAGCCTCCACCCAGTTTCATTGAGATAAAAATGACATTTAACATTGCATAACTTTGAGGTATTAGGACATGACACAAACATATACATTGCAAAATGATTATCACCACAATAAGGTGAACATGCCCATCAAGTCACATGGTTGCCATTTTTTTCTTTTTTCTTTCAGCGGTGAGAATTTTTGAGATCTACTGTCTGAGCAACTTTCAAATATACATACAGTATATGTACTGGCATAAAAATAGACGCATTGACCAATGAAATAGAACTGAGAGCCCTGAAATAAACCCATGCAAATACAGAAAACTAATATTTGATAAAGGAGCCAAGAATATACAATTCAAGAACACACAATTCAGTTCCACTGGTCTATATATCTATTTTGGTTACTGTTTTGGTTATTATATATTTGCAACACAACCTGAAATCACAAAATGTGATGCTTTCAGGCTGTTTTTTCTTCTCCAGATTGCTTTAGCTACTATTTTATCTGGTTCTATTCAAATTTTATGACTGTTTTTTCTTTTTGTGAACAATGCCTTTGGAATTTAGACAGAGACTGCATTGAATCTATAGACAGCTCTGGATGGTATAGACATTTTAACAATATCAACTCTTCTGATTCATGTATAATGGTTATCTTTCCATTTATTTGTGTCTCTTTCAATTTCTTTCATCAGTGTCTTATACTTTTCACTGTACAGATCTTTCACTTTTTTGGTTAATTTATTCCTAGGTATTTTATTGCTTTCGATGCTGTTAACCATATTGTCTTGTTTCTTTTTGTCAAATATTTCTAAGTGCCAAAATACTCTTTTGTTACTTGATTTCTAGTGACATCTAGTGGTTAAACTGCTTTTGAAAATAATTACAGACAGTCCCACAAAATTTAAAATGTATGAATTTTAAAAAGGAGCCAATGGAGTGAGAAGAGATGGTAAACATTTACTGCTGAAAACAAAATTCCTAATTATCACCATAAGAAGATAATTTGGTTGTCCACAGGGCGGGGAAGAAGGGAAAGAGCAGCTTTAGTCAGTAGAATTAATTTAATTTTCAACACTCTGGCAAAAACCACCTTTAACTTAAAAATAAGTTCTTTTGTTTCCAATGACAACAGATCAACATATCATCAAAAGAAATGAAGCCCCGCCCCCAGAAAAAAAAATGAAGCAGGTAATCCTCCTAATGACTAACATGCAGAGTTAAGATACTCACTGATATAGTAAGAGTTTCATTCTTATGGTCAAAATTCATTTTTCCACAATAAGCCCGCTGAGATAATAAGTTGTCAAAGTACAATTTACATCGTAAAGTCAAACACCTTGAAAAAAGACATTGGGCACATTAAAAAGATTACAAAGTTAGAGAACTGTAGATTCAGCATGAGCTTTAAACCAGCATGTAAGACCAGATGAAAATATGCCAGGGTGTTAACACTGGTGCCTATTTAAATAAGTAAAATTTTAGGTGATTTTTGTCTTTGTCTTTTTTTGTCTTTGTCTTTATATTTCATTTATGTCCCCAAATTTTTATCAATTCATTTCATTTTATAATAAACAAACATCTATAAGATGAATAAAAATGTCCCACACAGAATAAAATCCATTATATTACAGCAAGTCCATATGAATGTATCAGTCAACTAATTTATACAAGATATCACCCTAACACAGAAGACATAAATTTTGCCCTTGAGATGATTAAACTTTAGCAGTGTTAAGATAGTGGTAAACGGCCTATTCATTAGCTTGTCTCCTCCTAACTTCATGGTAGCAAAAATGGCGAGGGCAATCTCTCAGTCATGTATCTGCAGTACCTTACACACTGCCTCACACAACACAAACTCCTTATTTATCAGACAGCATCCTGCTGTCAGGAAGACCTTTCCCTTCTTCCTCATTTATTTATTTACACCCTTTTTATAAGGATGCAGTCAGATTGCTATCTTATTCACTGGGTTACAATTCATTTGTTGTTGCTAAGTTGTGTCCAACTTTTTGTGACCTCGTAGACTGTAGCCTGTCAGGCTCCTCTGTTCATGGGACTTCCCAGGCAAGAATACTGGAGTGGGTTGCCATTCCCTCCTCTGGGGGATCTTCCCAATCCAGGGATGGAACTCAAGTCTCCTGCACTGGCAGTTGGATTCTTTACGATGGAGCCACCAAGGAAGCCCCACCATCTATTACTGTTCTTGTTTATTTTGGTCCTCAAATTGTCCCACATTTTGCCAGTGGGAGCCTCTTTCAAGATGCCTATATCCTTTCGTCATGACTCTACATTTTGGGGGAGCACTTCCTTACGTTTCTGGCATCTATACCTTCCCTCTCAGCTCCATATTATTAACCACTTCTCCAAGGAGCCTTGATTCCTTTTGATGGGGAGTGTTTTTCCTTAAGAACTTAAGGCTCCTTTCTTTAGAATAACTGTATTTTATTCTTTTCCCTCCCAATTCCCTTCCTAAACTGCATTAAATTCCTACATTTGAAAATACTGATAGCTTCAGTCTTTTCTTTGTTGCCACAATTACTATTGCCAGCTGGTATTCAGAATTTTCTGTTAGCTTTCCTTCTGAAATACTGATATGCATTTTTCAATTGTGTCCACTCAGGGGATGTCTAAAAGATTGTCCTCATAAAGTGACAAGGTTCTCCAGTGTAAAGAGATAAAACAATTTTAAAAATTTAACCATCTCTACTGTCCTCTCAAGATTAGGTAAACAATGTAAAACTTGTCAGTGATAAAGAAACGTATTAAGATAATAAATTATAAGACCAATACTTAAACAGAAAACACTTTAAATACAAATTTTCTAGATAACAATAAGAAAACAAATTCTACTGTTTCTGGAAAAGATGTAGGGATGCCACAATAACACATTAAGAGTAAAAAGGCCATGATTAAAAGACGCCTGCTCCTTGGAAAAAAGGCCATGACCAACTTAGCATATCAAAAAGCAGAGACATTACTTTGCCGACAAAAGTCTGTATAGTCAAAGCTATGGTTTTCCAGCAGTCATGGATGGATATGAGAGTTGGACCATGAAGGCTGAGTGCCAAAGAATTAATGCTTTTGAACTGTGGTGTTGGAGAAGACTCTTCAGAGTCCCTTGGACTGCAAGGAGATCCAACCAGTCCATCCTAAAGGAGATCAGTCCTGAATATTCACTGGAAGCACTGATGCTGAAGTTGAAGCTCCAATACTTTGGGCACTTGATGCGAAGAGCCAATTCATTAGAAAAGACAAACCCTGATGCTGGGAACGATTGAAGGTGGAAGGAGAAGGGGATGACAGAGGATGAGATGGTTGGATGGCATCACCAACTCGATGGACATGAGTTTGAGCAAGCTCTGGGAGATGGTGATGCACAGTGAAGCCTGGTGTGCTGCAGTCCATGGGGTTGCAAAGAGTAGGACATGATAGCAGTTGAACAACAACAAGAGTAAAAGGGCTGTGAAAACCCAGGCAGTGCCCAGAAGCCCTGTTAAGGAGTCTGGGGAGGCCCAGGCTTTCCGGTTCAACAAGCAGAGTGTGGGGAAGAGAGAACTGCACTGAGAGAGCTCTAGAGAACCACAGAGGGGCTGGGAGATCCTCAGGCTAAGCACCCTTCTTATCAGTGGCGGTGTGGGGATACTGCCTGTGGTTGGCAAAAGAAACACCCAAAAGAAGCAGAAACAACCCCTGAGGTCACCCAGAGTCAGGAATAGTTCACATTCCCACAGGCACGAGTGGAGTAAACTCATAGAGCATCAACAGAGGACGCAGAAGGACACGGCTTCACAGGTAAGAAAAAAAAATTGTCCTTGATCGAAGACTACTCTGGTCCTACCTAACAAAATTTAAAAGCTGCCTCAAAAGGATAAAATCGGAAACTCTTTAAATCAAATCCAAATAACATGCACATAAAACTGAAACACACATTTCAAAAACTAACCTACTGTTTAGTTAAGGAATATGGCCAAACACGCAAAGTCTATTTCTCATTATGGCTTTATTCGAATTTCCCCTCACTGCAGACGGTGATTGCAGCCATGAAATTAAAAGACGCTTACTCCTTGGAAGGAAAGTTATGACTAACCTAGACAGCATATTAAAAAGCAGAGACATTACTTTGACAACAAAGGTCCATCTAGTCAAGGCTATGGTTTTTCCAGTATTCATATATGGATGTGAGAGTTGGACTATAAAGAAAGCTGAGAGCCAAAGAATTGATGCTTTTGAACTGTGGTGTTGGAGAAGACTCTTGAGAGTCTCTTGGACTGTAATGAGATCCAACCAGTCCATCCTAAAGGAGATAAAGTCCTGGGTGTTCAATGGAAGGACTGATGTTGGAAGCTGAAACTCCAATACTTTGGCCAGCTGATGTGAAGCGCTGACTCATTTGAAAAGACCCTGATGCTGGGAAAGGTTGAGGGCAGAAGAAGGGGATGACAGAGGATGAGATGGCTGGATGGCATCACTGACTCAATGGACATGAGTTTGGGTAAACTCTGGGAGTTGGTGATGGGACAGGGAGGCCTGGCATGCTGCAGTTCACAGGGTCGCAAAGAATCAGACACAACTGAGCGACTGAACTGAACTGATAGTAGGGGAACTTAAAATTTACAAAAATTAAAAAAATTCTATAGTCTTAAGATTATAGCTCTTGGTATGGGGATGCATGCTCAGTTGCCTCCAACTCTTCACAACCCCGTGGACTGCAGCCCACCAGGATCCCAAGACCATGGAATTTTCCAGGCAAGAGTACAGGAGTGGGTTGCTATTTCCTTCTCTAATAGTTCTTGGTATAAATAGAGTTAAAAAAAACATGCTCCTGAGGGGATGCCATGGGGAAAATAGGTTAGGTGGAAAGACTAGGGCTGCCTAGGATTCAAATATATCAAGAGCCAAGTCTACCTATCAACTGTCCTCCGGTTTATTTCTGTTGTTTGTGATTTTAGTTGAGGTTAATTGATCCCTGACAATCTGCACATTTCTGGGTATACTAATGAGATTCAGTGTCGCTGACCCTGTACTCATTCATTCAAACAATATACATCACTTTTCTACTACATTTCAGGCACCACAATAGGCACTGGGGATATATCTGTGAACAAAACAGAGATTCTGTATCCAAGGAGCTATATGGTTCTAGGAGATCAGGGTAATCAACTGAGAACCTGCCTCAACAGGGCCCATAAAAAGCCCATAAAAAATTGTCTCTCATTAGAACATGTACTAAGACTGAAATAGTCTGTCTTAGAGCCAATAAGCTTCCAAATGGCCCATTTAAGCAGAGACTGAACAGCCATCTATGAGTTATCCAGTAAGGTACATCTAATGGAGTTTAAGTTAAAAAAGCTCATTTATAAAAGTCCCTTCAAATCTGGAATTCTCTGATTAAATTATAGGGTCCCAAGCACTACTACATCTTTTCTAATTGAATCATGAAAGTTCTTCTAATTTAATTTTATTGTTTATAGGGGAGAATTGAAAACAAAGAAAAAATAAAAATGCATAATATGTGGTAATATTTTTTAATGCACTTACCTTCTAAATTGTTGATATGTTTTATATCTATGGATCATTATTTCTTCCAGTAATTTAATAAACCTTTTTAAAGTTTTTACTTTGCTATCCAAATCAAGATAGCTTTCTCTTGCCTCTTGATACTGCCTATTTTATGAAAAAAAAAAATTAAGCAAATAAATGCCATTCAATGAAACATAAAATAAAATCTCAAATATATTTAATAAGTTCTATAATAATTCCAAAGAAAAAATTTATTTATTGCTAATATTACATGTATGAAAGGCTAGTTAAGCTGTAACCATATGCCATAGAAACACCTTACCCAAACTTAAGATTTTATATAACTATCTTTTGTTTTACTAACATATATGGATAATGTCATAAAGTAGAAAAGCAAGCACTTACTTCATTATTTCCTCTCGATCTCCATAACTAGCATGTTCTGCCTGTATCTTCTGTCTTAATCTATTAATTTCTTTGTCTAGAATTGAGGCAGATTTTTTTACTTCTATCCGCTCTGGACAGATTTGTCTTGCTTGTGACATTTTCTCCTAAAATAACAGACGTTTAACTTTAAAACTTCTCTGATACAACAATTCACTGTACTATTTGTACCAAAATATGCCAAGTAGAATTCTGAACTTACATTTAAGAAATGTATTTTAATTACACTTAATATCAATGTTATTTTTCTAAGCTTTATACTAAGAATACAGTTCAGTTCAGAGTCATCATAAATTTTCAAAAGAAAATTGCATTAGTGTACACAACTTTAACGATTTAGAGGAGCTCCATAACCTCCTAGTAAAACAAATTTCAATTAGAAGTTATGAAGGTTTGGCACCCCAGATGCTGAGGTCAGACATAGCTTTCTGTGAGTTTTAGGATGGATTCTAAATATCAAATGGTACTGAAAACATAAAGACCCTTGTGTTTGTAAAATATTAAAAACCCAAAGCACTTGCACACATAGTACTTCCATTCATGACATTCGTATATTAAGTCTTAAACAAATAAGGCAATGGGTTTCAGAGTTGAAACCATTTTCCTAGGACATGTAAAAACAAAGCTGGAATCCATCTCTTTTAGGTTAAACCATGGTTGCCTTCAACTTAGTTTCCTCTAAAAATAGGGCTTCCACTCTCCACCGTCAACCAGGGTTATTAGTAAGGAGGAGCTGGACTGCAGCCCAATTCATTCCCAAGTTAACTCAGAGGCAGGGGAGTCTTTTTCTGAAATAAAGCTGCTACGCACTTGCCAACGTGGGCATTTAAGGAACTGTTTCAGAGCAGGGAGTGCCGCTTTCCAAACCACTTGGAGGCACGATAAGGGGCTGTGGCAGTCCCGCCTAAAGTACTCTTCATGTTGGTCTATGAAATCGCCATGCTTTGAGAGTCCCTAAGTCTTTCCCTCTGTTGATTCACTGAAACAGCTATTACTTCAAAGAAAACAGATATCCATCACACAACTTGTCTCTGTTTAGAAATAGGACATTAAGGAAAACGCATTTTAATAATCATGACTAAGGTTGTAAACAAAATGTTTTAAAAAATCAAGGATAACCTCTAGCTCTTTTTCTTTCATATCGAGTTCTCGTTTCTTTTTATTTAAAGTATCCAAGTGTTCTTTCTGCTTGTCTTCATAATGCCGTTTCCCTCGTTTTTGGTTATCCACTTCAGAATCCGCAAGGTTTAATTCATCCTGTTTAAATAAGACCAAAATAATCTATAAGGAAAACATTGTTTTAAAAAATTATCAGCCTAGGTATAAACTGACAAGTAATAAAGTGGACAGGATTATGCTGCTTGAAGAGGCCAGTGTTAAGAGTTCATATCCTTCTGTGAGTGTTGGAAAAATGTTTCACTCAACTATTCTTATTACTCAAAATATAGCTCTAACCACAATAAAGATGCCAATGCTGAAGACACATGAGAAAGGTTAAAAAAATTAATTCATGAAATGTAAATGGAAACAAAGCAGTATTTCTAAATGTTAAATGTATATGTGATTCTGTGATGTTCATGTATAACTAAATTAATAGACTGAATGTCAAGGACACATTTTGATTATTTTGCCTGATAATTTTATACATGAATGATGCCCAAAACACATTTTCTTCTGTTATTGGAATTTTCCATTGTTATGGGAATCTGTCTTCCATTAGAGTATATACAGTATACAAATTTCTTTAAAGGAGGTAGAGGCAGGTGAAAAGATTTTATTAGTATTTAGAGATGATATATGTGCAAAGCCATAAATTATGGCAGCTTTCTTAAATACTGATATACAGACTGCCTTCTTTATCATCAATTTTGATGTCTTAAAAAAACATAGATTTCCAAACTCCACCTCTGGAGATTTTATTTTAGTAGGCTGAGAATCTCTACACCTCGATTTTTAAAACGGCTCTTGATTTAAGAATCACCAAATTAAATTTTGCCGAGTTTGTCTATTTTTGAGCCTAGTCTAGTACTCTTGCCTAGAGAATTCCATGGACAGATGAGCCTGGTGGGCTACACTCCATGGGGTCACGAAGAGTCGTACACAACTGAACCACTAACACTGGACATATATACTATGATGATGATGTTTACCTTCAGGAATCATACAGAAAAAGAAACAAACACAAACCAAAACAACAGCATCAAGGAAGACAGAAGATTTACAGATATCCTGAAAAGAAAAAGAACACGTGATGTATCTAAAAATTCCAAGTTATTTATACCTCATATAGAAAAGTAGATATAGGCTACTTCCTAGCCTAAGAATACAATTTTCTGCAAGGTATTCATTCACACTGCTAAAAATAACTACCACTTAAGGTAGACAATCATATACAGTTTTTATAACACTGGTCTATTAAAAATCAAAAATTATATGGAGGATAGAGATAAGCTGCTCCTTTACTTTGAAGAAAATAAAACGGGTATAATTTTCATAGTAGGAGATATTGCAGTTGGGAATTGGAATGGCTTAAGAAACAGAATTGTTGCCAACACTAAATTTTCTAATCATTTTTGGTAGAAACTTTCAAATTATGTCCATATTTGCTTTAGGGGAAAATCAGCTTTACGGAGCCAAAGTGGTCAGTTATATCAGGATGGATCTGTGCTGGTTAATTTTTTCTGAGCAACTTTAGAAAGGGAAAAACTTGACTTATAAAACAGAATAAAAAGAACTTAAGGTTCTTTCTCTTATTGTGGCTTTTGATTTGTCTTCAAATATTTAATAAAATTATATCCTAGGTACCAACAAATTTAAAAATTTTAAAAAGGAACCAAGAGAGTATTTCCTTTCATTTCATTTTGGTGATGGTGAAACAGAGACCTAAAGATATTAAATTCACTTAAGTGACACTCACCTTGTTTTGGGGTGAGGGCTAGGATGGGTTAGATCTAGAACTAAATTCTGATGTAGCCCTACATCTGTAGAGCTTCTAACCTTTAAGAAAGTTCAGCCTTTAAAAAAAAAAGAAAAATAGGCTGAGATGCTAGAAGGGACAGAATCATTGAAAAATTTTATTCTCCTTGATGTCTAAACAACAAATTTTAGTTAGCTGACAACACTGGATAAATTACTATAGTATGTATTATAACCACTTGCTTCCTATAATTACATCAATTATGAGGTTTTAGAAAGCCATCAATCATTAGATCTTGGAATTTTCAAAAGCATAGTCAGTCTCAATAGAAATAAATACTCATTATCTCTATCAGAAACCGAGAAGCCCTCCTACTCTAATAATGCAGACCATGATTCTTAATGTAGATCATGCTCCCTATACAAAAAATTTAATATGTAACTAAAGCATTAAGCTTACAGTATAAATCAAAATAAACTGTTCAAAGTGCGAAAAATATTCCCTATGCCAGGATTTCAATGACTACATATTTGAATAGCATGTTCCACCCTCTCGCCACTCCTCTGACACAAAATGAACAAATGTCCTAACAGAAAACAGATTATCTAGAAGCTGCTAATACATTATGACAGCTTATGAGGAATTAAATTCCTTTGTTAGCCAATTCTTCTTGGTCCTGTTATTGATGGCTAGTGGGATATGACACTGTAAAGAAAAACCCTCTTGACTACTGGACTCTCGACTACTGTGTGCAGGTTTACTGAAGGGTTCACTTATTGGCAACCAAGGCAAAGAGCTACGATCAAGGATTCTTAGTGCTATGCAAAACAGAAAAAGAGACTCAGATGTATAGAACAGACTTGTGGACTCTGGGAGAAGGTGAGGGTGGGATGTTTCAAGAGAACAGCATTGAAACATGTATATTATCTAGGGTGAAACAGATCACCAGCCCAGGTTGGGTGCATGAGACAAGTGCTTGGGCCTGGTGCACTGGGAAGACCCAGAGGGATCGGGTGGAGAGGGAGGTGGGAGGGGGGACCGGGATGGGGAATACATGTAAATCCATGGCTAATTCATTTCAATGTATGACAAAAACTACTGTAATGGTGTAAAGTAATTAGCCTCCAACTAATAAAAATTAATGGAAAAAAAAAAAAAAAGAATTCTTAGTGCTTTCTGCATGTATATTCTGCTACTGAACTTATCTGTGGATTTCCAATTCTAGGAGCTGCTTTAGCTTAAAGGTCCCTAAAAGAACAGAACACAGCTTAAGTTATCTGGGATAATTCAGGGCTTCCCAGGTGGTGCAGTGCTAAAGAATCTGCCTGCCAGTGTAGGAGACGTGGGTTTGATCCCTGGGTGGGGATGATCCCCTGGAGGAGGAAATGGCAACCCACTCCAGTAATCTTGCCCGGAAAATTCTATGGATAGAGGAGCCTGGCTACAGTCCATGGGGTAATTCAGGTGCTAATTACTTCTTTTTCTATATTATTTTAGCATAAATTATCATTTGATTTTAGTTGCCCTGCTCAGTCCTTCACTGTTTAAAATTTTCTTTGATCTCATCTTTGTTTTAACTTCACTTCTCTAATCCCTGAGTTTTGAAATCGGTCTCTCCCATTCTTGACAATTTTCATACTTATTTTATTTTCTCTTATTCTATTTTCTTTTAAAACTTAATTTTGTCTTCTTTATTTATCTTGGACTTTTTGTCTTTTTAATTCTAATTTCCTGTAGTAACTACTTGCTATTTGTCTTTTTCAATAGTATCCTTAATATGTTTTCCTTCCACACAACATTAAAATTTTTTAAAATTCTTAACTCAAATAGAAAAAAACAAAACCAACATGCATTACCAAGGCAGCCAGAAATCACAGCTCTATGGAAAGCAACAATATAGAGGTCACCACAAACAGGGAAAAGTTGTTTCTATTCAGCTTCTCCTCTAACTCTCTAATAAATTACACTTTCTAAAACTGTCAGTGAAGACAATTAAAGTAAAGCACATATGCATGCAAATTCTTTTAAACTTTTAAAATATTTAAATACATTTTGAGTCAAAGAAGATAATTTTCCTGCAAAAAAGAGGTTATATCATCAACATACCTCTTCCCTCTTAAGACATACTACTGATTCTTCTGTGTCTTATAAATAAAATCTAAAGTTTTGAGAATAATTGAGCTGTTCAATTAGAATGATAATAAGCTGCTGATAATAAACTTTATTTCCCTAATTTGGTTTCAAAAAGCATGTGTCTTCAAACAAAAAAAGCCAACTGAATTCTGGCTGGAATAGAATGCAGATATGTTAGTAAGTAGGAAGTGGGAAGCACTTTTTTTCAAGCTGAGCTTTACATGAACTAATCCTAGAGTTAAAAGATTAAACTCCTTGGCAATGATCAAATTGCCAACATCCACTGGATTATCGAAAAAGCAAGAGAGTTCCACAAAAACATCTATTTCTGCTTTATTAACTATGCCAAAGCCTTTGACTGTGTGGATCACAACAAACTGTGGAAAATTCTTAAAGAGATGGGAATACCAGACCAGCTGACCTGCTTCCTGAGAAATCTGTATGCAGGTCAAGAAACAACAGTTAGAACTGGACATGGAATAACAGACTGGTTCCAAATCGGGAAAGGAATATGTCAAGGCTGTATACTGACACCCTACTTATTTAACTTATATGCAGAGTACATTATGAGAAATGCTGGGCTGGATGAAGCACAAGCTGGAATCAAGATTGCCGGGAGAAATATCAATAACCTCAGATATGCAGATGACACCACCCTTATGGCAGAAAGTAAAGAAACTAAAGAGCCTCTTGATGAAAGTGAAAGAGGAAAGGGAAAAGTTGGCTTAAAACCCAACATTTAGAAAACTAAGATCATGGCATCCAGTCCCATCACGTCATGAAAAATAGATGGGGAAACAATGGAAACAGTGACAGACTTTAATTTTGGGGGCTCCAAAATCACTGCAGATGGTGACTGCAGCCATGAAATTAAAAGACGCTTACTCCATTTCCTTCTGAAGAAAAGTTATGACCAACCTAGATAGCATATTAAAAAGCAGAGACATTACTTTACCAACAAAGGTCCATCTAGTCAAAGCTATGGCTTTTCCAGTAGTCATGTATGGATGTGAGAGTTGGACTATAAAAAAAGATGAGTGCCGAAGAACTGATGCTTTTGAACTGTTGTGTTGGAGAAGACTTGAGTCTCTTGGACAGCAAGGAGATCCAACCAGTCCACCCTAAAGGAAATCAGTCCTGAATATTCATTGGAAGGACTGATGCTGAAGCTGATACTTTCCAATACTTTGGCCACCTGATGCGAAGAACTCATTCATTGGAAAAGACCCAGATTCTGAGAAAGACTGAAGGCAGGAGGAGAAGGGGACAACAGAGGATGAGATGGTTGGATGGCATCACTGACTCGATGGACATGAATTTGAGTAAGCTCTGTGAGTTGGTGATGGACAGGGAAGCCTGGCATGCGGCAGTCTGTGGGGTCACAAAGAGTCGGACACAACTGAGCAACTGAACTGAACTGAACCCTAGAGTTATTGACGAGAGGTAGGACAAGAGAACAGATAAGCACAGAGACAGAATAGACAGATAAACATCCCTGTCTCTGATTCTAAAAGACAAAAATATCCCACAAAATAAACAGGAAACAAAAACTATAACCTTCTTGGGGAGGGAGAATAATTTGGCAATTTATTTTCTGTAAAGGTGTGAAAATCAAAGTGAAGTCACTCAGTCATGTCTGACTCTTTGCGACCTGGTGGACTGTAGCCTACCAGGCTCCTCTGTCCATGGGATTCTCCAGGCAAGAATACTGGAGTGGGTTGCCATTTCCTTCTGATTGATCTAATTATGAAAAGTTGCTGTACATCCCAGTTTTATACAGCTTTATTTACATTTAGTCATAAATTCTGTTCGAATATTATCTGGCAGGTGTGAAAGTGAAAGTCGCTCATTTGTGTCTGACTCTTTCCCACCCCCTGCAACTCCACAGACTATACAATCAATGGAATTCTCCAGGTCAGATTACTGGAGTGGGTAGCCTTTCCCTTCTCCAGGGGATTTTCCCAATCTAGGGATTGAACCCAGGTCTCCCACATTGCAGGCAGATTCTTTACCAGCTGAGCCACCAGGGAAGCTCAGGAATACTGGAGTGGGTAGCCTCTCCCTTCTCCAGTGGATCTTCCCAACCCAGGAATCGAACTGGGGTTTCCTGCATTGCTGGCAGATTCTTTACCAGCGAGTTACCAGGAAAGACCTTCTAGCAGGTATACTGCAGATATAAAACTGAAAAATAAATTAAAAAAATATATATATATACATTAGAATAACAATATATACCTTAAGTGGATCTGCTAGCTCTGAGAGCTGATTAATTTTCTGTTTAATTGCATCATATTTGTTTTCTGCTTCTATTTTCAGGCTTTTAAGATGTTCCATATTTTCTTTTTGTTGTTCCATATTTTTCTCAACCATTTTCATCTTGATTTTATTTTCTTGAGCTTCATCTTCCTGGCAACATTTACAGAGCATATAGAATTAATTCAAATACTTAAGTTATCCAAGAGGAAAACAATACAATTCTGGAAAAGGAGAAACTATAGGCTACAAGAAAACCAGATTAAAGACAAATACAAAGAACATTATGATATTTTCATACTCTTACTGGTAAATTAGAAGGTAGAAGAATATAGGTTAAAAATTAGAAAAGGATTACATTTAGAAGACAAACTATTTTATTGTGCTTGAGGTCATAATCAAAGGGGATAACTTTTATTCTATTACTTACTTTTTCTTTCAAAATATAGTATATATAAATATATACCTTATGCCAGGCAATGTATCAGATGCTGACTGAACAAAAATAAATAATACGTACACCTTTAAGAAACCGAGTCTATCAACAATAGGAATGACAGCAGAAAAACATTAAGGGGAAAACCGAATTACTAACACAAACTGGAGAAGAACTCTTATCGTAGTAAAGCTCCATCAGCGCAGTGACTTGATCTATTTTGTTTACTGTTGTGTCCCTCAGCATTTAACACGATGCCTGGTAGAGAGTAAACACTGATTTACTCTGAATGAATCAGGTAAATACTGATTCATTTTAATAAGACTCTGCTATCTATTTAATTCACTGCTTATCATAACTTGGGGAATTAAGCTGAATGTCATAAAAAGATGTCTAAGAGAACAAATATGTGGTAAATAAAAACCATTAAACTTGGAAAAAGGAAAACAGTTCAAAGAGACCAACTGCAACTGACTAAATGATATCACTAATATTGGTACTGATTAATTGTGAAAAATACTATGCTAGGTAGTTTGAACAGTTACTGCTCAGATAAACAAGCTCTGACAAAGTTTTATTACATGTAGAAGACAAAACCAATTACAATACATGGAAGTTACATGTACAAAATATTAAGGAACTTAAAAGGCCATACACCAGGAAGTTTCTAACTTATTTGTAAATGGAGTTAGCAATTATAAAAAGTAGCCTCTAAAAGGTTATTTTTAAAAATCTGAGACTAGATTCTCTTAACCTAAGTAATAGTTTTGTCTTTTAAATTATATTTAAGTTGAGGAAAAGAATCTTACCAAGGTTGCAATATCTACAGACTGGTGTTCTTCTATATTCTCAAGTTCCCGAATTTCAGAAATACTTTTCCTTATTTTCATCTTTTGTAAAAAAAGGTATTTAGATTTTAGTAACATAAAAATAAAAGAAAAATGGAAACAAAAACCCTGGAAATGATGTATTAATCAATAAAATTCTACTCTGGTTTATATTACAGAAGGATTCCACAGTTAAAGACACATTAGTTTTAAAAGAACCAAAGAAAATTATATATAAAGTCTGTATCGATCACCATTATTGCTGATCAACTCTCATACAAAGCAGATAGAAGCATTCCATTTTAGCATTTAAAATGAAGACAGTATGACAGTGTTGAGTCCACAGAGACAGTGTTTTCTTGCAACATCCAGTCTAAAGTGCTAGAAAGATTATCCCAATTGTTCTTAAAATCCAATCCCAGTATCTCCTGGGAGTCTCAGAGATTCATTCAAAGGGTCCGTTAGGTAAAAACTATTTTCATAAAAACATTAAGCCATTATTTTTTTTAGATCACTTTCACTATCGATTTCTTGTAAGTGTACAGGAGGTTTATAACTATAACATGCAATACTGCAACAGACTGATTATAGAAGCTGACATGACAGTTTAGGTGAATTTTATTATGCCAAATATCAGAGATTTAGAAAAATATCAAAAATGTCAATCTTTTTACTAAATCTTTCTGGCTTTGGAAACTAGCTAATTGTCATAAAAATGTTATTTATGTTAATACATAATATACTTATTATTTTTAAATTAGTTAATAAACATTCTTAAATTTTGTTTTAAGTTTTAATAATAGGAATACTGATAATACCTACACGGATGAGGGCTCTTTTAAGACTATAAAGGGGCTTGAGGGCAAAAAATCTGAGAACTACTCATCTAACTAAATCCATGGTAAGACCTTAAAAATAACTTGCAAATGATTAAGCTGAGGAAACAAAATGATGTTTTTATTACCTTTAACTCTTTATAATGCAGTTGGTACCTTCTGAGAAGTTCTTCATTGCCTTTAATATCCTTTTCAAGGGTAGAGAGATGTTGCTGAAGACTTAATATCTGGGCTTTCTTATTTTCAACTTCATTCTCCAAGTCACTTAATATAAAAGAGAGGGTAAAAAAAATACTTTAAATCTACTTCTGAATATTACAAATATTTAGATCTTTACAAAGAAAGCCTTACTTGTAACAGAGTTTTGCTAAACCTTATGCAGTTAAACGAGTTCTCTATTCCTAACAAGTAATTCACAACATGGAAACATGGAGATTTCAAAAAACATCTTTTACACTGGAATTAAATTTTACTTATTTCATTAAGAAGTACTTATGATCGACCTGTGACAGACACTGTGCACAGTGATAGCAGAGGTATAAAAAGAATTAAGGCATGAAGAAGTTAAACAAAAAGCTCAAACGTCAGGAAATAAACAATAACATTGAAATGTGAACGGGACACTGCACTGCATGTCCACAGTACTGAGAATGTAAGAGCAAGTCTGGAAGAAGAGACAACTGATGCGCATTCTCTGAAGCTTTCACTAGCTGCAGCAGCTGGAGGAGAAGACGGAAAGAAATACACGAAGTGAGAAACAGATTCCCACATTTGTGGTGGTGAATAAACACTATGAACGTGTGGGGAGAGAAAGGGGAAGAGAGGAGCACAACGAAAAGAGGTAGAGGGTAAGGTCAGCAGACACTAAAGCCAGAAGGGTCTCCACACCAGCAGAGGCACCTGCCTTCAGAAGTGATCTTTTTTCCTGCATCACTGACCCAAGTACCTGTTGTCCAAAACCGTGTGCCCGGTGGAAGAGAACCACCTGCGCAGTTAAGAAGAACTCTTCTCTGATAAAGAGTGTATGCCAGATTTCACTAAGAGCATATTTTCCCACAGTTTAACATCTCTGAATTCTAAAATCATCTTCCATTCCATGGTTCAACTAGCAATATTTTTATTTTATACTCGTATATAAAATAACAGGGCATTTAAAATCTGATGTACTATTATTATAGCTATGCTACCTCGTAGAACTTTCAAAATTAAAAAAACAATCAGTAAATGTTGAATGAATGATAAACAAATGAGAAAATGAGAGAAAGAGGAGAGTACTTGTATATTTCTGGTAAAAACAGGGCCAGACACAAGATCTCTTTCAGGGCAATCTTTCATCAATGGGAATCTACCAGTGCTGAGTTGATGGGGGGCACAGAGAAGCACTCTTCATATATTCACAGTATGAGAGGGCATTAGGGAAATCAATCATTCTGTAGTCATTTGGCAACTGCTATTAAGTGATCAATTTATGCAAATCAAAGAAATTTTAAATATTAAATTATTTCTTTTAACAAATGTTAAGGCTCACTTAACATTAAGTACTAAAAATAATAGTATTTAATGCTATTAAATATTTAAAACTGGGCCATAAACTGTATGTTAATAAAACAATGACAATGACTATTAAATTATTTTAAAATCCACATATCCTTTGACTCAGCATTTTCACTATTTAGAATTTAAGCTATGCACATACTTTCAAAAGTATGCCAAGACACACATGTGCATTCTCACTGCAGCGCTGCTATAGTAAGAGAAAACTGCAGATAGTGTCTCTGTCCATCAACAGGAACTGGTCAAGCATATATCACAGGGCAGCTTTACACGTGCTGATATGGAACAATCTCCAAGATATAATTGTTGTTTAGTCACTAAGTCACGTCTGACTCTTTTGCGAAGCCATGGACTATAGCGCGCCAGGCTCCTCTGTCAATGGGATTTCCCAGGAAAGAATACTGGAGTGGGTTGCCATTTCTGACTCCAGGGGATCTTCCCAACCTAGGGATTAAAACCCTGTCTCCTGCACTGCAGGCAGATTCTTTACCACTGAGCCACCAGGGAAGCCCTGCCCAAGATATAATACTGAGAGACAAAAAGCAAGACATAGAAACCACATGCATACTTATATACAGCACAAATGGACGAGCTTTGAAACATTAGGCTAAGTGGAAGAAGCTGGACACAAATGGATGCATTTTATATGACTGCATTTATATGAAGTATCCAGAGTAAACTAATCCATAAAGACAAATTCAAAAAGAGTAGTGGTTGCCAGAGGCTGAGGCTGAGGAGGAATGTGGGAACAACTGCTCACGGCAGGAGTCTTCCTTCTGGTGTGACAAAAATGCTTGGTAATGAGACAAAAGTCACGGCTGCACGAAAATCTCTCAATTGTACCCTTGAATTATATCTCAATTTCAAACCGTTCTGGAAATAAATATAAGAAAGTACAACTATATAAACCATTCTGGAAACATACGTAAGAAACTGTTAAACTATTACCTTTTGAAAGAGAGATGGAGGCAAAGAGCTTCACTTTTCAATGCATACATTTCTGGACTGTTTGAATTTCCTCACCATGTGCATGTGTTACTTTTAATTATTTTTAAAATGTCAATAGGGACTGTCAGGAAATCAGATTATGAGTTACTTTTGTTTTTCTTTATATTTTTATATTTATGTATATATTTATTTATTAATTTATATTTATTTTTCTTTATATTTTATATAATATTTTATATTATAGTTTTGTTTTACTTTATGTTTTTCTGTATTTAAAAAACACCAGTAAATTTTTTTTAAACTTCCAAATATCAGACAACTACTATACTTGTTCAGGTCAAAGTATCATAATAACATTGTATTTTCAATTTTAGTATATGTGCTGCCGAAGCGAGAACATAACATTGTATTTTCAATCAATAAAGTTCATTAATGTGAGAAACAGTTTAAAAAAATAAAAAAACAAGAAAGTTCAGAGCCTTCCCTGATGGCTCAGTGGTAGAGTCCACCTGCCAATGCACGGTTTTTGATCCCTGATCTGGGAAGATCCCGCCTTCTGTGGAGCAACTAAGCTCGTGGACCACAACTACTGAAGCCCATACGCCATAGAGCCGTGCTCTGCAACAAAAGAAGCCACTGCAATGAGAAGTCCACACACCCTCAGCTAGAAAGTAGCTCTCTTGCCACAACTACAGAAAGCCTACGTGTAGCAAAGAAGAACCAGCACAGCCAAAAATGAATAAATCAAAAAGAAAGGGCGGGAATAATACAATAAAGCTACATTGCATACCAACCTTATTTCAGAATCCACATCTCTGCTTAGAAACTTAGGTCTTGTATATTCAGATGAATAATAACGTCCTGCAAAAACTTGATCACCATCAGCAGTAAAAGCTTCTCTACAATTCTTGGGTGGCTTTTGGGATTGCATCACTGCACGAGCTACAGAATTATTCTTAAAAAAAAGAGGGAAAATACATTTTTAAAATATGCCACAGCATTTCCACTGTATATAATTTCAAAATGTTACCTATCACTAGTTTAAGATTCAAGTATTTTTGTTTAAACATTCAAATGAAATAATTCCATGAAGATAAACAGAATTTAAAAAATAACTTTCAATATTCAAAGAATTAAACTAAGTCTTAAAAACATAGGAAACAATGTTCTATGACAAACTGACATATTTATTATTTCTAAATTCTAATACTGCTATCCATTAAAATAAAAAATCTTAAGTACCTTTTCACATATTTACCTTAGAAATCTTATTTTTCATAGAAAAATGAAATCTTACTTTTTTCTAAATGTCTTTTACACCCTAGAAAAGATGAGCAAAGAGCAAATTCCAAGAAAAGATTAGTACACTGAATTATGTAGGGAAAACCTGGAAATATTTAATATTTTACTTCCTAGAGGAAGTAAGGTGGATTAGGTTTATTGCAGCCATGAAATTAAAAGACACTTATTCCTTGGAAGGAAAGTTATGACCAACCTAGACAGCATATTAAAAAGCAGAGACATTACTTTGTCATCAAGGTCTGTTTAGTCAAGGCTATGGTTTTTCCAATGGTCATGTATGGATGTGAGAGTTGGACTATGAAGAAAGCTGAGCACCAAAGAATTGATGCTTTTGAACTGTGGTGCTGGAGAAGACTCTTGAGAGTCCCTTGGACTGCAAGGAGATCCAACCAGTCCATCCTAAAGGAGATCAGTCCTGGGTGTTCATTGGAAGGACTGATGCTGAAGCTGAAACTCCAATACCTTGGTCAGCTGATGCAAAAAGCTGACTCATTTGAAAAGACCCTGATGCTGGAAAAGATTGAGGGCAGGAGAAGGGGATGACAGAGGATGACATGGTTGGATGGCATCACCGACTCAATGGACATGGGTTTGGGTGGACTCTGGGAGTTGGTGATGGACAGGCAGGCCTGGTGTGCTGATGTTCATGGGGTCACAGAGAGTCAGATATGATTGAGCAACTGAACTGAATTGAACTGATATAACCAATTTAAGTTTAGGAAATTTAAAAATAATATAAAACACAGGAAGCATCTGGACTTACTTTGATTAGCAGCACTGTCTCTATGCTTCTCATGTCAATCAGGCTATTTGCAACAACTGCATTATCTATTTCTAATGCTGTCAGAACTGTTGGGAACTCTGGATGATATGCAGCTCTAGGAGACAAAAATATATAAGGAATAACTTACCCAAATTTAATATTATATATATTAGGTATATATTTTAAATAGGTTGAGGAGATGATGGATAATAACAAGGCATGGAAGACATTTGCAAACATCTGTAATAGGCTTAATTTTATCTTATTAGCAAATATTCATATAATACTAGGCACTGTTCTAAGTATATTCTAAGTACAGCTGATCCTTGAACAACACAGGTTTGAACTGCATGTGCCCACTTATACGTGGATTCTTTTTCAATGAATACAGAAGGTCCTGCAGTATCCATGCTTGTCTGAATCAGGAACTGTGGCTACAGAGGGCCGACTATGGGACACGAGCATCTGCAGATTCTGGTACCAACAGAGGGCACTGGAATCAATGCCCTGTGGATACCAAAGGACGACTGACTGTGCTGGCTTATTTAATTCTCAGAACAACTATATGAGATAGGTAATATTATTCTACTTTTTTTTCAAGTGAGGAAGCTTCAGAGAGTTTAGCAAGTTCCCTGATGTCCTAAAGCTAACTTAGAAGTCAGGCTAGGATTTAAACCAGGCAGCTCAGCTCTAGAACCCAGATTCTTAATCATTATATTCTATTGCCCACTGTAACTAACTATTACAATTTTCTTAAGTCCTACACTGCTACCACACAAACATAAAAGTCAATTAATTAAAAGACATGGGGAAATGGCAATGGCATTCATAATGCTTAGCTATAGAATTCCAAAAAGAAATATCTGTGTGTGTGTGTGTGTGTGTGTGTGTTTATGTTTTCCACTTAGTTATTAATTCAAAATGTACTTTCTGAGCACCTACTATGTGCCAAATGCTGTTCAGAGGATGAGGAGATAGGAACAAAACAGACTATATATACTTCTCCCCATAAATCTTACAGTCTATTGAAGGGAGAGAGAAAAGTGAGAAAAAGTACTTTTTCACACAGAAAAGGTCAGGAAAAGCCTTATTAGGATAACAATGAGGAGACACCTAAGGGGATGGGAGTCACATTAGCACCCTGAAGAGCATTTCATGCCAAAGGAGCAGCATTTGCAAAGACCCTGAAAACGGTTGTTGGAGAAGCCAGGAGGTTGGTATGCAGCGGACAAGCAGTGTGGCTAGTGTGTCCAGACACTAGGACAGGACAGAAGGCAAGAGGACAGATCACAGAAGCCCGAGAGGTCGCAGTGAGGCCTGAAGAGGGTGAGAACACACTTCGACAAATACTGCTGATAAGTCAAGCCAGTGAGTAGGAAGGAAGGACTCCAGGACCAAGCCAAGCAAGGCTCGCTGGTGCCTAGACAAGAGCTGTTCTGGGATGTGATGAAGTTCTACAAGCTTGACTGGTAAGGTTCAAGAAAGAAGAGGAAGACAGAAATGAGTGACAGAGACAACTCTTCTGAGGAGTCTTTCCTGTAAAATGAGGCAGAGAAACAGGAGAGTAACCTTAGGACAGAGCTCAAGCGGAAGTAAAAACAAAGACAGAACAGGGGGTGGGCGCTGTAGAAATGTCAAACCTTGTCAGTGAAACAACGCAAGGAAGGAGGGGAGCAGGAGTCTGAGAGGGAGGGGATGTGGAAGGGGACTGCAGTAAAACATAGACTTTGGCCAGTCCACTGAGAGCACAGGCTCTATGCTGGGGAGGAGCAAGTACCTTCAAGGAGGCATGTGCCATTGCTGGATGGGCCTGCTCCTACCAGCTCCAAAGCTCTCAGTCACAGCCACCCCTTCCTTGAGCTCTACTGCCCTGGGATGTACTTCGTATTTAATTTATATCACAATCAGTTGCCTGCTGACATGTGGTAAAACCAGTATAGGAGAACCAGAAGTAGGAAGGAATAGTAGCAATAACAGGTCACTCATGAGACAAGGAAAGGACAAGTACGAAACAGGCTCACGCAACAACAAAATGGAGACGCCTAAAGAGGATGGGGACAAAGGAAAAACCACACATCAAATTCCAGGCAAGCGCGACAAGCCTCAGTGGTAGGAGCAATTACAGGACAAAATGCTTTGATAATCCTAATTAAGCTTAGAAGAAATCTTAATAAAACATGATTGCTAAAGCCTAATAAAAGGAAAAATACCACAATCAAATTAAATATGGAAAAAACATGCTTAAAAACAAGGGCATTTTTCATGTCTCCAAATATAAGAAGACTTAATTGAAAGAAGAAAAAATTGGATTCATTAGAAAAAAATGGAGTGGGAGAGGACAAAAAATTTAAAAATGTAATCTAGTAATAGGAAAATATATATACAGAGGAATATATATATATGTAGGAAGATACACCTTATATATATATCATATATACGTGTGTGTGTGTGTGTGTGTGTGTAAAAGAGTAAATTGTTAGCTGGCTAGCAACTAACAAAGAGGCCAGTTTGGGTATGGTACCCTTGAGGTTTGTTAGCGTCAAAGAAAACAATCAAAGATCAAAGAAAACAACCACAGCTCTTTATGGATTCTGTAAACCACCTCGAGTTGAACTGTGAGCAATAAGTGCCACAGCTCTGCCGTACACACTCCTTTTTAACGTGGACAGGTATGCACCACTTCCCTCTTCAGTACAATTTCTAAGTCACACAAGGTCTATATCCTGGTATGTCTCCCACAACAGACCTCGTGTAAGGACCTCAAAGCCAGGGAGAATCTATCATTTATCAATCTATGTATCTCCAATGCCTAGATTCAAATTAAAGATGTAGCTGATGGAATTTTTACAGATCAGTAGTGTAGACATGGTTAACATTAAAAATGTTCTAATTCTTTCTGAGCTAGTACATGACTAAACAAAACCAGAACAGTTTTTAAACAATTACTGATGCCTTACCTGTGTCTTACATCATACATCTCATTCCGAAACTCAGAAACTATTATCTGTGGCCGTGAGGTCCCTGGTGAATAAAACTTTTTCATCAGTGCCTGAAGCACTCTTTCATCGGCATGGTTATGGCAACAGTAGGCTTGCAGAAGTCCTTTTAAGCAAGATTCAATAGCCAAAGCAAGCTCAGGGTCCCGAAGATGAATGCAAGCTCCTAAAAATGAGAGAAAGTTATTAAAATGCCCATTAAACACTTGAAATATTAATGTAACTATCTTTGTATGAAGTGATAGTCACTCAGTCATGTCCAACTCTTTGTGACCCCATGGATTGTAGACTGCCAGGCTTCTCTGTCCATGCAATTCTCCAGGTAAGAATACTGAAGTGGGTTGCCATTTCCTTCTCCAGGGGATCTTCCCAACCCAGGGACTGAACCCGGGTCTCCCACATGGCAGGCAGACTCTTTACCAACTGAGCCACCAGGGAAACTACTATCTTTGTATAATAGTTCATAGATGACTTTACAATATTTTCATACTAAGCAATTTAAATGATATTACAGATCTTATTTTAATCAAATGGGAAATACCCTCATCCCACTGGATACACTGGGGAAGAAGCACAGAATCCTATGAAAAGCTGTCTTGCTCTAATGTAAAACAACAGTGTTCTTCCTTTGTGTATACTAATTCAGCCTCTGAATGGTTTTGAAAACCAAGCCAAAAGGGTTATAGATGCTACTATTTAATGCAAAACTGATTAATAGTGAAATTTTAGATTTAGAGAGGGAAAAAAATACCTCACTTATTGAAATGGATCCTGGTATAGAGGTACACACACATCATTTAAATGAAGAGAGATTACTACAATACTTAATGCAGTATATAATACTGTACTAAAAATGTATCTATACCATCATTTTCACCTAATGATGTACAGAATTAAATATAACTCCTCAAAACTCAATGTATTTTTTAATAAAGATTTTTTTGATGTGGACTATTTTTAAAATTTTTATTGAGTTTATTACAACATTACTTCTATTTTATGTTTTGTTTTTTTGGCCATGATTTATGTGTGATCTTAGTTCCCCACCCAGGGATTGAACCCACAGCCCTGTACAGGAAGGTAAAGTCTTAACCACTGGACCAACAGGCAAGTCCCTCAATTGATTTTTTTTCTCATGTACATATGAGGATAGTTAAATAACTCCAGATTTATACTTGAAAGAGAACTCAAAAATAATGTTGTCCAACCTAAATAGAAACTTTCTACTAATCAATTACATGCAAATTAGTTCATTGATTTATTCATTCAGGAAAAAAATCAGAACCAGATTAACTCTATAGCTACTTTTCCTTTTCCTAAGTTCTTTTTTGATTCTTTTGTGCTTAAAAGATATAAGAGGAAAGTTACAAAGCTTGAAGTGATTTTATCATTATTTCTTAGAATGTGTACAGTCTACACGTAACTACATGGTAAATTATATTCAACAGACTCCTTCCTGAAAATAAAAATATACTTCTAATTTTTATGATATCCTGACTAACTGGTGACAAATACCTAATGGGCCTACAGGTTTATAGGTAAAGTGCCCCCGTCTGTAGGCATCATCTATGGCTTCAAGAAGAGCTGGAACGTGAGGGCCAAATCTTTTGAGTCGATCGGTTTTACTATCTTTCAATTCTTTCAGTTGCCTCTGGTTAAAGTTCAGTGTAGTCTTCACATCTAACTCTTCTCTCCTAAAATACACGTGGAAAAACAGAATAGGTACATTAACAGGTTATACAGAAATATCTGGACTTTTCCCCTAATACCTGCATACCAATAAATGACACAGTTACCCTAAGAACTAAAAGCAGATTCTTTATTTGAAAACAATTGTGTTACCAAGAAAAAAGTCAGAAGACCTCAAAACTTAGCATGAAAATAACAATAATGCAAGTGACAAAAACAAGAAAACCCAGAAATTGTCCAATTCTACAAGTTTAATTAGGAAGTTTTATTAGGAAAGTGATTTTGAAAGATACTTTATTATGAGGAAGAACAAAATAAAAATCAAGTATTTTATTTTCATAAAGAAGAAAATTACATGATTTTCAAATAACTGAAAAAACACAAGGATGTGGACACTTACTTAATCCTGGTATGTTCTTCTTTGTCTTTTTCTATGGCTTGCTGAAATTGTTCAATCTCTTGATTGACTGAACTTTCTTGATCTTGTAAGGCCTTTACTCTCTCTTTTAACCAAGATATTTTTTTTTGCCTTTCCAACCGTTCAGGTTCCAAAGACTGATCGGCACTAAGAGTAAATAATCCAAAGTGGAAATATTAAGTTAAAAACCTAACATTTTAAAAAACATAAAGCAATGTAATAAAATTCCTCCAGCAGTAGTACAGAAAACTTACGGCTGCTGGGGGGAAGAAACAGGGAGTTTGGGAAGGACATGTACACACTGTTATATTTAAAATGGATAACCAACCAGGACCTACTGGAAAGTAAATGGGAACTCTGCTCAATGTCATGTGGTAGACTGGGTGAGAGGGGAGTTTAGGGAGGAAAGCTATACATGTATACATATGGTTGAGTCCCTTTACTGCTCACATGGAACTATCATAACTGTTAATGCACCACGTGTCTATCTATGTGTGCGCGTCAAGTTGCTCAGTTGTGTCCGACTCTGTGGCCCCACTGACTGTAGCCCGTCAGGCTCCCCTGTCCATAGAGTTCTCCGGGCAAGAATACTGGAGTAGGTAGCCGAACCCCTCTCCAGGGGATCTTCCTGAACAGGGGATCAAACCCAGGTCTCCTACACTGCAGGCAGATTCTTTACTGTCTGAGCCACCAGGAAACCCGAATTGACTATACCCCAATACGAAATAAAAAATTTAAAAAAACAGAAAATAAAACACTCCATTTCACTTGGATTACTTTACTACAAAACGAGGTAAAAATTAAAATTGCAAAGTAACTATCTTACCTTTTTCTCAGTTCTTCAATTCTTTTGCAAAGCTGCTCATCATCTTTCTTTAATGCTTTATACTCATTTAGGGAACGATTATACAAAACCTAACAAAAAATCAGACACACTTTAGTAAAATGAAAAAACAAATACCCTGTTCAAGTCCACTTTTGCCAAATGGTCAAATCAAAGATTGAATATACACAGAAATATATACTTAAAACGAAGTACATATATGGCCACATGAAATCGTAACATTTTTTTAAAGCCCAAAATCAACATATTTACAAAACCTCTACTTTTAAAAACAAACTATTGATATTTGATAGATGAAGTTTTTAATGGGCTTCCCTGGTGGCTCAGTAAAGAGTTCACCTGGAATGCAGGAGACTCAGGTTCAATCTCTGGGTTGGGAAGATCCCCTGGAGAAGGGAATGGCTACCCACTCCACTATTCTTGCTTGGAGAATTCCATGGACAGAGGAGCAGTGTTTACGTTTGATGTGAAAGTTTTTCTCTCACCTCAGCTTCATTATAGGCCCTTTTCTTAGAAGTAAGATCTGCTTTCAGTGCCATACATTCTGGAGCTCGTGCGTTTGTCTCTTGACTAATCTTTTCTAGTTTATCTTGAATGTCTTTGTATTTTTTTTCTGCTTCATTAAGTCTGACCTTTAAGAAAATTAACATTGTTGGAATACATTTTATTTTTCTTTAATAAACAGAAAAATTAAAAAAATAATTATACATGGTTCACATTTCAAATAAACTTAATTTTGCTTTAACTAAACTCGAGACAGTAATTAGATAACCTATATAAGATGCCAAAAAACATATATATTTTTATTGAAGTATAGTTGATTTACAATATTGTATTAGTTTTAGGTGTACACTAAAGTGATTCAAATATACATATACATATTCATTCTCAAGTTTTTTCCACTATAGGTTATTACGAGATATTAAATATAGGTTCCTTATGCTATACAGTGGGCTTCCCAGGTGGCCCAGCAATAATCAATCTTCCCACCAAGGCAGGAGGTATAACAGACACAGGTTTGATCCCTGTGTTGGGAAGAGCCCCTGAAGTACGAGATGGCAATGGAAATGCTCCAGTATTCTTGCGTCGGACATAACTGAGTGAGCACACACATACATGCTACATAGTAAGTCCTTCTTGCTTATCTATTTTATATAGTATGTATATGTTAATCTCACAGTCATAATTTACTTTTGCCCCTCCTTTGCCCCTCTGATAATCATAAATTTGTTTTCCATGTCTCCTATATCTATGAGGTGTTTCTGTTTTGTAAATTAAGTTCATTTGTATTGCTTCTTTTTTTAAGATTCCACATATAAGTGATATCATATAACATTTGTCTATCTTAGTTCACTTACAGTATGATATTCTCTAGGTCCATCCATGTTGCTGCAAATGGCAGTATCTCATTCTTTTTTATGCCTGAGTAATATTCCACTGTATATACAGCAGTATCTCATTCTTTTTTATGCCTGAGTAATATTCCACTGTATATACATACTACTTCTTTATCCATTCACCTGTTGATAAACACTTAGGTTGCTTGCATATTTTGGCTATTATAAATAGCGCTATGAATACTGGGGTGCATCTGTTTTTTCTGGATATATGCCTAGGAGTAGGATTCCTAGATCATATGGCAACTCTATCTTTAGTTTTTTAAGAAACTTCACTGTCTTCCAAGTGGCTGAAAGAGTCTATATTCCTGTCAACAGTGTTAACAGGGGGGTTCCCTTTTCTCCACACCTTCTTCCACCACTTATTATTTGTAGATTTTCTGACGATGGCCAATCTGACCAGCATGAGGTGATACGTCATAGTTTTGATTTGCATTTCTCTAATATTCTAAAACATATTTTAATTTTAAATTCACATTTAGTAAATGTAAAGGGAGACATACAATTTAGCAGAGAAACAACCATGCAAGAGGATTATACAGTTTGGATGCAATAATGCTTCAGTAGGGTATGTATATTTATAATAGTGAAAGCACACAGAAAGAACTTACAGGTCTGTCAGAAAAAGTCAGGAATGCTTTCAAAGCAGCATTTAAGCTGAAACTTAAAAGAGTAATCAAAATGTTTCCGATTAGAAAGTAGCAAAGGTTTTTCTAGAAAGAGCCAGACAGTATATCCTTCAGGCTTTGTGGGCTATAAAGTATCTGTTATAGCTATTCAACTAAACATGCTAAGTTTGAAGTGTCTGGAACATGCAGGTAAAGATGGGAAGACACATATTTGAATTAAGTGCTCAGGATAAAAGTCTGAATAGGAGATATAGATTAGGGATTGTCACTATGTAAGACATTTAGGAAACATTATATAGAATAACTGTATTTTTATTATGAAGATATCAGCAGTACAATATGTATGTTTTTCATAATAATTGAAGTTGTTCAGGTGTTATACAAACTAAACAAAATCCATCTATTTTCAGTTTTAAATTAGGTGAGTACAAATTTAAAGTCTGCTTTAGATACTATTTTTTCAGAAGCCTTCTCTTCAATAATTATGATATAATCTATAAACAAGTATATACTATACAAAAGGTTTTTATGTAAGACATGGTGGGAAGAATATAAATATAAATTAAGACAATTCATACTCTCCTGAAATTTACCACTTACTACACAGTATAATACTTAAATACTCAAGTAGAGCAAATACCTACAGAACTAAGGATCACCCAGCCTCAAGATTCTCCTTTCTTCATTTGAAAAAACACTGAGCATTTATTACTAAAACTGATTTCACTTTTAGACTGGGAAAATATCTAAAGAGGAAACCAACAAGGTCTTCCCCAATGACAAGCTATGAAACGAAGCTGAGAAAAACTGAGTGAAAATTTCAGAATATTCTCTCAGAAATGAAAAAAAGTAAAGTGAGAGAGGTGGGTGAGGTTGAATTTCCATTCACTGACTGAAGAGGAATAAGAAATTCAGCCCAGAGATCACTAAGTAAATGTACTGCCTTCACCATTTCTGTTACTTTTACACATTCCTCTATTACCTTTCATGGATTAATGCTATAGCTCTTAAAAGGAAAAACACTTATCTGCTTATCTTAGGGGTAGACAGGAAAAAGCAAGCTGTAGTACAACCCAAGACTGGCAGCCGGAAGTTCATAAGCTAAGTAGAGCAAAATAGTGATATGTAAGTCAGTCACCCTGAGTACATGGGAGCGCCTATAAAGCAAGGTTAGATCTATCTCTGGCAAGACAGCAGAGGATTCCACAGTGGTCGCTATAAAACCTTGTGAACATAAAAAAAAAAAAAAAAAACCCACTGAACTGTAAATTTTAAATGGGTGGACTGTACAGTATATGAACTATATCTCAGTAAAGCTGTTAAAAGAGAATGGAAAGGGACTTTCCTGGTGGCCAGTGGGAAAGAATCTGCCTTGCAATTCATGGGACACAAGTTCAATCCCTGGTCAGGGAACTAAGATCCCACATGTCACGAATAGCTAAGCCTGTGCGCCACACTACTGAGCCTGGGTGCCACAGCGAGAGAGTCCGTGTGCTGCGCGGAAAAGATCCCACACGGCGAGACGAAGATCCTGGGCGCCACAACTAAGACCCAGTGCAGTCAAATAAATAAACAAGCAAAAAAAACCTCCAGAATTGTGTAAACATAACTTTTAAAAAGAGGAGAGAATGGAAAGGTAAATATAAAAGTGGGTCTGTTCATGGTCCAAAGGTCCATGTGGACCCTCAACAGAAAATCACTCCTTTATTTACCACTCAACCAACTTCTACCTCTGCAGAAAAAAGTGTAATCACCTGCTGCTCTTCTGTTTTCCTCTCAAGTCTAGCAGCACGATCTTCTCCAATTTTGATGTTATCTCTGATAGCATTCAATTGCTTTTCAATTTCATTGACCTAAAAAGAAATTATACAGCAAATCACATGTAAGACTAACTATAACCAAGTATATTCTGCATATTACAAATATGTGTGAATAAGTAATTAGGTGAAATTACCACTGCCCAAGCCATTTCATGTTTCAGGTATTCCAGGTTGGTCTTCATTGTACTTAAGCCAGCAATATTTTGAAAACGTTCTTCTTTCTCCAAACACTGGCGCTTTAGTTCACTAAGTCGCTTTAAAAAAAAAAAAAGAATATATTTCTTACTAACACTGAAAAGACGGACTTTCTGTCAATATATTTCTTTTGAACACATTGCCTAAACAAGTACTGAAAAAGATCTGCTAGGCAATTACTTCTTTAATTAGAGCAGAAATAAAAATATTTTCATTTCTTTGGTATACGTATACTACATGCAATAGTTTCGTTAATTTCTGCACTCTAAAAATGGCTAGTCTTCAAATGAGGAAGAATGAAGGAATAAATGTTTCAAGGTCACACAAAAACTCAGTTTTCTCATTTTCTCTCAATTCCCTATCTGAGAGACAGACTGGGTGAAGTATACCACTAGATCCATTTTAATGCTACTGGAAAGGTCAAAAGGAATTTATTTCTAAAAATCAAATGTTGTATTTTTTCTCATCAAAGTTTTCTCTCAATAATTAATCAATAAAATTATCAAGCAAAAACTAACTACAGTGGTATATGAACAGCTTCTAAAGCTGCACACCTGACTAGAGAGTCTCTCTTCTCCATTCAGCTTCTGTGTTCAAAGAGGGACTTCCTGTGGATCTTGGGTGTTGCTCTACCCCAGTCACTTTCCCACTCTTCAGGATTATTCCGATCCATTATCGCGCTCCCCAGACCTCATACACCTGCCACCCTAATCCCTCACTCCTCCCTGACGCCTATTTTCACAGAATCCAGAAGCTGCAGAAAGCGGGTTCTTACAGCTTTCAACAACCTGATATGTAAACTGAAAAGCAGTCTTTTCCTCCAGCTAAAAAGGAAGCCCAGTCCCCACCTCTTATTTGGATCCTGACCACTCCCTCTTCTGCCTTCTCAGTTCAGTTCAGTCGCTCAGTCATGTCCGACTCTTTGTGACCCCATGGACAGCACCACGTCAGGCCTCCCTGTCCATCACCAACTCCCGGAGCCTACTCAAACTCATGTTCATCATGTTGGTGATGCCATCCAACCATCTCATCCTCTGTTGTCCCCTTCTCCTCCTGCCTTCAATCTTTCCCAGCATCAGGGTCTTTTCAAATGAGTTGGTTCTTCACATCAGGTGGCCAAAGGATTAGAGTTTCAGCTTCAGCATCAGTCCTTCCAATGAACATCCAGGACTGATCTCCTTTAGGATGGACTGGTTGGATCTCCTTGCAGTCCAAGGGACTCTCAAGAGTCTTCTCCAACACCACAGTTCAAAAGCATCAATTCTTCAGCACTTAGCTTTCTTTATAGTCCAACTCTCACATCCATACATGACTACTGGAAAAACCATAGCTTTGACTAGATGGACCTTTGTTGGCAAAGTAATGTCTCTGCTTTTTAATATGCTGTCTAGGTTGGTCATAGCTTTTCTTCCAAGGAGCAAGTGTCTTTTAATTTCTTGGTTGCCGTCACCATCTGCAGTGATTCTGGAGTCCAAAAAATAAAGTCTCTCACTGTTTCCATTGTTTTCCTCATATGCCTTCTCAGGAGGTCTAAATTAGTTGAGTCTTTATCCCATCTTTTCACCTTTTTCCCACTTATTCCTTTTCATTGACTCCTTTCCAGGATCACATTTAAATTTTTATCTTTTCCATTTACAAACAAACCCAGCAATATTCACCCCAAGGCACCACCTTTTTCTCTAAAAGTGGTTTCCCCTTTACATCTAAGTTTCATGAAAATTATCTCCAGTTCCTCCATTCTACCTGCTTTTCAGCCCCACAAATCTGGCTTTTGTTTTCATCACTACCCTCCATGCTCCATGTAACATTAGCCCAGACCATTTCAAAGCTCTTTTCCATATTACCATGGCCACTACTCTAACTTACCTTATCGTCATCATCTGTTTGGACAATAATACCTTCTTTATTGATCTATGTATATTCTCTCCTTAGAGCAGTTCACTCTCTTCTGTAGCAGAGTGATCTACTGAAAATATATATTCAATCAAGCCATCCACTTCCATGTGCTGTACTGCCTTTAAGTTTCAAAGCTCTTCCACAACCTAGCCTTTTAACTCTCATTCTTGTGTTCTTCACTCTAGACAACGTAGAATTCCTTCAGCTTTTTAAAAACACCACATGCTCTCTTGCCCAAAACTCCATCTGTGCTTATCTCCTGGAACACAATTCCTCACTCTCACCATCCTTTGTTATTACTCACCGTTCACTTTTTACCTGAGGCATTACTTACTTAATAACTACACCCCTCCCACTGCCCCTGACTTGCCCCCTGTTGCAAGTAACCTATTAAAACTAATCTTTAACTCCTCTAGGAGCACTCACCATGCTCAGTTATTTACCATGTGCTTTATGCTGCATAGTTAGGTACATGACCTCAAGAATCTTGTTACGTATTTACCATTACATGGCCGCGGACAAAGCACAATGCTAGAAGGCATGCGGTGGGAACTCGGTATTTGATGGCTGAATGACTTCCAGTTTCTAATCTTCATGTTCTATTTCTTTTCTATGACTTATTTTTATTTGTATCTCCCACTGAATCCTTTCCTGATCGCTTTTTTTTTTTAAATTTTTATTGAAGTATAGCTGATTTACAATGTTGCATTAGGTCACATTCTACTTAAAGGCTGATCCAGGGTTTATTTCGAGAATCTAGTACATTTAATTAGTCAGAAAAAAACTTCTTACAAAGTGCATATTATACATAAGAAACTCAGCTACATGATACAGGGACATAATTCTTAAAACTTCATAAACAAATTATTTTCAATTGCTGACGACAAAGTATACCGTGAAGAAAAGTGGGTATTTAAACATCAAGCTATTTAAAGCAAACAAATTTCTTCAAAGTCCTGATCTATTGTTTTTAAAATAATAGATGTTAATATATACTATGCATATTTGTCTGACTATCCATTTCCTTTCCCCAGTAATAACACTGATATTCAAAGAACATGTGCTAAATCAATTCTATGGCTTATAGCACCTCCTTGCACACAGTATCACATACCTCAGGTTTGAAGCAATAATGTAGGCATAAAAATAAATATACTCATCTTGACTTTATCAGTTTTCACTTGGTGAACCATATAACTATAAACCCAATTTTAAATATGCATTCCTCAAAAATTTGAAGTAAAAAGGTCAGTGTAACATCTAATAAATTTAACTTGGGTCAATCATTAATAAAATTCTGTCTCAAAAGAACTTACTATGAAGTTGTTGAAAGCAACCGACTGCATAAAACTGATTAAATGACAAAAGAACAAGATACAGAATCACGGAAAAACTGCTGGGACTTAAAGTACTGGATAAACAGCTGAAACATAAGGCGCTTAAAGAATGTTCACATTTACATTAATTCACATGTAATGAAGAGTCATCTATAATTATAAATGCATATTATGTTAAATACCAGCTTGAGGCTCCTGCTTATTTTCCCATCAAAAGAAATACAGTTTTTAAACTACTGCCCAGTGGGAATTAGTGACACGTTATTACGGAAGCAACTAGACACACAGCAAGGGATAAGTAGGTTAGATACTGCACTGCCCTCCAGTCTATGATTAAGATATGGACATACCCATTATTATAAAACAAAAAAAGCAAAGGCTAATAAATACCCTGAAGGTAAAAAACACACAAAAATGTTACTATTTTTATATAGGTACACATATATAGATACATCAGTGTATAATTTTACAATATCATTTACCTGGTATAAGAATTTGACTGATTTCAAAAAACAACTGCATTAAGTGCTTACAAACCTCTTCTCCTTGATTTATCTGCTCTTTGGTTCTTTCCTTTGTTTCCATAATGTATGAATAGTCTTCCTTCATTTGTTCAAGTTGGGTTGCTTTCATAAAGAACTAAATAAACAAGAAAAACATAATTAGGAGTTTGTAAACTTCCATGTAACTATGAAAAAAAAAAGAATTTGGTCTCTGAAAACTAAACACAAACACGAAAGAATACATTTTATTTCAAACTCCAAATTTACTTAAACTGCTATATTCAAACATACACGTTTACTTGCAAAATTTCTTAAAGCCTTGTGAAAGAAAACTCATCTGGTGTGAAGGTAATACCATTCTTCTCATTTTCACTGTTCTTCCATTCTTTAAGCAAATGTGAAAACAGAGAAAACATTTGTATCCTTGATCTCAATGCATCATAATTTTTTAGCATAGAAAACACCAAAACCATTCAAGTCACACTGCAAGGTATAGTAGTAGTCATATATTTTGTTGGCTTTTTAAAGAGTGCTAAATAATCTAATGTTCAAAAGTTATTATGTATGTATGGTCACTCATTCCTTTCTATTTCTACAAATATAAGTTTTAGAATTCACTCTTTCAGAATTAAAAGCCAAAAAAGTTATAGCAAGGATTTATCAGTAAAATTATACTTCCACCTTACTTAATTTTCTACATTAGTCATACAATATTACTTTAAATAATGGCTTAAAAAAAACTTGATGTTTACTATGTGACCAAGATTAATGTTCAGTATATACGCTTAATTTATAAATGCATTGTTTTTTGGGTAGGTATATGTTTATTTCGGTGCTTCTTACTTTGTACTTGTCTCCCTCATTTTTAGATTGCAAGAACTGCTTGCTCATCTCTTGTGTTAAAACAGAAACCGGATTATCTACCTGAAACAAACAAACAAAAGATTATCTTTAAATATTTCATTTTAATGTCTTAAAGAGAATTGAACTAAGATATCCATTACAAGATGCTGCCATCAGGAAGGCTAGGTACTAGCCAGAGGTTAGAGCATTAAATACACAAAAAGAAAATCTTATAAACTTTTAATGAAAAGAAACTATTTCAAAATTTCATGGTAGTGAAACAAATACTACACCTATGGCTGATTCATGTTGATGTATGGCAGAAACCAATACAACACTGTAAAACAATTACCCTCCAATTAAATACTACAGCCAAAATTAAATATTCTCCCATTATATAAAGGCATAAGAACTTTCTAAAAAAGTGTTTTTATTAGAAAGTTTTCATTCCTTCCACCTGTTTTATAGATACCACTCCTTTGCTACTGGTTAACCATCAGATTACACAGTTGGAAGTTCTCTAGCAGGTAAGTAGCTGACATGGGCTCTTATTTGGCTCTGTCTGAACATTCTATGTAATCTCAGGCAAGTTAATTACCTCCCTCCAACTAAATACAAAAAGTCCGACTCCGTTACTTCTCATCAGAACTAAAATGACAAGTATTGTTTGTTTTTTTGTATAGCAGTTCTTCAGATTTCTTATTTCCTGTTATTTCTTCACGAGGAATTAGGAATTTTTTTTTCTACTTGTTTCAAAAAGATTCACAGTCATTTCCCATTTATATCTTTGGTGTTAATTTGTGTAACTAAGTCATGTCTGACTTTTTTGTGAACCCCATGGACTGTAGCCACCAGGCTCCTCTGTCCATGGGATTTCCCTGGCAAGAATACTGGAGTGGGTTCCCAACAAAGTCTTGTATATGTAAGAAAATAATCTTGTTTGTACACACAGAATATGAAGGACCAGCAGAAATGAAAAAATGTGTAACTCCTTTATTTTACCATCTGTAAAATACTGATTGTACTTTATTTAGTATACTTTCTTTCAAGTAAGATTTTGGGTCTTTCCTTTCAAGATGATAAAAAAGATTTATGTGGTTATAAAGAAATCCCTACATATTACATTTTTCTCATTATATAGGTAGCTCAGGCTCTGACTGTCATCCTTTTTTTTTTTTTAAAACAAGGCCTGTGTTGGTATCTCAATTTCACACAGCATCTAATTTCTTAAAACTAAGACAATGGCCTATCTGGTATCTTAATTTCACACAGCAACTAATTTCTTAAAACTAAGCTTTGATGACAGCCATTTTATCACCAACTTTGGATTAACAGCTTCGCCAAAGTTCATGTTCTTTTTTCCACATCCTCTGAAATGGGGTTCCTAGTTTTTAGACTAGAGATTATTTAAAAATCTGGCAGCCTTATATGTCAAGACCCTGGAGTAAGCAAAAGGTAAGCACAAACAGGTAAACTTCAGAGAAAAAGTAAGAGGTATGATGGACAAATGCAATTGGGTACTTAAAGACATTAAACATCCTCCTTCCTCCTGACAATTCTAGGCCACAGCGTTTAATGGAAATACAATGTAAACGACACATACAATTAAGCTTTCTAGTAGCTACATTAAAAATACAGAAAGAGGTGAAATTAATGTTTGTAATATATTTTAAATCTAATGTATCTAAAATACCGTCATTTTAACACTCAATCTTGCCTGGAAAATGCCATGGGCAGAGGAGCCTGGCAGGCTACAATCTATGGGACAACAAAGGGACGGACACAACTGAGCGAGACTGAGCACAACATGCAGTCAGTGTGAAAACTCCTTTGCATTAAGTCTTCAACATCCAGCATGCATCATTTCACACTACAGCACCCCTCCATCTGGACTACCTACATTCTGAGTGCGCAATATCCATCCACACATGATTAGTGGTTACTGGATATTCAGTGTAGCTCTAGACCTTTCGCATTTTTGATCAATGAACTTGAATCTTTAGTTAACTGAATTGTGTAAGAATAGGAGTAAAGCAGTTATGATATTTTCAAACATTTCAGAAGAAAAGAAACATGTCTTTATATTCCCCAAGGAAGTGGGCACTTAAGAGAAAGAGACATGAGTCAGCTTTTCCCATTAACAACTTTTTAATAAATACAGTCAACTACAGGGGTCAGCAGCCTCAGGCAGAGATCATTTTCCCACCACTGCCCACTCAGGCACCTGCTGAAGGAACACCTGGTGGAGAGTGCACACAATGTGAGCATGCAGTGTGTTATGACACTGGATGCCCTTCAAGCTTCTCCCAACACCTGTGATTCCATAAACTCTAACTTTCGGTTCTGCTGACTTTGGTTAACAAACTGGCCTGTGTTCTACGCTGTATCTGCTTCCCCTCAGATTTCATTAATTATTTTTCTGAATCTGTGCTGCCCAATATGCAAGCTGCTAGCTACATTCAGCTTAAGTAAGAGACAATAAAACATGATTTCTCAGTCACACATTTCAGATGCTCGCGCAGCTAGTGGCCACCCCACTAGACATCAATAATACCCAATATCTATCATTCTATCATTACAGGAAGTTTTTCTGGACAACTTGTTCTAAACCAAACTGGGAAAGAGACCCAGACTCATAATTGCTTTTTCCCCTTGGTGTATAATCTTGGTGTTCTTAATCCTGGAGTAAGGCGAGGTGATACAGTGGATAGAGCATCAGAACTGAACAGAGTATCTGGGGCCCATCACAGGCTCTGCCAGTAACCACGCCTAGACAACTATAAGTGCACATTCATCCTTGCTGGCTCCCAGTTTCTCATCTACAGAATGAAGGGTCTGGATTAGATATTCCCCCCAAGATAATTCCAGGGCTAACGTTACTGGACTATCTGAGCCCCGTTTTCAAGTGCTCAAAGTATCTTAGCAGAATGGACTCAAATCGTATCCACCTGTAGTTATGATGAAATAACTCCAAAATATATAAAGAAATGTTTTCTTTATCTTCTAGAATAAATTTCCTTTCTACCAAAGAAACTTAGCAACCAAGTTTAGGAAACTATGAAGCTATTCTGACTTGGACAACAGAAAGCCAAGAAACTTTCTTAAATACATTTTATTAACATAAATTTTAGCATATATTTCTTTTTTTTTCTTTCATTTAAATTTATTTTTTTTTCTTTTTTCTTTTTTTTTTTTATTTTTATTAGTTGGAGGCTAATTACTTTACATCATTACAGTAGTTTTTGTTATACATTGAAATGAATTAGCCACGGATTTACATGTATTCCCCATCCCAGTCCCCCCTCCCACCTCCCTCTCCACCCGATCCCTCTGGGTCTTCCCAGTGCACTAGGCCCGAGCACTTGTCTCATGTACCCAACCTGGGCTGGTTATCTGTTTCACTATAGATAATATACATGTTTCAATGCTGTTCTCCTGAAACATCCCACCCTCGCCTTCTCCCAGAGTCCACAAGTCTGTTCTATACATCTGAGTCTCTTTTTCTGTTTTGCATATAGGGTTATCGTTACCATCTTTCTAAAGTCCATATATATGTGTTAGTATACTGTAATGGTCTTTATCTTTCTGGCTTACTTCGCTCTGTATAATGGGCTCCAGTTTCATCCATCTCATTAGAACTGATTCAAATGAATTCTTTTTAATGGCTGAGTAATGTTCCATGGTGTATATGTACCACAGCTTCCTCATCCATTTGTCTGCTGATGGGCATCTGGGTTGCTTCCATGTCCTGGCTATTATAAACAGTGCTGCGATGAACATTGGGGTGCATGTGTCTCTTTCAGATCTGGTTTCCTTGGTGTGTATGCCCAGAAGTGGGATTGCTGGGTCATATGGCAGTTCTATTTCCAGCTTTTTAAGAAATCTCCACACTGTTTTCCATAGTGGCTGTACTAATTTGCATTCCCACCAACAGTGTAAGAGGGTTCCCTTTTCTCCACACCCTCTCCAGCATTTATTGCTTGTAGACTTTTGGATAGCAGCCATCCTGACTGGTGTATAATGGTACCTCATTGTGGTTTTGATTTGCATTTCTCTGATAATGAGTGATGTTGAGCATCTTTTCATGTGTTTGTTAGCCATCTGTATGTCTTCCTTGGAGAAGTGTCTGTTGAGTTCTTTGGCCCATTTTTTGATTGGGTCATTTATTTTTCTGGAGTTGAGCTGGAGGAGTTGCTTGTATATTTTTGAGATTAATCCTTTGTCTGTTGCTTCGTTTGCTATTATTTTCTCCCAATCTGAGGGCTGTCTTTTCACCTTGCTTATAGTTTCCTTTGTTGTGCAAAAGCTTTTAAGTTTCATTAGGTCCCATTTGTTTATTTTTGCTTTTATTTCTGAAATTCTGGGATGTGGGTCATAGAGGATCCTGCTGTGATTTATGTCGGAGAGTGTTTTGCCTATGTTCTCCTCTAGGAGTTTGATAGTTTCTGGTCTTACATTTAGATCTTTAATCCATTTTGAGTTTATTTTTGTGTATGGTGTTAGAAAGTGTTCTAGTTTCATTCTTTTACAGGTGGTTGACCAGTTTTCCCAGCACCACTTGTTAAAGAGGTTATCTTTTTTCCATTGTATATCCTTGCCTCCTTTGTCGAAGATAAGGTGACCATAGGTATGCGGATTTATCTCTGGGCTTTCTATTCTGTTCCATTGATCTATATTTCTGTCTTTGTGCCAGTACCATACTGTCTTGATGACTGTGGCTTTGTAGTAGAGTCTGAAGTCAGGCAGGTTGATTCCTCCAGTTCCATTCTTCTTTCTCAGGATTACTTTGGCTATTCGAGGTTTTTTGTATTTCCATACAAATTGTGAAATTATTTGTTCTAGTTCTGTGAAAAATACTGTTGGTAGTTTGATAGGGATTGCATTGAATCTATAGATTACTTTGGGTAGTATAGCCATTTTGACAATATTGATTCTTCCAATCCATGAACACGGTATATTTCTCCATCTGCTTGTGTCCTCTTTGATTTCTTTCATCAGTGTTTTATAGTTTTCTATGTATAGGTCTTTTGTTTCTTTAGGTAGATGTACTCCTAAGTATTTTATTCTTTTTGTTGCAATGGTGAATGGTATTGTTTCCTTAATTTCTCTTTCTGTTTTCTCATTGTTAGTGTATAGGAATGCAAGAGATTTCTGTGTGTTAATTTTATATCCTGCAACTTGACTGTATTCGTTGATTAGCTCTAGTAATTTTCTGGTAGAGTCTTTAGGGTTTTCTATGTAGAGGATCATGTCATCTGCAAACAGCGAGAGTTTCACTTCTTCTTTTCCTATCTGGATTCCTTTTACTTCTTTTTCTGCCCTGATTGCTGTGGCCAAAACCTCCAAAACTATGTTGAATAGTAGTGGTGAGAGTGGGCACCCTTGTCTTGTTCCTGATTTCAGGGGAAATGCTTTCAATTTTTCACCATTGAGGGTGATGCTTGCTGTGGGTTTGTCATATATAGCTTTTATTATGTTGAGGTATGTTCCTTCTATTCCTGCTTTCTGGAGAGTTTTAATCATAAATGGATGTTGAATTTTGTCAAAGGCTTTTTCTGCATCTATTGAGATAATCATATGGTTTTTATCTTTCAATTTGTTAATGTGGTGTATTACATTGATTGATTTGCGGATATTAAAGAATCCTTGCATTCCTGGGATAAAGCCCACTTGGTCATGATGAATGATTTTTTTAATATGTTGTTGGATTCTGTTTGCTAGAATTTTGTTAAGGATTTTTGCATCTATGTTCATCAGTGATATTGGCCTGTAGTTTTCTTTTTTTGTGGCATCTTTGTCTGGTTTTGGAATTAGGGTGATGGTGGCCTCATAGAATGAGTTTGGAAGTTTACCTTCTTCTGCAATTTTCTGGAAGAGTTTGAGTAAGACAGGTGTTAGCTCTTCTCTAAATTTTTGGTAGAATTCAGCTCTGAAGCCATCTGGTCCTGGGCTTTTGTTTCCTGGAAGATTTCTGATTACAGTTTCGATTTCCTTGCTTGTGATCGTTTTGTTAAGATCTTCTATTTCTTCCTGGTTCAGTTTTGGAAAGTTATACTTCTCTAAGAACTTGTCCATTTCTTCCAAGTTGTCCATTTTATTGGCATAGAGCTGCTGGTAGTAGTCTCTTATGATCCTTTGTATTTCAGTGTTGTCTGTTGTGATCTCTCCATTTTCATTTCTAATTTTGTTAATTTGGTTCTTCTCCCTTTGTTTCTTAATGAGTCTTGCTAATGGTTTGTCAATTTTGTTAATTTTTTCAAAAAACCAGCTTTTAGCTTTGTTAATTTTTGCTATGGTCTCTTTAGTTTCTTTTGCATTTATTTCTGCCCTAATTTTTAAGATTTCTTTCCTTCTACTAACCCTGGGGTTCTTCATTTCTTCTTCCTCTAGTTGCTTTAGGTGTAGAGTTAGGTTATTTATTTGACGTTTTTCTTGTTTCTTGAGGTAGGCCTGTAATGCTATGAATCTTCCCCTTAGCACTGCTTTTACAGTGTCCCATAGGTTTTGGGTTGTTGTGTTATCATTTTCATTCATTTCTATGCATATTTTGATTTCTTTTTTGATTTCTTCTATGATTTGTTGGTTATTCAGAAGCGTGTTGTTTAGCCTCCATATGTTTGAATTTTTAATAATTTTTTTCCTGTAACTGAGATCTAATCTTACTGCACTGTGGTCAGAAAAGCTGACCGGAATGATTTCAATCTTTTTGAATTTACCAAGACTAGATTTATGGCCCAGGATGTGATCTATTCTGGAGAAGGTTCCGTGTGCACTTGAGCTCAAATTGCAGAGGAGTATTGCAGCGACTAGCAGTCTGTATCCATTTCGACACTCCTCTTCAGGGTGAGATGGGCCAGGTGTGGCTAGCTGGGGGCTCTTTGAGCCTGGATTGGGAGGGGGTGGTGTGACTGGAGAAAGAGGCCGCAGTAACTTGGTGACATTCTGCTCCATCAGATAGCGAGACTTCCATTTCTTTAACGGGCTCAACAAGTCTGCATTGTCTTTGCAGATACTAGAATTACTGTTCTCATTACTTTGGTATAGGTGCTGAGTTCTAGTCTCTTGGGGTACAGATGATGTTTGGGTCATCCCTTCTTCCAAGGCTTGCTTTATCCAGCGCTTTTTACAGGAGCTGAATGTGCCATCAGGCAGAAGTGGCCTTCGACGCCTCTCAGGGATAAAGGGTGAGCCAAAGCGAATGTAGTGTTTGGGGGTGGTGCAAATTAACGGGGAATGGATAAGACCAGGTAACATGTTCAGGATCGTTGCCAGTACGGTTGGGTCCGTGGTGATACGTAAAGGGCACTCAACAGGACATTCTTGCTTCTCAGCTTTGTCATTCAACCATTCTGTAACTAGATACTTTTTGGTTTTGGGGTATTTAGATGCAGCACGGTTGACATGGGATCCAGTAACTGATACCACCGTTGGGTCAGACCCTGTTAATTGCCTGTTTTCTCCTGAACTGTCTACATTTCCAGCTTCAGTAGGAGTTACTGAGCTGTTATTTCCCCCTTCTTCCAAGGCAGCTTGTGACAACTCTGCCTGCTGTGCAATGGCCTGCTTTTGACGCTTTAGTCTTTGGGCTGAACTGGTCCGGTACCGAGAAATTCGACTCTTCGGTCGGGGCCTAGAAGGCTTTGCTGGAGGTGGTTTGGGGACTGGTTTTTCTGCAGCAACATCTCCTGCTTGGGAAGACCGCCGGGTGTTCACTCCAACACTCTGTGGGTTGCTTGTGATGGCAATATTTGAAGCAGGGTTGCTAACTTCAGGTTCAGGGGCTTCAGTTTTTGTTTCCTCTCCCAAAGGAGTCTCTGAGGTGGTGGCAGCAATCTCTATGTCAGAACTGCTTTGTTCCAAAGGCTGATCCCGCCGCTTCTTTCTTTTCTCTAAGTTTTCAAAAGCATGCATGATGGCTTCAACCTTTCTATCTTCCCGGGTCCTCCTGCTATGAGCTGAGTTCTCCTGATCATCTGCAATCTCTTCTTTCTCCTCTTCTGCTTTTTCTTCTGGATTGTCTATTTCCTCATGGTCACTGGATACAGTTACTTTCTCAGGAACTTGCTCTGGTTGCTGGCTGTTATCCTCTTCAGGGGCCTCATTCTGCTGCTCCATCTCTAGCTCTTTCCGTCGTGCTTTTCTACGTCTTGTCTCTGCTCCGATGGTAGGTAGGCTTGGAGGAGGCGGGAGCGGTGGTTCTGCAGCATTGGGATTCCTTTTTTGTATAGGGCAATTCCGGTTCCCCTTGTGACATGCACAGTCCACTTTATAATTACAGTTACTGTACTCATAATCAAATGCTATGGTGACCTCAGCATCCTTGGTGATAGCAGACACAGCATAGATACAGAGATGAATCATCCCATCTGCAATCATGTGTCGCACCTCTGCATTTGGTGTACATGATCTTCTGATGAATCGAGCATCATTACCGAAAGTACGTGCATCCACACACATCTCTACACCATTGAATTTTGAGTAGAAGAGCACAAAGGGGTATGGTTTTTTGAAGAAATGCCCATTGACTTCAAATTGTTGCCGTAACATGACTTTGCCTCGATACTCTATTATAAGAGTGTCCAAAGCCAAATCTCTTGCAGCCCTCAGGATCTTCCGGTGCTTCTGAACACGAGTGACTCTTCCCAGTTGTAGCTGCATTTGGGACCCAATAACTGTATTATTACAGGCCAATTCAGTCTTATTAATAGTGTCTAAAATAGCAGGTTTGCCCACAAACTCCTTGTTAGAGTGTAGATGTTGTTCAAGGGCGTTCTGTACATCTGCACTGTACTGATTAGTGAAGGCTTCTTCATACTGATCAGTCCATAGTCTTATCTGATTTTCCCATCCCTCAGTTGTATTCTCATCTAAATTCTGTGCCTCAGAAGGAGAATTCTTGATTTTCTTCGTCTTTGGTGCTGCACGACCCTTTTCTGGACTCTTTTTCCGCTTCTTGGGTTTGGTTCTTCTAACAGTTAAGGTGATGCTTGTAGGTGTGTGCTGTGTTGCTGTATACAACACAGTGGAAGGAGAAAGCTCCTCATCCCAGCTTTCTGTTGCACTGCTATCCCCACCTGATATGTTGTCCTGCTTCCGCCTATCAAGTCTAATAACCTTCCCCCTGCTCATTCCCCTGCACTTGTCACAGTTGAGAAGGAAGCCATCCTGAGAAAGACCACAAGGACACCAGGAAGGAACAGTCTCTCCTTCAGAGTTCGGGCTGTCTCCACAGCGTTCCTCTACAGGCGACGGCAGGCCATTCAGGTCAGAACGAGGGATGATCGTCTGGACAGGGGGAGAAGCAGGAGGTGTCGGAGGAGGAGGGGCTCCGTAATTATGATCAGCATAAGGCAGTCCTCGACACCCATGCCTCTGAGTGGTCCCATAATTATGAGTGGAATACACGCTCTTCTCATTAACTGCTGGACTAGCCTCCACAGATTCAGGGCTCACTCAAGAAGTGGCTGTGGGATCAAGAGTCTGAACTGGACCTGAACATATTCAAAACACCAGGATTTTTCCAGCCCAGACCCTAATCCCTGGTACTGCCTGGAATAGACTTGGCTTCTGGGGGTGTGCTGCCCCCTAGGCCCCTTGGGTCTCTTTCGCTGGACTTTCACATCCTGGTGTAGTGCCACTTCGTCTTGAAAGGTAGGGGGCTTCCACTTCCTTTTCTGATCCAGCAGCCATATCTGAGTAGGATGTATCTGGTGTGGTGACTCCCAGAGGGATTGCAATGCTCATGACGTCCAACACAGCAGAGAGTGGAAATCACGGGGTCCAATTATTGGAGACTGGCCACTCTGAGAGTGGGGGTGAGCTGCAGAGCCTCAACCAACATGTTATGGACATGAGGAATCCTTGTCCCAGGCCTGGGCCCGGGCTGCGGCGCACGGCACTCCGGAGAGGCAGCAGGACTCGAGTTAGGCCCAACGCGGCGCCACGGCGTTTCCTGGCCGGGAATGGCCCGTGCCCGTGAGGTGGGTCTTAGCATATATTTCTATAGACAAGATATTCTTATGTGTTCTATCAAATTAAAGATGTTATGTCTTGAAGGTCCTGATGAATTAGGAAGTTTTAAGGAAGCTTACTAACAACAGTTAAATATATTTTTCCTGTGGTCAATTTACTCATATGAGGCCATTTAAATTCTTTCTATACCACAAATGAAATCACACAAAAAAGTAGCTAGCTGTATTTATTAATCTGAAACACAGATTTAGCAATTACCTGAATGTTAAAATGATCAAGAATTCCAATCAGTTCTTCTTTCTTAGTAGAAACCACGGCACCTGGTTATGAGAAACACAAAATGATCAGACTGTTTTTAGGGCAGTAATACATTTTTTAAAATGAGCAATTATTTATAAATATAAACTTTTCCTGAAGTCATTAAGAAAGGTATGTTGAATGCACACACATCTGAACGAACTGAGGCAACACACGTCATGACACAAGTACAGAGGAGGCAGAAGCAAAGTTGTAGTGACAGTGTTTCTCTACTTTTCAGAGCGAAACATTTGCTTTTTTCTTCTCATCTATCTCCTTATACCCCCCTCCTCTTCCTTTATGCCCTTTTCCACCTTTCACTAATCTTCTCTTTCCACATGCGATAGTAACTATAAGGGTGAAAGAAGGTCAAAATGGCATATCACAGACTGTTTCAAACTGACCCAAATTCTGCTAGTCACACTTTTGCTGTAGAATCCCTTGTGGTAATATAACAATGTGTAATACATGTATGTATGTATGTATGTATGTATACATCCATGTGCATATACACATATATGCAACCAACCAATCCTCTTACAAGAAGGAAGTTTCAAGAGATGAGACATATCCTTCCAGTGATACCAGCACAATCAATGACCTCTTTTTAATTGGGTGTTTACTACGAGTTCTCCAAAATAAAAGAGAAATTCATAACAAACCTGTTGCACTCTTCAGTTTGTAAGATCGACTTCCATCCATGCTGATGTGCTGTTGCACAACTATAGAATCGCCGTACACATTTCCTCTGTAGGCATCATCCCCTCTGTTCCTTAATGTTATTGAGATATCTGCTGAGCTAAAGCAATAAGGTTAAACTAAGTCACAGGAAGGTACAGGGCAACTGTAACAGCAACTTATAGTAATTTTCAAAAGCTCCAGTGATTTGGCTAATTCATTGGAAAAGTAGCTTTATACCAGCAGTTGATGGCTGAGAGGCTACTACAGAATATAATACTAAAGATACCATACAACAAAGATGAGAAGAGAAACTTTATAACAAAATAACTGACTATGCTATCCACAACAGAAATACATTTTCACAAAATCCATTTAAGTTTTGGTTGCTTCATGCCATGTAGATAAGTTACACATTTTCCTATCTGCAATGTATAATCAATATTATACAGCCTGGATAGTAATATTGCATATCAATATCATGCTAAATCACATAATAAAGCATCATCCTGACAGCAGGCATCTTAAGAATGATAAAGTAAGAATTAAGGTGAAATAATATATTTTCTAAGAAGATGAGAATTAAAGGAAAAAATTTTGATTCTTCTATTACTTACACAACAACAAAAAAGGCTAAAGTATTTGATATCAAGAAAGGTAAACTAAATCTCAAAATTTCCTAAGGTTTTATTAGTATTACAAAAGAATTATTTTCAAAGTTTATGAAGCATTTATAGCCATGTATATTTTAACATATTATGGGAGAGGAGAGAATCAATCTCTTGTTTTTCTACTCTAAATTCTGTTACAATAAACCTTGGGAGAAAACTTTTTAAAAAGTTAATGAAGGGCATTAATAAATAAATATAATTTCCTCAAACATAAAAGCAGATAATATTTTCTCTGGTTAAAATGAGTATCTGCCAAAAATGCTCAAGTCCTTTAATGTAAATCTGCTTTTGGTAATTAAAGGCTATATTAAACAGAACAAACTTGTTTTCATGAATTTGTAGTCAAACTCCAAAACTGCTTCCATTTGCAGGAAATACAGGTAAAAAATACTCAAGATGAATTTCACTGTGAACTGGTAATTAGTAGACATCCTGAAGGAGCTCAGTTCTTGTTCCCCTGTACATGTGTGCAGGGAAGGGCTCTCACAGACAGAGGGCTCAGCAGCCCCCAACCCTCCCCACAGGGACTGAGCTAAATACAGAAGACAATGCTAATGTGTGTGTGGATTCAGTCGCTCAGTCGTGTCCGACTCTTTGTGACCCCATGATCTGTAGCCTGCCAGGCTCCTCTGTTCATGGGACTTTCCCAGGCAAGAATACTGGAGTGGGTTGCCATTTCCTCTTTCAGGGGATATTCCCAACCCAGGAATTGAACTCACGTCTCTTGCATTGACAGGAAGATTGTTTACCACTGCGCCACTTGGGAAGCATATAGAAAGTGGATGATAACTGAGCCAGATACTCTTGTTTAAAATTCAAATTAAGAAAAATTAGTAAAGCTCAAGTACAGTCTGTAGTTTAGTTAATAATAATATACCAATGTTAACCAAATAGTACTTTGATAAAAGTACCTCAGGTATACAAGATGTCAACATTAAAGAAAATTGGGTAAAGGCTATAAGGAAACTGTACTAGCTTTGCAACACTTGTGTAAATCTAAAATTATTTCAAAATCACAAGTTTTAAAAACAAACTCAAATTCAGACTCAATCAAATGTTAAGGTGGTAATTCCTTGGAGCTACAAAGTTCTGAGGGCTCTGGGACTAGAGAGATCAATTTGGGGCATTATGTTCTGACAAGTATAAAGTCTGCAGAGACTACAGAGGAAAGCAGAACACAGAACAGTTAAGCTCTTGGGAAACCACCTGGACAGAGAGCGACACTGAATCATAGATACTGGCCATGAATCAGAGACAGAGAGAACCAAGAGCAGGTCCTTTCATGGGCAGCCCCACACACATGCCTCAACAAGGATACAGAATAGCAAAGAAAGTCACACAACTGCACGCCTGTCAGAAGAGGGAAGGCAGGAGGGCACAGCACAGAAGAGAAGGCCACTCAGCCTGGATGGGAGGGGAGTTTGGGGGAGAACGGATACATGTATAAGTATGGTGACAGGTGAATGTCCGGCTTGTAGAGGCTTGGATTTAAAATACAACACCTGTCTGAAGTCTGGACCCTTCCTCTCCCCACAAAGGATTACACTCTCACAGAAAGGATAAGTTAGAACTTTTTCCACATAGCAGTAAGAAAAGATAACAAGGTTGAGAGAACGAATTTATAGTTACCAGGGGGGAAGGGTGGGGGAAAGAGATAGTTAGGGACATGTAGACACTGCTATATTTAAAATGGATAACCAACAAGGACCTACGGTACAGCATGGGGAATTCTGCTCAACGTGATGTGGCACCTGGACGGCAGAGGAGTTTGGGGAGAATGGACACGTATATGCATGGCTGAGTCACTCTGCTGCGCACCTGAAACTACCACAACATCGTTAATCAGCTATACTTCAATACAAAATAAACCGTTTAAAAAAAGTGCAGCCATTGAGGAGACGGAGGGAGGTAGTGGAAATGAAGAGCTGTAAGCATAAGCCTGACGAAGGAAGGAAGACACAGATCCAGAAACAAAGACACAAAGAGCCAGAGACACAGAACAGAAAGACCCAGAGAGCGATGATCTTTGGTTCTGAGTCTCTCAGTTCCAGTCACTCCTGATCCAATTATGCTTCCTCCCTGCAGCTTCCAAGATATATATCCTGCATCTTTATGATCTATCTCTTCTCGAGATACCCTGAGTGGCTTGGGGTGTGTACGTTTTTAATCAGAAATAGCAATATCTAACTAAGACGGACATGCTCCTGAAAAATTCTAATTAATGAGCTTTTAAAGCTCTCTGCGGTGATTCTAATGAACAGTCAAGGTTGAAAACTATCAGCTAAAGTCTATGATAGGGGAAGGGGATCTGGTTTACAACATGGAGCCAAATATTTGTACCTCATGAAAACATTTTTAAAAATAAAGTCACACCTCCTTTGATTTGCAGACACCAACTTTATTTTCCTTCTGAGCCACTCCTTGCATTTGAAAGCTATTTTTACTATTGTGAGAGCTTCGGAGACACTGATATCCTACTACCATATGAATTCACAAGAAAGGCAAGTTATTTAAAAACATTTAAGGCTTACAAAAAATACCCCTCATAACAACTGCTGAGAAAACCTATATAAGGAGACAGGATACCTGCGCTGGGACTGACTGCTGTCTCCCCACCTACTAACGTGGCTGGTGTGAAATGTGGGTCAAGAGACATAGAGCCCAGTGTCTGTCACAGAGAGACCCTTCAGTGAGAAGAGGAATGATCACAGAGCTCCTCCAGAATGACAGCACATGCACACACACACGCATACGCAGTGCCGCCCTAAGGCTGTGGCTTCATTTTTTTTTTTTTTGGATCCAAAACATACTTTTTATTTATCGTCATGAAGATTTTTACATATTTAAAACTCAAACTATACACTTTTGACAAGTGTAATTTATGACAATGTTACAATAAAGCTGTTTTTGACAAAAACTATTTTCTCATATAAGATGTCACTCCCACAAAGAAGTCACTGAAGTTCCTGTCAAAATTAGAATTTCTAGGGGTTTCGGTTCAAGATGGCGACAGGATCCCAAACTGACCTTCTACAACACACTGAATCTATAGCTATGCATCGAACAACTTTCTCGGGATAAAAATAACTAAAAACTAGCTGAGCAAGTCCTATACATGGGATGAAGGAGAGAAGGCCCACGTCAAAGTGGGCAGAAGAGAATGGGACACAATGTGGCCATAAAATATGAGAACAAGGCAAATACAGCTTTATTAGACATTTACCTTTTGATGCTGTAGCAATGAGGGACTGTGAAAGTAATTAATAAATAAAAGTCACAGAAAATCCCCAATGATAAGAAAAGATGCAAGTGGCTTAAAACAGAAAAAGAAAGGGACAACTGTGAAAGAGGAAAAATGTAAGAGGCTACCATTTTCAAACCCAGAACAACAGATGGCACACATCTCTGGTCCTGGTAAGAAGGGAAACCTGAAGTTTTTTTTTTTTTTACTTTTGTGTGCTTCTCCACATATATGTCTTATCTTATACAACTGCACATATAAGGGTTACAGACTTGGGAAGTGTGGCTTACGATCTCCAGGGAGGTGGGCCGTGAAGGGAGATGACCTAGAAAGAGCACAGGACCTCTAATGCTCCTTACAGTGGAAAAGGGCAGTGCGTATTGGAGGTCCCCGAAGGAAAACACAACTGAAGTGCAGAGAATGTAGGGTGGTGGTTGTTTAGTCACTAAGTGGTGTCCAAGTCTTTTGCGACCCCATGGACTGTAGCCTGTCAGGTTCCTCTGTCCGTGGGATTTCCCAGGAAAGAGTACAGGAGTGGGTTGCCATTTCCTTCTCCAGGGGGCTGTGGCTTCTTTCTTGGCTTCAGGAGACCCTTATCTGTACAGAGGTGACTGCAGCACTGCCTACTGACGGAAACGAGGCTCAAGGAACAAGGAAAAAGCCATGTAGAATAAGGACGCACCTGTTCCTTCTCTGGGTGGGTAGCTAATCTGCAGTACGTTCTGTAAATTTGACTAAATCAATCAGGCATGTGTAGTATCCTTCCATAACCCACTCCCCCAATGCTACAGCTGATGTCAAAAACTGGCCTGGTGCCTAGATCCCAGGACTAGGATTAGGGAGGCTGAGGGAGGGAACAGTGACCTGAACCTGCTGAAGAATGTGAAGGGCTGTGGGCCCGAGGCTTTGGTCTCTCAGAGAGGAGGAGACACATCCATACTACAGCAAAGCCTTGCTGGATGATCAGAGGGCGGGGCCCCAGGTAAAGAGCCTCTAGGCACAGTCAGTCCTCTGGCTTCTCCTAACCATCTTAGACAAGCGTCTCTAAGGAGGGTTGGAACCCTCTACAAAGACAGCCTGGAGCTCAAGTGTCACAGGTGGGCCATTTCAGATGGGGGGAGGGGGAGTCCTGAGGACCACCTTAAACCTGTGCCTGGCTGACAGGCACCCTCAGGAAAGATGAAACAGCCACACAGATTTTAGACACAAAACAAAAATACTCAGTGAGCTAATTCTATTAAAAAAAAAAGTGATGACAGAATCAGAGATGATAAAATTAGAGAAATTTTATAGCCACCGAGTGTTTTAAATGAGGAAGACAAGGACAAGAGGAGTAGGAATGGGTTTGGAAAAGCTGTTTTTAACTACTTTTTCAGACAAGGTCAGTACAAAGCAGACTGAGCTCAGGTTAAAGCTTTTAGCTGTTATTACCTCTGTTTAAAATATTTTAATGTTCCTATCTACAGGCAGCTGTGTCCTTCAATGGTGGTGATTAGTGCAAGCTAACCTTTATCCATCTTTCTTTTTTTAATGGCATTCCAAGGACAAATCTCAGAAAGAAGCTTCTGCTTTGGTCCAGGTACTTCCCATATGGAAAAAAATTTTTAAATCTTTGAGACATAAAATATTTAATGTTATAGAATAAAAAATTTCTTCCTGAGATTTCTATTTGAAAGATCAATGGGTTATCCAGCTAGGTAGACTAGGTAAATACTTGGATAACTTGAACTGAAAGAGTTGAGACCATTAACTTTGAAGTGTTCAAATAGCTAACTTTTTACTTCAGACATAATTTTCTTTGGAGACTGTGAGAGAGAAGACCTTGCCAGACTGGAGCCCAAATAAGGTCAGGAAAGACAGAAAACATGCTGGAGAATCGTTACCAAGTAGTTCCTTTCCAAGGCCATAGAGCATGGGAAACAATTCTCTGTGCATCTTTTCCTCCCTCCTCGTAAGTCCACTTAGAACCTTGGCTTAGGGGTAAGATTCCTAAGGTTTCTGAGAAATACATAAGAAACCTGCAATCCTGATCCAGATCACATCCTCACTGTTTTTTAGAAATCAAATGGAAAATGGGGGAAGTTAAAAGGATATAACACTGAGCAGAAGGAAAGTCATTTACAAGGGGGAAAAAAAGACAATCAGTGTCAATTATCAAAGTTCCAGAAGTCCTCGGGCACCGAGTACGTGAGGGAGAAACAAGCAGTGGAACCGCCTCACTGTGGGAGCTGGGATGAGAGTCTGGGACGTCCAGTTCATAGGAGAAATGAGGATCCCTTCAGGGTTTTCTGAGACTGAACTAAAAAAGAATAAGGAGATCAGCCTGACAAGAGCTCCTAATGGACAAAAGGCCACAAGTCTATGATGACGCAAACCAGGCAATTAATATACAGTTAGGTGACAGTGAATGTAACGAAAAGAAACACAAACATAAAGTCACACATGGTTGTTATATAACCATTCACAAGGGTCAGGATGAACCACAAAGGGGCTTGTGATTGTGGTCCTCACACCAAATTCACTGGTGAACCACCTGAGTAAAGCATACAAAATGAGACAGAATGAATACTTTTTTGGAATTCTTAAGAGTTGGAGGCAGAATTCTGTTGAGGGACACCTTGACTGTTTACTAACTCTGCTCTAGCTCACACGGTATCAACGTGGACTTGCTGAACCTGGATTCGGGACAAGAGCCAGAGAAGTCCTGGTGGTCCAGCGGATAAGGCTCTGCACTTCCTGCAGGGGGCAGCAGCTCGATCCCTGGTCATTGTAAGATCTGCATGCTATGCGGCCAAAATAATTTAAAGTCCCATGTTCATAAATATACCTTTAAATGGAAGTATACAAATTTATCGTTGCTCATTCTTCCAGAAAGGTAAAAGAAACAAGTGTCGGGGGGAGGTGCATGACATTAAGTGACACAAGCATTCTGTCAGGAGAGAGAAAGAGGCAACAGTGGGCTATGCCGGCAAGACTGGGGAAGAGAAAGCAATGAAAAGATATGACACCTCACACCTCAGCTCCACTTCCGGGAAGCCAATTCATTTCCAACAATGTCTGCATGAATTGAGAATCTAAACCTGCTTCTTATTAAAGAACTGAAAGATACATGTAGAAAGCCAACACTTACTTCTGTCCATCCTTCACAAAACCTTTTAAAGAAGATCCTCGATTAGTAGTGACAGCTTTTCCACCAAGACCAACTATGAGAGCTGTGAGCACCGCACTCTTGCCACCTAAAGAACAGGTGTTGAGGAAATCACATGCATTAGAGAGGGAGAAGTCTGATTCCTACAATTTGATGTAAAAATATTTCTCAGAGATGTGAAATAGTCTAACCCTGAAAGGAAGTGTTACACTTCAATTACAGTTTTCTTCCAGTGCCAAAAACAAACAAAAAGTTGTATATATCATGAAATATTTAGCTGCTGCTATTAGAAAAAAAAATCAGTACATTTCAGGAATCAAATTTTGTCATAAATGGAAAAAAGTGGTTGATAATTTTCCAATCTAAAGTTCACAGTATCATCTTGACCTGTCAGATATTAAATGAACTTTTCTTTCTAATTAACCCAAATATATTTAACTCATCTAATGTTTCTTACATCCTAATTTAATTAAAATTAGGATTTTTCTTTTTCCATAAATTCTCTGAAGCCCGAAACTATTTTTGACCCTGATTGCAAGCTCCACAGGGATAGGACCGTAACTCAGTGGCTATCTCCAATATCAGCCCATGATAGGCACTCACATATTTGCTGAATAAATGAGTTTAAATACGAAAAACTACCAGTCGTATAGACAGATGTTTTTATATTTTGTGATATTTTGACAATTATTATTCCTAATTTGAGTATTATTCATTTGCTCACTCTTTAAACAGTAAACTTTTTTACTCTTAACAGACAAAAAAATATCACAAGCTAACATAGCAAAATCTGTAACAGTTACCCAGAATATGATAAGCAGTTTCTCAACTCCACAAGTTACCCAGAATATGGTAAGCAGTTTCTCAACTCCACAATCAACCAAAGAGATCAACTCTTATCAACTCATCATCTTTCACAACATACTCTAAATTAAACCAAGTATACAACAGTTAACCCAGTTTAGCTCCTAGGATGCCTTCCGAGTTCCTATCCTAACTCTCTCCTTTTCCTTCATTTCCAAATTCACAGCTTCCACCACCTTCATTAGATTAATACCTTCACTATTTCGAATGTTAAGCTCTAACTGCAGAACCTACTAGTCTGTCTTTACTACTTGTCCTGTTTGACCTCCCCACAGCTCTGGTCCTTTGTCTATTCTCTCCTTCTAAAAACACTTTTCTCTTGCACTAACAGAGGAGGGAAAACAAAGAACAAGTAAACAGACCACAGAGCTGTCTGCACTAGTTGCATGTTCTAGCACGACCACCATCCCTGGACCCTGGCAAGTTCCTCTCCCCCTCTACTGGCTCAGTCAAGCAGCCAACACGTCACACCCAGCAGGTTCACCACAAAGGCTGCCTAACTCGTCTTTCCAACTCCTATGTCTTCCTCTGTGTCTCAGCTACTTCTTCCCCACGAACATCTAAAAGATCTTTCATTTTTATTCAAATACCACCACAAATACCACCTCTTCTTAAAGCTTTCATTGGCCACATGAGTGAGAATTCATTTCTTTCTTGTTTGGATTCCCATGGCACTTCATTCATGCTGTTAACAACATTTAATAGATACAAGACACAGGACTGCCTCAACAGCAATGAGGATAGCTTGCCCACTCTTCTATGGTATGAATTCCAAGGTACATAGATTCAAATCACTATGCATTCTAGAAGGGTGGGATTGGGAGGGAGTTGGAATGGAGGTTTGGGAGGGTGGGGAGGGGACATGGGTGTACCTATGGCTGATTCTTGTTTATGTTTGATTGAAAAACCACAAAATTCTTTACAGCAATTATCTTTAAATTAAAAAAAATAAAGTGGCAAAATAACATGAAGGAAAGGTTTATACCTCTTGCATAATGAACCCAGAGTTAACTCATTATTTTCTTAAAGTGTAGACTGGCAGCAAATACTGAAAAATTTATGACCACAAACCAGAGATCTAAAACTTAGCTGTATCAGCATTAACAGGCACCTATTTTAAAAAGTTAAAGCATTCTGACTTCAATGTACTGCTCAAAGTCAAATAAGAAGAAAGGCAAAAGCACTTACTTCCATTATTGCCAACAACAAAGTTGACATTAGAACCAAACTTAAAGGGTCCAAGCATCGAATGACACATGAAGTTTTTGAGCTGAATACTCTCAATTATTCCAACTTCTGCTGCTGTCTATGAATTTTAAAAAATGAGAGAAAACAATCAATCTAATTCAATCACTACAATCATCCAACTGTTTGTTAGCAGGAGAAAGATCAGCAGTGCTACCAATGAAAAAAGTTACAGAAAGTATAATTTTAAATGTTAATTTCAATCAATGAGTAAGTGCATGCTCAGTCACTAAGTTGTGTCCAACTCTTTGAGACCCCATGAACTGTAGCCCGCCAGGCTCTTTTGTCCATGCAATAATACTGGAGTAGTTTGCCATTTCCTTCTCCAACGAATCTTCCTGACCAAGGGATTGAACCTGCATCTCCTGCATTGGCAGGTAGGTTCTTTACCACTGAGCCACTAGGGAGGCCTTCAATCAATGAGCAAATGACATTAATTCATATGATTAACTGTTCATTTTAAGTCCTTATAGGTTCTAACAAGTATTTCACAGGGTTCTTTTTTAATATGGACAAAACCAACATCTTGAGTCAGATCACTTTCTGTTGGAGAGAGGCTATCTTTGGCATTGTGGGATATTTAACAGCATCTCTAGCCACTACCCATCAGCACTCTCTCCTCCAACCCCAGGTGTGACAACCAAAAATTATATTCAGACATTGCTAAATGTGTCCACTGCAGAGAGAGCACAGAATTATAATTTCCATACTGTGAATATGTCATAATTAAATTAGAGACGGTTTCATATGTTTTAACCAAGAGTTTGACACACAGTGGTCATACTTTGTAGTTAAAATATGAAAATAAATCAACCATATTTTACCAAACCTTCCAAATGTTTTTGAAGAACGTTTAATGTCTCCAAGTTTTAAGTTATTTATTATAAAAATCTCTGGCTCTCTATCACTAAACAGCAGATTATTAAAAAGCAGGAAAAATTTACATCCTTATATGAGTGGCTTCCCAGGTGGCTCAATGGTAAAGAACCTGTCTCCCAATGCAGGAGACACGAGTTCGATCCCTGGGTCGGGAAGATCTCCTGGAGAAGGAAAGAGGAAACCACTCTAGTGTTCTTGCCTGGGAAATCCCATGGACAGAGGAGCATGGCAGGCTACAGGCCATGGGGTCACAAAGAGTCAGAGTTGATGTAGCAACAAAAACAAGCAGAATTCTGTAGAAATCATGGTTGAAGATTTTTTAAACGTCTTCAGTTTATTTTGATCTAATTGAAGACTTAGATGTAGTTATAAAAAATAATACAGAGAAATCCTGTGACTCCTTTACCCAGGTTCTGCCAAAGGTACAATCTTGAAAACTATGGTACAATACCACACCAGGGTGCTCATTTTGATAATGACTCAGAAAATATTCCCATCACAAGTACCTATCACATTGTCCCTCTAGAGCCCCATCCTCATTCCTCCCCACCCACTCCTCCTTTACCCTGGCCCACTGGTCTGTTCTCCATTTCTGAGACACTGTTATTTCAAGAATGTTATGTACATGGAATCACACAGAATGTAACCTTTCAAGAAGCATTTTTTCCTTCACTCAGCTTAAATGTCTTTTGTTGTCTATGTGCACAGTTCACTGTTTTCTACTGCTAAATAGTATCTCAGGGTAGAGACGTACTATAGCAGGTTTAACTACTCACTCACTGTATGACATCTGGATTGTCAGTTTTTGAGTATTACAAATAAAGCTGCTGTGAACACTCATGTACAGATTTTTGGGGGAAAATAAATCTTCTTTTCTCTGTGATGCTGTGCTATGCTTAGCCACTCTGTCACGTCTGACTCTTTGCAACACCATGCACTGTAGCCCACCAGGCTCTTCTGTCCATGGGGATTCTCCAGGCAAGAATATCGGAGAGGGTTGCCATGCCCTCCTCCAGGGGATCTTCACAACCCAGGGATCAAACCCAGGTCTCTCACATTGCAGACAGATTCTTTAGCTCTGAGTCACCGGGAAAGCCCAAGAATACTGGAGTGGGTAGCCCATCCCTTCTCCAGGGTATCTTCCCTCATCGTCCTTTCTTTTAGAATTTGCTTTTGGGCACGCTGGGTCTTCACTGCTGTGCCAGGCTTTTATTTAGTTGCAGTGAGCCGGGGGCTACTCTCCAGTTCTGGGGTGAGGGCCTTTCACTGAGATGGCTTCTGTGTCGTGGAGCACGGGCTCTACAGAGAGTGCAAGTTTCAGTAACTGTGGCGCACAAGCTTAGCTGCCTCGCCACGTGTGGGATCTTCCAAGACCAGGGATCCAACTCACATCCTCAGCACTGGAAGGTAGATTCTTAACTACTGGACCACCAGCAAAGTCTCCATATTATCCTTTTGTTGTTTGCAGAGTCTATGGTCAAATCCACTGTTTCATTCCTGATATTGGTAGTTTGCGTTTTCTCTCCTTTTTCCCTTTCCTCAATCTTAGTAGAGGTTTGTAAGTTTTGCTGACCTTTCCAAAGAACTACCTCTTTGTTTTATTATTTTCTCTACTAATTTTTTCTAAAAATTAACGTGAACTTCAAAATTAGGTGATTTTTACCTCACTTTTAAAAATTCATGTGACTTTTCCTCTGCAGCTAGAGACCCAGCTTCGGATACTGAATTAAGAATATGATATATAAAACAGAGAGGAGAAACAGGCCAATCAAAAGATATTAATTTTATAATTTTGCACTCACCAAAGTAGAGGTACCATTAGTGAAAGAAACTGCACATTCATCTTCGTCACATTCATCTTTATCAAAATCGTCCAATTCTTCTTGTCTTGGTCTTTTGGCATTTTCAGGAGAGAAAAAATGTTCTTCCTTTCTTTTGGCCATCAGGTCTAAACAAATATTACAGCGAAAATGAAGAAAATCATGTAAAGCATCCATACAACTGTTCCATATATATATTATAAAACTTAACAAAATTAGACAAAGCTTAAATTTTAGAACTATATCCATCCATTTTCACTTTAAATAAAATTATTATCTGTGTGGAGGGAGGGGGCCATGAGCCAAAGAATGCAAGTGGTCACAAGAAGGTGGAAAGGTAAGGACACAGACACTCAAGAACCTCTGGAAAGGAACATATCCCTTCTGTTCTCTTGATTTTAGCCCAGACAGACATGTCAGACTTCTCACTACAGAAGTAGATAATAAATTCCTGTTTTAAAAAATCTGCATATGCTACACTAGTTGATTTTACTTCAGAGGGATTCATGATGGAGGTTTTTATTGATACAGACCTATCTAAGTATTTTAACTCCTAAGCTCACAAAAGGTAAACGGTTTTATTTGTGAAACTGTGGATCTATTGATGAGATGGTATAATGCCTTCTCAACTTACTCCAGAGCAATCATCCAATTTTTATGTTATAAAGTAATACTGAATCATATAAAACTAATATTATTTCCCCAAAGAAGCATATTTGTAGTGGACTGTATAGTCCTCGGAGTCTCAAAGAGTCTGACATGAAAAGTGACTTTCACTTTCACTTTTGCCTAGCACTAGAAGAGAAGTGAAAGGCAAAGGAGAAAAGGAAAGATATACCCATTTGAATGCAGAGTTCCAAAGAATAGCAAGGAGAGATAAAAAAGCCTTCCTTAGCGACCAATATAAAAAATAGAGGAAAACAATAGAATGGGAAAGACAAGAGATCTCTTCAAGAAAATTAGAGATACCAAGGGAACATTTCATGCAAAGATAGGCTCAATAAAGGACAGAAATGGTATGGACCTAACAAAAGCAGACGATATTAAGAAGAGGTAGCAAGAATACACAGAAGAACTATATGAAAAAGATCTTCATGACCCAGATAATCACAATGATGTGATCACTCACCTAGAGCTAGACATCCTGGAATAGGAGTCAAGAGGGCCTTACGAAACATCACTAAGAACAAAGCTAGTGGAGGTGATGGAATTCCAGTTGAGCTATTTCAAATCCTAAAAGATGATGCTGTGAAAGTGCTTCACTCAACATGCCAGCAAATTTGGAAATCTCAGCAGTGGCCACAGGACTGGAAAAGGCCAGTTTTCACTCCAATTTTAAAGAAAGGCAATGCCAAAGAATGCTCAAACAACCGCACAATTGTACTCATCTCACACTCTAGTAAAGTAATGCTCAAAATTCTCCAAGCCAGGATTCGGCAATATGTGAACCATGAACTTTCAGATGTTCAAGCTGGTTTTAGAAAAAGCACAGGAACCAGAGATCAAATTGCCAACATCTGCTGGATCATCAAAAAATAAGAGCTCCAGAAACACATCTACTTCTGCTTTATTGACTATGCCAAAGCCTTTGACTGTGTGGATCTCAACAAACTGTGGAAAATTTTTAAAGTGATGGGAATACCAGACCATCCGACCTGCCTCCTGAGAATCTGTATTCAAGTCAAGAAGCAACAGTTAGAACTGGACATGGAACAGACTGGTTCCAAATGAGGAAAGGAGTATTTCAAGGCTGTATATTGTCACCATGCTTATTTAACTTATATGCAGAGTACATCATTAGAAACGCTGGGCTGGATGAAGCACAAGCGGGAATCAAGGTTGCCAGGAGAAACAGCAGTAACCTCAGATATGCAGATGACACCACCCTTATGGCAGAAAGCAAAGAACTAAAGAGCCTCTTGATGAAAGTGAGAGAGGAGAGTGAAAAAGTTGGCTTAAAACTCAACATTCAGAAAACTAAGATCATGGCACCTGGTCCCATCACTTCATGGCAAATAAATGGGGAAGCAATGGAAACAGTGACAGACTTTATTTTCGGGGGCTCCAAAATCACTGCAGATGGTGACCGCAGCCATGAAATTAAAAGACACTTACTCCGTGGAAGGAAAGTTATGACCAATCTAGATAGCATATTAAAAAGCAGAGATATTACTTTGCCAACAAAGGTCCGTCTAGTCAAGGCTATGGTTTTTCCAGTAGTCATGTACGGATGTGAGAGTTGGACTGTAAAGAAAGCTGAGCACCAAAGAATTGATGCTTTTGAACTGTGGTGTTGGAGAAGACTCTTGAGGGTCCCACGGACTGCAAAAAGATCAAGTCCATCCTAAAGGAATATTCATTGGAAGAACTGATGCTGAAGCTCAAACTCCAACACTTTGGGTGCTTGATGTGAAGAACTGACTCATTGGAAAAGACCCTGATGCTGGGAAACACTGAAGGCAGGAGGAGAAGGGGACGACAGAGGATGAGATGGTTGGATGGCATCACTGACTCAATGGACAGGAGTCTGAGTAAACTCCAGGAGTTGGTGATAAACAGGAAGGTGTGGCGTGCTGCAATCCATGGAGTCGCAAAGAGTCAGACATGACTGAGCAACTGAACTGAGGAGTGTCACTGAGAACAGTGTTACTGTTCTCTAAGAAATAACCCAGGCTAATTGTCTAGTTTTTTTGTTTTTACCAATATTCCTTAAAATTTGTCCCTAGAAAATTAACATCATCAAGCTTTTCTAAACATAAATGCCATACCTTAAGTCCAAGTTGATGGTCTTTCATTGAAATGAAATGGTATGATTACTTGAACTGTTGCTTTCATTTTTCTCTTAAAAATTATCTTAGAGCCCTAAAGTGATAGGTACCTAATAACTGTTTGCTGAGTAACGAGAAACATCCACAGCATAGGTAATAAAAAATTTCTAAGATACAAGAATGTGAAAAATAGCTCTACTTTCATTCCGTTTAGGTGCCCCCAGAACCATATCACAGGTTTGTACCAGGTATCTGGGCAGCAGGGGATTAAATGAGATTTTCTCTCTCATGAATTCAGACTGAAAGATTCAACTCAGTCCTCAGTAGGAAAAAGGATACTTCAACTTGATGATGTATGGATTGCAAGATAGCCAGTCAGACATGTAGGTGTGTGCTGGGAGGCTGGGGGGCCAGTGGAGTATGTTTCAAAGACAGCATGAAATTAAATGAAAATGGGAGAATAAGGACTCTAAAGCACAAATGACAGAGAGGAGGAGGGCAGGGGAAAGATACATACAGTGCTTAATTTTTATCCACTGCCCTCCAAACTTATACTGACAGAAGCAATTTTGCAGAAATATCAAATATCTAGACATACCTTGTTGGAACTGTTTTGGGGAACTATCTCTGACAAGTTTTATTAGACAATGCATGCTTCATTAAGTGAACTGGGTAGCTTCTCTATCTTTTAATGCTCTGCAATCACCACTATGGCATGGCACTGAAAGGTTTTTTGAAAGTGAAAAAGAACTAACCTTAAGGCTATTAGATAGTGGAGACTATTTTAATTTTATGAAATCATTTCAATTTCTTTTTTTGTATACTGGTTATTACAGGTTGACTATAGATTTCTAGGTCAAGTCTGCTGTAATTTTATTTTCAGAATAATTATCAGAACACTGATAATTTAAAGCTTCAAATTTATTACACAAAATTACCTTGTTTTGTACAATCCACAACTGTGGTCGTGATTCCTTTCATGTCAATTCTATTTAATTAATCTTTTTTCTCTCCAAAGTAGCTATTTATGTTTACCAAATCTAGTTTTTCTTTACCAAAAATATTTTAATACTTACTCATATATTTTTAGATAACCAAATATGAGAGATATGCAGTGGGGCTGGAGTTCAGAATTCTTTAACCCAAAGTGCAAGTTGAAAAAAGCAGAGACTTCCACTTCTAGGAAGGTGGAACAGATGTATTTTCCCTATTCCTCTTGCTTCGTAAAACATCCATGAAAATTATATACTATAAAACAAGCATAAGACAGCTCTGAAAAAGGAGGTGGATTGGTAGGAGCCTCACAATCCAAGGAACGACATCACAGTGATTCACTGAGTTTTTGTTTTCCCTCAACTACTGTGGACTTGGAGAAGCCAGCAACAGGGGAAACACCAAGAGGAGTAGGGGGAAACAAAAGGCTTAGTGAAAGCCTGCTCTCTCCAGACAAAAGGCCAGGAAAAGGGAGTTTAACAAGAAGACTTTCGGACAATAATCACTCTAGTCAAATACCATTAAAAGAACTGTTGTCCCTTCCTCACCGCCCCCTGCATCAGCACAGGTCAAGTGGATAGTGTGGACCTCCTTCTGGTAATGCTAAAAGGAAGCATCTCAACATCCCATTTGGGCCAGTGTCAGACAAGGCTGTGCAGGCCAAGTAGGGAGGCATGATAGGGGCATCTGATGAAGAACCTAGAAGTCTACCCCTAAGAGGGTATAACAGGATGCTATAATACTTACTCCCACTCCCCACTGAATGTGTCAGAGAAGGCCTTTTACCACTGCCAAGAGAAGCGAGGAGCCCACCCCAGCCCAAGCGCCACCTCAAGCCATGGAAAGAGCTCTGGTCAAGTTCTAGATGTGAGTCTCTGTGTCCACGGCCTAAGAAAACCAGAGGGCAGCAGTTCTCAGAGGTTGTAGTGTCTTAAAAAGTACCAAGGGCCTCAGAGGGCTTTTGTTTCTATCAACATTTGCCATATTATAAAATAAAACTGAAAAAATTTTAAAACAACCCACAAGTACACGCTGTATCAGTCATCAGAGCAATGACATCCTCACGTCTATAACCTCTAGAAAAGTCCTTAGTTACAAGTGAATGAAAGTAAAAAAGGGAAATAACATCTTATGATTATTATGAGAACAATTTTGATCTTTTAGGCCCCCTGAAACAGTCTCATGGATCCCGGGACTACATTCGGCAAACTGCTACTGCAGGGAATACTATAAGCATGCCCATGACACAGTGACATAAATGACAGCCACAGCTACCAGTAATAAAGTTAGGGCAGCAGAGAAGTCAGCCATAGAATGACTGGTAGACTTGATATTCAAAGTGTGGTCCAAGGACCAGCAAGCAGCATCTACATCTCCTAGGAACACGCTAGATATCCAGAATCTCAGACTTCAATTTAAAACAAGTGAATCTGAATCTTCATTTTAACAAGGTCTCGGGTGACTCACAAGCACATTAAGTCTGAGAAGAATTGTTGTAAACAACATTAAATATTTAGGACTTTATCCTGTCCTGAAGGCAACAAGGAACCTAATGTGTCATGATAAATCAAATACCATTTAAAGGGAATATTAGTTAACATCCAAAGGACATTTAACCTAAACAAACACCTTTAGTACTAGCATTAGTCACAATTGCATAATATTCACCATCTTCCTGACAAGTAACTTAGTGTTTATTTTGAATCTCTTACGCAAGTCAGAACTTGAAAATCAAACATAATTTTCAAATTATTTAATAGCAAGAATTAATGTACATTAATTTCAGCTAACTTAAATTCCCTAGAACACTACCAGGCTATTATTTTCCCAATACTGCCTTTCCTCCCACTCATACCTGTTTCTTACTCAATTACAGTCATTTATCTATTGCAGAGGAGCAAAGAAGAAGCATTACTTCTTCATTTTCCCAATATTAAATGTCCTTTTAGATAGTTTTTATTAATGCTTAATAAATGATCTTGCAGTTAGCCGACACTAAGACATCAGCTGATTGATCTTAGTATTTTACCACTAGAAAACGGTCGTTTTTCAAGTAAAATCAGGGGGAGGAAGGGGAATGAAGGTACGTGTGATTAGCTTCTCGTAATCAATGTGAGATCCTATACAAGACAGAATACAGTGTGCTACGTGACGACAATGTTTTTTTATTTGCTGTACTTAGCCTGGAATTTGCAGTTTGCTGTTAGGTTGCCACGGCAACATGCATCTAACAGACACTGAAGGATTCAACCTTTAAAAACAGGAATCATTCTATAATTTAATGATAATGGACTATTAAAAACACACATGAATGCCCTGAGACTTAAATACAGGTTACAACAGTAGAACTGTTTCTAATATGCTAAAGAGATAATATAAACAGACGTAAAGAAAAATACTTTTAATATCCTGTGAAACATAAACGGGGGGGGGGGGGGGGGGGAGCTCCTTTGGGATTTTCAATACATTCACAAAGCTCTTCATGGTATTTAATATTTATTTACAATAAAAAAATCAAAATTAAGGAGCATATCACTTCTCCCTTGCAGAAAGCAAGCTCCATCAGAGCAGGAATAGTAACAAATATGATTATCAAGAAAAAATAAGTTCAAGAGAAAAAAAATCAATCACCAAGGGTTAATTATAGCAAGCATATACACAGGAAATTTGAAAGAACAAAAGCATTTTAACACAGGATTATAAATTTCTAAATTTTCAATTTTAATGTGAGTACCTAGTAATTCATACTTCCCATTAATATTAAAGTAGGGGCTAACAGCAGTGAGAACAGTCACAACAGAATTGGAAATATCAATAGAAAACAGAGGTTTTTAAAGAAGGTAAATTGCTACTGCTTCTGAATCTGCCATGGACCTCATTCTCAATTCTGCTCCTACCACACCACAGACAAATTCATTCTACATTAAACCACCTCATTTTTAATGTACTGAAATATAAGCACACTGCTTGGAAAATATCATGAAAAAATATGAGATGCAACAGATAATAAATAATATAAGTAAGTGAAGAAATTCATTAGTCTACCCATCAAACAATTATAGGTGAGCAAAACTCAGGTAATAAACTCTGAACACTCAGATTTGTGTTTTTAAAAAAAATCCCTGTGGCCTCAATATAGAGCACAAATGAAACAGAGTGAGCATAAAGGCAAACAGACCCGCCTCTAAAGGACAAGCAGCGCTGAACAACGCAGGGGCACGCACGCCGATGTTCACTGCAGCATTATTGCAACAGCCAACATATGGAAGCAATCTAAATGTCCATCAACAGATAAATGGATAGACACGATACATATATACATCCAACATCCACCGATCATACAAAAAGCAAGAGAATTCCAGAAAAACATCCACTTTTGCTTCACTGACTACGCTAAAGCCTTTGACTGTGTGGATCACAACAAACTGTGGAAAATTCTTAAAAGAGATTGAATACCGGACCACCTTACCAGCCTCCTGAGAAACCTGTATGCAGGTCAAGAAGCAACAGTTAGAACCAGACATGGAAAAACAGACAGGAACATCAAGGCTGTATGTTGTCACCCTGCTTATTTAACTTATATGCAGAGTACACCACATGAAATGCCAGACTTGATGAATTACAAGCTGGAATCAACACTTCTGGGAGAAATATCAACAACCTCAGATATGCAAATGATATCACTCTAACAGCAGAAAGCAAAGAGGAATTAAACAGCCTCTCAATAAGGAAGAAAGAGGAGAGTGAAAAAGGTGGCTTAAAACTCAAAGTTCAAAAATGGCATCTGCTCCCATCACTTCATGGCAAATACATGGGAAAAAAGCAGAACAGTGGCAGATTTTATTATCCTGGGCTACAAAATCACTGTGGATAGTGACTGCAGCCATGAAATTAAAAGACGATTGCTTGTTGGAAGGAAAGCTATGACAAACCTAGACAGCGTGTTAAATGCAGAGACATCTGCATTTGTTGACAAAGGTCCGTATAGTCAAAGCTATGGTTTTTCCAGTAGTCATGTACAGATGTGAGAGCTGTCCTGTAAAGAAGACTGAGCACTGAAGAATTGATGCTTCCAAACTGTGGTGCTAGAGAAGACTCTTGAGAGTCCCTTGGACTGCAAGGAGATCAAATCAGTCAATCCTAAAGGAAATCAGTCCTGAATATTCACTGGAAGGTGTGATGCTAAAGCTGACGTTCCAATATTTTGGCCACCTGATGCGAAGAGCTGACTCACTGGAAAAGATCCTGATGCTGGCAAAGACTGAGGGCAGCAGAAGGGGGCAACAGAGGATGAGATTGTTGGATGGCATCACTGACTCAACAGACATGAGTTTGAACAAACTCCAGGAGATGGTGAAGGACAGGGAAGCCTGCACCCTTGGAGTGCTGCAGACCATGGCACTGCAAAGAGTTAGACAGGGCTTAGTGACTGAACAACAACGAAACACAAACACAATGGAGTATTATACAACTATTAAAAAGAAATCTTGCCATTTGCAACAACATAGGTATTGCTGTTGTTGTTTAGTCACTAAATCATGTTTGAATCTTTTTTGACCCCATGGACTGTAGTCCACCAGGCTCCTCTGACCATAGGATTTCCCAACCAAGAATACCGGAGTGGGTAGCGATTTCCATCTACACAGGATCTCCCCACCCCTGGGTTCAAACTCTAACCTCCTGCTTTGGCAGGTGGATTCTTTACCAGTGAGCCACCTGGGAAGCCCCAAAGGGTATTATGCTATGTGAAATAACTCAGACAGAGGAAGATAAATACTCACATGACCTCACTTATATGTCAAATCTAAAAATCAAAAGAAACAAACAGAATGAAAACAGATTTCAATACAGAGAACAAATGGATAATTGCCAGAAAGGGGGCGGGGGGGAAGCAGGGGAGTGAAATAAGTGAAGGGGATTAAGAGGTACAAACCTTTTAATTCTCAACATCCTTATAAGTTATTCCTTACTTTACAAAAGGGGGGGCTCATTTAAAAGATACCCAAACTTAAGTAGCTATATCTTAGCAGAGCCTAGATCCAAACCCAGGTTGTCAAAACCCAAAATCAAACTTCTTTAATGTCCAGGTTCCTTCTGGCATGAACTGAGTTCAACCAAATTTGACTATTTATAGGAAATGAAATTGTCTGTTCATCTTGTACATCCTTTGGTAATGTATAAAACTACAAAAAGGATTCTAATGTGATATGTCCTTCTAATGTTGGGCTTGCTGTATAAATTTTATCTTGTGTTTAATTTTCAGAAACAATCTTTACTCTTATTAGTAAATGCTATCATCAGTAGACTGAGGTTTGGAAAGGAAGGAATATACATGATTCATTCATTTTTCTTGAAAACATTGAGTTTGAAGTGTTTCTAGGAAATTGAGATGGATAGGCCAGTAGGCAGCAAAATAATACAGGTAGATTCTAGTAGAGACTTCCCAGGTGGCTCAGTGGTAAAGAATCTGCCTGCCAATGCAGTCAACTCAGGTTTGATCCCTGGGTTGGGAAGATCCCCCGGAGAAGGAAGTGGCAACCCACTCCAGTATTCTTGCCTGAAAAATCCCATGGACAGAGATGCCTGGCGGGCTAGTCCATGAAGTCACGAAGGAGTAAGACAAGACTCAGTGTCGAGACAATAACAAAGACATAGATTTGGCAGTGGCACTAAGAAAGTCACAGAAACTATTTTGAATTTGTTCACCAGGGAAACTAGTGAGTAAGATGTATCTCATTAACTAGTGAATAAAAAATACTAACATTAAGTGTCTACACTTGACCCTCAGTCATCTGGACTTACGTATGTATATATACATATATAACTGTGATGTTTAATTATGCCTTAAACATAATATCTGTGTGTGTGCGCACTCAGTTGTGTGACTTTGCGACCACATGGACTGTGGCCCGCCAGGCTCCTTTGTCCATGGAATTTTTCAGGCAAGAATACTGGAGTGGGTTGCCACTTCCTTCTCCAGGGGATCGCAGGAAATGAATCTAAGTCTCGAGTCTTCTGCATTGGCAGGTGGGTTCTTTACCAGCTGAGCCACCAATTCCTGAAAGTAAACCAACCAAATTCCTAATTTTCCTAACTTAGGTCTAAAAATGGTCATCAAGATTTAGGCAGGTTTTATACAAAATTCTACATCCAGACACTCAGTAAAATAAAGTCAGTAAAATAAAAAACCAGGCTCCTCTGTCCACAGGATTCTCCAGGCAAGAATACTGGAGTGGGTTGCCATTTCCTTCTCTAGGGGATCTTTCCGACCCAGGGGGACCGAACCCAGGTTGCCTGCATTGCAGGCTGATTCTTTACTATCTGACGCACTGGGGAAGACCAATTACAAAACAGAAAATGAAATTTACAGAGGCGGTACCAAACTGTGCAGGGTCACACAACACTGGTTCTTACACAAAAACATGTAAAAAGCAATATTGTGGTAATCTCCAAACTTCTTTGTACTTACTGGCATTCAAGGGAAAAAAAAGCGGAAAACTGTAAACACACAATTCTACAGGAAATAATTACTCTGCATATTTCTCACAATAAAAGGAGATAAAGTGAATCTTAAGTATTTCTAACATGCTCCCTTACGACCCATACACACCCATGGAACTATCTACAAGCCAGTGCATAAGATAGTGAGCATTTTAAAAAACTACCCAGCAGCCATCTAAAATCCGGAAATTTGGACTTTTTCTTCTTTTGAGTATATTTCAGAATAGCTTGTATTTAGAACACTCCCTTTCAATCTCACGACATGTACAGAGTAGCAAGCACTCACATAAGTTCTGTGTTCAGGGTTTAAACACCAAATAGCTGCTTCCCTAGGAATTAGCACAGCACCCTCTTATGCCCCTCCACCCTTAAGCTCTGTGTTCTGGAATTCCCAGTACTGATTCTCCTCCAATTCATCTCCACAAGAAAATCAGGGGTAAAGACATGCCATCATAAAGCCTCCGATCTTCACAATTTAAATTTTTCTAGGTAACAGTTTTGCGTTCTCCTGAAACTGGCATTTAGCAACAAAGCCACCTTCAGATATATTTACACATATCTCTTAAATGTTAAGTTGTTACTTGTAAGGGGTCATCAGAGGGGGTGATAAGAACCCAATACCCGAGCCCAAACTCATCCCCCTGACCTTCTCCCCCTCAAACCACTCATCAAAGCCTAAATAAGGGGCCGTTCGGGGCCGGGCGCCGGGTTCCCTTAGGCTAGCGGGAGACGGGATTTTTCAAGCACCGCCGCCAGAGCCGTCCGAGGGAGGGGCCCCGCGGACACCCGCAAGTTTCCTGTAGCTGAAGGGACCCGCGCCGCCCGCGGAGAGGGCGCGGAGATCACCGGCGGCCGTTGACCCGCGCGCCCTGGGCACCGCCGCGGCTCCACCGACCCGGCCGCCAGCGGGTGGACTGAGGGAGGGCGCCGGCCACGGGAGGTTCCGAAGCAAGAGAGCGACGGAGCGCGCCCTCAGCCTACCTCGAACAAGTCGAAGTCTCCCCCAAGGAACCCCCGATCGGCGGGGCTGCCGCCGCGGCACAAGGCGCTAAAGCCACGTTGGTGGACTCTCTTAGTCGACCCGACAGCCGTTGGTCCGCGAGACACAGCGCGCCCCCCGCGGGAGAAGGCAGGAGCCCCGCCGCCCCCGGCGCCCACCTCGGGACGCTCCGCGCCTGCGCCCCGCCCCCCCTCCGCCCGCCGGGACTCCGCCCGCGCGTGCGCGCTGTGGGGTTTTCGCGCCACTGGAGTCTAGGAGGCGGGGCCGGAAGTGCCCCCTGGGCGGACAGTGGGGATGCTGGGAGGGGCGCCGGGGCTCTGCGACTGTGAGACGCGTGGAGCGGAGCGGGGCGGGTGAGTTGCCTAACTTAAAGCCGGGAGAATAAAAAAAAAAAAACACCCTGGAACCCCCACGGCGGCGACAGTTCCGCGCATGCGTACAGCGACTGGCTGGGCGCTGCAGCGGAGTGCGCGGCCACGGTCTCGGAAAGGCGGAAGTCACTTCCCGGAAGAGGCGGAGCCGGGTGGCTGAGGCGCAGGATTCAAGTGGTTTCCGGGAGCCTTCTGGGCTTGAGTGCTAAGCCTCAGAAGTCTAGGTTTTGCTTGGGGAGGGAAAAAGGAAGTTTTCGTTTTCTTTCATTTTCTTTTTTTTTTTTTTTGAGTAGAGGAACATTTAGAAACTTGGAGGCAGCAGTAGTTAGAATTCAGACCAAACTGATAAATGACAGAAAGGCGTCTTTCAAAAACCAAGGAAGCAGGGTTGTCCCGGTAAGTCCCGCGCGGATCTGTAGAGACGGCCCCGCCCAGACCCCTCTACCCGCTCCTTTGCTATCTGTTGGCGATTGCAAGCTGGTTGGGGGCGAGCTCTATGTTCGTGTCCCTATCTCGCCCGCCCCTCCTCCCAGGACACCGCCCGTGGTTCTCTCTGGGTCCAGTAGGACCGCGGCCCGGAACTCCTGGCCGGGCCCCTGCTCTCCGAGCCCGGGGTCTCCCCGCTTCCGGCGCGCGCTCGCCCCCGCGGGGGAGATGTCCGGCGCCGCTAAGCGCAGAGCCGAGGCCCTGGGTCCCGAATGGTCTCGCCCGGGCCCGGTGGGGCAAAGTCCCACGCCTGGTGCGAGGCCATCCTGGGCGAGCCTTTCTCGATCACCCTGTGGGCACACTTAGGTGTTCCTCCCTTTCGGTGTTAACTCTGTGTTTGAAAATAACATCCCTTGTAGCAATTACCTTAAGGCTTTGTGGTTGTTTATATATACAAACTTTCTTTCCCGCCCCCACCCCCACCAGCTCGTGCCTGGTTTACATTGTAAACCCTCTCAATGAACACCGGAACTAAAGAAAGTGTAAATCCTTGGCTTAGCTTTCAGTGCTTTACTTCCCACTTCTGTCTTTACACAACTCTTCGCGTGACATGCTAATCTAACTATGTAATCCACTTTCTATACTCCAACACTTCCTTTCTAGATGAAAAAAAGATATTTACCGCTAACCCAGAACACCCCTAAAGAAACTAATATCTAACTATGCTTCAGTTCAGTTCAGTCGCTCAGCCGTGTCCGACTCTTTACGACCCCATGAATCGCAGCACGCCAGGCCTCCCTGTCCATCACAAACTCCCAGAGTTTACTCAAACTCATGTCCATCGAGTTGGTGATGCCATCCAGCCGTCTCATCCTCTGTCGTCCCGGTCTCTTCCTGTCCCCAGTCCCTCTCAGTATTAGGGTCTTTTCCAATGAGTCAACTCTTCGCATGAGGTGGCCAAAGTATTGGAGTTTCAGCTTCAGCATCAGTCTTTCCAGTGAACACCCAAGACTGATCTTTAGAATGGACTGGTTGGATCTCCTTGCAGTCCAAGGGATTCTCAAGAGTCTTCTCCAACACCACAGTTCAAAAGCATCAATTCTTTAGCGCTCAGCTTTCTTCACAGTCCAACTCTCACATCCATACATGACCACTGGAAAAACCATATCCTTGACTAGATGGACCTTTGTTGGCAAAGTAATGTCTCTGCTTTTTAATATGCTGCCTAGGTTGGTCATAACTTTCCTTCCAGGGAGAAAATGTCTTTTGATTTCATGGCTGCAATCACCATCTGCAGTGATTTTGAAGCCCCCAAAAATAAAGCCTGCCACTGTTTCCACTGTTTCCCCATCTATTTCCCATGAAGTGATGGGACCAGATGCCATGATCTTAGTTTTCTGAATGTTGAGCTTTAAGCCAACTTTTTCACTACCCCTTTACTTCTAAAGATAATCAAATACATGCTCCTGTCGTAGCCCTTGCTATGACACACATATGACATAGTCAAAATAGATGAAAACTCTATAGCCTCAGGCCGAAGTAGTCCTTGTTGGTAAGAGATGGGAAACATGGTTGGGAGGTCTCTGCTTAGCTGTCTCTTCCTTTAGGAAGCCTTCCTTGATGCCCTGCACTAAATAAGCTGCCTTCTTCAGATCTATATACTCCTCTTCCTCTAGTTCTGTAGCCTTACTTCTGTGCCTGTACTTGTCTCATTGTTGAAATTCCCTGTTTATCTCTAAACTCACCTAACCACAGTCCTTAAATACAGGGCTTGATCTTTCACTATTGTATCTCCAGCACCAAGAAGAGTTCTGGTAAATTATAAGCATTTAATAAGTGTTTACTATTAGGTTAAGCCTGGGTTATATTATGCTTCAAAGTTTAGGCTAAATTCAGATAAAATAAAAACAAGAAATAATAAACATAGCATTAATTAGTGAAATTATGTGGTATATTCTATACAGTATAATCCTGTACTGAAATAAATTTTATACAGTTTACCAAACTTTATATGAAAATACAGTTATCTACATGAGAATTGGGAAATTAAAAGTATTTCCTGCTTTATCATTAAAAAGATTTCTAATGTTTATGCCTGAAATAAAACTGGAAAAATTACTTTAATAAAATGTATATTTTTGCATAAATAAAACCATTGACCTCTTTTTGTGCTCTTTAAATTTGATTCATTAGTGGAATTAGCAAGGTTCTGTGCTTTTCTCACCTCATTCAGTTTTATAATTAACCAATAAAAGCTTATTAGCTTTTAAGGAAGTTTTAGGAGCATAAACTGATTTATGGGCACCATATGGTTACATCAAAGGATTTGGTTTTGTTTTAATCTGAAGGGGATTCTTAAGCTCTTTCTTTAAACTAGAAATCCGTGTTCTTTCTACCAAGTGATAATCTGAAATAAGAGTTTAAATACCAGGCTATCAAAATTGATGATGAGATTCAAAGAATGTCAGAATCTTGTAATTCATCTGGTTTGTAATTCACCTCTCATTTTGTAGATAGGTTAAATGTCTTCCCAAGGTTACACATATAGTTAATGTATATCCAAGATCAAAATTCTAGGTTTTCTATCCCAAGTCCAATGCTCTTTCACTAAAGCAAATAAATTGAAGCCACTAGTAAGGCTATAAAATTATTTACTATGGGTTTCTCTGACTTTCTTATTCACATAAGTGTCCTTGCATCATATTAATTCTTAAGAATTATGAGTATTTTAGGAGATTCTTTTTATATAAATAATATACATTGATTGCATGAGCAGATTGATGTCAATGAAGTCATTACATTATAAAATATGAGTAGAGACTCATCAAATCCTACAGCACAAAAAAATTCAAATTTCACCCTATTTAAGTAAAAATGGAACATAAAATTATACACAGTTTAGGGTGAGTTTGCTCTGTGCAGTGTTTTGAAATTTTACCTAATGCTGAGCTATTTTCAAGTAACCTTTTCAGGTTGATCATGACCTCATGCAAGAACCATCAGTTCTATCTTTAAGTGTAGTTGTTCTTGGATATCTTAAAAATTGTTACATTCTGTCCCTTTTTGGAACTTTAAATGCTTTACAGCCTTACCACTGCTACTTAATATCACTTCAGAAGCAGAGCTGGTGCCAAGAAAGGGACAAAGAATGAAATGGCTTCTGTGTGTAGCTTCTAATGATTGTGTAGGAGGTAAAAAAAGTGGAAGCAGGGAGGCCAGATTGGAGACTGCAGAAAGAACTAAGGGAGTCTTCTTTAGAAATGGGGATTTAGGGTATGTTTTTGGAGACAAGGGACTTGCTGATCAAGTTGCTGTTAGTAAAGAGAACAATCAAGAGTGACAGCTAGGTTTTTGGCCTAAGCAACTGAGTATTTGGGAATAACTAAGGGTAAACAGTTTTGAGGAGAGATGGTGGAATCAAGAATTAGATGCTGATTGTCAGTTTAATTCAGTTGCTTCATCGTGTCTGACTCTGTGACCCCATGGACTACAGCACATTAGGCTTCCCTGTCCATCACCAACTCCCGGAGCCTGCTCAAACTCATCTCCATAGTGTGCATCCATGTAAAGATAAAGTAGGAGATTAGATTTTCTTTATCAATAACTTAGAGAAAGGAACTCCCTGACAGTCCAGTGGTTAGGACTGTGGGCTTCCATTGCAAGGGGCTTGTGTTGGGGAACTAAGATCCCTGTGCAGCCTAACCAGAGAAGGAGTACAGTTTACATTTCAGTCCTATACATAAATGTGTGTTTGTATGTGCCATGACAAACAACACTGCACTATGTGACACCCAACACTCTTCATTCGCTACTATCCATTTATATATGTGCAGTCAACCTATGTAGTGAAACGTTAGAGCCGTGGTTGGAAGGAGTGATCTTTATTTATTTTTTTAATTAATTATTTATTTTACTTTACAACATAGTACTGGTTTTGCCATACATTGACTTGAATCTGCTACGGGTGTACATGTGTTCCCCATCTTGAACCCCCTCCCACCTCCCTCCCCATCCCATCCCTCTGGGTCATCCCAGTGCACCAGCCCCGAGCATCCTGTATCATGCATCAAACCTGGACTGGTGATTCATTTCACATAGGATAATTTACATGTTTCAATGCCATTCTCCCATATCATCTGTCCCTTGCCCTCTCTCAGAGTCCAAAAGACTGTTCAATACATCTGTGTCTCTCTTGCTGTCTCGCATATGGGGTTATCGTTACCATCTTTCTAAATTCCATATATATGTGTTAGTATACTGTATTGATGTTTTTCTTTCTGGCTTACTTCAAGGAGTGAGCTTTAGATCTGGAAGGGCTGGGGAAAAGATGCACCTTGCCTGAGACCACGTGACTCAGGTGTTCTGCAAGAAACCAGAAGGTGTGACTCTCATCCCTAAAAAAGCCATACTGAAGTCATGTTTGATACTCATGCATTCATAAAGTTATAGAACATTGCTTTTTATTGACCACATATTTAATTGAAATATGACTACATCCATATTTCATTACTTAGTATTTAGGCAAGACAACCTTGATTCTGCATATGCTGCAATGTCACCCACATTCAATCTGTGGGCCTTCTTGTGAAATAGACAGTACGAGCACTGGAACCACCATTAGCTAATGCTTTCTTCTCTTTTTAAATCTATAATCCTTCTAAAGTGACATATGAGCAAATGTTTGTGCAGCTCTTCATAAAAATGAGTGCACAAAATACTGCTTGTAACACTGGCCACATTTAAAATTAAGATTCAGAAAAGGACAGCCATGCTTCCAGCATTTATTTTCTTTGCAGTCATGTACAATTTGAGAACATTTACTTTTACTATGGACTCTGTTAAAGGAGCAGACAATACGGTTACATTTTATTTAGAATGGTTTTACATTATGATGAGTTTTTGTCTTAATATGTTTTTGTATCCTTTCTTGTGTTTTTAGAATAAATTAAGGTCATTACTCAGAGGATATCTGTTCTATATCTGTCTAGTCCAAGCTATGGTTTTTCCAGTAGTCATGTATGGATGTGAGAGTTGGACCATAAAGAAAGCTGAGTGCGAAGAATTGATGCTTTTGAACTATGGTGTTGGAGAAGACTCCTGAGAGTCCCTTGGACTGCAAGGAGATCCAACCAGTCCATCCTAAAGGAGATCAGTCCTGGATGTTCATTGGACGGACTGACGCTGAAGTTGAAGCTCCCATACTTTGGCCACCTGATGCAAAGAACTGACTCACTGGAAGAGACCCTGATGCTGGGAAAGATTGAAGGCAGGAGGGGAAGGGGATGACAGAGGATGAGATGGTTAGGTAGCATCACCAACTCAATGGACATGAATTTGAGTGAGCTCTGGGAGTTGGTGATGGACAGGGAAGCTTTTGGTGTGCTGCAGTCAGTCCATGGGGTCTCAAAGAGTCGGACATGACTGAGCAACTGAACTGATCTGTAATATAGTCAGACTGAATCTTCAAATGCTACGTAATACTTTTTATCAAATAATGATAAAGGAAAATAAAAACAGCTATAGATGTTTGATAAAGGAAAACTTGCATATAGAAAATACCAAAGCAGGTTACGATAGCAGAGCTTAAGCCAATTTTGTTTTTAAAATATCATGTACATAGAAAACAGATTTACATTAGTTTTTTTTGAATAGTGAAACTGTGCTGCTGTACTCAGTCGCTTTAGTCATGTCCAACTCTTTGCAACCCCATGGACTGCAGCCCGCCCTACAGGCTCCTCTGTCCATGGGATTTCCCAGGCAAAAATACTGGAGTGGTTGCTATGCCCTCCTCCAGGGGATTGTCCTGATCCAGGAATCAAACCTGCATCTCTTACATTGCAGATGGATTCTTTACTGCTAAGGCACCAGGAAAGCCCAAATGGGACAATAGGTCATTTTAAAATATTTTTCTTTAAAAAGATGTTTTATTTTCCCACAATGAACATGTGTGATGTTGTAATTTAAAAAGCCAATGCTCTATTTTAAAAAAATAATTACGTATTCCTTCAATTCTTCATTTTCTATCTCCCGCCATTTCTCCGTCAGTTTTCCTTCATTAACCCTGTGTTTTTATCTTTTGTTCATGTGTTTGCATTCTTCCTTGTTTTTGTCTTTTTGTTTTTTCCTGATTATGATAGAGGACTAGTCCTATTCTTTTTAGGTATGTAAATCAAGGAGTGAATTCTCCAGAAGACAAATACACATTACCAGATCCTTCGATTTTCTCTGCATTTGTTAGCTCTTATTATTCACTGGAGCAAAGCCAATTACCACCCTTTGGGATGAGGGTAATTTTTCCTTTATTTTCCAGATTTCATGCAATATTAATGTGACCATGTGAAAAATTTTATTCTCAGCCACTGCTACAGGCATCGTGGAAAAGAAGAAAGAATGAAGAGGGACAACCATTGACATTTGGTGACTTTAAATTTTAAAGTTTTTTTTTTTTTTTTAATTTTAAAGTTACTTTATTTTTCAGTAATACAGAGAAACATACTGGATGATATGAGTGGATTTTAAGGACAAATTCAGCATACTATAATCTACTAATAACATTTCAGCTGCTACATCAGTATTTTTGTAGCTACTGAGTGTATTACCATTTTTAATGTTTCAGGTATTCTTGATTCATCCTGAAGAGCTGACCAGTAAAAGAAATGAGAATACTATTTATGAATCATCCCCAACTAGCTCAAAATACACTGTCTAAATTTTTGTTCTGAGCTTCTATGTCTTTTAACAATCTTTTGAAAAGTTTGTTTCAAATAACAGCAGGTAACCACCAGGATGGGAGTAAATGACTTGTGGCAAATTTTGGAGCCTGTTAAACAACACGTCCACTTGCACAGTCTCAGTGGGAAAACCATTGCTGTTGATCTGAGTCTCTGGGTGTGTGAAGCACAGACAGTCAAAAAAATGATTGGGACAGTCATGAAGCCCCACCTCAGGTAGAGTAAACATTCTCAGAATATAGATACGTGATGGAATAAGCTGCGGATGTCTTGGTTTTGTTTCCACTTCATTTGTTTTGTTGTTGCTGTTTTGCATTTTGAGATTTTAAAATGTATTAACATGCCCACATCTGCCGTCTCCATGTTGTGTGCATGTATGCTCAGTCAGTCAGTTGTGTCCAACTCTTTGCAACCCTGTGGACCATAGCCCAGCAGGCTCCTCTGTCCAGGGGATTTTCCTGGCAAGAATACTGCAGTAGATTGCCATTTCCTCCTTCAGGAGACCTTCCTGACCGAGGGATTAAACACGTGTCTCCTGCATTGAAAGGCAGATTCTTTACCACTGAGTCACCTCATACAGGTGACTCACAAATTTTTATCTCATACCCTTGAAGCTTCAGACTCATATACCTGCCTGCCTATTTAAATATTCCCCTAGGATGTTTCAGTGACTAAAAGGCAAGAATTTTGGAGCCATTCTTCCCCTGCTTTACCTCTCCCCATATCCAATCCATCTGAAGTCTTGCCAGTTCCCCTTTCAGAATATATGTCACATTCACAAACTTCTCTCCAGAAGCACTACCTCAGTGTGTGGCAGCGTCTCTTGTCTGCCCTGTTGAGATGAAGTTTTTCACTAGCTTCCCTCCCTCTTCTCTTGGCCTCCTCCTCCTCCAAACCATTTTCACATAGCAATTAGAATAATCATAAATCTCCTTTGCTAAAAAAACAAGCAGTGGTTTCTCAGCTCAGTCCATTTAAAATGATAATAAGTAAGACATTATTGCATGTAACATTTTTGATACTAGTGTCTTTGCCATGTCATTCTGCAATGTTGACTTCTGCTATTCATGTATGATGATTAAAGTATCGTTAACTTTTTCTATTTCAGAAATCTGTTTTTTCGTATCTCATATTTAATGCTAATGGATGTAAAACTGGTGTTCGTTATGGAAGGGGAACCCCCGAACCTGAAAGCTGATGTCATTAGTAAGAGGAATCAGGTCCGGTATGGACCTTCTGGAAAAACACGGTCTCAGAAAACAGGGAGATCACATTTTAAGACAGTCTTAAAGGAGGTAAGCATTCAGGCCTGATTCAATAATTCTGATTTGAATTAGAGAGTGGGTTTTACTGTAATAAACTTTGTTGGTCAGTATCTTTAGTACTTACTGTCTTCACTAAAAGGCCAATGTGAATAGAGAACAGAGTTTATGCTTTGGAGTAAAACTCACCTGTGTTCAAGTTCCTATTCTGGCATCTCGAAACTCTAGGGGCAAGATTTTTAACCTATCTTTGCCTCATTTCCTACTCTGTAAAATGAGGGTAGTAATACTTTACAGGGTTATAGTGAAAATTAGAGAAAATATACATATATCTAAAGCAACTGTTACATAATTGGGACTTAATATGTAATGTTTTATGAAACCTTCAGCACTTAACAAATTCCCAGAATAGCAGTCTCATTAATTCATACTTTACTCATTCAGGATTAATGGTAGTTGATAGAATTTGATTTGGCTTCTCTCAGGGCTTTGTAATTATAAAAAGTTATTATTTTAGTATATTTATCTGTTACAAAATATTATATATCTTAAAAAAAGATAAATCTATAACAAGATAAAGTATGTAAGTAAAACAATAGGAAGCTATAACTATTTTGTATCTTTTTAAATGTGTTTAATTTTTAAAGTTGCCGTAATCATGCACAAATAATTTTTATCTTGGACTTTTCACTTAATGTAGCATACCCGTATTTTCTTGTTACCATATTCTATTCAGAATTATTACTTGTAATGGTGGTACTTGAAATCATTCCCCATGATTGTATATTGTATATTGTTTGCTTTCAGTTCTTCTCTATTATACATGAAATCATGAGAAACATTTTTTTGTGAACATAGCTTTTTCTTGTGATTTGAAAATAAAATTACCCAAAGTGGGCTTGATAGACCTAAGTTTAAGAAGGATTTTATAACTCTTGCCAACTACTTCCTGCCAATACAGATATGAGATAGCAATTTCAGTGCATCCACAAAATCTTTGGATATTAGGAGTTTTATCTTTGTACTATTTAGTATGCAAAGTCAAAGACATTTTTTGGTTTATATAATACATATGAATACATATAATACATACTTAAATATCATATTCTTTTAATGATGAGGTTAAACATTAAGTTAGTTTTAGTCCTCTGTAAGTAATGACCATCATACCCTTTTTCCACTTAACCTTTTTGAGGTTTTACTTTTTATTTTGTTCAGTTTCTTTATAGGCTAAGGATATAAACCTTTTATGATATTTGCTTTGAGTTCATATCCCTATTTTCCTTCTTAAATGTTGGTTAAAATTTTAATTTCTTTTAAAAACATTGCACAAATTAATAAGCTTTTTTCTCCAGAAGTTTTGTCTATTTTTTCTATTTTTTATTTTCATGTGATTAAAAAAAGTAATTTTCAATTAGTGACTATTCCATCTTAATGACTATCAATAATTGAAGAGAATATCTGTACTGGATTCTAATTACATAATCAGTTCCTAGAAATATCTATGGTTCACATACTGAAGGCATTAAACACCCAGTATAAAGCAAACAGGTGTTTGTCTTTTTGAGAAAATGCTTCTATTCTTATTTCTTTATTTCACCAATTGTGATGTTCTTAGACATTTTATGTTGGTTCAGTGTTGCCTGCCCATTAATCGTTATCATATTTCTGTCCAGTCTTTTACTAGGCCTTACATTCTCCTAATCTACTGCCATTTTAGTTGCAAGCATGAAAAGCACAAATTAGTCCTCCAAAACCACCTCTGTCCCACATCATAGAGACTTAGGGCAGGGAAAATGCCAGCCAACCTCATCACAAATTCTGTGCTACCTTTTGAAAAGAGTTAGGAGAACATGCATAAGAATCTGGAATAATTTAAACTCTTGTTGTTTTTTGTGAAAGGATACTTTAACTAGGGGTAAGGAAGAAACAACTGTTTCAGTTGGGCAGCACCTGTAACAAGTCTGTCTCTCTAATAAGGTCGCCCAGCGGGAATCCTGAAAAGTACCTTTTTTTGACATGGTACTTTGTCTTTCTGAACCTTGTCCACCTTGGGAAACATCTAGCAGAGGTTTTTTATTACATAATATAGCATGTAAACAATCAGTTTAAAAAAAGAGATATTTATTCTGTCCCTCAAGAAAAGACAAGTGAATAGCCACTTTTCCTCACCATACTCAGTATTCTCCAATGATAGAATGAGAGTGTGACATATAACACAAAAGAATGCACTAAGCTGTAAAGCTGAACTATAAGCTACCCAACAGAGGTAAATTCATAACCCAAAGAAAGCTATAGCAGATTATTATACATCAGCAGATTGATAATAAACATCCTGCACAGACTTGTGACTTCCCTGGAGCACTCCAACAACAAGCCCCTATGTGGTTTCCCACAATAAGAGAGTTTCATTATACAGGGGAGATGATAAAAAGTGAACTTTAAGGTCTCAAGCCCAAATTGTGTACTTGGAACTTCTTTGAAGGAGCTCATATTGGGATGGTGATCATGTGAAAAGGATTGCTATAGTTTTACGATGTAAATGTTAATGTGATTAATTATTATAATTTAAAGATATTGCCAAACTCTTGAGATAACACTGAACAGTGAAAATTGAATATTCATTACTTTAAAAATATAATTTTTAAATTGATTTTTAACTGGATACAGATTATTTTTTAATTGACATCAAAATTTTTAGCTTTTCATTACAGAAAATTTTAAATAAATACAAAAGTAACCCATCACCATCTTTAAAAATTATCAACTCGAGCAATTTTGTTTCGCCTATACTCCCACCCGCTTCCCTACTTCTACATTGCTGCCGCTAAGTTGCTTCAGTCATGTCCGACTCTGTGCGACCCCATAGACGGCAGCCCACCAGGCTCCGCCATTGTCCCTGGGATTCTCCAGGCAAGAACACTGGAGTGGGTTGCCATTTCCTTCTCCAATGCATGAGAGTGAAAAGTGAAAGTGAAGTCGCTCAGTTGTGTCCGACTCTTCAGGACCCCATGGACTGCAGCCTACCAGGCTCCTCCGTCCATGGGATTTTCCAGGCAAGAGAAGCAAATCCCAGACAGTATTTTTTCTTAATGGGTCAGTACCTTTCTCTAAATGATACAGCTCTTAAAAAATAAAAACATGACTCAATACAGTATTTATTAATGTACGTAAAAGTTCAGCAATCATTCCTTAATGCTCTAAAGTATTCAGTGTGCAAATATCCAATTATTTCTTAAATATCATAATTTAAAACACACCTAAATAGGTACTATTAGTATTTGTAATATACCCGTGAGTTAAACACCGTAAAAAACAGCAATGCAAATGTTCTTAGATTTGTCACACCTGCGCTTTCTTCTCAGTGTCTTGATATGCTGGAGAGCTTAGGCATTCCCTGGGTCCAGGCTGCTGGCGAAGCTGAAGCCATGTGTGCCTACCTCAGCGCCAGTGGTTATGTGGACGGCTGCCTCACCAATGATGGAGACGCTTTCCTTTATGGGGCCCAGACTGTTTATAGGAATTTCACTATGAACACCAAGGTATTTTTTCTTTCTCGTTTTCAGCATTTGTTTTAAAAACTATTTTTTTTAAAAGAGGATTATTAGAGGATTAGATAAACTAAAACATGTAAAATGCTTACCGTAATGCTTGTGCTTTTTTGTGTGTGTGCACGTGGTTGCGAAGTCTTGTCTGACTCTTTGCAACCCTACGGACTATAGCCCGCCAGGCTCCTCTGTCCATGGGATTCTCCTTGCAAGAACACTGGAGTGGGTTGCCATTTTCTTCTCCTGGGGATCTTCCCAGCCCAGGGATTGAACCAGCATCCCCTGCATTGCAGGGGGATTCTTTACCATAATGCTTGGTACACAGCAATTGCTAAATAAAATGTTTACTCATATTAAAACTATCACTACTGCATGGTTCATTTTCTTTTAAATGTGGCTTTGTTTCACATGGTTTAACTCTAAATCACTTTCAATTATGTATTACAAAATGTCATATATGTATTACCTTGAACCAGAATTTCGACTGTTAGTATGCCTCAAAACACCTCCAAGCATACAAAGAGAGATATACAAGGATGTTATTAGTAGTTGCAGCATTGTCAATACTTGCAAAAACTTGGCAAACAACCCAAATGCCCACTGATAGGGAATGGCTAAATACAGCCATGGTTCTCATGGAGGCAGGTCCTACATGGGACATATTCATTGTAACTGTTCAAGGTTCAGCAAGGGAGACTATGGACATTTGATGTATTGAAGCCAGAAAAACTAAACCATTTGCCAGAAAATTCTGTTATCTTTCTGAAAATGCTTCCAGTATCCCCATAAAGGAAAACTATCTTGGAGTCCATCTAATATAATAGTAAGCAATCATTAAGGCCTAGGTGGCTCTAGTAGTAAAGAACTCACCTGCCAATGCAGGAGACATGAGAGATGCAGATTCAATCCCTGGGTCAGTAAGATCCCCTGGAGGAGGGCACAGCAACCCACTCCAGCATTCTTGCCTGGAGAGAATCCCATGGAGGGAGGAGCCTGGAGAGCTACAGTCCATAGGATTGCAAAGAGTCAGACACGACTGAAGCAACTAAGATACCCAAATGTATTAGTGGGCAAGAAATATTGCAAAATAGCATTTTTATATAATCCTACTTTTACTTTAAATAAGCATTTGTATTTATGTGTTAAAGAAAGAGTTTCTTAAAGGAATAGGCATGGCTATCAGTAATAGTTACTTCAGATGATTCATTTACAGGGAATGTTTACTTTCTATAATATACATTTTATGTTTAATTATGTAAGATGAAAATCTACTTTTGTAGACACCAAAAAACAAGAAGAAAAAAATGACTACTATAGTTATTTTTTTAAAGCTATTTTTGAAACTTGATTTTATTTCCAAATGTTAAAATGTTAGCTTATATGAAGATTCTGGTGATCAAGATAATTTTAAACTTTTAGGAATAAATATTTAGAGGCAGCTTTGACAAATTATGTTTTACAATGATTATTTTATTTAGTTTTCTGAAGATGAAACTAAATCTGTACTTTCTTCTAGGACCCACATGTTGACTGTTATACAATGTCATCCATCAAGAGTAAACTAGGTTTGAATAGAGATGCTCTGGTTGGGCTGGCAATACTACTTGGCTGTGATTATCTTCCAAAGGTATCCTGAAATTGTATTTATTTACTATTCATAGTGGCTTTTTCTGATACCTTACATGCTACATAAATATGAATATAATATGGTATTATATAGTGAAGGACCTAACTTAGATATGGATGTAATAAACTATGCAGTAACTAAAATAATCAACATTTCAGGTGGCATTAAAATGCTTGCGCACTGTGACACTGAATGTTATAAATGAGAATAGAATCATAACTGGTACTACAGCTTGAATCTCAGTATACCATTACTCTAAGAGATCCATATTCACATTTGACTCTCCTTTTAGAGAAATATAGAAGCTACTCTTTTCTCGTCTCATGCCAGTGTTAGTTTCTATCACTGTTTGTCTGTGTTCTGGTTTTGAATCTCTATAGTAACTTTCTAACTGTACACATGCTCCATGTTATTGTTACTGTTGCTAGGTAACATGATTATTGGGCTAAGTCATTCATCCCTCTATGCCTATTAGCATTGCATTGAGTTTTGCTCATGAAAGCCTTTTTATTTTATATCTTAAGATAACAATACATACTCAGTGACAGACGGGTGTAATAGGTGAGGGATGAATTAAGAATTACAATGATAACCCCATTCATAAAGGTGATATTTAAAAATACAAAATGATTTATATTGTAGCTCCTACTGTTTTTATATAGTCCCATTATTATGTCCCTGCTGATCATCTTTGTATCCTTATTAAATCCTTCATTATACTGTAGACTGTATCCGTAAGAGAAGTCTAAAGAGGAATGACATGTATTTTTTTTCACTAGAGTATAGGAGAGGGAAAAAGTAATAGGATAGTAAATTATTAATTCTGATTTCTAATCTATGTCACCAGTGACCAAATAGAGAAATCAACAATTTTTTTAACAAGAAAAGAAAACAGGAGGACAAAAAGCTGTTAAATAACACAAAAATTAATTATTGTAGTTCTCATTCTGAAATAGAAGATTCCTATTTCCTATATGTAATTGTATCATAATTAAAGTCTGGAAACAGCCCAGTGTTGAACATAAGAAAAAATTTGCAAACTTGAACTCACAAAAACCAGTTTCGGCTATAGTGGTATTTATTACGTTATAGACTTGCCTATTTTGATTTTTTTATAACTTTGCAACCAAAACTGCTATCTATTTATATCATTGTACTTAATGATCTTTAAGACACTACTATAATAATATAATCTGCTGAAAAAATTTTTGGAAAAAAATTTAATATGTAACTAAATGCTGATACAAGACGGGTCATATGCAAAATATCTAGTAACTGGTTTACTAAAGACATAGGCTGTAGAAATGGAACAAGTTTCTGGCACCCTCTGTTGTGCCATGTGTTACCCTAATCCTGAGTGTAGGTGGGTTGGGAAGGGAACTCAGATTAGGGAGGGGACCCCTTTGCCAGAAGGCACTCAGAATATGTGGGCAGTGAATGTTTACTAACCAGTTTGGAAGTATTTTAACACTGGTATGTCTATCCTGATGCATATTGGCTAAAGAGCAGCATTGCTTACAAAGGCATATTAATAAACTTTTACAGGAACTAGAAGACTCAATCTAAACCAGGAATTGTCATGTGAATATGCATTTATTTATTTATATATATCTAGATGTGTGTATATATATATGTAGTGTTGGAAATTAAATGCTTGTTTTAATTTTCTTAAGTTACTAATTTCAGGAATTAACTTGGAATTCTCCTTTGCTCTATTGGGTGTCTGGATCTTTCAATATTAAATGTTTCATATAGTCAAAGAACATGCCTTTTCCTGATTATAAATATTGCATAGTTAGGTTAAATTAAAATATTATCAAAATAATGAACATAGAAAATGAAATGCTGTTCATCTAAAATGCTGTTCCTCCCTCTCCTAAAATAAACTGTAAGAGCTTTTGTATGTAACTCTGACTTTTTTGGTTACATAAGTTACCACTGTAATTGCTATTTAACCTACAAATCTAAGCCACACCTTATTTTCTTCTGCAGTTTTCATTTACACCTAACAATGCATCTTGCACAGGTAAAATTACCTCCTTCTCTAAGCTGCACAGTCCTACATCGAATGAATGCATCATCATTCATTTTATCTGTTCTTAATGATTAACATTTGAATTTCTTTTCCTACTTTCTGAAAGGGAGTCCCTGGAGTTGGAAAAGAGCAAGCATTAAAACTGATAAAGATTTTGAAAGGGCAAAGTTTACTTCAGAGGTAACTAAAAATTATTTTTGCTTATGACATTAGTCTTCTAGTCTTGTTGAATTTAATGTATACAATAAGTATTGGACTTTCCAAAAAAGGGTTTTGTCTTTTTAAGTTGATCTATGTTTTCATTGACAATCACTTATTTATTCTGACGTTTTCCAAAGAAAATTGAAAAGAACATGTCCTAAGCCATGGTTTGCATCATCAATATTATTAGCTCACTACAAACACAAGTAGTAAGATATCAAATGGGTTTATTTATAACCATGGACATTTGCCATAAGCTATCTTAGACTATTTTATCAACAAGTAGAGATAGACCAAAATAATTAATTTTATATTTAAAATTATTTTTATATAAGTACTTCAATACTATATTTTTCTATAAATGAAATGCCTGACATATTGCAAATATTTAATTAGTAACACTTGAACAAAAGTTTTACTTCACTACCCTTTGTTCTATATTCGCAAATTCCAATGAATTTAGACTATATGATTTGAGGATTCAGGCTTCTCTGATAGCTCAGAAGGTAAAGAATCTACCTGTGATGCAGTAGAGCAAGATCCAATCCCTGGGTCTGGAAGATTCTCCTGGAGAAGGAAATGGCAACCCACTGCAGTATTCTTGCCTGGAGAATCCTAGGGACAGAGGAGCCTGGCAGGCTATAGTCAGTGGGGTTGCACAGAGTCAGATATGACTGAGCGACTAACACTTTCACTTCATTTGAGGATTCAGGAAAATTAAGATTAGAGTATATTGAAGTTTGCAAACTGTGCTGTTTTGTTTTGAGCTTTCAAAATGAGTCTATCAGTCATTTGTTTGATGATGGCAGTTTTTATAAAAAATGAATATTGGTGATAATAAAATATAGAATGAATAGAAGGAAAGGAGCCAGGACACTGGGACAGTTAAAATAATCTTGGCCTCCAGTAGGTATGAGATAGTGAGTAAATGAAAAGAAGCATCAAGTGGTAGAAATGAAGATTGGGATGACCATGAGAAAGATTTCAGATATTCATGCTCTTTCCTAAGATGCCTCTCTTTCCACTGTAAAGCTAATGATAGATCTAAGACTTTAATAAACTCATTGTTAATATCAGTGATTACCATTTTCCAAAGCAGGAAAGCAAAGGTGTACTTTGGCATGGGGATGAGTTAAGGAGTGATTTGGGAATTGTGAAGAGTGAAATAAAAAAGGAAAAGCAAGCAAATATGGCTCTTGACTAACTGTAAATCTTTTTTATTGAGACAGTTTCAGCAAAGGCGAACTTTTGGCAGTATTTTATGTTTGTCTTCACAGTTGAAAATAATGAGATTATATTTTCTTATAATAATCTGTCATTCTAATTTTTATTAATTTAGAATAACCTTCCCCTGAGTTTTAAATCTTTTTATGTTTTTATGTTCCCAGGCTGGGATAGCAACTTTACTGCCAAAGGGAAAATAAGTAGGCAAGTGGAAAGGAGCAGAATAGCCTGACCTTTGAGAACATGGCAGTTTGGTGACCTTAGTATTTGTTTGTTGTTTGTTTTTTCTTAAACCATTTTCTTTTAAAAGGTTTAATCAGTGGAATGAACAGTCTTGTTACTCTAATTCACAACCAGCACTCGTTAACAAACTGGCTCATTGCTCTGTGTGCTCCCATCCAGGTGAGCAGACATAAGGAATGATATCTCTATAACACTGCTGTCTAGCTTCCTATGTTTAGTATATACCTATGTTTCATATATATTCCTTTGGTACTTTTTACTTACCTACCTTGCTTAGCACATTGGGAACCTGCAGGGTCAGGAGTTGTGTCACATACACACAGTAGACACTCAGTAAATACTTACTGAATGAAGTAATGTCATATCAATGATAGATATAGGATAACTAGTTTCAAACTGCATTATCAAATTATTTCAGTGTTAAAATTATGTTTTCAATGTAGAAATCCATTTTAAGAAAAAATTGTACTGATAAATCTTAGGGAAAATGGAAGTGAAACCCCTTGTTTTTATGTCAGTGATTTGTTTATATTTATATGGTATATTTTTATTGTGTGTGAAGATAGTGACTTAACATTAATTTCTAATACATGTTCACTGTTACTGAAAATAGCTTGGATTCTCTTCATTAGTCTTGATTAAAAAATGACGTCCATGGAAAGTCCCTGGCAGTCCAGTTGCTAGTACTCCATGCTTTCGGTGCCAAAGGCACAGGTTCAATCCCTGATCAGGGAACTAATAAATAGATAAAGAACCCATCTCTCTCTTTGTAATATAAGAATTGTCTTTTTTTTTTTTTTTTTTAATAAAAAAAAGATGTTTCTGACTTGTACTGTGTCAAAAAATCCTTTTGCTCTCAGGAGAGATTAGGAGATCATGTTAGCTCATCTTTTAAAAGAAATTCTGCTCTATCTGTTTTTCTTAATATATTTTCATTGGCATTTAAGAATTATAGATGATAGCGTGGAAGAAATAAATGTTTTTATAGATAAGATGCAATTCTGCAGGGGTTTTTTTGATGCCTCATGAATTATGGTTTTAGGTCATATCACTTATGTAAGCTCTCATGTAATCTCAAGACAGTGTTGAAGGTAGTCATGCTTTCCTTTCAATGGTCACTAGGGCCCAACATCCAGGCCACAACCAGAATTTGTTTATGTTCCAAGCTTAGTTTAAAAATAGCTATATAGGTAACTGAGAGCTAGCCACTAGCAGAGGTAATAACTGCTGTATTCCTTTCATATTCTTATTTTTTAAAATTTTAAGGATTATTCTATTGCCTAAATAATTTTTTACCAACAATATCCTTCTTGTGTGTAACTACCACTTACTCCACAGTCTTCCATCAATTACTCTAAATGTACAGTCATGTTACAAATTAACACTTTCAGATAGAAGAGTGATTTACAAAAAGTTAAAATAGTGTCAGTGATGGTAACAGCTAAGGAATTAGTTTATCCTAAGAATTACTATTGTGTTTATTACTCTATTCAACCTAAATGTATTGAAACCCTTTTATAGGCTAGGTGTTATGCTAGACGGTATTTGTTTTTAAAAATTTGGGTAAGGCAAAGAAAAAAATGTATATAGAAGATAATTCTAAAAGCAGTGAAAATTATACTTTTTGTGTCTCCGTAAAGGTTCATCTAAGGATCATGAACATAATGGATGCAAATTATGTCAAACTGATCAATACTGTGAACCACATGATTATGAATACTGTTGTCCTTGTGAATGGCACCGTACAGAACATGAGAGGCAACTGAATGCAGTAGAATACAATATCAAGAAGTAAGGTTTTATTTTTGTACTCTGTTTTCTGCCATGGGACCTGTTTATATACCTTTGGTTGAATTCATAACTTCCCCTCATGTGTAGATTAATAGTGTTTCACAAAATCCCTTTCTTGATTCTGTTAAAAAATTTGGCCATCTTGGAAGATAGTAGTTTAATAATATTTCAGTGAGAAGGTTGATAACTGGTATACTCTGCAAGGACACGTTTCAATAAATGAGATTTAGAGGTGATGATTTTAGAATCTACCTAAAATTGCCTGATTATATTAATAACTTGTATATAACTTATTTTCAGAAAAGCTTGCAGTTGTGAGGGATTCCCATTCCATGAGGTAATGAGTAATAATTCAACTATGTATTTATCTCAGAAGCTTTTTATAAAAGTTTGAAGTCTCCATTCTTACTTTCTTGTCTCTTGCTAGGTTACTCAAGAATTCCTTCTGAACAAGGATAAATTGGTGAAGGCAGTCAAGTACCAAAGACCTGATTTATTGTTGTTTCAGGTATCTGAAAATAAACTCTTACTTTACAGTGTAAAGTTGGATACTAGAAAGATAAGAAGAGGTAATCACTTTGATTGCTCTGAAAGGAGGTTTGAAGTAGATAGCTATTGAGTACATGTGTGTTTTGCAAACATTTATGTCTACTTTTCGTTCCTTTATCACATAGTAGCTACATATTGCAGACTGTAAGGCAAATCACAGTTAGCTGTGCCTTACAAGACTCCTGAACGACCGTGTGCAGATGTGTTGTCTTCAGGGCTGTGTTGAGGGAGAGCTGCTAATAACTGGGGAATGTGAAGATCAAGCATATTGTTATTGAAGACAGTACAGTTTACGAGCGCATTGATCTAAATTTAAATTTGGACAGTCTGTCACTTACCGTGTAACCCTGGATATGTGTTTTCCTCAAAAAAAGAAATAAGATTACCTATCTTGTGAAGTCACTTTGAGGATTAAGTGAGACTATTTGTGTTAACCCCTAGTATAGTAAGTAGAGAAACAGTCACTCAATAAATTGTAACTGCTTATTGCTTAGCTCAACAACCACAGTAATAATAATGGCAACCAACATTTATTGAACACTTAAAATTTGATATTATATTTAACACATTGCGTGTAATCTTCCCTAACTTCATAATCAGTGTGCTCAATTGTATTTTAATTTAGCCTCAGAGATAAAACCTGAGGCTAAAAGAGGTTTAAGTAATTTACCCGACATCTAGGAAATATGCTGGCATTCAGACCCAGAACCCTCACACTGAAATCATTATGCAATATTGCCTCCTTAGGAGGCTCACTGCCCATTATGGGCATCTTCTTGTTGACACAACTTTAATATTAGTTATCTCTTACAGAAAAGATAAGATCACCTGAGAGTGCTATTTGTTCACCAAGAGATAATGAAGTCTTATTATATTTTTTATTACATTTACAGAGATTTACTCTTGAAAAAATGGAGTGGCCCAATCACTATGCATGTGAGAAATTGTTGACACTGTTGACCCACTATGACATGACAGAAAGGAAGCTCGGTCGAAGGAACTCTAATCAGCTGCAGCCAATTCGGTAATTTAAAGAATTGTGTGGACAAATCCCTGTGTTTTTTTGTAACATCTTATGATCTAAAATATTCTTCTTAATATCTTTAATAATAGGGTATATCAATATATCTCTTTGTTTTAGAAGAATGGAAGAAAGGTCTGATGGAATATTAAAAGTTTGTTCAGGGGTTAGTGTCAGGATAACATAGTTCATGCTTTGACACTTCTTAGCCTCAAACATATAGTAATAATAGACTATTAAAAGAAAGAAATATAAAAAGTTGTGCTGTGCAAAGTTGCTTCAGTTGTGTCTGACTCTGTGCGAGTCTGGGCTAAGGACTTCAGCCCGCCAGGCTCTTCTGTCCGTGGGATTCTCCAGGCAAGAATACTGAAGTAGGTTACTGTGCCCTGCTCCAAGTGATCTTCCCGACCCAGGGATCGAACAAGTGTCTCTTATGTCTAACTTGCATTGGCAGGTGGGTCTTTTACCACTAGCGCCACCTGGGAGGCCCCTATAAAAGTTGTAGCTAGGCTTAACTAGATAATTATCTCAGTGGACCAGAAAGGGAACAGTAAGTGGTAAAGTAAGTGGAGGGGCTGAAACTGAGAATTGGTGCCTCTCAGTGATGGGTATATGATTATTCATTTTACTATTCTTGAAATTTTTCTTAAAGTTTGAAAATTTTCAAAATAAAAAGTTTGGGGAAAATATTAAAGAAAAAAGATAAGTTCCAAAGGAGTCACAATCCATTAGCATACATCTTTGATGACAATAGTAGTCGTCATAATGATGGAGTAATATTTCAAAGCTTTGACTAAAAATAATCGGCAACCTAGACATCATTAAAATTATTCACTGGTTGGCAAGACACTTGCAGATATATGAAGATTAAAAGTTTGCCACTCACAGACCCTCATTAAAAGCACTATTAAAAGTTGACTTCAGCAAGAAGGAAAATGAACTCGGGGGGAAGATGAGGATAATAACAAACAGCGGTCAGCCATAGAAATTGATAAAATATATTTAGCTAATTTAATAAATTGGAAAAAATGTGTATATACATATCTTCATAATGCTTGATAGTTAATATATGTTTATGATAATAAACTGACATCCCAAAGTATGCATGTAAACAGTTAAGGATAACCATTAAAACATGAGAAATACAACTTCTGTCTTTAAAACCAGTACATGAAATAGGAATGTAAAACTCCAACCAAAAGATATAGGAAGGTGGAAAGGTAAAATAACAAAGGTGATCTTTGAGATGAGGTAACCAGAGCCACAAATAAGATGTATGAATGAATCCAACTATGTCAATAATCATAATGAATGTAACGATTAAAATTGTCTATTAGATGAGTAAACAAAATATAGCAATATTCTGCTTCATAGGGCACTTGCAGAATAAAACTATATTAAGTTTGAAAATAAAAGAGATTAAAAGATTTACCAAGGCAAAAATTTACCAAAGTGATGTAGCAAAGTTAGTAGAAGCAAAATAAACTTTAAAACAAAAATTGTTACTATGTAAAAGAGGAACACTGAATAATAATGAGAGGAAAATCTGATAAGATCTAACAATTACAAACACTATCTTTTATTTTTTTTTTCATTTATTTTTATTAGTCAGAGGCTAATTACTTTACAGTATTGTAGTGGTTTTTGCCATACATTGACATGAATCAGTCATGGATTTACATGTAAACACTATCTTTTAAATAAGCAAATCAGAAATAACTACACAGTAGTTCCTTACAGAATCTTTAGAATATTATTAAAACAATAAAAATTAGTGGGCATTGAGTTATTCAGTCAACAAATTGAAGATTTCCAAATAACTCATGCAATCAGACCCCATTAGATGTGGCTTTTTTTTTTTTTTCAGAATCGTTAAAAACCGAATCAGAAATGGAGTTCATTGTTTTGAAATAGAATGGGAAAAGCCTGGTATGTACATACTTTAAGGAAAATTTATAACATTTAGTCACGTATGTTTAGCAGATATTATGTGTAAAACGTGTATATAAAAAGAAATGGATCACATACACCAGTGTACTTGTGCTATATGTAACTCAGAGTAAATTTTAAATGTCTTAAATTGATATTCCTTTTGTAGTTAATATTTACAAAAGCAATATGGAAATGGTTTTATATACATTTCTCAAGAAAATACTACTACAAATAGTCTGGTCATTGGATTTCACTGTATAGTCAGTTCTCAAGAAATGAAGGTTGCTGATAGCACCTGTGGTGCTTCTGTTCCTTTCTTCCTTTCCTTTCCTTCCTTTTCTTTCTTTACTATATTTAGTTTTCATGGGAATTTATAGTGTCAAGTTACTCTTATTTTCTTTAGACAGAAATACAGTGAACTCTGAATTAGCTCCAAAACTGAAGGCAGGGGAAGTACTGAGCACTTAAAATGGAAAATAATCCCAAATTCATTTCTGTTTGGCTTTAAAATTAGATTTATAATTACATGTGACTGAGTGAGAGAATAGATTTCTCAATAAAAGTTCTAATTGATAAATGATAAAGAATTACATAAGCTGTTTAAGGGAATAATAGGAAAGTAGCTAATGAATTTTGAAAACCATGTAGAAACAATTTCACCTACTAGAGTGTATTTTCAGGAAAGACAATGGCATTAACCCAGTTTGGCCATGCATCTCTTCTGTCTGGAACTCAGGGTTAGGTGCCCACTTTCACTTATCCTTGTTGGAGTTATCCCTTAAGGAGAAAATGAACCCCAGGTTGCTTGAAGAAATACTCTTAAGTTCACTTGTTTCCATTGTTTCTACTTCAGGCACATTAACTTACATTTCATGATAGTTTGGCTTCTTATGTAGTTTTGCCCTCATATAGGATAAACATAAGAATCCAGTGTACTATTTATGTATCTCATTGTGAATGTACACATTAGCATTCTCATTTTTGTTTATTGAGTTCTTGTGAGTCAAATAAGCCTGGTTATTTCCTCAAGAGACTGATAATCTTTGAAACGCGATCTGGAAAATGGTAATATTTTTGATGACCTATCAATTCTGTCCTTTTCAGAAGCTACTACTAAAGAAAGCCAATGTTACAGTTTTAGGAAATTGCCTGTTTCCATTCTTTATCTGGAATTTTACCCTTATTATACTGAATTAAAACTGACTAACCTTATATAAATAAAGTTTTCTCTAAGCTGTTCCTACCATCTCTGAAACAAGAGAAATTTAAAGTTCTAATTTAAGTGGAACTTCTTTCCAGCTCTTGCCAGGTGGAAAAAGCTCACTTCTGTATCAACAGATTATTAGAATAGAGATGTTATAAAGTAAGATTTGCATGAGTTACCCATTTGTGAATGACCTAGTTGACCTGGTAAACTGAGTTACCTGGGAAAATGGAGTATTTCAGATCTGTTAGTAAGGTTGTTTTATTGTATTTTTAATCCTTTAGAACATTATGCTGTAGAAAATAAACATGGAGAATTGGCTCTACTAACAATAGAAGAAGAGTCATTGTTTGAAGCAGCTTATCCTGAGATTGTTGCTATTTACCAAAAACAAAAGTCAGAAAATAAAGGGAAGAAACAAAAGAGTATGTATCACATTTGATAACTATTTATGCTTTGAACATGAATGAATTGTCCTATTTGAACCTACCTTGTCCAAATTTTGCTGAAAGTTCTGTAAAATCAAGAGTAAGGATTATACTCTTGCTCCTTTGTCTTGACATACTTTGTCTTGACATACTTAAAATCTAAAAACCAGGAAAAAATCATTCTGCTCTGAGTCTGCTAACTTAACTGAGTATTATTAATAGTAATTACACTAACCATTTATTGAGCAACTAGCATGTATAACATATTTAGGATTATAAATACATTTTCTTTATTTCCCAGAACTCAGTGGAGAAATTTTAACACTATTTTATAACATGACAATAATAACAGTATTTCTGAAAGAAAATATTTTATAATATTTTATTAATAATTATTTTGTTATAATTAGGTATAAAACAGTTTTCAGGAATGCACTGAGAAGAGGCAAAAATTGATCATACAGATTTCTGATCTGAACTCTTTTTATTTACCCACGTTAAAGAAAATAAAATAGATTTAAAATAGATTTTAATTGTATTATATATTTGTTTCTTTTCAGGCATGAAAATTAAGTCTAAAGGAAACATTTTGCCAGAATCAGATGAGATGATGAATGTTCAATCACACATGACTGTAAAACCCACATGGGAAATCTTTCCTAAGCAGATATCCAAGTTAAGCTTGGAAATTTCCCCTGATTCTACATCACCCGAGGAATTTATTTCCACATCATTGAATGTCTTGCTTTTACCTGAAGATGCTGCCTGTTTGAGTACACAAGAACAGTTAATATCTTCTCCAAGACCTTTGGCTATACAGCAAATTAAAGATATCAGTAAGTCTCTAACTGCAGAATCTAGTCAACCTAGTACCTCATCCCATAATATATCCGCAGTTGCTGATCTGCACTTGAGCACCATCGACTGGGAAGGTACTTCTTTTAGTAATTCTCCGGCCATCCCCAGGAACGCATTCACTCATGGTTTAAAATCGGAACTTGAAACAGCTATTCCTGACAATTTTAAAAATAATCCAAAGCAGTTGTGTTGTGAATCAGAACGGCTTACCACCAGTGTTAATAAACTCTCCTATTGGGGTCTTCAGAAGACTAATCCTGAGGAGGACCTTCTTTCTGGCATTAGTGATTTACGTCTTCAGGATTTACCCTTAAAGGAACGAATACTTATAAAATCATATCCTCAGAATACTTTAGAACCACATGTTGACTTAAAAACTTTGTCCCTACTTACTGTAAAAGAACAGTGTGTTGCTAATAATACTTCTCATTGTCCATCACATCTTTCCAAGGATCTTCTAGGAATTCATTGGCAAAATGAATCTAGAAACTGTAAAATTCCAAAAGGAGACCAGCTGTTTCAAGAAAATGATAAATCAAATACATCTGTACCCTTGTCTGTCAATAACCCAGGAACGAAGACCTCCAATGTTAGAACTGGGCCACCAAATGCTGCTTTATATCATAGTAGAAAAGCTGGCTTTCAAATTGCTCAGAAAACTGTAATGAAGAAGAGCGTTTGCCTTGACAGACCTTCCTCTGATGAAGAAAGTGTCCCAGAGTTTGGGAAAGCTAAATCCACAAGTCAAAAAATGAAGCAGAGTTCTCAGAAGCATAGTCCAACCCATTTCAAGAAAAATGATGCCAACAAGTTGAGTAACCCTAAGGCATATATTAAAAAAACTCAGCAGTGTGTCCAGGCTTATAAAACAGCTGGAAATGAAGAAGCCTGTTTCCCAGATGCAACAGAAGAGCCTCTGAGTTTTCTCCGACACCATAAGGATAAAGATGACTCTGGTACCTTGTTGGATAGTCCTCTTCCTTTAAGTCAGAGATTAAAGCTAAGGTTGCAAAACACTTGAAATTTCAAGTATTCAACTGTGACTTAGTATTCTGGTACTGTTGGCATTAGCAGAAGCAGAAGGAAGGTATCTGATTAGTGTGTAGTAGAAAAATTTAATGTGGTTCTATATATTATGAGACCCTTGCCATTTTCATCAAAACTATAATTAAAATGTTCCCTTAAACTTCTGTTTTAAAGCACTATCCTCTGTAGTGAAAATTCCAGATAATGTATATTTTTATAACATACTTTGTCCATTTAAAAAAATATCTTTACTGATTATGCTTTAGTTATATCCTTAAAGTGTTAGCATAGCACTAGACACAGAGTAAGTGCCGCACCCATTTGTTCATTTTTACTCATTTCTTCCACAAGCCTCTAAAGCATTTTTGGATATTACAACTTGTTTCCCACAGGGTAACTCTTTATCATTGCCTGCATTCTCATGTCTTCCATTGTGCCTTTCTGGGAGTTATATTTACTCTCAATGTGAAGATAGTTTCAACTGCTCTTCAGTTTCGGTAATCTCATTCTCTTTTGTGAAATAAAATTCACAAAATTTCATATATAGTAAAACTCATGGTTGTAGTAGTTGAATAAATTTGGAAAGCTACTTCTTACATATCCCCAGAGGTTCACAGGTATGCCAAGTGGACAGAGATTTGAAAAATAGAATGTATAACCAGAAGAGTATTAGAAACTTGCTCAGGATCATGCAACTAATTAATAGTGGTATGGGAACCAGATTTCTTTTTTATAGCACTTTTTTCTCTCCCTTTTTGTAAAAAAATGAATCTGTGGCTTCCTGGATGGCTCAGGGGTGAAGAATCCGCCTGTAATGCAGGAAACACAGATTTGATTCCTGGGTCAGGAAGATCCCCCTGGAGAAGGAAATGGGATCAAACCCAGGTCCCCCGTGTTGCAGGTGGATTCTTTACCAGCTGAGCCACAAAGGAAGCCTAAGAATACCAGAGTAGGTAGCCTATCCCTTCTCCAGAGCCTGGCGGGCTCCTCTGGGAGCATGGGGTGGCAAGAGTCAGGCATGGATTAGCAACTAAACAACAACATATAATGCTCACATCAATACCTCCAAATATTAAGTTATTCATTACTTTACCTACCACTCAAAAATTCTAAAGGGAACCAGATTGGAAAGGAAAAAGTAAAACTATTGCTACTTGCAATGGTAAGACCTCATGTTTATGAAATTCTGAGGAATTCACTGAAAACTATTAGAACTGATCAATGAGTTCAACAGGTTTAGGATACAAGGTCAAGATACAAACATCAGTTGTATTTCTATACAACTGCAATAAATAATACTAAATGAAATTAAGTTCTTTTTACAACAACAAAAAAATACTTTGGAATAAATTTAACAAAAGAAACAATATATACTCGGAAACTATAAAATATCACTGAAAGAAATTCAAGATAATCTAAATAAATGAAAAGACATCCATGTTCATGGATCAGGAAACCTGATATTGAGATGAGAATACTTCCCAAACAGATTTTCAGATTCAGTGCAATCCCCACCAGTTCCAGCTGATTTCTTTGCAGAAACTGATAAGCTAATTCTGAAATATATATGGAAATTTAAAAGACACAGAATAGGCAAAATAATCTTTACAGAAAAGAAGTGACAAGGTAATACTTGCCCTTCTGATTCTTATTTCAAAACTTACTACAAAACTACAGTAATGAATGTGTTGAGTGCCATAAAGGTAGACATATAGATCAGTAGGATAGAATGGAAGGTCCAAAAATATGTCCTTAGGCTTCTCAGGTGGCTCAGTGGTAAAGAATCTGCCAGCAAGGAGACATAGGAGAAAATGGGTTTCATCCCTGGGTTGGGAAGATCTCTGTAGGAAAAAATGACAACCCACTCCAGTATTCTTGCCTGGAGAATCCCATGAACAGAGGAACCTGGCAAGCTACAGTCCATTAGGTCACAAAGAGTCGGACATGACTTAGTGACTAAACAACAACAGCAGCAATAACAGAAACTCATTTGACTTTGCTTTCAGCTTCCTCTTTTAAAAATTTCCCCTATGCCTTTAAATAGTTTAGAATAATTATAATTAACACGATTTTACGTATGGAAACAATGTTTACTTTGAAGACCTGACATTAGAAAAATTGACAGTATGGTGACTACCAAGAGTGTTATTTCCTTAGTAAACTTACCACAGTTTAGAGTTTAGCCAGTTTTGAACTAGTATCACATATTTTTAGTAATCTCAGTTTTAAATGCACGTGTAATATAACTTTTAAGTTTTTCAAGGACTTATGCTTTTGGCATAAATTGGACATTAATTACTGCATAGATACGTGTACAGCTCTAAGTTCTGAAGTTAGAGTTGCACAAAACCCCAGGGGATGAGGATGAAGTTCTACTTTGGAGTAATTAATTTGGTTTTGAACTGCTTACCTGACCCCACAGACATATACCTAAAGACTCCTTTTTCACCAACTTTTTTTTATTGTAATATAATTTATGTACAATAAAGTCCACTCATTTTAAATGTAAGTTTGATGAATTTTGGTAATTGTGTACATTTGTGTAACTTACACCGCAATCCAAATGTGGAAGATTTCCCTCACCCCGAAGTTTCTTTATGCTTCTTTGCAGTTAATCCTCTCTCCCAAGCCTTGATCCCAGGCAACAACTGATAATGCTTTTCTCACTATGGTTTGCTTTTCCTAGAATTTCTATAAACAGGACCATGCAATATATAGTCTTTGACTTTCTACTTAGTACTTTTTTAAGACTTATGTATGTTGTATATATTAATGTCTTGTGGTATAGAGTAGTATGACATAATTGTAGACATAATTGTATGACATAATTTAATTATAGAGTAGTATGACATAATATTCAGTTCAGTCGTTTAGTTGTGTCCAGCTCTTTTCGACCCTATGGACTGCAGCACATCAGGCTTCCCTGTCCATCAACAACTCACAGAGTTTGCCCAGACTCATGTCTATCAAGTCGGTGATGCCATCCAACCATCTTGTCCTCTGTTGTCCCCTTCTTTCTTTCCCAGCATCAGGGTCTTTTCAGATGAGTCGGCTCTTCACATCAGATGGCCAAAGTATTGGAGTTTCAGCTTCAGCATCAGTCCTTCCAGTGAATATTCAGGGTTGATTTCCTTTAGGATTGACTGGTTGGATCTCCTTGCTGTTCAAGTGACTGAAGAGTCCTCCAGCACCACATTTCAGAAGCATCAATTCTTTAGCACTCCATCTTTTTAATGCACTGTTTAGGTTTATCATAGCTTTTCTTCCAAGGAGCAAGTGTCTTAATTTTGTGGTTGCAGTCACCATCCGCAGTGATTTCGAAGCCCAAGAAAATAGTCTCTCACTGTTTCCATTGTTTCCCCATCTATTTGCCATGAAATGTTGGGACCGGATGCCATATCATTTTTTGAATGACATAATATTAATACACAATAATTTTTTATTATTTCATCAGTTGATGGAAAATAGAGTTGTTTTCACATTTTGGCTATTATGGATAGTGTGGCCATGAATATTCAGAAAGAGGTCTTTAGGTGGACATACATTTTCACTTCAGATAAATAAGAAAGAGATTGCTGGTTCATATGATCAGCATATGTTTAATTTTTTTAAGATACTACCACAGTCTTCCAAAAAACCATTATGTTCCCAACAGCTATACATTGAGGTTTTAATTGTGCTACATTGTCACAAAAACTTAATGTCAGTCATTTTCATTCTAGTCTTTTTAACTGGTGCATGGTGGATCTCATTGTGACATTGTCTTTTCCTGATAATTGAAGAAGTATCATGTGCATATTGGGGATTTGTGTCTTCTCTTGTGAAATTTCAATTCTTTTGCCAGTATTTAAATTGGGTAGTTTGTCATCTTATTATTCAATTATAAGTGTTATTTTTTTTCTAAATAAAAGCTCTTTGTCAGATACATGTTTTGCAAATATTATATCCCTGAGTCTTTCATTTTAACTGTCTTTTAAAAAGCAAAATAATTAAAATGTTCATGTCTATTAATTTTTGTTTACACTGGCCTATTTAAAATATATTTGTCTAACCTAATGTGCCAGCTGTTTTTTCTGTTTTCTCCTACAAGTTAAATGGTGTTTACCTCTTACATTTGGGTCTGATTTGTTTCAAGTTAATTTTTGTGTATCATGTGAGATAAGAACTGAGGGACATTTTTTTCCCATACAGATATCCACTTGCACGATCACAATTTGTTGAAAAGAAATCTTTTCCCTCATTGAATTACCTTGACTCCTTTGTTGAAAAATCAATGGCCCATGAAAAGTGTGAGTCTTTTGTTGAACTATTCTTCCCATTGATCTGTTTGCCTATCATCACTCCAACACCGCCATCTTGATTACTGTAGATTTATAGTAAGTCTTGAAATCAAGCAATTTATCCTTGTTCATTATATTTTCTTATCAAGTTTACCAATTGACTGCCATATTACTAAAGCTAATAAACAACTTACAGTCTTAAATTTACCTTTCTGCAGAATCAAGGACAGCTGAACTTTCTTTGAAACCTTCTATTATCTTGTTTTCCATGTCAACACTGCTTCTTGGTTTATCTTCCTCCTTGGCTATCATTTTAAACTCCTTATAGGCATAAATATTCATACTTATTCAATATTAATACTTGTGTTCCTTCAGTTTTCTTTCTTATTCACTCCAGATATTTTCTACCCTCATGACTTCAGCTGCTTATGTGTTTATGACTCAGACATGGATCATTAGCTAAAGCTTCTCTCCTAACCTATAGATCTGCTTACTTAACCAATTTCTAACATCACTGGAGATGAGTACGGGTTGAGGCTCCGAGGTGCCTGACATATCTAACCCTGGATGTAGTTCCAAGTCTTGCTGTAACTGATTCCTGGTTCCAAGTGAAGTCATTTGGGTAGTGAATAATCATTCAATCCAGAGACAACATTAACTCAGGGTCAATTAAATAAGTATTAAGTACATCAAATGCCAAGGACTGCCAGGAGAGACAAAGTGGAGTAAAACCCACTTTACTTTCAAGGAATTGGCAAGGTAGGGCAATGTGGCACATTACACCCAAGAATAAATTGTACTGGCAAGCACAAAATTGTTCAATGAATGAGATAGACCGTCAATATTATAGGAGCCTCAGAGGAAGGAAGATTCCTTCAGCAAACAGAAAGATTGGACTGGGCTTTGAAGAGTAGTTTCCCTGGTGGCTCAGAAGGTAGAGTCTGCCTGCACTACAGGAGACCTGGATTCAATCCATGAGTTGGGAAGATCACCTGGAGGAGGAAATGGCAACCCACTCTAGTATTCTTGCCTGGAAAATCCTGTGGATGGAGGAGCCTTGTGGGCTACAGTCCATGGGGTTGCAAAGAGTCAGATAACGACTGAGCAACTAACCCTTGTGTCTTGTATAAAGGGTAGGCAGCAATTTGATTGACAGAACGGGAGCAGTATTACCAGCAGAGGACATTTCAGTGGATGAGTGAATAACTTCAGGAAACCTCGACACGGACTTCCCAGGTGGCATCGGGCCGGGGGGGTCGGAGTGGAATCCACCCACCAAGCAAGAGATTCCGGTTTGATCCCTGGAGAAGGAAATGACAACCCATTCCAGTATTCTTCCCATGAACAGAGGTGCCTGACAGGCTACAGTCACTGGAGTCTTTTTTGAAACTCCAGGCTCCATAGAATAAATCACTATGCAGGCAAAGGAATCACCAGGAGTTGTAGAGAAGTAGTGAAGAATTTGGAGCAGAAAGCAAACTAGGATATCTTAGGGCAAAGGGAAAAAAGAGATGTAGCAAAGAAACTGACCTGGATGCTAAAGGATTCTGAACATACAAACCGCATATGAAAGTTTATGTGTGACTGCATCAATTCACACATAACAAGGAGAAGGAATTTTAACCCACTGGGCTAGGGAGAAAACTAACATTTCTTGAGTACCTACTATGCATATGCAAATGAAGGTTCTTGACAAGAGTTTTTATCCTCTCAACATCTCAGTAAGGACTGTATTGCAATATTGTGTGAACCCAGAATGTTGCACAGAGTTTGATTCTTTGATTCACTAATTCTTATTTACCAATCAAGACTCAGTGTAAACATAGTTCCTCTAAGAAGGAACTATGTAGCTTCTTATGGATCTCTGCTAGTCCGTACAGACATCTACAATATTAGCTATAAATAGTTTTGTGTCGATTGACTTGCATTTTTGTCTCAGGCACCAAGCTGTGAGCATCTTGTATTTCTGAATCTGTGGCACCTAGCAGAGGGGCCGGCACAGAAAGCATTCCGTGAATGGGTGCTGATTGCTGGTAATGAATTCAGGATCTTAGTTCTTCCACTCTCTGGAGAAAGATCAAATCCCTTTGGATGGTTCCTTGATCACTAGTCCGCTTTAGTTAGTTTAAGGTGCCATGGTGAGATGTCTTGCTTTCTGAAGGTGAAGGGGCTCAATCACCTGCTGACTGTTCCTGTTGTGCCGGTAGCACTTAGGGTAAAACAGCTTAAATAATATTACTGAAGTCAACTGCCTTTCATCTGCAGATCAACGTGGCAACGTTTATCACCTTCTCAGCCAGGAGAAGCTTTTATCGGGCTCAGCTAACAGCTCGTATTAGTCTCTTGCAAGGACTTGCCACATTGCCACAACTGAGATGCTGCAGTCAGCCCCAGAAGTAATCCAAAAATGTGGAAACTTTTCTGATGATTGTCAGAATAAATAGCTTATCCAGCCCCGTTCTAGATAAATTCAATAAATTTTCTGTTTGGCAGTGGTGAGGAGGGTCATCAGCAAAGTAGGCTGACCCTTCTGTGGGAAGAATGACTTTGAATATTTTGCTAATATTGGAAGAATTCTTTTTGTAAGCATCAAAACAGAATTTCTTTACTAGGGATGAAGTGTCTGGACTTCCTCAGCATTATTCTCTGCCCAGACCTGAAAAGGGGGGCATTGACCTCCCAAGTGGCAAAAGATGCCGGTACATTTAGAATTGTCTGATCAAAGACCTAATGAATGAGTTCCCTGATGTTTACATCATCATAACGTAAAAGTCTTCATTTCCTACTCAGCAGATACCTGCCTTTCAGCTGTGAGTAGAGCCTGAAAAGGGCTGTCCTTTGAGAATGAGTGATTTATTCCATGTGAATGTAGACTACAAATCCTTTGCCTTTTTGTCTTGTTTTGTCTTAAACCTGGTTGCAGTAACTGCTCCAAAGGAATTCTTATGATTAAAATCATTTATATTTTTGTTAAACTGAGAATGCTGCCTCTGTGGATGCCAGATGTCAGAAGGCTTATTTTTATAGGGTTGTGTCCAAACACAGACCTCTCTCGTCTGGACCCCGTGAAGGCGCCACGACTTCACAGCTGGGATTCTTCTATGGGAGGTGTCAAAGGACTTGGCACAACCAGGTGGACATCTTGTGGCACAGACCGAAGGACACTTTCTTTAACCTGCGTCATGGTTGGAGTAGTCGTCCTGGCTCAGAAGGAGACTGACTGCCTTGGGCAAACCTTTCCAGCCCTCAGCTCGCTTCTCCTTCTTGTAAGTGGGAATGATGCTGCCTCGCTCAGCCCTTGCTGGCACACCCAGGACAGACGGCTTTTGAGAGACACATATTAATGTATAGATTTAGCATTACTAATTGTGAAATGCTAAATCTATATTGATGAATCATAAAGGATGTCATTAAAATGTGTTCCCCCATAACCTGTATACATTTTAAAAAGTTTATTTTCACATGGCATCCTTTTTCTTAATTGGGGTTTAGCTGCTTTACAATTTTGTGTTAGTTTCTGCTGTACAATGAAGTGAATCAGCCACACGTATACATATCTCCCTTCCTTCTTGGCCCTCCCTCCCACCCCACTGTCCATCCCACCCTTCTTAGTCACCACAGAGCACCGAGCTGAGCTCCCTGCACTACACCGCAGCTTCCCTCAGCATTCCCTGTCTGTTTTATACATGGTAGTACACATGCGTCAATCCCAATCTCCCAGTTCATCCCACCTGTCCGCCTGTTCTCATGTCCACCTGTCTGTTCTCCATGTCTGTGTCTCTATTCCTGCCCTGCAAATAGGTTCATCTGTACCATAACTTTGTTTTGTTTTGTTCTGTATTTTGAGAAGGCAGTTGGCTCTAGTTTTCATACAAAGAAAGAGAGACAAAGCTTTATTGGGCATTAAAGAGTATGGTAGGTTCACACTGTGATGCAAAGTATTAGTGAATCTTGGGAGAAGAGAAATGACATATACTGTTCATTTACTGTTATGTCTGCCCACTTTACTGATTCTTCAAATTCCTCCTATATACTCCATGGGAACTTAAAGGCAGGCACTTTTACCTTCATTTATATATGAGGCTAAGAGGAGCTAAGGAATTTATCCAAGGTCAACAGCTATTAAACAGCAACACCAGGATTGGAATTCAGAGCTAGTATAACTCCAGAGCTTCTTTGGCAAGATATAAGACTTCTGTGTGCTCCAGACTTACTTGGGTTTGTGGCGCTTTTAAAGAAACTACCCATCAGGGAGATACAATGACCTCAACTAATCTTATTTACAGGAAATTGGCCACTAAGTCAGAGTAGTTTACAGTCCCAGAAAAGTAGTATTGTGAATATTCAAGAAATGATCACCAAAGCTACTTTAATTTTCAGAATTAAAAAATCATTCAGTTAACACTTGGGGAGGTTGGGGATTTGGGTTTGTGAGTAAGGAAAAGGGTGTGATGGACAGACAGGGCACAAAATATCCCAGAAGTTTCATCCCCTTTCTTCAAAGCTCTTACCACAAGGGCCAGATGACCTCAAAACGAGTTTGTCCTCAACTTCTCAGTAGAGCATTGTGTCTCCTTTTTAGCTTTCATATCTGACTTGAATCATCTTTGCAGAGTGCCCACAATGAGCCAGAGGCCCCATAATAATTGAATTCGTCAAGCACATTGTTCATTAATCTTGAAAGCAGCCCAAAGAAGCAAGGCAGCACTCCCATGGTCACGGTATCAGTACAAACATCTCCTTCCAGTTGTATTGCTACCTCCAAAGGGCAGGGACAAGCATCTCTTGCAGGAACTCCTAAGAGCACCTTCTAACTGATCTCTTTGTTTCACAGCACTTGTGCCCTTCGTTGTGCACAGGTCAGCCAGATAATTCAAATGCAAATCACTTTCTAACAGCACCCCCTGCAAAAACTTCCCACCCCTCTCAGTCTAAATTGCAAAGTCCTGGACAGAGCCTGTGAGGGTCTCTGTGGCCGAGCCCTGCTTGTCTCCCTAACTGTATCTCCTGCCTCTTCCCCCTTGCTCACCTTGCTCTGGAAGCGCTGACTTTCTTTCACCTCCTTAAACACACAGAACTCATTCCGCATTCCAGCTGTTAAACTTGCTGTTCCCTCTGCCTGGACTTCTGGCAGATCTCCGGATAGTAGGCTCCTTCACACCATTCATCTAGAACTTCTGCGACCACACCAGTTGAGTGGCCTCCTCGTCTCCTGACTCTAACCCCCACTATTTTCTTCACAAATAATTGGATTTTGTTTGTCTCATGTCATTATAGTAACAACACAAGAGAAAAAACTTTGTCTGGTTTTTTGTTATATTCCCAGAGCTTGCAGCATCATCTAATGTGCATTTAATACATCCTGGCTGAATGAATGAGTGGATGAAGGTAACCTTTGAACCCAAATTTTCCTGAACCCAAAGCTCAAGCTTTGACGATCAACATGCTGCAATTTTTCACTGAAAAATTGAATTCATCTTGAGAAGGATTCAGTCTAGGTGAGGCCTGGTGCAGAGCACACAGGATAATACCTGTTTCTTCTCTTCACGTTTATAACTTGGCTGTAATACCAGATATTTATAACTTAGCTATAATACCAGACTCATCTGCTCTTGAAATAACAGATACTATAAATAAATGCTAGGTGAAGGGAGTGGCACCAGAGGGAATCAAAAAGCTAAAGAGAGTGGTCAGTGAGGACCCAGGTGACCCTCAGAGGCTCCCTAGTGCTTAGGGACTCGATAGAAGGCTCGAATGGCAGATGCAGTTTAAGGATGGGGAAGGAAGGTTCTCAGGTTCTTGGATATGATGAAGTCAGGTGAGCTTGTCCACGAAGAGTCTCATAAATGACATGTGTTTTAGGGCTTTCCACATTGGACACATATATCACATTCTTTGTATTTGGGGTAAAAAAAACAACCCAGTCTCCCATTATATATAAGTACAGTCTCACGAGAAAAACAAGGCCAGCAAGGGAAGAAGAGAGGAGGAAACGGAGTGGGGTACCCTGTTTCTGACTTAGGGTGGTGGTTGGGGTGGGGGCAGGGGCAAGGGGAACCTGGACCTGGCGTATGGTGTCACATATGATTTCTTCTCTTACCCTTGAAGGTCTCCTCTATAAGATTCCCCTGGAATTCCAGCTTCCTCCACAGATAAATCACCAACGGGGACTCATGTGAGCAGGCCACCTCTTTGGGGCACACAGAGGGCAGAGCTGCTCTGTAGCATCATGTCTGTCCCGGAAGGAGCAGCACAGAGCTCAGGCCACTGGCAGACACACCACCCATCCAAGGGTTTCTCAGGGGGACACAGCTGCCCCTCAGAGGGGACTCTCTCCACCTCCAACCATGGCTCCCAACCCAGTGTTGATAAGGAGATGCCAGAGGACCAGGTCATCAACTGATGAAGATGACTTACGATGCTCAGAATTAACATCTGTTCATCCAGCCATCCATCCATTCCGTTCATTCATTCAACAAACAGGTACTCTACACCATGCCAATTGCAGGGGCTATTGTAAGGGTTAGACAGTTTCCTTGAGAAACTCATGGTTGATCCACAGAGAAAACTACATGGAGTTAGTGTCTGAACTCCACTCATGCTTTAAGCTCAGAGTTGAATGAAATCCTGGCTTGGCCACAAAAATCACACCAAACCAAAACAAAACACTTCATGAAGGGGAAAACTAAGCTTAACCATTTTTTTTTCCCCTCTCGGGCTCTTCCCAGAAAGGTGATAATGGAAGATTTGGTCCCAACAGGGCCACAGACAAGGAATTTGCATTTTAAAGTTTGACAGATATTTATAGGCCTTTTGATCTTCTTTCCATACTCTACGCACCCACCCCCAGTCTTGCCTGCCTCCTCCTTCCCCAGCTCCCATATTTCTATGTTGTACCAGGTACAGACTTGAGAAATGATGGCTCCGGGTCCAGAAGTTTCTAGAATATGTGTCTTGGGTGCTATCCTCACACTCATACAGCTCCTATTTATAATACCAACTCTATAGCAAATGCCTTTCTTTATTTCTGACTCCCACAAGCTCACGGCAATTTTCATTACTTACTTTTTAGTCATTGTTAAGTGAGGAGGAAAATGAAGCTCAAGGAGGTTAAGTAACCTTGCCCCAAATCACAGATAAGACATCATGGGGGCACAGTGAAAACTTAGGTCTGTGTATCTTCAAACCTGTGAACTTTTTACGAAGTCAGTCTGACTCTAGTCACCAAGCCTGGTTGTTGCAGGCTACTTAGCTGAGGTCCTTCTTAGAAAAAGATGATCCTGCATTCCAGTTTTCTTGCTGGTGTTATTCTGGAAATAGCCCAATAAACGTCACAATTTGATTTACTCGGGACCAACTTGCAGCTGTCTTCCTTTGCAACTCTTCTCAGGCTCTGAGCTTTTCCTTTTCTTCTACTCCTCTTTCACACAGGCCTCTGGAGGCCCGGCAGCTGCACGACTTGGTCTGGAATTGCCCTCTGTGGCCCCCATTGGATTTGCTGAACAGTCACTCTCTGCCCCCAAAGAAACCCTGTTGGAAATGAGCTCAGAATCTCAGGAAGCCTTATGCTTTCACAGCTGGAAGGGATCCTAGAAGCCATCGAGGAAACAGAGGTTCCAAGAATGACTCATGCAAATCTGGCATCAGATTTATGAGAATGCCTGCTGAGTGTTTGCTATGTTAAAAGTGAGAGATGAAAGAGACAAATCACACGGACACCTCCACATGCTGGGTGCTTTGTCATATTTAATCTCCACTACAATCCAGTGAGGTACAACTAATGATTATCCTTGTGTTTTAGATGAGCCCTGGTTCAGAAAAACAACTAACTGAAGGTTCCCCTGCAAGTAACTAGAGGACTCGGGATCTGAACCCATGCGATTTTAGAATGACACGGAGCTTTCCTTTCCACGGCAGGAGGTGCCGTTTGCTGAGGAGTACATTGTTCTGGCTGCCGTGACCGGCCTGTGAAACGTGCTGCTGTGCTTAATTCAGAGCAAAGAGTCAACAGGACAAAGAGATGAGTGCAGTCATTTCATAGATTTCATAAGAGGTCAAGTCTGATCGACGATCACCTGCCATTCACCAACCAACCACCTGGGTGGTCTTTTGACCAGTAAAGCCTCCCCCAGAAACAAGGACCACTCACCCACCCGCAGCCTCTCCCCAGACTTTCCGAGATTGTTACAGAGCAGAAGGTTCTGCAAGTTCCCTTCCTCCTTGGAAAAATCCATCCCCCCCACTCTCAGAGAGGAAGCCTTAGAAGTGCCAAATTGGGAGCCATAAGCAAGTCGTCGCTGGTGCTAAGTCTTCCCGTTGAGGTTGAGAGATCAGGTTCAAAGCTCAAGCCGCAGCTTCTCCACCTCCCTCCCCAAACCACCTCTGATCCAAAGAGGCGGCTCCTTCCCTTCCCCCCACTGCAGTCCTGTAAGCGCCGCTGGGTTGTGCTGAGTTAGGGGCCAGAGTGCTGCATCCTTGGATACCAGCTGTGCAGAGAGGCTCTTGGGAAAGTCCGTCTCCAGGAAGACTTGGCTACAGAAGCAAAGATCCCCACTCCTGAGCACCAGGGTAGACATGCCGTGGATTGGGTTGTTCCTAAGCAGGCTGTTTCCTGAAAGACGCCTGTCAACTGTACAGTTATGGGTATCCAGTATTCAGAACAACCTGGGTAGGAGAGGACACTGATCCAACAGGTTCAAATCTCACCCAGCAAGCCCTGGCCCAACCCCAACTGCTCTTCCGACACAGCTCACAACCCCTTTCTCCCAAAACATTTTTCTTGGCCACGTATCCATACTAACCTTCATTCTCTTCGGAAATGAAATATATCTACACATAACGATCAGGAGGATAGCCTGTCATCAGTGGCATTTAGTGGTGCTTCCAGGGACACCTTTGACCTCAGTACACAAGGAAACTCTTCTGCATCTTGATGTCACCCAATCTGGAGCAAAGACTTGACCCCCTCCTGGCACTGTTACGGATGGTCTTGACTTGGCATCTTTTTTGCTAGCTTGCAATGATGACATTTGCTAGCTTGCCAGTGATGACACTTTCTCGTTTTAGAAAGAACAATGAACATTGTTATCAGTCCATCCAGTAACTCTTAGCCCTTTTTCAGTTATGCGAAATCTTGAAAACTTTTTGAAAATTTTACCTACCAGTGAACTTTTGGCTCAGTGGTAAAGAATCTGTCTGCCAATGCAGGAGATGCGAGTTCAGTCCTTGGGTTGGGAAGATCCCCTGGAGGAGAAAATGGCAACCCACTCCAGTATTCTTGCCTGGGGAATCCCGTGGACAGAGGAGCCTGGCAGGCTACAGTCCATGGGGTCCCAAAGAGTTGGACATGACTGAGCGACTAAGCACAGCACAGCACAGCACAACTAAAGCAACGAAAAAAGTTTACATGGGAACATAGCAATTATCATAGTGTGTTGTATTTGACAGCTTTTGAAGCTCATTTCTGACCTCTGTCACACTGCTAACCTCTGTTCTAGGGAGTGAGCACCCTGGTCCAGAGACCTCCTCCAGTTCCTGTGTGTCTCCAGAGAATAGTGTAGTTTCTGGTACATAAAGGATACAAATGTGTGTTGCAAGTTGAATGATTTAACTGATCTAGAAGTGAGTATGTGAGAGCAATGCTGGCTCGGTAATACCTCTTGATGGAGGCCATTGCTCTTTTGGCCTAGGAGGAGTGACCTTGAGTGACACAGCTTGAAGGGCTGCACTCAGGTGGAGATGAGAGAGGGCAGGACAAGCCAGGCTGACAGCATTGACCAGGAAAACACCTTGGGATGGTATGGACTGTCAGAGGTACCAGTGAGTGCTCTGGAGAGTGTAAAATTCTAGACCAATTGTTCTCAAATTCAGCTTTCTTAGGACTTGCCTGAAGAGTCTGTTAGGCAAACATATTGTTGGACCCCACTGCCATAGATTCCAAGTCAGGTGGCCTTTGAATCATAAAGAAACAGCTACAGATCAGCAAGGAATGTAAGAACTGAAGGAGGAAAAAGAAGGACGTAACATTGTTTGGGGGCACAGATCCAGCCACCATATCACTGTCAGAATAATGAATCTCTCTGTCACTCTCTCTCTGTCTCTCTTACTCTCATTCTGCTGCTGCTAAGTCTCTTCAGTCATCTCCAACTCTTTGCAACCCTACGGGATTTTCCAGGCAAGAATACCAGAGTGGATTGCCATGCCCTCCTCCAGGAGATCTTCCCAACCCAGGGATCAAACCTGCATCTCTTATGTCTCCTGCATTGGCAGGCAGGTTCTTTAGCACAAGCGCCAGCTGGGAAGCCCTTATCTCACTTGACCTCCTTCTTTTAATCTACTGCAGCTATAAGAGCTTCTGAAAGTACATGACACGCTGTCCAGAGTGACCAAATGGGCAAATGGATTTGGAAACCCTAGGAGGACTCTAGCACCACAAAATGTTTCAGTCCTTCGACCAACCAAGGTCAAATATTCCCATCCTAGAACCAAGTGTGGGTGCCTTCCCCTGTAATCTTATTTCAAGACCCAGTTCTGATGTCACTTTTTTCAGGAAGCCCCTCTGGGTCGTCCAGCTAATATTTATTTCCATCTTCTCTGTCCTCAATGGCACATCTCTGGTGTCTTTATAACACTTCACAGCATGACTTCTTTCCTCACATGACATTTGTCCTCCAGCACTGTGCAATAATAATACCAGTCACTTGTATGATCTTTAATTTTCTAGTAGCCACATTTTGTTTAATGGAAATAAATAGATAAAATTATTTTAATAACAAGTTTGATTTAACTCAGTATGTCCACCATGTTATTTCAACATTGATAATATAAAAATCATCAACAATTTTTTAACCACATTGAGTATTTGAAATTTGCTGTGCAGTTTATACTTAGAGTTCATCTCAGCTTTGGTTACATTTTAAGTGCTATGTGTGGCCACACGTGGCAGGTGGAGGCCCTACTGGGGAGCACAGTCCTGGGTCTCTGAGGGCAAGGCTGTGACTCTTGCCTCTGGGTCTTCAGAAGCAGAGCCATTTCCTGAACCCAGGAGAGGATCATGGAGGGTGTTTTGAGTTAATATAAATGCAAATTCCTCCTGGAGAGTATCCTTTGGCCTTGTATTTGTTTTAAGATACAGCATCTCTGTGGCTGACAGTGGATAATGGGTACATCTGTTTCAGGAAAGGGGAAAGCAAGCCACAATAGGTTTCATTTAAGTAGTGAGGGGAACTTTCCCGGTTGCCCAGGGGTTAAGAATCCACCTTGCAATGTGCGGGGGGGGGGGGGGCGCTAGTTGAGGAACTAAGATCCCACATGCTGAGCAGCTTAGCTTGCACACCTCCAACTACTGACCTCTCGTGCTCTGGAGCCCACGCACCACGAGAGAGCCAACAACAAGAGAGCAACATGACAAAACGAAGATCTTGTGTGCAGCAATTAAGATCCAGTGCAACCAAATAGATAAATGCAATAAAAGAGGAGTGAGTACTAGAAGAAATACGGGGGCATGGAGCATTCATTAAAGGGAGCCGAAAAGGCAATGGAGTCCAGGTGGTAGATACCAGGGAAACTCCTCTGTCTTGCACTGTGGGATCCAGCCTAGCAGACAGCAGATGATGGTGGCTCTGAACTGTGAAGTTGGTCTCCTTCTGCAAGCTATCTCAAACAGCCTGAAGAACACTGCATGCCAGAGGATTTGATGGAGGTGTAATGTTATCAGTTGTCTTTAACAAAGAGGTGCAGCGAGAACGTGTTCTCAGTAAAGATCACTTCTGAAAACAGTTGAACTTGTTTGTACCTTGGCCACAGGCTTCCCAAGAAAGTTCACTGGCTTACCTCTTAATTTACCCAAAGTTGGTTCGGTGAAGAGAACGGGCTACCACTTTTGTCAAAAAAGAACTGCCTCCAAGGCAGTGCCCATGGATATATGATCACAGCTTTCCAGGAAATAGAGATCTCCTGAGGAAATCAGAGTTCAAGCCTCTTTCCCTAGGTCCTCTGAGGTCAAAAAATCGATGTACAGAGAGGTACAGAGACTGGAGTCTGGACACCTCCCTGCAAGTTGGTTCTCATTAGCAGGGTAGTAAAGTTACAAGAAGGCGTCTGAGGAGGACCAGACCCTTGGCTGAATCATATTGTTCCTAGATGAGGCTCAGGTTATAGCAGCAAGAGCCCAGACTTAGTGGAGGAACACCCCATTTTCCAAATGCCAGCCTGCCCATTTATTCTGAACCTCTGTTATATTAGAACTCTTCATTTGTACACTTGGTTTTTGCTCCCTTGGTGGCTCAGAGGTTAAAGTGTCTGCCTGCAATGCGGGAGACCGGAGTTCACCCCTGAGTCGGGAAGATCTCCTGGAGAAGGAAATGGCAATCCACTCCAGTATTCTTGCCTGAGAATCCCATGGATGGAGAACCTGCTAGGCTACAGTCCATGGGGTGGCAAAGAGTCGGACGTGACTGAGTGACTTCACTTTCTATTCTCTCTTTGAATGGACTTTTTGGTGTTTTACGCAAAGCACTGTAACACATGGTTAAGACCTTGGATCACTAGCATGTGACCTCCTGCAGGTTATTTTACCTCTTGCGGCCACAGGTTTTTCACTGTGTTATGAGTACTAACACTCCTTACCCCCTTAGTGTATTGATTAAACTGGGAGATAAAGTACTAGTCAAAATGCATGGAAAGTGCTCCATAAAAGTTTCAAGCCAACATAAGACAGGATAGTTTAAAGTAGAAAAATGAGCTTTAAAGAGAAGAGAAATATTTATTTCAAGCAAGTGGGCACTGAATACATATCATCACACAATGCGTGATGGGCAGTTGGGAGAAATTAGAAGACAGGAAGACTATCCTCTTAGTCCTCAGCTTACATTCCAGTTGAGTGGACTGTACCATAGGAGGAAAGCCTTGTGTTAGCCTGTGTAGCACCCACTAGAAACACAATACAAGTGACCAGCCCCGTGGGGTTGAGGGCCAGTCAGAGTAGACTGGGAAAAAAAAAACAAAAAGCAATTAGGATCTAGAAAGGCAAAGAGATGACACCACTCCTTCCAGGCAGGAAATTGTACATCAGTCAATGGGGTGAGCAGTCTGTCTTCTAAGGAGAGTAAGAAGGGAAAATTCAGACTGAAGGAAGGAAAGTGGTGAGGAGGCAACAGGAAGCCTTGGTGACAAGTAAGCTGGTTAGTAAGAATATCAAAAGAGAAAACAGACCAAGAGCTCCTCATTAGGGATAGTCCCCAAAGCAACAGAGAAAGTTGCTTGGATCCGTAAGATGGCAACAGCTTGCACTGAGGGGAAGGGATGGGAGGGGAGGGGAAGTGGAGAGTGAGAAATTCATCTCCAACCCCACGGTCTGTTCCTCGGCCCAGCCTGCCCAGGGCTCCCCAGGTCTGCCAGCAACACTCTTCTGCAGGTGGTGGCTTGCGACCCCATGAAGTATAGCCCTTCAGGCTCCTCTGTCCATGACATTTTCCAGGCCAGAAAACTAGAGTGAGCTACCATTTCCTTCTCCAGGAGATCTTCCCGACCCAGGGATCAAACTTGGGTCTCCTGCATTGCAGGCAAATTCTACCTGAGCCAATCACAAAGGCTGATGACTGAACAGTTCATGTGACTTCAAAGACTGCTTTCCCATCTCAGGAATGTCCGGGAAAGCCTACTTTGAGACACTTACCTTCTCTCTGCCTGGCTTTCTCAGTAGTACTTGCCAAACCTGGTCTTCCTACAGGGAGTAATTAGATTACATCGCTAGGATGCCTTGAGCTGCGAGAAGGGAGAACACTGTGCACAGACATACAGGCACAATTATTTCGCAGGATTCCATTTCCTCTGTTTTCTTTGACTCCATCTCCTGGTAACAGCTGTCTGGCTCCCCAAAGCCAGCAACAGCTGCAATAATGAGCCCAGCGTTTGAGCCTGCAGATGACACAGGCTCAGCTCCAGGCGTGCAGCTGTTTTTTAAAGCCTGATGTCTCAGCCCTCCCCCAGGTCCAGACAACAAAGAGAGCCTTTCGTTAACCCTCCACATTTCAAGTTTTCATATGGCAGGGGGAGAGGGGGAGGCCCGGTGGCGCTTCCTTCTCCCTTTCACTAGCGCTACAGTTTCTTAATTCTGCTACTTATTGGCCATCTTGCCGAAGGCAAGCACAAAAAGCCTCTCTGAACTTTAGCTTCCTTGGCTCTCTGTTGGTGATAACATTACTCACCTCGTGAGGCTGTTTGTGAAACTCCAAAGATATAACAGATATGGACGTCTTTTCCATGTTTTAAGGCAAAATATAGGCATTACCGAAATCCTTGTTTCTGATTTTAGCAAGTGGAAAAATTATTAAACAATACAGGTCAGTACAAAACATTTCTGAATTAGGCTGTCCCTATAAATCGTCCCTGAGGAATGAAGGGAGCAGAGAAGTTTTCTGGAGAAGACACTTGGCCCCAGCTTAGAGGGACTGGGAGAATCTGAGAGGTCAAAGGAGAAAGAGAGTCACGTGAGGAATACAGCCCAGGCAGAGAAGAGGAGAAAATGTGGTCTAGGGACTGTGCTGGGCCCTCCTGGAGTGGGGCAGAGAATGTGCCTGAGAACCAGGGGGATGGAAAGTTGAAAGGGTCAAGATGGGCCAGAACATGAACGGCCTTAAATGACAGGCAGCAAAGTTATCAGGAAAGATTTTCATAGCATGAAAACATCAAGTCCTGGAGGTCACCCAGGCCTCCTCCTTGCCTCCAAGGGTTTCTCTCTGTTTAACAATCTAGACAAAAGGCCTGAGCTGGACAAGCTCTTGGTTTCCTTGGCGCCAGGCTCAATAGCTCCTGGAGCCCTGGAGGTCTTCTCTCTTGAAACGTCAGTGATTCCCAGCTTCCCTGCTTATTAAATAAAAAGAGATCACTTGGCTCCAACCTAGACTTATCAAATCAGAAGCTTCAGGTGAGGAGCCTGGGAATCTTCCTTTTAAAAATAATTCTTCTCTCCCCAGGTTACTCTTGTCATCATGGAACTGTGGGAGGTGTGGATGGGAATCATGTGCCCTGAGTGCTAAGCACAGAGCCCAGCAAGAACTCAGCAATCTGCCCTCCCTTCCCCCCTTCCTACTTTCTGATCTTTTTTTTTTTCCTTTATTTTTAAATAAGTGAACTACCTGGATGCTCTGATTCAACTTGAGGACAACTATGATCCCCAAGTCTTCATCCTCTATATAAGGACCTACTCAGCCCAGCCTTGCCTAGCCAATGCTGTGAAAATCCTGATTTTTAAATTGACAACTTTTTAGTATATGTGTGACTGAAGTAAGCACTAAATTAATAGCTTTTTAAAATTTAGGAAATACTGACCACTATAAAAGATAGTTACTTTATAATAGCAGCTACTAATAATTGAATGCTGATTGCATTTGAGGCCAGGCATAATGAAATTTCTCTACATGTATTAATCTTCACTGTGATCCTTTGAAGTTATTTGCTGTTATTATTTTCATATGAGAAATAGAGAAACAGAGACACAGAGAGATTGTTACCTGGTTAGGATCACAGAGTTACCAAAGCAGATAAGTCAAAGTTTTGACCTAGTAAGCTGGGCTACAGAGTCTACACTTCTAACTGTGACACTAGACCACCCCTCAAGAAGAAAGGAAGATGAATGAAGAAAATTTACCTTCAATTCCTATAATAACCACTCAAACACTTAGTCATTTTTCTATGAAAAAAATTTAATTGTATTGAAGTACTAATTTCATATATCTTGCCTTAAAAAATAATTTAATATTAAATTATATTTCCTATATTATTTGTTTTCCATAAATATGGTGTTAATTCACTATACAGTATGCCATCATAAGGAGAGGACATAATTTATGTAATCGCTGCTTTGTTGTTAGACATTGAGGTTGTTTTTAATTTTTTATTCTCATAATACCACGAAGAAGGACTTCCCTGGAAATCCAGTGATTAAGACTTTGCGTTTCAATGCAGGGGGTAAGAGTTCAATCCCTGTTTGGGGAGCTAGGTCCCCACATGCCTCATGGCCAAAAAATCAAAGTGTAAAACAGCAGTAATATTGTAACAAATTTGATAGACTTTAAAAATAGTCCACATCAAAAAAAAAAATCTTAAAAAAATACTATGATGAATGTTCTTGCTCATAAACATTTGACTGCATTTGACTGCAGGTTTGCTTAGTTCTATAGAATGAGATTCATGTGCCAAAGAGACTTTTAAATCTTCAATGCATTCTAGAGACTTTAAAATATTTTAAAATTCTAGCCAGGTTACCCTCCCACAAGCAATGTGTAGAAGAGACCATTTCCTCACCCTCTTGCCAACTTTGCCCATTTGGGAGGTGAAAAATGGCCTCGCTTGTCACTACATTTGCATGCCTTTGATTACTATCGAGGTGAACATTTTCTTCTACTTTTGTTAGCTGCTGGTACTTCTCCTTTTGAGAACTGTTTATTCATGCCCTTGTTCATCTCCCCAGTGGCAAGCTTGTGTTTTTCTTATCTATATGTGATGTGCATAGCAATACCCTTTGACCCATATTTATGGGAAATACTTTCCAAAATTTGTTCTTTGCCTCATATCTGCCTTTTAGGTACCAATTAGCTCGGGAATATAGAAGTCTGAATTAAAAATGGTCCAAAGGCGGGGCCAGGCTTCCTGGAAATGAGCAGGCTCATTCGATAGATGTCCTGCTAAAACACAGGGAGTATTCATTTCACCCTAGAGGTTTCAGCATCTTAGTTATGGGTACCAGCAATGACTGAAGAAGAAAGTTTGCACTTTTCTGCTATTCAGGCTGATAAAAACAGAAGGACATCCTTAGAGAACAGCCTCAGTGCAAATTGCTTTCAACTTTTTTGACATGGGTATTAAAATACCAGTGGTAATAAAGAATCCAACTTAAAAGGGAGAGTAGGTGTAAATGTAACACATGAGATTTTTTTTTCTTTCTTTCTTTTTTTTTGAATCTTGCTAGACAGTTGCTGAAGAATCAGTGGAGGGGTGCTCAAAGACAAGACGCTTCCCCTACCTTCTGGGGAAAACCTCAGGTTAGTTGTGGGTGACATGAGATTTTGAACCAAGAGGAACTGCTAATATTCCCTTGCAGTAGGAAAAATTGACACATTCTGCGCTGTTGCTCTCAAGGGAGAATTAGCTTCACTTCCTCTATTTATGACCCTCTTCCCCTGCTCTGATGCTCCTCCGCCCAACACATCGCATTCCCCTCTCTGCCACCTTCCTGTCTTCCACCGAACTGCCCATTTTGTGCATATGTGGTGGCTGGGTTTTTTTTTTTTTTTCTCCAAATGAACACATTTAGTCATATGTTCAAAAGAGAAAGTGGCTTATAGTCAGAAACTGTAGGGACCCCATAGGGACATGGCTATTTGGGAATGGATTCTTTTTAGAGAGGGCTTCCCAGGTGGTGCTAGTGGTACAGAACCTGTCTACTAATGCAGGAGACATTAGAGATGCTGGTTCGATCCCTGAGTGGGAAAGATCCCCTGGAGGGGGGTACAGCAACCCACTACAGTATTCTTGCCTCAAGAATTAGAAAAAGCCACACTGCCTTGGCCTCCATCTACATTCATTCGGCAAAGAAAATTCACCCAACACATGGCTGTGGAATGGGTTAATGAATGAAGACCTTGAGCTCAGGTCGTCCAAGCCCTTGAGGAAAGAGAAGTCGTAGAGATATTTGGGAGTGAGGATACTACTCTTTCCCATGATGTCACTTAGCCAAGGGGATGGAGATAAATGTAAATTCAGGTCAGGAAATCCTCTTCAGGAACTTCTTGAGAAGTCTGCAAAGGTTTTGTCTTTCTGTCCTAAAGCATTTCTACAGTTGAGCATATTTATCTTCTGTCTCTCATCTCTTTTATAAAGTAAACCAAATGGTTTCATTCTTCTTCTTTTTTTTTCCAGCTATTTTGTCCTAGTTTAAATATTCAACTGGTGAAAAGCATTTATGTGCACATGACACAGTGCTTTGCCATTTACTTTTAAGAAGATGAAAACCAAAGTTTAAAGTTTTACCCTTTGGCTTTTCGATAAGACTCAAACTTAAATCAGGAGAAGCAAAACCTTTTACTACTTATTTCCCTAGTTTGTAGACAGAGTGATGGGAGTGACGTGGAAGCCATGCTGGGAAGAACAACTCCTGGCTTCGCTGGAACCCTCATGGGCTTCACAGGAGGTTGTGTCAGTGACCAACTAGGAAATTGCTACTTTTATTTCTCTTTACCAGCTCAAGGACATAGAAAGATGCCTTGCAATGGCAGGTGGATTCTTTACCTCTGAGCCACCAGGGAAACCCAAAGCATCTAGTTCCCTGGGCCGATCTCTGGAGCCTTGTATGTACTGCTTACATGATTGAATGGCACCAGTCAACTGCTTTCTCCTATTTACTGAGTTGAAGTTCAAGACTGAGTTCTGGCTTCAAGAGCACTATAAAGACCATCACACTGATGCCTCTAAATCCTTCTCAGCTGATTTGGCCAGTGGTTAAAAGTCTAGACCTGAGGTAGCCTGCCTAGGTCTGAATCTTAGGGCTACCAGTCATTAGGTGTGGAGTCTTGGGCAAATTGCTTAACCTCTCTGTACTTCTGTTTCTTTTAAAAAACTATTTAATTGAAATATAGTTGATTTACAATGTTTATGTAAATTTACAATGCCTTAATTTCTTCTGTACAGCAAAGAGATTCAGTTATACCTAAACATATATATATATATATATATATGTATACTCTTTTTCATATTCTTTTTCATCATGGTTTATCACAAGATATTGAATATAGTTTCTTGGTATAGAGTAGGATCTTGTTGATTACCCATTCTACATAAATAGTTTGCCTCTCCTAATCCCAAACTCCTAATCCTTCCTTCCCCCACCCATCTTCTCCTTGACAACCATGAATCTGTTCTTTATATCTGTGAATCTATTTCTGTTTTGTAGGTATGCATTTGTGTCATATTTTAGATTCCACAGGTAAGTGATACATATGGTATTTGTTTTTTTCTTTCTGACTTACTTTGCTTAGTATGATAATCTCCAGGTCCATCCATGTTGCTGTGAATTGTGTCTCTATTTCTAATATTAGTAAAACAGGATTGGTGATGATCATAGCACATACTTCACAGGGCTGTTTCAAGGATTAAAGTGAGTTAACCTCTGTTAAGAATCTAGAATAAAACCTGGTGCAACCTTGGCCTCCAGGCATGTTCCACTCAAACACATCCTCTGCAAGCAGCTGGAGTAATAGCTCTGGGGTTCTGCTGGCCAAATCCAGCCTCTGCTTAAATCTCATCATGATGACTAGAAGCTTCCATCATCTACAAGATAAACTCCAAGTGCCTTATCACTACAGACAAGGTCCTCCTCTCCAGCTTCGGCCTCCGGTTGACGCCCTGGGAACATGGAATGACTGGTAGTTTCTTGCACAATTTGTGCTATATCTAACCTCCAAGCAACGACTAGAATGCTCTCCTCCAAACTTTCACCTTGTTAAAAATCAATAAAAAAAGCTCTGCTTTTAAAGGAGCATCATTTTAAGAACCCACAAGAACGTTACTTTAAAATATCATGTCATACAGAAAACCCTCCAGATTCTTTATTTTAGCCCTCATCTGTGTGCAACTATTTCTAAGACTTGACCCAGGTTTCGTCTGCTCTGATGGCTCTCCTATTGACAGTAATGTCACATTCTAACCATCCATCTAAAATCCTACATGTGCTAAGACTGCAATGCGGACACATTACAGAGTGTCCCAGGGCTGCTTCATACAGGTGTGCAGTGGTACCCTACGGCTCAATTTATCATAGAGATTAAAAAAATTTAATCTGTTTTTTAAAAAATTAATTTCATTACTATAATTGGAGGCTAATTACTTTACAATATTGTGGTGGTTTTTGCCATACATTGACATGAATCGGCCACAGGTGTACTTGTGTCCCCCTGTCCTGAAATCCCTCCCACCTCCCTCCCTATTCCATCCCTCTGGGTTGTTCTAGTGCATCAGCTTTGAATGCCCTATTTCATGAATCAAACTTGGACTGGTCATCTATTTCACAAATGGGAATATACGTTTCAATGCTATTCTCTCAAAGCATCCCACCCTCGCCTTCTCCCACAGAATCCAAAAGTCTGTTCTTTATATCTATGTCTCTTTTGTTGTCTTGCATATAGGGTCATCATTACCATCTTTCTAAATTCCATATATATGCATTAATATACTGTATTGGTGTTTTTCTTTCTGATTTACTTCACTTTGCATAATAGGCTCCAGTTTCATCCACCTCATTAGAACTGATTCAAATGCATTCTTTTTAATAGCTGAGTGATATTGCATTGTGTTTATGTACCACAGCTTTCTTATCTATTTGTCTGCCAATGGATATCTAGGTTGCTTCCATGTCCTGGCTATTGTAAACAGTGCTGTGATGAACATCGGGGTACACTTGTCTCTTTCAATTCTGGTTTCCTCGGTGTTACACATGGTTTTATGAGTATTTTTACTTCTCTGTCTCCACCCTCAATGCTCTCAGCAACACAAAGACAAAAGCTTTTTAACTTCACTTTATGTCCTCAGCACCCAGCACAGTACTTGGCCTGTAGTATGCATCAAACAAAAACCCATAGGCTAATCTGTGATCCTGTCTTAGCTCCTATTCCATGCTCAGACCTACAAAGGAATCGAAACATAATTGGGGTAGTAAGTCAGACATGTGACTAGATAACCAGAACATCAGGCAGTTAAGTATTAGCAGCAAATAATTGGGGCCAAAGCTTTGTACTGTCTGTCCATCAGAGAAGGGACACATTCTAAGAACTGAGACAGACAGGAGAAGCTTCTGGGCAGGAAAGGGACTCAAGCCAAGACTTGCATCTTGTAGATGTTCCCAGGGATTGCATTGCACAGATGACTGCTTCTGGGAGGCACTGTGTGTAGAGGAAGGAGTGTGGGACTTGGCATTCATGTACTCAGGTTGCATCCTACCTTTTCTATCCTCCATTTTTGCTGAATCCCTTTCTGAACATTAGCTTCCCAGGTGGCGCTAGTGGTTAAAGAACCCACCTGCCATTGCTCAAGACATAAGAAACACAGGTTCCAACTTTGGGTCAGGAAAATCCCCCGGAGGAGGAAATGGCTACCCACTTCAGTATTCTTGTCTGGAGAATCCCATGGACAGAGGATCCTGGCAGGCTACGGTCCATAGGGTTGCAAAGAGACTTATCACGCTTTCTGAACACAGGTTTCCTCATCTTTAGAGTGTGGTTTATAACCTCTACCCTACAGAATTGCTCTAAAAATTAAGATGAACCAGTGGATCTTGAAACAAAAATAAAATAGATGAATCTGATTCTCTTCACACGGCAGGAATTCAAGAGTAACTCTGATGTTAATTAGACTCCAGCTTAGACTTTCTGGTTACTGATAAGATTCTTACCTGTCAAAGGGTTTTCTGCAGCATCCTAAGGGGTTGCATAGCTTGGAAGAAAAGCTATGACCAACATAGACAGCATATTAAAAAGCAGAGACATTATTTTGCCAACAAAAGTCCGTCTAGTGAAAGCTATGGTTTTTCCAGTAGTTGTGTATGGATGTGAGAATTGAACCATAAAGAAAGCTGAGTGCTGAAGAATTGATGCTCTTGAACTGTGGTGTTGGAGAAGACTTTGAGAGTTCATTGGACTGCAAGGCGATCCAATCAGTCCATCCTAAAGGTAATCAGTCCTGAATATTCATTGGAAGGACTGATGCTGAAGCTGAAACTCCAATACTTTGGCCACCTGATGCAAAGAACTGACTCTCTGGAAAAGACCCTGATGCTGGGAAAGATTGAAGGCAGGAGAAAAAAGGGATGACAGAGGGTGAGATGGTTGGATGACATGAGTTTGAGCAGGCTCCAGGAGTTGGTGAAGGATGGGGAAGCCTGGCATGCTACAGTTCATGGGGTCGAAAAGAGTCAGATATGACTGAGCAACTGAACAGATACTGATACTGAAGGGACTGCAATCCATCCAACCTGCCTTGAGCAAATGGCCCACACAGACTGCCCCATGTGTATAGAGATCCAGGACACCCCTCAAAGGTCTGGTGACAGCACAGTTTCTCAGGAGACAGGTTTTAAATCACCATCATACATGCTCACTTATATGCTCTTAGGGAGCATGAGCTTCTCTGGTGGCTCAGTGGTAAAGAATCCACCTGTCATGCAGGAGAGGTAAGATTGATTCCTGGGTCAGAAAGATCCCCTGCAGAAGGAAGTGGCACCCTACTCCAGTATTCTTGCCTGGAAAATCCCGTGGATAGAGGAGCCTGGTGAGCTACAGTCCATGGGTCCCAAAAGAGTCAGACATGACTTAGAGACTAAACAACAATGGAACATGGCAACACTGATTTTATTGTTAAAGTAGTTATTTTTGTTAATTTTGGAAATATCATATCTCTATAGCGCTTTTATGCTTTCCAAAGGCAAGCTTCAGTTTTCAGTCTTCTTAACTTTCTAGCAACATGGTATATATGCTGTGCTGTGCTAAGTTGCTTCAGTCGTGTCCAACTCTTTGCTAACCTATGGACCATAACCTTCCAGGCTCCTCTGTCTATAGGATTCTCCAGCCCATAATACTGGAGTGGGTTGTTGTGCCTTCCTCCAGGGGATCTTCTCAACCCAGGATCTTCCCAACCCACATATCTTATGTTTTCCTGCTTTGGCTGGTGGAACTATTGCCACCTGGGAAGCCCTCAAAAAGATATATCAGTTCAGTTCAGTCGCTCAGTCGTGTCTGACTCTTTGCGACCCCATGAATCGCAGCATGCCAGGCCTCCCTGTCCATCACCAACTCCTGGAGTTTACTCAAACCCATGTCCTTTGAGTCGGTGATGCCATCCAGCCATCTCTTCCTGTCGTCCCCTTCTCCTCCTGCCCCCAATCACTCCCAGCATCAGGGTCTTTTCCAATGAGTCAACTCTTCACATTAGGTGGCCAAAGTACTGGAGTTTCAGCTTCAGCATCAGTCCTTCCAATGAACACCCACGATTGATCTCCTTTAGGATGGACTGGTTGGATCTCTTTGCGGTCCAGGGACTCTCAAGATTCTTCTCCAACACCACAGCTCAAAAGCATCAATTCTTCGGTGCTCAGCTTTCTTTATAGTCCAACTCTCACATCCATACATGACCACAGGAAAAGCCATAGCCTTGACCAGATGGACCTTTGTTGGCAAAGTAATGTCTCTGCTTTTAAATATGCTATCTAGGTTGGTCATAACTTTTCTTCCAAGGAGCAAGCGTCTTTTAATTTCATGGCTGCAGTCATCATCTGCGGGGATTTTGGAGCCCAAGAAAATAAAGTCTGCCACTGTTTCCACTGTTTATCCATCTATTTGCCATGAAGTGATGGGACCGGATACCATGATCTTAGTTTTCTGAATGTTGAGCTTTAAGCCAACTTTTTCACTCTCCTCTTTCACTTTCATTAAGAGGCTTTTTAGTTCCTCTTCACTCTCTGCCATAAGGGTGGTGTCATCTGCATATCTGAGATTATTGATATTTCTCCCGGCAATCTTGATTCCAACTTGTGCTTCCCCCAGCCCAGTGTTTCTCATGATGTACTCTGCATATAAGTTAAATAAGCAGGGTGACAATATACAGCCTTGACGTACTCCTTTTCCTATTCGGAACCAGTCTGTTGTTCCATGTCCAGTTCTAACTGTTGCTTCCTGACCTGCATACAGGTTTCTCGAGAGGCAGGTTAGGTGGTCTGGTATTCCCATCTCTTTCAGAATTTTCCACAGTTTATTGTGATCCACAGTATAGGATGGTCTAAATTTTCACATGGGAAAGGCAAGTTCCATAAATGAATGAGTCACTCAACGTTGCACAGTTAAGAGAGTCAGAACGAGAACTAGGACTCAGGCGTCCTGGGTCACGGTCCAAACTGCTGTACTGTTTAAAGTTCTCTTTGGCAGTGGTGGCACCAAGGATGGGGTGGTGGTGGTCGTGGGCCACACCAGCAAGGAGTAGTCATTTTATTATTGTCATTGTTTGCAACCGACACTATATAGCAATAGTAAAACACAGATCAACTGTTTCTAAATTATCTCATCTCTGTTTCTAAATTATCTGTAGGTAATGCATACCTTTATTGTCTGCACTAGAGGCAGATAACTCCCAACTACTCACACTGGGTAACCACTGTTCTTTGGTAAAGCATGCGCGTGCTCAGTTGTCAAGCCATGTCTCTGCAAGCCTGGACTGTAGCCCGCCAGGCTCCTCTGTCCATGGGATTCTCCCAGCAAGATACTGGAGTGGGTTGCTATTTCCTTCTCCAGGTGATCTTCCCAACCCAGGGATGGGACCTGTGTCTCCTGCATTGCAGGAGGATTCTTTACCCACTGAGCCACCCTGGGAAGCCCTCTTTGATAAAGAGCTCTGTCTAAGTTGGTTTCACTGAAAATATCTATCTGGTTGCATTTGAAAGGAGGGAATTTTTATTTCTAAGCAGAGGTGACTTAAGGTCAGAGAAAATGGAAGACATGCATTTGGGACTACATGTATTGTGGCTCTAACTTCTTTTGACTCAGGGAATCAGGAAGTGACTGAGCACAGTTTGTCAGTAAACTTACACCATACCATGTGTAGACCTGATGAAAAAGTAGACCTCTCTCTATGAGGTTAGTATTAGTATTTCAATTGTACAGACAAAAGCTGAAGCTAAGACAGATGCATTAACATGTCCAAGGTCATAATGACACAGGAGCCAGTGTAAGATTTGTCCAGTTCTAAATGGCTGCATTATTATACTACTACCACGTTCCATCTGTCCACCAGTGTCTGAACAGCAAACAACAATTTAGTACTGAAAAGGCTAATATAGCAAGAGACACGTCACAAGAACCACCATTTGCAGGGGCTATACCCAGCACAGAGGTGACTGGAAGAGGTCAGAAGTGCAGCTGACATAGGTCCAAGCTCTGCAATTTTCTAACTTGCATAGAGGTGCCTTACGGGCTAGCAGTGACGTGGGACCACTGGTGGATTCAGACTCAAGCATTGAAGAAGCCTATCTCCTCTTGTTTCCAGTGGATTCTCCGAGCACTGTTTGTCAATTTCCTGGAAGTGGCTCTACCTGGCCCTTAGGTGCAGAGTTTATAATCACCTCTGGCTAGTGCGAAGTGCCCAGTTGCCCATGCGTCTGTCCTGACTGTTATTGGGGTCATGACTGTCATCCCCTCAACTGTTTGTCTTTCTGAAAACTGGACACCAGACCACTCATTAATCTGTGTAGCAAAATCCTGGGTTCTTTTCTACAGTGAAAAGGTTATTGTAATGACCTGGGACTTGAAAGCTGAGACAATCTGTATCCTTATGCTATTCTTTGGAAAATAGGACTGGGAAATTTTACAAGTCATCTTAGTAGTATGCCTTGGGGTTGCAGACTTTTTTTTAAAAATGTCAGAGTATATTTGCTTTACAATGTTGGGTTTGTTTCTGCTATACAGCAAAGTAAATCAGCCATACATTTTCATCTATACCCTCTTTGTTTGAATTTCCTTCCCATTTAGGTCACCACAGAGCACTGGGTAGAGTTCCCTGTGCCATACAGTCAGTGCTGATTAGGTATTTATTTAATATATAGTAAGGTATGTATGCCAATCTCAATATCTCTCCATACACCCTGCGCCCCTTGGTATCCATACATTTGTTCTCTACTTCTGTGTGGAGACTTCTTTTTAATTTGTTACAATCACAGTCACAATATCTTATAAATATTTTGAGTGAATAACATTTCAATTCATATTAAAATATTTATCCCAATAACAGTATTGTGGGAACTATATATCCTGACTGATATGAAAGCTTACTTATCACTTAATCTGTGTTAGTTTCAAGGGAAGAAAAATGACAGATCTGGGCGTCAGGCAACTTTGGCTTTTCGGTTCCCATCTCTGCCACAGACTTTTAGTGTGACACTGAGCAAGTCATTGTCATCTCCAGAATGCAGATAAAAGGGCGGGCTCAATAGTCTCTAAGTCCCTTCATGGGTGTGACAGCTGGTCTTTTGATCAAGTGGCATGTTCACACAGTAATGTGTTTCATTGCATTTTAGAGCTGGAAGGAGTTTAATGATCTGGTCTACACGCTTCATTTTACAGATGCTCTTCACAAAGAAGGCAGAACAGACATTATCCTTCTTTTACAAATTAAAATACTATGGTCTTGAGGCGATGAGTCATTTGCTCTAAAGGAGGTAAACTCTGGCTCTTCTTGCTATGTCACACTGTCAACTAGGCTTTATTGGGTCTTGTTTAGTCTTGTCCAGCTTCTGTGGCCTGGTCTTCAAGGCATATTTAAAAAAAACGAAACACCAACTAGTGTGGACCCAACTCCAGGTCTTCAAATGCTAAGGCTGTTAGGCAGTCCTGCATCTCCAGTTTCCTCTGACTGAGCCCAGAATGCTTCCTGGAGACCAGAAGCATAGGTGAATGTCTAGTTCTGGTTTGTCTCTCACAGGAATGAAAGAGTCTACATTGACAAATACTGAAAGCAGGCAATTTTCTTTGTTCTAAGAGCAAGTTTCCCAGGACCAGCAATGCTGAGTGACCGGGGTCAGGGGAGAGGAGTCAGAATCCAGTAGGCTGTTCTGATGCTGATGAGTTGGACCATGAGCAGACAGTAACAGCAAGAACAAATCCTACATTTATTAAGGGTCTACAAGACACAAAGAATTTGACAGATATTGTCTCATTTAGGAAATGAAATTTCTGAAAACAGAAGTTTAAGAAATCATCAATTTCAGAAAGAAGCTTTGTGTGTTGGTCACTCAGTCGTGTCTGCATCTTTGTGATCCCATGGACTATATAGCCCACCAGGCTCCTCTGGCCATGGAATTCTCCAGGCAAGAATACTAGAATGGGTTGCCATGCCCTTCTACAGGGGATCTTCCCAACTCAGGGATCAAACCTGGATCTCCCACATTGCAGGCAGATTCTTTACCAGCTGAGCCACAAGGGAAACCCCAGACAAAAGCTTTAGAGAGGGAAAAACATTTGTAGAGTCTGGAAGCAGAAATAGTTTTACATGGAAAATTGTAAAGTCCAAAACATGAGGCCTGAAAGCCAACTGTGGCAGGGACCAGCACAGCCACCTCAGGCCTATGGAGAATCCCCTCTCTCTGAATGGCATTCAGGTCACCTCCCTCTAGAGAAATCAAATGAACTTGTGGACAGAGGAGCCTAGCAGGTTTTAGGACTAACACTTTCACTTTCTGGACTTTTCTGGTGGTTCCAATAGTAAAGAATCTGCCTGCAATGTGGGAGACCCAGGTTTGATCCCTGAACCAGGAAGGTTCCCCTGGAGAAGGGAATGGCTACCCATTCCAGTATTCTTGCCTGGAGAATTCCATGGACAGAGGAGCCTGGCAGGCTACAGTCCATGGGTTCACAAAGAGTCTGACACAAGTGATGATTAACACTTTCACTTGTTTCTTTCATACCAATAGGTAAGGTTTCTTGGGTAGAATCAATAGATTCTAGACTTTCCAATAAGAGTTGAGGGAAGAGAAAGAGGAGAAGGGAAAAGAGAGCCATTTATTGCATTTATTAATTTCATTAATATTCTTCTTCTTCAAGATATGGCTTAGGGTCCTTTAGCAAATGGCATAATTAAAAGCATTCTTCTACAGATTACCTGCTAGAGCTTTTTTTCTCCCCCTGAGCCAAGCTAATTAAAAAATACCATCAATGTACTAATTATACCATTGACATTTCTTTTCAATAATTGCAAAGGGGCTTAAATAACCATATTAAAGGACACATTCATATGAAATGTAACTCACTGTGATGCTGACATTCATACTAATTTGTAGAATTAGTTGCATGGAGAATAAATTTCGTTCCTGGGACAAATGGGGAATCTGAGACTCCTTTTCCAAAACACCAGGTCTATCTCTCAGAGCATTAGGAAGTGAAGCAACCTAGCAGGACCATCCAACTTAACACATTTGGCGGCATTTGGAGCTGTGGTGGGGAAAACGGGCTCCCTAGTTAATTTCACACTTCCTCTATACATTTCAAAAAACGAGGTGTGACTCTGCAGCTGGATTTTAAAGAGTCTCAGAAGGCCACATGCCAGGTATTCTGCAGACGTCCTGTCTTAAAGGAGCAGTCTATTTCCTGGTATCTGTTTGCTGTGGAGAATCCCAAACTGCTCAGTTACAGCAAGGGCTTTAAGCTTTCTTGAAGGATATTTCCTGCTTACTGAGGCTCTGGATTTACTGGAGCTGCTGGCTTTTGTCACCCTGAGTGTAAGCATTCTGGGGGCTTGTCGGCACTGTGCAAAACCCAAGGAAACATGCGAAAGGATGGAGAGAAGAAAACTGGCAATCACTGCATGCCTGTGTGCCTTTCCCACAACAACCACACAAAGTAGGAACTACTGTCTGCATTTGACAAACAATAGGGTCGAAGCTCAGATTACCTTGTCCCCAAACCACCCTGATTCTCCCACAGAGCACCCCGTCTGCTCTGAAATAGCTAGGTGGTCGTGGCCCCTCTGGGGGCGGGGCTCTGTTCCTCTCCAGCAGGCCCGTCGCCACCACCTCCTTGCTGCAGATTGCCCCAGGTTTGTTTTTCTTGGCTCCCTCATTAATGAGTTCCACAGGACAATGCTAAGTCTAGTTATGCAGCCTTAATTGGTTTAGTTACAACTAGATAATTCCTTTTTTCTTCTCTCAGAGGCCTTTCTGTTTAAAGACATTTTAGCTGGAAGATGCTAATTATCAATGAGGAGAAAGTGACACCTGAAGAGTTCATTCTCCATCTTGGTCCTCGGTTTCTCCTTTGAACTCCTTCCACCCGACCCTCTTTCCCACTTCATCACTTCTCCCCGGCCATCATAAAAGAGAGCCCTGCCCTGGCCAGGCGGCACAACTTGCCTTCTCACTTGCCAGGGCCTCATCCTCTCTGCAGCTGTGTCACAGGCATGGACAACCTGCGAGAGACCTTCCTCAGCCTGGAAGACGGCTTGGGCTCCTCCGACAGCCCCGGGCTACTGTCCTCCTGGGACTGGAAAGACAGGGCGGGGTCCTTTGAGCTGACCCAGGCCTCTCCCGCCCAGAGCCTCTCCCCGGCTCCGTCCCTGGAGTCCTATTCTTCCTCCCCCTGTCCGGCTGTGGCCGGGCTCGCCTGTGGGCACGGAGGTGCCAAGGGTCGGGGCGGCGATGACTGCAGCGGCCTTGGGACCAGCGGCCTGGTGGAGGTGGACTACGCCATGTTGGCTTTCCCACCTGCCTATCTGCAGGGCTCTAGCGGCCCCAAGGCCCAGAAGGGCACCAAGGTCAGGATGTCCGTCCAGCGGAGACGGAAGGCCAGCGAGAGGGAGAAGCTTCGGATGAGGACCTTGGCTGACGCCCTGCACACCCTCCGGAATTATCTGCCCCCGGTCTACAGTCAGAGGGGCCAGCCGCTCACCAAGATCCAGACGCTGAAATACACCATCAAGTATATCGGAGAGCTCACAGACCTTCTCAACAGCGGCCGAGAGCCCCGGCCCCAAAGCGCTTGAGCTCAGCCGGGGGAATTGGGGGACTCACCACCCAGCACCCCCAGGCGGGGGACAGAGGAGCTTTAAAGACCTGGACCAGCTCTCGGAACAACAGCATCTGATTATTTTCATAGAATGAGCATGACCTTGTTGTCTGGAAAAGTCTAAAGGAATTCCCATTGGACTAGTCAGAAACATCCAGAACACTTAACTGCCAGACAAGCAGGTACTTTTGGCTTCCAGTTTTGCCACCATTTCTGAAGAAACTTGCCCTTTGCAAAGACACAGAGGCTTTTCCCTTTTCTGTCTGTTCCAGGTATTTTAAAGGGTCAGTGATTTCAAATGCATTGGTTTTTTTTGTTTTGTTTTTTTCAAGCATGTAAAATTGTTGCCGTTAATCTTCTCCCTTTCCTGGCATTTTGGTGTGGGGAGCTTTCTTCCTGTTGCTAACTAAACCTGCATTTTGTACTGGATCCCGGGTGACACCTGGATTCTTATTTAGAAAGATGAGCATCAAGTAAAGGGCTATAGTGCTCCTGTCTCATTTTGTTTGTGTGCTTGTGTGTGTGTGTGTGTCACTAAAATCAGGTCTTTGCTTTTGCAGGGACCAAAATCATTTAAATGCAGAAGAAATAAGTGTCGTGGTAAATAGAAATTCACAAGCAGACAGGTTATATTAAGACAGAGTGGAGGGTTTAAAGGCTGGCTCCTTTCTTAAGGGAAGCTTAAAGGCTTCCCTTCTCTCTCAAAGGAAGGAAAAGGAGGCTGGGGGCCAGAGAATGAAGGGTTTAGAGGAGGGAGGAAGAGAAGGAAAACTCAGCCTCATAGCCAGGCGTCTTAACAGAGCTGGGGAGGGCATGGAGTGAGGGGTGGGTTCTCTCAGTGCCAGGCCTGCTGTGAGGATGACCTCAATGAATTCCATCAAAGTCTAGTGCTCAGTCATGTCTGACTCTTCTTGGCTCCATGGACTGTAGCCCATTAAACTCCTCTGTCCATGGAATTTTCTGGGCAAAAATACTGGAGTGGGTTGCCACTTCCTACTCTAGGGGATCTTCCCAATCCAGGGATAGAACCCACATCTCTTGAGTCTCTTGCATTAGAAGGTAGATTCTTTGCCATGAGTGCCACCTGGGAAGCCCCTCAAATGAAGAGATTAGCTCTAAAAGGGGATTTGTTTGACTTTAGAGAAAAGTGCAAGGGTGAGGATTAGAGTGCAATTCTAGCCCCTCCAAAGAGATTTATTTCTTTATCCACATCTCCTCCTCCTACCAATCCCCAAGTCACCTCACATGCACCCTCTACCACAAACACACATCTCTCTTCATAGTGCCTCATCCTAGGGTGGGTGGCTGTAGCACCTTCAGCTTGGCTAATTTGCTGGCACATGGCGTGGAAATGGGGGCTTTGAATTAAGGAGTTTCTTGAAAACTAGTGGCCTTTTTTAGGGCTGAATTTTTCTCTTCCAATCAGTATTAACCAGCTGCAATTGAATTGTCTGCTCATGTCTCCTGTAATTTTTTTCTATTGGTGATTTTTTTTTTCGCTTTCAATAACAAATTACAAAGATAGTAGATGTGTTCACAATTGAATGTATAACTTCTCCACTTTTTTCCTTTGCTAATACAAACATATACCGATAAATATAGATGTATATACATTTTTAACAAATACCTTGAATTTTGCAAATTGCTTTTTTTTCCTTAGCAACATATGGTGAAAGTCATTCCAGTTTAACACAAATAAATCCATGTTGTAAGTACCCTTTTTACTTTGACTTTATAGATGAGGAAGTTGAGGCAGACTAAGTCACAAATGTGAAAAATATAGTGGAAAGAATAGGTTCTAACAGTGTTCCATAGCCAGGTATGCTATGCTAAATATAATTTGTCTAATGAATCACCTTTCAAATGAAGTTTAGGTTGTTTTCAGTTTTTCTTGCTATAAAAACTATAAAATGCTATAACAAGCATCACAGACAAATATTCACTGCTTTTGTGAAAAATTTCCAGAAATGGCCTGAATCAGAGTTGTGTGCATGCACATTTTAATTTTAAATAAATACCATTAGGTGACTTGTATAAAGGTTTGTAGTTATTTACACTCCACCAGCTTGAGGTGACAGAAGCAGCTGGTCCATGTTGCCACTGGATATTATCAGTCTTCTGAAGTTTTCAATGCATTAAAAAATAGTCATGTTGTTCTTGTGTTAATTTTAATTTTCCTATGTACTCTTTGAAATGGTTTGTTTTTTAAAATTTTATGTGACTATTGTTCATTTTGGTCCCTCTTCTATAACTTGCCAGTTTATAGTCTTTGCCATTTTTCCATTGGGTTATTTATCTTCCTGTTAATCATTTGGGAGAGCTCGTCACATGTTCTATGTGTTGAAAAGTTTCCTTCCAATCTATCACTTTGTTATCATCTTTGTTTGTGCTTTTGACTCTGATATCTTATGTTCTTTGAAGCTTTGATTTTTATATGATCAAATCTCTTTCTCTTTTAATTGGCTTGTGTGTTTCTTCCCTCTGCTCAATTTCTCCCAGTTCCAAGGCTATCCAAATAGCCTTGATTTTCAAATATTTTAATATTTATATATGGATCTTTAATATATCTGTGATTTATTTTTGCCCATAGTGCAAAGAAGGAATCTAACTTAATTTCTGATCAGCTTCTTATAACTGCAGAATAAGTATAACTTGTCACTGGAGGTGGTGGATGGTGGTAGTATACAGTTGCTAAAAGGTCATCCTATGTATACAGACCTTCATCCACTTCTCATATATTCCCTGATGATGTTTTAAAGAAGAAACTAGAAAATGCTGAACAATATTAAGATTTTCTTCAAGGGACTTTACCATGTACAGGTGTTCATGTGAGAATGTATGTGTGTGCATGTACAGGTGTTCATGTGAGAATGTATGTGTGTGCATATATTTGTTCATATGTGTGTGTGTGGTGTTTCCTGTGTCAGGGGAAGAGGATTAGAGAAATAATTTTTTAGGAAAGGGAGCGTTCAGCCTTTGAATCAGTTGGTATTTTCCTTGCCATTTTAAAGAGAGTAGAATTCAAATGCTCTTGGCTTTTGGTTTTTCAAACTCAAGCATTAAGTATGTTTTATAAATAGCTTGGGTAATTTTGGTTGCCCTAGGGACCAAACACTGTGGATGGGTTAGGAGGTCCTGTCCTGACTTTCAAAAAATTCTAGAAAGCCATTCAACTACCAGGTATGCTTGTTCTCAGGACTCCTAAGGTCTTCCCTGGAAAGCCTGGAGAACATGATAACTTCCTGGGAGTGGGTCTCAGACCCAGGGGTTTTGTTTTCCTAACATCACCTGCAGCTCCGGGTGGGTCCTAATCAGGACAGGCAGCTGACCATCAGCATTTGATTCCAGCAAAAATCCCCAGTGAAGTTGCCTCCTTTGTGCGGAGGATAGCTGGACTATGTCCCTGATTCCTCTAGAGAGCATTTAAAAGCAGTTGGCTTGAGCATAGCTCAAGATTAGGAATAAGTTATTTCTGGCACTTGGATAAGGTGTGCGTCTAGGATATTGTAGTCCAAGTTTTCACATTCAGAATTTCATGTAATCTGCCTAACAGCTCTGGGGTTGGGCATCGTTAGTCCCATTCTGAGGATGAGGAAACTAAGCTTTAGGTCAGCTACATGGTGCAAAGCCACCCGATCAGCTGGTGGCATGTGGTTGGCTAGTTAGCGAGTGAGTTCAGCTCTAACTCCAAGGCTTAGACCCTTCCCTGCTGGCTCTGTGAGCCCTGGGAGGGACAGGCAGAGAGCTTTCTCGGCAAATGCTCACTCCCAGGCTCCTTAGCCTTGTTTCTGCCTCCCCATCTCTGGGTCCCTCATTTGCTTTACTGTCTGAAACATTTCTGAAGGGGCTATTCATCTTGTCCTCTAAGTTATTTCCCTTTGAACTTCTCCCTCCGCCCCAAACATTTCCTCTGAAATTCTTTCACCTCCTTGCTGGCGCCTGGAGTCCTTAATCCACAGAGAAACCTGACTTCTGCTGTTCATCTGTGTTCAATAAAACGTTCTACAATTCACACCGGGCTGAGGTTTCTTTGTTCTTGTAGTTTCTGCCACATTAGCTAATTGGGAGAGAGGTCAGAGCTGGGGTGGGGGAGAGCCTCTGCAGACTGACAGGTCAACATATTACTTTTACTTTCAGATGTCTTAAAAAAAAATTGGAGCCCATTATACAGAGTGAAGTAAGCCAGAAAGATAAAGACCAATACAGTATACTAACGCATATATATGGAATTTAAAAAGATGGTAACGATAACCCTATATGCAAAACAGGAGAGAGACAGATGAACAGAACAGACTTTGGGATTCTGTGGGAGAAGGCGAGGGTAGGATGTTCTGAGAGAACAGCATTGAAACAAGTATACTATGAAGGGTGAAACAGATCACCAGCCCAGGTTGGATGCATGAGACAAGTGCTCAGGGCTGGTGCGCTGGGAAGACCCAGAGGGATGGGATGGGGAGGGAGGTGGGAGGGGGGATCGGAATGGGGAACACATGTAAGTCCATAGCTGATTCATGTCAATGTATGGCAAAAACCACTACAATATTGTAAAGTAATTAGCCTCCAACTAATAAGAATAAATGGAAAAAAACACACACACACACAACAAAAGAAGATGCATATGCAAATAAGTTTTGGTACTTCTGCCTTGGGGCTTCCTGGGTGGTAAAGAACCCGTGGTAAAGAACCCATCTGCCAATGCAGGAGACACAAAAGATATGGGTTCAATCACTGGGTCAGGATGCTCCCCTGGAAAAGGAAATGGCTACCCACTCTAGTATTCTTGCCTGGAGAATCCCATGGACAGAGAAGCCTGGTGGGCTACAGTCCATGGGGTGCAGAGTCAGAAGTGACTGAAAGGACTTAGCACACACACACTACTGCCTTGAGCTCCAATTACAGTAGCTTAGGATGTTATGTGACTCCTCTGAGGCATCATCTGATCCCCGTATACTCCAAGTTGCCGGAAGGAGCCTGGACCTGTGCCTTGACCCCTGTGGGCTCAGCTGGCTTGACAGCAACCAGAGCTTGGCAAAGCCTCCAGTCCACCGGCTGGAAATCCGAGATAACTTCTACCTCACAATGAAATACTGAAGATTAAGCAGTGCGTCTTAGAGCATCTGGAAGGACTTGCTCTTAATATTTTGGTTCCAGAAAGTCCCTAGCCCTGAACAGGTAGAAAGCAAAAAACTTCTGAGGAGGCTGGGGAAAACCGTATGATTTGCTTGTCTCTTGGGTTTGGGACTATTCACTCTCCTTTCCTTAGCAGAGTCTCCTATTAAGCTCTTTCTCATATGAATGCTATTGACTTCTATTTCTCTTCATTAAGTGGGGAGCCCTGCAAGGCTGAGTTCAGGTCTGTGCAGGAGACAGGAGAGTTTAGCAGGCACTTTATGGGCAGTTCCCAGCCCAGCCAAGGCAAGCTGTTGATTCTTCATGTGAGGTGTCAAGTCTCAGGGCCAAAGGCTCTCTATATCTTTTCTCTTTTACTCTTAAGAGCTATAAAAGATCACTAATATCAGCCCATTTTGCAAACAAAGAAACAGGCTCTGGGAAGCCAAGTGATCTTGCCCAAGGTCACATAATTGGCACAGGGCCTAGGATCCCATGGGATTCCTAGGTGGCGCCAGTGATAACCTGCCTGCCAATGTAGGATACATAAGAGACACAGGTTCCATCTCTGGGCTGGGAAAATCCCCTGGAGGAGGAAATGGCAACCCATCCAGCATTCATGCCTGGAAAATCCCATGGACAGAGGAGCCTGGTGGCTACAGTCCACGGGCTCTCAAAAAGCCGGACACGACTGAACACACCAAGATTCCACTCAGGGCTTCTCCACTTATACTTTTGACAATACTATGCTTCAAGTGCTGGGAATGCAGCCGAGAACAAAACAAGTCAGAGCAAAGTCTCTGCATTCGAGCGGCTCCCGCTAGTCTATGCTATCCTTTGAAGAAGGTTTACATTTGCATTTGCACTGTGCAAGCATCTTATTAGAATGTACAGAGATCAGGGCATATTTTAAATTGTGACGCCTTTTGGATGGCATCACCGACCCAACGGACATGAGTTTAAGCAAACCCTGGGAGACGGTGAAGGACAGAGAAGCCCGGCATGCTGCAGTCCATGGGGTCGGAAAGAGGTGGACACGACTGAGCGACTGAAAAACAACACCATTTTCCACTCTCCTCTCACGTGGTATGGAGCATGACCATTCTTTCTCTCATAGACTGGAATTTGAGAAAAGTGTGGGAGTTTTGCAACCACCTTGGGGCATTTATATGCCTCCAAGGGTATCATAGTTTGGATTCTAGAAATACCTGTTTTCAGCGGCTACAGTTTATTGTTTTCCTTTAATTTCTTTTGGGTGCAAAATGATCAAGTGAAAATTGGCAATCATAATGTTAAAAATGGCACAACAACTAATATTTACTGTGTCCTTACTCTGGGTAAGGCACTGTTCTAAGTTCTTTTCATGAAATAAGTATTTTAATCCCTGTGAAGTAAGAAGAAGCTACTACCTTATGACACAAGGACAACATTTACCCATTTTATAGATGAGAAAACTGAGGCACAGAGAGGTGAACACTTATCAAAGTTCATGCAACTTGGCAGTAGCAGCCCTAGGAATCAAACCCTGGCAGTTGTGCTCCACACCAAGCTGTTACTACTTATACCAGCTGTGTCCTTATATTGGTTTGGTGATTACATTTCATATACATTATCTTATTTCATTCTTACCTGTACTTGATTATACATGAAACTGAATAGGGAATGTTATGTCCAGTGGGAATGTTATGTCCAGTTTAGAGATGAAGATATTAAAGCTCATAATGACAAAATATCATAACTATGAATGAATGACAGAGCTGGCACCAGGATCCAAGTTTCTTTAACATTTATTTATTTATTGACTGCTCCGGGTCTTAGTTGTGACATGCAGGATCTTCAGTCAACATCGGGGCATGTGGGATCTTTAGTTGTGGCATATGGGATCTAGTTCTCTGACCAGGCATCAAACCCGGGCCCCCTGCATTGGGAGATCAGAGTCTTAGCAAGTGCACCACCGGGCAAGCCACAGAGTCCAAAGTTTTAAACTCCTGATATGGCACTTTCTGGCTAAACTCCTCTGTCTCCAAAGGAAAACTTAGTTGTGCCCAAAAACCTCTGCCCCCAAGAGCATCCTCCTAAAGCTAGAACAACACAATGTGCACATTTCTTCGATACATCATTTCTTCAAGGCAGCTTTTGCATGGATGCATTCCGACTTTTTGAATCTCATCAGTGTGCACACAAAATAGTTCACATCTGCGCATAGGGACGAGTAATGCAAGCCAAAACCCTTGAACAGAATTTTATTTCCCTTCATCCCTTGAGAAGTTGCATTCCCAAGAGACTCCCATTGCTGTTTTTACTGCACATCCAATTACTTCCTAGCAGAGAAAGCAGGTGACATTTAAGTAATTTAAGTTCCAGGATTCTAACACACATCAAAAGGCCTGAGATATTCTGGGGCAGCTGAGAGTCAGGTGGTGGGCTGAGGACCCCAGCAATGAAACAGAGGGGAGACGTGCAAGGATACTGGGAACTGTGAAACCAGAAATGAGGGTCAGGGAAGGAGACTGGCATCAGATTTCAGGAGCAGCCCCTCCTCAGTGAAGATGCATAGGGGAGATTCACGCAGCCCAGGGAGTGAAGCAGGACCAGTAAAAAGATGAAAGGACCCGATGCTCCTGGAGGGACTCAGGGAAGGTGATACATAGGAGGAGGCTCTTGAAGTCATCCTCTAGGGAGCTAAGGGCATCCTGATCAGAGCAAACAGCATATGTTAAAGAATGGAGGTCCGAGAAAGAGCTGGTTGGGGATTAGAAATGGGCTGCTTTGGTTGAAATGCACAGAGTGAGTTTGAAGGGCAGGGAAGTGAGATGGACAGGAAAGCAGGAGTGGGAGGGCTGAGTGCTTGAACATCCTCCCAGCCGTGGGGAAGCTGACCCCCAACCTGAGAGAAGCCTCTCCTGCTCACAGGCTAGCTCAGGTCATTACTTCTCCAGGCCCTGATCAAAGCAACCTGGCACAGAGCATCACACGCTTGCAGTGGGTGATTGCCATTGTGCTCCACTGGCTCAGTTACTAAATACTCAAGTTTTTGTTTTCCTTCTTATGTTGTTTTTCTTTATATGTGCCTGTGCATGCATGCTAAGTCGCTTCAGTCATGTCTGACTCTGCAATCCTATGGGTTGTAGCCCGCCAGGCTCCTCTGTTAAAGGGATTCTCCAGGCAAGAATACTGGAGTTGGTTGCTGTGCCCTCCTCCAGGGGATCTTCCCCACCCAGGGATTGAACCTGAGTCTCTTATGTCTCCTGCTGCATTGGCAGGTAGGTTCTTTACCACGAGCGCCACTTGGGAAGTCCATTTTTCTTTATATATTCACAAAGAAATCCAGTCCTTACCAATATTTCTTAAAATCATCTTTTCATTTCTGCTTTTTGTGTATCTCATTCATATTTTATTTTTTGAAAAAAATTTCCTCCCCACTTCTAGCCACATGAGTCTTGTTCTTCCCCTGCCCCAATTTTCCCACCATCCCACACTTTGGTACTTGCTCTTCCTTCTGTTCCAACCACACCAGTCCAGCACTGGTGCTCTCATAGGGCGAGGAAGGGAAAAATGAAGCAGATGAAACCAGAACCTTCTTTCATCACTAAATACAGGCAATGATCCTCCTATCCTACTTGCAAGCACAGACCTCCAAGAGGGCTCCTTTTACTTATTTTTTAATCATTTATGCAGTACAGATTATCAAGCATATGTGTACCTAGCTAAGTACTAGGTCTTGGAGCAACAAATGGGTGGAGGGTGACCAAGATACCACAAGTTTTAAAAGTATATTTTATTTATATGGCCCCACCAGGTCTTAAGTTGTGGCAAGCAGGATCTTTTAGTTCCCTGACTAGGGATCAAACCTGGGCCCCCTGCACTGGGAGCATAGAGTCTTAGCCACTGGACCACCAGGGAAGTCCCAAGATGCCACAAATTTAACACAAGTAACTCTGTGTTATTTCCTAACCTATGCTATCTCATTAACCTTCTTAATAACCTTGTGAGGGCAAAACATGGTCTCTGTTCTCAAGAAGTTTAAATGGAGTTGGGAGACATACAGCATATACAGGCAAAAAAATAAGCATATACAGGCAAAAAAAAAATGGTCAGAAAATTTTAAAGTGTGTCTAAAATCAGTGAGAATAAGGAAAGGAAAGAGGGATTCTGTTTGAAGGGGCAGTTGACTCTGTAGGTAAGCTGGCACTGAACTTGAACCTAGACGGTAAGTGGGACCTTGGTCGAGTACAGGGGTCATTCAAGAGACAAAGAGCAGAGAAAACAAAGGTCCAAAGGCAGAAATCAGTGAGAGGCCCAGCATGAGGGCACTGTGGCTGAGACAAGAGGGCAGAACAGGGGGTCTGGATACAGAGTATAAAAGGCTCAGATGCTAAGCTATGGGGCAGGACTTAGTAAACACTTTTATTTTTTATTTGACTCATTCTGTAAGAATCTGTGAAGATAATGAATTCATTCACTGAACAAGAATCGATGAGCTGGTGGCATGTTTCCTAGCCTGTGTCTGGTTTCTGGAAGAGGGATAGGACCCCAGGCCTTTGGATGTCTACATTCCAGTGGTGGGGGAATAAGATCCCATGATGGTTTAAAGAGGAAGTGGTTCAGACAGCGAGTCCGCTGTGAACTGCAGGTTGGAGGGGCCCTCTCTGGGGATTGGGAACACAGAAGGAAAGGGGCTTACGGGTTACAAAACGAGAGAGCTGAGGCTGGAGGGGTGGCAAGGATGTGGAAGGAGACCATCCCAGTGGAACCAGAGAGGAGGGTGAATGAGGAGCCAGGAGAAGTGGTGAGAAGGGAAAGATGGCTCCAGCTTCGGAAAGCTCTGGAAAAGCCATTTCCAAACTCGGATCCGTCCGTGAGCATTCTGCTGCTCCTCAAGGTTCGCTTCAGCGTGTAAGTGTCAGTAACACTGCTGAGCCCTGGTCTCCACATCCTAATGCTCCCAGCAAGGCCGAGAGGTTGAGGCCGCCATTCCCATTCACAGATGAGAAAACAGGGCTCAGAGAGGTTAGGCAAATCTCTAGACCGATGGCAGTAAAGGGCTAATGGGCTCCAGAGCTTCCCTGAAAAGCCTCAACAGCACTACTGTCACTCAGCTGCTCAGTCGTGTCCGACTCTGTGACCCCAAGGACTGAAGCCAGCCAGGCTCCTCTGTCCTTGGACTTTCCCAGGCAAGAGTACTGCAGTGGGTTGCCATTTCCTTCTCCGAAAGAATCTGAAAGTAGAAACTAAAGAATGATTGCCCAGAAAGTTTCTGAGCATAGCATTCAGTTCAGTTCAGTTCAGTTGCTCAGTCGAGTCCGATTCTTTGTGACCCCATGGACTGCAGCACGCCAGGCCTCCCTGTCCATCACCAACTCCTGGAGTTTACTCAAACTCACATCGATGATGCCATCCAACCATCTCACCCTCTGTCGTCCCCTTCTCCTCCTGCCTTCAATCTTTCCCAGCATCAGGGTCTTTTCAAATGAGTCAGCTCTTCGCATCAGGTGGCCAGAGTATTGGAGTTTCAGCTTCAACATCAGTCCTTCCAATGAATATTCAGGACTGATTTCCTTTAGGGTGAACTGGTTGGATCTCCTTGCAGTCCAAGGGACTCTCAAGAGTCTTCTCCAACACCACAGTTCAAAAGCATCAATCCTTCGGTGCTCAGCTTTCTTTATAGCATATAAAGAAACAGCATAGGGCATATATAGAGCATAGCATTATCTGTGATTAATTCTTAAAGGATAAATTCCAGGAATAGGGGAGGGGCAGATATAGTTCTCACTTTACAGCTGATTTAAAGGAAATGAAAATGTCTATTGATTTTGATCTTTCAGGGGGATGACCTATTCAAAAGTCCCAGGGTTTAAATAGGTATGTACATCCAAATAAAATGCTGCAGTCACTTCTCTGGGGTCTATGATTGTTGCCAAAGAGGTCCTTTCAGGGCATGGTGTTCTGGGGTTCCTTTACCCCCTCCTCACCAGCAGGCTAGCCTGCGAGGTGCCCCTGGAACCAGCTTTTAACCCTGTTAACAAGGCTGGAGGTGCCAATAGTGGACCCCCGGGGGGCCGGAGGGACTAGGCGGCTCAGTCATAAAGGGCTCTAGTTAAAAGGAGCAAGAGGTGCCAGAGAAACGCTAGGGTCTTGTTTTCCATTTGTGCGGTGTGTGTATTTTAAATACCAGGAAGGAACAACAATTTCCATTCCGGAACCCAGAGCACATCCAACAATGCTGACGACTTTTACTGGAGAACAAAGCCTCTTTGCGGAAGCATGAACTCAATACAGGGGCTATTCCCCCCACTTTTGGAAGCCCCTGTCCATCATGTGAACAGAGGGTTGTTGTTGTTTTTCCTGAAAAGCAGCTGTCAGTTTCCCTAGCTAGCAGGCACCTGGCTACTGCTTCCAGACCCAGGTGCCCTCAGGTGTCTGAATTGGGCGCGAGGGGACAGCAGGCATGTGCCCCGTGGTCTGAGCTCAGCGCCAGCCAGGCTCAGTTGCAAAGGGTGTGGGCAGACTGTTCCGCTGCCAGGGGGGCCCTGTGCGTGGAAAACAAGGGATTCATTCAGAAAACTGTATTTCCTGGCGAGCAGGCAGTCATGCAGACCTGGTCCTGGACTGCGGAGATGGAAGAGCAGAGCGGATGCCAGGCTCAGCGATGCTCAACCCTGCGCCTGGGGGCCCGAGAGGCACAGTGCATGGTCCTGGACACAAAGGTCACTTTTCTCCCCCCAGCCAGGCTCTGAACAGGCTTGGTGCTGAGGCAGAGAATAGCTTGGCTTCTTGTTCCAGGTAACTGAGAAGCCCGGTGGTTTAGTGAAGAGTGCTCCATTCTGGAGTTACTTAACCATGTCTCCAAAGCCATAAGGTTCACAAACTTCAGGTAAGTGTTTAATCTGCAAAATGAGGGAGCACAGCTTACCTCACTGGCCAGTGGAGAAAATAAAATGGGACAATGGCATTGAATTGCCAGCACAGTGCTTGACAGAGCAAACGCTCGTTTCCTTAAGTTCAGGGGCACTGGTAAACTGTCTATTTTTCCCTCAAAAAGTTAAATCAGCAAGCTCAACAGAAGAGTTAGAAGTGGTGAATTTCTTGCCTCCAGTGGGGTGGACAGGGGAGTAGGTGGCCTCATGATGTCTAGAAATGATCCAGCCTGGAGGTAGAGACCCAAACTCAACTACAGAAAGAAGCCCTTAATTCAGTCTAGAGGTCACAGTGTTTTTAAATTTGGTTTCAATTACACAGCAAAAAAGAAAAAAAGTTCAGATAGTATGGATGAACTGAAAATGCAAAGTACAATCAACTTCCCTCCTTGTCTGAACTACATTTTTTAAAAATTCCAGAGTTAGCCTTATGATTTTGTGATATATAAAACAAAGAAATTGGTATTCACCCTTTTTCAGATACTGCATCTCCTAATTATTCCTTTTACTTCACATTGGTGGTGGTTGTTTTCAGTCGCTAAGTTGTGTCCAACTCTTTGCTACCCCATGGATTGTAGCACGCCAGGCCTCTCTGTCCCTCACTATCTTCTGACGTTTGCCCAAGTTCACATTCACTTAGTCAGTGAGGCCATCCAACCATCTCATCCCCTGTCATCCCCTTCTCCTCCCACCTTCAATCTTCCCCAGCATCAGGGTCTTTCCCAATGAGTCACCAGTTTGCATCAGGTGGCCAAAGTATTGGAGCTTCAGCTTCAGCATCAGTTCTTCCAATGAGTTTTCGGGGTTGATTTTCTTTAGGATTGACTGGTTTGATCTCCTTGCTGTCCAAAGGACTCTCAAAAGTCTTCTCCAGCATCACAGTTTAGAAGCATCAATTCTTTGGTGCCCTGCCTTTCTCATGGTCCAACTCTCACATTTGTATATGACTGACAGAAAGCTCATAGCTTTGACTATATGGAACTCTGTTGACAAAGTGATGTCTTTGCTTTTTAATATGCTCTCTATGATTCTCATAGCTTTCCTTCCAAGGAGCAAGCGTCTTTTAATTTCATGGCTGCAGTCACCATCCACAGTGATTTTGGAGCCCAAGAAGAGAAAAACCTGCCACTGCTTCCACTTTTCCCTCTTCTATTTGTAAGATTTGTAACAATAAATTTTGCCCTCTAATTACAGTGCGTTTTTGGTACCTTGTATGTATCATTTCTCCAGCTTTCTACTTGATATCAGTAAGTCATTCACTCTTAAGATCTGCTCATTTTAAGAATATTTCCCTTCTGTAATTTGTTGTAGTATTCAGTTGTACTTTGGATAAACCTTACTTTCCAAAGAGGTAAAACTGGAGTGATTCTTGCTTGCCTCTCATGGTACCTGAAGGACAAAGGAGAAAACAGACATAGGTAAGAGTGATAGGAAGTGTCACAGCAGGCACAGCTGAATTATTTCATGTTATTGTTGTTATCAGATGGATTATCTTCCCACACAACCGAGAAGAACTCACCTTCGGACAACTCCATGGTCAGGGCAACATGACCAAGCCCTGGCTCAACCAGGGTGTGGGTTCGTCTTCTTCGTATCATGGAGAAGATATTAACAGATGCATCTCAGTCTAAGAAAAATACAACAGGATCCCTTTAGAAAGGTCACAATACACTGAATCATCAGGCATCATTAGCGGCAAAGCTTAGGATGGCGTTCCCCCACCTCCATTTCCTGTTCTGTTGCTTTGCAAAAAACTCCAGATGGGGAGAAAAAGGAGGTGGAATATCAAAATCTTTCACTTCCATAGAAGCAGAGCCCTCAAGAAAGAAAGCTTTCAGAATCAATGTCTTTCTGGCTTTAGTTCCCCCTCCCCTGCACACCGTCTTACTCATAACACTGAGGATAAGCTGCTTCAGGTCTGAAGTAAAGGACATGGTTCTCATAAGTCAGGATGTGATTTTCAAATTACGTAGGGAAGAGAACTGTGAACATAACATCATCCTCACTGAAAATATGCAAAACACAAGGATGTGGTTAAAAAAAAATTCTTATCTTTCTTCTGGTTTTTCAAGTGTTCACACTGAACATAAATGTCATGCTTGTTTTGATAACAGCTACAAGTTGGCCACATTTGTGTCCTAAAGTGAATTCTGATGGATCCATGCCTGGAACTCCTTCCAGCTTCATTGCAATAACTACCATGGTGTCAGTGGACATGGAGTCTTGCTGACACTGACATAGGTGAGTAGGCGCCTTTCTAGAAACACTGTGAAACAGAGAAATGTGAAAACCCCACAACAGAATGACAGCTAGAAATGTTGAGAGGGTATAGTTAATTCATCTAGGAGTATGGTTAAGCTTGCGGAGACCATCAATGAAATCCTTGAGACCACCAAAGAAGAGGTAGCCAGAACTTGGACAAATGAATAATGACTGGACACTGTGGCTGCTCTACAGGTATACGGGCTGGAGATGGTGCTGTTAGTTTTGCTCGGTTGTGTCTGACTTTTTGCAGCTTCATGGACTGTAATCTGCTAAGTTCCACAGTCCATGGAATTCTCTAGGCAAGAATACTGGAGTGGGTTGCCATTCCCTTCTCCAGGGGATCTTCCCCAGAGAATGAATCTGGGGCTCCCTCACTGCAGGCAGATTCCTGATCATCTGAGCCACCAGGGAAACCCAATAAACCATGATGTGTATTTTAACACCTGTGTGGTGACAGGAGAATCTCAGGCCTGAAGAAGGCTTGGATTTAAAATGCGACCCTTGGGATGTCCTTGGTGATCCAATGGATAAGACTCCACACTCCTAATGCCGGGGCCCTGGGTGCAGTCCCTGGTTGAGCAATGAAGATCCCAAATGCACCAACTAAGCCCACACACTGCAACTACTGAACCCGTGTACAGCCATGAAGACCCAGCACAGCCAAAATAAATATTTAAAATGCGGCACTTGTATGAAGTCTCAACCACTTCCTCCCCCTGGAAAGGATTATACTATCACTGAAAAGGTTAGCTGGAAAAGCTTTGTTTCCACAGAGCGGTAAGAAAAGATAACAAGAAGCTTTCTCCATCAGTGAGTTCTTAGGGGTGAAAGTCAGGTAGAGAAGTCTCCCCTGAGAGTTTATAATACCAAGCCTGCCCTCATAACATGATTTTGGGTTTGAGGTTTTCTAATCCCTTTGATGTAGAAAACCAAACTGGGAACTTTTTATAAAAAAGAATGTTCTCCAGCAGACAATAACCCCGAGGTATCTTGTAGAAGCAACAAAGTCTCTTAGGAGAAATGCATTTTCAAATGCGCTCACATAGATTCCTACAACCAAAATCCTACTCAAGGTGAATTCATAATATAATGTAAAACAACACACAAAGAAACGATAGGATTAGAATTTCAGACAACAGAATTTAAGATATAATTGGCTGTTGTTGTTTAGTCGTTAAGTTGTATCCGACTCTTTTGTGACCCCATGGACTGCAGCCAGCAAGGCTCCTCTGACCATGGGATTTTCCAGGGAAGAGGACTGGAGTGGGTTGCCATTTCCTTCTCCAGGGGATCTTCCTGATGCAGGGACCCAATCTGTGTCTCCTGCATTGACAGACATATTCTCTACCACTGAGACACCAGGGAAGCCCAAGATATAATTTACAAAGCCAATTTTAGAAGCTGTATAAATGTTATTAAACATAAGGCTGTGACATTATCAAGTAAGAGGTGCATATGAAAAAGACTGCGGTAGTTCTAGAAATGAAAACTCATTATTAAAATCAAAGTCAACAGAAAATGGAAAAGATTAAATAAAGCTGTAGAGAATTTGAGATGTGTAAGTACATCTAAAGGATTTATTCAGAATGTAACAGAGACACAGATTAAAAATGTGAGCAAAATGAGACATGGAAAAATAAAGGTCTAACACACGTCTGATAGATGTTCTGAAAGAAGAACATGGGTAAAGTAATATCTGAAGACAGAGTGGATGAGAATATCCTAAAACTGATAAAAGACATCTTCAGATTCAAAGAGTATTAATAATCTTGAGCATACCTCTACTGGGATATAACATGTTAAATCAAACACATTCTTACATTTTAGTAATTATTCCTGTTTGTGAAGCTGGTTAAACTATTTTTTACTGTTCCAAATTGACCACCCAAAGCAAAGTAAGGAGAGAAATTAGGCAAAGAATGAGACAGATGAAAAATGTGTGCTGTGTGCAATGCAAAGTCGCTTCAGTTGTGTCTGATTCTTTGCAACCCTATGGACTGTAGCCTGCTGGACTCCTCTCTTCATGGGATTCTTCAAGTAAGAATACTGGAGTGGGTTGTCATGCCCTTCTTCAGGGGATCTTCTGACCCAGGGATGGAGTCCGCGTCTCTTACATCTCTTGCCTTGGCAGGAGAATTTTTTTTACCACTAGCACCACCTGGGAAGCCCCAGATAGAAAAATATGATATATTTAATAATCAGCTTTCATCCATAGATTTTTTTCAATTGGTCCTTGTTTTTTTTTCCTCATTCATAGAGTGATATATCTAGAATACCAAGCATGGAGCTTTAAGGTACAAAGGTTAAAAAAAACCTTACCTATTAATTCTTCAGAAGAGAAGAGATAAGTCTTAGAAAAATCTTCCTATCAGCAAGGGTTTGACTGTCTTTCAAATGTAACTATAATGAAGCAGTGATTCTGGAAGAACGTATGTCCTAGGAACTCATTCCTATGAGTAATGAAAGAGAGGGGTTAAATATCACTTTCTATATTATGGTTATTCTGTCCCCTGTCCTACCCACTTATACAGGTTCTAAAGTCTTCACAGTTGCTGTCTAATTGGTTTCAAGGGCAAGTGAGCAAATAAGAGCCAGTAGGCTGTGGGGTCAGTTCTGACTCCAAACAAAAATACACATTCAAGAGGACGCCCTTAGTATTCAGTGGATAGGAATCTGCCTGCCAGGGCATAGAACATAGGTTTGATCCCTGGTCCAGGAAGATTCCACCTGCCACACACACACAAGAGGAGCCACAACAATAAGAAGCCCGTGCACCACAATGAAGAGTAGCTTTGCTGACCGCAATTAGGGAAAGTCGGTGTAGAGCAATAAAGACCCAGCACAGCCTAAAATAAAAATAAATAAATAATTTTAAAAAGTATTACAAATATATACATACAATAGGATTCAGGTCTAGACTATATGTGTATATCAAGAAAATTGACTATTTAGCTTAGGTGCTAGAGCTGACCTGAACCTAGGTGGTATTTCCATATTATGTATCTAACTCTGTAGTTTTCTTTCTAGTGGCTCAATGAAAGCCTCTGGCTCAATAGTTTTGGCCATAAATTCTTTCAAATATAGATAATGCCGACAATCTGACAGGGAAGAAAGAAGCTTCTGTTGCTGACTAAATTGTCTTAGGATGACTAAAAAGTTAAAGTGGAACCACCAAATCTCAACCTTTATCCCAAAGACCCTTTGGGTAGGGATCCAACTCCAGCACTGAGTGGTCTAACTCAGCTGATGTCCTTTCACCTAAGAAAGAGTGTGGGAAAGCCAAGGGTAAGACTCTCAATTTATCAGTAACCTGGGGAGGATCCTAAACTCCAAGCCTAGAGCCACTTCCAAGGCTAACTGTGCTCCAGTGAAAGAAGTCACCCCCAGAGGGCCTGGGATGCACCTATACACAGGGAAGATGCCCACAGCTGCACATTACCCACGTGGCCCGAGAGGATGGTGGAGCTACACTGGGCAGCCAGGACCTCATCTACTTTTCTTTCTGAGCCAAACTGGTTTGAACAGAGCTTTACCAAGTGCCTTTCTCCCCACTCAGCTCCAGGTGCCAATCTAGCAGCCCCCACTCTACAGAAAACAAATTTGCCTGAATTACAGAGCTGAGGAGAGTTGGGGCCAGCCCGAAACTCAGGCAACTTGACTCAAGCCTGCACTTTTTTTTTTTTAAATAAAATCAGAATTTTTTGTAGTTTGTCTTACTGACCCCATCTCCCCCAGCCTCCAGGAAGTGCCTGGTATACTGTAAATGCCCAGTGATGGCTGTTGAGGAATATGTTACTGCAATGTGGCAGGGGCTGAGCTGGACACTTAAGTATTTCACCCAGGAAACTGAGGGTTGCAAGGTTAAGAACCCTTCAAGGTCACACAGCTCGTCAAAAACAGAGGTAAAGTTAAACTCAGTTCTTAGCTCTCTCCATGATCTTTTGTGGTTTCTGTAGGACACACAGCTCATTTCCGAAGTGCTGGCCACCCTCAAAGAGCTGTTTCTTATCAGTAATGTTGTTTGTTGTATAGTTACTAAGTTGTGTCCAGTTCTTTTGCAACTTCATGGACTGTAGCCTGCCAGACTCCTCTGTCCATGGGATTTCCCAGGCAACAATACTGGAGTAGGTTGCCACATCCTCTAGGAGAGCTTCCTGACCTAGGGACTGAACCCCCATCTACTGTATTACAGGCTGATTCTTTACTGCTAAGCCACCAGGGAAACCCATAGGCAAGTGTTGATAAGTGTAAATCCACTCACATGTGAAGTCTACCAATTATGCCATGGCCAAGGTCTACGTCTTAGTGACTAATACTCTAAGGTGGAACCGCTCACCTCACAGCAAGACGCAGAGTCGTGGTATAAGCAGAGGCCCAGCTCAGCCTCTCGGTCGTTTATCTCTGCAGACAAGCCTGTCCTGCTGCTGCTTGGCCTGTCAGCGCGGCCCTGGCCTTAGCTGGGCTTGCACTCACCGGGAGAATCCACTACAGTAGCCCTTCCTCACTTTCCCAGTAAGAAGGCAGCTGCCCTGCCAGGAGGGCCCCACCGTCTCCTGACTCCTTCCCCAGGCTTCCCTTTCCTCCAGCTTGGCCCAGAATGTTCTGCAAACATGCCAGAAGAGATCCCCAAGCAGGGCTGCCAATAAAACACAGGATGTCCTGTTAAATTAGAATTTCCAGTGGTCTGGGGAATATTGAAATTATTTTTAATACTTAAGACTTACTTATGGTAAAAAATTATCCATCATTTATCTGCAATTCAAATTCAGCAAGGTATTCTGTATGTTCATGTGCTAAACTTGGCGCCCTGATTGCAAGGTCTTGGTTTTGCTGAGTAGGAAAAGAAAACCAGGCTGAGAAAAGCTACCTATTTTTCCAGAAAATCTTGTTCTTTTTTCTGCCATTTTTGGCACAATGTATAAATTAAACTTATACTAAATAAATTAATCAGAGACAGTGCTAGAGAACAGGGATGTGGAGGTGAATTAATGTCCCCTGGTAACCAGCCCCCAGGTGTGAGAGCTGAAACTGGCCCCAGTACCCAGAGGGCAAGGAGAGAAGAAAAAAGCACACCTCTGCAGACCATAGATGGCAGGTTTAATATGAAGGAAACTTACATAACAGGCTTGTCTTGGGCAGCTACAAGACAAGTAGATCCCCTCGCCTATCCTCAAGAATCTTAAAAGTTTATATAGAGGCCTTACCGGGGTCAGTCATGTACATCATCCAGGTGGTTCTCAACAACACAAGGCTCTGTCAAGGCTGCATCCCTGGAAAGGATTCTCACTGTGGGCGTGGTGGGCAGAACGTACATTCCAGGGGCAGGGAGGGGGCGAGGATTTTCTGCCCTGAGGGCAAGGTGGTGAGTGCCCACCGGGGAATCTGTGAGAAAGCTGGAGCCATTCTGGATGAACGTGCAAAACGGATCTAAAACACTAAATGCTGTCCTAACTGATGTCACTCAATGACAGGATTTCCTGCGGAAGGAAATCCAGCAGGTCTAGTTATCTCAAAGGTAATTGGACTTTGTGGTCATGAAAACACTTCATTTCTGGTCTTGATACTCACCAGCTGTGTGACCCTGGGAAAGTTACTTAACTCTTCTGAACTGATTTCTTTTTAATCTGTGAAATATTTACCGTGTCACAATGTTCTCATGTAAAAGTGCCTGGGAAAGTATGGACACACACTCAGGAAAGCATGTAAGAAACTCCCTCCTCTCCTTCTGCCCCGGCTTCTACTTGGAAAAATGAAGATTCCCTGAGTGAGAGGGAGAAAACTACTGAGTGTAAAACATGTGATCGTCTCTCTGTATTTTAACAATTCTTTAACTATTTTTCACAATGAATTTTTTACATTAAAAAATGCCCAAGAGTAGCAATATTATTGTTTGGGCAGCTAAGTGGGAAAAAAAAGACGCATATCTTCATACTCTTGGTGGCTCAGACGGTAAGGCATCTGTCTGCTAATGTAAGAGACCTGGGTTCTATCCCTGAGCTGGGCAGATCCCCTGGAGAAGGAAATGGCTACCCACTCCAGTATTCTTGCCTGGAGAATTACATGGACAGAAGAATCTGGTGGGCTACAGTCCATGGGATGGCAAAGAGTCCGACAAGACTGAGCCACTAACACTTTCACTTCTTTATCTTCACACTTTCTGTGCACATGGGAAGATAACTGGAAGTAAATACAAGAGAATGGTAGTGTGAGAATTTTTGCCTGTAGGATTAGGAGTCGTGAATTTTCCGAGACTGTGACCCTGTGCAGATGCAATGTTAAGATCCGGCCACAGGGGGGAGCCTGTGCCCCTCCGATGACTTTTCGGAGGCCCAGGTGCTAGTGAACAAGTTGAATGCAGAGTGCAGAATGAGCAGAGTGAGGCCTGGACAGTCGTAGTTCCTGGAAAGTCACCCCCCCCAACCCCCAACCCCCAACCAACCCGACATAAAACCTGTCCTAAGCCCTCCTTTGTAACATTCGCCGACCCCATTTCGTGAGGGCGAAGTGCAAAAGGAGGCTGGTACTCACAAAAGCATTCTCGAGTCTGAAGGGTGTGACAGGGGCAAGAAACCCAGCCACCCGCCTCCCTCAGGTCAGTTCAGTCAAGTTGCTCAGTCGTGGCTGACTCTTTATGAACCCATGGACTGCAGCACGCCAGGCTTCCCTGTCCATCACCAACTCCCGGAGCTTGCTCAAACTCGTGTCCATCCAGTTGGTGAAGCCATCCAACCATCTCATCCTCTGTGGTCCCCTTCTCCTCCTGCCTTCAATCTTTCCCAGGATCAGGGTGTTTTCCAATGACTCAGTTCTTCGCATCGGGTGGCTGATGCGTATTAGAGTATGAGAGCTTCAGCTTCAGCATCAGTCGTTCCAGTGAATATTCAGGACTATTGGGGCAATTAGGGCTTTTCCTCTGGCCCCCACGCATCTCTAGGAACCAAAGTGAAAGGCAAAGTCTCATAGCAGACCAAGTGTGCCCCACCTCTCCCCGGACACGGGTCAGAAGCAGGCGATTCAGGGAGGAGACCAGTGAAGGGAAGACTGCGCACCTGGCTGAGCGGAGATGCTGCAGACCCGCCCTGAGCCACGTGAGCCGGAAGAGTCCGGGGAGAGGCGTCGGGGGAAGCAGTCTCTCTCCACCTTGTTGGCTACGTGAGAACCAGAGACTTCTGGGACCTACTGGATACCATGGAGGCCCTGAGGCATCCATGTTGGCCCCTCCAGACAGCGTCTACCGGGGAGGGACTCTTACTTACAAAAGGAAGGGGGCGGGGAGCGGGAAGGAAGAGGCTGCGTCAGAACCGGAAGCTGCCGCCTTAGTGGGATGTGCGGAAGGGCCTGTTGGGGCCCTGAGGTGTGCATGCCCGTCATCCCACAGCAGAGGAACCCGCCCTGGACCCACCTGCCACACAGGAGCGCCCACGGTGGGAACTAGGGGAGCCAGGACCGCTGAGAGATGACTGCAGTCAGAGCTAGCTCAGTAAAACAAAGAGAAAACCCCAAATAACACACGCCCCCCACAAAATGCTGGCTTCCCCGCCCCTTTCTCTCCTCCCTGCCCCAATAAAGGGAGATCTTGCTCCCAGAGAAGAAAGGGGGTGTTGTGAGAGGGCAGTCACGTCTCTCCACTCCCAGGGGTCTCTCTGACTTGGGTCCCTTCAGCCTCAAGACCTGCCCGGACCTGGGGGAGTGAAGGCTGTGCACAGGGTATTTGCAATTTTATTTCAAATTACCCTGGACTTTTAACAAACCAACTACCTGACAGGTGGTGGCATCGCCCAGGTGTCAGTAAGGGCGAAAAGAGCCACTTGACAGGACAAGGTTGAAATTGGTGATTGGAAAAGAAATCCTCTTCAGGTTTTTTTTTATTCTTGGAAGTTTATTTTGGGGCAATAATTATAAATGAAAGATATTTTACAAGATGTTTATGCTAATGTTGCGGGATAGCTCCACACCGGAGTACCGGAAACAAATCCACTAACATGGAAATGGCAAAGATAACTGATAGATTCTTTGAAAAACTACTCGGTACAATGACAAATATATTAAAGGGTTTCTTAATTTTTTTTTTAACTGTGGTAAAAGTCACATAATATAAAACATACTATTTTAACCACAACTATATGGTTCAGTGGCACTATGTTTTCAGTTGAGGCTGGTCAACAAAGCCGCCTGGACTCAGTTTTCCCTTCTTTAGCCCTGACTGGGCAGTGCTCTTCCCTCTGCCCCCCAGAGCCGAGGAGACGAGAGCGGGGAGGGGCAGCTCAGGAGTACACTGCAGTGACAGGACACAGTCCACCCTTGTCTTAAGGCCCCTGTCCTAGGTGGTCCATTATAAGGTGCTGTTGATCAATAAATATAGCCCTGGGTATTGGCTGCAGACAGGTGCTCTTACAAAGCCACATAAGTTGGAAAGTAGAATGCAGAGGACATTATAGCTTCCCAGGGACTCTTATTTCAACCCCCCAACCCCCAACTACCCCTCCCCACCCCCCTAGCAGACTCCCAGCACATGGGAGATGCTGCCCAACCCCCTCCCTCAGGCATCTTGGCTCAGCTTCAGGCTTCCTGTCCTCTCTGTTGATTGTATAATCCCCAGAGGAGACTGGATTGTCAGCCTCAGTGATTACTAACTTGGGTACTACAGTGTGTGTGTGTGTGTGTTTCATGGAGGGCATCATATGTTAGAGGAGAAAACATCTCCAGTCACCTCTGTAAGAACCTGGAGCCCCAAGAGGGAAGCAATTAACCCCGAGTTCATCAGCAGCCCTGCAGCCAGGTGAGGACCAGGTCACTGTTACCTGAATGTGCTTTGGAGAGTGACCGTGGCTCAGTGCCCTACTAGGGGTGATGGGCAGATAGATGGAACCATCTGGAGGGTCTGAGGACCCTCTATTTCAAGGGCACACATACAGACTGTTTTGTGCCCTTGAGTGTTTCTTACAATGGCTTCCCCAAAGGGAATATGACCCATTCTGCCTTCCCACCTCTTGGGCAGATTTCATAGGCTCTGGTTATTTCCTTTTACTCAAACTAGTCCAGTCCAGTTCATGATACCAACCTCATATGTGATTCAAAACTGTTATCCTTGCCTGTTTTAGGCCATTGCCATGTTCGAAGGGCGTGGAGTGGGGAGTAGCCCATATCCCGCCTCCTCTTTCTCTTCCTTTGCTTCTCCTGCCTGCTCCAGTCTTGAATCCAACAGAGTGTTTGAGCAAGGAGGCGGAAGTGGGGCAGTGGTGTGCTGGTGACTGTTTAACAACCACCTCCCTGGAAAATATTCCCTGATTTGTAGTGTTTGCACATTTCCATGGGGTAAATGCCCTCTGCCACCTCCCTCTGCCCTGGCTGATTTCACGTTAGTGATGCTGAGTCACTACGCGTGGAGTTGGGAAGAGATGTGAGCTGCGGTGAGCACACCCCGGGGTGAAGGATAGAGGGCTGGTTTCCACTTGAGTGAGCACAGGTACAGGCTGCTCTTTGCTGACTCCCAGTGCCATGCTGGCTGACACCAGTGGCTCTGAAGTCTTTGGTGGGCTGGGTTTTTAGTGGGTCCCTGGGCTCCCCATTGCTCAGCTCCTGCTCACAGGAGATCAAATTTTCCTCCACCTTGGCTCCCGCCACCGGTGCCCAGTTCAGAGCTTCTTGCTGGTGAGGTCCCTCCCGGTGGCGGAGGGTACTTGCAAGTTCGCCCAGGCTGAGCTGTGTTCTGTCGTGTCTGCTTGACCTCCTTGGAGACCCCACCTCCTTGACACAACAAACCCCAGAAGGCAGGGGGGTTAGTCCCTTGTTTCCCCTGCCCTGCTCTTTCTATGAACTATTTTTCGTTGTCTTAACACTTCTGACACCAAATGTGTGGGTTTTCCGCTCTGAGTCGTTCTCCAGTTCTCTGCAGACGCCAATTGGGTCAATTCAATCCTGGTACCAACTGCCTTCCTTGATGACTCAGATGGTTAAGAATCTGCCTGCAATCAGGAGACCCAGGTTTGACCCCTGAGTCCGTAAGATTCCCTGGAGACGGCAATGGTGACCCACTCCGGTATTCCTGCCTGGAGAATTCCATGGCTAGAGAAGCCTGGTGGGCTACAGTCCATGGGGTCACAAAGAGTCAGACACAACTGAGCATCTGACACACACACCAACTGCCTGGCTTCCTTCTATCACACGAGGATACAATGAGAAGATGGCCGTCTATAAACCAGCAAGCCAGCTCTCTCCAGATGTCAAATCTGCCAGCCCCTTGATCTCAGACTTTCTAGTCTCCAGAATTGGAAGAAATAAATTATTGACCTGTGTGGAGAATTTTATAGCTGTATACCATTCAACAAGCTTCTCAGGTGGTGCTACTGCTAAAGAACCTGCTTGCCAATGCAGGAGACGTAAGATACCTAGGTTTGATCCTTGCGTCAGGAAGATCCCCTGAGGAGGGCATGATAACCCACTCCAGTATTCTTGTCTGGTGAATCCCATGGACAGAGGAGCCTGGCGGGCTACAGTCCTAGGGTTGCAAAGAGTTGGATATGACTGAAACGACTGAGCGTGCATGCACCCTGACAGCAGGCCTTACAGACATTTTGGATGAGTGAGTTAGTGTGTTCATTAGGATGAACCTGAGATTCCCTTATTCTGTAGGATGGGAGGGCAGAATGGGAGGGCAAGGGTGTCTGGGGGCCTCCATGCAGTTTTGTTCTGGTCTCACAAATGGGAGGGGTAGAGCTGAATCTCTGGGTTACTTTACCATCAGCTTTGCTCATCATAGCCAATCTTTGGAGTTCATTTTGGATCTGGTCAATTGGCCTAACTTGCCATTTGGTGAAAGTTTTCCATTGACTGTGAGATTTTTCAATGGCAAGGACAATATATGGTTATGCATATGTAGTGAGATAATATTTTAAAATGTTAGTCATAGTGCTTCTTCCTTCTATATTTTGTGTATACAATCTTCCCCTTATTTAGTCAGAGGCTAGGGTTAGCATTGTTGTTAAAGGAATGCAAAGAGAAAGAAATGTCAAAGTTTCACTTTTGACTTGCAAAATAGGCTCTCAAAGCCCATAACAATGATTTCCAGGGAAAGGAATTAACTATAGAACTCAGGAGTCAAGGTTTTGGCATAAACAGTAGATGAGAAAGAGAGTAGATGAATTATGATTTTCCTGCTCAGAGTTGATACTGCCAGCTATGAAATGGTGGAAAGACCTCTGGGACCTAGATCTAAGAGGGCTAGTAAAGACCCTCAGAAGGGGAGGAAGATGGACATCCCAGGTTAGCCTGGAAGGATCTGAGATCAGAAGGTACCAGTATTCATTTTTGCAAACCACGTGGCGATATCTGCTCCCAGCATGACTTTCAAGTCAAGAAGTAGTGCATCTCAGTCAGTTGTCTGAGAATGTGGGCCAAGGGTACCTTCCAGGATGCCTCACTTACTCCATGTAGTTCAGGAAAAGGGGCTGAGAGTTTCTGAACCCCACGGAGGTATCACAGAAGTGTTATAAATGGGGTGATGGCCCCAAACCACTCGGGTCAGGTCCATGGGGAAACAGAGTAGATTCAACAAGAAACAGAGGGTCCACTGAGCATGTGGATATCAGTGATGAGTGGTGATATAAGAGAAATACTAAGCAGTGGGAAGCCCATCCCAGTGGAAGCTCATTGTGGAGTCTTTATTCCACTTACCCTCACTGCGAGGAGATACACAGCCTCCAGAGATTACCGGTGCCTCAGAGGACGAGGGAAGGAAGGTGGGAGAGAGCCTGAATTTACAGAATTTAACTCTGGGAATCACCAGGTTGTCCCAGAACTACCAAGGTTGTTTTCTGTTGTCAGGCAGAAGTGGATTCTCAAGAGGTAAATCAATGATAGAGAAATAGAGAAAAAAAAAAAATTGCAGCTCTGAATCTGAGTTCTTGAAATTCACATCCCATAATTCTAGTTCTTTGCCCTGAACCTGGTACAACCTAAGTGTTCAGAAAACATTTGTTGACTCAGGAAATGAGGAAATAAAAATTCAGCTGTTCTGATTGTCAGGGAGAACACACTTGGAAGACATGCTGCCAGCCTTCTTGACTAAAGGGTCCCGCCTGTTGTCATTTGGCAGGACTCACAAACTCTGCCCTGAGATGGATCGCATATAATGAGAAGGTAGCTCAACTAGTTACATGCAGCCTAGTACTTTATTGTGAGAATGGAATGGTGTGCTTTGAGGTTTCTGTGGGATTTATATTGATTCTTCTCCTTATCCAACTAAGAATTTATTTTGTTTATGAGAAATTCCTCTTCTATATAGAATAGGAGCATGGGTACTGAAGACCAGGAGGGAAAGTGGAAGATAATTCACATTTATTACTTCCTCTTGTACTTGGAGGGCTCTAAAGCCTCACCATACACTTTGAAGTTGGCACTATTATCACCCTATTTTATAATAGTTAAATTGTGGCTGTGGTGAGTACCCTTGGCACTCAATAGACCTTCAAATGTTGCTTGAAGGAATTCATAAATGAAAGTCGAGTCACATGCCTAAGGCAGCGCAGGTGGTTAATTGGTGGAGCCTGGAAACACTTTGGAAACCAGTATTTCCACGACACTATGATGCACATCCTCGGCTTGTAAATTAACTTCTTGGTGATGATTAAAACCCTCTTTCTCTGTAATCTTGGATCTCTTGGCCATCATTCTTTTGTCTCTGAATTATTTGGGTCTAAGCATCCTTCCTGAAAGCAAGAGAGTAAGGGAAGATGCATGAAGCCTCAGAGAGACTTGCAGGTGGACAAGATGGAAGTTGAGGGACCACAACTTCATGGCCTCTATCTTCTCATTAATTAAGGTGGCCAGGTCATATGCTAAGGGTAATACCTAGAGATTGGGTTGGGATTGAGACATTCTAGGACTTAGGTTGGAGAAGATTTGGAGGGGGTTCTATGAGATTTGCTTGAAATGAGAGTTAAATTTGCAATAGTCAATACATGGAAGCAGCTTAAATGCCCATCGACAGATGATTGGATAAAGAAGACACAGTATATATATACAATGGAATGTTGTTCAACCATGAAAATGAATGAAATCATGCCATTTACAGCAACATGAATGTATCTAGAGATGACCATACTAAGTGAAGTAAGTGAAAGACAAATATTTTATGATATCACTTATATATAGAGTCTTAAAAAAATGATACAAATGAACTTATTTACAAAACAGAAATAGCCTTACAGATATTGAAAACGAACTTGTAGTTATCAAAGGGGAAAGGAGGAAATAAATAGGAGTTTGGGATTAATAGCACAGGGAACTATATTCAATATCTTGTAGTAACCTATATAATGGAAAAGAATCTGAAAAAGAATATATATAATTAACTGAATCATTTTGCTGTTACACTTGAAGCTGACACAGTATTGTAAATCAACTATATTTCAATTAAGATAAAATTAGAGTTGAATGAAAGATTTGCTGAGCAGCAGTGGGGGAATCCCAAAATAATTTGTATGGGGCGTTACTCAGTTCACACGTCTCTAAAGGCAGAAATTATCCCCAAGTTGTGGATGAGAAAACTTAAGAATTTCTCAAGATTCTAAAGGGGAAAAAGGTGAAAAGCGTTAGTCGCTCAGTCGTGTCCAGTTCTTTGCAACCCCATGGACTGTAGCTTGCCATGTTTCTCTGTCCATGGAATTCTGCAGGCAAGGATGCTGGAGCGGATTGCCATTTCCTTCTCCAGGGGATCTCCCCAAAGCATGGATCAAAACTGGCTCTCCCACATTGCAGGCAGATTCTGAGCCTGTCTGAGCTCACCAGGGAAGCCTCATTTCTAAACATATTAGGAGGCGTTTTAGATTCACCTCAATGTCTGTAATTACCCGTCCATTTTTATGGAGTTTGCTCTCCATATTCGTTTCTCAGTTGACAATTGGCGAGAATGCCTGCCTCTTGAGAGCAAGGGCTACTGTTTCTTCATATTGTGTTTTCCGAAGCCCTTCGCACAATGTGCAGGTCTGAGCAGGCTCTCAGAGGACTGGGATCAGAGCCAGAGGGTGGGCTTTAGATATACAAGCTGGGGTTGACTCAGTCGATATGCTCATTTAGAGGAACAGCCCTGGAGAGAGAAGGATGGAGACTCAGGTAGGAGCTTAACTCACAGGCTCAAGGAAGTATCCTCCATGAAGGTAAGGCTTCATGGAGTCCAGATTGCCCCTGGCTCATCAGGATTTCCCTTCTGAACCTGATCTGGAGTGAGGGAGGGGACCCTCTTCTTGCTGCTTCACCATGAGTGCACCTCCATGGTCAAGGACCGATGTCTCGAGCTTTCTTCCTCTTTGTGACTCAGCATCCCACTTCCAGCCCAGGATACAGGTTATTGAAAATACTAACTCATATAATAGTTTAGTGCTCTGGAGAAATCTGGGGCTTTCACAATCTCAGGGAACCACCGGAGCTGTCACTGGGTGTGGATATGAGGATGTTACCTGTGTGTGGCTGTTGAGTGTGTGTGATGCATATAAGCAATTTCCTAAGAATATGCATGTGCCCATGCAGGTGTGTGCCTGTGAGCGTATAGGCATGTGGATGACAGTGCCTGTGGCTCCAAGTCCTGGACAGCAGATTTGTGGTCCCAGAAATCTACTCCTAATTCAGTAGACAGAATTTTCCAGATTTTTCAGTCTTAAAATGACCTGAACCCAAACCTTGATCTGGCTCTCCTGGTTGTGAAAATACTTGTAATACAATGCTATGCCACCATGAAACTTGGCATTTCAGAAGCTAAAATAAATTCTTGAATCTTTGAAGAGTCTTATGTTTTAAAAAAATCTCATCAGTTCTTTAGGAACTGAACAAAATAGTAATTATGTATAATATTTATTAATACTAAATATTTGTTGTCTCAATTGAGATTAGAATTGGTTGCATTAATACAGACACACACATATACAAATAAATTATTTATTTTTCTCTCAGGTAAAAGAAGTGCAGCCGTTGATGTTGATATAATAGCTCTGTGAAGTGATGAGGGCCTCAAATTTCATTTAGGTAAAGGAGTTTTTATTTGTTTTGGTTGCCCTATGGAAGAATAATGGCTGGGGACCATTAAATTAACTATATGTATATCCAGGGGTGATAGTCAAAATACTTATCAATTGCTAGAGAGGCTGTCAGTTCTCACTGGCCCAGGCATTAACCCTTTAGTTGGCAGATGGTAGAAATTTCTAAGGGCTCCTGGGGTAACAGGAAGGATATTCAGGGATCCTGGGGGCAGAGGTACTTACCAACCAGCATAGAAGTATTTCAGTATTTCTGTATCTGTCTTCTCTGTACTCTACAACCAGAAACCCTGGTAATATATTACCATGCTTAATTTTTCCTGGGTTCATAAGGTTGACATGAGAGAGGTTTTTCATCCCAGCAATGTTTATGGTGATGGGGAATTTCTGCTAGTCTGGGTGCCCATCACTGGAGAGTGGATAATGTACACAGTAATAAAATGGGGATACACACAGACCAATGGGGATGGAGGTAAAAACCACAGCACCATATGGAATGAAACACATGAGAAGATTGAGATAAAGGCCAAATGACTATTTGCATAAACTTTAAATGTATGCATTCAAAACAGCCATACATATTTTGCAAGGACACATGGAAACGAAGGCGATCAATAAGCTCATTAGAATGGCAGCCTACGAGAGCAGGTGGCAGTGGCAGTGTGGACGGGGGGATAAAGGCAAAATAAACAATTAGAACAGGAGAGAGGCCTTGCGTGCTAATGATGATAATATGATGTAATTGAGGAGTATGAGTAATTTAGCTTTCTGTAACCAAGGGAAGAAAAGAAAGAGGAAAGAAAGATGACTGGTCAGTCGAGCTGACCAACGCTCATAGGTGACTGCAGTTGAATTTAAAGAGGAAGCATGGGTATATTTGAAAGATCAAAAAAAATCTTTTGGTTTCCTTTGCACAACCGTATCTTGTTAGGGTATGACTGCCTTATTATTATGGTAAAAAGCTGTGATTTTTTTTTTCCCCAAAATAAATTTTTATAGAAAATTTCTCCTGTCCCAGTGGTGGCTGAATGTGGCTTCCCAAATGGCTCAGTGGGTAAAGAATCTGCCTGCAATGCAGGAGACACAAGAGATGTGGGTTTGATCTCTGGGCCAGGAAGATCCCCTGGAGGAGGAAATGGCAATCCACTCCAGTATTCTTGCTTGGAAAATTTCATGGACAGAAGAGCTTGGTGGGCTCCAGTCCATGTCATTGCGAAGAGTTGGACATGACTGAGCAACTAAGCAGTGACTGAATGGGTCACTTCCACCAACGTCCCATTGGAAAGACCTCAGTTGTATGCTCTCCCTTAGTGGTCCTAGAGGCTAGGACATGTAGATTTTATCCCTGGCCAGCAGTGTAACTTGTAGGCTGATCAACTGTTCTGGTTTGCTTGGACCAGGGAGGTTCCTGGGACACTGGACTTTCAGTTTTAAAACTGAAACAATCCCAGGAAAACCAGGAAGAGTTGGTTACCTTATGACCCAGGTAACCATTGGGGATATTACTACTGAGGACGCAGAAGAGAAAAGATCACAAGGTTGTTCCTAGCCGTCTCCATCACAGAGAAAATCTTCCTTCTTCTGGTTGGAAAAGAAGGCTAGACCTCTAAGTTCTATCATACAAACGAAGGATTATTAAAACAGGTGCAGGATTCCCCCGAAGGAAAACCCACCGGGTTCACTCATCAGAGGTGGTCTTTGGTGCCTCTGAATTTGCTTTCCTGAGCCCTCCCTGAAGCCTGAAAGCCTGTATTCCATCCTTGTATCCATCATCCATCCATCCATCCATTCATCCATCCATCCATCCATCCATCCATCCATCCATCCATCCATCCATCCATCCATCTCATTCTTTTATTCTTAAAGCAGTCACAGAGCATCTATAATGGGCCAGGCTTTGTGGTATTGAGCTGAATAACACCACATAATGTCAGTCTTCAAGGGCTCACAGTTTAACAGAGGAGACTCAATCCAAGGAGGCAATAGAAGTGCAGGAGTATAACTGTACAAAGTCAAATGGGACCCAGTGGAAGGAACAACTCAACTGGATTTGTGGGTTAAAGGAAAGCCTCAGAGAATGGGTGATAATGATACTGGAGGTTGGACTGGCATTTGCCAGATAGAGAAGGGGGCATTATCAAAATAGAGCAGGTAGAGGTGAAGGCTCAGAGAGCACACAAAGAGCCCAGGGGAAGGATGGAGCTCACGTGTGAGGCTGGATGGCAAGAGTGAGGATGTGCTGGAGTGGGGGAAGGTGTACAGGCATGGGTAAGGCAGAGAAAAGAGTGTGACACTGACGCTGGCTGAAAAGGTAGGCCTTGGCTAGTTTACGAGCAACCTAAAAGTCCATCCCTTGCAGTATTCTTATGACCTGAACTTCTCTGACAGAGCCTTTACTGTACTAAACTGTACTGTGTGTATTGACAAGTGGGATGCAGTATGCATTTGCCCAAAGCCTTTGACCAAGGCACAGATGTTCCATGGAACTCACCTTGGGGGTTCTCAGAGGAAATCTCCAAGTACCTAGGAGAGCATTCCTTTGTGCCCAGAGATTTAAGTCACATTCTGTCACAGCGTTTTTTTCCTTCAATAAAGTATAAACCGCGTCCCTTTATCTGTAGAATGGTGAGCTTTTAGAATTCACAAGGACTTTGGACATCATCTAATCCAAGTCCAAAGAGAACTGAAAAGGAGATATCACTGTCCTGTTCAGAGGCAGAAGTGGATTAGAATTCAAGTCTTTGAACTTTAAGCCTATAAATATTTAAGGCATTTTCAAAATTAATATAACAGAGGGCATTTAAAGTAAGCATACAAGTGATTTTTTGAAAGAAAAGCAGTAATTGTAGTAATAATCTGGAATAAAAGCATTCTAGCTAATTAACAAGATTTAGTCTTGAGCCGCCTGGCATCCAAGCAAGACATCAATGTGAAAGTTTATATGTTTCTTTTAATCTGATAAAAGGTAATAGAGGAAAAACAGAATGCCAGTTCCCACTAGGAGCAGATTGAGTTGAGCAATCCTATGACAGAGCCACTGTAAATCACTTCACAAATACGCTTACCTTAGAGAAGATTGTGGAAATTCAGTCTTCAAGGCCCTCATTGCCTGGTTGTGCATAAACAATTAAAACTTATTTTTGACAAAGGAGGCAAGAATATGCAATGAAGAAAAGACAATCTCTTTAAGAAGTGGTGCTGGGAAAACTGGTCAACCACTTGCAAAAGAATGAAACTAGAACACTTTCTAACACCATACACAAAAATAAACTCAAAATGGATTAAAGATCTAAACATAAGACCAGAAACTATAAAACTCCTAGAGGAAAACATAGGCAAAACACTCTCTGACATAAATCACAGCAGGATCCTCTATGACCCACCTCCAAGAGTAATAGAAATAAGAGCAAAAATAAACAAATGGGGCCTAATTAAACTTAAAAGCTTTTGCACAACGAAGGAAACTATAAGCAAGGTGAAAAAACAGCCTTCAGAATGGGAGAAAATAATAGCAAACAAAAAAACTGACAAAGAATTAATCTAAAAAATATACAAGCAGCTCCTGTAGTTCAATCCCAGAAAAATAAACGACCCAATCAAAAAATGGGTCAAAGAACTAAACAGACATTTCTCCAAAGAAGACATACAGATGGCTAACAAACACATGAAAAATGCTCAACATCACTCATTATCAGAGAAATGCAAACCAAAACCACAATGAGGTTCCATCTCACACGGGTCAGAATGGCTGCTATCAAAAAGCCTACAAACAATAAATGCTGGAGAGGATGAAGAGAAAAGGGAACCCTCTTACACTGTTGGTGGGAATGTAAACTGGTACAGCCACTATGGAGAACAGTGTGGAGATTCCTTAAAAACCTGGAAATAGAACTGCCATGTGACCCAGCAATCTCACTTCTGGGCATACACACCGAGGAAACCAGAATTGAAAGAGACACGTGTACCCCAATGTTTATCACAGCACTGTTTATAATAGCTAGGGCATGGAAGCATCCTAGATGTCCATCGGCAGACAAATGGATAAGAAAGCTGTGGTACATATACACAATGGAATATTACTCAGCTATTAAAAAGAATGCATTTGAATCCTTCTAATGAGGTGGATGAAACTGGAGTCTATTATACAGAGTGAAGTAAGTCAGAAAGAAAAACACCAATAGAGTATATTAACACATATATATGGAATTAGAAAAATGGTAATGATGACCCTATATGGGAGACAGCAAAAGAGACAGAGATATAAAGAACAGTCTTTTGGACTCTGTGGGAGAAGGCGAGGGTGGGATGATTTGAGAGAATAGCATTGAAACATGTATAGAAACAGATTACCAGTCCAGGTTCGATGCATGAGACAGGGTGCCCGGGGCTGGTGCACTGGGATGACCCTGAGGGATGGGATGGGGAGGGAGGTGGGAGGGAGGGTCAGGATGGGGAACACATGTACACCCATGACTGATTTGTGTCAATGTATGGCAAAAACCTCTACAATATTGTAAAGTAATTAGCCTCCAATTAAAATAAATAAATTAATTAAAAATAATAAATAAAAAATATGCTCACACACATACACAAAAACCTCAATGTGAAGGAACTTCCCTTGCCTAGTGGTTAAGACTTAGCCTTCCAACACAGGGGGTGTGGGTTCAATTCCTGGTGGGGGAGCTAAGGTTCCATATTTCTTGTGGTCAAAAAACTAAAACATACTTGATAGAATAGCACTGAAACATATACATTATCATATGTAAAATAGATAGCCAGTGGGAGTTTGATGTATGATGCAGGGAACCCAAAGTCAGTGGTGCTCTGTGACAACCTGGGGTGGGGTGGGGATGGAGGTGGGGGGGATTCACGAGGGAGGGGACATACATATGCCTATGGCCAATTCATGTTGTTGCATGGCAAAAACCATAAGTAAATATATAAATAAATAAATTGCCAACATCCACTGGATCACAGAAAAAAAGCAAGAGAATTCCAGAAAAACATCTACTTCTGCTTTATTGACTATGCCAAAGCCTTTGACTGTGTGGACCTCAACAAAATGGAAAATTCTTAAAGAGATGGGAATACCAGAATACCTGACCTACCTCCTGAGAAATCTGTATGCAGGTCAAGAAGCAACAGTTAGAATCGGACATGGAACAATGGACTGGTTCCAAATTGGGAAAAGAATACATCAAGGCTGTATATTGTCACCGTGCTTATTTAACTTCTATGCAAAGTACATCATGTGAAATGCTGCACTGGATGAAGCACAAGCTGGAATCAAGATTGCCAGGAGAAATATCAATAACCTCAGATACGCAGATGCCACCACCCTTATGGCAGAAAGTGAAGAGGAACTAAAAAGCCTCTTGATGAAAGCGAAAGAGGACAGTGAAAAAGTTGGCTTAAAACTCAACATTCAGAAAACTAAGATCATGGCATCTGGTCCCATCACTTCATGGCAAATAGATGGGGAAATAATGGAAACAGTGAGAGACTATTTTCTTGGGCTCCAAAGTCACTGCAGGTGGTGACTGCAGTCATCAATCACCAGACTTCAGTTCAGTCACTCAGTCGTGTCTGACTCTTTGCCACCCCATGGACTGCAGCACACCAGGCTTCCCTGTCCATCACCAATTCCTAGAGCTTGCTCAAACTCATGTCCATCGAGTTGGTGATGCCATCCAACCATCTCATTCTCTGTTGTCCCCTTCTCCTCCTGCCTTCCATTTTCCCCAGCATCAGGGTCTTCTCCAATGAGTAAGTTCTTTGCATCAGGTGGCCAAGGTATTGGAGCTTCAGCTTCAACATCAGTCCTTCAAATGAGTATTCAGGACTGATTTCCTTTAGGATTGACTGGTTTGATCTCCTTGCTGTCCAAGGGACTCTCAAGAGTCTTCTCCAACACCACAATTCAAACACACCAGTTCTTCGGCACTCAGCTTTCTTTATGGTCCAACTCTCACACTCATATATGATTACTGGAAAAACCATAGCTTGGACTAGATGGACTTTTGTTGGCAAAGTAATGTCTCTGCTTTTTAATATGCTGTCTAGGTTGGTCATAGCTTTTCTTCCAAGTAGCAAGCGTCTTTTAATTTCATGGCTGCAGTCACCATCTGCAGTGATTTTGGAGCCCAAGAAAACAAAGTCTGTTACTGTTTCCAAAGAGAGAGGAGACAGGACAGGAAAGGGGTGGTTTTTCCTGTAGAGTGTAGTGATTATCAGTTGAATGGTGTGCTAACAGAAGGGGAGTTTGTGGAGCAAAGAAGGATTTGGTAGAGGGTTTAAGGAGAGGAAGCGCCACTGTGAAGGTGGGACAACATGATAAAGGCTGGTGAGTTTAAGGAATTGTAAGTGTTCAACGTGCTCAGATTGGCTGGACTGACATTCAAAGTGCTGGATAAAGACTAGCAAATAAGAGCCCCCAAATGAGTAAATGTTGCCCATCATTACTGATACCCTCTCACTCTCCACCTTGTTGCCAGAGATGAGAGCCTCTTCCTTTTCACCTGTAGACTTGTCCCCATTTAAAAACAAATGCATACTGCTCTTGCCTCCAGGGATGCCCCCCAGCTGTTTTCTGTCCTTTGTACTTTGCTGAGAATGGAAGGTCAAGGACAGCTTTGGGCGGGGAGAGGGAACAGATCACACAGACTTGTGGGTGAGCGGGTGAGAGAAGGAGACCCTGAAAATGCAAGGTATCAAGAGCAAGGAGGATATGGAGCCCTGGAAGACAGGCTGCATGAGGCCCACTTGCTTGAGACACCTCCACGAACTCTGGGAATCTCCTCTGAAACCACGGAGGGGTGAGTACTAGCGTCAGCTGGTGATTAACAACTTCCAGGTTGATGCACGGCTTGTCCAGGTGCTTCCCTGTGGGCAGGGTTAGTGAAAAGAAAATGGGGTGTCATATCATGGGGCAAAAAGACATATTGGTGGGGTGGGAGGTGGGCGTGTGGGAGGAAAGAAGGGGTCAGACAGATCAGAGCATGGACTTCAGTGATGGAGACTGTGGTCAGAGGAAGGGGCTTTAGATTGGGGGGTGTGGTGGTGAGAGTGTGGCTGTTGTGTGTGTGGCTCAGTGTGTGTGTGCATTCACCACTTGGCCTTGGTCAACCTTGGAATAGGATAGACATACTTTTTATGGTCCATGCAAAGCTTTCCTGTTATTTCATTGGCTTCACATGATCACCCTTTGAGGGAGAAACTTTTCTTATAGATAAATAAACCAGGTCTGAAAAGCCAAGTGACTTGTACCACAGGGTACAGCAGGATGAGAACTCAGTCTGGCTCTCAAATCTGTGCCCCTTTTACCCTACCCCCTCCCCTAAATATGCCGAGAGTGGAGGCCTGTCCCTTCTGTCCCCAGGTCTCACAGATGCCAAGTAGGGGCTCTGTCTGAGCCCCCTGTGTGTGTCTTCCCTCCAGTTCACATGTGCCAGCCAGACCCCATGGGAAGGACCTCACTCAGACTCTTCTGCACTGCAGATGCCTTCTGCAGCGCTTAGAGATACGGAACATACTTCATTCTCAAGTAAACAATGCTGGACTTTTGGGATAAACTTGGTGATAGTGATTAAACGGCTAACTGCTGGGAGAGACCTGGAAGCATTCTTCTCAGGTGCTGATACAAAGTAAACATATTTTTAGAATAATCTTAGCTTTGATGATAGATGATAGATGGTGCATGAAAATTTACCTTTCCAGCCCACTTGCTAAGGCAGTGTAGATAAATGCTTTGAATCCTCTTCCACAAGAGATGGGGCAACCTAGAGGGTTCAAAGAGTGATGGGATCAGGTTCAGAGAGCTCCCCCAAAAAACATCTGTTCTCTAGTCATCTGCATGCCCATCTCGCCTTCCATGAATCCGGCATCCTTTCCTTGTCAAATGAAAATGCTGGAGGCTGAGGGCTGACGACTTTCTCTTCTCCTCCGCCATTCCTGCTGGCCACCATCCTCTCCTCTAGCCAAACCGCCCTGTAAGGTTCAGGTTTGACCTCCTTCTAGAAGCCTACCAGACTTTATAAGCACTGCTCCCTTATCTGATTCCCACTGTGGGCTTTGATCAACCAAAAATAACTTGAGAAAACCCCCAAAGACACCATGGGGTACTTCGGTGAGGTCAGAGAAAGTGTCTTTCACTCTTTCTTCACACCCGTTTGCCCCCATCCCCTCCCGAGGGCCTAGCTCTGGGCCTGGAACTTAACTATGTGTGTGTGGTCTTGCTAGGTGCTGGTCTGGGACAAGTGATGGGAGAGAGGGGGCTGGGTTGTGGGCGGTTGGCAGACTGCGAGATATGGGGCGGGAATCCGAGGAACACTGGGCGCCTGCAGCTCGGAGCAGCTGGCTCCGAAGAATTTTGCAAGTCTGCACAACTTAAAAATCTGCAGTTTGGGGGCGGGAGGGGGAGCGCGGGGGTGGGTCCCCGAGCATCCCATTTCGCCTCTGGGCGGTTAGCTGAGCGTCCTAGCTCAGTGCTGACGGGCGGGCGAGGCCTTCTGGCCCACACGCCGCCCTCGCCGGGGTTCTGGGTTTGTTCCGAGGCGTCTCCCTCCGAACCCCTCGTCCATCCTTCGGGAAGCGAACCTACTCGTCCTCCTTCCGCTCAGTGCACACGTCCGCCAGCTCTTCTGACTTGGTAAGTGGAGAAACGGAGCGTATAAAACAATCTTGAAGACACTGTGCACGAGTTTTCAGGCAGCGGGGCTGGTGGTAAACAGACAGGATCTGGGGCTGCTGCCTTCGCACTTTGTTTCAAAACAACTTGGGGGCCCCAGTCCTCAGGAATAAAATTCGGGCGAATTCGCAGAGCTGTGCTTGGGGGCGAAGAGGCGTTGCGGGAGCCGCCGGGCCCGCAGAGGAGGTCGTCGGTCTCCCGCAGGGTCAAGGTGCACCCATCCCCGGAGGGCGCGCAGGTGGGAGGCGCGGGGCGCGCTCCTGCTGCTCCAGCCCGGACCCGGCGCGCCGCCCCGGGGGTGACTCTGCACTTGGGTCCGGGCGGGGGCGCGCGCCCTGCGGGGCCGCCTCTCAGTCTATCCAACAGTCCGCTCGTCGCGCGGCCTGAGTCCCGCAGCCGGCGATCCCCCGCGGCACCGCGCCGCGCCCTCGGCCCGGAGCGCCGAAAGCCTGAAGCCAGGCGGCGGGCGGAGCTGCGACCAATGGGGCGGCGGCCGAGCCGGGGGCCCCGCCCCGCCCCGCCCAGCCGGCGGCTCCCGAGTGCCTAGCTCCTGCCGGACTGGACGGACAGACCGACCGACGCGGGCCACCGGGCTCTCCTCGCCGCCGGCGCGGCGGGCGCGGGGCCGCGCGGGGACGCCTGATCTCTGCAGCGCGGGCGGGCGGCCGCGCGGAGCGGAACCAGCCAAAGGCGCCGGGACGCCTGCAGGTACATGCTCGTGTCCCCTCCTCCCCGCGCGCTCCGGAGACTTTTCCGTGCGACCCCGCAACTTTCCCCATCATCTGCTGCCCAGCCCCGCCGTGGCCCAGGTCACGTGTGCACGACCCCCGCAGACCTACAGCTGCGGGGGACTTGGCGTCCTGCGGGGTGCGCCTGTCTCCGGTGCGCTCTATCCTCCGGTCCCCAGAGCCCGTCGTCGCTGGACCCCTAAGGATCCGCCTGTTGCTCGAGCCGCCGGCAACCGAGACAGTGTCTGGTCCCTCGGAAAGCCGCAGGGAGGGTGTCTAGAATCCATTCTTGGGCGCCGGATGGGGGACGGATGGAGGCTGGAGAATCCAGGAGCGGCGTAAAGGCGGCAGTTCGCGGAGGGGCAGCCCTGGGGCGTTTCCTTAGCCGGGAAGCCGTTCCTTCTCTTCCTAGAGAAGAGGAGGAGGCGCTTTCCGGACGGCTGTAAGTGCTTCCCTGGCCGCCTGCTCCGCCTTCTTCCCTGTCATTCTTCCCTCCCCTTTGCCCCGCAGCGGTGCAGGGCGCCCCGCGACAGTTGCTGGGATGAGCGCACCCCGGGCGCAGCGCGGCACCGGAGCCAGCGCCCTGCGCCCGGGGACTGCTGGCACGCTCCAGCTGGGAGCCGCTTGGGGCTGGCAGGGCCCTTGTCAGGTCGCCCGCCGACCGTGCGTCTGGATCAATGGTCGTGATGGGAGTGGGTACTTCGGGGTCGCAAACTTCCATTTCCCGCGCCCGGCTGGTTGGCTGCCCGACTTCTCGAGGTGAATCGGCTGGCGAGCGAGCCAGACCTGCTGGCAGGGGCCGCGGCGAGCCGGGCTGGGCGCCTTTCGCATTGCAGGGATAATTTCGAACAACCTACCCCCCGCACGCACCCCCCCGCCCCCCCGCGCGCTTCTCCTGCTCTGCCTCTTGTGGTCTCTTTTGGGAAAGGAGCACCCTTTGCGCCATTGGTGTCCGAGCGTCTCGGCTAGGGACCTTGAGACAGTAGCCTAGCTCAGGCAACCCAGGACAGGGGTGGAGGGCAACGGAGAAGCACCTCTACCCGCCAGAATGACCCTGGAAGTCCTGGTTTGAGGCTGGGACGTGGAGGGGGTGTTTCTCATCGCCCTCTGACTTGAGTTTTGTCTTTCATCTCACACGCCTCCAGAGTAGGGCAGGTGAGAAAAACCAGATCAGAAACCTTCCCATCCCTTTTCAAGTATTTGCTTAAGGGATTTGCATAAGCATTCACTTAGAACTGGGTAAGTTACCCCTTGTTGCTTCCCTTTCTGACTACTTGCAAATACCTGCCCAGGTAAACAGAATGCAAGCGTTTTCCTGAGCACCTGCTGTCTTGCTAAGAGCAGATGCCCTAGTCCTTCTTTCTGCGCGTGTCTCAGGCTGAGAGAGGGTGGCATTGATTCTGTGGTTGGACTTCTGTACTCGGTAGGTCTCATTCTTTACCCAGCTGGTAAACTGCTTAAAGACGTTGGTTCACTCATTCTGTGTTCACAACCAGACCACGGGGCATGGGCCAGGCCTTGGTCATATGCAGTACGGTGAAGTTTCTGCTCCAAGGTTTTTTTTTTATTTTTTCATTTCTCATCAGATTCCTTTCTTCTCCTGTTCTAATATTAAATTAGTCATTTCAGAACTAGGAAGGATCAGTATTGGGGTAGGGAGAAGATGATCATGAAGTACTCAAACTCAGAATCCAGAGCTTGCTCTGAATATTTTAAGGAGACTTGCAGAATCTGTTTTGCCTCTGTTTTGTGTCTGAGCCATCATTACCTGGAAAATCAGCTTGAACAAGAAAAGCCCTTAATGAATGCAGCAAAGCTAAGGTTTTGCTGGTCAAGTATGTGAGAGCAAATGGGGAGGTTGGAAGCAATCTTCGTTCTGTTCAGAAATAGTAAAATATTAAAAAGCCAATGCTCTGACGCTTGAGCTTACCAGCAAAGCACCGGCTAAGTTTTTTCTTCTTCCTTATAATTTTAAAGAAAGGGAGGGAAGAGTGGGCACTTCAGCCACCTCTTCTGTGTTCAGTGAATTTTGCCTGTCACTGTCATCCTTCAGAGACTGCCTCCCTGTTCTACCAGAGTTCTCCATCTGCCCTGTGTCTGGCATTTGGGGCTGGGATGTGTGTCACCTCTAAGAGAGCAGGCATCACAATGGTTTTCCTCCTCCTCCTCTTTTTTTTTTTTTTTTTAGCCATGCCTCGAGGCATGTGGGATCTTCATTCTCCAGTTCCCCAGACAAGGGATGGAACCCAGGCCAGCTGCAGTGGAAGTGTGGAGTCTTAACCACTGAACTGCCAGAGAAGTCCTCTTCTTTATCCACCTGCAATGTGGGAGACTTGGGTTTAATCCTTGGGTTGGGAAGATCCCCTGAAAAAGGGAAAGGCTACCCACTCCAGTATTCTGGCCTGGAGAATTCCCTGGAGTTGCAAGGAATTCCATGGAGTTGCAAAAAATTGGACACGACTGAGCGACTTTCACTTTTCATCACAATATCTATCTATATAAACAATAGCATTAATTGGCTGGATACCATATGCCAGCTACTCTGCCTGGCACTTTTCCAGGCATTATCTCACTTAATCCTCAAAACACTCCCATTGGGAAGTGTGGCTTCCCTTCTTGGTCACAGGGTTTCTGTGGGAACCAGCAATAGATGGAGCCCCTGCAGGGTGCCCTGAGCTGATGGGAGACCGCAGGATGGGGCTGGACCCGAGGTCTCACTAGCAGGCAAGGACAGCTACCCAGGGGGGTTGGAGGCAGAGGGAAGGGTGGGTGTGCTTACTGTCCCTGCTGATGAGGTGTCAAAAAGGTAGATCTGCCCAAGTACCACTTGTGTGAAAAACCTACTAAGACTGGGGACCTGGGCTCCAGCCTGATTTCTACCTGCTCATGGCTCCTAGGCTTACTTTGCTGCTCATTTAGCTGTGAGGATCTTGATGCTGGACATTGTTGTTACCCTGAATGAGGCACTATGCTGAAAGCTCTTGATGCATTAACTCATTTCATCCTGATGACAATCTTACGAGATTAGGCTCTTATAACACCCCATTTTTTATTTTATTGGCTTAAACAACAGAAAAAAAAAAATCTTCTACAGTTCTGGAGGCTAGCAGTCCCAAATCAAGTTTGCACACAGGCAATACTTCCTCCAGAATCTCTATGGGGAATCTGTTCTTGGCCTAGTCCAGTTTTGGGTGGCTCCAGGAATCCCTTGACTTATTGCTACATAACTCTGATCTCTGCTCCCGTGAATCACCCTATTGTAGATGAGAAAAAAGAGACAATTGAGTATCACGTGCAAAGTCACATAGTGAGGATGATGGGAAGCTAGAATTCTGTCCCTGGCAGTCTGGCTGTGGAGCTGGAGCCACTGCTCTGTCCCTTTTTGTGTATCACTGGAGCCCTGACCCTGTGCCCTGCGCTTAGTAGGACTCAGGCTGGGCTTGTTGGATGGTGACCTTGAGAGGTGGCTTGCTGTTACAAAGCAACTTTTTGGTTGCTTCTCCCCTTGAACTCCCCATCTCCCCTTCCCCCTTCTCCCCATATCCCCTTGAAAAGAAACTTGAAAACTATGCTAGAAAAAATATCTTTTTTTCTTTAGCCAATGTTATCCTCTCTCCAATGGAACTCTGCCCAGCTGGTAGGGAAAAAGGGAAACAGACCATAAAGGTCATGGGGTAGGTAAACATTATGGCTATTTCCAGAGAGGATGTTTATTATCAGTGAGAAATCCAGGAAAATCACAGGACATTGCACTTTCTGTCAAATCCATTAAAAAAGCCAACCAGTAACCAAGTCACAAAAAGTTATTGTGTGATGACCTGATGCTGGAAAAGATTGAAGGCAAAAGGAGAAGCAAGCAGCAGAGGATGAGATGGTGAGATAGCATCACCGACTCAACGGATGTGAATTTGAGCAAACTCTGTGCGATGGTGGAGGACAGAGGAGCATGGCGAGCTACAGTCCATTTCACAAAGAATCACTAAGTACATGACTTATTGACTCAACAACAACAATAACCACCTTGTGCCCAGTACTGCAGGCACTAAGGACAGGCAGAATCTAAGATATATTCTGCAAGCTTGAACTTACAGTGGACTTGGAGACTCAAGATTAGCACGCATAAGACAGAACCACACAAGATGCTAAATATGAGTCCTGATAAAAATCACATTGACTTTGTTCTTGTCTAGCCTGTTGTAGTTTGCAGAAACCTCACAAGGTTATCTGGAGAAGGAAATGGCAACCCACTCCAGTATTCTTGCCTGGAGAATCCCAGGGACAGAGGAGCCTGGTGGGCTGCTGTCTATGGGGTCACACAGAGTCTGACACGACTGAAGCAACTTAGCAGCGGCAGCAGCAGAAGGTTATCTCATTTCAGTTCTCACAGTAATCGAGTGCAATAAGTGACAGGCTGAGGGAAGGTTAGGAAGTCCAAGTTACAGATGAAAAAAATAAGGCAAAGTGAGTGAGACTTGGATTTGGCCATTTCTAGGAAATGGCATCCCAGTCCAGTATTCTTGCCCGGGAAATCTCATGGACAGAGGAGCCTGGCAGGCTCCATGGGGCTGCAAAGAATTGGACACGCCTGAGCTAGCAACACACACAGGAGTCTTCTGACTCTAGGCCATCATTTTTGTGTCTCATAAGGAGGACAGTGGGTGAGGAGGGTCTTGGAGGAGGTGGAGTTTGAATTTCATCCTGAAGCTGGAGTTTGGCTGTTACTCTTGGCTAGCTAGAATGCTTAGTTGGGGCAGGGGAGAAGAAGAAAGAACCTTTTACTGTTGTTTTATTTTTGCTTTCAGTGACCTGATAGGTGAAACTTGGAGAGAAATCACAATTGTGATGAATACAACAACATTCGGAGTGTGCAGTTCAGTGTAGAAGCTGGTTTAGAAAAAGTCCATCCTTGTCCTCCTTTATCATTTCTGAAGATCAGCCTTTGTAACTTTGCAACATACATCTATGGGCTATAAAAGTTAACTCCTCTTGCTAAGCTCTAAATAGTTCCTAGATTAGTGTGTAGTATTTTTTTGTTTGTAGCAAGGGGGTCTTGCTCTCCTTGGAATCCTACAGAGCCTTGCTTGATGTTTGTTTTTTCTTTCAGAAGTTTTTCCAGCACGTTTCTGCTTACATCCTATTGGCCAGAATTGTGTAAGAGGCAGAGAAAGAAAGCAACCTTTTATTAAAAATTAAATATAATTATTAAGCTTTTTAACTGTTGTATAGTTGGTTAACAATGTTGTGTTAGTTTTAGGTGTACAGCAAAGTGATTCAGTTATACATATATATGTATCCTTTTTTTAAAAATTCTTTTCCCGTTTAGGTTGTTACATAATATTGAGCAGAGTTCCTTTCTGCACTATGGTTTGTTTGGAGTAGATACCTTATAAAATTGTCTTTAATTGCACACGTGTTGGATGATAATGACCCAAGACCTCCTTTTAGCCAGTAATACTATAGATAAGCAATTCACTTCAGTATTCTTGCCTGGAGAATCTCATGGACAGAGCATCCTGGCGGGCTACAGTCCATGGGATCCCAAAGAGTTGGACACGACTTAGCATTATAGATGAGCAGTTAGTGCTGATAGCAGCTGGCTTCAGTGTGCTTGCTGAAGTCCCCAACAAATGAAACATCCTGCTGATGTCCTGAGCGGATAACCTGAGCCCAGCTGAGCATGCAGCAGATGCTCACCCACGTTGACTTAATGGTTAGCTTTTGTGGTCGTGTATCTATCCTCTTTACATACACAAATTTGCACAAGAATTTATTCAACAGGTGTTTGAGTATCTACCCTGTGTAATGTACTAGGCTGGGGCTGGTGAGGAGACAGATGTTAAACAAATGAATGCAAGACTTAAGTAGTGGCAAGAGTTCTAAAGAATTGCATCTGGGAGAGTAGCAGGGATGGGGGTGTGGGGGCTAGTTTAGGTGGGGGAGCTGGGAAGACCTTACTGAGGAAAAGACTTTTCTTTCTGAGAGGTGAAGAGAACTTTATCACATTGAAAAGGCAGAGAGAGAGATTTCTGGGCTGAATAGGGCATGAAGATTCTAAGACAGGAATGAACCTGGACAGCTGGAGGTACTCTAGGAGAATCGGCCAAGGTGCTGGGAGGAGTTCAGAGGGGAAGGCAGGGGCCAGGTCACGCTGTGCACTTAGGGCCAAGTTCAAGATCTTAAGAGTTTATCACCAGGGCTCTGGGGAGGAGTTCATGGATTTGTGGCAGGGGAGTGTCAGGAGCCAGTTTATGGTTCTAGAAGATCACCTGTGAAGGCTGTGAAAATGAGATTAGAGATGAAGAGACTGGAGAGGTTCAATGGCATGGCCATTGGGAGGCTGATTAGAGGCATGTTGGAGAGGTGAGACTTCAAGCCAGCTGGGACTGAGTGAGAATGAATAGGGAGTGAGGAAGTGGAGATCCTACAGGTGTAGGTCAGTTATGAAAGGGAACAGACACGGGATGAGGGCGGGGGAGGCCTTGCGTCTCCGCGTGGAAGGCGACTGTGGCTGAGGTTAGGGAGCTGAATCCAGCTCCTCTGTAAACCAGCGCGCACACATCTCTGAATGGGGAGTTATACAATACTAGCTTCTCTGGTGGCTCAGAGGTTAAATTGTCTGCCTGCAATGTGGGAGACCTGGGTTTGATCCCTGGGTTGGGAAGATCCCCTGGAGAAGGAAATGGCAACCCACTCCAGTATTCTTGCCTGAAGAATCCCATGGACGAGGAAGCCTGGTGGGCTACAGTCCACGGGGTCGCAAACAGTTGGACATGACTGAGCAACTTCACTTACTTACTTACTTAGCACTTCTAGAAGCTTAGACGTTCCTCTGGCTTTGTCTCCAGTCACTGAGTAAGTTTGAGTGTGTTACTTGTCCTTCCCTGCTTTTCTCCCCACAACCTGGCAATTTTATGATTAAAAAAATAGATGATCTTTCTACAAATATTCTTCTTCCATAGAGTCATTTAGATGTGTTAATTTGGATCATTTTTATAAATTGAATTAGGAGAACTGTGAGTGGGTATGTGGGAACATTTGTGGTGAGATTCTAAGCATTTGCTCTTTGATGATCACCAGCAAGCTGCTTTCAAATTGACTTAAATGGAAAGACATCCGTGATCAGCGTGCTGCTGGGGAGATGCGGAGCCTCTCCCAAGATGTATGGGGGCGAGGCCCGATGGGGAGCGTTAGGCATGGCTAGAAGCCAACCTTTTTCATCTCAGTGGAATCCTTCTTTACCGGGTCTTCCTCATCACATGGGACTCTTCCTCTGTACCCATGGGGATCCCGTAAAAAGATGCAAGAGAGTGACATATGGTCTATCATCTGGGAACCCACGTGCAGCAGAATATGCTGGCCTGAAGATCAACAAGGAACATCACAGGAAGCCTGATGGAGTCTTGAAGAAGTGATGGACTACCCAGTGACCAATCAATCATTGAAGGGAATGACAGCACAAACAGGACCATGGAATTGAAAATTACTCCAAAGATCAGTGAAGAGGCATCTGCCTCTTGAAGGCTGCTTTCAGTAGTGCTGACTTATATCCTGACAAATCATTAGTGTGTTCAGATGAAAGAATGCCAGCAGACTAACATTTTGGGCTTGAACATGTTTGCATTGTTTTTTTTTTTTTTTTGCTTTCATTCTTCTGTCATCTGGTTTGGCTTTCCTAAGTCCTGATTGGCCTGCCAAGGTGAACCTAAAATCACGTGCTTGGGCTTCCTTGGTGGCTCAGGTGGTAAAGAATCTGCCTGCAATGCAAGAGACCCCAGTTCAGTTCCTGGGTTGGGAAGATCCTCTGGAGAAGGGAGGGGCTACCCACTCCAGTATTCTCCCATAGACAGAGGAGCCTGGCGGACTACAGTCCATGGGGTCGCAAGGAGTCAGACACAACTGAGTAACTAACAGTTAACACGGTTTACTTAAGATAACACATTTATTGGCTAAAGAGATGGGAGAACTCCAGGGTTAAAGACTGTAGTTTGCAGATTTGGACTGAGAAGCGATACCTGGATTCTGGCAAGGGTATTTCTGCGTTTTGGTCTTTGAGGTCAATAAATCATACCTTCTGGGTAGTGTTTTTCTTGTGGGTTCTTAACATCCCAGTTTTTAAGTGTGGTACCCTCATGAGGGGGTGTCATGAGAATCCACCTGCTAATGCAGGAGATATGGGGTGGATCCCTGGGTTGGGAAGATTCCCTGGAGAAGGAAATGGCAACTCATTCCAGTATTCTTGCCTGGAGAATTCCATGGACCCAGGAGCCTGGTGGGCAACAGTTCACGGGGTCCCAGAGAGTAGGACACAGCTGAGCGACTAAACAATAGCACCAGCTCATGAGGACCCTGCCCACCCTCCTCCTCTTGGTGATGAACTCTTGCCTGGCTAAAACTTAGCCCCTCACTGTTTCAGGGTTGAAGCTTCTTGGTGAAGCTGGTCTCCTCATCCCTAAATGTGTAAATAAAAAGTGTCATCATGTAAGAGTGTTTATCTTTCTATCTTTGCGGAAGTATAAAAAGGTATCAGCATCCTCATACCTTCTCATCACCTCCTTAAGTCATACATCCTACGGTGTAGGCGCTCCGGATATGCAAAAATAGGAATCTCATGAAAGTTCATATGGTGCCTGAGAGCTTTACCTTTAAGCCGTTTCCCCAAGCTTCTGGATCTAATTAGAAATCAAATGTCAGCGTGGTGCCTCTTTTTGGTGATGAGCCCTGAATTCCCTTCTTCCAGCTCCTCCAGACTTAAAATGTGGAAGCTGCAGCACACTTTGCCTTCTCATCTCGTGTCTTTTATTCGGGGCTTTGAAGTAGAGAGTATCCAGTAGGATGTACAGTTATGTAACATGACCCTCACAGCTCCTGAGTTAGCTTGACTTGCTTTTTTACCAGTTGCTTCTCTCACCCACATCAGCAGATAAGAGCTCACCAGCAAACCCTTCATTTGTAAGTTTGTATCAGCAACTTGGAAATAATCCCCACTTAAATGCTATTTCTGTTGCCGGGCGGGGCTGTGTTCCCTCCCTGTTATTTGACCTGAGGGCAAACTATGGTGGAGGTAAGGAAGATAAAGGTCATCTCCTTCACGCACACACTGCTACACTCAGCGACCCGACCCTGCACTAGGCCACCACTGACCCACGCCTCTGCCTGAGACTCCTGGACACTCAAGGGCAAGTCTGGGTCAGTCTCTTGTAGGGTCATGGCTCCTTTATCCTGGGTCCTGGTGCCCCCAAGGTTCTATTTGTGCCCTCCAAGAGTCTGTTGCCCCAGTCCTGTGTAAGCTCTAGTGGCTCTATGGTGAGTTAATGGTGACCTCCTCCAAGAGGGTTTATGCCATACCCAGCTCTATTGCACCCAGAACCCCTACCCCCACAGCGGTCCACTGCTGACCTGTGCCTCCTCAGGAGACACCCAAACAACAACAACAAAAAAAACAGTTCTGTCTCAGTCTCTGTGGTAGCTGGAATCAAGATTGCCCGGAGTAATATGAAAAACCTCAGATATGCAGATGACACCACCCTTATGGCAGAAAGTGAAGAAGAACTAAAGAGCCTCCGGTGTTCAGTTGCTTGTCATGTCTGACTCTTTGCGACCCCATGGACTGTAGCCCACCAGGCTCCTCTGTCCATGGGCTTCTCCAGGCAAGAATACTGGAGTGGGTTGCCATGCCCTGCTCCAGGGGATCTTCCTAACTCAGGGATCGAACACAGATCTCTTAAGGCTACAGGCAGATTCTTTATTGCTGAGCCAGCCAGGGAGCCCCTAGAGCCTCTTGATGAAAGTGAAGGAGGAGAGTGAAAAAGTTGGCTTAAAGCTCAACATTCAGAAAACTAAGATCATAGCATCTGGTCCCATCACTTCATGGCAAATAGATGGGAAAACTGGAAACAGTGACAGACTTAATTTTTTTTTGGTCTCCAAAATCACTGCAGATGGTGACTGCAGCCATGAAATTAAAAGACGCTTGCTTCTTGGAAGAAAAGCTATGACCAACCTAGACAGCTTATTAAAAAGCAGAGACATTACTTTGTCAACAAAGGTCCATCTAGTCAAAGCTATGGTTTTTCTAGTACTCATGTATGGGTGTGAGAATTGGACCATAAAGAAAGCTGAGCACCAAAGAATTGATGCTTTTGAACTGTGATGTTGGAGAAGACTCTTAAGAGTCCCTTGGACTGCAAGGAGATCCAACCAGTCCATCCTAAAAGAAATCAGTCCTGAATATTCATTGGAAGGACTGGTGCTAAAGCAGAAACTTCAATACTTTGGCCACCTAATGTGAAGAACTGACTCATTTGAAAAGATCCTGATGCTGGGAAAGATTGAAGGTGGGAGGAGAAGGGGACGACAGAGGATGAGATGGTTGGATGGCATCACCGACTCAATGGACATGAGTTTGAGTAAACTCTGGGGGTTGGTGATGGACAGGGAGGCCTGGCATGCTTCAGTCCATGCCTGTAGGTCAGGCGTGCATGCTGCAGTCGCAAAGAGTTTGACACAACTGAGCAACTGAACTGAACTGAAATGCTATTAGATGTTGGGGTTAAGGTTCAGAATGCCCCATGAAGGCAGAGTTAAATCATAAGGAGTGGAACTGGAGGTGGTTTTGAGCCGTGGACATCTGAGACTGTGTGGTGTAAACAGGAGGGGATGTAGTTGTCTCTCCAGGGTACAGGGTCCTGCCCCACACATCAATCTACACAGACACACACCCTACACACTCTAGAGGAGGAAGGGTCCCATTAGTGTGGGCTGATTAGCTGATTGGACAAAGTAGACAGATCCACAAAAAGTACAGTATCGGGTAGAGAGTTCCAGTTTTAAACATGAAAAGAGTTCTGGAGTTTCAGATGGTGTTTGCACAGTATTATGAATGCTTTTAATACTGTTGAGCTGTATACTTCAGAATGGTTGAGAGGGTAAATTTTAGGTCATCTATATTTTACCACAATAAAAAAATCAGAAAAAAAATTGAGATTGCATTGCTGTGAAATTGCATTTTCAAATGTTTTGGTCTCAGGACCTTTATATGCTTAAAAGGTTTTGTTTTAAGCTTTTGTTAATGTGAAAGTTGCTCAGTTGTGTTGAACTCTTTGCAACCCCATGGACTGTGTAGTCCATGGAATTCTTCAGGCCAGAGTACTGGGGTGGGTAGCCCTTCCCTTCTCCAGCGGAGCTTCCCAACCCAGGGATCGAACCCAGGTCTCCCACATTGCAGGCAGATTCTTTACCAGCTGAGCCACCAGGGAAGCCCAGGAATACTGGAGTGGGTAACCTCTCCCTTCTCCAACGGATCTTCCCAACCCAGGAGTTGAACTGGGGTCTCTCGCATTGCAGGTGGATTCTTTACCAATTGAGCTACCAGGTAATGTTTATATTAGAAATGAAAATGGATGCATTTCAAATTAATTATTAATTCATTTAAACTAATGATAATCTCATAACATGTTAACACAAATGGCATATTTTTATGAAAAATAACTATCTTTTTTAATTAACAAAATTATAAGTGACGTTGTCTTTCACTTTTACAAATTTATTTGTCTAGATTAATAGAACACAATGGAATGCTGAGATTTGCTTCTCTGTTATGTTCTCAAATATCATATATCATCTGAAAAACTCCATAGGACACTTGCAAGAGAATGAGAAGGAAATTGGAAAATAACATCTTAGTTTATTATGAAAATAGTTTTGACCTCATGAACCCTTTAAAGAATCTTAGGAACCCCAGAGGTCCCTGATGACACTTTGAGAACTACTTGGCTGGCTTGCGTGCATGCTCAGTCATGTCCAACTCTTTGCAACCTCATGGACTGTATAGCCCGCCAGGCTCCTCTGTCCATGGAATTTCCCAGGCAAGAATACTGGAGTGAGTTGCCATTTCCTCCTCCAAGGACCTTCCTGATCGAACTCACATCTCCTGCACTGGCAGGTGGATTCTTTACCACTGGGCCATCGGGGAATCACTTGAGAACTACTGCTGTAGAATAAATCCACAGCCAAATTAACTTTTGGTTATGTTATATGTTTTTGTTTCTTGTTGTGTCATACTGTCTGATTTAGGACCTTCACAATTCCCTGTATTGTTTATCTATGATTTCAAGTGAAAAAACTAGGTGGCTCCTGAAAAAGAGAAGTGTCATATCATTAGTTGTTTTCAAGCGTGCATTCCTATTTACTGTGGAGTGAGGACGTCTGCTTAGAAGGTCAGGAGGAAAGTCTGCACTGGTCCAGAGATGGTGCCAAAAGCCATCTCTGGGGCTCTGTCCACATCACTGCTGTGCTTGCTGGAGGGCTTGGGGTCTCTCCTTTTCTTTCTTCCTGTTCTACCCCACCTTGTTCTTCCTTGTATGGAAAACTTTGAAACTCAGAGAGAAATGAGCACCCTTAGGATATAGACTGGAGAAAGGAGAGGTGTGCAAATTAATTTTAATAAGTCAAATTCAAAACTCTTTTTTAACTCACTTTTTAATGAAACAGTAACAATAATAATTGACAAAAGCAACCACAAGATTGGAGACAATATTTGCTCTACCCATATCTGACAAAAGAAATTCTAGGGCATTTTAGGAATTTTTAATTTCTATGCTAGTCTACAGTTTGAATTTGCGACAGGTATACATGATCATAGGGCTTTCCTGGTGACTCAGACAGTAAAGAATCTGCCTGAAATGTAGGAAACCCAGTTTCAATCCCTGGGTTGGGAGGATCCCTTGGAGAAGGGAATGGCACCCCTCTTCAGGATTCTTGCTTGGAGAATTCCAAACTGGGCTTCCCAGGTGGCCCTAGTGGTAAAGAACCCATGTGCCAATGCAGGAGATGTAAGAGACGCAGATTTGATCAGGGGACATTCCCCTGGAGCAGGAATGGCCACCCACTATAGCATTCTTGCCTGGTGAATCCCATGGACAGATGAGTCTGGCAGGCTATAGTCCATAGGGTCACACAGAGTTGGACATGACTGAAGCGACTTAGCATGCACGCATATGATCAAAGGGAAGAGTTTATAATCAAATATGGGGATCTCTATGTTATTGGCATTTTTGTTATTTGAGTGTTAAGTATTTACTCAAGGGTTGGCAAATTTTTTCTATGAAGGGCAAGATAGTAGTATTTTAGAATTTGAGGGCCATGCATTTTTGATTATATCTATAAATGGTCCTGACATGATATTTTGATTTACTGTTTTTCAACTTGATGATGGTGTGAAAGCAATACACACTCAATAGAAAATATACTTTGAATTTTGAATTCTGTCTTTTTTCTAGTCTCGTGATATGCCATTAGATTCTTTCTCATGATGTTGGGCAGTGGGAGCCAGCTGCAGATCCCACTCAGTCACGTGATCCTGACTCGCATCCCCTGGGGATCTCATTATTTTATAATTTTTTTATATTGATAAAGTTTGGAGTGAGTCATAGTGGATAGTTCTGGGCAAAGTGTTAAAAAGAAAAGTCCTCCCAGCTTGGTTTCCAGGAGCTGGATGTGGATATTTGTGAAACATAAAAACATTTTTTCTCCCTTCCAAATAATGGATTAGATGTTACATAAACCATCATATTTAAAATGTTAAGTGAAACTTCTTTTTTCACTCCATGAAATAAATAGTCTCTGTGACAACTTACTACAGCAACAGACATTTGGCTGTCTCAGAGAGTTTTGTTGTAAATATGTTGAGGATTTATGATTTAGCAAAATCTGTGACTCCTAGAAGCAATGCTTTTCTACAATACTTTGGAAAGACCTTGATATATCAGGGGCACAGACTAGGCAGAAATGATAGTTTGGTCAAACATTCTCATCCCACATCCTGGAGCCTCCAGGGAAGACTGTATGGTATGAAGGCACCCTCCAAGCAGGCTTCTCCACTCTTGAGCAGGAAAATCCTTGTTTTTTTACCGTTAGGTGGAACATTCATTTAGTCAGGATCCCACCAGACTTCTCCCACTTGCCTGCTGTGTATCGGGTGCTGATATCACTGTGTCGGTGATATTGCTGAGAAGTACAGATCTGTTAGCCCCGAGCATGATGCCTGTGTAGCTAGAGATGTGTGCGTGCTTGTGTGTGGACGTGCACATGTGTGCAGTCCTCAGAAGAGAGTGTCCTGAAGAGATGACTCTCGAGCTTGTTTCTTGAAGACCAAACAGGAATTAACTGAAAAAGGAGGGAACCAAGGGGATAACTTCAGTGAGATTTGGGAAAGAGAGTATACCGCATGGCTGGGGATGGGAGGAATATGTCTTAGCCCAGGAAGAGGGTTGGAAGTAGATGGGTGGAGACAGTGGTCAGAGAGACAGGCGGGAATGTTCTGGCTTTGACATCTGTGGAAAGGAGTTTGAACTCTGTCCCGAACATCACACTGAGGAGCTACTGTAGGTTTATGGAAAGTGTAGACATGTTCTGACCCTTAGTTTTGCAAAGTCTCTGGCTGCCTGTGGATAGGGAAGGGGTGTTAGTGAGAAGTAGGGGAGAGATGATGTCACTGACTTGACTACGAGTGGAATTTGGGGCATTAGAGAGGGACCTCAATCACCCACAGAGGTAATCTGACCTGTTCCTTGAGACCTGAAATTCCTTAGACTTCTACAGTATTCATGTCGTTGTTGTTTACTCTCTCAGTCCTGTCCCACTCTTTGTGACCCCATGGACTGTAGTCCACCAGGCTCCTCTGTCCATGGGGTTTCCCAAGCAAGAATACTGGAGGGGGTTGTCATTTCCTCCTCCAGGGGACTTCCCGCCCCAGGGATTGAACCCAAGTCTCCTGCTTTGGCAGGTGGCTTCTTTACCACTGAGACACCAGGGAAGCCCGAACATTTTTCATCCTCGTGTTTATAGTTCTAAGGTCAAGAATAGAGAACTCTGGGGGAAAGTTGAATGGAATTTTCAGCCACACATCACTTTCCTCTTCCTGCAGCCCTCTAATTTCCTTTGGGTAATTATTCCTCCCTGTGTGGTTGTTGTCTTGGTGGGATGGTGGGTGTTAAGAATGCCCCTGAGATTCCTTCTGCCCCAGTCCAGCCACTGGATGGACAGACAGTTGGCCCAGCCTGTCGGGCGTCTGTCAGTGGAGGGACTGAAGGGTGGAGGATTCCACTGGTGTGCTCCTTGCTCTCCCTGACCAGACCTCTTCTGTCAGCTGTTTCTGTCTCCATGTCCTTCAGAAGTGCCCCGGCTCCTATCTGTTGCCACGTGTGGATCTTCAGGGTTCTCTTTGGCCCAGAGAGCTTCAGAGAGCCTTCTGATGGACACAGATTGGATTTATTAGTGAGCCACCCCACTTGTTGTTTGTATCCAAAGAGCCCTTGGTGTTGTGAGAAGTGTCTAGAGGCCTCACTTCATACCTGAGCACGAACACTGACCTCACAGCATTTCCGACTGGTTTTGAAAGGGGAGCAGGGCAAATGCAAGAACGGTGTTGGCTGGAAGCGAGTGAGGGGTGTACTGAAAGAGACACAGGAGACTAAAGGCCTGCCGGTGAGTTCTGCTGGCCTCTCATTGTTGCTGTGACTGAACCTGATGCAGGTGTGTCTACCTGGGGGGCTGGGGAGGGGGTCAAAGTAGCATCAAAGAGATGGGTCAGTCCCCGTGTGCTTAGAATTCCAGGTCTTGCTCAGATGACGCTCAGGGCTCTGGCAATGCTTAATGATAGAATAATAAGTATTTATATAGTGCTGTTCTTAGGTGGTGCAATGGTAAAGAACACACCTGTCAATGCAGGAGATGTGGGTTCGATCCCTGGGTGGGGAAGATCCCCTGGAGAAGGAAATGGCAGCCCACTCCAGTATTCTGGCCAGAAAAATCCCTGGACAGAGGTGCCTGATGGGCTGCAGCCCATGGGGTCACGAAAGAGTCAGACATGACTGAGCATGCATGGCCTTGGTCTTAGATTAAGTTTTGGGCAGATTCAGACTCAAGCAGTGTGGATCCAGAGTTTATCCTGAAGGCCAAGGGAGCCATCAGAACATGTTAAGGTTGTGCATTTTATTTATTTATCTTTTTTCCTTTTTTTTTTTTTTTAAACTTAAATTGGAGGATAATTGCTTCACGATGTTGTGTTGGTTTCTGCTACACGACAGCGTGAATCAGCTGTAAGTGTACATATGTCCCCTCCCTCGTGAACTTCCCTCCCCTCCCTGCCATATCCCACCCCTCTAGGTTGTCACAGAGCACCAGTCCGAGTTCCCTGTGTCATACAAGGCTGTGCCTTTTAGAAGGGAGCTTTAGCTTGGATGGGAGAATGAATTTGAGAGTAGAGAATGTGGTAGCTTGGATGGGAGAATGAATTTGAGAGTAGAGAATGTGGACAGGCCTGGGGTGGGGAGGGTAGTCAGAGGTCCATTGAGTAAACCATGGGGAACACTGTGTCTGAATTGAAGCGGAGGCAGGAGAGAGAGAGGAAGGAAAGGGACTTGAGAGATGTTTGGGAACAGAGGAAGAAGGGAAAGTGTACACGTGTTTTATTTGAAGGGCCCATTAGGACATTCGAATGGATACATCCAGTAGGCAGTTCCGTGAATCCACCAGGTAGGAGGGGGCTCTGGGCTGGAGATCCACACCTGGGCTCTTGAGTCAAGTTAAATTTTCAGGGAGAACAGCGAGATGAGAAACCCACAGGATGGGGGAAATGACACCAATTTGAGGTCCATAGGCTGTATCCAGGCTACAAATCTGTTGATTTGGCTTATGGAATTAAAACATTAACCACGAAATTGATGACATTGAAAAAGTTGGGAAAGTTCCTGTAAAAATAAGATTAATGGATATCCTTGACAGTGTGGGGTCATCTGGCCACCTGATGCTCACAGATGAGGGGCAGTGATCCTTTTTCTGGCAGGACTGGTGCTCTCCAGGTTGTCACAGTGGCCAGATGACCTCCTTTCTCATCTTACCTAGTCCCTGCAGCTATTTTGTTTTGTGAACTCAGATTTAAGGTTCGGGAAGAGGAAGCAGAGTCTCATAGGAAACCAAGGATAAGTAGCCAGAGACGTGGCATCAGTGAACTGCAAGGGCCGGGAGGTGGGCAGTGACAAATGCCTTAAACAGGCAAGTCACGCAGAGATGGGACATGAACTTTGGCTTTGGTCGTCTGGAGGTACCTTTAGCAAAACACTTAGCATTAGGGCAAGTACTGTAGGAGAAGGAAGGATGAGTGTAAAAACTGTTTTCTAGAAGCTGTGTTGCAAGGAGGAATTTGGCAGATTTTTTTGTATTTTATTTATTTATTTATTTGACTGCTCCTGGTCTTAGTCACAGGGGATCTAGTTCCCTGACCAGGGATTGAACCCCGGCCCCCTGCTTTGGGAGTGTGGGAGTCTTACCCACTGGACCACCAGGGAAGTCCCTATTTTGTATAATTTTTTAATATGTGAGTGACTTGAGCATGTCTGTATAAGGATGTATGTGATATAAAATAGTACTTCCTTTATTTGTCCCTCACCTTTTATAATTACAAGAAGTCCAGTCTTCCTTTGCCTGGTTGGCAGATTATCCTACCAGAAGAAGGTTGTTCTTATTAAAACCACATGCTCCTGGTGTGTAGCATGGAGTGAGGTGTTTTATATGTCTATGAAGATAGTGCTGTGAGCTTCAGACTTTATCAATATTAAAGGCAGCTTTGCTATTTTAATAGGTAAGCAGCAAAGCCTTCAAATGGGTAATTCTACATTTTAAAAGCAGCAGGTTAAGTCAAGCAGTGCCCATGTAGTGATTTCTTACGTGTATTTACTCATGCCTTTGTAAGCTGTCCATTTCTTTTTTTAAATCATTTGCCAGGTGAAATCTGTATGATGATCATATCACCAGCATCACTTCTACTACATTCTGAGTTAGTGTGCTTTTATTGGTTGTATGCCATATGCCAATTTTTCTATTTACTTTTCTGTATTTTTTATGCTGTAACTTGATCCATAACTTGTGTGTGTTAGAACTTATCTATTTTGTCTTTGATGTAAAACTGTTTTTATTAAGGAAAAAAATGTATCTCCCATCTGCAGTGGCCGATAAGTAAGTTCCTTTTCATCTGTGGTGACCACAGTTTCAAAAGCACATTTTGTGTGATTTTTCTTTCCTCCCAGTGGGCAACAGAGACTTTCAAAATCGACATGGTGTGGAAGCAGCCAGTAGCCAAAAATGTCAACCAATTGATTGATTCATCAATCAATTCAGTATGTAATTTTTGGGAACCTCATATGTGTCATGTGAGGTTCAAGGTGCTGGGGATACAGTGAAGCACAAGATAAAACTTTCTGCCTTTATGGGGCTCATATCCAAGTGGGGAAACAAACTATAAATAAGATAAAGAGACAAAGCATATGTTTCTATGTATTTTAGGGATTAACAAATGCTAAGGAGAAAAAATACAGTAAGCATGGAAGCTGGGAGTTTCATCGAGGGATGTTTTAGATAGGGTAAACAAGGAAAGCATCATTGAGAAGCTGTCATTTGAGTAAAGACCTGAAGGATGAGAGGAAGAAGGATGTGGGATTCAGTCACCTGAATGCAGAGCATTTGAGGCACAAAGATCAACCAGTGCAAAGGTCCTGAGGTAGGATTAAGGACTGTTGCAGAGACCAGTCCCTGCATTGGGAAGATCCCTTGGAGAAGGAAATGTCAACCCACTTCAGTAGCCTTGCCTGGAAAATCCCACTTACAGAGGAGCCTGGCGGGCTACAGTCCATGGGTCGCAGAGTTGGACACAGCTGGGTGAGCACACAGAGACCAGTATGCCAGATGTCAGTGAAAGAGAATGAGAGGAGTAGGAGATGAAATCAGATAAGTCAGGTCAGGGAAGGGAAATTTTAGTCTGAGTAAGATGGAAGTTACTACTGGAGTAACATGAAGTGATGTACAATTTTACATTCTTAACTTTTTTTGTGCCATGGAATCCTTTGGTAGTCCTGGGACATCTATGGACCACTTTTTAGAATAGCATTTTTAAAAGCAAAAAAAAAAAAAAAAAAAGCCACAGAATATAAAACAATCCAACTGTATGGAAATACAGTTACCAGAATATTAAAACCAATTTATAACTTAGCAATATATGTTCTTCTCTATTAATTCATTAAAGATGATCTAGCCATTTTGGATCACTGCAGTTCGTGGTGCACTGTTCTACCCAGTGGTAGCTTCTAATTTTTTCAGATATTCTAGAACAGTGATAATGCCAAAGGTTTTTTTGTTTTGTTTTAATTTCTCTGACCATAGCTTTGACTAGATGGACCTTTGTTGGCAAAGTAATGTCTCTGCTTTTTAATAAGCTGTCTAGGTTGGTCTTAACTTTATTTCCAAGGAGCAAGCATCTTTTAATTTCGTGGCTGCAGTCACCATCTGCAGTTACTTTGGACCCCCCCAAAAAATAAAGTCTGTCACTGTTTCCACTGTTTCCCCATCTATTTGCCATGAAGTGATGGGACCAGATGCCATGATCTTAGTTTTCTGAATGTTGAGCTTTAAGCCAACTTTTTCACTCTCCTCTTTCACTTTGCTCAAGAGGCTCTTTAGTTCTTCTTCACTTTCTGCCATGAGGGTGGTGTCATCTGCATATCTGAGGTTATTGAATTTCTCCCAGCAATCTTGATTCCAGCTTGTGCTTCGTCCATCCTCATGATGTACTCTGAGTATAAGTTAAATAAACAGGGTGACAATATACAGCCTTGACATACTCCTTTTCCTATTTGGATCCAGTCTGTTGTTCCATGTCTGCTTCTAACTGTTGCTTCTTGACCTGCACACAGATGTCTTAGGAGGCAGGTAAGGTGGTCTGGTATTCCCATCTCTTTAACAATTTTCCACAGCTTGTTGTGATCCACACAGTCAAAGGCTTTGGCTTAGTCAGAGCTATGGTTTTTCCGCTAGTCACGTATGGATTTGAGAGTTGGACTATAAAGAAAACTGAGTGCTGAAAAATTGATGCTTTTGAACTGTGGTGTTGAAGAAGACTCTTGAGAGTCCTTTGGACTGCCAGGAGATCCTACCAGTCCATTCTAAAGGACATCGTCCTTACTATTCATTGAAAGGACTGATGCTAAAGCTGAAACTCCAATACTTGGCCAAGTGATTCAAAGAATTGACTCATTTGAAAAGACTCTGATGCTGGGAAAGATTGAAGGCGGGAGCAGGAGGGGACAACAGAGGATGGGATGGCTGGATGGCATCACCAACTCAGTGGACATGAGTTTGAGCAAACTCCGGGAGTTGGTGATGGACAGGGAAGCCTGGCGTGCTGCAGTCCATGGGGTCACAAAGAGTCGGACATGACTAAGCGACTGAACTGAAAACTAAATTTCTCTGGCTATTCCTTTTGGCTGAATACTTCGGGAGACCTGGGGTGTGGTCTCATGTTTCAGCAGATTCTCTGTATGGCCACAAGCAATCCATTTTGCTTCTGTAGAGACTTCTCTCACCTGGGTAACTCCCAGCTCACCAAGGTGTGGACACTACAATTTCTTCATATTCTGAGAAGAAAGAATCTATTTAAATACGTCTAGGGACTTCCCTGGCAGTCCAGTGGTTAGGACTCAGAGCTTCCACTACTGGGGAATTAAGGTCCCACAAGTCGCAAGGCACAGCCAAAAAAAAAAAAGTAAAATCAGTAAGTCTAGGTCATATGGCTACATCTTGGGTGAGTCCAGCCATTTTCTGCTCTCTGCCTACTATAGGCGTTTTAGTCCCCGCATATTACACGAGTTCTTTGCTTTACTTGGAGAGCAGCCTTACTCTCCCCTGCTCTTTACTTGTTCGTATTTGAGCCAACTCTTCGGGCTCAGCTCTGATACCCCTGGTCAGGTAGTGTCCCCGCTTCCCCATCCCAGGGGACCCTTTACCCTCTCTCAACTGCAGCACCTTCTCAGCATCTCCTCTTGTGTTGATGTTCTGCCTTGGGTTGCAGTTGTTTATTTACCTATTTACTCTCCTCCAACATTTTCTAAGCTCCTTAAGCACGAAGGGCAAGAAGCATGTTGTGTTTTGTCTTCCGTTATTTCCAGGACAGGCCTTCCTTAAAGCAGACGGCATGAACAGCAGAAGCTTTTAATCCTACACATGATGCCAGAGCGCGGGGGCGGAGCGCTGTGTCTCACCCGGACCTGTGAGTTAACTTAATGTCTGCTCTTCTGTCTCTCCTCCCTTCCCAAATGCTGACCAAGGCTGCTTATGACCTTTTATTTTCCCAACTAGAAATAATTGTTTTCTTCAGTGTTTTTGTAATACTTTAAAGAAATTCACAGAATGCTGAGAGGTACAGAATAGAAGGCAAAAATCACCCCAAATTCCATCATTCAGGGAGAATGTGTTTAACATTTTGGGGCATATTTGTTTAGTTTTTTTTCTTTTTTCCATTTCATAAAGGCAGACATAGTTTATAAAGATCAGATCATGACGCTGTTGTATTATAATTATTTTCTTCTCCTACTCACCATTTTGTGACTTACTTTCCATGAATCTCTGGGCAGTGGAGTTCGGTGGATGAATAGGGCTTTAGAGCATTACTGTTTGAATTTAAACCGTCAAACCATCACTTAGGAGCTACTGACTCTGGAGAGTTAGTTTAACTTCTCTGTTTACCAGTTGCTCCCTCTGTAAAATGAACCCAATGGAAATACCACTAGTCCAAGTGTTGTGAGAATTAAATGGGTTCAGGTGAGAACACTTAGAGAGGAACCTGACCTGGTATGCAGAGCTGTTATGATCATGTCAGCATTTTTAATGGCCACAGAGTATTCTTTGGCATGGCCTGCTCCTAGTCTTATTTCATCATTCCTCTATCGATGGGCTTTTAGGTTGCCTTTTTACTCTTATGAATAATTAATGATGCAGTGACATCCTTGTATCTACATCCTTGGACATCTGTCTGATTTATTTCCTTAGGATACATTCCAAAAGGTGAAACTGTGGGATTTTGTGATATACATTACTAGTGTCCTCCAGAAAATTTCCTTTAATCAATTGACACCGCTACTATCCCCCCCCCCCACTGTACCCACAGAACTGTTTGCTTTCAGTTGATCATGTTATCACTGTGTTAGTGTAGATGTTGGATGCGTCAGTCATGTCATTGCAAACGTGGGGACAGATAAGATTGAACTCCAAGTCTAAAGTCCCCAGGTGGGATGATTTTCCTGTTTCCTGGCTGCAGACTGAACCCCTGCTTGTCAGCTATGAAGCTGGGGGACTCCTGCAACGTGGAGGGAGCCAGGGCATTCCTCCCTGGGGCCAGTGGAATGGTGGCAGTCGTGGAGGAGGACCGCACTGGGGTCAGTGGCGTGTGGTTTTGCTTTTCCTTATGAGGTGCACAGCCTTCCACAGACCCTCCTTACCTTCCTGTCTGTGGGTTGTGTTTGAAGATGACTCAGCAGCGGCCTGCTGCCTTTTACTGCTCCCCAGGGGAGGTCGTCTAGGAACATAACCCCGGGGGAGGACAGTGGTGTTCAGTTACCACGCTTGTAGCCCTTGGGGTTTCTGGGGATGGAATTGCATTCACTCATTCTGGATGGCCAAGAGAAGTATAATTTGTATTAACCTTTCAAATATCATTTAGAGGCCTTACTTTAGCGAGCACTTACAGGTTTTCTCTCTGAATACCAGAATCCCTATCAATTTATTTTTAATTCCTGAATATTTTAGACCCTGGGAAGCTTTCATTTTCTTCTTGAGACAGAGCAAAAGGAAGGAAAAAAAACCTTTTTTAATTTAAGGATTTTTCCTATTGACTTAAGGAATTTCTTTTTTAATGGCTTCTATATTTTATATTTTGGGCTTCCCTTGTGGCTCAGGTGGTGAAGTAGCCACCTGCAATGTTGGAGACCTGGCTTTGATCTCTGGATTGGAAAGATCCCCTGGTGAAGGGAAAGGCTACCCACTCCAGTATTCTGGCCTGGAGAATTCCATGGCCTGTATAGTCCGTGGGGTCACAAAGAGTCAGACACGACTGAGCGACTTTCATATTTTCTTTATTTATTATTTTATTATTGGAGTATCATTGCTTTATAATGTTGTAATAGTTTCTGTTGTATGACAAAGTGAGCCATCTATGTGGATACATATATCCCTTTCCTCTGAGCCTCCCTCTTGCTTCCCCCATCCCACCCGTCCAGGTCATACAGAGCACCAACTGAGCTTCCTGTGCTATTTAGCAGCTTCCCACTAGCTGGTTTACACATGGTAGTGTATATATGTCAGTTCTAATCTCCCAGTTTGTCCCACCCTTCCCTTCCACATGTTCATTCTCCACTGGAATTTGATAATTTGGAAAAAATAAGTCATTTGGAGATATTCTTAGTAAACTACTTTCTGAATTAACTAGACAAGGTTGTATTATTCTGATTGCTTTGGATTATAGGATTTAAATATGATTTTGCTGGCACATTAAATTCTACTATGGTGGCCTGATTGCATTATTTTAGCTTTATTTAAGCAAAACCCTTGACCACAGTTCTTACTAATGAAGCAAGTTAGAGGTAGGGTCAACTTTTACCTTTTCTTTGTACTCATATTGCATCATTACTCTTAGATTTTATTGGGAATTTGTCTGTAGATGATGAATAGGGGCAAGACTACCAGACTGATTTTGTGGAAAATCGGAGTTTCCACAATTTTGGCAGATTTGATTAGGAGTGGGTGTGGCCAGCAGGAGCACCCGCCCCACAGGAAGTAGGCCACATCTTTGAAACTGTATGAATGTGCGGCCCTGGGTGTTATCCTAGCGCTGAAAATGTTAGCAAACAGAAGGCCGACTCACGGAGAAAATCACTAATCTTTACACTCGACTCAAGATTCAAGTTGTGTGACGCATGCTTTGACTTTCAACAAAAGGTTAACCTTGCTTTTATCTTTCCTCATTTGCAAAATTTTGCTTGTCTGACACCAGAAATGCCAGGACTGAATTCTAAAGGAATAAGTGTTTTGGGGAAATTTCCCCAGCCCCTGTCAGCAGATGAAGTATTAGTACAATCTGTTGTTTTGACCTTTCTGAACTTCCAGCTCCCATATAGGTGTCTGAGGTATTTTTCACTCTGCTTGTTGATTTTGCTCTCAAGGGGACATTTGGCAGCATCTGGAGGCATTGTGATTGTCACACCCTGGGGGGCAGGAAGGAGGTATACAGCTGGCATCTAGCAGGTAGATTCCAGTGCCTGTGTGCATGCTCAGTCGCTCAGTCATGCCTGACTCCTGTGACCCCATGGTCTGTAGCCCACCAGGTTCCTCTGTCCATGGAATTTCCCAGGCAAGAATACTGGAGTGCGTTTCCATCCCCTTCTCCAGGAAGGATCTTGCTCCTCCAGGGCATCTTCCCGACCCAGGGGTCACACCTGTGTTGCCTGCATTGGTGGGTGGATTCTTTATGACTTAGCCACCTGGGAAGCCTTCGGGTAGAGGCCAGAGATGCTTCTAAATGTCCTGTAGTGCATAGGACATCTGCCAGGAAAAAAGGATTATCTGGCCTCAAAATGTCAGTGGTGCTGAGGCAAGAGTCCCTGCTATAGAAGTCTGCAAGGTCAGCATGTGTCCAGGGAAGTTGGCGGGTTGCTAGGAAGGTGCTCCAAGGTGTCATTTACCTGGTAACCTTATCACGGATTGGAGTCAGCTCTGTCTCAGACTTGCAACTTCAGAAACTCAGGTGTCCCAGAGCTGAGTAAATAAACTTCTGTTTGCTTTACTAAGTTCCACTCTTTAAATAGAAGTGGCAGACAGAGTGGACACTTGTGTCAGCTGCATAGCTTATTTGCTCTGTGTTGACAAGGAAACTGGGAACTGAAATCACCAGCAGGTGCCTCAAGGAGCTGAGTCAGAACAAGGGGAGATTTGGGGGTATGTAAAATGGCAACCCACTCCAGTATCATTGTCTGGAGAATCCCATGGACGGAGGAGCCTGGCAGGCTACAGTCCACTGGGTCGCAAAGAGTCGGACACGACTGAGCGATTTCACTTTCACTTTTTCAGTTTCAATGATATCTGAGACTCTGAGCTCTGAGACTTAAAACCCCACTCAAGATATATCATATCAGTGTTGGAGATGCTGTGTCTTCAGGATAAAACTCTTATCCTATAGAAAGTGCTGGAATGGGTCTTGGCAACCAATTTTGATCTTTGATAATTTCTTTCTCTGCTTCCATTGCTGATCCTCTGCCTTTCATTATCCATATTGATTCTTTTAATTAATTTATTCTTTAGTCTTGTTGGTTTGGGGGAGAGGAATTGGCTAAAACCAAAAACAAAAACCTGTCAGGTGTTATTGTATAACAGAGACAATTAATTTGAAGATTGATATTAGGACACTGTCCCTAACTGCAGGCTTCTCAATCTTGTGGGTGGCGCTGAAGTGACAACATTTCAGAAGAATGTGAGCAGGGCAGTGACAGGTGCTCTCAGCATTCTCTGCAAACACAGAGGACACAGACCTAGGCTGCAGTGTCACTTATAGTGTCTGCTTTAAGTTCTCAGGCACTGGTTTTAAAGGTTAATTTTGGGAGAGCAGCATTATTCCTGTGATTCTCTGGGAGAATGACGCAGGGCATTGTTATCAGTCTTGTGTACCGTCTGCTCGTCCGTTTGATGCTCCTCGTTCTGTTCCAAGATTGGATGTCAGGCCTCTGGGTGATGAGAGAGTCTGATCTACCGCTCAATCTTCACCTTTCCCCTCTCAGTATTGGAGGCGGTCATTGTGTTCATTTTTGAAAGCTGTAGTCAACCCAGCAAGAAATACAGCCAGGCTGGACGGGAGCCCAAGGATGCCACCAAGGGTCTCCCTTTGTCCTGTGAAGAGAGGAATTCTGCGGAGGCTGGAGATACTTGAATGAGCTTGATGTGTTTTGCCAGGATCCTACTGAATCATTCAACAAAGTCAGAAACCAGTATAAGTGCAAAATCACGAATGCTCTAGTCTTTTTTTTTTTTTTTGAACAGTTACACACAGATAGGGATGATGGGAACACAGAAACAGAACCTTTGGTGGGATTGTTCGGCAGGAAGAGGGGAATGTGTCAGATGTACACATTTTTCTTCCCCTCAAACCTGCTGGTTTGGCCCATGTCTGCCCTCTCTCCCAATCCTTCCTTAATTTTCCCCAAAAGCTAGAAGAGGATCTTGATTTTCTATACTCATTGAAATCAGGCAGACCTACCTGAGCTTGAATCCCATCTCTGGTACTCACAGGTGTGGAGCTTTGGGCAAACAGTGTCTTTGAGCCTCAGTGTTCCACCAGTAAAATGGGAAGGTTCCTGGTGTGTGGTAGGGACTCGGAAAATGCTAGTTATCATTTTACATGGAGAGGTCACACCTAGTGTATGAATGCCGTAAGCAGGGGGTGAACTGACATAAATTCACATCAGTTCAGTTCAGGTCAGTCACTCAGTCGTGTCTGACTCTTTGCGACTCTGGACTGCAGCACGCCAGGAGTCCCTGTCCATCACCAACTCCCGGAGTTTACTCAAACTCATGTCCATTGAGTCGGTGATGCCATCCAACCATCTCATCCCCTGTCATCCCCTTCTCCTCCTGCCTTCAATCTTTCCCAGCATCAGGTTCTTTTCCAGTGAGTCAGTTCTTCGCATCAGGTGGCCAAAATATTGGAGTTTCAGCTTCAACATCAGTCCTTCCAATGAACATTCAGGACTGATTTTCTTGAGGATTGACTGGTTGGATCTCTTTGCAGTCCAAGGGACTCTCAAGAGTCTTCTCCAACACCAAAGTTCAAAAGCATCAGTTCTTTGGCACTCAGCTTTCTTTCATTGTCCAGTTCTCACATCCATACATGACCACTGGAAAAAACATAGCCTTGACTAGATGAACCTTTGTTGGCAAAGTAATGTCTCTGCTTTTTAACATGCTCTCTAGGTTGGTCATAACTCTTCTTCCAAGGAGCAAGTGTCTTTTAATTTCATGGCTGCAGTCACCATCTGCAGTGATTTTGGAGCCCAAGAAAATAAAATCTGCCACTGTTTCCACTGTTTCCCCATCTATTTGCCGTGAAGTGATGGGATCAGATGCCATGATCTTAGTTTTCTAAATGTTGAGCTTTAAGCCAACTTTTTCACTCTCCTCTTTCACTTTCATCAAGAGGCTCTTTAGTTCTTCTTCACTTTCTGCCATGAGGGTGGTGTCATCTGCATATCTGAGGTTATTGATATTTCTCCCAGCAATTTTGATTCCAGCTTGTGCTTCATCCAGCCTAGTGTTTCTCATGATGTCCTCTGACTATAAGTTAAATAAGCACGGTGACAATATACAGCCTTGATGTACTCCTTTTCCTATTTGGAACCAGTCTGTTGTTCCATGTCTGCTTCTAACTGTTGCTTCCTGAACCTCATACAGATTTCTCAAGAGGCAGGTCAGGTGGTCTGGTATTCCTATCTCTTTCAGAGTTTTCCACAGCTTGTTGTGATCCACACAGTCGAAGGCTTTGGCATAGTCAATAAAGCAGAGATAGATGTTTTTCTGGAGCTCTCTTACTTTTTTGATGATCCACCAGATGTTGGCAATTCCTCTGGCTTTTCTAAAACCAGCTTGAACATCTGGAAGTTCACAGCTCATGTATTGCTGAAGCCTGGCTTAGAGAATTTTGAGCATTACTTTGCTAGATGAATGCAATTGTGTAGTAGTTTGAGCATTCTTTGCATTGCCTTTCTTTGGGATTGGAATGAAAACTGATCTTTTCCAGTCCTGTGGCCACTGCTGAGCTTTCCAAATTTGCTGGCATGTTGAGTGCAGCACTTTCACAGCATCATCTTTTAGGCTTTGAAATAGCTCAACTGGAATTCCATCACCTCCACTAGCTTTGTTCGTAGTGATGTTTCCTAAGGCCCACCTGACTTCACATTCCAGGATGTCTGGCTCTAGGTGAGTGATCACACCACCGTGATTATCTGGGAAGATCATCGTGAAGATCTTTTTTGTATAGTTCTTTTGTGTATTCTTGCCACCTCTTCTTAATATCTTCTGCTTCTGTTAGGTCCATACCATTTCTGTTCTTTATTGAGCCTATCTTTGCATGAAATGTTTCTTTGGTATCTCTAATTTTCTTGAAGAGGTCTCTAGTCTTTCCCATTCTGTTGTTTTCGTCTATTTCTTTGCACTGATCACTGAGGAAGGCTTTCTTATCCCTCCTTGCTGTTCTTTGGAACTGTGCATTCAAATAAGACTGAGACAGAACTATGTTTGAGCATCTCCTGTGGAGGTATGGGTTGGCAGTGTCTGCCGCAGGGACAGGGGCTCTGGGTGTGGGTATGGCATAAGTCCTCTTGGATGAGGTCATTAATCCCAGTATAGAGCTGCCAGAACTTACATAAATTCATATAGAGAAGAATTGACTGATTTTACATGTTTTCCAAAAACCTAGTCTTTTGGACAGAAATCATGGTGAGGGGAAATGAGGCAAGGTACAAGAATTCTGATTTTCAGGGGAAGAAGAGAGAAAAAGACAGCCTAGGATGTTGTTCATGCATCAGACATTGATGCCCACTGGGCACCAGTTTCTGTAAAAGTGATACGTTTGGGTAAGGTCACAGTCTGTCTCTGGACCAGTTCCATCCTGAGAAGGTGATGAGCCAGTGCCCAGCAGTGCTGAGGTTTCTCAGAAGTGCTGAATAGCCTGAGGACTTTGTTGATTTTTTTTTTCTTCAGAAATTAATGTAGTCATATCAAAGCTGTTTGTAGTTAGTTAATTATCTCCTAGCCAGATTAATCTTACCTTCCTTTAAAATGTGCTACTTTTGGAAAGGTGTCTGGTAGGGAAAGGAAGCCTATATTTGTGTGCTGTACCCTTTAAAAAAGGCACGACATTTCTACATTTCATGTGGAACACAAATATCTGAGGCTAACCCTTTGAGGTGATGCTGGGAGGCCGTGGAAGAGGAGAAGGAAGAGGAAGATGAGGAGGAGGAGGGGGAGGATGGTAAGGAGGCAGAGGGAGAGAATAAGGAAGAGGAGGAGGTGGAGAGGAGGGAGGGGAAGGGGGAGGGGAAGGAGGGGGAAGAAGAGGAAGATGAGGAGGAGAGGGAGGACTGTAAGGAGGAGGAGGGGGTGAATAAGGAGGAGGTAGAGGGGGAGATGGAGAGGGGGAGAGGAGGAGAAGGGGGAGCAGAAGGAGGAGGAGGAAGAGAAAGATGAGAAGGAGGAAGGGGAGGATGGTAAGGGGGAGGAGGGGGAGGATAAGGAAGAGGAGAAAGTGGAAGGGGGAGGGGGGAAAGGAGGAGAAGGGGGAGGGGGAGGAGGGGGAGAATTAGGAGGAGGTGGAGGGGGAGATGAGGGGGGGAGGAGGCAAAGGGCGGAAGGAAAGGAGGAGGAGGCTAGCTCCTGAATTTTATTTATCCGTGTTGAAATTTCTCTACCTCTTTGCCAAGGGTCCCAATCACAGAAGTTCAGTGTGGGTAGAGCTGCACTTTTTCTGTATCCTTCCTCGTTGTCATCTCTATTAGAGGTGGAAATTTGCTGCAGGGTTGCTCTGGCCCTTGTTGGGACCGGCTTGTGGTTCCTGCTTTGCTTCCCACCCCATTGCCCTGTGGATGTTGGTAGGACACCTCCACGTGTTTGTTCTTTGGTTTGGGTCCTGTGGGCTCCGAGATGGGGGAGAGGGCAGGCGCTGCATCTTGTCTATAATCCCAATGCCCGGATAACATCAGGCAGCGCTTCAGCTATAATGAAAGTTTGCAGTGACTGACACAGCTGGAAGCATGTCTTTCACTTCTTTCTGAAGCTCAGGATCAATCCTTTCTTCTTTATCTTCCCCATTTCCCCTTTGAACTTAGCATTGATTGGAAAACATGAAAATCGATAGGTAGATGCTTAGATACTACCATGGGAAGGCACCACCATGAGGCAAGGCTTACCTTGTTGGTAAGTAAAGTTTTTTTTTTTTTTTTGGCTTTCTTTAATTTATTCAGAGAGAAAAAATGAAGTTTATCCTCTTATTTTCATATTAACTCTCCCTCATACATAACACACACACACGCGCGCGCGCGTTAACTAGAGAACTTTGATCTAGCATGTGTAGTCATTTCTGATCTGCAAAAGACGACAGTGACCAATGAAGCAACATTGAATTCGGCCAGCCTTTGAAACCTATTGATTTCAAATTAGAGAAGCAGTATTCATTCTGTTACTGCAGTCACACTCAAAACTTGGTCTCTAATATGGATTAAAGGTATTCAATTATAAGTTTATAAATATGTTGTTGTTGTTCAGTTGCCAAGTCATGTCTGACTCTTTGTGACACCATGGACTGCAACAAGCCACGCTTTCTTGTCCTTCACTATCTCCCGGAGTTTGCTCAAACTCATGTCCACTGAGTTGGTGATGCCTTCCCACCATCTCATCCCCTGTCACCCCCTTCTCCTGCCCTCAATCTTTCCCAACATCAGGGTCTTTTTATAAGTATATCCTTGATGAATTAGCTAGGAGAATGATGCTCCTGGAAGAAACAGTGTGGGAGGTGAGTGACTAACATCCTAATTCTAGGACCTCATGTTATGGATGTTTTGTTGGCCTTGGGGTCAGTGGAGATGCCCCAGGTGTCCACTCCAGTCAAGATCTGAGTCCTGGAGCCTGAAAGTGGTTGCGAATCACTTTGTGATGTCTCTGGAGCTATGTGACCAAGGGGAGTGATGGGTCCCTGGGAATTTGACTGGGCTCTACGATAGGAGTCTAATTAGTAAAATGCCCAGAGGATTGAGTCTGAGATAAAACTTCTTGGATGTGTTTTCTCCTTAAAGTTACAACATGACTGATACTTTCTTCCGCAGGTGAGAGTGATTTCCCAGCGATTGCTTCGGCCGTTGCAACCAGAGAACAGGATTCCTTTTGGCCACTAAATGCCTCTGTACCCCACACTTGGCAGTGAAGGGAGAAGGCCGGAGCTTCTTGGATGATGATGGACATTCCGCTGGGCAGGATGAGGGCAGAGTGTGTGACATCAACACCACAAGGGTAAGAGCTGCCTGTCTGGTGTTTTCTCTGATACCAGTGTTTACCAAAGGAAAAGGAGAAAAACCTAGTGACAGAAATGAAGGTTAAACATCCAGGAGACTCTTCTGTTTGTAAAAATCCATGGGGCAGTTGGGGTAGATGACTGAGGAAGGAGGGGAGAGGGCAGGCCTGGAAGGAGTGGGCTGCTGTGTGCTGGGAGACACAGCAGGTCAACTTTAGAAGATCCTGTTGTCCACGTGGCCCACCCTCTTTTGTGGTTTGTAGTTCAGACTTGAGGAAGTGACACTCCTTACTGTGACAAGGTTCCATTTGTGTCCATTTGAGTTAGCTTGGCCTGAAATGAGTGCTATGGTGCTGGAGCTGAGAAGAATCTCACTCTGGTCCCAGATTGAGGACTTATTGGCAGTACTAGGCCTGGAGACACATTTTTGCTTGAGCTCTATTGGTGGCTCAGATGGTAAAGAATCTGCCTCCAGTTCAGGAGACCCGAGTTTGATCCCTGGGTTGAGAGGATCCACTGGAGAAAGAAATGGCAACCCTCTCCAGTATTCTTGACTGGGAAATCCCATGGACAGAGAATCTTGGTGGGCTACAGTTTATGGGGTCCCAAAGAATTGGACACAGCTGCACAACTGACACTTCCTATAGTGTTAAAAACTTTTTGGATCAATTCTGATTTATGTTGAGATATCCCACATAAAAATTAGGATTTCTGGGTTTTCCAGGAACACTGTAAGATACACCCAGATTGGCCTTCTGTTCTCAAAAAGGACTCATGCTGAGCAGCCTTTGTCTCTGAGATAACCTGAGTGGATCACCACAGTCCCACCCAGCCCACTTCATTTGTGTAACTTGTTCGGTTGTTTGGTCACTGGAGGCGTGTCATTTCACCATGCCTGATCTACAGCCTTCTGCTAGCTCTTTCACAAAAACAGTGGGTTTTTTTGTTTGTTTGTTTTGTTTTTTAAAAAACAGTTTACAGAAAAACTGTGCAGAAATTGCTGAGTTCCCATGTATACCCTCCCCTTATCCACACAGTTCATCCTACTTTTAACATCTTGCCTTGGTGCAGTGTTTATTACAATTGATAACCAATACTGACATTATTATTGACTTAAGTCCATAGTGCATATTAGGGTTCAATCTTGGTGTGGAACTTTCTATGGGTTTTGACAAACATATAGTGGCATGTATGGACCGTCACAGCATCATATAGGATAGTTTCACTGCCCCCAGATGCTCTGTGCGCAATCTGTTCACAGTGATAGTTTTTATTGATTCTTCCAGATCAAAAGGAGTATCTTTCACTAGACCATGGGCATTACTTAGCATAAGGGGCTGGGGCTGTTGTGATGACAAGACATGGTCCCCTGCATGGAAAAGCTTGGAGTCTGGTGACAGTAATGGTCAGAGTTGTGGAGGATAAAGAGAACTATAAAGGCAATAAAGAGAAGGATAAAGAGGGTAAAGATAACTATAAGGATATAAAGATAACTAAGGATAAAGAGATCTATAAAGGCACTGTAATCCCTTGGGGGTGGGGCAGTGCAGATAAAAATGCACCTGAAAGGCTATGGGAGAAGGGGAACAGAGCTGGGAAGTAAGGGCAGGGGGAATGATTCATGTGGTGCAGATGGGTTCAGTGCTCCAGCACTCCACCTCTGGACCTCATCACGTCACCCTGACAGCTGTCTTTAGGGTCTTCTCCAGTGAGTTGGCTCTTCACATCAGGTGGCCAACTGTCTGCATGAGGGTTCCTCTAAGTAATGTGACTCAGTTGGAGATGTGATGAGGTAGCTACTGGAGAGTTAAGTCTCCTGTCTTGTGGCAAAGTCCACATTTTTCCACTTTCTGGTTGAATATCTTTCACCTCTGGTTCTTTCCTTTTTACAAATAGGACAGATTTCTGGCTTTTGGGTTCACTGAATTAGGCTTCTAAAGCAGCTCTCCTGCTTGGAGATGAGCTGGGTGAGTTACAGGGATCCCTGGAGTTTGCAGAGGGAGTGAGCCATTCTAAAAGGAATCCGGAGGAAGTGAGCACCTTTCTAGTATGACTGTCCAGATGAAGGTGGCAAGAGAGAGAAAGGAGTAGGGGCAGGAACAAGGAAGTAGGGAGACTCACCTTTTTGTTTTTTGTTTTTTAGTTCTGCCTATTTATTGCTACCAACCCATCTCCCTCCACCCCCCTCAAAATGCGTGTGTGCTCAGTTTTGTGACTGCGTGGACTACAGCCCTACCAGGCTCTTCTGTCCATGGAATTTTCCAGGCAAGGATACTGGATTGGGTTGCTGTTTCCTTCTCCAGTTCAGTTCAGTTCAGTCGCTCAGTCGGGCCCGACTCTTTGCGATCCCATGAATCGCAGCACGCCAGCCCTTCCTGTCCATCACCAACTCCCAGAGTTTACTCAAACTCATGCCCATTGAGTCGGTGATGTCATCCAGCCATCTCATCCTCTGTCGTCCCCTTCTCATCCTGCCCCCAATCACCCCCCAGCATCAGGGTCTTTTCCAATGAGTCAACTCTTCACATGAGGTAGCCAAAGTATTGGAGTTTCAGCTTCAGCGTCAGTCCTTCCAATGAACACCCAGGACTGATCTCCTTCAGAATGGACTGGTTGGATCTCCTTGCAGTCCAAGGGACTCTCAAGAGTCTTCTCCAACACCACAGTTCAAAAGCATCAATTTTTCGGCACTCAGCTTTCTTCACAGTCCAACTCTCACATCCATACATGACCACTGGAAAAACCATAGCCTTGACCAGACGGACCTTTGTTGGCAAAGTAATGTCTCTGCTTTTTAACATGCTATCTAGGTTGGTCATCACTTTCCTTCCAAGGAGGAAGCGTCTTTTAATTTCATGGCTGCAGTCACCATCTGCAGTGATTTTGGAGCTCAAAAAAATAAAGTCTGACACTGTTTCTACTGTCTCCCCATCTATTTCCCATGAGATGATGGGACCAGATGCCATGATCTTAGTTTTCTGAATGTTAAGCTTTAAGCCAACGTTTTCACTCTCCTCTTTCACTTTCATCAAGAGGCTTTTTAGTTCCTCTTCACTCTCTGCCATAAGGGTGGTGTCATCTGCATATCTGAGGTTATTGACATTTCTCCTGGCAATCTTGATTCCAGCTTGTGCTTCTTCCAGCCCAGTGTTTCTCATGATGTACTCTGCATATAAGTTAAATAAGCAGGGTGACAATATTCAGCCTTGATGTACTCCTTTTCCTATTTGGAACCAGTCTGTTGTTCCATGTCCAGTTCTAACTGTTGCTTCCTGACCTGCATACAGGTTTCTGAAGAGGCAGGTCAGGTGGTCTGGTATTCCCATCTCTTTCAGAATTTTCCACAGTTTATTGTGATCCACACAGTCAAAGACTTTGGCGTAGTCAATAAAGCAGAAATAGATGTTTTTCTGGAACTCTGTTGCTCTTTCGATGATCCAGCGGATATTGGCAATTTGATCTCTGGTTCCTCTGCCTTTTCTAAAACCAGCTTGAACATCTGGAAGTTCTCGGTTCATGTATTGCTGAAGCCTGGCTTGGAGAATTTTGAGCATTACTTTACTATCTCCAGGGGACTCTTATCTTACTCTCTTATTTATTTATTTTTTTTTCCATTTATTTTTATTAGTTGGAGGCTAATTAGTTTACAACATTGCAGTGGTTTTTGTCATACATTGAAATGAATTAGCCATGGATTTACATGTATTCCCCATCCCGGTCCCCCCTCCCACCTCCCTCACTCTCTTATTTTTGAAATAAGGTTTTACATGTATCTTATGCTTTGTGTTTTCAGAAGACTTTTGTTTTTGTTATCGTATCATCGAAGTGTGTACATCATGTTTTATTGATCAAGAACCTCCCATCCAAGGTCACAGACCTGGGAATTGGCACTTCAGGCACAAGTTTTCAGAGTCTTAACCTTGTCTTCTTTTCTTTAGGTGCTTCTGATAGTTCAGCCTGGATAAGGGGACCTGATGGGTTGATTTCTTTCAGTGCAACAATTAAAAGTTGGGTTTGGGTTATGAATCTTCTGAATTAGGGTGACCAGGGACCTATGCCACTGGTGTGTTGTCAGCTGCACGTAATGCTGTTGGAACACGGATGTGGAATAGACCAGGAGGGAGTTTCCTTGCTCTGCTTGGCCAGTGGGACTCACTTTACATCCAGGCTTCCTCATGGGCTGGGAAGAGCCATTTGGAAGACTACTGGGGGGATTGGCTCACTTAGAAGCCTCGGGATACCCAGGTAATGCTGATCCCTGCAAACAAAGACTTAAATCTAGAAGGCTCTTTGAGGCTTTATATGGCCTGCACATTAGCTCTGGGCATGTCCTTCTAGGTGTCTCATAAAGAGCTATTTCTTTCTCAGGATTGTGCTGTAAAAAGATACTCTGATCCACAAAGATCTGAATCAAGGACCACTAGCATCTCCATTTCCAAATCCACAGGTCAAGGTGGACCATGCAATGCCTCTGACATTTCATTATACTTTCTGCTCCTCTGTGACCCAACATTGACTTCTAATTTTCTTTTCCTTACATGCTACCCACCCCAGTGCATGGGGAGCTTGCTCTGGGAGAAGGTCCTCACCAGGGAAGGCTCCTGCTGAGAGGATGCTCAATACTTGGGTGTGGATGGAATTTAGGTTTTCACTTCTGTTTACATGTGTTTCATTTTATTTGGAATATTCTCACACAGCACGGCTGGAAATAGAATTTAGCATGATGGTAAAGAATCCGCCCACAGTTTGCAGGAGACCAGGGTTTGATCCCTGGGTTGGGAAGATCCCCTGGAGGAGGGCATGGCAACCCACTCCAGTATTCTTGTCTAGAGGATTCCCATGGACAGAAGAACCTGGTGAGCTAGAGTCCATGAGGTCACACAGAGTCGGACATGACTGATCGACTAAGCACAGCACAGCACCCTTTTAAAAAACATATGATTTTTCTTTGAAAGTTAATAGAATGAAATACAGCTTTTCCAGATGATTATTCCAAAGACGGCATTATTAATGCAGAGAAATGCCCCCCTCTTCTCCCTCGATGATAGAACTAATGTAGATTTTGGACAAGTGGGAAGGACAGAAGAATCTAGGGCTTTTTTTTGTTTGTTTGTTTGTTTACTTTTATGGAATTGATTTTAAAGAGTGGTTCTGCCCAATAAAGCAAGTAGAAGTGGCTTGTATTTGTTATTCCTTTCTTACTTTTTTGAGCAAATCAAGTGCATTATCAAAGCCACCTATGCACATGTGTGCATGGACATGTCAACCTTTAAAAGACACAGTTTTGAGAGCATTTATAAAGTGAGTTTGAGAGCATGAAGCAGAGTGGTAAGAGGTTAATGGCTTTGGAAAGGCTTTATAGATACCACTTAGAGAGAGGTAGATCAACGTGGTGTTTAGTTTAAGCTGCCAGAGAATATCTTGGAGTTTTGACATCTTTTTTCTTTCTTTTCAATCTTACAATCACCATGAGTGATTTGTGTTGATAGTAGACAGGAGGATTGATGCAATGAAGTGAAGCTCTTGAGGAAGAAATGAAAATAGCACTTGAGTTTTCTACCTCATGGCCAGATGCCTTTGGTACACATAGATGTGCCTGATCAGAGACCGCATGTATCCTTGACATGCTAGTACCAAATCCCTTACCAGAGTATATAGCATTCTTTATTGAGGCTGACTGATAAAATATATAAAATTGAAGACCAATCAGTTAAAGACCTTCTTCCTTCCAGTTAAAAAAGTTAAATGTTTGAAGCATAGTGGAAAAAGTTTGCCCTATAAATCTGTATAATGTTGGCTAAATCCTGAGCCTTAGGTTTCTCTATTTGTGACATGGGGTATAAGATCTACCGCTAGGACTGTGGGAGAAGTAAACGAAGTCATTCATTCAGTGATAATTACTCATTGTTTATATTGAGGTACTATGTGAGTTGCTGGGAATTAAAGGGTGCACAATAATGTATATGAAAACATGTATCACAGTGCATAGCCACATAAGGTACTTAATAGATTTTTCTTAAAACATTTTTTGATGGAGAATTTTAATATGTACAAAAAAGGAGAGAATAATTCATTAAATTCCTCTGTACCTGTCACTCAGCTAAAATAATTGTCATAATTATTAATTCATAGCCATCTTGTATGATCAGTGACTCCTCCCTCTCCTCCCAACCCCACACCAATGAATTATTTTGAAGTAAATTCTCAATGCAGTAAAAATTTATCCATAAAATCTTAGCATATATTTCCAAAAGATAAAGGTTTTTTTAGAGCACAATTACTATACCATTAACACATTGAAAAATTGAACAATTATAGTTTTACGTTATCAAGTGTCTAGTTTAGTGTTCAGATACTCCTGATTTTCATATATATATTTTTGAAAGCATTTGGCTAGCTTGAATCAGTATCCACACAAGCCACACACTGAATCTATTTGATGTGTCATTTATTTGATCCATCATTTGTCCTGTATAATTTCCCACAGTCTGGTTTTTGCTGATTGCATCCCTATAGTGTCTTTGAACATGTACCTCTGAAATATCCTATTTGATTTTAACCGTTAGACCTAGAGCTAGATCAAATTTATGTCTTATTTTATTTTTTGGCTGGGATAGTTTAGAATTGTGTATGTATTTGCATCAGGAGGCACATTCTGTCCTGTCTCTTTTCTTTACACTGGCTTGAACAGTGAGTTCAGGTGTTGTTCCTCTGAACTAACCATTGTGGAGTTCCCTATTCGGTTTTTAACTGGGTTTTAGCAGCCGTTTATGAGCACACTCAGATCTGTTATTTTATTATGAGTTGCACAATGGTGAGATTTTAATTCTATCATTCCTTCACTGTTTTCCAAATTGGTCACACCATTTTCCACTACAACTCATTATGCTTGAAGATTCTGATTTCTCTGCATCATCACAAACACTTACTGTGTTATAAGACTTGTATTATTATTATTTTTTGATTCTATCCATCCTAGTTGTGTGAAATGGTATCTCACTGTGACTCTGACTTGTGTTTCCTAGTGAACAATGATGTTGAACATCTTTTCATGTATTTTTTTTTTGCCATTTATATATCTTTGAAGAAATATCTGTAAGATCCTTTGCCCATTTATCTTTTTACTGTTTTAAGAGTTTTTTTATTTTTTAAATCTATTCTGGATTCTAGACTCCTATTAGATCTATCAAGTCAAGTCAAGTGTTAGTCACTCAGTTGTGTCTGACTCTTTGCGACCTCTTGGACCACCAGGCTCCTCTGTCCAAGGAATTCTCCAGGCTAAGAATTCTGGAGTGGATTGCCATTCCCTTCTCCAGGGGATCTTCCTGACCCAGGGATTGAACTCGTGTCTCCTGCATTGGAGGCAGATTCTTTACCATCTGAGTGAGCCCCACCCAGCGAAGCCCAATAACTTGCAAATATTTTCTCCTAATTTTTGGGCAGTTTTGCTCAGTATTTCCAAATTCTCCTTCATAAGAGTTTCCCTTCATTTTGTTTTCCAGATTGCAGTGTGCAAAAGTAACTGCTTCCCCACATACTTAGTAATAGAATATGTAGCTGAATTTTTGTATTTTTTTCCCATTTTGGTATTAGATGTGATTTGTTGTTGATTAGTCGCTAAGTCATGTCCGACTCTTTGTGACCCCATGGTCTGAAGCCCTCCAGGCTCCTCTGTCCATGGGATTTCCCAGGCAAGAGTACTGGAGTGGGTTGCCATTTCATTCTTCAGGGGCTCTTCTCGACCCAGGGCTGGAACTCACGTCTCCTGCTTGGCAGGTGAATTCTTTACCACTGAACCACCTGGGGAGCCCGTTAGATATGATACTGCTCCGTAATTTTAATGTGCATTTATCTTACTATGAGCAAGGTAGAACATTGTTTTCCTGTTTTAAGACCCATTGACATTTTTTTGGTAAACTGTCTGTTCATATCTGGCCCATTTTTCTATATTGTTTTTCTCTTTTTCTTCTCTGTCTAAAGCCTTTTATATGCTAGGTACATTAACCACTTGTCTGTGATATAAGTGGCAAATATTTTTTTAACATTGCTTATGGCATGGTTTTCTATACCAAACTTTTACTTTTATATAATCAAAACTTTTTTTTTGTATATTTAGTCAAAATTAAAGAGATTTGTCTCACTTATAGAGGAATTGACCCAAATCTTTATTTAGTATGTGTATAATTCTCTAAATATGGTTCACACTATATGTATATTATATACATTCCTTTATAGGTACATTTACGTATAGCTTCATGTATAAAATATATATATATATATATATAAGGTACACTATAAGTATATATTAAATATATATATGAATGTATAAATATACCTTTGACACATAGTATTTTCTGAATGGGGGTGAACAATGCTGTTAAATGCTGGTGTGAATATAGCAGTCTTGCAAATGTTCATTATCTGCTTTCCTTACTTACCTCTTCGAGTGGGTGAGCCAGCACACTGCAGAGCAGGGAGCCCTGGCTTGAGTTTTGCTCTAAGCCTTAATAGCTGTGTGATGCCCATCTCTTCTAACCCTGCTTCCTCACCTGCAAAATCTCAAGGTAATAGTGAGGAGCAGATGATACAAGGACTGATTGTAATTGGCCAGGGACTAGCTTCATGTAAGGGGACTTTGCTACAGTTTATAAAGGTGAGGTCTTCTTCTTCCCTGCTCTCCATAGGCTGCTGTGGGCCAGACGCAGCCAAGGAAACCAACAATGTACTCTGTCCTCTGAGCTGAAGCATTTGATCTGATATAGAGATGCTTTCTTTTTTCTCTCCTCTAAAAGTCGCATAATGAGATATCCCTGGTTTTGTGATAAGTGTTGCTATTGTGATTAGGCTTTGTGGAATGGGGGCTTCCCTGGTGGCTCAGTTGGTAAAGCATCTGCCTGCCAAGCAGGAGACCCAGGTTTGATCCCTGGGTTGGGAAGATTCCCCTGGAGGAGGGAATGGCAACCCATGCCACTATTCTTGCCTGGAGAATTCCATGGACAGAGGAGCCTGGCAGGCTATAGTCCATGGGGTCAAAAAGAGTTGGACATGACTGAGCGACTAACACTTTTTGTGGAATGCGTGGGCCTCAGAACAGGTTCCTTTTTATTGGCATAGAGTGAATACAAAACAAGGAGGACAGAACAGGAAGACGGCTATTATGGTTGATAACAATGTTCTTTGGAAAAGTGATTTTGGAACAGTTGGGAAATGGATGGCACACTCTCTGATTATGAGACTGACTTCAGCAGGTTGTATCATGAAGGGAGACTGTGGCTTTCAACCATTGTGGGGTTCCGGGAAAGCCAGGGAGATAAAAAATAATCCACCAGGAGAAAATGTCCATGAAACCCTTAATGCTAGCTTAGCTAAAACTCGTTCCTTGGAACATTTTACTCTTGTACTTGCCATGAACATAAGCCTGCTTTCAGAGATCTGAGGTTCCATAAATATTTGGACCACGCCATGAGCTCTGATTTAGGCCTTTCAGAGAAGATCTTTAACTAAAAATAGAAAGCTGAGGCAGGAAAAAATCATGTCTTTCAGAGAGGTCAGCACATCTGTGAAGTGTTTTGCTATGCTAGGCTGTGGTCTCTGGTTTCACGGGAACATTGTCAGTGTTGGTGCGTCCATAGCAAATGGAGCAAATAGCCTTGTATTCTCTCTCACAGTGAGCTTCCTCCTAGGGTGGATGGCAGAGGGCTGTGTTTTCAGACTGTGTTCTCTGGAGTGTCCTTTTCAGAGGTGGAATCTCTTGTCTCGCTGACAGCTTTGTCTCTTTGTAAACATAAGGACAAGAAATTCCTCCCTGACCTTTATGTTTCCTCTAATGATGTCATCCAGTTGTGAAGAGTTGAAAACACATCTTCCTTTTGACTTTCTTCTTCCTTATCTTTTTCTTCCAGTCAATGACCAAGTCCTCTTGATTCTACTTTATTTTTTGTTCAGTCACTAAGTCGTGTTCGACTCTTTGCAACCCCATGAACTTCAGCATACCAGCCTTCCCTGTCCTTCGCTATCTCCCGGAGCTTGCTCAAACTCATATCCATTGAGTCAGTGATGCTATCCAACCATGTCTTCCTCTGTCACCCCTTTCTCCTCCTGCCTTCAGTCTTTCTCATGATCAAGGTCTTTTCCAATGAGTCAGCCCTTCACATCAGATTGCCAAAGTATTGGAGCTTCAGCTTCAGCAGCAGTCCTTCCAATGAATATTCAGGTTTGACTTCCTTTAAGATTGACGGGTTTGATCTCCTTGCTGTCCAAGGGACTCTCAAATCTTCTCCAGCACCACAGTTCAAAAACATCAATTCTTTGGCGATCAGCTTTCTTTATGGTCCAGCTCTCATATCCATACACGACTACTGGAAAAACCATAGCTTTGACTATATGGCCCTTTGTTAGCAAAGTGATAGCTCTGCTTCTTAATACTCTGTCTGGGTTTATCATAGCTTTTCTTGAAAGAAGCAAGTGTCTTTTAATTTTGTGGCTATGGTCACCATCTGCAGTGATTTTGTAGCCCAGGAAAATAAAATCTGTCACTGTTTCCACTTTTTACCCTTCTATTTGCCATGAAGTGATGGGACTGACTGCTATGATCTTAGTTTTTTCAATGTTGAGTTTTAAGTTAGCTTTTTCACTCACCTTGTTCACCTTCATCAAGAGGCTCTTTAGTTCCTCTTCACTCTCTGCCATTAAAGTGGTATCATCTGCATGTCTGTGGTTATTGATATTTCTCTTGGCAATCTTGATTCCAGTTTGTGAGTCATCCAGCCTAGCATTTTGTATGATGTATTCTGTATATAAGTTAAATAAGCAGAGTGACAATATACAGCATTGATATGCTCCTTTCCCAATTTTGAACTAGTCCATTGTCCCTTGTCCAGTTCTAACTGTTCCTTCTTGTCCTGCATACAGGTTTCACAGGAGGGCAGGTAAGGTGATCTGGTATTCCCATCTCTTTAAGAATTTTCCACAGTTTGTTGTGATCCACACAGTCAAAGGCTTTAGCATAGTAAATGAAGCAGAAGTAGATGTTTTTTGGGATTCCCTTGCTTTTTCTATGATCCAGTGGATGTTGGCAATTTGATCTCTGATTCCTCTTGCCTTTTCTAATCCTGCTTGAACATCTGGAAGTTCTATGTTCACATACTGCTGAAGCCTAGCTTGGAGAATTTTGAGCATTACCTTGCTAGCATGTAAAATGAGTGCAGTTTGTGGTAATTTGAACATTCTTTGGCATTGCCTTTCTTTGGGATTGGAATGAAAACTGACCTTTTTCCAGTTCTGTGGCCACTGCTGAGTTTTCCAAATTTGCTGGCATATTGAGTGGAGCCCTTTCACAGCTATAAACTTCTTAAATTTGTCACCTCCTCTTTGTACACACCACTGCTGTCTAAGTTTGCATCCTCTCACCTGTTCTGTTGTAACCCTACCTCCTTAGCCCTAGTTATTTCTGCCAACAGTCTTCTATCTTGCTGTCAGCGGGGTTTTTCTAAGTTATAGTCACAAATACAGCCACGTCTACTTATTGATTAAGGTGATTTAGCAGTCTTATCTACAGGATCAAGTCCAGACTCTTTATTTTATTTTTTTTAAATATATTTTTTGATGTGGACCATTTTTAAAGTAAGTGAATTTTGTTACAGTATTGCTTCTCTTTTATGTTTTGTTTTTTCTTGCCACAAGGCATGTGGGATCTTAGCTCCTCAACCAGGGATCCAGCCTGCACAACCTGCATCAGAAGGCGAAGTCTTAGTCATTGGACCATCAGGGAAGTCCCATGTCTAGACTCTTTAGATTGATTCACAATTTTCCTCACAGTCTGACTTATCCCCACCTTTTGATGCCCAATGTTGGGAATGTCCTTTGCTCTCATTGCTCAGCTCAGATTAAACCTTTAACATTTACTTGACTAGAACCTCTGCTATGAAGCTTCTCCAGACAGAGATCATTGGTGTTTTCCCAGTTACCCCAAGGATGCTTGACTCACTTCAGCCATAATACTACCTACATTGGGTTATTGGATTATAATAAGGAAAAAAACCAGAAAGGGGTGGGAGGGATATGTGTGTAGTGGACATAGCATGGGCTTTGGAGTTTATCAATCTGTGTTTAAATCATGGCTTTACCATTTGCTTATCTTGTGATCTTGGACTTAATTTCTCTGAATGTTTATTTTTCTCTATGCCTACTGTTAGTATTGAAAGGATGAAATCACATGATATATGCAAAAATTTATTAGTACTTGGTTGGAATTAAGTACACGACAATCTCCTACCTTTCTTTTATTTGCATCATCAGCTCTGAGGAATCAGCATTGTATTGGATGATGGTCAAAACCTATTATTTTCTCTCTGAGAAACAGTTTTGGTACATCTTGGTTAGAGTCAAGACTAAAATAGCCTGTATATGCTGAGCCAGTATAGACTTGAGTATCAAAGATTGGGAGTGTGTAGGAGACTGTTTGTGAAGGGAGGAAGGAGATGGCAGAGGAGCATAGCTGTATCAGGAAACTGATACTGCAATTAACTTAAAAAGGTTTCCCTAAGTCACTTTCTTCCCTCGTGGATGTACCTGAAACCCCATCCCATGAAGTGTAACTGTATCTTTAAGATACTAATGGGACAAAGAGGTAATTATATCCTCTTGATTGCTCACATCCAAATATGGGGAATAGAGCTTTCCCTAAAATGAGTGAAACATGGGAGCGTAAGAGGAAACCTACATCTTTTGTAAGAGCTGATCTGAGCCCTGGTGATGTGTGGCTTATGTATGAGGTGCAGAGCAGAGAGCTGTTCCTAAGGGTGCTTGACCAAGCCCTAGGGACCAGGAGGGATGAGCTACAAGCCAGGCAGCAAATAGCCTGCCATGTCTGAACTGAGCATTTCCAAATGAAGAAGCCTCGTGCTTGAGGCTGGAGATGCTTGTATTGCATAAGTGATCTCAAATGCATTGCTTTTGGGGTATGGCATGATATTATGAATGCTTCAAAAATAGAGAAATAGGAATTGGAAATTCATAAAAATTATATGGCAGTCTTTTCAAAAAAAATGGATATATAAACCCATTTAAAAAAAACCCAAAACCTATTTCATGTTGAATTTCTTCTAGTCAAAAGGGGATAGTGTATTCTTTTTTATTCTGTTTTCTGTTTTGCTTTTTTTTTTAATGGTATGTAGTCTTTCTTTTTTAATAAGATGACTTCTGTTTCATTTATTTATTTTTTCTGGTTGAGTCATGTGGGATCTCAGTTCCCCAACCAGGGATCTAATCCACACCCCCTGCGTTGGAGGCGTGGCGTCCCAACCCCTGGACCGCCAGGAGAGTCCCTCTGTTTTTGCTTTTAATGTAGCCCATCATCCTGGAAAGGGCAGATTAAAAATAAGCTTGGCACGGCTGCTCGGAACAGGGCTCATGCCGTCTTGTGTTCCTTCCAGGGCCAGCGTGAACTCCCTCATCTCCCTTCCCAGCCAGCTCTCCACCGCCTGGATCCACCATGGTGTTTGGTGAGTTTTTCCATCGCCCTGGACCAGACGAGGAACTTGTCAACTTGAACGTGGGGGGCTTTAAGCAGACGGTCGACCAGAGCACCCTCCTGCGCTTCCCTCACACCAGACTTGGGAAGCTGCTCAGCTGCCACTCAGAAGAGGCCATCCTGGAGCTGTGTGATGACTATAGCGTGGCTGATAAAGAGTACTACTTTGATCGCAACCCCTCGCTGTTCAGATACGTCTTGAACTTCTATTACACGGGGAAGCTGCACGTCATGGAGGAGCTGTGCGTGTTCTCATTCTGCCAGGAGATCGAGTACTGGGGCATCAACGAGCTCTTCCTGGATTCCTGCTGCAGTAATCGCTACCAGGAGCGCAAGGAGGAGAACCACGAGAAGGACTGGGACCAGAAGAGCAACGACGTGAGTACCGACTCCTCCTTCGAAGAGTCGTCTCTGTTTGAGAAGGAGCTGGAGAAGTTTGACAAGCTGCGATTCGGCCAGCTCCGGAAGAAGATCTGGATCCGGATGGAGAACCCAGCCTACTGCCTGTCGGCCAAGCTCATCGCCATCTCCTCCCTGAGCATGGTGCTGGCCTCCATCGTGGCCATGTGCATCCACAGCATGTCGGAGTTCCAGAACGAGGACGGGGAGGTGGACGACCCCGTGCTGGAAGGCGTGGAGATTGCATGCATCGCCTGGTTCACGGGCGAGCTGGCCATCCGGCTGGTTACTGCTCCCTGTCAAAAGAAATTCTGGAAGAACCCTCTGAACATAATTGACTTCGTGTCCATCGTTCCCTTTTATGCCACATTGGCTGTAGACACCAAGGAGGAAGAGAGTGAGGACATAGAGAACATGGGCAAAGTGGTCCAGATCCTCAGGCTCATGAGGATTTTCCGAATTCTCAAGCTGGCCCGGCACTCGGTGGGACTTCGGTCTCTCGGTGCCACACTGAGGCATAGCTACCATGAGGTTGGCCTGCTGCTTCTCTTCCTGTCGGTGGGCATCTCTATCTTTTCTGTGCTTATCTACTCCGTGGAGAAAGACGACCACACCTCCAGCCTCACCAGCATCCCCGTCTGTTGGTGGTGGGCCACCATCAGCATGACGACCGTGGGCTATGGAGACACCCACCCGGTCACCTTGGTGGGAAAGCTGATCGCCAGCACGTGCATCATCTGTGGCATCTTGGTGGTGGCCCTTCCCATCACCATTATCTTCAACAAGTTCTCCAAGTACTACCAGAAGCAAAAGGACATCGATGTGGACCAGTGTAGTGAAGACCCTCCAGAGAAGTGTCAGAACCTCCCTTACTTTAACATTAGAGACATTTATGCCCAGCGGATGCACGCCTTCATCACCAGTCTCTCTTCGGTGGGAATCGTGGTGAGCGACCCTGACTCCACAGACGCTTCAAGCATTGAAGACAACGAGGATGTTTATAACACAGCATCCTTGGAGAATTGCCCCCCAACGTGAGCAGGGACCTTTGTGCCTGGACCTTGTGTCCCTTCCCGATGTTAGGTTAACACAGCTTTATCAACCTTAATGGGTTCGTTAAAATCATTTACTTCTCAGGGTGTACTCTTCAGCCATAGTTGGACATTTCATTGCTCTGAAATGATAGAAACGTCTTTATTTTTCTCAGTGAGGCGAATGAAATGCCTTGCTCTGAAATTTATTTTTTACAAGAGAGTTGTGATATGATTTTGATTTTGCAAAAAAATATTATGGTATATGGTATTGGGTGGGATTTCTTGCTGCGGCTTCTGTATCATTCTGTGTTTATCATTTACTCACATTGAGCTAACTAACAAGTAGAATCAAAGGCCCAGCTGGAGGCTACATGCATGTAAGATCCACAAAATGAGACAATGCATGTCAATCCATGTTCACGTTCTAGACATGGACAATAGGAGCCTAATAAATTGCCTAATTCAGTACAGAGAATGTCTTGGTGGTATGTTTTTATGTAAAGTAACTATATTTCAATACATTCACAATCGACGTGGGAGGGAAAATGCTCTTTTTAGCACATCAAGAGCCTTTTCTGAATATTTTTGAATTTTGTCTATACATCATCAGTGGGCTAGTTCTTCTGTTCAGTAGAGTTGGTGGAGGTTGGCAGGTGGAAGGGTCATGTTCATGATTAAACCACACTTTGAAGTGTAACCTGATTATGCATGTATACGTTTAGGACATACTCAAATTGGTATATGTGCATGAAACATGTGCCCCTACAGATCTGTTTCCCGTATTTATTTTCTAATTTTTAACTGCTAGAATAAAACCTCATCACCTGAAAATTGTGGAGCAGAATAAACTTACACACTCACAGACAGAGATAACATTCAGTGACTGGAAGGAAAGAGAAATGCTGTGCAAACCAACAGATGTGACTCACTGTGGCCAGAGGAGTGAGACTTAAATCACTGAACATGGCTATGCCAGCAGCTGTGAAATGAGCCATCATTTAAAAATAGCCTAAGAGGCAGTCATGTCCACCTCTTATGTTTCTACTCTTCATAATGGAAGAAGACATATTAATACATACTCATTTCCATAGCAGTGACAGCAGTTCTATCCAACGTGGGGTGAATGTAGCTAAAATCTTAATTGTGGAGATGTATGGCTTCCCTGGCGGCTCAGATGGTAAAGAATCTGCCTGCAGTGAGGGAGACCTGGGTTTGATCCCTGGGTTGGGAAGATCCCCTGGAGGAGGGCATGGCAACCCACTCCAGTATTCTTGCCTGGAGAATCCCCATGGACAGAGGCGCCTGGGGGGCTACAGTCCATACGCAGTTGCAGAGTCAGACCCAACTGAGTGAGTAAGCACCACCAGTGGCGACTCTAACTCATGCTGTCAGACTGGGTTCTTTCCATGAGATCTTCTAAATGGAGGCGCTGCATGGATTTATGATCCAGCTTTTCAGGTTTGTAGATGCATTTTGTTGAAAGAAGCTTGTTCTCTCTAGGTTATCTGATGAAGGTAATTTTTTGACTCACCACTCCTGCTGTTTCCTTGACTTTTGAGATGGTTACAACTAACAGGGTTTATAGTCACTTTTAAATCTCGAGGCTTCTTACATGTATGTGTGTCGTCTCCTGGGACTTCCCTGGTGGCTTAGTTGGTAAAGAATCCACCTGCAATGCAGAAGACCCGGGTTTGATCCCTGGGTTGGGAAGATCCCTTGGAGAAAAGAAAGGCTACTCACTCACTCCAGTATCCTTGCCTGGAGAATTCCATGCACAGAGGAGCCTGGTGGGTGCATGGGGCCTGCCCATTTGAAGAAATGTTTCTTTTTCCCCAAATGCCTTTGATGTTGGCATAATCATGTTGACTTTGAGGCATGGCAATAGGATTTGGAACCCAGTTTTATTTAAGACTTCCCAAATAGTAATGAAGTAATTGAAGACTGCTTAAATAGTAATAGTAATAGCAGGGAAAATGAAAGTGAAGTTGTTCAGTCATGTCTGACTCTTTGCGACCCCATGGATTACAGCCTAAGAGGCTCCTATGTCCATGGGATTTTCCAGGCAAGAATACTGGAGTGGGTTGCCATTTCCTTCTCCAAGTAATAGCAGTAGTCATAGTAATAGCAATAGTAATGGTAATAAACAGCAATGGCAATAATAATAATAAGCTACTATCTAAAGGCTTTACCTGTATAATCTCATTTCTTCCTTACAACATTCCTAGCAGCAAGGTTTGATTTATGTTGGGTCTGGGGGATTGGGGAGAGCAGGGAGGGGTTAGGGAGTGAGTGTTTTAATAGGGACAGAATTTCAGTGTAGGAAAAGTTCAGGAGATGGGTGATGGTGACAGTTACACAACCACATGAATGTGTTTAGTGCTACTGTACAGTTAAATGTGGTTAAAATAGTATATTTTCTGTTATGTGACTTTTACCACAATTAAAAAATGAGGACACAGGTCATAGGAAAATGGCTGTAGTTCTCATGGCAAGTAACAGACTTGGGCTCAGAGCCCTGGGAGCCAGATTCTGGAGCCTGTCCCTTGAACCCTGCACTGCACTGCCTCCTGCTGCACTGGGTTCAGGAGTGGATTTAAGGATGCGTCAGGGCCATGTGCATCTGAAGAGGCAAAAAGCAACAAACTCTGTCAGATGTTGATTTTTCCAGTACGTGAGTAGAAAGGGAAAATACTGGCATATGTACCTTCCTCCTGCCGACTCACAAAGCTGACACAGTTGTTGACAGAGCAGGGTTTTCTAGAAGCTGGAGCAGCCTCTGAGGGTCCTTCTCTGATCCTGAGTGGCGGACGCAGTGGGAAACATATGGTTCTATAAGAATCCAAAGCATCTCCCAATTCAGTTCAGTTCAGTTCAGTCGCTCAGTCATGTCCGACTCTTTGTGACCCCATGAATTGCAGCACGCCAGGCCTCCCTGTCCATCACCAACTCCCGGAGTTTACTCAAACTCATGTCCATCGAGTTGGTGATGCCATCCAGCCATCTCATCCTCTGTCGTCCCCTTCTCCTCCTGCTCCCAATCCCCCCCAGCATCAGGGTCTTTTCCAACTCTTCACATGAGGTGGCCAAAGTACTGGAGTTTCAGCTTCAGCATCAGTCCTTCCAATGAACACCCAGGACTGATCTCTTTTAGGATGGACTGGTTGGATCTCCTTGCAGTCCAAGGGACTCTCAAGAGTCTTCTCCAACACCACAGTTCAAAAGCATCAATTTTTCAGCGCTCAGCTTTCTTCACAGTCCAGCTCTCACATCCATACATGACCACTGGAAAAACCATAGCCTAGACCAGACGGACCTTTGTTGGCAAAGTAATGTCTCTGCTTTTTAATATGCTATCTAGGTTGGTCATCACTTTCCTTCCAAGGAGTAAGTGTCTTTTAATTTCATGGCTGCAGTCACCATCCACAGTGATTTTGGAGCCCCCCAAAGTGAAGTCTGACACTGTTTCCACTGTCTCCCCATCTATTTCCCATGAGGTGATGGGACCAGATGCCATGATCTTAGTTTTCTGAATGTTAAGCTTTAAGCCAACTTTTTCACTCTCCTCTTTAGTGGGTCCTTAAGAAGAGCTTTCTGGATCCTTTTACTCTTGAGTTCTTACAAGCTGTAAAGGACTTGTGTTTCTGCCTGTTGTTCAGTCGCTTGGTCATGTCTGACTCTGCGACCCCATGGACTGCAGCTTGCCAAGTCTCCCTGCCCCCTACCATCTCCCAGAATTCGCCCAAGTTCATGTCCATTGAATCGGTGACGCTATCCAGCCATCTCCACTGGTAGCATGCGTTGATTCCTCGGGGTGGCTGGCCAGAGCACATGATGGCTTGTGGAGTGAGCAGTGAGCTTTGCCAGCTGGAACTCTCTCTCCCAGAGCCTCACCTCAGTCCCTGCCGTGCGCTTAAGGTGAAATTTGTGCCGCGTCGTTAAGGCTGTAGCGACAGAGCTGCAGACTTCTTGTGTTTATGCCTCTCCCCGCTTTCCCGTGATGCACACGGGTCACCTGTTGGTCATCCCCACGTGGTGAGAAGGGGGTTCCTTCTTGAGGGAGGAGCTGAGTCAGTGGCTGAATGCCCACTGCATAGGGACTCTGGAGGTGGAGTGGGTGCTGAGGGCACAGGAGGAAGCCAGGCAACCTGCCCTAACCGGCATGGCTTGATCAGTCCCAGCCACTGGGGTTCATTCGTTCCAGTGGGACCAGACAACCTAGCAGAATTTGGTCTTCTAGTTCTTTCAGACTGCCTGTCCCTGAGTTGATCAATCCCAGCCACTGGGGTTCATTCGTTCTAGTGGGATCAGACCACCTCGTGGAATTTTGTCTTCTTGTTCTTTCAAACTCCTGTCCCTACTCTGCGGCCACTTCTTCCATTTCCTTGGATGTGTTGTATCGTTCTCAGCAGCATTTCCTATGTTGCTTTGGAATGTCCTTGGAGCGTCCAAGGACCTATCCCGCCAAGCACGGTTTCCTCCCTGCCAGTCCTTCTCCTTTGGAAATAGTTTTAGTTTCTTGTGTCACCACTCAGCATGACCTGAGTGCTTACTGGGGTGTGTCCTCAGGGCAGGCACTGAGAATGCAAGAATGAGACACAGTTATTGGCCTTAGGGAGTCTTTAAAAGGCTGATGAGAGATGGATAAATCCATTGACTTGCAGGTGTGTGTGTGTGAGAGAGAGAGAGAGAGAGAGAGAGAGAGAAGGAAGGCTTCCTGGAGAAGGTGACATCCTCTGTTAGGGATCATTGGTCTCAGATCGTGGTGAGTTCAGTTCAGTCTTAGGGATAAAAACTTCACTGATTGAGGACAGGTCCCAGTCACAGACAGGGATAATCTCTGCCTTCAGGGCTTCTTTCCCCATCCCTGCTGACCACCCCTTTTTAGTTAAAGGATCTTCTGCCTTTAGTTGTAATGATCCCCCTTCTTTTACTGTGGGGGTTTAGCGATGCCCATATAGGTTGACTTTGTGTCTTTGCTTGCTTGTCCTCTTTTTGGTTTGTTTGCTGTTGCCAACAATATTTGGTCACAGTTGCTTTTGTATGTGCCTGAGCTCATCCTCCTGTGTTGGTCTGATATTTAACTAAGAGTTTTGGGGGCACTTGGTATTGTTCCCGTCTAGAAGATTAAGATGGGCCATTGCCTTGGGACTTCCATAGTCTGAGACCCCTGTTCTATTTTATAGAGATTGATTGATGTTATTGAAGAAGGTTTTCTAAAGTCCAGAAAGGGATGATTCATGCTATTATTTTGACCTAGAATAATAGCAGCCTCAATATGGTTAAATTTAAGGTTAAAGGTTTGCCTTGTGGTAGTAAAAAGGAATTTCTCAAGTTCTTAGGCAAACCCTGTGGCTGCTCCCATCTGTATGTTTAGTTTAAGGAAGAAGTAGGCATCAGGAGGGGCTTCCCAGGGAGTGTTAGTGATAAAGAACCTGCCTGCCAATGCAGGAGACAGGGGTTCGATCCCTGGATCAGGAAGATCCCCTGGAGGAGGGCATGAATACTCCAGTATTCTTGTCTGGAGCATCCCGTGGACAGAGAAGCCTGGTGGGCTACAGTCCATAGGGTGCAAAGAGTCGGACATGACTGAGTGCATGCCCCGGTCACCTGGGAAGCCCATCATGTAGCTATAGTAGTAGTGTAGTCGCTAAGTTGTGTCCGACTCTTGTGACCCCATGGACTGTAGCCTGCCCATGGTATTCTCCAGGCAAGTATGCTAGAGTGGGTTGCCATTTCCTTCTCCAGGGGATCTTCCTGATCCAGGAATCGAACCCGGGTCTCCTGCATTATGAGCCTACTATTCAGCTTCTATTATCGAAACATTTTCTCTTCCTCAACTCACTTCCTCTCCTCCCCATGTTATTTGAAGTAACTGCCAGTCGTGTCATTGAATCCATATATTTAAAAGAATATATTTAAAAATATATTTAAAATCCATATATTTAAAAGACTAAACTTTTTCTAAACACAATTGCAGTGCCATTAGAAAACTTAAAAATAACTTCTCAGTACTCTAAATGATACAGTCTTAGAAGATATTGCACAGCCATTACTTTCCAGTTACCTGGCATCTTTGAACACCTAGTTCAGGTAAGAATTTCTACAAATCATGGCTAAAAGAGTCACAGGAAAGCAAGGAGCCTCAAGAAGTAATTGAAGTGATTTCTGCTTAGACCTGCAAATTATCCAAGACACACAACTATTTCCTCCAGATTTAAAAATCTCCAGAGGCTCAGCGAACACACCTTACAGCTTACATTTAATGTTACAGCTTATAGCTCAATGTTGCCAGCATGGCGCCTCGGATGGTAAAGAATCTGCCAGTAATGGAGGAGACCTGAGCTTGATCCCTGGGTTAGGAAAATCCTCTGGAGAGGGGCATGGCTACCCACTCTAGTATTGTTGCCTGGGAAATCCCATGGACAGAGGAGCCTGGCAGGCTACAGTCCACGGGGTCGCAAAAGAGTGAGCAACTAACACTTTCAACACTTGCCAACAGCAGTTTCAAGTTCTTTCATCCTTGTTTCACTCTCCCTAAAGGAGGAACCAACTACAGTGTCCCTTAAATAAGGAATGTCTGTGTCTGAGCTATTCAGTTTCCATCCTGAGTTCTCGTCTCCTTAAAAATCTCTAAACTCATCTTGAGTTCTCTAAAGAATGCCAGTTTTGAAAACTTAACTCAGTTTTTGTCCAAGAAGGTAAGAGTAGAAGATAAAATATTTATTAGGTGTTACTCAATTTGAACAACAGTCAAATGAGGGAAGGTATTTTAGTAGAGAGCTTAAATGAATTTCTCAAGAGTGATCATTTCCTGAGGCTGCTGTGACAAATCATCACCAACTGGGTGACTTAAAACAATAGAAATGGATTCTGTTCCAGTTCTGGAAGCCAGAAATTTGAACTGAGTCTAAAAAGGCTAAAATTGAGGTGCTGGCAGAGCTGCTTCCTTCTGGAGGCTTGAGAAAGTGGGGATCAATTCTATGCATCTTCCAGCCTCTGATGGCTGCCTGTATCCCTCAGCATGTGGGTGCACCACTCTGGTCTCTGCCAGTGTGATCACATTGCCACCTCTTCTGTGTCACACTTCTCTCTGCCTCCCTTTTATAAGGACGCTTGTGAGTATATAACTTCCCCTGTAGCTCAGCTGGTAAAGAATCTGCCTGCAATGCGGGAGACCTGGGTTTGATCCTTGGTTTGGGAAGATCCCCTGGAGAAGGGAAAGGCTACCCACTCAGGTATTCTGGCCTGGAGAATTCCATGGAATCCGTGGGGTCACAAATAGTCAGACACAGGTAAGCGACTTTCACTTTGTGATTGCGGTTAGATTCCACTCAGATAATTCAGGGTAATCTCCCCACGTCAAAATCTCCAGTTTAACCAAAGCTGGAAGTACCTTTCCCTGTAAAGTAACAGTTCCAGCTGCCAGGAATGAGGCCCTGGATATCTTCCAGGGCCCATTTCAGCCTACTATACCAAAGTTACACTGTTACTAAGAAGCTTTTGTTTTATTTATTTATTTATGGCTGCACTGGGTCTTTGATTCTTTGCTCAGACTACCTCAAGTTGTGGCCAGCAGAGGCTATTCTTCCTTGCGGTGCGTGGGCTTCTCATTGTGGTGGCTTTTCTTCTTGTGGAGCAGACTCTGGGCACAAGGACTTCAGTAGTTGCAGCTGGTGGGCTGTGGGGCACAGACTCAGCTATTATGGTGCAGAGGCTTATTTGCTCCACGGCATGGTTAATCTTCCCGGATCGGGGATTGAACCGACATCCCCTGCCTTGGCAGGGGGACTTTGTTATACACTGAGCCACAAGAGAAGTCCAAGAAGCCTTCATTTCAATCATATGCTAGTATAAATAATCTTATCGGTTGCGAGAAAGGAACATTGGGTAAGAACATGAGTTTTGGCATCTGATAAGCTTGCGCTCTAATCCTAGCCTGGTCTGTAATCATAGACAAGCTCTTTAACCTCTCTGGAGTCACGTCTTTTCATCTATGCATGGGGTTGATACCAGTCTTCTCAGAGAGATAGTATAAAGATTAAATTAGCTGGTCAATATAAACTGTCTGGTGTAGTGCCTGGCATATAGGATACACTCTGTAAATGGTCTTCCATGTTATTTTAGTGCAAGACATCTTTTGATTTATCTCAAGTGGTACCCAGGCAGGACCTGGTATTTTCCGTCTGATGTAGTACATTAATGAAATCAAACACAATTTATACTGTAAGAACAGGTGTCAGTAGAAAATTTGTTTATATTTGAAGTAATATTGTGTGAAAAGACACTGGAGTTAAAATAAAATTAAGAAATATAAATCTAAAACAGAGGAATCACATTTAATGTTGGGTCAACTTTTAAGTGGATAGTAAGGGCTTTTGGAAAACAGAAAATGTCACTGAGATGTAACGAATTTGAAGGTGGAAAAGAGCACTAGACCTGGAGTCAGAATACCTTTTGTTTACATCCACATCTGCTGATTTCTTTCTACATGGACTTGAAAAGCCACTTCACCTCTCTTAAGCCTCAGTGTCTTTTTATTTTTTATTTTTTTTTGCCTCAGTGTCTTAATGTATGAAAAGGGAACAAGATCATAGTTGTAAGGATGTAAAATGCTTCACACATGTTCCACAAACACTGCATAGTAAGAAGCTATCATGAGACCTTTTTATAAGTAAGACAGAGAAGAAACTACACATGTGTCTATCTATGATGGACTTTACTGCCTCATTAAAAAAAATCAATGAACATGGCTCCTGAAGCTTTGCACAGCTTTATTTGAACACAGCTTTCTTTTCAAATGAATCCTGCAAGCTACCAATCTGAGTATACATTTTGTTGTGAGGTTCCATGGTGCTGTAAGCCCAGATGTATGAAGCACGCAGAGAGCTCTTTTTCCAGTAGCAATTATCTGATGAAATTGCGCCTTGTCTGCAGCAGGCAAACCGAATCTATTCCCACTGGAGTAGGGAGCACGTGCTGTGGTATTTATAAACTGTAAAAGATGTTTGTCAGCATGCACAGCACATACTTCCATCCCTGAGTACTGGCAAGAAACAGCCTCATTGTTTCTGAAGAGCTACTAATGGATTCACAAATTCTGTCAGCAGAGTTATTGCTGCATGGGATTCTCTCCATGGATGGTAATGATTCTAGGACGTGCAGTTCTGATTGTGGACTGAATTAAGTACAAGGACCAGATCAGACCCTTGGCCCATTCTTCTCTGAATCAATCCCAGCAAATTCAAGAAGCAAGGGAAGAGTCGTAGTGTAGAGTCCTTGGTGACATAGAGAAGATGGGTCATGGAAGGTCAGCTCACTTATAGTCTTCATCTTCATCCCTGCCATTTCCCACCAAGAAGGAAGCTTTCAGAACCATCTCAGATATGTTTCACTGCCATGCTGGGGGGTGGGATCTGCAAAGACCAGGACACTGAATGCTTTTCAGGTTCTCAAGGCGGTTGGCTCTGTTAGGATGGGGGCAAGAGTGGTTCACAGTTTCTATACCTTTTGTCTCCTGGCCAAGCCAGCTGCCTAGCTCATGAAAGTGAGCTACAAGTTCACAGCCTTTGACCCAGACCCTCTTGTTCACAGCAATAGACTCAGGCCCTCTTCACTGGTCCCTTTCAGCTTCCAATGGATCTGGGTGTGATCTGGCTCCTGGCTCTCAGGTTTGGCTTTTGTTTATCATCTTCCTATCAGTTCAGTTCAGTCCAGTCGCTCAGTCATATCTGACTCTTTACAACCCCATGGACTGCAGCACGCCAGGCCTCCCTGTCCATCACCAACTCCCAGCTTACTCAAACTCATGTCCATGGAGTTGGTGACACCATCCAACCACCTCATCCTCTGTCGTCCCCTTCTCTTCTCGCCTTCAATCTTTCCCAGCATCAGGGTCTTTTCCAATTAGTCAGTTCTTCGCATCAGGTGGCCAAAGTATTGGAGTTTCAGCTTCAACATCAGTCCTTCCACTGAACATTCAAGACTGATGTCCTTTAGGATGGACAGGTTGAATCTCCTTGCAGTACAAGAGACTCTCAAGAGTTTTCTCCAACACCACAGTTCAAAAGCATCAATTCTTTGGTGTTCAGCTTTCTTTGTAGTCCAACTCTCACATCCATACGTGACTACTGGAAAAACCATAGCCTTGACTAGACAGAACTTTGTTGGCAAAATAATGTGGATCTTGGCAAATGATTTCTCTGTTCCTCACATAATTTGCCCTCATACCCTCTGTATATTTGTCTCTTCATTTCAAACCATTTAAAATGTGAATCTACCCCCAGCTGGCCTCTTAGGAAAACCCCAAACCCCAGCCAGCTAGGGATCAGCCCAACCCCCTGAAAGTTCTGCAGGGAGAAATCACATTTCTGGCTGTTAGAATCCATGAACTCAGCTGATTGATGTAGGACCAATTAGACTTCACTCCAGGCTTCATAGCAAGAGTTATCAGCTAACAGTGGGAGCCCAGGGTCAAACCTAAGAAAACGCATGATGGGTAGTAGGGTTTTGAAGGGACCACCCTTCCCCTTGCATATTCTTGGGATCTCCAGTATAACTAGCAGTTATAACCAGCAGTCCCAGCTGCTCTTGGTGGTTAAGGGACTTTGTGGAGTTGGGTAGTTACTTGTAGTAGCTTCTTAGGTTGTTATAAGAGGACCCTAGAGCTCTGAGGGTTTTTCAGGTAGCTCAGTGGTAAAGAAGCCAGCTGCCAATGCAGGAGATGCAGAGACACAGTTTTGATCCCTGGGTTGGGAAGTTCCCTGGAGAAGGGAATGACAACCCACTCTAGTATTATTGTCTGGAAAATTCCATGGACAGAGGAGCCTGGTGGGCTACAGTCCATAGGGTCACAAAAGTGTTGGACGTGACTGAGTACTCACTCACTCACTCGAGTGCTTTTTCTGTGTGATTGCTTTCAAGGATCCAGATTACTTATTATGATTTTGCCTGATTTACAATTTCATTTGCTCAATGTACATTTATTAAGGGCTCTATCTTAATATATATATATTTAATACATATGTCTATATTTTCTGATACACATGTGAAAAGGACACAGATCCTGCTTCCAGGCAGCTCATGGTATAATGGAATGGGCAACTGAGCTGAGGCGCCTGAGGGAAAGCAGGAACAGAGTACAAGCCTTGGAGGGACTTCCCTGGTGGTCCTGTGGTTAAGACTCCGAGCTTCCACTGCTGGGAGCACAAGTGTGGATCCCTGGTTGGGGAACTAAGATCCCACATGCCATGTGACACAGCCAAAAAAAAAAAAAAATTAAGAGAGCACAAGCCTTGGAGTATGGACCTTATTGAGGGTCTGTCTTCATCACTTACTTCTCTGATTGTGGTCAAGTTTTGAACCTTTCTGAAGACGTGTTTTCTCAGCTAGTCAACAGGGGCTAATCCAGCCCATTTCACAAGGTTCAGATAATGCACATTAAAGATGCATGAAAAGAAAGTGAAAAGTGAAAGTCGCTTAATCATGCCCAACTCTTTGCGACCCCAAGGACTATACAGTCCATGGAATTCTCCAGGCAAGAATACTAGAGTGGGTAGCCTTTCCCTTTTCCAGGGGATCTTCCCAATGCAGGGATCAAACCCACGTCTTTCCCTTTGCAGGTGGATTCTTTAAGCCACAAGGGAAGCCCAAAGATGCATAGTGGGGGCTCAATAAACATTATTTTCCTCTTCTTTCCATTAGCCAGTATTGCACTCTTGGCTAAGCTTTCTAAATAAGACGAACTGAAGCCTTGACATGTATTTAGTAACTCTGAATAATGTGGACAGTAAGCCAGGTGATTCAGACTTACCATCTTCTTGCTTTTTACCTCATCCTTTGCCTGATAAATTTGTGTTGGCTCCTCAGAATGATGTTAAATGGCCTTAGTGCTCTGAGGTCAAGAGCAACCTCTTTCACCCCTGACTGATTGCTGATACTGACCTTTTTGTCTTCCCCTGATGATCATATGCGTTCTGAGTCAGGAGATCCCTGATCCACAGGAACCTCCTTGAGCAGCTACGGACTTGCTGAGTTTTGTGAGCTCAGTGTTGCCTTGTCAAACAATGAGGGATTCTAAAAACAACATGGGCCCAAAACAACTGCCTCATGAACAGTATTTGAGTGATGACAGTCATCACCATGGCCCATAAAAATTTTGGCAGAGGTTTCCATCCTTCACTGAGTACGAGACTTTTACAAGGGAGCCGCACAGTTTTGTCCTGGGACAAGTCTCCTTCATTTATGATGGTTAAATGCTTCAGTCCATCTCAGGAAATCATCTGCAATCAGCAGATCTAATAAAGCTGGAGTTTTAAAAGTAATTTTGGTGCCTTTGGGATGTGCGGTTGCATTTGAAGTGGCAGCTGTACAGTAATAATATTACATGTGTCCTTGGCATTGGTTTGAATGCTTTATACAAATACACTCATTTAATCCTTACAACAACCCCATGAAGTAAGTTACTGCCTTTACCCTCATTTTACCATTAAGAAAACTAAAGAACAGAGCGGTTATGAAACCTGCCCCTAGTCACCCAGCTGCTAATAAGGAAGCTAGAATTTGAACCAAGGCAATTGGTTTGACCTCAGAATTCATGTTCTCAACCGTTACAATATATTGAAAATCAAGTGTTAGTCACTCAGTCATGTTCGATTCTTTTGCAACCTCATGCCCCCCAGGTTATTCTTTTCATGGGATTCTCCAGGCAAGAATACTGGAGTGGGTAGCCATTCCTTTCTCCAGAGAATCTTCCCCACCCAGGGATCAAAGCTGAGTCTCTTGCATTGCAGGCAGATTCTTTACCATCTGAGCCACCAGGGAAGCCCCACAATATACTGACTCAATACTAATTTAAGTCACACAGTTCATGGTTATTCAGAAATCTGATTGGTGAGATTTTGACTATCTCAAAAGGCTGAGTTTTTAACCTTTAGTGAAAGTGTGACTTCCAAATCTGAATGTTGAAAATGGGTTGCTCCTTTTCTTGTCATGGCTGTTTTCATGGAGACCCTGCTCTGTGATGAGGACTTTCTTAATTTGAGGGGGAGAAGACTGGAAGATCATTAGAAACAGTCCTGTAGAAGACTGTGTAGAATCTGAGATTTTACCCTGCTTGCATGGTCATGAGTCTATCTGCCATAGATTCACAGATGCTGGTGGAGAACACAGGATTCTGGGCCCAGAGACAATGGGCAGTTCATTAATCACAGCAATAACAGTCACCAGAGTGTCAGCATTGACACCTGTTTCCAAGCCCGTTTCCAAAGTGGGCCTGAAGAAGACACTAGAGCTGAGGGATCTCAAATGTCTTATATTGGGAAGTAAGTATGTCCACCCTTTGCCCCAGAGGGTAGCATTAACTTTATTATACTGCACAGTTAGCAAACTTACCTTTTGTTTCCAGGCACCACCTGGAGACACTCTTTCCATTGTCTGAGGCTGTTTGTTCTACAAATATCCTTGAAAAAGTTGTTTAGAATGAAGGCAATTCATGGGTCTCTTGTGTTCCTTCTCATCTTGTGAGCATGAATTGTTTCCTAACACGTCCCTAGACTCCTAAGAAGACTCTAGAATTTCATTGTGTGGGTGTGAACAACAGACATGAAACAACATCTGAGTAATATAGAGGGATTGTATACTTTGACCCCAAATATAAAGGGCCTCTTGGAGGGGAAAGTCGTTGTGAGCTGTGGGGAATATAGAAGTATGAAAGAGGAGAGATTACACTAAGCAGAAGAAATTGGAAAGTGAAAATAGGGTGAACATTTTACGTAGCGTCACAGCTGAGGCTAGGTGTTCCATCAGACAGGGCTTTGCACTTGGGGTCAGACCTGAGCCCCAATCATGGCTCATTTGTTTGTTTGCTATGTGTCCTATGCAAGCTCTATGAACCTTCCGACTGTTGCTTACTGACTTTTTCCTTCCTTTTCTAAAGGGTATGAGTACTTATTACCTGTAGATGTAGAGGTCAGAATTTTGATCAATATCATAGTGAAAAATGACAAGACCTTTGCTTATCTACACCCGCAATGAAGAGTTAAGAAAAAAGTTTCTTTGTATTGAGGAAAATGGTGATGTGGCCAGTTACTCAGATTATTTGAATAATTGCTGATCTTTCCTCTGTTAACCAGTGAGACACAGGCAAGCGATCTCTCTTCTCCAGTGAGTTTTCTTTGACTGCCCTAACTCAACCTAGCTTCTCTTTCTGATCATGTCACTGTTGCTCCCAGTCCCTCGGTTGTGCTCACTGTCTAAGGGTGAAGTTCTGACTCCACAGCTCAGCTCACATAACCTCTGTGAACTGGCCCAGCTCCGCCACTTCTGCTCCGTCTCCTCTTCTCGGCCCCTTAGACTTCACTAACCAGCTAGACTGAAAGTGGTATTGTTCGTAATCACACATACACACGCACAACTGGTTTTTCAGCTTTTCATGATTTTGCTTACACTGCTCTGTCTCTCTCAAAAGCTTTCTTTCCTGCACATTCCTGTTCATCCTTCATGAATCAACTCAAGAATTCCTTCTCCTCTTCCTTTAAAAATAAAACAACTAAACTTAATGTTCCTAGTTAATTTCTCATCTTTTCCCTCTTATCTCTCCTTCCATCCATCCATCCATCCATTCATCTATCCATCATCTATCCATGGTAATATAAAATGTGTATATAAGTGTCTCTCCATTATACTGGGTTTTTAAAAGCAGATAACAGGCCTTCAGTGGATATTTGTCTAATGAGTGAATGAAAACATTTAAATGATTCTGTGAATGAATGACTGCTTTGGGGCCAACAAGTGTACATCTGAGTCAAGACCCTCATGGCAAGTACACAGGGTGTCACAGATTCATAGCCTCTCCCGCACGTGTGGATGCAAAGGAGGGTGGAGGGTAGGGCTGGCTCTGGGCACAGCCTGTCTTCTCCAACTCTTTCTTACCTTCTCACCCCTTACATTGCCCATCTCTGTCACTTATCCCTTTCTCGTGGCGGATTAGTCAAAGCTAGAAGCTAGGATTAGAAGTTTGGGGGGGCGGGGGATAAATTTCCATGTACTCTCATCTCCATTCCTTCTAAGAGCACTTTGGATTTTAGAGAGGCCTCATGAAGATGCAGGGCTTCCCAGGTGGCACTAGTGGTAAAGAATCTGCCTGCCAGTGCAGGAGACACAAGAGACATGGGTTCCATCTCCGGATCAGGAAGATTCCCTGGAGAAGGGAATGGCAACCCACTCTAGCATTCTTGCCTGGAGAATCCCTGGACAGAGAAGCCTGGTGGGATACAGTCCATGGGGCTGCAAAGAGTTGGACATGACTGAGCATGTGCACATGCACACATGAAGATCCGAGTGCCTTTAGCCCTCCTGCCCTGGCAGAATCCTGAACAGTGAATTCTAGGTGCGAGGGGAACACAGGCTCTTCAGAGCTCTGCTCCAGACCCTTCTGCTCTATCCACAGGAATGAAAGCGGACTTTGCTCTCTGTTATGCTCCTCCAAGCTTTCAGGGTCATAGTGAGGTCATAGTCCATCTCTGTAAGCCTGTAGACAACTTTGAGAAGACAAGCATTATCAGGGAAGTTGGTAGATAACTTCATTTTCTCAGGGCATCCCAGTGGCAACCTGGCACCTAACTTCCACGAAGCTGAAGCCAGAGAAGTTTTGGATTATGACCTCCACCTTTTTCTGAGGCATGAAGTGTGTGTGAGGGCTCTATAGACGTTCATTGCTTGTGCCTTTGAATTCTCAAAGAGAGACACAATTCAGTGAATTGGTGGATCTGAGTTGGAGATGACCTTGAGATGGACCACAAAGCCATGGAAAGCCATGCTTGAGTTCCGGTAGGGAGACTTTGACCTTGGGGACATTTCTGGAGAAATCAGGATGATAGGTTGAATTCAGTGGCACATTCTAGCCCTTCCCACTTATTTGGTGTTCTGTAGGGTGTTTGTGTACACCTGTGCACACATTTTTATATGTGTGTGCATTTTAGAAGAAAAAATGCCAGGATTCAGGTGTCTGGTACACTTGGATTCAGATCTCTAACTAGCTGAGTGATCTGTATAGCTTCTTCCATCTTCAGTTTCCCCATCAGTAAAGTGGGGAAACCACCCAATTTAGCTATCATGAGGGTTACATGAAATAAAATATGAAGAGTCCTTGGGCACAGTCCTCAGTGAATATCAGGTGCTCAGTAGTATCTATTGTTACTCTAGAAACAGGCTGCATTTATTTGTTTGGTTACTAATACTCTACCTTATTCCAGAAAAAAAACTGGGGTCACTTACAGAGAATTAAAAGAGATTAGTTCCCCAAACATGGTCCAACCCCAGCTACCACTTCAATCAGGACTCTGGAATAGAGATGAGAGAACTTCAATCAGGACTCTGGAATAGAGATGAGAGAAACAAGAAGGTAAGGATAAATTACTTGAGGAAGAGGTGGCCACGTGAAATGCATTGGTAAGTATGCAGAGCTATATACTTCAAAAGTAAATATTTTAAAATTATTTGTACCTTGACTCATTTTAGGAGGGTTTTTTTTTTTTATATATGGACCATTTTAAAAGTCTTTGTTGAATTTGTTACCCTATTGTTTCTGTTTTATGTTTTGGTTTTTTGTCTTCAAGGCTTGCGGGATCTTAGCTCTCCAACCAGGGATTGAACCCTCACCCTCTGCACTAAGAGAATGATGTCTTAACCACTGGACCACCAGGGAAGTCCCTATTAGAAAGTCTTAATGTAGTTTACAAAGATATACTCATCTAACATGACAGCGTTAAAGCACCTGCATCATATCCATTCATGCCCTGACTGCTGCCCCAAATGACTTAAACTTGTACATTCAGAACAAATGCCAGAAAATTAATATTAATTTAAAAAAAATGAAAATGAATTAGCAGGAGAAGAGTTGAATTGAGCTGAGATGCAAAGTATGTGGTTTCTATGAGCAGTAAGTGACCTCTGGTACCGCCCAGACCTTTATGATCGCATAAACACTAACCAGGGCCAAATTGAGACCCTGAGAGATCATGGTTTTCTGCCATCATCTGGCTTCCCCTGCTTTTCTTCTAATCATCTCTTCTCCTGCCTCTGCCCTGACTCTCGACTGTGATTCCTCTCTGTTTTGCTCCTGCTCTCCAGTTTATTCGCCAAACCCTGTCCTCATCTGACTTCAGCAAATCCCCTGGGACTTTGGTTCAGGCCCCCTCTAGCAGTCTGTTCCTGGCTGCCCTATCTTGGATTCGTAGGACCCGAATCCCCGTATGGACGGAGCTGTCTGAAAGGATGGGATGCGCTGCTCAGTTAGCAGCCCCACATCCACTGACTGACCACCTTCTCTGGTTGTTTCATTTGCCTGACTGTCTGTTTCACCAACTTGTCTGCCTGCACTCTGAAGCCTGGGCTTGGGACCCTTCAGTTCTCTGGACTGTGTGTCAGGCATTGGACTACTTTGTGCCCTGGTGGTGGTTTCTCTAAGTCGCTGGCTGGCTTGTCAGTTTGCTGATAGGACACTGTGCAAGCTTAATCAAGGCAGCCACTTATAAAGGGTTTTCAGGTTTCTGCTAAATAAAATATTTAGACATGGGAGGGCTTGCTTCTTGGCTGCAAAACAACAACATCAACGCAAACAACAGCAGCATCCTCTTCAGTTTTTGAGCACTTCGGTGACAGGTGCAGTGCTAGACACATTATACTTGTTCTTACAAAATCCCATGACTGAAGGATAACGTTTAGCACTGTTCTAAAGTAACAAGTAACTGCTCTAAAGTAACAAATAACAAACTCAGGTACAGAGAGGTTAGATTTTCCCAAGGTCAAATGAGCAAAAGTTTTAAACAGGATTATAAACTATGTCTTCATGACTCTATCACCAACTTTCACATGTCATATGATTCAACCCATATGACAACCACATATTCAACCACATATCTTCTGGGTTGTTTGGCCTCATTCATGGCAGCCAAGGGACCTGCCTGGAAAAATTCAGGGAGGAGGGTCCTCACTTGGGGTCCCTGTGTGACAAGTGCCTTGACCTCTCAGCACACTCTCTCTCCAAATAGCTACTGAGGTAAATGTTCAATCAAAGTGAAATTTTTTACTTATGACTGCTGGGGGGAAGGATGGGAAAAATAGATAAGTTAGGGAATTTGGGATGGACATTTACAGACTGCTATGTTTAAAATGGGTGACCAACAAGGACCTACTGTATCCCACAGGGAACTCTGCTCAATGTTATGTGGCATTGAGATGAACATGTATACACTGCTATGTTTAAGATAGATAACCAACAAGGTCCTACTGTACAGCCCAGGGAACTCTGCTTAATGTTATGGGGCAACCTGGATAGGAGGAGAGTTGGAGGAGAATGGATTTATGTATATGTATGGCTCAGTCCCTTCACTCTTTGCCTGAAACTATCACAACATTGTTAGCTAATCGGTCATACCCCAGTACAAAATGAAAAGTTTTTTAAAAAGTGAAATATTTTCTGCAATGCTAGCTATAATCCATAGCAATTTATTTATATCTGCACCCATTCTGCCTTCTTTCCAGTCCATGAAAGTCTTTCTCAAAATCATTCTCTTCACCTCTGTCTGTTCATTTGTTTACTTGTTCATCATTCATTCATTCAGTACTTATCAGTCATCTGCTGGGTGCCTGACACTGTGCCCAGCAGTGGGAATAACACTTGCTCATCCATCAGTGCCAGCCTTTCAGGGCTTCCACCCATCTGTCACCCCCTTTCTGTCACTGATGTCCCGTCTCTGTCTTGCTGGTTTGTTATAATTCAGTTTATAAAAATGCCCCAGTCTTTTTCATCTTCTGCCTTCTTTTGTCATCTTACTTTTCCTCTTCTCCACCAAGCTTCTAAAGAATCGCCTGCAGTTTCAGAAGTCCCTTCCTTTTTGCAAAACCCGCACAGTCTGGGTCCTACTCTTCTGGCACTGGCCTTGCCAGAATCGCTCCACTGCACACTCTGAGTCCCTGCCTTGCTGGGTCTCTCAGCTGCTCTGGACAGCTTGGTCCCTCCCACCTTCTGGAAACCACCCTTGTGTCTTTGACCCTACTCTCTTTGACCCTGAATGTTCCTCTGTCTCCTTTAGGGCTTGCTCATGCTCTGCCTAGCACTTCAGGATGGGTCTGTGCAAGCTTCCCCTCGCCAGGTGCTCTCCTTTCCACGTGTCCTTCCTCTCGTGGCCCCATCCACTGACAAGGCAAAGGCTGCACATGAGAAGTGGCTTAAGGGCTTAATCAGAGCAGTGACATGATCATTTTTATTTTGTCTCAAAGTATGGAGCAGAGAGGAGAGGGCACAGAGGGGAGAGGCTGGTTAAGAGGCATGAGATGATGCTGGCTTGTCAGTATCAACCCCACCCCGGTACCCCGCTGCCCCCAAACAGAGCTGTAGGTCATTTTACACCAAGTCTGTCAATTTGGTTTGAAAGAACTCAGTTGCCTCTCCAGAGAGTAACCCTGATCACTCAATTTCATGAGCCCTGTGTCTTCCTCAGATCAAGGGCTTTATGGGATGATTTAACTTGAATCCTCCTGAGGAAGCTGATTTGCTGCCCATGAGGCTGTTTTCCAGCGATTCCTTCACAGCTGCTAAGCCCTCCCCCCACCCCCCGCACCCCCCCATCAGTCAGACACAAGCCAGGCTGAGGTCACCCTGTCAGCAGTGTCCTTAGATCTGTGTCCAGAGGGGATCAATAGCACCTACTCCCTGGTCGCCACTGAAGGCCCCCCAGACAGTCCAGTGCCTCTGGGATTTGGGGCGGCCTCCCCCAACCCTGGCCTCGGTGGACCTCTGTGTGAGGCAGCTGCCCTCTTGAGCCAAGGCCTCAATGCCAGCAGCCAAGCTGGGGTCACGTGCAGCCTGGGTCACATGAGGTCACTTTAAACTGCAGACTGGACCAAGGTTTTAAAATGAATTAATTTTTTTCATCATTAAACTTCAGAGCTGGATTGTATGGGCTAGAGCCAGAATCTGAATGTGAAATGCACCTTGAATATTCTCTGAGGGACCCTTCCCCCCAGTTATATGGATATTTATTGAATGAAGCTGCAATCCCTCTGCCAAAATTTTAGGAAGCTTCATCTTGCAAGAACATCAGAGCAACAAGTTGGGTTTTGGAGGGGCCCCTGGAATGGGTGGATGATGGAGGCCATCACATAGAAGGGAAGAGACTGGGGGGCACTTGCTAGTGAAGGTGCTGTGTGGACAGAAAGAGGAGCAGTAGTCATACTGTGCTATCACATTTGGGGAAAGAGAAATACGTTAAAAAAAGATTTTTAAAGAAATTGCACTGTGTGTTTTATGGGAGGCACAGCCCTCTTCAGTTCAGTTCAGTTCAATCACTCAGTCATGTCCAGTTGTTTGTGACCCCATGGACTGCAGCATGCCAGGCCTCCCTGTCCATCACCAACTCCCAGAGTTTACCCAAGCTCATGTCCATTGAGTCGGTGATGCCATCCAACCATCTCATCCTCTGTTGTCTCCTTCTCCTCCTGCCCTCAATCTTTCCCAGCATCAGGGTCTTTTCCAATGAGTCAGCTGTTTGCATCAGGTGGCCAAAGTATTGGAACTTCAGCCTCATCCTCAGTCCTTCCAATGAATATTCAGGGCTGATTTCCTTTAGGATGGACTGGTTGGATCTCCTTGCAATCCAAGGGACTCTCAAGAGTCTTCTCCAACACCACAGTTCAAAAGCATCAATTCTTCAGTCCTCAGCTGTCTTTATAGTCCAACTCCCACATCCATAAATGACTACTGGAAAAGAACTTGACTAGACGGACCTTTGTTGGTAAAGTAATGTCTCTGCTTTTTAATATGCTGTCTAGGTTGGTCATAGCTTTTCTTCCAAGGAGCGAGCGTCTTTTAATTTCATGGTTGCAGTCACCATCTGCAGTGATTTTGGAGCCAAAAAAATAAACTCTGAGTTCCTTCAAAAACCTCCACTAAAGTTCGATGCTATTCTTCAAAGTCTTTGCTGTTCGATTTGTGTCTTATTTCATGTGTCAAGTGGCAGAGGCATGCCTCCAGAAAGCCCAGACATTCTGGTTTACAAATAAACAAAGGAGCGTGTCTGGGCTCCTTCACTGCTCTATGTTTCTGGCAGGATCCTGGAGTTGGCACTAAGCTATGCCAGTGTTTCAGGCTCCTGGTAGAGTGATCAGTACAAGGGACTTTAAACAAACATTTGTATTGGCTCATTCTGGACTCTCAAAAATTCCTAGGCTGTCAGAATTTACCACTGGAAAATTGTAAATCATTTAGCATGTTCCTGGTGGGGACATTGAGGCTCATAGAATGATATCACAGGATATTATGTAACTTCTCAAGAACTGGAATATTCTTGGGAGGAGAGCTTGTTTCTTTCTTATTTCCCAGTTCTCTCTCCTCCTTAGACTCAGTAGCTGAAGTGGACTTAAATTAGAAGCTCCCTGTGTCCATGAAGACTCTTTTGATTACAAACAAACAAACACAACAGTTTCTAGATTACTTAAGCAAAAGGTGGGATTCATTTGAAAACACGAGGGAGACTCACTGGCCCATCGGAAGAACAGAATACCATGCCATGGGAGACACGACTAAGGGCAGCTGCAGGGTTGCCAAGGATGCGTCCCTGGGGGCCCTGTTGACTGACTCCAGCTGCTGGGGTTTTGGTCTCAGAATAATCATGTGGTTCTTTAAAAAAATTTCTTTTTCTAGCTCTTTTACCATCTCAACTGAAAGCATTTGACAGAATCAAAATTGCTTAACTGATTCTTGTTTGTTCAAAATAATCAGAACTTTTGTTGATTGGAAAGATAATTTTTTCCACCTTGTGTTCAAGTCTTTGGATAAATGCTCAGGCGTGATAGGTGTTAGAAAGTAGGGGGGCAGTTGGAGGAACCTGACCCAGCTTGGTTCTACAGGCTGCCGTTAGGCTAAATGCTTGGATGAGTGATCTTAGACTGGATGACTGGGCATTGATGAAGATGGGAGAGTGTTCGAGGCTGAGAAAACTTTGGTCAGAGGTGATCCTGGAGCAAAGGGAGAGTTCCGGGTTGAGATGGGAATTGCAGGCAAACACAGGGAGCAGAGCCAAGTCATGAAGAGCTTGGATCTGATCCCGTGCCCGGTGGGGAATCTTTGAGGCAGCATTAAGGAGGGGAAAATGGGAAGTTTGTACTCTAGAAAGCTTTCTTCGGCAGCCATGTGGTGAATGGGCTGAATGAAAGTGAGGACAGTAAGAAAAGATGGAAAACAGGAAAGTGAGGACTTAGAAATGGGATGTGCAGCAAGCTTGCTCCACATTTTTGCAACAGGCAAGTGAAATTTAGGAACAAAGAGAATTCGCTGACAGTTTTCATCTGTGCAGCAGACTTATTCATATCAAGGTCCCATTTATTAGACCGACTCACCGCCCAGACTTGCAGTGGCCTTAGAGTGAAGTTCCTGCGTATACCTGCCCTCAGGTAGGCAGCCCTCTGTTAGGTGCAGAGGTGACATGGGGTCTGGCATGGCTTATTGTTTGGAATGGTTTTCTTTTCTTTTTTTAAAATTTTCCTCTTTTTCTTTGGAAGCTGTCTGGGCGGAAGGGCCTCTCTCTGGTCACGTGATTGGTTAGAGCGCAATCCCAAGAGAATTAAGGAGCCACGGCACGTGGTCTCTCGTCTGAGACTGGGTCACAGTCACATGCTGCCTGGCTCTCCAGGCAGGGTGATGGTTCACAGGTAGGGGCTGTGTTGATGTTTTGCTGTTGCTCTGGGGTCGGCAGGGCCAGTGTGCATGACCCAGGGTTCAGACATACCAGGCCCTTGAGGAGCGGAGGCTTGTTCTCATGGCTGGGCAAGCATGTGGGAAGGCAGCCTAGGGCTGAGCCCTCCCTCTGACACCTTGGGGACTGTTTCTTGGCAGCTACTCCCCTGCACTTTTACAGCAGCCTCATCCTGTGTCTGTCTACCTTCACTTTCTGTGCAGCCACTACGTATTCATCATACCATCATCTTTGGGGCTTCCCAGGTGGCACTAGGCGTAAAGAACCCTCCTGTCAATGCAGGAGATGTAGAAGACACCGGTTCGATCCCTGGGTTGGGAAGATCCCCTGGAGGAGGGCATGGCAGCCCATTTCAGTATTCTTGCCTGGAGAATGCCCATGGACAGAGGAGCCATTGGAATTGTCACAGAGGAGACAGTAGGCTACAGTCCACAGGGTTGCAAAGAGTTGGACACGACTGAAGCGATTTAGCACACAGCATGCATATTCTTTTGATTTCCCCAACCTCAATTTAATTTTAAGGAAAGTTTTAAAAGTTGAAGTGTGGTAAAATACACACAACATCAAATTTACCATCTTACCATTTCTAAGTGCACATCAGGAGTGTTCAGTAGTTTTCACATTGTGGTGCAACCCATCTCCAGAACTCTTCATTTTGCAAAATTGAAACTCTGTACCTCTTAGCCCAGGGGTCCCCAAACTCCAGACTCTAATGCCTTATGATATGAGGTGGAGTTAGTGCAATGATAATAGAAATAAAGTATGCCATAAATGTAATGTGTTTGAATCATCCCCAAACCATCATCCCCAATCCTGTTCCAGTGAAAAACTGTCTTCCGTGAAACTGGTCTCTGGGGCCAAAAAGCTGGGGGACTGCTGCCTTAGACAATATCTCTCCATTGCCCCCTCCCCCAGCCCATGGCAGCCATCATTCTACTTTCCGTTTCTATGAATGTGATCACTCTATGTACTTCATATAAGTGTAATTGTACAGACCTTTTGTTTTTGTGATTGGCTTATTTTATTTAACGTATCTTCAGGGTTCATGTATATCATAGTATGTATCAGGATTTCTTTCCTTTTTAAGACTGAATAATATTTCACTATCACATATACACCACATTTTGTTTATTCTTTCATTTGTTGACGAACACTTGGGTTGCTTCCACCTTTTGGCTATAAGAATAATGCTGCTAAGAACATGAATGAACAAACCTTGTCCTTCTTTGTATAAAGTCCTGTCTCCTGAGCCCACCCTTGTCTTTCATATGGAAAGCAATGACATGGAAGCTTTTTCTACTTTCTGCCCAGCCATTCTGCATCCAGGTGGCCTAAAGGAGTGTCTGTTCTACAAGAACATTCCGTATTGTTTCAGTTGGGCTACTTAATCCTTGTCCCTCAACTATCACATATTTTTAGGAGTTTCTTTATAAATTTTTTTGGCAAGTTTTGCTTCCTGGTCTCTTTTCCATCGTTTGCTTCTGGAGGGGATGGAACAGGAGCATCGTTGTGTGAGAGGAAGGTGCTCCCTAGGGTGTTGCCTAAGGAAAACAGTCTGAGCAAGAAGACGATGTACTGCAGGTGGCGGAGAGGCAGATCCTGCCCTTTATGGGATTGTTAGTTGCAAGGATGACTTTGCAAGGACTCAAAGTCCCAGTGTCCATCGGTGCCATCACGTGGGGAGAACTTGACCAATTGTTGGGAACTGCAGGAATGCACATGGACCCGTGCCAGGGTGACATGCCACTTGGATGAGAAGGAAAAAGGGACAGGAAATGAGAGCCTGTAGGACCTGTGTACATGTGACAGTGGGAGAGGAATCAGTGCCTGAAGGTCTTTCTGGGAGGCTATTTGGGAGCTGAGATGTGTAAATACTCCTGCTTTGGTGCCCCCTTTTTTAAACCTACATTTTTAAGTGCTCTTAAGATCCAATTTATGTTTCCTTTGCATGTGACACCATCCAGAGGCTTGGTTGTAGAGGGCTCCCCAGGCTTTATTAAAGTTAAATGTTGATATTAAAGCTGCCTGTCTTTGGTCAATACTTCCTTAGTTTGAGTTTGGCTGTGCTTCCCCACCACTTTGTCCCCATTTTACTCTTAGATTTAGAAAGAAGGTACTTTATGATTTCAGATCTAACTTTTCATCTTCCTCTAGACCCAGGAAAAGTAAAATGAGATCTCTCGAAAAACACCAATAAGAGGAAGGTAATTGTGTTCTTTATACAGGAATTTAAGCTTTAAATGGAAAAAATTTCCTTGAGTAATGCTTTCCTGAAGTCACTGGAAATGTGATTTCACCCAATTTTTCCAGTATTCAGTTCAGTTCAGTCACTCAGTCGTGTCTAACTCTGTGACCCCATGGACTGCAGCACGCCAGGCTTTCCTATCCATCACCAACTCCCAGAGCTTGTCAAACTCACATCCATTGAGTTGGTGATGTCATCCAACCATCTCCAATATTTCCATTTCCAATATTACACTAATATTTTCCCTATATTACACTAATGCTAATATTACACTAATATACACTTGTGTACTTAATACACAAGGACAGTAATATTTTTAAATTATAAAATATAGTATTTCCTATGTTATATTTTTATAAAGAGTTGGCTTGAGGAACATTTCCTTACTCTTGGCCTGGTATTTGAGAGCACATATGTCAAATGCCATTAAAGGAAAATAGTTCTAATTGGCAGAGATGCCATGGAAGATTAGGAAGGATTTACGATGCAGATCAGGGATGAACCTGAGAGTTTCTGCATTTTGCTGCATTCTTACCTGCTGTCACCTGTAACACACTTCCTCTGTCTGTGCGATGCTCCCATCAGAAGAGCCACAGGCATTTTTTTGCTCCTTTGAACGAGGTATCTGTGGATCACACTTTAGTATTAACTTATCTGGGTCCTACCATGAATTCCAATTAATATTTCCCTTGAGATCTAAGACAATCCTTTTACTAGCTTCCTGGCCTCTATTTCTAACCATCATTTTAAACTGTTTAATTTCAGGGCTGACTGGTCACCAGAAATATTGTTTCCATTAAAGCAAGTAATTTCAAGCTTGTGAGATTTAATAATGATCAAATTCTTCCATTCAGAAAAATCTCTCTAGGAGTCAACTATGAGATTAGAAGAGGGCAACTTTAGAAAAGTTGACATTATAAGCCTATGTGTCTGTGGGAGTGAGGCCATCCCATGGAGGCATTTAGTCAGGAATGTGAATGCTTTCTCACCTGGTGTTTTAAATCTGACATCACCCCCTTTGTCTGTATGACACTAATATGTTTTCAGCTCCTGTTAATGTCTTTGGTGGGACCCTGTGATCTATTGTGTGCATCTGTGCTACATTGCTTCAGTCATGTCTAACTCTATGGACTGTAACCCACTAGGCTCCTCCGTCCATGGGATTCTCCAGGCAAGAATACTGGAGTGGGTTGCCATGTCCTCCACCAGTGATCTTCCTGACCCAGGGATCGAAACTGCATCTCCTGCATCTCCAGCATTGTAGGTGAATTCTTTACTGCTGATCTACTGGGGAAGCCCTGAGATCTATTAATTTATGGCTTTTTTCCCCCATGTGGATTTCACCCCTAAATTAGGTAGATTGATAAACAGTGGTAAGGTTTCATTTCATTATTCTTCCTAGCTTCATACTAGTACTAACTAGTTTCTTTAGACTATTATAAGAAACTTGCCAGTCACCTATCATACCCCTCCTTTGATTCCTCCAACAGGAATCTCTTGTTATTGGAGATTTTCCTGATGAATGAGAATTGAGATATTTCCTGCCATATCAGTAAACGAAGGAAGTCACAGCCACCAGCAATAGCAGCCATCACTGAAGGTGAGCTGATGAGCCCTGAGGAAACTCAGGATGTGAAAAATGCAGGATACTGGCCCCAGATAGCTGAGGCAGATATCAGAGGAATGTTTTCAGTGAGCCCAGACTCTTGCATCTTTCCATAGATTAAAAAAAAAAAAACATTAAATTCCTTAACTTGGGTATCTGGGTTTCTTTAATCTACAATAGACTTTCCACATTCAGACTACTTGCCTTTGTTGCAAAACTTCTATGTAACCTGGCTTCTCTCCCTCACCTCCTCAAAGCAATTCTTTTAGGGTTCCTTGTGATGCTGCCTCCCAGGCTTGAAATCCTAAAAATTCCTGCTATATAAAACATACCTCTCAACTTTTAGGTTGTGAATATTTTTTTTTCCCTTCTCTTCCACCCCCCCTCCCTTTTTTTAGGTTGTGAATACTTTTTTAAAGCTTACATTAACAAACTTTTATTGAGCGCTACAGTTTTTGCACCTTCCCTTCTCCCCAATTCCTTTGGTGACAAAGATCATCTTTCTACAGCAGAAACCCATTTCTGTGTCCTCTGATGGTGCTAATGTTTCCACTTTTCGGCCACAGGAGTGGGCAATGCCCTAGACCCTTCAGGTACAAATGGTCAAGAGGTGGAGTGTCTCCCTTTTATAGAATCAATTTTTATAAGGATGATGTGAACTGAAGCTGTTGATCCCCAGCCTTGCCACCACATGGGGAAATTGCCTGAGAATGAAGTCAGAACAGAAACACAAATCTACGGGATGGAGAAAAAAGAGATGCCTTCATAGCATCCTTGAACCTCTTTCTCTTGACACCCCTCAGTCAATTCTATCCCTTACACCTACCTGGGGCTACAGTCCATCTTTTGTGTACACCAGTTTAATAGTTGGGCTTTTGTCATTTGCAATCATAGTATTCTAAGTGATACGACTGGCAGCAATTTCATCCATGGAAGTTTCTTTGTATTAGGTTTCATTGCCTACTTCATTTACTTCTCTGTCATCCTTGTGCACCAACTTATCTGGTGATCTGCACAGAGTGGATGATGGACGGACACCTACTTTTCACGAAGGGCAGTAGGCAGGTGGCTTTCAGTGAGTTGGAAGATCTCCTACTAAGGTTGCTGGATAAAATACAGGATGCCCAGTTAAGTCTGAATTTCAGATAATGAATATTTCTATTAGTATGAGTATGTCCCATGTAACACTTGAATTTTAGGCCAAATAATTTTGGTATAAGTAGGTCCCATACAATGTCTAAGTCTAATGTCTAAGTTTTAGACTAATGTCCCGTAAGTCTAATGGGAAAGACTCATGCCAAAAAATTTCATTGTTTACCTGAAATTCAAGTTTGATATCCTGTATTTTACCTGGCAGTGCTAGTCTCACCAAATAATCATACTTTGGGATGCTTAAAATAATGTCATGAGGTTTCTAAATTTAGGAAACCATCCTACATAAATATCATGCACACCTACAATGTAAAATTTAAATTTAACTGGGCATCCTGTATTTGTATTTGCTGAGTATGTTCTCTACTCACTTCAATTATCTTCTTGATTTGATGATACAGTTCCTAAATTCTAGTTACTAGGAGTCAATTTGTTTTCTTGCTCCATGGTCAAAGACGTGATGTTTAGCTTCAAGTCACTTCAACTGGCCCTCATCTCTCTCCCTGTCTCAAGGCCAAGGGTATTATTTCTTATTTAAAATTTATTTTATTGAAATATAGTTGATTTACAATGTTGTGTTAATTTCTGCTATATAGCAAAGCGATTCAATTATACATATTTGGATTCCTTTCCAAATTCTTTTCCATTATGATTTATCATAGGATATTGAATATAGTTCCCTGTGTAATACAGTAGGACACTGTTGTTCATCTGTCCTATATATAAGAATTTGCATCTGCTAATCCCAAGCTCCCAATCCATCCCTCCCCCATTTCTCCTTCTGTTTAGCAACCACAAAGAGCCTAACTCTTAATGAAGCATGGTTCCGTGGCCTGTGTGGGAGGGGAAAAGATGTCAGGAGAATTAACATTTACCAAGGGTCGCTCACTTGTTAAACTTAGGGAAAAGTTTTATACCCTTTGATTTATTTACTCTTTGGGACCACTGTGTGAAATAAAATCCATCTATCAATAACCTCAGATATGCAGATGATACCACCCTTATGGCAGAAAGTGAAGAGGAACTAAAAAGCCTCTTGAGCAAAGTGAAAGAGGAGAGTGAAAAAGTTGGTTTAAAGCTCAACACTCAGAAAACTGAGATCATGACATCAGGTCCCATCACTCCATGGGAAATAGATGGGGAAACAGTGGAAGCAGTGTCAGACTTTATCTTTTTGGGCTCCAAACTCACTGTAGATGGTGATTGCAGCCATGAAATTAAAATCCACTTACTCCTTGGAAGGAAAGCTATGACCAACCTAGAGAGCATATTAAAAAGCAGAGACATTACTTTGCTAACAAAGATCCGTCTAGTCAAGGCTATGGTTTTTCCAGTGGTCATGTATGGATGTGAGAGCTGGACTGTGAAGAAAGCTGAGTGCTGAAAAATTGATGCTTTTGAACTGTGGTGTTGAAGACTCTTGAGAGTCCCTTGGACTGCAAGGAGATCCAACCAGTCCATCCTGAAGGAGATCAGCCCTGGGTGTTCATTGGAAGGACTGATGCTGAAGCTGAAACTCCAATACTTTGGCCACCTCATGTGAAGAGTTGATTCATTGGAAAAGACCCTGATGCTGGGAGGGATTGGGGGCAGGAGGAGAAGGGGATGACAGAGGATGACATGGTTGGATGGCATCACCGACTTGATAAACATGAGTTTGAGTAAACTCCAGGAGTTGGTGATGGACAGGGAGGCCTGGTGTACTGCGATTCATGGGGTCGCAAAGAGTCAGACACGACTGAGCAACTGAACTGAACTGAACTGAACTGATCCCTATTTTAAAAAATAAGGGAATTGAGACCTAGACAAGTAGAGTAATTTGCCCCAAAACTCATAGCTTGAAAGTAGTTCCAGGTTCAACTGACGCCAAAACCATACTCTTTATGTTGGTTCAGTTTCTTTGAGAGAGAACAACGCCTGTGCCAAGTGGCTTTAGTCATGTCTGACTCTTTGCGACCCCATGGACTGTAGACTACCAGCCTCCTCTGCCCATGGGATTCTCCAGGCAAGAATACTGGAGTGGGTAGCCATGTCCTTCTGCAGGGGATCTTCCTAACCCAGGGATCAAACCTGTGTCTCCTGCATTGCAGGCAGATTCTTTATTGCTGAGCCACTGGGTAAGCCCAGAACAACTCCTGGTGGTATCTTTTAGCACAGTAGGACATCCCCAAGGCTCTGAGATCAGAGCCAGCAGAGAGACAATGATTGCCAAAGTCCAACTTCAGACCAGAAAATCTGAGACCTTTACCCTCTGTTCACACCCAGCTGGAATGGATGGATAGTTTCATGCTTTTCCTTGATACAACAACAGCAAAGCAGGTGGACCTCAAGCATATGAAAAAAATGATCAAATATACTCATAAGCAGAGAAATAAAAATTGAATTATCTCAAGATAGCATTTCTTACCTATCATGTTTGCAGAGATTAAAAATGTTAATCAACTGGTTGATGAATCTGTGGGGAGACAGTTACTATTATACATTGCTGGTGGGGATGCAAACTGGTACAACTCATCTGGAGAGGAATTTGGCTACACTTGACAGAACTATAAATGTGCTTACCTTTTGACACAGCATTCTGGCTTCTAGGTTTGCAATTGCAATTGGTTTATAGTTAATAGCATTACACCAATGTTAATTTCATAGGTTTATCCTTCTATAATTTTGTTCTGGTTATGTAAGATGTTAACACTAGGGCAAGTTGGGTGAAGGGTACTTTTCTGTACCATTTTTACAAGTCTAAAATTACTTGATAAAATTACTTTATCAAAATAAAAAGTTAGAACTACAACAAGGAAGCAGATTTCTCATCACCTCATGTGGGGCATGAAGTCAGGACTGGACCAGCAGTGAAGGATCTTAGCTGCTCAAGTGCCTCGTCTTCGGGACCATTTCATCCTGGAGAAGTGGGTCGGGCTGACGATGCAGGCAGGAGGTCGTGAGAAAGACAGTGAAGTGGCGGAGACGGCCATCAGCCATATCCTTGCTGAGACTTTGAGGAGCAGCACTCTCCAGTGGGAGGAAACCAGAGACAGCATACCTGTCCATACTGCTCTATCTAACGTTCAGACTAAGTCTCTGAAGGATATCCTTGGGAACCATTCCATTATATGAAAGTGTTGTCTCATTTATGAGAGATTTACTGTCCTTTCCCAGTCACTGGTTATTTGTATCATACGTTCAAATACTTTTAACTATTAAGACAATACACATCCCTCTCTTTATGTGGCATTTTCAGTCCTACAAAGAGAAAAGCTATGAATTGCTTAAGAGAGAGAATCAGTTTTTTCTCCCAAATGACTTGCTCAAAAATGCTGTGTTCCTACTTCTAAAAGTTGACCACTGAATCGGAGTATCCTTAAGATGACTTGGGCGTCTCCTAACATTTTTTATCATTTTTAATTTATGCTTCATAGTAAAATGAGATTCAGTTCAGTCGCTCAGTCATGTCCAACTCTTTGCAGCCCCGTAGATTGCAGCACGCCAGGCTTCTCTGTCCATCACCAACTCCCGGAGCTTGCTCAAACTCAGGTCCATTATGTTGGTGATGCCTTCCAACCATCTCATCCTCTGTTGTCCCCTTCTCCTCCTGCCTTCAGTCTTTCCCAGCATCAGGGTCCTTTCCAATGAGTCAGTTCGTCGCACCAGGTGGCCAAAGTGCTGGAGTTTCAGCATTCACCATCCTAAAATAGAGATTAACTGATTTCTATTTGCTCTTCTAAATTTTTTGGCCAGAGCTAGGCTTTGGGCTTCAGTAATACCTCACCATCATATGAAACCCTTAATCTTTTGGATAGTGGGTGGATTGATATGTGTATGGGGAATATTTTTAACCATGCAGCATCTTTAAATTCACACTTACTCTACTACCTGGGGTGAATGATGAGACAGGGCAAGCCCAGCCCTGCTGGGAGTCCTTACTTTTAATGTGAGGGTTCATATCCATGGGGCCTGAAGTACCTGCATGAACCAGGAAACTTGCTAAGGCTGATACTGCATTTAATCACCACAGTAACCCACCCTGTTAGGACTCAGAGAGGGTAATTGCTTTCCTGAAGGTCACAAAGCTAATGAATTGTGGAGTTGAGGCTTGAATCTGTCTGATCCCAAGAGTTCTTTTGAATAAATACCCCTTCTACCTAGTGGGCCTTCCTTGGTAGCTCATATGGTAAAGAGTCTGCTTGTAGTGCAGGAGACCTGGGTTCGATCCCTGGGTCAGGAAGATACCCTGGAGAAGGAAATGGCACCCCACTCCAGTATCCTTGCCTGGAAAATTCCATGGATGGAGGAGCCTGGCAGACTACAGTCCATGGGGTCGCAAAGAGTCAGACACGACTGAGCAACTTCACTTCACTTCTCTGTACCCAGTAGAGAGTGACTAACTTAGCCAATTCTGCCACCTTCCTGAGGCCTGTTTCTGCCCGTGCTTGTGAGGAAAAACAACAGGGTCCCACTGTCAGTAGAGGCACCTCTCCTCTGTTCTAAACATGGGAGCATCTGTCCCTTGTTCTCACTCAAGGTCCATAATATTTTTCCAGCGTCAAAGTCGTCTCAAAAGAAGCCTCACTTGTCAGTTAAGATTGGCATTTGCAGGAGACCTCAGCGCAAGCCCAGCCTTACCACCTTCTGACACCAGAGCCTCAGGATTCTCACCTCAGAGTGAAGGATGCCCAGGATCCCTCTTCTTTTCAAGGAAAGGTTCCTTTGTGTTTTGAAAAGACCATAGGTTTGGAGTCACACCAGAGTATGGATACTGTCTCACCACTGTGTTTTGTTGGATAAATGAGTTCACTTCTCCAGATTTGACTTTTTTTCCCATAAAGCAGGGACTGTAATACTTTTCACTGAATTACTGTCTGAATTTTAAGAAATCATCTAGTCTGTGGTAGGTGTTGAGTAAACGTTTGTTATTTTGACAAACACTACAAATTCTCAGTATAGCACTTCTCCCCTATATTCCTTCCACAGTGCCTGGTTTGTTTCCAATGTAGAAGAATAAAGTTGCAAAGCATACTGCCTCTCAGAATTACTTTTGTTTCTAGAGGACGGAGACTCTGCCCAGGAGGAAAATGGGAGTTTTCCTGGCTTTTGTGCAGGTTTTATTTGTATGCACCAGCGAGCAAGGCTTCTTTGTTCTGAAGATGAATTTCATTCTAATGTTGCCAATGAATCTTTCAAAAATTTCATAATTGCCATTCCTAGCATGTTCCACACTGAAAGATAACAAAAGATTTAGGTGGCCAGTTCAGATTGGACTTGGAGATGGATGTGCATTTGAAAACGCTTCAGCTGCTCCCTGAGTCATCTCAGTCCATGATGACGTGCAGCTGAACTAGATGGTGGAGTCAGCAACATCAGCCCAGCCTGGGCCGGTCTGCCAGTGGGACTGAGGAAGGCTATCATATGGGATATAAACTGGGATGTAAGAAGAGAAGATGATCCAGGGGCTATAGCAGGATAAGTTCATGAGAGATGGAGTTTATGAATATGTGCAAACAAAGATCTAGTAATGTTTTGGCAGTTATTCAAACAGAGAGAAATGGTGGGAGAGTTTAGTTACCATGTCACACCGGGTAGTGAATTTATCCTTTGGCCTTCAGGGCATAAATGTTCTAGAATTACCCAAGAAAATATGATTAATGATGGAGGTGAAATGAGCAACCTAAAATTACCTGTTTTTATTATCTATAATGATAGAATAATCTGCTCCACTTTCTTCTGGCTAACTCCTATTCATCCTTCAAAACCCAGCTCAGGTGTCAACAACTGCAGGAAAACTTTCCTAACCATCCTTTGTCTCCCAAAATGTATAAAGTTTCTCTCCTCTGGGTCCCCATTTCACTCCACAAGACCTCTGTCATGGCCTGATCTCTCTATCTGATGATTAAGGATTCCTCATGTCACCTAAACTCTTGCATCACTTCTCTACTGTGTATTTTGGAGTAATGTCTATTCCAGAGTTGATTCACACTCAGCTGCTTCTTTGTGGTCACTGTCTTCTAAGCTGCTTTCTGCTTCACTTCTTGGAAGTGATCTCTTTTCTCCCTTAATACTCTGTCATCACCAGCATGTGCATCTTAAAGGTATGATGCTCTTCTCTTTATTGTCACATCCTTTTATTTCTCATACCATCAACATGAAGTTTATAATGTAGTAGATTTTGCTGAGCATTTGACATAATGAGAACATGACAAAAACTCTTAAAGCTAGATGTTAAAAATCATTGCTTACATCACCTAAAGGGAAAGGTAAAAGGTTAATTCCTTTGTAGAGAACCCCTCATGATGTTTTCCAGGCTTTGCCTCACTTTTTCTGTTCCCTCCCACCACCGTTGGCAGAGAGAAAGCCCTTCTTTAGTGCTTTACATTAAAATTCTCTTCCTGCTTGAAGCAAATCACCATCCCCTGCTCACTGAAGTTGGCTTGCTCCAAGCTTCTGTCCTATGTCCTCTTTTGGCTTAGTTCAGGCTGTTACAACAAAATACCATGGACTAGGTGGCTCAAGCTTCAGACATCTATTTCTCATCATTCTGGAGGCTGAGAAGTCCAAGATCAAGTTGCTGGCAGATCCAGTTCTGTTTAGAGCTTTCTTCCTGGTTTGCAGGCTGCCATCTTTTTGTTGAGTCTTTACAAGGCAAAGAGTACAAGCTCTAGACTCTCTTTTTACAGCGACACTAATCCCAACATGGGGTTCCACCCTTAGGAACTTATCTAAACTTCGTTAGCTCCCAAACCCTCACCTCCTGATACCTTTGGGGTTTAGGGCTTCCCTGGTGGTTAGGACAGTAAGGCATCTACCTGCAATGTGGGAGACCCGGCTTTAATCCCCGGGTCAGAAAGATCTCCTGAAGAAGGGAATAGCTACTCACTCCAGTATTCTTGCTGGGAGAATTCTATGAGCCTGGTGGGCTACAGTCCATGGGGTCGCAAAGGGTCAGACACAACCTTTTCTCACTTCCACGCTTAAGGCTTCAACATACAATTTTTTGAAGGCTGCAAATGTGCAGTTCATAACATTCTCTTACACAGGTCACCCACAGGGCAAAATGATTGGGAGCTGTTCATTTTCCGAATTTGAAAATGTGTGTGAGAGAGGGAAGATCTTGGCAGGTCAGTTCTGCCTGGATGTCCCTACTCGCGTGAGATGAAGCTGTGGGCTTGCTCTTCCTGTGGACCCCCAGCCACCTGAGGATAACTCAGGGACACAAATCCATATTTGGGTGCACACTCACACCTCCCCCAAGGACACACGTAAATGCTTGTGGACAGCTCAAACTAATTATAGGTTTAAGATAAGAGCTATCTTCCTGAAGGCGATATCATTGAAACCCTTCCCCTGACCCACAATGCAGGAAGCTCTCTCTCTTTTTCTTCCCATCCTCTTGCTTTCAGGTTCATTTACAGGAAGCATTCTGTGCATAAGGAGTGGGCATCCATTACAGGGTCTTCCTGAACAGCAGATCCTGCTGTCTCTTATTCCACCTCTGGCTACAGAATAAGCTTTCTACCTCTGTGTTACTCCTTTGTCTCTGTTAATCCATTATTGATTGATGCCTGCAGGCTGAAGCTTCCTTAGAATCAAAGTATTTATTCTTTTCCCAACTCTCCCTGCCCCTTACCTTCCCCATTCTCCACCCCAGCATTTGCTTTTTTTTTTCTTTTTTTGCAGTGAGCTTGAAGTCCTTGTTTGCTGGAGCCCAGACTTCATGCGTCCTGGGTATCACCAGCTGAGCGGTGTGTGGCCCACGACCAGATGGGTGAGGCCACTGGCTACAGGGACAGTTTTCCCTGTAAGGATGTGTTGCATTGAGATACAGTAACTTTGGTTCCAAATAGGCGCTGACTGTGTCTGGCTCTTTAGGCAAAGAGGGTTTATTTTTGAATGATTAATGCTAAGAAAGGTCAGGTGTATGTGGCGTGACAGTTAATGGAAAAATGATACCCCGTTCTCAGCTGGCTGCTGCTTACCCCAGATAAACGATGATGCATTTGACAAACATCTTGTGAGTTTTGTGTCCCGGCTCAGGTCTAAATATTTAAAGCAGTCTCTATTCGGCATGCTCTGAAGTGAGCTTTTGAATGCAGCTTGTTTTGTTCCCTATTGAAACTACCCAAGCTTTTCAGTGTTGAGTAAAAGAATAGGCAATAGTAGATCCAACTGCATCTGGCTGTTGGACCCAGTAGGCTTACTTATCTGTAAATCCTCTGAGGAGTAGCCAGTAGGAACATTGCTCATTTTTCTGTTTCTTCCAGGAATTCTTTTATAAAGTTTGAGCAAGGCTGCAAAGTCTCTCTTCCTATTATTGACAATGATATTATTATTATTAATACCATTGTGACAGAGGCCATAGCCATATTTAAAAGGATGACAGTGGATAAACATTGTGAACCAAGTTTCCTGATCAGGGATCCTGTTCTCTTTATGGAAGAGCGTCTGCTGAAAGCCCTCTACTGTTGCTGATGTCATATAGTTGGAACTTAATGAATGCTTTTCTAGTGTACGGATCAGGACTAGGTGAATTGACACCTAGGGAACTACATTGTAAACTTCCAAGGCTACATTGCTTACAATATGCCTTAAGAAGACCTAGGTTGCTTTCCCAATGCTGTCACTTTTCTAGTCCAGTGACCTTAACTCAGGACCTCGATTCTTGTGATGATTCTAGTTACCATTTGGGTCATAAATAAAATGATGCATGGTGAAATTTATATAAATATATTTTGTATTTAGTCTTAATAAATGATAAATTAAAACAATATTTTATTATATATTTTATATAATATACTATATAGTATATACAAATATATTATAATTATATATATAAATATATTATGCATGCACAAATGCTTAGTCACTCAGTAGTGTCCAAGTCTTTGTGATCCCATGGGCTGTAATCTACCAGGCTCCTCTGGCCATGGGATTCTGTAGGCAAGAATAGTGGAGTGGTTTGCCATATATATTAAGATAATTATATGTGTATATATATATATACATATATATATATAGTAGTGTTAGTTGCTCAGTCGTGTCTGACTCTTTGCGACCCCATGGAATACTGCCCACCAGGCTCCTCTCTCCATGGGTTTCTCCAGGCAAGAATACTGGAGTGAACTGCCATTCCCTTCTCCAGAGGATCTTCCCGATGGAAGGAATCGAACCTGCATCTCCTGCATTGCAGGCGGTTTCTTTACTGTCTAAGCTACAAGGAAGCTACAAGGAAAGTGTTTATACTATTGTCCAGCATAAGAACTAAAGAATTATTTGATTTTTGAGCAACACCAGCAGAAGTAAAGTGACTATATTCCATGTATGTGCTATGAACACAAAGTGTTTCTAGCAGGTGGGAGTAGAGGTGGGGAGAAGAGCTTTGATTAAAGCATAAATAAATATGTCTTAAGTAGTTTAAGTCACACTGATACGTGCATTATCTTCTCTTCAGAATTCCTGCAGTACTTGTTTCTGCTGCTTAGTGAGCACTTAGTCAAGTCAGGACATGTGATTGAAGGACAATTATTAACTTGTGAGAGTTCACATTTTTCCCCTGCCAAAGAGAATGTGTAATTGGCAGCCAAATGCACCATTTATCTCCTCCTCTGTTCCTGAGAACTATTCTTCACATTAAAACTCTACTGTGCAAAACAGAGAGGGAAGGCAGGAAGAGGATCAAGAGTACAAGAGGAAGGAGAGGAGGATTTTTCCAGCAGCTATTTGCATGTGAGAAGCTCTTGAGAGTGATGACTTAAAAAATGTGGTGAAGATAAAGAAGTCTGGGATTTATTACACAAATAAAGAACAGAATTACTTCAAGAATCCTTTTTGCAGATTGACTGCCACCCGGCACTTCTTACAGACTGGCCCCTCTGGTTCACAGTTTTAATAGGGTTACAGATGAAAAGCATTCTTGTGAAGTTTTTTTCCTCCATCCACCCAAATAGTCTCATCTTTTTTTGTCATCTCCCAATATGGGCTTCCCTGGTGGTTCAGATGGTAAAGAATCCGCCTGCAATGCAGGAGATCTGGGTTGGATCCCTGGGTTGGGAAGATCCCCCGGAGAAGGAATGGCTACCCACGCCAGTATTCTTGCTGGGAGAATCCCCACGGACAGAGGAGCCTGGTGGGTCCTTGGGGTTGGACGCAGCTGAGGGGCTAACACACATGGCCAACTCTTGCTAGTTTATCCTTCACCATCATTCATCAGAGTAGTTTTTGTGGGACACAGCTGTGATTCTGTCAGTTCTTTGTTTCAGACCCTCCCTAGGGGTATGGACAACCTATCCCTTGTGAGTCAAGTTGGACCTGCAGATACAAATCCGTGAGCCCTTTGCCCCGTGGCTGCTCCGGAGAGCACTCCACCCTCTCTGCGGAGGTGGTCTAACACTGATTCTCCCTCCGGAGGTTAAGATGAAGATGCCTCAGCTGGAGATGAGAGCAGGGATGTCCTCCTGCACGCCCTGGTAATCTCTGCCCAAGCCCACGAGTGATGCCAGCCAAAGCGACAAAGACAGCAGCCACACTCTTCGTGAAACCCAGCCTTCAGCTGAAAGCACCAGTGTCATACCAAGGAGTCGGGGTGTGATGGGAGTGTCTGCCCTGTTCCGGAGCCCTGTTTCATCATGGCCATTGTTTGAAATTTCCAGCATAGGATACCACTTGGCTTTATTATTGTTTTTAAAATTCTCTACTGCAAAGCACCCTCTTACTGCCTTTGCAGGCTGCTGCCCTGAGGCACACTGCCCCCTTTCCCCATTTCTTTGTTCACCACAGGACCATGACACCCCCGCCTTTTTCTTTTGCTAGAGACTGAAGAGCGAGTGTATCACAGACTTGTGTTGACTGATGTGGAAATGCTGGTGACTATTGGAGCAGCATCTCCCAGGATTGAGGAAACCATAATTTGAAGGTCAGACACTTTAGGTCCACGCAAATGGAGACTAGAGGGGCAATTACATGCCTTGGATTTTGGAGATGGGGTGGTGGCTCCAGAAAGGCAAGACATCATGACAGAAAAAGAAGCACTGTGACTGTATAGGTGGAGTTTGGTCACTAACTATGGCTGGCATATCTATTTTCAATTTCTCAGCTTGGGATTGTTTTATAAGTTCTTATAGATTTTAAGGAGAGCAAACCAATCAATCCTAAAGGAAATCAATCCTAAATATTTGTGGGAAGAGCTGAAGCTGAAGTTGAAGCTCCAATACTTTGGTCACCTGATGTGAAGAGCCAACTCATTGGAAAAGACCCTGATTCTGTGGAAGATTAAAGGTCAAAAGAGAAGAGGGCAGTAGGGGATGGTTAGATAGCATCACTAACTTAGTGGACATGAATCTGAGTAAGTCCCAGGAGACAGTGAAGGACAGGGGAGCCTGAGGCGCTGCAGCCCTTGGGGTTGCAAAGAGTTGGACACGACTGAGAGGATGGACAACAAAAACAGCAGACATTAAACAGGCTCCCCTGGTGGTTCAGCAGTAAAGAGTCCACCTGCCAACGCAGGAGACACAGGAGATGCAGGTTTGATCCCTGGGTCTGGAAGATCCCCTGGAGAGGGAAATGGCAACCCACTCCAGTATTCTTGACTGATATAGCCCATGGACAGAGGAACCTGGCAGGCTATAGTTTCATGGGGTCCCAAAATAGTCAGACATGACTTAGCAGCAAACAGCAACAATAGACATTGAATGCTGTTCCTTTCAAGAGGGCTCTGTTGAATTGTTTAGGTCCTGAATTGATGAGATGGCTGGATGGCATCACCAACTCGATGGACATGAGTTTGAGTAAACTCCGGGAGTTGGTGATGGACAGGGAGGCCTGGTGTGCTGCGATTCATGGGGTCACAAAGAGTCGGACACGACTGAGCAACTGAAATGGAAAGTGCGCTATAAAGTTTTATTTTTTTGCTGTGTGTGTGTGTGTGTGTGTCACTGTTTCAGTTACTGTAAACCCTGATGAATTTTGATTTAAATTAAAAACTCTCAGCTTGCTTAAAAGGGGGCAGATATTTGCTATTGATATATTTGTTTCCAGCAAAGCCTTGAAGAGCAAATGTTGATTCATATGTTACAGAGAAAAGGAAGTGGTCAAATACTAAAACTAATGTTATCAGCAGCTGGGCAGAATTGAGAAAGGGAGGGCCTGGCTTGGAGAGGAGGCCAGAGCTTTTGATAGAGATCCTTCCTGGGCCTCATAACAGGCATAGGTTCCCATCACCTGCAAGATAAGCCTGTGCTCCTAAACATAGAAGGTACAGGCTTGGAGCCCAGCCTACCTCCTCCACTCCATCTTCCTATGTTGTCCCTTGCATGTATCCTATCTCCATGCCCCAGGCAACAAAAACAGCCAGTCCCTGATTATGACATACTCTTTCATGCCTCTGTGCCTTTATAGGTATTGTTTACCTTCCCTGAGAAGACAAATTTTCTTCCTTCTCCATCTTCCTATACTCATCTTCCAAAATTAGCAAGTTTTCTCTCCCATGGACAGCTCTCTGATTCTACTCCCAGTCATATCCCAAGAAGAAGTAATTGTTCCCTCATCCGTGATGTTGTTCTGGAAGTGGAAATGCTGAGTTTGGCTCATTTCTTCTCCACTTAATTGCTTAATCTCTCTGTTCTTCAAATCCCTTAACTGTATCATCGGGATAATAATAATAATAATGCTATCCCTTATAAAATTAAAGTGAGGATAAGGCTTTTAGAAAGTTTCCTAGAATCACATAGTAACTTAATATCTTAATTGTTTTTAATATTATTTATTATTCCCACTACCATTATCATCATATATATACCTCCTTTGTGCTTTTGTTCACACCAGTTTTATTCACATAATTATTATTATTGATGTCAGTCTATCTGAATCTCATTTATTATCTTCTTGGGCTCCAAAATCACTGCAGATGGTGACTGCAGCCATGAAATTAAAAGACACTTGCTCCTTGGAAGAAAAGCTATGACAACATATTAAAAAGCAGAGACATTACTTTGCCAACAAAAGTCCATCTAGTCAAAGCTATGGTTTTTCCAGTAGTCATGTATGGATGTGAGAGTTGGAGAAGAATTGATGCTTTTGAACTGTGGTGTTGGAGAAGACTCTTCAGAGTCCCTTGAACTACAAGGAGATCTAACCACTCCATCCTAAAGGAAACCAGTCCTGAATATTCACTGGAAGGACTAATGCTGAAGCTGAAACTCCAATACTTTGGCCACCTGATGTGAAGAGCTGACTCATTTGAAAAGACCCTGATGCTGGGAAAGATTGAAGGTGGGAGAAGGGGACGACAGAGGATGAGATGGTTGGATGGCTTCACTGACTTGATGGACATGAGTTTGAGTAAGCTCCAGGAGCTGGTGATGGAAGGGAAGCCTGTGTGCTGTGACCCACGGGGTCACAAAGAGTCAGACACGACTGAGCGACTGAACTGGAGCCAGATCTTTACTCCTCAGTGTCCAACACAGTCCTTGGCATTAGCAGGTGTCCAGGAAATAGTTATGAATTTTAATTCAAAAGGCATCTATGTCTTTTCTCTTATCATAAGCTTCATAAACCGTCTTTTCTGCCTTATAGAAATTTTCATGGATTCTAGTTCAGTACCCTGCACATAATCACCCTTAAAATCTACTGAAGAAACATGTGTACAAACAACTATTTAGATATTGGCTTCTGGTCAGCCGGCAGACCAGTGATGTCATAGGATATTTACTCCCAACTTGTCATGTGAGATCAGCTGGTGAACCGAAAGCAGATTGTTTGGTTCACTTGCTTTTTTGTTTCATAAACTTCTGCTAAATTTAAAAGGCAGTCAAGATGTAGTTAAAGATGAGGATCTGCCTTTTGAAGATGAAACCAGTATATGAAAGTGGTGAGGGATGGATTAGGGATTTGTAGATGGATTAACTGAACTCAAATGTCCTTTGCAAATATGAGAGAAAACTTCTTTACCACATAGTTTTAAAAATCCATATTTCTAAAAATTGGGGTCTTATAACCAAATTTTCTCTGCTTATCCAAACTATCTAATGGAGGTTTTTTGATTGGATGTTCATTATGTTACATCATCAGGTATGAAACAGATTAAAGTCATAATTTTTTTCAACTAGCGACCAGACTAAATGGAACTCTTTGATCCAACTTCTGAGGACAGGACACAAGTATTCCTATGGGAGTGTTTCAAATGGGTTGTCTCTTACCCCAGGAGTGTGATGTGTTTTTGACCCATCTCACAGCATCTTCTATTAATAACATTCTGAACTTTGGATTGATTATTTAATGTTGTTGTTGTTGTTTAATTGTTAAGTCGTGTCTGACTCTTTAGCGACTCCATGGACTGTGGCCTGCCAGGCTCCTCTGTCCATGGGATTCTCTAGGCAAGAATACTGGAGTGGGTTGCCATTTCCTTTTCCAGGGAATCTTCCAGACTGAGGGATTGAACCTGCATCTCCTGCATTGGCAGGTGGGTTCTTTATCACTGAGCCACCAGGGAAACTCCTAGCTATTAATAGTAAATACTATTCCTTTAAAGGGACATTTGTGAGTCTATTTGAGCCCTGAATTTATGTTTTGTTTAAAGAGTGCCATTTAAGGTTAAGATAAAAAGATTTTTTTTTTTTTTTTGGTGGGGGGATGATTTAAGCTAAAAAATGAGAAAGTTACTTGAGTCCAAATGTAACCTTTAAAGATTCTCCCAGGGAACTGAAACACACAGGGGAAAAAAAAATGATGACATTACAAATGGAATGTAAGACTCTTTACTTTTCTCTGTAAGCGCCTAGAAATGAAAAATGTAAATAGAAAGATAACTGAGGAAAAGATTTTGAAAGTTCTTCATCAAGCAGTCTAGTTGTTGCCTGAAATGGCAAGGGAGATAGAGCAGATGCCTCTCAAAGAAACCTCAACCAGACCTGTCTGCCCAAGAACCCTGAACATATCTCCCAGAAGCCCATTCCCAAGACAGTTCATTTGCCATCTCTGCTTTTATATCCACCACTGCCTCTAGTAGCTTCCATTCTCCCAAGCTGGAGATAGCACCCTTTACTCATTCAATCAATCAAATTCCATCTTCCATTCTATTGCTGTTATATTATGTAATAAAGACTTGCCTAGTGGTAGAAGTAAGGAATACAGCTTCCAGTCTTCATCTCAGAATCTGCTTTAAAAACTCTTCCCTAAAAAAAAATAAAAAATAAAAACTCTTCCCTAAAATCCATCTGGGAATTTAGGGTTTTGAGTATGAGCCATACATTCTCCTTGCTTGACCCTACAGTAAACTTTCCCTCTCTGTTCCAAAAAGAAAAAAAGACTTGCCTAAGAGTGAGAAGACAGTCTGTCATTTACTTATGTCAGGCTGGTTCTTCTTGCTTGGTTCTTACCTTGTAGCAAAGAATTGAAACTATAGACCAGTACAACTTAAGCAGGCTAGATTTATTGGGCAAGCAGCAAGCCATATGTTCTCCAGGGGTGAAGGCAGACCAATAGGCACAGGAGTTGCCCTGTTCCATTTTGGCTTCCCTCTTTTATATTCCTTATTCCCTCCCCTGAGTGGTCCCTGGGGCCTATGAAAATAAGGCATTATTCCTGAGACCAATCAGGGAAACGGATGCAAATATGGTGTATACTCAAGACCTATCAGGGAAAGGAGCATGTTGGGCACATTGTCCCACTGGAAGTCTTCATTCAGGTCAGTGGTTTTTATTTAACTATTTTTTTACAGTTCATGGTGTCTGTGGTCGTCTAGCTGTCACTTCCTCTACCCACCATTTCATACCCATTTCTCCCTACTCTAACTGCCTAACACTTGCTAAGAAACTTTTTTTTTTTTTGAGAACCTAGAATGTTATGCCTCAGTTCAGTTCAGTTGCTCAGTCGTGTCCGACTCTTTGCGACCCCATGAATCACAGCACACCAGGCCTCCCTGTCAATCACGAACTCCCAGAGTTTACTCAAACTCATGTCCATCGAGTCAGTGATGCCATCCAGCCATCTCATCCTCTGTCATCCCCTTCTCCTCCTGCCCCCAATCCCTCCCAGCATCAGGGTCTTTTCCAGTGAGTCAACTCTTCGCATCAAGTGGCCAAAGTATTGGAGTTGCAGCTTCAGCATCAGTCCTTCCAATGAACACCCAGGACTGATCTCCTTTAGGATGGACTGGTTGGATCTCCTTGCAGTCCAAGGAACTCTCAAGAGTCTTCTCCAACACCACAGTTCAAAAGCATCAATTTTTTGTTGCTCAGCTTTCTTCACAGTCCAACTCTCACATCCGTGCATGACCACTGGAAAAACCATAGCCTTGCACTGTAATAAATGCTGGAAGTTCAGGGATGGTGTGGCTTGGGCACATTGGGGTGGTCATAGAGCAGTTGCCTTTCCCTCCAGGGTCCACAGGTATTATTTAGTTCACTTGCCATCAAGACAGACCACGTGACTAGATTATGGCTAATGGATTTCAGGAGAAGTAATGGGAGCCACTTCCAGGCCTGGCTCCTAAAATATCTTTCATGATATTATTCTCTCTCCCTCTTTTACCATCTTTAGCTGAATGAAGAAGATCCAGGAAAGGACCCCAAGGAATCACCTCCTTGCTAGATCGCAAAGCCTGGATGCCTGAATCACCAGGTAGAGGAGGGCAACCTGGGATATTTGTCTGCCTAGAAAATCATGCACTGAACTTGAGTGATTAAGAAATGGATGTTAATTTTATTAAGCTACTGAAACTTTGGGATTTAGTTAATATAGTGTCAATAGTATAGTATAATAATTACATACTAGTATGAGATGTGGAAACAGTGTCAGACTTTATTTTTTGGGGCTCCAAAATCACTGCAGATGGTGATTGCAGCCATGAAATTAAAAGATGCTTATTCCTTGGAAGGAAAGTTATGACCAACCTAGATAACATATTAAAAAGCAGAGACATTACTTTGCCAACAAAGGTCCGTCTAGTCTAGGCTATGGTTTTTTCAGTGGTCATGTATGGATGTGAGAGTTGGGCGGTGAAGAAAGCTGAGCACTGAAAAATTGATGCTTTTGAACTGTGGTGTTGGAGAAGACTCTTGAGAGTCCCTTGGACTGCAAGGAGATCCAACCAGTCCATTCTGAAGGAGATCATTCCTGGGTGTTCATTGGAAGGACTGATGCTGAAGCTGAAACTCCAGTACTTTGGCCACCTCATGTGAAGAGTTGACTCACTGGAAAAGACCCTGATGCTGGGAGGGATTGGAGACAGGAGGAGAAGGGGACGACAGAGGATGAGATGGATGGATGGCATCACCAACTTGGTGGACATGAGTTTGAGTAAACTCTGGGAGTTTGTGATGGATAGGGAGGCCTGGCGTGCTATGATTCATGGGGTCGCAAAGAGTCGGACACGACTGAGTGACTGAACTGAACTGATGATAGCTTATGGTGAATGGTGCCACTGGATTTATGGTCTCCAAAGGAGAAGATTTCACTCCAGGACCTAAGATGGGTCTCAATCACTCAGAGCTTTGTGCAGCAAAATTTTATTTAAAGTGACAGGACAGATCAGAAGGGGGTAGAAAGAGTACCTACCCTCACTAGTTTAAGCAAGGCCTTATATACCTCTCAACCAGCTGCTGAGAACAGATAAAAAGAATATCTCAAGGCTGTAAGAGTTCCATCAGAACTTTCCCAAGGCATACATACTGAGATGACTTTGACACAAGATTAGCCAGGGAGAATGGGTTCCGGACACTGTTACTGGGTGAGATATACTCCTTCTGTGTAATCAGGGGGACAAGTCTTAAAGAACAGGTTCCAAGGCAAGGCTTGTAACAATTAGAATCATCAACATAGAACCTAAGAAAAGCATTTTCATAAGTAAGACATTGTGCTGTGTGATCATTAGCTCCTAAAGAAGGGCCAGTTTTCAGGCAAGATCCACTGTTGCACAAGGCTGAAGGGAAGCATGAGGGAGAATGTTCGCCTTTTCCTTGAAGGGGCCTGGACTGCCTAAGCTTTAACTCTCTCAAGTATAGTACAGTTACATAATACAGTGGCAAATCATTTTATAGCATATAGATGGGAAAACAATGGAACCAGTGAGAGACTTTATTATTTTGGGGGGCTCCAAAATCACTGCAGATGGTGACTGCAGACATGAAATCAAAAGACACTTGCTCCTCGGAAGAAAACCTATGACCAACCTAGACAGCATATTAAAAAGCAGAGACATTACTTTGCTAACAAATGTCCATCTGGTCAAAGCTATGGTTTTTCCAGTAGTCATGTATGGATGTGAGAGTTGGACTATAAAGAAAGCTGAGTGCTGAAGAATTGATGCTTTTGAACTGTGGTGTTAGAGAAGACTCTTGAGAGTCTCTTGGACTGCAAGGAGATCCAACCAGTCCATCCTCAAGGAAATCAGTCCTGAATATTCATTGGAAGGACTGATGTTGAAGCTGAAACTCCAATACTTTGGCCACCTGATGTGAAGAACTGACTCATTGGAAAAGACCCTGATGCTGGGAGGGATTGGGGGCAGGAGGAGAAGGGGACGACAGAGGATGAGATGGCTGGATGGCATCACCGACTTGATGGGCATGAGTTTGAGTAAGCTCCAGGAGTTGGTGATGGACAAGGAAGCCTGTGTGCTGTGGTCCATGGGGTCACAAAGAGTCGGACACGACTGAGCAACTGAACTGAACTGATAATACAGTGGCAACTCCAATATAGTCTCTGAATAATAGAGATGAGTAAGATAAAGAACTTGTCTTCAAGGAATTAACATTTTGGTTGGGAGAAGTGTGTAAATTATAAAACAAGTGGTTTCAGTCTAGCAAATGAGAGATATACAGTGGAAGTAGCATGAGGAGTAAGATGGGGATGATGATTGTGATAGAAAGACTTTCTGAATGAAAACCACTGTGTATTTTTTTCCCGCAATTGTGGGCATGGTTGGGGAGGGTGGTTGTAGGTTGAGAGAAGCAGAGAATGAGAGGCAGATCAATGTTGCAAGAGCAGAAAAGATGAGGTCAAGCATGGTGATACATGGGGCTGGAAAAGGAAGCAGATCTTGGAACTTAGAGCATCTTCCATATGCCTCTGCTCCCCTGGACTTTCTGAGATCAGTACCATTCAAAGTGCTGATCTGCAATGATGTAAGAGGTTTGAGGCAGAATGTGTATCAACACTCTGCTTCTTTCACAGGGAATGTGTTGCTATTTGGGGAAAAATAGTCAGCTGAACCAAATAGCAAGCTTAGAGATGTGGCTGGTTTGCGTGCCAGCACAAACTTCTTGTTTTGTCATGTCCAGGAAACTGTTTCCTTTTCTGAGGACCACTCTTGGAGTGGGCCTGTTTTAGACAAATTATTCTGTTTTCTCCAGAAAATGGATGTGAAGGGTGTACAGGGAGAGGGCTTAAAAATTGTTAGTCGTGTCTGACACTTTGGGATCTCATCCACTGTAGCCTGCCAGCCTCCTCTGTCCATGAAATTCTCCAGGCAAGAATACTGGAGTGGGTTGCCATTCCCTTCTTCAGGGGATCTTTCTGACCCAGTGATTGAACTCTTGTCTCCCACATTGCAGGCAGATTGTTTACCATCTGAGACACCAGGGAAGCATGGGGAAATATTCTGGAGGGAAATGATGAAGATCCTAAATTAGAGCAGTGGTGGTATTGATGGACCAAAGAGAATGGGTTGCAGACATATTTAGTATAAGATCATGGTGTAGTGAGGACAGTGAGAGAAATAATTAAAAAAAAAATGGGTCCCAATTTTTTTGATCAAGGGTCTGGACAGAGCCATCAACTGAAGAAGAGACAATCATGGACTTCGTGGGGAGCTTAACGAATTAACTTCCAATGAAGTGGACAGGGAACACCAGGCAGATATGTTGAAAGACCAGTTGGAGATGACTGCCTGGATCTTGGGGAAAGAGTTCTGGGGTGGAAGTTCACATTTGGGTGTTGTTATCATAGGAGGTACAGAAAATGCGAGTGTAACTCTGCAAAGTGAGAAAGGCAGTGGTTCAGGATGAAACCATGAAGGACATTAAAGTAAAGGAGACAGAGAAGATCTCCTGAGACAGACCTGACCTTCAGGAGAGTGAGAGATGCTGGGAGCCCGGAGTGTTTTTAGATGTTCTGAGCCAACTAAAGCAGCAGGGAGGACCAGTTAAATCTCAATGAAAATGCTTCCACTGGACCCGCTAATCAGGATGTCTTTGGTGAAATCCAGACCAGAGCACTGGTGGGGGGCAGAGAAGACACTGTAGCAGAACTGTAAGGAATTCTGAAATCATCAAGAGATGTACACAAGTTTCTTTTCTCTAGAGTTCTGTTTCCTTCTCTGTTAGATGAGAGGTCAGACTACGTGAGATACTTTCAGTTCTAACATTCTCTAATAATAGATCCCATTTTGAATAAGCAAAGAGACGGTATAATCACATGATATTGATAAAAATGGTGCAAGATACTGGTTTGCCACCTTGCCTGAGGCTCAGAGAGCTTAAAGATCATGCTGCAGTTCACATACACAATGAATTTCTGAACTGAGAATTAAATATGAGGTTTTTCTGACAACAAAACCTGTGTTCTTTTCACTGTCCTGCACCGTACAATGATTTTAAGAAGAGATAAGATACCAGGCAGAATGTGAATTGAATTTGGGTAGTAGATGATTTATAAGAGCCATCCTTGCTATATTTTCATAGGCGACACTCTTTAATAAAAGGCAGAATGCTCCTTTTGAGGAACATAAACAAAATTCACTGCAAGGGCTTTGAGCTAAGCTGATGTTAGCTATATAAAAAAGACCAGGTTGATCAGCAAGTGACAGGGAAATGGGGAACTTTTATATACAGAGGAAAAAAAAATCAATACTAGCATAATAGTTTATAGAGGCAATGCATTTTGCAGTTAAAAATCTCTGAAGACAAGCTTAGCAGTCGATTGGTATAGAAACTCTTGAGGACATAATTCTCATTCAGCTCAGGTAAGCATTATCTGAAGCCAATTATCTGATATAATAAGAGAATAGCTCATGCCTTCTCAAGGTGTCTTTCTTTGAGTATGTTTTAAGAATTACTGTTTTTAAAGTTAGCTAGTGTACCAAGGGGAATCTCTCCATCTATCCAAGGAGGAAAAGGAGGAGAATATTTTGAATATGGCACATTTAAAGATCCAATGGTGTTCTTGGGCTTTATAAAACTCGGCAAAGAGATATGGCCAACGTTTTCAGAAGCTTTCTGATTTAACTGTTCCGAGTTTTCTATATATCCTTTCTCATGCAAAACTCTGTCCAGGAAGCTTGTAATTTCTTCTTATGCCCTCAAATAGCCCTTCGGGGATAGTCTACATTATATTTTGTGTACATGCATGCTAAGTCTCTTCAAGTCTCTTCAGTTGTGTCCGACTCTTTGTGATCTTATGGACTGTAGCCTGCCAGACTTCACTGTCCATGGGGATTCTCCAGGCAAGAATACTGGAGTGGGTTGCCCTGCCCTCCTCCAGGGGATCTTTCCTACCCAGGGTTTGAACCTGTGTCTCTTACCTGTCCTTCATTGGGAAGCGGGTTCTTTACCACTAGCCACACCTGGGAAGCCCATAAAATATTATCAAGTGAGAATATCCCATTTTAAAATCAAAGAAAAGAAACACAGCTAGGGGAGGGATCTTGCCCACAATCACAACTAGAGCAATGCTGTGGCTACAGCACAGGGACCCTCGCCTTTGGTGTAGTGCAGTTTCTGCTGCTCTGGGTCTGGGGTGTAAGCTCAGTGCAAAATGGGGCTCTGTCTTAGCAACTTAACATCCAGTGTAGGACCTTGAACCGTGCCTAGTGCCCAGAGAATGTAGGCTGTGTAATGATGGTAAAGGTCAAAGTGTTTATGTTTTAACTTCCTAGCAACACAGAAAAGCTTCTTCTGAAACTTGGTGTGATATGGGTTTCCCCATCTGTCCTAATTCTGCCAGGGTATCTGTCCTAGAGACTAGTCAGCCCCATCCCTAGCTCCTACTTGTCTGAGGATCTGGGAGGAGCCAAGCCCTAAGGTGGTGGTAAGGGGAAGGACCAGAGGCTTGAGATCAGCTCTGACCTGGTGTGGATTGTTGCTGGGTTCGTGCTCCACCTTGATTCAGAAATTGAAGTTACTTTGTAATAACCCGAGGTCTCAGTCTATGCCTTGATTTCTTGCTCATTATTTCTTAGACTAATCTAGGCTCTGGGGCAGTCACAAATAGAGACCCAAATCTCAGTGGTTTCATACATAAAGATTCATTTCTCACTCATGAATATGACAGCTCTCTAGGACAATGCTTTTAAAAAAATATTATTTTTTGATGTGGACCATTTTTAAAGCTTTCATTGAACTTGTTACAATATTGTTTTTATGTTTTGATTTTTTGACTGTGAGGCACATGGGATCCCAAGTCCCTGACTAGGGATCAAACCCATATCCCCTGCATTAGAAAGGAAAGTGTTAACCATTGGACACGCAGGGGGATCCTGACAATTCCTTTTTAAATAGTGACTTAAAGGCCTCAGTTTCTTGTATCTTGCAGCTGCACCACCTGAAAAATGTGGCTTCCAGGTCAGCTGGCACAGGAAGAGTGAGCTAAAGGGCTGTGCATTCTCTCTTAATGCTTTAGCTTGGTAATGACACGCATCACTTCTGCTCAGTGCTGGTTGGCCAGAACTAGTTACATGTCCTCTCCAACTGCAAGGGCGTTGGAAATTTCAGCAAGTACACAGGCTTTGGGAAGTAACAAAGATCTCTGTCAGAATGGAACTAGGCAAACGAGAGATCACTGAGGTTTTCATCTTTATTTTTTCTTCCATAAAAAAAAAGGAAAAAAATTACAATAAACTGACTTTCACAGTGGAATGTTCTTTGTGGCTTAGCTAGACATAAACAGTACCATTGGTGGGTCTAGGGAATATATGCAGTGGGGATTTAGGCTCTTGAGAACTTTGGCAGATCCAGTGACTGCTCTGAGGTTAGGTCCCATTAGTTGTCACACTGAGTAATAAACGGTGCGGTGAAAGTGGCTGGCCTGACCCCCAGTTGGCTGATTATTTAGTTCAGACAGAGCTAAAGAAAAACAGTTGCCCAGTGGCCTTTCAACTCTGCTCCTTTCCTGTTATTTCTTCAGCCATTTATAGTCTAGTGTCTGGATAGAGCTGGGCCAAAGTTTGGCAGGATTCTAGGGAGATAAATTATTTGTAGGCCAGCAAGGGCCTCACAGTTTTACTAGGAAAGGGAAAATTGGAAGCTTGGATCATGTTCAGTTGTTAAGTCGTGTCTGACTCTTTCTCCAACACTACTCAACTCCACATCTCATCAATGATCAAATACTCATGATTATGCCTTCTCATGATTCTGCTTCATACTCAATACGTGATTGCCTTTGCCTTAGGTTAAGCCTCCACTATGTCCATTCTAGAAGAGCATCCTAACTGGTCTTGCTAATAAGACAGAGTAATACATTAAAGCTCAAATAAAACCATAAGACATGTGTAAAATTTTCAGTGGCTTCTGATTATGTGTGGCATACATTTCCATCCTGCCTTAGTGCATAATGCTTGTCACGATGCAGCTGCTGTTTTCCTCAACTGTCTATCATCGCTCTATACTCCCAACACGTGGGGAGTAACTGGTAGGTACCAGACTGCTTTAAATCCATGTGTGCCTCTGCTTACTCCTGTCTGTTGCTACCCAGAATGCTACTCACCTGCTTTTCATCTTGAAAACTCTTGAATCTTTCAGGATTTGGCCCAGACTTCATCTCACCAGGGAAAATTTCTAGATCCGCTCAGTTGACTTAGACACTCTATATCTGGTTCTGGCAGTATTTATTATACTGAACTGTAATGTTTAATCTGCTCAAAATCTCCACATACATTCTAGCCCCATTAAAAAGTCAGAAGCTATAACTTATTTAACTTTGTCTCCATTATATTTTTATACTCTTCATTATGTTGTATTGATCTTTATTCTATATTTATGCCAATATCACACTATTTTACTAACTGCAGCTTTACAATAAGTCTTGAAATATGGTAGTATAAGAAACACAACTTTATTCTTCTTCTCAAAGTTGACTTGGTCATGCATAGCCTTTATATTACTCTATATTTAGAACCAACTTATCAATCTCTGCAAATAAACCTCCTTGATATTTTGATTTGAAGTATTTAATCCATGGTTTAATTTGGGGAGAATTGACATCATTACAATATTGGGTTTTCTGATCCAGAAATGTGTTATATCTCTCCGTTCATTTAGGCCATTTTTCATTCTTTCAGTAATATTTTGTAGTTAAATATTATACAGGTCTTACACATCTTTTATCACTTAAATAAAAAACCTGACAAGCAAAACCTCAAATTTAGGAAGCATAAATTGGGAGGGGATTCTTTGTTTTCCAGATGGATTTAACGAAAGGCTTCTTGAGTACCCACAAAATCTGTACCTACATCACAGAGTAGGTACTCAGAAACACTACTGATAACTGAATGTCTGCTATAGTTTAGAGAATTTGCATTCATAATAAGCAAACCCAAAGACTACAGGGAGTAAAAGATGCCTGTGTTTCATTCACTTTACTCATTGATGGCATTTGCTTGGGTTTACTTGTAGGTAGAAAAAAACAAAATCCCAAAAACTCATGTTCTTTAAATCCAGGACTCTGTGTCAGGCAGACAGCATCTGGGAGAGCAGGTATGGGTTTGGTCACACTGACCAGGGCCTAGGCATCTTGGTGTCCCTGAGTTCCCAACAGCCTGCGGGTTCTCAGAGAAGATTCACTCCTCCAACAGAGAGCCAAACTGTGTGCTCATGGGATGAGGACTGGATCCATGAGCCAGGTATAATTTGTAGGCACCTACGGAAAGCACAGAGGAGGGCGTGGCAACACATTCTAGTAGTATTCTTGCCTGGAGAATCCCACGGAAAAAGGAGCCTGGTGAATTATGGTCCATAGGGTCACAATGAATCTGACACAACTGAAGCAATTCAGCACAGAAAGCTGAAAGTCTTAAGGCGCGACTAAAAATGCAGACATGGAAGCATCCTTCTTAGGGTGATGACAATACCTACCAGACTGTGGGAAATTCACAGTCATGTTCCTATTTATCTTGCATCTGCTCAGAATTGAATCTCCCTAAAGTTCAGCTGATTTGCAAGGAGATCAAGCTAGGCAATCCTAAAGGAAATCAACCCTGAAAATTTATTGACAGGACTGTTGCTAAAGCTGAAGCTCCAATACTTTAGCCACCTGATATGAAGAGTTGATTCATTGGAAAAGACCTTGATACTGGGAAAGATTGAGGATGGGAGGAGAAGGGGACAACAGAGGATGAGATGGTTGGATAGCATCACTGACTCAATGGACATGAGTTTGAGAAAACTCTAGGAGATAGTGAAGGACAGGAAAGCCTGGTGTGCTGCAGTCCATGGGGTCACAAAGACTTGGACAAAACTTGACTGAACAACAACAATAACAAAGTTCATTTATACTCAATGCCCATCTCAGCTCCAATGCCCATCTCATGCCCATAATGGCTCCCACATACCCACCGAACAGTTCAAACTTCTTTTTATGACATTTAAATCCATTTATAATCAGCATCCAAATACCTAGCAGGCATTATATCCTTTGTATTCTCTGCATTTTTCTTGATCTCTAGTCATAATGGAGAGTGTACAGTTCTCTACAAATAGTAGACTTATTTCTCACTTTTACTATTGCAGTTTCACTGCATGGTTGGACTTCAGTCTCCTACTTTATGTATTATTTTACTTTGAGTGATTTCTGCAATTTAATCTTCCAGTCATTTTCTTGAAATTTTCATTTCCACTGTTCACCCCATCCATTCAGCTCAGGTTGCTGGAATGATGTTCCCAAAATTACAGCTTTGCTCATGAGCCTGAAGAAAAAGTTCAGGGCCTTTCCATAGTAAAAAAAAATAAGACAGAATTTAATAGTTTGGTATCAAGACTCTTTAAAATCTAAACAACACTCCCCCTAACCACCTCCCCAATCCCCAAGCAAACAAACACAAAAAGAGTCTTTAAAATCCATTCTTCCCTGCCTTAACCTACCTTAGTTACTGGGCTTCTTACTCTGAGTGTGCAAGTTTGGGATCGATACCCTTCGGTATTTCTCTTTACTTATTCATTTGTTGTTCTCATCTATGCATCAGATATTGTTGCTGATTATGTGCGTGTGTTTGTGTGTGTGTGTGTGTGACTATGTCTATATTCCTATTAGACTGTTGGTTTTCTATGGCTCACCCTACAGCCTCTTTAAGGCCAAATACCACTTCTTCCAACAGTAGATGCCCAATTAGTATTTGCTGGTGATGAAGAAGAAAGAAATGGAGCAGAGCAGAAAGTGCCCTTGGTGAGTGTTGCATCAGAGAAATTCATAGATATATCCAGAAGTTCACAGCCTGAACCTGGTTGGCAGTGATAGGAATAAATGGATGCTCTTTCACTTCCATTTAACAGATATATGTGGATCATCTCAAGGTTAGATACTAAAATATACCATTAAATACTAATCCCAGGGGAAGAAATGCAAATTCATGATCCACTAATGTCTGCAAGTGAGATGTAAAGCTTGGGCTAGCTTTCCATGATTTATTGAGCTGTGATAGAGGACATCAGATTCTTCCACCTACTGCCCCAGGCTTGTGGTCACAACCATGAGACAGCTGGACTTCATCGGCAGTTAACATGAAGGCGAACGTGTGTCCCGTTAGCAGAGGGAAGATCATTGAAGGTCAGGAATAGAATAAAAGGAAGAACACCACTTTATGCCCATTGAAGAAATTGTCAACTGATGGGCATCCCTGAGTGAAACTGTGTTCAAAGGGCTTATATACACCCCTGCTTTATGGCATATGCCTTGCAGAAGCCCTGGGGCACATAAATGAAACAGACACAGGGAGCTAGAGGACACACACACAGCCATTTAAAAAGGTCCTTCACATTTATGAATAACTTTATTTTTTTTTCCATTTATTTTTATTAGTTGGAGGCTAATTACCTTACAACATTGCAGTGTATGAATAACTTTATACTTTTCCTTTAAATAAACATGCTACCATTGCTGTAAAGTTGCATCATAAAATGTTAATTGAAAGAAAGATATCTGTATTCCTATACACAAAGATAATTGTTCATAATGTGCTAAATTTTTCATTCCTTTATCTAAGCCTGAGTACTTTTCAGTAGTTGGGAGCATATCATATGTTCTCTTCTTTCATTTACTTTGTAACACAAACATTTCCCCAAGTTAATACACAGTTGTTTTATAGTTAGTCTATTCCTGTGGTGAATACTGATTGATTTTTTTAAAAGTTAAGCCGTGTTGAATACTTTGATTATGATATATTTTTCTTTTTATGTATTTTTAGATTGGATTTTCTGGAAGTTTGTTGAGGATATTTATGTCATGTCCATGAGAGATATTTTGTCTGTAATTTTATTCTTTTGTAATATCTTTGTCTGGTTTTGGTATCAAGTTAATGTATGGTGAGTAAAATGTGTTGGGTATGAGTCTGAGTAAACTCCAGGAGTTGGTGATGGACAGGGAGGCCTGGCGTGCTGTGATTCATGGGGTCGCAAAGAGTCGGACATGACTGAGCGACTGAACTGAACTGAACTGAATGGATTGTCCCCTTTAACAGTTCTAGAAGAGAACTTCTAGAATTGGTAGAATTGGTATTGTGTAGATACAGTTGAGTATAGAATTGGTATTATTTCTTCCTTAAATATTTAATAGAATTCATAAGTGAAACCACCTGGGCCAGGAGGCTCGTTTTCCTTTCCTTTTTTAAAAAAAATCATGAAGTCAATTTCTTTTAGAAGCATAGAACTGATTAGGTCTTCTTGCTCTTTTTTCTTTTTGTGGGAGCTTTGGCAATTTTCATCTTTCAAAGAATTTGTTCATAACATCAAAACTGTTGTGATTATGGGCAAAGAGTATCTGTCCATATTATTCTCTTACTATGTTGTAATCGCTAATGTTTGTAACATCTGTAGTAATGTTTCCTCTTTTATTTCTAAATGAAATTTTTATCTTCTTTCTCTCCCACAGCCTTTTTATTGATTTCATCAAACTACTAACAATTGGTTTCATTGTTTTTGTCTACTTATAGGTTCTCAATATCACTAATTTCTGCTCTTACCTCCTTCTTCTGTTTGCTTGGATATTTTTGCTTTCTTTTCTAGTTTCCTTAGGTAAAATCTTAGATCTCTGATTTGAGACCTTTTTCCTTTTCTAACACATGCATTTAATGTCATACATTTCCCTGAAAGTACTGCATTTAGTATGTTTCCCAAATTTTGATGTGTTTTGTCTTCATTATTACTCTCAAAATAGTCATCTGAGTGCCTCTAACCAAAAATTAGAATTGTTTGTGGAGCTCTGAAAAATGCTGATGTATATACCCCATGTATACCCCAAGACCATATGAGTCATGAAATCTGGGGATGGGTCCTGGGTATTGCTTTAATACCTCCCCAGGGTGATTTGAATGTTTACCTAGGATTGAGAATCTGCTCTCTAACTTATCCAAAGGGATTCCCAAACTCTTTTTGTAAATGTTCATCTGGATGCTTGTTAAAAAATGCAAATTCTTGCACCCACTCCTAGAGATTTTGATTCAACCAGTAAACACAATAGTCTGTAGACATGGGAATTGTTTTTTTAAAAGTAGCCCATGTGGATTCTGATGCATGTGGGGCTTAGACTACTCTTTGGAAAACTCTGCATTAGAGAATCCATAAAAGAAGAAATAAGTCCCTGCTGTGGTAGCAGCTATAGGTATGTGTGTGTGTGTGTGTGTGTGTACTCAGTCATGTCCATTGCCATTTCCTACTCTAAGGATCTTCCTGACCCAGGGATCGAATCTGCGACTTCCATGTCTCCTGCATTACAGGTGGATTCTTTACCACTGAGCCACCAGAGAAGCCCCTGCTATATGTATTTCAAGAGGTAGAACATGACCTGATTGCTGTTGGTATCTTGGAAAGGGTGCCTTCCTCCTACCCCTTGCTGTCAGGTAACAAGTCTATGATCGCAACAGTCTCCTTTGCTGGGTATACTTGGCTTCATAACTGAAATCGCTGATCTTATCATCACTTTCTGATAGCAAGGAGAGTTATCTTCATAAAGCGCAGGTCTCTGTTCATATAGTTTGCTGTGTCTAAATGCCTCCCTTTTCAGATAGCTGACTCCTGCTTATCCCTAGCACTCCATCTAGGAAGACTTCTCTGACCTCCCACACTAGAAGTCTCTGGACTCCACACTTCTCCAGTCTAGATCAGGTGCCTCTCCTTGGGTCCTCATAGCCTCTCTGCATATTAATCTCAAAGATTAAACATCCATTTCTGTTTTGTTTCCTCCACCAAACCCTTGAGGAAAAGTTTAGCCTCCAGGGTTTAGCCTGGCGTCTGGCCTTAACAGATCCTCAGGAATGTGTGCTGAGCTGATCTATTGGACATTCTTCAACTAGTGGGCATCCCAGCATTCTGCCTTCCTATTGGTTTCAGCTTTGGATGCAATCAAGACAGTGGCTTCCTATGTCTTCTAGATGGACAGTCCCTCCATCTGGAACTGAATCAATGTGTGTGGGGGTGGAAGGGGTGGAGGAAGCCTCAGCTGTTTCTGCAAACCTGTAGCTTAGTGTTTGGCAAGTAATCACTGCTCAGAAATATTGTTTGATTGAGTGAAATAAGGGAAAAAGAAGTAAAAAGTCAAATGATAGTTAGAAGGAGGATATAGAGGCCCTACAAAGTCATGAATCATGAAAGAAAAATCTCATTTGATTTATTGTTCGTTAGATTCTGGTTTGGAAGAGGCAGAGGAATCAGAGATCAAGTTGCCAACATTCATTGGATCATGGAGAAAGCAAAGGAGTTACAGAAAAACACCTACTTCTGCTTCAATGACTATGCCAAAGCCTTTGACTGTATGGATCACAACAAACTGAAAATTCTTAAAGAGATGGGAATGTCAGACCACCTTACCTGGCTATTGAGAAAACCGTATGTGGGTCAAGAAGCAACAATTAGAACTTAACAAGGAACAAATGACTGATTCAAAATTGGGAAAGGAGTACAACAAAGCTGTATATGGTCACCGTGCTCTTTTGAATTCTATGCAGAGTACATCATGCGAAATGCTGGACTAGATGAATCACAAGCTGGAATCAAGATTGTGGGGAGAAATATCAACAGCCTCAGATATGCAGATGATACCATTCTAGTGGCAAAAAGTGAGGAATAACTAAAGAGCCTCTTGATGAGGGTGAAAGAGAAGAATGAAAAAGTTGGCCTGAAACTCAACATTAAAAAAACTAAGATCATGGCATCCAGTCCTATTACTTTATGGCAAATAGAAGGGGAAAAAGTGGAAGCAGTGACAGATTTTATTTACGTGGGCTCCAAAATTGCTGCGGATGGTGACTGCAACCATGAAATTAAAAGATGCTTTCTCTTTGGAAGGAAAGCTATTACAAACGTAGACCGTGTATTAAAACCAAAGAAATCACTTTGCCGACAAAGGTCCATATAGTCAAAACTATGGTTTTTCCAGTTGTCGTGTATAGATACGAGAATTGGACCATAAAGAACTCATGAACACTGAAGAATAGATTCTTTCAAATTGTGGTGCTGGGGAAGATTCTTAAGAGTCCCTTGGACTGCAAGGAAATCAAACCAGTTAATCATAAAGGAAATCAGTCCTGAATATTCATTGGAAGGGCTAAAACTGAAACTGAAGCTCCAATACCTTGGCCACTTGATGCAAAAATCTGATTCATTGGAAAAAGACTCTGATACTAGGAAAGACTGAAGGCAAAATGAGAAGAGGGCAGCAGAAGATGAGATGGTTAGATAGCATTACTGACTCAATGGACATGATTTTGAGCAAATTTCAGGAGATAGTGAAGGACAGAGGAACATGACATGCTGCAGTCCATGGGGTTGCAGAGTCAGACACAACTTAGTGACTGAACAACAAATCACTCTGAACTATTTAAATCCACCTCCAGGCTTTCTAAGTAGAAGAGACCTATGGTCAGAGAGGGACTTTTATTTCCCCAGAAAATACATTGAATGAGAGTATTTTTCTAAACATTCCAATTAATGGGTTAATGTAATGAATGTTGATAGGTCAAATAATGTAGTTGCACGAAAAAGTGTTTAAATTGCTGCCAGCAAAGATTTTTAGTCTCCCTGAAGGAAACATAGTGTTTAGGCCCTTTAGAAACATCTCTTTGCAAATAATCAAGTTGGCAAACATAGTGTTTCTCAGTGTACAAGCCCAATCCCAGGGCACTTGTTTATCACCGCATGTTTGCTATAGGCATTTGTAAATAGTAAAGTTGCTTTCCTTTGAAAAATAATAGAAATCCTTGCCCATTCCCCATGGTTATTCAGAGTAGAGATAGTTTTAGTAAGAAAAAAAGTGCATGTGTAACTTTTTTAGTTTGAAGAATGGAATGATGCCCTTTTCAATGTGACATCAGTTAAAGAGCATGCAATATGATTGTCTTTTTTTTCATTTATTTTTATTATTTGGAGGTTAATTACTTTACAATATTGTAGTGGTTTTTGCCATACATTGACATGAATCAGCCATGGATTTACATGTGTTCCCCATCCTGAACTCCCCTCCCACCTCCCTCCCCATCCCATCCCTCTGGGTCATCCCAGTGCATCAGCCCCGAGACCTTGTCTCACGCATCCAACCTGGACTGGCGATCTGTTTCACACTTGATAATATATATGTTTTGATGCTGTGCTCTCAGATCATCCTACCCTTGCCTTCTCCCCTAGAGTCCAAAAATCTGTTCTATACATCTGTGTCTCTTTTTCTGTTTTGCATATAGGGTTATTGTTACCATCTTTCTAAATTCCATATATATGCGTTAGTATACTGTATTGGTCTTTATCTTTCTGGCTTACTTCACTCTGTATAATGGGCCCCAGTTTCATCCATCTCATTAGAACTGATTCAAATGTATTCTTTTTAATGGCTGAGTAATATTCTATTGTGTATACGTACCATTGCTTCCTTATCCATTCGCCTGCTGATGGGCATCTAGGTTGCTTCCATGTCCTGGCTATTATAAACAGTGCTGCGATGAACATTGGGGTGCACGTGTCTCTTTCAGTTCTGGTTTCCTCGGTGTGTATGCACAGGAGTGGGATTGCTGGGTCATATGGCAGTTCTATTTCCAGTTTTTTAAGGAATCTCCACACTGTTCTCCATAGTGGCTGTACTAGTTTGCATTCCCACCAACAGTGTAAGAGGGTTCCCTTTTCTCCACACCCTCTCCAGCATTTATTGCTTGTAGACTTTTGGATAGCAGCCATCCTGACTGGCGTGTAATGGTACCTCATTGTGGCTTTGATTTGCATTTCTCTGATAATGAGTGATGTTGAGCATCTTTTCATGTGTTTGTTAGCTGATTGTGTCTTTGTGAGCTGCAAGGAGGGAGTCAAGCTCTGAAGGCAACAGAAGGAGGAGAGTTGAGGATGGTTGAGGTAGTTTGCTAGAGAGTGCTGAGGGGAACTAGTTGGTGACGACTTTATTCATTCAACTGGGAAATATTTGTTATGTATCTACTGTGTGTCAGCCACTGTTTTCGAAGCTGAATGATGATATGAGATTTCACAAAATAGCTTATGGTGAGTTAGAAAGGGCTCTGAACAAGAAAATCTGTGGATGGCCTGGGTAATTTCTTGCCCCCTCTGGGCTCTCATTTCCATGTATATAAAATGGGGAGATGAGATTGAACAACATGATCCCCAAGGTCCCACACATCTCTGTCATTAAGATGCCACCAGTCAACTAAAAGATGAAAAATGTGTCAGCAGTTTCAATGTGGAAGTTCAGTCCTCTAAGGTTGAATATGAGAATAGGTTGAGGAAACTGCTGATGTGGTTGGCATAATGGATAGAGAGAGTTCATAATTCTTTTTGATGAGGTGTAGAAAATTGGGTGGAAGGTGTGTGGGAGGGGTCTGAGAAAATTACAGGTAAGGACTGGGCATATTTCTCCACATTGCTGAACCACTAAAGGGACGGGCTGCAGTCAAATGAGCACAGAGACTAAAGCCAGGCTGAATGTTGGCTTTATGGTGTAAGAAAAAGAACTTTTGTGATAGTCCTGAAGTTCTGTTGCTTTTACATCTCACTCAGTTATCAGCTCATTGAGGTCTCCCTCTGTTATCTCCTGTGTTTGTGACACTGGTCAGTTTCTAACAGTTTCTGATTGAGGTTAATGTGTTCATTATATGAGATAAAACATACAAGATACTTAAAGTAAAACTTGATACTGAGTAATTTCGAGAGTGTCAGTTTCTTTTCTTTCTAATATAAAAGCCCAATGATCTGGGATCTTCTATTATAGAGGCAAACTGTGATCATATATTCCTTTAGAGTTGTTCTTTCATGAAGATAATGGTGACTTTTACATTCATCTCATTGGACTGGAGTATATGTTCTCTCTCACAAGGATTTCCAATTATAGGCTTGTATTTTCTCTTTACACCGCATTACTCCTTTAGTCACTGCATCGTCCACCTGCTGTCAGTTTTCTCTCCAGGGCACAATTTGGATCAAATCATGCCCTTGAGCAAAATTCTACAATGGTTCCCCATTGCTTGCAGAATAAAATCCCCACTCCTGAGCTTGTGCTCTAAGCTCTCCACGATCCAGACCCTGCATGCCTTTCCATGTTCATCTCCTCTCATAATCACTCCATGCACAGGGCCTCTATCCCAGTGGTTCTCAAACCTAAATGTGCTTCAGACTCACCTGGAGGGCTTCTTAAAATGCATGTTTCTGGGCCTCATGCCCAGCATTTCTGACTCAGTAAGTCTGGAGTGAGGTCTTGAAATTGTATGCTTCTAACAAATTCCCAGGTGATTCTGATGCTGCTTGTATGGGGACCACACTTTAAGAACCATTGTTTGACCACACAAAACACTGGTCCTTCCTGGTATATATCATATAAGTACTTTTGAAATTAAGCAGGACTCTATGCGCCTTCCCCTGAGACCCATGTCTTCAGCCCACCTTTTGCCTGTAGAAAACACTTTAGCCAAAGAGTAAGTTTCATCAGAGAAGTGAGAAAATGCAGAAGCAAAGGAAAACAATCAAATAGGACAAAGTAAGTCATTAAATCAAGTCAAGAACCTTTAGATCCCCCTTCAGGGCTATAAGATAGTATTCTGAGCCATATCCTTTGAGCTGTTTTGTAGGTACTGAAACGCCCAGCAGGTGGAAAAAGTTAACCCCATGGTAACTAGACTGGAGCCATGACATGCTGCTGCTGCTATTAAGTCACTTCAGTCGTGTCCGACTTTGTGTGACCCCATAGATGGCAGCCCACCAGGCTCCCCCATCCCTGGGATTCTCCAGGCAAGAACACTAGAGTGGGTTGCCATTTCCTTCTCCAATGTGTGAAAGTGAAAAGTAAAAGTGAAGCTGCTCAGTCGTGTCCGATTCTTAGTGACCCCATGGACCGCAGCCTACCAGGCTCCTCCATCCATGGGATTTTCCAGGCAAGAGTACTGGAGTGGGGTGCCATTGCCTTGACATAAGTTGCCAAAATTCCAAGAAATGACCTCAAAGAAATGGGAACAAACCAGCCTTGGAACTGAAGATGAGCTGTACTTAAAACATTCAAGATGAAGTTGATCAGACCACTGATGACCAATTTCAAGATGACTGTCAGAGCTGACTGCGTTTGTTGTTTTTTCTGCATATAAACCCCTCTCTCTGCCTATTGCCCACTGATTGTTAGTGGGGAGAACCAGCCTTTGAACACAAGTGTGTCTGTTCCCCCTCTGTTGCCGGCCTCTGGAATAAAGCAAACTTTCTTTTCCACCAAACTTGCCTATCAAGTATTGGCTTTTGAGGGGTGAGCAGCCAGATCCCACTTTCAGTACCACTTTTGCATCACGGCATTCTTCCCTCAGGCTCCTGCTCTTGGTAGAGCTCCACTCACTTTTCAAGTTAATTTCACTTTTTAAGGAGGCTTGTCTTGTCACTCAGAATTAGGGAGGAAAGCATTCTTTCTCTAAGCACCCATTAGCTCTTGCGGGTACTTCTTCACATGCTACTTCTATTTTAGTGTTTTTTTCATTCTACATTATACTAGAGCTAATTGTGTGTTTGCCTTCCCTTTCATTCAATTGTCAGTCCCTTGAGGGAAAGGAGCAGATTTCATTAATCTGAATCCTCAAAAGGCTTAAGTTTTATGATGCTGCCTGGGAGGAAGATACAGTGAATTATATTCAGTACATGCTTCCCTCCCCTTCTCTGCTTACTGCTGCCTTCCAGGAAGACAGCAATTTCAAGGTGAGCCACCACTTCTTCTTCTGAGATTGGAGAATTTGTAGCATTTAAGTATCTGAAATATTCAATTCCACCAGCAAGGTTAGAGAGAGATTCATCAAAGTTAGAAGGGAACCAACCCAAAATATTGGTCTAGGATAGGTTTCAGGGCTACCTGTTTCATAAAGATGCTATGACCCATTGTAGCAAGTCAAGCTGTTGTGGTGAACACTATCTAAAGTCAATTCTGATCTAAAGATGTGTTTGAATTTTTTTAAGAGGACAAGTGTCAGAAGCAATTTCATCTGTCTCTGTAGCCCTTTCCCATGCTGAACGTGATAAATAAAATAACAGAGAGGGGGGAAAAAAAAGAAGGCAGAGTAAGTGCACAGTCTGGAATCGTTTTGCTCAAAGTAAATTTCAGGAAATGCAAAATAACCAATCTCTTTAATACCCTTTCGGTTTCCAAAGAGCGCAGAGTAAATCCAGTTCTCCCACCTGACTCCCTGCTAGCCGTTAGTGAGGAAGCTTCTTAGCCTCCCTCTGCCCCTCCTTTCCCCCTGCACACCAGGACCTGTTCCTGTTTCTGTTGGTTCGTCTGCCTCATGCTATCTTTGGGGGATTCCATCTGACTCCGCAACTCCTTCTGTCCCCTTTAGTTGATGACTACATCCAGCCTAGATCTTTCTCCTGAGCCACGCACCCTTGGAGCCAGCAGTTACTCTAAACTCCCCTTGACTTTTCCACAGGGATCTCAGATTCAATATGCCTCTAAATTAAATTAATTCATCACATTCCAGGTAAGTTGACCATTTCCAGGGCACTGATTACAAAGAGAACAGGATTCGTTTAACCAATTTGGAAAATTGTTCAAAAATAAAAAACTGAACAAATGCATTAGTATATGAGCCAAAATTTCCACCCCTAGGTAGACTGCTAACAAAATGGTTACATATGTTCACCAAGAGATATATGTGTTAGTTGCTCAGTCATGTCCAACTCTTTGGGACCCCATAGACTGTAGCTCACCAGGCTCCTCTGTCCATGGAGTTCTCTAGTCAAGAATAATGGAGTGGGTTGCCATTTCCTTCTCCAAAGAGATATATACAAGAATGTTTACAGGTGCACTCTGCAATAGCTCCAAACTGAAATCATCCAAGTGGTCCACTGACAATAGAATGAATATGTCAATTTGGTTTAATCATGTGATGAAATACTATAAAACAATAACAGTGGAAGAAAACTGTGCAATAAATAATCTACAAAGAACACTATGGATATCTCATACAAACATTGTTGAATAGAAGCCAGAGGCAGACGAATACATACCAAATGCTTCTATTTATTTTATTTTACTTTTTGTCAGGCCATGAAGCATGTGGGACTCCCTGACCAAGGATCTAACCTGGGCCCTTGACGGTGAGGGCACAGTCCTAACCAGTGGACCACCAGGGAATTCCCATCATTCTATTTATGTAAAGCTCAGAAGCAGGCCAAATTAATTTATTCTGTGAGAAGTCATAAGGGTGAATACCCTTGGGAGAATGAGATAAGAAGGAAGCATGAGGAGGCTTTAGATGTGCGGCAGAGTTCTTCTCCTTGGTTTGGATGCTTATTTACATAATGGGATTCAGCTTGCGAAAATTCCTTGAGCAGTACACTTAAGAGCTATGCACTTTTTCAAGTGTATGCTATACTCAAATAAGATGTATGAAAAAAGAAAAAGACAAGGACTACTATGTTCAGTCTCTTTCCTGCTGAGCTTTCAAGTCTCACTTATGGTTTCCATCATATCCCTATTCTGGTACTTTGCAGCTTATTTCCTCCTTGGTAGCCAAACATGGAGCAAATAACCTCAAAAAAATTAAAAAACATCCTGTAAGAGGGCAGACTGTGTACAAGGTCCAGTCAAAATGTTATTCTAAACATCTAGATGTCTGTCCTGGCCTCCATGGTTGCCCCTTCTCATTGCATATATATGAGGTACAGATTAAAGGTGATTTTTTTCTGTCTGTGCAAAACCAATGGGTACAGCACCATTTGTTGAAAAGTGTGGCCTTTCCTCGCCTACTTGCCTTTGTCAAAATCAGTTGTCTATATATGTGTGGATTCGTTTCTATATTTTCTATTCTGTTCTACTGATCTATTTGTTTATTCTCAACCCAACAACACATTGTTCTGATCATTATTAAACCTCGTTGGAGGCCTGACTTATAATCTGCAGCTATAAAGAACTCTCCAGACTCCCACCTCTGTATTTTTCTTCTCTAAGAAATAGTTTAGCTCCTCCAGAGATCACTTTCCTTCATAGCAATGGACATTTTCTCCAGATCTCAAACTGAGCAATTGTAGGGCTTTACCCAATATTCTTGCCTGGGATATCCCATGGGCAGAGGAGCCTGGCAAGCTACAGCCCGTTGGGGTAACAAAAGTGTCAGACACAACTTGGCAACTAAACAACAACAACAATTCCTCTATCTCAAGGATCTCTCTCCTACATTGCTGAAAATTATTGTTTCTTTTACTTTGTCCATTTAAAAAGTTGCTTCAAACGGGAAGGGAAATCCTATCCCTTTTGCCAGAAGCACAAGTCTGTATTACTTTTTTGGGTGCATATCTTTTTGTTCTTTTTCACTAGTTGCTTTAGATATTACAACATAGAGTTTTAAATTATCAAGTTAATCCTCAAGAAAAATTATACTGCTTAATAAACATTAAAGTAACTTGTAACTAGGTTTTCCATTCACTCTTTTACTCATTTTACACTTATTATCTTATATATTTACTCCATAGATGGTATGCCACAGTATCCTGTTATTATTTATATTCTAAACTGTTAATAACATATAAAACATTTCTCAAGATGTGTTAGAGATGCTAATAAAAAAGACTTTTATGTTTATTCAGTTATTTACCCTTTTCAGTGCTCTTTATTCTTTCCTATAAATCTGGTGTTTCATTTGCTTTAATTTTCCATCAATCTGAGGAAACTTTTTATCTTTTTGTTCAAGACTCATTATTTTTAACTTTGTATGAATAAAAACCTCTATTATTTTGTCATCATTACTGAGGAATATTTTCTTGGGCATAAAATTCTAAATTGACAGCTTTTTTCCTTTCCAATACTTCAAAATTATTGCTTTTTTTTTTGGTCTTCATTGCTTTTGCTGAGAAAAGCTATTATTCATATCACTGTTCTTTTTTGCTTTGGATCCATTTGAGATTTTCTCTATCTTTGATTTCACAAGATAAATGGACAAATATGTGTAGTCTTCTTTATCCTACTTGAGATTGGCTTTTTGAATCTGTGGGTTGATGTCTCATCAATTTTGAAAACTGTTGGCCATTTATTTTAAAATATTTTTTCTGCACTATTATTTCTTCAGCTTCTGGGACTCCAATTACATATGCTAGAAAATTTTATATAATCCTACAGATTTCAAGTAGTCTGTTTTTTCCTTGCTTTTTAGTCTTATTTTGTTTACTTTGTTTCTTCTATCTTCAAGCTCATAGGTCCTGACCTCTGCTGAGTCCATTTTGATCTTAAGGCCTTATATTAAATACTTCATCACTCATATTGTAGTTCTTATTTTTAGTATTTACATTTGGTCTAAAAATACTTTCTTTTCTTTCTACTCAGCTTTTTAATATTGAAATATAGTTGACATACAATATTATATTATCCATAATAATAGTAATATAAGAGTAATAGTTTCAGCATAGTGATTTGACTTATATATATCATGAAATGGTTATCACAATAATTTGAATGAACATCCATCATCTCATATAGATATGGAATCAAAGACATAGATTTTTTGTGTGTGTGATGAGAACTCAAGATTTACTCTCCTAAAAACTTTTGTATTTAATACAGAGTGGTGTTAATTTTATGTATTGTGTTGAAGAGAAAGTCCCAGGTCATCACATTTTTAATATTTACCTTATAACTGGAAATTTAAGTACTATTTGACAGCCTTCATTCATTTCCTCCTGCCTTTACTCCCTGTCTCTGGTAACCAGAAATTTGCTTCCTTTTTTCCTATTTGTTTTTGAAGTGTAATTGGTCTGTACTATGCTAGTTCCTGTTATACAACCTAGTGAGTTTTTTTTTCTGTACATTTTGAAATGATCACCACAAAAGTTCTAGTGTGCTCAAGGGAGGAGGTGAGATCAGTGTCTTCCTACTCCACTATCTTGGCCACACTTTTGTAATCATCCCATTCAGAAATCATGTTGTATACCTTTCAGCTAGATCCTCTAGCATTTTTATCCTAGGAATTTTCAAGACTCAGTCTGACGTTTCATCATCTAGACTATCTTTGGTTCTGCTTTCATTGACTCTTTCCTTATAAGTACATTTTCTTGATTCTTACTTTTTTTTTAATCATATGCAGGCATTTGCTGTCAAAAACATACTAATGCAAACAATATTTACTTAAAAAAAGAACAAAATCTTCCTCTGTCTGGCTTTTAGAGTGAGGACCTAAGTCGTTCTGATCTGTCGCTGGTTGCACTAGGCATGTGTCGTGGCTTTAGTTTGAATCAGTTGGCTCACTTGAGTTGTTTTAAGGGTGACCTGGGACTTTCTCTTCAGCAAGATTTATGCCCTGCACCTGCCATAGTTCTGGAGATCTTTTTATGGATTACAAGTGACTTAACCGCTTTCTGAACTTTGTGAAAACTCTCTTTACAGTCTGGTGGTAAGATTTATGGATTGCTAGGGGGTTCTTTTTGGTCTCTAGATTAATCCCTGTGGTTTTGTGGCTTAGAGAAACATTTTTTCTCTACTAGTTTGTGCAGGCCTCCTGAGGGCAGCCTTAACCCCTCGATGAAGCTTTGGAATGCCATGTGTTTTTCTCAAATGTCTTGCATTTTCTCAAGCATCTGGTGCCTGAGAAACTGTAGCGCCTCCAGTGAATTTCCTCTGGTTCTCTGGTCCTAGTTCTTGCCTTTGGAGAGTGGCCTCTTTGTGCCTGTAGAAGGCACTGTGGGTGATCTTTCTCAGTGCTCCTGACCTGCCCGAAGCCTTTGGCATACTACATCTGAGCACTCAGTAAAGACCCATTAGAAAGATTTGATGGGTGAATTTGGTCTCTGTACCTGGGGTTTCTCAGACTATTAATCTGTTATGCCAGCCCACATACAGCCTTAAATTTTTGTTAAAATTTCAGCTGTTTCTCCTTATCCCCAACTATTTTTTCCTCATCACTCTGCCAGGAAAGCAAACAGCTGAGAACTTCATCTCTCTTTTAAAGAGCTTGTCCTTTCTTGGAATTTAGTTCAGTTAGGTTTCTTTGTGTCTTCTACTCGTATGTTTGGAAAAAAGACGTTATAGCTTCTCTCGCTTGTTTTATTTGTTAGGGTGAGACCAACACGCTCATGTGATTTTCTACATCATAAACAGAGACAGAATTTTTATGGGTAATATTTTTAAAGAATTTCCTGACATATTCAGCATGTCCGGCAATTTTAGCAGTTACCATACTGTAGGAGAATTCTAAAGGGGATGGTCCCCAAATAACTTCTAAGTGATTCAGTAGAAGAGCTTTTCACTCCATAAGACCATTCCCCAACTCCATTTGTCTTTCTCTGGATCATAACTTTAATCAGCTCTTGGGACAGGTAGAATCTTTGTAGCACCGGTTGCTCTAGAAATCTTACTAATAACACCACGCATATTTATGTGGTGCTTCTACAGGGATTCACTCTTATTTACTGCTACATCCCTAAGTCCAAGAACAGTATATACAGAGACCAAACATTTAATAAATATTTGTTGAATGACTATTTGATCTTTATTTCTGAAGATAAACAGAAAGAAGAAAGAAATTCACAGTTGTTAAAATATCTACTTTGTGTTGGGAACTGTTAAACTCACTTTGTATTCATTATTTCAGTTAATACTTAGACTAACACTGTGATGAGTTATTATTAGTGTTTCAAAGAATAAGAAACAGAGCTCCAACGGAACTACTGGCTAACTCCACTGGAAGCCAAGTTGACTCTTTGTTCTTGACCATTTCCACACTACAACTCTGTCTCTTATAAAATGATTTTCCCTGCATAAGAAAACTGAGGAACACAAGGTCTCTAGGAATCTTTCACCGCTGATAACTGACATGTCTCTTCTCAATTATAACCAAAGTTCAAATGTCTGCATCCAGGGAGAAAGAAGACCCATGTACAAATTTTTATATTTGATATCCAGGATTAAAATGAACTTTTTTCAATAACAAATTCTGTCTAAGTAAAAACATTAAAGTATTTGAGTAAATAAAAGGGCTATTAAAACACTAATATTAATGCACATAAATATTCTTTTTCAGATTATTTTCCATTTTGGCTATACAAAATTAGTTTCCTGTGCTAGATTGTAGGTCCTTGTTTTTCTTCTACTTTATATATAGTAGTATGTATTATGTTAATTCCAAACCCCTAATTTATTCCTCCCATCACTGCTCTCCCCTTTGGTAGTCATAGTTTGTTTTCTATGCTTGTGAGTTTATGTCTCTTTTGTAAATAAGTTCCTTTATATCATTGTTTTAGATTCTGCATATAAGCGATACTGTATGTTATTTATCTTTGACTTACTTCACTTAATATGATAATCTCTAGGTCCATCCATGTTGCTGCAAATAGCATTATTTCATTCTATTATTTTGTGGCTGAGTAATATTTCTTTGTGTGTGTGTGTATGTATATACACCACATCTTCTTTATCCCTTCATCTGTCACTTATGTTGCTTCCATGTCTTTGCTATTGTATTTAATAAACAGTGTTGCAGTGAACTCTGGGGTGCATATATCATGTAAAACATTTTTTAACTCTTCCTGGTTAATTATTTTTCTAACATTTAAACTCAATTAAATTGATTTTCATCATCAGTTCTACCATGACAGAAATACAACCTATGATAGTTTATTTGCTCCAATCCTAATTTGTTCATTTCATATTAATGCTATTGGACATCTTTGTTGCAAGACATTTTCAACCTTTATGGAGAAGAATTGAGATTTAAATTAATATAAAATGCTATATGAAATATATGTCAAATAATAATTTAGTATGTTTGAAAAAGACTAGAAAGATAGAAGAAAATTGAATCTATTTATGGAGTAAGAGATGGAGAAGAAAATGACAACCCACTCCGGTATTCTTGCCTGGAAAATTCCATGGACAGAGGAGCCTGGAGGCTACAGTCCATGTGATAGTATAAGAGATGGACACAACTTAGTAACTCAATAACAGCAGCAACAACAAATAGGGTAAAAGGATGGAGGAGATCATACAGAGGGGAGGCTAATGACTCATAAAGAGAGCATAGTTGATGAAGGCAGACTCTGGGGGAAAGGAAAAAACAAAACATGGTCCTACTCAAAGCTGTGTGAATTGGGGCAAGCCAATTAATTTTTTTTTTTTGAGCTTCATGTTTATACCTCTGTAAAATGGGGCTAATAATACCTATTAGGCTTGTGGTAAGAATCAAAGAGATATTTTAGGGACAGTACTTAACAATCTGTAACGTACCACTCACATGTAGTTTGCAAGTGTGTCTAGGAAGAGACAGTGGAAAGGTCAGCAGCCCCTCCAGTTGCCCCATTTAACTAGTGAACGGCCAGGGAAGTTCTTGAGTTTATATATATGTGTGTGTGTGTGTGTGTGTGTGTGTGTGTGTGTGTGTGTGTGTATGTGTATAAATATTTTTTTCCTCTTTCTTTATCCCTAGAGGGAGTACTACCATCTTTCCCCTTCCATCTTGCCCTACTTCCAAGGGCAATTCTTGTTCAGCCACAGAGTTTATGCCCCAGAATCCCTGACTGAGCTTCTTATGCTCACAGGAGTTTCTTTGCAGAGTCAATGCATTGCTAGTCATCTGTCTTCCAAAGTCCCACCTGTCAAACCCCACTGATCCATCCTTGTGGAAGTGCGGGATGGCGAGCCTCAGGTGAAAGAGGCAGTCTAGGATAACAGAAATCTGAATTATTGCCTATTTTGTGAAACAATTCAGTTTTATTTATTTCAAATATGTCAACTACCTAGAACAAGTTGAATAGCATTGTCCTGAAGGAACTTGCTTTGGAGAATAGCCAAATAAGATGCATAGTTAGCACACTGATTGGGTAGGAACAATTAAATGGCTTAAATGCCTACTTCCCCTCCCTCACCTTGTTTACATTATTAATTTAGTCAATAGACACTTCTTCAAAGAATATAAGGTGAACATTAAACCTCTAAGTTCAATTACATTCAGTGATCACAGAGTAAATAATAGCATATGCTTGTTCTTTAGAGGTTACTTTACAATAATCTCATTTTGTATTCCCAACAACACTAGGAGGTGAACCGGAAAGTTTTCTTATCTTTAGTTCACAGATGAGGAAATAGCATCTCTAAGACATCAAGTAACTTATCCATATAAGACCATGAAGCTAGAGATCAGTCAGCTCATTCATACTTAATCTGATTCTTCAGAGATTTACTGTATTTCTGTTGATGTGGCAGAGGAATCAAAGCAAAACAAATGCTGAGCATCCGAGGTAGGTGATTTTATTCATTTGTTCATTCATTCCTTTTTATTCCCAGCGATGGCTCCTATGCCCAGAACACAATACGTGTCTCAGAAGGCCACTCATTGCATGAATGGAAAGGAGGATAGATGGAAGAATTTACTGTATATAGTAATAAATATAAAACAGGTGAGTAAGTATATCTCGCTGTACCAAATTTGCATCCTCTCAAGTAGAACAAGCACTAAGGGAAACGACCTCAACAGATCAGTTCTTCTTTCTTTAAGCTCCCAGATGAGTGAGAAATTCCTGCCTTGTAAGTGACTAGAATAAGTGATCAGATGGCCATTCCTTTCTCCCCATCCTCATCCATCCCACCCCGTCCAAAAAATCCTCACCATCTGCCTCATCCTTCTAATGACTTCTATTAACCTCCTGGGATGGCTTTTCTCTCTGTTTCATAGCTTTTTTCTCTGTCTCTTTCTCTTTGTGTGTCTCCTTCCAGACTTCTTTCTCTTTTTCTTCTTTTCTATTTCCTCCTCTACTTTCTCCTCCTATTCCTTTCCCATTCCCCCTCCCATTCCCTTTCATCGTCATCATCATTATTATTACTTTTTGGTTCAGTGGGAACTTATTCAATCCTGAATGGTATATGAAGTGGATAGCCTTTCCCTTCTCCAGGGTATCTTCCCAACCCAGGGATCAAACCCAGGTCTCCTGCATTGCAGGCTGATTCTTTACCAGATGAGCCACAAGGGAAGCCCAAATGGTATAGCTAAGGCTAGCTATTTCCACAAAATGATTGGCTCACTTGAGGATAAAGACACCATGTGTATCTTAGTCAACAATCCACTTTTCACATGAAATAGTTATATTATTAAAATATTTAGGAGTTTTCTAATGATTGACTTTATTCTGTACTTTGTGCATTATTGAGAATTACTTATTGCATTAGACAAGTGAAAGTCGGTCAGTCATGTCTGACTCTTTGCGACCCCATGGAATTCCATGGGATACAGTCCATGGAATTCTCCAGGCCAGAATACTGGAGTGGGTAGCCTTTCCCTTCTCCAGGGGATCTTCCCAACCCAGGGATAGAACCCAGGTCTCCTGCATTGCAGGCGGATTCTTTACCAGCTGAGCCACAGGGGAAGCCCAAGAGTACTGGAGTGCTTCTCCAGTGTATCTTCCCAACCCAGGAATCGAACCGGGGTCTCCTGCATTGCAGGCATTATTATTGCATTATTCTTCTGTAATAAGGGCATTTCTAAGGAGTATCAGATAATCCAATAATACATCAGCTTTTCTCTTTTGCTGAAATTGAGTGAGATTTCTGGGAAATACCTTAATTAAAGTGATTAAATGGCAGCTCCGGACTGAATATGAGATTCTGTAACAGTCTGCTTCTGCTGAGCATCAGGTCCAGCATGTTTCACAGACCCTTAACTGGTCTCCAAGCTTCTAATTCTTCAGGCACTGACCCCTCTGCCCCCTGCCATAAACCCCAGCCTCAGGAGTAATTTTCCTTAAAAAAAAAAAAAATCAGATTTTGTGAGCCTTCTATTTAAAATGTCAGTTGGTTCTTAGTCAACAATGAGGGATTGCTAACACTCCTTTTGATGCTGTGCAAGGCCCTTCATGATCTCTTGTTTTTAAAAAAAGGAAAAGAAAGATTTTTGACTTTTCAACTTAATGCTGTGTTTTTTAAAGTCTTTATTGAATTTGTTATTAATACCGTATTGCTTTTCTTTTAGGTTTTGGTTTTTTGGCGGTGAGGCATGTGAGATCTTAGCTCCACCACCAGGAGTCAAACTTACAACCCCTGCATTGGAAGGCTAAATCTTAACCATTGGTCCACCAGAAAAGCCCCTACTTGATCTTTTTAGACCTGATGAAACACTCCTCCCTCCCTCCCCATCCATTGTCCTGGAACATGGACGGTGCATCTTTTCATTTATTTATTTTCACATGGGTGCCACCATTCCTTTTGGAATGCTTCCTTCTCTCCCTATGCCCTTCCTCTATTTTACCTTGTGATGGAGGAGAGAAGGGGATGTATTTGAAATATATTTCCCAGGTTCCAAATTCATCTCCTCCATAAAGCCTCAGTATATTTTGTCATTCGATGTGAATATATCCATTTTCTTGGTGTGTCCTTGCATTATGGCCTGGCAAGTTCTGTCTTGTATTGCAATTATTATTATTATTACCATTTGGTGTGTGTTTCTCTCTTTCCTGGCCCAAGTTTATATCTTATTCACCACCTTTCAGGTGTTGCATTCAGTGTTGGGCACACACTTGCTGAACAGGATTAGGCGGTCACTGGATTGCTGAACTGAATTCTCCTTCTGTGCTTTGAGTTGGAACAGTCTGTGAATAATAAGATCCCCTCAGTTCTCAGGAACCATATCACAGGCTATGATTCCAGTAAGAAATGAAAGCTTAACATTTATTATCTCATAAGTTAAAAGTTCTGACTGAGGCTTTATTTTGGAAACACATCACAGAAACACAGAAATCAAAGCATTTCTTTCACATCCATAGAAGATAATGACTCAGCTATGGCACTGCCTTCTGTTCTGCTGGCCCCAGGCTCTCCGGGTGTATGTTCCTGTTTCAGATGGAGTCCCGAGGGTGGCTTTGCGAATTTCTATCGTCTTCCTGGTAAATGAATCATTTTGTGCTGTTTTCTCGTGAAGGGGAACATTCACCATCTCCTCCGCTATAGGATGTCTAGATTGAGTTTAACGTTTCTACTCTTATAAATCATGTTTCTGGATTTTGTTGATAAAGTTTCATTTCACATCGTATCCAAGGCTGATGCCTAACATGGCAAAGTGATACAGTAAGGGTTTGAGATCTGGAGACTTTGAATACATGAGTTTGGGCAAGTCCTTCACTCTCTCTGAGGTTCAGTTTCACACAGAGAATCAGGACAGTGATACACCTTTATAGGACTGTTAGACGGATCTTACAAGGTGTTACTTGTGAATGGGCTTTTCAGCCTGGCAGGGAAGCTGTGGAGGAGTTCCTTCTCTGAAAATGAGGGGGTTGGGAGGCTGGGGAAGTAGTTGAAAAGGGTTCTGTCACCACGGCCATTTGGAGGAGCTACTATTTTTATCCCCTATCTTCTCTTTGCTTGTTAGTTGCTCAGCTGTGTCCGAGTCTTTTGTGACCCCATGGACTGTAGCCCTCCAGGCTCCTCTGTCCATGGAATTCTAAAGGTAAGAATACTTGAGTGGATAACCGTTCCCTTCTTCAGGGGATCTTCCAGACCCAGGGATCAAACCACGGTCTCCTGCATTGCAGGTCATCTGAGCCACCAGGGAATCCTCTTTGAATCAAGATTAATTTTTATGTGTTTGGTGCATATACCTATGTGTTATTATATCTGGAACTCAATCTTTTGAGTACCATGAATCTCTTAAGTATTGTTGAAGAAGATGGGTCTTTTCAGAGATGTTTTTAAGCTCAAAAATATTAGACTGACCAAGAAAAATTATACTGAAATATAGTCCTAACTCTAGATCCTTTTGGGACTCATGCACTGCAGCTTAAAAGTTTTGAAATTGTCTTGAAAATATAAAATCCAAAATGGGTCTTAAGAGTCACAGACACCTCTACACTCTTACTTTGTGTGTGCTCAGGTGCTTAGTCATGTCCAGCTCTTTGTGACCGCATGAGCTGCAGCCCATCAGGCTTCTCTGTCCGTGGAATTTTCCAGGCAAGAATACTAAGTGGGTTACCATTTCCTCCTCCAACACGCTCACTTTACTGAGAGGAAAAATGTGATCTCAAAGACAGGTCCCCAAAATCGGTCCAGAATCACACAGAGTTTTGTTCAGTGGACATTTACAAGAATATCTATTTCTATTTACTCTGCTTCCAGCCACAAACAACCCTTGGAATTATTTGTGCCTTGGTTCTTGTTTCCAGATCATAAAACTGTAGACTTGCTGGGTTGAATGCTATTTGGAGTGATTTACTGGCTGATCATTTCAACCCAAAATGGAGATCACAGATGGAGACTTCCTAAATGTTCAGTACACCCCCGCCAAAGTGCATTTGCACAATCAAGGTTATCCTAATATTAATTATTCATGGGCAGAGACTAACAAATGAATTCTAATTGCAAATAAGTGCAATTGCTTTCGATTGCATAATTTATGATTCCATTTGTTAAACTAAGACAATAGGAATTGATGAAAGGCATTAAGTGGCCCCAAATTAAAGGTAATTTGGGTTCAAAAGCTTATATCTATGTGGGTGTAACTTGATTTTGTCAGCTTGTCTGAGATTCCCCTCTCTTCACTGGTGATAAATATACCAGGTAATCTGTGTTCCATTGGACCCCATGTCTGGCTGGAGATGCATCAGTCTGGGCTTTCTGGAGAGAGACCTGTGGTCAAGCTCATGATGAGAGCATCTCTTGTCCATGGGCGGCTCCGTAGCCCCTGTCTTTCCCTATGGCTTGGGGTCTGTCCTCTGGGGCTTCTGTATGAGAACTGGGCAGGGCAGCTTTGTCTGCATTGCACTCTGACACTTTGCTGAAGAGAGTGCGAACGAGAGACCAAAATGGGCAGTAGAGAGGTCCACTGGAAATTATTTTCTAGAAAATAAATAAAATACTTTTTTTTCCATGGGACAGACAATCCCACAGACCAGCATCTCACAGAGGTTAAGCGCAACCCCTGAAAAATTGCTCAGTGCTTTTCCTATATGTAACATGAGACAAAGACTCTACTGAAGAAGGAATCTTTCACATAATAAATTTGAAGATAACTTTGTTAAAGAAAAAAATGGATCTTAGATTCATGGTGTGTGCAATGAGGCATTTGGAGTTTAAAATATTCCCTGTGAGCGTCCATTCCTGTGTTTTGACTTCCCTTAATGTGAAGAAACAGCTATTCCTGGGAAATATTTGAATTTTGAATCTCACAAATTTGTTCTCTAAAGGCAAAATTTCATGTAAGCACAAGGGAGGTATTTGGAAACAATATGCTTTAATATAACTGTGTTTACTTTAGGCTCTGTGTTTAATTAATGAACAAGATAATGGTTTTATTGACTTTTGATTACATATCGTGGACTAAAGAAAACAGCGGACCCGGGCTGGAGACAGTCTTGCCACACCTCGTGGGATTGGCTGCTTTACAGGAAGTCTGTTCCCTGCCAGGGCAGGGCTGGGGTGGCTGCTGAGTAGCTCTGTGACACCCAGGCCAGGCCACACAGCGTTAGTCCACAGGAACTTGGGGAGACACAAGAGAACCCAGCGCAGCTAGAACTGAGGATCAGAGTGGAGGGCAGACACTCAAGGGGAGGCTGTTCGCAAATGGAGAACCGGAAGCCGGCCATGACGGCTCTCTGTGCATTTATAGAGAAAGGTTACATACGCCCTACTGCCTGGTTGTTTTTGCTGGGTGAGGATGGATTCAGGAGATGAAAGAAGAGATGCCTGAGTGTAGCCCAGTCTTGGCTCCCTGGGCTGTGCTAGGCTCTCTGGCTTCAGTGCCGATGCGGGTGACGCTAAGTTCGCCATTCATGGCTGGTGCCTAGAGAGTTCTGTTCAGTTCTAGAAATTGCAATTTCATGCTAATCCCCGGGGAGACAAGATGCTGCCATGGTCCTAAGGCTCGGGAAACAGCCTCATGAGTGATAGTTTCTATCTGCTGAGTTCCTGAGGTGCCAGACACTTTAGTGTTATCTTACTTAGTGTTCATAAGGCAGGGGCTGTTCATGATTGTGACTGTTCCTTAAGTGGAGGGTTGGAATGGCTTTGCCCACAGCTTGTAAGGGTGAGGCTGGACACAGCTCTGTCTTCTGACTTTAAAAGTGAAAGTGGGGAGGGGCCTGGAAGGTGGTGGAGCCTGAGCTGCTTATTAGTGAGGCTTTTACAACAGGGCAGGGGGGTGCTGTCTGGAAGTGTATGTGCTTGAGAGGGCTACGGGTGAAGCCATATCTCAGCTCCACCACCCACTAGCTGGATAAATTTGAATGCATCATCCATCTTCTTTGAGCTCCAGTTTCTCCCACTCTGAAAGGAACTGTGACAAATGCACCTTCGGGAGAGTTGTGGTGGAGACCAGGTAAGATAATTTAAAGTGCTGACATGGTGGGTGGTTAAAATTGATAGGAAAGCCCAAGTTGTTCAGTAGACGGACTTCAGAGCCTTAACAAGAGGGCTCCAGTCTGGCACCAAATATCACAGCACAGGAGTCTCCTCTTGGCATTGGGTGGTCGGTGGGGGAGGAGAGCAAGCCCTGGAACCATTGGCTCGATTCTGGACCCCTAACACTTGTACTATGAGAGTCTTCACAAGCCATAGCTTGGCAGTCTTGTTTAAAACTACAATCTGGACTCTATGGGAGAAGGCGAGGGTGGGATGATCTGAGAGAACAGCATTGAAACATGTATATTATCAAGTGTGAAACAGATCGCCAGTCCAGGTTGGATGCATGAGACAAGTGCTCGGGGCTGGTGCACTGGGATGACCCAGAGGGAAGGGATGGGGAGGGAGGTGGGAGGGGGGTTCAGGATGGGGAACACATGTAAATCCAAGGCTGATTCATGTCAATGTATGGCAAAACCCACTATAATAGTGTCAAGTAATTAGCCTCCAATTATAAAAATAATTGGGAAAGAAAAAAAAAAGAACAAGCAGGAGGAAAAATGGCAAAAAAAAAAAAAAAGCAACCCTATAATCTGGATGCAAATGAGAGGCCTGGCAGGGACACCTAAAGAATCATTTTGCCTTGATTCAAACTAGGAAGCCATAAGTCTTGGATGTCACGAGTCTTTCTTACCACTGCTGATGACTCCTCAGGTGCCTGGGATGCCTTGATTGCATCAAGTAGCTCAGAGGAGATTGCTTATCTTGAGTGAGAGCAAATCAGTCCTGAATATTCATTGGAAGGACTGATGCTGAAGCTACAATACTTTGGCCACCTGATGCAAAGAACTGACTCATTGAAAAAGACCCTGATGCTGGGAAAGATTGAAGGCAGGAGGAGAAGGGGATGACGGAGGATGAGATGGTTGGCTGGTCTCACTGATTCTATGGGCATGAGTTTGAGCAAGCTCTGGGTGTTGGTAACGGACAGAGAAGTCTGGTGTGTTGCAATCCATGGAGTTGCAAAGAGTTGGACACGATTGAGCTACTGAACTGAACTGAAAGCATAGGTGCATATGCCCTGAGGGTGCCACACTCCCTCTGGGAGGGGGCTAGCTTCCCTCTGTGTCAGCCCCTTCCTGGGTGTGAAAGAACCACAGGATCACGGGGGCCACTGAGGTGGAAAAGACCAGGAGCTTTGCAATCAGACAGGCAGATCTCTTTCAAGTTCTCGTTCTGCGTTTTCCAGCTGAATGACCTTGGGCTAGTTCCTTATCTTGATCCTTCTTCTTCTTCTTTTTTTTTTAACTTTTTATTTTTATATTGGGATATAGCCAATCAACAAATAATGTTGTAATAGTTTCAGGTGAACAGCAAACAGACTCAGACATACATGTATCCATTCTCCCCCAAAACTGCCCTCCCATCCATCTGCCACATCACATCGAGCAGAGTTCCATGTATACCGTAAGACCTTGTTGGTTATCCACTTCAAATATAAGTGTGTATCCTTCATTTTTTAATGTGGAAATGTGGCTGTAGGAAGACGTTAAGATATTACACAGAGACCCAAGAAATGTAATGATTATGACTATTATTAGCATTATTATCTCAGAGATGGAGGGGGGTCACTTATCCCAAACTCTCCATTTTCACATGCAGAAATTAAGACCTATGGAGGTTACATTCCTTTTCCAAGCTCACAGGTAAGACTCAGGCAGACTGGGGCTTGAGAAAATAAAATCTTTTTAACTTTATTTTTCAATTTTTCAGTTATAAATTCGGCTAATACCAGTTTTTTTCTGGCCAGTTGTGGAGTGGAAAAAGCTATCACAACTGATATGATTTTACTTACAAGTGGAATCTCCTTAGGACATCCACAGCCCGGCCCACCAGCTGCATAGCTCTGTGTGTCTGCAGGAGATGCTGCTATGCCCTTCTCTTTGTCCCCATGAAAACATTTTATGGGTCAAGGAATCTTTGGAAACATTAACCGGGGAATATTTAGGGCATCTGCTGCCACTGCTGGTGACTCCTCAAGTGTCCAGGATGTCTCTATTGCACCAAGCAGCTTACACAAGTCTGCTTATCTTGAGTAAGATAGCTTTCACTCAAGTGAATCTTGCCCCTCATCTCACATGGCTTCCATGAGCTTCTTTCCTGCCCATTTGGCCCCTTCTGGTCTCACCTTCTCTGGACCTCACTGACTTCCCTGCCCTTTTCCCCACCATATTCTCCAACTTTCATGCCTACCCCACTGTTTGGACTAGGGGGGGCATCTCCTATTTGTTGGTGGGGCAGAGTGGTGAACACAGAGATCTGTGCTCCTTATCATGCTGTTTAGCTAGATTATGCCTTGTGTCAAATTCTTTTAGGCTTTTGGAAAATAATATCTAGAGTCTTTGATATTCTTTTGGAGGCCCTGTCGCATCCCCTCCTAGATGTACTGAGCACTGAGTGGTCAGGCCCCTTCATTTGCCATTATCCCCAGCACCACACAAGCAAAGCCATCATTATTGATAATGACTGTCATTTAGGGGATGCTCACTGTGCGACTGTGCTGTAGTTGCTCTTTCTATCCATGATCTACTTTAACCATCTCAGTAATGGTGTGAGATGAGTATTTCTAACCTCATCTTACAAGATAGGAAGCTGTGCTAAAGCATACCGCTAGTGGGTGGCAGAGGTGAGACCCAAACTGTGAATACAAAAGTCTGGCTCTTTCTGCTGCATCAAAATAGCTTTCGATTGAATATGAGGGAGAGAGATTAAGAGAGGGAGGTTAGCCTAACACAAGGCCCTCTAGGTTGCTGTTTCTTTACTGGTTGAATCAAAATTGTCTAAGCATGTGCAGGAAGCCTGTGTACTTAGAAGCCTGATATGGGATCAATTCCTGGAATGTCTAGAAATTAGCAACAGTTTTGTAACATATGAGCAGTTTGGGGTGGCATAAGTGTAGATGCTGTAGTCCTTGTGAACTTGAAAAGGTCAGATCTTTGAAACTGGGCAACTACCAGGATAAAATATCTGGAGCATTCTTCAAGTGAAAGTGAAGTCGCTCAGTCGTGTTTGGCTCTTTGTGACCCCGTGGACTGTAGCCTACCATGCTCCTCCGTTCATGGGATTTTCCAGGCAAGAGTACTGGAATGGGTTGCCATTTCCTTCTCCAGAGGATCTTCCCAACCCAGGGATCTAACTCGGGTCTCCCACATTGTAGGCAGTTGCTTTACCACCTGAGCCACCAGGGAAGTTAATACTAGAATACTGGATCTTCCCAACCCAGGGATCGAACCTAGGTCCCCCTCATTGCAGGGGGATTCTTTACCAGCTGAGTCACAAGGGACGCTCTTGTGGAATTCCCTTGTGTAATCCCTTGAAAGGATTAAAAAAAGATGTCATCAAAGAAGCTTTCAAATTCTGGCATTCTGAGATGCTAAATCCTACAGATCCTCACCAATATACTAAATTTTAATTAAAAAGACAATGAGGTCTAATGAGTACCTAAGACAATGTGGAGTAGAACTTGGGATGGGAGTGAAGTGGGAGCGAGGAGAATACCATGGACAACCAACATTGACTCTGGAAAGAGACCAAATGTGAGTAAGTGGGCTAAAATTAAAATGAGAAGAATTAGTGAAGTGAAGGGTAACTTTTCTAGGGTGTAGGAGGGTTGAAAATAATTTCTGGGATCTTACTTTTTTTTTTTCCTTAGCACATATGAGAAATGCCCTTTCCCTTTTTTTCTGGGGCAGCCAACACACTATTAGAGCAGGAGGCAAGAAATGAAGCTTGGCAGTCCCTTTGAGGGTCAGGAGGGCTCCAGGTACTGAACAGCAGTGGTGCCAGTTGGGGTGGGGTGGGCTAGAACGATGTTGTCCTGTGGCAGAAGCACTGCTCTCCATAGACCTCCCTGGGGTCATCCAGCATGGGTCCAGTTTGGGGGATGCTCTGGGCACTCATCATCAAGATTCTGCCTCATACTGAAGCTCAGGGCTTTATCTTTAAGCAGATTCCTACAGAACATTTAAACTGCCTAACAAAAGATTTGAAAATGTAATGTAATAAAAGAGTGATTGTGGCAGGGATGACTAGTACGACAGAGGAGGTATCAAATCTCCACTTTTATCAAGACAGGCAAAATAAAATCCAGCAGCCCCGGAGGAATCAGAGAAATTCCAGCTTTTATTAGAAAGAGAGCCAACTTCAACTCTGCCTCCTTCATGGCTTTTGTTTTAAGCTAAATTATTTTTCTTCTGCCTCCTCCCAATGTCATGCCCTTTGGTAGATCCCAGTACATCCCTTGCTGGTCACAAGACAGAATGATCACACACTGGGGACTCCTACTAATGAGCTGGTTGACTGGTGCAATGACAGACAAGGAAAAGGTGTGGAAGGCAGAGCAATGTCTCCTGAAGATGGTCATGCCGTAATCCCTGGAACCTGTGAATATGTTTCTCTGCATGACAAAAGGGGCTGTAAATGTCCTTAAGGCTAAAGAACCAGAGAAGGGGAGAGTATCCTGGATTATCCACATGCACCTAATCTAATCACATTAAAATCACTAAAATTGAGGGACCTCTTCAGATTTCAGAGAATCAGATGGCAGCGTGAGGAGTCAACCTACTATTTCTGGCTTAGATGAGGAAGCCAAGGAAGGCAGGCAGCCTTTAGAAGCTGGAAAAGGCAAGGAAACTTCTAGAAAGTTTCCCTGTCAAACCCTTGATTTTAGCCCATTAAGACCATATCAGAATTCTGAACTACAGAAATTATAAAGTCAATTTGTATGGCTTAAGCAACTAAGTGACAAGCGAAAGTCATTCAGTTATGTCCGACTCTTTGCGATACCATGGATAATATAGTCTATGGAATTCTCCAGGCCAGAAGACTGGAGTGAGTAGCTTTTCCCTTCTCCAGGTGATCTTCCCAACCCAGGGATCGAATCCAGGTCTCCCACATTGCAGGCAGATTCTTTCCCAGCTGAGACACAAGTTTCACTTCCAAGGACTGTAGAGTTCATGGGGTCCCAAAGAGTCTGATATGACTGAGCAACTTTCACTTTAAGCTACTTAGTTGGAAGCAATTTGCTATAACACTATTGAAAATTAATGCAATGGGGAAGCAGAAACTATGTCTAATTAATTCATCTTTCTATTCCTGATTCTCTGTAGAATAAGTGCATGTATGCACTGAGTAAATGCTTTCAGAAAGATAGAAAGCAAGCAAGCAAGAGAAGAAAGGACAGAAGGGAGAGAGAGAGGAAGAATTTGAGTTTGACCAAGAGTATTTGTTGAAGACTTCCCAGGTGGTGCTCGTGGTAAAGAACCCGCCTGCCATGCAAGAGAGATAAGAGATGCGGGTTCAATCCCTGGGTCTGGAAGATCCCCTGGAGGAGAATGGCAACCCACTCTGGTGTTCTTGACTGGAGAATCCTATAGACAGAGAAGCCTGGGGGCTAGAGTCCTTTGGGTCGCCAAGAGTTGGATGCAACTGAAGCAACTTAGCATGCATGCATGCAAGAGTATTTGTTGTAAGATCCAATGACATTCATTTGCTCAAAAGGTATTTTCTAAGGTTCCATGTACCCAATATTGTGCCAAGTACTCATGGGGAGACATGAGGGGTACACATTTAGACACTCCCTCAAGGAGCTTCCAACTTAGCACATGAATCAGAGAACAGTCAGGTAGAAACCTGTGGATGCTGCAGAAGCTCACAGCAGCTGAATTCCCTCAGAGTAAGACAGAGGGGGTGAGAGAGCCAAGGAGGGAAGGGGAGAGAAAGTATGATCAAGAGAGAAATCAGTTTTTTTGTACTCTGATCTTGGGAGTGACATCCCTTTACCTTTGCTGCATTGATTTTTTAGAAGTGAGTCACTAGGTTGAGCCCACACGACCTGAAACAAATACTAGGAGGAGGCAGAGGTTGCTTACTGCAGTCGGGCAGCTATATTGGCGTTTTTTCCATCCATATAGCAGAAGAGGTCACAGACTCTTTGACCAAAGGCTAAGGAAGTTGATGGAGCCCATCCTTATCTATCTGGGAACCAGCACCTGTACCACAGTTTACATACTGTGTCACAGTCCCTGTGGGACATTTAGGAAGGTGCTAACTAGTGATGGTTATGCCACTGCTGTCAAAAACCTAGATTGAGCAAAATCTCACAGCATCTTAGTCTGGGACCTTCCTAAGAAGTTGTATTCAAGGCCAGGGTAGAAGAAGTAAGGAGATACACATTTTCTTGGGCTACTGATATTATACAGGGAAGGATATTGTCTAAGAAATAGAACTTGTACTTGAATTTCCCTAACAGGTGAGACTTTAAGCAGGTTAGGTAAACTCTTTGAGTCTGTTTCTTCATCTGTAAAATGGGCATCTACCTGTAGTGTGGTCACTTAGGTGCTTTTTTTTTTTTCCTCTCGCAGCAGGTGGGATCTTAGTTCCCGACCAGGGATTGAACCCACAGTCCCTGCATTGGAAGCATGGCGTCTTAACCACTGGACTGCCAGGGAAATCCCACTCAGGTACTTTTGATCATACTTCCCATATCTGGAGAATGTCTCCAATTCCATAAGAAACTCATTATCTCAGCTTCCTTTGCATGTCTGGGGCAAGCATGTGCTATATATAGGTCAATCAAACGGTGAGAGGGAGATGCTGAATTCAAAGTGCACTCATGTAAAAAAGGGCAACAGGAGAAAGTAATTTTCTGGAGATTGTGGCAGTGGCTTTGGCTCTTTGAGGCTGCATTGTTTTTGTCCTACCGCTGCATCAGGAGTTTGTGAATTGTGGTGCGTTATGTGCTGGTGAGATCTGGGAGTTGGTGATGGACAGGGAAGCCTGGCGTGCTGCAGTCCATGGGGTCACAAAGGGCTGGACACGACTGAGTGACTGAACTGAACTGAGTCTGTGTGGGATCGTTGCTGGAGAATTCCTCAAGTGTGGCTTGGGTGTGGTTCTAGCTGCAAGCTCCAGCTTAACTTCTGACATGCCTGGTGATTCAGTGAGCTACCTAATATCAAATTAAATTCCCTGGTTTAAACCACCTAGAATGCACTCTTTTAGCAACTGAGAGTGTTGACTGATCTGTGACCTCTCAGGGTGTCATGGGGGTAAAATGAGATAATGTGTGTGAAGTTCCTCACTCAGGGCTTTTTATACAGTGGACACTAGGCAACTGTGTTTAAGTGCTAACTCACTACAGTCGTGTCTGACTCTTTGACACTATGGACTGTTGCCCGCAAGGCGGCTCTGTCCATGGGATTCTCCAGTCAAGAACACTGGAATGGATTGCCATGCCCTTCCTCCAGGGGTTCTTCCAGACCCAGGAATCGAACCCGTGTCTCTTATGTCTCCTGCACTGGCTGGTGGGTTCTTTACCACTAACACCACCTGGTAAGCTCCAGACAAATGTAGCTCTTACTGTTTATTTCATCACTATATCTTTCTGTCGTTGTTACTGGGTACTTCATGAATGTCAAACCTTAATTACATGCTTATGTCATAGACTAGAGATCTCAGCCCAGAGTGGTTTTGCACCCCAAGGGGTGTTGGAAATGTCTGGAGACATTCTTGGGGGGATGGAGACTTACTGGGGATGGAGACTTACTGGCATTTAGTGGATAGAGGTCAGAGCTGCTGCTAAATATCCTCCACAAGGACAGCCTTTAGAGCAAAAACTCATCCGGTCTATCATCTTGTCAACAGTGCTGAGGTCAAGAAACCCTCTGCTGACTTAGAAGTAGAATGAAACCTGGCTACCACTCTTCACTCTGTCAGTAACAGCCTACAGGCAGACATCATTTAAAAAACTTTTACTTTATTTACTTACTTCTGGCTGTGCTGGGTGTTTGTTGCCGTGTGAGCATTTCTCTAGTTTCAGTGAGCAGGGGCGACTCTCTAGTTGCAGTTCTTGGGCTTTTCTTTTTGCAGAGCATGGCCTCTAAGACATGCAGGCTTTAGTAGTTGTGGCTCCCGGTCTCTAGAGCACAGGCTTAATAGTTGTGGCGTGGGCACTTAGTTGCTCTGAGGAATGTGGGCTTTTCCCAGACTAGGAATCAGACCTGTATCTCCTGCATTGGCAGGTGGATTCTTTACCACTGAGCCACCATGGAAGCCCCAGAACTTATTTTCTTGGGTTTTGTTCTATTGCACTTTGCAGATATTGCACTTTTTCTTTTTCTTTTTTTTTTTCCCCAAATTGAAGGTTTCAGCAACCCTGCCTTCAAACAAATCTTTGGGCACCATCTTTCCAATAGCCATCGCTTACTTTGTGTCTCTGTGCACATTTTGGTAATTCTCATAATATTTCACGCTTTTTCACTGTTATTATCTTTGCTATGGTGACCTGTCATCAGTGATATGTGATATTACTATTGTCAAAAATTACAACTTGCTGAAGGCCCAGATAATGCTTAGCAATTTGTAGCATTAAAATGCTTTTTTAGTTAAGGTATGTACATTGTACATGTTATGTGCATCATTTTTTCAGATGCAATACTAATGCACACTTAATAGATAAATGTACAGTATCAACATAACTTTTTATGAGCCAGGAAACCAAAAAATTCATGTGATTCACTCTCTCAATATTTGCTTTATTGCAGCGGTCTGGAACTGAACCTGCCATATCTGCAGCATATGTCTGTACTAAGTTTCACCAGGACTGGTTCTAGCCTGGAAAACTTCCAGATGCAGGAGCATCAAAGTGCAAATTTTCTTACATAATTTCATGTTGCTGGAAAACACTACGAATACTGTGAGAACAGGATGTGGAATGGTACAAGCTTTCATACATGTATTCCCAGTACTTTGGATTATGAAATTAGAAAAGAACATTAACAAATCTCTCAATTTCTGCTTGGGTTGGCCAACAAAGTTGGGAGTATGCTGTTATAATTTCTGGGGTTTTTTTTTTGCAACAGGGAATCTTGGTGTTTTCCACACAAACTGTAAATCTATACATCATATGCACATATAGCAATGTAGAGGTCCTCTGTAGTTATGAGCATTTTTAGTGCAGAGAAAATTGAAACATAAAACATCAAATAGTCTATTTCTTTTAACCACAGATGTAAGCTGAATACATTGCTGTATTTTTCTTCCACTACGTAATGACTTTAGCTCATTCCAAATGGAAAATAGGTCAAGAGAAGAAGACAACTGTACTGCAGTATCAGCGATGGGCTTAGGGGTCTTGCTAAGTTCCTTTTCCTCTCGTGGGCTCAGCTTTCCCCTCTGAAAGGGTGAACAACATGACCTCAAAGGTGTTTCATGATTTCTGGGATTTTTAGGGATTGCCAAGTTCCCAGGGCCCTCCCTACAAGGATGCAGTCATGAATTCATTGGGACATTGTATGAACCAGCCTCAAATTCACCCTCTAAAGCCACATATTTTGTTTGGTAGAAGCCAAGGCCACCTCCACCTTTGCCCTTTTTCATTCCTATATCAGTAATTTGTGTCTTCTCTCTCTTTTTCCTGACCAGTCTTGCCAAGAGTTTATCTATTTTACAATAGTCTTTTAGAAAACACTTTTAGCTTTGTTCTATTATTCTTTTGTTTTATATTTTATTAATTCTGCTGTTATCTTTACTATTTTTCTTTCTGTTATCTTTAGATTTAGTTTTTTGTCCTTTTTCTAACTTTTGAAGAGGGATACTTACATCATTGATTTTTATTTTTTAATTTTTTTTAATTTAATTTAATTTAATTTATTAGTTGGAGGCTAATTACTTTACAATATTGTAGTGGGTTTTGTCATACATTGACATGAATCAGCTATGGATTTACATGTGTTCCCCATCCCGATCCCCCCTCCCACCCCCCTCTCCGCCCGATCCCTCTGGGTCTTCCCAGTGCACCAGGCCCGAGCACTTGTCTCAAGCATCCAACCTGGGCTGGTGATCTGTTTAACCCTAGATAGTATACATGTTTCGATGCTGTTCTCTTGAAACATCCCACCCTCGCCTTCTCCCACAGAGTCCAAAAGTCTGTTCTATACATCTGTGTCTCTTTTTCTGTTTTGCATATAGGGTTTTCGTTACCATCTTTCTAAATTCCATATATATGCGTTAGTATACTGTAATGGTCTTTATCTTTCTGGCTTACTTCACTCTGTATAATGGGCTCCAGTTTCATCCATCTCATTAGAACCGATTCAAATGAATTCTTTTTAATGTCCGAGTAATATTCCATGGTATATATGTACCACAGCTTAAAAATATGGAACGCTTCACGAATTTGCGTGTCATCCTTGCGCAGGGGCCAGGCTAATCTTCTCTGTATCGTTCCAATTTTAGTATATGTGTTGCCGAAGCGAGCACCATCATTGATTTTAAATTTTGTGTCCTTTTTAATATATATAATTCAGACCATACATTTTGAAATTTCCATAAGTTTTTATATTTTGTGGCCTTTATTATCATATAATTCAAAATAGTTTTATAATCCTTTTCTGATTTATTCTTTGACTCATGGATTATTAGAAGTATATCACTTAATTTCAAGTTTTCTCTATATTTGGTTATTGATTTATACCTAAATTTTCTAATTGTGATGAGAGAACATACACTAAATGATTTCAGAAGCTAAAATACACAGTACTACCACTATTCCTTTGGCAACTTCCATCTTCACAGCATTTTCCTCTTTATCAGATTTTTGGAGCACAATTATTAATTTCTAAAGGGAAGACTTACATTTAAGTTGTAGGTGGAGGAGAAAACAAAATCATTTTATATTGGTGTTTCCCCCAAATCATAAATTCGAACTCATTGTCTAGCAAAAGATCACTTTCCTGATTTGTGATTTGGTTAGCTTAAAAAGCTTTATGAAGACATAAATGTAAACCCCTAGCAATTGTTTTAACAAGTCATTACTATGGTCAGAAAATAGTTACATGGAAATAGATATAAAACACAGGGACCTGGTGTTTGAATACTGGAGATAAGTCTGTCCCAGAAAATGGAGACCATTTGGCTGTGGTAAGTATGTAAACTGCCCTCTACAAAACGTGTCAGAATAAAAATACATTCCAGTTTGTACCAAAGCATTTTGCTATATCTGCATGTGCTCTGGAACGTAATGGCATGAGTAAGTTTACAGGGAAAAGATAATAAACTAAAGGAGCTATCTGAACAGTATTTATGTCTAGTAGTAACAGAAAACATTATTGCTGTTAAATTACTTGGGAGAAAATCCACTTGGGCAGAAATGAATTCTTTATTCCCTTCCAGTGGAATCACATCATAGTAAAAAGAGGTTTTGAATTAGTGCCCTGGAGATCAAGGTTCCAGTTCAGATTCAACTAGCCATATGCTGTGTGATCTTGAGAAAATTACTTCCCCTCTAAGTAGTACTACTTAGACATTAAGTTGTGTCTGAATGTTTTGCAACGCTATAGACTATAGCCTGCAAAGCCCCTGTGTCCATGGGATTTTCCAGGCAAGAATGTTGGAGTGAGTTGTCATTTCCTTTTCCAGGGGATATTCTCAACCTAGGGATGGAACACACATCTTCTGTATTAGCAGGTGGATTCTTTAGCATTGAGCCACTGGGGAAGCCCATTAACATGGTTACCCTCTAGGTATCAGTTCAGTCTATAAAAGCCAGGAGCTGCTATTTAGGCCAAGTTAAGTGAGAATCTACACATTAAAGGGATAGCAAAGATGGGGGAAGGGAGGCCCTCGAACTAAAATGGTCCAGAATCTTTGAGAACATTTTCCCAGCAGTATATTTTATCCCAGTGTTATCAGTTTAGTTGAAAAGGGATGACGTTTTAAGTAGGATTTGCCATATTTCAGTCAAATTGTTGGCCTCCAAAAATGAGCTCTGTTTATTCCTGTGACAAAGTGAAGGATCTTGGCCTGCTATCAAGTGGTCACTGATGCAGGCTCCCACCGTCATTCCCATAGCCACCCTTTTGACATCTCTCATCCTTGCCAACTATTTATCTGACTATTTTAGGATAGAGCAGCCCCTCACAGGACATTCCCTTGTTCCCACGCTTCTCCCATTTTGCTCCATGAGTGCTTGGGATACAGGGTTTCAACATGATTCTTGAATTGCATAAGAACACATCTGTGCTGGCCTGGCATGGTGTGAAAACACAATCTTCCATTGCTGTGTTTGGGGAAGCAGAATTTCAAAGGATGTAATAGATGGCAACAGCTTCTGAAGGGGTGAAAGGAAGCTGCTGCCTATAACCTCTTAAGGAAGAGTTGAGAACTGGGGAGTCCAATTGCAGAGGAAAAGTCCTCTGGGGAATGTATGGTGGGAAGCCTGTGTGTGGTTCCTGGACACAGGACCTGAGAATGGAAGGCTTTGGAGAAGGGGTACTGGAAAACTCTAACTCACTCTTGCACCCACCTGGAAACCACTCTTCCCTCACTTGTGGGGAGACACAGCTTTTTTAGGTCTAACATCTGTGTCATCGCTTCGTCTTCATTTCGAACCCTCTCAACATCTTCAGTGACCTCATGACCCATGTGAGTGACAACCTGTACATTGGCCTTATGGGTCATCTTCCTCCTCCACTTAGTGGCGGTATCTCCCTCTTTTTCTCCATCACACTTTCCTTAGCATCACTTAGGACCACCTCATGTCAGAGACCTGATCACACTCCCCTCTGCTCCCCCATCTCTGACCTACTCTTTCTCACAGTCTCTCTGTTTTGTTCCCCAGAGACCTCCAGTTTCTGATTCTCCTACTTGTTTGTGGACCAAACAACCAGATTCGCATTTTATATCACTCCCTGAAAGACAGAGAGGTGAGTAAAGGCTTACAAATGCCTCCTGTAGACAGGACAGAGGACTGCACCCATCAGAGGACTTTCCCTGCCTCTCTTGATAGAACTTTCTCACGAGCCTAGTTGAGTTTCCCATTGGCTCCACAGCCGTGAAAGCAGCAGGGCTCTGCATGTGTGTGGGGCTGGGGCAGAGGCAGTCAGGGAAGGAGCAGGGAGCTGGTCCGCTGGGCTTGGACATGGCCAGGCAGAGCAGCTGCATTCCTTTCAGCCTCTGGCTGGAGATAGATTCAACATTGACATTTGGTTTGCCAAAGGTCAAGATGAGACGTTCCAGGAAACCGGCCATGGGGGCTGCAGGCATTTGGACTTGGTTCCTATTAATTTGGAACAAAAATGCTTCCCACTCTATCCTTCCCTCTCATCCCCTCCCCCAAACCCCCTCTTCCCCTTCCTTTCCTTCTCCTCCTACAGGCTGAACTGAGCAGGGACATGCATAAAGAGAGCCTCTCATCTTGGCAGGGGATGTACTGTCTGGTCCTAAATGAGAACAGCCTGGTAGCCCTATGGACACAAGGTTTTCCTAATGGATGTGCATTTAAGAAGACACCATTTTTCTGGGCTTTAGGTGAATAGCTCCTGGTCTTGATTTTAGCCTCTCCCCTTGGGGGAGCATCCTTGCAAAGGGTAGTCTGAGACACTGCAGCAGCTGTGTGGCCTCTGGCTTTATTTCCAGTTGAGAAATGCCTCTCATAGTGGTAGCTGAGAAAGCCCTCCTTCCAGCCCAGGTCTACTCCCTCTTTGTCATGGCCTGAGCACTTCCTTTCTGCAAGGCATAGGTATTTGCTGTCATGCTCTGGTGTACATAAGCCTACAACAAAGGGCTAAGAATTTGGCATTAATTCAGCGATTTTTTTTTGGTTTTGTTTTGCTTTTGGCTAGGGCAGGAGTGATGACTGACATTTTTTCTTCTGCTTAGAGGGTTTTATAAAATTCCATTTGCTATTATCTCACAGGATGGGGATTGTTGGGAAGAAGGAAAACACTTGCCAGTCGGGGTGGGGGAAAAGCTCTACAGACTGTTGTTAGGATTACGTTCCCTTGGAAGATAATTAAAAGTTATGCAGCTTATGCTTAGGGTTCGACTCCAGGTCTGTTTTGGTTTAAAATGTACAATAAATTAAAGATAGTTTTACAGCAGTTCCTAAATCCGACCAGAGGAATGTTTTCCTCTGTAGTATGACCAGAAGCAAACTGTTTCCTGAGGTATGAAAAAGCAGTTGAGCCAGTACTGATTAAATACTGCTGTTTTGACTGAGACACAAAAGAAAATAATCTAGCAAGAGACAAGGAAGAAGGAGCAGGGTGTAGGGGGCAGGAACAAGATGAGAGACGAGTCAGGGTTCCTCTTATTTATGTGACAATGGTGGGCATCAGTGGACCCCTCATGACTCCACGTGGGGAAAGAGTTAGTTGCTCAGTCATTTCTGACTCTTTGGGATCCTATGGACTGTAGCCCGCCAGGCTCCTCTGTCCATGGGATTTTCCAGGCAGGAATACAGGAGTGGGTTGCTATTTCCTCCTCCAGGGGCTCTTCCCCACCCAGGGATTGAACCTGGGTCTCTTACATTGCAGGCAGAATCTATACTGTCTGAGCCACCAGGAAAACCTCGTTGTGGGGAATCAGCAGCCTAAAATATGGACGAGGGTGCACAGCAGCCATCAATTCACAGCTCAAGTGTCATAAACATCACCTCCATGTTCAACACATCAGGGAAAAAATTTCTCAGGCCTCAATGGGTTCTCCAACCTACTACCCACGAGAGGAGAACAAGAGAACAGGCAGCTGGTATCACTTCTATCTTTTCCTCTTCTGTACATGGTATCCAGTTATTGCTCTGACCCTTAACATTTTCTTTTAAAGTGCCTGTTGTTAAGATTACTCAGTTATACTAAGCCATGAGGAGAGGTTGGAGGATTTGGTCATGCTGGCCTTTGGATCCTTAGGCTAGGAACAAAGTCATTTTGCTAGCCAAATTGATATATGCACCAGAGCCAATCTCTGTTTTTCTGTTCCCTGATAACTGGAAATATGTACATTCCTCATATAAAGGAAAGCACATCTCAATACAGTGCCTGTGGTTAATGGTGATCGTGGTGATGATGTGGCTTGAGGAAAATATAAAAAATAAACCTGTAAAGCTTTATATGTATGAAGTACTAAGACCCCTTGTTTAAGTCTTCAGCAAACCTATATGCAGGTCAGGAAGCAACAGTTAGAACTAGACAGGGAACAACAGACTCGTTACAAATAGGGAAAGGACTACATCAGGGCTGTATACTATCACCCTGCCTATTTAATTTATATTCAGAGTACATCATGAGAAACGCTGGGCTGGAAGAAGCACAAGCTGGAATCAAGATTGCCAGGAGAAATATCAATAACCTCAGATATGCAGATGACACCACCCTTATGGCAGAAAGTGAAGAGGAACTAAAAAGCCTATTGATGAAAGTGAAAGAGAAGAGTGAAAAAGTTGGCTTAAAGCTCAACATTCAGAAAAACTAGCATTGAAACATGTATATTATCAAGTGTGAAACAGATTGCCAGCCCAGGTTGGATGCATGAGACAAGTGCTCAGGGCTGGTGCACTGGGAAGACCCAAAGGGATGGGATGGGGAGGGAGGTGGGAGGGAGATCAAGATGGGGAACACATGTAAATCCATGGCTGATTCATGTCAATGTATGGCAAAAACCACTACAATACTGTAAAGTAATTTGCCTCCAACTAATAAAAATAAATGAAAAAAAAAAAAGAAAACTAAGATCATGGCATCTGGTCCCATCACTTCATGGGAAATAGATGGGGAAACAGTGGAAACAGTGGTAGACTTTATTTTTTGGGCTCTATAATCACTGCAGATGTTGATTGCAGCCATGAAATTAAAAGATGCTTACTCCTTGGAAGGAAAGTTATGACCAAGCTAGATAGCATATTAAAAAGCAGAGACATTACTTTGCCAACAAAGGTCCATTTAGTCTAGGCTATGGTTTTTTCAGTAGTCATGTATGGATGTGAGAGTTGGGCGGTGAAGAAAGCTGAGCACTGAAAAATTGATGCTTTTGAACTGTGGTGTTGGAGAAGACTCTTGAGAGTCCCTTGGACTGCAAGGAGATCCAACCAGTCCATTCTGAAGGAGATCAGTCCTGGGTGTTCATTGGAAGGACTGATGCTGAAGCTGAAACTCCAGTACTTTGGCCACCTCATGTGAAGAGTTGACTCATTGGAAAAGACCCTGATGCTGGGAGGGATTGGGGGCAGGAGGAGAAGGGGACGACAGAGGATGAGATGGATGGATGGCATCACCAACTTGGTGGACATGAGTTTGGACGGGAGTTGGTGATGGACAGGGAGGCCTGGCGTGCTGCGATTCATGGGGTCGCAAAGAGTCAGACATGACTGAGTGACTGAACTGAACTGAACTGAACTTCATAGATAACCCTCTGCAGTATATCGGGATCATGTCATAGATCTGTCTGATGATAATTCATGGGAATCACTAATCTAAGCCTGGGAATGTCTGAAAAGGCTGATTCCCAGGACTCTAAGTACTGTTCAGAGACTTTTAGGGTCAAAGTTCTGTTGAGATTAAATGCTGCATTGATGTCATTCAGTTTTCTGCAGTAGCCATATTCTAGTTGTTCATAAAAAGAAGGATATAATTTATGACTTTGGTCAGATGCCTGTTTGTGCAGCGCATGGTGGGGCTACAGATAACAAGTTGTCAGTTTGTTTTTATTGGTTGATGTAATTTTCTTTTGAGTGGAAGAAAAGAAGTCGATTTGAAATGGATGCCATGTGTGGGCATTCCTTGTACAGTCTTCTGTCTGAATGTTTTTATGATGGGTTGAAACCACTTAGTTTTGTCCTTAAAGTTTCCTGAAAGGTGTAGCAATGAGGTAGACCTAATCACATATTACATTTGTATAACATGTTGTATAACATGTATAACATATGTATAGCTTATATGCACATTATTTTAAATGGTTTAATTCATACAGCAATCTCATGAAGTTGTTGTGATTCACTCCATTTTATAGCTGGAGAAATTAGGGGGATGAAGGGGTTAACCAAAGCAATAGAATCAGGATCAATTTTTTTTTTAACTTCTTATCTAGTGCACTTTCTGCCTCATTGCTATTAGAAGATTTTGACTCAAGTTCAAGAGGAGCCATTCCTTAGCTAGCCCTAAGTGAATCACTTTGCCTCACTGGTTTTGGTATCCTAATCTATGGAATCAGGTAAATGGTATGTCTAAACAGTCTTAGACCCACAGATGATCCAAAGAAAGTCTAAAGTAGAGGGGGATTAGTGTCCCTCTTTCCTTGTCAGAAAGAACAAAGTCTAAAGCTTTCTCATGACTGATTTTCTTCCATCTTCCATTCTACAAAGTACCCATAACCCTCTCATGCTTTCAGTCATCCCTGGCCATGATCCTTTAGGGAGATAGAATACATCTTGGACTCTTAGTCTGGGACTTTTTTGACCTACATTAAAAATCTGTCTTCCTCTTTCCCTCTGGGCTTATTTCTGCATTTTGGATCTACCTTTGAACTTGGTCCTCTGCTACATGGCCTCAATCTTCAGTCAAATCTCTAACCTTTATCCAGTCCTGAGGGTATACCCGGATATTTTATTTTTATTAGTTTTTATTGGAGTAGAGTTGCTTTACAACCTTGTGTTGCTTTCTACTGTACAGAAAGGCGAATCAGCTACACGTATACATGTATCCTCTCTCTCTTGGATTTCCTTCCCTTTGACAGATATTTGATTTTAGAGTCTACAGGTATGACCTGTCCTTTCACTATTCTTGCCCACACTTCTGGTCTGGATAGGCACCTGGCTCATGCACCCAATTGTTGGCAGCACAACCAGTGGTATTTACAAGCATTTGATTTTCTGCATAGTTGTCGAATATGAAAAGCTGCATCTCCCTCTAAGATGGCTCTTCCCATTTGTGGAAACCCAGGAATCTCCATCATCAGTGTTATTGGTTTGAGTCCATCATGTCCAACATGAAGAGCTTAAAGAGCTTAATCCATCTATTGTCTCCTGCTGTTGCAGCATACAGTCAGAAAGCATGGAGCAAATGCCTTCTCTTCTCAGTCTCAGGGATAAGGGAGTCTGCATGGAGGTGCCACAGATGGCAAGGGAGGTCCAGTGGAGTGATTGTGGGGAAATTGATTTGTAAACATTCCAGTGAGAATCTTTTCCCTTCTGTGAAAGGCTGTTTTGGAACTTATCTCCATGAAACAAAAACGCCTTCCATTAAATGTCATCTTGTCCACCAGCCAAACTGCTTACAAGCAAGTTACTCAACTAAGTAACCTCCAGAAGGGGCCGGGTTTCAGCCTAGACAATGGTATTTTTCCATGTGCAAAGGAAGATATGTCGATAACTTTGCATTCAACTCGTGATTTTTCCTGGTGGAAAAAAAAGTATACCTCTTGCTTCTCTCTCAAGAGATGTTAATGATGGGCCCACACAGCAGTGTAAACTGAAGAAACTTGGACATCCTCCCATGTCTCAGGACCCTCTATAATTGCAAGAGCCCCCAAATCTGCCAACTATCAAGGTTTATTGTAATTAAAAAAAAATTAAAAATTTTATTTATGGTTGCAAGGCTAGTGGGATCTTAGTTCCCTGACCAGGGGTTAAACCCATGCCTCCTGCATTGAAAGCACAGAGTCTTAACCACTGGACAACCCTACCAATCTAGTGAGGATTTAGCTTAATTAAAGTGGTTGATTTGCATTCAATTGATGTAAGATATGCAGAGAAGTAGATATGATCCTGGCTACTTATCCTTCTGGACGGAAGCATTCTGGGAATACAGAGACCTGGATTTCAGTAATGGCCTTGTAGGAGTGAATCAGTCCCTAATTATGGGGGGATCATAGTTTCTCTATCTGAGGAAAACTGTGAGTGAAGGAATTTGGCAAGAAGTTATTTATGGCTACCTCCTGCTTTACATTTTTTCAATTCCCTGTGTTTTTTGCTTTTCTTTTCCTGAAACTGTTTGTATTCAGAGATCAGTTCTGTATCCCTGACTTCTTTCTTCCAAATGGGCTGGGCATTGTCTCTTCCCACTTGGGCACCTACTAAATAAACAGATGCTTGACAAGATTCACTTGGCATCAGATATTTTCAGATATAACAAGGCAGCTTCCCTGGGTTCTACAAAGGGAGCCATTAAGACCAACCACACTGCTTGAGAAGGACTCCCTCAGAATTCTACAGATCACATTATAGCTAGATTTGTTGAGCATTTAAATTATTTTACTAATTATGAATGTCTGACATTTCACCTCTAAGTGAACTGTATAAAGTTGAATTCAAGTTTGTTCTTTCTCATCTCTAAGGAGTTATTATCAATATTTGTTTTGTAGCCAAGAGAGGCTCACTGCACTTGTTTTGCCCTCTCTTCTGTCTTCTGGGGCTTCCCAGGTGGTGCTAGTGGTGAAGAATCCACCTGCCAATGCAGGAGATGCAAGAGACACTGATTTGATCCTTGGGTCAATAAGATGCACCCCCGTGGCAAACCATTCCAGTATTCTTGCCTGGAGAATCCCATGGACAGAGGAGCCTGGAGGACTGTGGTCTATAAGGTTACAAAGAGTTGGACACAACTGAAGTGACTGAGCACTTAGCACTCTCTGCTTAGGTGACCCCCTCATTTTCTCCAGTGATGCGGGATGAATCAGCTCTCAGCTCCTGCAGGGTCTATTTATAGGAAAGTAGGCAGTGTTAAGGCTTCCCAGGTGACCTAAAGAATCCACTTGCCAACATAGGAGATGCGAGTTCAATCCCTGGGATGGGAAAATCCCTTGGAGAAGGAAATGGCAACCCACTCCTGTATTCTTGCCTGGGAAATCCCATGGACAGAGGAGACTGGCAGGCTACACTCTAGGGGCTTGCAAAGAGTTGGACATGACTGCGTACACACACATATGTGGGCAGTGTTAAGGATGCCACTAATGGATGGTGACGCTGAGGGGCTGGTGACAGTGGGAAGCCATTCCCACCTTCAGCTGAGAGTGTGAGAGACAGGCTACTGTAACAGCAAGAGCTAAAACCACACATGGAACCACCTGACAGGAGCTGTGACTGTGATGAGGGCAGTTCCACCCAAACTGTGGCCCAGCAGGGATGGAGGAGGGAAATAAAGACCCCCACCTCTCTCTGTTCTCCCCTCTGACAGCCTGCTGATGACCCTGCCCCATGGCTGAGCCCAACAAGGAGCCAGAGGCCTGGGGTTGTAAAGATGCATCCATAGAGGTTGGCCTGCTGAACACAGAGCTGGATGAAGAGGATGGAAATGGGCTGGGGGTGCAAACAGGACCTCTCTTTCCTCCTCAAAGAAACTCACACTGCTTCCTGCAGAAACATTTTTCCTAATAGTCATATTTTAAAGGGGGCCTTGGAGAAATCAAGGAAAGAGAAGTATGCAGCTCTTGCCAGAGTTTTAAACAAATTTCTACCTGTCCACTGGGAATACTCTCTTTTAACAATGATTTATTTGGCCTACTATAGTGGTTGATTGGAAGTAGATTTTATAAAATGCCATGAGCTTCTTGGAGGAATGTTTCCCCTTGAATGCAAAGTCTTGTGTATGCAAAGAAATAATAACATGTGGTAGCAATAATTTCAGAACATATGCTTGCTGTTACAATTATAAATCTCAGACATTTATATCCCAGAAAGTGCCCCTGCCCTGCACCTCTGCTTGCTGGGGGCCACCTTCCTGCTCCCCCAACCCAGACGGGGACTGTGCAGGCTCTGCCCCGCCAGTGCCAACTCCTTGTGCACCATGCACCATCCGCCTGGTGGCAAGGTCAGAGCAGCTATTGTCACCCAACCATCAGTGTTAGGGAGGATGGGGAGAGGGGGCAGCAGGAGTGGCCATGAAAATAGGGCATCTGGGCTCGCCTCTTTGGAAAGGTGTAAAATCATTCAACCAGTTTAGTATCGGAAATGACTACCTGCTTTCAAGGTAAACACAGTTGTGGCTGTGCTGTATTTCCCCCTGACTTTTCTCTCTCCTCCTTCTTTCTTGCTCTTTCTCCACATCTCCTATCTCACTCCTCTCTTCCTCTCCTTTCTAGATAGAAAGACAAAACTTTTGATAATAAACATTGGTGCATCCAGATGCACTAATTGCATTCAGATGCATCAGATACATGCATCTTAATACTTGAGGCTGGCGCTGTTGTTTAGTTGCTAAGTCATGTCCAGCTCTAATAGAAAGTTCAACTCTAACTGGGGCCCCATGGATTATAGCCCCGCCAGGCTCCTCTGTCCATGGGATTTTCCAAGGCAAGAATCCTGGAGTGGGTTGCCATTTCCTTCTCCAGGGAATATTCCTGACCCAGGCATAGACCCCACATTTCCTGCATTGGCAGGTGGATTCTTTACCACTGAGCCACTGGGGAAGGTCTACTACTTGGGAGAACTATCCCACAAATTGAATGTCACCTGGAGTAAACCCAGTTTCAATCTGGTGATTGTGATGGTTTCATACCATTAGGTTTCTTCCCTTTGTTTACGAGTTTGTTATGGCTTTTAATGTTTTTGAGTTTTGTTTTCTTCACTTTCCTTGCTTTTTTCCCCTCTGTGACCATCTTTCTTTACCTGGATGTTTCATGTTTGCTTTTATCTAGTCCCCAGTTTTCTTTCTGCTAGTATAACACTGGGTCTTAAAATGACACTTTGAGGATTTATCTTACATGATTTGGAGGAACAATGCATTTGTAGTCCCCAAACTAGAGGCTATCCAAGTCAAGAGAAGTTCCTAAATTTAAAAGATTAGGGGGACAAAGATAACAGTCTCATGACAAGAAAAAGGGTGTGCAGATCTAAACCTCTACCAGCAGTGTGCAAAAATGCTAGCTTTACCATGTCCTTGTCAGCATTTAAGAATGGCTTTTAATGTCAAAATAAGCATGAACAAAGGCATTTCAAGGAAAATTGTCTTGGTTTAAGTACAAATTGGGGGCAATAAATTGAAGGGTGTCTAAGAGTATATACTTAGATGGTTTAATATGAACTGGAGAAAATTAATGTTCTGTGTCCATTCCTCTTTCTCTCTCATACAAAATACAAATGTCAGATACTAAAATGTATTGCATTTCTTTTAGAAATTTTGGAACGATCTTAAATTTTATGGGCTTACCAAAGTCTGCACGTATAAGTTCATTACTTTGCCTTCTGAGCTGCGGGAGCCAACTGGAACTTAAGTAGCTTTTGTTTCTTTGATATATATCCTGGAATTCTTTGGAACTTTGAGTCAGTGAAGTTTCAAGTCATAATACTAACAATATATGGCAATATAGACAGCTCTTGAGTCTCCTAGAGGAAGTGATAAATATTTTTATTCCCTAGTTATAAAACATCCCTGCTGTTTGGTCATTGAATGTTATTGTGTTTTCAAAACCCCTTATATCTCAAGAGAAGAATATAGCCCAGTTGTTGCTTCTGAATAATGACTGACCTGGTAGTATTGAGATGCTGTAAACCACATTCTCTTTACTTGCCCCAGAAATAAGTACTTATCAGGTAAGATATATAGATACATAAAGAATTTACAGAAGGATATTTAGGTGAGAGATTGTGGCAGTAAGAATAAGGCTGGAGATTTTAAAGACTTTAAAAATTAGTGGCAAAAGGTATGTGATTCAAAATTCTATAACTCATTGACCTAGAAGCAAAAAGTCATTTTTCAACTTATTTTTTGTATTTTGATCAATAGATTTCATTTCTACTCTCTGTCCACTATCATCCCCTCTACTACCTCACATATATTGATTTAGTCCATAGTTTTCCTATTTAGATACAAACAGAAAATGATGCTCATATTGCTGTGCTTACAGTTGTGGCTAATGGAATGTTTTCAAGAAATTCCATTTTTCTGAATCTTCTTTTATATTGCGTCCCAAGTTCTGTTTCCATTTGCACTCTTCTTGTTTGACAAGGTGGAGTGTCTAGTTACAGAATCTTATCGGATGGTATCTGTTAAGCTCCAGAACTTAGATTATTATTATTATTCTTATTGTTACAGATACACTTGCAGGAATGTGGGAATGGGCCTGAGGGTTTCTGAAAGGAGCGCTGACATAAACAAACACTGTCAAATGAAACTACACAGGAACATTGTATCTGAATATTGACTATTTAATACCAAGCTTGACTAGTTTTCTTTTGCTCATCTTGAATTCCAGACCTTTCCATGGGTTCTCTTTCTTCTTGAATTTTCCTTGTAGAATGATGTCACCTCCACTGTGACATCCTAAGATCCTCCCCTGCATCATAAAGGGTTCTCCTGTCTCCTCATCCATCCAGCCTGCCCACTGCATTTGTCTTTGTCTCATTGGCCTGGACTCGGTGATACAGGATGGTCAGCCCTATCAAGCCCACATCAAGTGATTCTCCTTTGTTTCTGGTTTTCTATTTACCTTTGATTCTGGTGTCCAGAGGTGACAGGGGGAAGCTTTGTGTTGGTTCTCTTTTGTATTTTCTTGGAAGCATCTTTTTTCAGAATTAACCTCTATTCTGGTTTCGTAAGCAAATCGACACTTCCATGCATACTCTCTGTCTCATATCTATATCATTATTGAATCACAAGTATATATTTCATTAATATTCTGGCATAAAATCCTTTTTAGCTAAGTTTTTGGTGTTTCATTGGTCTTTAGAATCACATTAGCCAGCAACTGTTTATTGTGCTCATTTGAATGCTTTTTATTGATCAAAATTTGTTAATTTTTTAACACCAATTCATTTTTACTTCCATGTGTTTATCTCTGAGTTTGCCTGTGACCCAAGAAGTTGTACCCAGGACAAGAAAAAGCTTAGCTCTCTCCAGAATTCCACCACCTCTATGCTACACAGTTGCTGGGAGACCAAGTGTGGGAGGTGAATTGAAGAAAACCACTCATCTCCTCTGAGAAGAGTTACCCACTGAAGGGTGGTTATGACAGATATGGTCTTTGTGATTTAAGATGGTCATTTATTTTGAGTTGGAGCCAGTCTCAGAGGTTGTGTCTTGCAGATGTGCCAAAGCATGTGCTAGGACCACAGATCCATTCCAAGTGATGACATATGGGAGTTGAGGAGTCAAAGCAAAGACCTAGAAGACTTTCTGTTAAAGTGCCCTTGCTGACTTACCCTGATAGCTACCTGTTAGACACTCTGACAGCACCACATACCCTTCAACCCTGGCTCTCACATCACAGTGAATAATATGTACTTCTGGCAGAATTAGTTGTTTAGTATCTGTCTCATCTCAAAGCTTTCTCCAGAGGCAAATCTCCAGAAGGGCAGAACCCATGTCTCTTCTTCCCCATTTTATCCCGAGAGTCTAGAACAGTAATTAGAAAAATGTTAGGAGTTCATTGCATATACGTTGAATGACTGGATGGTTGAAAGCAGGAAAATGGTTCTTTTTTAGAGTATACGCTTTTGTTCTCCAGTTTCCTTTCTAATAGGAAGAATTTCCACCAAATGGTCTGTTTCTCTTGCTCCAGGCCTTATTTCTCCTTAGTGAAGCCAAGTAAGTTCATTGGTTAAGGACAGTCAGTGATAGGCACATGTGCCTAGATCTGGTAGAGATAATTTATCAAAAATCCTAAGCAAATGGAAGCTACTCTCCTCTCATTCTCTGGAGCAGTGCATGGTTGTGATCCTGATTAAGCACATCTTGCTCTGTAGTCTCAATATTGCTCACCAGTGTACGGGTCCAAGATCTCACTTGAGGCCAGAAGGCTTATTGTTATCATGTTTCTAAGCCATATCACCTGAAATAATTTTTTACAAAAATTAAGATAACATTTTAATTTTTATCTGTGTGGCTCCATTTTCTCCCTCTTTAAATTTGTTTTGAACATGGGCAAGAAACAAGGATCTTATATCTTGGGCTACCTAAAACTCCAGTAGTTCCCATAGGAACTTTCTACTCATAAGTAGAAAGACTCCAGGAAAAATCAATATAGACACATTCTAAGATTGAAAAGTTTTCACTCTAAAGAGGGAAAAATGAGATTCAAGACTGAAAATAGAATAAATCCTTGAAGACAAAAGATTTTTCCTGGAATCTGAGAGCTGATGAGCCTCCTGAAATTGAGTGCAAAATGTTCAGTGTACAGGAGTTTTCCTCAGATTCTCAGGAAATTCGTTGAACAGCTATTTTCAGGAATCCTACGCAGACCTTGAGTTTACCTTCTGACATATGGAAATTTGTCCACATCTTCCCATCTTCCTCCTTACTTGAAATGTTGTTGCTGTTCCCCTCATCATACCCTTCAACGCTCATCTTGAACCGAGCCCATCTCCCCAGGAAGCCTGCCCTCCCCTTCCGGGTCTGTAGCAATCTCCCCCTCCTCTGGCTTCTTGGTTCCTAACAAACAATCTTCATCTCCTATGCTCTTCAATTAAAGTGTAAGTTCCTGAGTGCAAGGCTTAGGATGTTAAATATTAGTTTTCTGTCACCCAAGCTATCTGGCATACAGCAGTCATTTCTGAATCCCAATCGTACTTACTTATTCAATCTGCTACTTGCCCTGATATGAATCCTGAAAGAGATTCATTAGATGTATGTTTCAGAGGAAGAGAAAAGCCCAGAGAGAGTAAGTTATTTTGCTCAAAGTAAATAAACTAGGAAATACCTGAGCCAAAATTCAAATTTGGGCCTCCTGACTAGGGGTCAGGGCTTCCTGAACAAGGGTTCAGTGCTTCTTCCATTCCACAGTCTAGCTTACCCGGGAAAGTATTAATCCAAACTTACTATATTAGAATTCTACTCCATATGATAATGTTTAGAAACACTCTTGAAAGGATGGGCCTGATTTTGAACTCCCTGCTTCACAGAGGGAGGAGAGGGATGAGAGCAAAAGAAATTGTGACTTTTCTGCAGAAAACACTGGGAGAATTTTGAGTTGAGTGTGACCCCTCTCTTATATTTTGCAAGAGATAAGAAAACATTAGACTTAAGTACGACCAGTGAAAAATTCCCTGAAGAAGGCTTGGAAGAAACATTTTTGAAGAACATGAAGGTATAATTTTTCTGCCCTAAGTTTATCTCTTCTTACTCTCAGTCTGTTTAATAAAATTTCATTAGACACAACAGTCTCAAATGTCTACTTTGGAAGAAATCAGGGAAAAGTGGTGATGCTGCATTTTGAGTCAGCGGGCCAGAGAGGAGAGAGTGGCTGGAGTGGAGGAGGGCAAGAATACACAAAAAGTCAGCAGGGAGGGGATTCAGAAGGGCAAGGAAACCAGATTAAGAGGCGACCTGAGAATGTCAGCCCTGGGAATTCACCCAAGACTTTGGGAGAGCCCTGAACTTCCGCAAGATAAGGGCTAGAAGGTAAAGCCAATTTTATTTAGATCTTCAAAGTCGGAGTGACTCCATTGGACATTTGAGTACCGATAGATTGATAGTAACTCTCCCTACATTTTCAGAATGAACATCAGTAGCTGGATGATAAAGGGAGAATGATGTTTAATGAGAAAAAATAAGAATCTTTCAGTTTCCCAAAGTCCTTCTACATTTGGGGGGAGGGAATGTGTTAGATAGCTGGAACCTTCCCTGGTGATGACAGTTGAGTCATCTGCTGAAGAGCAAACTTGATGGCATTTAAAATGCATGGGTTTTGTCTCCAGAGCAGGCATATGGAAGCTCTTCATGCCTTTTGGCAAACTCCAGGCTTCAGTCTCCTGTGAAGAAATATTCCTGGGTACAAAAAATAGGTGACAATGCACTCTTTGTAATCTCTGAAACAAAATCCTATTATCTTCTCATCTGGCTGTTCATTTGAATAACAGCAATGGAAAGGGGGCAGGAAGTAAGGAGGTGAAAGCCAAACACACTTTCCACCCCTTGTCAGCCAGCGGGACTTGTGGCGTGACTGCAGATTGTTCTTTGTCTTTCTCAGTCAACCAGGATCATAGAATTTAGGTCCTACAGCTGCTGACAAGGGCCCCAGGAAGCCAAGGGCCAGAGCTCCATTCATTGTAATGGGAGAGTTTCTTGCTGGTCCAGGTAATTTGCACAGCAAAGCGACTAGCACATCTGAGCGACACTGAAGTAGAGAGCAAATCACGGAGTTAAGTTTAAGTCAAGGAGGAAAGCATGGCTCTCCCCCCAAGGACTGATGTCTTCAGGTCCATGAGTTCTCATGTGTTTTCACAGCACAAAGGTGCCTTCCTCCCACTACAACCGGCTACCAGAGCTCACCGGACGCCAGTCACTGTGTGTACGGGCTCTTACACTCCATCCCATTTAATCCTCACTAAAACCCCATGGGACGGGCACTGTCATCACTCCAATACACATGTGAGAAAACTGAGACAGACGTTTTAGTGACTCATTTCCCATCTGAGTGGATTGTTCAGGAAAACAAAAGGAAATTAGCATAAAACTGGAGAGGACAAATTCAATGACGGCTAAGAGCAGGGCTTTCTTTGGATTCCCAAGTGACTCAGTGGTAGAGAATCTGTCTGCCAATGTGGGAGACACAGGAGACAAGGGTTTGATCCTTGGGTTGGGAATATCCCCTGGAGGAGGGATGGCAATCCACTTCAGTATTCTTGCCTGGAAAATCCCGTGCAGAGAGGAGCCTGGTGAGCTACAGTCCACGAGGTTGCCAAGAGCTGGACATGACTTAGCGACTGAGCGTTAATACACAAGGGCTTTCTCAAATCTGAGCTGCAAGCCAGACTGCGACTTCCCGGCTGTGTGAGCATGGGCAAGTTGTTCAACTTCTCTGGCTCAGCTTTTCCAGCTGCACAATGAGGGTGGTATTAATACCAATTCCAGTCCTCCTACATTGAAAGCAATCAAGAAAAGTTATCTAATCTTTTCGCTATTAAATAATGGTTATGTTTTTTCTGCTCACAAAACAAAAAGGCTTGTCATACGACTTCCAGCAGGGTAAATAGTCTTTCGGATAATGATTCCTTTGAAAGATTCTCTGAATATTTGAGCAGGTAGTTGCTCTGGAGGAACATTCTTTTTCCAGGTTTAGGAGGTGGTGGTCAATGACAAGTTTCACCATTTTAATCTCTGCTTTTTGACCAGGGTGTTACTCTAAACCCAGCTAAGACTTCTGGAGCTTACAAAAAGAAAATTAATAACTACTGTATCAGTTATCTATGGCTGAGTAACCAAATACCTACAGCTTAGGATTAAAATAAAAATTATTTATTTTTGGTCAGAATTTTGTGGGTCTTCTGCTGGTCTGTCCCCGGCTTACCCCTATGATTCCAGAGGATGAACGGAATGGCTGGATAGTCCGTGATAACCTGGTACCACATTTGGGAGTTGGTACTGGCTGTCAGGCACCTCAGCCCCCCTCCATGTGGACTTTCTAGAGCAGCTTCCTTACAGCATGGCCACCTCAGAGTTCCAAGATGACAAGCCCCAGGTCACAAGGACCTATCGGAGTCGTGTTTGCTCGTAGCCCGTTGGCTAAAGCAAGTCACAAGCATGGCTGACCTCAGTATCATGTGGGAGGGGACTTAGACCCCACTGACCCCTCTCATACTTGATAGGAGGAAGTGGCAAAGAATTTACAGTTATTTTTAATCCATGACAATGACAAATATAAAACATAAAAAGTAAAGGGAAAGCACCTGGAAGACATCATAAAAAGAATCCAACTTACAAAGCTTGGATTTCTGGTATTTCTTGCTCCAAGAGCTTTCAAGGCTTGCCCCAGTTCACATCCAGGAAATCATCACCCACTAAGCCCCTGGGCAGTTAACTTGGTAGGTACCTTGCCTGTCTCTTTCTTTTGTGTCTCCTGGAAAGTTGCCAAACCACCATTTACATCTTACATCCTCTCCTTTGGGAACTACTGGACTTCTTTTCTATTCCCTAGATTTTGTTCATGGGCCAATTTTACTTCAGTAGATCCTCCATCCTCTGTCTTCAAGTCCTCACCAGCCCAGTAATCCAAATCTGCTTTCTGAACTGAGGGACATAATGTGGTAGGTTGGTCTATTATCACTGTGATAATTTTTGCTAATTAAATTGCTATATAATTATTACTTTTTGTTCTGTTAACATGTTGGGGACTACCTTTTAGTTTTATTTTAATTAACAAAGAAATATAAGTATTCCTTATAGAAATAGCTTATTATTACACTTTCTATTACCTAACATGCCTTTTTAATTAAAATTATAAACTAGGCATCTTTCCAATCTTTCTCTCTGTATATGTGCTTATATAAATATTAATACAGTTAACTATATAGAACAAATCTTTCATGTTTTTATGGTCTGACTAATATTTCATTTTGTGGTGGTGCTAAAATATATTTCACCAGTCCCTTGATGAACATTTAGACTACTGCCATTTTTAAAATTAGAATAAACCAGTTGCAATAAATACCTTTTTACACATAAGGTAATATATTTACTATGATTATTTCCTAGAAAAGCAAGTGTTGAGCCAAGGAATACGTATACAATTTATGAAATTGATTTTATCAGATTGCTCATCAAATAATTTTATGGATTCATAGTCCTAAGAATTGTGTATAAGAATAAGAATCTCCTTTCCAGCTTTCATGTGACTTTCTTTAAAAACCCTAATTATTTTTTGCTTGGTTTTTCCAAGACAAGAAGCAAAGACCTAAAAGTTAAGTATCGCTGCCAACACAGGGAATAAACAAAACCCCAAATTAAACAATTGAATTTCCTTGCAGCCTGAGAGTAACCCTACTGAGACTATTCCAGTTCAGGACTCCCTGGAGGTGGGGGAGAGAAGTCAGAAAAACATAAAAGGAAAAGCCCAGGCAAGGTGCCTACCAATTGTTCCTGCCTGTACTGGTGGAACCAAAGCCTGTTCGCTGCAGATCCGACCTCAGAGAGGGGCCTCCAAGGCCTCCAAGGCTGACACTTTTGAATCTCACACTGAGTTTGTGTTATGATCATATCTTTTTTCTTCATGCTGCTGCTGCTGCTGCTAAGTGGCTTCATGCACAAGTGTTATGGCTTTTCATTTATATTATTCATCCATGTCAGAGGAGGAGATGCCCATAGAAATTAACCTTCTAATTCAAATTTCTCCTTTGGAAAAACTGCAGCCAGGGAGAGAATGAGAGTTGCCTAAGCTCATATACGTCTTACTGGTATCAGGCTCTGGACTAAAGCAAGCCTTCTGACCTGTGATGAGAGGTAGCTCCTTTGCTTCCTTCTTAAAACTTTGCATGCCATGCTAAGTCTTTCAGTCTTGTCCTACTCTGTGTGACCCTGTGGACTGTAACCCGCCAGGCTCCTCTGCCCATGGGATTTTTCCAGGCAAGAATACTGGAGTAAGTAAGCCATTTTCTTCTCAAGGGGATCATCCCTACCTAGTGATCCAACCTGCCTCTCAAGTCTCCTGCATTGGCAGGAGGGTTCTTTACCAATAGCGCCACCTTAGTGGATCCATGCAGAGTACATCATGAGAAACGCTGGACTGGAAGAAGCACAAGCTGGAATCAAGATTGCTGGGAGAAACATCAATAACCTCAGATATGCAGATGACATCACCCTTATGGCAGAAAATGAAGAGGAACTAAAAAGCCTCTTGATGAAAGTGAAAGAGGAAAGTGAAAAAGTTGGCTTAAAGCTCAATATTAAGAAAGTTAGGATCATGGCATCTGGTCCCATAACTTCATGTGAAATAGATGGGGAAACAGTGGAAACAGTGTCAGACTTTATTTTCTTGGGCTCCAAAATCACTGTAGATGGTGATTGCAGCCATGAAATTAAAAGACGCTTACTCCTTGGAAGGAAAGTTATTACCAACCTAGATAGCATATTAAAAAGCAGACATTACTTTGCCAACAAAGGTCCATCTAGTCAAGACTATGGTTTTTCCAGTGGTCATGTATGGATGTGAGAGTTGGACTGTGAAGAAGGCTGAGCACTGAAAAATTGATGCTTTTGAACTGTGGTGTTGGAGAAGATTCTTGAGAGTCCCTTGGACTGCAAGGAGATCCAACCAATCCATCCTAAAGGAGACCAGTCCTGGGTGTTCATTGGAAGGACTGATGCTGAAGCTGAAACTCCAGTACTTTGGCCACCTCATGTGAAGAGTTGACTCATTGGAAAAGACCCTGATGCTGGGAGGGATTGGGGGCAGGAGGAGAAGGGCACAACAGAGGATGAGATGGCTGGATGGCATCACCGACTCGATGGGCATGAGTTTGAGTAAACTGGGAATTGGTGATGAACAGGGATACCTGGCATCCTGCGATTCATAGGGTTGCAAAGAGTCAGACATGGCTGAGCGACTGAACTGAACTGAGTGGATCCATTTTTGAGCCAATTTCTAAGTATTCATTAGCCATCAGGTACAGAGCTCAGCACGTTGCAGTTATGCCAAATTCTCATAACAATTGTATCAGAACCAGTATCTTTATCTTACAGGTAAGGAAATAGCTTTGGGGAGGTTTTTAAAGTTGCTTAATGTGATGTATTAGTTTTCTGTCACTTACATAACAAATTGCTATTAACTTGATGACTTAACACAAATATTTCTTCCTACAGTTTAGTAGCTTCTAAGTCTGAGACAGGTCTCGTGGGATAAAATCAGGATGCTGACAGCACTGTGTTGCTTTTTGGATGCTCTGTGTGAGAATCTGTTTGTTTGTTTGTTTTGCCATTTCTATCTTCTAGAGGCAGGAAGCTAAGCTGGTAAAGAATCTGCCTGCAATGCAGGAGACCCTGGTTTGATTCCTGGGTCCGGAAATTCCCCCAGAGAAGAGAGAGGCTACCCACTCCAGTATTCCTGGGCTTCCATGGTTGCTCAGACAGTAAAGAATCCACCTGTAATGCAGGACATCTGGGTTTGATCCCTGTGTTGGGTGGATCCCCTGGAAGGGGTCATGGCAACACACTCTAGTATTCTTGCCTGAAGAATCCCCATGGACAGAGGAGCCTGGTGGGCTACCGTCCATGGGGGTCGCAGAGAGTTGGATACGATTGAGTGACTAAGCACACAGCACAGAGGCCATCCACACTCTTTGGCTCATGAGACTCTTCTTCAATTTTGAAAGCCAGCAACAGTGGGCTGAATCTTATAATGAGTCTCCGTGAGTCACCCTCCACCTATCATCTTACCTTTCTCTAGCTACATCCAGGTAAGGTGTTTTAAGGACTTACATGATTAGGTTAACCCACCTTCATCATCTAGGGTAACCTTCCCATCCTCAAGGTTTGCAATGCAGTTGGAAATTCTCTTTGCCATGTAAGGTAACATATTCACAGATTAGGGAATGGTTTTATTTGGGAGGGGGGTGGTCATCATTCTTTCTGCCATAGTATACTCTTTTATCCGCAAAGATACACATCGGTCCCACATGCTGAATGCATTTTTCCCCTATCTCAATGTCCCCTGAAATCTCAACCCATTACATGAGAGAAGCTAGTACATGACAGGGCTAGATCTCTGGTTCCAATGCCCTCTTAATTGCTGACCAGGTGCATATAGCCATTTTGCTTTAACATGGAGAGTGTGATTTCCTTACTGATTTGCATGAGCTCTTAAAATTTTAGAGGGTTAAACTGTAAGCTCTGTGAAAGGCAGGAAAAATGTATTTTTTGTTAATCATTCTATCCCAGTGCCTCGCACACAGAAAGCACACAAGTATTTACAAAGCAAATAAATATTGAAGAAAACAAGTAAGTCAACCAAGGACAAGCAGTGGATGAAGACTTACAAAGTCATTACAAAATTATACTTTCCCTGTTCCCCCAAACTTTGTATTCTTCTTGATGTTTTTCAGAGCCCTGAGACAGGTTATAAATTTCACCAGAGTCCAGGTTGCCCTTCCAGGTAAATTTATCAAACTGCTTGAGTTTCATCTGGGTTTTAATTACCAGTAAATATCTTTTCACTTCCACAGTGGCTCTCCTGCCAATGCAGGAGATGGGGGTTTGGTTCCTGGGTTGGGAAGACCTCCTGGAGAGGTAAATAACAATCCACTTTAGTATTCTTGCCTGGAAAATCCTGTGGACAGAGGAACCTGGCAGGCCACAGTCCATGGGGTCACAAAAGAGTTGGACATGACTTGGCCACTAAACAACAACAAATGTATTTTCAGGCACTGGGATTCCTGCCAAGATTGACTCCCAGCCCATAGATTTTGTTTTAGATTTAAATATAACCATTATACTTCAGTTCAGTTCAGTTCACTTCAGTTGCTCAGTCATGTCCGACTCCTTGCGACCTCACGGACTGCAGCATGCCAGGCTTCCCTGTCCATCACCAACTCCTGGAGTTTACTCAAACTCATGTCCATTGAGTCAGTGATGCCATCCAACCATCTCATCCTCTGTCATCTCCTTCTCCCACCTTCAATCTTTCCCAGCATCAGGGTCTTTTCCAATGAGTCATTTCTTTGCATTAGGTGGCCAAAGTATTTGAGTTTCAGCTTCAGCATCAGTCCTTCCAATGAATAGTCAGGACTGATTACCTTTAGGATGGACTGGTTGGATCTCCTTGCAGTCCAAGGGACTCTCAAGAGTCTTCAACACCACAGTTCAAAAGCATCAATTCTTCGGTGCTCAGCTTTCTTTATAGTCCAACTCTCACATCCAAACATGAATACTGGAAAAACCATAGCTTTGACTAGACAGACCTTTGTTGATAAAGTAATGTTTCTGCTTTTTAATATGCTGTCTCAGTTGGTCATAGCTTTTCTTCCAAGGATACTGCACTGAGAGATTACCAAATATTTGCTATTCTTGGTACACTCAAGTGCATTCTGAGTACAAGTATCTTAATTATTTTTATAGATAGAATGGTCTCCTGCAATTTTTTCTTCCCCTAACGTCCCCTTGGTGATGACTCTTCCAATAGAACATGAGGGAAAACAGCATCATTTTCGCAACACAAGTATTTAAAAAATAGTTTGGCTTGGACTGGCAGTAGCCAGGTCTAAGAGCGGAAATAGGGACTAACTATAAATGGGATATTATTTTAGGGATGTTATTGTAGTGATGGGAGCATTATAGCACTGCATTTTGATCTTGGTTACACAATGAGCAATTTCTCTAAAAATTATTGAATTGCACTCTTAAAATAAATGAAGGCTACAGGATATTAATTATATCAATAAATCTGTTAAAAATAATTAGCCGAGTTTCCACTTAGAAACTGGCTACATGTTTTGTGTTAAATGTAATTTTTGTTTTTTTTTTACACAGGCACTCTCTAAGTATTTTCTTTGTAACAAGACTTAAACTTCTTCTACTGTTTCTTGGCCGGTTAATAAGCAGAACAGAGCATGGTCACACTTTGTTGCTCCGCAAGTAAACACATCACACTTGCTTGCTTTATTCTTCCCAAATGATTGAAGAACAAATAGATACTCAATCTTTACAAAATCCTGATATTTGGTTAAATTTATCTTACATTTATAAGAATTTTTTGATTCAGAACCATGCACTGTTTATGTCCTACAATTCATTTAGAAGTAGTCAGTTTAACTCCTAGGCCATCAGTGTACTATGAGTCTGTTTCCTGTGACAAAGCTGAATATGATGGTGTAAACACAGTTGCTTTTGTTCAGTCATGTCTGACTCCCATGGACTGCAGCATGCCAGGCTTCCCTGTCCTTCACTGTCTCTCGGAGTTTGCTCAAACTCATGTCCATTGAGTCGATGGTGCCATTCAACCTCATCATCTGTCATCCTCTTCTCCTCCAGTCCTCAGTCTTTCCCAGCATCGGGGTCTTTTCCAATGAGTCAGCTCTCTGAATTAGGTGGCCAAAGTATTGGCACTTCAGCTTAAGCATCTGTCCTTCCAATAGGTAAGTAAACAAAAGGAGAAATCTAAATACTTATCAACTTCTTAGCATTTGTGGACTTAAAAGATCAGTCACACAAATGTATTTCTGGACAAATGTACCTATCATTAAATATAGAAACATGTATACTGTTGCAAATATAATGATCCTTTGAAGGATTACTGGGTTTAAAGCAACAAAGCTTCATTTTGAAATTGTATAAATAACTCATATGCTTGATTGAGGATTTCTTGTTTCTTAGACAAAGACTTGGACTGTCTTCTCATTAGTGTATGATACAATTTTAGCGTCTCCAGGCTTGGTTCCTGTGTGAACCAAGGAGGGGCGCTCTGACCTGTGACCTCAGGCCTTGTTCCCTAGTTCAGGGTTGCTTCCCCATGAAGATCTTTGACATACCTGGTGGAAGTTGTAAAAGTTTAGATTCCAAACCTACTGAGTCAGGATCTCCAAGGTGAGGTTCCAGGAATCTACATTTTTTAACAAGAGCTGCATGTAATTATAATGCATGTTAATGTCTGAAATATTTCATCTGAGATCTTGCCCATACTTGGAAGATTCAGCGTGGACTCCTCAGATTCAATAACAATCCAAGAAAAACTGTTTCAAAACAGTATTTTTAAGCTTTAATATGTATATGGAGCACCCGGGGATCTTGTTAAGATGCCAACTGTGAATTTGTAGGTCTGGAGATGAGCCTGCTGCTTCTGCATTCTAATAAGCCCAGTGATGCTTGTGGAGTACTGCTCTGAGGACCAGACTTTGACCAACAGGACTTCAGAGCATATCTGTGCCACATTAGAGGATCGGAACACCTCCCAGAGGGCAGAGCACAGTGGCAACAACAAAGGCGATCCTGTGCAGATGCTCTTCTAGTTGGAGTGGAGAGCGAGTGTACTTCTGGGGGCCTGGGCTAAGTGTAGGGGTCTAATGAGAGATCCTCTCTTGGTCTATGCAGAGCGGAGTCAAGGAAGGATGGAAATCATTGTGGAGAAGGCAATCGAGGGAGAGGCTGGGAACAGAGCCTTTGCAAGTTCATGCTTTCGTACATGCTCAGTTGCCTGGTCATGTCCAACTCTTTGTGACCCCAAAGACTATAGTGTGCCAGACTCCTCTGTCTATGGGATTTTGCAGCAAGAATACTGGAGCAGGTTGCCATTTCCTACTCCAGGGTATCTTTCCAACCCAGGGATCCAGCTCTTATCTCCATTTGCAAATTCACCTGATCATAAATATAAGGTGCAGAGAAATAAGCACAGAAACAGTGGAAATAGGGACTGAAGATGGAGAACAAAGTCAACTTGCCTGGAAAGAAGGATGGGAGACAGAATCTCAGGGGTCCCCTGAGCTGCAAGGAATGTTTACAGAGTGTCTGCAACTTCACTGTGGCGGGGGTGGTGGGGAGGAAGCCACTCTGGCTTCAACATCTTCAGTTCAATCCTGGATGTGTAATATATATATCTTTATGGGATCATAAATTAATATTTAATGATCTATCCTAATTATATGAAGCAGTAGTTCCCAAACTAGAATATTGCTTAAGAATCACCCAGACAAAACTTGTTAGGATGAGGTTGCTGGGCTCCCTGGTCTGAGGTTCTGACTCCGGTAGGTCTGGGGTAGATTCCAGGAATCTGGATTTGTAAATGTTTGCAGTGTAGTCGGCCCATGGAGAAAAAGGGACCTGCAACAACAAAATCATCAACATGATCCTTTGGTCCTTCATTGGTTAAAATTCAGAGAATCATTTGTTCTGCAGAAAACTGAAATGTAATGTTGTCTATCTGGAATAATACAGAGATAAATGAAATGATATTAAATCAATAGCATTGACTGTAGTAATATCATTCTTGGGCAGTGCTGTCTGGGTCAGTTCTTTCTTTCTTATTTTTACTTTTGGCTGTGCTGGATCTTTGTTGCTATGTGTAGACTTTCTCTATTTGCCGAGAGTAGGGGCTACTGTTCCCTCATTGCGGTGTGCAGGCTTCTCATTGTGGTGGGTTCTCTGGTGGCAGAGCATGGGCTTTCAGTTGGAAAGCTCAGTAGTTGTGGCACAAGGGCTCTGTTGCCCTCTGGCATGTGGTACCTTTCCAGACCAGAGATCGAATCGGTACCCCCTGCATTGGTAGATGGCTTCTTAACCACTGGACCTCCAGAGAAGTCTCTTTTGGTCAGTTCATTCTCTAATAAGTATTTCCCCTATGCAATAATAAGTATTCCCCCATGCAATAATAACTACTATTTGTGTGAGTGCGGTGTGTGTGTATGTGTGATTGTATAATTTTACAGATAGCAATTTCTTTTACATAATGTCTCATTTACTCTTCAGAACAATCTAATAGAATAGGTATTATTATTTGGTGTCATTTTAAAAATGAAGAATCAGACTCAGAGAGACTAAGGAATTTGAACAAGATCACATAAAAGATGTGATCTGACCCTAGACCTTACACTCTGACTACAGACCTTACACTCTGACCACCTTATCATGATGTTGGCTGGGAGGGTTATGGTTAGGGTTAGGTTAGCCACTTCCTTTCTTCCTCTGATAGCATATGTTAATGTGAGCTTTGTCCTCAAGGCAGTTTTCCTGTGCAACAGAGAAATCCTGGGATCAGATATTAATATTTAGTTTTTTATAGTTGCAAGTTAAAAACCTAGTTCTACCTTTACCTTTAAATTTTATTTAGAGATATTATTATACTATTTATATACTTAGCATATTTAACAATCACTTTGTGTTGTAACAACTGAAGTTCCCTTTATATTTCAAGCTGTATTTATGGATTTCATATATCTAGTTTCATTTAGAAGTACATCAGTTGTCTGACTTACAATAAAATCTTCCCAAGTACTCAAATAACTTTCAAATCTAATAAATTAAGCTTATGATTATATTGAATTTGAATTCTTTTAAATATGTGAATATAAACTTGGAAATTTTTCAGTTTTAAAGGTCTAAATTAATTATGCAATTGTGCATTTTAAATTGAAATTTCATGCTTCATCTGCAAGAAAATAGACCAAATTTTTTAAAAAGTTATAAAATTCTTCCTAAATATAAAAATGTTAAAAATGTCATTTTTAAATATATTTGCATACTTAATTCTAAGTCATCTTCGTTAAAATATGCTTATCCACTAATGAAACAATTATATCATCTTAAGTGAATTGGATTCAGTATTCTTGCCTTGAGAACCCCATGAACAGTATGAAAAGGCAAAATGATAGGATAGTGAAAGGGGAACTCCCCAGGTCGGTAGGTGCCCAATATGATACTAGAGATCAGTGGAAAAATTACTCCAGAAAGAATGAAGGGATGGAGCCAAAGCAAAAACAATACCAAGTTGTGGATGTGATTGGTGATAGAAGCAATGGTCTGATGATGTAAAGAGCAATATTGCATAGGAACCTGGAATGTTAGGTCCACGAATCAAGGCAAATTGGAAGTGGTTAAACAGGAGATGGCAAGAGTGAATGTCGACATTCTAAGAATCAGCGAACTAAAATGGACAGGAATGGGTGAATTTAACTGAGATGACCATTATATCTACTACTGTGGGCAGGAATCGCTTAGAAGAAATGGAGTAGCCATCATGGTCAACAAAAGAGTCCAAAATGCAGTACTTGGATGCAATCTCAAAAATGACAGAATGGAGGGAGGTGGAAGGGGGGATCGGGATAGGGAATACATGTATATCCATGGCTGATTCATGTCAATGTATGACAAAAACCACTACAATATTGTGAAGTAATTAGCCTCCAACTAATAAAAAAAAATAAATAAAATAAAATAAAAAAAAGAAAAAAAATGACAGAACGATCTCTATTCACTTCCAAGGCAAACCATTCAATATCACAGTAATCCAAGCCTATGTCCCAACCAGTAATGCTGAAGAAGATGAAGCTGAACAGTTCTATGAAGACCTACAAGACCTTTTAGAACTAACACCCCCAAAAGATGTCCTTTTCATTACAGGGGACTGGAATGCAAAAGTGGGAAGTCAAGAAACACCTGGAGTAACAGGCAAATTTGGCCTTGGAGTACAGAGTAAAGCAGGGCAAAGGCTAATAGAGTTTTGCCAAGAGAACGCACTGGTCATAGCAAACACCCTCTTCCAACAACACAAGAGAAGATTCTACACATGGACATCACCATATGGTCAACACTGAAATCAGATTGATTATATTCTTTGAAGCCAAAGATGGAGAAGCTCTATACAGTCAGCAAAAACAAGACTGGGAGTTGACTGTGGCTCAGATCATGATCTCCTTATTGCCAAATTCAGACTTAAATTGAAGAAAGTAGGGAAAACCACTAGACCATTCAGCTATGACCTAAATCAAGTCCCTTATGGCTATAGAGTGGAAGTGATAAATAGATTTAAGGGACTAGATATGATAGACAGAGAGCCTGATGAACTATGGATGGAGGTTCGTGACATTTTACAGGAGACAGGGATTAAGACCATCCCCATGGAAAAGAAATGCAAAAAGGCAAAATGGTTGTCTGAGGAGGACTTACAAAGAGCTGTGAAAAGAAGAGAAGTGAAAAGCAAAGGAGAAAAGGAAAGATATTCCCATTTGAAGGCAGAGTTCCAAAGAAGAGCAAGTAGAGATAAGAAAGCCTTCCTCAGCGATCAATACAAAGAAATAGAGGAAAACAACAGAATGGGAAAGACTAGAGATCTCTTCAAGAAAATTAGAGATACCAAGGGAACATTTCATGCAAAGATGGGATCAATAATGGACAGAAATGGTATGGACCTAATAGAAGCAGAAGATATTAAGAAGAGGTGGCAAGAATACACAGAAGAACTGTACAAAAAAGATCTTTACAACCCAGATAATCATGATGGTGTGATCACTCACCTAGAGCTAATCATCCTGGAATGTGAAGTCAGGTGGGCCTTAGAAAGCATCACTATGAACAAAGCTAGTGGAGGTGATGAAATTCCAGTTGAGCTATTTCAAATCCTGAAACATGATACTGTGAAAGAGCTGCACTCAATACGCCAGCAAACTTGGAAAACTCATCAGTGGCCACAGGACTGGAAAAGGTCAGTTTTCATTCCAGTCCCAAAGAAAGGCAATGCCAAAGAATGCTCAAACTATCACATAACTGCACTCATCTCACAAGCTAGTAAAGTAATGCTCAAAATTCTCCAAGCCAGGCTTTAGCAATACATGAACCATGAACTTCCAGATGTTCAAGCTGATTTTAGAAAAGGCAGAGGAACCAGAGATCAAATTGCAAACATCCTCTGGATCATCAAAAGAGCAAGAGAGTTCCAGAAAAACATCTATTTCTGCTTTATGGACTATGCCAAAGCCTTTGACTGTGTGGATCACAACAAACTCTGGAAAATTCTGAAAGAGATGGGAATACCAGACCACCTAACCTGCCTCTTGAGAAACCTGTATGCAGGTCAGGAAGCAAGAGTTAGAACTGGACATGGAACAACAGACTGGTTCCAAATAGGAAAAGGAGTACGTCAAGGCTGTATATTGTCACCCTGCTTATTTAACTTATATGCAGAGTACATCATGAGAAACACTGGGTCGGATGAAGCACAAGCTGGAATCAAGATTACCGGGAGAAATATCAATAACCTCAGATATGCAGATGACACCACCCTTATGGCAGAAAGTGAAGAGAACTGAAAAGCCTCTTGATGAAAGTGAAAGAGGAGAGTGAAAAAGTTGGCTTAAAGCTCAATATTCAGAAAACTAAGATCATGGCGTCTGGCCCATCACTTCATGGCAAATAGGGAAACAGTGGAAACAGTGTCAGACTTTATTTTTTTGGGTTCCAAAATCACTGCAGATGGTGACTGCAGCCTTGAAATTAAAAGACGCTTACTCCTTGGAAGGAAAGTTATGACCAACCTAGATAGCATATTAAAAAGCAGAGACATTACTTTGATAACAAAGGTCCGTCTGGTCAAGGCTACGGTTTTCCCAGTGGTCATGTATGGATGTGAGAGTTGGACTGTGAAGAAACCTGAGCACTGAAAAATTGATGTTTTTGAACTGTGGTATTGGAGAAGACTCTTGAGAGTCCCTTGGACTGCAAGGAGATCCAACCAGTCCATCCTAAGGGAGATCAGTCCTGGGTGTTCATTGGAAGAATTGATGCTGAAGCTGAAACTCCAGTACTTTGGCCACCTCATGGAAGAGTTGACTCATTGGAAAAGACCCTGATTCTGGGAGGGATTGGGGGCAGGAGGAGAAGGGGACGACAGAGGATGAGATGGCTGGATGGCATCGCCGACTCAACGGACATGAGTTTGAGTAAACTCCGGGAGTTGGTGATGGACAGGGAGGCCTGGCATGCTGCAATTCATGGGGTCACAAAGAATTGGATACAACTGAGCGACTGAACTGAACTGAACTGAAGTGAATTGGGAGATGCCTTTCCCACTAATAGCATTGAACAACAAGAGATTTTGGCCCTCAAATTGCTCAGTTTTTTTATTAGCAGCAATATCTAGTTCTGGGTTCTATTTCTATCTGTAACAAAGCCTCCAAAATTTAGAGTTCATTTTTATATTTTTATAAAGTATTCTTGATTTTATTCTTCTGGCCACTCAGGTAAATCTTCATCTTCACTCAGGTGAGGCTTTTGCATTTTTGACACAGTGTTTGAATATTTTCTAGTCTAATTACAAAGATCTTCATTGTTGTTTTACAGTCACTAAGACATGTCCAACTCTTTTCAGTCCTATGGACTGCAGCATGCCAGGTCCCCTGTCTTCCACTATTTCCCAGAGTTTACTCAAATTCATAGTCATTGAGTCTATGATGCTATCTAGCCGTCTCATTCTCTGCCACCCCCTTCTCCTTTTGCCTTCAACCTTTCTCAGCATCAGAGTCTTTTCCAATGAATTTGCTCTTTGCATCAAGTATCAAAGTTTCAGTTTCAGCATCAGTCCTCTCAATGACTATTCAGGATTGGTTCCTTAAGGATTGACTGGTTTGATCTCCTTGCAGTCCAAGATACTCTCTATAGTCTTATCCAGCACCAAAATTCAAAAGCACCAATTTTTTGGTGCTTAGTCTTCGTTATGGTCCAACTCATATTCATAAATGACTCAAGCATAACTCAATTTAATTACTTTTCTTTTTTCTTCTTAATTTTCAAGGACAATTTTTTTTTAGATATTAAAATTATTTCTGATTGAGTCTTAGTTGTCTTTTTTTAAAAAAAATTTTGTCTAACAGGCAACCCCAAATTTCAAGATCAGTGTCCAGGGTGTTGGGCATCAATCAATAAAGTGACAGAAATCAGATAGATAGAGATGTGAAGATAGCCTTTATTGCTGGGAAGCTGTATTGAAGGATGAAGCCTGCAGCTACAACCATACTTCTTCCCAGCTGCCTTCCCCACCTGCTTGCTAGTCAAGACCTTGGGATGCCCCACCAGACGGAAAGCCTGAAAAGTAGAAGCTTGCTCAACTAGTTATGGGATAAATTAGGGTTTCAAAGCCTCAAGAGAAAGACAGAGAACAAGCCCACAATGGGTATTGTTTTAAATACTAACTTCACACTGGCTCAAAAGAGATATATGTTCCTCCGGAAGGTGAATTTTACTTTAGATAAGAGTTCCATTTATAGAAGTAAAAGGACAGGGTACTAGGGGTCTTTTTGAGAGTTCTGAGCAGTAAATAGGAAAAATAGTAATTACACTGCTTTAAAAATTAGAAAGTTCTACTCAAGAATAAGTTACATTAACTATTGTATCTAAAAAGCACTGAACATTGGAATTGTGTCAGGGAATTATTTAGGTTGAATTCTTTACTGGAAAGAGATATTTACTATTCTCTGTGTGACAATTCCAATATATCGCATAAACAAAATAGGACAGGAGAAATAACATGTTGAATGGATGATGAAACCTATTTAATGGAAAAGCAGTAAACATGAAGTATTCGGAGGATCCACAATGTTTTCTGCTCCAGTAGTGTGGCTAATTGAGAGAAGCCTGAAAATTTTTATTTGGCTATGATTTGTATTCTCCAGCATTGTCATAGTTCAGTGCAAAGCCTCGCTCATGCTTTTTGCCTGACTTACTGTTAACTGTATGGGGTCAGTGGAATTTCAGAGAATTAAGTGAGGGTGGTTTTCTTTAAGATTCCAGAACTCAAGTCCTTTGCAAAATGTCTGCATTGTAACTCTGTGACAAGTCTACAGCCAACCTTTGCCTTGGCCTTCCCTCCTTGGAGGGAGAGATGGAGAACTCTTCCCACTCTACCTGGTCACATAGAGGACTGTAGCCCTAGCCTGAGGAGCAGAAGATTGGATAGGACAAAAATACCATCTGTTATCTCTGATTCAGGCCACAGCCTGTTTTTCCTGGACAATCACAATATCCCCTAACTGGTCTTTGTGCTTTCACTCATGCTCCTTACTGTCTGTTTCCCAGATTGTTATTCTATTAAATAGATATAATTGCTTTATTTATTAAATAGAACCCAGAATAATTATTTCAGGATATGAATAACAGTGGCTTCTCTGGTGACTCAGCTGGTAAAGAATCCACCTGCAAAGCAGGAGACCTGGGTTCAGTCCCTGGATTAGGAAGATCCCCTGGAGAAGGGAACAGCTACCCACTCCAGTATTCTGGCCTGGAGAATTCCGTGGTCTGTATAGTTCATGGGGTCACAAAGAATCAGACATGACTGAGTGATTTTACTTCACTTCACTTCATGAGTAAGAGTATGTCACTTACCTGGTGAAAACCCTTCAAAACTTTCTTTACTCAAATTTCAAAAATCCCTGTTTAACATGGGTTACAAACTATGTGATCTTGTCCTTGGCTAGCTCTCCACTGTCATCTACCATTATTCTCTTTGCTTACTTTTTCCAGCCAAATCCACCTCATTTACTGCTTCCAGAAAATGGTGAGCATATTCTCCCTTTTCTGGCTATTCTCTCTTGCCCTAGTTAGCTTATGGTTTAATTCATCATGATTCAAATATCCCTTCACCAAAAAGACCCATTGTTAGGTGATAAATTTTGTCTCCCCCAATTCATATGCTGAAGCCTTAGCCCCTAGTACCTCTGAATGTGACTGTATTTGGAGATAGGGCCTTTGAAGAAGTAATTAAGTTCAAATGAAGGCATTAAGGTAGATCCTAACCCATACGACTAGTGTCCTTATAAGGAGAGGAGATTAGAGTGAAGACACACAGAGAAAAGCCCATGTGAGGACATAACGAGAAGGTGGGCATCTATACATCAAGGAGAGAGGACATAGAAGAAACCAGCCCTGCAACATCCTGATCTTGGGCTTCTAGCTTCCAGAACTGTGAGAAAGTAAATTTCTGTTGTTTAAGTCTCCTAGTCTGTGACACCTTGTTATGATGCATCTAGCAACCTAACACTCTCAACCTGAGCACTCAATCAATAGTGCGCTTCCACTCCCTTAACAAAACTGTATTCTCCTACACAGTGCATATGTTATATATAAGCTGTGGCAATATATTATGTATTTGCTTTCCTTCCCACTTATTTTCTGCCCTGAACTCATATGTAAGCTCCATGAAGACTGGGACATGGCCATGCTCTTTGTTTTAATGACCAGAACAGTGCCTGGCACAGAGCAGGTGCTCAATGTGTGTGTTTGCTCAGTCGTGTCTGACTCTTTGCAACCCATGGACTGTTGCTTGACAGGTTTCTCTGTACATGGGATTCTCCAGGCAAGAATACTGGAGTGGGATGCCATTTCCTCCTCCAGGGGATTTTCCTGACCTGGGAATGGAACTCATGTCTCTTGCATCTCCTTTGCTGGCAGGCAGTTTTTTGTCTTGTTTTGTTTTGCCACTAGCACCACCTGGGAATCCCTGAATAAACAAATGGGTGGAATAGGTTGCTAAATCTGTATGCAGAAATCTGTATGAGAAATCTATATGTAGGTCAAGAGGCAAAAGTTAGAACTGGATATGGAACAGCAGACTGGTTCCAAATAGGGAAAGGAGTACGTCAAGGCTGCATATTGTCACCCTGCTTATTTAACTTCTATGCAGAGTACATCATATGAAATTCTGGGCTGAATGAAGCTCAAGCTGTAATCAAGATTACCAGAAGAAATATCAGTGATACACAAATGACCCCACCCTTATGGCAGAAAGTGAAGAAGAACTAAAGAGCCTCTTGATGAAAGTGAAAAAGGAGAGTGAAAAAGTTGGCTTAACACTCAACATTCAGAAAACTAAGATCACGGCATCTGGTCCCATCACTTCATGGCAAATAGATGGGGAAACAGTTACAGACTTTATATTTTAGGCTCCAAAATCACTGCAGAAAGTGCCTGCAGCCATGAAATTAAAAGATGCTTACTCCTTGGAAGAAAAACTATGACCAACCTAAACAGCATATTAAAAAGCAGAGACATTACTTTACCAACAAAATTCCATCTAGTCAAAGCTATGGTTTTTCCAGTAGTCATGTATGGATGTGAGAGTTGGACCATAAGGAAAGCCAAGTGCCAAAGAATTGATGCTTTTGAACTGCGGTGTTGGAGAAGACTCTTGAGAGTCCCTTGGGCAGGAAGGAGATACAACCAGTCAATCCTAAAGGAAATCAGTCCTGAATATTCATTGAAAAGACTGATGCTGAAGCTGAAACTCCAATACTTTGGCCATCTGATGCGAAGAACGGACTCATTGGAAAAGACCTTGATGCTGGGAAAGATGGAAGGTGGGAGGAGAAGGGGACAACAGAGGATGCGATGGTTGGATGGTATCACCAGTGTGATGGACATGAATTTGAGTAAACTCTGGGAGTTGGTGATGGACAGGGAAGCCTGGCATGCTGCACTCCATGGGGTCGCAAAGAATCAAACGTGACTGAGCGACTGAACTAAATTGAGGTTCCTAAGATTTCTTGTTTCCCTGATCTTTCTCCACCTATCCACATTCCAACTCTGTGAAGCCTTTCTTGACTCCTGGAGACTCCTGACTTTCTGGAATCTTCCTGCCCATAGGTCTTCCATTAAGAGCTCTGACACCAAATCCACCATTTTCGGCTCTGATCACTCATTTTCTTGACAGTTCAATGATGCTGCTTTATCCTGTGTTTATTACTTTTTTCCAGTAAAGGAAGGTTAACCTGAAAGGAGTCTTGCACTTGGCCCTAAGTGTTGTGCATCTCTGTACTTACGGCTAATGTGTATATTTTCAGCCATTTTCCTGGCACTTGAATTGCAGTCTGCCCATTCTTGCTGAGTAAGCCTGAGAGGAGGGTTCAGACAAATGCAGCTGATGCTTGCCCAGCTCAGGGACATAGCACATAAGAAAGCACTAATCAGTAACTTTACCCGTCTTTGCTGAAAACTTGGCAATTTCAATGCTTTAAAGATTGTGTTCATTCTAATAGCTGAGTGGTGATGCCACACTCAGAATTGGGTCCATTTACCGGGCTTGCCAGATTAAGACAATATGGATGACTAGGTTATTGTTTATAATGATATCATGGGAGGGGGCCAATAATTTGTGCAGACTCTTCAGACTGGCGTTCAAGGCCTTCCCCAAGCTGCTTCTATGCCTTGTCTCTCATTGTTCTACGTGAAGCTTCTATTTCACTTCCAACAAAATGCTTTCTGATTCCTGGGTACGCCCTTGACTTTCCTATCTCTTGTGATGCTGTCCTATCTCTTGTGATGCTGTCCCATCTCTGATTCCCTTCTCCCTGGTTATAAGATAAACACTTGGGTAAAAACAAATATCACCTTTGCTTTGATAATAGACTGTACTCTCCACACCCTTCATTTTTATATAAAGATGCTACCCATCCTCCATGGCTGGTCTTAGTTAATAGCAAAAATTAGCTATCAGTTAATAACTAGTTACTGTGTGCCAGGAGCTATCCTTAGCTTTTAACAAGGGGTAAAGTATTTGATGGGCTTCCTTGGTGGCTCAGTGGTAAAGAATCTGCCTGTCAATGCAGGAGATGTAGGTTTGATCCCAGGGTTAGGAAGATCCCCTGGAGAAAGAAATGGCAACCCACTCCAATATTCTTGTCTGTGAAATCCCTGGTGGGTTATAGTCCATGGGATTATAAAAAAGTCAGACACAACTTAGCAACTAAACAACAATAAAAATATTTGATTCTTATAATGATGCTATGAGTGCATGCTAAGTCATTTCAGTCATGTCTGACTCTCTGCAACCCTATGGACTGTAGCTCATCAGGCTCCTTTGTTCATGGGATACTCCAGGCAAGAGCACAGAGTGGGTTACCATTCCCTCCTCCGGGGGATCTTCCCAGCCCAGGGATCAAACTCGTATCTCTTTTGTCTCCTGCATTGCAGGCAGATTCTTTACCACCGAGCCACCAGGGAAATCCAATGATGCTATGATATATGTGCAAATATTATTTACAGTTTATAAATGAGGGAGCAAGTACAAAGATGCTATTTATACTTCTGAAAGAAACCTCTCCTGATTTTTCTTACATGATCTAATTGTTTTCTTCATGAAACCTCAACAGTTTTTCTACCACTTTGTTTATGTAGAGTAGTTCTCAGTGTACTTGTCTGAATCAGGATGCTGGTCTATGAGATTCTTAAGAGCAAAAGCCAAATCTTAATAATCTTTTTATCCATCACATTACTTCTTGCTCGACAGAAGCTTAAGAACTGTTTCTTACACTAGCTTGAACTGACTCCTTAGCCCTCGAAGTCCTAAGTCCTAGGCAAGCTGTTGAGACTGTCCCAGGACTCAAGATTTACTGGGCATAGAAGGGGTTTGTTTTCTTTTTTAGTCGCTAAGTCACGTCTGACTCTTTGGAACCCCATAGATTGTAGCACACGAGGTTCCTCTGTCCATTGGATTTCCCAGGCAAAAATACTGAGGTGGGTTGCCATTTCCTCCTCTAGGGGATCTTCTAGACCCAGGGATCAAACCTCATCTCTGCGTCTACTGCATTACAGATGGATTCTTTACTGCTATACCGAGCTAACTTCAACCAACTCTTTGGCTGTGGTTTCTGCATGCTACACATGGGGTTGTAAAGAGTCGAACACAACTGAGTGACTAACACACACCACAAGTATATCTTTGATAAATGAAGAGAATTTCAGGAAAGTGTTTGGAGTCTAATATCATACTTTAATGGCCACGATGGAAATCGTGCATAAATTACAGACTAAGGCTTTAGAAATGTCCAGAAACCTGCTCACTTTCCCCAGCTAATAAAATGCAGAGTCAAGGTTTGAATTCAGGTCTTTCAAAACTAACTCTGCTTTTCACAGTTGTTATACTTGACTGTTAAAGGATTACAGTACTGAAACCCAGCCCTGAGCTCACTGACAAATAAAGAGAATTGGTACTCCCAGGGCTCTGTCTTCTATTTTTTAACAGTTCTTTACTCAGAATATATCTGAACCAGGTTCCTGCTTTCTTTAGTCCTTGGCTTTGGCAATGTGCAAAGACATTTAAAATTAATTAAATTGATTCTTATCTTCGAACTGCTCCTGGATAATGCATTGGTAGTTGCCAAAGAAGCCTCACCAAAGGCATGTTAATGGTACATTAGCCTTCCATTGTCCTTTTTTTCGGGTCTCATATTCTAGGCCTTCCATTTCCAAGAACAATAATTATGGCTTTATTATCATGACAGAAAAGGAAGCAAAATATTCCATCCTCCCAGAGAGATGGAATCCGCATCAGGCTCTAGTGACAACAGTACAGGCTTTGCTCTCTGTCTGAGAGCTTTTCTGAGACAATGGTGAGACTTTGGTTCTTGGATGTGTTGAATTCATGGTCGCATGTTATGACTGTTAGGATGCTACCTTCCACAGTGATTGATGGGAGTCTGGGTTACTGCAGTTATGCAAGATGAAAGGCAAATGACAAATCCCAAAAAGCTGGTGAACACAAGTTTATTTTATTTTGTGCCAAAGTGCTTTTGTATCATTATGCAGAAAAATAAAATCTATTGTTTGCCTTAATTTGAAAGGTTTCTTCATTATAAACATCCTCCAGGTATTGCAGAACTATTTTGGTATTTCGTGTTACCTTGTTTAGTTCTTCCAACTGTAAAATAAGACTAGGATCCTTCATTGAGGCAGGAGATAAATGGTCTGGTGGCTAGGATTCCCGGTTTTCATCCAAGCTTCCCAGGTTCAATTCCTGGACAGGAAATTAAGATCTCACTTCATGCCACCACTCACTGCTGCCTCACTGAGATTATTATGTGATAAAGTGGAAACATCAAAGCTTGGTGACTTAAGGACATTTCTTTCCAAAATCAAGATGGTGACAGTTGTGTTTCCTTTTTATTTAATTTTTTGAAATATAGTTGATTTATAATATTGTGTTAGCTTTAGGGGTACAGAAAAGTGATTCAGTTATTCATCTTAGATTATATTTCTATTATGGGTTATTATAAGATATTGAATATAATTCCTTGTGCTATACTGTAAACCCTTCTTTCTTATCTATTTTATGTATAGGAATTTTATCTATTGGCTTCCCAGCATGTGCTAGTGGTAAAGAATCTGCCTGACAATGCAGGAGATGCAAGAGATGTGGGTTCAGTCTGTGGGGCAGGAAGATCCTCTGGAGAAGGAAATGGTAACCCACTCCAGTAATCTTGCCTAGAAAATTCCATGGACAGAGGATCCTGGTGGGTCAAAGTCCACGGGGTTGCAAAGAATTGGACACTATTGAGCGACTGAGAATAATTTTATCTGTTAATCCCATACTTCTAATTCATCCCTTCCTTTCTCCCTCTTCCCTTAGGTAATCATGTTTGATTTTATATCTGTGAGTCTGTGTCTGTTTTGTATGCAAGTTCATTTGTATTATTTTTAGATTCCATGTGTAATGAGTGACGTCATATATATTTATTTTTATCTGACTTACTTCCCTATAGCAAGTCCAAATCTGAAAGTCTTCCTTTGAGTTGAGCTGGAAACACCAACAGTGCAGTGAGTAGCTGGAGATGGGAATACATTAGCACAAAGAAGAAGCCCGACTTGATTGATACCACCCAGAAGAGCAATGGAGGAATAAAAAAAGAGAACTTGAACTTTAAAGCTAGTTAAGAGCTAATTCTTCATTGAGGAGCTAGACCCATTAAATGAGGGAGCTCTAGAATCCCAGCCCCATGGGTTTCCTCTGCTAAATCCCTATGGACCAAGAATGCCACCTGCCATATTGGTAGACAAGGGATATTATTGCCATCCGGCCAACAGCCACTGAAGCCACCGCCAAGTGTGCACCGAGGGGATTCAGGATGGAGACAATCCAGATACTGGCCCTAAATAGTAGTTAAAGTAGTAAAATATCAGTCGTTTAGTAGTGTCTAACTCTTTGTGACCCACGGACTGTAGCCCCTCAAACTCCCCTGTCCATGGGATCTTCCATGTAAGAAAACTGGATGGACTGTAGCCCGCCAGGCTCCTCTGTTCATGGGATTCTCTAGGCAAGAATACTGGAGCAGGTGACCATTCCCTTCTCCAGGGGATCTTCCTGACCCCAGGATCAAATCCGGGTCTCCTGCATTGCAGTCAGATTCTTTATAGTCTGAGCCACCAGGCAAGCCCCTAAGTAGTTAAGGTGAATATCAAAGGAATGACTTCAGTAAGCCCAGACTCTTGCACCTTCCCATACAAAGCTCTGAATTAATTATCTTACAGATATGTGGTTTTCTTTAATTAACAGCAATCTTTGGTGCTCTGACTACCTGGTTTTTGCTGCAAACTTGCTATCCTGTCTCCTGCCTTACATCTCTGGACCAGTTTCTCAGACCTGTCTGAGAGGCTGTATTCCAGCCTTAAGTTCTCAGAAAGTCCACTGAATAAAACATATTTCTTAAGTTTCAGGTTTTCCTTTTTTCCCCCTAGTCAACAGTTTTGGCAACCAACAAAGGCATCTAGAGCAGACTTCTCTCCTTTGCCTGAACTGTACGAGGATCTGGAACCTAGTACTGGCACAGACAGAATCCAAGCTCTTTCTGCTCTCCACATTGCAGGCCAATAAACCTGAGACGAGGTGCTGAGAAAAGGAAGGGACTTTATTCAGAAAGCTGGCTGACTGAGAAGACGGCAGGCTAGTGCTTCAAAATAACCATTTTATTGGGGCCTGGGTGCCAGGTTCTTTTATGGATCAGAGATGGGGGGAGGTGAGAAAACAAAGTAAAAAGACTTTGTAATTCTTGCAAATATCTCCCAGAGCAACAAGTCTTGGGGAGGGGATGTGTTAGTTTCACTTCCTTACAACTCTTCACAGGTGGGTAGGGTCAGACTATCTCCCTGAGGCAGGCTATTGTGTATGCCTAAAATAACAAATTGATACTTTAGAACTGTGGTGTTGGAGAAGACTCTTGAGAGTCCCTTGAACCGCAAAGAGATCAAACCAGTCAATCCTAAAGGAAATCAGTCCTGACTATTCATTGGAAGGACTGATGCTGCAGCTGAAACTCCAATACTTTGGCTACCTGATGCGAAGAACTGACTCATTGGAAAAGACCCTGATGCTGGGAAAGATTGAAGGCAGGATGACAGAGGATGAGATGATTGGATGGCATCACCAACTCGATGGACATAAGTTTGAGCAAGCTCTGGGAGTTGGGGATGGACAGGGAAGCCTGGCGTGCTGCGGTCCATGGGGTCACAAAGAGTCAGACACGTCACAAAGAGTCAGACACGTCACAAAGAGTCAGACACGACTGAGCGACTGAACTGAACTGAACAATAACAAAAGCGGCAAGATAAGGCTTAAAGTCATAGGAGCAGATCCAGTGTGAAATCATAACTAACTCTTCCTGGTTACAGTACCAGCAGAGGTGTCTTGGCCTCGCCCACCTCCTTGGAGAGTCCCAAGGAATTGGGGTGAGTCTCTCCTGGTTCTCAAATCTTCCATTACTGGCTGATGATCCTAAGTTATATTCAGTGATGTTGAATTCCTCTCTGGAGCAGTGGGTTATCTTTGAAATTTGGTTTCAAGAAGAGACTTTTCCTCAGTTGAAAGACACTGGGGAGATTTTTGCTCAGTTTAGACACTGAGTGGGTCATCCTCAGTTGAAAGACTAGGAAGACTTTGCTCAGTTGAAAGACACTGAGTGAGGTTGGACGGAAGGATTAGGTGGAAGACTGGCCTGCCATCTTTCCTTAGATTGGCTACCTTAATAGAGTTTTTCCAACAAAATGAAGATATCTTATGAAAGCTTTCTGCTCCAACGAAAGGACATTTCCTCCCGGCCTGTTCATGGCTTTCTCAGGCAACTAAGAAATTTACAGATGTGGTGGAGGCAAGTTGCCACACTGCAGCAGTCACAAAAGGGAACCCACTCATTTTAATTAAAAGCTTGGTCTGCCAGAGACATGCCCGAGAACTGGACACTCCATGATCTGAGCACCCGTGGTGGTCTTATACTACCAGAGGGAAGCTAGCAATAACGTGTAAGACCTGTAACGGGCTGACAGTGACAAGGGTAAAACCTAGGGGAGTTTTACCCTAGAGAAACTGAGCTCACAAACAGCACATTGGCCCACTAGCAATTTTATTTTGACAAACCAACTTCGTAATGACAAATAAAGCTTTCGAGACAAAAGAAAAAGGAATGACAGATTACCAGCCTCCAGCTAACACCCCAGCCGGGTTCATTCAGTACATGTGGAAATTATACTTGCAAATGCTTACTTGATTGGGGAAACTATACTAAAGGAGATCTGAACCTAGAATGACCAAATTGGGGCTGTTTTGATATTTCAAAGCTATTTTTTTTTGTACACAGGAAAAACCTCCTTGATGGAATACCTTTTCAGAATTCTAACCTTAAGGAAACAAAAGCCCTTCTAGGGAGAACTCGCATTTTTCCTCCTGTGCCTTTGAAACATAAATATTCTGCCTGATGTTTGAGCTTTGTGTGTGTGTCTGTTTTGAGAAATTGACCTCTGCATCCAGAAGGTATACTTTTGGTGTCTATTGAATAGACTGGAATTCTGAGCAGTCTTTTGTCTGACTGTGTCAACTCTCAGCAGCTTTTTCCTGTTTTAAACTTTGTTGTGTCATCCTATACAACAAAGGCCTTTGTTTACTTTCTTAGATTATTTTTGGAAGTAAACTTTCTGGGTCTTGCGTAGGTGGCATCCTTCACACACTTTTGTGGGAATGCCTCTTGTCTTATTGGTCTGAGTCACTATTAAGATATGTTTCATTGTGCTTAGTTGCTCAGTCGGGTATGACTCTTTGCCACCCCACAGACTGTAGCCCTCCAGGCTCCTCTGTCCATGGATTTTTCCAGGTAAGAATACGGAAACAGGTTGTCATTTCCTCCACCAGGGGATCTTCCCAACCCACGTCTCTTGCTTTTTCTGCATTGGCAGGCAGATTCTTTACCACTAGCACTACCTGGGAAGCTCATATTTCATTAAAAACCTAATGATTGATCTTTTTTATTTAGACAGAATTGTGCTTTATCTTCTAAATACATCTGTTTTTTTCCCCACCTTAAACTTTTTATTTTATATTGGAGTGTAACCAGTTAGGTCTTCCCTGTTAACTCAGCTGGTAAAGAATCTGCCTGCAATGCAGGAGACTTTGGTTGGATTCCTGGAGCAGGAAGATCGCCTGGAGACGAGATAGGCTACCCACTCCATATTCTTGGGCTTCCCTGGTGGTTTAGTTGGTAAAGAATCCACCTGCAACAGGGAGAGCTGGATTTGATCCCTGGGTTGGGAAGATCCCCTGGAGGAGGGAAATGGCAACCCACTGCAGTATTCTTGCCTGGAGAATCTCCATGGACAGAAGAACCAGGTGGGCTGCAGTCCATGGAGTTGCAAATGACTGAGCGACTAAGCACAGCACATAGCCAGTTAACAATGTTGTGATAGTTTCAAGTGAATAGCAAACGGATTCAGTCATACTCCCCCAAACTCCCCTCCCATTCAGGCTGCCACATAGCATAGTGCAGAATTTCCTGCGCTGTACAGTAGGCCCTTGCTGGTTATCCATTTTATATAGAGAAGAGTGAACGTGCCAATCCTAAACTCCCTATCTCTTCCTCTCATTATAAATACATCTTAAATCCACTTACATCTCTTTCTCTCCTCCAGCCACACCCTCACTCAAGTCACATTGTCTGTATGTGTCATCTAGTGGCCACTTTTACTTCCTCCTTGGTGGCTCAGTTGGTAAAGAATCCACCTAAGATTCAATTTGCAATGCAGGAGACCTCGGTTCTATTCCTGGCTTGGAAAGATGCCTTGGAGAAGGAGATGGCACCTACTCCAGTATCCTTGCCTGGAAAATTGCATTGACAGAGAAACCTGATGGGCTATAGTCCATGGGGTCACCAAAGATTTGGACATGACTTAGCGACTTGTGGATATAGTCCCCAATTCATTCCCTCTTCTGCGTCCAGAGTTAGAAGAGTGTCAGAGAAGGTGGGGTTGGCAGCTTGGGTGGCTGGGCTGGGTGAAGAGAAGATAGACATGCCCTGAGAGTGATGTCTCAGAGGTCACTCCAGGCGTCCCTGCCCAGAGAAGTCACATGTTTCTCTTTTGCTTGGTACTTGTTTGGCAAAGGGGTTTTATTTAGTACAAAGAGGCAGACTGGACTCATTACCCCCAGGCAGTGATTCTGTTCCAGAACAGGGAGAGAGAGCCAGCGTGTATGCCCAGAAAATGCGAGAGCTGTCTGGGCTATATGTGTTTGTTGACGGTTTCCTGTGAGTGACCCAGCCCATACATCAGTACATGCATCCATGTTTTACAGATGCCACGTGGACATCAGAATTACACGCAGAACTTTTTAAAACAGTTTCTGAGTCTATATTCAGGAACTCTGATTTTGAGAACTCAGAGTGGGTTGAAACACTATTGTACCTACTATAAAAAAATAATAAACAGATATTTCAATTAAACAGTCAGGAGACCAGAAGGGGGAGCTCTCAAACTCCCATAGCAGAGCCCAACAGGAAGAAGAAAGACTCCTTTCTTCGCAAAGACTCTACCAATGAAAAGTCTTGGACTCTATGTGTAATAGAGCCCTCCCAACTTCCTTCCCCTTCTACAAAAAGGTTCAGCTTTCCTTGATGTGCAGGGATTTGCATGTGGCTTTTCATGGTTGCACACCCTCAACTGCAATTCTTTCCTAATCCTGAAGAAACTCATTTTTTGCTGGAGAAATATCCAACAGTCTGTTTCAGGACAACACCACTAAATATTAAATCCCTTTTTCTCCCCCCACCCTTAGTCTCTGGCAACCACTGTTCTACTTCTGTCTTTATGAGAGTACTCTAGGTACCTCACGTAAGTGACATCATACATATTGTCTTTTTGTGACTGGCTTAACATAATATCCTCAAGTCTAATCCATGCTGTTGTGTATGTCAGGATTTCCTTTTCTAGGATGAATAATATTCCACTGCATGTATATCACATTTTGTTTATCCATTCATCTGTCAATAGACCTTGGGTAACTTCTGCTTTTTGACTTGTGAATAGTACTGTCATGAACATGGGTGTATACATATCGTCTTTAAGACTCTGCTTTTAATTCTTTTGGTGATCTGCGTTGGCTGTCAGCTTCCCAGGTGACTTTGGTACAAATGGCACTCAGCCTACACTTTGAGAATATGGATGTAGTGGGAAGCACCAGCTAAGTGTGGGTGTGGTGTCCCTAGGCAGTGATCTATCCCAGCATTCCTCAAGAGGGATTGTTTGAACCAGAGCATTTAATGTTGTGTCCCAAAATGAAATTGCCAGAAACTAAATTCTAATCTAGAGGCTAAGCTTTTGAAGGCAGTATTTGTCAAGCAGTTGTGAAAGTACATTGTTCACAGAATTGAGGTTATCCTCCCTCCTAGACAAGTAAAAATGTATTATTTTATTAACCAAAGATGCTTTTAGTCTGTGCTAGACCTAGTTAAGCATTTTCATATATGTCTTTCATTGATCCTCACCACAGCTCTATAAGAAGAGCATTTATTATTAATTCTCCCATTTTCCACTGTGGAGATTGAAGCTTAGAGACTGTGTATGACTTGTACTGTTCATGGGGTTCTTAAGGCGGGAATACTAAAGTGGTTTGCCATTCCCTTCTCCAGTGGACCACGTTTTGTCAGAACTCTCCACTAAGACCCATCAATCTTGGGTGGCCCTACGTGGCATGGTTCATAGTTTCACTGAGTTAGACAAGGCTGTGGCCCATGTGATCACAAAGAGTTGGACACGACTGAGCAACTCACGAAACAGATGACTTGTGCAATGTCATGCAATTGGCCTTGACTAGACTCCTGCCTCGGAGTACGCTGCACTATACTAGAACATAAATGGAATTGGAAACTGGCATGCCTTTGAGCCTTACTGCTCAGGAGTTCATAGATGGAGAAAGGACGTGGACTTGATCTTGGCTGGTGAAGGCAGGGCTGCACTGGGCATGCATGACCGAGGTAGAAATGAGAGCTGCAGGGATGGCCACACACGGGGAGGAGGCCTATGGGGCTGTCCCAGGCAGAAGCAGTGAGAAGCAGAGAGAAGCAGTGGGATTCTGCCCAAGGAGGGAGTGGAGGCTTCCTGGGTAAGCAGGGGCCTCCTTGGTGTGACCACCAAGGATTGGCCAGTGTAGCTGGGTAGAGGAGCTAGTGGGAAGGGCCAGCAGGTTACAAGGTACAGTGCTCACTGCATTTGCCCTTCTTCTGTCCCATCCCTCTTTTCCTAACTTCTTCCCTTCCGTTCTTTCTTGAGGGAGAGAATAGGGGATGTCCTGCCCACCTGCTCTGGCCTGGAAAGTCACACCCCATCCTGGGCCTCGGTTTCCTACTGGGAAATCACAGAGCAGTAAACTGAATTGGTGGGTGGACACCCCTCATTTTTCATTGGCAAAATCCCTTTTGCCTCTGGTGAAGCTTCCTTCTACCTGAGATGCCAAATCATGAAAATCTCCAACTTGTTTTGAAGTATGAAAAGACCTGCTAAGACTTTTCAGCCAAGGTCCCTAGGCTGAAGATTTCAGAAAGGTCTTGGTAAAATTCTTCTGCAAGAGAGCTAAGCTGGTGACTTGACAAATGCAGAAGAACCAGGCTGTCCCAGCAAGAAATCTCCCTCCCTTCTCTCCCAACTCCCCAGTAGATCCTGTGACCAAGAAGAGGCAGGGAAGCTTCTTGACATAAGGATTCTGATGGTGTGTGCGACATTTCCTGTCTTCCCAGTGCACTTTTCCTCAATGTGTATGCTTCCCAGGGGTACTGGATGCAAGGAGGGTGTCTCCTCTGATCTATGACATTGGGACAGTGAGGAAGAAAATATTTGGGTTATGTTTTTGGAAATAACTCATGTCTTTAAGGGGCTTCCCTTGTGGATCAGCTGGTAAAGAATTCGCCTGCAATGTGGGAGACCTGGGTTCAATCTCTGGGTTGGGAAGATCCCCTGGAGGAGGGAAAGGCTACCCACTCCCATACTCTGAGCTGGATAATTCCATGGACTGTGTAGTCTATGGGTTTGCAAAGAGTTGGACACGACTGAATGACTTTCACTTTTCACTTATGCCTTAAAGAATGAGGAATTGGATTTCATATATGAGGATTCACCCGCTTCACTGATTTAGAGATTTAGCTGTTATAGGAGCCCATATCCCTAATTAAAGTGCAACTCAGAACTTCCAAGTTAAGGCCCTTTCTTCTGGAGGTTCCTCTTCCAGTAAGGACTTCTCTGCCTCTTGTCTCCTGTCAGGTGACCTCTGAAATCCTGAGGTGCCAATGTAGACACAGTCCCCATGGCTCCTGTTAGCACTCCAGAGGTGGGCTAGGATTCTCAAAAGACTGCACTGAACCACAGGGAGACCTTTAGGGAGACAGCCACAAATGGCAAGGTGCATGAAGCGGTATGGATCACACAATATGGGCTTTTGTACTTGACCGTGGCTGGCAGATGCAGCCCGTGGACATGTATGTCCTCTTGATCTCACCATCTGTCTGGGCCAGTTTCCAGGCTCTTGTTCAGAATGGCTGACTCCACTCTTAGATCCCAGAAGGCCAGCAGACACAGCCCTCTCTGATGCCTCAGAGTCTTCACGGTCAAGGTCAAGAGAATTTTCTAGCCCTTCTGCCCCTACTCTCAGCTATGGTCAGACGTGATAACTGTCTTGGTGAATAATTCCACCTTTTGTGTGAGACCCCAACCATGTCTAGTATGTTGCCTGGTGCCCAATACAAGGTAAAAATACCTTAATCCTACACCCTTTGGAGGAGAGCGTGGCAACCCTTTCCCATATCCTTGCCCAGAGAATCCCATGGACAGAGGAGCCTGGCGGGCTACAGTCCACAGGGTCGCAAAGAATCAGACACGGCTGAAATGATCGAGCACACCTCCACACAGTGACTTTAAGGATCCTTAAAGCATCATCGCACATGGACTGGGACCACTGTGACCTGACATGACAGCACGCCAGGATCTTCATCAGTTCAGACTAACAAACACATCAGGTTTACTTTACCTGCAAGTGTTTTGTATCATCGTTAAAACACTACCTGTCTAATAGAGTAAATGAATTAGAGTGAGTGACCTATTTAGACCTGTTTCAGTCGAACTTTGCATGGATTTTGGCTACAGTGGTTCTTTTCTTTTTAGGAGGAATGAGAGATGAACGCCTTCTTGCAGATCAAGGTCACGTTTTCCTGCCTTCATCAACAAGTAGGTCAGATGTAAGCATAATTAGTCAGTTCCCCAGACAGGAGACTTTGGGCCTCTGAGAATCTGATTTTCAATACAGAGCCAGCTCTTCAGTCCCCATGTCCAGCCAGAATCTGTGCGGGGGCCGTGATAAGCTCTTAATTAAGTCTGTTTGCATTAGGGTGCTGGTACTTAAACTAAACAGGAGTGTGAGGGATGGAAAATGAACCAGGTGCAGAATCAGTCTGGATTCTACTTCTGGATTTCTCTCCGAATAACCTTGGGAAAAATGTTTACCTCTTTGAGCCCCAGTTCTGCCATCTGTCTTTTTTTTTTTTTTAATGGAAAAACAAAATACCAGTCTACTAACAATCACACTGTTTTGTAGGTAGAAACACTTCCTACAAAATACTTTAAACTAGTTCACACGTAAATGTTAGTGACTCATCGGTTCATTGTTCTTCGTGTTTTTAAAGTAAGCTGAAATACCCTAATCTCTTGGAATTTAAGGAATTGGGTGCTAGACTTGGCACTTTGTAGAGTCTCATATGGATTTCCCTGGTGGCTCAAGCAGTAAAGAATTTGCCTGCAACGCGGGAGACCTGGGTTTGATCCCTGGGTTGGAAGGATTCCCCTGTAGGAGGGCATGGCAACCCACTCCAATATTCTTGCCTGGAGAATCCCCATGGACAGAGAAGCCTGGTGGACTACAGTCCATGGCATTGCAAAGACTCGGTCATGATTGAGCAACTAAGCACAGCATACGGGGCTGAAAATAATCTTCTCAAGCAGTGGTTCTCAGTCTCTGTATGCCTTGGAATCTGCTGGTGATCTTATGAATACAGATCCCTGGGCCCCACTTTCAGAGTTTCTGAGTTAGTGGTTCTGGGGTAGGACCTGAGAATTTGCATTTCCAGCAAGGTAATGTTGATCCTACTGGCTGAGGATCATGTATTGAGAATCACTGCCGTGAGGCTTGCATTCTGTTACCTCTATCTCACTGGTGAGGGCTCTGGGACACAGAGAAACAAAACCATGTTTTCCTTTATATTTTGAACATTCTTTCTTTAAAAAAAAAAAAAAAATCCCATCCTACCACAAAATCATAATGGGATTCTCTAACACTGTCTTCTTAATATTTTATTATGGCTTTTCTTTTATAACTGTTTTGTTAACTTGGTATTGACTCTGAGTACAGTGGGAGATAGGGAATCAGTTTTATTCATTTTTCCATATAGCTATCTAAATACTCCAGCATCTGTTATTGAACCGTTCCTCTTTCTTCTCTTACCTCTCCTCTTCCTCCTCCACATTTATCTTTTTATTCTTGTCAAGGTTCAACATCTTGTAAGGCAAGTCATTGACCTTGTCCTTTCCCAAGAATGTCTAGATCTTACCCTTTTCTCTTTCCTATTTGTATTAGAGTCATTTATTTTTCAAGACCCACACACAACTCTGTAAGGATGTTAGTTGCAACTGCATTGAATCTTTGCATATATCAGGGATAATTTGGCAAGTTTACAACATTAAATCTTCTTTTCAAAGGACATTGTGTATAACTCTGAACTATCTTTCGTCATTCTTTTAGTCTGTCAACAAAATTTTATCATACTCTCCATAAGGATCCTGCATATCTTTTGTTAGATTTATTCCTAAATATTATCAACATTTTCAATTGTTATTGTTGCTATTATACAGGTATGCTTTATTTTAAACTTAAAATTTCTAGATATTTACAGTTGACTTATAGACATATAATTAAACTTATACCAAATTGTATCTTGTAAATTTGCCAAACATCAATCAATTCAAATAATGAATCATAGATTATCTTGCATTTCCAACAAAAAATTATATTACCTACAAATAATATATCTTGTCTCCCTCCCCCTAGTTTTTATACCTCTTCTTTTGGTTTTTTAATTTATTTTTGTTAAGGTGCTAACTAGGCCTCCAGTAAAAGTTTGAGTAGCAGAGTTTACAGAGACTTTTCTTTGTCTTACTCCTTTTCCTTTTATCAGAGTTCTGAGGCAAGGAGTTATTTCCCCTGAAAACTTTGCTAGTGAAACTCTCCCCTTACAACCTTAGGATATGGGATAACATGGGTTTGTAAAGTAAGGGTAGACCACACCAACCTATATATGCCTTGGTTCTGAAGTCATGGCAGGTCTATTTCATTCAACCCAAATGCAGATTTAAAAGTGAATAACTGGGAAACATCTTTCTTTAAAGAAGATGGTAGTACTGAAAGTAGCAATTCTCCTGTACATGTGCATAACATTTATATAATAAAACCCTTTCTGGGGGATCCTAAGCTTCTTAACCTAGAAACATTGTGCATCCTTCCCTTCCAAGACTCATGGGAGCAGCAGGGATCAAAGCTCAATACTTCTAATAGTTTCTTTAAAAAAGTTTATCAGGAAAAGATTGAATTAATAGAGAGTCAGTGGTAAAGATTTCACATTATCCTTAATTCTGTGGTGGCCTATGCTCTCCATAGAGTTCACAGGTACTGGAGATAGAAGCTAAAGGAGTAAGGGTGCAAGATTGCTGTTTGCAACTTGATGCCTGGGCCCTCTGTGGCCGAGTCTAGCTCAGCCATGTGCTTGCCTCTGCAACCCAACCAAATTTACTTGTTTCCAAATCACATGGTGATGCTGCTCAGCTTTTTCTTGGATGCCCTCAATCTGAGCCTAGGTCAGTGGCTCTCAAAGTGGTCACTTGTTGGTCTACAATGAGGTAAGTGCAGAAAGTGAGAGTAGGCATATAGATCTTTTGAATATAAATTGATATTGTTCTGGCATTTTTACTGTATTTATCAAAAGTATCAGTCCACAGGGGATAAGACATTTTAAAAATTAAAGATGCTTTGTTGCAGAGAATGTTCCCAACATTTAACTTATTGTTTTGTTGGAAGATTTAAGGAGAAAAGATCATCCCATCTTTTTTTTTTTTTTTTTAATTTACTAATTCCCTCTGCCTGCAGCACTGACAGAAGAATTTCTTCTTGAACCTGAAGGCTCAGCTTAATATCACTCTCACATGTACATCCTCTGACTACTGTCACCAAGTCAGACTTAACTGCTTCCTTTCTGGTGCTCCCCCACACCTTATAACTTTATCTGCTGTTGTTTCATTCTTTGTTTTACAGATAGTTGTCTAGGTATCTGTCTGTCTTCACTACACATTAGGCTGTGAGCCATCAAAGGCAAAGATCATGTTCTGTTTCCACTTGTTAGAGAGCCTGTATCACTGGCATCTCCATCTTGAACAATGCAGTTCTGTCTTCTTTGTATCTGTCTGTACAAGGCATATGGAACATACCAAGAAAATCTTTGCAGAATAAGTGTATAACTTCCCTATATGCATTACTCATCCAATAATTAATTTGGTGTGCTGTCTCTGTCATGAACTGCTATATAAGAAGGTGAACAAGTGACTAAGACCCATTAAGTTTCTGTCTTCGTACAGTTTACAATCTAGGAGGTAGGAATGAATGAATGATAAGGTCAGTGTCCAAGGAGTATTTGAAGAAATACAACAAGGCTCCATGAGTAGTGAATGTGCTTCTCCAGCTTTATCATCTCAAGACAGCTTTGTCTTGGCTTGGCAAGACAAATCAACCAAGGACAGGCAGTCTGGCTTCCAAAGAATCAGACAGAGAGGCTGCACTGAAAGTGCTCCAGGAATAGGCTCCAGCCCCAGGATCATTCATTTCAAGGCCCAGTCTTGATATAAAGAAGTACTGCTTGGTAATCTTGTCGCATTGACAATACTGCGTGGGGACACCCTTATCGTCACGTCTCAGCCTCACTGTGGGAACTTACAGATTGTGCTGCCAAGAAGGATCATTTAAAAACCAACAATATGAGGGAAAGAATAGAAACAATTACTTACTCCTAAAAACCAGAGCCTCTATTTTGGATTTAATTCTCTCCCTGCCAAGCATAGAGTCCAAGATACCTAAAGTAGAGCTCTTATTTCAAAATGTTTCAAAACGATAGACTAAATTTGTCTGAACAATAGCTTGTGTAATTAAGACCAGTGGTTTCTGAGACTTCACTTTTTCTTAGGGAGCAGCACCCTTTACTGTGACAAAATCTATGTGAAAGCTAAAGTTACAAACTGGATTTATTCATTCCAAAGGTATTACTTGAGCCCTGCCAAATACCAGACATGTACTAGGCACTTTTACCACTAGTAGTAAACAAAAGAGAAAAATGACTGGTTTTCAGAAAGTTTACACCCAAGGGACTTCCCTGGAGGTCCAGCAGTTAAGACTCTGTGCTTCCACTGCAGGGAACCTGGGGGTCTATCCCTGATTGGGGAACTAAGCCCCTGTATCCTGGGTGGTCTCCTCAAAACGTTCACATTCCAAGTGTGTGTGTTAGTTGTTTAGTCATGTCTATTTTTGACCCCATTGACTGTAGACTGCCAGGCTACTTTGTCCATGGAGTTCTCCAGGCAAGAATACTGGAGTGGATAGCCACTCCCTTCTGCAGGGGTCTTCCACACTCAGGGATCAAACCTGGGTCTCCTGCATTGCAGGCAGACTCCTTTACCATCTGAGCCACCAGGGAAGCCTATCCAAGTGTGAGAAGAAGACAATAATAGCAACAATAACAAAAACGGGCCACATGCCATGGAAAAAATGAAGGTGGGGAGTGGACTTAGAGAATGCCAAGATTGGTGTCATATATAGGGTGATTAGGAAAGGCCTCTTTGATGAGTTAGCCTTTGAAGAGACCTAGAGCAAGTGAGGGAAGGAGACTTTAGGATACGAGGGGGAAGAGTATTTTAAGCAAGAGAGCAAGTGCAAAGCTCCTGAGGTAGGAATATGCATGCAGAGTCCCAGGAATGGCAGGAGGTTGGTGAAGGCTGCAGCATAGGGATTAAGGAGCAAACGAGTCTGGAGAGGTAGTGAGGAGTATGAAGAATGGGCGGATTATGATTAAAAGCTGGTGCTTTATTTTTTTCTGAATCCTGCATGTGATGCAAAGCTGTTGAAGAATTTTGAGCAGAGGAGGAGAGACATAGTTAGGCTAACATTTTAAATTGTGCCTCAGGAAGCTGCCCAGCTATGTATCTGGAGTAACTGGAAGGAAAGCAGAGTATACGGGTGCAGATGAAGATGTGATGAGGGAAGCTTGTGAAATATCTCTTCCGATTGATTCTCATCACTCAGTGAATTAAGAAGGAGACTAATCCGCCAAGAGCTAGTATGGGAGAAGGGTTGTTAGAGGAGAGGGGAAGGCAGAAAATAGCTTTCCAGCAGAATGGAAGAGTGAGCGAGCTAGGAAAATGAAAACTGCCGGGCAGCACAAAGTCCTGGTCATGAATTCATCATCTGCGATCCTGAATCCAAAGGGAGACCAGTCAAAAGGGCTGGGTGCTATTCTCCAGCTCCAGTTCGGTTTTGGCTGATACCCTCTTCATCCATCTGCCCTGATAACTCAGTTGGTAAAGAATCTGTCTGCAAAGCAGGAGACCCCGGTTCGATTCCTGGATCGGGACGATTTGCCGGAGAAGGGATAGGCTACCCACTCTAGTACTCTTGGGTTTCCCTGGTGGCTCAGCTGGTAAAGAATTCACGTGCAATGTGGGAGACCTGGGTTTGATCCCTGGGTTGAGAAGATCCCCTGGAGAAGGGAAAGGCTACCCACTCCAGTATTCTGGCCTGGAGAATTCCATGGAATCCATGGGGTTGCGAAGAGTCGGACACGACTGAGCGACTTTTACTTCATGTTCCTTTCTCCATCCATCTGCCATAGTCTGTTACCAGGAAGAAGGGGATGGAGTGTCTGGCTTCCCCTAAGTTACAGAAGGAAGAGCGGACTGAATGGAGAAGAAGGGGCAGGGGAGAAAGGATAATAATGAGCCCGAGTATCCGATTCTGGGTGTGGAGGGAAAGGGAACAGGAAAGGGCAAGATCAAAAAATACTTTAGGTCCGTTCAGTGGGGTCACTGAATGGAGGGGATCGATATTAGAGGTGTTTAGGAAAGTGAGGTAGAAAGGTGTACTGAAGAACCAGAAGTAGTGTCTGAAATTATGATGGGGAGGGGCTGGTGCCTTTAGTGTTACAAGGACTGATATGAGGCCATGGGAAGGGGTGAAGTGGGTAGAGGGCAGATCATAGGAGGAATCAATGTCAAGTCACTGCAAGACTCAAGAAGGACCATCTATGTGAACCCAGAAGCCACCAAGAATCTGGACAGGAGTATATAGTGTTAGAGAGAGGAGAGGAAGGGCTTTATGGGAGTCTACAGATGAATGGGGCGAGGGTAGTCTTGCCACGGGAGCTTCTAAGCCACACGAGGGCAGTTTAGGGTGGAGACAGGGACACTGGCTAGCACAGAAAACCAATTCAATCCTCACTTCTTTTCCTAACGTAATCACTGGGGCACTACCAAGAAACATTCAGGTTTACACAGAGGACTGGAATGTTTCAGATTGAAGGAGGAGCAAAACTTTGAAGCCTCAGGGTTTTAAATAAGCATTTTGGACAAACACAGTGCCTTACAAATTCCTTGTGTTCATTGGTTTGTGTTTCCCTGTCCTCAGGAATACCCTAGTCTGGGCTTATGTCTACCTAGCACTCCAAGCACCCAACCTCTGCAGTCATTTATGTGCGTGGGTACATGTGTGTGCTCAGTCATGTCTGACTCTTTGCAGCTTCATGGACTGTAGCCCACCAGTTCTTCTGTCCATGGAATTTACCAGGCAAGAATACTGGAGTGGGTTGCCATTTTCTCCTCCAGGGGATCTTCCTGACCCAGGGGTCAAACCTGCATCCCGCATTGGCAAGTGGATTCTTTACCACTGTGCCACCTGGGAAGTCCACAGCCATTTGCACACAGCTTTAAATAAGCACCCACTCCTGGTAAGGGGTTGGGACATCTTTCTGTCCACTCTCCACCTGCTGCTGTATCATCTTTGGAGCCGCCATCTTTGCCTCTGTATTCTAGCCCCTTTTACCGATCTTTTGACCCTTGATTTGGGGATTGTTTATTCTCCTGGACCCAGTCTCTTCCTTCTCTGTTGAAGTGGAGCAGGACGCTATGGTACTCCCCCTCCACTCCACATCCTCAGTCTGCCTTGTGTCTGTGGAAAAACTTTAGCTAAAGAATAAGTTTAATCAGAGAAGTGAGAAAATGCAGAAGCAAAAGAAAGCAGTCAAACAGGACATAATAATAATGGTTTAGTCATTAAAAGAAGTCTAGGACCTTTAGTTCCTCCTCAAGGGCTATAGATAGTATTCTGAGCCATATCCTTTGGACTGTTTTGTAGATACTGAAACCCCCACCAGGTGGAAGAAGTTAACTACGTGATGACCATATTGTAGCCATGACGCAAACTGCCGCATTTCCAAGACATGACCTCAAAGAAATGGGGACAAACTGATCCTGGAACTGAAGACTAACTGTTCTTAAAACAATCAGGATGATGCTGATCAGACCAAGGCCATGACCAAATTAAAGATAACTGTCAGAGCTGACTGTGCCATTTCTGTACATAACTCCACCTATAAAAGATCTTATCCATTGATTGTTGGGGGCAGGGTGAGTTGGCCTTTGTACATGAATCTGCTGCCTCTCTACCTCCATTGCCACACCAGCCTGCAAAATAAAGCAAGCTTTCTTTTCACCAACCTTGCCCCTGAGTATTGGCTTTAGAGCCTTGAACACTTTCAGTAACATTCTCAACTCTGAATGTTCACCTGATCTTTACGACACTCACAGTTTTGGCTTCCTCCATCAGCTATAAGCATTTTTTCAGGAGGAAGGAAGATAATGGAGCCATTTTTTCCTTAAGTAATATGATGATGTTCTAGATGGAGAACAATGCTGAAAAACTGAAACCAGATAGAAATATTACAAGTGCATAACATGAAGTGTATATGCTATGAATCATCAGTCATGGTTCTATTTCTTCTGTGACAGTGTAAAATGTGACAGCCTGTGTCAAGATAAACAATAAAAAACAAAGAAAACATGAATGTCTTGGAGAGGAAACACTGCTACCCTATCCAGATTCTTTTTTTCCCTCCTACTAATTTTGACAAGTAGTATCTCTGTCATCTGGATTCCTAGGTGGCTCAGCAGTAAAGAATCTACATACCAATGCAGGAGACACAGGAGATGTGGGTTCAATCCCTCGTCAAGAACTTTGGAGTAGGAAATGGCAACCCACTCCAGCACTCTTGCCAGGATAATTCCATGGACAGAAGAGCCTGGCAGGCTAAAGTCCATGGGGTCACAAAGAGACATGGCTGAGCTAGTGAGCACGCACACATGCCTCTCTTTCATAACAATCAGGCCCATTATACTACACCTTCCCACCCACACCCCAGTCACACACCAAGGCAGAGACATCTGGGGCCAGTACCTCCCTCTCACCACCTTTCAAGTTCTTCCAACATACTAGTCAGGCTCAGGTCCTTCTGAAAGACTTTCAGAAAACGCCTTCCTTTTGCTAAACACCTACTTGCATGGGTCCATGTGATTGAATGGACTTCTCTGATATATCGATTGTCTCCGAGGTTTCTGGCTGCTTCAGATACAGTACAAGCTCCTAGAGGAGGGACTAGCATCTATGAGCACCCAGAGCCTCACTGGTGCTTGGTTTGCTGACCTTGTCTGTTTTCCCACTGCATGGCTGATGCCCAGATGTTAAACAGGCAGCCTCCTGAGCAGGGAAGTTTATCCTTTGCTGAGGCAGGAGGTGGTTAAAATTGTAGCTGCTGGAGAAGTCTATGGGTTCAGCTCTTTGCTCCTCTGCTTACACATCGTGGCTCCTTAGTCTCATAACTAATATCCTTGTGTAGAATTTTTTCACCTGTAAAATGGGGGTGATGATAGTACCCACCTAACAGATGGTAGTGAGGATTAAATTGACAGTAGATGTAACATGCTTAGTGTCTGTAATAAAATAAACACTCAGCATACGTCTGCTACTGTGTTTGTTTCTTTTCCCCTGTGATCCCTAACTGGCTTCCCTCGCAGCTCAAAAGGCTTGTCAGCTTTCCCATCTGCAGTGGTAAAGTTCCATGCTGCAGTTGTGTATACTTTATTATCAATTCAAACTGTTCATAGCTCAGTCAAGCTCCTGGCTTCACTGTTGGGATTTAGATAGTCCCTTGGATGTCCTGGGCAAAAGTTATGATGATTAAAGCTGCCCTTCATGGTTCATTAAGTGGTTTCATAGCTTTATTTCCTCGATCTTCTCTCAGCACCAGGACTGCCACATACAGTTGTGGAGGTTGTGCACTGCTCAACTGCAGACTGCGCCATTCATGTTTTAATCTATATGAATGGTGCCCCCTAGAGCTCTGCACCGAACTGATTTCCACAGCCATAGCCATGAACCTGCTCACAGCTGACAGTGAGGTTGGTGTTATTATTCTCATTTTAAAAATAAGAAAATTGGGGCTCACAGGAATTAAAAAAAAGTCTAAAATACAAAGAAAAAGGTTTTACAAGAAGTTTCCGGCCTGCTTCTCACAGTCTGTGTGTTTTGTCAGCTGCCAGGAAATTACCCTGGAGAGAAGCAAACAATCAATTTCAAATGGTTTGCCTTATTGCATCTTCTTCTCCACCTCCACATTGAGAAATGGAAAATCCAATAACTAATAAAGAACACGGTAAGGTCCTTTCCCTTCATTGAAAGGATTTAATCACTGGGGTGAACTCCACAAATATTTGTGCAGTGGATGTGGGAATAAGTCAGCGAAGGCTGTTCTTCCTTGCACCAAGGCTCCTTGGGGCGTCCTGCACAGTCTTTGGGTGAGAGGACAACTCTGAGCTGGGTGGGTCTGTCTGTTGTGAAGCCCGTGTTTACCAGGCTCCTAAGAATGAAGGTGCACATGGATGATGACTATTGCATGTACAGCCTGTACATGGTCCCAGGTTCAACCTGTTTGTCAGCATTCATTGGAACATCGACTGAGTTTCAGGCAATCAACCAGGTGTCCATTTTCCAAGAGAAAGACTGACAATGTACACAGAGGTTATTTTCAGTATCCATGGCTTTGAATGATCCTCCCCTCCTTTTGCAGTTTGCCTTGGAGTGGGGTCCACCAGGGTCTTGGCAGCAGGAACTGTCTGTCATCTTTCCCCGGCGTCTGGTCTGCAGCACGGTTCCCTCCCATCCAGCCCTCATACTGTCTGCCCCAAGGGCACACCATATTCCACAATGTTTGTCAAATACTAATCACTTGGGGAAGGGGGAAATGAGCTTTTTAGCAAAGCCGCAAAGTTCTCTCCATAGTTCATAGTCTGACCCCAGTCCATAATCTGATCCCTCATTCCAGCTCCTCTCTCTTCACTTTCTCATAAACTTCTGATGCACCAGACTGCTGGTAGCTCCCAGACTTTCTACCTCTGTTCTTGCGCTTTGCTCTGCTTGTGGAGTCCAGGTTTCTCTGCCTGAGTAGAGTTCTCGTCTCCTGAAGTGGCTCTTTCTCTCATACTTGGTTTGGTCAACACCAACAGCTCCTTCCTTCTATGTGGGTGTCACCCCAATTTAGAAACATCTCTTTTTTAAATACTCTGCTGCCTACTAGAGTCATCTTGCATGTGTTTTTTATTTTTCTCTTCTTTTCTAAAAAAATATCTGGCTGCAGTGGATCATAGTTGTGACATGTGGAATGTTCTAGTTGCAGTATGCAAACTCTTAGTTGGGGTATGTAGGATCTAGCTCCCTGACAAGGGATTGAAACCAAGTCCCCCTGTGTTGGGAGGATGGAGTCTTAGCCACTGAACCACCGGGGAAGTCCCCAATGCATCTGTTCATCAGTCTTCCATTAGGTGTTCCTCAGAGTTATGGTCTGTGTTTGTGTCTTCTTTTTCCATTAGACTGCAAGTTTCTTGAGGGCAAGAGGCATTATTTATCCACTTCTGACTCCTCCATGAGGTCAGAACAGGGAATGGCTGCTCCGTGACTTGGCAGATTCAATTGAATTTCTAAATAATCTAAATGAAGTTCTCCCCTTGATGACAGATGAGGTTAACTGTGTGCATTTATGGGTTGGCTGTTGCCAGGAGACATGAGGCAATCACTTTCAACATGACTGTTTAGAAATGAAGCTGAAGGCAGCTGGATGCTGGAGAAGCCCTTTCTGGCAATTAGACTGGCAAGTAACCAAATCCCACAATGGCAGGTGGGAGGTCTCATCAGCTCTTACCCTGTGTCTCTGCCTGGCTTTGTTCCCAGGATAATGCCTGAGCAGAGGCGATACTGGGAAGCACATAAATTCAGAATGTGACCTCCAATTCAGGACAAAGAGGGAGGGAAGCCATATATCCTATCCACTTCTGTGATGGGTCAGGGCTGCAGGTTGGGTAGGATCTCTGTGGCCCATGGGGTACAGACAGGGACAAAGCAGATTCTGCCTGCTTCTAGAGTGGCCAAAAGTTCTGCCATCACTTAGGTGATGATTTCATACAATGATGTGGCTCTTGCACAGTTTGTTTGCAAACTTTCTCTTGAAAAACACTGACTAAAAGCTAACTTGGTCCAGGTCCTCTAGTTTCCTACTCTTGGCCCTCTTAGTTGTCAGAATCTGCATTCTTTCTTTTTATTCCAGGGAAATGCTCTCAGGTTTCTCGATTACAACCCTGGATGAAATAAGCTCTCCTGGGGGTTTGCATTTTTAATTCCTGGCAACAGCCATCAGAGAAAGGAATACAAGGACAGGGCAGCTTAACTTTTCTGGTGCCCTTGATATCACACCTCGGACTGGCTTCTTTTTTCACCTAATATGTATGTAGATATCTACTACAGTTCTTGGCACGTGGTGAAGGTTCAATAAATGTTTGTTGAACTTGATTCATAAGCCAAACAGACTTGATCAGTAAGCCTTCATGAAAAATCTAGTTACTATAGTATCAAAAGCAATGGGGAAAAAATGCTCTCTGACTCAACAGGCTAGACCAACTGACCAGTAAAAACAGGCAGAGAGGAAGGAATAATGGTAATAATATTAACAACAGTAGTAGTAACTCCCATTTTTTGAACAGCTACTATGTGCCAGGAACTTGATATATTTTTCACATCTGTTTCTCACACTTATTTCTCACAACAACCCTGTGAGGTTATTATGATGTTGGCCCAATGTCCACTTCAATCTGATTTTGTTTAGTAGTATGTACTAAACGTGTATTTTGTGCCAGTCAGGATACTAGGTATATATGCAAACACATACTCTGTCTATCTATGCAAACACATATTCTATCTATCTATCCATCCATTCAAACATCCATCTATCCATCCATTCTTCTACCATATTCACTGTCCAGTCCTCATTCAACATGCATGTTATTATTACTCCAATTTTGAAATGGAGAAACCACATTACAGAGAGGGACTCTCTCCAAGTCATGGAGCTGTGGGTTGAGATGAGAGCCAGGGTTTGAAGCAGGATTGGCTCAGTGTTCTCTTTCCACTTTGCCTTGCTATCTCATCCATAAGATTCTGGGATTTATGAAATTTTAATTAGCAAAATTATCTCACGAGTGAGAAAGTTGCACTTCTGCACCAGCTTCCCTTGTCACCCCGGCTGCAGCTGGGCTGCTTCTGAAGTCCTGGTCCTGCCATCCTGTGGATGCTCCAGACAGAGGCACTTCCTGGGAAGCTGTTTCTGGTCCCTAAGGGCTCTTAAAGGCAAGTTTCAAAAAACATTGCTGTATACCTGCACGATGGCCCTCCCAACCAGAGCTTCTCTGCGGCACAAGATGCCTCAGGATCCACATGGCATCTGAACTTGAACAATCCGGATGCAGGAAGAGTGAACATTCCACAGTGAACTTCTATGGGGTTGAACAATCAGCTTGTAGAAGTGGTGGCAGGCTGCTTCATAAGGCCTTCCTCATGTCTCTTCTCCCCTTCCTTTGCCCCTTGACTATCTCTGCTCTTCTGCTCCCTGGGTTTGTGCCTCTGCCATAAACTATTGCTATAGAAGTTGTTGCTTCCATGTCCTGGCTATGATAAACAGTGCTGCGATGAACATTGGGGTGCATGTGTCTCTTTCAGATCTGGTTTCCTTGGGGTGTATGCCCAGGAGTGGGATTGCTGGGTCATATGGCAGTTCTATTTCCAGTTTTTTAAGGAATCTCCACACTGTTCTCCATAGTGGCTGTACTAGTTTGCATTCCCACCAACAGTGTAAGAGGGTTCCCTTTTTTCCACACCCTCTCCAGCATTTATTGCTTGTAGATTTTTGGATAGCAGCCATCCTGACTGACATGTGATGGTACCTCACTGAGGTTTTGATTTGCATTTCTCTGATAATGAGTGATGTTGAGCATCTTTTCATGTGTTTGTTAGCCATCTGTATGTCTTCTTTGGAGAAATGTCTGTTTAGATCTTTGACCCATTTTTTGATTGGGTCATTTATTTTTCTGGAATTGAGCTGCAGGAGTTGCTTGTATATTTTTGAGATTAATCCCTTGTCTGTTTCTTCATTTGCTATTATTTTCTCCCATTCTGAGGGCTGTCTTTTCACCTTGCTTATAATTTCCTTTGTTATGCAAAAGCTTTTAAGTTTCATTAGGTCCCATTTGTTTATTTTTGCTTTTATTTCCAATATTCTGGGAGGTGGGTCATAGAGGATCCTGCTGTCATTTATGTCGGAGAGTGTTTTGCCTATGTTCTCCTCTAGGAGTTTTATAGTTTTTGGTCTCACATTTAGATCTTTAATCCATTTTGAGTTTATTTTTGTGTATGGTGTTAGAGAGTGTTCTAGTTTCAATCTTTTACAGGTGGTTGACCAGTGTTCCCAGCACCACTTGTTAAAGAAGTTGTCTTTTTTCCATTGTATATTCTTGCCTCCTTTGTCGAAGATAAGGTGTCCATAGGTTCGTGGAATTATCTCTGGGCTTTCTATTCTGTTCCATTGATCTATATTTCTGTCTTTGTGCCAGTACCATACTGTCTTGATGACTGTGGCTTTGTAGTATAGTCTGAAGTCAGGCAGGTTGATTCCTCCAGTTCCATTCTTCTTTCTCAAGATTGTTTTGGCTATTCAAGGTTTTTTGTAATTCCATACAAATTGTGAAATTCTTTGTTCTAGTTCTGTGAAGAATACCGTTGGTAGCTTGATAGGGATTGCATTGAATATATAGATTGCTTTGGGTAGTATAGTCATTTTCACAATATTTATTCTTCCAATCTATGAACACGGTGTATTTCTCCATCTATTTGTGTCCTCTTTGATTTCTTTCATCAGTGTTTTATAGTTTTCTATGTTTAGGTCTTTCGTTTCTTTAGGTATATATACTCCTAAGTATTTTATTCTTTTTGTTGCAATGGTGAATGATATTGTTTCCTTAATTTCTCTTTCTGTTTTCTCATTGTTAGTGTATAGGAATGCAAGGGATTTCTGTGTGTTAATTTTATATCCTGCAACTTTACTATATTCATTGATTATCAACCTAGATGCCCATCAGCAGACAAATGGGTCAGAAAGCTGTGGTACATATACACAATGCAATATTACTCAGCCATTAAAAAGAATACATTTGAATCAGTTCTAATGAGATGGATAAAACTGGAGCCCATTATACAGAGTGAAGTAAGCCAGAAAGATAAACACCAACACAGTATACTAACGCATACATATGGAATTTAGAAATATGGTAATGATAACCCTATACGCAAGACAGAAAAAGAGACACAGATGTATAGAACAGACTTTAGACTCTATGGGACAAGGAAAGGGTGGGATAATCTGAGAGAACAGCATGAAAACATGTATATTATCAAGTGTGAAACAGATCGCCAGTCCAGGTTGGATGCATGAGACAAGTGCTCGGAGCTGGTGCACTGGGATGACCCAGAGGGAAGGGATGGGGAGGGAGGTGGGAGGGGGGTTCAGGATGGGGAACACATGTAAATCCATGGCTGATTCATGTCAATGTATGACAAAACCCACTACAATATAGTAAAGTAATTAGCCGCCAACTAATAAAAATAAATGAAAAAAAATAAAAGAGCAAAAAAACAAAAGAAGAAGTTGTTGCCTCAGGTTCTGTTGTCTAAGACAGTTCTTCTCTACAACTCTTACCTTTCTTCCACAATTTTCGTCTCATTCTGTTCTCAAAGCTGCATCCTTTCCTTGGTGGACGGAGTAGTCAGCTATGGCTTGCCAGGAGGAACAAAACCCTTCCACCTCATGTTATTCTGAATCTCAAGTTCTACTCTCATAACTGGCAGTTGTGGGTTTATAGAACACTTTACCAGGGAAGTTGGAATGTACTGGGAAATGAAAAACATGATGTAGTAACTAACATCTGTGAAACAAATACCTTTTAGAAGCACTAGGCACAAGGCACTGTTTTCAGCCTTGTGGAAAAGAAGGAAGAAATGAATATTGATTGTGCATCTGTTATGTTCAATAATTCTTTCACACATTTATTCACCAAGTGTCCCTGTATGCCTCTTGCATGCTGGATGCTGTTCTAGGGGAGTCCTAGGGATCCCAGTTGAAGGAGGAAGCCCATGCCTTCAAAGAGCTTGAAGTTTAATGAGCTCTGGGCTCTGTGCTGCAGAGTCTTACTAAAGCTTGTTTACTTGGTAAGTGCTTTCATACACATCATTTCACTGGACCTTGGAGACCAACTTTGTAGAGAGGACTGTATCCATTCCACTGGTGAAAACACTGAGGTTTAGTGAGATGACATGACCTCCCAGAGATCTTACATTGAGTTAAGTAAGAACTTAGATCTGATCCATCTAGCTGACTCTTGACTACACACAACTGTTAGGGTGGTTTTCCTCATTTCAGACTTTGGCCTCTGGTCATGTGTCATTCTGTGTAGCCCTGAAGCTTCCAGAGAAACATGGTCAGTCTGTCTGTGCAGCTTCTGTTAGAAGTGCATGACCTGTAGCAGGAAGTGTTCCTTGAGGTTCTCACATGCCCTGGTCATGTGGCATCATTTAGAAAGGAAATAGCCATTGTGTTATAATGTCAGAAATGCAAACCCAAGGGTTCAAAAATCTTAACACCTGAAAAACGCCTTTGCAAAGTCAAAATTGAGTATGGGGTAGCCCCAAACTAAAGGAAATTTTATCATTTGGTTTCCTCTGGCAAGGGCATGGGGATTAGAGTGCTTTGGGAAATATTCCAGAAGGCTGTGCAGGGTCATCTCATTCTAAAGGAGGGCAGACGCTTCTAACCTTTCCCCCAAGGTCAATTGAACAACTTCCCTCCATCACTTGCTAATGACTTTGCCTCATTAAAAATTGTTGTTGCTGTTGTTGATCAGTCACTAAGCCATGTGACTCTAAGCCATGCAACTCTTTGCAGCTCCATAGACTGCAGTACACCAGGCTTCCCTGTCCTTCACTATCCCCCTGGAGTTTGCTCAAACTCACGTCCATTAAGTCGGTGATGCCATCCAACCATTTCATCCTCTGTTGCCCCCTTCTCCTCCTGCCCTCAATCTTTCCCAGCATCATGGTCTTTTCCAATGAATTGGATCTTCACATCAGGTGGCCAAAGCATTGGAGATTCAGCTTCAATATCAGTCCTTCCAACGAATATTCAGGGTTGATTTCCTTTAGCACTACTCTTAAATATATACATATATATGTTTATATATATAAGCAAGTCTTTCACAAGATAACCAAATAAGATTTTTTTAAGTTGTAAAATAGCAACTTAACCTCAGATAGAGAAACCAAGGCAGTAACCAGATCCAGAGATCTGTGGTATAAGAATACCCATATCAAACAAAAATGAGGCAGTGAATCACTTCAGCAAAGTTTACTCAGGGAGAAAATTCATTTATTTATAAAAAACAAGTTAATTCACCATCCCAGAGAACTGTTGTTCCTTCCCACTTATGAAATCAGGGCTCCCTTATTAAGCCAGAGTACTCTTCCAGGACAATAATGAAGAATAATGCGGCTTTTTATTGCCTCTGGGGTATGTCTGTGCACAGATGGCCTTGAAAATAAAACAGTACTTTGGCATGAATTCAGTCTTTTTTTTTTTCTAACGCAAGTCTCGTGAATGGGAGCAACACCATGTTCTTTAGCTCCTGAGGAGTCCCTCAAGATAAATGGAACAAACAAACCCTCACGCATGCATTCTTTACATTTATACTGACAGCCCATAAATACTTGTTTATGCAAACTCCCCAACTAGTTATGGATTGTGACAACTTCCAGAAATAACTTCTAGACTGCACAGATTTTTAATTTCATTGCTGCTGAATCTTTCTGAGATATGACCCTTGGCTCAGCTGCTACTCAAAGTCCATGCAGCCTTAATGCCAGAATTTTGCATCTTCTGTGGCTTAAGGCAGTGCAGAGGCTACGTGGTCCTCCAGCTTACACCTCCTTCCTCAGAAATCATAGATCAGAGTGGTTCTGAAGAGTGTCATCAGAAAACACCAACTTTCTAAGCTGACTTTCATTGACTTCTAGAGGTTTTCACTCTGGAGACATTCAAAGTATTAAGTGAGAGAGGTGGTGCTAAGTTCCTTCAAATTTATTGTGGGGTAAATTGGTGAAAACTTTTATGCATGTTGTTTCTAGGTTCTGAAATCTTCAATGATTTCTTACATTCAAATGATTAAAAGCTATGTTCTCTAACTGGCAGCCAAATCTCATTCCACCTGGAGTCGTTCATTCATAATGTATTTATCAAGGGGCTCACTCACTAAGCAATGTGTTCTGGGAGTCAGCATCCTTGGCTTCATAGACCTGACATCTATGGGAGACAATCACACAGATAAGTAGTGTGTTATATCAGCCCTAAGCGTCATTATGAAGAGGTGTGGGTTGCTGTGAGAGCATCTCAGTGAGACTCCAGACCTGGGCTGGAAAGCCTAAAGAACCAGAAAAGAGTTGAGGCTGAAGACCAAGGACAAAGGGGTCCAGGGCAAGAGAGATAGGGAAACTTGGGTCATGCTGGGCCTTCAGGAAAATTCTATGTGAAGAATTTAGGTCCTTCCCATAGGAGAAATTAGAGGCCCCTGTGGGATTTCAAGCAGCAAGATAATAAAATGGTTTTCTATTTAAACTTATCACTGGTTGTTGTTTAGAAGTGATTTGGATAGAGAGCGTCAGGGGCCAAGGAACTAGCAAAGAATTTGTCACAATGACCCAGAAGGGAATGCAAGGGCAATTTGGATAAAGATGATAATGTTGGAGAAGGTGAGAAGTGAATGAAGTTGTCTAGTGGGATTGTTTTGTGCTTAAAGTCACTGCTATTCTTTCCCCTGTTCTAGAGTAACTATCTAAGAGGTGAGGAGGAAATGATGCAGACTTTGGAGACAGGAGTCCTAGAATACACTACTTCTGCTCCACACTAGACTACCACTGAATACATCATTAATAATAGTTGCTAAATGAATGAATTATTAATAGAAGGATCATTGTAAAGATTAAGAGAGACAAAAAAATTAAACTGTTTAATACTATTTAACATTCAAGATTGTCAGTTTCTTTTTTTTACTTTAGTTCAATAAACATTCTTTGGGCACCAAAAATATGTGATGTACAATGTGCTGAATTTCTATGATGGCCGTAGGAAGCCAGGACAATTCATTGATGTGATTTTCCTCAAAAACAGATAAAATGGTGCTGAAGGAAGAGGAAATTAATTATGTTAATTTACTAGTTGTTCTTTGCCTTGGCCTTTTCAATCAGGTACAGTAAATTACAGTTATCTTGGAGGAAATTTGAGTTTGTCTGTGTTCAGATTTGTATTTCACTCGACAAAGCATCATTTCCTGGTTCTAAGAAAACACAACTAAAGGGCTTTCTTCAACACTGCCTAGTTTTTAAAAATACCATTTAGACAGCTATCAACTTTCCCCCTCAAAATGTGTGACTATTTATATTCTACTTGGGATCATTAGTTCTACAAAATCTATGAGTGATTCAGAAGGAAATGGTTTCACTAATTTCATATTTATTTCACTGACTTTCTAGTAGAACAGCACTGTAAGAACAACTCAAAATTCAACTTTACACAACCTGGGAGCATATTGTTCTTGAATCTATAGAATAAATGAAAATTACTTTATCAAACATTTATTGGGGACCTGCTACATGCCAGGTTCTATGCTAGGGGCTATGAGAGATCTAAAGACAAGCAAAAAGTTTCCCTCACTTACCAGAAATCCACAGTCCATTAAGACATAAAGATAAGCCCAGAAATGTCTGCTATATGAGACAGGGTAAACTTCAATGAAATTTCATGGTATAGTGAGAGCATAAAGGTTGGAAAGTGTACTCTCTATGTACATTCACAAAGCAGAACTAGAAAGATATCATCTGGTTGGGTTTTACTGGAATAAAAAGCTAAATCAGAAAGACAACTTTCTTAATAGAGTGGATGATAAACTTAGCTTATTGGTTTTCCCCCTTAAATCATATCTAGCAGTTAGGAATTTGGGGTTGTAAGTGACAGAAAATCTAATTCAAACTCACTTAAGCAAATGAGAATCTATGACTAAAGTAATGAAAACTCCAGTGGTGGACTTGACTAAAGCCCTAGACCTCAGAGGGGCATGGCTCTGACCTCTGCTGAGTTACCCCCATTCTCAGGGATGCTCTTCTTCCAAGATCAGACATTGGCAGAATCCAGCCAAGCCTTGAATCCTCCTCCCTCCAGCTTCAAGTAAATGAGAATCTATTTCCCAAGACTCCACTGGTTTTCAAGGTCTCACTGGTCTGATTATGTGTTGTAACCATCTTTCAACCAATCACCATGATCTGGAGAATGCATTATATTCTGATTGGCTCTGGTCAGTAAGGATTTACCCTAGATCTTGGAGTGGGTTCAACTCCAACACAGGCAAAATTCAATTGCATTTTACCAAAAGAAGGGTAAAGGAGTTTGGATGGCAAAAATAACATTATATTGTACTAGGCAGATCAATGAACAAGGAGAGTATTAGACGTGATTAAAGAAGGAGGGGACATATGCATACCTGACTCATATTGATGTATGGCAGAAACCAACACAGTATTTTAAAGCAATTTATCCTCCAGTCAAAAATAAATAAATTTTAAAAAAGAAGTGGTGATTAGAACAAAAAAGCAATTATATTTCCAAATTGTTTTTAAGTTAAAACATGACTGATGTACTCTGATGTTACTCCTCATCTTTGGTTTTTAAAAATTAGGCATCTACTTCATATGTTAATTATTAGGCATTTGCTGAGGCCTCATGTAGCTAGAACAGTTCAATGTTCGGGGCATAATGACATTATCTTTACTCTTAACAGCTTGCCATTCCCTGAAATAAACAAGACAGACAGAATCAGAAAACCTCAGGGTTTCTGCCTTTCTTTTTTAAAAGTGCTTTTAGACAATATGAAAATTGTATTATTAATAAATTAAAAGAGAGATTCAATAAGCCAATAAATTATTTGGGTATTGGACTGACTTTGTTGTCTCTGATATGTGAGTTGTCCAACATATCAAGGCAATGTCTATCTTTAATCTAGCTGCTAAAGTGATCCTCTTACAATGTGGATAAAATAATGGATTTGCTTATGTTGATGAATTCCAAATTCCTAAACATGATTCTCAACTGTGGTCTCATTAACCACCACTTCCTGTTCAAATACTCGATATTTCAAATCCAGCGAACTCTTTAGGCTTCATATGTACTTACTGTATCATAATGTTTATTCTGTCCTATTTTCTATATACTTACAGATCAAATGCCACCTATTCTCTGTAGCCTTCCTGCACAGATTTAGTTCCATTTTATGATCTTCCATAGCATAGTATGAAAAGTATGTCTCTGTTGGGCACTTGTGCATGGTATTGTAGTTGATTTTTCTTGGCCTGTCTACCATACTTTGCGACTATGAGCACCTTGGAAGGAATTAGTGTCTTATTTGTTTCTCTATCTCTAAGACTAGCTTAGTATATAACCTAAAGGTATTGTGTGTGTGTGTGTGTGTGTGTGTGTGTGTGTGTGTGTGTGTGTGTAGTAACTCAGTTGTGCCTGACTCTTTGCAACACCATGGTCTGTAGCCCACCAGGCTCCTCTGTCCGTGAAATTCTCCAGGCAAGAATACTGGAGTGTGTTGCCATGCTCTTCTCCAGGGGATCTTCTTGATCCTGGGATCCAACCTGGGTCATTAGTTGAGGGTTAAAATGATATGAACTGAGGATAGCCTAAAAATGGTTGCAACAAGAGTCTTTTCCAACTATTATTTTCTAGCAACAATCTATGTTCCTATTATTCACCCGGAAAAAGTGAGTCCCTGGGAGTGCAAGGAGATTCAACCAGTCCATCCTAAAGGAGATCAGTCCTGGGTGTTCATTGGTAGGACTGATGTTGAAGCTGAAGCTCCAATACTTTGGCCACCTGATGTGAAGAGCTGACTCATTTGAAAAGACCTCGATGCTTGGAAAGAGTGAGGGCAGGAGGAGAAGGGGACGACAGAGGATGAGATGGTTGGATGGCATCACCGACTCAATGGACATGGATTTGGGTGAACTCCGGGAGTTGGTGATAGACAGGGAGGCCTGGCGTGCTGCGGTTCATGGGGTCACAAAGAGTCGGACACGACTGAGTGACTGAACTGAACTGAACTGAACCTGCATAGGATTATTTTCAAAGTGATTCACTCATTTAAAAATAAGCTTGCCAGATCACTTGTCATATTCACTTTCAGAAGCAGATGCACCAGTTTAGAGAAGGAACAAAACTAGAAGGGCTTAAGAAGACCTGTCTCTGTCCTGCCTCCACAGCTAACATGCTCTGTGACTTTTCTGCTAATTGATGGGCATCTCAGTTTTCTCATCTGCAAAATGGAGCCTGAGAAGCTCGTCTGAGATAGAGCACCTCTGCTCTATACCAGAGATAGACTCAAGGAAATTACAGGGTTTTAAGGAACTGTAACATAGTCTTTTCCAGCTTTCTTTCCAGAAATTCACTGATCAGAGAGGAGGTGGCATCTGATTGAGCTTTTCAAGAGCAAGGCATTCATTTTCTGGAAGGCCCAATACTACATTCTTGGACAATGCTCATGTTAGGAAGTTCTCTAGACTGAGCCGAAGTCTACTTGTTCTCTGTAGCTTTACTCCTTGATCAACTTGATCAGCCCTCTGGAGTCACAGGAATGTCAATGCCAGTTGAGCCCATGGCAGCCCTTCAGTCACAGAGATAGCTGTCACCGCTCCCCGGAGCCTCATCTTCAGACTAAACTGCCTAAGCTTATTCAAGCATCCCTTACAGGTCTCAGATGCTGATCCCCTCATTCTGACCACTATCCTTGGAACGTGCTCCATTGCACCTTTGGAAGAGAACAAAATGCACAGAAGTGTCTGAGCCAGACAGACCCAGGAAGCCATGGTTCCCCTTGAGCTGGGCATTGCATTTCTTCCTTCAGTGCTAATGGCTCAACAATTTCAGGTTTCTTCAGCCTCAGCATCCTGTTGGCTAGGGTTGTGCTTGTGGTCAGTCGATATTTCATGATTTTTAAATATTATGATAAATATTTCATAATTTAAAATAAAAATATCTTAAAAAATCATCTGTCAATCTAAGCTACCCCATCTGGTACTTAGGCAATTCATTTTTTAACCATAAATGGAGGTGTCTGCATTTATCTATATTGCACTCAATCCTTAAATACAACCCTCCCAGGAATCATCTTGCAGAGTAGTGACCACAAGTAATGATCATGGGCTGTGGTATTGAACCAGGATCACCCTGCTTCTCCTCTTCTCCCTGCCCTCAACTACTTGGCTGGCTGACGTCTGGCTTGAAAACCTACTCAGACTCTCTTCTTTGCCTGCTTCCTTTTTCCTCACAGCAGTGAACTTTTCACTCATCAAACCCTTTTCTTTATCGGGTTACTTATGTCTATGAGTAGTTTTAGTTGCTAAGTTATGTCTGACTCTTTAGTGACCCTGTGAACTATAAGCCTCCAGACTCCTCTGTGTCCATGGAATTTTCCAGGCAAGACTACTGGAGTAGATTTCCATTTCCTTCTCCAGGGGATCTTCCTGATCTAAGGATTGAACCCACATCTTCTGAATTGCAGGCAGGTTCTTTACCACTGAGCCACTGTCTATGAGAAGGCTTTCCTGGTGGTTCAGTGGTGAAAAAAACAAAACAAAAAACAAAACTGCCTGCAATGCAGGAGATATGGGTTAGATTCCTAGGTCAGGAAGATCCCCTGAAGAAGGAAATGGCAATCTACTCCAGTATTCTTGCCTGAAATATTCTATAGACAGAGGAGCCTGGTGGGCTACAGTTCATGGGATAGCAAAAGAGTCAGACAAGATTTAGTGACTAAACAACAACAAATGTCTATGAGTAAGAAATAACTCTCACAACCAGCCTTGACCTGCAAAACTAATACTGCCCTAGGAAGATCCCTACTCCCTCTTCATAGGAGGGGCATTATGGATTCTGGAACATGGGAACTGCTCAATAGATGCTAACTGACGACTGGATTTAATGGGATGGCTGCCAGGGAAAAGTGAGCCATCAATAGATAAATGAGGCTAAAACCCTTTAAATATCCCAAGCATTTGAGAGTGATATGATATCTAATAGAAGAAAACTTGAGGAAAGGAGCATTAGAGAAAAGCTATGCTGCTTAAAGTAATGATAAGACATGACAAACTTGATTTAAAATGTGAAACTGCTAAAATAAGCTGTGTAAGAAAGGATCACATTAAGAATTTCAGAAAGAAAAGCACCTCCTGTGAGGTGGTCAGACTCCCTGGTTTGATATATCAAGCCCAGCAGAGCAAGGATAATGTTAGAGAAGGTATCATTTTCGTTGCAAAGTCTAGGGTAGAATTCAGCTTCTCCTAATTCTGTACCACAGACATTTCAGAGCTACGTAAGGATAAAGAGGTGCACTCAGTCTTGCATTTAGACATATCTGTCTGTCTTAGATTTTCCTCAAGAAGTAGCACCACGTGGTTGTTAGCATGGACATAACATTTGTGTCTCCTCCAAATTCTTGTGTTGAACTCCTAAGCTCCGGTGTAATGGATTTAGTAGGTGGGTCTTTGGGGAGATAACGAAGTCATGAGGGTGGAACCCTCATGAATGGGATTTGTGCCCTTATGAGAGATTCCAGAGATCCCTCTTTGTTCTCCACCATGTGAGGCAATAAGGAGAAGACAGCCATCTTCAAACTAGAAAGAAGGCTTTCACCAGAACCCAGCCATGCTGGCACCCTGATCTCAGACCTCTAGCTTCCAGAGCTGTGAGAAAAAACTTTTTGCTGTTTTCAAGCTACCCAATCCATGGTAGGATTTGTTATAGTCCCCAAGACAGACTGAGACTCTGGTGTTGGATCTGAGTAGTCCACCCTACTCATTCAATGTTGTAACTGTTGGATAACACTGAGGATTCTTCTTCTTCTTCTTTTTAAAAAATCTTTATTGAATTTGCTACAGTATTGCTTCTGCTCTTTTTTGTTGTTGTTTTGACTGAGAGGCATGTGGAAATCTTAGCTTCCTGACCAGGGATCGAACCTGTACACTCTGCAATTGAGGTAAAGTCTTAACCACTGGACCACAGGGAAGTCCCTACTGAGGATTCTCATCCCCGAGGCTGCCACACTCTCACCTGTAATGTTTTAACTGTTAGAGTATATGCCAGCCAAACCTAGAACTGACGAAGAATGCTATTTCTCACTCCTTCCTTCCTTTTTCCCTACCCATTTGCTATATGCTCATACAAGATCAGAAACTGTATTCGGCCCTGGGACAACAAGGAGGAATGAACAGAAACAGAATAATTTTAATGCATAGTAAATATGTTTCAAATTTATATGCCAGTAACAACTGAGAGCATCTGTCTGGTCAAAGAAGATGGGAGAGGCATAGTTGGAGGCAGGAATCAGGTGAGGAGTTTCAAGTCATGAGCGTGAACATGATTAAGGGCTGTAGGCAGTCATATAACTGTGCTCCAAATCCCACATTACTTCTGGAATATACTGTCACTAAGCATGCCATTTCTCAAAAGCATCTCACTCCTGGGCATTGAAACAGATATATGGTTCTTGAATGTAATGTGTCTCAAAGAATTATCTCGTATCTTGTCAGCAACAAAAAAAAAGTAATAATTCTATGCTTTAAAGAATGGGTAGAGGATGATATAGTGACAGGAAGATTTAAAAAAATTCCACCCCAATGGATAAAAGCTTCACAAATGAGTATTTTTAGATAGCAAAATCATTTAGGAGCAAGTTGTCGAATATTAAATGATGCTGAAAGAAGAACACTTTTGCCATATTTTTTGAAACTTGAAAATAGTGCTTCATGTGCTTTATGGAGCTTAAGCTACTTGAATAAAAATGAAATTTCTCTAGGCTAGAAATTATATAGCTGTGGTCTTTTTTTATTTCCTTAAGATGACAACTAGGATGAAAAGGAAGAGATTCAGATGGCATAGATTTTTGGTCTATGCTTCTGGCTGAGTAAGATGCTGAGAGGAAAATGAAGAGAATGTGGAGGGGGTTAGCTTAAGGAAAAAAAAGTAAAACTGGAAGAAGTGTGATAAGATGGCTTCTCATGGAGATTATCAGTTACATTCTTTGTTTCCTCTGTCTCTGTCTCTTGCTCACATTTTTTTTTTTCCTTCCTAAACTGGACAAGTAAATTCCTCAAGGATTTAAATTATGCAACTTTTAAAAAGCAATATCAATTTAACTTGTCTTTGGTTTAGCTTAAAAATGCTGATTTGCTAGGACTTTAATAATAATACTGCTGAAGTATTTTTGTAATACTAGGAGATCACATTCTACATAGACTGGGCATGAAGCTAAATTTCATTGTATTTGATAAATTTTATGTTCCAGAGATTCGAAGTCATTTGTCAAATAGCCGAAAATCTCTTTTCACAACAATTCATCACAAAACTCTAGCTATTTGGAAATGGTTTAAGTATGTATAACCTGAAATATCATGTTAATAACATCTTCTTTAGGCCTTTCACTGAATATGTTCTAGTCTATTGCTTCTTATAATTAAAAAAACCTTTAATAACAAATATAAATACTTTCAGAAAAAGTCTAAATAACTTTTAGAGGGAAAATGAACAAAAATGAGTTAGACTTCAATGAAAAGTTCAAAGGAAATAGATTTTGGTGAAAAATATTAAGCTAGTCATTGTTTCCACTTGGAGAAATAAATTTAGAAATGCTTAAAATATATTCTGGGAACTTTATGAATTGTTGATGTCTTATCAACATTCAAATTACTAACAGAGTTGTTGCCCCAACTCATTTGGAAAGGTCTTGCAGCTGTTTGCAGAGTCGACCAATGTCAGGGAATCAGCTAGAGCTCCATCCTGTATGCCCCAGGAGAGCTCATGGCTCTGTCTTCACTACTCTTTTAAAGTAGATACACACCTGAGTGGATTAGGAGTAGCATGGACTTAAGAAGATTGTTCTAGAAACCCAGGCTTGAATCTAAGTTCTGCATCCTCACCCTCATTCATTTCTTGACATTTTATAATCTGGCTGCCTTTTATCCATCCTATTTCCCAGAATGTGGGCCTCCCTGTGGCTCGGTGCTAAAGAATCCACCTGCCAATGCAGGAGACAAAGGAGAAGCTGGTTCGATCCCTGGTTGGGAAGATCCCCTGGAGTAGGAAATGGCAACCCACTCCAGTACTCTTACCTGGGAAATCCCACAGATAGAGGAGCCTGGTGGGCTACGGTCCATGGGGCCACAAAGAGAGCCCAGTTTACTGAAAAGTTGATCATGCTTTTCTGTTCCTTAAAACCAATGACTTTGTCTTCAGGTCTATGTCCCTTTGCAGTGGCATCCTTGGTTGCCTCTTTCTTGGCTTTTTCTCCTCTCAAGGCCTCTAGGAAATAGTACCATCCTCAATCTTTTTCTTCCTTCCATTGTGTCTTTCTTCCTCTTCCTAACCTTTTAGCTGGTTGCAGAACTTTTGTTCTCAGCTTCCTCATGTTTCTCTGGCTTCTTCCTCAATCCTCTATAATTTTACAAATATAATTATTGGGTATTGATTAGAAAAGATTTTAATCAAAGTATATCTTAAAGTAATCAAAAGTATATCTCTCCAGGACTAACTCTCTCTTGAGTATTGTATATCTCCACATGGATGTCCCATTGATAGCTCAACACAGCAGATCCCAAACTGAATTATTACTCTCCTTTCCAAACTCACCCTTTCTCTTTACCAGTTTTTATCAATAGCACCATCATGAAACTATATATTTTACAGTCTTCATATTTCTCTTTTAATGGCATCACCGTGTCTATATTTTCCTTTATAATTGGTTTCAGATTATAACATCTCACAGTCTCTCAGTGGCTCAGAGGGTAAAGCATCTGCCTGCAATGTGGGAGACCCGGGTTCAATCCCTGGGTTGGGAAGATCCTCTGGAAAAGGAAATGGCAACCCACTCCAGGATTCTTGCTTGGAGAATCCCATGGATGGAGGAGCCTTGTAGGCTACAGTCCATGGAGTGGCAAAGAGTCGGACATCTTATAGCATCTTATCTCTTATTTCATTTCATTAATTCATGCTTTTCAGGAAAGCAAGTATAATCTTTGTTTTTTTTTTTCCATTTATTTTTATTAGTTGGAGGCTAATCACTCTACAACATTGCAGTGGTTTTTGTCATACATTGAAATGAATCAGCCATGGATTTACATGTATTCTCCATCCCGATCCCCCCTCCCACCTCCCTCTCCACCTGATCCCTCTGGGTCTTCCCAGTGCACCAGACCCGAGCACTTGTCTCATGCACCCAACCTGGGCTGGTGATCTGTTTCACCCTAGATAATATACATGTTTCGGTGCTGTTCTCTTGGAACATCCCACCCTCGCCTTCTCCCACAGAGTCCACAACTCTGTTCTATACATCTGAGTCTCTTTTTCTGTTTTGCATATAGGGTTATTGTTACCATCTTCAGGAAAGCAAGTATAATCTTTGATCTGTACAAGTCACATGGCCACTTACATATTACTTGGAGAGCAAACATTACATTTTAAGTATTTAGACTTACATGGTCCTTCTACAACAATGCATTTACTCTTTGCACAAGCTCTATAGGGTTGTAATTACTTTATATATTCTGATATGGTTTGCATAGGGAAATGAAATAATGCAATAATGAATGCTATTAAAATACTGTAATGGCTGAGATTTGTTAGTATGGATATCATTTAGAAACATTTTGCATTCTTTGTATGCATATGATATATAAACCTGTATATAATGTATAGTGCATGCATTTTATCATATCTATCTGTGTCACAATTTGCAAATTGATCAAATAGTCAGAACCCTTTCTCTATGCACAAGTAAAGGTTATGCTATAAGTTTGAATGGTTTTGAATTATATTTAAAGACTGAAGTGTATAAATATATATATATATATATGCACACACACGTTATATATTTCTTGAGGGATATGTAAATGTCCCTATATATATATATATACATATATATATATAATATAGATATTATTCTTAATTGCCTTCAAAGTTAAAGGTAAACTTTTTACCCTAATTATGGTAATTCCCACCTAAATTTTAATCACACATTGATCTTCCTCCATTTGTAATGTCCTCCTTCACATCTCCACCTGTTGCAATCTGACTCTTTTTGAACATCTGCTCAAATATCACTTTCCTATAACCATGTTACCATTTTTTTCCTTACCATCTCACTATATATTGATCATTTTAATGCAGAAATAACATCCTGCCTAATGTTACAACTATTTGCCTTTGTTTATTATTCTATGTTAGAATAAAACTTTCTTTAAAGTAGGGACTTTATTTTAACTTCTATTTTCTCCTGAAAGCACCGAACATGGACCATAACAGGTATTCAATGAAAAGGCATTTACTTAGTGAATTGATGCATGGTTATAGTTGGCATTTTTTTTTTTTTTTTGATCTTAAAAATATTTTACTGGCTTTTATTCTGACTAATATATTCTTTTTTTTTTTTTTTTTTTTTAATTTTTATTAGTTGGAGGCTAATTACTATAGTTGGCATTTTTAAGCATCATTGCATTTCAGCTTCTTGGAAAATAAGGGTAGTACCTGCCCTGTGTTAGTAGTGTCTGCTTTTTGGAGGGAAAACATGTTATGAGGCTGTAAATAGATTTGCACAAAGGTGTCTTGTCATTTTACAAAATCATGTGCTTGGATTCCAGAATGTTATCATGTTCATCATTCTGCCTTTGTGCAAGGTCTGTCTTGCACACGTATAAAAGTTGGATTGGAATAATTTAACTAAGTATTTCCTGACAAAGAATTCCATTTCGGGTGTATCCTGTATCCTTCATGATTTGCCATAAATCTACGAGCTCTCATTAAAATTCTAAACAAGAAAGCTGCTGGTTCTCTGAAAAAAAAAAAAAAAGTGCCTGAAGTCTTGAGCACAATACAACTGATTTGTGTTTTAAAGTGTGTTCGCTAAAAAGCATAGCCTTACAAGAAGTGAGCAGAACTCAAAATATTCTTCACTTTTGTGTTAAATGAGGAATCTTATAATGAAGATAATAAAATTGAATAAAGTATATTCTTGGCAGAATGGCAAAATATGTCATTCTTCAAATTACTATAGCAATAAATTATTGCTAGCATTTTCTTGATTCAAAATTTCCATTGTTAATCTTTACACTGATCCTTCTTTTATTCATTTATCCATTCATTCACACTATTATGCATGCAAAAACATTCACTAACCATGCACCAGGCATGCGACATGAATGATGACCTCTTGATTGCCATTAGAATAAGGATTTTAATGGAAACTCTAGCAGTTCTTCTGAGTTGTAGCTGTCTTCTTGCCTATTATGAGCATTTGTGACTTATTTGGTCATATAGATTCCTGCATGGACAAAGGTTAAACTTGTGTATTTTGGGAAAGATGATGTCTGGGACTCCCACCATGCAATACTGCAGGTGAATAGTTCCCAGGCGGCTCAGTGGTAAAGAATTCACCTGTGATGCAGGAGATGAGGGTTTGATCCCTGGGTTGAGAAGATCCCCTGGAGTAGGAAATGGCAACTCACTCTAGTATTCTTGCCTGAAGAATCTCATGGACAGAAGAGCCTGGCCAGCTACAGTCCATGGGATTACAAAGAGTTGGACATGACTTGGCAACTGCACACACATAATTCTAATACTTCTGTGAAACCCAACAACTCCTGTCTTTGATTTTGACTCTAAGCTAGGGGGACCACTAGCATGAGGGAAAATTCTGAGAGTCCAGGATTGCAGCCCATCCCTGACCTGGTGATACCCTGTCTTTGAATTTCTGGTGATTTTGTTCCTTCTGTCCTCAACACTCTTTAACCTCCCTCCTTTAATCTTCCTATTGCTTTAAACACTTCTAAAGCCTCTGGGCTTGGGTTTTCCAGGTGATGCTAGTGGTAAAGAACTCACCAATGCAGGAGATATATAAGGCACAAGTTCGATTCCTGGGTTGGGAAGATCCCCTGGAAGAGGGCATGGCAACCCTTTTGAGTATTCTTGCCTGGAGAATCCAATGGACAGAGGAGCCTGGTAGGCTACAATCTACAGGGCTGCACAGGGTCAGACATGGCTGAAGTGACTTGGCATGCATGTATCCAGAGCCTCTGGGCTTAGGGGGAAGACATGGCATAATCATTTTTCTCCTAGAGCTCCTAGGTGGGTGGATTTGTATAGCAAAGGTTTTCTAAGAGTTTCTGAAGTAGTTCTGTGTTTTTTCTTTTTTTTTTCTGTTTGCATATTTATATCATAAAGAGATCATAACATAGAGTTCTGATTATGAAAGCAAACTGGAGATCATCTTTACCAAAGTCTTGAAACTCAAGCTCAGAAAAGAGCTTGGTTTTTCAATGACCACACCTGGGATGATTAATACTGGTGGCCAAGTGCAAGTTTGGGCTTCAGCATCTCTATCTGGTACATTTTCTCCTATAGCAGTTCAAGCTTTGCATTTATCCAGCTGTGGAAGCTGGAACAAGTCTGGTAATAACTCTGAGCCTTGTGTTCTCATTTGTAACATGAAGACCATATTACGTTGGTGACAAGACTGAAGATTGCAGGACATATATGCAAAGAACCGGCTCCATTTCTGGCACCCAGGAATCACTCAGTATCTAGTTGAAGACAGATGAAGGTGTTTCTCTGGAAGCTGGAAAGCCTTCACAGATACAGAGTTTATACCACTTAACAATACAAATCATTTGTTTCACGCAATAGTCTCTGTTGAAGTATGTGCTTGTCGGCTTCTGAAATTATGAATAGCCCAAGTTGCAACAGCAGAATAGAGGGAAAAAAACAACAAAGCAAAAAAGCAACATATCCCTACTCTGCCAATCCACCTATTCAAGCTGGTTGATTTTTCCATTTAGCATTTGTGTTTTGTCTTATTAAGATGGAAATGGGGGTATTTTCCCTTCCTTTTTCAGATATTTTTGGGATCAGAAGCTTTGAGGAGGGAGGAGATGACAGGGCATAGGTTAACACAGAAGTCAGCCTATATTCCAGGAAAGAAAGATGCCATGGCAGGCCTATGGCAGGAGAGATTGGGAGGTGGGAGAGGCCAGGTTGGTTAAGGGGATTTGAGCCATGGACCGGGTCCTGCTCAGAGTGAAGGAATAAGGTGAGGCATCTTAATCTGCACAGGAGTTATTGTGACAGATGTCAGACCTTGCAGGACCCTCAAGGTGGTCTTGATAAACAGCTGTCTGACACAGATAGGAGTTAGCGATCAGGGAGGCAAATGAGGGAGAAGGTGTTTACTGGTCTACAAGCCCCATGATAAGCTCTTGTCTCATTTGGTTTCCTCAGCAAGCCTTCCTCAAGCTTGGTGGAAAACCAGGCTTGAGATCACAGGTGGGAAGTGGCTGTACCTGCCTGGGGGCTCTGAGGGTCTTGACAGCACTTGCCTTCCCACCTAAGCTCTGCCCAGATGTGCAAGAATATTCTTGTGAAGTCATGAGGGTTATTTTTTGTCTTTGTGTTTTGATGGAAGTGAAAGTATCAATCTCAACCACTGGTCACTTAATGGAAAGAAGATTTATTGTTGTAATATGAAAGATGTTTGATATCAAATATAGTAAGCTGACACATGCACCCTACCCTCTAGCCCCAAACACTCAGGTTCTAATCCCTAAAACTTTGAGTGTTACCTATATGGCAAAAGAAAATTTGTAAATATGATCAAATTAAGAATACTGACATGGGATTAGCCCTAAACATTATCACGGTGTCTATAAGAAGGAAGCAGAGAAAGATTTGACTCCAGAAACAAAAGGCAAGGTAAGGACTGAAGCAAGATGCTGCATGCTGGCTTTGAAGATTGAGGAAGGAGCCTCAGGCCATTAATGTAAGGAATGCAGCTCAAGAAACTGGAAAAGGCAGGGACAGTGTATCCCGTTAGATCTCCAGTGGGAGCATGCCCTATGAACACCTTTATTTTGGCCCAGGGAAATTGACTTCGGACTTCCAACTGACACAACATTAAGAGAATAACCTTAGTGCTGCTTTAAACTGCCAACTTTGCAGTAATTTGTAACAGCAATTTACTGTTACAAATCAGCACACCAGAGGACCAGGATTCACATCAGTGAAGATGGAGTCTTGGCCTGTGGTGACTCTGCACGGCTGTGGTCTCACGTGTGCTCATTTCTGTCATAAGCACAGAGTCATAGACACTCAGTGTGTGACATTTGGACCAGTTATAGAATCTACAGAACAGCAAGCTGCCACTTCACGGTCCCTAGCTATGTTTTTTCACTGGTTAATTTGAGAATGGGGGTAATTGCCCTGCTGAGTGCTAGCAAGCTATGTAAAAGGAGTGACATCCTCTATTGTCTGGGTTTGAGTGGCAGGGGAATTTTGGGAGGGGCTGCCATTTGTAAAATTGGTTGGCATTCCAAGCAGGCATCAGTTCAGTTCAGTTCAGTTGCTCATTCATGTCTGACTCTGCAACCCCATGAATCACAGCATGCCAGGCTTCCCTGTCCATCACCAACTCCCAGAGTTTACTCAAATTCATGTCCATCGAGTCGGTGATGCCATCCAGCCATCTCATCCTCTGTTTTCCCCTTCTCCTCCTGCTCCCAATCCCTCCCAGCATCAGGGTCTTTTCCAATGAGTCAACTCTTAGCATGAGGTGGCCAAAGTATTGGAGCTTCCAAGCAGGCATAGGAGGAAAGAAAAGGTGAAAAGCATTACCCAGTGATAGATGAATGTGGGGGACAATTTCTTCCTGTTCCTTGTCTTTCATGGTGGAAACTGCACATTATATTCTTACATAACTAGTAATACAAACATGAACCTGGAGGGTGATGGGCAGGTAAGACATGCCATTCTAGGCATTCTGAGCGGTAGAGTGTGTCTTAGGCACTTGAAGCATGCTCTGCAGAGTTACAGGATGGTGAAAGTAGGATCTGAACCCTGATTTACCTAGGTACATTTTTTACCTCTTCTGCCATTCCATATGGCTTCATATAGAAAACGGCATACACAGAAATAGAGGTAGACCACAAATTCCCTGTAACTGAGTCCAGAAGTATTTCCACCTTCCCATACAGCTCTCTTTTGTAAAAAGAAACATTCTTAGTATGTTGTTTTGCTTGTCTTCATCTAATAAATACTTTTGTTCAATCTAACAGAGGTAGTCTTTTACTGTTTCCATCAAACCAAGAGTAAAGTGTTTTAAAGGGTAAAGTGGGTAATTTGGCAAAGAGATGATGATCCTTAAAGATTGTTTAAGAATACTGAAGGAGAAAATGAACATATATTTAATTCAGTGTGACTCTATGGACTGTAGCCCACCAGGCTCCTCAGTTCATGGGATTTTCCAGGCAAGAATACTGGAATGGTTTGCCATTTTTTTCTCCAGGGGATCTTCCTGACCCAGGGATTGAATAGACATCTCCTACATTGGTAGGCAGATTCTTTACCACTGAGCCACCAGCAAAGCTTGTATTAAAGGGGAAAAGTGGGTAACTTGTTGAGGAGATGATTCTTGAAAGGTTGTTAAAGAATACTAAGGAGAAAATTAAGATCCAATTCATTGAGTTCTCCTTTGGGTGATCTGCTTGATAACCATCTTTTCATTCATCTTTGCAAGGCTATCAGGTTAGTTTATTATCTTTAATTTGCCTATGAGTAAATCCAAGGCAAAGAGGGGTTAGAGGATTGTCCTAAGCCCCTCAGTTAGATCAGTGGTTCTCAAGCTTGAGTCTGTGTCTCCGGGAAGGCTTGTTCAAACACAGATAGAAGAGTCTGGCTCACAGTTTCTGATTGTGTATGTCTGGGGTGGCACCTGAGAACCTGCATTTCTAGCAAGTTCCCTGTAATTCTGATGCTGCTCATCTGGAAGCCACACCTTCGGAATTTCTGAGCTGGAGCGTTTTTAAGAGGATCTGGACTCAGTACTGTTTGAATCCAAATCATACTGTCTCAGGATTCCCTTTCTGGAATTCCCTTCAGGTTCTGCAGTGAGCAGAGACTCATGGGACGCGGCTGCACACAGGACACACATTTACTGGCAAAGACTGCCTGATGCCAAGGCTTCAATTTCCAGCCCACTCACTGGGTCCAGCTGCGGCTAAGAGAACAGTGTGTGAGAGAAGGAGATTGGATGCCAGCTGAGAAGAATTGCCGAGTTGCAGTTTCTCTTCTATTCCTAACTCTTATTTACTAGAAAGAAAATAGTTTTTGTTTACTTAAAAATCTATATTCTTATACACCTATGCTACTGTTTTTGCTCACATACTAACATTAAATTACAAAAAATATATAATTCAAAATAAGGCAAAATTATGAGAGACTGCAACATTATTTCCATGGATCATCAGATATAAACAGTTTAAAAGTTGTGCTTTCTTGGCGGTAATTCCAGTTGGGGTTAGTTTTAACATCAATGTGTTTGAAAGACTGGGCATGGTTTAGGGTCATAGCTGATTTCACTTATTTTTCTTTTATTCATTTCTAGCTCTATTATCAACAGGATGCTTGCTCTTTGTCAAAAGTTTGGAAAGTGCAATGGATGCAAATAAAATTTTCCAACACATATGACAGCTACTGACATTTTATATGATTTCCTTTACTCATTTTCTTTTGTGACCTTTTATTTTAAAGCACATAAAAGTAGTCACATGTGACTACTGAGCAGTTAAAATTGGGAGGGTGCAAATTGAGATGGGATGAATGTATAAATATTAAAAAAAATCCAAAATTTGATACAAAAATATATAGGATATCTGTTCATAATTTTTGTAATAATTACATAAGTTTAGTATATTTGAGATGCTGGTTAAATATATGTTTTAAAAAGGCACAGCCTCAGGGACTGACTATACTGGGGTTGGGAAGATGAAGTGAGAAGTAAGGAAATAGGAAAATTGAGGGTTTGTGATCGACGACTGGGGGCAGTTTAAGTATTAAATGTAAAATACCTAGCTGGTGACAGTACCACAGATGTGGGAGTCTGAGATGAACTGGATGAGAATGAAGGCTCTCATTAGACCTGATCAGGGAGTCAAGGTGCCGGATGGTTCATCCATTTGAATAGTGAATTTCCCCTCGGAAGGTGGCAGTGACTAGGAAGGAGAGGAAGCTTGGTTCTTAGTACTTAGTAAGGCTCGAGCTGATGCGCGGTTGGGGAGCCTTGATGATGGGGGCAGATGTAGAAACAAGAAGGTGAGAGGAGGATTTCTGCCAGGGCTCAGCCTGCAGTCCCCAGGTCAAATCCAGCTCACTGTCTTTTATAAATAAAGCTTGTTGGACACGGTCCCTCCCATCTTTTGATGTGTTTTCTATGAGGACTTTTTCTACAATGGTGGAATCGAGTACTTGAGACTGAGTCTCAAGCATGTCTCATAAAGCTTAAAATATTTACTCCATGGCCCTTTACAGAAAATTCACCAACCTTGGATTTATGTCTTGGTCAAAATGAGCCTCAGTGGAGCAGGGATTTCTTTCTAGTAGGGAGAGGTAAATTCTTTAGAATGCTGAAATCAATCCCAGGGAGAAAACTGTACCATTAAAGCTGCAACTCCTGAGAGATCTTAGGACCAATAGTAACTTCAAAGCCTGCAGTGTCTTCTCTGCTGTGCGTCTTTAGGCTTCTGCAGACACTAGCATTTATGGGAGTCACAAGTGTGCTTTATAAATGGAATCATGATAGTGAGGTTTGTATAAGTTGGCACGTGCAAAACTATATACTCTCTTGTGTGCATACTGAATTGTTCATTTGTGTCTGACTCTGTGCGACCCCATGGATGTAGCCCGTCAGGCTCCTCTGTCCAGGGGATTCTCTCGGCAAGAATACAGGAGTGGGTAGTCATTCCCTTCTTCAGGGGATCTTCCTGATGTAGGGATTGAGCCAGTGCCTCCTGCATTGCAGGCAGTCTTTACCACTAAGCCACCTGGGAAGACTCACTCCCAAACCCATGGAAATGTTTGACTTGTGTAGCATTTCTTGTTTCTATTTAGAAACAAGGAAAGTTTCACTTACTTCTTCTTATGCTTTACACACAACTAGACTTTATTATGGGAATTTTTTTTCTTCTTGATAATAATACCTGATCTATGGCATGAAGGATCCCATTTGTCAGAAAATACATAATCCTACCAATTCTCCTTAATGTAATTATCCTCTCAGTAGGAAAGGATGCAGCACATTGGAAAGGGCAGTGAACTCAGACGTATTAGACCCAGCATGTATTTTTAGCTTTGCTTCTATTTTGTTGCCTCTAGATTTCAATCTTCTCTTCTATCACAATGATGGAAACAAAATGTTACCACTTATTGAGTGATAATAATAACTACCTTTTCCTGAGAGACAGTAGAATTTAGTGACTGTGAGTAGAGACTCTGGAGCCTGGCTGCCTGGCTTTGAACTCTGGAATTTCACTGGGTGAGTCACTAAAATTCTCTGGACCATAGTTTTTCCCATATTTGAAAAAGGATTGCTGCTGTTGTTGTTTAGTTGCTAAGTTTTGTCTGACTCTTTTGCGACCCCATGGACAGTAGCCTGCCAGGCTCCTCTGTCCATGGGATTTCCCAGGCAAGAATACTGGAGTGGGTTGCAATTTCCTGCTCCAGGGGATCTTCCTGACCCAGGGATTGAACCTGAATTTCCTGCACTGGCAGGCTGATTCTTTACTGCTGAGCTGCCAGGGAAGCCCAAAAAAGGAGGATAGTACTTCATTAATTGAATTAATATTTATGATACACTTGAAGCAGTGCCTGGCACATAAAGAAATGCTTTTTTTGGTCTGTTAAAAAATAATTAAAATGCTAGGTCTTTTATATCCACTGTAATTCCTATAGTAGTAATTGTACTATACTCTGTAATTACTAATAGCATATTAGGCTTAGTTCTTTATATGTACTGTTATTTAATGATAATGCTGCATAGATAGTATTATTTCCATAAATTTTGTACCTGAATAAACAGAATCAGAGAGGTTAACTAAATCATTCAATACCACACTGCTAGTAAATGAAGGAGCAAGAATTATTCCAACTCTTCTTATGCCAAGTTTTTGCCAGAAATAAAGCCTTGGATTTGATCACTTGTCAGAAGTAAATAATCCCAGTTAGTTGTGGAGTTAACTTACCAGGTTTAATGTTGGCCCATCTCTTGGCAATGTCCCTGACTTGTATGGGGCCTTGGAAATATGACCTAAATTTTCCATTTTAAAAATGTTTTGTAGAGGATAGAAATGACAGTAACATTTAGTACAAAGGGTAGGTAAGCATCTGTTAATTTTAATCTGTGCTGTATCTGTTTTACCAGTTCTGGGAATAGCAGTTTAATTTTCCTTTGGGAAACCACCCCTTCTCTACAAAAGGACATCCATTCTAGATTTGAAAAAATTATTATGCAAAGGAGCAGAAGAAAGAGCAGGGCAAACATGGGCAATGGGAAACAGCTCTGTGCAGCTGAAGCACAGAGAATATGATAAGAAGTGACTGAAGGGTTTATTAGGTGCTACAAGTTTCTTGGGAGGATTAAATGAGAAATAGATGCGAAAACATTTTTTTGCAAACTATAAAAGTGTCATCATATTGTTTATTAATTTAAAGGCCTGATATGCTAAGCTTATGAATTTAGATTCCCCCATTCCCATAGGTATTTCTTTTCCTTTTTTTGGCCTGGAGTTACATGGTGAGATTTGCATTTTAGAAAGGTGACCTGATGCTTTTTTGAGAATGATGGCTTAGAGGGGCTGGACTGAGGAAGGGTGGTTGATGAAGTGGTTGTAACTTGAGCAAGAGGTGATGTGATGGTTAATTTTCTGTGTCAACCTGGCTGAGCCACAGTGCTCAGATATGAAGTCAAACTTTATTCTGGATGTTTCTGCAAGATTATTTTGGATGAGATTAACATTTAAATTGTGGGACCTTGCCTAAAACACATTGTGGTCCAGTCAGCTGCAGGCCTGAATAGACTCTGGTCCACCCTACAGATTTGGGCTAGCCAGCCTCCCTAATACCATGAGTTAACTTCTTACAATAAAGCTCTCTCTATATATGTGCACGTCTATTGGTTCTCTGGAGATCGCTGACTGATATAGATGGTAGAACCTGCATCAGGGCAGTGACTGTGAGATGCAAAGTGGGATCGGAGTTGAAGAGCTGGCTAGGAGATGATATTGGTATCATCTGCCACCACTCTGGGGGTGAACAGAGAGGAAGGATGAAAGGTTTCAATGGTGATCAGATGGGTTGCTGGATGGATTCTGGTGCCGGGTGTCAGGAGCAGAAGCCCAGCACAGTTGACTATTATGTTCAGGCCCCAGTTAGAAACTGCACGTGCCTAAAATAGAGGCAAGTGGGTGAGAGCTCAGTGAAATCCCCACTAGGACAGTGCAAGCAAGCTGCTGAGAGTGGGTGGAGAACAGGAAGTGCGTGAGATCTGGCTCTTCCGGTTTCCACTTCCTGTCCTGGTTTACTGGCTGGTCTGAGGAGAGCCCTGTGACCAGGCCAGGAGCATCACTCATCTGCGGGTCAGCATTTCTAGCAGATGCCAAGAGATGTGTGTGTGGGTGTGTAGGCACGTACTGTGAGCATTTGGAACAAAACCTATGACCTATGCAATAAATAAAACTGTCCTGTCACTCATGTTCCCAAAGTCTGACTTCAATTCTGTACAAAAAAAAAAAGAAGGGAAAATACCTCCTGGAGGCAAAAACACCTCTGGTATATGTGTTGGGGAGGGGAGCACCCTACCTACCTGGCTGGTAGGGCACAAGGAATAGGAAACCAACCAAGAAGTAGTCAGCGAAGATGTCCCCTCTCATCCAGGACATGGTGGGGATGAGTGGTGAGGATTCATATTCAGTGGTGTGAGTGTCTAGTGAGACTGGAAAGGCACAGCTAAGATCCATGGAACTTTTTTAGAATAAAACTCTAAGTGATAAAAGAGATGCTGGAAAAAAAAGATATGTAAGAATTCAGATTCAATGGACATGAATGTGAGCCAATTCCTAGAGACGGTGAAGGACAGGGAAGCCTGGCATGCTGTAGTCCACGAGGTCACAAAGAGTCAGACATGAGAGGGACTGAACAACTGGCAAGAATTCAGAAAAAGGATAACGTTTTAGAGAAGGAAGAGACAACTTCTTGGAAGAAGGCAAGTAGAAGGTGAACCTTGGAGCATGCTTTGTGCAAAGTTTTGAGCATTCGCTTATTAGAAAACTTAACTGGTTAGGAGAAAACATTGCATTTTTCTAAGTGGCTTTTCCTCTGCACTGTTGCAGGCCACATGACGCCACCTATTGGTGGAAACCGGGATTGTAACTGTTCTCCAAGTGGAGCTGAGAGTAGAAGGGATTTAGACAGCAATGGAGAATTTGAGGACTTACATTGCCTAGGATGGATTTTGCACCAATTCTATATTACTATTTGCAATAAAGGAATGTAACCTCCACTTATTCACTGCATAAGCAGATTTAAAAGTACCTGGAATATTTTACTAAGTGCAGATACAGATCTGTATAAAGCAGCTGCAATGCATTTTTCTCCTCTGGTTCAAGGCTAGAATGCTAATTACTAGTGAAGTTTCTGAAGACTATGGTGATTTGTTATTTTAGCAAATTTTTAGGTTGAGTTAATTTTCTTTCATCTCTCCTATCTTTCAACAACAGCCTCTTCTGATTATATTAGAAGGCTGGAACTGAGAAGTTACTGATTGCTGGTCGATCAGTTTTAGAATGTTTCTTGCAAGATCTCAGGATTTGCTTTGGTTTTAGATATTAACATTTAGGCTACTTGAAAAAATATAAAATATTCTTGAACATGGTTGAAAATTCAAAATATGACAACTTGAGAGGGTACTGTGTGCATGTATGTGTCTGTACGTGTGTGTATGTTAAATACTGTGCCCAAAATCATGTGTATGTGTTAGTCACTCAGTTGTGTCTCTTTGTGACCCCATGGACTGTAGCCCACCAGGCTTCTCTGTCCATGGAGTTCTCCAGGCAAGAATACTGAAGTTGTTTGCCATTCCATTCTCCAGGGAATCTTCCCAACCCAGGGATCAAACCCAGGCCTCCTGCATTGCAAGCAGATTCTTTACTGCTGAGCTACCAGGGAAGCCCAAAATCATGGTCTCCTTTTATTCTTATTATTGTCAGAGGTTTATACATTCTCAATGCAGATCTTAAGCAGTACCTCTGTAGTATATATAAACATACTTGAAATCTAGCCTTGAAGGGACATTTGTAATTCTCTTTCAACGAAAACTGCTAAAGTACTATTAATCATTTCATGCCTAAATCCATAATTTTCCCTCCCCCTTCTTCTGAACGTATTCAACCAAAGCAGGGACTGGCACCTACATAGAAACTGGAACATAGATTTTGAATGTTTGGGAACATTTAGCGTTTAGATTTTCAGTCTCCTGAGGAACTGAAATTCAGTGATTGAAATTCTGATCTCATAGTGGTAAATGGACACAATACACCCTTGAAATCTACATGTGAGGTTAGCTCATGAATTATTCTGCTTGAGAATAAACTGAAAAAAAAAACACAGATGTATTTCAAACTCCAATATGATGCTGGTATTCAAAAAGAGCAAACATATCATAGAAGTAAAAAGTACTAGAAGAAATTGATCAAGATCTGGAAAGGCTATAGGACGTGCATCTAGGCTTTCATTGGTATGTATAATCTACTCCTCTCCTTTGCTCTGGTAGCTGACTGTTAGTGTATCAATATTATGTACTCTGTTTTCCCTTTATTTTGGCATTTTCTTGGAGAACTGAACTTAAAGTGTATTTTTGTGTTGTTTTTACAGTCAAACATTAAACCTCCCCAAAAGAATTTTTCCTTGGTCATGCCTGAATGGTTCAACACTATAGCTTGGTATTTCTGAATCTTCCTTTGCTTCAATACTTCAACTCTACAGGGTATTTTAGAGAAAAGTACTACTTGTGAGGGTGGAGAGAGCTGCAGCTCTGGAGTCAGGTTGGCAGACATGGGTCAAATCCCAGGTGTCCCGTGGAGGAGATGTCCAAGGCTGTGGGGAGACCTCCATTCTCTGGACATCAGCTTCATGAATGAAAAGAAAAAGACTTTCCTCCTTGCAGAGTTCCTCTGAGATTAAAGATTACATTTGTAAAATACTTGGTAGAGAGAGTTCTGGTGAGTAAGAAAAGCTTAAAATCCATGCTTGAGAAAGCATCAGCTTGGTTCTTTTAGAGTGGGTAAAGAATCTGCCTGCAGTGCAGGAGATGCAGGAGACGTGAGTTCGATCCCTGGGTTGGGAAGATCCCTTGAAGGAGTAAATGGCAACCCACTCCAGTATTCTTACTTTGGAAATCTCATGGACAGAGGAGCTTGGAGAACTGCAGTCAGAAAGGTCACAAAGAATAGGACAAGACTGAGAACAATTGGCTTCAAACATTGTCATAACCTCAGAACTTTGTTCATATCTCAGGACATTTGCAGTTTCTTCTGACTGCAGTTTTTTGGGTCTTTATTCTCTTCTCTGTGAGCCTTCCACAGGCAGAGCCTGTGACTTCACCATCTTAGCATCCTATACAACAAGGCTCTCTGGTTTTCCCCATGTGTCATCTGCCAAACGCTGGGTCCCAGAATATGCTTCTTGAGAAAAAAAAATATTCCGTGATCTAATAAGTCTGGGAAATGTTGCATACATGCTATGACCCCCTTCTGAGAAATTTCCAACTTGTATTAACTCATCAAATGTGCTGAAAAGCCCAACAAAAAAAAAATTCGAGCTCTGTTTGACTCAGTGTTTCTCAGTCTTGTTAGACTATGGAGAACCACCTTTGCTCTTTAACAGCATCTATTAATTTTGAGAATAACACTTCTTTCCATGAGGCTAGTGCAGTGTCTGTAGAACAGGCCGACAGTAAATGTATAAAACATTACATTTCATGTATTGATACTATATTTCATATATTACATTTTATATAAATTCTTCTTATTTCTAACAGTTATATAATTCTGTCCATATAAAATAGGTCTGGTTTTTCTCATTAGTTCAAGAACCCCTGGGCTTCTGGAAAGAAAATTGAGTTCCATATGCCAAATGTGCCAATGTAAAATGTTAATTAAAACAATAGCAACAATTGTAAGACACAGACATAGAGAACAGACTTATGGACATGGCAGGGAATGAGGGGAAGAAGGAGAGGGTGAGATGTATGAAGAGAGTAACACGGAAACTTAAACTACCATATGTAAAAATAGACAGCCAATGGGAATTTGCAGTATGACTCAGGAAACTCAAACAGGGGCTCTGTATCAACCTAAATGGGTGGGATGGAGGGAGATGGGAGGGAGTTTCAAGAGAGAGGGGACATGTGTATCTCTATGGCTGATTCATGCTGATGTTTGGCAGAAACCAACAAAATTCTGTAAAGCAATTATCGCTCAATTAAAAAATAAATTAATTAAAAACAATAGCAACAATTGTAAAGACAGTGGCAACTTCTGTTCTTTTAAAAATGAATTGTGTTGGATGAAGCTAAATTTGAAAAGTGAGATTCCATTAGTGATACATAAAACTATTAAAATTAAACAAAATATCCAACTCTCAGCTCATAAATGTTAGAATAGCATCTGCTCCTTCTCTTAGGGGAGCAATAACAGATAAAGGTATTCCCATAAATGAGTATTCCAGAAAGCAGAAACTGAGCATGCCAAACCCTAAAACATTAAAAAAAGTATCTCAACTATGATACAAATCTTTCCTGAAAATATCACACACTTCTCATCCTTATTATTAGCTCATAGAGAATATAATTTGACCCATTTTTGATGACATGGGAACAATGCCATACCACTATCCTGGCCAAAGTAGAAGTATGTTCCTTCTCAAGAATATGGAATGAGGTTCTTAGAGCAGCTTTCTTCCTTCTCTAAACATTCCTACACCGCAGCTCTCTTATTTATTGTTATCAGCATCTTACTCTGCTGCCAAGGTGAATTTCTTTAGAAGTTCTCTTTTCCTGACACTTTTGTCCCAGCTGGACCTCTTCCCCAACTGTCTTCTAATCTGAAGATAATGAAGACATCAGACAGCTTGTTAAACAATAGCTGTTTTTAGCAAACATTTGTAAATAAGTAAGTTCATGTCAGCATCTGAAAAATGGCTTTATACCAATTACTATCCATTTGTATTAACATGATAACTAAAGGCGACACTAAAACATCATTTCTTGTAAGGCTGGGGTTCCAGAAAAACTTTTGTTGCTTTCTGATAGCTATGTTCCCACCTCTAACCTCTTGTACTGATGACTTGATTGAGCTAAGAGTTAACTGGTATCCATCTGTGTCAGACGCTGGGACAAATGCTGGGTGTTGGTGGTTTCTGAGAAGGATTAATCAGTAGCACTTCTCTCTTCCTACCAAATTCTTACTGACTGAAATTAAAGAAGTGAAGTGAATTGAACTTCACTTCATGTCCAACTCTTTGCGACCACATGGACTATACAGTCCATGGAATTCTCCAGGCCAGAGTACTAGAGTGGCTAGCCTTTCCCTTCTCCAGGGAATCTTCCCAACCCAGGGATCGAACCAAGGTCTCCCACATTGCAGGTGGATTCTGTACAGGGCTCAAAACATCAGCTTTGTTGTTGATGAGCATAGATTGGAGAGCAGAGCTTTGATCTGCAGCCCTAATCTGGCTTCTGCCTCTGCCCCTCCCCGACTGAATTGACCCTCTCAGTCTAGGAACTGCAGCACCTCTCACCCTTCCACATAGGCGGCTACTTATCAGTTTATGTGCTTTTAGGCTAAAGTAATAATAATTATCTGCTGGGACGGATTGGGGCCAGGAGGAGAAGGGGACGACAGAGGATGAGATGGTCGGATGGCATCACCGACTCGATGGACATGGGTTTGAGTATACTCTGGGAGTTGGTGATGGACAGGGAGGCCTGGTGTGCTGCGATTCATGGGGTCGCAAAGAGTCCGACACGACTGAGCGACTGAACTGAACTGAATAATAATTATCAACTAGTGGGCCTTTAACCCAACATGGTGTTAGGTTTTACATACACCATATATAATTCTCAGAGCCTGTGAGGTGCTTTTATAGAGAAAGAAATGAAGGCTGAGAGACAAGTAATTTGCCCAAACTCTGAAAATTAGTCAAAGATAAGGTTGGAATTTAAGTGTGATTTTACACTGTTCATACACTTGTGTTCTTAGCTCTCAGAGAGTGATCTACAGGTTTCTCCACTGCAGTAACCTTTTCATAGACCACACTCATCTTTACTACAGTGTCACTATTTTCCCCTTCTACTCTTCAAGAGCTGTTCAATGTGGACTCGATCCTCTGGTTCGCTTAGTGCAACCATGAAGTTCCAGTTGCTAATTTTACAAAGACTCACATAACTTAAAGTGCCTCCCAGCACCCATTTGACTATTCAGAGACCATGATGGTGGCATAAGAAAGAATGTATTTGGCAGAGGGAAAAATCACATCACCACAACCACGAAACAAATAGAACACTTTGCAGATGGTACATCAAGCGTGTGTCCCATGAATGACTTTCACTGGAGGGCTTTAGGATGCAGAAGTGGAGAAGATGGGTACCAAGAAGCATTTCTTTCCTAGGAGAGAGAAATCCTGTTGCTAATTGTTATTCCCTGAATACCCTGATTTTCTATGGAAGTGCCATTCTCATTGCCCTTAGCTACCATTACCATTTCTTGATTTTCTTTCTCTTGTTCATGAGCCCTAAGACACAGAACACAACTTTTGGTTGGCGCTCCCTCTAGTGGCAGTTTAGTGAATTTTCTGTACTTTACCCTTTGTTAATGAGATCTATCTGCATGGTGAAAATCATCGAAGAATCTTCATTCACATACTTAATTTTTCATATAGTCTTTATTTCTATGATTTTAATGACAAGAAAATAACTGCAAAATTGATCTAAAATTATTTGTCAGCTACTTCAATTTTGACAATTATTAAAGGAAATTTCCCATTGAATACATGAAAGCGTATGTTTAAGACATTCCTTTAGGTTAAATTTTAAGTAGTTAGAACTCTGAAGACAAAGTATCTCATTTGTTATGGTAGATATTGTGTATCTCCCCCTCAAATTCATATGTTAAAGCCTCAAACTCCAGAACTTCCTAATGTAACAGTTATTTGGATACAGGATGCTGAAAGAGGTGATTAAGTTAAAATGGCACTGTTAGGGTGGGTGGGTCCTAATCCAATATCTCACGCTCAGTTGCTCAGTGGTATTCAACTCTCTGCGACCCCATGGACTGTAGCCCGCCAGACTCTGTCCATGGGCTTTCCCAGGCAAGGATACTGGAGTGGGTTGCCATTTCCTTCTCCAGGGGATCTTCCCGATCCAGGGACTGAATTTGCATCTCCTGTATCGCCTGCACTGGCTGCTGCTGCTGCTGCTGCTGAGTCAATTCAGTCGTGTCCGACTCTGTGCGACCCCATGGAAAGCCCAATCCAGTATTAGTGGTGTTCTTCTAAGAAAATTAAGAGATAACAGGGACATGCTAACATAGAGGGACTGCCATGTGATGAAACAGCAGGAGGGTGGCCACTGGCAAGCCAAGGAGAGAAGTTTCAGGAGAAACCAAACCTGCCTATATCTTGATCTTGAAAGGTTCCCCTTTTTCCTCTAGGATTGCTAAGCTAGTAGGAAGCAAAATCAGAATTACCCCTGAGAATTCATTGCCATCCTTTCGGGGAACCTTCCTGGGAATGAAGCCAGCATAATGAAAGATTAAATGAGGGACAGATTTCTGACATACAATTTGAGCACCTGGATTCAGCAATGTGTTAAGTCTTCTCTCGGACTTTTTCCATTTCAAGAGCCCATAAGTTTTTCTATTGAACAAAATCAGTTGCCATTGAATTTCGGAAAACAAACTCCCAAATGTCCTCATTAATACAACTCTGAAAGATTTTGTTAACTGTGATTCATTCTAGCTAATTTTATTTCTATTTCATTAATACAGATCCCAGAGATAAAGTACAAACATTTTTGTTTTTGCAGTCGTTCTCATTGATAAGCAGAGAAAACACTGCTTTGTATCTTAGGCCAGTTGGATGCCTACTAGGTGTTTCAGATTAACATAGCCAAAGCAGGATTCTGCAACTGCAATCCCAAAGTAACTCCTTCTTCTAGCATCTTGATAAATGACATCTGTAATTCACCTAGGTGCTCGATTATCGCCTGTAGGTCATTATTTATATTTCCTTTATTCTTATGCCTCACGTCTAGTGTGGAAGTGAGAGTGCTAGTTGCTCAGTCATGTCTGACTCTTTGCGACCCCTAGACTGGAGCCCATCAGGCTCCTCTGTCCATGGGAATTCCTAGGCAAGAACACTGGAGTGGGTAGCTGTTCCCTTCGCCAGGGCATCTTCCAGACTCAGGGATAGAACCCGGGTCTCCTGCATTGCAGGCAGATTCTTTGCTGTTTGAGCCACCGGGGGAGCCCATGCCTCACGTCTAATCTACTAGCAAGTCCTTGTCAACTCGCCTCCGTAGTATATTCCAAATCTTTCTCCCTTTGAATCATCCGTCTCTCTTTCTTGCACACCTGGAGAAGCCAAGAGTTTTTTCGGCTGTCAAAGTGTGGTGTGCTCTGCACACAACAGTCCCAGTGGTCTCTTAACATACGCATCAGGACAGAGATGACTCCCTGCTCAGAAGCCTCCAATGATCCTTCATTGCCTTAGAGATAAAATTCAGCTTCTTTACCGCATTTGCAATGTCTCACGTGATGTGACACCAGGTTACATCTCCAAATCCATCCTATGTCCCTTCCTCCCCTGCCTGTTACGTTCATCAGTGTCCTACCTGGTTCTGGAAGGCTTGTTCAAGAGTTGTGACCTGTCAAAGGCCTGGTTTATTTTTCAACTGTTATCAACTCCAATGGAAATTTCCACAGACCAAGGATGATTTGTACAACCTTTCATAGATCCCCGAGATTTTCTATTTTATTACAATGAATACTAAACAATATCTATAGTGAGATAATGTGTTCTTTTAGTCATTGTTCAGAGATGCACAATGAAGCTGAGGCAGGTTTTAATTTACCCAATGTGGTAATGATTACCAGCACCAAAACTGGAATTACAGCCTGTTAGGTCTGGTTCATTAACTTTTCTTCTCTTCTTTTATTTTTCTTGTCAAACTTTAAATCTTAGGTTTTATACATAAAAACATTTGTATTTAAAAAAACTGTATGCATTTGTCTTTCAAGTCTCTTGTATCTCTTGGCTGAATGATGCACTTTTACTCTTTAACATTCTGCTACTTTCTGGTAATAATTAGATTGGGACCAGAATGACTCTATATCTAAAATCTTTTATCAGAATAAAAAATGTCAAAGCATTAAGTAAAGAATTTCTTTCAAGAGCTACGTGAACCAAGTATATGATGACAGTGTTCCTTAATGCTCAGACATGCCCGGTCTGTGTGGGACGAAAGTGGTCCACTCTGCACAGTGGGGCACATGTGTAAGGAATTCTGTACCAATGAATATTTACACAGAAGGCTTCAATAAAGGAATGTGTAAAAATCAGAAAAAGTCAACCATCCTTCATATAGTGAAAAATGAACTTTGCGATGGCTTCTTAGGAATGTTCTTGCACGGAAACTGATGTATGCAAACCTGCTGTGTGTCCTCACACATTTCTACACACTTGGAGACATTGCATCAAGGCTGAAGGCTTATTTGAGAAGAACAATAATGAAAGGCAGGCAGGGGAGGGGAGGTGGTCCTGGAGGCACTCATTATCCAGGTGCTTGTCTTTTTTGACTTGTACCTGACTGCTCTGTAAGGGGATCCTTTTTAAACATATGTTTGTTTAAACATTTGTATAATAAATAAATAAATCCTGTGTGTGTGCTCAGTCACGTCCGAAGCTTTGCCACCCCATGGACTGTAACCTGCCAGGCTTCTCTGTCTATGGGATTATCCCGGCTAGAATACTGGAGTGGGGTGCCATTTCCTCCTCCAGGGGATCTTCCTGATCCAGAGATTGAACCCGCATCTTTTGCATTGGCAAGCGGGTTCTTTACCACTATACCACCTGGGAATGAATAAATACATATAAAACCCTGCCTGGCCAAGGGCACATTAGTGAACGAAATGCCTGCCGCTGGCCACTTAGAAAAGCAAACTGCTTACTGCAGAGGTGAATAAAAGTGAGCTGTAAATTTCCAATGTGCAATTGTTTCTTTTTTCTTCACCACTGAAAACCCTGAAACAAATGAAAACATTTTGACATCGTGTATATCAACTTTATGGTGGATACAAGTCTTAATCTCCTGAGTCAGTGACATGGGGAAAAATGGGGCTTGTAAAAGATGTACTGGCAGGTCATAAACTAAACTGGGCTTCTGGGGAGTTCTGTGGTTAGGAGGAAAAGAGAGCCCTTTCACTCCCTCCTTGCTGCAGAGAAAGGCAGGGAGGTAGGCAGCCCTGGGGCACATGCAGAGGCACCAGGTCTGGAACGTGGGAGGCCACATTCCCAGGAGGTTGGAGGGGTTCAGGCTGGTGGTTCGCCTCGGCAGGGTCATGGTGCGAAAATGATAAGGGAGGTGGGCAAGAAGCTGTCACCAGATTATAAATCATGGTTTAAGGGACTCAGATTTATTCCTCTCAGTACCTGCCTGTTCCCTCTTTACTGACAGAGGAGGAAGTCCAGATGGGATGCTCTGATTGGAAAGGATCTTACAAACTACCCACGAGGCTCCTGCTAAACTGGTGCAGGGAGAGATCAGCAAGGGTGTCAGTCTCCCTTGACCTCATATTTTCTGATCTCCATTTTTCTTCCAGTCAGATTTCAAAATATGTCATTGCACTATATTTTGAAGACTGCAGGGAACAATGAAAAACACATGTGCCGTTCAGTTTTGAACTTAAGTTCTGACTGTACGGCTTATTAACGCTTTCTTAACTCTCAAGTGAATGGGGCCAGGCCACTGTAACTTTCTGAATTTAAGCTTCTAATCAGTAACATTTCTGTTTCAGAGGGTTTAGCAAATATTTATTAAACATTAATTGGGGCTTCCCTGGTGGCTCAGTGGTAAAGAACCCACCTGCCAATGCAAGGTTTGATCCCTGGGTTGGACAAGACTTAGTGACTCAACAACAGCAAGACATTCATTGAATGCCTACCATGTGTCAGACACTGTCCTGGGTACTGGGAGCCACCGTTCTCATAGTTTAAAGACTGGTGAGGGGGAAAGTGTTAATCAAATAATTAATCAAGCAATCTACGGCTGTGCAGGTTGTACACTACACAACTCCAGGGAGAACCATTCACGCTGTAGTCAATATGAATGGGGTTGCTCCTGGTAAGCATTCTGAAAGAAGGAAACTGTATCCATTAGATAATATCAAAAGGATAATTAATTTAGATTCATGAGTTGGAAAATACTTCTACAAGGAAGTACTACTTAAACTGAGATACAAAATAAGTAGTAGTTTCGTGTCCAGAACTAGGCTGGACATCCTATAGCATCTACAACATACTTTCATTATCTGTGCATTTCTTCTCGTGTAAGCATCTTTGTTGGGTCTTTCCCTCTGATTTGGGGTGCTGCCGGATAGATTCCTGAGCAAGGCAATCTCAAGACCTAGAAAGGGCCTGCGACATTAGGCAAGTTATCAGAGAAATAACTCAAGCACAGAATAAATTCCATCCTTAGATGTCAGGATGGATTCTGAGCCATTCAGTTCAGTTCAGTTCAGTCGTTCAGTTGCTCAGTCATGTCCGACTTTTTGTGACCTCATGGATTACGGCACGCCAGACTTCCCTGTCCATTACCAACTCCCGGTAATGCTCAAACTCACATCCATCGAGTCAGTGATGCCATCCAACCATCTCATCCTCTGTCATCCCCTTCTCCTCCTGCCTTCAGTTTTTCCCAGCATCACGGTCTTTTCCAGTGAGTCAGTTCTTTCCATCAGGTGGCCAAAGTATTATATTCTTTGTATTGTATGCTCGAAGTATTCTGAGCCATGGTTGAGTTAAAATTCAAACCAAAGGGTTCTTGCTTGGAATGGAGGCTACAGATAAGGAATGAAACACAACAAGTTGTGCTATTATCACTGTTACTAATGACATTTCCAGGCCTGGATTATCCTCACTGATGCTCTCAATTCAGGCTTCGGGGAGCAGGTTCATGGAATGGACACTACAGTTCACAGTCCACCTGGTGCTCTCTGCTGGCCTCTACTGTGGGTCTCAGAGTGTGGGAAGGGGCCAGGGCAGGAGGGTGTGAGGGGACGAGGGTAGGGAGGATCTCAGTCATAGCAGGGATCACAGTGGGAACTGAGTGTCAAGGACAAGAGTCTTGGAGCTGAAGTCTGCTGATGAAAAATTGCCTTCCCAAGGGTGGAGAAAAGCTCTTTAACCCTGAGCCCTAGGCTCAGGAGGGAAGGACAGCATCCTTTATGGCTTCCTCTGTGGGTTATGGGCCAGATCAGCTGGAGGAGGTCATCACTTTCCTGAGTCAGGTCTTTGTTCACACTGTGACTTCAGCTTCAGTCCCGGGTGTGCGCCTTTTGTTGGCCCGACTCCCTCTCTACTCTTCTCAATCCTTCATGATCTACATGAAGGGGTTCCCTTGCCCCGTAGCTTTCCAATTGGCCAAGAAGGACACCCCGCCCCGTTAGAAGATTAGAGGGAGGAGGGTTAAGTCAGATGATGCATTTCTGGCTCTTGTCCTGCAACGTCAATTCAGGCTGGCTGTGTTCCTTAACTAGTGGTCGCTGTTCCTTTCCAGATGTCCACATTGGACATGACTGAGTGACTTGCACTTCACTTCACTTCACTTAACAATGTACGGTGTCTCTTTCTGGGTTTTGGTAATTGCACATTCTTTCCAGGTCGGGGTTGGAAAGAATGCAGCCTTCACCAGTCCTTACTCTTCCCAGGGTTACTGTGGTTTCTCTCACCTATACCTTCAGAAATAGCCCCTTCGGGGCAAAAGCACTCTCCTGAAACTATCCCATTTTGAGAGTGTCATCTGCTTCCTGTTGGGATTCTGATTGATAAACATGCCCTTCCAGTTCCTCTCTTACTGATGAACTGCATCAAGTATTTCAAGTTCTAACTGATCCTTTCTTTCTAGACCTCTTCCTTTCACCGCAACTCAACATCACACACAGAATTATTCACCCAACATTCTGATAACCCACAACACCTACGCTCTCCTCCGTTTGGTTCTTCTTAGATTCCACAGGGGTTATTTGTTGCATGTCTGGGTTATCCCTCCCTATCCACACCAGACTGTGAGTTCTTCAGGGCAGGATTGTTTCTTACTCAAGCTGTTCCTTTTGTGAGTGCACTAAAGTCAACCACGGGAAGCTGGCAAGGGCCAGTGTAACATTTATAGAATGCATCATCTTCTTCCTAGAATTGCTGCTGGTGACATTCATTTTCTACAAGACCCCGCGTGTGGGTTTTTCTAACTTCGTTGAGATTCTTGACGTGCTGATATCTACATAATCAGGGATCCAAAGGAGGTGAGCTGGTTTGCTGGGACTTGAGCAAAAACTTCTGCCCCAATTTGCATTGTGATTAGTGAACCTAATCAAATTATGCTATGCCTGCCACTATGCACGAAGAATCTACGGTGTGTTAGGAATTCATTCATCCTGGTAGGATGCCATGACCTTCACATCAGAGTTTTAGACAGTTTACAAAGAGCTTTGGAGAAAATGTGAGCTGAGGAAAAACAGAGATTCCTCTTATTTTGAAGCTCACAGTCAGTATGTGCTGTTCCCTCACAGGCTTGGGCAATAATACCAGTATTCTGGCCCGGAGAATTCCATGGACTGTATAGTTCATGGGGTCACAAAGAGTTGGACATGACTGAGTGACTTCTTCACTTCACAAGAAGTCACATAATCTCCCTGTCTTCCTTCACTTGCTTTCTTTATCTTCCCTGGCTGCAGATGTCTGTAGCCCCAAAATGCCAAAGTTTTGTAGCAAATAGAAGTCTTCTTCCTCAGAATTTTCTCAATGATAAGCAGAAATGTGAGAAATCAAGTATGACTCATATTAAGTTTTTGTGCATGCTCAGTCATGTTGGACTCTTTGTGACCCCATGGACTGTAGCCCACCAGGCTCCTCTGTCCATGGAATTTTTCAGGCAAGAATACTGGAATGAGTTGCCATTTCCTCCGCTAGGGGATCTTCCCAACCCAGGGGTCAAACCTGCATTTCCTGCATCACTATTAGTTTTTTCAACAGTGATTTATCTTAGTTATGATTGGGAATCCAGGACTTGTATAATTCTCCATAGTATTAAAGGCACCTGAGGAAGCAGGGTAGCAGATCCAGGTCCAGCACTTCTTGGTCACTGTCCCCTTCTGACTTTCACATCTTTTTGACCGACCAGTCCACTCAGTTGGAATCTTGGTGACAGTACATGTCCCAAGGGACCCTGGTGCTGCTTGGATCACTATCCACGAACTCAGAGTAATTGGTCCGATGACAGGGCTGTGAGCCTCCAGGGCAGAAGCATGAAGCTCTGCTGACTCTTCACCTACAGAAGTGCAGTGAATGTCTTCATTTATTTTCTCTAGGTGTTTCTTTTTAAATTCCACTCATCTTTCTTTGGAGTTTTTGATTAAAATGCTGTCAGCCAAGCAGTTTGATGTCTGAGTGAAGACGCTGTTTGTGAGGCATTTTTCTTCTCGGAGCAGTTGGAGTAGAAAATTCTTTTATGCCTGAGAACGTTTCTATTGTTGTTTTCCCTGTGAATGTAAAGTGGGAGCTGACAGAATGTGTTAACCTTTCTGTTCTGTGCTATTTCATCTGCATCGCTCCCGGTCCCTGCACACAGCTTTGGATTCCTCAAGCTCAACGAACCAGCTGCAGTCAAAAGCACTCCAGGCACAGGGCAGCAGGAGCCCAGGCGAGGGCTGCCCTGCTCTCATTGCCCAAGGGGCCTGCTCTGCCCGTGATGACTGCAAGGATTGAAGCATGACACAGCACACAGCATTTTCACTGAGGCTACCTGGATGCGGAACAGACTCATATCCCCAAGTCCCTTTTATTAGCACTTGTCTCCATAGCAGTCTCACTCTGAGATAAGTTAAATACTTGAATATTCTCAGTGGATTTGAAACTCATTTGTCATGAACTTGCTATGTGTCTGGCACCATGTTAAGTACTACAGAATTCATAATTATGGTCTTCAAGAAGCTCAAGTCTGATGGGGAGAGACACGCACATGCTGAGTAGCACAGGGTGTGACAGGAGCAAAGATGCAGAGTCTTCTGTGTCTGGGTTTAAATGATGCTCCAGTCTAAATTCCCCCCACTGAGCAAGGGGCCACTGTGGTGGTGATGGTTTAGTCACTATGTTGTGTCCAACTGTTTTGTGACCTCAAGGACTGTACCCTGCCAGGCTCCTCTGTCCATGGGATTCTCCAGGCAAGAAAACTGGAGTGGGTTGCCATTTCCTCATCCAGGGGATCATCCTGACTCAAGGATTGAACCCTGCTCTCCTGTATTGCAGGTGGATTCTTTACCAACTTAGCTGCCAAACTTGGGAGAACAACATAGAGGTGGGCGGTGAAATGTGTTGTCTTGTTCTCTTGCTCAGGGTCTCAACTGATTAGCTTAGTAAAATGACATTCACCCTTTATTTCAAGGGTATTGTCCTCTGAGACTGACAAAATGAAGAGCCACCTAAAGCTTCTTAAGTGCAGTGAGGTGTGAGGTCTGCTTGAGGACAAATATCTGTTAACTTTCTTTTTTTCCTGTAACTTTTTTTTTAAAATTTGCTTGAAGACAAATATCTTAAATGGTGGCTGTCTGCATCTGAGTTTCAAGGACATGACAGTGGGGTGCACAGACTTTTGGAGTGAAGGACTGTGCGTTTGTATTCAAGGAACCCAGTGTGGTGCCTAGAACAGAGTAGAAACCAATAGTTTAATGAATTACTTAATGGCTTAATGAGTTAGGAGTTGGGTGATCTCTGTTCTATCTGGGTGGCTTTTGAGCTCTCGCTTTTTCCTTTTTGGTTTCCTCACCTATGAAATGTAGGTTCATGTTTGAAGGCTCTTGCTTTGATATTTTCTCAGTTAATAAAAGTACAAAAATCCACCGTCTCAGAAAGGAAAGAGACCCAGGGTGAGTGTCTATGCCCAGGAGGGAAGAGAAGGTCTCTGAAGTATATGTGACATCAGTTCATGCAGCAAAATGAAATCCAATAAGGTCCAGAGCCCGTGCATTTCAAGTGGAGAGTCTGAGATTGACTGAACAGTTCAGAGATTAAATATTCAAGGTTAAAGCTACATTTCCATTAAGGGAATCTATATCTCTGTTCCACTTATGAGAACTTTTTTTTTCCCCCCACTGTTTCTTGTCTACAGAGTTCTTTGAAACACTAAAACTTCAGGAAGAGAAAAGATGAAAGAAACTGAGGCCAGAAGTCTTGATATAATTTATGAAGTTAATTTTTTCAATTGATTTAAAGAGGTCAAGGCTGCCTAGAGGGATGGGATGTGAGGTGGGAGGGAGGCTCAAGAGAGAGGAGCTATATGCATACTTATAGTTGATACCTGTGTTTCCCTGATGGCTCAACGGTAAAGAATCCACTTACAATACAGGAGACGCATGTTTGATCCCTGGGTCAGGAAGATCCCCTGGAGAAGGAAATGGCAACTCACTTCAGTATTCTTGACTGGGAAATCCCATGGACAGAGGACCCTCATGGGTTATAGTCCATGGGATCTCAAGAGTCGGACATGACTTTGCAACTAAACCACCATCAAAGCTGATTCACATTGTTGTACAGGAGAAACTAAAACAACATTATAAAGCAAATATACTTCAACTAAAAATAAATTTAAAAAAGTAAAAATAATATAGGATAAAATCCTATTTCACTTTTCATTTTAATCTAAAGCCCAACTCATGTATCTTTATATCAATAATAAAGATAATATCAAAAAAGGGGGTCATGAATGGAAATGTTATGCTGCATGCCTATTTCATCTAATACTTGATAGAAGAAATAATTCATGGCAATACATGAGTTACCTGGTAAAAGGTGGGACTTTTCCCACTCAGTCACTCAGCTCCTAACCATGTTTCTGGTTCACTGTGAAGGACCACTTGGTTGAGATAACAGGCACTGGAATCTCTAAATGCAGGTGTTATTTCCTAATGTTCCTCCTTTAAATTCTCACCTAAAATTCAGAATTTTCACTTGAATCTTTGTGGATATTTGAGGAACTTCGGAAGAGAAAGAGAGCCATATCTCGGAGGCTATCTTCTTTTGTCTAGATTCAGGCATGTAGGGACATACATTGGAGTTTTATTTCAAATTACGTGATGGCCATAGTGAGGAAAAGAGAGGTAGGATGCTGGACAAAGTAAAAAAAAAATCACTAATTAAGACTTTGCAGAAGTAGTATTGGATGGTTATAGATATAGGCAATGTAGTCATAAAGTTGTGTTTTTTAGGAAGAGAAAACATCATCTTTGGATACAAAGAGTTGGTAGATAAGTCAGGGAAAGGTTTTGGGAGGAATTTGAGTTCAGGACTGAATTTTAATCTTGAAGGAATGTGAAGGTCAAGGCAGAGTCTAGCCTTTGCATGCATTGATTTGGAGCAGAGTAAAGAAGATGGTTGAAAAAGTTGAACAAATGAGCTATTTCTGTTGCACTTCAGAGCAAATACCATTGCACTTTCTTGACTCTGTATCCCTTCCCTGCTTGCCTCCAGTATTGATCCCAGAATGCAGGTCAGGCTGAAGTGGAAACCGATTCGTTTCAACTTCTAAGGATTTGAGGTCAAGGATGCTAGTAGGTCATTTCAGTACCAGTCTACTTAGGAAAGTCCTATTTCCAAATGCTTCTTGTTCTAGAGGTTTTCAGAAATTTGAGTGTTTGAAATTCTTTAGAAAGGCATGAGAGAAGTCAGTGGTAAGTATATGTCCACGGAGAGTGCTGCTTCTGAAAGAGTTAGCTGAGTATGGGCTCCGTGATGTCCAGCTCTCTGCAACCCCCCTGGACTGTAGCTCTCCAGGCTTCCCTGACCATGGAATTTTCCACGCAAGAATACTGAAGTGGGTTTGCATTTCCTACTCCAAGGGATCTTCCCAACCCAGGGATCGAACCCAAGTCTCCTGTGTCTCCTGCATTGGCAAGTGGGTTCTTTACACCTGGGAAGCCTGAAAGAGTTAGCTACTTAGTATTAATGACAGTAGTGGATGTGACCCCTGTCATGTTCACCAGTATGAAACTGTCATCTGATCAGAACGTTCCCTTTCCCTCCAGTTATCTTTAAGTGTCACAACTTTCAGGCTATGGTCCACTCTTATAAGTTTTCAAAATACATTTTTATAGGTAAAGTTTTCTCTCTTAGTAACTAAAGAGCAATTATCTATTAGCAAAAGTATTTAGATTGGGGCAGCAAAACAAAAGGGAATTTGAAAGTGTAGGTCCACCGACACCCACGCATCCATGAGGTGGCAGCTGGCACTATGCAGACTATACTGGGCTTATTACGTCTACCACTTACTGCCACCCTGCCCCCTTTTAAAAAACAGCTTTTACTAGCATAGTTAATAAATGCCAAAATAACCCAAATAACTGGCCTTGCATGGAAGTACCCCTAAGGTCATGGAACACTTCTTGGTAAAAACTGTACAATGCACCTGAACCTACAGCTCTTGACCACTCGCAATTAGGCAACAGTGAAAGGGCAGTCGGGAGAACACCAGATGGTCTTCTGCAGTGCCCCTGGCCAACTGTCACCACCTCCCTTTCCCTTCTGGGTGTCCTCAGCCCTGGAGCTCAGTGCTTCTCCACGTCAGCCCCTCGTGCTCTCGTGGAATGAGAATGCTGAGCCAGCACCCACTCCCTCCAGGCTCCTTCCATGTGTCACTTCTGATGACCGATCAACCGCGGGCACAGGAAACCAGGCAGCACGGTGCTGACCATCAGCCAGCCCACGGAGCAAGTCTGCAAGAGCCGTCACTCTCAAGCCCCCTGTGGTCAAGTCTGTATAACATGTAAGGAAGGAAACCACGGCGGCTAAAAATGGATGGGACAGGCCACACGCTGCTATCTGCCTGAAAACCATTCAGAACGGGATCAGTCCAAGTGAAGCCAAACCAGGAGAACCGCACTGGGAACCATGATGCCCCCGCCGAGGCGCATCTTCCACACCGCAGTCACAGAAAACATGCCAAGTGCAGTCTAAAAAGGCAGGCTTCTGCACAGATCAACTGTTAATTTTCCTTAAAAAGTTATGCTATAAATCTAGTTGACTACAAATAGTTTACTGACTCTCACCACATAGGTGAGAATCTTAGCTGTGACATGGAAACTGCAGCTCATGGGTTTTCGTGGCAAACTCTATAGAACATGGTTTGTGGTGAGTTCTCTGCATAGTGGTTTAAAAAATGACCTCAGAATTCAAAGACTTGTTAAAAAACTCACCCCTAACAGCCTGTTTATAAAAAACCTATTGAAGTATAAACATGTATCTAATTAGGTATTTTTTCATTTGGTAAACAGATAATGTGCAGATGAATTAACAGTATGGAGTTATAGCAGCAAAACTGGTTTTGGATGTTGTGGTCAAACAAAAGCAAGGCAGGGAAGCAGGTGCCATGGCGAGAAATGGCCTCGTACCCCGGCAGCTCATCTTTCTGTGTTCATGTCTCTACTGCTCAGGAACATTCTCGGGAATCTGAATGTTCTAGAAGTAAATCACGATTAGTTGGTTAGGCCAGTCAAATCAAATTCCACTATTGACTATACGTGCTGACTGGTCCCTGGGAATCAGTTCTAGCGTCAGTGGTTACTTAAAATGCAAGAAGAAGGAAAATGGACAGTTCACCTCACAAAATATAAAGTATAACATAACGATGAATGCAAACGTTAACGTACTTCATACAAAATAACACATTGAAAGTTTTTAAAAAATTCTCAGGCACAGGTACTGTGAAATGTGGACAGGCACCCCTCCAACAGTCTTGAAAACATGCAGCTGTGTTACTCATCAGAATATTTATCTTGCAAAGGGATTCCTCACACGTGGTGCCCGTGGACCCCGCTGTCACCGTCACCACCCTGCAGCTGCAGCTGCATCTGCGCCTGCATCCGCGCGATCATCTCCTGCATGCGGCGGAGCTCAGCTTCCTTCTCCAGCAATATCTGGTCTTTATTCATGTCCTCATTTTCTACTTTCCTGCCGCCTCTCTTGAGCCTCTCAGACCGGAAGTTCTCGTAGTGCAGGTCCTGAGTCACCTCCTGGAGATCCTGCATGTGAGTGATGAGCATCGTCCTCAGTTTCAGAAAGTCGTTGTGCTCCGGGTTCTCCACCTCCACGACACCCCAAGGGTAGAGGCGGCCTCTGACCTTCTTGCCTTTGGCTTCAATCAGCTGATTGGATCCAACCACAGAGAAAGGGATGCTAGCCTTGAGAAGTCTAGTCTGCTCTTTAAAATCTTCATCTTCATCCGACTCTGCATCAGGTAAGTGATAGATTTTGATGCTATGTTCCTCAATTTCATCCAGAATCCTTTTCTTCAGGCGCTCCCGCTCCTTCAGGGTGAGTGTGTCGGCTTTCGCAATGACAGGCACAATATTCACCTTGTTGTGGATCGCCTTCATGAACGCAACATCCAATGGCTTCAGTCCGTGTCCGAAGGGGGAGATGAAGTAGAAGCAACAGTGCACCCTGTTGTCGATGATGTGCCGTCTGTTCAGACCGCTCTCGTCATGCAGGTACCGCTCAAACTGCTCATCGATGTAGGAGATGATTGTTTTAAAGCAGTCCCTGCAGTTGATGGCATCCCCGTAGCCCGGGGTGTCCACCACGGTCAGACGCAGCTTCACCCCGCGCTCTTCAATTTCAACAGTGGAAGCCTCAATCTGGACAGTTCTTTCAATTTTCTCTGCGGCTCCAGGGATGACTCTTTCTGGGTAGAGGTCGGTCAGGAAGAGGCTGTTGATGAGTGTCGATTTTCCCAGCCCCGATTCACCGACCACCATCAGCGTGAATTCAAAACCTTTTTTCACTGATTTTCGGTGAACCTGATTGGGAAGATTTGCAAATCCAACATATCCAGGAGTTTCTGGATTTATAAACTGAGTTGGTTGTTGCTTAGACATCTTTAGTAAAGTTTCGTCAATCGCCGACTCGCAGAAGAACTGAGACCGACCGACCGCTCCGCCGACCCGCCCAGCGCCCGCCGCGCGCTCGCGCCCTGCCCCGCCCCGCCGCGCGCGCGGGCGGATTGAGTCATCACATATGGTCCACTCTTTGCTGGAAGTTTGGGGGGAAATGTGTGGAAATCTCCAGCTTATCTCTCAGGGTCTGCAACAGTTAAATCCATTCCAATTTCAAGCGAAATAATTTCTTATGGTGGGAGGAAGGTTTTAGTTCTCAGATCAGGTAGTCATTAGCTAAGCTATTGTCCATCTGCTAACTTCAAACTTACTGACTTCTTTTGGGAAATGAAAATAAAACCCAGAAATTTAAAAAGGAGACCTGAATGAGTTTCATGTGCTGCCAACCATAAAAGATACCATTTGAATTTATGAATAACGAATAAAAGGGCTTTCAATTGGACTCAATTTTCTTGGCTGCTACCAAACTTCCCTATGAAACAAATATCCATTAACTGATATGCTGGTCATCTCTCAGGGCACATTAAGAAATATGACTGGAATGCTAGATGGGGTCAGAAATCATTTTTAGTGTGAAATGAGTCTTAAAATTCATTACTTCATGAGTTTCTTACCCTTATAAAAGTTTCCAAGCTTAGAGAAATACTGAAATTCTTCCCAAAGGAGAGCATGAACTGATTCAGATGAGCTAAATTAACACAGAAACCCGAAACCTCCCTAAAGTAATTGCCCACATGGGGATTTTACCCAGAACAGTAAGGGACATACAGTGGACTAGAGAGTGACAGATGAAGCCTGGTTCTGGCGATGCTCTTTGTAGCTGTTACACCTTACACAAATCTTCAAGTCTTCTTTCTCATTAGCAATATGATGAAACCTACTTATAAATTATTTTAAAAATCCATACCACAGTTTCCAGCCTATATACTCAGATTTATAAATATGTCTTTATATTGGAAAACTCGAGCAACATTTAGAAACATGTTTTAAACTCATGATTATGCTTAATTGTGCTCCTTTTATTTGAGAGAGGGACTATTCTAAAGAAAAGAATGCTTTTCATCTTGAACTTCTCTCTGGTGCTATTCTTCCCAGGAGTACAACCCACCTTACTAACAATACCTCATTATTCATCACACAAAAAAGGTGTCTCCTGTAACAGTCTTTCTCTCAGAAGTCTCCTAGAATAAATGAGATTGGGACTGTTTGTGAGGAATTAAAGAATTCAAAGAATTTTCAAGATCAGAATGAAATCAAGATCTTTCAGTTTACAGACAAGAAGAAAAAACACTCACCAAAGTCTCTTTGAGAATCTACTGTTCACCTTCCCCTACGAGACATGTATTTGATGAACCAAGATATCCCATGCATGCATTTCAAGGACTCTCTTGAAACTGAACCCAGGCACATTTCAAATGTTGGTTTCTGATGTATGCATATTAGAGTCTGAAAATGATAGGGAAGCAGTGTTCTTATTTGCTAAATGAAATGCTCTTAAATCAATGTAGTTAAAGGTGTCACATAAATTTATATGGGAGTTAATATGGGAAGTGCCATCATTTAGGCAAGAACAATATTTTTTTATCATTCCCATAATTCTCAAAGATAGAAAATTATATGATCTTCAAGGCTGACTAACACTTGCAAATGATCTGTGATATAGTCCAACTTTCCTCTAAAGATTACCCCTAAAAGAGGTTATTCCACTTGAGCATGAACAAACACAATGATTGTATATCCATCTCATTATGTTGCAGCTTCTGGGTTAGAAACATCTTATTTTGAGCTAAATTTGATTCAAGATAATTTCCATCCACTGGTTTCAAATTCTACCTCACCAAGATACATATTTTTTCCCTCATGCAAATTAGGACCTCTCAAGAATTTGAAGTTAGTACATTTTCCCTTTCTTTGTAAGTCTTTGGAGAAATCTGAAAAGAAATTACATGTTGCTTCCTCCAATGATTCAGGTATGTTTGCAGATGTCTGAAAGTCTGATTCATCTTATGGATAGTTCTACTTTACTCTTTGTCCTGAATAGGGTAGGCTCTAAGAACAGGACAAATGGATATTTCTCAGTCAACAGAGATATTGATGTGACTCAGCCATAAATATAAAAGTAGAATTGATCTTTTCTCCTGGTTATTAATTTTTTAATGGTGATATATATAATTTCAGCCTTCTGGTATCTCCCTATTACCTATTATTAGAATGACCATGAAAGGTACAACCATAGTAACTGACTTCTGATTTTCTCTGACACCTGAAGTCCAGCAACATTGAGCCTTACCTTACTTTCTTAGTTGATTGAAATTGAAAGTGCCAGGAAAGCAGCTGACGATCCCATTGATCAGCTTGGACTGATCAATTCAAAAGTAGCCAGGGTTTGATTTTCCTATTAGCTCTCTAGTTTCTGGGCAAAAGATAAAACTGTTAATAAAGACACTGATTGGAGAAGCTGAGATCAGAAACTACAGCACACCACCAGTCTCAGTGTGGCCTTGCTCACTTTAAGGGTTGGATATATGCCCTGTGATAGCTGTGCAGAGGGGCTAATGGTTTCCACATTGTATTTCTTTGTTTGATAAAATATTTACAGTACTCCTACTGTAAGATTTCTAGTGGGATAAACCTCTTGTTATTTAAGTGATGAGTCATTTTTTTCACATTCAGATATTTTTGTAAAAAGAAAAAAGTTAACCCATGATCTGAAAGAGGCAGTAAAGCAGAATTTTAAATTCAGAACATAACCCCCCTTTCATTCATTTTCTGAAAGCAAATTATCTGATTTTGTCACTGAAGTCTTTACTTTGCCTGCATTGTATAAGGCATTTTCATGATGAATAGAACCCTAGTTCTTCTGCTAGGGTATAACACTCCAGTCTCTCCTGAATGTCCTGGGTGATCAATGAGGACTTTCCTTCCTGGCTGGTCAGAGATTGACTAGCTTCTCACCTTGGGCATCAATCATTCGGAAATCACTCAACTTATAGCTCCTCAGTCACGCATTCCTGACTGCATGCATTTGTAGCCCTTCATGCTCAGTCACATCCAACTCTTTTCGACCCTCTGGACCACAGCCTGCCAGGCGCCTCTGTCCATGGGATTCTCCAGGCAAGAATACAGAAGTGGATTACCATGTCCTCCTCCAGGGGATCTTCCTGACCCCGGGGATCAAACTTGCATCTCTTAGGTCTCCTGCTTTGGCAGGCAGATAGTTTACCATTAGCACCACCTGGGAAGCCCCAGTTGTAGTCCTATGTAAGCACAATTCAGTATTCTACAAAGACTCAAGGAGACTTCAGTTAGATTTCTGGAATTATTTTTCATAACACACTCCTCTCTAACCTCTTTCCTGCACCTTCTAGACCCTGATCTAACTTCTGTCTCCTCAGCTCAGAAAGATAGCCATCCTCTGCTTGGAGTCCCCTTCTCTGCACTGTGATCCAGAATATGCTTTCAGACAGAAATCTGGGGTGACCAAAGGGTTCACCTTGCTATTTTCACCTTGTGGGTCACAGAGCGTCTGTATTCAAAGTTATATTCTGACTCTACTAGGGTCTGGAATGACGTTCCTGCCATACACAACTGAAAAACTGGAAGATATATTTTAAAAATTGTTTACTGACATCGGAAAATAGATAAAAGAGGACTGCGGTCCCAGAGAGATGAGAAATGATACTGTTGCCACTAAATCATAATATTTTTCCAGAACTCTTTCTCTCATCATCTGTCTGTATACATTCATCAAATCTGTAAGGAGTGTGAAAGAAAAAAACCAAACAAACCAAGATTTCTTGTCTTAACTTTCTATCCTTTGCAAGTGCTTCTGTGCTTGTTTTTTGGGTCAATATTTTATATTGAAAAATTTCAATAGATTAATGGTTAAATTCAAGTTTGGAAACCTGAAGATTGAAGATTCATATTGCATTTAAAGTACAGTGTGGAAGAAATAGAGTTGGGAAAAGTCATCGGTGTCAAAATGAGGGATTCTCTGGGCTAGATATTAGATTTCACACTCTTTTCAAAGTGCCTTTTGGTGAATGCACCCATTATTTTTCTTCTGTCTTTGAATCTGTCAGAGCATGTAAATAAGCATTCTTAATATTTTTTAATCCTGAAGGACAGCAGTTTTAAAAATAATCATGCCACTGAAAGTCTAAAATTGAATAATTGCTTATAAAAAAAGTTAACAAGTAAACACTATTTTTTGAGGGTGCCATTTCCCTGTTTGCTTCAGGCTCCTGACATTTAACTTTTTCTGACTCTACATGCATGGTAAACATTAGAAATGGGAAGGACAATACATCATAAACTTCTGAGCATATAACAGAAGTTAGGTCTTTGTGAACATACCAGATCCTCTTCGTTACTTTATTTCACTGTAGATTTTGGAAGAAACCAGGGTGTGAAATGACCGTTTGAGTTTTTTCACCTCCCTTTATCAGCCTGTGGTTAACATAATCAAGTTATGCCTCGATTCTCATCTTTATGGATTTCTAGAAATTGTTTAAACTCAAAGAAAACAAGTTCATGGTAACAGTTATGGAAAGATATTTCAAATCCCCTGTTTACAGTCCTGTCACCTCTCCAAACCAAGCATAATGCAGTGTTTTCTCTTCCTGGAATGTCCTTTACTCTGTCCATCAGGAAAATGTCACACATGTTTAAATCTCATTTAAAATTCTTCTTCATCACGTGCACCCCAATGTTCATCGCAGCACTGTTTATAATAGCCAGGACATGGAAGCAACCTAGATGCCCATCAGCAGACGAATGGATAAGGAAGCTGTGGTACATATACACCATGGAATACTACTCGGCCATTAAAAAGAATTCATTTGAATCAGTTCTAATGAGATGGATGAAACTGGAACCCACTATACAAAGTGAAGTAAGCCAGAAAGATAAAGACCATTACAGTATACTAACACATATATATGGAATTTAGAAAGATGGTAACGATAAGCCTATATGCAAAACAGAAAAAGAGACACAGATGTATAGAACAGACTTGTGGACTCTGTGGGAAAAGGGAAGGGTGGGATGTTTCAAGAGAACAGCATCGAAACATGTATATTATCTAGGGTGAAACAGATCACCAGCCCAGGTTGGATGCATGAGACAAGTGCTTGGACCTGGTGCACTGGGAAGACCCAGAGGGATCGGATCAGTGGAGAGGGAGGTGGGAGGGGGGATCAGGATGGGGGAAAAAAAAAAATTAAAATCTAATTAAAAAAAAAAATAGAAGTTAAAAAAAATTCTTCTTCATTAAATCTTCTCTTCCTTTACCAAGACAATATATGTGCCACATTTCCTATGCTTCCTATGAATTCAATACAATAGCAGTCGTACTGTATGTGGTTATATAATCAGTTGAATTATTGAAACTAAACCTATAGTATTTATTTGCGTAGTCACAATAAGTCTTCCCATGTTATAGCAATCATGGAGAATGTGATGTTTTGTTCATTTAAGATTTTGCTTTGGTTTGAGTTACAGTATCTTGAATTTTGAAGGAGATCATTGAGAGAATGTAACCATCAGTTGGGGCTAACCTGGTGGCTCAGATGGTAAGGAATCTGCCTGCAGTGCAGGAGACCTGGGTTCAATCTCTGGGTCAGGAAGATCCCCTGGAGAAGGGCATGGCTACTCACTCCAGTATTCTTACCTGGAGAATCCCAGGGACAGAGGAACCTGGTGGGCTACAGTCCATGGGGTCGCAAAGAGTCAGACACTACTGAGTGACTAACACTTTCACTTTCAACCACCCATTGACCCAAGAGCTGGACCTTGGCAGTCAGAGGCTACTCACCCTCTCCCCTGTCCTTACAATGTACTCTCTGTCCACTGTTCCCTCAGTGGGAGTCATTTTCAAAGATACTCAGGACTCCTGATTGAACTCTACATCTCTTTCTTCTTCATGATGACGCTCTTCCTGACCCGTTACTGTGGCCAGAGTAAAAATGTGGGCATCCATCCACTGCTATCCTTATCTGGATGAGATGGAGGGAGAAACAGGAGTCTGCTTAGTTCATGCATATAACAGAGCTAGAGCTCTTAGGATGGACAAGCAAGAAAGGACCTAAGAGATTTACTCCCCCCGCCCCTCAATTACAGATGGAGAAACTGAGGCTAAGAAATGGAGCCAATTTTCTAGAAATCAGCAGCTTTACTTTTTCCTTGGTGATTTTTTTTTTTTAACCTCTCTGGATTGCAATGAAGTCCAAGTATTTATGGATGAGTCTGTTCTGCCGTGCTGGTCTCATATGCAAAGAGCAATACTTGGCACAGAGGGAAAGTAAAGCCCAGTCCTGGCTGTCTGCTGCAGCTGGCACAGTTAGAATGTTAATTGACACTTAATGGTGGTTTTATGATTCCAGGTCTGAAGCAGGTTGGCCTCTCCTGCCTGTTGTTAATGAAATGTAGCATGCTGGTTCATCATGGATAGAATAGGTCAACAAATACTGTAGTACTTTGCAGGGAATGAAGCAGCACTTCACGGTCAAAGGCTTTGTATGAAATGTCATTGGTCTTATTAGTATCCATATCTTTGTTCTTAAAATTCTTAGCATTCCACAGCTTCATAATCAGAATTATACTTTGAAGTATCATTTTTGTTCACCAGTAAGAAAATTAGCTTTTTTTTTTTTGGCTGCATTGGGTCTTTGTTGCTGTGTGTGCATTTCTCATTGCAGTGGCTTCTCTAGTGTGGGGGCTCAACAGTTGTGGTGCATAGCCTTAGCTGCTCCAGGACATGTGGGATCTTCCTGGACCAGGGATCAAAGCTGTGTTCCCTGCATTGCTTATTTGCACATATCTTTTTTTTTTTTTTTTTAATTTTTATTAGTTGGAGGCTAATTACTTTACATCATTACAGTAGTTTTTGTTATACATTGATATAAATTAGCCATGGATTTACATGTACTCCCCATCCCAGTCCCCCCTCCCACCTCCCTCTCCACTTTGTATGCTTGTTTGTTTGGACCAACCTGCACGCCCTGCAATGGAAGAACTGGAATCGTGGAGCCCTAACCATCATCACCCCCAGAAAAGCCCCACTAGATTCACTTCTGCTAGCTCTTTTGACATTTGAATCAACCCTGTGACCTAATTTTTCTTTCAGTCCTCATTTTACATACTAGGAAACTGCCCAAATTTATATTTCTAGAAGAGGTAGAGCTGGGATTTAAATCTAGATCTCTCTGGCTTTGGGGCTCCCCAAGTGGCTCAGCAATAAAGAATCAGCCTGCAATACAGGAGATGCAGGAGACATGAGTTCAATCCCTGGGTTGGGAAGATCCCCTGGAGAAGGAAATGGCAATGCCCTCCAGTATCTTGCCTGGAAAATGCCATGGACAGAGGAGTCTGGTAGGCTACAGTCCAAAGGATTATAGAGTCAAACTCGACTGATTGACTGAGAACACATGACCTCTGGCATTAGAAAGAAAAAATGTATGGGTTTTGAGTTAGCTTGATATTGTAATGATCTGGAATTGCCAGGAATACCAGCATCATGCCTGGATCACAGCCATGGGTTTCTGAGGCAGACAAACTCACAGGGAATTATGGAAAAAAGAAGTGAATGGGCACATTATTATCAGCTGGGATTTGGCACAAAAACCCAAAGGAGAGAATTCTGACAAACCCATTTGACCTCTGTGGAGTGCTCTTTTTTTGTGTGTGCATTTTTTGAATTTTTTATTTCTTAAATTCTAATTGAAATACAGTTGATTTACAATATTGTGTTAGTTTCAAGAGTACAGTAAAGTGATTCAGTTATACATATACACAGTACTCGAGCCTCAGCCTATAGCAGACCATAAGGCCAGCTGCTCTGTCTCACTGCCTTGCTCACAGTGCATCTTGAATTTTCCCCCATTATAGTCCTTTGAAAGGAAAAAGCAGCAAAAGGGAATCAAAGTGCTGCAACCAATCGTGACTTTTAATGCACATGCATGTGTGTTCAGTCACCAGTTGTGTCCGACTCCTTGTGACCTGATGGACTGTAGCCCAAGGTTCCTCTGTCCATGGAATTCTCTAGGAAAGAATGTTGGAGTGGTTGCCATTTCTTTCTCCTCTTTTATGCATACCAATCCACTATTATTAGAGTAGTTTCTACCAGAGTGGAAAAAGAAACACAGGAAGAAAATTAGGAAACAATGTTTTTTCCCTTCATTCACATCTATCTTTGAAAGGCAACTGCCATATTTCCCCTTTCTACTTCAAATGCCCAAATATATTGGATTTGAACTCTTGCCTGCCTTTCCTTTTTAAAGGATGCCTTTCCCTAATTTGTCAGATTATCTGGACTCCTCATTTTCTCCTACTCATCTGTTGGATTTTTGTTAAAAAAATTCACAATGCCAAAAATCTCAGTCACTACCCTCCACCCCGTAGACTTGACTGTTTATCCTTTCATTCTTTTCAGGGCCACAGTTCTTTATTATTAATAAGTGATACAAAATATCCATCCATTCATCCACCCATCCAATTACATAGTCCTAAAGTGAAAATGTAGACTAACTTCTAGATGTCTGATTTTCCCAGTGTAAGAGTGAGACAATATATTGGTGGAATCAAATAAAAAATATTTTCTGGGGAAATCAATGGGTGTGGGATTAATCTCAATATCAGAATCAATACTGAAGAGATCCCAGGGAGTTATTATATAATTTATGTAAGTGACTACCAGACTTCAACTCAGTCCAGACGCTATCATCAGACATATATTTGTGTTTATTTCACTATGAAAATGAAATTATTGGTGGTCAGGTTCCGTTGTAATTCAGCTCTGCTAACTAGACGTGTAAGATGAATATTTAAACAGGACATTAAGCAGGGACTTGATATTCAGTGAGGGTTGATGAGAAAGCAGATGAATTCTGGCATGGGAGTCGAGCTGACTGAGTTTTCAGCTTGGACTTGCCACTAACTAACATTGTGAGCCTGTAGTAATTCCCTTCTTGATCTCAGTCTTCCAACGGTAAGATGAGAGGAGGGCACTCTTTTTTTTCATTTATTTTTATTAGTTGGAGGCTAATTACTTTACAATATTGTAGTGTTTTTTTGCCATACATTGACATGAATCAGCCATGAATTTACATATATTCCCCATCCCAATCCCCCCTCCCACCTCCCTCTCCATCCCATCCCTCTGGGTCTTCCCAGTGCACCAGCCCTGAGCACTTGTCTCATTCATCCAACCTGGGCTGGTGATCTGTTTCACCGTTGATAGTACACTTGTTTCAATTCTATACCCTCAGACCATCCCACCCTCGCCTTCTCCCACAGAGTCTAAAAGTCTGTTCTGTACAGCTGTGTCTCTTTTTCTCTTTTGCATATAGGGTTATCATTACCATCTTTTAAAATTCCATATATATGCGTTAGTATACTGTATTGGTCTTTATCTTTCTGGCTTACTTCACTCTGTATAATGGGCTCCAGTTTCATTCATCTCATTAGAACTGATTTAAATGAATTCTTTTTAACGGCTGAGTAATATTCCATAGTGTATACATACCACAGCTTCCTTATCCATTCGTCTGCTGATGGGCATCTAGGTTGCTTCCATGTCCTGGCTATTATAAACAGTGCTGTGATGAACACTGGGGTACACGTGTCTCTTTCAGATCTGGTTTCCTCAGTGTGTATGCCGAGGAGTGGGATTGTTATGACCATATGGCAGTTCTAGTTCCAGTTTTTTAAAGAATCTCCACACTGTTCTTCATAGTGGCTGTATTAGTTTGCATTCCCACCAACAGTGTAAGAGGATTCCCTTTTCTCCACACCCTTTCCAGCATTTATTGCTTGTAGACTTTTGGATAGCCGCCATTCTGACCAGTGTGTAATGGTACCTCACTGAGGTTTTGATTTGCATTTCTCTGATAATGAGTGATATTGAGCATCTTTTCATGTGTTTGTTAGCCATTTGTATGTCTTCTTTGGAGAAATGTTTGTTTAGTTCTTTGGCCCATTTTTTTTATTGAGTCATTTATTTTTCTGGAATTGGGCTGCAGGAGTTGCTTGTATATTTTTGAGATTAATCCTTTGTCTGTCACTTCATTTACTATTATTTTCTCCCAATCTGAAGTCTGTCTTTTCACCTTGCTTATAGTTTACTTTGTTGTGCAAAAGCTTTCAAGTTTCATTAGGTCCTATTTGTTTATTTTTGCTTTTATTTCCAATATTCTGGGAGGTGGGCCATAGAGGATCTTGCTGTGATTTATGTCGGAAAGTGTTTTGCCTATGTTCTCCTCTAGGAGTTTTATAGTTTCTGGTCTTACATTTATATCTTTAATCCATTTTGAGTTTATTTTTGTGTATGATGTTTGGAAGTGTTCTAGTTTCATTCTTTTACAAGTGGTTGACCAGTTTTCCCAGCACCACTTGTTAAAGAGGTTGTCTTTTTTCCATTGTATATTCTTGCCTCCTTTGTCAAAGATAAGGTGTCCGTAGGTATGTGGATTTATCTCTGGGCTTTCTATTTTGTTCCATTGATCTATATTTCTTTGTGCCAGTACCATACTGTCTTGATGACTGTGGCTTTGTAGTAGAGTCTGAAGTCAGGCAGGTTGATTCCTCCAGTTCCATTCTTCTTTCTCAAGATTGCTTTGGCTATTCATGAGGCCACCATCACCCTAATTCCAAAACCAGACAAAGATGCCACAACAAAAGAAAACTACAGGCCAATATCACTGATGAACATAGATGCAAAAATCCTTAACAAAATTCTAGCAAACAGAATCCAACAACATATTAAAAAGATCATACATCATGACCAAGTGGGCTTTATCCCAGGAATGCAAGGATTCTTTAATATCCACAAATCAATCAATGTAATACACCACATTAACAAATTGAAAGATAAAAACCATATGATGATCTCAATAGATGCAGAAAAAGCCTTTGACAAAATTCAACATCCATTTATGATAAAAACTCTCCAGAAAGCAGGAATAGAAGGAACATGCCTCAACATAATAAAAGCTATATATGACAAACCCACAGCAAACATTATCCTCAATGGTGAAAAATTGAAAGCATTTCCCCTAAAATCAGGAACAAGACAAGGGTGCCCACTCTCACCACTACTATTCAACATAGTTTTGGAAGTTTTGGCCACAGAAATCAGAGCAGAAAAAGAAATAAAAGGAATCCAGATAGGAGAAGAAGAAGTGAAACTCTCACTGTTTGCAGATGACATGATCCTCTACATAGAAAACCCTAAACACTCTACCAGAAAATTACTAGAGCTAATCAATGAATATAGTAAAGTTGCAGGATATAAAATTAACACACAGAAATCCCTTGCATCCCTATACACTAACAATGAGAAAACAGAAAGAGAAATTAAGGAAACAATACCACTCACCATTGCAGCAAAAAGAATAAAATACTTAGGAGTATATATACCTAAAGAAACAAAAGACCTATGCATAGAAAACTATAAAACACTGATGAAAGAAATCAAAGAGGACACAAATAGATGGAGAAATATACCGTGTTCATGGATTGAAAGAATCAATATTGTCAAAATGAGTATACTACGCAAAGCAATCTATAGATTCAATGCAATCCCTATCAAGCTACCAACAGTATTCTTCACAGAACTAGAACAAATAATTTCACAATTTGTATGGAGGAGGGCACTCTTAAACACTGTAGATCGAGAATGTTGTGGTGTAAGGGTTATCTCTGAAAGTCTGACCTCAGTTCCTTTTCAAGATCTAATTTAGATAGCATTTCTTCACGAAGTCTGATCTCATTTCTCTGATACAGTAACTTCTTCTTTCACCTCCCCCCAGTGCATTTTAATGAGTACAGTTTTAACACTCCATACTTTGCATCATTATTTTTTGGGACCACTTTCTAGTCTTCTACTATGTCTTCTGTAGAAATCCTTCATAGCAGGGTAGGTCTAAATGTAAAACACAGAACTCTAAAGCTCCTGGAAGATAACAAGGGAAAAAAACCTAGATCACCTTGGCGATGGCAGGGACTTTATAGATACAACACTAAGGGCACAGTCCTTGAAAGCAATAATTGATTAACTGAATTTCATTAAAATAAAAACCTATGCTCTGCAAAATACACTAATAAGAATGAGAAGGGAAGTTGCAGACTGGGAGAAAATAATTGCAAAAAAAATCTAACAAAGACCTACTCTCCAAAATATAAGAAGAACTCTTAAAACATAACAGTAATAAAATTAACATATCAATTAAAAAATGGCAGAAGACCTGAACAGATACCTCATCAGAGATGTAAAAATGACAAGCAAGCATATGAAAAGATGCTTCATATGCTATTAGAGATGTTATTAGAGAAATGCAAATTAAAACAATGAGATATCACTATGTACCTTTTAGAGTGACCAAAATTTGCAACAATATCAAACCCCAGATGCTGGCAAGGATGCAGTGCAAGAGGAACTCTTTCATTGCTGGTGAGAAAGCAAAATGGTACAGCCAGTTTGAAAAACAATTTGACAGTTTATCAACTTTACTTTTTTGGCCTGTTGATGTGATTGATTTTCAAGTGCTGAACCAGTTTTGCCTACCTGAGACAAATCCCACTTGGTTGTGGTATATAATTCTTCTTACATATTGTTGGATTTGATTTGCTAATATTTTGTTGTGGAGTTTTGCATCTCACCATTTACCATATTGCATCAATTATCCTGTAATTCAGATTAACTCAAACATATTCCATTGCTGAGTCCAATGAAAATATCACAAAATATTTTTATATAGAAATTCAGGATGCTGCAAACAAATTATCAATAGTATTCACTAATTACCCTAGGTATATTACTTAATTCAATTGTCATATGTAATATGGAAATGTGTTATTACTTCCATCCTTCAGATGAGAAAATAATTTACTCTTCATTTAACTATCAATGCATTTTGTGTGAATACAGCATGAATTGTGGAAGGGAATTAAACTTAGCTCCAAATCTCATCCAGTAAGTAGCAGAGACAAAGTTCAGTTCAGTTCAGCTCATTCCTTGAAAGGAAAGTGATGACCAACCTAGATAGTATATTAAAAAACAGAGACATTGCTTTGCCAACAAAGGTCCATCTGGTCAAGGCTATGGTTTTTCCAGTGGTCATGTATGGATGTAAGAGTTGGACTATAAAGAAAGCTGAGTGCTGAAAAATTGATGCTTTTGAACTATGGTGTTGGAGAAGACTCTTGAGAGTCCCTTGGACTGCAAGGAGATCCAACCAGTCCATCCTAAAGGAGATCAGTCCTGGGTGTTCACTGGAAGGACTGATGCTGAAGCTGAAACTCCAGTACTTTGGCCACCTGATGGGAAGAGTTGACTCATTGGAAAAAGCCCTGATGCTGGGAGGGATTGGGGGCAGGAGGAGAAGGGGACAACAGAGGATGAGATGGTTGGATGGCATCACCAAATCAATGGACATGGGTTTGAGTAAACTCTGGGAGTTGTTGATGGACAGGGAGGCCTGGCGTGCTGTGATTCATGGGGTCGCAAAGAGTCGGACACGACTGAGTGTACCTAATTAAAAAGTCCATGTTCTTTCTATTATAGTATTTGGAAGCCAGCTTACTTTAGGCTGATGAATGCCATTACACTTGGAAGTAACAGTGAAGTGGGAGAAAGCTGGGAAGATTTAAAATTCTTTAAACAACAGACATAAGGCCCTGGAGGCTTTGGGCCTTCTTAATAGTCTCAGGGCTTTCGAGGAGGCTGCCTAAGAACAATGTCTTGTAACCCAACCAACTTCCCATCTAGAAGCAAGAGCTTGCAATGTGGCAATCAGTGGGCCAAAGGGCCAATCATAAATAGAACCTCTTATGTGAACTCAAGGATACCGCTTTACTTTTAATTGGACTCTGGGGATGTGTCTTATTGTTTCAAAAATGAACCATGGACACTCAACCAATCTCATCATGTATCTGTAGATGGCCTAGATCCCTGTCCATAAGGCTGGTTATCTGCCTCAGTCTCCTTTCTTAGTTATAAATAGATACTAGCAGGCTTCCCTAGTAGCTCAGCTGGTAAAGAATCCACCTGCAATGCAGGAGACCTGGGTTCGATCCCTGGGTTGGGAAGATTGCTTGGAGAAGGGCATGGTAACTCACTCTAGTATTCTTGCCTGGAGAATTGCCATGGACAGAGGAGCCTGGAGGACTGTAGTCCATGGGTCACAAACAGTCGGACATGACTGAATGACTATGCACAGCACAGCATAGCCCAATCACACTGGACCCACAGTATTCAGCCAAGTTCTTGTCTGTCCTTTCTCCCTGGTCTGGTTCCAATTCAATATCTGTTGATTTCTACTCAGCACCACATTGCAAATGGAAAGACTCCCCCAGAATCATGGGCAACCATGGTCCAACTCTGAAGCACGGGCCCAATGTCCTTATTTCCTGCTGCTATTTTCACCCAACTTGAGCTGGAAAATAATGGATCCTGTGACTACTTCTCTTCCCACACTCTCAATTCCTATCTGAACCTCCCAGCTAGCCTTTGAAGAACAGCATTTGTGGTCAATTCTTCCTTAGTTTATTGCTCTTCACATTCCTGAAGCCTCATCTTGCATCAAACTCATGTGAGGATGTTATGAATGTCTATGTAGATTGTATTGTGGAGTCCAGTTCTGTGATACGGTTTCTCTTCTTCACAACTGCAAAGAACCAGCCATGGCTGAGATGTCCCGAACTAGAGGTCAGTCAGTACCATGACAATTTCCTTATTAATACTTTCCAATATGACTATTTCAGGCTTGGGAAGGCTAAAGTTTCAGATAAGCTCAGATATGCTGCATTTAAATGATTGCATAAACAGTTTTGATGGATGATGACTACTTACAAGGCAGCTAGACCCGTGCAACCTCAAAAGCACTTCAGCACCACTGCCAAATTTATCCAGGCTGATATGAAGACCAGACAGTCCTTTGCTGTGAGTAACTCATGCAGCTGTACAAACAGGATTCAGATCTATTTGTTTCTTTAATCCAATTGGATTCTACTGGGACATGATTCATTCTGATACTTCTATGATTTATGATTGTAATGATAAGCCTTCTATAATCCTGAAGCTTAAAGGGCTTTGGCACCCTGGCCTGGGGAAGTCATTAGATTTAGTGGAAACAAAGTTGGTCTTAGCATTTGAAACTTTATCCTGAAATCACATGAAAGACAAAAAATAAAGTTGCTCTGTTCCTTCTCTCTTCCCCCACCTCTGTCCTTATTCTTTTTGGCAAATTGATAAACACATAACCAATTGAATTAAAACTAGTTTTAGTTCCAAAGCCATTAGGAAACAAGGTCCTGGGGGGAATTTTAAGTAATTTCATTTCAACTGATTAAGATGTTTAGATGTGATGCATCCCATTTAATGCTTGGAAACACTGTCTAAGTCCAAAGCACACTAAGTATACAATGTCTTATGAGCTGGCAAATTGGTGGTGGTATCTACTTAAAACTTCTGTTAATTCAGTAAAAATTCCTTGAAAGCTTTCCTGATTCCCTACTCATAAGGCAAAGGTCTAAGGTCTCCAGGCATCTGTAAGATGAATTCCCATCCATCAAAAATATGTTCACATTTGCTTATTTTCAGTTTGCTCAGCTTACTTAGATCTAGTCTTGTTTCGGAGCCTATTCTTGTCCCTGTTTTGATATTTTAGTCTTATTTAATAATTTGGATTCCCTACATTTCAAGAACGATCTAGACAGGTATGGAGAGTTCATCATCAGCTAATCCTATTTTACAGGCAGTAAAGAGGCCTCAAGAAAAGAGGCCTTAAGTCTTCTATGCAAAAATAATATGATTTCATGTCCAGAAATACATAACCAGGCACTTTACAAGTCATCACTGGCTACTTTTTTGTCCCATGCCTATACAGAGACTATCAGATCAGTGCTGCGGTCCTTAGAATGCTTACAGTCTTGTGAGATAAAAAATAAGGACAAGCAATATTTCTTTAAGGCTTTCCTGGTGGCTCAGTGGTAAAGAATCCACCTGCCAATGAAGGAGATACAAGTGCAATCCCTGGATCAGAAAGATTCCTTGGAATAGGAAATGACAACCCAGTATTCTTGCCTGGGAAATCCTATGCACAGAGAAGCCTGGTGGGCTAGAGTCCACTGGGTCACAAAAGAGTCGGATGTGACTTAGTGACAAGATGAAACATTTCTTTAGTTCTTTCTCTGTGCTAGACATTTCACTAAGTGCTTCACATGGGCTTTTTCATTTAATCCTGACAATTGTCATATGAATAGGCACTATGATTACTCCTATTTTTAAGATTAGAAGACTAAGGCAATTAAAGGCATTAAGTAAGCTGTCCAAGATAATACATCTAGGTTATTTTGGAATTGGGATTTGAACCAAGTTAGTGTAACTGTAGGGCTCTGGCATGTAACTATCACCCAACTCTGCTTTATGGAAGGGTGATGTGCAATTTTACATGAAGACTGTACAATGTTCTTTAAGATAACAAAGGAGACATTATCTGCCTTTGACCAGCTAGGGGAGCTGATGGAAAGAATTCACTCACGTACCAACCATGTCAAAGCCCCGTTCCATGGATGCTAGCCATTATGGAAACGAGACAAGGAGGTATGTCCAGATTCAGAGCCACACTGGGTAGCAATGGGAATCTAGGGGAGGCTCTGTTCAGAGCCACAACTCCTCATTCTTAAAATACTTCCTCTTTATTGGGGACATTCTTCCAACTTGTCGCTCTTAAGGTAATGGTTTTGCCACTAGAGTGCAGTATAATGGACAGAGAACGGGCCTGGTGCACTGGGAAGACCCAGAGGTATCGGGTGGAGAGGGAGGTGGGAGGGGGGATCGGGATGGGGAATACATGTAAATCCATGGCTGATTCATGTCAATGTATGAAAAAAACCACTACAATATTGTAAAGTAATTAGCCTCCAACTAATAAAAATAAATGAAAAAAAAAGGATACAAAGTTCAAATATCTACCCCATAATTTACTAGTTTTATTGCATGCGTGCTAGGTCGCTTCAGTCGTGTCTGACTCTTTGCGACCCTATGGACCGTAGCCTGCCAGGTTCCTCTGGGCATGGGATTCTCCAGGCAAGAATACTGGAGTGGGTTGCCATGCCCTCCTCCACTTTCCCTGGAGGAGGACATGCAACTAGCTTTGTTACCTTGAGCATATTTCTCCAAGTCTTTGAATTTTAATTTTATCATGTACAAAATGAATATATTAATACTTTCTTCACAAGCCTATTATGAGCATAAAAAGCTAAAGAGAGAAATGACCAAGAAATGATCGGCCAAGTTCATTGCCTGCAATGTGATGTGTGCCCACTCAGTGGCGGTTTCTGCCTTTCAGAGTCTGCTCTCAGGGAGAGTTTTCACATCACTCTTGTGTACTTCAGTGTAATCACATTCTGAACTAGATTTTCCTTCTCAAAAGGGCAGCTGAACACCAGGACTGACCTTTCACTGGCTTCTTCCCTTCAAGAGATTTCAAATGTCAGAGATTTTACTGAGGATGTTTTCTTGGGGAATATTTTGGTGCTGTGAAATTCAGCTGCAGAGTAGGCGGTTTTTCTGTTAATTATTCAAGGCTTGGGGGTCTTCTCATCTGTGAAATAGTCCTAAACTCTAAGGGGTATATGGATGGAACAGCTGAGTCCTGAGAGATGTTGGGAGGAAAGCAAAACCCGACACCACAGCCTAATCTCTGAGCTGTAATGAAAATGTGAGGGTCTGTGGTTATCTCAACTCTGATGTGAAGTTTCCATCTCTCCAGACAGCAATACAAGGCAGGGTGTTGCTCTGCAAAAATGAGCTGAAGTCACACTATTTCCAAATAGCCTCCTTCCTGTCAGCTAGTGAACAATCTTGGTCGTAATCAATACATTCAATTAAAGAATCAGTATACAGGGACCTCATCCCATGCCACTCATAGATCTTTGCCAAACATATGGAAAGTATTTTGAGCATCATTCTAGTTACTTGAACAGGTGTATTTAGTGGTAACTTCTTCTTCTTCCCCAAACACCCAAACACTTTGGGAACATTGAATCCCAAAAATCTTCAGCTATAATTCATCCATCTAACATATTTCCTTTTGATTTATTTTTTCCTGTACCGTTATCTCTACTGTCTCCTCTTACTCATATTTCCCCCTCTTTCCCTTTTTTCTTTTTCTTTTGAGAAAGGGTTACTGTGGGTGAAAGCCATTTCCATTTCTTTATTTAGATTTCATATCTTTGATGGGACTAAGTAAGCTGTATCTAATTCATAAAATTTCAAACTGGCTTAGTTTTCCTAGGTGCTAGATAAATTTTTTTTCTCTTAAAAACAATAAGTTGCTAAGGCTTACTCTTTAACACTGTTTTCCATTATGTCAGATGTTGTTGAATGAAGGAAACAAAGCTCATAAATAAATTCTGCTTTATTGTTTACATAAATCAATAAGTTGGCTTGACATAAATCCTCTGAAAGTCAATTAGGAAGGTAAATGTTTCTCCTATGAGTTAAAGAAATCAGTGGTGACATGACTCAGTTCTTCGTACAGAAAAACAGTTGAATGAGGCTTCTTTCAGACATCAGTTATGGAGAAAAGTGCTGGGGTCTCATGTTACTTTTTAAATAATACATAGATAAGACAATAATAAGATAGAAAAGTTAAAGACAAATCATAGAAAATGAATAAAAGGTAAAACAAATAATTCACAAACCCAAATGCATACTCTCACTCAGAAAAGATGTTCAAATTCACTAGTAGTTACAGAAATAAAATTAATATAGTGTGGTATCACTTTTATCTATAAGTCTGGAAATATTAAAATGAATTCTATCACCTGATATGGGCTGAGATGTGAAGAAAATATCATATATTGCTGAAAGAAATACTGTGTTACAGACCTATTTGAAGGCAATATGAGCATTCATTAAAAAGTTAAAAAATCCATATACCCTTCTACTTACCAATCCCAGCTCCAATTTCAATTCTGGGATTCTAGTCTTTAGAAGTAAATATATAAGGTATACATATGTTCAAGGATGTTTATTTTTGACACAATGAAATATAATATGGCCATTAAGAATAATGAAGTAGAGCTTTATCAGATAACTTACAATTTCCAGAAGGTAACTGCTGAGTAAGAAAAGAGGCATATTGGAAAGTGTGACTAATTTCATTGCATTTTTATAAAATATTTGATTTTTAAAAGTGCTGTTTGTGTACATTACCAGTCATTCTCTATCAGATTGTATTAGTATTGAGGAAAACATGGAAGGAAATAATCTAAGGGTATAATTAATGATGGATATGAAAATAAGTCTCAAGATCTGACACTTCTATCCACTTAGATTTCACAGTCACATTATGTAAGGCCTTGTGGAGTCCCGGCTGGTTGGTGGGTTGATCTATTATGTCTCTATGTCTCTATCTATTTGTTTATTTATTTACTTCTCTATTTTTCCAGCTTTTTGATGTGTTGACAATGAAAGGGTTTTCTAGGCTCTCCAATTTTTCATATGTTCAGAAATAGTAGTCTCTCTGGGCTCTTTTTTAATAATAACATTTGTAGTTGTAGAAGTCTGATAGTTAGGTTCATGTTTAGGTTCAATGATTCAACATGGCCAGAGTCTAAATCTCTCTTAACACCTGACAACTAAGACTAGGGATGGGAAACCAAGGCCTGACCTGCCATATTGACAACAGTGTATTTTTCCATAAAGATATTTGGAAAGGCAGCCGGGTCTATGGGGTCAGGCACATTTGGGTTTCCCAGTTTTTCTAAGAGTATGAATTTTCTCAGGATATTTCACTTCCTTGAGTTCATAATGATCTATAAAGTAGGTATAATCATACCTACCTATTGTTCCTATGATAATTATTCCCAACTGAAAATATAAAGTACTTCTCATGTGTCAATGCAAAGAAAATATAAAGTACTTCTCACTGTGTCAGTACAAAGTAGCCCCTCAGAATGGTAACTTAGAAGTATGGGTCTGTCCATCGGTATGTCTCCAAGGTGCTCTATTGTGTATATTCATGACAGATAAAGTTGTACAGTGAGGTGAGTGTCCATTCTTTCCTGCTGAAGAAAGGATACTTTGGATTTACATTTTAAAAAACTGTCTATTAAAATTTTTTATTGGAGTAAGTTGATTTACTAGACTGTTGTGTTGCTTTCTGCTGTATAGCAAAGTGAATCAGTTAAACTGACCACTCTTTTTTAGATTCTTTTCTCATATGTTTACAATAGCCAGGACATGTAAGTAACCCAAATGTCCATCAATAGAGAAATGAATAGAGAAGATATGTTGCATATGTATAATGGAATATTACTCAGCCATAAAAAGGATGGAATAATGTCATTTGCAGCAACATGGATCTGCATTTTGAGATTAGATTTATGTAGAAGAACCCTTCAGCAATACTCAGCTCTTCATGAAAGTTTGTGTAGGAATTTGTGCAATGTTTATTGCAACCAGTCTAAACCCTCTGACTTTCATTGCCGCCATATTGACGGACACCTATCTAAGAGCCTCATCATTGGGTTCTGATCCGCAAATTAGTATGACGATTGGCAATAGCCTTTCCATGTGGTTTAACATGGAAAATCAATGGTTCTTTGCTATCTTTTGAAACATGGCTATGGGAATAAGCTACATTTACTTGCTGCATTTCTGAGATAGACCTTCTCAAAACCTGAGCTGCAATGATGTGGATAAATAATTTAGTGGTATAATAACTTCTTTCATATCCAAGAATCTGAAGGAATTTTCCAAGGGTATTTCAAAGTGGTTTATCTACATCAAAGTGACTAAAGAAGTGCTGTAACAGTAGGCCAATGCAGCAAATCTCCATTCTTTATGCTATACCTTTCAGAGGAAAAGAGATCTGGATTAAGCATAAACAAATGAATTGGAAAATGCTTTCCTCAGGAAATTGCCTTTCATCTTTCATTTTAAGTAAAACTTATTTTTCACCAATCAAAGGAATTTTTCATGTGGAAAGACTATATTTGTGAAATGCAGGGTAAGGTAATAACCCATTCTTGGGCTGCTTAGAAGGTGATTAAAAACACTCAAAATATAATTATATTTTGGTATTATAGGTTACAATATTGTATGTATGCTGACCCACAAGTAATTTCCTTTTCTTTGCCATTATGTTGGATTAGTAGAGTCCCCCCAAATCCAACTCAGACTTATTAAAATTGATAATTAATGAGAAACTAGTATATGCCAAATCTTGGCGATTTGAATGGAGGAGACCTGTCCTTTCTCTGAAGGAGGTTCTCTGAAGGGCAAGTAGCCTAATGCATAATTCAAAGCTGGAAGAGACTAAACTTAGAGAAGGAAAATGGTCATGATTTCACAGGGTGGTGTTATTTAAGCTAACCTTAAAGAGCTACTAAGGCAAAGGCAAGGGGAACTTTATTTTAAGAAGGATTGTCAGGCATAAAAGCAAAGGTGACTATAAGACCTTCATGAGTTTAGGAATTTAGACAAAATATAGCTCAATTTGCTTAGAATTAGGGGAGATATAGCTCAAAGACAACCTGATAATGGGACAACCTTAAAAGACAAGCTTAGCATTTAGGAGTCAGCAGGAAAATGACATGATCAGATTTGTCTTTTAGAAAGACCCTTACAGCAGTGTGACAGACTGCTTGGAGGATAAGGGCTTTTAATAAGATTTAAGAACAGCAAAGTACTGTACAGACATCGGTTGTAAATGTTACTGTCAATGTTTTGTGTGCTGAGAGAGATCAGAGACGAGAAACTTCTTAAATTCTTCTCTCTGGCAGGGGTTGAGGCTTACTAGTAAAATCCATAGAACTGGAATGGAGACCACACAGGGCTGTTACCCAGACAAAGATTATCAGGTTATGTCCAAAAGCTTTCCTGGATGGACTTTGTATACCGTGCCATAGATGGAAGGTGAAAAACAAAGGCTAAATCAGGAGCCAAGACTTAGGACCAACTCATGTCTGTGAGTAAATCACAGAGATTTGTGCAAGAAATAGCATCCAAATTGGCAGAAAAGAGAGGAGGTAGGCAAATCCCAGAGGGGAGAGTCAGACTGCAGGATTGTTATTATTATTAGTTTTTATCCCCATATATGTCTCCTAAGCACTTCTTTAAATGGGCGAGGTAAAAAAAGACAGCCCTGGGTAGAGACGATGAAGGCTTGATTCACCAGCAGCATCACAGAAGATGATGAGGAGATAAGAAATTCCACAGATACTAAGGAAACTTAATAGGTGATTAGATACGAGTGAGGAGTTAAGGTACCTTTTTTTTTTTTTTTTTTTTTTAAAGCCTGAATAACCTAGACAATGCTGAAGTGGAAGCTCCAATACTTTGGCCACCTGACACGAAGAGCTGACTCATTGAAAAACACCCTGATGCTGGGAAATATTGTGGGTAGGAGGAGAAAGGGGTGGCAGAGGATGAGATGGTTGGATGGTATCAGCAACTCAATGAACTTGAGGTTCAGCAAACTTAGGGAGGTAGTGAAGGACAGGGAAGCCTGGCGTGCTGCAGTCCACGGGGTTACAAAGAGTTGGACATGAAGGACATGACTGGGCGACAGAACAACAACTAAACTGGACAAACAGAAAGAGAGCAAGAACTAGGAACTGAGTAAAGCTCTGGGAGCTGGTGATGGACTTTTGATGATGCTGAATATCTGAAAGAAACTACCTAGGAAGGAATTGGACACTTGTGGTTGAATCTCAGAGGAAAGTTTAATGCCAGGCACTAAGTTCCCTAGCTGTGCTATGGGCTGTGATCCAATAGATCCCTTCTTAGGGCTCAAGACAAAGGGAACCTGGAATGGAGGGAATATGAGAGGAAGAGCGTGAGTAATCTCCTGCAGATGTGCACACAATTCCACATCAAAGAAGCAGTTTTGGTAGAAAATGACAAGGACAATTCAGCTACAGCAGGGCTCTTGCAGTACTTCTTAACAAATGGGAGAAATCATCCTTATAATCTCTTGTGTTTGCAGAAGCTTCTGTCCCAGTCTGTGGTTCTTTGCATAGATGCTATACTTCAATCCAGAGTATTGAAACTCTAATACTTTGGCCACCTGATGTGAAGAACTGACTCATTGGAAAAGATCCTGATGCTGGGAAAGATTGAAGGTGGGAGGAGAAGGGGATGTCAGAGGATGAGATGGTTGGATGGTGTCACTGACTTGATGGACATGAGTTTGAGTAAGCTCTGGGAGTTGGTGATGGACAGAGAGCCCCAGCTTGCTACAGTCTATGGGTTGCAAAGAGTTGGACACAACTGAGTGACTGAACTGACTGACTGAGTGACCAGTATTGACTCCACCCAGCCTTATGAAGGAGAGGCACAGTGTTCCCTCAGGGTACAAAAATCACCTCTGGATTGTCTCATTCAGACCAAAAGACACTGAAATACAACAAAGCGTCAAGCCACTTGTTTAACTATAGTCTTCCAAAGAATTGAGGCAAACTGGAAACGAAGACTTCAGTGTCTTCCTACAGGGGAAAGGCCATCAGAACAAGAAGATAAAAGTGTACACCTCTCCTAAAAAAATGTAATGTACACCCTCTTTACCTCACAGGGCTGTGGTAAGGATCAGTTTTCAAAATACGTATGAAAAGTTCTTGAATGTGGGAATAAGCCAAAGAAGATAATTTGTGTTATTCACTGTGATCACATAGATAAAATCTGGCAAGAATTTGTTTGCTAAATCAATACTTCTTTGCTTCCCACAGCTATGCACTTATATTTAAAGAAGCACTGTAACCAAGAAGACAGAACAACAAGAAAACAACTTTTTAAGTAGGCAAAATTTACCAGAGGACTCAGCCTCTATTTCTAGCAATTTATAAAAAATAGCTATTGTGATCAAGGGTAGAGGAGAAAGTGTTACTAGATGGACTTCATCCTCAAATTTTAAGATTTTAAGCTGAGTTGAGATGAATGGAGATGATCGCATATGTGTGTGTGTGTGTGTGTGTGTGTGTGTGTGTGTGTGTTGTGCATTTGTAGGGGGGTCAAAAAGGAGTTGCTTATGAGGGAGTTGGATGATTTCCCATTTGAATCAGAAAGAGGAAATGGGTATGGCTGAATAGATTTAGGGTAGGAGTGCAAGCTGCCAGGTCTCAACCTCTGAAAGACCCAAACATTTATAAACTCAAGTTCCAGCAGATTAGATCTGAACTCCTAATCTAGGGTGGACAAACTGCCTTTCCTAATTTTAGTGCTGTTTTTGAGATAGTACTGAGTTTGCACAAGAGCTGGAAAAAAAATGTCTGTATTATTTTCTTGGGTCCTATTTGTCCTGGATAGACCAGATGCTCTGCAATGATTTCAGAAAACAAACTTATCCATCACGTTCCAAATGGTACAAGTACTGTAACACTTTTGTTTGGATGTGTTGAGAATGAGGGCATTGGGATTTGGGAAATAAAGACAAGTACAAATAGAGCTAGGTTATTGTTAGTAATATGCCTCTACCCTTCTAGAGTAAAATAAAGTAATGGGAAATTGAAACTATTATTTCAACAGCGAAATGATGGTTTTCTGGATGTTGGTTAAACACTTCAAAACACATGTGTCAAACCTTGATGCATTCTATTCTAGTCCACTTCCAACCCATCTTTCAGGACCCTGGTAAATTTTGGGACTTCCAAAGGTTCCATGATTTTTTCAGTTTGTAGGCTGGAAATAATTTTCCCTCACTGAATTGCTACCACATTCCTTCCTTGTAATGTATCTTTATTTTCCTTGTAATGTGCTTTATTTTCCCTACCAGATTATGAGCTCCCTGATGACAAGTACCATGTCCAACTTATCTTTGTATTATCAAATTCTGTTTTCCATTTAGTAGGAACTTTGTAAATATTTACTGAGTGAATATAAGAAGGACCATCTTGGTGAAATCTATGACCATGGATAACTTTAAGATTAGAGTTTGGATGTGTGTCCTTAGTCTCTCAGTCAACTCAAAGAGTCACTCACTCTTTGCGACCCCATGGATTATAGCCTGCCAGGCTCCTCTGTCCATGGGGATTCTCCAGGCAAGAATACTGGAGTGGGTTGCCCTGCCCTCCTACAGGGGATCTTCCCAATCCAGGGATCAAACCCAGGTCTCCTGCATTGCAGGCAGATTCTTTACTACCTGAGTCACCAGGGAAGCCCTGGAAGCCACCAGGGAAGAGGTTAGGTAGGTGCCTGAAAGAACCATTTGTGCTATGGGTTAAAGATGCATTGTCCAAGGTGGGAGCCATATATTGCTACTTACTTTTAAATTAAGATTAAATAATGTTTAAAAACTAGTTCTGCAGGGATTTTAGTTGGCTCAGTGGTAAAGAATCTACCAGCCAATGTAGGAGATACAGGAGACACAGGTTGGATCCCTACATACAGAGGATCCCCAGGAGGAGGAAATGGCAACCCACTCCAGTATCCTTGCCTGGAGAATCCCATGGGCACTGGAGCCCCGTGGGCTGCAGTCCATGGGGTCGCAAAGAGTCAGACATGACTGAGCACACACACACAGTCTGCAGTCACTGGCACATTTGAAGTGCTCAGTGGCCATATATGTGCTGCTAGCATATGGACATTTCCATCTCATAGACTTCTGTTCGACAGTAATGGTCTACTGCATGGTAATTTTAAGTTTCCAAATCTCAGTTCCTGAACTAACAGCTCTTACTTAAAAAAAATTTTTTTTTAAATGGAATGCAATTACTTTACAATGCAATGTTAGTTTCTGCTATATAACAACATGAATCAATTATCTGTATACACCTATCCCCTTCCTCTTGAGTCTCCCTCCCACCCCCACCATCCTACCTGTATAGGTCAACACAGAGCACTGGGCTGAGCTCCCTGTGCTAGCTATTTTTTTGCACTAGCTAGCTATTTTACACGTAGTCATGTATGTATGCATGTACGTATGTACATGTGTATATATGTGGACTTCCCTGGTGTCTCAGTTGATAAAGAATCTGCCTGCAATGCAGGAGACCTGGGTTCGATTCCTGGGTCTAGAAGATCCCCTGGAGAGGGGAATGGCAATCCACTCCAGTATTCTTGCCTGGAAAATTCCATGGATGGAGGAGCCTGGTAGGCTACAGTCCATGGGGTCGCAAAGAGTCAGACACGACTGAGCTATGTAGCACTAAGGTATATGTGTCAAAGCTGTTCTCTAAGTTTGTCTAGCTCTCCCTTGTCCCCTCTATGTCCACACATCTGTTCTCAATGTCTGCACCTCTATTTCTGCCCTGCAAATAGATTAATTAGTACCATTTTTTCTAGATTCCATATAATAAAAATGGGTGATTTGTAAAGATTTGGATGAACCTAGAGTCTGTCATACAGAGTGAAGTAAGTCAGAAAAAAAAAACCTTATATTCACATATATATATATATATATCATATATATATATATAGAACCCTTGCTTTTTTCTGTCTCAGTCCCTACATGTGCTTTTCCTGACCAGCCCTATCTGTGATGCTGGTAGGTCAATTGCTCTGATCAGATATCTAAACTGCAACTCCTAGATGAGAAAATTCTCCCACTCACTGTTTTTATTTACTTATTTTATCAGAATTTTTAGTTAGTTTATTCTTTGTTCATTTATAAGAAGCTTTGCCGAAGTGTAATTTACATGCCATTGAATTTATCTATTTTTAATGTAGAATTTAATGGTTTTTAGCACATTTACAAAGTTGAATAACTTTTACCACATCTAATTTTAGAACATTCCATCACCCTTGAAAGAGCATTGTGCCCTTAAGGAGTCACTCCTCATTCATAAGCTAGTCCCAGACAACCACTACTCTATTGTCTATATTTATACATTTCTCTGTCTGGTCATTTCATATAAGTGGTGGTGTGTAATATCAATAACTTCAGCTATGCAGATGGCACCACCCATATGGCAGAAGTGAAGAAGAACTAAAGAGCCTCTTGTTGAAAGTGAAAGAAGAGAGTGAAAAAGTTGGCTTAAAGCTCAACATTAAGAAAACTAGGATCATGGCATCCGGTACCATCACTTCATGGCAAATAGATGGGGAAACAATGGAAACAATGGCTGATTTTATATTTTTGGGCTCCAAAATCACTGCAGATGGTGATAGCAGCCATGAAATTAAAAGACACTTGCTCCTTGGAAGGAAAGTTATGACCAACCTAGACAGCATATTAAAAAGCAGAGACATTACTTTGGCAACAAAGATCTGTCTAGTCAAGGCTATGGTTTTTCCAGTGGTCATGTATGGATGTGAGAGTTAGACTATAAAGAAAGCTGAGCACCGAAGAATTGATGCTTGTTGAACTGTGGTGTTGGAGAAGACTCTTGAGAGTCCCTTGAACTGCAAGGAGATCCAGTCAGTCCATCCTAAAGGAGATCAGTCCTGGGTGTTCATTGGAAGGACTGATGTTGAAGCTGAAACTCCAATACTTTGGCCACCTGATGGGAAGAGCTGACTCATTGGAAAAGACCCTGATGCTGGGAGGGATTAGGGGCAGGAGGAGAAGGGGACGACAGAGGATGAGATGGTTGGATGGTGTCACCAACTCAACGGACATGAGTTTAGGTTAATTCCAGGAGTTGGTGATAGACAGGGAGGCCTGGCATGCTGCAGTCCATGGGGTCGCAAAGAGTTGGACATGACTGAGTGACTGAACTGAACTGAACTGAACTGAATATGTAGTCTCTTGTGTCTGGCTTCTGTAAATTAGCATAAATTTTATGAGACTCATCATGTTTGTATCATGAATTAGTATTTCATTTCTCTTTGTTACTAAATAACCTTTTGTTGTATTTGTCTTTCCATTTATTTCTTGGTACACATTTGGGTTGTTTTCACTTTTGACCATTATGAATAATGCTACAATGATTATTTGAATAACATTTGAATAGCTTGTCTGGACATATATTTTTAATTCTCTTGAGCATACATTTAACAGTGAAATTTTGAGTCACATGGTAAACCTATTATTATTATTTTAGGAAACTGATACTTGGCTCTTCAAAGAGAGTGCATGGTTTTACATTTCCACCAACAATATATGTCTTAATTTCTCCACATTCTTCCATTTTATTACCAATGCTTATTATTGTCTCTCTTTTTATTATAGTTGCCTAGTAAAATGATCTTGCCTGGAAAATCCCATGGACGGAGGAGCCTGGTGGGCTGCAGTCCATGGGGTCACTAAGAGTCGGACATGACTGAGCAACTTCACTTTCACTTTTCACTTTTATGCATCGGAGAAGGAAATGGCAACCCACTCCAGTGTTCTTGCCTGGAGAATCGCAGGGATGGGGTCGCACAGAGTTGGACACGACTGAAGTGACTTAGCAGTAAAATGATATCTTATTACTTTAATTTGCATTTCTCTAATAACTAGTGATGGTGAGAATCTCTTGCATGTTATCTGGCCATTTATATATTTTCTATTAGGTATATGCTTCTATTAGGCCTTTTTCTAATAGGCAATATGTCTTTAAATATTTTGCCTTATTGAAAGTTAAGTCATTTGTGTTTATTGATTTTTATTGAAGTATAGTTGATTGAAAATTTCCTGCCAATCTCTGCTGTACAGAAGAGTGACTCAGTTTTACACATCTATACATTCTTCGGTCATTTGTCTTTTTAGTATCAAGCTGTGAGAGTTATTTATATGTAAGTCCATTATCAGGTATATCAATTGGAAATATTTTCTCCCAGTCTTTGGTTTGTATTTTCAGTTTCTTAATGGTACACTTTGAATTTCAGACATTTTAAATCTTGATGTAGTTCAATTTATACCAAATTTAGTTTTGTTCTTGAAATAGAAAATTATGTGGGTAGAACATCAAAATATGAAAATTGACCTCTTACCCCATTGTAAATGCATTTCAGTTATTCAAATTAAATGGTTCAATAAAGGTCAAACTTTTTGGCTTTGTTGTAAATAGCAGTTTCATTAATATTTAAGAAACAGCTTGAGTATGGCATATCTACAGGATAAGGTTTACTCAGCCCCACACACACAGTAACTTGCAGGTATCCCTTTCTCTGCACGCCATCACTTTCTTTAAAAATCTCAAGTCAGGCAATGTCACTACAGGTCCCTCTTGTCCTCAGATTTACAGTTTTCTCTGGTTGTTCACTCCATCTTTGATCTGGAAGGAATTTGTCTCATCTTTCTTGTTTCTATCTAAGACACCATATGTATTTTAAGTTAGTTACAAAATGACCTCAACTTCTCTGAGTTATATCACCTGTGGTTACTCTATACCAATATTTTCTCAGACTTTACATTAGGTGAAATTATTTTAGATTAAAGACCACTTTGATAAAAAATTATTAATACATTATCATCTAGCTATAATACATATTTTATTAAAACTGTCTTTCATTCAATTCAGCTAATTGTTATGCAGTTATTATCCTCATCTCTCAAAAAATAACCTAAAGCATGTAAATATTAAGTAACTTATCAACTCTTTAACCATGTGCAAAAAGTTGCGCTGACCAAAATCTACACTCTTTGGTGTTGCTGCTGCTGCTAAGTCGCTTCAATCGTGTCCGACTCTGTGCGACCCCATAGATGGTAGCCTACCAGGCTCCTCCACCCCTGGGATTCTCCAGGCAAGAATACTGGAGTGGGTTGCATTTCCTTCTCCAATGCATGCATGCATGCTAAGTCGTTTCAGTTGTGTCCGACTCTGTTCGACCCTCTGGACAGCAGCCCACCAGGCTCCTCCACAGGAGGACAATCCTTATCCACAGGATTCCCCAGCCAAGAACACTGGAGTGGGTTGCCATTTCCTTCTCCACTCTTTGGTGATAGTTGTTCTTATATCTATTTGGAGACTTTGAAGGAAAACTATGCTTATCTCATAATAGACTTATTTGAATATATTGTTAGTTAATATATCAGTTTTTCCTCTGAATTTGGGAATTCAAATCATGATTCCAAGGGTACCATGATCTTATCTGAAAAATATGGGAAGTATTTTCCATGGCAATTAAAAAATATACAAAGGTGCTTTGTGATTATCATCATTTAGTAATTGCATAATTTTATAAAGTAATTAAGTGGCATAATCTTGAAATGCTAGTCTCATTGTGGAATTCTTTATCATTTGTGATTTTGTTGTAATGACAGTGAAATAAAAAAAGGTGCTGACACTGTTAATAGACTTATTTTTAGAATCCCTAATAGATTAAAACTGATGGCTTCATCAATCTGTTTGAGTGTCCTTGGCATTTATGGTTCTCACTGATAGGTGGTATTTATAACTGTCTTAACAAGCAATTTCAGCCAAACTGGCTTTCGCGTCATAAGTACAGGGAGTCATTCATGTTGAAAATGATGAAAGAAGTGGAGTATAACTTAAAATATATAAATTGATGTTTTTTGCATTGCTCACCATTTCATTTTTAGTATTAAAACTCTGGTACAGATATTGATCTATGGATAAGGAATATCTGCCTGATAAACACCATCTATAGGACAAGGTAAGGGTTTATCTCTTTAATCCAAAGAGGGCCCTTAAAACGGTTTCTTTTTACAGAGTGTAATAGTCCATTGTGTCTTCTTTTACTACCTCTTTTAGTGGCTATCAACAATAGTGAGTTATGAATAAATACTTTCTCAATTCATGTAATCGTCTAGAAATTTAACGCTGATCAATGGACAAGCCCAGGTAAACTTGCCTCTCTCCTTTAAGAAAGTAGGAAAAACAATGTGGACAAAATCCTCAGGCTAAACCTATGGAAAATTTCCAAGTCCTTGTGCCTCTGATGTTGATAAATCAGCTCTGGTTGGAACACAGTGCCCTCTTTTCAATATTTTGATTTTGTCCTTTTGAAAGCTGTCTCTAAACACATTTATATCAATGTTTTCATTTTCAATCACTGCTATCAAAAAACTTCTACAAATCTCCTCAATAGGGTTGACCATCAAAGTTTTGAAAACTGAACAATCAAATTAAAATAAGTTAAAAAAAAAACCTTTCTTGGCTTTGGAGGCAGCTTCTCTTAGAAAGTCTTGCTGTGTATTTATTCTAAGTCCCCAGGTTGATTACACTCTTTAATGTATAAAGGGTGGTATGTCATATTTGTTCAGCTAGTTAACATGAATAGGTAGCTAATTTAATGGGATAATTTCTTTTTTTTGGTCTAATGATCATGTAACTCTACATTTAGGATATATTAAGACAAGTACAATTGTCTTCCTAAAACACAATCTTGATTATAATTCTCCGCATTTCCACATTCACTAAATCATTAGTGACATTCCCCAAGTATTCTCGGTTCTGCCTCATTCCAGGTGGAATTGCTCTTCTTGGTCCTTTGTGATTGGATGGGGCCTTGTAGCTATTTCTGGCCAATGAGATGAGAGCAGAAGTAAATGTGTGCCCTTTCTGGGCTGAATCTTTACTAGCCAGGGCAAGAACTTTAAGAGCTCTCTGTGTTGCTGAGCATGATAATCTGCAATGTTTGAGATGGTGACTACTTCTCAGATCAACACTTCGGATATCTGCAATGAGCAACAAGTTTCCTGTCAAACCATGGAGGACATGTAGGATAAGCATGAAATAAACCTTTATTGTTATAAGATACTAAAATTGGGGGCTTCTTATTATAGCAGCATAATCAAGCCTATTCTGATTGGTACATTTCTCTACTCCCCACCATTTACTGAAAAACATTCATTGGGTACAGAATGAAGAATGCACTCTGGCATGCAAGATTCTCTTAAATATGGGTCATTCTTCTTTTCTTAGGAAGATTCATACACCTTGATTTCCAGTAGAACTGGACTCCGTGACCTGACTTTTGGTCTCTGTCTTTTGTGACATCCTCATTGATTCTCTATTGTATGTGAATTTTCTCTTTTTGAATTCCCATAAGTATATCTCGTCATCATCTGTGGCACCTCTTTATTCTATTTTTAAAATTTTATCTAGAAACTTACTCTCTTTACAGATAACTAATAAATTAGTTTAATGTCAACCCTTGTGACTTAATCATATCTATGTTTCTTATAGAAATTAGCTCTATTTCTAGAATATAGGAGGAAGTGAATGAATATTCATTACATTGGATTATTTTCTTCTTAAAGGTATAGCAATAAAAACAGTAGGTTTTTCATTTTTTTTAAATTTTGTCTTTCCTCAAGCAAAAGTGATTCATAACAATGTTATTATAAACTGATAGAAATAAGAGATATCTATGAATTGATTTTTCATGCAGGTTTTTTTTTTCTGATTCATCTTAATCTGTCCATCTATCTATCCTTCTTATTATTTCATTCACTCATCTGCCACTTTATGGAAGTAATATATTTACAGGAACAAACAGATGTATTAGGACTTGTAGATAATGGTTTCCTGCCACATTCCTGAATGTACTTCTCAGAAACAATTATACAAAGTATTTCCATTCTAAATTATCTTGAAACTTGTCATATTTTACAATAATATGTGTATATAGTCATTAATTGGTATATTAACTTTAGACATTAGCTGTTAAGTTTCTGAAGATTTTATTCATTTTAGTAATCTGAGAGCCTTCATTCCTTTATATTTATACCAATATTTTTAGTTTTTCTATTGGTTGATATTGTATTTTAATACTTTAAAAATTCTTATTCTTGTTTCATCATTTGTTGATTGATGGTATCTCTTGACTGTTTACTTGGTGAAGTGAAGACATTGTTTCTTCACCTTTACTTTAAACTTTTCAGCTTTTAGAATATTATCTGTGACGTTATTTAAGCCTTCTGTGCTTTGTCCAGAGGATCATTTTAAAAGTTTAAAATTAATAAAGCGCATTTATTTTATTGACTAAGTAAAAGTATTCACTGCAGAGTCTGAGTACCATGATTTAATTTCGTTCTTATACAACAGTTTGCTATCTTTCCCCTGGTGTTTTAGGTGGCTTTTAAAATAAAACTCTAGTACTGCCTGCCTTTATCACAATGCTATGTTTTCCCATCATCTCAATAATACTCTCTAACCTAGGAACTCCTCTCTTGGCAGGAGGTTTTCTTCTGATGTTATTCTCCTCTATATTGTTGTTGTTGTCGTTCAGTTGCTAAGTTGCATCCGACTCTTTGCTAGCCTAGGGACTGTAGCCTGCTGGGCTCCTTTGGCCTTGTACTGATTCCTTTTTAGATCTGTCTTATCTCTTACTACTCCAGAACCTCATTCCTGAATCTTATTGTTTCTCTTTCTTGGTTTACCTCCTCGTTTTTCTGGAGTGTGTGTTTAAGTAACTTCCTAATAAAAAATTTATAAGATGAAAATTTGGGGAATCTTTTCATGTCTAAAAATGCCTTTTTTCCCCTGAGATTACTATTGATTCATACATTGGGATTCGATTCTAAGTCGAATGTCATTTTCCTTTAAGGACATGAACGAAATCGCTGTTGCTTGAGGTAAATTAGAGCCAACATGATGATTCTTTTTCTTATACAAGTTATTTGCTTTCTCTCTGTGCACCCTGTTCCACACTGAGCACAGAACACCCAAAGTTTCAGAATCTTCTCTTTATTCTTAATTTTATGAAATTCTACAGGCATATCTGAGTGTGAATTTTGTCTTTAAAATTTTGCTGAGTGCTTGATGGGCCTCTTTGGTTTGTTTCCTTCATTTCTGCAAATTCTAGTCTACTAATATTTATAAATTTCCTCTCATCCACTTTCCCTGTCCTTTATTTCTTGAATATATATGCTCCTAATTCAAACTTTGTTGTCTTTGACTTTTATTTTCCCCTAATAAGTTGGTCCCTTTGTTCTTCATTTGAGATTTTTTGGCTTTATATATACATGCTTCTGTGGAATATTTTTTGCTTGGTAAAGATTGTATTTTTCAAATTAAAAAATGCTATTTTTCTTTCATTGATTTTTTTATTACAGGAATTTGCCATTACTTTCTTGTTTTATAGATGCAGTGGCTTATGAAATTCATGTGCAATGATGCTGTACTGTGAAACCCAGACCCTTCTCCAGTCTGGAAGCACTTGTTCATTCCCCTACTTTTTACACTCAAAGTGTTGTTGCTGAATGGGGGTGGAGATGGGGTAGAGTTGGTATATAGAGAGCTGGCCTCTTGTTTAAATTCTATAAATATCTGAAGGGTCTTAAATGCCTAAGCACCCCCTGGGATTGCCTAAGGTGTCTCTTACAACTGAATCACAGGTCAACTTCTTCTGCCTAAGCCTGTCTTCCACCCTCCCTTATTCCCTTCATTTGGGAACATGAGAAATCTCTCTCTCTCTCAGAGTCTGTTTCTCATGGAACCAGGCATAAGACATTATGAGAGGATACTAATTTGAAGTTGTTTCTTTAAAAAAATTCTTGAACTTCCTTGGAGGTCCAGTGGTTGGGACTCCTCACTATCAGTGCAGGGTGTATGGGTTCACTCCCTGGTCAGAAAACTAGGATCCTCCACGCATGTGATGGAGACAAAAGGTAAAATAAAATAATTTAAAAAATTCTTTTGTTTTCTGAATTCTGATTCCCTCTGAGTTCTTCAGGCTTCCCTGGTAGCTCAGACAGTAAAGCGTCTGCCGACAACACGGGAGACCCAGGTTCAATCTCTGGGTCGGGAAGATCCCCTGGAGAAGGAAATGGCAACTCACTCCAGTATTCTTGCCTGGAAAATCCCATGGACAGAGGAGCCTGGTAGGCTACAGTCCATGGGGTCCCAAAGAATCGGACACGACTGAGCGACTTCACTTTCACTTTCTGAGTTCTTTATCTATTTTTCATGTGCATGTCTGTGGGTGTGTATGTGTACTCATGTGGTTTATTTAAAATCTAGAGCACTATTACACATACCATACTTCTCCCTAGATGGTTTTATTCATTATTTTGACCAGAAAAAAAAACAGTTTTTTAATTAATTAATTTTTTTTTTGCTTTGAATTAAACATCTGACTTGTTTATTCTCTGCTTAAGGGGTTTGGAAAGGAGCTGTCAGCTCCTTAGAACTTCAGTTCACCACTTTTCTCAGCCCCTCTTCCTTCCCTGTCCTCTGTTTCCATGTCCAGTGTTCTCCCTGAAGGACACTTGGTCTTTGCTGACGAAGTCTCTGCAAGTCTCCAGGCAATGGTTGTGTGGCTCCATTTTGTCAGCAGGCATGCTTACAAAGCCTTCTGTGTTCTAGCAATGTGCTAACATATCTCCTTTGACAACGCTCCCTCCATTCTTTCAGTTGTGGTGCTGGGTCAGGTCTTCTTGCTTTTTTACATCGTGTTAGTGAAACCCTAAGCGGAACAGCATGCTCTGTGCTCTCCCTTGAGCCATGTCTTTAGATGTCTGTGATTTTGGTAGAATAGTTTTGCTGCTGGTTGTCCTTCAAGGAGTTGAATTTCGACTTAGTTTGTGGTGCTGATCATTCTCTTCTCTCCATTACCCAAAATTTTCCCTCACAATTAAGCATACATCATTTATGGAGACTTATTCCTCTGATTTCTTTTCACTCTTAGAATCATCCATGATAAATATGACCAGCTTCCAGTTACAGAAGACGAAAAGGAGATTCAAAGATTAATGAGTTTTCCCATAATTTATCAGCCCATCAATAGTTGGAGGAAGAATTTGACCTTAAATCCCAATTTTGCCTCAAAAAAAGTCAACTTTTTTTCTTTTTTGCCCCAAATGTCAACCTTGAGTGGCTGTTTTTCTTCTTGATATTGTTGTTCTCTTTCTTGTTTCTGAGTTTCAGCTATTACAATTCAAAGTTGGTTTCTTTGTAGGTGGTGAACTAGGACTCCAACGTCTTATTCAATTTCCCTTCTGCCTCCCACTCTGATAACTGATCTAAATTTTTCCTTTGAGTTTTAGCAAATGGAGGAAACCATAAGAGGGTTGTTTTACTTTACTCTCACTTTCAAAAATCTTTATGAACTATTAATATCAAAACTAAGTTTTACTTTATTTTCACCTTACAAATTTCAAAACTTGTAAACTATATGAAGATATACAAGAGGAGAGTGTATCAAAAAAGTTGTGTAGTTAAGTCACCCTAAACCAAAAGGGAAAGAAGTAACAATTTGCATGGGAGCTTAGCACTCGGCCAGAGTGAGTCCCGATTGTACTGACACTCAATATAGGCTTGCATTTCAGTGTCTTAAAAAAGCAATTACTGAAAGAAGTAATACGGGAAGAAGTCATCATGTGACTTAGTGATATTCCTTAGGGAAGAAAGTGATATTCCTTTCTTCCTTCATTCAAGCTTTCTGTAAATATTTATTGAATGACAATCAAGTGCTTAATATTGTTCTGGGCATAGGGGATGTGGCAGTCAACCTGAAGGACAAGGTCATATCTTTAAAATGCTAACAGTCTAGGGGTGGAAGACAGATATAAATAAATGGACAAATAAATAAATAATGCAATTTTAGGCAGTGATGAGAGAAACGAAGAAAATATAGCAGAATAGTGTTAGTTGCTCAGTTGTGTCCAACTCTTTGTGACACCACAGACTAGAGCCTGCCAGGCTCCTCTACCCATGGGATTCTCCAGATAAAAATATTGGAGTGGGTTGCCATTCCCTTCTCCAGGGGATCTTCTCAACCCAGGGATCAAACCCAGATCTCCTACATTGCAGACAGATTCTTTACCGTCTGAGCCACAGGGAAGGGAATGTTAATTACTGGAGGAGGAGAATGTTAATTGATTACCTAATTAGTCAAGGTTTCTTATGACCCCTCAGTGATCTACCTTAAGATCTTGTATTCAAGGTATGGGAAGCTTTTGCAATATTCTCTTCTTGAATGCGGGCTGTTTTAGTAACTTGTTTTGCATCAAGAAAAATTGATGAAGGTGATGTGATATCACTGCCCATTAAGTTAAAAAATTATGTCCTCTGTCTTGCTAGCAGCTCCTATCTGTTGCTTCAACAAGGAAGCTGCCATGTTAGCCGGGTCCTCTCGACAAGGAACAAAAGGCAGCTTCTGAACCAGTCAGAACTGAGGCGCTTAGTCTGGCAACCTTGACAGAAAGAATTCTGCCAACAACCCGAATGACACTGGAAGTAGATCCTTACCTGGAACTTTCTGATGAGAACCCAGCTCTGACCAGAAAACTGACTGCAGGAAACCCCTGAAGTACTAGTCTCAGCTAAACGCACCCAGATTCCTGACTCACAGAAACTGTGAGATAAAAACTGTGTTGTATAACTGCCAAGCCTGTGGTAACATTGTAATACAGCAGTGACATTATTGTTATTTATATGCTTAAAACTTATGCTGTGCATACAGCAGTCTCTTTTAAGTTGATTACAAGAGTGTATGCCTTATTTGCCATTCATTTGTACTGGAATATAATTGGATTTGCTGCCTCTCTGTGATAATTGTTGATTTTTACCTTCTGGATCATTTGGATGCTCTTTTAAAAAATCCAGTTATCTAACCTATTTGTGCAAAATTATGCTGGTTGCTAAGAGCAGGAGCTCTGTCAGTTTCCACATTTGTTAGCTTCTCAGAGTTACAGGGTCATTCATGGCCTATTATGATTAATAATGTTTAAATGTGCTAAGGTGCAATACTTTGTCATATACCATTTTTCTTTAAGGCACTTAGAACTTATTCAGTTTCTTGCTCTGTAGAAAATTCCAAGCTTACCGAAATTGCAAAAGCGCTCATGTATCAAAAACCATACAGGGTTTATTCTATTAGAGCCCCACGGGAGCTCACGGGAGCGGCTGTGTGTGCAGCCTGTGGCTGACAGCTAGTGGTTGGATTATAGATATTGCCATCTAAACATCTTTGGTACCATTTCCTACAATGAGTTCAACATAACATATTTATCTGATAGCTTCCAGGCTGAGCTCCTAGCTCAGAAAATCTTCAGAGGAAACTGCTGGGCCTGCACCTGCTCTATCACTTATGCAGAGATCTCCCTGCAAAGCTGACTTGACAAAGAATGGGAAAAGACTTCCAGGAAGATGAACAAGAGCAATAAAAACTAGATATATCATGGGAGGGAAGAGAAGGGGAGAGACAGGCCAGGCAAAGGGTTATTTAGGCCAAATGCTCTCCCGTTTATTGCCAGCTCAAGTCTTCTCTCCTTGGGGACCATCAGAAAGTAGAAATAGAGCTGATGCTCCTTCTTCCTGCACTCATATCTGTGGGGGATTCCCTATTAAAGAACTTGCATCTCTTTTCCCAACAGGACTGCACTTTCCTCTTTTATGGATTGTCTAAAGCTAAAGTCACAACTCTGACTATTCCCATTTGAATGATTTTTTTTTTTCCTCTAGTTCTCTAGTTGCAGTGAGCAGGGGCTGCTCTTCATTTTGGTGCCCAGGCTTCTCATTGCAGTGCTTTCTCTTGTTGCAGAGCACAGGCTCTAGGCATGCAGGCTTCAGTAGCTGCGGCACACAGGCTCAGGAGTTGTGGCTCATGGTCTCTAGAGTGCGGGTTCAGTGGTTGTGGTCCATGGACTTCGTTGCTCTGTGGCATGTGGGATATTCCTGAAGCAGGGATCGGACCCCCATCCCCTGCGTTGGCAGGCTGATTCTTATCCACTGTGCCACCAGGAACATCCAGAAAGTTTGTTTTTTGAAATAAAAATGTATACTCATTAGCACAGGATTGTCATGTATATGTTACTTACTCCAAGGAAAGATTTTAGCTGCTATCTTGTGTCTCCATTTTGGTCACAGCTGTGTTGCCCACCTGGGTAAGGCATCTGACCCCAAAGTGTAGCTATAGAAGGACAAACTATGTTGGCATTCTCTTAATGGAATGACATATGACCCATAGTGTCCTGGTCCCCAGGTCTTCACCCAGTATGTGCCAGGCTTATATATTTTTTGTTAACAAAAATCTACCAATCAAAATGCAGCCTTCATTATCATCCTTCCTCTAGTCACTGACAAGCAAAGATAGAGTTTCAAAGCAAGTTGTTTCCCAGTCTTCAGAAGGCAAGAAAACTCCAGAATTGACTGCTGCCTTTGGAAACTTTGCTGATGTCACAGACAGGATGGGACACAGAAAATAGTCTCTTACCAGTGCAAAGGGCATGGTGTTTTTGTCATCTTTGATATTCAGAAAATGGCAGGTTTGTGTTCTTATGGTGTGTCTGTGGAAGTCTGTGTGCAAGTGTATATTGAGGGGCTGAAATAGTCCTGTGGGCTGCCACTCCTAGAGTGTAAAAGACCACCTTATGGTGACATCCAAACTTCTTGAAGGTTTAAGTAGGGACAGCTTCAGAAGGTAGATAATTTCTCTTCCCTTAGATTCTCCTATGTGAAGTGCACAAGCTTAATTATCTTTGTTGCTAGAACAAAGATAGGCATATCACAATGTTCCAGCAATAATATGTTCACCTCTATAACTCTGAAATTATATACTTTTCCCGAATCTTAGAAGTCTCATTTTTTTTAAAACAGTAGGCATTAGATAAGTGGAACTAGGGATGATCCAGAAGTTAAAATATCTGTGTGTGTGTGTGTGTGTGTGTGTGTGTGTGTGAGAGAGGTTTACTCTTGACTCCATCTGTAATCAGCAGTGTGCCCTTGAGCTGGTTACAATTGCTTCAAACTTCAATTGTGATACTATACAAATTTTCCTTATTTGTTCCATCTGTAAAATTAAAATAATAACAGTCTCTTAAAGGGATTTGTAAGAATTAAAAGAGATGCTCCATGTGAAATAGACCCATTAGAAAGAACAGTGTCTGACATTCAATAAATACTAGCTGCTAGTATAGCCTTGCAGTATTTTAATAATTAAAATTGTCTTAAGTCATCTTAAAGATGATATGTCAGTGAGTCATATGCTGTAAGTGGTTATATGATGCAAGCATGGTGGTAATTGTGTGTATTTATTATTTTTGATGCTAAATAATTTAATGTTTTTCTGGTTAGCTATTTTGGAAAGAAGTTAGATCCCTTACTCATATCATGTACAAATGTATATTCATAATGGGTTAAATATTAAAATATAAAAAATGAAAACATGAAAGAACTGGAAGAAAACATGAATATGTGTATTGAGAGCACCTTCAGAAACATGACTAAGCAGAAACTAGACAAATAAAAATCATTCAGTTACAGTATAGGAAAATTGAAAACAAACACAAAAGCACCCTATCTATGAGAGAGGATACCATAATAAAGTGCAAGACTACAGTTGATCCTTTTTTAGAACTGATTATTTTAAAAAATTAGTTCTTTTTAATTACTTTGGGCTGCATGGGGGGTCTTCTTTGCTACATGTGGTCTTGCAGGGAGTAGGGACTACTCTTTAACTGTGGTGAATGGTGGATTTCTCACTGCGATGGCTTCTCTTGATATAGAGCATGAGCCCCAGAACACTAGCTCAGTTGTGGCTCACAGGTTTAGTTGCTCTGCAGAATGTGGGATCTTCTTGGACCAGAGAGCAAACCCGTGTTGCCTGCATTGCAAGACAGACTCAGAACCACTGAACCACAGGGAAGCCCTACAATTGATCCTTAAACAATTTAGGGATTTAAACTATGTGGATCCATTTACATGTGGATTTTGTCTAATAAATATAGTACCTGTATTTTCATTTTATAGATCTTTAAATTAACTAAGCATCAGTTCAGTTAAGTTCAGGCGCTCAGTCGTGTCAGACTCTTTGCGACCCCATGGACTGCAGCACGCCAGGCTTCCCTGTCCATCGCCAACTCCCAGAGCTTACTCCAATTCATGTACATCGAGTCGGTGATGCCATCCAACGATCTCATCCTCTGTCGTCCCCTTTTTCTCCCTCCTTCGATCTTTCCCAGCATCAGGGTCTTTTCCAATGAGTCAATTCTTTCCATCAGGTGGCCAAAGGATTGGAGTTTCAGCTTCAGCATCAGTCCTTCCAATGAATATTCAGGACTGATCTCCTTTAGGATGCACTGGTTGGATCTCCTTGCAGTCCAAGGGACTCTCAAAAGTCTCCTCCAACACCACAGTTCAAAAGTATCAATTCTTCGGTGCTCAGTTTTCTTTATGGTCCAACTCTCATATCCATACATGACTACTGGAAAACCATAGTTTTGACTAACTAAGCATAGGGAAAACTTTGTGTTTGGATTGGAGACCACAATGTGAGAATCAAAGGAACTAGAGTTTAAGTATTGATCTCTTCAAACTTTCAGCTTTGTCCCCTTGGCTAAGTCATTTATCAATTCCTTTGTTTTTGAGGCAGAGATTAGCAGTACCCGGATTGTTGACTGCATGGGGGCCTGGTGACCCTAACCCTTCTATCTTGTAAGGGTCAACTCTAGTTTCAAACAGGGAAATTTTTCTAAAAATATAGATGCTATAACCTCCATTTAATATTGCTGATGTGCTCAGTCATAGCTGACTCTTTGAGATCCCATGGACTGTAGCCCGCCAGGTTCCTCTGTCCATGGAATTTTCCAGGCAAGAATACTGGAGTGGGTTGCCATTTCCTTCTCCATCATTTAATGTTAGTAGAAACACAAAACTCAATAATCAGAGTTTTAATTGAATACAGGAAAACAGGCATTATGCATACTGGTAGTATCATGGTACATGATTATATCTTTCTATAGGACAATTTGGCAGTATATATTAGAATTAAAAATTTCCATTCTCTTTGATTCAACAAATCCATTTTTAGGAAATTTTTCTTACCAAATTAGTTGTTGTTGTTAAGACCTCAGTCGTGTCTGACTCTTTCTGACCCCATGGACTGCAGTACACCAGGCTTCCTTGTCCTTCACTATCTCCTGGAATTGGCTCAAGCTCATGTCCATTGAGTCAGTGATGCCATCCAACCATCTCACTCTCTGCCACCCTCTTCTCCTCCTGCCCTCAACCTTTCCCAGTATCAGAGTCTTTTCCAAGATGTTGGCTTGTCGTATCAGGTCAGCTCTTCATGTCAGTATTGGAGCTTCAGCGTCAGCATTAGTCCTTCCAATGAATATTCAGGGTTGACTTCCTTTAGGATTGACTGATTTGATCCCCTAAAATTATTTGTACAAATTAACAAAGATACAGTGTAGTCATAGTGGTCGTTTTAGCACTGAATTTTAGTGACAGAGAATTACAGTCATTCTATACACTTAATATCTTCATTCTAGTATTGGTTACCTAGGTCAGCCTTATTCAGTGTGTGAGGAGACAAAAGGTATAAAGAGATCCTTGAAAAGTCTATTTCCTTCTTGGTTCTGGTTGTAATAACACACCCTCTATTCCCCTGGTCCTTATGGGGATATATGAGCCTCAGTTTTTATTTGGGGTGTTGGGATTCTCTGAGCCCCAATCTGACCCTCTGAGCAATGGTTCTCAGGGCTGGCTTCTTATTGAAATCATGTGGCTAAGTATACTGATGCTAGGTCCCATCACTCAGTATTCTTACTTAATTGGTTTGAGCTCAGACACTGATTTTTTCTAATGTTCCTAGCTAGTGGAATGATTCATCTCACTACACAGCTTAGGCCAAGCCTTGAGGCAGAAGGTACCTATTGAATGACAAGTATTATTATTCCTTCCACCCTTATTTCCATGTACACAGCAACCATGGTCTTCTTCACCCTGCCCAAGTCCTTTCTCCTCCTCAAGGGAGTGACACGGTCAAACCAGGTACAATTAGAGTGGCACTAATTTCCTGTAGTCAGAGCTACAGTCATCCTGATCATGGCTGGAAAGCCAGGCAGCATTATTTTGTGCTAAATCTCTGAGTTTAGATTCATTTAATTTCGTAGGCAGCAAAGCAGAAATATAAAATGGCTTCACTCCCGAATTGTGAGAGTGAAAAACCGCAGAACACATCTTTGTTTACCATAAATCTCTGAAGTGCTGATATGAAACCTGACCCTTCCTGGCTTCCTGGAAATGCCTGACTTTATCATTCAGAAACTGGAAACACTAGGACAAATGGTCTGTTGACCCTAAGAGCTCATCTAGAAGGTCTTAGCATACTATCTAAAAATACTTAAAATTAGTAATTTCAAAATAACCTGGCTGACAATTTGGGTATGGAAAACATGCGAGAGGTTTCAGCAGTCCTTTCCTATTTTTCAGCATTTCATATATGCTTCCTGAATGGCATTGCTAGAACAGTTTACATCACTGTGGTATTGTGGTTGATAATGCAGACTCTGAAAATAGATTGCCTATTTGAATTGCAATCCACCATTGTCCACCACTCTGAGCCTCAGTTTTCTCTTATTTAAATTGAGGTGGGCTATAATCATACCTTATTTCATGGAATGTGTTGAGGACTAAATAAAAGGCCCTTTGAATAGTGACAACCACATAGTTAACTCTCTGAAGGTTAACTCTTGAAAGAGCAAAAACTTGTCTTTAGCTCAGGCTACTAATGGGGCTAGGAAAATGGACTCAGAAAAAGCTAGATAACAGAAATCTCTTTCTCCCCAGGTCCTACAGTAGCTATAAAATCCCACAGGACCCCCTCCTTGAGTAATTATGGCTTTCTTATCTATGATTTCCCAGGCCAACTTTGCTACTCCCGTATATTCAATTAGGTAATCACCTTGGACTCAATGACCAAATTCCTAGTTAATCTCTGCTTTTCTTAATATAGCCTAGAAAAAGCAATTGAGCCAGAAATGATCTCTTCTCCTTTCCATTTTCCTCCAAGTTCTTCATCAGAACCCAAACATTGTAAAAGATGCTTCCCTTTTTCTATTTTTAAAGTAGCTTGCTAAGCTGTCCTCCTTCACTGCATTGAATCAATAGATCTGGTCCAGCAGAGTCAGGTTTGTGCCTACTGGTCTTTGCTTGATAAGACTTTGGCTCTGTTATTATAGAGGAAATAGTAATAGTAAGATGGTTAGGGACCCAGAGGTGCCATCACATATATTGCAGAGACATTTTATTGACTTATTGATTACTTAAGTCTGAGACAGATTTTGTGTGTGTGGCAAGTAGGATATCTGAGATGGAGAATTATGAATTTTTATTAATGGGCATGGCTTACTTGTTACTTGGCAAAATGTATACAGTGGGAAAGAAGAAACCAGCCATTTGCGGCTTGGTAATAGGTGAGAAAATCCATTGGAGAAAACAAATCCTCTGCAGGGAGAATGAAAATCACTGAACCGGTAGGATTTCTTTTTTCTTTTTAAGGGAAGAGGATTAGAGATGAAAAATGGCTTCAAACTAAGCAAAAGGTAGGGTTTCTGCCCTGGACTCAGAGTTGGGGAATAGAAATGGAGTCAGAGCCATGATCTCTGCCATGAGCATCTCATGGAATCCTGGGGAGAGGGGCCCACATCACAGAAAGCCTCCATGACTGTGAGAAAATCTCAGCCATCAAGATGTAGATCAAGGTGACCTTGAATGGAGCTATTGACAACTTTTCCCAAAAGTAATATTGACAGTCCACCTAGAAAAATCAATGTTCTCATCTTGATGTGGAACATCACATTCACATGTCAATAGAGAGAACAAAGAAGAGTGAGAATGAAGAAGTGGTATATAATTTCTTATTTGTAATTCCTACCACTTTTGGAAGAAACACTAGGCTACACTCTGTAGATATAAATGTCATAGCATTTTGGACTAGAGAAAGCAATAGGGTAAGGGTTTAGGAAAGGCTTTAGGAAGAGACAGTCCCTAAAATGATGCTCAAAAGATGGGCAGATTGGGGAGGGCATTCTAAGCTGGAGGAGAGTATAAAGAAGAATGGTATGAGATTGGCATGTAATAGCACTTTTTCTCTAACCAGTGGTTGTTGTTGTTGTTTAGTAGCTAAATCATGTCTGACTTTTTGCCACCCCATGGACTGTAGTACACCAGGCTTCCCTGTCCTTCACTGTCTCCCTGAGTTTGCTCAGACTCATGTTCATTGAGTTGGTGATGCCATCCAATCAGTGGTTAACTTCCTTTGAAAAAGTTGGGTGGACTCTGGGAGTTGGTGATGGACAGGGAGGCCTGGCATGCTGTGGTTCATGGGGTCACAAAGAGTTGGACATGACTGAGCGAATAAACAAAACTGATTATTAGTTTGGAACAGAATTAATGATGTGAGGATCATTCCCAAATATCCTTAGAAGTTTAAAAATAAAATTAAATTGATTTCTCTTAAAAAAAAAAAGAAAAAATTGGAAAAAAACTTATGTTAAGTTTTGGCCAGTTTTTTTTTTTTTTTTTTAAAGTCCACTTCTGTCTTTGAATCTCTGCTTTGAATCTAAAGCAGAGTTCCACTGGAATATTCTGTGATGGAAATATTTTATATCTCTGCTGTCCAATATGGTAACTCTCAATATATGGTTACTGAACACTCGAAGTATGGCTAGAGTGCTAAGGAACTGAACGATGACTTTAATTTTGGTTAATTCAAATCTAAGTTTCTACAAGTACATATGGTTACCATGCTGGACAGCACAAAAAAGGTTAGTTGACTTCTAAATTCTTTGGCAGAATTTTGTATTTGCATACTAACAGTGTTTCTCTCATTGAAAGCAGAGTCCAGAAATAAGTCATCTTTATAAATCACGTTTGGGCTTCCCAGGTGGCGCCAGTAGTAAAGAACCTGCCTGCCAAGGCAGAGGATATAAGAGATGTGAATTCAACACCTGGGTCAGGAACATCTCCCTCAGGAGGGCATGCAACACACTCCAGTAATCCTGCCTGAAGAATCCCACGGATGGAGGACCCTGGTGGGCTACAGTCCATAGGGTCACAAAGAGTTGGACACAAAGTGACTTAACATGCAACCATAAATCATTCTTACACTTTTCACCAGGAGTTAAGGACAATCAATTCAGTCTCTCAGTCATGTCTGAATTTTTGTGACCCCAAGGACTGCAGCATGCCAGGCTTCCCTGTCCATCACCAACTTCCGGAGCTTGCTAAAACTCATGTCCATCAAGTCAGTGATGCCATCCAACCATCTCATCCTCTGTTGTCCCTTTCTCCTCCTGCCTTCAATGTTTCCCAGCTTTAGGATCTTTCCCAATGAGTTGGTTCTTTGCATCAGATGGCCAAGGTATTGGAGCTTCAGCTTCAGCATCAGTCCTTCCAATGAATTTTCAGGAATGATTTCCTTTTGGATTGACTGGTTTGATCTCCTTGCAGTCCAAGGGACTCTGAAGAGTCTCCTCCAACATCACAGTTCAAAAGCATCAATTCTTTGGCACTCAGCTTTCTTTATAGTCCAACTTTCACAACCATACATGACTACAGGAAAAACCATAGCTTTGACTAGATGGCCCTTTCTTGTAAAGTAATGTCTCTGCTTTTTAATATGCTGTCTAGGTTGGTCATAGTTTTTCTTCCAAGAGCAAGCATCTTTTAATTTCATGGCTGCAGTCACCATCTGCAGTGATTTGCAGACTCCTAAAATAAAGTCTCTCCCTGTTTCCGTTGTCTCCCCATCTATATGCTGTGAAGTGATTGGACCGGATGCCATGAGCTTAGTTTTCTGAATAGTGAGCTTTAAGCCAACTTTTTCACTCTCCTCTTTCACTTTCATCAAGAAGCTCTTTAGTTCTTCTTCAATTTCTGCCATAAGGGTGGTGTCATCTGCATATCTGAGGTTATTGATATTTCTCCCAGCAATCTTGATTCCAGCTTGTGGTTCATCCAGCCCAGCATTTTGCATGATGCACTTTGTATATAAGTTAAATAAGTAGGGTGACAATATACAGCCTTGATGTACTCCTTTCCCGATTTGTAGCCAATCTATTGTTCCATGCCCTGTTCTAACTGTTGCTTCTTGACCTGCATACAGATTTCTGAAATGGAGGCAGATTAGATGGTCTGGTATTCCCATCTCTTGCAGAATTTTCCACAGTTTGTTGTGACCCACACAGTCAAAGGCTTTAGCATAGTCAATAAAGCAGAAGCAGAATTTTTCTGGAACTCTCTTGCTTTTTTGATGATCCAATGAATGTTGACAATTTGATCTCTGGCCCCTCTGCCTTTTCTAAATCCAGCTTGCACACCTGAAAGTTCACAGTTCACATACTGTTGAAGCCTGGCTTGGAGAATTTTGAGGATTACTTTGCTAGTGTGTGGGATGAGTGAAATTGTGTGGTAGTTTGAACATTCTTTGGTATTGTCTTTCTTTGGGATTGGAAGGAAAACTGACATTTTCCAGTCCTGTGGCCACTGCTGAATTTTCCAAATTTGCTGACATATTGAGTGTAACACTTTCACAGCATCATCTTCTAGGATTTGAAATAGCTCAACTGGAATTGCATCACCTCCACTAGCTTTGTTTGTAGTGATGCTTCCTAAGGCCCACTTGACTTTTCATTCCAGGCTATCTGGCTCTAGGTGAGTGATCACACCAATGTGGTTATCTGGGTCATGAAGATCTTTTTTGTACAATTCTTCTGTGTATTCTTGCCACCTCTTCTTAATATCTTTTGCTTCTGTTAGGTCCATACTATTTTTGTCCTTTGTTGTGTCCATCTTTGCATGAAATGTTCCCTTGGTATCTCTAATTTTCTTGAAGAGATATCTAGTCTTTCTCATTCTATTGTTTTCCTCTGTTTCTTTGTATTGATCACTGAGGAAGGCTTTAGTATCTCTCCTTGCTATTCTTTCGAACTTTGCATTCAAATGGGTATATCTTCCCTTTTCTCCTTTGTCTTTAGCTTCTCTTCTTTTCTCAGCTATTTTAAGGCCTCCTCAGACAACCATTTTGCCTTTTTTGCATTTCTTTTTCTCATGGATGATCTTGATCACTGCCTCCTGAACACTGTCACAAACCTCCCTCCATACTTCTTCAGTCACTCTGCTAAGCCCTGGAATCTACTTGTCATTTCCACTGTATAATCATAAGGGATTTGATTCAGGTCATACCTGAATGATCTAGTGGTTTTCCCTGCTTTCTTCAGTTTAAGTCTGAATTTGCCATAAGGAGTTTATGATCTGAGCCACAGTCAGCTGCTGGTCTTGTTTTTGCTGACTGTATAGAGGTTCTCCATCTTTGGCTGCAAAGAATATAATCAATGATTTTGGTATTGACCATCTGGTGATGTCTGTGTGTAGAGTCTTCTCTTGTTTTATGGGAAGAGGGTGTTTGCTATGACCAGTGTGTTCTCTCGGCTAAAAACTCTGTTAGCCTTTGCCCTGCTTCATTTTGTACTCCAAGGCCAAATTTGCCTGTTACTCCAGGTATCTCTTGACTTTTGCATTCCAGTATCCTATAATGAAGGGGACATTATTTTGGATGTTAGTTCTAGAAGGTCTTGTAGGTCTTCATAGAACCATTCAATTCAGCTTCTTCAGCATTATTGGTTGGGACATAGACTTAGATTACTGTGATATTGAATGATTTGCCCTGGAAACAAACAGAGTTCATTCTGTCATTTTTGAGATTGCTCCCAAGTACTGCGATTCGGACGCTTTTGTTAACTATGAGGGCTGCTCCATTTCTTCTAAGGGATTCTTGCCCACAGTAGTAGATATAATGGTCATCTCAGTTAAATTCACTCATTGCAGTTCATTATAGCTCACTGATTCCTAAAATGTCAGTGTTCACTCTTGTCATCTCCTGTTTGACCACTTCCAATTTACCTTGATTCATGGAACTAACATTCCAGGTTTCTATGCAATATTGTTCTTTACAGCATTGGACTTTACCTGCATCACCAGTCACATCCACAACTGGGCGTTGTTTTTGCTTTGGGTCCATTTCTTCATTCTTTCTGGAGTTATTTCTCCACTGATCTCCAGTAGCATATTGGGCACCTACCGACCTGGGGAGTTCATCTTTAACTGTCCTATCTTTTTGCCTTTTCATACTGTTCATGGGGTTCTCAGGGCAAAAATACTGAAGTGATTTGCCATTCCTTTCTCCAGTGGACCGTATTTTGTATTAAATATAATACAAGTTGCCAAATCCAGAACTTCTTTGGTCCAAATGTTTCTAAGTTCTACCTTTGCTACACCTGAAGGTAATTCTTGGAAAAAAACAGATGAGCAAGCAGAAAACCAAAACCAGTGAGCCAACCAGAACACACTCAGAAGCAGTGACTGAGTTGCTTAGGTGGTAAGAGTTGATACCGGTATTCATTCAGGCATTTGTTTCTGTTTTTGAGTCTCAAGATCTAAACCCACTTTAGCAACTGGATGATTTGTTGCATGTTAGGTTTTCAGAGCATTCAATAATTTAGTAATTGAAATGGTTATTGAAAGGAGTATTTAAGATATGTTTTTGAAGAATCTTAATCCTCTCATAAGCTTGACTAAGTTCTTACATTCTGTTTTGTTTTAAACTGGAACACATTTGATTTTTTCACATTTATTGAGTTGCCTAGTTTGGGGAGTATAAATTGAATCAGATATTGTGACTGGAACCAGCTTGGCTTGGTAGTACAAGAGTCTTTATGATTTGATATTATAAACAATCAATTGACCTGGCTTGGAAACCCATCTTCCTCTGCCCACTCTTCTCTAAGCTACAGGCTGCTATTTAGCAATGTTGTTCCTTTCTCTGTAAATGTTAGACTGAATTTTAATTTCAACCCAAAACACCAGGAAAAGTATGAGCAGAAGCATCCACCTTTTAGTTTTTCCAAAAGGCCCAGTTTTTCAAGATAATACAATGAAGTTGTAATAAATAGATTGATATAAAAGATAACTCTTCTTCATACTTGGGGAATGACTTGCTTCTGATTGTACTTTTTCCTGAAAAGCTCTAGTTTACTAGCTGTGAAATGTATGCTATGCCAAAATGAGCCATTATTGATTATGATCTATATTCCCTGGGAATAAAATAAGGCAGAGTTTTAGCTGGCCAAATAAGGTACTTAGCCAGAGATACTCTTAATTGGTAACTATAGAAAACCAGAGGGCTTCCCTGGTGGTTCAGATAGTAAAGAAACTGCCTGCGGTGAAGAAGAGGCAGCTTTGATCCCTGAGTTGGGAAGATGCCCTGGAAAAGGGAATGGTCACCCACTCCAGTATCCTTCCCTGGAGAATTACGTGGACAGAAGAGCCTGGTGGGCTACAGTCTATGGGGTCGCAAAGAGTTGGACACGACTAAGCAACCAACACTATAGAAAACCAGAGGGTTTTTTCAATTGCTAAGAATATTAATAAAAGCTAGGAATTATCTTTGCTGTTAGCAAAAGCAGATTTTTATTTAAAAATTTCTATTTTGTGTTCTTAAAAAAGGAGATCTTCTACAACAAAGGTTTTTGTTTGTTTTATCTTTAAAGTTGTTCAGTTTCTTATGTGAAAAGTATATTAGAGATGAACCTTCCTTAGGAAATTTTTAATTTATTTGGGAATGAAAGTTTATAATGATGTTTCCTAGGTTTGCTTTCACATTCAGCTCAGTGGCTTTTCATCAAATTTTACTTTAGTATGTGTGTTTTTTCCCTTGAGCTACATTTCCCAGAGATGTATATCTTTTTTTGCAGTTGTTGTTATTTTCCAAAGATCAAGTTATTTTTAAAAAATAAACTTTATTTTAAAAATTTATTAATTTTGTTTTATTTTAATTTTTTAAAGTTCTGTTTCCTTATAACTTCCCTTATTTATTTAATATGTTGATGGTGGTGGTAGGAATTATGGCTTTTTAAATTTAACATGCAGCCTCCTTTTACCTTCTTTTCCTTCCTTCTTCTCTTCCTTCCTCCCTCCTTCCTTTCTTTTTTTTCTCACTCTTTCTAACAATATGTTTACCCATGAGTACAGCTTGTTCTAGCCTATAAATATTCTTCTCTTTTTTTTTTTGAGTTGTTTTCTATTTTATGTATATACTGACTGTCCCCTTTGACCTAATGATAATTTGTAGTAATTTATAGAAATATTTTATTTCTCAGCACCTCGATTTTTAGTTAAAAATTTGCTTGATGGCACTGTTAGAATGCAGTCTCTACAATGTCTGTGCTAGGAGTATTGAGGTCTCTCCCTAGTTAGTATTCGATCAATTTTTATAAATATTCCATGGACACTTGAAAAGGTTGTATATTTTTGTAAAGTACAGCATTCAGTAGGTACTTATTGATTAAATCTTATTATATGCTCCAAATTATCGATGACCATGACACTCACTGTGAGTTATGGAAAAATTCTTCCTCAATGTATTTGAGTTAGCTTTTTCTTAAAATTCTAGAAAGCTACTTTATATATTTCAGAGATATGGTATTTCTCACAGAGACTTTTATGATTTATATATTTGTTGTAAATGGAGCCAGTAATTAGTACTAATTTACTCTCTCTGCTCTATTGCTTTATATCATGAAGTCTATTGAAACCTGTTTACCACTACTGTTTTCCTTTTACTCACATTTGCATATCTATACTTGAATTTTAGCTTTCTTTCATGAATTTTAAGTGTGGCTCATAAACAATATGATTTTTAATTAAATGTCACATATTTGATTTTTAAATAGAGTTTAAACTACTTAAATTCATGTAATTATTGATCTAGTTGGTCTTGTTTCAATCATCTTGCCCTTGCTTTCTGATTTTGAGGTTTTCATCCTAGTTATTTATTTTTCTTGATAATTTTATCATTTTGTTTGTTTCTAGTTATTCCAATAATTTGAATGGTAGAATAATATTTCAAACTCAAAAAAATTTCAAAAAATCTGGAAAATAAGTAAGTTTGTAACCAGGAAAATGAATGCTACTTTGACTTTTCATTCTAATTCTCTTTTCTTTGATTCCAGGATTTTATAATTTTGGATCCAGATTATTGTTCATGAAATAAAAATGCATATGATATAAATATATTATATGATAAGCACACACCCAGGCAGTTCCCTCTTTGCATGGTAGTGTGGGACTATAGAAACCTCCCAGAATATTGGAAATAAAAGCAAAAATAAACAAATGGGACCTAATAAAACTTAAAAGCTTTTGCACAACAAAGGAAACTATAAGCAAGGTGAAAAGACAGCCCTCAGATTGGGAGAAGATAATAGCAAACGAAGCAAAAGACAAAAGATTAACCTCAAAAATATACAAGCAACTCCTGCAGCTCAATTCCAGAGAAATAAATGACCCAATCAAAAAATGGGTCAAAGAACTAAACAGACATTTCTCCAAAGAAGACATACAGATGGCTAACAAACACATGAAAAGATGCTCAACATCACTCATTATCAGAGAAGTGCAAATCAAAACCACAATAAGGTACCATTACACGCCAGTCAGGATGGCTGCTATCCAAAAGTCTACAAGCAATAAATGCTGGAGAGGGTGTGGAGAAAAGGGAACCCTCTTACACTGTTGGTGGGAATGCAAACTAGTACAGCCGCTATGGAGAATAGTGTGGAGATTCCTTAAAAAACTGGAAATAGAACTGCCATAGGACCCAGCAATACCACTTCTGGGCATACACACCAAGGAAACCAGATCTGAAAGAGACACGCAGTTCATCGCAGCACTGTTTATAATAGCCAGGACATGGAGGCAACCTAGATGCCCATCAGCAGACGAATGGATAAGGAAGCTGTGGTACATATACATCATGGAATATTACTCAGCCATTAAAAAGAATTCATTTGAATCAGTTCTAATGAGATGGATGAAACTGGAGCCCATTATACAGAATGAAGTAAGCCAGAAAGATAAAGACCATTACAGTATACTAATGCATGTATATGGAATTTAGAAAGATGGTAACAATAACCCTATATGCAAAACAGAAAAAGAGACACAGATGTACAAAACAGACTTTTGGACTCTGTGGGAGAAGGCGAGGGTGGGATGTTTCGAGAGAACAGCATCAAAACATGTATATTATCTATAGTGAAACAGATCACCAGCCCAGGTTGGATGCATGAGACAAGTGCTCAGGCCTGGTGCACTGGGAAGACCCAGAGGGATTGGGTAGAGAGGGAGGTGAGAGGGGGGATCGGGATGGGGAATACATGTAAATCCATGGCTGATTCATGTCAATGTATGACAAGACCCACTGCGGTATTGTAAAGTGATTAGCTTCCAACTAATAAAAATAAATGGAAAAAAAAATGTCTATGTAAGCTGGAACTAAGCAAAATATCTTAATAATCAATGATAAAAATCATGATTCTTTCATGATCTTTAAAAATCTTGCCAAACATGAAAAATTCTTATAGTTGGTTTTAAGTGTATTGGGAAGTGAAAAAAAAATGCAAGATTAATATTTATTGGTTGATAATTGAAAAAAAGCATCAGCTTTATTGAGACATAGTTCACACACTATAGAATTCACTCTTTTGAAATATATAATTAGTACTTCTTAGTCTTTTCAGAGTTGTGCAGTCATCACCACTATTTAAGTGCAGGACATTTCATCACTGCAAAAAGAACTCCACCCCTACTAGCAGTTACACCTTCTTCCTTCCTTCTCTCAACTAATGGTAACCACTTATACACTTTCTGTCTGTGTAGACTTGCCTACTTTGAACATTTCTTCTAAATGGAATCATACAATACATCATCTTTTGTGACTGGTTTCTTTCAGATAGCATAATGTTTCCAAGGGTCATCCATGTTGTAGTATGCATCAGTACTTAATTCCTTTTTAATGTCATTGTATAGAGGTACTGCATCCTGTTATCCGTTTATCAGTTGATGGGTGTTTGGGTTGGTTTTGAGTCAGTGAGTGGGTTAATCACTCAGTTGCGTCTGACTCTGCAACCCTGTGGACGGTAGCCCACCAGGTTCCTCTGTCCATGGAATTCTCCAGGCAAGAGCACTGGAGTGAGTTGCCATTCCCCTCTCCAGGGGATTTTCCTGACCCAGAGATCGAACCCGAGTCTCTTATGTCTCCTTCATTGGCAGGCGGATTCTTTACCATCTAAGCTATCAGGAAAGACTCTTTTTGACTATTATGAGCAATGCTGCAGTAATTAGTGTACAAGTATTTCTTGAACCTATGTTTTCAATTCTCTGGGATATATATATAGGATATATATATATATATAGGATTGAAACTGCTGGGTCATACCATAACTGTGTTTAACATTTTGAAGTAATTTCTTCCAAATTGTTTTGCACGGTAGTACAATCCTACCTATAATGAAAGAGGATCCTGATTTCTCCACAACCTCTCAAATACTTGCTAAGGACAGCAGTTAGGTGCTTCCTGGTTTTCTGCCTGCTGGATCTGTTTTTTTTTTTTTTTTTGACAGAAGAATGCTGACGTCTTCAACTATTATTTTCATCCTCTTAATTAGAGTAGATTCATCTATTTCTCTTTGTACTTCTGCAGTTTTCACCTCATGTACTTTGATGTTCTGTTGTCTGGTGCATATAGAGATGAGATACGGTGAATAGACATGTAGACAAAGAAAGGTATGTACTGGGTAAAAGGAATTACTGTAAATCAGCCTTTAGATATGCTAGTAAAGTATAGGGGGATGGGCAGTGTTCTATATTACTATGATTTTTGCTTAGTTGCTAAGTCATGTCTGACTCTTTGTGACCCCATGGAGAGTAGCCCCCCAGGCTCTGTCCATGCCATTTCCCATGCAAGAAATACTGGAGAGAATTGTCATTTCCTTCTCCAGGGGATCTTCAAGTCCCAGGGTTTGAACCTGTATCTCCTAATTGTCAGGTGGATTCTTTACCACTGAGCCACCAGGGAAGCCCTACTCCTATGATTTAGTTCAGTTCAGTTGCTCAGTCATGTCCAACTCTTTGCGACCCCATGAATCGCAGCACGCCAGGCCTCCCTGTCCATCACCAACTCCCGGAGTTTACTCAAACTCATGTCCATCGAGTCGCTGATGCCATCCAGCCATCTCATCCTCTGTCGTCCCCTTCTCCTCCTGCCCTCAATCCCTTCCAGCATCAGGGTCTTTTCCAATAAGTCAATTCTTTGCATGAGGTGGCCAAAGTACTGGAGTTTCAGCTTTAGCATCAGTCCTTCCGATGAACACCCAGGACTGATATTGTTTAGGATGGTCTGGTTGGATCTCCTTGCAGTCCAAGGGACTCTAAAGAGTCTTCTCCAACACCATAGTTCAAAAGCATCAATTTTTTGGAGCTCAGCTTTCTTCACAGTCCAACTCCCACATCCATACATGACCACTGGAAAAACCATAGCCTTGACCAGATGGACCTTTGGCAAAGTAATGTCTCTGCTTTTTAATATGCTATCTAGGTTGGTCATAACTTTCCTTCCAAGGAGTAAGCGTCTTTTAATTTCATGGCTGCAGTCACCATCCGCAGTGATTTTGGAGCCCCCAAAAATAAAGTCTGACACTGTTTCCACTGTCTCCCCATCTATTTCCCATGATGTGATGAGACCAGATGCCATGATCTTAGTTTTCTGAATGTTGAGCTTTAAGCCAACTTTTTCACTCTCCTCTTTCACTTTCATCAAGAGACTTTTTAGTTCCTCTTCACTTTCTGCCATAAAAGTGGTGTCATCTGCATATCTGAGGTTATTGATATTTCTCCCGGCAATCTTGATTCCAGCTTGTGCTTCTTCCAGCCCAGCATTTCTCATGATGTACTCTGCATATAAGTTAAATAAGCAAGGTGACAATATTCAGCCTTGACGTACTCCTTTTCCTATTTGGAACCAGTCTGTTGTTCCGTGTCCAGTGCTTCAGTTTTTAGTGAGGCTGCACCTCTGGATTGTGGACTTTACATGCATTTCTTGATTCTCCCTCTCATTCCTCCTTGAGTGGGACAAGATGTCTAGAATGGGCTGGAATGGGATAGTTCTCTTCTCCAAGTGAAGGTCAGAGCCAGCTAGAGTTAACTCTTTCCCTTCCCCAAGGCAATTAAACTCTGATAAAACTCCAGCTGATTCCAATTTGGTTAATTGGTTTCTCCTAATTAACATCTGGCTTCCCAGTGGCTCAGTGGTAAAGAATCCACCTGCCAGTGCAGGAGATGGAGGGTCGATCCCTGGGTCAGGAAGATCACTTGGAGAAGGAAATGGCAATCCACTCCAATATTCTTGCCTGGGGGAGCCTGGTGGACTCTAGTCCATGGGGTCACAAAAGAGTTGGACATGACTTAGAGACTAAATATCAACAATTAAGGGCAGATTTTACTAGGATGAACAGAATGCCAGTGGTATATTTTTAATGATTCCTTTTCCCTCCTCCTGTGGAAAGCTTGAGGGGATTTTTCTCTGACAGTCACTTTGAAAACCTAATAGAGCTCATGAATATATATATATATATTTTCACAAAGGTGTTGGGGCTCCTCATTATTGGAGCTATATATGTATATAGCTCCCCATTATTTTGTGTTATATATATACACACATATATATAAAACTCCCCATTATTGGTGATATATATAGCTCACCAGTGGCTGACTTTATTTTTCTGGGCTCCAAAATCACTGCAGATTGTGATTGCAATCATGAAATTAAAAGACAGTTACTCCTTGGAAGGAAAGTTATGACCAACCTAGATAGCATATTAAAAAGCAGAGACATTACTTTGTCAACAAAGGTCCATCTAGTCAAGGCTATGGTTTTTCCAGTAGTCATGTATGGATGTGATAGTTGGACTATAAAGAAAGCTGAGCTCTGAAGAATTGATGCTTTTGAACTGTGGTGTTGGAGAAGACTCTTGAGAGTCCCTTGGGCTGCAAGGAGATCCAACCAGTGCATCCTAAAGGAGATCAGTCCTGAATATTCATTGGAAGGACTGATGTTGAAGCTGAAACTCCAATATTTTGGCCACCTCATGTGAAGAGCTGACTCATTTGAAAAGACCCTGATGCTGGGAAAGAATGAGGGCCGGAGGAGAAGAGGACAACAGAGGATGAGATGGTTGGATGGCATCACCGACTCAATGGACATGAGTTTGGGTAGACTGCGGGAGTTGGTGATGGACAGGGAGGCCTGGTATGCTGCGGTTCATGGGGTCACAAGGAGTCATACACGACTGAGCGACTGAACTGAACTGAACTGAACCCCATTATTGTGAGTTATATATGTGTAACTCACAAAAGTGTCGGGGCTCCCCATTATTTGATCCCTTTGGAGTTTTTAATCTCTCAGACTCGTCTACAATGAGTTGCCATAATTTATTGATTATAGTTCGGTTTTCCCTATCCTGTCCAAGGTTTTGTGGAGATTTCTTCTTATGGGTTTCTCAGCCAGTACGTTGTGATTCTCTGTATTTGCTTGTCCTTCTCTCTAATCTTGTGATCAGCTGTTTGCTTTATGACATCACTTCTTTTAGAGACTTAGGAGAATTGTTGATTTTTGTTTGTTAAGCTTTTTGCTTGTTCTTAGGATGGAGTGGAAACTTTCAAGCTTCTCACATGCTGGACCAGAAACTGTAAGTCTGCATAATATTTTTGAAATAGCACAACACAAATCAAATATTCAACATTTCACAAAAAATGAAGACCATCATTCTCCAGGTCAGTTTTGTTCAGATGAAAGGTTACTAATAGAAATATATATTTTAGATCACATTTTTTTTCCAGAATGGATTGAAGGACCTGGAAGCAATTCAATGCATATAATATGTTCTTTCCTATAGGACAAACATTGGTCAGATCATTATGAAATACTTAGTATGGTATACTCTGAGAGAAAATTTTCCTTTCCTTCTTTCTGATATCGTGAGTTACTATGACTTGCATTATTGTCATCAACAAGTGGTTTACTTTCCTCTCATGCCTGCCTGAAGTCTATTTTATAAGCTACAGGATAGAAATTGAATCTCCAGTTTAGATGGACAGTTCATGAATTTTGTGCCAAGAACTCTGCTAGGTACTCTTAGTCATTTATACTTCAAAGAATAGTCTTATGTGGAGGATCCTAAACTAACATTGCTTAGACAATTGTCAACAGCTCCTGGAGACAAATAATATTGTCAGGACTATTTACAATCTAGGGGCTTCCCAGCTGGCTTAGTGGTTAAGATTCAGCCTCCCAATACAGGATACCCAGGAGACATGAGTTCGCTCCCTGGTTCAGGAAGATCCCCTGGAGGAGGAAATGGCAACTCACCCCAGTATTCTAGCCTGAAAAATCTCATGGGCAGAGGAACCTGGTGGGCTACAGTCCATGGGTTCCCAAAGAGTTTGACACGACTGAGCAACTGAGCACATTTATAGCAGATGACTTTACAAAAGCAGAATAAAGTTTCAGTAAAACAAGAATTAATTATGCAGAACCAACTGGTAGTTCAACAGGTAAAGAATCCACCTGCAATGCAGTAGACCTCTGTTTCATTCCTGGGTTGGGACGTTTTCCTGGAGAAGGGTTAGGCTACCCACTCCAGTATTCTTGGGCTTTTCTGGCAGCTCAGATGGTAAGGCATCTGTCTGCAATGCAGGAGACCTGGGTTTGATCCCTCGGTTGGGAAGATCCCTGGAGGTGGACATGGCAACTCACTGCAGTATTTTTGCTAGTATTCAACCCTCTCCACTGCCAGTATTCAAGCTCAACAGAGGAGCCTAGCAGGCTACAGTTCATGGGGTTGCAAAAAGTCAGATATGATTGAGTAACTAGGCACAGCACACAGCGAATGAACTGATGAAGATGAATTGTGGTTGTTTGTCCTGGAATATCATTGGTAGACGTTATTCTCAATGTTCTATATTTTCTATGGGAATCTGAGGAAGTCCTTTATATTTCCTTTTGATTTATCTTCAGTCATCAAATTAGTAGCCTATACTTTTATAACATAAATAAAAATACCCTTTAAATGATGTGTTCTTCCTGACCAGAGAGAATTTATCAGCAATACTTTTATTGGGTTTCTTTACTTTCAGTGGCCAAGTGATTATGGCCAAACAGTCGATGGGAATCTTATTTTGCAACCAGGACTATAACTGGAGAATTCTGTCTGTGTATAAATCTAATTCAATTAAGTATGACAAACCTACCATCGGTAATAACTTCAAGCTTAAACTGAATGCCTACAGGATCCTTCTAGGAATCTATGGCCAGCCATTTTGGAATCAACAATAATCTTTAGAGATTATTCACTACAACTAAGGTTAAGAGAAATTATTCATGATTTGGGAATAAATCTAAAGGATGATTGCATAGCCTTTTAAAACGATGAACATAGTTTAACAGACCCATTCAAAGATTTTTAATTCTTTGGCGGTACATTTTTTGTTTAAATTCCTTTACATGATTAATTAAGGCCACATTTTATTAAGCTACACATTGCTTTGGAGAGTTCTATCCTGTAGAGATGCAAACATTTCTGTCCACTAAGAAGATAAATGGACATGAGTTTGAGTAAACTCCAGGAGTTGGCAATGGACAAGGAGGACTGGCGTGCTGCAGTCCATGGGGTTGCAAAGAGTCGGACACGACTGAGCGACTGAACTGAACTGAACTGAGGAAGATACATGCAAACATTGAAGTTTCATTGCTTGGTAAAACATTAATCAGTTATGTTTCTTAATACAGCAATCACTGTTCAACATTTTCTTCAGACATTGAGATATATATATATATATATATATATATATATATTCAGTTTCTTGAATTCTCCCATGAACCAGCTTTATTGTTCTGCTACATCCCTTAATTAGCTGACATATTTATTCTATAATTTTATGAAAATTGTAGGTTTAACTTTTAAAACATACACATTTGACATTATTATCTCTATTTAGCTAATTACCATGAGACATCTAGGGTCTTTTAATACCTTAGTTTTCTGTCTAAATTGAAGACTCTGTTCAATAGCATGTTTTCTTTGTTAAGACAAAGGAACATTTTCTTCTGTGTTTGTTTTCCATTTATGTCTTTTCAGTTTCCCATATGTCTGTTACTCATAATTTTGATCTCAGTATACTGTGCTCTCTATTTATCATCTCTTCTCCCACCATAGTCATCTTTACTTTTTGATCTGAATTCTTTGAAACCATTTATATTTTTGTTTCTATAAAAATTTCAATTTTAGGCAACATGGATTTTACTTTACACAAGTTTCAATCCAAATTTCAATTCCACATTTTTTAAACCACATTTACTGTTTCTTCCTCAATCTCAGCTTTCAGCCCTTTCTACTCCTTATGGTTTCTTAACCATGTTTCATAGAAACCATGTTTCTTTCTATTTTACTGAGATGAAGAATATAACTTATATGTTCTGTTTATTACAGAAAACTTTTTTTCCCTGAGATTGACCTTTCCTCTCAAGTTTTGAGATATTTCACACCTTTTCTTATGTCACAAAATGTTTTTAAATTCTCTAGACTGGTGATGTTTCTCTGTTTTCCCATCTATCAATGAGAGGTTATCTCTTAAGACCCAATGTTTGCCAGTTTGAAAGAGGCACAGATTTCCTTTGACCTCTCTGTGCACTTGGATGCTTATAGCTGCTAGAATAACCCTAAGTTCTCTTCTTTAATTAATGTGCAAAGCCCCTAGCCAAATTTTAGTTTCTGACCATTAGTCATCTTGTGCAGCTCTGATAGACTGCCTACATGGCTTAATTTTCTTACTCTGGAAAATAATGTTTATCTCCAGGGCAGTACTTTCCAAATCTGACTGCTCATCAGAATCCCTTGAAAATTTTTAAAAATATGTGGTTTCTCAAATCCCATGTCATCTTTCCTGGAATTTAATTTCCAGAGATAGGACTTGGAACTCATATTTCTTAAAGGTTTTCCATGTCATTGTAAAGCAGCTGGTGTATCTTCCACTACTTAAGAGTAGCTGAATATGTCTGAGACAATTTATAACTCTGTTTTAACCTACAACTCCTGATCCATGACTTGGTCCATGTTCCATTCTACTGTCTATGACCACACCAAATACTTTTTCTTCTACCATAAACTTTGTTGCACAGTAGAGTGGCAATCTATAAGTGAATGTAAGTGTTAATAGATTAAGGAGAGAAAGAGTAAACTCTTTTTTAAAAAAGAATCTGTGGTCTAGGGGATAAGTTATGTGACTTTCATTTTTATGTAAGCTAGGTCAATAAGAGAGATTTGAACTACCACCATGTCTATTTCCTACCTGGCCAAACTGGGCTGTTTCAGAGCATGGGTTTCCCTCAGTCAATTATCTTTTAACTCCATCTAATAGGATTTCCTAGATGCTAGGGTCTGTCTCTTTCCCCTAGATTGTGAATTTCCTGGCAGCTTTAACTGTTTCTCTCTGATCCTTTATCACCATCATAATGCCTGATACATAGCAGACATTCACAAATATATGTTAATACCTAAATAAATGAATTTGGTGACTGGTTGTAACTTTGTCTACAATGGGTACTTTAATAGGAAATTGAGAAAAGCACTATATCAGGGTCTGCAAAGTGATAGGTCATTTAAGTCTAGAAGTCCTGTATATAATTAACTCCTCAAAAAATGTGGAGTTTTAAATTTTAACTAACTCCTCAAAAAATAGGAAACCTAACTTGAAGTATGTACTTTAGTTGGAGTGGAGTGAGAGGAAAAAGCCCAGAAAAGTGTACTTTTTATGTGTCATAGAGATTGAAAATTGTCTTGCTTTAATGACATATTAAGTTTCAAATATTAACAGCATTTTTTGTTAACATACTTGACCTTAAAATTTTTATATTTTATGCCATGCTGTAAAGATACAAAAACATAACGCCAAGTTGTCTCTAACCTCCAACACACTTTTTATGGAAACTTAAATTTAGATTAATACCATGGAGAGAGATTTCTTTCTTAGGCTCAGACAGAATAATTAGTTTCAGTAATAAAATTAAAGGAGAAAGAACAAAGATATAATTTGCCTTATGTTGGCCATTGAGTTCCTCAAAGCTGTTCTGCTAAAATATATGCCACCCTTTCAGAATACTTTAAAGAATAAAGATTGTTCATTTGAACTTTAAGCTATTGTTCATTTGGTTTTTAGTCAACCTCTTCTTACTTCAGTTGCTTCTTTATAAATAAAGTTTTTAATAGAGGTTTTCATGTCTTTGAAATCTGAGTAAAAATTTGGTATGCAGATGCCTGTGGGTTTTGGTGGTTATTTTATAGTCACCAAATTGTGTCCAACTCTTTGCGACCCCATGGACATTACCCTGCCAGGCTCCTCTATCCATGGGATTTCCCAGGCAGGAATACTGGAGAGGGTTGCCAGTTCCTTCTCCAGGGGATTTTTCTGACCCAGGTATCGAACCTGGGTCTCTCGCATTGACAAGCGGATTCTTTACTGTTGAGCCACAGGGAAGCCATGGGTTTTGGAGAGGCAGCCAAATTTGTTACCTAGTCACCTGCTAGACTATTTAATTTCCTTATTTTATTCCTAAAGACTTCAGTAGAGTTGTATTTAGTTGCTCAAGCTGGTCTCAAGGAATTTAATATCAGAGTTCCACATGGGATAGAAGTTTAAAGGGGGGGCAGGCAGCATACCCTTAGGCCAACATGGAGTTGCCACTATGATTTGTAAGACCCCTAGGCAGAACGTGAGTCTCTTTCATTTATTCATTCAGTTCAAATGTATTAATGAAGTGCTAAGGGTTTCCCTGATGGCTCAGTTGATAAAGAATCTGCCTGGAGACCTGAGTTTGATCCCTGGTTTGGGAAGATCCCCTGAAGAAGGGAATGGCTACCCACTCCAGTATTCTGGCCTGGAGAATTCCATGGACAGTATAGTTCATGGGGTTGCAAAGAGCTGGACACGACTGAGCGACTTTCACTTAAGTACAGAGACTGGAACAGAGCTAGGGCAGAGCTATAGCAAGGAATAAAAGGAAACAAGGTCTTTGTCCTCATGAAACTTCAATTTTGTATGGGAGAGACAGATCCATAAACAGATACCTAGTAGAGATGCACTGTTTTTCTCTGAAGAAAAATAGTAGTTAAGGCTATAATACACGATGAGGCTGCTGTTCAGATGGTAATGAGGGACACTCTCTTTGTCTTTTATTTTCTGGTTTGTTTTTTTGTTTTGTTTTCTTTGAAGAGGAGACGTTTAAACAGAGACTTGTATCACTGGAGTTGATTCAAGATCTAGATTCCTGCTTTCCTCCTCCCCTTTAAGAAGTTATTTATCAAGAAACTTGATCCACATTCCAGATCTTTCTTTCAGACTGTAAAATGTTGAGATCTACATTACTTTTCACAATTTGGATATTTTAAACGATATAGTCACTTTGTTAAACAGTAACAGAGATCAAATAATGTTAATTATCAATCCAATTATTATTTCGATGGACAGGGAACCCTGGTGTGCTGCAATCCATGGGGTCACAAAAAGCCAGACACAGCTGAGCAACGGTACTGAACTATTATTTTCGCTTCCACGTGCAATTTTCCCACTAAATCTAACTGTACATTCTTTTGGCTAGAAAGTAGATTTTCATCAATCTTTTTAAAGATTACTGATAATTATGCTTGGACCTAAGGAGAAAATGCAGTGTGACATTTAGCAAATACTTTGTTCACTGTGGTCTACTTTTTACTGTTGGTTTTGCCATTTGAAATACAGTTTTTCTCAGCTGTAAAATTGGCATTATAGCTATCTTCCAAACATGTTGTCATTGCATGTTAATCCTCTTCCTCCTACTCCATAATCTGAAATTCCTGCAGCTAGTTATAATTTTTCCATTAGTGACCTGTGTGTCTCATCCTTTTCAGAGGACAATTTGGCATGGCTGGTAAAGATCTTAATCATTCCACATCAACAAGACATGGAGGATGCTTCATCTTTCCTGGAATAATTTTTATTCATCATGTTGCAATTTGAACTGTGACTCTTAGATTTCCCAGATGGATTTCTCCAATAGCACATGTTTAAGCAAAACTACAACATGTGATACATTGAGAAGCTAAGAGATTGGTCAAGGTCACTCAGTTAATTGATAGTACAGCCACAACTAGAATCACCTTTTTCTGACTACACTGAATGTTTGTCTTGTATCTTAAGATTTACACTTGTCAAAACTTCCAATGCCAAAAATAGCCTCAGAAAGATGGTATGAATTACTAAATGGCTAATTTTTGCTTTAACAGATTTGGTCAGTATCAAAATAAACATCCCCGATTTCACCTTGGTGATCGTTTAGTCGCTAAGCCATTTGGCCTGCCAGGCTCCTCTGTCCATGGAATTCTCCAGGTATGAATACTGGAATCGGTTGCCATTTCCTTCTCTAGGAGATCTTCCTGACCCAGGAATTGAACCCATTTTTCCTGAATTATAGGCAGTCTCCTGCATTGCAGGCAGATTCTTTACTGATTGAGCTACCAGGGAAGCATAAAAAACACACATTTGTCAATAACAGGTGATGGAGAATTCAGACCTGCTGAAACTATCTCTTTTTAGGATGCACTTCTGAATGTAATGTAACTGGTACAAACTTGGAATGAAAGCATGAGGAGCAAGAACACATTCTTGCCTTTTCAACCTGACTTTAGACACTAATTTTCTCTGTAGTTTTCAGGAAACCATAAACAGTCTCATAGAAACCCTGATGTTGGGGATGGGGGAATAAGAGAGAACTATATGATTTTTGTATTTTAACATTATTGCTTTGACTCACTTTTGATTGAGACAACTCCCTTTTCTCTTGTCAAACAATACAAAACTCTAAAAATACACTTCCCCTGATGCACACAGTGGTTCCCTTGTAGGGAACATCTGAGGTTCTGTTTCTGGGCCATGTCTCAGCTTACTGCCAAACTACCCATCAGGAAACTTGCCTCAACATCATAAAATAAGAATTATTCTTTGGCTCTGGGGATTTTTGGAGAAAAGAGATCTATTTTTGTTTTGCTTTTCTTGTAAAAATATAAATGCTCTGATAAGCATTTCCCCCAATGTACCAAAAGGCACTTCTATCCATCGATTTTTCAGAATGTCCTCACTGTCAGTTTTTCATGGTCCAGAGAGAGCAAGTGACTGGTCCAGTGTATCACAGAGAGTTAGGGGCAGAGTTAGCGTTGAATCTTGAGTCTCCTTGACAATTATTTTCAGGTTCAGATTTCCCGCAGTGTACTTTGTTACTTCTGTGTACAACATTTAGTTTCAGAAGCCTTTCTATAACATCTAGGTAACCACTTTTTTTCCTTAAGGGTTTGAGAAGTAAGTTTTTTCTTCTTGAAATGTATACAGAAATGGCATGAAAAGTTCTTATATTGCTCTTGGAATAAGCCACATTTGTGTATTTTAAATTTTCTTTGGAAAGCCACAAAATTCTCTAAATTTAAGAAGTGATCACAGTAATACTGATTTTCTTTTCTTTGCCTCCTTGGGTAATAACAATAACTTTCTTAATTTTAAACTATAAAAAACCCACTTGTACATTGTCAGTTATCTCCAAATGCTGTCATTCCCCCAAGATCATCTGCCATGTGGCTTTCCCATGTTGTCCTTTTGCAGACAAGCTGACCATGGTATGAGGTGTCTCAAAGTCTGATGCTTACTGATCTTAGCATGCCAATGTACCTTCTTAGATAGGTAGCACCTTATCTGAGAGAAGAAAAGGATGAGAATCTTAGAAGTTGTATTGCCAGACTCTTAAATACCCATTACTCTTGAGTAATTGAGGGAGAAACACTGTCAGATCTCACGTGCTTGGATATCGTGTCAACCAAGCAACTACCTAAAGTTTTGTTTCTCAGTAGAGTGCTATAATGTCATCTATGAGCAGCCTGGGCATTTAGTCTTTATCTATTAAGGCGATGTTGCTATTCAGTTGCTCAGTCATGTCAGACTCTTTGTGAACTCATAAACTGCAATGCTCCAGGCTTACCTGTCTTTCACTATCTCCCTGAGTTTGCTCAGAGTCATGTCCACTGAATTAGTGATGCCACCCAACCATCTCTTTCCCTGTTGTCTTCTTCTCCTTCTGCCTTCAATCTTTCCCAGCATCAGGGTCTTTTCCAAAGGTGATAGATACTACCAATTGACATAGTAGAGTACAAATTTTCCAATTTGTAGTTTGAGGCTTTATCTGATGTATTAATTATAAATACCAACAGGCATAATCAAAATGATTTTAGGCAGTTAATTCAAGGAAGAGTTTAGAGCATAGATGGATTGAAAGTGAGGTGAAGTCACTCAGTTGTGTCTGACTCTTTGCGACCCCATGGACTGTAGCCCACCGGGTTCTTCCCTCCATGGGATTTTCCAGGCAAGAGTATTGGAGTGGGTTGCCATTTTTGCTTTTTTTTAAAAAAACATTTTTATCATCACCACACTAAGGGCCTCCCCAGATTTTTAAGGATGACTTCATATTTGCTGCTTTTAATTTTTAATCTACTCTACCAATCTCTGCTTTTTAATTATTATTATTTAGACCATTTATATAGAAATTCCCTGGTAACTCAGTAGGTAAAGAATCCACCTGTAATTCAGGAGACCCCAGTTTGATTCCTGGGTGAGGAAGATCTGCTGGAGAGGGGAGAGGCTATTCGCTCCAGTGTTCTGGTCTGGAGAATTCCATGGACTGTACATCCATGGGGTCACAAAGAGCTGGACACGATTGAGTGGCTTTCACTTCACTTCATACCATTTGTGCTAATACATAGAGGTTGAAGTTAGCCATTATAATTTTCTTTTTCTTTTTGTTTCCTATATTTATTATTCTTCCATTTTTTGCTTGTTTAGTTTTTGTTTGCTTTGTTTTGTTGCTTTGTTTTCCTGTGAGTTACTTGAACATTTTTTAAGACTTAATTTTGATTTGTTTGTGGTGCTTTTGAGTACATTGCTTTGTACAGTTTACTTAGTGGTTGTTCTTTGTATTGCAATATATATGTGTGTGTGTTGTATTATAGTCTGTTAACATCAATATTATATCTAAGAAACCTCACTTTCATTTAGATCCTTCTTGAGTTTCAGATGGCATTGTGGAATGAATACTTCTGATGCCCCAATCCCAAGTTTATATGTGAGTCCCTAATCCCATGTGGCTGTCTTTCATGGTAGACTCTATAAGGAAGTAATTAAGGTTAGTTCTCTTTCAAGGTAGGGTCTATAAGGAAGTAATTAAGGTTGGTGGTCTTTCAAGATAGAGTCTATCAGGAAGTAATTAAGGTTAAATGAGGTCAAAAGTGTAGATCTCAGATCCAATAGGATGAAGAAGTATGAGAGATCTTTCCCTCCCTCCTCTCCCACCCCTTCAGCAGTCAAGCACTAAGGAAAAGCTATGTGAGGACATAAGAAGGTGGAGGTCTACAAACTAGGAAGACTTCCTTTATTTATCACTTCCTTTCTGTCTGAAGCATTTCCTTTAGTCATTCTTTAAGTGTATTTCTGTTAAATAACAAATTCTCATGGTTTTCTTTCATAGACAACATTTTTATTCTCCCTTCTTTCCTGAAACATAGGTTGCTAAGACATGGAATTTGCAGTTAACAATTCTTTTCTCTCAGCACTTGAAATATACTGTGCCATCACTTCCTGTCCTGCATGGCTTCAGATGACAAATCTGTAAATCAAACTGGTATTTCTCTACAGATAAAGGCCTTGGTTCCATCTGTTGATTTCAAGACATTGTCTATGTTTTCAGTATTTAGAATTGAATTCTTATGTGTCTTGACACGGATTTCCTTAAGCTTACCTTACTTGATATTCTTCTCGCTTTTTAAATCTGTAGTTGCTCAGTTGTGTCCAACTCTTTGCAATCCCATGGACTGTAGCCCATCAGTCTCCTCTGTCCATGGAACTCTCCAGGCAAAAATGCTGGAGTGGGTTGCCATTCCCTTCTCCGAGGGCTCTTCCCAACCCAGGGACTGAACCTAGGTAGGTCTCCTTCATTGCAAGCAGATTTGAGAAGTTATCAACCATTATTTCTTCAAATATAGGACTCTGATGATATGGATTTATATTGTTTGTTATTGACTAGTTTATTTAGATCTGAGTTAAAATTCTATTTAAGTCATTTAGGAGCTAAATCATCTGGGTAAAATATTTCAGATTGATTGATTGATTTCTATAAAATGAAACATGAGGCCAGTCTATATTTGACCTCTGTTGCTTTAATCAGCAAACACGGCCCTCTTTCCCCACCCATGATGAGACCTTATACACATAGGCATACATTGTTTTCTTTGGAGAACTTCTTTTTCCTCACTGTATTTGGTGACATTGCCAATTATAATACCATTGCAAACTTTACCACACTCCACAAGGATTGAATTGTGTCCCTTCTAAGAAATAAACTGCATGAGGCATCAGCATTATCTTGTTTACCCATGCCTGGAAAAATGCCTCATCCATGAGACTGATTATTATTTCTTGCATGTATAAATAAATAATGACTCAAATCCCAATGATATTTCTTACCCAGTGCAGTAAGGTGACAAAACCCTTAAAGATATGTAGTGAGTGCTGGTGAGCAACTGGCTCTGTAATGAGGAGTAGGAATTTATTTATTACATTAGCAATCTAATTGTTCTGCCTCTTTATTGCTTACTCTACATTTCTCCTTCTCCACTTGGCTACGTATATCTTACTCTGCATGTCTTTATCTAGACTATCTTGGTATTTTTTTCCTTAAGTCCCTAAGCTTCTGTATTTCTCCATTCTCTCTTTTATGATCTCTTGCCCCCGATATATATATTTTTAAAATTGTATCTCTTTGATTCTTATTTCTGTATTTTATTTTTCTTACTTTCTCCATTTTATTTATTTTTTTTACCCAGCTTCACTGGTATCTCTGTTCACTTTATTTTTCTCATATAAAGCTATGTGGTGGGCACAGCTGGAGCCTGGGTCCTCTGCACGGAAACTCAGGTGTGAGTCTTTACAAGATGGTCAGTGAATTCCTGGTAGGAGAGACTTGGTGAACTCGATTGGGGTGAGATAGCTGTAGGTCTTGGAAATGGGATTAAAGGTATCCTTGGCGAAGTTGCCCAGGGTGGCAGTGCAGCCCCGGGCAGAAGTGTGTTGTTTAGTTGTTAAGTCATGTCTGACTCTCTTCAACCTCAAGAACTGTAGCCCTCCAGGCTCCTCTGTCTGTGGAATTCTCCAGGCAGAAATACTGGAGAGGGTTGACATTTTATTCTCCAGGAGATCTTCCCCACCCAGGGATCGAACCTAATTCTTCTGCTTGGCAGGTGGGTTCTTTACCACTGTACCACCTGGGAAGCCCAGCAGAGGTATAGCTTAATACCAGCCATCAGCAGTAGTTTTTGGGCACAGATGCTGCCAGTGCTCCTGGTGGCAGGTATGAGGTGCAGCAGTGCAGAACCACAACAGCCAGTCACCTTGCAAGAAACAGTATCAAGCTTGCTGATCTTGTTAGTTATGCCAGTAGCCGCACTGCATGATGATGGACAGCTTGGTGAGAATGATAGCCCCATGGATAGCAGAGGCTGCTTCCCTGGAGCACTTAACACCCACACGTGGTTGTGACCCCATTGGTGACAAATGCCTAGACCCTGTTCTGCTGGCCAGCACAGGTCTGCTTTTATAAAGGCATAATCTTTGAAACCTTGTCTCTGAGAGATATCACCAGGAAAAAGTCAATGATCACAGATTCCCTGATGGGCAGAAAGAAGACATAAACCTCCTCCAAGGACTTATCTTCATGTCCTTGACGAGGCTGCCCAGCTTGGTGACTGGGAGCCACTCCTTGTACTCTGCTCTGGCCCCAGATGTTGCCAAAGCCTCCATGGAAGCCACTGTGGTCATCCATCCCAGGGGCACCCCTCAGCCTGCGGGGCCTTCAGGCACTCTCGCAGCACCAGTATGATCCACCATTTGATGTTTTTATGGAGAAGAAGCTTACTGTCCCCATTTTACTTTTTTTGCTTTTTATCTGTCTTGCCAAATCTTTATTCTGTATCAGAACACAATGGGACTCTAATCTATATGTGTTTATTTAGCATTTACTAGTTATTCAGTATTTATTTGCTATATCCTAGAATAAAGATATATCTTCCTTTTTCTAACTGAAAGAAGTAATTTAATGTATTAGAATTAATATATGTAATTTAAAATACTATGTACAAACTAATAAAGTGTTATATATATCTAAGTTAAGTACTAGAATTAAATGTATTTATATAGGGAAGACAATAAGACTTTTTATTCATCTCCAGCTCTTGATTAATTTTGCTTTTCTTATGGATTAAAGGCTGCTCATAGGAAAAAATTTGTGCTCCCTCTCATAAAAATGCGTCTATGACGTGTTTTATTTAACCAGTGTTAAATTCCCAAACAGCAACTGTGATAAGCAGGTCTGATGAGAGCCATGTTGATTAACTTCCATAAGCAAGAGCATCTGGTTTTAGGAAGCTGAACAGGAAACTCTCAGCATTAGCTCAGCGTCTAAGGTATTCATGGACTGGTGAATAGTGACTGTGCATATTAGTGGTCAGAACTATCCAAAAGGCAGAGCACACCATGGCCAGTGATCTGGCTGTGCTGTCAAACCTATTCTTTGGCTAGAGAATGATTCTTTATTCATCCCACTCTCTAGACCTCAATTCTGCCCTTGTCGGTTCTGCTCTGCCACAGAACCGCTCCCAGTAGAAAAGACAGAGGGAAGTAAGAGCGCCTGTGTTTCTGTCTATGGGATGGCCGGCAACATGACTTCGCTCAGACTTTCCAGGCATCAGCTCTGCAGCTCCAGCTGATCCCTTTGGCCATATGTCCTCCCCAAACCTCTCCGCTTCTCTGCCAATCTAACCCAAGTGGTGCATAGTGCTGTGTTTTCCATCACAGCCTTAGCAGAGAATGTTTTTTCTTATGGTGAATCAACACAATGATCTCTCCCAGTGGAGGATTTTCAACCTTGAACCTTGGCTCTCATTTGGGAATGAACATTAGAAATGAATCTGTTCCCTGGGGTCCTGAGATGCTGAGAGCTCTTAATTTCTGCTCACACCTCCACCCCCATGTCCTTGATAATATGTGCTCAGGGCCCACAAACATTTCATTGGAGAGCTTAGTGAAGTATTTTTCTCCTCCTTAGATTACCCTATAAATATTGAAATTGGACAAGATCTTTCAAAGTACTTAAGTGACATTTTGTTGATGTACACATGGGGTGAATAAATTTACATCTATTAGATAATTATTTATCAAGCTAATTGGCCCCAAATCATCAACTTCTTTTTCTTGTTTTAGATAAAACCTACTGCTTACAGAGAGGAGGTTTTTTTTTTTTTTTTTCAAACTTGAGTTCTCCTGGGGCTGCTTGCAAAACTGGATTCACAGACTGCAAAAGTGCTTTGTGTGCTTTTGCAGTGAGGAAGGCAAAACTGAGATCTCTTGCATTAAATAATAATTTTATGCTGCAAAACTTGTGTGTGAAGTACTGACATTCTATTCCCACGATTACTCAATTAATGAAGCCAATTAGTGCACATTGTGCTTTGTAGTCGCATCAGCAGGAACTAAATGAGCCTTTTGGGATGTTTATGGATTTAGTTGATTTCCAGGAAAAAGAGTTGACTGATCAGAGCAGCTGTTGGTGGGAAACAGTTTGCACCCAAAGAGGAAAGAACCATAAGATTGAGCAGATGCTGCTCTGTCTTCTTAGTGCCTGGATCATGGTGCAATGTTATCAATTAGTTTCCTACCAGGAAAAACTAAAATATAATCAATGGAAACTGTCAGAAGCCTGCCACAGCATTCTACATCAGCAGGGCAGTGTTTATTCTCTATAAGGCTTACAGTCATTGGCTTCCCAGCTATCTCACTAGTCAGTTAAAAAACAAACTACAAAATAACCAGTAATTTAAAAAAAAAAACTGACTTGGAAATTAGTTTAGAGAATAACTTAAAATCCCTTTAAATACATCTTGTAGTTATTTCAGTTAATTATGGTATTGAGATATGATGATTAGTTTTATGTGTCAACCTGACAGAGCTAAGAGATACCCAGGGGGCTGGTATAAACATTTTTGTCTGGATGTGTCTTTGAGGCTATTTCTGGAAAAGATTAGCAGTTGAATCAATAGACTGAGTAAAGAGATGACCTTCACCAATACAGGTGGGCATTGTCTACTTTACTGAGGATGTGAACGGAACAAAAAGTGGAGGAAGAACACATTTGTTCTCTTTTCTTGGAACATCTATCTTCTCCTGCCCTCAACCATCAGCACTTCTGAATCTTAGGCCTTTGATTCTGGCCAGAATTATACCATGAACTCTCCTGAGTCTCCAGCTTGTGGATGACAGACCATAGGACTTCTCAGCCTCCATAATTTTGTGAGTCAATTTCTACAGTTTATCTTCTATCTATTTCCTATTTCTCTGGAGGACTCTGGTTTATATTATACATGGTAAAACAAAGAAAAAGGGTGGATAACAGGAACTATTATTTCCAGAGGCTAGACCTCACAGTTGTAGTCTTTCTGGAAGAAATCTGTTCTGTGTCTCTCTCCACATTATAATTCAGGAGATCTGAAACACTTATCTGGCAAAAGTGAGTTTCAATCAGATATGTCTGCACGTAGGCTGTGTGACCTTGGATAGGTTACCATGAGAATAAAGCATAATATATTTTGAGTTTTATTTCTATAAAGCAAATATATAATATATATATAAATATATATATTGAAAGTATATATATATATATATATATATATATATATATATATATACTACACACACACACTTGCTTCACGGGGTTAGATAAAAATAGCATATGTGATCATTTTTGTTGTAATGCATGTTTTCTATGTTCTAAGGTATCAGATTATATAGACAATTAATCAATTTATTGATTTGCAAGGAGATGAGGGAAACAAAAAAGGACTTTAATTGAATAAGTTTGTTGTAAAGATGTTTTCTGATTTTGAGAATGTGAAAAGGAAAACTGTACATTCTTGGTTTGAGATTATATCATAGTACATGCGAAAGAAATATTTACTTTCCTTTTGCTTTCACATTGAAAAAGCAGATGCCAGAGAGCAACTCATCAAGCATCCAAGGAGACTGAAATTGCTTTTTTTTCTAATCTGAACATATAAAATCCAATGTACAATAATCAAAGAATCTTGGTTTGAAACGTGAGAGTATCTCAAGTGGCTTTTATTTCTTGTGTTAGGGTCACAAATAAAATAAGTTGGTTTCTGTTTTATAATTCACACTTAATTAGTCCTTTTATTTTGTGGAGTCGAGAAAGAAGGTATTGCAAAGATTCAATTATTTAACTACTGAAAGAACAATTCTAGCACAATAAATAAATCACAAACCTAGGACATTTTACTATGCATAATTATCATGAAGCCTATTTTTATTTTCACCCAAATGAGGCATGAAGCTTTGTATGTGCTTGTGTTGTTTTTAATTTTAGCAGAAGATGGGGCAATAGAGAGGGCTTTGAGGGAAAAGTGTTGCTCTCTTGTAAAATTATTTTTATGTAGTTGTGCTCATTTATTTCATTTGTACTCATTGATTGAAGTCAAAGAAATTGCCAGATCAGAGCTGGAAGAGACAGGATTTGGAAATATTGGAGACAGAAATATTGGACTTTTGAAGACAGAGGGGGGAAATTATATATATATATATATATATGATATTATATACTATTTATAAGTAAATAGTATATGTTGTGTGTATGTATACTTACACACATACTGAAAGAAAAAAGAGATACAGATAATTTGTTGTTGTTAGGTTGCTAAGTCATGTCTGACTCTTTGCCACCCCATTAACTTGCAGCACACCAGGCTTCCCTGTCCTTCACTGTCTCTTGGAGTTTGCTCAAACTCATGTCCATTGAGTCAGTGATACTATTTAACCATCTCATCCTCTGATGCCCTCTTCTCTTGCCCTCAATCTTTCCCAGCATCAGGGTCTTTTCCAATGAGTTGGCTCTTCGCATCAGGTGGTCAAAATATTGGAGCTTCAGCTTCAGTGTCAGTCCTTCCAATGAATATTCAGGGTTGATCTCCTTTAGGACTGGCTGGTTGGATCTCCTTGCAGTCCAAGAGACTCAAGAGTCTTCTCCAGCACTACAATTGAAAGCATCAATTCTTTGGTGCTCAGCCTTCTTTATGGTCCAGCTCTCACATCTCCATGTGACTACTGTAAAAGCCATAGCTTTGACTATACAGAACATTGTTGGCAAAATGATGGCTCTGCTTTTTAATACACTGTCAACTGATAGAAATCTAAAAAAAATTTGACCCTGAAGGAGGTTGCTCTTACACACTTCTCCCCTTCCATTTCCAGTGTTTCTATGAATCATAGCTCAGGAATCCTTGACATTCTGCTTGAATCTCAGCAACATGGAACCACAGGCCTCATGCACATACATCCATAATAGGGCTGGTGCTGCCTTTGTGTCCTTCTTTTTAAATCAAACTTTTATGTCTTCAGTTTCAGAGTTCATGACAATTTAAAGTATCTCTTCTTTAAAAAAAAAACAATTAAAGCAAAATTTTAATGCTCTTTCTCATCAATGTGTGTAATTGTTCAGTCACTGAGTCATGTTGGACTCTGTGACCCCATGGACTGTAGCCCATCAGGCTCCTCTGTCCATGAAACTTTCCAGACAAGAATACTGGAGTGGGTTGCCATTTTCTCCTCCAGGGGATCTTTCTGTCCCAGGGATTGAACCTGCCTCTCCCAAGTCTCCTGCATTGGGCAGGTGGATTCTCCACCACTGAGCTACCTGGGAAGACCTTTGTCATCAAGTGTCAATGCTAAAACCTGCCATTTTACTGAACAGTTGCTATGTTCTAGGCAGTTACCTTTTTAACTACCTAATTTAGCTCTTACTCCAGTCTTATGAGACATAGATATTGCTATAGCAATATCACTTGAGCCCACCAAGATTAATTGAATCATGTCACAGCCAGGGTGGTCAGTCAATGAACATTACTTTTGCTCGGTGAAGACTGAGGGAGCTGATAAAAAGATCCTCAGGGATGGTTTAATTCACTGTTCATATTACAGAGCAGGGAAAATGAGTCTCAGAGGCAGAAAGTGATGTGACCAAGGTCTCACCGGGAACCAAACAAAGTACTTCTGACTTTCATCATCATCTTTTCCGTGGAACCAGGCTGCTTCGTGGAACAAAATGGCAACAAGTTGACTGAGGTGTGGCTGAGTGTAGGCCCCCAAACTGCTAATTATTTGTCAGTGTTACTGAAGTTCCCTGGAATTTGGATCAAGAATCGGAGAATGGATTTGGGAAGCCACTCATCTCCTTTCTGGATTAGAACGTCTTGTCACTCAGGCCCCTTCACTCCCTTTGGCCCTTCTGTCAGAAATGCTTGACGATGGTACTTCTTAGAGTAAGACATGATTAGATCAACTAAAGGATAAGAAATATGATAGTTGCAAAAGCACATTAAAGAAAGGACCTAGAAAGTGGAAGCATTTTAGGAGACTAGAGACACATTTCCCTCTTCTTTGCTCACCTTCCCTCTAAAATGACTATCACAGAGAGCAGTTACACTTTCTGAGAGAGCTTTGCTAAAGTAAGATCTTTTTTTTCCATAGATAAATAATTTTGTTAAGCAGATTTTTTTTGCAGGAGGGTAACTGATCTCCTTAAGGGGAAAATGTTACTTTAATATACCATTTGGAACATGGAAGTCCTTGGATCTATTTAACAATTACTACAAACATGTTTACAAAAGACAGGTGTTCAGAAGGATCACTTATTAATTTTTACCACATTCCATTGAGTGCAGAGATTTACATACAGTTATATTGCATTTCCTATTTCAATATTCTAACATTCTCTTTGATTCTCTTAAAATGTGTAGTCTGTGTCAGGATAAATGATCTGTCTAAGGACTTCTAATTGAACAACAAACAATGTCAAATATCTACCTTCATGGAGATCCAAATTCTTTGCCTTAAAGGGTCTTGATCCTTCAGTTGCTGGACTCAAAAATGGAGGCTGTCCTCAGGAGAACTTGCTCATAAAACTCTAGAGAGGATTTGGTGGGGAGCAGGGGGGCAGCCATCTTTGACTATTTCCATAGGGATGGGCAGTCTCAAAGCTGTAGCATGAAGCTCTTAAAGGATAAAATTATTTATGACACTAGTTAAAGCAGTAAAGCAGACTTTATTCAAGACTATTGCAACATAAATAGGGACTACTCTGATGGGGTTGTGCAGTCTGGGCGAGATTAGGCTCAACTCTGAAGAAAGCAAGGATGGGAACCCATGGATAGAAAACTACAACAGGAAACATCATGGGTAAGGGAAGAAATCTGGCTCAACTAAATAGGATTCTTGCTGAAGGTAGGACAGGTTATCAGCTACTGAGTGGGGATTCTGGTTAAATCGATTTGACAGGATTCTTGCTAATATTGAGTAATACAAAGAAGAGCATGGAAACAAAAAAGTTGAAGTCTAGTTGGGAAAATGATTCAGGGAAGTCTGACTTAAATATGGGCAAAAAGAAACTCTGTTAGGGACATGCCAAGAATATTGCAATCAGAAACTCTGAGAGTTAAAGAGGGTGTTTCAGATAATCAGGCAGTGGTCTTGGAAGCTGGGATGTCAACCCTCCCTCTCTGTGGTCTTGTCCCAACATGTCAGTTTTTTAAAGAAGCTCTTCCATTTATTCAAAAGGTTGTCATATAGCAGAAAGGATATGCCAGTCCTAGGATGCTCCAAAGAGCAAGAACATATGGAAATGACAAGGTAAGAACTTATATACATGTAAATAATAGGTTATCAATGATAGTGTGGGAAAGAAGTATGTTGGTGCTCATGGGGTGTTCTGAGTCGCCCATGGTTGGGGTTTCCCAACAAACATAGTTTCCAGCAGACTGTGTTTTCCAGCAGACACACAAAAATGCCAGGTTTAAATTGAAGCTGTCTGTCGAGTTCACTGACTAACTGGCTGCATATAATCCCTTCCTCCTATTCAGAAACCCCATGAAGGCAGGTATGCCCTAGGGAGTTCTAGAAGTGAGTGAAGTGAAAGTCACTCAGTCGTATCCGACTCTTTGCGACCCCATGGCCGAATTCTCCAGGCCAGAATACTGGAGTGGGCAGCCTTTCTCTTCTCCAAGGGATTTTTCCAGCTCAGGAATTGAACCGAGGTTTCCTGCACTGCAGGCAGATTTTTTACCAACTGAGCTATCAGGGAGTTCTAGAAAGGCAAGACCAAAAGCAGATATGGTCTATAATATTCCTATAGTTTATGAAGTATAACATATTGGGTCTCAGGTTTTTCCTCACTGGTTCCCCTAATGAAAGTTGAGTCTTTTTTATAAGGGTGATGAGTTAAGCTTTGAGAATCATCACATAGTGCTGCAGATAGCTAGGAATCCCTTATCTTGGTTCCTCTTGGATTTGAGGGAAGAAAATATGTTATTTATGTGTTTTCATAATTGAGAGAGAGAGAAAGAGAGGGAGAAAGAGGAGAGAGAGACCCTTTTAATGCATATACTGACCCTTCCTTTACCTTGATAGACTGTGTTCCTAGGACCCTTCCTCACTGTGGCCTCTCCCCATCTGGCCCCTTTCCTCTCACTTCACAGTTCTTGCCCAACTTGATTCCCTTTTAACCAAGTGACCTTACGGGTGTATTTAATTTTGCAGCTGGACACATACTGAATAACTCTTGTCAGTACTTCCTGACTGTATATTCAACATTTTCTCCTTTTATAGATTATATTATTTACATTCTCAAATCTTTTGTATGACTTATAAGGAATCACAAGTGTCATGGGAGAGAAGAAATGGGTCAGAAATACCTTTCTGGATTTATTTTTCACTTGGAACCGGTAGATTTGTAAGAACAAATATGAGTTTAACAGATAAATAGAAATTCATAATTGCTTGTAAAACAGGCAGCAGATGGGCTTTACAAAGCACTCATTTTACTTGCTGTCCTTTGGAACACGTGGTGCTTTCATGGGTACTGATTCTTATCAGGGTGTCAGGATCTCACCACTGTGAAGCTGTACATCATTCTTAGTAGGACATCATTCCTGTCACAGCCTTGTCAATGATGGAAGGACAGTAATCACCAGTTATAGAAAAGCCACTGATGTGTAAGCACTTATACAAGAGTCCATTACCATAAACGGAACTAGAGGAAATAGGCTGGAGCGATGCAGGCAGATTTTTCAGTTCGGCTCCTGGAGTTCATATTTCTTCCAGTTAACTGTAAATAATCTCGCCACTGAGGATCTCATTTAAGTCATGCTATTTTTTTTTCTTTTAGGAAAGATATATTATTATAATTAACATACCCTCATAGAAACCTAGATGAGTACACTTAAAATGGGTCACTTATTCTGACTTTCTTGATTTAATGCTATTTTGACTTAAAAAAAAAATGAATGGCACAGTAATTTGCTGCTTCCTCTCACCATCTGTTACCATAAGCTCATAGACAAAATATAGCTATAAACCATAGTCACTAAAACTTTACTCTTGTCACATTAGATGTTTTCATTAGGGTCTGTATATGTTTGTGTTTGTAAATTCACAGTATCTTTACTTTCTGTGTGTTTTTCCCCTAGATAAGGAATAAGGAATAATAATCTTTGCAGGCTTTAATTATAAGGGCAAACCTTAGAGCACAATACCTTTGAAATTCTAAGACAGCTAAGAATTTCTAACCATAACCAGTCCTTTTAAAGCAACTTCTCTGTGGACAAAAGTGGATTAATTTACCTGACTTTGCTATCCTCTTTTTGGAACTGATGCTTTTGAACTGTGGTGTTGGAGAAGACTCTTGAGAGTCCCTTAGACTGCAAGGAGATCCATCCAGTCCATCCTAAAGGAAATCAGTCCTGGGTGTTCATTGGAAGGACTGATTCCGAAGCTGAAACTCCAATACTTTGGCCACCTGATACAAAGAACTGAAAAGACCCTGATGTTGGGAAGGATTGAAGGCAGGAGGAAAAAGGGATGACAAAGGATGAGATAGTTGGATGGCATTACCGACTCAATGGACATAAGTTTGGGTAAACTCCGGGAGTTGGGATGGACAGGGAAGCCTGGTGTGTTGCAGTCCATGGGGTCACAAAGAGTCGGAAACAACTGAGTGACTGAACTGAACTGAACTGAATCATTACAGGACAGTCTTTAAATACAGTCCAGTTAGTGCATCTGGATCTGCTTAGGGACTAAACAGAGGAGCTCTCAGGCACCAGCTGATTTACCTTGTTAGCACACAAATATCTTTGCTATCAGTCTCTCCATTATGCTTTTGACCATGTGTTTGTAATACACTGTTATTGTTTAGTTGCTCAGTTGTGTCCGACTCTCTATGACCCCATGGAATATAGCCTGCCAGGCTCCTCTGTCCATGAGATTTTTCCAGGCAAGGATACTTGTCAGGAGCCGCCGGGATGTGCCCAGTCCGTGACAAGGTCACGGGACGAGAAAGGAACCTGCAAGGCAGCTCTTCCCCTCGAGGTTGTCCCGGGGGCCCGGTATGTCCCTTTCTTCCTTCTGTCTTACTGTTGTTGGGCTTTCTATTAATTTTTGGAAATATAATATATAGTAATAAGGCCTCACTGGAAAAGTCCAAGCCTTTTTGGAAATGCTCATGATTTCTCTGGCTGAGGACACGACCATAAACATCAAGTCAAAAAAGAAAAGGCCACAGGTATAGTTTGGCTGCTTGCTTAAAAGATTATAATGTTCTAGAATAGAAAAGAGTAGAGGCATTTAGATTTAGAAGTAGATATACTGCTTTAGTTTACTTGCTCCTTCGTTGAAAGGGTTTTCACTATTGCTATTTCCTTGCTGCCATTTGTTCATTGTTTCCCTTTCTTTAAACAACATGGGATATTATGGGTATTTTTGTAAAATTAGAAAATGGGGTACACAGGATTTCAATAGAAGATTTATATTAACCAGCTTCACTGCCATTATCTCACTATTAATAGAGGTGTTTTGCTGCTTTAGATGTGTTTTTGCTGTTTAATAGTTAATCATTGTAAATTAAGATTTGTGGTTTCAGATAAAGAAAAATATCAGGTTTTTCTCATGGTACTGTTCTCAGAAATGTCAAACATGTTACTGTGACCCTTCCCATGTATTGTTTTATTGTCCAAAGAATTTACACTATACCTGAGATTTGTGGAACATTGTTTTTGTTAGAGTGAGAATGTTAGGCCATTGAGGCAAGAAGACTATGTACAGGACATTTAAGAATAAACCCTGTAATCAGAAACATTTTAGATGAATGCATAGGGGGAAAACATGGGAAAAAAATACTGATGGAAGCACAAACCAATATCTGATGTAATATGTGGTGACTTAAGGGGGAGGTAACGTTCATTCTATAAAAACTGAGCTATCCTAAAAATAGAAAAAAGCTACCTCTTCTACGCAACCTTCTGTGTGTCTGTCTGTCTGTCTGTCTTCCTCGCCGACGCCACTCATCCCTTGGGTATTCCTGGTCCTGCCGGGGCTGGACTTCGGCAGATACTGAAGTGGGTTGCCACTTCCTTCTCCAGGGAATCTTCCCAATCCAGGGATCAAACCCATGTCTCCTGCATTGGCAGGTGGATTCCTTAACCACTGAGCCATTGCAATTTGTGGTATAATACAAAGACAAACCAAATGAACAAAACAGAAAAAAAAAAAGTTTCCACAACTATTCTCTCAAGGTAAAAAAAAAACCCAAAACTGAGTTCATCTCTCTGACTACAGTGTCACCTAGATGGAACATCAAAGAAATAAACTTTGTAAACTTATCATAATGCCCTGAACTGAAACCAGTAACTTAAACATCAAAGTAGGATAGATAATTCATCCATGTTCCGGAATGATTTGTATGGTGGTAATCAATTACCTTTAGTCTCTCTTTTGAGTTTGTTATCAGCAAGAGTTCTGGGTTGGATTTGGAGAACTATATAATTCAGCATGGATAATAATTTTATTTTACTTGCTGAAGGGGAGTGATAAGTCACTCTATATGCCACAGAGTTATTTGCTCACTTTCTTTCTAAATTCTGCATGGTGAAATGAATTTTTTTGCTTGTACCTGTAACATTCCACTGTCACCTTGGCTGTGTTATACTGTTAAAAATTTAAATTGCTCTGGTGAATAGCCAATTGTGACCTTTCTTTTTATGGAAGATGCATTCTATTTCCAATTTTGCTTGGGCTGTAGCAGCTTCCAATGCAAATGAATGCATGTTTTCTAAAATGTCACTAATAAACTCCCTGTCATTTGATGTTAGAGTAAGATATCACATAAGAAATCACATTTATGTTTCAACAAAAATCATCAAATAAAAACTGAGATCAAATGAGCCAATTTATTTTATTATATGCCCACATTAAAGTAAAATGTGTGTGTGTGGTGATTTATTGATGGGAATAAAACTGTGGCGTCTCGAGTCATTTTATTTTCACATTGAAAAGAGGCTGTTACACTAATCTTTGTTTTTCCACATACAGACAAGACTAAGAAAGGTGGCTTTTGGGCCAGAAAATTAGACTTCATAGTGCAAATAAATAAGTCCTATATCGGAGTCAGGAGATCTAGGTTTTAACACCATCCTGGCCTTTTGATACCTGTACGACCTTGAGGAATCACCCTCTCTGAGCCCTTATTACTTATTCACAACTTAGATATATCAATTCCTGTTCTATTGCCTTGGTTTTTCATGTGAGGTAATATTCTTAGAATCTGTGAACTACTACTCAAATTTTTTCATGTGAGGTAATATTCTTAGAATCTGTGAACTACTACTCAAATATGAGATGAATTTATTTTAAATTTGAACTAGATTATTGACCAAAGGCCAAGCCAATAATGAGGCCACTCTTGGTGTCAAAATATCCCTTTGTCATTGGGCCCTAACTGCTATTTGTGTTTTTATTAACCATTCCACTTTAAGACTAGCAACAGCGGATAAGAATTACTCGAGGCAGATATTTTGCTGACTCTGAGGTTGGTTGTTGATAGCAAATAAAAATAAGGGCACTTAACCACTGTCTTTGAAATGTTGAGCATTTTTCCTGGGACTTCACACATATTTCATTTCTTACCAAATCTCTGCAGGAAATTCCCACTATGCAGTTAACTGATACGCAGATAGTCAATGAAGGCTCAGAGATGATACCTTGCTCAGGCCATAGAGTTGGTTCCAAGCAGAGTCAGAATTAATTCCTGGCTAGAACAGCACTCTTGTTAATGTGGCAAGCTTTTGACAAAGTCCTTAACAACAGAATGTTGTTGTTAAAATACTAAAAATTGCTTGATCCTAGAGAGATCCACTAACAGGCCACCATCCTGAGGGCAAAGAAAGGTATCTTTTTTTTAAGAGAATGGTTATTGGCAGCTGTAAGAAATGATGGTTTTCCTTCATGTTTTCTTAACTTTTATTTGAGCTTTGTTTCTTAAGAGCCAATATCACCTACACTTTTCCCTCTTGGGCCCAGTCTCCATTTACTTTTTAATTTTAAAGAAATTTATCCCATTATATATGTAAAGGAGAAGTTCATATTTCTATGATAACCAATTATTTTGCATAAAGTTGTCTAAATAGACATTTCTTAGCAATTCATCCCCATAAGCAATGATAGAAGTGGACTGCACATAAAGGAAAACTTTTTATCAGAATAATGTATGCATGCTTGCTAAGTCACTTCAGGCATGTCTGACTCTTTGCAAACTCAGGGACTATAGCCAGCCAGGCACCTCTCTCCATGCGATTCTCCAGGCAAGAATACTAGAGTGGGTTGCAATTCCTGTCTCCAGGGGAACTTCCCGACCTAGAAATTGAACCCATGTGTCTTAAATGTCTTCTGGTTTGGCAGGCAGGTTCTTTACCACTAGTGCCACCTTGGGAAACCCGCAGCATAATGTATACTGGGCATGATTTCTAACTAACATATCCTTAGAATTCTTATGCCACTTGAGCAACATCTAGGCAAATTACTTTTGTTTGCTTGTTTGTTTGTCTTAGGTTGGGAGAAAGAGACCCAAAGAGAGAAAGTGACCTGCCTATGGTCACATCACACAGGCTTTTAGAAACTTTCCAGAGGTACCAAGACTTTTAAACAAATTATCTTTTGCACTGTCTCATGCTTTTATTTCCTTTGCTCTAACAGAATCTTCCAGCATAAAACAACTGCTCTACTTAGTACATAGTGAATAATAAGTTGATTTTCATCCCTACCTACAATTACTTATGAACTGGGGGTATTATACTAACACTTTTCTCAACACGTATGCATTGTCAACTTCTAGAGGACCACCAAAGGCTCCTCCATGGACTTCTTGTGCTCATAATAAAGATTTCATTTATTTAAGTTGATTTTGCTCTCTCTCACCTACCCACTTTAGTTTAAGGCTAATTGATACTGCCTTTGAAAACTGTGCTTCTGTGGCACACATGAAGACGACCCGAAAAGTCTATAGAAATAGAATTTGAAATACCCAAAACATTAAAAAATGTTCAGGTGTATTCCACACTGCACTTTCTGCAAAATATTATGTCTTCCATATCAAACTTCTTTAAATTTTTCTTCAATATTTTTGTTCTCCAGTCATTAAGTCAGTGTCTGACTCTTTGCAACCCCATGGACTGCACACCGTAGGCAACTCTGTTCTTCACTGTCTGCTGGAGTTTGCCCAAATACATGTCCACTGAGTCAGTGATGCTATCTAACCAGCCCATCCTCTGCTGCCTGCTTCTTCTTTTGCCTTCAATCATTCCCAGAATCAGAGTCTTTTTCAATGAGTTGGCTCTTACATCATGTGGCCAAAGTATCGGGACTTCAGCTTCAGCATCAGTCTTTCCAATGAATATTCAGAGTTGATTTCCTTTAGAATTGACTTGTTTGATCTTCTTGGAATCCAAGGGGCTCTTAAGAGTCTTCTCTGGCACCACAGTTTGAAAGCATCAATTCTTTGGTGCTCAGCTTTCTTTATGGTCCAACTCTCCCATCTGTACATGACTACTGGAAAAACCATAGTTTGACTAGATGGACCTTTGCTGGCAAAATGATGTCTCTGCTTTGTTATATGCTATCTTGACTTATCATAGATTTAAAAGTCATTGTGTATAGATTGGGAATGACATATAGGAACATAATTTCTGTGTATAATTTAATAAATTAGTCACACATGGAATAAAAAATTAAGAATGCATGTAATATTGCTTTGGTTTCTTATCTCCCTTATCAGAATGACTGTCCTCTGATAGATACACAGCCTTTTAAAGCTGTTGTATTGGAAATAAGAATAGGTGTCTATGTGACACACATGGAAATTTTGCAATTAGATGTAATCAACTCATAAATCTGAGCAGAGTGTCGTGCTGGGAAGAGAAAGAAGGAAAAAAATTAATATTAGGGTACTGGTCTCACTAAGATATAATTTATTGCTCAAATGTAACATTTTCCATTAAAATGGGATTATTATAATTTGCCCTTTGTTTCTACTATTGCTTCTCTTTTCTTGAGTGACTCATTATAATTCTTTATCAGCTCTATTCATTGTTTCATGAATAAAATAGTAAGACATTTGAAATATGTTAATATATTAAGGTATTTTCTTTTCCATTCTATTTACTGTCTGAAATTTGGATACATATGTGTATATGCAGATGCTTATGCATATATGTGCATACACATATACTTATTGGAGATGATCTACCTATCTATTAATATATTTATCTTTCTACCCTTCAGTGTGCTAAAAATAAAAAGCAAAAAGGCTTCTTGGCCAATACAGAGAGATTCTGTGACAAATATTCAAGGAAATAAAAACCTATTCAGCCCAGTTAATAACTAGAAACTCATGCAACCCTGACGCTGAAAATCTGGAAAGGCACAGGTGAGACACATGGGAATATTTGAAAACACTTTGAAACATCTAAAAGAAACAAAATCATGTTATATGAGCAAATGTAGTCAAACACAGGGAAGAGAAAAAATATGCAGGTCCTGGTTTTCTGCAATAGAATTTGTTGTTTAATTATGCGTTTTCCCACTTTTAAAGTGAAATCATTATAATATTGCATTTGTTGTAGCAGTTTCTGTTAATGGCATGTTTTAGACCAAAGACTTTTACTGAGGGACTCGGATAGAAATATTTGGTGATGATATTAGTGTCCAACCCTACACATGTTACAATTAAAAGGCTCAGAGAGGACATGCATCCAATCTCCCTCTTTACATGGGAATTCTGGCATTCCTGTCCTGTGGTATATGTGTGATGATGGATAGCCTTCCCCTTGTCTATTCTGTCAATTCTTTCTCTGGAAATTTAATTCATTCATTCAACCAACACTGAGTACCTACTATGAGCCAGGAATGTTTATACACTGGAACACATTTGAAGGAAAAAGTAAGACACTGCCTCTGTCCTGGAGATGATTACAGTCTAATGAAGGAGAGAGAAATATGAATAGCTTATTAACATACCAAGCAATAAATGCATGGTAGGGACATCTTTAAAATTCTGAAGGAAATCAGAACAGCAAGTGATAGAAACAGGACTATAGAGTTAACATTTGAAAATAGTTTTGATTCACTACAAATTTCTATTAGATTCTCTATTCTCTGTGTGTCAGTCTCCATTTCTCTCTGTCATGAATATAGTAAAATTACGTAGCCCCTTTTAAATCTTCACAGTCACAATTTCATGTCTCATCTTTCTGCATCTGCCTTTCTCATGTTCTTATCAATAAACCTAGTAATGGATTTTTCCAAAAAAACTGTTCAGATGACCCAATGGAACATGAATTGAGTAAGTGTACCTCTAAAGGACATAATATTGATTTCTGGATAAGATTATAGGGCTTAGCAAAAAGAAATATTTCTTAATAATCAGATATCCATCACTGGAATGGGCTGCTGTCTTGAGTAGTAAGTTCTACATTCTTAGAATGTAAGCAATTGTATGTTTTTATTGATGCAGAATCTTCTATTGACAAAGCTACGGAATTGTGAGTTGGGTTTATAAGAACACCTTTAAAAAGATACATTTAATGATCTTAATCTTTTGTTCTCTCTTTCTGTACAATTTTATGATTCATGTTTTTGATGACAATGTTGAAAATTCAGGACCAAGGACAGCAATTTGAATCCAGGATAAGAAGGATGTTGGTTTGATACTAAATAGTAACAACACAGCAACAAAGACCATATTAGCAAAAATATTATATAATCTGCAAAGATATCATAGAATATATCCACTTGATCAATAAGTGTAAGTTTCAGAGTTGAAAAGGAGGAAAATTAATAGTTATTGTGCAAGACACCATATAACCTTTTAATCCTCCTAATAAATACGTGTGGTAAATATTGTTATCCATAATTATGTATGATGTGTGCATACATATGTATGTTTGCACATGCTTATATATGTATGTTTATAAGCTTTCAAGATATGTTTATGAATGAGGAAGTTGAAGGATTAATGCAACTTTCTTAAGGTTACTTTATTAGCGAGAGATTTAGTCCTATTGATGATTTCAAATCTCCTTACCTTTCTACCCAGGGAAGAGGAAATATGAAAAAAGGGGAAGGTGGTGTCTGCATGGCCAAAAACAATCATGCAATTTGACCAAATTTACAGAGAAGGAAAATGCACTTTTAATGGGGAATGGAGGAGAGACTTTACTGAAAAAAGCAGCTTATTACCAGCTATATGTGGGCACTTAAAACCCTTTGTTTTATCACAAATATATTTGTTTGTCTAGTAAGCAATATTCTCTAAATAACCCTGATCCAGTTTAGGATGCATTTCTTCAATATACTCTTCCCCAGATTTTTTTGCCTCTGAAAAATTCCACTCATCCTTCAAGCTCTTTGACAAAGCTTTGTGGTTGGCAATGGAGGATTATTACTGATTTAAATATAAAAACTAAAAATTAAAATTTTATAAAATTCTAGTACTATTGATGAAGATGGCTCTTCAGTTATCAAATTTTATAAGTCACAAATGGCTTACAAACAGTTGAGAAAAGAAGAGAAGCTAAAGGCAAAGGAGAAAAGGGAAGATAAACCCATTTGAAGGCAGAGTTCCAAAAATAGAAAGGAGAGATAAGAAAATCTTTTTCAGTGATCAGTGCAAAGAAATAGAGGAAAACAATAGAATAGGAAAGGCTAGAGATCTCTTCAAGAAAGTTAGAGATACCAAGGGAAAATTTCATGCAAAGATGGGCACAATAAAGAACAGAAATGGTAGGGACCTAACCGAAGCAGAAGATATTAAGAAGAGGTGGCACTGATACACAGAAGGACTGTACAAAAAAGATCTTCACGACCCAGATAATCATGATGGTGTGATCACTCACCTAGAGCCAGACATCCTGGAATGTGAAGTCAAGTGAGCCTTAGGAGGCATCCCTACAAACAAAGCTAGTGGAGGTGGCAGAATTCCAGTTGAGCAATTTCAAATCCTGAGATGATGTTGTGAAAGTGCTGCACTCAATATGCCAGCAAATTTGGAAAACTCAGCAGAGGCCACAAGATTGGAAAAGGTCAGTTTTCATTCCAATCCCAAAGAAAGACAATGCCAAAGAATGTTAAGACTACCACACAACTGTACTCATCTCACAGGCTAGTAAGGTAATAATCAAAATTCTCCAAGCCAGGCTTCAACAGTATGCGAACCGTGAGCTTCCAGATATTCAAGCTGGTTTTAGAAAAGGCAGAGGAATTGCCAACATCTGTTGGATCATCAATAAAGCAAGAGAGCTCCAGAAAAATTCCACTTCTGCTTTACTGACTATGCTAAAGCCTTTTACTGTGTGGATCACAACAAACTGTGGAAAATTCTTCAAGAGATGGGAAAATCAGATCACCTGACCTGCCTCCTGAGAAATCTGTATGCAGGTCAAGAAGTTAGAACTGGATGTGAAACAACAGACTGGTTCCAAATAGGGAAAAGAGTACATCAAGGCTGGATATTGTCACCCTGCTTACTTAACTTAGATGCAGAGTACATCATGAGAAACTCTGGGCTGGAGGAAGCACACGCTGGAATCAAAATTGCTGGGAGAAATATCAACAACCTCAGATATGAAGATGACACCACCCTTACGGCAGAAAGTGAAGAAGAACTAAAAAGCCTCTTGATGAAAGTGAAAGAGGAGAGTGGAAAAGTTGGCTTAAAACTCAACATTCAGAAAACTAAGATCATGTCATCTGGTCCAGTCACTTCATGGCAAATAGATGGAGAAACAATGGAAATAGTGAGATAATTTATTTTTGGAGGCTCCAAAACCACTGCAGATGGTGACTGTAGTCATGAAATTAAAAAACGCTTGCTACTTGGAAGAAATGTTATGACCAAACTAGATAGCATATTAAAAAGCAGAGACATAACTTTGACAAAAGTTATGTCTAGTCAAAGCTATGGTCTAGTTAAAGCTATGGTTTTTCCAGTAGTCATGTATGGATGTGAGAGTTGGACTGTAAAGAAAGCTGAGGACCAAGAACTGATGCTTTTGAAATGTGGTGTTAGAGAAGACTCTTGAGAGTCTGTTGGACTGCAGGGAGATCCAGCCAGTCAATCCTAAAGGAAATCAGTCCTGAATATTCATTGGAAGGACTGATGCTGAAGCTGAACCTCCAATACTTTGGCCACGTGATGCAAAGAACTGACTCATTTGAAAAGATCCTGATTCTGGGAAAGATTGCAGGTGGGGAGAGAAGGGGATGACAGAGGATGAGATGATTGGATGGCATCACCGACTAGATGAATATGTGTTTGAGTAAGCTCCAGGAGTTGGTGCTGAACAGGGAAGCCTGGCATGCTGCAGTCAATGGGGTCACAAAGAATTGGACACAACTGAGCAACTGAACTGAACTGATAAGTCACAACAGATCTCTCAGTGTAAAAAGAAAATAGCCATCTTGAAAAGGTAGACTGAACACTAACCCTGTGGAGCAGTGGAAACATCACTAGCCTAGCCATGAGGAGATACTTATCCTTCTTGTGACTCATTTCTGACACTGCAACTTGTGGTTAAGCAGGTTACCTTTCTGAGTCCCACAATAGAAATTTAATTAATAAGCTTCTATACAGTGCACTTAGCTACACATCTTTTCAACTAAACTGTGAATGCAGGCATCTTTGTGCTTTGTTTACATCCAGTAACAACCACCATTATACCTCAGTTCAGTTCAGTCTCTCAGTCGTGTCTCTTTGTGACCCCATGAATCGCAGCATGCCAGGCCTCCCTGTCCATCACAAACTCCCGGAGTTTACTCAAACTCATGCCCATCGAGTCGGTGATGCCATCCAACCATCTGATCCTTCATCGTCCCCTTCTCCTCCTGCCCGCAATCCCTCCCAACATCAGGATCTTTTCCAACGACTCAACTCTTCTCATGAGGACAAAGTTTGGAGTTTCAGCTTCAGCATCAGTCATTCCAATGAACACCCAGGACTGCTGATCTCCTTTAGGATGGACTGGTTGGATTTCCTTGCAGTCCAAGGGACTCTCAAGAGTCTTCTCCAACACCACAGTTCAAAAGCATCAATTCTTCAGCACTCAGCTTTCTTCACAGTCCAACTCTCACATCCATACATGACCACTGGAAAAACCATAGCCTTGACCAGACGGATCTTTGTTGGCAAAGTAATGTCTCTGCTTTTTAATATGCTATCTAGATTGGTCATAACTTTCCTTCCAAGGAGTAAGCGTCTTTTAATTTCATGGCTGCAGTCACAATCTGCAGTGATTTTGGAGCCCAGAAAAATAAAGTCTGACACTGTTTCCACTGTCTCCCCATCTACTTCCCATGAAGTGATGGGACCGGATGCCATGATCTTAGTTTCCTGAATGTTGAGCTTTAAGCCAACTTTTTCACTCTCCTCTTTCACTTTCATCAAGAGGCTTTTTAGTTACTCTTCACTTTCTGCCATAAGGGTGGTGTCATCTGCATATCTGAGGTTATTGATATTTCTCCCAGTAATCTTGATTCCAGCTTGTGCTTCTTCCAGCCCAGTGTTTCTCATGATGTACTCTGCATATAAGTTAAATAAGCAGGGTGACAATATACAGCCTTGACATACTCCTTTTCCTATTTGGAACCAGTCTGTTGTTCCATGTCCAGTTCTAACTGTTGCTTCCTGACTTGCATATAGATTTCTCAAGAGGACGGTCAGGTGGTCTAGTATTTCCATCTCTTTCAGAATTGTCCACAGTTTATTGTGATCCACACAGTCAAAGGCTTTGGCATAGTCAATAAAGCAGAAATAGATCTTTTTCTGGAACTCTCTTGCTTTTTTGATGATCCAGTGGATGTTGGCAATTTGATCTCTGGAACCAGAGATCAAACCAGCTTGTACCAGCTTGAACATCTGGAAGTTTTTTATTCACGTATTGCTGAAGCCTGGCTTGGAGAATTTTGAGCATTACTTTACTAGCGTGAGAGATGAGTGCAATTGTGCGGTAGTTTGAGCATTCTTTGGCATTGCCTTTCTTAAGGATTGGAATGAAAACGGACCTTTTCCAGTCCTGTGGCCACTGCTGAGTTTTCCAAATTTGCTGTCATATTGCGTGCAGCACTTTCACAGCACCATCTTTCAGGATTTGAAATAGCTCAACTGGAATTCCATCACATCCACTAGCTTTGTTGGTAGTGATGCTTTCTAAGGCCCACTTAACTTCAAATTCCAGGATGTCTGGCTCTAGGTGAGTGATCACCACTGTGATTATCTGGGTCATGAAGATCTTTTTTGTACAGTTCTTCTGTGTATTCTTGCCACCTCTTCTTAATATCTTCTGCTTCTGTTAGGTCCATACCATTTCTGTCCTTTATTGAGCCCATTTTTGCATGAAATGTTCCCTTGGTATCTCTTATTTTCTTGAAGAGATCTCTAGTCTTTCTCATCTGTTGTTTTCCTCTATTTCTTTGCACTGATCACTGAGGAAGGCTTTCTTATCTCTCCTGGCTATTATTTGGAACTCTGCATTCAAATGGGAATATCTTTCCTTTTCAAGGCACTAATTTTTTTAATGTTAATAGATATAAATGAATTGAGGTTAATTTTTCCTCATCTGTGGAGAACAAATAACAATCCTTTCTCTGCACACTGCACACTGCACACACCACACTGTTAGATGGTGAATCTTTTCATGTGAAGGTTTTTTCGGGGAAACCTCCCATAAAACATTATGCAAATAGAGTCTTAGATTATTTTATCTCCAAAGAAACAGATATGACTTACATGGCCTACATGTGACTTCAAGAAACAGAGGGAAAATAAATTCATCATAAGTTGAATAACAAAATCAGAATACCTATTCCAGAATCTGAATGCTGAAACCTCACATGAAACAATTTCCTTGAAGCAATATTAAAGGATGAAGTTTTCATATATTTCTCTATATTTATCTTTGTGTGTGTGCTAAGTTGCTTCAGTCATGTGTGACTCTTTGGGATCCCAGGAACTGTAGCCTGCCAGGCTCTTCTGTCCATATTCTTTAGGCAAGAATATTGGAGTGGGTTGCTGTGTCCTCCACCAGGGGATCTTCCTGATCCAGGGATCAAACCCATGTCTTCTGCATCTCCTGCATTTCAGGCAGATTCTTTACTGCTGAGCCACTGGGGAAGCCCCCATTCATCTGTAGGTAAGTACAATTGATTTGTAAATATGAAGAATAAATGACACTCTTTTGTAATCAAGACTGTTATCTTTCAAAGTTATGCAATGATGTGTCACAGAGGCTCAATACTTTCATCCACATCATTCTTTGAGCTTCTCAAAAGCTTAGTGATTCAAGCAAGAACACATCTCACTTTTTTTGAAGACTGAGACCCAACAGGATGAATTGACATGCCAACATCAAAGTACTTCTTGCTATCAGCCAAGATAAAAATTCAGGTGGTGTCATTCTTAGCCCTTATCATGATTCCTTTCAACCATAGTGCCATGGACATAAGAGGATACTGAAAGTTCTGGCTAAAGTCACATAGCGTCTCAAGATCATTCAGAGCCCACCTCTGGTATCCATGCTTAACTTCACATCATTGACTTAAAGCTAAAGATGTTTAAGCATTTTCTCTGTCTCCTGAGACTCTGTTCAGTGTCTTGGTTTACTTCCATAAAAGCACATAACATAGATAATCAGCCAATAAGGGAATATGCTCCTTCAGGCCCAAGGGCAACTGTTTAGCATGAAGTTAATTCATTGTTCAGCAAGGTCACTGGAGTATGGTTATCACTCTGAAAATTTCCAAAGATCTTTATTCTCAGGGCCATCCTTCACAGGGATGTTTGGTATTCTGCATCTTTGAGAAATTTAGGCCTGCTTTATATGGGGTGGGTTAGGATACTTAAGAAAGCTATTTTGAAAATATTTTCTTGCTGAGGTCTAGCCTGCATAGTCTCCATTTTGACATCTTTTCATCTTTCCATAAAGTCTTAAAATGATTATGCTAGTGTTAGCAATAAAATTTCTTCCCCATCCTTCTCTGCAAAATAGCAGATGGTAAATAAATAAATATTTTTAAATACTCTTACATTCTGTGACTCATTTTTCAGGCTAAGTATAGCGTTACCCAGATGTTCACAACTCTGATCTAGAATAAAGGGCAAGTGGCATTTATCAAGCCATTCTCTGTCTTCTAGCCTCTAGTTCTTGCACATGGCCATGGCGTGAATAGAAACTATTACATGAAATCATTGAAATACACAAAATAGTTTATTTGCATGCATTTATTATAGGTATGCTTCCTTAGTGGCTCAGCAATAAAGAATCCACCTACAATGTAGAAGACGGGGGTTTGATCACTGGGTTGGGGAAGATTCCCTGGAGAAGGAAATGGCTACCCACCCACTCCAGTGTTCTTGCCTGGGATAATCCCATGGACAGATAATCCCATGGGCTATAGCCCACAAAGACTTGGATACAACTTAGTGACTAAGCAACAGTAACAGTTGCAAGTATTGGTTAATGTGTGATCTAGACACAGTAAATGGTATCTTGCATATCACTGGTTTACCAGTATTTTTAGAAGATAGTTATGTTTAATAGACCTATTCAGAAATACAAACTCTCAGAATGTATGGAACAAAGGCCGTCTGCTTTGTAGCAGTTAAGATTTCATCCTTTTTATGAGAATCAATGTGATACATTTATTGAGCCATGGTTATGGTTTCTCTTACTCCTTCTTTTTCTATAGTGTCATATGCACAAAAGGGATTCTGATGCTTCATGCTTTTTTAAAATAAAGAAATAGGTAATTCCAAACATATGTAAATGGATATTCCTCATAAGCAGGGATCAATAGTTTAGAATATATTTAATTTTATAAATAATTCAATATGCAGATGTAATTATGCCCAATGTTTATAATGTGTTATGTGATTCAGTTACTGCCATTTTACTTTAATTACAAAATCTTAAAGAATTATGTGTTAGAAGCTGAGTGCTCATTGGTATTCTATGTTCCAGGAATGGCACAAGTAGAATAAGATTCTGTGCTTACTTTAGAGGTACTTATCATTTATATAGTTAGTCACTCAGTCATGTCCAGCTCTTTCAACCCCATAGACTGTAGCCTGCCAGGCTCCTCTGCCCATGGAATTCTCCAAGCAAGAATCCTGGAGTGGGTAGCCATTCACGTCGCCATTAGACAAAGAATAAATCAATGCCCTTTGGCATTTCAAGCCTCCTACCAGGCGGAGCACAATGCAAGTGAACTTTCAGCTTCCAAGTCTCCAGGATCTTACTCCCAGCATAGGGAAGCCTCTTTAACATCAGCCAACATAGAGAGGGATAAGACTCTTGAGAGTCCCTTTGACAACAAGGAGATCCAACCAATCCATCCTAAAGGAAATCAGTCCTGGGTGTTCATTAGAAGGACTGATGCTGAAGCTGAAACTCTAATACTTTGGCCATCTGATGCGAAGAACTGACTCATTTGAAAAGACTCTGATGCTGGGAAAGATTAAAAGTGGGAGGAGAAAGGGCTGCCAGAGGATGAGATGGTTGGATGGCATCACTGGCTCATTGGGCATGAGTTTGGGTAAACTCCAGGAGTTGGTGATGGAAAGGGAGGCCTGGCTTGATGCAGTCCATAGGGTCACAAAGAGTCGGACACGACTGAGTGACTGAACTGAACTGAACTGAACGTAGAGGGAAAGTTGAGGGAGGGCAGCCTCACATGTGAGGTGGGTCAGCTAACAGGGAAACCAAAACTCTCTCCTGGACTACTTGGACATCAGACTTCCTTGAGCCTCCTGGAAGGCCATGATGATTGATATTAAACTGATACAAAACAAGGTGTATGTTCCTGATGACATGCCCATGAAATATGTAACTAATAATGTGATATAATAAGTAGCATTCACACCATATGGTTCCTTCCTAAAAATCTTCGCATGAGTGTTTTCTTTTTTAAGCCCAAGAGTGCTTTCTATATCTCCACAGTCTTGTCTCCTATTCATCTCAAGCCTGGGGCAGCCCTTCTCCTTTATTTCCACTGGCTGCTTAGAAAGAAAGTGAAGTCATTCAGTCATGTCCGACTCTTTGCAGCCCCATGAACTGTAGCCAACCAGGTTCCTCTGTCCATGGGATTTTCCAGGCAAGAATACTGGAGTGGGTTGTCATTTCCTTCTCCAAGGAAGGCTGCTAAACCTATTCTATTCCTGACCAGAGGGTTTTTATCTATCTGCTGTGAGCAAACAGAGTGAAACATAAGCCTTTGTCTCAGCCCTTTCTTGCTATCAAACCTGATAAATCTGTAGGAAGTTGGCTTGAGGGTTTTACTCTTGTGGGACAACATATGGTAAAGAATTATAAACACAGAGAAGAGTGTTACCAAGTCCTCACCAAGGTCTTACCAAGTTCTGTTGGTCTCTGTCTTGGACCTGACTTCTGAGAGGACAATATTTTCTTTGATCCTCAGCATGAGAGTCACTCTTCTCCTCCCAGACCCCGGTGCCTCTTCCATCCTACTTTTGAAAAGCCTATGTGCACCCCTTATGCCTCCTTGACCCTTTATCCCAACATGAAATTGAAGTGTAGGTAGAACGATGTCTATAAACTTTATTTTATGTACAGGTAGGATCAGAAGAGAGGGATTTGGTTACTGGAGGATATAGGGGAATTCATTAGAACAAATGACATTGAAGGGTTACTACACATCAGAAACAATGATTTGGTGATAGCTGGGTGAATGGCACAAGGTCTTAGCTCTCTAGGAATTTTAGCATTGTGGGATATTGTTGTTGTTCAGTTGCTAGGTCATGTCCAACTCTTTATGATCCCAAGAATTGCAGCAGACCAGGTTTCCCTGTCCTTCACTATCTCTCAGAATTTGCTCAAACTCCTGCCCATTGAATCAGTGATGTTGTGGGGTGTATGTGGGGGAAAAAATATGTGCTGAACTAAGAAATTGAGTTATCTAGATTGGATAATAGAAGTCTAGAAGTTGGGGTGAGGGATGGGGGTTGTGGTAGCTGTCTTCAGATAATGGCAGAGCAGTCTTGAACAAAATGGTTTTTCTCAGGGGGCACAAAGGGTGTGAACTGGGGCCAGTAATTAAAAAGAGCTGAAAATTTTGTTTCATGTAACAAAGAACTTTCTGATAATCAGAGTTGCTGACTTTGGAATTGGCTCAATGTGATGTGGTGAGTTTCATCTTTGGAAAAGGGATAGTCATTCATTGGGACAATGTGAAACTCACATGTCAGTGGAGCCCCAGGGCATTCCTGGCTGTGTTCTACAGCTTTGTGGCTTGTATTGCCGCATACATGGTAAACTATTGAATCTCACAGCTAATTTCATGCCTATTATTTGTATTTCCCTTTATTTACCTTAAAGTCTTTCTTTTGAAAACACCACTTTCATTAAGCAATGTAAAAACATTTCTGGAATGAGCTTTCTTCTGAAATTTATTTGTCCTGTCTCTCTTTGGTGAACAACCTTGTTTCTTCTGGCATTTCAATATTCAGCTTTGTTTTGACTCAGTACATTTTATAATGTTTGAATTGTTATTTCTTTCCTACTTTTAAATTACCCCAAATCTCAAGGCTTTGCTAGATAGAAGACTGAAAAATATTTTTATTGAAAAACTATATTCTCTATACTTCAATGACTTTGTAAAGCAAATTTCATCAGAAGTGGAATTTTTGAATTTTTAGTAAACACGAATGCTCACTTTTTCTCACCACTGCTTAGAATTTGACTGATTACACTTTGGAACTGCATAATTGTGTAATTAATCTTGAGGATGTCAGAATGCATATTTTTAAAAGTAATTTTCTTAGGGAAATAATACATATCTTATTATTTTTTTTTGCTGTCATTGGTATTCATGGTCTCTTAGTTTATAGGTATAAAGCCTGCCAGAGATAGCCAATATCAGTGCCACATATTATTAAAATGAATTAATTTTTCAGCCACATCTTCCATTCAATTTCTCATTAAATGAGGCATTGTAAATTCTACTGTCAAGGAATACAAATAGCATGATTATACAATACTTGCATTATACAGAGTCCTTGTGGCTAACACAGTTATCTACCATAAACACTGATTCATTCTTTATGAAAAAGAACTTTAAGACACAGTTGGCAAAACTGACCAAGAACCAGGTTTAATTCAAACCTCTGATACTCTCATTGCTTTTACAAGCAAAAAGTTTGTAATCACTGCATAAAGAGAGGAACCTAAAAATAGATATATATTTACTTAACCTGTAGCTTTTGAAAAATATGTACAGTTTATTTAAAGACCACCATCCTTTGAATTATGCAAGTGTGAACAAAAAATGGGTGAATTAATGAATCAGAATAAGTAAGGGGATAATGGTATATACCCGCACTGACATGAGTAAACTACAAGAAAAAGATGTGTGCAGAGATGGGTGTGTCATGTTACTATAGACAATGGTCTACTGTCTACACTTAAGGATACTGTTCTGTATGAAGGCATTCACATTCGCAATGATGAAAAATGCTTAATTGAATCTGTGGGGCATTTAGCCCTAAATAAATGCCAGGCATTGGTCTATGTAAAGTTGAGTAAGACAAGATCTTGTTTTTAAGGAGCTCAGAATCTAACGGAATAGGCACACAGCTGAGCATAATAGTTTCAATACAACATTCTTGTAAGTGCTTCCTTATCCAGCTAAGGAAGACATCACCTCACTCTGCAGGTATGACAGGTTAGTAGGGGAGGACTCCAGAGGAAGGTCGATCTGAGCTTTGGCCTGACACAGAGACAGGGCCATGTCTGTAGGAGGGCAAGGCACCCAGTCAGGACTGAGAGACCAGCAGACTCTGAGGCATTAGGTTGGAATGAGTCTGACACTTAAAAGGATTAGTAGTAAGCTCCGTGAGTCTGGAGCAAAGGGTTGGCGGGAGTCACGGTCCTACCCTGGCCCTCATTCTATACGCAGTGGAATATGCCTGGGCTTATATGTGGAGAGAAGCTCAATGAGACTGTTTTTTGGAAGGCCTCCCTGGAGGCAAAGTGGTGGACAGAGTGGAGAATAAAAGGACCAGAGGAAAGATTTGTGTGTGTGTGTGTGTGTGTGTGTGTGTATGTGTGTGTGTGTGTATTGCCAGGAAAATGGAAATAAGGGGGCTCATTTGAAAGAGGTATTCAAAATCAAATTCAGTAGAATATTGTAGTGAATAGATCTGAGCCATGAAAGAGAGGTAGAAAACTAATTTTCAACTTTAGATAAATTATTCGGTCATTAATAAAACCCAGAAAAGTAGAAGGAACAAGACTGATGAGGGGTGGTGTTTTACATGATACTGTTAGTTTGAGGCATACTGTAGCTGAATTTCTTATGTCAATCAGGCAGAGATACTGAACTGAAATTACAGAGAGTTCCCATATCTCCCCCATCCCCACACATGAACAGCCTCCCCAGTATCAACATTCCCCACTGACACATTAACACAAAATAATTTTCAAAGGCTACAGTTATAAGTGCTCACTCTTGGTGTTTTACATTCTATGGATTTCAAAAAACCTGTAAGGGCATGTGTTCACCATTATAGTCTCATACAGAATAGATCCACTGCCCTGAAATTCCTCTGTGCTCTGCCTGTTCATTCCTCCCTCTCCCAACCCCTGGTAACTGCTGATCTTTCTAATGTCTCTATCGCTTTTCCTTTTCCAGAATGTCACATAGCTGGAGTTGCGTAGTCTGTAGCCTCTACAGATTATCCTCATTCACTTAGCAACATGCACTTAAAATTCTTCCTTGTCTTTTCATGTCTTGATATAGCTCATTTCTTTTTAGTCCTGGATAATATTCCATTGTCTGGATGTACCATAGTTTATCCTTTCACCTATTGAATAATATGTAGGTCCCTATCAAATATTAGCAACTACGAATAAAGCTGCTGGAAACACCTGGCAATCTTTCTGCCCCCTTCTGAGGTCTGTGTCAGAAGCTTTCTCTATCTCTTTTATACTTTAATAAAACTTTATTACACAAAAGCTCTGAGCGATCAAGTCTCGTCACTGGCCCCAGATTGAGTTCTTCTCCAGAGGCCAAGAATCCTGGTGTCTTTTGTGGTTCAGAAGCAACCTTTCATCTTGGGGGCTCATTTGGGATTCTTCAGGACAAGGTAAGGATGCTTGAAGTTCTAGTTCTTTGTTCTCCAAGTGAACATATTTTCTGCTGTACTTTACTAACTCTATAGTGTGCTTGTGTGAATGAATGACATGCCCTGCGCAAAGCAAGTGAGGAGACTTACTCCAAGGTTCCATGGCGACCTCATACAGCTTATGGCAGAAACCCTGTCAGGGGTTTATACCAACCTGCCAATAGATTTCCCTGGAGGCTCAGGTGGTGCGGCATCTACCTATAATGTGGGAGACCTGGGTTCAATCCCGGGAAGATCTCTTGGAGAAGGAAATGGCAACCTACTCCAGTATTCTTGCCTGGAAAATCCCATGGATGGAGGATCCTGGTAGGCTACAGTCCATGGGGTCGCAAAGAGTTGGACACAACTGAGCGACTTCACTTCAGTTTTTCAACACCTGTATACAGATTTTATGTGAACATAGGCTTTCAACTCAGTTAGATAAATATAAAGGACATGATGTCTGGATTATGTGGTAGGAGTATGTTTTTGGAAATCTTGTAATTTACAAAACAGCCAGACCATCTTCTAAAGTGGTTATAATGTTTAGTATTCTCAACAGCAATGAATGAAGGTTCCTTTTGCTCCACATCTTTGTCAGCATTTGATGCTGTCAGAGTTTTGAATTTTGGCCATTCTAGTATGTGTGTAGTGGTAGCTCATTGTTTTAACTTGCATTTCTTTAATGATGTTTGATGTTGAGCATCTTCTCATATGCTTATTTGCCACGTGTATATCTTCTTTGGTGAGGTTTCTGATCAGATCTTTTGCCCATTGTTTTAACTGGATAGTTCATTTTCTCATTGTTGAGTTTTATGAGTTCTTTTTCTATTTGAGATACTAGCCCTTTATCAGATATGTCTTTTAAATATTTCCTTCCAGTCTGTGTAGTATCCTCTCATTTTCTTTAACAAGGCATTTTCCTATATCTGATAAAATGAGTAAAATATTAATTACCTATCCCAGGATTGTTAAACTTTCAATTTTGAAAGAATTTTAGATTTAGAGAAAAGTTAGTGCAGAGAGATCTTATATACCCTTTAGCTAGCTTCACTTAATGTTACCATCGTATTTAAGCAAGATGCATTCATAAAAAGTAAGAAATTAATATTGGCACAGTGATGTTAGCTAAACTATAGACGTCATCAGGTGCCTTTTCCTCTTCCAGGATCCAAGGATTCCATGTTGGATCACCATGTCTCCACAGTCTCCACCAATACAACAGTTGCTTAGCCTTGTTTTCATGATCTTGGAACTTTTGAAGCATACTGGTCAGGTATTTGAAAGAAATGTCTTTCAATTGGGTTTGTCTGATATTTACTCCTGATTTTATTGGGGTTGTGATTTTAGGGAAGAATACCACAGTGGTGAGGTGCCCATCTCATCATATAATATCATATCAAGAAGTACATGATATTATCATAGCTTGTTGCTAATGATGGTAACTGATTTTTTGGTCAAGATGGTACATGTCAGGTTTCACAGTAACTGCAACTACTATGAATGTAAATTTGTTAGTTTTCCCTTCTTACACTCTATTCATTAGCTGCAAGTCACTAAGCCCTGCCCCCAGAATGGGAGAAAAATTAAGCTCCACTCACCATGATTTTCTGAGGCTCTAAATAATAAAGATTAGTTGTTAATATTAATAATAATAACAACAATGATGTTATATATTATTATTGTTATTACAATTGCTACTTCTTTTCAATGAAGATCTAGCAGAAATTATTGGTCACTAAGAGTGAGACACAAGAGACGAGGGTTTGATCCCTTGGGTTGGGAATATCCTCTGGAGCAGCAAGTGACAATCCATTTCAGTATTCTTGCCTGGAAAATTCCACAGACAGAGAAGCCGGGCAGGGTTCAGTCTGTGGGTCTGCAGAGTTGGACTGAGCATGCACGTACTCATTGGTCACTAAGAAAGCACCATAAAGAAGAAACATCTTAAAGAATTCAGGCACTCAGAAAGAAACTTCCTTTGGATATTTGTCAGTATTTAGCAGACAACATCGATTATGATTATGATTATGATCTGCAAATGATTTTATATTCAGTTCTGTGAACTGAATCCAAAGCTAGACATCTTTTTAAAATCCCCAATCAGAAGTCAAAATGTCTGCTGAGGGTGGGATGTTTCGAGAGAACAGCATCGAAACATGTATACTATCTAGAGTGAAACAGATCACCAGCCCAGGCTGGATGCATGAGACAAGTGCTTGGGCCTGGTGCACTGGGAAGACCCAGAGGAATCTGGTGGAGAGGGAGGTGGGAGGGGGGATCGGGATGGGGAATACATGTAAATCCATGGCTGATTCATGTCAATGTATGACAAAACCCACTACAATATTGTAAAGTAATTAGCCTCCAACTAATAAAAATAAATGGGGAAAAAAATGTCTGCTGAAGGGCTGTCTTAGATTATACACATGGAGCCGCACCTTAGATGGGAGATGCCAAAACCTAGTAGTAGATGAAGGCAAACAAATAAAACAACCATCTGGTAAGAATCGCTTACCTTAGCTGGATTCTTATTTGAATGTTTACTCACTACCACAAGGTTGCTATATGTTCATAAAGTAAATATTTTATGATCCATGGCATATGTTCAGACTAAGAATCAGAGTAATAAAAACTTAATTTCAAACTGGGTATAAGTAAAACTATACACAAGTTTCTAAAAAGAATAATCACCCGTATGGCTTTTTGGTACTACACATGATTTATAATGTTAAATATCTGAAATGCTCTCTATGGCTTCTGGCTTTTTTATCTCCTTCCCATTCTTCCTTAACAATATTTGACATATTGTGATGTGCTTGAATTCCACTACTGGAGCTGCCAAATTTTCCAAACAAACGTGAACATGCTGTGTTTGGAGGTAAGGGACAAATTTCACCCATGACTCCACTGCTCACAACAATCAATGGAAGATGCATCAAGAAAAGATGTTGTGGGAAAGCCTGTGGGGCTGGGACAACATTCAGCTACTTTTTGTACATCCTGCTGGACTCATGAAGTCACATCCTCTAGGACCAAGAGTAAGGGATGATTTTCTCAGAAAGTCACTGCCCAGAGAAGAAGTTGGCTAAGCCATTGACCCTTCCCTCCCAAAGCATCTATGGAGGCATCTCCTCAGATGAAAACAGACAATCCAATTTGAGTTGAAAAGCCACAATTCAAAGGCAAATCCATCTCAGCTTATTCTTCCTATTCATGACCACCTGAAAGTAGAGTAGCCAGATCCTCTCACTTCATTTTGCTGATTATACCTTTTGCTAAATAGTAATAAATGCTTCGCTCCAAACACAAGAGTTGAATTCTAAGTATGGCATCTACCACTCTGATCAAAAGTTTAAAATATAAATACATCTCTAGAAAAAGATGTATTTCTTTACCGAAATGAATTTGTTTACTGAGATACACTTTTTGCTATCAAAGCCATTACATAGAAATCACTGTGGAATCGTACCAAAAATACAGGATTTGAAATTCAATAACCTTGGCTGAGTAGTGGCTTCTCAACTTGCAAACTGCATGAAGATTAAAAGTGACATGAAACAAGAGGTGATGCTTGGCCTGGACTTAGAAGAGTAAGCTGAATTCAGCCGGGGAAGAGGTGCTGTTTGTCCTGGATTTGGAAGAATAAGCTGAGTTCAGTTGGAGAAAGAGCAAAACGTGCAAAGAGATAAACCATGAAAGTGCTGGCAAGTGCTATAGAAGGAAATGGTAGGAGGTAAATAAAAAATTAGGTTATTACCAGGTTTGAAAGAATGCTAGGTACCCTGTTAGCTACAGGCCCTGAGAGGCCATCTAGGGCTTCTGAGTAAAGTGATGTCTGATGACATTTGTGTTTTAGGAGGGTGATCTTGGGGAAATATGAGACTAGGTCAGAGAAAGCAAGACTCAAGGCAAGGGGAACCTGTTTGAAGCCTGTTTCAATTGTCCCATGAGAGAGGAAACAGAGGGAATGACAAAGGAAAACAGAGGGGATGCTTATGAGGTCAAATCAACAGATCTTCCCATTACTTCCTGGATGTAGTAGAATGACAGCAGGTTGCAGTTATGGGAAATGAGAGACAGTGAAGGGGAAGGTTGGTTAGAGCTGATGATGGAGAGGATGTGAGGGAGAAGAAGACAAAGGGAGGTTCTGCAACCTCCTGGTCTTTCACTGGAACAGCAGGTGTGTGAATCTGAGGGGAGCAAGAGTGGAAAATAGGAAAAAGTTGCAAGTTTGGAGAGAAAGATGAAAAAACAAAAATGAGTTGCAAATAAACTATACATTTTTGCCATTGATAGGAAGGTTGTGAGGAGTTCCTGATCTTCTCTCTTCCATCTGTGGGAAGGAGAAGCTGATCCAGATTATCTCTCAGACCTTTCTGGCTTCAATATTCAAATCACAGGTTTTCCAGAGAGGTTCTCTGAGCTCACATTGCTCTCTGAGCACCTGGGGCTACTAGAACTTTCTGCCCCTGTTAAATGATTTCAACTTCTGTTATAAGCTCTCACTAAAGTTTGTTGAGGCCAGAGATTTTCATGCATTGGGGGAAAAAAAAGTGCTACATGAGGGGAAAACAACCTCTCATTTTGGAAAATGTAATGAGAAAAATTGAACATTTCCAGCTAACAGCTTTTTATGGGCTATGAATAAGTAAACACAGGGTGAAATGAGAGAGAAAAAACATGTGCTTCACTGGAGAAATATTTGTTTATTGAGCCAATCAGTGCTAGCTCAATTTATCCTTCAGAAGGGCAAAGATGGGCGTGTTCACCTCTAGACTCAAGTCTGACACAGACCTGCTGTGGATCAGATTACATCTCTGGTTCTTTCATTCCTTTCTACATTCACATATCAACATTTATTGAATGTTTGACTCATTGCTAGGCCCTAAGACACAGATATGCCCAGCTTATAACTTTAAAAAATTCCCAGTTTAGGGGGTGAATCAGGCTTACATGCAATTAACGAAAATGTCATTTTGTAGGCCTGACACTGGAGACACCAGTGTTTACTTCATTTCGTCAGCTCTTGCTTCCTGGCATTATCATATATATGAGTAAGCACTTCTGTTTCACAGGGAATTTTCTGGGTTAAAGAATAATACAAAATGTCTGAAACATTTTGTACACCCACAATGTGTTTGTCTTTGCAATTCTGCAACCAACCCTTTTACAATTTAGTGACTGAGGCACGGACAGGGGAGATGACTTTCCTCAGATCACAATGCTAGTAGAAAAACCTTGGTATGACATTGATGTCTGACTCCGAAGGCCAAGTACTTTTCTTCTTTGCTGCATGGTTTGAAATGTGCTCTGGGAATTCTGCTATATCTAGCAAGGTGTGGCTTCAGGGCTCCAAATGACTGATGCACAGAGTTCTGTCTATTCCTTGGCTTCAGTTGTGCCCTTTCTTTTCCACATTGGTAAACTAGTCATCTGTAGTCACAATAGTGTCATCCCCTGCAGTGTGGTCCTAACTGGGAAGTGTGTGTGTTAGGACTGTTTTGCTGGGTGACCTGGCTCCTTGAAGACTTTACCTGGACCAGGAACCTAAGACACTTCAACTGGAAGGGATCATGAAACCTAGGAAGACACTTAAGGGCAGCTTCCCTGCTTTTGCTGACCGTTCCTATCAATCTGGTCACCTTGTGATGGAGCAGGACTTCTTTCCTTGTGCCCTGACTTGAGATGCTTCATTAGCCCAGGCTCTTAAAGGAATCACTGGGGACCACGAGAGCCTGGATGCAGAGCGCTTCGGAAGTGACACTGGGAACTCAATATACTTTCGAGTCAGAATCCCAGCTCCTGGGTCTGGGTCTTTTCCCGCCACTGCCTGTACCCCACTGCATCTCCTACTGCTTCCCATGGGTCAGTGGCTTTGTGTTCTTTTTTCCCTCTTGTGTCAAAACTCTTCATAGAAGCCTCTGCAGAGCATCTTGCAGTGGGATTCAGTGCAAAGAGCACAAAGGGCTTTGGAGGTGAGTGGACCGCACTTGCAGTGGGACCTAAGCAGGAGCCGAATCTCTCTGAGCCTCATTCCCTTGCCTGTTAAAATGCGGTCCTGCCCTCTACCTTGAGGAATAGGGTGTTACTTAATAAGATTAGGTTGGTGAGTTGCCTGGCATAGTCTTGTGATACTACTGTTTGGTCTATGGATGGCAGTTCTTCCAGAAAATATTGCTATTTACTGTGACTTTGTAAGAAATTCAATTGCTTCTCACATTATATATTCAGCTTTACTTTTCATCCTTGTAAGGAATGTTTTAGTCTCAAGGACAATTTTCATGATCATACAGTTGCTTTAACTCAGGTGTCCCTTCCTCTTGCTCCTGAAATACCTAGATACTCAAGGAAGTGCTTCGCTTTTTGCAGACCTAGTACCCCTCAGTGAAATAAATGGGGCTCATCTCCTGAGTAGCCTAAGAATAACACTGGACTCTAAGCCATTTCTACTTATATTCTTCACCTCTACTTCCTCTCAGTAGCGAGATTATTGCTTTTTTCCAAGTTCTTTTTCTTTTTTTAAAAAAATGGAGGTACAGTTGATTTATGATACTAGTTTCAAGCATACAGCATGGTGATTCAATGTTTTTTATAGACCATACTCTATTTAAAGTTATTATAAATTAATGCTATTTTCCCCTGTATGTACAATATATCCTTATGGCTTATATATTTTGTACTAGTAGCTTGTATCCCTTAATCCCGTACCCCTGTCTTGCCTCTCCCTTCTTCCCTTTCTCCACTCATAACAACTAGCTTGTTCTCTGTACCTGTGAGTCTCTTTCTGTCTTGTTATATACATCTGTTTGTTTCTTTTTTAGATTTGACATATAAGTGGGGATGTGGAAGGAAAGAACACTTGTAACCATCAATGGGAATGTAAATCAGTGCAGCAGATTTCCTTATGATGGAAAACAGTAAGGAAGACCCACAAAAAGCTAAAAATCGAACTATTATATGTCCTAGCAGTTGCACTCCTGGTTATATATTTAAAGAAGATAAAAGCACTCATTCAAAAATATGCATGTATCTCAACGTTCAGAGCAGCATTATTTACAATAGCCAAGATATGAAAGCAACTTGAACATCCATCAGCAAATGAGTAGAGACGATGTGGATAGAGAAGATGTGGATAAAAAAAGACACACACACACACACACACACACACACACACACACACACACACACACTGGAATGTTACTCAGCAATAAAAAATGGAATTCTACTATTCAAAACAACTTGGATGGATCTATAGAGTATTATACTTAGTGAAAGAAGTCAGATAGAAAGACAAACACTCTCCTGATGGGAAGCCCTCTAGTGAGTATAGGTGGAACATGGGGAAACCTAGAAAAATTTCCTTTAAAAATTTCATCTCAATCATATGATATTACAGATGGTGTGGTTTCTGGAGTAATGGGTGATTTGAAGGGAACCAGTGAAGAATCTGCCTGCAATTCAGGAGACCTGGGTTCCATCCCTGGGTCAGGAAGATCCCCTGGAGAAGGGGACGGCTACCCACTCCAGTATCCTTGCCTGGAGAACTCCATGGGCAGGGAGCCTGGCAGGATACAGTCCATGGGATCACAGAAGAGTCAGACATGATTGAACGACTAATGCTTTCACTTTTTCATGCAAAAACCTTATTCTCATTCATACAATAAGCACTTCTTGGGAATATTTTAGCACCAGTCACTAAGCTAGGAACTGGGATAGAGAAGCAAGTCAGATATGGTACTGCCCCTGAGAAGCTCATAGTCTTTTTCAGGAGGCAGATGAGTAGAAGACATTTCCAATACACAGTAGTAAGTGTTAGGATAAAGTCTTTCATAGCATGTCAGTGAATGTTCAGAAGATGACATTCTAGTTCATTCTCCCCCAGCCCCAAAGAAGCAAGACCTTTTTGGGAGTTGGCTAGGCTGTCACAGGGACATTCCAGGAAGTAAAATAACACTGAAAAACTCACGGAAGCAAGATGTATGTCTGGGGCTCAAGGTGTATGCTGCTGAGTGCCTAGAGCTGATGCTTGATACAAGCAAGTCTAGGTTTCACAGAATCACATTAGTCATGATGAGGAGTTTGAATTTTCTTCTTAATATTATAGGATGTTACTGAAAGGTTTTAATTCATTTATTTATTCCTTCCTTCATTCCTTCACTTCAGCAATACTTTTTGAGCACCTACTGTGTAGAATGGACATTGAGAAGTTAGTAGCAGGGACTCTGGATTCAAACTGCTTGAATTCAAAGCCTATTTCTGTTACTTGCATATGCTCTGGCAGTTTCTCATTGCCAAGTTTCTGCATTAATAAATTGGGAATAATAACTGCATCCACTTGACAGGATTATTGTACAGATTAATTTAAGGTAGTAAATATAAAACATTTAGAGCACTTTCAGACTCATAGTAAACATTCACTGTTAGCTATCATTGTGTGTCTGATAGATTCTAGTGAAAGCACAGGCAAGGACACCATTCCTGCCCTCCAGAAGCCAACAGTCCACAGAAAAGGGAGACACTGCTGGGAGAAGAGGCATGACTGATACCAAGATTCATGTGCCATGATTGGAGAGCCATTAAAAAGAAACACATAGGAGAGGCTTCTAGTTTAGACGGGGGTGACCAGAAGAGGCTGTTGAAAAGAAGTACATCACTTATTTGCATCACTTATTTGAATCTAAAAAGAAATAATATAAATAAACTTGTTTACAAAACAGAACCAGACTCACAGACTTAGAGAATGAATTTATGGTTACCAGGGGGAAAAGGAGCAGGAGAGGGATAGTTAGAGAGTTTGGGATTGACAGATACACACTGCCGCTTTTAAAACGGGTAACCGACAAGGTCCTACTATGTAACACAGGGACTTCTGCTCAATGTTATGTAACAGCCTAATGGGGAAGAATTTGAAAAAGAATAGATACATGTATATGTATAACTGAATCACTTTGTACCTGAAACTATCAGAACACTGTTCATCAACTATACTCCAGTATAAAGTAAAAAGTTACAAAAAGAAAAGAAGTATTAAATATATTGGACCCAAGAATGAGTAGAAATTAAGGAAACAAAAGAGGCAGAGAAAAGTCTCAGGGAAAGGCATGGTTAGATGTTTTTTGGAATGTTCTTTCTGGCAGCAGGAGCTGGATCAGAAAGGAAGAGTCCACAGCCAAGGAGGACCAGCAGAGGCTCTCTGTAGGGGATTGCCTACAAGGCACGGGGCAGTCAGGCGGTGGCTGTTATCCACAAGTGAAAGGGACAAACTCCAAAGACATCACACGGTACCCAGTCAGAGACTGAGCCTGGCTAGGCTCTCCCTCTCCTCATTACATTCTCACTGGTTCTCGTGTGCCCCTTGTGTCTTATGTGAGAATCACATGGACTTAAACAATCGGGTGGGCACTGATAACTATGCACATGAAGAGCCCTATGCTTGACTTATTCTCCCTCATGTGATGCCTGCATGTGATCATGTTTTACCATTTCATGTAAAACCTCAGGCAAACACGTAAATGTGTATGTAATTTCCAAAGTCTTACAGTGCAAAGAGCAGAATAAAACCCATTGTTGGCCAACGGACTATAGCATTTTAGAAATAGAGACTTATTCTTGCCCTTCATGCCTTTGAAGTTTTAAAGTTTTCTGCTTGGCCTTCCATAAAGCCACGTTTGACATTATGATCTTGATAGTCGGATGAAGGCTGAGTCTAACATAATTGTTCAGTGAGAAATAAGAAGGTCAGGTCAAGGTCATTGCAAAGCTGCCCCCAGAATTAGCAAGCTAATGTAAAGCAAAGCCGCAATGTCTACATGCTTATAAGGGTCTCTATAGAAATAGCCTAGACTCTTAGTCTTAAGACTCCTAGTCTCTGTTCTTTCCATCATAATATGCTTTTGCCTTCATCTACAAACTATCACACAAGGCCACCTGCTCCATTGGCTTAATGAAGGGTAGAAATACCACTTTTGTGTCTCTTCTATTGTCAAGCACAGTTGATATTCAGAACTTACTTGGTTAATTTGTTTAAAAACATAGAAACTGCCTTTTTGGCAACAAAGATGAAGAAAACATATTTGTTTTGACTCATCAGGAAAAGTTAATTTTCTCACATTTATAATGTTTCCCTTAAAGGTATGAGCTTGTCAAGAGTAAAGTGATTAAATTTGAATTTGCATTCTAATGTCTGGAAGTATTTCATGGATTCTCCCAGAAACCATAAAATAATTTAATTTTTTCTCAATTCTGGCTAGTTTGGTTAGAATTTATAAATTAGTAATGCTCCTAAGAAACCAATAACCTCTCAAAGGAAATAGATGTTAGGCTCTAAAATGTCATCATTAAAAAGTAATAAGTTTCCTCCTGACATCTGAACTATAGCCCAGTGAGATTGGTGAGCTACTTGCCCCATCAGTTTCACAGGGTGAACACAAGTTGTGGAAGAAGAGGTGAATAAAATCCCCTCAAAACAGCCCAAACCACTGTGGTTTGTGTCACATCTCTTACATAAACCAGTATGCCAGTAGACAGGTCTAGCAGCAAAGTGGTCAGTAATAACTACCCACATGCCCAGCTCGTTCTGGTCTTTAAAGTTATAAGCTACAAGTGGAGAGAAAGAGTTGGCTAATTGTACAGACTTACCAGTTAAACACCCTGGGATCAAAGTTCAGTCACTCACTAGTTAGGAAAATATAGGTAAGTAACGAGTTTTCCCTCAGCCTCGGTTTGCTTATCTTTGAAATGATGATGATAATAGCTGTTCTATGAATTAACTGAGATAATGCATTTAAATGCTTAGTTTCTGGAACATGATGCTCTCAACAAATGCTAGCTATTACATAAATATAATCTTAAATTGTGTGGGTGTGAGAGTCCTACAGCTTAGGTCTCCCATTCCATAGATAAGGAAATCGAGGCATAGAAAAGGGAAGTGGTTTATTTCATGTAACAGAATAAATTGAGGCTCTGTGGAAAGTCTGCCAACTGATTCCCATGTAGACTTGTTTTTACTTTGTGAGATTTCCTTCCACTTATCCAGAACAAGAGTACAGAGTAAAGAAAAAACAAGTTAATACAAGAGCCTTTGATCTGTAGATTTTGTGAAAGTTTAAAAAAAAAATGAATTTGCTTTTTTGAAAATCACCATCTGTTATTCCAGATAGGTGAATTAAAAAATTAAACGAATTGTCAAGCTTCTTGATTTGGAACTCGCCAAAAGTGTATTTTAATTAATTTTGTTATATTTAAGACCCTGGAGCAAGCTTTTTGTGCTGCTTCTGTTGAACCATCTGCCAACTTGAAAATGATCATGTTCTGTGCAGGGACCTTTGATCCTGCAGCTGGCATCCCCTTCTGTGGGGTGAGATGTAGCTGTGCCAAACCTGGGCAGGGGGCAATAGTGCTGCCTGGGGATGGACTCCTTCTAGTACTTCCTATCTGTGCCAACAGCTCTCTTTTGGGTCTGAACCACATCTATACTGAGGACTGGCCTCCTCCTAGAGCAGAATGCAGCATGTGGCAGCTCTGGCTTAGGGTAATAAAATTCGGGCTTCTGAAGATTTCTGTTGTATATGCCTCTCTGCATACAAACTTCCTGTTGTTTACGTGGCTTAAGTTTTTGAAAACTCCTCTAGTTTCTGTTTTGTTGAGATGCTAATCTTTCAAATGGATTTTGGTGTTTATCTCAGGAATCTTCCCAATCTGGTGGAGGTGGAGGAATCACAGGGTAGAGGGAAAAAAAGCACTGGAATTGAAGAGATAAGCCTTAATTTCCATCTTTGATTAATGAGATACTTTAATAAACATTTATCGGACACCTAAGATGCTCCAGTCAACTCTTGTACATGGAGATACATAGCTTAACGTAAAATAGTCCTTCACCTCATGAAGTACACAACAACAGGCATATAAGAAGTGATAAAGACAAAAGCAGTGGTAGATCCCGTGGGTCCCGTGGGAGCCTGAGGTGGAATGCCTAACTCAGAGGGGATGGGAAGCAAGTGGATAGTGAGTACGAGTTTCCTTGACAAACCAAGGGTGGGGAGGCACATCCTAAAAGAGAAAAACAGAATGAAAACAGAAAAGTCAGAAAAGCTGTTCAATATTTCTGAAGCCCAGAGCATATGCTGTGCGGTGATGGTAGTTTAGTCACTAAGTCACATCTGACTCTTGTGATCCCATGGACTCTAGTCCAGCAGGCTCCTCCGTCCACGGGATTTCCCAGGCAGGAATACTGGAGTGAGTTGCTATTTCCTTCTCCAGAGGATCTTGCTTACTCAGGGATTGAACCTGGGTCTCCTGCACTGCAGGCAGAGTCTTTACTGACTGAGCTGTTCTTTACCTTTCGGGTATAATCGATACACCAGGGAAGACCATGTGCCATGTGGGGAAGGAAGAAGTCAAAGTATGAGCGCCTTGTTTCCTAGGTTACGGAGTTTGAGTTTTGTCCAGAAGGTAATGGAGATCCTCTAATCAATGGCGAACAGAGAAATACCATGATCATGTTTACATGTTTTGACAGTTTCCTGGTATCAGAGTGGGGAATTGATTATAGAGTGAGTATTGTGATAGGAAGAATATTGAGGATATAATTATTATAGTTTCGGGGCCTGAACTTAAGCAGAACAATGGAGATAAAAGAAAGTATAATAATTCAAAGGTACTAAGCTGATAGAATCATTGGGACTTGATTATCTATTTTGTAAAGAGAGTGAGCAAGAGGAAAAAGACAGGAAAGCCTTCAGGGACCTGATAAGCAGCAAGGTGGGTGATGGTTCTAGTTTCTAAATGGGAGATACAAAAAAAGAGAAGGAGAAGGGGGAAGGGAAGATGTGGAAGAAAGAAGGAGAGGAGGAGGAGGCATGAGTTTGGGGAAAAAGAATGAGTTCACTTCTAGACATGCTGAATTTTGAGAGATGATGTGTGAGATAGTGTCTGGGAGGCATTTACGGTATGAGAGACCTGGGGGTGGAGGCCACCTTTGGAGAGGCATTGACACGCAAGTGATGAGTAAGCAGGAAGTCACGCACTGAAAGAGATGAGGGAGTGGGAGAAAGATGCTGACAAGCCTGGGCTGTTGATAGTCCGGTGTCGAGGATGACGAATGCCCTGAAAACTGTTTGACACAAGGAGATTTTAGAGTAAGTGGGGTGGGGTTGTTCCATTTAAGAAAATAAGAATCAGGACGATTATAAAAATACCTAAATATTTATAAAAACATATGAATGCTTTCACAGAATAAAGCAGAGGCTTTCTTCATGGAGGATCTGAAATTAGGATTCTGAGAAAAAAATTGCAAACTTTGGTCCTATATATGGAAACACATTTTAACAGCTTTGTTGAGGAATGATTGATACACAAAGAACTACACATATTTATGTATACAATTTGGTGAGTTTTACACAAAATTAAGGTAGGAGATATAATATCTCCCAAAGTTCCCTTGTTTCCTTTGCTTTTGTTCTTACTGTAAGAATACTGAATATTTCTTTTATCTATTCTATTAGCAAATTTATTCTTTCAACAAATTTTGAAATGTACAGTACTATACATTTAACTATTGGCACTATATCACACACCAGGTCTCTAGAACTAATTCATCTAGCATAACTGGAGTCTTATCCCTGGTAACCAACAACTTCCACTTCCTCTATCCCCCACCCCCTGGCAGTCACCCTTGTTTGATTTTTTTTTTGGGGGGGTGGGAGTGGGAAGAGGGGGGATGGTGAAGCAGAAAAAATAATTTTATTATTTTCTAGGCAAAGGGAGACAGACTGGACTTCTGCCTCAGTAAACTATGTGTCCCACCCTGGAGGATTTAATGAGAGGATTCATAACAATAGTTTAAATGTGGAGTCTTTGACAAGACCAGGACGTGAGCCAGGCTTGCACTCCCTCAATCTCACCTCAGGTACCACCTGAGTTTCTGCCTCCATGAGTTTGCTATTATAGATCCCTCAAACAAGTGGAGTCATAAAGGACTAGTCTTTCTGTGACTGGCTTTTTTCATCCTCTTTGATGAATGCAAAGTAGTCCAACGAAACTGTCTCATGAGATACCGAACTCTCCACTAATAGAATTATCTACACAAGGAAGGATGATGATTCAGCACAGAGGAGGTAGAGCAGTAAATCTTTCCTTTCCCTCTTCCAAACTACTTCAGGATAATCAGTAAAAAGTACAAATTCCCAAAGCACTGCTCTATAGCTACTGGACTACAGACCTTCATGGATGCACTTTTGCAATCATTTTTCCTGGTGATATTTATATTGCCTGATTAACACCAGTTCATGGAACAGTGCTGTAAATTATTTGAAGACATTCTTGCACTTTGGGTGTGTATTTGTGCTCTCTATGTGTACACAATGTGAGTGAGTCATGAAATAAAACAATTCCAAATTTTCTTCCAACTCTTCCAAAGAAAGCAATATTTTATCCTGAACTTTAAACATGGTTCCTTTGTATTCTCACACAATGAAAAGTGGAAGTATTAGTCCCTCAGTGGTGTCCAACTCTTAACGACCCCATGGGCTATAGCGCATCAGCCTCCTCTGTCCATGGAATTCTCAGGCAAGAATGCTGGAGAGGGTGCACATTTTTCAGAGGTGAAGCAATGTCATACCCTGACTACATCAAAGTTGAGATACCATGCTACTAAGACCTATTTGTAAGATGGCCTAAGATGGACACTCAAATGTCTCTGGAGATGCTGTCACTCTGCCTTTGGGGATTTATAGATAATTAAACATCAATCTCCATGTTAGCTGCCCCTGCCCAGGGAGACCATGGGACTCAAATGCCCCTTCTGAAGTCTTTACGTTTCTCCATGTGACTTCTCTAGCCAAGATCCTCTTATATCACAGCATCTTCTCCAAAAAGATCATGTCATGTTGAAGTCCCTTTTCCAGGCTTCTAGAGTCATGTTTACTTTAGCACAAAGCTCATACCTTAATTTGTATCTTCTCTTGTCATCTAAAGCACAGCTTCCTGAAGGAAGTAAAACTCTCATCCATCTTCTGCAGTAGCCACAAATTCTGACACGAAAACAAATTCAGAGCAGCTGATAGGAATTACTTATTGGCTGACTCTCAAGACTATTATACCAGGCAAATAATATATTGAACCAGGTTTCTTTCTCTTCCAAAATTGATAGAACATACTATTAGTCCTTAATCTTGCAAACTTAAGGATGTTTGTCTGCATTTCCAGTGGGAGATTGGACCTGACAAAATAAATTGGAAATTGCATATAAAAATGAATCATATATTTTTTATTGAGTATACATTGTCATGTTAGACATCTTTAACACTTAACATGCATCTATTCTAGCTTTAGAAATCAAACATGGTTTATGGATTCAATTTAAAGCATTTCATTGAAAGGGAATCTAATTTTCATCTTAATCATTTAAATATTTAAAGCTGTTGCCTTTGTTTTCCAAACTTCTTTTAATCATATTGCATATGTCTACATAGGGAATCTGAGACAATGGATATTTTTATTAACAGGCTATTCAAAAACAAGTACATTTTAGAGATGGATGAAACTGGAGCCCATTATACAGAGTGAAGTAAGCCAGAAAGATAAAGACCATTACAGTATACTAACACATACATATGGAATTTAGAAAGATGGTAACGATAACCCTATATGTGAAACAGAAAAAGAGACACAGATGTATAGAACAGACTTTTGGACTCTGTGGGAGAAGGCGAGGGTGGGATGTTTCAAGAGAACAGCATCGAAACATGTATATTATCTAGGGTGAAACAGATCACCAGCCCAGGTTGGATGCATGAGACAAGTGCTCGGACCTGGTGCACTGGGAAGACCCAGAGGGACCGGGCAGAGAGGGAGGTGGGAGGGGGGAGCAGGATGGGGAACACATGTTAATCTATGAGTGATTCATGTCAATGTATGACAAAACCCACTACAGTATTGTAAAGTAATTAGCTTCCAACTAATAAAAAAAAAAAAAGAGAGAGAAAAAAAAAACAAGTACATTTTAAACCTGGAAAATTGATTTTATAACTTCTTGTTTTGCTTTTGAATTCCATCAAGGGTGTAAGGGAGTCCTGTGTTAGTATATGCATGAGGGATCCTGGTTATTACTATGATAGATAATGATTCAAAAGTGACTTGATATTTAAGATTCTGTAATATGAGCAGGGCTTCTATGTATGATGCTTGCTTTTGCTCAACCTATCTCCATTGTCTGGCACTCACCACTCTAACAAGTGATTAAATTAATGTGCAAGAATTAACTATACATCTGTAGGGCTCTGGAGGTCTAGCAGTGAAATTTATCAAGAAGCTTCACTGCTATCCTGTTGAGTCTAAGTTGGCTTGGCATGGACTTTGTACAGACTTGGTTTTCAAATTCATCTCTTTCAGTTATTAATTTTGTGACTTGAGCAATTTACTTTTTGTGATTCAATTTCCTCATCTAAAATAATATTTATTTTGCAGGATCGATGTGCAGAGCAGAGATAATAAGTTTCTGGCTTGTAGAAGGTCCTAGGTAAATGGTCACTCTTGAAAATGTCAATTTCCTGTGAGAATGAGATGCTGAAGTAAAGAGCTGCTTTACTTTCCTTGATTGCTTTACAGTCCTGTGGACAGCCAGAGGAACCTCAATTTATCCTTTATCTATCTCCTTGTCTTGTTTTCAAGTGTAAATGCTTATCTGGTCCCTAAGGGAACAACTCTCTAATCACCTGAGTGACTAAAGCCCAGATGCACTGGGATTCTGAAAGCAAAGGATGCTGACTTACCTGTGATCAGTAAGATCATGCTCTGTTCCACCAAGGTGCATTCATTTGCTTCCAGCAAAGAGGATCCTGTGCAAACACAAATCTTGGGCTGTGGATGTTGCTGTGGCATCTTTCTAGCCCCTGGATAGACCAGATACAGCCTGTACCATTTCTATAACCTGATCAGCCTTCTATTTGGGGGTGAGGTGGACATGAGACATAGAGGCAGATGGTGATATCAAGGGTGCCATGAAATGTTCTCCATTGTCACATTGAAACTACTCTATTCTCTTTCATTACTTTAAAAAGGGAAATCATGCCTTTCCTCTCAAGACTGTTGTCATTCAGTCACTAAGTCGTGTCCGACGTTTTGCAACCCCATGGACTCTAGTACGCCAGGATATCCTGTCCTTCACTATCTCCTGGAGTTTGCTCAAACTCATATCCACTGAGTCGATGATGCCATCCAACCATCTTACCCTCTGCTGCCCTCTTCTTCTCCTGCTCTCAATCTTTCCCAGCATCAGAGTCTTTTCCCATGTGTCGACTCTTCTCATCAAGTGGCCAAGTATTGGAGCTTCAGCTTCAAAGCATCCCTCTAAACTTTCATGGTTCAGTTCAGTTCAGTCACTCAGTTGTGTCCAACTCTTTGAGACCCCAGGGAACACAGCACGCCAAACCTCCCTGTCCATCAACAACAGCCGGAGTTTACTCAAACTCATCTCCATTGAGTCAGTGATGCCATCCAACCATCTCATCCTCTGTTGTCCCCTTCTCCTCCTGCCTTCAATCTTTCCCAGCATCAGGGTCTTTTCAAATGAGTCAGTTTTTTGCATCAGGTGGCCAAAGTATTAGAGTTTGAGCTTCAAAATCAGTCCTTCCAATGAACACCCAGGACTGACCTCATTTAGAACACCCAGGACTGATCTCATTTAGGATGGACTGGTTGAATCTCCTTGCAGTCCAAGGGGCTCTCAAGAGTCTTCTCCAACACCATGGTTCAAAAGCATCAATTCTTTGGCGCTCAGCTTTCTTCACAGTCCAACTCTCACATCCATACATGACCACTGGAGAAACCATAGCCTTGACTAGATGGACATTTGTTGACAAAGTAATGTCTCTGCTTTTTAACATGCTATCTAGTTTGGCCATAACTTTCCTTCCAAGGGATAAGTGTCTTTTAATTTCATAGCTGCAATCACCATATGCAGTGATTTTGGAGCCCCCCAAAATAAAGTCTGACACTGTTTCCACTGTCTCCCCATCTATTTGCCATGAAGTGATGGGACCAGATGCCATGATCTTAGTTTCCTGAATGTTGAGCTTTAAGCCAACTTTTTCACTCTCCTCTTTCACTTTCATCAAGAGGCTCTTTAATTCTTCTTCACTTTCTGCCATAAGGGTGGTGTCATCTGCATATCTGAGGTTATTGATATTTCTCCCAGCAATCTTGATTCCAGCTTGTGCTTCATCCTGCCCAGTATTTCTCATGATGTACTCTGCATATAAGTTAAATAGGCAGGGTGACAATATACAGCCTTGACATACTCTTTTTCCTATTTGGAACCAGTCTGTTGTTCCATGTCCAGTTCTAACTGTTGCTTCCTGGCCTGCATACAGGTTTCTCAAGAGGTAGGTCAGGTGGTCTGGTATGCCCATGTCATTCAGAATTTTCCACAGTTTATTGTGATCCACACAGTCTAAGGCTTTGACATAGTCAAAAAGCAGAAATAGATGTTTTTCTGGAACTCTTTTGCTTTTTCGATGATCCAGCAGATGTTGGCAATTTGATCTCTGGTTCCTCTGCCTTTTCTAAAACCAGCTTGAACATCTGGAAGTTCACGGTTCACATATTGCTGAAGCCTGGCTTGGAGAATTTTGAGCACTACTTTACTAGCGTGTGAGATGAGTGCAATTGTGCGGTAGTTTGAGCATTCTTTGGCATTGCCTTTCTTTGGGATTGGAATGAAAACTGACCTTTTCTAGTCCTTTGGCCACTGCTGAGCTTTCCAAGTTTGCTGGCTTATGAAGTGCAGCACTTTCACAGCATCATCTTTTAGGATTTGAAATAGCTGTAACTCCATCACCTCCACTAGCCTTGTTTGTAGTGATGCTTCTTAAGGCCCAGTTGACTTCATACTCCAGGATGTCTGGCTTTATGTGAGTGATCACACCATTGTGATTATCTGGGTCGTGAAGATCTTTTTTGTACAGTTCTTCTGTGTATTCTTGCCACCTCTTCTTAATATCTTCTGCTTCTGTTAGTTCCATATCATTTCTGTCCTTTATTGAGCCCATCTTTGGATGAAATGTTCCCCTGGTATCTCCAATTTTCCTGAAGAGATCTCTAGTCTTTCCCATTCTGTTGTTTTCTTCCATTTCTTTCAATTAATCACTGAGGAAGTCTTTTTTATTTCTCCTTGCTATTCTTGGGAACTCCGCATTCAGATGAGTATATCTTTCCTTATCTCCTTTGGGTTTTGCTTCTCTTCTTTTCACAGCTATTTGTAAGGCCTCCTCAGACAGCTATTTTGCTTTTATTGCATTTCTTTTTCTTGGGGATGGTCTTGATTCCTGTCTCCTGTACAATGTCATGAACCTCCATCCATAGTTCATCAGGCACTCTATCAGATCTAGTCCCTTAAATCTATTTCTCACTTCCACTGTATAGTCATAGAGGATTTGATTTAGGTCATACCTGAATGGTCTAGTGCTTTTCCCCACTTTCTTCAATTTAAGTCTGAATTTGGCAATAAGGAGTTCATGATCTGAGCCACAGTCAGCTTCCAGTCTTGTTTTTGCTGACAATATAGAGCTTCTCCTAAAAGTAATTTGAATATTGCTTATCTATAAAGGTCACACATATTTAAGCTACTATATCAGTAACAGGATGGCCATGGCCTTAATAAGATTTGTCATTTAATTCATGTCTCAATGTGTCAGCTTCTGTGATACTACATTTCATACCTTGCCTATTTCTTTTAATAACCTTGTGTTATTCTTTAATAACCTTTGCCACTGTCCCCATCTTGTATATGAAGAACTTGAGACTTAGATGGATCAAGCACCCTGATTATGGTCAAACGGCTAAAGATTTAATTGGATACATATCTACTTCCAAAGTCTTAACTCTTTGCCCTGCACTATGCTTCTGAGATCTCTTCTTAATGCTATGTTTCCAAACTTTTCATGGATATTGATAAATTTAAAAAATATAACAGTCAAATCAGTTACTCCAATGCCTTGTCTTAAAAAGCATACAACAAGTAAAGGTTATATTTTGAGATAATTGGAGATATTTTGGTCACTTAGTCAGTTTTCAAAAGTGCAAATCATTATATCGTTAGATCAGAGGAGCAAACATGCAGAGAATCTCATATTTTCTTCAAAGCAAATAGCATCACTATGTCAGGTAAAGAACATGGGCTTTGAAATCTCACACACTTGCCTTTAAACCATAGCTTTTTCTTTCTCTCCTTGTATAGTGTTGGCTATGTTATTCAAAACCTCATAGTGAACCTTATAGTAAGCATTTTTTCATGTATGAAAATGTAGCTCCAAGAGGATTGTGGTGGGGAATAAATAACATCAAATATATAATGTACCTAATGCAATGACAGGAGTACTGCGTGTTAAATAAATGTTCATTTGGAGAATGGGGTAAAATTACAAAATAAGAAACTATACAAGATGATCTGCTCCAGAAGGAATGTGGCCAAAGGTGATGGAAGAAATGCCTTCTAATAACAATTTAGGTCCCTAGAAGAACAATGGGTATAACAGGAACAAGAGGTGATGGAGCTAAATTCTCTACTAGCTGGAAACATTTGCATCCCTCTAACCATGAAAGGTATGTCCACTTCCAATTTGCCTTGATTCATGGACCTAACATTTCAGGTTCCTATGCAATATTGCTCATGGAAGTGAGAAATAGATTAAAGGGACTAGATCTGATAGACAGAGTGCCTGATGAACTGTGGACGGAGGTTCATGACCTTGTACAGTATACAGGGTTCAAGACCATCCCCATGAAAAAGAAATGCAATAAAAGCATTTTATTGGCTGTCTGAGGAGGCCTTACAAATAGCTGTGAAAAGAAGAGAAGCAAAACCCAAAGGAGATAAGGAAAGATATACTCATCTGAATGCGGAGTTCCCAAGAATAGCAAGGAGAAATAAGAAAGACTTCCTCAGTGATTAATGCAAAGAAATAGAGGAAAACAACAGAATGGGAAAGACTAGAGATCTCTTCAGGAAAATTAGAGATACCAAGGGAACATTTCATCCAAAGATGGGCTCAATAAAGGACAGAAATGATATGGAACTAACAGAAGCAGAAGATATTAAGAAGAGGTGGCGAGAATACACAGAAGAACTGTACAAAAAAGATCTTCACGACCCAGATAATCACAATGGTGTGATCACTCACATAAAGCCAGACATCCTGGAGTATGAAGTCAACTGGGCCTTAAGAAGCATCACTGCAAACAAGGCTAGTGGAGGTGATGGAGTTACAGCTATTTCAAATCCTAAAAGATGATGCTGTGAAAGTGCTGCACTTCATAAGCCAGCAAACTTGGAAAGCTCAGCAGTGGCCAAAGGACTAGAAAAGGTCAGTTTTCATTCCAATCCCAAAGAAAGGCAATGCCAAAGAATGCTCAAACTACCGCACAATTGCACTCATCTCACACGCTAGTAAAGTAGTGCTCAAAATTCTCCAAGCCAGGCTTCAGCAATATGTGAACCGTGAACTTCCAGATGTTCAAGCTGGTTTTAGAAAAGGCAGAGGAACCAGAGATCAAATTGCCAACATCTGCTGGATCATCGAAAAAGCAAAAGAGTTCCAGAAAAACATCTATTTCTGCTTTTTGACTATGTCAAAGCCTTAGACTGTGTGGATCACAATAAACTGTGGAAAATTCTGAAAGATATGGGCATACCAGACCACCTGACCTACCTTTTGAGAAACCTGTATGCAGGCCAGGAAGCAACAGTTAGAACTGGACATGGAACAACAGACTGGTTCCAAATAGGAAAAAGAGTATGTCAAGGCTGTATATTGTCACCCTGCCTATTTAACTTATATGCAGAGTACATCATGAGAAATACTGGGCAGGATGAAGCACAAGCTGGAATCAAGATTGCTGGGAGAAATATCAATAACCTCAGATATGCAGATGACACCACCCTTATGGCAGAAAGTGAAGAAGAATTAAAGAGCCTCTTGATGAAAGTGAAAGAGGAGAGTGAAAAAGTTGGCTTAAAGCTCAACATTCAGGAAACTAAGATCATGGCATCTGGTCCCATCACTTCATGGCAAATAGATGGGGAGACAGTGGAAACAGTGTCAGACTTTATTTTGGGGGGCTCCAAAATCACTGCATATGGTGATTGCAGCTATGAAATTAAAAGACACTTATCCCTTGGAAGGAAAGTTATGGCCAAACTAGATAGCATGTTAAAAAGCAGAGACATTACTTTGTCAACAAATGTCCATCTAGTCAAGGCTATGGTTTCTCCAGCGGTCATGTATGGATGTGAGAGTTGGACTGTGAAGAAAGCTGAGCGCCAAAGAATTGATGCTTTTGAACCATGGTGTTGGAGAAGACTCTTGAGAGCCCCTTGGACTGCAAGGAGATTTTTCAGTCCATCCTAAAGCAAATCAGTCCTGAATATTCTTTGGAAGGACTGATGCTGAAGCTGAAACTTCAACTCCAATACTTTGGCCACCTGATGCAAAAAACTGACTCATTTGAAAAGACCCTGATGCTGGGAAAGATTGAAGGCAGGAGGAGAAGGGGACAACAGAGGATGAGATGGTTGGATGGCATCACTGAGTCAGTGGACATGGGTTTGGGTAGACTCCGGCTGTTGTTGATGGATGGGAGGCCTGGCGTGCTATGGTTCATGGGGTCACAAAGAGTCAGACACGACTGAGTGACTGAACTGAATATTCAAATACTGTCTAAAGTTTCCCATTTCCTACAGCACTGTATCTTGCCTACCACTATATTCTGAGCCCTTAGCCCAGTACCCAGCCTGTAGTGAGTACTGAGCAAATATAAGTTACATTTAGTTAAGATAAAGCAGTAATTTAAGAGATCTAGGTTTATGAGCCAGGATTTTATGAAACTGACATCAATTTGAAATGTGTTAAAGAAAAATTGGGGACTAGAAAATTTGTAAGTTTCTTACAATTGGTAAAAGCAATTCTCCTTCCTTTGATTAATTTATTTAATAGCAAGGGAATTATGATGAGCTTTCAAGAGTGAATTTGAGGTCATCAACTACATTAATATAAAAATCTGGGAGGAGCCAAGATGGCGGAGGAATAGGACGGAGAGACCACTTTCTCTCCTACAAATTCATCAAAAGAACATTTGAATGCTGAGCAAATTTCACAAAAGAACTTCTGATCACTAGCAGAGGACATCAGGCGCCCAGAAAAGCAGCCCATTGTCTTCGAAGGGAGGTAGGACAAAATATAAACGACAATAAGGGAGTCGAAAGAGCTACGGACGGAGACCCGTCCCGGGAAGGGAGTCTTAATAGAGGAAGTTTCCAATCACCAGGAAACCCTCTCACTGGCGGGACTGGGGGAAGTTTTCGGCACTGTAACTGGGAGGAAAAATTAAACAAGGCCCACAGATTACGTGCCTAAAAGCAACTCCCAGCAGAAAAGTACCCCAGACGCCCGTACCCGCCAGCAACAAGCGGGGCGGAACGGAGAGGAGCGGGCGGCATTGCTTGGGGTGAGGTCCAGCCCGAAGACCCTGAGAGCAATCGGAGGGAGCTTTTTTAAACTGTGGGATAGCAAGGGACAAAATTAACCGGCCCGAACACACTGCCGGCGGTTCGCAAAACCAAGGGACTGAGAATCTCCAGAGAAGAGCCGGCCCATCCCCGCTGGAGGTAGGAGGCAGGGGGGGAGGGGAAAAGGGCAAACGCAGCCCCTGAGAAGCCACCCCCTCCCACACTGCAAACAGGCCTCCGGGTTCTATCTAAAGACTTCCTGAGACCCGACGGGCGGTGCGTGCTGGGGCCGCGGAGGGAAAAAGCGCGCCGTACCCGGGGAGAGAGGGCGCCCAAGCCTCAGGCTGCCTGAGCCGCTCGCTGCGGAGGGAAAAGGCGTGCCGCACCCGGGAGAGTACGCCCAAGCCTCTGGCTGCCTGGGCCGCTCGCTGCGGAGGGAAAAGGCGCGCCGCACCTAGGGAGAATACGCCCAAGCCTCTGGCTGCCTAGGCCGCTCGCCGCGGAGGGATAAGGCGTACTGCACCCGGGAGAGTGCGCCCAAGCCTCTGGCTGCCTGAACCGCTCAGGCCGGGGAAGACACAAAACGCAGGAGCAACCGAATCTGCGCTTTTGTGGAGTACCCGAAGGCTGGAACCGCACTCAACGCAGGGCCCGCTCCATGTGGAGCAGCCGGGAGCCTGAGCAGTGTAGACGGCGAAAGCACTGACACCCGTGAGCGGGGCAAACCCAGTGTGGCCGGAACACGGTGAGCGCTATCCACACAGAGCGGTATCTGTCTGCAGCGCCCCGCCCTCCCCGTAGCAGGACTGAACTGAACTAGAGAACCTAAATAAGAGATCACCTCCGCCCGCCTGTGTCAGGGCGGAAATTAGACACCAAAGAGACAGCAAACAGAAGCCAAATAAACAAAGGGAACCGCTTCAGAAAGGACCGGTGCAACAGATTAAAATCCCTGAAGGTAACACCGGCTACAAGGGAAGGGACCTACAGATATCGAGAAGTGTAAGCTGGAAAGAGGAGCTATCTGAAATTGAACTGAACCTACGCTGACCGCAACAACCTCAGAGAAATTGCTAGATATATATGTACATTTTTTTTTAATTTAAAAAAAAAAAAAAATTTTTTTTTCCTTTCCCTTTTTTTTTTTTTTTAATTTTTTATTTTTTCTCTTTCATTTTCTTTTATAATTCCCTATTACTCCCCCATTACCCCTCAACTTTCATTTTCATATATTTTTTTACGATTTTTTTATTTGGGAAAAAAAAAAAAAAAATTTTTTTTCTTTTCTTTTTTTTTTTTTTTTTTTTCTTTTTCTTGTTTTTCTCTCCTATTTCCTTTTAGAGTCCTCTAATACTCCTCTATTATTCCTTAACTTTCATTTTCATTTCACTATAGCCACACAAAAAAAAAAAAAGAGAGAGAGAGAAACCCTATTTTTAAACTGAACTTCATATACAGTTCTAAATTTTTTTGTGTTTTTGTTTTTAAATATTGTATTTCAAAGAGTCTAACCTCTACACTAGATTTTCAATCTTTGTTATTCTCCCTCAGAACACCTCTACTTCCTCCATTCCCCTTCTCTTCCCAATCCAACTCTGTGAATCTTTGTGGGTGTCTGGGCTACAGAGAACACTTTGGGAAGAGATAACTGCGTAGATCTGTCTCTCTCCTCTTGAGTCCCCTTTTTCTCCTCCTGCTCACCTCTATCTCCTTCCTCCCTCTCCTATTCTTCATGTAACTCTGTGAACCTCTCTGGTTGTCTCTCACGGTGGAGAATCTTTTCACCATTAACCTAGAAGTTTTATTATCAGTACTGTATAGTTGGAGAAGCCTTGAGACTATTAGAAGAATAAAACTGAAATCCAGAGGCAGGAGAATTGAGCCCAAATCCTGAGAAAACCAGAAAACTCCTGACCACACGGAACATTAAGGAATAAGAGACCATCCCAAAGCTTCCATACCTACACCAAAACCAACCACCACCCAAGAGCTAATAAGCTCCAGTACAAGACATACCACGCAAATTCTTTAGCAACGCAGGAACATAGTCCTGAGTGTCAACATACAGGCTCTCCAAAGTCACACCTAACACAGAGACCCATCGCAAAGCTCATTACTGGACACTCCATTGCACTCCAGAGAGAAGAAATCCAATTCCACGCACCAGAACGCTGACACAAGCTTCCCTAACCAGGAAACCTTGACAAACCAATCGTCCAACCCCACCCACTGGGCGAAACCTCCACAATAAAAAAGAACCTCAGACCACAAGAATACAGAAAGCCCACTCCAGACACAGCAATCTAAACATGATGAAAAGGCAGAGAAATACCCAACACCTAAAGGAACATGAAAAAAGCCCACCAAGTCAAACAAAAGAGGAGGAAATAGGGAATCTACCTGAAAAAGAATTTAGAATAATGATAATAAAAATGATCCAAAATCTTGAAAACAAAATGGAGTTACAAATAAATAGCCTGGAGACAAAGATTGAGAAGATGCAAGAAATGTTTAACAAGGACCTAGAAGAAATAAAAAAAAATCAATTAAAAATTAATAATGAAATAAATGAGATCAAAAACACTCTGGAGGGAACCATGAGTAGAATAACAGAGGCAGAAGATAGGATAAGTGACTTAGAAGATAAAATGGTGGAAATAAATGAAGCAGAGAGGAAAAAAGAAAAAAGAATCAAAAAAAATGAGGACAACCTCAGGGACCTCTGGGACTATGTGAAACGCCCCAACATTCGAATCATAGGAGTCCCAGAGGAAGAAGACAAAAAGAAAGGCCATGAGAAGATACTCGAGGAGATAATTGCTGAAAACTTCCCTAAAATGGGGAAGGAAATAGCCAACCAAGTTCAAGAAACCCAGAGAGTCCCAAACAGGATAAACCCAAGGCGAAACACCCCAAGACACATATTAATCAAATTAACAAAGATCAAACACAAAGAACAAATATTAAAAGCAGCAAGGGAGAAACAACAAATAACACACAAAGGGATTCCCATAAGGATAACAGCTGATCTATCAATAGAAACCCTTCAGGCCAGAAGGGAATGGCAGGACATACTTAAAGTAATGAAAGAGAATAACCTACAACCTAGATTACTCTACCCAGCAAGGATCTCATTCAGATATGAAGGAGAACTCAAAAGCTTTACAGACAAGCAAAAGCTGAGAGAATTCAGCACCACCAAACCAGCTCTTCAACAAATACTAAAGGATCTTCTCTAGACAGGAAACGCAGAAAGGTGGTATAAAAGTGAACCCCAAACAACAAAATAAATGGCAACGGGACCATACCTATCAATAATTACCTTAAATGTAAATGGGTTGAATGCCCCAACCAAAAGACAAAGGCTGGCTGAATGGATACAAAAGCAAGACCCCTATATATGCTGTCCACAAGAGACCCACCTCAAAGCAAGGGACACATACAGACTAAAAGTGAAGGGCTGGAAAAAAATATTCCACGCAAACGGAGACCAAAAGAAAGCAGGAGTCGCAATACTCATATCAGATAAAATAGACTTTCAAATTAAGTCTGTGAAAAGAGACAAAGATGGACACTACATAATGATCAAAGGATCAATCCAAGAAGAAGATATAACAATTATAAATATATATGCACCCAACATAGGAGCACCGCAATATGTAAGGCAAACGCTAACGAGTATGAAAGAGGAAATTAATAGTAACACAATAATAGTAGGAGACTTTAATACCCCACTCACAACTATGGATAGATCAACTAAACAGAAAATGAACAAGGAAACACAAACTTTAACGGACACAATGGACCAGCTAGACCTAATTGACATCTATAGGACGTTTCACCCCAAAACAATCAACTTCACCTTTTTCTCAAGTGCACACGGAACCTTCTCCAGAATAGATCACATCCTGGGCCATAAATCTAGTCTTGGTAAATTCAAAAAGACTGAAATCATTCCAGTCATCTTTTCTGACCACAGTGCAGTAAGATTAGATCTCAATTACAGGAAAAAAATTATTAAAAATTCAAACATATGGAGGCTAAACAACACGCTTCTGAATAACCAACAAATCATAGAAGAAATTAAAAAAGAAATCAAAATATGCATAGAAATGAATGAAAATGATAACACAACAACCCAAAACCTATGGGACACTGTAAAAGCAGTGCTAAGGGGAAGATTCATAGCATTACAGGCCTACCTCAAGAAACAAGAAAAAAGTCAAATAAATAACCTAACTCTACACCTAAAGCAACTAGAGGAAGAAGAAATGAAGAACCCCAGGGTTAGTAGAAGGAAAGAAATCTTAAAAATTAGGGCAGAAATAAATGCAAAAGAAACTAAAGAGACCATAGCAAAAATTAACAAAGCTAAAAGCTGGTTTTTTGAAAAAATTAACAAAATTGACAAACCATTAGCAAGACTCATTAAGAAACAAAGGGAGAAGAACCAAATTAACAAAATTAGAAATGAAAATGGAGAGATCACAACAGACAACACTGAAATACAAAGGATCATAAGAGACTACTACCAGCAGCTCTATGCCAATAAAATGGACAACTTGGAAGAAATGGACAAGTTCTTAGAGAAGTATAACTTTCCAAAACTGAACCAGGAAGAAATAGAAGATCTTAACAAAACCATCACAAGCAAGGAAATCGAAACTGTAATCAGAAATCTTCCAGCAAACAAAAGCCCAGGACCAGATGGCTTCACAGCTGAATTCTACCAAAAATTTAGAGAAGAGCTAACACCTATCTTACTCAAACTCTTCCAGAAAATTGCAGAAGAAGGTAGACTTCCAAACTCATTCTATGAGGCCACCATCACCCTAATTCCAAAACCAGACAAAGATGCCACAAAAAAAGAAAACTACAGGCCAATATCGCTGATGAACATAGATGAAAAAATCCTTAACAAAATTCTAGCAAACAGAATCCAACAACATATTAAAAAAATCATTCATCATGACCAAGTGGGCTTTATCCCAGGAATGCAAGGATTCTTTAATATCCGCAAATCAATCAATGTAATACACCACATTAACAAATTGAAAGATAAAAACCATATGATTATCTCAATAGATGCAGAAAAAGCCTTTGACAAAATTCAACATCCATTTATGATTAAAACTCTCCAGAAAGCAGGAATAGAAGGAACATACCTCAACATAATAAAAGCTATATATGACAAACCCACAGCAAGCATCACCCTCAATGGTGAAAAATTGAAAGCATTTCCCCTGAAATCAGGAACAAGACAAGGGTGCCCACTCTCACCACTACTATTCAACATAGTTTTGGAAGTTTTGGCCACAGCAATCAGGGCAGAAAAAGAAGTAAAAGGAATCCAGATAGGAAAAGAAGAAGTGAAACTCTCGCTGTTTGCAGATGACATGATCCTCTACATAGAAAACCCTAAAGACTCTACCAGAAAATTACTAGAGCTAATCAATGAATACAGTCAAGTTGCAGGATATAAAATTAACACACAGAAATCTCTTGCATTCCTATACACTAACAATGAGAAAACAGAAAGAGAAATTAAGGAAACAATACCATTCACCATTGCAACAAAAAGAATAAAATACTTAGGAGTATATCTACCTAAAGAAACAAAAGACCTATACATAGAAAACTATAAAACACTGATGAAAGAAATCAAAGAGGACACAAATAGATGGAGAAATATACCATGTTCATGGATTGGAAGAATCAATATTGTCAAAATGGCTATACTACCCAAAGTAATCTATAGATTCAATGCAATCCCTATCAAACTACCAACAGTATTTTTCACAGAACTAGAACAAATAATTTCACAATTTGTATGGAAATACAAAAAACCTCGAATAGCCAAAGTAATCCTGAGAAAGAAGAATGGAACTGGAGGAATCAATCTGCCTGACTTCAGACTCTACTACAAAGCCACAGTCATCAAGACAGTATGGTACTGGCACAAAGACAGAAATATAGATCAATGGAACAGAATAGAAAGCCCAGAGATAAGTCCACGAACCTATGGTCACCTTATCTTCGACAAAGGAGGCAAGGATATACAATGGAAAAAAGATAACCTCTTTAACAAGTGGTGCTGGAAAAACTGGTCAACCACCTGTAAAAGAATGAAACTAGAACACTTTCTAACACCATACACAAAAATAAACTCAAAATGGATTAAAGATCTAAATGTAAGACCAGAAACTATCAAACTCCTAGAGGAGAACATAGGGAAAACACTCTCCGACATAAATCACAGCAGGATCCTCTATGACCCACATCCCAGAATTTCAGAAATAAAAGCAAAAATAAACAAATGGGACCTAATGAAACTTAAAAGCTTTTGCACAACAAAGGAAACTATAAGCAAGGTGAAAAGACAGCCCTCAGATTGGGAGAAAATAATAGCAAATGAAGCAACAGACAAAGGATTAATCTCAAAAATATACAAGCAACTCCTCCAGCTCAACTCCAGAAAAATAAATGACCCAATCAAAAAATGGGCCAAAGAACTCAACAGACATTTCTCCAAGGAAGACATACAGATGGCTAACAAACACATGAAAAGATGCTCAACATCACTCATTATCAGAGAAATGCAAATCAAAACCACAATGAGGTACCATTATACGCCAGTCAGGATGGCTGCTATCCAAAAGTCTACAAGCAATAAATGCTGGAGAGGGTGTGGAGAAAAGGGAACCCTCTTACACTGTTGGTGGGAATGCAAATTAGTACAGCCACTATGGAAAACAGTGTGGAGATTTCTTAAAAAGCTGGAAATAGAACTTCCATATGACCCAGCAATCCCACTTCTGGGCATACACACCAAGGAAACCAGATCTGAAAGAGCCACATGCACCCCAATGTTCATCGCAGCACTGTTTATAATAGCCAGGACATGGAAGCAACCCAGATGCCCATCAGCAGACGAATGGATGAGGAAGCTGTGGTACATATACACCATGGAATATTACTCAGCCATTAAAAAGAATTCATTTGAATCACTTCTAATGAGATGGATGAAACTGGAGCCCATTATACAGAGCGAAGTAAGCCAGAAAGATAAAGACCATTACAGTATACTAACACATATATATGGACTTTAGAAAGATGGTAACGATAACCCTATATGCAAAACAGAAAAAGAGACTCAGATGTATGGAACAGACTTGTGGACTCTGGGAGAAGGCAAGGGTGGGATGTTTCAGGAGAACAGCATTGAAACATGTGTATTATCTAGGGTAAAACGGATAACCAGCTCAGGTTGGGTACATGAGACAAGTGCTCGGGCCTGGTGCACTGGGAAGACCCAGAGGGATCGGGTGGAGAGGGAGGTGGGAGGGGGGACTGGGAAGGGTAAATGTAAATCCATGTAAATCCATGGCTAATTCATATCAATGTATAACAAAAACTACTGTAATGATGTAAAGTAATTAGCCTCCAACTAATAAAAATTTAAAAAAAAAAAAAAAAAAAATAAAAATCTACCATCTGATGGATGGATAGTGGAATACGGATAATGTATGCTGCTGAAAACAATGATCCAAAATGCTGAAGAGCGGTGTTCAGATTCATTAACCCTCTCTAATGACATGGAGAGAATGAGTTCCTTGGTCATACTGCTGAACACAGTACAGACCATGCTTGCCAGACAGACAGTTCTGAACTGAGGTTTTGGTGACTCAAGAATTAATTTATCGTATTTTCATAATTATTGTCCTCCAATTATTCTTCGTGCTTCAAGATTTTATCTTTAATTGTGCTCCATAATGATCCTACCTGTTGTTATTGTTGTTTAGTAGCTAAGTTGCTTCCAACTCTTTTGAGACACCATGGACTGTAGCCTGCCAGGCTCCTCTGTTCATGGGATTTCCCAGCAAGAATACTGGAATGAGTTGCCATGTCCTTTTCCAGGGGATCTTCTTGACCCAGGGATCAAACCTGCATCTCTGCATTGCACAATTCTTTACCACTGAACCACCAGAGGAGCCCCTGGCCCTATATGTACATATAAAATTTTACTTATTATATTATATGTTCTTTGAGATCAGTAATTTTATATATTCCTTAGACTTTTAATGGAGTCATAATGAAACTAAAACCACATTAAAATCTTTCCTGGATTGTAGAATGTTTCTGAGGTTTTGAATGGCCTGAAATGTTTAACAGTGAGCCCAGTGCCTGGCAGTTCAGTGAATAAAAAATGTTGTTATTATTATTATTGCAATTATTAGTGTGCTAACTAGACATTGAAGGTTTGACCCCTTCACTAAGTCATCCTTCTTAAGGATCTTAATGGCAGAGCAGAAATTAGGCATAAAATGAGGGTAATCACTGAGCATTATCTACAGTAATGATGTGCTCAGATTTTCTCTACCCGCAAGTACTTTAAGCCCCGGTGCTGTCTCAGCTTTAAATAAATTTAGAAATTAACAGCCCTCTGTTTGCTTCCTCCCAAAGGAAGTTTTTCCTTTCTGATTTGAATTGCTGAAATATTTGGTCCTTCCTACATTATTTTTTGACAAGGTGGATGTTTTCTAGTGAATGAAGGGGAGAAGGTGAGGGTGGGATGTTTCAGGAGAACAGCATTGAAACATGTATATTATCTAGGGTGAAACGGATAACCAGCTCAGGTTGGGTACATGAGACAAGTGCTCGGGCCTGGTGCACTGGGAAGACCCAGAGGGATCGGGTGGAGAGGGAGGTGGGAGGGGGGACTGGGATGGGGAGTACATGTAAATCCATGGCTAATTCATATCAATGTATAACAAAAACTACTGTAATGATGTAAAGTAATTAGCCTCCAACTAATAAAAATTTAAAAAAAAAAAAAAAACAAAAAAAAAAACAGAAGGGTAATTGCCACTCCCTCATTGTACTCAAACCAAACATGCACACAAAATGAGACTGAAATGATTATATCTTCTGACCAGGAGATGGTCCCTGGAATCTAAGCTTACTGGATTGTCTTACCCTCATATATTTGAAATGTAAGTATGTACCCAAAGAACTTTGCCATGAAAAGCAACACATTTAGTATCAGCATTCTTGTAACTCACTTTAATTAAACTTTGTTGTTGTTGTTTAGTCTCTACATTGTGTCCAACTATTTTGGGACACCATGGACTATAGCCTGTGAGGCTCCTCTGTCCATGGGATTTCCCAGGCAAGAAGACTCGAGTGGGTTGCCATTTCCTGCTCCAAGGGATCTTCCCAACTCAGGGATGGAACATGCACCTCCTTCAATGGCAGATGGATTCTTTACCAGGAAGTCCTAATTAAAATTTATCTCAAATCTACTAGAGAATGTGGGAAGGAATTTTGTGACCTTGTTTTATTATAAAATCTACATATTCAAGCCCTTTGAAGGAACAATTTAAAGGAGATGAACCTCAGTAGGAGAGATATAAAAACAGACATGCAAACAGATCATTTTGTTGGTAAAATATACACAGAGAAATAAAAAAAATATGGAAAGTATAGAAAGAGAATGCTTTTTCTTCTATTACTTTTCCTCAGTTTATAATAACTTGGTGCTCAGGTTATACCAAGGATTTGGGGAAATTTACTTGCCATGTAGGTTCTATCCATCACAAAGTGTTTATTCCTTTCTTGCAGTAGTTTTTGATACCATGGCAACAGAGTGTCATTCTCTAGCCCAGACTCACAGGAGAATGCATCGCTCTTTTAATATAGTGAAATTCTGTTTAGGGACTGGCCCTGTCTCAGAAAAACCGATCCATGTTTCACCCAGACAGTCTCTGTTATAGCAGAACGCTCAACAGTCAAACACTCTCCCACCTCTTTCACTTATATGCCTGGAGAGTAAGGACATTTTCAACTATCTCTTCCCTGGAGTGAGTATCTGTAAATAGAAAGGAGAAAGAAGTAAAATACATATTAAACTCTGATGGAAAGGTGTCCCCTTGCAGAACTTAGAATAGGGACTGTGCTATATAGTTGATTCAGCCGAAGTTAATAACCTGAGGCTCTGATATCTTTCTGAACTGGAGTCCCTTTGGGATCAATCTATTCCCAACCTCCCATGGTGTCACCCTCAGAATGATTTCAGCTTGTTCTAGCACAGCCTCACATTTAATGTGCATCAAGTACAACTCCAATGAAAAGCAGAGTTTGGAGGTGTGTGGGCATTTAGGATGTTTGATGTTTCTGATTTACTGATGGAATAATATCCTCCATGCCCTGTTACTGAAAAAGAAATTATAGAATCTGGTATACATTTCTCAAATTACATTACGATGTACTAGAACATTGTTATGGACATTCATTCTCATCACATAGGACCACTGAAGGCAGTATTTGGAAGGTTGCTGCAACTCACAAATTACTTGTCTGGCTCTTTCCTGTCTGCTTCTAAAGTGAAGCCCCACTGTTTACATCTATATACTTAGCCTAGAGCAGATTCTGCTATCAACACTATTCTCTGTGATAGGTATTCTAGTTAGGGGTTGGGGGAGGGGAAAGGTTTTTCCAGTCAACTTACAGCCAAAATCTGTGTTAGTTTCACTGCAATTTTGTTTTCCCCATGTGCCACGTTCCATCTTGTAGCCTAGAGACGTAATTGAGTTTGCTTGGTTGGAAAGAACAATGATCTCACCCAAACACCCTAAATTGTAAAATATTAGTGTGAATTATGTAAAAATAAGAGTGAGTTATCCAAAAACAGCCCTCCTCAGAACCCATGGCAACTTCAGAGTCCTGATACCCTCCTCACCTCCTCACCACACAGCTTTCTCTTCCTAACAGCATCTCTGCTTCTCTTTTTGAATCTATTTAGTTCTCCTTACTGATTGGTGGCCTCCATTTACTCACATTTTTTGCTTTCTTATAACTGCTCCCTGAAAATGGCTTGCCTTTTTATTTCCTCTTGGCATTCTTTCTGCGTCTGATTTCACTACTAGTTACTCTTCAATAATTTCATTGTATACATTTCTGAGATGATCTCACTTACACTTTTTGCATCAGGGCCCAAATTTCTTAGTTGGTGAATTATCATTCTTGAGTTAGGTGCCTGTCCTATATCCAGTCAGTCATGGTTGGGTGGTAGAAAAAGGTCTACGGTGCTAGTTCTATCCATGGTGGTTCAGTTCCTCTCTCTCCATTGTCAGGGATGTGGGTGACCAGTTCTCATAGGAGGACCAATATGCTGTCAGCATCATGATGCACAGTGACCCATTTGAGGCAGGCTTGGCTTCTTTATTGTTGTGAATCTGGCCTCTTAAGTGTATCCTCATCTGTAAGTAGGGTAGTGATAATAGTTCATGGCTCCTTTAAGGATTACAGATTAAAGTGACTTGTTATTGTTCAGTCACTAAGTTGTGTCTGATTCTTTGCGACCCCATGGACTAGCCAGGCTCCCCTGTCCTTCATTATCTCCTGGAGTTTTTTCAGACCCATGTCTATTGAATTGGAGATGCCATCCAATTATCTCATCCTCTGTCACCACCTTCTCCTCTTGTCCTCAATCTTTCCCAGCATCAGGGTCTTTTCTAATGAATCAGCCCTTTGTATCAGGTGGCCAAAGTATTGGAGCTTCAGCTTCAGGATTAGTTCTTCCAATGAATATTCAGGGTTGATTTCCTTTAGGATTGACTGGTTTGATCTCCTTGCTGTCCAAGGGACTCTCAAGAGTCTTCTCCAGTATCACAATTCAAAAGCATTTGGCGCTCAACCCTTTTTTATGGTCCAATTCTCACATCTGTACATGACTACTAGATAAACCATGGCTTTGACTATGTGGACCTTTGTTGGAAAAGCAGGGTAGAACAATATTTTCCATTTTTAATCAAGGAGTAGTTATGGTAGTAGTATAATTAGTAACAACAGTTGTGTAACCTCAGTTGTAATGGCTGTAGGGATAACAGTAGTGCTTGGGCAGTAATAGTTATAGTATTAGAAATGAAAAATAATAGGAAGAGTAGGAATAGGTGAGAAGCATTTGTTTAGTTGTAGACTTTGGCCCAGGAAGAGAAGCTGTGTCTTCTTTGGTCTTTGTTGAGTCCCTGCCTCAAAGACCTAGCTAGAGTTTCGGTTCTTGAGATCAGGTGTGTAATAAAAATAAAACTGAGCAAAACTAAGAGGGGCAGAGAATTAATTTATCTGTTTGAATAATTAAAGCATCAGGGCATGGTCCTGGGTATAAACCTCATATCCTGTTAAGTAGTCAGTCCCCAGTCCTTTCTCCCCTCAGCTCCAAGAAACTATTGATCTGCCTTCTGTTTTTGTGGATTTCTTTATTCTGCATGTTTCATGTAAATGGAATCATACAATGTGTGACCTGTTGTGCCTGGCTTCTTTAACTTAGCGTGATGTTTTCAAATTTTGACCATGTTGTATCACGTGTCAGAGATTCATTCCTTTTTATGATTGAATTGTATGCATGTAATGTGTTCAATAGTGTCCGACTCTTTGCAACCCCATAGATTGTAGCCCACCAGGCTCTTCTGCTCATGGAATTTTCCGGACAAGAATACTGAACTGGGATGTCATTTCCTACTCCAGGGGATTTTCCCAATCCAGGGATCAAACTCACATCTCTTGAATCTCCTGCATTGGCAGGAAGATTCTTTACCACTAGTACCACCTGAGAAACCCATGTAATACATTTTGTTTATTCATTCATTTTTGTATTCTAATTTGAACTACAGCTAGAGTCTCCAGTCAAGTCTGCTGCATCGCTCAACCACTAGAAGCAATATTCACTTTGTATTCTGTGCAAATAGCAACCCACTCCTGCCCTCAGAGTTACAGAACACAAGGAATCTGCTTTTAAACAGAAGCTTTGTCATACCTTATCTTGAATGCATACTGATTGTGCTGGCCATGCTCATCTTTGATCATATCATCCCTTATCCAAAGTCCTTTGAGGAGCCCCTTTCACTTATATGCTAATTACATTGATAGTAGCAAAAATGTATTAAATTCTGGATATGTGCCAGGCATTTTTCCTATACTCTTTACAGGAATTATCTCAGAGTAGGAACAGGATGAAAGAACTGTATTAATTCCATACCATTCTCTATTTGATTTTTTTGTAATAAGCAGGTATTATTTTTGTAACAGCAACTTTAAAACTTTATTTTCCTTTAAGAGAAAATCTCTGCAATTTCCTCTGGCCTTTCTCTGCATCCTTAGACAATGTGTGGAAAGAAACTAGAGATCTCTTTAATACCCTGCCAAAGTGTTTACAGATTTTATTAGAAACAGAAGCAATATAAATATTTACAAATAAAACTCTCATAGCTGTACTATAGAGAAAAGACTATTTTTTGTATGACTCATATTGAATTATCTAAAGCATAAAATAAAAATGCAGGCTTTCTATACAACCCACAAAGTAATGAAAAAGCCATGGGACTGCATCTTTATTGTAGTTTTGGAAAAAAGTGGTATTACAGAGGAAAATGAGCATGGTCTACAGCAGCAGTTTAATTTAGTTTTCTGAAAGTAGTGATAAAGTTCTTTTAAAAAGTTGGTAGATGTTTTAAGTTTAAACCTCATATAGAATTTTACTGATATATTGATATAGACATAAGCTTCATTCAAAATGAGAACAAAGCTTTTCCTATGTTTTTATGGTAATTCATTCTGGTTACAATTACTGAAGCAGAGTTTGTGAATACCCGTTTTCTTCCATTAAAAAGAATTGTTTTAAATTTGAATCAGTCAATTAACTAAAACTTTGGATTCTGTTTTGAAGGAAAACTTGACTCAATGCCCTTGATGGTTTTTTTTGGCCATGACATGTGGCTTGTGGGTCTTCCCTCATAGCTCAGTTGGTAAAGAATCCACCTGCAATACAGGAGACTCAGTTCAATTCCTGGGTTGAGAAGATACTCTGGAGAAGGGAAAGGCTACCCACTCCAGTATCCTGGCCTGGAGAATTCCAAGGACTATACAGTTGATGGGATTGTAAAGAGACAGACACAACTGAGTGACTTTCACTTTCACTGCATGGCTTGTGGGATCTTAGTTCCCCGACCAAGGATGGAACCTTGGCAGTGAAAGTTCAGAGTCCTAACCACTGGACCACAAGGGACTCCCCAGTGTTCTCACTCTCTACATAGCGCCTTCCATGATCCTTGGTTTATCATATTGTTGAAGGGATTTCGTTTTCTGAGATTTCATTGACACATATGAGTCTTCCTTTTTTTTTTTTTCATTTATTTTTATTAGTTGGAGGCTAATTACTTTACAATATTGTAGTGGTTTTTGTCATACATTGACATGAATTAGCCATGGATTTACATGTATTCCCCATCCCGATCCTCCCTCCCACCTCCCTCTCTACCCGATCCCTCTGGGTCTTCCCAGTGCACCAGGTCTGAGCACTTGTCTCATGCATCCAACCTGGGCTGGTGATCTGTTTCACCCTAGATAATATACATGTTTCGATGCTGTTCTCTTGAAACATCCCACCCTCGCCTTCTCCCAGAGTCCAAAAGTCTGTTCTGTACATCTGTGTCTCTTTTTCTGTTTTGCATATAGGGTTATCGTTACCATCTTTCTAAATTCCATATATATGTGTTAGTATACTGTAGTGGTCTTTATCTTTCTGGCTTACTTCACTCTGTATAATGGGCTCCAGTTTCATCCATCTCATTAGAACTGATTCAAATGAATTCTTTTTAATGGCTGAGTAATATTCCATGGTGTATATGTACCACAGCTTCCTTATCCATTCGTCTGCTGATGGGCATCTAGGTTGCTTCCATGTCCTGGCTATTATAAACAGTGCTGTGATGAACATTGGGGTGCACGTGTCTCTTTCAGATCTGGTTCCCTCGGTGCGTATGCCCAGAAGTGGGATTGCTGGGTCATATGGCAGTTCTATTTCCAGGTTTTTAAGAAATATGAGTCTTCCTTTTAAGGATCAAAAAGTTCATAGTCAATGATGACTATAGAAAATTATGTTTGCTTCTTTGAATAATTCAACTTATTTTAATAGTATGAATAAATGGACCACATGGCTTATAGTCTGCAATTCTTTAGCTTCTTTCTTGAGGTTCATCTAGGTTTCAGATATAAAGAAAGTGCTCCCTCTAGGTAAACATTATCCCTGGGGTGCACAGCCTGGCAAGCAGAGCAGAGACTAGCTTTCTGCCTTCACTTTCTTTTTCACCTTAGCACACTAGTGCAGTGCACAGCCTGCACAATCGTACCCTAGGCCATGAGTCAAATGAAAAGTGAAGTCTTGGGAGTGAAAGGGATCGACTAAAAAGAGTAGTTAGAATGAGAAGGTGTCTGCTAAATAATGACTAAGGAAATCCAACATTTAAGTAGTTAGAAAAGGAAATGCAGAGAGACCAGTCAGGAAAGTTAGGGGAAAGAGTTGTGGAACTCAAGAATCAGCAACATTCAAGGAAGAGTTCCAGACAGTCTCAAAAGTTGCAGAGCAAACAAGTAAAATCAGATGAAAAGGTTCCCAGTGAATTTATCAACATTGCACTAATAAAATCTAATGGATTACATTAGCACTAAAGCCCTTTGGATCACCATTTATTATTTGTGGATTAAGAATCCTGTTAGGGTTTTAAAAAGCTAGTCTCTGAGTCATCAACATGGATACTACTGCTCTTCATAGACACTGGTTGTGTTGAAATATACACAATCTAATAAAGATATGTTAAATAGACCACACAAATTTTGGATTATAGAGTCTGAAAAATAACTGCCATTTATCTGGCTTCTTCTGTGTACTAGGTACTCTACATGCTACCTTATTTCTACCTCATGGCAACATTATGAGCTAGATATAATTATATCAATCTTACAGATGAGGAAATTGAGATTCAGAGTTGGGTTATTTGTTCAGGGATACATAGTGATAAGTGAGTGAATTAAAATTTTGTCCCAGGTCTGATGATTCCACAGCCCATGCCTTTTCCTTTGTCATTGTGCCTGCAGAATTCTAAGCTTCTAATTAAACACTCCTTGCCTTCTGGTATTCAATCCTGACTGTCAAATAGCTACCAGCTAAATGCATGGTTTTTTGAGAAATTACATGGTCTCTTGCTGAGGTAACCTGGAATGACCCTGGTAGAGGAACACCAAGTTGTCCATCAATCCAAACTCAATATAAACAAAATGGGGCTTGTTTTACAATATAGACCCTGCCAGGCAGTCTAAGTGGTGGTTTTTATTTTCACAACTGCAGTGATTATTGCCCTTAAATCAAGAATATGTTGTTGGTCTATAAATCAGAGATCAGACATTAAACTACTGATGTACCAAGTCAGAAGACAAGAAGAACAAACATCACTTTAAAAAAATGTAAACTTTCCACTACTACCCGATTCTCCATGAAGACTGAACTTAATCTTTCCTCTATATTCTAAAGGCAAGTCCTACATTGCCTATTATAAGTCCTATGTATGGGAAGAGTATTTAAGTCTCCAGATCTTGAAAAAAGCTTCTAGCGTTGAACTGATGCTTGACTACATGAACTAATAAATTTTGCATTGTTTAAGATAATTTAAAATGGACACTTGACTAAATAATAATAATATTTCATGATAAAAAGTCTTAACAAACTGTTCATAGAAGGAACAAATCTCAATTCAATAAAGGCCACGTATGATAAACCCACAGCTAACATCATACTAAATGGTGAAAGTTTGAAACTTTTTCAAGTATTAGGAATAAGGCAAAGATACCCAGTCTCACCATTCCTACTCAACATAGTACTGAAAGCCTGAGCCAGAGAAATCAAGCAAGAAAAATAAACAAAAGACATTCAAATCAGAAAAGAAGCAGTAAAACTGTCTATGTTTTCAGATGATACTTTCTTATTTGTAAGAAATCCTAAGGATCCACTCAAAAGCTTTTAGAACTAATCAGTGTATTCAGTAAGGTTGCAGAGCACAAAATCAAAATGCTGGAAAAGAGTTAGAGTGGATATTGAATTAGCCAATCTGTAGTATCTATTACATTATAAAGAAATATTTCATCACAGTTTTCATTTTCTTCCTGGCTGTATTTTTCTGATGAAAGTACAGAGCTTCCCTGGTGGCTCAGAAGTAAAGAATCCACCTTCAATGCTGGAAACATGTGTTTATCCATTGGGTCAGGAAGATTCCCTGGAGGAGGAAAATGCAACCCACATCAGTATTCTTGCCTGGAAAATTCCATGGACAGAGGAACCTGTGGGCTACAGTCCAAAGAGTCAGAGATGACTTAGCTCTGATACTGAACAACAACAACTTTCCATTTCTTTCATTCTTTTCTTGTTGTTTGTTTGATTCTTCTAGGGTCTATATAACGCTTATTCTGGTTCCTTTTTGATTATTTATCTTAATATTTATTTTGATTATTTATCTTATCTTTTCCCTGGACCAGCTGTTTGGAGGACCTGCTTGTGGTGAAGGAACAGAGAAGAACTAAAGGTTTGTAGGAATTTCCCTATCTCCTAGTGTTGTGTCTCTGAGTTCATTTAGCCTTGATTTCTTTCCACACACTAGAGACAGGCATCTATAGGCATCTGCAGGATTGTTCAGAATTGAAGTTCTCCTTCCCTATACTCCTTGTGGGATTTCCCATTCAGTGCCCCTGCCCCATGCTTCTTGAATGAACAGCCTCCAGAGAGGAGCGTGGCATTGGATGTACACCCAGGGACCTGATATGTACCTCAACATGCCCCCTCCCCGAGAAGGTCATTTCCATTGCTGTTTCGGAGACACCCAGCCATGGGTTCCACATCTCTGCATTCTCCCACAATTCAATTCAATACTATTGAATTCTATTCAATAGTATTCTATTCAATACTCCACTGCTTTGGACAACTCTGACCTGCTTTGTGGTTACAATTGTCCTCTGGCTCCCTTAAAGATGTGGTTTACAGCATTCATTCCATTCTCCCTGTTGGTTTTGCATGATTCATGAGAGGTGAAGGAAAGGCTATTCTCACACTAAGATGTTTTAAACCTTCTCCTTGGTCACCCTTGCTAGATTTTTTTTTCCAATCTATAACTGTTGGGATACTACAGGAGTCAATCCTCAGAACTTCTCCTGTGCTCACCTCCAGTCCTAAGACTGATATTTGCTGACGATTCCCAAATCTGCATTTGTCTCCCTTAACTTCTCCAACTGAGCCTCAAATTCATATGTCTATCTGCCTACTCATCACTGTCACTTAGGTACGTACCAGGCATCTCAAATTTATCATACCCCAAATTAAACTCCTTTTTAAGCTTCCCTCTCAGAACACCACCATTTTTACCCAGTTTTTTTCATCACACGAAAAAAATAAATAAATTTCAAGCTACTGATCAATAAGGTCCTTCATGATCTGGCTCCTATCTCATTGACATACCTCCTGGCACCCTCTACCCCACCTCTTCTGATCCAGCAATGCTAGTGTCCTTGCTGATCCTTAAAGGACCACATACACTCCTGCTTCAGGCCCTTTATACCTGCTGCTTCACCATCCTGGAGCACTCTTATCCCAACATTTGCCTGGCTATCTCATTTCAGTTAAGATTACATTTTTTTTTTCTTATAGTGGACTTCCCTCTCCATCCTATAAAAATCTGCCACTCTGATCAAATTCTATCCTCTTAACTTACTGTATCTTTTTATAACTTGTGCACTTGATACAATAATTTGCATTCATGTCTTCTTTATGTGCTACTTATGTGGACTACAAAAGCGTGAGAACTTGGTCTTTCTCTCTGACATGCCCATCCCACCCAGTCCTTGGGACACAGTAGGCTTTCAGTACAAGTGCTTTGAATTAATCAATAAAAAGATAAATATGTAGCCCTCATGTTCTTTATCTGTGGAATTTGATGGCCAACTATTGTGCATGTTTCTGATTCTTTGTTTTATTAAAGAGTTGATCACCTGGACAAAAATTCTACTATGTGTCAGGCATTTTCAAGTGTTAAATGTTTGACTGGGAATGTAGGGCATTGGCAGTCATGTTTTTTCTTGGCATCTGTGAAGGGCAGATCAGAATTAAGACCCAGTGACTGAGCAGAGCTCACATACTTAACTGCTGTACCATCTTGCTAACATCCTTGAAGTGTCAGCATCTCCTATTTGGACTGTTTCAATAGTATCACTTAACACCATGTACCCAGCTAGCCTTTTTCAAGTCATTCACATTCACAGAGAAATAGCTTCTCTGGTGGCTTGGTTGGTAAAAGAACCCGCCTGCAATGTAGGAGATCCAGGTTTGGCCCTTGGGTTGGGAAGATCCCCTGAGAAGGGAATGGCTACCCACTCCAGTGTTCTTGCCTGAGAAATCCCATGGACAGGGGAACCTGGCAGGCTACAGTCCATGGGGTCACAAAAGAGTTAAACATGACTGAGTGATTAAACCATCATCACTATGCGAATCTGATCATTTCAACTTTTTCCTTAAAACCTCGTCTCAGAACCCATCCCATGGAGATGTTATACAATCCAACCTCATATAGAGTGCCTGACTTGTCTTCTCCCCTGTCCACCTTATTTCACATTTGTGGGATCCCAAATCTGACCAAACTTCATGCCTTTTTCAGCACATACCATCTAGGTATATGCTTTTCTTCTTGTTCTTTCTCCTCAGAGACCATCCAATGTCCTTCTGACTGTTACTTTCTACTCCATCTCAATTCTCCCCACTCCACCATTGTTTATCTAAATTCCTGTCTGCTTTGAAGACGCAGCTTGGCCCCACCTCTAATAAGACTTCACCAAGTATTCCTCTAGTTCCTCATACAGCTTGTATCCAAAGAGAAAATGGGAGAAAGGGGAGGAAAAGGAGAGAACAAAACCCAAGAAATGGTAAAGAAGGGTAAGAGAAAAAAGGAGGGGAGATCAGAAAGTAAAATGATATGTTGAGGAATGAACTCGAACAGAGGAAAGAGAATAGAAACTATAGACACATCTGATGTGGTCTCAGAGGTTGACCCTGGATTTTACGCAGTTTGAGAAATGACTGATCTCTAAGTGAAAAGCCTCCTCTATGCTGCCACATTGCCTTATGATAGCACTTACAATGTCTTCCTAAACTGTGACCAACCTGGGGACAGTAACTTCTTCCCTGACAACTCTGTATTAGCAGTGACTGGTACACCTTCAGCTCTATAAATGTGTCTTGATTGAGTAGATTAAAAAGTGCTCACAAAGGGATCAGAGAAAGGATAGCATCAACTCTGTTTAGAAAGAGGCAGGAGATAGTTGTGAAAGGCTCTTAGAGGACAAAACTTTTCAGCTGAAGCTTGAAGATTAGTAAGAATTAGAATTAGCTAAGTGTGCATTAGATACTCTAGAATGGAAGTGGGTTTATAATGAGAGCAAATACTAACATTTTTGAGCACTACCACGATATAGGTACTCATTAAAGAAACTGTGGATAAATGTGCTTATTAAGTCCTTGCAATATACAAGGGAGTTATGTTTCATGATGGTAGTCCCTTTATAAATTAGGAAGCAGAAGCAAGAAAAGCATTCCCTCCTGTGTCCAAGATCACACAGCTAGAAAGTAGTGGAAGGAGGCTTCCAATTCTCACTGTGGATCCAGGACTCATACTTTATTTCATGTCTCTCTCCTGCTCTTTTAGGGAGAAAAGCTTCCATGCAGAGTGGTGACCCAAAGGGTATTTGTTGACGGATGGTGAGTTTATCATTGAAGAAATCAGATGAAAAACTCCAAACTTCTGTTTTGAGGCCAGTGTTATTTCTACTTCTCTTTGCTGCCTCCAGCATGGAAAACAATATTTAAAAATCCATCAAAGGAAAGGCCCAGGCGAGTAATGATTATGTGAGCAATGTGACTGATATTATTTACTCTAGGTAGATTAAAATAGTCCCTAAGACAAACAATCTATAAAGACAACAAAAGCCATTATATAAAGTTATGTGGAGATAAAATGGATGTCATAAATTATTCCTGCCTCCGTGAAGAGAGAAGTTCTTGTCAAAACAATGGAATCAAACAAATAGTGTATATTAACACACATAAGTATGGAATCTAGAAAAATGGTACTGATGAACCTATTTTAAGGGCAGGAAAAGAGAGACTCAGACATGGAAAACAGACGTATGGATACAGTGGGGGCAGGAAAGTGTGGAACAAATTGAGAGGGTAGCACTGAAATGTATAATTACCATATATAAACCAGAAGCTAATGGGAAGTTGCTGTATAACGCAGGAGGCTCAATCTTGTGCTCTGTGACAACCTAGAAGAGTGGGATGGGGTGGGAGGTGGAAGGGAGGTTCAAGGTGGAGGGAACATATGTACACCTGTAACTGATTCATGTTGATGCATGGTAGAAACCAACGCAACATTGTAAAACAATTGTCCTCCAATTAAAATAAAGACATTAAAAAAATGGAATCACATGTCATCGTATCAGATTAAATTTACCTTGTTCCAGCTTTTAATATCCTGCCCAACACCATTTCCAAGTGCTTTTCTTTCAGGGGCCACTAACCAAGCCTCAGTTGAAGGTCTTTAGAGAAGTATGGAAAATAGAAGCAAAACTACCTTTTCTAAAGCTTGCAAAAACCCTTACAGGAGGAACCATTATAGGAATTTGACGTTAATCACCAGGTTTCTCCCTAGGGTTACAGTTGTCAAATTCTTGCAACAACACTCCTTGTAACTCTTACCCTACTGGTCCATCCACTTCCTTTTCTTTTACTTACTGCCAACCCACCATGGCCAAAGTCGAGCCTTCTTTTCCATGAAGCATAATTTTTTGTTGTTGTTCAGTCGCTAAGTCATGTCCAACTCTTTGTGACACCATGAACTGCAGCACGCCAGTCTCCTGTGTCCACTGCTATCTCCTGAGTTTGCTGAAATTCATGTCCATTGAGTCATGATGCCGTCGGACCTTCTCATCCTCTGCCACCCCCTCTCCTTTTGCTTTCAATTTTTTCAGGGATTGGGGTCTTTTCCAATGAGTTGGCTCTTTGCATAATTGCAGTTGTATATTTCCGTAGACCTTAAGTAGTATCTTATTCCCCCCCACCACCCCCGCCCTCAAGTTAGATGTCACTGCTTTTGATGATACAGCACTGAGCTCTCCAATCATCCACTGAGGTCAGGATAAGGACACAGTCTGAGGTGACAGATAGACCTGGGTTCCAAGCTTGAATTTCTCCTGACCAACTATGTTCTCTTAGAAAACACTTCTCTGAGCCTTGATTTTCTCTCTGCAAGAAAAGAAGATTATAAGAAGGATTAAATAAGACTTTTCATTTATGGGCCAACACATAGTAGAAATGCAAGCAATATTAATTATATTCATTACTTTAAAATATGTGTGTGCAGCTTTCAGCTAACAAATCCTGTGTTTAATATTGTATTAGTGAGGAAAGCGATATGAAAGGAGATGGTAAATTTAGTGCAAACCTGAGTAACAACCACTATAAGTCTGGGTTTTATTTTTGAGTTTTATTCAAAGCATCCAAAAGGAAGAAAATTCTTCTGGAGGAACTTTATTACCCATCAATAAGGCCAAAGAGGGTTATCCTATTTGTCAATGACTATAACAATTACTCCCCAAATCGTCAACTAATATTGCTGAAAGTCACAATGAAATGATCCTTAACTCTGAAGCATAAGGCACTACAAAGTTCTCACAAAAATTAAAGGGACCTCTTCTCTTCTGAAAAGACATGTATGACAACAACACATGAATGTGATTTTCTGGAAGCTGTAGCTGTCCTTACAGTGGGAAGGAGCCATGTCTGAGTTGAAACCCTCAAGAGCAGTCCTAGGGGGTTGGGATGAGCTGTCTCTTTGGCCACCCAGACAAAACCCTAAAATGTGATGCTCCTGTTAGTGGTTTCACCAGCATACACAGAGAGGTTGTCAGCACCTCAAATTAACTAGTCCAGAGCTGACCTGGCTTGGGGAGGCTGATTACACTAATAAACCTTATAAGAGACTGACATATGTAACCAAAATGCCTATTTTGTATCCCCCTGAGAAATGTGGTTGTCAGTTGTGCAATAATTTTTTTTCAGTCCTCATCAGGTGAAAATTTTTCCAATAATCAAGTGAGGTAGGAAGTCAAATAAAAATCAGATGGTTGCTTAATATGTATGAGATTCATTCTCTTATTCAGCAAATGTTTATTGAATGACTCTTATATGAGATGCAGCTATGTTATATTCCATAGTTATAACAGGAAAGATGAATAATAATAATAATAGCTATAGTAATGATTGCAGTCACAATATATATTTAGTCATATAGGACTTACTCTGTATCAAAGTGTTGTTAAGTGCTTTGCGTGCTCACTCAGTTGTGTCTGACTCTTTGTGACCCCATGGACTGTAGCCTGCCAGGCTCCTCTGTTCATGGAATTTTCCAGGCAAGAATACTGAAGTGCATTGCCATTTCCTACTCCACGGGATCTTCCCAACTTAGAGATCCAAACTGCATCTCTTAAGTCTCCTGCATTGCAGTTTCTTTACCACTAGTTCCACCTGGGAAGCCAAGTGCTTTGTGTATATATATATAGACACTTCTGATCCTCTCAATAGCCTAATAGATCCCTGCTACAATCATTTCTAGTTTTCAGGCAAAGAACCTGGAACACAGGAGGTAAAGCTATATTTTCTGCTTGTAAAGATACTAACATATCTAGTTGACAATGGGAAAGCTAAAGTAATTCAATCTACTATAGTAACTCAGAGGTAAGGGTAGATGTTGGTGCTCTGAGAAGACAGGAAGGGGCATCCAGGCCAGGTCTGAGGGATCAGGGAAAGTGGTACCCACGTGGAGACTGAGGAACAGTGAGAGACTGCCAGGGAAGAGGGGGAGGAGGGAACACCACTGGGGAGACAGGCATCTGCGCATTGTGGCAGGAAATTGGGAAGGGACAGCCGATCTGAGACGACTCTGCAAGACTTGGCAGGAGCCAGCTTACAAGGCCTTTTGTGTCACGTCAAGGCGTTTGAATTTTATACTGAATATAATAGGAAATCATTGAAGGGTTGTAAGCAGGAACGTAACATACAATTTATGATTTAAAAAGATCTTTCTGGCCGTGGTATAGAGAACGATCTGAAGGCAGATGGAGGTTGAGTGGGGCTGGGCACAGGGAGATGTGAGGATGTTGCTGCCTGAGAAATACCTGGGCTTGTGCTGTGGCCCTAGTACTGGGGAGGGTGGACATGGTCTCATTCGAGGCATTCACATGGCAGAACTGACGGGAGATCAGGTCAGTGAACACAAAGTGTGGAAAGTGTTCGTGTCTGCTCTGAGGATATACCTGCTTGATAGAGACCCCCACAGCCCCATCAGCCACAGACTGACACCCCCATCAGACACCCGCCCACCCCTACCCAGAGGCAGATCCTCAGTGCTTTCTTGTGCTTTGGAGTCGACCGGACCTTTCTGATGAAGGTCAGAGATGATTGTTCTTGTCTGATTCCCACCTTTACCTGTGTTCAGCAAGGCATCTATTCCTTGGTTTGATTCCTGGGTTAGGAAGATCCCCTTGGAGAAGGGATAGGCTACCTAATCCAGTATTCTTGGGCTTCCCTTGTGGCTCAGCTGGTAAAGAATCCACCTGCAATGCTGGAGACCTGGGTTTGATCCCTGGTTTGGGAAGATCCCCTGGAGAAGGGAAAGGCTACCCACTCCAGTATTCTGCCCTGGAGAATTCCATGGACTGTATAGTCCATGGGATCTCAAAGAGTCGGACACAACTGAATGATTTTCACTTTACTCCTCTGTGCCTCCAATTCCCTTTGTAAAATGAGGGTGTTATTCTAGACGGCTAAGGCCCCATCTGGGCCTGACATCTTATTGTTTATTCCAAAGGACCTACAGGTATGATAAAAAGGAAAGCAGCCTTCCTCCCCACCACCCCCCTCCAAGTCCAGGGAGCATTAGATTCCAATTGTGGCGAAAGCAGGAGGCTGAGAAGACAGGGTTAGTCTGAGATCAGGAGTTTGATTTAGCTGCAAATTCTGAGAGTCCATCACATGGGGTGTTATGCCCTAGACTATCAGGATGGGAAACTGTTTGCCCAGGGCCCAAGTCCTGCAACAGAAAGATCACATTAAGCAGGTTCTTCACTTGGGAAGCATTCCACTTCCCCAAGGTGGCACAGCTTGACTCGGTCAAGGTCCATTTCGTGTTGGTTTCACAAATATTTCCCAGAAGTCAATCATATTCTTTCCAAGATACTGGGTGTGTCTGAGCAGGTGGCTCCTGCTCAACCTCTCTCGTTGCCTTGGTTGCATAGACACACAGAAGAGCCACAGAATCATCCCTGTCCCACGACTGATGCTTGAAATGTTCCTTGGCAAAGTAATATCCAGGTTTCCCAGGTGGCACGGTGATGAACAGCCCACCTTCCAATGCAAGAGATGCAAGATATTCAAGTTCCATCCCTTGGTTGGGAAGATCCTCTGGAGGAGGAAATGGCAACACTCTCCAGTATTCTTGCCTGGGAAGTCCCATGGAGCCTGGTGGGCTACAATCCAAGGGGTTGCAAGAGTCTGCCTCAGCCGAGCACAAGGTAATATCCAGTGCCTTCATAGCATGGTCCTTGCAACAAGATGGTGAGTGAGGAAGTTGGCTGGGACAGGGGAAATCTGAGAATTTAAATGATTTCACAAGTAATGTGAACAGTTAGTGGCAGGACCAGTGTCAAATTCCAAAGCCTTTGCTCATTTCACTCCTCTGCAGTGTTCACTTCTAAAGTGAAGTCTTTAGAATCATCTCCCAACAGGTCAGATGAATGAAAGCTATGCACTTGGTAAGCTCAAGTGCATATATATTTGTGTGCAAAGCCTGGATGTAAACACATGTGCACATACACACAAATACATCCTATGAAAGACGAAGGAAAACATGTCTGCATATTTGTCTCATTCAATTTTTTTTAAAATGCTCTCAGAACTTTATTAGATGGCTCATGTCTCTCTCTTTTTTTTTTTCAAGAAGGATAATCCTTATTATAAAAAGAGGCCACATGACAAGCACCAAGGCCAGGGTTTATACTGATGGTCTTGTCCCTTTGTTTGGATGGTGAACTCTTCAAGGAAAAGACGTATGCCTTCCCATCTTATTCTCTCCTGTGGTGATACTCAAATCAGTGCCCCCTTGAATCCCCCTGACTTGATTCATCTCCCTCGCCAAGTCCTGACCTCCCTGCTCTCAATCATAGACAATCTGATATGTTCCAGGCATATATTTTTGTCCTTTCTGCCTCCCTATTTGATAGGAAAATGTTACAGGTCCTCAGCTGTCATTCATCCCATGACAGCCCCTGGCAGTCTCCCACTTGCCAGTCACTCCCACAGCCAGTAACATCAGATTGGATTCCTAAAAGGTTATAGAGACAAGTAATAGGAAATGTCTGTTTGCTTCAGCCATAATGAGAACTGTATCTGGTGCAGTTAAAATTTGGGGACATGCGAACCCTCCCCCGCCCCCCACCCACTAAGATTCTGAGTAATCTCAAAAAACACTTTCAGCTAAAAGTAGATGAAAGGAAATCATCTAGATAAAGGTCAGAGTCCCTAGTTTTTGTGGTCTTTTAAAGGTCAGGGAGGGTAGACTTAGCATCTACCCAGGAGTCCAAGATGATCGATTCTCATCTGGTTCTCACTTTTACAAGCGTGTTCAGCAAGGCCCTTACTTCTCTGTGCCTCTAGCTCCGTTTATAAAATGGAGGTGTTATTCTAGAGCTCTAAGGTCCCGTGTCGGTCTGACATCTTAGTTTTGATTCCAAAGGACCTACTGATGTGATCAAAAGGAAAGCAGCAACCCTTCCCATGGAGCATTAGACTCCAATTGTAGTGAATATGGAGACTGAGAAGATAGGTTTTGGCTGAGATCAGGGGCTTGATTTAGCTACCAGTTCTGAGCGTCTATCCCACAGAGAGTTATGCACTAGAATTTCGGGATGGGAGATCATTTGCCCAGGGCCCAAGTCCTGCAGCAAAAACATCACATGAAAGCCACATGTGACATCCATCTCCCAAGGTTGGGGGGGGGGGTGGGGCACAGCCACCGTGTTTGGAGCAAGCTGCCGGCACAGACTGATCGATTGCTGCTCTTCTGTCCACAGTTCTGAGGAGAGTCAATAACTCCTGTTCCTCGAGTAAAGGCCAAAGAAGGAGAAGGACGTGTAAAGCATTCATGAGCAGATCCTTGGGACACGGAAATCCAACCATGCTGTGAGATCTGGGATTCCAGTGCATGTTGGGAGGGCGGGTATCAGGCCTTAACCAATCAGCTCCAATAGCATCCTGCTGGTGGTCTTAGCCCCTCTGCTCCAACCATTGTCAGTTCAGTTCAGGTCAGTCGCTCAGTCGTGTCCGACTCTTTGCGACCCCATAGACTGCAGCACGCCAGGCCTCCCTGTTCATCACCAACTCATATCCATTGAGTCAGTGATGCCATCCAACCATCTCATCCTCTGTTGTCCCCTTCTCCTCCTGCCTTCAATCTTCCCCAGCACCAGGGTCTTTTCAAATGAGTCACCCCTTCGCATCAGGTGGCCAAAGTATTGTGGCCCTTTTCAAAACCTCATGGACTCACAGTTGGAGAATTTTTTCCTGGAGCTTCATAAAAAAAATTATCAAATTTCTTTCTTCCTTCCTTTCTTTTTCTTAGGGATATGATGAACTTCATAGTCCCAGAACATAGGTCTAATCCTGTATCCCAGCTAGGATATAGTAGGAAGTCTCCTAATCTCTGCCAACTCCACACCTAGATCACATTTTGGCCCAAGGGCCCCAGAAGTAGGGCTGATATTTTCTTACAACCTTATTACTACTTCCAAGCTTTATTCCTCCACTTTGGCTAAACCCCTTGTTTTTAGAGGCTGTTACCCACCAGCTACCTCACCCTACTTATAAACATCTACCTCTCAGTCATTTTCATCCTTACTTGAGATTGGTGTCATTGGGATTTATTTTCTGTTTGTCCCATCTGTTCTTTATTCCATTGTCCCTCTTTTTCTGCCTTTTTTCAGATTGAATATATTTTATGGCTTTATTTTTGTTGTTAAGTATTAGCTATAACTCTTTGTTGTGTTATTTTAATGACTGTTTTAGAGTATAGAGATGTCCCTGGTGGCTCAGAAGGTAAAGCGTCTGCCTACAATGAGGGAGACCTGGGTTCAGTCCCTGGGTTGGGAAGATCTCCTGGAGAAGGAAATGGCAACCCACTCCAATATTCTTGCCTGGAAGATCCCATGGACGGAGGAGCCTGGTAGCTACAGTCCTTGGGATCACAAAGAGACAGACACAACTGAATGACATCACATTTTAGAGTATAGAACATGCATCTTTAATGTATAATATCTCATTCAAGTGATAGTGTATCACTTATAGTATAAGAGGCCTTCCCAGGTGGTAAAGAATCTGCCTGCAATGCAGGAGATGCAGGAGATGTGGGTTCAATCCTTGGGTCAGGAAGACCCCCTGGAGGAGGAAATCACAACTCACTCCAGTATTCTTGCCTGGAAAATCCCATGGACAGAGGAGCCTGGCGGGCTACAGTCTACGGGGTTGCAAACTTTACAATACTGTACTTTCTGTCTCCCATCCTGGTCTGAAGAGAAGGACCCTGAAGCAAAAGAGTTGAAAGGCTCCAGAGTAGTTGATCAATGACACCAGACACGTCTGTCTTTGTTCAATGTCTGCTTAACTTTGAACTAAGGTAAAGCACATCTTTTTCTCAAATGTCTTTTTTTAAAGAGTAGATTTTGGGGGAGATGGTGAGGGACAGGGAGGCTTGGTGTGCTGCAGTCCATGGGGTCACAAAGAGTCAGACACGACCGGGCAACTGAAAAACAACAATAAGGAGCAGATTCAAATCACTGATGGAAGAACTCACAGCATGTTCTGGATGTTAGGTGTTAATCCTTAGGGCCTGTCTAATTACAAGTAGAAAATTAATATTTAACTATTCATGCTGTCTTGGCTTCCCTGGTGGCTCAGATGGTAAAGAATCTGCCTGCAATGTGGGAGCCCTGGGTTTGATCTCTGAGTTGGGACATTCCCCTGGAGAAGGGAATGGCAATCTACTCCAGTATTCTTGCCTGGAGGATTCCATGGACATTGGAGCCTAGCAGGCCACAGTCCATGGGATTGCAAACAGCTGGCTAAGCGGCTATGACTTCTAAGTGGCTAACACTTTCATGCCGTCTAATAGGAGGGGAATGAATTTTCAGATCACTTGGAGAAATTTATCACTGTTTCAATTTCCCATAATGGATCAATTGTAAGACTGTGTTTGTAATTGACCGCACTAGACCTGGTTGCTCTGATTTCATTTTATCCTCCCTACATAATAAGGAATATTTTCTATCCTGGTGAAAATCACATTTCTCTGGAATGTGCTCTTAATTGCACTGATCTGTGGGCCCTGTTTAATATTGCATGAGATGGTGTGCTCTCTTACAATGAATATCACAAACATTTGCATCTTAATGTGCACAATGAATCTCAATTAAATGTCTCCAGTCTGTTTAAAGACATTTCCCCCCCACATTACAGTCTTTTTGGCAATACCAGTGTTACAACAATCATAACCTTGAAAGGACTGCTGGTGAATTAATCATGTGGACTTAATTATAGAAAAAGACAATGGACCCAGAACCAAAAACTTGGGAGGGAAAAGAAACATCCTAAATCCCACCTTGCTGTAGTGATGGAAGAGGAAATAAATGAATCCGTTCCTTTTTTTTAGAATTTGGAAGGCTTTGCTTTTTGTCCAGCAAATGTGGTAAAGTATCTGCAGATTTTTACCTGGGTTTCCTGGGTAGCTCAGCTGGTAAAGAATCCTCCTGCACTGTAGGAGACCCTGGTTTGATTCCTGGGTCCAGAAGTTCCCCCAGAGAAGGGATAGGCTGCCCACTTCAATATTCTTGGACTTTCCTATAGTTCAGATGGTAATGAATCAGCCTGCAATGCAGGAGACCTGAGTTCAATCCCTGGGTTGGGACGATTTCCTGGAGGAGGGCATGGCAACCCACTCCCGTATTCTTGCCTGGAGAATCCCCATGGACAGAGGCGCCTGGCAGACTAGAGTCCATGGGGTCGCAAAGAATTGGACATGACAGAGTGACTAAGTACAACACATCTTTTCGTAGATTTACCAAAAGCTCTGCCATCCATCACATTGAAATGATATAGAAAATCTCAGCTCTGCCACATCTAAGAAATATCCCTAACCTCTTACTACAATCTCCGAAATGTATCTGTCTGATGCAAATTTATTTTTATCAAATTTAGATGGATTGGAAGTTGACAATGAATAACACTTCTTAGGTCAACACTGAAATTAGTGTGGAAAAAAGGGTAAGAATTTCTCAAGGCCCCTACTGGTATCTCTGTGCTTGGAGGTAATAAGACTTGAGCAAAAATAGGCCACATGAAAAGAAAAAATGTTAGTTGGTTCCAGTTTTATCGATTAACAGAGGTAATAAGGCAAGGAGAGAAGCTTCATGGCCATGCTTTACCATTGTGTGCTTTGGTCCAGACTCCAAATGGGAGAGATGCCTTGGATATGAGCCAGCTTTTCAGACACAGTCCTATTTCAGGAGAAATTATACATCTACCCACCAAACAGTAGCAGGGGATGGTTCACCGCTACACAGCCTCTCACCAAAGTGGGTAACTGACTCATGGCTATGTGACGGAACCCAAGGACTGGGTGCTCACCATCCCCAAAAGATTAAAGCAGAAACTAAAATCAGTAAAGATATTTCTTCATTTACCCTCATAAACAGACTTCCAGGTTCGGCTGCTCCCCAAGCACCGATAATCTCCTCTCAGATACACTTTTCACCTAACATCAACGTTTCACTCAGTACCGAGAGGAAGAGTTTCTAGCTACTTTTTGAGTGAATAATGAAGAGAGTCAAGAATATTCATTCTGTACTATTTAGGGGAAATAGCAGGCTGAGATGAAATTGCCTCATCAGAGATAATTAAGCCTGTGCTCTATGCATAGTTCTGAAACAAATATATGTATTGGTATATATGTATAGGAAGAGATCACAAGACCCTGCTATAATACCACCAGATTTACCTTCTTGCCATAAACAACAAGATATTTGGGGGAAAAAAATTAGAAATATGGGGAAAGGACATTAGGTGTTCACAGAGAAAGAAATACCTTTACTACATAAACTGTATGCTCAATCTCTTTAATAATCAGGGAAATCCAATTAAAACCAATATGAAACACCAACCAGACTGACAAAATTATGCAGTTACACAATTCCAAAGGTGGTGCTAGTAGTAAAGAATCTGCCTGCCGATGAAGGAGACAAGAGATTTGAGTTCAATCTCTGGGTCGGGACCAGCCCCTGGAGGAGGGAATGGCAGCTCACGCCAGTCTTCTTGCTGGGAACCCCATGGACAGATGAGCCTGGCAAGCTACAGTCCATGGGGCTGAACTGAGCAACCAAGCATACAATTCCAAAAATTAGAAAATTCGTAGGGATGTGGAACAACGGGAGTATTAACCCACCGCTTGTTGGAATGTGAATTGTGTCCACCACTTTGGAAAAGTAGTATGGCATTATCTAGAAAACTTGCAAATCTGTGTACTCCACAGTTATCCTCTTGTAGATAATCACCCTAGAGAAACTTTACCATGTGAGGGGCAGAAAATATGCATAAGGACACACATAACACACTGCTTACGACAGTAAAACACTGAAAACAAACCCAGTATGTTAATAAATTATAAACTATACGAACAAGGGAATATACTATATACTATAGAAATGCAAATAAATTCACTAATGTTACATGCATCAGAATAAATCTTGCAACTGCTAGTTCCTTGTTCTCTTTGTCAGTGATTCACCCTTTGATTCTCTGAGTCTTTGCTTCCTCATTTGCAAAATTAGAGCATTTGGATGAGATGATATTAAGGAGCCTTCTAACTTTAACATTCATGATTCTCTTTATTTGCTTTTTTTCCTTAGAACACTAGAGTTTCATGTGCTATTTCTCTTAGATTGTGCCCACTCTTCTTGCTCATATTCTGAGAACATACTTTTGTTTTATGTGATCAATCTGCTAGGCTCCTTGCAAAATGGATGTAGACTTACTTGATCGCCAGTGAGCAATAAGGCAAGATATATGCTTCTAATTTCCCTTCTAAGATTATTACACATTCAGTGATACCTAAGTTAGTGAACTTTAGACTGTGGACACCAACTACTGATGGAGGGAGAAACCTATCATCCTTTCCTTTCCAGAGGCCATCTGGAGTCACGACTGTAATTGATCCTATCTGCTTCCTAGCGACCAATAAATGGAAGAGGACCAAAGCTGAACTGAAAGGGATGGTGACTGGAGGAGTTCAAGGAGGCTTCAGCTTCGCACCAAGAATAAGCATTTAGCTCATTGACTCAGAGATTTCAGAAAATGAGGCCCTGAGATGAGATAGCTAAAATGCATCTTGGGTTCAATCCCCACCTCTTTCTTGTGCTTTGGGTTTATTCCAGAAGTCAGTTTTCTCAATACCTGTGAATATTGCTTTTGCTAGTATTTTATAACCTTCACTCCTGACTGATTGTTTAATTGATTTTAGTCTTCAGCAACAAAGTTCTCTGAAATTAAGTGCCCCGAGACTGATTATCCCTCAGAAGTATCTCTGGGATCAGAATATGGGCTTTGCTGCCCTCTGCTGTTTACTAAGGGCAGTGCTTCACCTGATACCATGGCAAAGAGCGGTCAGGCCCACTTAGGGCCAGGATGGGAGAGGCTGGAGGAGGAGAATGGCTTTTGTTCTGGACACTGGGGTAAGTGATAGAACCTTGCGTATTCCCATTATGGCATGAGAAATAATTTTGTAAAACTTCCAGGGACATCACGGATGTTAGATAAGGCGTTTTACTAAATGTAAAGGTATATCCCCTGTTAGAAAATATCACATGATTTTTAAAACATTATAGCAATATGCTCCACAATAGTTTTTTTTTTTTCTTTCTAATAACAAAAACTATCAATGCCCCACCCATCTCTCTTCGGACTATTTCTTAGATTCACTTCTGACACCTGCTGTTTTGATTGATTACCCAGAAACCACCCTGAGACAAAAGATTGCAGGCAGTTTTATTCAAGGTTACCTTCAGAAGACAAACCTATTAAGAAGTGAAGTAGGCGAAACAGGCAGAAAAAAAAGGTGAGCAATAGGCAGATTATTACTGTCAAGGCTTCAGCTAATCCTATGGGGAGCTCTGGAGCTGAGATAGCCTTTTCAGTTCAGTTCAGTTCAGTCGCTCAGTTGTGTCTGACTCTTTGCGGCTCCATGGACTGCAGCGCACTAGGCTTCCCTGTCCATCACCAACTCCCTGAGCTTACTCAAATTCATGTACATCGAGTTAGTGATGCTATACAGCCATCTCATCCTCTGTTGTCCCCTTCTCCTCTTGCCCTCAATCTTTCCCAGCATCAGGGTCTTTTCAAATGAGTCAGTTCTTTGCATCAGGTGGCCAAAGTATTGGAGTTTCAGCTTCAGCATCAGTCCTTCCAATGAATATTCAGGACTGATTTCCTTTAGGATGGACTGGTTGGATCTCCTTGCAGTCCAAGGGACTCTCAAGAGTCTTCTCCAACACCACATTTCAAAAGCATCAGTTCTTCGGTGCTCAGCTTTCTTTATAGTCCAACTCTCACACACATCCATGACTACTGGAAAAACCAAAGCTTTGACTAGACGGACCTTTGTTGACAAAGTAATGTCTCTGCTTTTTAATATGCTATCTAGGTTGGTCATAACTTTTCTTCCAAGGAGCAAGCGTCTTTTAATTTCATGGCTGCAATCACCATCTGCAGTGATTTTGGAGCCCCAAAATATAAAGTCTGTCACTGTTTCCATTGTTTCCCCATCTATTTGCCATGAAGTGATGGGACCAGATGCCATGATCTTAGTTTTCTGATTGTTGAGTTTTAAGCCAACTTTTTCATTCTCCTCTTTCACTTTCATCAAGAGGCTCCTTAGTTCTTCTTCACTTTCTGCCATAAGTGTGGTTATTTTTTTTATTGCTCATCTCTAACACTGAGTTTATCACCTTTTGGGATTCCAGCTTTCTGTGGGTCTCTGATTGAATATTCATTGAAACCATATGAGGAAAACAATAGTAGTTTGGCCAAAAAGTTTATTCGTGATTTTCCTAAGAGCTTATAGTAAAACCAGAACTACTCATTATTATTACTATTATTCCCCATTTGAATAGGTAAGTAAAATGAACTTCTCAGAAATTAAGTAACCCACCAAAAGCCACAGAGCTACTCAACCATAGAACCAAGACATGAACAGTCTCCAAGACTAGTTTTATGTTTATTTGATCTGGCTAACTCCTAACTCCCTTAGAGCTTATTGTCCCCTCAGTAAGTGTCTGCAAGTCCAGAATCACCTCTGGCAGGGACTGTTCTTCACATTCCACCTCTGCCCCTCATGTCATGACCCCTTCTGCTTGTTTCTTTGCCTCACCAGAATCCCCTTCTGCAAAGCCATCCATTTCTCCAGGCTCAGACAACGCCAAGCCTAAGCAGAAGTTATTCAAACCTCACCTTGGAAGGTAAGGAGGATTCCTGCTAGATGTTACATAATTTTAAGATTCTGAAAGGCCTGCATCAGGCCATCTTCAGCAAGCAGATGATGTGTGGTGCTACTCAGGTCCCCTCCTAAGAGCCCAAGTACCTTGGTCTCGGTATTTTGAATTATCAGCTGCTGAGAATTTGTAATTATGACTCTCACAGGGATTGGCCCTTGACTTTGGGAACCGCCTTTTCCAAAGTCAGACTCCTAACAAAGTATGGCCTGTGGTCAATGATTGGCTGATCTAAAGACATAAGATCTAGTCCTGTTGTTTACATTTGGAACTTTCTAAAAGGCTGTCTCAGCTCCAGAGCTCCCCATAGGATTAGCTGAGAGTGGCATCCCCAATTCAATAGACATGAACTTGGGCAAACTCCGGGAGATAGCGAAGGACAGGGAAACTTGGCATGCTGCAGTCCATGCAGTGACAAAGGCTTGGACATGACCTGGTGACTGAAGTCAACAAGTCTCATAATCTGCATTATTTCCTGCCTTTTTTTTCTGTCTAATTCTGCTTACTTCACTTCTTTATAGATGTCTCTCCTGAAAGTAACTAAAAGAGCACAGAACAAACTGGTAGACAAATCTCTTTATAATATTAATTACCACGAATATACATGGACCTTACTCCCTTAAGTTAAAAGAAAATGACTTTCAGCATATGTTTTTAGAATTCTAACTATGTATTGTTTAAAAAAAAAAGAAAGAAAGACTGAAGTGTAAGGACAGAGTAAAATTTAAATGAAAAAATCAGGAAAGATATTCCATATACCTAACAACCTAAGTAAAGCCAGTATGGTGGTATTAATATCAGGCAACTGGGGACTTCATTTCTGAACTTTGATGATGTGATGGATTCCAGACTTGGGATCAGACAACTGAACCAAACTATGAAACAATTTTCACACATTAGACAATGGGCAGAACAGGCCCAGGATCACTGAAAGAAGGGGAATGAGTAAAGTAAGGCTGCTGGAGGCTGTCTTTCTGGGTGCAGACACCTTCTGGCAACCACATAAGGTGGAGCAGCCCAAGAAAGGTGCAGAGTGTCGCTGAGTTGAAGAGACAGATCTCTGAGGTTCAGGAGGCTGAGCTGGTGGGAGTGTGCAAGGCAGACGGGAAGTAAAGAAGCAGATAAAGAAATCCAGAAATCTGCATATGGTTTTCCTTAACTTTTTTGCTAAATACCAAGCTGTGAACACACAGGGTCATATTCCATGAAGCTGGGCAAAGAAGGGACACCACGTTGCTATAAGCTGAACAAACGACCTAACATGGCTGGGAGATGTTTGAGGTTCCACCTCTTGGTGGAACAAGCAGACAGAATATCAAAATATCTATCTTCTAGAGGACCTGAAAAACTATCAAACATCTTGTTTTTATTGATATTTATAGGATAATACATTCACAATAGTGAAATATGCATTCTTTTTAAGCACATATGAAACATTAACCAAGAGAAATCATAGTCAAGAGTTAGTACATTTTAAAAAGTTAAAATCATAAGAAGTATTTCTCCACCTTCAACGGCTGGGTGGGCATTTACCGGGGGTGGTCCCAAACTGTAGCCTCTCAGTTTTCCAGTGGTTAGTCCTGAGAGGTATACATGCAGTGACTCACAAGTGCCACCAGAGGGAAGTGTTTGCTTATGAAACCAATGAACCAAACCGTCCTAAGAGAAGCGGAATCCCAGATATTCTGGATTATCTAAAGAAAGGGGAATAGAAATATTCCAATGATGTATAAAGGGAAAGACGCTGTTGCTGGATCTTTACATGCCACTGCTCCAGCTCACCCATAACAAGACCACAACCCCCCACCCTCCCCTGTGGTTTAGCCCAGAGCTGTGACATTTCCTGGAGGTTTATTCTGGGATTTCTAGCATGAGCTCAAAGTCATCTCCCTCATTAACATCCTGAACCTCCTTCCATCCCATTGTGGGCAACACCATCCAGCTGGTGTTCCAGAAATCTCACAGGAGACAGACATAGGGCCCGGCGACTTCCTTTTGGACGGTTTTAAAAGGAATCTCCATGACAAACTACAGACACTGGATTTAGCTCTATCTCAGCACTTAGGACTGCAGTTCAAGTTTCAACTCTTCTGTTTACTTGCTGCATGAACTTGGATAAATGTCTTAACTCTCAAATGTCCGGTTTACTCGTTTAAAACATGGAGCTGTAGATTGGATCAAATGTATGTACAAACCACCCAGGCACATAGTAGGGGTCCCAGAAGTGAGTTCCCTTCATCCTTTTAGCTATTTTCTTAACCAACCAGCCGTCTTTTATTATGCCAGCCTAGCGCTGAGCCTTCTGCTGATAGAAAGGATAACAAGCTGTTCATTCCACAAGCCACCCACCTGGTGAAGGACCCTGTAATTTGCATTGTCAATTGCATTCTCAAATTTGTGTCTCAAACTGCTGACATTCTGATACCAGTTCATAATTTCTGCCATGTTTGCTATCTATCTGCACCATTAGTTGTTTAATATAAATCAGCTTATTAAAAAAGCCCACAAATTTATTTTAAAGGAAAATTTGTATCTCTTCTGAAAATGAGAAGCTAATATTTACTATCACTTGCAATAAATATAAGGTCAATGTGGAAATAAGCATTAAAAGAAATTGAGTCCTTAAAAGTGCAGTAATATAAATAATGTATAGCCATTACTAGATCAAAGTATTCCTTGAAGGTCTGCACTAAGCCTTAGTAGTCCTAAGTAACTTTGGTAAGTCATTTTAATACATATATAAAAGGAGATTGGTGGTGATGGTGGTTTAGTCGCTAAGTCATGTCTGACTCTTACGACCCCGTGGACTGTAGCCCACCAGGCTCTTCTGTCCATGGGATTTTCCAGGCAAGGATACTGGAGTGGATTGCCATTTCCTTCTCCAGGGGATCTTCCCAACCCAGGAATCGAACCCAGGTCTCTTGCATTGCAGGCAGATTCTTCACCGACTGAGCTACGAGGAGGAGATTAGTGACTTCAATAATCGTAACAAGTACAATATACTTATGTTGTAATTGAATATGCAAAGAAAGTGTATCCTTATTATTTCATTATTCCTCGATAACTAGCTTGACTTCTTTTACCTTCTCCTGTCTGGCTATTCAGTCCATGTCCATAATTTAAACTCTCTTTGGATTGCTGTGTTTCTTCTACTAAATGAAAGAGATAAATTTTCTGCTCTCAGAAGTCCCCTCTCTTCCTCTGTTTCTTTCCAAGCTGGCAGCTGGACTGTGGTAGAGGGCTGTTTTTGTGATCTTGTGTGAATGTATGTGGGCTTCGCAGGTACTGCTAGTGATAAAGAACTCACCCGCCAATTCTGGAGACCTAAGAGACACGAGTTCAATCCATGGGTGGGAAGGATCCCTAGGAGGAGGGCATGGCAACCCACTCCAGTATTCTTGCCTGGAGAGTCCCATGAACAGAGGAGCCTGGTGGGCTACAGTCCATGGGGCTTCGGACATGAATGAAGTGACTTAGCACGCACGTGACTGTATATAGGGCATGACGTCCATGAGGTGCTGGAGTCAGGGGTCCAGACTGTTCATCTCAAGTCTTACTGGTCTGATCCTATGGCCTAAGCTCTGACTCCTGGCCCTTGAAGTGCCCTGGCCTTCTCCAAATATCTGCATTCCAACTCCAGGACAGCCAACACTTAACCACATTGCTTCTCTTCTCTCTCTCTTTTTTGCCCATTAACCGTAGGCTACAGAGGGCATGTTCTCACTTCTCCTTCGAGGCTAGCCCCAGGCTTTCTTATCTTCCTTACCTCCATATTCACATCTTCCAGCCTTAGATCTTGATAAGTTAAAGTTAATCTGATACCCATGGCAGAGTAAGTCAAGAAAATACAAAAAAGAAAATCATACTAAGCATACCAAAATACTTAAATAAAAACACTTACTACCCAATTTTTGTCTTTTAGTAACTTAACTGGATCACGTATGTATGATGTCTAATGTTTATTTTAAGAACAACTGAGATAGTTGTTTTTTTAAAGAAAAGTTAAAAATGAGGATAACCATGATAATAATATTAATGAACATATATAATACACAAATTATGCTTATTGCATGTAGCCAGTGAGAAATATGTTTCTCCAAAAAACATTTAGGTGTAGCAAAGATGATATTTCAAGACTAGATGCTTTTGAGAATATAATATTCCACTGTATTTTAAGAGGATGTATGTATCAAGGGATCCAGGCAGCAGGAGTCTCCATGTTAATGAATGATTTGACATCCTTGCTCTCTGGCACCTCTTTACTGAGCCAGTCCCCCTCAACCTACATCAATCTCTCAGTTTTGCCAGAAGGAAAGTCTCCCTCCTGCTCAGCAATGCTCTTAAGAACTGTGCCAGGACTCACGATTCCAGGGAGCCAGCACTGCATGAAACACTTGGGTCTGCAGTGTTTCTTCAACCATAGCAGTTCTCAACCAGGGTTCCTTTGCCTCTCCCAAAAGACGTTGAAAATGCCTAGAGACATATCAACTGTCATGACTGGAAAGTTGTTATTCATCTAAGGGGTAGAGACACAGGGATGCTGATAAACATCCTATAGCACCCAGATGCCCAAAATAAAGATAATGTGCTGGTATTGCCAAGCTTGGGAAACTCAAGTCTGTTCCAGCAGAATACAGAAGGAATTGTAATGAGGAAACTTTCAAGCCATTAAAATACGACAGCACTCATCACGTTCAATGTTTGATTTCAAGTCATCCACAGTGGCTTTGGGGCTTCCTAAGGGAAGACTTTGTCTGAAATCTGTGGAGAGAGAGAGTGCCGGTGAGTGAGTAGTGCTGTCCTCAGTCACTCAGTCATGCCCAGCTCTTCTGCGGCCCCATGGACTGTAGCCCGCCAGACTCCTCTGTCCGTGGGATTCTCCAGGCAAGGATAACAGAGTGGGTTGCCATTTCCTACTCCAGGGGATCTTCCCGGCTCAGGGACTGAACCCGAATCTCTTGTGCCTCCTGCATTGCAGGCAGATTCTTTCCCACTAGTGCCACGTGGGAAGCCCATGTTCATCCTAATAAATAAATATTCCTTTCTAGGGAAGGAAGTTCTTTCCTGAGAACTGGAGCCAAGGGGAATCTGGAGAGGACCAGGCAAGGTCAAGGGTGAGAATGGTAGTGAGAAGCGAGGAGACAAGGAAACTTGGTTAGAAATAGCACTCCCTTTAATTTCTTTATTTGTTTAACATAGTTCCTAAGAGATTGGAACACTGGATGAGTCTTGGCAAAGCTTTTTTTGTTAAATCCATCTTTCTCCCCTCAACCTCCAATCTTCCCAACTGTCATCTTCCTCAGGTCCTCGGGTACCATCACTGGAAATCCACACCCTGCCCATCCTTTACCCTGCTCCCCAATGAATGGGTGGGTGTATGCCCCGAGCAAATCTTAAGGCCACTGTTAATTCATTAAGATCTTTACTGCCTCATAAGTTTTATGCAGATGAGACAGGATTTGTAAAATGCTTTCCATGTCTTTCCAAACCTCATACGTCTACAAATTTTCTAATCAACCTGTGGGATATTCAAAGTGGGTAATGTCATTCTGATGTTTGATTATTGCATTTTTTAAAGGTGACGGGATGAAGGTCCATTACAGTCTGATTTATCTCCAAACTGAAAATTAGTAAGCCACATTCCATCAGGACATTAGTTTGGCTTTATGCCCACTTTTGCTCAATGGAGAGTTGAGTTGAAAGAAGTACTTTTTTTTTTTTTCTTTTGGTTGCACTGTGCCATATGTGGGATCTTAGTTCCCTGACTAAGGATCAAACCAGCGCCCCCTTACGGGGAGCATAGAGTCTTAACAACTGGATCATCAGGGAAGTCCCAAGAAGTGCATTTTTTCAATTTAAATTTTTATTTGAAATAATTGTCGGTTCACATGCAGTTCTAAGACGGTAGTACAGAGTGGTCCCCTGTGCCTTTCACCCATCTGGTGTGTTTGTTTCACATTTTGAAAGCCATTGTCTGTTACACCAGTACAATCAAAGAACAGATTGATCACTTTCATTAATTGGATATTGAGAGCTGTCCAGCTTTTAGAAAGCAGATTCCAAAGACCCAAATAAAAGAATACACTAAATTATATATACATTGACACTAACTTGTGATAGCTTTTTAAAAAAAGGTGTCGTGAATGATTTGAAACATTGGGTGTTCATCAAGGCGTTGAAAAGAATAGAACTTTAGGGTAAGAGTATGCTTATCTTGTGATGTGACACATTGTAAAACATCTTTAGAAATATCTTTAAAAATGAATGAATGAGAAAACAAATCTATGATCATGAGGGGAGGACCAGAGGACTCCAATACCCAACTGTTAATAACCTGAACTGGGGAGCAGCCTGGGTGCTCCTCTTTAGAGAATCCAGCTCATGTCAGTCAGACTTGTAGAAAGGAAACTATTTCATGTAGTAGGTGGGAAATATTTGGTTTTCAATCCATCTTAATTTCATGCAGAATGGCCTTCTAGGAAAAGTCCATAATTCAGTTGTGCTAAAACCAACTAATAGTTGACTCTGAATGGGAAATATAAGCCATATAGAATGTGTTACTCTAAATCAAAATTCATTCTTCGTCTGAAGCCTACAGATTATAAATCAAGAATTAAGCTCAGGTCAGTAAATCCAAGCAAATGCACACAAACCTGAGAGTTAGCACCACTGGAACAGAAGCTTGCAAGGTAAACCTGCATAAATCAAATCTCGAAATCAAAGGGGGAAACAATGATTTTTCTTGTCCTACAGAGCAAGAGAAATGAACTCTCTAAACCCCTCTATGCAGATAAAAGTTCTGGTTTTTATGTAACTTGATGTATTTATGTATGGAGGAAGCACTGCCTGAAATTAAGCAGGAAGAATGAAATATTGTAATGGCCATGCCAGAGAAGCAGCTCAGCCAGCACTTTCACAGTTGGGCCATTAGCAAGAATGTTTGAGAAAAGACCCCTTTAGCATTCAGCTGTGCTTTGCCAAGGGATGGCAGAGGGTGAAATGCTTTCAGAATCTGTCAAACCGGTTAGTCAAAGCAGCTGCCCAGTGGTCAATAAAAGTCTCCTGCAGCTTTGAGATGAAGCCACTATTCCTGACAGATTTTACCTTCCACATCCCAAGAGTGATCGGAGGATTTGCCGTGCTTCGCCTAGATCCATCCCCAAGTGACTCAGGGACTCTAGAGTCCCTAAGTGTTTATCCTTTGGAACATTAATGTCACCTTTATAGCACATTTTCCCCTCATTTAAGAAAATGTCTTTAATTCACTGCCCTGTGTTTACACGATCACCTTATTAAGACAGCCAGACCCTCAAATCATTCTGGTTTATTGATTAAATGTTAAAAACCACGTGCACAGAGAACTCTATCTTGTTTTGGCCAAAGGGCACTGGCGTAGCCAACAATATAGCTTAGCTTATTTCCTTTAATTGGAATGGCATTCAAGAAAAGGCTTTGGCATTTTCATGTAATGCACAGTAGGAAGCTGGGTCCCTCCCAATGCTTTCCAGGTTGCATTTACTTTCTGATTCTAAACTGATCTGTGCAAAGAAAGGTTTCTAATTTAAAATAGAAAGCCTTGTGTAACAGTATTTGGCAGGACCTGTTCCACACGGAACATACCAGTGGATGCAGGGTTCATTGCACAACTACCCAAAGGAGAAAACTCAGTGTGTGTGCATAGACTTTTGTGTACATAGATCCTTGCACATAACATGTAGGAATCCTTTGCAGTGCCTGAAAACCAACTGCAACTTGTTAATGATTCTTCTTGTTTTGAGGCAAAATATTCAAGTACTGTGGGAACTTTCTCCAAATGCCTGTGTTTAGACCCATTCCAGAGACTACCCAGAGTACATTAAGGAAATGTTTATTTGTTAAATTCATTCATTCATTCCACAAGTATTTAGTGGATGCTTTCTAGTGTGTACCAAGAGCTGGAGATACAGAAATGAATAACAGACAAAAAGTTGAACTCTAGGTTAACTTAATCTCCTCATTGAACTACTTTGGACTGAATATCTCATTAATAACCCTCTGTTCTTCTACAAGTGTTAAATAATTCTTATCATGGTTCTTAGGGTAACTTTTCAACCCTAAATCCAAAGTTATTTTGATTTAGTGAAGTTTTGTCTTGGAGTTATACTAACCTGTAACTTCATATCATGGGTTTGGGATAGACACTCTATAATTTAGAAAAAAAAAAAGAATTTAAATGGACAAATTTCATATACACTGTGATAATAGCTATATAAAAAGATAGTGTTAGTTAGACCAGGGAGTCCCAGGTGGCCTAGTGATAAAGAATCCATCTGCCAATGCAGGAGATGGGGGTTTGACCCTTGGGTTGGGAAGATCCCCTGGAGGAGGAAATGGCCACCCACTCCAGTATTCTTGCCTGGAGAATCCCATGGACAAGGAAGCCTTGTGGGCTATAGTCCATGGAGCCTCAAAAATTTGGATATGACTGAGCTGCTGAGCATGCATGAATTAAGTAGACAAAGTCTTGGGAAGAAAAAGCAGAAAGAGAAAAGTCTTGTAGAGCAGGCAGCATCTGCATCACCTGGAGGCTCATTAAAAATACAGATTCTCAGGGCCCACCTCAGAACTATTGAGTTAGAAACTCTGGGGGCGAAGCCCAACCTCTGGGCTTAAACAAGCCTGCCAGGTAATTGGGATTCACCCTAGAGGCTGAACACTGCTGGTGTAGAGGGACGTTCAAGGTTCTTTTACTTGCAAACCTTTCATAGTATAGCTCTAGTGCAATGATTTTATAAAGCCTGCAGGGTTCCAGGGATGCGAGGGACCCATCTGTTATTGAGGGCAGATCCACACAGGAAACACTGACTTGGTGACTAAGCTGGCCATTTGAATACATTTTTGGTTCTGAAATTTTTTTTTTCTCTGACTCAGAAATGCTTGATTCATGGAGTCACTGGTTAACCTTGGCCCAGGAGTCCAGACAAAAATGTCCTTGTGTCTGTTTTGGGGCCAGTGAAGCTGACTGGGGTGCAAGCAATGAAACGCCTGCTCTCCTGCCCTCTTGCTGATGGAATCAGAGTGCATCAGAGAGGACCACTGAAAGAGTCAGTCAGCTAACTAGATTTTGTTCAGCAGGTTCCACATCCTGGGCACCCGGCCTGGCGTGAGAGGAGGTGGGGAGGACAACCTGCTTCTGACCCAGAAGTCAGAGGGAATTTCAGGCTTCCGTTGGTGAACAAAAGCACCCATGATCACAGGCTTTGTGCAGCTGGTGCTGAACCCATTCAAAGGACAGGAGATTGCAGTGGTCTGGAGCCATCAGGAACAGATTTGCAGAACCTACATGGCTGGGGCAATGGATGGGTAGGAACAGACTGTATGAATACTTTGTTGATATAGGAGAATCTGTGGCATGTTTGAGTGAACATTCTGCCTCTATCGTTTAGTAGTGGAAAAGAAGGTTGGGATTGTTGGAGCCAGATGGAAGTAGACCTTGGATGATATCCCATGGATCAGACAGAACCATTTTTCAGCAGGGGCGTGCTCAGAGGCAGATGGAAGTTTAAGATGTCGAGTTAAGAAGAATGGTCTTTATTTTTCTCCTTTACTACATTGAGCTAATCTGGGCTTCCTAAAGCGGTCATGAGTCACTCAGGCTGTGAAATGGGTTCATTTGTCAGGAAAGGGGAAAAGGTGACAACAGCTAAGCAAATAGAGAACAGCAGGCACCCCAGTCAGGACCTGGCCTCAGAGCGAGAATGCACACGTGTACTGCTTGGAGATGAAAAATTGTCTCCGTGGGCCGTCCGTCAGCATGGCTATCCGCAGCGACGGCTCCCCATCTAGGACACGTTTCGACTCAAGGGAGAGGCTAGGCCCGGGGGATGTGGTGGTGCCCAGGCTCCTTTGAACAGCCTCTAGTGACTGATGGCCCCTGGCTGTGTGCCTCTCCAGGATGACTGTGCAGTGTGGCTGGGAAACATGGAGGGCAGGAACCCTAGGGTCTCAGCCAGGAGCAAAGTGCATGTGAAGACTCCAGGTCACAGTGGAAACGCTTGCTGGCCTCCCTCATTTCACGGTGAGCTCCTTGAAGGTAGAATCAGCTTCCTCATTCTGTTTTCTTTAGGGTCAACCCCGAGCCCATCGTATGTTGGGCTCTCAGTTAATGTTCGTTGAACAAATGTGTAAGTCTGTGAGTTGGCACTGGCAACCCGCTCTAGTATTCTTGCTTGGAGAATCCCATGGGCAGAGGATGCTGGCAGGCTATACCCCATGGGCTTGCAAAGGGTCGGACATGACTGACTAACTAACACTTTTGGAACTTATCGCAAGTGCTGGCACAGAGAATTTTTTCCCCCATCTCTGTGTTTAAATCAGGAACTTTAGAAACCAAAAGTGTACTCAGACACCATCCAGTTTAAACACTTGATGTGAATATGGGGAACTGAGGCCCAGAGAGGCATTGTGGCTTGCATAAATTCTTAAAAAATTAGTAGAGATTATAAACTAGTATTACACGGCTTTTATCTTGTCTCCTATAACATATGGACTTCTGGAGAAATTTTTCAAATGGAAGATCCAATAAGAATTGACTCTTTCAAGCTACAGGTAAGTAGATCTTCTAAGATCATTCTATTTAAAATAATACACACCTCCCTCCACTCCCTCTCAGTCCCCAAATCCCACCTCACAGTTCAGCATTCCTTACCTCCCTGTCTTTACCTTTTTACTCCATTTTTTTCTCCATAGCACTAGTTACAATCTGTTAGTACAGATATTGTATGTGTTTATATGTTTTTTGTCTCCCCTAGTCACCAAGAACGGGATCTCCATGAGGGTAGAAGCTTTGGACATTTTAATCAATTTTGTTTCTATGACACATAACATGCCTGGTATAGAGTAGATATTCAATACACATTTGCTGAATGAACAAAGAAATTTAATTAATTTTCTAGAATGCAAACCACACCCTGAGAATCTTGCTCAATTCATGTAAAGATTCAAATCCTGTAAACACTTGTATCTTTACATGATGTAGTGATTATACCATGACACAGAGTCCTAAAGAGACAGGAGGTTCTGACCAAGAGTCCTCCGACTGCTGGTACCCAGGTGGTACCGGGACTTGTGTCCAACCAGGCTGTATGCGATGGAGCAGAACAAGGATGACACCGCACACTAATTCTGTTTGTATGTCTGTCTTTCCTAGCTGAGAGACTCATGTGGACTGTGTTGTTTTCGTTGCTAAATCCCTAGCACGCAATACATGTCCTGGCAAACTCCACATCCAGCCAAGCCAATAGAATTTCTACAGTGATAGAAATGCTAATATAAGTGCTGACTGAAATGGTAGCCACTGGCCACTTGTGATTAATAAGCTCTTGAAGTGTGACCAGTGCAACTTGTGAGCTGAATTTTCTATTTTATTTAATTTTCAGTAGTTTTAAGTGTGAACAGCCAGAGGTGACTAAAGGCTACTGTTGAACAGAGGCTCTGGATTTTCAATGCACTTACTGAAAGAATAACTGCAACTGATTCAGGTGAAAAAGCTTCTTATATATAAGGGAAAAATCTCAGTAATTTGCAGTATATTAGTGAAAGACTTAAAATTAGTCAAATGTGGAAATTGTTGATTATTTAAAATAATTGCTTTTGCCAATTCTAAGAATATATATACTTGATGCCTTTCCTTCTGCCATAGTCAATGCATAGGGATCAAAAGGATTTTTATATTGTTCAGTGTTATACTGTGAGGTGTTTCCCATGGCCTTATATATTTTTCTGGATGATGATTATGAATATTGCATTTTAGAATGTACCATCACTTATTTTGTCACTCGGTTGTATTCTGTTAGATGTATATGTTGCTTTCAGTGCTTTTGCTAATACAAATAAGAGTGTACTATGTACTCATTTATATAGATCTTGGTGAACAACTTATTTATTTCAGCTAAAATAATACAAGTGGAGCAAAGTCTTCAAAAATTTAGAAACATAGTTGTGATACTATCCTCTATAACCTCCTTTGATTGAATTATCAAATGGGCTTATCATGGAGAATCCTTAACTGATGCCTTCTGTGGGCGTTGGCCCTTGGAAGCTATTGCAGGAAACTGTCTTACTACTATCCCTTCCAGATAAACATAACTCTTAAGGTTGCCCTAATCATGGGTAGCTATCAGCATCAGAGATAGCAGAAAGGGAGAGAAAACCCAAGGTAAAGATTCCTAGGAGATGACCTGAAAGTTGTTCCTATCACTTCTGCTTTCTTTTTGCTAACCTGATATCAGTCTGTGACCACAACTGACAATAGTGAAAATATTGATAGTTATCAAGTCTTGTGGATCATATGAGCTTAATATAATCATACCTGTTGGTTGGACCTCAGATCTGTCCACTTACTGTATCTTTACTGCCATTGACTTCTTTCCAGCTCCCATCATTTCTTTGCATTAGTGTAGAACCCTCTAATTGGTCTTTATTCTCAATCTTTTCCTCTTCTGATCCATCCTCTGCTTATGTAGCCAGAATGATTCTTTAGAAATACAGATCTAATCACATCAGTTTCTGCTTAACATTTTAAATGGTGAAACACTGACTTCAGAGAAAAGAAATTTCAAAACATGAACACCTTCTAATGACATCTAAGGCCTTTCTTTTTGGCCCTACCCAATTCTCCAGCCTCGTAATGCTCAAATGTCTGGGGTGCAGCCATATTGGCACATATTTGGTCTTTTAAGCATGGAAGAAATGGAGCTAAACACCAAGCCTTTGACAGCTAACGTCTCTGGGATATGAAGTGAGAAAACACATGTGTTTTCTATCACTCTAACAAAGTTCAGCATTTGTCCTCTCTTCAAACAAATGTGGAAACTACCTGTTTGAGGTCTATGGTTTCCCCAGGCTTCCAGAAACCCAGTTCTTTACTCTGCAGGACTTCTTGGGATTTTAGAGATTATCTGTTGGGGGATATGTCCCATCAGAATTCTCTCCTGAAACCAGGCTGCTGAGCTGACCTGTCCTGTGATGTGTTCTCATAGAAAGTAGAGTTTCATGTATATTGAATTTTTTACTTGTAGGTATCTGTTATTACTTCAAACAAAAAAAGTTTCTATAGAGCCAATGCTAAAGATATTTTTACTGCTAGCTTAAATGATTCTAGGCAAATAACAATTCCTCTCTGGGCCTCAGATTTCTCATCTGTAAAAAGAGGATGTTTAACTAGAATAATCTCAAAGGCCCATTTTTGCGATTGGGTGAGATTAATTCACTTGTTCACTACTTATTTGTGAGCCCCCACTCTGTTTTCTGAAAAATTCTACATGATGAGGATATTGTATCAAAAAAAGATAGAGTAAAAATCTTCTCTAATCAAGATTACATCCTAGTTTAGAGTCTAGTGGTCAGACAGACATACATAAAGACAAATGATATAGAATAAATTAGACAGTGATAGCTGCCATGTGGAGGAGTGATTAGAGGATGGTGTGATAAATATGAAAGTCTGTCTCTGAGATCAGGCAGAAAATGTTCCATGCAGAAAAACCGTCAAGACTGCTGAGATTGATGTATTTAATGAAATTAAAGAGATCTAGGAGGAGATGTAATATTTAAAGTGGTCCTAGAGGAGATAAAGAAGTTGGTCTGGGTCTAGCTTATGTAGCATATTTACACCAGTTCAGTTCAGTTCAGTTGCTCAGTCGTGTCCGACTCTTTGTGACCCTATAGACTGCATATTTACATGAGGGTAAGAGATTTATCCTAAGTGCTATTGAGAAGTCCCTGAAGAACTTTAAGCTTGGGATAGAAAGATCTTTGTTTAAGTATTGAAATATCACTTCTGAAACTATATGGAGGGATTGGGAGTCGAAGATAAGGCTACATAGGAGGTTATAACTGTGTTCCAGGAGATAAATGATAGGGGTGTGGATTGGAATGGTAGTAGTGGATGGAGACATGTGAACAAATATGAAACACACTCATGGAGTGTTTGCAAAGAATGAGTATAAGGTCAAGGATATCAGTTGGTATGGTGGGATCATTTTCTGAAAGAGTAGAGACTGGGTTTAAGAGAATGAAATAGTTTTTGGAACATGTAAACTTTGAGATAACCATTATACCTGTAAGTATAGATGTCCTGTAGGCAACTGAGAAAGGTCATTGTTGGAGATGTAACTTGGAAGCCATTAGCAAATGGGTAGTTTTGTGATAAACTGGATAAGATCATCTAGGGAGAGAGTTTAGACAGAGAAGAAAATAGGTCCCTTAGCATCAGGGAACTCCTTGATTTAAAGATCTGGTGAAGAAGACTAATCTGATTAAAGACACTGATAAATAGCAAAGATGAGGTAGGAGAAAAATTCAGAAAGTGGTTTCACCAAGTAAGAGAGAAGAGAGTTTCAAAACTGAGTTCACTTTTTTCTGAATGCTTGTGAGACGTTAACTAAGACAAACACTGGGAAGGAACTATTGGATTTGACAACATGGAGGTCATTGGAAACTTTGTTAAAAGCAGCCTCAGTGATATGATGAGGCAGGATCCCAATCAGAGGAGATTAAGAATAGAAAAGGAGGTGAAGGAGAAAGTGGAGGAAGCAGTTTAGCAAAACTATTGTGAGTTGGAGCAGAGACATAATGACTATAGAGGGATGAAAGACAGCTTGGATTTTTTGAAGATGGGAGAAATTGCAGCATGATTATAACATGATGGAAATCATGCTGTAGAGAAAGAGAAATGGATGGTGCAGGAGAAAGAGAATGATTACAGAAGAGGAATCTCAATTAGCCAAGTGGAGATGAGATCCAGTCCACAAGTCAGGGTGTTGCCCTTGGACAAGATCAGGCACATTTCTTCCAAGGTGAGAGGAGGGAGACAGAGTATGGGCGCTGATACAGGAGGATGGAAAGTTGTGGGTAGATGGATGAGTTCATCTCTGATAACTTTCATTTTTAAGTGAATCACAGGGCAGATCATCAACCCCATGGTGTGATTCAATGAATCAAGGAGGAAAAGGAGGAGGGGAAACAGAGATATGAGAGATAGAGCTGAGGAGAGTCCATCTGAAAGACACAGAAAAAGGAATTATCACCTCCTCTCATAATTTATTTATAAATTAGGATCTAAAAACCTGGCTCTACAAACCTGCCAGGTCATTTTCAAATATTATATGTAGCTATCCCAACCATGATCCAAAAAGGCAGATGTTGCTTCTACTTTGCAGGCTCAGCCTGATTAAATAGCAAAATCTTTGAAGAGAAAATTTCTTCAAAGTCCTTGCTTTTTTGAAGCCTCAGTACCAAATGGGGAAACTGGCAAGGTAAGGGCTTTCAATTCATGTATCAATTCACTTCAGCAGACATTTCTGACCACCTATTATGTGTTAGATTTCTGACTTCCACAGTGTAATGTACGTCCATACCGACCCTCCAGCTGTTTTAAATCACTCTCCTTGAAGAATCAAGACTCTGGAAACATAGCAGTGACTGAGGTGCAGTGCCTCTTTCCAGAGAGGGCAACTAAAGTGGATGGAAACATGTGCTTCTATTGCAGTGAGCCCAGGGATCGGTGAATGACGACTTGTGGGAATCAGAGAGGGCTCCCAGAGGAGAGACATCTAAGCTTTCAGTTCTGTCAATGCTTTTGCCTCACTAACATCCCCCTTTTCTCTGCAGCCCATATAGAGAGATTAAACATCAACCTTCATTGGTCTTCCCCATCAGCATCCCTCCCTACCCTCCAGAGACTAACCTCCCTGAAAAGTTAACCTTGTCAGCCTCCTCCAGTGGAACTCTGAACCCAAACCTCTTTAACTTAGTGTGACATTCAAGGTCCTCCATGCTTTTACTGCTTCTCACCTCTCTTTTCAATTTCCTTCATCTCCATGCCTCCTTTACTGCCAACTGCTACCCTCTACCCCCTTCTACACAATCTTAACCCCAGTCAGAACTTCTTGTAATTTTTGCATCCCACCAAATGTTCTCTAGCTTTCAGCCATTTCCTCATATTGCTCTTCAACCTGGAAGGCCCTTTTTTCACAAGAAGATATTGCTGTCTTCTTTTGGTTCTTCAGGATTCCATTCAGATGTTACACTTTCCTTGGAAATTTTTGATATGATCCTCCCACCCCCACAACACACACCATCTCTTCTCCTCTGGACTGTTGAGCTTCTACAGAACTCATTGCTACTTCTGTCTAAACCTTAATACACTGTAGGGCAATCATTTATGTGCCCATCTCCCTATCTGTAATGCCAATTGTTTGATACCAGAGATGTATCTTATTATTAACTACCCATAATGGTACCCAGCCTAAAGTAGGAACTCCATGTATACTTACAAAGAAATGAATAAATGATAAAATTAATAAATGAATTAATGCTTACAGCTCTTCCAACTAGCTTTGTGTTCTTAGGTTCCATATCTTTGAATATGCTCTTCCACCTATTGCTCTTTTCCCTTCTCTATCTTTTGCCAAGTCCACTTAGCAATCTCCTCTTCTTCCTGAGACCTGGAGAATTTGTGATGCACCAATACAAAGACTTCTTAGCAAAACAGATTTCTTAAAGCAAGCATCACTTTATTATAAACTAATTATGCCTGGATCTTTTGGTTTGGGATCCCTGGAGAAAGTAGACTTTATTAAAGTGGTTTTGAAAACTGAGTTTCAGTCCTTTTGAGCTACTGTTGCAGAAGTTTAGATGTGCATTCCAGAAGGTCAAGGATCTCTTAAGTGTCAGTACAATACTTCCCTTCCCCCACCAATCACTCCCTTGAGAATATTCTATTTTAAAAAGCATTTGGTTAAAAAAAAAACACCTACACTTCTGGACCAATTCATCTGCAATTTGCTATACTTCATAGGGCTCAAAGCCCCCGCGTGCCTAAACTACTAGGAAAGATTTCTGGACACGTCAATAAAAGTATCTTAATGAACAACAGCTGCAAAGAACATGTCTTTAAATAAATTGATTCCAAATTTTTCTGCATGTTTCTGTGATTTTGCTTTTTAAACGGGCACCACTGCCTTTAAACTTGGCTAGCTGAAAAATGTTGAAGGGAAAAAAAATCATATATTGTTTCAAAAAAAGTCATTGTCTTGCTTTTCTTCACCATTCTTTCTTTGAAGAGGTTAATGCGTGTTCACAGTGATTACCTCACTTCTGCTTGTAATAGCTTTTTGGAGCAAAAGGAGGCAAGTTATACATCTTCCCCACTTTGAATGTGATACCGAAAGCTTACAGAGTTGTCCAGATTGAGGATTGGAATTAGAACCCAGATCTCTTGATTTTTGAGGACTATGTTCAGACCTTGGGCTCCATTGTCTATTAAAACAAAACCAAGAATAGCCCTCTTGCCAGCAAAGAACATATATGACAAGAATGTTTGTACTGTACTCTGTTGAGGCTCTTTGAACTTTGTATCTAACATAGAAGAGTAGGATTTGGTTCAAAGTGTGTGTCCAGTTATAAAATGAAATGAGATCTAGCATTCTTCTTCCTCCAAAGAGTAAGACTTAAACAATTTAATTTAGACTAAAAAAACCCCACAAAACTCTTTTCTATCCATAATTTATCATCTGAAATCATATTTAAACTATCAATTATATTTAAACATCATAAAGAATGAACTTGATTTACTAATCATCAGTAAATAAAGATGTGGCACTTAGAAGGAGATTGTGATAGATGCTTCCTTTTGGGGTTTTAATAGCACAGCAGATGGTCTTTTTTTTCTTACGCAGGCGGCTAGAAATCAAAATTTGGCTCTATAGTCGCATGATTTCCCTTCTCTGATCTACTACTCTGGACATCTGGGTTTCCTGTGGATTGCGTTCAATCAGCAGTGTGGAGGTAGTAAATATTTCACCATCCAGCTCCCCTCTTTTATTCTTATTGAATAAAAGGAGCGAGAGCACAGTGAATCCCGATCTTGGAAATCCTCCTCCATCACCTTGCACACATCGTCGTTGAAGAAGCAGCTTGTGACATTGCTTGGCTAGGGCAAAGACAAATGCACACTAGTGGGAGGTGGAATGGAAGGAGGCAAGGGTTGAGTTAGGACCTAGAAATTGTTGAATAGAACAAAATGAAAAGCTGTTCCCAATTTGAAAAGTGAGTTGACGTCTGCTACTCTGGTATGTGGTAAAACATGTTTTTCATCTAAGACATAATAAAAGCTACAAGCATTTTACACTGTGCATTAAGAGCTGCATCTTTAAGGGAACATCTTTTCATAGAGAGAGCACATAGGGAGTTCTCTATTTGATGATACCTTTGAACAATTTATTATTACAGTAGATGAACTATCCGCTAGTCACGGCAAATCCTAAATGAATTGACAGGACACTTTTGTAAAAATGACTGTTAGGGGTATACTGACATTGCATTTTTTTTATCTGCTTCTATAAATATAAAATCTATGTTCAGACTGAGTGTGGGACTAGACTATATCATTGGGAGAGAATTAATAGAGGAGATAGCTTGCATGACCTGCAAATAACCCAAGTGAAACCTAGAGTCAAGGTGAATGAAGATTTTGAAGTGACAGTGAAAGAGAGGTGGAAGCAAAAATCTCATTTTTAAAAATTATTTTCTGTATATTGGGCTTCCCAGGTGGCACTAGTGGTGAAAAGCCCATCTGCCAATGCAGGAAACATAGCAAATTCAGGTTCGATTCCTGGGTTGGGAAGATCCCCTGGAGAAGGACATGGCAACCCACTCCAGTATTCTTGCCTGGAGAATCCCATGGATAGTGGGGCCTGGTGGGCTACAGTCTATGGGGTCGCAAAGAGTCGAACATGACTGAGGGACTTAGTCTGTATATTAAAAAAAAAAAATTTTGTTTTTTGTGCTGAGCTTGAGGTCAACTTGAAAACAGACTTTGGGAGCCATACTATTACAGAGGTTCACAGCTCCTAAAGAGTCCATCAGCACTGTACGTTACATAAATGGCACTCTCTAGGGCTTCCTTTGTGGCTCAGCTGGTAAAGAATCTGCCTGCAATGCAGGAGACCTGGGTTCAATCCCTGGGTTGAGAAGATCCCTTGGAAAAGGGAAAAGCTACCCACTCCAGTATTTTGGCCTAGAGAATCCCATGGACTGTATAGTCCATGGGGTCGCCAAGACTCGGACACGACTGAGCAACTTTCACTTTCTTTTTCACTTTCAGAGTGGTACAAATGCAGTGCCCCTGTTGAGAAGAATGACAGCAATTTTAAAAATCTGTCACATGGAATAAGGAAGATAAATGCCCAGGAACCTTTCTTTTTATTTATTTTTTTCCTATCTCTATTAGAAGATAATTACAATATTTTGATGATTTTTGCCATTCATCAGCATGAATCAACCATAGGCGTACATATGTCCCCTCTCTCTTGAACCCCCTCCCATCTCTCACCCCATCCCACCTGCCCTTCTTTCTTTTGCCTCTGCTATTATTTCTTCCTTAAATTTCTTCTCAGTCTCTCTCTCTGACAATTCTTACTTCACTTGTTCCTTTTCCCTCCAGTTTTACTGAGATATAGTTGGTATCTGTTCCCTAAGTATTGGTCTTCTCTTGGATCCCTAAATAGAGTAATGTTTCTGGTTTTGGGTATAACCTTTCTACAAAGCCTCATTTTAAATATTACCTTTATAATGATGGTTTCCTCTATCTCCAGACTTGCCTCTCCAAAGAGCTTCCTCTCTGTGTATCCATCTGCCTCCTGGATACGGAACTCTGTCTGGATATTCCCTGGGTCCTCTCCTCAGTGAAATGAAACTAACAGTCAATCCATCCATCAGATCTGACCTTTCGACTGTGCCTCCCAGTAAATTGCTCCATCATTAGATGAGCGTGGTCTGGAGCTCCAGATGAAAACCTTGGCAATCATCCTACAGTATCTTCCTGCTCTCTGCTCTGAATATCTGACCGCTCATCAGATCTAGGAAATTCTTCATGCCCAAGTCCTCTTACGACACCCTTGGCTGCTACCTTAGTTTGGGTTTGTATTGTGTCTTGCACTGTCTAACCTCCTGAAGGTCTCCAGTTTATTTATGATTTATACATTGCAACACTTTTTGCTTAAAGGCTTGCACCTTAGGGCATTCTATCACGGTTGTTAGGACCAGTGACTAAATTGATGATGTCTGTATTGAGCACTGTGCATTGTTGTTTCGAGAATATTTAAGGGGGTGACAGAAGATGAGATGGTTGGATGGCATCATTGACTCAATGGACTTGAGTTTGAGCAAACTCAGGGAGATAGTGAAGGACAGAGAAGCCTCACGTGCTGTAATCCATGGGTGGCAAAGAGTCAGACATGACTTAGCTGCTGAACAACAGCAACCAAGAATTAGATAATATTCATTCAATAATTGTTTATTGAGCACCTGAGTGAATATACTCCTTCTTGGCCCTCCACATGTCATATTCCTCAATGTAGAGGATGCCAAAATATATAAAAATATACTTCATGTTAAATATAGAATTCATGTGAAGAATATAAAATGAAAATTGTAACAATAACTAATAAAAATAATTTAATCAAAACTAAAATGTTGGTACTAATAAGACCAAGCCAATTCAGAGATAAGAGACTCTTGAGGTATAAAGTTGCCAAAGGCAAACTCTGGGGAGGAAATAGAACTTAAAGAAATGATAGGATTTTTTTTTAAGAGCAGTAGTGGAAATAGGAGGCTGCTTCACAAGAGGTTAGCTTGAGCAGGAACATGAATATAAACAGGATTTCTTGCTGACATCATAAGAAAAATGAGACAAAGGAAATATGTATGTAAGATTATAAAAATGATTGCTTATTGATAGTTTGGGAAGAGGCACTGTGGTACAAAGTGCACTGGTATTGTACAGATTTGGCTTCAAATCCAAGCCCGGTGCTTGAAAACTACCTGGTGGCTCAGACGGCAAAGCATCTGCCTGAAATGCGGGAGATCCAGGTTTGACCCCAGGAGTCAGGAAGATCCCCTAGAGAAGAAAATGGCAACCCACTCCAGTACTCTTGCCTGGAAAATTCCATGGATGGAGGACCCTGGTGGGTTACAGTCTATGGGGCCACAAAGAGTTGGACATGACTAAGCGAATCAAGAATCCCTTAGAAGAAATGGAGTAGCCATCACAGTAAACAAAAAGAGTCCAAATGCAGTACTTGGATGCAATCTCAAAAATAACAGAATGATCTCTGTTTGTTTCCAAGGCAAACCATTTAGTATCAAGGTAATCCACGTCTATGCCCCACCAGTAACGCTGAAGAAGTCGAAGTTGAACAGTTCTATGAAGACATACAAGATCTTCTAGAACTAACACCCAAAAAAGATATCCTTTTCATCATAGGGGACTGGAATGCAAAAGTATGAAGTCAAGAAACACCTGGAGTAACAGGCAGATTTGGCCTTGGAGCACAGAATGAAGCAGGGCAAAGGCTAATAGAGTTTTGCCAAGAGAATGCACTGGTCATAGCAAACACCCTCTTCCAACAACACAAGAGAAGACTCTACACATGGACATCACCAGATGGTCAATTCCAAAATCAGTTTGATTATATTCTTTGAAGCCAAAGATGGAGAGGCTCTATACAGTCAGCAAAAACAAAACCGGGAGCTGACTGTGGCTCACATCATGAACTCCTTATTGCCAAATTTAGACTTAAATTGAAAAAGTAGGGAAAAATCACTAGACCATTCAGGCATGACCTAAATAAAATCCCTTATGATTATACAGTGAAAGTGACAAATAGATTCAATGGGTTAGATCTGATAGAGTGGCTGAAGAACTATGGATGGAGTCTCATGACACTGTACAGGATACAGGAATCAAGACCATCCCCAAGATAAAGAAATGGAAAATAGCAAAATGACTCTCTGAGGAGGCCTTATAAATAGCTGTGAAAAGAAGAGAAGTGAAAAGCAAAGGAGAAAAAGAAAGATATACCCATTTGAATGCAGAGTTCCAAAGAATAGCAAGGAGAGATTAGAAAACCTTCCTCAGTGATCTGTGTAAGGAATTAGAGGAAAACCATAGAATGGGAAAGATTATAGATCTCTTCAAGAAAATTAGAGATACCAAGGGAACATTTCATGCAAAGATGGGCACAGTAAAGATCAAAAGTGGTATGGTCCTAACAGAAGCAGAAGATATTAAGAAGAGGTGGTGACAAAAATACACAGAAGAACTATACAACAAAGATCTTCATGAGCCAGATAATCACGATGGTATGATCACTCACCTAGAGCCAGACATCCTGGAATGTGAAGTCAAGTGGGCCTTAGGAAGCATCACTACAAACAAAGCTAGTGAAGGTGATGGAATTCCAGTTGAGCTATTTCAAATCCTGAAAGATGATGCTGTGAAAGTGCTGCACTCAATATGCCAGCAAATTGGAAAACTCAGCAGTGGCCACAGGACTGAAAAAGGAGAGTTTTCATTCCAATCCCAAAGAAAGGCAATGACAAAGAATGCTCACACTACCACAGAATTGCACTCATCTCATATGCTAGTAAAGTAATGCTCAAAATTCTCCAAGCCAGGCTTCAACAGTACATGAACTGTGAACTTCCAGATGTTCAAGATGTCTAAATCTTTTTCTGGACTTAGGAAAAGGAGAGGAACCAGAGATCAAATTACCAACATCCACTGGATAATTGAAAAAGCAAGAGAGTTCCAGAAAAACATCTATTTCTGTCTTATTGACTATGCCAAAGCCTTTGACTGTGTGGATCACCACAAACAGTGTGAAATTCTTAGAAAAAGGAATACCAGACCACCTAATCTGTCTCTTGAGAAATCTGTATGCAGGTCAGGAAACAACAGTTAGAACTGGACATGGAACAACAGATTGGTTCCAAATAGGGAAAGGAGTATGTCAAGGCTGTATATTGTCACCTTGCTTATTTAACTTATATGGTGAGTATATCATGAGAAATGCTGGGCAGGATGAAGCACAAGCTGGAATCAAGATTGCTGGGAGAAATATCAATACCATCAGATATGCAGATGACCCCACCCTTATGGCAGAAGATAAAGAAGAACTAAAGAGCCTCTTGATGAAAATGAAAGAGGTGAGTGAAAAAGTTGGCTTAAAAGTCAACATTCAGAAAACTAAGATCATGGCATCTGGTCCCATCTCTTTATGGCAAATAGACAGGGAAACAGTGAAAGACTATTTTTCTGGGCTCCAAAATCACTGCAGATGGTGATTGCAGCCATGAAATTAAGAGATGCTTACTCCTTGGAAGGAAAGTTATGACCAACCTAGACAGCATATTAAAAAGCAGAGACGGTAATTTGCCAACAAAGGTCCGCAAGTCAAAGCTATGGTTTTTCCAGTAGTCATGTATGGATGTGAGAGTTGGACTATAAAGAAAGCTGAGCACTGAAGAATTGATGCTTTTGAACTGTGGTGTTGGAGAAGACTGTTCAGAGTCCCTTTGACTGCAAGGAGATTCAACCAGTCCATCCTAAAGGAAATCAGTCCTGAATATTCATTGGAAGGACTGATGTTGAAGCTGAGACTCAAATACTTTGGCCACCTGATATGAAGAACTGACTCATTTGAAAAGACCCTGACACTGGGAAAGATTGAAGGTCAGAGGAGTAGGGGATGACAGAGGATGAGATGGTTGGATGGCATCACCGACTCAATGGACGTGAGTTTGAGTAAACTCGGGGAGTTGGTTATGAGCAGGGAGGCCTGATGTGCTGCAGTCCATGCGGTCGCAAAGAGTTGAACACAACTGAGTGATTGAAATGATGGTGCTTGTAGGAATTAAATATGAGGTTACAGAAGTCATAAGGTACCTATCTGCCAAGGCCTTGGAGCTCTATCAGAAGCCTGACCCTGTAGGAATATTCTAGCTCATAGGCATGGATGCTTCAAGGCCCCCAAGCCGTAGGTAAATGTTATTTGAAGATCAGCTCTTGTAACAAAATGATACTGACAGCTCTCATGGATTTTGATTAGAGATTACATGCTCTAGCTTCATCTTTCTCAAGGCATAGAATTCTAGAATATCACTGGTCACCAAGTACAGCCCTCTGGGTCCCCCTTTTCTCCTTTCAGCCACTGTAGCTTTGCTGCTCTACATATTAACTGTACAAAGTATTCTGAAGCTCCCACAAGTGTGAAAACCTCTGATCCGATCAAACTCCACCATTGTATCGATAGTAAATCAAGATCCATGTCAAATTTACTGTTATTGCACTTTACTGTAAATGCCATTTATAAATTACCTATTAATCTCTTCTCTTCAAATTAATAGAGTGATTTCATGCACATGAGTACATACATATAATGGTGTTCTGAACTGTTAAAATATTCATGAATATCTCCATTCTAATCAAAGTTGTATTAGCAATTTTTTTTAAAGTGCCATAAAGTTTGATTACTTAAAGAAAGCCTATGGTGAATATTCTGTATAATAAAGGATTATTTTTTAAGTTGAATAATTTATTGATCAGAATTTTGACTTCTTTGTTTTTGAAAATTAAATTTTTTTTTCTAAAGAACCTCTTAGGAAAGAATCTTTCCGTATTGGAGTATACTTCTATCTACTTGACAATGTAATTACTGAGCCAAAAGGAAAAATTTCAACTCCTTTCTTCGGAATTAAATAAAAATAAAAATCGAGAGTCTTTATTTATTTATTTTTAGCTAATGTGTTAGGATATATAGCATTTTTTAACTGCAAGAATTAAATACACATGCTTCTGGTTTTTAAAAATAATTCATGTTAATCTTTTACAATTTACATAAAAGGGAAGGGACGTATGTATACCTATGGTTAATTCATGTTGAAGTTTGACAGAAAACAGCGAAATTCTGTAATTCAATTATCTTCAATAAAAAATAAATTTAAAAAATTATTTGTATTTTAATTGAATGATAATGCTTTACAAAATTGTGTTGGTTTCTGCCAAACATCAACATGAATCAGCCATAGGTATACATATGTCCTCTCCCTCTGAAACCTCCTTCCCACCTCCCTCCTCATCCCACCCCTCTAGGTCATTACAGAGCCCTACTTTGAGTTCCTGGAGCCATACAGCACATGCCCGTTGGCTACCTATTTTGCATATGGTAATGTACATGTTTCCATGTTGCTCAAAATTAAGAGACCTTAGACTAGGGGGAAGAATAGTATGGTACAGAGAGGATAGACCTAAAATGGCTTCACTGAAACCCCTATCCAGTGCTTTCAAGTTTTGCGACCCTGGACGAATATTTTTATTTTGCATCTCATCTTCTTTATTTATAAGATAGCAATAGTATTGTCATTGCCATGCCATTAGCATGAGGAGTAAATGAGTCAGCACAGGGGACAGTGCTTCACATAGTGCTGACCCTCAGTGGGCCCTCCTGCAGAGCTCATTGTCCTCCTCTCTGACCACATGGGCCCTTCCCGAGCCCAGATCCCTGGAATATTGTCAGTCTAGCTCACCCAAAGCAGGCCAGATGTTCATTTACCATTACAAACCCCCATCCCCACCCCTGCCATCCCAGGGAACTCACTGATAGCCTGTATGAACGATCTGATGCTGGTGGAAAAAAGTGGATCCCTGAAATATAGTACCATTGTAAGTTTGCTTCTTTTCCTTTTTCTTTTTTTAAAGATTATTATTATTATTTTTGCTGCACTGTCTTTGTTGCTGCTCATGGGCTTTCTCCAGTCGTGGCGAGCAGTATCTACTGTCTAGTTGCGGCACAAGCGCTTCTCATTGTGGTGGCTTCTCTTGTTGCAGAGCACGGCTCTAGGCACATGGGCTTCAGTACCTGAAGGTTACTCGTGGGTTCTAGAGTGCAGGCTCAGGACTTGGGGTCCACAGACGTAGAAGTTGCTTTGCAGCATGTCGGATCTTTCCGGACTAAGGAAGGAACCCATGCCCCCTGAACTGGCAGGAGGATTCTTAAGCACTGAACCATAGCGAAGCCCCTTTTCTCTTAAATACAAGGGAGATCACAAACCAGCAGATGCCAAGTGTCTTTTATTGAACAGTTGTAAAACAAAAGTTAAACAGCTTTCTCTCTGGAGTTATCTTTGGCTGACAAAAAATTAAAAAATCCAGCAATGCAGATCTTTTCCAACATAAAAATGGAAAAAAAAAAAGACAGCATTTTATTTAATTGAACAGTACCAGCCTTTGAACATTATGAAAACCATATTTCATAAGGGAAATAATAAATTGACTCCAAAAGACAATTTTCTATGTTAAATCCATGGAAAGGTAAATTTTGAAAGACTTATGGTGTCTGACCAGAACCTGTGTACTAGTAGAAAGGATATAATAGGGTCACGTGTGAAGCATGCGTGTGTTCATTTTCAGCAAATTTTTAATTTCAGAAGGAAGAACAAAGAAAAGAAGAAATCGTAAAGGTTAATCAGAAGGACAATAAAGTGTAGACTGGCAGAGGTTGTTTCCTTGCTATCTTCAGACTTCAGAGTTTTCATTTATTTGTGTTTGTCTTTTAAGGTAATTCTTGGCATATTTCCAAAAGAAATGCACTTGGAAAATATACATAAGAAAGCCACATTCCCTCGGTTCTGAGGAGTCAGAATGTATTAGACAAAGTTTGATTTCTCTCTTTCACTCTTTTCTTTCATTATGTTAATACTTACGTGAAAAAATGGAGCACTTCCCTGGTGGCTCAGTAGTAAAGAATCCGCCTGCCAGTGCAGGAGACACCAGCTTGATCCCTGATCCAGGAAGCTCCCACATGCCACAGAGAAACTAAGTCTGTGCACCACAACTACTGAGCTTGTCCTCTAGAGCCTGGAAATCTCAACTACTAAAATCTTTGTGCTCTAGAACTGGTGTTCCACAAGAGAAGTTGTGGCATAGCCCATGCACCACAACCACAAACACAGAGTAGCCTCTGCTGGCCACAACTGGAGAAAAATCCAGTAAGTAAGTAAGTAAGTAAATAAATAAATAAATAAAAATATTTCTTAAAAAACCTGGCAAATAAATATAAAATGACAGCAACAAATCAAAATAGGAATTCAGGTTTATGAAAAGACAATGTTTTCCCTTTTTCTAACAGATGCAAAAATCTATATTGCATCAATGTCTTTTATTTTAGTATTTAGTCTATATAATGACTGTAACAACAATAATCACTAATATTAACTCTCTACTATATTTGTCAAAGAATGATTACTGTCACATGGTGTTCTGGAGTTGATTCTCACCAGCTCATGAGAACTGATTGTGTATATGTTGATATTTTCACAATCGGGCATTCAGTAATGTTCAGTTCAGTTCAGTTGCTCAGTCATGTCCGACTCTTTGCGACCCTATGAATTGCAGCACTCCAGGCCTCCCTGTCCATCACAGACTCCCAGAGTTTACTCAAATTTATGCCCATGGAGTCGGTGATGCCATCCAGCCATCTCATCCTCTGTCGTCCCCTTTTCCTCCTGCCCCCAATCCCTCCCAGCATCAGGGTCTTTTCAAATGAGTCAACTCTTCGCATGAGGTGGCCAAAGTATTGGAGTTTCAGCTTCAGCATCATCCTTCCAATGAACACCCAGGACTGATCTCCTTTAGGATGGACTGGTTGGATCTCCTTGCAGTCGAAGGGACTCTCAAGAATCTTCTCCAACACTACAGTTCAAAAGCATCAATTTTTCGGTGCTCAGCTTTCTTCACAGTCCAACTCTCACATCCATACATGACCACTGGAAAAACCATAACCTTGACCGGATGGACCTTTGTTGGCAAAATAATGTCTCTGCTTTTTAATATTCTATCTAGGTTGGTCATAACTTTCCTTCCAAGGAGTAAGCATCTTTTAATTTCATGGCTGCAGTCACCATCTGCAGTGATTTTGGAGCCCCCCAGAATAAAGTCTGACCCTGTTTCCACTGTCTCCCCATCTATTTCCCATGAAGTGATGGGACCAGATGCCATGATCTTTGTTTTCTGAATGTTGAGCTTTAAGCCAACTTTTTCACTTTCCTCTTTCACTTTCATCAAGAGGCTTTTTAGTTACTTTGGTGTTAATAACTTGAAATTGACCATGCTGGAAGAACCTACACCATGGCAAACACTACAAATCAAGACTTGCTTTTCAGATTGCTGGTTGTTAAATACTTACCATTATTGAAAACTCTAGTGATAACAAGAGTTACTGTGGAAACTGATTCTTTGAAAACTGGAAAACTGTTAGCAGTGATGTATAAGAAATGCGCTTCAGAATGCTATAGATCCAGGTCAGAGTATTATTATTCTGTTCTGTTCCACCACCACTAATACCCTCCTTGGGTTAATTGAGTATATATAATATGCCATGGATGATTTCAAGGATTTTGTACCATGCATTATCTAATTTAATCCTCACAATTTTATAAAGTCGATTCTGTACTAAAGAGACAACTGAAGCATCCAAGGATTATGTAACTTTCAAAAAGTTACACAACTTAATAAATGAAATATTAATTCATAGGCAATATGAAATATATGGTCAATAGCTGAGTAACCTTGACCATATTAGTTAATTAAAATCAGGATTAAATATTTATATTTTTTAAAATTAAAATGAGATATGAAAAGTACCTACCACAGTGCCTGACACATAATGATAAGTGGATGAAAGACCCTGATGCTGGGACAGATAAAAGCAAAAGGAGAAGAGGGTGGCAGAGGATGAGGTGGTTGGATGATGTCACCGGCTCAATGGACATGAATTTGAGCAAACTCCAGGAGATAGAGAAGGACAAGGAAACCTGGCAAGCCGCAGTCCAGGGCTAGCAGAGTCATACATTACTTAGCTACTGAACAACAACATACGTACATTGTCGTTTTCGCCATTAGAATAAACACAAACAGAATGAGATTTTTTTCTTCAGTAGCCCTCACTGAACAGGGCTTTCCAGGTGGATCTAGTGGTAAAGAACCCGCCTGCCAAGGCCGGAGATACAGGAGACACTAGTTTGATCTCTGGGTTGGGAAGATCCCCTGGAGGAGGGCATAGCAACCCACTCCATATTCTTGCCTGGAGAATCCCATGGACAGAAGAGCCTGGAGGGCTACAGTCCATGCACTTGCAAAGAGTTGGGCACAACTGAGCACTCACTCACTCACTCAAGCCAGGGTCCCCCTACCCATGGTAGCCTGGTTCTCAGCACAGCCCCAGAAGGTGCTTCCTCTCTGAGTTCTTTGCCAGTTATCAATTTATTGCCCATCAGCTTCAAATTTACCTTTCATTGTCTCCCTTATAAAAATGAGGGCAAAGTTTCTCTTGCTAGCTGGCAGTAAGCTTATCTTTGTCCAATTGCAGGATGAAGGAGTTTCCCCTCAGGTTCTAATGTGCTTTCCCTACACACTCGTGTATCATGCCCAGCTCCTACCGCCTGCACATTTCCCCTGAGCCTGGCATTTACAGTGCTGAATTCTCCAGTACTAGGATCCTGGCGCATTCGCAGCTTCTCCAGCATCTGGCTCCTGCACTAGCAGCCAACAGCACTCAGCTGCCAGTCGCTTTCCCAAGCACTCCCTTCAAGTGATTTTGTAGCCCAGTGCCTCCAGCAGTCACATTCCCTGGCACGATAGAGAGCAGATTGGAACGCACACAGAAACTTCTCTGCCACCCTGAGAGCCGTGACCATGCTGTCCAATAAGGACTGGCTTTCAGCCCTGGGGATGTGTGCGGGAGGTTCTTCCTCAGGCCCTCTAGTTCAGTCCTGAGGATAGAGGTTGCTTCTTACATCTGCTATTCCTGTATCCTTTAACGTTCTCTTTATTTCCTGTTAGCCAATTCTTCATTACTTTAATCCCATATTTTAGCTACTAATCCTTATATTAAAATTTTCTCTATTTAGATTACTGTGTGGCTTCTCTCTCATGCTTGGACCTTGAATGATATGGGCTGTCATCTTCACCCTAACATGGCTGATATTTAAAGAGGGCTAGGAACCAAATCCCATGCCTGCAGCAAAGATTCAGCTCAAATCAAAGCCACCCCTGCCCTTTCCCTCATTTCTGGCTCATATGTGCCATGTGATCTACTTTTTGCAACTCTATGGGCCATAGCCCGCCACGGTCCTCTGTCCATGTGATTCTCCAGGCAAGAATATTGGAGTGGGTTGCCGTTTTCTTCTGGAAGGGATCTTCCCAACCCAGAGATGGAACCTGTGTTTCCTGCATTGCAGGTGGATTTTTTTTTACCTGCTACATCATCAGGGAAGCCCAAGCAAAGACATGAAGCAAGTTAATTCAAGATGTTACTAAAAGTTTCTTTAACTTCTTAGGTCCACTGATCTTCCATATTCTTGAGGAGAAAGAGGGAATTGAGTTTTGTCTCCTCTGGATAATTAGACTATTCTTCACCCAATTTTGGGATTTCTTTGGTGGCTCAGAGGGTAAAGCATCTGCCTAAATACAGGAAACTCAGGTTTGATTCCTGGGTGGGGAAGATCCCCTGGAGAAAGAAATAGCAATGCACTCCAGTACCCTTGCCTGGAAAGTCCCATGGACGGAGAAGCCTCATGGGCTATAGTCCATGGGGTCGCAAAGAGTCAGACACGACTGAGCGACTTCACTTTCACTTTCAAACAATTTATGTTTCAATGCTGAGTTAGCTTGATCTTCCTTGTTTGAAGGCAGAAAGTTAGTTTTACAGACCAGAAAACTTTCTAAACCAAGAACTCAATGGGCTAAGCATATTAGGGTGTCCTCTATGGGCGCTGTAATTCCAGCTGGCCGTGTCTTTTGGCCATTGAAAAAAACCTGGCTTTGCATTTCAGTAAAATGTTGAAATTAAATTACTTTTAGCTAAGCTTGAAGTTGGAAAATTTTATCATACAGAGTAAGTAAATCATTGTAAAATATTCTAAGTTTTCATTTCTAGATGAAAACTCCTAGTTTTCATTTCTATGGCACTGAAATAATCCATACAGGTTTTCCTGGCTCCCTCAGAAGTAAATATACCAATGCGCTCTGATCAAATCACTGGAAAATGTAAGGAAAATTCCTCTTTCTGGAAACAATCTTATTGGGTCAGACTCCCATCATTAAGAAAGATATAGGGATTTTATATTTAGAAGAACAAAACAAAAATTGAAAAATTGTTTTATTTGCTCTTTAACATGTAAGTATATCCTATGTAATCTCAGGGAATCATTGCAAAGAAAATACATAAAAAATATTTTTCAGATAAAAACTTCATAGGGCTAGATGGGAAAAGGACTTAGTTTATTATTTCTAAATATGCATATCAATGTAGTGTATTGTATTGAGTCACTTTTGGAGGAGTATTATGGTAAATCAATTAGGTAATTACCATTTGATGGTGATCTTTTCAAACTGAAAGACTGGAATAGGATTTAAACTTTAGGAAGCTTAAATTCCAGCTCATCTGTCATTATATGATTTGTTTCCCTCCGAAATATTTTTATTTAGAAAGATGCCAAAATTGATCTTATAACATCCAGGATTTTTCCTGTGTCTACTTAATGCTTTTAATGATGATTGTCTCCTTGGGAAATTAAAAAAGCACTCTTCCAGGCCACATTGCCACTAAGAACATTTTTAAACAGTATAAAGCAAACACAGCCTAAATGCCAGTGTATTATTACTACAAGAACATGGCTTTTCAAACCTCAAAGTCTTACAAAGTGATAATCTAATAATCCTAAACTACTAAGAAAATGTTAGATTACATTGAATATCTGCTTATGAAAAACCAAAGTGTATGAAAGATTTTTAGAAAGATTTACATTTTAAATAATAATTTTTTAAAATTTGAATGCTTAAAAGGATAAACCCACAGCTATTTAATATAACTCATTCCCTGGTGGGTTTCTGACGCTTGAGATTTTTATAATTAGTTTAAAATATGCCATTGTACTCCCTTTCTCAGGGTTAATATGTCAAAATAACTTCTGTTTATTGAATATTTAGTTAATAATATTACTCTTTACACCTATTATCTTACTAAATGCAATTTCTATTTTACTAGATTAGAAGCTGAAATCCCAGACAGGTTAAGAAATTTCCCTAAAAGCATATAGTTGGTAAGTGGTAAAAATGGAATTTGATCCAGAAATTCCTGAAAAACTATTATGCATATGTGCATTATTTCATATTATTTTTCATTGATTTCAAGGCTAAATCCTTTAGGAACATAGTGAGTGACTTAAAAATATGGGGGAATTTGCTTGTTTTTAAAAGTGGTGTTTAAGTTTGAAAGCAATTAAATTAGAATAGAAAGAGTTTTAATTACTCTCCCATCCCCTCTCTTCTCACTTCTTCAGTTAGCTTGCCCAGTTTGGTAATCATACAAATATCTTATCCATACTAGGAAAATTTAGCAAATCTCTCTCTTTCCTTTTTTTTAAAGGAGAATTTCCAGTTCATCATTTAAAAAACTTAATATATGTTTTCTTTTCAAGTCAAAAAATATCCCTATTTCAAGATGTATTAACTTTTCTAATGTAGCTTTGAGCCCTTCTTGAAACAGTCACTGCCTGGAAGCCTGAAGCAATGTTAATGCAACTTCCAAATGGGTCTCACCCTATGAGGGAGTAACTTTGGCACTGGGAGAATTTGGCTCAGCAGATTTCAGCAGAGTCCCAGCTCAGGAAGTCAATTCCTTGGAAAGATGAAACATCTGAACATGTAAATTACTAGCTCAGTCGCAACTCTATGTGTTACATGGTAGAAATGCAAAAACACATTTGTTCAACGGATTTATCATTCGCTGCCACATTACACAGAATGAAAACTTAGATATCCTTACATAAACACATGAGTCACCTTTCATAAAACACAATTTTCCATATAAGCAAGCTACTGATGAATGTGGAGTCAAAGACATTTTCTCTTCGGCTGTTGTAAAATTTTCTACAGCAGATAAGAAAGAACATCTTTAAATGCAGTAAGTTCAAGAGGATAACTTGTCACAGCAGGGAGGGAAGCCAAGGGGTCCCAACATCTTTCATTCCCATGTCCTCATGTGAGCACCTTGGCCAGAAAGCTTTCACCCTCAGAAGTGAGTCATGGGTCTAGAGAGCTGCCTCCTGTTTAGGAAGAGAGAGGGCATTGCTTCTTCCCAATGTCTTCTGAAGTTGGCTCTGTTTAAACATCTTTTATCTTAGAATTTGGAAGCTTTTTTTTTTTTTTTTAAATAACGAGATGCAAAGTGGCTGGTGTTTTGGGAATGTGCACTCTGTGGATCTTATTCCAGGTGACTCATGTTTCTGTCTCTTTCAAAACAAGTGATTAGCTGTGTTAGTGAAAGTAAGAAAGATGAGAGAACTCTTACTGTTTTTCAAAATATTTATTACATAGTCCATTATGAGACTGAAGACATCCAACAAATACCACCCCGGTTGCAGCTTTAACCAAAAGCATTGCTGCCAGCCCCACCCTAAACTCTGCCCACAGCCCTTTAATTTGGAGAAGGAAATGCAACCCACTCCGATATTTTTATCTGGAAAAGCTGGTGGACAGAGGAGCCTGGCAGGCTACAGTCCATGGCGTCCGTGGAGTTGGACATGACTTAACGAGTAAACCACCACCAAGTTTACCTTCTTCCTTGTTGCCTCTCTAGGATGTATTTGTATTTGATCAAAGTATCTTGTAATTATATGTCAGTTTGTCTGCTCTCCTCTTTTACTGGGCTGAGACTTCCAAAGGCATAGACTTTGTCTTAATGCATTTTCATAAATCCAGTCCCTAGTACTGGGACCACCACAGAGATAGTGTTTAAAGAATATTGGTAGAATATTGAAAACTTGAATTATTTAACTAATTTGGCACTTATCAGTAAAAATAGCATAATTAATGATGCTAATTTGATGCTTCTAGACTTCCAGTCGAGACTTCTGGATTTTTTCGGGAGTAGCATATTTGTAATACAGATTATCTTTGGGCTAAATGTGATTACCTTTTAAAATATTATCATTTTCCTACTTTAATAAAATTTGACTCATTATAAATATTCTGGAAACATATAATAAGATTTTTAAAATAGAGAAAAAATCATGTAATTTAACACCCTAACAGCATTTCTGCCACTATCCTTGTGGAATATATCCCGGCATTATGCCCTATGATTACTTCTATTAAATTACTGCAAACAAATATAACCATAATTGAACTAATGATGAAGAAAATGCTGAACAGTAATTGATATCCTTGCCAAAAATGCCCCTTAACATATGGAACATAACAGTTAAATGTTGACCTTAATTGATGTGTGTACTTGATGTACATTATTAGGTACATCATAGTTCTTTTTTTTTAATATTGTATTTTTCTCATTATAAAAGAAATTCATCATTGAAAAATGTGAAAAATTGGTATAAGAGAAACAAAAAAACACGAAGACTTGAATAAACAGATAAACAGAGACAATTGCTATTAATATTAGGTATATTTTCTTCCATATGTTTTGTATTTTAAATAAAAACTATATTGTCTATAAAACAAATCTTTTTTTGTCAATTGGCATTAAATACTGAAGTTTTTAATCATGCAATTGAAGAGTCTTATGAAAAACTATAGTTTCATACTGTTCATTTACTTAAAGATATTGTTGGTAATGTAACCACCTTCCTAGGTGAGACATTTTGGTAGGTCTGATTTTTCATTGTTTATAATTAGTTTTGCAATACAGGTGTTACTCTACATGAGTCTTAGAATGGAATTGTGATTATTTCTGCTAACTGAATACTTGAGAAACTTTCAATGTTCTTGCTATCCATCACTAAATTGAATTTTAAGAAAATGGAAAAAGACCTGCATTCTCACCAGGAGTGAGAGTATTTCATTTTCTTGTCCCTTTACCATTGTTAAATGTTACCATATCTAGGGTTTTGTTTTTGTAAGATTTCTCAAGTTTACAGCTATAAAATTATACATAGCATTTTCTTGTAAAAAATTTTTCATAGCTATGGTTAGAAATAGACTCGGTTCCCAGAACTGTTTATTTGTATCTTTTCCATTTTTCCTCTAAAAATTAGTTTACTAAAAAATGCATAACATGGTAACAAAAAAACATTTATGCACACTAGAAAATGCATACATAAAAAGAAAGCTTCTATCTTTTTATTCAATTACCACTATTTCCTCTTCCCAAAGGTAATAACTATTAACCATTTCTCAGATATCTTTCAAGAAAAAGAAAAAGAATATACCTGCATTTATGGAGATCTCTTTTTAAAAAGTGCATTAATATATCCTTGTGATACAAACTGTCCTGCATTTTGTTTGATTCACATAATATCGTGGACATCTTTTCATGTCAATACATACATATATATGCCCTATCATTTTTAACAGTGATGAGAAATATTATAAATTTAAGAAATGCATTAACTTAATGGAAAAGAATGATATCTTACCATTTTAAAATTTATATTACTTTGTGATTAAGTATTACTTTTCTGATACCTATAATCCATCATCTGTATTTCATTGCTTGATGACCTTTATCCATTCTGGTACAAGTTACTTTGTTTTATTTTATGATTTTTTTTTTTAATGTGGACCATTTTAAAAGTCTTTACTAAATTTATTACTATATACTTTGGTTTTATGTTTTAATTTCTTGGCCAGGAGACATGTGGGATCTGAGCTCCCTAACCAGGGATTGAACTCACACCTTCTGCATTGGTAGACAAAGTATTAACCGCTGGACCACCAGGGAAGCCCTGCAAGTGACTTTAAAAGCCATTCTGGACAAACTGTCTCATGGAGATTCTGGGAGGATACCTTGCCTCTATGCTAATTGCAACTCCAGCCTGACTTCTTCTACTATCCTGAACAGCTCTTGGAGGGGCAGCCAGGCAGCCCCTGGAGGCTGTGAGCCAGAGGTCTGCGGTGGTTCTCTTTTCTCTCTGAATCTGGGAACCTGCATGGAAAATCTCAGCCATGGAGCCCGAGAGAGGTAGCTCTTGGAGACAGTGGTACTTTTGGAGTTCTATAACCCCAATCTCTCTGTGATCTCCAGTATGCTAAGGAAATTCTGAACAGTTATACAAGATCCTCTCTACTTCCAAGACAAGAAGAGCTTAAAAACACCAAGGTACAAAAAATCCTCCCCTGAGTATTTCCATAACAAACCGGCACTCTGCTTGATGCCCAACAATTAGCCCAAAGTATCAGATACACGTTATTAGTTTTTTGATACCAGATTCTCTTCTCCATCTGGGCACATGGAAATCTGGGTTTTGACACCTGCTTGAAGTGGGGCAGATGACATCACCCTAATGGCAGAAAGTGAAGAAGAACTAAAGAGCTTCTTGATGAAAGTGAAAGAGGAGAGTGAAAAAGTTGGCTTAAAACTTAACAATCAGAAAACTAACATCATGGCATCTGGTCCCATCACTTCATGGCAAATAGATGAGGAAACAGTGGCTGATTTTATTCTTTTGGGCTCCAAAATCACTGCAGATGTTGACTGCAGCCATGAAATTAAAAGACGCTCACTCCTTGGAAGGAAAGTTACGACCAAACTAGACAGAATATTAAAAAGTGGAGACATTACTTTGCCAACAAAATCTGTCTCATCAAGGCTATGGTTTTTCCAGTGGTCATGTATAGATGTGAGAATTGGACTATAAAGAAAAATGAGCACCGAAGAATTGATGCTTTTGAACTGTGGTGTTGGAGAAGACTCTTGAGAGTCCCTTGGACTCCAAGGAGACCCAACCAGTCCATCCTAAAGGAATCAGTCCTAGGTGTTCATTGGAAGGACTGATGTTGAAGCTGAAACTCCAATACTTTGGCCACCTGATGCGAAGAGCTGACTTATTTGAAAAGACCCTGATGCTGGGAAAGATTGAAGGCAGGAGGAGAAGGGGACAACAGAGGATGAGATGGTTGGATGGCATCACCAACTCAATGGAGATGAGTTTGAGTAAGTTCCGGGAGTTTGTGATGGACAGAGAGGACTGGCATGCTGTGGTTCAAGGGGTCTCGAAGAGTTGGACACGACTGAGTGACTGAACTGAACTGAACTGTAGTGGGGTGGGTCATGTGACCATTCTAGCCAATTAAATGTGTGGTTAATATTTGAATTACCTTTGCATAGTTCTCTAGTTCTCTTTCACCCTGCTGGGGCAAATCTTGTAACCTTGTCTTAAAGGAGGAACACTTAAAGAGGATAGAGCCTCTGTTCTTCTTTTTTCTAGTGTATCTCAACTTCATTTTTTGCCTGTTTTGTTGAGAAATTGTTGATGTACATCACTGTGTGAATTTAAGGCTTATAGCATGATGGCCTGATTTACATATATTGTGAAATGATTACCACAGTAGGTTCAGCTAACATCCATCTTCTCATACAGGTAAAAAAAAAAAGAAAAGATAAAAAAAAGTTCTCCTTTTGATGAGAACTCAGTATTTTCTGTTAATTTTTCCTACACATTGTACAGTATAGTTAGCTACAGCCCCTGCATTGTATTTTACATTCCTAGAACTTATTTATCTTATGACTGGAAGCTTGTGCTTTGACATGTTTCTCCAGGTCTTCCTCTGACCTGTCTTTTGCCTCTGGTAACCCCAAGTCTGATATCTTTGTTTTCATAGACTCGGCTTTTCATTTTCTGGTTTTCTTAGATTTCATATATTTGTGAGGTCATCTAATATTTGTTTTTCCCTGTCTGATTTATTTCACTTAGCACAATGCCTTCATGGGCTATCCATGTTGTTGCAAATGATAGGATTTCTTTGCTTTTCTAATGACTGAATGATATTCCATTGTGTACATATATATGTACACAATAAAATATATATAGTTATATATATATGTGTGTATATACAACACAACTTTTCTTAATGGACATTTAGATTGTTTCCATCTAGGTTACTGTAAGCTGCACTGCTATGAACAGGAGGGTGCACATACCTTTTTGAGGTAATGCTTTTGTTTCCTTTCATTGGATTCATTCACAGAAGTGAAAATGCTATGTCACCTGATAGCTCTATTTTTAATTTTTTAGGATTCTCTGCACTGTTTTCCACAGAGGCCGTGCCGATTCATAATCCCATCAACAGTGCACAGAGTTCCCTTCCCTCCACAGCCACACTCATGTTTGTTATTTCTTTTTCTTTTTTTGGATGGTGATCATTCTAACAGGTATGAAACAGTTTTAATTTGCTTTTCCCTAATGACCAATGAGGTTGAACATCTTTTCACATACATGTAGGCATTTTGTATATCTTCATTTGAAGGTATATTCAGGTCCTTTGCCCATTTTTAATTGGGTTATTTGGTTCTTTTTGCTTTTTATTTGTATAAATTTTTAATATATTTTTAATACTAACCTTTAATCAGATTGCAAATATTTTTCTTATTCTGTTGATTTTCTTTTCACTTATGGTTTCACCTCTGTTATACTTGTTTCTGAACCAATGTTAAGAATCAGAGCCATTCAGTAAATCATGTTAGACATATGATATCAAAGAAAAATATACTGACATTTTACTGTAGCATAACTTAGTTTGTACTGATTAATAGAATACTCTAGTTAGAAGCCAAAAGGAGGCTTAGCAATCAAAAAGAGTAATGGCAGTTCATAAAGATAAAGCTGTTGGATAAAATAAATAATAATTTGAAAAATGTTAATGAAGTTAAGTTGCTTAAATTTTTTTTTAAATGTTGAGGAATATCTTGACAGCATAAACAGTGATTGTTGAAGCTTGATTTTATCAAGTGGAGAAATATCTCAAATACAAAGCAAAAATACCAAGAGAACGAAAGCTATGAAGAAAAAGATATAAAGCTCAAAAACTAGACTCAAGAGAACTAATATGTGAGTATTAGAAATCCCAGAAAGTAATAAAAAATAGATAGAAGGAAATAATAGTTAAACAAAAAAACAGGAAAAAATTTTAAAGTGAAAAAAAAAGTAAAAACAACCATGTAGGCTACAACCTAAAAAGTTGGAGAGGAAAACATACACCCACACAAATAACCAGGTTTATTTTAGAAAAACTGCTGAATTTCAAAACAATATGATGGTTCCTTAAAAAAAATAGCATTATTATATGATCCAACAATTCCACTTTCAGGTACCTACTTAAAGAATTGAAAGCAGCATCTCAAAGAGATATTTGTACATCCATCTTCTTAGCAGTTCATAGCAACATTATTTGCAATCACCAGAATGTGAAAGCAACCCAAGTTTCCAACTATGGATGAATAGAAAAGCAAAACGTGGTATATACATACAGAGGAATATTATTCATACTTAAAAAGAAAGGAGAGTCTGACACATGCTTCAGCATGAATGAGTCTTGGAAACATTGTGCTAAATGAAATAGCCAGTCCCCAAAAGATAAATGCTTATTATATGAAGTATTTTGTACTCCAGGACCAAACTTGCCTGTTACTCCAGGTATATCGTGACTTCCTACTTTTGCATCATCCCCTATGATGAAAAGAACATATTTTCTTGGTGCTAGTTTTAGAAAGTCTTATAGGTCTCCATAGACCCATTCAGCTTCAGTTTCTTTTGCATTGGCAGTTGGGGCATAGACTTGGATTACTGTGATATTGAATGGTTTGCCTTGGGAATGAAGAGAGTTCATTCTGTGATTTTTGAGATTGCACCCAAGTACTGCATTTTGGACTCTTTTGTTGACTGTGAGAGCTACTCAATTTCTTCTAAGGGATTCTTGCCGACAGTAGTAGATATAATGGTCATCTGAATTAAATTCACCCATTCTGGTCCATTTTAGTTCACTGATTCCTAAAATGTCAATGTTCACTCTTGCCAACTCTTGTTTGACCACTTCCAGTTTACCTTGATTCATGGACCTAACACTCCAGGTTCCTATGCATCACTGTTCTTTACAGCATTGTATTTTACTTTCACCACCAGACACATCCACAACTGGGCATTGTTTCCACTTTGGCTCAGCCTCTTCATTCCTTCTGGAGCTATCTCTTTGCTTTTCTCCAGAACCATATTAGGCACCTACTGACCCGTGGAGTTCTTCTTTCATTGTCATATCTTTTTGACTTTTCATGCTGCTCAAGCAGTTCTCAAGTCAAGAATGCTGAAGTGGTTTGCCATTCCCTTCTCCAGTGGACCACATTTTGTCAGACAGCATATTAAAAAGTAGACCTATCAGCATATTAAAAAGCAGAGACTTTACTTTGCCAACAAAAGTCCATTTAGTTAAAGCTATGGTTTTTCCATATGCAAAAGTAGGAAGTCAATACTTTGGCCACCTGATGCAAAGAACTGACTTACTGGAAAAGATTGTGATGCCGGAAAGGATTGAAGGCAGGAGGAGAAGGGGACAACAGAGATAAGATGGTTGGATGGCATCACTGAATCGATAGGCATGAGTTTGAGCAAGCTCCAGGATTTAGTGATGGACAGGGAAGCCTGGTCACAGAATTGGACACAACTGAGTGACTGAACTGAACTGATGGTTCAATTTGAGAATTGGACCAATAAGAAGGTTGAGCAACAAAGAATTGATGCTTTTGAACTGTAGTGTTGGAGAAGACTCTTGAGAGTCCCTTGTACTGCAAGGAGATCAAACCAGTCAATCCTAAAGGAAATCAATCCTAAATATTCATTGGAAGGGTTGATCCTGAAGCTGAAACTCCAATACTTTGGCCACCTGTTGCGAAGAGCTGACTCATTAGAAAAGACCCTGATGCTAGTAAAGATTGAAGGCAAGAGAAGAAGAGGACAACAAAAGATGAGATGGTTGGATGCCATCACCGACTCATTGGACATGAGTTTGAGCAAGCTCCAGGAGTTGGTGATGGACAGGGAAGCCTGGAGTGCTGCAGTCCATGGGGTCTCAAAGAGCCAGACACAATTGAGTGACTGAACAACAGAAACAAATATGAGGTATTTAGAGTAACCAAAATCACAGAAATAAGAAGTAAAGTGGTAATTTCAGGATTATGGCAGGATGGAGAAAATGGGAATTATTGTTTGATGGGTGTAGGCTTTTGATGAAAATTTGAAGATGAAATTTACAAGATGAAAATAGTTTGCAGATGGATGATGGCTGGGGTTTAACAACAATGTAGCCATACACTTAACGCCACTAAGCTGTACACTTAAAAATAGTGATGGTAAATTTTATGTTCTATATATTTTATCACAGTAAATAGAATGAAATGAATAAAAAAACAGCATGTTGAGTATCTTTTCATGTATTTGTTAGCCATCTGTATTTCTTCTTTGGATGGCTAACAAACACATGAAAAGATGCTCAACATCACTCATTATCAGAGAAATATAAATCAAAACCACAGTGAGGTACCACAACATGCCAGTCAGGATGGCTACTATCCAAAAGTCTACAAGCAATAAATGCTGGAGAGGGTGTGGAGAAAAGGGAACCCTCTTACATTGTTGGTGGGAATGCAAACTAGTACAGCCACTATGGAGAACAGTGTGTAGATTCCTTAAAAAACTGGAAATAGAACTGCCATATGATCAAGCAATCCTACTCCTGGACATACACACTGAGGAAACCAGATCTGAAAGAGACATGTGTACCCCAGTGTTCATCACAGCACTGTTTATAATAGCCAGGACATGGAAGCAACCTAGATGCCCATCAGCAGACAAATGGATAAGAAAGCTATGGTACATATACACAATGGAATATTACTCAGCCATTAAAAAGAATACATTTGAATCAGTTCTAATGAGATGGATGAAACTGGAGCCCATTATACAGAGTGAAGTAAGCCAGAAAGATAAACACCGATACTGTATACTAATACAGATATGTGGAATTTAAAAAGCTGGTAACAATAACCCTATATGCAGGACAGAAAAAGAGACACAGATGTATAGAACAGACTTTTGGATTCTGTGGGAGAAGGCGAGGGTGGGATGATCTGAGAGAATAGCATTGAAATATGTATATTATCAAGTGTGAAACAGATCGCCAGACCAGGTTGGAGGCATGAGACAAGTGCTCAGGCCTGGTGCACTGGGAAGACCCAGAGGGATGGGATGGGGAGGGAGGTGGGAGAAGGGATCGGGATGGGGAACACATGTAAATCCATGGCTGATTCATGTAATGTATGGCAAAAACCACTACAATACTGTAAAGTAATTAGCCTCCAACTAATAAAAATAAATGAAAAAAAAAGTGGAGCATATAAAAAAAACCAGCATGAATTTGCTACTATTTATATAAAATGGCATGTACATGTACAATAGTTTAGAAAGCAATCAGTTCAGTTCAGTTGCTCAGTCGTGTCCGACTCTTTGAGACCCCATGAATTGCAGCATGCCAGGCCTCCCTGTCCATCACCAACTCCCAGAGTGCACCCAAACCCATGTCCATCAAGTCAGTGATGCCATCCAACCATCTAATCTTCTGTCATCCCCTTCTCCTCCTGCCCCCAATCCTTCCCAGCATTAGGTTCTTGTCCAGTGAGTCAACACTTAGCATGAGATGGCCAAAGTATTGGAGTTTCAGCTTCAACATCAGTCCTTTCAATGAACACCCAGGACTGATCTCCTTTAGGATGTACTGGTTGGATCTTCTTGCAGTCCAAGGGACTCTCAAGAGTCTTCTCCAACAATAGCAGTTCCATATTACCTGTCGAAGTGACTTGCAGGGATATTTATCATTTACTGGCAAGAACAACATATAATTTGCTGACTAATACATATAGTATAATTATATTTCAATAAAAAAGCAGCCAGGAACAATTTAATATGTCTATAAATATGAGAGTGGTAGAGAGATAATTTATTTTACATTTGTATACATACAGTATCACTCTTTTCAACCACTACATATTAGTCTTATAATTTGAAAAACTATAGAAAACGTAAGAAGTATAATTTTAGTAAAGTCACATTATATAGTAAGGGATGAAAATAACTCTCTTTCTCATTTGGTGAATGTGTTTTCTTAGTTTGAGTCATGCATTTTCATTGTGTAATAGTACAAAAGTAATTTAAGATAATAACATACAATATATTACATGTTACTGTATTATTACCATTATGTATTATTAAATTGATATTATTACAATCATAAATTATTTATATACTACTTACATTGTATATACTTATGGTATACATAATTTTAAAGTATGCATATATAGTTTTAAAATATTTTAAATATATATGTCTCCTTGATATTCTCTGTCAAATATGGATTTATTCCAGCTTATAGAAATCTTGTTATAGTAGAGGCAGAATACAAATATGGATGACAAACTCTACAAGATAAAGATCAGTAGCTGTTTTATCAGAAAAATGTATATTTTAGGGAGAGATCACACACATATTTTTTTGCATTAACTATTCCCATATTATGTGTAATACTTTGTTTCTTTAAAGTGTAATAATTAAAAACACATATGCAGTAACTAAAGTGAAGAAATCCTATAATTATCCCTTTTAGGTTCAGCTGATTGCAGTTATAACCCAAATTTGTTGTCATTTTTTCAATATTTGTGCCTTTGGGTAGCATTCTCATACTGACAACAGGCCTAGGCCATATGATCTGTTTGGCCAAGGGTACAATAAGTAGCAAATTTGCAAACAGTCTTGAAAGACACTTGTACATTAGGACTTATTTTCTTGCTATTTTTGTGAACTTGCAACCTCATGGAAGAGCTTGGGCTGGCTGGCCTGTGATGGATAAGAGACGACGTGGAGAGAAGCCCCAGTCATCTAAGTCGTCCAGAGGCAACCCACCAGCTGAGTGTAGAGACAGAAACAAGCCCACCCAAGATCAGCTAAACCTGACCTAGTCAGAGGAATTTCTACTTAGTCTAAACCCAAATTATCCACTTGCAGAATAATTAGCTAAATAAATAGTTGTTGTTTTAAGGCATAAAAACTGTTGTTGTTTTATTGCATAAGAAGCATACACCCAGCACTTACACCCACACACAATCTTTTATGCTTACTTTGACTATACCCAAGGCAACATTTTTTTAGTAGCTCTCCTTTATTCAGTTTTCATAAGCCCAATAACTTTCCTTTCTCATTCTCATTATATCATTTTATATAAAATTTAAAATGTTGTAAAACTTTTATAAGTATAATAGCAAGTGTAACTGCTATAAGTGGGTTTGAGAAGAAAAGCAACTGGTTGCTGGTAACCATAGAACAAACTCAAGGTAGAACAGAAGTGTATGGGTAAAACTACAGGCTGACCTACAGTCATGCCCATTCATCATGCTGTTGGCATGAAGGATGTGAACTTATCCTGTATTCTAACAACACTGCAGAAAGTCTATTAACCTGGGATTAACACCATTGTCTTTTCTGTTTCAGCCAGGAAGTGTTTTCTTGATGACTTTAAGATGATCAGGATTCCTTCATAATTTTGTGTGAAATGTATTGTTGTTGTAGTGTTATTCTCAGTTATGTCTGACTCTCTGCAACACTATGGCCTGTAGCCTGCCAGCCTCCTCTGTCCATGGAATTTTCCAGGCAAGAATACTGGAGTGTGTGGACATTTCTTACTACAGGGGATCTTCCTAACCCAGGGATCAAACCCATGTCTTCTGCATCTGCTGCCTTGGCATGTATGGTGTTAAGTCGCTTCAGTTGTGTCCAACTCTCTGTGATACTAGGACTGTAGCCCACTAGGCTCCTCTGTTCATGGGATTCTCCAGGCAAGAATACTGGAGTGTGTTGCCAGGCCCTCCTCCAAGGGATCTTCCCTACCTAGGGATCGAACCCTCATCTCACAGCTCTTGCATTGGCAGGCTGATTCTTTACCACTGTGCCACCTGGGAAGCCCTTGTGTGAAATTACATATGCATTTATAAATGCAAATATGTTTAAAATATTGAAATTTTGAGAGATAAATATTTGGAATCTAAAACATTTATCACTATGGTTCATTATGTTGCTATCATTCATGATAGGAAGATACTTGCATTCAATCTTGCCATTGATTCTTAATATATACTGAAATAAAAATAATCATAGTCCTAAACAATGAATAGAGTCAACCCAAGAAATGCTGTTCAAGTAACTTTATTAATGAGAACAAGTATCACAGAGGTCCTATAACAGACAATACTCCAAGATTCAGTGACTTAAAATAGTAGACGTATTTTCCTTTCTGATGAATGGCTTGTTTACCATGGCATTAAGTTATTTTGGGATCCATGTATCTTTCATCTTATGGAACTATCATCCATACTTGACTTCTAAGATTCCCATGGAAAAAACAAATGAGAGATAGAATATTGTAGAACTCACTTTCTTGGTCTAGAAGTGACACATGCCACTTCTACTCACATTCATGGCCAAAAATCTAGTGATGTGGCTTCATCTTTTCTCTATTTGAACTAAGAAATGTGATTTAGGTGTGTGGCCAAGAAGAGGAACAATATCAGTGACCATCTATCCAGTCTTTGCCAGTCATTAAACCCAATTTATCATTCTACAAACCTGAGTGTATTAAATTTATATTTAAATATAATGGAGAACTGAAACAAAGGATTGAAGTCAGTAGCAAAGAAATGGATCTATGGAAGTTAAGTGGGCTGGGCATACAGATACAGCCAGAGTCAGCACAGGTTCTTAATTTCAATCTGGGGCTATAAGAAACACAAGCATATCAGTGGCCTTCTCCATAGTTCAGATCCCCCCCTTTTTTTTTTTACAAGAAATAAGGAATTAATAAATCTCAAATTTTAAAGGATGATCAGCAAATTGTTCTAGGAATGTTCTGGGATGATGTTGGTGACTGGGACAGGGCTGAGACAGGACCTCAGTGGGGCTCCATGACCTTCCAGATCACTTTCTCACATATCTACTGACACCATGGGTGAAAATTCAATATTCTGGTTTATTAAGAACAGATTTTTCTCCTTTCTCTACATATTTCTTCCTAACTTCAAAGCCATAAAGGAAACGACGTTAAATATGCTATATGTATTCATTCATTCAACATTCACGCCATGTTGTGTGTGTGTGTGTGTGATCCTGTTTAATTTATGTGGCTTTTATTGAGAATCTGTGACAGATTTTATATGGGGAAATGGGAGTACAGATAAATAAGTTGAAACTACACCTTTGAAAAACTTTGAGTCTAATAAAAAAAATTGATTCATTCATTCAACAAAGATTTAATGAACTTCTACTTTTGAATCCAGCACCGCTCTTGTGAAACTGCTTAGAGGAGCCAGTTAAGTAAATGAATGCATCAATTACATGGGAGAATGAAAAGTGCTATGAAGGAAAACAAATATAAAATGGTGATGGAAGGGACTTCCCTGGTGATCCAATAGCTAAGACACCACATTCCCAATGCAGAGGACCTGGGTTCAATCCCTGGTTGGGAATCTAGGTCCTGTATATGGCAACTTAGAGTTTGCATGCTGCAACTAAAGATACTGCATGCCGAAACTAAATCCGAGCAGAGCCAAATGAATAAATAAATGAAAGTAAATATTAAAAAACAATAAAATAAAATGGTGATGGAAGGCTAATTAATTGTGATTAGGTGGGGTGTCTCATTGGCACTTGAATTAAAAGAGGAAGATTCACATGTCAAGTTCTATAGCCAGAGGGACTGTTAATTAAAAAATGGAATGATCTGGGTAAGTTCAAGAAAAGTAGAGAGTCTAGGGAAGCTGGATATCCATGGTTGAGGGGAGCTGGGATAGAAAATGGATGGTTTAGCACCTCAGCATTTCTCCCATCCTCAGCCTTCATTCCAAGGGAGACCTGAAGTCTGCTGGCTAAAGCTGGGTAAGCATTTTTCAAACTGAGTTAGTTTGTGAGGGCTGGGTGATGGTTAATTTCATATGTCAACTTGATTGGGCTAAGGGATGCCCAGATAACTAGTCAAACAATTATTCCTGAGTGTGTCTGTAAAAGTATCTGAGGACAAGATTAGCATTTCAATCAGTAGACTGGGTAAGGAAACTTGGTCCTCATCAAGGCAGGTGGGTATTGTCCAATCTCTGGAGGGACTGAATACAGCAAAAAGTGGAAGAGTGAATTCACTGTGTCTGATCAGAAACATTCATTTCCATCGGTTCTCAGATATCTCTGCTTCTGGCACTCAGGCTTTCAGACTTAGACATGAACTTATACCATCAGTCCCTCCACTAATTCCTCTGTTCTTAGACCTTCAGACTTGGACTGAATCACACCACTGGCTTTCCAGGTTTTCCAGCTTGCAGACGGCAGATTGTGGAACTTCTCAGCCTCCAGAACACATGAGTCAATTCCTGTAATAGATCTCTAACTGTCTATCTATTTCCTATTGGGTCTATCTATCTCCTAACAGCAACAGATAGGTTGCCGTTACAAAGTAAGATAGGCTGAGTAAGTTAGGTTGCCCTTACAAAGTACCACAGACTGCAGATGCATAAACAACAGAATTTAATCTTCTCATAGTTCTGGCAGGCCGCAAGTCCAAGATCGGGTATCGGCAGGTTTGACCTCTTCCGCGGCCTCTCTCCTTGGCTTGAAGGTGCCACCTTCTCCCCGTGTCCTCACATAGGCATCTCACTGTCATGTCCCGGTCTCCTCTTCTGATAACAACACCAGTCATGCTGGATTAGGGAGCACCAGTAACACCTCATTTCACCTTAACTACCCAGTTAAAGGCTTTCTCTGTGAATACAGTCACATTCTGAGGTCCTAGATATCAGGACTTCAACATAAGAATGTGGGGCACCACGCACGATTCAACCCACAACACACACCTTAAATAAAATGTGCGCATGGATAACAGAAGGATTATTTTCTATTTCAGTGAGTAACATTTAGGAAAGGCTGGGTCTTCAGGGTGTAATAAGCTATGAGGCAAAGTGCAGATTGTAAGAGAAATGATAAACCATTAGAAGTTAGTCATGGTAAGAAAAAATTCTTTTTAAGATCATTCTGGTTTCTTTTAGAGAATGAATTTTCTGACTATATAAAGAAATATGGGTGAATTGCATTAGGATCATACCAGAGAAGATGGTATGACATTCTCAGATTTGGAATCTATTTTGAGGTTGAATCAGCAGAACTAGCTAATGGATTAGATACAGAAATCAGCAGGAAAAAAAAAAAAAAGGCATCGAGGACCCAAGTGCCTTAAACTACTGTGTGGAGTTGATGGGTGGATCCCAGCACAAGCTGTATCTAAGAATAGAAAGATCATTCAAACTTAGGTCATTAACTTTGAAAATGTCAATATTAATTCAAATGATGGTAAAATAAAGTTGCAAATTAGAGTTTCTAAAGTAAATCATAATTTAAAAATATCACTCCTTTCTCATAGCATTGCTAACAATGCATTTAAAATTTTGAAAGCTATTTTAAAAGATCCAGAGAAAGATGACCATTTGACTCCCCAAAAATGCCACGTTGTTGTGTCACACGGGCTTTGCCTATTATTTTAGCTATTGTATATTCATCTAGAATGCCAGAGAATGCTTAGACTACCGCACAATTGCACTCACCTCACATGCTAGTAAAGTAATGCTCAAAATTCTCCAAGCCAGGCTTCAGCAAAGTGAACCATGAACTTCCAGATGTTCAAGCTGGTTTTAGAAAAGGCAGAGGAACCAGAGATCAAATTGCCAACATCTGCTGGATCATCGAAAAAGCAAGAAATTTCCAGAAAAACATTTATTTCTGCTTTATTGACTATGCCAAAGCCTTTGACTGTGTGGATAACAATAAACTGTGGAAAATTCTGAAGGAGATGGGAATACCAGACCAGCTGACCTACCTCTTGAGAAACCTGTATGCAGGTCAGGAAGCAAAGGTTAGAACAGGACATGGAGCAACAGACTGGTTCCAAATAGGAAAAGGAGTACATCAGGGCTGTATATTGTCACCCTGCTTATTTAACTTATATACAGACTACATCATGAGAAGCACAAGCTGGAATCAAGAGTTCCGGGAGAAATATCATTAACCTCAGATATGCAGATGACACCACCCTTATGGAAGAAAGCGAAGAAGAACTAAATAGCCTCTTGATGAAAGTGAAAGAGGAAAGTGAAAAAGTTGGCTTAAAGCTCAACATTCAGAAAACTAAGATCATGGCATCTGGGCCCATCACTTCATGGCAAATAGATGGGGAAACAGTGTCAGACTTTATTTCTTTGGGCTCCAAAATCACTGCAGATGGTGATTGCAGCCATGAAATTAAAAGACACTTACTCCTTGGAAGGAAAGTTATGACCAACCTAGACAGCATATTAAAAAGCAGAGACATTACTTTGCCAACAAAGGTCCGTCTAGTCAAGGCTATGGTTTTCCCAGTAGTCATGTATGGGTGTGAGAGTTGGACTATAAAGAAAGCTGAGAGTGGAAGAATTGATGCCTTTGAACTGTGGTTTTGGAGAAGACTCTTGAGAGTCCCTTGGACAGCAAGGAGATCCAACCAGTCCATCCTAAAGGAGATCAGTCCTGGGTGTTCATTGGAAGGACTGATGTTGAAGCTGAAACTCCAATACTCTGGCCATCTGATGCTAAGAGCTGATTCGTTTGAAAGACCCTGATGTTGGAAAAGATTGAGGGCAGGAGGAGAAGGGGATGACAGAGGATGAGATGGTTGGATGGCATCACCGACTCAGTGGACATGAGTTTGGGTAAACTCTGGGAGTTGGTGATGGACAGGGAGGCCTGGCATGCTGCAGTCCATGGGGTCGCAAAGAGTCGGCCACGACTGAGCGACTAAACTGAGCTGAATCATCTAGTCTCCTGGAAACCATTACTGCACATGGTATAATATTAATCACAAATACTTAAGAAACAGAATAATGAAGTAATCGAATAAGAGTGTGTAATTGCAGAAAAGAATTATTCTTTGCCTACTACACACCAACCAGTCAATGACTTTGTTACTTTGTTTCTTCAAAAAGCCTGATTTGGTTTTAGACTCGCTAGACAATTCTCACAGAGAAGGCAATGGCAACCCACTCCAGTGTTCTTGCCCGGAGAATCCCAGGGACAGGGGAGCCTTGTGGGCTGCCGTCTATGGGGTCGCACAGAGTGGGACACGACTGAAGTGACAACTCTCAAACTTGAGAATCTGTGAGTGTTCTGCTGCTGCTGTTTAGTCCCTAAGTCACATCTGACTCTTTTGGGACCCTATGGATTGTAGCCCTCCAGATTCTTCTGTCCGTGGGATTTCCCAGGTAAGAATACTGGAATGGGTTGCCATTTCCCTCTTCTGCCTCCAAATGCTAACCTGGACCAGGTCTCCTTTTCCTCACTTGCCCTTAGACTGGTGATGGGATCAGCCTCTGAAGGCAGCACTATGGCTTCTAAACTCCACGTCCACAGCAGGGGTTCCCTCCATTCAACTCCCCTGGTGCTGGGCCCAGTGTAAGCTGGAGTTTCTGGGCACCAGGGCCAGGTAGAAACACATAACGTGAGTCAGACTGGAGGTCAAGGCTTATTTTCTTCTAACTACAAGCTTGCTGCTCCCCTGGAAACTGCTGTAGGGAGCACTCTCTCCCTCACCTAATCATTGCTCTCTCACCGCGCTCCCCCCACCCCCCTTAACTCAGGTCCCTGTGGAGACCTGAATGCTCCTGGCTGAAGCTGGGAAAGCATTTTTCACACCTTTAAATAAAATGTGCAGATTGAGGGTGGAAGGGTTATTTTCCATTACAATATGAAGCATTCTGGCCCCTTTCCCAGAGTTTATAATAGCCCTTGGAAGAGGCCTTCTCCCCTGAAGTATGGTCCTAGAAACCAGCTAGAAATGAACTGGGAAGTCTGGACCAGACTTGCTAGGGAGGGAGAACCCATGCCTATGGAAATCTTGGAGCACTGGCCTTGTTATGCCTCAGTACCACAGTCATGAAAGTCTGTGCATCTCTGTAGAGTCCACCCATACCTTTACCCTCATCCTCAGAGCCCCATGGGATCAATATGCTAACTGGGGGTTAACTCTAGGATAATGGGGATCTCAAAGACAGCTAAAGAGATGAGAAAGGTCTCCATCCATTGACCCAATCCTTCTAATTATCACTGATACCAATAAAAAATTTAATTCTCCTACAGACTAACTATAGTAATAAAAAAAAATCCCAGTGGAGTAACACTATAAATATTTATTTCTTGCTCACTCCATGGTAAGACTGATTGTGTGTTGGGCATCCTTTCACAGTGTGGCTTAGGAACCCAGGATCCTGCCATCAATCAGGGCCTTGCAATCTTCTACCAGATCTTCTCATTCTGCCTGGAGACAATTAATTCTGTCTGAAGGACCTGGTAGAGGACTTTAGGAGCCAGTCGTGGAAGTGGTGCGGTTTACTAGATCAGCTCCGCCGGCCAGCCCTCAGTGATGTGGCCTGTCTGACTATGGGGCACAACTTACTACACCACCTGCCCAAAAGGAGAAGAAACACATAGATATTGGTGGGCACATCCTCAGCTATTTCTCACTAAGAATAAAAGTGTTAGTTTGGGTTGTCATCAGTCCTCACATATCAGTGGGAATGAAAGTTCTTAGAGAATGCTGAGATATGGAGAGAGGAGACTTTGGGCCTGGGGTCACTTTTGGAAGACTTCCTTACCTTATCCTTCCTGTTCACTGTCATAAGCGTTTCTTTACGAAAGGCTATAGAATGCATTCCCCTGCATTAGAATTATATGATATTTACCTATCTACCCCTCCCAACCCTCAGCTTGGAGGTAGAGACAGTTTCCTACTAAACTTTTTGAATTTCAAGCCCCTATCACAGGGCCTGAGTTGTAACAAAAGTGGTATTAATGTTCTATGCTGAATAATACATTATCACAAACCTAGTGACTGAAAACAATGCCCATTTATTATTTTGCCATTTCTGTAGGTCAATTTAAGATATGACTTAATTGGATTCTCTGCACTGGAGTCTCACCTGACTTCACTTAATATGTAAATCAGGCTGCATTCTCATATGAAGGGTTAACTTGAAAGAATCTGCTCCAAAACTCACTCATATTGGTGGAAGAAATCATCTTCTACGATTGTAGAACTGATCCTGGCTTCTTGCTGCCTGTCAGCCAGGAACCACTCTCAGCTCACAGAGGCAATGTGGAGTTCCTAGTCTTATACAACGTAGGTTACTCATGTGAATGACATCCCATCACTATTACTGTATACAGTTAGTTAGAGGCAAGTCCCATCTGCATTCAGGAAGGAGGAGTCACGGGAACCTTCTCAAAAACTGTTTTCCTTACAAACTGCTTTTTAATTTTATGAGCAGATGGAGACATGAGGAGGAATTACAGAGAAAGAAATGGGCTGCTAAGCAACAGATATTTTGCTCTGAATCTAACTCTTATCACTTATAAAATGACAACAATGACACTCACCTCCTAGGTGACTATTAGGTAATTTAAAATAGAAAACATAGCTAAAACATCTTATAAAATGCTAGCAAAAAGAGGTGACCAACAGCTTTCCTTTTCTCCAACTTGCTGATGGCCTTGACATGTGATTTCCTCATCCTGGGGCTGGGTGCTGCCTCTATAAATGAGCAGTTTAGCTTCAGGAGACTTTCCGGGGGTCACTGCCAACTTGAAAACTCACGTCACTGGACAAAGATGATCTGACCCAAGAGTGACTTGTACACATTCTCCTCAAAATAAGATCTTGTAAAAATAAACTGAAGGCAAAAGATAAGGGACTTCCCTCCTCTCACTTAATCATGGAATTAAGGGCAGAGAATGTATTTCTTCTTGATCATCCAGTTGAAGGCATTTTGGAAGTTGACTTTGAAAAGTTTAGCCATTTAACATTTTGGATGAAATAATCAGAGATTAGATCATCTCGTTCATTTCATGTATTACTGTCATTCTAACTAGCTGCAGCCTTCAGGAAGAGACTGTGAACTTTTTTTTTTCTTGAGTAGTTATTAATAAAACACAAATTGGTTCAAAAACAACTTTAGCTGCACTGAGAATTAAATAAATTTCTGACTTTTTAAACATCTAGAAATAGGGGCTGACTTGTGTGTTTAATTTGCTTAAATGGGAATCACCTACCATGCATATTTCATTAGGGAGCAGATACAGGGAGGGAACAAATCAGGATCAAGTCACTGCTTGGACCGATAACCACTCTGGCTGAGGATGCTTTGTATTTGCTGGGCTCTTGTCTATGAATTTCTCTTTCTGTAACTCTTGTCTGGGCTCTTCTTTCTCACACTCAGAGATTCCTGCTCTTCTCCCAGCTCTCCCCCTCACCATCTATCTCTTGCACACCCAGATAATCAAGAGGAATGGTATTAGCATCACCAGTCAGCCTGAGACTGTTTTGCTTTTCCCCGTTCTCAAAATGAGGTGTCTCAACAGGCTCCCCTGGGAGTCTGCTGTCTCTAATGAGGTCACTATGTATATTTCTGGGGACTCTCTGTGGTGTTCTGACTCCAATCAGAATGTATAAGCCTCTTAGGTTGAAAATATACCTGAAAATAGGTTACTAATATGAATGACATCCCATCCCTTTTACTGTATACAATTAGTTGGTTGAATTCTGAATGCTCACTCCCGGTGGGGACTAGTTTGGATAACCTCCACGTCTGCTGGGGTGGGAGACAGAGGCGTCAGTGAGCACCCCCCAACACTCTGTGCCCTGGGTACCTCACTCGTCCCCCACTTCTAGACCCAGATCTGCTGGATACAGATTGGGTCAGGAGGTCCACACTGATAGCTCACCTGAGCTGGGTATAAAGACTGTATGGGTTTCCCAGGGTTGTTATAATAAATTATCATGAACTTGGTGGCTTAAAAGAAAAGAAACTTTGCCTCCAAGTTCTAGAGGCCAGAAGTTCAAAACTGAGGTGTCAGCAGGGCCATGCTCCCTTCAGAGAATCTATGTGAGAATCCTTCCTTGCTTCTTCCTGCTTCTAGATGGCTTCTGGTGGCTCTGGGTAATACTTGGTTTGTGGCAATGTGAGTCCAAGCTCTGCATCTGTCTCCGGGTGAATTTTTTTGTTTATGCCTTCTCCTCTTCTTATAAGGACACTTGTCTTTGGATGCAGGCCTCATCCATATAATCCAGGATGATCTCATCTTGAGATCCTGAATTTAATCACGTCTGGAGGACTCTTTTTACAAATAAGTTCATATTGACAGGTTACGGGTGGGTATATACACTGGAGAGTCAGCATTCCACTCTCTATAGAGTGGAATCAAGAGGTTGAAACCCAGACATCTAGACCACAAGATGCTCCATGTAGAATTACTGGTTCAACAAGCCTGCTGGTGCTTACTCGCCCCTGGCGCCAAGTCTTATGAGAACGCAGACAGCACTGATGAAACCCACAGGGGTCTGTCCTACAGCTCCCACAAATAATAGCAAAGCAGACAAAAGCTATTTTTTTCCTCTTTCTATCAAGGAACTTGTAACAGAATATTTGGTTTAGGGAAGGGAATGCTAATAAAGTTACCTAGCACTGATTTTCAGAATTGAGTAGCTGATGGAGTTCAAACAATTCAATCCAGGGTCTACAGAGATCCATCCCATCAACTCCTTGGTATAATGTTTATTTTCAAAAATATTACTTTAAGAAAAAAAATTAGGAGATTTAATTGGAGGAAAAAATTATATAAAAGTACATTTGGTGTGTCAAAAAAAAAATCCACCACTAATGAATAATCGGTGAAGTAATGAAAAATTTCCAAGTAGCACTATAAAATCAATCTCAACAGCTCATCCTTAAATACATATTCAAACTCTACCCATTCTTAGAGGTCCAGTTCAGACTCATTTCTTCTAGGAAACTCTTTTCAACCACTTGAACCCAGAGGCAAAACAATGTTGGTATTTCCCAGCCAGTTCCTTCCCATCCTCTCCTATCTCAGGACATGGCGCCACTACCTGATTCTCCATGGAGTTCTGCAGCTCCACTGTCTAATGTATCCAGACTCTGTCCAGGTCACTAGTAGCATTTATTCCAGAACATCATGAGTGTCTAGTCCTGAAGCATCGTGATACCCTCCGAATTCGTCTCCCTTCTTCTATGCTTTCCCTTCTACCATCCATTCTCTGCAGAGCAGGCTCGTGAGGTGTTGAAACATAAACTATGTTACTCTTGATCTCTCCAATGGCTTTCTGTTACTCTCAAATAAAATTACCTCAAATACTCTGTCTACAATGCGGGAGGCCTGGTTTCAATCTCTGGGTTGGGAAGATCTCCTGGAGGAGGAAACGGCAACCCACTCCAGTATTCTTGCCTGGAAAACTCCATGAATGGAGGAGCCTGGTGAGCTACAGCCTATGGGATCGCAAAGAGTCAGACACAACTGAATGACTTCATTTTCAATTTCAGTTCATGTTTGTTCAGTCGTATCCAACTCTTTACAACCCCATGGACTATGGCCCACCAAGCTCCTCTGTCCATGGAATGTTCCAGACAAGAATATAGGAGTGGGTTGCCATTTCCTTCTCCAGGGGATCTTTCCGATCCAAGGATCAAACCCAAGTCTCTCGTGTCTCCTAAATCGGCAGGCAGATTCTTTCCCAATGTGCCACCTTGGAAGCACACCTTCACTTGCCCTCAATCAGACCAGCCTGCTCTGGTTTCTCCATTGCTGTTGAAGAACTAAAATCATCTTCAATTCGTTACTACTTGTGTGGTCTATCTCCTCCCACTAGAACATAAATTTCACAAGCACTGGGACCTTATCTGTGTTTCCCTCATTGAATCTCCATGTCTAGATCAGTGTTAAGCATGCAGTAGACGCTCAACAAATATTTGCTCAATGACTGAATAATGAATGCAATGCTGTCTATTATTCTGAATGTTTAAATATAATAACTGTGCCCTTTAATAATGTAAACTCTATGAGAGAAGGTACCCATGTTCTTCATATACATCCTAACACAATTGTTAACAAACATAAACACGTGTTTAACTGCTTTGTCAAGGGGAAGAAGGAACCGTGTTCTAGGTTTTCTGCTGAATACCCTTTGGGTCTCTCATGTTTCAGAGACTCCATCCCCTGTCTGTTGTCCTTTGCTGTTTCTTCATGGAGATAAGGCAATTTTGTGTGAAGAGGGTCTGTTTATCCTTTAATGAACTCAAACTGGGGCCCTGTCTAAGACACCTAGTATAAGAGGGTCTCCCCCTCCCTCTGATTTCCTGGCTCCACTTCTAAGCCTCTTACATATCACAGAGAAATCCATCCAGTAGCTAACTCTCAAGTTCTTATCTAAAGAAATAAGGAACAAGCCAACCAAAAAATGTGCTAGCCATGACTATTATTTGGAAGAGCATGATGTGCTTAAGTGAAAGATACCCTAGCAGAACTCTTAAATCTTGACTTTCTAGAAACACTTGCCAATTTCCTTTAATGGCCATCATCACTGCATTTGCATGGTACTTTTAGAAGTACTGTCTGTTTACAGCCAAAGGAGATCTTCTCTGCATCCCTGAAACTAACAAGATTTGTGAACGATGTACCTCAGGGGACTGTGTTGGGGTAGCCTGGGTCAGACAGACTTTGCTCTCTGTGTGAAATAATCCTATCTGTGTATGCTCGGGTTTTAAAGTTGACCCTCATTAATCATAGCTCCAGTTCCTTTAGACACTCCAGAGCTGATCCATCCATTTTTTTCTCCCTGAGCAACCATCCATATAGACCCCCAAATAAGTTATTTATTCCTGAAATGACTTGATCTGGCATCACCCAGCCTTCTATAACCTCCTGTGTATGAAAGAGAGAAATGAATGACTTGGGCTACATCAAAGTGTTGTTTTACTTTCCATATAGTCATTAACTTTAAATGTTCCCAAACTAATAGTCCAAGACATTGTAAAGAGGTAATAAGTTCAAAGGAACAGAAAACATAAAGCAGAACTCCGAAGTCATTTGAAAGTATTTTCTCTAAATGTGTGCAAGCTTTCAAGGCTGCTAGGCAAAAAGAACCTGGATCGGCATTTTGGCTGGTGCTGAAAAGAAGTTTCCCCAAGTGGAGTGTGTAAGCGAGTTGCCAGGCCAACCTCTTTGAGAGCAGAAGCATGTCTTTAGAGGATCTGCTATTTCAGAGAAGGCTGCACTGAGTTGGCTCATTCTTCCTTCAATTAAAGGCCAATTTGTCTCTTTCTTTAAATCTCTCTTTCCTTGTTTGGATCCATGTGCTCCAGGTCACTTAGTTGGTCTACTGCTCGACAAAATAGGGTGTCTCTGTAAGAGAAAATTACCAAGGGATTAAGTTATAGAAACTGAAGATCCAAGTTCCCGTTGTAAAACCTCTACTCATTGAGTTAAATAGAGTGTAGGGTAGAAGGTCAGAGCCCTATATGTTTCTCTGAAACATCAGAGCTAAAAAGTTGCTTTTTTTTTTTTCCCAGCAGACACATCCTTGGAGAAAGTCACCATAGTCATGGAGTTTCCCATGAGCAGACTTGCCTAGCAAGCTGTGGAGACAGAGTGCTTCTGCTATTCCTCACACCTTCAGATTTTCACAGCTTCCATCATACTGGACCACTGTGGATTTTGCATTCTATCCTCACATCCTGGGCAGAGACTTAGAATCTAAAAAGGATGTAGATTACTTTTATTTTGAATAAAATCCATGAAATACAAGACACTTTTAATTGTTCTCCCTTCCTTTCCACATTTTCTTCTTTTCTTTCATGATGTGCAGGCTTATTTTTGTATATGCAAAATCACAAGAAGCCACATATGTCTTATGCTACTTATTTTTTCACTCAACATTTATGCCTTGGACATAATACCCTGCTATGCAATTTTCAAAAGAATTATTTTAATGGCTACTGAAAATTTCACTAAATGCATACCCTAGGACTCACTTAACCATATGTTTATTATTGGATATTTAAATTGTTTTCAAACGTTTCAGTATTAATGCTCTCAGTAATAAACATTTTGAGCATGAATAGTTTTCCTCTTTTATGGGAAGTATGCCATTTGGATGGGATATTTATAATGGGATTATAGAGTTGCAGCATGTAACATTTTTATGGCTCCTGATAGAGGTGGGTAAGATTCTTTATAGAACACTTTGTTCAGTTACAGTTTTTATCTGGCATTGCTCAGACACCGTTTCTCCACACCCTCACCCACACTGGACCTGGTAGAGAGGAAATTATTAGGCATCCCAGAGATACCAAACTGTACTAGACACTAACCAAAACCAAAACTATGACAAGCTGAATTTAGTCAAAAACTATGCACAGATCCAACCTAATGAATCCTGCTTTCACTGGGTTTCTATCATTTTCTTTCTTAACGATACATTTTGAAATTTGGGGAAAATAAAAGGTACTCATGTTTCTGCCACCTGGATCATCATCATTATTATTTATTTATTTTAGTTTTATTACTAATACTCATTCATATTTTAGAGTATTACTATCCGCTTACCATTTTATACACATATTTTTAAAACAAAAGTAGAATCAGACAGAATATATTGAGTTTCAGTATTCTACTTTTCACTAAATAATATATGAATAATACACTTATAATTTAACAATGTTATCACAATATTAATTGCAGTGATTATTTAAATTTATCACATGAATATAATAAATTTCCTATGGTTTGCCATGTAAGTTTTTCAAACTTTTATCTGTTGCAATTAATGCTTCAGTGATAGCCACCATTCTAGTGGAATATATGCTAGGGCAAAACTGTGATAATAACCTAAAGATAATTTTTAATATAGAATTTCTGGACTAAAGTGTACTCATTCATATTCTAAGACCTGCGACAAACATTTACAAATCGCCTTTCAGAATTGCTGTCTGGCAAAATCCTAGGTGATGATTTATTTTCTAGACCCTCACAACACAACACAGCATCATTTTATAAACAATCATTTTCAACTTGATGGACAAACATGATATTGCTTGACTTTCATTTGGATTTTTTATCATTTGTGAATTTATCCATCTGCTTTCTGATATTTACTTTAACATGTATTTTGTGTGTGTATTCGTGTCCTTCAGCTGTTTTTCTACTGCTAACTTTTCTCCTGTTTAAACTCAGTCTTCAGTTGTTAGGAGCATTGGGGTGTCCCACATAATGTTGGCACCTCATACCTTGCGGCTTTATTCTGCCAAGCTGCTCCTCCGGCTCACGCATTGAGTTAATCCTGGGCTTGTGAATGAGGAGTTAGAACATTTGAACTTATCCTGAGGAGTGTCACCAGAGTACCCATACAAGGGGCTATCAGGACACGAGACATGAAAATAAACTTAGGTGAGGTCAGAAACGGCGTTCAACGCCAGGGATTTAAGATTTATTTTCAGCCCACAATAGGGAGCCACTAAGTTATGAGTTACAGAAGAACTGTACAAAAAAGATCTTCACGACCCAGATAATCACAATGGTGTGATCACTCACCTAGAGCCAGACATCCTGGAATGTGAAGTCAAGTGGCCCTTAGAAAGCATCACTACGAGCAAAGTTAGTGGATGTGATGGAATTCCAGTTGAGCTATTTCAAATCCTGAAAGATGATGCTGTGAAAGTGCTGCACTCAATATGCCAGCAAATTTGGAAAACTCAGCAGTGGCCACAGGACTGGGAAAGGTCCGTTTTCATTCCAATCCCAAAGAAAGGCAATCCCAAAGAATGCTCAAACTACTGCTCAGTTGCACTCATCTCACACGCTAGTAAGGTAATGCTCAAAATTCTCCAAGCCAGGCTTCAGCAATATGAACCAAGAACTTCCAGATGTTCAAGCTGGTTTTATAAAAGGCAGAGGAACACAGAGATCAAATTGCCAACATCCACTGGATCATCGAAAAAGTAAGAGAGTTCCAGAAAAACATCTATTTCTGCTTTATTGACTATGCCAAAGCCTTTGACTGTGTGGATCACAATAAACTGTGGAAAATTCTGAAAGAGATGGGCATACCAGACAACCTGATCTGCCTCTTGAGAAACCTGTATGCAGGTCAGGAAGAAACAGTTAGAACAGGACATGGAACAACAGACTGGTTCCAAATAGGAAAAGGAGTACATCAAGGCTGTATATTGTCACCCTGCTTATTTAACTTATATGCAGAGTACATCATGAGAAACGCTGGGCTGGAAGATGCATAAGCTGGAATCAAGATTGCCAGGAGAAATATTATTAACCTCAGATATGCAGATGGCACCACCCTTATGGCAGAAAGTGAAGAGGAACTAAAAAGCCTCTTGATGAAAGTGGAAGAGAAGAGCGAAAAAGTTGGCTTAAAGCTCAACATTCAGAAAACTAAGATCATGGCATCTGGTCCCATCACTTCATGGGAAAGATGGGGAGACAGTGGAAACAATGTCAGACTTTATTTTTCTGGGCTCCAAAATCACTGCAGATGATGACTGCAGCCATGAAATTAAAAGACACTCTCCTTGGAAGAAAAGTTATGACCAACCTAGATAGAATATTAAAAAGCAGAGACATTACTTTACCAACAAAGGTCCATCTGGTTAAGGCTATGGTTTTCCCAGTAGTCATGTATGGGTGTGAGAGTTGGGTGGTGAAGAAAGCTGAGCACCAAAAAATTGATGCTTTTGAACTGTGGTGTTGGAGAAGACTCTTGAGAGTCCCTTGGACTGCAAGGAGATCCAACCAGTCCATCCTAAAAGAGATCAGTCCTGGGTGTTCACTGGAAGGATGATGTTGAAGCTGAAACTCCAGTACTTTGGCCACCTAATGTGAAGAGTTGACTCATTGGAAAAGACCCTGATGCTGGGAGGGATTAGGGGCAGGAGGAGAAGGGGACGACAGAGGATGAGATGGCTGGATGGCATCACCGACTCGATGGGCATGAGTTTGAGTAAACTCTGGGAGTTGGTGATAGACAGGGAGGCCTGGTGTGCTGCGATTCATGGGGTCGCAAAGAGTCTAACACGACTGAGCGACTGAACTGAACTGAACTGAAGTTTTGAGTAGGAGAAAGACGAGATGAAAAAAGTTTCAGAGAGTATCCAGTAGGTGGCGCCATTGTAACACGTCTTCTGCTTAAGGCTTCTCCCAGCAGCTCGAGGTCTGCAGGTAAAATCCGCTAAGGAAAGCTACCTTTTCCAAAACATTCAGACTAGATGGTCTAGATGACTCTAGTGGACTAGGCTGGGATGGTTTTTCCTAAAAACTCTTACAGAGCAACTCTGCCCCTCCTTTTTTTTAACAATAATATTCATGCTTTCTTTCGGAGCCTGTTTTTTTTGTTCATGTATATTTCATTCCTCTGGAGTTTTAATTCTTGCTTTTGTGTGCATCAGGTTATTACTTCAGATATCAAATGTTGTTTCTGACAAATTATTATCGGCCTTTCAAGTGAACACTAGAGTAGTGACTTTCAACTCTGAAAAGTTGTGAAAGTATCAGTGCAGGAGGGGAGAACTGTACTCTGAATAAGTCACTAAATTAGGGTCCATGACTTCATTCTCACCAGATAAATAGCAATATGTCAAAATGACTAGATATTCATTTTCTTCCATGAAATTCTTCATATCCATTAAATGGTGTGTGCTTGCGTGCTAAGTCACTTTAGTACTATGGGATCCTATGGACTATAGCCCACCAGGCTCCTCTGTCCATGGGATTTTCCAGGCAAGAATACTGGAGTGGATTGCCATGCCTTCCTCCAGGGGATATTCCTGACCCAGAGACTGAACCCACATCTCTTCCATCCCTGCACTGACAGGCAGTTTCTTTATGAGCAGAGCCACCTAAGAACTCCGCATTAAAAGGTAAGGACAGAATACTGAGTATTTGATATTTTGAGATATATGAGAAAATTCAAGAATTCCTCTATGATTCTAAGAGCTATTTTAAGATTTGTATCATCTTTTGTCCTTTTGATTCAATTTGTTTGAAACATCTCCACTTACATTAAAAAAAAAAAAGGATTCAGTACAAACTATTAGAGGCCAAATGTTTTTCCCTGAAACCTCAGTGGATCCCCTCTGAATGACAGCAAGGCACATGTTTGTAGTTGGGAATCTGGCAGCAAGGAGCGTAAATGCTGATGGTCAAGATGTTCTGGTTCAGAAGTTAGAAAATAAATAATTCCTGAGAGGAAGGATTCTCCAGCTCCGGGCAGCTGATACGGCAATAAAATAAATAGGCAGTAAAATACACTTCCTGTTTTGAGCGCTCACATTTCATCTTGGCCAAGCACATCTCTTAAATTCAATCTCATGCTTCCATAAATAAACCTGGCACCTTTTTAAACACTTTTCCATCTGCTGCAGAATGAGGAGAGCATTATTGAATACACCTCGGGGAGTCCCAGAAATGGGAAAAGACTACTTGTGAAGAACACGCCATTGCCGTTGGCCTCGGCCCAGAGAAGCCATCAGGAGATTGTTTGAGTTCAAACCTTTATAACAAGACCCTGATGGTGCTTCCCCACCGCCTTCGCGTCTATGTGAGGTTGTCATGGTTGGGGCTTTGCACCAGGAGGAGCGATGAAGGGTCTGAGGTCGAGTCAGGATTAGACGTGTTTGCAGGACTTGTTTCTGTAACACCTGTGGTAGTTCTCCTCCAGCTCCTGACACCTTTTCCAACATGTTAATCCAGTTTCCTAGGATGGATAGAAAAGTCTATTGTCCATCTACACTAGAACCCAGAGGAGGAGATCTGATTCCAGACAAAAGAAAGTGCAGGGGTCTCCTTGAGTGTGCAGTAGTCAGCTCTTCAGTTCATCCTCTTGGTGGTGGAAAGCATAGGGTGCTATCACAGAGAAATGACGGAAATCAGAGATTTGCTGTTAACTGTGTGATCTTCAACAGGTAGGGAGCTCACTGTATCCTCAGAGTGCTGCAAAATAAAGTGAAGTAAAACTCGTGTTGTCGTTTAGTCACTGAGTTGAGTCCAGCTCTTTTGTGACCCCATGGACTATAAGCCTGCCAGGCAAGTATACTGGAGTGGGTTGCCATTTCCTTCTCTAGGGAATCTTCCTGACCCAGGGATCGAACCCGTGCCTCCTGCATCTACCTGAGTTGGCATGTGGGTTCTTTACCACCGAGCCACCAGGGCAGCCAAAAAGTCCGGGTTCACCGTCTTGTTCGCCATCAGATCGTCCACACTGCTTACATCGTCCTGAGCCACAGGGCCATCTGCCCCTGGCACAGGGCCTGACCCAAACAAGCCATCTATAGATACTAGGTATTTGCATTATTCAATTTTCCTGGGTCATCTTTTTTAAAGTCGTTATTCTGGTAAACTTTATTTCAACAATGATTATGTTTTACAATAAATCTTTCAAATAATTTTCAAAAATTTTTGGGGTGGAGACTCTGCCTGCCAGAGTGGGAGACACAGCTTCAATCCTTGGTCCCAGAAGATCCCACATGCTACAGAGCAACTAGAGAGGAGCCCCCACTCATTTATCAGGTCATCTTGTTTGTGAACCAAGGACTGGGGACAACGTGACTCAGATGGCCTGGAGAGGGACTTATCATTCATTTCCTACATTTCCCATTTGAGGCCATTATACAATACAGGATACTTTCCTAAATGTTTCTTTTTCAAACATCATTGTTTGACCCTTAAAAATTTCAAAACAGGTTTTAATATTTCCATCTTACAGATGAACAGATCAGAAATACTGCTAAATGTTATCAAACCTGAAGTAAAATTGGCATCACCCAAGGAAGACAAAATCTCTGATACTTCATCAGCATCAAGGCACATCAAAATTTCAGAGATTTTAAAATATAGGAAAAAATGGGCCTTTAAAGCCAATGAAAAATAGTAAGAAACTTGCCAGACCTCCCATGCTTAGTGGCAGAAGCAGAAATTTAATGCAGGGGACCCCAGGGGACCCCAAGTCTTTCTCTAAATCAATGACCAGGAGCTCCAGTCAGCCACCGTCCAAGCAGAGTGCCAGCCTCTTGACGTTTAGTACTCCATCTCAGCTTGAGGTTCTCGTCTGGGCTTCTGTTCTTCTCTAAAGAAGTTATCCCAACTTCCTCATTGCTTCTGATAAAATGGCACAGGGAGAATTAGCCCTTGGGCTACAGGTTCAAAGCAAGATGTCTGAAGGTAAAGAAAGTGAGGTTTTATTACTACAGCAAACATTACCCAAACAGAGCAAATGGTGCCCTTGCACTTCCGCTAACTCTGAGAGATTTCCCGGAAATGGAAAGGTGAGTAGGGGAGGATGCTTCCTCCCCGAGGAACCAGGACCAGATTAGATCTAACTTCCTGTTCTGTCACTTGCCAGCACCGTGACCATGGGAATTCAGGTCTCCTGGTTGAGTCTCTACTTCCCCATCTATCATTCAAGGAGTTGAGTTATCAAATCCTCTTTCTAATTTCTCTGGGCCCTGACACTCTGATTCTCAGACATTTCTCATCTTGCTGGGTTGGTCACCACCATTACTTATTGCCTTTAGTCTCTGCCTTCAAAAACCAAAGTACTCCGTTAATCAACAACATTTTTAACAGCATTTAACAGCTGTTAAATTAACATTTCACAGCATCTTGGGAATCTTGAACCAGCCCAGGATCTTTTTTTCGAGCCATGTGACCTCAGATTTGTTTCAGGAAACCTGGACACTGTGCTTTATCTAGATGACCATAGAATGATGGTCCATCCATGCTTCTTTCTGCCTTGATACATATTCTGATCTAGGAGTCTGACACAGATTGACTTCTCTCCATATATCTGCAGGCAGTTCAGCGGTAAAGAAAAATCTGCCTGCCAATGCAGAAGATATTAAGAAGAGGTGGCAAGAATACACAGAAGAACTGTACAAAAAATATCTTCATGACCCAGATAATCATGATGGTGTGATCGCTCACCCAGAGCCAGACATCTTGGAATGTGAAGTCAAGTGGGCCTTAGAAAGCATCACTACGAACAAAGCTAGTGGAGGTGATGGAATTCCAGTTGCTATTTCAAATCCTGAAAGATGATGCTGTGAAAGTGCTGCACTCAATATGCCAGCAAATTTGGAAAACTCAGCAGTGGCCACAGGACTGGAACAGGTCAGTTTTCATTCCAATCCCAAAGAAAGGCAATGCCAAAGAATGCTCAAACTACTGCACAATTGCACTCATCTCACATGCTAGTAAAGTAAATTCTCCAAGCCAGGCTTCAGCAATATGTGAACCATGAACTTCCAGATGTTCAAGCTGGTTTTAGCAAAGGCAGAGGAACCAGAGATCAAATTGCCAACATCCGCTGGATCATCAAAAAAAGCAAGAGAGTTTCAGAAAAACATCTATTTCTGCTTTATTGACTACGTCAAAGCCTTTGACTGTGTAGATCACAATAAACTGTGGAAAATTCTGAAAGAGATGGGAATATCAGACCACCTGACCTGCCTCTTGAGAAACCTGTATACAGGTCGGGAAGCAACAGTTAGAACTGGACATAGAACAACAGACTGGTTCCAAATAGGAAAGGAGTACCTCAAGGCTGTACATTGTCACCCTGCTTATTTAACTTATATGCAGACTACATCATGAGAAAGGCTGGGCTGGAAGACGCACAAGCTGGAATCAAGATTGCCAGGAGAAATATGAATAACCTCAGATATGCAGATGACACCACCTTTATGGCAGAAAGTGAAGAGGAACTAAAAAGCCTCTTGATGAAAGTGAAAGAGGAGAGTGAAAAAGTTGGCTTAAAGCTCAGCATTCAGAATACGAAGATCATGGCATCTGGTCCCATCACTTCATGGAAAATAGATGGGGAAACAGTAGAAATAGTGGCTGACTTTATTTTTGGGGGCTCCAAAATCACTGCAGATGGTGACTGCAGCCATGAAATTAAAAGACACTTACTCCTTGGAAGAAAATTTATGACCAACCTAGATAGCATATTAAAAAGCAGAGATATTACTTTGCCAACAAAGGGCCATCTGGTTAAGGCTATGGTTTTTCCAGTGGTTATGTATGGATATGAGAATTGGATGGTGAAGAAAGCTGAGTGCCAAAAAATTGATGCTTTTGAACTATGGTGTTGGCGAAGACTCTTGAGAGTCCCTTGGGCTGTAAGGAGATCCAACCAGTCCATCCTAAAAGAGATCAGTCTTGGGTGTTCACTGGAAGGACTCATGTTGAAGCTGAAACTCCAGTACTTTGGCCACTTCATGAGAAGAGTTGACTCATTTGAAAAGACCCTGATGCTGGGAGGGATTGAGGGCAGGAGGAGAAGGGGATGACAGAGGATGAGATGGCTGGACGGCATCACTGACTCGATGGACATGAGTTTGAGTAAACTCTGGGAGTTGGTGATGGACAGGGAGGCCTGGTGTGCTGCGATTCATGGGGTCGCAAAGAGTCGGACACGACTGAGTGACTGAACTGAACTGAACTGAATGCAGAAGACGCGGGTTTGATCCCTGGGTCAGGAAGATCTCCTGGAGAAGAAAATGGCAACCCACCCCAGTATTCTTGCCTTGAGAATCCCATGGACAGAGAAGCAGATGGGCTACAGTCCATGGGTTCACAAAAGAGTCAGAGACAGCTTTGCAAATGAACACCACCACCACCACCAACAACAACACAGCTCTGGGGTAACAAGGCATCTTTGTACAAATCTAGACCCTGTGCCCAATGTTCACTTACGCTCTGGGTCCTCACCATGCCTTTGGGCACAATTCTACCTCAGTGTGTATGCTCATTTATTTGCATCTCAGTTCCCCAGATAGGTTGTCAGCTGCTTAAAAGTCCAGAAAACACTTGAGGTGTCTATGTCTAGAGAATCTAATACAGTGGATGTAGGGTTGGGCATCTCCATGCAGGAATGCAGTGGGGACCTGAATGTGAGATTTCATTTGTGGGCAAGGATCAGGGAAGGGGGCTTTCTCAGGAGAGGTATCATGGGCCACCGCTGGGCTAGCAGGAAGGGGTCTCAGAAACATCTCCCAGGCTGCTGTCTGCCTTTTTCCTACCTGCTGCTGGAGCGTGTGTGTGTGTGTGTGAGTGTGTGTGTGTGTGTGTGTGTGTGTGTGATGTGTGTGTTAATTTAACTGTAAGATTCCCCTGGCACCATGGCCTCTAGAATCCTCCGAGTCCATGTCATGTCTTCCTCTACAATTCGTGATCCTACGTGGTGTTTATGTTGCTGCTCAACATTTGTCATTTATTTTACTAAGTATTGACATCAAGCTTCCTAGGAAGGAATTATCACTCTCTTTGAGAAGTTGCAGCAACGGTTCCTTTTTTACAGCCCTTGGATCCCCCTTTATCTCCCTTCAATTTGTTTCTGGAATGGCGCTCCGATGAGGCCATCTCCATCTTTGACCCCTGAGCTTGTCTTTGTTTGATTTTTCCCTTAGATTTTCTCCAATGGTATGGAATCACCGTATTGTTATTTATCACAGTTTTCTTTAGATCTTTTTGATTAACTTGGTTATTTCAATATTTGAGTCATCTTGGCAACTTCACCATTTATCCATGTTGAAGCCTGATTTATTATCAGGCTTCATCAAGCACATTTCTCCCATGCTCCCCATCTCAGGAGATGAGTCAAAACCCATCTACAGATCCTGTGCTGAGAAGGCCAAATCATTCCTAGTTATTTGCTCCCCTTCAGGGCTGTAGAGATAAAGCTCTGGTATCTTGCCAGTCACATCCAGGATAGCTGGTCAACCTATTTTTACCTTCCTGGGATGTTCACACTGCCAGGTGTGAGATATGTGGAGGGTGGAAAAAGTGAGCATTCTGGAGAGCATTCAGATTCTTCAAGGCCCTGAATTTGAGCAAGTTTTGGGGGGTATCAAGGGCACAACTCAGGCCATTGGATATATGATGCCAGCATCTGCCCTGTTTTCTGAGCGAACCCCATCCACAGCCTGTAACACACAGAAAGCATTAGGCCTTTTGATCCAAGAGTTGCATCAAATCATTTTGACCCTTTGAGGAAGATATGTAACCTGGGCCAAGTGGAGCCAGATGACTCTTTTTTATTATTATTATTACCGGAGCATACAGCGATATTAAATGATTTCATGACTTGGAGCCAGAACATCTGTTACTAAACATTAGAAATCTGATTTACTCAATTCTAACAAATTGGCACTCAGCCCTCGCTAAAGTGATGCCTTGCCTTTGGGGTGAGAAGGTGTTGTTGGCCAGTTTTCTTTTCGAACATACCATCCTTTTCACATGTCCCATGGCTGTTCCTCTCCTGTCTGAGACATGACGTCCCTGTTGGGAACAAGGACTTCTCTGGGCCAGAGGGGCAGTAGGGGTGTGACAGGCTGTGCTGTTTCAAGGGCAGCCTCGCAGACCTTAAACCTCAGCTCCCCAGAGGGCAGCTGGGCTGTCACAGGTGAGGGGTGAGACATAAGGAAGAAAAGGTTCCCATGTGGAACCCTGAGGGCTATAAACCAAGCCACAGGGCTGGAAAGAAGATGGACTCTTGTATTAATGGCCAATTCCTACAAGTTGGCCCAATTTTTCCTCTGCTTCACTTCTGTGGCCATTATGAGGCATGGTATTCTATCCCATATGCAACCATATGGAATATGGTCTAGGCTTTGGGGAAATTTCCCTTCTCAAATCTTTCATTCATCACAGACCACCACCTTTTTGGCATCAGGGACCAGTTTCGTGGAAGACAATTTTTCCATGAACTGGGGTGGAGGGGTTGGTTTTGGAATGATTCAAATACATTACATTTATTGTGTACTTTATTTCATTATTATTACATCAGCTCTCACTCAGATCATCAGACATTAGATCCCTGAGTTTGGGGACCCTTGTCATAGATGATGAAGCATTTCTCTGAGAAATGTGGGCTTCTGATTCTTAGGACATCAACATTTTCACAGATCAAAGTAATAAATGGAAATCACGGTCCTCTACTGGTGGGATTTCAGACTTAAGTTACCAGGAGTGTGTGTTGGTGGGCATTGGGAGAAAACCTTTCCCAATATAGAGGCTTCCCAAAATAATCCAAAGTCACCCACTCACTTCATCCCTGCATTCCATCATTCTTACATTTGTACATTCACTCACTAAATGTTTTATTTTTCAAATATTTACCTGTGCTAGTCATTTTTCTAAGCGTTGGGAGAGGGGTGATAAAATTTAAAGAAGAGGCAATCTATTAACTCAAGAAGTTGACAGTCTGATAAGAAAATTAAGACACTGGCACGGGCTATAAAGTAGAAAACTGTGAGTCGTGAGAGAGACCCTGATAAAGGATTGTGGGAAGTTAAAGGAGGAAAAGAGAAAATGTCCACTGGAAGGCTCCAGGAAGAGTTTCGTGAAGACTGTGGGATTTAGGCTGGGTCCTAAGCAAGGAGAGAAAGGAGTTGTTTAGTTGCTAAACCATGTCCGACTCTTCGTGATCTTATGGACTGTAGCCAGCCAGGCTCCACTGTCCATGGGATTTCCCAGGCAAGAATACTGGGGTGGGTTGCCATTTCCTTCTCCAGGGGATCTTCCCGACCCAGGGATTGAACCACATCTCCTGCTAGGCAGGTGGATTCTTTATCACTGAGCCACCTGGGAAAACATGGAGACAGGAGAGACAATGGATATTCTCTGAGGAAGGCGTGGATATAGGGCAGTATGAGGCAGGCTTGAGGACTGGGAAATCCTTCATGTTCCTGAAACCCACAGTCCACGGAGAAGAATAAATGCAGACAATGTGAAAGACCGGCTGAGGCCATATCTTGAAGGTCTTTATGTGCCTGGCAAAGACTTACTCAGTAGGTTGAAGGATTTCTGAGCAGGCAAACAGAACCCAGGGAAGATTTATCTAAAACCTTGTGTATATTGATGGGGTGTGGGGTATGGGGTGTCTGAAAAGATGCAGGTAAGAGATAAAAACGTCTGCGGGAGTATTTGGAAGGGAAAACAGGATACATAGGGCAGATTTACAACAGCTGGATTGATAAGGTTTCAGAATTGATGTGTTGTTATAAAAGGGATGAGATGGGCTTCAGCATGAACTTCAGTTTTTTCTCACTCTTGGAACCTCCTGGAGTAAGTCACAACTTCTCAGGCTTCCTCTTCTTCCTCCCCGGCATGTACCTGAACACGTGCTAAAAAAGGCATCACGGGAAGGAGGGCTCACCTAATTCCTTCCTAGCTGTGAAGAAGCTCAGATGAGGTCATATGTGTAGGAACATTTCATAAAGTTTGTAAAACCCTCCAAAGCCCATGAGGGATATTTAAGTTACTACCTGGATGTGTGGGACAAAGAGAAGGGAAAGTTCTCAGATGAACTTTGGGTTTCTGAACAGGAACACCTCTGCAAGTAGAAAATAAAGGGAAAGAGGATGGGAAAGGAGGTCACCGCTCACTCTGTAGCTCAAAACAAACTCCAGGAGGATCAAAGGTGTGACGGGAAACTGGAAACCACTGAGGACATTTTATAATGTAGTGGCTGAGAAATTCTAAGAACTCCAATGAAGCTAGAAACCAAAAAGGAAAATATTAATACAATTGGCTGCCTTAGAAGTTACAACTTCTATATGACAAAATGTAATAGTAAGGTTAGAAGAAAAATATCAAACAGGGAAACTGGTTTATCAATTATGTAACTGACACTGATTTGATTTTTAAATACATAAAGAGCTTTACAGAATAATTAAGAATATAAATGAGTAGCCATTAGAAAAATAGATGAAGAATGTAATTTATAAAAAAGAAATACAAATCAATATACACTTTATATAAAAGAAAACCAATTAATCCTAATTAAAGATACTCAAATAAAATAAGGTCTTTTTTTCACCTACTGCTAGATTGGCGAGTCAGTTAAAAAATTGAAAATATTCTTTTAAGAAGAGTTGGAAAATTATTGTTCTCATATACTACTGGAGTGGGAATGAAATATAAATAATGACATATTTTCTGATGTTTGATTTGGAATGTAAAAGTGACATATCCTTTGACCTACCAAACCCACTTCTGGGAATTTACACTAAGATAGATATGTGAATGTAAAAATCTAAGTTAATAAAGAGGTTTACTTAATTATTGTTTAAATCAGCAAAAAATAGAAGCAGTGAAATATATAATAGATTAGTAAATTGTGATATACCTAAAATTTTTTTGTTACTAAAATTGATAACATAGACCCTTATTTATTGAAATGTAAAACTATTAGCATATTATTGAAAGAAGTGTGGTACTATTCCATTTTTTCAAAATATTACATATATATATACTTACTTATACAAGATATGTCTAGAGAGATATTCATTAGAAGGTTAGCAGTGTTTTTCTCTGGATCATAAGATTTTCCATGCATTGTTCTGTATTGCTTTGGTTTTTAAACTTTTAAAAACATTTTTGCTGAAACAATCACATTTCCAACTGAAATACGTAAAATAAATTGAGAGAAGTAACCAAAGAGGGAGAGAGAAGAGAAAAATGGGAGTAAGAGAGAGTTGTATTCAAATGAAGCTGTGGAATTTTATTTCATAGAAGGGACTGAGTGATACCACAGAAGGGTCAAGTCATTGGGGGAAAAAAAAGCTTCTTACAATTTTCAAAACAAGAGGTCACAACACACAGTCCCGGCAACAGGAGGAAGCACCAGGCTTGTTCCTGAGGCAGTGAGGAGAAAGCATAGCCCAGAGCATTTTCTGGGCTTTCTGTGGCTAGAGCAGGCCAGGGGAAACAGTTTAGGATTCGCTGTAGGGATAGTGTTGGTGCGCTGTGGGATACAGCAGTGGTTATCTGGTACCTGGCCCTGTGCTGATTAAGGGCAGAGGGAATATTTGCTTGGTGTGTGAAAGTGAAATGAAGGAGGTAGCAGGCTGTATGGGCACGGAATTGGTTGGTTTGCCTGTGAAAGATGTGTTTGCAGGAAAGTTGCTTATTATCTCCAGGAATTAGCCAACCCTGGGAGGGGCTGTCAAAACATCATAAAGTTTAAAACCATGATTAATACAGGGGGGAGAGAATGGAAGAAAGGAGAGAGAATAGTCTTTGGGGCAAGGCCCTTTGAAGGTGGAGGTGATGGTCTGAGGATTACTGGAAAGTCTTGCTATGGCCTGAAAGAGGAGCAGTGCTTCCTTTAAAGGTGATGCTTGAGAAGCCACACGAATGTCTGCTATATATAGAAAGAGTCAAAAGAAACTCAATCTCGATGGCTTCAGTCTTGGTGAAATAGTGGTCTAAGTTATTCCTTGAAACTTACTGGGATAGAGTTTGGTAAAGAATTTTAAAAGAATTGGAGAAATTTTAAATAACTCTTGGAGAAAATTCTGTATGTAACTTTCTATGTGTGAGTAAAACAATAGCTATTGGGGTCCTTCTGTGGTTATTTATCATCGTCAGGCACAGAAGGAAACGTAAGCTTGACTTAGGATATTTGCTAATGGAATAGAGTTTTTCAGTCTAATTCTTAAGGTTCAAATCCTTGAACCAACTCATTTCTGTACCAGGAAGTGGCTTCCTTGGGAGACCAGTGAGATGATACAAGAACCTATGTTGACTGCAATAGGGGCCATTCTCCACCATCATGGTTGACTCTTGAATCAGGTGAGAAGAATCTTAGGATACTCCTTCCGTTTTCTTCCTTGCTAACAGGAAGACTCACCCGTCTATGCACCAAGCCCTCCTTCTATGCATGCGGATTAGAAAATGATTAATAACTGGGGCTTCCTTGGTGGCTCAGATGGTAAAGGATCTGCCTGCAATACAGGAGGCCTAGGTTCAATCCCTGAGTCAAGAAGATCCCCTGGAGAAGGGGAAGGCTGCCCACTCCAGTATTCTTGCTTGGCTTGAAGACTCTTCCCTCTTTGCATGGACCCCTCCTCCTATGTATGATTATAAACTACTCCCCTCCCAGTCCCTAACACTGCATAAGAAAGAGATGAAAAAACCCATAATCTGTTGTCCTATGACTTCTCCCAAGATTTCATATCTTGAACATTTTCACAGCTCTCTCTGTTTAAATCCTTCTCCTTAATGAAGTTAAAGAGCAACCTGGGAAATACATTTGCTAGTGAGTGAATGAATGATGTCACTCTTTATTTCAATAGAGCTTTACAATGTGCAGTGCCGTATAGAAGGTGACCTAATTATCACGGCTTTCTCTCTTCATGCGTGGTTGAGTAACTGATGTTTCCAAGTGCTTGAGTGAGGGCAGATGAAGGAGAGAAACATGAAACAGCTCCCAGATGTCAGCTGATTCCACATGACGGAGCCTGGCTGTGTGAGGCGATAAGTGTGTTCTGTGGACATCAGGCTGAGCTGTGCCAATATGAACATGTTCGGAAAAACAGCAAGCCAGCATGGTCATTTCTCTGGGCCTTGTCTTCCTTTCTTCCAACCAAGCTGCATTCTTTACTCCTGGTCTGGAGGCTATTTACAGTACATCCCAGGGAGCCAGCCCATGGCGCTGACTCTACTTTCCTTTGGAAATATTAGAATTTGTCTCCTGAGGGAGTCAGAAGGATTGTTTGTTAGTTTAAAAATAAGTCATACGTTTGATTGTGATTGTGCAAGACTCTCTCCTCCTCCATGAAGTGTCCATTTCAGGGCTGGTGGAAAGGAAGATGTCCACAGGGAGACTGAAGGCAGGACTGCTATCTAAGGGGTATGCTGTCTCTTATCTAGAGATAAAAGATCCAAGAAGAGAAGTAATAACACTGCAGGGACTGCCTGCAGTGGAACTGATGCTTTTTACCAGGAAATGGAAGTCAAAAGGGAACTGAATTACACATTAGTGGGAGAGGAATAATACCCAGGCCAACTTTTCCCATTGCTTCTCTAGTGGATTCTTTGAAATATAAAGGGCAGGGGAAAAAAAAAAAAAACGGAATTGTACAATAGCCACAGCATCTAAAACAGAGATTTCAAAAGTCTTGGCCTACTTTAATAACCTTCCCATTTTTTTGTCAAGTTGTCTAAGCTCTAGCCTGTACTTTCACTTTAAATGAAAAACAGTTCTTATCTGAATCACACAGAGGACTCTTTCTCTTTTCTCCAATCACACATTTTAGATGGACAATCTTGTTCATTTTGATAGCCCACCACACATAGGAGGATATAAACCTGGTATGTAGCCTATAAACTTAGTCTTTCTTCTGAGTTCTTATCCTTTCTACAGAGTTGCACCTTGTCTCAGAGATGCCTAAAGCACAGTGTTTCCAAAACCCAAACTACCATGTTCTCTCAAAACCAGTATCTCCTCATTACTGATGTGCTAGTCAATGGTCATAATACCCAGTATTTTGAACTAAAAGGAAAAACAAAACAAAAAACCTGCAGCACTGTCAGAGTTTCTGCCCTAAAGTTTTGGCTATATCGGGCTTCTTTGAGAAAGGATAAGATATACATCTCGGCCTGGACTAATGAGCTTACCAAAGTCACAGATCTATGCACGTCGTCTTTAACATCTTGTGTGCACACGAAAGGCACTCAATGCCTTTGGCTGCTGCCTCCTGCTTCGAACTCCATCCTTCATTCCCGTGACCACCAGTTCTTTATTCATTCTTTCTGTCAGGTCCTTGCTTTGGCTCTTCCTCCTTCTTCCCTATAGCAGTGTTATTCCTTAATAAAGGTATTATCTAATTTACCATATTATTTCCATTAGAGTCCTAAATATCATCCTGAGAACTTCTTATTCAGTAGATCAAGGATTCGTAATTTCCTAAAAGCTCTCCAAGTAGTCTAGCACCATTTGTCTATAATTTGCCACCTTGCATAAACAAATGCAAGGTGGCACTGTCTTTACAACAGTATGTGCACTAACGTGTGTTTGTAACCTGTATTTCTGCCAGCAGGACCAAGGGGAAAGCCTGGCCAGATGTTTACCAGACCTACTTCCTCTACTGTTTCACAGTTTTGTGCAGCCTTACATCTGAGTTCTAGCCATCAAGTGGAAGGACCATCCAAACCTTCCACTGGTACTTCTCCATACTCTTTTCCTCTTCCAGTTGGCTGAATGAGTATCATGGAAGATTGTCAAGTCATGTGCTAAAATGGCAGGGGCTCTGTCATCCTAAATCATTAACATACTGCACAGGCAAAGGTTTCTATGCTGACTTTTTTACTCTTTCCAGTACTGCCCCATCCAAGAAACAAACTTATATTGTTCCAAGCCATTGAAATCTGGGGGCTATTTGTTATAGCAGCTGACATTTCACTAACATAGTCAGGTGAAAGGTGATGGTAAATCAGCCATTTCCATGGTATATCTCAAGCATATCTGACTACTCTGTCTCCTGGCTTCCTAGTCACTGTAATAATGCTTAGTCCAGGGGTTATTAAACTTTTCTTATGCCACAGATACCTTTAGCAGCCTGTTGAATCCTATGAATAACTTTTAGAAGAAAAAAATTAAATGTTTAAAATAAGCCATATATAAATGCAAAAGACCACAAAATAATTTAAATAGCTACAATAATCTTTAAAAATTAAAATATATGGTATTGACATTAACATATTCAATAGCAAAATAATACATAAGCAAGTTAGAAGTGAATTATACTTTTTATAAGCTTATTAGTATGAAGTCCAGTTCAGAGCCACTGTTTCTTTCCTCAAATAAAGATAATTGAACTATGGGGTGGTTTTGTCAAGGCAACACATGTGTCATGTTGGATGTTTAGTCAATGTTGATTTTTTGTTTCGATGGTTACAAGTATAAAAATCCCAATTCACAAAGATATATTGAGGTATTTAGAGTAAAGCCTGCCATCGATGGTATTACAAGGCCAGCATAGTCTATCAAGGAATACCAGAAATCTCCATGGATTTTTGAGTTACACTCCAATGTTTCACGATTTTAGGTTTGTGATCAATGAGCTCATATTTGGCTATGATACCATCTTTGATACCGTTTATATCAGAAACCATTCAGTAACACATCATGAAAATGACTCATCCCTGTCCACATATTGATCAACAAACCGTTGTAGAGACAGAATGTATTGCAGATGTCTGGGTAACCAGTAGTTGGTGGTTGATGATGCCTGGCTGTGGGTTGCGTGAGAGTCATCTGGCAACATTACATGGGAAGAATGTGATCATGTGTGATCTACATTTAGGACAATAACAACCATTAAGTTTAAAAGAATTCTGAAATGTCTGTAATAACTGTCATGCAATTGGGCAGTATCCTATTTCTACTGGTGAAAAGTCACAAATATTGCTAACACTCCTGTGGTTTATTGTCTACATTCATAATGCAAAGACATGCTACAATTCAGTTGAAGTTATTGGGAATAAAAAGTGAGACTTTTTCTCAACCAAGTTCTAGAATGCAAGGAAACCTTGGGGAGAACCGTGGATTCAGGTAGAAACCCCTGTTCCAGACCTTTAAGATACTCTTGTGTTGGGGTAGAATGCTCCCTTCTTGCCAAAAGTATAGACTGTGCATGTATACATGGCCTTTCTGCAGTCAAGTTTATGCCCAAAGTGAGGAGATAGCTCCCTCCTTCTTTTCTTTTAGCTCAAGTGGCTTCTTACTTTTTCCCTGCCCTTTACTCTGTGGCAAAAACCCACACCAGTGGGAAACTGCATGCTCGAGGTCAGACCACACACACTCTAGTTTAGCCAAACAAGTAACAAGTATCAGCCTTTCCTTTCTCTCCATCTGCCTTTTTAATGGTGAGTTTGGGGAAACTTCTTCAAGAGTCTTTCTATCCCATTTCTTCCCTGAAACAGTCTTGTTTTCTCATGCTTTTACCAGCACCATATAAAGCACATGTTACTATATAAAAGTGAAATGGAACTAACCTATATATATATACAAAAATACAAATAAATACTTGTGTTTCCCATGCTTATCCTTCCTTAGGAAAATTGCCCTAAACATTAGTTAGTGTACATACACACACACACAGAGTAATTTGGTATTATCAGCAAGTCAGATTGCTCATGGAAAATGTCCACTAGATTATGAGCTTCAAGAGGAATGGAACTCAGTCTTAAATATCCATGAACCTCTGGTTCCTGTCTCAGGGAATGACACAGAGCGTGGCCTCAGCAAATGTTTGTCAAAGAAAACTAAAGCTGGCTAGTTTAGAAATTATTTCAAAATATCTTGGATAGTTATATATCTGAAATAATTGGCACAAGTTTTTAAACTGAAGTAGAATTAGTTGATTGTAACATAGCCTTTCGGTAATACTGTATCCTTGGGAAAGTTACTTGAATTCTCTGTGGTTCACTTAAGTCATTGGTAAAATAAGGATAATATCTTTTCCTTAGAATTATGACTAGCTCATAACAAAGATGTAAAGAATAATGCTTGGCACATAGTATGTACTCTGTAAACATCAGCTATATGATTATTACTAGAAACTGCAGTACGCATAGTAGTAATTTTGCCACTATTAGAAGAGCCAAGAGTATTGAAATGATCAGTAATTAATGTTCTGCAATAAGTTCTAGATCTTATTGCTTATTAAGATCTTGTGTTTGTTTTTTTAATTAAAGTATAATTGATATATATCATATTAGTTTCAGGTGGCCATCACAGTTACTTGATATTTACACTCATTTTGAAGTGGTCACTGTGATAAGTCTAGACACCATCTCTCACCACACAAAATATTATTATATTATTGACTGTATTCCCTATACTGTACATTTTATCCCCATGACATTTATGTTTTACCTGGAAGTTTGTAACTATTCATCTTTTTTTACCTACTTTGAATCTCTTCTAGGCTCACTCAGGTTATCAAAACTGACAAAATTCATTTTGTGGCTGAATAATAGTTCCTAAAGGGAAATAAGTTAGAGTAAACAATTACTGTGTGATTTCATTTATATGTAGAATCTAAAAAAACAAAACAAATAAAACAGTGAGATAGACACAAAGAAGAAACTGGTTGCTACCAGAGGGGAGGGGGTTGGATAAGAAAATATGGTGTGTATATATATATTTATATATACACATCACACATATATATACCTGAAAGTAATATGATGTATATCAATTATACTTTAATGAAAAACAAACACAAGGTCTTAATAATATTTAACGTAGAATGTATTGTATAACATTAATTTTTGAGCATTTCAATACTCCTTGGCACTTCTAATAGTGACAAAATTATTACTATGAATACTGAAATTTCTAGTAGTAATTATGTAGCTGATGTTTACAGAGTACATACTATGTGCCAAGCATTATTCTCTAAATCCTTGTTATGAGCTAATCGTCATAATTCTAAGGAGAAGATATTATTATCCTTATTTTACCAATGAGTTAGGTGAACTACAGAGAATTTGAGTAATTTTCCCAAGGTTACGGTAGTACCAAAAGGATATGTTGTATTCAACAAACTCTCTTCAGTTTAAAAAACTTGTGCCAATTATTTCAGATATATAACTATCCAAGATATTTTGAAATAATTTCTAAACTAGTAGGCTTAAATTCTCTTTGACAACTATTTGCTGAGTCCATTCTCTGTGTCATTCACTGAGACAGAAACCAGAGGTTCATGGATGTTTAAGACTGAGTTCCATTCCTCAGGAAGCTCATAATCTAGCGGATATTTTCCATGAGCAGTCTGACTTGCTGTTGATACCAAATTACTTTGTGTGTGTGTGTGTGTGTGTGTGTGTACACTAATGTTTAGGGCAATTATCCTAAGAAGAGTAAACATAGAAAGCACATGAACTTATTTGTATTTTTTGTATCTATATGGATTAATTCCTTTTCACTTTTATATAGTAACCTATGCTTTACTTGGTACTCATAAAAATATGAGAAAACAAGACTGCTTTTTTGTTGGTGGGAATGTAAATTGACACAGCAACTATGGAAAACAGTACAGAGATTCTCCAAAAAAATTAAATAGGACTACCATGTGATCCAGCAATTTTACTTCTGGGTGTTTAGCTAAAGAAAACAGAAACACTAACTCTTGTGTCTGCTTTGAACTTTGCTTTGTCCTTCAGCTTCATTGCCAGTCAGTCAACCAGCGCTCTGCGTTACTTCTTACCCTGAAATTTCCCCTCTATATTTCATTTTATAATTGACTCTGAACTTGGAATCAAGATAATGCAAGACTGCTTGTATTAATTAGTACTAAATAGATGGGTCCATAGGGGTCTTCCACGGGGGCTTAGATGGTAAAACATCTGCCTGCAACTCCAGAGACCTGGGTTCAATTCCTGGGTCTGGAAGATCCTCTAGAGAAGGAAATGGCAGCCCACTCCAGAATTCTTACCTAGAGAACTCCTAGCTACAATCTGTGGCATTGCAGAGTCAGACATTATTGAGTGCCTAACACACACACACACATACACACACGTGTCCCATAAATGCATCCATTCTCTTGATTGACTTTTATGATAACTATATCTAAATATTTGGAAGGATTCATTTTCTGGATAAATGGATATATCCACTTAATAAGTAAAGTATAGCTGTATATTTGCATGTAGACTAGAATCACTTTTCTTTTTTCCTTTATCACGATGACTTTTTCCATCCTCAACCCTGGTCATAAGGCAACAACTTCTCTCAAAGCATCACAAGCTCATGGTTGGAAAATGGCAAACTGCTGGATTTTAGGGTCAGTGACTACTTCGGTATTCTATGGTTTATGTACTTGACCAACTACAGGCCTCAGGTATATTTAGAGATGAGAATTGGCTAGACACCACAAAGGCATTTCTTCTCATGCTTTGGATTCCAACAAATAAAACAAAGGATAATATTTCTTCCTGTCAACACATGCACTTGCTTGATGTGATTTCCACCCCTGCTGATGGGCAGGGCAGGGCCATGGGTCTGCCACACTGGTGGACATGAATTCAGCTCCGGCTTCAGTGGAGGAACAAATTCCAGAATTTTCATCTCTGCAGGTGGTTGCGTCATTCTTGATGTATTTCCTGCTGTCTAACCAGTTGGTATTATGAAGTTTATAAATCTAATGCTATGGTGGAGACAAGCTGGATGGAAGATTTTGTGCTTAGGAAGAATATGCCTATGGGGCTTTAAGCAGAACAGTATTAAGTTGTTTGTGTCACTGTTTTATGGTTCTGGACAGTCTGTTCTAGCTGGACAAAATGTCAAGATTTATGGTAATATCAGGCTAAAGAATGGTGAATTTTTAACATGCTCACATGTCTGTCGCCTTCCAGCTGAGGGAGACTTAGCATGATTCCTATTGCTTTGGCTGAAGCAGTTTCCCTTCTGGCTTCTTTAATAAAATAAAATAAAATTGGCCACTCCAGTTGGCATGCCAATGCAGGAGACATAAAGAGATATGGGTTCGATTCCCGGGTCAGGAAGATCCCCTGGAGGAGGGCATGACAGCCCATTCCAACATTTTTGCCTGGAGAATTCCATTGACAGAAGAGCCTGGTGGGCTAATGTCCATAGGGTTGCACAGTGTCAGATACTACTGAGCTACTAAGCACAGGTGGCATGTAGGATCTTAGTTCCCCAGTCAGAGATTGAACCCATACCCCTTTCAGTGGAAGGTAGAGTATTAAAGATTGGACCACCAAGGAAACTCAGAGTATTAAAGACTGGACCCCTACTAGCTTCTTGAGTGGGTTTGAGTCTTGGGAAGAAGAGTCTTCCCAGGATAGTACTTGGCTGTCTTAAGGCAAATCAGTAGTATGGCCAGATAAGCAGACATCATGGCAACAAGGGCATCTTCTTTGGAGAAGGTTGGTACAATGGGAAGTTTAAGAGATATGGAGGGAAGAATGTTGACTTCTGGTCTCATCACTGCACAAACCATGTCATCCATCTTGAGCAGGGGCCAGGACTTCGTTGGGCATCATCAAGGCTACCATGGAAGCTTCCAGTGGGGGCTGCACACTCAGATGCACACTCAGGTTCCACCACAGCCTTCTTGCCAACGCCACACTCTTCCAGGGATACTCACAGAAAACACCTGTACATATTAGGGTCTTCCTGCCCAACACATGACTCCTCTCCTATGGGCAGAAGGCGCCCTGGGGCTCCCCCCACTGGCCAGCACACCCAGCTGCACTGGAGTCTGAAGTTCCTACTCAACCCTCCTTCATCTTCTCTCTTCTTTCAAAAGTATCAGAACAGCATCACACTCTGCAGAAGCTCCTGCCTGCTGCTGTTCCTTCTCCTCTTTTTCTTCACCAGAGTTTTCTCCCAGAAATCTCTTGCATACCAATTCCTATCTTGGCTTTTGATTCTCAGAGGACCTGAATTAATACAGTCAGGGTGTGGACTGATGTTATTTTGGCTTACACTGTACATTTCCCTCTTCTTATAGAAATGCAGTCCCCACAGAAACCCAACCACTTTATTGTAGAGCCACTCTTCTTCAACCCCAAACACGGGGTATGGTGGACTGTCAAGGAGGCAGCCTGCCTCCTTGTTCTGCTGCCACAGGTGGCCACATAAGTTATGTCTGATCACTGTGTTCATCTCCCTAGTCACAGTGATTCAGATGGGCTGGTGGCCAAATCAGTCCAGTCAGAGTCCTCCGCGGGGATATGTCACCCTGACACTGAGAGAGTCAGTTCCTCTCCTTCCTATTAGAGATGAGTTAAGGGTGTGAACTTAACATCTGATAACCATGCATGCTACCAAAGGAAAGAGGAGGAAGCCAATGTTCAGAAAGGAGCAGAAGGAAGAGTCTCAGGGTGCAGGGTTCCCAAGCAAGGGACCCTCAGAACTTCCCTCTTCCTGCCACTTTTCCTTTGGGTCTGAAACCTACTCCAGAAATCTATTCCATTCCCTGTCTTTTTGGTTTTTTTCCCTGACTTCAGTTGAAAATTAAATTGCAACTGAAAATTAAGTTGACATTGAATTGGGTTCTGTCACTGATACTTGAAATCATTTTCATTAATAGATTCAGTTTCTAATAAGTAGATTCAATAAGTCTGTTCTATAAACTGCGACTGCTCCTGCCTTGGAAATGGAATGAAATCTGGATTAGTAGGAAATTCAGCCAAGTGCCCGTCATAGACCAGGCATCCATCAGTGCTTTTTGAATGAAGCTGCAAAAAAAGTAAGAAAATTAGAGTTTAGGCTCGGGAATAAGGATATAATTCTCAGGTCCTAATAGTTCCTTGCACACTGTCAACATTCAGTTACTATTCTATAACTAAGCTAGGAATATGAAAGGACTTGGACTCACTGCATGTTTGTTTCACCAGATTTTCTGTGCATCCGAATGACAAGTCAGGATACCTGGGAGTGGCATCTTTCTTCTCCAGAAGACTGGGATCCATCTTCTCCTTCCAAGTTAGAACTCACCAGCTGGAAAGGAGTGGTGGAGGGAAGGATAGTGGGGGAAAGGGACTTAGAGATGTTTAGAGGGAGGGACAAGAGGCAAAGAGCAATAATCATATGGAAGGTAGAGAGCAGGGCATCTGAGACAGCCGGTGACCCATGGCCTTTTCCTTTGTTTCAATGAAAGGAGCCTCTCTCCAGGGCCAGACTGAGACCCACAGGTTCTCCCCATAGACCAACAATTTGACTCCCCATTAAGCCAATATTCTTTAAATATTTATTCAACACTTAGTGAAGGTGAACTAGAGTCAGCAAGGAATTCTACTGCTGGTGGTCATTTCCAGGACACTGCCTGGTTCCAAACAAAATCTATCTACAACATGATCAGTATATCAGAGGTCTCATGGGGAGGGTAAACTGGCACCATATTTGTAACTTTGTTGGTGTTACTGTGTCTTCTACGTGGGAAATATGATACTAATCTGTGGGTTAATTAGGTTCTGCTCATCCCAAGGAGTAATAATTGGACAGGAGGCCTGGAGGACACATTTCCCAGACTGATGCTAGAAGACAGCCCAGAGCAGAGGAATGGGTGGTCTGGGGAGAGTGCGGTCAGTAGAGCCCGTTTCTTGATGTGTATGGTATATCTTGGGCTTCCCTGTTGGCCCAGACAGGAAAGAATCTGCCAGAAATGCAGGAGACACGGGTTTGATCCCTGGGTTGGGAAGATCTCCTGGAGAAGGGAACGGCAACCCACTCTAGTATTCTTGCTTGGAGAATTTCATGGACAGAGGGGCCTGGCGTACTACAGTCCATGGGGTTGCAAAGAGTCAGACACTTCATGATATATCTATTTGTATCTGTATCTATCACATGTCATTCGGTCTCTTTACATGAGATGATCCACAGACAACTCTGTTTACTTCTGATTGGGGAATAAATGAATACCATGCAAAACAGCCCTGAATCTATAAGTAGTCTAGGTATTTTTTTTAGGATTATGGAAGCAAGTCATTAAAGTATCATGTGGTCAACTTACTGTAGTAAATAATCACGTTCAGGGTGAGCTGGGAAGGTGTGTGAGTGCTAGGACAAAGCCAGGCACACGAGACTCAGCAGAGATTTCCTCCTGGCTGCAGAGTGAGGTGGGGCAGGGACTCCTCAGGCAGCAGGAATGTCCTCTGGGTCAGGAGCCAGGGTAGAGTGGCAACCCCTGAACCTACGTCTCAAACATCTCAGAGCCTACAGGCTCCCTTACCTCAAGAGCATATTTTTGCGTCAATTGTCAGTGAGTGGAAACTTGGCATTTTGCTCAGGGAAGTGACTTTGTTTTGTCAGGGTATCATAAGAGGACTGTTAAAAGGGAGTGGAGTTTTGAGAACACTGAGTCTCCACTGCCTTCCCACCTTGTCCCAGAGCCAAACGCTCCATACCACCTTTGTCGCTGTCGCTTTTGACTTGCCTGGAGTTGCTGGTCTCTGACCTGAGACCTTCCCTTTCCTGTCCCAACACCTGCCTTTTATTTCCACTTTCATCTTGAAAGTGATGGAGCCAAATGCTCTGCCTTTGAGACTGTCATGCCCTCCTAACCATTCTTGTCTTACCTCTCATGACTTGGCATCTAATCCACCCAAGAGCTTTAGATAACCTCAAACTCCTTGTCTCCAAAGGAAAAAAAAATGACACCCTTGTTTTATTAATTGAGCTCAGATAGCAGCGCCTGGGGCACAAACATGATACAAAAAGAGCCCAGGGAACCTTCTCCAAAGGAGCATACATTCTAGCAGGATGAAATGGAAATATGGAAAACTGGTGAAAGGTAGACAAATGCCGGAAAAGAGTCAGAGAATTCTGACTAAGGAGATCAAGGAAACTGATGTGGGAGAAGTGTCATGGTGCTGCGCAATGAATGACAAGGGACGTTTCAATACCCAGAGTATAGAGGGGAATGCAATCTTGCCCAGTGACCAGCAAGTTGCGCAATAAGTGGAGATGCAGCCTTGGCAGAGTGGAGCTAAAATCACAGACTGTCTTTACAGAAATAGGAATTCTTCCAGCAGTCATCTCACTTACTGCTACATTGTTTTACAATGGCCCCTGGAAGTTGTATGTCTTGTTTATAAATTTTAAGCTGGTGCCCTTCTCCACTACCTAGGGCAGAGGCAGGACCCCAGCAAGGGGTCATTGAAGGTCCAATCTGTGAGTGGGTGTTCAGTCTGCAGAAAAAAGAAACATCAGTGGCTTCATCCCACAAACATGCAACCATTCTAAGCAATTTGTTTTCTTCAGGTGAGGTCCCCGTCTCAGATGGGACGGGCCACTACCTGGTACAAAACTTTGGGGAACAGCCTCACAGCTCCCTGTGTCTATCAGTTCATCGGCTTTGATGGAATGAGCCTCCACTTTTCCATTTACTTTTAGGTTGTGGATATGGAAGTGAGTTTGGTTGGTGAGGTCACCACATTGTCATGCAAGTTTTTGCCAGTTGACTGACAGCAGACTCAAGCAATCCAGATCTTTGCTAACGCACTGAATGTGAATGAAGTGCAATTCCTTTGCTTTTTTTTTTTTTATTATTACTAGGTGCTGGAAGTAAATTTCAGAATTTCCAGATTGTGTGGGCTTTGAGCTTCAAAGGAAACTGTCTCATTTACTTATTTATTTATTTGGAGAAATTTGAAGTTCTTTGAATAATCAAAGAGGTCTTTGTAGACCATTTTGTCCTCTGATTGAAAATGGCCTTTGACTCAGTTTGAAAAAAATCCTTGTGACTTAACATTATGTTTTTTGGTCAGCCGATATTGTTAATCATTAGTTCATTTAGCAACTAAGTCGTGTTGACTCTTGTGGCCCCCCTGGATTATAGCTTGCCAGGCTCTTCTGTCCATGGGATTTCCCAGCCAAGAATACTGGAGTGGATTGCCATTTCCTTCTCCATGGGATCTTCCTGACCCAGGGATGGAACCTGCATCTCCTGCATTGGCAGACAGATTCGGTACTACTGAGCCACCAGGGGAGCCTGGTATTGTTCGTACTGACACAAAATAAGTAATAAAGATACACTGACTATGTGATTGCTTAACTGATGGATGACAGAGTTGTCCTGGGGTTTTTCCCTTTATTTTCAAAACCATACCTTTATTCCATGTGCCCCAGAAACCCGCTTTGAGAGGAGGGCCACTCTGATGTACTCGGAGGTCCCAGTGGCTGTCATCTATGTCCCCTCAATTTCCTGAAATAGGAGACACTGTTTTCTTTCTTGTCCACTCTGATCACAGTGATATTTGCTTTGTCCCTGCCAAAAGAGTTATGTTTCAGTCAGCCGCTTTTCTTGGTTTTGGCAAATTCTGTTCGCTATTTCTCAATTATAAACTAATGATTCAGATTGTGGCATTCCCCAATTTAACATGAGCACAGCAGATTGGATTTGTTAAATCCAAGAGGGTGGGAAAGCAAAGCCAGTCCTTCAGAGTCAGTGGCAATCTCTGACTTACATTTGTGGTGCCATGGGAAAGCGTAAAGAGAAAGGCAGAGGGACCTAGAAGAAAAAGTGCCTTAATCCATTTGGAGTAGAGTGGGTTAGCTTGAGTTGAGTGAGTAATTATGTTTTGTAAAAATTCTATGGAATTGTCATTGCACTTGTCAAAGTAGCTTTAAATTTTGCAGTAGTAACAAAACCCTCAAATCTCAGCGCTTTTCACAGCAAAGGTCTGTTGTTCTGCTCAGCTGGCTTGTTCAAGCCGAGACGGGAGGGGACTGTGACCAGCCCCGAGCCCAGGTGGAGAGGGGCGCCCTTCACCGGCCTTTGTGGTAGCAAAGAAGAGACTGGATACTTCTCCACGGGCTTTTTCTCTGCCTCAGCCAAGAAAGGACAGTTGCTACTTCTGCCCATATTTCTTTGGTCAGAACTGGTCACATGGCCCTCTTCAGTTGAAAGGAGGATGATACAACTCCCATTGTGGGTTTGGAAGGAGAAAAGGACGAAGTATTGGTCAATACTAACGATATCGACCACGTCTGCCCTTCTACTCACGCAATGATTGCTTCACTTTCGTTTCCACATAGAAAGTGTCATTCATTCATCACAAGTGAGTCAACCTCCAGGACACAGGGGCATGGATGACAGCCTCTACCTTAGGTTTGTTCATCATGTTCTCTTGATCCAAAGACTCATGTACTAAAAGGGCATCATGCCATCATAGAAAGGGAGCAGGACTGCCATAATCAATACTGCCATGTGAAAAGGAGCAGAATGAAGGCTCTCATCTACATGGAACTGACAATTCTGAAATCTAACTGGGGGTGAAATATTCTGGGGCCTCCGATCCTGAGGAAGGAAAGAGAATATTCCTCATTTAAGCCCTGATTCTGCTTTCTGTAGTCTGTTGCTCAGTTGCTAAGTTGTGTCTGACTCTTTGTGATCCCACGGACTGCAGCATGCCAGGCTCCTCTGTCCTCCACCATCTCCTGGAGTTTGCTCAAAGTCATGGCAATTGAGTCTGCGATGCTACCTAACCATGTTATCCTCTACTGTCCCCTCCTCATTTTGCCCTCAATCTCTCCCAGCATCAAGGTCTTTTCCAATGTTCATTTAGTCAATTAGTCGCTAAGTCGTGTCTGACTCTTGCAGACCCCCTGGACTATAGCCGGCCAGGCTCCTCTGTCCATGGGATTCTCCAGGCAGGGATACTGGAGCAGGTGGCCATTTCCTTCTTCAGTGGATCTTCCCGATCCATGGACCAGACCTGGGTCTCTTGTACTGCAGGCAGATTCTTTACCAGCTGAGCTACCAGGGAAGACCACTGAGCCTCTGCTCACCCCCTCCTCTCTTCCCCCATTCTCATTTAAAGTGCCCAGTCTCCTCTTACAAATGGGGACTAAGTTCAGTTTTCACTGGATTCTTTTCTCTATTTCAATAGTGTGTGTGTGTGTGTGTGTGTACATGTGTGCTCACATGTGCGTGCTTAGTCGTTTCTGACTCTTTGTAACTCTTTGTGACTCTTTGAACTTTAGTTTGCCAGGATCCTCTGTCCATTGAATTTTCCAGGCAAGAATACTGGAGTGGGTTACTAGTTCCTATTCTGTGGGATCTTCCCCACCCAGGGATCAAACCTGCATCTCTTGCGTCTCAGGCATTAGCATACGGATTCTTTACCACTGTGTCCACTTAAAAATCTGTCTTTAGGATATTAACTAGTGTTGGTCAGGCTTTGTTCATTTTTAACATCCTCATCCTGGAAACATCTTCCTTCACCCACCCCTTTTCTAACTTGAAAACCCTCCTCAACATATAGACAACTTAAAAATTTCTTAAAATATTCCTTAAGTCTCCAGCCTGTGTCTTCCTCTGTATTCCTACAGGATAAAGCTTGTATTTCATCTCAACCCTTACTTGCCTTTTGTATTTCACTAGAATTTTTTTTTTTTTTTTTTTACTCCTACACTAGTTAGTAAACTCTTTGGGAGCAGAAACTATTTGTAACTACCTTTGGGCCCAAAATCAAAGCTTTGATAAGTCTTTTCATTGTTAGTATCTGAATTGCTGTCTTAGCACTGTTTTCCACAAATTTAAAGCAAAGTAATTTGGTTGGATCTCTAGATGCTGCCTCTGGCTCTCTGATTTTAGTATAAATATAAAATAATTTATACCTTAGTGTGGAAAGAAGCTATCATATTTTCCTTTACAAAGCTGATTATTTCCCCAGTGATCTTTCTATTTTTAAATTCCCTTCAGATTTTATTATCCTGTGAACTTTTTGATAGAAAAATACTGTTGTTCATAAACCTATATGAATGTATTCTTTCTATACTTTCCTGAAAATTTATTTTTTATTGGGGTAACATTAGTTTATGATATTTTATAAGTTTCATGTGTATAGCATTATATTGCTACCTCTGTATACACTAAACCATGCTCACCACCAAAACTTTGGATCCCACCAATTACCATATGATCGATCCCCTTTATCCATTTCACCCTCCTCCACTTTCTTCTTCCACTCTGTTCTTGTGTCTCTGTTTCTGTTTGGTTTAGTTTGTTCATTTATTTTGTTTGTTTGTTATATTCCACATATGTGTGAAATCATATGGTATTTGTCTTCCTTCACCTGACTTCTTTCACGTGGCAGAATACTGTCAAGGTCCAGCCATAAAGTGAAAGTTGCTCAGTCATGTCCTACTCTTTGCGACCCCATGGACTAGACAGTTCATGGAATTCTCCAGGCCAGAATACTGGAGTGGGTAGCCCTTCCCTTCTCCAGGAGATCTTCCCAACCCAGGGATCAAACCCAGGTCTCCTGCATTGTAGGTGGATTCTTTACCAGCTGAGCTAAAAGGCCATAAAAGAAGATGAAATCTAACTGTTTGCAACATCATAGATGGACTAATGGTCTTTCAATAAAGGAAGGTTGTCTGGAGGCATATGTGGTAGCTGGGGTCTCTCTGTCATGGGCTGTGCTACCCTAGAAGGCACATATATATATTTTATATATATAATATATGTTTTATATGTTTATACATACACGTCCAAACTCAACACACACATATAAAATGTTACATTAGCACCTCCCTCCACACCCCCTCATGGACATATCACACACCAAACACTTGCCAGCCACACACAGATACTCACACAAAATATATATTGTACACGCATACATATTGGGGTGGAATATATTATATTGTTGAGACATTCTCAATAATTATCCAGAAGGATGTTGGGCTACTGTAGTCAATGAGTTATTTAAACAGAAATATGAAAGAAGAATACAATTAGCAAATCTGCTTTTTCAGCCTTAACTCCTAATCCACTCTTAATTCTTTTCACCTTCTTGCCTACTTTGTCTCCTTTCTGTGCTTCCATTCTCCTACTTCTGTTATTTTATTCACATCGTTTACTCAAACGCCTTCCTTCATTCTAAATGCCTAATAAACATACCCAATATTCAGGGCCCTGCCCTAAATACCCTAAGTTTGGAAATGTCTGAGAATCTCAGTCTACTAGGAAATGAATTCTTATGGTGTCAAGTAAATATCCATTTAAATGATTCATGATATTTTCATGTCATAGCAATTGGATTATATGCCCTTGAGACTGGGACCACATCTTGTATGTATACACTCAGTGCTTATTGAAGTACTGCATACAGTGGCTCAGGACGTCTGTGAGGACACGCTGTCTGTGTGAGAGGAATGAGTGGCTCCCCCTCCGTCACGTGTGTGATTCATTGGCTCCTAGCCATAAGGCCTTCCTCCTTCAGACACCCTCTCAGATAATAGGTTATTAAAGGCACAAACCCAAGATCATAAATTACTTACCCGAGTCCCAGTAAATCTGTATTTCATGTGAAGCATGTTATTTTTGACAACAGGCCCAATTCCTTTGGAAATCACGTAGTAAAGTAAGAAATAAGGGAGGTATCTTCCACAGAATCACATGATGATTCCACATAAGGCTCTTGTCAATCCTCACTCAGAATGGACCACATTAGCCAATCGGATATCACAGTCTTGGTGGCTTCAGCCCTCACAACAGAAAGCTCATTTTCTGCCTCTCTCTTGGGGCTGGAATTCCCACTGCCCAAAAAGCCATTTGTCTTGAAGATTTCATTTTCAACATCAGTGGAGGAATAAAAAAAAAAATGTCATTTTAGCTCTGCAACGAGATTGAGATAAACCAGGCTGTTTTTCTCTTCTTTGGGAGTTCCTGGCCCTAGTGACCCTACAGTGGTGGGTGTGGGGGGAGGCAGCTGCTGAGAGATGCTGAGCTTTCCATGACTGAGAAATATAGGATGTTGAATGTGTCTAGGATACAGGCACATTGATGTCCAGAACCCAGAGAATTGTGCTAAGTCTAGGAGAGGGCATGGCTGTCTAAACGGACCAATTGGTACCAATGTTGTCAATTGCCAACTTAAGTCTGGGAGCAATTCACTGGACTCTGACACTGGAGTGTCTATGGAGAATGGCTGCAAATTAATGCCAATTCCATAATCAGGAAAAGAAAAATTCTAAATGTTCTTAATTTAAATTTTTAAATGTCATAGACCATTTTATCCATTCCTTTGTTGGTTTAACGAGTGTTTACTGAACAGATGCATTGTACCTGGGAGCTACATGTATGTCTCTCAGGGCTACCTTCTCAATATGCTGGGTTATGGGAAAATAATTTTCTATATAAACTATTTAAGGCACCAATATCAACATCTTGGCAGCTTCTGGCCACATAGTCTCATGCCATTCCATGAAAGAAATACTATACTAGCCAAGGGGAGTTCTCCCTCCCCAGACCCTCTCAGAAATCTAGAACCAGGGCCTGACCATGTAGACACAGGACATCTCCATCTGCCCCAGTGGATCGGAAATGAACTGATCTTTGGCACTGAAAGGGGACATAGAAAATTTCCAGGACGTTACTCCGAAATATGAGGTTGCCTTGTAAGCAAGCTGTGGCAACAACCCCTGCCTGGGTTACCTGAGAATGATGTTGACATTGGTGACTAAGTCGTGATTCCTGCTCTCAAGGAGATCTCCTATTGTGTGGAATGTTCTTCTAACTCCATATGTCACTTAATAAAATAACTGCATTCAAGTGTTACAGATGTCATGATAATGCCATAGCATGGTGTAGTGGAAAGTCAAAAGAAAAAGTGGTTGTCATTTGATTGATCTAAAGGGAATTAAGTAGACATATTTATATGTATACACAGTCAGGCCTCTGTGGTCCTGGCATGCCACTAAAAGATAATTGTGAAAACTGATTTTTGAGTAGTCATGCTTTTCAGCATTCTGCATACACAATCTGAAATGGATCACACTGGCAATAGGGTATTTGTATGTAGAGAAAATTTCATTTATATTTCAGTTATATCCACCACTTACTAGTGGAATGTCTGGAGGAAGGTTTCCTTTAAGCCTCAGTTTCTTCATCTATAAAATGGGAGTCATGATATTTATTCCACTGGGTTACTTTGAGGTTTAAATTGCAGATATATCTATAAAATCATGCTCATGGTTTATTTTTCTCCTGGAGCAAGAGTAATTGTGGAAAATATATGGAAAGGAAAACATTTTTTTAAAAGAAGTGCATCTCTGTCACTTATGAAGAGCTTACCAACTGTAGGCACAGTCTTCAAAATGTTCAGTTCTAGACCCTGCAGTAAAGATCAGGCTGTACCAGCCAGAATGGCTGGGCGTCTAGGCTGAGCTATGCATTCCCTAAAAGCATGTAAATAAAAGCATATAAAAGGATATGGGGCTTCCCTGGTTGCTCAGATGGTAAAGAATCTGCTTGCAATGTGGGACACCCGGGTTTGACCCCTGGGTTGGGAGATACCCTGGAGAAGGGAATGGCTTTGTCACCCCATGGACTGTAGCCTGCCAGGTTCCTCTGTCTATGGGATTTCTCAGGCAAGTATACTGGAATGGGTTGCCATTTCTTTCTCCAGATGATCTTCCCAATTCAGGGATCAAACTCACATCTTCTGTGTTTCCTGCATTGCAAATGGATTCTTTACCACTGAACCAACTGGGAAGACCTAAACAAAAGGATACAAATTATATATAGAGGATATAAACGTCTAACTGAGCCTTTAGGCCTCTTTAGTGTCTTAGTCAGTTCAGATTGTGTTGTTGACTAAATAATTGGGTTCTACTTCCAAAATTTATACATTAAAATCCTAACCCCGTGTGTCATGGTATTAGGAGATGGAGCCTTTGGGAGGTAACTAAGTCATCAGGATGGAGCCCTCATGAATGGATTAGTGCCCTTATAAGAAGAGGCACAAGAAAGGCATTTGCGCTTTCTCTTTGCTTTTTGCTATGTAAGAATACAACTGAAAAATAGTCATCTACAAACCAGGAAGTAAATTCTCACCAGACACTGAATCTGCTGCCCCTTGATCTTAAACTTCCCACCCTCCAAAAAGTGTGAGAAATTGATGTTTGTTGTGTAAGCCACCCAGTCTTCAGTAATTTGTTATAGTAATCTGAACTAAGACCTCATAATTTCATCTAAACCCAATTACGTCTCAAATGTCCCACCTCCTAAACCACCATTCTGGGTGGGCTTCAACATGTGGACCTAGAAAAATTCAGTCTATAGCGTTCAGTTTCTAAATACAGACTCAGACCAATAGGAATAAAGTTTCCTGGGAAGCAGTGAGGTTGGAGGATAGCTGGGCCCATTAGATTTTTTCAGATGTCTATGAAGCTTCCTCAGTGCCTGCTCCTGCCTGTGGGTAAGGTTCTCTCTCCTACTAAGTAATGCTGAGAGCCTCAGTCCGTCAGGACTAGCCTCATCACCTGACCTGCTGCCATCCCCAATTCCTGAGGCACAGCACATCCTGAGTTTGAGGAGGGGAGGGGTGAGCGCTGGGAGCTACGGATGATAAAGATGCGAGTCAGAGCTCTGGTGGCAGTTGAAGTTCGGAGGAGGGGCAGAACACACAGACCAGAACCATCAAGATGGGAAAGGAGACTGTGTTAAGGGAACAGTGAATATGCTCTCTGGCTCAAACCAACGGGGTTGGGGGTGGGTTTGGAGGGATGTTTGGGAACTTAGGGAGTGTGGGAGATCTCTGGAGATAACATCCCCACCCCAGAGTTTGCCTCAAGGCTCTGCTCTCCCCAGACAGCAGCAGAGAATTCAGAGAGAAGCTGTCTTTTTAGCACTTCTTGATTTTACAGTTGGAAGCCTGAGAACAAAGCACAAAGAAATTAAGAGAAATATTTTGCACACTTGTATAGAAGGAACCACTGTTTTGGAATAGACACATCCCGTTATAATAAGTCTGCACAGAGAAACAGATGGAGGGAGATAAATATCAGGCTCTGGCCTCCAACTCTGTCAGCCAAGAGAGAAGGAAATTTGAGCTGTTAGTTATGGAGGCTTCCTTAAATCCAGGCCGGCACCAAGATTTTGTGGTTGAGTTACTTCCCCTTTTATCAGAGGATCCCCATTTCCTAGGATGCAAATATTTTGGAAGAGAAAACCCCTTTAAAGGAAAAGAAAGGAAACTATCATTTTATTGCATGGCTCTGCCAGACTTATTTGCATTTAATGTTCATAAAAACCTGGAGGCAGGGATTCTTACCATCTCTGTTTTTATAAAAAGCAGGCTCAACAGTGAAGGGACTTATCTCAAATCACACAACTTTATAAGGGCCTGGCTCAGAGTTGCTGAATGCCTGGATTCACATTTAGCACTTGCAGAATATAACCTTTCAGGCTGGATGCTCACTCTCACCAAGCAGAGAGACACAGTAGCAGAATGGAGAAGAAGTATAAATCTGTAGGTAAATCCTCAAGTTGGACTAGATCTTTTCAAAGCCCATAACCATAATCAAGTCTGATGTCAAGTCATCAGATGTGGGAAGTGCCAGGGCCAAAGTAGAGGACCTCAGGCCCTTCCCCTGTCGCTCAGCCCCCTTGGCAGTAACTTCACTGTCCAATCCCATGGTCGAGCTGCATCTTCAACAAGCTAAAAACTCTGCAAATGGCTTTATGACGTCTTTGAGCGTCAAGTCTCCATGGTCCCTGAATGTAATTCAACAAATGTTTGCGTCTGTGTGCATCTGTGTGTGTTGAGAGGTGGGAGTGGGTTGGGTTCAAATACGACAGAAATTCTTTTGTACAATGATAATGGACCACGAGAGTTGATGGATCCAACTGTATTCTCTAATACAGTATAAAGCTCCACATTTAGAATATTCAGAAGAGGGCATTGAAGAAACACTAAATTTGGGGGAATGAACGAATAAATGCTGATAAAGACAAGCACGAAATAAGACACTAGGACTATCAAATAGGATGAGGCCCTCTGAGTTTGTTGTTCATGTTTACATTATAAAATGAAGAGGTGATGGGTGGAGCTCTATTAGCCGTCTTATGTCATGAGGATAAAGGCCACACCTGGGTACTGTCGAGTGTTCCTTGGGGTACAGTCTTGTTCTTACAGGAACATGGCCAGCTCTGGACTACCACAGACTGCTCCCACCCACCACCCACCCTCCAACTAAGTTCAGTGTAGACACATCCAGTGTTTGTCTCCCATCCAATCTACCACACTAAGTCAAAACTGTTGACTTTCTTTGTAGGCCCACCAGGCTGTGCTCTCCCAAAAGACTGGGACCTTCAAGTCTTGACACTTCTCATGTCTAGCAAGATGCCTGCTACCCAATAATGTTTGTTGAACATGTAAGTCAATAGTGAACAACCGATGGAGTTAATTAACATTTTGCATAAGAACAGTAGGAACGCAAGAGCGTGAGAGACATTCTAGCTCTTAGAATCCTGTGGGTGTGGACAGCTGCAAAGGATGAAGGATTTTGGGTGCATTTTGGGCCAGATTCATGTGTTAAGGGGCTTTCAATGTTCCAGCCAGGTCCCTTCCTCCAGCCCTGTGAATACACAGCAGGGACGATGATGACACTGAATCATTTGGAATGTGAGGCGTAGGGGAGGCCCATCAGGGGCCGAGGGCCAGCGATGGATGAGGAGAAGACACTGGCCCCAGCTGCTGCTCGTTCTCTCTGCTTCCCACCACTCCTTCCCTGGAGCTGGTCCGTCCCAGCCTTCATCTTGCCCTCTCTGGCCAAGACCGCTGGTCCCCTAGGCACTCTCCTTTCCTTTCACCTCTGCAAGGCCCGGGTGAGAGTCACTCTGTGCCTCCTTTCCATGCAGCCAAGTCCCTGAGGCCTTAGTCAGCCTGTGTGGGTGTTGTTTATCCCCTCATCCATCTTTCGATTCAGGACACAGTCTGTTAAGTGAAACACAATGGCGTAGAGACGGCGGCTGCAGACGGCGTGTTTTCTTTCCTTCACACCTCTCTCCTCTTAACCTCTGGTCTCTTTGGCCTTTTCCTCCAGATTTCTTGCCACAGACCTCTCATCATGTGTCTTTCTTTCCCTGGCCACTCCCGGACAGTTCCGAGCTGGGAAAATGTCTCCGGGGGAATGACCGTGCACCGGGGCCTTTTGTTATGACTGACCGCTGAGGGGCATGACCCTCTTTCTCCTCCTGAGCTATGTGTCCCCAGAGACTCCTAAACATTTCTGAGCCTCGGGGTACTAATTCACAAAATGGGATCGCAAAGACTGTCTTTAGAGCAGGCTGGTTGTGAGCAACACAGTGTAGAGAAAGTAGACTGAAAGGTCTTAGAAACTGTACTTGAGGCTGAGAAGACAGAGCAGATATTTTCACTATTTGCAGGTCCCAGAGAGAAGAGGCAAGCTTGTTCTCTTCCACTCAGCACTGTAGATGCTACTTTCATCTCTTCTTCCTTCTCTCCTTCTGTTCCCTTTCCACTTCTAGCCATCCTCCAAGTGGTCTTGGAGGTTGACCCCTGCACGCTCTGCAGAGGGCACTTTGCGCTCTCCTCTTTTCTGCAAGCCAGGCTGCCGGCAGCGATGGGTGAGATCCAGAGACCGGGAGCAGCCACCCACCCCGCCCCAACTCCCACACACTGCTGTGGCCCTGGGGGCTAATGTCCCTCCAGGGAAGCTCCTGGAGGCTTCCCTCTAGGGAAGCCAGTGAGAGGCAGTGGAATGAACTGCTGACCTCAAAGTTCTTCTAGCTGCAATGATTTAATCACTCCATATGTTTTCCTAAACAATTCTCCGATCCTTCCTTTTCTCCCTTCCTTGGGTGCTTGACAGGGCAGAGTCCTGACCTGTGTGCCCAACAGAACAGGACCATGTTTCCCACCCAGTGATGCCCCCTGGGCTTCTGTGCTTTGTCCAACACAGGTCACAGTGGACTGCAGGGCTCCAGGACAGAGTGGACTTTGCAAACTTGTCCGAATGGCAGACTCTGTGACCCATGGACCATCAGGGGAAAGTGATATCGATGGATGACAGAGTTGGGGTTAAGTGGAAGGGCGGCACATCTCTACTCTGAGCCAAGCTTGCTGTCAGTCATGCTGTTTCTCTTTCCCAGTGTGGCTCTTGCTTTCTGGAGCACCAGGACTCCCTGTTACCCAGAGAGGCCACATACTGGGGAACATCATCCAGCATTGTGCTTCAAGGGCATTCCAAGGAGAACAAAGCTTTGCCTACATCATCCCTGTCCTGACATTTCCACCAGTAAAATGGTGACCTACAAATGAAAACATATCCAGAATTTTCTGAAGCCAAGTACCATTTTCTGTGGTCCCTGAAATCCAAGCCCTCAGCCATCTCAGGCTGAGGATGGTGGGGGTGGAAGAAGCGCCTGTGGGTAGGGAAGTCCCTGGCTTGTAGCTCCTGAAATTCCAATAGTACGCCTTCACGATGGACTCGTTTTTCCTGTTTGGCACATTGCCAATTCCTCCAGGTATTTTCTTTAAATAAATTATGAGAAAAATTCACTGAGCAAATTTTAACAACTAGATATTGAATCCTTAGTGTGTTTGAAAGCAAGTGTTTTAAATCAAGGCTTTGAGTGGATAATGGTTTATAGACTCACCTTTTCCCCACTTGCCTTTCGATTTCCTATGAAAAGCTGGGAAAGTAAACATCAGCATATTCATTTAATTTCCCTTTGGCTCACCAAGTCTTGTTTCTAGAAATATCTTAGATTACCTCTGACAACTCTACTATCTTTCTGTTTCGCTAATCTGACAGCATCTCTGATTGTCCCCTCTTAGCCGTCTTGGTTTACATAATTACATTTTCAATTTGTCTCTACCAGTATCTGAACTCCTCTTCGGATAGTCTTTATGATTGTTTGTGTAAGATGAGGATGATGATGGTGATAGTGTGGGGGGGTGAAGAAATGGGGGAATTTTGTCCTTTTTAAATTCTGCTTTCAACCCAGGAGCACCTGTGGACCTGTTCATTTGCTTGGCATGCTCACTCACTACTACATAAATTTACCTGACTTATAAGTAAATCTATGAGTTGCTATATGTTGGTTATTCATGCAGCCTCCAGATTCTTCCTCAGGATCCTCCTTCTCCACCTCCATTTATCTTTTCAAAAAGTAGAAGTCTCTCGCATTCCTGGTGGAAGCAGTTCTGTCTTCTAGAAGACAGTGCCACTCCTGGGAGCCAAGTTTTCCCTCACAAATCCTCATCTGTAGTTAAAAGGTGGGATAGGATGGTCTCTGAGGCTCATGTATAAACCAGTGAAAGATTAATTGAGATTATAATTGCCAGACTGAGCTGATGTCAGGGAGGGCCAAGAAACAACCAAGATCTAATAGACCTCTGCTTTAGAGTCACGAATGGCTTGGGTGGAAAACCATTAGAAAACAGAGAAAGAGGATTAGAGTTTTAAGTGAAGCATTAAAATATCTCTCAAGACTTCATCTCTCTGTTTCTCAATGCTCTTGATTGTGTCCTTGGAATCTAGAGTGGTGTGGCCTGTGTTCACTGATATAAATTGTACAGTGTGAATGACTATAGCACCATCTTGGGGGAGCATCACATATCCTGACAACAGCCCTTGTTGCTGTTCATGTGATATTTATATAGAATTTTGTGTCCATGATTTTGAGGATCTGGCCTTTCTGGAAAGATAAAGAATTAATCAATAAAGGGCAGGGTACCCATTTTGCAATGTGGGCAAGTGTCCACCTGGAGGTAGGGAAAACACACACACACACACACACACACACACATACACACTCCCTTCTGCTAATAGGAAAAAACACATTCTCCTCTATTTTCCAGGTGACATAGTGGTAAAGAGTCTGTTTGTTAACGCAGGAGATGCAGGAGACGCAGTTTTAATCCCTGGGTTGGGAAGATCCCCTGGAGTAGGAAATGACACTCCCATTCCAGTATTCCTGCCTGGAAAATTCCATGGACAGAGGATCCTGGTGGGCTACAGTCTATGGGGTTGCAAAGAGTCAGACTTGACTGAGCCGCTGAGCGCGTGCACACACAATGCTAACAACATCCTGCCCTCATTCAAGCAATGTTTGGATTGAAGAACTGCAAAGCTAGTCTCTAGATAACCTAAGCCTGTCGTCAGCCTTACCCACTGGTCTGGAATCCTTGTTCATGTTGGATCTGCTGTTGACGCATGGCGAAAGAGGAACACACTGATCTTTTGTATACCAGCTCATAGCCGAGGGCGGCCTGTGGATGGAATAGATGCCTCAGCCAGTGCTGTTTGATTCATTTGTACCCTAGACATCAGCCAACCAAAATCTTCTATCATCTCTGAGTCTGAAAATTGAAAAGACTTATGTTTAGAGTATGACAAATACAGGACCATTCTTAAATCATTTCTGCACCATGACAGTGACCAGCACAGAACTTTGCAGGAAATCATGTTAATTTTGATGATGTTGGTAATGATCATGGTAAAGCTAAACAATGCAAAATAGTAAACTGTTTTTCAAAATGGATTCTATAAATAGAAAGTTTTATGAAGCTAACTATTTTGCTTTATTTGTACCTTACAACTATATTAGAGGAATAAAACATTTCAATGCTATAGTATGGAAAGCAGAGACTATGTTTTATTCATCATTGCATTTCCAGGTTTTATCATAGGCCCTGGCAAGAAACATACAATTTCTGTTATGATTGTACACTTACTTTGTGCACAGAAAGATTTATTAAACATTGATAGCAAAGCAGCAAGGCTGCCACTTGTAGGACCAAAAAGACTGCACCGTATTAATGCAAGATAAGGAGCTACTTTTAACATTTAATACAATGTGAGCAGCATCCCTGGAGTGAGTGTTTAACTATATCTTGCTGTCCTTGAGAAGCAGTAAGAGTCAAGTTTCTATCTCTTGCAACTTGCAGTTTTCAAAAGAAAGACAAAAGATAAACTCATTAACAAACAAGTGAATTCTATAAATTCATATAATGAAAAGTTTTCCAAAAAAAAGGAAAATAGGATGCTAGCATTAATAGCAATGGATGCTGAGGGAGAGGCTATTTAGCTACTAGAGTCGGAAAAGGTCTTTCTTGAGGAGGAGAATTTAGACTTGAGACTCAGATGATTAGAAAGAGGTAAGCATACATTCCCTGGAGGAGGAAATGGCAAACCACTCCAGTATTCTTGCCTGGGAAATCCCATGGACAGAGAAGCCTGACTGTCTATAGTCCATGGGGCTGCAAAGTATTGGAAATGACTGAGTGACCGCGCACACTAGGCTACATTAGCTTATTTCATCCTACATCAACCCTACTAAGTAGGTATTAACCCCATTTGGGGAGAGAATGAAATGAATTGGGATATTGGGATTGACACATATACACTAAAGATATTGTGTGAACAAGAGACAACTAATGAGAAGCTACCTGTATAGCACAGGAAATTCTTTTCAATGTTCATGCGTGCTTATGTGCATATTCAGTCACGTCTGACTCTTTGTGACCCCGTAGGGGTCCTCTGTTCTTGGGATTTTCCAGGCAAGAATCCTGGAGTGAGTTGTCATGCTCTTCTCCAAGGGATCTTCATGACCTAGGCATTGAACCCACATCTCCTGCATTCTAGGCAGATCCTTTACCTCTGAGCAACCAAGGAAGCCCTTTCAATGTTCTGTAGAAACTTAAATGAGAAGCAAATCCAAAAAAGAGGGGAGATATGTAAGCACAGCATCACTGACTCAATGGACATGAGTTTGAGCAAGCTTTGGGAGTTGGTGATGGACAGCAAAGTCTGATGTGCTGCAGTCCACAGGGTCACAGAGTCAGACACGACTGAGCAGCTGAACAGAACTGATAGAAACATACAGCTGATTCACTTTGTTGGACAGCAGAAACTAACACTATATTGCAAAGCATCTATACACCAATAAAATTAATCCAAAAGATATTAGCCCCATTTTATACAGGAAGAGATCAAGATCCAGAGAGAAGTTCATCTAAGGTCACACAGCTAGTTAGTGACTCAGCAAGAATTTGTTCCAACTTCAAAATCTTTATGTGAACACACATGACACCGTCTCTTGCAGAGAAGAAAGTGAATGGGGCCAGAATCTTATGCATCCATAGTCAGTTTCATAAACATATTTCTAGACGTGGTTACCAGCTACATACAGGGTAGTTGGATATCATTTCATAAGATGTCTAGGGTGAAATTCTTAACAGTTTTGATGCATGTCACAAAGTTGTCTTAGGCAATTAAGCCCAAATAAGATGACCATTTGAAGCATAATGCACAGATTGATTTGAAGAGGACTCAGAAAAACTGGTCCCAGAGTGGACTCTGCACCAAGTATATACAGGACCTGGGACAAATCACTTTTCCTATCTGAACTTCAGTTTCTGTATATGAAGATAAATATGATAATTACCCAGGTTATTTGTGGATTCTAAAGTAATAACAAATGTGATATTTTGGAAAAAATGTAAATATAAGTAATTTTGAGTGTCTTATTTTGGCAATTATTAAGGAAATACAGAATATCAGACTTCATATTCATTTTCTTGCCAAAGTCAAGACTTTTATGGAGTAAAAGTTGAAAAATGTCAGACACTTATCAGTCTACTCTCCAAAACCATTCAAAGTAACTTTTCAATTTAATTATCATTCATGCCCAAGAAACACTTGCCTTAATTATCCAAGTTGTGATCCGGCTGTAATCAGCGGAATTTTTCTCCATAGATTTGCCATTTATTGGCCTAGGATAGGTCTGTTATGGGTCTCAACTTGGAGATAAATGTTACCTCCACCAAGATATTTACCCTAGAAGAGAGTTTTGCACTGGGTCTATTGCTGAGACCTTGGCACTTTCTTTTCGTTCACTTCTCCAGCATAGCCTCCTGCTGCAAGAGCCACTCCATTTCTTCATGTTCTTTGGTAAATATTATTAACAGGGCAAATCACAGAAATCCTACTTTGCCAAAGTAATTTTTCAGTATAAGAACTGCCTTTCCACAGGTCTTTTTTGTTTATTTTCACCACAAATCAATGGTTTTCGATCTAATCCTCATTCTAAAGATAACAAAAAGCTGCTCAGAGAGGTTAGGAAGTGGCTATAGTGGCACAGCTAGGCTGGGTGGGGCATGGCCTCAGACCCAAGACTCTCCTCTTCTCCAAGTCCTGCATCTTACCCCTGCAGCACATGCTGATGTTGAAAGAGCTTGGCCCTTGCTGGATTTTAAACAGGCATTATTACATTAATATCTTTAAGTACCTTAATTAGGTCTTACAGGAAGGAAAAGAATTATTTGGTCACCAAAACAGCCTGAGGATTCCAACTTGAAAGGGTGAGTCTGTTTCAGATCACTAGATAGGGTGGTGGCTCTATTTGGCCAGAAAACTTCAACATAAACGATGAGCCATGTGGAGCAGGGGATGTTCGCCCAAAGCCCCTGGCCCGGGAGGAAATGGGACCGTATGTGGTATGTGGACCCAACACCTACTGCAAACACTCCCACGGCCACCAGTGTTGGATTCAATTAAACATTAAATTCATCATCTTTAGCAAGGAAAGAGAACAGCAAACAGTTGCTCTCTCATGGCTAAACACCCCTTGGATTTGCTGGCCTTTGATTTATTGGAAGAAACCTGCTGGGAAGAACATACTGTGTAGCTGATTAATGTCAGCTTCTGTCATCAGTTTCCACTTAGATTCTTGGCCAGCCCTGACATCTCCTCCCTGAAGGATCCAGAAGAATTTGAGGGCTGATCCAAGAGCTTTACTGGCATGGGATTTGCAGAATGTGGTGTTTGCAAAATAAGGAAGATGAATGGAAGTGGAATCCCATGTTCTCCACTGGACTTGTTGCTTTAATTCATTTCTCCAGAGGCCCCGCTCCATGCCAGGACCACACCAGCAAGGGGACCGGGGAAAGTGTGTTCCCAGGCTCCAGTACAGATGTCTTGCATTTCCTGTACCGCTTTATGTGCTGCTTCCTCGGAGCTTGTCAAACTGGGAAGTGGTCCGAGGAGGAATGCGGTTCACATTTACCGTCGGAACCTCCTTGGGAACTCTGGGACAAAGCCTGTGGGAGAGTGGGCACTTGAGAAGGAGGTGTCCCCAGCTACCCAGCCGAGTCCAGGACCGGCATACCACATGACAGTTTTCAAAGGGTCCTACAGCATCTTTTTTTTTCTTTCTTTTTTCTCAGTGATAAGCCATGATTCAATGGCATGATACTTAGATCAAGCAGCATTTTCTGTTTTTCTTCTGTTGGGGTAAAAAGCCACTCTTTGAATTCTTACAGGTAAGAAGCAGTGTGCCAACGCTGTAGAAAGAGGTGGGAGTTTTAATAAGACGCTAAGTCTTCTCCTTTCTGAACTCACTCCTGTGTACAGAAAAAAAGAGAGAGAGAGAGTAAAGAAAGATTCTGATTGAGAAATAAAAATCTGCTCTGGTTATCTCTTCATGTTTAACAAATCATCACGAAACCTAGTAGCATAAAATAACAAAATAACACCCATTTTATTATATCTCATAGTTTTCAAAGGTCAGGAATTTGGGGAGAGATGGGTTAGACAGTCCTGGCAAGGGGAAGTTAGAGCAGGAGCTGGGAAAGCAGGGGCTGGTCCAAAGCCAGTGGGGGCTTGCTAGAGCATCTCTGTCGCTCTGTCTCTGTCTCTCTCTCTCCATCCGTCACTCCCTCCTTTCTCCCTGCCTCCTCCTCTCTCCATATAGTCTCAGGGCCTTTCAGGATGGCCTTTCCACCTATATAGCACAATGGCTTCTATAAAGTCAAAATGCTTATATGGTGACCAAAGGCTTCCAGAGGAAGTATTCTATTGGGTCCAATTGTGCTCTTTTTCATAAGCTGATATTTGAAGAGGTACAAAGGATTTTAAGATTATTTTGAAAAACTTTACCTTGCTTTGTTATCTTCTTACCAATCAGTCATGAAGTTCAGGTGAAAGATGGATCAAATTACTTCCAAGTTCTTTATCACATCTATTCATCTAGAACTCTCAGAGGTACTACTTCAAGGTGTCTCAACCCTAAAAGTAAGAATAATAATAACTTTGTCGATGCTTACTGAAGTGTCAGGAGCTGTTCTATATACTTGTCATGCATTGAACAATTCAAGTATTGAAAATATGGTAGAGGTAGGTACTACTTTTTCCCCTTTAGAGATGAGAAAGCAAAGATACAAGAAGGCTGAGCAACTTGCCAAAAGGTAGACAGTTGGTAGGTGATGAAGCCAGGATTTTGACCAGGCAGTCTGATGCAAGAGGTCACCCTCTTAAGCATTATACTAACCTATGTATATATGCTCAGTCGCTCACTTGTGTCCAACTCTTTTTGACCCCATGAACTAGAGTCTGCCAGGCTCCTCTGTCCATGGGATTATCCTGGCAAGAATACTAGAGTGGGTTGCCATTTCCTTCTCCAGAGGATCTTCCTGACCCAGGGTTTGAACCCATATCTCCTGCATTGCAGGCAGTCTCCTGCATTGTAGGTGGATTCTTTACCAACTGAGCCACCAGGTAAGTACTGTACTAACCTGCCTCCCCCTAAAGAAAGCATAATCTAGTGGCTTCCCACTGAAGTCACAGAGAATTTTCTGCATATTTGTTCTTTTCAGGTGTTGTAAAGGTTTCCCTAGTGGCTCAGTGATAAAGAATCCTTCTGCCAATGCAGGAGACATGGGTTCAATCCCTGGATCAGGAAGATCCCCTGGAGAAGGAAATGGCAGCCCACTCTAGTATTCTTGCCTGGAAAATCCCATGGACAGAGGAGCCTGATGGGCTACAGTCCAGGGGGATTGTAAAAGAGTCGGACACAACTTCGCCACTAAATAGCAATAAATGTGTTGTAAGGGACAAGGCCTCTGAGACAAGCATCTGGCAGTCTTACTGCAAAAAGAAGCAGAATGCGGCAGATCTCAATGAAGGTCACAAGTAAAAGCTAGGAGTGAGCTCAGTGTTAGGAAAAACTTCCCGTTGGAGGGAGGAGCATAAATAGACTCCTAGAACAGAACTTAGACCATCAGAGAGACAGAGTTGACATTTTGGTTGGTAGGAGGAACTTGCTTTGCCCCATGGCTAATAGCATTGCCAGTTCCAGCCCTTAAAGAAGAGGTTCCTCTTAGCATGACTGCATTGGCTTTCTTTGGGTCCTGACCATTTGAGCACCACCTTGGATGAGAACAGGAGACAGGTCTTCTTCTTAAGGAGCCACATGGCTTACAGATGAGTCAGGGAGGAGGCGGTCTCTGGTAACATGGGGAACACAGGTTTTTCTCATTCCAAATTCCCCTGATGCCACATAGAACTCCCTAGAACTTGCCAGATCCAGCTTTCCAAGGAAGAGAGGTCATAGCAGCAGTGCCTCTGAGGAAAAAATAAATAAAAGGCAATTGGCCACCATGCCACTCGTCCTGTGTGCTCATGCACAATTGCAGGGACAGAAGAGCCTATTAGCCCAGTTCAGAGCCCAGTTCTGTTGGAGACCAGAGCAGGGCCAGAGACTGAGTATAAAAACACAGAGGATGCAAAAGGATCCCCACTGCCCTCAGGTCCACAGCATACCCTAGCTCCTGCCTGGTGAGCCTCCAGGAAATGGGAGAGTAAGCCTGCCTTATTCACTAATGTGTCCCCAGCAAGTGACACGTGATCCCTGTTCAGTAAATCTTTGTTAAACAAGTGAATAAATTGAAATTGTACTGGTGATTTTGGAGACCAACCATGGGATCCCAGAACACTGAGGATGGAATGAAGTAGTCCTTCCCGCTTACCTGAAAGGCAGAGTCTGAGTTAGAAAGTGTTCTGTGTCCAGAGACCTGGCTTTTTCCTGGGTGGTAAAATCCATATTTCATTGCAGAGGCATTGAATAAGTTGTGTTGGCTATTTAAAAGACCAACTCAGGTAAAATTGAATACATTTTATTTTTCAGCTTCTTTTCCCAGCTACTCAGAACTCATGTGAATCTATTTTGTGGTAAACTGAACTTGAGAATTATAATAGCCACACGGTCACCAATGCTTATATTTGAAGCATTCTTATGTCAACTGAATGTAGATGTTATCTTTGCCAGCAGCTGGCTTAATTTGAATGACCCAATAAATAGAAAACCCATTTTCCTTGTGATAAATTGCTCCTTTGTTGTATCATAGTGTTTACTGTAAGAAAAGATTTTCCCCAAAGGAGGCGAGCTATGATCTCCTGAGATCATAACTTGAGAAAGTTAGAGCAAACTTTAGCCACCTTGAAATAATTTTTCAAAGTACATTAAGATTCAGGATAAGAAATTAGGGGTTTCCTTAGTGGTCCAGTGCCTAAGACTTTGCACTTCCAATGCAGGGCATACCAGGTCAATACCTGATCAGGTAACTAAGATCCCACAAGCCATGGGGCATGGCCAAAAAAAATATTAAGAAGAAAAATAAAAAGGAACTAGTTTGCCCCAACCATCCGTAAATGTTATATATTTTGGTGAGTTAAGGAAAGTAGAAAGTGTGGATGTGTAGGTTTATTGAGAGTTTAGTGAAATGAAAAAAAAAGTAACTGCCTGGAAAAATGAACAAGTGAAAAGAAAAAACAAAACAGAATATATAATACATACAGCAGGATCTTGTTTTTATAAATATAATATAGTTAATATAATATTAAAAACTAATTATAAGTAAATATACCTGATAATATGTTGCACATATATAATAGAATATATAATATCAGGGTATCTATATATATATATATACAAAATATATTAATATATTATGTTATGTACATATTAAAAACATTACTGTTGATGATGCATTCAAATCCCCATCTGTCACCTACTGACGGAGTGAGCTAACTGGAATTTCATAACCTCTCTGATCTCAGTTTCCGCATCTACAGCATAGCTATGGTGATAAAAAATGTAATGACTCTATTTGCTTATTTCACCTGCTGACCGAATGGGGAGCCTGTCCATCTGTGCACACTTTCATGCCCCCATGATGCAGTTAAGTCTCCTTCTGCTTTTACTGTGGCAGCAATCGCTGTGATCCACTTTATACCCCCAGGCAGAAAACACCTTCCTTGTGTTTTTCTGGGATTTCCTGAAATTCTCCAGGCCAGAATACTGGAGTGGGTAGCCTTTCCCTTCTCCAGGATAGCTTCCCAACCCAGGAATCGAAACCAGGTCTCCCATATTGCAGGCTGAGTCTTTACCAACTGAACCACAAGGGAAGCCCAAGAATATTGGAGTGGGTAGCCTATCCCTTCTCTAGGGGATCTTCCAGACCCAGAAATCAAAGCTGGGCCTCCTGCATTGCAGGCGGATTCATTACCAACTGAGCTATCAGGGAAGCCCCTTCAATCAAGGCCCATGAAGCCTTCCTAGATCCTCCTGGTTAGACCCTGCACTGTTCCTGTGATTCTTTGTCAAGGTTCTTCTTGCCCATTTTTCACTCTGGTGGTGCTACTGATATAAGATTTGTCTGCCAGTGCAGGAGATGTAAGAGACAAGCGCTTAGTCCCTGGGTTGGGAAGATCCCCTGGAGGAGGAAATGACAATCCACGCCAGTATTCTTGCCTCGGGAATCCCATAGACAGAGGAGCCTGGCGGACCACAGTCCATGGGATTGCAGAGTCAGACTGAGTGACTGAGCACACAGCAGGTTGCTTTCAGAATCGTGGTGTGACCAGGAGAAAGCAGTGAGAATCAGGCTAGCCAGGTTGAAAGCCCAAACTGTGCTTCTGCTCCACTGTGGGATTCTAGGGAAGTTATACAGTCTCCACACCCTTCAAATATTCCAGATCATGAATAATAATAATACAATTTGACCCAGTTTATGAAGTTGTTGCAATCACAAAATGTTTTCATATGGTAATGTATCATATATGAGAAATGATCTTTGCAAACTGTTGAGTGACAGCGGAAACTGTATTCACAGACTTAATTGGGCAACCTTGAACCAGTCACCCTCCTTCTGCACCTCTGTTTCTGACTTAGAACCTAGGTTCTTAGCCTGGGATTCCCACATGCTTAAGAGCCAAGATGCCCCAATGTTGCATGTAGAATGATGCCTGTTGGTGCATTTTTCTGGGTTGAGCTTTCACAGTTTTCATCAGGTTCTCAAACGAATCTGAGTCCCAAAGGGAAGTTGCGAAACCTGGGCCAAATGCTAATGAAGATTTTTTTTTTCTGGGCCTGACAGCTTGTGTCTCTAAGAACTTTAGTCCAACATGTTCTTGTAAAAGGTACAGAAGTACATTTTGCAAGACCAGAAAGGGACTATCACAGATGAGGAAACTGCATCCTAGAAGGGTGAGGTCAGGTGCCAGATGTGAGAAGCTGGCAGGTGACTGACTCTGGAAGGCTACCAGGACCCAGTGAGATGGGTAATCACAGAGTCACAGATCATTTCCTCCTTAGATTTAAAATCAGGGTGGGGTGGTCAATAGCAAACCCTGAGAAATGGCCTGCCTTGTAAATAGAAGGCATTTAGTTTTTTTAAAAATAATCTTCATTTGGATCATATTTTTGTTATTTTCTACTGTGCTAGAAGCCAAGGACTTGGAGATACATATGTCTTTGAAGAGTCTCCACACTAATGGAGAGACAATCTTGCCATCAACTGACTACAAAACCAGTGAGAATTTAAGAGGACCCAGAGTCAGCCTTGGCTTTGGCTGGATATTCTTTTATTATTAAGTGTTGGACTGAATGGGTTGAACGAAGGCCATCGATGACTTTGGACTATCATCAAATGTAGTGTCCATGAGAACAGGCTCCCTGCTGAATAGTTTGCATACATGATCTGATTTAATTCTTACAATGTGTTTACAGAGTAGCTTCTAATCCCTACTTCAAGTTGAGGAATTGGTGGCTCGGAGGAGTAGAGAATCTGTTTTTGGTTACATAGAGAGAAACATTTCCACGTGGCTTTACTTCTACAGCTCTGGCACCTCCATGTCCTCATTTCTTTTCTCTTTGCATCTCACAGCATGCGGAACTTCCCCCACCGGGGATCGAACCCGTGCATGCTGTGGTGGAAGCACAGAGTCTTAACAACCGGACTATCAGGAAATCCCACATCCTCTTTTCTTGTCCTTCCCAGTTCACTGCCTCTTTCCTAACAAGACTTCCCAGTAATTCTTTCCAGGTCAGTCAACACCTCCTACAATCTGGTTTCAACCCAAGTTTGCGCTCCCTCCCCTATTCCTCCAGTCTGCATAACCAGGGCTGTACCTGCCTGAACTGCCAGTGTTTTCACCCAACAGCGCTCCATCGCCACTCTCTGCTGCCTCTATTTTGTCAAATGCTACTTAGCGTCCAGCTGAAAGCATGCCTTTTAGAAAGAATGCCAGAGCCCCACAGAGAGCCTCTTCGGGCAGTCCTCCCACCCCAGGCCCTCCTGAGATGACTGGGCCACCCATCTGTGTGTGTGTGCTTGTGCTGCCCTGAGCACAAACTGGGTGTGCAAGTTAAGGGAGATCAGGGGCCTCCGACAGAAGCTCTTTGAACCATGAGGCAACCATCAACTGCTGCAAAGGTGTCCAAGTCTGTGGCAGAGATGGGAAGGGAGCCAAGAGGTACCGGGTAGCTGAGTCCCAGTGTGGGTCTCTGTCCCCTCCCTTGGAAACGTCTGACCAGCCCAGGGGAATGTGTGCCCCTTACCTGGGGCATTCTCTGGGGCATGATCCGTTTCTGTTGTTAAGCACCGATCTTGCCCACTGGCACTGGGAGAAGATCCATTCAGGTTTGCTCTAATTGCTGTTAAAAGCACGTGGAATGCCTTAAACGTTCTTTGCGTCCTTGGGTGGATGTGATGCTGCGCTTCTGAGGGGGATCACTGGTAAAGAATCTGCCTGTCAGTGCAGGAGACACAGGAGACATGGGTTTGATCCCTGGGTGGGGAAGATGCCCTAGAGGAGGAAATGGCAACCCACTCCAGTGTTCTTGCCTGGAGAATCCCATGGACAGAAGAGACAGGCGCTTGCAACCACGGGATTGCAGAGTTGGACACAACTGACTGAGCGCACACACACACAGAAGTGATGCTGCTGCTGCTGCTGCTAAGTCACTTCAGTTGTGTTCGTCTCTGTGTGACCCCATAGACGGCAGCCCACCAGGCTCCCCTGTACCTGGAATTCTCCAGGCAAGAACACTGGAGTGGGTTGCCATTTCCTTCTCCAATGCACGAAAGTGAAAGTGAAAGTGAAGTCGCTTCAGTCGTGTCCAACTCTGTGCAACCCCATAGACGGCAGCCCACCAGGCTCCCCCATCCCTGGGGTTCTCCAGGCAAGAACACTGGAGTGGGTGAAGTGATGCTAGGCACAGCCAAAGCTGGAGCAGAGCCTCCCTAGCTCTCTTCTGAGCCTGTCTTGAAGCAGCAGACCAGGGAGTAGGGAGACTCTCAAAGGGCCCGGTTGAGAAGGGTTCCCGGCTTTCTAGCGACCCTGTTACAAGCTAACCCTTTGTTCTGCTGTTTGTGAGTAAGTGACTTCAGTTTCCCTAAATCTCCAAATTGGGGTACAGAATTTGATTAGACATATTGTAAATCCCGCAACATTCTACTAATGTGGGATGAAGGCTCTGAGAAATAATGAGTTAGTTCTTCTGGCATCAGCCTCCAAACGGCCAGTTTTCTCATTAAAACCAGACGATGGACAATTTTAAAGAGATTATTTTCCCTACTTATAGTAATCTGCAATTTTATATTATAATATCATTCCTTGAAGCCAGTGGTTAGAACAGGTGCTCACAGAAGTTAATTTCCTTTGGTGAGCTGTGATCAGGAACTCACTGGCCAAAATGTTATTATTTTTTAAGACTTACATTATGCATAGAGGTATTGCCTAGAAACTCAAGTACATTGTAAGTGGTAGTGTTTAACTGTGGACCATGTTGAAGAGGAGTGATTTAGTGTAGTTTTATTCTATTGTGTTGCAGAAGCACACGGAAATTGATTAGAGGTGAGGCTAAGACACAGTAAAATGCATATTGCATTTTAGGTCAAATATTAATGTGGTCACTTCTTCAGCCTACTCTGTTTTATTAATTCCAGAAAGTAATAGACATGAGCATTAGGGTCATTTTGAGAGTTTACAGACTAGTAATTACTCCAAGAGATGCTTCCTGTTGTCAATTTCAATGCGGCAAAGTATCTCAGCCTTGGTACTTTTTTTTTTCTTCATAAATCAAAGTTTTAATTCTTCTTGATTGACATCAAAAGACATAAACTGTTCTGTTAGAACAAATGCAACTAATACAAAAGGGGTAGTTTTATTTTAAACATATAAAATTATTTAACATATTTATTTTTAATTTAATATTATTTTTCTAATTTAATTTTTTATTAAAGTATACTTCATTGATTTACAATGTTCTGTGCAGCAAAATGAATGGTTCAGTTTATATGTATATATATATATATATATGAATGGTTCAGTCCCTGGGTTGGGATGATTTCCTAGAGAAGGGAATGGCAATCCACTCCACTGTTCTTTATTCTTGCCTGGAGAATCCCATGGACAGAGGTGCCTGGCAGGCTGCAAACCGTAGGGTTGCAAAGAGCTGGACATGACTGAGCAAATAATGCTTTCACTTTCCATATATATATATATGGAACTTTCCATTATAGGTTCTTGCAAGATATTGAATATTATTCCCTGTGCTATACAGTAGGTCCTTGTTGTTAATTTGTATATAGTGATATATATCTGTTAATCTCAAACTCAAATTTATCCATAATTTATGCTGCCCTCTTTGCCCTTTGGTAAGCATAAGTTTATCCATTTTGTTTATCCATTTTAGTTCCAAGCCACTTTCCAAATGAAAAACTGCTCCATGTTTTTCCTGTTTTTGCAATTTACAACAAGTAATGAACAGTTTTAAAAAATTTATTGTAAGTTATGGGAACAAGAAAATATACTAAATTTCATTCCTACAAGGTGACTTTACCAACAGATTGTTTACCAATTGAGCTATGAGGGAAGCCCATAGGGTGGCCTACTTGGCTTTAATAAGACAATGTTTCAACAAATCTGCCTGAAAGTGTGTTGTGAAACGATAGATAGCAATACACAATTACCTTTGATGTAACTATAAATGTTTTAGCCATTTTCCCTGGATATGCTCATCCTGACATTTAACTTTTCCATCTCTTCCAACTCCAACCCAGCCTCACTAAACCTAAAAAGTTATGTTCAGATGAAAACCATTCTCTCAGCCACAGTCCTACCTAGGTCTTTGCTCACCAGGACCCTTATCATAATTCTGGGTTGTCTCTCACTCAGCTCCAAATGAGTAGGCTTACTATGAGCGTCACATTTAGAGACCTGGTTTCTAATGATGCCTTGATCATTCACAAATTGTGTGCTCTTCAGCAAGACAAGAGCCCTCCCAGGACTGGTTTGTGGTGAGTGATGGTGCTTAGTAGGCTATGGCCAAGGCCTTCCCTGTGTGAGGATGTCGAAATGATATTCCTTTCTAGAGTTCATGACCACCTGCCTTAGCATCTGTTTAGATTCTAAAGCAACACCTAAAGAGACTTCTTAGATGCCCTAGAAGATGACAAAGCATTGGGAAGAACTGAGCCCTCCAAGTAAGTGAGACTGGACATTACTCACAAACTTGAACTTAAGTAATAACATACATGTCACATTGAAATGAAAGCTCTAGAAATTCTAATATGAGCTCTGAGATTATGTTTGTTGTGACTCTTCTGGGAATCATAATTCTTCTGGGAATTCCCCTTAGCCAAAGAGTTGGAGGAACTAGGACTTGTCTGTTTTGGATCTTCCTCACTTACCCTGGGTTCAACTCCTGTCTTCATTATGACTTTATTATTCCTTTTTACTGTTTGCAGTAAAATCTTAAGGTTTTACTCATGGAGTTAAACCCATTTTTTCCCTTAATAACTGTCTTTGTTGATTGATTTCCATAGCAATTTGTTTCCTTTAAACAATTCCACAGAAGGACACTGTTCCCTTTTATGGATTAGCCTCATAATAGCCTCTTTTTATTTACCAGTTCTGCAATTTTGAATCCTGACTACTTTGCTCTATAACTAGGTTCTCCTTCTTTCTCTTTCACTCTCTGTCCCTCTCCATTTTCCATTCCTTACTTTTCTTCTCTCTCTTTTTAATTTGGTAAACAAATTATTTTCCTAAGATACAGAAAACTATATGAAAGTCATCCATGGACTCAGGAGTCAATCAGAGTTAGTTTCATATCATGTTTGTTTTGCTTTTTTTTTTTAAATAAGAAAAAAAAATCACTGAGTAACACGAACACTTAAATTTATACCTTTCTAAGAAATCCTAAAATCAGTATCTTATTATCCTTCAAAATAAGATGAGAGCCTTAGAAGCTTTAGCTTTCCTCTCACTTTCCTTCTCTAGCCCTGTGTCTTGTAATTACATCTCGCTCCGATGTTAACTACCCTCAGTACTATTGATATTTGTGGTTGATAAGATCTTGACATATTTCCATATTTTTGCCATCATCTTGCCTTCTTCTCTCATGTGACTTCTTGTTTGAGCCCAGGCTTTCCTTCTGGATCTATTTTTCTTCTTGCTTCAAGTACATGATTTAGTATTTCTTTCAGAGAGAATCAGTGAGTTGTAAACTTGGTCTTTATTTCAAGAGCTCCTTTTTAACCATTTAATTCCTTCCCACATTCATGCAGGAAGGGCTTCCCTCGTGGCTCAGATGGTAAAGAATCTGCCTGCAATGTAGGAGACCCAAGAAGACTTTCCTGGAGAAAGGAATGGCTACCCACTCCAGTATTCTTGCCTGGAGAATTCCATGGACAGAGGAAACTGATGGGCTACAATCCATGGGGTCACAAAGAGTCGGACATGACTGAGTGACTAATACTACTTTCACGTTCATGTGGGTGAGGTCACATCATCCACAGTCTTTCTTCATGCGTCCCAAGATTTAAAGAGTGTTCTCTGCAGATGTGATGATGAACTAGCCCCATGCCTGTTTTCCCCATATCATCTTAAAGGTGCATGGCCTGGTTGGAATTAGATCTCTTTAGATTCCATTAGCATTGGTGGCATGCTTAAAATGGAACAGTCACATCACATGACAGAAAGAGTCCTACTAAGTGGAGACATATCTCAGCAAGTTTCCCAGACCTCTCTTGTGTCCCTGGCCCCACAGGGCTGGAACAGAACATCCTGCTTTCCCAGCAGCCTCCACCACCCTCTTCACTCTCTCCTGTTATTGCTTTGCTTCTAGACTACTCCCTGTCTCAAGGGAGGCTGATAGTTTGAGTTAGTTTGTCTCTTCCTTCTGCTGTCCTTGGAAAGCCTCTTCCCTCTGCTAGCAGTTTCAGGGATCAATTGTTCTTTGGCAGAGAAGGAGACTTGATGACAATGAAGAGTTTCCATTTCTTCTTCCTGCAGCTGCTGACCCAAGAGTGCAAGCCAGACTATGCACCTCCTTGCAGGAGAGGAAGCAGCGTGAGCTCCAGAGGTTAAACAAATTAACTCCCTCCATCACCTGAGCAAAAGAAGACAGAGGCCAGGGATGCCTTCTTCCTAGTGGGCCCATCTGGTGAAAACAGGCAAACTTATTTCCTTGCCTGTACAGATATTATGCCGCACAATTCTCTGTGTCTGGATACACTTATGGAAGGGTTACCCCTTTACTGATGGACCAGTTGGTCTGTATGTTTCTATGGAAGAGCTAATGACAAACAGAAGAAGCTATACCTTTTGGTTTACAGGATGATAAACTTAAAGAGAATACAAGCTCTTCATGGAAGTTATTGCCAATATTTTTCTCTTATTTAAGCAGAAATGGAAGAGTTTTGCAACATCCCTTTTTTTTTCCCCAGGTATTTTGTTGATTGTTTTTTTCTTTCAAAAAGTAACCTCAGTACCAGCTGAATGAAAACCAAATATTTTTTCTGCTTCCCAAGTACTTCATCTGCCTCTCTTCTCACTGTGTCTTTTCCAGAACATTCTGAATGAAGGGTATGGGAGAGAATGTGACCCAGTGTACTGCCAACTCAGTGCTGAGGTACCAGCAATTAGATGGGCCTACAGCAGCTCCTTCTCTGGGGTGCCTTTCCCTTTGGGGCAAAATGCTTAAGACTAAACTTTAAACTGAAATGAAAAGGAAATCCTAACATAAATACCACTTCTCCATTACAACTCATTTTCCTCTCCCTAGTTGTCTCTAGTAAACACATGCATATTCACTTAAAGCAGCCCTATGTTCCAGAAGTGAAGGCATGCTTAGGAAAGTTTGAAAATTCAACATCCTGTGACCTCTGCCCTCATTGCTGTGTAACTGCTGGCAAGTCATTGTTCTTTAAAAATGGGGTGAGTATCTCAATGATTAATGAAGGCTTTCTTGACTGGCAGGGGACCTTACCCAGATGCTAATAAAATTTTCCACCTACATCTTCATTTTAGAATGAAATTAGTAGAGAAAGGAAAAAATATGCAAGTGCATGCAAATTTTTTAAAGCTCACTGCTTTTGGACACATTAAGGATTTGTGTAATCATGCTGATTGCCATTATTCACTTGATTGTTTTTCAATGACTAAATCAAACTTTTTTCTTTTGAACTTGGATTTGATCTTTTTGACACTCACAAATGGGTTGCAAAGTATATATCATATTTTTCAGAGTGTCATTTAGTTGTATTTTCAAAGAGTGCTTTGTTGAGTACCATCCCTGAGAGTACCCCGGTTCTGCAACTAATGTCCTATCTCATGAGTCCCAGCATGGTAATGTTTGCTTAAATGGCCATTACAACTTTGATTTTTCATCTTATTGCACAAAAGACACTAAATTATAGGGTCCTCTTAGAGGAAGAAAAGAGTTGCCTTCAGAGCTTCATGGTGATCATAAAACCCCTAGTGACTGTGCTCACCCCCCAGCTGACCATCAGAGATGGCAAAGCTGGTTTTTCCCACCATCTCACTTTCTCTTTTAGTCACCAACTCCTATCGGCCACACTCACCCTAACCCCTGGACATATTTTCCTATTTCTTATTTTCCTGGAAATGGCAACCCACTCCAGTATTCTTGCCTGGGAAATCCCATGGAGAGAGGAACCTGGAAGGCTACAGTCAATGGGGTCGCAAAAGAGTCAGACATGACTGAGCAACTAAACCACCACCACCATTTCCTTGGAGAAACCAGTGCTTATACAGAAGTCAATCGATTTTCTCTCACCTTTAATAGAACTTTGCTTATTGTGGTGGATGCCATTAACTGTACACCCATATCTCTTCTATTTCCTGAGCTCAGAACTAGACTGCATTTACCAGACTGCCTTGCATTCTTTGTGACCTGTGATTGAGCTCTGATCGATGAAATTATGAGGGTTACTTACTCTCATTTGTGCTTTCTAAGTGTTTTTAATCTTTAAAGCTGACTGGAGTTGAGAACTTCATGGTAACTGTAAGCACCAGGTTTACAATTGTAAAGCTATTCTCATTCTGGATTCCTTGAATGATCTCATGAAGCAGAGTCTCACCCCTCACTATTCACAGACCTGAAATCATCCTGGGACATTAAGTGATTTAGAAATAAACTAAATGTTACTATGTAGAGTGGGCTTCCTTTGTGGCTCACTGGGAAAGAATCCACCTGCAATACAGGAGACTTGGGTTTGATCACTGGGTCAGGAAGATCCCCTGCAGAAGGATATGGGAACCCACTTGACGGGAGAATCCCACGGACAGAGGAGTCTGGCAACTACAGTCCAGAGGGTGGCAAAGAGTTGGACATGACTGAAGTGACTACGAACAAAGCTAGTGGAGGTGATGGAATTCCAGCTGAGCTACTTCAGATCCTCAAAGGTGATGCTGTTAAAGTGCTACACCCAATATGCCAGCAAATTTGGAAAACTCAGCAGAGGCCACAGGACTGGAACAGATCAGTTTTCATTCCAATCCCAAAGAAAGACAATGCCAAATAATGCTCAAACTACCTCACAATTGCACTCATCTCACACGCTAGTAAAGTAATGCTCAAAATTCTCCAAGCCAGTCTTCAGCAATATGTGAACCATGAACTTCCAGATGTTCAAGCTGGTTTTAGAATAGGAAGAGGAACAAGAGGTCAAATTACCTACATCCACTGAATCATAGAAAAAGCAAGAGAATTCCGGAAAAAACATCTATTTCTGCTTTATTGACTACGCCAAAGCCTTTGACTGTGTGGATCACAACAAACTGGAAAATTCTTAAAGAGATGGGAGTATCAAACTACCTGACATACCTCCTGAGAAATCTGTATGCAGGTCAAAAAACAACAGAACTGGGCAAGGAACAACAGACTGGTTCCAAATCGGGAAAGTACGTCAAGGGTGTATGTTGTCACCCTGCTTATTTAACTTCTATGCAGAGTACATCATGCAAAATGCTGAGCTGGATGAAACACAAGCTGGAATCAAGATTGCCGGGAGAAATATTAATAACCTCAGATATGCAGATGACACCACCCTTATGGCAGAAAGTGAAGAGGAAATGAAGAGCCTCTTGATGAATGTGAAAGAGGAGAGTGAAAAAGTTGGCTTAAAACTCAACATTCTTAGTAAAACTAAGATCACAACATTTGGTCCGATCACTTTATGGCAAATAGATGGGGAAACTATGGAAACAGTGAGAGACTTTATTTTTGGGGGCTCCAAAAATCACTGCAGATGGTGACTGCAGCCATGAAATTAAAAGACACTTGCTCATTGGAAGAAAAGTTATGACCTCCCTAGACAGCATATTAAAAAGCAGAGACATTACTTTGTCGACAAATTCCTCTAGTCAAAGCTATGGTTTTTCCAGTAGTCATGTATGGATGTGAGAGCTGGACTATAAAGAAAACTGAATGCCAAAGAATTGATGCTTTTGAACTGTGGTGTTGGAGAAGACTCTTGAGAGTCCCTTGAACTGCAAGGAGATCAAACCAGTCAATCCTAAAGGAAATCAGTCCTGGGTGTTCACTGGAAGGACTGATGTTGAAGCTGAAACTCCAATACTTTGGCCATCTGATGTGAAGAGCTGACTCATTTGAAAAGGCCCTAATGCTGGGAAAGATTGAAGACAGGAGGAGAAGGGGACGACAGAGGATGAGATGGTTGGATGGTATCACTGACTCGATGGACATCAGTTTGGGTAAGCTCTGGAAGTTGGTGATGGACAGGGAAGCCTGGTGTGCTGCAGTCCATGGGGTCACAAATAGTCAGACTGAGTGACTGAACTGAACTGAACTAAAGTAATTTAGCACACATGCATGTTATGTGGAATATTTCATAGTTGGGCTTTTTGTTACCTCAGCCTAGTCTACAAACAAAAACGTATGCTTTAGTGCTCCCTTCAGTTGAATTTGTATTTTATTATTGGGCCATCTGAAAGCCTTCAAGGTCCAGTAAAACTATCTGCCCAAGGTGGGGCCCTGATGATGGTGAAAGGGAGGTTCTGGGCTTGAAGGTTTGTGCTCAGCAATGAGCAACCATAAATAAAATACCAAATACAAGTATAGCATATCTATTATTTGGCTCACAGCAAATTTTTAACCTTTCATAGGTGAATCTGTTGTAAATTAGGAAAGTTGAATAATTTTCTCTCTGTGCTGGCTTCAGGTGTGGCTTGATGTAGGAATGAACTACCAGCATTTCATAGGTCTTGCCTGTTTGAGGGGCTTGGTTTGAAGCATTATTTTCTGATTCCCTTTCCAAGAGGCAGGTGTCTGGGAACCTGGGCTTGGCACCAGTGTGCACCCCTGATGCCCAGGGAGAGGCATGAGCACCTGGGCTATTATCAAGAGTACTTGTCCAGGGCTAGATTATCACATTCAAATTGATACAATGAAAAGGGGTACCAACATGGATGGGTAAATGGGCAAAGGGATAAGGAATTGACAGGACTGGCTGATGAGGATGCCCAGGGTGGGAGGTGGGAAGGTGAGCCAAGAATGAAGAAGCATCTGATGATGCAGAGCCAGATCCTGGGCAATTTCTTCCTTTACTCCTTCTTGCCTTCCTTCTCACTTTCCTTTCTTCCTATTTCCTTCTTTCTTTCATCCTTTCTTATTCACTAGGCACATTCTACATACTAGACATTACATGCAAGCACTGTTATTAAAAGAATAAACAAGACTCATTTCCCTCTCCGTAAGGGGTCCACGGTTTCATGGGGGAAAGTGACATGAAAATGGACACTAACTCAGTATGTTAAGTTGCAAGGAACAAGTGATAAAGACCTTTAACCCTGCCCTTAGGCTGCTCTTTCTAAATCCTTGACATGTGTCTCTCAGTTTCAGACATCAGCCTTCTTCTTGCTCTTGTGTTCTGTAACTCTCATGCAGACTAGAATCTTGAAATGTGTCAGACCCTCATGGAAACCTCAACTGTAAGAAAACTTTAAAGAATCCAGCATCTAAAGTGTTTTGCCCTGGAAACTCTCCTCAGCCCCCTGGAAGAGGACTGCCCTCCCACTCAGAGTGATGTCCTATTTGAGTTTGGTAATACAGAACCAAGGTCAGTCTGGTGTTTCTCACTTGACAAATTCTCATCTGTCAAGAGATGCTAAAGGCACCACTCACAATCAAATGTACCCCAAGGCCATCAACTTTTAAGAATCAGCCATTGTTTACCAAGTTCTGTCAACCAGAATCGGGTATTTCTTGCATTTGTTTGTTTGAGGAAGAAGTTATTTTGCTCTCTCTAACCACCCGCCCTGCAAAAAAAGGAGAAAGTGTTTAAACAAACAAAGCTCACAAAAGAGTCCTCCTCCTTTAGTTGAGGGAGGGCAGTCGCTCTATGCTCTGGTACATGAAATTGACTTAGACAAAACAATGAATATAAAGAAACACAGATAGCAGCTTTGACCGAACATGTATGCTTTCAAACCTTCTTTGCAAATACTCTGTGAGGACCTTAATCTGTTTTAAGGGTGCTTTGTAAACTATAAAACAATTTTTAAGATATTTTATTGTATTTCTTTCTTCTCACAACCTGGTGAGATGGGTAAAATTATTTGCATTTTATGGATACTAATTGGTGTCCAGAGGACTTTAAAAACTGCCCAAAGGTTCATAGTCAGAACATAAATAGGTGAGTTAAGATAGAACTGAGTCTATCATGACACCTAGCTCCATGAATTCTCTATTAATCTAGTAGTGTGTAGCTACAACTCTGTTTCCTCCAGATTTAGACAGCAGGGGCCGTCTATAGAGCAGTGTGGGACTGGGGGAGTCGGCAAAGGCAGGTGGGGGAGACCTGGAATCTCAGCCTAACTCCATGCTCTTTCATGTGTGGCTTTGGGACTAAATTGTCCAAATCTAAGACACACTTGGGTTAGTTGCATTGCACGGAACTGTCCACACATAAAGCCAATGCATGTGTCACCACAAAGAAGATAACCCAATCATTAGGAAGCAAAGACAGGTAACCCTAGAAAGACCAGATTTGATTTCTAAAGATGGGGTGGAGCCCTTAGAAGGGGCCAGTTTCCAAAAGAGTCCAATTCACCCCCCTTACATGCTCTGGCAAACCTTAAAAAGGAATTTTGGTTTTGCGGTTACTTAGAATACAGAACTCATTGCTCATGGAAGGCCCTAAACTGCCATTTTTCAACTCTCTGTGCAGTATAACAACTTTAAAAGAAAAAGCGTTAAAACCCCAACAGGTTATTTTAATTTGGGGTTTCTCAATCTCAGCACTATTGACACGGAGAGAGTGGATGATTCTTTGCTGTGGGGGCTGCCCTGGGCATGTGGGATGGTCCTTGGCCTTGGCTTCTACCCACTAGACTTCAGTAGCACCCCCAGTTGTGACAACCAAGAACGTGTCCAGACATTACCAAATGTCCCCCTATGTACAAAATCACCCCTTGTGGAGAACTACTGCTTTAATGATTCTCAAGAGAGGACACTTCTTTGCTTTCTTGTTTCTATTAATGGTCTGGAAGACATTAAAAATATCACATGCTTTAGCCTTTGTTCAGGAAACAGATTTTGGATTCTTTGTAGCTTTCATGTGATTCCCGCCCTTTGGTTAGGACAATCAATCAATAGTCAGATTCTTTCATTGTTAGAGGATGTCAAGCTTGTTTTTATTTGCAGATCTTGAGAAAATATACTAAGGCCATAGACTATGGAGCTGACATATATGAGTGTGAGTCCTCAGATTACCATTTTTCAATCATGTGACCTTGAAGTTAATCTCTCTGGATACACATTACGATATCTAACCCTTTGAAGAGTTATTTTAAGAATTCAGTGAAGCAATACAAATAAATGTTACATTTAGGTTTGCTAGATTTAGCAAACAGAAGTACAGACATTCAGTTCAATTGTAATTTAAAAGTAATCAACCTTTTTTTAGTATAGATATGTTCCACGCAATCTTTAATGACCTAGTTCCATGGCCTGTGTTCAATGACAGCTATTATTACTGTGGACTCAGAAGCACAGAGAGGCAGTTGAAAAAATCAAGCACAGCTCCTATCTTTAAAGCAAATAGATATTTAAACCAACCAGGACAAAGAGACATCTGGAATCTTCCTAAAGTGTCATGTACGAACACCTCAAATAGTTCACAGCTTCTTATTTTTTTATTTCTTCCTCATTATTCAAAAGTTCTACTAGTCAAGTGGCATAGTTTCAACTTTGTTTTGCTCATTTGTTATTACTTACAGTAAGGATGTATGGATAAAAAAAAAATCAGGAAACAGCCTTCCAAATATTTTGAGGATATGAATAAAATCAAAGTTCAGGTAGGAAATCAGAAAGGGCTGCATTCAAATCCCCATCTGTCACTTACCAACAGGGTGAGCTAACTGGAATTTCATAACCTCTCTGATCTCAGTTTCCTCATCTACAGAATAGCATTTCCTACTCAACAGGGTTGATGCCAGGGTAAAATGAGGACATGCATTTGAAAAGAACTTTGCAAATAATGCTTGCAAGAGTTAGTTTCTTTTCCTTCTTTGCTTTCCATTCCTTCCTGTCTCTCTAACCTAGATGGAATAATTTTGATTTTTAAACCCTTCTGAAAAGAAAAGAAATAGCTGACAACTAAAGAATGGAATTAATGGAAAATCATGACTCAGTAGTTTAAAAGAGATAATTAGAAAGACTTGACAGGCTTGTTAATCAATTTTCAGATAAAAGAACATAAGCTTGGAGTCACTCAGACCTGTTTTGAATCTTTTTGCATCACCTTACTGGCTGGTTAGCCTTGGGCAATACTGAACTTTCCTGAGCTCATTTCATTCTTTGATAATAACCACAAAATATTTACTTCTCTTAATTGCTGTGATAAGCAAATCGGTGACATATATGATGATTTTTTTGTAAGCCATAAATCAGTATGGAAATGTTGGCCAGAAATAATATTACTACTTTTTGTAAAAATAAAAGAAATTGTATCTCTGAGTTCAGGGCCTCAATCACGTCAATCAGTTAAGCTGATTGTGAATTGTGAAGTACATGTAGAAGAGACTTAGTTACTGTGTAATAGTCATTCTCCCTCTCTGTTTTACTAGCAAACACCCAACTTTATGGGCTTCCCTGGTGGCTCAGTGGTAAAGAACCTGCCTGCCAATGCAGGAAGCACGAGTTCCATCCCTGGGTCGGAAGATGCCCTGGAGAAGGGAACGGTTACCCACGCCAGTATTCTTGCCTGGGAAATACCCTGGAGAGAGGACCCTGGAGAGTACAGTCCACGGGGTTGTAAAAGAGTCAGACATGACTTAGTAACTAAACAAAAACAACCCAACTTTATTCAGGGCAGAAATACACACAGCTAAAGGATTTGTTGGAAGGACTGATGCTGAAGCTGAAACTCCAGTACTTTGGCCACCTCATGCGAAGAGTTGACTCATTGTAAAAGACCCTGATGCTGGGAGGGATTGGGGGCAGGAGGAGAAGGGGACAACAGAAGATGAGATGGCTGGATGGCATCACCGACTTGATGGACGTGAGTTTGAGTGGACTCCAGGAGTTGGTGATGGGCAGGGAGGCCCAGCGTGCTGCGATTCATGGGGTTGCAAAGAGTAGGACATGACTGAGCGACTGAACTGAACTGAACTGAAAGGATTTGTTTTCCCAGCCTAGTCTGCAGCTCTAAGTGGCCAGCGAGATATAAATCCAGGCAAGTCAAGGCATTGGTGATGGGGTGGGGGTGATATCGTCCAAGAAGGCTCTGAGGCTGACTCAGCTGAGACGTGTGAGAATCTGAGCTTCTTTTTCTCCATGACTGGAATGTGGATGGGATGGTTAGAAACTGCAGCTGATATCTTATGAAGTGAACATGAGGATAAAAGCTATATCCTGAAGAAAATGGAAAATGAAAAGTTTCAGATTAAGTTTCTGATTACCTCTGAGCTATCATACCAACCCCAAACTACTTTTCTATGTAATAGATAAACAAAGAAACAAAACTTGCTTCTTGCTAAATCTTCCAAAATTTGTTATTGTTGTAATATGCAACCAAACTGCTTCTTAGACAATACACAAAGACAAGTAAAGTTCTGTTATACGCAATCCCTTAGTTTCAAGCAGAGTTTACCCAAAGGAGTTGAAAACATATGCCTGAGCTAAAACCTGCACAGTATTTTTATAGCAGCTTTATTCATAATCACCTATGTCTGGAAGCAAGCAAGATCTCCTCTAGTAGGTAAATGGATAAACAGTGGTACATCCAGACAATTGTATTGTCATTTAGCTCACTATCAAGACAGGAAAAAACTTAGAGGGATCTTAAATCTGAATTGCTAGATGAAAGAAGTCAACCTGAAAAGGCTACATGGACAGTATGTTTCCAACTATAGGACATTCTGGAAAGGGCAAAACTATGGAGACAGCAAAAAGATCTATGGTGGCCAGTGGCTGGGGTGAGGGAGTGATGAATATGTACAACACAGAGGATTTTTAGGGCAACGAGATTACTCTGTGTGATACCATAATAAAACATGTCTTTATATGTATGTGTCCAAACCCATAGAATAAACAATATCAAAAATGACCACTAATGCAAACCTTGGCCTTCATGTAATTACAATGTGTCAATGTAGGTTCATCTCTTGTAACAAATATACCCTTTGGGGAAGGTATAATGGGGAAGGGGCGGGGGAGATACTAGAAATCTCTCTACTTTCCACTCAATTTTTGCTATGAACCTAAAACTGCTATTAAAAATAAATCTTAATTTTAAACTATTTAAAGCAAAGTCCTTATAAAAATACTTTATTCTCCAATGGAGAGGGTATAAAACAAAAGATATACCTGAATCAATATGGGTCATATGACAGTTGTATTTCCATCTTTTCTTTCATACTTGTTTCTTATCTCTGAGCAACAAGGGTTCCACTGCATGTAGGTACCAGATACATAACTGAAACTTTTGTTTGCATTCTAACTAATGCAAGGGTCAGACGACAAGTCCTCCCTCCTGGGCCATGCATGACATGCCACTTAGAAAATATAATTCTGGGTGTGTGCAATACTTTCTGATGCTACTGAGGACTTCCTGATAGACTTTTGTTCCCTCTGCTTTCTGGGAATATCTTGTGTAGGTGTTTAAAAAGTCCTTCTTCAACTCTGGGTGGTTTATTCAAAGTTGATCATCATGAATTTTTGTCTACTAAATTTCTTGTATTTTGTGTGGGTAGAATATTATCTTGTATATTCAAAGTTTGAACTTGTCTCACAGTTCTGTAGAAAACTATTTTTATAATTGTATTTACTGTCATAAGATACCTCATTTCCTATTTCTGGCTTATTATTAAGCATTTATTAATCCAAAACTGTGCTTTCTATGATTTTGTATGATCACAATAGCACTTAGCAGTCAGCCTTACACAATTAAAAAAATTTAGGAACGAGCCAAAAATTAGACTAAATTACTTATAAGAAATCTGTCTCCTTTTCTGGTTTGTTTTTTCTAGCTATTTCAGGAGTTTAACATCTTATCCTTAGATAAGCAAAGAATCATAAATTAACTATGGCTTGAAACACTTTAATCATACTATTACAATAAAACAGCAACATTCATTGATTATCTAACTACAGATCAGTCACTGTGCTAAGTACTTTGCCGATGGAAGCTCAATTAATGGTCCTCAGCACAACTCTATTGTTTAGTACAAATCCCCTCCATTTTACAAAAGGAACTAAATCTTAAAGATTTGAATAGCTTTCCCAGAGTTACAAAGCAAGTAACTTGTGCACGCTTAGGGGATTGAGCATGGAACAAGCTTAGAGTCAGAAAGCAAAAGGATTATTTGGCCTCAGTTTCTTGCCCACAAAATCCTAGTCATACTTTTTGTTCTTGTAGGAAGGTGCTTAAAGGAAACCATTAATAAATGACTTCAGATGCAGGAACACAATGTAGGTTTTCTTAGGAGGACAGTGTCACCCAGGAGAAACAGTTGCGTTAGGAGTCAGTCTCTTCGGACAATGAGGAATCTCTCTCTGTTAACTTGGACAAACCACCTCTTTTTTTTGTTTTTAACCAAGCTTTGTTTCCTCTTCAGGAAATAGTTGGACTCATTGATTTCTTCTATTTCTAAAATCCATTCCATTCATACTCAAGACATGAGGGAAAGTTCAAGATAAAGCCATATGAAGAGGAGGTGTAACCTCTAGGTGTGGAGTGCTTTTCATGGTTTTCATTCTGTTGGAAATGGTCCTTTCTTTTCCAGATAACTCCTTGGAGAATGTTGCAGAAATAAAGAATTCTGAGTCTGAGGCAAATAATATTTCTCTTGTTTTTATAATGCTAACAATTAGCAGGTGCCGTGTGCATTTTCCTTACTAAAGCTACTATAGTGATAGCATCAGTGTTCTACCTCTGCAGAGAAGAAATTAATCCTCCTGACTTCTCAGAGTGACAGAACCAGTTCCTGGATTTAGACCTTGTCATGTTTTTGATACAAGTCTCCTTTACCATGACATTAACCTCCATTTCTGTAACTGGAGATCAAGAAAAGAAAACTTGCTCCTGCTATTTAAACCAGAAATTCATTATGATACTCAGGGTGGGTATTTGTGAACTGCTGTTCATAATAACAATTTGTGCAATGTAGAGGTACAAACATCATTACTATTTTTTTGGAACAGTGTTCTTATGGGATCTTGACCATGTTATACATATTACAGGCTGTAGGCACTGGACAAAGTATGCCTAGGGGACAAGGCAGACCCGTGTCAGCTGCTGGTGGTTGCAAGGGTGAATCATGACAATCGATGTTGACCAAGATGAGTTCCTCTTTCACCTCAATAGCACAGCCTCACTGGAGAGAGAATAGATTTGGGAAATGTTGGTTGTGTTGATACAGACATTAAGTTACATCCTTCACTGCTGTTTTCACTTGTCCTGATTTTTCCTAACGTCCTCTTTTGCTCTGAGATTTTCCAGGATTTTTCACACCACTTAGGAGACTTGGAGATGGAAATTTTGACTAAAATGTGTTCACTTGTTTTCATGTTGTGCAAGAGTGAAAACAAACAAACAAAAAACCTCAAACTCAATTTAGGGTGAAGTGGGATGGGGTGGAGTGTCGCCCATGCATGACAAAACCCCAAACTGCTAAATTGCAAAAAGTGAAACTTGTCTTGAGTTTAATTTTTGGTGTGGGAGATTCTCTTGGAGGGATTCTGGAAAAAAATGTTGAAATTGTAAGCTCATTTCTCAAATGAGAAACAGCATTGATACATATTTCTGCTGACATGGCTTTAAATGATGTACCCATTTCCATGTTTAAGTTGACGAACGAAGGAAGTTATTGGGACTGGAAGTTACAATTGGTGGCTTTCTAGGGTAGCAAGCAGTAGTTTTGGGAATTATATCTCCAAGTTTTCCACTCCCACCACCCATCGTCTTTAATACCCTGTAAGTTATACAACTGTATCTCTATTTTACATTTTGATTTTTTAAGATGGTTTTCTTTTTTATTAAGCTTTTGTTTTATACTGGAGCATAGTTGAATAACATGAGAGCCCGGGTGCGGCATTCCATGGAGTTGCAAAGAGTCAGGCACGAGTGAGTGATTGAACAGCATAGTTGGTTAACAATGCTTTGTTAGTTTCAGGTGTCCAGCTAAGTGATTCAGTTGTACATATACATGTAACTATTCTTTTTCAAGTTCTTTTCCCATTTAGGTTATTACAGAATATTAAACATTGTTCCCTGTGCTATATACTAGGTCCTTTTTGGTTACCTATTTTAAATATAGCTGTGTGTACATTTCAATGTTCCAAATAATATTTCAGACTCAGTTAAACCTCTGGGACACAATTAGAAAAGTTTCCATTTGAAGGAAAAGAAACTTGAATGTTCACTCCATAGAGGGCAGTTCAGAATGGCCTTGGGACCACTGCTAAGGGTGTATGTTTCAGTCAGACACAGCTTGAGCTGAATGGGAATTTTCCTCATCCCACCTATTTTCCTTCACACCTCCTGATGGATTTTTAGAAATTATTTTGTGCTTTCAGTCATGACCCTTTCATGTCTGATTTTGTTCATTCACATGTATGTCCTTTTGTTGTTATTCAGTCACTAAGTCATGTCCAACCCTGAGACCTCATGTAGGTTCTATTTCTCAGCAGATGTCTGCTGCTTCTCTGCTTTTGGCCATTTCTGAGTTAAAGTATGAGAAGAAACAAAAGCTGGAAATGTGACTGTATGGTCTCTTACTCAGTCAGGCTGGGGAAACGTGTAAATATCCATGTTTTCATGATAAAGCAGTAGGAGGTGTTGTGAAACAAAGTTGATGAAGAGTCCAAGGGAGTCTTGGTGTGGACAATGATAACTTTATTTTCAGAAAGCAGAGAGTCCTATGGGTCAGCATGGCCAGAGAAGTCTTCTAGAACTGAGACAAGGAAGAAACCTTGCTCCTGAAGGAGCAGCAGGCTTTGCACCATAATCTCAATTCACTTCAGTTCTTTGAGCTTCAGTTTCTTCATCTGCAAAAAGAGAATACATCTGTGGAGAACCACTGAAGATTAAATTGAATAGAGCATGTCAAGCAACTAGTGCAACTAGTGCAGTGTCTGACATATAGTGTGGGCTTAATAATTAGTGGGATTATTATTATCATCATTATTTTCACTTTAGCTGGAGCAAATTCTAAGAATAAAATGCATCTATGTATAAATTAGAATATTCTTACTTATTTTCATACAATTTGTGTTAGTGACCTGGACACTTACCCACTCAATCCACTGATAAGGTCTGTTGAGAACTGGCTATAAGTGTATCATCCACTGATTGTCATCTCTTAATGCTGGAATCTCCGGCAAAACAAAGAACCTCACATTCGTGTAATATCAGTTCATTTCCAAATTATGTTTGTGAGAAAGTGGGTGCTATTAAAATTAGGTTAAAGTGTGCATATAATTATTTCAATTCTCTGGGGACTCACTTAAAACTAAATCCCCACATGACTTGAAACCCTGGAAGAAAATGGTATTTTCTCCCCTGACAGTAAAAAAGGGACAGAAAACAGTAAAAATGGCTGTGACACTTCGTATCTGAAATGCGTTGTCTCACTGAACAGTATCACAAAATCTTTCGATCAAAATGAGTCAACGTTTAGATGAACAACCAGGTCCTACCATATAGCACAGGGGACTGTATCCCATATGCTGTAACAAACCATCATAGGAAGTGTTAGTCACTCAGTCATGTCCAACTCTTTGCGATCCCATGGACTGTAGGCTGTTAGGCTCTTGTGTCCATGGGTTTTTCCAGGCAAGAATACTGGAATGGGTTGCCATTTCCTTCTCCAATAATGGAGTGGGCCGCCATGCCCTCCTCCAGGAGATCTTCCCAACCCAGAGATCGAACCCAGGTCTCCCGCACTACAGGCAGATTCTTTATCATCTGAGCCGCCAGGGAAGTCCAATCTCCTGTAACAAACCATCATAGGAAAGAATATGAAAAAGAATACATGTATGTATATATGTATAACTGGATCACTTTGCTATATACCTGAAACAAACCCAACATTGTAAATCAACGATATTTCAATAAAAATCTTTTTCACAGTAACAATACTCACTTTGACCACAAAACAATGATTCAGGGCCAGCCATAGAAAGAAGGGAGAGAGGGAAGAAGGAGAGGGGGAGAGAGGTGAGTGAATATGTTCTTAATTAGCGACTTCAGCAGGGAAAAGATCATAACTTCTAGAACTGGACATTCTGAGACTTGGTCAGGGGAAACAAATCGGGTTTCCCCTTTGCCTGAGGGCAAAACATTGGCAGTTCCTCACAGAAGCAGAATGCAGGCTGAGAATCTTGAAATCCAAGGCAGCGTTGGCTTGCAGTTTTATCTAGATCAGAGGTGAGAGGTTGAAGTCAGTGTGGAGGCTGGCATTTGAAATTTTCATCATTATTGGCAGTTTGGATTGATGGTTCCTCCAGTATTCCAGAGGAAGGTATCCAGAATAATTATGACATATCCAATTATCCAAACAATAAGCAAATCCCAACAGCTTGGATAATAGCTCCAGGGGAGGTTGGGCTCTGACATTTACATCTGTTCAGTCTGTCTGGCTCCCTTCCTCTCTTTTTCCTTCCCTCTCAGTCTTTCCCTCTCTCCCTTCCCTCCATGTTCATACATTTTCATACTGTAAGATATACATTTAAAAGTGCATAAGATATATATGCAAAGTTTCATGAATGATTACAAAGGCAAGCTCTTGTGAAAACAGTACTCAGGTCAAGAAATAGAGTGTTTATAGAACCTCAAACACCTATGTCTGCCTCTCCCCAGTTGCTACCTTCTTCTCACTGACTGGGGTAGCCACTGATTGCAGAGCCAGTTCATTGGAAAAGACCCTGATGCGTGGAAAGATTGAAGGCAAAAGGAAAAGGAGGCAGCGGAGGATGAGAAGGTTAGATAGCATTATTGACTCAAGACATGAATTTGAGCAAACTCTGGGAAATAGAGGAAGATACTGGAGCCTAGCATGCTGCAGTCCATCGGCTCGTAGAGTTGGAAATGACTTAGTAACTGAGCAACAACCACTTTGTTAACTATAGTCATAATCATTTCTTTGTTTTCCTGAGAAGCTTTAAGACCTCTCCACTTTTCATTATAATTGGATGTTCATTTTCTGTATAGAACCCCCTGCTATGAGAGCATCACAATGAACCATTCTACCATTGGTAGACAGTGTGTGTTTTCAGTCTCCACTATCGTGGATGTGCTTATACATGCCCCACGTTGTACTTGCACATGAGTTTCTCTAATACACACAGGCTCTAGTAGTAGAAAGGTTGGCTCACAGTGTTCATGAATCTTCAGCTTTGGGAGATAATGTCAAACTTTTTTCTCTAAGTGACTGTAGCAGTTTACATTCTAACCAACAGTAAATGAGAGCGATCACTGACTCACATCTCACCAAAGTTGATATTGCTCAACTTTAAAAATTTTTGACATTCTGATTCATATCATGGCTTCAATATTCACTTTTCTGATTACCACCGAGATTTAGCACCTTTTCATAAGCTTTATTGCCAGTTTGGAAGGATGTGTTCATATCTTTTGATCATTTTTTGTGTTGTCTGTCATTTTCTTGAGGATTCATGCAATTCTTTACTTATTTTGTTTGACAGTTGTAGGTGCTTTTTCTATTCTATAGCTAGAATTTTCATTGTTTTTATGTTACCTTTTAAAGTATTATCTTTGATACATAGAAGTTCTTATTTTTAATGTAGTTCAATTATCGGTCTTTTATTGCTAAATAGTTTCTTTATTCTAAGACACTGAAGATATTCTCTTATAATCTAAAAAATTCATACAGTTTTGTCTCTCTTAAGTTGGTCCTTAAAAAGCATGCAAACTTTTTTGTTTATAAAATGGAGATACAAATTCTTTGTTTTTTTTCATATGGTTAGTCAATTACTTCAGTATAATTGTTTTAAAAAACCATATTTACCTAAATGAGATAAAATTATATTTCTACATTTGAGAGTTTATGTGTTCATGATTCTGTTTCTGAGTTCTTTTATGTTGACTTATTGGCTCATTCTGCATCAATTATGATTATGGCTTCACAAAAATACTTATTACTTTTAAAGCAAATACTCTCAATCTAGAATGTCTGAATTACTTTTTTAAAGAAATTAAATTATTTATTTTTAATTGAAGGATAATTGCTTTACAGAATTTTGTTTTTTTCTGTCAAACATCAACATGAATCAGCCGTAGGTATACATATGTCCCCTCTCTCTTGAACCTCCTACCATCTCCCTTCCCATCCCATCTCTCTAGGTTGATCCATAACCCTTGTTTGAGCTTACGTTTATTCCTTTGTTTTTTCACATACACTTTTGAAAGTTTGTCAATTGACACACAATAACAAACACTCATACATTCCTCTTTTAGAATTTTGATTGACATTGTATTAAATCTATAAACCAAATTGCAAAAATTCGACATCTTTAAAAGATTAAGTCTTCTGAATATCATAAACAAAGCCTAACCTTCCAATTACTTGGGCCTTCTGCAATAACTCTTCCCTAAGTTTAATAATTTTTTCCATAAAATCTTGCACAACTTTTGCAAGATTTATTTCCTGATAGTTCATGCTTTCTTATGTTATTACAAATTACATGATTTAAAACTTTCATTTTTTAATAGGTTATTGTGGGTATATACATAAGCATTTTTATATAATACATATGTCATAAAAATCATATGATGGTTTACAAGTAAACATCTAAATTTGATTCAAGCAGCTTCTATTTGAAGCTAATTATTTGCTTCTATAATTTATCTGAAAATTCTTTTGGATTTTCAAGTGTATAATTATTTCATCACAAGATGATGAGAGTTTTGTCTCTTATCAAATGTTTACCATTCGAATGTCTTTCTATTGCTTTATCATGCTTTCTATGACATTCAGTACAATGTTGAAAATAGTAGTAATAGCAGCCATTCATGTCTTGGTGAGAAACTCAGAGATGCTTAATGTTAAGAAAGTCAAATATTAATTATAGTTGTAGCAGGGTTTTTATTAATATACACCCTCTTTATTTATTTATTTTATTTTTTCATTTATTTTTATTAGTTGGAGGCTAATTACTTCACAACATTTCAGTGGGTTTTGTCATACACTGACATGAATCAGCCATGGAGTTACATGTATTCCCCATCCCGATCCCCCCTCCCACCTCCCTCTCCACCCGATCCCTCTGGGTCTTCCGGTGCACCAGGCCCGAGCACTTGTCTCATGCATCCCACCTGCGCTGGTGATCTGTTTCACCATAGATAATATACATGTTTCAATGCTGTTCTTTCGAAACATCCCACCCTCGCCTTCTCCCACAGAGTCCAAAAGTCTGTTCTGTATATCTGTGTCTCTTTTTCTGTTTTGCATATAGGGTTATCGTTACCATCTTTCTAAATTCCATATATATGTGTTAGTATGCTGTAATGATCTTTATCTTTCTGGCTTACTTCACTCCGTATAATGGGCTCCAGTTTCATCCATCTCATTAGAACTGATTCAAATGAATTCTTTTTAACAGCTGAGTAATATTCCATGGTGTGTATATACCACAGCTTCCTTATCCATTCGTCTGCTGATGGGCATCTAGGTTGCTTCCATGTCCTGGCTATGATAAACAGTACTGTGATGATCATTGGGATGCACGTGTCTCTTTCAGATCTGGTTTCCTCAGTGAATATACACCCTCTTTAAAATGAATGTTACCTTCTCCAATTTCTACTGATAATGAAAGTGAAAGTGAAGCCGCTCAGTCGTGTCCGACTCTTTGCCAGCCCGTGGACTGCAGCCTACCAGGCTCCTCCATCCATGGGATTTTCCAGGCAAGAGTACTGGAGTGGGTTGCCATTTCCTTCTCCAGAGGATCTTCCTGACCCAGTGATCAAACCTGGGTATTTTTAAATGATTAATTGTTCTTGTTAAATTGTATTCAATGTTTATTTGCTTTGTGTGTGTGTGTGCTTGTTGTTGTTTTTTTGATGTGGCAAAGGGTTTATCAAGTTATATTATTGAAAATTTGCAAATTTAGAATTGTTATATATTTTCTTAGCAAGTGAAAAATTTCCTATTATGAAGTGACCATATTTATATTTTATATATACAGTTTTTATAGTTTGCTTTGTCAGATATGAGCATAGACATACCAGCTTCTTTGATCAGTATTTCTTTTCCATCTTTTTTTTTTAAGTCATTTGTATCCTTATGATTTAGATATGTCTCATAAATGCTTTCATCTTGATACTTCAATACTGTCTAATAATCTTTATTTTTAAAATTAGAATATTAAACATATGAGAGCATTTATTCATTCATATATATTACATATTTGGATTTGTATATTTTATCTACTTTTGACCTTTTTATTTGTCTCTCTGTCTTAATCATTATAGGCAGATATGAGTATTTTTAGAATAATTTTCTTTTTTTAACTGCTATAAATATACACTCCATTTCTACAATTTTAGGAATTACCATCAAAATTAATGCATAAATACTGAACTTAGAAAAGTCTAAAATTTATCAACATTTTAACCCTTCTGCACAATGCATGGACCTTAAATCACACTGACTCCAGTAACTGCTTCATAAATTATATGTTTATTTATGTTTTTTAAATTTCACAGACATTACTATAATTTTACATAGGCAGTATTTGTTTAAATATTTCCATACATTTCTAGTTTTTCTGTCTTCATTCCATCTTAAAGCTCAGATCTTCCACCTGGCATCAGTTTCTTCCTGAAACAACATTTTTGGGTTTTTCAGAATTTCTTTTAAGTGACAGCCACCGGATTTGAAATCTGTTTTAATTTGTATGAAAATATCTTTATTTTTTCCTCATTCCAGAGAGGTGTGCTACGTACCCAATGCCCAACGAAAATACCATTCTTGGTTTCCAGGTTGCTGTTCTGAGGTCAGCTGGTTTGCTATTGTTTAAACTTAATGTTTCCCCCTCTCTAGCTTTTTATTTCTTTGTGGAGTTTGGCAGTTTTTCTGTATGTTTGGATTGGACTTTTCTTTGTCTTCTTTTTGATTCATTAAACTTCTCATATCTCTAGGTCAGCATCTTTTGTCAGCTCTGGAAGCTCTAAGCTGTTATACCTTCTGATATTTCCTCTCATATAGTCTATGCATCCTCTCTTTCTGGCAGTCTGATTGGAAATAGGTAAGAAAGTTTCACTTAAGCCTCTTATGTCTCATACCTTCTCCATCACACTTTCTCTTTTGTCACTCTATGTTACATCTGGATATAGCCTTCTGAACCAACCTTATAACTTCCTAAACTTTTCAGCAGTTTCAAGTCTGGAGTTAAACATAAGCATTGAGTTTTATTTCAAATATTATCTTTTATTTCCAGAAGTTTTACTTTTTGTTGTTAAATCTGCCATGTCTTAACCTCCTATTCTGTAGATATTTTTTAAGATTTTCTTTTAATTTCTTTAACAAAGTAGGGGTAACTATTTTGGCATCCTAAGTCTTTGTGAAACTGTTTCTATTACTTTTTTTTCCTGGTCTTTACTTATGGGTCATCATCTCTTTTTTTTAATTTATTTTTTTAAATTGAAGTATAATTGATTTACAATGTTTTAAGTGTACAGCAAAATGTACAACAAAATACATATGCATGTATATAATATTTTCAGTTTCTTTTCATTGTAGTTTATTATCACTTATTGAATATTGTTCCCTGTGCCGTGCAGTAGGTCCTTGTTGTTTCCTTGTTATTTTTGACCATGAGCTGCTCTGTTTACTTGGGAAATTATCTGCGGGCCTTCTCTGAGATTTGGATGAAGGTGCATTCCTCCGGAAAGTATTGACATGGGTTTCTACTGCTTTAACCTATATGGTTTGAAGATTTTCTTAATAGAGTAAATGTGAATTTGGATTGCCAATATGTGTTAGATATCATGCGTGGTTACAACTTCTTGAAGACTTTCCTTCTGCTGTACCAAGGCAGCTTTCTCTACAGCCTCTTCAGGGAAGGAAGGACCCAGGTTTATTTGGGGGATTAGGCAAAGCAGTTTTATCTCTGGTTGGACTCCAGCTTTATGGGCATGAGTTTCTTATTAGATTCCCCTCTTGTAAAGCTTAGGCTATGTTTTCCGTCCCCGGCAAACTGTGTTTTAATCTGGTTTTCCCAACACTCTCAGGCAAAAAGAAGTCGTGGAAGTCCCCTTACCTCTCTGAGTGCCTGTATTTAAATTTTGGCCAGATAATGTACACACATCATCAGTTCTCTAGTGTTTATAATACAAGAGTGTATTTCTTATAGCATTTTAGATATTCACAAAATGATCATTATGTTTCAATAACCTACATAGTAATCTGAATTTTATTTCTTGAAATCTTAGATGTGTTGGAATAACTTCAGCATTGGGCTCTAGTGATATATGAGGGCCTGGGAGGAAAGAATGGTTGTTTTACATGAATTCCATAGTTTCTAACAATTATTACCAGAAAGTGATTCATTCTCTTGATTTGCAAGATGTTTTTATAGGGTTTTTTTTCTGATAATGAAAACAATATGAATTATTTCTGATAAAAATAAAGGAAACAAAATGAGAAAATTGTTACTCCCAGAGAGATACTGTTTCACTTTTACTATTTTGATGTTACATATACACATATGTGCACATGCATATATGTAAATTGTATACATATATGCTTACACATATATATGTGTGATTATATTTATAGTATTAGACAACATTAGCCATGCTCTCACATCTATATAATGTATCATCAATATACCATGACTTGTTTAACTTTTTCCCTATCTCTATTTTTCTCAAATTTCTCATGAAAATATATCAATATTTGGTATATGAATCTTTACTCCCATTTATTATCATTTCTCCAGAAAAAAGTTTAGAAGGGGGATTGTTGATAAATTGCCTTTAGATATCTTGGAGGTTCTCAATATATTTTTACATATTAATATTTATTCCAAAGCTAAATGGTAATCTTTTCTAATATGGGAATAAGAATACCTCTATCCCACTAATGAGAGGCTGTAAGAATTATATGTGACAACCTCATAAAAACTGGGCACTTCCTAGATACCAACTACTGTCTCCATAACATTGCTATTACTCCAATTTCTGCTAACATAATTATGCAACTGCAATCTAATAAGTTCAGAGTGATGAGATTTCCAAAAGTCTAAATAGTCCCTTTTCCTGCCTCACCATTTACCTCTCCCCTCCATTCATTCATTCCTCACCCTCACTAATCTTTCACAGGACTAGTACAAATTTTTTTTAATCACGTTTTTGCAAACTGTCCTTCCCTCCTGGAGCTCAGAGTCCTATCTTTAGCTTGAAATTAGACAGCATTATTTGATTTGTTTAGGATAATCTTAAGTGAAAAACTGCACAGCAGATTCCAAAGAATGGTGAAGTAGCCAGGCCACCTGGCTTCTTAGAGGCAGCCGCACTCTAACCTGCTGCACGCGTCATCTGTACTGTGAGAGGATAATGACGCCTGTCCCTGTGGCTCCTTGGGGCTGTTATGAGACGCAGACTCGATCTGGCTGAGAACGTGTTGCGAGCGCACACAGACAGGGTATGCACACAGAGGCGCCCTCCATGGGAGCCAGAACCTAAACTTCTGGGAATAAGTTTCTGGGCTGTGTTCCCAGCTGCGTTCCCCTTGGTTTGGTGATTGTGAGCAGAGCCCATGAGGTTTGAGAAGCTGTGTTAGCACATGAGTACAAGAAGATGAGAGAGAAATGATAATATTTCTTTCTCTGTAGGGGACTTCCAGCATCTCTGAGGAAACAGAATTTCTTTTGATCATAGAAGAGCAGAAAAGGATATTAACCATGGAGTGTCCACTGGTGAGAGGGTTTCTGTGTATCCGAAACCCTCACAGATGATGAGGAGCCGTGATTAAAGAAAACAAGCTGAAAGTAAGGCTATGCTTCGCACAGGTCACTAGCTGCACAGGTTTGGGGTCCAGCACCAGACCTTCTGTCTTTGTGGACCGCACCATGCCTCCCAAATTCTGCCGTCCCTCCCAGTGTCTCCACAGAGGTAAGCGAGAAGAAACAAGTCTGAAAGTTATAAAACAAAGTAGATAGCGACTTCCCTGGTGGTCCAGTGGTTAAGGCTTTGCCTTCCAATGCAGGGGGCTGTGGGCTCTTTTCCTTGTCAGAGAGCAAAGATCCCACATGCCTCGTGGCCAAAAAAACCCCAATACAAGACAGAACCAATGTTGTAACAAATTCAATAAAGACTTTAAAAATGGCCTCTATCAAAAAAATCTTAAAAGATAACCCGGACCACTGACAAAGTCCAGTGCCTACAGGACCATGGCAAATAGGAGAACACGCATTATTCAGTGAAGACTGCCTACCATTCAGCTGCAGCCTCTTGCTGCCACAGTGGATGGTAAGAATGTGTGTGCATGTGTGTGTGTGTGCGCATGTGTGTGTGTGTATGTGTTTGTGTGTGTGTGGATGTGATGGAGCTTGGCAGCTGGGATGCATGCTAAGTTGTTTCAGTTGTGTCTGACTCTTTGGGACCCCATGGATTGTAGCCACCTCCAGGTTCCTCTGTCCCTAGGATTCTCTAGGCAAGAATACTGGAGTGGTTGCCATTCCCTTCTCCAGGGGATCTCCCAACCCAGGGATTGAACCCACATCTCCAGCATTGGCAGGAGGTTTTTTACCCCCCAGGATACCTGGGAAGCTGGGAAGGGCTTGGACCATCAGTGTATCTACGGCAGCAGAAAGCAGGAGCAGAAGTAGTGAGGATGAATAATCTCACACCCACGCGACTCGGCACTGGATCCCTCCAGGAGATGCCCTGGTTTAAGCAGGGGCACTGCAGAGCCACCAAGAGTTAATATCTTCCCCAGGCCTAACCATGTCTCCCTCTGGGTGTTCAAGGGAAAATCTGTAGAAATGTAAGTTTCTCAGAGCCAAAGGTATGCCTCTGTTTCAAAGGACCTCCCCAGGCCAATCCTGATGGGGCCAAGCAAAACACTCCCAAGAGTGGGATGAGACTGTGGCTGCTGGTTTGAGTCTTTTTTTAAGGGAAGAGAATCTGTTCCAAATTAGCTCCTAGGACAGTGCTTTACCCTTATTTCAAACAGTCTCTTTGCTTCCTTCTTTGGTCTCTGTTGTCATCCTCTTCTGCTTCTCTGTTATTTTATTTTTGATTGTTTTGTTTTTTAGTAAGCAAGAGCCTGATTTCCTTTCTCACGTCTCTCCTAATCCTGAATTCATAATCACAGACCCAAGGGGAGACAGAAGCTGTCACTCTTAGAGGAGCTGGAGTAGGAAGAAAAGATGAAGCTGGAAATGATTTACTTGGGGTGACTCTAAGTGTCAACATCTCTTGCATATTTTGATGCTTTGGAGACGATAACCAAACTCTTCTCGAATTTGCATTTGGACCTTCCACTTTGAAGCAATAGCTGCTGACAACAGGGTCTGGAATCCTGGGACCTCAGAGAACTCCTTGGCCCCTGGACTTTTGTCATTTTCTGGAAGAAGGGGAGAGAGTCTTTCCTGTGACTTCCCTTACAGAGGTGGCCAAAGATAAACACTAGCCCAATGCAACTGCACCCAAGTGTGTAGATCACAGGTCAGAATGTCATCTGAAACTTCACGCCCCGACCATGGAGAAAATGACTCTGGTTAGTGCCAAAGACAGACCCATCTTGCTTTGTGGAAGTAGCACTAGTGAAACATAAACACACCTCCTTCTCCCAGATGCTCAGGGCTCTGTTTACAGATTAAATCTCAGGATGTATATATTTGATGTTCGTATTCCAGGATATTAATGGCAAAATGAACTTGTCTGGTGATGGCTCCGTCACATTAATGTCTGATGGACGGTTCAGATGTGAAAGGTGCATGGGACGTGCTGAGGGCTCTGCGTGTGCTGGTCGGAGGCTGCAAGGCTGGAATGTGATTTTGTTTAGAGTGAACCCAAATGGAGTCGATTTAACCCTACAGGAGTAGAGTCATCTGAAATACCACAGTCCCAGAAGGCAGGGTCTTAGTAAATAGAATAAAATGTGCAAAATATTTACCTTGTGATTAGCAATCTGCCTAATGCAGTCTGGCAGCATTTTTAGGAAGCTTTGTGGGTTTTAACCATTAATTCTAAATTTATGGCCGTTTCAGAGTCCAACTAGTGATGGGGCTCTGCAGGTTCCTAAAGCCAGTTTAAATCTTCCAGAGGTACCCGGGTCATCTCCTGCCTGGAGAGATCTGGAGAGCATTGTCTCAGAAGACGCGGGACATGGCCAGGCTAAGGGGCGCTCTCTTGGGTTAGTGAACAGAGGTTTGGGTTCTGGGGGTTGGGTACAGTCTGGTTGGGAGGCGAGTCTAACCCACCAGGAAACAAATGCAGAACCAGATGGAACTGTTAGACCTAATGCCCAGGGATATGGTAGAGGATCTATCCAGACTTTGAGGGATCCACTAAGATTTGCCAACATGTTCCTCCAACATAGGGTGAATTGGCAGCTTCCCTGAGGGTCCAGTGATGAAGACTTGGTCTTTCAATGCAGTGGGGTGGGTTTGATCCCTGGTTGGGAAGCTAAGATCACACATTCCTTGCGGCCAAAAACTGAAAACAAAAAGCCCGTAAAACAGAAGCAATACTGCAACAAATTCAATAAAGACTTTTAAAAACTGATCCAAAAGATCTTAAAAAGAAAGAGATATGAGTTAGAAGTGACCCAAATTGAAAGCAGAGCAAGTGCCATCTTACAGCATGTAAAAGCATTCAGTGTCTTTTCACATCGTCTCGAGTTAGTGTGGTGACAGGAGTGACAGGAAAAGGAAGGTGAGAGGTACTGGATTCCCTTTTCCCTCCCCACCTATATCTGCCTGGAAGTGTCCTCTCTTTTCCCCTTCAACCTTGTCCTGCGTTTTACCCACAGCCCTTCAGAGTCGATGGGAAGCTGCCCGCTAAGAAAAGAATACTGGCCTTGAGGTTGCTATTGCAGCCTCTTGCTCCCTGATTCATATTTGTTGTTGTTGTTGTTGATTAGTCACTAAGTCGTGTCCAACTCTTTGGATATCCCATGGACTTTAGCCAGCCAGGTTCCTCTGTCCATGGGATTGCCTCTGCTACTTGTTTCACACTTACCCACCAAGAAACCTCATTTTCTGCTACATTTTTGAGGTCATGGGGAAAACCTCGCTGTCTCACAGAGGACCCTCCAGGTCCAAAAGTCAACCAAGCTGGAGCCCTAAAACTGATGGTAAAGAACAATTCTGATCAAAAGGCTTATTTTAAGTTAAAACAATTGTTATAAAAAGCAAGTTTAATTTTTCCTGGATCTTGCTTTGTAATAACTAGTTGAAAGCCAACATCAGAGGCAGGTGAACACTTTTTATTTCCAGAATATTTAACTAACTACAGAATTGATTTAAAAGGCATGAACACCGTTTTCTTTTTTTCCCTGAGAGTAAGTTTCTTTGTCTCATGGACATAAAAGAAAATAACAGAAAAATATTTCAGCTCTTTAAAAACCCAGTAAAAGCCAGTCAGAACAGAGGCACTCGTTTCCCACCCTTTTTCAAGGCAATCAATCCAGCGGCCCCATGTGCCAAACTCCCTGTGAGATACGGAGGACACAGAGGTGACTCAGACGCGGCTGTTGCCCTCTGTAACCACCTTGCTCTTCAAGAGGCTGTGGTTGAGGGGCGCTCTCTATGGGGATCTCCTTTGTGGGACGAAGAGTCTCCCAAGAAACACGATCCGGCACCTTCCATCCTTGCTGGTTCATGACTCACACTAAAAACGTCTAGGCTGAAGTGAGTTTGTAAGAAAAAAAAAAAAGAAGAAGAAAAATGAGAAGTAAATACATTTGACAATAAATTTGAGATCATAAACCTTGGGATTCTTTTTATAATACCATGTACTTCAAAATCAGGCAGTATTTTTCATTCGACATGGATTTAAAGGTAGCTCAAAGAAAACACAGGATTAACTGTAAGTAGTGGGATAGTGAGTGTGAGCCAAGCCTCCAAATAAACACATCAGAGGCTTGGTCTAAAAAAAGGCAGAACACAAATAACCTCCTCTTGATGTGCCTACAGTTTCGTTTAACTGTTCCCAGGTCAAGGACTAATTTGCCAAAAAAAAAAAAAAAAAGAGGTTAACTACCAGTGCAACAAGACAGCAAGTGCTTCAGGAAGCAGGCTTTGTGCATGTGGCCCGGGGAGGCTGGGCCACTCGAGGCCCGGCTGGCGGAATGGCTCTCGGACGAGCGTGTCTGAAACAGTCTTTGGTGAAAGTGAGTGAACGTCACTGCCGGCGGAAGCCGGCGAGCACAGGCCTTCGCAAACATGGCGTTGGCATATACCCACATCTTGATGTCTGCTTAGCCTACAGGCACTTGTTTGGAGAGGCTGTGGGACCTCGGGCAGCCTACTACCCTTCCTGGGCGCAGTGTCCTCCCTGCGAAACAAGGAGCTTGGATGAGCCTCCCTTTCAAAGCCCTCCCTCCCCGGGGGCTTCCCTCCTCCAGGAAGGCTGGCCTCTGACCCCAGGAGCTTCCAACTGAAGGAGCAGTCAAGTAGCCCAAGTCCTGGGAGCTCAGCTGCAGGGCGATTTCCACTCGCGCTCATCTTTCAGAGCCCTGGGACCCGAGGATGAGCGGAGCGTGATAACATTTGCAGGCAGAGACTGAAGGGCTCCCTTCAGGTCACGTGGCTTCTCGATTTTTACACTTCATCATCTGCTGCCCCACCTGGCCTCACTCAGTGAGTCTCCGGGTTGTGCGTGTCGAAGTTACCTGGGGACGCTGTTAAACGTACAGCTCTTTGAGCCTTCCTTGCTCCCACGGATTCTCATTCAACAGGTCTAGGCTGTAGCCAGGAAATGGCATGCTTAACAAGTACCTCCGAGGATCCGCCTTGTGCTTTGAGCACCACTGTTCTAATTGCTCTGAGTTTGGGGCTCACCCCCTGTTCAGGCCAGGACCTCATCTGACTTTGCAGCATAACAGGGAGCAAAGCGAAAGGAACATGCCAGGTATTCAATCAAAATTCAAGGAGGAACTGAATCGATGTGTAAGGAAAGCACGCATCAGAGGAAACGTCACCATCACCCAAACTACCAAACAAAGTCATGCAGAGATTTCCAGGGGATGCTTGAGGAGCCAGGGTGAGTGGGAAACGGGTGCAGGGCAGACTCCAAAGGTGGGTCCCCATCAGGCCACCAGAAACAGTAGGCTGCTGGCAAACGGAGGCTGCTTCTTCGGCAAACACTTCTGTCCAGAGGGGTTCCCTAAGCCCTTGCTGTATTTTAAGCTGAGACCCTCAAAATGTCAAAAGCGAGATTAAAGTGTGAATGATTGTCAACTCGCTTCTGTCCTGGTCCCTGGCTGAGTGTTACAGGCCTTCTGGGGATGCAGGGCAGCAGGGGAGGGGAGGGGCTGGGGACGGTCTTAAAATGTAACCGAATAGAATGAGCTCCACTCTGTCTTGGGGGGATAAAGCAGTTCACAGGCTGCTACTTTTTGTGACATAGCTTTTATGGGGGGAGAGCCAGAATATTAAGCTCATTGCTTCCAGATGGGAAGGTTGGACAAGACAGAGGGGCCTTGGCTCTGAAAGCCTGGACGCCGTGGTGCGATAGGGATGTGACATATTGAAGTAATCGAGATAGAAGATCTGGCTTTAGCCAAGGCTGTCAGATAGATACTTTTTAAAACATTACATTGTTTGTAACAAGGTATTGTGTATCCTCCCAGAAACCCTGCCGCCTGGGTCTCTGGGAAGGCAGTGAGGGAAAAAGTGTGCTTATTTTGCTTGAGTTACTAAAGCTCCTTTTATATATGAGGAATTTGGCATCTCCTGGCTGGGAGCGGCTGAGCCAACAGTCCGATGCACTTGTAATGTAGATCATGCTAGTGACTCGCTAAGTAAGTCCAGGTGCTTGCATAAGAGGCAGGGTCCTAAGCACTCCCTTCTTTGAGCCCTGAAGCAATCATGGCCCAGCGCCTCAAATGAGCCTCAAATCTGTTTAATAAATCATCTGTCTATTTATAGAGTTAATTCCAGGGAGAAATGATTCAGGCTGTCTACTGGAACCTCTTCCACCAGAGGGCGCCAATGCCCACCTCATTCATTCCAGGCTGCTCTTGTGCCAGAAATGTCAGCTCCCATGGAAGACCATTGTCCGGTTTCTTCTGCTCGTGTAACCTCCGGGTCCCTGGATTCTTGCATATGGACCAACGCTCGGTGGGGATGGAGAATAAAAATCCAGACGTCTTTGGAGGGTCATCTCCAGTGTCCATAGCAGAGTTTTTGTTCTGTGTTAGGGGCAAAGGGGGCTTCCCTAGTGACCCAGATGGAAAGAATCTGCCTGCAATGAGGGAGACCTGGGTTCAATCGCTGGCTTGGGAAGATGCTCTGGAGGAGGGCATGACAACCCACTGCAGTATTCTTGTCTGGAGAAATCCCCATGGACAGAGGAGCCTGGTGGGCTGCAGGCCATGGGGTTGCAAAGAGTCAGACACGACTGAGTGACTATGCACATACACACACAAGGGCAAGGGAGAGAAGGTCCAGCTATATTTGGAAATCTCCAGTTTGCAGGGGGCTGGTTTACTGGTGATTCTCTCTGTCAGGGACAGCTCCTCTCCTGGTGAACGTCACACCTGAAAACAGGTTGGGACATCCCTATGGACCCCCTGTATCTGCTTCGCATTTCAAAGGCTGGTAACTGTTAGGCTCGTATTTTGATTAAAATTTTGTGTTAACGGCTCCCCCCTTTCAATGTAATTCCAGGATATTTAGTTTCAACCAATCATCTGTGGGGAGGAGGGGGGAGGTCTTTGATGGGAAACAGCACACTGGGAAAGCCAGCCAAGAAAGACAAGAGAGCAGTTCGGGGCTGCAGAGATGTGACAACTGAAATCTCTTTTGTTCTCCCACGCAGGCTCTGAAACCAAAGCCCCGCAAAGACAGGCGATCTACCTCTGAACTTGGGATCAAGATGGCCAATTGTCCAGGCCAGTCTTCCTGTCGCCTTGGGGGGAAGCTCCTTGAAAGTGTCTTGGCCTCAATCACCTCGTTGGACTCTGGGAAGAGGAACCCCCTACCTTTTGACACTGGCCATGGGAATACGGAGAGAAAAAATAGCAAGTCTTCAGAAAAAACAGTCTCTGGAGACTATGGTGGACAATAGTTTTAATGTCCCAGCCTCAAAATAATTTAAACTTCAGGTTACTGAGATGAATAAAGGAACTTTAGTCAAACATTATCTGGGCTTTCCAAGTGGCTTATTCGTAAAGAATCTGCCTGCCAAGGCAGGAGATATAGGAGATGTGGGTTCAAACCCAGGGTCAGGAAGATCCCCTGGAGGAGGAAATGGCAACTCACTCCAGTATTCTTTCCTGAAAAATCCTACAGACAGAAGAGCCTAGTGAGCTATAGTGCGTGTGGTCTCAAAGAGTCGGACCTCAACTGAGTGACTCAGGGCACACACACACACACACAAGTCAAACTTCAGTCCCCCTCACGCTTGCTGTAGGATGGTGGTCACTTGTTCACAGGTCTGCAGGGTCCAGGCAGGTAATGTAAATATAATCATGAAGGCATTCCTGCCGCAGAGCAAGTGCCCAATAAATATATGTTGACTCAATGAGCAAATGAAAATGGGTCTAGTAGTAGTCATTAGGGAAAGGTGTGTGTGTGTGTGTGTGTGTGTGTGTGAGTGTGTGTGCACGCGCGCGTGTGCGCGTTAGTCTCTCAGTCGTGTCTGACTTTTTGTGACCCCATGGACTGTAGCCCACCAGGCTTCTCTGTTCTTGGAATTCTCCAGGCAAGAATATTGGAGTGGGTTGCCATTCCCTTCTCCAGAGTATCTTCCTGACCCAGGGATCGAACCTGGATCTCCCACATTGCAGGCAGATTCTTTACCATCTGGGCCACCAGTGAATGGTGGGGACCGTGTTAAACTGGAAGGCACATGCTCTGTATTTGGGGTTTAAATTACGTTTTTTTAAACATGATTTTAAATATCTTCTGACCCAAGGGTTATGATTTGTAACTTGACATTCACTTTTATATATATTTAAGCCTACTTTCCCACTTTGGATTAGGTAAACTCACTTTGGAGATATTATGTATGGGTGGTATCATATAGAATTAAGGATCCTAGCAACTTTCTTTACTGCTGATCTCCATATGGAGGGAGGTATGATGAGCTTATGATCAATCCCAGCATTGTCTTCCTCAAAGGAAGACCCCGTCAAGAACCCCATCAGAACCACAAGGTTCTATTGGAGCCAAAGGGAAGCAAGGCCTGATTCTAGGCCCAGCTCTCCTCGGTTCACAGGACTGTTTGTGAGGACCCATGAGTTAATATCACGAGAAAGGGCTTTGTGAATTGCCGTGTGCTGAGTGAATATATGGCATCACTGACTCAATGGACGTGAGTTTGAGTAAACTCTGGGAGTTGGTGATGGACAGGGAGGCCTAGTGTGCTGCAGTCCATGGGGTCGCAAAGAGTCCAACATGACTGAGCAGCTGAACTGAACTGAACTGAGTGAATATAAAGGATCTGCACTCTTCATTTTGGGGAGAAACTGGAGGAACGGTTCTCACACCAGCTTGTTGCATTGGATTATTGACATGGTTCTCTATGTCTGAATAACGTGCCTCTATTTATGGAGTCAACTGTTTTTTTCCCGGATGCTCTCTCTGATTTGAGTCAATGAGTCCATAGCTCAGTTTGCCTGTTTTCTCCCACCCTCCCACCCTGAGCTCAGGTCCATCCTTAGAGTGGACCTGGGGTGATGAACCACGGGGCCGACACTCCACAAGCTGTTCTCTGTGGCCTGCCTCCTCCAAACCCCTGAAGTGGGCCCCACTCTCAGTCACTCAGTCTTTGCATGCCTTTTGTTTCTGTATCTAACTCAACAACACTTAGTTGCATGTTTCCTGCTTTATATTTTAGGTAAAAGTGCAGCATGATGTCATCCTGGAGGCGAGGGGGCGCACCCAGTATTGCCCATAAGCAGGTAAAGAGGACAAGGTGGCCGAGGGCAGCTCTTCCTGCCAGAACCCAGCCCTGCTCCCTGCTCCAGTGAAGGCAGATGCATGGAGTTATGTTTCCAATAAGAGGCATGGATTTGCACTGCCTAATGATCAAAGTCAACCTCTAAGCCTGGAATTCGAGGCTCTCCAAATCTGGCAATATCTCTCTTGCCTTATCCTCCCCCACTTCCTTATAAGCCCCCTGGCTTCAGGCACCGCGGAGCACACCCCTTCCATGAGCATGTCCCACGTTTCTCACGTCAGGCTTTTATCCGTACAATTTTTTCTGCCTGAATTTTTTTTCCCCCTGCAATGTCTGCCTGCTACAATCGTGAACATTTTTTAGAGAGAAATATTTTTATGCCCCTTGTAATTTCATAAAGAGGGAGAGGCAAGTTAGTGAGTTTCACCATCCTCTCCAGGAGAGGAAAGGTTAGAGAAACTTAGTTGCATATTTCTTACCTCATATTTTAGGTAAATGTGCAATAAGAAGATTACACTTCCAGCACTTCTCTCCATTTCTCACCCCTTCTCCTTAGAGAAGAGGAGTGACTGGAACCAGGGCCTCAGCACGCTGGGCTTGGCCCCAACCTCTTCTCATTTTGTAGGGCTCCTACTTTATGCTTTTGAACTGTGGTGTTGGAGAAGACTCTTGAGAGTCCCTTGGACTACTAGGAGATCCAACCAGGAAATCCTGAATATTCATTGGAAGGACTGATGCTGAAGCTGAAACTCCAATACTTTGGCCACCCTATGTGAAGAACTGACTCTTTTGAAAAGACCCTGATGCTGGGAAAGATTGAAGACGAGAGGAGAAGGGGACGACAGAGGATGAGATGTTGGATGGCATTACCAACTCAATGGACATGAGTTTAAGTAAGCTCCAGGAGTTGGTGATGGACAGGGAGGCCTGGTGGGCTGCAGTCTATGGGGTCACAAACAGTTGGACACGACTGAGCGACTGAACTGAACTACTTGCCCGCCCAGGCCAGGGCTCAGAGGCCGGACCAGATGCCCCGTTCTCGGTGGTTTTTCCCCCCACTGGGGCAGGACTGGGCTGAAGCAGTGAAGTCCCAGTGGGAGGAAGGTAAATACATGACCCTGCAGACTCAGGCCTGCCCTCAGCAGGCTTCCCAGGCTTTTGGCTGCAAGGTATATATGCCTTCATTCTGATTCTACTTTTTCTTGCTTTAATTGGCTCTGAATGTTGGGGGTGGGGTGAAAGGAGACAAGACATTAGTTATTTCCTCCGACCTCCACATCCAAATATCACATCTTCACCGATGTCTCCTCCAGTTCCCCTTATCTGATGCACTCAGGCCTTCTTCCTCTCTGCATCACTCCTTAGAACTTCAGAATTATACTCCATCTGCTCATCTTTTTGTTCAACACAATCTACAGGGGTTTGAAGAGCTGGGATTCTCCTGACTTTTGATGTGATAAGTCATATTTCAAGTTACAGTTTCCTCTGAGATATCCAGTTCTTGGAATCCGTGTGGTATGAGAATGAAATTGGACAGAAGGCCTGGATTAAGGTCTCAGTTTGAGGCCTGTAAAATATTCAGAGCCCTTCAGGGACCAGCACTGGTGCTAGGTGTTTTCTGAGGCATAATCTTGGGAGAGGTGAGCAACTAGTCTTTTTTATGACAGTGATAGCTGTAGCTCAAAGACAAAGCCAACAATAGTACCAGAAACAACAGTAAGGAAACAAACCATGCTCTGCTGAGGTACCCCCTAGTTGGTAGACCTGGAGCAGAGACCTGAGATCCTTGACCTTGAATGCTCTGCTCCTTGGTCTCATCACATATTTTCTCTGTGCCTCTTGCAATCCCTTATAGCCACAGAGTAAGCCATAAAAAGTATCTGTAGTGACACAAGGCCATCAATGATAAATGCCAAAATAAATGCTTCAGGCTGCAAGTGTGCTAAAGACTCCACACAGGACTTATCCCCCGTGGCCTTGTATACTCATGGTAGGGTTAATAGAAGGAGCAGGATTGATTGAAGCCCTGGAAGGAGAATTCTTGAGAAGGGAGAAGGGATCTGGGGTGTGTGTCTGTGGAGGGGCGGAGGTGCGCGGGAAGGGACCTTCTAAGCAGAGGGTCCCACAAAAACAAAGGAGTAGAAACCAGACAGATTGAGGGAAATTCAGAACACAGTGAATTGACCAGCCTCGCCTGACCCAAGTTGGATATCAGGAAGAAGAGATGTGAAGTAGAGCTAGCTAGTCAAGACGATTAGGACAATCTTTACATGATGGGACAGTGGCTTTCATCTTGGGATGAACCACGGTATCACCGTCTGAAAACACATATCCCCAGTCGCAGAGTTGAACACGACTTAGTACTGAGCGTGCACACATGCATCCCCAGCCCCTAGACCTACAGAATCAGAATCTCTAGGGATGGGTTGGGACAATTACTATCTTTTTTTATCTTTCACAGATGACTCTGATACTTAGTAAGGCCTGAAAAACACAGAGAGGAAGACCATGATGCAGACACAGAGCCTTGGCTTTAGATTCATGAGAACTGGATCTGAGTTCTGGTCTTGGCATCAATAATGCTCTGAGTTAGGGCAAACCACAGTCTGGACCTCAATTTTCTAATTTTCAAGGTAGGAGCAATCATAGGAGTGTCTATCTCGCTCAAACGGTCTTTATGGTGGAAAAGCAGAATGTTGCATTTGAAAGCCCTGGTGCAGCAAAAGTGAGAGGAGAACAGGAGGACAGGTGAGCTGACTCTCTGAATTGGGAGGTGGCACAGGGTGCTTGGTGTTTGGAGCTGGCAGGGCATACAGGGAAGAATGAGCATTGAGGATCAGAGGGCCCTGAGAAGGGTTAATGCAGTGATTCAGGTGTGAGTGGATATAGTACAGAGATGGTAAGGCCCTAAGGACATCTGTGTGCCAAAAGGATTCCAGTTCTCCATGGGTGAAAGGCAAGCCATGGCTAATTCATTTCAATGTATGACAAAAACCACTGCAATGTTGTAAAGTAATTCGCCTCCAACTAATAAAAATAAATGGAAAAAAAATAAAATAAAACAAATTTCTCCCAACACTGGCCTGGGTGCCCCGAAATGACTGGAGGGCGGTGAGATGCAATTCTGGCTTACAAAAGTTGGCTCTTTTAACTCAAACTCACCAGCAGCTTTACTGGGGGTAAATATCCACAATTGTATCTTCCAGACTATTGCCGTTGAGAAGACTGTCCAGGCAGGAGGCCCCGGGGGCCTCTGATTCTGGCATCTTCCATCAGGTGTGGGGAAAGACAGGGGACCAACCCCTGGAGGTTTAACAAAAACTGAGCTACCATTCCACACTTTTGATGCTCCCAACTTGATCCCCAGAGCAGTTGCCTCTGACCCTGAAAGAGTTACTTTCAGGGTGGGGGTGCCTGCTCCCCTTCCACCCCTCCTGGCAGCTACAGGACCCATTATCTCATGAACTTTTCCCATATCCCTTGGAGATAAGTATTTCCTTATGGTAATGATTGTTATTCTCATTTTACAGCTGAGCACGTGGAGACAGAAAGATGGTCCTGAAAAGAGGGAGACATTTTCTTCCTTTTCTCTGGACTCCGTCAAGTTCAAATCATAAAACGGGAAGCACGGGGAAGATCTCTGAGTGTTTCCAAGCCCGAGGTAGCAGGGAGCAGTGCTAGAAGGAATGCTTATTGTGGGGTTTGGTGTGCTGTAAAATTTATGTTCAATTTTTGGGGGGCGGTGGATAACTCCTTTTTATTTTCCTATGACCATAAAAGAAAGCGGGGCTTCAGAAATAATCCCACAGGGCCTGCATTTTGCATATGAGGAAATCAAGGCCAAAAGAGGGAAATTGTTCTGCAGGCTCTGAGGGGAAGGGCCGAGCCCCCAGCTCCTAGTTGCATTTATGTCCTGCTGCCTCTCGGCCTGAACCATTTCACTTGCGCTGTGGGCTGACTCTCCAGGCAAAGTCACGTCCAAGGGTAATGCTGCCTTTTCTCAAGGTCGTCGTGAGCTCCTGGCTAGAGGCGGAATTCTCTGTAAAGTTTGAGAAACATATTGGAATTATCAGGGTTTGGAACACTGCCGTCCTTTGCACTGAGCTTTCACCGCCTCACAGAGCAAATCCTAGACTCGAACTGCTCAAAGTTTATCCAGGTTTATTTGCCTCATCAGGAGCCCTACAATCTTAGGCTGGTCCTCCAGGCCTGGAAGGGATGGGAGCCATGCTGTCCCTACAGTCCCCTATGGACTGACCAGACTTGGAGGGGTTCTGGAAACCTCCGCAGCCTGAGGGCAGCCTGGGCCCTGGACCTGGATGCAGAGAAGGGCACAGAAAGGGAAGCCAGGGCGACTACTCAGCCATCAACATAGAGCTGTGGGCCCGAGTTATAGAACCAACATGGCAGTCAGTGGAGGGCCACCCCTTTCTTTGCAAGTGATCTGTTACTGCAAAGTGAAAGTCCTCAGTCGTGTCCCGACGCTTTGCGACCCCATGGACTATAGAGTCCACAGAATTCTCTAGGCCAGAATACTGGAGTGGATAGCCTATCCCTTCTCCAGTGGATCTTCCCAACCCAGGAATCGAACCGGGGTCTCCTGCACTGCAGGTGGATTCTTAACCAACTGAACTATCAGGGAGACTTCCCACAACTACAAATGTGAATAATCCAAACTCATTTTCATATAGCGCTTTCCAGGTGGTACAGTGGTAAAGACTCTGTCTGCAATGCAGGAGACCCAGGTTCAATCCCTGGATTGGGAAGATCCCCTGGAGAATGGAATGGCAGCCTGCTCCAGTATTCTTGCCTGGAGACTTCCATGGACAGAGGAGCCTGGAGGGCTACAGTCCAGGGTGCCACAAAGAGTCAGACATGACTAAGCAACTAGCACACACAGTTTTCTTATAAGCATCAAAGGAGAAAGGTTGCAGTTTTGAGACTTACAAATCTATCAGTACTGTAAAAAAAAAAAACAAACAAAAAATGATTTTTTTTTGCTTTTGAATTTAATTTAAAACATTAAATTCATAAATAAATATTTTTAGAAAACTAAAAGAAGTTTGCTAATTTTTTTTTTTCTCGAGGTCATCTCTGGTGCTTTTCTAAATCAGTTTTCAATCAGCTGTTTGAGTTATCCTCAAGATATTTGATCATCTTCATGGTATTTTATCACATCTAAATCTATTTCATAATGTTTTTCTTCTCAGGAATGTTTGTCAGCCAAAGTGCTATCCTTACCACTTAATGTACATTTGGACAGAGTTGACAAAAGATATAGAAAAAAATACTTAAATTATAAGAACACTGAGTAATGAATGAAATGGCAGGAAGGGTGTTCCACCCTACCTGCTTGGATAAACAGCGGAATGGACAGGTGAGGAATTAGAGTGTGCTGACGTACATAGCATTGCCATGGAACAATAGTGAAAAGTGTTTACAAGTAATTCAGCACTATTGATCATTATGCTATTCTCAATTTTTATAAATTTTAGAGAGTTGAGGAATTTTGAATTTTTATCTTTTTGTGTACTATCAATTCATCTAACTTTCTACCGTATTGTAAAATATACAAAATAATGTGGAAGTTTAGAGAAGGGAGTAGAGGAAAAAGACTAGAATCAGGATTAAAACTCACAACTTTCACTTCTGGACGATTTTACACATGATTTACTCAGCCATGTATCTTCTAAAGATCCACCATTCTTACATTCTTAGCACATTTGACATACCCCACTGTCTCTTTGGTGGAAAATCATTTCCAAAAAGTCATCATGTTAGGTACATTTATTTTCTTCAGTTCCCATGACAATACTATAATGTCAGTTTCCTTATGGTCAAGTTCCCATTGAGTACTGTGTCATTTCCCTATGTCTCCAGTCTCTCTAGAATCATGGCCCCTTGAGTCCTGGCTGCTTTAGCAGTTTGAACTTCAATGTTTATCTCCCCAGACTCTTAGCAACTACTCTCTGCCAGACTTTGCGGACTGTCTTCCTGCCCCCAAACTTGGCAATTGCACCAGATCAAAGCAGAGTCAAAAACTGTGCACACAACCTAGCCCCTTAAGTCTTGGCTTCTACAGTAGTTTTCTACTGCCTTTTATTTTATCTACTTGTCTTATTGTTCTTAGCTAGAACAATGGTTTGCTAGTGCTACTGTGTATAACCAGAAGTGGAAGATAACATATGTTTTGGAGATTGTATATATATATGTGGGCCATTCTTTTTAGCAGATGAATATAATTTACATACACAGTACACTGTATTTATTTATAGATGGATATTTGAGTGTTTTCCAATTTTCACTGTTGAAAGCAAAGCTGCAATGAATATTCTTGGATGTGTTTTCCTGTGTGTATCTTTCGAAATTCCTCTAGAATATACATCTGGGTGTGGAACTGCAGAGCCAGAAAGGATGGCCATTTGTAATTTCATCCCTTAATGCCAATTTTCTTTCCTCAGTAGAAGATCCCCCTCTACACTTCCCCCAGCAACGCATAACTGTCTCTGTTTCCCACTACCTTCGATAATTGTGAGACCATTTAATTTCCACTCATCAAGTAGAAATGGATTTGTATCTTCTTATTTTATTAGTAGGGCTCTCAAATTCATTCCATTTCAGGGTTCTACTTCTGCAAATTCCTGTTCACATTCCTGGTCAATTTTTCAAATGAGTTGTCTCTTCCTTATAAATCTATTTTTTTTCCTCCAGTTTTATTAACATGCAATAGACATACAGCATTGTACAAGTTTGAGGTGTACAGCATAGTTATTTGACTTACATACATCAGAAAAGGGCTACCATGATAACTTTAGTGAACATCTACAAACTTATAAAAATATTCAACTCAAGAAATAGAACAAAATACTTTTACTCATGATGACAGCTCTCAGAATTCACTGTCTTAACAACTTCCATATATAACATATGGCAATGTTAATTATATTTGTCATGCTGTATACTGCATCCTTAATGCTTACTTATAACTGACACTCTGTATCTTTTGACTGCATTCGTCCTACTCCCCGCCACATACCCTGTCCCTCTGATAACCATAAATCTGATCCCTTTTTGAGTTTGTCTGTTCATTTGTTTTTGAAGTATAATTGAACTCCAACATTGTGCTAAAGATGTCACCTCATACTCATCAGAATGGCTATTTTCAAAGAGACAACCACATAACAAAAGCCGACAAGGACATGGAGAACAGACCACTCTCATGCTCTGTTGGTGTAAATTAAAACGGGTATAGTCACCATGTAAAACTGTATGAGAATCCCTCAAAAAAATACAAATAGAACTACCATGCAATCTAACAATCCCTCTCCTTGATTTTTATCCAAAGAAACTTAAAATACTAATTAGAAAGGATATATGCCCTCCTATGGGTTTCCCTGGTGGCTCAGTGATAGAGAATCTGCCTGCAATGCAAGAGACCCAGGTTCGCTCTCTGGGTCAGGAAGATCCCCTGGAGAAGGGAGTGGCTACCCCCTCCAGTATTCTTGCCTGGAGAATCCCATGAACAGAGGAGCTTGGTGGGATACTGTCCACGGGGTCGCAGAGTCGGGACATCACTGAGTGACTAAGCACACATATACCACATGCACTCCTATATTCATTGCAGCATTATTTACAATAGCCAAGATACGGAAGTAATCTACGTGCCCATCAAATGATAAATGGATAAAGAAGTGATATACATGCAAATATACACACACACACACATACATGTATATACACAATGAAATATTACTCAGCCACAAAAATAATGAAATCTTACCATTTGCAACATCATGAAAGGATCTAGAGGGTATTATGCTAAGTGAAATAGGACAAACAGAGAAAGACAAAACTGTATGATTTTACTCACATGTTAAATCTAAAAAACAAAACAAATAAACATACACAACAAAGCAGAAACAGAGTCATAGCTACAAAGAACAGATAGGTGTTAACAGTGGGGGGGGGGGGGGGGGAGAAACAGAAAGAGGTACAAACTTCCAGCTGCAAAATAAATGAGTCAAGGGTTGAAATGTTGGGGGGAATAGAGTCAATAATTTCTTCATATGGTGACAGAGCATAACTAGACTTATGCTGGGGATCATTTTGAAATGTATAGAAATATCAAATCACTATGTTGTATAACATGAATGTATTTTTTATACAACCTGGGTACCAATTAATCCTCAGCTTGCTATATATGTGGTGAATTATATCTGAAAGCATCTATTAAGTTCCTTCTACATGAAGTACTTTGAGATATCACTTTGCCGACAAAGGTCTGTACAGTCAAAGCTATAGTTTTTCCAGTAGTCATGTACAGATGTGAGAGTTGGACCATAAAGAAAGCTGAGCGCCGAAGAATTGACGCTTTTGAACTGTCATGTTGGAGAAGACTCTTGAGAGTCCCTTGGACTGCAAGGAGATCAAGCCAGTCAATCATAAAGGAAATCAACCCTGAATATTCACTGGCAGGACTGATGCTGAAGGTGAAGCTTCAATACTTTGGCCACCCGATGTGAAGAGCCGACTCATTGGAAAAGACCCCGATGCTGGGAAAGATTTAAGGCAGGAGGATAAGGGGAGGACAGAGGATGAGATAGCTGGATGGCATCATGCCATCACCAACTCGATGGACATGAGTTTGAGCAAGTTCTGGGAGATGGTGAAGGACAGGGAAGCCTGGCATGCTGCAGTCCATGGGGTCGTAAAGAGTCGGACACGACTGAGCAACTGAACAGCAATGTGAAGTTCTAGGGACGTGGGGGTGAATAAGACAGACTGGGTTTCCTTTTCATGGGTCATATGTTCTGGAAGGGGGGTCAGATTATCAACAAAATTAATCAATATTTATCTATTAACCTAATAAAATAATTTTAGATCAAAAGAAGTATTATAAAAATAAAACCTGAAAATGAGATGGACAGTGATGGTGTGGAAAGTTTACTTCAGAATGGAAAGATCACAGAAAGCCTCAGACTAAGGCAGGTTGAAATGAAAGCACTCTGTAAAGCTGAGGGGAGAATGTTCACCCACAGGGGTTAAGAATTAGTCCCAGGCCCTGAGACAGGCTCAACTGGACATTTAGTGTTTGCTTTGCTATGCCCTCATTCTCCAAAGGCCATCACCCTCTGCTCCAACAGGGCCACAAGTTTTGCTCAGCTGAGTTCAGGTTGCAGCAAGCTCAGTTCAATTCAGTCACTTAGTTGTGTCTGACTCTGAGACCCCATGGACTGAAGCACGCCAGGCTTCCCTGTCCATCACCAACTCCCGGAGCTTGCTCAAACTCATGTCCAGCGAGTCGGTGATGCCATCCAACCATCTCATCCTCTGTCATCCCCTTCTCCTCCTCCCTTTGATCTTTCCCAGCATCAGGGTCTTTTCCAGTAAGTCAGTTCTTTGTATGAGGTGGCCAAAATATTGAAGCTTCAGCTTCAGCATCAGTCCTTCCAATTACAATTCAGGACTGATTTCCTTTAGGATGGACTGGTTGGATCTCCTTGCAGTCCAAGGGACACTCAAGAGTCTTCTCCAACACCACAGTTCAAAAGCGTCAATTCTTCGGCGCTCAGCTTTATTTATAGTGCAACTCTCACATCCATACATGACTACTGGAAAGGCCATAGCTTTGACTAGATGAACCTTTGTCAGCAAAGTAATGTCTCTGCTTTTTAATATGCTGTCTAGGTTGGTCATAGCAAACTAGAAATTCAGATGACTCTCTGTTACAGTAAGATGAGTTTGGCTCAAGCCCCCTGGCAGTGATAGTGACTGATGAAGAGAGAAGTTTATCTTTCCTGGAGCTCAGGTTCTGCCATCTGGACACCATCCTGACCAGCTCAACGAGCATCCTGGATTCAGATTGCCCAAGTTCATATCCTCCTTCCATCATCTTAGTTGAGACCTTAAAGGGGGTTCTCTAAACACTGTGCGTCGCTTTCCCCTCATACGGAATGAGGGTCATTAGTATTAGGCAGGTCTCTCAGATGTCCCCTCTGATCTTTGTCTCTTGGGGTCCATGTCCTTGTGTAATTCCTTCTGAAGAATGAAGGCTGGATCTAGTGACTCACTTCTAATGACTAGGATAAAGTGATAGGTTTCTTATTCCAAGATTAGGGTTTTTTATTTTGCTTTGTTTTAAAGATTAGACTTCCACTGAATTACACTGTGATGTAAATTCATGACTGATTCATATCCTGAAAAATGAGGAAGGCTAAGTTGCATTAGAAGGACTGATAACAAAGGACAGACTGAAATTGTATATAAATAAAAAATTTTGCATTATCCAGAGCTGAGCATACGAATCCACGGACTGTAGCCTACCACACTCCTCTGTCCATGGGACTTTCCAGGCAGCAGCACTGGAGTGGGTTGCCATTTCCTTCTCCAGAGGATTGGTTTCCTTCCCAAACCAGGAATTGAACCTGGGTCTCCCACATTGTAGGTAGACGCTTTACCATCCAAGCCACCAGGGAAGTCCTAATAGAATTTAAGCCATCATCATAGAAACAATTTATTTATTTTTGTAGATTCCTTGCTTGTACATTCCTTGCCTGATACATATAAGCTGTATCATATGATATTTATCTTTTTCTGGTTTACTTCACTCAGTATGACAGTCCTTAGGTCCATCCATTTTGCTGCAAATAGCTTTATTTCAGTCTTTCTTATGGCTGAGTAAGATTCCATTGCATCTATGTACCACATCCTCCTTATCCATTCACCTGTCAATGGACATTTAGGTTTCTTCCATACCCTGGCTATTGTAAAGAGTGCTGCATTGAACACTGGGGTGTGTGTGTCTTTTTGAATTGTGGTTTTCTCTGGATATATGACCAGGAATGGGATTGCAGGTCAGATGTTACCACCATGTTTAGTTTTCTAAGGAACCTCCAACTGTTCTCCACAATGTCTGTACCAATTTACAATCTCACCAAAAAAGTGGGAGGGTCCCTTTTTCTCTACACCTTCTCCAGAATTTATTATGTGTGGACTTTTTGATGATGTCCATCTGATCAGTGGGCAGTGATACCTCATTTCAGTTTTGAGCCACATTTCTCTAATAATTAGTGAGGTCGAGGATCTTTTCATGTGCCTTTTGGCCATCCGTATGTGAAATTAGGTTTTCAAGGGCTGCGACTTCCATCTAACTGACTCTCTCTCTCTTGCTTGCTTGCTTTATTTTTGTTTTTTCCATTTATTTTTATTAGTTGAAGGCTAATTACTTTACAATATTGTAGTGATTTTTGCCATACATTGACATGAATCAGCCATGGATTTACATGTGTTCCCCATCCTGATCCCCCCTCCCACCTCCCTCCCTATCAAGCCAGATGTATGTCAAAGGGCCCAGAGGACGAGGAGTTAAGGATGCCTTTCAGCCAGGAGTCACCGAGGGATGGAATCTTACTAACACCCACTGAGCAAGGCTGCACTGGGCCCTGCCCAACTGAATGAGATGACGGGCCCATGCCTGAGAGCTGATGCCGCCCTGTGAGAGACTTATCTGTAAGACCCAGTTGAGCTGGGCTTTGATTCTTAACCCCCAGACTCTGTGAGATAATAAATGCATGTTATTTTAAGGCATGAAGATTTGGGGTAGTTTGTTACATAGCAACAGCTAACAAATTTAACAAATGGCTATTGGGTGGTGCCTGTGAGGATGACATTATTTAACACAAGTAAAGTGCTGTGAACACTGCATAATATCTGATAAGGACTCCTTAAATGTTGGGAGTGTAAATCCTACTTATTGCCAAGGTTAGGCAACTTCTGCAATATCTAATATTAAGGCTGACAAAAAGTCTTGTCTCACAAAAACCCCGCTCAAGCCCGTAGTGTCCAACACACAGTATGGTCTGAAACTGTATTCTGTCTTCTCCTGGCCCTTCCTCCACCCCCAGATCAACTTGCAGCCCATTGAAGCCAAGTTGTGGAATATTAAAGAGCTTGGGAATAGACAGATCACATGCGTGTGATCTTGGACAAGCCACACAACCTCTCTGTGCCCATTTCCTCATTTGTAAAGTGAGGACAGAAACACAAACCTCGGAGGTTAAGACCTTCACAACTTTAGCAGAATGCCTGACCTAAAATTCACTGAAACATCTCAGCCATTTCCATTATTACCATGCCTTTGTATTTCCCTCCACCCCTGTGCAGCATGAGGTACTTGAAGGGGATTCCACATATGCTGTTTTTCCTCCTATCACCATTTTAGTATGCAATTGATTTCTTAATGTGACTGCACTGATGTCCTGGCTCAGTGGGATTCAAGCTTCAGTAGAGTGGAGTCTTTGCTTGTACTCTTCACGACTTGATTTCAAGTACCTAGCACAGTGCTTAACATACAGTAAGAGTTCAGGAAGTGATGATTGAGTTGATGAATGAATGATGATGCTTGCAAGGCACTTAACCTCTCTGAGTTGGCTTTCTCTGAATAGGAATAATACCACTATTGCAAAGAGCAGCTGCTGCTTTCAAATCCCTGCTGTTTCTTCTATTGCATTGGCCAAAAATTTAGTTCAGGTTTTCTGTTTATCAGTGGTCCCTGATCTTTATGGCACCAGGAACCGACTTCGTGGAAGACAATTTTTCCAGGGACTGGGGTCAGGGGGCATGGTTTCAGGATGATTCAATCATGGGACATTTTTTGGGCACTTTCTTTCTAATCTAACGCTGTGGCTGATCTGACAAGAGGCACCTGTCTGCGGCCCAGAGGTTGGGGATCTCTATAAAATGATATGGAAAAACCTGACCTATCTTTTGGGCCAACCCAATATATCTAATAGTAAAGCTCACCCTTCCTGTGTGGAAGCTGGTTCATGTGGTTCTGGTGACACTGACCAGAGGGGTGGTACTGTCCCCAAGCTGGCCTGGCCAATAGAGAAATACCACTTCTCTGGCTACGGGAGTGCACAGATGAGTATGTGCTCTAAGCAGTTTCAATCCATAAGATTAGATCAGTGTGTTGAGTCTGAGGGGTAGCTAGGAGGGGCCAGGGATGTCTGGGTGAGCAGCCTCAAGAAGGAGTGGGCCTCATGCTCTTTTGTTCATAAGGATTGGCTGAGAATCAGCTGAGACAAACAAGATTTCAGTAATGGACAGGTGGACTGGTTTGGACAGATGGATGGAAGAGCCAGAAAGAAGCAATTCTTTGTCTGAGATGTCATCCTTCGATTTTTGTTTGTCAAACTCCTGCTCATCCTTTAAAATCTCATTTGAGGATGTTTTTCCTCCTCTAACTCTCCTAGAATGAACTGATCATGAAGGAAAGATAGAACGAGTGAGGGAATGAAAGACATTGTCCTGCCCCAGGTCAAGCCAAACGTTTCACTTGTCCACAATGGCCACGTCTTTTTTCCTCCTCTGCTGGGTCCAAGAGAACTTGCTGAGCTGACCTAAGTCTGCCAGAGGTTACTGGAGTTCCTTCAGCCATATTTCAGGGAAGATGGTGTGCCAAGGGGATGCCTGTATTAAAGTGGGTATTAAAATAATTAGATTATTTATCCATTATTAATTATTTTAATTTCTTAAGGTTTTCCTTTTGCTCCCTTCCCACATTCAATAAATCTCCCAGAGCTGTCAATTCTTCCAAAGTAGATGTCCCTCAGTGAGCTCTTGCTTGGACTGGAAAACCAACTTCCCAAGTGGCTTGCTTGGCCACCACTGTCCCCACTCTAATGTTCACACCCTTCTTGGCTGGCATGTCATCTATCTGTCCTGTGTGTTCTATTCTCTCCACTCTTCTGCCATACCAGGATCACATCCCTGAGCCTTAACCTGGCTCTTCCCATTGCAGAACCTATAGCACTCTTCTCTCCCTTCTCTTCCAAGGAACTCAAGGCCAACTCAAGCCACCATGCTTGGTTGAAGCCTTCCCACACATCACCACGAGTTGTCCTTTGAGCTCTTCATCATAGACTCATCATGTAGTATTATGGCTATTTGTATGCATGTATTATCTTCATCTGCTAGACTGGGAGTAACTTGATGGTCTTATTAATCAGGGTATCCCCAGCTCCTAATATAGTAACCAGAATATAAGAGAAAGTGAAAGTCGCTGTGTCATATCCAACTCTTTGCGAACCCATGGACTGTAGCCCACAAGTCTCCTCTGTTCAAGAAATTCTCCAGGCAGGAATACTGGAGTGGGTTGCCATTCCCTTCTCCAGGGAATCTTCCTGACCCAAGGATCGAACACTGGTGTCCTGCATTGTAGGCAGATTCTTAACCATCCGAGCCACCAAGGAATCCCATATGCATATGATAGATACGCAAAAAAAAGTTAGTAGAGTTTCTGTGGATGCCAAATATGTCCCACGTATAAGGCACAATATGGATCTGACCTAGATCCAGACACGACTCATGGTAGCGTCTGAAAGTCTTGAATGCAGGTGGGGGTGGAAAGGATTCCTGTAGAGTGTGATCTGGGGCTCATCATATGGGTAGTGACTTTAGGAATGGAGTGCAAAGCAATTTCTTGCCCGCAGGGTAAAAACAAGGGGGAGAATTCCCAGTAGATGTAAGTGGCCCAATTTGAGGGAAATTAGAAGCAGCCAAAAAAGCTTCAAGAATATTGAGTGGCTGAAATTAGTGGAGAAGTAAGAATCATTTGCTGAAAGTCTTCATGCTGAAGTGATGGTCCTTGGCTTGCAACACCGGTCACCTGCTTTCATGAACTTCCAGACAGCAGAAGAAAAGGCAAGAGCCCACATATGGGATGACTTAAATTGGTGCAAGGGAATGTGTGTGTCACTCGGATCGGGGGGTGGTACGTGCTGCCTTATTAGGTCCAGGCTGAGGCCACGGTACAGTCATAAATCAAGAAGCGGGTGTTTAAAAAACAGTGGAAGTGCTAAGGAAACGTGAAGTGGCTGACCTGTGGGGCTGGGCTGTTACTCCCGACAAGAATTTCGATGACTAATGATGTGGATACAGAAGTACTTAACTTTCTTATAACCGCACGTGTAATTTATTTAATTCCGGGGGTATCATGCAGTTCTGGAAACCCTTTAAGATGATGGTGATCTGTTGAAAAAGGTTTCCCATTATTCAGAAGAGGCTGGAAACGTATGCTTCCCAAATCCAGCCCCCTGTCCCCGGCCCCCGGTAACTGGGATTCAAGGGCAGAAAGGTGGAATTGACGAAAGGCCACCCACCTTTCTAGTTTAATTTATAGTTTGTGAAGTTTTACCAGTAGATAATCATTCAACTGGGTCTACGAGAGTTTTAAAAAGATAAAAATAACTGGGAAGGAGGTAGAACTGACTTCAAGATTTAGTGCAGTGGTCCCCAACCTTTTGGGCACCAGGGACCGGTTTCATGGAAGACAGTTTTTCCACGAACCAGGGGCAGGGGTGTGGTTTCAGGATGTTTCAAGTGCATTACATTTATTGTGTACTTTATTTCTAATCTAATGCTGCTGCTGATCTGACAGGAGGTACTGGTCTGAGGCCCAGAGGTTGGGACCCCTAATTTAGTAGATCAGGTTCAAAGAGATTCATGGCAGTCTGCTGAGAGAAAGGCCTAAATGCTTAGGGGCATTGAAGGAGGACAAATCATAGAAGCCTGAGACTGTTCCCCTGCCTGCCTGCCTGTTGTCCTGTGTTCATATATAATATGCTTCTTAGATGTATGTGAAAGTGAGATATATTTAAATTGAACAAGCATTATAAATTTATAGATGTATAATAAGAAAAGGCTGGTCTCAGCTAATTATCAACTATCACATAATCCTTAATTGACCTTACTGGTTTGGTGCAACCTTAGGAGTAATATTTTTAGTATGCTATTTGTTTAAAATAGTTTCTTTCTTTTTCTTCTCTTTTTTACTTTATAACTGAACACAGAGGTAATGAGCCTAAACCAAGTGAATGATACTGTTTGTTTGTGTTTTCTCTGCAAGCAGGCCAGTTTTATAAATCTTCTCAAATAATTGATATCATTGATCCTTTCTATTATATGTTTGCTTTCTAATTCATTAAAACTTACTGTTATAAATTCCTTATTTGTTTAATTTTTTTTTTATTTTCTTTGAATTAATGTTTCCTGTACTCTTTTTAACTTCTGCATGTGAATGTGTAGCTGATTGATTTCCAATTATTCTCTATTTCTAACATGTTCACTCAAGGCTATTATTTTATTATCACTTTCTAACAATATTTTAAAATTTCTATTTTAATTTCTTATTTGATCCATCATTAACCTAGAAGTATATTTCTTGATTTCTTAAGCATATGAGTTTCCCAATTACATTTAATTACTGACATTATTTCTCTATTCTGTCAGGTTCAACCTGCAGCCAGATTTACACTCTGAGCTTTTAATTTCAGTTATAACATCCCTGGTGGCTAAGGTGGTAAAGAATCTGCCTGCAGTTCAGGAGACTGGGGTTTGATCCATGAGTCTGGAAGATCCTCTGGAGAAGGGAATAACTACCCACTCCAGTATTCTTGCATGAAAAATTCCATGGCTAGAGGAACCTTGGGTTACAATCCATGGAGTCACAGAGTTGGACGCAACTGATGAACTAACACTTTCACTTTTCACATAGTAATTTTCATCTCTGGAAGTCAAAGTTCCATGTCATACTAGAATATATTGCTTCCATATTTTTGTGTTTCCTGCTGAAATTTTCAAACCCATTTTTATTTCTTTAATAGGAAGTAAGTATAGTGGTTTTTATCATCTAAGTCTGATAATTCCCATATCTGATATCTTGGGATCAGAACTGCTGACTCTAGTTCATGGTATCAGCACTTGCAAGCTTAGTGTTAATCATTGCCCTTATAAAAATTATTTATGGAGGTTGCCCAAGCCCTTTCAGGAAGGTACTTTCCTCTAAAGTGGATTTGAAATTCTTTTTTCTTGCTGGTCATCTAAGGCATTTTGTGTGTGTGTGTGTGTGTGTGTGTGTTATATTTACTAGTCCTTAACTTAGGGTGCATGCACAACAACTTTAGACCAAACCAATTATTTGAGCTTTTTTTTGTATTGTCCTGGTGAAATCAGTTTTAAATCATTCATGGGGGCCGGGCATTCGTTTAAAGCCTTGAAGGGTAGGTTTTCTCTTGTTTTATATGTTCCTTCTTCTTCTCAGTGTTAAGACAACTCCCGTGTTCCATTGAAAGTTGCAAGTATAATATAGGGTAAACCCTCACTCACCCTTACTTTGAGTGTGTAGTAGATCATAATCTCAGATTATTGTGAATGTGTGTGGGTGACCATCAATCCCAGATTTTGTTCAGGCTTTCACGTCCATCCATCTTCAGGTTCTTGGTTTCTAGGTAGTCAAAAAAGCTTCACACTCATTATTTCTTCCAGGGAGACAAATGCTCTTTGTGTCAAAGTAATTTTGCCTTCTTGCTTAACTTATAGGATTCTTACGTTCAGTTTTGATGATGTGGATCACTGATAGTCTTTATTGAATTTTTTTACAATATTGCTTCTGATTTGTGTTTTGGTTTTTTGACCACGAGGCAGGTGGGATCTTCACTCCCTGAGCAGGGATTGAACCTATACCTTCTGCATTGGAAGGCGAAGTCTCAACCACTGGACCATCAGAGAAGTCCTAAGTCTGCACAATTTTGATCAAGAATTTCCACTAATTTGTCAGCATTTTGATGCTTTTAAGAAAATTTATTTTTTTTCCTGTTTTCATCAGAATTGTTAGATGTCCTTAAATAAGAATTGGTCCAAATAGCTTAGCCAATATTTGCTTTTATTTGGAAAAAAAGCACACAAAAGATCTTTTCTCCATCACTTGTTATTTTATTTAGAAAATTTTACAGGAAATAATATTACTGTATTAATGGTTACATAATGGAAAAACTATCCTAAGTATTGGGAAACTTTGATTAGTGGCTTTTTACTAATAGGATATGCATAATCTCTCTGAATTCTCAACAGATGTTAGAGAGTTAGAACTGTTGTATTTCAAAAGAAATGGATGCATTTACTATAAAGTACAGTAATATGGTTCTTTTGATCATTGTATTATGATTTAAGTCAGACATCTTCATTGTTTGTGCAATTTCTCCAAACCCATGAAAGATGATATATTTCCCTCTGGCAGAAAACCAACACTCTGGATTGGGCACTGGGTTATTTAACCATCTCAATAAATAATTTACACTCGAGGATATTATGCAGAAACCTTTTCAATTAACTGGTGTTGACAGGGAAACTAAATATAGTAGTCAATGAAAATTTTTTCAACACATTCTTGACCTAACAGGCAGAAAAAAATCTTATTTAAAAAAATTATCTACTCTAGAAAACAAAGGCACTAAAGGGAAAAATTATGAATAATAATGGTTATAAATATGAGAATTAAACATCTACATTTTTATTTTAGAGAAAAATTTTAACTTTAAATGGGTATATTATTTTAGTTCACTAAAAGAAGTGTCCACTGGAATAGTGGAAGGAGGCTCTAAAATCTGAAAAATTTTGGTTCAAATTTTGTACCCATCAGGCTTCAGGCAAGCCACTAGGCTTAGGAATAGAAATGCTTTCCAGTGTTGTTACAAGGATCAGAGATAATATATGTAAAATATCTCATATAAATAGCAGTTTTTATTATTCTAGAAAAGGACTTTCTCTTAATTTGTCCTATGAATTGATGATGCAAATCTAGGGATTTGCAAAAATGTGACATTATTTTAAAAAGAAAATAAGCTCTTTAATTTTTTTTTTTATTGTTGTTGTTTAGTCATATCTGACTCTTCAGTCCCATGGACTGTAGCCCACAAGGCTCCTCTGTCGTTGGGATTTCCCAGGCAAGAATACTGGAGTAGCTTGTCATTGCCTTCTCCAGGGGATCTTCCCAACCCAGGAATCAAACCCATGTCTCCTGCTTGACAGGCAGATTCTTTACTGCTGAGACATCAGGGAAGATCTTTTTTTTTTTCTTTCTTTCTTTTTTAATACAGATGCACTTATTTGAAAATTAATTATGGGGCAGAGTAATGACATACTGGTTATGGCAAAATTAGTTGTGTTGGCTTTGGAAGATCATATCTAATCAACTGAAGGCAAGCTGTTTATTAGAATACACAGGACTCTGCAGAAAAAAAACTGGACAGCGGTAGTCAATAATTTAAACTATAGAAGCTTCCAGGGGAATTTGTGGCAAGAGTAATTCTTTTTAGCCTATGATCCTTCTTTGTTGACATTCTAGCTTCCCTCCTATTAATTTCAAATTACCACTGACTACAGTTGTCAAAAAGGTGACGCACTTACTAGAGTTTTCATGCTTGTCATGAGTTTTGCATAAGATTATGTAGGAAAATCCAGCATTACTTTCACAAGTCAGAAAGGCCTTCTTTTCCCTGTGAAGGTTGAAGTCACTCTCTAAGGAAAACAAAGACACCATCTTCCAAGCCAGTTAAGTCAGTTCCATATACCCTGGCCATCAGCAGGGTGGTAGACTGCTTAGTTTTAGGTCATTAATTAACAAATTAAATAATCAACCTAATATCTTGTGAATAATATATATATTACAGCTCTGTACCAGATGTTAGCAGGAAGTAAGAATGTTCAACCACGTCGCTACTTTCTGGTTCTTGAAAACTCACATCTAGACTTCAAATCTCCTCTCATCTTTACTTCTCTGATTTGATTTGCAACAGATAAATAGAAATATTTAGTCCTAGGTTAGCCCAGGTTTCAGTTATGAATGTCTTTTTAATCTGTTCACGCTACCCCAAACACTTATGTAGGATTATCCATTACAAGTCTTTCTACAATCTTAATCAAATTGCCTGCTAAAGGAAGCCTGATATTTATCACATTTTTCTCAAATGGAAAACAGCTGTGATAAATTAATTCACTCACCAGAAATCTCCTATTAGAAATGATTCTCAGGTATTTTCTTAACTGCCAGTCTTTCCAACTATGAATAATATATTCCTACACCCCTGTGTCTTTGAGCATGGCTAATTCACTTGGCCCCTTTCCTACATCTCTGTGAGGTATACCAGAGGCAAAATGTCTCCTGAGCCAGACTAACAATATTTAGGTGATAAACAGATATTTAAGAAAAGGAAAAGAAAAAAGAATCACTCGGAAGGCAGCATAGTCAGCCACAACAGAATGCAGGATTACAAGGTCCACCTTAAGATGCAGATCCATCCAGAGTATCAACCCCCGCTTACTTATGCAGGTGTCATTGCTAATGTCACCAAACATGCCACCTCAGAATTAACTTCCTCTCCTCTGATTCTATAATAAGAAATCAAGATTCTGATTTCATTCCCCAAGTGAATTTCTTTACTTGGGTACAAAATGCTCCCATAAGGAAAGAGATTTCCCTCTCCTTTTGTGGTTTTTTGTTATCAATGGACATTTGGACAGATTCAAATATCTGCAGCTGATAAGCTAAGACCCAAACATTGTATACTGATATTCCCAAAGATTTGCCATGTTGGCTGCTTCTCATCATCAGCCCCCTCTTTTTCAAGCTGTAATATTCAATTTCTTCATGTTTTCACTTGCTTGTTTGAAAGGTGATTTTTATTTAGAAATTTAGGTTTCTTCTCTCTAGTCAGTAATTCCAGTGGCCTGTTTTCTCTATAGAAAACAAAATTTCTATCCCAAATATTTTAAGGAGGAAGAGATAGATTACAGTAAACTCAGTGCCTAGAGAATAATAGGAAGGGCTGGAAAAGTGGGATAGGTTATAGTCCCAGGAATGACTCCAGAAACACAACAGAACTGACGTGCAAGTGGGAATCTGGAGGGTGCCCATGGAAATACTGAGTCACAACTGGCAGCACCACAGCTAATAGTTGGGATCAAGAATCTGGGATCAGGAGCCCACCACGACTGCAGCTCCATCTCAATAACCATTAAGAAGTGAATGGACAGAATTATGAGGTCTATCCCAGTTGCCCCTTGCTATCAAAAAAATAAAATAAAATAAAATTTAGAAAAACAACCAAAACCCCATACCAAACTAGACAAAAAGAAGTTACTCTGTACCCACAGCCTTTCTTGCCAGCAGAAAATAGCCAAAAACACCAGGAAGATGTCTTTCTTTTTAATTCTCTCTTCAAAATGTCACTCTAAGGGTATCTTCTTGCTGGAAACAGATTTTCATCCAGAACATAGACAATGTATGTTTTTTTGTTTACTGTGTTATAATCTCCAATCTATGCAAGCTAAAAAGCATGCTTCAGATGTAGGTGGCAAAGAAAACTGAATTGCAACTGGCCACATCCAGAATATTTTTGGTTCTATTCGTCGTATGTTTCTATAAATTTAATATGTTATATTGCAGGTAGCCTATCTTGCACATAACCTACTGCTCACAGGCGATTGCTTGATGCATGCGTATGCATTTGTGGGTATGATTGAAATTGTTCACTGGAGTTAGTTGCAAGTTATACTTAGTGTGATGTCCTATGTGAGATCCTATATAGTTTCATTCCAATAGAGGCTACAACTAATGATTAACTATGTAATGTGTGTATCATCGAATGTCCCCATAACACACATAAAGTGGAAAAATAGGTAAATTCTCATTGGAAAGAATACTCTCATTTGATTTTTTGCAACATGTACTTTAATGAGATGTTGCTGTTGTTCAGTTGCCAAGTCATGTCCAACTCTTTGTGACCCCATGGATACTGTGGCACGCCAGGCTTCTGTGTCCCTCACCATCTCCCGGAGTTTGCCCAAGTTCATGTCCATTGAATCAGTGATGCCATCCAACCATCTCATCCTCTGTCGCCCTCTTCTCCTTCTGTCTTCAATCTTTCCCTTCAATATAATGAGATACAGATCCCCAACTCTGCTGTTCCTTTCCTTTCTACTTTGCCATAATTTTCTAATTTAAGTATAGTCGCTTTTTTTTATAGCTTCCATTATTTTTTCAAAATATAGTTATCTTCTTTTCCAGTTCACAGGGAATTATAGAGCAAAAAATGTGTTCTTCAGAGAAGAATGAAAAATACACAGTGACTTTTGCAACACCCTCAGCTTCATTTATCTATAGGATGGCTCGTGATAGCTTTGTGTGAGCTTTTGAAAGTTCAGCCAAGCCAGCTGCAGTGATCAGCACGGAGACAATAGCTCCCACACACGGGGCTACATGGATTAAAGAACCCGATCCATCAGTAAATCTGCCAGATGGCAGTGGAAGAAAGCTTGTAACTCTCTCACTTTCATTTCAACAGCAGCAAACAATGTTCCCTGTTTAAAATAAACTCTTCCAGATGAGCTAAAGATAAACTCTGAGGTGGGTGGACTTGAGCTTGCTAGGCTGCAGCTCTGAAGTGTTTGATTACATTAACACAAAATCCCTGGGTAGAACCTGCTTCTGTCAATAGAATGCTGAGACTCGAACACCTACTACACGAAGCCATTTCCTGTGCTTTCATGGGTTGGTGGCAGAAACTCACTTGGTTTTTTCACTGAACTAATAATGATTGTGTGTGTATATATACGCACATATATCCCTGTTCAGCATTTCCTCAAAGCATGTGTACAACTCCTAGATATACCTAAAATGCCAACACTGTGTGTAGGGCTGCACAGATAAAACTGTTTTGAATATATTTACAGCTGAAACTTCTATTTATTCACTCATTACTGCTCCCTTAGTAGCAAAAAAGATGCCATTAGGATTTAGTCTTTCTGCTAATGACTGGATAACTATTCAATCTGTGGGCTATACAAAAAACAAAAACGGGAAGAAAAACAAAAGTAGAAGTATTTTTTCAAGTTAGCATTTACAAAGGAAGCTTGAAAACACATTTTAAGACCTGCAACTTTAGACAGATCAAGCTGTGATACATCATGTGTGACGTGGCAACTTCTGAAGATACAATGACATACTGAAAAATAATTCTATTAAAAGTGTTCAAGAATTTATTGGTTTAATGCAATCTGTAGGAGCTTTAAATGAGAGATAGAAGCAAACAGTTGATGCTGAAAGTAAGTCTTCAGTTCAGTTCAGTTCAGTTGCTCAGTCATGTCTGACTCTTTACGATCCCATGAACCGCAGCATGCCAGGCCTCCCTGTCCATCACCAACTCCCGGAGTCCACCCAAACCCATGTCCATTGAGTCGGTGATGCCATCCAACCATCTCATCCTCTGTTGTCCCCTTCTCCTCCTGCCCTCAATCTTTCCCAGCATCAGGGTCTTTTCAAATGAATCAGCTCTTCGCATCAGGTGGCCAAAGTACTGGAGTTTCAGCTTCAAAATCAGTCCTACCAATGAACACCCAGGACTGAGGTTACAAAAACCATTTAGGACCAAATATATCAAATAAATATATTGGGACATAAAAAAATAAAAGATATTCCCAAATTTAGACTAGAAGGATTTGGGAAAATGTGATACAGATACATTCATAACCAGTTCCTCCAAACTGAAATTTTTCTGATGTGTCATTGATAGCTCTATTTTATACAACATAAGTCTTCTTATTTGAACTTGGTGGGTCACAAGAAAAGTTGATTAAAGAAGGAAATTGTAAAAATGAATAATATGCACTGCAACATTATTATTTGAAGTAAAAGCATTTAACATGTTCATTCATTTCCCAACTTCTGATATAAAACTAAGGGTTTGTTTTCACTGTTTTTCTGAGTATGAACTCACTTGGAATTCCATCTTCTAATATTCACGTAAATAGAGTAGTCTATGATTTCCAGCTTTTGTGTCTCTAGAATGGAGTGAATGTTTAAAGCCACTTGCAAAGACTGAATATGGACAACTTTTAGATTTTTGTAATATTTATTTTTAAGTATTTGACAGTTGTTTTGAGACTTTATCCGACAGTAAGTTTCTATTGATTCACCTTCATTTAGCTTTTACAAAGCACTCAGCTTTCTTTTCATAAAATTTCATTTTCTTTTTGTGTTTATATTTCGTCAGTTTGCATTATGATTAATAACTTCTAGTGTGATTAATAAGAGGCATAGTTAACACATGAGGTTTGGTTTGGTTTCCTTCACTGCCTCCTAGGTCCCCCGAGCCTTAGAATAATGCCTGACATAATCTAGGTATTCAATAAACATTTATTAAACAAGTAAATGAATGGTACAAAACGTACCCTTCCTAAATGTATCACAGAACAGGTGAGGGCAGAAGTGCCAGTGATATGCTAGAGGGAGCCTGCCAGCCTAGTGCATCCCCATGCTGTGGGCATCAATCATCATGTTTTACAAAAAAACCAGAGAACTGGTTATTATAGCCAGTCTGTTAGACATGATGGCTGGCTAGGAGTGCTTCTACTGTACTTTGATTAAAAATCTAGTGTAGCAAAAACTCTTTCTTTGTATAACATTGAGGGCTCCCTCTAACTTTCCTCTAGGAATATTCTTTATTCCTCCATGTTAACCTGTAACTAACTTAACTCCCTGCTGTCCAGAGAAGGTTTGGGAAACATGTGAAGCTCCTTCTGTGGGGCCAAGCTCCTGAAGAGTGATTAGGAACATGTCTTCACTGCAGTGTTCCTTAGCACATTTGGAATCAATTAAATATTTAAATACAGGTTCTCTTAGATCTCAGGCCAGGCCCAGCAGGTTTGTCAGAGAGGGAGCTGAAGTCAGATAACTGCTATTCTTCACACCAGAATCTGGAGCTGCAGAGAGATTTGAAAAATACACTCTCCACTTCCTGGGTCTGCAAGCAAACAGTCAAATGAGATGAGAATGATTAAGAGAAACAACATGAGCCTTACTCGGAAGTAGGAGTAACAGTGTACTTGAGAGCTGCTGCCTTATACCATGTCTTAAAAACAAATAGGATATATTTGGATGCTGCCTAAGTACAATAGTGTGGCCAGTGTGATCCAAGAATGTTTTTATATTTTCTAAGGATTGTCAAAAAAAGAATATGTAGCAGAAAAAGAATATGTATCTGTGGCTTAATGACCATAAGTATTTACAATCCAGCCTTTTTTAAGAAATTGTTTTAAGTTATGTTTTAAAATTATTTATGTTGACTGTGCTTAGTCTCTGTTGCAGCTTGGTCTTCTCTAGTTGCTGTGGGTGGGCTGAGTCGCAGCATGTGGGCTCTTAATTCCCCAACCGAGGATCAAACCCGGGACCCCTGCATTGGGAGTATGGAATCTTATTCATTGCACCACCAGGGAAGTACCCAACCTAGGCTTTTTTAAAAAAAGTTTGCTGACTCTTGATTTAGAGTTTTTTCCCATTATGTGTACTCAACTAATTACTGTTAACAGTATGGGGACGACCGAGGATGAGATGGTTCGATGGCATCACCGACTTGGTGGACATGAGTTTGAACAAGTTCCAGGAGTCGGTGATGGACAGGGAAGCCTGGTGTGCTGCAGTCCATGTGGTCGCAAAGAGTCAGACCCAACTGAGCGACTGAACTGAACTGATTAACAGTACAGTGATAAGGTACGTTGGGAAGAGGAAATGAACATGTGGCAGGCATTTTGTTAAACTCTTTACTCTGTTGGTTTCTTCACTGAACAATCCTCCAAAATAGGCATTCATATCTCAATGACAGAGCCAAGAAAACAGAAGTTCAGAGAGGTTAAGTAACTTGGAAAGGTCACAGAGTTGTTCATTAAACCCAATGTGGTGGTATATTTAAATAGTGGGGTCACTGTCCTAATTAAATACTACTTAGAATCCCACTGTATAAAATAGTTACTCGGAGCAAAGTTGAGGCAGAAGACCCAGAAGTTTCACCTTTTCAGAATAACCTGCTTGAAATAGACATCAACATTTCAAGATTAAGTCAATAACCAATGGATTTCCAAATCAATTATTCCATTGTACGGCATGTTACAGACTTATCTCAACAATAGTTTGCTAATGGTGAGAGTATCACAGTAACAAAACTGCCTTTTTCTTATTTCCTTGTCCAGTGAAATTGAAGTAAGTCAGCAGAAAGGGGAAAGGAAAGCAAAAGGTTTAAATAATCTTCAAAATCTAACTAGTTCTACTATAGTGATTAGTCCTCAAGTCCACTGAGCACCACGGGAAGGACATCTTCCAAATGGCAGCTCATTTGACCTGAAGAGTTGGTGTTTCCAGACAAGTTTCTAGTTTTCCATGATAAGTTAATATATCCAATTTTATTATGGTGCCACAAACAAGAACTCTGAAAGGCTCAACTCTTACAAAAGGCCCAAATCCCCTGAAAAGCATCAGGTATCAAAATACAGCCAGAAAAGATGGTATTAAATGAAAAAAAAAAAAAAGGCAACTTTTTAATGAAGTCAAGGTGTAGGACAGATTTATTAGCTTCCATTTTTCCAGGTTGCATTCTGATATATTTCCTGCCCGTATTTCTAAATTCAGCAGGTAATTTTGCAGGATTATCCTTAAAAAATACATTTCAAAGGACATGATGCAGCTATAATGACTACACCTGCAGACACACCTGTGATGATATAAACACTCAGTGCTTCTCATATTCACCACCCAGCGCCCTAAGAGGAAAGAGACCTTCTATACCATCTGCCAAGATGCTGCCTTTCTTAAAAAGAACTGATACTGGTAACCAGATATTACAGTCAGGACTGCTCCTGGTCAAAATGGTCATTAAATTCTGTGTAGTTCAGTCTATTCTTCACTGTCATAATTCACTTTTCCAATATTATGAGATGCTTAAAACAAATAGTTAAAATTATTTTTCATGCCTATAATATTCCTACTTAAGTTTAATACTCATACATAATTCATTATTCAATATGCACTGTGTATCAGGTACAATACTTGGTTCTTGAGGAAATAAATCTAGTAAGAATATATTTCCTTGGATAATTCCTATCCCAACTGCCTAATTGGAGTTGTGAACAAATAATTAGTGTACTAAATTGCTAGTTAAATTTCAAGTACTCAGTAAGCTCATGTGTCTAGAGTTTGTCATACTGGACAGTGTAGACAGAATTATTTCCGTCACTGCAGAAAATTCTACTGGACAGTCCTGAGTGAAGAGTACAAGGCAAGCCCGTGGCCAGTTCAGGGAGAGTCTCAAAAGTATATTAAAAAGTTTAACTGGAAATTGTTTATAAACTACTGAATTCCACAAATTTCTTTCAGGAAAAGCCTTTGAGAACTCCACTCTCAAAGTATTGCTATAATCTGGTTTACCCATGCAGCTTCTATATTTGAATAATACTTCACATTTTAGAAATACTTCAAATTTTAATATTTTAGAAATAGTACTTCTTAAAGCAACGCACAAAATGCTGTGGGAAGAACATACACTAGGCATACCATTAGTAGAGGCTAATGATATGATAAAGGACTATCTTCAGTGAAGCTTCTAAAGAAACACACAATTAAGAATCTGTATCAATAAATGTATTCCAAGTAAGAATTGTGCATTCACACCAGGCATATTATTTCCCCACAAAAGCCAGTATCATCATTAAAATATTTAACACTAAATAAACCATAAAACTCACAGGTATGTGAAAAACTTCTCAAGGTATCTATTTCAAGTCATTAAGTTCTTTAATATTTGTAATCCATGCATAAACATATCACTCATAATTATTGATATGCTTACTATATATATTTAAAACATCTTTTGGGAAATTTTATGCTCTCTAAATAATAACTTCTTAGTAGCTTAAAAATACCTCTATGAACCTCTTAGCAGTACTATTGTAAACCAAAATTGTATTTTCAAGTAGCAAGGATCCAAGACACACCATTCCTGATTAAAGACAGAGCTGACATCCAGTTTCACAAATAGCTCTCGTCCATTCCTTGTCCCTATTTTTTTTTCCCCCTTGTCCCTATTTTAATATGCCAACCATTACTTCACTGATATCCCAAAGTTTTCTTGCAACAGATTCATCCATAGCTTTGGGCAACAGTTCTTCCTCTTTACAGTCCCCAAAGTACCTCCCTGAAACACCTTCTACCTCAGGTGAAGAGGCTAAATAAACTGAAGTCTGGGCCCCCTCTTCTGGAGTTTTGAAGAAAGCCCACGACACTAAATTGAAAAGTGGTCTGACCAACAGTGGGATGTGTACATGCCTCCCAAGGTTAGTCCGCACTATGCCAGGGTGTAACACATTCACGGTCACGTTGGTGCCTTCTAAGCGGCGGGCTAGTTCTCTGGTAAAAAGAATGTTAGCCAGTTTGCTCCGACTGTAACAGAAGCTTTTATTATAGTTCTGTTCACTGTTCAAGTCTTCAAAGTTGATGTCTCCGTATTTGTAAAGTTTAGAGGAAACAACCACAATTCGGCTGGGAGCTGAACTTTTGAGGAGTCCAAGGAGAAGGTTGGTGAGTAGGAAGTGTCCCAGATGGTTCACACCGAACTGCATCTCAAATCCATCTTCAGTCTTCATATAAGGGCACTGGAAGACCCCGGCGTTATTGATCAAAACATCCAGTCTAGGCTCTTCCTTCAAATGGTAAAAAGAGAATGGCAGAATTAGGAACACAGGCCTTAAATGTGCCTAAAATTAAACTAAAAAAAAAAAAAAAATTCCCACAAACTACTAAAATTCTAAAAAATGCCTCTATGAGTTTTCAACAACTCAGAGAAAAAAAGATGATGACAACTTGAATGCTTACGAGGCGCCTGACCTGTGCTTTTCATTTATCGCCATCTACTCTTAACAACTCTATAAGCAAACTGAAGCACTAAAGTTAGGTGATCTGTCCAGTATCACAGGGTTCCTCAGTGGCAAACAAAAATCTGAAGATGAGATTGACACCGATGACCCTATTCTTAACTGGTAAGCAGGACTGCTTTTCTAATTGAGATTTTTAAACCAAAGCAAGACAACCAACGTGAGCTCGAAAGTGGAACTAGAGCAGAAGACAGGTCAGCACTGTTCACTCCCAGGGCTCCTGGTATCAACACCAGGGGTAAGTCAGGATTGCTTTACTCTGTAGTTTTCTAAAGGTAAAAGGCACCATGAAGATGGAGCAACTTCAAATTGTTTCCTTACAACTGGGCCAAGCAATACTGCACATCAGGGATACAAATTAAGACTGGAGAGAACATCATGAATAAATCAAAGAAACACTAAGACAAAAATTACAGTTATACAAGTATACAAATATCAGAAACACCACCATGAATCAGATATACCAAGTCTCACAACAACAGCAAAGGAGACTAACAGGAGGTAAGCCCAACAAGCATCTTTGACCTCTATTACGATTTTAGAATTCACAGTTCTTTTTTTCCCATATGAAAACCTTTCAAGCTTCAAAGGTCCCCCAACTTAGGTGATCTATACAGTTAAGAGTTCTGCAGTTTGATCATATCCTTCTGCATCCTCTAGATTAAAGTCCTAAAATTTAGACTGTCCTAAAAAGAAAGTCTTTTCATTCCTTACTTAATGTAAGGTGGCTTTCCCTCATCCTTTCCTTGTTCCTCTGTCTCTTTTGATAGGCAAAGGAAAAAAGAAAAAAAAGAAACGTACAACATGTTCCAGGTGTAAAGACACAGTGATGACCCACAATTATATAAATCTGAGGTCAAATTTCAAATATTACTGGTCCTTTTGCCAAACATAAGTGAAAAGAAAAATGTGTTAAATTTCACAACTGTTATCAGAGCCTACCTGTCAGAGGATTAACTATTTCTCATTCTGTCTGTCTCAGCACCTTTTGCTTTTCCAATAGTCGACTTCAAAAAGAAGGCAAAAGTTCACCCGTGGGGGAAAGAAAGGAGTGTTCTTTTCAGTAATCCTTTGGAAGAGTTTCCTGTATTAATCATTTCTGAGCCATCATTCTTTGCTGGGCTTGTGTATTTTAAGACTTTATCATTTACTGTTTTTTAAGTTCTAGAAGATAAATGAGATAAATACCAAGAATACCAACTTGTGGGAAATTTACACTTCCTTTTTATGAATTCTGATTACAGTCACTGAACTACTGAACTTCAGAGCCAGGAAGGAACTAAATACATACTTAGCAGGAAGGACAATGTTATCTGTTTATCTCCTTAACTTTTAATTGGTTCTGTCAAGTGCCTTTACTTTCCAAAGTAATAAAAAAACATAGTATCAAGGAATAAGTATACACTGCTGCCCCATGTACATCTTTAATGAATGGGAAGGTCCACTTTTGATCCTTCCAACATCTCTTATAAACTATTACTTCTTATTTTCTAAACCTGTTTTACCTGATAATGAAATACTAGTCCTAAAAACAAAATGAAACAAACCTCTTTAGATCTGTAACAGCTCCCCAACTGTGCATCAAAGAACCCTAAGAGTCACAAGGAACTCTAGGATGATCTGGAGTGTTTTAAAATTTCAAGGCAAACAATATGTTGCTCAACATCTCAAAAATTACAGTCTCCAAGCAGCGCACAGTTTCAACATTTTATATTGAACACATTCAATATAATATATTCTATATTTCTTTTGATGATGTTCCTCTCTTTGCAAAGGTGAGTGTTTAGCAGTTGTAATAAATACAAGTACGATGTTAAAAATCAGCAGAGAACAGAAATGAGGGTGGCAAAGTCCAATCTGATTCTGACAAGCTTGTACAGTGAATAAGAGATGCATATTTCCCAATAGTATACTTATGGTTATAAAAAAAGGAAATAAAAATCTTTTCTTTCAGCTAGTATTTTTTTTTCCAAACAGCTACTGTTACAGAAATAAATAGGTTGTTTTGGACCTAGTTACTTAATGAATAAACTAGGTATTTGTTTTTGAACCAAGGGCATCATGAAAAAATTAGAAAGTATGGAGCTTCTGTTCTAGACCCAGGAGACTTCTTTTCATATGGGTTCTTTTTTTATGCCAGCTAATTTTAGACATCACTTTTCTGAAGACCTCTGGCAAGTCACCTCTGCAGGAAACGCTTCTACCACAAATTCAGTAGAGGACATCCATTTCGGTGTAATATTTACTATCTAAACAAAGAAATCCTCTACCTCACTGGCACACAGCAGAAATACAGGGGTTAAAAGCAAGGGCTTTAGAGCGATCCTGGGCCAACTGCTTAGCCTACCTGTGCCTTAGTAGCCTTACGAGGCAAAATGGGGATAGCAATGCCTACTTCACAGGGTTACAGTGAGGACTGGATGACAGTAGCAGCCAAAGTCCCTTTAATTTCATTAAAAATTAGAAGTATATATATATCTGATATATATATGTGTATATATATATATATATATATATATATATATATGAAATGCTTGGAACAGCTCCTGGCACACAGGAATTTTCAATAAATACTAGGTATGATATTTTTATTTCTGTCCCTATTTAGAGCACATGACCACTGGCGTTCCAAGTTCCAGTCTATTTGGAAATTAGGCCAGAGTCCCGACTAAGGATACTACTCAAAAATTCACCGATGGCAGAGAGCAACTTCCTACTCCAGCAGGGGAAAAACTAAAAGAAAAAAAGAAAAAAAAAAAAAAGACTTGCTCCAAGGTCCCTGGCGAGCAACTTCCCCTATCTGCTCTCAGGCTCTTTGAGAGATGGCTTGGTGCATTAGAGTCACTGGGGACACAGGAAAAAAAACAATTTAGAGAACTGGCGGGTCTCCTCCTGGGCTGTCCTCACATGGCAAGAGGAAATGTTCAGAAATTTGCTTATTTTCCTCTTGGGTCCACTTGTTTTCCCTCAACAGTTTTGGAAGACAGAAGACTGCCCTACCAATTTTTCCAGCCTTCAATTCCCCAGCCGCCTCCATCACTCGATGGTTTCTACTCCTGGCTTCGGTCATTCCCAAGGTCATACACCCTCGACTGAGGGCGGTCCTTTCCTCGTTCTGCCCACGACCCTCCAAGCCCCGCCCCGCCCGCCGAGACCCCCCCCCCCCCAACTAAAGCCGGTCGCGTATCTCCAGGAGGTGCCCCGAGCCCCACACCTGGAGCATCTCTTGACAGAAGGAGCGCACGGAGCTCAGAGAGGCGAGGTCCAGCTCTTTGACGACGAGCTCGCCGACCCCGCCGGAGTTGGCCCCCGATTTGGGGCCTCCAGCCGGGCAGACCTCACGGCGGAGCTGACCCGCCGCCTCCTCGGCGCGCTCGCGGTCCCGGCAGCCCATGATCACTCGAGCCCCCAGGCGCAACAGCTCGGCCGCGGTGGCGCGGCCCAGGCCACTGTTCGCCCCCGTGATCAGCACGGTCTTCCCGCGCATGAGGCCGGAGTCCCCGCCTTGGTGCAGTCGCTGGACGTTGGACCCCATAAACCGCCGGGCGGCTAGCCACAGGACCCCACCTAGTGCGGCCAGTATCGCTGCCGCGGTAGCCACTGCCATAGCCGCCGGGGCCGAGGGCCCACCGGCCCCTGCGCGGGACTTCCGGGGTCGCGGCGTGCCTGGCCCAAAGCCGGCCACCTGTACGCAAAGGACACTGGGGCACGCGGCTTGTCGTCTCCTGACGGCGACGTGGGGCATGCTGGGACTTGTAGTCTCCTTTCCGAGGGCACCTGATTTGTTAAGAGAGTCCGGCGTTTGTGGTGCCTCTGTGGAATGGGCTCCCATCGCCAGAGGAGGGTGACCGCAGGTCCTTAGATTTTCAGGCTCCTGAGGTCACTGCCCACGGAAATCCCAGAGTGGTGGTGGCCTTGCCTGTGGGAATGCCTCATGACTACTTTTAAGTTACGAATCTCTTTATAGGCTGCTTTACAAATCCCACAATTCAGGGCTAGTTTACTGTGTTTTCCGTTTAGGACACCTGGGACTTGTTAACCCTCAGTTCAGTTTACCCTAATTCTCTGGAGGGAGGATGGTCCCTGCGGAACTGAAGTCTGAGGAAACGCTCCCCCCCCCCCCCCCCCCCCCGCCATAGCTGATTCTAAGGACTTAAGCAGCGTGAATCAGTTAGAAACAGATCTGCGGTTCTCAGACTTCGGCGTTGCATCGGAATCACCCGCAGGACATGTAAAAACAGAAATTTCAGGGTCCAGGCACTAGCTTTTCGAATTTATTATAAGCCAAGATGGAACCTGAGACTGCATTTCTAACAGGTTCCCAGGTGATCTGATGTGGCTGATCTGGGGACTACGACATGGGAACGGAAGACTGTTGTAGCACTGACCACTGTATAAAAAGTCATCCTCAGACGGTCTTATGGTACACTGACAGAGATACACTGTGGAAAGCTTGGACTCACGGTACATATAGACTTACAGACAGGCTCATTCACAAGTGTCTTCTTTCCTGTTTGCAGAGGATATTAAATGTAACGAGGAAGTGAAAGTGTTTTTTACATTGTAAAATGCTTCAGAAATGAGGGAGCTGGGGGTGGCTATAGCCACAGAGATACATCTTTAAGCTGCAAACTTCAAACTTTAGGCCGAGTTACTCTTAAGCTGGAATATATTTAGCTACTCACCCATCTAGTGTGTACCAGGCCCAGTGCCCTGTGAGAGTCACAAGGAAATAGGGTACTATTTCTACCCTCAGGGTGTCTACTGTCTGGTACAGAGACCTCCCTGCCTGCCCCCATTCTAGAATCTTCAAGACAAAAGAAGAGACACGCAACTTTTATAATTTGAACTAAACTCCACAGATGATTTTGATAATCCCTCCTCCACTTGCTTATATTTGGGAAGGATATAACATGCAACCAAAGGCATAATATTAATACAAAGAGCAAACGGGTAGGATGCTGGAAGGTAGTTTCTTATGAATGCTGAGAATGGAGCTCAGAGATGGGACGAACACTGGGAACAAAAGTCTTGAAACGGTGGCCTTTATTCCACCCTACCTGTAACTTGAAGCTGCCTCTCCAACTCACTGAGCCAGGAGCACATGTTTCCTCTCTCTCTTCCTTTCTCTCTTCCCACATCTTCCCATCCTTCAAAGCCCACCTTCATTTCCTGATAACTTCCAGCCCGTAGAGATCTCTGCCTCAACCTCATGTGTGATCCTCAGTTGGCACTGAAGACTATTAACCCTCCGGTGTTGGGTATTTGAACTTGTATATTTGATTTCTTCTAAGGGATTGTTAAATAGGATGGGATGGGATAATATCTGAGTCTGTCTTGTGGCCTTATTCTTGGGGAGTGCATAGAAAACATAGGGACTCAGAAAGCATAAAGACATATTATTTTAGACTGGCTTACATCCAGTTAGGAAGCAGATCAAAAAATGTGTGTCAGCAGCGGTCTGGTTTACTAGAACTAAGGATGGAATATGTGGGTGGGGTAGAGAAGAAATGGAGTAGAAGGAGCAAGAGAGGATATGAGGAAGAGAAATAGCATATATCTTTTGAAGTGAGATCTGAATTTGAATCTTAGTCCTACCATTTATTACCTGCACATCCCTGGTCAAACTATTTAATCTTTTTGAGTGTTAGGTTCTTCATTCATTAAAAAAAAAAAAGGAAGATAATAATGTCATGAAGTTTGCTTTGATGAAAAATAAGGTAACCATTGAAAATAACCAGCTTATTGTTTCTAACATTGTAGTAGATTATGATTACTAACCAATCAATGCTTTTTTTTTTTTTTTTGCTAAATGAAAATCACAACAGAATGACAACAATGAAGCTAGGAAACTACACTTACTGTCACATTTTGAAGTGGTAGCCAAGACTTCTTTCCTTATACAAACATTGGACCTATCTGCCAGAACCAAAGCCAGAGACTTCAAATATGAAGCCATGTAGTCCAGAGGCAATGAACCCACCAAATAAACTTCAAAGAACTCTTCTAGGATGCTCTGTATGGAACTCATCTTAGATGAAAGTAACTTGTATGAATAACTAGCTTCTTTATTTCTGAATGAGCAATATCAAAATTGGTATACTCAGGCAGGTAGAGCAGTATTTTCATTTTTGCATTGATAGAAAGGCAAGGACAACAGACTAAAAAGCTCCAGTTTTCAAGAGTGTACTTAACCCCTCTTTCCACTTGTGAAGACCCACTATTCTATCACAATGATTGGTAATGATTCATTCTAGTTACCAACATCCAAAAATGAGCAATGCTTTGTAAAACTAAGTAGGCTTCTGACATAGCCCTTTTGCAAGTTCTAAACTTACTCTAGAGAGTCATCACTATGACTTACACACAAAGGTAGTTGCCATGTTATCAACAGCATTGACAGTGCGAACTGAAGTAACTTGAAGGTGACTTGCTAGTTCAAAATGTTTTTAAAAACTCAAGAGAAAACCTTTCCAAATGAACAAAGGTGTGAGGTCTAGTCTACTCAAATACCTAATTACCCTAGGGATCCACAGGTGATTCCGTAATATCAGACTCGATGCTTTATTTCTCCTCCCATCCCTAAGTGAGCCTAATTGTTCACTTCTGACTAATTCCATAAGGTACATGAGCTGTGGTGGTGCCGAATTTCTGTGCCCCTTCAACGTGGAACATATGATCATCAAAGAAGAGATGGGGCCTTATCTTCGCCAAAATGGGACCTTTGGGGGCTCCAGCAAGGAAAAGAGCCTCATCTATCTCTAGACCCCAGCGGCGAAGGGTTTTCAGCACGCGGGCGCCTGAACTGGCTGCACTTCTGGCTGTGACCAGGTAGGTCCGGATAGGGCAACATAACCGTTCATCTTTGGCATAAAACTTCTTTTGCAGTCTGCCTAAATCTTCCATAAAGCCTTTCAAGGGACCCTGCAAAAGGAACATATGTCACAGCTGTCATCCAGGGAGCAAAAGGAAGTGAATGCTACAAAAGCAGATGTTTATAAGAAACTTGTAATACTGCATGAAGCATGCAGTATAGACCAGTAATACAATGCTGAAACTCCTTCATTTATTGTGATTATATTTCCTTCTGTGGAACCATCCTTGCATTCTTAGAATACAAAATAGGATGGCCATATAATTTATCATTTGAACACACATATTTTAAGAGTGAAAGAAGCTTCTATAAAAGTTGAACCAGGGCAACAGACATAAACTATCCATGGGAAAATGGGGTTACTCTAAAATTTAGCTTAGAACTGAACCAAAAGCACTACTTTTTAAATTTGTTTTTGTTGAATTGTACATTTTAATATTTATATAAAGTGTACTTTTCTATCTTGTTCAATTTCTTCGGGGTTTGAATCCAATCTTGTCTATATTTACTGTACTTTATATATACCCAACTTCACACTTACTTTTTTCTTCAGCCTTTCTGAACACTTTTAGCTGTACCTATAGCACAGGACAGAGAATTGGATTTTGCAATGTGATACAATCAGAAAGTCTTAATTTTTAAAACAAAACTTGAGTTTATAGTATTGGTGAAATTAAAATGTATGACAGTATCACAAAACATGGGAGGGAGGAATTAAGAGTATACTAGTGTAAGATTCTTCCATTATACATGATGTGGCATAATATTATTTAAAAGTAGACTGTGATTAATTAAGGTTGTATATTATATATCTGATGGTAACCACTATAAAATCTAACACGAGTAATAAATCATTAATGGCGATGAAATTTTAGGGTTCCTAAAAACATACAATATATACAACAAGTGCTAGGTCACTTCAGCCGTGTCTGACTCTTTGTGACCCCATGGACCACAGCCCTCCCTGTCCGTGGGATTCTCCATGCAAGAGTACTGGCGTGGGTTGCCATTTCCTCCTCCAGGGGATTGTCCCAACCCAGGGATTGAACCTGTGTCTCTTATATATCCTTCATTGGCAGGCAGATTCTTTACCACTGGTGCCACCTGGGAAGTCCCCATGTACAATAAGTTAAAAAGCAAAAATAATAAAAGAAAATAAACTAAAGTTAATCAAAGATGAAACAAATAAAAAAAATAAGAAGATGGTAGATTTTAGTCCGAGGCTTCTCTGGTGGCTCAGATGGTGAAGAATTCACCTACAGTGCAGGAGACCCAGGTTTGATCCCTGAATCAGGGAGATTCCCGGAAGAAGGAAATGGCAACCCACTCCAGTATTCTTGCTCGGGAAATCTCATGAACAGAGAGACCGGCAGACTACAGTCCATGGGGTCTCAGAGTTGGGCACGACTGAGCGACTTAACAACAGCAACAAATAAGTTTCTGCTAATTGAAGGACACTAAACAATATTTAAAGGATTAAAAACAAGCACAGACTGAGAGAAAATATGTGCAAAGAAATATATGATAAAGGACTTGTACCCAGAATATATAAAGAACTCTCAGATCTTGAAAATAAAATGAAAAACAGCCCAATTCACATGAGCAAGAGATTGCCAAAGAATACATATAATGGCAAATAGGCACTTAATAAAATGTTCAATATCATTTGTCATTAGGATAATACAAATTAAAATCACAATGAGGTACTATTATGTAACCCCAAACAGCCTAAAACAAACAGATGAAAAGCAACTGACATCACCAAATACTGGCAAGGATGCTGAGTAAAAGATCCCTCATGGAAATGCAAAGTGGCATGACCACTTTGGAAAATAGTTTCCTTAAAGTTAAACATATATTTATCCTGTGACCTAGAAATTTTACTCCAAGGTATTTACCTATGAGAAATGAGATTTTATGTTACACAGAATCCTGTGTGAAAATGCTTAAAGTAGCTTTATTTGTAAATGTCCCAAACTGGAAATGACCTAAATATTCTCCAGTAGGTAAACTGCTATAAACATGTAGTACATCCATAGAACAGGCTGCTGCTGCTGCTGCTAAGTCACTTCAGTTGTATCAGACTCTGTGTAACCCCATAGACTGGGGGGATTCTCCAGGCAAGAACACTGCAGTGGGTTGCCATTTCCTTCTCCAATGCAGGAAAGTGAAAAGTGAAAGTGAAATCGCACAGTCGTGTCCGACTCTTAGTGACCCCATGGACTGCAGCCTACCAGGCTCCTCCGTCCATGGGATTTCCCAGGCAAGAGTGCTGGAGTGGGGTGCCATTGCCTTCTCATTAGAACAGGCTACAACTCAGCATAAAAAGGAATACACTACTGATACGCAAATGACACAAATGAATCTCAAATGCATCATTTGAAGTAAAATAAGTCAAATTCAAAAGACTGCATCCTTTGGGGTTTCATTTATATAGCGACAGAAATCAGATTAGTGGTTAACAGATCCTAGAGAGAGGGAGTACAATGACTACAAAGAAACACAAGTGAATTTTGTTGGTATTTTGAGTTTGATCATGGTTTCATGTCTGTACACGTATGTTTGTCAAAACTCTCAGAACCATGCACTAAAAATGATGAACTATACTATATATGAAGTACACCTCAACAATTCTGATTAAAACACACACAGACACACACACACCCGTGCACACACACATACACACACATCTACATGGAGATCACTATTCTAGAATGGTGAAATGAGACAGATCAAATCGGGAGACAATGAGAGTGGATAAATTAATCCCGTCCAGCTGTCCCATTTGCTGGTGACCCTCAGATCTCCTCCATTTGAGACAATTGGACATTGTTATGATCAAACCACAAGCCTCATGGCCAACATAATTGAAAGTCATGGTTAGGAATCATACCTCATAACTTCTTTCCCATCACTGGAAACATCTGGCAAAGTCTGGTCTTTATAGAAGAGCTACCCTTTCTATGTGAAAAGTAGCATATTTTTCCACCGTCAGAAGGACCACATTATGGAAACAAGTATGCTTAATAATAATAAAATTCATTGGGTATTTTTGCAATAATTAGTGTTGAGCTTCACAATTGTTTAATGGGAAAAATGATTTAAAATATGGAAAAAAGGAACTGATAAGTACAGAATCTCATTTCCCTGAGATGAGGTAAAATGGTGTTTTAAGATTATCTTGAAATAATTATTTTCAGAATTTTTAAATGCTAGTTTTTAGAGATCTTGTATATTTTAATAATATTTAAACGCTAATATACAATTGACTCTAAATTTCAGCAAAGCAGGCATATCAACTATAACACAGGGTATTCCTCTTATTAGTAAACTTTGTTAACACTGAACAACTTGACATGGGCTCAAGACTTCTAAACAAAGTATTTAGGAAGGGGCTATGAAGCTAAACACACACACGAACACACAGAATTTAAATATCACTTGCTGTAATGTGCGGTAAGTTAGTAAAACATTCAGCTTTCAACTAGTCTCTTCATAGTTTTATAAATGTAATAAAATTAACAATATTTAAGTACATCTTAAGTTCAAGAAGAGCTGAGAAAAAAAAAATGCCAATTAAAAGCAGGTCTTGGTAAGATTCACAGATTAAACCTGAATGATCTATTGTTTCCGGTTCAGTTTGGAGAAAATTTTGATATTCAGATCTCCTTTGGTTCAGAAGTTGTAGGTTTTGTTTATTTCATACCACAACTTTAACACTTCAGTTCATGGATTGATTTCCTCAAATCTAAAATTTTAATTTCAGTTTGATTTCTTGTTCATAGTTTGCACTTGTTTGAGGCTCATTATTTGACTTGATTCAAACTCTCAGTTTTGCAGATTTTTCTCAATCATGTGATGCCTTCATGGAGTTTGAGGTCATGGATGAGAGGTTCAACAAGTTTACTGACTGGCTGGAAATAATCTTACTATTTTGAGAACTTATTATGTAGAACTGGCCAATTGGTAAGCTGTATTACCTCTCTTTATTTATAATTTGGAGGAGATGAACTCTTCATCATGAGGAGAGGATAGAAACATTTCCAGAAGGATAGATAAAAGAACACTAAAATTTAAAAAAAAAAAGTTGGCAGCAGATGCTTTAAAATGAGGAGTTCATGAAAGAAAGAGAGAAAGCTACAAAGGATAAGAAGTGAGAAGTACCTAAAAAAATTTAAAAGTCATCACAGTGAAGAAGTAATTATATTTATATGTTGGAAAATAAGTAGATCAAAATTCAGTAGCTTTCATTGAACCTACCTGGCCAAGAGGCTTATTGTCTGCTAGGGCTTCATGTTGGAAGCATTTGTCCAGCCCGTGATCCTTGGTACCATGTTCAGGCTCCTCAGAAAAGAGGACGGCGTCCCCATCAAAGACCACACGGAGCTGAGTGTCACAGTAGGCCGTGTCCTTGGCGCCATCAAATATTGTTGCAGAGGCGATCCCTGGCAGACCATTGGAATTAATAAATAGTCTTCTTAGGACCATGAGTTTTAGTATCTACTATTAAAAAAAAAAGAGAAACAAAAACAAAAAACAGTCCTCCCTTGAATTTCCTCTCTGGCTGTTACCTGACAGCTCAACTCCCTCACAACCACACATCTCAAACGAGCTGTCTTTGAACGGCCTCTGTTGCTCTAAGGGATGGGAGAGTGTGAAATGGGCGTAGGACAATCACTGAAGACGCTCACCTCAAGGAAGGTCAAAGCTCTAAAAGGCAAACTTAAGGGCTGCCACTTGTGGAAACATCTTAGCAGAAAATCCAATGACAATGACATAAACAACATAATCATTGAGGCCCAATGAAACACTAGTGAAACTTCTTTATTCATGAGAAAGAAAAAAACAAGGAATACCTTCTTGTATTGCTTCCAGTACTTTTTCAGAATCCGCAGAAACATACAAGTTGGTAAGATATGCCTTCAAATAGCCAATGGGGCTTTTTCCTCCAGTCAGACAGAAGCGGTCAATTAGTAATCCTATTATCAGGCAAGAAAGACTTTGTTATGGCAGAGACTAAAGACAGTATGCTTACTGGAAATGCAAGTGAAAGCTGCCTTCAGAATAACTGAGTGCCTAAAGAAATTTTAGAATTACCTTCATAGTACCAATATTGAAAAATCTCCCAGCTATTTTATATAATAGTAGGTATGTCTGGTGCATGATAATTTATGAAGTATATCCAGATAGGCCATGCCAGTTTACTCTCACAACAGCTGTTATGGCAGGCATTATCATCCTCATTATAGAAAAGGAGGCTGAGACATAAATACTTGTTTAAGCCCACTAAATAACATTGACTCTTGTCTAGGCTAGAACAGTGCACCTTTACAATACAATATAATAGCAAGTAGTGGTAGAATTTAAACTATTTCCCTACAACTGAAAAACAAAAGGTCTGAAATTGTTTCTCTTGACTTGAAATTTTAAATGAGGTCATTATCAGACTAAAAATTAATAGACCATTAAATGCCTTCTGAATCAAAAACAGTTTTTTTAAAAAACATTAGATGCTGGTGAGAAGTCTGTAAAATAGGCACTTACATACACTATGGATGAAGTATGAATTGGTACAGACTGTCTAGAAAGTAATTTTATATTTAGTGATAAAACATTTTTAAATTAAATTTATTTACTTTTAATTGAAGGATAACCATTTTACCAAATTTAAATCTTATTTTTACTTGGACGTACCCATAAGACTGGATATGTCACTTAGCAAATATGCTAAAGGTCTCCACAAAAGTCAGGTAAATTCATAAGAGGAAAAATGGGGACCTCCCTTGAAAATCTCTAACACACTGATGGAGATGTCATGAAGAGACTCGTGTCAAACAAATTTTCCCTGTAAAGGAATAAAGACAGTTTTGCTGGCATGGGTATGGATTTGATGTATGGGGCAAGCAGCCGGGGAGAGTCAGATGTTAAGAGTGGAAAGGAAAGGTAACAACCTTAAAACCTTTAACATGCATCTGTGGTGAGCAAGAAGTCTGATCACACAGAGAAAGCCCTAGGTTGACGGCTCCTTGAAGTCAAGTTCAGAAGTGAAAAACATAAAACAGAGAAATATATTGCAGGACCTGGGATTAAGACTTTGAAATTCACACTTGACAAGTTAAGTCCAGAGCTTTGGGCCCGACTCTGGGCTGAAGTTAAAAATGAACATGGCCTCTCTTGTTCTGACATAGGCAAATAAACATTCTCACGCAGAAGGGGGTGTCAGTATCAAAGAGGCTGCATTAGTTAGGCCATGGCGAGCAAAATAACATGGCTTCTCTCTTCCAGAGCAGCAAGCTGTTCCTCCACACGGTATTTATTTTACTTACCGTAGTGATTGACGCTGTTTATAAGCCGCACTCCCACTTGGGCATGGTTATTAGTCATCAGTACAATATCAAATAAGTCCTGTTCGTCAGGATACAGCTCACGGAGTCTACAGTTGACATACTGCAGTGCCTGCAGGTTACAAACACGAATGTGTGTGAGGAGGGCCAGGCAAGGTGGGCATCGGGGGTCTGGAGGGAACGGATCCCTTAGGTGTCCAATTCAAGCTCCAAAGACTCTTCCCTGAGAGATGTGGCTCCTTTAAGGCAGGGTTATCCCATTCAGTTCAGTATTTTCAGCCTCTCATACAAAGGACCTCAGCGAATGTTTATTGAAAGATGGGTGATGTTTTGGTTTACTAGAATTATTTCTGTGAGGTAGACATAGGATCAGGCTAACCCTTTCAGGGTTTGTCTATTTTTGTTTTTGATTCATAAAACCTGCCTTTTTTGATCATCTGATGATTATTTTTTATTGTGAAACATATAGGCTGTTTCAAGAATTCTCATGTTATCCTTGCACAGAGGCCATGCTAATGGTCTCTGTATTGTTCCAATTTTAGCACAAGTGTGGCCAAAGTGAGCATTTTGTCTATTTTTTAAACATGAGTCTTTAGAATAGCTTTGTGGTTTCCTCCAATGCTTCCACTATGCCCCATAACTACTTTCTACAACTAGTGGAGGTGTCATTTGTTTCTGCCTGGTTATGATGTCATTGCATCATATTTGTATAAGCTGTATAGGGGATCAGAGCTAGAAGTGCTATACATTTCAGTGTAAGTTCCAAGATTACTTTCTCTATTAAAATCATGCCCCTAAGTGCCAAGAGCATCTTGACTTTTTTTAATGTGCTGTGTTTGGGACAGGAGAAGCTAATGTGAATTTCATCTTATTTGAATGGGGTGTTTCATTTCTACTACTTGGAATTGGAAACTCATTATTGCTTCTGGTTATTGCTCCTTCTGTGGAGGGAATGATCGTTTCTGTTACAAGTCTCAGGATATGGACTCAGAGTTCCAAATCTCAGGCTGCAATCCCTCCCTCAACAGTGTTGAAGTTTCTTTGAAAATGCAAAGTGACCTAGGGTCAACTCGCAAAGGGCAAGAATGACAAGGGTGGACTAGGAATGATAAGGAAAACTGGATGAGACCCTAGGGGTTGGCATGGGCCCTTCCCTGCCCTCTAGAGTCCTGGAGGGCCAGAGACAGCTTTGCAGAGTACCTTGACAAAGCGGAAGGCCGGCCCTGGGGTCAAGACGACATTCTCATTGGTAAGCTGATACTCCATGTATTTCTCCAGACCCTCTTCATCATAGATTTTCCTGCTGTCCATCATGTTGAAGAGTGCCCCGGATGACACAGCCACGGTGATGGCATGCTTGGGTTTGGGCTGCAGAGAGGAGCACCAACAGGAGGACAGTCACACAGATACACAGGGGTCAGCAGTAGAGCTCATGCCAGGGTAGGGTGGGAAGCAGATAGGTGGGCCTGGCTTGGAGGACTGGGATGCTGGAGACAGCCAAGAATGGGATCCTGGCGTGTACAGTGCAGAGGGGGAGGTTTAGGGAGGAGAGGCAGTGGCCTGAGTAAGCTTCCCTACACCGTGGGGAGGAGCCAGGCCTCCGGGCTGGGCTGCGTGGGGGTGAAGCCCGGGTACCCAGGGGAGGCGGGCCCTGCTCACCGGCCTGGGGCGCGAGCAGTTGGGTGTCTTCTCGTACAGTGTTCTCACAGACGCCCAATAGGCCTCGTCCTCGTCCTCCTCTTCCTCTCGTTTCCTGGCCAGGTCGGACACACAGTCGTGGTCCATCTGAGAGGGGTAGAGCATCCTGCGCTGAGTATAGGATTTCCATTCGGACGGAGGCGTGCGCGAGTATTCCCGCTGGTGCGTGTCCCTGGAATCATGCGAGTCCCGAGAGTGGGACATGTCTCGTGTGTCCCGGGACTCTCTCTTATCCCGGCTCTCTCGGATCTCCCGCCCCGTGCTGTGAGACCAGGTGTCAGGATTCTCAGACTTGGTTGTGCGCCGGGACGCGGTCTGCAGCTGGGCCTCCGGGGACATGGAAGACCGTGAGTCGAGTGGCATGTTTTGCGTGGGTGGCGAGGGCTGCGCTGACAGTGGCTTCGGCGAGTCTCGCTGGCTAGGGGAGGTGGATGAAGTCCGGGAGGTCGTGGAGCTACTGGGGAGCTGGAACAAGAAAGTAGGCCTCTGGGTTCCAGGCTTGCTTAGGGTCCCTATACTCCTCTCTGCCCAGCTGGCGTCAAGGAGCTGTCCCTTCTCTCTGTTCCATTCCTAGCTCTTACATGGATGCTGGTTCATCTCGGCTCCTTTTAAATAGGGCTTACTAGTAGTAGTAGTAGTAATTTAGTTGCTAAGTCATGTCTGACTCTTGCGACCCTATGAACTGTAGCCTGCCAGGCTCCTCTAGGGATTCTCCAGGCAAGAATACTGGAGTGGGCTGCCATTTCCTTCTCCAGGGGATATTCCCGACCCAGGAATCGAACCCCGGGCTCCTGCATTGCAGGCAGATTCTTTACCAACTGAGCTATGAGGGAAGCCCTTAAATAGGGCTTAAGTGAAAGTGAAAGTGAAGTCGCTCAGTCCTGTCTGACTCTTTGTGACCCCATGGACTGTAGCCTACCAGGCTCCTCCTTCCATGGGATTCTCCGGGCACGAGTACTGGAGTGGGTTGCCATTTCCTTCTCCAGGGGATCTCCCCAACTCAGGGATCGAACCAGGGTCTCCCACATTCCAGGCAGACGCTTTAACCTCTGAGCCACCAGGGAAGCTGTAAATAGGGCTTAAGGGGCTCCAAATATTAGACATTTCTGTTATGTGAACACGAAGAGCTTTCATTTTCCCCAGCTGCCCTGTCAGCGCCTCTCACTTTCTTTGTTCATTTCCTTTTGTGATAGACAGGGCGGAGGTCCTTTTCCTTGCTCCCACATAGTTGGCACACAGTTTGCAAAGTTCTGTAACTTTGTTCACATACACTTGCTTAGTCAGAGACCTCCAGGTAGGACAGAGGGCTTGAGTGAGGGACCTTGCTTGCCGCTGTCTCCACCTGCCACCTCCAGTAAACTCAGTGAGCGGCTGGACCGGAAGTCCCCACCACGGAAGGCACTTTATAAAGCTTATATGCTTTATAAAGCATCTTGGGGGCATGTGTCTCCACCTTTGCCCCCTGTGGTTAAAGCAGAAAATGCTGGGAGGGTCGGCAAGCTGGAGAATCAAGTGTCTCCCCTTCAGAGTTTCTCATGCCAGGGAAGTTCGACTGGAGAGACTCATTTTCCTAAACTGGAAGCAATTTTCTAGAGAAAGGACTCTTTCACTAAGGTGTACGAGAGATTGTTAAGCATCCATATATCATTCCAGCTTTTGTGACTATTTCACACGTTTCAAAAGGCATGTTCTTGGTTAAATTATTAAGCCAGTCCTCACAGAGACAGATAGATTGTTTCTCCCAGTGCCTGGGACTGGGTCACCCTCTGCATTCAAAAACTTAATCTCACGACAGACTTTTTCTTTTGTGTGACTAGGCCTAGTTAAGGGCTCACAGTGTCACACAACCTAGTATTCTTCAACAGTTTATCCCCTTTGATGACCTTTTCACCCTCTCTTCTGAGTCTTGAGTACTCAATGAATAGTTTTTAAATGTGTGAAGTAAGGAAGTAGAAACCATGGAATTTAATCATTCAGTGAGCCGTTTAGAGACCTAGAGACTCTAGGTTTTGATCTAGTTCTGTGGGTATTACTAATGAGAAATCTTAGGTGACTCTGTGTTTCAGTTTTCTTACGCTGGGGATTAGTGAGGGTGGTAGTTTGTGACACTAATCAGCTGAAAGATATAAAATACACAGAACAGGGCCTGGCACATAGAAAGTATCACTGCACATTGTTGTTATTGTTACTATTATTCTGCAATGTGCTCTTCCCTTCTGTGCCCATCTCTACCTTAAGACTGGTGTTCTTGCTTCTGGACTCCTCTGCTGATGGAGGTCTGGTGGATGGACTCCGTGATGTTCGAGACCCCTGATTTCGCACTACGTACCCTCGAGAGTCTGACTTCGGCAAAGTTAATTCTTGTGATCCCTTTTGAGGAGAGAAGAGACCCAGGAGTGTAATACCCCATCCCCCACCTCCTGTCCTTCCACACATGTGCTGATGAAAATAGGCATGTCAAGCTAAATTTGGCAGTGCTCAGTGAGAAGGTCCCTGCCCTCTATAACCTGTAATTCAGCCTTGGCCCTTGTGTGTTTTTCTAGCTCTGATTGAATCCTAACTTCTGTGAGGATCCATGAAGTGGGAATCTACCTGGAAGGGCATCCAAAACCAAGAAGCAAGTCTGATATCTCATGTTTTTTCACCTGTGACTCCTCTTATGCGAAGCTTAGTAGCGTTGAGCATTCTTCCTCCCTTTTCCCCACTTCATTCCTTAAGGATAAGCCTGTTAGCAAATGCTGAAAAGACATATCCAGCATTTTTGACCAGACTGCAAAGATGAAAGCAGCTGGCGTCTGGTCAAGGCTGCACCTGGGCTCCAGGCAGCTGCAGGAGAAGGAATAGCGCCCTCTAGCTCTCCCTTTGGGAGAAACAGGATGGAGGAGACCAAGGAGAGGCAAGTGGACATTTCTATTCCCATATCCTTCCCCTCACCCAGATCGCCTGTGGCTCCCCTCCAAAATCAATAGTTTGATCTCTGCTCACCCTGATCACCGTCATCTGCCGGCCCTGCTCCCACAACAGGCACATGTGAATATAAATACGTATTGTGCGGCAGGGGCTAAGAAGTACTTTTCCCTCAGCTGCACAAAGGCAGCGTCTACACGATGGGTGACCCCGCATGGAGCAACATCTCAGCGAGTGATTCGGTATGACTGCATGCCTCATCTGAAAGATCATGCAGAAAATGGTCAATGTGATGGCCAGACTCCCCTTCCCTCCCTGATTTGAACATAGACCAGTTTCCTCCCTTGGGCTGAGCGGAGGTTTCTATACCACTTGTTCTGCATGAACACTGGGATGTGGACTGGATTGGGAGGCAGGGACCAGCTAGATTCTCCTAGGTTTTTCTTGACCTCTCCACAAGGGCATTAGGTATCCCTTAATACACATCTTGATAGCTTGGTCTTTTCTCCCCAAGCTCCACTGCCCCCTAATATTTTTTGTTATGCTGTCTACTCTTTAATCCTCTCACCAACTCTAAAGAGGTCAGCTCACCTGAGTGGTCAGACGAACTGATTTCTCAGAGTCCTTTCTAGATTTGTCTCCTTCTAGGCTGTCTTTTGAGTACCTCGATCCAGTCTCATTCTTAATATGGAAACAAAGAATGTTTATTAATTTTTTACCTCAGGGACATTAGAAACCTTGGGTATGGGGAATGAAAGGATAAATAAGAATTAGAATTTGTCTCCTTGCCATTATCAAAAAATATAAATTTTAGATATTATTTTTTCCCCTGTTCTAACAAGCGTGAGTAAAAATAATACATATGAGAGAACTATACAAACAAATTTTTAATATAGAAATTTGTTGATGTATAGATTTGAGGTGGTGGTAGTTTAGTTGCTAAGTCATGTCTGACTCTTGTGACCCCATGGACTGTAGCCCACCAGGCTCCTCCATCCATGGGATTTCCCAGGCAAGAATACTGGAGTGGGTTGCCATTTCCTTCTCCAGGGGATCTTCTTGACCCAGAGATTGAACCTGGGTCTCCTGCTTTATAGGCATTCTCCTGCATTTCAGATGGATTCTTTACCGACTGAGCCACCAAGAAAGCCCAGTAGATTTCGAGACATGAGGTGTTTATCATTTGAGAAATGATAACAGGGGAAATGCTTTGGGAGAATTTCCCAGAGGTCAGTAGCACTTGGAATTAAATGTGGAGTTGCTCACACAGAACATTTTTTTCGCTATTATTCAGAAGGTTGCTGCTTATGGAACTTTTTCATTTACCAGATAGAATTGAAACTTCTTTTTTTTTTTTTTTCCATAAACCAATTTTCTGTAGATCTGAGCCTCATCAATAATAGATTTTTAAAATCAAAGACCTTAATCCTGTAGAAATCAATCAACAGGCATGTATTTTATCCATATCATCTAACTATTCATAGCATCGAGTGAAAAGAGGTTTCTTATCAATAAACTAATAGGGAAGTCCATACAGGGAAACATAAGAAGATAACTTATTTCATGGACATCTATTCAATTTTCTTTTTCATTTTCAATTGCAGGGAATACTATTTTACTGGACCAGTATTTCTATTGCTTCCTGCCAATTCAGTAACTATAATGCAGTCAAGATTAATATTATTTATCTGTTTAAGGATCTCAACTTCCAGCATAACTGAGGTGTTCAAGGGCAGTCCTTTAGTCTCTTTATGCTCTGTGTCTTGCACCCATGAAAAATCTCAAGTTGAGTGATAGAGTCTGTGTCTGAAGAGAATGGCATAGCTGTGCAGTCCTAGAACTAATCCTAAAATCTTTTTGTCACCATGCCCCCAAACACACCACATACCACCACCACCACCACCACCACGAAATCCTGTCACTTCTAACTCCAAAAGATATTTTAATCCAGTCCCTCTTCTCCATTCCTTTTACCATTGCCTTGTTCTAGGCCTTTAGATCATTATGGACATGTAATCTTAAAAATACAGCTTTTAACCAGATTTTATGGCCTCACATCCTCTCAACTTCTAGGTCTATCTACTCGATTTATTTATGATATTTATAAAATATAAATCTACTGATGCTTTATTTTCAGGTGCACTCTTCGTTTGCTTGGTTAGAGAGACAAGAGACTCATACTGTATCCTGTCTACCTCTAACTTGTATACCTTCCACTCTACATTTTTATCTCTGTTCTATTTATGCCAAATGACTTGTATTTGCCTGGATACCACCCTTATTTTCTTAAAACCTACTTTTCCCTTCAGTGCTCCTCAAAGCCAAGCTCAGCATGGCCTGGGAGAAGTTCCCAGTGTTAAACATTCCTCTGTGTTGCCTGTGTCTTTTGTACATACTTTTACTGAGCACCAAACTGTACTTTGTTTATGTATTCTCTTTCCTACTAGGCTGTGCATTCTTCAAAGATAGCAACTGTGTTTCACCTCTTCCAACTAGCATATGAGCATCTGCTCAATGAATGCTGATTATTGGATGGACGTATACCACATGCTTTCATCTCCTTTTCCTCCACTCTCCATGTTCTTTACCTCTCCTTTTGTCTCTATGTGTGGTCATCCTCTGAAATACGATTGCTGCAAAGCATTGCCCCAGAGCAAATGATGGGCTGATATCTATGTTTCCTCAGTTCTTTGGCAAGATTCTAGGACATTCAATTCACTGACCTTCTTTTTCTGTTTCAGAGATGTTTGACTCATTTCTCTAACTACGGATATTCTTTTGTTGTTACTTAGGTTTTCTTCTCCCCAGCTCCATTTCCTGTTGTTTCTGTTGCTCAGTTTAGGTTTGCATTTAGAATGTCAAATTTATGACATCACATGTGATTCTATAGTAACCAGCTGACTCTGCGAATATGTGACTTTTTAAAAAAGGAAATAGTATTTATTTGAGTGTATCCATTCATAACCGTTGTCTGGGTTCTTGTGAATCAATGTCTAAGCAATGTTCAAATGTTTAATATGTAGCATAAGCAGCATTACTGTTTCCTTCTTTTTAAATCTGTCTAATATTTCTAAGTTACTCATCCTATCAATCCCATTTGTGGCTGTACATTTTATGGTACTGCCAAAATCAATGGCAGACTCATTTGTGGGCCTGATCATTTCTTATTGTTTATCCTGATAGACTTTGGAGAACTTTCTGAAAATCTGGAGACTATTTTTAACAGCTGAGACCTGTTCTAGGCTTGAGTGTAGCTTCAGTGTTTGGTGTATCTTTCACAATGGCAAGGCCACGTCCATTCATTAAGTTGAAGTACTTAATGTGGATAGACATAATGCGGCAGAATGACACTTGCACTGTTTTGCCTGGTGTTTGGCCCATCCCAAAACATCTAAACACATATCTGTCCCTCTTGTGTATACACAGAGAACATTTTGTAAATTCCAGTCCCTGACTCTGGTGTATAAGGTCCAATAATGTTCTTCACTTATGGTTCTGTTTTTAGGTCAGAGACATGTGCCATGCCAATCTGATTTTGTCAAGCCATCATGGACTGAGACAGGAGAAGTTTTGACAGCTTTAATCAAAGTTCTCCAGAGGTCTTCTAGATAGCTGGTTATGTACACTCCAGGTTAGACTGCCTGGTTTTGCATCCTTAAATCCAGTCTCCTCCCAGCCCCCATATCTCACTGTGATCTCTGGCAAGTTGTTTAATTGGCCTAAATCTCAGTGTCCTCACTTAGAAAATGAACATAATGATGGTATCAGCACCAAATGGCAGTTGTGATAGTTGAAATATTATAAAGTTTTGAAGACAGTGGCATTCATGCGTTAGCAGTGGACACTGTCCATGTCACAAAATGGATAGCTTGGGGCATGTTGGGCCTCATATTAGTCAACATAGCTGCACCTTTCAGGAGACAACAGAATGGCTTATGGAAGGAAAGAAAAGTTTGGTTTTCCTGTGTCTCCATCTTCTACTTGAATTGGTTTGCTGCGTCCATTTTCTCCTGCTGTGTAACAAATCACCATTTATTTATCAGCTTAAACAAGTCTGTTTATTATCTCATAGTTCCTCAAGCTAGAAGTCTAAGTGGGCTTAACTGAGTTCTCTGCTCAGGATCACCTAAGGCTGAAACCAAGGTGTACGTCAGGATGGGTTGGAAGCTCTGAGGAAGAATCTGCTTCCAAGTCGATTCATGTTTGAGGAATCCAGTTTCCTGCAACTGTAGGACCAAAGTCCAAGTTGCCGGGTGTTAGCCAGGGTTTACTCTCAGCTCCCAGAGGCCGTTCCCAGGTCCTTGCCCCAAGCCCTCCCTCTCATTAATGGGGAACCTCCCTCATGTTGAATTCCTCTCTTGTCTTGAATCTCTCTGCCTTTCTCTTCTGTTAAGAGACAGAGACAATGCTTTATTCTTAAAGAAATCAAATTATTAGGTTATGCCCACTTGGAAAAAAATCTCCTTTTAATGTAACCAAGTCAGCTGATGAGTAAGCTAAATGATAGCTACAAAATCTCTTTGTAGAACATATCATGGAGGTTATCTCCCACTGTCTACAGGGGAAGGAATCATTTAAGGATAAGGGTCTTTTGTGGGGCCATCATCTTAGAATTGTGTCCACCACATTCATTTAACTTACTTTACCTTAGTGACCTGTCAAAACAGGAGCTAAAAGAGTAAAACCCAGGCTTGCAAATTATTGACCACCATCTTCTACCTCAAGGTATATAGGCTAACTAGGACTTCTTTAGGCACTTGATTTAAATACATTTTCTATTTTTTGAAAGTATGGGCTGGGAAAGTTAATAAACGGAGAGGTGTCTGAGCTTATTCTTAAGTCTCTTGGATTCAAGTGTTTGGATATTTTGGAGGAGTGATGAACATGTCCCTTCAACAGCCTGTGACTGTTGAAGCAGTCATGGAACAGGCCTGGGAGCACCTTGACACCTATTGAGTGTTGTTTAGTTGCTCAGTCATGTCCTACTCTTTGCGACCCTATAGACTGTAGCCCACCAGGCTCCTCCTTCCATAGGGTTTCCCAAGCAAGAAAGAATACCACGGGTTGTGATATCCTCCTCCAGGGAATCTTCCGAACCCAAGGACTGAACCTGCATCTCCTGCATTGGGAGGTGGCTCCTTTACCACTGAGCCACTAGGGAAGTCCAATGATCTTTTCTTTTTTTTTCCTAAAAATAAACTCAGCAGTGGCCACAGGACTGGAAAAGGTCAGTTTTCATTCCAATCCAAAAGAAAGGCATTGCCAAAGAATGCTCAAACTACTGCACAGTTGCACTCATCTCATGTGCTAGTAAAGTAATGCTCAAAATTCTCCAAGCCAGGCTTCAGCAGTATGTGAACCGTGAACTTCCAGGTGTTCAAGCTGGTTTTAGAAAGGGAGGAGGAACCAGAGATCAAATTGCCAACATCTGCTAGATCATCGAAAAAGCAAGAGAGTTCCAGAAAAACATCTATTTCTGCTTTCTTGACTATGCCAAAGCCTTTGACTGTGTGGATCACAATAAACTGTGGAAAATTCTGAAAGAGATGGGACTATCAGACTACCTGACCTGCCTCTTGAGAAACCTGTATGCAGGTCAGGAAGCAGCAGTTAGAACTGGACATGAAACAACAGAATGGTTCCAAATAGGAAAAGGAGTATATCAAGCCTGTATATTGTCACCCTGCTTATTTAACTGTATGCAGAGTACATCATGAGAAACGCTGGGCTGGAGGAAGCACAAGCTGGGATCAAGATTGCCAGGAGAAATATCAACAACCTCAGATATGCAGATGACACCACCCTTATGGCAGAAAGTGAAGAAGAACTAAAGAGCCTCTTGATGAAAGTGAAAGAGGAGAGTGAAAAAGTTGGCTTAAAGCTCAACATTCAGGAAACTAAGATCATGGCATCTGATCCCATCACTTCATGGCAAATAGATGGGGAAACAGTGGAAACAGTGGCTGACTTTATTTTTCTGGTCTCCAGAATCACTGCAGATGGTTACTTCAGCCTTGAAATTAAAGGACACTTAACCCTTGGAAGGAAAGTTATGGCCAAACTAGATAGCATATTAAACAGCAGAGACATTACTTTGCCAACAAAGGTCCGTCTGGTCAATTTTTTCCAGTGGTTATGTGTGGATGTGAGAGTTGGACTATAAAGAAAGCTGAGCACCGAAGAATTGATGTTTTTGAACTGTGGTGTTGGAGAAGACTCTTGAGAGTCCCTTGGACTACAAGGAGATCCAACCAGTCCATCCTAAAGGAGATCAGTCCTGGGTGTTCATTGGAAGCACTGATGTTGAAGCTAAAGCTCCAATCCTTTGGCCACCTGATGCGAAGAGCGGACTCATTTGAGAAGACCCTGATGCTGGAAAAGATTGAGGGCAGGAGGTGAAGGGGACGACAGAGGATGAGATGGTTGGATGGTATCACCAATTCCATGGACATGAGTTTGGATAAACTCTGGGAGTTGGTGATGGACAGGGAGACCTAGCGTGCTGTGGTTCACGGGGTCGCAAAGAGTCAGACACCACTGAGCGACTGAACTGAACTGAAAAATAAATGTGAGGATAAAGTGATTCATCCTTTTTAGCTTATCACTCACAACTGGCCTTCAAAATGTATATCTGAGGTATCAGTGTGGGTTTTCAAGTCATATAAACCTGCATTTATTTTTTTATTTTTTTTCCATTTATTTTTATTAGTTGGAGGCTAATTACTTTACAACATTGCAGTGGTTTTTGTCATACATTGAAATGAATTAGCCATGGATTTACATGTATTCCCCATCCCGGTCCCCCCTCCCACTTCCCTCTCCACCCCATCCCTCTGGGTCTTCCCAGTGCACCAGGCCCGAGCACTTGTCTCATGCATCCAACGTGGGCTGGTGATCTCTTTCACCCTAGATATACATGTTTTGATGCTGTTCTCTTGAAACATCCCACCCTCGCCTTCTCCCACAGAGTCCACAAGTCTGTTCTATACATCTGAGTCTCTTTTTCTTTTTTTGCATATAGGGTTATCGTTACCATCTTTCTAAATTCCATATATATGTGTTAGTATACTGTAATGGTCTTTATCTTTCTGGCTTACTTCACTCTGTATAATGGGCTCCAGTTTCACCCATCTCATTAGAACTGATTCAAATGAATTCTTTTTAATGGCTGAGTAATATTCCATGGTGTATATGTACCACAGCTTCCTCATCCATTCGTCTGCTGATGGGCATCTAGGTTGCTTCCATGTCCTGGCTATTATAAACAGTGCTGCGATGAACATTGGGGTGCACGTGTCTCTTTCGGATCTGGATAAACCTGCATTTAAAAGCCAGCCCTGCTACTAATTGTTTGGTAAACCTCTCAACACTTCAGTAAATCGCTCAATATCTCTGAACCTTTTATTTTATCTCTATAAGATGGGTATTATGATACCTAGTTTGAGGATCTCTTAGGGAGAAAGATACATGTAATGCTTTTAATGTGTTTGGCCCAGAATTCCTGGTTTTGTGGCCACCTGGGTCACACACAGTATTTTGCAGCCCCTCTCATCAGGAAGCGGGGATTTCCCACCCCTTGAATCAGGCCTGCTTATGACTTGCTTTATCTACGGTGGTGCTGGGAAGTAGCATCATGTGAGTTCTATAACCTGGGCCCTCAAATGGTTGCAATAGCTCCTTTTTCCCTTCTGAAATGCCTAGGGAAGGGTCTGAAATCTTTATGAATGAAAAAATATGGACCATGAGAGCTCATGATTTTGATGAGGCAACTTTTCCACAGTCACAAAATCAGCAGCGGATAGAATCAAGTTTCTAACTCTATCCTATCTGCTTCTGAAACTTAACAATGATCGTTTTTTTGTTTAATCACACTTCCTCATCTGGGAGCTTCTCCATTGGCCCATTCTTCTATCCCCAGCTTAACAGTAGGTCAGTTGGAAACCCTATGCAGTTAATTGAATAGTCTAAATAATTAGATCAGACAAGCCTTGCAAGTTTCTAAATATGAACCTTATCCAATCAGACCATGTCTCTATATGTCACAGAGCATGATTAAGGAGAAGCTTTTCATATCAATCCTGCTGATGGTGTGTGTGAATAGTACTCTTGTTATGAGCTGATAAGTGGAAATTCCTTGTTCAGAATATTGATTGAAGGGCAGCATGCATATACCAGGCCCTGCCCAGATGACAGTTATGTGAGTGTTCTGTTTACATGGGTCAAGTCTGAAAAGTACAAGTTCTGGGATGGTTATCCAGAGAAGAGAGTATGCCGCTCAGCATTCATCAGTGAAGAATACATTGTTTTTGAAGTTCATATTTCTTGAGTGTGTCCATCTTGATTATCCATATGACTCAGGAGAAACTGTGAATTTAAGTAGCTAGAGAACTCTGTCTGTGGCACAGGGTAATGTGGTGTGATTGATGGATTGGGAAAGAATTAAAAAATGTGAAACACTTATACCTTAGAAATTTATTTTTTTAGATTTTTTTTTAAATGTGGATCATTTTTAAAGTCTTTATTGAATTTGTTACAGTATTGTTTCTGTTTTATGTTTTGGTTCTTTGGCCTCAAGGTATGTGGAATCTTATTTCACTGACCAGAGATTGAACCTATGACCCCTGCATTGGAAGGCAGAGCCCTAACCATTGGACCACTATGGAAGTCCCTAGAAAATATATTCTTTTAAAGTTATCCAGAGGGGAATCATAAAGTTAAAGATGATCTTTTAATGTATAAGTCCTTCAAAAATAGAAGTGTTACTTAATTGCTATGTAGATTAGCATTCTGAGCTTCAATCTTCCCATCTGTAAAATAGGAATTAAGTGTTTATATGTGTCTCACAATTTTGCCATAAAACTTGAATGAAATCATGCAAGTAAAAGCATGTAGCACAGTTCACAGTGAGTGCTTAATAACACATACCTCCAAGACAACTTCCATTAAAATATATATATATATATATATGCATGTTTGAACAGGGAGAAAAGGTCAATTGGAAGATGGCCAAAGGGCTTAAAAATTGGGCAGGCTAAGTAGAAATTGGTGACCACTTTCTCATAAAGGCGAGAGAACTTGCTGCCAGTGTAAAATCAGGGTCTTGATCTTTTTAAAAAAATCATGAGGAATTTTTTCCACTTCTCATTTGGCTTAGCCAAAATGGTCCATGTTCACCTTTTTTCCTCCATCCTGCCTTCAACACTTACTTTCATAAGTAAAGTTAACAAATGATCCCATTTCTCCCATTAGTAACAGCCATTAGCAGGAATGTTCGACACTCACCAACATTAACCAAACCCTAATTAGCCAAACACGGCCTTCCACCCCTTACAATGCACACCTTTCTTTTCCCATGCCTGCTATGACTCTCCTAAAAGAAACATTTGTAGCACTCCCCTCCTTAGCCCACTCTCCCTCACATCATTAATCAGCTTGCTATGCCTCATCCAAAGGGAAAAAGAAAAAAAAAAATTATTCAGTTTCCTGTTGCATGCCGGCCAGATGAGCAAGTGCTAAGCAGGACTTCAGTATGTACCCTCATGTTCACGGCACATACACAGCTGCAACTGGGACTGTGGTGTGTTAAGGAGGACGTGTCCTGGATTTCACAGAGGCCGCCTTTAAACTGTCTGGTTCTGTATGATGCTGTGGTGCTTCCACTTTCCAGAGCCAAGTCTTGAGCAGAACAAAGCAGGGGAATACTTTCTAGCCTGGGACCTGGAGGCCACTATCAGCTTGCTCGGATAACCCATGATCTGAGAGGAGCTCTGAGGATTCAGAGCTTTAAAAAAAGGAAAAAAGAGAAGGTTGTGATGTCTATGTGTATGCATGTTCATCACACTGCTCCTGCAGTGTCACCAAGTTATTTCCTACGTGGATGTGACAGAGGAGGAGCTTCACTTCTGGGCTCCAGGAGCTCCCAGGCAGCACATCTGCCTCCTTGGCCAGGTGGTATGTTGTGGAGAAAAGTAATGGGTTTGTGGTCTGCAGACTTGGCTTTGAGCATTAATGCTGCCACTTCCTGTGGGTCTCTGCAAGTTTCTTAAGCTCACAGCCTGTTTCCTCATTTGTAAGATAGGAATGATAATAATACTGACCTCACAGAGAGAAAGGAAACAAGAAATGTGAAAGACGAAGCGCAGTGCCCGGCACAGAACAGGCACTCAGTAACCATCATTGTCCCAGGTCCCCTGCCTCCTGATTCACCTGCAAAAACAAATTTCAGGGACTCTGGGGAGGATTTTATCTGGACCCTGTGACCACCTAGGGAGGGCCTTGCCCTGAACTTTAGTGCCCCATGAACAGGAGACTAGGAGTCTTTTCTCTTTGTTTTACTTTGGCCTGTTTTTTATTTGGGGTCTGTGTGATTTCCTGGCAACAGCCCCGTTGGTGGTGAGAAAATATGCGTGTTTGCTATTTGAGGAGCAAGCAGCTTGTTTCTAGAGGTTCCTCCCCGCCAACATGGTTGTAAAATGTAGGTCAGCAATGAATGTCTCTTAGCTCAGCACAGCTCAAAGTAGAATCCCAAGTCTAGTCTACCTTGGATTCTGTATTCCTGGGGATGCATATGGGCCAAATTGACTTTCATAACAATTTTCAGTCTTTTGAAGTCTGACTTCAAGATTGATAGCCTTTTTTTCTTTTCTGGTTAGTCTCCTTGGCTGCCCACTTTCTCCTCTCCAATAAAATCACCAAGTTTACGTCTACTCCTGTGTTCCTATTTCGTGGATGGCATTACCATCCTCCCAGTAGGTCAGGTAAAATCCTGGATTTGTCCTAGGCCCCTGCGTCTTCTTCCCTATCACATCCTGTTGCTCATTAGTATCTTTTGGCTTATGATCATTAATATTCTTCAAGATCAGCCGTGTCCTCCCATTCACACATCCTTTTACTGTGTGTTTCCTTTCTGCAGAAACTAGTCTCTAGTAAGCAGCATATAGATGGGTCTCTCTCTCTCTCTTTTTAAATCAGTTCACTCATTCTTTGTCTTTTGATTGGCAGATTTAGTCCATTTACATTTAAATTAACTGTTAATAGATATGTACTTACTGCCATTTTGTTAGTTGTTTTCTGGATTTGTTTGTTTGTTTTGTAGTTTTTCTCTGTTTCTTTCTTGTATATCTCTAGAAAGAACAACCCTTAGACTACCCAAGAAAAAAGAGAGGACTCCAATAATTAAAATCATAAATTAAAGAGGAGAAGTTAAAATGATACTACAGAAATACAAAAGATCATAAGAGACTACTACAGACAATTGTTGCTTAGTTGCTAAGTTGTGTCAGACTCTTGCAACCACATGGACCATAGGCTCCTCTGTCCATGGGATTCTCTCAGGCAAGAATACTGGAGTGGGTTGCCATTTCCTTCTCCAGGGGGTCTTCCTGACCCAGGAATTTAACTCATGTCTCTTGTATTACAGACACATTTCCTGCATTACAGGCATATTCTTTAACACTGAGCTACCATGGAAGCCTATACAATTGTATATCAACAAATTGGGTGACCTAGAAGATAAGAATAAAATCCTAAAACATACAATTTTCGAAGACCAATGAGAAGAAAACATAAAGTCTGAATGGATTAGTAAGGGATTTGAAACATTAATGAAAATTCTTCCAATAAACAACACACCAGGACCAGACAACTTGACTGCCAAATTCTAAAAACCTGCAAAGATTTAATACCTACCCTGAGACTCTCCCCAAAAATCAAGAAGGGAAGCCTTCCAAACATACTGGGTGAATATGAATATCAGCATTACCCTGATACCAAAATCAGACAAAGACACCACAATAAAAGAAAACTGTAGGCCAATATCCTTGATGAGCATAGATGCAAAAATCCTCAATAAAATATTAGAAAACCAAATCCAAAAATATATTAAAAGGATCATACACCACAGTCAAGTGGGATTTATTCTAGGGACATAAGGATGCTTCAACATCTGCAAATCAGTCATTGTGATACATTATATTAACAAATTGAACAATGAAAACCATACGATCTTCTCAATAGATGCGTAAAGCACTTTTGACAAAATTCAACATCCATTTATGATAAAACTCTCAACTAAGTGGTTATAGAGGTACTGTCCTTCAGCATAATAAAGGCCATATACAATAAGCTCATGAATAATATCATACACTATTGAAAAGCTGAAAGATTTTCCTTTAAGATTAGGGACAGGACAAGGATGCCCTTATTACCATTTCAGCATAGAATTGCAAGTCCTAGCCACAGAAATTAGGCAAGAAAAACAAATAAAATACGTCTGAATTGAAAAGGAAAAAGTAAAATTGTTACCATTTACAGATGACATGATGCAATACATGGCAAACCCTAAAGACTCCACTAAAAAGCTGTTATTATTAATAAATGAATTGGGTAAAATCATAGGATACAGTACAAGTATACAGAAATCTGTGCAGTTTCTATACATTAATAATAAGCTGTCAGAAAGAGAAATGAAGATAATAATTTACAATTGCATCAAAATGAATAAAATACCTGGGAATAAATTTAACTAAGGAGAAAGATCTGCACACTGAAAACTATAAGACACAAATGAAAGAAATCAAAGAAGATACAACTAAACTGAAAGATATCTCATGTTCAAAGATTGGAAGAAATGATGTTGTTAAAATGGTCATATTGTTGCAGGAAGGGGGACCCCTTCCAGGGCCCGAAGCTGGGCTCTTGTCTAACACTTGGAAATGAATTGTCCGAGGAGACACATGTGCTGACAATGCAAGAGATTTTATTGGGAAAGGGCACCCGGGTGGAGAGCAGGAGGGCCAGGGAACCCAGGAGAACTGCTCTGCTGCGCGGCTCGCAGTCTTGGGTTTTATGATGATGGGATTAGTTTCCGGGTGGTCTTTGGCCAATCATTCTAATTCAGAGTCTTTCCTGGTGGCGCACGCATCGCTGAGCCAAGATGGATGCTAGCAAGAGGGATTCTGGGAAGTGGACGGACAGGCAGTGTCTCCCCTCTACCTTTCCCGACCTCTTCTGGCTGGTGGTGGCTTATTAGGTCCGTATTCCTTATCAGGATCTCCTGTCATAAAACAAATCATGCAAATGGTTACTATGGTGCCTGGCCAGGGTGGGTGGTTTCAATCAGTGTGCTTCCCCTAACAGTATTACCCAAGGCAACCTACAGATTCAATGCAATCCCTATCAAAATCACAATGACATTTCACAGAACTAGAACAAAGAATTCCAAAATTCTTATGGAACTACAAATGATGCTGAATAGCCAAAACAATCTTGAAAAACAGCAAAGCTGGAGGACTTATGCACCTTGATTTCAAGCTACCACAAAACTCTAGTAATCAAAGCAGTATATTTCTGGCACAAAATCGGACACATATCAATGGAACATCATTGATAACTCAGGAATAAATCCACACATATATGGACAGTAAATTTATGACGCAGGAATAAAGAACATACAATGGAGAAAGAATAATAAATCTTCAATAAGTGCTGCTGAGAAAACTGAACAGATACAAGCAAAAGAATGAAACTAAACCACTACTTTACAGCATACACAAAAATGAACTCGAAATCAACTAAAGACTTAAATGTAAGATCTGAAACCCTAAAATTCCTAGAAGAAAATATGGGCAGTGATTTCGTTGACATTGGTCTTAGCAATGTTTTTGTGAATCTAACTCTAAAAGCAAGGGCAGCAAAGGCAAAAATAAAATATCAAACTAAAGATGTGTCAATAAAGTATGTTTTCTCATGCATTTATGCATTTCTATAAGATTACTATTTTATACATTCCATAGATTTCTGTTTTATTTGATGGGTAAAAACTCACTAATGTCATCATTTATTTAGAGGTACAAATTTTTCCCAGATTTGGCCAGTAGGAGCCCTTCTAAGTAACCTCTTATGTGTCTTTGATTTGCCCCTATAATTATTTCAATTCTTTTCTACTTTCTGGAATAACAGAGCTCTCTGGACTTATCTTACACTTTCTCTCTTCCACCTCTGGAATTGGCTATTAATATTTCTTGAGAGCTCTGTTTTGTTTTAATTATTTAGAAACCCATATATAGGCATTAAGTGGCTTGTTGCTTCTAGTATATCACAGCTTCTAGTTTCTTCAGTGGGTGGAGCTTTATAATAGACTAACACACACACACTCTCACTCTCTCACACACACACACACACACACACACAGACACACACGTCTATGTTTATTTCCATATCTGTTTATCTACCTACATATCCATAGTATTAAAACTCATGAGTTTATTCTGGTATCCCCAATTGCAATCTAGCTCTATATGATTCACTTTAATCTCTTTTTCTGTATCTGTAATTCCCTTATTTGTGCCCCCGTCAACATATTTTTTCCCTTAGTTCTAGTGTAAAGATAAAATAGTTTTGGAATTGCTAACCCATAACACTGTAGTAGTTTCTTTTAATAAGTTAAGAGCCTTCTTCCTTTTTGTCCTGCCTCCAATGTTTCTTGCCCCAATTTCTCACATACATATAGCTATCAGACCAAATTTTAAACATTTGACGCTAGAAACATTCCTCTATACTCAAGAAATAATGAAAGATAAAATGCAAAAGATTCAAAAAGAACCTAGGTCATTTTGAGAAAAATATTTGAAATCAGAGTAAGTACCATGTTTATGAAAAGGATTAGATTAGAGTCCTAATTTTGTTAAGTTATTTAGCATCCAGGTAATTGAAGATACTGGTCCTATCTAGCAGCTATTCACTATTAAATCTGAGTAATATTCTAATGTGAGAAACTTCTTAGCTACCCATATTGACTTTGACTATATAAAGACCTTGTGAACATTTGAGTTATTTGTGTGCATGGACATATTCATAGTGATGAGAAAAAAACATAAGCATGATATGTTTCAAAGTACAAATAGACTTGTTTATAATATGTGTTGGTAAAGAGTCTGCCTGCGATGTTGAAGACCCAGGTTTGATCCCTGGGTCAGGATGATCCCCTGGAGAAGGGAATGGCAACACATTCCAGTATTCCTCCATGGAGAACTCCATGGACAGAGGAGGCTGGCAGGCTATAGTCCATGGAGTCGCATGGACATGACTGAGGCTGGATGGCATCACTGAATCGATGGACATGAGTTTGAGTAAACTCTGGGAGTTAGTGATGGACAGGGAGGCCTGGCATGCTATGATTCATGGGGTTGCAAAGAGTCGGACACGACTGAGCAACTGAACTGAACTGAGCAACTTAAAAAAAGCAACTTACACATTTTTTAGAAGTCTTTATTGGATTTGTTATAGTATTTCTTCTGTTATTTATGTTCTGTTTTCTTCTGGCTGCATGACATTACCAAGCGATGAACCCACACACCCTGCATTGGAAGATGAAGTCTTAAAACCACTGGACCACCAGGAAAGTCCCTTCACTGGTATCTTTGAAATAATTATTAAACTAAAAGTCCATTACTTATTTTCTGGTGGAAGAAGTCAATTATCTATTAAATCTTTACCCTGCTTTAAAAAATAGTCTCAAACATGAGAGCTGGGTATTTCCCCAAGCACTATATTCCTCTTAAAAAGTAAGGATGTGATAACTGTATACAATGAAATATTACTCACCCATAAAAAAAGAACAGATATGAGTCCATTGTAGTAATGTGATGAACTTAGAGCCTGTTATAAGTTCAGTTCAGTCACTCAGTTGTGTCCGACTCTTTGTGACACCATGAACCACAGCATGCAAGGCCTCCCTGTCCATCACCAACTCCTGGAGTTCACCCAAACCCATGTCCATTGAGTTGATGATGACATCCAACCATCTCATCCTCTGTCGTCCCCTTTCTCCTCCTGCCCTCAATCTTTCCCAGCATCAGGGTCTTCTCAAATGAGTCAGCTCTTTGCATCAGGTGGCCAAAGGATTGGAGTTTCAGCTTCAACATCAGTCCCACCAATGAACACCCAGGACTGATCTCCTTTAGGATGGACTGGTTGGATCTCCTTGCAGTCCAAGGGACTCCCAAGAGTCTTTTCCAACATCACAGTTCAAAAGCATCCATTCTTTGGCACTCAGCTTTCTTTATAGTCCAACTCTCACATCCATACATGACCACTGGAGAAATCACAGCCTTGACTAGACAGACCTTTGTTGACAAAGTAATGTCTCTTCTTTTCAATATGCTGTCTAGGATGGTCACAATTTTCCTTCCAAGGAGTAAGCGTCTTTTAATTTCATGGCTTCAATCACCATCTGCAGTGATTTTGGAACCCCCCAAAATAAAGTCAGCCACTGTTTCCACTGTTTCCCCATCTATTTGCCGTGAAATGATAGGACCAGATGCCATGATCTTAGTTTCCTGAATGTTGAGCTTCAAGTCAACTTTTTCACTCTCCTCTTTCACTTCATCAAGAGGCTCTTTAGTTCTTCTTCACTTTCTGCCATAAGGGTGGTATCATCTGCATATCTGAGGTTGTTGATATTTCTCCCGGCAATCTTGATTCCAGCTTGTGCTTCCTCCAGCCCCGCGTTTCTCATGATGTACTCTGCATATAAGTTAAATAAGCAGAGTGACAATATACAGGCTTGATATACTCCTTTTCCTATTTGGAACCAGTCTATTGTTCCATGTCCAGTACTAACTGTTGCTTCCTGACCTGCATACAAGTTTCTTAAGAGACAGGTCAGGTGGTCTGATATTCCCATCTCTTTCAGAATTTTCCACAGTTTATTGTGATCCACACAGTCAAAGGCTTTGGCATAGTCAAGAAAGCAGAAATAGATGTTTTTCTGGAATTCTCTTGCTTTTTCGATGATGCGGTGGATGTTGGCAATTTGATCTCTGGTTCTTCTGCCTTTTCTAAAATCAGCTTGAACATCTGGAAGTTCATGGTTCATGTATTGCTTACTCCTGGCTTGGAGAATTTTAAGCATTATTTTACTAGTGGTGAGATGAGTGCAATTGTGCAATGGTTTGAGCATTGTTTGTCATTGCCTTTCTTTGGGATTGGATGTGATGAACTTAGAGTTGTTATACAGAGTGAATTAAGTCAGAAAGAGAAAAGCAAATATTATATATTAATGGACATATATGGAATCTAGAAAAATGGTACTGATGGACTTTTTGCAGGAAAGGATTGGAGACACAGACATAGAGAATGGACTTGTGGACAAAGCAGAGAAAGGTGAGAGTGAGGCGAGTTGAGAAAGTGGCATTGACATATATCCTCTATCATGTGCAAAATGGATAGTGGGAAGCTGCTATATAATACAAGGAAGCCAGCCTGGCACTCTGTGATGACCTAGAAGGGTGGGATGGGGGAGAAGAGGGAGACTCATGAGGAAGGGGCTATATTTATATGTAATTATGACTGCTTCACATTGTTGTATGGCAAAAGCCAACACAACATTGTAAAGCAGTTTTCCTCTAATTAAAAAAAAAAAAGCTAATGCAAGCAAGAGAATTTTGAAACCACTAAGTTAGTGGCAAATCTTATCAGATTTACATGCTCCATGATGCTCCTGTAATGTTATATACACCCTCTATTATCAAACATATTACAGGGCACTTTGATTGTCATTTGTATGCCTGTCCCTTCTGCATCACCTTGATTATACTTTGTACTCTAGTGCATAAATTGTCCTGCTTCATCACAGGCCTCAGTAAATATTTCTGAAAGAATGAAGGCTGGGTGACTACCTTTTGAAATGAGTGGACTTCTCTTTCTCTAAGATCTCTTTAACGCATTCATTTCCAAGCTTGATCTTACAACATGAAGCTGATACAGGAAAGGAGGAGCATACCTACATTTCCACAATAGGATCTGCAAGGCCATAGGTGGATTATAATCAAACACATATATTGAGAAACTGCTAGATGTCAGATGACTACTCTATGTATTTATTTGTCTTCAGTCTTACAGCAACTCAGTGATGAAGGAAATAGGAATCTCACTTTGCAGATAAGTTTCGTGGGAACTGAGTAACTTTCTGGGGAAATGAAGGAACCAAATCTAAACTCTGTTTATCTGACTTTGAAACAATTTTTTTGCTATGTGACTGCCCACCAAAGTTTGGATGATATCAAAGCTATGCCAAGTAGGAACATCAAGAGGAAGCACAGTGAAAAAGTTAAGTAATGTATGAAATTATGTTGAGGAGCATCGCCAAAATAAATGAACTTATCAAATAAATACACTGGCTAGTACAAGCAGCTGGTTGTATTGAGGAGGAAGTGTGACACTTTTGGTGGGATAGTAGGTTTTTAAGGTTTTTAAAAAGTATGGGTTAATGGAGTAGATGATAGTTCGGATACCATCAAAAAAAATAGACTTATTTTACAAATGAGGAAACCACAGTCTAGAACAGGAATGGGCTTAACCTAAGGTCACAAAGCAGATCGATGATGGAACCAGGAAGAGAAACCAGGGCTTTGCAGTCTGTCTCTTCTTACTATATTTAGCTGCTTTATTTTATTTTCTCATAGTCCATCTTTCTCATTTGCTTCAATTCAGTAACAAAACTTGCATTGAGAATCAGCTTTGTAACAAGCATTATATTAGGCATTTGAAGTCCAAAGGCAGGAGAATGGAATTGGGTTAGTAAAACACTCGTCTCTTTTTCTGTCTGTCTCTCTGTTCTCGACAATGGATGGCCACCTCCCTGAGTGCAGACAGAGGTCAGAACGTGCCTGTAATGTGAACATGTCCTTCGTGTTTTGTGCTCTCTTTACTGAGCATGTGTTCTGAGCCTCAGTGTCACATTATGCAGTGCCCACTGATAAAAAGAGTAGGCCAAGAATGGACGAGCATGATTATGAAGAGGGGGAAAATGTCCAGATGTTAGTAGCTCATGATGTTTTAATTTGGAGTAGTAGTGCTTTCCGCAGCACCATCACCAAAGGTTTGTCCTTGGTTTATTTGTGTTATCACAACAGTGACGACGGAGTTAAATGCCGCCTTTGAAAAGAGGATTTTTGCTTGTTTCATTTATATTCTACTGTTCTTTCATTAAACATTTCTAAATATCCATGGGGCCCAATTCTTACAAAAATAAATCAGATAAACCTAGGGTTCTTGCCAAGTCAAATATCTACAGTTTCTGGCAATTATGTAATTTCCAACTCTGCTTCAGTAACTATTGCTGATAAGTCAATCGTCATAAGGAGAAATGTTCCAGACCAATCTTTATTAGTGTGTCCTTCACTGATATAGGCAAAGTCTTATTTTAAAAGCAGAGTTCTAACTTTTTTTATCCCTAGTGAATAGCTTCTCATCATAACAATTTATATCTGGATAATGTCATAGTAAAATATAAAAATGGTAAATTAAAGCCCATGAAATTAGGTTCTGCTGTTATTAATAAAAACTGCTCTGGTTTTCACCATTTTGTTATGATGGCACTGTCTTATAATGCAACTTTGCAGTAATGTATTTCTGCCATTGCCAGTTGATTTGGCCCAGACAAAAGCAATATTTAGAAAGTTACTCTGTAGAACTGCTTTAGGAAGAAAGAACTTGAGAATCATGTGCTGATTTAAATACCTTCTTAAGCTGAAGTTAAACACATTATTGATCAGGAAAGGCTTTTATAGAGAGACAAACTGCTATTGTATAAGTGGTCTAAAATAAACAAACTGAAAATACCAGCCTGCTATGTTTTCCCAAAGTTACACGTCTGTTTGGTGCAGATAAACATTGCTTAACATTAATATATTAAAATGAAAGCATTATTTTCAAATAAGGATCTCTGCCTGTGATTTGAGAGGAATCCTCTAGAGACATTCTTCTCTGTAGCTACAACTCACATGCTGTGAACTTACTTTTATCAGGGTCATTCCGACCGTAAAGAATCTGCCTGCAATGCAGGAGACCTGGGTTCGATCCCTGGGTCAAGAAGATCCTCCAGAGAAGAGAATGTATATCCACTCCGGTATTCTTGCCTGGAGATTCCCCATGGACAGAGAGGCCTGGTGGGCTTCAGTCTGTGGGATTGCTTCCCTGGCAGCTCAGCTGGTAAAGAATCTGCCTGCAATACAGGAGACCCGGTTCAATTCCTGGGTCAGAAGGGATAGGCTACCCACTCCAGTATTCTTGGGCTTCCCTGTGTGGCTCAGCTAGTAAAGAATCTGCTTGCAATGTGGGAGACCTGAGCTCAATCCCTGGGTTGGGAAGATCTCTTGGAGAAGGAATAGGCTACCCACTCCAATATTCTAGCCTGGAGAATTCCAAGGAGTTGCAAAGAGTTGGATACAACTGAGCGACTTTCACTGTAAGTGATACCATATGGTATTTATCTTTCTCTCTGACTTACTTTACTCAGTATGACAATCTCTATATCCATCCATGTTGTAGAATATTTTTGCTCAAATTTTCTCATTCATTTCCTATATTGGCCTAGGAGGCAGGGTTTCATTCTTATGTTACAAATGAGAAAGCTGGTGCTCACACCAGGTCTTGTGAACTTTCATTATAGCACTTCTAGCAAGTAGAAGCCTTGAGACTCAATAAGACTTTCTGCTTCTTGACCACTCCCCATCTCAACACTGCATCAGAATGGGGAGATGGTCTTTTTTGATGAACAGCAGTAGAGATTTACCATTCTGATGAAGATATCCAGGAGGTAAACCCAGCTTTTGTTTCTGTGAGGGGAAAGTAGTCTGGTGCAGTCATCTTAGTTTAGATGCTGTCCTCTCACAAGACTGAGTGGTAGCCAAGATGAGTTAATAATTCTTTCCCACCTCACCCTCCTGTGAACTCAGTGAGAAAGGAGCAAACTGATGGACCTCTGTGTCAAAGAGCTCAGACCTTTAGGTTCTCTAACAGCGGGCTTGCTTTGCAAACAGTTATCAGAAGTATTTTATTGAGAGAGACAATATATTTTAATTTTTGGAAGATTTTCAGATGCCTTTCATTGCCAGAATCAGCTTAAAATAAAGATTGGAAAAATGGGACTAGAGCTTTATTCCTAATGGCTAGGAGTGTTTTCTTTCAGTTTTCTACTTCTTTGTGTATACTATAGGGCTGGCTGAATAGAAGCTTCCAGTCATAGGACATGTGGAGACAATCAGCTGAGATAGTTAAGAAAAACTGAACTGAAGAGCTAAACTGGTTGAAGAGGACTAGAAGCAGGGTTCTATAGGCTGTTAAGGCAAATAATCTATAACTAAAGTGTATAGTGTTACAGAGGATAGGGCTAAAAGAAAATATGCTAACTGCACACCAGGGAAGCATTGGCTTTTTAGCAAAATGCAAAACAAAATACTGGAATAATTTTGAAAGCAAATGACATTTAAGTTGCAAAAACTAGAATACAGAAGGTGTCATTTCTGTTTCTTGGTTTGCATCCAATCAGTGTTGGACTAAGAGTATAGATTTCAAATTGTTGGACAATGGTGCTTATCCTCAGTCTGTGTGTTTGGAACCATGATAGGTGAAGGGTACAGTTGCAGGGTGATGAACGTATAATTCATCAACTGGGTTCTCAGGGCCATTTATGTGATTGAGTAACAGGAGTTAACCACGATGCTGTCTTACTTGTCACTTTCTCTACTAGATTATAAAACTTCTTTGCTGAAATGGAATGTTTTAGTGAATCGGGGGGAGGGCAGGTTATTCAAGGAGGAACCTGGACCTGCCATTGTGAATCCATTTTGGTGTGGCGGGTCATCTGCTTATAAGGTCAGACAGTGACCATGTCCCCTTTTGAGGCCCTCTACTGGGTTCTTTCCTTTCCTTGCTGATCTGGTTGTCAGACTTCATATTGCTGATCTTTCTTTTAAACAACAGTATCAAACAACGAGGGATGTCTTTTGAAGTTTCAGGTCAGTACTTAATGAAGGATCCAGAGAGCCACCTGGCTACCAAAATCTTCTGGAGGATGAAGTCTCACCTAAATATGAGGCAGGGTGTTTGAACCCTGCCTCTTTTGCTCTATATCTGTATTGTTCATACATCATTGGAATAACAGCCACAGGCCAATAAAATGTCAGTTGTCCATGTGACCCTCTTGTCCGTGCCCAGCCTTTATCTTACTGCGATCACAGTGTGAGATAGGCATCTTTGGTATAAGAAGAAAGAAGTCAGACAGATTCTTCCTGGTTTCTTCCAATGGTGACAGGTATTTCGGCTTCCTGCTTTCTGTGTTTCAGGGAATGACACACAGTTGATGCAACCCCGTCCTCCTACACCCGTCATGGGGTGCAACGGTGTGGCTGGGTGGCTCTTAGAGATAGGGAAGGATGGCTGGCCTCCCACATATTTAATTTGGAATTAATTTGGGAACACTTGGATTCTCTGCTGCTCTTGTTTTATCTGGGGCTGTTCTACAGGGATGGGGAGAGAGGGGTCTGCAAAGGCAGTGATAGTGGGGTATCCACAGACAGGTGTACAAGTTTGGAATCTCTGCATGCTCCCTGGGAGTGTGCTCCTCTGAATTAGAAAGCTCTAGTTTTAGCTTGATAAACTGTTTCCAGTTAATTCAATTGTTTATCCCCTGCTGGAGCTAGAATAATGAATATGCAGAGTAGAGACTGTGGCTTTCTGAAATGATATCATAAATGTGATTGCCACATTGAACAAATAAAAATTCAGCGTGGCCAATCCAACTGGTATTTCAGATAAACAATAAATGATTTCTTACTGTAAGTATGTTCCAAGTATTGCATGTCCTTAGTCACTCATTCGTGTCCAACTCTTTGTGACCCCAGGAACTCTAGTCTGCCAGGCTCCTCTGTCCATGGGATTCTCCAGGCAAGAATACTGGAGTGGGTTGCCATGCTCTCCTCCAGGGGATCTTCCCAATCTAGGGATCAAACTCAGGTGTCCTGTATTGCAGGCAAATTCTTTACCATCTGGGTCACCAGGGAAGCCTGAAAATATTGCATGAAACTTCTCAAATATTGCATAGAACATACTTAGAATAAAAGGCTGTTTATTATAAATTCAAATTTGATTGAGCATACTGTATTTTAGGGGCTTCCCAGGTGGCACTAATGGTAAAGAATCTGCCTGCCAGTGCAGGAGACACAAGAGACATGGGTTCAATCCCTGGGTCAGGAAGATCTCCTGGAGGAAGACATGGCAACCCACTCCAGTATTCTTGCCTGGAGAATCCCATAGACAGAGGAATCTGGCTGGCTACAGCCTGATGGGCATGACTGGGTGACTGAGCACTGAATTTTATCTGGCAACCCTAGTCATGGATAATTAAAGATAATATTGGTGTTGTTCACAGAAACTAATTTATTTGATCAAGGATAATTTCACTAAAATCAATGGATATATTAGATATTTATCCCCATTATTTAGGCAAATTACAGCAATAGGATAAAATACATGTTTTCTGCTTTATGTTGTGGAAATATGGGAATACCCACACAAATATGAATTTTCATTTGTCCCCAATATGATAATATGCTATACAGGTTTAAGTTTCTTTTTGTTTAAATTATGAAGATGATACCTAAATATAAAATTAGTATACATAGTGAATCATGGATTGGATATTCTGGGAAGATTTAAACAGAGGATCTTATTCTGATTTTATTTACATATGTTCCTTGTAGAATGTTTATAAAATACATAATAAAAATATGCCTGTGATGTTTCATATATATTCATACGATTTTGTTGTAATACAATTTTTTGCCTTTTTAAAAATTCACCATTACATCATGAATGTCTTTTTATTTCATTAAAAGCATTTAGAAAATACTTTAAGAGAGACATATTTCCTTATTGTTTTGATTTCTTTTCGTGCTCTAATGTTAAAATGAAGATACTGATACATCACTGCTTATTAGTATCACTGATTATTTTCTTTGGATATATTTATGGAAATACCTTTACTCTGATCTTCAGTTCAAAACATTTGTAAGACTTGAGCTGTGTGTTGCTTGTGCTGTTAGGTGGAGACCCACACTCCCTATGCTTTATGTTTCAGTGTTCTGGCGGGCGAAGCATCTCCTGGAGTTTTTGTGCCTTCCTGCCTCTCCATACTGCTTTCCACAAGGATAGGCATGACTCATCTAATGGGTGAGTTTGGAAGCAGGTGGTTTGGTTTAGCTCCTGAATTCAATTTCTTTCAGATGTGGCTGCTCTCATAGAGGGTACCTCTGGGTCTTCTCTTTGCCATGAGGACATATTACCAGGGAATGGTGGCCAGCTGGACAGGCCTCCAGTTGTCCACTCCACTTTTGGGTAAAGTTTGGAAGAAATTTTAGAAAGTTCACTGTGACGTTTCATTTAATTCATATCTTCTTATCTAGTTATTTTATTTATTCATTTATTTTTCTAGTTATTTTAAGTAATACATCTGATGTTCGGTGTCTCTGACAGCCATGTCTGATTCTCCACCAGTCCCGAACTCAAACTGTGGAGAAAGGTGTTAGTATCACAAAACTCGAAATATAAGCTTCTTGACCAAAAATCATTGAGCCATAAGTAGAGGGGCTAGAATTCAGAGCTGAAAATAACAGAGAGGAATAAGGTTTTGCATACCACTAAGCACTGGCATGAGGTGTTACAGCGTTTTTTGTTTTTTGTTTTTTTTTTTTTGCATTTTTCTTACTGTTTGGGGCCTTCAAGCTTGGCAGTTAGTATGGTACATGTTGTAGCTCTGTGGCTGGGCTTATTAGTTTGCATGCGACATCAAAACTGGTGAACATGAGCTGTATGGTCCTTGGTATATCACCTTGACACAGGGCTTTGGGTGAGATTGGAAATTAGGTTGCTGAGAAAAGGAACCTCTTAGTTCCTGTTAAAGATGATTTTGCAATTAGAATATAGACTTTTAAACTATTTTCCAGTGAAATATATTTTTTCCCTTCTCTGTGCCTTGGCATTTTTTAGCATGGGTCGCAGTCCAGGACTGAATACTTAGAAGGTAGCTAAGTTTCATGAAGAGTGGACGGCAGCCATGTGCAGGTTCTGTCAACTCTGTCTCAATCTTGTGGAACTCCAGAGACAGAATACATTTTGCTGTTCACTTCCCAAATGTCTTCTGCTTTTCTTTAGTCGATGATTCAACACCTCAACTTCAGAGCTTTATCCTAGATTTCTAGACATTTTTGTATCTGATCTGTGAGAAAGAATTTCATGTGTTTCAAATCTTCCATGGGGCAGCTCTAGGTTTTGGGAGAGTCTGAAGCTTAAGAGAAAAAAAAAAAAATACAGAAGTTTTAATATAATATTAGGTGTCAAAATAAAACTTTATTAAGACAATGAAACAAAATCACAACAAATTACTGGTAGTTTGGTGATCCAGATTTCTCTTTTTGAAATCTCTTTGCCAGTTTATCAGAAGTGCTTACTATCTAGAAATACTTCCTGGTTGTAGCCTTACTTTCCTTTCCTGCCAGAACACTGTGGCTTCTAGAACTCATAAGAGCAGGCCCTGATGTGTAAGCTTTATTAAGCTTCATCAGTTTATCTCTGCCTTCTTCAGAGCCTGTCCTTCCATGCCCTATTAGTTATCTGAGAGGACATTTACCTCTCCCAAAAGGATGAAAACATGCCTAAGGGAGATTATCCTCCCCACTTAGAATTTTGAGGTTCCTCGTGAACAGAAAAACATAGTCTAACAGGAGAAAAGTGTTCATATCAAGGGGTACTAAGCTACATTATATCCTCTGCTCCATTCATAAGCTAAAGTCCTAACCTCCAGCACCTTAGAATGTGAAACAGGGCATGTATCTGGAGATAGGGCCTTTAAAGAGATAATGTAAAATGTTAGTCACTCAGTCATGTCTGGCTCTTTGTGACCCCATGGATTGTAGCCTGCCAGGCTCCTCTGTCCATGGGATTTCCCAGGCAAGAATACTGGAGTGGGTTGCCATTTCTTTTTCAAGGGGATCTTCCTGATCCAGGGATCAAACTTGGGTCTCCCTCATTGCAGCAGATTCTTTACCACCTGAGCCACCAAGGAGGGTCAGATTAACGTAAAACAAGGTCGTATGGCTGGGCCCTAACTCATCATGACCAGTGTCGTTGTAAGGACCAGAGATTAGAACATAGACAGACACAGACTGAAAACAGTGTGAAGGCAAGGGAGAATATGATCACCTACAAGCCAAGGAGAGAAGCCTCAGAAGGAGCCAAAACTGCCAACACCTTGACGTTGGACCATCAGCTTCCAGAACTGTGAGAAAATGAATTTCTAAACAGGAAGTACCTAATCCATGTGGGTATCAGATGTGGGAAAGCAGTGGATTGTCAGGTATGGTAATCGTAGGGTTGGGGACAGAAGCCTGGGCCTCCCCACACCCTTTGAGAGGTGACTGCTAGCACACAGGCCTAAATTGTTGATCTTAGCTCTCCCGGCAGTGTTTATTTGAACAATTCAACATTTCACTGAGTAGCAGGTGATTAAGCATGAATTTACAGAGAAGAGATCCGTAGGTGGCACAGTCAGAAAACAGCCACCGCCTGTAGTCAGCGGTTACTCCAACCAAGAATGAGATCTGAAAAGGCAGCAGGAGGGATGGTTACAAGGCATTTGCAACAGATTGGAATGCAAGACAAAAAAGTGCAAGACAGAGGACAAGGAGCTGACTCTGGGGGCTGCTCACAGGGAACTGACCCAGTTCTCCAGAGAGGACGCCTCAGGGCATAGCATTCTGCAGGCTCTTGACTCTCAGGATGACCCATTCTTCCCTCATGATTGTGGTCTTGGAACCTGTCTGATTTAGTATGCCATCCTACTAGCAAGCGGTGACCCCTCCTTGACTGTATTTCACCGTATTAGTTTGCTAGGGTTGCTGTGTTGTCTCATCTTTTTATGTAGGGCATAAAAATATTTGAGTATGCCAATACTAAGAAAATATTCATTGAATACATTCAGAAATTTCTGAATGAAATGTTAGATTTCTCAGACACTGGAAGGAAGCCTAGTCTCATGGAAAGGGCACATTAGAAATATTAATGGCTCATGATGACAGAAAGATAAAGCACCATGTTACCATGAGAAGTATCTTGCTATTCTATTGTAGACCAAGATTCTAGTCATGAATCAGATTTGTCTGAGGATGATTTAAATTTAGAAGTATCCAGGCCCAGCTCTAATATCTGATTCAGGAAGCCTAGGGTGAACCCTGTTAACCTTCATTTCCATAAATACCCCTTTGGTGATACTGCTGTGCAAAGCTGGAAGCCACTGATGTAGACTATCCTTATTGATATTGGAATCATTCATTGAATGTTACAGATCTCTAGTAGAGACTTAAGAATTTATACCCATTTTTACTTCTACAAAATCTGTAATCACAGATTGCCTCATGAGATTTGTATCTGATAAACTTGCTTTAGAAGTGCTGCATGAAATATTTCAAGTTTCAATAAAGTTACATTTGATCATTTTCCACACTCAGTTTTATCAAATAAAATAAAATGGATTGATTATTAGGTAATAAAATATACTCATGTTTAAAAAACAGAAAAATTCCATAATTTTTTACCAATTTCAACCTTAATTATAACAATTCTATAACTGTTTACATTTCAATGATTCTATTGGCTAAAATGTGAACCTCTTATTTACTTTTTTAGCCTCTATTTCTTGTTGTCTAGTAGACACAACCGTTTGTATGACTTGCTAATTCCTTAATTGCAACCAAATTCCTTGCATTATTTCCATCCATCTTTTCCTGATGCTTCTCTCCAAAACAAAAAGACAGTGGTCTTCTAAGGAAGGATGATTTCTTTTTTGTCAATGCTCTTGTTAAGTCACTCAGTCATATCTGAGTCTTTGCGACCCCATGGACTGCAGCACACCAGGCATCCCTGTCCCTCACCATCTCCCAGACCTTGCTCAGACTCATGTTCATTGAGTTGATGATGCCATTCAAACATCAGGTTTTTTTTTTTTTTTTGTCAGTTACATTCCTTAAAACTTGGCTTCAGTTTGGATTCTTCTGTCCTTCTCAGTATCCAAGTAAGCTACAGGTCATAGTGATTATTCCTTCATAGATTTTTCTGGGCTTTGTCCCTTTTCCTCTTTTTCCACTGTCACCCATTCACACCTCTGCTATCTGCTGTAATTACCTATTTGTTATGGAATGAATTGTGTTGTCCCAAAATTAATATATTGAAGCCCTAACCACACCCAGGAAGCATCACTTAAGAACAAAGCTAGTGGAGGTGATGGAATACCAGTTGAGCTATTTCAAATCTTGAAAGATTGTGCTATGAAAGTGCTGCACTCAATATGCCAGCAAATTTGGAAAACTCAGCAGTGGCCACACGACTGGAAAAGGTCAGTTTTCATTACAATCCCAAAGAAAGGCAATGCCAAAGAATGCTCAAAATACCACACAATTATGCTCATCTCACACACTAGTAAAGTAATGCTCAAAATTCTCCAAGCCAGGCTTCAGCAGTATGTGAACTGTGAACTTCCAGACGTTCAAGCTGGTTTTAGAAAAAGCAGAGGAACCAGAGATCAAATTGTCAACATCTGCTGGATCATCAAAAAAGCAAGAGAATTCCAGAAAAACATCTATTTCTGCTTTATTGACTATGCCAAAGCCTTTGACTGTGTGGATCACAATAAACTGTGGAAAATTCTGAAGGAGATGGGAATACCAGACCACCTGACCTGCCTCTTGAGAAACCTGTATGCAGGTCAGGAAGCAACAGTTAGTACTGGACATGGAACAACAGACAGGTTCCAAATAGGAAAAGGAGTATATCAAGCTTGTATATTGTCACCCTGCTTATTTAACTTATATGCAGAGTATATCATGAGAAATGCGGGGCTGGAGGAAGCACAAGCTGGAATCAAGATTGCCAGGAGAAATATCAACAACCTCAGATATGCAGATGATACCACCCTTATGGCAGAAAGTGAAGAAGAATTAAAGAGCCTCTTGATGAAAGTGAAAGAGGAGAGTGAAAAAGTTGACTTGAAGCTCAACATTCAGAAAACTAAGATCATGGCATCTGGTCCCATCACTTCATGGCAAATAGATGGGGAAACAGTGGCTGACTTTATTTTTCTGGTCTCCAGAATCACTGCATATGGCGATTGCAGCCATGAAATTAAAAGACACTTACTCCTTGGAAGGAAAGTTATGACCAACCTAGACAGCATATTAAAAAGCAGAGACATTACTTTGCCAACAAAGGTCTGTCTAGTCACGGCTATGGTTTTTCCAGTGGTCATGTATGGGTGTGAGAGCTGGACTATAAAGAAAGCTGAGCACTGAAGAATTGATGCGTTTGAGCTGTGGTGTTGGAGAAGACTGTTCAGAGTCCCTTAGACTGCAAGGAGATTCAACCAGTCCATCTTAAAGGAGATCAGTCCTGGGTGTTCACTGGAAGAACTGATGTTGAAGCTAAAACTCCAATCCTTTGGCCACCTGATGTGAAGAGCTGACTCATTTGAGAAGACCCTGATGCTGGGAAAGATTGAGGGCAGGAGGAGAAGGGGACAGCAGAGGATGAGATGGTTAGGTGGCATCACCGACTCGATGGACGTGGGTTTGGGTAAACTCCGGGAGTTGGTGATGGACGGGGAGGCCTGGTGTGCTGCAGTTCATGAGGTCACAAAGATTCGGACACGACTGAGTGATTGAACTGAACTGAACTGAACCACCCTCCACATGACTATATTTGGAGATAAAGCTTGTAAAGGGGTAATTAAAATTGGATGAAGTCATAAAATTGGGACCCTAATCTGATAGGACTGGTTTCCTTGTAAGAAGAGGAAGAAACACCAGAGCTGATGCAATCGCTCTCTCTCTAGCCTCAGGCCATGTGAAAACACTGAAAAGGTGGTTACCATTTATAAGGGCTTTCCAGGTGGCGCTAGTGGTATAGAACCTGCCTGTCAATGCAGGAGACAAAAGAGATGCAGGTTTGATCCCTGGGTTGGGACGATCCCTTGGAGGAGGGTGTGGCAACCCACCCCAGTATTCTTGCCTGGAGAATCCCATGGACAGAGGAACCTGGAGGGCTGCAGTCTATGGGTTTTCAGAGTTGGACGTGACTGAGCTACTTGCCATGCCCTCCTCCAGGGGATCTTCCCAACCCAGGGGTTGAACCAAGGTCTCACACATTAAAGGCAGATTCTTTACCATCTGAACCACCGGGGAAGCCCGAGCGCACGCACACACACACACATACACACAGAATTCATTTACAATGCCAATTTTAATTGCTTGCCTACTGCTCATCTCTCTGTGTAGTGCAGTATTTTCAACCTGTTTCTTGTTTTGGAAAGCTGTTTAGAGAGTAGGTGAGGAGATAGAGAGCCAAGTGTATAAAGTTAGCCACTATCCTTTTACTCTTTCATTCATGGGGCAAACTGGTCACTTTGTCTTTCCAGCTCAAAATGCCTTTATTTGTAAGTTGAGTGTTTGGATGGAATATGTTATAAGGACCTTTCTCTGACTTCCGCCTGGGTTTCTTTGATATCTCAATAACCTAGTCCTCCTATTTTTTTTAAAAATACACTTTGGTGTATTTGCATCGCTACTTTATTACTTTCATCTCTCATATAATTACCTGTCAAAAGTTTATACCCATTAGATTTTAAAGTATCCGTGGTCATGGAATATGCTGGACTTCACCACCTGGCATGATGTTTCATGATGTTTCATATGTCACAGTTGCTTAATTTTATTTATTGATCAAGCCAGTAGTCATTTCTCATTCTGCCAAATGATGACACTCTTATTTCTATATGCTCAGTCATCTATCAAGAATTTTATAGAATTCTTATCAGGGCTTCCCTGATAGCTCAGTTGGTAAAGAATTCGCCTGCAATACAGGAGACCCTGGTTCAATTCCTGGGTCGGGAAGGTCTGCTGGAGAAAGGATAGGCTACTGCTCCAGTATTCTTGGGCTTCCTTTGTGGCTCAGCTGGTAAAGAATCCACCTGCCATGTGGGAGACCTGGGTTCAATCCCTGGGTTGAGAAGATTCCCTGGAGAAGGGAAATATTACCCACTCTGGTATCCTGGCCTGGAGAATTCCATGGACTGTATGGTTCATGGGGTCACAAACAGTCAGACATGACTGAGCAACTTTCACTCCTTGGGATAACTCACTTGGGGTGGGGTGGGGGGATAAAAATATTGGTCTTGTTTTCCTCTGATGGATTGGGCAGAGTTAATGGTGGCCCTGTCTGTGGAGTACACTGGAGCAGAAGGTCTTGGGGTCAAGTGGACTTCTCAAGGATGCTCATTCAAGGTGGCCAGAGGAATCATATAAAGAAAACTGTGTTGGTGAGAAAAACCAAGGTTGAAGCTAGGAAAGTGGTGGTAAGTGACAGATGTAGCAAGTAAAGTAAGGATGATAATGGGCAGCAAATTTAGTAGACAGAGAGTGGAAGGCAGTATGAAATCAACTGAAAAAAAAAGGGGTTGAGAGAGTGACAAAAGTGCAGGCTCTTGTGTTTTGTGTTGTGACTGGTGTGCCTGTAGATGGACAGGGAAATATGGGATTGGTGACCTAAGGAATTACGCAGGATAGAGAAGTTTTTAAGATCCTGAGTAAATCATTTCTGTGGACTTATAAGATACCTCTATTCTCTGATAGGTATAGTACTGAACTTAAAAATGGGCCATATGCAGGAATTTGCTCTAAGTTCTACTTTTTAGAAACTAAAATGTTTTCCCATTAATTCAGTGTTACATGAAGGCTGATTAGATTTCCGAGACAATCAAATAGCACTATTTTATGTGTATTTTTCTAAGAGTGTTATAGAAGTGTTTAAATGGGTTTTTTTTTTTTTGGAAATCAAACATATGTTATCTTTTCAGATTGCCTGATTAAGGAATAGTTCTAATATATGAGTTACACTTAGCTGTTTCTTAGTCAGAAATAACTAAAATACTTCTGTAACTTACCACTATTTTGCTTGAAATTGTAAAAATTTTTTTGATTTCTTAATCTTGTGGGAGTAAGTGCATTAATTTCCATTTTAAGCCTCCATTTGATATTAAATTTAGAACAACTTGTTCAAATCTTGTAGCTTTTATCTTGAATAAATATTGCTAAATTTTTATTGAACAACTTGGCTTAAATTTAGTTTTGGAGAGTCACCAAAATCTTTTGCTTCCTCATTTATTTAATCAAATCCAAATTCATTTTCACTTTCCTCCTTGGTAAAGTTATTTCATTAGGCATCACATTGCCCAGCTTATAAAATGTAAATCTTTTCTTGGAGTGGTTCATTTAAATAGCACACATTCTTTGCTTTTATATTCAGGAATGTAGTATATGTGTATTGTTTAAATTTGGTCCCATATTAAATTATTGCTTTTTTCACTTCTAGGACTGTGACGAACCTTTTGAGGTTACCCTATACTAACCCTTGTGTGCATGCTAAGTTGCTGCAGTTGTATCTGACTCTTTGCGACCCAGTGGACTGTAACCTGCCAGGGATTCTCCAGGCAAGAACACTCGATTGGATTGCCATGCTGTCCTCCAAGGGATCTTCCTGACCTAGGGATCGAACCTACATCTCTTGTGTCCCTTGCTCTGGCAGGTGGATTCTTTACCACTAGCGCCACCTGGGAAGCCCCTAAAATATAGTGTGCTCAATCAAATTTGAATTTATAATAAACAGTTTTTTTATTCTAAGAGATGAGGGTTTGAGAGTCAGCACCACTAGACTGGTTCCTCTTCCTGGTTCTGCATCCACACGTCTGAGTTTATTGTTCCATGCAGTTCTCCCTTGGCTGTCCATTGTCCTCATTGTTCCCTGATTACGCCCCTTCTCGCCAAACTTGTTGTAGCCCTAAAACTATTCATTATAATTGTTCCTTGGAAGGACTTGAGGTACTGTGCTGAGAACCTTCATGTTTTCCAAGGAAAGTGCTGTAAAAATTGCACGTAAACAAGAATTATTGTTTTAGACGAACTCTTCCAAGACAAATCATCCATGCTACTAGTTTCTGGCACAACCCTATCGCTAACCATCCATCTTAATCATATTTGAAGCTGAAGCACTGTTCTTACCTCATACTCTTCCTTCCCTCCTCATTTTCTGACATCTCCAATTCTTGCCAAATATTTTTTTTGATTAGAGATTGCATAGGTTACTACCTGGTCTGTGATGTTGTCTTTAGTCAGGCTGAGATTGACATTGAATGCTGAAACCCTACAATAAGGGCTTGGTACTAGTACATTTGCTGCGCTTTTCTTAAAGATAGTTCTGTTGAGGCAGCTAATAGACAAATAATGGCTGGTTGACGCACTTAGGTCAGTTCTTGAACCATGAGCATAATTTGTCATTAGTGAAATGTAACTTCTTTACAATGGCAGTAGGAGATGGGGAAGAAAGGTTGGGAGTTTTGGAGATCAGAGTGAAGTAGTGACTGTAGTTTTATGTTCTTCCCTTTATGTTCATTGAGAAATATGAACAATAGCCTACTTATGTATGTGTTAGGTACTTCTGCTAAGCAGTTTAGCATGGATTATCCCATTTAATCTTAATAGTACAGTGACGAAGTAGATATTGTACTCCTAATTCATGGATGGAGAGGCTTACTGAGTTTCAAGTACCTTGTTTTGTCACATACCTATTAAGTGTCACAGTCAAGATTGAACCCAGGCAAGTCAGTTTGTAAGGCTTGAGCTCCTAATCATTGTGTTAAAGTTGGTTTTTCCTTCATTGTATTGGATCTTACCTTAAAAAAAAAAATCTTCTAGTGTGTTTTATGTCCTTATCTCTTCATCCAAACCTTGGGAGACTGTACATTTCAAAGCTCTATCCAGTACAAAAGATCCTAAGTTACTTCACTGGAATAAGTAATGAAATATTAATTTTAGACAGAACATTAAGCTATGTGAACTCCAAAACCCCTTTAATTCCTGACAGTGAGATTTCAGAGAGGGATCTGGGTCTGAGCCACTGCTGCACCCTTTTCTAACTACATAACCTGAGACAAGAAACATTACCTCTCAGGGCTTCCCTTTCCTTTTCTGTAAAATAAGAATAGAGAGACATATCTCAGAACTGATAAGACATTAGTGAAACATTGAGTACAATGTCTAGTGTTCCTCATCTTTATAACTAGATTGTTCAGATGGTTAATTTTCTCAGCCATAATTAATGTTTTAAGATGAATCTCATTTCTTAAGATCCTGTTAATTAGAAGAAGCATGGTCATTGTGGTTTAGATAAAGTGTATGTTTTCACAAAGGCAAGGCTTTATCAACTAATGGACAGCTATAGAGTCTCAAAATAGTAAGTGACCCTAAAGATGATCTAATCCAAATCTTTTATTTTGTGTGTCTCAACACCCAAACCCAAAGAGATTAAATGAATTTCCCCAAATCACACACTAACTTGGTGGTAATTTCAAAACCAGTACTTATTTACCTAATTCTAGGCCCATGTTTTACTGCAGAATACTAATAAACTCAGGATGAAGGATGGGGTTAAAAGGTAAGCTATTTTAATTATATTATAAAAAGAGATTTTGATGTCCAGTTTATTTCTATTTCTATGCCAGTAATTGTTTATGCCCTAAACATTATTTATAGTAAAAAACTAGGGTGAAAATCAGACTGTAGAATTCACCGGACCTGGGTTTAAGATGCAGATCTGTTACTTATTAGTTATTTGGTTCTGAAGTTTAAAACTCTGTTTCCTTATCAGTAAAATGGGGGTAATGATTATAATTTTCTAGTGGTTAGGAGGATTAAATGAGATATTACATGTGAAGTGCTTAGTGAAAGTCATCATTTCATAAACAGTAACACCTAGTGCTAGCAATATTAACACAATGGGAATCACTTCAGTTACCATTACAGCTACACCATTCATGGGTGAATTTCCCGTGGAATCAAAAATGCCTGATTTCTAGTGAAAATCAGTAAATGCCAGGAGCAAATATTTAGCCAAAATGTCCTTTCACTATAGCCTGCTCACACCACTGACTGATTTAGAGGACTCTCCTGAAATGCCAACATGATGCCTAGTAGTGAACCAGTTCATACAATTATAGTACACGGGCTTTTACTGAGAAGACTTGCTTACTGTCACCAGAAAGTCATTCTATTTCCCTTGCCTTTGGGTAAGTAAATCTGAGAAAATACATTGTACAGTTAGTTATGGAGAATGGGGACTTCAAGGAAGAGACTGATGTCAGTAATAGCATACTCCAAGTGTTTAAATAAAGCTAAAACTAGATACAATTCTTGTTTGCTAAATCTTCTGTTTAAAGGTGTCTACTATGAAACTCCGATGGAATAGGAAAATGTATATATATGCAAGAGTGTCCATTGTTTTTAGGAAGGACTGTGGCTGAGTGAGCTGGTTTTATAGAATGATAAACACCATTAAGTGAAATGCTTTCTTTTATTTTTTCTAACTTTTGCTTGAACAGAAAAATGCAACAGTACATTTTTGTCTCTTATTAGTGATTTCTTGAATCATAGAACTATGGGAGAAATAGTTAATAGATAATAATCCATTTTTATGGAATTCAAGACAATTGATATCTGGCATCCTAGAAGTGTAGGCTATGCTGTTTCAATTGGAAGGGTTCTTAAAATAATAAATTATATAGTCCATCTTATACCAAAGAAAATCCAATATTTTCTGGGCTAGCTTTTATACAAATAACAGTGTCCTGATATCTGTTTGCAAATGTTCTCTCTCCATTTACTTATATTTGCTGTGTTTGTAAAAAATTAGGATTACTATTACAAAATAGTAGTTTGATTACTTTAGTCCAGTGATAATGGAATGTAGAAGGAAGGGGAAATTGAGTCAGCACAAATTTTGTAAATTAATGTGAAACCTTCGAACTAGTTCCCAGAGTCTAAATTGATTAGACATTAAGACAATACATTGTTCAAATATAATTGGTATGTAGAAATTGGCTTAGATTTGACAGTTTATTACTGCTATGCTTGACAGTATGTTAAAGGAATCTCGAAACATATACTAGTCATCTCCTTTTCATTCTTGAATCATTAAAGCTACAAATTCAGGAAAAATCTAAAGAGATGGATGAACAGAGAGATCGAGATAGAGATAGAGGTAGAGATAACGAACGAGGAAGAAGAAGGAAGAAAAGGAAGAGGAGGCGGGGGAAAGAGGCGGGTTCAAGAAAGGATGGAGGGAGGAAGGGAAGGAGGGAGGGAGGAAGGGAGGAAAGGAGAGAGAGAGAGAAATGAATTAAGTGACACTTGGCCAATGTCCAGAGCAGCTATTACTCACTTTAACTTTTAACCTATAATCCAAAAGTGAGAGTCAATAGCCTTTATAGCTGCATCTCAGAAATAGCAAAGGGTTCTAATCAGTTACTCTTGTAGAAGACTGGCCTATCCTGAGAGATGTCTTAGGCTCTTACAAAGGACCCATATATCTGTTCATCTTTGAGCGCACATTTCTCATTTCTGTTTTTCTGTCCAGAACAATGCTGTCCTTACTTGCCTGTTGTGTCTTAACTGTTTTCATTGCCATGTAAATATTTCATGATTTGGAATGTCGCCGCTTGCAATCATGTCATCTTTAAGAAATTTGAGCATGCTACAAGTACACATTATCTTCAGTTGTGATGAGTTGATTAATTACCGGATACTAGTTAGCCAAAGATAGAAGTCATTTTTATGCTATTAATCATGTTTCCCACAAACTCTATAGTAGTTTTCAAAAAGGAAAATTATATAAACATTTTATCCATTAATATCATTTTAGTTTTTGAAAAACGTCTCATGATTCTTCAAGGATGACATACTATAATTTAAGAACAATTTAAATCTATTACTGTCTAGCTTTTAAAAAGGAAGTAGATGTAGCATGTGCAACTCAAAGGGAAATCATTTTGACATTAGTAGAGAGATCTATATAAGATTTGAGTATTTTTGGATCAGAAGATAATCTACTTAGATATTTGCCTTGTATTATATAAATAATCTAAGGCAGGAGAGAAGAGTCTGTGTAGGTTGGAATCTATGAGCTAGAATAGAGCCAGGTTTTTAGCCTTATTACCCTTGGGCTTCTCTTGTGGCTTAGCTGGTAAAGAATCTGCCTGCAATGCAGAAGACCTGGGTTTGATCCCTGGGTTGGGAAGGCCCCCTGGAGAAGGGAAAGGCTACTCACTCCAGTATTCTGGCCTGGAGAATTGCATGGACTGTATAGTCCATGGGGGTCGCAAAGAGTTGGACATGATGAAGTGACTTTCGCTTTGATTACCCTTATGTCAATCTTGTACAGCTTAATATTACATGATTTAGTTATCTTCTGTGAAGTAGGAGAATGAATTACATTTATTCATCAGCCACTATGGGATGGACATCATGAGTCAAAAACTATGTTAGGCATTGAGGACATAAATATAAATAGGATAAATTCATAGCCTTCAGGGGCACAGACGACAAATGAAGATCGACAGGGTTCTTAACATTGTAAAGGCAAAGGGCAACCCTGGGGGCCAGTCCAGACTCCTTCTATCAGCTGAGTAAAGCTGGACAAAGTACTCTGTCTTTCAGAGCCTTTTTTTCCTCAGTTACAAATTAGGGATGGCAAAGGCAAAAGTTAAAAACTTGTCTCATCTAAATATAAATAAATAAGCAAAACCTTCTCTCAGAAAGATTTCACTAAGTCCAAATAAGAGTAGAATAACATCTTAGAAGTGGTAAAGCATTAAACTTACAGGAGTTATTTTAGGAAGGAAATATGGCAGAGTGGATGGGCATGGATTTGGAGTTTAACTGAGCTAAATTCGATTCACCTCTCAGCTCTACAACTTAAATTTTATATGGAATTGAGTTGTTATGAATATTAAATAAAGTCACTCATTCATCCATCCAAGTTCTTAAGTACCTTTCATATGCCAGGCACTATTGTCAAACAAAGGTTGAAAAACTTTCTGTAAAATGGCCACAGAGTAAGTATTTTAGGCTGTGTAGGCCATGCAGTGTTGGTTGCAACTACTGAATTCAGTTGTTGTAGAGTAAAAATAGCCCAAAAGAAAACAAATAGGTGTGCTTGTGTTCTGATACAACTTTGTTTACAAAAAAAAAAAAAAAAAAAGCAGGTGGTGGGCTGGATTTGGCTTGTGGGCTGTAGTTGGCCCACTCATGCCTGCTATGAAACTAAACATGGTCCTTGATCTCATGGTGATTTTATTCTAGTGGGCAATATAGGCAGAACATAAGAAAACAAAAAACAAAAAAAAAGTGAGAGAATGCAGATAGCTTTTCTGTAACTCCTATGGGAATGACTGGCTTATCTTTTAGTGCGTAATAATGAAGAGGAGCTTATGACTGCTTATTGAGTTGATATGTGCAGAGGTATTTTCTGCTTGTTCTCTTCTGTAATTAAGTTTTCTTCAGTGCTGAATGCACAATTGGTATTCAACAAAAGGCAATGAATTTATAAATTCTCACTTATAAATTGTGTGCCTCAACAAGATTCTGAGACCAACCCTACTGCTAAATGCTGATCTGTTAGGGGTCATTTATTATTTTACAAAACTTCAGGTAGGCAGTGGTCTTCACTAGCTTCAAGGTGAGTTCTGACTCTGCATCATTTCTGGGAGTCTGGGAACAGAGTAAGGTTGTCAGTGCTAGACCTTTGAGAGGTGCCCTCAATATCTCCTGCACAGGTTCAAAAGGTCTTAGAAAGGCACAGAGGATTGTCTGGGACCTTGATCCAACATCTCCTGGAGTCACTATGTAAGGAGGAAATCAAAAGTGGATTAAAATTAATTTTCAAAGTGTGTTTTTATAGCATAATCTGCTGTTGCATTTTCTATGAGTTTGAAAAAACTATAGGAGCAAGGGTAGCCATGAGATCTCAAATTGTTTAAACTCACATTTTCAGACTGTGCTAGATCTTCTAAGACCACAAAACTCAGTCCTTTCCTTATCCTCCTCCTCAAAGATACATGGGGCACATGGACATATACGAACAGCCTAAACTCTCCACAGACCCTCACATTGACCCACCCAAATCATATGAACTAAAGGGGACAGGTACTTTATCTTTCTGGCTTACTTCAGTCTGTATAATGGGCTCCAATTTCATCCATCTCATTAGAACTGATTCAAATGAATTCTTTTTAATGGCTGAGTAATATTCCATGGTGTATATGTACCATAGCTTCCTCATCCATTCGTCTGCTGATGGGCATCTAGGTTGCTTCCATGTCCTGGCTATTATAAACAGTGCTGCGATGAACATTGGGGTGCACGTGAGACAAGTGCTCGGGCCTGGTGCACTGGGAAGACCCAGAGGGATCGGGTGGAGAGGGAGGTGGGAGGGGGGACCGGGATGGGGAATGCATGTAAATCCATGGCTAATTCATTTCAATGTATGACAAAAACCACTGCAATGTTGTAAAGTAATTAGCCTCCAACTAATAAAAATAAATGGAAAAAATAAAAATTAAAAAAAATAAAATAAAATAAAAATAAATAAAGGGGGCAGGGATACCTTGATTGGTCACTAAAATTATAAAATTGTTAACTTACAAGTACTTAGATTTCATTCACTCAAACTATTCATTCATGTGTAGAGAAACAGTCTCCTGGGGGAGACTGATGTGGGGCTTGGACCCCTCACAGCTTGGGGGAAAACCTCTGCAATTGTGATTATCCTATCATTTGTGGGTCTCATACAGGGGTATTGGCACTTGACTATAATGAGTCTCTGCTTCTCCTACTTAACTTGTTGTGACCCAGGGATCGAACCGAGGTCTCCCACATTGCAGGCAAATTCTTTACCATCTGAGCCACCAGGGAAGCCCCTTTTATCTTTAGTTGTGGAAAATCTTTTCTGCTAGTCTTCAAGTTCTCATTGGTAGTTGATCTATAAATGGTTCTAATTTTGGTGTTCCCATGGGAAGAGGTGAGCTTGGGATCTTTGTACTCCACCTTCTTGGCCACCTCTCCATGGAAATAAATCCTGAAGGCCATGATTTGACTACTTCTGTCTAAATCTATGTGATACTGAGTTATATTATGGATGCTATCTAAAGGTCTGGAATAATTCATCTGTGACCACCTAACTGTGAGGCTCTCTGGAAAAGCGTCGAGGACAGTTGCATGTTTTCTTCTATGGAAGAGTTGGCCAAAAAGTCCATTTGGGTTTTTCCATAATGTCTTACAGAAAAAAAAAAAAAAAAACCCAAAGGAACTTTTTGGCCAGTTTAGTACTTGTCTCATATTGGTATACTTTCAGAGACTAAAAATTGTGAACATTTGATGATGTGACGTAAGTATACAATGTCTGAACCTAGGAGGTTCTGCAAAAATGCTTTATAATTATTATTAAGTAAAATAATAGAATTGAATAAATTAAGAATAAACCCAAAGTTCTCAGCAAGGCCTTTACTAAATTTTGACCTCCTTTTTTTGACACTGTCTCTAGTCTCCATCCTCTGGCTCTTCAGGCTTACAGGTCACTTGCTGTATCTACCAGATACCCCAGGGCTCTGTTGCGTTTCCTTTTGCCCAGGAAGGGTGGTGCTGTTGACTGATCCTCACAGTTACCTCAGGTTCCTGCCAGTTGTCATCACTCAGAGCAGCCTTCTCTGACCACCCTCAGTTGAACTGTTCTTACTCATGCTCTCTGTGCTTTTATCTTGCTTCATGGTCTTTTATTATTATCTGACATATATTGTGTGCTTATTTGATTATTATCTGTTTCTACCAGTAGTGAGTGGGCTTAAGGAAAAAGGAATACTTTTTGACTCACTGACATATTCCCATGCTAGAATAGTGCTGGGGACCTACTGAATATTTGTTGAATGAACGTATAAATGATAAAAGGAGAGGAATATAAATTCAGAACATTTCCACTGTACTTGCTGAGGCTTTACTGAGAATGGAAGCAGTGACCACTGGGTGGCCACAGCTACCTTCACCATCCACACGGGCCATGCTCCTTGCTGAGAGTTACAAGCCAGAGAACCTTGTATGCTGTCATCCTTCCGAAGGGAGGGCTGCATGCTGTTTGTCTTGGTTCTAATTGTTCAGTGGAAATGACCCTTTAAAAGACATGGTCAGAAAATTTTTACCAGGCTGCTTTGCAATCCAAACTCATTCACTTGTTGATTTATCAACTAAGTACAATTGTGTGCCAAGTACTTAAGAGATAGAGATGAATGTGCTAGGGAGCGTCCAAGGAGCTGACCCAGGTCTATTGGAGGAGGCCAGGGAAGAAGTCACAGTCCTTCCTCATTAGAGTTCTGACACAGGCCTAGGAGACTTTGGAAATGCATTTGGGGTACTGGATACATACAGCTGATAGGGAGCAGAGTGAGACAGCAGGCTTCTCAAACAAGATGGCAAATAAACAGAACTTTGAAGAAATCCCAGGCTTACCCAGGTGGAGGTGGTGTTTCCAGGAAAAGAAAACAGTATGCAAAAAAGTCAGGAGCTAGGAGAACTTGACACAACTGAAACTTAAGTAGATTATTTTGCCCAGAGAGTGAGGTGCCAGGTGGGATGAGGGAGAGATGAGGCTGGATAAAGAGTGCTTATTGATGCATTTAAAACTTAAGCTTATTTAAAAAAGCAAATTCCAGAAATGCATGTCTCTAGACCTCTGGGTGGGTTTTCAAGGGAAATATAACTTTAGGTGACAGGAGCCTAAAATTATTTCTATGTGATTCAGGAAACAAAATATACAAAACTTTCAAATGCAGTCATTTATTCATTTTATGTTCATCCTGCTAATTTTGGTTTGAACACCTGCTATGTGCCAGGTACTATGTTAGGTTCTAGCAGTACAGAATTAAAATAAATCCTTGGTGTTAGAAGCACATAATTAAATATTATCTGTGTCAGTCAGTTTATATCCAGGAAGGTAGAAATGCAATGAAGATATAAATACATGGCTGGCTGGCTTTATGGTCATGTGAGTTGTGAAGTCCCACAAGATCTTGTGCTCCGGTGGGTCCCACACTTAGTTTAATGCTCTGCTGTGGCTGTCTTGAAATTTTTAATAATTTTTGAACATCCCACATTTTCATTGTACAATAGACTCTGCAATTATGTAACTTATCCTTATAGTGGAGATGAAATTGTGAAGTTGATCTAGTGCAGGGGTATGCAAACAACAACCCAATCCAGCCTACATTCTATTTTTGTATAGTCTGTGAGTTATGAATATTTTTTATGTTTTAAGTAGTTAAAAAAAAATCAAAGAACAGTATTTCATAACTAGAAAATTATATGAAATAGACGCAAATTTAAGTATCTATAAAAATATTTTATCGCTACATGTGAAGGACAGGGAAACCTGGCGTGCTTCAGTCCATGGGGTCACAAAGAGTTGGGCTCGACTTAAAGCACATATGTGTTTTTGGTTTTGCATTGTCTATGGCTGTTTTTGTGGTATTGTGGCATAACTGAGAAATTTCAGTAGAAATCTTCTGGCCTATAAAACATAAAATATTTACTGCCTGAACATTTCTAGAACATGTGTGCTAGCCTAAAATAGAATATTCTACTGTTTTAATATTAGACACCTTATTTTCATTCATTTTCTATTGCTGTCAGAGTTGTAACTTTGTTTTCAATTGCTTTCTGGTTCTAAATAAAATAGGCTTTGAACATACTGCCATATCCTCGGATCTGACAGGGATACACACTAGGTATTTCAAAATACTTTTACCAAGTCCAGTGTTGTGAGATTATTGTTAAGTGCACCCTCTCTTTCCCATTATATTCTAGGCCCTCAAGGCAGTGATTATACGGGAGAGAGTTCCCTTCCAAAAGACATCTTGTAGAGCGCTTTGTGCTTAGAATGTGCTTCTGTGCTGCGTTTGTGACAATGAAGCGGGGCCCAGCAGTGACTGTTCAGCATAGTGATGCTGCTGGTGCTGAAATCCTTGAGAAGGAGAAAGTTTATGAGTGGATGAATTCTTCGAGTATGTTTAGAAGCTTTAAGATCAAGGACTGAAGATAAAAAAAACATATCCTTAAAGTTCAAGGCAAAAACAAATAGGCAAAGCTCATGAAATGTCTTCTTGTGATAACTAGAAGAACGTAGTGCATCAAGGTGTTGATGCGTGGCAAGCAGCAGTGTTTTGTTTATGTACTTGTACCTTCCACATCTATGTTTTTCAGTCCTGATTTCTAAACTTATGTATCCAGTTGTTATTTGAAATTTGACTGAGTGATGAATATACTATTCAAACTGAACAAATCCAAACCCAAACTCTGATTTTTCCCTTTAAATATACTCCCCCCCCAACCCTGGCCTTCGCATTGTCAATAATACTATCCCAATAGCTACTCAAGGTGAAAACCAGGAGTCATTCTTGATTTTTACCTTTTTCTCACCATTCTCTTTCCCTTAATTCATGACCAAGTCCTTTCACTCTTCCTCTGATTTATATTCAGTCTCTCCTCTTCTCTCCATTTGCTTACTGCTTTCCTGGATCCTGGACCTCCATTGCCTCTCATCTGAACCACTGCTGGGGCTTCTTATGGGCGCCCTGCCTTCACTTATATGCTCACATGTTCTCCACATGATAAGAAGAATATTATGAAATATTCCAAACATGCAAAAGTATGGAGAATAATATAATGAAAGCCTATGTATCACACAGTTTTAGAAATAAATAATGAAAAACATTGATATCTACTGAATTCCCTGTTATCTCTTTCTCCTCTGTCCTCAAAGATAACCACTATTTTCAATTTATGGAATGCCATTACCATGAATGTGTTTATATTATCACAATACATGCATTACTAAACAAGATGTAGGCTTTTTCTTGCATGTTGTTAATTATATGAATTATATTACACTGTTTGAATTAAGTAGCCTTTTACTGTTTTTACAGAAAAGCAGACTTTTTCTGTTTTTCTTTTTTCTTTTTTTTTGGAAACATAGTTGATTTACACTGTTGTGTTAGATTCTGGTGTATATAGCAAACTGATCAAGTTATCTATATCTATCCATCTATTTATGTATTTATTTAGGTATCTATATGTATATGATAAGTAAATATATCAATGAAACAGTGTAAAACAAAACAGAAATACATGCATACATAAATAATCGATTGATTTTGACAAGTTAATCCAAGGGTTAGAGAGTATAGTATTTCAACAAGTGGTCCTGGAAATGCTGAATATATGTATGGAAAAATATTAAAGAATATATAAAGGCTCACACTATAGTATAACAATACTTTGAGATGAATCATAATCCTACAGGTAAATGTAAAGATATATAGCTTCATAATTAAAGCATAATAGGATATCTATGCAACCTTAAGGGTACCCAACAATTTTTATGATGTAATAATATAAAACATAAAAGAAACAAAATAGTAATAACTCACATTTCATCAAAATGGAATGGTCTTTGTGTAAAAATAATACAACAAAGAAAATAAACAGGCAAGGACAAGCTGGAAGAAATATTTGCAGTACTTGTATTTGACACAGAACTTGTATCCAAAATATATAAAGAATTCTCACAAATAATTAAGAAAAAAAAAACAAACTCAAGAAAGGGGAACAGGTATTTTTTTTTTTTAAAAGAAGATCCACTCAAAATCCTGATAATATCAAATGTTGACATGAATGTTTAATACGCAGAACTCTCACACGTTGTTGGGATTATAAACTGACTCTATCACTTAGTTAAATAGACAATATCTTGTAAACCTAAACATGTATTTATTGTATGAATCAACATTTCTTTTTTTAAAATATTTACTCAAAAGAAAAGAAGATATCTCTTCACAGAAAACGTGTACAAAAGTCTTTATAGCAATCCTAATCCTGAGGACCCACACTGGAAGCAAACTAAATGCCCATCAACAGGTGAATACATAAACAAATGTGGTTCCTTCATACAACGGAATACTGAGTCTAAGTCCATAAAAAGGATCATTGCTGTTACACAAAACAGCCACTTATGAATCTCAAAAAAATATGTTGTATGAAGCAAATCTGATACAAAAGGATATATAGCTGTGTGATTCATTTATGTGAAGTCCTCAAACTAGCAAAAACAAATCTATAGTGATGTAAATCTTAAGTTGTTACCTCTGGAAAATAGAAGGAGTTGATTAGAAAGGGAATAAGGAAGCCTGGAAAATCCCATGGACGAAAGAGCCTGGTGGGCTAGTCAATGGGGTCACAAAGAGTTGGACATGACTGAACAATGAACACCTTCACTTTCAAGGAAGCTTTCCGGGAAGATGGAAATATTCCATGTCTTGCTTTGCATTGGATTGATATGGATTTAAGCAGCTGTCAGAACTCATCGATCTGAATACTTAAATTCTGTATGTTTTGCTGTGCTTTATTATGTATACATTATATTTCAATAAGACAATTTAAAACAATTGAATGGAGCCAACCAGGCCTTTCAGGAAGCTGTTGCAACAATTCAGGCCAAAGCTAATGAGTTTCTGGACTAAGGCAGTGGATGCTAAGAGAGAGAAGATGGAAAGAGGAATTCATTCTTGTCTGGGACTTCTCAGACCACAGTCTCTCTGGGTCATTTGGGGACCATTGATGGAAGAGTGTTCCCTTGTGTTTGAATCTGCTAAGTCTATTCCGGCTCCTTTTTGGAGATTTAGATGATTGTGTATAGTGAGGTTTTGCTGAATCCTTTCCAAGGTCCTACCGTGGCTTGCACAGATTCACCAACTTCAGTCTTTACTTGCATGTCTCTAAACTAAGAGGCCACCAAATGCCAGCCTGCCCCACCAAGATACCATGACCCCAGGGGTAAATGCAGATGACTGTGTGACATGAGGCAGTTTAACTGGTCACCCAAGATGAGGAAAAAAGAGGGCTACTTAATTTGCTTGTCACCTTTGGGGTGATTGAACCAAAAGCCATTAGAAAAAAAAGAAAAAGAAATATGATAATGGCCTGAGGGAAGTGATAAGAGTGCAAGGGTTGGATGCGAGTGTTTCTTCTAAGAAACAGTGCTTTGCATGGGACCTGGCTCTTGCAAGCATATAGTAAATGCTAATGAAAAAAATGACTTGAGTTTACTCACTCTTTTAATAAAATTTGTCAAGGACTTATGATGTTCCCAGCCCTAGGTTAGACTTTGAGAGTGGCAAGATAAAAGAAGGAGCAGCGTCTGCGCTTTGCTGGAGCAGCCGTGAAGAGATACCCCACGTCCAAGGTAAGAGAAACCCAAGTAAGACAGTAGGCGTTGTGAGAGGGCATCAGAGGGCAAAGAGATTGAAACCACAATCAGAGAAAACTAGCCAATCTGATCACATGGACCACGGCTTTGTCTAACTCAATGAAACTCAGCCATGCCGTGTGGGGCCACCCAAGACGGACGGGTCATGGTGGAGAGGTCTGACAGAATGTGGTCCACTGGAGAAGGGAATGGCAAACCACTTCACTATTCTTGCCTTGAGAACCCCATGAACAAGATTGAGGGCAGGAGGAGAAGGGGATGACAGAGGATGAGATGGTTGGATGGCATCACTGACTCAACGGACATGAGTCTGGGTAAACTCTGGGAGTTGGGGATGGACAGGGAGGCCTGGCATGCTGTGGCTCATGGGGTTGCAAAGAGTCAGACACAACTGAATGACTGAACTGAACTGAATTGAAGATAAAAGATTTGATAGAACATTGTCATTACTCTTAAGTAGCTCACAGATTAGGCAGAGAAAAAGATATTTAAGCAAATAGTTGGAGTAATACACTATTGATCAATGCAGATCAATGTGTAAAACTGTGGGAGCACAGAGCAAAATACCTGTGGGATCAGGGAAGGTTTTTCCATATGTAGTAGTGATGACATTCATTTGTACTTGGAGATGGGCACATTATTCCATAGTGGTTGATATCATTGATTCTTGTACAAATCTGCTTGAATATAATTCTCGGTATAGCACTTGGTTAAATTATTTACTCTCTCAGAGCTTCAGTTTTTTTCATTTGCAAAATGAGAGTAATAAATGAACCTACTACCTCATAGGATTGCTGTGAAATATGGCAATGTGTTAGAACAATGTCTTGCACTCAGTAAATGCTAGTTTTATTATTATTATTGTTATAGTCATTACTGTGGTCCTCAGGTCATCTCTGTAACCCTAGGATGAAAAGTGAAAGTGAAAGTGAAGTCCATCAGTCGTATTTGACTCTTTGCAACCCTACGGACTGTAGCCTGCCAGGAATCTCCTTCGTTCATGGGATTTTCCAGGCAAGGATACTGGAGTGGGTTGCCATTTTCTTCTCCAGGTGATCTTCCCAACCCAGGGATCAAACTCTGGTCTCCCGAATTGCAGGCAGACTCTACCCTCTGAGCCAACAGGGAATCCCTAGGATGGACATTTTCAAAGATACTAGAGTACAAATTTGCTGCTCCAGCTCTTCAACTCTGTCTATACTTGTGGCTTAAAGATTTGTGATCAGGGTATAGGACGTGCAAAAGAGGTAGGGACCTCTTTTGGGGTTGTCTGGGAGAGCATCCATTTTAAAGATCTGAAAGGTTAGCAAATAAACAACAAAGATATCCTAGAATTTGTTGCTAAAAGTACCAGAGAGACTTTTAATTCCTAGGAGCTGGAGAGAGGAAAAAAAATATTTATTCTCTTCTACCTAATAGCAGCAGAACTGTCATGCTACAATTCAGTTTTCTCAACTAGATGAGAAAAACAGACTCAGAACCTTCCAATGCCTTGAATGTTTCATGAAAGATATGAATCTGATGGAGTCCCCTGGTCCCAGTTTGTAGCCTCATTATGCTTTCTCCTGGAATTTTCCGAATTCCTCGTGCACTCACAGAGATTGGTGAATATAGCCCTGGTTCATCACGGCCAACTCCACCATATGTTCCCTTCTGGGGATTTTCACCAACTCCTGAATAAATGGTCCAACTCTTCAGCTGTAATTTCACAACCACTCATGTCATCCCCTCTCACCCCACCATCCTCAAGTTTTGAAGTTGCATTTTTCTACTCTTCAATCAATTCCCAAATTTTGAATTACCATGCATGTATATTTTCACTTTAAATCCCCATGTTTTCAAGCGTGGGGGATTTCAGTCCAGGGATGAAATGATCTGACTTAACTAACCTATCTTGCCTGGAAAGAGGACTCTTGGTAGCAGTCTCCCTCTGGGCTCTCCTAGTATTTCTGGCTTCTCCTTGATTTAGAGTCTGATGCTGTGCATGTGGACCCGTTGTTCTCAGAGAGAAATGTGATATTCTCAAGCAGCCCTAAACACCTTCCCTGGCTGCCTCTCCATTTCTCTTTCCCTGTTCTCACCCGACAGCCTCCAAGGACTAACTCCACACATTTCCCCTACACGTCTTGGCCTATCACTTGTTCTACTCCTCCACCCTGGCCTCCTCTTGTCCCCCTCCTGGCGACCCCATGCTGTAAAATGCTACAATATCTCTGGCTGGGGTTCCTTATCTGGCCCCAAATTCTTTTCTTCTCCCTGTAAGACACTGAGGAAGAAAGAATGTTCATTTATAATGTTTTCCTTCTCTATCTTTTTCCTCCAGCCTCCTTTAGATGACATTTTCGCTCAAGGCTGCCATAAACTTGAAATGTCCTTTTCTCACTTGTCCTAGGAAATGTGGCATTTCCCCAGAAGAGGTTGGGATCTGATCCTTAGGTTGCTGTATATGATGAGAAATGTTTAAACAAAGTTGGTGATGGGCTGTATATCAAAACAGAGAGAGTGGGAGGCACTGACTGCTTTGAAGACACGATCCTCCTTCCCAAATGGAATTTCTGGCACAATCTTCAAGTTCTTGAGTTCCCTTTTCTCTTTTATTCCCAGGACTGAAGGAAAGAGTGATTTCAAATGATTTGGGCTTCTTCCTACCACTTTATTGTCCTGCCATGCTTTGTAACATAACATAAGTGAAACCTGAATATCACCCAAGGCTTGAGAATTGGAATAGTGTGTGTAGTGATTATTCTAATTCCTCTGAATCAGAAATGAAATCATGTTAATAACAGTATCTTCCACTGAGTGTGCTTTTATGTCTTTCCAGAGCGCTTTCACCCATATTTTAATTCGAATTTAAAAACCGGTTTACCTACTTACTGTCCACTCGCTAGCCTCTGACTGAGTGACTACGATGTGGTCAAGGGAAGATCCACCTCCACCTATGAAAGTGAAAATTTAAAACCAACAGACCTGGAAGACTTGTATATATAATTTTTTTTTCTGGAATACAGAGATACTAGTAGCTGCAAGAAAAATGCTATAGGAATTAGAGATTAAATAATATAGATTGCTCTGTATACACAGAGCAAAGTATGGTAGTAATAATCAATAAGGTACTATTGATATAAGAAGACTTTCACATGTTTTCTATTTGGTTCTCACAACCACACCTTGAAGTTGACTGTTATGCTATGATAAGAGGTAGGATTCAGAGAGTCATAGGCAGTGGCTTATCCAATCTGTATATCCAGGAGGTATGAAAGTTGGACTCACATCTAGGACCCCTAATTCTGCTCTTCCCATCATACCATACTCACTCTACAGAGTTTATTTTTGCTTTGTTTATTTAGCTTACAGATATTTATTGACCACCAACTGTGTGCCAAGTACTGGACTAAGTACTGGAGATACAGACCTACATAGACCTCAAACCTTCTCTCCGTGTTTTCTTCAGAATGCTTCAGACTCACTTCTGATGAGTTTGTGGAAACAGGCATGTCTGCAATAGTTTGAAACCTGGATTTTTGTAAGATATGTAACTTATGTTTCTTCTTTTTATAATAACATAAGCCAAGTACTTTATAAGGCACTAAAAATATTTTATGAACAGTTTATGAAACCAAATATAAATGTGATCATTCATTTTACAATAGAGTTCACATGTAGGTTGCGAAGAATTAAGAAACTGCTGACAGATAGTCTGAATGCTGGGAAGTGGATACATGCAAAATATATAGCCAAATACACATATATGGATAGATGTATATAAATATACATGTGTATGTAGATATATTTCAAAACTGACATGGTTTAGGAATCAATTTCGTCTGAATATTTTGCTTTCTTTGTGGATAAATAAATTTTGTTGATTCTTATAAATGGTACTTCCCAAACAGAATTCTATTCAAGAAACTCTTGGTTTATTGTTATGATAGGGAGCCTAGTCATTTTGACTTGGAGAAGTGGTGTGTCTACTGTCATCACTTGTCACAAAGACCTTGGTGTAGAATGTGCCCCTGGAGGGAGTCTCATAGGAAGATAGGCTTTTTTTTTTTCTTTTTTTCCTTTTTTTTTGTAATGGAGTCTCCCAGATGTTTGAACAGCTGTATTAGCAGAGTTGTTTGGACAATTTTGCACAATAATATTTTGTGATAAAACTTTGGTATGTGAAATGACCATTGTTTCTCAAAGTTATTTTTGCTAAGAAATAGAACATGAATTCAAGGGGGCTCACAATTTAACTCAGAAAATGAAATGTATTCTCCTGAAATGTTATGGTAAAACATAAATGGCTTTTGCTTCATCCAAGACATTCATTTGAAGCAAGGCATTCTGCAGGAGAAGAAACCCATAAGGGCTTCTTTAAATAGGATACACTTTGATTGTGATCCAAGGAAGAACTGATAGTGAGAGATTAAAACATTTCCAGGGTAATTTACAGCTTCCTGCATTTTTTAAGGTTACTTTATTTTGTGCCTAATGGTCAGGGGTAATTTATATATGCCATGGCAGAAAGAAGCATAGCCAGAGATTTTCTCTGCAGCTCAGAGTCTTGGTTGATTTAAGAGAGGAGATGCTGTCTCATGCTGTACCAAATGGAGCTAAGACATGTAGACATTAGACAGCAGCCAAGTCTGTCCATTTATGTTGACAAATTTTGAAGGCAGTATATTTCCGTGCTCTTGATCAAGATAATAACAACTATTACTATTATTATTCTATTATTGTTATTGCCACAATAGCAATAAGGATAGAAAGAGGAGGAGGAAGTAGAATTGCTACTGTACCAGAAATGCTAAGATTAGCATCAGCAATTAATAATACTAAGACTGCTGTAATTCCAGTTTGTACATTAACTAGGTTGAACTCAGCACATGTTTTCTTTGAGAGTGTGCCATGTGCCAACCACTGTGCTAAACACTGAAAGGTTTGGAAAGATTACTCAGATTCAGCACTGCATGGTCTTGTTGGGAAATTCTCCTATGGGAGTTATTCCCACCAAACCCAAAACAAAGTGATATCAAATGTGTCATAGAAACTCAAAGAAAAATACTGTGGAAACAAAACATAGATATTATATTAGATTTACAGACTGGGAAGGCCATGTGGAAGAAGGCTTTATGGGAAGTGTGAATTTTGATGAATGGATATGGAAAAGGGAAAAGTCATTCTAGCAAAATATACCATGAACAAAGGTGTGGGGCTGGGAGTGTATAGAGACTGCAATATGAGGAGCGGTCTGAGAAGCTGCAAGGAAGGCTACTATGTAGGAGTGTGACAAGGGAAGGCTGGGACATCATTAATAGAATGTTTACTCTCAGAGAGCTAGGTTTGCTCTAGTGCCAACTTGTGAGCACATTCTAAGTTGCTTCAGTCATGTCCAACACTATGCAAATTGTGGACTGTAACCTGCCAGGCTTCTCTGTCCATGGGATCCTCCAGGCAAAAATATTGGAGTGGGTTGCCATCTCCTCCTCCAGTGAATCTTCCTGACCCAGGGATCAAACCTGTGTCTCTTACATTCCTGAATTGGCAGGTGGGTTCTTTACCATTAGCACCACCCAGGAAGCCCAGTGGCAATTTAGGATATGCAATACGCTAAAGGTTGATATGGGAGAACACTGATTTGGTCCCTACCTCCTCTTCTGTTCCATTTCTCCAAGCTACCATCGCATGGCCCATTTTGCTATGAACTTAGATTCTAGGGAAACTGCAAAGATAACTAGTGGAAAAGAAGACTTCTCTACCAGTGGAAAGTAAGATTGTATGCCAGTCTAGAGAGGGTGGCTGGCTTTTCTTCATGTCTGTTCCAGAAGGGGCATCCTTGGCATGTATTTGTCCTCTCCTTGTCTATATCCTCCAGAGACTCTTCATTTAATGTCTAGAAGTAATGACTCTTTTGTACTAAGGAGAGTGAAATCATGGCTATTAGAGATTGTATATGGTCCTGAGAGATGCTGGAGAAAGAAGTTGTAGATAGAGACCCTGACTCTGTTTTCTCCTGCCTGGTTGCAGAGAACCCTGGAAGGACACTGCATTATGACTGTAGATAAGTTATTGTGCTCTGATGCTTATTAACATAATTGGACTAGGAGTAATTAACCTGGTCTTCCATCCTGGTTTGACTAAGATCTAGCCATGTGAACTTGGCACAGGTACTTAAACTATTTGAACTACAGGTTTATCATTTATGAAATGACACAGTTCTATTTGATCTTCAAGTTTCTTTGTATCTCTGACTTTTCTCATTGTTCTACAAAGAACTTTTGGCTATAGTTTTTAAAGCATGAGGAATAGGGAGGTGAAATTTCACATTTCATCTTGATTTTTGGATTAAAATATAGATATTATTCAAGTTTGATATGAAACGGCAGACATATCAAACCATTTCTTTCTTGCATGTGTACTTTTAATGTAAGTCTTCAATCCTGCCAAGGAGAAAAAATGTCAAATATTTTTGTAAACAAACAGTTGATAGGAATGCTAGGTTTATTTAATTTTTGAAAATCTGTGTATAGGAAGTAGTATCCTGTAGTTATTAAATCAAACAGCTATATTAGGAATTCCTTACAAATCAAGTATTTACAGTAAATTTTTCTGTGGAATGTTGGCTGGTTTCTGTACAGTTGTGAGGTAATTTTGCTTCATCTTGAAAGGAGAAGAGTGTAAAGCAAAGAGTACACATGAATATTTTACCCTAAATCCTATATACCTCTTATTTTAGGGAAGAAAAAGTAAAAACTTTGGATTCCAGTAGTATAATACAGCATAATGTTGTATAAAAGGAATGCCCACATGTTTAATGCCCCGCAAATGGAACTTCAGTAAACCACAGTAGCTCTTAAATGGTGCATTGCGAGAATAAAAACATGATCCAATCCTGAAAGCATGCCTGCTGGGTGGCTAGGCCTTATTTTTCTCAGGAGTAAACCAAATCTTGTACAACCTTTTATAGAGTGAGGCCTAGATTATTTCATTATGCTTATGAAAATACAGAGAAGGAGCTAAATGTTTCAGCAAATTTTTAAGCTAATTGAATCAATAAGCAGAAGCCAAGGAATGGAGAACTTCTAATTCCAGGCCTTTGCTTTGGGTGGTGATATGAGGGGCTAGTACATAAAATGTGACTTATAAATGTCTGTTTGCCTGTCTTCATTACACTGAGATCCTTGAAAAAAGGGACTTTGACATATATGTTTATGTGTGGTGACCAATACATGCATGGGATGGGACACAGTGGGCCACTAATAATTATGGAATTGAATAGAAAGAAAAAAAAACCTCTCTTTAGGGCAAAATAAAGTAACAATAGCAATAAATAAGTAAGAAGAATAAACCAAAATGCTCAGGATTAATTGAAAGGATATCTTAGTCTTGTGAAATGGAGTATTCTTCAGTTTGTTTGTTTGTTTTTTAGTTTTTATAATATTCTGTTTAAAATGCATTCAAATTATTAAACTCTGGTTCCTGCGCTGGGATGAAGTTTTGTGAAACAGAGGGGTTTTTTTGTTGTTGTTGTTTTGTTTGTTTGTTTTCCATTTCAGTGAACAAAGAAATAGATCCTGGAAATTAAATACAGATTATCATAGACCTTGTTCTTCTGGGAGCAGTGTACTAGATGGTATTGTCTCCTGGGACCTTTAGTTGTTGGAAATTGGGCCATTACACAAATACAACATTTTACTGCCCTTTTACCGACTGCTATTAAGTTGACATTTTCATACTAGCTTCCTGATCATCCATCCTGGGGACATGCAGCCTGATGTAGTGTAGGGAGAGAATGCTAGAGTCCTGGAAACTATTATGTTTGGCATTCTGGAGTGGTGGGTGGGTTCATATATCAGAGTATATTTTCTTGTGTGTTTGTGTGTGTGTGTGTGTGTGTGTGTGTGTTTTTGCCTATTTGACTAAGTTTGTAACTACCCAAAGGGAAAGAAAACTAAAGAAAATGAGTGGTATTCTTCTCTTTATGATATTGGTTTATAACCTCAAATCAAAGACACAGACGCTGATGAAATATTTAGCGATCAATTTTCTGTCTCTGCTTTTAAGTATGCTGTTGGTTTACAATAGTGCCTTTAAAAAGTTTGTGTGGTTTAAACACAGATCTTTACACTTTAAATTGAGACCATAATCTCAATTTTGGAGTGGGGAATTCCTAAGATAACTCTGTTTTGTAAAAAATGAGTTCGCTCAAATGGTAGACAATCCCAAGTGCTCTAATTGTCATCTAAAAACATAAAGAATAAAGTGTGCCATTTCCTTTTTATCTTTTCCCTTTAGCTTTTAGAAAAATAATTCCCTTATCAATGCTGCAGGCATAGTGCTAGCTTCTATCTTAAGAGGGCTGCTATCAGTTTTAGTATATTCACTGAAGTTAAACTATCTATATTGAGTAAGAAAAGGGAACTTTCTTGGCATCAAACCTAAACAGAATCTTAGTAAAATTTATAATAAATCTACTTGATTATTGCATTATGTAAATGCTCTTAATCTTAAAAATTGCTGTCAATGTGGTATTCTTTCTATAGTTTGATACCGCAAATTCAGAATGTGACACAGTCTTTAGTGAACAATGGGACTCATTCATTTAAATGTGTTTGGCTGTTTTTTGTTTTTCCTAGCTATGCTAGAGATTATAGCTAATGAAATTTCTCTAATTTTTGTATTCTTTAGGTATATTGTAAATGTGTTTATATTTAGTGGAGATTATATGGAAACACATCATATTAAATATTTATTTGTGAGATTATTATTACTTAAATATGGAGAAATTTACTATCCAGATTTTAAAACTGGATATGCCCCTGATTCAGAACAAAAAAATAATAAAGTAATTCTGGATCAACCAGTATACTTTTAAAATTTCATTCAACAAGAGTTATGGGCTGAGTATTACCAGGAATGGACTGGGCTCTGGAGTACTGTCTCTGCTTTCAACTAAGGCATAATATGTTCCCCTCTTAAACCATCCCTCCATCCTCAGACTAAGGTCTTTGGATGTCATTCTTCTGGGCCCCCATAACATCCAGCTTATATTCCCATTCCTATATTGATTCTATTGTTTTAAATAAACATTCTCTCAACAAAATTCTGAGATTTTCAAGCATAAGAGCAATGCTTTGTAAAATCTGATATCTCAAGCAAAAATACATAGTTTCTAGTACAAACTGTTTTCAATTAATTCCCAACTTTGGGCCATAGTGGGGCTTCCGAGGTGGTGCAGTGGCAAAGAATCCACCTGGCAATGCAGGAGACATAGGAGACATGGGTTCAGTCCCCGGGTGGGGAAGATCCCCTGGAGGAGGAAATGGAAACCCACTCAGGTATTCTAGTCTGGAAAATTCCACAGATAGACGAGCCTGGTGGGCTACAGTCTATGGGGTCACAAAAGAGTCAGACATGACTTAGTGACTGAGTATGAGCATGCATTGAGCCATTATATAACATTTTGCCATATATAACACAGCAATGAATATTTTTTATTATAAAACTTTGCTTTAGCAAATTCCATTAGTATCATCATCATATTTATATAAATTAAAAAATAAAATATACTTGTATTTAGGTACATTTCTAAATACTTTACATGGATTATTTTGATTAATCCTCATAATAACCCTCTGAACTGCTTACTCTCCCCATTTTACAAATGAGCAAACTGATGTTTAAAGAGACTAGTAGCTTGTCCAGGTCACACAGCTCTATTTTTGCTTATTTCCTAGAAGATGTATTAATAAGTCAGAGTTAACAATTTTCTTGAAATTCTTGAAATACTGAATATGCTATAGGGAAGAAAGTAAGTTATTTTGCCACAGTTGTCAAAGTATCGCCTCCCTGGTTTCCTCAGCACTTGGCATATGTGCCTTACTGTTTCCCACAAGGAGAGGTCCGGACGTGTTCTGAGCAGAAAGAACCATAGCAACTCAGCATTGTAGGCCATCCTGGTCTCCCAGTTACTTTAACACACCTCCTTGATAGGAAAATTATCACAGAAGGTGGGTCAATCTGAGTCAGTCACGCTAAGCGCGTTAATGGGCCAAGAACTCATCACTCTGCAGCATTAAAGCTAGGCTTGCTCCATGCATTGACTCTCCCTGGTTTGTTGGTAATGTTTCTAATAAACTGGCGGGGTGGCGGGGGAGAGAAATGGGGAGGACTGTTCCATGCCAGCCTTATACAACTTTGAAGCACAGAGAGCAGCAGAAAGCAAAGAAAGAACTGCTGATGCAAGGAAGCTAATTGAGCAAGGAAGACTTTACAGAATTAATCATCATATGCCCTATGTCTGGCTCTGTCTGAGAAGCATGGGCCTGAGATTTCTATTATATTGGTATCTCTTTACCTTTTCCCTAATCTTCCAATAAATGTAGCATGCATAAAATAGAATAAAGATGCACTGAAGAGTGTTAATGGTGGAGGAAGAGCGTGTCCTTGGCATGGCATAGCGGAAGAGAAGCAGCAGAGACCTGTGTTAGCATCATGATGTAGCTTGTGCATTCCTAAGTAAAATTCACCTACTGTACAAAGGTTTTGTTTTTTTCACCTCTAAAATAAGGAGGCTGGGATAAAAGAAGATGTTAAGTTTTCCTCTCACTTTTGAGTAGATTTAACAGAGTCTTCCAAAATAATGTTTAAGAACTGATGGTTCTGATTTAGACAAAAAGTGTATTCAAATTCTGGCTCGACAACTTAATAGGGTTGTGAACTTGGCGACATTACTGAACTTTTCCTGGGTCTCAATTTCAGTTTCTAGAAAATGGAGCTGATAATAACTTTCTTACGTGGTTTTGGCAAGGGTTAGTTTGGAAATATGCATATGCATTTTATAGAAGTGAGGGCATGGTAATGAAGATGAAAGGTTTCCCTAATGGCTCAATTGATGCTTTTGAGCTGTGGTGTTGGAGAAGACTCTTAGAGTCCCTTGGACAGCAAGGAGATCCAACCAACCCATCCTAAAGGAAATCAGTCCTGAATATTCATTGGGAGGACTGATGCTGAAGCTGAAACTCCAATCCTTTGGCCACCTGATGCGAAGAACTGACTCATTTGAAAAGACCCTGATGCTGGGAAAGATTGAAGGCGGGAGGGGAAGGGGATGACAGGATGAGATGGTTGGATGGCATCACCGACTCAATGGACATGAGTTTGGGTAAACTCCGGGAGTTGGTGATGGACAGGGAAGCCTGGCGTGCTGCAGTCCATGGGGTCGCAAAGAGTTGGACATGACTGTGTGACTGAACTAACTGAACTGATGGCTCAATGGTGAGGAATCTGCCTGCCAAGCAGGAGACATGGGTCTGATCCTTGGGTCAGGAAGATCCCCTGGAGAAGGAAATGGCAACCTACTCCAGTATTCTTGCCTGGGAATTATTTCCTCCTGGACAGAGGGGCCTGGGAGGTTACAGTCCTTGGGATCTCAAAAGAATTGAACATGACTGAGCAAACATCTGCTTTTAGAAGTCAACTGTCAGAGAGGATACTCTCAAAGTCAAAGCTCATCAAAATCATATGCCTTTCCCAATTTTGGAGCATTGTCATGTTTCTAAATGACTATTGATTTCCATGGAAATTTTGATTTTGTCTATCTTTGGAGATGGTGACTGATAAGAGCAATTAAACTATCCTAGAATTCCAGGAAGCTTGAAATGATCCATTTTTCTGAATGGCTACTAATTACATGTGCATCAGATTGTGGAGCAGATGATCAGATAAGAGTGATTTCTTATTAATATTATTCTGGCTTTGGTGTGGGCCCTCCAGACAGCTCAGAACTGCTTCACTTACACTCCAGCCCCACTGGCAGCCTTAAGGCTGCATGACAAATTTCAGCATCAATACCAGTTCTTTCTGAACTACTGAGCAGAAATCCTTTGATTTAAAACCTATCAGCATCAAGCCTTAAATTGCCATTTCCTCAGCAAGTGTGAATTTTGGGGGAGTAGTTCTTAAAGTCCCCAAGATATATAATCTCCAGAAAGATGCCAAAAAACTGTGACATTAGGAAGGGCTCTGGGCTAAAAAAAACATCTTTCCCAAGAATCTCTGAATTTTCTCTCTCCACAAACACATGAATTAATGATCCCATGTGTGAGTTTCAGAGCCAGTCTAAAATGTTGTCTGACAAGCTATCTTCGATTTATTTTCTCTTGTGTCCAATATGTTTGGAAAATAATATTTAGTTGTTGGTTAATTTGTAATTTCAGTCCTACTGATGAATGTCTAAGGTTGCCAAATACCTACTGTTTTCTTCTCTCATGAACATATCTGAAATGTTGTCTGTGGATCTGACTTCCAGGGTCCACAGTCTTCCAAGGTCAAAGTATGACATTGAAGCTGCCTTATTTCCACTGAGGATTCATTTAACTCTGGCTGTTTTTTTTCTCCATTAACTTCTGAAATCTTATGACTACAATAAAGCCCTTTCTAGGCTCCAAAATCTATACTTATATCTATTTGCAACAATATGTTATTTCTTTGAATATATATAAATGTTTTAATGAGCTGAAATATTTAGTGAACACATTAGAAAGACTAAAAATAAGAATAATGGTAGGTTCTTTTCCAGAAATAATAAACCATCTTTTTTTTTTTCCCTAAAAGCTTCAATTTCTCCTTTATTTTTTCCTTTTAGACCTCACTGTTTTTGAACTTTTGCATTTGATTAATACTTATTTGGGTTTCCCTCATGGCTCAGTGGTAAAGTATCCACCTGCAATAGAGGAGCTGCAGGAGGTGTAGGTTCAATCCTTGGATCGGAAAGATCCCCTGGAGGATGGTATGCCAACCCACTCCAGGAAGATCCCCTGTGAGTGGAGCTGTGTGTGTTGGGGGCCTGAGAGCCAGGCTGAAGCTGGGAGGGGATTTCAGGATGGTTGGGGACACAGGGGCAGAAAATGGTGTGGTCTGGGGCAGACAGGCCTTGACCTTCTGGTGAGCTGAATCTTTGGATTTAATCATCCTCATATCAATAGGGGACTTCCTAGGTGGCTCAGTGGTAAAGAATCTGCCTGCCGATACAGGAGACACAGGAGACTCCAATTTGATCTTTGGGTCAGGAAGATTACCTGGAGGAGGGCATGGCAAACCACTCCAGTATTTTTGCCTGGAAAATCCCATGGACAGAAGTGCCTGGCAGACTACAGTCCATAGGGTCACAATGAGTTGAACACAACTGAAGCAACTTAGCACGCATGCACACAACACTTGTATACTCTGCTAGATTGAGTAGTTTTGATTTTTTATTTTTTCCATCACTCTATCTTTTAGGATTCTGTCTCTTTTTACTTCCCTGCTTTCTTTTCTACTTCCTTCCCTCCTATTCTTCATACTTCTCTTCCTTTCTTCACAAATGCACACACACACAAAATGTGCATCTGAAGATTAAAAAGGAAGGAAAGGAAAATATGGCAGAGGGAGAGGGGAAAGGAGAAAGGAAAAGGCAGAGGGAGAAGAGGAAGAGCAAGAAGAAAGAAAAAGAATAAAGAAGAAGGGGAGGAGGGACAAAGAGAGAATGGGAAACAGACATAAGGGGAAGGGAAAAGGAGTATAACGTGAGAAGCTGGGAAGAAGGAAACAGGGAAGAATATAGTGCCAAGAAATCCAAGCCCTAATATTAGTGGGCAATATATTTAGCCTTGAATTTTAGTCCAGTGAACTCTAAAAGGGAGCTAAAATTATTTACAAAATGTACATTGTGCCTAACATAAAATCATACCATTTGATTCATAAATGGTAATATTCAAAATGGGACTATAATGAACTTTGGAATTAATGATAAGTAAGGATTTCTTAATTAAGTAACTGCCCCTAAATTGGCTTTCAACCAACTAAAAATTTATATGTATTAATTTCAATTCATTGGAAAATATCGAGGCAGATTACGCTCCTATCACTGATAAGTCAGTGCTTAGCAAGGAGTGTGAGGCGTGAGAGCAGGAGGGTCCAGAGTCCCAAGACCAGGCTCCCAGGGTTTCTGTCACATACATGTTGTGTGACCTCAAGTAAGTCTCATCTCTTTGCTCCTCTGGAGGATAATGAAGAATAAAGTCCTTTCAGAGGATGAGATGGTTAGATAGCATCACCAACTCAATGGACATGAATTTGAGCAAACTGCAAGAGATATTGAAGGACAGGGAAGCCTAGCATGCTTAGTCCATGAAGTGACAAAGAGTCAGACATGAATTAGAGACTGAACAACAATACATGCGAGTTTTATTATTATTAGTTATTAATCATTGTCACTCATAGTTGTTGTGTTACAAGTATATCATAAGTCTCAGCACCATTGTGTGGTCCAGGAAAATTTGTTAAAATACGTAATTCCCTCTATTTAGTTAATTTAATACATTAGATTTGCAAAGAACTTTCAAAACCTTTTTTCTAATGATCAAAGGCTTGTATTTTCTGTTTTCAGGTCACATTTGGTGTTGAAACATTTAAAAGAAATAAATGCATATGGAGGGCATCCACCGGAACAGCTCAATATTCTTTCAGATTACTTTTTAAGAAAAGAAAAAAAAGCAAAAAACTTATAACAACACCTGCTATTCTGCAGAATTTGACCTGACCCCTTTCTCCTTTTCTTGTTATTATAAACATCAAGCTCTTTAAGTGAGAGCTGTTTAAAGGATCGAGGGCTGTGAGTGTTCCTTCCTACATCCCAGATGCGCTGGGAGACGAATGGGCTTTTTGATCTTTATTTTATGAGCGTCTGATAAATTGCCTCTGGCACCTGGCAACTGAAATTTCACTATCTGAAAACTAACCCTCGTGTCAAACAATGTAGCTAGCCTCAGCCTCTCAGCCGAGGACCCGCGTAGCTGGGCGGAGGATGCCTTCTATCCACTTCCTGGACAGGTCCATGGCCATGCTCAGGGATTTACATACTTTTAATTTTAGAGGGAAGAAGGGATTACTAAGGGCTTTATATGCTGTACAAAAATGTGTTTTTTGAAGGATTTCATCATAGCTTTTATTTTGGGATTTTTGAACAAGTCAAATAAAGGCTCAGCACACTGGCTAACCGGAAAAAAAATGTTGGTAACAGGATAAAGATTTGCAGCTCTGGGTCATGGGCCTCCCCACACTAGGCTCAGTCTGTGTGTTGATATAAGAGAAATGCAGGTGGTCTTTTTCTAGGGACAGAAGAGTTATAAACAAAGTCATCAGCTGAGGCTATTATCACCTTTCTTTTAACATCTTATCCAGTGGAAAGATTAACTCAAGCCCAAGACAGAGCTTACATTTTCTCTATTTATAGAGATTCAAATATATGCAGATTTTTAATTTTAAGAAAAGAGAAAAAGAATGACATGAACACTACCACATTGGGTTTCTGTTTAAAGGGAAATGAGAGAAATGGTGAACAAAATATGAAATACCTTAAATCTTCCAATGAATGTGGCCAGGTCTACCAGCTGGGGCATCTATACATGCCAGCCTCCCATTTGACACTCTTCCCTCTTCCACTGCTTTCTGAACTTGTCGGTTGTAATGTTGTTACTCAAGGAAGGTGATATGCTTAGATTTATCTCTTCCCCCAAACTCAGAGTAGGTTGTCCTTAATCATTTTAAGTCTCCCTAGGCTGCCACTTTATTTGCTTTCCCAAGTATCTTGCAGAGATCTAGTGCTGTTGGCTCGATGTATTTGGGTTTCTATGGACTGAAATTTTATTTATTTATTTATTTATTTATTTATTGCAGCCAGGAAGAGATTTCCATGTTAGGTTTGACTGTACAGATATAGTAAATCTGCTGTAAAAACAGAAACACTCCAGATCAATTATTTGCTTATCTAGCAGCATTTATTATTAGCAAGCAAAATTTATTATGCTTAGCTCTGAGTATAGAGAAATAAACTGGATATATATCTTGCCCTTAGTCATAGTTTCACAAAAGAGGTAAATGTATACTAATATATACAAGTAACTAAAATATCATTTTTGTTATTACTTGACTGGAAGTCCATATCTGAAAGAATAAGTCTATAGAGGAATGGAGGGGAAGTTTAGAGGTGATATTTGTGCTAAGTCTTGAAAACTAAGTCAATATTCTTTTAGGTAGGCAAATCTGTTAAGACAACATTAACAAAGAGAGCCATCAGAGCAAAGTATCCAATCCATGGATATAAAGAGAAACAAACAGACTGTGGTACATAAGGTGCTTAAAGTAGGGTGTGGTACACAGTAAGTGCCAATGAATGCTTGTTCTTATTTATAACAACTTCCCCAACATATTTTAGCATATTGCATTTATTCTTGTTACAAACACTCACTGTGAATTGATTTAACTTTTAATCTGAATTCTTGTCACAAGGGTTTGAAATTCACGTGAGTACTGTGACCTGTGACTTTTTTATGGGTCTACTACTAGACTGAGAGATTGGAAATATCATTAGCATTTCCAAATTCAGTATGATAAAATCACTTCTCTAAAATCTCCTGACCACTCAGTGATCAAGACAGGTTGAACTCCAGGCCACCAGTTGCCAAACAAGACCAAGATCAGAGGAATCCAGTTTTATGGATTCCAAGATGCTGGTGATGTTCCAGTCTCCAACAATCTATGCAAGGTTTCCTTTCTGCTGAATACATTAGTTGAACATATGTGTGTTGAGCATCAGATCTTGGTCATTTCATTGGGATACAAAGTGCAATGGAAATGGCCTTTCTCTTCAAGGGAGTGAGTGACAGAAAGAAAAACCAGCTATATCAGTGTTACAAGTGGGAAGAAAGGAAAAGTGAGTGTATTTCAAATTTCTTTCCTGAACTTACCCTTCCTTTTTCGTGTGTGATTTTTGGAGCTTAGGCATATGGATATCTATTTCTAATGCTTCAGGTTTTGCTTGACTTCTGACTTAAAGTCAGAGGGTTTTTTTTCTTCCCCTTCCCCCCCCCCCCCCCCCGCCCCTAAAATACTGCACTATCCTCCAAGGACCACAGACTGAAACATACCAATCTCTTGTTTGTCTACTAGGAAAGCCTAGGAGAAGGGTGGGGTCTCTTTCATGGCACTAAGAAGTTTGGAGTTGTAGACTCAGAGGGAAATTTCCGAGGCTACTCGGGTTGATCCTGCAGTGACCTCACAAGTCTCCCTGCAGAGGAGAACAGTATCTGCGGCCAACTCCCATACTGCCACCTGGGGATAGGACCTGTGGCACATTTTTTATCCCCTCATGTGCTGCCAATACACAGGCAGATGTGAACTCTCTGTTAAGGCTGGGCTCACCTTAGCACTGAAACAACCAAACCATACCCCCTATTTCCTCTGAATATAATTTAAATTAATTTACTAAAGTCAAGATGTGAGAGATATTCCCTTATTAATTGTTGCTCCTGATGTTCCAAGAGAGAAGAGTGAAAAAGTTGGCTTAAAGCTTAACATTCAGAAAACTAAGATCATGGCATCTGGTCCCATCACTTCATGGCAAATAGATGGGGAGACAATGGAAACAGTGACAGACTTTATTTTCTGGGGGTTCTAAAATCACTGCAGATGGTGACTGCAGCCTTGAAATTAAAAGACACTTATTCCTTGGAAGAAAAGTTATGGCCAACCTAGACAGCATATTAAAAAGTAGAGACATTACTTTGCCAACAAAGGTCAGTCTAGTCAAGGCTATGGTTTTTCCAGTAGTCATGTATGGATGTGAGAGTTGGGCCTTAAAGAAAGCTGAACATCAAAGAATTGATGCTTTTGAACTGTGGTGTTGGAGAAGACTCTTGAGAGTCCCTTGGACTGCAAGGAGATCCGACCAGTCCATCTAAAGGAAATCAGTCCTGAATGTTCATTGGAAGGGCTGATGCTAAAGCTGAAACTCCAATACTTTGGCCACCTGATGCGAAGAGCTGACTCATTTGAAAAGACCCTGATGCTGGGAGGGATTGGGGGCAGGAGGAGAAGGGGATAACAGAGAATGTGATGGTTTGATGGCATCACTGACTCGATGGACATGAGTTTGAGTGAGCTTTGGGAGTTGGTGATGGACAGGGAGGCTTGGCGTGCTGCAGTCCATGCGGTCACAAAGAGTCAGACACAACTGAGTGACTGAACTGAACTGATGATCCAAAGCCACATAGGATTTCAGGTATTGAGTGAATTGACTTTGTCAACACACACAACAGTATGATATTTTTTTTTCCAGTGAGACTGAAGACAATTAATGAAAAACATATAAATATTTCATTGCAAATGCAGACTTGATATATGTAATACAGATATTTGACTTCAAGCAGTTTTGATCCATAGGATAGGTGTTGGACCTGAATATATGGTAAGATTTCACAGAGATATAGAACCCACATAGTTGACAAAGAACTGCCATTTAACAGCTATGATTTTCATGTTCATAGAAAAATAATGTTTGTTAAAGTAAAAATGAGAACTAATAGGAAATCAAAAGGATTGGTCTTCCTTGGTGGCTCAAATGGTAAAGAATCCACCTGCAACTCAGGAGACCCTGGTTAGGTCCCTGGGTTGGGAAGATCCCCTGGAGAAGGAGATGGCAACTCACTCCAGTATTCCTGCCTGGAAAATCCCATGAACAGAGGAGCCTGGTGGGTTACAGTCCAAGGGATCTCAGGAGTTGGACATGACTTAGCAACTAGACTACCACAAAATGGTTAAAAATAATGCAATCACACTCCCCAGCCCTCAGGCTTTCTCTCCTCTCTTGGGCTTTGCTTGTGGCTCAGCTGGTAAGAATCCATCTGCAATGCAGGAGATCTGAGTCTATCCCTGGGTCGGGAACATCCCCTGGAGAAGCGAAAGGCTACCCACTCCAGTATTCTGGCCTGGAGAATTCCATGGACTGTATAGTCCATGGGGTCGCAAAGAGTCAGACGTGACTGAGTGACTTTCACTTCACTTCAGTTTGGGTGAAATACCTGAAGCTCCCAGGAGTAAGCTGATTCCTGTTGTGCTGAATGGAAATAGTATGTTGCTTTTTGTTTGGTGGCATGGGGCGGCGGGTGGAGGTATGGAGTGGACATGCATCCTCTTTTCATTGGTAATACAGTGGTAATTAAGCTGGACCTTGAACCCTGGAGGGCTTCAAGAAATATTTGCTGAATGAATGGAATGTCTACATCTACATCGTTTCCTAATATGTGGGATATTTGGCTAGGTGACAGAGAAGTTAGACTCTGTCAGCTTGATTCGTGAGATGCATGATTTAAAAACTTAGCTCCCTAGTGAAGGAATCAGGCAAGAGAACCTAACATAGCAAAGATAGAGGCTTGTGACTATAACCAATTTAATCACTCCACAGTCAAGGGATGGGTGTAATGGTTACACACACATCATATGGTTCATATGTGTGTGTGTTTGTGGTGTGCATGATTGAATGCACACACATGTGTAACATGCATTTCTGTGAGTAGAAAAGACTGAAGCATCCAGAACGTCTTTGTATTGCCCCTTTGCCTCAGAAACCAGAAGCATGGACATCTGCAGTATGTCAGGGAATGGAGACATTTGGATGTGTCTGGTTTTGATATCATTCAATGACCAATGAATTAAAGTAAGAGAAGGGATCAGAGTGTGGTTCTCTCTGCTTTACAGATAAGCTGAGATTGGAGTGTGAGATGGAACAGTCTAGCCAGGTTAGGAGTGAATGATCTGCTGCTGATGAGAGGTAGTTGAAAAATAGTTCCACTTTAATTGTTTTATTGTCTACTTTATTTTATCAAGGCTTGTGGGAGAGAAGAGTTATAGATAACAAAAGTGACATAACCCATGTGCCTAAGAAGCCCCTGTCAAAAGGCATGAGATGTTTTCTCTGGGTATATCACATTTCATTTGGCAAGAATCTCTCCTAGAGTGTCTGGAAAAAGACACAGGAAGGTCCTGAATGTACTCTTTTAATAGGAGGCCCACAGAGAGTAGTTTAGTCAATGGTATAGCAAATAGAAATATTTAGAAATAGAAAAGATCACCCAAGCCTAGTCTTTTCAATGTCCCTTGGACCACTCCCAGCCACTAGGGGGACCCGTGTTGTCTTAACTATGGAACTTCAGATGACAATTATGTCCTTCCAGTGACCTGCTCATCCACATAGTATGCCCACTGAGTGGGTCAGGGGTGGGGGGTGCGGGGGTGCCCAGTCAGGAGAGATGCCTGTGCTAATATTCTGTTTTAATCCTTTCACAGCTGGGCGGTGAAAGTGAACTTCATCTCTGTCTGAATCTCAGTTTTCTTAACTGTAAAATGGAAGTAACATCCTCTTATATAGGGTCATTGTGAACTTTAAAGGAAAAAATAAAAGCCAGAAGAAAAATAATGCCTGGTTAGTACGCAATAATTATTCACTTTTATAGTTTTAATCACATATTATCAAATCTATGATACCAACAAAAATAACTTGATCATCAGATTTAATGATAACATTTTTGACATTTGGGGGTATGGTTTAAATGTGCTATTTTATTTACTTTTCAAACTAACTACCATTAGCATACATTAGTCCGTATGGTACATGTTATATTTGTCTTTGGGTTCAGCATTAATATTTGAGACTAATACTAAAAATATAGAATCTAAAGGGTTTATTTTTTTAAATTGTGAATCAATTTGGCCATTAGGGATTACAAAGAACATCATGGTGACAGTCTATCTTTATTCAGCTCATGTTTGTTATCTTGACATAGCACCTTTAAGACTGATGGTATAATTTGAGGTTTGTCAGGGTTTTGTCAGAGAAGACCAGAGTTTCCTTTTTTCCTCTTTAATTGAATTACCTCTCACTGGAGGTTCAATAACTTCTTTTGAGAGAAGCCAGAATCTTTCTGACAAATTTTTGGTGTTTGAAAGACAGTATGTCATGACTGGGAGGATATAGAAGATTCTGGTATTTAGTTTGTTTAGCTCTCTATTATCATGGCTTGAGTCCTAGTTGCTGCTATGCCACTGCTGCCTTTATAGCTTGAAAAAAATAGCTAATTTGGAGAAATCTTCAACTGTTATTGACATTAATTGAATTGCCTACTATGTGACAAGCAATCTGCTTATATGAAAAATTTTTATTTTCAATATTGCTTCATAGTACAATCTTCCGGAGACATTTTAAACAACAATCGGTGTTATAAATCTGAGTTTGAAGCTGTGTGTGACGGTACCAATGAGAATTATTAACCAGAGTGACTATTTCTGAGCAGGAGCCTTGTGTGTTAGCTGTGGTCAAAGGTGCGTGATCCATGACAGGGACCTCACAACAACCTGCTGACAAGTTGCTTCTGAGAGTCTGTTATAAGCTGTGTTCCAATTCTGGAAAACAACAAACAAAAAATTTAAAGTGCATCTTCTAAACTGAAAAGAAAAAAAGAAAATATGATTATCTATGGCATATCCTAGCATGTTCTAAATATAGTATGTCATTTCCTCAAATGCTCATCCTCCATAAGAAAAGGGTACTTGGGTATTTTGTGTTTTCTTTTTCCACCATGTTTCTGCAGTGGATCACGATGCTTGGTTTCTTCTCTGTAAGAATGCCCCCTGGAGGCAGATACATTAACCTCTGAGAATTTGAGTTTTAGAAACACTGTCATCTTGTTGTAAGTTGACTGTGGCTGAAATTTCAGCTCTTGCCACTTGGGAGCTGTGTGACTTGCCTCAACTTGATCTCTGTGAATTCTGTTTCCTCATCTGTACAATAACTATACCATGTGCTTTTTGGTTTATGTTAGTCCTATATGTTCCACTGTTTAATTATGTCTCCAGTTGCCAGGATACATCCAGGTATGGTGCCCAGTACATTGCAGTTTAAGGTTTTTGCCACAGATTATTACATTGAGGACATGGATGCTTGCTGCTTTGCAGTTTACAGCATATCTTCTTGAACACTAGCTAAGTTTTCTAGCAGTATGATGAGAAGGACCCGTCCGTCTTGGGTGGCCCTTCACCTTCAGGTGCATACCTTCATTGAGTTATGCAAGCCCCTTTGCTATGATAAGGCTGTGATCCATGAAGGGGATGAGAGGGGCAGAGAAGTAATAATTTTTGTAAATGAGAGCAAAAAAGGACTGAAAAAAGCAAATCTTTTTACTTCTCATGCAATCATCTCTTATTTCCTCCTCTGTCTCTCTTAAGGCATAATTGTCAACCTTTGGGGTCATCAAAAATCAGTCATAAAAAGGAATGGATTTGGGCCAGTTGAATTGAGGTGGACTAACATAGAGCCCATTATACAGAGTGAAGTAAGTTAGAAAGAAAATATTGTACATTAAGCATATATATGGAACCTAGAAAAATGGTACTGATGAATCTGTTTGCAAGGCAGGAATAGAAATGCAGATATACAGAATGGACTTGTGGACATAGTGAGGGGAGGAGAGGGTGAGGCAATTTAAGAGAGCAGCACTGGAATATATACATTACCATGTGTAAAATAGATAGCGGGAAGTTGCTATATAGCACAGGGAACTTAGCCTGGTGCTCTGTGATGACCTAGAGGGGTGGGATGGTGGGAGGGAGTCTTAAAAGGGAAGGGCTAAATGTATACTTACGGCTGATTCACATTGTCGTAGGGCATGCATGTATGCTAAGTTGCTTCAGTCATGTCCAACTCTTTGCAACCCCAATGGACTCTAGCCTGCCAGGCTTTTCTGTCCATGGGATTTTCCAGGCAAGAATACTGGAATGGGTTGCTATACCCTCTTCCAGGAGATCTTCCCAACCCAGGAATTGAACCCACATCTCCTGCAGCTCCTCTCCTACAGGCAGAGTCTACTCTGAGCCACCGGGGAAGCCCTGTTTTATGGCAGAAACCAACACAGCATTATAAAAAAATTATCCTCTAATTAAAAATAAAAAATAAAAAAATATAATTTAACACAGGTATCTATTTATGTTGTATTCTTTCTCTTTGAGTAATTTTTGAGAAAATGTAGCTTGCTATTAAGGGCTTCCCTGGCAGTTCAGAGGGTAAGGAATCTGTCTGTAGTGAAGGAGACCCGGGTTCGATTGTGGGATCGGGAAGATCCCTTGGAGAAGGGAATGGCTACCCACTCCAGTATTCTTGCTTGGAGAATTCCATGGACAGAGGAGCCTGGTGGGCTATAGTCAATTGGTCACAAAGAGTTGGGCACGACTGAGTGACTAACACACCCACCCTAGACCAGAACAGTGTAAAGTAGACATAGGATTGTGAACGGGATGAGAAGAGTTTATATAAAGAGCGCTTTCTTAGCCCTACCCTTAAGGCTAGCAAAATGGTGCCCTGTGAATTTAAAAATTTTAAGTCTCTGTGAGATAATGTTACTCCTAGACCTTTTAAATTTTCCTGCTGTCTCCTAACCCTAAACTTTTGGTAGTCCATGATCCAAGCGTGATCTCAAGCCTTGAGGATGGGTAAATCTCAGCCCTAGAGTCAGTGGTTGAGTTTCTGTATGCCAAGTTCAAGTAGAGTGCAGGGCTTTTGGAATCCAGCTTTGGTGCATCCCATCCTGTAACTATGATATATGATAAAAGGAAAAATTGCAGCCAAACTTGACTATGTTCAAAGCAAGGTGCTAGTGAAAGGATGGGACGGAAAATAAGTCCTAATGGATTAATGACTCATGATAAATGTTTTATTATAAGAGCTTGTGAACGATTAGATAATTCTTACTTCCAAGAGTAGAATTTAAATATTTTTGCCTGGACTGTTACCAAAGTAAATAAATCACTTAAATATCTAGTTAATAGTTAAATCTTTATGTGCAAAAATAAGGAATGGAAGAGGTAATTTTTCTTGTAAATAATCAATATCTTATTTACTCACTGCTTATGACTTTTCATAACACTTACAGCTGTTTGAACCAACCTACCAGAAAAAAAATAACGCTTTCAAGAGAAAGCTATTCTTTTTGATACCTACGTTCAGCAAAATTAAATGAAATGAAGATTTTTCTAGGCAGCTGTCATTGTTGGTAGAAACCAAACATTTACTGATATGTTTTACTCAAGTTCGTTAAAGTCTCACTAATTATTCCAGGCCAATTTTTTCCTCACTAACATCCACGCAGTTCCCACTGAGTATAGCATGTGCCTGTCGGAAGGTTGAAACCAAACATGGTATCCATTTGAACTTATTTTCTTTCTCAGTGTGCTGGGGTCAAATTATCTTCGACACCCTTTTGAATCTAATTCGTATATTTCTAAAGGCCTGGAAATGTATATACCTATTGATATAGGCTTGGGATAAAAGATAAATTTTAACATAATTTAAAACTGTGGTTCAAATGCCTCTTCTATCTGGATCAGTAATTCCATTTTACTGGCTTTTACCTAACTCTTTTTTGTAATTTTCAGATACAGTTATTATAAAGAATAACTGTTTTGTTCTGAACACATTTTTACATATATTATACTGCTTCCTTTCCAAGATATTTCAGAGCTTTACAATGACCATGAACAAAAAGCTCCACATAGGCCACATCTGGGAATAAAGTATAATCCTTTATCCTTTTTTATCTTTTGGATCCATCAAATCAATCACATCATACTTGCTATAGAGACTTTAGATGAACTAGTGGGGGAAAAAGTAAAATAAATGAACTAGTAGGTTGTGAAGAGATGACAAATGATAGTATTCCTGTATTCATTCCCATTATTGAAGTAATTAATAAGATGATCTGATGTTAGGTTATTCAGCACAGGGCACAGTACATAGTAGGTGCTATATATTTCTTTTTAAAAATAGACACTTTGTTGTTTTGTTCACATCAGCAAAATCCATGTAACAAATGCTTCCAGTTTGTGCCTCTTTTACTGGTCTGGCATAAGTTAAAATTTGCTGTTCTTATTTTCTGTTAGCCAACAATGTGATAAAATAATCTGGATTTGTCTGAAATTTGCAGCTGTGTTCCAACCTCAAGGCTGAAGTATCAATAGGAGAGTTGTGATTTATTCTTGAGTGCAAAGATCTGCACAATTAATTTGAGTGCCATTTATTTAAAAACCAAAATGTGTCTTAGGGACTGTGTACCTCTATCCTAATTTAGGATACCTCTATACCTGTGTACTTAGGATACCTGTGTACCTCTATCTGTATAAAAGAGAATGAAAAACCAAGTAAAAAATGGACTTATCTTTTCCATTCTTTCCAGTTTGACAGTTTATATAACATCAATTAGAAAACAATTTGAATTATAGAAAGTTCTTAACACTAGGACACTATTATATTTACAAAGCATATTGTTGTTGTTGTTTAGTCACTAAGTCACGTCCAACTCTTTTGCCACCCCATACACTGTAGCCTACCAGGCACCTCTGTCCATGGGATTCCCAGGCAAGAATACTGGAGTGGGTTGCCATTTCCTTCTCTAGGGGATCTTCCTCACCCAGGGATTGAACCCATGTCTCCTGGTTGGCAGGCAGATTCTTTACTACTGAGTCACCTGGGAAACCCAGAAAACCCATTATCAAGTGCAAATTTTATTTTCCTAGAAAATTGAATACCTGACATCTTAATCACTCTTTGATGAAACAGATAGAAGGAAATGGAAATGTGTAGTTACTTAAATGTACAGTTCTTGTAGCTAGAAACTCTATTCCAGAGCAATCAGTTTCCCGTTTTTGGAGTTTTCTCTGTGGGACATTTTGAGAAATGAATAATTGGAAAAATTACATGGTCATTCTCTGTTTCCCTATGACACATGAGATGAGTGGGGTGAAGATCCCTATTGGTGTCATGAGAGTGGAGATGGAGAAGGGGTGGACCTGATGGGACTGAAGTGTTGTTGAGAATGAGGACTTGTAAGAAGAGTATGTGGTGTGGGATGAAGTTGGTAGGCTTGTAGGTGGTGTTGTCCTTGACTTAATTAAAATTTTTTTCCCTATCTTCCCCACAAATCATGATAGAAGTACCTTAGATTATAAAATTGATCGACTATTCTATTTGCAAAGGACCATCTGAAGTGACTAGCCAGTAGTATGAAAGAAGATCAGATGAGAGGGAACAAATTCATAACATCTTAGAACAAAATTAAAATTCATCGAAGATTCTGGAGAAGTATGATCAAATTTAAAGACTTCAGTACTTGAGTGCACAATAGCATTCTTCATTTCTTTGCTGGAGAACAAGTACCACATTTTTGGAGAACAAGTATTCCATTTTTAGAGAACAAGTATTCCATTTTTGGTGGGACTTACTTGACCAGATTTGTATTGAACTGGAGTACATACAAGGAGGTGTATTCAGTCACTCAGGCGTGTCTGACTCTTTGCGACCTCATGGGCTGTAGCCCACCAGGCTCCTCTGTCCATGGGATTCTGCAGGCAAGAGTACTGGCATGGGTTGCCATGTGCTTCTCCAGGGGATCTTCCCAACCCAGGGATCGAACCCAGGTCTCCCGCATTGCAGGTGGATTCTTTACTATCTGAGCCACCAGGGAAGCCCAAGAATACTGGAGTGGGTAGCCTATCCCTTCTCCAGGGGATCTTCCTGACCCAGGAATCAAACTGGTGTCTCCTGCATTGCAGGAGGTTTCTTTACCACTGAGCTACTCAGGAAGCCCATGTAAGGAAGGGCATCTACTATATACTAAGCACTATGTTAGCCACTTTACCTATGTCATCTTATTTCATCCTCATGATGATCTTGTGATTTAGGGGGCAGCAGGGGACGCTCAAGTTTCTGCAGAAAGGGTTCTAAAGAGTTAAGAATGTTATTCAGGGTCATTCTGCTGGTGGTTCCCAGGTCTGTGATTTGAATCCGAGATAGTTTTTTGGTTGAATCCAAAACTCAGTGTACTAAAAAGTGGGTATATATTTGAAAAAGCAACTGAATGCATCTAAGAGGCCTCAAAACTGCTGCCCTTGTTTCTAAAATCTTTTCTTGGCATGGTCACATTTTGCCTCTCTTAAAATAGGGAGTTGTCCACTATGCATGGTAAGAATTATTAACTTTGCTACAAATCTTTCTCATCCAGTGGGTTAATCAAACAAGCATATATAGAGAGACTACTATTCTTGCATCCTCCTTCTTTTACCTTTTTTTTTTCTTCTCTGAGACAATCATACATGCATGTATGTATATGTGTGTGTCAACAAAGAAAATTATAATTAGTTAAGGTTTCCCTTAGTTTGTAGAATTTTCTGCTCTTCCATTATCCTTAATATCTTCTGAAGTTTAGAAATTGAAAAATCTACCTTATTTTTTTAACTTTGCAACATAGAGAATCCTGTAAATTATCTTCAGGTTATTGCTTCTTCAGTTAACTGGTAGAATATCTTTTTCAACTGAGTAAGGAATTTGTAATAAGCTCAATTAAATCTGATATTTCTATGGTCCTTTCTATATCTAATATTCATTGATGTGTTAATTTAATGATTTCACATATATTTGAGTACTATTACATGAATCATACTGTTTTAGGCAGTAGGGCAGAGCAGTGAATGACAAATGTTTTCCCTCATTAAGCTTGTATACTAGTAAGGAGAGATGGATAATAAACATTAAAACAAACAGGTGATGGAAATAGTGGACCAGAAAGTGTCTGAAAAACACAGTGAAGGAAGGAACAATACAGCCTGGAGTATAGAGATTTGGGGGTTCTTTTTTAGATAGGAGAGTCAGATAAAACTTTCCTTATAAGATGGCATTTGCGTGGATAGCCTGGAGAAAGTCAAGTAGTAAACTACACACATATTTAGGAGATGAGCATTGCAGGCAGAGGAGAGGCACAGATAGAGAGCGACTTGGGTTTAAGAAACAACAAGGCAGGCAGTGCACTAGAGCATAGCAAGGAGTAGAGAGAAGTGGTTGGTTGGTGGGCAGATTGCACATGGTTTTAAGGACCCCAGTGACAACTTTAGAAAGCTATTGGAGAATTTGATCCCAAGATTATCAGGATCAAAACACTGTACAATAAATAATAAAGCTTACTGTATGATGATTTAAATATGTAATTTAAATATGTATTGTAAAAGATCTCTTCGGCTACTTTGTGTAGAATATACATTTGGAGTCAAGGGTGGAAGCAAGGAGTTCTAATGGAACGCTTTGTCAATAATCTGAGGGTATGATGATAGTAGCCTGGACTCGGGTGGTACAAAAGCAATTAAATTCTAGAAATAAAATCTTTTGCTAACAGATTGAACATGAGACATGAAAAAAGGGAGGCGCCCAGGAGTTTAATTTCAAGTGAGGAGGGATGTAGTGAGCCAGAGCATTCTGAAGAATGGAATTGACATTTGCTATGATGGAGAAGAATTCAGGAGAAACAGAGCCATAGGGAATCAACAGATTATGTTTCATATTTATGTTGGACATTGAGTTGAGAGTGCTGAAGAAGCAGCTGGGGTCTTGAGTTCAGTGGAGAGATCTGTACTGGAGATATATGTTGGAAGTCATCAACATATAGATAGAATCTAATCCTGAAGGTCTGGATGGAATCACCTAGAAAGAGAGAGTAGATACAAAAGGAGTTGAGAACTTAAGACTGAACTTCTAGATGCTTCAGCATTTAAAAGTTGGGGATATGAGGAAATATAAACAAAGGAGACTGGAAAAAATATCAACCAGTGAGCAATGGTCAACATGGAGTCTTTTGGGTGATGTTGCAAATAGCCGCTTTGGTTAATGGTGAGGACAATGGCCTAAATGGAGTGATTCAAGGTAAAAATTGGAGGAGAGGAAATGGAGACAAAGATCACAACTTTTTCTTTCTAAGGGTTTTACTATAAAGAGAAGGACAGAAATACGGTGTTAGGTATCTAGAGGTGGATGTGCGTTAAAGGAGGTGTTTTGATTCATTTTTTTTAAATTTTAATATGGGAGATGCTCTGACATGTTATATGGTGATTGGAAAAGTCCAGTAGAGAGTTGCAGCAGGTAGAGATTTATAATTGTGGTTTTTGATAAAACATTCCTGTTGAATGTCCATAAAACAGATGCATTTTGACATTTGGGCACCTCCTGGTCCATGGGCGGGTGGAAATTGCCTTTACACTTTGTAACAGAGTCAGCACCATGACAGAAGCTCACCCATCACTCCATTTGCTAAGCTAATAAAGAGGCAATCAAAGGCCTATGTGTTCACCGGGTAGGTTGGTGTGATCAGAAAAGGAGATTTATGGACCAATGTGAGCCAAGATATTAAAAGGTCACAAGTAACATTTCCCTGTTGTGTCTGCTCTCACAGATCCTACGGCCTTCTACCTCTGGCTTCTTTATGGGAATTCATTTGGGCACAGTTGTGTTAACCCCTGACTGCTAGCCCATGGGGTAGCAGACTCCCAGGAGTACGGGATGAAGAAGGATAGTTAGAAACTCCTACTGAACTAGCTTGAGCCCTCCTGCGGAAGGCATAACAGGAATCCCAGGACAGGACAGTATCTCTTTGTAGAATATTCTATGACTTCCTTCTGGTACTGGCAACCTGTATTTTTGTGACTGCACAATAGATTTTCAACCACACTGAGAAATCACTCTTTCTTCTGCTAATTAGCAGAACTGTGCTTTCTTCTGCTTTCGCTGTGTTGTGGCTGTCAAGCTGTTCCTCAGGAAATTTAGCCACGTTTGACTTTTATCTTCTTTCAGTGTCAACTTTGATTCAGCTTTCAGGCCCAAGAGAATGTTCACGTGCCTTCAGTCTTATGGTTTTCTCCTGATTAAAGGCATTTGTAGTCTGTTATTATCAGTAGAGGCTAAACCAAAGTTTACTTTTGCCCAATCTGTGGCAGAAAATCTGTTTTTTATATGTATATGTGCATTTGGGGAGAGATGTTGAAGTGGTGTTGGGATTGATAAAAAATTGTCTTTGAAAATATCAGAAGCACCTGTTGGTTCAGAAACAACCATTTATCATTAAATTAGGTTGAATGGGGTCTCTACTGGTCAATACTCTAGTAGTTAAATGAGTTATGTGCATAGAAGTTTAAAAAAAAAAGAAAGAAACTGCATTCCCTTACATCCTTAATTCACTTCTGCACTGGACTAAGTAAAGGTGGCTATGAAGAATGACTTCAAGTGAATCAGTGATCAGTAGCACTAAAAGAATTTCTGTCCAGTCTAGGCTCCTAGGTGGATATAGCAATCATGGATATAGAGATAGCATTGTTTTTGCCTGTCCTGATTTGTCAAAAACTTTAGAAATAATAATTCACATTCTTATCTTAAAAATAAAATAACAAGGAACTATTTTCATTATCAATTAGGAAGCACTAAGATGTAAGGCATAATCATAGAGATATTTAAGGAACTAGAAATCTCCGTAAAAGTGGGCTTTTGCAGCATTCGGGCTAATCCCAGTGTTTGCCTTTGATTACTTTGGGTACCATTTAGTCCACTTACTGTATCATTTTGTAATTGCCCTGAACAGTTTTTCATCATGAGAGTAGTTACGTTCTCTCATTGTTTGACACAAAGTGTAAAGAAAAAGTATTTAAAATGTCAGGCTACTTTAGTATGTTATACCACAAAGGATGGAGCAGATGTTTTTAAATAAACATCAGTCCTGGTTGTGCATTGTTAAGACCCTGAGGAGCCTTTTTCAGAAGCAGGGGAAGCTCATGAATTTAGAGGAGGCTTAAATACTGTACTTTCACATAAAACCATAAAAAGTTGGCAGAAGTATCAGGGGCCAATGAATGGGCATAGAGCTGAACATGTTATAACTCAGATTACCAATAAAAATGTCAGCCTCAAATCCGAAGTGAATAGTTTTATAATTCTGAACTGAAAGCATTTTTTAATTGCTTTCAAATGGAAAAACTTCATATAATTTAATAAAATTTATCTACTTTATTATCAAAAAGGCTATTATTGCAGCAAAGGGAAATGGAGGATTTAAATGTCATTCCTAGCATCTAATTTCCCAGCTCTTTTATTGGGATGTTATTAAAACAAGACCAAATGGACTTTGCTACATCCATAAAAGCCAGTCAAGCAAAAGAGTTAATCTGAGCACCACAGAATCATTAAACATGGCCCATGGTTGTAGTCTGGCTGGTGTTGGGTGAGATGTGCCCTGGGAAGCAGGTGTGACATGTCAGGAGCAGTGTTTTGGCATTCTATAGCTTGTGGAGCCTAAAGAGCAGCTGGATTCAGGGAGAAGTATGCCAGGGACAATGGCTATCTTTGTACCCAAGGGATCAATTTCATTCATTAACATTCCCTGTGAATCAGCTAAAGGCTTTGAAACAAATGATGGCAATGAAGGGCTAGGGTCCTAGGCAGGGCTAGTAGGGAGGTCTTCTCTGCTGGAAAGCAGTTCTCCTAACTTGCTAAGTGGTTACTTGCAGTGAGTGTGCTTTCTATAGACATATGGAGAAACATTCTAGGGTTTGTAGGAGGATGGAACAGCCTGTGAGTGGTAGAGCTATTTACAGTAAAGAAACAAAGGCGATAAGGAAGGATCAAGCTGTCTCTGGCTATGAGGAGGGAGCTGTAGTTAGTTACTAGGAAAGTGCAGAAAGGGAGATAAACACTTATCTAGATATTGCATTTTAATAGTAGTTGTAGTCATAGTAATAAATAACATGTGCATGCTTTATAACATTTGCAATGATCTTCTGAGGCATTCTTCCCATTTCACAGACGATTCTAACACCTAAGTATGTTCTATTCTTTCATTTTTAAATAAAAATCTTATTTTCTTTTGTTTCACTTTATTGTGCTTCACAGATACTGCATTTTTTTTTTTTGTTGCAAATTGAAGATTTGTAGCAACCAACCCTGCATTGAGAAACTCAGTGCCTTTTTTCCAATACCTTTTTTTTCCTGTGTCTCTGGGTTGCATTTTGGTAATTCTTTCAATATTTCAAATTTTTATTATTATTATTATATTTGTTATGGTGGTCTATGATCAGTGATCTTTGATGTTATTACTATAACTGTTTTAGGATGCCATAAATTGTGTCCAAGTAAGCCAGTGAACTTAATAGGTGTGTGTGAGTTCTGCCTGCTCCATGGACTGGGTGTTCTCTCATCTCTCATTCTTTCCTCGGGACTCCCTCTTTCCTGAGATTCTACAGTATTGAAACTAGGCCAGTGAATAACCCTACAGTGGCCTCTAACTGTTCAAGTGACAGGAAGAGTTGCCTATCTCTCACTTTGAATTGAAAGCTGAGAATGATTAAACTTATTGAGGAAGGCATGACAAAAGCCCAGATAGGTCAAAAGCCAGTCCTCATGCACCATGTTGTGAATGAAAAGTAAAAATTCTTGAAGGAAATTAAAAGTGTTACTTCAGTGAACACACACAAATGATACAAAAGGGAAACAGCCTTACTGCTGATAGGGGGAAAATTTTAGTGGTCTGGATAGAAGATCAAACCCATGACAACATTCCCTTGAGCCAAAACCTAACCCAGAGCAAAGCTCCAACTCTCGTCAATTCTTGTAAGGCTGACAGAGATGAAGAGGCTGCAGAATAAAAGTTTGAAGCTAGAGGAAGTTTATTTGTGAGGATTAAGGAAAGAAACCATCTCCATAACATAAAAAGTACAAGGTGGAGAAGCAGAGCTGATGTAAAAACTGCAGCAAGTTATCCAAAGGATCTTTGTTGTTGTTCAGTCACCCAGTCATGTTTGACTCTTTGCAATCACATGAACTGCAGCACATCAGGCTTCCCTGTCCTTCACTATCTCCCAGAGTTTGCTCAAACTCATGTCCATTGAGTTGGTGATGTCATCCAACCATCTCATCAAAAGATCTAAATGAGATCATTAATGAAGATGGCTACACTAAACAACAGACTTGCCTGGTAGCTCAGATGGTAAAGAATCTGCCTGCCAATGCAGGAGTTGTGGGTTTGATCCCTGTGTTGGAAAGATCCCCTGGAGAAGGAAATGGTGACCCACTGCAGTATTCTTGCCTGGAAAATCCATTGACAGAGGAGCCTGGTGGTTGATAGTCCATGGGGTCACAAAAAGTGTCAGACACGACTTAAAGATTAAACAGCAACAACATTAAACAACAGACTTTCAGTGTAGATGAAACAGCCTTCTATTGGAAGAGGATGCCATCTAGGACCACGTAGCTTGAGAGGAGAATGGATTGCCTGATTTCAAAGCTTCAAAGGACAAGCTATCTTGTTAGGGTCTAATGCAGCTGGTGGCATTGAGTTGAAGCCAATCCTGGTTTACCATTCGAAAAATCCTAGGATCTTTAAGAATTATCCTAAATCTACTCTGTCTGTGTTCTATAAATGGAACAACAAAGCCTGGATGACAGCATGTCTGTTTATGAAATGTTTATTAAATATTTTAAGCCTGCTATTGAGACCTACTGCTCAGAAAGAAATATTTCTTCCAAAATATTTCTGCTCATTGACAATGCACCTGGTAACCCAAGAGCTCTGATGGAGATGTGCAGCAAGATTAATGTTGTTTTCATGCTTAATAACACAGCTTTCATTCTTCAGCCTATGGATCAAGGAGTCATTTTGACTTTCAGGACTTATTTTAACAAATATATTTTGTAAGGCTCTAGCTGCCATAAATAGTGATTCCCCTAGTGGATCTGGTCAAAGTCAACAGAAAACCTTCTGGAAAGGATTCACTAGCCTAGATGCCATTAAGGATATCCATGATTCATGGGAAGAGATCAAAATAGCAACATTAATAGAAGTTTAGAATAAGTTGATTCCAACCCTCATGGATGATTTTGAGGGGTTTAAGACTTCAGGGGAAGAAAATAACTGCAGATGTGGTGGATATACCAGAAGAACTAGAATCTGAAGTGGAGCCTGAAGATGTGACTGAATTACTACAATCTTACAATAAATCTTTAAGAGATGAGGAGTTGCTTCTAATGGATGAGCAAAGAGAGTGGTTTCTTGAGTTGGAATCTACTCCTGGTGAAGATGCCGTGAAGATTGTTGACATGACATCAAAGGATTTAGAATATGACATGTACTTAGTTTATAAAGCAGTGGCATGGTTTGAAAACAAAATTTTGAAACCAGTTCTACTGTGGGTAAAATGATATCAAACAGCACTGCATGCTGCAGAGAAATCATTTGTGAAAGGAAGAGTCAGTTGATGTGACAAACTTCATAGTTGTCTTATTTTAAGATGTTGTCACCTAGACTTTCAGCAACCACTGCTCTGGTGATCAGCAGCCATCAACATCAAGGCAAGATCCTCTATCAGGAAAAAGTTTATAACTAACTGAGGGCTCAGATGATGGTTAACATTTTCTTAGCAATACAGTATTTTTAAGTTAATGTATGTACATTTTTTAGACATAATGCTATTGCACACTTAATAGACTATAGTACAGTATAAACATAACAATGCACTGGGAAACCAAAAAATTTGTATGACTCAATTTATTGTGATATTTGCTTTATCATGGTGGTCTGTAACTGAACTGGAACTATCTCCAAGGTATACCTAAATGTGTATGTATGTATATATATCATATAAGACATGATGGTTTGACATACGTATACATGGTGAAATGTATAGACTTGATTCAAGCTATTTAGCACAACTTCTCTCATAGTTACCATGTTTTGTGTGTGTGTGTGTGTGTGATCAGAGCACCTGAAATCTACTTTCTTAGCAAATTTTCAGTATTCAATGTGATATCATTACTATGGTCATTGTGCTATTTATTAGACCTGTGGACTTACTCATTCTGTGTAACTACTGCTTTGTACCCTTTGACCAACATCTCTCTATTTCCCTTTCCTACCCCTGGTAACCACTGTCCTACTCACTGGTTCTATGTATTTGAATTTTTTAGATTCCGAAAATAAGTGCGATCATGCAGTTGTTGTGTTTTTTTTTTTCTTTCTGTGTCTGGCTTATTTCATTGTGCTTACTGTCCTCCAAGTTCATTCATGTTTTGCATATGACAGTATCTCCTTTTTCGACATTGAATAATATTCTTAATATTATATATAATGTATATATCTTACCATTTATTTTTTCCATAGCATATCTGTTTATTTACAGTTGAAATATAGTTGGCATACACACGACAATTTCCTTATCCACTTATCCTTTGATGGACACTTAGGCTGTTTTTGTATCTTTCATATCAGAGGCTATTGTGAGTAATGGTGCAATAACATAGGAGCGTCTGATCAAAGTATTAATTTTCTTTGACTATATTCCCAGAAGAGGGATTGCTGAAATATATGGTATAGAACTACCATAGAACTTTTCAGAACTGAAGATAGAACTTTTCAGTTTTTCAGGAGCCTCCATACTGTTTTCCTTTATAGGCCTGCCAATTTATATTCCCACCAACAGGGTACAAGGTTTCCTTTTCTCTGTATTCTCACCAACACTTGTTATCAATTATTTCACTTTTTCTGAAGTGAAAGTTGCTCAGTTGTGTCTGCCTCTTTGTGACCCCATGGATTATACAGTCCATGGAATTCTCCAGACCAGAATACTGGAAAGGGTAGCCATTCCCTTCTCCAGGGGATCCTCCCAACCCTCAGATCGAGCCAGGTATCCCTCATTGCAAGTGGATTCTTTACCAGCTGAGCCACAAGGGAAGCCCAAGAATACTGGAGTGGGTAGCCTATCCCTTCTCCAGTGGATCTTCCCAACCCAGGAATCAAACCGGGGTCTCCTGCATTGCAGGTAGATTCTTTACCAGCTGAGCTACTAGGGAAGCCCCTTCATTTTTAATAATAGCCATCCTAACAACTTTACGTTTAGTTTTGCTTTTACAGATGGTAAAGAGTCTGCCTGCAGTGCGGGAGACTCGGGTTTGATCCCTAGGTCCAGAAGATCCCCTGGAGAAGGAAATGGCAACCCACTCTAGTATTCTCACCTGGAAGACTGCATGGAGAGAGGAGCCTGGCAGGCTACAGTCCATGGGGTCGCTAAGAGTGGGGCACAACTGAGTGACTTCACTTTACTTCACTTTAACAGCTGTGGGACAACATCTCACTGTGGTTTTGATTTTATTTCCTGAATGATTAATGATATTGGGCACCTTTTCATATACCTGTTGGCATTTTATGTCTTCTTTGGAAAATGTCTATTCAAGGCCATTGTCTATTTTTTTAATTGGGCTGTTTTGCTGCTATTTAGTTGTATGAGTTCCTTATGTACTTAGGGTGTTTACTCCTTATTAAGTATGTGAAAAGTGAAAAAGTAAAAGTGTTAGTTGCTCAGTTATGTCTGACCCTTTTGTGACCATGAAATTCTTCAGGCAAGAATGCTGGAGTGGGTTTCCATTCCCTTCTCCAGGGGATCTTTCTGATCTAGGGATCAAACTCAGGTCCCCTGCATTGCAGGTGTTTCATTACTATCTGAGCCACCAGGAAAGCCCTATCAAGTATATGGTTTGCAAATATTTTTACCCAATCCATAGGTTGTCTTTCAATGTTTTGAAAATTGTCCTTAGCTGAATAATGTTTTATTTTTGCTATTCCTTGATCTGCATTCTCTTTAATCATGCCATGAGAGTCATGGAGCTTGCAATACCAACTCACTATTAAAAGAAACTTGGTATTAAAAGAAACAACATTAATCCCCAGTTTCAAAATACTATGGACAAATGTTATAACCTTCGTTAAAAAACCATGAACCTACAGGTTCTATATACAAGTTGCTATTCTAGGCACAGAAGGTGGGCAATGAATTCAAACATGAAAGTCACATACTTGTATAATGGAGATTATCTTATATACGCCAATCCAACACCTGACCCAACAATTATACCATCCTCTTCTGCATGTGTTCCGCGTTCCATATTTCAGAACAAAAGAAGATAGAGGCCATTGACAATCTATTGGATCCTTGGAAATGATATTACATAACTACTGAAAAGAACTTTATTAAACCATCCCTTTCATTTACTGAAGAGGAAGCTGAGGCTCAGACAGGAGCTATAACTAGATGGTGAACTATTAAACACAGAGGCTGTTTTAATGTTCTTTGCAGGCTGAATAGGCACATGTTGTTGTTATTGTTTAGTCACTCAGTCATGTACAACTCTTTGTGACCCCATGGACTGCAGCCCTCCAGGCTCCTCTGTTCATGAGATTCTCCAGGCAAAAATACTGGAGTGGGTTGCCATTTCAAGTCTATGCTTAGGTACATGCCCCTTGATGTGAGATATGTCTGTCTGTCATTTAAAGAAAGTGATGAGATGAATATGTACTCAAAAGCCCCTTCCCCCACAAAATATGGTCACAGAAAGAAACTACAATCCTCTAGCAAGTCTTGCTCACCTATAGTAGTTTAGTCACTAAGTCGTGTCCAACTCTTGTGACGCTATGGACTGTAACCTATCAGATCCTCTGTCCATGAGATTTCCCAGGCAATAATACTGGAGTGGGTTGCCATTTCCTTCTCCAGAGGATCTTCCCAACTCAGAGATTGAATCTGGATGTCCTGCATTACAGGTGATCTCCTTGTTCACCTATGAAATCCTACAAAAGGCACCTAGCATTCCAATTGGGTTATGAATGCTCAGAAATGCCTTCTCGCTCTGGCTGGTACTCTTTTAATGAGCCCACAATGTGTGTTGAGGAAATTTAATCACATGGATAGCTACTTCTTGAACCAAGAGGGCTTAAGTTTTATTAAACATATTAATATAGATTTGTTTGTTTGCGTATTCTGTTGGGCCTTCAGAAAAGCCAATATCTTTGGAAAGACTGTCCAAAGTATAGAAAGCTTTACTTGCTTTTTGTTGTGAAACATCTGGAATCTAGCTGAAAAATTTGGACCCCTAGGATCTTTTTCTTTTTTTTTTTTTTCATTTGGGGTGAAAGTCAAATTATAACAATTTGAGATTTCTGGAAATAATATTATTTTACAGTAGGAGTTTTGTGCCCATTTCAGACTATAATTTACAATTCTCTTTTCACACTCAAGGGTACAGTGATGAACGGTACCAGCTGTGTAATTGTAGTTTTCGAGTTCCTCAGTAGACGGCAATATAATAATGTGAAGCTTCAGTGCTATTGGTGGTCAAGAAGTCTTGGCAGCGTTCAGCTCCTGACCGTGCTTTTGTTCATCACAGGATTTCAGCAGCCCTGAGCTCCATGCAGACTCCCTATTTGAGGGCACAGGATGGGAAGGTTTCCCTCCTGTGTAACTCAAAAATCTAGGCTGGGAGTTCCAGCCAATTTTCCACTACTGTGGACCTGACTTCCAACACAGAGACTGGCCTGACTGTTTCTGCGTGGAGACTCTTATCCTCACCCAGTTGATCCTTTCTTGCCACCTTCATGGTATAATACATTTAGTAAGGATTTGATTGGAGGAGAAGAGCTGCTCTAGTTGAAGGGCTTTCAGATAAGTAGCTGCCAAGACCTTTTTAGGAAAATGGTTCTACTGAGACACCTTCTGCAGCTTAGAAATCAATGCACAATCTGTTGGCACACACCTGCGTATTGCAAACAGCCAAGGTGACATAGCAGAAATATGCAAGTCCCCACCCTGGGTCCTTATCCAGAGGTAGACAACTAGCAGCTTCTTGGCAGGACCTGGCCTCCGGGGTGTTTAGTTTGGCACTCAACGTTGGCCCACACAGTGTTTTATATTTGAATTATTTAATAACCAAAAAGGGGGAGGGATTTCACATAAATCTTTAAATATCCAAATTCCTTTGAAAAACACTTGGGCAACCCTTGACCCTGGTCCCCCATATCTGCAAAAAGGCTATAAAAAAGCAGTTTTTGCCCTCTTTCAGAAAAGCCAGTGAATCCCAGTTCTCCATAGTCCCGTGCACACCCTGTTTTCCTCCCAAACTGATATCTTACCATCTATTCCCAGATAGCATTTTATATACCAATTTCATTAATTTAAGTTCCCTACATAGGACCTCTAAACACTTGATTTTCTTGAGCAGAATAATACCTTCTGACCTTCTTTTTAGGAACTAGGGCAGAAAAGATCTTCCTAAGGGAATAAGTAGGTGGTTTTTCCCTTGTAGTTTCAGGTGACTTTGGGAGTCACATGATTCAATATCAAAATCATAATTTATTTCAGTGAAGAGCACTATTTATTTAAAATTTCAAGTAACATTATAGGATGTCAGGAAAAATAATAAAGACCAAAATCTCTGTTTTATACTTGGTTAATGTATTCATTAACTTATTCAGCAAACATCATTTGTGTAACTTAAGATTTTCCACCATCCAAGTCAAAAAATATAGCTTTGATTGATTAACATCTAATGCATTTCCTCAACTACTAATTGGTTACTCAGTCATACAATTAATATAGGAAAGGCAGAATAAATGCTTAATTCTTTCTCTTTATTCATCAGTTTTTAAAATAATAAATTGACTTTCTAAAATTCTCTGCTGGTGAAGTTAGTTTTTTAAAATGCTATTATTACCTTATGGAGTTAAGCATAGTTAATACTTCGGAGCTCAGATTGTTCCATCTTTCACTCTGTAAGAGCTTCTTCAAGTTTGCGTCCAAATAACATTGTTGAACTCTATAGTCTCTGATTGCTTCCTTGCTGTGTGTCATGACATGATGTTTGAGGCATCCCTTGTTCACTTCTTCTGAGTAATAGATGAATAATTATTGTTAGTATCGAAGTATTTCACATATTTATATTTAAGAACAGTTATACTTTTAGTTTCTATTCATAGGTCTATATGCTGATAAAAATTGTTATGATATTGTTAATCATTTTAAATGGACTCATAATTATTAAACACAATTGCACCTGCATATTTAAAAATGGCTTTCCAAATATATACAATACATATGATTTATTCAGTCAACAGACAGTGATTGATGTATATTTGAATAAACACTGAGCTACAAAGAGATCATCTTCTTAATTATTAAATCCCTGTATTATTGACTGAAGTATAAATGAAGGAAACTTAAGCTCAGGAAACAACAGCTCACTCTTACTCAAACTTATTCCTCATCACTTTCTTTATCTGGGTCCTACAAGGTAAAGTCAGTGGACCACTCACTGGGCAATAGATTATGAACAATAATATATATAACATTTTAAATAACATTTTTCTTATTAAATAATTAATTCATGGATTAATTTTTAGAAACCTTAGAGAAGAGAGGAAAATCACCCAAAACTCTGTATAATCAGTACCACCTAAAACAACCACATTGTCAATAATTTGATATACTTTTTTACATTGTTGGAGTTGCATGGGTGTGTGTGTCTGGAGATATATTTATATGCATGTGCTACAGATTAGACCATAATGTGTTTATGATTTTACAATTGTTTTTAACTTAATTTGAATATATTCCACATTCATGTTCTTCAGCATTGATTAAAAACATGACCCATTAAAGATCTATCTATGCACAACTTTGTGTTTCCCTGGTGGTTTAGATGGTAAAGAATCTGCTTGCAATGTAGGAGACTCAAGCTTGATCCCTGGATCAGGAAGATTCTGCTGGAGAAGAGAATGACTACCCACTCCAGGAGTCTTGCCTTGAGAATTCCATGGACAGAGAACCCTGGTGGATTACGGTTCATGGGGTTGCAAAGACTCGGGCATGAATGAGCAGAACGACTAATACTAAAGATAGTCTAATAAAGTATTTTATAGATGTCCTGTTATCCCACTAATGGACCTTAAGGATGATTTCAATTGGTTGAGTATTTTAAGTAACACTGCAAAGAACATGTTTATGAAAAATATTTTTCCATATCTCTGATTGTTTACTTAGAATAAATTTCCATGTGTAAAAGTATACATAAATGGTATGAAAACTTTCATTGCTCTTTATGCAAATTGCCTTTTAGAAGATTTATTCTGCAAGTATTTTGTATTCTCACCAATGACATAAGAATATGTAGTATATAAATGCTTTTATAGTTTATTAATGTTTGTTGCACATTTTTTAAGTTCATAGAATGACCTTTTATATTTTATCTCATTTCCTCCTCCATGGAAATCAGGGTAGTATCATCTCAATTTTATGTAAAAAGAATCTAAGGCTTTAACTAATTAAGTGATTAATATTCCCCCAAGGCCTCTGCTAATAGGTAATATGGCAGAGACTGCTCTGAAGTGTTGTTTCCCCTAAACCATACAAAAGAGGTCTGGTTAGAGATCTGGCTCTGTCCATCTCTCCCTCTGTATCTGTTTCCCTGTCGGTCTGTCTGTCTCTTCTTCCCTCTCTCTCTCTCATTCTCTCTCATTAATCTCTATGTCCTTTGGACTCAATAAATATAGTCTCAATGCTATACTATGACAGATACTCTATCAACTGAGTTGTATCATAAAAAACTCCCTGTGTGTGTGTGTGTGTGTGTAAGTGTGCATGTGTTTAAGTCAGCTTTAAGACTTAAATCCTAAAACTCAAGCTATTTATGTTTGTTCTAAAGCATTAGTGCTCCAGCTCATTAGGGTGTTTCCTTCCAGTTACCATTAGTTTGACTATTATTTATTCAGACTTCTCCAAAAATTGACTCATGTACACCCTTCTCTCTCCTTCCTCATTACCCTCCTCCCCCTACTAGTCTTCTGTGAGGGATAAATCACATTATTTGTTGGCAATTGTCTTGTAAGGGGAATTCAGCACAACACTGAGATTTACTCTGTCTAAAATTAGCTGGCCCTGATTCTTATTATTTAGTTGCTCCATATGGTTATGTTACTTCACCTAGATGATGCCAGAAATACCTGTGCAGGTTCTGATGTAGAAGCTTGGTAAATGACAGGGGCAAGGAGAACCCAGTTTCCTTATGCCTGGGGCTTTACTCAAGCACACTGGCTTTCCTCTGTGTGAAACAAACACTCGCAAGCATATTTAAATGGTTTTATCTTCTCTTCTTACTGGGTGAACGTGCCCAAGCAGGAGCAAAAGGTAGAGGAAAGACCTTGAGATACTCATTTCCTGAAAAGGAGTACTGCCTAGATTTGGCCCCTTAGTCCAGGGGTAATTGGGCTATGTATTATTCTTGGACAGGAGCACCAAAGGGAAGGAATTTAGAGACTTGAAATGGAAAGATTGGGTGTTACTCAGCCTCTGATGACTGCCTTCAAAGTCAACAAAGTTAAGCAGCTGGAGTTGAGAGAAGTAATATTTGTGGTGAGGAAAGACTAGACCACTCTTAACTGTTCCCTTGATTTTTACTTTAGCTGCTGCTTCTTTAACTTTGTTACTGTAAAGATCACCTATTTTAATGAGTCTTAGTCCTTTAAGCGTTTGCAAACACCTCAGTTGAGAATCTCTTTCCTGGTGGGAGTGAGAGTGGGTGGGAAGGGCTGAGAATACTGTCTCTGCCTAGTTTCTTCTTAACAAACATTTGGATTCCATTTTATTTTTGGACCCTAAATTCCTAATTTGAGAGGCTATCTTATTTTTGGTATGTGCTTTTGATTGCAAAAAAAGTAGCTTAGTCCAATATTTCCCACCCTAAATCAAGTTTTTGAGAACCATAAATAGGCCATTAAAAACTTTATACTTTTCCAGTGAGATTAGGAGGGGAATGTTCCAATAAGTTCACACCATTGTTTTAATGTCTCTGAGTGATCATAAGAGTAAGCCAAAAATCACACAATCAACCTCTAAGATGAACAAGACCTAGAAGAAGAAACAAAGCAGTTTAAAACTGATGTACAATTCTTTTGCAAATAATTGAATTATATTCCCCAGGAGTGCCATCTATAGGATAATAGTATTATTCCTTGTACTTCTCTCGGTAGTTATTATTGATCTTTATTGCCACTACCTCAACTATAAAACATGTAGGTTATTCCCTCATGTAACCAGCGATCTTCTGGCCCATACATTTGGCTACTCTAATAGCTACAAGAATAAGTTTTAGCAACGAAGAACCATCAGAGAGGTATAGCAACTACTTGCTTTCATAAACATAATTAGGTCTAGCTCGAGATGATTACTTGATTAACATTTATTTGCCAGACATGATAAGATTAGAATTGTAGTAAAAGTAAATATGTTTCCTGGATAAATTTATACGAGAGAAAAAAAATCAGTTTGGAATGCCTGAGTTACTTATTCATGATAACTTAAAAAAAGAACTAAAGAACAGAGTTGATCATGTTGTAATCCATTTCAGCAACAAGGAAGGTCTGATAAGGGGAAAAATATTTAGTAATGTACATAAAGGAGAATCCCAGATTAGATGATCAGAAGTGACATTCCATAGCAATTATTTTCCTGGTTTATTACAAAACTGATTCCCTTTTTAATCTTTAATATGGAAAAGAGATGTTACTAAGATTTCTAAAGTTCATTTCTGACAAAATATCTTGATATTCTGAAGCAGTAAATGTCACTGAGCTTCAAAGGAGCAGAAATCTAAGTGAGATACTCATGGCTTAGGAAGGTATGTGTGTGGTCATATGTTTCTCTCTGTGTGTTTCTGGTTGGAGAAGATTAGCTGAATAGATGGGTCATGTTCCATGGTAAATTGTCAACCCAGGAGATTTTTAATTTTTATGCCTGGAATAGAAACAATTTTGGCTGACATATACTGGAAAAGGGATGATTAATGAATTGGAACTAATTTTAAGGACATGTCAATCTTTCAAAACAAAACAAAACAAAAGTCTGTGTGTGGTATTATTTGCAAGTTGCTTGCATGATGAGTCTTAACAGAGTTCTTGCCACATGGGTTACCTGAATAAATTAATCAATAAGGAGAGAGAGCTAGCTTGTGCCCAGCAATTACTGCATCTGATAATACATTCTAGCATAACAAAAAATATACATTATGATACTGGTATAAAATGGATCCGTTAATTAGAACATAAAATATAATTAACACAGTATGTGTCAAATAAATACCCCAAACAAGGAGAACATCAGGTTTGTTCATTAGGTGGTGCTCTGATAGGATACCAATTTGGAAAATGAAAAGATATATTAAGGCTTATTGAGTCAAACAGCAAGGATTGAACGTTTTTACCTCCACTCTGTCTTGAAACTCCAGTTAAGGAATTTCTAAACATAAATATACAAAGCACAGAGAAATTGAGAAAAGGCAATAGCAACAAGATGGGTGCTAAAATACTTAACAGACCTAAAAAAAACAAACAAACAGAAACTGAAATCTAAGTCAGCAGTGGAGAAAGCTGAGCAGATCCTCAACCTGTACCACAGATCTCCCAAGAGGCTCAGAAATTGTCAGCACCGGTTGCCTCTGGAATCGTGGAGGATGAGGTGTATGAAGAAGTTGTTGAAAACAGGAGGTTGGATTAAATTCTGCTTTAAGATGCAGTTAAGCCACAAGATTCTTTCCCTTTTTTACCCAGCTGGAAGGTTTCTCTTCTGTCACCTTGGCAGAAGAGGAAGTTTATTCTCTGGAGAGGTTGCATATCCCCAGACTAGGAATATTTGGTGAATTTGAAGGAAGAAAAATCTTACTGCCAAATTGAGAGATTTCACAAAATCTTGTGCACTGAATGTTCAGGGCTCTGTACCACTCTTTTCTCACTTTGATCTCGGAATACTAGGAACCTGGCTTATACTTTCCTTAATGTACTGGATGGTTCATCTGTGCAGAATTTCAATGGTCCAGCAAGAAAAGACGTTAAGACATACATTAGTATTTTCTTCATGATATAACCCAGTCACATCATTCCTTAAAGTGAAGCCCAAAGTTAACAGCATACACAATGCCTAGCAGTTCCCATCAGCCTGCAGAGATCCACTCTTGACTATGAGCAGACAGCCAATGATCCCCTGGTATTTGAGCAAAACTGCTAATTAAAAAGAGAGACTAAAATAAATAAGTCGAAGACATCAGCATGGATGGAACTTGATTATACAGGGATACAGACAATATTCAAAATACCATTATATTATAAATAGCTGAGAAGATTTCGCATCAATGAAATGAGACTAGTATAGTCTTGAAATATAGTCTTGAATAGTATAGTCTTGAAAATTAAAACTGTATATAAAATATGATTAAATGATTTTAAGTTTTAGAAGCTAATTATGAGGAATTCTTTCAGAAAGTGAAATAGAAATTGAAAATAGGAAAGAAAAATATTAGAAGATTGTCTTATGAGTATCCATACCCAAAATTATAGTTCTAAGTAGACAAAACAGAGAAAAATAGAAGAGAAAATCATCAAGAAATAATGTTATATAATGAAAATTTAGCAAGTACCCAGAAAAATGAATCCAAACAGAATGACACCCTGCCAGTACAAAATTTCAGTGGTCAAGAGAAGGTCTTGAAGCTCCCAGAGCAAGAAAAAAATCAGATATACTAAAGATTATACATAAAATGTCTTTGGACTTTGTAGAAACAGAGCAATACCTTAAAAACTTTTATGGAAAGGTCTTCACATTTTTCAGGGGAAATGTTTTCTAACCTAGAATTCTGTACTCAGTCAAGTTAGGCAAATATAAGAGTAGAATAAGGATATTTTTGGACAGACAATATCACTAAAAATTTATCTCATACTCACTGTTTCTCAGAAAGCTATTTTAGGGTGTGTTCCACTAACCAAGAAAGTAAAAGTAAGAGAGAGGAAGACAGGATCTAGGAAACAGAAGATTCCATTCAAGTAAGTACCAGAAGGAATGCTCTTGATATGATGGTGTGGCAGAGGTTTCTAGTAGTCAGTAAAACTTTCTTTCCTTTTCTTTTTTAAGTACACAGTTAGACTGGATCCACCAAACTCTCTTGCTTTAAATGTGGCCTCAGGACTGAGTCCTGTGGATAGAACTAATTGTGGTGCTTCCAGGTTACTCTTCTCAAGAAGTAGGAATGCTTCTTCTAACTCTCCTTGAAGCAACTGGATACAGAAGATGATAGATGGTAAATTTACAAGATGAAAGAAACCCGGATTCCAAATTCGCTACATGGAGGAGACACACCCACTAACCAAGGACCACCATGGTTACTTACACAGGAAATAAGTTTCTGTTTTGGGACTCTGTCATTGCAGCCTATGCTAAGTACTAGGAAAGCTGAAAAGAAATACTAGGATAAAAGTTGTGTAACAGGGCTAGAGAGTAATCTAACCAGTCCAGAATTAGAGTAGGTCAGAGGTATTGAAATAGAAGTTTTCCACGAGATGAAACTGATAGAAAACTGGATGTGTTTGAACACTGAGGAAGAGATGAGAGTGAATTAGCCATAATAACACAGGCAACAAAGAAAACGAAGTAAATGACACATTCATTGACTCCAAGGAGAACAAAGTTTATGTGAGATAAGGAAAGTAATTATATCTAGCTGCATGATCAGTTATAAACACCATTTCAATAACTTTACTGGATTGATCTGAGCAACATAAATATGTAAGTTGAGATGAGAGTATGAAAGTGTGCCTCTGTGTAGTAATGTGGCATAGGGAAAGAGAGTTAAGTCCATATCTCCCTTCTTGAGATGTCTAAAATTGAAAAAATAAAAAAAATGAATGATACAAGCACTGTTGTTGTTTATTCTCTAAATTGTGTCTGACTCTTTTGTAACTCCATGGACTCTACCATGCCAAGCTCCTCTGTCCATGGGATTTCCCAGGCAAGAAAACTGAAGTGGTTTGCCATTTCCTTTTCCAGAGGATCTTCTCCACATCTCCTGCTTTGGCAGTAGGATTCTTTATCAATGAGCCACCTGGGAAGCCCCTACATATAGAAATATAGACAGGGGATGACACTGAAGAAGGGAAATATCGAGGGGATAGCAGCAAGGGATTCATATTTTATAATAAGCCTCTTAGATTTATTTTGCCATTTAAAAGTATATAGGTACTAAATGTATAAAAAAAGACAATACTTTTAACATTTATATCCATATTTCTTACAAAAATATTTCATATGGATCAAAAACAAAGCTAAACATTTTAGTAAAGTTCAATCAGAGTGAAACAGGACACAAATTTAGTAATATTAGAGTGAGGAGGAAAACTTCCTCTCTTTGAAGCTATTTAAGTAACTAAGGGGATACATCTGTGTAATAAAAAGAAAAACTAAAATGAAAGAAAAACAAACCTGAAAAACACTTTATCAATTATAAGAAAGAGTTAATTTTTAATATGAAATAACATTTAATTTTCATATATAAGAAAAATATCAACACCTCAGTAGATGAACAAAAAAATAAATGATAAGGAATGGAAATGACTAATTATGATCCAATTTGCTGTTGATTTAAGTGAGTTAACAAATGAAAAGTTACCTTTATACTTGTTTCAACTTAAAAATGCTAACTCTAACTCTCTTGAAATTGTGATAAGCTTGTGTTATATGTACAGACATAACTTGTCTCAATGCAAATATTTATGTTCTACTTGAGAGTATGATAATTAACAGCAGTAATTACAAGGAATCTTCAAACTTTTTGACAAAGGCTCAGAGACCTAAAGGGCTTCCCTGCTGGCTTAGATGGTAAAGAATATGCCTGCAATGCAGGAGACCCACATTGGGGTTTGATCCCTGGGTCGGGAAGAACTAAATATTGTCCTAAGTAAATAATTAACCAAAGAAAATAAAGTCATGCATGGTAGAAGAATAATGAAATAAATTATAATTCCACACATCATAGAATAGCAGCATAATTATTAATATAAAAATTATGCCACAAGTTGACCAGATTATTATGTGTAGTATGAAAATGCAGAATATAATACATATGAAAATACTTGGTAGATGTAAAGACTTTATTATTATGTGGAGCTATTATTATCATCCGTGCTGTTGGGAACACTGCTTTGGCAGAATTACTCTTTCTCAACCACAGACAGAGATTTATCTCCCTGCCTCCATATGTGACACATTAGAAGTTACTTGAGCTCAAGGTCAGTTTTTAACTTTGGCTTCTTAGAGAAGCAATGGAATAAACCAAAGATCAATGTGAATATTTTCCAAGAAAATCATCCAAGAGGAATACCCAGGGAATGATGGAAAGCATTCCAAGGACCCCACAGGAAGAACAAGTCTTTGTCTGAGAGTTCTGGGCTGCTGTAATAACTTCATCTTAGCCATTGTTCAACTCATCATTGGGAAAGACTGGCTCCTTGGTCAATTTCTATTACATTTCAGTATCTATGAGGGGCTGTATGTCTTTGAGGGCCTCAATCAGAAGGACTTAATCATATGACTGCAGCTTTTAAAAAGAGTAGTATTTATGCCCAATCATTATAGTTGAATTTGAGATCAAATTTGAATTCTTTTCCTTCAATTTAAAAGTATATATTGGTAATTTTTTAGGTTGGGAAGCTGCCTGAATCCAACGATTAAAGTTTAAGGATAATTGTTTGGGGATACTCCTTTGAGAGTTCTTCTTTTGTTTTTGATTATTGAGATGAATGGACTTCCCTGGTGGCTTAGTGTTAAAGAATTTGCCTGCCAATGCAGGAGACATGGGTTTCATCCCTGACCCCTGATCTTGAAAGATCCCCTGGACAATGAAGTGTCAACCCATGCCAGTATTCTTGCCTGGGAAATCCCATGGACAGAGGAGCCTGGCAGGCTACAGTCTATGGGGTCACAAAGAGTGAGACATGACTTAGCAACTACAGCAAAAACCATAACCTCAATCACTCTTTTCATGGTTTGTTGTTTGGGGAACAGGAAAAATAAAGTACATGTATATACTGAAATTTCTGTCATGTTATCTGAACAATAATACTTATTGTAAAATGAGTTTTGCTAATGGCTATTTTGTTTGTCATCTCTATATATTTTGCAGTAAAATGTCCACTCAGGTCTTTTGCGCACTGATTATTACTTTACTGCTACTGCTAAGTCACTTCAGTCGTGTCCAACTCTGTGCAGCCCCATCCCAGGGATTCTCCAGGCAAGAACACTGGAGTGGGTTGCCATTTCCTTCTCCAATGGATAAAAGTGAAAAGTGAAAGTGAAGTCGCTCAGTCATGTCCGACTCTTCGTGACCCCATGGACTGCAGCCTAACAGGCTCCTCCGTCCATGGGATTTTCCAGGCAAGAGTACTGGAGTGGAGTGCCATTGATTGTTACTTTACTACTAAGTATATATGAGGTCTTCCAGAGAACAAACATTTTAAATTTTGATTAGATCCAGTTTATTAATATCTCTGGATTATGTATCATGCTTTTGGTGTCAAGTTTAAGAACACTGTCTAGCTCTTTATCCCAAAGATTTTCTCCTATTTCTTTTCCCCTAAAAGTTGCATAGAATTACATTTTAACTTTTCATTTAAGTCCATGATGACCCATTTTGTGGTAATTTTTGTATCAAGTGTGAGGATTTTTTGGTTTTGATTTTTATTTTTCACTTGGATATACAATTGTTCCAACCTTATTTCTTGGAAAGACCACCCATTCTGTATTGAACTTCTTTTGCAAAATTATCAGAAATCAGTTGGATATATTTGTATGAGTCTATTCCTAGGTCCTGTTAGGTTTCGTTGATCTGTGTGACCATTCTTCCACTAGTACCACATGGTCTTGCATAGTGTAGCTGTATCACAGTTTTTAATGTTAAATATAGAGTGATCAATGGACATGAGTTTGAGCAAACTCCAGGAGATAGTGAAAGAGAGGGAAGCCTGCCATGCTGCAGTCCATGGGGTCACATAGAGTCAAAGACAACTTAGCGACTGAACAATGAACAGCAGCAACGTAGAATTATTAACCCCACATTCTTCTTTTAAAGTTTGTTAAGAATTTTTCTGTCTAAATTTGCGAGAGATATGACTTCATTTTTCTGATGAATTAATTTATATCTTTACTTTTCTACTTAACCATGACAGTACCATTATTATCACCTTCTGATATCATTTCAATAGAAATATTCCATGTTATTGTAAATTCTTCAGAATTCTTACATTTTATGGCTTTTCATTTTAGAGCTATGCCATCATTCTTTTAGTGTTAGACATTTATTTTATTAATTCCAGTGTTTTTCTACTATAATATTGGTATACAAATATCTTAGGGAATACAGTTAGTTTTATGTTTTTCTTTATTTAAATATAAAAGAGTCAGAGGAGGACAACCATAACAGACAAAGTTATAAAAAACCATAGACTTTAGTGTCAGAAAGACAGCAATTTTGTCTCTCTTTCTATTGCTTTCTAGCTGATGCTTGATGTTCCCGAGTCTCTATACTCCTCCTCTTAACATGGAAGCTCACCAAAGCAATGCATATAAAACGCTCAGTCCACACCGGGTATTCATACACCTGACATAGCCGTTCTGTTCCTCCTTCTCCTGCTCTCTCTGCTCCCCTGTCTCACACTCCTACTGAGTAAAATTATAATGTGTTATCTAGCATGACCTTTTAAGAAGAGTTTTTAAAATATCAGATTAAAAAAAATAATTGATACCATTATTTTAAACAGTTTACATTTTGCCTTTGTAAAACTATAATCTTTTTAGTAGAGGCAAACTAGTTGGAAATGGGATATGGGATAAACATAGTGTAGGGTTTATTGTCCATGAAATGTGTGGGTGAAACAGAGTTATTAACTCTGTTCATGAAATACAAAGTTAAATAAAAATAAAACAGTAAGGAAAACAATGTTAGTAAACAATCAACATGACATAGCATGGCAATCAAGCGCCTTACAATTTCCAGAAGTCTCTTTATTCCATAGCAACCATATTTGGATGTCTCACAAATTGTGATTTCCCTATAAAGAGACCCAGAGGGTTTCTGCTTGATCTTTATTACTGATGATATGATGACGATAATGATGATTATAAGGCTGAAAATGATAATGGAGGAGAAATGGAGGCCAATGGGAAAAAAAAGCGGGGGGGAAAGGAGGTGATAGTGGGTGGAAAAAGATTAGCTAATATACATCAGCTGTTGGATGCCTATTTGGGATTTTTTCTTTTTCTGATGACAAAGAATCTAGGATCATTTATTCCTTCTACTTTCTGTTATCTTCTACTTATTTTCATTTTATTTGTGCATCCTGACAGGATGTAATAGCAATTTAAGATAAGTATTTCATTTCTCTGTATTTGAGTACAGTGCTTACTCTTTTTAAATCATTTACTAACTTATATTAGGGTACTAAAACATGTTATTAATTTATTAATATTTAATTTCTAGTGAATTCTTCTTTTTAATAAATTATATCTAGGATTAGAATACATCAGAATCAGGAATCAAATTACTCAAATTACTGTGAATAGAGCTTGCTTTCCTCATTTTTAAAATATTCAACTTATTTCAGTTGGTTTTGGTTGAGTTTAGAATAAATTTATGGGGTGATGAATTTTTATCTGTGTTTGTTATTTCTACTCCAACAGGAAATCTGAGGTGCTGGATCACGCACCTTTGGTTTTGGGACTCTGGTGGATTTATTTTGAGAAGTCACGTGTTTCGGCATTTTTGGTACCAACTGTAGTCATGCACAAAGCCCTGCCTTGCCTTCACCTTTGAACCTGGGTTCCTCGAAGACCAAATTTACTGTTTGCTTAAGCTCACGATCCCCAGTGGGAGAGTGAGGCACCGTTCAGCCAAGTTGGCTTAGACAGGAAGAGCATGTCTTGCCCCAAACAGAATCCAATCATGAGTTTCCTGGAAGAGAGAGCTGTTTTGACTGTTTTGTCAGGAAAACACCATTAGGTAAACTCATCTGACTCTACTTGGTCCTTAAGGCCTAATTTTTTATATGGGAAATATCAGAGAAGATTCCATGTCATGAACTCTTATGGGTGCCAAATGGCTCTTGGAGAGAGGAGATTGGTTGAAAGAAATGCTTTTAGATGCATAACATAACAGGTGGATATTTAACATAATGCAGTATCTCAGTAATTTAAATAATAACTTCCCTACATCTAAATATATTCTTCATTAAATGCATCAGCTTAAGAAGGCTACAATGATCATAGCCAAATAATATATCACCTCATATATAACCATGACAATCTTGAGATTAACCGGCCACTGGGTGCTATTTTCATGAAGCTTTTGTTAGCAGATCTACTTAGAGATGTGAACATTTGGCAGATATTGTCATATTTAATTTTGTATTGTAGAAAGGTCTTAAACCTGAAAAAGTAACCAGATTCTCACTTGGAAGATCTTGATTCTTTACTGTTCCTTACGCATCAAACATTTTTGAATTGCTACATACCATATCCTTTGTTAGATATTGAAGTTAGAAGATAGATTTTTAAAAAGACATTTATTTGTTCACTCATTCATTTGAAAGTCATTTTTGAGTATACATTATGTCCCAAGCATCATGCTAGGTTTTGTGAGGTGATCCAGAAATGGATATAGTAAATCTATTCTTTGTTCTTTTAGTTAGTTGATGAATATTATTTAAGAAGTGGTGATTTCCCAAGTTAATAAAATATGGTTCCCATCTTGGATAAACTCAGTGCACTTGCAGGAACCCCATTAATAAAATTAAGGAGGTTCTTTTAGGTTAATTATGAAATTACAGTAAGAGATAATAGATGCCAGTGAAATAAGGCTTTGTTCTTGAAGGCATTTACTCAGTGTTAAACCAGTCAGTTACCACTTTCTCCTGAGTATACCTGGCACTCTGAATACATCTAATTTAGTGTAATTGAGTAACATTCACCACATTCCAAACTGTGTGCCAGGCACTGGAAACAACAGGGTGAGAGAAACATGTTTCCTGCTTTTGAGGAACTTAACAGTGACAAAGTCAGGAATGCTCAGGAATTGTGTCATAGCACAAGCAGTGTGAACGCAGAGGAGGGAGGTGAGTGGTTTCTCGACAACAGTGGTGTGTGGACCGAGCTTCAGAACACTGGAGGCGATGGGGCACCAATGTTCCAGCCACAGGTGAAAGAGATCAGAGGCCTGAGAGAGCTTGCTGTGTTGGAGGGACTGTTTGTCATGTGTCATTACTGGAGTGTGAAGTCGATGAAAGAGAGTTGGGAGAGGCCTTGGATGCTAGGAGAGAGCATTTGCTATTCTTTCTGAAAGGCATGGTGAGTCAGAGATCTGATTTCCTTCTGACTTGCCAGAATTTCCCAACTCTGGTTCCCTGCACTTCCTATGCATTTGTTAAATTTTACTTAAAATGATAGCAGTATTGTTTGTGTTCTTCCATAGCAGAAAGCAAAGAACAACCATGAGGATAGGTAGGGGAGAAGAAGAAAATGGAGCAGCTCCAGTGTCTAGACCCTTTCATCAGTGATGCTACCTCCTGCCTGGGTTGTATGAAGTATCTCCACTTAAATTTATCTCCTTTGGTACTCCTATCAGACTTATGGGATAAAGTGGAATAGCCCTTGTTTGATAGGTGAAGACATGGAAGTCCGAGGGTATAAACTGGCTTTTGCCAAGCCACACAGAGGACCAGTGATCTTTCAGAGCCCAGGACTCCTGGTCCCAGTGAACGTTCCTGTCATGAGTCACCTGGATTCTGTTCTGCTGTGATTCCAGTGGACACAGAGCTGCCCTCAGGCTATATGATTTAGCGCATGAAGTGGATGGATCCCTTACTAATATGCAGCTGCCCATCTCATATTTCTAGGCAAATTCAGTCATTTATTAACCTCCTACTCTTGCATTTTCATGTTCAGGGGTGAGTTGGAGGTCAGACCTAGAATTTGAATTTTACTGGGCTTTCCTGGTGGCTCAGACAAAAAAGAGTCTGTCTTCAAAGCAGGAGACCTGGTTTCAATCCCTGGGATGGCACGATCCCCAGGAGAAAGAAATGACAACCTACTCCAGTATTCTCACCTGGAAAATCCCATGGAAGGAGGAGCCTGGCAGGCTATATGGGGTCGCAGAGTCGGACACAACTGAGTGACTTCACTATTTCCTCCTGATTCTACAAACCTCTTAATTATGATCAAGTTGCTCAAGTTTTAGTTTTAGTTTGAAAAATGAGATGTCATTGTAAAAATGAGCACAATAGTAGTACCCTCTTTGGTAGAGGGTCTGGAAAATGTCAATTCCTCAAAACCATTATCCAGTAGCAAAAAAATTAATAAGAGCCTAACTCTGCATTCCCCATGCCTTAGTCCAGTGAGAACCCCAGAATTCAGAAGAGAGATTTAAGATGTTTCAATAGGGCGAGAAGGCAGGAAATCTCAGGCACCCAGACCTTTTCCTAGCGCAGTGGAATCAAGCATCTTTGGCTGTAGATGTCTTTCTGTGGCTTCTATCACTGCTGGCCAAAAATGCATGGCTGGTTAAGAAAAATGCCTACAGAGAGGAACGTGAATTTACTTAGTCTTGGGAACAGCATCCTCTTTTTCCTCTGTTCCCTCTTGTACTGCTTACTGCTCTTAAAGTTCCTCTGTCCTTCCTTCCCCTAGCTGTTTTTCTTGGCCTGCTGAGACTTTTTTCTGATTGGGTATCTCATGGAACTGGGATTTATTCCATTAGTTCTGACAGTACATACCCATAGGCCTATAACAGATAAGCAAAAGTTTATGGATAAATATGATTTAGGTCACAACTGCACACATCCACACATACCATTGCGCACTCACACACACACAGATTCACATCATACATACACAGACACATACCCCATATATACAAACATATACCGTATACACAAGCATAGACAGAAAATGCCTGTTTCCACTTAGTTTTGTTTCTTGTATAAAATAGTTTATGTAAGGAATACCGTAGGTTAAGTATGCCCATGTTGAAAGATTTGGCCAATAAGTTTGGCCAGTGAGGCATTTGTGATATCAGAGGCTTTAAGCAGCATCATTTTCAAGGGGTCAAGCCCTGCTGGGCCTGGCTCGGAGTTCTTTGCCAGTTTTAAGGGTGTGGTATGGAGAATCTGATGTTTCTTTAATGATACTGAGAAGTCTCTTAAATAGATCAGCTGCCTAGAAAAACATTGCAGATACTTCACAGTCCTGAACTTTGGCTTCTCCAGCCATGACCAGAGGAACATTAGTATAAGTTTAAAAGCTTCTCCAATCATTCCATAAAACCTGTGGTTTCTCTCCTCTATCAAATTAGCTAATCTCATTTAACCATGACCAACGTTTTTACACAGTCCAACTGCAGGCAGGAAATTCTGACTTTGCGTTACAGAACCTAAACTGAGGCGCACACACTGGTGACTGCGGCCCTACCAAGGCCGAGGTCTATGAAGTAAAGCTCCGTGAGGGCAGGAGCCTCCCTCGTGTCTCCCCACCCATCTTTGGAACAGACTTCATCTCCAACAGAGCACGCGTTCTTTCAGGGGGTTTCTTTGGTCTTTTCGTACCTGAGGTGGATGCCTAACACAGAATAAACTTTTCAGTAAGTATTTAAGTTTGGTGAGTACTGGCCCCTGGAATTCTATTTTCTGACCCTCATTAGTCTAGACTCAAACTTCAGTTTTATTAAGACAGCTACTGTCTGGAGAGGTGACTCACAACATTGGTCTTCATGCCTGCTGTCTGTATGAAGGAAAGATGGGGAGGTGAGAGAGTGCTGAGGTGGGGGAAGTGGATGCCTCCATGGGGCAGGTTAGGAACAGATAAGACCTTTTCTTTCTTTACGTCTAAACTGCAGCCCGTCATCAACCAGCCCCATCCCCACACACATCGCTCAGGGCGCCCTCACACTGCCTGTTGCACAGAGAGCATTGCTTCTGCTATCTCTTCAGGAATAACAGACTGCTGTCCTTCTGACTGAACAGTGAGATCCATGAGTGAGTGTTTTTCCATGGCTTCAGCTTTCTGTTACAGCTCCAGTGACTATCACACACAGATATGTCTTTTCTCATATATACATTTTTACTGTAAGAGCAATGTGTGCTCATTTGAAGAAAATTGGTGCTATATATAATGTATAAATAAATAGGGTAAGATTGTTATTTAGTCTCTAAGTTCTGCCTGATGCTTTCTGACCCCATGGACTGTAGCCCACCAGACTCCTCTGTCCATGGGATTTTCCAGGCAAGAATACTGAGTGGGTTGCCATTCCCTTCCCCAGGGGATCTTCCCGACCCAGGGATCGAACCCATGTCTCCTGCACTGGCAGATGGATTCTTCACTGCTGAGCCACCAGGGAAGCCCATAATAAAATTACTTCTTAACATTTAGCTATATTTCATTTCAGTTATTTTATGTCTAGTTTTTTTTCTCTTTTCTTGTACAAGTAATAACACAATGTATGAAAAAATTAACTTGACTTTTCACCTAATTATATTTAGTATAAGCACTTTCCTGTATCATTAAGTAACATTACAAATGTTATTTTGAAAAATTACTAACTTTTGCACTGTACAAGTATACCATAATTTATCTAGACTTTCCTCTATTATTTGGTAGTGGTTAATAACAGTATCTGACCGTCCAAGCCAATCTTCTGATCTTACCAGATTGAGGTAGTTGTTTTGTGTTTTCTAGATTTAGTCTTTGTTAATTAGCCATGTGATTAGGATGAGTATGGATGCAACATGATATCTCAGAAATAAACATATCTTCATTTTATGGTTTCTTACTTTAATAATTTTGAAACAATAGAAATGATACCCAACCTGATGGATGCTATTGACGAACAAGTCACAAGCATCATTGCAGATTTTTAACTTTAAAGCCTTACTGAATAGTCCAAAAAAAAAAGTGGTTGGTACATTTCAACCTTAATTTAGATGACTAATAGTTTGGTTTGTGAAAATTAAATGAACACTAAGTCTTCCATTCTCTGGAAGAGTATACAATGGTGCAGCACTTTGAAAAATATTATCACCAGTTCCAAAAAAACCAAAAGGATTAAAATTAGAATTATTAATACCATAGCCAGGAATTTCTCTTCTGAGTGTATACCCAAAATAACAGAAAACAGGGACTTGAACAGATATTTGTATGCCCATATTCATGGCACATTTTTCACAATAGCCAAAAGGTGGAAGCAACCTACTTGTTCACTGATGGACAAAGAGATAAATAAAATATAGTATATTCATATGATGGAATGTTTTTGAGCCCTTAAAGGAAGGAGATTCTGACATGCTACGATGTGAATGAACCTAGAAGACATTATGCTAAGTGAAATAAACTAGAAACAAAAAGACAAATGCTATATAATTCCACTTAAGTGAGGCACCTAGAGCAGTCAAAATCATAGAAACAGACAGTAGACTGTGACTGTCAGGGATTTGTGGAAAGAGGGATGAAAAGTTGTTATTTAGTGGATATTAAGTCACAGTTTTGCTATAGAAAGAGTTGTGGAGAAGGATTGCGGTGATGGTTTCACAATATTCAGTTCAATTCAGTCACAGTCCTGTCTGACTCTTTGTGACCCCATGGACTTCAGCACGCCAGACTTCCCTGTCCATCACCAACTCCCAGAGCTTGCTCAAACTCACGCCCATTGAGTAAGTGATGCCATCCAACCATCTTATCCTTTGTCTTCCCTTCTCCTTCTGCCTTCAGTCTTTCCCAGCATCAGGATCTCTTCCAATAAGTCAGTTCTTCACATCAGGTGGCCAAAGTATTGGAGCTTCAGCTTCAGCATCAGTCCTACCAATGAACACCCAAGACTGATCTCCTTTAGGATGGACTGGTTGGATTGCCTTGCAGTCCAAGGGACTCTCAAGAGTCTTCTCTAACACCACAGTTCAAAAGCATCAATTCTTGGTGTTCAGCTTTCTTTATGGCCCAACTCTCACATCTATACATGACTACTGGAAAAACCATAGTGTATTTAACACCACTGGACTTTACATTTAAAAATGGTTGAGGTGGTAGATCTTATGTATATTTTACCACAAGTTTGTTTTAAAGGTTTCTGGAAAACCAAAATAAGTGATACAATAAATACTTTATGTTAAGGACATAAAATAGGGGAAACTAGACTACTTCATAAATTACACCACAGGGAAAGAGTGCAATGGGCATGGCATTTACAAAAGACAATAAAAAGTTAAGTGAGAGTGCATATATGTGTAAGTTGGTAAGTGGGGGCTGAAAATCAGGGAAAGCTTCATGAAGAAAGTAGCCAGGAGTTCCACAGAAGGATGTGGAGGATGGATGGGGTAGGCATTGTGTAGAGAAGAGAGTAGTTAATCTTTGCAAATTCTTCAAACTAACAGAAGTATAAAGAATATTTCCAAACTCATTTTGTGAAGCCAGAGTCATTCTGACTCCAAAGCCAGACAAAGACACCACAAAGAAAGAAAACTACAAGCAAATAGCTCTGATGAATATATATACAAAATCTTCAATAACATACTAGCAATCTCAATTCAATAATACATACAGCACAATCAAGTGGTGTTTATTCCTGGGATGTAAGGTTGGTTTAACATAGGTAAATCAGTGTGATATACATGAATGATAAAAACATGATCATTTCGGTAAATGCACTAGAATCATTTAACAAAGTTCAACATCCATTCATGATGAAAGCTCTCCACAGGATAGGTATACAGGGAAATTTCCTCAACACAATATAGGCCATTTATGAAAAGTCCACAGCTAACATTATGATCAATGGGGGAAAACTGAAAGTTTTTCCTTTAAGATAGAATGCCCACTCTCACTACTTCTGCTCAACACAGTACTAGAAATACTAACAAAAACAGTAAGAAAAGAAATAAAGCAATAAATAGAGAGACTTGAAATCAGAAAGGAAGAAGTAAAATGAAATACTTAGGAATAAATTTAACCCAGAGGTAAAATATTGAAAACTATAATACATTGGTGAAAGAAAGTGAATCAAGACACAAATAAGTGGAAAAATATCCCATATTCATGGATTAGAGAAACTAAAATTGTTAAAATGCCCCCACTACTTAAGGTGGTTTATAGATTCAACACAATCCTTATCAAAATTCCAGTGGAATTTTTCACAGAAATAGAAAAACAATTCTAAAATTTGTGTGGAACCACAAAACACCCTGAAAAACTAAAGCAATCTTGAGAGCACAGAGATAGAAGTACTATACTTCTTGTTTTCAAATCCTGTTATAAGCTGTAATAACCAGATAGTATAGTACTGGCATTAAAACTGACACATGTATTGTTAGAGCACTGACTTTGGCGATGACTTTTTGGATGTGACTGCAAAAGGTCAGGCAACAAAAGCAAAAATAAATAACAAGGACTACATCAAACTGCAAAGCTATGCATGGCAAAGGAAACCATCCAGGAAATGAAAAGGCAGCTTAACAGATTCAGAAAAAATATATGTGAACCACATATCTCATAAAAATTTAATATCCAAAACATATAAGCAACTCACACAACTCAATAGCAAGAAAACAAGCAACCTGATTAAAAATGAGCAAGGGGCCTGAAGAGATATTTTTCCAAAGAAGACATGCAAATGGCCAATACTTATAGAAAAAAGTACTTATCAGGAAAAGGCAAATCAAAACCACAATGAGATATAAGTTCACACCTGTTAGAATGGCTATAATAATGATAACAGTAAGCTAACGGGTGTTGGTGAGGGTGTGGACAAAATGGAATTTCAGTACTGCTGGTGGAAATATAAATTGGTACAACCTTTATGGAAAACAGTAGGGAGGTTCTTCAAAAAACCAAAAGTGGAACTACCATATAATAAAGCAGTCCCTCTTCTGGGTATGTATTCAAAGGAAATTAAATCAATATCTTAAAGAGATATCCATGCTCCCATTTTCATTGTAGCTTTATTCACAATAGCCAATATATATAAACAGACTAGTGAAGTGAAAGTCACTCAGTCATGTCTGACTCTTCGCGACCCCATGGACTATACAGATCATGGGATCCTCTAGGCCAGAATACTGGAATGGGTAGCCTTTCCCTTCTTCAGGGATAAACAGTTTAAGTATCCATCAATGAATGAATGGATAAAGAAATTGTGGTATATATGTATACAATAAAATACTACTTAGCCTTAATAAAAGGACATTCTGCCATTTGTAGCAACATGGATGAAATTATGCTAAGTGAAATAAGCTGGATACAGAAAGAAAAAAACCTTGCATAATCTCACTTATATGTGGAATCTAAAAATGTTAAGTACATAGAAATAGAGAGTATAATATGGTTACCAGGAGAGGGGAGGTATTGGTGAAAGGATACACGGTTATAGTTATGCAGGATGATTAAGTCTAGATATTTAATATGTAGCATGGTTACTATCATTAATGCCATATTGAATACTGGAAATAAGCTAAGAGATAAATTTCAGGTGCTCTCATCACATATAGGTGAACTATGTGAGATATGTTAATTAGCTTGACCATAGTAATTATTTCACTATGTGATTTGACTAAATTTCAAATCATGTGTATACCTTAAGTATGTATGATTTTTATTTAAAAAATGATAAAATGGGGGTTCCCTTTTCTCCACACCCTCTCCAGCATTTATTGCTTGTAGACTTTTGGATAGCAGCCATCCTGACTGGCGTGTAATGGTACCTCATTGTGGTTTTGATTTGCATTTCTCTGATAATGAGTGATGTTGAGCATCTTTTCATGTGTTTGTTAGCCATCTGTATGTCTTCCTTGGAGAAATGTCTGTTGAGTTCTTTGGCCCATTTTTTGATTGGGTCATTTATTTTTCTGGAGTTGAGCTGGAGGAGTTGCTTGTATATTTTTGAGATTAATCCTTTGTCTGTTGCTTCGTTTGCTATTATTTTCTCCCAATCTGAGGGCTGTCTTTTCACCTTGCTTATTAAAAAGAATTCATTTGAATCAGTTCTAATGAGATGGATGAAACTGGAGCCCATTATTCAGAGCGAAGTAAGCCAGAAAGATAAAGACCATTACAGTATACTAACACATATATATGGACTTTAGAAAGATGGTAATGATAACCCTATATGCAAAACAGAAAAAGAGACTCAGATGTATGGAACAGACTTGTGGACTCTGGGAGAAGGAGAGGGTGGGATGTTTCAGGAGAACAGCATTGAAACATGTATATTATCTAGGGTGAAACGGATGACCAGCTCAGGTTGGGTACATGAGACAAGTGCTCGGGCCTGGTGCACTGGGAAGACCCAGAGGGATCGGGTGGAGAGGGAGGTGGGAGGGGGGACTGGGATGGGGAATACATGTAAATCCATGTCTAATTCATATCAATGTATAACAAAAACTACTGTAATGATGTAAAGTAATTAGCCTCCAACTAATAAAAATTTAAAAAAATAAAATAAAATAAAAAATAAAAAAAAAAAGATAAAATGTTTAAAAATGAAAGCAAACATGGAAATTAGCTTAGGGCAAGTTTGGGACATAAGAGAACAGTGGCATGGAATAAGAAGTTCAGGATGCACTTGTGAGTTGTGTCAGGATCTGGAGTAGAAAGCTCTGTTACTGATGATTTGATGTAAGATATCCTAGTCTATATTTTTCTATCTAGGAAGTGTCAATTAAGGAAGAGACAGAGCTGGAGGTTTGGAAGCATTTAATTCAATGTAAAAACAGATCTGTTTTGTTGGAGATTCAGTAGATCTGGGAATGAAGTCTCACAAATTATCAAACTGGATTTATGGGAATGGAGTGACATTATTTAATTGAAGATAGAAGTTAGAAATACTAGATATATTTGAGGTACATTGATACACTTTTTAAAATATTCCTTTTTTTTTTTTTTGGTTAGTTTTAATATACCTAGTACCACCTGGTGAATAAGACTATGTTAGAAGGGAAGAGAGAGGAGAAGAAAATTAAAACAAAATTAGATCTCATCCCTCACTCTGTGGAAATTAGGGTTCAACATAAAATACAGACATTGCATGGTTAACGTAAGGTAAGATGGGATGGGGCCTGACATATAAAGTGGATCTTAAGATGAATATGACTAACTTTAGGACATCATGTTAGAATTTTGATGTTAAGAAAACAGAGAGACCTCATAAAGCCCTGAATTTCAGCTGAGTGACTTTGACAGTGAGTTCTTTACAGTTTGATAAGAGATTAGATTGAGATAGATTTGGTGACTTTTAATATTCAATTTAGCAGATGTCGAGGTAAAGATAAGTTTCTACTGGGCAGGATTTTTCAAACTGCAGGTTGTTACCAGCATTTAAAAATTAAGAAAAAAAAGTAGCCTAGGATGGGATGGAATAGAAAAATATCAGAATGATATCACAAAGAGCAAAAAGCAGCATGCTTTCATAAAAGTTCAGTTTTAGTTTTGAACAGAGTAAAGTAGAAAGTATATTTTTCACTGTGAGTCCAGATCTAAAATGTTGAAAGCAGTGCGCTAAAGGTCTACAGGAAGCAAATTAGGAAGGTGTTGGAATTTGTTTATAGGATAAGGAAAAAATTTCCTTATGACATGTTCCTTCTTTTATAACAAAACTTTAATTAAACCCATTTTTGTGTTTTAAGAAAAATTAATCTTGTCCAAGATGATTTTTTAAAATACCTTTTTAATGTATTTTCAAAGAACAAAGAGTTAAAACAAAAACAATATGACATACTAAGGGCTAAATGCTAGTCAAGGAATAAAGCAGCTATAATGGGATTATGAGTTTTTGTGTACGTGTTCACGTGTTTGTGTCAATTCATAAAATATTACTCAACCTAAAAGAAGAATTAGATTGTCCTTCACAAATAGCAACTATACCTTTGGGGGAAGTTGGTGTCTGATACATGACTTTGTTTGTTTGTTAGTCTTACAAAGACAGTTACTCTCATTGTGCAGAAACAAATTACTTAAAATACACAAGCCTACAATTTTCGTTACCAACAATATTAACGGTTTTGTTGTATGATCAAAGTATATAGGTTGAGGTAGTATATGAGAAGAATTAATTTCTAAATTAGATGGTAATATGCAGAAAAAAGTACTGGCAATTAGTAAAATGATATTGCTTGTTTTGATGTCTTGTCTGTTGAGTAGATTTCATGAGCCTGTTTTCATGTCTACCAGTCTTAATGCTGGTTTAAAAAAATTACTCCATTTGTTTTAAAGAGTGTGCACTGCCAGCTGGGTAGAATTCCTTTTATAAAGACTCAACTGAATGGATTGGAGAGGACTCTTTATTTATCTATGATTTCCACTCCACCTGTTTACCATTTTCTTGTTAAAAGGTATTAGTGAGTGTTGGGTATGTGGCTATGAAGCAATTGAACAAATCTCCACTGCAACTATAATACAAATCCATCTTCAATCCCAGAGCAAATTGTTCTCATTTTGGGAGGGGAAAAGGTATTTTCTCAGCTAAAAACAAAAATTAACAAATATTTTGCAGAAGGTGAACTCTAGGGTCCCAACCAAATCCTGGACAAATTAGAGTGAAGCAGAAACAGCTGTCGGGTAAAAAGCACAACGTAGAGGAGGTTCTGGGCTGTCAGGCGAGATTGCCTGGAGCCTGCCTGTCCCAGCTTTCCCATTTCTCAGCACCTTGGCCAAGAGTGGGAAAGTGCAAAGAGGACCATATGGTCAAGAAAAACAACAGAGCTCCAAATTCTCTTCCCTTGGGACCTAAGGGACCCTAAGGTGCTGCTGTGTTGTGCTCAGTCGTGTCTGACTCTTTGCGACCCCATGGACTGCAGCCCACCAAGGCTCTTCTGCGAAAGGGATTTTCCAGGCAAGAATACTGGAGTGGGTTGCCATTTCCTTCTCCAGGGGATCTTCCCCACCCAGGGATCCAACCCAAGTGCCTTGCATTTCCTGCATTGGCAGGTGGATTCTTTAGCTCTGAGCCGTCCTAAGGTAGTTGCTTTTATTTGTTTTGTTTCTCCATTTTTTTCCCCCTGGGAAATAGCCCATGAACATGAAGATTTGCTTTTATGACAGGAGGATGTAATGAAACTATGACTGAGCTGTGAAAATTCAGTGGGCTTGTCAAGAAGATTGTCATCTCTTTACAAGTGCTCTCCCCAGTCCACACAGGATTCAGTGTGGTGGCACTGGAACCTTTACCTATGAAGGTTAAACTTTGCATAAAATGAGTGAAACATCTTCTGGATTTTATCCAACCATAATTTAAGTCCAGAGATATGCAGTAATTAAAAGAGATCGAAATGCAAGTTTGATTAGTTTTCAAATTCTAAATTCGCTTTCACTCCATCTAGAGCTGTTATATTTATGTCCAAGAAAAGCATCAAATGGCTCCATCATCCTATCATGTTTTAGGTATGCTGAGGATTTGTAAAATGATCCAGCACTGTTCCTCTCTCTCGATTTTAGGCTTAATTATTTCTCCTGTTAAATGTGTTACAGTGCGCCTAGGGACTCATGCAGAACACACAGCTCTTTTCACCCAAGTTCTAAACCAATTAGAAATAAGAACAAAAAGAGTGAAACTTTCAAGGCCAAAACATAATCTTGATGATGGGTAAAGCAGATACAGTTTAATATGGCTTATTTCTCAGGGCATGTGGGCTTTGCAAGACTGGACTAGAATTAGAAAGACTTATGAAGCCTCTTTCTCAGGTGGCACCAGCCAACGATATGCTTTTTCCAGGGGGAAGGGCTGTTGTGATTGTTTACCATGCGGCCAGGAGCAATCAAGAACATATGCTCTCAATGGAATAGTCCCCTAACAGTTTTTTACTACAATTTATCTCTTTACATATAGCTAAGTTTCTACTTGTAATACATACAAATTGTGAAAACAAATGAGCATTACATAAAATGAAAAGATAAAGCCTTTTGCCCATTTCCTCCTTTTCTCCCCCATCACCCACTTCAGAGGCAACTGCTTTTAAAAAGCTGCTGTTTTCACATTCCATGGTTATTTTTATTATAATTTTAAATGACATACTTTTACTTTAGCTTCTAAAATTATTTTAAACAATATCTATTGAGTGCCTTCCATAAAATATGAGGCACTTAGCATGCTTACACTACCTTGCATTTTCTGTTCCCTTCACTTTCTAATTTTTTATTGAACATTTTATTTATTTATTTATTTTTGCTTCTTTTTTGAGAGGGAGCCCAGTTAAAAGAAAGCTCCTAGAGTTCAAACTCCATTCATTACTTCTTTACTTATTAGCTATGAAATCTTGAAAAAGATGCTTTACCTGTCAAAACTTGAAATTCCTCATCTGTAATTAGGGATAATAATGGAACCTCCTTTATAAGTAACTGTGAACAACTATACCTAACAGAAAACACCAGATAAACGTTATATATGGCTCGGTGACAATGATATGTTATGGTCAGGAAGTTTTCATTCTAAGATCTGAGATCTAACCAACAAAATCAATAATATTATGATGATTTAAATATATTTGGTGATAGAATCAATAGCATGATTGGACTCAAAGAAAAGAGTTGTAACTCTTTGTCGCTAAAGCTTTGTTTTTTAGAAAAGATCCTTCCCAGTGTTGATGTTTAATAAATCATTTTAATTTCATCTAGCTTTTCTTATTTCTTCTGGTCATACTAATTTCTTTATATTCCTGGATTGTACTGGTGTTCAGCTTACAGGTTCCACTGTGTATGTGACTTTTTACAAGTTACTTAGACTTTCTATACCTTGTTTTTCTCATCATCAGATAGGGATACATATACTATCTTCCTTATAGTAGTATTATGAATATTAAATGAAATAATACATGTATAGCATGTACAAAAGCACTTGGCCTCTATAGTATTCTGCTGCTATTTTTCCCTTTGGTAATTTTACTAGAGCTTTTTATTCATTTATTTATACTTACAGAATGTTGGGGTACTAAATGTTCTGTATCTGTATATATAAAGTATATTTTTATGTTCCTTGCCTCCTCCCATAGCAGGAGCTGCATGCATGCTCATCCATGTCTGCCTCTTCAACCCAATGAACTGTAGCCCACCAGGCTCCTCTGTCCATGGGATTCTCCAGGCAAGAACACGGAGTGGGTTGCCATTTCCTCCTCCAGGGGACTTCTCAACCCTGGGATTGAACCTGCATCTATATGTTTCCTGCATTGCATTTGGATTATTTACTGCTGAGCTTCCTGGGAAGCCCTGCCATAACTGAGTGCTTATAAGATTTGAAATTAGATCTCTGTTTCTAATAATGATAAAGTAGCTTATTGCAGACCAACACTCCCACCAAAAACATTTAGAGAAGCTGGAAAAATATCCATGCAGGCACCAGAAAGCCAGTATGGCAACTAGGACTACCCAGATGAGACACAACTCATCAAGGTGAACTAAAATTTTTGCATTGTTCTTTCACTCAAGATACTTTATATTCTCGGCATTGAGTCTAAGAGCCTAAAAAGTTGAGCAGGAAGTAGCAGTTAACTGAGAAAACTATTTGGTAACCTCAAAGGTCTGAGGAGATAAAAATGAGATTCAGTCTATCAAGGAAGTGGGCCTCTGATGAAAGCTTCATATTTCCAATTAGGATCCCTGAAATAGTACACACTAGGAGAAAAGGCAAATGGGAAATAGATGAACCCTCCCAAAAGAATAGTCTTAAACTTTGTCAACATCAGACTGGATTGTGGTGATCTGTACCTATTGTAAATGCTCTGGAGAATAAAATTATCTCCTCATTGGAAGAAGATGAACTAGTCAAATCTCAATTTATTCTATATTTTTTAATTCATGTCTGACATTTAAATAAAAACATATTTGAAAATAATTCCTAATGACCAAAGCCAAGAAGAAATACAGACAATAAAAATCAGACCAAGTTATTCATTTTTTATGTGAGATTTACCTTATTTCCTAAGAAAAATTAATTATTTGGCTGCATTGGATCATAGTTGTGACACATGGTGTCTTCATTGCATCATGAGAGATCTTTCATTGTGGTGCACAGACTCTCCAGTTGTGGTACAAGGGCTTAGTTGTTCTGCAGCTTGTAGGAATCTTAATTCCCTGACTAGGGATCAGACCCATGTCCCCGGCATATTCTTAACCATTGGACCACCAGGGAAGAATTTCACTAGGAAACTGGGATATATAAAATAATCTAATGATAATTCTAGAACTGAAGACTACATGAAAGAAAATTAAGAACTGAAAATGCAGGTTTAATAGCAGATTAATCATAGCAGAAGAGAAGACTAGTTAGTCAAAGATAGATTACTATCTACTATCCAAGCCAAGGCACACAGTGGAAAAAAAAAGTGAGATAGATTATTTTTTAAAATACATTAAAGGCATATGGGGCTTGGTGAAAAGATCTGATGTATTATACAATTGAAGTCTGGGAAGAAGGAAAATTTATGGTAGAAACAAGATTTAAAGAGATTCTGATTAAGAAGTATCTCAAACTAATAAAAGTCATTAAAACACAAAATTTAAGAAAAATTGCAAACCCAAATTTGGGTAAAAAAATCCCAAACAAACAAAAACCAAACAAAAAAATCCCCTAGGTACGATGTAATAAAACTACTGAAAACAAAAGACAGAAAGGAAATTTCTAAAGCAGCCAGGGGGTGGGGGGGAGAAAAAAAAGACATTTTACCTTTAAATTAGCAATAATAAGACCAGCAGCTAAATTCTCATGGGAAATAATTATGGAAATTAGAAAATGATGAATTGACATCTTTAAAATGCTTGAAGAAAATAGCTGAAAATCTATGATTGTGTATCCAACTAAATGTACTAAAACATGAAGGCAAAATATAAAATAAAAAAATCAAAAAGAGTACTTGTTGTAAACAGATCCATGCTAAAAGAAATAATCAGAACACAAATGGTCAGATTCTTGATTTAATCCCAAATATTTAAGGAATCATTTTGTCTGTTTCCCTGCGTTTCCCTTTTAATTTACAAAGAATGATCAGTATAAATAAAAAATTATCCTTGCTGTTTTATGCCATTGATATCAACAAATGAGGGTCCTTGATATTGAATAATCAGACTACAATTTTCCATAGATTTCTTCATTATTCTCTCCACTGTTTGTAAGTCATGCTGTGCGTCTACGCTTTCAGTGGATATTTTTCTTAATCATTCATAATTAACACCTTCTAAGTACTTGAGCAGCTTCTCAACTTTATATATTCAAAATACCTAAGGATTTGTTAACATGAAGATGAAGATTCAGGACACTCTGACAGTCTACATTTCTATCAAACTTATGGGTGATGACAATCCTCCTGATATCTTTAACAGTTTTTAAATTAACTTATTTATTTTAATTGGAGGCAAATTACTCCAATACTTCGGCTACCTGTTGCGAAGTAACAGTAACTGACTCATTGGAAAAGACCCTGATGCTGGGAAAGATTGAAGGTGAGAGAAGGGGACTACAGAGGATGAGATGGTTGGATGGCATCACCGACTCAATGGACATGAATTTGAGTAAGCTCTGGGAGTTGATGATGGACAGGGAAGCCTGGAGTGCTGCAGTCCATGGGGTTGGACACGACTGAGTGACTTAACTGAACTAAACTGAATTACTTTACGATATTATGGTGGTTTTTGCAATACATCGACATGAATGAGCCATAGGTGTACATATGTTCCCCTGTCCTGAACCTCTCCCTCACGTCCCTCCCCACCCCATCTCTCTGGGTTGAATAGCACTTTTTGAATAGCAAAGCCTAAAAATACTTACCTTGACCTACCCCGTATTCAAACTTACTCCTTACTGCTGTTCCATATTTTAGCTTTATTTCCCCAAGAACTAAACATTAGTATTTTTATATAGTCAATGTTTACTTAAATTAACCCACTTGCCAATTTCTTTGCTTGCCATTCCTTCTTGTATCTCATTTTGCATTTTTTAATATTGCCTTCGGTGAAGGTATGTTTGTGACAAATTCCATTTTTCTGTATGCAAAACATGGATTTATTTTGCCCTCCTTCTTGAAAAATAATTTTACAGGGGAAAACATTTGAAGATAGTGCCTTGTCTTCTAATCTCCATACATTCTAACGTGAAATGAGTCGTATGTTTGATATTCAGGTGATTTATCCTGTCTCTCTTCTTGCTTTATGGACTAATTTCCTTTGATGTTCATAGTTTAACTATGATATGTCTTTGTGTGAAATTAGTTTTCATTTATTACTTTTGGAATATACTAAGCTCTTTGGATATGAGAATTGGTGTTCTTCAGTGGATCTGGAAAATTCTCAAACATAGTGTCATTAAATATCGGCTTATTCTATCATCTATAATTGTAATCAGCCATTTGTTGGCTCCATCCATTCTTTGCTCTGGCTCTTCATTGCTCTTTTATATTTTTTAATCTCTCTGTCTCTGAGTTGAATGTTGGATATTATCTTTTCATCTATATTCTAGGCCTAAACTAATTCATATCAAATTTAATCTTCTGCTTTACTCATCCATTTTTAATTTTATTTATAGCTTTTTATTTCTAATATGTTATTTGCATCTATTTACATTTAAAGTATTTATTATTTATTCATCTGTTCATGCTTCTCCTTTATTCCTTTAAAGTAAACTTAGTTGTATATTCTCTAGAAATTACAATACCTGGTACATTTAGCAACCCGATTCTCCTGTATTTAACTCAAGTTGTCTTGTCTTTTTGTTTTTCTTTTTTCCCAGTAAGTTTTTCATTTGATTTGGAACTTTATCTGTAGGAATTCTTCGAGGACTGGCTTGAATTAATATTCCTCCAGAAATGATTTGTGTTTGCTTCTGCCAGTTTCCTGGGGGCACCACTGACCTAGGACCACTTTAAATTAAATTGTCCATTTGAAATCTTTCAGACCTCACAGGTGGCGTAACTTTGGATGGCAAACCTGTGAAGTGTCTGTTGTGATTCTAAAATCTCAGGGGAGATTTTTTTCCTTCCACTGGTGCCAATGTGGAGACTGGAAAGTTTCCTTGGTCTTCTATTTTTGGCAGTGAGTTTATTTCTCATTCAACCTTCTAAAAGGCTACAGCCCATCGAGATTCTCGCTTTATGCAGGGTTCTCCTGATAGATTATCAATCTGGGAGTAGGCTCTCACCATTTTCTCTTACCCCCTCAACCCTATGGAATTTTTATAATGGGATCTCAAGTCTATCTAGGATAAAAGAACTCTTTGCATTCTGGAGACATAAAGAGTTTATCTTCTTTCTCTTCCTTCAGGTACCTTGTGCAAGTCAAAGTTGCCAATGAGAGAGGTGAATTGTATGTTAATTAAGAACATTTAGATACTTCCTACCCATTTCACATTCATATAACACTACTTAATGCTTCTGACTCAAGATGATTATGGGAGTACTACAAGATAGTGAAATTCATTTCTCTGTTCTTAACTAGATTGAAACTTCCAATAAAATGCATGCTATGTCGCTTCAGTCATGTCTGATTCTTTGTGATACCATATACTGTAGCCCACCAGTCTCCTCTGTCCATGGGATTTCCCGGGAAAGAATACTGGAGTGGGTTGCCATTTTCTTCTCCAAGGGATCTTCCCGACCCAGGAATTGAACCCTTGTCTCAGGGTCTCCTGCATTGACAGGAGAGTTCTTTACCACTAGCGCCACCTGGGAAGTCCTTCCAGTAAAGTAGGGGGAGTATTAAGTTTATGGATGTGAGAGTTGGACCACAAAGAAGCCTGAGTGCCAAAGAATTGATGGTTTTGAATTGTGGTGCTGGAGATAACTCTTGGAGAGTCCCTTGAACTGCAAGGAGATCAAACCAGCCAATCCTAAAGGAAATCAACCCTGAATATTCATTGGAAGGACTGATCTGAAGCTGAAGCTCCAATACTTTAGGCACCTGATGAGAAGAGCCCACTTATTGGAAAAGGCTCTGTTTCTAGAAGATAGAAGGCAAAAGAAGAAGGGGGCGACAGAGGAGGAGATGGTTAGAGAGCATCACCGACTCAATGGACATGAATTTGAGCAAACACTGGGAGATAATAAAGCACAGGGGAGCCTGATGCTGCAGTCCATGGGGTCAAAAAGAGTTGGACACAACTTAGCGACTGAACAACAACAACAAAAACAGCAGTCTTAAGTGTGTTGTCTCAACCAACCTGTATAGTTCATACCTTCTTCTTTTTTGCTGAATGTCCAATAAGAAATTCAACTAACATTAATAATCTTAATATTAATAATGCTAACATTAATACTGTTAATACTAGCATTATTATTAATCTAATCTGCTAAAATGTGAAAATAAATCAATAGAAGTCTTGAATTTAGCTAATAGTTGGTATATGTTAGCTTGATCCTTTTTCCCTTGGGCACCTTCAATTAATTTCAGAGAAATCAAGTTCAGTTTCCTGATCGTGTACTTTAGAATGTTAAACTTCCCAGAATCAAATCTCCCTCTGATTTCTTTTTCTCAGCCATCTACTCTACACACTCAGTGGATGGAATTAAAAGCTAGATAATCAAGTGGAAGAGATTTAAGATGTATGTTTTGAGAATGTTCCCGGACCTGTCCCTGCAGTTGACACCCACAGATATGTTTCATACCCAAACCGTACTGGGAGAATGATGGAGGCCCTCCTCAGTGCCTGAGATGAAGCCTGGGGCATGAGATGAAGCCCAACTGTGGTCAGTTGCAGTGTGATTTCTCATCACCACAAGGTCAGATCTGTCAGGCTTTCCATAAGTCATGGGTTAGTCATGCACTTGGGGCCCAGGCAGCCCTCCAGCCTTCCCTTCTGAGAAGCTCTGTGGCTCAGGCCCTCTGACACTTTTCTTCAGCAGAAAATCAGCGAGGCTCCCTCTGCCCCTGCTAACTCTTCTCCAGCTTGATTTCAGTCCCCAACAGATGGCTTGAACCCTATGTTGACCCCATTCCTCTCTCCTGACAAATTTTATAACTGCCAAATTTCTCAGGGTGAACATCAAAATTAAAAAAATTAAAGATGCAAAGAAACAACATTTTGAAGTCATTGTAGATAATGTCTATGGTATTACTCACAGTTCATGTTATTTCAGAAGGAAGGGAGGAAGTGGACACTCAAAGACAACTTCTAACACTGTTTCTTTGTATTGGCTGCTAGCTCTAAAGTTCTGATTTATTAATAGTCCTAGTCTACTCATCTACTCAATATCCTCAAGGATGATTCTGTTCTCTTCTTTCCAGCCTTCCTGGGGGATGAATCTTTTTTTTTTTTCTTCAATCTTTGTTTCTTGTTGAATCTGGGAAACTTCTTTTTTACTCAGTCCAAACCATGCATCTCATCCTGTTTCACTGAATGCTAGTGAAATGGGAATAAATGATTCTTCTGACCAGTGAGGCATGCCAGTGGCTTCTTCAAAGACAAACCCAAGGACAGAAATCAATTTCTGGACAATATATTTTTGGGTCCCTTAGTCTCTTTGTCACACTCACATCCCCTGCTTTTTGTGTAGACTCAGGATGATTAAATGGAATTAGCTAGCCTGGGTTTGGGAGACTATGCTCTATGTTTAATTAATTATTCTGCCATGAATCCAACTGTGTTGCTTTGACCAGATTATTTATTAATGTTTATTTCCTTAATTAAGTTATTTACCTTTCTTATCTAGGTGTATAAATTAGTATCTACCTTATGTACTAGTTATGAGCAAGAGAGACTGATTGTTGATAATGTAGTGCCTTAAATATGGGAGGGACTCAACAAAAGTTAAATATTATTACTCTTATTGTTGCTTATTTATTCATTCAAAAACATTAATTGTGTGATTGCAATTGTGGCAATGGTGATAACTCATGATTATAGTAACTTGGATTTACCCCAGGGTTCTGGCTAAAGTGCTCATCGCTCTGAAGAGAAGGTGGGTTTCTAATGTCGTTAAGTGCCTTGAAGTTCAGAGCTAAGTGACCATGAAGCTTCTCTTGTTTAAAAACGCCATGACTCCCCAGCCCTGAGACCCAGTAAGGAATTCCTGTGTAGTTAGTCCCCCTCATGCATGGCTTCTGAGGCTCTTAGGCCAGTGTGTCTGGGAAAGTTTCAGGCTGGAGACATCAAGGAGTATTAATGTGCAGATGTAAGATCTGTCAAGAATACGAGCTGTGGTGCAACAAAAACCACCTGCGTGGCTTGTGATGTTTTTGAAACAGAGTGCCGGAAAGAAGGGGCCCAGGGCCAAGAAAGGAAAGCGGAGCTGTGGATTTGTATGCAGCTCAGAGCACAGGCCCAAGAGCAGGAGGTGGGGGGGTTGGGGGGGGACACTGCTGCTGCCCCGCCCCCACCGCTGATTTCAGTGTCACATTTTTTTTATGACTGATGGGCCATGTCAGACTGAGGCTTGCTGGGTTTACTTCTGTGCATGCAGAGAAGGGACTAAAAAAGGTCAGCGTTTTTCTTTAAACCTCAAGAATCGGTTATTCAAGGAGCGACTCCCCCAGCCCCGTTACATCAGACTATAATAGGAAGTTTCCAGATGGTAGCACAAGGCCATCTCATGAGTTGCCAGGACCTGGGCTGCATGCCCCTCAGACCTCAGGAGCAGTAAATCTGGAAGGAAGGCAGTTAGTCCCCAATTAGAAAGCTAGCGTTCACCATCTCCCTCCCACTACTTTTCCGAGCTTGCCAAAAACTCAGCAAGGATGCTGCCATAGGTTGGGAGCAGAGCCACTTCAAACAGGGGGCCCCGTGCCTACCAGCGGTTCTGCTTCTGTGGGAGAGAGAAGGCGCAGCTGAGTGATTGGCCGGGTCCCGTCTCCCGGCTGAGAGAGAGGGGGCCGTTGCCAAAGCAGGCCTCACGGCTCTACTGATTGTTTCTCAGAGCCGTGAGTTAAAACTGGCTTTTCTGTTCCTAATTTATGCCATGAGAAGCTTGACTACAACTTAATTGGGAGTTCCAGAATGGTAGAGAAACGGCTACTGAGGTACGCAGCGCTGGCAGAAACCTGGAGCCAGAAACTGCAATCCAACAAACTTCAGAAAAAGCGATTTGCTGAATGAAGGCTGATCCGAACTACACCGTTCCCTACCAAGTGGCAAAGAAAGAAGTCCAGCCATGTCAGGAGCGCGGAGACGTTGTGGACGTTATCCAGGCTGAGGGGAACAGTTTCCAGACCAGCCTTCCCACCTACAGTGCTATCAACATGCCTTCGCCCGACACTCCCACGTTTCCGTCACAGCCCTCCCGGCCTCCTGGAGACTCGCTGCAGACCCCGTGCTCTGTCCACCGCAAGGGCAGTCCCGCTGGCCTCCCCGCGCTGGCTGATGAAAACCCGTATGGACAGGAGAGAAGGAGTAGGGTCAGGGGTGTAGACAACACCTGGAGGAGAAGAGGAAACTCCAAGACCTGTGACAGGAGTGACGAGCTGAAGATTGCGCTGCCTCTGGAGTGTTTCGCCTAGAAGTTAAATACACTGATGGAGAGGTGCATTACATTTGTATTGATTTATTTCTCTTGAGATGAGCAATTTAGCAAATGTTGAACTCCTGAGAGAATACAAAATGCTGCTCTGAAGAAAAACTATTTGTTGCCCTAAGTGGAATATTTGCTTTATTAGGAGACATAATGAAAGTAGGATTTTTTAAAACTGATACTGATTTTTAATAGAATTTCATTCTTATCTCACAACAGTTCTGTGAAGTAAGCAAATAATATGACATTTTTATTTTGTGGGAGGGGGTTGGAATGCTCAAGATTATACACGTAGGACAAGCAGAGCTGGGTCCTCAACCCCATTTTTGGAACACAAATGTAATGATTTTTTTCCCATTTAGACTCAATTTTATTTACTTAGATGCCTAAGTCTAAGACTTTCCTGAAATAGAATGCTTATTTTATGAATATGCTTATTTAAGGTAACACAAAATATCACCCATGTGTATACATCTGTGCATGTGTGTGCACATGTGCCTAGGTTCCATCTGACATGACTTGGCTTTCAGTTGTTACATATAATCAGAAAGACCTCTATCCTCATTTTTGACTGAAGAGGTAATAAATACGTTTGTAAATCTCTAATCTGCTTGAAAAGAAATAGAATTTAAAAGGCTATCTGATTTCCAAACAATGTTCCTTTCAGGTATGTTCTCATTATTTCAGTAAATGGAGATGAAAAGCAAAGTAAAAATTGTCTTCAATTATTATTATCTGTTACTGTGGGAGTAATTTTCTCTTAAATAACTATCATTGTTCAGTGTAGGTTCTTGCTTCACACTGACTAACTGTTTTCAAAGCAAATGTCAGGTATTTACTACAAGCCGGCTCAGTTTGTTTCAGGCAGCATGTTAAACCCTGGAGCTGTGGCAATACTTACTTATCCCTTTCTCTGGTCAGTTCCCATGGGATTAGATTCTCACCTAGCATTTTTATATGCTCTCTACTTATATTAGTTAGCATAGCCTTAGTTTCAGTGTAATAACAAATAGCCCCTGTGTCTCAACAGCTTAACATGAGGAAGTTTGTTTTATCCCCACAGAAAATTCACTAAAGGTCCGGGTGATTCTCCAAAAGCTTATTTCTGAATGGTATCTTCATGATTCAGTATATTCCAGCCTTTATCATCTCAATATGAGACTTCACATTAAAAAGCAGAGAAATACATTCATTGATATTTCAGGCATTGACTAAGCAAAACACATCAATTCTCATAGCCCCAAGGCCATGGTCACATGGCTCCACTTAACTGTGATGGCATCCAGGAAATAAAGTCTACCTGGAATCCAGGAACAAGAAGACAAATTGGTATCAGTAGCCACTAGTAAGTTTCACCACACTGTGTCTGTGCTCAAGAGAGAAAGAAGAGGCTATGGATAATCACAAACAATAGCATTTGGTAAAAACCAGATGAAGAGAAAACGACACTGGAGCAGTTTGTAGACAACTGGGCTGAGGTTGTCAGGGAGGCAGAACTAAGCTGGTCCCCGAACCATAAAGGGGAACTGGAGAGAGGGAAATCAGCTCCTCATAGGAGGGAGGGTCAGAGGAGTTCTGGGAATGAAATAAAGCAGGTGAGCTCTCCTCAAGCCCACTCCAGGTGAGTGACTCAGCGTAGACTGCGTTTTAATAGTGCTAAGTTATGTAATCAAAATAAGTTGAGAAGTGAAAGCCAGAGAATAACAGAAACCCTATGTGGGGAGGCATCTGTGTAGGACTTGAGAATGCATGGTTTTCCTGGGAAAACCTTTATGCACCATCTCTAGGGTATTGATATTTTCCTGAAAAGTATTCCCAGTAAGCAAAGGGGAATGCTAAAGGCTGAATTATCCATCAATCTGTTTAGCCAATTCTTGAAGAATTTCAGCTTCCTTTAAAAAAAAAAAAAAACAACAGTTTTATTGGAGTACAAGTTATATCCAAAAAAATTTACTCTATTTCTAAGTAGAGCACTATGACTTTAAATAAATGCATACAGTTGTGTAGCCACCTGTACAATGAAGATGGTGAACATTTATTTCATCTGAAAAAGTTTCCTCATGCCCTTCTCTAGTCAACATACTTTCTCTACACCCAGCCTCGGGCTTCCTCTGCTTTTTTTTTTTTTTTGTCCTCATACTTTTGCCTTTTCTAGAATATTATGTAATGGAAACATACAGTCTGAGGCTTTTTTGAATGTGGCTTATTTCATTTAGCATAATGCATTTGTGATCCATCCGTGTTGTTACATGCATCAGTAATTCATTTTATTGATGAATACCATTTCATTCCATAGATGTCCCAGTTTGTTTATTCATTCACCAGTTGAAGGACATTTGGGCTGTTTCCAGTTTGGAGCAATTATGAATAAAGCTGCAATAAACTTTCCCATCTAGATTTTTATATGAACATATATTTTCATTTCTCTTGGGTAAATAGGGATCACTAGGTCAAATGGTAAGTGTATGTTTAACTTTACAAGAAACTGCCAAACTCATTTCCAAAGTGTCTCAGCTCCCCTCTTAATTGCAGCTGCTTCTTGCTCTCATGATGCACTAGGGAAGTTTTTAAAGGTAATAATGATATTTAATCCTCATATATTTATGAATTTCACAATTTATAAAGCACTTTCTACCCATTGTTTTATGTGATCCTTGTATTTTTAGCATCCAAGAGAGGAATGATGCCAAATTTAGAGGCAGGAGATCTGAGCTAGGCTCTTCCAAACTTAGATAAACCCTTCAACTTGCCAGGGTCTCAGTTCCTTTATTTGAATAATGGGAATGATAGTCATAGGAGACATTATGGGGATAATTGTGATTAAGGGCTTCGATTTTAATGTCAGTCTTGAATTTGAATCCTAGCATGCCTACTTACTCTCTGTGCTATCAGCAAGTTACTTAGCCTACCTTAGCTTCACATATCAATAAAACATAAAATGGGAATAGTAATAACTACTTTATGGAGCTATCTTACTGATTAAATGAGATATATGTAAAGACCTTAGTAGAATGCTCACTGTAGATTAAGTGCTTCATAAACAATTATGAATACTATTGATAATATTATTGCTATGGAGAGAACATGCCTGAAACTGACACACAAATAGCAAAGCATTATGTGAAAATGAACCATTTAGTCAATGAATAAAATTAGAGTTCAAGATATCTAATATTACTGATACTCTTGGTCTTAATACTTCTAATATGCTGGAATTTTAAGCCCAGGATTGGATCTGGCTCACCATGTGGCCTCTTTAAAATCTTTAAAGACATTGTTTTTGTTTTTTAATTTAAATTTTATTAAAAATATTTGCTTAAATTTAATGTTTCTTTTATCTTAGAATATAGTTGATTTACAATATTTTGTTGGGCTTCCCTGGTGGCTCAAATAGTAAAGAATCTGCCTGCAATGCAGGAGACCTGGGTTCGATCTCTGGGTTGGGAAAATCCCCTGGAGGGGGGCATGGCATGGCAACCCATTCCAGTATTCTTGCCTGGAGAATCCCCATGGACAAAGGAGCCTGGCAGGCTACAGGCCACGGGGTCCCAAAGAGTCAGACACGACTGAGCGACTAAGCACACACAGATACAGTTGACTTACAATATTCTGTTAGTTTCAGATGTGCAGCAAAGTGATTCAGTTTTATATACACGTATCATTCTTTTTCAGATTCTTTTCCCATACAGGTAACTACAGAGTACTGAGTAGAGTTCCCTGTGCTATGCAGTAGGTCCTTGTTGATTATCTATTTTATACGTAATATAAAGGTATTATTAAAACAGCATCTTCTGTGAATCCAGACTACAAATCTTTAGCACCGTGCCCATTTCTCTGTTTGCTCTCTCTGGCCTCAGAGTGCATTTGTTAGGGTAGAAATCTGATGACCATGGAAAAATAGAATTCATTCTTACAGCCACAGTGCATCTAGAAGGACGCTGTCTAGGGGTCTTCTGGCCTAAGGCATTTTGGGAGCCTTTATTGGAGCCCTTTTCTTTAAGATATCTGGGTGCTCCAGGTGCTACTTAGGCCCTGCAAGGTGTGTGGCATTATAGTTATGCAGACGATGTGGGAGACCCTGATGGAGTTGATTAAGACAGCTTTTCTGAGGTACACAGACTGTTTTATGTACTTTCCTGTAAGTGGCTCTACGTGTTTGTACACATTTGGTGCTCAGGTGCCGCTCAGGTGCCACTCGGGCCTGTTGGACTGGTGGCTACGTGGTTAATTAAAATAAGCACAAAGCGCGTTGTGTACATCATCATTTGATCATGAAGAGCTGTTTGCTTTAACTTTTCATTTTGAAATAGCCTGAAGCTAACAAAAAAACTTGCTAAAATAGTACTAATACTTCGATATACCGTTTGCCAAGACTTACCAATTTTTACATTTTGCCACATTTGTTTTACCACAATTCCCTGTTCTTTCTCCCTCTCTCTCTCCCCCCATGTGTGTACGAGTGTGCATACTTTGTAATTTTTGGAGCCATTTGAGAATAGTATACATACACTATACTCCATTACTCCTTAAGTATTTTGTGTGCATTTTCTAAAGAAAATTATATTCTCCTATGTAACCACTGTACAGTTATCAAATTTAGGAAAAGTACCATTGATACGAAATTTGTATTAAGCCAGTATTGCATATTCTGGTCTTGTCAATTGCCCTAATCATACTCTTAATAGCACTTTTTCCCTCCATTTATGGGGTCAAGTATAGGGTCACATATTACATTTAGCTGTCATGTTTCTTTAGTTTCCCATAATCTGTAACAATTTCTCAGTCTTGCTGCATCTTTCATGTGATTGATATTTTTGAAGACTACAGAATATTTTATAGAATGTTCCTCAGTCAAGGTTTGTCTGGATGTTTCCTCATAATTGTATTCTGACTATACATCCCTGGTGGGAATATTATAAAAGTGAGGTTGTGTCCTTGTCAGACTCTCACTTCTAGAAGGCTACCACATTTATCTGCTCTCATTGCTGATGCTAATTTTGATCGCCAGTCAAGTGGTTGTTCAGTTTCTTTCCTTTCAGTTCTGATGTTCCCCTTGAAATCAATAAGCCTTTTGTCCTAGATTTAGCACTCATTCATGATTCCAAACCAATATTTACTATGATTATTATGTCACTTTATTTACATTTATCAGTTGTCATTCTATTATAAGGAAAACCCACTTTCTTATTTATGTATGCTCTATCATCTGTCAATATAAGTACATATTCATGAATTAATATTTAATCAATGGGCTATAATCCATTACCCTCCTTTTATTTTGATGCCAATAGAAGGTCCTTTAAGCTGCACCTGTGTCTTTTTGACATTTTATTTATGTTCTTTTGAGAGATTCATTACTTTCTGGTACAGTTATTTCAGGTTTGTCGTGTACTGTTGTCCCTTCATCCTGGAATCAGTTATTTCTCCAAAAATAATTTCTTCTTCTACCAAGGAATGATATGGAGAAGCCAAGATCCAGGTGCTATTTGTGCTCATTGCTACTGGAATGTCACTTCTTTCATGTACTTTCAGTAGACAGAGCTGGGGAAAAAACTTTATGCATATCTTTATATTTTTCTTTTCTTTTCTCAGCCTGTGAGGTCTTAGTTCCCCAACCAGGGATTGAACCCATGCCCTGTGCAGTGGAAGTGAGAAGTCTTAATCTCTGGACCACCAGGGAAGTCTCTATGTGTATATCTTTAGAAATCGCTAGTTCAGACCAACACCTTCAAACTCCAGTCCACTTCCACATGACTCTTCCTTGCCTTCCCTCCTTCGTTATTTCCACCTTCCTTCTGCTACAGTGAGAATCTTGACTACCAATTTACATGAACACATTTGTAATTCTTAATTCTAATACATGAAAATTACTTTTGGATGGTTGGATGGCATCACCAACTCGATGGACATGAGTTTGAGCAAGTTCTGGGAGTTGGTGATGGACAGGAAAGCCTGGCATGCTACAGTCCATAGGGTTGCAAGGAATCAGACACGACTGAGTGACTGAACCGAACTGAAGCCCAAACTGTTATGTAGAAAAAAACCCTACACAGACTAGTTCAAGGTTTGTTCACCATTCCATTTCCTTCAGGCTGAAGTTGTATATTCATAGAATGGTTCCACCATCATTAGTATTAGTTCTGTTTTTTTTTTTTTAATCCTTCGGTGTGATTATTTCATTCATTTTAAACACAGTGAATTGATTTGTCTCTCTCTCTCTCTCTTTTTTTTTTTTTTTTTTTTGCATTTGGTTTGAGGTTTGTAAAGAATCTGCCTGCAATGCAGGAGACCTAGGTTCGATCCCTGGGTTGGGAAGACACCTTGGAAAAGGGAAAGGCTACCCACTCGTTTTCCGGCCTGGAGAATTCCATGGAGTGTAAAGTCCATGGAGTCGCAAAGAGTTAGACACAAATGAGCAACTTTCACTTTCCCACTCTCTTTGTTAATTTTACTTTTGAATGTATAGAACATCACTATGTTTCCATAAATTCAAACTCTACAAAATTCTACACTCAGGAGTGTCCCCCTCTTTAACCTGCTCCTCCTGTTGTAGTAAAGCAAGTTTACTGTTTATATTAATCCTTCCCATGTTTCCTTGTGCAGAATAATCAGATTTATACGCATTTCCTTATTTCTTTTCCATTTTAACATGAAAGGTAGCATGTTATATACTTTTTTAACTACTTTTTACAAAGATTCAATATGGCAGTAGATCAAAATCTTACTGTATGCCTTGTTCTTGCTGTGGATTTATAACGCTTTCATATTTTGGCAAAGAAGATGCTTCTGAAGTACCCCAAGGTTTAGCATAGAATTTGTACCCTTATACACATTGTTTGCTAGATATTTAATGGATCTGGTCATTGAAAGGAATGAAGGGGCAGCACTGAAATATAACTGTGTGTACTGGACCGTTTAAAAACTTTTCGGTGTCTTCTGTCATCTTCAGACAGAAGTCTGAACTCCTCAGCTTGACATATGAAGCCTTTAGAATGTTCCCCCCATTCATTCTTTTTTAATTACTTAATTTTTATTGGAGTATAGTTGTTTTACAATGTTGTGTTACATTCCCCGGTTCCTTCTTCTTTTACTTGTCCCCAGAAATCATAAGCAGTTGAAAACCACTGAAGTACTTGATCCTCATTTTAACACACTCTTTCAAACTTTGAAGAATTTGAAATTCCATTTTGGTTGTGTAGGATTCTCTTTCTACCTTTTATGCCTGGTTATCATGTAACCATTTTTCCTTACCTAACTTACTTGCCATCATCTGTAGGAAGTCCTTAAAACTAGTTTGGCAAACACTATTTCTCTTAATAGCAGATGGCACATGTCACGGATATAGCACTTACTAACCTGTATGGTTATCCTTGGTTTGTCTCCCCTATGAGATTTGACTTCCCTCAGAGTTAGAATCCTTGCTTATCTCTAGTGATTAACACAGTGCCTTCTGAAACTGTATTTTAACTGATTTGTGAAAATGATAAGAGACTTCCCCTTGCTGGGTTTCAATCTATTTTACATGTCCAATGATTGGTCTACATGAAATTATCTCTGTAGGACTGTTACAAACCTAACATTTTGAGGTGCTACAAGGCAATGTGTTTTGTTTTTTTTCCTCCTTCAACAAATCCATCACTGACAGGAAGGGGGCGCCATTTAACAGCTTGTGAAGGAAAAAAGTCTGCTTTTGTAACTGGTCTTACTTTTATAGAAAGAGACTGTATTGCTATTCTAGACGAAATGGAAATAGATTTCATATTCTTCTCTGAGATGTCAATTTACTTACACTTTGACACTTGACTTGAGAATGAAGGCCAGGATCCTTATCTGAGCTCCATTGAATATGTGTGCACAGCATTAATTATAAATTCTGGGTGGATTTATGAAAGTTAATAACGGTGATAGGAAAAGAGAATAATGGTTAATAATCCATTATGCTATTAGATTTATTAATAAATATTATACATATGAATATTTATATGTGTATGTTACAGTATGACATCTGGAATTGGAGGAGGTATTTCTCTGGGGAAAAAAAATGACACCACAGTGGTATTTTATAATGTCTGTTTCCATCAGGATAAGCAGCAGCAGGAGAACAGAATTTCTGTCTGTTTTTTGTGTCACCAACAGTAGATGCTTTGTATTAAGGCTGAGCACACATTTCAAGGAACTTCATGCCTGAAGCAATGCAGAGTCCGTGGAGGTCCCTTTGGACCACATGTAGCTCTGAGATCCAAAGGATCAGAATGCTCAAGCTGTCTTGTTTAAAGGAGGGGTAGTCTCGGTAAAAACCTCTCCATGATATCTGCTCCTGCTTTCTTGGTGCCTGTTTCAATGGAAGCTGCTTTAACTTCCTGGGGCCAGCCCTACAAGGCATAAATAGAGCTTGTTATTGTAAGAGGCAACCTCAAGCCACTCTCTAGTGCAGTTATACATAAATAAGACCAGGACCGGCTTGGAAGGGGTGTAAATCTCTGGCTAAAATGAGAGAAGAGGGAGCCATTCACTTTAAACCACAGTTAACATGCTGACTGAGTTTCCAAATAAACTTTTATCTCTTAAGACTGATTGCTAGTCATGGTTATAAAAGTGAGCGTGAGAAGGTGACCAAGGAAGAAGTGGCCACACCTTTTCAGATTCTTCAGGGCTATCTTCATGGGCATTTTTCTGGGAGCAAGACAGAGGCAGTTCTGGGTTCTTCCAGACCCAAAGACAGAGCATTCCCTACCGCTCAGCTTCTCTTGTATTCACCCCCTAATCATCTTCTTGCCAATCACAGAACACAGAGCGAAACAGAAGAGGTGGTCCAGAAGACAGGTTTTCAGCCAGCTGCTTTCTCCTGCAAAAGGGATGGAAGGCCATCCTGCTTTTGCTTTCAGTGGATTGCACAGAAAAAGCTCCAGGATGTCTAACGAAGATGTATCATCTTTGAGTGCCTGCCTCCTGGGTATTGCAATAGGAGTTTGACCGACTGCACTGCCTGCTCTCTTGGAACACTTTTGCAAGGCAGAAAATGTTGCTAGTAGATTACTGTTGTCCGTTCTCTTACAAAAGTGAGGAAGGCAGCATTTCTTTGAGGTGTTATCTTCATCTAGCTTTCTGGTTTATTTTTACTTGATTTAGAATTGTCTTTCCCCTTAAGAACCATCTCTTCTGCTGCCAATGTACACAATGCAAAATAGCAAAAATGTGTTTTGTGTTTGAACTTATTTGATTTTTCACTCATAATTAAACTAAACTTTTCTGCTTTAGGTTAGACCTTTGCTGTTAAGATCAATGATTATGACTTACTGCTTTTCTCCCACTATTTAGAATCTGCATGTCTTGATGTTGTTTTCAGCACTTTCAAGGAATTTGTTTCAGTTTATTTTGGGATGACTTGTACTTTTTTTTCTTTCTCTGCAATGGATATTTTTTTCTTTTCTCCTTCCTTTTGTGGATGTCATAGTAGTAATCAAAGAAAGCTTTTTTGAACAAACAAACAAAAAGCCTTTGATAACTGAAGTATAAGCAGCCAAATATGATGTCCTGGGAAATCTTTATAAATATGAGATGCAGATTTCCTCTGACATCCTCGAATGCTGGTCATCTTAGGCAAAGTAAAGAGTTATGACTCAATGAACTGCATGCTGACATATAACTAAATAAGTAAACAACTGGAGTGAAGGCAGACTGCTGTTTAACAGCTTCCCCAGTTACGTATACACTTTCAAACAAGCATGAAATGTGGGTCTCTGGACATCACTTAAAAGAACCACAAATAAACAGAGTGTGATCCCACACTCCTATTCCTCCTGGACAGCAAGAAAGGCTGGCTGGGAATTGGGGCGGTTTCTGTTGCTCTTCTGTCCTGTGTGCTGTAAACACAAACCCAGTCTCTCGGAAAGCTCAGGGTCATGAGGCTGCTGACAGACCCATAGAGCCTAGAAAAGCAAGGAGGCAAAGAGTCTGTGACCCGTGTTCCATCACCTCACCTTTCATTTTGCAAAGAATCCCAGTCCAGACTCAGATATTTCTATTCTAACATCTGGGCTAAGTCAGTCTAGGGGACTGGGAGCCAGATTTACAAATTCTCAAGTGGAGCTCTCTTTTTTCACCTGCAAGATATATGTTAAGCTCAAGCCCTGCAGTCTGGGGTCAAATGGATGCCAAAATAATAATACATATATGCGGAGCACATTTACTTTGCTTTAAAAGCAACATTAGAATGAGAAGGCCCATTTGACAGTTTCTATTCTAGCTTCCTTTTTTTTCTACATGTGAGGAAACTGAGAGAACAGAGCACAAAATAGAGGTCAAGGGTCCTTATCCTTATTCAGTAGCTAGGTTGTTTTCCACTCTTTGTGACCCCATGGACTGCAGCACACCAGGCTTCCCTGTCCTTCACTAACTCTTGGAGTTTGCTCAAAGTCATGTCCACTGAGTCAGCGGTTCTATCTAACCATCTAACCTTCTCATCCTCTGCCATCCCCTTCTCTTTTGCCTTCAATCTTTCCCAGTGTCAGAGTCTTTTCCAATAAGTCATCTCTTCACATCAGGTGGCCAAGGTATTAGAGGTTCAGCTTCAGCATCAGTCCTTCCAATAAATACTCAGGGTTGATTTCCTTTAAGATTGACAGGTTTATCTCCTTGCTGCCCAAGGGACTCTCAAGAGTCTTCTCTGACTCCACAATTCAAAAGCATCAATTCTTTGGTGCTCAATCTTCTTTATGATCCAACTCCCACACCTCTGTATGACTACTAGAAAGACCATAGCTTTAACTATATGGACCTTTGTCGGCAAAGTAATGTCTCCGCTTTTTAATATGCTATCTAGCAAGGGTCTTTTAATTTCATGGCTGCAATCACTGTCTTCAGTGATTTTGGAACCCAAGAAAACAAAATCTGCCATTGCTTTCACTTTTTTCCCCTTCTATCTGCCATGAGGTGGTGGGACCAGATGCCGTGATCTTAGTTTTTTGAACGTTGAATTTCAAGCCAGCTTTTTCCAATCTCCTCTTTCACCTTCATCAAGAGGCTCTTTAGTTCTTCCTATCCTTGGCCTTATCCTTGCCAGTTACTTTTTACTTTGACGTGTAACTGTCTGTATCAGTTACATGTTACTATGCAGCACACAGCCCCCAAATCAAGTGACCTGAAATGACGATTCATTGTATGTCACAATTCTGTGTCTGCTCAAGCAGTTCTGCTACTCTCACGTGGGCTCACTTGTACAATGACGCTCAACTGGCCAGTTGGCTGGAGTCTGGGCTCACCTTTGCAGCTGACTGGGCTGAGCCTCTTGGTCTTTGCTTGATCGTTTTCACCCCAGACTTCTTTGCAGCATGAGGATCTCAGGGCAAAGATCCAGGAGGGGAAGTCTCCAGTGTGAGGGCCCTTATCCAGCCTCTGCTTGCTCTCTTTGCTGCTGTCCTGCTGGCCAAGGCTGATCTCGTGGCCAAAATCAGAATCAATGTGGAAAAGGAATGCTATAGGTGTGGCTATTAAGAATATGGCAAATAGGGGGCTGTTGCTGTTAACAGTGTACCTAATAGCCTACTGCAGCATTTCCTCAGCAGTGTTTCACATAAGAATTGTGTCCTGAAAAATGTTAAAAGCCCTGCCCTGAAAAAAAGATTTCTCTGGTCAAGGGTGTGTGCGCTAAATCCCCCAAACCCTGATGCACTAATGTGCACTATGCCCCCACCTACATTAGAAGAGGAAGAGGAGAAAATGGTATTTCCTCAAGTATTTGACCTAGATTTCCTTTTCCTTGTGAAACAGCTATTAACACCACAGAAAATAGTTTTTAGAGCACAAGCGTTTAGAATGGTTCCTCCTACCTTTCCACCCTTCCCCTTCCAGATAGTCAGTGGAGCTTCAGGATCAAATCCTGATTTGTTGACATCGTGTGTTTTTGCACAGTGGCCAGGCAGGGGTGCACCTTCTCAGGGGCTAAACAAAAGCTGAAATGCCTGAAGCTCATGGACTACAGGGCCTCGGCACAGCCCTGGGGCTTTGAGACAAAAAAAAAAAACAGCTATTCTAAGTCAGAACAAATGTTATTTCCCAAGGAGTTATATAATCCCAAAGAACATGGCTCTGCGTTAGAAAGTTAGTTCCTGAGTATGTCAGATACTGCAGAAAAGAAATGGTCTGATATTTTCTGCCTGTCCTGGGATTTTATTTTAAAATAAAATATGCTTACTCTGAGTAATCATAGAATTATTATTTTCTTCAAAATATCATATCTTTCATAATTAAATCCTATCTTCAGTGTGTGACTCATGCACAGTACAAAAGTTAAAGCAGCAGCAGTGGTTTTACAGTGAAAATTAATCTCCTTCCAGTCTCTGATTCTCCCCAGAGGCAGTCACCAATATGTTTCTCATATCGTTTTTCAGAGATAGTCTATGTTTAGTCGGGAATACGTATACAAACAGCACCAGAATACAAGCACTTCTTGGCCTTATTTTACTTAAGTTTTTTGTTTTTTTTTTTTTTAACAATTTTGTTGGAGATCAGTCTTTGTAAATAGAAAGAAATTTAGCTAAAAGAACACCTAGAATTTTCCATGGAATTTCCACATGGACCATTGCATATGAACATCACTGTTGCCTTTAAGGTCTTCCAGTTTCCAGATTCATGTTTTTGCATTTTTTCACTAAATTTTGCTTGCATGTGTGCCCAATTGTGTCTGATTCTGTGACCCTGTGGACTGCAGCCCCCCAGCCTCCTCTGTGCATTGATTTCTCCCAGTCAAGAATACTGGAGTGGGTTGCCATTTCCTTATCCAGGGGATCTTCCCCAACCAAGAATTGAGCCTGTGTCTTCTGCATCTCCCACACTGACAGGTGGATTCTTTACCACTGAGCCACCTGGGAAGCCCTTAATACATTATGTTATAGGTCATAGAGTTCAGTCAGTGGCAGCGGGCCATTCTGTTTATATTGTCTGTTCTGGGTTGTTGATGTGAGCACAAGGATCTCCCCTCAGTCCTGGCTCTTCCTTCTGCCTGTAATAAAGTAATGCTGAAATGGACTCAGTGCCAGCCCCAGGACTCCACTTTATTTTTTTGAGTCTTACTTTCTTCTTTCACAAAATGAAGATAATCCCAGTGGCCTTGTAAAGAGTAATGATAATAAAGTGTGAAAATACATTTGGAAGTATTTAGTAACCTCCAGGTATTACAGAGCTATTATCCAACTCATGGACTGTACAGTCCATAGAATTCGCCAGGCCATAATACTGGAGTAGCCATTTCCTTCTCCAGGGAATCTTTCCAACCCAGGGATCGAACCCAGGTATCTTGCATTGCAGGTGGATTCTTTACCAACTGAGCCACAAGGGAAGCCCAAGGCTACTGGAGTGGGTAGCCCATCCCTTCTCCAGTGGATCTTCCCGACCCAGAAATTGAACTGGGGTCTCCTTCTTTGCAGGTGGATTCTTTATCAGATAAGCTACCGGGGAAGCCCCAATTATATTGTCGGTCATAGATTTCAGTAAACGGCAGCCAGCATTCTGTATATATTGTTTGTTAGTCCTGGACCTTTCCTCTGCCTGTAACAAAGTAATGCTAGAATGAACTCAGTGCCAACCCCAGGACTCCACTTTATTTTTTTGTGTCTCAATTTCTTCTTTCACAAAAATGAAGATAATCTCAGTGGCCTTGTAGACAGTAATGATACTGAAGTGTGAAAATACATTTGGAAGTATTTAGTAACCACCACATGTTACACAGCTATTATCCAACTCAAGCTGCTGTGCTGTGGAATACTCAGTTGTGTCCAACTCTTTGTAGCCCACCAGGCTCCTCTGCCCATGGAATTTTCCAGGCAAGACTACTAGAGTGGGTTGCCATTTTCCTCCAGGGGATCTTCTTGACCCTGTTTCTCCTGCATTGGCAGGCAGATTCTTTACCTACTGAGCCACCTGAGAAGCCCCTCCAACTCAGGTTAAATACTGATAAAATTGGTATAATCAAGGCTCCTTTTCTTTTTGGAGTACAAATCTCCCAAGCACCCGACTTATGCCAAGAATGAGTACAATTCTAAAAATGCAAATCTGATCGTGTTACTGCCCTTTGAAAAACTCTCCAATGGATTATCACTACCCAAGTGAGCTTTACGTGATTGACCTTGTCCATGTCTCCAACTTCATGTCTCACCAAACTCCAACTCACCCCCTTTTTCTTCTGTGCTTCAAAAGAATAATCTTTTATTTCCTAAATATTGTCAATGGCTCTGGTCCTTTGCACATGCAAGTCTCTCTGCTTGGGAAATTCTTCTTCCTTGACAAGCGGAACCCCTCCATACACACACAGACTGGTCCTGTTCCCCACCCCCTACCCTTGGTCCCTCCTCCAAGTCTGGATTCAGTGCCCCTCTTCTCCAGGAACATTCAGAGCCTCAGGTCTTCCAGGATCGAGCACTGATCCCAGTAAGGGTAATGCTTCATTTCTTGATTCTTCCAAACACTACTGAATTTGGTAGGTACAAAATTCAGAAGAGACAAATATATTAGTTAATGTATTTATAAGGGAGGCAGTGTCCTGAATAACATTTTCTGTATCCTGGGACGGGGGGAATTGTGTCCTATGAAGCAAATTAAAAGTGAAAGGACTGATATATTTAAGTGACAAAATGTTTTTATTTAAATGATTATCTTTACTGTTAAGAAAAGGCAATACAATCCCTTCTATAACAGACTCTTTTCTAGAGGACAGGGCATCTTTGTTGTAAAAGCTGAGGAAGAATTCTGCACCTCGTGGGTGGTGGAGAGTGTGGAGGAATCGGGGAGGGAAGGCAACTAGGGAGTTGTTTGAGGCGGGAGGTGGCCGGTTCCAAATCCAGCCACACACTGTGAAATTGAACCAGCCTAATCCCCGGCTCTGGAATGAGGTGTGGTTCTGAGCAGGAATCTAGGTCTTGGACAGTGGTGATACCCTGATACCATCAGGGCTGTGTGTGAGCCTGTGCGTGTGTATACGTGGACGGGTGAGATTAGTGTGGGGAATCTGGGAGATCTTGGGAAGGAGCTCTGTGGTGTAAAAGTCTGCATATCTGCTTTGCCAGCAGGAGAGGGACAGAGAACAGTAAGAAGAAATATGTATATATAGTTATAGAATTCTGTTGATCTATTTAATGTAAATCATCTAATAGGTCCCTGTGATGAAATACTTGATTAAAATCAACACAGCTCTTTATCACTGTCCTTTTAAAACTTCTTCTCTTCCTTGGCATTCTCTCTGTGTCTTTCTGTTTCTTTGTGTGTGTGCATGTGTATGTGTATTGAAGCTTTTCTGGATGTAAATATTCAGGATAACTTTAAAATGCTTTAAATGCCTGGAAGCCTCCAAATGGTATTGGTTGATAAAACAGGGGTCACTTTTTTTAAAATATGAATTTAAGTGTTCATCAATCTTTTAGAAGTTTGATTTTCTTTTTCTTTTCTAAATTTTGGATTGGAGCATATGCTGCTTTGCATAGACCTAAAAAAAAAATTATGAGAATCCAGAGCCTCATATTAGAAAATATTAACCGATTGTGACCTTATTAAAATAATTCAATGTTGATGTCATAAGCCATATTAAACCTCCAGTGAGGCTTGCTCCTGCATTTCAACCTTCAGGTTAAATCGTCGTAGTCGTGCAGCCCTGTACAGAAGCAGCAACAACCTCTCAAAGGGAAGGAAGCTTGCTTGAGTGGAGAGCAGGGATGGTACCACATCTTTTTCATACAACATGGGGGAGCGATAAAGCTCTCCCTGGGGGGAATGTCTGCAGGAGGGGAGGAGGGGGTCCTTAAAACTCTGGTTTTTAGATTTGAGCAGGTTGATATGGCCCATGTTCCTGACATGTGAACATTTTTGAAAGATCCCATTTTCCAGAGTGCCTAAAAGGTCTTCACCTAGACTGATAGACAAGACCCTTCAGGATGTGATGCCACTAACGCTGACCTCACCTGGAGGACAGGGCACAGCGAGTGGGCAAGAGCTTGGACTCTGAAATATGACCGAGGCCATGGATTTCAGTCTTACCACTTACCAGTTATAGGAACATGCGAAATGTACTTAATTTGTCTTACCTTAGGTTTCTTCACATTTGAAATATGTATAATAGCACCATTTGTTACTTGCTGCTTGGTTGTCATAGGCCAACCAAATGGGGAAATTATTGTACACCTGGCATGTAAAAAGTGCTTGAGAAGTGTTAGCATCATATTTAATTCAGGCATCACTTTCATAGTATAGTTCAGGCTTTTATTTATTTTAGCTTCAAAGTAATATGCCTACATGGTTGACGTTTGTACCTACCTACATTGTATATACCATGCGTACAATAGGTAGTTAGTGGGAAGCTGCCGTATAACACAGGGAGCCCAGCTTGGTGCCCTGTGATAACCTGGAGAGGTGTGGGGGGTGGGTGGGAGGGGGACTCGATGGAGGGGATACATATATACATATATATATATATAACATATATACATGTATGTACATATATATTTGTGGCTAATTCACATTGTTGTATGGCAGAAACCAACACTTATTTGTAAGTCAATTAAAATTGATTTACTTGTGAATCAATTATCCTCCAATTAAAAATTTTTAAAGATTCAATTAGTTCTACAAAGTTTATTATGAACTATGGTGGGTCTCTGCCCCCTGCCTGTCTCTCCCAGCTTCACCCTTCCTTCCCATCCCCTTCCCACAGAGAAAAACCACTTTCAGTACATTTAGCTTGTTCTTTTGGTATCTACCTGGCTATCTCTTAAATCAGAGCCTCTCAAACAGTAAGCAGCAAATACATTACAGGAGTTAGGAGATAATTGATCTTTCCTGCCCTCAGGGAGGTCAGGTAGAACCTGGGGTGGCCTGATCCCTATCTCATTGCTTTCCATGTCAATTGTCTTTTCCATGTGTTCCTGTGTACTGTGTGTGTGTGTGTGCATGTGTGTGTGTGTGTATGTGCGTGTGAGTGCTGTCTTGAACAAGATTGGGAAGCATTGCTAAATATAGTGCTACATACAGATGTTTCCGTTTAGGCATTAATTATTGACTTCACACACACATACACACATATTTCCTGTTTCTCCCCCTCTTCCAATTTACTTCTCATAATTTTGGTTATGTGAATATTTAGTGTTTCCTGTATTATGACTAGGTAAATCCTAAATCATATACTAAATCATAATAGCTTCTCCTTTTCTGCACAGTTTTCCTTTTCTGTTTAGTGAATACTTCTCTTGATTTTTTTCTTTGTCCAGTTTCCTATATACTTACCACTGACTCGGCCCAAATCCTTTACCCATTGCGAAAATATTTAGGTATTCTTTAAATTTTTATATTCTAGTAAGAAAAAAATATCAACCCAATCCAAGGTGTCTGCTTCTAGTGGATTTGGTTGTCTTCTCCTCTTGGTGTACATCTTTCATTATCTTGGAGACTTTCTTCTTATTTCCAGAGTCAGATTCCCTCTTTCTATAGTCACATTTTCTATTTTTATCACTTTTTTTTTTAAACTGGACCACATTATCCAGTAGCTCTACAGAAAGGAAAAAAAAAAAAAAAAGATAATGGGGACTTATGTTCTGTAAAGAGCATGGCATGCCTTAAATGTTATTATTCTACTGTCACCCTTGATTGAAAGTTTGGTTGGATGCAGAATTTTAGGTTGTAGATCATTTTCCCTCAGAATTTGCAGGCTCTGGTTTATTGTTGTCTGCCTTCCAACTCTGTTAGTGCAAAGTCCAAAGCTATTTTTGATTCCTCATCTTTTGTATGTAACTATTCATTACTCTCTCTGGAAATGTGTATGGTCTTTGAATTTCAAGATGATATATATCTGTATGAGTCTTGCAGTCACTATGCCAGGCATTTGGCAATTCATATTGTTTAGTTCTGAATATTTTTGATATAGATTTTCACTGATGACTTCCTTTTTTCCTCTTAATCATCGTCTTCTTTCTGGAGCTTCTATTGTTTGGATATCAAAAATTCTGGGCTGATTTTAAATTGTTGTAGTCTTTTCTCCTATTTTCCATCTTCCATTCTCCATTTCGGGGAGGTTTCTCTAATGTAATCTTACAAATCTACTGAATTTTCCTTCCTGTTATGATATTTACTTCCAAGACCCCTTTATTTATTTTTATTTTTTTTTAATTTTTTTCCATTTATTTTTATTAGTTGGAGGCTAATTACTTTACAACATTGCAGTGGTTTTTGTCATACATTGAAATGAATTAGCCATGGATTTACATGTATTCCCCATCCCGGTCCCCCCTCCCACCTCCCTCTCCACCCGATCCCTCTGGGTCTTCCCAATGCACCAGGCCTGAGCACTTGTCTCATGCATCCAACCTGGGCTGGTGATCTGTTTCACCCTAGATAATATACATGTTTCGATGCTGTTCTCTTGAAACATTCCACCCTCGCCTTCTCCCACAGAGTCCACAAGTCTGTTCTATACATCTGAGTCTCTTTTTCTGTTTTGCATATAGGGTTATCGTTACCATCTTTCTAAAATCCATATATATGTGTCCAAGACCCCTTTACTATTGTCAGAATACTTGCTTTTATAAAGTGCATTCAATTCCTGCTTTATGAGTATAATACACAAGTATGGTTTTTGTTGAAGTTTTTCTTGCATTTTTTATTATCTCCAAGTTACTTTTCTTTTTCACTTACATTCAGGCCCCTATTTTTCATGTTAGCAACTTTTATGAATGGTCTATTTCTATTTCAGAGTGATTCTCTTGAAGGCTGGTGTGAACTTCTGAGTGGTTTGGTGGAATTTTTGTCAACCAGAGTCTTCACATTAGAGAGGTGATGTGGACAGGCTGCCTGTGAAGATTCTTAAGGCCAGTACATTGGTATCTTCCTTCCTGGACTAGTCAGATTGCAGAGACAATGTTCCAGTCTTTTCCCCACAGGTTACCAGATTGATTTTTCAGCGTTCTACAAGTTCAGCAGGGATAGAAGACTGGGAATAAGGTGGTAGAGTGGGTCTTAGCACCCAGCATGTAAAAATGAGATAGTCTCTCTAACTGCAGTAAGGTAATGCCACCCTCAATTGTGATTTTATTTCCCTGTCCAAACGACTTCTGATTATTTGGTCCTGGGGAGAGAAGTGGAGATTCACGTGTTTCTTAAGCAAATTTGCAGGGGATTCCCCACCTTTTAAGCCTTACCCTCCCTTCCATTCTTGGAAGTTACTGGTGCTGGACATTCCTGAATTCAGGAGTGGGTTCTGCCATAAGAGTGGTCATATTTTAGCTTCTCCTAGTACCAACATGGAATTCACATTACTCAGGTTTCCTCACTGAGAACTATGCATCAATGTTTTGTTGCTATCTTCTTCTCCCCTAATTTTTTTCAAGATGGTTTTATGACTTACACATACTTCCTTCATGTCATTTTCTTAGTGCTTCAGGAAGGAGCAAGAACACCTGCCTGTGTTTACTTTGCTGCCTTACCTGGAAATTTCACTGGGGTCTTTCTCTCCCATCTTTTTGATTATTCTGTCCTCTCCAGTTATAATGACTTTCTGTTGGCCTTCTTTCCCTTCACTGAAGCCCAGTCCTAGCTATCCTGCATCCTCAGGACTTCAATGATATTATAGCCCTATCCCACGAATTACTTTATGTTATTTGCCCTTAAAGAAATTTGATTTCTGCTTAGTACCTGTATTTTCACATGTCTCTGCTGTTGAAACTGTTACTACTACTATTGCTAGAAATAACAATTCTATTAGTCATATTGATGTAAATGAACACTAACATCTGCTAAATGCTAAGCACTATTCTAACTGCTAAAACTATGGGGCCTCACTTTCATCCTTACAACAATTCTTTCCATTAGCTGATACTGTTTTCCTCTCCATTTTATAGACTGGAAGATTGAGGCACTTGGAAGTTAAGCAAACTGCCCACAAATCACCCAATTCATAACTGGTGGAGCCAGATTTTTAAAGTGCAATGATCTGATTCTAGTGTCTGTTTTCTTGACGTTTTGAAACAGTTGTGAGAAGAAGGCACTGTTATTCCTATTTCACACAAGAAGAAATAGTGGTCCAGTGAGCCTGTATGACCTTACCAAAGTTACTTTATGGTTAGTGGGAGACAGAACCAAAGTTTTGTGATAACAACTCCAGGATTCTACCAGGATAGTGCATTACCAAAATCAGTAATGCCCTTTGCTGATTAGCAAAACATGTCTCACTGTTTCAATTTTTCCCTACATTGTTGATGAACTGATTACATACTTACCATGTGCTGCTTGAAAATGCAATATGTGGTGCTAAAAATACATTTCTAGCAATTCAGCATTAAATTACAATTTGGGAACATTTAATCCAACAGTATTGTCTGGCAGATACAGGTGATACTCAAAGAAGTTGAGTAACTTGTCCAAGCTTACATGGCTAGTTACTAAGGAGGAAGTGTTAAAATCCAGTCTTCCAATGAACTCTTAGCTGTACATAATAAAATACCTTTCAAATGACTCACACTGTTAGCAACTTAAAAACTAAACAACATTTTTTTTTCTAGAATGTTTGTTTAGTTTAGATGAAATGTATTTAGTTTATATAATGTATTTTTTTCTTACAAATAAAATTTCTTTGTGTCAGATATTATTTTCCTTAACAAACTAGAGCTGTTTTCCAACTGATGAATTTTGGTCACTAAAGCATGATAAAAATTATACAACATAGCAAACATATCTATATTGTTTTAAAATGGTTTGCTTTTTCCGGCTAAAGCATGCTTGACTCGGAATAAGAGGTCACAGTATCAATGCAGCCCTGAAACTTAAAATACCACAGATCAGAAACAGGATTTATTCTCTTCTTGATCCATAGAAGAGGACCTGTGTTCTGTGTGCTGTCTCTTTAAACTCAGTCTTGGGTTTTATCTCAGTTCCAAGGTAAATATTCTTTAAAAGTCCAAATCTCTTAGCTGTTCCTTTAAAAGGTTTATCTTGTGCACATATTGCTTGTTTATGTAGCAACCCTATGAAGCTATTGAAGTGTTTGTTTAGTAGTCTTTCTAACTTATTTATGGTGAGAGCCAAGTAATCTTTGGTCACAGTGAATTTCATGTTCTGGGAATCACTAGTCGAATTGATTATATTTCTGATTGGGAATTTCTACAAACTGAGGAAGCTTATATTAGTGTCACATTTTCAAGCACCCTTCTGCAGAGAGAAGTTAGTTCAATCTTTGCACATTTGATCTTATTCCCGAAGGAGAGTTTGGGAAACCAGTGTGCCTGCAGATATTGGGAAGGTATTAAGGACCTCCATAGTCATTTCTGTCTTTAAAATTGTTGAGGTGAAAGTAGAGAACAGAGGGTATCTTTGTGTGGCACTCCAAAGAAACTGGGAAAATAATGAAGACAGGAGCAAAGTATATAAAAACTCAGGGCAAACGTGTCTTGTAAGAAATGTCAACAACACAGGGTAAATGCAATCTTTGGCTCCTCATCCTATCTTAAGTCTTGGCAGTTTTACAATTCAAGGAAAATGACCAAGCATACCCTGAGCTATGCTTCCCTAGTTCATGGAAGGGCCTCGGTACTTTTAAGAAAAGGGAGTGTTCAACTTCATTTTTGAGGGCAAAGATTAGAATCATAGAATGTTAGCACTCAAAGGGAATTCATAGATCATCTACTTTCTTGTTCATTCTCTTTGTTTCACAGATGAGGTCGCTCTGAGGCCAAGAGAAAGCATATAAGTTTTCCAGAGTCATACAGTAAGTTAATGGTAGGGCATTGATCAAAACCCACCCAATCTTGATTCCCAGACACCAGTGTCAGCAATAATGCATTAAAATGCAACTAAAATCCCAGCTACTTAACTTGGCTGACCTTGTCTTCTGTCACTCTCCTTCTTACTTCTTCTACTCCTGCACATTGGCCTTCTTGATCCTGGGACACACCGACACATTTCCTGTCTCTAGATTTTGGTGATAGCTGTCCCAGGCCTGGAATGCTGCCTCCTACCCTCGTCTATCTCGACTTATCGTGGGTGTTTCTTTTTTGTCAGTCAGATCTAAATCTTAGTCTTAATGCTCTCTCCTCAATGAGCCCTTTCCTGAGCAGGTAATGCTAAGTAGCTTCCTAGGGTTTCTTTGTAGTATTTTCATAGTTTCTACCTCGTCATAGTACCTACCAAAATCTATTTTTGTTTGTGGTTGTTTCCCTAATGGAATGTAACCTCCATGAGTGTATTGTTTTTGTTTATTGTGTTTATCAATGTCTAGGATATGCCATGGATATGCAGTAGATACATTAGATAAATAAACAAATAATTTGAAAATACATATAGTCAAAAAAACTCACATGATGCAGACATTTGTTTTACATACTTCAGTTTTGCCAAGTTCTGTGATTTATTCTTAATCAGCCTTTATAAATGTACATATTTCCAAATAATATGTAATACATAAATTTATATGTGAAAATGCATGTATATTCATATAAGATTATATGTATATATATGTAAAACACACACACACACACACACACACACACATATATATATACACACACACACATAAGATTCAACTATTGGATCCTATCTAGTTATTCAAATATTGACATAAAAAGGGAAGAGTTATGGACATTTTATGATTCCTTATTGCACAGAAAGTTGTTTTCCTGGAGTCCTCTTTGAATTGTGCAGAAATCCCAATCTTGAAAAATTTGAACCTCCTGTGGTATTATTAAGAAAACAGTCACTGAGTTTTAGAAATGCAGAGATCAGTATATCTGCTGAATTCATCAGCAGCTTCACACCTGAAGCCGCTTGCAGACCCAGAGGTCCTTAATGAGAATGATGTCTACCACTTCCAAACCGACAACAATGTTCATTTTCTTTTTGCCTACATGGGAGTGATGCTACATTGAGCTACACTGAGCTACATTGTTACACGCGTGCCATTTGTACCCAGCTCAGGGTTAAGCACCCAAAGTAAACATTGTTTTTCATGCATTTTTACTCCCTTTCTTGGCTCAGGACAGATCATACAGTTTTACTTGATGAATTTTGTTGAATAAATTATTTGCACATACTAAATTCCAACTCATAGGAACCTCTTCTTTTCAGAGGAATCAACATGGTACAGACAGATGAATGTCTAGTTAAATTGTAAATTCAGAAGGGTTATGAACTTTGATCATTTTATGGTTCTTAATATGTAATGGATCTCAAGTGTTTGCTCATTAATGCCATATTTGCAATTACAGTGTGTGAATATACCCAGTTTTCGTTGTCTAAAACCAACCTCATGTTACAGCAGTTGTTCTAAAGGGCCAAGAACTAAAGATTACTATGGTAGCCTCTGTTCTATAAAATCATAATATTTCATTTAACAAATGTGTATTTTTTGAAAAACTGGACACGTGTGGGTTAGTATGGATTCACAACCATGAATCAGGTACAATGCTACCTTAAGAAACTTAGAATCCAATGAAGAAGATTCTAGTCAGAAATAAGATAAAACCCCCAAACGTGGACTCTGTGGGAGAAGGCGAGGGTGGGATGTTTCAAGAGAACAGCATCGAAACATGTATATTATCTAGGGTGAAACAGATCACCAGCCCAGGTTGGATGCATGAGACAAGTGCTCGGGCCTGGTGCACTGGAAGACCCAGAGGGATCGGGTGGAGAGGGAAGTGGGAGGGGGGACCGGGATGGGGAATACATGTAAATCCATGGCTAATTCATTTCAATGTATGAAAAAAACCACTGCAATGTTGTAAGGTAATTAGCCTCCAACTAATAAAAAACAAACAAACAAACAAACCCCAAACAGTAAAATATAGGGCAGACTACATCATTGGCATGATATATGATGGGTCTGTGAAATCCCTCAATTGAGGGACCCTGGACATGCAAACTTAGAGCCACCTAAGGTTTGCAAAATAGAAGATGGATATAATAAGCTCAGGCTTCAAGGAAAAGAGGTTGAACAAAGTCCCCAAAGGAGAAATCTTAAGAACTTTTAAAAGCTATGAGCTTTCCAGTACATCTGTCTCATAAGAAACTTAAGGTGGAACGGGATATGGGAATGGACATTTAGGTTGACCCAGATCCTGAAGAATCTCAAGTGGCAAGTTGATGAGTACTCAGCTTATTTTATTTCAGTTCAGTTCAGTTCATTTGCTCTGTTGTGTCTGACTCTTTGTGACCCCATGAACTGCAGCATACCAGGCCTCACTGTCCATCACCAACTCCCAGAGTTTACCCAAATTCATGTCCATTGAGTCGATGATGCCATCCAACCATCTCATCATCTGTCGTCCCCTTCTCCTCCAGCCTTCAATCTTTCCCAACGTCTTTTCAAATGAGTCAGCTCTTCACATCAGGTGGCCAAAATATTGGAGTCTTAGCCTCAGCATCAGTCCTTCCAGTGAACACCCAGGACTGATCTCCTTTAGGATGACTGGTTGGATCTCCTTGCAGTCCAAGGGACTCCCAAGAGTCTTCTCCAACACCACAGTCCAAAAGCATCAATTCTTCTGTGCTCAGCTTTCTTTATAGTCCAACTCTCACATCCATACATGACCACTGGAAAAACCATAGCCTTGACTAGACAGACCTTTGTTGACAAAGTAATGTCTCTGCTTTTAAATATGCTATCTAGGTTGGTTATAACTTTCCTTCCAAGGAGTAAGTGTCTTTTAATTTTATGGCTGCAATCACCAACTGCAGTCATTTTGGAGCCCCCATTTCCACTGTTTCCCCATCTATTTGCCATGAAGTGACGGGGCCAGATGCCATGATCTTAGTTTTCTGAATGTTGAGCTTTAAGTTAACTTTTTCTCTCTCCTCTTTCACGTTCATCAAGAGATTCTTTAGTTCTTCTTCACTTTCTGCCATGAGGGTGGTGTCATCTGCATATCTGAGGTTATTGATATTTCTCCTCGCAATCTTGTTTCCAGCTTGTGCTTCATCCAGCCCAGAATTTCTCATGGTGTACTCTGCATATAAGTTAAATAAGCAGGGTGACAATATATAGCCTTGATGTACTCCTCACCATTAGAATACTGAATGTTTCTAAAACAGGGACTAAATTATTAGATGAGACTTAGGTATAACTTAGAAATAGCACCTAGAATGACACCCAGATATTTGGCTTTAGAGCCTAGGCAAGAGGAGATACCTGTTCTTGAAGCAAGTGTGGGGCATGAAGATGAATTCTAGTTTGGTAACACTGAAGTTGAAGTTCCTTTGGTTCATCCAGGGGAGATGTGCTCTTGAAGTTATGATTCTAATATCATTCAAATATTATCTCTTATCTGTAATGAATGGCTGTTCATTAATCCTGTACCTATTGATAATTTAGGGTCCCAATTTAGTTTTCACTCTATGGGTAATGGCATGGAATTAGCCTCCAGATCTGATGCAGTTAAGAGAAGGTGAGATGCTGTTTTCTGAGCTGCCACAGAGTCAGAGCAAGCACAAGACTTCATGTTACTTCAGTTTGCCACATACAACTTCAATCTCATATACATACTTCCCACTTTCTCACCCTGGAATATCCCTGAGAAATATTTTACTACTGCTTCCCTCTCATAAAATACTCTCTCTTTGATGAGTCACTTTCTCCCTCCTTTCTACTTCCTCCACTACCCCATCCCTCTAAATTTTCTCTGCTTTTAAATCCTACTCTTTTGAATATTTCAACCTGCTGGGAAGCTATTTTTTTTTTCATGGACATACCCTAACACCCTGTTTACTCCCCCATTTCCATCTGCTGCCTGACAGCCTTTGGAAAAACCAGCATTTTGGCTCTAGATGGAAACTTAGCTAATATCTTGTGTAATGCCTTGATTTTGCTGATTTTGATTTGGCAGAGAGGAAAGAACTTGTTCAAACACATCACTAGACAGTGCCTTGCATGCACTTTTGATTATCTAAATCCATGTTCAATTCTTTTAAAGTGCTTTCTATTTATAGTATAAATATATACATCATGGATTTTTAGAACATTAAACATGGGTTATTGGTTACAAATGCAATTACATTATGCATTAAGAAACACATTCTGAGACATGTTTTAAAATGCTTCCTCTCACCCATTTGAAATTTATCATGTTTGTTTATTAACTTAATGAAATTGCATTTAAATTTAGTAATAAGTATTCTTTTAATTTATTGCATAAATAGAACTGTTTTCAAATTTGACTAGTATCGTTAATATGTTTTTAAGTGTTAATTTGTTGAATTACAGATATATTCTTACAACTTTTCCTTTTAAAACAATTTACAGTTTTTCTGGGTGAATTAGTACATATTCATTAAACAAAATTCAGAAAATATTAAAAATTAGAAGATTTAAAAAGCCATGAATGGACTCATTAAAATTATGCAACACATTTTTTAACATAGGGTTTTTCATTTATTTTTGTCTACATATTAACATTATTCTTCTATAAGATAATTTTTATTAGTATTTTAACCTAATACTTATGTGTATTTCCATGAGATAATCTTTATTAACAACTTTGATGGGTTTGTAATATTCCACCATGCTTCTATACCATAAATATGAGACTATCAGTGTCTTTATATTTGGATATTTAGCTTACTTTCTACTTTTAAATAGTATATATAATGCTATAAGGAATATTGTTGGATTTAAAGTTTTGCCAAGTTTGGGGAATTATTATATATATCTAAAGGTAGAAGGACTTTCCTGGTTGTCAGTGGCTAAGACTCCAAGCTTCCAATGCAGGGGGTTTGGGTTCAATCCCTGGTCAGGAAACTAGATCCCACCTGCCACAACTAAGGAGAAGGAAGTGGCAACCTGCTCCAATATCCTTGCCTGGAGAATCCCCGGGACAGAGGAGCCTGGTGGGCTGCCATCTATGGGGTCGCACAGAGTCGGACACGACTGAAGCAGCTTAGCAGGTATCAGCAGCCACAACTAAGAGCTGGCATGCCACAATGAAGACTGAAGATTCTGTCTGCCACAACTAAGATCCAGTGCAGCCAAATAAATAAATAAATAAAAATAATATATTGAAATAAAGGTAGAAGACACCAAGTGAAAGGGAATAAACATTTCTATATGAGGTTGATGCTGTTGACCTGGAGTAAACAGAACATACATGCCACAGGGGGCTCCTGAATAATCTTGATGAATACGGTCTGAGAACTGTCAGTCTTGAGCTCCCCTGGGACCAATAAAAGTTATGAAGCGTTCCTTCATTTTAGCTGGGTTAAACCTTAGTGGTCTTTACTACATTTAAAAACAAAAAAGACTTATTTGCCTCCAATTTCATTGACTCCGAGAAGCAGATTATCATGGGTGAAGACAGATCTCAATTATAGATTATTTGGGAGCAAAGATACTAAAAAACAGTTTCTTCTATGGCGTGTCTCTTCATCCAGTTCTTACATCCACAGATGAATAAATTGCAGGAGACTGATATTCTCTATTATGGTAGTGTAATAGATGTAAGCTGTAGTCCACTTGCAGAGAAGTATGATGCTGCAGCTCTAGCCAGGGAAGATCTTGCACAGCAGTGATTCTTAAGCTGGATCTTGAGGATTAGGAGTAACTTGTCTCAGAGACAAATAAGCAAGGGAATTTCCAATGAAGGAGCTGTCTGTGCAGAAGTGCAAAGACAGGAAACTCATTGCCTTCATCAGAAGTGAACATGGCTGAGTGGATGGCAGTGAGCCTAAGAGTGAGGCAGCTATAGAAGATGGTCAGGAAGCCAGCTCATTAAGGCCATAGGCTCAAAGTAGAACTTTGTTCAACAGGATGGTAAGCCAGTGAATACTTCTAACCAGAGAAGAAAGTTAATTTTGTATATAGAATGGTAAAATGTCATTAAAATTGTTTAACTTGCACTGAAAAAATTACATGTTTTACATCTCAATACATTACCAAGTTGACATGTTCTGTAGTTTGATTAATCAGAGAGGAGTTTGCTGAGACTATATCCAGTGACATGTAATTCACTCTTTTCTCCATGTCAATGAACAGTAATATTTTTAGAAATTACACCCCATTGTTTCATGAGTGAAGTAGCCACAAGAGCTACTAAAAGTGGTGCTTTAGTGAAATCCTTCTCTAAATGATCTTACGTCTGACCTTCTGCACTTTATCTTCCAAGGATCAGCTTGTGGTGTTAATTATGGGGTAAGTAAGCAGTTACTTCCTACAGCAAATCAGCCAAAGTCCAGGTTTGCTCTGGAGGTCCTCGGGATCAGAGCTCTGTGTTTCTTCAGGTTTCAATTTACCAGCCTCAAACCACTTAAAAGCAGGAGGAGGAAAGACTGGGGAGTGATCGGTTTACAAGTGACCTGGGAGTTCACAGCTTTCATCCCTGGAAATCACAGTCCATATAATAAGCCTTGTGCAGATACAATTGGGACAAATTGACTCAGGCGTCTTGCTTTCAGAAATGAAAACCTTTCTTTTCCCTTATCGGTGTCCCCAGGCCTGAATCGTTGGAATCAAGCATTTGATGGAAGATGGTAGTTGTTCTAAGGTCAAATAGAGGATGTAGGTCCTGAGTAAGAGTGTAGGCTGTTAAGTGGCGCCCAACTGTGTTAATTGGTTAATAGGACTCTAGCTAGTTTAGGGACTTAAAAATCATGTGCGAGGAATCACCACACCCAGCAGACTTTTTCCTTTTTAGGCAAGCAAGAGATGTAACTGAGGAGCAATGTACAGCTGGCAAACCTTCGAACTAGGCTACTGTCACACCAAGTATTTTTAGAATGACTTTTCAGATATGATTTCAAAAATTTCGAACATTTTCAGGAAAGGCACTATTTCCAACTTGATACCTTAAGTTGACTTCTAGAGGCAGTTTGAGTCACCAGGAGCCCAGGCTAGTGGGTCTGGTGATAATCGTTAATCATTGCCAATTAATCTCAGCAAAATGTGCAATTTCAGAAAAAAATACAAAACAGAATCTGAAGGAATTGCTTTCTACAGTCACCTGGATATAGAAGGTCTGACTATTTGTTAAGAACTCAGTGGTCTTGCTTTAAAGTCATTCATCAAGCAACGGTATCAAAACTCTCTTAGCATTTACTCACCATATGAACAGGTACTTCATAAAGTCACAAGGATGATGAAGTCACAGCACTATCATATTATGACATACTGCATGTGTGAATGATTGTTCTGACTGTTCAGTGCCTTAGTACTGAGAAAGGACATGGCTATTTGTTCTCATCACTTATTGATTAATAGTAATTATTCACTATTTCATTGTTCATTCTAAGCCAAAGATATTTTTAAACATTTAATTCTAAACTTGATACTTGCCTAAAGACTTTCAGTGGCTCCCAAGCATCCCAGAGAATAACATCCAATTGTTTCACTCTTCTATATTCAAAGGTTAGAATGATGTACCCTGATTAAGTCTCTACTTTTAAACCACATCAGACACTTCCCTGGTTCCCTTACTAACGATGCAGGATCTCCCTATCTTAGCTCTTCTGCCAGAAGTTTCTACTGCTTTTCCTCCACTCATTCTTCAAATGCAACTTGGTTGGTGAAGTTTCTCTATCTTTTAAAAACACCCTTTGTTACCAAACTCCTCTCTACCTCCTTTCTCATCTTCTCAGTGAAACTGTTCCCACTGAATTTACCATCAATCTCCTTCTTATGAAATCCAAAGACAATTTTTTAGTGTTTATTTGTCTTGACTTTTCAGTATTATTTGATACAGTTAACTCACCCCTTTCTTAAAATATACATATATATTTTCCCTTGGCTTCTGTGACATAACATTCTCTCAATTTTCCTCTGGACTTCTTCATTCTTCTTTGTGGGAATCTTTTCCTCTGTCCATCCACTAAATTGTTATACTTCTCAAATGACATTTCCACTGTCAAAGATTTAATTACTTCCCATATGTTGATGATTCCTAAATTTATATTTTCAGGCTGTCTCTCAATTGCATACTTGGAATCTGTACTTTCAACTGTTTGATGGATAGAAACATTTGAGCATCCCACAGGCATCTTAAAGTCAGTATGTCCCATTGGAAGTTATTATTTTACTTTAAAATTTTCCCTTTTCCAAATGAACATTATTTCTTTCCCATTAAAAAAAAATTGAGATGTAACCTAGGGTAAATATAATCTTAGACATGCAGATTGACAGTGTTCTCTGGTAGCTTAGCAATAAAGAGTCCGCCTGCAGTGCAGGAAACCCGGGTTCAATTCCTGGGCAGGAAGATGCCCTGGAGAAGCGAAATGGCAACCCTCTGCAGTATGCTCGCCTGGGAAATCCCATGGACAGAGGAGCCTGGCAAGTTACAGTCCATGGGGTCACAAAAAGTCAGACAGGACTTAGCAACTAAACCACCACCACCACCACACAGATTGATGGATGTTTACAACCTAACTCCCACCCTGATAAAATATAGACTATTTCTCACTCCCTGGAAGAATCCTTCAATCCATCTCCTCCTGCACAGGCCCATTCCCATCTCTGCGGAAGGGGAACACAAGTTATTATTTTTTTTAAGTGAAAGTGATTGACTCTTTAAATTTTTAATATCTAATTTCCTTCTGTTTTTGTTGTTTTGTCATTGCGCAATTACTTTATTTTTAAAAATCCTCTTTCACATTTTCCCCCTGAAAGATAGGGTAGAAAATGGCTGGTGAATATTGTAGGTTTTGTTACATATTAGTTCTTGCTTATTGTATATCCAGGGCTGAAAATTTCTTGTTGTGACTTATTAGGTTATTAACAGAGAGGTAGAAAGTTTTTTAAAACTTTCTTAAGGATTCCCGAAATACTGCTTACATGCATAAAAGGATAGCATAGTTTTCCATTTTTCCTATCAATGAAGATTTTCCTTATTCACAAAGGTTTTTGTTCAGCCTCAGGAGAGGAGTCCAACTCCACCAAATTTTCCTTTAGATCATCATTTTGTTTTCAGTTAGCAACATTAAATTTTTAAGATGTACTCAGAGAAGAGAACTAAACATGGGTATAAGACTTAGGATGTTGAGTCCACAGTAACCCAATTATTTGCTTAAAGCAGCACAGAAATGTGTTACATTTCCAAGGGGGAAGAAAGGAAGTAGAAATCTACAACATGATAACTTTCAATTTCCAACAACACAATTGAAGGAATTATTCAGTTTATTTGATCAAACCTGTACAGAGATGTTTCATTATTAAGCTGATATGCTTATCTTTCACTGTAATAATTGATTGAAATTTTGGCTCTTTTTATCTCATGGTGGCTCAGACACTAAGAATCTGCCTGCAATGTAGGAGACGGGTTCTACTCCTAGGTCAAGAAGATCCCCTGGAGAAGGGAATGGCAACCCATTTCAGTATTCTTGCCTGGAAAACCCCATGGACTGAAGAGCCTGGAGGGTTACAATCCATGGGATCTCAGAGAGTCAGATACGACTGAGCGACTCACAGTTTCTCTTTCACATTCTCCAGAAATAATTTTTTTAAAAAAATCTGCCTCTTTTATAGCTGCTAAAGTCAGACAATGGCACTATCATATTTAGCTTCTTAAATTTTTCCCATATCCAATCAGATATAAAAACTAAGCAAATATTTAAATTAAAAACCTAAATAAAACTTTATTGTCTCTCTAGATATAGATAGGTAGCTATAATGTTCTCCTCTGTTTACCTTTATCTTATGGTTCTCATGTAGGCTATTAAAATCACTCACAGGGATTTTTACCAGTAGTCTCTTAACTGTTTTTATGCTTCCTGTTTGGACCTCTTCCAGCTATTCTTCTCACTGTAAACAAAATAGTCTTTATGAGATACATGCAGATTGTGCCATTCTCTTACTAAAACCTTTTCAGTTGACTTCCCATTGTCTTCTGGATGAGATCCAAACCCCTTAACACATCTCAAAAGACCCTGAATTTAGTTTCATCTCTTACTGTCTCTCTCCTGGTATATTGTTCTAGCCATAGTGAGTCTTTTTTCTTCTTCTTAATTTATTAAAATATCTCTCACTACTCACTTTGAGGTCTTCCCCTTGCTTGACACCTTCTTGCTGCCCACCTTTGCCTTACTCTGGGGAAGGTTCAGAGAAGCCAATTCCCCATGCCACAGTGCAATGCCCTCCTGTGAGTTCCCATGAAATCCTCGATTTTCTCAACAAAGTTCTTTGATTATACTATATTGTGTTGTTTAATGTTTTTTTTTATTATGTTTTTATTTTCATCCTTTAATCCCCAGAACCTAGCACATACCTTACCTAATCAAAAATTAGAATTTATGAATAATCTCATCCTCCTATTCAATTGCTGGCCTTAGAATAAATTCCCCTTAATCTGGGTGCTCCTTCTTCCATCATAGCATAGGTTTCATCCTGCAGTTTATAACAATTAATTGGCAATTGCTTCTTGAGTTTCAGTTTCTTCCAGCCATTGTAGTTGTTGTCTAGATGAAGTCTCAATTGCTTTTCCTTAAATTAAGGACCACAGTGTCCTCCATACCGTGGAGTGTCCAAGTGTATTTGCCAAAGGATTCCATTACTAAAGGATCCCATAATCTAATCTGGAGAAAATAACGTGTAGATATTGAAACTTCTGTTGATGAATGAAATCTCAGAGAAATAACCTAGGCTAGCTCAGTAAGGTCTAGTTACCACAAAGTAAATTTCCAATAAAATCTATTTTCAATTACTTGAAAACAATCTTGAAGACTTTGTTTTAGGAAATCTGCCTCTTAAAATGACACCTTAAAAATTCCTATGGCTGTGCCCATATACTCAAACATGTCCGACTCTTTGCAACCCTTTGGACTGTAGCCCACAAGACTCCTCAGTTAGTGGTATTTTTCAGGCAAGAATACTGGAGTAGGTTGACAGTTCCTCCTCCAGGGGATCTTCCCAACACAGGGATTGAACCTGCATCTCCTATATCTCCTGCATTGCAGACGGATTCTTTACTGCTGAGGCATTGGGAAGCCCTTCCACACTGTATGAGCAGCTGAGTGTCCACTGAACATATTTCCTGTCTCCTGTCCTATTCTGAAAGATGTAGCGATCAGAAGAGACAGAGAGAGTGTCTTCTCTGTCCTCTGAGAGTGCCAAGTCTTCCTAGGAAGGTTAAATATGTCCTTATTAACTAGTGAAGATATAAGGCGGCTACAACTATAATGCTTGCTTAAGTCTCTAGGTTTCAAGTTATCCAGAATTTGGACCAAAAGAGGTGTTAGGAAAGGTCAGCATGTGGTAAGTTCCAAATCTGAAGTGGAAATTGTTATCATTGGGGTCCAGAAAGAGTAAGTGATCAACCTATATAACATTAGCAGCTTAAAAGCTGTACATATTCTCTTGTTTCATCCTCCAAGTAGGCCTATAATATTTATGTAATTATTGGTATTGCTGTCTTCATGATAAACTGAGGGTAAGCATAATGCAGAGTACATCTGCTTCCTCACTAAAGCCTACTAAGGAAATGTTTATATGCCAGTAAATATTTCCTTCTGATAATCTCAACTGATAAAAAGTGATGAAATGGCTAATTAAATGCATTTTGCTTTAAAAATTTTATAGTGGTATTTATCCTTTTAAAAAGCATATTGTACTCTCTACATGAAAAGTGCCTAGGACCCTGGTTAGCACAGTGACTGGTGCTCAAAACATAAAAGATATTATTATTATCTGTATGCTTAAAAGTAATTTTCTGTTACATGCTCAAACACACTCTACAGAATACTTTTCATTTATTTGATGTCAAGTGCTACTTTAGCACCTCGATTTCCTATAGAAGTTGATGATGATAGAGATCTTTATTAACATCAGAAGACTGATACTTCCTTAAGAGGCTTTTCTGGTTTCTTAACTGTGTACATATGATGGAAAATGAATACTGTGTTTATGGAAACGATATTTGAGGAAATTATCTGAATTTGTCTAATCATGTCAATAGTGTGAGGGTTAGAAGAAAAGATAGTCTTTTGCAGTTCTAAGAATTTAAAAATTTTCCTTTCTTCATTCAGTCTTCATGAAATACAAGGATTAAGAGCATAATCCCCTTTATGCTATTTATCACTCTTCAGTTTTGACATTTGCACAAAAGCATATAAACTTTCTATAAATATCAAATGTCTTAGCCAAAGCCACATTTCAAACTAAAAGTATTCACTATTAATTTTTCCTGTAATTATGGATTTAGAAAAAGTATATTTGTTTGACAAAACAATTACTTCAAGGAAAAGACATCTTGTAAAAATCTGAACCTACCAAAAATTAGTGTACTTATTCATAATGGTTGATTCATTATACAAAGTCATTCAGCATTTTGGGGAGTGTCAAATTTGACAATACTGGTAACTTGATAAATACCTCCAAAAAATTTCTCAGAAACCACATTTTAGGTGTATACCTATATATACATGACCATATGTTAAAACTGAAAATCTGAGTGAGTGTCCAGTGGGGGAAAAAATCCTCATCTGGTCTAATGGTAAAAGGTATTATAAAGTATGACTTTTTTCCTATCGTTTTTATAATATATACAAATATTTAATTTTGAATGATCTAATAATATACCACTTTCATAATTTCTAAGTGTATTTATTTTGTTATATGGTGTGAGATAAGTGTACAATTTGGCATATTCATTCTATACTTTCAATTCCTAATGATCATTACCTATTGAAAAGTCTCCTAGAAATCTCCACTAGGGCACTGTGGAGAATCAGGCCTCTTTGAAATTGACTTGGCATTACCTAGACTCTCTCCTTCCTTACTATTTTTGATAAGTCACTTGACCACGTGCCTTCTGTTAAGCCCTAGTTTACTCTGTTTTATTTAACATATTTTAGTTGTGTCCCCTAAAGTGCGGTACATGTTTCTGTGTCAGGACCTGGCAAACCCAAAGAACTTTCTGAAATTCTAGCCCCTTGTGTAGCACTATTGTCGACCGGTAATTAGATCATTATGTAGTACACTAACAGATTTAGTGTTTTCATTCCCACAGCAGCCCACAGGCTCCACCTGTCAGCTGGGGAAAGACAATCTCATAAAGCTGCCAATACTATGATTTAGCTGAATACATGTTTGTTAATAAATCTTTCATCATATTATAATCAAAGAGTCCTTTCAGTTTATGACCCACCTAATGAAGGATTTGGGGTGTCTGCTCATCAATTTGATGTTTGTCAAGGCAAAGCTAAATGGTGTCATTAGTGTGTATTTACCCCGTTGGCTCAGGTGAAAAGTGGAACAGGAGATGTAGTAAAGGAAATGAGAGAAAATGCTAATTAAAAATAAACGCATGGTGTGAGCCACCTATCCATTACCTTGAAAAGTACTGTCTTGTGAGAAAAATCAAATGGTTTGACATCTTTAAAAGTCTACTAAGCCACTAGGATCTACAGCAGTTCTCTATCAAATGCTTTTTTCAAAGATTTAACTGCCACCATTATCATTCCAAAAATTTCATGTAATTCTTCCTCTAGGGGAATGTAGTTATTAATACGGCATGAAGAAAGTGTAGGATTTGCTAGGGGTTGCAATCCTTACTGGAGTATAACAAAAATTCATGCTTCCTTTTTGGACATTAATACTACATGCTTAGATTTCAAGTTATGGTTTATTTGTGGTTAAAATTAAAATCAGTTAACGTATTCCCTTATCTTTCTTAAAACATTAAGGGTAGACATAATGATTATAGTCCTGGTTATCTCTTAAAAAGAACAATGCATACTCCCACATTGAAATATACCAAAGATTTTAATGAATGGAAAACCAATTTAAAGGGATATATAATTTGCTGAAGCTTTCAGGTAGTTTAAAACTTCTGCTGAAAAATCTTCAAAATTGAATCCCCTCACTGTATGATAAATTTCTCACAGTATTCTCTCCCCTGTCAAAGTTCTTCTCTACTGTCCAGTTCTCAGCTGCCTTTGACTGAGATTCAGACAAATAAATCTAGGGAAAGAGACAGTACACTGACCCTGGTTTCCTATGTGTTTCCTTCCAACTGTAGAGCAAGTTATATTTCAGCTCCACAATCAACAAATAGCTCTGAAAACCAAATAGACCACACTGTTGGAAGTCAGAGAGAGTGAGGTCAAATAGAAGCCCCAAATGTGTGGATATAAAGTCTTCTTCTCATCTTCTTTGTGGAAATTTCCAGGCTGCACATTCATTCATCCATCAGGATATCCTCTTTGTGAGCTATTACCATTGAAATATGTGGGCTGCTCCAGACTCCACCTGAAGATGACACAGCTGTACCAGGCTGGATGACTTTTTATGTCCTATCTGCATTCATCGTTTTCTCTGTGTCCTTTCTTTTGTGATATTTTCAGCACGAGGAAGTTTCACTCACCTTGACCATTGTTTTCATACATTTGGGCTGCAGGCACAGGGTTGTTGTTTAATTTGAATCCAAAAGGATGGACAGGAAGGAAAGCAGACAGTAGAGATATCATCCATTTCCTAACTGAATCATAACACTCTTTTTTCACGACTTTGTCACACTGCAGAAAAATGCAGGGCATTCGTTTGAAGACTCATAAACACTGAGGTTGTGACATGTTCTCTTGTTATGCATCTCTATCCTAGATGCAGACTGACCTTGATTTTGGAGAGAATTATTAGCTTCTCTGATGACACATTCCCCTAATAGGCTCCGGATCTGGCTCAAAATGTATGTGTGACTTCCTACTGCTGAAATTATGAGTTCTTAAATAAAGAGAGCTGATTTTACTATTTTTATCATGGGTCTCTTGAAATAAGGCTGCCTGATTGATACCTTAACATTGATAGTGAAACTTTTGGGTGTGTATGTGTTGGATTTTGTTTTGTTTTGGTTTTGGGCAAAATCACTGATGCTGGACAAATCTGGTTATAAATACGGGTTTGGCTACATACTACTGTGTAGCTTTGGGCAAGATAATGAACTTTCCTAAGCCTTGATTCCCTCCCTACTAAATTGGAGATTAACAAACGAGTTGCTGTGATGATTTTATGAGAAAAAATACATAAAATGCTTAACTCAATGTAAAGCACAAAGTACATATTCATTTAAGATAGTATCTGATTAGTGCCTCTTTTCTAGATCTTTTATAACTGCTGGGAGACTTAGAACCCAATTTTGCACTTAATGGGTTCTAATTATATACTTGAATTAATTGGTGAGTCTTTCTCAGATATTCCAGAAATTCACTCTTTAGAAGTTTTCCACTTCCACTGTAAGTTCTAGTATTACTCACTCGTGGGCATCAGGTATTTAATTATGCTCACAAAGGGAATTCAGTGCATTCCAATGCATTTTTTTTCTAAGTAATTCTGACAACTGGAAAATTCTTTCTTATGATTAGCAAAAATCAGTCATCAAAGTTAACAATTGTTTTCTTCATGTAAAGAGCCCTTTAGGTATTCATGTAAATGGATATGGCATGGATGCCCTCACAGAATTTTCTCTTCTCCAGCTACATGGAACTGATATTTCATAAATTTAGCTTGGGTCAACAACAATCCTTAAATTGGATACAAACACTAGAGGCATTATTAAAAAATAAGCATGGCAGATTGAAAACACACTTTTTGTGTTTTCTTCCAAAACCAAACTAAAATGAAAATAGAGGGATAAAATAAGAAAAAAACGGTTGAGGACAAGGAGAAGTAAGGAGCTGACAGAGAAATGTTAGCAAAAATTTGGAAGGTGGAAAGAAGACAAATGAGTTGTCCTTCTTTTTTATTGCAGTATAGTTGATTTACAATATCACATTAGTTTCAGGTGTATAGAACAGGGATTCAGTATTCTTATAGATTATATTCCATTCAAAGTTGTCACAAAATAATGGCTATATTTCCCTGTGATGTACAATATCAGCTGTCCTTTAGTGTATACATAGTAGTTTGTATCTCTTAATCCTATATCCCTATCTTGTCCTGTCCCTCTTCCCTTTCCTCATGGATATCTACTAGTATTGTTTAATATATATTTGTTACATACATTTGTTTTATTTTTTAGATTCTACATTTGTCATTATATATATATATAATATGGAATTGCTAGGTCATATGGTAGATAGTTCTACTTATAGTTGTTTGAGGAAACTTCATACTATTCTCCACAGTTACAACACCAACTTACATTCCTATCAGTAATGTACAAGGGTCCCCCTTTCTCCACATTCTTGCTGATATTTGTTATTTGTGGACTTTTTGATGATAACTATTCTGAGAGTGTAAGGTAGTATTTCATTGTGGTTTTGATTTGAATTTCACTTATGACTAGTGATGTTGAGTATATTTTCATGTGCCTATTGGTCATTTTTATAAAGACTATTCAGGTTTTCTGTCCAGTTTTAAATTAATCTTTTTGTGTATATAGAGTCATGTGAGTGTTTTATATCTTCTGAATATTAAACCTTGTTGGACAAATCATTTGAAAATATTTTCAGCTATTCAGTAGATTGTCTTTTTGTTTTGTAAATGATTTTCTTGCCTGTAGAAAAACCTTTAAGTTTAATTAGGTCTCATTTGTTTATTTCTGTTTTTGCCTTCTTTCTCGTAGGAGACAGATAAAAAAATAGTTACGATTTATGTCCAAGAGTGTTCTGCCTAAATTCTCCTCTAGGATTTTAATTTTTTCAGGCCTTACATTTAGGTCTTTGATTAATTTTGATTTTGTTTTTGTATATGGTATGAGGAAATGTTCTAATCTCATTCTCTTACATGTAGCTGTCCAGTTTCCCCAGCACCACTTACTGAAGAGGCTGTCTTTTTTCCATTGTATATGCTTGCCTCCTTTGTTGTAGATTAATTGACTGTAGGTTTGCAGGTTTATTTCTGGGCTCTCTATTTTGTTCCACCAACCTGTGTGTCCATTTTTGTGTCAGTATCATGCTGTTTTGATGACTATAGCTTTGTGGTGCAGTTTGAATTTAGGGAGCATGATACCTTCAGTTTTATTCTTTTATCTAAAGATTTCATTGGCAATTCAAGTCTACATTGGTTCTATATAAATTTTAGGATTATTTATTCTAGTTATATGAAAAAATTTGAGTCTATTGTTAGGGATTACACTACATCTTCTTACTGGTACAGTGGACACTTTAACAATATTAATCCATACAATCCAAGAACATGGAATATCTTTCTATTTCTTTCTATCATATTCAATTTCCCTCATCTGTGTTTTATAGGTTTGAAAGCATAGGTATTTTACCACCTTGGTTAAGTTCATTCCTAGGTATTCTGCTGTTTTCAGTGCAATATTTTTTTTTCCTTTTTCCTTCTGATAGTTCATTATTATAATGTACAGAAAAATAAAAGGTTCCTGTATATTAATTCTGTATGCTGCAACCTTACTGAATTCATTTATAGTTCTGATAGTTTTTTGGTGAAGACTTTGAGGTTTCTATGTGTAGTATCATATCATCTGCAAAGAGTGACTGTTTTGTTCTTGATGTTGTATTTCACATCTTCATGTCTATCTCTTAACTACTTTTTGCAGCTCTAGTTGCTTTTTAACATGTTATCTTTTAATCTCTGTACAAGATACTGATGTTTTTAAAGAGTACTGGTCAGTCGAATACCCTGTTTGAGTTTGTGGATTTTTTTTTTATAATTATTTTGAGGTTGTGAATCTTTTTGCAAAAATAATAAAAATATTTTTTGCTTTTCTCAGTGCATCTATCAGAAGGCAATGAAACTAGTATGTTTTGCTGCTCTCAATATTAATGTTAATCATTTGATTGAGGTAATGTCTGCTAAATTTCTCTACTGTAAAATCATGATTATTTTCCTTTTTAATGAGAAAGTATCTTGAATTTTATACCTTCATACATTTAGAATGATAATGATAATCATATTAGGTATGTTAATATCCTGTACCTTATCATGCTTTAATGCTTTCCTGACCTGTATACGGATTTTTCAAGAGGCAGGTCAGTTGGTCTGGTATTCCCGTCTCTTTCAGAATTTTCCACAGTTTATTGTGATCCACACAGTCAAAGGCTTTGGCATAGTCAATAAAGCAGAAATAGATGTTTTTCTGGAACTCTCTTGCTTTTTTGATGATCCAGCAGATTTTGGCAATTTGATCTCTGGTTCCTCTGCCTTTTCTAAAACCAGCTTGAACATCTGGAAGTTCATGGTTCATGTATTGTTGAAGCCTGGCTTGGAGAATTTTAAGTATTACTTTACTAGTGTGTGAGATGAGTGCAATTGTGCAGTAGTTTGAGCATTCTTTGGCATTGTGAGAAATCTTCAGTGTGAGATTTTCTTACAGTTGCATATAAATCCATTCTGTGATATGCCATGTTTCAACCAGTCTCCCATAGTATTTGTAAGTTGATTTCAGTATTTTGTAATTATGAGTAATGTTGCTGTGAGTAAACTTGTGCATGTGTCTAAATTATGATTAAGCTTCTCCATAAGTTTCAAGGACAGAAAAAGAGAATTTTTAACTATCTGAGAGAAAGTTGCTGACATGATGCACTATTCTTTTCTAAACATGTTATTATAAATATATTCACATTTCACCAAGTAGTCAAATTCATTCCTTTCAGAATAAATATACTGTTTACAACCACAGATTAATCTTAGTCTTCTTCAATGTGAGATTGTTCTTGAACATTTCCTTGACATTCATGACTTTGATTTCTTTGACAATTATAAGTCAGCTATTTTTTAGAATGCCTCTGAAGTTGGGTTTGTTTGGTAGTACTTCATGAGTTGATTCAGGCCATATATCTTTGGCAGAAATAACAGGGAAGTCACGCAATATTCTTCTATTTGTATTCTATCAGGTAGCATATGATTAAAATGATTTCTGATGATATTGTTTTGATCACTTGATAAATGTTTGCCTTCCAGGTTTCTTTTTACTTTACATATATTACCTGTGTAACCTTGGCTAATGGGTCAAATCAAAAGAACAGTTTAACATTTCCATTGCAAGATTTTGGAAAGCTCTGTTTAATGGGGAACTTTTATATTGAGTTCTAAACAAAGATACAAGTTTTTCTACTTTTTATTCCAAAAAAAGTTAGATTTACAATAGGGATGCTATATTTTTCTCTTCAGTATTTTGTCTTTGCGTTAGTGAGGGATATTTTTCTCTAGTTTTCTTTTCTTGCAATGCCTTTGTTTGGTTTATAGTAGAATAGTCCTGGCCTCATAAAATGAGCTGGGAAGTATTATTTCTGCTTTTATACTGTGGAAGATGTATAGAATGGGCTTTTTTTCTCTTTTTTTTCTTTCTTGAATGTTTGGTGGAATTTTCCAGTGGTCAGTGAATGTTCCATCTACTCTAGAGAAGAAAATCTGTTTTACTATTTTTGTGGGCTACTATATTTTATTTGGTTTCACGCAGTGTACCATATTCTTCCCATTCCTCTGGAGATACCTTGTACTAGGATAGTGTATGGCAAGTCAGAGGAATGATTCTGAGTTTTCAGTCTTCCATTTGTGCTGTAGCTCAGAGATGGTACATGGCAACCAGCTCCAGTGTTCTTGCCTGGAGAATCACACGGGCAGAGGAGTCTGGCGAGCTACAGTCCATGGGGTCGCCAAGAGTCAGACATGACTGAGTGACTAATACCCTTTCCAAAAGGATCTCTGAAAACTCCATGCCTCTTCTGCCCTTTTCTAGCAGTATCCTTCTTTTACATGTTATTCCAAGTTTCCACTCTTGGTGGTGGAGTGGGGGTCTCTATTACTCTAGTTAAAACTTACTGTTAGGTATGTACCATGTTCCTGGACCTTAGCACAATAGCCTTTGTTCTCTGTCACTCCCTTGACTGCAGCTGTGGACTCAGCACATAACTATTCTTCTCCCAAGACTAGGATTTTTCCTGCCACTGCTTCTTGTTCACATAAGCAAAGTATGTTCACTTGTGCCCTAAGGCTGTCATCCTTGCCCTTCCCCTCAGATAAGGTCTCTGTTCTATGGTGAAGATGCAGGGGGAGGATCCAGCAGAGGTTCCTGTCCTTCCTGCATGGTTTCTGTTCCTCTCATTCAGATCTGAACCGTGATAGACCCTTCTGATCTTTTATGTAAACAACCATGAGGTTCACAGGGGTCCACAGTGACCAAACCTGAAAGATCCTGGGACTTGCCTAGTTCCTGTGCCTCCCCGGAGGTTTCTTCCGTCCTACCACTCCCACTTGGCCTTCATCAACTTCTTGACTATTCTAGCTGAAATTCTGTTGATGTCTGGTTCTAACTATCCTGAGTGAATATATCTTCTCTCTCTCTTCAGCCATCATCTCCACTTGGATTTTGAGCTAGTTCTCTGCAACCTCCATTCTCTGATGGCTTTGTAAAAATGCTGTGAATTTGAAGTTAGTTTGGCTCTCATTCATTATTAGCATGAGAATGCTACTTTTTCCTAGACCTGGAATTTTTTTTTTTATCTTAGACCTGGAGTTGTATGCAATCAACTGACCATATATTTTAAGAATAAATGTTTACCCACTGTTCATTTCTTTATTCATCCATTGTTTTTAATCCAAACAATTACGTAGCAGTTACCATTTGGATTCTGGGGCCAAAAAGGTAAATAGAATAACATTCTTATACTCATGATTCTTAGTATCTGGTGCAGAAAAAAACAGACGAAAGAGCAAGCAGTTATTCCTAGAATGAAATCTGAGGGGCATGTGCTCCAGGGGCCAAGGGAACAGAGACCATTAATGTTTGAGTTCTGATTTTAAGAATGTGTGCTAAAATGCCAGGTAGGCAAAAGGTGAGGAAGTTCTTTACAATCAGAGGAAACAGAATATGCAATGTACAAAGCATGAAACCAGCATGAAGTTTTTGGAACTTTAAATGGAATAGTGTTTCCTTTCTTTTTATACATGTTAAGAACTGTGTCTTTACCTATACTAGTGCATTTTATCATACCATAAATTTTTCAGACTAAAAATGAAAAGCTAACCAAAGTTACAGAGGTAGCATTAAACCTGATAGGCATAAACACATAATTTACACAAATTTTTCCCCTCCACATATATTTTAGTATAAAGGTTGTGTGTATCTTTAAAAACCTGTGGGGTTTTGATAGCAATTGTATTAAACCTATAAACCAATTTGGGAAAAACTAACATCTTTACTATGTTGAATCTTCCAGTCCATGAACAAGCATGTCTCTGCAGATGGTGACTCTTGAAAGTCCTTTGAACTGCAAGGAGATCAAACCAGTCAATCCTAAAGGAAATCAACCCTGAATATTATTGGAAGGACTGATGATGGAGCTGAAACTCCAACATTTTGGCCACATGATGTGAAAAGCAGACTCATTGGAAAAGTCCCTGTGATACTGAGAAACATTGAGGACATGAGAAAGGGGTGACAGAGGATGAGATGGATAGATGGCGCCATCAACTCAGTGGACATTGAACAAGCTCCAAGAGATGGTGAAGGTCAGGGAAGCTTGATGTGCTGCAGTCCATGGGGTCACAAAGAGTCAGACATGACTAATGACTGAACAACAACAGCAACATTTATTTGGGTTTTCATTTCTTTCCTGAACGTTTAATAATTTTCAGTGTATAGATTTTGCATGAGTTTAGCAGAGAGGTACTTTACTTTCTTGGGAAAAATTGTAAATTATATTATGTGTTTTTGTTTAACTTTTGACCTCCTTTACCCATTTCTTCTTTACCCCTTGCCCCAGGAATAGTTCTTCTGAATTATAGAATGTACATTTCTTTAGTGGATACCTTTAGCTGAAGCAAACCAAATATCGCTATAACATTTCAGATTATCAAAAACCTTATCCTACCTTTTCCTTTTTCCTTGCATTACTCTTAGACTATTCTAGGACTTTCACCATTATTCCATTTAGTCTCTATCCAATTGACTATTTGCCTGGATAAAAACAATATAGGTTTGCTCATTTTCTCTTGTTAACTAACTGTGCAACTTCATCTATTTTTCCTGTGCCTTGGTGTCCTCATTTGTCAGTTGAGGTAATGTTCCTTTCCCTGGCTCCCTTATAGGGATGGAGTGGATACTATGAGAGAAAAGACAAGAACGTGCTATAAAAAGCAATAAAAAAAAAAGCACCCTTAAAATGCAACATGAGCAGATTTCATTCCTGATGAGAAATGTTTTCTGAATTTCTGGATTGGCTAAATGTCCCTTCTCTTGGCTCTTACAGTACCTGTACTGGCATCTGTTTTTATCACTTAGAACATTTTACTGAAATTATCTGTTTATATGCACATTTCCACCAGCAGACAATAGACTCCTTAAATCCAAGAGGCATGGAGGATTGCTCTTCATAGCTCCTGCCCTTAGGTTCACAGTAGTATCCATTTCACTGCACTGAGTTCATCAGTAGAAGAACTGTGCCTTTCCGGAAGCAGGCTCAGTTTCTTGGGGCCCCCTCTCGGCCTGGACATCCTTCTGTTAAATATGAGGAGACCTCGTCAGACTCTTTGGTCAGGCTCCACGATGCTGCCTATTTTCATGAAGACATCCACCGTAAAATCTGCCTAGGTAGGGAAGTCCCTACCTCTTTTCCCAAATGACCCCAACATATCTGAAACTCCTTAATACCAAAGCTTCATCTCATGAAAAGAAATTGGATGAAATTCAAATAGTACCATAAAATGTCAGAGTTTTAAGGGCCTTTTGAGACAGTGAATAAATTCTGTTCTGAAAGCAGTTGTTTCCAGGAGGAAGAGGAAGGCTGGGAGAGAAGTAGAAATGGTACTTTGAGGAGGGAAGAGCAGGAAAGGGGGAGGACAGAGTCTCTTCATCTTTTAGGTGCTTTATTTATTTTTTCATTTTTGTTTTGCCCAAAAGTCAACCTTTATACTTCCTGTCCTCAGAGCTTATCCTCATACAGGTATCCTGTGTTATCACAAGGCAGAATGTACCTGGGTCCTCTGGGATAACTAGAGGTCAGTAAGTGGGCACTTCCTCAAAAGATGACCCCTAGAGTTTCATTCATATGCAGGTGCAGAATAGGTCGAGTACTTATTTGGATGCTAATGTCCTGGCTTGATTTATATCAGATCAAGGATGTAGTTGTATTTTGTAAACCTTGAAGGACCTTTTCCCTGTGAGAGAGGATGTGTAAAGGTGGCCGCGGAAGAGCCAGTGCCCCTCGGTGCCCCTCACTATCTCTTACTGAGGTCACTTCATAAGGCACTGGTCATCAGATCATAGCTGGCTGGGATTCTTGAGACACAGATGTGGGGAATTCAGTCCTGGGCCTGGGTAAACTTTTCGTGCTTCAGAATTCAATGCGTAGCTCCAGCAGGGCCACAGTAGGCCTCTCACTCCCACAAGCAGTGACACAGGGAAAAGGGCAGACCCCAGGGGTCACAGCAGAATGCTACAAGGCCCCCAAGTGTTTGGCAGAATGCCCAGCATGCATTTCTTTTAACCAGAGAGAGAAGACAGATCATTGTGGGAATGAGACTGAAAAACTCAGGAATACATTGGAACTGAGCCAGATGTTGAATCCTGGAAGAAAAAGAGAAACTCCAGGCATTGGACCGATGTCCCTGGTTGGAACAATTGAGTTACATATATACATGCACGTCTATATATACTCACATGTGTTTATGTATATGTGCATGTATTTATTTCGTATTTCATAATTTGTAACGTTCAGACATATAACAGTTACACTCCAGGAGGTGGATTTAAACAAGGTCCTCAGGAACCTGAAAGTTTTACCAAGTGAGCTTTAAAGTCTGTCCCTGGAAGTCTAAACCGGAAGAGACCTTAGAAATCAACCCTGGCCCTTCCACTCCTGTTTTATGGAGGAGAATAATGCCGGGGGAAATGATGTGACTTGCTCATCATTGCATATAAATAAGTATTGGGAGGATTTTGTTTTTCCCCTAAATTCAGGCCAGAAAAAAGTCTGACTTCCCCCTTTCATTTCAGTGTGTGGACCCCTCTGGAACATACGACTAAGGGCCCTGGAAGCCTAGCTCTGACCAGTGTGTAAGGGCTTGCTCTAGCATTGTCTCTATTTAAGCCTCACCTCCACTTTCGTGGGGAGGTAACTGCCACTCGGTGCGTACTTTACGGGAGGAGCTGTAGTCTACAGAGTTTAAGTGTCCTTGTCCAAGAAACGGAGGGGAGTGACCAAACCTGAGGCCACCTGCCTCTCAGTCCACTACATCTTCTCAAGTGAAAAGAAAGCAATGAAAAGTTCGGAGGACTCCTGCTAGGCTCTCGCCACAACCCTCTGTGATGCAGCCACCCTCGACTCGGCAACATTGTGCAGACCTTACCTGCACCCTCTGTGCTCTGCCCTGTCAGTTTTCTCTTCACTGAATTATCCCACTCCTGACTTTCCTCTTTCCTTGTCCTAGTTGGTTCAGGCTACTGTTCTGGGGGCTGGAAATCCAGGATGAGGTCTCCAGCCCGGTCAGGTTGTGGTGAAGGGGTTGCAGATGGCTGGTTTACATGATGAAAGGGGTGAGAGATCTCTGTGGAGCCTCTTTTATATGATTACTGATCCCATTCAAGAGGGCTCTGCCTCTATGACCTAATCACCTTCCAGTGACCTATCCCCCTCCCCAATCCTAATATTGTCATCTCACAAGGAGAGGACTTCAACATGTGAACTTAGGGAGGATGTAAACATTCAGACCATAGCAACCTTATTTTCTAGAAAAGATATTGCTTCTGCTTTCTGGGGGCCTTGTTTTAGAAGATATGAGTCAGACTATGCCCAGATCATCTGTTCTTCTGGACTAAGGCAGGAATGTCGACACAATGGACAGAGTTTGAACAAACTCCGGGAGATAGTGAAGGACAGGAAAGCCTGGCATCCTGCAGTCCATGGGGTCGCAAAGAGTCAGACATGACTTAACGACTGAACAACGATAACAAGACAGGAATAGTGTACAAGTCTTCACGATACTCTGCAGAAGATCTGGCACATTGTAGGTGTTCAGTATACCCTTGTTGAGTAAATATAATATGAATATTAGGCCAAGAATACTAGTTCTTTGAAGTCTGTGACGCATGACTACATACCTAGCACCTTTCCAGAGTGAATGTTCCCAGAATATGCCACCACCCGAAGTCTTGACTCATGGGCTTTTTCTTTTTGCATTATCATCTGCAGGTCACATCTGTCATTCTAGAGCCCTGCTCTCTAGGTCCTGGGTCACTCTGCTCCTCCACTGACTGCTGGCTGAGCCTATCAGCGGGGGGAAACGATTTTGATGGAAATTGTGTCAAATGGATGGAGCAGAAAATTGTTTCAACAAGAAGACATCAAGACAGATCAGATAACTGGTGTCTTGAGAGCTCATAGGAAGGTCCCTTCACAGCTGAAACCCTGAGAATAAGCCTCATGAGTGCGGCGGAGGGTCTGGACAGATAGATAACCATGGCGTGGGGCTGTTTTTGTTGGTTTTTGTGGCCGCGTTCACACAGAAGGCTATAAATCTGACAATGTGTGGCACTCCGGAGTGAGAGTGAAAACTGAGGGCTAGAGGTGGAGAGAGCTGTCTTCCAGCGCCACTTAACTGCCCTTTGATCTGGGAGTGGAGACTCCGCTTTCAGGGAGGGAGCGCAGGTGGCAAGATGTAAACAAAACAACATCCTGGAGCCTTTGTCAGGCCTTCTAAAAACAAAGTGGAAACATGGTCGGCTCCTGAGCTGACCAGACCTTGAAGGATGAGTCTGACACATAACCGAGTGGTTCACACCCTCACCCATGCACCAGGGGTCCATGACGGCCAACAACGAGCCCTCTCCAGACAGGCTGGGGGTGACCCCCAGGCCTCGTGGACTTCTGAAGGGTTCTGCTGGATTTCCTTTGAACAATCTGGTAGGACAGTCACAATTATTCTTGCACACAAGATTTTGGTAACTAAAGAGAAAAACGTGCGTCTCTGACCTGGCTTTACCGCTGTGCATTTCCTGTGTATTCATTCACTTCAGAGTGAGTTCTATAGAATGGCTGTAGGTGGGGGATTAAGAAAGAATAAGCGGTTGACTTGCGATCTCTTTCAGAAACAAGAGCGCAAAGCAGGAAACGGGTTTGGACATGTTCGCAGTCTCCCTCCATTCTGTCACCACAGAGGGCCTGAGGCTGGCACTGTTTACTGAGAACCTGTCCTGCCTGGGCTCTGCGCCCAGGTGTTTTCCTGAAGCCCCTACCTGGGGCTCCCAGGGCCTGGCAGCCTCTGAAAGGGGCAGCTCTGTGCGGAGAACAGGCAGCCTTGTTAGGTGTTGGTTCCGATGGGGCCAAGTGACTGGAGACGGAGCCGGGGCTCATTCGCTTGGGGACCAGAAGCGGTTCCCTGACTTGGGTCCCCCCTCCGCTCCTCGTGCCTGGCCTCACCCCCGTGTTCTCTCATGAATTCCTTCAGAGCAAGAAGCGGCATTTGTGTATTTTGAAAAGTCAAAGGCCGGTGTTAAATGTTCCTACCTCTGAGAGAAAGCACATTGCCTTCCCCATTGTCGTGCAAGGGAAGAAAGCCCAGCTCAGCCCTGTGCTCACGGCTCCAAGTCGGCCCATTGGGTGCCAGGTTTTGGTCTGAGCGAAACTCCTGAGAACGAACAGCAGGGCTTCAGCTGCAGTTAATTTTCGTTTGCTGTTTGTATATAAATGCTTTTAGTACTTAAACTAAATTCAGATCAATTAAACTAATGTTGTTTGACATAATATTCCTTGTTCCAAAATCAATATCCCTTCATTTGACAGACTTATTCTTGAATTCAGGATGTTTATTGTTCTTAAAGCTTACCTATAGACCTGGTTTTTGTCTTTAATGATATAAAACAGCTCTTCCTCGCATACTGTGCGCCAGCATGTAATGGGGTTCAAATTTCTCTGGTAAATATCTTTAATTGTACCATCATGCCTTTTAATCTAACAGCACAGGGCCACTTTCTCTGTCTCCATTTGTCTCCTTGGTTTTAAAGACATTCCTTTAACGGTGTCTGTTTAGAAGGAGTCAGGGTGAATGAAGGAACCAGATCAAGATTTCAAGGCCAGTGCTCCCCGCCTTCCCAAGAGCTGGGCCAACAGTGGAGAAGCCCATGGCCTCCCGGACCCTCCACGCTGCCTGTGTGACTGTGGCCACTTGCCCCCCACCAGCCACCCAGTGCCCCTTTGGCTCCCAACCCGCCATCACAAAGTAACGTACATTACTAAAACACGCCACATTTTCTCATGTGGGCTTTTCCTGCATGCCCTGCGGCTCTTCTTCACTCCGCCTTTGGCTCTTATAAATCTTGTTCTGTTTTCCCTGGCCTTTGTCCAGAGACAGGCCTTGCTTGGCTCTGGGGAGAGCAGGCCGGGGGTCATTTATCACTTGAACAGTGGGAATGGGGGACTGAACAGTAGGTTTTTTTGCCATCACCACAGCAAAGGTCTGTGCACCGTCACCTAATTGGAAGAATCTGGCCCGTGTTCCTCTAATTGCTCCACCGTGATAGTTCTGCCCAGGTCAGACTTGCCCACTTCATGACGAAGAAAAGGATTGTCTGAGAAGAAGGACCCCTTGGTGATAAAACAGGAGTGTTTTCCAGTGTTTCCCTTTTCTTCCAGGCAAATATTTTCTTTAAATTAATAGGCATTGAAATGATGTTAGCTGGCATTTGTGAGAGCTCTAATCAGCCTCTGAAATACACCCGACTTTGCTCTGCGACCAGCGCTCAGACAGGACGAGGTCTCGTGAAACCCGAGCTGGGCTTGTCGTCTCAGTCATCCTACTGGAAAGTCTCCTGAAGCAAAATGAGCCCAGACCCTGGGAAGAGAGCTGCTCTGTACAGGCACACGCGCATGCATGCACACACACACATGCATGCACTCACACACATGCATGCACTCACACACATGCATGCGCACACACACATGCATGCACTCACACACATGCATGCACACACACACATGCATGCACACACACACATGCATGCACTCACACACATGCATGCACACACACACATGCATGCACTCACACACATGCATGCACACACACACATGCATGCACTCACACACAAACATGAACACACACATTTTTTTCCCATGTTATTTTTCTAAGGACCATGGACTGAAATCACAGAGACTTGATTGAACTCAGGAGTCCTTAACTCCAAATACTGATGAGCCTGGAGAAAAGGGCTATAAAGGGAATGGATGTTTTGTGCTACCACATCCACATTTTGTTTTCTATGAATGATGTTGTCGTTGCTGTTGTTCAGTTGCTAAATCATGTCCAACTCTTTGCGACCCCATGGACTGCAACATGCCAGGCTCCCCTGTCCTTCACTATCTCCCAGAGTTTCTTCAAATTCATGTCCATTGAGTCGACTATGAATGACGGACAGAGCTTTAAGCTTGTTCTGGACAAAAATTGTGACTTCATCCTTCTGAGAATCAGTGGCCCTCTCTCTTCTGTTTTGTCTTGTGTCCCTCTGCTCTCAAGTTTGTTTTTTCTCCTCTCTTCCTTCTCCTCATGCCCTGCCTCTCTCCTCTGCTTCTCTTCCATTTGGAAGCATATCCTGGAGAGTCTAAACATGGTCAGTCAATCTTCTGTATGTAAGTGGCATAAAACACTGTTGGTTAAAACAACTTGGAAGGAAAAGCTTCCCCACAGTCCCTCCCTTCAGTGAGCCGTGTTTCTTCTCCTAGGATGCCTTTGATCATTGTCTTGCTCATGGCTAGCTGCATTTCACTTCCATTTCTCCAGCTTCCTGTTGCCTCTGGCTAACTGCTCTGTCCATCTGCTAAGTCCTGTTCCATGACGATCAAGCCAGGCCAGGAGAGAAGAAGATGCCCTTTTGCTCCTTGGAGAGAAGTTTCTGGAGGCCCATCAGACTCTTGCTCAGCAGCATCCTCAGCAGAAGCCAGAGAGGGAGGCCTAGGCAGAGCCAAGAAGAGCCACCAAGGCCATGGCTCTCACTGTAACATCCTAGAAAATATCAGGAAGAGACAAGCCTGGTCAGAGTTTTCTATAGAGATGCCTTTCCTCCACGGCCCTGAGAAGGAACTTAGTAGCTGCACCTCCTGGTACATCACAGATGGTCAGTGATAACCTCTACCTGATCCTCAGCCCTGCTGAAGAGGGACTTTTCAGTTAGTTTTTTGTTTTGTTTTTTTAATGTTATTTCACTTTGACCATTTCTGTATGAGATGGAAAAGGCTGGCATGATCAGTCCCATTTCACAGATGAGGAAAATGAAGGCCAGAGTAGTGACTGGGGCAAGGTCACTTAGTTTAGTACACAGGAGGGGCGGGGGTGGGGGCAAGATGAGTCTGGGCTGCAGCTCACTGCACTGTGCCATGCTGCACCTCTTCTCAAAAGAGCACACCCCTTACTGGTGCCAACCTGCATGTTTCTCTTGCCCTAAAATCATTGAGATGGGCTAATAGGGTTTAGGAAGGCTTAACCTTATCCAAAGCCAGACCTTCCCAGAGTGCTGATCAGAGTCATCCGGGTGACCATGCAAAGAGGAACATTGCTTTGATGGACACCTCCAGCAGCTCTGCCAAGGCACAGCCCTCAGGTCTCCGTGCCACTCCCCCCTCCATCCAAGGCAACAATTAGGGCCCTGCCAGGTGATTCCTACTTCCTAATCAGTGTAATACTTATTTCTGGTTTTAAAACCAAGAAGATCTCCATGACCCCTTCAAAATCCCTGGATTAACACGTGTCCAGCAGTGATAAAATGGAGGGGAATGGCCCATACAAGATGGCCTAGTTCAGTACAGGAACACATGGGAGACCCTTGGTAAATGAAAGATTGAGCCCTTTCTAGAAGGATTTTTGACTCTGATGTCGAAATCCAAGGTGACAGACTAGAAAATTGAGGGTGGAGATGTCCAATTCTGGTTTAGATAATTTTAGAGCAGTGTCACTATTTGGCTATCTCTAATAATGGACTAGACAGTTTATAGACTTTCAGAAGGGCCAACATTTGATAAAGATGGAATTCTTCTTGGCTTTTTGGGCTACAGGTACATCAAGTAGACACTTGGTTTATCCAGTTTCTCCCTCTTTGAGGAAAAATAATGTTCCAAAATTGTATGGAGAATCTATAGGAAATCAAAATGAAATTAAAATATGGAGCTTGTCTAAGACAACCTTTTAAATATTTAAAGGCCAGAGATGGTAAAGATGATGTTTTCAAAATTATTTTGAATATAACTTACAAAACAGTTTTTCATCTGTTATCTTATTTCATTCTTATCACAGACTCCTGCTATATCATTATTGTCATGCCCACTTTGTAGATGTAAAAACGTGAGATTCAAGAAAATGAGGCGTCTTCTTCAAGGCAGATTGTAATTGACAGGTTGTAACCCATCTGTGTCAGATCCTTTTCTCTTTCTCTCACACAAACACACACTGACCATACAAACACCATAAAGGTTGAATAGAGATGATGATAACCCTTATAAGGTAACATCAGCGCCCATGGATTTTCAATGACATTGATGTTAAAATTGCTTAATTATGAGGTTAATGAAATACAATCCCAGGAGTAGACTCTGGTCACACACTCAATAATTGAGCGTCTAACTTCAGTTCATGTAGGTCTTAGCATATAAAGGCTTCTAAGCAAATGCAGAATTAACTTTAATAAGAAGGAAGATCTTAGTAAAGGAACCAGAAGTTGTAGGTGTCAGGTAGGGGATAGAAGGTAGTGGACAAAGAAACAGAGAACAAAATAAATATGGAGGAAGAGTGCAAATGGAAGGCTTTCATAGCAATTTCCCTGAAGGTCTTGGTGTCTTCCCAGGTAGCTCAGGATTGCAAAACTCAAGGCCAAGGGGGCCTTTCTTTTGTATTCATGAATCATCCTCAACCTCTGCCTTTCAATAACTTCTCAAATCTTACTTTGCCTGTAGCACCATTCTCCTTTAATTATGTATTTAAAAAAAAAAACACAGCATTATTAAGAGAAATGCATGCCATATGTTTCCGATTCACTTAGAGTTAAATCCTCAGATTGCTTTTAGCAAAGAAAAAGGCAATATTCAACAAGCCATCTTAATAAGCAATGTTAGCAAGAACCTTTGTAAGAAACAAGTTTTGATTTTGCTGGGAAAAGTGAGAGAGTGTGGACCATGAGTGGTTTGGGGAGGATTTGGAACTCAACCACTGAGAACTGCGAAGTGAGGGGTACATGGTAAGAGGCATGCCTTCCTCAGTCTCCACTAAGGATCAATCTTTGTCAAGCTGGAGTTAGTTAGGTCTCCAGGGAACAAGGGGAAGTAGTAATTTAGGAGAAAAAGAGCTGTTACCTAGGGTTGCTGTTTACCTTACAGTAAATATGAGAGTATAGTGGTTAATAAAATAGTCTTATATTTTTCCTTTAAGAAAATAGCCATCATGTATGAAATATATCAGTATTCAGGGTTTAAAGCAAAACAATAGGCCCTGTGATTTAATTTTTTAAAAAAGAAGGAAAAACCCTCCTTCCCCTTTCATTGTTTACAAGCTTATACCAACTAGTTATTAATTTGGTCTAATTTTTTTTTAAAGAGGAATATTCATCTTTCCTGTGAACTTTTCCCCCCTTGGGCTCATTATGTTAAACATTGCACTTAACCTACACTTTAGGGGGAAAAAAGTAGTATTTCTGTTGGTTTAAACTGTCAGAGTGACTCATATAATGGAATATGGGCTAACTGGAAGAAAATATTTAACTAAAAACAAGTATCCCAGGGTTACCTCCACTTCATTCCCAGCAGCAAATTTGGGTTGTGTTGGAGCCTCCTGTCCTCTCCCAGGGGAAGAGCCTGAGGAGGGACCCAAGGGAAAGAAGAGGTTGGCTTGCTGCAAACTGCTGCCAGGAAACTGTCAGTCTTCTAACCTAACACCAATCCTTATCAGAGAAACCCTGTGAAAGATGGCGAGTAAAAGAGCGGCTGGTCCCATGCCCCAGGTTTTCTCTCGCTTATGCTGCATCCAAACACACTGCTTTCTGTAATTAATGGCAAATTTGCTGTGTCTCTGTGTATTCTTTCCCCTGAGTGATGGTGCAAATTTAATTCTCCATGTAGAGTAAGCCTCCGTGCCTTTTCTGGGGGAAATGTTCAACCTTAAGCCTTATCAGTACCTGGTATATGGTCAGAGCTCAATAATGGTCACTGAATATTGTTGAAAAGTCTTCAGAGGATGGAAAAAAATGGTTAGAGGAAGGGTCATGCAATAGGCTGTAGTGTTTATTTAAAAATCAGACAGTTGGGTTCAAATCCCGTTCTCGCCACTAAAAAATTGTTCAGTTCAGTCGCTCAGTAGTGTCCGACTCTTTGCAACCTCATGGACCACAGCACGCCATCTTTCCCTGTCCATCACCAACTCCCAGAGCTTACTCAATCTCATGTCCATTGAGTTGGTGATGCCATCCAATCATCTCATCCTCTGTCGTCTCCTTCTCCTCCCACCTTCAATCTTTCCCAGTATCAGGGTCTTTTCCAATGAGTCAGTTCTTTGCATCAGGTGGCCAAAGTACTGGGGTTTCAGCTTCAACATCAGTCCTTCCAGTGAATAATCAGGACTGATTTCCTTTAGGATGGACTGACTGGATCTCCTTGATGTCCAAGGGACTCTCAAGAGTCTTTTCCCACTCCACTGTTCAAAAGCATCAATTCTTCGGTGCTCAGTTTTCTTTATAGCCTAACTGTCACATCCATACATGACTACTGGAAAAACCAAAGCTTTGACTAGATGGACCTTTGTTGGCAAAGTAATATCTCTGCTTTTTAATATGCTATTTAGGTTGATCATAACTTTTCTTCCAAGGAGCAAGTGTCTTTTAATTTCATGTCTATAGTCATCATCTGCAGTGATTTTGGAGCCCCCCAAAATAAAGCCTCTCACTATTTCCATTGTTTCCCCACCTACTTGCCATGAAGTGATGGGATCGGATGCCATGATCTTAGTTTTCTGAATGTTGAGCTTTAAGCCAGCCTTTTCACTCTCCTTCAGTTTCATCAAGAGGCTCTTTAGTTCTTCTTCACTTTCTGCCATAAAGGTCGTGTCATCTGCTTATCTGAGGTTATTGATATTTCTCCCGGCAATCTTGATTCCAGTTTGTGCTTCATCCAGCCAGGCATTTCACATAATGTGCTCTGCAAGTAAGTTATATAAGCAGGGTAACAATATTCAGCCTTGACGTACTCTTTTTCCTATTTGAAACCAGTCTTGTTCCATGTCCAGTTCTAACTGTTGTTTCTTGACCTGCATACAGATTTCTCAGGAGGCAGCTCAGATGGTATGGTATTCCTATCTCTTTCAGAATTTTCCATAGTTTGTTGTGATCCACACAGTCAAAGGCTTTGGCACAGTCAATAAAACAGAAGTAGATATTTTTCTGGAGCTCTTGCTTTTCAATGATCCAGTGGATGTTGACAATTTGATCTCTGGTTCCTTTGCCTTTTCTAAAACCAGCTTGAACATCTGGAAGTTCACGGCTCACTAAAAAATTAGGTTAGGCCCAAGCCCATGTATAAAGTAGGCATAAGAATGGCTACTTCAATGTTTTATGTAAGAAATAATGAATTATGTATATGTCAGTAGAAGCACATGTCAGGCATCCAATGGAGAACTGTTCTTTGCTCTTTTAAGGTGTTATGGAACACTGTACATAACCTTGAGACTGCTTGGGTCAAAATCATTCTTAACTATTAACTTAGATAAGCCATTTAACTTTTCTAAAATCTTAACATCTTCATGGTAAAATAGAAATATGATACTTTCACACAGGGTTGTTGGAAGGATTAAATAAAATTCAATAACATGGGAGCAATGTGCACTTCAGCAGTGCCTCCTATGGGCAAAGCAGGCCCCAAACTACCTTACTCCCCCAGTTGAGCTTGGTTAAAAATGAGCATCAGTTTATCGCTGCAGTTGTACAGTACGGTCAACACCAGAGAAATCAGCAACTGATAGTGCTAAGAAATGATTTTCCCTACACTATATCAATCTTTTAAAATTTGAGTATAAAATGTTGAAGATAAAATTGCAATAATATTTACTTTGTGATAAAACTTCAGATTTATTCTTGTATCTTGAAAGAGCAGTCTGTGATAGTGATACTCGGTCTCTACCTCGGCTTCCAGCCAAATATTGACTTTAGTAATCAGCCATTCAGCACCAGGCCAAAATTTGTGCACCTTGATGAATGTGTAATACCTCGTTAATGGCCTGAAAATAGCAAGCACTCCATGGACAGATACTGTATTATTTTTGGTTGTGAGGATGAAGGGAGGTTCCCCTGGCATTCAGACATCACAGCAAAAAGGAGGCCATCATCTAATGATGTGTTGTGGTGCTTGAGCAAGTTTTTTCCTCCTTTGGCATAATTTGCCCAAATGTATTGATGCTTTCAAACTATGATACTGGAGAAGACTCTTGAGAGTTCCTTGGATAGCAAGGAGGTCAAATCAGTCAATTCTAAAATAAATCAACTTTGAATATTCATTGGAAGGACTGATGCTAAAGCTGAAGTTCCAGTACTTGTCCAGTTGATGTGAAAAGTGGACTCATTAGAAAAGACCCCGATGCCAGGAAAGATTGAGGGCTAGAGAAGAAGGGAGCAACAAAGGATGTGATGGGTGGATGGCATCAGTGACTCAGTGGACATGAGTTGGAGCAAACTCAGGGAGATAGTGAAGGACAGGTAAGCCTGGCATACTGCAGCTCATGAGGTTGCACAGAGTTGGACACAACTTAGTGATTGAACAACAAGTCAGGGGAAGGTTTAGACTCACACAGCCTTTAACTCTGTACTCTGTTTATTCTCACTGAGCACTTTCAGTGTTTCCTCCAGTAATTACTGTGGTTCAGTACTGATCTGGAAATAGCCATCCCAGGTACATTTCTGGACTATCAGCTCTTTGTTATTCACCAAAATTCTAAGAACTCGATTCTCAGCTGAGTAAAAAAGCTGAAGCCTTTATATAGAGAGAGGAAAGATGAGCCCTTTCCTGATGTTGAAGCATTGACACAGATATTTGTTTCTAAAGGCTAGCCCAAGTCTAATATCGTGTCAGCAAAAAAATTAAAATAAAATTCATTTTGAAGAGAACCAAGATGTAAAAATGTATGAGGCAATAAGCAGTGCCAAGAAGTGGCCCCAATAATCAGTGCTGTGTACATTTCCAGTTCCTTTATCAAAAAAAAAAAAAAAAAAGATAGAGAAAAATTGGCCATCTGTAGATCTCTATGTTCCAAGCCATTATTAAGTATCAGACATGAAATATCTATGGACTGCTCATCACAGCACTGTCATTTGTGTATTAAAACATAATTTTTATTGATGAGTGACCAAGGTTCAGAGAGATTCAAATGCATGCTAAGATCATATAGCAGCAGAGTTCGGTGGCTAGGCATACCCACTCCAGAGTCAGACTCCCAGGATTTGTGTGCTGTTTTCATCTTTTCCTCATCCTGTGCAGTTTTTTCATCTGCAAAATGTAGAGATGATAGTGCTCATGACTAGGAGTTCAACTCAGCTTTTCCTTGGATTGTTTTTGGAAAAATCTCTGAGGACAAGTTGGTTGGTAAACCAAAATATTATTGTTGTTGTTGCTCAGTTGCTAAGTCGTGTCCGACTCTTTGTGACCCCATGGACTGCATTCAAGACCCCTCTGTCCTCCACTATCCCCTAGATTTTGCTCAAATTCATGTCCATTGAGTTGGTGATGCTATCTAACCATCTGATCCTCTTCTGCCACTCCCTTCTCCTTTTGCCTTCAATATTTTCCATCATCAGGGTCTTTTCCAGTGAGTCAGTACTTTGTATCGGGTGGCCGAGTATTGGCTCTTCAGCTTCAGCAACAGACCTTCCATTGAATATTCAGGATTGATTTCCTTTAGGATTGACTGACTTGATCTCCTTATAGTCCAAGGGACTCTCAAGAGTCTTCTCTGGCAACACACTTCAAAAGCATCAATTCTTAGCATTCAGCCTTCTTTTATGTCCAGCTCTCACATCCATATGGACTCCCCCAGTGGCTCAGCAGTAATCAATTCACCTGCAATGCAGGAGCTTCAGGGGACATGGATTTGATCTCTGCATTGGGAAGAGCCCCTGGAGGAGGGCATGGCAAACTACTCCAGTAGTTTTGCCTGCAGAATCCCAAGAATAGAGGATCCTGGTGAACTACAGTCCATAGGGTAACAAAGAATTGAACAGGACTGAAGTGACTTAGTACACATGCACTTCTGTACATGACTACTGGAAAAACCATAGCTTTGACTATACAGATGTTTGTCAGCAAAGTGAAGTCTCTGCTTTTTAATATGCTTTCTAGGTCTGTCATAGCTTTCCTTCCAAGGAACAAGGGTCTTTTAAATTCAAAATATTCTGTATAGATGTTTATTGGAAAAGTTGGTCTGGGAGTCTTACATCTCATGATTTCATGGTCTGAGGTCCAAGGAACTTAGCCCCTTCCCACTGCAAGCCCATAAAAACCTTTGATGTGGGGATCTTGAGTCTGTTATGAAGTTTTAGGTCTTTAAGAGATTCTGTGACAACCTCACTCATAGTACCCATAACCTTTGCCTGACACGTGATGTTTCCTGGTGATGGATGAAGGGAATCTTCCATGTTACAAGTTCAGCATTAGTAGTCTTTCCTTAACACAGGACCCTGTTTTTGGTGATTCTCTGGTGGCAACAGGAATGCAGGACACAGGTAGCTCAGGGGGCAGTCCATTGATTACTTCCTCCCTTCATGAAGAGCTCTTGCTGACTGAACTAGGAGTAGGACAAAAAAAAAGAAATGTGTGCAAACAGCAATCTGTCATGAGTCAGAAAAGAAAGGGGTCTGATTAGAAGAAACAAGTAGTGGCTTTTGTGTGCGCCTCCTACATCAGCACTTCTTCCGAGTAAAGGAGAATTGCAGCCAAGGAAATGAATAATGTTGAATTTACTACAAGTTTACCTGAGATTAAGGGCAAGTTGAATACAGCCAGTATCTTTTGGTCCTGTGTTGACTTAGTCTTGTTGTCACAAATCAGCTATTGATTTCTGGGGTCCCCATTAGTCTTAGGGAAGAGAGCTAATCCTTCTTTCATGTATGTTTATATACTATATTTGGCCAGAGCTTGGGGTGCACTTTTCACCTTGATCTGCAAGTAGGAAGGCAAACACATGACCTCAGTACTAGAAGCCACCCTGGCTGGTCACTCTCTACTGTTTGTTTAATTTTGCTCTGACTTCTGCCTGTATCCTAATCCCAGGTATTCGGACATGTTACAAGAAGAAAGAGACCCTGAGATCAAAGCATCGGTCATGATTTTACTAGGGGGCACCTCTGAAAGCATTTGTAAGGCTTGAGTGAATGGCTGGTGCTGTGACCTCAAGAAAATACTTTACTCTCCAAATTAGGGCTAACAGATTTATCACTCACTAGGCCTCGACCTTCCAGGTCAGTCTAGGGTTACTTTTGTGTATTAGGGGCAAAGAAATAGTAGTCTTTTTACAGAAGCCTAAAGAGCAAATATTGAGAACATGATTTAGGGATGAAAGGGGATTCTGAAGGCATATTTTTGATTTGCAAATTTCCCATAAAAATGTTAACTTTGTCAGCATCTGCTTGGGACCATTTCCCCTGGACAGATGTCTCTGTCAGAAACCTGCATTGTAACAGTTCAGGGTGATGGATGCTTTTGTTTTCTTCTTGGTGGAATTTCAGTTTCTACTCCAAAGGCCCACTCTGATTATAAAGGAATTCTGAGGCCAGTTTGGTTGTTTTTGTTTAATTAGTTATATAAAATGGATTTAAATAAAGGGGGAATATCATCATCTGCAGGATTCCCAGGTTGCTCAGTAGTAAAAGAATCTGCCTTCTAATGCAGAAGAGGCAAGCAGGAGATGTGGGTTTGATCCCTGGGTTGAGAAGATCCCCTGGAGTAGGAAACATCAACCCACTCTAGGATTCTTGCCTGGGAAATCTCATGGACAGAAGAGCCTAGTGGGCTACAGTCCATGGGTCTCAAAGAGTTGGGCATGACTGAGCATGCAGGCATGCATCATTATATGCAATATAAATCACTTTGTTCCATTTTAATTTTATTGAAAAGATAGTGATTTTCATACAGCTTGGGCACTCATTGTCAAGTCTGCAGAGTAGGGAATGAATAGGCAATATAGTACAGCAGTTTGGAGCACAGAATTTGGTAGACTTAAGTTGAAATCTTGACTTACTATCTGTGTGAACTTGGGTGAGTTATTTCATCTCTTTAAACCTTCATTTCATAGTTTATAAGTGGGAGTATTATTGGCATTGATGTCATGAGGTTATTAGAAGAATAACATAAATGCATGTAAGATAATTAGTACCATGCCTTGCATATAGTAAACAATCAATAAAGAGTAGCTAATATAGTTATTCAATCTCCAAGACCTCTATTTTACTCATTACAGATGACCATGACTTTTACTTTACAAAACAGACTGGACTGCAATTTTACCTCAAAGCATTTTGCATATCCACCAATTATTTCTTTTTAATGTCAAAAATTTAGGGGGTACATCCTCTTCCATGTTTTAGGAGGTAAGAAAAAAGGAATAATGGGCAACTCCATTTGGTTTGAATAATTGGTGGATGATGTTGCTATTTACAAAAAACAATGGATTTGAGGGAAAATGTATGTAGGTTTTTTGGTTAGTATTTTGCATGCATTTTTTGTTTCTGTTTTCTGGGAGAATGTTGGAGAACAGAGATGTAAAAGGATAAGATTCTGGAGCTCACCAAAGGATCTGGTATGAAAATGTCTGTGAAACCCTAGATACCATTATTTAGGGAGAGTACATAGAAGAGAGAAGCACCCTGGGGAAGAATGCTACCATTTAGGAACTGAGCAAAGGATAAGAAGAAATAGACAGCAAGATAAGAGTAAAGTGAAGAATCTGGTACTACTAAAAGTTACATATGTACTCATCAAGGTTATCTGAATCTGTAATGCTGGTGAAAGCATCTACACTTTCATAGACCCTGTCTCCAGTACATACAAGACCTTTCTCAATTTCTCTGTCTGGCAAACTCCTACTCTTCCTTGAAGTCTTAGTTCAGTTCCTTGGAAGTCTATTTTGATTCCTCATCTCTTGTTTTCATAGTACTGTGTCACTACTTAACGCAAATAACTGGGCACTTAGGATTGTATAATCTGTTTTATAAATGCTCTGGCTTCCCTGAGGTCAGCTCCTTGAGGGCAATTGATGTATTTTATTTCTGAATCTCCAATAACTAGCACAAGGAAATGTGGAAAAATAAGCATGTGACTATAGTTTGTTGACTAAAATGTGAGCATGACTAGATTCCTTTTTGAGCTCCAATATTTAATGTCACACCATCTAATTTCTACTAGAGGACTCCATTTAGAAGCCCAACACTAAATTCCATCTACATATAAAAGTCTATGTTTCTCAAATTGATGTTACTTCTCTCACTTTCCTTAAGACCTCCGTCTTCTATTTCTATTTATGGTACAACTATTCTCAAGTCCTTCGAACTTGGAAACAAGAAATCATTTTTGACTCTTTCTCTATATATAGTCAGTCGGCCAGTATTCCTGTCCATTTTCCCTCCATATATCTTGAATCAGAATCTTTCTTTTTCCTAGTTAGCGACCTGCCCAAGGTCACTGAGCTATTCAGATACAGAGCCAGGTTTGGAATCCATTCTGTCTGACTCACTAAGTAATATCACCTTTCTGGCTTATGCCTGGGTAGCTGGGATCCTTTGATAATATGTCAGCAATTCCAAAACATATAACTTGTAATTGTCTGGAACATTTTGGGAAGGAAAATACTCCACGGACTTTTGTGTTTTCTTATGTCTGAGATGTAAACTGGCTATTTTATGAGGCATTGACAGAGGAATAGATGGATAGACTGATTTATTTCCCTCAATAGGATATAATCTGATGACTGTCTGAGGATATAAAAGTTTATAAATATAGTAAGGTATTTGTATCTAGAATATTCCTGTTAAAAACCATCAGCTGTATTAACTAGCATATCTTACTTCCACTCCCAAAGTTCTATTCTACTCATTTTTATGTCTTCTCCCAAGATTAAATTGTTCCCTAGGATCTCATCCTAGCCACAGGTAAACTTTATAATTCTGAATTTCCATAGATTGTTGTCTGAGCCCTGGATGGTATCCAGAGAATGTTTGGTGACCAGATTGAATAAATAATTGAATGGCCATATTGCTTAGTAAATGAATATGTAAGTATGTATATACCAATTAGCTGACTGGTGTTTTTTCTACTTTCTTACCATTTGGCTGTAAAGGAAATATGGAGAGGAAGTTAGCGTCTCACACCGTGTCACCTCTAATAACTGCTCCACCTCTAAAATTGTGAATTCTCACATCTTTCTTTCTAATTTCTACTTTACCCAAATTTTACACTACACCATTCCTCAGACTCACTGGTTCCATTCTTTCCAGGGAAAGTTTGATTCCCTAATTTCAAAAATCCATAGTTTTGGCTTCTAATTCCTGCTTAATTAATACAACTGAATGTGAACTCTTGCTATAAGCACCATAAAAACTGTAAAAACAAAAATGTGTGAAATGACTGTTTTCAGACAGTACACAACAGGAAGTACAAAGCTGTGATTCACATGTGATTGTCCAGTTGGATACTAGGACACAATGCAGTGAGAGGAAACTCAAGTGGATCATAGTGGTCTCACTGAGACGAAGAGGAAACATAAAAAAGCTGAGAGTGACTGAGGGAGCCAAAATTTGTGGACCAGAGATGAAGCTGAACAAACAAACTGCTACGGACTGAATTATGTTATCCAAAATTTCTTATGTTGAAGCCCAAACTCCCAACATGATGGTATTGGAGATGGGGACTTTGGGAGGTAATTAGGGTTAGAAAAGCTATGAAAAAATTATAGCTAACATTATGTTTGAATGTGACACATTGAACACTTTCCTTCTAATATCAAGAACAAGACAAATATGACTTCCTTGACCACATCTATTCAGAATTTTACTGGAGGTTGTAGCTAACATAATTAAAGCAAGAGGAAAAAATAAAGGTAAATATAAGGGAAAGAAAAAAGTAAAACTGCCTTTATTTCATAGAAAATATTTTCATATATTTAAGAGCATTTAAATAATCTGTAAAAAATTTAAAGAAAATTACTCAAATAAGATCTCAGGACAAAAAGCCAGTCTGTAAAAAAAATAGCTTTATTTCTATATATGAGCAAATAAACTTTGGAAAATGAAAAGTTTTAAATACTAATTACAATATTAAAACATGAAATATTTAGGATACATTGAAATATGTACAAAACCTTTACACAGAAAATTATAAATCACTGCTGAAAGAAAGAAGACCTAAATAAATGGCAAGATGTGACATTATACTGAACTGGAAAATTCAATTTTGTTAAGATGTCAGTTTTCCTCAGTATGATCTGTAGAATCTATATAGTGAAGTGAAGCCACTCAGTCGTGTCTGACTCTTTGCAACCCCATGGGCTGTAGCTTACCAGGTTACTCAGTCCATGGGATTTTCCAGGCAAGAGTACTGGAGTAGGTTGCCATTTCCTTCTCCAGGGGATCTTCCCAACCCAGGGATCGAACCCAGGTCTCCCACGTTGTAGGCAGATGCTTTCACCCTCTGAGCCACCAGGGGAGTCAGAATCTGTATAATCCAACTGAAATTCCTATAAACTTTTCTTTATTTGAAGCCTTTAAGAAAGTGATTCTAAAACTCATATAAATATGAAAAGGACTTAGAATATTCGAAGTGAGTTTTAAAAATAAGGAGAACAAAGTTGAGGTAGTCACACTCTGCTGTCAAGATTTACTGTAAAGCTATAGCAATTAGAGCGAGATTGGAGCAAGGATAGACAAATAGAACAAGGAAACTTGATACTTATCTCAGACATCTCCCTTAAGCTCATTTTTTAAATAACAATTTTACGTCTCTTCTTGAATGTCTTAACGGCATACTAAGCTTTGTATATATTAAACCCAACTCATTATCTTTACTCCTAAATCCAATCCTTCATTTACATTCGCCTGCTAGTTGTACAAACCAGAAACTTAAAAATAATCCTCAACCTCTCCCTCTGTTTGATCCTCTGTATTACTGATTCCTTACTAGGAACTTTCATTCTTATCGCCTAAATATACCTTGAGTTTATCCATGTTTCTCTACTTCCATCATTCTATTCTAATATCTGCTACCCGGACTTCTGAAAAAGTTTCCTAAACTAGTTAACTGACATATACTCTTTACTACTTCCAGAGTATATTTAATTAAAAATTGTGTCATGTTAAACTTTGCTTAAAATACTTCAAGGTCTTCATATTGGTTGTAGGAGAAAAATAAATATTACTATGGCTTTTGAGATTCTACCTGGTCTAGTCCCTACTTGCCTCCCTAGCATCATCTTGCTCTATGTTTTCTTTTGCTTTCTCAGAGAGTAATGCTTACTTATGTTTTCATTTTTTTGTGCAGAGGAATGTTGGTGTTGTTCAGTCACTAAGTCTGTCCAACTCCCTGTGACCCCATGGGCTGCAGCATGCCAGGCTTCCCTGTCATTCATCATCTCCTGGAGTTTGCTCAAACTCATGTTCATTGAGTCAGTGATGGTACCCACCCATCTCATCATCTGTCGTCCACTTCTTCTCTAGCCCTCAATATTTCCCAGCATCAGGGTCTTTCTAAGGAGTCGGCTCTTCCCATCAGGTGGCCAAAGTATTGGACCTTCAGCTTCAGCATCAGTCTTGCAAGAAATAGTAGCATTCCTAATGTGTTTGTCTACTGAATGAAGGAAGGTGTTACCTATCCTAACATTGCTACAGCAAAGATACAATTATATTCTCATTTCTTTTCAGAACTTGGCAATAAGCTGATATTCCATATGAAGTTTTAATATTTTAGACCACAGGTATAGTCAAGTTACTGATACATGCATGTGCTTCAAAATGATAGGAGAGGAGCTTCGTAGTTTTCTCCCAAAGTGAAGGTTGGAAAGTGGAGGAAACTGGACAGATGGCAAAGCTTAGAAGCAGTGTTTTACCGAAGTGTTATCTGGCTTCTTGCCAAACACCAATGCCTACTGATTTATGAATGACACTTTTATCTTGAATGTGATGGAAAGATTGACTGTGCTGCATTCAGCCCAGGAATGTTTTAAAGCCTAAAGAAGCTGGAGAATCCTTTTTGCTTCATCATGGTGCTGACTCTGCAGCTTCATTTCTACCTGTACTGTCACCTGGTCTTTCTTTCTTTTTTTTTTTTGGAAGAAACTGTGGGGGCAGGCAGGCCTTCCTGAATCCTACACTGCATTATATTAGCAGGTTGTCAATGTCTCACCACCTTCCCTGCAAGGCAGGTACTGTTATAGAATTTTAGCAGACCACACTGCCATTTCAGGGGGGCCGTTGTTATCCTCAGCAAAGCCGGGTTTTCCTTTACACTCTCACATAAATGGTAGACTGGAGAAGCCACCCCAGGGAAGGTCCATACAGGGCAGATGGAATGTTTGGATGGCTGAAAACAACTCATTATGTCTTGAGTTCCTCTTCTGTATCACTGTGACCCTCTGTACTAGGGTCAGGGAACACAGGAGACCTCAGCTGCCTTCAGTGCCGTGAAGAAAGCACAGGAGATATTTAGCACATCAGTAAATGAATGGATGGTGGCCCCCTGGGTAGATGCCATGATCTCTCCACTCATCCAGGATTCTGCTCTGACACTTGGATATGAGGACTCTTGGAAGTGGAACTGCCTGGTTAGCCTCTCTGATATTAACTTCAAATGACAGGGATTTACTACTACATCTTCCATGGATGGAGTCTTCCTGAGTACAAAATCATCCTTGAGGAAACAACCTCCATATTTTATAAGCACATAAATCAGGGTTTGATTTTATTTTATCAAAAAGATGCCTTCTTCCTATATTAAAATGTATCCCTTTATCCCCTCTTGGGGATATGACCTTACTGACCAAATATATGTCCATCGTTCCCAACTCTTATATTTATTCATTCACACAGGCAGTGAATGATTTTTAAGTACCTATGCGTACTCAGGCTTGTGTCAGTTACTGTGGAAGAGACTAAGGAAAATATAATGTGTTTATATATCTCCCTAACCTCTAGAAGAGTTTGAGTAAACTCCAGGAGTTGGCGATGGACAGGGAGGCCTGGCGTGCTGCAGTCCATGGGGTCGCAAGGAGTTGGACACGACTGAGTGACTGAGATGAACTGAACTGAACTGAATCTCTAGAATGTAAATGCCTTGAAATTAGTGTATTTTTTTCTAATTTCTTCCCAAATGCCAAATTCATCCCTTTATATCTACCGTATAATAAATACTGAATAAATGGGGGTAAGTGAATGAATGAAAGCATGATCTTGCTGAAAGAATAGAGAATGTTTTTTTCTCTTTTAAACAGATATTTGTGCAATGGACCTTGAGGAATAGGCTAAAAGTGTCTCTGAAGTCTACACATTCTTAGTAGTGAAAGAATCTATCAGCCCAGAATACAAGTCTCTTATCTGCATAACTCTTCAAAGGAATAGTTTTAGGATACATGAAATAGTCTTACATATCTGGTGTTGGCTACATTCAATAGTCACGTAAGTAACATTCAGAAGGCCATTCAAGTAAATTAATCATGAATTACACAAAATGACATTAATGAACAAAGATGAAAAATTATCCTGTTAATCTGAACACTCACCATTTTCAAGCCAACTACTAAATAAATAAATAAGTGCAAATATATTTTAATTACCCTATTTTCTGTACCCAGAGATCTCTGGAATGGTCAAGTCACCACAGAACTCCTATAGGCATTTATGAACCCTCAGAAAAGCATACAAAATGCATATTTTATGAAGAAACTTTCATTAATAGTATAATAAAATGTTTGTTAATGTAATTTTCAACTGAGCAGAGAGTTTGGTAGCTATGGAATGAACCAAACATTTACTAGGGCACCTACTATATAACAAGCCCTATCTTTGGGGATATAGTAATTAATGAGATCTTCAAAGAGCTAATATTTCAGCTAGGTATCTGCAAAGGTACCTGTCTCTTAAAGACTTAAGAGACAAGATAATACCATAGTACTAGTTACCACACTTATTTTTTAAAAACATGATAATAAAAACAAGTGAATGATTATTTGGGGGATGTCATATGGCCTAATTGCTCTTGCCTACCTTGACCTTGAATTTTTAAAACTGATGCACTCATCCATGGGGCCAAGAAAATCCTAATAAAAATGAGCTTGGGCCCTTTGGTCTTCCTAGCAATGGTTTTACACTCTCTGCTTCATTCTTATTTGCTTTTTGCTCTTCGTTCTACCTGCCATTTACTAGATTTTGGTTCCAGAGTACTCCCTAAAGATACAGAAATGCTCAGTATCTTGCTTTTACTCTTGGCGATTCTTTTCAAAATTGGTCCACCAACTGGGTCCAGGCCCCAGGACTGTCCTATAGATAAGCCTCATAGCTGGAACACTGTGTAGTTTTTCCCCAAGTCCCACCTTTGGGAAATATGCAGGGATATTTAATTTTATGATGCTGAAAACCTCATCTTTATTTTAGATGGATATCTTATTTCTACTATAATTTGAATTTGTATTTTTTCTGACAGTAAAATGACTTTATTCCTACATGAGAGAACATGAAACTGGATTTTTTAGATTCAAAAGGAGTCCCATTACTGCACTCAGTTGAAACAACCAAATATTTTACTGGCATCTGGGAGTGAAGCCAACAAACACAAGTGGTCAGTTTCTTTACAAGTAGGATGAGGGGATTTAGGTTAAACTATTTCTCAGGTTCTTTATAGTTTTCATTTCCCAAAGCTCTTTAATACCAATTCCTAAGAAGGATGGAACTGTATTGATCTGAATTTCAAAATAAACCTGTCATTTTTTAGCCATGTTAGAAAGGAGGAACTTAGGAATCATGCATGATAATCCCCTTACTTTACAGACATGGAAAAGGAGGTCCAAAGAGAAATTTCTTGCTCAAAATCACACATCCTCTGAGTGCAGAACTGAACTTGAACTCTTGACCTTGTTCTGCTGACCTTTCATTGTCTCAGAGACTACAGCCTGGAGGACTATTTCTGGAAGCAAGTTCTTAAGTCTTCCACAAGAAAAATCTGACACATTCACACATAGTAAATGTGGGTTTTTGATTTAAATATTCAGCTCTGGTAGAGCCATTGAGACTGGCAGTTGATCCCTTGGCTTAGATTGGTCCATAACCCTGTAAGCTACCTAGGCTTGCTCCTGAGTTTGAGGTGCTCAGTTTTGTTCTTGCTTCCCAGTGGGCATTTAGCCCTTGCCAGAAAAAATGTTCCTAAGCTATCAAGAAGGTACAGTGAATTTTGCTTTCTGAATTTATTCTTTTCCTACGTGCCTTCTCACTGAAGCATCATATTCAGTATTTCTAACTTAGAAAACATTTTATTTCATATCCTAAAATTAAACTTTTTAGAATTCAGGAATGACATCTAAAAGTTCTAAAAGAATCTTTGGAAAGATCTGATACTCTCCAGGCAAGACCTATGGGTTTAATCAAGGAATTCTTAATGGGTGTTGAAGGGACTTCCTCAAACTGAATTTTCAAATGATCAAAATTTGCTTCCATTTCTTTTAAAAACTTGAAGAAATAACACATTTCTTGATGAGAGCATTCTGAAGAACTATGAAAAAAACTGAGTATATTAATTTTTATTCAGTTTTCCTTGGAGTCATGAAAACTACAGCGCTACCTATCTTTGCAGAACAGTTACTTCCTTTCTAGCTACCATTTCTAGGTTTAAATCCCTGGAAAAGGTATAATTTCAACAGCCACCACTAGTGCCCAGTGTCAGCAGCTCATATAAAACCTGGGAAAATATAGTCAGGATTAAAGAAATCTGTAAAACTGTGAAGTAAGGCCATAGCATGCAAAATGCAATTCCTTTTATTGAGTACATAATTTATTAGGAAAGCTATTTATTCGTAGGAAATATGCTTGACACCTTATCCTTGGCAACTGCCTGATTCTTTTTAGAACAAAAATGGATAAAATGTTTCCCAGTAAAAGAATTCATTAATTTCTCAATAAATATTTCTATGTCTGTGCTCCATACCCACTTCTCTATCCACAAACACAATTCTTTCTTACCCTTCTCCATTAGTCATAAAATAAGTCACCCTCCTGTAACCAGTCTCAGGGCTAGAATTAGCAAGGGATCATCCTTATCCTTCCCTGCATCCCCATTACCTCTCCCTTCCCTCTTCCTCCCCACTGCCACACTAACTATTAAATTCAAGCAATGAACATTTGACTTTTGGACTGCTGTTACTATTATTTTACATACTGCTTGTACTGTGAGCCAAGGTGAACTTTGCAGTGAGGGGGATGTGGTCTTTTTCCATGGTTATTTTCTCAGGAAAGCATCAATTACCCACAATTTTGCACAGTTTCACAAGTAGAAGGAGTTCTTCATTTTCAGACCCCCTTTCTCAAAATACAGTAGACAGAAATCAATGTCACAAGCACTGCCTCTCAGCCAGAGCCCATCTGTTCTTCCAGGTATATACTGTTCTTGTATATTTCAACTACCTGACACCCTTGGGTCTCTTTCACAAGATCTTTAGCTACATGTGGAGTGGGACTGTATGAGCATCAGGACTTGGGTGTTGACATTAGTTTTGATTCTCTGAATTTATTATCCTTAGCAGTCCCCAGATCTCAGTTTCATTTCTGGAAAAGGAATGCACTGATTTATTTTCTCAAAGTAAAACTCTGAGCTATTATTATCTAATTGTCATCTCTAGGGTTTCTTTCTATTCTAGGGAAAGGATAGGATAAGTTTCACTCATTCACTTCAGAGACAAAGCTACATTTAGGGGATGCTGCAGGAGAGTGGGTGGGGGCAGCATAATATGTGGTCATTCATCAATGAAGGTCATGGTGGAGAGAGAAGACCCTACCCTGAGCCTTATACCCAGAAGTTGCAGGCCAGTTGACACTGTGATGTCGCCTTTGGTTTTTGAACTCTATTCATATCCACAGTTCCACTGGTAGCCGAGGAGCTTGCTCAGGCCAACCATAAGATAAACTTATCCTATGGTTGCTGGAAAGAGTTTATTTGTAGAGTGTGGGGGCTGGGGTATAGATGTCAATTAATGAAGTTCATCTTCTCATAAATTCCTTATTAAGAACGTTGCACCCAAGGCAATGCATCTCATAGCAAAACCTAGGTTGTTACTTGTTAATTTATTTGTGAAGACTTCATGTGGATAAGAGAAATCAAAATTCAAGCTTTAAAAAAAATTATTCCAATGAATATCAAAATTTTTTAAACTTTTTTAAGATTTTCACGTTCATCCATTTTCTCAAATACTAATAGCATTCAATCAGGCAAATCAGTTGTCACAACCCAAAGGAATTTGCATCTGGGCTAGAGTAAGAAGAGAAGATGTTTAAAATTGAAAGAGAGAAGTAAATTAGAAAGAGCTATTAGTCTTCCTTGGCACTTCTTAGCATCGGAACAAAAGCCAGGTCAATGTGATGTTTTATTTTGGTGACTTGTTCATTTCGCTTGCAAAATAGATTATGAATCTCCTCACATACCACAGTCCTGAATGTGAAAGCAAACAAATGGCAGGAGGGTCACAGTCTTAATTTTTACCATCATTGTTATTCCTATTTGACCATCCTATAGCGAACACTTACTGTGAGCTAAATACAGTATCAGGTATTTTATATGTCATTTAATAACAACTCTATGAACTATTATTTCCACCTAAACTCTATGAAGTTAAGTACTTCATACAACATTATACTGCTCACAGTTGATTGAACTGCAATCCAAAGGTTCAGGCTATAGATCTTCCTGAAAACAATTTTCTAATGAAAATATGTCCTAAGATATATTCTCTTCTAACAACGTGGACCAAAAAGAAAATTCCAATCTTGGTTAAGTTTCTGTTGAATTCAGTAGTTCTGGACTATGAGTACTTTTTTTGACACAGAAATTTCTGTGAATCAGTATCGATTCTTTCATACAAGGAGCAGAGTAAATGAGACTGTGGGGCCAGGGCTAGGAGGTAATTTGATCATCTACCAGCTGAAAAAGTAATTATAATTATGTTAAAATAACTATGAAGAGTTTCATTTCTTTAAAAACCATAACATCTCAAATAAAGAAATTCTGTGGATAATTATTTTGATTTTATGGTGTTTTTTGTTGTCATTGCCTTTTGTTTTCTTTTCTCCAGCTAGAAACCACCTGCTTCCTCTCCAAATTATTCTATTTCATCATGAAATATTTGAAATATAATGTTAAAAATATGGAATAATACAAAAATAAAAATACAAAAATCAAGTTAACCAGAAGTAAAATGCAGTTGTCCTTATCAAACTGACAGCTTTTCTTAGTTGCCCTCCTCCTCCTATGTTTTTTTTTTCTTTTCTCTATTTCTTTACCTCTACTGGTCTTGTGAAGCTTTTTGTTCCTAAGTGATTTATTCCATCCCCATTATCAACTGTCTCCACCAAAGCTTATACTCTGAGAAGAATTTAATCTCAAAATAAGGGGAAGTGTTTTCTTTCACTCCTTCTGTTTTGTCTTATTCCCTTTTATTTTAGAAAAAACAAAAGGTTTTTTTTGTTTGTTTGTTTTAATCCCAGGTGAGAGGTGAAATTTTGGTGGACTTGTGTACTTCCCAAAAGACCCAAACACTTCATTGCAGTAACATACCACCTTGTCAGGGTCAGCTGGGCAATCAGGATGGACTGGAATACCTGACCTGATCAGAGTCTCAAAAGAAGAGCCAGAGTGTGAATAGTCTAGGAGAGAGAGGATGCGACAATAGGTTTGAAGAAGAAAGATGAGCAGGGGAGGAAAAGAAGAGGAGACAATTGCACCCCATTCCCCCTGCATGGAGCAGCTGCTTTGAGAATGGTATCAGGCCTTTTTAAGAAGGGGATTGGCGTGCTGTTCCTGTTCTCTTTGGGTATCTGTAGTTGCAGTTTAGTTGCTAAGTTGTGTTGGACTTTTTGTGACCCCATGGACTATATAGCCCACCAGTCTCCCCATCCATGTGATTTCCCAGGCAAGAACACTAGAGTGGGTTGCCATTTCCTTCTCTATTGTATTTAGCAAGGCATATTGAATCAGTCCAAGTCAGAGTGGGCACTATTGGTCAAAGCCATCTGACAATACCTTTTCCTTTTAATTAAGTACCAAGAATTCCAGTATTAAGACCAGATTTAAGTAGAGTGCTTTAAGACAAGGAGAGTTGTAATAGTTACTATTTTTACACATTAAAAATAATTTATTTACTAATTATTCTTCCAAATAAATATAATGCCCCACTGAGAACAGTGGTTGGCCAGAATATGTGATAGCATCCTTATTAAATACCTATATTACTGGCTTATGGCAGTCAAATAATAGTCTGACATAAATATTGCTAGAATATCTGCCTTCCCATTTAAATATCTGTCTTTAACTCTCTGGGCTTCCCAGGTGGCATGTGGTAAAGAACCTGCCTGCCAATGTAGGAGATGTAAGAGACACGGGTTCCATCCCTGGGTCGGGAAGATCTCCTGGAGCAGGGTACAGCAACCCACTCCAATATTCTTACCTGGGTAATTCCATGGACAGAGGAGCCTGGCGGGCTACAGTCTATGGGGTCACAAAGAATCGGACATGACTGAGCAACTAACATACACTGTGCATTACATCTATGCCAGTTATATTGTTTTAAGATCCTATGTAATTTAACATTGCCTTTAATTTATATATTAGTTACTAGAATAGAGCTAAAACACTGACGTATGGTATGTATAAAAACTGAAGTAATCTAGCTTTGCTGCATTCTAATTGTGTCATTTGATGAAATTCCTTAACTTAGTCTAAATTTTATTATCTGAAATAACATCAAGTATTCCACAGAGCAGTGTGAAAATTAAAAGTGATAGCATGCTAAGGTAATTAACAAAGAACTTCACCCTATAAATATCTAACAGATATTAAGAACTCTTCTTCAGGAAGTACAAAGTGAGATCAAGCTAGCAGTAATTGTTTCTATAAGTTGGATTGGCCTCTCTCCCCAGAGTTCACTGTCTCCTGGGGAAGATATTGGGGTGGGGGAGGCGGAGGCCTTCAGGGATTCTCTGGGCCATGGCCCTCATGTTCAAAAGTAGAAACTGAAGCTTAGGGGGCTTTGGGGCCTGGCCCAGGCCACACAGGGAGCTAATGGCCAAGCCTACTGGAGTCCTGGCTGTTCCACGGTTCCCCAGGGTCTGACCTCTCTGCCACCTCTCATTTCTGTGCCTTTTGACCTACAGGAGTGCACAGCAAGGCCTTTGACAAATAAACAGTGGCCTAGAGATTAAACTGCACCTGAAGCTGGTTATGCAGGTTCACTTAGCATTTGAACCAAGGGCGGAAACTCCGCTCTACCCAGACTGCAAAGGGATTAACCCATTCTCAGACTCAGCCTGTGACTTATTGCCCACTTAGTAAATACAAAAAGGAAGGGAAGAACTAAATCTCATTAAAAGAAACACAAACTTATACATATTTTTTAAAACAGGCAAATGAAAAGAAAGAACAGCAACAAAGAAAACAATTGGAAATAAGCAAAATATTTAGATGCATGGGGGAAAAAATCCAGAAAAGCTTTCTTCTGGCTATCTTGCACATGAGAGAAAAGAAGGGAGTATAATGGAAAACAGTGGCAAAGATTAGGTTTCTGTGAGAAATCTTGGGGAGCATCATAGATTCTCCTAATCAGCCATTATGCTTCAAACATCTTAATCTTTGAAGCCAAATTGGACTTCGTTGTGTCCAGGGCTGAGGGCTTCCCTGGTGGATCAGAGTGTGAAGAATCCACCTGCTATCTGGGAGACCTGGGTTTTATCCCTGGGTTGGGAAGATCTCCTGGAGGAGGGCATGGCAACCCACTCCAGTATTCTTGCCTGGAGAATCCCATGGGCCGAGGAGCCTGTTGGGCCACATGGGGTCTCAAAGAGTCAGTCATGACCTCACTCACTCTTCCATTTGTGAAAAGGATTTTCTTAGAAGTTACATCCAGAGTGAGGCTTTTCTGATCATCAGGTTGGAGAGGTGCCCTCTGCCTCCTCATGGAAGTGCCTTCTTTACCTTCCAGATACTTACTGCCACTTAGATGCAACTGACTTACTGGTTTATGTTTATTGTCTTTCACTGTGCCTCTCTCCCAGCACAAGCACCATAAGGGAAAGGAGCTGTCCTGTTTATTGGCTTATTCCCAAGGCCTGGATCAGTCTTGGCACATAATAAGTATGTGGTTAAGTTCTGACCCAGCGCATACTTGAATGCATGTTTTGTGGAAAGTGAAAAGGTAGAAGGGTTGTGGAAATGTGTCTTGAAGGAGGAGGATGTAGTGTTTAGCTAGAGTCAAAGCCTTGAATGATTGGTTAAGGATTTGAATACAACTCTGAAAGCAGTGGGACTCTCTTGGAAAGGCATGAAGGTGGTAGAGAATGTCAGTTACCAAGAGTGGTCCAGTTCCATATGATCTTGTAACACAGCCCCTCTCTCCACATTTATGGAACGTTAAGTTTTGGGCATAACACTTTGAAGCCAGGTGACCTGACCCACTCCCACCCACCCACTGTGCTGTTTCCTTTGGGGTCATAGAACAAACCTGCCTTTTCACTTTACCTTGCTCCTTTATCTTAGGTACATTGGCTCAAAGGAAAAGAAGCATGTACTTGGCTTACCAGTTATTCGATGTTAATTTCCAAATACCTCTACAGGACCTGCATGGCAAACAATTGCCTTCTTTTCTGTCAAATCTCACGATGTCAAGTCTCCCTGCAAACCTTGAGCTGGACACAGGAAACGTGGACGTAAGTTTCCAAATCTGCAGTTCATTAAGCTCTTCCTTCGTATATTATTTTTAAAAATCCCTGATGGTTTGCTGTGAAGGAAAAGAATCCCCCATGTGACACATATTGGGTACATGTGTATAATAAACTTTGGGATTTTAGCATCCCTTGACAATTGCATTTCTTGCTATATCAGCTGTTTTAACACATTTTCTTCTTAGTTATTTGTGTTTTAGTTGTAACTATGCCCTGACATTAGCACAATGGGATCAAGTTCCAAATTTTAAGTAAAACTTATTTGTACCATTTATTGTGAAATGCCACTTTTCCCCATTTCTTATTAAATTTTCCAATAGGTGTATTGAACTGTTATTGAAGAAAGGACTGTATTAAGGCACTTTTAGCATTCTGAACCTAGGACCCTTGCTTAAGCAATATCAGACTCTAGCAGGTGGCATGGTTTTGTATGTCTAGATACATATATAGATACATACAAATGCATACACATTATGTATGTATATGTGTATATATATATGCACATATGTCAGTGATGCCTTTTATTCAAGTTTAATGAATGAATAACCTCAGCCATACATATTTCGTTCATAGAATTACTCCTGTGATACAGCAGACGTGATCTTGTGCAAAATTTGAGCTGAGCCCGTGTGTGTGCACATGTGCTCAGTCGCTTCCATCGTGTCTGACACTGTGACCCCATGGACTGTAGCCTACCAGGTTCCTCTGCACATGGGATTCTCCATACTGGAGTGGGTTGCCATGCCCTCCTCCAGGGCATCTTCCACACCCACGTCTCCTGCACTGCAGGCAAATTCTTTACTGTTGAGCCACCGGCTCCCTGATGGAGCCCAGATCAAAGTAAATGAAAGTGGTGTCTGTTTAGGAGTTTTAATGGTCAGCTGGGAATTTCCTCTCTAGTTACTTCCTAGTAAACAGAGATTTCACTGATGTGAAATGACAGGAATTGCAGGGTATGGTCTGGCTTACCAGATTTCTCCAAGAGAACCTACATCCCCTGGGCCTGAGACCAAAATACATAATTAATTTTTGCCCATGCATGTGGGAATCACGCAACTTGTCATAAAAGAGGCTACTGGCATCCTTACACTTTGAGGATATTTGTTTCACTCGAAAAACAGAGGAAGAAGCTGTTCCTACAACTGTGTTGATCTTCTTTCAGAGGAGGGAAAATTGAGCCTTAGGGTGAAAAGGAGAAGGTTCAGAGGAATATCAGATGGGTCTGAGATAATTATGTTTACATGGTTAAGAGGTGTCAGAGTGACATTACTCATGAGACTGATCTGAACAGAATGTTGCAAATCACTTTCAAGATTTTTTTTGGACTTCCCCATATTTTTGGAGGTTGGAGTCAGGATTACTGGCTTTGGTAATTAATCCTCCCCAGCCTGCATTCTTTGCTACTGAGCATAGCAGTGATTCAGGGGCCCAACCTGCTAAATCAAGATAATGTTTGACCTCTGGGAGCAGAAGCCTTTTCCTCACTGAGCCGGAGAAACTAAACCCAGGAGCACAGTTGGTAAAATCAAGAGAGCTCATATTTGAAGAGGGAACTTAGAATCTCCATTTGAGGGCATTTTGAGGGTATTTTAAGAATACAATATAAAAAATTATAAATTCAAAGGACAAAGTTAATTTTGTTCTATGTATGAGTATAGGGCCCTTAAAGAGCTGTGATATTTTCAAGGGAACCACTGATTTCTACAAAAGTTTATCACAGCTGATCTGTCGTGACTGCTGTGTTTGTTGGTGTATTTGCTAGTGTTAGTTTTACAAGAGCATTACATTGGTATCACAGGTATGCATGAAAGAACTTGGTTGATTTTGTTTCACCGGAGCTGAGATGTTTGAAATCATTTTGTCCAAAAGACCTTGGTTGTCTTTGTGTTACTTTGTAATTAGCTATAATGCCTTTAGACAACTTCTCTGACTCTAGTGAGATTGTGTGGACAAAATTATCAGTATGTTTTTTGTTGGGAAAGGAAAATAGGATCACTATTTCACCATGAAACCCGTTAAGTTTTACAAGAAATTAACACCAGAGTGACCCCTTTCAAAAGACTTAAGACAAAGGGGCTGAACTCCCTGGCATGGACACCAGTTCTTGGCACTGAATCAGTGCTTCATAAAACATTTGAGTGAGTAAATGAAATTAAATGACAATTTTCTTATTCTTTTAAAAGTAATTTTACCCATCAGACAACTTAATTGAGATTTTTGAGACTAGAGAGAAGAAATATTCAGATCAAGTATACTATTGTATTTGTCTAGCTCCACAAACAGATATTAAAGCCTTAGTATTTATTTGAGTTAAAAGATCAGTCTGAGGTGGGATAAGCCAAACATGGGAGAAACACCTTTTGTTTTAAAAAACAAATGACACATTAGATATTTTCTCTGTTCACTGCCAACCTGTGTCTGGCTTCACAGAGCAATCTAAACTTGCTTTTATAGTAGCCCTTATCACTCTGTCCTGTAAACATGTCCTGCAGTTGTATGTCTGTCTGTTTCAGTAGATTGCATACTCTTTGAGAACAAGGTTTAAATGTGTCACCTGACTTCGTATTCCCAAGATCCTCTTAGCGCCTAGAACATACTAGGAGTTCAAAAATAGGGGACTAGATGGAAACTTAAGTGGTGGAATTCTGAAAGCTTTTGGGAAGATACTGCATCCCTTTAGTTCCTGTGTATGTGTCCTGAGATGTTACTAGCCTCATCTAATCATGTTTTTTTTTTCCCTGACTATGTTTAGTCTAAATTTAATTTTACACTCACACCCACCCACAATCTCATATACCTACCAGACACATGTCCAGCTATACGTACTATTTATACTCCTTCACTTTTAGATTCTAAAAGAAAAAGCCCAATCTCCATATTTTTTTTTTTTTTCATCCCCAGCAGCCAAACCTTTCTATCATCAGTCGCCTGAACCTCTGTCAATGAAGTTGGAGGCCATCCTCAGATATTTTGTTCTTTTATGATTCAGCATGAACAGCAGTTGTAAACATGGAAACATATTGGCCCTTCTTCTCAAAATCTTTGCAAGGATACAAACATCCTTTGCTTGGCAGTTTCCCTTAGGGCAGTTCTCTGACGCTTGACCTTTATAGCCTAGAGTCTGTGGAGACTCAGAATAAGTGGGTGAAACTCACAAATCAAAACCAAAACACAATTTTCCTTTAGATCAACTTTTCAATCTTGTCTCCTCTTGACATCCTAAGCCCCAGATTAATTCCAAGGGGACAAATGTGAGATATGTGTACTTCTCTCTGTGCTGAAGACCCAGATCCCTTCCTAGGGGACTAACGTGGGGTGTATGTGCTTCTCTCTGTGCTAAAACACCACATGAAGTTTAGAGGGAGGATTTACAAGTCATTTAAGGTCTAAAGTATTTGTTCCCTGCTTTTCTAGTACACGTGTTTGAGGCTGAGAATCTTATCAGTAGATAAGGGTAGAGAAGCTGCCATCCCACATTCCATGAACTCACTTCCAGATGGTTTAGAGACCAAGGGGTGAAAAACTCAAGCTCTTCAATCAAGCCAAACAGCCCACACCTTTATTGTCCCCATTTGTTTAGCAGCCTGTCAGGGCCCCCCTAACATCTCAGAATCAGCCATGGGGGCAGCTGTTTAATTAACTCCTCAAGGCTGCATTTTGGTGGGGGCAATTCATTTATTATGAAAAACACACTGAAAGCCCAGAGGGTTTTGTTTTGTTGTTGTTGTTCTTTTCTTTGTTTTGTTTTTTTTCTTTAATGGTTACTGTTATCTGCAGCTTCTGTCTCAGTCCAAATAGCAAAGATGATGGTTGTTATTAAAGGAGTCACTTGATCTTTTGTGTGGTTGTTTTTCTTTCCCTTTTTATTTTCCTAAATCAGTCTGGCTATCTGACTTGAACATGGAGAGCTTTTTTTCCCCTTGGTGCCAGGAAGCGATGGCATTTTTCTGGACTTTTTTTGGTTTAGTGGTAGAAGTACCACAGTTGCAATGCTAACTTCTTGTAACAGTGACAAGGTTACATGTTGCTCTAGTTCAGGTTAAAATTCAGTTGTCAATAATTTTGGCCAACTGGCTTTTGTTAAGAATTTGAAAGCTTACTGCCATATACCTCTATACTAGCTGCTAAGAACATACAGAAAGAGAAAAGAAAACCCGTGACCTTGAGAAATTCACAGTCCCACTTTCTGGGAAAATATAAACTCACAATTTTCTTAACTTTAATTTTTTGTATGGTGATAATATTTTATTTAAAGAAGATTTGTAAGACATTATGGAAAGTTTCCATATACTCTTCACCCAACTTTCTCTAATGCTAAAATCTTACATAACGATGATATCAAAACCTAAATTGGCACTGACTCAATACTATTAACTATAGACTCACAGACTTAACCCAGTTTTTCCACCAACACCCCTTTTCTGTTCAAGGGTCCTAACAGGCTCCCATACATTGCATTTAGATGTTATGCTTTCTTAGTCTTCTCAAATCTATGAGTTTCTTGGTCCCTTCTTGTCTTCCATGACCTTCGCATATTTGAAGAGTAGTGGTCAGGTATTTCATCAAATGCCTCCCCCCCCACCCAAACTCATCCTTTTAGTGCCTACCAAGAATCAGCCTGTTTCAGAATGTTCCCTGGAGACAATGTGAAAAGTTTTAGAATCATACAAACTCAGAGTAAGTCCCATAGGGTCTCCTCTTTTTATTTTAACAACTTTTTTGTTTATTTATTTACTTATTTTTGACTGTGCTGGGTCTTCATTGTTGCATGGGTTTTGTCTCGTTGTAGTGAGCTGGGCCTACTGTCTAGTGGCAGTGTGCAGGCTTCTCATTGCAGGCTCAATAGTTGTGACACGTAGGCTTAGTTGCTCCACAGCACGTGGGATCCTCCTGGACCAGGGATTAAACCCGTGTCCTCTGCATTAGCAGACAGATTCTTTACCACTGAGCCACCAGGGAAGCGCTCCTCATTTTTAAACTGTAGAAAATGAGCTCCAGAGAAGAAAACCAGAATTTGCTCAAAGTGAGACAGCTGACTGAGGTCAGATTAGAAGGAACCCAGGGCTCCTGACTTCTGAGGCAGTGTGGGGTTTAGCCTCCATTCTTGTTTGGAATCCCAGGGAAACTTAATTCCTAGGCAAGACAGGCCTCAGGATGTGTTTCTGTGATGCCCAGAGACAAGCTCCACATGCTTCGTTTCATCCTCAGCACAGAGCCTGTGCGGCAAGCACTGTTGAATTATTAAATCATCCAGAGAATCAAAGTGTTGGGAATGGCTAAACATGCTTCTCCCAGATATGAGCTAAAACTGCATGGAAAAATAAAAACCCGGAAAGTGTGAGTGAGGTCAAGAAAAAAAATATAATAATAATGCCTGATTCTCTATAGCAACCTAAACTGCTTGTGGCAGAGTCCTAGTGTGCCTGTTGACAGAAGGACTAAAGAAGCTCCTCAAACTGTGGGTAATGTTCCCCATCCTGTGGCCAATAGCTTCATTACCCACAATCCTGCAGGAAAGGACCTGTCTGTCCCTTGACCCCAGAGCACTTCCTGCCCATCTTAATTCTTGAGACTTGATGTCACAGAACTTGGCAGTTGCAGATTCTCTTTGACAGGATCTCAGTTGTCTCCCTGATTTCACACCCCATTTGCTGAGATCCAGACAAGACCTAGAAAAGCAGTATGATCCTCAAATCTCAGGATTTTAATGTGTAGAGTTAATGACTGGGTCAAAGTCAGCAATCTTTAGTCATCTCTTGATAGAGTTTTGGAGAATTTGTACCTCTGTATCATAAAGTGCTCTGAAAAGCAAGCTCTTCCTTCATCATTAGTGATCAGTGTTTTGTATAGTCCTCTTGGATGTAGAAGGGCTTTCTCCTGGCGTTCTTTGTTGGCATCATCCTAACGTGTGCTGGATTCAGAGTGGACTTGCCTGATGCTTTGGACCAAATACAGAGAAAGCAGGGAAATGGCCTGGCAGTTGAGCCCTGGGTTCTAGTTCCAAGTGTCCCATGATTCTGTGCTTTGAAGATAGTACTTGCACAGCTGTATGTCAAAGATGCTCCCCAGCTGTGCTTTTATAGAGTTAACTTGATTGGTGCTATTTAAGCTGGATAATAAGAAGACATTTTAGAGGCAGCCATGGTACAGATAGGGTTATTGAAGTGGGCTAGTCAACATTTTTGTTGTAAAACATTGAAAGAAAAGCTTGGAATAATAATCCAAGTGACATATAGTGCAGTATAAAAAAGTGAAGATTTTGCCATCAGTCAAACAAATCTGGTTTCATATACCAGCTCTGCCACTTACTAGCTGTATCCTGGGGCGATGTTATTAACCTTTCTGAGTCTTAGTTTCTTCCTCTTTAAAGCAGAAATAACTGTAATTCCCTCTGAAGTTATGGATGAGGATTAAATAATTTATAATTATGTAGAAAAATGCTTTGCACAGTGCCTGGTGTGTTTTAAGGGTGCCATTCATGATAAAGGCTCTTCCACTTGTAATGTGCTCTGGTCCTGATACCCGAATCTGCACGTTCTACTGGAGCATTGCCAGCATGGTCAGCCCCTTCTACAAGGTTAAGATGGCTTCTAAACCTGAGCTGTTAGATGTTGGCAGGACAGGGTGTCAACCCAACCTGGGAAGTAGGAGAGAGTCCATGAAGGTGGCCCCTGCCAGGCCATCTTAGCTTGAGAGTTTTCAAGAAGGTGACAGAACTTTCCTCCAGTTCCCACACCGGGTGGGAGACAGTTTTTCTGTTCTCGGGCCCCTTCTTCTTTTCTTACCCCAACTGTTCAAGGCTATTCTGAGTCTGTGTATTTTGGGAGCTATAATGAGGTGCTTCTCTTCATACCTTGCCATTTTCAGGCAGCTTTTACTAGCCGCCTGGACATAGGGACAACCTAGCAATTTAAGAGCTATAGTGGACAAGGCTGGAAATAGAGCGGCCCAAGTGACGGCTTGGTGAGAGGGGAGTGGGGGGTTTGTGTTCTCACCTTCATAAAAGAGGAAAGCTAAAATTGCTTACAGTCAGAGAGGAATATTCACAGAGGGCTAGGAACCAGACATTCTCGTGCCTGGAGAATACAAAAAAATGGATTATCTCTTTAGTAGTCAAAGACTCAACTTCAGTGGATGTGGAGCGGAACGATGAGATGGGTTTTCTTCATTTGCCAAAGCACTGGAGCCATCCAAGTTGCCTGATCGTGATTCATTTCGAGCTCAAGTTCTACTGACATGGGAATAAGTTCGAAGAAAGTAAAGCTGTCAGTCACCTCAGCCTCTGAGGCAAAATGCTATCCGTATAAATGCCTTCAAATTCCAACCGGCCAATCATCCTTTCTTTTCCGACAGCACACAACACTCTAGAATTTCAAAGCCTCTCTTCCTGGACATGATTTTCCAAAGCTGGAACGCTTTCCTTTTTTAGCTCTAAAGCTATGAAAAAATTCCATGGTGCAATTCTTCCTGTACCTACAGCCTTGAGCCCTGAAAGAATGTATTCTCTGACACCATAATGCAGAATCTTTGCAAAAATATAACTACAGATTGATGTCTAATTCAAAGGACCCCACATTTCGTCTTCTCTTATGGCTGGTGGGGTAGGGAGGGAGAAAAATGCTGCACAACACATATTAACATTTAACTCAAGCTTTCAAACACAGAATGTTGTCCTGGCTTCCAACTCAGGATAAAGGAAATGCTTGTCTCCAGGAGCTGACACTCCCCTGGTCATATTTCAGATACAATTAGCCTCCATTGATGGTGGTGGCTGATCTATCAAATGAGCAGCTAATCTTATCTGTGGTTCACAAATGGCTCAGATGGTAGCTTGTGACTTTGATTACTGGAAGACTGGACCCCATCAGACAGCTTTGCTCCAAACAGTGGTCCTTTCAGCCTCCTGCCCCTGGAGATCAAAGCACTCTCCCCTCTCCATATCTGCAGGGAAGCTCATTAGAGGGAGGCTGTCAGGGTTATAATCATGCAACAGTTTTACTTCTGGGTTATAACGCTTTCCCCTTCTTATCAGCCTGTGAGGTCCAAAGTGAGAAGGATAAAGGAGGTACCGATGACATCTGATACATTTAATAGGCTCACTGGTGACTGCCCGGGCCTCAGCTCTCTGCCACTGCTGCCTCACTGACTGAAGGACTCCCTTCCCCCTCGACCTACGGGGATTTTGCTTTATTACTGGTGTGGGGAGAGCGGTAAGGGGGAGGGTTCCATAGTTCCCAAACAGTCGCTTTACTGTAAGAAATGTAGAAGCACCAGCATCAAATAAAATAAGAGTTGCTAAGTCCAAAGATCTGCCTTTAAATTTCATCTCTTTCACTCAGTAACTGTGAACTTGGATGTTTTGCTGTGATCATCTGTTTCCCCTGTAAAATATGTCAATTAATACTTTCCTCATTGGTCTTAAATGCAGACCTCAAAGTCTCCCTATCCCAAAAGCCTTCTCTCATAACTTGAATTCTTCCCTCCCACTCTCTCCCCTGTCCCCTGCCTGAGTTAAAGCTCTTGGCTTCTGAGTCACTGTTCCCTCTGTCTTCTCATAGCCCTAGCATTACCACTAATACTGCACTTATCAAGCTTGGTTTTCTGTTAACTTGCCTTTTTCTTCTCAGTAGACTGTGAAATCCTCAAGGTATAGGCGGCTGAGGCTCTAGGCTGTGCCTCCACTAGGCACATGGTTGATGCTAAAAGAGTGTCTGTTGTCTACAACAGTGTATACTAAAATGATATGTAGAGTACATTGGGAAGAGGTTGCACTTAATATAGGGCATGGAACCTTTTAGAACTTCATAAGAACCCATGTAGATGACCTATTACACCTAGACCTAGACCTAGACCTATGTTCTAGGGTGAGTGTGGGCCAAGAATCGACATTTCTAACAGATTCCCACATTGAGAACCACTGATCCAAGCCTGAAGTAATCTAGTCTTCCTACTTTTAGATGATGAAACTGAGGTACAGATCTGTGAAATAATGCACTGGATGAGGCACAGGCTGGAATCAAGATTGCTGGGAGAAATATCAATAACTTTACATATGCAGATGACACCAGACTACAAAAGCAAAGAGGAACTAAAAAAGCAGCAGAAAAAGAAGAGGAACTAAAGAGCCTCTTAATGAAGGTGAAGGAGCAGAGTGAAAAAGCTGGCTTAAAACTCAATATTCAAAAAACTAAGATCATGGCGTCTGGTCCCATCACTTTATGGCAAATAGATGGGGAAACAATGGAAACAGTGAGAGACTATTTTCTTGGGTCCCAAAATCACTGCGGATGGTGACTATAGCTATGAAATTAAAAAACTGTTGCTCCTTGGGAGAAATGCTATGACAAACCTAGATAATGTATTAAAAAGCATTACTTTGCTGACAGAGGTCTGTATAGTCAGAGCTATTGGTTTTTCTGGGGGAAGGAAGTGGCAGCCCACTCCAGTATTTTTGCCTAGAGAACCGTGTGGGCAGAGGAGCATGGTGGGCTGCCGTCTATAGGGTCACACAGAGTCGGGCACGACTGAGGCAACTTAGCATGCATGCATACATTGGAGGAGGAAATGGCAACCCACTCCAGCATTCTTGCCTGGAGAATACGAGGGATGGAGGAGTTTGGTGGGCTGCCATCTATGGGGTCGCACAGAGTCGGACACGACTGAAGCAACTTAGCAGCATCCCCAGAGGTAATCTGCTGCGGAGGTGCACAAGTGACTTGCACAAGGTCATATAACCAGTCTGAGGCACTCAAAGTGTTCTTATTTCTAAATAGTTTATCAAAATAAACTCTTATCTCATATAGGGATGTGTGTGTGTGTGTGGAAATTTATAGGAAATAGGTCTTTTGTTTGTTTTTAGTTTATGTGTAGTTTAAGACTTGGGTCTTTTAATTCTAAATCTCACGTCATTTTAAAGCAAAGTCATTCACAACATGCTGTGATTATGTTAGGAGGCACTATAGTCATCCAACCTAAATACTGGCTAAGTTATTATCTTATGTGTCTCTTATATTCCTTATAGTCATTGATGCTTTCAGAAATGTCTGAGGAGAAATCCATTGGTGAACCCAGATTACAGAAGAATCAGAGAACGACTCTGAGCTGCACATGGAAGACTTGGTCTCCCTGTCACTTAGCCCAGCATCACCTAGGTCAGGTCTTCACCCCATCTTGCTGGGGGAATGTGGAGCTCCTATAGCAGCTGTTATATCCCTGAAGAATGAGAAGCAACAACCATTGCCTAAGGAGGTGGGAGGTTTGAAGCTGGGTAGGCCTAGCTTCTTTTCACTTCCTCATGTCCCTAGGAGAACAAAATTGCTTATGGGATTTAACCTTTAGGAGGCCCATTTTGCTATTCTGTAAAGTAGGAAACACTTCCCTGGTGGCTCAGTGGTAAAGAATCTGTCTGCCTAGAAGGAGACGCAGGTTCGTTCCCTGGTTCAGGAAAGTCCCCTAAAGAAAGAAATGGCAACCCGCTAAAATATTCTTCGCTGGGAAAATCTCAGGACAGAGAAACCTGGTGGCCATGAGGTCGCAAAGTGTCAGACGCAACGGTGACTGAGCACACACACAAAGTAGGGAACATGCCTACTTCAGGGTTATTGTAAGACTTAAGAGAAGCAATGTTTAGTCATCTTATACCATGTCTGAAGCATACCTAGCATGTTTAATGAGGTCTTACCTTCTCTTTCTCTCTTTATCTCCTCCCTATTCCTCTCCCACTATCACCTAAAAACCAATACTGGCAGAACATGAGTGAAAAATGTAACCCAGCTGGAAAAATAAGCAAAATATACTGTCTTTTTTTTTTTTTCAACTTATGTCTTTCTGATTTACTTACTGTTCTTTCCTCCTCATTAATTTAGCTATTTTTTTCATAGAAATCCATTTATAACTTTTAAGAAAGAAATTATTTGCAGTTAAAATGATGACCTTTCCATTAAATATAATTTGGGAGGCATTAGTACTAATTGTAACTATAATGGAATTTATGTCTGACACATTATACTTCAAGTGATGAAAGAAAACCAGACATTCTTCAGAAATCAGTGACAAGTTTATCAGAATATTAATCTCCTTTGGTTACTCTTTAAGAGAATAAATAACTAATCAGTCACTGACTGCTAATATAACATTTTGCTAAGATGGATGATAATTTAAGCTTCAACGGACTATATTTATTTAACTGACAGGAATCAAGACTCAATTTTGTTTGTTTTAAATGACAGTGCAGTAAAAGTCAGGCTAGCTATAATGCTTAGGAAATGAAAAATTTTGAGTAATTATTTTTTTAAGTTAAACTTTGTTAGAAAAGCATTGAACCTATACGTAAAATGTTTTTTGATTATCCAGTCTTAGTAAGTGGTTTCTAAGAAACATTCTTAAGGCTGTGTCAGGTCTATACTTAGAGTACGATTATTTTGACCGTTGTGTGCGTGCATGCTATGTCGCTGCAGTCATGTCCGACTCTTTGTGACACTGTGGACTGTAGCCTGCTAGACTCCTCTGTCCGTGGGATTCTCCAGGCAAGAATACTGGAGTGGGTTGCTGTGCCCTCCTTCAAGGGATCTTCCCAACCCAGGGATCAAACCTGCGTATCTTACATCTCCTGCATTGGTAGACAGGTTCTTTATCACTAGCACCACCCGGGAAGCCCCTTTGACCATCGTATCTCATGGCATATAATTTTAGCTGCAGAAGTTCTGAGAAATTAGGGGAACGTTTGTTGGCCCAGACCAGAACTGACTGTCGTGATTCTGAGTAAATTTCAGGTATCAATCACCTTTGTTATGATCACTTTTTTTCTCCTGTTGGGGAATAAAAGGACAAGGTCCCACTGAGAGAGGAGAACCCTCACTTGAATTCTGGTTAATTTGATTTTTATGCATTTTTCTCCGACAGCAAGAGTAATCTCCATGGACTGTTATTACTTTACCATGATAATGCCAAAGCCTAACTAGCAAAGTAGGACTAGCTCTTCTCTTGCTTGGGGAGCAGCAGGTCACAGAGAAGTTGTATGCAAGCATTAGTCACATCAAGAGAGGGGAGTCCATCTCTTTCTATACGGAGGGACCTTTAGCCAGTGTAACCCTCCAGGCCTCTCTACCGTTTATTCCTTGGAGGAGGAGGGAGTGTTCCAGTTGGTGATCTGGGAAAAGCAACTCAAATCAGCATTACCTGTCTCTCTGCCTGCAGAGAGAGTACCATCTGGTTTGTGCTCAATTGTTTGGAGAGCAATCTTGGAGCAGAAGGTTCTGCCCCTACAGGGACTCCAAGAATTGTTGAGCACTGCCCATTGCTGGATAGTAAGTTTGTCTAAAATGGTGTAAAATATTCACAAACCCATTTAGTCAACAATCTAAAGTTATGCTAAGTATCTTGTGAATTAACTCAGGATGAAAGGGGGCACTTAGTTACTTTGTTGGGCCTTCTGTCAGTCCCCAGCAGAGCCTGTGGGAATCCTAATTCTCCAGGACCTGATGCAAGTAGCTCCGTAACCATGCATGGACAATCAAACCATGTCAGGGCTCATTCAAGATTTAATAGATGAAAGACTGAACAGAAGTCTGAAGACTTCTTGTGGTTCTCCATTCCAGGATGTTCATTTGTCTAACAAAGCAAAAACAGTGATGGGAATGCCTCTGATATTCCATGTCCTCTTTTTTACCCAACCCCTCTTTCTTTTTTTTTTTTTTCCAACCCCTCTTTCTATCTACACCTCCAGTGTAGATGTGCATCTTCCCAGACTTCCATTTCTTGTTGATCAGGGCTGCCTTCAGAGATGGAGTTAGTGTTTAATGTAATGTGAACAGGAGAAGGAGACAGGTTAGTCTGTTTGTGAGCTTTCCTGAGACCAAAAGGAAGGTGCTATAGTTGGCCCTATGGAAGCATTAGCCACACTTGTCATTTGGGTGTGTTCTTTTTGTGACCTCCGAGTATAAATGGGCCTTGGCTTTTCTTCTGAAAAATTGTCTTCTTAGGAGTGTAACTGGGCTGACAAGGGCAGGGTCACTCTGAATCATGCTTTTGTCTGAGATAGAAGCAGCCCATGAAAATCCCAAGTGAGTGATGCTGGAAGCATTTGAACAAAGGAGGAAGACACCTGCTCGGTGAGGAACTCCGGCTGCTGAACAATTTTAATTCATCTACCCTCAAGGAGGTAGATTCCTCTCTGCATCTGACAGTGGATTTCATGACTCCATGATTCCACAGGGTAGGCTTTCACCCAGAGAAAAGGAGCTCAGAGATTGTTGTTTCTTTGAGATGTGGTTTACTGTAGTTTTCATGGTGAATGACAAGATGGGGGAAACCTGTTCATGACTCAGAAACCTGTCTGAACTTCCAGCTCGGAGATGAAGGAAATGGTTGTCCATTCAATCTTATTCATTTATTCATAACATTCATTAATTCATCAGATATATTTGAAATGCTTATTCTATATCACTCTATGTTAGCCATGGGGTGAGAGGAGGATCCAGAGATAAATAAGACGTAATCCCCGGGAACTCACAGGTTAGTGGATGAAACAGACATGGATGCACAAAATCATAATGAAGTGTTAAAAAATCATAATAATGTGTTCTGTGGCACTGGGGGCACAGGAGAGGCTCAGGAGGCTTTCTGTCCTCAGGAACCAGTGACGGCTTCTCGGAGGAGTTGGTGTCAGGAGTGAGACCTGAGGGGCCAAATCCTTCTTCTACAACGGGGGCTGTTGAGAAGTATCAACTGAGTCCCATTTGTTGGGTATCTGGTAGGGCTTATCTTACAGGTTTTTAGGAGGATTATTTCTTTATGGGCCATTATGCATCTTGGCTTCCTTGGTGGCTCAGATGATAAAGAATCTGCCTGCCATGCGGGAGACCCAGGTTCGATTCCTGGGTCAGGAAGATCCCCTGGAGAAGAGAATGGCTACCCACTCCAGTATTCTTGCCTGGGAAAACCCATGGACAGAGGAGCCTGCCCATGAAGTTACAAAGCGTCAGACATGACTGAGTGACTAACGCATGTATGCATCTTGGGGGCCTCCCAGGTGATTCAGCGGTAAAGTATCCACCTGCCCATAGGAGACATAGGTTTGATCCCTGGGTCTGGGAGATCCCCTGGAGAAGGAAATGGTAACTGACTCCAGTATTCTTGGTTGGACAGAGGAGCCTGGTGGGATAAAGTTCATGGGGTCTCAAAGAGTCGGACACAACTGAGCAGGCATGCAGGAAACACGACAATGCATCTTGAGACAGCGGCCTATTGGTGACATTCCAGTTTATATCAGACACTGTGCTTAGCCATTTTACATGTTACTTTGATTTCTTACAGCAACCTTGTGAGTTTAAGACCGTTATTCAGGGTGGATAAATAAATAATTCACCCTGATATGAATATACCCAGGACCAGGATGTAAAACCAGGGTTTCTCAACTTCACTGTCTGGGCTCTTTCCATTATCCACACTGCCTCTCCAAGGATCAGAAGGTGAGCAGGAGCAGAGAACCTCTGAGCAAGCAAACACTCCTGCTGGGACCTGGCTGGGCTCCATTGCCTCCACTCTCAGGCCAGCAGCCTTTGAAGGGGAGCAAAGCCACTTTAGAAATTTATTATCTGTAGATTCACCTGCCACTCTTGCTGTAGCACTACTCCTACCAATTTTCTTTTTTTAATCTTAATTTTAAAAAGCATTTTTTGCACCCATGCAGTATGTGAGATCTTACTTCCCCTGCCAGGGATCCAACCAGCACCCCCTGCATTGCAAGTGTGGAGTCTTAACCACTGGACCGCCAGAGACCTACCAGTTTTAGTTTTTATTTCAGTTTTTTTTTTCCCACCCCAATGGAGTATATTGCCAAAAATCACATCCCCTAGGAAGCTTCACTCCTCTGCCTCTAACATGCCAGAGAGTCTGGATGTCTCCCTCCTATGAAGCACTTTTTAAAATGTTTGAGGAAGCATGGCTCTCTTCTCTTCACTCACCTCTTTCCCCAGGCTGGTCCACACTTAGCATCTTTTTACAAACAATGCCGCAAACCACTGGGGAGCGGGGAGGGGCCATATAGCTGAGAAGTTGCTTCTCTGGTTGTTTCTTTGAGTTTCAAATGAAACTATGTTTAATCGGCCTCCTGGTTCTTAAAGATGGAGTGGGTATTGTTTGTGGCTCATTTTCTCCACGCTGTTTTAACAAAGTATGCCTTCAGAGATATCACATAACTGAAAGACAGAATTAAGCCAGAATGGCAGAACGCTGGCACCAAGTCGCCCTCCCCTCGTGTTTTTCATTGAAAAACATATAGGATTACCTTATTGTTCCAGATATTAGCTTTCTGTACCCAGCGTATACATATTTAAACAGCATAACAAATGGGCTACATTACAAAGCACCTATATGTCACCAAAGCCCAGAAATCCTGGGCTGTGCCAAGGCCTGGAGACATCCTTCCAAGTTCCCTTCCCCATGCAGAGGCAGCTTGTCTCCGTGCTTGGGGTGGGCCAGCCAGCCTGCAAACATTAATTTAATAGCAAACATTCTCTTTTTTTTTCAGATCCCGTGTGCAAAGAAACCACATTCATTTGAATGTGACATCTACCTGCAAAGGAGCAAATCCCCAGCGCCACCAGTGTATTGTGTGATGCCAAAAGCCAGAGAGGCTCTATTTAGGGTTTTCTTCCAAATGCCAGGGCTCAGACTGCAGACCGTACCCTTGCTCGTTCTGGAGAACGTTATCAATCTCATGGTTCGGGGTTAAGGGTTGGGGTTGGGGTATTGTTAGTGTTTTCATCACTAGAGGAAATGTATGGTCTGACAATCACCATGCCCGCAGATCAAAGGCAGAGCGAGGCGTTATCTGCCGCCGCCTGTGCTGTGACTCCAAGCACATTTCTGGTGGGCTGACCCTGAGGTGAGCTGGGGTGGGAAAGAGTTCTCCAGCGGGATGGCTCTCCGGGCATGGGCTCACGTAGGGTTGCATTCTAAGAGCAAAATCTTGGTCTCTTCCTTTTAGGTAGTCCCACTCTGCCTAACTTTAAAAGTTCTGAATACTTTGTAACTGGTTTTTGATCAACACAGAGAGAAACATCAGTTTGTGCAAAGATTGTCCTGGGGAAAGTAGGATGCTCTGAATTATTATCTTAGTTTGCCGCTGGTCTGCTTCTTGACTCGGGGAAAGATCCAAGCTGCAGTCACACTGACCCCTCAACTAGTCTCTATGTGGAGCATAAAATGAAGTGAAAATCATTCAGTCGTGTCCGACTCTTCGACCCCATGGACTGCAGCCCTTCAGGCTCCTCTGTCCATGGAATTCTCCAGGCAAGCATACTGGAGTGGGTTGCCATGCCCTCCTCCAGGGGATCTTCCCAACCTTGGGATCGAACCCAGGTGTCCCTCATTGCATGTGGATTCTTATCATCTGAGCCCTGAGCCCTGCTGGTAAAGAATCTGCCTACAATGTGGGAGGCTTGGGCTTGATCCCTGGGTTGGGAAGACCCCTGGAGAAGGGAATGGATGCGCACTCCAGTATTATGGCCTGGAGAATTCCATGGATTGTATAGTCCATAAGTTGGATAATAGCTGTGTAATACCTGGAGGTTACCAAATACTTCCAAACATATTTTCACATTGAGCATGGCCTTCCCAATGCTGGTTTACACATGATGCCCCTGTGGATGGGGTTATTTTGTTCTGTCTTCCCCACAGGACAAACTGAAACTTTGTCCCCAAGCCTCAATTTATATGTGCTTCATTTCTGATGCTGTGAGCATTTTTACTCCCTTACAGGAATAATCTTTCCTTCCCTCTGTGCTCCCACTGTTGCATGTTTCAATGGCGTTCTTACCTCCAGGCATTCTTCATGTGTCACTGCTTGGTGTGAGCACCTCAAGGGCCACCTAGTCACCGTGTTCACCAGGTGCCTATTACGACAATCATAGCTGAATAGATGTTGGATGAATGAATGATTGAATGCAGGAGACGAAGTGGATGAAGTGGATACAACATTCTCTGCATCCTTGTGGGGAAAAAATCATTTCATTTGGAAAAAGGGGTGTTCCTGCAGGAGGGGTGTCTGTTTTTGATGAAACCTGGGCTAACACACCTCCCTTGCCCACTTAGGTTAAATTGATCTCTCTTGTGCTCTCAGAATACCATGTGCATATTGTTCTTACTTTCTATAAACTATTGCGATTATCTATTTAGGTTTATCTTTCTCCTTCTGGATTATATATCTCTTGAAGCAGAGACCACCATGTACTTATTTTTTGAATCTCTGGCCTCTAACACAGTACCTGGCATAAATTAGAACTCTGAAAATAGTAAATATTTGCCGGATGACTGCCTAAGGAAGAGAGTTAGCTTTCCTCTGATCGGAAGGAATTTCCAGCAGACCTACACAGTATTTCAAATGGTTTGCTGTTTCAATGGGTGGTCTCTTTTGGCTTCACCCAAATTGAGTCAGAGATTATGCTAGCAATTGCCTCACACAAAAGATTATAATTATATCCAATAATTATGAGAATAATTGCTACAATATGCTTGGCACCTATATGTTATCAGGCTATTAGATAGTTCACATGTATCATCTCATTATCACAGCAAACATATTAGGTAGTTATTATATACTTTGGGTTTTTGGAAATGTACCTGGACAACTGGCCTTGACCAAAGACTTTCTTGAGGATATATTAAAAGTTATTTTAGTTACAATTTTTCAATTGTTGAAAAACCCCTCAGTGGTTAGCATTGCATCTACCATTTACCAGCACATGAATGTTCAAGGGCAGGACAGCGTTAAAAAAAATAGAATCCTCACTTCATCCTGAATTAACATTAATGTGACTGCATATCCCAACAGCCTTACTCCACTTTTTGTCCATAAAATGTGCAGATTATACTGTGACATTGCTCAGGACCATAGAACTAATCACCTCACTCACCCTCTTTCTCCCCATTTCCACCGAAGTTATGCAAGTTAGCAAGATGTAATGGAGGCATCTGTTTCCAGGGCACAGTGAACAATTATGGCATTCAAAGTTGATTTTGACCTATTGCATTAGTCCTTAGAAATCGTACAAATATTTTGCATGGGTATTTTAAAGGTGTAATTTTCTTGAGTGAGGCTTATATCACATTCTTAAATGAGTTGAGAATCACGGTGTCTAATTCTATGTGAGCCTCCAGTTTGATGTAGACTATGAAGAGTAGGGCAGAGCTCTCAGCCTCAGAGGTCACCAGTTGAACTCTGAATCATCAGGGCTCCTGGTATAAGCTTGCCTAGTCACAAACTCTTTAGGCACCTGGGTTGGAGCGTTATGCCTCTCGAGAGTATATGCATTTCTCTCTTAAAAGCTGTGGGAGTCTATAAGACCCAACCTTTACTCTTCGCTTGTCCTCCCTGCAGTGTGGCTCTGTTGTCAAAACTTCATATTATGATGTAACCCAGCACAACTTGTCCAAAACAATATTAGATTTATTCCATTTGTTAAAAGGAAGATATCACTAGTATGTGGCCCTTTGGCAAAATCTCAACTCCTAGTTCTAGGCATGGGTTCAATCACCTGTTGCTAAGATACTGCAAAAAATATTATCTGTTTTTAAATGTTTCTTTTTAATTGAATAAACTGTTGCTTTAAAAAAAATCAGTGCAAAGGTTAAATAGGTCTTTGAAATTGTGTTTTTTTTTTTAAACTGGCAGAGACATTTCTGAACATTTTAAATGGAACAGCTGTTGTCTCAGTGGATTTCCTTGATGCAGTTTTTAAATTACATATAAAGAAGTACTCTCAGAACAACTGGATTATGGAAATGGCAGAGAAAGAGGCTCAGTTGGATGAGTACATACTGAAAATGCTGGCCACAGTCATTGATTCTGTGTCATACGTGTGAGGGAAAATGCAGGTCTACAATTCTGATTAGCAAACCTAATTAGCCAGGTTCAGAGATTTCTGGTTTTCAAAACGGTACCACAGAGCATATATCCCAAGAAGGATCTGAAGAAACATGATGTAATCCAAGATCATTAATGTTTGTCTGACAAAACGTTTTCGTACTTACACAAAGTTCTCACATCAGTTCACATCCAGCTTTGTGGTCAAGTGACTTTGCTCAAACTCGTGAAAACACTTGGGTTTGAAGAACACCTTTGATTTTTATTTTTTTGTATTACAAATAAGTGATTATGAACCATTAGAATTGAGAGAAACTCAGGATACACATGATTCAGAATAAATCCAGGATCAATTTAGACCCTAAAATGGCCTGGCCTGTAAGTGTGGAAGACAGGAGACCAAGTCGGTGGAGAAGCCTGGAAGAAATGGGTTGAATACTCACACAAAGTCCAGACTAGGCACAGTCAGGGAAGGTCAGCAGAGAGGGCCAGTGGTCCAAGACTGTGGGAGGACACCTAAGAATTTAGAAATGTTGATACTGTCCTAGATGTCTGCTAAATGCAAACACTTCTCTTTTCCACGCTGTAGTTGCATTAGGCCAGGTTTTCGATAGATGCCTACAATAGTCTCTTGATTGGTCTTCCTGTTTTATTCCAGTCTTTTTACCCAATTGGCCCCTTTCATCTGCTCCATTGTGACTATTCTAAGATGTAAATCTTATCTTTCAACTTTCCCTATGAAACCTCTCAGAGGTTTTCCGTGACCAACAGTGTAAATCCCTAATAATGTCTTCACTTTGCCTCTAAGCGCTTTTTCCTCATCTTATGCAACATAGTCATCTCTGGATCACGGTTACCATTGTCTCTACCTTTAGAAGAGACACTACTTGTTTCTTAACTTGGTCAATGCCCACCTGTTCTGCAAGATTTGACATTCATTAACTTCAACTCTGAATACTTATTGGAAGAATTATGTTGAAGCTGAAGGTCCAATTCTTTGGCCACCTGATGCGAACAGCTGACTCATTGGAAAAGACCCTGATGCTGGGAAAGATTGAAGGTAGACAGAGAAAAGGGTGACAGAGAATGAAATGGTTGGATGGTACAATCAACTCAATGAACATGAGTTTGGGAAAACTCCAGAAGATAGTGAAGGGCAGGGAAGCCTGCTGTGCTGAAGCCCATGGGGTCTCAAAGAATCAAACATGGCTTAGCGACGGAACAACAATAACAACTTCTGTGCCAGGCACCAGGCTGACCCAAGTGCTGCCACAGTTACCCCATAGCTATGTCAGTAGAGCTAGCACTTTTCTTAAAAATGTTTTTTTTTGTTGTTCACTTCCCTCTTCCATGTGGCTATGAGCTTTTAGAGTGAAAACTCCATTTCTCTTCTACTATATTACTTCTCATTGTTTAGCACAGTGTTTGGGATATGGTATATGCTCAGTAAAATGATAATGAATGGTCAGGTGGAATGCTGAGGCAGGCAAAATGGCATTCAGTCAGCCAGGGAACATGAAGAAGCAGCCCTTGACTTATGAACAAAAAAACTCCCAAGTGACACAAGTAAGGATAAGTAAGTGTAGTGTCCTGGAGGTATTAGAAGTGCTGTGAGATAGTAAAGGTAGATCCTATAAGTTACTCTGTCACCAATAATATGAGCTTTCATTTCTTCTGCCCCCTAAGGATATGACAAGGGGCAGCAAAGTTACTTTAACCACATGGAACAGGTTTTCCTATGGTGAGGCTGGGTGCATAGTACAGTCACTTTCGGAGAGTCCTTTTGACAATAGACTCTGTGCATATATGACTCTTGGGGCTTTCCGGGTAGCTAAGTGGGTTCAACAACCCTGGGTTCAATCCCTGGGTCAATCTCCTAGAGTTAGAAATGGCAACCCACTCCGGTGTTCTTGCCTGAAAAATTCCATGGACAGAGGAGCCTGGTGGGCTACAGTCCTTTGGAGTTGCAAAGAGTCAGACATGACTGAGTACGCACACACAATATATGACCCTCCACATATAAAGTGTGGAGTAACTAGGGAACAATGTCATAAATCAGCTTGTCACGGTGCCTAAAATACAATCAATTTTTTTTATAGTTTCTTGCTGTACTTCCCCCTCTGTGGAGTAAGCTGGACTGTCTCACACAGGAGTCACACTGTCATGATGACCTTGGGATTTTAAGCAGAATCCACAGAAGTCAACTCTGATGGAGTGGATTAAGCACCAGTCCAGGAAACAGAAGTCCATCCAAATCCTAGATCTGTGATTTACTGTGCCCCTAGGATATTAGTTACCATCTCTGTGCTTTTGGTTTTTCTCTAAAAAGGAGATAATACTGACCTGAGAGAGCTCTCTTAAATTTTGAATGAAAAATATGATTGAAAGCATCTGTCAAATAACATGCACTCAAATATGTGTGGATGCTTTAGAACTTTTGTTAGCAGGATGGTCGATGATTTTTTTATCAAATTTTTAATCATCCTAATACTATTATAGACAATTTTTAATGTTATGGTAGAGAAATACATCACTTACTTTTTCTTTCCACTTTGATTGGGATATAAATGGGCTTCTCAGGTGACTCAGTGGTAATGAATCCACCTGTCAATGCAGACAACTTGGGTTTGATCCCTGGGCCAGGAAGATCCCCTGGAGAAGGAAATGGCAAGCCACTCCAGTATTCTTACCTAGGGAATCCAAAGGACAGAGGAGCCTGGCAGGCTATAGTTCATAGGGTTGCAAAAGAATATGAAGGACCCAGCAACTAAACAACAGCAACAAATTGCAAATAGCACTGTATAAATACAAGGTATGTTTGTAATATTTCATTTATATCTATCATGATATGAGTGCCACAATAAGTTTAGTGAACATCCATCACCTCGTAGAGAGAAAAGAAAAATAAAACATTTTTTTCCTTGTGAACAAAATTCTTAGGATTTTGCACCATTAACTCATGATAATATGCAGCAATGTTAATTATATTTATTATGTTGTACATTACATCTCTGGTACTTGCTCCTTGGAAGGAAAGCTATGACAAACCTAGACAGCGTATTAAAAACCAGAGATATTACTTTGCCAACAAAGGTCCATCTAGTCAAAGCTATCATTTTTCCAGTAGTCATGTATGGATGTGAGAGTTGGACCATAAAGAAATCTGGTGCCAAAGAATTGATGCTTTTGAACTGTGGCATTGGAGAAGACTCTTGAGAGTCCCTTGGACAGCAAGGAGATTAAATCAGTCAATTCTAAAAGAAATCAGTCCTGAATATTCATTGGAAGGACTGATGCTGAAGCTGAAACTCCAGTACTTTGGCTACCTGATGCAAAGAACTGACTTATTGGAAAAGACCCTGATGCTGGGAAAGATTGAAGGCAGGAGGAGAAGAGGACAACAGAGGATGAGATGGTTGGATGGCATTGCTGACATGATGGACATGAGTTTGAGCAAGCTCTGGGAGTTGGTGATGGACAGGGAAGCCTGGCCTGCTGCAATCTGTGAGGTCACAAAGAGTTGGACACAACTGAGCAACTCAACTGATCTGAACTGATTTATCTTATAAGTGGAAGTTTGTACCTTTCTACTAACTTCATCCAATTCCATCTCCTCTCAGCCTCCTGCCTCTGGTAACCACAAATCTGATCTTTTCTATATTTTATCTTTCTTTGTTGTTTTTGAACTATAATTGACCTTCAACACTATGTTGTTTCTAGTGTGCAACAGAGTGACGTATTTCTAAACATTGCGAAATGATCACCATAAGTTTAGCTGCCATCTGTCACCATACAAAGATATTACATTATTATTGACTACATTCCCCATGATGTGACTCACTTTTTTTGTAAACAAAAAATTGTACCTCTTAATCTCCCTCACCTATTTCTCTCCTCCCTGCAGTCTCTTCCTTCTGGCAACCACCTGCTTATTCTCTGTGTCTATGACTTTGTCTGTTTTGCTTTTTCTTTTGTTTTGTTTTTATAGATTCCATATGTAAGTGGAATCATGCTGTATTTGTCTTTGACTTTTTTCACTTAGCATGATACTCTTAAGTTCATGGTGTTTCAGGTTGTTGCAAATGGCAAAACTTCATTCTTTTTTTATGGCTAAGTAATATTGCATTGTATTTATATATTATTTCTTCTTTACATATTCATCTATCAATGGGCACTTTAGTTAGTCTATATTTTGGCTATTGTCCATAATACTGCAATGAACATAGATGTACATATATCTTTTCAAATTAGTGTTATCATTTTTTTTTTTATAAATACAGGAGTGGAATTGCAAAATTGGAAAAACACATTAACATGTAGAAGCTAAATAATATGCTACTAAATAATCATACATCATTGAGTAAATTGAGAACTATCTGGAGACAAATGAAAATAAAAACATGATGATCCAAAATCTGTGGGACCACAGCAAAAACAGATCTAAAAGGGAAGTTTAGAGCAATATAAGTCTACCACAAGAAACAGGAAAAATATTAAAAAAAATCCTTATACTTAAAATAACTAGAATAAGAACAAGCAATACTCAATGTTAGTAGAAGAAAATAATAAAAATCAGAACAGAAATACATGAAATAGAGACTAAAAACAGTAGAAATAAATGATGGACCTGAGTTTGTCCCAGGGATGCAAGAATGACTCAATATCTACAAATCAATCAATGTGATATACCACATTAACAAGTTGGAGAATAAAAATAGTATGAGCATCTCAAAAGATGCCCAAAAAAAGCTTTTAGCAAAATTAATTATCCATTTATGATAAAACATCTCAGCAAAGTTTGTATAGAGGGAGCAAACCTCAAAGTAATAATGCCATTTATAACAAGCCCACAGATAGCATCATATTCAGTGGTGAAAAGCTGAAAGCATTTGTTCTTATATAAAGAACAGGCAAAGAATGCCTACTCTCAAAACTTTTATTGAATGTAGTTTTGAAGTTCTAATCATAGCAATCAGACAAGAAAAAAGAAATCCAGAAAGGAAGAAATGAAACTGTCACAATTTTCAGGTGATACTAAATATAGAGAATCATAAAGACATCACAAGAAACAGTTAGAACCCATAAATGATTTCACTAAAGTGTAGAATGTAAAATTAGAATACAGAAATCTGATTTCTATAAACAAAAACCAAACTCTCCAAATTAGAAGTTAAGAAAACAATTCCACTTAAAATTGCATGTAAATGGCTAATTCAAGTCAATGTATGACAAAAACCACTACAATATTGTAAACTAATTAGCCTCCAACTAATAAAAACAAATGGAAAAAAAAAGAATAAAATTCCCAGGGATAAATTTAACTAGGAGGTAAAATATCTATACTGAGAAACATATAATACACTGTTGAAATAAAGAGGACACAAGAAATGCTCACAGATTGGAAGAATTGGTTTTGTTAATGTGACCATACTTTCCAAGACAATCTACATGTTCATTGTAATCTCTATCAAACACCAACAGAATTTTTCATAGAACTAGAAACAAATAATTCTAAAACTTGTGTAGAAACACAAAAGGCACCCCAATAGCCAAAACAATCTTGATGTACCATGTTCCCTGACTTCAAGCTGTGCTAGAAAGCTGCAGTAATCAAAACTATATAACATTGGCACAAAAATAGTCACAGAAATCAGTGGAACAGAAGAGAGAGCCCCGAATTAAACTCATATATTTATGTGGGCAATTAATCTACAACAAAAGGGGCAAGAATATACAAGGAGGAAACAGCAGCCTGTTCAAAAAACGGTGCTGGGGAAACTAGAGAGCTAAATGCAAAAACATCAGAATGGACTATTTTTCATAACATATGTAAAAATAAACTCCAAATGGATTAAGGGCTTAAATGTAAACCTGAAACCATAAAACTCATAAAAGAAAACATAGGTGGCATGCTCTTTGACATTTGTCTTAGCGCTATTTTTTGAATATGTTTCCTCAGGCAGAGGGAACAAAAGCAAAAAATAAGCAAATGGGATGATATCCAACTAAAGGGTTTTTGAACAGCAAAGGAAGCTATCAATAAAACAAAATAGCAGCCTACTTCATAGGAAAATATATTCTCACATGATGTATCTAGTATGGGGTTGATATCCAAAATATACAAAGAAGTTATACAACTCAACATCAAAAGAACAAACAACCCAGTTTAAAAATGGGCAGAGTCTCCCTGTGTAAATCAATTATCCTCCAATTTAAAAATAATTAAAACATTAAAAAATGAGCAGAAGACCTGAATAGACATTCTTCCAAAGAAGACATACAGATTGACAAAAGATGTATGAAAATATACTCAATGTCACTAATCATTAGAGAAATTCAAATTAAAACCACAATGAGATATCACCTCAAACTTTCAGAATGGTTATTATCAAAAAGACAACAAGTAACAAGTGCTGATGAGGATGTGGAAAGAAGAGAACGTTTGTGCACTATTTCTGGGAATGTAAATTGGTGTAGACACTATGGAAAATAATATGCAGGCTTTTCAAAAAATTAAAAATAGAACTTACATGTACATATAATCCAACAATGTTACTTCAATCATTTGCAAAATCATTAGCTTAAGAATGACTTTAATTGCCCACCTGAAGTATGGTATTAAAAAGATTCTAAATACCTCAATATATTTATTAATAAAAAATTCTCATGCTGTTTTTGGTTTTTATATTATCTATTCATACAAAGTTCAGTGTTACTTATACCCTCTAGGAACAAGGTGAAGTCAATTCTATTCAGAGTAACTCTACCCAACTATCAGAGTAAGGTCATATGTAGATATCAATATTAGCCCTGCAAGGGTTCACAGAAAATATACAAACCAGGAATTTAACAGATAATAATCAAGTCAATAAGTACAACCCTAAGGTAACAATTTAACAAGGGGGTAGAAATGGGAAGGGAGGAATAATAGAGTTAAAATTCTTATGACGCATGATAAGAAGATGAGAGATAATGTTAAAGATAGGTGAGTCAAGAGACCAATTATACCTGTGTTGTTAAACACATGTGATAAATGCCTAAAGGAACACTTCTAAACTTTGGAAGTGAGAGGGTCCAGGAAGAGAGTGGGTTGTGGACAGAGGAAGGAAATGTAGATGACTATGCCTGTATATACACAAATATGTATGTGCACAAGTATAAGTAAACATGTATATAACATATACACATACATATCTATGGTTACATATATAGATAAATAACGTATATATACACACACAACACATGCACACATTGTATACTTTTCACATTACAAGCTGTGTGTGTGTGTGTATGTGTGTATAAAAGATTGTCAAGCAAGTTTTAAACATAATTGTAGAACATGTACACATACATACACTTACATTTCCAGTAGCAGAGACCACACTATACCCTTTAAGATTCAGGACTCTCAGTTTTTAAGTGTTTATTGAATGTAGAAGAATCTTTCATTGTAGAATAATTTAAATTACTCAGAAAGATATCTTTATATCATGTTTTTTTGTAATTTTGTTGTTAATACCTAAGCTCAATGTCCTTGCTAACAGGTTATTGCTTAATAAAATTAAATATCTCCTGTGCTCCAGACATATTATATATGACATTTAATTTAATCCTCTACTCATCTGAGGTTAGTGGTGTTATCTCTGTTTTTTTGCTTTACTGAGATATAATCAATATACAAAAAATTGTACACGTTTAATGTATAGTTCTTATGATACCATCCCCACAACAAAGGTACTAAATATATCCATCACCTCCAAAACTTTGTAGTGCAAGTCACTCAGTCATGTCTGACTCGTTGCGACTCCTTGGACTGTAGCCCACCAGGCTCCTCTTTCTATGGAATTCTCCAGGAATGAATACTGTTGTGGGTTGCCATTCCCTTCTCCAGGAGATCTTCCCGATCCAGGGATCAAACCCTGGTCTCCTGCATTGCAGGCAGACTCTTTACCATCTAAGTGACCAGGGAAGCCACTGAAATTTTATTTGTGTTCTTTTGTGGTTTTTGTTCTTGTTGTTTTGGTAAGACACAGTATGAGATCTGTCTTTTTCACATGTTTTAATGCATAATGTCATATTATTAACTATAGACACTATGTTGTATAACAGATCTCTAGAACTTACTCATTTTGCATAACAGAAACTTTATACACGTTGAAAAACAATTTCCCATTTCCCTTTCTCTCTTCTGGATAGCTTAGCTGGTAAAGAATCTGTCTGCAATGCAGTAGACCCCGAGTTGATCCTGGGTGGGGAAGATCCCCTGGAGAAGGGATAGGGTACCTACTTCAGCATTCTTGGGCTTCTCTGTGTCTCAGATGTAAAGAATCTGCCTGCAGTGCGGGAGACCTGGATTCGATCCCTGGGTTGGGAAGATCTCCTGGAGAATAGAAAAGCTACGTCTCTCCAGTATTCTGGCCCAGAGAGTTCCATGGACTGTATAGTCCATGGAGTTGCAAAGAGTTGGACACGACTGAGCAACTTTCACTTCACTTCACTTCATTCCCCTTTCTCTTTAACTCTTGGCAAACAAATTCTATTCTTTGCTTCTATAAGTTTGACTGTTTTAGATATCCTGTATAAGTGGAATCACACAGTATTTGTCCTTTTGTGACTGAATTATCTCCCTTATCATTATGTCTAGTTTCATCCATGTCACAAATGACAGGACTTCCTTTTTAAAGTTTCTATTTTCTTCTGTAATATATATGTAACACATTTTCTTTGTCTATACATCTGTCAATGGATATTTAAGTTGTTTCCATATCTTAGGTATTGTGAATAATGCTGCAATAATCATGGAAATACAGAAGCCTCTTGGAGATCTTTTCATCTCTTTTGGATATAAAACCAGAAGTAGGATTGCTGGATCATACAGTAGCTCTATTTTTAATATGTCAGTACTCTTTTCCATAGTGGATGCACCAGTCAACATCCCCCCACCCCAATAGTGTATAAAGGTTCCATTTTTTAACATCCACACTGATGCTTTTTGTTTTATGATAGTAGTCATCCTAACAGGTGTGAGGTGATGTGTTCTGTGCTTTTTTTAAATTTTAATATCTCTGATTATTAGTGCCATTGGCCATTTGCATGTTTTCTTAACTGGCTGTTATTCCTCTATGTTCTTATTTGAAAGCCAGCATGGCATAGTAGTGGATTTTGGTGTACAAAATTTTGAATTTGTCTTCTAAGTACTCTGAGGCAGATTTATCAATTCTCTCATGTAAAAATGATAACCACATATAACTTTTATAGTAGCAGTAGACACTTAGTATATGAAACTTAGAGCACAGTGTCTGGGTCATAGTGAACATAACATAAATGATAGGTAACATTGAGTTAGGTATTAACAACAATAATAATAGCAATATATTGCTATCACAGCTCACGTCCACAATAAGAACAATTGTCCTTGGTCTTTGCTATAGAAGTGAAGTTGAATATAGAAGCATTTTCCATAGTTCTCATTGCTCTCAACCTTTTAAAGTCATTTTCTCAATTCAGCCATTACCTTACTTAGAAATTTAAAGCTATTACTCCTACCTCTGTCTTCACTGACTAATCTCTTGATCTGAGGGCTTGACATGAAATGAAAAAGCTGCAGTGCTTCTTCCAGTATTCATTTCTGCAGACTAAACATGTCCAAGTTGTCTGATTTTTTTTAACCATATGAAATAATATGTATGTGCACAGTAGAGTTATTGAGTTTTGAAGCTTTGAGGGGGCTTTAAACTGAAGGCCATGCAGCTAGTCAGCCGTTGAAGTTAGTCTAGAACCCACACCCCCAGATTCTTACTGAGAACTAAACAATAACATGCATGTGATAGTAACAAACAGAAAATAAAAATATGAAAGAGTGCTTGGTAATCAAAAATACCTCCATCTAGGGGGCGCATGTGGGCTTTGATTTGGGGCTAATTTTGGTCTATCTTGTCAGGTTCTTTGAAGTTCATGTTAATGCAAGATACTGATATATTCCCAATGGGACTTCACAAGCATGCCTTTCCCAGATGGAGAATTTCTCCATGAAGTTATTTCAAATTTTCTCCCCTAATCCTAAACTATCAGAAGGGCTCATGTGGGCTGCAATGACACTCAACTCAAACTGCCATGTTCTCAGAGGTTGGTCAGTCCTACAACCATGATAGCCCATGAAACAAAGCTGTGTGACTAGGAAGAAATATGAAATGCCTGCTTTTCTAGCACATTTTTTTCTTTGAATTTCTAGCATTTTTTTAATGGAGTCACCATTTTCTACTTTCAGTTTCTTTTATGTGAGGCGTTGAGTGCTAAGGGTTCTCCTTGTCCACTGTTCCTGACACTTTCTGAATACTGCAGCGCTAGAGCACTGGAATGTTGGGGATGCTGGGTGGCTCATAGCCTGGTGTACAGGCAAGACTTCCCCCCTGGCCCTGAGCAGAAGTGAGACAAAATGAAACTGATTCTCTTGGAGTTTGAATAGGAACTCTTTAGTGATATGGGCTATTTGCATTTCCTTTTTCTAAATTGAAATATGTATATCTTATTAAATCTATTACAAACAGGGGACCATCCTAGGCACTGTGAGGGGGTATAAAGAAGCAATTTCTCCTTCAATTTCAGAAGGCAGTTGAAACATATGCATATAAATAGTGATATGAATGACAATTTAGATGGCAAATAATTGTTCAAAATGATGTTGTACAAGTTCCTCTTCCTAGTTTACTAGACAGAACAACTCAGATATTTTGTACCAGTTAGGAAGGTAAAGGGTTTATGAATAGCGGCAGTTTAAAACAAACGAGGTTTTTTTTTTTTTTTTCCGTAACAAACCAGGAAGCCTGTGATAGGCAACCATTCACCTATCAGTGTTTTGATAATGTTGAGACCAATTGCTCTGTGATTTTCCTGTACCACAAAGTGTTAAGAGTCTCCTTGTCAAAAGAGATCAAGAAAGAATCTGCATGCTTTTGAGAAGGCCCTCCTTCCCTGGGATGATATTAGAGAGACCATCAGCTGATGATGGTGGAATGGATCATTTATGAGATGATCTCATAGGCCATATGCTGATGAATGTTTGATTTCAGCTGCATAGCCCAGTGTCTTTTGTCTACGTTATAGCTGTTCCACCTACAGACTTGTGTTCAAGGCTGGAAAAGGATGACAGGAGAAAGGACCTATGCCAACTACATCTTTGAAAAACACAGACTCTGTCTTTGGACTCACTGACTGCACCTGGATTATACAGGAATTCTTCCAAAGAAGGCTTGGAAATTAGGGAAAGGGAATATAATAACTGGCCTAAATGAATTATAACCCATCCCTTGGGTCTTTGCACCTTGCTGCTCTGAACAAATGCAGATATGTGTTGTCAAAGAATAAAGGCGGCATGGATGTTGTGCAGCCATTGTCAATATGTGTCACACTTTTCTGTGTCCTTTTAGGTCATTTGCTTTACGTAGTTGAGTAGATACCCCACAGATTTTTGATGAATTACCTAAGTGTTTTCTCTTCCAATTAAACCATAGCTTCTGTAGGGCGGGAACTGTGTCTTATTTGCTCTTCTATTATGCAGTTTATCACAGGGCCTAAAATATAAATGTTGCCAAGCATTCTATTGAATTGAACTGAATTAAATGCCTTGAGCTTAAGTGTGTTGCCTGTGTTGAATTATAGAGTTATAAGAATAGAGTATAATGTAGTATTATAGCTTAGAGGTGTGAGTGACCATATTAACTTTTGGGTGGGAAAAAAAATGATTTATAGTGTATCTTGAGGAACAGAAAAGATCCAAGTCTGATTTAGTTTTATACAGCACCCGAGAGATCAGTCCTGGGTGTTCATTGGAAGGATTGATGCTGAAGTTGAAACTCCAATACTTTGGCCACCTCATGACTCATTGGAAAAGACCCTGACGCTGGGAGGGATTGGAGACAGGAGGAGAAGGGGATGACAGAGGATGAGATGGCTATATGGCATCACTGACTCGATGGGCATGAGTTTGAGTAAACTCTGGGAGTTGGTGATGGACAGGGAGGCCTGGTGTGCTGCGATTCATGGGGTCACAAAGAGTCGGACATGACTGAGCAATTGAACTGAACTGAACTGAACTGAACATGAAACCTAGGACAGTGTATTTCAGTGTTCCTTGAACTGAATTGGAGTAGAAGGGGGATCAAGGGAAGGAAACTTTGTAAATAAAAGTTCATAGGTAGAAACACAAAGAGGCATCTCTCCTTTATTTTTGCTTTCTCTTCCCTCCTCACCTACAAGCCAAGGGTCCCAAGCGTTACCTGATGTATATCCCTCAGGTACTCTTTTGATGGAATGTAGTGTTGATTCCTTGGGCTGAAAATAAGGCTGTTTTCCACCTGCATCTACTCAGAGATCTGGTACTCATCTAGTATTAATTGGAGGCATACAGGTAACAGAGCTGATACATATATAGCAGTGACTTTTGCACAAACTGAGCTGAACTATAGTCCTTTGCTGAGAATTCTTGTTATCTAGAGGTTGAATGGAGCTCTGGCTTTAAGGTCTTTAATAAGATTCTCCACTACCAGCAGTGATGCCAAGTCAGCCTCTGCTTTATCTCACTGAGGACATGTCAGCTGGATCAAATTTACTGGGCATTCAGATGGAGCTGTAGACCATGTACCAGACATATTGCTAATAGTTACCTATTGATTAGGAAGCAAATAGCAAGAAATCTTACTGAGTTAGTTTGCTTTGTATGAACAGAGGTTCAAATCATCAAAACTTTATGATTCTTCAAAAACAAAACAAAAAACAAGAACAGCAACAAAAACACAAGCCCCTCCCCACAAAAGCCCACACACTGTCTTAGAATTGATCTACTTCTATAATGTTTCAGCAGGACTAACATTGCTGACACATATCCATCACAGATATGTATCTTTTGCTAGAGCAGAGATTGAGTGGATAGAAAAAGAAAGAATATTAGGACTTCCCTGGTGGTCCAGTGGTTAAGATTCTGCACTTCCACTGCAAGGGGACACGGGTCAGATCTCTGATCAGGAAACTAAGATCCTATGTGCTGCCTGGCCAAAACAATGAAAAATAAAAATTGTAGAAAAACTCTGAGGTTAATACAGAAAAATATGGCTAACCCTCACCTCTAGTCAAGGGATCTTGGTCCTATTCAAGCAAGGTTTCTCCATTGCACTTGTCAGTCAGAACTCAAGTTCTCAAGTGGGGCCCTTGTCACATACTGTAACTTATTTGGAAATCTGTTTTTGTAAAATAGTACTACTCCATTTAGTGGCTATGGTTTTTCCAGTGGTCATGTATGGATGTGAGAGTTGGACTGTGAAGAAAGCTGAGCGCCGAAAAATTGATGCTTTGGAACTGTGGTGTTGGAGAAGACTCTTGAGAATCTCTTGGACTGCAAGGAGATCCAACCAGTCCATCCTAGAGGAGATGAGTCCTGGGTGTCCATTGGAAGGACTGACACTGAAGCTGAAACTCCAGTACTTTGGCCATCTCATGTGAAGAGTTGACTCATTGGAAAAGACCCTGATGCTGGGAGGGATTGGGGACAGGAGGAGAAGGGGACGACAGAGGATGAGATGGCTGGATGACATCACCGACTCGATGGACATGAGTTTGAGTAAACTCAGGGAGTTGGTGATGGACAGGGAGGCCTGGTGTGCTGTGATTCATGGGGTCACGAAGAGTCGGACACGACTGAGTGACTGAACTGAACTAAATTGACCTGAACTACTCCATTTATTGAACATGGTTTTCTAAAAATATGCTCCATGTGCCAAACACTGCATTCCATATAAAAGTTTCTATGCTTTTAAAGCAAAGAGCTTTTAAAACAATTATTACATAAATGTGGCCTGGTAAAATAAGTCTGTCACTTCCTATCATAACACATTCTACAATAGAGAAGACTGTTTGAGTTAAAAATTGCATCTGACTGTTGATAAGAATGATGTGAAATAGTGTCTTAAGCCAATGGGGAGATTACTTTTCTCTTGAGTAAAAGAAATCAGGAGGGATACAGTCCAGAGAGAGTGTGATGGATGAATGCTATCATCAATGTTCTGGGTCCCTTTTATCTTTATGCTCCACTCTCCTTAACACATAACATCCATCCTCAGGATCACAAGATGGAAGCTGGAAGTCTCACTGTTGCATCCATATTGCAGGAAGAAAAAAGAAGGAAGGGGGAATAAACAAAACAGAATATCTCCCAGCTGAATCAGATCCCTTGAAAAGCTTTTCTGCAAGCCCCACCCAACTACTTTCGACTGGGGGTCCTCTGAATACAATAAAATCTATGAAATGTCTCATAGTTGGTAACATTGCTATTCCCCATAATATAGAAATTTTGCTATCAAGAAACATTGAAGAAGATGAATATTAAGGATATAGTTAGCAATCACCACCACAAGCCAATCTGGAATAAAGAGAAAAACATAGATGTAGCTGTCAGATAAATGTTAGCATTTACTAAGCTAATCTATGGAATCATTTGACCAATGATTCACTTAACACTTCTCATTATTCTCACCTATAAAATTGTGGTTTACGGTGAAAATCTTGCAGAGTTCTCTTCAGGATTAAATGGGATGTTTCACAGTTTAATGCAGTGTTTGGAGAGCAACTCCTGTCCCTGGTTGTTTTGTTTTATTTTTCTGATTTTCTAACAAAATATGGCAAACATGCACGATGATCTAGATTAAAGACATTGACAAAAATGTCAAAATCTGAAGGGAATTTTCACTAACTGTAAGGTATATATGATATTAAGGAAAGAAAAAAAATCAAATAAAAAATACTTTGTTAGTCTTTTGGGAAAAAAAATAAAAAACTACACGGAAAAAGATAAGAAAATACTTAATCCCATCATTCTTTTCTTCTGATACAAAACCGAATGTCGTTATCGATAGGAATAAACAAAAAAAGGCATTGCTCTCCCATTCAGTCAGTTCAGTTCTGTTGCTCATTCTTGTCCTACTCTTTGCGACCCGATGAATCACAGCACACCAGGCCTCCCTGTCCATCACCAAATCCCGGTGTTTACTCAAACTCACGTCCATCGAGCCGGTGACGCCATCCAGCCATCTCATCCTCTGTCGTCCCTTTCTCCTCCTGCCCCCAATCCCTCCCAGCATCAGAGTCTTTTCCAATGAGTCAGCTCTTCGCATCAGGTGGCCAAAATATTGGAGTTTCAGCTTCAACATCAGTCCTTCCAATGAACACCCAGGACTCATTCATCTCCTTTAGGATGAACTGGTTGGATCTCCTTGCAGTCCAAGGGACTTTCAAGAGTCTTCTCCAACACCACAGTTCCAAAGCAAAAATTTTTTGGCGCTTAGCTTTCTTCACAGTCCAACTCTCACATTCATACATGACCACTGGAAAAAAAACATAGCCTTGACTAGACGGACCTTTTTGGCAAAGTAATGTCTCTGCTTTTTAATATGCTGTCTAGCTTGGTCATAACTTTTCTTCCAAGGAGTAAGTGTCTTTTAATTTCATGGCTGCAATCACCACCTGCAGTGATTTTGGAGCCCCCCAAAATAAAGTCTGACACTTTTTCCACTGTTTCCTCATCTATTTGCCATGAAGTGATGGGACCAGATGCCATGAGCTTAGTTTTCTGAATGTTGAGCTTTAAGCTAGCTTTTTCACTCTCCTCTTTCACTTTCATCAAGAGGCTCTTTAGATCCTCTTCACTTTCTCCCATAAGGGTGGTGTCATCTGCATATCTGAGGTATTGATATTTCTCCCAGCAATCTTGATTCCAGCTTGTGCTTCTTCCAGCCCAGCGTTTCTCATGATGTACTCTGCATATAAGTTAAATAACAGGGTAACAATATACAGCCTTGATGTACTCCTTTTCCTATTCGGAACCAGTCTGCTGTTCCATGTCCAGTTCTAACAGTTGCTTCCTGACTTGCATATAGGTTTCTCAAGAGGCAGGTCAGGTGGTCTGGTATTCCCATCTCTTTCAGAATTTTCCACACTTTATTGTGATCCACGCAGTCGAAGGCTTTGGCATAGTCAATAAAGCAGAAATCCATGTTTTTCTGGAACTGATATTGGTGGTCATCAAAAGACACTCCTTGTGTACTTCTGCCAAATATTACACAACTTCCACCTTTCAATTTTTGTACAGATGTCACCATCTTAGTAAGACCTACACAAGATACCCCCACCTAATACTCCCTGGGCCTTACTTTATCTTATATTTTTTCCTTAGAATTCATTATCATCTAATATACCATGTATTTTACTTATTTGTCTATTTTTGTCTACTTCTTGCAGAACATGAGCTCTTTGACAATTTGGATTTCTGTCCATTTTTCTTTTCTTTATGCAATATTGTATTACCAGTGTCTAGAGAATCATGTAGTATATAGCAGGTGTTCAATGAGCATTAAAATTTTCATGCACTCAGTATACCTCTTTTCATCTTCATTTTTTCCCAAAGCACCTGCAACCCTCTTATTATCTATCTTCTTGTGTCATTCTCCTGAGTAGAATATAATTTCCAAGAATTCAGGATGTTGTCTATTTTATTTACTGTGCTTTTCCTAGAAACTGCAACAGATCATGGCATATTGTAAATGTTTAGGATGTATTTGTTGATCTCCTGACAATTCCCCCAGAAACAGCAACTCACTGAAGACATCTAGTCAGAAAATGTGAGGTGAGAAAAACCATGATCACTGTGTCTTGAGGCTAGCATCCTTGTATTGGCAGGTGGGACAGAAACAAGAAGAACACTGGTGGTAGCTTTGTTAGAGTTTTCAGTTTTCACACAATCTATAGGTTTAGAATATAAAAAAATAGCACTTCAGAAGTATAAACATACAGTACTTGTATGACTGATTGAATGTTATAGTTTCTCAAGGGCTGTGCAACCACTGTGCTGATTGTAGGCGTTGTATACATATGTATTAATATTTATATTTCCTAGATACCTCCTCCCCTGGAAATAAATCTCTTGTGAGCAGGAATTGTATCATACTCTGACTTATATACAGCACCTGAAACACTGCTTATTGGACATCTGAGGAAAAAATATTATTGGGTAATGGTTACAGACTTGGTAAAAATCCACAGAGAGTGAATAGAGACACTTGGAAATCTGAACTGCATTAGACTTTAACCCAGCATCAGGAAACAGAGAAGGGGAGGGAATATTTGACCAGCATTGGATCAAGCAAACCTCCTGGTGAGTTCTGCTTTGATTCTGTTACAATGAGAATAGTTCATCTAGGACTTGATGACCACTCTCGAACTAGAAGCAACTGGAGGGTATTTTTGTGGGTTGGTGGAACACAGTGGCAGTCACCCCCATCCAGGGCTGTGAGACCTCAGGATAAATATATAGTTGTTTCAGCCTGGTATACAGAGGAGGAAATACAAAGCATCGCAGATTTTTTTAGCTTGAAATATGAAAAAATAAATGATGTTAAATTGGTGTACCCTTGACTCTCGTTCTGTGAATCAGGATAAGATTCTGAGGCTAGCATGCTTGTATTGGTAGGTGGGTAAGAGAAGGATTAAGTCTCCAAGCTGAGTGTCTTAGGCATGTGAATGATGCCTGTGGGATCCAGGAAGCAGAGTGTGAACCTTGATGTGTTCAGTCCAGAGACCCCAGTTGCCGTGCACGAGGTTTGACTCCTATTTCCCCATTTGTTAAGTTCACCTTTCTGATTTCATGCAACTTACTTTTATCGATATCATGTCCTTCCTAGACCAGCATTTCTTTTGAAATGTCCATCTTTCCCTAAGCGTGGCTTTGTAAACTCCTAATCATATTTGTTTGTTTTAATTGAACAAATATGTTCTGTGCCTTGAGTACAAGTGATGGCTCCTAATTGGTTACATGTTAGTTTGGCTCACAGTTTCAGAGGATGGGGTTTCTCTGATTCAGGCTGGATGTGTAGAGGGGGAGATAACTTTAGAGCTTGATTAAAGCAAGTTTCTCTAATGTCAGGGTTCCCTGTAAAGAAATAGACATAATCCTGGGAGAACAATGGAAGCTTGCTTGTGTTTAGAAAGTTAGAACAGAAGTTTAAAAAAACAACCCTTGGTCCAATTTTCAACAGGATTGTATAATGTTCAAAAAATGAAAAAAATCCCCCCCACTTGTAACCACAGGAAGCCAAGCATTAAAGTCAGAAAAAATGAAACCCCTTAATCCCACCCCTAGAATGAACTGCACCATATTGTTTTCCTTTTGTGCTTGCCGATTTCAGATTTTCATTTTCTGTACATTAAAAAGCAAAGGAGACTTAAGAAAAATATATTCGTTAGCGGTTTCTGTCTAAATCTCATCATCTAATTATTTTCACAGTGAACATTTGAAATGGCAGAAGCAATTCTGCCAAGAGCCTTCTCTCTCTGGATTCCAGGAGATGTTTCACAATAATTAGAAACCCCAATGGGTCTCTTAAGAACCCTTAAAGGGTTCCATATGCAGAATTCCATATGAAGTGGTACAATGTGTAGTTCTTCATTTCCCACAATAGGGCCTGACAGGTCTTAATGTATATTATTACATTAAATGAGATGCACATTAGTTGGTTAGACTGCTGGGTAGCTGGCCCCAAATTCACTGAGAAATACAAGCCAACCTGGTAACCCCGTTATTTGACCCACCCCACCCCACACACACAAAATACTGTTAGTCATTGTGCAAGTACTCAAGTTGTAATTGGCCTCTTGGACCTTGTCCTTGAGTGTGGAGCACTAGTTTCATTGATTTTACAGGAAGATGAATTAATGTATCTCAGGAAATGTTTGTTGTTAGTTAGTCGCTAAGTCGTGCCCAATTCTTTTGGGACCTCATGTACTGTAGTCCACCAGGTTTCTCTGTCCATGGGGTTCTCCAGGCAAGAATACTGGAATGGGTTGCCATTTCCTTCTCCAGAGGTTCCTCCCCACCCAGGGATCAAACCCACACCTTCAGCACTGGCAAGCAGATTCTTTATCACTGAGCCACCAGGGAAGGCGCAGGAAATGTTTGGGCTGAGTTAAATATCTCTTTTCCATTGAACTGCCAGAAGAGTTTTATTTGTTCTCTGGGAGGCAAAATACAGTGGTTTCAAAAGGTCAAAGGATCAGGGTGTCCTGTATTTAAAATGCATTGTTTGGCTAGATCTTAGCATTCCCTTATGCATTGCTACTGTGATATTCTTTACTCAGGTAGCAGAAAACAATTTTATGTAGAAATACTGGATATCTTGTCAGATCTGTTATTTAGAACGTCCTGCTAAGCAAGTAGCACTGATTACCAACCATACCACAACCAAGAGAAGCTGAACTGGTATATGTTAGGTGATAGTAAAATGTTGTTTTCTTCTTGAAGGTTCTGCATAGTTCACACGGCTCACTGAATATAGAGTCTTTGGTCCACTGGTTGGGGACAGTTTAGGAAACTTTGATTCCTGATGTTTTATGCATCCTAATGAGGCCATACTATGCAAGTCAATCAGACTTCCAGAGAGCAAGGCAACTGCTAGATCAAGAAAAAGATATCTCTAATCCTCGAGGGTGTTATGTCTTAGTAGACTGGCTGGCTACAGTCTCACTTGAAAAAATATCTGTGAACTTCTCTGAAAAACAAAATGCTTTACCACTATTTTTACTTCAATAAACTGTCAACCCAACTCCCACCTCCATCCTTAGGCAATGGTTCTTCTTTGCCATTGTTATTTTATTGCAGTGACCAATATGTGTACTATTTGCATCTTTGTGGGAGAGTTGAGGCACGAAAAGAATAGCAGACCATTTCTCTTTATTGTGTAGAAGAAATGTGGCTCTGGTCAGCATCTGATACACGATTATTTGTTTCTCTCCCTTCTCCCTACAAATAAGTAGTTAAGATAGAAATGCTAAGTTTTTGGAGGTGATGTTTATCAATATTATTTTGAAAATGTGAAATGGCACCCTCCCACGGTGGAAAGAAGGCAGCAAGTAGATTTATTCCTTGAGAAACTTAAAATCCTCTCGGTGTGTATGGGTGTTAGTTGCTTAGTCGTGTCCAACTCTTTGCAACCCCATAGACTGTAGCCCACCAGGCCCCTCCATCCATGGAATTTTCCAGGCAAGAGTACTGGAGTGGGTTGCCATTTCTTTCTCCACCTCTTGGTGTAACTAAGTACAAAATGTGGAATCCAAATGAAAAGACAAAGAGAAGATGCTGTATTGCTTTTAGGAATCAGAGTATCAATATTCCATGTAATGATAATTTTTTTAATAAATAGATTATTTCTTTCCAGTAACAAGAGCTAATCAAAAGTAAGATAGTATAGGAGATTGCTTCCTCTTAGCTCTTGAGGTCCTCTAGTTCTATAAATTGTCATATAGTGACATATAAAGGCTAAAATGTCTCCACCAAAAGCTATTAGTTGAAAAGGCCTTAGCAGATCTGTTGCCTCCCTTGGCTCTGTAGCACAGAAATTAAGTTCTACAACTGAAGACAATTTGTATTAAGAGCAAACAGAAATAGGAGATAGAGTATGAAGGAGGTATATAGTAGAGGGCAAAATCTAAGAATCACATTCAATTGATGTTCCCATCCAATAAAGGGAACAGAGTATTGTTATCAGGCCCTCTGAGAGATACAGAAATGCAAAAGCATTTGGGAAGAAAGGGAACTAGGGGACCTAGATCTCTGATAGTGAAACAGAGAAGAGTCTACAGGTTCTTGCAGAGGGACTCACAAGAGAAGAGGAGAGTGGAAAATTCTAAGAGAATGAGGTTACCAGACTGCAAAGTATACCCCCAAAGATATTCATAAACTTTCATATACATGTGAACGTGGGCTTCCCTGGTGGCTCAGTGGTAAAGATATGCCTGCAATGCAGGAAATACAGTAGATGCAGGTTTGATCCCTGGGTTGGGAAGATCCCATGGAGGAGGACATGGCAACCCACTCCAGTATTCTTGCCAGGAATATCCCATGGACAGAGAATCCTGGCAGGCTACAGTCTATGGGGTTGCAGAGTTGGACACGATTGAAGTGACTGAGCACGTATGCATGAGCTTGTAGGTACACCCTCACCACTGATACACACACACACACACACACACACACACACACACACACATATATACAATAAAGATTTTTTTGGGGAAAAAAATCTAATGGCAATTTTGAACTCCAGCTGCTCACACTTAGCATAGAGTTATTTTCAGGGTGGCCAAATCCTGTAACCAGTACTGATTCCCACTTGGGCATTTGGAGATCTGGAAATCGATGGTGACAAGATAATCTACAGCATTGACCAGGAAAGGGAATCCTGTGACTATGGCAACAAATAGAAGAAAGAGCCTGCTTTCAACTCTGAGGTTTCTGCATGTCTTTATGGTGCTCTGTTTGTGTCTGGAATGAGGGAGAGTAGGAAGATAAACTTTATTTTGTGACAGCCTCATGAATATTCATTGAAAGGATTGATGTTGAAGCTGAAGCTCCAGTACTTTTGACACCTGATGCAAAGAACCGACTTATCAGAAAAGACCCTGATGCTGGGATAGATTGAGGGCAGGAGACGGGAACAGCAGAGGATGAAATGCTTGGATGGCATCATCGACTCAATGGACATGATTTTGAGCCAGCTTTAGGAGACAGTGAAGGACAGAGAAGCCTGGTTTCCAGGATGCAGTCCATGGGGTTGCAAAGAGTCAGACATGACTGAGCAATAATGGAAGAACAACAACCTGAGGTCACTGTTGGTCCCAATTTTCAAATAAAAATATATTGTATCACAAAAACATTGCTGCAATTCTTGTATACGTATTAATAGCAAGGGGACTTGAGTGAATCCATGTCATCTAAACTTAGAACAGCAGTCTATAGTATAGATGCTACTTACATGAATATACACTAACTCAGGGCTACTCAAAGTGTGAACTGGTGCCATAAGAAAATGCTTGTTACTGGTTTGCAATGACAGAAATCTAGAAGCTGAACCTGAGTTTAGAAAATTTAATAGCAACGAAGAGTAATTTTATAATATCTACTGAATCTACTAAGAAAAAAGTATTGTAGTGTCATAGTTTATGTCTCCATATTATCTTTTTATTGAATTTTATGAAAGTTTGAATTGAGATGGATTAGTAATCTAAAATAAAACTGGTCCTCAGTCACAATTAGTTTGAGAACATTTGCCTAATTGAAACGTTACAGCAATCCATGAAATGGACTAAGACTTTGCCTAACATTTGGACTCATTTTCTATATTTTATTTTCAGATCTCCAGCTTTTTGATAGCTAGATGCTAAAAACACATAGCATAAAGTATCTATTAAGATAATTAATGTCATTGGAACATTAATGCCTTAAAGATGTTCTGCCAAAATATCCAGAGACAAATACATTCGAGAAACCTTGCATATGCTGCGCTCACCTTGCTGTTGCTGTTGGTCAGTCACTGTCCAACTATTGTGACCCAATGGGCTGCATCGTGCCAGGTGTCCATGTCTTTCACTGTCTCTTGAAGTTTGCTCAAAATCATACCCACCTTAGAGATTCACAAAGCTTGTTAGCATCCTAAAGATTCTGAGAAATGTTGCAATAAACAAAAAATATCAACTTAACAGAGTTTCCCAAAATTATTTGGTCACAGAACTCCTTATCTTCTGTAGCACCTTCAGTTCAGTTCTGCTCAGTCAGTCAGTCATGTCTGACTCTTTGCGACCCCATGAATCGCAGCACGCCAGGCCTCCCTGTCCATCACCAACTCCTGGAGTTTACTCAAACTCATGTCCATCGAGTCAGTGACGCCATCCAGGAATCTCATCCTCTGTTGTCCCCTTCTCCTCCTGCCCTCAATCCCTCCCAGCATCAGGGTCTTTTCCAATGAGTCAACTCTTTGCATGAGATGGCCAAAGTATTAGAGTTTCAGCTTCAGTGTCAGTCCTTCCAATGTACACCCAGGACTGATTTCCTTCAGGATGGACTGGTTGGATCTCCTTGCAGTCCAAGGGACTCTCAAGAGTCTTCTCCAACACCACAGTCCAAAAGCATCAATTTTTCGGCACTCAGCTTTCTTCACAGTCCAACTCTCACATCCGTACATGACTACTGGAGAAACTATAGCCTTAACTAGATGGGCCTTTGTTGACAAAGTAATGTCTCTGGTTTTTAATATGCTATCTAGGTTGGTCATAACTTTCCTTTCAAGCAGTAAGCGTCTTTTAATTTCATGGCTGCAATCACCACCTGAAGTGATTTTGGAGCCCCCAAAACTAAAGTCTGACACTGTTTCCACTGTTTCCCCATCTATTTGCCATGAAGTGATGGGACCGGATGGCATGATCTTAGTTTTCTGAATGTTGAGCTTTAAGCCAGCTTTTTCACTCTCCTCTTTTGCTTTCATCAAGAGGCTCTTTAGTTCCTCTTCACTTTCTCCCATAAGGGTGGTGTCATCTGCATATCTGAGGTTATTGATATTTCTCCCGGCAATCTTGATTCCAGCTTGTGCTTCTTCCAGCCCAGCGTTTCTCATGATGTACTCTGCATATAAGTTAAATTATCAGGGTGACAATATACAGCCTTGATGTACTCCTTTTCCTGTTTGGAACCAGTCTGTTGTTCCATGTCCAGTTCTAATGGTTGCTTCCTGACCTGCATACAGGCTTCTCAAGAGGCAGGTCAGGTGGTCTGGTATTCCTTAGCATATACTAACTTCTTGTGAACATTGTGTTCCATGGACCATGAATTCAGTTTATTCATGACTGGAGACTTCAATGAGAAATGAAAAGAAAAAGGATCATGTGGCAGTAGATAATGTTAAAGAAAAGAAATAGGTAATGCGGATACTTTATAGTCATAACCTCACAACATGTTGATTCCGCTCAGCCTGGACTCTAGTACGAAATCTCTCATTTCCCTGCCCTCTTTCATCCTCCTACCTGACTTTCCAAATAACTCTACCTTCTCAGCAGGCCCCTTCTTCAGATCATTAGGGAAAGATTTCTGCTCCCCTTGAGTCTTCACAGTTGAGCCAGAAATTGTATAGAATTTAGGATTTTGTTAGTTTCTTGATTTTTAGACACTTGGTCCTTTCTATGCATTTCCAGGCATTTAGTCAAACCCCACTGATTTGGACTAACAGAGGAAAAGGTCAATCTAATTTGGTAGGAAGTTTGCTTTATGAGATATTTTAAGAGAGCTTTCATTTCATTGTTTTCTAAAGCCCATTATGTCAGAAGCTGATTTTGGATGTATACAGAGTAACTATTTTATAGAATGACTTCAATGATTTGTATTAATTGAACTTAAAATAAGATTTTATATTAAGTTTAAATGTCCTTTCCTCCCCCCAACCGATTATAGTGATGATAAAATCACTTTAATTTGTTTTAAAATATATTTCTAGCTAAGCATATATTTTATTGCATGTCCTGCCTCAAAAACAGCTATTCAAATTAGTGGACCTCAGAGATTAAAGATAGTTTGCATTTGGTTTCTAGCTCCACAAGTGTGGGAAATATATGAAACATTGACAAAAGCAAAGAATTCAGAAATCTCCGTGCTCCTACTTTCCAAATATTTACTTTGAAAATGAATCTTTATTTTTCAAAGAAAAATGTATGCCGCCTCTCACTGTCTGTCCTCATAATTATCACCTTATTTTATTTCCCTCATTGTAGTAATCACTGTTTGGAATTACGTTGCTTATTGATCTCATGTATTTTCTGCCTCTCCACACTAACATGTAAACACAGGAAGAGGTAAATCCAATCTATGTGGAATACTGTGGAAGATGGTCTTCTTAGGATTAGCATGTACAAAATAGGTGTTGCAATCAGAACTGTAGATCAGTAGCCCTGTTGGATATCCTCATCTTCACCTCCACCCTTACACAAGGACTGCCTGGCAAACCAAAGAGGAAAAAACAAAACAGAAAAAGAGTATTCTCCTTTTACATTACTCCATTTACCTCTTGTGAAGGACTGGCTTCCCTGGTGGCTCACATGGTAAAGAACTTCCCTGTAATACAGTAGACCTAGGTTTGATCCCTGAGTTGGGCAGATCCCCTGGAGAAGAGAATGGCTGCCCACTCCAGTATTCTTGCCTGGAGAATCCCATGGACAGAGCTACAGTCTGTGGGGTCATAGAGAGTCAGACACAGCTGAGCGATTAACACTTGAGAAACTAGAACTGGAAGAGACACGTGTACCCCAATGTTCATCACAGCACTGTTTAATAGCCAAGACATGGAAGCAACCTAGATGCCCATCAGCAGACGAATGGATAAGAAAGCTATGGTACATATACACAATGGAATATTACTCAGCCATTAAAAGGAATACATTTGAATCAGTTCTAATGAGATGGATGAAGCTGGAGCCCATTATACAGGGTGAAGTAAGCTAGAAAGATAAACACCAATACAGTATACTAATGCATATATATGGAATTTATAAAGATGGTAATGATAACCTTATATGCAAGACAGAAAAAGAGACACAGATGTATAGAACAGACTTTTGGACTCTGTGGGAAAAGGCAAGGGTGGGATGATCTGAGAGAATAGTATTAAAACATGTATATTATCAAGTGTGAAACAGATTTCCAGCCCAGGTTGGATGCATGAGACAAGTGCTCAGGGCTGGTGCACTGGGAAGACCCAGAGGGATGGGATGGAGAGGGACGTGGGAGGGGGGATCAGGATGGGGAACACATGTAAATCCATGGCTGATTCATGTCAATGAATGGCAAAAACCACTACAATATTGTAAAGTAATTAGTCTCCAACTAATAAAAATAAATGAAAAAAAAAAGACCCTGAAAAAAAATAGAGGTTGTATCATGTCTAGTCTCGTACCTGTCTTAACTTTACCAGCACACTTCAAAGTAAAACCTTCCAACTGACAATTTCTACACCAGACAAAGTTACCAGTAGCTCATCAAAAAGGAGGACTATAAGAAAAACATTATTCCAGGATCTAAAAAAATAAAATGTCCTTCATGCTTAAATATAATGGATAAACAAGATTTCACCAGAAGTATAAGGAAAATAATAGTACTAATGAAAAGAAATGAAAGTCCAGATCAAGTAAACTTAAATAGATAATTCATGCAATATAAGTGAACTTCTAAAAATTCACAACTATTAGAAAGATCCAGAAAAATATTGTTGCCTCTGTAGTATGTGATAACAAAAAAAAATTGAGAAATAAACTGTGAAAATTCTATTGGAAATTAAAGATTGTTTTTCTAAATTTGAATTTCAGTAGAATGGCTAGGAGCCAAAAATTGATAACCAGAAAAGAGTAAAAAAAAAAAAAAAAAAAGATAAACATGACGGAATGATTAAGCTATATGAAATAGTTGAAAAAATAAAATTTAATAAAATTTTAGAAAGAGGGAAAAATAGAGAAAATTTTAAACAAATAAATGATAGAAAACAATTTACCATAGGTTTGTTGTTGTTTTTCAGTTGCTAAGTTGCATCCGTCTCTTTGTGATCCCATGAGCTGCAGCACGCCAGGCTTCCTTGTTCTTCTTTATCTCCTTAAATTTGCTCAAACTTCTGTCCATTGAGTCAGTGATGCCATCCAACCGTCTCATCCTCTGTTGCCCCCTTCTCCTCCTGACCTCAATCTTTCCCAGCATCAAGGTCTTTTCCAATAAGTCAGTTCTTCGCATCAGGTGGCCAAAGTATTGGAGCTTTGGCTTCAGCATCAGTTCTTCCAATAAATATTCAGGCTTGATATCCTTTAGGATTGACTATTTTGATCTCCTTGCTGCCCAATGGACTTTCAAGAGTCTTCTCCAGCACCACAATTCAAAGTTTTTTAATTCAAAAGGTATGCTCAAATAATTTCGAAGTAACACAAACACACATACACACACACGTGCATACACTTGGAGTATTTCGCTCTTTCTCCAACATTTCAGAACACAAAAGATAAAATCCTTAAAAGACATCATTGCATAACTTCAGAGAATTCAGAGAGTGGAAATCAAATTGACATCAGAATTCTCAACAACAACAATGTGTGCTTGAAGACAATCAAACTGTCTTTCTTTCAAACACTAAGAAATACTTAGTTTGAATCTAGACTTCTATACACAGCTCAGTTAAAAGAATATGTGAGAAAAACAATTAAAAAGTCTATAGAAATTCCTCATGCCCTAGTCTCAGTAAATTTCTGGATGCTACATAAAAGAAAAGCTTAAAAAGTTGAGTGAGAAACAGAAAACATGAAGAACAAGATACATGGAATTAGCTGAGAAGTACAATGAAAATAAACCCCCATGATGACAGCTGGCCTACTATAGGAAGTTGGTAAGCTGCAGAAAGCAATATCTTTTTCAAGAAAAAAGAATAGATTCTTTTAAATTAGTAGACTGAAAAAGCAAGGTTTTTAGTTATATTGCAAAAACCATCAAATGTATTTTTAATCAAGGATAAAGAAATAAAATTAGCAATGCCTTATAAATATGTATATGCTAATCATGGTAAAGATAATGAAGCAAATAAAAATGTGTCATTGTTTGAAGAAATTTCATGGAATGTAAAAAATCTGTCATGATTTCATTTATGGTTTCTGGTTTCCTGTTTGGCTGAAAAGGCATTCTGTACCCTGAGGTTATATCAATATATCCTCCTAAATGAGTCAGCTTAAAATTTTGTATTTTTATGTCTTTTACATATAGATTTCTAACTCATATGAAATTTTATTTTACATGGAGGGTAAATAGGGATTACATTTATTTTTATCCCAATGAGAAGATAACTATGCGAATGTCACTTATTAAGTACACCATTCCTTCTTTAATGAATTAAAATGTCACTTTTATTGGTGTATTCTGGATACTTTAGAAAACAGCTTATGCCAAAGGTAAAAGAAATCCGAAAGAAAGTAAGAGGCTGGTTTTTTTAATGGAGAGAAAATAGATATTTGATAAGTTGAAATAATGAAAAGTCATAATAACATATATATGGATGACATAATTTAAGTCCCATAACATAGCTATAAAAATAGAATGTAGGATTTCCTTAAAACCAGAGAAAATAATTTTAATTATCCATAGGAATGCAGAAAAATGTAAAAGAAAATACAGAAATTTAGAAATCTGAAATGATGTGGAAAATTTACTGAGAGAACAGAACATGCACTAATTGTAAACTGATTAATCTCCCTTAATAAAAGATCAAATGAAAGACAGATTTGATTAAAAATATACACATACATACACATAGACATGTATACACTCTACCACCTCATGCTCTATGAATAAGATCATGGACTTGACATCTTGAAATAGGTATTTTGTTTACTGAATGAAAATCTACATTCATGAAGAATGTGGGGAAAGCTTTTGGCAAGATGCAGCATCCACTCCCGACTAAAAAATAAACAAATAAAAAAACACCCTCAACAAACAATGATAAAATGGGACTTCTTCAACCTCTGAAAAATAATAAAGGCCTCTGAGAAAACCTACAGCTATTGTCATTCTTAATGGTGAAAGGCTCAATGTTTTCACCAGTTATCAATAGCAGGACAAGGATGTCTGTTCTTCTTCCTGCTATTCAGTTGGAGGTTTTAGCCACTATAATAAAGTAATAAAAAAGAATATCTCCAGATTAGGGAAGAAGAAGTAAAATCATTTTTATTCATAGACAGCCTGATTATCTCTGTAGAAAATCCTATGGCATTCACAGTTACTAGAACTAAAGCAAGTTCAACAAAGTTGCAAGACTGAAGCTCAATATACAACTATTAGTTGTATTTCTATATACTAGCAATGGACAATAAAAATGGAAAAGAAAAAAACCCACCATTTACAAAAGCATCACAAATGTGAAATACTTAAGAGACAAGTCTTACAAGAGCCATGTACACCAAAACTACAAACACTGATAAATGAAATTTAGACCCCAAAAAATGCCCTGATATACTGTGCTGGTGAGTCAGAAGACAAATTAAGATATCAGCCTTCCCCAGATTAATCTGTAATTTCAAGGCTAACTCATTTAAAACCTCAGTGCTATTTTTGTGAAACTGACAAGCTGATTCTGAAATTCAAGTAAATCCAAAGGACCTATAACAATGAAAGCTTTTGAAAAAGAAGAACCTAAGTTTGGAATAATAACACTGCCTGATATTAAGACTTATTAAAGTCTTCATTAATCAAGGTTCTGTGGTATTAACATGAAAATAAATGAATAGATCAATTGAACAGAATAGAGCTCAAAATAGAATGACACATGTATTAAAACTGATTTTTCATAAAAGTACAAAGGCAATTCAGTGTAAAAATGATAGTCTTTTTTCTTTGAAACAAATGGTGCTGGATTAATTGGATATCTTTACAGAAAAAAGAAAATGAACTTCATATCTTCCACCACATAAAAAATAATTAACTTAAAATCAATTTTAAATCTACACCTAAAATCTCAAACTATAAACCTTCTAGTAGAAAACAGAAAAGAAAATTTTTATAACTCTCAGTTAGACAAGAGCTCCTAGTTACAGCATTTAAAAAAAAATGGTCTATAAATGAAAATAAATATGACAAACTTCATCAAATTTTCAATGTATGCTCTTTGAAAGATTAAAGAAGATTAAAAACATAGACTGTAGACTGGAGAAAATATTTGCCAGTCATATGTCCAATGAAAACTTGTATCCAGAATATATGTTTAAAAATTCTCAAAACTAATGTAAGAAAACAATAAATTTTAAAATATGTAAAATATCTGAACAGATAAGGTGTATGAATACTGATGTGAAAACAAAAGGATTATTGACATCTTTAATCATTAGGTATATGTTCATTGAAAACACAATGAAATACTTTTAAATGATCCTAGAATGCCAAAAATTAGAAAGAATGGCTATAACAAGTGCATTTTAGAATATACAGAATCTGAAACTCTCATATTCTCTTGGTAAGAATATATGGTGGGACAGCCAGTGGTAAACAGTTTAGCATTTCCTAAAATGTTAGCCATATACCTGCTATATGATCCACTCATTCCACACTTAGGCATTAGCTTCTGACAACTGACAGAATATTAGCATGCAAAGACTTGTATATTAATATTCATAGAAACATATTTTAATAGCTAACCTCAGAAAATAGCCCAAATCTTCATCAATAGATTAATAGATAATCAAATTGCAGTATATCACATAATAGCTTATTTCTCATAAATATAATAAATCAACACATACAACATGGATGAATATCAAAATAGTTAACACTTTCTGGAAAAATTCAGGCAAAATAGTGCATTATAAAATTTAGGAAATACAAGTAATTTATAATGGTAATGAAACAGTGGTTGTCTTAGATGGGAGCAGGGGTTGGGAAAAATATTACTTATAGAGTACAGGGAAGTTTGGGAGATCAAAGGGGGAAATGCACAGTTAAAATGAGGAGCCACCGTATTTGAACTGATCATAAAAATAACAAGACAAACAGAACAATAAAATTTTTGCTGCTAACAAGTACTAGACACTGCAGTTTTGAACACTGATACTTAGACTTCATTCACGCATCGGTGGCAGGAACTTGACCTTCCGTTGCGGTCAATGCCAAGGACAGAGTTCACCCACCTCTCCCCACTTTCATTATTACTTCCTGGGTCAAACTATGACAAGTCTGCGACTGATGGGTGAGTCCCGCAACACAACCCTGGGCCCTAAATACCAGGAAGGCTGGAAAAGGGAGTATCTCATATTTTCATTACTCAGATTAGGTTTGGTCACTGCACTTTACTGATAATTTGGGAAATTATCTGATAAAAAACTGATAATTTGGGAAAAGTTGCCTAGATGTGATGAAGTATTCTGAAGCTGGATGGCCAAAACAAATGCCAAATAATATTTTTTGTCAATTTACAAATTATTTGATTATTTTATTGGGCATGTCTCTAGGATTACTTCTTACATACTCTGCCTATTAACATAGCATAATATATATTACATATTTGGAAATTTGGAAAACTCAGCACTGGCCACTGGACTGGAAAACGTCAAAGGTCAGTTTTCACTCCAATCCCAAAGAAAAGCAATGCCAAAGAATATTCAAACTGCCACACAACTGCACTCATCTTACACACTAGCAAAGTAATCCTAAAATTCTCCAAGCGAGGCTTCAGCAGAATGTGAACCGAGATCTTCTAGATGTTCAAGCTGAATTTAGAAAAGGCAAAGGAACCAGAGATCAAATTGACAAAATCCGCTGGATCATAGAAAAAGCAAGAGAGTTCCAGATAAACAGCTACTTTTGCTTTATTGACTACGCCAAAGCCTTTGACTGTGTGGATCACAACAAACTGTGGAAAATTCTGAAAGAGATGGGAATACCAGACCACCTTACCTACCTCCTGAGAAATCTGTATGCAGGTCAAGAAGCAGCAGTTAGAACCAGACATGGAACAACAGACTGGTTCCAAATTGGGAAAGGAGTACATCAAGGCTGCATATTGTCACCCTTCTTATTTAACTTATATTCAGAGTACATCATGCAAAATGTTGAGCAGGATAAAACACAAAACAGCATCAAGATTTCCAGGGGAAATATCAATAACCTCAGACATGCAGATGACACCACCCTTATGGCAGAAAGTGAAGAACTAAAGAGCTTCTTGATGAAAGTGAAAGAGGAGAGTGAAAAAGGTGAAAAACTCAACATTCAAAAAGCTAAGATTATGGCGTCTGACCCCATAACTTCATTGCAAATAGCTGGGGAAAATGAAACAGTGAGAGATTTTATTTTTGGGGGTTTCAAAATCACTGCAGATGGTGACTGCAACCATGGAATTAAAGGATGCTTGCTCCTTGGAAGAAAAGCTATGGCCAACCTAGACAGTATATTGAAAACTAGAGACATTACTTTGTGGATAAAGGTCCATCTAGTCAAAGTTATCATTTTTCCAGTAGTCATGTATGGATGTGAGAGTAGGACTATAAAGAAAGTTGAGCAATGAAGAATTGATGTTTTGAACTGTGTTGTTGGAGAAGACTCTTGAGAGTCCTCTTGGACTTCAATGAGATCCAGCCAGTCAATCCTTTTTTTTTTTTTTAGAGTTTTGTCTTTTTTTTTTTTCATTTATTTTTATTAGTTGGAGGATAATTACTTTACAATATTGCAGTGGTTTTTGTCATACATTGACATGAATCAGCCATGGATTTACATGTAGATTTACATGTATTCTCCATCCCGATCCCCCCTCCCACCTCCCTCTCTACCCAATCCCTCTGGGTCTTCCCAGTGCACCAGGCCCAAGCACTTGTCTCATGCATCTAACCTGGGCTGGTGATCTGTTTCACCCTAGATAATATACATGTTTCGATGCAACCAGTCAATCCTAAAGGAAATCAGTCCTGAATATTCATTGGAAGGAATGATGCTGAAGCTGAAGCTCCAATACTTTGGCCTCCTGATGCAAAGAACTGACTCATTGGAAAAGACCCTAATGCTGGGAAGGATCAGAAGGCAGAAGGAGAAGAGGACAATAGAGGATAAGACGGTTGGATGGCATCACCAACTCGATGGACATGAGTTTGAGTAGGTTCCGGGAGTTGATGATGGACAGGGAAGCCTGGTGTGCTGTAGTCCATGGGGTTGCAGAGAGTCGGACATGACTGAGCAACTGAACTGAACTGAGTATATATTAATGTTGATCAATCTGTATTATTTTTCCCCTGAAACATGATGTGCCTATTAACTGTCAAGATTAACATATTCTAGATTTCAGAAAAGCTTTCCCAAAGTATATATTTGAATATTTTATTCCTGTTCCAGTTGATCTCTTCTTTGGGGACACCCATCATGCATATATTGGCACTCCTTTGTATTCATTCTGCACCCATCATTTTTGCATTAATCCTTTAAACTCTTTAAGATGTGTCCTTTATTTCAAGGCTTTTAAGCCTGACTTTTTTATTCCTGATTTTTAGTAAAATTTGTCTATTGCTTTTCTGCTTCCCTCTGATGGTTTTTATTTACCCTTCCACTTCTTTCCTGAGCTTTGCCATTTTGGTGTTCTAATCTTTTATTCATCAATCCTTTCTTGCTCCATATTGGGTTTTCCTTATAAAAGTCATATTTCCTTTAAATTCTTCAACGTTGTGGGCAATATTTGGCAAAAACATACTGCTGCTTTATAGTGTATTGTTTTCTGGTGTGGTTCTTCATTTGTATTATTTGTATTGTTCACTTTCTCAATTTTTGATTAAAAATTATGTTCCATATAGGTGATGGAAAATTTTATTGTTATTTTATCTTTCTTACTACAAAACCTTGACTAATAGTACTAATAATTATTTTTGTTATCTTTGAGTGGAGGAATTTCTCCCTTCATTTATGAACAGATTCTGCAGACATAGGACCAAGGGAGAAAGTTGTGGTTGGAAGCAGTTTGAGTGGCTGGGATTTTGAGTCTGTCTACCAAAACTTGATGATCATTACTTCACCTTGTAGGTAAAATTTAGAGCCAGGAGAACAGAAAAGTTCTTTAGTTATCATAAAACTCTAATACGTGGTGCCATGTGATGAAGATGTGTGTATGAGAGTATGAGTGAGTGAGATTGCGTGTGGATGTGTGTGAAAGAGAAGTGAGAGGTGATGTAATCTTACTTAAGTTTCAAGGCTGTTTGATTCCCATTCTTTCTCTACCATCATCTGCTTCTTCAGAAATGCTCCTCGTTTGCTATGCCCTGCCACTTGGTGGAGGCAAATTGGACCAAAGGAGGCTCACACACTGTGTCTGTACACACTTCTTGTACCATCCAAAATGAGGAGGTACGAGGCTCATCTGGCCCAAGATCTTTAGAAACAGGGCCTTTTCTCTTTTTCTAAATTTTATCTATTTTTTAACTGGTGGACAATTGCTTTACAATTTTGTGTTGGTTTCTGCCATACCACAATGTGAATCAGTCATGATCCAGGTGCCTTTTCTTGGTGTCCTTTCTTATCATCACTCGTTTCATTTCTCTCAACAGCCCTTCTTTATATACTGTGCTTTAAAATTATATGTCCAATAGGCTCATCAAAGATAGCATGTTCCTTTCCTATTTCATATTCTCCTGCTTTTTTGAAGCTAATTTTAGAGAGAGGAAAAGAAGACATTTTACTTTCCCATCTAAAAATTGAAATAACCTGAGAAATTTCCTAAATGGAGATGTCAGCTCTGTGGCTGTGAGCAGCTGAATACTGTGATTCTGGGGTAGCCCACTTAAGAGGAAGGGCAACTTTAGGTCCCTGACTCAGGTCCTGTCTTCCAGCTGTTAAGAAACATTAGAGAAAACGTTACATGAAAGAGTTTTTTAAACCATGTTCCCCTCTCAGTGAAATTATTCATGTATCTTTTGCACAAGAATTACGTTTGTAAGTTAAGTACAAATTATGAAGACATATGCTTCTCTGGTGGCTGAGTGGTAAAGAATCCACACTGGCAGGAGACTTGGGTTTGATCCCTGGGTCAGGAAGATCTCCTGGAGGAGGAAATGGCTAGTTACCACTCCAGTATTCTTGCCTGGGAAATCCTATGGCCAGAGGTGCCTGGTGGGCTACTGTCCATAGTGTCGCAAAAGAGTTGGACACAGCTTAGCAACTAAGCAACAACAAATGAAGATACACTCCTTTGAAAATGTTAGTTTTACTTACCTTTCCATTGAAGATGCTAGGCAAGTCAGAAGATGAGCTTGAGCAGCATTTTGATGTACTGGCCTCTCTTGCTTAGGCATGCATGTTGTTCTGGTATAATATTTACTAGTTGTTTAGAATAGACATGGTCACCATATGTCCAAGTATTCTGGAATATGTGGCTCTCCTGTGGACAGTTGTTTCACACGCTTTGACTTGGGACTAACTAGGGCCTGGGGCTGAAGAATAAAGTGATTAATTAAGCTCAGACCCTTCTGTCAAGAAGTTTCTGTGTGAAGATACCTCAATTGGACTCATAATTAAATACAAAGCAAGTCTCAAATTACCACCTCATAGGATTTTTATGTGGTTTAAATAGGAATATTACATGGCATATACTAAACTTTAAATAGTGAAAGTGAAGTTGCTCAGTCGTGTCTGACTCTTTGTGACCCCATAGACTAGTCTACCAGGCTCCCCCATCCATGGGATTTTCCAGGCAAGAATACTGGAGTGGGTTGCCATTTCCTTCTCCAAAACTTTATATAAATATTAGCTATTTTATTGCTCTTGTTTTTATCCTCATCAGAAAGGAAGGGGGTAATGACCAAATTCTGTGAAGGAAGGGCATGGAACAATTCTAGACTCCAAGGGTACTGACAAGGACTGTGCTTGTGGTCTTTGGACAAAGAGTAGCCTATTTGGAAAAGCCAAATTTGACATAAAGGCAAACATGAAAGACAACAGGGCTATGTTTGATGCTGCTGTATCAGGGGGGTGCATTGTGACAAAACCGGCTTCAGTGTTGGGTCCCATGCATTTAACTTTTGCTTCTGTTTCATTCTCTCTAACTAACTCACTTCAACTTGGTGTGTTTTCTTTAGCAGAGCGTTTGGCATCAGGCTGGTCCCTTTATAACAATTTTGAGAGGATGAGAGACATGGATGGAAATAACCCCTCTAAAGTTACGATGACCTTCTCCCATAATGTATTGTAATGTGGTGGTAATGATAGATGCACTAGCTTCTGTATTTGAAGTTAAAAGAAAATTCAGTTGTGTTTTCTTTTCACCATCCACAAACTGTTATTTTGTAATAACAGAGGGAAGAGTTTTCTATAGCAGCCTCGTCAGTGGTTCCAAACTGGAAATAACATCCAACCACTAACTGCTGTTTAATTTTTTTTTGTTTTTACTTTATTTCATGCGTAACTATGTTTGCACAGCAGGGCAGCAAACATCTGAGGAAATGTCACTTGGAATAGCAAAGTCATCCCTTCTGCCTGAGGTTTTGCCTTTGGTGGGTCTGCACAGTCCCAATTCAGCAGGAAGATATTAGCTCAATAAAATGAAATCTGTGGGAAGATATGGGATAGCAAGTGACACTACTTGCCAGAATATGAATTTTGTGCCTGTGGCGCTTTATTTCGCTGGAATAGAAAGAGGCGCCAAGAAAAAACTCATGAAGAGCATGGTTGACTGCTGAATGACTCAGGAGGCATAAAAAGGGGAGACTTGGTGAAAACTCAGCACAGGGGCGAAACCAGCAGAAGCCCACTGTATAGTAGAGAAGCAGAAGCTCACTGTATAATCTTTATGTGTAACTAAACACCAGACAGACTTTTTGTGTTTCTGAGAGATGCTTCTGGCTTCTTTCAGGGGTTTCTATTTTGCAGGGGGGGTGGGGTGGGGTGGGGGTGGTTGACACAAGGCGCCATCATGGATGTCGGCAGAAGCCATGTCTCTCTCCAGTTGCACCAACGGAAATCATCACTTAACAGTGACTCACATTTTTCCCTTGGCCAGTGGGGTTTTGTATAACATCTTCTCTGCTCAAGGCCATGCCTAGTAACTAGGAGCAAGAGGAATAATTCTAGGGCCCCTGGGATTTTATGATTTTGAGATTTAGGAGCCCCAATTCAAAGGAAAAGCTAGGGGAACTAAATACTTAGAGATTAAAACTGTACCACATTTATACTATGGTTCTCTATGATCAAAGCATTTCTCAGGAAATGGGGTAGTAGAGAGTGGGGTAGGTAATGGCCTGGAGTTTTGTTTTTCACAGTTTCTATGACATAATTTGCCCTCTTCCTTTACAGCTTAACTCTTGTAAGAGAAAGTATAGCATTTAAATTCATGAGTTCTGATAGAGTCCCAAGTCAGCGATTTTAACTACTTTGCGTTTCAGTTTACAGAACTGTAACATGTGAATCGTAACCACTTCCTCAGGCCTGTTGAGAAGACAAAATTAGATAATTGAGTTTAGTGCATGTGAAAGTTTCCCACCAAAGTTCTTCTGGAGGTAAGACTTAGATCCAAGATTTTCAGTCGAAGGATTACATTCAGCAGAACTCTGGTGGGAAACTTTTACATGCACTCAACTTAACTGATTTATCCATGATATTAATATTTTTCTTTTGTACAATATCTTCCTTCAAAGACAGATCTTTGTATATAACAAATAATCTACCTAGAGTTTTTCTTTACTCATCATTCTTTATCTAATTAAGCATGTAGTAACTTTCCACAATATACCCGGGATAGACATTATGTCGTTTCGAAACTATGCTGTAGATATTATGATGTCTATACGACTGGCTTATAATCATAGAGCAGTTAATTAGGCATAATCCTTGCTTTTCAACAGCTCACAGTTTGATAATATGATATTCTAAAACTATGTGTAATTCCCTATAAATTTTCCTGGAGTAGAGTGTAGGGAAAAGGTGAAGCAACATGGAATAGACTCTGTGGAAGAGTTGGTCTTCGGGATAGGACTTGAATTATGTTCAGTTGTTGTTGTTTAGTTGCACTAAGTTTTATCCTACTCTTTGAGACTACATGGACTGCAACATGCCAGGCTCTCCTGTTCTTCACTATCTCCCGGAGCTTGCTGAAATTCATGTGCGTTGAGTCAGTGATGCCATCCAACCATCTCAACCTCTGATGTTCCCTTCTCCTTTTGCCTTCAATCTTTCCCAGGATCAGGGTCTTTTCCAATGATTCAGTTCTACATATCAGGTGGTTGAAGCACTGAAGCTTCAACTTCAGCATCATTTCTTCCAATGAATATTCAGGGTTGATTTCCTTTAGGATTGACTGCTTTGATCTCCTTGCAGTCCAAGGGAGTCTCAAGAGTCTTCACCAGCACCACAGTGCAAAAGCAGCAATTCTTTGGTCCTCAGCCTTTTTTATGGTCAGACTCTCACATCCATGAAGGGTTTATGTTCAGTGCATTATATATAAATATATGGATTAGGAAAGATCAAATAGTATTCAGGAAATTGGTAACTGGCTGGATGCATAGAACATTTACCATTTAGGCCTTTATTTTTAAATTCAATGGCCATTCTGAAATTCCTTGTAGAGACCCATGGATTGTGACTATTATCACGGTTTTGAGATAGAAGGAAACAGTGAATGTGCCAAATCTCCAAAAATTATTCTGAGTTACTTTTTCAGTCACTGGTGCTTGGACCAGCACAGAGGGCACAGATTAGTTTATGTCCTAGACAAAAAGGTTTTGCTACCCCTACACAAGTTTATTAGCTATGATCTAGGTGAGTACATTTGGAGAATATATCAATTCATATTAAAAAGAATTTCCCTGATGTTCAGAAGAGGGCTTAGACAGCTCTGAAAGAGTCCTCAAAAGAAACCAGACCTATCTTTCTTCTACTAAAAGTATTCGGAAATCTAAGAAAAGAGCTAATAAGATAGTTCTTTTTCTGAAAAATGTAGAAAGGGGCCATGCATTCCTTGGTGATGTGCTCCAGAAAAATGTTAACAAAAAGATGGTTTTTACTATTAAACCATCAACTGACTTTGGCCTGCAAAACACCAGCTGGCTTACATTACTTGTAATGTGCTTTGGTGTGTCTCTGATGATAAATATGAAGGGTCCTTTAAGATATACAGAAATATTAAGCAACTAAATATGCTTTTTCCCCTCCCTTTGAAAATTTAAGGAGTTGAAAGAAACATGGAGGCCTTTTAAACACAGGGAAATTGCACATGGCTAACTTTTTTTCCCATTACAGTGAGCCAATGAGGCCATCTCCTTCTTGAGAGAGAGAATCATAGACTTTGAGCTCCAAAAGTCAAGACTTCAGCCATGCATTTAAAAACAAACAACAAGAACAAAAACAAACAAACAGACAAAAAACAGAAAACAAACATGAAAAAAACCTACTTTTCACAATCCAACCTCAGTCATGTAGCATCTCACAGTTTTATCTTTCTCCACCAGAACTTATTATATAGGCAGGACAAATCTTATCCTGGTACATGCCAAGCATATTACTATTACCAAGTCTTTGTATACATATTTTGTTTTCTATGAGCAAAGCCTTCCCTAGCCTCTCCAGTTAGCATGAATCTCTACTCACACTAGCCTCCTAATTGTAAGTCTTCCCGCCCCCCCACACCCACTGCCTGTCCTCTGGGACCTAGTGCACAGCTTCTGAGTTTAGTGACTTTTGGGTGCAATCCAGTCTCATAACCAATGATGTATATGCTCCATAAGTCCTTTATCTGCTTAACTTTACCTCTCTTTAACATGGAATAGAGAACCTAGGACACACGAGGGACCAAAATTATGTTTTGGTTGGTTGGTTGACAGACGAACTACATTTGGAAATTATGATTTTTCTACTCAAGCATGTGTCATATGACAGAGTTTTCCACTGTGCTCTCCAAATTCAACTCCTCTTATAATTTTATCATTGGTATAGAAACATCTAAGAATTCACCCATCCATTCATTCATTTATTAATAGAGCAAGACTTTTATTGCAGGCTCTGTCTTAGGTTTTATCAGTTAACTTGTAGGCACATGTGAGTGACAGACATAATGAAATAATAACATAGTTAATGTGAAAACAGATATAAGGGAAATAAAATGATTCCTGTTACCCATATGATGTTCCTTCAGCTTTCTGTGCTTGTAGCATGCTCTGCTTTGAGTAGAGTAACCAGAAGGTACTTGTGGAAAGGACTAGCTGGAACACAGTGTAAGCACAGAAAAGTCATTCTCAGAGAACTCTGTGGTTTGTGATGTACCTATTAACCAGGAAAAAGGAAGAGTTTTCCCTTCAGGAGCGGAGACCCCATAGACTAGGGGAGCATAAGTGTTGATCTGAACAATCAGTGAAGCAGGTCATCTGAAGCCAGTGCTCTGGGAAAACAAAGAGGGATAGGGAAGACAGGGAGGTGACAGAGGGGTTCAGGATGGGGGTACGCATATATACACCTATGGCCTATTCACGTAGCTGTATGGCAAAAACCATCACAATATTGTAAAGTAATTATCCTCCAAATGAAATAACTTAATTAATTTTAAAACACTCCTCAAAATGGGGACAGGTTCTCCAATGCATAGAGAAGGAAATGGCAACCCAGTCCAGTACTCTTGCCTGGAAAATCCCATGGACGGAGGAGGCTGGTAGGCTACAGTCCATGGGGTCACAAAGAGTCGGACATGACTGAGCAACTTCACTTCACTTCACTTCACTTCACTTCTTCTCCAGTGCATAGTATAATCATTCTACTTTTGAAGTGGAACAAAATATCTGGCAAAGTGAAAAAGATGAAAGTCTCTGTCTTGTCTTTTCTCCTTCTATGCCTTCATTTCCTTGGAAACCTGGGGATTGGAATGATTTGGTAGAACAGTTTCAGCATTCAGGGCTACATTTTTTTCATACAACATTTAACTTGGAGATTGGTTGTTATCTGACGATCCATTCCAAGAAGCCAGAATCTCAGCACCTGTGTCTGGAAGGAGATTCTAGGAATCCCTTAAAAGAGAGAGGGATGATCATTCTTGTACGATACTGAGGGAAGGCAGGGGAATGTGGGTATAACCAAGCTAAATACCATATCCAAGGAGCACAAGAACTAGATTCAGAAGTTAGGAGTAAAAGGAAGGTAAAATAGAGCTAATGGGTTGTGATAGGGCCCCTGGAAGGCTAACAGATATAACAGGGAGAGAATTCTGTACCTGACTGGTTCAAACAATCATAAAAACTGATGGTTGAGAAGGTAAAGTACTGAGGACAATGAGTGGTATAGAGCAGACACTCAAAATCTGTCTCTTACCTACAGAATTGTTCTGGGGTCAAGTTATGGACTATGTAAACAACTTTAGAGTTTAACACCCTTGTTACACGTGATATCAAGGGAATCAGTATCCTGTGTGGTGGCCAAGGCCTCTCTGAAATTCTATTTCCCCTCAATCTGTGGGGTGGAATGTGAAGCTCAGAAGTTTTACTTGATTTGCTCAAGTTTCCACAATTAATGAGATAACAAAGTACAGAGTTGGACAGACTATCTTGTACAAATCAAACATTGTTTATGTGATTGATGGTTCAACATGGCAGGACCAGAGAGTCACTGGAGGGAGTGTTAAACAAAATAAAGATTTCTGAGCCACTCCAAACTTACTAAATTAAAATTCTCAGAGGTTGGTGGCAGCAACCTGTATTTAAAAACTCACCTTCAGTAATTTTGAGACAGTTGCTTTGCAGTAAGGGCCCAGTCATCTGGGTACTTCTGCTTTACCTCACACAGGCATCTACACTATTAAGACCCTGTTATCAAACCTAATTACTCACCCAGTTAAAGCTAAGTTTGCCTATATACCTTTGAGTTTCCAGTTTAAAAGGCTATAAAAGAGAACCTGTTTTCACTCCTTTTTTCTCTGACCCTTTTTTTTTTTTAACATTTGCTATCTAAAATTTTAACAATTTATAAAAAGCTTTCTTTTAAGAATAATTGGGGAATTTACTTAATCTAGCCAATCACAATATAGATTTGGGAACCTGATGAATAAATACAAGCTCATATTCAAATTTCTCTCTTAAAACTTCACATAAATGGAAATGTCTTCTTGAATTCTATGGCATAAAAAGGCAAATGACAAAGTAGTTTTAGACAAGATATTTTATTAAATGTTCAAGAAACTTTGAGGATTTGAATAGTACTAATTCTTCTATCTTACTTAGTACAATAACATCTAGGGAAATTTTTGCCTCTATGTCAGGAGATTAATTACATGATGCAAGATGAGATTTTTATCTTCTCTGAGCTTCTCTTTTCTTATATGTTAAATACAAAATATTGTATCTGCCTCATAGTATCCAGGTAAGGATTAGCAGATATTATATGGATGTAGGTGTCTGCAACTAAGTCAGATTCATAAATGACACTCAACAAAAATTAGCTGTGTCAATCTACTTTTTAAAAACATATTTGTGGTGAAATGGTTCTTCAGTTAATTCTTTCTCTTCCTTCATTTTCTTATCTATAAATGGAGGTTTGTTCGGACAAACTGATTCTTGAATCTCTTACAAAGCTGAGTTTCTGCATTTTTATTATTCTAGAGAGGTTTTCTGTGTGACTCAAGTTATCCAGAACTACTGAGAAATTGTATTGCTTACTGAGAAGTCAATGAGAATCTCTAGTCAATCAGTAACAAGTTAAAAGGTTAATTATCTAGAGTACAAAGGATTTGTAAAGGGCATGACAGCCCACTCCAGTGTTCTTGCCTGGATGATACCATGAACAGGGAACCTGGTGGGCCACAGTCTATGGGGTCGCACAAAGTCAGACATGACTGAAATTTCTTCACACACAGTCATACCCATTGGATTTACTTGTGTTTTAGGGAATTACAATGCTATTAAAAAGAAATTAAACTGAAAAGTGGTATATGCCATTTTTTTTTATATGAAAGGAACTTACTGTATGGCCTTTCATTTACTCTTATAGGATAAGAATTACTGTGCTATTGTTACATTGACACATCATGTAATGGAAATTTTCAGGAAAAAAAAAAGGAAACTAGAGTTCTCTGTTTATCTATTCAATGTTAGATGGATTCTGGCTTCATTATCCTAAGAGTTTAGTTTTGCCCACTCCCAATCCAGATGTCTGTGATATTGTTGGTACTCAACAAGTCCAGGGAATCAACAACTGCATTTTTCTACTGAGTTCCATTAATTGGTGTGATGTAGTGGAAAGGCATTAATTTGAAGTTCTCCTGCTCCAATTCTTTTCTTCCCTTTAATTTTTTTTAAATTTCGTTTTCCTCCTATTTATCTCCTAATTTTTCACCCTTCCCCAGGTCATCAGCTTGTCCAACACTGATCTCTTCTGCCATGCTTGTGGGAGCCACCAGCAGTGGCCTCAGGAAGCAGCAGAATGTCAACAGGCAGAAGAGGACACAAAAGGCAGCATGGCCCCAGAATCATATTTTCATCATTGACAATGGAATACGACATATCCTGAGCTAGTGTCTGATTTAGGCATTCAGTAAAAAGAAATTCTGCATGAAGAGTTATCAGCAAAAAACATTCCTACGGTGAATTAAATCATTAAGCAACTTAGTTTATAAATATTCCCATCCCATCACATTTGCAAGAATTAAGCCACACCTAAACGCACATGCCTAATTTTGTAGGGAAATATATGGCAATGCACACTTTGTCCCACTGTGCCAAGACTTCTTCTTAAATTTAATTTCAACCTTCTTGTTTTCCCCCTGTTCTGTAGTATGATTTCACAGTACATTCACAGTACATCCTCCCATCTGTTGAAACAGAGAAGTGCTTGCATTTTAGACTGAGATGACTAATATTCATGAGGAATGAATCCAAACTCAAACTAAATGCACATTTTTGCATTTGTCCAAACGTAGCCATGAATTATCTCAGGCTATCAATAGAAGAAGAGGAAAGTTACTATCTGTAAATCCCTATTTGTTTTCCCAAATTGCACCCTTGGCAATGGGTGTGACAGAAAAATGTTCAGTATTCCTAGTAGCCTAACCTGCCAAGAGAGATAAAGCCACTTTGATGTCCTGGGACCAGAGACTGCACAGATTTTTACCCGAAATGGACCTCAAATCCTTTTCAGAGAGAACTGGGCTCCAATGACTGGCTGTCTTGCCAGTCTTCTGAACCTAGGGGATAGACTAGTGGCCGTGCCATCTCCAGATGGTGGCAGATCTGAAGTCAATAAAGGTAAAGCTCTTTCAGCTACTCTGGCCAATAATGATGAGAGTGATAATGCTAATAGGAACAATCAAAGTAAAAGCTAACACAGTTGTAGTTAATACTGTCAATGCGTACATTTAGCATGTGGTTCCTACTTGCCAGCACTATGCCTAGTCATTTGCCTACATTATTCCATATGCTCCTTAATGGAATCTCTGTAATGAAGTAAGTGAAGCTCGGGATGGCTAAGTTCCAAAGGTCACCCTGTGAGTAGCAGGACTGACTCCTATCTCCCTCTCTCTCCCTCTTGATCTTGAGATCCCCTTCTCTCCCCTTTTCTGTGTGTGGCGTAAGTTGCTGCCTTTCTCAGGTGAGGCCCAACCTTGACCTCTTTCTGAGACCGATTCCATACCATTAAAAGCAGCACTTGCCTACAGAAACCAGACACAAGGAAATGATCTTTTCTGGACACCAGGTGGAGAGAACTTTTCTGGAAGCCCCAGAAGAGATCTGATTGTGTTCCAAAATAAATGGCATTTGCAACTTTCTTTGACTTTAATGAAGTGTTCTCATGCTCCTGCCCTCATTGGAGTTTCTGTCACTGCCTGCCTGGTTAGGGGGCAGCTTTTTCCGAGGAGCAAGGTCAGAGGATTCTGTTTTTTCATTTTCTTTCATGGGCAAGAAGGTGTTCACTCAGCCATATTTTGTGAGTGCCTACCTAGCACCAGCACTAGACTAGATACGGTAAACATGATCATTTCCATTAATCCTCACAAAAGATTAAAAGCACTTTATAGTGTTTGTTTTTATATTGACTTGTTTTAGCTGGTGAGGAAAATTAGATCGGAAGCATTATGTAACTGCCCAAGGTGCTAAGTGCTATTAAACCAGTGGCTTCAATCCATATGAAGTGCTGCCCATGGTCAGAACCTCAATCAGAAGAGATTTTTCATTCCCTTTATGTTGTCTTGTTTTGGATGCCTTGTTTCTCCCAGGAGGATTTGGCAATGTTTGGAGACACTCTTGGTTGTTAGGCCTGGAGAGTGAAGTGGGGTGGGGGGTGTAGAGTTTCTACTAATATCTTGTGGGTGGAGGCCAAAGGTGTTAAAAATCCCACAATGCACAGGGCAGCTTCCCATAAGAGAATCGTGATGAGAAGCCCCAGGCTACGCTAAGAGGTTTCTAGCTGGATTTGCTATGTGGCCGTTTTGGGTGGGGGCTTAGATGCTCCTAGATGGACAGCTTTGAATCAGAGCCTCTGGCTCTTCTGCCAGGAGAGTGTCTACTCTCCTGTCATGTGCAAACCCCAGCTCGGCCATCTGGCTCTCCAGAATGTCCGTGGCTTAATGCCTTGATGCTGCTGCAACTAATAAACCCCTCCAGACATGCCAGACTCCCACATTTAGTGGTGATGGTCAGTCAGGAAACATCCATGGTTCAGGAATCTTGGGACTCTGAGTGTTCTTAAGATTCAGGGACCCCTTTGCAGAGAGAAAATTTGCTTTGAGGAATGGCCACTTAGCTGGTTCCTTTATACTGGTTCTTGGCTCAAGAAAAAGAAGAAAGGGGGCTACCCAGTGCTTTTTCAGAATATAGGCCAATTTCAGTGAGGCAGAAAAAGGATTCAGGATTTGGGCAGCTGCTCTGTCTGGGAAGAAAGAAGGAAAGTTTGATTTCATTTCTGTACCATCAGGTGGCCTGACAGTTTTAAACAGAGAGGTGGTATTCACGATTATTCATCATAAATAGATGACTGTTGGGGCAAAACTTAAACTGATGATGTAAAGACCTGTACTTGAGGCCTTTGCTGAGACTTAATCCATTCTCTTCTTCCCTGAAAAAATATGCTATTGAGCCCTTACCATATGCGTGTCTGACACTGAATGAAGCTTGGACTGTGTAGGGTTCAGTCTTGCTGGAGGGAAATCTTAAAGAGAGTGGCATAATTAAAATCAGACAAGACAATGACTAGTTATGGTAGAAGGACATGGGAGCAAACAGGGGAAAGAACTGGAAAGGCATTTCATCAGAGGGAACGACCCGTGGGAAGACCTTAAGGCAAGAGAGAGCATGGGAATTAGAGAACTGAAAGCAGTAAAGTGTGCTTGGAGCCCAGGAAGCAGAGGAAAGAAACTTGGTGAGGAGGGTGATCTGGGGAGCACAGGCAATGGAGAGTCAGGGCAAGTCTGAGGGTCTGGACTTACACTGAGGTCAGGGCCACACTGTGAGGACTCCAGGTCAGATCTGAGTGTCAGCAGGAAGAGCCTAGAGAGACCAGTGAGGCCATTGCTGTAAAAATGCCAACAAGGGTGCCTGGTGGTTTGACTTGACCTGTGGTGAAGGGCATGCAGAGAAATGGATGGATTTGATGCATACTTGGGTGAAGTCTTCTCTGGTGGCTCAGAGAGTAAAGAATCTACCTGCAATGCAGGAGACCTGGCTTCAGTTCCTAGGTTGGGAAGATGCCCCCCCTCACCCCTCTCAGAGAAGGGAATAACAACCCATTTCAGTTTTCTGGCCGGGAGAATTCTGTGGACAGAGGAGCCTGGTGGGCTACAGTCCATGGGGTCACAAACAGTCAGACACAACTGAGCAACTAACACCTTGGGTGAAAGGAACGCCAGTGGTTGGTGGTGAAGGAGCTGTGATAGGTGAGGGAGATGGAGTCAAAAGGTTCCATCCAGCTTCCTGTTCCAGGCAAGTGGGTGGATGCCATTGACCAAGACTGCATCATCCTCACTTTGCTCATCTGTAAAGTGGGAACAAACTTTCAACCTTTCTTACCTCACAAATCTGTTTTGATGTTCAAGTGATATAACAAATATAAAAGGATTTTATATAAATAAAATAAATTTTAAATTTTATATAAATAAAATACAATAAATATAAAAGGAGATGATAACGTATGGTCAATATCTGTGCTACAAAGTGATTGTTTCTAATTATTATTATGAAACGTTCATGTCTGTAGCTTTGTCGTCAATCCCTATATGTTGTAAAACACCAAACGTTGCCCTGTGATATCATTTGGGTGCCTTATAGCTTCTTGATCCACAGTTACAGAAAGAGTTGACAGAACATATAAAACAACAGAAAAGGTGTGGCTACTTGTTTTCTAGCACGAACTTAGTTTTAAATCTTGAAATCAACTCTGATTGCCATGAGAAAACCCAAACCAGCCCAGCGTAGCTGCTAACATGATCAGGGAATTGGGAGTAGACAATGGAAACTGTTTCTCCTGTATCATTTTACTGAGTTGCCAAAGAATGGCTGGGTCTCACCAGTCTCAGCCTGGTAATTATCCAAATGGCTCTGGGTCATCAAAACCGCAAGAAAGAACCTACTGGCTTGCTGCTGCTCCATGGCTCCAAAGCTATGATTTTTTTTCTTTTAATCCTTCTGCAGAGAATAGAATGGTGGTTGGATGAGCCCAACTCATGTTACAAGGAAAATATTTTAGGACCAGTAGACTTGGACTCAGCCCCAGCTTTATCACTTATCACTTTTGTCTCCTTGAGGAATTCACCTTGAGAAATTTCAGTTTCCTTGAGCATTATTTGGGGACATAAACAATTGATCCATTTCAGGAAGAGAAGATAATGAATACATGTAGTAAACTGCAGGATGTTGAGAAAATCAGAAGAATGGATGGGTGGTCTGAGTAATATTGATGAAAATGACTATAGTAAGCATACAGAGGCACAGTTATAGATACAGATTTAGATCTATCTTAAAATCTAATGGGCTTCCCTGGTAGCTCATACAATAAAGAATCTGCGTGCAAAGCAGCAGGCTTGGGTTTGATCCCTGGAGAAGAGAATAGCTACCCACTCCAGTATTCTTGCTGGAGAATCCCATGGACAAAGGAGCTTGACAGGCTAGAGTCAGTGGGGTTGCAAAGATTTGGACATGACTAAGCAACTAACACTTTCACTTTAAATTTAACTGTCTCTCTCTCTCCCCATCCCTCCCTCCCTTTCTTTCTCTCCTTCTCCCTCCCTCCCTCCTTCCCTGTTGTTGTGTTTAGTTACTTCAGTCCTGTCTGACTGTTTTCAATCCCATGGACTGCAGCCCTCCTTCTCTATCCAGATATATATTCCTCACTTGAGACAAGGGATAATATGTGTTGGAAATTTAATGAAAATTTAAAAAGTGAAAGTGTTAGTCACTCATTCATGTCCAACTCTGTGGCCCCATGGATTATACAGCTTGCCAGTCTCCTCTGTCCATGGGATTCTCCAGGCTAGAATACTGGAGTGGGTAGCCATTGCCTTCTCCAGCAGGTCTTCCCAACCCAGGGATTGAACCTGGTCTCCTGCACGGCAGGCAGATTTTTTACCATCTGAGCCACGAGGGGAAGTCCACACTAGAAAATGAGTAATCTACATTTATCCACTAATACAAGTTTTAAAATTATATTCCTCTGTAGAGATACAAATATTGTAACCTGACTACATTTTAGAATGTTCCAGAACTGGAGATTATCTCAAGGTCTGCACAGATAAGTTTCAGGAGTGGTCCCTGAGGGAGGCTGCTTTCTGTGTGAATCCTGATTTGTTCTTGATGATGCATCCAGGCAGCAGTGGTTTAGGGCTGAAGCCCAGACCTCTGACTTCTTATCCGGGACTCTTTACTCAACCACATGCCCTCTCAGGAGTGTTTGTATTTCCTGACAAACATCACAACCCTCCTTCAGCAGGCAAGGGAAGGTCAAGGTCTCAGTCAGCTGGTGGTAGTGATGTCTGTAGGTCTGATGGGGGCGGCATTTCACGTTTATTCTGATCACTGCTCAGGCCAGGCAATGTTACAAATTTAATTCACATAATGGGAGCTTTTTTTTTTCCTTTGAAACTATGATTTCAGTGTTTAAGATCATCACTTTAAACTATTTATAGTTTTTCAGTTTTATTTTATTTGATTTTTAAAGTAAAACAAACTAGCTCTATTGCTTTACAACAAAACAAAAAAGCTAGTGAGTGTTAAAACAAGAACTATGGATTATTCCATTTGATGGGCAAAAAAAAAAAGGTTTTCCTGGGAAACTGACTAACCTGTACACCCCAGGCACCCTGATTCTGCCTTTTCTTTGGCAGATCAAGAGTGATGTCAGGGGAAAGGGAAGAACATAGAGGGGCACTCTGTGTTTGTCAAAACATCTTGAACAATTTTTCAAACATTTTGAGTTTGTTAAAATCCAGGCTGAATAGTGCCAAGCAGTTTTGCTTAATTTCTAAACCCCTGGGTATTTAAAGGGAAATGTAATCGGCATTTTTCTGAATCGTTTCATTTAACTCATCAGTGTGCTGTTTCATAAGAGCCATTTGATGCCAAGGAAGTCCTTCTGTGCCAATTCAGAAATCTTATTCTGGAAGGCTCTGAAGACCTGAGAGCACAAAGAAAGAACAGAGGCCCAGTGGTTCTCGAATCTCCCAAATCAGGATCTAGAAACAGCTACGGAGGGGGCTTGCTCAAGTTCACTCAAGCCACCAGGGGTAAAGGTGGAAGGTCAAGCCCAAAACACTTCAGTCGGCCCTGGACACTCCTCCCTTTGCGTTTGGATAACTTAAAATTCCGTGTTGGACAAGCATGAGCTTCTTTTTAGCAGACTATCCTGTTCGTATGGGGGCTTCCCTGGTGTCTCAGCAGTAAAGAGTCCACCTGTGAGGCAGGAAACACAGGAGACATGGGTCAGATCCCTGGGTTGGGAAGATGCCATGGAGAAGGGCATGGAACCCACTCCAGTATTCTTGTCTGGAAAATTACATGGACAGAGGATCCTGGCAGGCTACAGTCCAGGGGGTCGCAAAGAGACAGGACAGAAGTGACTGAGCATGAGCATGCTGTTTGTAAGAATGTGGCATTTTTGTGATTATAATTCATAGCAAGGACTATTTCTAAAATGTTCAGCAGTAATTGGCATGCCTATGCACCTTGGCTACAAGAAAGCTTTGGCTTCCTCAGGGTCAAGGCCAAAGTCCTCAAGGGTCAGCAGTGTCCCAGAGCTAAAAATTTATTGAAGTTCTTTCTCTTTCACCACCCTTTGCCCCACTCCCCCACCCCTCCTATTCAATGGAAGCACTCAGAACCAGCTTCTGCTTCTGTGCATTCATTGGTGTAACACAAACACAGAGATATTTAAATGCCATGTGTACAAGGATGTTCTATATTTGGGGGATAAGCTAATGTCCAGTAGTAGGGGACACATCAAACCTATAGTAGTATGGCAACATTACACAGAGATTGCTGTTGCAAAAGCTTGTTTAGTGACGATTCTGTCCCAGCCATGGTGACCAGTGGTTTACACATCTTTAGTCATTTCATCTTCTTAATTATCCTGTGAGTCTAACAATATTAAGCTGATTTTACAGTCACGATACTGGTACTTAGTGAGGTTAAGCAGCTCATCCAAAGTCACCCAACTAGTAATAAGTGACAGAGCTGGATTTTAGCTGAGATCACAGAGCAGATGTCCTTCAAAATGCAGGTTATTTCCATTTGTCATTCTGCTTGCTGAAAAAAAACACTGTTCAGTTATTGTTTTTTAGTCACTAAGTCATGTCTGACTCTTTGCAACCCCATGGGCTATATACTGCCAGGCTCCTCTGTCCTTGGGATTTCTCAGACAAGAATACCGGAGTGGGTTGCCACTTCCTTCTCCAATTCGTTATTGGGCATGAGTTAATAAAAGTGGTGCACCCACATGAATGTTAATCAGACCTGACTAAAGAAAGCTTAATTAGATAGTTTTCAGGTAAAAATGTAAGTACCTATAGGCTTTGCCTAACCTGTGGACAGTTATGCTCTAGAATTTTGGTATAATTCAGCTAGACAACAATAGCAGAACATTTTCCCATAGAAATAACATGGAAATGATAGGCTTCTGGGTTAATTCATAAAATCTTTGTAAACTCAGGAATGGGGAGTAATCCTGGAATTATGGGCAGGGCCGGTGGTTGGTCACTTCATGGGGCAGTGCCATGGGAATAATTGGGGACATTAATGATGTATGACACTGGCTTCCATGGGCTGCGCAGCTCTATCATGGGCATGGGAGCTCTTTGGTCAGAAATACAGCCAACTCACTGAGGCCTGTTATCATTGCTTTAGTTTGCAATGAAAAACTTCAGGGGTAGCATCTATTGTTCATCAAGAATTTGGGGAGACTGAAGAGTTGCTCTCTACCTGTAAGTCTAGGGATATGACAGCCATCACCTCTCTGGACAGATTCACAAGCCTAGCTCATAAGTAGTTTTTCACATGACACTTCCACTCCACAGTCCTGTAAGCACTCAAAGGCAGAAGCTTCATATGTTTTACCCACCTTGGCAAGATCGATTGCTGTAGGGACTATGAATATGTTAGGTTACATAACAAAGGATAATTAAGGTTACTAATCAGCTGATCCTAAGTTAGCAAAATTATCCTGCATTATCCTACACCGAGAGGGCCCAATGTAATCACAAGGGGAAAGGGGGAAGAAGACAAGGACAGAGTTATGCGATGTCAGAAGGACTTGACTCTCCACTGCTGGCTATGAAGACAGAGGAAAGGAGCCACGAGTTGAGTGCAAGAAGCCTCTAGAAGCAGGAAAAGGCAGGGAAATGGATTCTCCCCTCAAGCCTCCAGAAGGGAGCGCAGAACTGCAGGTATCTTGATTTTAGCCTGATGAGACTCACGCCAGACTTCTGACCTACACCACAATAACAAATTTGTTTTATTTTAAGGCATTGCTTGGAGAAGTAAATGACAACACACTCCAATATTCTTATCTGGAAAACCCCATGGACAGAGGAGCCTGGTAGGCTACAGTCCGTGGGTTCCCAAAAAGTTGGACATGACTGAGCACACATGCACAATATGAATAATGAACCTGTGCAATGATCTCCCAGAGAAGAATCCTCAAGTTCCCACATATCCAAATGAACATAAAGTCCAGTCTCTCAGATCCCTTGAACTTGTTTGTGCAGGAATTCACAAGTGGTTACCAGTGTCCAAATGATGAATCCTGCTATATATCTCTGATTTTGCTGGGGTCAGAATTTAAGAGCATGTATTTTGGGACTGGACAATGGTACAGTGGAAATCAGAATGTGTACTAATGCCACCAGGTGTCATGATGTCTTTACAAAAGGCTGCACCTGTTCTTTCATGAGTGACCTCGATAAAGAAATGTGCTATAGAAGAGTCAAGGGCAGAAGCTCTGTGTCTGCGGGGATGTAGTCAGGCTGGCATTTTGCTCCTGCTACTGCTACACCTCTTCCCTGGTGGCTCAGATGGTAAAGCATCTGCCTACAATGCAGGAGACCTGGGTTCGATCCCTGGGTTGGGAAGATCCCCTGGAGAAGGAAATGGCAATCCACTCCAATACTCTTGCCTGGAGAATCCCATGGATGGAGGAGCCTGGTGGGCTACAATCCATGGGGTCGCAAAGAGTCAGACATGACTGAGCGACTTCACTTTCACTGCTACACATGTCAGAGTGGATGGTTGCCCAAGTCACCAATTATTTTAGAGGAATTAGTTTCTCCTTTCCTGGGTCAGCCCCAACCAAAGTCAAGGCATCTCAAGTAAGTATGACCTCCCTCCATCAAATAGTGCTGTCAGGTATCTGTTCTGAAGCAGTGTCATTAACACAGGTGCCATTTGAAGCCCCATGGGTAAGGCTTCTGGATGTTGCTAGATCACTGAACCCCACTCTGATCAGACTTCAAGGCTTCACTCACAATTTCTCTAGGACACTAATTGGCACAAAAATGGCTGCACCAGGACAGGTTCCAGGCCACCCACCTAACATCCCACATCAACATTCCATTTTCCCTTCCCCAAAGTCAGTGCAGGGACCACTTGGACATCCTTGGAGTAACTTGATTTTCCAAGAAGCTCGTTGTTCTTTCTTGATCTACCCCAAACTGCCTCCCTAACTTTGAATCTGAAATGAAGAACCAAATGTATCCCTCCATCTCCTCCTTTCTGCAAGATCCTGATTTACTTATGGAAAATCTTCTCCTCTCTGCCTTATAATGCATACTGGAGCAAGCAGCCTACTGCACCCCTCACAAGCTCACACACATATACACACACAAATACACACACACGTAAACACCTGAAACAAAAATTCTTGTACAACCTTATATTTATATTTACATAACTTGAGAGCTATTTCATAATAGAAATAGTTTTCAATATGCGGAGATAGTGGAATTTTTAAATGGCAGATTCTTTTTATGAACAAGCCCTCCTTATCAGATAGTCAACATATATGTGTTGTTTGACTGACTGGCTTACACATGTGTGGATGAAAAGAAGAAACTCCTAAGGATTTTTAGGATAACTGGAAGAAAGCAGAGCTCATATAACAGGGACTCATTGAAGAAAGATGATTTGGGTTGCAAAGGGGTGGGATGAGGAATTTGTTTCCATCCATACTGATAGCCAGAATGTGAAGAATTCAAGAAAATTAGATACATTTGTTACTCAGGAAAGGGCACAGTCCACTGGGGTGCAGAGCCCAGGAATGGTGACCTAACTGATTCCGGGAGGAGTCCTGGAAGCATATTCTCCTGGAAGGGTTAATAAGCTGCCAAATGGTTCACCTTCTTCAGCACTCTCTCCTCCCCCAAGTTAGAAGATATAAATCATTGACTATCAGGATAATGAGAAGCAGATTGGCCTCTGCTAATTTCTGGGATGTGGCAGGTCTTTAGAAAAAGCCTCATAAGACATTGCTGAGTGCTACGAGCCCTACCGCCTTGAGAGAGGACACATGTGGGAAGCAGACTAGAGAATGTGGGTTCCAGCCTGGCGGATGCTGCAGGGGAGGGTGGGGCTGTGCAGATACCTGTAAACCATCACAGGCCTGGGAGATGAGGACCCTCCTGCCTTTAATTTGAATATCAGAGCTGAGGACAAGGAAAATGCATCCCAACCTTCTGGGCAGTCTAAGTGCATACATCCTTCCCTAAGATTGAGACTGAGCCAGCCTTTGGATATCTGTCTCCTGTATTTTGGATAGTGGCTGATTAGAACCTAGAGTCTTCCCTGTATCAGTAGCTAAGTTGAAATGTCTAGGGATGCAAAGAAACAAAACGTGAGTGCAAAAGTTTGCTTCATGAAAAATTAAGTTACTCTAAGCTAGAAGGGAAAAAGCAAGGAGGAAGAAAGCTTCCTGAAGAAACACCTGCCTCCAGGTTCTGCCTTTAGACAAACAAAGGCAGGACAAACTGCAGCAGCAGAAGCAAGGGGCCTGGAACCTGCCTTCCTCTTACTAGGCTTCAGAAGCTCTTTTCTGCCAACTCTGCCTGTCACCGTGGCAGAGACCCTCTGCAGGGGCTGGTGTCTCTCAGGAGGAGCTAAAAGGCCTGCCCTCTGGTGCAGAATTAGGCAAGCCCAATGTGGGCTCTCCTCCCTGATGGATACTGCATGCCGGGATGTTTGGGGCTCTCCAGAGAGTATTTGCCGATTCCTTTAAGTTGACTTTAAGTTGCGTAAGATGCTTTAAGCATTTAAGATGTTTTAAGTTGGTTTACCCTCATACCTACTTACTCAGGGAAGACTTTGGGTTCTGATCAGGCACTATGCAAAACACAGGGAGAAGGCTTATTCTCAAAGACCTTTTTGCAAACAAAAAACATGTATTTTATCCCTCAGACGCTGGCTCCTGTAAACCAATGGCTGATTCATGTTGATGTTTGGTTGAAACCAATGCAACACGGTAAAGTAATTATTCTTCAATCAAAACTCATTGGAAAAGACCCTGACGCTGGGAAAGATTGAAGGCAGAAGGAGAAGGGGACGACAGAGGATGAGATGGTTGGATGGCATCACCGACTTGATGGACACAGATTTGGGCAAGCTCTGGGAGTTAGTGATGGGCAGGGAAGCCTGGCATGCTGCATTCCATGGAGTCAGACACAACTGAGTGACTGAACTGATTGAAATCCAAAAAAAAAGAAAAACTATGTACAGCAGAAAGTAACACAACATTGTAAAGCAATTATACTCCAATAAAAAAGCAAATCTTTCTCTGAAATTAAAAAAAAAATATATATATATACTGATTCCTCTTTGCAATGTGACATGCAAGCAAAAGGTCAAGGGATGGAAAAGAAGCTGATATATGTTACTCGATCAAGTTGCTTACAGTATGATGGAACTCTGACAGGGAAAAATAAATGCTATAGAAGGACATGCATGTAATTACTTTATTCTTAAAATAAATTTACTAGGTGCCTACATTTCCCAGGACAGAAACATGGTCACGTTCCATGGAGTCAGAATTGTCAGTTAAGTGATTTCTGATGAGTAGGTGTTAGTATTTATACTTGATATATTACAGAAAGAAAAGTATCATACGATGAGAAAGAAGAGAGTGACAAAATAATTTTAAGCAGCTTTAAATATTTACCACAATGAAAGAAAATGTATTATGAAAGATTTAAATGTATTATGAATATTATTGGTTTCATACATTGGCTTAGTTTTCTTTGAACAGAAGAACTCATCACACCTGCATTAATAATATTGGGAATTGCTACTCTCCATGAATTTTCATATTCTAGAAAACATTTTGGAAGTAAGTTAATATAATGAAAGCAATCTGCAGCTGATTAATTATTCAATAAATCAAATCAGCAAATGTTTTTTGTAACCGTGTGTGTGTGTGTGTGTGTGTGTGTGTGTGTGTATGCTGATGCAGAAACTGAGTGAAAGTGTAAAATGAGCCCAGATCAGAATAAGAACCAAGTGTTGATGAACATTCTGGAGAAGACATGGCAACCCACTCCAGTATTCTTGCCTGAAGAATCCCCTGGTGGGCTACAGTCCGTATGTTCTCAGAGTCAAACATGACTGAGTGACTAAGCACAGCATATATATATATACGGTGGCTTCCCCGGTGGCTCTGTCAGTAAAGAATCCACCTTCAATTCAGGAAATCTAGGTTTGATTCCAGGGTCAGGAAGATTCCCTGCAGGAGGAAATGGCAACCCACTCCAGCATCCTTGTTGGGAAAATCCCATGGACAGAGGATCCTGGTGGGCTATAGTCTATGGAGTTGCAAAGAGTCGGACATGACTTAGCATGCATACATGCATAACTATCATGACGCAACTTTGGTTACACATTCTATCACCTGTGTGAGCTAAGAAATATAACTCATAGCCAATGCCACCTCAAGTTCTCATTATGAGAGGGAATAAAGTCTTACTTAAAGTCCTCATATCTTTGACCCTCAATTTCTTTGCTTTACCAAGAGTGATAAAAAGTGGTACCTGAATCCTGGGGAAAGCCTCAACCCTTGTCCTCAAAAGCTCCCACCCCTTATCCTGTGTGCAGTCAACTCTTTGACCTCACCTTAGCTGGCATGAACTCCAAGTAAAAGGAAATAAGAAGATGAAGAAACCTTCCAACACTGGCTTCATGTTTAACTGACAAAACATGGTACTCTGGTGGAATTAAAGGAGAAGAAGAATAATGTCTGCAGGAGAATAGGATGTGGAAATTGTGTTTGAACCTGGGCTGAGAAGGTGAAGGTAAAGATGACACTCCTGTACAATCTGGTAGGAACCTTACAAGCTCCGCCAAACTTATCCTAATGGAATCAAGAAGGGTCTGGAGAAGGATATATATTTTTGAAAGAGATGAATATATTTTTAAAACTGCTCCAAAGTTGCTCTCCCAAGCAAATTCAGAGAATGAGCCATTTTGCGCTTGGTTTCTTACCAAATTTCAACGATCAACTTAATCATTAATTGAATGATTAATGATTTAGTCATTTAAATTTAAATCATTAAATCATGTGGTTTCTGAAAACTGACACTGACCTTCATTGTGTCTGCCCTAACTGACTGCCACTTACTTGGTTTATTTCCAGCATACGCTTTTTCTTATACCTTTGGAGACAGCTACCACAGTGTAATCTAGCACAACCCCACATAAGGTGAAATATATTGCAAAATAATATGTGTGTGTGTGTGTGTGTGTGTGCGCTCAGTCACTTCAGTCATGTCCAACTCCTTGAAACCCTATGGACTATAGCCTGCCAGTCTCTTCTGTTCATGGAATTCTCCAGGCAAGAATACTGTAGTGGGTTGCTGTGTCCTCCTTCAGGGGGTCTTCTTAACCCAGGAAGTGAACCCACATCTCCTGCAGCTCCTGCGTTGCAGGCAGATTCTTGACCACTAACACACTGGGGAGCCCGTCCTCAAAGGTATAAGATACATGATCATTCTGTAATATTTCACAAAAGGCAGGGATTGCCAGGTATTCTACTACCTAGACAAATTTGAGAATCACTGGACCAATTGTATCTTGGCTCAAATAGTTATCCCATTAAACATCTACTTTTGTTCTGGGCCAGCCTAGGCGAATATGCTGGTGAAATGGGCATATTTACTGCCCGTATAACAATTTCTCTTCATGCTAGAGTGACTTTCAGCAGCTGTATTTCTGCACATGCATGCCTAATCTTCCTTTTAGACTAGGTCAAAGTAAAAGGAAACTCTGCTTTAAACCTCATTCAAAAATGGCCAACATAGACTGAATTTCTGGTGTTCAGTTGCTTTGGTGATTCATGAATTTAGAACGTCTATGGGCAATATAAAACGGAAAACCATTGGAGAAAGTAAACTCTTGGAACCAGGATGGACTTTAGGATATGCTTTGACTTGAAAGACGGAGGGTTCTACAGCCTGAATCTCCACAGCAGCTCATGACAGAAATAGCTGGACAAGGCTGCTAATCCTGCTCATCCATGAGTCATCTCCATCCTGACTGCTATTCCAGCCCTCCTAGCAGTTCTTCTAGCCTCTTGGCAAATTTTCTTATTCACTACTTAATTCTTATCAGTACCGCCGCCATGATTTTGACTGTGACCACTAGCTTTTTGCAGAAGAATCCCCAGGCTACTGTCAAAAAACAACTGAGACTCTCTGCTGCTGCTGCTGTTGCAAAGTTGCTTGTCGTGTCCGACTCTGTGCGACCCCATAGACGGCAGCCCACCAGGCTCTGCCGTCCCTGGGATTCTCCAGGCAAGAACACTGGAGTGGGTTGCCATTTCCTTCTCCAATGCATGAAAGTGAAAAGTGAAAGTGAAGTCGTTCAGTCATGTCCGACTCTGTGCGACCCCATGGACTGCAGCCCACCAGGCTCCTCTGTCCATGGGATTTTCCAGGCAAGAGTACTGGAGTGAGTTGCCATTGCCTTCTCCTGAGACCCTCTAGAACTGCCCTGTAATTGCTTTACTTTTTCACTAGAACAGGTGAGGTTATGATTGTTACTCTTAAGGAAGGAATGGATTCCACTTAATAAGCTCAAATCCCTCTTTGAGGATCTCCAAATAGATCAGGGAAACACATGTTTTGCAGTTTTCAAAATTACACTATAAAAGGAGTTGCAATGAATGGAAATCATCACTGAATTTCTCCAGGGTTGTGATAGAACAGACAAGTGTCCTTGACAGGATGGCAGACTCTATATTCTCCACCAGAATTTGGCTCCCTTCTGTTTTGACCTCCAGGCATCAAGTGACACAAGACATCTTGATAAATTAGGACTATTTGGGTCATTTGAAGCTGAGTCTAAAGGTAATTCAAGGAACATCAATAAATGGTAAGGTTATTACATTTCTGGGATTCTGAAGTGGCTCAGTAAAGAATCTGTCTGCCAATGCTGGAGACCCAAAGAAAGAAAATGCCAAAGAATGCTCAAACTACCGTACAATTGTACTCATCTCACACACTAGCAAAGTAATGCTCAAAATTCTCCAAGCCAGCCTTCAGCAGTAAGTGAAGTGTGAAATTCCAGATGTTCAAGCTGAATTTAGAAAAGAGAGAGGAAGCAGAGATCAAATTGCCAACATCCGTTGGATCATAAAAAAACAAGGGAGTTCTAGAAAAATATCTATGCCTGCTTTATTGACTACACCAAAGCCTATGTGGATCACAGCAAACTGTGGAATATTCTTAAAGAGAAGGAATACCAGACCACCTGAACTGCATCCTGAGAAATCTGTATGCAGACCAAGAACCAGTTAGAACCAGACATGAACCAAACATGAACCAGACATGAATCAGACATGAAACAACAGGCAGTTTCCAAGTTGGGAAAGGAGTACGTCAAGGCTGAATATTGTCACCATGTTTATTTAACTTATATACAGAGTACATCATATGAAATGCCAGGCTGAATGAAGCACAAGCTGGAATCAAGATTGCTAGGAGAAGTATCAATAACCTCAGATACTCAGATAACACCACTCTTATGGCAGAAAGCAAAGAAGAATGAAAGAGCCTCCTGATGAAAGTGAAAGAGGAGAGTGAAAAAACTGGCTTAAAACTCAACATTCAAAAAACTAAGATCATGACATCTGGTCCCATACTTCATGCAAGTAGATGGGGAAACAATGGAAACAGTGATATACTTTATTTTGGGGGGCTCCAAAATCACTGCAGATAGTAACTGTAGCCATGAAATTAAAAGGTGCTTGCTCCTTGGAAGAAAATCTATGAGGAACATAGACATCAGATTAAAAAGCAGAGACATTATTTTGCTGACAAAGGTCCATCTAGAAAAGCTATCATTTTTCCAGTAGTCATGTATGGATGTGAGAGTTGGACTATAAAGAAAGCTGAACACTGAAGAATTGATGCTTTTGAACTGTGTTGTTGGAGAAGACTCTTGAGAGTTCCGTGGACTGCAAGGAGATCCAACCAGCCCATCCTAAAGGAAATCAGTCCTGAATTTCCATAGGAAAGACTGATGCTGAAGCTGAAGCTCCAATACTTTGGCCACCTGATAAGAAGAGCTGACTCATTTGAAAAGACCCTGATGCTGAGAAAGATTGAAGGTAGAAGGAGAAGGGGACGACAAAGAATGAGATGGTTGGTTGGCATCATGAACTCGATGGATATGAGGTTGAGCAAGCTCCAGGAGCTGGTGATGGATAAGGAAGTCTGGCTTGCTGCAGTCCATGTGATTGCAAAGAGCTGGACATGACTGAGTGGTTGAACTGAACTGAAGAGATATGGGTATGATACCTGGGTAGTGAAGATCCCCTGTTGAAGGAAATCACAACTCATTCCACTATTCTTGCCTGAAAAATCCCATGGACAGAGGAGCCTGGGAGACTATAATCCATGGGGTCCCAAAGAGTTGGACATGACTGAGAGACTGAACACATTACATTTCTAAAGAAATAAAAGACACATCAAGCAGACAGATCAATCTGTTCTTTGGTGTAGTCAAGATTATTCTCCTAGCTATCAATTAATTAAGGAATATAGTAGCCTTGAGGGAAAACTCATCCATCGTTTTGACAGAGAAAACCTATTTTAATGACAAAATGGGCAGCACTTCACCAACCAGATTGAGCAAACGTCTCAGTAGATTATTTTTTGTCTCACAAATAGTCAAAGAAAAATTTATTAAAATTTATTTGGGTTTGCAAAAATAAATACCTTGTTTTTCTACTTTCTCTTTTGCACATTTTTTTCAAAGACTGTCCTTGGAGTGAAAACAAAACTTGAAATCCTCAGGGAATGTGTGTGCGTGCGCAGGCATGTGCACACACATGCGTGCATGCACTTGTGTGCTCTGTCACATCTGACTCTTTGCAATCCCATGGACTATAGCCCTTCAGTATCCTCTGTCCATGGGATTCTGCAGGCAAGGACACTGGAACGGGTTGCCATTTCCTCCTCTAGGGGATCTTCCCAACCCAGGGATCGAACCCAAGTCCCTTCTTCTTCTGCATTGGCAGGTGAATTCTATACCATCAGTGCCACCTGAGATGCCATTTATTCGTTTTTCCTTTTTTTTTGGACCATTGTTTTAGAAAGTCCTTCCTCATACTAGCCTAAACTCTACTTCCCTATGATTCTGTTTCTTGCTCCTCTTCGAAATCTCTGGGGTTCCTTCTATTTTACAGTCTTGCAGGGACATGCAGATGCTGCCTTCTCCTTCCCCACCCCTCAGCCATTGTCTTCCCTAGGCCAGGCACACACAGTCCTCACAACTGCACCCTGTAAGATCTGTCTTCACTCCCCTGGTCTCCCTTCTCTGGAATGATCAGAATTTCCCTCAAGAAATGTTTTCCCTCAAATAGGAAAAAAAAAAAATGGTATTCCAGGTGAGTTGAACACATCCCTTAGTCTAAAAACTGGATATTCAACAACTGCAAAGTCTAAATATGAATGTTTAATAATGGCAAAACGAGTAGAATTTCACTGGTCATTAGACAATGTTAGAATTTTCTTAAAGAGCTTAAGATATAATATCAAACAAGTAAAAGTGATAAATTGCAAATGTACATATACAGATGTAGACATATGTGTGCACACAGGGTGGTCCACTTGACAGAGGGTCCTTATAAACCACAGTAGGTCCAGAAGCTTCCAGAATGCCTTGAGTTCAATTTATGAGGTAAGCTTTCTTTAGGAGTCTATAATGCATAAATAACTATTGATTAGCTTCCTAGAGTCAGGTTTTTAGTAAAACTCTGAACAAGGGCATTAGAGAAATGCCTCCAATGGGGTCATTTTTGTTGACCTGGGACTCCATAAAAATGGGAGTATTGAATGCTTAATGTCACTTTTTATTGCTTGGTTCAGCTAATTTGTCTTGTGGGAAGCAAATGTTTTTGAAAGCATTCCAGAGCCTTTGTAGTGTTAAAGCTCATTACCTTGGATTTCATATGAGCCAAAAAATATACAACCAACTAAGTGCTCTGAACCTCAGGAAAATTTCATGACTAGACAGAAGCAAAGCTGCTAGTATCATGTCATGCAAATATAAGGTAAATTGAGCAATTTGCGTTCAAATGTAAGGTAAATTGAGCAATTTGCATTCTTAATGAAACTAAATATGATACATTTGGAGGGTTATTATTGTTTTCTTTAAAGTGCTAAAATAGTTTAATGAACAGATTAAAAAGCAGATAGAGTATACCTTCTTTAGAGAAATTATAATATGTTTCTGTTATTCTTTAACTCTCATATGAATGTATGAGCTTGGAAAAAGACTTTGCATATTTTATCTAGACAGTCCTTTTATAGACAAGAATACATTTTTTCAGTTATCTAAAACAAGCCCTGTCCTATGCCAGGTCTGTTCATCTATATAATTTAATTTTAACTCTTGAGGTATTTTTTATCCCATTTTACAGATAAGGAAACTAAAGCCCTAATGTATCTATTCTGGTATTTTTAATATAAATGATTCACAAGAGCTCAGAGAATTTTATTGTTTTATCTAGTCCTCAACATACCCACAATCTGATCTCATCTACCTTTTTAGACCTGTTCCCCACTCCTATCTCTTAAGTCCTGTGCTGTGTTCAGTCACGTCTGACTATTTGCCACTCCATGGCCAATAGTCCACCAGGCTCCTCTGTCCATGGAATATTCCAGGGAAGAACACTGGAGTGGGTTGCCGTTTCTTTTTCCAGAGGATCTTCCCAACCCAGGGATTGAACCTGCATCTTTTGCATCTCTTGCATTGGCAGGCAGTTTCTTTACCACTGCCCCTCCTGGGAAGCCCCATTTGTTAAGTCCTTCCACTATTAAATCAATGGATCAGGTAAGAGTCATCAGTTTGCATCTTCAGAATCCTACAGTTTTGCTCGCTCTGAAATATGCTCTCTTATCTCTTCTGTCAATATGCATCAACTTCCAATCATTGAATGATTCTTTCTATAGGAAACAAGGCATGAGAATGTTCTCTGTGTCCTCTTAACTCCTTGCCGATAAGTACTTAGGGGATATTTCAATAATATACTACTAATGGGGTAAAACAGATCAATGTATGAAACAAAAATAAATAAATATTCTTTTTATGCCATAGATAAGCTAAATTATATATTATAGGACTCTTTACCAAGTGATATAAGTTGTGGTCCAAATTATCCATAAAGTCATTCTTATAATTTCCAGGTCACTTAAGTGATGTTAACACATTGGTGGCATGAGCATTTTTTTTTATATAAGTGTCACCAATTAACTAATGACCCTGTTTGCTATCGTGACTGGGATACACACAGCTTTCCAATAACTTCTCATAGTCATTAGGTGACTCAGCTCAACAAGTAAAAATTTCTCTTATCAATTTTGTTATTCATGGTACCAAAGCCATGAAAAAAATTCTAGTTCTAAAATTTATATAACTACATTAGATTATTTAGGCTATATTTTTTAGTTTGAGATATTAATACAATAAATATCTCTACTATTAAGGAGGTCATGAGACTCATTTCTTACAATAGTATGTTTATGAATTTGATTTTCTTATGTTTTATTCACCTTGATTTGAAAGCTGTCTTTAATTGAATTTAATTATACATATAAATTCATTATTTTTTTTTACTTTTGATCATTAAATGTTGGTCACATTTTTATGCATTAAGCAATTTAGTAGTTATTTTTCTTGGAATAACGCATTTTTATAAAATTTTATTGTCTTTATATATCTTTCACTGCTCTTACCTAATTACTTTCTAAGTTTCTCTAACCAACAACTAAAATATTGAAATTCTGTAAAGCTAAAGAAAGAATTGAAACTAGAACTCCCTTTACTATATCTCCATTTTTGATTTGTATAATGTCTCCAATTCAGAATTTTTATTAGACTGACTGTTCAATGTTTGTTTCAAATCAAAGTCTTTTGCAGCTCTCACACCATAGGCGATCACTGAGATATAAATATCCTTTCAAAAGTCATGGTTTCAATTCTATCTATATCTCTCTGATGTCTATTTGGTACATAATCAATAAGATTTATTGATCTGTATCTTTATTGCATTTATTTTCATTTGACTTGGATGGTGCCAAACTAAGAGATCCAGAAACATTTCTCAAACTGTGACTGCCTCTCCAACCTGTCTTCCTAGCCATGACACATCTATTAATATACAGCCTAACTCTTTTATCTTTAGTTTCTTCACCAATGCAGGGGGAAGGTACTTTCTCATATATATTTTTTATGAGAACTACTTGAAATGCAATTGTACATAAAAACATGACATACCTCGAGTTTTTCACAAATAAGGCAATAATCATAATTATCTGTGATGTACAATTCTTTCTATATGCCCAGTATCTTTGCACCCTTATTTTCAAAACCCTTATTTTAGAGAGAATAGAAATCCTTCCATGGGGACCTTCTCCTCTCCTACTCAAACTATGGATTTCTGCCTGTTGCCAAGCCCAAGACCCCATCTCCAAGCGTGAGCACATGGCCCAGACCCGGATAATAATACTGTCCCAGGTTCTGCTGATAGTGATTCATCTGGGAGTGGAAATGTTACCCAAGCTATAGCTATCAGAGTTTCCCCTTCTATTCTCCTAAGCGAAACAAGCAGAGAAAATTCCTTTTCCTCTCTGATAAAGGCACATCATGGACGTGATGAGTGCCAATGTAGTGGTGACCTTGTCCTCTATACACTCAAGATACCAGAGAGAGTAAAGCTGACGCCTAAGGACAAATTGCACAGACAGCATCTTGGAAATGGTAAGTCCCCGTCACAGAGGTTTCCAGGTACTGCAACTCCTCCATTACATTTATGAGCTTTCATCTGTTCTTACAATGAGCGTGAGTTCAAGCAAGTTGGAATCCAGTTTTTGTCATTTGTGCCCATTAGCACTTCTGACAAGTACATCAGTTTGCATAAAGAAAAGCACTGCTGTTAGAAAAAGCAGCAGAGAAGACCCATTTCAAGTAACCTTGGGGGTGTCAGCGACTTTTGGATGTGGCAGTGTCTGCAACATGACGAGGAATGACAGAGCCCAGGCTTTCCAAAACATAACAGTGTAGTTAAAAAAGGAAGGAGGCAAGATGGAACACAGGTGCAGATCCTTGAAAGAGATAAACTCCCCCAGATGCTCGCCTCCAGGCACCCTGTGGAAGGCTGTATGAAACAAGCCACTCGGGTTGTGGAGACAGAACCTGGCAGAAAGGGGAATTTGTAAGCAGGATAGTGCGCTGCGCTTTCCCCTGACCTAAGGTGTCATCTGTATGATGTAGATCTCTGAAAGAGCTCAATTACAGTTAATAAATGTTACTTTCCTTTCTGTTATTCCGTCTTGTACAAGGAATCTAAATTTTCTGAAACTCTTCCCCATATCTGCTAAATTCCAAAGACCAAGCTCTCGAGCACTTCAAGGTATTAAATCAGCATTGTTTGAATGAGCCGGCACTGAGCAAGTAGGCATTTCTGCAACCACTTGGCTGTAACATGCTCTACTTGTGGGAGCAGACCAACTCTCCTAATCTGTAACTATGGGGAGGCCGATCCCCAGATAGATTGTGGCATGACTCTTTAGGCTTGATGAATTTCCTTTCAAATGACTTCAGAAGAGCTCTGAAATTTCTCACATCTTCATCCTGGATATTGCTGTTTAGTCACAAAGTTGTGTTTGACCCTTTGTGACCACGTGGTCTGCAACACACTAGGATGTTAGCCTCGTGATAGTTGGCCCCTAACCTGTGTGTGTAGGGGGACCTCTCTTGCAAATGTGTTTCCCAAATTCCAACACATCAAAATGTTCTAAGTCACTCATAGCTCAGGGTGAAAGCTTGGGGGGTTTCGGGTGGGTTTTCATGCTACTTGCCACCTCCAAGGAGCAGGTAGCCTCCTATTATCTGATCTATGGTATAACCATGAGATGTTAGAGCAAAATGAGAATGAAGACACCACCTTCCCCACAGTTTGATTTTACTATGCATGGACATCAAGGGAGAGTGTCCCACATGTAGCTAGTGACAGAGCTAGGTGCTTGATAACCTAAGCATCGTGATCACATCATACCACTAAGGAAGTCTGAACATGATGGAGTTTTGCTCTGCACTGAAGCTCATTCTATTTCTTTGCATTGATCACTGAGGAAGGTTTTCTTATATCTCCTTGCTATTGTTTGGAACTCTGCATTCAAATGGGTATATCTTTCCTTTCCTCCTTTGCTTTTTGCTTCCCTTCTTTTCACAGCTATTTGTAAGGCCTCCTCAGACAGCCATTTTGCTTTTTTGCATTTCTTTTTCTTGGGGATGGTCTTGGTTCCTGTTTCCTGTACAAAGTCATGAACCTCTGTCCATAGTTCATCAGGCACTCTGTCAGATCTAGTCCTATAAATCTATTTCTCACTTCCACTGTATAGTCATAAGGGATTTGATTTAGGTCATACCTGAATGGTCTAGTGGTTTTCTCCACTTTCTTCAATTTCAGTCTGAATTTGGCAATAAGGAGTTCATGATCTGAGCCACAGTCAGCTCCCAGTCTTGTTTTTCTGACTGTATAGAGCTTCTCCATCTTTGGCTACAAAGAATATAATCAATCTTATTTCGGTGTTGACCATCTGGTGATGTCCACATGTAGAGTCTTCTCTTGTGTTGTTGGAAGAGGGTGTTTGCTATGACCAGTGAGTTCTCTTGGCAAAACTCTATTAGCCTTTGCCCTGCTTCATTCTGTACTCCAAGGCCAAATTTGCCTGTTACTCCAAGTGTTTCTTGACTTCCTACTTTTGCATTCCAGTCCCCTATAATGAAAAGGACATCTTTTTTGGGTGCTAGTTCTAGAAAGTCTTGTAGGTCTTCATAGAACTGTTCAACTTCAGCTTCTTCAGCCTTACGGGTTGGGGCATAGACTTGGATTACTGTGATATTGAATGGTTTGCCTTGGAAGCAAACAGAGATCATTCTGTCGTTTTTGAGATTGCATCCAAGTACTCCTTTTTGGACTCTTTTGTTGACTATGATGGCTACTCCATTTCTTCTAAGGGATTCCTGCCCACACTAGTAGATACAATGGTCATCTGAGTTAAATTCACCCATTCCAGTCCATCTTAGTTCGCTGATTCCTAGAATGTTGATGTTCACTCTCTTCATCTCCTGTTTGATCACTTCCAATTTGTCCTGATTCATGGACCTAATATTCCAGGTTGATATACAATATTGCTCTTTATATCATCATTGCTTCTATCACCAGTCCTACCCACAACTGGGTGTTGTTTTTGCTTTGGCTCCATCCTTTCATTCTTTCTGGAGTTATTTCTCCACTGGTCTCCAATAGCATATTGGGCACCTACCGACCTGGGGAGTTCATCTTTCAGTGTCCTATCTTTTTGCCTTTTCATGCTGTTCTTGGGGTTCTCAAGGCAAGAATCCTGAAGTGGTTTGCCATTCCCTTCTCCAGTGGACCACATTCTGTTGCAAAGAGTCGGACACGACTGAGCGGCTGAACCGAACTGAAGCTCATTCTGTGGCCAGGTTAAGGTCTCAGTCATGTAGTGGCTTGTCTATGCTTCAGACTGTGGTGAGAGGGTAGGTTGAGTGAGACCCCTGTGCCTGAGACCACAGAGTCCTGGTTACTTAGGGCTACGGCGGCATGGATTCATGGAGGTCTGCTACCTGGGAGTCCAGGCCTGTATGCAGTGCCATGGGTGTCATTCTAGAACCATGGGGTGCATAAAGAGACAGAGCTTCTGCCAGTGTGGAGTTTCTTATCTAAGTGGCTCTTTGATCCTTCGACACACTTACCTTGAACACTTTCTGTGTACTCAGTTCAGTTCAGTTCAGTTCAATCACTCAGTCATATCCAGCTCTTTGTGACCCCGTGCACTGCACCATGCCAGGCCTCCCTTCCATCACCAACTCCTGGAGTTTACTCAAACTCATATCCATTGAGTCAATGATGTCATTCAATCATCTCATCCTCTGCCATCCCCTTCTCCTCCTGCCTTCAATCTTTCCCAGCATCAGGGTCTTTCTAATGAGTCAGTTCTTCGCATCACGTGCCAAAGTATTGGAGTTTCAGCTCCAGCATCAGTCCTTCCAGTGAATATTCAGGACTGATTTCCTTTAGGATGGACTGGTTGGATCTCCTTGCTGTCCAAGGGACTTTCAAGAGTTTTCTCCAACACGACATTTCAAAAGCATCAATTCTTCGGCGCTCAGCTTTCTTCATAGTCCAACTCTAACATCCATACATGACTATTGGAAAAAACATAGCTTTGACTAGATGGACTTTGTTGGCAAGTAATGTCTCTGCTTTTTAATATGCTATCTAGGTTGATCATAACTTTTCCTCCAAGGAGCAAGCATCTTTTAATTTCATGGTTGCAGTCACCATCTTCAGTGATTTTGGAGCCCAAAAAAATAGTCTGTGTACTAGGCAGGCCCTGTGCTAAAACCAGGTGTGCATTACAAAAGAAATCATCCGACCCTCAGTAAGCACCTAGTGACAGAAGGATGAGCTCCGTGTAAAATAGGGAATTCCTCTGTGCTGTGGAAACAGGCCACACGCACTTCTCAAGGTTTGAGCTACAGATACTTCAATTCTCATCTTTATTTGACTGAAAAATAAGAAAGCACATGGCCTCCACTTTTACAATCCATTTCTACAACAATTGATCATGGTTGCCTGCCATTTTATTACCTTTTTACCTAATCACTAGATTGGGGAGCAGGAGATTAGGGAAATAGGCTTTTTATAGGTGCCAGTGTCCCTCTTCCACCCCTTGCAGCCCACAACATTTATCCCAGGAGAGGTCCATCTCACTAAGCCACCATTGCCCATTCTCCTGGCTACCTCCTAACCTCCACTGTTGGCCCATGAGGACATGAATCTTAGGTTCATTCTTTTTATTTCCTGGAGCAAACATGGTCCTGCACAAAAAATAAAGGACTCTCAGAATATCTGCGGAACAAAGATAGTTCCCTTTCATGTCTTTCTTAACCTTTCTTCAGTCCCTGGACCTCAGCGTACTTGGTAAAATAAGGGTGATTAGGCTTATGATGCCTGTGGTCTCCGCACTGATATTTGGTGCTTTAATGAGCTCTCAGAGTTTAACATAGACTAGTGCATCCATGCATGTGTGTGTGTGTGCGTGCGTGTGCACGTGCACATGTGTATGGCAGGGTGGGGGCTCAAGTAAACATCCTGAGATTTGAAAGTAAAAGTTACAAGGGTTTCAAGGTTAAGGCAAGAAGGCAGGTGCCTATGCATCACATGAAGAAAGCACCACTGGGTAGAAAGATACAGGAAAAGGTGAGGATTGTGAGCATGGGGCTTTCATGCACTCAGAAGGGAGGGACAGAGGAAGGCACTATGACCAGAAAAAAAATCACACCATGGCCAGCTGAGATCATGTGTTCAATCCTCAGCATTTTTCTGTAAGGAAGAAGGATGGGTTATAATACATTTGCTTTAATGAAAAATTCTGAGTCCTGAATTTATCATCCGTTTGGGAAAATTAACTCACTTTTTGTGTGTGCAAGATGGGGAAAGAATACCTGCTTCATAAAAGAGTGGAGAGAAATCAGGAAGGATGTGTCAGTAAGCCAGCACTTACAGTGCCTGTTACAGAGGACATCCTCAGGAGTATTATCATTGTGGTCAGTATTATTACTTTCACTGTGGATATTTCTTCTAGAGAACAGTGCTCAAGGCCAAGGCATGACCTTGGGAGCAGGATCCAAGGATTGTGAGTGGGCCTTGTCTCCTCACTAGACCTGGACCCTGGGCTGTAGAAACTAGACCTGACATCTATAGCCTAAGCCAACCTAGATGTGAAAAGAGAGCAGGTGGCCTTTAACATAAGCATACAAGGGAGCCAGCTCCTGCCACTGACAGCCTGGCCTGACCTGGGTCTTCGCTGGCGACTTGTGTGTTCTCGAGGGGAGGGAGCTTACCATCAACCCTGTGGAGCCCTTCCTCCTGAAAGCCACACTCCAGCTTCATGCGCCTCCCTTACAGCAGTCTGACCTTGTGCCTCTTTTATTTTGTGACTTCTGCTCATCTGCTCCATCACATAGCATCCTCCTGAGGCTTCTGGCTTGATATCTTAAGCAAAGCCTTGAATGGCATTATCTATGAATGGTAATATCTATAAAATTGTCTAAGCGTATGTATGTGTTATGTACAAGTGCATTTCCATGGATGTGTGTGTGGTGTAAAACACTCTCTGATCTGCCGGGGTCTTTGCTGGGGCAAGCCAGTGGCTGATTCTGAAAACTTTCTGATATCCCTGGTCTGTGCTATGTGAGGGAGATTCTTGTATCCACCCCTCCCAACTCCAGACTCATTATCAGTCATGGTATCCCCGGAGAAGCAAATGGGAGGGAAAATTAAATCATTTCCACATATGCAGAACCATCAATGCACCAAATGCTAATATGAATTAAATAAATGCATACAGAGTCGAAGCATATTATCACATTTGGACCAAACTGTAGTTATTACCAGGCATCCGGGCCAGAGGTTTTTCAAATTTGTTATTCTTAAAAAACATGATTGATTTTGGACTTTTTTTTTTTAACTTCAATGTCATGAACCAGACATCCATAATTATATTATTTGTCTTATACAAATGAAAAAGAATAAATTAAAAGTGGACATGTTGCAAAAGGACTGTTGACATTATATACAAAGCCTGCTTATTGTCATGAGATACTCTTAACCTTCAAGCCAAAATCTTTCAAAACTATTAGTGTTAAATCTAGCAGCTGTTGTCAGAGTTCTCCTGTTCTCTGTTTTATGCACTGTGCTTTATTTGAAATGTTTGTTATATTTGTGTATAGAACTTTCTGTGAGCTGTTCCCTGAAAGCTCCAAGGATTAAACATGAAGGTTGAGCTAGTTCAAAAGGAACAAAGTTAAGAAAATTAAAGAAAACTTGCTAAAATGAATGTTTAAACCATTAAAATATTTAGCAAGGTTTGCCTGGAGCTGTTTCCTTTATGTAAAACATAATGCATTTCTTTTTTCTCTTTCATTCTTTCTCCTTTAAAACAAATGGGGTTAAGGGAAAACATTCTTCTGCTCAGAAGTTTTTATTTTTTTTAAGCATTAGAAATTTAATATATAAATATTTTATGCAAATAGATATTCTCGATTGAGGCAGGACTATCTGAAACATCCCAAGTATTTGGGCTAGTGGTTTATGGACATACTGGATAGGTGAAGGAGATGCAGAAGCTAAAGGGCTATTGTCTTTGAATTTGAATCAGCCTGTAACTTTAGTAGGTCATTAAGAATTAACCATATGGTAAGAGAGTGTATGGGGCTTCCCAGGTAGTTTAGTGGTAAAGAATCCGCCTGCCAGTGCAGGAGATGCAGGTTTGATCCCTGGGTCAGGAAGATCCTTGGAGTAGGAAATGGCAACCCCCTCCAGTATTCTTGCCTGGAAAACCCCACAGACAGAGGAGACTGGTGGGCTACAATCCACAGGGCCACAAAGAGTTGGACATGACTGAACAATTCAGTGTGCACACAAGACGGGGTATAGTCTTTCCAAATGCAAAAGAAAAGATAAATTTGCAAAGTCAGTGTAGATTTATCTGGAATTCTGGGTTTACTTGTTCAGTCTCTAATGAAGAGTGATTAATTGAAATATTTGATTTCGCACAAGGACCTATACTGTCCAGCTCTCTCCACAAGCCTGTGGCATTTGGAGTTTCCTCTCTGTCCCCTCTGTTTAGAAATGTTAGATCTTTGATTTGTCCAGGAATCTACCATCTAGCCATCCATCCACCCTGGGGAAGTGTGGTGTGGCAGAAAGACCACGAGTTTCAATCAAAACCTTAAGGGTTCAAATAACATATACTAACTGTATGACTTACAAACTTGCTTAACTTCTCTGAGCCTTGGTTTATTTATCTGTAAAATATAATACTAGACAGAATGCCCATTTCACTGGGGCATCATGAGAATTATATGGGGCTGCCCAGGTGATGGTAGTGGTAAAGAATCTGCCTGCCAATGCGGGAGATGTAACAGACGCGAGTTCCATCCCTGTGTCGGGAAGATTCCCTGGAGGAGGGCACAGCAACCCACTCCAGTATTCTTACCTGGAGAAGCCCAAGGACAGGGAAGCCTGGCGGGCTATGGTCCATAGGGTCACAAAGAGCCAGACACGACTGCAGTGACTGAGCAGGCAGGCATGCAGAATTATAGAATGTACTTATTTTTTACTGCCTGGTTCAATAAATATTAGGAGAAAATATTCATGAACAAGGATTGAGTGGGTACCCACTGGAGCGAGTTACTTCCTTTATCCCCTCAGGTCTAAGCCTAAGCTAGAAATAGGAAGCTTGTGGACTGTACTTTCCCAAAATCTCCAGCCATCTTTGCCTAGGGAAGAGGGTTTCAAGCTTTCTTGAATCACAGTACCTTTCAGTTCAGTTCAGTCACTCAGTTGTATCTGACTCTTTGTGACCCCATGAATTGCAGCACACCAGGCCTCCCTGTCCATCACCAACTCCCAGAGCCTACTCAAACCCATGCCCATCGAGGTGGTGATGCCATCCAGCCATCTCATCCTCTGTCGTCCCCTTCTCCTCCTGCCCCCAATCCCTCCCAGCATCAGGATCTTTTCCAATGAGTCAACTCTTTGCATGAGGTGGCCAAAGTACTGGAGTTTCAGCTTCAGCATCAATCCTTCCAATGAACACCCAGGACTGATCTCCTTTAGGACTGGTTGGATCTCCTTGCAGTCCAAGGGACTCTCAAGAGTCTTCTCCAACACCACAGTTCAAAAGCATCAACTTTTTGGCGCTCAGCTTTCTTCACAGTCCAACTCTCATATCTATACATGACCACTGGAAAAACCATAGCCTTGACCAGATGGACCTTTGTTGGCAAAGTAATGTCTCTGCTTTTTAATATGCTATCTAGGTTAGTCATAACTTTCCTTCCAAGGAGTAATCGTCTTTTAATTTCATGGCTGCAGTCACCATATGCAGTAATTTTGGAGCCCAGAAAATTAAAGTCAGCCACTGTTTCCACTGTCTCCCCATCTATTTGCCATGAAGTGATGGGACTAGATGCCATGATCTTAGTTTTCTGAATGTTAAGCTTTAAGCCAACTTTTTCACTCTTCTCTTTCACTTTCATCAAGAGGCTCTTTAGTTCCTCTTCACTTTCGGCCATAAGGGTGGTGTCATCTGCATATCTAAGGTTATTGATATTTCTCTCGTCAATCTTGATTCCAGCTTGTGCTTCATCCAGCCCAGCATTTCTCATGAGGTACTCTGCATATAAGTTAAATAAGCAGGGTGACAATATACAGCCTTGACGTACTCCTTTTCCTATTGGGAACCAGTCTGTTGTTCCATGTCCAGTTCTAATGGTTGCTTCCTGACCTTCTTACAGGCTTCTCAAGAGGCAGGTCAGGTGGTCTGGTATTCCTGTCTCGTTCAGAATTTTCCACAGTTTATTGTGGTCCACACAGTCGAAGGCTTGGCGTAGTCAATAAAGCAGAAATAGATGTTTTTCTTGAATTCTCTTGCTTTTTCGAAGATCCAGTGGATATTGGCAATTTGATCTCTGGTTCCTCTGCCTTTTCTAAAACCAGCTTGAACATCTGGAAGTTCATGGTTCATGTATTGCTGAAGCCTGGCTTGGAGAATTTTGAGCATTAATTTACTAGCATGTGAGATAAGTGTAATTGTGCGGTAGTTTGAGCATTCTTTGGGATTGCCTTTCTTAGGGACAGTAACTTTAGTGACTCAAAAATGTTTTCAGGGTATCCCTAGATCAGAAGAAATACCCAATATCTCAACATCTCCATTTATTAAGTAATTAGGTGCAAATAACTTAATGCACATTTATGTCATAACAATTTAGTACTATTTCCAGTTTTTTAAGGAATCTCCACATTGTTCTCCATAGTGGCTGTACTAGTTTACATTCCTACCAACAGTGTAAGAGGGTTCCCTTTTCTCCACACTCTCTCCAGCATTTATTGCTTGTAGACTTTTGAATAGCAGCCATTCTGACTGGCAGGAATTGGTACCTCATTGTGGTTTTGATTTGCATTTCTCTGATAATGAATGATGTTGAACATTTTTTCATGTGTTTGTTAACCATCTGTATGTCTTCTTTGGAGAAATGTCTGTTTAGTTCTTTGGCCCATTTTTTGATTGGGTCATTTATTTTTCTGGAATTGAGCTGCAGGAATTGCTTGCCATATGACCCAGCAATCCCACTACTGGGTATACACACCAAGGAAACCAGAATTGAAAGAGACACATGTACCCCGATATTCATCCCAGCACTGTTTATAATAGCCAGGACATGGAAGCAAGCTGGATGTCCATCAGCAGACGAATGGATAAGAAAACTGTGGTACATATACACAATGGACTATTACTCAGCCATTAAAAAGAATACATTTGAATCAGTTCTAATGAGGTGGATGAAACTGGAGCCTATCATACAGAGTGAAGCAAGTCAGAAAGAAAAACACCAATACAGTATACTAACGCATATATATATGGAATTTAGAAAGATGGTAATGATAACCTTATATGTGAGACAGCAAAAGAGACACAGACGTATAGAATAGTCTTTTGGACTCTGTGGGAGAGGGCGAGGGTGGGATGATTTAGGAGAATGGCATTGAAACATGTATATTGACATATGTGAAACAAATCAACAGTCCAGGTTGGATGCATGAGACAGGGTGCTCGGGGCTGGTCCACTGGGATGACCCTGAGGGATGGGATGGGGAGGGAGGTGGGAGGGGGTTCAGGATGGGGAACACGTGTACACCCATGGTGGATTCATGTCAATGTATGGCAAAACCACTAGAGTATTGTAAAGTGACTAGCCTCCAATTAAAATAAATAAATTTATATTTTAAAAAATAAAATGCATAGGAAACAAAAAACCCACAATTTAGTAGTCATTTAAAATATGCATACATATTGTACTGTAAAAAACTGAAGAGAAAAAAGAAAAAAAAACTTTATTTCATTTTTTTCAAAAGCTCAATTACTCACCAGCGAGATATGTGTGCTTGTTGAGCCCTGTGTGACCTCACAGAACTTGAAATCAGCTTGGATGCCTCCACTATTATGTGCTGCTTCATGGTGATTTTCATATTGTGCTCACTTTGGCGCTAGTGTAAAGAGCCTGTCTGCCAAAGTTGAAGACATACGAGGTGTGGATTCAGTCCCTGGGTTGGGAAGATCTCCTGGAGGAGGGCATGGCCACCCACTCCAGTATTCTTGCTTGGAGAATCCCATGGACAGAGGAGCGTGGCAAGCTACAGCTGAAGTGACTTAGCACACACACAAGGACCAAAAACCTAGCTTTGCAAAGCTAGGTTGTGTTGAAACCATGCCCTGCTTTGAGTCAGTGGTCCTCATGCTGTGCAACAGATTCAGTGTCATTATGCTTCCCTTGATATTATTATTTTTTTCATTTATTTTTATTAGTTGGAGGCTAATTAACTTTACAATATTGTAGTGGTTTCTGCCATACACTCACATGAATCAGCCATGGATTTACATGTGTTCCCCATCCTGAACCCTCCTCCCACCGTCCTCCCCATCCCATCCCTCTGGGTCTTCCCAGTGCACCAGCCCTAAGCACTTGTCTCATGCATCCAACCTGGGCTGGCTATATGTTTCACACTTGATAATATACATGTTTCAATGCTATTCTCTCAGATCATCCCACCCTTGCCTTCTCCCACAGTCCAAACATCTGTTCTATACATCTGTATCTCTTTTTCTGTCCTGCATATAGGGTTATCGTTACCACCCTGATATTATTTTTTTAATTAAAAATGCAAATTGTCTATTGAACACCTGTGCATTTGCTGCAGCATGTTAGGGCACCTCGGCACACAGTTTGGGAGCCTTGGCTCAAGAATATCCTCAGAAGAATTTTGTCTTGCTTCTACAAAGAAATTATCTTGCTTCTGGCCCCATATATGGATTCCACAAGGAAGACTGAGGAGCTTGTGAAAAGACTAAAATAGTAAAGCCTAGAGCTTCTGCATATTTGCATCTGTCCAGTAGCTCAGGGTACCAATTCCAGCCTCAGCTGTATGTATCATGAGCCCTCTGACCGGGACACTAAAGACAGAAGTCAAATTGAAATATAGGAGCTAAAGAAATATAGCCAGCCACCAACTGACCTGCCTGTCTGGAATAGCCAGCTGTCTCCAAGTAGCTTTTCAATAGAATGACCAATCATTGTATTTTTCTCTTTAGAAAGTTCATTGTATTTATCATCAGTAGCATGAAGAGTCAGAGAGTGCTATTTTCAATCATCCTCCAAATTATCTACTGGTTCAGTGCTTGGCACTGTGTTGCCCATCTATGTCTAAGTTTCCTGTTTCTAAACTTTTAGGGCACATAATCAAGTTCATGTCTTTTCGATACCTCATCCCATTCTGCCCTTCACAGGACCACTGCCCCCACCCCCCACATTGTGGCTCAGTGTCTTTACAGTGCTATTTCAATTAGCAACATTCAGAGGTGCTGCAGAGATGTGCTCTGGGCTACAGTCTGTTTATTCTCACACAATTGAACATATATATTTTGTGTGTTTCAATTTAGAAATTTCCAGATGCCTGCAACTATATTACATTCTGTGGGTGTGAAACGAAAAGCCTCTGACATTTTCTCTTGCCCTTGGATAAAGAAAAGAAAAAAAAAAAAACGCTTCAGTTTCTGTTTAGCTGTTCACTCAGCTAGTCTTACCTTCTTTGACAAATACAAGTCCTGGGCTTTATTTTGAGGCTCTGGGACCTTTAAGGCACGAAGCTGCTCTGTGGGCAGAAATGAGAGGGAAAGGAACTGGAGAAGACCATCTCCGGGAAAGATAACTTCTCCTTCAACTCTGACCTGAGAACTGAGCACAGCAGAGGTGAGAAGACCACAATCGCATGCATCTTTATCTGCTGATCTTTTAAAAAATTTTATTTATATATTTATTGACTGTGCTAAGTCTGTTGTTTCGAGGGCTTTTCTCTGGTTGTAGCGAGTAGGGGCTACTCTCTAGTTGCGGTGCACAGGCTTCTCATTGCAGCGGCTTCTCTTGTTGCTCTAGGGCACATGGGCTTCAGTAGTTTCAGTGTGAGAATTCAGTCTTTGTGGGTCCCCAGCTCGAGAGCACAGGCTCAATAATTATGGCACGTGGACTTAGTTGCTCTGCGGCATGTGGGATCTTTCCAGCCCAGGGATCAAATCCGTGTCTCCTGCATTGACAGCCAGATTCTTTACCACTGAGGCACCAGAGAAGCCCTCTCTGCTGATTTAGATGCCCTGTAGACATGCCAAGAAGAAATGAGCTCCTGGATTCTCAAAGCTTTGACTTGGCCTCTGACTTACCAAGAAGACCATCCTAATACTTCTCTTCCTGCTGGTGAATAACTACAAAAGACCCCTTCCCCAAGCAAAAAAGTGCCAGAATAATTTCCCCCCAGTCTCAAAGTTTAAGCTGTCTGGTTTCAATGATATTAAGCTGTAAGAAAAGATCCTGATGCTGGGAAAGATTGAAGGCAGGAGGAGAAAGGGACAACAGTGGAAGAGATGGTTGGATCACATCACTGACTTAATGGACATGAGTTTGAGCAGGCTTCAGGAGTTGGTGATGGACAGGGAAGCCTGGAATGCTGCAGTCCCTGGTGTCCCAAAGTCAGTTCAGCTCAGTTCAGTCGCTTAGTCATGTCCTACTCTTTGCTAAGCCATGGACTGCAGGACATGCTATCTAAATAGCATGTTAAAGGCAGAGACATTACTTTACCAACAAAAGTCCATCTAGTCAAAGCTATGGTTTTTCCAGTAGTCATGTATGGATGTGAGAGTTGGACTATAAAGAAAGCTGAGTGCTGAAGAATTGATGCTTTTGAACTGTGGTCACAGCTTTTCTTCCAAGGAGCAAATGGTCTCAGAGTCAGACACAAAAGAGTGACTGAACAATAACAAAGCTGCAAGTCAAACAGAGAAAGAGAAATATCATATGATATCATTTAAATGTGGAATCTAAAAATAAATGATACAACTGAACTTATTTGCAAAACAGAAAGAAATTCACAAGCTTAGAGAATAAGTTTATGGTTACCATGTAAGAAGGGGGGGCAGGGATAATTAGGGAGTTTGGGATGGACATGTACACACTGCTCTATTTAAAACGGATAATCAACAAGGACCTACCACATAGCACAGGGAACTCTGCTCAAAGTTATGTAACCACCTAATTGGGATAAAAATCGAAAAAAGAATAGATACCTGTATGTGTATAACTGAATCACTTTGCTCTACACCTGAAACTAGCATCGACTGTTCTCCAATATGAAATTAAAAAGTTGAAAATGTCTATTTTATATTTAAAGAATGCATCTTAAGTATTGAAAATAGAAATTGTTCATTATTAAAGAAAAAAAAAGGAAATCCTACCAAGAATCTTATCAAAATATCATCTTTCCATACATTCTTTCCTTTAAGGAAAATTCTGAAAGAAAAAAAAAGTTGAACTCTGCATACATGGCATCCCAGCTCCCTGTTCCATCTTGAGCTCAGTTTAGATCCCTGCACTTCCAGAGCCTGCAGGTTCAGTGATAACACATTCCACCTCTAATCTTAACTCTCTGCCCCTTTCTGCCCATACAGCCTTCTCCACTCAAGCCCATGAACAGCCTGTGCCAACTGTGTGAGGGAAAATGTCACCTCCAAAAGGTTTCAGAGAGGAAAAGCCTAATGAAAGAAGTAGACAAGTGGTGGCAAGAGTATGTTGGACTCAAAAAGCAGGTACTCTTTTAGGATAGGGACAGTGTTTATATTCTCCAGAACTTCTATTCCCGAATCAATTTGCAAATACAGGTGCAGGGGCAAAAGATCATTCTACGTTGTTTTTTTTTCTTTTTTCCCATGGCAGCCAGCTCACTCTTCTCCAGAAGAATAGCAAGAATAGTCCTAAATTATCCTTCTTGATACATTTTTTGTAAGACTTATGGTAAGTGGAAATTCTTCCAAGATTTTGTAAATAGGATGAGCTTCAGATCTAGTTTTTGAAGCTGATGTGGGGGTGAAAGTTATGGGGATGTCATGTCAAACTCACCCCTTGGAGACAATGAGAATTAAATGACATCCAGGAACTGCTAACCAGAGGCCATTTTAAACCTAAAGTTTATATAGATAATTCATTCATAGATTTATTCATTCATATTTTTGTAGAGACTATATTTCAGACCTTGTCCTAGCTTTGAGGATGAATACAAGCAGTGGTGGACTTTCCTAGTGTCTCGGGGTAAAGAAGCTGCCTGCCAATGTAGGAGACGTGGGGCAAAATTGAAAACAAATATTTACAACATCAAATTTTATAAATGATATAGTAAAGCTATATACAAGGGCCTGTAGGAGGCCTAACTTTTCTGGAATGGTTATCAGGCAGACTCAATGGAAAATATGATATCTGAATTGAGTCTTGGGTACTAATTACCCAAACAGTCAGTATGAGGTGAGGACTTCACAGGTTGGAGAAAAGTCATGGGCCAGGGCAAGTATCCTTAGGCATGGTGTGTGCCAGGGGCTGTGAGTAGTTTGTTAAGATGTAAGGTGGATGTGTCTGGAGAGGGTCTTAGAAGATGAGAAGCAAGATCACAAAGGAAACTTCAAGTTGTTTTAAGAAGGTTAGACTTGCTTTAACATGAGGGAACAAAAAAGAGGGGTTTTACATATATCTTTGGCCTTGCTGTTGTTCAGTGGCCAAGTCATGTATAGCTCTCTGCAACCCCATGAACCACAATTTCTTCTGTCCAGGGCTTCTCCCAGCAAGAATACTGGAATAGATTGCCATTTCCTTCTCTGTGTGATCTTCCTGACCTAGGAATAGAACCCACATCTCCTGTGTTGACAGGTGGATTCTTAACTACTGAGTCACGTTATTAAAGTATAATTGACAAATAGGAATTGTATAAATTGAAGGTATACAACTTGATGTTTCCATATATGTATCCATTATGAAATAATCACCATAATCAAGCTAATTAACATACCCAGCACCTCACATGGTTGCCATTTCCTTTCTGTGTGTGTGTGTGTGAGAGAGGGGAGATTGTGTGTGTGTGTGTGTGTGTGTGTGTGTGTGTGTGTGGTAAGAACACATACGATCTACCCTTTTAGGAAATTTCAAGTATACAGTATGATATGGTATTGTTAGCTATAGTCGCCACTCCACACTGTACATTAAGTCTCCAGAACTTACTCATTTTACATAATTGAAACTAGTTGTTGTTGTTTTAATATATCACTTTACCTGCAGCATGTGAATAGATGGAAATGGGACAAGACTTCAGTAATAAGTAATAAGACAATAAGAGAATGCCACCAGAATTCAGTTGAGAATAATAAACTGGGCTAGAAATGAAGGGGAAATTTGATAATTAAGATGTAGAATCAATTGGACATACTGATAGAACCAGTCCAATCCCCTGGGTCCATCTCATTAAGCCCTTCTCTCTCTTACTGTACTGCTCTCGGCAAACAACGGAGTGGCTCTGGCCAGCTAGACAACCCTTCCTCACCTCAGGTCACCCAAGATTGGGGACTATGAAGACAGAGCCTTCCCTGCCCAACCCAGCCCCCCGCTGCCAAACTTGGCAGACCCTATCTCTGTTACTGAGTGAGGCAAACGTGGTTTGCTCCCTGCTTCGAAAGGCCACGCAGACTCAGGGCCACACTACAGAGAACATGTGGTTGCTATTTCATTTATGCTTTATCATTTTTCATTCTGACATTAAAGCTTCTCTGCAGCAGGGTGAGAGCGCTGTACATTGTAAGGCGTAATGTGAACCGAGGGCTCCTGCTTCGTGCCAGAGGAAACGTGATTCAGAAACAATTTGAGGGCAACTGCAAGGTGATGTGGCCCAGAGAACCAGAAGCTATTGAAACTTTAAACATCATTTCTGGACAGTATAATATGTTATGCAGGGCAGCTTGGAAAAACAGGAAAACCCTCCTTGGCCAGTCCTTAGAGAATTAGAAACCTTTAAATATTATCTGAAGCAAATCTTTCTTAAAGAGCCCCACACCCTAGTAATCAAAGACCACAAGTCAAGCTGGAAGCACCTTCATCTCATGACGCCCCAAGAAAGTTGAGGCCATGGGAGTGGATGGACTTGCCTGGGGTCTCACACGCCCCTGCTGTAGACGTGAGCCTCCTGACTTTTGCCACCTCATAGCACACTTTCTCTGCAACGGCCCGTTCAGCCAGTCTCTCCTTGCTAATCTCCAGCCAGGGGAGAGAAAATTCAGTTTGTGACATTTGCACATATCTCTCCCACTAGGGGGTGTGTTGCTTGTATGTCCCTCAGCACTGTGTCTGGACAGAGTGGATGCTCAATGGTGTGGAAGCAAGAATGGGAGAAAAGGGAAGAGGAAGGATGGGAGAGGAGGAAAGGAAAGTAAGAGGACCATGGGAAAAGATAAATTTAAGGAAATGGAGAGTAATTAAGCCGCTGAAAATCGATGTAGTCAGAAATTAAAAAAAAAAAGACAATATGCATATATTCAATTCCATCTTTTAAAATTTCAAATTCTGTTCTTCAGTTCATCATTGAGAAATTATGGCTTAGCCATGCACCAGGAACAATTACTAACAAAATACCTCAAGGTTTTTGGTAAATCCAGGTTTCAAATATCAATGTGTGTGGGATAAGTTGCTTTTAATTGTGTCTTACTCTTTGTAACCCTATGGACTGTAGCCCACCAGGCTCTACTGTCCATGGGATTCACCAGGCAAAAATAATGGAGTAGGTTTTTGTGCCCTCCTCCAGGTTATCTTTCCGACCCAGGGATCGAACCCATGTTGCTTATATCTCCTGCGTTGGCGAGTGGGTTCTTTATCACTAAGGCCACCTGGGAAGCCCTTCAAATACCAATGACTCTATTCAAATTCAATCGCTACTTTTTTGTGGGGTCCAGAGCACCTCTCCCATATTTTCTACTTTTCATAATATCTGGTCTTTCTGACTGTGATGATTCAGCAGGAATGGGTACAATATCCACTGTGATATGTAAATAAAATTTTGCAAAGAATGTCTCATCCTAGATTTTTAAGTAAACATTTCAAAATTTAGAACAGTTTTAGATTTACAAAAAGTTTTAAAGACAGTACAGTCAGTTCCCATACACCCTTACCCTGTTTTCCCCTTTATTAATGTTTTATGTTGCTATGGTTACAATTAATTGACAGTGTTGACACATTAGCCTTAACCAGTGTCCATACTGTGTTCAGGCTTTCTTAGCTTTTGCTTCATATCATTTTTATATCCTAGGATCCCACTGAGAACACCACATTTCATTTAAATGTCTCATCTCCTTAGCCTCCTCTTGGCTATGACTGTTCTCATGCCACAATTTAATAGAGATGAATACAAATTTGCTTTCTAAGTTTGCAAGTGATAAATAGCTTTTCTGGCCAACATGAGTTTGTGACTGTAAACACATTTTCCCCAAGTGTAAAGCTGTAAACGTGTTTATTCTGTACATCTGTGTCTCTTTTTCTGTTTTGCATATAGGGTTATCGTTACCATCTTTTAAAATTCCATATATATGCGTTAGTGTGCTGTATTGGTGTTTATCTTTCTGGGGAGGGAGGCAGGAGGGGAATCGGGATGGGGAACACATGTAAATCCATGGCTGATTCATGTCAATGTATGGCAAAAAACCACTACAATAGTGTAAAGTAATTAGGCTCCAACTAATAAAAATAAATGAAAAAATAAAATAAAATAAACAAAATAAAAAAACCACAAAAAAATAAAATAAAATAAATGTGTTTACTCTGTTACATGTAAGTTAATGGCTATTTCTCTTAAAAAAAATAAACATGTATTAATACTCTGTTACATGTAAGTTAATGGCTATTTCTCTTAAAAAAAAACATGTATTATACCCTAGTGTTATGAACATATTTTAGAATGTACAGAAATTTATGAATGTGTTCATAAGGAGTGACAAACAGCATGTATACCCAATGATGTAGCAGTTGATGTACCTTTTGTTGTCAGCAGTCAGAAGCCATCATCTGAAGGAGCCATCATCCAGACAGCCCAGGCTCCTAATTAGCATATATGCCCAACTCCCACCAGCCCACCAGGAGCATTAACCTCTGTGTTGCTCCAGAGCTGATGTCAGCTTTGCAAAATTTAACCAAAAGCCAACAAAGACCAAGAAACACTGGCCGGTAGTGAGTAGAAGCCAAAGCAATGAGACACTGGCCAGTCCCCGCATGGATGGGATGTACGTACCTTACAGCCCTATCCTTTATTGCTTGCTAACAGTTGCTACTTAACTTGTTGAAGGAAATTTTCAAATACTTAAGCGATAACTATCTAAGCTACGTGGTATGTGTGTACATAATCAGTTGTGTACAACTCTTTGCAACCCACAAAATTGTAGCCCATCAGGCTCCTCTGTCCATGGGATTCTCCAGGCAAGAATACTGGACTGGGTTGCCGTTTCCTCCTCCAGGGAATCTTCCCGACCCAGGGATGGAACCCATGTCTTCTGCATTGGAAGGCGGATTCTTTAAAGCTAAGTGGTATCTATACGCATTTCCTCTTAGCATTGTTTACCCACCAATAAAATGCTCATGCTGGGTTCACTGGAGTATTTCCTAGGGACTTTTTCTACCAAGGAACCAAAACTAATAAGGAAGGCCCTTTCCTGCACAGCTTCTAATCTATGAAGATGGAAGCCCAGAAGCGCCCGAACGGAGAAAGGACATTTATAACAGAAGCAAAAGAAGATGCACAGAGAAAAGTGGGCAAGAGAACTGGAAATCAAAGGTATCGATATCAGCACCAAACATTCAGTCCTCAGGCTCAGTTGCTCCTGAAGGCTGGTGTCATTGTTCTTCCTTTCTACCCCTTTCCCTTGTGTTACTGTGTTTTCTCCCAGGTGAAAGCTTTCTCTCACCTATAACTAAAAGAGTTCTAACTAACACATGCACTAAAAATATAAACCACTTAGTTCATTTCAGTTCAGTTCAGTCGCTCAGTCCTGTCTGACTCTGCGAACCCTTGGACTACAACACACCAGGCCTCCCTGTCCATCACCAACTCTCAGTGTTTACTCAAACTTATGTCCATTGAGTCAGTGATGCCATCCAACCATCTCATCCTTTGTTGTCCTCTTCTCCTCCACCTTCAATCTTTCCCAGCATCAGGGTCTTTTCCAGTGGGTCAGTTCTTCACATCAGGTGACTGAAGTATTCGAGTTTCAGCTTCAACATCAGTCCTTCCAATGAAAATTCAGGACAAATTTCATTTAGGATGGACTGGTTGGATCTTCTTGCAGTGCAAGGGACTCTCAAGAGTCTTCAACACAGTCCTTTGAACCACAGTTCAAAAGCATCAATTCTTCAGTGCTCAGTTTCCTTTATGGTCCAACTCTCACATCCATACATGACTGTTGGATGGACCTTTGTTGGCAAAGTAATGTCTCTGCTTTTTAATATGCTGTCTAAGTTGGTCATAGCTTTTCTTCCAATGAGCAAGTGTCTTTTAATTTCATGACTGCAGTGTCCATCTGCAGTGATTTTGGTGCCCGAGAAAATAAAGTCTCTCACTGTTTCCGTTGTTTTCCCATCCATTTGCCATGAAGTGATGGGCTGGACTCCATGATCTTTGTTTTCTGAATGTTGAGTTTTAAGCCAACTTTTTCACTCTCCACTTTCATCTAGAGGCTCTTTAGTTCTTCGCTTTTTACCATAAAGGGCGGTGTCATCTGCATATCTGAGGTTATTGATACTTCTCCCAGTAATCTTGATTCCAGCTTGTGTTTCACCCAGCCCAGCATTTTGCATGATGTACTCTGCATATAAGTTAAATAAGCAGGGTGACAATATACAGCCTTGACATATTCCTTTCCTGATTTGGAAACAGTCTGTTGTTCCATGTCCAGTTCTAACTGTTGCTTCCTGACCTGCATACAGATTTCTCAGGAGTCAGCTTAGGTGGTCTGGTATTCCCATCTCTTTCAGAATTTTCCACAGTTTGTTGTGATCCACACAGTCAAAGACTTTGGCATAGTCAATAAAGCAGAAATAGATGCTTTTTCTGGAACTCTATTGCTTTTTCTATGATCCAGTGGATGTTGGCAGTTTGATCTCTGGTTCGTCTGCCTATTCTAAATCCAGCTTGAACATCTGGAAGTTCACGGTTCATGTACTGTTGAAATCTGGAGAATTTTGAGTATTACTTTGCTAGTGTGTGAGATGAGTGTAATTATGTGGTAGTCTGAGCATTCTTTGGCATTGCCTTTCTTTGGGATTGGAATGAAAACTGACCTTTTCCAGTCCTGTGGCCACTGCTGAGTTTTCCAAATTTGCTGTCATATTGAGTGCAGCACTTTCACAGAATTATCTTTTAGGTTTTGAAGTAGCTCCACTGGAATTCCATCACCTCCACTAGCTCTGTTTATAGTGATGCTGCCTATGGCCCACTTGACTTTGTATTCCAGAATGTCTGGCTCTAGGTGAGTTAGGCATCTGGTTTAATAGTACCCTTTCTTATACCATCCAATTTTTTTTTCTTCCTAATATCTATCAGAATTTGTAATTATGTATTTATTAAATGTTATTTCCCCATTAGACTGGGTATAATGAGAGAGTGGGGACCATGTTAGTTAGGCTCACTCCTGAATACACAGCACTTAGCATCATGCTTAGAAAAGAGTAAACATTTAATAAATATCAGTGGGTGAGTGAATGAGTGAGTAAATAAAAACTACACTGGTTATTCAAGTTATTTTAAGTAGTGAAAACAATAATGAACTTTCAACAACTTCCATAAAAATTAAATTAGTTTAGGTGCTTATGGATAAGTCATTCAAATTTAATAGACTGGGTTGTTTCATTGGGTTACTGTGCTGTAGTGCTTTTATTTTTAATTATTATTATGTTTTTTAGCTGTGCTTGGTGTTAGTTGCAGGACATGGGATCTTTGATTTTCGTTACAGCGTTTGAACACTTAGCTGTGGCATGGAGAACCTAGTTCCCTGACGAGGAATCAAACCTGGGCCCCCTGAATTGGAAGTATGAAGTCTTAGCCAATGGACCACTAGGGAAGTCCCCTTGTATAGTTTTTAAGCCTATCTTTTATGTTTGTTTTTGGGACTCAAATCTCCAGTCTTGGTCATTGTAGCCAATTAAAATAAGGATGCCTGTGATGTGGCAAATGAGGATGCCTGCAAAAGTCTTCCCTGGTGTCTCAGATGGTAAAGAATCTGCCTTCAGTGCAGGAGACCCATGTTCAATCCCTAGGTTAGGAAGATCGTGGAGAAGGGAATGGCAACCCACTCCAGTATTCTTGCCTGGAGAATTCCATGGACAGAGAAAAGGATCCTGGCAGGCTAGGGTCCATGGGATTGCAAAGAGTTGGACATGACTGAGCAACTAACACTAACAGTGAGCAAGTGAGCAATGCCATGTAGATAATGTGACAATAATAGGATTCTGTGTGTCTCACAAGGTAGTTGGGTAGCCAAATTAAAAATAAGATAATTACCTATGCAGTACCTTATGCAAAAGCCCTATAGAAGTGTGAGAAATAGAGTTTTTGCATGAAAAACACCCCCACCTCTAAGAGTTAAATTTGTAAAATGGAATCTGAGTGGATGATTTGAATTTCTGCAAAAGTCCCTATAGGTTCCAGAGTATCTTCCAAACCAAAGCAGGTCTAGTTAAGCATGTGGTCTATGACATAGAAAGAAAGATTCAGACATACACATTCACAAATATCATGGAAGAAAATCTGTGTATTAGCTTCCTAAGAATGTACTAACAAAGTAGTGCAAACTGGGTGGCTGGCGTAACAGAAATTTATATTCTCATAGCTCTGGAGACTGGGTTTCATGGTGGCTCAAATGGTAAAGAATCTGCTTGCAATGCAGGGGACCTGGGTTTGATCCCTGAATGAGGAAGATCCCCTGGAGAAGGGAATGACTACCCTCTCCAGTCCAGTATTTTTGTCTGAAGAATTCCATAGACAGAGGAGCCTGGTGGGCCACAGTCCATGGGCTTGCAAAGAGTCAGACATGACTGAGCAACTAACACTTTCACTTTTTAGTTCTGGGGACTGAAAGTCTGAGATCAAGGCATCCAGAGCTTTGTTTCCTTTTAAGGGCTCTAGACAACAGTCTGTTCAGTGACTTTCTCCTAGTTTATAATGGTGTGCAAGAAACCTTTGGTGTCCTTTGGCCTGTAGAAGCATCATCTAGACCTCGGCGTTCATCTTCAGTGGTGTTCTTCCTGTATGTATGTCATATTGAGTTAGAGTCTAACCCTGATAACCTAGTCTTAACTTGATTGTCTGCAAAAACCCTGTTTCCAAATGAAGTTATAGTCTAGATACTGGAGTTAAGAATTCAATATAGGAATTTTGGGAGGACACAATTCAACCTATAATAAGTTAAACCCACAGAGAAAGGATGCTTCAGTTGGAGATTTTAGAAAAAGGGAGCAAAAGGGCATATCTGTCACTCCTGCATGGTCCAGGGGAAAGAGCGTTTAGATGGACTGAGCTTAGAATTGACAGGTCTAGAGAAGACTTTGGAGAGTCCCTTGGACAGCAGAAAGATCAAACCAGTTAATCCTAAAGGAAATCAACCCTGAATATTCATTGGAAGGACTGATGCTGAAGGTCCAATACTTCGGCCACCTGAATTGAAGAGCCAACTCACTGAAAAAGACCCTGGTGCTAGGAAAGATTGAAGATGGGAGAAGGGGATGACAGAGAATGAGATAGTTGGATGGCTTCATTGACTCAGTGGACATGAGTATGAGCAAACTCCATGGGACAGTGAAGAACAGGGAAGCCTGGTGTGCTGCAGCACATGGAGTTGCGAAGGGTTGGACACCTCTTAGCAACTGAACAACAACAACATTTCTAAGGTAGAGGTGAAGGATCATCTTTCTTTTGCCCCCAGTTCTGACCGCATGCTTACGAAACAGAATTCTGGAAACTATTTTAGTGATCCCAGTCGGGGAGAGCACAGATGACTGATGGCATAAGCAGTCTCATCCATTCCGGAATGTTCATTCTCAGCATAAATTAATGTCATTGTCTCACCTATGTGTCCTGTGAACTTAAGTTAAATCAGTGGTTCTGAGCTCAGTATCTCTAAATGTCGTGACTGAATCCATTTTCTGGGTGTTTCATCTCCCTCCATACAACCCAGATGGTTTGGTCATCACTTTCCAAAACACTAATGATAATGGAGGCAACTTTTAATATAATTTAAATAACATTTTCTTATTGTTTGTATATATGATCATTCCTGAATGCCTCTCATTCATGTCTATATTCCCAAAGCTTATAAAAAGGTTCAGTACATAATAGGAACTTAAAAGTTTTTTTCTTTTGTAATAACAATAAATGGGCTAAAGAGACCATGCTTTCTCTAAGTTACTGATTACATGTCTTTTGTTAAATGTGAAGAAAAAAAAAGTATGCTCTGTTTTTTCATGATTCTTTCAAGTTCTTTCCAGTCATTGCACTGGCATTTGGTTTCCTTGCTGTGAATTCCTTCTTTGTTTTTTAAAAATGTGCCAAGATCATATCTGGCCTTATTAGTCTAGAAGGATGATTTAGGAAGGAGCTTAGAGGATATTGCTACATCCTATGTTCCCACAATATCCTCACACCTTCCCCTCTATTAAGATTCATCACAACTATAAATGATTTTAACAGCTTCATTGAGGTACAATTGACGTAAATAACCTAGACATAAATAGTATAATTGGATATCTTTGACATATGTATATACTTATGGAAACATCACAACAATCAATATAATGACATATCCATCACTGACAAACATTTGTTTGCACTCCTTTGTAATCTGTCTCTCCTGGTCCCATGCCCAGGCAAATCCTGATAGACCTTCTGTCACTACAGGCTAGTTTGCATATTCTAATATTTTATATAAATGAAATAATACTGTATATACTCTATTTGATCTGTCTTTTCTCATTTACATTACGTATTTTGAGATGGTATCTATGTTGTTCAATATATCAATATTTCATTCTTTTATTTTTAAGTGGTACTTCATTTACTTCATTGTACAAATATGACACAATTTGTCTATTCATTTAACTGTTGATGGGCATCTGGGTTTTCTTGCCTTTGCCTTCTACAAACAAGGTTTCTGTGAATACTTGTGTACAAGTTGTTTTATGGCCATATGATTTCACTCCTATTCAGCAAATGTATAAGAGCAGAATAGCTGAATTATACAATAACTGCATATTTAACTACGAATCTGTCAAACACTTCTGCAAAGTGACTGTCCCAGTTTGCATTCATACCAGCATTGCAGAAGAGTTCAAGTTCCTCCATATCCTTTCCAAAACTTGATATGATTTTTTTAAAATTTAACCATTCCACTCTCCTTTTAATTTCCATTTCAATAATGACTATTGATATTGAGCATCTTTTCATGGGTTAACATGATTCATGCATCTTCTTTGGTAGAATGTCTGTTCATATAACTTGTCCAGATTTTTTTATTGAGTTGCTTATTCCCCTTCATATATTTTAAATATAATCCCTTTATTAGATATATAATTTACAAACATTTTCTTCCAGTATGTAACTTTGTAAAATTATTTTAATGATGTCTCAGAAAGAGAAGATTTTCATTTTGATGAACCCATTTTATGAATTGTTCTCTTTGAGGAATAATGCTTTTGTTGTAATATTTAACAAGCTTTTAAAGAACCTATGAACATAAAGATACTCTCCTGTGTTAATCTATAAGTCCTTTAGTTTTAGTATTTAAATTTAAGTTAATTTTAAGTTAATTTTTATACATGGTGAGATATATTGATTGAAACTTAGATTTTTTTGCTTACAATTTTCCAATTTCTTGTAAAAAATATTCTTTCTCCAGTGAATTGCTTTTGTATCTTTGTGGAAAAATTAGTTATCTGTACATGCATGAGTCTATTACTGGACCCTCTTCTGTTAATCTGTTTGTCTATCTTTACATCAATATTACACTGTCCTGATTACTCTTATGGCAAGTTTTAAAAATGGATAGTGTTAGTCCTCCTACTTTGTTAATTTTATGCAGTTGTTTTGTCTCTTCTAGGTCCTTGTAGCAGCATTTCTTCTAGAATGTCTTTTTGCTGAACTTCAGAATCAGCTTTAGAATCTATTGAACTTTAGAATCATCTTCTCTATTTAGAAACCAAGAAAAAAATTAGAGACAAAGCAAAAATCCTGTTTATTTTAAATAAAGATTACATTAAATTTATTAGATCAATTTATAGAAAATTAGCATATTAAGAATATTCAGTTTTCCATTTATGAACTCAACATATCTCTGGATTTCTTTTGGTCTTTTAAATTCTCTCTCCGTATGTTTTGAAGTTTCAATATACAGAACTTGCTCACCTTTTATCAAATTTATCCCTAAGGTTTATATATATATATAAATATATATATATAAAATTTGAAGGCATTGTGTACATTTGCTTCAATTTCTGATTGTCCTTGCTTGTACATATTAATAGAATGAATATTTGTACACTGATGTTGTGACTCTACTAATCTCACTCATTCTAGTAGCTTTTGGGTGATTATATTTCATCAAATGCTTTATAAAGATGGTTATGATGTCTATGAGTTTAGAAATTTTTACTTCTTTTTCAATCTGGATGCCTTTTATTTCTTTCTTTTGCTTGACTTCATTGGAAAGAATTTTTAGTACAACACTGGATGAAAATGATGAAAGCTCTGAATAACACTGAGGATTATTTCAATGGTATCATCAATTTCAAAGTCTCCCAGTTCCTGCTTCCTAAATACTCATTCTAAGACCCAGGTTATGTATTTACCAATAAAGCGAACATAATAGCTCTCATTAAGTGCCTGGTTCTGTGCCAGGTTTTTGATTAGGCAACCTATGCATACTATGCCATATAATTTTCAAAACAGCTATGTAGGGTGACAGCTTTTGCAATGAAGATGCTTTGGGCACCATTCAGCATCATGCCCAAAGTCTCTTCAGTACTCTTAAAATATTCACCTAAGATAAAAAAATATTTTCCAGATGAGAAAATAGATCACTATACTGGTTAAGTAACAGACTTGATAGGAGTGATGGAGCCAGGATTTAAATGAAATCTCTGAATTCAAAACTTGTAACGGGAAATCTTTCCATCATGATCACCTGCATGACTCTGTTGCCCATGCCCCCATGGGCAACATCTCAACAGTCATCTGTTGCCCATGGCCCCATGCTCTCAGTCATGACATCATAACTCTACAAGGAAATAAGGAAGTCACCATTTATACCCATCTGTTTTAGGTGGGGGTTGTGCCCATCTTGCAACCAACAAGTTGAAGCTAAAGGAAGGTTTATTTATCAGATGACTGTATATTTTTATGAGTATGTTTAGATTTTTACATATCCTCTAAGAAGCTAGATAAGCATTTCTTGAGGGCTACTCAGTTACCATTAGAAAGCTAGAAAAGGTAAATAAGGGTGCAAACCTATGACTATACATCTACTTCAATCAATACAGTGATTATATCTGTAATATATGTTGAAATGATACTTCAGATTTCACTTTGAAGCTGATAGATTGAGAAAATATATAGATAGTAGATAAATGATATATAGTTATGGAGATAGATAACCTAAACAATAAAACATTGACAAAATTTCTTCTTTAAATAAAACCCTAGATTTAGGGTTTCCCTGGTAGCTCAGATGCTAAAGAATCTATCTGTAATGCAGGAAAACCAGATTCAATCCCTAGGTTGGGATGATCACCTGGAGAAAGAAATGGCTACCCACTCCAATGAGAAAATTAGGGATACCAAGGGAACATTTCATGCAAAAAATGGGCACAATAAAGGACAGAAGTGGTATGGAACTAACAGAAGCAAAATATATTAAGAAGAGGTGGCAAGAATACACAGAGAACTATACAAAAAAAATCTGTATGACCCACATAACCACAATGGCGTGATCACTCACCTATAGTCAGACATCCTGGAATGCAAATTCAAGTGGGCCTTAGGAAGCATCACTATGAATAAAGCTAGTGAAGGTGATGAAATTCCAGTTGAGCTATTTCAAATCCTATAAGATGATGCTTTGAAAGTGCTTCACTCAATATGTCAGCAAATTTAGAAAACTCAGCAGTGGCCACAGGACTGGAACTTGAATCCACAAAAAAGGCAATGCCAAAGAATGTTCAAACTATCACACAATTGCACTCTTCTCACAGGCTAGCAATACTCAAAATTCTCCAAGCCAGGCTTCAACAGTATGTGAACTGAGAACTTCCGGACGTTCAAGCTGGATTTAGAAAAGGTAGATAAACCGGAGATCAAATTGCCAACATCCACTGTATCATTGCAAAAGCAAGAGAGTACCAGAAAAACATCTATTTCTGTTTTATTGATTACGTCAAAGCCTTTGACTATGTGGATCACAACAAACTGTGGAAAATTCTGAAAGAGATGGGAATATCAGACCACCTGACCTGCCCCCTGAGAAACCTGTATGCAGGTCAGGAAGCAACAGTTAGAACTGGACATGGAACAACAGACTGGCTCCAAACTGGGAAAAAAAGTAAATCAAGGCTGTATATAGTCACCCTGCTTATTTAACTTTTATGCAAAGTGCATAATGTAAAATGCTGGACTGGATGAGGCACAGGTTGAAATCAAGATTGCTGGGAGAAATATCAATAACCTCAGATATGCTGATGACACCACCCTTATGACAGAAAGTGAAGAAAAACTGAAGAGCCTCTTGATGAAAGTGAAAGAGGAGAGTGAAAAAGTTGGCTTAAAACTCAACATTCAGAAAACTAAGATCATAGCATCCAGTCCCATCACTTCATGGCAAATGGATGGGAAAACAATGCAAACAGTGACAAATTTTATCTTTTTGGACTCCAAAATCATTGCCGATGGTGATTACAGCCATGAAATTCAAAGATGCTTGCTCTTTGGGAAAAAAGTTATGACCAAACTAAGTAAGCAGCAGAAAAATTACTTTGCCAGCGAAGGCCCATCAGAGCTATGGTTTTTTCCAGTAGTCATGTATGGATATGAGAATTGGACTCTAAAGAAAGCTGAGCACTGAAGAATTGATGCTTTTGAACTGTGGTGTTGGAGAAGACTTGGGAGAGTCCCTTGGACTGCAAGAAGAACCAACCAGTCCATCCTAAAGGAAATCAGTTCTGAATATTCAATGGAAGAACTGATGCTGAAGCTGAAACTCCAATCCTTTGGCCACCTGATGCGAAGAACTGACTCATTGAAAGAAACCCTGATGCTGGGAAAGATTGAAGGTGGGAGGAGAAGGGGATGACAGTGGATGAGATGGTTGGATGGCATCACCGATTTGATGGACATGATTTTGAGTAAACTCCAGGAGTTGATGATGGACAGGAAAGCCTGGCATGCTCCAGTCATGGGGTTGCAAAGAGTTGGACATGACTGAGCTACTGAGCTGAACTGAACCCACTTCAATGTTCTTGCCTGGAGAATTCCATGGACAAAGGAGCCTGGTGTTCTATAGTCATTGGGGTCACAAAGAGTTGGACATGATTGAGTGACAGACACTTTCGATTTTCAGGAATTCTTCAAAACAAAATGTAGCCATATGGGATGAAATATTTTTACAATTGACTCAGTAGAAATAAATCCAGCATTGTGTGCAATTACTTATCAGTTGAATGGTTCTTTTAAAAAAATCTTTGTACCAAACAGCACCTAACGCCTGAACCTACTCTGGCCTGTCCCACAAGGAATAGCTGGTCACTTGTCACCAAAGTAAGGCAAGAGAGAAAATTTGCTGAGAAAGCACTGTTCCTGCCCTTCTTCCAAGGGCATGACTACCTGAAGTAAATTGCCCCATGCTTGATACACATTTGTCAACCATATCATTAAGCTTCTGAAGGACTGTCAACAAATGCATGAATTGAAGTCAGGTTTACACATCTGCTGTCAACAGTCAGCAAATTTTTGAGACTGGATTTTTATTGCTAGCTATTAAATCATTAAATGTCAAAGGTTTATTCATCCAAATTGTGCTCAGTACAAGTCAATTTTATTTTTCCAATGGTGAAAAATATGTCTTGAAACCATAAGATCTTATGAAGCTAACAAATTATCGCCCTTCTGAAAGGAACTCACAACAGAGGCACGATTTATAACTAAGAATAATTATTTGTTTACAGATATCAAGCTTCTTTGCAAGCTAATACCTACTTACTGACTTACATTAACTTAACAACCCCATGTCCATCAATGAGGAAGCAGAGAGGTAAACTGAAATTTGCCACTTATTATGGTATGGTATAAAGGTTAAATTGCTTTCAGCTGCAAGTTTCAGAAAACCACACCTCTAATTACCTTAAATAATAAGGAAATATTTCTCATGAGAAGAAATCCAGAATAATACAGTGGATACATTATCTCACTCATCACACAGCCTTTCTCAACTGGATCTCCAGAGAATTTAGCCTTAATGGCCTAAGTCATATATTGAGTATAATGAATGAACTTTTCTGCTATGCATCTAGAATGGTACGATTATAACCACCCTTGAGAGAATTAAGAAAATAGCCACATATATCATTTTCTTTGTTTGGTGGTTCCAAAGAAGAAACCCAACTGAGGAAAGCTGACAACTTCGGGGGCAGGGGGAAACATTTTTTTTTTCTTTTGGCCCTTTCTTAGAAGTAAGAAAACAAGAAAACCCCTGCACATTTTTATTCACATGCTATTGATCCAATGGCAAATCCATTAAATCCAAAATATTTTTGCCTAATGAACTTCCACAGAGAATCGAACTTGTATCTTACTGTTCTTAAGTCCCCAGTTGCTAACAGTTTTCTCAAAATGGTATAGATTATGAAATAGGTTCTGTAGTATAAAATGTGTCATAATCATGATTTCTGATTCTCTAAGGGAGAAACATGCATCTGAATACAAACTCTAGTGCTCCATTACAAAAATGACACAAGTTTTGGATATTTTAGAATATTTTTCTAAGGTGTAGCTGTTCTACAGATGCATATTACATTAGTCACAAGAACTTCAATGTATTAAAATATTTAAGCACAACTAAAAAAAATGTCCCAGAATTTGTCCTTGAAAGTCGCCTCTAATATTTGGCAACAGTGACTCAATTGCATATTCTTTAGTAAACCATATGAATATGTCACTAGAGATTTGTATTTTCACATTTCCATCCATGTATATCATAGCTATTTATGTATATATATGAACACATAAATATATTCATCTCCCAAGTATACAGGTCAAGAAACAGCAGGTAGAACTTTACATGGAACTATGGACTGGTTCAAAATCAGGAAAGGAATATATCAAAACTGTACATTGTCACCATGCTTATTTAACTTCTATGCAGAATACATCATGAGAAATGCCGGACTGGATGAATCACAAGCTGGAATCAAGATTGCCAGGAGAAATATCAACAATCTCAGATATACATATGATACCACTCTAATGGCAGAAAGTGAAAAGGAGCTAAAATGCTGCTTAATAAGGGTGAAAGTAAAATAGCTGGTTTACACACAACTTCAAAAAAATATGGTCTCATCACTTCATGGCAAATGAAAGGGGAAAAAGTGGAAACAATGACAGATTTTATTTTGGGGGGGGCTCCAAAATCACTGTGGATGGTGACTGCAGCCGTGAAATTAAAAGATGCTTGCTACTTGGAAAAAAAAAGCTATGACAAACCTAGACAGCATATTAAAAAAACAGACATCATTTTGCCAGCAAAGGTCCATATAGTCAAAGTTATGATTTTTCCAGTAGTCATGTACAGATGTGAGAGTTGGATTATAAAGAACACTGACTGCTGAAGAATTGATGCTTTTGAACTGAAGTGCTAGAGAAGACTCTTGAGAGTCCCTAGGACAGCAAGGAGATCAAACCAGTCAACCCTAAAGCAAATCAAGCTTGAATATTCATTGGAAGGACCGATGCTGAAGCTGAAGTTCCAATACTTTGGCTATGTGATGTGAAGAGCCAACTCGTTAGAAAAGTCCATGATGTCAGGAAAGATTGAGGACAAGAGAAGTGGACTATAGAGGATGAGATGGTTGGATGGCATCATCACAGGTTGCATAGATATGAGTTTGAGCAAACTACAGGGGATTGTATAGTACAGGGAAGCCTGACATGCTGCAGTCCTTGGGGTTGCAAAGAGTCAGACACAACTTAATGAATGAACAGCAACCACTTATTTACCTGACAGCATCTTAAATGAATTAAGGTGCAGACAAAAGAATCCACTCTACCAAGTTTAAAGAGAAGATGATTTAATGCAAAATATTATGTGACTTACAGGATGCTTTGCAGAATTAAAAAGGAAGACTCTGGCTAGAGCAGAGCCAGGCCAGTTCATAAATTCTTTTGTTATCAGAGAGCCACTTAATTAACTAGGAAATTGCTACTACTACTGCCAGCTTCAGAATAGGCAAAGTGGTATATATTTATGGTCTTCTGAATACTACATTCTTTTGCTGGCCTTAATGTTTTAGACATTAAGGCACAGTTCCATTCCTTTATTCTTCAACTATAACTTTTATGATTTAAGAGGTGATCTAGTCCCAGTTTTTTGCCTTTAAATTCCTTAAGTTAATTATCTCCTACTATATCCCTCTCTGGAATCAAGTTCAAAACAAAGTTGTCTGAATTTCTCTCCTTCAAGATCAATTTGAATTTAGACACTTTCCAGTTCTTCTCTCAACACTTAGTGACTTCTCTTAAAGACATGGAATTTCTTGTTCTCTAGTGTATCTTTCCATAATCCTTATTATCTCTCCCTCCACCCTTCCTGTTTGACAGAAAAATATTGCAGAGTTACAGTGTTGGGTAAAGGGAGAAAAATGAAAATGTTTTCTTTGCAGAACTCATCTCAGTTCTTAATTTCCTTGGCTTGTAGAAATATGACAATAGGAAAAAGTTAATAAACTAAAGGATTCCTTTTGTGTACCAAGGGCATGGCATTTTAACAGAGTCTCAGTATTCGTGGGCTTCCCTGGTGGCTCAGCTAGTAAAAAATCCGCCTGCAACGTGGGAGACCTGAGTTCAATCCCTGAGTTGGAAAATTCCTCTGGAGAAGGATAGATTACCCACTCCAGGCTTCTGGCATGGAGAATTCCATAGACTAGTCCATGGAGTCTCAAAGAGTCAGACATGACAGACAATTTTCACTTTCTCTATTTAGAAGGCAGCAATTATATAGTATCTTAAAGGTAATTAAAAATATTTCCAACTTCCAAAGCTAGTTACAATTGCTCACAATAAGGCTATGGATTGAGAGATATTCTAAAATGTAGCACTTTATTTAACAAGTAAGATTGTTCCTAGAAATATACATATTTCATTGCCGATCTTCTGAAAACTTGGGATAATGCAACAACACTTATCAGTAACAAGTTTTGTAGAGGATATATTAAAGGATTCTATCCTGGCTGAGAAAGCTGATACTGCTGATTGCGGGCAAATATTGTTCTAGAGATGCCACAGTACTTAAAATATTGTGTTGATATATTCTTGAGACTTACACATTTTAAGATTATCTAATTCCAGAGAACGGGGAATTCTAAAATGTAATCAGTATTACTACTGTGCTAATGTTTAAGATTGCTTTATATAGCAGTAAGCATGTAGGAAGTCTACTGGATTTATTGACAAGATAGAAAATAACTTGCCTTATCATCTCTGGGCAACTGAACACTTTTGGTATGCTTAACTAGCTTTGAAATATCTGCCATTAAATAATTAGCCCATCTTCGTGCTACTTCGTATTGAATTTGTACCCTGGACATATATGAAAAATAAAGTGTTAGTCATTCCGTCATGTCTGACTCTTTGCAATCCCATGAACTGTAACCCACCAGGCTCCTCTGGCCTTGGAATTACCCAGGTAAGAATACTGGAGTGGGTTGCCATTCCCTTCTCCAGGGGATCTTCCCCACCCAGGGTCTCCTGCATTGCGGGCCATCTGAGCCACCAGGGAAGTTCTGGGTGTATATGGATCAGGGACTATAGAAGAAAAAAGCAGGCTTTCACTTCATGTCACTGAGGAGCACGAACAGCAGAGACGTTTTCCCTGCTTTGATACACCAGGGTTTACAAAATATATGTCTAATAATACCCCTCTTTTAAAAAATAACCAAAAGATCATTAAAATTTAACAATTCAAGATTGGAGATAATATTAATCTACTGATATTAAGTGTTGGAAGGAGAAGTGCATATCACCTAAATAATAGTTGTAAATTTGGTAACAATATAGAGACCAAATACCAAAATTTACTCTTGTGAGTACACACACACACACTTAACAATAATTTGGGCTTACAGCTGCTAAATATTAACAAAAACTCAGGAGTTAATCAGCTAATTATTTTCTTATAATTAATAAATTTAGGTCGTTGGGATAACATTAAAAAGCAAAATCAATAGTTCCTTTATGTACATTCACAATTCAGTTTAAAGGTGATCTGGGAAATGCCCTATTCACACTAATAATATAATATGAAATACCTAGTCAAACAAGAATGTTCAAAGCACACACAAGAACATAATAAAATTTAATAAGAAAATTTTTAAATGAAAAAAAGAAGAGTCATATTCTATCCTTGGATTGGAATATTGGACGTTATGGATATTGTAGCTCAATTGGTAAAGAATCTGCCTGCAGTGCCAGAGACCTGGGTTCGATCCCTGGGTTGGGAAGATCCCCTGGAGAAGGGAATGGCAACCCACTCCAGTATCCTTGACTGTAAAATCTCATGGACAGAGGAACCTGGTGGGCAGCAGTCCATGGGGTCACAAAGAGTCAGGCAAGACTGAGTGACTAACACATAATTCTTTTAAAATTAATTTTTATTCACCAGCAACAATAAAAATGACAACTAGCTTGAATATATATGTATATGTATATACATATATATATATATATATGTATATACAGTTAAAATCCAGACTCAATATGTTAGTTGGAGAAGGCAATGGCAACCCACTCCAGTACTCTTGCCTGGAAAATCCCATGAATGGAGGAGCCTGGTAGACTGCAGTCCCTGGGGTCACTGTGAGTCGGACAGGACTGAGTGGTTTCGCTTTCACTTTTCACTTTTCATGCATTGGAGAAGGAAATGGCAACCCTCTCCAGTGTTCCTGCCTGGAGAATCCCAGGGACGGGGGAGCCTGGTGGGCTGCCGTCTTTGGGGTCACACAGAGTCGGACACGACTAAAGTGACTTAGCAGCAGCCCCAATTTGTTAGTTAATTCTAAATTAATATAAGATTAAATATAAAACCAGAAACTCTGAGGGAATCATAAAAAGCGTTAAGTTTTTAGGTGCCTCATCTTGAGGTACGTGAGCCCTTATGTGTAACGAAAAAAAAGGGCAACCCCAGAGTCAATAAATAACAATAATATAAAGAAAAGATTACTAATGAAATTAAAATATTTTATTGCAAAATTATGCTCATCAACATATCTCATAAACAAAATCTACAAGCAAGAAACCTGGGAAAATATTTGGAACAAATATTAAACTTAATACTTAATATTTTGTATATCCTAGAAATAAATATTAGAAGCTTGTTGGATCACAATGAGGAAAAAAATCAGAAATAAAGAGTAAATTTTAAAATATCCAAAGTATTTATGAAAACAAGTTTAATCCCACAAAAAATGTATAAAATTTTAAAAATATCCTTCTTTACCTCTCATACTAGTAGAAACGAAAAACACCTGGTAGGTGAATGTGTGAGCAAATGAAGACTCTTATAAATCACCCAAATAAGTTGCAAATAGTTTATTTGTGGAAAATTAACAATGTTCCTATAAGGCCTTAAACTTTTTTATATTACTGATCTAGAAATTCCATTGGGAAAAAAGTCATATCCTAACAAATAATAAAAAATAGGTAAATATATATTTGATTATTACCTGAAAAGCTAGCAAAAATCTAAATGCTCAAGAAGAAAATAATAGCTAAATAAATTATGAACTATCATAAAATGAAATACACTTTTAAATTTAAGAATTATGATTTCAAAAATGTAAAGAATCTGACTAAGGAAAAAGACAGAAACAAAAGAGCTTTGTACAGTTGGTTTTTTTTTTTTTTTGTACAGTTTTATTAAATCATTCTGCCACACAGGATGTCTACATTAGATGGGGACAACATACAGGAAAACAATAGCAACTTTGATTTCTATGAAATAGGATTGTGGGAGAATTTTATTTTTTTTATACAAGCACTATCTATATGTTCTCAATATTTGTCTAGAACATGTACTTCTTTAAAAAGAAAATCTGAAAAGTTAACAACTTAAAATATACTTATTGTCTCTCCATCTTAGAATTAGGTTGGATTTTCATATGTTTATATAGTGAAAAAATAGGATCCCTGTATGTCAGAATTGGGCTCACGGTCAATTTGAAATAGCTTCTAATAACTTGGAGGGTCCATATTTTTCTGAAAGAACTAAATGTATCTCACATACTAGTCAATTTTATGAAGGTATTTTATTCATAGTGATTTCCCCTTTTCTTGAACTATTTCAGATCGCTCAGTGTTGTATTGTAAAGCGGAGAGGCAGGGAGCTGCCTTTTGGAATAATATGAACTGGACTCAAACTGTTTCATTGCCATAGGGAAGTTACTTATTCTCTCCAAGCTTTTGTTTTCTCATTAACAAAACTGAGGTAACACCTACTTCATGGGATTATCTCAAGGATAACATGAGATAATGTATGTGAAGAACATATTGCAAAGGTTCAACAAATATTAACCATTATTTTTACTTTTAAGGGTACTATTTAACAGAACAGCTCAAATCTGTGTAATTATACTACACTCAACTCCAGTTACAACTATTACATAGTATAAGTTTACTCATTGAGCCTTTGGCTATGCCCCAGGATTCAATATAGCAGCTATTTGGGCTGGATGAGCTTCACAGTTTATGGCACAACTTTAGTTGGCAACTTTTTGGTTTTTTTCTTTCTTTACTTTCTTTCTTTTTTTTTTTTTGTTGAGAATTTAAAGTAAGCCTAGTTCAAGCTGGTGGAAATCATGGATGGAGGCAGGGCACCTTCTCACATGACATTGGATATGGAACGGCACCTTCTCCCATAGACCGCACACTGGATGTGGAATCTTGGGAGCTTCATATGTAGACGGGATGTGGATGAGGTGGGTCATCTACTATCAGGAAGAAAAATATTGTAGTTAGCAATACTGTGCAAGATTAAGCATTTTTAAAAAAATAAACAGCTTTATTGAAGTATAATTGACATTAGAGAACTACACAAATTTAATGTATGCAATTTGATGAGTTTGGATATATGCAAGCACTCATGATACCATCACCACAGTAAAGGGAATAGACACATTAAAAAAAATTGAAATTGAGCTCTAAAAGAAATATCTGAATTCCCGAGTTCATTGCAGCTTTATTCACAACAGTCAAGATATGGAAACAATTAAAGTGTTCATTAACAGGTGCATAGACAAAGGATGGATCTAGATAGATAGAATATTCTATTCTTAATGGAATATTAAGCAACCTTAAAAAAGATTGACATGTACATATGTGCTCAGTTGCTCGGTCCTATTCAACTCTTTGTGCCCCCATGGACTGTGGCCTGCCAGGCTCCTCAGTCCATGGAATTTCCCAGGCAAGAATTCAGGAGTGGGTGGCCATTTCCTTCTCCAGGGGATCTTCCCAAGACAGGGATCAAAGCCATGCCTCTTGTGTCTCTTACAAGGCAGATTTTTTACCACTGTGCCACCTGGGAAGCCCTGACATATACATACTTCTATATTTACAGCGAATAACCAACAAGATCCTACTGTATATATAGCACAGAGAACTATGCTCAATCTTCTGTAGCAACCTAAGTGAGAAAAAAAATTGAGAAAGAATAGATATGTGTATATGTATAACTGAATCACTTTGTTGTTCATCTGAAACAAATACCACATTGTTAACCAAATGTACTCCAATATGAAAAAAAACTTCAAAAAAGAAGGAAATCCTGTCATTTGTGACAACATGATGGAACTTAAAGAATGCAATGCTAAGTGAAACAGACTGGTCACAGAAGAAGAAGTAGTGCCTAATTTATTTACATAAGGCATCTAAACCAGTCAAACTCAACGAAGCAGAGAATACAACAGTGGTTCCCAGGACCTGGGAGATGGGAGAAATGTGGGCTTGTTCTGGGCGTAAGGCTTCAGGTAAGCTGGATGCTAACTAAGTTCTAGAGATCTGCAGTACGGCATTGTATCTACAGTTAATAACACCCCATCATGTGGTTTTGTAAACTTCAAGATCAAGCACTTTTCTGAAAGCAAAGCTTCATGGCTTAAGGAAGAAGACTTCTTGGTGCACTTGATTGCTGCGCTCAAGGGAGAAATCCAGAGAGGGGAGCAGGAGCATGTGTTCCCTCTGCAGTGAGGCAGCACGCAGAGCCTTGTGTCGGGGCCACTGAGAAGAGAAGGGAAAAAGGAACCTGAGGGGAAAGGAGTCGCTGTCTTTCTTTAAGATGGAGTGCAACTGGAAACAGCCTCCAGCCAAGGTCAAGGTCAAGAGTAATAGAATCCTGGCGAAATCTGCTAGTTTATCTTCCCCCAATGAACTCCTGCCAAACAATATACACAGCGTCGCACAGTGCTGGAGAGTGTCTGATGCATCCCCAGAGTATTTATGAGGACTTCTGTTTTGAAGATAGTCGCTTAGGTAACAGAGAGAAAACACGTATGGAGGAGATCTCATTTATCAGTGCCGTGGCTTCCTGTGAAAATTAAACATCAAGAATTGTGACATTTTCTCCTGAGCAAAGCAAGTTCTTCAAAGGGGCGGATGAGATGGGAGTCCTTTGAAGACGGTGAGTGCCCAACAGACTCAGCAGACCGCCTGTCATCTGCAGGAGTTACTCAGAGGTCTCGACATCTCCGAGAGAAAAGGCAAAGGCTGCTGCAGGCCTGGGTGAAGCGGCTTGTTGGGGTACATGGAGCGCCCCTGACTGGGGAGAGTGCGGCTTCACTTTGCTTCTTTCAGTCACCTTCCAACGTCCCTGTGTTCCTCAAATTTCCTTCAGCTGCTCTGATGACTAGAAGCTGTCAGACTGGAATTTCTGGCTGATAGTTAGTCATGAATCATGTACTTTTTAAAACAATTCCTTTGATTCTGTAGCCTGAATCGGTCCCCTGTTTCCAGAGGTGAATTTTATGTCAGCGGAGAGCAACCAGCAAATGAACGAGGAACCAAGGAGAATCCAGAAAACGGGGATCTCTGACATGGGCATACAGGAGACAGCCAGCATATGCCACAGGAGGCTCTTCCTAAAATTCCCCTCAAAATCATTCATTTTAATGTTTAATAGTTTATATTTTTATTATATAATATACATCTTAAATTGACATCAGAGAATTAGATTCTACTTCATAAAAAATATAAAAATCCAATCTAATCCCAAAATGCACATGTAATAGTCACATATTAGACTGCTACTTTTCAGGGTTTTTTAAGATATTTATTTAATTATTGGCTGCCTCAGATCCTAGTTGTGGCACACGGGGTATTCATTGTGGCGCTTGGGCTCTAGAGCATGCAGGCTCAGTAGTTGCGGAATATTCAGGCTTTATTGCCCCTTGGCATGGGGGAATCTTAGTTTCCTGTTCAGGGAGTGAACACATGTTCACTGCATTGCAAGGCAGATTCTTAATCCCTGGACCACTAGGGAAGCCCCCAGGATGTTTTTCTTTAAAGGAATACATGTTCTAGATAAAGAAACAGAACGCATAAATAGTAGTGCAAAATAATCACTCATAATCTTACCACTTAGAAATAAAAGTTATTTTCCAATATTTCATTTTAGTCTACTACCAGCATCCTTCTTGATGGAGTGCTTTAATAAGGTAGTGAAGAAATCTTTTGTCTCTTTTTCATCAGTCACATCTTTAAAGTTTTTGAAAATGCTATTCTTAAATCCAGTAGTATATTGCATTTTGCTAATATTTCATAATATTGTGAGTCCCCAGGAAACAAATTAAATAAACAATGTTGAGATTCCTGACCTAGTCAGGTGGTAATTCCTGTAGATTTAGTGGCCATTCTGAAAAATACAGACAGTGAGTCTTACTATAATTAAAATACTTTACTTCAATTATATAGAAGATATAAGAAGATCCAAAGGCCAGGGGAGCTAATCAGCTGCTTGTTGTTCAGTTGCTCAGTCATGTCCAACTCTTTGCTACTCCATGAACTATATATAGCACTCCAGGCTTTCTTGTCCTCTACCATCTCCCAGAGTTTGTTCAAACTCATATTTACTGAATCAGTGATGTCATCCAACTATCTCATCCTTTGTCGTCCCCTTCCCCTCCTGCCTTCAATCTTTCCCAGCATCAGGGTCTTTTCCAATGAGTCGGTTCTTCGCATCAGGTGGCCGAAGTATTCGAGTTTCAGCTTCAGCATCAGTTCTTCAAATGAATATTCAGGACAGATTTCCGTTAGGATGGACTGGTTGGATCTCCTTGCAGTCCAAGGGATTCTTTCTCCCAACCAGCATTAGGCCAGGCTGTGCTTAGAAGCCTTTGTAAATGGTCCACAAGGTAAATGCCATGCACGAAACTCCTGAAATATCATTCTTGTATATTGAACCAACAGTCCAAGTAAAGCTGTCTGGTAATGAAAAAGAGGGGAGACTGCAGATGGGTTTGAGGTTAATAGCTATGGATTTAGCTGTTTGATTCTGTCACTGTGCTCTGGTTTCAGTGTTTCTACCTACTCTGACGTCAGAGTCAGACTTTGCGGGACCTGCTCACTGAGAGAAAGTCCACATTTGGAAGCCATTTGCTCTTACAAAATGTTTACTATTCCAGGCCCTGACAGTTATTGTTACTGGAGTCATTACTGACAGAGCACAGAGAGAAGAGGGTTTCAGAGAACCGACGTTGGAAACGAATGTATACGAGGGGGCACATACGGAAAGCAAATGCATGCCTGCCACTAGCGTTAGTGTACCTGTTATGAAATATTGGCTTTCTCATCACATCCCATAAACTGAGTTTTAAGAAGAAGCATTCATAGCCATGTTTCCTCCAAAAAGATAACAAGTCTATTTTTTTTTTAACTTTTGTGGGTAATTCTCCAAATGTAACACATTCCCTAGTTGCCAGAAATAATCCCAATCTGATTATTGCTTTGCACATTGTTAGTGATGTATCTTGAGGAATTTCCTGATGAGAGGATAAGTGTGAGTAATAAAAATTAAACTAACTATGGGCAGTTCCAAGTCAGGGAAGTCACCTCATCACATCATAGCCATGGATGACCCTTTGCATCTGCAGAATCAGGACAAGCAGAGCCCACTTGCCTAACCTCTGTTATTCTTAATTTTTTAGGTATTTATTTCATGCTGTTTCTAGTTTTTATTAAAAAAAACAGATATGTAAAAAATATATCCCACAAACTAAAACAGTAATTAACATTTTGGATAACATTTTCCAACTATATGGGCATTCTGAGATAATGCATTTTAACCATACTTTATCAAGCTTAAGGTGTTTTGACTATAAGACCCTTCTGGTTTAGGTACCATCAAGAGAATCTATAATGCAGTGCTTTCCTAAAAAAATGTAGTTCCATTTTTAAATCATACCTACAATGCGGGAGACCCAGGTATGATCATAGGGTGGGGAAGATCCTCTGGAGAAGGAAGTGGCAACCCACTCCATTACTCTTGCCTGGAAAATCACATGGGAGGAGCCTGGTAGGCTACAGTCCATGGGGTCACAAAAGAGTCAGACATGACTGAGCGACTTCACTTCACCTCAGTAGACCTCTTCAGAGATATAATTCAAGGTACTTTAAATTAGCATAAAGTAAAATTGATATTTTAGAATATACAGTTCTATGGTTTTACGGCATGTATAGCTTTGTATCACCATTACTACAGTCAAGATACAGGACATACAGGACACCTCCATCACCCCAACATTTCTTTTGTGCTGCTCCCTTTCAGTCATACCCTTGCCCACATCCAGTCTCTGGCAACTACCGATTTGTTCTCTGCCAGTATACTTTGGCCTTTTCTAGAATGTCATGTAGATGGAATCCATACAAAATGTCATCTTTAAGACTTTCTTTCACTCATCAATATGCCTTTGAAATTCTTCCAATGTATTGTGTGTATCAGTAGTGTATTCCTTTTTATTTATTTACTTTGGATGAACAATATTCCATTGTGTGGTTATGCAAATAGTTTGTTATCCCTTTATCATGAAGGACATTTGGGCTGTTACCAGCTTTCTGGGATTATGAACAGAACTGCTGTGAACATTATATGCAGGTCAATTGTCCAATGTGAATGGCAAGCACTAGATTAAGATGGCTGTTTTGTACTAGTGACTGTTCATAAGAAACTGCCAAACTGTTGAGTATATTAATAATTTTGTATTCCCACTAGCAAGATATAAAATTCTAGCTGTTCCCCATATTGTCAGCACTTTAGTGCTACTGGGTTTTTTTAATATTATTTCAGACACTCATGCATATATATATTCATCTCAGTTTTAATTTGCAGTTTATTAATGACTGATGATGATAAGCAGCTTTTCCCATTGACATAATGTATTCTGTGAAGTGTTTGGCCTATGTTTTTAGTTGTATTGCCTGTTAGCATTGAGTTTTGAGAGTTCTTTATGCAATCCAGATATGTCATTGGTTGGATATATGATTTCCAAGTATTTCTCCCAGTCTAAAGCCTCACACTTCATTTCTCTTAACAGTCTTTCCTAGAACAAAAGTTTTAATTTTCATGAAATCCAATTTTATCAACAGTTTATTTTCTTGATTTCTTTTATCATGTCTGAAGATCTTCACCCAACCCCAGGTTTCTAAGATTTTTGCTTCTATTTTTATCTAAAAGTTTTAGAGTTGTATATTTTATATTTATCTGTGGCTCATTTTGACTTAATTTTTATATAAAAATGATGCTGAGGGGTTTTTTTGCATATAGATATTAATTGTTCCAACATCATTCATTGAAAAGTTAATTTTTCTCCATTTAATTGGTTTGTTGTTGTTGTTTTCAGTTCAGCTCAGTCACTAGATGTGTCCTATGTTTTGCAACCCCATGGACTGCAGCATGCCAGGCCTCCCTATCCATCACCAGGACTGGCTTCCCAATTCTGGGAGTTGGTCCATCACCAACTCCCAGAGCTTACTCAAATTCATGTCCATTGAGTTGGTGATGCCATCTAACCATCTCATCCTCTGCCATCCCCTTCTCCTCCCACTTTCAATATTTCCCAGCATCAGGGTCTTTTCCAATGAGTTAGTGCTTTGCATCAGGTGGCCAAAGTTTCAGCTTCAACATCAGTCCTTCCAATGAATACTCAAGACAGATTTCCTTTAGGATGGACTGGTTGGATCTCCTTGCAGTCCAAGGGACTCTCAAGAGTCTTCTTCAACACCACAGTTCAAAAGCATCAGTTCTTCAGCTCAGCTTTCTTTGTAGTCCAACTCTCACATCCATACATGACTACTGGAAAAATCATAGTTTTGACTAGATGGACCTTTGTTAGCAAAGTAATGTCTCTGCTTTTTAATATGCTGTCTAGGTTAGTCATTCATAACTTTTCTTCCAAGGAGTAAGCATCTTTTAATTTCATGGCTGCAGTCACCATCTGCAGTGATTTGGGATCCCAAAAAATAAAGTCTGTCACTGTTTCCACTGTCTCCCCATCTATTTGCCATGAAGTGATGGGACTAGATGCCATGATCTTAGTTTTCTGAATGTTGAGCTTTAAGCAAACTTTTTCACTCTCCTCTTTCACTTTCATCAAGAGGTTCTTTAGTTCTTCTTCACTTTCTGCCATAAGGATGGTGCCATCTGCATATATGAGGTTATTAATATCTCTCCCAGCAATCTTGATTCCAGCTTGTGCTTCAACCAGCCCAACATTTCTCATGATATACTCTGCATATAAGTTAAATAAGCAGGGTGACAATATACAGCCTTGACTTACTCCTTTCTCTGTTTGGAACCAGTCTTTTGTTCCATTTCCAGTTCTGGCTGTTGCTTCCTGACATACATCCAGATTCCTCAAGGGGCAGGTCAGGTGGTCTGGTAACTCCATCTCTTTAAGAATTTTCCAGTTTGTTGTGATCCACACTGTCAAAGGTTTTGGCATAGTCAATAAAGCAGAAATAGATGTTTTTTTCTGGAACTCTATTGCTTTTTCTATGATCCAGTGGATGTTGGCAATTTGATCTCTGGTTCTTCTGCCTTTTCTAAATCCAGTTGAACATCTGGAAGTTCGTGGTTCATGTACTGTTGAAGCCTGGCCTGGAGAATTTTGAGCATTACTTTACTAGCATGTGAGATGAGTGCAATTGTACAGTAGTTTGAACATTCTTTGGCATTGCCTTTCTTTGAGAAATGCATGAAAACTGACCTTTTCCAGTCCTGTAGCCACTGCTGAGTTTTCCAAATTTGCTGGCATATTGAGTGCAACACTTTCACAGCATCATCTTTTAGGATTTGAAATAGCTCAACCGTTGTTTTACCTTGGACAAACATTGATTAATCATTTTTTATGTATATCTATTTCTGGACTTTTTATTCTATTCTATTGATTTATGATTTATACTTTACCAGCTTAGGTTATTATAGTACTGGAGTAATACTATAATAATTGTATGACATACATAATATGCTATAATTGAATAACATGAATACTCCCACTTTCTTCTCCCTTTTTGTTTTGGCTCATCTTATTATTGTGCCTTACCATATAAATTTTATAATTAGCTCATCTCTAAAAAAAGTGTTTCTCATTTTGATTGAAATAGTTGCCAAACTATTACTAAATCTGAGTAAAAATGACATCTTAACAGTACTGGATCTTCCAATCCATGAATACATGTGTCTTCCAATTATTTTTATGTTTGATTTTTTTCTTCAGTGTTGTGCAGTTCTTAGTATGTAGACCACATACATGTTAAAGTTCTGTTAAATTTATACCACCCTCTTTGGAGGACAACTGAGACTTCCAGGACTACTTTTTAATACAATGGTGAAAGTAAGCATCCTTGACTTGTTTCCTTTCAATTTTAGTGGGGAAATCATTCAGTCTCTCACACTTAGTGAGATTTGTTGCTAGCACCATTTTGCTCTAAGGAGATTATTTTATAATTTCAATCAACAAACCGAATTTTAATTTCTTCTGATTGCTGTCCTTAAATGGTTGTATGACTGAAAAAGAAAAAAAATGAGGAGTGTTAGTTGTCCAGACATTTCAACATTTCATACAATTAAAAACAATGCACCATTAAGAACAATGGCCATCACTGTCACCTGATCTACAACGATTACTGGACACCATGAATTTTAAGATGCATTCTGATTTTGCAAATGTTAAAAGGTAAAAAATGTGTGTCTTGGAGCTGGTAACATGTAGCAACTTTTATAACAGGCTTTTAGAAAATTAATCCTATTTCATGAGCAATTTCCCAGCTTATAAGAAATATTTATAGGCATATTATTTTAATGGTGTCTAATGTTTCATCATAAGGGCCTATCAAAACTTATTAATCACTGTCATCTATTAACATTTATTTTGTTTTCAATTTTACTATCACATATGATACACTCATATGTGTTTTTAGCATTATACTTAGCATTTATAATTATATGCCTAGAAGTGGATTTGACAAAAAGATAGTTTGTCTAATTCTTAAGATAATTGTCCTTCCAAGAGTATGATTTTATGCCAGGAGAAAGCCAAATGATTCCTGAGAAAATATGCCAGTGATCATAATATAAACTTGTATTCTAAGGAGAACTTTGGTGACCACATCATGAAATCTGAAATAAAATTTAAATGATCATATTTTTCTTGTTCATCTGCCTAAGAATAGAGTACAGGCAAGGGATTATTCTTTGTTTTTTCATAAAATTTACTGGTAAGATGAGAAAAAATAAATTTCATAACAATCCTCTTTTGTCATATTTCCACTGAGGAACTATTGCTCAAATTGTAGGCTAAAATGGAATGTTTACTGGATGAAGCATAAGGATTTTTATATCTGACACAGAGCAAAGTAATTTAATAGGGGAAAAATGCAAATTTTGAGTTGCAAAAAATTGTAAAACTTTTATTTCTACTCAAATTTGTAAACCAAAATACTCCATTTACTTCATTTCATCACTATACGGGTAACTACAGGAAAGTTTGTTAACATATCTTGGATAAGACTATCAGTTGTATTGGAGTTAAAACAAATATGTGTTGCAATACAATTTGCTCCAATGTTTAGCTTAGCTTAGAAACAGAAAATGTTAACACAGTAATTTCAAACTGTTGATACTGGTTTGTATTTTGGGGGCCAGCACTGAAACTGATATAAACAAAAAGTACTTACATTGGATTTTTAATTCATTCTGTCTTGAGATTCAAGCTGCTGGCTGTTTAAATGAGGAGGTAAGAGGGAAGAGATTAGAAATAATTGACAGCCACATGTATGCATTTCTTAGTAAGCGTCATTATGAATTACATAGAAACAGAATTTATAAAGGCACATCTTTTTAGAAAAGGAAGCATACAGATGCAACGTGGTATTGTAGAGAAAGCCTTGGATGGGGTTACAAACTCTCTGGCCTCACATGGCTTCTTCATCTGTGATGCAGGGATCTCTGACTCTTACAATCTTATGCAAATCAGAGGATAACTGATTAATTAGTGGGAAAGTCTCTATTTTTAGTCCTTTTATAATATTATGAAAGTGAAAGTCACTCAGTTGTGTTTAACTCTTTGCGACTCTATGTACTATACAATCCATGGAATTCTCCAGCCCAGAATACTGGAGTGGGTAGCAGTTCCCTTCTCCAGGCGATCTTCCCAACCCAGGGATCAAACCCTGGTCTCCCACATTGCAGGCAAATTCTTTACCAGCTGAGCCATCAGGGGAGCCCAAGAATCCTGGAGTGGATAGCCTATCCCTTCTCCAGGGGATCTCCCCTACCCAGGAATCAAACCAAGATCTTCTTCATTACAGGCAGATTCTTTACCAGCTAAGTTTCCAGGGAAGCCCTTTATACTACTATAGACAAGCTTTATTATTAATGAAGGGCAAGATATTCATCTTTACTACTTAACAACATGACCTTTAGCAAATAATTTAACCTTTACAAGCTTTATTATTTTCTCTGGAATATTAATATTTACCACTCTATATTTTATTTTTTGGAGAAAGAAACAGCAGCCCACTCCTATATTCTTGCCTGGGAAATCCCATGAACAGAGCAGCCTGATGGGCTACAAACCAAGGGGTCACAAAGAGTTGAACATGACTTAGAGACTAAACAACAATAGCAAAGTCATTTTAAGGGTGAAATGAAATAATTCTGTGACAGGTTTGACACAGGAAACAAGATGAGGACAATTTTGATGCATTTGCTTTAAAGTTTCCCTTTATTTGGTTGACTTGCAAATATTGGCCTAGCTCCTCTCCATAGTAGCATTTATCAGCTTAGACTTTCCAAAGATGAACTAGAACTCTTCTGTGGGATGTGTCCAAAGAATCATGGAAGCAATCTCTGTAAGAAAAAAATAAAAACGTTAACACCACACTTATAGATGTTATTCACCTTTCTCTAGGCCACAGGTTGATGTTAATAACCAATCCTTGTCACCAAATAGAAATGAAAGTTTTAGGGAAAAGGCTGCAGTTGTGTTAATGTCCTAATTCTCATGCAGATTTTCACTTTCTATTACTAAGTATTTCTTTAACAACTAGAGATATTAATACTTTTCCATGCAAGTTACTTTAGTTTTCATGACTATTCCTTTCATTCTGAATGGTTTTATTTGAACTGATTGATCAATTAGCCAGGGATACATAGCTTGGTTTGTAATCATGCTAAATAGAGTCTTTCAAGTATACCCTCATTACCCATATTTCTAAAAATTTATTTGTTCTCTTTTTGGTACCTTACCATCCTGGAACCTACAAACGCAGGTGATACAATATACTTCAGTCACTCAGCAGTGCTATAGCAGTATTTGAATGGGCAGCCTGGCTAAGGAAGCCGGGATTTTACTGGCCTCTATGAGGACTGACGCTGAAGCTGAAACTCTAGTACTTTGGCCACCTCATGTGAAGAGTTGACTCATTGGAAAAGACCCTGATGCTGGGAGGGATTGGGGGCAGGAGGAGAAGGGGACGACAGAAGATGGGATGGCTGGATGGCATCGCCAACCTGATGGACATGAGTTTGAGTAAACTCTGGGAGTTGGTGATGGACAGGGAGGCCTGACATGCTGCGATTCATGGGATTGCAAAGAGTCAAACACGACTGAGCGACTGAACTGAACTGAAGCATTTGGAGAAGGAAATGGCAACCCACTCCAATATTCTTGCCTGGAGAATTCCATGAACTGAGGAACCTGGTAGGTCATGGTCCACGGGGTCACAAAGAGCTGGACATGAGTGAGCGACTAACACCTTCACTTTCATGCAATTTGATTAGAAGAAAACATGGGATCTTAGGACCCCTATGTGCTCAGTCACTGAGTCGTGTCCAACCATTTCTAACCCCATGGACTGTAGCCCTCCAGGCTCCTCTGTCCATGGAATCCTCCAGGCAAGAATACTGGAGTGGGCTGCCATTTCCTTCTCCATGGGATCCCTGAGACCCTCTCAACTCAAAAGTCTTCCACTCTAGGGTTACATCTAATGTCATGGAATCAGATGAATGCTCCTTCAGTTATGTCTCCTTGTTGCCCCATTTAACCTTTTAATCTCCATGCACATATGGCCTTCAAAAGTACTTGGTAAGTTAAAATTCAGTAGACAGGTATGAACTGGATTGTTATTACAGTTTAAAATTAGATCCTGTCTCTGTAGTATCCAAGACCTTAAGACAAAAGGTGCCACCTCCGTTCTGAAGGAAGGTGTGAAGCAGCCTAAGCAAGACTCCATATGGGCCACACAAGAGAGTCAGCCTGGACTTGTCCTAAATCCTGCCCACAGAGGCCACCTGGAGGGTAAGGAGGTCCAGCACAAAGGAGCCAGAGGTTTCCTTGCAGATACCTTCATGCTGAAGATCATCCTTAATGCCCAGCCAGAGTGAACCACAAGGAGAGATCGCCAGTGATGGGAGATAGTTCTCCAAAGAACCTAAAGAAGCATCTAAAAGACAAGGAACCCGGATAGTCTGACAGTGCTTCCAGGAAGACCAATCAAATAAGGCCTTTCCTGTCACTTACCTCTTATCCCTCTCCCCTCTCCATTTCTGAAGGAATCAAAAGGCATTTCTGAGGTTAGGGAAGGAAATGAGCAAACACAAACTAGGGAAGCAGAGGAGCATCTCTGCTTTTTTACTGCAAGGCCTTGCCTGGAATGGGCCCAAGCAGAGGAAGGGAGAGATGGAATTTTACATGAAAGGAAGAGCTTATTTTAATAAGTTCATTTGTGTCATATTTTATTTTTTAATCTTTCAGCTGCATTGTGTAGCATGTGGCATTTCAGTTCCTTGACCTGGGATTAAATTAGCAGTGTTACCCTATATTAGCAGTGCAGTGTTAACCACTGTATACCATGGAGGAGGGGGACCAGGGAAGCCCCCAGAGAAGGAGTTGTGACTACTATATACGTTTGGACATTTTAATGAATGACATATTACGTTTTTTGCAACTAGCAGAAAACCAAGCAAATTGCAGGAAAGTCATGACCTGTGTCATATTTCACAAAAGGCATGAGGAGAATTAACTCTGCAGAGCAGGTGTGACCAGGCAGTGGGCGGGTAGGAGAAACAGGTCACTTTCTGAGTGTATGCTCCTGTCCCATTGTGCACCAGGGCAGTACATGACCAGCATCACCAAGGATCAAGGACATTGACACAAAAACTGCTATCTTATTTCTCCCCCAGGGCACAGCTCTGGCCACCCAAAGCACCATGGTTAATAGCCAGAAAGATTGGTGAGGAGAATCATGAAGAGGATATCTGCTGATGGTCCTTCTGTAAGTGAGGGGCAGGCAATCAACCCATCAGAGGCACCTTCAGGAATGGCTTCTCTACACGGCTGTTCTCACATGATTTTGTAAAGACCATTTGTTGGTCTCAGAGAAAAGATTTTTCTTGAAATGATTTCACAAATACCAAGGGCAAGACCTCATTTAGATAGAGCAAAAACTTCCCAAAGCCCAGCGGAACATTCCTTGCAGGGCTGTGCTTTCTGCTGAAGAAAGGGAGGTGTCTGAGATAAGCAGAGCAGACTGTGCTGGAAGAAAACAAATGTATTTGTTGTTCCCGTGGTGCATATATTTCCTAATATAGTCCGGGACCTTGAGAACTCTGGCTGCCCCTGCCCTGGCAGAGAGACTCAGAGTGAGTGCTGTCCTGTGGAACCCAGAGGCCTGTGCCCAGTGAAAGCCCCAAGCACCACAAGTCCTGCCTGAAAAGGGCGGCCCCAAGTGGCCTGGCCCAGGGAAGGCACTTCTCAAGTTCTAGGGGTTGCGGGCTGTCTGCTCTCACCTCCCTGTAGAGGTTGAACTGAATCATCAGCGACCACCTCACTTCTGACACCAACCCCTGAACCTCTAAAGAGGAAATGCTCACTGCGTTGAGATGTGTTCCACTTAAATTCTCTGCAGGCAGTGGGATTCCATCGATATTTATGGGAAAAAAAGAAAAAAAAAAAAGTGTTACTCATTCAGTTATGTCTGCGTCTCTGCAACACCATGACTGTAGCCCACCAGGCTCCTATGTCCATGGAATTCTCCAGGCAAGAATATGGGAGTGGGTTGTCATTTCTTTCTCCAGGGAATCTTCCCTGCCCAGGGATTGAATCTGGGTCTCCTGCATTGCAGAGAGATTCTTCATTGGTCTGAGCCACCAGTGAAGCCCTCCATATTCATGGACCACCAGCCAAACTGCTGGCACTGGAAATAAAACACGAGTTAAAACAACCATGGTGTAACTAACTACACAAGGGAAACGAGAGCAATAAAAGTGGGCGTTGTCTGTAGAGAATTTTCTTTAATCGAATTATAGTTCATTTACAATGTTGTGTTAGGCTCTGGTGTGCAACAAACTGATTCAGTTGTATATGAAGTGAAAGTGAAAGTTGCTCAATCGTGTCCCGCTCTTTGTGACCCATGGACTATACAGTCCACAGAATTCTCCAGGCCAGAATACTGGAGTGGGTAGCCTTTCCTGTCTTCAGGATATACACATGTAGATGTATACATATATATATATATACTTTTAAATATTATTTTTCATTGTAGTTTATGACAAAATATTGAATATAATTCCTTGTGCTAAATATATATAATATGAAATCCCATATATGTAAGCCTTAAATCTGTACATTTCATTACTTTTCCTTTAATAAACATCCAACATAACTAAGAGAAATTCTTTGACACACATACATTCAGCTACATGTCTACTTTGAAAGTATATGCTTAATGGCATTGAGAATTCAATAGTTCAGAATTGTTGGAGCTCATTTTTGTCCACCCTCTGTGTTAATAAACATTCTTGTGTTTAACAGAAGGATTTGAAAAAAAGCAATGACTTTTACTAAGACACAGAAACAGAATCTTAGTGATTTCTGTAGCTCCAAGTTTTATTTATTTTAAAAATTTGAATCAGAGTGCAGATTACAAGGTGAGCTATTATCTCCTCATTTGGTAAGTTCACATTTTGTTTCATTCATGAATATTTTACTGAATTTGAACAACTCAGACTGAAATTTGTTCCTTAAAATGGTTAATTCTTGCAGAACTAAAGAATTAATCAGTAAAATAAAATGTTACCTCAGTGGCATGAGATAGTTATTGTGCTTTTTGAAATCATTTTTCTTAAAATTCAGTTACTGAATAATTGTTTACAGAAATTATTTTCAGGCTATAATCAAAGAATCAAAATGCAAATGGTTAGATACATTTAATGACTAGTAAGCAAACAGTTGCAAATATATTCTTAATTTTATTAACTTTTATTAACTATTTTTATGGATATGGTTATGTACATGAATAAAATTTGTCACTGGCATTTTTCAATACTTATGATTATTTGTCTTATTGTTGCTGTTGCTATTTAGTTGCTAAGTTGTGTCTGACTCTGCAACCCAATGGACTTTAGCCCACCAGGCTCCTCTCTCCATGGGATTTCCCAGGCAAGAATATTGGAGTGGGTTGCCATTTCTTCCCTGTGATCTGTCTATACATGAAAATAATTTTGTCATGCAGAGGAAATGAGTGTGAAAAGTGATCTTCTGTCTCTAATACAAAAGGTATGCCACTGACCACAATATTATTGACAATGACAAATGGTTACTAAGCACTACTATGTGCTGGGCACTGTTCTAGGACTACGGACACAGCAGACACAGTGAAAAGAGCAGACAACTTGTCTCTGTTAAGCTTATTATTTAATGAAGAAAAATAAATGATAAACAAAATAGCAAGGTAAATTATGTAATATGCTAGGAAATGGTAACTGCTTTGGAAAATGAATAAAGCAGAGAAAGTAAATCAGTTATCTACTTTGGGATAGGCTATGATTTTAAATAAGGTGGTCAAAGTAGACCTCAATGAGAATGTCATTTGAGCAAAGACATGAAGGAGGTGAAATACATTTTTATCCACTAGGATTTTATATGTCAGGTCATTTAATAATCTTGCTACTGTCTGCAGTGGAAACAAAGCAATCAAGGTCCAAGGATGTGACTTATTTGAACAAAATTTAAGCCTATTTAATATTATTTCCTTTTTTCTCACTGGAAATTTTTTTAAGTTTATTTTTAAGAAAGTTTAAATAATCTAGATCTATAGTGATTAATAATAATAGATATATTACTAGAAAAATATTCAATGAATACCTTCTCTATACAACACATTTTGATAAGTACTCTTTGCTTCTACTATGAACAAAATCAACCTTTATTTCCAAACAGTCAAGTGAAGGGATAAACTTATGCTGAGGAGGAGTGCTATAAACTGCAAAAAGCATTAGTACTTGAGAAGTCGAGGGAAGGCAAGGATAACCTGGCAGCGTGATGTCAGAGGTGGCTTCATGAGGCAATGACTTTTAAATTGACTTTGAAACATGTCTAAGATTGGAGTAAATAAAGATCATGTGGTCAGTCCATTTGAGCTAAGGCACAGAGGTTGGAATCTGTGGGAAGTTGGAATCATTGCTTGCTTGTAGATTCTTGTATGAGATGGAGACAAGCAAGTGATCAAGAAGATTTGAGAGAAATCAAGGACTCTTGCTAGACTGCAGGTGTTCAGACTGGAAAATATAGATTTAATCAAAAGAGTGGGGGTTTGGTTGTATGGTTTATTACATGCAGGCATATGTTTGCTTAATGATGTAAGTCAAAAGATGGCCGTGCTTGAGGTTTGCTGAAATAGGCTGTGGTTAAGAGTCAGAGGATTTAAGGAAGCCAGGAACCAATGGGTGGGTGGTGGGAATCATCAGTGTGGGGTTGAAGTCATGGAAGAAGAACACAGGGGATAAGCAGGAGGGGAAGACTGTATCTGACATTGATGTTTGCAAGAAAAAAGGAAGCATATTCCAGTCTTTGTACGAGAGTCATGATGGTGGGGAAACATTTAACTGATGGCTCCTTGTTGAATTGGTAGGCTTCCCAGGTGACACTAGCAGTAAAGAACCCACCTGCCAATGCAGGAGACATGTGGATTCAACCCCTGGGCCAGGAAGATCCTCTGGAGGATGCAATGGCACTCAATATTCTTGCTTGGAGAATCCCATGGACAGAGGATTCTGGTGGGCTATGGTTCATAGGGTCACAAAGAGTTGGACACAACTGAAGTCACTTTGTTATTGTTTTTTGTTGAATAAGACTAGAGTCCAGTCTTCTCCATTTTGATTTTCTATAGTTCTATTGTGTTGACTGGGGTTGGAAGGGAATTCAGGGGGCAGGAATTAGAAATGGGACAGCATTTCCCATGGCATCAGATTAAGTAAATGTAAAATTCAGTTGGGTCATGCCTGCAGTTAAATATCAATTGACTAAAGTGCAAAAACTACCAACATGCTGTGCCTGTGCTTTTAGGTCCCCCATTATGTTTATATGATACATAGCCAATGGATAAGGAATGCATTTTATAAGCCAAATGTAGAAACTTAGACATTCTCAATAAATATGACCCTCTAGGAAAACCCCAGGACACCTCCAAACATGGCAGTGTTTACAAGAGACACCATAGATGCCTAGCCTTGCATCTTCTGAAAGGAAGGTGTATAAGGGGCAACTATCTCTGAACACTTGAGTACATTCCCTTGACAGCATATGCTAAGAGCTTTCCTTAAACATACTGCTGTTCTTCCAGACCATTTGAATATTGTAATATTCTTATCCAGCCGAATAATGCCACTTAAGGAGAAAAGAGAGGAGGCCTTTGAGCTGAGGCTAGATGCACCACAGTCATTCTCTAGGCCAGCCCTTTGTAAGTTGGCAATTGAAGAACGATCAATCTAGAAATGCAAAGTTGGTGAAGAATTCAATCCACTCAGTGCTTAGATGCCTCATTAATATTTCTAGGCTTTACCACAATAACTTTTAAAAATAATCCATGTCCAGTTTTAGAGGAAAAAAGTGATAACGTTCATCAATGAGCCATGTCCAGCTTTTTGCAACCCCATGGACTGTAGCCCACCAGGTTCCTCTGTCCATGGAATTCTCCAGGCAAGAATACTGGAGTGGATTGCCATGCCATTCTCCAGGGGATCTTCCCAATTCAGGGAAACCTGCATCTCTTGCAAGGCAGGCAGATTCTTTACTGCTAAGCCCTGGGAATCTAAAGGGCACCTCAAAACATTTCCAACATTTTTGCTCTTTGATGTTGGGATTAACACTACAAATTTTAGAGGTGTAACATTTTCATTAATGCTAGTTCAGAATTCAGAACAGACAGCAAGAACAAGTTCCCTAGGGAAGTCCTAAAGATCCATTTTTGGAAGAGAATGTCTGTGTTTATATTTCCAGTTTATAAAACATTTACCAATCACTTGGCCTCAGATCATGTTTACAGAGGAGAAAAACACCCACAAAACAAATAAACTGCTTCTTGCACAGTGTGGATCAACAAAGCTTGGCTCTCCCCCGCAGAGAGGCACTAGTTTTCCTTGCCTGATAGAAACTCCCCATCAAGGGGTTTCTGTGGAACATCCATTCTTATAACCAAAGTTTAGTTCAGATTGCTTCCTGTCGGATGTGCTGACAGCTGATTGAAATTTGACCTAAAAGGTTCTCACTGAGTAGGTCCACTTACCAATCAACAAACCCCAGGTAGTCTCTCTCTAGGGCAGCATCCTGGACAGTGCAGACAATTTCCTGAGTCTGTTCTCCAGGGGGAGGTTCAGGTTAAATGGAGACTTGAATCAACATTTCCGATTTTGATGCAGTTTCTCAAGTGGAGCATGGCCTCAGGAAACCAGTTTATCTGTCTTGTCAATAAGGAATGGCCTTTGAAAACCAGTTTATCTGTTTTGCTTTGTAGGTCCTAGAGAACAGGTCACTGGAAGATGCACTAACTGGTTCCTTTCAGCCTTTGGTTGGTCATGGAAAAACATCACGAGGCAAATCGAAGCCATGAATATTGCCTTTAAATCTGGTGAGAAAGAGATGCTTGGCTAGTGAGACCAAAATGATGAATGTAAGAAAGGAAGTTTGAAGGAAAAACTGTGAGAACCAACTGTAGAGGGATCTGAGTCATACCCAGGAAATATGAGGATGCCTACTCCCTGGGTAGTTCCTGGGTCTTTAATGTCAGATGGAGCAGCTCCGACCTTTTCATTAACTAGAGTTAGCTGTCTGAGCTTCTAAAATGCAGCCATCAGTAACTTCCCAAATAAATTTCAAGGAGTCATGCTTTGTGAAAACCTGTCACTTTCATGAGTCACTAGGAAAATGTTGTGTGTCAACTGTGCCAACTGTAGTGTTTCATGTGAGCCCACAGTTCTGCAGCATTTGAGAACAAATCTCTTCTCCAGTCATTGCTGCTGGGCATGTAGTTAATTTTAAGTAAAGGCTATTTAGGACTGAATCAAGCACAAGTGACTCATACGCAGTGGGGATTCAAGAAGTATTAATTAAATGAATTCATCAATTAAACTACTTTTCTGATGCAAGAAGAGGAGTCATGTGTAAGTGATGTAGGGTGGTCATCAGTGTTTCTGTGTATTTTTCTATTTTCTTCCTCTTTGGGGGATATACTTATCCTGAGTGTTGGTTGGGCTTCCTACACTCAGATGTCTGTGAATTTATTATCATTTACTGACAACTTGAACTTGCATTACAGGTAGTCTTTCTCAGTTTATAAGTTCCCTGAGTGGGGAAGATCCCCTGGAGAAGAGAAAGGCTACCCACTCCAGTATTCTGGCCTGGAGAATTCCATGGACTGTATAGTCCATGGGATGGCAAAGAGTCAGACATGACTGAACGACTTTCACTTTCACAGGAAGAAATTCTGGAAGTCTCTTCTCTTCCATCTCCATGAATAAGTCATCATTCCAATTCAGATGGAAAGTGAAAGTGAAAGGCACTCAGTTGTGTTTGACTGTTTGTGACCCCATGGACTATACAGTCCATGGAATTCTCCAGGCCAGAATACTGGAGTGGGTAGCCTTTCCCTTCTCCAGAGGATCTTACCAGCCCAGGGATCAAACCTAGGTCTCCTGCATTGCAGGCAGATTCTTTACAAGCTGAGCCACAAGGGAAGCCCAGATGGAAAGAGATCCTAAATCTTGTCTCTAGGACTCTTCTGTTAGAGTGCAAGCTCTTTGAAAGCAAGAGTTATGTCAGTCTTTTCCACTATTCTGTCATGCATTTATCGTAGTGCTTTGCACCAAATAAGTACTTGATCATTTTTTATAAATTAACAGCAGTTAATATATATTTAATATTATTTGCTGAATGAATAAAGGAATAAATAAATCAATATCTTTGCCAAACATATGTCAAATGAGTATTTTAGACTTCTCCCCTACACATTAAAAAATTGTCTTATATCCTGTGTTCATCATTTCGTTGCTCTATTTTTATGGCATCGCTATATATTCTTTAACAATATTTATTTAGTTTAATAATTTTAACTTTAAAAAGCTGTGTCACTATACATAAAAGAGATAAACAATAATAACCTATTGTGTAGCACAGGGAACTAGAGTCAATATCTTGCAATAATCTATAATGGAAAAGAATCTGATAAAGAATGTATATACAATATTATTAGCATATATGTGTATGTATAATCACTTTGCTGCATACCTCAACATAAATAACACTGTAAATTATACTTCAAGTGAAAAATTATTTTTTAAAAAATAAATGTATCATGCAATACTATATGGAATATGCATTGATTTCTTTTGGTTTTTATTTAATATTATATTACCAATGTGAATTTCTACTGTATTTTGTCATAGTTCTTTTTGGACTATTGTATAAAAGTGCTTTTCACGCTTTGTTAATTCTAATGTTGATGGGTATCCAGGCTTTCACTATTAAAAATCAAGTTTCTGTGAGCATCCAAGTACACATCACCTTTGTATATGTACAAAAATGTTGATGGGTGCACATTTAATATTTTGTTTGTTGAGTCATAAGATATATGAAGGTACAGATTTATTTAGAAGGAAATGCAAAGCTCTTTTCCAAAGTGGTTGTAGCAATTTTATAGTCTCACGGGCAAAGTTAAGAAAATACTATTGATTCATCCTTTCAAACACTTAGAAATGTCATATTTTTTTTAAATGTACCACTTGTAGAATTTATATGGTTGTTAAGTGATACCGCATGCAGTCTTGATTAGCATTCCCTTAATCACTAATGAAATTGATCACCTCTTCATATGCTTATTAGCCAGGAGGTCCGTTTCTGTATTAAAACTTACTCTAAAGATCCCCACTTTTTTCAGGTTATAGCCCCACTTTTTTCAGTTTATAGGATTTTGGTGATTTCTTTTTGAAAGTTGTCCTGGCCTTATTGGTCATTTATGACAGTGAATAGACTCCTTTTAGTTCCTTATCATATGTAACAGTCCTTTCAAACTCTGATTTGTGGTCACAGTCCTATCACTTCTATTAATACCTTGATATTCTAAGAAAAATGGACAAACATTTGACACCTTACATTTGTCATCTGTAAAATGGACATGAGAATAAAATAATCATAGTAAATATTCAATGGCATTTCTGTAAGTACTTTATCTGCTTTGTAACTTGTTCCTCCCTCAAAGCCAGGTTCTTAGTTATGCTCCTCTCATCTTGTGTCTCCCTCTAACATAGCCTGTATTAAATTTGTGCTGACTTGCCATGTCATATTTTTGACTGTTAGAAAATAGTTATAATATTATGATAATGATAATAATACCTAACCTTTACTAGACAATGTACCAAAGACTATGATAAGCATGTTACAGATGTTACCTCATTTACTGCTCATAACCATTTTATGTAGTAGATACTATTATTATTCTTATTTATGTATATCCTCTAAAACAGTGATCAGCAAACTTTATCTATAAGCAGCTAAGTAGTAAATATTTTAAGTTTTAAGAATTACCAACCTCTGCAATTACTCAACTCTTTGTCATTGTAGATTGAAAGCAGAAAGGAAACATGAGAAGGAATGGCCAAATAAAGCTATTTGCAAAAACAGGCCGCGGCACAGATTTGGCTTGTGGGCTGTAGCTTATCCACCCAAGGACATGACCATGTATGCAAGAGTGGAAGTCACATCTCAAAACACCATGAGGTCTAGAGGTTTACCTTAAGAATTGATTTTCTAGAAAATCTTAGTGCAACACATGCTCTTGCCTTAAATTTAGGAAATATTTATTGAATATTGATGCTGAAGCTGAAGCTCCAACACTTTGGCCACCTGATCTGAAGAACTGACTCATTGGAAAAGACCCTGATGCAGGGAAAGATTGAGGGCAGGAGGAGAAGTGCAGCGACAGAGGATGAGACGGTTGGGTGGCATCCCTGACTCAATGGACATCAGTTTGAGCAAGCTCCAGGAAATAGTGAAGGACAAGGAAGCCTGGCACGCTGCAGTCCTTGTGGTCTCAAAGAGTCGGACACAAGTGAGCGACTAAACAACAATAAATTGAGTACACAGGTTGTGCTAAGCACCTACCCCTGGAGCCAAGGATACAGAAATAAATTAAGTCAGATCCTCTGCCTTCTGGGCTCAAAGACTAGCAATAGGAAGATCAATTAGACAGACATGGAATTCAGCAAGTGCTGTAATAGAAATATACAGTCAATATGCACAAAACACAGACAAGTGACCATCAGTTCATAGATACCATCAGGTACCTACTATGTTCTAAGTGCTCTGTTAGACCCAGGGATGGATACACAATACACAGAACAGACACAGCCCTCACCCACATGTACTCACAGCTGAATGGGAAAACTGTTTCAACAAATGATTTAGTGGTAAATATTTACCAGTGTGCAAAATGTTGAGAAGTAACAAGTATGAGGAGAGCCTATGAACATGTGGAATCTGGGAACAAGGAATTTGTCTGGGGTGACTGGATTATGAGGTGGGGGATATGAACTGAAAGGTGAATGAAGGCCAGGCCAGAAGAGTTTGAACACCAAGTTAAGGAATTTGGACTTTATTCTGGAGACACCTGGTAGGCATCAAAGATTATTGAACAGGTGAATGACAAGACGAGTCCTTTTGAAAGAAAACTCTGGCAACCATATGTAGAGCAAATTGAAAGTGAGGCCAACAGTCTCAGCCTCATTCTGGCCTTAGTGGAAAACCATTTAATGAATGCATAAAGATGGTGCGAAGGCAGACTATTGAATAAACTCAAAAAGAGATGTGAGTACTCCTTGTCCAGGCTTTAAATATTTTTTAATTAACAGCACATTAACTTTTTGCATAACTTTTTGTAAAAGAGTGGGATGTCAGTTATCTGTAAATTACATCATATTTGCTAAAACACACTGAGCTTTAGTTTGTAAAGTATTTAAACAAAATATCTGCTATCTATTTGCCTATTAATTTTCTTAGTATCTACTTTCTGCATGTATCATAGATCAGTGTAGTTACAGACTGCAGGGCAGTGGCATTCACATATGTGAGATTTCTCCTTTGATCTGCTGATGTGTAGCCCTGGGCCACCTACTTTATAAAAAGTATGCCGATCATGTATTTCCCCTGCTCCATAAGACTTCATATTCCAGGAGATTCCTAAAGGCAGTTTCCTCATTCAGTGATTTCACCATGGAAGAAATCCCTGAAACTCAATTCTAGAAGTTGACATTGGATTTTTCTCTTTGTATAGCTAGTTACCAAGTCCAGGTGAGGCTCTGTTCAAACTGTATCTCAGATTTAGGTGTTTTGTTTTTTTTTTTTTCTTTTCTTTTTCCCGTTGTCACATCTGCCAGGCCAAAGGATAGATCAATTTTGTGTGTCAGGGAAAAAAAGAGAGAGAGAGAGATGGTAAGAGACAATGAGAGCCTTGATGAGAGCAGTGACTACTGGATAAAAGGTCTTGGCCCAAGGAAGCCCCAAGCTGGTGTCTGCCTGGTGGCACCAAAGGCTTCATGGCTGATCTGTAGCAAAGCAGGAATCCCCTCTGGGGCTCAAAACTTAGCAGAGGCAGAAAAACAGATGCAAGAACTGTGAATAACAGAAGGTCTTGCAGAGCTGAATCCCAAAAAGAGAGGATGCCTGGGAGTGAGGAAAGGGTTACAGGTCCCCCGGGGCTCTCTTCATGCACACATACATGGACTGGGTATCCGCAGAAACACCCTGCTAACTGGAGGGCAGCTGATCACTTCTGCAGCAGTCGTAGGTTTTAATATCTGTATCCTAATTTATTTGACATCTGCAGAACATCCAAAGAAAATATTCAAGTACGGGATGGGCAATCCGACTGCTTTCTGAGTTCATCAAATATCTCACACTCCTTTTTCAAATGTTTTCAGTTTTGCAAAACTCAAAATGCATTCTGCCAAACATGTTCTCTGTTAATGTTTATTTAGAAGGGAATTTAATCCGTATGCTGCTGATGCATTTACACTTAACTCATCAAAATGTTTTACTAGAGTCATTTGATGTCCAAGAAACCTTTTGAGTCTTTTTTATAAGCCTCTTCAAGCCCATTTTGCTTCGAAACAGGAAGTCGCCTGTTACTAACCATAAACGAATGCAATCCCCAGAGGATTTGGTTTCATTTAAGACACTGAGAGAACACAAGTTCTCAGCCTACCCTGAACTCCACAGAAAAGATTTTCCTCCTGAATCTACTGAGAATGGGCCATGCACAGATGAGGTGCCGTTATTATTTTCCAAAACAAAATCCTTTATGAAGAGGCATCTTTCATACAACTCTGGGAAAGACGTTTACCAAAGCAGAGAGCTAAATCATTGGCTTTGCAGGCTGCACCTGGTCAATGTAACTGTCTGCCATGATCCACTTACCATTCAGAGCTCGTTTGCTCGTATTAATAGAACAAATAAAATAGCATGGGAGATAAAGATCCCAGGATAGTGATTTCTTGCTTCAGGAAAACCATCCTGGGTTACAGACCAATACAGTGTTCCCAGCCATGAGCCAGGGAACCGAAGCTGATATAAACACAGCATCCAAGCCACAGAACATGACTTGTTTAAGGCTTAATTCTGTGAAGTAAGGCAGGAAACAAGATTTATCCTTCTGGGAAACTTTTGGCATTTGCCTCGAGCTGGGCCTGACTGCTCTTTGCCGTCCTCACCACCCATCATAGCTATCTGAAGGAAATCAATTTTTTTGCCCAAACTAAGGCAAAAGAGCGACGTCTCCATCTGAGTCCCGTAGAAATCCTTCTGTTTGACGTGGCGTTAAACATCGGAATGCGCGCAGCCCCGATCTGTGAGGATGGACCGCTGCTATCTTAGGCCTTTTGGCTGTGAAGGGGAGTGAAACGAGTTGGGCGAAAGCCATTTTACAAACACAGTAAAAATAAATTTACTACGCTCAATAATTGAATCTTAAACTTGTCACTATGGCAAACTTTAAATTATTCCAAGAGCCTTCACTGGGACTTGGCAAAAGTCGTGGGTGCTGGAGGTCAGTTTTCATGTATGAAATCCAGCTTAGGTTATAACTGTACAGGCTACAGAGTAAACGTTCAAAGGATGAATGGACCATTCAGAAGTAAATCAGGCTCCCCAGACACTTAGATAAGTCCTGGAAGGATTTAAGCCATCAGTTTGGTGGGCTACCAATAGAATCAGGCTATTAATACAAGAGAATTTGAGGTTGTTAATACCAGGCTTTTTTGTCCCTGTGTGTGTGTGTGTGTGTGTATACAAAGAGTTTGTTTTTTAACATGTCTTTAGTTTAATGTTGCTTTCGTTGTATTAAGTGAACTCTGATTGGGCAGTGAAAGCTGTGTGACTTGGTCTTTGGCCCAGGCTCTGACTCCCGGGCACAAGGCTGGAGAGGAATATTCAGACCCTGACCCAACAGGGAGACATTTCGGTTAACATCTGGCTTTGCTTACTTGTCCTAAATATTAAATTATTAATGGACTATTAATAGTAGACCTTTTCATTGGTTCATTTTTTTTTTCTCCTTAAAATCATATTTAGAGGCCACTTTCCTTAGAATAATGTTGAAAACTCTCTCCTTTCATTCAGAATTCACCATTTGTAAAAATCTTCAGGGGACTCAAGCAAAAGAATTATCAAAGCAACAAAGGTACAAAATGAACCCTTTTTTTTAAGTTAGGTTGGGGAAAACAAATTCATTTATTACTCACACTGAAGATGTAAAAACTTTTATCTCCAAATGCTATCATGACTGCTAATAGTTCATATGGCCCTAAGAAGCCACCTGATTTGATAGCATAGGTAGTTGAATATTCTTCCCAGCAATAAATATTTTACAGTTTTATTCATGTTAGTCTCATGCACTATTCTTTGAACTAGGTCTAGACAGTTACAATTGCCTAATTACTTAAGGTGAGATCACCCATGCTTTAGAGCGAGGCATATATGTATGCATTGAGTCAATGCAAGTCTGCTCTTGCCAGAGTAAGTCATGAAAACATCATGTCTAATGATAGAAAAGTCCCTTGGACTGCAAGGAGATCCAACCAGTCCATCCTAAAGGAGATTGGTCCTGGGTGTTCATTGGAAGGACTGATGCTGAAGCTTAAACTCCAATACTTTGGCCACCTCATGCAAAGAGTTGACTCATTGGAAAAGATCCTGATGCTGGGAGGGATTGGGGGCAGGAGGAGAAGGGGATGACAGAGGATGAGATGGCTGGATGGTATCACCAACTTGATGGACATGAGTTTGAGTAAACTCCCAGAGTTGGTGATGGACAGGGAGGCCTGGCGTGCTGCGATTCATGGGGTCGCAAAGAGTTGGACACGACTGAGAGACTGAACTGAACTGAACTGAATGATAGAAAAGGCCTCAACTGGGAGACTGTTTTACTAAATTTACCCAGTTCATCATCACAAGATGCTTGTAATATTTAAATAGAATGCTTTCAAAAATACTTAAGTGCTTTGTGTCATGGCATATGTGGTACATATTTCATGCTGCTGCTGCTAAGTCGCTTCAGTCGTGTCCGACTCTGTGCGACCCTGTGGACTGCAGCCTGCCAGGCTCCTCCATCCATGGGATTTTCCAGGCAAGAGGACTGGAGTGGGGTGCCATTGCCTTTGAATATAAATTTGGGGCTTCTCATGTGGCACTAGTGGTAAAGAACCTGTCTGTCAATGCAGGAGATTTAAGAGAGTCAGGTTCAATCCCTGGGTCAGGAAGATTCCCCTGGAGGAGGACATGGCAACCCACTCCAATATTCTTGCCTGGAGAATCCCATGGACAGTGGACTAAAGTCCATAAGGTCACAAAGCTACTTAGTTACTTAGCACACAATCATGGGTATAAATTATTAGGAAATGGTCCCCTGAATTTTAAAATGCTTTCTTTTTGCCCAGAGGAATTCAAACTTGAATGGATCATTTTGTCCCCATATCTGCTGTATCTCCTGAGTCCTCAGTTTTCTGTTAATGATATAAAGATACACTAACTTCTGTATTTTCCACCTTGAAAGTGCACATAACCTTGACTCCAAATATATTTTCGATATTCCTCTTTCCATATTAGCTGGAAAAACTCAGAGTGAATCAATCTCTTACTAGCATTGCAGGGGTAAGAGCCATGCATGTGCAGGAACTTTAATGTGATTGTATATGAAATGCAGGAGACCCGGGTTCAATCCCTGGGTTGGGAAGATCCCCTGGAGGAGGAAACGGCAACCCTCACAAGTATCCTCGTCTGGAGAATCCCGCGGACGGAGGAGCCTGAGGGGCTGCAGACCATGGGGTCACAAAGTGTCAGGCATGACTGAAGCAACTTAACAAGCACGTATGCATATGTACATTTAGAGATATGCAGAGATGGAATTCTAAATTTTAGCAATTTCTGTGAATAACAATCACACTCATAAAAACAAACCAAGATCATTAGTAGCCAGAGAAGTAAAAATAAGTTGCATTTAAATAGGGCCTTGTGTTTTTACATATTTATTTCCAATCAGTTTCCATTAAATCTTTATGATTTTTCTCCCTTTTTCTTCTCTTCTTCTCCTCCTCTTTTTCTTCTCTTTCTTCTCATTCTTACTATCTTACAATTCTGTCAAAATTTAGAGATTAAGATGACTCAGGTGGTGAAGAGTAAATTTAAGCTCTGTATCAGGTAGGTCTGATTTACTTAGGCTCCTTACCAAAACCATCCTCTGACGATGTTTTTGCAGCTATTGTAGGGAAGCCATTAACCTCTTTGTATGCAAACACACATGTGGGTCCTCTTTATGACAAGCTACAAGGAAAAAACAAAGTCAGTATCTACTTTTACTATGTAAAGACAGATCGTAGAAATGCAGATCAAAACCACAATGAGGTACTGTCTCACAACAGTCAGAATGGCTGCTATCAAAAAGTCTACAAACAGTAAATGCTGGAGAGGGTGTGGAGAAAAGGGAACCCTCTTACAGTGTTGGTGGGAATGAAAACTAGTACAGCCACTATGGAGAACAGTGTGGAGATTCCTTAAAAAACTGGAAATAGAACTGCCATACGACCCAGCAATCCCACTGCTGGGCATACACACTGAGGAAACCAGAATTGAAACAGATACATGACCCCAGTGTTCATTGCAGCACTGTTTATAATAGCCAGGACATGGAAGCAACCTAGATATCCATTGGCGGGCAAATGGATAAGAAAGCTGTGATACATATACACAATGGAATATTACTCAGCTATTAAAAAGAACGCATTTGAATCAGTTCTAATGAGGTGGATGAAACTAGAGCCCATTATAAAGAGTGAAGTAAGTCAGAAAGAAAAACACCAATATAGTATACTGATGCATATATATGGAATTTAGAAAGATGGTAACAACACCCCTATACGTGAGACAGCAAAAGAGACACAGATATGGAGAATAAACTTTTGGACTCTGGGAGAAGGCAAGGATGAGATGATTTGAGAGAATAGCACTGAAACATGTATATTACCATATGTCAAATAGATGACCAGTACAAGTTGAATGCATGAAACAGCACACTCAAAGCTGGTGCACTGGGGCAACCCAGAGGGATGGGATGGGGAAGGAGGTGGGAGGGGCGTTTGGGATGTGGGACACATGTACTCCTGTGGCTGATTCGTGTTGATGTATGGCAAAAAAAACACCACAATATTGTGAAGAATTTAGCCTCCAATTAAAATAAATAAATTGATTTTTAAAAAAAGATCATGCAAAAATACTTCATAACACCATCCAGCCAGGGTAGCTTCAAGAATGAGGCAAGTGAGGTGTCCAGGACCCCACTCTTGGGGTCCTACAATTGCAAGACACACCTGAGAGTAAAGGCTTCCTTAAAGTTTTTCCCCTGGACACCTCCATTGTCTTTTCCTAGCCATAGCCAGGAAAATTCATGCAGGCAGCAATTCTCCTATGCTGGTCATCTTGCTCTAGTTCCACAGAAATAAAAGCTAATCAATGAGTGATTTACTAAACACTGATTACCTGTTGTAGGTTGAGAAAAAAAAGGAAAACACTTTATGTTGCATCATCTTCTACTGAAAGATGTTATCCAACTAAAAAGATAAGACTTACACATGGAAAACAGTCAAATTAGATACATTGTTGGCTCTATAAAATACCATGCTCCCGTGAGGTCACGGAAGGTAGACCCAGGATGGTAGAAAATGTGAGGTTACTGAAGATGCTCTTAAGGATAAGCCCGTGGGCTGTAAGTCACATATAGGTGGGTGAGGCAGGGCTATACTGGGGAGACTGTGGAACTCCAAGAAAAGCTGATTGATGCTGGTTGTAAGAAGCCATTTATGTGTTTGAACAGGGGAACAATGTGCAGAAAGCTCTGTGATGGATTATGCATCCTTTTGCTGGAGTGGGTCAGGGTGATGGATGGATGGTAGGTCCATCCAAAATAAGAATATTGTTTTAAAGTGGGGGCATATTAGTTTAAAATTTATTTTAAAGTGACTACTGCTACAAAGTGGTTTTTGATCTGTTACAGGGAAACTGAAGTTGTAAGAAAGGAAACAGTAGAGGTTGAAATGTCCAAATCAGGCATCTTATTTATAGTATTCTGTCACATTCCCATTTCTCCTGAAATTGGCTCCACAATGCACTTAGCCGTTGTTGTTGGCTCTGAACTGCCTATTGTCTGACCCACAGGGCTGGCTGCTCCATCATGGGCTGCCTAGTTCAAGGAGCAGTTTGTGTGGATGACTCTGGTCTTCCAGACTAGATCACCAAGTCCTTCAAGGTCAGGGCTCAGAGCTAATTCTGGAATGTTCTATCTCTCTAGACTCTAAGCAGCAACTGGGTCCATGAAGAACAGTTAATAACGGTTGCACAGCTGTCTGCTTTGGAGAAAAGACATGGAGAGAAATTGAACTTGATTACCAATGAGGAAAGGTCTGCATTTGTTGTACTTTGCAATGTTTGGACTGATCTGAATGAAATTTCCAATGGCTAATTTCATTTCTAATCCTTCCATGAGCCAGAAAACTCCACCTGTGAGGGAACAGTTTTTCACTGCCGTTCTTTTGAAAAGGGCGAGGACCCCATTTCCTGTCAACAAGAGTTGCAGTAACAGGTGGGAATTGGTTTTTCCTAAGACAGTGGAGGCTGCTTGGGGAGGAGGCCCAGAACTCAGGCTTCTGCAAAAGTTCTTGGCTTAGGGTTAAACCAGAATGTACAATGCAAGACCCGCATGTCTCCTGATAGATATCTGAGCTGGGGGCTCTGAGGCACAGGACAGTTTACCAAGAAGGTAGAATTATGTAATCCTGTCACTCAACAGGGCTTCTTTCCAGGTCAAGTTATCCTGGGACTAAACAGTACACATAGCAACAAAACAAACTGAACCTGTACACTCTTTGCATTGTTCAATGGAGCACACTCCCTGTGTCGATCATAAATCAACAAAAGTGCAGTGGAGTGATGCCTCATTTATTTACCATCGCTGGGGAATGGACTATTTATTATAGATAAATATTCCAAATAACTGAAGCCCATGACTTTAAATGCCAAAACTTTTAAGAATGTTAACTGTATATGATGAAAATTCTCTAAATATTTCCTACTGTCTTAAAGAATGTACTCAGAATATAGCTTGACCTTAGAAATGTTTGGAAGGAAAAAAAAAAACGGAAGAAGGAATGAACAGACATACTAGTAAATCTGATGTCTTAATGCTAATGACTAATCAGGAGCAGTGAAGGTCTTCTAGACTTAGTCTTCTTTTTATTTTGAGAGGTGTCATTGGTGGACTGAAGGGGTAGTTTGGACATTGCCTGGGAGAAACTGAAGCCTTATGTGGAGCAGGCAGCAGCAGGAGAATGCTGGTGCTGCTGATACATATATGTATATATATATAACCAAAATATTATATAGATATATGTATATATATAACCAAAATACTAAAAATGGAGCAGAAGTGAGCTAAATATCACTCTAATGTAAAATTCTGGAAAAAGATACTTCTGGGCACATGGGTAATTAATGTCATCCTCAAGGTCTCTTTTTCTCTCTGATCTCATGTCTATTATACTTATAAATCCTGTTAGCTTTATCTGCACGATTTGTATATAACTTGATCACTCCCTACCTCTTCACTATTCCCTTCAGAGCCCAAGCCAACTGATGACATTAAATGAAATCACTGGCCTTAAGTCATCACTTCTTTCTGCATACACGCTTTTATCAAGGGGTTCTGATCAGAAAAGTCTACTTTCCTGTCCCTTGACTTTAAGCTCCATTGTATGCCCTCCAAGCAAGAAGGCATGATCTTGAAGCGTGCCTTCAAGAGTGTCTTGATGGAGTTTTCCTTCTGGCCTTTGCCGCCACATCAAGAAGCATTTATACACACTCACTGGCACACTCTTACCTGAGTTACAAAACAGCATCAGGTAACACCTGAGGGAGAGGCCCATCAGTCAGACCCACAGCTTGAATGGAGTGGTCAAGCCCAACCCAGCTTAGGTCAGCCAACTCCTAGATCACCCACTGATCCTTGTGGATCAAGGCTGTTGTTTTAAACCATTGCATTTTTTAGTGGTTCTTATATAGCCATAGCTTACTGACTCAAGGGGATTTTGCACTACCCCTTAGCATCTTACCTTCCTTCTTCTGCTCTAGTCTCTTCTCAACTCAGAAATCAGCATGATCTTCTAAAATAAAGGTCAGATCACAGCCTCCTCTGCTCAAAATATACAGTCATTACAATGCCCTTCAAAGCCCTACACAGTGTTTCTGATCTTATTTTCAGTTCTGCCTTTTCTGAACTCTTCTGTAGAGAGTCTGGCCTCTTTCATTCTTCCTCCAGCATGCCAGCCTTTAGCATAGGCCATCTCTACCAGAACACTGCAGTTCTGTTTTTCTAAACCATTATTAATGCAACCAAGTTGAAAAAATAAAGGTAACTTTAAAATGTGGAATATTAACTTAGAGATTAAAAGCATCTTAGAAATGTAAAGGAAATTTTAAAAAGTCCTTAAAAGGGACAAATTCATCCTATGAAGATTTTTGATGCAGTTTAGTAATCTTTAGAGGCAAGTGTTCTGAAATTATGTGGGTCTGAGGTCAAAACATGGTTCCATCAACTTACTGATAAATAGATCATTGGCAAGTTATGCAGCTTTTCTGTGCCTCAACTGGAGTCTCCAAAGACTTGTGGACACAGTGGGGGAAGGAGAGTGTTGGACAAATTGAGAGGGTAGCACTGAAAGGTGTACATTACCATATATAAAATTAGATAGTGGAAATTTGCTGTATGATGCAGGGAGCTCAAATCAAGTGTTCTGTGACAGCCTAGAGGGGCGAGGTGGGGGGAGCGGAGGTGGGAGGGAGGATCAAGGTGGAGGGGGCAAATGTATACCTATGGCTGATTCATGCTGATATATGGCAGAAACAAACACAATATTATAAAGCAATTATCTTCCAATTACAAATAAATAAATTAAAAAATAACACATGCCTCATAAATTTGCTATATGTATTAAATTAATGTGAACAGTAAATGCAAGACCTGGCAGATAGCTGGTAGTTTAAGAGTTGCAACTAGAGTTTTGTTTGTCATTATGATTGCTACTGATGCTATTACAATGGTTATTCTGAATTTTGTATATAGACTTTGTACAGTCCTATGCAAAACTCTAGGAGGATTTTTCAAGAAGTACTACTGAAAGTTTTATAAAATATCTACTTAAACTCTGAAATCATTGACATCATAATCATCAACTAACTGAAAAAAGAGAACATAATCAAACTATAAAATTTAAATAAAAATGAGTTAAATGGGTTTCCCTAAAGATTAATAATTGTGTACTTAGAAGAAGACAAAATTTAAAATACAAAAACAGCACAACTAGGAAAAATATTTGCAATCAAATATGACAGACAAATAATTACATTTCCTTATGAATAAAGTTCTCATTGAGCTTATCTCAAAATGTAAAAATATAATTCAAGAAGGAAAAATACAAATGATTCAAAAGTAGTTTTAATTATAACAGTTTTCAAGGAAATATAATTTCTTTCCTTTCAAAACAAATAATTATAATAATAATAATAACAATGCATGCATGCTAAGTCACTTCAGTCATGTCTGACTCTTTGCGACCCAATGTACTGTAGCCCTCCAGGTTCCTCTGTCCATGGGATTCTCCAGGCAGGAATACTGGAGTGGGTTGCCATGTCCTCCTCCAGGGGATATTCCAACCCAAGGATCGAACCCACATCTCTTGTGTCTCCTGGACTGGCAGACAGATTATTTTCCACTAGCACCACTTGGGAAGCCCAATAATAACAATAATAATGGTGAAAAAGGAGAAAGATGAGGAGACTCAGTGCAGAGAGGCACTCATGTTCTGCTTCCAAGAATAGATATTGGGACAATACTAAATTTTTAACAACTAAGAAGTGTTTTAAAATGTGCACTCTACTAATTTTATTTCTGAGACTCTAAGGAAAGTATCAGAAATGTAGACAACAAGGAATGTACAAAAATAGAAAATAAAGCAGTATTTATAGACATGAAATGGACTCAATGGACATGAATTTGTGCAAACTCTGGAAGATAGTGGTAGACAGGGAGTCCTGTTATGCTGTAGCCCATGCAGTCAAAAAGAGTGGGACACGACTTAGTGATGGAACAACAACAAATAGATGTGAAAAGAATATGAATGAGGGATATTGCTAAATAAATTGTGGCTTATTTATATAAATAGATATTATTCAGCCTTTTAAATGGTATTTAGAGAGTTTTAGAAATATTTCTGTCATATTCTGTGGTAAAAGTAGGTTGCCGTATCATTTAGACAATACTGTTTTAAATATATAAATATTACAGAAGAAAAACAACGAAATGTGTTAACCACAATAACTCCTCTGCTGTTATGTATATTTTAAAATTCTATTTCTGAAATTTCCTGGCAGTTCAGTGGTTAGGACTCCACACTTCCACTGCCAGGATGAAACATGAGTTCATTCTCCTGTTCAGTGTCTTTATTTTGCGTCATGGTGTGGCCAAAATAAAAATAAATTAATGAACTGAAATTATGCTTCTTTATGTATTTTTAAGTTTTTAATTGTGACCAAAAACACCCATGTAACATAAAATCAGAGATACCAAGGGAACATTTCATGCAAAGATGGGCTCAATAAAGGACAGAAATGGTATGGACCTAACAGAAGCAGAAGATATTAAGAAGAGGTGGCAAGAATACACAGAAGAACTGTACAAAAAAGATATTGATGCCCCAGATAATTATGATGGTTTGATCACTCACCTCAAGCCAGACATCCTGGAATGTGAAGTCAAGTGGGCCTTAGGAAGCATCACTACAAACAAAGCTAGTGGAGGTGATGGAATTCCAGTGGAGCTGTTTCAAATCCTAAAAGATGATGTTGTGAAAGTGCTGCACTCGATATGCCAGCAAATTTGGAAAACTCAGCAGTGACCACAGGGCTGGAAAAGGTCAGTTTTCATTCCAATCCCAAAGAAAAGTAATGCCAAATAATGCTCAAACTACTGCACAGTTGCACTCATCTCACACGCTAGTAAAGTAATGCTCAAAATTCTCCAAGTCAGGCTTCAGCAATACGTGAATCATGAACTTCCAGATGTTCAAGCTGGTTTTAGAGAAGGCAGAGGAACCAGAGATCAAATTATCAACATCTGTTGGATCATTGAAAAAGCAAGAGCGTTCCAGAGAAACATCTATTTCTGCTTTCTTGGCTATGTCAAAGTCTTTGACTGTGTGGATTACAATAAACTGTGGAAAATTCTGAAAGAGATGGGAATATCAGATCACCTGACCTGCCTCTTGAGAAACCTATATACAGGTCAGGAAGCAACAGTTAGAACTGGACATGGAACAACAGACTGGTTCCAAATAGGAAAAGGAGTATGCAAAGGCTGTACATTGTCACGCTGTTTATTTAACTTCTATGCAGAGTACATAATAAGAAACGCTGGGCTAGAAGAAGCACAAGCTGGAATCAAGATTGCTGGGAGAAATATCAATAACCTCAGATATGCAGATGACACCACCCTCATGGCAGAAAGTGAAGAAGAACTAAAGAGCCTCTTGACGAAAGTGAAAGAGGAGAGTGAAAAAGTTGGCTTAAAGGTCAACATTCAGAAAACTAAGATCACAGCATGTGGTCCCATCACTTCATGGCAAATAGATGGGGAAACAGTGAAAACAGTGGCTGACTTTATTTTGGGAGGCTCCAAAATCAGTGCAGATGGTGGCTGCGGCCATGAAATTAAAAGACGCTTACTCTTTGGAAGGAAAGTTATGACCAATCTGGACAGCATATTAAAAAGCAGACATTGCTTTGTCAACAAAGGTCCATCTAGTCAAAGCTATGGTTTTTCCAGTAGTCATGTGTGGATGTAAGAGTTGGACTATAAAGAAAGCTGAGTGCTAAAGAATCGATGCTTTTGAACTGTGGTGTTGGATAAGACTTAAGAGTCTCTTGGACTGCAAGGAGATCCAACCAGCCCATCCTAAAGGATATCAGTCCTGGGTGTTCATTGGAAGGACTGACTTTGAAGCTGAAACTCCAATACTTTGGCCACCTGATGCAAAGAACTAACTCATTTGAAAAGACGTTGATGCTGGGAAAGATTGAAGGCTGGAGAAGAAGGGGTCGACAGAGGATGAGATGGTTGGATGGCATCACCGACAAAATGGACATGAATTTGAGCAAACTCCGGGAGCTTGTGATGGACAGGGAGGCCTGGCATGCTGCTGTTCATGGGGCACAAAAGTCAGACACGACTTAGGGACTGAACTGAACTGAACATCAAATTTACCATCTTAAATATTTTTACGTGAACAGGTCAGAATAGTTAATATTCACATTGTTGTGCGACAGATCACGCAGACTAAGTCATTTTGCAAAACTGAAAGTCTATACCCATTTAACAGCAACTCCTCACTTCTCTCTCTCCCCAGCCTCTGGTAACCAGTATTTTATTGATACTTTCTGCTTGACTATTTTAAATACATCAGTGAAGTGGAATCATACAGTATTTCTCTTTCCATGACTGACAAATTTCACTTACATAATGTCTTCAAGATCCATCCATGTTGAACATGCAACAGGATTTTCTTCCTTTATAAGGATGAATATTATTCCATTGTATGTATAGACCACGTTTTATTTGTCCATCCACCAGTGGACATTTGGGTTGCTTCCACCTATTGGGATTTCTGACTAATGACTTCTTGAACATGGGTGTACTAGTATCTCTTCAAAACTCTGCTTTCAATTGTTTTGGAGACCAACCTGGAAGTGGGATTGATGGATCCTATGGTAGTTCTATTTTTAGTTATTTAAGGGACCACCATACTGCTTTCCACACCAGTTGTACCATTTCACAGTCCCACCAACAATACACAGGGGATAAGATTGCTCCACATCTTTGCCAACACTTGTTCTTTTTTGTTCATTTTGTTCTCCGTCTCAATAGATGTGTGATGGTATCTTATTGTGTTTTAGATTTGCATTTCTCTAACAACTTCTAATGTTAAATATTGTTTCACATACTTGTTGGCTCTTTACGTATTTTTGAACATGTCAGAATGTTTAGCATTAATTGCTTTTGTATCAAACAAAACGTGATGACAATTAGGATCAGCTTTGCCTCCACTTTGTAACATTAGCAAGAGTAAAAAAGCTTTCATTTTCCAGGTCCCCAAATCCCCATTTGTGAAGTTAAAAAACTAGACTAGCTAATCCCATATTCCTTTTTTAATAAAGAGTAAGGAGGCTAAACTAGCTAATCCCATATTTTTTAATGAAGAAAATAATCTTTCCTTGCTTTCTTTAGTGTTGTGAAAGTAGTTACATTAACTAATCTTCTAAATTTTGGAATAATTCTGAGAAGAACAGGTGAGTGGGTAAATTGATGATTTGGTGGTAGTTTTTTTTCAGCACTTCTTCTTCATTAAGAACATTTTCAGTGCTCCAGCTCCATAGGAAGCATTCAACCAGGGGCCAAGAGTACAAAGATAATGCAGTCTTGACCTTGCCTTGTTAAGTTACAAGTCTATTTGGAGAAGAAAGCTTGTAAGTAAACACTTACAATGCAACTTGAAGTTGATATAATACATGTATAAATAAGGTTCTTTGGTGTTGCAAAGAAGAAGACATCTGCTTCTAAGATGCTAAAAATGTGAAGAGTCATCTAATAGTGGGAAAAAGCTCATAACAGTTGTCCCCCAGACCTTGGTGTTTACAAAATCCATGGCATTCAAATTTAGTGAGAAGAAATGTAATATTTACCCAGCAAATACAAAGCAGAATTTCCATGAGCATTTAACCATTACATTTTTTTAAACTAACAAATGGCTAAAATGTTTTCCATTCAATCAAATGGTATTTTAGAAATTGTGGTCTACACAAAGGATGTCTCTTGCTGGGCAAAGTAATATAATCCGTTCTGTGTGGAGTAGGAAACTTTAATGATATATGCAGTTTTGTTATTAAAACTGAGTTATATATTTTGCTCTGTTCTGGAAAATTGTGACCCAGTATAACATATCTTCACATTGTTTATAACTTGAGGAAAATCAACATTTTGGGTTCCCAGTTCACACAGTAGGAATTACATTTGTTTTGGCCAAATATAATTTATATAACTGCAAGGAACAATAAAACATGAACTCTCTAGTGTTTTCTTACCTAAAAATAATATAGACTTTGTAAAACTGAAGAGATTATTATTATAAAGGAAAAGACAGTAACTTAAAAGGCCGAAGCTCATTTTACAAGACTCTTTAATGCCTGTGCAAATAGGCAGACACCTGTGTCCTCATTTTCCTTGACCCTAGCCACAGGATTGAGATTCCACACAGTAATAAATAACCTTGCAAATAAAACTTTGAAATATAATTTGCTTGAACAAGCTCAGTTCTTCTATGTTGAAAAGTCATTTTCAAAGTGACTCTTAAAATGACTCAGTATTTTTTATTTCCATGCCTACAAAGATCTTTTGTATGTAATGAAATCATCTGGATCATCTTGTTAATAAGGTCCTCCTAGTTAGCAAAGGGACCACCCTGAATTTGGAGTTGTGAGTTAAATGAATGAATGAATGCATGAATTGATCAATCAAACATTCAATCAATAATTAGGCACTTATCTTTGAAATCAACTAGTCTATGCAAGAATTGACTCTCCTATTTCAATATCATAATGTAAAATGTGATCCTATTCTCAAAAATGTGGAGATGATGAGGGAAAAGTGTAAAACTTCCTTTGAGGAAATAAGTGCAGAAGTCAAGTTGAACATATACTATAAACCCGCTGAATACTAAATCAATCAGACAACTAGAAAAAATATTGACATTTTGTGGGCAAGTACTATGTTCAAGGAACTGATCCATGGTATCTTATTTAATCTCTAAAGTCTAAACAACCCCACAAAGTTGGCAGAATTATCGTTATTTTACATGTGAAGAAACTAGGGTCATGAATTTTAAGTGACATGTTCCAAATTACATAGCCAAGTATGTGTTAGAGCTGACCCTCGACCACAAGTTGTCTGATTCTACCCACTGCACTCTTGCCGCTGTCCCACTTGAGAATCTGTTGGGTGAAGATGACAGGCTAGTACCAGTCACAACATAATCAGATGGCAGACGGGTCTAGCATAGCATTCCTACTAGATGACACCTATCTATTCAAGCAATTCTTACCTTTTCTTAGACCTAAAACTTTCTCACTTACAGAACAGATTTTCCTGCCCTGTGATTTGCTTAGAATTCAAATTCTTCAGATTCCCAGTATAATTTTTGATTTGATCTTTTGTCTTCACTTCTATTTTAAACTGAGCTTTGAATTATATTTAATATTATTAGAGTTTCTAACTATATTGATTTTTTTCTAAAACAATCTATTCTGAATACCTTTGAAAAAGAGTCCTAAGGGCTTCCTTGGTGGCTCAAATGGTTAGGAATCTGCCTGCGAATGCAGGAGATGGGAGGTTCAATTCCTAGTTAGGGGAAATTCCCTGGAAAAGGAAATGGCAACCAGTATTCTTGCCTGGGAAATCCTATGGACAGAGGAGTCTGGTGGGCTACAGTCCATGGGATTGCAAGAGTCAGACACAATTTAGCAACTAAACCACCACCATTACCATCAAGGAATCCTAAATGGTGCAGACTTGTTTCTCAGAAGTCAGTGTGAGAGTTCATTTTTCTTTCTTTTTTTTTTAAATTTGCAGCCTCTCCAGGCATTGAATCATCTGGCTTAGGGCCAGACACTAGAGGGTGCTTAAGAAATATTATTTGATGATGAACTCGGATGTTGTCCACTTGCTTTTCAGAAATCATTCCTATAAATCATGACTTTGAAAACTTGTCAGCATTTTTCTCTCTCTTTTGTGGATTTCTTCAAAGGGAAAAGGAATGCCTGAAAAATAAACATTCAAACAGCCATAACTACATCCCAAGGAGTGTGGAATAAAAAAAAATTATAGATACTTATAGATATATAAATATGTCTGTGAGATAAAAAGAGAACCCTGTGGATAACTCACAAAAAGCCTACTGGAACCTTATCAGTACACTGGGCTTTGTCAGAGTGAAGCAGGTTTGTGAGAGGGCCCAGGCAACATATGTTTCTCCAGATTCCATATCCTTCTTCTCTGGAAGCTTGCTGTTAACATAACACCTCACATTTGTATAAGAATTCTGGCTTTTTATTTTAAAGTCACACTTTTACATATATTATCTCTCAAGTGATATTTAAAAAACCTGTACATTATAATAGCATTACTATTCCTATTCACTGAATGAAAAAAGAAAAAAAAAACAGAAAATTCTGAAGTTTAATGACGATAATTATTATACCCAGATCTTTAAGACTAAGTGGCAGAGTCAGACTTTAATTATAGGACTTTTGTCTAGTATATTTATAGGGCAGCAACCCCATCCTTCTTCTTTCATACTTTTGACATATGTATATTTCCACAGTTAACATAACCACGTTTCTTCACTTTTTCCTTCCAACTTAGTCACCACATGTATCTTTCTTCATTAATGTCTTCAGATTTTAGATAAAAATAAACTCATGAATAACAAAAACAAGAGGGCATTAAATACAAAACACGGATGCCCACATCACATTTGCTATTTAAAAAAATTAACCGTAACCTGGTAGAGGATGGAGCATGATTAAGTAATGCCATGAATAAGGTGTGGTGTGTGCTCTGGGGTTTCAGAGAAGGCAGAACGCTAATTGGGAAGATTGAAAAAGGTTTCTTTAGGAAAATGATGCCTTTCTTCTAAGTCTTGAAAGGCAGCAAAATTCCCAAAGAGCACCCCAAGCTTTGGTAATAGCAAAGACAATGTTGGTTAAGTTCAGGGCATTTGCAGAAAACAACGAATATTCAATTTACTGGAGAATTGCTTGGATAAGCAGGACCGTGGGGAGAAAAGCCTAGCAAACAAGGGTTTAACCAGGTTTTAGACCAGCTCGGAGATAAGGGAAATGTTTTTTAATGAGCATTGGCCATCACAGTAGCCATGGGCCACATGTGGTTATTGAATACTATTGAAAAGTGGTTGATGTGACTATGAAACTGAAATTTTGTCTCATTTACTTTTTTTCCCATTTATTTTTATTAGTTGAAGGCTAATTACTTTACAATATTGTAGTGATTTCTGCCATACATTGACATGAATCAACCATGGATTTACATGTGTTCCCCATCCCGATCCTCCCTCCCGCCTCCTTCTCCATCCCATCCCTCTGGGTCTTCCCAGTGCACCAGCCCTGAGCACTTGTCTCATGCATCCAACCTGGGCTGGTGATCTGTTTCACCCTTGATAGTATACTTGTTTCAAGGCTGTTCTTTCAGAACATCCCACCCTCGCCTTCTCCCACAGAGTCCAAAAGTCTGTTCTGTACATCTGTGTCTCTTTTTCTGTTTTGTATATAGGGCTATTGTTACCATCTTTTTAAATTCCATATATATGTGTTAATATACTGTATTGGTCTTTATCTTTCTGGCTTACTTCACTCTGTATAATGGGCTCCAGTTTCATCCATCTCATTAGAACTGATTCAAATGAATTCTTTTTAATGGCTGAGTAATATTCCATAGTGTATATATACCACAGCTTCCTTATCCATTCGTCTGCTGATGGGCATCTAGGTTGCTTCCATGTCCTGGCTATTATAAACAGTGCTGCAATGAACATTGGGGTACATGTGTCTCTTTCAGATCTGGTTTCCTCAGTGCGTATGCCTAGGAGTGGGATTGCTGGGTCATATGGCAGTTCTATTTCCACAGCAAACATTATCCTCAATGGTGAAAAATTGAAAGCATTTCCCCTAAAATCAGGAATAAGACAAAGGTGCCCACACTCACCACTACTATTCAACATAGTTTTGGAAGTTTTGGCCACAGAAATCAGAGAAAAAAAAGAAATAAAATGAGTCCAGATAGGAAAAGAAGTGAAACTCTCACTGTTTGCAGATGACATGATCCTCTACATAGAAAACCTAAAGACTTTACCAGAAAATTACTAGAGCTAATCAATGAATATAGTAAAGTGGCAGGATATAAAATTAACACACAGAAATCCCTTGCATTCCTATACACTAACAATGAGAAAACAGAAAGAGAAATTAAGGAAACAATACCATTCACCATTGCAACAAACAGAATAAAATATTTAGGAGTATATCTACCTAAAGAAACAAAAGACCTATACATAGAAAACTATAAAGCACTGATGAAAGAAATCAAAGAGGACACAAATAGATGGAGAAATATACCGTGTTCATGGATTGGAAGAATCAATATTGTGAAAATGAGTATACTCCCCAGAGCAATCTATAGATTCAATGCAATCCCTATCAAGCTACCAACGGTATTTTTCACAGAACTAGAACAAATAATTTCACAAATTGTATGGAAATACAAAAAACCTCGAATAGCCAAAGCAATCTTGAGAAAGAAGAATGGAACTGGAGGAATCAACCTGCCTGACTTCAGGTTCTACTACAAAGCCACAGTCATCAAGACAGTATGGTACTGGCACAAAGACAGAAATATAGACCAATGGAACAAAATAGAAAGCCCAGAGGTAAATCCACGTACCTACGGACGCTTTATCTTCGACAAAGGAGGCAAGAATATACAATGGAAAAAAGATAACTTCTTTAACAAGTGGTTCTGGGAAAACTGGTCAACCACTTGTAAAAGAATAAAACTAGAACACTTTCTAACACCATACACAAAAATAAATTTATTTACTTTTATTTCTAAATGCAAAATCCACATGTGACTAGAGACCACCATTTTGGACAGGGAAGTTCAAAAGGGCCTTGGATGATAAACTGAGGCTATCATGGAGTTCTACGTTTACCCCGGGGGAAAGAGATACTTGCTGACTGAAGGAAAGAGACAGACTAAGAGATTTCAGAGAGGCTAACACTATGGCCAAAATCATCCCCTTGCCTTTTTTAGGCCTTAAGGGAAAGTGAATATCAGCCTAACAGCCACTGGAGTTTCTCAGAGATCGAATTCTGGAAATATGTACTCCAATACCTTCTTTGTTCACAACAATGAAAATCTTCAAACTTCCAGAGGTACTGTTTTCTGCCATCTTAATTTCATCCAAACTGTACAGTATTTCTTTGAAATATCAGCAGCAGAACTTGTGAAAGGATTTTAGTCCTGAATCCTCAGTTATAATTCTATTGTTTAAGTTTTCTTATTAAAAAAAAATCTGTGATAAGGAATCTTGGCTTTTCCTATGCATTTACTTGAATTCAGGCACTTGACTATATAAACCTAAAGAAAACAGTGAAGTCGTCAATAGCAATGTGTTAGTTAAAGCTGGAATTGTTCCTTCAGTCACAGAATCCTGAGATCTTAAAATTGAAATTGACCTTAAAAGAAGCCTCTTACAAATGACTTCTTTAAATGACTTCTTCTGTAAATCATTCTTACAAATGACTATTGCAAGTATTGAATGCCTGGGAGCAGAAATGGGAAGAAGGCTTGTTCATGTTCTGTTCTTTGCTTTTCTTTTTTTTTCCAAATGTCCAAGTATCCAAGTCTCTGGTATGTATCAGAGGAACAGGCAATTTTCAGAGTGAAGTCAACTGAAAAGTATGCAGATGGCAGTGTAAATGTTAGGAAAGTTTAGAAGAAAGTATGCCAGCTATGTGCTGTTTTGCTACAGTAAGTATAGAACCATCTCTTCAGTGCCATGAACAAGATCCATGCCAAGTGGAATACCCTATTTATAACCCTATCAAGAAGAGGAAATAGTGCCAGGAACAAGATAAAACTATTAGCCGTATTAACAAAAATACTTAAAAGCATGTTTGTATTTGAAAATAAATGTTAGTGGTTAAGAAAAAAATATATAAGTAGTTGAAGATCTGGGTGTTGAAACCTGTTGCAAGACCATTAATTAGTCATCTTCTTATCTTCACTGTCATGTGTCTGCCAACTTGCCTGTTTGAAGTCGTAAATGGAGCTCATAAATGGACTCTCTGGGAGATATGAGGAAAATAAACAATTCCCCCTATTTGGTAAATAGTTAAGAAATCTCCCTAGGCTCACATTTTATTTTTTCCTCCTGTTGGCACTGTTGATCCAGTACCCATCTGGGATGTCCTCCCAATCTGCCTGAAAGCTGCCAAGCTTTCCAATGCCAAGTATGTAGGCTGCAATCTCAGAAGTGGGAAAAATAGACAGAGGCCAAGGTTGTGTCATTGAGTGTGCAGACTCTGGTCACAAGAGCGTCATGCTGGGCGGGGCCTGACAACCAGCCTGCATGTGCCAGCATCAGGCTGTGGCCATGAGCTGCCACCCCATGTCTTTCCCTCCCCCTCAGTACCCTGGGCAGCAACCCTAAATCCTTAGCAAGTGGCTGAAGGAATGGCTGGATTGGAGCCAGGGTCAGCTTCTTTTGCTTTCTGAAAAAAAGCATCAGTGAAACTTGGTATATGCCGTACTGTCCTCCACTTTCAGGACTGAGCAGGCATCAAGCTACAATCTCCTTTTCCTTCCTTTGTTTTGTCACTCTCTTTTCTCCACCTACTGCTCTCACCTGGTAGGGTACAAAGACCATATGATATGGAATCAGACAACGTCAGGCTTAAGGTCTGGCTCTTTTACTAGCTCTGTGTCTTGGAAAGTAAAATAGAACATTTAACTCATCTGAACCTCAATTTATTTTCCACTGTTGGCATCTACCTTGCTGGCTGGTTGTGGGGATTATCAGAGGTGATGTAAGTGCCTATCACTGATTCTAGAATATGATAGGCAATATATATGAACTTTCCATAGCTAGAGGTACCTACATAGACTATGGATATCCCAATTTATTAATGATTTATTAATTGAATTATTTAATAATAAAATTCATTTATTATTATATTGATGATATGGAATAGTACCCTATAAATATTAATATCTACTTATTAAATAATTATTAATCCTGTATCAAGTTATATGAAAATGTTAAATATAATTTTAAATTATTGTTTAAAATATAATTGCTACATATATATTATGTATTATATATTTATATAAACATTACCTATATCATGTATATTATGTATTATCTTGTTTTATAGATCATTATATAGCATTATATTATGGTTTTTATAATGAGTTTATATTGTCTATGTGCCCTATATCAAGTATCATGCTTTATATATTATATTGATACATATTGTTTATATGTATATAATTTATATAGTTATATGTAATTTTATCAACTTAAATAAATTATTTAAGATATAAAATGACAAAACAATAATTATATTACTAGTATATTATACATAGTATAATGTATATTATGTTATAAAATAATTTGATTATATGATTGCTGAAATTAAAAAAACAAATTTTAATAGCATTCTATTTGTATATGTTATTATATTAACTGAAATGTAAGCATACAGACACAAATGTAATTATTTAATAATACTCTATTGCTACTCAAGCCACAGTTCTCATGGTTAAGAATTGTCACAAACATGGACAGTAAAATACCATGAAAAGACCATGTGTCTCAGAGTAAAAATGCTTAAATCCAGTCCACGCCAGATGTGGGAACCTAGACATGCCAATTAACCTCCTTGAATCTCTATTTCCTTACTCTGTTAGAAAGAGGGAAGGGAACTTATGGACTTGGATTAAAATACTAATAATGTATGAAAAATGTACAACTCAACTGCCAGCACATCAGTCCTTAATAAATGAAGGATATCATTATTCATATTATTGTTCAAGTTATTATTGAAAAGTAACAATTATTGTTGTTTTCAGTGGAAGTCCTCGAAGTACACTCAAGAAACAGCCCTTTACCTTAAGGGATTTCTCCACGCACAGTTAGCTCCTGCCATGTCCATTTGGCTCGGGCCTCATTTGGAGAGCAGGGCAGGTTGTCCTCACTTTCCAAAGGTCGGAGAACACTCAAACTGATATTCCTGGTGGGATAAGATCTTGGGGACAAATATTTCTTCTATTTCAAGGTTTCTTAAATTTCACATGTGATTTAAAAAGCAAATAAGCCCCTTAATTGCTTCGTTAAGCTAGTCAACACTAATTAAGAAAAGTCAAGGGGAAAAATATTAGAAACTGCTGTGCTTGAGTTTTAGTCTCCACTCTTGCTTCCAGAGTATGTCTTGTTCTGCTGAGGAAAGGGAGTTGGTGATTTTCTGTGATAGGACCGACCCACTCTGACCGCCTCAGTTCTGAGTTTGAAACTGAGCTCTAGTCTTCGGGGGTTCAACTCTTTCTACTCTTGTTTATTACTGGTGAAACATGATTTTCCAGCCCCGTGAAAAAATGCTTAAAATGCCTTGTAAAGTGCTGCAGGGGGTAACCTGAACTATTTTGATGAGTTAGACTTCAACAAGCTTGAAATAGCAGTTTCTTCTACGGCACAGTGCAGGGGCTTAAGAACAGAGTGCAGGGATCAAGAAGGGCGCTCAGGCTTAAAGTGGGAGAGGCTTTTCGTGTGTATATGTCAGTGTGTGCACGTAAGTCCTTGAATGTGTGCGTTCGTCAGCGCCATGCACCTTTGTGCATATATGTACTGGCGGACATGTGGTAAGGAGATTCTACTTATCTGCATGACAACTGGAACCTGAATTCAGCCTTTTGATCTTGTTCAAACTTTGGAAGAGTTAGTCCTTTTAGCTCTGCTAAAGTTTAAGAGAAATGTTAAGTTTTGTCGTAGGTTTTCCTAGAACTATCTAGGCCATCTCTCTGGTTACATCAGCTTCCTTGAAATCTCGCAGATGCAGAGAGATTGATCCAATAAATCCAGCAACCTGCCTGACTTCTCCTCTGTGGTAGGAAATAGCTTCTATATATTGAGCACTTCCTGTGTACCTAATTTTGTTTAGGTATTTGATAACCATGGCCATAATTCTCAGTAACACTTAGGAGTGCATCTGTTATTCCCCTTTAACTCTAACTCTCATGCAAGTGAGAATGTGGGCAAAATTCTTTCCGATTCTAATCCCCGAGTCCTTCCTCCTTTTCTGCTCTTGTAGCAGATTCCCATAAGCAGCCCAAGTTCCTCTGAAGGGTTCCACATGCACTGGCGTCCTGAGGGCTTTAGGGAAAGATGGCTCTGGATCAACAGGAGCTCTTCATATGCTGAGCACAGGCACTGTCCCACTCAGCATTTTTCAGAACAAGGAGGGACTCGGAGTCTCCTCATTTGGGACTGGGAATAATTGCTGGTTTAACTCCAAGGATCACGGTGATAGAGCCTTTTGAATGTTAAGGAGGAAATCACATTGGTTTTGCCGTGGACACTTGGGGTTCTAATTCCTGCTCAACCACCTGCTGACTCTGAGGCCATTAGCCCTTTTTTTTTAATTTCTCTTAGCTTCAATTGCTTGATCAGTTAAACAGGAATAACAAATACACATCAAGGAGTTACCAAACAATTACACAACAAACTCAACAGAAACCCAAAACTATTTAATGTGTGTGCGTCCTCAGTCGTGTCTGACTCTGCGATCCCATGGACTGTAACCCGCCAAGCGCCTATGTCCTTGGGATTTCCCAGGCAAGAATCCTGGAGTGAGTTGCCATTTCCTACTCCAGGGGATCCTCCTGTCCCAGGGGTCGAACCCGTCTCTTACATCTCCTGCATTGGCAGGCAGGATCTTTGCCACTGCGCCACCTGGCAAGCCTCTAAAACTATTTAACGTAAGACTCAATCAGCTAGTTCTCAGTCATTGAAAGCGTTCTGGAATACTGTTGCATGGGCCTACTGGAGTGTATCTTGAGTGAAGGTATCATGTAGAGGCCATCCATGGATGTGGTCAGGGGTCCAGTTCATAGGTTTCAAAGCAGTTCCATTAATGTGGTACTAACTAGCTCAATGGTATCAAGATTATCCATTTTGCTTGGCATGGCAACTGACCCCTGCCTATAACTGGCATAATTCTGGGGAGTGAAAGGCCTCCCACTCCATAATTCCTAGATGTTTAAGATCTGTTTCAGCTTCCTTGGGGCCCAGGACTTGTGGGAAAGGACAGATTCCAGGTTCCATGCATCATGGGTCTGAGCCAACTGACAGTTCCCTTGGCTTGGACTGAGAAAGACAAAGTCTGCAGGGTGCAGGGGTAGGGATGGGGATTGGGGGAAGGACAGAGCCCATAATTCTGATATTTCAGACATGTGGACATTCTCTTCAGAAGACAAATTACCTCTGGCCAGGCACTGCATGTAGATAAACTAAGGCACAAAGTGTGCACAATTAAAAAGACTACATTTGTGCAGATACTGACTTTAATGAAAACAAGCAGCTAAAGGAACAAACAAACCTCACATATTTCTTTTCATTTCTCAGTGTTCTGAAGATCCATAGCAACTGATTATAAGTCTAGAAAAATGTTATCAAGAAGTTATCAAATACAATTCCCATATGAGTTGGCATCAGAAGAGTCTCTCATGAGAGTAAAAGGAGGTCTTAATAATAACAGTTTCTGGTATTTCTGTGGGGCCTCTATTGTTCCAACTGTTTACAAATCAAACCAGGATTGCAAATTCTTAACCCAGGATGTCTTCCATGACTTTCTCTTGCCTAAGCAATTCAACTGGTGAGCCAAGCTCGAGAAATTTCTAATTTATACTTAATGTTTTCAGAGAGTTTATAAGGAATGAGTCAGAGCTCTCTCCTGATATTACAGTAGCTATGACTCTGGTGAAGGACCCTGCCTTTGCAGCTCTGGCTAAATCATGAGATTCTTGTATAACCAGGAAGAGGCCAGGCCTAGGTGAAGCCATTGCTAACATACTGCACCCCTTCCTGGAGGGAAGAGAAGGAGATCCATTACGTTAGTCTTGAGATTTCCCCCCAATACTCCCTTTATAGCTTCCTCCTTCACCTCATGTCGAGTTCTGGGATACGAATGTGCTCAGGGGTAGAGAAGATTGTAATCCCCAGGGCCTTGCACTATAAACTTCATTTCCTCCCTTTATTGCAGTTAACTGCCCATGAACTCTATTAATATTTTTCAAATTGAGATCCCTAAAACACATGTTATAGTTAATTTTAACCTCATGCTAACTAGGATGTGGTCAAATTTTCACAACAAATTCCAAGGATATTTTGATATGCCTTGGAAAAATGCATTTAAAGGTGGCTCTGGGGTATTTTTTTTTTTTTTCTGAATCCACACATTTCCTTTCAACTCCTGTATTTAAGGAGCAGGCAGGAGTAAACTGTTTTAGGAGAGAAGGAGCCAAAATACTTACTGACTCAGTTATGATGCAAGAGTGGCCGGGAAGCAACATCTACTAGACTCAGAGAGACAGAGGATTCTCTGTTTCTAAATTTGTCATAGCGGAAGTAGGATGTCCCCTTAGTCAACAGATGGGTGCACGCTCTTCACACAGGATCATTTTTCTTTAGAAACATTTACCATTCCTTATATTAAGGAATGGTAAATAAACACAGTCCTTATATTAAGATGATTGCTTTGGGCTTTATAAGTTCAGTGGGAAAAATAGATTTTTCTTATCTCTAATTAGGCCAAATGCTTTTCCATGGAATAATATCACAAGTATAACTTCTAAAACTGATCAGTCAGAATGATGAAAACTTTTCTCCCTTCCTTCCTTCCTTCCTTCCTTTCTTCCCTTCTCTCCTGCTTTCCACTTAGCAAGCATTTTCTGAGCACCTACACATGCCAGAAATTGCTCTAGCCTTTGTCCATACAGTGGTAAGCCAACCTCTGGAAAACACTAACTACATGATTCCAAATTTAATCATTTAATTATCCTTCTAAGTATGCAACCATGGAGATGGATACCCTTCCCCAAGATCATCAATCTGTTGAAGACATTCATCTCAGCAGAAAGATTTGAGAAAATGTCAGCTATAGAAAAAAAAAAAAAAAAACTTTCTATTAATCAGTAGGTAGAATCACTTTAATTTTTTTAAAGAGCTTTTTATTTTCCCTTAGAAAATATTTTTTTTCAAATGACTCCTCATTTTCCTTCAACCATGATCTTGAGTTGAGGTTCACCTAAATTTGGGTTCCTTTAAATGAGGGGATGGTGTGGTATAGTGACAGCATTTCTCTCCCACAACCAAGTCTGAGTTAGATGAAGGGAGCAAGGCCATTCCAGAGAAGAATATCCAGCTTTCTTTACTTCCTGGTCTTACAGTAGCCAAGGTCACTCCTCGACCTAGACAAGGGACCCTCCTCATCCACATGCATCCTGTTGAACCCATTCTCCAGCCTCCACTCCTCTCATCCTATTCTCCCCCACTCTCTGATTCCAACATAGCAGGTAGCATTCTTAATACATAAGTGGCAACTTTCCTTAATATTTCAATAAACATTTAGTTATTTAGGAAGCAGAGTGTCTCCAGGGGCAAAGGAAATATTCTTCATGAAGGACCTGTGACCAGTGAACTAATTAATAAACTTGACAAAACTGTGGTTACATTTGACCAAGTACCAGGGAACATGCTACAGATTTTATTCATCAAATTATATTTTGCCAAGATGAATGCATGGGAGGTATCCAGGATTATAGAATGAAATAAACTAAAGGTTCTCAAACTTTTTGGTATCAGAATCTCTTAGAACTACAGAGGAACTAAACATTTTATGTAGATTATATCTATCAATATTTAACATAATAAAGACTAAACTGAGGACAGTTTTTTAATATTTATTTGTTCATTTAAAAATAATCATAATGATCTCACTATATTTTGATATAGTTAACATAATTTTATCAAAATAACTATAATTTTTTAAAAGGCAAGTGTGAGAAAAATCAACTTATTTAATGTTTGGTTGAACAGAAGAAGGCTGATTCTCATACAAGCTTCTGCATTAATCTATGGTAATATCACACATCACATAGACTCTGGAAAACTACTGCACATTCATGAAAGACTGCAAAAGGACATGGAAGCAACATGGAATTTCCATCAACAGAAGAATGGATGAAGAAGTTGTGGTACATATAGACAATGGAATATTATTCAGCCATAAGAAGGAAAGATTTTGTGCCATTTACAGAGACGTGAATGGGCCTAGAGACTGTCATACAGAGTGAAATAAGTCATAAAAAAAATACTGTATATTAACGTATATACATGGAATCTAGGGAAATGATACAGGCAAACCTATTTGCAAACCAGGAATAGAGACACAGGATATAAAGAACAAACATATAGTCACCATGTTGGGGGTGGTGGTGGTATGAATTGGGAGACTGGGATTAACATGATACATTATTATGTATGAAGTCGACGGCTGGTGAGGGCCTACTGTACAGCACTGGGGTGGTGGTGGAAAGAAGGGACAAGAAAAAAGAAAAAGACTACACATAACTTATCTGTGCCTCAGTTTCCTCACTGTTGAAATGGATATGATAGTAGTCCTTATTTACCTCATAGCTCTACGAATTAAGTGAGCTTGTCACATAAACTGCTTGGAGCAATATCTGGCACATAGTAAGAACTGTTTATTCTCATCAACACCATTGTTTTGCATTTTTTCTGCTGACCCACTCCCTGAATAAGGCAAGATTTGTGGGGTCCTCCATGTCTAGATGGAAGAAAACTGAACGTTTATATGCATTGCACTCAAAGGGAAGTGCAATCCTCTCTCTCTGCTTTCTGTGATGTCCCTCTGAGACAGAGCATGTGGGGCCTCTGATCTGTAAACGTCGGCCTAGTTTGGACAAGCAGTCATGCAGTTACTCAGACTCAAGGCAGTCAGACCGATCCAAAGAGGGTTAAGCCATGCAGGCCTAGCCATAGAATTCTTCTCATGACCATCATGGTGTTGAGCTGAATGGAAAATCAGGGGTTTATACCTGCTACTTGCCTCTAGCTACAGTTATTTTCCCTGATCCGTCTCTGTTGTTTATGCTCTGGTCTTGGTGTGGGCACTTTCGGGGATTAGGAGGTTACCTAAGATGTTCTCTTAATCGACAGCATATCAGGGCTTTCCAGACCTTAGTCTCCCCTCTCTGGAGCCTTTTCTTCTCGAAGTCTCTTTATCCAGTTTCTTTATCCAGGGCATTCCCACATTGATAGGGTTTGCTACTATTTCTACAGCATTAAACTACACTATTTCCATTTTTTCTGCAGGAATGAATAGGGATGAGAGCCAGGGGCTTTGGAGACAGATTCACACTTGACTATGAGCTGCACAACTTCAGGTTACTTCAGTACTCTGAGCCTTGGTTTCCTCAGATTGCTAATAAAGATAAATGGGAAATACTATCTCACAGGTTTAACTGAAGATTTTGTGAGATGATGCACATAGAGGGCCTCATAGGATGCTCAGCCTGGTAAGACTTAAGGCTGGTGCCTAGAAACAGAGCCCAAATTGGGGATCAGAGTGTTTGGTTAGGAGAAAAGGAGAGAAGTGAAAAGGATTTGACCAAAGAGACTCTAAACCTGGCTGTGGTCTCAGCTGGAACTCACCTTCAGCCTGATCCCACAGTGAACTCTGGAGCATGAATGGTACTCTCAGTCCCCACCTTCACAATGGAGCTCCATGCTTTTGCAATTTTGCATCAGATCACCATTGGCTAGGGCTTCCCTGGCGGCTCAGACAGTAAAGAATCTGCCTGCAGTGTGGGAGACCTGGGTTCGATCCCTGGGTTGGGAAGATCCCCTGGAGGAGGCATGGCAACCTACTCCAGTATTCTTGCCTGGAGAATTCTCATGGACAGAGGAGCCTGGGGGTGGGGGTGGGGGCTCCAGTCCATGATGTCACAAAAAGTCGGACACAACTGAAGTGACTGAGCGCACACGCATACCACCATCGGCTGGGTATGAGAAATGGAGGAGAGGGGAAGGGGTGGGAGAAGGAGGGCTGGAGGATGTGCATAAGGTCCTTGATGATATGGTTCCCAATCAATAGAATGTACTCCTCTAGAGCAGGGAGAGGCTGTGGGAAACAGGTGCACCGTCCCAGGAAAGAAGATGCTAGAGGCACTCACGGCACTTACAACCTTCACACTCTGTCCTGCTCTGCTGCCCAGGTTTCTCATATTAAGGTTCGCTCATCCAGGCACAGCTTCTTCAAGAGCCCAGTTGATCACAGCTCCCAAGGGCACAGATTAGAGAGGTTTCATGAGACTCACTCCAGGTCTGACACTGCGGTCAGTCCTGAGAGGATGAGGTTCATCACCTCCAGTCCTCCATGCTTCCAAGTCCATCTCCCAAATTCTCCTGGTCAGCACCTCACCTACCTAGGTAGCTTGCATCCTGTGGTAACCAGTCTGAGTCCTGAGGGTCTGAGTTCTGGGACACCATGCCTTTAAGCGTAAATGTTTAGTAAGTGCCAGGCAGAGTGGAAGAAGCTAGGGGATGACCTGAGGCCACACACGTTCTGTGTTTCATTGTGAAACAGCAGTCCTTCCTCCACAAGATCACAGTTAATTACAACTGCTGCTGTGGTAACTCCTTTCCTTGCCTGATGGTCTAGTGGTACAGCGGGCCCCATGTGACCTGGGACCCATCATAGCTATAAGTTATTATGAGTCTCATGTTTCCTCAGTCCCCAGAATCTAAAGTGTCAGGGGCCAGAAGCATATCTTCCCCAAATAGTTCACTGGCAGTAATAGTAAGCAGGCACCCAAAGAAATTCACAAATGGGCTCCATAACTAGAATAAGTATCTATTCTTCTCCCATTCGCACACCCTCCAGAGATTACCAGGGCTACCTGGGAGCTGGCTGAGAAGGTGTACAAGGTTCTACTTCTGGTTGAGAGAGCTACTTGATAGCTCCTGTCCACACAGGCATCCAGTTTCTTCCCTGGTAGCTCAATCGGTAAAGAATCTGCCTGTAATGCAGCAGACCAGGATTCGACTCCTGGGTCACGAGAGATCCCCTGAAGAAGGAAATGGCAACCCACTCCAGTATTCTTGCCTGGAAAATTCTATGAACCGAGGAGTCTAGCAGGTTACAGTCCAAAGGGTCGCAAGAATCAGACACAACTTAGCGACTAAACCACCACCATGCGGGCATCTGGGCCCTGGGCCCCCTCAGCTCAAATCAGCGGCCCCCAGAGCATCACAAACCTGCCGCCGGCCTCAAAGCTCCACTCGCTTGGCCCTGGCCCCACATCACTGTAGGACATGCGGAGCTTCAAAGGAGTGCCCCTCGGAGCTGCCTCCTCCTCCAAACATGCCTTGCCAAAGCCCAGCTGAGGCAAACTCGAAGCTAAATATTTGGATTGAATGGGAGGGAGAGTCCAGTCCCTCTGAGGGGTGTTTTACCCAGGCCATCAGGAGAGGACTGCAAGCATGCTGGGACCTGTGGCACTGGAAAGCCACGAGATTGCTATGCAGTCAGCCGGCAGAAGGAGCCTTGCCTGTCCCCGAGCTCCCCAGCCTGCCTCCCTCATCCCATTTCAACCTCTGAACTGTCCTGTGAGGCTGCAGGGTGGGAGGCCTCTCCATCTGTGTGTGCAGAATTTGAGCCCCCCACCCCAAAAGGGAAAACGTCCTTCTCCCATGTGTATGCCAAAGACAGGTTGAGACTCCAACTCAGGTCTTCCATGGGCAGTTTCATCCCCTTCCTTAGCGATCGAGGTTTCTGCCTAAGGATGACTGTGCCCAGTGGAAACATATGATGCCATGAGGGCTAGAAAGATCACGGATTTGGGAGACAGGAGTGTTCAACCTTTGTCAGTTCTGTGACCTCAGACCCATCACAGTCAAACTTATGGAGCATCTGAATCACCTGGAAAGTGCAGGCAGTAATGGATGGCCTCCCCCAGTCCTACCACTGGACTATACTGAAGACGGGCCGCGTCAGTGTGTATTTCAAAAGCCCTTCCCACCCTGCATCAGGCAAAGAGGACAGGGGTGATTGTACTGAAGAGTTGATCTTTACAGCCTGAAAGAAATTGAAGACCTTAGACATCCTCTTGTCTCTGCCTTGCATTTTGTAAGAAAAAGAAAAAAGCTTGCTTAAGTTGACCTAGTGAAAGAATAGCAAAGCCAGGCTGAGCTCTCCCAGGCCTGGGCCGTTCCATGACCCTCCTCTTTCTCTGAATGTTCTCAAACACTAAACACAACATTTGTTCTCCATGAAGTAGATGGGTTAGATGATATGCCTCTAAGTTTACAGATGAGGAAATGTGACACAGGGTTACCAGAATGACCTCAAACGGCATGGTGAGTAAGTGGTGGCTGGGGCTTTCACTATTCATTTGCCCAAAGCCATTTCTTTTCAAAATTTAAAGGAAAACAAATCTAAAACTATTCGCCCCAAATATTTGCCATCCAAATATTCAAAGATCCCTGTTCATACTGATCCCTACCCAGTGCAGATTGCCATTTATAAATCTCTGCCTGGTAGGCAGCCTGCCCCCGTCTAGTGAGCTCCTGTATAGCTCTCATCAGACAAATAATTCAACTGTTAAACATCCCCAGCTTTAATATTTACCAACAGCGTATTGCCTACAGGACACTAGATGTATTGATTGTTGGGAAGTTCTCCCCTGGGTTGGAATACGATCTGACTCCCTGTGGCTGGTGGCCATCTTGCAGTCAGACTTGAATCCAACTGCCCAGTGTGATTTCTTTGCTAAGGAATTTGGCAGAGTTAACCATTCTCTTCTTCTTCTTGATACTCTGTCTTCCCTGTCTCCTGGCAATCAGGCTCCAGGTTCTTCTCCTATACCTCTGGCTCATTCTTTTCAGTCTCTTTCACTGGCTACTCTTCTTCTTTCCTACCCCTTATATATTACCATTCAGGACAGTGTTGATTCACAGCCTCAGAGACTCAATTCCCAAATAATAAGTCAGCCCAGATCTCTCTACTGAGCTTCACATTTAACAGCACAAAGACATCTCCATTTGGATGTCCCACAAGCATCTCAGATTTGGCATTGCTAAAGCTGCTTCTCTAATCCCTTGGAAGCCTCCTCTCTATCTCGTATGCCTTAATATTCTGCATCCAACCCCAAAACTTGGACATCGTTTTATTCCCCCTTTTCTTTGTTCATAGTCTAATTCCTCAGTTCTTCCCCCAACCCCACTCCTATAGGTTTAGTTCTGACCCCATTTTAGCTTCCCTAGAAGGGAAGGACAGAGAACGAGATGGTTGGATGGCATCCCCGACTCAATGAACATGAGTTTGAGCAAACTCTGAGAGATGGTAAAGGACAGGGAGCCCTGGCATGCTGCAGTCCATGGGGTCACAAAGAGTCGGACATGACTGAGTGACTGAACAACGAGAGGATGTAACAGACTTCCTGCTTGCACCCTGGCTTTCTCGTAATGAAGACAATAAAACAGGAGTGATCTTTCTAAAATGTGGTAAGTTTGGTCACTCTTTCCCTGTTAAAAGTACTCAGTGACTTGCATCTTCAAAGAATAATGTCCAGGGACTTCCCTGGCGGTCCAGTGGTTCAGGCTTAATGCTTCCACTGCAGGAGGCATGGGTTTGATGCCTGGTTGGGCAACTAGGATTCCACATGCTGTATGACACGGCCAAAAAAAAAAAGTGTCCAAGTTTTATATCATGAGCTAAGGAGGCCTTGTGATCTGGCTTCTGTCTGCTTTTTAGATTCGTTTTTTATTTTCTCTCCCCATGTCATCTGAGGTCTTCTTACACTTGAGTCTGATCATTTCTTAAATATTCCCTGCTTTCTCTAGCTGCTGGCACTTATCAAAGTCTATTTTCACATGCTGAGATGCTCTTCTTGCATAGGGTACATTTGAGGTCTCTGGTTTCCTGAGGGGCTTCCCAGGTGGCTCAGTGGTAGAGAACTTGCTTGCCAATGCAGAAGACCCAGGTTCGATCCCTGGGTTGGGAAGATCCCCTGGAGAAGGAAATGGCAACCCACTCCAGTATTCATGCCTGGAGAATCCCACAGACAGAGGCCTTCTGAAGAAGAATCTCCTTTGTGAAGCCATCTCCACTTTCTCCAGGTGGAGCTGGTCTCTTTCGATGTTATATCATAACGCCATCTTATATAATATGACCAGTCACTGGGCCTCTCATCTATGTCATGGTGACATTCCTGATGTCATATACTGATGTTTATTCATCTTTTGTAATCTGTTGCTTAGCAAAGGCCTAGAAACAATGCAGGTGCTCAAAAGCTATTTGCCAAACGAATTAGGTAGCAAAATGAGTAAATGAATGATTGTGTCTCATGCCTCCACTCTATTTCAGCCTTTCTAAGCATACCCAAAATGCTTAGATATGATATTGTTCATAGCTGCCCAGCCAGTAGAAATAGCCCTTTATCATTTAAACTTAATTGGAATGATCTTTCCATGTACAGAAAACAGTTCAAACAGTCCACTCGAATATGAGTGACACTGAGAAAATTAAAGATGACAACATTTTAAAATAGATCTGCATCTCCTCTTCACAGACCCCCAACTTCTCGATGCACTATGTCCAAAAGGGATTGTCGCTCTTGCTGTGTCCATCCCTACTGCAAACACAAAATTTGGTAGCAGCATCCTTTCCATATCTTCTCTTCCACCTGCTGATGGGTGCTTCTCTCCATGTTGCTTAATTTATCCTAACAGATACTGCCTGTTTGCTTGAGCTGGGTTTGTCCTTCCTTGTTTTAAGGGCTTCAGATTTGTTCCCAGCCTAAATGATGATCACCTTGAATTTAGGAGAATATGTCTTTTTACACTATTCTGCCCTCTGACCTATAGCAATTTTCAGAAGGTAAACTAAGGAGGAAAAAAAAAACTTGAATTAGATTTGACTTAGTTAGGGCTGATTTTCTACTTGAATTCTGAATGTTGCCGCTGCTACTCCTACTGACTCATCCTAACGAAAGACATTCACCACCATATTTTTTCTTTCTTTGCCCTCCCGTATGATCAACTTGCCCAGTTAAGGATTTTTGCCATGGGGACAATTTGTCAGACTAGAATCGGAGAATAGAGGAGCTAATTTTGAACAGTTAAACCATCTTGATATGAGTAAGAAAGATGTAGAAGGCAACTGTGTTTACAGCCATTGGGGTCTCCTGTCCTCTACACCTGAGCTCAGACAACCTGGAGACCCAGCAGCTGGGAGAGGAAAGGAGCGTGAGGGGAAGTCACCAGTTCAGAGATGAGTGTACGGCTGAGTCCAGGCCACTCCCTGCAGGCTGGCTCTTAAGGGAAGACGAGTGGGGAGACCAGAGCTCCCCACGTCAGTCCGAGTGTCAGAGCCATCTTCGCCTTCTTCCCAGGGATGTGGGCATGCCTTGCTGTCAAGAGGCTGATTAGCTGCAGGCTTCCTCTCAGTGGGCCTCTGGTGGGAAAGTTTTGTGCTGTGTTACTATTTGTACTAGTAATAGTTTCATGCATTGGAAAAAATCCTGAGGATATTCATTTTTCAGATAATCCATTAAAAAAAAGTGGAGAAATAGGAAGATGAGGGAGAGAGAGATAACCTAGAAAGGAGACAGATGCAGAGACAGAAAAAGAGAAATGGGGGCAAGAAAAGGGGGCGAGAGTGTCTCCTGAATTCCAGAAATACATCCTGAGCAGGATCTCTGGGTAAGTGGTTTAATAAGGAATTGTTCCGAGGGGGCCTGGCAAAGGAGGAAGTGTTAGTCCCTCAGTTTTATCTGACTCTGTGTGGCCCTGTGGACTGTACCCTGCCAGACTTCTCTGTCCGTGGAATTCTCCAGGTAAGAATACTGAAGTGGGTTGCCATTCCCTTCTACAGAGGATCTTCACGACCCAGGGATTGAACCTAATCCTCCCACATTACAGACTCTTTACAGTCTGAGCCACCATGGAAGCCCTGGTAAAGGAGAAGGGGGACATTTTTACTTTACAAGAATGATGTAAAGGAAATCTGAAGAGGTCTGCATGGAGGGTTGCCAGAGTTAGCAGTTAAAATGCAAGAAGCCCAGCTTAATCTGATTTTCAGATAAAGAGTAATTTTTTTAATGTAGGTATGTCCCATGCAATATTCATTGTTTCTAAGTTTTGAATTTAACTGAGTGTCCTGTATTTTATGTGACAATCCTGTACGGGTAGAGTCCTGGCACTGTTCACTAAGACAGTGGTACCCAGTCTCTGGGATCTAATGTCTGATGGTCTGAGGTGGAGCCGATTTAATAATAATAGAAATAAAGTGCACAATAAATGTAATGCACTTGTATCATCCCAAATCATCACTGCTCCCTGGTTCATGGAAAAATTGTCCTCTACAAAACAGGTTCCTTGCACCAAAAATGTTGAGGAGCACTGCACTAGGAGACCAAAGGAGACATCACATGGAAAGGAAAGGCCCAGCTGCTCTCATTCCCTGGGCACTGAGTTCTGAAATGCAATTTAGGGGTCAAAGCATTGAGATCAAAATACATAGTAGAAAGACTGTATTTCAATTCCATCTCCCTTCTCTCAAGTTTTCAAATCCAGCTGCAGCTGGAGGTGATTCTTGAATACATTTGATCTTAAAATAATACATACAACACACAGCATGACAATCTATTCCCTCTGATTTCAAAAGCAATGAGTGCCCATTTTAGAAAATTTAGAAAATATATAGGATATTTAGGAGGAGAAGTAAAAGATAATCCATTATTAATAGAATGGTATATTTCTTTCTGTTCTTTTTCTAAATATGTGTGTTGATGAGGTTTTGGTTTTCACATTTTTTTTTTCAAAATTAAGACAATAAATATGGCTTTAAACCTTGACTTTTAAAATGAGCATTATTGAGAGAATTTCCTGTCATTATTCTTTGCAAACATTAATTTTAATGAATGCATATTAAGTCATATTGGGCTTCCCTCATAGCTCAGCTAGTAAAGAATCTGCCTGCAATGCAGGAGACCCCAATTCAATTCCTGGGTCAGGGAGATCCCCTGAAGAAGGGGTAGGCTACCCACTCCAGTATTCTTAAGTTAACTTATGCTGGTTAGCTTATACTTTGTGAATTCCCTTATCTTGGACACTTAAATTATTTCTAATTTGTGGGTATTAAATGAAACTGTGAATAGCTACAATAAATATTTATCAGCATGTCTTACTATTTCCTTATATTATTTCTAATGCTCTTTCACTTCATTTTAGACATGTCTGTTATTAGAACCTGGAGAGGTGGAGAGTTGTTTAATTATCTTTTTTTTTCATTTATTTTTATTAGTTGGAGGCTAATTACTTTACAGTATTGAAGTGGGTTTTGTCATACATTGACATGAATCAGCCATGGAGTTACATGTATTCCGCATCCCGGTCCCCCCTCCCACCTCCCTCTCCACCCGATCCCTCTGGGTCCTCCCAGTGCACCAGGCCGGAGCACTTGTCTCATGCATCCAACCTGGGCTGGTGATCTGTTTCACTATAGATAATATACATGTTTCGATGCTGTTCTCTCAAAACATCCCACCCTCGCCTTCTCCCACAGAGTCCAAAAGTCTGTTCTGTACATCTGTGTCTCTTTTTCTGTTTTGCATATAGGGTTATCATTACCATCTTTCTAAATTCCATATATATGTGTTAGTATGCTGTAATGTTCTTTATCTTTCTGGCTTACTTCAGTCTGTATAATGGGCTCCAGTTTCATCCATCTCATTAGAACTGATTCAAATGAATTCTTTTTAACGGCTGAGTAATATTCCATGGTGTATATGTACCACAGTTTTTTCTACTAGGATAGGCTTGCTTCTGCTCACTGTGAAGGTGATATTCAATGCAATGGATCGGATCAATTGACACCTGCATACCTCTGGAGACTACTAGGAGAACAAAAAGGATACAAACCATGTTCTGAGTGGCTCGGGAGGTGGAAAGAAGACTAAAATAAGAAGTGAGGGACAGACAGATTTAGTTCTATATGAGGAGCAGTGTCCTGAATTCTGGGAGACAATAGAAATATCTCCCTCCAATAACAATGAACACTGGCATGCCGAAGGCATTTATTGCAGGAGGGTGAGCACCTATACTGGGAGAAATGACCAAGTACAGTGGCTAAGAGTGGGGACTCTGGAGCCAGAGGGTTAGGGTTTTAATGCCAGCTTTGCCATGTTCTGGTTGTGTGAGCTGAGGCAAGTGGTACAACCTCTCTGGGCTTCGGCATTTCCATCTGAAAATGAAATAAGCCCTAATAGTTTTTGTGAGAATTAGATTAATAACTCATGTATAACACCCAACCATACTAAACATCTACTACATGTTCCACAAATGTTAGCACTTGTTTTCCATGCTGGTACTTACTGTAGACAGGATTGCTTATGCAATATGATTGACTGATAATTCTCAGCACTTGGGTGTCTATACTTGGTCTCCAAAGGTCAGTGTTCCACTACAGTGACATCAGTCCCATGGATCCTACGAGCATTCTGCAGGGCACACTCTGGTTCTGTTTGTTTTCATATCTGTGTGTCATTGTGTCATTGTTTACCTTTTTATGAGCAAAACCAACTCTAGGACTCTGTTCTTTTGCAGCCGTGATGGAGGCCAACTGTAGCTTTGTAGCTTATCCATTTTGGAATCAAATAGCTGCCTTGTAAAAGTAGTGTTGCAATCTTTAAATGCCCATAAAGAGGGATTTGAACATTTATCTCACATCATGTGATTTGGTAAAAGTAAACAGAAAGTCTTTCAGTTGAAGAGTGGAAGTGATGACTGAGTGAAATGATATAAAACAGGAGAGTTAGGTTGAGAATGTGTGTTAACTATAAATAGATGAAGGAGCAAAGTGGGCTTGGTACAAGAAAAGTCAGATTTTTGTACGGCAAGCAAGACAAGGATGGGGCAAGTAGGTGTCACCAGCAGAGAGTGAGCACCTTTTCTCTATTTATGTCTCATTTCTTGCCCCCCCCATCGCTTGAATATTCATGAGGATATACTAACACAGAAGGTATTGTTTACCTGGAAAATCAAATCACTTTTGTTTCTAGGACTGAAGTCCATGAGATACTGTAGACCTCAGCGAGTATGATCACCCACTAACTCGCTGAGGCTGGTTTAGGGAAAGCCAAACACTATGCCCAGTCTTTCCCTTAAACAGCCCAAGACTGAAGGTAAGCAGAAGACCCACTTCATTCATATAGTAGAAATGAATGTTAGGAAACCATTTTTTTTTCCATTTATTTTTATTAGTTGGAGGCTAATTACTTTACATCATTACAGTAGTTTTTGTCATACATTGAAATGAATTAGCCATGGATTTACATGTATTCCCCATCCCGGTCCCCCCTCCCACCTCCCTCTCCACCCGATCCCTCTGGGTCTTCCCAGTGCACCAGGCCCCGAGCACTTGTCTCATGCACCCAACCTGGGCTGGTGATCTGTAGGAAACCATTTTAAAGGACAGCCAAATGTTAGAAGTAAAAATGAAACTGTTACAATTGCAAGGTCAGAGAATGCATTAAATGGTCAAGTACATTGTAGAGAGAAAGGGGTGAGAATTGGAGAGACTGAGAGGGGTGAGGGTGGTAAAGATGGAGAGAAGTTACATCCCTGTGATGGGGACTCTCCTCGTACATCTTCTCTGCACACGGTGTACCTCAATAATGCTTAGAACCAAGGAAAAAAGGGTCAAATTTACTTCTAGCGACTCATAATCCACCAGAGCTTCTGGAATTCAGACCTCTTTTGTCCAAAATCCTAGAAATATCCAGCCCTATAATAAGGCAAGTTCACAAGGAAACTTGTAGCCTCTCACTGTGGTAGTGTTTAAAATACTTAAGTATCTGATGATTTACAGCTTATTTTTCTTTTTTTCAGAATGTCTCTCATGGATAGACTTGGCATGACGGCTGGAGAGGAGACACCATCCTTGGCCACTGAGACCATTGGCTCCCGTGACCTAAGACCGACTCATGACAGAGACTTTTAAATGATTCTTTTACCCTGTATTTTGGTCACAAACATTTGTTATTTGAAAGGACTTGTAAAACTTTTTTTTTTTTTTCTAAACACCATGTAAATCGTAAGCTTAAAATCCAAGCTGCTTTTAGAGAGTGGCTCCTGGGCGGACACCTAAGGATTAGACTGTGGAATCTGACGTCTTCAATTAAAGACAGTCCCCAATTTCAGGGGAGGCAGGGAAAACCCAGAAGGCATGGGTACTCATGGAGGGACTAAGGGGTGGCTGGCAGGAGACCATGCAGGGAGGTCATGTTCGAGGCGCCCAGGTCAATGGAGTGGTTGAAGAGCTGTTTGCTGGCATTGGTATAAATATAAGGGAGATGCAAGTGGTTTTCTTGGTGATATATGAGCATTCCCAGAGAAGAGGAGGAAAAAGTGGCAGTAATAGCCGTGTGTTTGTTATCGGTGGGAGCAGTGATGATGGTTTTAACCTCAGATTCTCAGCCTGCCGAGCCAGGCTTGTCTAAAGCACGTCGATAGCTGTAATCACTCTGTTCTTGATAAGGCTGATTTTACACCTCTGATAGGTTTACACCTCTCTTAGCAACCCTCTAGCCCTCCAAAATAACAAGGGGACATTTTATAGATAACTTTCTTCTTTAGAGGTGGCTGGGAACTTCACCCACCACCTGGAGGATGCTGGCAACAATGCTAAGGGGGACAGAGAAGGTTCTAGAGGGTGAGAATATTAGGCTTAGACTGTGTCACTAGTGTAAACTCTTGTCAAATTAATTCAACCAGCACTCACTGCATACCTACCAGGATCCCCAGACCTTGCCAACCTTATGATGATTCTGATGTCAACAAGAACAGTCTTTCCTTCTGTGCCTCTATGCTCCAAAAGTTCCTAGAACACCTGTCCTTCTAGTATCCTCACTTTTGAGAGGTATCAGAGTGTAGTAGGAAGATCATGGGCTTCAAAGGCAAATCTAGACTCTGCTACTATTTAGCAGTATAACTGAGAAAGTTACCTCATCACTCTGCACTTCACTGTTTGCAAAATGTGGATGGGATCTATTTTAGATCAGAGCTGTGAAGGTTAACTGTTGTGCAGATAAAGCACCTGGCCACCTGCCAGATTCAGAGTTCAGAGTTCAATCAATGATGCCTATTTGTCAGTTTCCCTGTGGGCCCCTAGCCCCATGTCTGCTGTTGCAATGCTGCCCTCTGTCCAACTGTCCCTGTTATCAGGGCTGCCATTATTCCTGTTGCTTTTGCCATCACCCAAAGGTCTCCCAATGACGAGAGTTGATTCCCCGGTGGCTATAGTTGACCACAAGACCGAGGGCTTTTAGGTATAATTATGACTGATTCCCATTGGTGCACGGTAGAAACCAACAAAGCATTGTAAAGCAATTTTCCTCCAATTAAAAAATAATTTAAAAACCTAATCTGGACTTTGGGACGTTGTCATCCTATAGGAGAAAAACTTGGAATGGTTTACCAGGAAACTATTTGAAGGGTAATCAAGTGAAATTGCTTTGTTTCATCTCAAGCATGTTTCTTCTCTAAATGTCCCAAAATAGGACCTCAGAACCTTGACATTCTTCCTGTTCAAAGCCAGTTTGCTATTTACCCAAGATTTAACACTTCTTATATTTCTTTTATTATTCCCAATAAGACTGGTACAATACCAGGAAGATAGTAAGCACTCAGACACTTGATAGAACATGTAACAAATGTTACACACTGGACATACTGCAGATAAAATATAAACTAAGCTAAGAATTATTCTCTCCTTATTTTCATTGAGGGCACCCTGTTCAGATGCCCTTATAAGCCCTTAGCACACTTTATTTGCCTTGTCTATTGGAATTAGGCCTTTAATAGTTGTTCCTGGAACAAAATGATATATTGCAACTTAGAACATGAAAAAGGTAAGATAAAATATGATGAAATATCAAACAATAAAGATGGTTTTGACAAAATTTTGATAATTCACCTACATAAGGATTTTTAGAATCATTTGTCTGGGAATGCAACTCAATATTATATTCAGTTTATTTTAGAATAGTTGTCTTTATCTGAAAGTCAATATTCAAATATCACCAAATTACGGAGCAATTATTTTCTTAATCTAGTTTGCATATATTGAGAGGTAACACATTGGTCAAGTCATAGAGTGTACTCTGAGGCTTATGTAGAATTGTAATTGCTTTCAACTACTGTTGAAATATCTTTTCAAACACCCCAAAGCAGATTTTATCACTCTTATATTTCAAGTGACCTTAATTTCTAACCTCGAATCCTCAGACCCCTTCCATTTCTTCCAGAGGTATAAATGTTAATAAAGACTCTAATGGCATCAGTGTGCCCCAGTGTCCCTCAGGCTTAAATAGAATATTCCTTCTTCCCTGACACTTTGACCCTCAGTGCCTATGGAAAGTTCAAGACGTAGAAACACAAGTCATCCTCAGGCTCTGTTCCTCTGCTTACTGTTTGGTGGGGTCATCAAATACTCACCAAACTGTGTTATAGTCTTTTTGTGACATGTATCAGAGAACAGGCTAGTACAGGTTCTCAAAAGGTACTGGGATGAGAAAGGTCAATCATAGTTCAGGAAAGACCTCACAGAACAGAAGATATTTAAGAAGTCTTACTGGGAGATATTGATTGGCCCAAGATATGTGAATATATTTTCAGGCTTAGGGGTCAGTATGATGTAAAATTGCACAGTATATTCTAGAAAGTGGAAAATAGTGTTATAATGAAAGAACACAGGATGTTTGCAGAGGAGTTACTGGGATGAGCCTACAAAGCATGGTTGAAAACACATTGAAGACCCTTGAAGTCTTTGAATGTGCAATAATGAGGTAGTCTTTTTCTTACAAGCAGTAGGAACTTAATAGGTTTTAAGCAAGACAATGGCCATAAAGAAATGTATAATTTAGAAGGGCATTGTGTAGAGGATGACACTTGTTGAGGATGAAATGGGACATGTAGAAGATAGCTTCTTAGATAACGCAGTTTTGAACTTGCTCCTGGAGGAAAACACTAAGTTTTAATAAGAAAAGATAGGGATTGGGAAGGGAAGTTTTGCTGTTGCTGGAATAGAAATTACAGCTACTGCTATCTCCAAGCATGTGAGAGAGGACTTAGCCTTACTGCTGGCTATTGAGGACAACAAGGTGCCTTGTATTTATATTTTTCTGTGGTGATAGAAGTAGACCTATGCATGTGATAAAACTGCTGAGAACTTAACATACATACATACATACATACATACATACACACACACACACACACACACACACACACACACTCATAAAATTGAGAAATCTAAATAAAACCAGAGGATTATACCAATGTCTATAAAACCTAGCAGTGATATTGTACTATGGTTTTGTAAGACATTGCCATCTGAGGAAAGTGAATAATGAATACATGCGGTCTCTGTATTATTTCCAAAAACTGAATGTGAATCTACAGTGATTTCAAAATAAGTTTCATTTTTTAAAAAGTGGGCCAGTGGGCCATGACAGAACAATATTCGAAAGTTCTTTCTATACTGCTATCCTCTACTGTAGAGACTGGAGATTTAAAGGCATGTTACCTTGGGACTAGGGCTCCAAATGTGATATAGAGTTTAGATGCATTTCTGAGATGTGACGAAGGTGGAATGAAGTGAACATGGGCATGAAGGCATCTGGTTAGACCCTCCCACTCCCCTACTCCTTGTTTGAGCAGACATCCTGGTGGCCAATCACTATTCAGTTCAGTTCAGTAGCTCAGTCGTTTCTGACTCTTTGCGACCCCATGGACTGCAGCACACCAGGCTTCCCTGTACATTACCAACTCCCAGACTTTACCCAAACTCATGTCTATTGGGTCAGTGATACCATCCAACCATCCCATCCTCTGTCATCCCCTTCTCTTCCACAGTAAATCTTTCCCAGCATCAAGGTCTTTTCAAATGAGTCAGTTCTTTCCATCAGGTGGCTAAAGTATTGGCGTTTCAGCTTCAGCATCAGTCCTTCCAATGAATATTCAGTATTGATTTCCTTATTTCCTTTAAGATGGACTGGTTGGATCTCCTTGCAGTCCAAGGGACTCTCAAGTCTTCTCCAACAGCACAGTTCAAAAGCATCAATTCTTCAGTGCTCAGCTTTCTTTATAGTTCAACTCTCACATCCATACATGACTACTGGAAAAACCATAGCCTTGACTAGGCAGACCTTTATTGGCAAGGTAATGTCTCTGCTTTTTAATATGTTATCTAGGTTGGTCATAGCTTTCCTTCCAAGGAGTAAGCTTCTTTTAATTTCATGGCTGCAGTCACCATCTGCAGTGATTTTGGAGCCCCCCAAAATAATATCTGTCACTGTTTCCATTGTTTACCCATCTACTTGCCATGAAGTGATGGGACCAGATGCCGTGATCTTAGTTTTCTCAATGCTGAGTTTTAAGCAACTTTTTCACTCTCCTCTTTCACTTCCATCAAGAGACTCTATAGTTCTTCTTTACTTTCTGCCATAAGGGTGGTGTCATCTGCATATCTGAGGTTATTGAGATTTCTCCTGGCAATCCTGATTCCAGCTTGTGCTTCATCCTGCCCAGCATTTCTCATGATGTACTCTGCATATAAGCTAAATAAGCAGGGTGACAATATGCAGCCTTGACTGGCTCCTTATTTGGAACCAGTCTCTTGTTCCGTGTCTAGTTCTAACTGTTGTTTCCTGACCTGTATACAGATTTCTTAAGAGGCAGGTCAGGTGTTCTGGTATTCGCATCTCTTTAAGATTTGTTCACAGTTTATTGTGATCCACACAGTCAAAGGCTTTGTCATAGTCAATATAGCAGAAACATATTTTTTTCTGGAACTCTCTAGCTTTTTTGATGATCCAATGGATGTTGGTGATTTAATCTTTATTTCCCCTGCTTTTTCTAAATCCAGCTTCACCGTCTGGAAGTTCACGGTTCACATACTGTTGAAGCCTGGCTTGGAGAATTTTGAGCATTACTTTACTAGCCTGTGAAACAAGTGCAATTGTGCAGTAGTTTGAGCATTCTTTGACATTGCCTTTCTTTGTGATTGGAATGAAAACTGACCTTTTCCAGCCCTGTGGTCACTGCTGAGTTTTTCAAATTTGCTGGCATATCGAGTGCAGCACTTTCACAACATCATCTTTTAGAAACAGCTCCACTGGAATTCCATCACCTCCACTAGCTTTGTTTTTAGTGATGCTTCCTAAGGCCCACTTGACTTCGCATTCCAAGATGTCTGGTTCTGGGTGAGTGATCATACCATCATGATTATCTGGGTCGTGAAGATCATTTTTGTACAGTTCTTCTGTGTATTCTTGCCACCTCTTCTTAATATCTTCTGCTTCTGTTAGGTCCATACCATTTCTGTCCTTCATTGTGCCCATCTTTGCATGAAATGTTCCCTTGGTATTTCTAATTTTATTGAAGAGCTCTCTAGTCTTTCCCATTCTGTTGTTTTCCTCTATTTCTTTGCAATCATCACTGAAGAAGGCTTTCTTATCTCTCCTTGCTCTTCTCTGGAACTCTGCATTCAAATGGGTATATCTTTCTTTTTCTCCTTTGCTTTTCACTTCTCTTCTTTTCACAGCTATTTGTAAGGCATCTTCAGACAGCCATTTTGCTTTTTTATTTCTTTTTCTTGGGGATGGTCTTGATCCCTGTCTCCTGTACAATGTCACGAATCTCCATCCATAGTTCATCAGACACTCTATCAGATATAGTCCCTTGAATTTATTTCTCACTTCCACTGTATAATCGCAAGGGATTTGATTTAGGTCATACCTGAATGGTCTAGTGGTTTCCCCACTTTCTTCAATTTCAACAATAAGGAGTTCATGATCTGAGCCACAGTCAGCTTCCAGTCTTGTGTTTGCTGACTGTATAGAGCTTCTCCATCTTTGGTTGCAAAGAATATAATCAATCTGATTTTGATGTTGACCATCTGGTGATGTCCATGTGTAGAGTCTTCTCTTGTGTTGTTGGAAGAGGGTGTTTGCTATGACCAGTGCATTCTCTTGGTAAAACTCTATTAGTCTTTGCCCTGCTTCATTCTGTACTCCAAGGCCAAATTTGCCTGTTATTCCAGGTGTTTCTTGACTTCCTACTTTTGCATTCAAGTCCCCTGTAATGAAAAGGACATCTTTTTTTTGGTGTTAGTTCTAAAAGGTCTTGTGGGTCTTCATAGAACCATTCAACTTCAGCTTCTTCAGTGTTACTGGTTGGGGCATAGGCTTGAAATTACCATGATATTGAATGGTTTGCCTTGGAAACAAACAGAGATCATTCTGTCGTTTTTGAGATTGCATCCAAGTACTGCATTTCAGACTCTTTTGTTGACTATGATGGCTACTTCATTTCTTCTAAGGGATTCCTGCCCACAGTAGTAGATATAATGGTCATCTGAGTTAAGTTCACCCATTCCAGTCCATTTTAGTTCGCTGATTCCTAGAATGTCGACATTCATTCTTGCCATCTCCTGTTTGACTACTTCTAATTTGCCTTGATTCATGGACCTAACATTCCAGGTTCCTATGCAATATTGCTCCAATTACTATTAGCTTTCTGGTATCAAGAGGCAATCAGTCATTTTCATCAGTGTTCATGTAACAGACATTGTGTGGCTCCATACATAGCAGTTCTGAAGATAGCTTCTGAGTAGTTGGGTTATGAATAAGACTGGTTGTTCCTAGAGTCAATTCTCCCTTTTCCCGATTGTGAGAGGTGCCAGCTCCCCTGATGGGCCAGTTCAAGGGTATTGGTCTGGAAGACCTACCTAAAGCTTCCCAAGTTTTCCCTGAGTAAGAAACCTTGTACTTCTTTTTAGGACATCTGTTATGCTTAGAAGAGCTAGAGTGAGATTTCTGCTTGTTTGTTTTGTTTTTATCTTCAGCTGAACTCCAATGCTGATGCCCTGTGACTTTATAAACCCATCATTCTTCCACAGTATTCCCACTCCCCAAAACAAGATATCTTCAGTCTACTTGTCTAAAATGTCTACAACCAGTTAGATAAAATCACAGGATGGTCCATGGACGTTTCTAACAGGTAGAGTTCTCTGGGGTGTTATCTGAAAGTGAGAAGAAAAAGCAGGAGGAAACAATAGGATCATGGTTATGTGACGTTTTTGAACGCGAGGATCACTTACGGCAGCACAGGTGAAATGTTCCAGAGAAAGCTTGCCTGTGTACATGCTCAGTCATGTCTGACTCTTTGCGACCCTGTGGACTGCAGCCTGCCAGGCTCCTCTGTCCATGGGAGTCTCTAGGCTAGAATACTCTTGTAACTTACCATGCCCTCCTCCAGGGCATTTTCCTGACCCAGGAATCAAACCCTTATCTCTTGTGGCTCCTGCATTGCAGCCAAATACTTCACTGCTGAGCCACCAGGGAAGCCCCAGCTTAAGAAGTGCTAGATGCTATTTCAATAAAATTGCAATTATGTCCTGTGAATAAACCTTCAGGTCTAATGTAGCTTGATGATTACAGACAGCAACAGGGAATTTGCAAAGATAGTAGATTTTAGATGTAGTAGCCACACATACAAAGATAACAGAGAGGAGATAGATATGTTACTTAGCTTGTTTTAATCATTTCACTATGTATCTCAAACCATCATGCTTTATTTCTTCAATATATACAATTATTATTAAAATATAATTTTTTGCAATTGCAAATGTGTTCAAACTCTTCAGAGCTTTATTATATTTGTTCGTTCTTGGTGAAAATTTTGGTGTGATTGTGCTGTGCATCCCCACAGGAAATTAAAAGCAGCTGAGGAGGGGTTTAAGCTCCTCTCTTCCCCTTTGGTATTCTTTCTCTCCATCTCTTAAAATTTTAAGAGTCTCCCCTCCACAGTAAGTAAAATGAAATGGAGGTGCGCTTGCAGGCCAGGTAAATGGGCCAGCTGGAACCAAAGAGGTTGGGCGCTACAGTTGTGGTGTTAGTGGGACTCTGTGGCTTTCATGTCTAGAGAAAGGAGGCTAGGAGCGGCTGGACCCTGGGGGAAGGCCGCCTCCTCTATGGCCTGAGCTTCCCTGTGTGTTTCTTCCTTTTCCCATTCTCCCCACCCACCTTTCATCATCCTCAGAAGCCCATGTGTGTGAAAAGCAACAGAGGAATGTGGGTGGGTTGACTTGTATAATTAAATCCATGTTGCATCGTGTTCTTTAGAATTAATAAGGAATTCATCCCATTGAAACTCACCATGACATCTTCCCTCTGACTCAGATTTCTTTTGCTTTTCTCTCCTTTCCTCAGCTAAAAGCATTAGACATGGGGCTATGGTTCAAATTAGTATCTTACATTTCTCTCCTCTTTTTTTTTTAATTGAACTTTTCTGTTCAGTGAAGAGTTTAGTTTGTTTAGATTACATTTTTTTCTTCTACTTGTTCACCAGTGTCTTTTTTTTTTCCTTCCTTCCCTTGGGAAATGTGCACAGCAAAGGAGCTAATATGAGAGCTCTTTATCTCGCTTTTGACTGCAAAGATGGAGAAAGCAAAGCTGGCCAAAGCTTGCTGATCCAGGCACTTTCCTTTGAGGCAATTCATTCTTTGGACCTTTGTATCTTGACACCATGAAAACCATGCTCTTATAGATGTCCACTGAGGCCAGAGGGAGCTGTGTCTGTGAGGCCACGAGACACAGAAGAACATGGAATAAACCGTACTTCTAAATTCCTGGGTCATGTTGCGAAACACCTTTTTATTGGGGGTAATAATCTGACTTCATTCCCTTATAAAAGTGGATTTATGTGATGGATACATGATATATATTTTTCTGCCACTGTTCTTGTGGGATGGTGGTTGTATCAGTTAGGATTAAATTCAACTGTGAGTAACATAAACCCGAAATAACAATGGCTTAAACCTGATAAAAATTTTTCCTTGTTCATGTAGAAGATCGGCTATAGCCATGCAGGGTTGGGATGCTGGCTCGGTTCCATGAAGTCTCCCTCACAAATCCAGGCCACTGTATGGCTCAGGGTGTGGCCCTCAGCTTCATGGTCCAGGTAGGTAGACACATGGTCATCTTCAGAATATTTGGGCTTTCTGGGTGATTCAGATGGTAAAGAATCTGCCTGAAATGTGGGAGACCTGGGCTTGATCCCTGAGAAGATCCCCTGGAGAAGGCAATAGCAACCTACTCCAGTATTCTTGGCTCGGAAATTCCATGGAAATAGGAGCCAGGCGGGCTAGAGTCCATGGAGTGGCAAACAATTGAACACAACTGAGCAACTAGTACATTCTCTTTCTGCAGAACATTCCCATGAACCATCTGAAAGAGCTCATCCGCCGGCTTGGTTTATAGGTTCCTGATAACCACAGGGGGCAGGAGATTTGGGGCTTTGGAGTGAGACCAACACAGGCTTGAGTCTAGCTGTGCTGGCCTAACGGACTTGCACATTTGAACAAACCCCTTAACCTCTATGAGGTTGTATGTAATGTAGGTACACTTTCTCATATGTATAAAGGAAATTATATATCTTAGAGCCAGAAGAGGGTAGAAGAAAATATGTTAAAGAATTGGCCTTCTGATTAGCATGATAACAGATAGCATTCTACAGAGCTTTTAAATTTCTCACTGAGAGGTGTTTCTGTTTTAAAAGAAAACTAATTCAGTGTTTAGAGACTGGTGATTTTCTCCTCCTGAGAACATCCCCCAGAATGGGCCCCAAGATCTTTACAAGCCCTTCTCCCAACTAGAAAAAAAAAAGCTGATGTGAAGCAGGCAATCTGTTGGTCAGTCTACCTTCCACGAGGCAAGTTTCATTCTCCTCTGTGGTGGATACAGTGAATTAATGGCAAATATCCATTCCCCATTCCTTTCTATTGCAGTATTTTTTTAAAACGTCAAGTTGAGAAAGAAAATAGTATAAATATTGTGATAGGCAAAGATGTAGGGGTAAGATGTATTCCTAAACTACTTGAAAAATAAATTCTACATTGAATTTGTCAAAAGTTCAAATAAAACCTTGCAAGTTGAGAAATCCATTGGTGGGTCATGAAATCAATTTAGTGGGTCATGACCAGCACTTTTCAATGAAAGAATAAAATAGAAGAGGTTAGAAAAAAATCAGGGCACATCACAAATAGTTAATACAGTTTTTCATGAAATGGGTTTCATATATGTGGGTGTGTTCATATATGTGTATTCTGTGTTATTAAGTAAACTGTGTTTCTTAGAATGGGTTGTGAATCCTGAAAAGAATAATAAAGTAAGAGGAATCACTTTACCTGACATTAAACTTATTATGTAGATAAAATCATTAATACAGTGTGGTATTTGCAGAAAGATAAATGCATAGATCAGTGCAACAAGATGGAGAACCCAGGATAGACCTCCATAAATATGCCCAACTGATTTCTTATAAAAGTGGGGAAACAATTTAAATGGAGGAGAATTCAACTGGCTTTTTCAATTCAAATGACCTTTTTAAGAAATGCCCAATGAAGCTTGTCATCACATCTACATTCCAAGTAGCAAGGAGAAGACAAGAGAAGCTAACCGGTGTGCCCACTGTCTTTTAAGAAAAATACCTGGGAGCTTCTCTTGGATCTTTGTCTACATCCTACTGTCCAGAACCTAGTCAATAGCCACATCGACTGTAAGGAAATTTGAGAAATGTCTTCATTCTGAGCATCAGGACTGGTTAACATTTCTATTACTCTATAGAAGTAGAGAAAAATTGATATTGGTCAACAATTTGATATCTGTGCTACACAGAAACATTGTGCAAGTATGGAATTCCATCTCCCCCAGACATCAAAATGAAATTTCTGCAGCACATATTTGATCTCTGAGTCAAAACCCTAGATACCTCCTTAACACATGTAGAGTCAAGTCAAGGATATTTTGGTTCTTGAAAATTGGTCCAAACCCAGGTTTCTATCCATTCTCTGTCTGCCACATTCTCCCAAAGGCTAAGACTCTACCACCTCAGTGATCCTACTCAAACTCTACCCTAGCTCGAGTTGTATTCCACTCACCTCCTATATCTGATGGACAATGCCTCAGCCTTGTAGACCTACTGAAATAAGCATTTCCTCTCCCTGATGCCCTTACTGACTCTTTAAACCCAACAGAAGTAACTATTCCCTTCTCTAAGCTTTCATTAACCTATATGTATGTCAATCTTGGAGCTTCCCAGGTGGTGCTAATGGTAAAGAACCAGCCTGCCAATCAGGAGACATAAGACACGTGGGTTCAAACCCTGGGTCAGGAAGATCCCCTGGAGGAGAGCATGACAACCCACTTCAAACCCACTTCAGTATTCTTGCCTGGAGAATCCCATGAACAGAGGAGCTTGGCAGGCTACATGCCATTGGATCGCAAAGATTCAGACACAATTGAAGTGATTTAGCATGCATGCACGCACATGTCAATCATAGCACTTAACCTCATGTCTTACTGAGACTTACCTGGTTTTTGCTTTTTGATTTTGCTTTGCTTTTTTTGGGAACTGAAAGCTCCTCCAATACCAGGCCTATTTTTCAGATATTCTGTGTTCACAGATCTTGGAATCGCTCCACATCCTTCAAATTATTTGTTGAATTGTTGAGAGGTTTCTTGGGGTCAAAAAAGAAGAAAGAAAAAGTATCTATTTACAACAGGTGTGCTTTGAATGGACAAAGCTGGTATTTCACAGGTTCTGTTGTGAAGAAATAATCTGTGCTTAGAACTGCTTAAAAAGACTAGGGTGAAAAGGATGATTCTGTGACATCTTGAGATTCCTATTTTACTACAGTGAACAAGTCAGGTTCAAAGTTGGTCACAGGAAAGTCCTCCTGCACTTCATGTTCCTGTCATTGGCACACCTGTCTGCTTGAGGGAAGGAGGTTTTCTTCAGAGTTGGGATGCAAGGACAGCTTCAAAAAGAATCATTGCTCTGGTAATACATCTTGAAGAAAATTCTCCTCTCTCTAAGGGTAAACAGAAGTTTTATTCTTGGAAGCCATGCTTTTTTAAAAAATTATTTTATTTATTTTAATTGGAGGCTAATTACTTTACAGTATTGTAGTGGGTTTTGCCATACATTGAATCAGCCACAGGTGTACATGGGTTCCCCATCCTGAACCCACCTCCCACCTTCCTCCCCATCCCATCCCTCAGGGTCATCCCAGTGCACCAGCCCTGAGCATCCTGTCCCATGCATCGAGCCTGGACTGGAGATCTGTTGCACATGTGATAATATGCATGTTTCAAATCTATTCTCTCAAATCATCCCACCCTTGCCTTCTCCCAGAGTCCAAAAGACTATTCTTTACATCTGTGTCTCTCTTGCTGTCTCACATATAGGGTCATCATCACCATCTTTCTAAATTCCATATATATGCTTTTTTTTGCATAAAAGACTATTTTATATTTCATTATTATTTGTAAATTTGTGCTTGACATCCTTTTCAAGAGTAAAATTTATTGTACGGTTTTTGTTTTTTGAGAGGTGGGGACATTTAAATAAAAAACTTTATATACATTAAATAACACCTCCCATTTCCCCCTTCCCCAGCCCCTGGCAGCTACCATTCTACCCTCTTCTACTATGAATCTGACCATTTTAGGTTCTTCATATAAGTGGAATCATGCTCTGTTGTCCTACTGTGACTGGCTTATTTTACATTGCATAATGCTCTCCAGGTTCATCCACACAGTCACATATGGCAAGATTTCCTTTTATTTTTTAAGGCTGAATCATAAGCATTGCAGGGCTTCCCTGGTGGCTCAGACAGTAAAGACTCAGCCTGCAAAGTGGGAGACCTGGGTTCGATCCCTGGATGGGGAAGATCCCCTGGAGGAGGGCATGGCAACCCACTCCAGTACTCTTGTCTGGAGAATCCCCATGGACAGAGGAGTCTGGTGGGCTGCAGCCTATGGGGTCACAAAGAGTTGGACGCAACTGAGCTACTCAGCACAAACACACAATACTATTGTATGTATATACTACCGTTTCTTCATTGAAGGACATTTAGATTGTTGCCACATCTTGGCTGTTGTGAATAATGCATGCTTTCCTTTTCTGGATGAAATACCAGGTGACATTCTTCATGGGTGATGTTCTTCAAATGCAATCCCACTGTTAATCGGCTTTCTTGAGCCTCCGTCTCGTAAAGCTGTAACATTAAGATCCCCTACTATGGCAAAGAGTGTTTTGTTTATTAGATCTACATGTACCCCTTTATAGTTCTGTCCTCTAACTGGATCAGCACTGTGACTTATCTGAACCAATAGATTATGAACAGAACTGACATGAGTCACCTCCTGTCATGATAGGTAAGATCCAGAGTCTCCTATCTTTGTCTTCTCATGAGGGACACCTGTTCAAATGACATAGTAACAAACTGGATTTTACATGAGTGTGAAATAAAACTTGGATGTATTATTAGGCCACTGAGATCAGGAAGTCTGCTATAGCAGGTAGAATTAATAATCATCTCTAATATACTGACAGTATAAGGCTATTGGAAGGATTAAGCAGATCATTTAAATACAAGCTCAAGCCCCATGTATGAGAAGAATATACATCAGTCATGTGGTAAAGTAAGATTGCCATTATGTGATAAAATGGTTACAATGAAAGAAAAGTATTGAGACTTCCCTGACAGTCCAGTGGTTAAGACTTCACCTTCCAATGCCAGGGATGTGGATTTAATTCACATGCCTCTTGGTTAAAAAGCCAAAACATAAAACAAGAAACATTGTAACAAATTCAGTAAAGACTTTTATAATGGTCCTCATAAAAAAAATATTTTTAAAAAACAGAAAAATGTCTAGAGGACAGGAAATTTTGGTTCTAGAGTTGTAGAACTTTAGACCTGGACTTAGAAGTCCTTTAATCTTGTGGTTTTCAAACTTGTGTGATTACAAATCTCAAGTTCTTAGGAGAAATACAGATTTCTAGGTCTTGCCCCCAGTTATGATTCATTATCATCTCTAGGGGAGGTTTTGTTGGTTTTTCCATGGAAGGAAAGTGAGTCACGAGAGGTTAATGACATTCCTAAGGCCACAGAACTGATTCTTTAGCATGCTGGGACTAGAACCCAGCTTCCATGAAGTCGAATGCTTTACCTCTGGGCTCACATAATAATGTTATAATAGAGCAAGGCCGAGACTGACCTTTTGTCCCTGTTTTTCTGATAAATCATGTCAAGACCTGCAAATGATTTTACCCCTTAACAATGAAAAGAAGATGTAATTTTAAAATTACCTTGGATGTATAGTAAAAGCAGCATTCCCATAATCAATCATCCAAAATCATGGGGTTATTTGGAGCTATTTGAAGGAAAGTAAATTGAAAACATGTTTTTAAACAATGCACCAAAGAGTTATCAAATCATAAACATCTAGATTACTTTAACATGTTGATTATTCCACATTTAGGGTCTCTTTACAAAGTAACTCTGGACATGAAGAGACCTGGAAAATTCAATGAATCCCTTCCTAAGTTGTTAACTGTATTGGGTTCAATCATTTGGCCTGTGGGAACATGTGTTAAACTAAATATATACATACACACACACACACACATACACACACACTCTCACACACTTATGTATACACATACTTTTTGGAGCTGTTGTTCACACTTTTTGCTATGTATAAGACATGGAGGCCTGTTACTAGGATATGTCTCTGAGGATATAGAAATAGCTTAGGGAAAGCAGTGGTATAGCATTGAACACATTAAAACTTATCTGGAATTTTAGAAATCAAATACACAGGCATTCCATAATAACCCTTGGGTTTTAAAATAATTTCTGAACCTGAAAATTCATAACTAAATAATGGCAGCACATTTATGACATTTAAACCATTTGTTTATTATTATATGTGGATTTTAAGTTTTACATTTAAGAAAATTGAAAGCCTACCCTTTTCTCCCCCCTTCAAGAGGTGATATACCAATCACCTTTGAGAGGCTTTGTTTTTTTCACAGGAAGAGATCTAAACCAAGACTGAAATTTACTTTAAGACATCTCTTTGGTTATCAAATCTTTGATCTTACACTCTTGTTAAACTAAACCAAATTAAATTAATCTTTGTTGAAAAATAAATGATGTAATTCCTGGAGAGTCCTGATTTACTCCCAGGATGGTGTTCTGGTTTTTCTAAGTAGCTTAGAAGAAAGTAAAGTCTGAAATGGCTCTTGAAACTGAAAAGAGGAAATTGCCTTGAGTGTGGCAGGTGTCTAGAAGGAACCACTATTCATGAGTGAGCCATGACCTAAGGGGTCATCATCATAAGACTAAATTATATGTGCATTCTTCCTGAGACCGGATTCAAAGACTGAACTCTAAAATTAATCTAGATGTTATTTCTTCTTTGAGTTCTAAAACGAGCCCAGGGAAGATTAGAAGTCATTCATCTGACTCTGAGAATCACAGTGCATCCTCTGACTTTTCCTGGAATGGATTCCTTATGTGGATGCAACGTGAGTTGAATTGCATCTGGTTATTGTTTTTAGAGAACTTTGCTGAAATTCAAACTGAGCCCATGTATTGTGAGCTGATTTATCAGCGCCTGCCCATATGAGAACCAGAATGAAACTGGGAGCCCTGACAACTAGGAGTTTGCAGTGAGGGCCAGGTACATATTAAAATGGTATGGCTCTGGGACCAGGAAGAGTGAATACAACGCACTTCTGGTGGGAGAAGTCTTCTCTTAGTGCCCTGACAAGGGCAGAGGGAGGGAGACAGAGTGACAACAATGTGGTGGAATGAAGATGAACTTTAAAATCATCCTTGAATCCTGATTATGGCTCCACCATGGAGGAATTCAATCACTCTGAGCCTCAACTTTCCTCCTGGCAAAATAGTCACAGTAGTGCCTGTGTTATAGAGTTCTGAGAATTAATGAGAGATTATGCCTGGGACCTGACATCTGGTAGGTCAGTGAAAAGTAGAAAAGTGGTCAGTCTTCAATAATCTCATTGAACATACTGAACATTTACTATGGTCCAGCACTTTGCCACTACTAATCCTGAGCACACAACTGGCATCACTGCATACTCAGTAAATGTCATAGAATAACAAAATGATGACCAAATCCCTTTCAATGTTGACTGTCCGTGACCATGAAAGAGAGAGGGCAAAACCACAGGGGAAGCACCAATGCACTGGTGCACTGATGTTGGGGTTCCCTTATGCAGGCTAAGCTTGGGGTTTCTAGGACAAGGCCTCTCATCACCTTGTTTTCCTGCCCTTCTGCAGAGAGTTGTACCCCCACCCCTGGGGTGGTAGGCCTCATCGAGTGTTTTGTGGTCTTGCTTCTCCTGAGTCGAGAGGGTAAAAACTGAAATACAAACTAAAAATGTCAAGTTCGATTCTGCTCCAAGAGCTCCCGAGGGCTGGGCAAAGGGTTTGCAGTTTCACCGCAAAGCATTTACAAGGGCCGCGAACTCTGGCAGACCAAGAATCCAGATAGCATAACCTCTGCAGACCCTGAGTGCCTCTGGATTGCAGGGGTTGGTAAAGGGGAAGGTTCTGGGGGGTCCTGGAAAAGACTCTTTCCACCTCGGTTCACCATCCTGCTATGCCTCAACCCCTGTGCAGCCAGGGCACACTCGGTTTCTGGTTTCAAAATGAAATTTTCACACGGCCCAGATCTCAACCCACCCTAATTTAAAGAAACAGGCACTTGGCATGTGATCCAGAGAGATCAGCAGTGGCTCACATACAGCTGTGCACATCTGGCACACAGGTATGTGATTTCGCATGAAGATAAATTGTGTGGGGACCAAACGCACAGTTGTTAAACTAAAAATGAATTGCTTCTTGGAAGCAATCTTCCTGCACAGCAGGGCCTCTGCGTGAGCTTGATCTTTTTCATTAGGCCCTTCTCAGAAAGCACAGCTTTCTCCAGAAGGTCTGTGGGTGAAGCAAGGGCCATGCCCACACCTGCAGTTGGCTGTCTGCTGCTCCCTATAGAACTAGGATGCAATCTCTGACAACCGTGCTCAAGCAGCCTTCCCGAGGGAGTTCATCTGAGCCCAGGATCCAGGACGAGGCCAGGCCCTTCCCTGATACTGCTTCCCTTTCCATAAATTGTATTTTGCTCAGGGGTTTCTTTTTCAGAGGGGAAGTCCTTTTGCAAACAGTTGCTGAAAGATAAGAGTCCTTCACCAAACATGAGTAGACTTGCCAAGTAGTGCAATGGTAAAGATTCTGCTTGCAATGCAAGAGACATAGGAGATGTAGGTTCGATCCCTGGATTGGGAAGATTCCCTAGAGAAGAAAATGGCAACCCACTCCATTATTCTTGCCTGGGAAATCCCTTGGACAGAGAAGCCTGGCGTGCTACAGGCCATAGGGTTGCAAAGAGTTGGACACGACAGAACACACCCACATGCACGCACCAAACTAAAAGACCAAGAAGTCTCCCTTCCTAGGGAACCTTATGGAACTGATGGCATCCACCCCAAGGGAGCATCTTGTACCTCTGTAGAGAATATCACACTCAGACACTCTTCAGATCAGAGGTTCTACTTCAAGATGCTTCATCTGTCTGAAGGAAATAAAAGGATGAATCTTGAATTCAGCAGTCTCCTCGATTCCATAAAGCTGTTCCTCTGATTCAGTGGCTCAGTGACTAATACATGGTGTCAAATGTTCCATTTCAGGCTACATTTCACAATCTCAGCAATAGAAAGTTACAGGTTATTGGCACAAATGAATCAATAATTTTGAAGGAGATTCTTTCCATCTTTTTCCCACTTGTAGTGATGCTACTACAAGCAATGGTCTACCAATTTGACTTTATTTTTGTTTCTCAGTGTCTTCCTCTCTCCCTCCCTCTCTTTCCCCACATCTTCATATTTATTTATTTCTCTCATAAATGGAAATACAATCTAGGTCTTATTCTGTTTGAGTCAAAGTATCAGATTAGCCATAATATCCATTACTGCAATGTTGTGTATGCTGTTTTTTGTCTAAAGTTTTGCATCCCTTTCCCAGCTGGGTGAACCGGGGGTCATTCTTTATAGTTAAACCCAAGGTCTCACCTGTTTTATGACTCCTCTTCACATGGGAATGACTTTATTCCCTATGCTACCATTATAGTTGATGCTTACACATGTATTACCACATGTCAGCCTTATAATTATCTGTCAATACATCTGCTTTCCCACCACACCATGAGCCTCTCCACAGCAAGGACTGTCCGGTTCTTTCAGTTTCCAGTACCTAGCCCTGTTCTAGTAAATAAATATTTGGCCAATGAATACCAGTATGGCTCTTCCTTTCCTTGACACGACTTCGTTAGAACCCAGGCATCGCCAGTTTGTGAACTCCGGGATAGCCCTGGATACCAACACAGTGGGTCCTCCATAAAACTAACCTGGATGTGACCCAGAAACCAAACAGAAAGCAGTCACACTCTGAGGCAGCCTACAATGGCCAGAATTAGCCGGGGGCCCTGACATGGAAGCAAATAAGAAGGAACACGTGGGTGAGTGGGAGCTAGGCGAGCTTTCTTTGTTCTGATTGTAGAGAATCCTAGAAAATGTGAGTATTTTTAGACCTCATTGCTGGGACCAGGGTGCGTGCGGGGAGGCGAGTCCCTGTGGGAGCCGCTGAGGCTATTCAGGGCCAGCTCTGCCAGAGCTCCCTAAAGGGCTTCCAATGCAGGCGCCATCTACAGCAACGCCTCCCGACACACTGTCCCTATTAGCACACTCCACTTTGCCCATTTGTTCAGGCTTGCCTTGGATTGGTAGTTTATAGCTCTGCTAAACCTCAGAGTGAGCAAAAGCCTTGAGGGGTAAGGTCTGTCTTCTGCAGAACTCAACATAAATTCTACATTTATGTGGCAACAGAAAACCAAGAAGAACTGAAAGCATAGATGAGTCTGCTGATTAAAAATCTCCCGATCTATTTTGGCTTCCAGGGTGACTCAGTGGTAAAGAATCCGAATGCCAATGCAAGAGACTTGGGTTCAATCCTTGGATCAGGAAGATCCCCTGAAGGAGGAAGAGGCAACCCACTCCAGTATTCTTGCCTGAAAAACTCCATGGACAGAGGAGCCTGGTGGGCTACAGTCCATGGGATCACAAAGAGTCAGACACAACTGATGGACTTAGCATGCATGCATGCACGCATACACACACATACACATCTATCTATCTATCTATCTATCTATCTATCTATCTAATCTACCTGTCTATCTGTTGGCTCATTTACCAACAGGAAGTTGTTTTTCTATTCAGTTTCTAGGAATTCAATCCACCAAAATTATTCATCAAAATTAATGACTGATAACTTTGTCAGTCACTCTCTTCCTGGTAAATGAGTTTTATCTCGGGGTCCAACCTGATAATAAAATCTCATGAGCATGACAGCTCAGAAAAGAGTTTCCAAGAGGAGTTTCCCATGATTTCTTATCCTGTCACTGAAAACTCTGGAAAGGTCCAAAGTTGCTCCTTTATCCCTGCCCTTCACCTTGCACTTCATGGTCTCTCCTGCCGGCCCCTCTCCCAGGATTCCCTGAGTTCGCATGGCCTCTATCCCCATGTGGACTGCCTAGGGTTTGGGTACCAGCACATCTCAGGGACTGGCTGTCCTGTTCCTTGCAGTGTGTGGAAAGAGATGTGTCCACCTGGAGTCGGGGAAGAGATCAAACAGCACTCTCTCATTACTTCTACAGAAAAATCCATGTTGAAAAGGCAACCCTTGGAGGAGGTGACCAGATTTGATCAGAAGTTTTTTGTCATCTAGAAATGTTTGGTTCTTGCTATCATGCACAGCACCCAATCGATAATAACAGCCCACGTTTCCAACTGAGGGAGTAAGAATCCCGGTTGACTGTGTGCAACAAAGTGATAGCTTCCTATATGCTTCATTTTAGCCTCTTCAGAGCTTTTACACAATAAACTAAAAATTGTTAGGTGTTGCTCTGGAGGGCAATGTAAAGAAAGTGAAGGTTGTGAGGAAGGGAGGAAGCACTAGATCTGGAATTAAGAAGTTGGAAACTCACCCCATTTTTCACTCTGCTACTTCAAAAAACCCTTTACCTTCTCTAAAACCTATGTTTCTTTCATTAAAAAATAAAGAAAATCAAGCATACAAGTCCAGTCTGGTTTACTTTTTCTTTTCTCACTTTCTAGGATCTTTACAAAAAAATGATTTATTTGTAGAACCTAAAATTTTTATTTCCACTGCGCGTATTCTGGCTTTTATTCTCTTGTTTCTTTTCATGGATTTTGTTCAGAAGGATACTGTTGCACTGGGTTTCCTTTCAGTCCAATTACCAGTTTTGCTCTCTAGAAGTCATCGTGCCTGGGTGGGCCTGGCCCCGCAAAGCTAAGTCTGTTTTCGTGTTTGGGTTACTGATCCGTTTAGAGGAGCTATTCATTAAACACTTGCTAACTAAAATAATCGCCCTTTTCTTAAAACCAACACTGAAAAAATGTTCTCTCTAAAAGTTCAGTCTATACTGAAAACCCTCCTGTATCCTGTGGTTAACAGAAACTGGTCCACTATGAACTGTTTTCTGAATTAGTTCCAGGAAAACCTCCTCTGTTGAGAAAGAGATACCAGTTATCAGGCAGATTTCTTGGGCCGGCAGATCTTTAGGGCATCCATGTTAAAGTCTCATCTTCCACGGTGTTTGTGACATTCTTCAATCATATCTTTTCATCCAAACCACATCATTCCAGACCTCCAAGACCAGTTACTTTCTTAGGAAATTGGGTAAATCTTGTAAGCTCCTTTTCTCTGTTGCTAGGAGGTTAGCAGTCCCAGGAGTGTATCACGTACAGGGTGTTGTTTGAAATCAAGGTATTGTGAAATCTGGCCTTAGACATGAGTGGAGTCAGCAGTTGTCTGTTCTTAATGCCTTTTTCACAAATATTTATTTATTTATTTATTTTTGTCTGCAGTGAGTCTAAGCTGGGCATGAGGGCTTCTCTCTAGCCATGGCACATGGGCTCCAGAGTGCCTGGGCTCTATAGTTGGCAGTGTGCAGGCTTAGTTGCCCCTCCAGGGATTGAACCCACATCCCCTGCACAGTGGAAGGCAGATTCTTAATCACTGGACCACCAGGGAAGTCACAGTTCCTAATGCATTTGAATTGCAGCTAAAAGAACAAGATACCTTCCCAGAGACACCCACGATGTGAAGTGCCATTGGCTCCCAAAACTTATTTCTGACTCCAGTCATGTATGTATGGTCCTAGTAACTTCTCACCCCAGTAATTCAACTTCCAACAAACTGGTAGGGAGCCTTTATTGTAAATTTAAAGCAGAGAGATTTCTTCTTCATATCCCATTGTTCTGCCTCATCTTGGTAGGAACACCTTCTCTCTTTTCTCATCAGCAAACACACAAGATGATGCCACATATAGCACTGTCAAAGCTACTTTTTGGAAAAAAAAAAAGACTATGTAAGGCCACTTATGAGAAGTGGAGGATGACTGAAAAGATCTTAAAATGAGATATGGGGTGGGCGGCAGCCAAGTAGAGAAAAAAACTTCAACTAAAGGGACAGTGAAGTTACAGACAGTGGCCTTTGGCAGAAAGAAGGGCACAGAGCCTACAGTAACTCAGACAGAATGTGAAACACTGGCTCTGCTGAACGTGGCTGAGCAAATGGTGTATTGGAGCCCTTTGGTTCCATAACATACCTTCAGCAAAATCTTAATGTGAGTCTACTTTCTTTTAACAGAGAGCAATCAAAGAGTTCTTGCCCAACTTAGACTCACTGCAGACAAAAAAGGGGCTAACTTCCTGAGAGGCAAATGCTTTCAGAAAGCACCCCCACAGCCTTCATGGGGAGATGTGCTGTGTACCTACCTTCTAGGGGAAGGCTAGGTCCACTGGTCCATCCACCCCTGAGATACTCGGGCGGATGGAGGCTCTCAGTGCTCTATGTGCTAGACAGGGTGCCCATCTGTCAGTGTCTGAACAGACAGCACTGAGTGGAAAAGTCTAGGGACAGGGCAGGGGATGATTTAAGAATCTAGCTACTCATAGCTACTGTGAAAGCACAACTCATCAACTCCTAAGTCTTGAAAGTTTAATCACTCAGTCATGTCCGACTCCTGGCCACCCCTTGTGGCTCAGCGAGTTAAAAAATCTGCCTGCAATGCAGGAGACCTGGGTTCAATACCTGAGTTGGAAAGAGCCCCTGGAGAAGGGAAAGGCTACCCACTCCAGTATTCTGGCCTAGAGAATTTCACAGACAGTCCATGGGGTCGCAAAGTCAGACATGACTGAGCGACTTTCACTTCACTTCATGGACTGTAGCCCACGAGGCTCCTCTGTCCATGGGATTTCCCAAGCAAGAACACTGGAGTGGGTAGTCATTCCCTTCTCCAGGGGATCTTCCTGACCCAGGGATCAAAACTGGGTCTCCTGCATTGCAAGCAGATTTTTTTTTACCGTCTGAGCCATTGTCCACAATATCATCTCCTAAAACACAGTTTAAAGTAGTGTGTGGTCCTACTCCCTTGGATCTTTCTTAGCCTAGAATTTAATCAAGGTCTTAGGAGGAAAACTGGGAAGTGAAACAACTAATGGGTCCCAGAGTATACATTTTAAATGTTCAGAACTGTGCAATCCACAAGTTAGTTTTTATTTATGAAAAGCCCCGGTGAGAATAAACTAAGCAGAGGGCATAATACATGGCATCTTTATTTGAAGCAAGCCAGGCAGATGGGGCTGGCCGTTTGTTTCCTCCAGGGACTTTGCATGAGACAGTGTGTCTGCCATTCAATCAACAACATGAGATCCAATCAACCCCAACCCCAGGCCGCTTCCCATCAGAGTGCATAGTTTTATCAATTGTCCCTTTTCAATGAAGGCACTCTAACCCAAACCCAGTTGCCCAATAATGAGCTTGATGTCCCTAGGAAAGACAGTGAGCACATGCAAAGTCGATTTGGTTGTGTCCCCCTCTTTGCAATCCCATGGACTGTAGCCCATCAGGCTCCTCTGTCCATGGTATTCTCCAAGCAAGGAGTTCCCTCCTCCAGGGGATCTTCCTGACCCAAGGATCAGACTCGTCTCCTGTGGCTCCTTCCCTGCAGGTGAATTCTTTACTGACGAGCCACTGGGGAAGCCCAGGAAAGAGGGTACCTACACCCTACCATCACAACCTACCATCCTAAAGGTCAGAAACCCAGATTCTTCCTAGGTGGCAGCAGCCTCAGTGATGCTGAGGATGCCAACCAGAATCAGGAATCCTTGTTGCAAGATGGTGTAGCTTTACCTGAGAAATGACAATAGTTTATTATGACTTGGGGAACAGAAGTATTTGAAGAAATATTTTTATTTAGAATGTTATCAACTGAACTTGCTTCATTTCTCAGGATTTTTCAACCAGAGAAACACAATAGATGGGCTTCAATGGTTCATCCTTTTGTAAGTGTGAAGGCTCCTTGTGGCATTGAAATGTCTCAAAGCTTACAGGTTCAATGGAAGTTCTCTGACTTTCTGTGCTTTGTTTCAGATGAATTGACTTATAAATAAATTAGCATTTTTCTTCTCCCAACAGTGTCTATGTTGATTTTAAGGTTCTCATACATGGAAAATACAATTTATTCAGTCTACAGATAATATTTGGTTTGTGTTAAAATGTACAGATGTCTGTGTTAATTCTACAGTTCCCAGTGGCCACTGGGAATCATGAAGACCAGACATTATCATAACAGATTGTCTCATGATACTCTGTGAAGACCAGAGAAATAAAGGTTGATTTTGACTTGATAGGTGACTGTTGGGTGAAACAACTACTTCTAAAGGTGCTGATTATAATTGGGGTGAATGGATTTGTATCTCTTATGAGTAACTATAACTGTAAGCTCTACCCAGGTTCCCTTCTCTTTCATCCTTGATCAGCCACTGATTCAAGACATGGCCAAAGAAATGTCATTTTTCCCAATTTTATTGGGAAATAATCAACATACATCACTGTGGAAGCTTAAGACATAGAGCATGATGGATTGATCTGTATCTATATCTATATTATGAAATAATGACCACAGTAGTTTTCTGCTAACACCCATCTTCTCATCTAGATACATTTTAAAAAATAAAAGGAAAAAAATGTTCCTTCTAATGAAAGTTTCTTGGATTTCTTCTTCTAGTAACATTCCTATATATCATACAGCAGTGCTAGTTATAGTTATCATATTGTACATTACAAATCTAGTACTTTGTTTTCAAACTGGAAGTTTGTACCTTTTGACCATCTTCTAGTTTCATCTTCATCTGGTAACCACAAGTCTGATCCCTTTTCCTGTGAGTTTGGGGTCTTTTTGTTGTTGTTTGCTTTGGGTTTTATTTTATTTATTATTTATTTTTGTTCTAAGAGTCCACGTATGAGATCATACAGTACTTGTCTCGCTCCATGTTATTTCACTTAGCATAATGCCTTCAAGGTCCATCCACATTGTTGAAAATGGTAGAATTTCTTCGTTTTTTAATGGAACAATATTCCATTTGTATATGCACCACAACTGCTTTATCCATTTGCCCATTGATGGAGATTTAGGTTGTTTCTATGTCTTGTCTACTGGGAAGAATGCTGCTATGAACATGGGGGTACAGATGTCTTTTTGAGTCAGTGTTTTTGTTTTCTTTGGATGTTTCCAGGAGTAGAATTTCTGGAGCATATGGTAGCTCTATTTTTAATTTTTTGAGGATCTTTCATTCTCTTTTCCACAGTGGCTGCACCAATTTACATCTCACTAGCAGTGCACAAGGATTCATTTTTCTCTACATCCACACCAACTTTGGTAGTCCCCTCTCTCTTTTGATGATAGCCTTTCTAAGAGACCTGAGGAGATATCTCCCAGTGGTTTTAATTTGCATGGGAAATGCCATTATTGCTCTCTGAGCCTCGGTTCTTCATATGGGACACGGTAGGTGGTATGTGAGATAGAATAGCAGTTCTAAATCCTTTTTGATTTATGCATCTCATCGAAATTTTTATGAATGCTAAGAGTCATCTCTTTGGAAAATACTTATATGCACAATGCTTACCGAATATTCAGGGGACTCGTGGATCTTCCAGAGCCATGGTAAGAACCCTTCTGGGGTGAGAACAACTGGGGTACCTGCAGCAGGGACACTGTGGTTCTAGAGAGTCATGGTTACACGGTCATGGAGCCGTGATGGTCTCACTTTTATTTCAAGCACCTCCTTTGCAGAGATATAATAGGAATCGGTTCCAGAGAGGCATCTGGAAAGCATGTAGCATGACCTCCAGCTGTGTTCGGTTTCAGTTTGTTCCAACTGGTGACCCTGCAGTGCTCTTTTTTTTTCTCTCCGACCCAGACATGCTCTGTCTCCCTGGCCGCCCTGTACCTTCCCTGGCCTTATAAAAATGATCATGCCAAAGGCAAGCTGACTCCACCCAGGAGTGGGGCCTTACGGCAGTGTCTCCTACTAGGACAACACTTTTCAGCCGATTCAGAGATGTCCATTTCCTCCTCCTGGATTTGTTTCTCTTCCTAAAACCTCTTCATACTTGTGAGAATGGACTCTTTACAGGCACATGTCAACCACTCAGGCGTGGAGGCAAGTCAGAGAGGGAACACATAGCTTCTGGGTGCTGGTATCTTCAAGCTTCCAAGTTGATTAGGAGACTCTGTGATCTACACTGTGTAACGGGGGACTCTGGATGCTGGGCAAGAAGTCCTTTCTCATACCAAGTCTCACTCCTTCAGGTCAAGAGCTGCTGGAGTTCGCGTCTTCCATCATCACATTGTCTGGTTGCTGGAAGACATAATATATGCTTTATATCTGGGTTTAGCTAAGTATCTGGAAGCCCAGAGATGTGGCCTAAACTGACAGCAAGGATGACGTTTACAAGCAAGATGAAATAGGACAATGTCCAAAGAGAAAGATTAGCTGGTCATGGAAACTGGGGACCTTTTCTTAGACTCCATTGTGGCCATTCCCCTATCATTACCTCGATCTGTGCTGTCTAATGCAGCAGCCACTAGGCACATTCACTGCTGCTGCTGCTGCTAAGTCGCTTCAGTCGTGTCTGACTCTGTGCGACCCCGTAGACGGCAGCCCACCAGGCTCTGCAGTCCACAGGATTTTCCAGGCAAGAGTACTGGAGTGGGTTGCCATTGCCTTCTCCGAGGCACATTCACTACTTACATGAAAAATAAAGCCCCTCAGCTGCACTGACCACTTTTAAAGTGCTCAGTCATTACATATGGCTTGGATCTGTTGAATTGGGCAGCACAGATATAGAACATTCTCATCACTACAGAAAGCTCTATCGGACCCCAGGGATCTATACAATGTGTTCAGTAAACATGCACTCTATGTCCACACCTAGAAATGAACAAGAAGAGTTCCTGCTCTCAAGGGGGCTCATGGGGTATAGAGGTCAACATAGGATGTTACCATCACAGTAGTCTGAACTCCTGAGGTGGAGACTGGGAAGCTAGTCCAAGCAGAAACAACAGCTTGAGACCTAAAATCACGGTCAATTCAAGAATGGAGAAATTTTATTTTTTCAAATATAGAGTAAATGTGTATAGTGAGCAAAAAAAAAGTGGTAATGATGACTAATCAACTGAAGATAGAAGATAGGCAAGGACTAGATTTGACGGGATTTGTATGCCATGCTTATTTGGTAGGTGTTTTAGAAAGGATAATTCTTCTACAACTTGATCTTTACTTTTGATTTCTTCAAGTTTTTTTTTTCTCAAAATTAAATACCGTTTTGCCCTTTCTCAGAACCTTTTGCATGGTCTTGTTGCAAAATTTAGAACACTGAGCTTCCATCCTCTCTGAAGCCTAGCTTGTCATGCTTCCAGGCACTCCCCCTGGGGTTCACATCTCCTGTTGTCACATTGTCTGGTTGCTGAAAGACACGATATATGGTTCATGTCTGGGTTTAGCTAAGCACCTGGAGGCTCAGAGATGTACCTTAAACTGACAATGATGATGATGATTACAAGCCAGATGAAACAGAACAGTGTCCAAAGAGAAACCCTTAGCTGGTCATGAAAGAGGATCAAAGAAAGCCAGTGTGAGAACAAGTGGATAAAAACACTAGGATTCTACAAGAGGCATTTCTGCAGCTCTTCATCTCAAAGACTGGGGACTTCCTTTCAAACTATTGAAATCCCTCCATTTGTGATTGAGATGTCATCTGATAGATAGCAGATTTCTGTCTGTCTGTCCTATAGGCATCATGATGACCATTAGATATGCACACAATGAAACTACAGTTTGCATTCCAGTGAACATTTATTGAGCATCTTGATAAGTGTCCAGACCTTGCTGCATTCAATGGAGACAATCTCATGGTTCCAGGGAGAGAAGAAGGCTCTTGTTGTTATCATGGTCCTGACATCTGGAATGTTCATTACAGATTTCGAAACCCTTCCACCACTGTCATCTCCTGGTCTCAAACCATTCCTGCTAGGTAGATAAGATCAGGTTTGCTATCCTAGTTTTACAGATGGCAAAACTAAGGTCCAGAGAAATGAAATCACTTCCTGATATCACTTCAAACTAGGAACTTAGAGCCAGTTCTCTTATTCCCAGATCTAAGCTTTGAAACATGTTCTCAGAAAGCAAGTTATGTAATTACAACAAATTCCCCTAAAATCAAATTTTCCTAGTACATTGGGATGAAACATCCAATCTGAGGCAAAAATGCCATGAGATCCTTTACAATTGCATGTGGTTAATAACAGACAGAATATTCACTGCAGCTCATAAGCCCTAAACACGCCTCTTAATGATCAACAGAAGTTGAAAACTGATTTCTTCTGAAAGTCATCAAGATTAAAATGTTCAGGTGGCCATAACCATCAGTGACCTTCCTGTTACATAAGAGTTTCACGTTTAAAAATATCCTTTAAAGAATGTAAATAAAAGTACATCTATATCTCTACTCACCATTTCAGTGAATTCCAAAAGTTTGTGACAAAAATAGTGTCACCCTGAGCTGGGGCTGCAAAGCAAACACGAAATAAAGAAGTCTGTTTTGAGCCTTCCTTGAATTGCAACTGCATAATTGCAAATAAATCCCAGACATACTGTTTTAATTAATGAAAATAATAAGATAACAGTCATAAGCATGAGGCTTAACCAACCATACAGCTAAGCATACATTTGTTTTCAATTACAGTTAAAGTGTATTCAGCTGAATACAGCTTAAGTGGTAATTGCATTCTTTACAAGTTGCTAATAACCCCTGGAATGGTCACTCTAATAAAAATTTGCCTCTAATGGGTACGTGTCCTGCTTCCTCACATGTCAAGGCCAGCAAAGTCATTAGGAGCACTTGCAGTCCAATAGCCTATCTGGAGATTTAGACTTCTGTCCAAGGCCCACACATGAACCACTCACTGTGTACTTAACGTGGGATGCGGCATGGCCATTTGATTGTGGTTTTATGCTCTTTCCCAGGAATGCTTCTCAGGGGCAATTCTTCTATTGCAGAGTGACTGTTCATCATTTCCTATCAGATGAAGCCTCTGACAGATGCTACAGTAGGGTGCAAAAGGCTTTGCTTAACCATCCGGGCTACAGGGACACCTTTTTGAGATAGTCACTGACCTCCACCCAAATTTCCAGGACATTAATCTGTGTTTAATGGGTGGATGGTTGTAGGACTAGGCTGTCCACAGCATTCCAATCCAGGAAAATATGTCTGGGTGCATACACAGTTTGATAAGTCGTTTTTAATGTTCTGAATCAGGGGAAAATGTGAAGTCTAACATTATATGTTCCCTTTCTTTTTCTTTTTCTTCCAGTTTTGTTGAGATATAACTGACATACAGCACTATATATGTTTAAAGTGTGAAACATAATGGACATAATGGTTTGACTTACATATATCACAAAATGATTACTAAGTTTAGTGAACATCCATCATCTCACATGGACACAAAGTTAAAGCAATAGAAAAAAATTTCCTCCTGATGAGAACACTAAGGGTTTACTGTCTTAACATTTGGCAGTGTTAATTGTATTTATCATGTTGGGCATAACATCCCTGGAATTTATCTTATAACTGAAAGTTTATACCCTCATCTCTTCCTTCTAGTGATTAATGTATGTTTCTTTTTACCTCGAAGAAGGAAGTTTAGAATGGGACAGGGTACAGGGTGGAAACAGATGTTGGTCACCAGAGATAACTCTCCAAAACTAAAACCGAGTGTTTCAGTATGTATAGAAGTAAAACTACAAGCTGTAGTTTCAATATTGCCTGTCTTTCATGTCTTTTTGAAGGCGTTCAACTCCATTTATGGCTCTATGGTGCTATACTTAAGTCTGGCCCAACTTTTGCCTCTTAGAGTCAGTCATTAAATATAAAATTTTCATTTGTCTTTTCCTAATGCTTTTATTATCTGGATCACTCTTCCTCAATGTCTCATTTTCTTTTAAAAAAATTATTTATTTTGTTGTGCTGGATCTTCATTTTGTCATGCAGAATCTTTGATCTTTGTTGCAGCATGTGAACTCTTCACTGTGGCATGTGGGATCTAATTCTCTGACCAGGGATTGAACCCACAGCCCCACGGTATTGGGAGTCTTAGCCACTGGACCACCAGGGAAGTCTCTTCAATGTGGAGACTCTTATCATGTTTCTCTTTCTTCGCTCCTCCTGTCCTCCCTATGAAAAAATTTCAGAGCAAATAACAGTGAAAGCTTGTCTTAGAATTAATGCCTATGTGGGGTGGCTCTGAGCTTCAGCATTTCCTCAATTGCCATCTCAATATTTGTCACTCTAGCTCAGATGGTAAAGAATATGCTTGCAATTCAGGAGACCTAGGTCAATCCCTGGGTTGGGACGATCCCCTGGAGAAGGGAATGACAACCCTCTCCAATATTCTTGCCTGGAGAATTCCGTGGATAGAAGACCCTAGAGGGCTGTACAGTCCATGGATTCACAAAAAGTTGGACACAAATGAGTGATTAACACTTTCACTTTCTGACAATATTGTTCTGCATCTCTGGCTTTGGAGAGCTATTGCAGTCCAACTGTTGGAAGAGATTATTTCCAAGTCTACTTGAAATTGAAGGAAGACATTGGGAACTATGTATGCTCAGAGAGAGGAGAGTAGACATGAAGGAGAAAAAGGGATGATACCTCCCAATTTTAACAGAGTCCAACCCCTAGAAACAAATTTGAGCCTCTAATTAGCAATGTTCTCCCAAAGGAAAATGTACAAAGTTATGAGATTTCATTCTGGAATGCATTAGAATTTGCAATATTTTCTCCCTAGGATCCAAAGACCTTCTTCAGAGTAGGGAACTAGATTAGATCCAAACATATACTCCCTTCCCACCCCCTACCCTCTACCACAGCACCCTGCATCCTGTTTTCTACATAGGCAGTAGCTGGCAGATAAACATTCCTGGTGGAATTCAATAACTTGAACCAGAGTGTAGAATTACAGAATCTGCAAGGTTGGAACAAAGCTTCGAGGTCATCTAGACCAAACTCTTTCTCTTATTGCTCTTGGCTGGAGGCTATTGGCATCTCTTCACATTTCTATGTCCCATCTGCTATCAAACATTTTTATGACATTTATTTCCTCATTATAGTCCTTATTGTGCTTTATTTATATATCTGTGAGGCACATGAGAGTTGGAAATTCTCCCTTCCCTAGCAATCTTTTCTTCCCCAAAGCCCCAGTCAGCCAGACTCCCTATGCCCGGGACAGGCCTCCAGGGCTCCCATGACAGCTTTACTCCTCACTTCCCTGTACGTCTCTTTTGTCTCCTCCATGCCTCCATCATCAATTTCAAACTTCCTGTCCTGACATTCAAGGCCTCCTTACACTTTGAATCTGTCTTTATCGCCTCCCTTATTTTCCCTGCGTCTCCCTCCCTAGCTCCCACTCCAAATTCTGGGCATTCCTCCAAGTTTCTCCATATTCCTGGAACCATCATCCCCTACTTTCCCCCTCCCCTGTTTCCCCCATCATCTGTCAAGCTTTCTCTTATTTCTCTTATCTTCCCTAACCTTAAAAAAAATTTTGAAGAAACTCTCCTTTGACGCAATAAACAGATGTATATTTAATCTTCTATTAGCAAACACTGGCCCATGGATGCTTGATCATTGACATACACACACAACAGAAATACTCATACCTTGATCTTTACTGCAGCAAAGAATAGAGGCAGCTTCCTATGTTGGACACAGTAATATGGGAAGGAAGCCTTCAGTGGAACAGAATTAAGTTGTCTTGATTTGCCCTTGTGTGGGACCAAGTCATGAGAACAAGAATTATTAGGGTCTTGATCTATCACACCAATAGGTCTTCCATCATTTCAGGTAAAGGGCAGGCTAGACACTGGAGATATTTTTAGGGTTAGCTCTCATAGTAGAGTGCTTTGGGATAAATTATGCAAGCTCTCTGACATTCAGTTTCTTTACTTCCAAATGGAGATGATCTTAGTGATAATAGCTAATAATGTCAATGAAGTAAGTTTAAAAAATGCAGGTAAAATTGCAAACAAATTGTAAAATGGGTATAAATGACAGAATCATAACAACATTTCTGACTGCAGCTGCGTTAGATTGTCAGCTGTGACTAACAGTGGGAGAGCCACTTCACTCATGATCTCAATTTCTTCATCTTTAACACAAAGGCAACAAATCCCTGTCATGTATATCCCAGCAAGCTATTTAAAGATACCTTAAGAGAAGAGACATGAACACTGTAACTCCTAAATGTGTGAAAACATAAGGTATCGTTTTCATTGTGGTTGGCAACATCCCTATCTGGGTAAGAAATAACATGAGCAGTCTACAACCCCTCTCTGTTTTCTCTATCAGGAACATGTGCCTTCCCTACACTTTCCCATCTCATCTGACTCACTAGCATTTATTCTTTAATATTTATTTGTGTATTTATTTATTTATTTGGCTGCACCAGGTCTCAGTTGTGGCATGCAGGATCTTTGATCTTCTTTGTGACGTGTGGGACATTTAGTTCCCCAACCAGGGATCGAACCCAGGCTCCCAGGATTAGGAGTGCAGAGTCTTAGCCACTGAATCACCAAGGAAGTTCCAGGGAAGTTCCACCAGGGAAGCTCCTCACTAGTATTTATATTTCAGGTGTCAGTCACTGCTCTGAACCCTTCCCTGAGGGACCAGCCCAGGCCGGCAATTTCCCATGCGCTCATTCATTGTAAACCCCACCCAGGTACACCCATCCAGAGATTTCCTTTAGGATGAGTTTAGCAGTCACAACTTGACTTTTGCCCAAGAGGAGGGAAATTTGAGAAATTTCTGAACACAGTCATTCCTCTCTCTCTCTCACAGTCTGAGATTTTCAATTCCCTGGTTTCAGACATAGTTTCTGTTCTTCTTGGTATGTGCTAGACTTGGGCCACAGATATTGCTAGACTATCACATTATTATATTTTTCTTTCTATAAAAAACACATTTGTTTATACAACAACATGTTTAGTTATGCAAGTGGTAGGCAGTTCTGAGATCTCTGGAAATGAAAACACTTAGGTAAAAATCTTCAAATTGCTAAATTTAAATTTTGATTTCTGAAATCTGTAGATCTTCTTTTTCACAGAAGGTGCTTCCCAAAATAAATATTTTCAACTTTATCCATAGAACTTATATTTTATTGATTTGTTTTAAGGTGAAATCCCTTTTAAGTGTTTCAAAGCTTCAGAATTATTTGCTGCGAAATTCTCTTACAGCTAACTTCCTCTCATTTCTAATTTTATTTTTCTGTTAAATTGTGTTTAATATTCTCAGATTCATACTATCAGAGTAAGAATTCAATTTAATTCTAGAGTTTCCTGGTTCCTTCCTCACTTTATAGTGAGGCAGAAAGAAAAGACAACTAAGATGATGTCTGGAGTTTGCCTAAATATGTGTTTTTTTTTCTCTTCAACTTAATTTACATTCCATTCCATAAGGAATGGCTATTTTGTAAGATGTTCAAATCAATTCTCAGAATTTACCCATCAATTTGTCTACAGCATTTTATATTCATCCACTCTAGTCACTTTTACCTTTGCAAGTATTTCTTACTCATTTTACTTTACTTTTAAAATTGCTTGATGACACATTTTTCATATGATTTGTCCAATATCATTCACATTCACTTTCAGTACTTCCTTACTCCCTGCTTACCACTGTGTCATTGAGCTTAGGGTATTAATTGCTAATTTGGAGATTTCAGTTACTGGTATCTGAGTACAGGAGACTGTGCCAGGTTGTTCCCTGTTCTCCTTAAATAAAGCAAAAAAAGTTAGAACTATGTTAAAGATTGATTGGAAGCTTCTCCTAACTTCAGTGTTTGGAAGATCCTGAGATCTGAAACTACCTTAACTCAAACAACCCAGAGATCTCACTTCTGTAGGTACTAAATCCAGAGGCGAGAAGACAAAAGTACCATGAGAGCACAATAGCCGGTGATATTAGTTTCCTACAGTTGTGTAACAAATAGCCACAAACTTACCAGCTGGAAAGAACACTAATTTTTTATGTCCCATTTTCAGTAGGTCAAATGTCTACATGCCATGTAACTGGGTTCTCTGCCAAGGATCCTGCAGGATAGTCAAGGTGAGGCGCTCATCTCAAGGCTCTAGGGAAGAATCCACTTTCTTTTTTTTCATTTATTTTTATTAGTTGGAGGCTAATTACTTTAAAATATTGTAGTGGCTTCTGCCATACATTGACATGAATCAGCCATGGATTTACATGTGTTCCCCATTCTGAACCCCCCTCCCACCTCCTTCCCTATCCCATCCCTCTGGGTCATCCCAGTGCATCCAACCTGGACTGGTGATCTGTTTCACACTTGATAATATACATATTTCAGTGCTATTCTCTCAGATCATCCCACTCTTGCCTTCTCCCATTGAGTCCAAAAGTCTGTTCTATACATCTGTGTCTCTTTTTCTGTCTTGCATATAGGGTTATCGTTACCATCTTTCTAAATTCCATATATATGCATTAGTATACTGTATTGGTGTTTATCTTTCTGGCTTACTTCACTCTGTATAATGGGCTCCAGTTTTATCCATCTCATTAGAACTGATTCAAATGTATTCTTTTTAATGGCTGAGTAATATTCCATTGTGTATATGTACCATAGCTTTCTTATCCATTCGTCTAATTAAACTTAAAAGCTTTTGCACAACAAAAGAAACTATAAGCAAGGTGAAAAGAGAGCCTTCAGAATGGGAGAAAATAATAGCAAATGAAGAAACAGACAAAGGATTAATCTCAAAAATATACAAGCAACTCCTGCAGCTCAATTCCAGAAAAATAAATGGCCCAATCAAAAAATAGGCCAAAGATCTAAACAGACATTTCTCCAAGGAAGACATACAGATGGCTAACAAACACATGAAAAGATGCTCAACATCACTCATTATCAGAGAAATGCAAATCAAAAGCACAATGAGGTACCATTACACACCAGTCAGAATGGCTGCTATCCAAAAGTCTACAAGCAATAAATGCTGGAGAGAGTGTGGAGAAAAGGGAACCCTCTTACACTGTTGGTGGGAATGCAAACTAGTACAGCCACTATGGAGAACAGTGTGGAGATTCCTTAAAAAATTGGAAATAGAACTGCCGTATGACCTAGCAATCCCACTCCTGGGCATACACACCAAGGAAACCAGAACTGAAAGAGACAAGTGTACCCCAATGTTCATTGCAGCACTGTTTATAATAGCCAGGACATGGAAGCAACCTAGATGTCCATCAGCAGAAGAATCCACTTTCAAATTCATTTGGGTTGTTGATCAAATGGGCATACTCCTGGTTGAGTGTTGGATGAAGGTCCTCATTTCCCTTTTGTTTGTGGGCCAGAGGTTGCTGTCTGTCCCATGACCACCCACACTCATTCTCATGCTTCCCATATGACCCTCTCCATCTGGTGAAGACTCTTAAGAGCCCCTTGGACAACAAGGAAATCAAACCAGTCAATCCTAAAGAAAATGAGGCCTGAATATTCATTGGAAGGACTGAAGCTGAAAGTGAAGCTCCAATAGTTAAGCTATCTATGAGAAGAGCCGGCTCATTGGAAAAGACCTCAATGCTGGGAAAGTTTGAGGGCAAGAGGAGAAGGGAAAGACAGAGGATGAGATGGTTGGATGGCATCACTGATTAAATGGACACGAGTTTGAGCAAACTCAGGGAGATAGTGGAGGACAGGTAAGACTGATGTGTTGTGCAAGGAGTTGAACACAACTAAGTGACTGAACAACAGCAACAATCTTCATAGCAGCAACAGCCTGTCCAGTCCTCATGCTTTAAATCTCTATAACTTCCCCTTCAGCCTTTACAGACTCATGATTATATCAAGCCCACCTGGATTATCTCCCTATTTTTTGTTAATCTATTTTAAGGGCAACTGTACTATGTTGCAAAACAAACAACCCCCAGCTTGATAAAACATCACATTCACAAGTTTGGAGAATGAGGTCAGAACATCTCAGGAAGGAGGAGGTCATTTTAGAAATGCTGCTTACCACACTGAGGCATTTATCTTTTCCATTTTATGAGAAAGTTTCAGAAACAAAGAAAAATGACATAGAAGATGACACCTCCTGAGAATAAGAAGACCTTGAGTGAGAAGAAAGATTCCAGTAAACAAACAGGAAATTTTTAAACTACATTGATGAATTCTCTGCAATTACCAGTGGAATGAAACTACAGGACAGGCACAAATGATTTCACAAGGAAGAAAAGAAGAAAGGGAAAAAGAAAAAAAAAACCACACACAGAGTTTTGTTAGAAAAGATGCAGAAATGCCAGGCCTGAGTTTAAATACACTGACATGAACAACGTGAAACAAATGAGAAAAGATGAGCCATGAAAGGAAACCATGCAATCGAATAATCAGCAAGGACGCTGAGAGCGCAGAGACCAGGCAGCCGTTGAACACGGAACAGAGAGTCCCGAATGAGAATTCCCAGATGATGAAAAACACCGAGTAAACAGATACCCTGCTCAGAGCCAACAAGCTGCTTCAGCCTGAGAAATCCCAAGATTTAGAAAATGGAGATGGTGGTAGTAGAAAGGAACCCAGACACTTCACTGTGGGTGGATCCCAATAGATTGCAAGGAAGGGATCATATGCTAACTATTAGTAGTGCAGCCTAATGAGCCCATTAAAAGGAAACAGAGGCAGCAGGATGAATACTTGAAAACACATAGACGAGGTATCTTTTACTCTTCAGAGTCAGACACAACTGAAGGGACTTAGCAGCAGCAGCAGCAGCAGACTCCTATACTATTACAGCAAATATGAATATATATCTTTACCTTCTACCTGAGCAAACATGCTGGCTCGGTGGCATAGAGTCTGCCTCCCAAGGCAGGAGATGCAGTTCGATCCCTGCATTGGGAAAATGCTTGGAGAAGGAAACAGCAACCCACTCCAGTATTTTGGCCTGGGAAATCCCACGGACAGAGGAGCAACTAAACAGCAATAGCAACCTTCTACCTAATTCTAGGAAAATGAATTGCAAACTATTAATGATGATTCAAATCCTTAGGGATCTTCAAGCCTAACCTCTTCACAATCTGGCAAATCTAGGGCAAAAGAGGACGCTGAACATGTCTGGGTCAGACAGAGAATCTCAAAAATAGTTCCTTCTAGGGATATTAGCCTTCTGCTTCCCAGACTAGGGTTCTAGCACAGGGGGCTGTGGTCCTTTCTTTGAGTAGATAAGCTGGCATCCAAAGACACATCTTATGCTACTTAGTAAAATAGCAGCTGTAGTGTAGGTTTTACCCAAATTTGGATACTCTGTACATAGTCATAATGGGTCTCCTTTTAGAACTTTTTTTTTTTTTTAAACCTATGTGTGCTTCTCTGTTTGATGTAATTCCTATTTTCCCTTAAGAATAGTATTTATTTTTTCAGGCAAGGAATTGTAAAGTAAAATTTTTATTTCACTTCAATTCTCAGTGGCTTTTGAAAAATGAAGATTTCTGTGTTGGTCAAGATAAGTCTTATTTTACCAACCCAAACTATTTTAACCAACTTGATGTGATGTTAAAGAAGTTTATTTTCCATCAAGTGCTTTTGGCATGAAATGGGGATAACAGAGAGGAGATGTGTGCTCTGTGCATGCATTCACACATTCACTCAATAAACAACTAGGTATGAAAGTACATAACACATTTCAATGTTGGACCTCAGGTCCTCATCTGCGAAAGGCAGAAAAGTAAGAGTAGATTATTTATGGTCTCCCTTTTAGTGTGAAAAGACAATGAGTCAATGAGTCCAAGCATCTAAGTGCTATGTAGATGGTTCCAGGGCTATGCTTGGCAAAATTTAAAGGCATGCCATATTCACCACATTCTATCTAAATGGGACCCCTGTAGGCATAGAAAACTGTGATGTTATGTAGGGTGTTGTATAGGAAGACTACATCTCAAAAGGGAACATTATAAAAAATGGAACGTCAGTAATACTAGTACAAGCAGCCTGATAAAGAATCATCTCACTTTTGGCTACAGCTCTCCATTAATCTTCTGGGGATTGGCTGAGAAGAATAGAAGAGGCTCCTTTTGTTCTGGCTGAGAAGAGCCTGCCTACTCTTGAGATACCTTCTTAATTTAGTGAGAATGCTGCTAGCTAACTGTCCAGCTTACAGTCAGGGGCATGGGAAAGAGCCCAACAACAGTTGGGGAAAGCAGAGTGTAGTGATGAGCTCAGATGTCTAAACATAGATAGAAGAGAGGCCAAAAGTTGAAGAGGAGATCACATGGGGAGCAGGCCAGTGGAAAGGCTGTGTATCCCGTAGGCATGGTGACAAAAACCAAAAATTAAAAATGCTCAAAATTAATCCAGCCAACTTTATTAAGAATAACAAGAAAAGGACTTGAGTTAAAGGCACATCCCCATATGTGACTTGTCCTGTAATAGTGATTCTTTTAATGGCAAACACAGGTTTGAGTTATTATTTCTGAGGTGTTTTTTTTTTTTTTTTTACAATTTCTGAACTTACCCTGGGCAATCAAAATAGCAGTGGCAGGTATTTGATGTGTCTATTTTAAGGCAGGAAGGGACACAAAGAGAGAAAGTACGGATTACAAGAGAGAAAGAGAAATCCAGATCAAACCTTTCAAGAATCTTTTTGCAGATTTACTTTTTAAAAATAGTCTCTAGTTTTAGAAGAAATAATTGAACAGGAATGTTCAGTGATTTTCAAGTTAGGATATCAGCTTTAGCTTGACTCTGTCCCCAGGATGATCCACCCACTTCAGTCCTATAGCTCCACAAAAAAACTGCGCAGGTGAATTCCAACCTGGGCCACCAGAAGGACAGGAATCATTCCTCCTCTAAAACTACTGACCGCTGACCAACAAAATCTATCCGCTTTGATTCCCTGTATGTGGGTGTAAAGGAACAACATAGGAAAGTTGCCACATGTAAGTAGGAAGGTCTTGCTTTGGTCTTGGGATCCTCTCTATGGCTCTTTGAGAGTGCAAATCAGAAATTAACTGAATTTACAAATATTTCGTTGATGTCTCTCATAATCTCTAAAGGGAGAGTGAGTCCTTCATTCATTGTTATTTATTTGGCCCAAAATGCATATAACAAAAATGCACATATTCTGAGCTAGATGCTGGAAATAAGCACAACCTTAAAGAATAGAACAACTCTGCTCATAGATGTATTGAAACAAAGAATGAAATTTAATGATATTTTTAGGAACCTCAATAACTGAGAAATGATTCAAAATCTTTGATCTTTGACATCGTGGATCTCTGCCTACTATGATGGGAATAATGTTTTTGTGAAATAAGAGCTACAAAATGCATAGCATGGTGACTCCGGTTATCAAGTGGATGTGCTTAGACACACTGCGAATGCTTGATATTAGCTCATTAATTCATAGACACATATTTCAATTGCTCAGTCCCTTTCATTTATGTTAATATGATTCTTACATGTCAAACTATTTTGAGGATGAGCATGAAATGTCCTGAAAGAGATCTCATTTTACTGAGGTTACCCCTTTATTGCTTGAGCCATCAAGATCTAAATCCAGAAGATGACATCTAAAGCCCCAATGCAGGGACCAGGCAAACAGCACTAGCATCCAAGCAAAAAGTCAGCTATTAAATGTCTGCTGTTCTTTTCTTGTCCAGTTATCTTGCCTGTGCCCCCTGCCCAAGTCCTCCTCCACTGCTCCTATGTGGTTAAAAATGTCACCATTTGGGGGCATATTTACTTAGCCACCTACTTCCTGGCTCTGGGATTCTGTTTTGTTAGATCCTGTCGTCACTACCAGGCTGGAGGCCAATGTTTGTACTGGGTGGGAGTTACAGGGAGGCATAAACAGAATCAACCCTCTTGTGCTTTAAAAAAATCAGGCTAGGATTATATACATATTTCATGTCAGAAAAATGAAATGTGTCTTGGCGGTGGATGGGAAGCTGGAGCGCTTGGAGGGGGAGTGGAGAATTGGCAGAATCGCTCCCCTGTTCCTTGGCCCCCAGCCTGACAATCATTCAACCTTACTCTTGGACTCAGCCTCTTCCCCCTCTTCTGAGGCCTTCCAAATGCCCCAGCTTCCTTGCCGTCATCCTTAGCATGTTGTCCGGACCTAGAATGCCTCAAAAAGGAAGAGCACGTTGACAAAATGGCGTATGTTCCCAAAATTAGGTACGGCTTAGATTCTAGTCGCTGGAGTGAAGCTCCTCAGCTTTGCTTTGAGGCTCATATGGCAAGACTGATTCACCCATTCGGATCATTTACATAGGTGAACATCTACCATGTCACTGGAAGTGGTAATCCCACTTCTTGGGTTTGTATAGCGCTGAGATTAATATCTGCTGAAACTGTTTGCTAAATTTCTCTAAATTCCATTTATTCTGGCCAGCTCCTATGGTTCTGCTTCTCTAATACCTGGTGTTTTCTAGCATCACTCAGAGCTGCAGTCCCTTCTGAATTGCTATCTGCACAAAATGTGGCCCTTGCCTAACTCCTTTAGACTCACCCTTTCACTAACTAGCTCCCAATTTCTCCCACTATGTTCCCAGGAGAGACCACCCTGTTATATACTGTCCTTGTCCTAAGTCCTCAGACTCCTCAGAAAATGTTCTTCCTGCTACTCATGGTCTCAGAAACCCTGATGATCTCCAGTGACAGGTTTGCTTGTGTGCATATGATCCCTACATACTGGTTCCCAGGGGCATAGATACATTTCTAGAGACCTACATGACAGCTTTTAGGCCACTGCTTCCCCACCATCCTTGAGAAAACCCTCCTCCTTTGAGACTCATGTCACAAGCATACTCTCCTCACATGTATGTCTGCCATCTGCCAGCCTCTGGGTAGGTCATTTCTTCATAGTTAGCACCTCTTTGTAACCAGGAAGAACATCTTACTCTCCACCTTAAATACTGAAATGTCACTAACCGTAGCCATAAACTTTTGCTAAACTGATTGGCTTTAAACCATCTTCCCCATCTAAACAATTCATTTCAAACACCACAAGCCAGACTCTGGACCCCTTCTTCTAAGTGCCCTTGTTGTTGTTGTTAAGTCATTAAGTCATGTCTGACTCTTTGTGGCCCCATTGGGCTACAGTATACTAGACTTCCTTGTCCTTTGCTCCCTTCTGGAGTTTGCTCAAACTCATGCCCATTGAGTCAGTGATGCTATCCAACCATCTCATCCTCTGCTGCCCCTTTCTTCTCCTGCTTTCAATCTTTTCTAGCATCAGAGTCTTTTCTGATGTATCAACTCTTTGCAACAGGTAGCAAAAGTTTTGGAAGTTCAGCTTTAGCATCAATTTTTCCAATGAATATTCAGGGTTGATTTCCTTCAGGATTGACTGGTTTGATCTCCTTGCTGTCCAAGGGACTCTCAAGAGTCTTCTCCAACACCACAGTTCAAAAGCATCAATTCTTTGGTGTTAAGTGCCCTAACTTTCACCAAAATATCACCTTTGGAACCCCACCCTTCTAGCTTTATTCAAACTGTGCAAAAATATGATAGTTCAATAGAGAATGAAATCTTCCAATTTCAGGTGATGAATCTGGATATCAAAATAGAAACAAACACTGTAGTTAGCCTCAGAGTTTTATTTGGGAAGGAGTAGAGTCCCTTGGACTGCAAGGAGATCCAACCACTCCATCCTAAAGGAGATCAGTCCTGGGTGTTCATTCAAAGGACTGATGCTGAAGCTGAAACTCCAATACTTTGGCCACCTCATGCAAAGAGTTGATTCATTGGAAAAGACCCTGATGCTGGGAGGGATTGGGGGCAGGAGAAGAAGGGGTTGACAGAGAATGAGATAGCTGGATGGCATCACCGACTCAATGGACATGAGTTTGAGTAAGCTCCGGGAGTTGGTGATGGGACAGGGAGGCCTGGCATGCTGCGACTCATGGAGTCGCAAAGAGTCGGACATGACTAAGTGACTGAACTGAACTGAACTGTAAAACAGTGGGAAGAATAGAAGAAAAAGAATGTTGTTGGGGGTGGGGTGAGAGGGAGGCTCAAGAGAGAAGGAGTATATGGATACAAATCCATGATTCACTTTTCTGTACAGCAGAAACCAACACAACAGTGTAAAGCAACAATACTCCAATTAAAGAAGAGAGTTGATGACCTTTCCCCTTAAAAGAAATGCCTACAGCATCTTATTGAGGAGATAAATTCAGTATTGAATATCAAATAAATTGGATACAGTTCATTTCTTCTTCAGGAGAAAATAGCTTTTCTGCTAGCGCTCCATAGAGCTGCAAGGAATGATAATATGAAAGGCTCATATGTGATGATTTCTTGGTTTGTTAGTGGTGAAGAATCCACCTTGTACCAGTGTGCCAAAGACTAGTCGACCTAGCCATAGTTAGCCCACCAAAGGCTAACAAAAGGTGAAGTGTTCCACCCTACTGAAAATGTGTGTGTGCTGTTCCAGTATCTGACATGTCTAAAATAGGAGGCTGGGAAACTTGCCTTATCTAGAGTTGAGTCCCAGATCTTGGCATTGTCCGAAGCAATCCAGGAATTCAATTTACACTAATGCAATCTTCCTTCTTGTGCCAAAAACAACTTTTGATTGGGTCTTCTACACTTACTTTGTAGGTCATATGTTCTTCCCCCAAAATGTGAACGTTGATGAACTAGCATCAGTTGATTTCTGAGAATTTTTCAAGGCAAAGGAATAGCCCCCAAACACTTCTGAATTTTGCTGACTTTCTGTCAAATGGCTATGCCTCCCTCAACTCTGTGTTGTCAGCAGAATTAACCAGTATATACCATTTTTTTATAGATTTTGAGCAGGGAGGACCTCAAGTCTGACCCCTGTCGGGCCTCAGTAAATCTCACGGTGCACAATTAAAGACACTCCTCTGGGCTTTGTTTTTCTACCAGTCCATCATCTCCTCCCATGCGCTCTGGATACTAGCAAAACTTCTTTTCATCAGAAATTCACAGTAGGATTTTTTCTCAACATCTGTGCAAGACCCAAATAGGTTATTACATAGGATGTGATTTTTCATGGGATCCCCCCAGGAATATTTCAGGGTCTTCTAGTAAAACGGTCCTTTTCTCATGTGAAAAACTTTGCATTTCTTTCCTGCCTGTGTCCCTTAGCATCTTCATTTTTAAACACTAATGCTCTGGAACTGCTCCTCCTAGAAGACCTCTTTCCATGTAGATGTACATACTTTACTTGTTCTTCTATTTAAGTTCAAAATAAAATCATTCAAAGTAGGAAACAATACAATTGCCAGTCCTGCCTTTATTCAAGGACCACTTAATGTTGTTACCACTTGGGTTTAGAGACTCTTGGAATATTAACTCAGAAATCTCTTGAGATCTTTGTTTCTTTAAGTAGTTTCTTCCTGGGGTCTGCAGAACAGTATTATTCTTATATTAAGACCAATGTTAATCTTATAGAATAAGTTCATGTTCATTTTGTAGCTAGACCAAGACTTCAAAGATATCTTCCAGATGGGAGGTATCTACTTCAGTCTCTCACCCCAGAAGGTCTGGAGTTGTTCATTCTGCCTTCTCTTCAGGAGGCAAAGTAGGACACATGTTCTTTTCCAGGTGCCTCACATGAAACTGAGGAAGACAGTGAGAGAATTAGAGCCTTGGCAATAATCATATGGTAGTTGAGCTCCTCCCCCCAACTGTAGAAAATAAAGAAAAGTGGAAAACACTAGAAACTATAAATAAAATGATAAGGGTAATATACTGTTCATGTCATGGGGAATGTCAGTTTTTATTATGAAAAATTTATTTTACATAACTTGGCATGGTTTCTCTTTTATACATAATAATATAAGTCAAGTATTTTCCAACATGAGTCAAAACTCTAGTATATTTTTGATGATCATTTGGTGTATTACCAAACATACCATAATTCAACTAATTACCCTGATTTTCTAGAGTTTTTAATATTTTAAATAATGTAACAGTGAGTGAGCATCTCTCTATAAATGTTTTTTCCCTTCTATTTGATAATTAACTCAGAATAAATTCTCAAAGGTTTGGATTAAGAGGATAGATATTCTAAGATCTTTGGTATTTATTAACAACTCTTTACAGATAACTTATGCCAATTTATATTTCATCCAGGGACATATTAAAACCATTAACTTGTTAGATTGGCTTGAGTATTAGTTATTCTAAGTCTTTAGAATTTTCATTATGAAATATTCAAATTGACAGAAAAGATACAAGAATAGCACAATAAACTCCTCTTTGTTCTATGTCTATATCCCCCAATTATTAATATTTTGTTGTTGCATGAATTATCTAACCATATATCATTATTATTAAGGCTATCATTATTATTATTTGCCAAAAGATTTAATAATAAGTTACAGGCCCTTTATCCCTAAATATTTCAATTTTTATATACTAAGAACACTCTCTTATATAATATTATATTTTTAAATTAAGTACATTTAACATTAATAAAATGTAATCATTAAGTGCACAGTCCTATGCTGAAATTGTCCTAATACTGTCCTTTGTTTTGTTTTCTGATCTAAAATCCAATCCAGGATGACATATTGTGTTTTTCTGTCATGTTTTTTTAATCTCTTTAATCTCAGATAGTTTCTCTGTCTTTATTTTTCATGACATAGACATATTTAAAGAATACAGACAGGTTGTTTTGTAAAATGTTCCTCCACCTGGGTTTTCTGAGTTTCCTCATAATTAGATTCAGGTTACACACTTTTTTAAAAGGATGTCACAGAAGCGATATTGTGTTCTTCTCAGCAGGTTATATCAGGATGTCATTTTGCCCTATTTTTGGTGACGTCCACTTTGATCACTTGGTTAAAGTGGTTCTGCCATGTTTCTCTGCTGTTAAGGTAACTTTTCCCTTTTGTGATTAATAAGCAATCTGTGGGAAGTTACTTGAGACTACATAAATATTCTGTTCCTCCACAAACTATGCCTATTGGGTTTTAGCACCCATTTTGATATGTGTCTGAAATCACTATTACTATGATTTTTGCAAAATAATAATTTCTCTTAGCCTCAAATTCCTTCTACATTTATTACTTGTCATTTTACTGTTACAAAAGGCTTCTTTTTCTTGCTATTTGGTATGTAGGAACATATCTGTATCATTCAGTCATTTGTTCATTTGTATTTTAATACCAGTATGAATATATGGATTCTTTTTATATTCAGTATAACCCACTACAGATATTATTCATTTTGACAATGTAACTGTTGTTAATTTGGTTAATGGAATCCTATAAAAGACTGTCTCTAAATTCCTTAAATATATCTTCGTCATTTTCTTTTAGTCTTTTCTTATATTCTGTACCTCCTCCTCCACAAAAACATTCCAGAGTTTGTCTCATTATTACCCTCTTCTCATTCTGGAATTGGTCATTTATACAAGGAGCATTGAATTTGTTCAGTGGAAAATGGAATTAATTCTAGTTTTTTAATGCAAAATGTCTGTTTTTAATTTTTGTCTCTTTGGTTATTAGTGAATTTATTTTTTCTTTTTTTTTTTTTTTTGCTTTATGTTTCTTTTGTGATTGTCTTTTTAATTTGTACAATGTTTTCTTTGGGATACCTAGAATGCACACTGATGAATGACTTGTATTCTAATATTTTTATTAAATCACTTGTTTCTAAGGGTAAATATACATTTTGGGCTGAATACTGGAGTGGGTAGACATTACCTTCTCCAGGGGATCTTCCCAACCCAGGGATTGAACCTAGTTCTCACACACTGCAGGCAAATTCTTTACCATCTGAGTCATCAGGGAAGCCCAAATATGCTTTTAATGTGATTGTTTTAAATGGTGGGTGAGTGAGTGAATAAGTGAAAGTCGGTCAGTCATGTCTGACTCTTTGCGACCCCATGGACTATACAGTCCATGGAATTCTCTAGGCCAGAATACTGGAGTGGGTAGCGTTTCTCTTCTCCAGGGGATCTTCCCAACCCAGGGATCGATCCCAGGTCTCCCACATTGCAGGCAGATTCTTTATCAGTTGAGCCACAAGGGAAGCCCAAGAATACTGGAGTGGGTAGCCTATCCCTTCTCCAGGGGATCTTCCCAACCCAGGGAGCCAACCGGGGTCTCCTGCATAAGACTCTTAATAAAACTATGTTAGGTGTTAGAATTCAGTCACACATTAGAACACATCTCTATAGTTAAACTCAGAATGTTTGCCTATGGTAGCTGAAACTAATCTCCTGTGTTTTCTGCATGACAGTAGCTAGAGTGAGATTAAGTACTGGGGTATGTAAATTCTTTATGGGCAAAAGCAATGGAGTTTGGAAGAGGAAAAGATAAGTCTGAAAACAAAAGTACCTGTGACAGTGGAAACAGGCATCTCTAAAAGGGAAAAGAAAGAATTATTCCAGAAGCAGTTTTATAGAGAAAGGAAATGTTGTCTCTTAAGCAGTACCAGTTAAAAAAGAAATTATAAACCAGAGTGAAAATTTATTAAAAACTTTATCTTTATGAGGGGCTTCCCTAGTGTCTCAGTGGTAAAGAACCCGTCAGCCAATGCAGAAGAATCAGGTTTAATTCCTGGGTTGGGAAGATCTCCTGGAGAAGGAAATGGCAACCCATTCCAGCATTCTTGCCTGGAAATCCCAGGAATGGAGGAGCCTGGTGGGCAATAGTCCATGAGGTCGAAGAAGAGATGGACACGACTTAGAGACTAAACAACAACAACAACAACAACAACTTTAATGAAGTTTTTCATGAAGAAATACCGTGAGTTTGAAACAGTCTATAAAACATGTGAATGGGAAAGATTATCTGTCTGCTTGTTACAAAGTAAGCAGACACGCCCAGAACTGTCCAAATACACAGTGATCACTCTTAAAATAAAATTATAAGGAGAAAATTCAATAGCAGATTCCATCTGGGGACATGGATCTCAACCATAAAGTCACATATTGAACTGTAGCTATCAGGTCTGAGATGGTTTTGATGTCGGAAATTCTCCCATCTCACCCACAAGCTCTGCTGGCTCTCAGGATGCCACTGCTTGCCCTGTGATGCAGAAGTGATGGGGAAACTCTGGCTGCTCCTAGTCAACCTGTCATCTGGGTTCCCAGCATCCGTGGCCCTTCAGTAGCTGCTGAAATGTCAGTCTCTCAACTTTTGACTTCCTGTGAGATCACAGGATTTGTTGTTCATTTAGGCAACTCGCAGCCAGAGGCACACATGCCAGCAAAGCAGTCACCAAAGCTTGGGAAGGAAATCACTTGATTTTGTCCCTGACACTCGCTTGTTTCCCTTTTCTCTCCAGCGCTTTTCCGTTCCTGACTAGAGTCACTTCCGATAGCTCACAGGAGCCCCTAGAGGTCTTTCTTCTCACCAAGGCCTCACAGCTTCCTCTGGAGGACACTTCCAAGCTAGAGTCTCCTTTCAGAAAGTGCTAAATCTGATCTTTTTCTCCCCTTGACAATTATTTTAGAAAATTTGGAAGTGCAAAAGAAGGTAAAGAGGAAAATAAAAGCTACATACAATTCTATCACCTAGGATTAACCACTATCCACTTTTCTTTAAGTCTTCATTGAATCTATTACAATATTTTCTTTGCTTTCTGTTATTTTTTTTTTCTTTTGGCTGAAAAACATGTGAGATTTTAACTCCCTGACCAGGGATTGAATCCATACCCCTTGCACTGGAGGATGAAGTCTTAACCACTGGACCATCAGGGAAATCCGAACTACTATCAACTTTTAATGTGTATCTTTCTATTCATTTTCTCTCATTCATGTGTCTTTTTTACATGTCTTTATATAATTTTCTCTGTGTGTGTGTGTGTCTCTCTCTCAGTAGGTACATATATAGTATACAACATATATATAATATACATACATATATATTGAGATAAGGAGAGACAGAGATAGAAACAATGATGCATACACACACACACTCACACACAAGAAATAAATTTCTATTTTACTAAGCCACTGAGTTTTAGGTTTATGTGATAAGCAAAGATAATGTAACTAATGCAGATATCCCAGGTAAAGTAGTTGGTAACAGATGGGTGTACACAACTGTAAACAGAGGGATGGAGGTGGAGGAGAAAGCAGTAAGAGGGGACTATGAACACTACCTGTGTTCATAATTAAATGAGGGGACTGTGATAAGCAGGTCACCCATTTATGTGTGATTCAGATCCAAATATATTTAAAATGATCAGCCAAGGACTGAGAAATCAAGGTTGGTCTGTTAATCCTTTCTTTCATTCAAAAAGCATTAGTTCATTGCCTGCCACATGTTAGGTTATCAGACTGATCAAGAATTAAGACGCAGTCCCTTCTTTCAGGGTGGAATTGTCAGGAGAAAGATCAGCTTCTTCATAGCTCAGTCAGTAAAAATAGCTGTTTTCTATATAGACCTTCTGGGAAAAAGAAAAGTTAAACAACAGACTTGAATAGTCTCACATTTCATTAAAACCTAGTCTGGTTGTTTTTCCTCCTTCTGTAATAAACTGAGATTTAATGGATTAGCCTCAAGCTTTTGCCTTTTTTTTTTTTTTTTTTTTTTACTTCTAGCTTCTAAGAAAATTCTAAGATCCATAAACTGATCAAAGTTCTCAGGTTAGGGGTTTTTTAAAAAGTGAAAGTAAAGAGCCCAGATAAAACAGTGATGGGAAAATCAATACTTGCTTGGCTCATCTTGGCTAACTGTATTTAATTAGAAAAGATTCTTTAGAATCTGGAGCAAACTGAGAATTGCCTCTCAGAAGCTCTGGGTCATTTGCCATTTGACTTGCCTCATTTTGCTGATCCAGGTCACTACTGTGTGTGGTGCGAAGACAAGCAGGGACCTCACCAGAAGGAGCTCAGTGTCTTCTGAGACAGGACAGACTGAAGGGGTTTGCTCTCTGTGCTGGGTCACAGAGGGAAGAAGGGCGAGGATGTAGAGAACAGCCACCTGCCTGAACAAGAGCCATGCGACTGCATGCCTGAACAATGAGCAACAATTTATGGATAATCTTCCTCTTCACCGTTCCTAGGAGTGTCTCTTCCCTTTGCTATGTGATAGAAGTGACTGTTCTGCATGAATTCAAAATGTGGAACAAGAAAACTCCTTCCTTTTTTAAAATAGTTTTTAAAAAAATTCTTTTCCATTATGGTTTGTTACAGGATATAGAATACAGTTCACTATCCTATAGAGTAGGACATTATTGTTTATCTATCCTATATGTAATAGTTTGCATCAGATAGTCCCAAACTCCCAATCCCCCCCTTCCCCAACCTCTTGTCCCCATTGGCAACCACAGATTAGCCCTCTATGTCTGTGGGTCTGTTTCTTTTTTGTAGATATGTATACTTCTGTCATAGTTTACATTCAACATATAAGTGCTATCATGTGATATATTTGCCTTTTTCTTCACTTCTTTCATTTAGCATGATAATCTCTAGGTCCATCCACGCAGCTGCAAGTGGCATTATCTCATCCCTTGCTATTTGTTGATGCTGTGTTAGTCTCCTAGACATGTCCAGGAGACATGTCTGCAACTCCCTGGTCTGTAGCCTGACAGGTTCCTCTGTCCGTGGGTAATATACCATTGTGTATATGTGCCACATCTTTATCCATCTGTCAGTGGACATTCAGTTTGTTCAGGAAACCCTGCTTCTGTCACTCTAAAATAGGCTACTAAGACACTTCCCTGACCATGTCATCAGCCAGAAAGCCTGATCCTGATGTCATTTTTTTTTTTGCACATTTGGCCTCTTTGTCCCTGGAATCTTGTCCTGCCACTGAGTGCTTCCCAACTATATGATTATCTTATTATTATTCAATGCTCCTCTGTGTTGGAAAGCTAATGAAGATAAGGTTCAGAAAATAATTGTGTTTTGCCTTCAGATCTAAATACAGCTTGGCTTCCCAGGTGACACAGAGGTAAAGGATCTGCCTGCCAATGCAAGAGACACAAGAGATGAGGTTCAGTCCCTGGATTGGGAGGAAATGACAACCCACCGCAGTATTCTTGCCTGGGAAATCCCATGGACAGAGCAGCCTGGCAGGCTATAATCCATGAGATTGCAAAGAGCTGGACATGACTGATCAACTGAACACACAAATTACAACATCCTTTAAAGGTAAGTAATGTTTTAGAAAGAGAGATAGAATGTTGGTAATATTAAATGGTCTCCTCCTGGGAATAGGGGGCGTGGAACATCTGAATACTGCCCTAATCTCACAACTCCTTCCCTTAAAGTACCCAAAGGGTTTATAAATACAAGGGGCTACAGCAAATGGGAAACTGAAGTACAGTGTATTATTAGTCTGGCCAGTGCCAAATAAACAAATGCAGAACTTTCTGGTAACATATCCAGGACACATGGCATCCTCTCAGAACCCTATCCAGATCCCCAGGTTCTAAACCGAATATTTTATCTTGGAATCTTAACATCCTTGGGCTGCTCACATGGAGCAGGAGACACAACTCATAAATAAGGAAAGTACAACATGGAAAGATAAATAAAATTAACCTGGAGAAATTTCAGAGAAAATCTTTTATTAAACAAAACAACAAACAAACAAAAAGTCCCCGACCATAAAAAAACAGCTCTGTCATAAAAAGCGAATTCTCATCAGGCACATATGTATCCTGGACCTAATTCCTAATTGATAGACATAGAGGGCTTGTGGGTCATTCCAATATCAACCCTGAGAACAAGAAAAAGAGAAGAGATGGGTGACAGCAGGCCCCCTCACTGGTGGAAAAAGAAAATTTTCATCTGTGATGACCTGCCCACTAGTGAATATGACCCAAACAGCAGCAGGGCATCTGGCACAGTCTAGTACTTTATTCTGTTAGAAACCAAGAAATGGGACAAGAGAATGAAGGGACAGTTTTACCAAGCACTCACAACTCTGAGATTGGTTGGGAAAGAAAGAAAGGCTATTATTTATGTTAACTATTATTGTTCTTTTATTAGGGCTTTCCTGGTGGCTCAGATGGCAAAGAATCTGCCTGCAACACAGGAGACCTGAGTTTAATCCCTGGGTCAGGAAGATCCCCTGGAGAAGGAACTGGTTACCCACTCTAGTACTCTTCCCTGGAGAAATCCATGGACAGAGGAGCTATTATCACAGTCAATACTACCACTGTGAGCCTCTTGCTCTTTGCAGGAGGATTTACGTAGGTACTCCTGCAAACTCAGTTACTGCTAAAATTAGCTAATCCAATCCTCATTATGTAGAAGCAGAAGAAACATGCCTCTGAAAGATTATTTTCACCAAGATCTCATAGCCATTAAGTGTAGATCTTTAGTTATCTGAATCCAGAGCCTATGCCATTGTAATAAAAAAAAAAAAAAACCAAAGTTATGCATGAATTGCATGATATTGATTAACAATTTTGGGATATCACTTGATTTTTTTTATTAGTCATTGGGATTTGGCCTTTATGAAAATATTCAGAGTAGGTACTGAGTTATAATTTCTGTGTACAAGTGACACAAAGTTCAGATCACTTCAGTTCAGTTCAGTCGCTCAGTCATGTCTGACTCTTTGTGACCCCATGAACCACAGCACGCCAGGCCTCCCTGTCCATCACCAACTCTCAGAGTCCACCCAAACTCTTGACACTGAGTCAGTGATGCCATCCAACCATCTCATCCTCTGTCGTCCTTTCTCCTCTTGCCCTAAATCTTTCCCTGCATCAGGGTCTTTTCAAATGAGTCAGCTCTTCGCATCAGGTGGCCAAAGTATTGGAGTTTCAGCTTCAACATCAGTCCTTCCAGTGAACACCCAGGACTGATCTCCTTTAGGATGGACTGGTGGATCTCCTTGCTGTCCAAGGGACTCTCAAGAGTCTTCTCCAACACCACAGTTCAAAAGCATCAGTTCTTCGGCACTCAGCTTTCTTTATAGTCTAACTCTCACATCATACGTGACGACTGGGAAAACCATAGGCATCGCTTATTGTGCCCTTTCCCTCATTCTCTAAAGATTGTCTTGATATCAAGAACAGAAGCTTCTTGACTCTGAGTACTTTTACATCTTTCAGAAGAAAGCATTCTCCCTTTTAAGTATTCATCATCATTTTATTCCTATGCTAGTCACCCCTCAGCACTAGGAACCTGAGTTGAAACAAATATTTAGTGGAAGCAATTATGGGAATATGTAGCATTAATTTTGCATTAAATATATAGCATATTTCCTTCTCATTAAGGGAGCTATGACTGAACCTGATTAACAGGTTGCAGAGATATGGAAGTTTCCCGTTCTATGCATAAATGTATATGAACCTGCTTTCCAGCTTTTATATAATTTTACCATATACATATTCACATATACAAGTGCATGTACCCACATTCCTATAGCACACATGAGATGGATAGTATTGTTATCATGATTGGCAGACAGGTGGAGACATCTGGAGTGTCACTCCTACCCTTAAAATAACAACAAAAGTCAGTCTCCAAGTTTATGGCTTTTCTTGATTGCATCAGAGAGCTGAGGTTGCGGGGAGAGACGGAACAAGAACCGTGGCTTAGCTGATGCAGACGCAGTCAGACCCCAGTTAGGAAATGCCATGCAGTATAGTTAGGGGACTGATGGCAGCAAGTGTCGGATGGTAAGAGACCGTGAGGCTCCTTAGACCTGAAGATGTCGAAGAAGTTTGTTCCTTCTTATTCCGCAGACACACTGGGTATTGGCAAGATGACTGGGAAATATCTTGAGAAAGTATCCCTCCAGTGCAGCTTGGACCCCTCTTCTCTTGCTCCTGACAAGGGAACACAACCCTTAATATTTAAGGCGAGGAGAGTGGGTGTGCAACACTTCCACCTTTGGGGCACCAGAGAAAACCCATTGCATCTGGACTAAAGGCATCAGAAGAAAACCTCTGCTCCTGGGGCAGAAGCAAAGATTATTTTCAGGGCCCAGAACTACAGTTTAGGGAACATCTGGAGCAGTGGTTTAGAGAGGATCACTGAAGAAATTTGCAATCTCTGGTGTGGTGAGTGTAACCATAGCAACAATAAACCTCAGACCCATCCCTACCTCTGCCTGGATGAACTCAAACTCCCACATTAAAACCATGGCAGAAAGAAATATATATTCATTCCTATGAGTTAAAAAAAAAAACACACACAACTATTTACCTCAGCCACTACTGTCCTCTGGGCTTCCCAGATGGTGATAGTGGTAGAGAAACCACCTGCCCATGCAGGAGACATAATAGACATGGATTCCGTCCCTGGGTCGGGAAGATCCCCTGGAGGAGGGCATGGCAACTCACTCCAGTATTTTCGCCTGGAGAATCCTATGGATAGAGGCACCTGGTGGTCCGGAGGATAGCAAAAGTCAGACACGACTGAAGTAACTTAGCATGCACTCATTACTATCAAGGTATTTGACTTTAAACAAAAACTTACAAAGTATTTGAAAAAGTAAAGAAAAACAACATGATGCTAAGAGATAAATCAGTTAATAGAAGCAGACTCAGATATGACACAGATGTTGGGACCATCTGAAAAGGAATTTAAGAAATAGCTAGAGGTCACTATTATTGATTTTCAAGCTGCTAAATTGTGATGTTTCTATAGAATATTGTAGCCTGTGAAACCAGGAAAGGCCAAGCCAAATTAAGCATCCTTTACTTTATATATATATATGTATATATATATACACACACACACACACACACATATGTATACATATATATGTATATATATTGATTTGTGTTGTTGTGCAGCAGATACCAACATAACATTGTAAAACAATTATTCTCTGATTAAAATTTTTTTAAATAAAAAAATAAAATGAATACAATTACATTTTAGATTCAACTCCTATAAGCCCTTTGGACTTATAGGGCTTTTCAGAGGTAAAGCCAAAAGGAAGATACCAGCAAGACAGAAGGTCAGAGCCGAGGGAGGAAATTGATTGTTTAAGAAAAGGTGAAAGTTTGAGAAATGCCTGGGGCTATTTGCAGGGGAGGGGATGATTTCGGGGTTATATTCATTTACATCATCATTCGTCTTGGCCTCACAGTATCATGTGATGGCTTTTCTTGGCCATCTGCTTGTGTACCTTAATTACACTTAGCAAGTGCAGTAGGACAGATTCTTACTACACAGCATCATTTGCACATTTAGAAATGTGCATCTGGACCCAAGAATGTTTCCTGATGAAATAATTCCTTTATTTGAGACCAGTGTGAGATGAAGACCATCACTGTCTCTGGACATTTAATTTGGTCTACAGTTTAGTTGCTGAGCTATCTATTCTGTACCTATAATTCTGTTTAAGCCTATATTTTATTCATTTATTCATTCAATAAACCAGTCTCTAGGGCAAAAAGCAAGCAAATGTGTGTATCATAAAATGCACAGGCAGTAACTCTGCCAACACCAGGACTGTCAGGAACTGTTGTATATATTTTTCCATGAACCATGTACAACTCACCATAATGCTCTAAATATTATTAAACTCATTTTACACTTGAGGAAACTGGACAGAGTTTGAACATTACCCAAGTTATCATCTCATAACACACAGATAATGACAGAGCTGGCTTTAGAGTAGCCTTTTCAAGTTAGTGTCTAATAGGCCACAGCTGAGTTCATAGTGATATTCAAAAAATCTCTGTAGAGAGACATTTCATATTGGGACGACTTCTAAGGATGGTCATCTTATTCTTTTCACCTCCTCTGGTGTACTTTTGGAAATGAATCATATGAGAGTGCTACAAAATAAGAAGTTAGAATATTTGGTCTCAATAACAGCTTCCATCTGTGACAAACTTTTGAACCTTAGAAAGTTCCTAAATTTGAGACGCTTTGCTTTTTAAGTTATCATCAGAGCCAGCCATCCTGGCTCATGGAACACAAGTCCATCTGTTAAATGAGGACACAGTCTCATGAGGGACTGAAAAAGACCAGTAGGAATAAGTCTGCATAGAGTCACAATTTCTAAAAGCTGTGAAATTAAACACTAGAAGAAACTCTTCCTTATTTACATCCCTGTTGGTACTTTTCCCATGTCTTGTCAGGTGCTAGGTCCTGTATCTTTGCCCATCAACCTTTTCATTTTCTTCACAGCACTAATCATATTCCCTGATGTTTTCCCTTTGTTTTCTCTGATTTTTCTTCCTGACTCAAACACAAATTCCACAAGAGCAGAAAGTTTGTCTATCTTGTTCATCGTTGTCAGAATCCAGTAAATATTTGCTGAATGCCTGAATCTTGTCTAGTATGTGGTTAAGCATGCTCTTTGCAATGTCTGTGGCATTAAGGGTCAGACCATCACTTGTAAGTAGGGAGCAGGATTTCCCCTGTGGAAACTCAGTCCTACAGCCAACTTGGAACACAACAGAGAAGGAAGGCAGATGCTCCCATATAGAGCCAGGGAGGGGTTTGGCTTAGCGTCTGGGATGTGAAGATTCAGTTCTGCCTCAGGGAGATCTTTCAGGACAAGTTTTGGGTTTGGGGCACAGGCATTGCTTTGTGGGTTCATCTCAGGACTTTGGTAAAGTCTTGCTAAAGTCTTAGCCTATTAATATCAATTGAGCTATGAGAATCAGAGGAGGACTCACTCTTTGAGCCAGGACTCACTCTTCAGGGTGGACGTGCATGCAAACGACAGCATCAGTAGAACAAAGATCTCATCTGGGGATTTTCAGAGGGAAAGCCAAAAGGAAGATACCAGCAAGACAGAAGGTCAGAGCCGAGGGAGGAAATTGATTGTTTAAGAAAAGGTGAAAGTTTGAGAAATGCCTGGGGCTATTTGCAGGGGAGGGGGTGATTTCTGATATATGGATCAGTCAGGGGGTCCTGCTTTAATATCACGAGTATTGAGGAAATATTACCTTATTTTACATCCTTGTTTTGTGAGACAGCTGCCACAAGCATGTCTATTTAAATCCATCCTACAGTGTTTCCTCAATGTTAGCAGGTGACAACTACTAAACTTTTTTTTTTTAATGAAATGGAGAATCTGTCCTTTCTTTTACGAAGCATGTGCTTTAAAAGTCCATGTCATGTGATTTCCTTGAATAGCTACAATATGCACATATTCCCTCCTTCTGGAATCAACTGATTTTGGTACTTCCCTGATGGTCCAGTGGTTAGGGTTCCACACTTCCACTTCAGGGGGCACTGGTTCAATTCCTGGTTGGGGAACTATGACCCCACAAGTTGCTTGGTGTGGGCAAGAAAAGAGAAGGAGAGAATGAAGTTATTTTGATTCCTGATGAATCACTTATTTGAGTTCTAAGTATTTATCAATCTAAAATCCTTTCAGGTTCATTGTCATAAATCAATTTTCATTTGTAAGGTACCAAATAGCCAGTCTTAGACAGGAGAGTCATCTTATGTAACTCAGAACAATCTGGAGTGCCATTGCTTTGGGCTGTTTTGTGTATATTTCCAATCTACTTTGTATTCTGCCCCCTCCCCAGCCCCATCAGTCAGACACTCTCACTCACTTTCCCTTCTTCCTAGGCTTCAAAGATGCCTTCGTGATCTTGCAGCTTATTAGTTTTCAGGGGCTGCATAACAAAATACTGCAAACTAAGTGTGTAAAACAACAGAAATTTATTCTCTTCTAGTTCTAGAAGCTAGATATGTGGAATCAAGGTGTCAGCAGATTTTGTTCAGAGGGCTGTGAAAGAGAGTCTGTCCCACTCCTATCTCCTAGCTTCTGGTGGTTGCTGGCCATCTTTGGCATGTCTCAGACTGTAGACACATCACCTCAATCTCTTCCTGTGTGTTCCCATGGAGATATATATATATATAGTCTGAGTATATCTGTATGCATATCTGTTTCCAAATTTTCCCTTCTTAGAACAAGGTCATATCAGACTTGTGTGTGTGTGTACATGCATGCTAGGTGGCTTCAATCGTGTCTGACTCTATGCTACCCTATGGACTGTAGCCCGCCAGGCTCCCCTGTCCACAGGATTCTCCAGGCAAGAATAGTGGAATGGGTTACCATTCCCTTCTCCAGGGGATCTTCTTGACCCAGGGATTGAACCCAGGTCTCTTACCTTTCCTGCATTATGAGGCTGGTTCTTTACCACTGGCACCACCTGGGAAGCTATTGGACCAGGGGCCACCCTAAATGACCTTATCTTAACTTGATCATCTGTAAAAACTCTATTTCCAAATGCAGGCACATCCACAGGTACTGGAGGTTAGGACTATAACATCTTGCAGAGGGACACAATTCGACCCATGAGAGGTGGAGTGCGGGGAGTAAGGGGCATGAGGAGGAGGCCACACCTGAATGTACCACTTCCCCTTCCCTCCACCCCCATAATGGCTCCTGAAGTTAAGTTCTCAGGCTACTGGTCATGCCTGAGACTTCCTCTTTCCTCCTCAAACACTCTCCCTCCTATTTCAAAACCCATAATTTTAAGTCTATATATGACAGCTCAGATCTTAAAATCAAATCTTAGTTTGATTTTCCTCTGAAAAGATTCTCTCAATACAGCTTCTACCATTAATTAGATGATTTTTGTCTCTTTCAAAAGCAATCAAAAAAAGGCAGCATTAAAGCATAGATGAAAGACTGAGGTGGAAATTTATTTGGTCTTCAATGCTGTTGCTTTGTTTTTCTTTCTTTTACCAGTTATTCCCATCTTTATAAAACGTGCAATCATCCTACTCAACCTTCAGCCACCATCCTCTTTAAGTCATGGTCAGCCACATAGAGCTGCTAAGCCTTTCTCCACCCAGGATGCACTGTAAGTTGTCTTCTAACCTGCTATTTCCTCTGCCTGGAGTAACCAGTGCTTGCTTGCTCTGGAAAACTCTATCCAAATTTCAAGACCTGGATTAGGTTTCATCTTCCCCAACTTCCTCAGGGTTTTGAACTCTACCTTCTTTTCCCTTCTCAATAATTTTATAAGAAGCTTCAATCCCCACAGCTTGGCCATTTTTTGAGGTTATTTGTCGACCTAACAATCTTTCCTAGTTATACCATACCTCTGAGAGAATGGACTGTCACACTTACCATTGTATGTAGACACTTTGTTATTGTTCAGTCACTTAAGTGTGTCCAACTCTTTGCAACCTCATGGACTGTAACATGCCAGGTTTTCTTCTCCTTCACTATTGCCTGGAGCTCACTCAAACTCATGTCCACTAACTTGGTGATGCTATCCAGCTATCTCATCCTCTGTCACCCCTTTCTCCTCCTGCTCTCAATCTTTCCTGGCATCAGGGTCTTTTCCAATGAGTTGGCTCTTTGCATCAGGTGGTCAAAGTACTGGAGCTTCAGCTTTAGCATCTGTCCTTCCAATGAATATTCAGAGTTGATTTCCTTTAAGATTTATCTGGTTTGATCTCCTTGCTGTCCAAGGTACTCTCAAGAGTCTTCTCCAGCACCACAACTCAAAAGCATCAGATCTTTGGTGCTCAGCCTTCTTTATGGTCCAACTCTCACATACATACATGACTACTGGAAAAAACATAGCTTTGACTACATGGATCTTTGTCAGCAAAGTGATGTCTCTGCTTTTGAATATGCCATCTAGGTTTGTCATAGTTTTTCTTCAAAGGAGCAAAAATCTTTCAGTTTCATGGCTGCAGTCACTGTCCACAGTGATTTTGGATCCCAAGAAAATAAAATTTGCCACTGTTTCCACTTTTCCCCTATCTATTTGCCATGAAATAATGAAGATCAAGAAAGTAGTATGGCAGGGCTGTCTACTGTCACCCTGTTTGTTTAAACTATATGTTGAGCACATCATGAGAAATGCCAGGGTTGGATGATTTACAAGCTGGAATCAGGACAGGCAGGAGAAATATCAACAACCTCAGATATGCAAATGATACCACGCTAATGGCAGAAAGCAAAGAGGAGCTAAAGAACCTCTTGAAGAGGGTGAAGGAAGTGAATGAAAGAGCCGGCTTAAGACTAAACATTAAAAAAACTAAGATTATGGCATTTACTCCCATTACTGCATGGCAAATAGAAGGGAAAAGGTGAAGTAATGACAGATTTCCTCTTCTTGGGCTCCAAAATCACTGAAGATGGTGACTGCAGCCATGAAATCAGAAGACGATTGCTTCTTGGCAGGAAAGCAATGATAAACCTAGACAGTGTGTTGAAAAGCAGAGACTTTATGCTGCCGACAAAGGTCCATATAGTCAAGACTATGGTCTTCTCAGTGGTCATAAATGATTGTGAGAGCTGGACTATAAAGAAGGCAGAAATCCAAAGAATTTTTGCCTTCAAACTGTGATTCTGGTGAAGATTCCTGAAAGTCCCTTGGACAGCAATGAGATCAAAACTGTTAATCTTAAGGGAGATCAACCCTGAATATTCACTGGAAGGACTGATGCTGAAGCTGAAGCTCCAGTATTCTGGTCATCTGATTTGAAAAGACGACTCATTTGAAAAGTCTCTGACACTGTGAAAGATTAAGGGCAAAAGCAGAAGAGGGTGTCAGAGGATGAGATGGCTGGATGGCATCTCCAAAGCAATGAACATGAACTTGGGCAAACTCTGGGAGATGGTGAGGGACAGGGAGGCCTGGCATGCTGCGGGCTATGGGCTGCTGAGAGTTGGACACGACTGGGCAACTGAACAATAACAAATGGGGCTGGATGCCATGATATTAACCCTGGCTGGCACTTTATGTTTGAGGGACATATACAGAGAAAGGATGTATAAGTCACAGGAAAAGGCCTCACAGATCTTCACAAGCTTTGTGTGCAAGAATAGAACATAATCACTCTCTGAAACTTTCCCCCAGTACAATCATTCTTGCTATGAGTGAGCTCCAGGGCAGAGGAAGACATTGCCATTAAATAAAATAAATACTGAAGACTCACAAGAGCTAATTTTTTAAATGGATATACCTTCAGAGAGGAATGTGTGGGGAAACTATTAAGGACATTGGTTACTCTCAAAAACTTCTGGTCTTTTGTTCACATGAACCAAGCTCTAAGCTGCAATTTAAAAGCCAACATCCAAGCAAAAGTATCTTGCTTTCATGAAAAGCAAAGAATCCAACTCATTTAACCATTTGGCCCTTCACTGTAATATTCTATGATGGCTTGTCATGTGACAAAAGTGTTGTAAGTCTCAGCTGATGTATGGGCTGAGTCCTGAAGCATGATATGAGTTAGTGATGCATGTTCACTGGGCAGAGACAGGCAGAACAGGCTTTGTGCTTTCACGGTTCCTGGCATGGGTGACTGCTGCTACCTCTTGCCTCAAACATTAACATCTAAACAACCAGCAACTTCTACCAATAACACTTTAACAAACTCCTTCACATTCTAAATGTAGCATCTGAAACTCCATAAACAGGAGGGAACTAGTAGCAGTCTGAAGTTGTCATCATTGACAGCTTATGATTTATCTTAACTCTCCCTCGCCATTTGGCCACGACTTTAAGTAAACACTTTCCGTCTTCCTCGTGTTCTCGTTACTGCCACCTCCCACTAATAAGAGAGGCTGCCAAGAAAAGCATCCAGACAGTTCATTTACCTCCCAAACTCGCCTGAAAGTAGCCGCCCCAGTTTAGACAAGGGGCAAGCAACTACCGCACATTTTCAACAGATGGAACAATGCTTCCCAAGTTATTTACATTAACATTATTTGCTTTCAGGATATGTGTAACGAATGGGTAGTTGAATGAAATATTACGGCGCAGACTGAACACCAGCCGCTCAGGCTGGCCATTTATGGTGATAGATGGAGATGGGCCACTTTGCTTTCTAAGAAGCTCAAGAGCTGCGGGTAGTCCATCTTTGCTAAATTCTTGGCACCATCTTGTTCCACCAGGTGGCTGGAGGCTTGGTCCACATTCTCAGGGAGGTTTCTGTGTAAAGCACGATGACCAGAGGACTCCAAGACTGTCTCCTCCTCACTCATCAAACAGTGAAGGAAGATTGATCAAGTGAGTTAGTGGCTATACAGCTGACCCCAAGAATGATACATGATCCCTTGGTTTTATAGAGTGTCACATCCTGTCTCTAGCATAGGATGAGAGGCCTTTCTTCACCAGACAGATAGAGCTCACATATGACTCAGCCTTCCTGAAAACGTTTAGAAACCACCGATCCAAGGTGGTGTGGGTATCATAGGGTAGACCCTCCCAAGGATCATATGCCCAGTTGTATTCTTTTCACATCTTTTATTTATTTTATTTCTTAACTTATTTATTTATTTCTTTTTGGCTGCACTGGGTCTTCATCACTGTGCATGGACTTTACTTGCTGTGAACAGGGCCTACTGTCTAGTTTCGGGCTTCTCATTGCAGAGGCTTCTTGGGGTGGAGCTCAAGCTGTGGGGTGTATGGACTCAGTAGCTGTGGTGCCCAGATTCAGTTGTTCTGTGGCATGTGGGATCTTCCTGGACCAGAGATTGAATCTGTGTCCCCCTGCATTGGCAGACTGATTCTTAACCACTGGACCACCAGGGAAGTCATTTTCATACCTTTTAAACCAAACTGAGGGAAGAGTAGAATGGCCTCGGGGAGATGACCAGCTGCAGTATGGCAAAGGGTGAGCAGAGCCTTTTTGTGTCTTCAGGTGCCCATTCCCTGACCCCACACCCCAAGGCTTATGTCAGGCACATCACAGACATGATAGTCAGAAACATTACAGGGTGAGGATGACTCAGTGCCAGAGTCAGTCTGGTGGCAAGACTTTCTGAGTTTTATTTGGAGACTCTCATAACAGTTTCCCATGTGGAATGATTTAAGTGGCCAGGTACTTGTTAAGTATTTATTGAATACATTCAACATCCACGACTCTAGGTCTTGTAGGGAACCTCTTCTCCAGAAGCTGTCTCAGCAGGAGTGAGGTGAAATGCCAGCAAAATGCTAAGTGCTGGACCCGGAGGGTGTTTCTCCCATGTTCTTGAGCTGGCAGCAAAGCTCAGAGGCACTGGCCTGTCCTTGGCGTTGGTCAGAGGACAGCAGAAGGTGTGGAGGGTCGGGGCTGGGCTTGTTGCATGACTGCGTTACATCAGTGGGTTGTGTGTTGTACAAGGGATGAGACACCACAGGTTGTGCGAGCTGGGTTTGTTCAGGAGCCCTCAGAGCAGCTTGAAATGTGAGAAGAGGCTCCAAAGCATCGTCTCCAGGTTTGTCATCAGGGTATTTGTCTTCTGTTTCATTTTCCCCCTCTCACTCCCTCTTTTCTCTCCTTCTCTCCCTTTCTTCTTAAGGAACCCCCACCAATACCTTGTTTTTTGCCTCTAACCTCTTATTAAATCCTCAGAGACTCCCAGCCTCAAAGTCCTGAGTTTCTCATTCATAGTTGAGTTGCTTCCTCTTAAGGAATGCCCCCTTTCCCAGATCAGAGATGGTTTAGCCTAACTGGACTCCCTTTGCAACATCTCTGCCTGACTCCACGGCACCCTTGGTCCAAGCAGCATGGTAAGATGCCAGGAATCTTCGCCACATGAAGAGGAGGCGGGGACCCCAGACTGGGCTGTAGTGACCACTTCCTGTCCCCTGTTGGGAGTCTGGATAGTTCTGGGGAAACAGAGCCAGAAAGTGACATTTCGCCTCTATCTTTTGGACAGATTTTTAATGTCATGAAAGAAAAGCATCAAGTTTCTGTATTTGCCTGAGGGGTGAAATGCTTGAAGAAAGTGGCAAGCCCGGCTGCACAACTGCCCTGCCCCCACAGCTGCCCGAGGCCGAGGCTTCAGGCCACCACCCGCAGGGACCACAGCTCATCAGTGCCTGTCCCAGGTCCCCTCAAACACTCCTGGGCGGCACGCTCAGCTCTCACAGGAAGGCATATTCTCCTGGCTGACCACACACTCCCTGCATTTAAGGGCTGGTTCTCTTCAGTGTCCTAAAGCCCCTTCAGCCTGTAGCGTGAGGCGTGGCACATAAGAGGGATTTTTTTTAAACCCCTTAGTTGTCACTGCTATTTGACCAACCAGATTTTACAACAAGGTCAATTATGCTTTCATTTTCCAGGGATAACATACTCAGACACATGAGCCAATAAAACAGAAGCGTTAACACAGACATATGTTGGGTTTCCCCAGTGGTTCAGATGGTAAAGAATCTGCCTGCAGTGCAGGATACCAGGTTTGATCCCTGGGTTGGGAAGATCCCCTGGAGAAGGCCATGGCAACCCACTCCAGTATTCTTGCCTGGAGAATTCCACGGACAGAGGAGCCTGGTAGGCTGAAGTCCATGGGGTCACAAAGTGTCGGACATGACCAAGCAATTAACACTTTCATATTGTACATTGATGCCTGGAACGTCCACTCAGACAGTCACTGGAAAACACACGCAAGGCAACCGATTACACTCAGATGCAGGGATCCAGGAGCAGAGGCCGCGGGGGCTGGGCCCACATGCACCCGCCTTCCCCGAGGTCACCTCCCCTGCTCAGAGCTCCTGGCTCTGCAGTTTGGGCTCAGTTCCTTTGGGCTGGAACCCAGCGCTGTGCTACGCAGGGCAGGGCAGAGCAGGGCCAGGCAGAGCAGAGCCGCAGATGGTTCACGTGTCAGCCTCAGCCCAAGAGGGAGCTCCCTGAGTCTAGGCTGGCTCCAGCCCTGCCACACTCGGTTACTTCGGCTTAACCGCCCTGAAATGGCCTTGCACCCCCACTAAGCACACCAGCCCTGCCCACCTCCCCACCAGCCAAATGTGTGTCAGCCTGAATCCGAACACTCCAACCTGTCCCTGCACTCCCCCAGAAGGAGCAGACCTCTTGGCTTCTCCCTGGACTTCAGGGAAGAGGCATCAATGTTCCTGCCTTGGCCAGGGGCTCCCAGGAAGATACCTCAGGGCTCTGTCAGGTCTGACCACCCAGGCAGGCTCCATCGGCTTCACTTCTGGGGCCGCAGGAAGCTGGGGCTGCTCACTTCCGAGTGGGGGCTCTAGGGACAACTGTGGGTCATGGTTCCTTTAGCACCATTTGCCTTCTACCCATGTAAATCGAGGTAACACCCTCAGACATCCACATCTTGATGCAAGCAGGTATTTATCAATGGTCTGAGCTATTTTCACAGGTTCACGTCACAAACATTTATAGGCCACTTGCCACATGGCTGGCTCTGTGCTAGATGCTGGTGGTAATGGAAGATTCAGACTGGGACTTCTTCCTGGGACTTCCGGTAAGCGTGGGGAGTTCAGAAGTCAAAGCAGTAAAATAGCAAAAATACCAAGGCCTGGACTTCAAACAGACTAGGCATTGACTTCTGTCTCCATCTCTGACTAGGTGTACAACTTTGGGAAGTTACCTTAAGGTGCGCTAAGCCTCTATTTTTTTTCTCAGCTATAAGAATGAGAAAATCTATTTCACACAGGTTCTGTGAGAACTGTGTTAGATTCTGTTCATGATAACAATATTGCTAAAGACAAAAATAGTGCTGGTTACTTACTGAATGCTTACAACGTAAAGAAATTGGATGAAACTTTAATCTCCTTTAGTCCTTACAATGGGCTTCCCTCGTGGATCAGATGGTAAAGAATCTGCCTGCAATGCAGAAGACCCAGGCTCTATCCCTGGATCAGAAAGGTCTCCTGGAGAAAGGAATGGCTATCCATTCCAGTATTCTTGCCTGGAGAAGCCCATTCACAAAGAAGCATGGGTCCCAAAGAGTCGGACATGACTGAGTGACTGAACACACACACACAGTCCTTACAACTGCCTTCTAACATGCCTAACTAGTTATTAGTATTAATGTCAAGGATAAAGAAAATGCAGTTTAAAGAGGATGAAAGTTGTTTGATTTCAAACAACTGCTGCATGGAAACCAGGATTGGTGCAAGATCTGTTTCATTTTGAAGCCCATGAACTCCTTATAGTGCTTTCTGCCCTCTCTGAGCCTCAGCCTTCTCATCTGTAAAATGGAAATAATACTTCTTTTCTCAGATTGTTAACGGAACCAAAGGAGGTGTGTTTGTGTGTGGTGTGTGCCTGTTAGTTATTCAGTCATGTCCCACCCTGCAACCCGGTGGACTATAGCCTCAAGTCTCCTCTGTCCATGAATTCTTCAAGTAAGAATACTGGAGTGGGTAGCCATTCCCTTCTCCAGGTGATCTTCCCAATCCAGGGATCAAACCTGGGTCTCTTGCTTTGCAGGCATATTCTTTACCATCTGAGCCACCATGAAGCCCTTATATCTTTCTAATTCCTTGGCTTTTGTCTCTAGTATTATCAAGGGACATGAGCTTAGCATTCAGCACAGATAGTTTTGTCTTTTCTGTCCTTGAAAAATCTATATTTTTTTTCAGTTTCTCTGATGTCACATGGTTATATGCACAATTAAATCTCATGTATCCAAAGTTGACTTCACTTTTCACTTTGTATGTTTTGCACCATTGTCCAAGGCTTACTAACCTAGAAAATTAAAGAAAAATCTGCTTTCAGTTAGCCCATGCTAACTGAAGTCTGTTGTCAAACTCTTCCTGGAAGTTTGAGCTTCTTCTATGTGTAACTTAGGAACTTCAGAAGCACATTTGCTCTGCTAACACCACCACCTCGATCACGTTCACCATCACTAGCACCACAAGTTCACTATCAACACCTCCACCCTTATTGCCTCCTCCACTATCATCACCACCACCTCCATCCCCAGCACTTTTCCCACTTCCACCATCACCTGCCCCACTACCAATCCACCAATTCTAACCACCAATAAAACCTCCATCTTCACTTCCATCATTACACCTTCCCCACCACCATCACCACCATCTCCATCATCTTACCAACAACTCCATTAACACCATCTCCAGTGAGAATTCCACCACCATAACCACTAGCTCTACACTACAGCCATACTTACAATAATCAAAACACCTGACATTTGCAACCCCTAATCTTCACTAGAACCCTATGAAGAAGACATTTTAATCTTATTTTGCTCATGTGGAGACTAAGTCCCAGAAAAATTAAATAACCTCTCCAAAGTGTCACAACTTCCAAATAGTTGAGCAGGGATTTGATACCAGGACTACTTGAATGGGAAAAACTGTCATCTTTCCACTATAGTCATCTTTCCTTTGGCCATGCATTCATCTTCAGTCTAAAAGGACAGACTCTATTTTTATTTTCTGGAATATAGAATGTGATGTCCTTTTTCAGCCTTGGTGGACTATAGATATGGTGAGGTAATCTTACCAGAGAGCAATTGTCTTAATTACTGAAATGACAGCAGGAAGTCAAAGTCTCTACAAAGAGGTACAGAAGGAAAACTTGGAGTGGAGAGGGTGGGGGAAAAGATTTGGCAAATGTGTAACAATCACATGTGAGCTTTAAAATGTCATAACCATGGGCTCTGACTGCTGTATAAAAGACAACCAAGTCTTACCAGCTGGTGAGGCAAGTCCAGCTGACGTGGGGGAGAAAGAGGGGCCTGGCAGTGATGCCATCTCCTTGTCAGCATTGGGGTGTAGGGTTGCTGTCACATCGGAAATGAGGGCAGGCTGCAGGCTGAGGTTAGCCTTCAATGAGAGGATTGAAAGGAGACTTTGAAGTCTAGATAGCATTTCTAAAGAATCTCTGACGAGAATTCCAGACTTTTATAGAGGGATATGGAGATTGGATATGTTTTGCTTTTGAACACTTTTTATTTGCAACTTTATAGTTCTTTCTGCCATAAATTTGAACCGAGATGGATATTAAATTGCAAAAACAACACAGTCCATGCCTATTTTTTCACACACACACAAAAGACTCAGAACAAACTTTGTCTTGACTCACACATATTAATAGAACAGAGTTTGGATAATGCCTTTAGGCAGGTTTTACTACTCCACTGGAACTATTACCTCCTCTATCCCATTAAAGAGAAAATTGATTTATTAACTGTTGATATTTACACTTGGGAAATTCATCAGACCCTTGACCGGTACAGCTAGGAATCGTGGACAGCATCTCTGTACTACAAGAGACAGTACCCATAAGCTACAGATGACGTATACGAAGTTGAAAGTGTTTTTGTGGTAGAAAGGATAATATCTCTACTTTGCTTGTTCACCGTGGAAAGCATCTTACTTTCTGAACCAAGCATGACCAGACTATTTCATTCTGAAGAATCTGAGCCATATATTGGCATTTTTAATCAAGGTTCCTATAAAATGGTTTTGTAACTACCTTGCAAACTTACTGTCAGTAAGAAGACACACAGCAAATGCAGATATTTGCATGTTGTATTTACATGGTTGTGCATAGAATGGAGCTCAGAAAATGAGTGCTCAGAAACTGGGTCCCATAACAATAATTGGGGGAGAAATCCTGATGAGCTACTTCATTTGATACACTAAGATAAACAATAGGAATAGTGTGATTTGCCTGCTCTTAAAACTCTCCTAAGCATTTCTTCTTCCTTGCATTTCTTAAAAAAAACAAACAGCTTCATCTGAGAGATATCTTTGAACCTATTATACAAATATGCCCTCTATAAGAGCCTCTATTTGAGTATATTTAACATTTAGAATGTAAATATATTGACCGGACTCACAAAGTAGTCCCTGGGAAACAGTTCTGGGGTGGTGATAACTGCTAAGACTGATATTTAAGAAGCCACATTCTGCTGATGAATGAGCTGAACCATCTTATGTGAATACTGAGAAGGCCCCAAAGTGCCTATAGGAAGCCTCCTGGCTGGGTGAAAGCCTCTATGAAGGCAGGAGACCAGCCCTTCCTCCTCGGAACCCAAGTCTCCTGCTGCAGCCTGAACTACACAGTGGGCATTTGTGGCTATATTGGCTGCTTTTAATCCCTCTGAGTAATAATCTGAAGGTTGCATTCATAGTGTTAACACCAGTGCCCATGGCTGGCACCAAGCATGGCGTGTTGACAATTATCTTTGGTCCTAAAGAATGAGGAGTACAGGAGGCCTGTGTCCCACTCCGTAGGAGGCCCTCTCTCCCCTGCAGAGTATGTTGGCATCTTTCTTTGGCTTGTTTCAGGGAATGGGTTTCCAAGCCAGCCATGAACAGTCTCTGGAGCATTTCCTGAGCCAGCTTCTGGTGGGGTATCGGGCTCTGGTGTATTCTGAAAAGAGCAGTTGGCATATTCAAAGAATGAGTATATTTGTAACCCACAATCACATCAATGTGAGTCAACACACAATGTCTGCCAGCAGTGTCTGGTCTATGTGGAGTAGACTAGGGAGCAGTGAAATAGACTCAGCCAGGAGTGTCAGAGCTGGAAGGGACCACAGCATCTCCAGGGCCAAGGCCACAAGGGTGACAGAGAATGAGCAACTTTTCCAAGGCCACTCAATCATTAAGTGAAAGATCTGGAACTAAGACCTGGCCTTCCAGCTCCAGTCCAGGGGTCTTACTATTGCACCAAGATCCCTTGGCTTCCTCATTTATTTAAAAAAAAAAAAAAAGGAACAAAAACACTTGAAAACTTGTCTAGCAGAATACCTGTCCTGATCAGATGGGCTAACATCTACGTAAGTGCCTCATACAGAGATTATTGTTGAATCACTCAGTCATGTTCGACTCTTTGTTACGCCGTGGACTGTATGTAATTCACCAGGCTCCTCTGTCCATGACATTTCCTAGGCAACAATACTGGAGTGGGTAGCCATATCCTTCTCCAGGGGATCTTCCTAGCCCAGGGGTCAAAGTCTCATCTCCTGCATTGCAGGCGAATTATTTACCACTGAGCCACCAGGAAAAGCTTCACACAGAGCCTGGTCCCCAGTAAATGTTTACTAGATTCCTTCTTGCAAAGTTACTTCCCACTGGGACCACGCCTCTAACACCATCCATTCCTGCCATGTGTACTGCTGTTGCCGCACTACCTTCTCATACATGCAAAACCTGGCGTGATGCTTCCCGGTCACACGTGCCAGGTATGAGTTTTTGCCACAGAACTTACATTTTGGCAGTATAATAGATGAGTTAGTCATATAGCAAATGATATCCTTTTAAAAACTGGCTTTGTATAAAAGTCATTTTCCAATTCCACAGGATAGAAGCACACAGATATCCAAGTTAGGTCAAGTCTAGAGCCTTTTACTTGGTTTCTTTGATATTTAGAGCTTGGCTTCTCATATCAAACACTCATGAGTTCCTGTTCTTCTCAGGAGTACACTGTTGTCCATTTTCTCTCTAGTTAGAAGAAAATTAATTTCTAAGCTCAAGAATTTCATTTTCATACTGAGGAAAAGAAATCATGCCCCTTCACCATTAATAGCATCAATAACTAACAAAATGGTATCCCAAAGTTTGGGCTTCTCTGTGGAAAATTCTGAAAGAGATGGGAATACCAGATCACCTGACCTGCCTCTTGAGAAACCTGTATGCAGGTCAGGAAGCAACAGTTAAAACTGGACATGGAACAACAGACTGGTTCCAAATAAGAAAAGGAGTATGTAAAGGCTGTACGTTGTCACCCTGTTTATTTAACTTATATGTAGAGTACATAATGAGAAATGCAGGGCTGGAGGAAGCACAAGCTGGAATCAAGATTGCTGGGAGAAATCTCAATAACCTCAGATATGCAGATGACACCACCCTTACGGCAGAAAGTGAAGAAGAACTAAAGAGTCTCTTGATGAAAGTGAAAGAGAAGAGTGAAAAAGTTGGCTTACAGCTCAACATTCAAAAAACTAAAATCATAGCATCCAACACCATCATTTCATGGCAAATAGATGGGGAAACAGTGGAAACAGTGGCTGACTTTATTTTTCTGGGTTCCAAAATCACTGCAGATGGTGACTGCAGCCATGAAATTAAAAGACGCTTAGTCCTTGGAAGGAAAGTTATGACCAACCTAGACAGCATATTAAAAAGCAGAGACATCACTTTGTCAACAAAGGTCTGCCTAATCAAGGCTATGGTTTTTCCAGTAGTTGCGTATGGATGTGAGAGTTGGACTATAAAGAAAGCTGAGTGCCGAAGAATTGATGCTTTTGAACTGTGGTGTTGGAAAAGACTCTTGAGAGTCCCTTGGACTGCAAGGAGATCCAACCAGTCCACCCTAAAGGAGACCAGTCCTGGGTGTTCATTGGAAGAACTGATATTGAAGCTGAAACTCTAATACTTTGGCCACCTGACCCAAAGAGCTGATTCATTTGAAAAGACCCTGATGCTGGGAAAGATTGAAGACAGGAGAACGGGATGACAGAGGATGAGATTGTTGGATGGCATCACTGACTCAATGGTCATGGGTTTGGGTGGACTCTGGGAGTTGGTGATGGACTTGGAGGCCTGGCATGCTGTGGTTCATGGGGTTGCAAAGAGTCAGACACGACTGAGCAACTGAACTGAACTGGTGGCTCAATGGTAAAAGATTTGTCTCCCAATGCAGGAGATGTGGATTCGATCCCTAGATCAGGAAGATTCTCTGGAGAAGGAAATGCCAACCCACTCCAGTATAACACCTAGGAATTCCCATGGACAGAGGAGCTTGATAGGCTACAGCCCATGGTGTCACAAAAGAGTTGGACTGGATTTAGCATTTAAACAACAAGATCCCAAAGTTTATCACATAGATGAAGTTTCTGAAATATCTCCCTGCTTTGTAATTACAAATGTGAGAAGACAGCATATACCTGTTTTGGGTTTTGTGTTTGGTATCCTTATACGAGTTTAGAGATAATTTTAATAATAGCATACCAATGTTGGTAAATGCAGGCAATTTTCTTGAGCCTGATCTTCTTTGAGGATATGTTTTAGGCTTGAATAGAATACTGTCATTAAATATTTAGTATTTTGATGCAATAGAGAAAATCTCTGTTGGTAACAGGGAGATATAAATTACCCAAAGATAACTATCATAGAATCTGTATCACACAGAAATTACAGACAAACCATACTTTATAATAGTTCATATCATGAGAGCTTAAATTTCTTTTTATCAGCAAATTACAAATACCTTGAAAAATCAAACTCCAAAACAAAATTCCCAGCCATCTTTCCAAAAAGATTCATACTCAGCCTACTCTAGTAGCCTAGTGCACTAGAGGAAGCAATACTTGATAAGTTGTTATAAAATCAAAATTATTGATTCAAAAGACGCAAGTAGAAAAGGGAAAGTTGTCAATATTAAATCCACTATATATGAAAAGATCATATAGGCAAGGAGAAACCTGCTGAAGCAAAATCACTGAAAGAAACAATATTCTGAGACTACAGGAACCCTTATGCTCACTGCAGCACTGTTTATAATATCCAGGACATGGAAGCAACCTAAATGTCCTCCAACAGAGACATGGATAAAGAAGTTGTGGCACATGCATACAATGAAATATCATTCGGCCATAAAAAAATTATAAAATAATGCCATTTGCAGCAACATGGATGCATCTAGGGAATGTCATGCTGAGTGAAGTAAAAGACAAGTATCATATGATAATGCTTAAGTGTGGAATCTAAAAAAAAGGTATAAATGACCTTATTTAAAAAACAGAAATAGCATTACAGATGTATAAAACAAACTTATGATTACTGGGGCGGGGGAGGGCGGGTTGGAGGAGGAGGGATAAATTGGGAGACTGGGCTTGACAAACACACTATTATACATAAAATAGATAACTGATAAGGACCTACTGTATAGCACAAGAAATTCTTCTCAATACTGTGTAATGACCTACATGAGAAAAGAATCTTAAAAAGACTGGCTATGTGTATTGGGTTGGCCAAAAAGTTCATTTGAATTTTTTCATAAGATGTTACAGAAAAACCCGAACACACACTTTGACCCACCCAATGTACATATAACTGACACATTTTGCTCTACGGCAAAAACAAATGCAACAGTGGCAATCAACCATATTCTAATAAATTAAGAAAGAGACGAGCACACAGTTTTTGAAATCAAAATACCGCTCCAAGGCGGAGACCGTAAAGTGACAAAACAAAGGGAGAAGAAAAGAGATACCCTGGAGGTGTTGCTTTTTAATGTGATGACCACATTTAAACACACACACACAAACACACATACTGTCATCAAATTGAATTAACACCACAAAAGACAAAATTGAGAAGTGTCATTACATGGGGAAGAGAAAGAGGCAAAAATAAGCAGACACATGATGGTGTATGTGGTGAGAGGCTAAAAAGACAATGTATGGATTCAAGCTCAGAAAAGCGCAGAAGGGAAGCACAGCCGAGTGTCTGCCATGTACCTATTCCTCTGAGAGACTGTTTTCTGCTATTGTTTAAAAACTCAATACATGACAGAATTTAAGATAAGAAAATATTTAAAACACAAACAACAAGTACCCCTTTAAGAAACTGTCTATCATATTTCTCAGTTGCATTGCTAATGTGGACACATGATTTATTAATGTAGCACAGGGCGAGACTCGTTACATACTTTTGCATGACTAATTCTCAGGACAATCCTGTGAGATCGGTATTATTTTTCCTAATTTTTAGATGAAGAAATGGGCTTACAGAAATTAAGAAAATACAGCAAGTAGCAGTGTCTTAACTCAGGCTGCTATGACTGATCACTATAGACTGGATGAATTAAACAAAGATTTATTTCTCACAGTTTTGTGAGATCTTGGGAAGTCCAAGATCAAGGAGCTGGTAGATCCTGGGTATGGTGAGGACCCGCTTCCTGGTTTGCAGATTGTTGTCTTATCTTTTCTTTGTATTCTCATGAGGCAGAGAGAGAGAGAAAAAAAGCAATGTCTTTTCTTACAAAGACACTAGCACCATTCAGGAAGCCTCCATTACCATGATTTAATTACCTCCATTTCCCAATACTTTCACAGTGTCATCTTTTAGGACTTGACATATCTCAGCTGGAATTCCATCACCTCCACTAGCTTTGTTCATAGTGATGCTTCCTAAGGCCCACTTGACTTCACATTCCAGGATGTCTGGCTCTAGGTAAGTGATCACACCATTGTAGTTATCTGGGTCATGAAGATCTTTTTTGTATAGTTCTTCTGTGTATTCTTGTCACCTCTTCTTAATATCTTCTGTTTCTTTTAGGTTCATACCATTTCTGTCCTTTATTGTGCCCATCTTTGCATGAAATGTTCCCTTAGTATATCTCTAATTTTCTTGAAGAGATATTTAGTTTTCCTCTATTTCTTTGAATTGATCACTTAGGAAGTTTTTATCTCTCCCTGCTATTCTTTGGATCTCTGCATTCACGTGGGTATATCTTCTCTTTCATCGTTTGCCTTTTGCTTCCCTTCTTTTTTCAGCTACTTGTAAGGCTACCTCAGACAACCATTTTGCCTTTTTGCATTTCTTTTTCTTGGGGATAGTTTCAATCACTGCCTCCTGTACAATGTCATGAACCTCCGTCCATAGTTCTTCAGGTACTCTGTCTATCAGATCTAATCCCTTGAATCTATTTGTCACTTACACTGTATAATTGTAAGGGATTTGACTTACATTATACCTGAATGGTCTAGTGGTTTTCCCTATTTTCTTCGATTTAAGTCTGAATTTTGCAATAAGGAGTTCATGATCTGAGCCACCTAGAGCCAGACATCATGGAATTCAAAGTCAAGTGACTCTTAGGAAGCATCATTATGAACAAAGCTAGCGGAGGTGATGGAATTCCAGCTGAGCTACTTCAAATACTAAAAGATGATGCTGTGAAAGTGCTGTACTCAATATGTCATCAAATTTGGAAAACTCAGCAGTGGCCACAGGACTGGAAAAGGTCAGTTTTCATTCCAACCCCAAAGAAAGGCAATGCCAAAGAATGATCAAGCTACCACACAATTAGTCTGATGTCATACTCTAGCAAAGTAATGCTCAAAACTCTTCAAGCTAGGCTTCAATAGTACGTGAAATGAGAACTTCCAGATGTTCAATCTGTATTTAGAAAAAGCAGAGGAACCAGAAATCAAATTTCCAACATGCATTGGATCATAGAAAAAGCAAGAGAATTCCAGAAAAAACATCTACTTCTGCTTTATTGATTATGCCAAAGCCTTGGCTGTGTCGAGCACAACAAACTGGGGAAAATTCTTAAAGAGATGTGAATACCAGATGACCAAGTTACCTGTCTCTTGAGAAATCTGTATGCAGGTCAAGAAGCAACAGTTAGAAATGGAGATGAACAATGAACTCTTTCCAAATTGGGAAGGGAACATATCAAGGCTGTATATTGTCACCTTACTTATTTAACTTCTATGCAGAGTACATCAGGTGAAATGCCTGGCTGGATGAAGCACAAGTTGGAATCAAGATTTCTGGGAGAAATATCAATAACCTCAGATATGCAGATGAAGCCACCTTTATGGCAGAAAGCAAAGAAGAAGTAAAGAACCTCTTGATGAAAGTGAAAGAGGAGAATGAAAGAGCTGGCTTAAACTCAACATGCAAAAAACTATGATCATGGCAAATAGATGGGGAAACGATGGAAACAGTAAGAGACTTTATTCTGGGGGGGCTCCAAAATCACTGCATTGGTGACTGCAGCCATGAAATTAAAAGACATTTGCTCCTTGGAAGAAAAGCTATGACCAATCTAGACAGTATATTAAGAAACAGAGACATTATTTTGCTGACAAAGGTCCATCTAGTCAAAGCTATGGTTCTTCCAATAATCATGTATGGATGTGAGAATTGGACTGTTAAAAAGGCTGAGCACCAAAGAATTGATGCTTTTGAACTGTGGTGTTGGAGAAGACTCTTGAGAGTCCCTTGGACTGCAAGGAAATCAAACCAGTCAATGCTAATGGTAATCAGTCCTAAATAGTCATTGGAAGGACTGATGTTGAAGCTGAAACTCCAATACTTTGGCCATCTGATATGACAAACTGAATCATTTGAAAAGACCCTGATGCTGGGGAAGATTGAAGGCCAGAGGAGAAGGGAATGACAGAGGATGAGATGGATGGATGGCATCACTGACTCGATGGACATGAGTTTGAGCAAGCTTCAGGAATTCGTGATGGAAAGGGAAGCCTGGAGTGCTGCACTCTGTGGGGTCGCAAAGAGTTGGATACAGCAGAGCAACTGAACTAAACTGATTTCTCGATACAGTCAGGGGTTTCCTGATCACTCAGGCAGTAAAGAATCTGCCTGCAATGCAGGAGGCAAGAGTTCGATCCCTAAGTTGGGAAGATTTCCTAAAAAAGGAAATGGCAACCCACTCCAGTATTCTTGCCTTGGAAATCCAATGAATGAAGGAGTCTGGCAGGCTACAGTTCATGGAGAAGCAAAAAAATCAGATTTGACTTTAAACAACAGCAACCAGATACCATTACCTTGGATATTAATCTTCACCATATGAATTAGGGGGTGGGGACACAAATGTGCAGCCACAGTGGACAGAAATAATAACCGAGTACTTTACAAAAGGCTGCTGCTGCTGCTGCTGCTAAGTCACTTCAGTTGTGTTCAACTCTATGCGACCCCACAGACGGCAGCCCGCCAGGCTCCCCCATCCCTGGGATTCTCCAGGCAAGAACACTGGAGTGGGTTGCCATTTCCTTCTCCAATGCATAAAAATGAAAAGTGAAAGTGAAGTTTCTCAGTCATGTCTGACTCTTAACGACCCCATGGACTGCAGCCCACCAGGCTCCTCCATCAATGGGATTTTCCAGGAAAGAGTACTGGAGTGGGGTGCCATTGCCTTCTCCGACATCACAAAAGGAAACTTCCCTTATTAGAAAAAGACCTAAAACAAGACAGTGAGAGATATTAATAATGCAAATTCATGAAAAATATTCCTTACCTAGACATATCATTTTTCAGGACAATGAAATTGTTCCAAAAATTGGGGAAAAGTAAATAAACAACTGTTACTTGCCAAAGAATACAAATCAGCCTTTTGTAAAGCTGATAGGAAATGAAAAGTCCTCTGAGGAGGGTGAGGCCCTAAATCTGTACCTACCTGAAGTTTTATTCATTTGCAATGGAAAATAATTATAATTTACCATACTCAAAGCATCTGAAAAGTGATTTACAAACACAGTTTTCCTCCGTATATGGGAGGCATTGGTTCCAGGATTTATGACCTATGCTTAAGCCCCATAGCTGGCCCTACATATCCATGGTTCCACATTCACAGATTCAATCAACCAGGAATCATGTACTACTATATGTTTTTTTTTTTTAATTCATGTATGAGTGAACACATGAAGTTCAAATCCATGGTATTCAAAGGTGAACAGTATTAACTTTCTTCACCATGACAACAACTCCTTGAGGAAGAAACTATTATCTCTATTTCACAAGTGAGGAAACTGAGGCACACATAAGTAACTGACTTATCCAAGGTCACACAACAGTGGGATCATAATCCTATTAGGGCAATCTGATTTCTGAATCCTCACTCTTCACCAATACCCTGAGAGTAAATCAGCAGGCAAAATAAATGTGATAATTCACATCAAAAAATATATATATTAATATAACAAAAGAAACAGAAAGAAGCATTGAAATTAGAGTGTTCAGAATGCTACAAAAGATAAAAGAAGAAATAGGATTCCTGAGAAAAGTATTGGTTGTTTTAGGGGGAAAAAGAATAGACAGAACTGAAAAGGAGCAAGTATAAACTCTAAATTGAAAATTTTTTCTCAGTCACTAAATTAAAAAAATATATATCAATAGAAAGGTACAATGGTATACTTAGAAAAAATTTAACAACTTTAATTTGAAGTTAAATTGAAAAATTGAATCTACAGCAGGAGGAATAAATTAAGATTGGAATTATCATATACATAGAATTATATACAAAATAAATAAACAACAAGGTCCTACTGCACAGCAGAGGAAACTATATTCAATACCTTGTAATAACCTGTAATGGAAAAGAATTTGAATCACTTTGCTGCACACCGGAAACTGTCACAACATTGTAAACCAACTATACTTCAAAAAAGAAAGACTCTAGACCTGAGGAAATCTCCCAGAATGCCACCAAAAATCTACTAGAGATCATCAATAAATTGGGTAAAATTTCAGTATAAAAACTAATATGCAGAAATGCATTGCATTTCTATACCATAACAACAAACTACCAGAAGGAGGAATTAAGAGTTCCACTTATCACAGAAAAACATAAGAAACTAAGGTGAGAAAAATTCACAAAATAATTCTCTCAACACTGTGTTAGGAATGAATTTAACTAAGGATGTAAAGACTTGTACTTGGAAAATAAAGTTAGTTCTGAAAGTGAAGCGCTCAGTCGTGTCCGACTCTTTGCGACCCCATGGACTGTGGCCTACCAGGCTCCTCCCTCCATGGGTTTCTCCAGGCAAGAATGCTGGAGTGGGTTGCCATTTCCTTCTCCAGGGGATCTTCCCGACCCAGGATTGAACCCGGGTCTCCGGCATTGCAGGCAGATGCTTTAATCTCTGAGCCACCAGGGGAAAATGTACAAATTAAAAACAAAGAAAGAGAGGGGGGAGGAGCCAAGATGGCGGAGGAATAGGACGGGGAGACGACTTTCTCTCCTACAAATTCATCAAAAGAATAACCGAACGCAGAGCAAACTTCACAAAACAACATCTGATCGCTAGCTGAGGTCATCAGGTGCCCAGAAAAGCAACCCATTGTCTTTGAAAGGAGGTAGGACAAAACATAAAAGATAAAAAGAGAGACAAAAGAGCTAAGGACGGAGATCCGTCCCGGGAAGGGAGTCTTGCACTGGCGGGTCTGGGGGAAGTTTTTGAATCTCAGAGGGGAACCTGACTGGGAGGGGAACAATAAATAAAACCTACAGATTACGTGCCTAAAAGCAACTCCCAGCAGGACAGTACCCCAGACACCCGCATCCGCCACCAGCAAGGGGGGGCAGAACGAAGAGGAGCGGGCGGCATTGCTTAGGGTAAGGACCGGGCCTGAGTGCCCTGAGGACAATCGGAGGGAGCTTTTGTGAGTTACCAACTTAAACTGTGGGACAGCAAAAGAGAGAGAGAAAATTAACTGGCCCGAACACACTGCCGGCCGTTCGCAGAACAAAGGGACCGAGCAAGTCCAGAGAAGAGCTCGCAGGCTGCGGACCGGCCCAGCCCCGCCGGAGACTGGAGGCAGGGGGGAGGGGAAAAGGGCAGGCTCGGCCCCAAGGACCGCAGCCCCTACCGCACGGCAAACAGGCCTCCAGTCTCTAATCAAAGACCTCTTGAGATTCTGGATGGTCGACATCCGCCTGGAGGGTCACGGTGAGACACAGGGCGCAGGCACCGGGCGGGGACTGGGGCTGGGGACGCGGAGGGCAGAAGGCGCGCCGCACCAGGGGAGAGTGTGCCCATCAAGCTCCTGGCTGCCTGAGCCGCTCTGACGGGGAAGGCACAAAAAGCAGGCGCAGCTTTTTGTTCCGGGCTTTTGTGGAACACCCGAGGGCTGGAACCGCGCGCAGCGCAGGGCACGCTCCATATAGAACAGCCGGGAGCCTGAGCAGCGTAGAGGGGAAAGCAGCACCAGCCCCTCCCCGCAGCGCGATGGAACTAGCAACCTGAGTTGCTAGAGTCCACCTAATGAGTCCACCTCCACCCGCCTGTGTCAGGGCGGAAATTAGGCACTGAAGAGACCGGCAAACAGAAGCCAAACAAACAAAGGGAACCGCCTCAGAAGGGACCGGTGCAACAGATTAAAATCCCTGTAGGTGACACCGACTACACCAGAAGGGGCCTGTAGATATCGAGAAGTGTAAGCTGGAATGAGGAGCTATCTGAAACTGAACCGAACCCACACTGACCACAACAGCTCCAGAGAAATTCCTAGATATATTTTTACCTTTTTTTTTTTTTAAAGTAAATTAAAAAAAATTTTTTTTTCTTTTTTCTCTTTTATTTTCTTTTAAAATTCCCTATTACTCCCCCATTACTCCTTAACTTTCATTTTCATAGATTTTTATGATTTTTTTAATTAGGAATTTTTTTCTTTTTTTTTTTCTTTTTTTTCCTTTTTCTCTTCTATTTTCTATTTTTCTTTTTCTCTTATTTCCTTTTAAAGTCCTCTATTACTCCTCTGCTACTCCTTAATCTTCATTTTCATTACACTATAACCTTACAAAAAAAAAAAAAGAGAGAGAAGCCCTATTGTTAAACTGAACTTCATATATATTTCTAAAATTTTTTGTGTGTGTTTTGGTTTTTGTTTTTAATATAGCATTTTTAAGAGTCTAACCTCTACTCTAGATTTTTAATCTTTGTTTTTCAGTATATGATATAAATTGTGGACATTTAAGAATCCAAGATTCAGTTCCCATTTTTATTCAGGAGTGTGTTGATTATTCTCTCCCAATCTTGACTCTCCATTTTCTACCTCAGAACACCTCTATTTCCTCCTTTCCCCTTCTCTTCCCAATCCAATTCTGTGAATCTTTGTGGGTGTCTGGGCTACGGAGACCACTCTGGGAACAGAAAACTGCATAGATCTGTCTCTCTCCTCTTGAGTCCCCCCCTTTTCTCCTCCTGCTCATCTCTATCTCCCTCCTCCCACTCCTCTTCTTCATGTAACTCTGTGAACCTCTCTGGGTGTCCCTAATGGGGGAGAATCTTTTCGCCATTAACCTAGAAGTTTTATTATCAGTGCTGTATGGTTGAAGAAGTCTTGAGACTACTGGAAGAATAAAACTGAAATCCAGAGGCAGGAGACTTAAGCCCATAACCTGAGAACACCAGAAAACTCCTGACTACATGGAACTTTAAGTAATAAGAGGCCGTCCAAAAGCCTCCATACCTACACTGAAACCAACCATCAACCAAGAGCCAATAAGTCTTAGAGCAAGACATACCATGCAAATTCTCCAGCAACACAGGAACATAGCCCTGAACGTCAACATACAGGCTGCCCATGGTCACACCTAACACATAGACCCATCTCAAAACTCATTACTGGACACTCCATTGCACTCCAGAGAAAAGAAATCAAGTTCCATGCACCAGAACACCGACACAAGCTTCCCTAACCAGGAAACCTTGACAAGCCAATCGTCCAACCCCACCCACTGGGTAAAACCTCCACAATAAAAAGGAACCTCAGCCCTCCAGAATACAGAAAGCCCACTCCAGACACAGCAATCTAAACAAGATGAAAAGGCAGAGAAATACCCAACAGGTAAAGGAACATGAAAAATGCCCACCAAGTCAAACAAAAGAGGAGGAGATAGGGAATCTACCTGAAAAAGAATTTAGAATAATGATAATAAAAGTGATCCAAAATCTTGAAAACAAAATGGAGTTACAGATAAATAGCCTGGAGACAAAGATTGAAAAGATGCAAGAAATGTTTAGTAAAGACCTAGAAAAATAAAAAAGAGTCAATTAAAAATGAATAATGCAATAAATGAAATCAAAAACACTCTGGAGGGAACCAACAGTAGAATAACGGAGACAGAAGATAGGATAAGTGAGGTAGAAGATAAAATGGTGGAAATAAATGAAGCAGAGAGGAAAAAAGAATCAAAAGAAATGAGGACAACCTCAGGGACCTCTGGGACAATGTGAAACGCCCCAACATTCGAATCATAGGAGTCCCAGAAGAAGAAGACAAAAAGAAAGGCCATGAGAAAATACTCGAGGAGATAATAGCTGAAAACTTCCCTAAAATGGGGAAGGAAATAGCCACCCAAGTCCAAGAAACCCAGAGAGTCCCAAACAAGATAAACCCAAGGCAAAACACCCCAAGACACATATTAGTTAAATTAACAAAGATCAAACACAAAGAACAAATATTAAAAGCAGCAAGGGAGAAACAACAAATAACACACAAAGGGATTCCCATAAGGATAATTGCTGATCTATCAATAGAAACCCTCCTGGCCAGAAGGGAATGGCAGGACATACTTAAAGTAATGAAAGAGAATAACCTACAACCCAGATTACTGTACCCAGCAAGGATCTCATTCAGATATGAAGGAAAATTCAAAAGCTTTACAGACAAGCAAAAGCTGAGAGAATTCAGCACTACCAAACCAGCTCTTCAACAAATGCTAAAGGATCTTCTCTAGACAGGAAGTGCAGAAAGGTTGTATAAACGTGAACCCAAAACAACAAATTAAATGGCAATGGGACCACACCTATCAATAAATACCTTAAATGTAAAGGGGTTGAATGCCCCAACCAAAAGACAAAGATTGGCTGAATGGATACAAAAACAAGACCCCTATATATGCTGTCTACAAGAAACCCACCTCAAAACAAGAGACACATACAGACTAAAAGTGAAGGGCTGGAAAAAAATATTTCATGCAAACAGAGACCAAAAGAAAACAGGAGTCACAATACTCATATCAGATAAAATAGACTTTCAAATAAAGGATGTGAAAAGAGACAAAGAAGGACACTACATAATGATCAAAGGATCAATCCAAGAAGAAGATAAAACAATTATAAATATATATGCACCCAACATAGGAGCACCGCAATATGTACGGCAAATGCTAATGAGTATGAAAAAGGAAATTAATAGTAACACAATAATAGTGGGAGACTTTAATACCCCACTCACAACTATGGATAGATCAACTAAACAGAAAATTAACAGGGAAACACAAACCTTAAATGACACAATGGACCAGCTAGACCTAATTGATATCTATAGGACATTTCACCCCAAAACAATCAACTTCACCTTTTTCTCAAGTGCACATGGAATCTTCTCCAGAATAGATCACATCCTGGACCATAAATCTGGTCTTGGAAAATTCAAAAAAATTGAAATCATTCCAGTCATCTTTTCTGACCACAGTGCAGTAAGATTAGATCTCAATTACAGGAAAAAAATTGTTAAAAATTCAAACATATGGAGGCTAAATAACACGCTTCTGAATAACCAACAAATCACAGAAGAAATCAAAAAAGAAATCAAAACATGCATAGAAATGAATGAAAATGAAAACACAACAATCCAAAACCTATGGGACACTGTAAAAGCAGTGCTAAGGGGAAGGTTCATAGCATTACAGGCTACATCAAGAAACAAGAAAAAAGCCAAATAAATAACCTAACTCTACATCTAAAGCAATTAGAGAAGGAAGAAATGAAGAACCCCAGGGTTAGTAGAAGGAAAGAAATCTTAAAAATTAGGGCAGATATAAACGCAAAAGAAACTAAAGAGAACATAGCAAAAATCAACAAAGCTAAAAGCTGGTTTTTTGAAAAAATAAACAAAATTGACAAACCATTAGCAAGACTCATTAAGAAACAAAGAGAAAAGAACCAAATTAACAAAATTAGAAATGGAAATGGAGAGATCACAACAGACAACACTGAAATACAAAGGATCATAAGAGACTACTACCAGCAGCTCTATGTCAATAAAATGGACAACTTGGATGAAATGGACAAATTCTTAGAAAAGTATAACTTTCCAAAACTGAACCAGGAAGAAATAGAAGATCTTAACAAACCCATCACAAGCAAGGAAATCGAAACTGTAATCAGAAATCTTCCAGCAAACAAAAGCCCAGGACCAGATGGTTTCACAGCTGAATTCTACCAAAAATTTAGAGAAGAGCTAACACCTATCTTACTCAAACTCTTCCAGAAAATTGCAGAAGAAGGTAAACTTCCAAACTCATTCTATGAGGCCACCATCACCCTAATTTCAAAACCAGACAAAGATGCCACAAAAAAAAGAAAACTACAGGCCAATATCACTGATGAACATAGATGCAAAAATCCTTAACAAAATTATAGCAAACAGAATCCAACAACATATTAAAAAAATTATACACCATGACCAAGTGGGCTTTATCCCAGGAATGCAAGGATTCTTTAATATCCTAAAATCAATCAATGTAATACACCACATTAACAAATGGAAAGATAAAAACCATATGATTATCTCAATAGATGCAGGGAAAGCCTTTGACAAAATTCAACACTCATTTATGATTAAAACTCTCCAGAAAGCAGGAATAGAAGGAACATACCTCAACATAATAAAAGCTATATATGACAAACCCCCAGCAAGCATCACCCTCAATGGTGAAAAATAGAAAGCATTTCCCCTGAAATCAGGAACAAGACAAGGGTGCCCACTCTCACCACTACTATTCAACATAGTGTTGGAAGTTTTGGCCACGGCAATCAGAGCAGGAAAAGAAAAGGAATCCAGATAGGAAAAGAAGAAGTGAAACTCTCGCTGTTTGCAGATGACATGATCCTCTACATAGAAAACCCTAAAGACTCTACCAGAAAATTACTAGAGCTAATCAATGAATATAGTAAAGTGGCAGGATATAAAATTAACACACAGAAATCCCTTGCATTCCTATACACTAACAATGAAAAAACAGAAAGAGAAATTAAGGAAACAATACCATTCACCATTGCAACAAAAAGAATAAAATACTTAGGAGTATATCTACCTAAAGAAACAAAAGACCTATACATAGAAAACTATAAAACACTGATGAAAGAAATCAAAGAGGACACAAACAGATGGAGAAACATACCACGTTCATGGATTGGAAGAATCAATATTGTCAAAATGGCTATTGTACCCAAAGCAATCTATAGATTCAGTGCAATCCCTATCAAGCTACCAATGGTATTTTTCACAGAACTAGAACAAATAATTTCACAATTTGTATGGAAATACAAAAAACCTCGAATAGCTAAAGTAATCTTGAGAAAGAAGAATGGAACTGGAGGAATCAACCTGCCTGACTTCAGGTTCTACTACAAAGCCACAGTCATCAAGACAGTATGGTACTGGCACAAAGACAGAAATATAGATCAATGGAACAGAATAGAAAGCCCAGAGATAAATCCACAAGCCTATGGACACCTTATCTTCGAAAAAGGATGCAAGGATATACAACGGAAAAAAAGACAACCTCTTTAACAAGTGCTGCTGGGAAAACTGGTCAACCACCCGTAAAAGAATGAAACTAGAACACTTTCTAACACCATACACAAAAATAAATTCAAAATGGATTAAAGATCTAAAAGTAAGACCAGAAACTATAAAACTCCTAGAGGAGAACATAGGCAAAACACTCTCCGACATAAATCACAGCAGGATCCTCTATGACCCACCTCCCAGAATATTGGAAATAAAAGCAAAAATAAACAAATTGGACCTAATGAAACTTAAAAGCTTTTGCACAACAAAGGAAACTATAAGTAAGGTGAAAAGACAGCCCTCCAATTGGGAGAAAATAATAGCAAATGAAGCAACAGACAAAGGATTAATCTCAAAAATATACAAGCAACTCCTGAAGCTCAATTCCAGAAAAATATATGACCCAATCAAAAAATGGGCAAAAGATCTAAACAGACATTTCTCCAAAGAAGACATACAGATGGCTAACAAACACATGAAAAGATGCTCAATATCACTCATTATCAGAGAAATGCAAATCAAAACCACAATGAGGTACCATTACAAGCCAGTCAGGATAGCTGCTATCCAAAAGTCTACAAGCAGTAAATGCTGGAGAGGGTGTGGAGAAAAGGGAACCCTCTTACACTGTTGGTGGGAATGCAAGCTAGTACAGCCACTATGGAAAACAGTGTGGAGATTTCTTTAAAAACTGGAAATAGAATTGCCATATGACCCAGCAATCCCACTCCTGGGCATACACACTGAGGAAACCAGATCTGAAAGAGACACGTGCACCCCAATGTTCATTGCAGCACTGTTTATAACAGCCAGGACATGGAAGCAACCTAGATGCCCATCAGTAGATGAATGGATAAGGAAGCTGTGGTACATATACACCATGGAATATTACTCAGCCATTAAAAAAAGTTCATTTGAATCAGTTCTAATGAGATGGATGAAATGAGCCCATTATACAGAGTGAAGTAAGCCAGAAAGACAAAGAAACATTACAGCATACTAACACATATATATGGAATTTAGAAAGATGGTAATGATAACCCTATATGCAAAACAGAAAAAGAGACACAGATGTACAGAACAGACTTTTGGACTCTGTGGGAGAAGACAAGAGTGGGATGTTTCGAAAGAACAGCATGTGTATTATCTATAGTGAAACAGATCACTAGCCCAGGTGGGATGCATGAGACTAGTGCTCGGGCCTGGGGCACTGGGAAGACCCAGAGGAATCGGGTGGAGAGGGAGGTGGGAGGGGGGATCGGGATGGGGAATACATGTAAATCCATGGCTGATTCATGTCAATGTATGACAAAACCCACTGAAATGTTGTGAAGTAATTAGCCTCCAACTAATAAAAATAAATGAAAGAAAAATAAAAAATAAAAACAAAGAAAGAATAAGATAAATAGATGGTTCTTTGAAGCTAACCAATTAATTGGATAAACTTTCAGAATACTAAGCAAATATGACAAAACTAGAACTAAGATGCAGAGACAAAAGACTAAATTATAAAGAATATTAATTATATATACATTTTTTAATTCATATGAAATGCTGATGAACTAAAAACACTGTTTATTCGCAATAAAAACTCAACTTGGAATAGAGTGCCTAAATGAAATATAACCAAGGACAAAATTTGACACTACCCCTAAACATGCAAATCATAGTTAAAAACTCTGGAATTCCCTTGTTATCCAGTTGTTAGGACTCCATGCTTCCACTGCCTGGGCTCAGGCTCAATCCCTGATCAGGGGTCTAAGATCCCACAAGCTGTGCAGCATAGCAAAAAAAAAAAAAAGAAAAACTAGAAAACAAACCAAAACAAGAGAGAGAATGAACTTATTTTGATTCCTGGTAAAGTACTTATTTGAGTTTTATAGTACTCTTCTATTTAAAATCCTTTCAGATTTACATAGTGCAGTATGAATATATATATATATACTATGAAAGTATGTATGTGTATATATATCCATTTATAGAAACATAATATTGCCTGTCAACTGTATTTCAATAAGGTACATAACAAATAATTTAAAAGGAAATAATAATAACAAATTCTAAGCTTGAACGGTTTAATTGGAAAAGTATTTCACCTATTTAGAAAGATTGCCTCTCATGTTACGTGAGCTATTCCAGCAACACACTCTTAAGTCTTTGTTCTAAAACTATTATTTTTCAATTCCTCAAACTTCATAGGTTAGAAAGAGACCTGGATGCCCTCTCAACTTTTGAGGAAATTCTTTCAAAGTGAAACAGAAACCATGCCCAGGAACCAGGCTGGAAGACACCCCTCCTTTCCCAAGAAGATTTCAGAAAACCAAACAAATTTTCTCTGCTCCAGATTCAATTTTGCTTTGTCCCTGAAAGGTCTTTTCCCCAGTATGCTCCCTTTCCTCCACACCCATCAGTGCTGCCAGGCCAGCCCAACTCTGAGAACATGTGGACAATCTTTGTTTATAGTAACTCTGTCCTCACAAGTGGGAGATAATGGACATTTTATCAGAATGATTATTCAAAACAAAAATCTAGGCTTCTGGTTTAAATGAAAAAACAAATTCACATTTATCTCTGCTCCATCTTGAAAATACATCCAAGCCCAATAAAAAGTACAGAATGAGAAAAAGTGCATAAACTGGTCATTTAGAAAAGGGGACATCAGTAGATCAAAGATACTGTTCTTTCAGTGTTTCTTCCATTTTCTCTGTATTGCAAAATAGCACAAACTCATTGTAACTAACAGAACAAAATGAGACTATTAGCCCCCTTCCTCCTCTTTCAATCATTCTTATAAACTTAAAGCCACCAATATCAACCTGTTGGGTAGAATCCTTTCAGGATTATGTTCCTTTTAAGTATAATCTTTTAGATATAATCTTCATCCTTTCTTATGGCCAAGGAAGACAAATATAAACCATCCATACACATATAAAAGAATTCAGAATGAACATCAGGGGGTCTTTGATTTTTATAGAAATATTTACGATACTACTGGGCAACTTGCTTATTTCACTAAACAATGCATTCTGGGCATCCCTTCAGGACTATGGTATCTAACTCACTCTTTTATATAACTGCATAATATTCTACACGATCAGTATTAACATAATTTGTGCAAGCATAGTCAAAGCTATGATTTTTCCAGTAGTCATGTACAGATGTGAGAGCTGGACCATAAATGCTGAGTGCCAAAGAATTGATGCTTTTGAATTGTGGTGCTGGAGAAGACTCTTGAGAGTCCTGTAGACTGCAAGGAGATCCAACCAGTCAATCTTAGAAGAAATCAACCCTGAATATTCATTGGCAGGACTAATGCTGAAGCTAAAGCTTCAATGCTTTGACCACCTGATGTGAAGACATGACTCATTAGGAAAGAGTCATCTTTTATCACCTGATGCTGGGAAAGATTGAAGGCAAGAGGAGAAGAGGGTGGCAGAAGATGAGGTGGTTAGACAGCATCACCAATTCAATGCACATGAATGGAGTAAACTCCAGGAGATAGTGAAGGACAAGGAAACCCGGAGAGCTACAGTCCATGGGGTTGCAAAGACTCAGACACAACTTAGTGACTGAACAATAGCAACAACACACTACTGGTGGATGTTCATTTCCAGTACTTTGTTTCTAAAAACAATGCTGTAATGAACCTCTTTAAACATGATGCTTCTATTTTTATAGAAGAGGGTGTCAAAGTAAGATTGCAAAATTTTAAAAATGTGATTTTTAAATAGCTGTTACCAAATTACTTTATAACAATACAGCAATTCACGTGCTGAGCAGCTACATATGAAAGTGTCAGTTTCTTGTTAACCTTACCAACACTTTGATTTTTGACAATCTAGGGAGTGAAAAATATGGTCTTTGTTACTGCATACATCTGCCTTTCTCTGAATACTAATGAAATGGGCATTGTTTAATATGAATATGATCTGCTTAGATTTTTCTTCTTTGATTTTTCACATCTGCCCATTTTTGTGAGTTTATGGGCTTTCCTGATCAATTTGTAAACCTCTAATGATTGTAAATGGCTCAGCAGGTAAAGAGTTTGCCTGCAATGTTGGAGATAGGAGATGTGACTTCAATCCTTAGGTTGGGAAGATCCCTTGGAGGAGGAAAATGGCCAGCCAATCCAGTATTCCTGCCTGAAAAATCCCATGGATAGAGGAGACTGGCGGACTACAGTCTAAAGGGTCACAACGAATCAGACACGACTGAGAGACTTAAGTATAATGTTGGTAGTGGTAGTAACTTCTCCCATTCAAGAGGCCGGGAAATCTTTCACCTACTATCTATTTAACACACTCATATGTAAACTATATGTTATAAGTATTATATACCTATATATGTTAAGTATAGATAAGGTATATAGACTATATATTTGGGCTTCCCTGGTAGCTCAGACTGTAAGGTATCTGCCTGCAATGCAGGAAACCCTAGTTCGATCCATGATTCGGGAAGATCTCCTGGAGGAGGTAATAGCAACCCTCTCCAATATGCTTGCCTGGGAAATCCCAAGGACAGAGGAGCCTGGTGGGTTACAGTCCACAGGGTCACAAAGCGTCGGACATGACTAAGTGACTAGCACTTTCACTTTCACTATATGTTTATATAACATAACACATTATATACTTGTGTGTATTCTTAATGTATACTGTCACCATATAATAGTTATTGCATATATCTCCCATTATATATTGTGCTTAGAAATATATTCTATTGTTTTTACTTCTGAAGTTTTCTTTCTTTGAATAATTTCCCCCAGCTTTTCTAAGCATCCTCTTGATTTCTTTCTGATTTATTTAATCTACTGACTAAGGGTATGGATATAAGGTAAAGAGCTTAGGTTTGCTTCAATATTGCCTGTATATCAGAATCATTTCATAAGTGAACATTCTTTATCCATTGAAATAAAATACCATGTTAACTTCTCATATTTACTTGGGTCTATTTCCAAAAGTTTTTAATTCTCCTCCACTGATTCATTTCCCTATATCTGAGTCAAGACCACATTGTTTCACTTAAAGACAACTCTTTTTTTTAAGTTTTACTATCTGGGAAGATATTCTTTATTGCAATTTTCCTAGCCATTTTTAGGCATTGATTCATCCATGAAAGCTTTAAAAAACATCTATTTGATGCCATTCCTCCTTCTAGTTTTCTTCATAGGTCCCCCCATATCTTTCTTATTGGAATGACTCCTATATAATTAAAATTTTATTGCTACTATGAAGATAATTTCCCTTCATTTCTGATGGCTATCACTATTATAGAAAAAAAATAATTTTATGTGTATGTACTTCATTTAATAATGTGCAAGGCTTAGAGTTTTTTTAATTGAGATATGATTCACACAGTGTAACATTTACCATTTTGAAATGTACAAATAATGCAATGGTTTTTAGTATTTTCACTACATTTTACAACCACCAACACTAATTCTGGAACATTCCCATTACCCCAAAAAGAAATTTCGTACCTAATAGCAAACAAGAATACTCCAACTCTCTTGACTGTCAATATAGTTCAAATCTTGATGAATTTGCCTATTCTGCACATTTTATAGAAAGGGACTCATATAATAAATGGCCTTTTGTGATTCAATTCTTAACATGATGTTTTAAAGATTCATTTGTGTACATAACAGCATACTTCAATCTTTTTTTAGATTGCATACTATTTCAATTGTATAGACATACAAGCATAGCTGAGTACCAATTTAGAACTGAAAGATCCAGTGGACAAATTAGTCACAATACAGAGCAAATATTCAGAGACTGACAAGGCTAACTCAGTTTGCCAATCTCATATTACTACTGCTTGTAAAACTGAAGCATCTGTGACTAAGACTCACAACTGCACATGAGATTCTTGAGGTATATCCCAGTTTCAGATGCCTAATAAAGTATTCATAAATTTACCCAAACATTTTATTTTTTAAATCCATTAATTTTATGCAGTGATAAAAATAAGCACTAATATATGAGCTAGTAGTTTGTTGGCCGTTGTTTGTGTGTGAATATTTGTGTGTGTGTGTGTGTGTGTGTGTGTGTGTGTGTGTGAATGTTTCCCCCTTAGTTGGGATTCCTCCTGTTTGGGGAAATGACAACTGCCTTCCCCAAAGACTGTTTTTGGACAAACAGGACTTTCTTTCATTTCTTTGTTGTTTGTCATACAAAGGCGATGCTTTGGTATCTTCTACAATTGAATTTCTAAGGCTGAATTTCCTGTAAAGTAAATGTCTGACTCAAAGGAGTGAATAGTTTCATGCTATAAAGCAGTGTTAAACCACTATTTTCAAAAGCTCTGATCAGCAGAAAGGTAGAAGCTTGGAGGTAAGGCTAATGAGATAACCTATAAATGCTTGTGGTAACCATAGTGAAAGATTATGATGGAAAATAGCTTTAGAAGTTGGGGCAGTAACTGTAGCAGTGACTCCTGGGAGTCAGTCTTTTTGCTACATCAAAATGCATCCCACATCTCTCCAGAAAGACTGTGAGGCAACTGGACAGATGAAAACCAAGAGAAGAAAACAGAGAAACTGAAATCAGGTCCTTCCAAGAAGCAGAAATAAACAAGGTACCCAAGACTGAGCATCACTGGGGGCTCTGAGACGTCTGGCAATTCAAGTGAAAAGTAAAGCATGGTGAATTATGTGGTTCTTCTTATTAGAAAGGAGCAAGCACACCTATGTTTTTCTTGGTTCTTCACTATAATCTAAGTCTCTCAAATGATTCCTTATGCAGGAGACAATGAACAGTAAGTATATCAACATGCAGAAATGAGTTATTTAAAGTGGTACTTATGAAGAGCTGAAATCATTGTCTTCCACCAAAGCTCTGAAGATTCTTTTATTCTTGATTTAAAAAACAAATAAATTTACAACAGCTCTTTTCTTTCGTAGTTTGGAAACCAGGTTGTTTTTTGGTTGAAAAGTGCCCCTCCCCTGACAGATTCATAAATGGAAATGATGATCCTCTGGACTTCAGAACATGACTTTATTACAGAGTTAATCAAGTTAAGATAAGGTCATTAGTGTGGGCCTTAATCTAATATGACACTATCTTGAGAAGAAGGAGAACTTGGACACAGCCCATACAGGGAGAATGCCACATGAAGAGGAAGCCAGAGACCAGGGTGATGCTCCTATAAGCCAAAGTGCATGCACATACTCAGTTGCTCAGTTATGCCCGACTCTTTGCGACGTCATGAAATGTGGCCCACCAGGCTCCTCTGTCCATAGGATTTCCCAGGCGAGAATACTGGAGCAGGTTGCTATCACCTCCTCCAGGGGATCTTCCCGACTCAGAGATCTAACCTGAGTCTCCCGCATTGGCAGGCAGATTCTTTACCACTGGGCCACCTGTGAAGCTGCATAAGCCAAGGAATGGATGCCAAAGATTGCAGACAAACCACCAGAGAAAGCAGATCCTCTCTGATACCCCTCAGGAGGAACCAAGCCTGCTGACGCCTTGACCTTAGACTTCCAACATCCAGACCTGTTAGATGGTAAATTTCTGCTGTTTAAGCCCCTCAGGTTGTGGTACTTTGTTCAGGCAGCCCTAGCAAACTAATATACATGTTCATTTATTTTTTAGGTCAGGAGATCCTCCAATTCAACTTCTCCTGGTGGTGAATATTTCTGATTAGGGTCTAAATAGACAATTTTAGTGACTTAATTGAAAATAAAATCACCGAGAGAAGAATGCAGTCTGGAGAATTCCAAGAACAGTCCATGACTGGGAACATTTTCTCAGTGCCCAGCTTCCCCAGCAACGATGTGGTCACATCAGGCCTCATTCTCCCATAAAAAGTTCCCATTTCAACAATAAAATGTTCACATGTTTTCTTTGGTCTTGTCCTACTTTATACTGGTTCCCCTTTATGACAAGAGGCCAGAGACCAGAAAGAACTGGCCCAGGACCAAACATAAATAAAACTCGAAATCTCTGTCGCTTACCTGATCCCTAATTAGGAGTGGCGAAGCTCTGCACCCTAGCCTTTGCCAGCACAGGTAACAGGGCTGCATAGTCCAGCAACTATTTTTATGATTTGGCTGAATTTTGCCAAGTCTTTGCTTGGTGTCACATTTATGAGCTGACTTAAGAATCTTTTGTGCAAACGTTTTGAAGGCTTACTTTATGGACCTGCTCCAGAACTAGATTCCTGGGGCCGCCGCACAGTCTTTTAAGGAGGCCAAAAGGTAAGCTTTGTCTTCTGGTTATTTTCTCCCATCTTCTTTCCTGCCTCTCCTCTTCCTGCTGAGATGTCTCTTTTCCTCCAGGGGTTTCTGCTCTTCTAAGACACAAGTCAGTGAATTACAAACCGGCAAAAATCTCTGGAGTACCTATCATTGCCCTGCACTGTTTGGGGGCATGGACCTGATTTCCATGGGGAGGCTTACAGTTTTAGAACACCTATGCCTATAAATGCTTCTCTGTGTGTGCGTGTTTAAGAGAGAACTCCTTCACTGGCCACATATTTACAGAATCCAAACATCTTAGCATTGCAAGCAACCTTCTAAATGTCCAATCCAACTCTACTCCACCAGTCTCTACCTCAATGGAAATTTAACTTTGCCAGCTAGTCATATAGTCCTGATAGAGTTTCCCAGGTGGCTCAGCAGTAAAGAATCTTTCTACAGTGCAGGAAAGGCAGGAGACACAGGTTCGATCCCTGGGTTGGGATGATTCCCCAGGAGGAAATGAAAGATCCCTTGGAGGAGGAAATCCCACTCCAGTATTCTTGCCTGGGAAATCCATGGACAGAGGCACGTGGTGGGCTAGAGTCCATGGGGTCATAAAGATTCAAACACAACCGACAACTGAGCACGCACCCATAGATAGTCCTGATTGAATTCTTCTCCCTGAAAACTGAGCTCAGACTTTCACATAGCCTACAAATTCCACACAGTTCTCACTGTTGGCATTTCTTTCACATTCAAGAAAAGCTTCTTTTTTGGCTGCATCCACTATATCTCCTCTCCTAGATGCTCACTCACATGGGCACGCATTTATAAAAATATTAAAGAGATGGTCAGTAGAAATTCAGATATAAAATACTTCATAATTCTTAGTCATTTAGACAGAAGACACTCCTGATTCTTCTGTCAGATGCACCAGCCATCTTGGTCCAAGTACCCTCAGATATCCGTAGAATCTGTGGCAGGATGCCATCTTCTTCTTTGCAGGTTATTATGAAATCCTTCAGCACAGAACTGAGCTCAGCTGGGCACCTCCTACCCAGTCATGTGGCAGTGAATGGCAGACTCAGAGGAAACAAGAAGTCTGTCATCTTCATGGTACAAACTATAAACAGGACCTGCAGATCCCAGAAGTCGTAGATACAGGGTCCACTTGTGAAACTTTGGAAGACCCAGTCAAAATCAGCAGGCATGAAGGCATGCAACACAGGAAGAGGGAAAACCTAGTAAAGAAGCCTGAAGCCCGTGTCAACCCCAGGAGTGACATGGGAAGAGGTGCATTCAGAGGCCAACTTTTTGGTATATCAGGGGCATTTCTGCTTCCTCTTTTGATTTATTGACCCTAAATATTATTGTCTCCCATTTTCAGCTATTTAAATGTACATTCTCATAACATTCTGAGAGTTCCTGCTAAGAGGTGCCTGTTCCTTAAATATGTCTGATGTGGCAAGGATGGTTGGGAGAGGAGCTGTGGGCAGGGCTAAGATGGCAACGGTAGTGCTTTTTGATCCCAGCTGTAGAGAAATTGTGAGGAAGGTTGGCTGACCCATGGAGAGGCTCCAGAGACTTCAGCCCAGAGTCTGAGGATGCTTTGCAGAACCCTGGCTGTCCACAGAAGAGTCGTTTGACATACTCCCATCACTTTGCAACGTGTTTCATTGCCCTCTTGAACTTCAAAAGAATGTTTTATTTGAAAAACTTGGAAGACAATGATACTGGGGGTCCTAAAGTTTTTGATAGATGAGAGAATTGAGATGTTAGGCTACTTCTTCCAAGCTATGTAGGGTGTTAATAGTAGAGGGAAGAATTTAACTCCTGTTTATGTGATCTTTTTGTTTTTGCTTATACAGGTGAATAAGAGGAGATAGGTTGACCTCCTGAATTGTCCTGGCAACTGTCCCATTTTCCCCATTTGCTCAATACCATGTGGCCCTGACCAAAGGGACCACATGCAGGACCACGTGACCTGCCAAGTCCTGTCCGAGGTGATTCAGTCTCCCCAGGTTCCCCACAGGCCTTTTGAAAGACTTAACCAAAGTTCCATTTATCAAATAAGTTGGTCAATATACTTTTGTATTTTCTTCATAAGAGTGAAAATACTGATAGATTTTAGATGTTAGAGAATAAAATCATGTATTCATGCAAGAGTAAAGGCAATGTCTTTTAATAATAAATAAAAATTGAATCCTCCTTGTTCTATTTACATGGGTAAATTATTTAATCACACAGGTTACATTACCAGCTGAGAATGCCTCCACCTGACTAAATATATATTAGTACATGTTGGCATCAGTCTCCATCAACACAATATTAACCATTATGGGAGCATTACAACATCATCCCACTCACAAATGTGACACAGAGCAGAGTGTCACAGACACCTCAGTGCACTGGGCCCTTAAGTCAGAATGGAAAGTTAAAAACACCTTCTGCAGGCAGCCACTGGCATGACTTCATATTTACATTAGTTTTGCTAATCTAGTCAAGTGAACTTTTTCCCTAAGAAAATGTAATCGGAATATTTTATTTGAAAATTTTATGCGGTCAGCAGCTGTCTAAAGTCTTAATTCCTGTTTTCAGGAGGGTAAGTGGCAAATGCAACCAGGAAGAAAAAAATAGCAGTTTCCCAAGTGCTAGTGAGGGCAGCAGGCAGTGGAAAATCCGTGCAAAGTCTTTCCAGGAAAACGTTCCTACGGGTCACTGTATAAGTACTTAAAGGGTGGTGTAAAAAAATTGATCCACACATTTCTTAATGAGATTGAGTAAAGGAGCTGGAAAAGCCCCCCAGAAATCAGGAAACCAAGGCAGAGAGAGGGAAAGCAGCTTGAGAAAGTTACACAGCAGAGGAGTGATGCCATTCAAGGAGCCAGGCCCTGCATACACTGTCCACTCACTGCCCCACCTTGTACTGTTCTCTGGGGGCCACTGCATTTGTGCAGGGATGAGGGGAGCTCCATGATGCCCCTGCTACTGTTCCACCTGCAGAGATTCATCACAAGCCAAACCAAATGACATCCTGCTGCGGCCTGTATTTCCTCTCACTGATACCTGTCTGATCCATTACAAAAGCAACCACAGGGCCATGTCACCATTTCTGCATTTTTCCATCATAGACATTCATGTAAAAGAATAGTGTGCATTTTATATTCTCCATGATTTAAAGAAGATAAACCAGTATAATAGAAAGAGAAATTTTGCGGGATGGCTGGATGAGGGTTCTTCTCTTCATTCAACCATAACTTGGAAAAAATTGCCCAATCCTTGAGCCTCTTAAACCATGACAATGATATTTTCCTGATAATTTTTTTTAAGAACAAGATGGGATACTGTACAGAATGTTTATCCTGAAGGAGTTAGTAAATCAAAGCCAGCAGTTTAGCCACCAGTACATAAGCAGGATATGACAACATGCAAAAGTTCCTTTGATTGCCATGTCTTGAAATATGTACTTTGAGTCAGAAGTGATGGCCTCAGGAGTAGATGTAGGACTTAAAGTGAGTAAAAAAGGCATAGAAGTTCTGTGTCCTCAGTGGGCTGCCATGCCTGCTCCTCTATCTTTGTTCACCTGGGTGCAGGCTCTAGCAGAACTTGTACAGAAGAGGTCTATAACCCACTCCATCCAGGATTTTACTTTCATGCTCCCTAGATTCCTCCTTTTAAAAAACATGTTCAAGACCAATGTTTGCCTCACAGAACAATTTTGTGGATTAAGTGGAATCATGTATTTAAGAGTTCTCCAAATATAAAGTAGTGCTTTTCTTAATGAATGAGATGTACCTGAAGGTGTTGAAAGAGCAGTAAAAAGAGAATAATATTGAGGGAGATGACCCTAGAGAGAATGTACTGATAAAATGTTTCCAGAAAATTATTGAAATCAAATAGTTGAAAAAGTAAGGCTGTGGAAGTTAGAAACTCAACTAGTAGGGGTGTATCTTCAAGACTAGTGCAGCTGCCTGTCTGGAGACAGTTGGAAGGAAACATAGAGGATGCTTTGTGATGGACTTCTCTGCCTCCCTTGGACAGAGCACCTAGAAGATACCAGCATTGGCAAGAACCTACTTAAGGCGGCAGCGTGAATCAGTGTTGGGAGACTACATGGAGAACTGGTGTGAAGGGTGGGAAGGCCCTGGTTTTCCCAGACCACATCCCTACAGCACCAGCCAGAGAGGAAGCCATCGGGGACCCCCTCAGCATGCAGATCATGGTTTGGCTTTGCATTTTGCAGGGTAGTTTTGTGTTTGTTTTAAGATGCAAGTGGATGTTCACCTGGGGCAGAGAGGAATAGGAGAAGTCTAATATTTGGGAGTGTTTTGCACTCTTCAGGAGATGGTCAGTCAGCTGTGACCACAAGAGGGTGCCCAGAAGAGGCACAGGAAATCCAAGCTTTATCATTACTCACAGGGTCCTAAAGAGACAGTCAGGGCATGCCATGAGGTACCCACACAGCAGGGTGCATCAAGGAAGGGGGGCTCAGCCAAGCAGCTATGAGAGCAGAGAGAGAGGGAGGCCCTGTATGACCAACCAGGGCCTTTATGGGAGGCAGGGTGACGCACACCAGCAAAAAGCATGAGGGAATGTCACTGCTGTGTATGATTGTCACTAGTTCGCAGTCAGGGGACCTTGGGGCGGTGACTAGAATTATCACAAGGGTGCACCTGCTCACGGTCTGTTTGTGGGGATATGGAAGCAGCAGGAACATAGAAGTTTTAACATTTACAGTACACTGGGCTAGTTGTTTAATCAACATCTTGGTTCTAGCTGCAAGAGAAGTCTGCACATCCTCCACTGAAACATTCATACTAGAAGATAGAAGAAGTGAGCCTGAAAGTAAGTCACTCCCAGGTTAAATGGCATTGTGGGCAGATTATGGGAAAGTTGTAGAAAAAAATTGGAACCAAAAATATCCTTAGGAAATGGTTTTTCTCTTTATTTGGTATAAAAGGCATTAAAACTGAGAATCTTTGTATATGAATTATAGTAATGATAAAGGTGACTTAGTTCACAATATGTATTTACATATACATGTGCACATATCCAGCCCACCCCCCCCCCTACACACACACACACACCACACACCTGAGCAATGAATCTTTTGCTTACTGATGAATCCCCAAAGGACTGCTGCAGCATTTGGCACAGAATTTGTTCTCAATAAATACTCAAAAACTCATGTAATAAATTAATAGATGAAAGAACGGAAGAAAGAGAGAGTGAGAGTTTTCAGAGAGAAGGAGGAAAAGACAGAGACACATACACCCAGAGACAAACAGAGAGAAATGTAAATCACTGACTCTAGAACTAAAAGTCTGAAATATGGAATGTAAGCCAAAATTCCCATTCAATGGGCCTTTAGGCAGACTCAAGAGGAAGCTCTTCAATTCTTTGGATAAAGGGAAATGTGTGCATATGAAAGGAGCAACCTGGAGTCAGCCTGGCCTTAAACTAGCAAGTCCAAGTGAAATCAAAGCTCTACAGAGCCAAAATGTTTACAACATCTTTGTGATGCATTCAATTTTCCTTAAAAAAAAAAAAAAAAGCTCATTTTTGAAAAACCTACACGTAACAAATGTACCAAAAACTCTGGCCATGGAGCTACAGAATGTTACATGTGGTTTTAAGCAAGTCATTTTATGTCCCTCTGACACAATTTGGCCATCTGTTAAGTACAATAAAACCCACCACTCACACTCCTTACACATATCCTTGAAAGGCTGAGAACCACAGGCAGTAGCTCTGAAGAAAACATGCATCGGAAGAAATCTGCAGGACAGTCCCTGGGTTGCAGCTGTCCCACATGGTACCAAGGGGCTTTCTCATCACAGACACAGTCCACATATGCCAGTGGATGGGCTGAGTACACCTCTCCTCGGAGGAGGAATCCTTTAAGCAGATTTTAAAAAAGCCACCTCCTGCTCATCAGTAAATTGGGGACCCCATTTGTTAACCTCAAATGTGCTAAACGCCAGTTAGCAACAGAAGCAGAAACTGTAGCTCGTTGGTAAAGTCAGAAGATCCGAGTTTAAGTCCAAGCTGTATCATGTAGAAGTCATATGATCCTGGTCAAGTTACTTGACCTCACTTCCCAACTAATCTGCCAAGCCCAGTGCCTGTTTCATGAATGAGTGAGTGTGTGAAAGTCTTTCAGTCATGTCTGATTCTTTGCAATCCCATGGACTATATAGTCCATTGAATTCTCCAGGCCAGAATACTGCAGTGGCTAGCCTTTCCCTTCTCCAGGGGATTGTCCCAACCCAGGGATCAAACCCAGGTCTCCCTCATTGCAGGCAGATACTTTACCAACTGAGATATCAGAGATACTAGACTGCTAATGAATGAGAGCATGAAGGGTATCACGCAGATCAAACACATGAGTTCAAATGTATATATTCTCTGTAACACTACATAAGTGTATGATTACTCTGATTACTAATAATAGATATCCCATAACTCAACCAGTATCCTTGCAGATGGATTGATTGTTGAGGGCCATGAGTGCAGAAGTTGAAATTTAACTTGGGGTGCAAGTTGGCTTTTCCTGCTATGCAGATCTGCCCAACTAGGAGTTCCGCCAATTGAAGCCAAAGGAATCTTTGTGTTGCATGTGTGTGCACATGTCTGTCTCTGTGTGCATGAGATATGTAGGAGATAAATATACATGGGGTTATCAATGGGACAGTCAGGGTAGCACAACTTCTCCCACTGCTCAAGTACATTAAAAAACGAAATTTTTCTTCTTCTTGCCTGCTTGGTTTTAACTTTCCCCCCAACCAACTGGAGCCAAAAGCAAGGCAAGCATTTTCCACCTTGCTGCCTAATTGGCAGTCTCACAGTGGCCTCTTGCAGCCTCTCACAAGTTTGGCTATGATGACTAGCCTTCTTCACGCCAAGCAGCATTAGCGCTGTTAACACCAGGCAGCGGTACAAGCAAAAAGTCTCCTTGTGGTTATGATGTGACTTCATTCTGCTGACATCTGAGCAAAGAAAACACTGAAGAAGTCTGGACAGTTTCTTTATGTGCAAACAGGAAGAAAAGAGAGAGCTATGGCGTGGTCTAGTTTAAGAAGAAGTTGGTGAGTCGCTGGGGATGCATCGCTGATAGAATCTGCAGGGACCATAAGGATATACACAAGTTTAAATATCAACATAGCAATAGTGAGAGGGGGTGTGTGGTCATGGTTGATAGTAGAAAGAGAAAGCCTGCAAAATAATGTACTCCCTCTCAACACCTTCCCTACATGTGTTGATTCACACTCTCAATTTCCACTGCTTTCTCTAATGTCTTTTGTATATTACTTTTTTTGTTTAGTTGCTAAGTCAGGTCTGACACTTTTGTAACCCCATGGACTGTAGCCCACCAGGCTCCTCTGTTCATGGAATTCTCCAGTCAAGAATAGTGGAGTGGGTTGTCATTTCCTCTTCCAGGGGATCTTCCCAACCCAGGGATTAAACCCATGTCTCCTGCATTGGCAGTTGGATTCTTTACTGCTGAGCCACCAGTGAAGCCCAGTGTCTTTTATCATAGCCTAATAACTAGTCAATGTCTTTCATCATAGTCTGATAAAAAAAAAAAAACTGTCAGGTCAAGCTTTCATTGAACATTATTGAATATGCATCACTTTTGGAGAATTTGCTTGGGGACATGGCTGTTCTCCAGGTTTTGTCCACCATCACTTTTTAAAGATGCCTGTCTGTGAACTTGTGAGGGTTTTGAATCTATCATCCACAAATTAGGAAGGACAGGGACCAACTTCTTCTGTTGGTTCGGAGTTTCACATACAACTGACTCATATCCTGATAACTGTGTTTGCCACAGAGACAGAAAATGCAACTAATCAGGGGAAGCAAGTCTATCTTTCTCCATGGAATCTAATAGAACCTCCTGAGGTTGGTGCAAGCTGTTCACCTGGGTCCATTCTACCTTCTAGGGAAATCTTTTCATGTGCTTCCCACCAACCAAGAATAAGGTCTGAGGACACTCCTCTTCTTTGTTGCATTTTACCCTTTCTGATCTGTAAACAAAACAAAGTCCTGGGAACCAAACTCTTCTAGCATAGCTTCAGGGCTAACTCTCAGCAAAATGAGTTTTACATTATGCGTCCTTCTCTGTACTTATGGTTCCTAACTTGCCTCAAGAGGTGCCAGATAGCCCACGCTTTTTCCTCTCCCCACTTCAGTAAGCCCCTTTTATTCATATCCAGACAAGTTTCTCCATTTCAGCACTCTTGACATTGGGGGCTAGATGATTCTTGTTGTGGGAAGTTGCCCTTAACACTGTAAGATGCTTAGCAGCATCCCTGGCTTCAATCCATTAGATGCCAGTAGCACCTCTCTTTCCTCAATCTAAAACTATCTTTAGACTTTAACAAATGTTACCTTGGAGACACCGTCACCCCACTTCCACTGAAAGAAACCTGTTCCACTGAAAGAAACTGAAAGAAACCTGTTCTACTGAAAGAAACCTGTTCCACTGAAAGAAACTTCAGTAATGATTCATTTCTAAGGAATTGTCCATATGCTATATGGAAACTGTCTGAGTCCCTGGTCTCTGGTGGCTCAGAAGGTAAAGAATCTGCCTGCAATGCAAGAGACCTGGGTTGGATCCCTGGGTCAGATAGATTCCCTGGAGAAGGGAATGGCTGCCCACTCCAGTATTCTTGCCTGGAGAATCCCATGGACATAGGAACCTAGCGGGTTACAGTCCATGGGATCTCGAAGAGTTGGACACAACTGCACGACTAACACTTTCACTTTCACTATGGAGACTGTCTAATAATGGTGGAATTACAGGCATTCACCAGCATAATTATCTTCTTGGTGACCATGAAGTCACCTAATGGAGGCAGCCCCTTCTTGAGGTTAAGGTAGCCGATACAGTCATTAGCCGGTTTATCAGAATTATATAATTGAGACCTATAATGAAACAATCACAAGCTTTTGGCCCAAAGCAGTAGCAGTTTCAGGTGTAAAACCTCCTATTCATTGGACGTCTGGGCCAGTGCACTCCCTTAAGATCCTGGAATGACTCTCAGCGAGGCAGAAGGGATGCTCCCCATCCCTCAAATGATGTATTTTCAAGCCCCAAATATACAGCTATAAAACCCAGCACTTAGGAGCCAGTATCTGTGCGCACAGTCTCACACAATTTACAGCCCTAAGCAGAAGGTGATGTCATCAACGGAGACACATATTCCACACCTCGTTTTCCCGTGGTAGGATTTACACTTTCTTGGAGAATGTGGAGTTGGCAAAGAGTGTCGAAAGTGAGCAGCAAAGACCTGGGGCAGACACAAACTATTCTATAAGAGTAAAGCCCTATTCCTGTGTGGTTTGTGATCCGCCGAGATGTGAATGCTTCAGCACATTTTGTGCAATGTAAAATCATTTACCACGGGAAGACTGAGGGTTGCTTTAAATAGAATGCGAAAAAATTACTATTGCAGTAAGGAAGCTGGCTAATGAGTGTTAGCTTGTGGCAGCGTCCTTTTGGGGATCTGGCAAAGTCAGGCAACTGGCTGAAACTTAACACTAGGTCTACAGATTGGGTTTGGTGACTGCAATTGCAGCTCACCAGGCAGGTGAGCAGTTTCCGAGCCGAGGAACTCGTGAATTTAAGCAAAGATTCTGCCTTCTTCTCTCGTGGGAAAAAAAAAAATTGTCTCCTAATGAAAATGAGGACATTACCACAACTTTTAAAGAGAACTAAATTTACATATTTGACCAATTATTTCTTTTAATAGAACGTGTATAATCCATTCATCTGGAGATTTTAGTTTCCCAGTCTATTATATTTGTATAGTGAATCCCCTAATATTTATATTGGTTCCACTGCTACTGATGAAATTCAAAATGTTAAATGATGTGTCCTAAATCTTCAGAGGTTATTCATTCCCAATATGATTTTTTTAAAAAAAAAAAAAAAAGGAAACAGCAGTACCCACTGCTTACTAATATCTGAAAAGACTGTGCTCATAGAATCACAAAGCCAAACTTGAACCTGGCACTTAACAAATGCAAAAGGCACTTTATTCTTTTGGCAAGGTGATCCTCTTGCTAAAAAAATGAAATTAACTTGTGGTAAGATTTTTGCAAATCTATGGCTTTGGGATTAGTGCTAGGCAACTGAGGTAGGGGTGACACATTCTTTATTTGCCATGTGAGCTACATATTAATCACAGTGTGGAGGGTAGACAAGATCCAAACATGATGCCAAAGTCCAACACTTCTAACCAAGAAGGAGAGAAGTACATCACGGAAGATGTAACATCATACGATACGGCTTGAATTAAAAAATAAAGTGTTAGGTCTGAGAGGAAATGGGAGGCTACTAATTTGAGTCTTTGAAGCATGGCCATCAGACAGTCCTGAATGTACCCAGCATACAGCACTGTGTTTCCAGCCCATTCCCTCTTCTCTTAGCAACCAAGGGACAGCCTTAATGAATGCAAATAGAAGAAGGTTTGGTCCGTAAACCCTCTCTCAAAATTTCAACAAGTCATGTATTTAGGGCATTTTTCTTTTAAAAAGTAATTAACCAAAGTCATGAATTCTTAACCAGAGTCATGAGGTAGTCTGATCGGCTTTGCTCTGAGCCCCTCAAATTTTCTTTGCTGCCCCAATACATCCTTAATGTTTGTTCACAGCTGTATCATTAATACACGTTTTTCTCCATGGATAATCTCCTTCCAACCTATCTCCTTGAGGGGTCCCATCAGGACTGGAATCAGCTCCAGCAAGAATTCATCCATACTTTCCCAGACAGTGATCAAATTCTTCCCTCCTCTCCCCTTATCACATTAAGACACATCCCTGTGACAACCCCACTCCTGTTGGGCTGTGATCATTTATGGACATTTTATCGTTGATCCATAAGCTCTGCCAGGGTAGCACTGTACCTTACCCATCTCTGTGTCTTCAGGGCCAGGAACACAGTGATCATCTATACATTTCTGATGAAAGGATGAATGAATGAGCACCAAATGGATGGGCACAATTATCTCACGGGCCACTTTCTGTCTGAAGTTGACAAGAATTTCAGGAACACTGGTAAAATTTTGCCACCTGTTAGGTCAGAGGACGATGAAAGCATTTCCTCATCTTGTGGAAAAATGAACATAATGAGAAGGAACTCAGTCAGGTAAGACATGCAGTATATTGGAGCTGGACTTTATGTTCCCATCTCCTCAACTGTAGCTCAAGTTTTTGCTTTTTTTTTAAATTTTTCTATTTTTAAAAAGGTATTAGTTTTGGTAATTTTCCAGGAACACGTTGAGTCAGGAACGACATACCAGAGAAATGATTATCTAACAGGGGAGACAAAGCAAATACCTTCACAAACTCACAAAAATGAAAACTCAAGGTAAATGCTGGACATGGTGCTTCTTGATTTAAAGTAGACTATAGATATGACCCTTGAAACCATTATTGTCCTGACCATTTTATAGATGTCATGAGAATGTGTGTGCATGCCAAGTTGCTTCAGTCCTGTCTAACTCTTTGTGACCCCATGGACTGTAGCCCGCCAGGTACCTCTGTCCGTGGGATTCTCCAGGCAAGGATACTGGAGTGGGTTGCCACGCCCTCCTCAAGGGATCTTCCCGACTCAGGGATCAAACCTAAGTCTCTTATATCTCCTGCATTGGGAGACAGGTTCTTTACCAATAGCACCACCTAGGAAGCCTGTCATGAGAATAGTACTAATTATATTATAGTGCTCTCTCTGAGGGAATCTCAGGAAGATAATTTTATATCAACCATGCATTTGATTTTGCTTTTCTTGAAGACACAGTAGATCACAGAAACATCCGTTTCTCTTCAGTAATTGGCTTCTGGCAGGTTCGGAATCCAATGAGCAGCTCATCTCCAACAAGTGTTTTGACTTATAACTTACACTTCTATTTCAGTCTCATTCCTGCCCAAATTTGTCTTTCTTCCTTTGTATTTCTTTTTGCTTCTTTACCTATTTCTAATAGATGTCATCTTTCTAGTTGGTGGCATTTTTTACAAACTGCCACATATTTTTTAAAGAAATGTGGCAGAAATATTAAATATTTATAGATAAACAGAAGCAATAATCAAAATATTTTAAAATTTCTATGGCAGGGTCATTGACCAGTCAGAAAGGTGCCATCCATTAACAACAGAAATGCCAACCTGGTGCAGGCAAGTTTCATCACCTTTGCTGATAAATAAATAGCATAGGCTCAGGTAGAAGACACAGCACCTGATGTGATTCAGGGGACCAGGAAAAACAGCATCAATGAGGATAAGAAATACTGAAACAAAAGTTGAAAAGATTGGAGCTGGAGAGCTTGGTTCTGCCTCTTATTCACTCCCTGAGTTTCAGATTTCTCATATGCGTAAAAGAATACTTGCCTCTTTCATGGGGCTGGTAGGAAAAAAAAAGTGAAGGCATATGAGTTTTTTGCAAAAAATCCGTTACTGTATTGAGGTGGAAATGCCACACCCCAGGTGATTATTTGGACCTCTCAGTGAACATTTTCAGTGAGTCACATCATTTTCTTCCAGCTTTTTTCATAGCAGGGAAACATGGTCACACATTATAAACGTCCCTACGTTGGTCTCCTTGGACAGTCTCACAGATTGCTACTGAAAGTGGTGAGTTCCTCTATGGAGCAAAGTAGACACACGGGGCTGCCAGGAACCAGCATCCCGTGCACAGAAGCCTGCTCCACAGCAGCCTTGGGATCAGGCCACATGGCCGCGGGAGCCACCGGAAAGGAGGAAAGGGTGGGTGAGGCCAACACTCAAGCCAGGCATTTCAACTTCAGCCCTGAGCCGGTGAGGTCATTTTCCATGTGTTCTCTGTTTCCACTAGATTCAATGTCTCATAAATGTTGAACACACAAAATCTGAACCCATATGATGAGCCATCCAGGCCAGGGCAATGGCGCTAGCCATCCTGGCAGGATTGTCTGGAGCTGGAATTATCATAGCCCAAGAATCAAGGCTGGCTTGAGATTGTACTCTGTCCTGTATGTCCATGAGCTGTTTGTTCTCAGAGAGGGTAGCTCCAGTCTCTGGAGCAGTCATTCTGTCACGTCTCTGATAGCTCAGACACCATCTGGGCTACAGTCCCAGTTCTGACCTGGACTGTCTGCGTGCCTTTTGGCTTCAGTTGCTTGATATACCTGCTGGGAGTAATAAGAGTACCGATCTCAGAGAGGTGGCAAAGATTAACAAGATGATTCACTAAAGCACTTAGTTGCTGCTCATTGAAGCTTCTGAGTAAAGTATAACTATCATTTGTGCCCCCACATGAGAATAATACTGTTTCAAAATCATTAACATTTCAAGGCTGCTACTAATTGTTCAGATTTATTCCCAGTCCCTCACAAAAACCTTTTGTTACAGGCACACCTCACACATGTTTTTTCATACATGGTCTGCTTTAATTGTTCTGTTCCCTCTGCATGGAATGTTGTGATGTTGTGATATTAATAAGAAACAAGAAATACATTTTGTTCCCAGCTCCTGGCACACAGCTTCCAAAACCCTTGGAATTTCCTGAGTGATAGAGAAGAGAGGAGCATCTTTTATTTTTCATAATAAATCCTTTTCAACCATACCTGAGTTTATACTATCGAGATGATTTTTTTTGGAAAGTCCTTAAGAGTGGGGAGGCTCATTTCATATAAACCAACCGTGTGATTAGAGGTTTGTCTCTTTCAGCTCTACCTTCCCCAACCTCCTCGGGAAGGGGAGAGGGGCTGGAATCTGGGTTCAGTCACCACTGTATGGCCAGTGACTTAATCAATTATGCCTATGTAATAAAGTCTCCAATCTCCATAAATACCCTAAACAACATGGCTTGTAGAGGGTTTGGCTGGATCGAACACATCCAAGTGCTAGAAGGGTGATGAGCCCAGAGATGGTATGGAAGTTTCGGGTCTCTTCCCGCCTGCCCTGTGCATCTCTTCCATCTGACTGCTCCTGAGTAGTACCCTTTTATAATAAGCTGATAACTTAGTTCTATGACCTATTTTAGCATACTATCCCACCAAAGGAGGGGTTTGGGAACTCCCATTTTATAGCCAGTCAATCAGAAGTACAGGCCACAATATGGGTCTTACCATTGGCATCTGAAGCAGGGGGCAGTCTTGTGGGAATGAACCCTTGACCTGCACAGTCTGCACTAACCCAGGGCAATCAGTGTCCAAACTGAGTTTAACTGTAGGAGACCCGGTAGGCCAAGAATTGAAGAATCACTTGGTGTGGAAAACCCCACACATCTACATCAGAAGTATTGGTGTGAGTGTATAGAAAAACAGTATGGTATCAATGTTTTCACCAACTTTTAATTCTTACTATATCCTTCAAGTACCAATTCAAGGTCAGCTCATCCAGGAAGTCTTCTCCTGTATAATTCTCAGGATGAAATAGATGTCCATTCCATTTCATCTTGCTTCTTACATGAAAATCATGTCTGTCTCCCACCTGGACCATGAGCCCTTTGAGGACAGGAAATAAGTTCCCCCAGTATAACCTAACTGAGAATAGGTGCTCAGTAACTGCTGAATAAAATTATAGATAAACAAATGGGTTTAACATGGTGGGATCCTGGCATTGTGCACAAGCTTGTGAGGTGTCTGCCCACATGGTATGATTTCACTGATCCAAGGAAGAATCTGATATCCTCAATGCCTTTTCCACCAATGAGCTAGTTTCTTACAGCTCCATGCATCTATGTATGAGTCCAATATTATGCTGGGCTTCAGGATTTAAAAATGAATCAGACCTGACTCCTAATCAGCAACAGCCTTCCTCTAGACTAATGATTTGAAATCTCAACTGAGTGTATACAGGATGTCCTTCACTAAACGCCCTTTATGCCTTTGTAACATGAATGAAAGATCTCAGATACATTTTGACTGGGAAACTGTGGGAGGAAAGAGGACAACCCGAGAGGTCTGTGGAGGCCGGAAGAAATGAAGCATCGCCCACAATGAAGGGAAACAGCTAGAGGAGGTCAAGCCAGAATAAGTCTCCCAGGATACAGTTCTTAAGGATCTGGTCAAAGGAGAAGGCTTATCAACAACTGGACTCAGTGGGAAAGTGATGTAAAAATAAGCACTCTTGAAAAGAAAAAGCCCAAGTTGGGGCTAACTAGACATGGGTTTGAATCTCATCTCTCCACTTAGGAGCTATGTAAACATGGGCAAATCGTCAAAACCTCTGATCTTTACAGTTTTCTCCTCTCTACAATGGAGATGGCCTCACAGTATTTTTTTGTGATAATTAAATGAAATACAACTTCCTTGGTAGCCCAATCTGTAAAGAATCTGCCTCCAGGAAACCTGAGTTTGACCCCTGGGTCAGGAAGATCCCCTGGAGAAGGAAATGGCAACCCACTCCGGTGTGCTTGCCTGGAAAATTCCAAGGAGAGAGGAGCCTGGCAGCCTACAGTCCATGGGGTCGCAAGAGTTGGACACGACTTAGCAACTAAGCCACCTCCAAATGAAATATAATATCAAATAACCAGTTAGACTGCATGTACTCAATATATGCTGTCCCTCTTCTCTACTTTGATACAAAACAATCCTAGGGTTTGGATGCACTTCTAATCTCTATGTCTCTATAGGTGAGTATTTTTTTCAGAAACCTGTTCACCTACAGATCAGGAGGACAGGAGCTGCTGGCCAGGCAGGGTAACTCTGCATATATGCCTCCGGGCAGGACCTGATTGGGGTTACTTGGGTCTATTCCAGGCAAAGTAGTCTCTTGTGGACATCCTTTCTGGAACCAGGATGCAGAAGAGACTTGGATTGATTCTTAGTAAGATGAGCTCAGGCTCTCCTTGCAGACAGAGCTTCTAGAAGCATTGTCCTGGGCAGCTGAGGGAGAACTGAATAGTGAAGCAGTGCTGGGCCCCTGATTCCAGCTTTTACCACTTGGTAGCCAGGAGCTGGCCCCACAGCTCTCCCGGATCCTGGGTGATGTTGCAGGTAGGCGCAGCGGGTGAGAGGCGTGGGTGGGGCTGTGCTTCCTTCAAACATGCAACTTCAAAGTCTCTGAGTATGTCGTTTGGCATGGAAGAGAGTCAGGGGCAACTGGAACTGCGGAATTTCCAGGTATAAATGGCCCCATTCAGAGCTGTGTGTCTCGTTGCACAACAAGGGAACAAGGAGATATTTGATGGCATTAAATGGCCTTGAGCTCAAAACAAAGGGACACAACTTTCTTTGCTTTGTCTTCTAAACCTAAAGGCCTGTCCTATGTGATGGTAGGTTATGAAAACAAGCGATGACTTCTCCCACTCTGCCTTGGCAGAAGGCTTGCTTCTGGACAGAAATCTGGAGGCAGGCCCTCTGACCTGGGTTTTCCCAAAGGCTCAAGCATACATTGAATCTGGACAGTGAAAGATCTGGATTAAAGACCCAGTCGTCCAACACAGAGACAAGAGCTCTCTGAGACAGATCTCTCTCCCTAGTTCTGGTAGCCAATCCATTAGCAAATCCCTAATTACTTTTACACTGCTCCCATCTCCACCCTCCCTGAGCTGTCTGTCTGTTTATTCCTTGGGTTTGGAGGGGCTCAATCACCGAGACCATGTCTGGAAGAACTTCCCAAGCGCTGAAATCACAATGCCATCCTGAAACGAACTTATGTTTAACAACTTATTCCAATAAGCTGGATGAGCAAGAACATCTTTTGTCTATCTTAGGATTTGTTTCTCAGGGGAAACTTACCTGGATGAGGAAACGGAAACTCAGAGAAATTGTCTAAGCACAGAGGTCCCCAACCTCCAGGATCTAATGCCTGATGATCTGAGGTGGAGCTGATATAATAACAATAAAATGCACAATAAATGCAATGCACTTGAATCATCCCTAAACTATTCCCTCCATCTGGCCCATGGAAAAATTGTCTTCCACGACACTAAACTAGTCCCTGGTGTCAAATAGGTTGGGGACAGCTGGTCTAAGGTATAGTACTAGTGAGTGGCAAAGCTGTGGATTCTTGTCCATCACCAGCAGAATGTTACCTGTTCCAGCCCTTCCCATTGTGCACTTGCCTCTGCAATTTTCCTCCCATGCGACCCTTCCTCCCCCAGGGGTCATCGTGAGGAAGGTGCTTTGGTAGATATTGAAGGGTATTGCTAAAAATTCCTAGAGTGCCTTTAAAAAATCTTTAAAAAGAGCTTTTGAAAACTTCTTTCTAAAAATAATTCAATTATTTATACCAGATATATATATAGATCAATATCTGAATGTGTTAATTTTTCCAGGTACCGGTCACTCAACATCCCATGCCTAATTTAGAAATGTCATAAGGCTCAGTAAGTGCACACCTCCAGATCATATCTAAGCTGCCACAAAGTATATTTTAAAGTGTGAAACATGTAAGTTGCACGAATACAGTATCCCTGTGCAGAAAGAAATGGTAATTACTGGAATGCCAGCTCAGAACTGGAAAATGAAAGCCTCACAATGAAAATCTTGTGTTGCTTGTGCACATGTTCGGTCAGAGACACGAAATTTTAAAGAATCTTCATTTACAGGAATGATGCCAGCCCTTCTCTCCTGCACATCCTCTCAGTGGATTAATCACCAGGCCCCCGGGAACCACAATGTGACCACTATGTGAGGCGCCTTCTTCCCTGAAACAATGAAGTTCTGTCCGATTGTCTTTGGGAGGCATTTACAGCTCCAGGACATCGCTCTGTTTTATTGAAAGTACTCAGCACTGGCTTCTTGGGACATGGCTGGAAGGGCTGTTGAGCTGGATTGGGCAATAACAGATGTTCCAGTGGGACACTAAGACATCCTTAGTCGGGCGGGGTGGGGGGGGGTGCACATTTTGAAAGGTGAAGAAGGCATGAGTGCATTTCACAAAGCTGAGTGTGAGTGAGCTGACCCATTACGCTGCATCCGGATCACAAGTCCTTAGCAGGGGTCTTCCCCATCTACAGGTCACAGGACTGGGAGGAACACAACTGCTGGAGCTGAAGCTCTTTGTCTTAATAACAATGAGAGGGGATGAGATGCTTTCTGTTCTTCTGGCTGGGGACAGCCTGGAATGCAGTAGCTGTGCCTGAGGCGCCGTGTGGAGGGTACAGAGCAACACTGTCATTCCCAGAAGAACGTGGCAGCCGCCACGCACAGTAGGCTGGCTGCTCTCCACCCCCATGTCTAAGGGCAGCAACTGAGAGCTCTTAAAATAATAAACAGCTGGCCGTGGGCTCCCTACACAATCCCCAGAATTCCAGAACAATTGGATTTGACTGAACAGGTTTTCAACCACAGCTCAGGAAATCCAGAGTCCAAAGACCTCCCACCCGCACCCACTGGCCTGGGTACCCGTTTAGAGTGTTCGTCCTGAAGGTTTGTGTCTGAGAGGCATTCTCCTACTAAACAGACAAGGGCAGGGGGATTCAGCGTTCTTGAGTTGAGCAATCTCATCTTCCATCTTTGGAGCTCATGAACAAGAGGTAACTAGGGCTCTGAATCCTGTGTGGATGTGACTCATTTCCCATGTTGGAGGGGCCCCTCTACCTAGGAGATGACTCCCCAACCTTGTTCCCCTACCTCAGACCTGGAAATGGTGAGAGCATAAAGTGGAAGATGAGGAGGAAAGGCAAGAATTTGATGAGGTTCATAACAAAGAAGTCTTCAGCAAGCTTCCAGAGTGACTTTGTGGGTTGGGGTGATGGTAGTAACTTATCTGCAGCCTGAAAAAGTGAACATGAAAGAAAACTGGGAATCGAAGAAACCGAGTTTTGTTCCTGGTTCTGCTATCTGCAGGCAATGTGACTCTGATAAAGTATTTCACACATATGGGCCTCATTTTCCCCATCTGTAAAATGGGGAGAACATAAAACTTGTTCTGGAGTTATGTCCATAGTTTGTAATTCATAAATATTAATTATTAACTGATTACTGGTTGCACGACTAGTACCTACCTCCAAGTTGCTATGAGGATTTGCTGGAACAATATGTGTGACCCTTGCCTCACAAATGATAAACATGCACAATTTTGAAAGCATGGTGGGGAAGGCTACACCTCTCCAAGGAGCTCTGAAAAGACTCCACAAAAATGTGGGGCTTCATAGGATGTGAGGTGTAGAATAAGTGCCATACTAACAGATATTCTGTGAGGAACAGTTTTCATGGGGAAATATTCAGGAAATTGAGTTAAACAAACTTAAGTAGGTTTCTGTCCTGCAGGATCTCTCAGGGTGTGTTGTAAATTTCCAAGAGACGTAAAAGGTAGCTCTTTTTAAGCTCACCTGATCATCAAACCCCTTTTCACAAGGTTCTCCAAAATCTTGAGTTCTCAAGTGATATATTAAAGAATACAGTTGGGGTAATAGTGGCTTTAGACATGCCCCCAGGAAGAAGAAGATTTAATTCCACCTCACAACCCAAGAAATAAACTCTTTAGTTTCAAGGGCTGAACACATGTTTTCTTTCTCACTTTTGCCAGACATTTCACAAGGCTGTAACCACTGCAAGTTATTTTTATGCTGAATTGTTTTTTTATCTTCAGAATGGAAATAAATATCTATAAAGAGGACATGGGTTTCCCAGGTGGCTCAGTGGTAAAGAATCCGCCTGCCATTGCAGGAGATGTGAGCTCAATCCTTGGGTCGGAAAGATCCCTTGGAGAAGGAAGTGGCAACTCACTCCAGTATTCTTGCCTGGAGAATTCCATGGACAGAGGAACCTGCAGGCTACAGTCCATGGGGTCACAAAGAGTCAGACATGACTTAGCAACTAAACAACAACAAAGAGGACATATTAGCCAATGATTTAAATTCCTAACTCACCAATATCTGGAACAGTTTCTGGTGATGGAGACTAGACCCAATTTACCCACTGAGTAGGAGCCACATCCACAGAGGTAAAGGGATGTTGGAAAGTTGACCCATCCACATGTGGAGCAAAGGGAGATCAAAAGAGGATCCCTCCTTTCTTGCTGTCTTAGAAGTCTTATCCTAAATGTCCTCCAGTCTCTAGGATTAATGTCCTTTGCTAGATCATAACCCAATTCATTTCTAATTGCTCCTCCACCAAATTCATTTGAGTCCATTCATATTCTACACAAATCTTTAGAGTAAAAGTGAGAATAAATTAAAACTTAAGGTACAGAATGAGACCGAGTTATCAATTGTTTTCACTGGAGATACTCAATTTCCTTCATTAATGGGGGTTTGGGTGAGGCAGGTATTAAATGAGAGAGAAATAGCATGGCCTGTTGGGAAAACATTGAACTAAAATCCCAGAAATAAAGGTCTAAGACTTTGGGTGAAAAAGTTGGCCCCTACATTATACAGTAACTGTAAATTCCTCTCTTTTCACTCTCTTGGTTCTTCTTCTGTAAAAGAGGTATTGAGTTGGAGCCCTCTAGGTTTAGCATTCCAGAACCAGGATGTCAGGAGATGGGAGAGAATGTCTCTTAACAGTGATTTTTGCATGTATTTTTCTCTTTCTGTTTCTGTAGGTCAGGAGGAAACCAGTGATGTGAACTCCTGAGAGGTAGTGTATCCACACAGGCCTAAGATGCTATCAGTAGAGAACTTTCCACCTTTGCTAGCATTTCTTATCTTCTGTCATCTGCATGGTGACTGTGAAAAATGCTCTCAGTGAGTGTTTCTGATTCATTTTTGTGATGGTCCCATGATGTCTGAAGAAGTTAAAATTTAAACTCTCTCCCTTCCCCTTGGCCTTTATAGCTCTGTGGATCCTGCCAGTAACTGGATTGATTCCTAAGGCTTGAGCTCTCTAGAAAGGAAGATGGCCTGACCAGGGTAAGTGGCTGTATTTGCTGAGCTGAAAACTCAACCCAGGTTTTAAAGGATTCTCTTATACAGCGGCAATAAATGTGAGCCAGCCTGTCAATACCTCCATTTTCAGAGGGTGCGATGAAGATCTCTATCTAGGAATAAACTTCCTCAAAGATAAAACAACAGGCTTGAACTTCGGAAACAATGGTCATATTGTCTGGGGACTTGGAGACGCTGCTCCTAAAGGCACTTAGAGAACAGTGTACTCTTCCCATTGATCCTGACAATTTATTTATTGTTCAGAAACTAGCCCCAAGCAAAGTCAGGGAAGAGTCAGTATTTGAGGGCCTTTAAAACATTAAAATCCAACTGCAGTCTCCAGCAGATAGAGAGAATGTTTTTTGGTTTGTTTGTTTGTTTTTTGATATGATGCACTTTTACAGTGACACAGGCCAGGATGCAAGGTGCTTTCTGACTCTCAGCCCTAGCTTCAAAGGCATCTGGAGTAAATGCAAGTGTGTGTTTGTATGCAGCACACGTGTGCACAGGCTGTCTATATCGGCACATGTGTCAGTGCCACTGTGTGTGTGTGTCTGTGCACAGCGTGCCCGGCTGTGATGGGAATGAGAGATGCAGTGCTAGTTTTAGGGGCAGAAGAGGTGAATGTCAGCACTTGAGGACAGTGGGATGCACACGAAGGTACCTATGTGCACACTCACCTATAGCAAGTATGTTTTGGGGGTTGTGAAAGAGGGTTTTGTAGAAATACATGACTGCGGATAGACCCACAGAATCATCAGCAGTCATCACATTAGACTCAGTGAAGACACCTCTGGTCCAGCCCAAACCCCAGCAGCTCTCAGACTTGTGCAACTCACGGCAGAGTTTTCCCAAGTGCCTACTGTGTTCCCAGTCCTGTAATCAGACACTGTAATAAAAAAGAAAAAAAAAAGAGGAGAGAGAAGACGAGGCTTATCTCTTCAAAGAGGTCACCACATAATATGAAAGATGAGGTGTGTATGCTTGAAAGGTTAACACTTCTGAGCAGAAGGATACCTGGTCCAGGCAGCATTATAACGCTTGTCTGTTAACCTCATGCTAGGATGTCTTTAATTATACAATTTATGAAGGCAACACACAAGATTATTTTCAACACACTGAGTGAATTCTCTCTGAAATGTAGCTGAGGTTCTTTTTTACGTACAGTTAACTCACACTTTGTTTTACAAGACAAACTGTAAATAAAATATTTACTCTTTGAAGTGTGAGATGGGCTTTGGATTTCTTCTCATTAAGGAACTGCCAAGGATGTTGTCAGGATTAAATAAATAATGACAGTGATGGTGCTGATGATGACGTTAGTATGATAAGATTAATGATAGATATTAAGTTCTTAAATAACCTGGGCGTTGTGGGAAGTGGTTTCCATAGATTTACATGATGAATTTTGATCACATCTCAGTGCAATGGGGAAAAGAGATCTGACGAAGGAGAGGTCTGAAAGGAGACCCAACAGAAAACTGGCAGATAGAGTGGTGGGTGTGGGGATCTGGCTCTTTCCCACAGGAATTTAGAACCTTCCAGTGACTGGAAGCCTTGCCTTGAGCCTCAGCTCTCAGATCTTAACTGTGTGAGCATGAAGAGGAGGTCACTTCTCAGTGATTGGTAGTCATCCACCGCCAAGATATTCAATCCCAAGCCTGTCCTACCTCCAGTCCTTCTACTCCCAGATCACTGCTTTAGAACCACAAACCCCACTCTCCTGGCTCAGACAGTAAAGAGTCTGCCTGCAATTCCGGAAACCCAGGTTCGATCATTCCTGTGTAGGGAGGATCCCCTGGAGAAGGGAACGGCAGCCCACTCCAGTGTTATTGCCTGGAGAATTCCATGGACAGAGGAGGCTGGTGGGCTACAGTCAATGGGATTGCAAAGAGCTGGACATGACTGAGTGACTCACACTTTCACTTCTCCAGGGCGCAGCTTTCAGGGGAAGCAGACTCTTAGTTGGCCACAGCATCTCCATTAGTGTCCACACTAATAACTGTCTCACATTTGTGCAGGACTCTGTAGTTGATGTAGAGTACTTCCACATCCACAGTTTGAGCAAACGGAACAACAATCACCCTTTAGAGTAGGTAGGATTAGTTACTCCAAGAGCATCACAGAGCAGATCAACCTAGGTGAAAAGAATAAAGTGAGAATTGCTTACTAGTAATTGCCAAAGCATCTACGTGTTAGAAGTCATCAACTGTTTAGGACTACCCAATAGTCAGCACATGATAAAACACTGCATCTCCTATATTATAGGAGTGCTCAGTCCCTTAATGGTCAGACATTAATACTTAATACTTCAGCCTCTGAAGCAGACCATCACACTTAACTGCTTCTGCTCAAGCAGAGAGCAGCTAAGATTGGGAGTATGGATGCTTGCAGCAAGAGCCAAGGCCATGGGAAGGTCTATTCTAATTCTCAATCAAGACTATTCTAATACTCAATACTGGATCTCTAAGAGCCAAGCTGTATTAAAAGTAACTTTGCTTAATTTCATCAAGATCCTTACCTATTGTCAACGTCCTGAAATCATTATACTTATGTTTGTATCTCTTCTGGCGAAAATGAATCCAAAAGAGTAGTGTTCTTTTGTTTGTTGTTTAATTATTTTTAACAATTCCAGGTTTTCCTGTATCCCAGGGATACGTTTCTGAGTATAAGTGTGAATGTTCATGGACCTAGATTTTTTACCTAGAAAGAAATTTAAGATGAATCAAGAGTGTCCCAGGTAAACTAAGCTGCATTTCTCAGGTGGTCAGTGAAACTGTGCAGATCTCTGAACTGAGGGTGTTGCCAGCTGTTGTATGTTATATGTGGCTGGTCTCTAGTGAGTTGAAATTGCACTCTGCAAATAAAACAAGCTGATGTTCATCTCTTTGACTATATAGATACATTTTAAAAATGTACTTCCTGGCTGATTTCTTAGGGAATGCAATCTCAGTTCAGTTCAGTTCAGTCACTCAGTCTTGTCCGACTCTTTTCAACCCCATGGACTGCAGTGCACTAGGCCTCCCTGTCCATCACCAACTCCCGGAGTTTACCCAAACTTATGTCCATTGAGTCGGTGATGCCATCCAACCATCTCATCCTCTGTCGTCCCCTTCTCCTCCTGCCCCCAATCCCTCCCAGCATCAGGGTCTTTTCCAATGAGTCAACTCTTCGCGTGAGGTGGCCAAAGTACTGGAGTTTTAGCTTCAACATCAGTCCTTCCAATGAACACCCAGGACTGATCTCCTTTAGGATGGACTGGTTGGATCTCCTTGAGTCCAGGGGCTCTCAAGAGTCTTCTCCAACACCACAGTTTAAAAACATCAATACTTTTGTGCTCAGTTTTCTTTATAGTCCAGCTCTTACATCCATATATGACTACTGGAAAAACCATAGCCTTGACTAGATGGACCTTGTTGGCAAAGTAATGTCTCTGCTTTTTAATATGCTGTCTAGGTTGCTCATAACTTTCCTTACAAAGAGTAAGCGTCTTTTAATTTCATGGCTGAAGTCACCATCTGTGTGGTTTTGGAGCACAAAAAAATAAAGTCAGCCACTGTTTCCACTGTTTCCTCATCTATTTGCCATGAAGTGATGGGGCCAGATGACATGATCTTAGTTTTCTGAATGTTGAGCTTTAAGCCAACTTTTTCACTCTCCTCTTTCACTTTCATTAAGAGGCTCAATCTAGGAGAAAATAATTTAAAAGCCACCTTCATTTCTACCCACTAAATATTAATATGTTTCCCTTTCTTCAGGGGTCATAGCCAGACTAATTTCTGCCTTGCAATCCTCTCACCAACTTCCTATCACAAGCTGATTTTCAACTTGTCCTTTGTTTTGACCAGCCAAGGCCAAGATCACCCTCAGCCTCAGAACCCAAGTTGCTTGAGCTCCTCAAACCAGTGGAACCTCACTGAGTTTTATTGGGCAAGAGAATGACATAGAGAAGGAGTTATTTAACTCTGTGCTATAACTCTGAGCTGCTAGGTGCATAATGAGAATATTACCTATTTTAAAAGACCTCTAGGTAATAATTATGGAGGAGGGAGACTAATGTGTATAAGACTCAGGAGATAAAGCATATCTGATATTTTAAATCTCATTTCTCTGCACTGATTCACTATGTTATTTTGGGCAGGTTACAGCCTCTCTCTGGGCCTCTAAGATTTCCATCTATAAAATAAAGCTTTCTAAATATCCATCCAGGCTTGGCACACTATGGTATTCCCACCCTATTCGCAATGTGTAGTGTACGATAAGATGACTTTTCTGTTTCCCGGTTTCTTCCACTGTCTAGTGTAAAAGAAGAGACAAGGCATTGTACAAAGCCCCACGCAACTCATGGGAACTTTTTGCTAAAGAGGAAGCAACATCCAAGGCAAATAGAAATTATAACTCTTAGAATGTTTCGTGTTAAAGGCTGTAAGAGAACTTGACCAAAGCAGAGAGGTCACTGAGTCCATGGTCAGTAGGAAAACAACGAAGCAGTTACAAATATACCCACTCTCTACCCCAACCCTCTCACCTCCAAATCAGTCATTGAACTAAAGCAATATACATGCAACTTTTAAAACTTGGACTTCATGAATGATGCCCATAACTTAAAAGGATACATCATATATGTTCCACTGGGGACATTAGAAATCATTAAGATAAATCTTGCATTGTCAGGTTTTGAATATCCTTTAGGGAAAATCTCTTGTTTGCCTTGGTGAAGCACTGCTGAGGCTTATTCATGGCTCAGAGATGAGGAAGAATATCTCCAGCTCATCCAGTGATTTATCAGGCTGACTCGAACATTTCCAAATGAGGGGTTTTTTTTTAAGAAATTTTGCCAGTTTATTTTTTTTTTTCATCTCCCTCTTGGTAGCAACTGAAGTTCTGAATTCAGTGAATATATGTTAGAGACTGTTTACTTGAACTTTCTAAAACAAACTGTTCATCTTGGGTGTAACAGAAATGCTCTCTTTTTTATATTACTGTTCCCATGCCTCTCTGCAGAAGCTCGCCAACACAAACACCTACTTACAGGGCTGTATCCACCACTGTACGCTCTTTGGTGAGTCTGCCATTGGATTTCAGTCGATAAATTTGCATTTAGCGCTTAATTTGTTCAGTATGCCTTACTAATTTGGCAATATTTATTTTGGCCCAGAAAGCATAAGGCAGCTAAATTCTTTTGTTTTGTTTGGTGTGCGCTTTTTTTTTTTTTTTTTTTCATTTTCATGAAAGGATTTGAGATATGAAAAAGTTCCAGTGTCATGGACAGGACTGGTTTCCTGTTTACGCATCACCATAAATATGAAAGGTGCTGGGTGACATTTCTCAGCTGAGAGAGTCCATACAGCCCTGTGCGGAGAGCAAATCCTCAAGCAGGGTGGTCCTGAGGTGACTTGCTGACCTTGTATAATGTCAAGAGGAATTATTGTTAAAGTACAGTAGCCAGATACCACACACACACACACACACACACACACACACACACACAGAACTTTAATGGTTTTTCTCACCCTTGTTATTACAGGGACAAGAATTTAATTGTAATATCTTTAGGTTCTCCAAATCAATCTTCATCTTTCAGAAAAAAAAGTTTCAGAAAGTGTATTCATATCTGTAGCTTTTTTGTTTGTTTGATCTGTGTGTCCTTTCATAAGGCCCCTCCACAGAAACAAATCTTCCCACACAGCACCATTCCCAAAACTTCTTCTGTTAGATATGGGACTGCAGCTCTGTGGCCCCTTTTCTTTCCCTCAGAGGAACGCTGCAGATAGAGGAACTCATACATAGTCCTTGAAGAGTTCATATTAAAGAATCTCTGTGAACACAGTAGTTACCAGACTCTGACCTTCCTAAGACCAGGGTGGTCAGGGAAGAGTGGCCCCCATGGTCTGAGTTTGACATTGCTGTTCACTGGAACATAGTGGGCAAAGAGAATGCTTCCTAGAGAAGAGGCTATTCTCAGTCAAAGACAAGTAGCTTTAATGCCTAACATCTTGTGAATGTCTCAGAAGAATTGGGTTTATGGCATCAGACTCCATCCATCCATCTCAACCCTGGTCTCTTCCAACTCCCAGCCCACAAGTACTCAGAAGTTGGTCTGAGATATTAACATTGTAGTTTTTGCAAAGTGAATCAACTTGAGTCATGAACAGCAGTGCTATCAAGGCTGATATTTCTCCTCACACAAATAAGACACTGCCCATGAAATTCTGAAACCCTTTCCAGATCACTGAACCCACTTCCTGAACACGTCATGGTTTTTGTTTTTAGTATAGCTGATACACTTGCCAAGCTATTCCATCTGCTCTGAATGCCCTCTCTTGCCCTCATATAAAAACTCACACATTTGCTCTAGGAGTCAGTTTCAGTGTAACCACTTCAGTGACTCCTTTGCCAACTTCCCAAGCAGGAAGTTCTTTCCTGTATGCTTCCCTTGGTCTTTGTATTGTACTTTCCTTTGCTCTTTTTGTCATGCATGCCTTGTTTTATTTATTCAAATAATATATATTTTAATGCCCTCTGTATGCCAAACATCATGCAAGTCACTTTTCCCAAAATATTGCAATGTTTGTCTTTGAAAATTATCTCTCCCACAAAACTGTCAGGTTTGTGACGTCAGGAAATTTGTCACTTAGACCTTAGAATTCCAAGTTCCCAAAGTGAGTTAAGTGGTTTCCTTGCTCAGAAATTATGTTTACAATAAACAATTTAATGCCTTGAACTTTGTATAGGTTCAACCCAAACTGATCATTGTTTATCTGATAATCTAGCTACTTACTGTAGTAAGCCTAAGAAGTTGTACTTTCAAGTATTAGCCATGAATGAAGGAAGCATTGGATAGTTCATGATATATATCTGGGAAAAGATAGTGTCTCAATTTCTTTATTTATAAACAGAGAGGAAATGCTTACACTGTTAATATATGAAGTAAATAAAGTGTGAAATGTATTTTGCATTTTATGCCAATGTTCTTTGAGTGGTAGCCATCAGTCTCAATGATCTGTATAGTCAGGAATCATGTCAAAAATAGCATTATTAACTTTTAGAACCACACATAGTGGAAAATGTAGGAGCATTGCCAAGGCTGAGCTGAGTGATTCAAATGCAACATGTGATATGCATCTTTGTGTCAGCAAAGATGACTGTAGGGTCAGGTCAAAGAATCAAGTTGATGTCACTATCATTCAATTACTCAGATACAAAGGTTTTTGAAAATGTGACACTGGAATGTGACCAAGATACCCAAAAGGAGTTATAGGGTATGCAGTACCCCCAATCAACTCTACATTGCTCACATCGGTAACAAGCATACGTGAAATGGCCAACTCTTTTTAAGACACTGTTTTAGGATGACTTCAAGGACTGGACATTTTCTCCAAGAGCACGGACTGGCATTTTGGTAGTAGGAGTGAGATTTATGCTGGGACAATAGGCATAAATAGAACCATCCTAAGTGTTAGTGTTAATCGCTCAGTTGTGTCGGACTCTGTGACCCAGTGGACTATAGCCCGCCAGGCTCCTCTGTCCATGGAATTCTCCAGGCCAGACTGCTGGAGTAGGCAGCCATCTCCTTCTCCAGAAGATCTTCCTGACCCAGGGATGATCAAACCCAAGTCTCCTGCATTGCAGGAAGATTCTTTACAGTCTGAGCCACCAGGGGAGCCCAAGACCAGAATGTGATATGCTCAGTTGCTCAGCCATGTCCCACTCCTTGTGACCCCATGGATTGTAGTTGCCAGGCTCCTCCATCTATGGAATTTTCCCCTTAAGAAGAATAAAGTGGGATGCCATTTCCTATTTCAAGAGATCTTCCCGACCCAGGAATCGAACCTGGCCTCTTCTGTCTCCTGCATTGGCAGGTAGATTCTTTACCACTAGTACCTCCTGGGAAGCCTCTGTCCTAGGCAAAGTGAAATGTATGTAGGATGAAAAAAAAAAAGTCCCTCTTGTGGATGATGGAATCTTAAATGACCCTACTTTTCTAAGTCTTAAAGTTCACTACTGGAATTACACAGCTTTCACAAATGTTGGGCTATTAATTAACATTGATCTGGATTCATTGAAGCCTATACACTTAGTAAAAATATAGAAAATATGAAGAATATGAAAAGCCTAATTAGTAAGTTTGATTAAATAGGGAGATAGAGAATACTGAACACACCCAAACAATAATATGTTCATTTTAAGCACACATACTCAGCAGGCATCAGTGGTAGGCAGAATTTTACAATGGTTCCCAAGAGCCTGACATCTGGCATACACATTGCTTCTCCTGGTTATTCAAATACTGATCTATGGACTGTTGTAAGAGGATTTTACAGATAGGATTAAGATCTCAAATCAGTTGATCTTTCTGTTGTTTTTGTCATTCAGTTGCTCAGTCATGTCCAACTCTTTGCAACTAGCATGGACTGCAGCATGCCAGGCTCCTTTGTCCTTCACTATCACCTGGAGTTTGCACAAATTCATGTCCATTGAGTTGGTGATGCTATAAGAGAGGGAAATTATCCATTTGGATTTAACTTAATTCAATGAATCTTTTAAATCTGAGTCTAGAGTATAGAAACAAAGTCAGAGATTCAAAGCATGAGAAAGATTTGATTCTAAAGAAATTTTCTGTCACTGGATTTGAAGATGGAGAGAGTAATAAGACTTGGAATACAGGTGGACTCCAGGAGCTGAGAGCTGGCAAAGAAATGTGAACCTCAATCCTATACCTAACAAGGAACTGAATGCTACCAGAAAGAAGAATGAGCCCAGAAGCATATTCTACCCTGGTTCCTCTACTCAGCTAACACAGTGGTTTCCACATTGTGAGAACCTGAGTACCCAGATTTCTGATCTAAATGGTTAATAATGTTGTCTCTAAATTTGAGATAATGTTATGTGGCAGTACGAAACTAATACAGTATCAAACAATTTATAAAACACAGCCACTATTTCTGACTAAAATTTAATAAAGTTAGAAATGATAAAGTATGCTCCTCAAAGTCCCTTAAATCTGCAATTTAAAAAAAAAGTAATTCTAAATAGCCCATGATTCAAAGGACAAAACAAAATAAGTATTACAAATATTGAGAAATAAATGATAAGGCTATACTGTGTCCATGGATAAGAAAAGTCAATAAAATATACAAGTCAATTCTCTGTAAATTGAATCCACTGATTCCATACAATTCCTTTAATACATCCAAAAAATTCTGGTAAATTTTTTCATGAAAATTTGGTGGAAAAAAGCAAGTTGACCCAAATATTCTTATAGAAAATTGTTTTTCAGATTTCTGATTGAAAAGAAACAAGTTGCAGTAAACAATCTCGGGGTCCCCCTGATGGCTCAATGATAAAGAATTGGCTTGCCAATGCAGGAGTTAGGGGTTTGATCCTTGATCCAGGAAGATTCTCACTTGCCATGGAGCAACTAAGTCCATGCACCACAACTACCTAACCGGTGCTCTGGGGCACAGGAACTGCAACTACTGAAATCCTCGAGTTCTAGGACCCATGCTCTGCAACAAGAGACAGCGAAATTTGCTCAGTTGTGTCTGACTTTTTCTGACCCCATGGACTGTAGCCTTCCAGGTTCCTCTGTCCATGGAATTCTCCAGGCCAGACTACTGGAGTGGGTAGCAGTTCCCTTCTCCAGGGGATCTTCCCAACCCAGGAATCAAACTGGGGTCTTCTGCATTGCAGGTGGATTCTTTACCAGCAGAACTATCAGAGAAGCCCAGCAAGAGAAACCACCACAATGAGAAGCCTGAGCACCATACTAGAGAGTGGACCCTGCTCACTGCAACTAGAGAGAGAAAAGCCCACACGGCAACGAAGACCTAGCACTACCAAAAATAAATAAATTTATTTTTTTTAATTTAAAACAATCTTGTCCATAGCAATCTGAGAGCTTTTATGAGAACATTAAAAGACAAATGAAAAGTAAGATGGTGGAGTAGGAGGACCCCACACTTAGCCCCTCCCATGGGAACAGCAAAATTGCAACTATTGGTAAGAACCACCTGAAGACTAGCAGAGGTTTTTGTTTTTTTTGTGTTTTTTTTCACAACTGAGAGTATAAAGGTGGAACCACACTAATATGGGTAGGAGAAGCAGAGACAAAATGTAGTCAGGGCCCACAGGACCAAGTAGGTGACCCATGAACAGGAAGATAATCACAGCTGCAGAGATTCTCCCTAAGGAGAAAGGTCTAAGCCTCACACTGGGCTCCCCAAGGTGGTATGTAGTAATCTAAATTTCTTTATTTCCCAAAATTGTTTTAAATTATTATCTATAAGTGGTTTATTTTTGTTTTTACTGAAAAAAATCATTTTAGTTAAATAATTGTAGGAAAATAATCATTACAGCTTTATTGCATGGTCTGAGAATTAGCCTTATAAAATGTCTTTTGTATATTGAGAGTTTTTTTTATTATCTAGTTTATAGATTACATGTGTCCCTTTGCACTTCCATTTTTTATTCGCATTCTAATTGATTTCCTTTATATATTCAATACTATATCATTGAATAAAGATTAATAATTATTACTACATATATTGTGGATTTGTTTTTTAAGGATCATATCATATTAGCTATGTTTTTATTATTTTCTGTGTATTATGATGTTTTGACAGCTTATGATTGGGAAGAGACTAGACCTGTTGGGGGCTAAGCCATTTTTTAGAGGCAGCAAAGGATTCAGCTAGAATCATGCCTTTTTTTTACCCCCCAAACATTAACCTTGGAGGTAATATGAAACATGAGTGTGCTACAATATATTTGGGAGCTTTTAAGAGAGTAGATTCTAAGAGTTCTGATCAAAAGAAAAAAATGTCTTGTTTTCTATTTTTTTTGGTGTATATATATATATATATATATATATATATATATATATGAGATAGATATATATATATATATATATATATATATATATATATATATATATATATATATATATATATATATATGATATATATATATATATATATATATATATATATATATATATATGAGATGATGGACAGTAAACTTACCGAGGTAATTATTTTGCAATATATTTTTCAAGTCACTATGTTATACATTTTAAAATTACATAGCACAGTCCGAAAATTGTGAAAGTGTAGTGAGAGTGTTAGTTGCTCAGTCATGTCCAAGACCCCATGGACTATAGCCCACCAGGTTCCTCTCCTCTATCCTTCCTCTCCAGGCAAGGATACTGGAGTAGGTTGCCATTCCTTATTTCCCAGTAAAACTGAAAGGAAAAAAAAATCCTCTAAAGCAAAGGAGCCCCGAGTCCTCCTAAAAATTTTATAATTCTGAATTGATTGGCAGATGGTGGAAGAAGGAAATATAATTCCTCCTTGATTTAGTGGGAGCAGGTTTCCACCGTTCTTAGAAGAATTGCATGAGCAGGGCCAGATGAGTTTCCCCAAACAGACTTACAGTCTCAAGGTTGTGGAAGTGACTCCCAGTTTTGGATGAATATTCGTCAAAGTATGAATATGAATATTCATCCTAATTGTCGGTGGAGGTGTGAGATTTCATCTTCTATTGTGTCTTCAAAGGAATTTTAGAGTAAATTTGAAAGATCTAATTGGGATTTTGAGTTTGGGATGCTTGGCATTAAAAAAAAAAAGGTCTTAGCTAAACCCACAGTCAAAGCCAGGCTCTAAGGCTATAAAACTGAAAAGGTTAAAGTTATGTGGGCCACTTTAATAGCAAGAACAGAGGTATTGACTCTTGGGACTTCCTTGACGGGCCAGTCACTTAAACTCTGTGCTCCCAGTACAGGGGTTCTGGGTTTGATCCCTGGTCAGAGAACTAGATCCCACATACCATGCCACAACTGACAGTTCCCACGCCACAATTAAGATTCTACACGCCGAGGGCTTTTCTGGGGGTAGAGTGAATAAGAATCTGCCTGCCGATACAGGGGACATGGGTTCAGTCCCTGATCTGGGAAGATTCCACCTGCTGTGAAGCAGCTGTGCCCATGCACCACAACTACAGAAGCCCACACACCCCAGAGCCTGTGCAACAGGAGAAGCCACCACGAGGAGAGCCAGACCACCCCAAGAAAGAATAGCCCCCAGTTTCCGTAACTAGAGAAAGCCTGGGAGCCACAACAAAGACTAGTACAGCCAAAATAAATAAATACATAAAATTATTATGTATTAGTTGCATGCTGCAACTAAGACCTGATGAAACCAAATAAATAAACAAACAAGTATTGGCCTTCAAAATAAATGGGTTTAAGTGCTGACTTTACCAACCAGTAGGTGGGAGGCCTCGGGCACATCACTCAATCTCTTTGTACCTCACTTAATGCGCCTGTACAATGGGGATAACAATGCCAAGTACAATAAGAACAATGAAAAATTACCAGTACATTGAAAATATCCAAAGGGTGGTAGTTGCTACTGGGATGAGATATCGGAGGGGTTTTTTTTGTTATCACTCTCATATGATTTGCTTTTCCTTCTGGGTAACTGTGGTAATTGGCCAGCAAAAGCAAGCTCATGTCAAGTCCCAGGGCACTGGTCAGCATGAGCTCTGTTAACTGTATACATAGATTATGAAGCACTTAGTTGATTTACACATTTCTGCAGCTGAACAAAAATATTTACTGGGCAGATTCAATTGAATTTAAACAATCAGATTAAAAGCAGCCCAGAGGCTGCCCTTCAACTCAACGAGGGACAAGTTGCCTTGCTCTGGGTAGCAAAATCATGCTAGCTGCTCGGCTAATTTAATAGTAACTTGAGGAGGTGTGATTAGAACTGCAAAGGAGACAAAAATACTTGAGAAGGAGGGCTTGTCTCTTTACACTGAATTCACATCGCAGCTCTGGGAACAACCTTCTCTCACGAATTCAGAGCATCTGAGATAAGGATCGAAAAGTCTGAAGGAGGGAACACGGGCTCAAACTTGGAGGAGGTAGGAAGTTTTAAGTTTCCACAACAGGTTAGTGCCATCTAATAAATAAGTCATTTTTTTTTTTAAGGTCAAGTGGTAAATTAGCCCTTTGTAATTCAGAGCAGAATTTCTTATAAATGTAAGTTTATATTTGGTGATCAGGTGATCAGCTTCCCAGGTGGGCATTTCTGATCCAAAGAGCATAATGTGACAAGTGCAACAGTCAAACAACGCTAAACCCAATAAAACCATGTTCTATTCCATAGCTGGACTTTGTTCATTTTAGCTTGTTTGCCTGCTTTTCAGATAATCCATATAAAATTGAATCTCCTCAGGTATTGTTTTTAAAACAGTACTTAATGGCCATAAAGAAAATAACAAATGGCTTTCGTCTATGGATCTTCTAACACCTTCTGGTTTAAATTTATTGGCTGAATTGACTTAGCTATATCACAGGAAATACTGCTTAACCCCAAATTTACCGAACTGTGTTCCATAGCTCAGTATTTCAGGAGATGTGAATAAGCAAAACAAATGAAAACAACTTTGTAAAATAAATTTGGGCAATGTAGTACACTAAAATTCACCCTTGGAGAATCATAATGCACATTCAGTTATTAAAGTTTAACATTCTAAGTTAGAGAAACCTTTTAAATTTCATGCCATCAGTTGTCATTAAACTTAATTTCAAAAAATCACATGTTTTTCTTTCATATTACCCTAATTAAAATCCTGAGAATATGACCAGTAAAACACTAGCTTGGAAAATCCAAATCTATTTTATTTCCACACAGTAGTGTGTGTGTTGCATAAAACCCACAGGAAAATAACAGCCCATTGCATACCTGGTCAGTTACATTCAGTACTATCATAATGAAAATAATAGACTACAGCTGTACTACAGAGAACTTGAATGTGTATTAGACTGTCTTGATTATAGACAAGACATTATAGTATATAATTATGATTGTATCTAACGAAGTATTCAGAGGGAAATAAAATTCACAGTTCTGTGGAAGGAGACTATAACCCCTCTTCCTTCTATTCCTGAAGTTTGAACCATGACTTTCAGGAGAACATCTTTCCCAAAGACTAGGTACCCCCAGGGGACCTGGCTCAGAGACACTTGGGTTTGTTTGTAAGCAGGGGACTATCAATTTATACTGACAGTCTTGCTGCTGAAAAATACTCTCTCCAATATATAGACACATTGGCTGTTTGTGGTTTCCAATATTATTTTCTTCTCCTTTTCTCAAGGAAATAATTGGTCTAGTCCCTTCACAGCCTTCCTTATTCTGAAAATGTATATTAAAACCATGTCCCCATGTAACTGTATAAAAATAAACTTGAGTTAGGGTCCCAAGTTCTGAGGGACAGCGTTCTGAATGGAGGTTTCATAGTCGGCTGAATAGGCAGTGAAAAGTCCAGTTCCTTCTTGTGCTGGAGATTTGTATTCTGGCTGAACAAGGCCAGGAAATTTGGAGGGCAGGGGGGAATTCGCCATGCAACAGGGATGCCTGCAGGCACTGCTGATCTGACCCAAAAAGGCCAAGATCTCATGTGTAGTACTGACAATCCTACTGAAGACCAGCAGCTCGCTTTGGCTTGTTTAATTACCTCCCTAGCTGGTAAAGTCTGTGCAGCTTTCTATGGTACTTGAGAACTGCCGACACCGAAGGTTTTGGTTTCATGTACTTGAACTCGGGTGACACAAATATTTCAGTGGTGAATCAGTCCTGAAAAAACGGGAGGTGGGTAAGGTAGGGAGTGTTTATAGAAGACATTTCATCACCACTAGTCAAACATGCCTCATTGTTGGTTCAGGAGGGCCTGGTATTTTCCTCTTTGAAGGGGATGCTCAGGGAGCCAAAGAGCTTCCAGCCTGGAGCTCTGCTCTAGGGAAGGGCCGTGGCCATTTGCACACAGGAAACCCGCAGGACTAGTTGCATTGGAATGTTGACAATCTTGGCGAAATGGCTTTATGTCTTTCCTCAGGGAGAGAAAAAACACTTGGTAGATCTATGTAAAGAAAGCCTGAGGCTCTCTTGGGGCTGCTGCAGAGGAATTTTCCTTCTGCCTGGCTTATTTTTTTTTCTTTAATTAAAGTATTTCTTTCAAAGGTTTCCCAGTTGCAGAACCCCAAAGATGAGGTCAGGAAACTTGTAATGTCAGAAAAGCAGTACTGCTGATATCAATGATATTAAGGTTTGGTTGGAAGATGAGATTATGGGATTTCTTTGGCTTGGGTACATCACTTGGACCATAAGTGATAGAAACTCAGGCCCTCCACAGCAGTCCTATGAGCCCTCAGCCTTCAGGTGAAGAAGAGGTGTCACCATGGGCCCGAGTGCCCTGCCAGCCTCCCGACACAGAATTCACCTAAACAGCTTGCCGTCCTTCTCAGGGTGTGGCACTATGCATGGCAGAGGGGTCTGAAGAGGATTACATTTAGAAAAACCATAGCCAAGCCATGCCAAGAAACACAAACCCAAAGGAAATATTTTAAGAAAATAAACAGAGCTACTGATTCAAACATACAAAGCACGAAAGTGGAACAAAAGATTATTTGAGGGCTGAGGTTTGAACGTTTTGAAGCCACACATGTGACAGGCCAGCCCAAGAACATGAGGAGTCTCACAGCTGTGTAAGCGTTGAGGCAGCCTGCTCCCACCAGGACCCCACCAGCCGGTGAGGCTCTGAACCGGCCCACCGAGCTAGCTGACTGTGCGCTTGAGCTCAGCCTGGAGCTATGCAGAAACAGAGCCCCACCATCACTGGGCCACACAAATACAGACATGGCTGACAGGACTAATCCCACCAGCCGAGTAGCTCCTGTTGCATGCATTTAAGTGTTCTCCAGGCCTGAGATTTTCATACTGTTCACGGGGTTCTCAAGGCAAGAATACTGAAGTGGTTTGTCATTGCCTTCTCCAGTGGACCATGTTTTGTCAGAACTCTCCACCATGACCCGTCCATCTTGGGTGGTCCTACATGGCATGGCTCATAGTTTCATTGAGTTAGACAAGGCTACGATCCATGTGATCAGTTTGCCTACAAAGGTCCATCTAGTCAACACTATGGTCTTTCCAGTAGTCATGTATGGATGTGAGAGTTGGACTATAAAGAAAGCTGAGCACAGAAGAATTGATGTTTTTGAGCTGTGGTGTTGGAGAAGACTCTTGAGAGTCCCTTGGGCTGCAAGGATATCCAGCCAGTCATTCCTAAAGGAAATCTGTCCTGAACATTCAATGGAAGGACTGATGCTAAAGCTGAAACTCCAATGCTTTGGCCACTTGATGTGAAGAACTGACTGATTGGAAAGACCCTGATGCTGGGAAAGATTGAAGGCAGGAAGAGAAGGGGATGGCAGAGGATGAGATGATTGGATAGCATCACAAACTCAATGGAGATGAGTTTGAGTAAACTCCAGGCATTGGTGATGGACGGGGAAGCCTGGTGTGCTGCAGTCTGTGGTGTCACAGAGTCGGACATAACTGAGTGACTGAACTGAACGGACTGAGGCCTGAGTTTGTTCAGGAACCCTAAAGAGCATCTATGTTATAATATAAAATGGTGCTAGGGAAATATGCATGTTGGGTTTTACAAGTTTGGCTATCAGAACTTCTAACCAAGTACCTGTCACATCAGTATGACACTGTTCCCAGAATCCTGGGATTCTAGCACTGAATTTGTTGGGCTGAATCATCTCACAGCCCAAAGATGTCAACTCTGTAAAATAGACATGAGTTGGATATACTTCAAGGTCAAGTGTATGTTCTAGTGAATAGAAGGAGGCTGCAGAACCCAATAGCTTCTATGAGAGAGTAATGCCTCAGTGGCACTGAATTTGAATATAGTTGGTATAACTAGAGGGCTTTTGGAACCAATTCCCTGAGACACAGCAGAATGCTTCTCACCAAGATGCACTATGATACCATGACTTTGGCTTTCATGAGGGGTTCAGTAAAGCATCTGCTGTATGAAAACCACACTAAATTTATTGTAAAACTATTGTCAAGAACATAACTATATCTGATTGCAAGTTATTTTTGTGAGTAAAGGCTAGAAAACTCTTGAGGAATGGGTGCATTTCCTCTACTCTGTTTAGGAAGTTTATCAGGTTTTTTCCTTGCTGCTGTGGTTGCCAGGAAACTCCTGCATACATGTCATGATGGTAACTGTATCACTTCTCACAATCAGGCAGGAAAGAAAGAAGAGGCCAAAACTGTACTGATCATGAAAGTTATGAAGCTATGATTATGACACTTATACATTTGCAGAATTATGTGTGTGTGTGTGTGTGTGTGTGTGTGTGTGTGTGTGTGTAAAACCTGGGATTAGGATGAAAAATCAGGAAATGTCACTTCAATTAGTAAGATAGTAAGCTAAGCTAAGCTAAGTCATTTTAGTCATGTTCAACTCTGTGCAACCACATAGACGCAGCCCACCAGGCTCCCCCATCCCTGGGATTCTCCAGGCAAGAACGCTGGAATGGATTGCCATTTCCTTCTCCAATGCATGAAAGAGAAAAGTGAAAGTGAAGTTGCTTAGTCATGTCTGACTCTTAGCAACCCCATGAACCACAGCCTACCAGGCTCCTCTATCCATGGGATTTTCCAGGCAAGAGTACTGGAGTGGGGTGCCATTGCCTTCTATGAGTAAGATAGTAACTCTCATAAATATATGGACCTGACCATCTGCAGACACTATTCCAGAAGGAACATCCACGTTGGGCCCATCTCCCAGTTTGGGTTAGCTTCACTGAAGGAGAGATGGCATAATTCATACTGTGGAGGCAATAACCCTTCACTCTGGTTCTTGGCCTTGGATGAGATTGGTCAGGAAAAGAGAAAAAGCTTAACTCTTAACAGACATTGGACTGAGCACGTGAATGTGTTTTTGGAAAAGTACAGAGAGGTTGGGGGCTCAGTCAAGGATGCATACAGGGGAATGGTGGATGGGCTCTGCACTACAGAGGGGAAAAGGTTTTGGAGAGGTGCTGGAGGGTTTTGATGGTGGGAAAAGGGTGGACAGAGGACAGAAAAATGTAGCAGGAAGCTGGAGTCTAAGTGGACAGAAATGACCAAGGGAATTTTTTGGAATAGAAACTTTTATACTGCTTTGAAATCATCTAATCAACAAAACTGTAAGAAAATCTAGTTCATCATTATATTATTAACCAAAATCACATCTTTTAATTTGTTTGTAAGGAGGATGCTGTTGGAGAGGCAGAGAGGTGACAGGATTTAAGGACGAGAAGAAAAAATTGGGGTCCCCTGTTTAGTTGAATATTACAATGACATAAATAGGAAAAAGCAGAGCAAAGGGAAAATGTGGACAAAGAGAACTGTGTGTGAGCAGATAACTGGAGTGAGAAGTCTGTGGCAGAAACCTGAGGGCTTGAGCACCTGCAAACCCATGTAGAGAGGCTACCTGGGATGTGGATTACAGGAAGGAGGCTCGTGGAGACAGTATCTGAGTCTAAGGGACAGTGGGGAGCCACTACCAGTCTACATGTGCAAACATATTTTTACATTGAGCACTATAAAAATGTTCTTTGGAAACTTCCCTGGTGGTCCAGTGGTTAAGACTGTGCTTCCAACCCAAGGGGTGTGGGTTCTATCCCTGGTCAGGGAACTAGATCCCACATGCTGTGCAGCATGGCCAAAAAAATGTAAAAATAAACTACTAACTAATGATGTACCTTTTATATCTTTTATAAAAGCTCTGAAGCCATGAGAAATACTATCTTAAGTCCTTCATAATGTGGGCCCAGACATAGGAACAGAGTAGAACAAAGAGAAAGATATTTAATTTTATTCTATATATGTGATTTTTTGTGAGTTACTGTCAAGGAAAAAAGTCACTGGTGTTAAAAAAAATTATCAATGTATAACTATTTTGGAAATGATAAGTTCACATCTTACTCTGGAGAGAATAAACTCTATGCATCAAAAAGGACCAATTATCTATCATAACTGGATCACCCATGTGAAAGAAATTCAGTTTTAAGGTGCTTTATCACTGAAATCTTGAATTCAAGAAGCAAAGATATTTGTGATTTTGAATATGGTTAAAACACCTAACATCTGGTAATATATTTTTCAATTTAAGACCCTGAGGGAGGAATGGGGAGGGAGGTGGGAGGAGGATTCAGGATGGGGGACACATGTACACCCATGGCTGATTCATGCCAATGTATGGCAAAAACCACCACAATATTGTAAAGTAATTAGCCTCCAATTAAATTAAATAAATTAATTTACAAAAAATAAAATATTTTGAAATCTACCTTCTCTTATTCTATGCATATAGATATATATATATTGGGTTTTATTAAGAACTTTAATGAATCATTTATATCATGCCTATTTCCAATGAAAAATTATTTGATGTAATAGCTAAAGAGAAAATAAATTGAATACCAGAAAGCACATACAGAGAAGGGTCTGGTACAGTCTTTAAAAAGTGGCACCTTGAAGCAATATTTAGGTAGAAGTGATAAGGTTGAAACTTCATAGATGCCTTTCACTCACTAAACTCTTCATTCTCTTCTACTAGAATGCATTCAAAGGTATTTACTCTTTGATGTCACCTAACTGAATATTTGATTTACTCAGCATACGTTATAAATGTGCTAATTTTAACTGAAAGTGTGAAAATGTTAGTTGTTCAGTCATGTCCAATTCTTTGCAATCCATCCTGGACTGTAGCCCACCAGACTCCTCTGTCCATTGAATTCTCCAGGCAAGAATACTGGAGTGGGTAGCTATTCCCTTCTCCAGGGATCAAACCCGTCTCCTGTGTTGCAAGCAGATTCTTTACCTTCTCAGTCACCAGGGAAGCCCAAACAGTTTTCATATTAAACAAGTATTTAAAATAATAGTGATGTGTATGCAGTGCTGTAAGGTCTACATAACACATTCACAGACATCCCATAACATTTGACTCCAAACACTTGAAAATTAGAACGGCCCTATGCTAGGTTCCAGGTGGCTCACCGGTAAAGAATCTGCCTGCCAATGCAGGATACATAAGAGTTGCAGATTTGATCTCTGGGTCTGGAAGATCCCCTAAAGAAGGAAATGCAACCCCCTCCAGTATTCTTGCCTGGAGAATCCCATGGACAAAGGAACCTGGGGGGCTAGAGTCCATGCGGTTGCAAAGAGTTGCAAAAAAGGCAGGCATGACTGCACACCTGCGCACTAGCATGATGCTGAGTACTAACACCGTATCTACTTTTTTGAAGTGTTTTCCCTACTATTTTGATTTCACCCTCAGACAACAAAGTGTTAAAGACTTTCTCATTCCCAGTTTATAGAAGAACAATAAAGTGCTACCAGCAACTTGACTTATTATTTAGAATGATCTTAAGAAAATGTATACATACCCCTGCCTGTAAATTCACTCACTTCTACTCTTTGACTTATAGATCTTATTTTTAATTTTCAGAAATTTCAATATTATGGTGTTGTACTACTTCTCCCATCTTAGTAAAAACCAAAACATCATTATCAGCTCCAAGAGGTATATTTGTCTTCCAACACCAGAAACACAGTAGACTGACCTAAAGTGGAGTCCCTTTTTGTACAAATAAAATATCACTAACAGAAAAGCATTTAAAATACACAAGAGAGCGCACAAGAAAGAGAACTTCCCAGCTGTCAGAAATAAAATCCAAATTAAAAGACAGAGGCTGAAATAATAGCACATAAAACTTGCAAAAGGCAACTGCACCAGTATTTACAGGGATATATACATTGGCAAACAATACACATATGGAAACCTACAAGCTAAATGTGAACTTAAGATACTCTAAGAAAGTTGTTGGAAAGAACTAGTATTAAAAAGCAAGATAAAATACAGAAAAACAACAAATTCAAAGCTTATTCTTTGAAAGGCTAATAAAACAGTCAAATTCATCACTAAACTAGAGAAGGAAAAAAATTGTAACAGGATATAACTATAGGTACAGTGAAGATTTTTTCCAATCTTTACAGAACTTTAGGAATAGTTTTATGCTGGTAAATTTGAAAACTAGGATGTGATGAAAAAATTTACAAAAACAAAAAAACCTGATAAATTATCATGCAGATCTAAGAAAAATAGATAAGCTAAGTATCTATTAAATAAATCAAATTGAGTGAGTTAAAATAATTTACCTCACTACCCCACCTTTCCATAACCCTTGCCTTCCCACAAACCCCAGCAACAACACCATCAGACTCAGACAGTTTTATAGACAACTTTTACTAAACCTTCAAGGAACACAAAAGCTCTGTCTTATACAAACTGTTCCAGAGAATAATAAAAGAAAGAATTCTCCCAAACTCGTTTTATGAGGCTGTGATGACCTTGATTCCAATACGTGACAACCGAGGAAAATTATAGACAGATTTCATGTACTAACATAAATGCCAATATCCTTCACATTGAATAAACAAAATCTTTCCATCTTCTTCACCCCAGAGTTATCAGAGACCAAGAAGAGATACTTAAAATGGATGTAAACCAGCCTACCCAGCCATCATTTATCATCTGTCAAGAATGTGGAGTCCTGGCTACTCTCCCTCAAAGGGATCAACTGGGCCCCACTTGCTGGATCTGACTACACCCTCTTCTCTTAGGGTTTCACCCTCCTCCTCTGGGATCTGGAATCTGGAGAGGACTTACCTCGTGGAACTAAGTTTATGCCCCCCAGACCTTTGGGTCTCTTTAAACAGGGTCAAAATAGAACCCACAGAGTTCCACACGTGATGAGCTCAGAAGTCACCACCCCATCATAACAAGTAAAAACTGAACAGACCATGTCAACATTTCTTGGATCCATAAGACAGAGAAGGATACAGGGCTCACTATGGCCCTGCAAATTGGAGGGACAGACCGGAAAATATAAGTGGTTATGGCTCACCAAGAGAGAGACTCATGAGCAGAAACTGCAGGAGGAACCAATGTAGATTAGGAAAACTTGAACTTGATGCACTGTTGGAAGATCAGTGTAGATAACTCCATTAAAAACTCTATAGGGGGTTCAGGATGGGAGACACATGTACACCCATGGCTGATTCATGTCAGTGTATGGCAAAAACCACCACAATATTATAAAGTAATTAGCCTCCAATTAAAATAAATTAATTAATTAAAAAAAAAAACTCAATGGAGAACTACTCACTGCCAGTGTGGGGGGGTAGAGGGGGTGGGGGGTGGGGGGATGTTGCAACAATTTTTTCAGATTTATCTTCAGGAGCTTGACCAGGTTTTCACAGTAAATATTGGAGAAAAATCCCTTTTTGCGTCCGGCAGAGAAAGAGGAAAGAAGCCATTTTGAAATACATCAGCTCATTTTGTTCTTAAAAAACCTGTTCACAAGAAAACCCAGTTAACTAGATGCTAACCTGATGAGGTATTATCAGAACCTAAACGATCTGGGGGAAAGGAAATACCCAACTGAAGTCCACTTTAGCCTTCCACATGGGAGAACAGAACTACCCAACTCCAGCTCACTTGAATCATCCTGTAACATGTTAAGAGGGGGAGTAAAAGATGAGAGATAGTTGTGAAGTTCAGAGTCCAGAGATGCCCACTTGTTAAAAGACTGAGACATAATCGTAGGGCATGGAATCCCCTCCCTCCATATTCTACCACCATATTACTAAAGGCTTACTTACAGTAGTTTCTTTGACCTGGTACATCAGGAGTCATGGGTTCAATATCTGGTCCAGGATGATCCCACATACCGCAGAACAGCTAAGTCTAGGGTCACAAGTACTGAGCCTGTGCTCTAGAGCCGGGGAGGGAGCTGCAACTATTGAAGCCAACACACTTAGAACCTGTGCTTCACAATAGGAGAAGCTACAGCAGCAAGAAGCCTGCACACCACAGATGGAGAGTAGTCCCTGATGCCAAAACTAGAGAAAGCCTGAGAGCAGCAATGAAGACCCGGTGCAGACAAAAATAAATACATTTGATTTTTAAAAATTTAACTTAAAAAAAAATAGAACCAGATATCCACCCTTCTTCTACCCACCAGCCTACAGCCTCACCTCTAATACCCATGCTGTACCTATGGAGTCTGATTTTACTATGTCCATTATACCCAATTATCACTACAGACTTTTGAGTTACCCCTCAACTCCATCCCTTGTGGCTCAGCTGGTAAAGAATCCACCTGCAATTCGGGAGACCTGGGTTCGATCCCTGGGTTGGGAAGATCCCCTGGAGAAGGGAAAGGCTACCCACTCCAGTATTCTGGCATGGAGAATTCCATGGACTGTATAGTCCATGGGGTCACAAAGAATCGGACACAACTGAGTGACTTTCACTTTCTTTCTCAACTCCATCATTCTAACCTGAAATTACTACAAATATTGTCTGCTCCATTATTGTCTCCTAACCCCACCTCAATTCTTAAATTCTGTCTACAGTGATCTCTGGAATTCATTGCTAATTAATTGTAATAGTTACTGTATACTCAAAATCAGCTCTAGACATTCTTTATCTTCATGTTATTACAGCAACTTGACCCTTCTCTGAGATGTTGCTTCTACACAGCCAGCCCTCTTAATTGCAGGAGAGATATGTATTTTCTGTATGCCTCATTGTGACTTCTAAACCATTCTCCCCTGCTCCTCACTTAAAACCCCAGCTTTAAGTCTCATGGCATCAGATTGCATTACTGCTTCCATTGCTTCTTCCTATCATCCACCTGTTCCCCTTCAAATCTCAATGTGCATAGTTCTGGGTTCCCTGCCTGTAACATTATTCCTATCTTAATTCTTAGTGATTTCAAAGTGCATATAGACAATTCTTCTAGCACCTATTAACTTCTTTTTTTAATTTTAATTGGTGGATAATTGCTTTACAATATTGTATTGGTTTTTATCCATATATCAACATGAGTCAGCATGTTGGACACATCAGAAGCAGGTATATATGTGCTCCCCCCACCCTGAAACCCTCCCATTACCCTTCCCACCCTTTCCCTCTAGGTTGTCCCAGAGCACTGACTTTGGGTGCCTTGCTTCATGCATCGAACTTGCACTAGTCATCTGTTTTGCATATGGTAATATATATGTTTCAATGTTATCCTCTCAAATCATCCCACCCTCGTTTTCTCCCACTGAGTCCAAAACACCTATGAATTTCTTGAATGCCTCTCTTCAGATAATCTTGTCCTTGGCATTCATTCTCGTGGTTATATATCAGAACTTACATTTCTATAACTGCAATCTCTATGTAACTTCAGTTGCACACATTTTGCTCTCTGACTTTAATTTCTATTTTCCTAGTTCTCTCTTCCTAATACCCTGATTCCAACCATAGATGTTCAATATTTATGGAAAATCTGAATAAATGCTTGAATATAATTAATTTAATTATCAAGTAAAAAGATCTGTGATTACTGCAACTCAGGAAAAAAAAATAAGTACTTGAAAAGTTAACATCTGATTAATACCTGGAGCATCTTGTACTGTCAGAAAGTGAGGAAGTACTAAAAAAAAGTCATAATGATGAGAGTATGTCAATGACACATAGAATCTAAATTAAAGATTTCCCAGTGCCAAGTCTGTATTGGTTATAACCCAAAGTATAAAATGAATTCATGATGATAAAAATCAGTAAATGAATAAATTAATGAGTAGATGGAATAGAAAAATATCCCATGCAGAAGAACTCAATAATTTATGTAGATACTCTGTTTTCAATGAGGTGAGGCATAACTCCTCCCTGCTGGAGTATGGGCTGCATGGAATCACTTAATTGGAAAAGTGCAGAATGGGGACTTTCCTGGTGGTCCTGTGGTTAAGACCTTGCTTTCCAGTGCAGGAGGTGTGGGTTCGATCCCTGGTCAGGGAGCTAAGATCCCACATGCCTCAAGGCTAAAAACCAAAACAAAACATAAAGCAGAAGCAATATTGTAATGAATTCAATAGACTTTATAAATGATCCAAATCAAAATTAAATACATACATTGGCTTCCCTGGTGGCTCAAATGGTAAAGAATCTGCCTGCAATGAGGCAGACCTGGGTTCAATCCCTGGGTTGGGAAGATCCACTGGAAAAGGGAATGGCTACTCACTCCAGTATTGTTGCCTGGAGAATTCCATGGACAGAAGAGCCTGACAGGTTTACAGTCCATGGGGTCACAGAGGTGGACACAACTGAGCAACTTTCATTTTCACTTTCATATATATATGTAGAGAGAGTACAGAATGAAAAGAGAGAAAAGAGTACAGTGAATGAACCAAACAAACACCACCTCAATCACGTGACCAGCATCAACTTCAAGAGTGAAGAGTTAGGTTCATAGCACGTACCTTTGATCTGATGTGAAGAGAATGGCACTTTACCTCTGCGGCCGTCCTCCTCAAAGTCCTTAAAGAGTCCCATCATAAGAAAAACATAGGACAAATCCAGTTAAGGGACTTTCCAGAAGAACCTAGCCAGTACTCCCTAAAACTCAAGGGAATAAAAAATAAGTAAAACCTGAGGAAACTGCCATAGCTAAGAGGACACTATGAAGAAGACAGGATGCAAGTCTAACATAGTATCCTGGATAGGATTTTGAAACAGGAAAAAAGTACACTAGATAAAAACTAAGGAAATCTAAATAAAGTGTGGACTTCAGTTCATAATAATGACCAATATTGGTGTATTTATTGTGGTATGTGTGCCATATTAATAAAAATGTCAATTATAAGGATAACTGTACAGGGAGACATATATGGGAATTCTCTGTACTACATTCAAAACTTTTTTGAAAATTTAAGATTACTCTGAAAATGAAAAAAAGAAAATTTAAGATTACTCTGATGTTACATTTTTAAAATCAGAGAAGAATTAGACTGTGCAGTAAATTAAAAATTAGTCCAACTTCACTAATAAACATGAATATAATTTTTTTAATAAAAATTTTAAAAGAAAAAATGAAAAGACATTTCTGATGGATTGAAAACGAAAGTGAAAGTCTCTCAGTTGTGTCCAACTCTTTGCAACCCCATGACTATGCAGTCCATGGAATTCTCCAGGCCAGAATACTGAAGTGGATAGATTTTCCCTTCTCTGGGGGATCTTCCCAACCCAGGGATCGAACCCAGGTCTCCCGCACTGCAGGCAGATTCTTTATCATCTGAGCCACAAGGGATTATCTGATGGATTATTTTGTATCAAATTAATCCCACCAAGAACACCTATAAAAGATGAATAAAATATTTTAATTGATTTAACCTATTGCGACACGAGCATTCATTCTACCTCTAGCTATTTGTGGGCAGTCATGTACTTCTGGATCATTGATCAACATCACTATTCAATAAAATCTGAAAAGTACATACAGTTGTGTGACAACCTACAAACTATATGGAACATTTCCATCAAGTCAACAAGTTCTCTCAATCCTCTTTACAAGCAACCCTCCTTTCAAACCTAGAAAAGCAATTGCTGTTTTTCAGGCACCATACCTGCATTTTCTGTCACTTCATATAAATAGACTACAGAATGTAGTCTTTTGTGTCTGTCTTTTGTCACTAAGCTTAATGCTTTTGAGGTTCAATCATGTATACACAAAGCAACATTTTGTTCCTTTCTATTGATGAATATTTTTTATATGTATATACCACAAAATGTTTTAATCTATTCACCAGTAGATGGATATTTGGGTTGTTTCCTATTTAGTATGATTATGACCAAAGATACTATGAGCATTCCCAAGCAAAACTATGTTTGCACATGTTTTCATTTCTCTTGGATAAATTTTAGAGAGTAGAAATATTGGGACATGTGGTAACTATATGGTAACTTTATAAGAAAATACCAAAATGTTTTCCAAAGTGGCTACAACATTTTTCGTTTCCACTTGCAATATATGAGAGCTTCAGTTTTTCTATCATCTCAGTAACACTTGGTATTTTTTAATTTAGTCATTCTAATAAGTGTGCAGTATCCCACTGTGTTTTAATTTGCATTTCTCTGATAACATTGACATTGAACACATTTTCAGGTGTTAATGGCGATCCTCTTTGATGGAATGTCTGCTTAGATTCTTTGTCTTAAAAAAAAAAATTAGATTGTCTTTTTCTTTTTGGTTTGTGTGAGTTCTTTGTATCTTTCAGGTACAAGTCCTCTCTCAAATGTTTTCTCCCAGTCTGTGGCTTATCACTTAATTTTCTTAACAATGTCTTTTCTTATAGTATATTTTGAAGAACAGATGTTTTTATTTTGTAATCTGTGCTCTTGTGTACTAAGAAATTTTTCCTAAGAAGGAACAGTCCTAATTTTAATTAAATATACATCATCTGTTTTCAAAAAGAGACAGTCTGGGTGATTGACTATAGGCAGGCAGCAGGTCAGGCTGAGTGATAAACAGAGTGTGTAGATATCTAGGAGTTCAGAACTTTGGGACAAATACACTGTTCTCACCATAGGCCTTTGCAATGAAATCATACCCATGTAACATACCCTGATCTGGGTCTTCATGTCTCTGCTCCTCTGCTAGATAGAAGCTTTTCTGTCCTTAAGTCCTAATAGCAACAACAAATCTCACTATATGGCTCTTTGGATATTTCAGTGTTTTTAAGTATTTTAATATATTTGATCTCTACAGCTCCATGAAGTAGAAATGAAACATTTAACATTTTGTTTTTTGTCTCATCTTGTTTTGTTTGACATGCAAATTTCTACTATCCCATATGCATAGTTGAGAATTTAAGTGACTTGCCTAGGGCCACATAAACATTGAGTGATAAAGATAGGACTGGAGTCCAAGTCTCCTGATATAACACATGGTATCTCCTTCTTCCTTGCGTGAACGTTTGAACTACTGTACATGTCTGCATGCTCAGTCACTCAGTTTTGTCCAACTCTTAGAGATCCATGGACTTCAGTCTGCCAGGATCTTCTGTCCATGGAATTTTCCTGGCAAGAATACTGGAATGGGTAGCAATTTCTTCCTCCAAGGGATCTTCCCCACCCAGGGATCAAAACTGTGTCTCCTGCATCTCCAGCATTAGCAGGTGGATTCTTTACCTCTCTGCCACCTGGGAAGCCCTGAGCATCTGTGTCTGAGCCCAAGTCCCCTCTGTGGATATGGTCAGGCCAGGGTAGAGAGGTTGGGTTATGAAGAGAGACTGCTCCTAAGGAAAGTTTGGGACAACCTGATAACACATTATCATCCCATGTCAAAACAAAAGGTGTTGTGATATGATAGGAAATTAGATAAATGTGAGTTCTGAATCCAATGTGGCTAGCTTTAAAAGCTTTTGTCTTCTGGGTCAACATGTTCCCCTAAAGTATTTGAGAAAAACAATCTCTCATTCATTAGCTGTGTATTTCTTAACTCAGATAAGCAGTGTCCTTTTAACACTATGAGTTTTTTGAGCCCCTATGTATCAGAAACTGAAATCATTTTATTTACTGTATCTAAACCTCAAAACATCTCTATGAAGTAGATAATCTCATCCCAATTGATCAAAAAATGAAAAAGAGATCACATTTTGCCTCAGCTCCCATAAAGCTTATGTTGGGGATTCAAGAATTTTCGACTCCAAACCCAGGCTCTCAGGCACTTAATCTATATTGCCTTTGGTATTTAAAATGAGCACATTCATCCCCACTGCATAAAGTTACTTTGCAAGTTTGGAACAATTCATGTTAAAGTAGACAGTGAATACTTTTCTTTATTCAATTTCCTCCCCTGTCAGTGTATGAGAGGATTAAAGCTCCTAGCCCAACTTGCAGTTGGTGGGGGTTCTTATTTTAGTTCTTCTTAATGGGTAATGGACAGAACAGACTTGAACCACTTGGGGGGATGGAATATTTAATTGTCAGTGCAGGATCATTTAGTTCTCATTCTGCATGGGGGATTATGGAAGTGTGTGTTGATATGGAAGTGCAGTAAGTTTCAAGTACCCTGGAATGTTGAGCCAACACATGGAGTACAGCTGCCTTGGAAAGTTTTGCAGAGTGAACTTCGTATGAGACAGAAATAAACTTGTCTTCAACCAGTGATATTTGGGGATTTGTTACTATAGCAAAACCTAGTGCATCCTCATCTATACAACATAGCACCTGAGGTGGTAATGACAGTGGTCACATTTTAGTGGTGGTTGATCTTGAGGCTACTGTTCATAAAGACCATCAGCCTATTTCCCAGAAGCAAGTCCTTTGTGGTCCTTGATGTCTTTTTCTTAGACAGGCAAAAGAGTATTTTCATTATCAAAGCAGCAAAATTAAAATGTCTTTGTAAAACATAATTCAGTGACATAGACAAGGAATAAATATATTGTCTGGAGTGTTCAGCAGAAGTTTAAGCATCAGATAAACAGTCTTTCCCCTTGAGTTGATTCTGGAGGCTCTCAATCTACTTACAAGTAATTATAAAGGCATTAAACTCACAAGCATGAATGGATTACAAACCATTCCACCACTAAGTAAATTTAAGCAGTCTTCTTGATCTCTATCAGGAAAACCTTCCCCCCTTAACAAGTTCCACATTGCAGACAAACCTTTCTGCCATCTGCTCGAAGGGAAACATGTGGCAAGATCCTGCATTTGAACATTTTGCCCTTGGTAGGGAAAAAGACCTTAGGGAATTTTTTTGTAAAACCACCCTCTTGGCACACAATTTGTGGCCAAGGTTTGCCCTTTGTCCCTTGTGTGAAATTATCTATTTTGATATGAATGTCACTTTAAATCAATGTGTATGAGATCATATTTACATACACTAACCGCTAGTGTGGTTTCTAGTGGTGATGATGATGGTGGATCCCTATACCGCCATATTGAGGATTTGAATTGGGTGATGATATCAATGTCTTCTAAGCCACAGAAGGAAGTGAGCCATCATTTAAAAGCTCCATAGCCTTCCTCTACTGCACGTTGCACTGTTTTCCTCCTCTTTCTTCTTCATTAAGCTAACTCTTATTCTTCTTAGGTGTATTCTTTGGTCATCCCATGTGGGTTAAGTAACTCTTCTCTTTATTCCTTTCACTCTGTTCTTACTCCTGTTTTAGTACAACATGAAGGATATTCAAATATGATGTGCTTACCGACTTGGGAGAAGCTTAATGATGTTTCAGCACCATGTGTATTTTTTCTGTGCCTTGGGCATCAATTTTCATATGAAACTTCAAGCGAGAGCTGGAACATCCCACAACAGGTGATTTAAAGCATTCTCCTCCCACAGACAGCACACATGAGATCAATTCTCCAGAAGCCACCAAAGAGAGTTCAAATAGTTTCAAGAAGTCTGAGATTAGAGAGGAGAAAAGATAGTCATCGTACTAAGAAAGAAGGCAACTTGCATTTTGCAGAGCATACTTGATGTAATCAAAGCCATCCGTGTGGATGACTGCTACATACTCAGACTCTACACTTTGATCAAGTGTACTGGCAAAACCTGGGCTTCCCTGGTGGCTCAGGGTAGAACCGCCTGCCGATGCAGGAGACGTGGGCTCGATACCTGTGTTGGGAAGGTCCCTTGGAGAAGGAAATGGTAACCCACTCTAGTATTCTTGCCCAGCAAATCCCATGGACAGAGAAAGTTGGAGGGCTATAGTCCAGGGGGTCACAAAGAGCTGGACATGACTCAGCAACTAAAAAACAACATTGGCAAAAGCTAAGGATTCAGTGTAACTAGGAACACGGGTCTCAAGATGAGTCAAGAAGCAAACATCTAAACACACTGAACTAGGGTAAGAGCAAACATGGCATATACCAAGGATGATCTAATTTGGATCATAATCAGTTGCAGCTTTGCAATTCCAACGTTGCAGTTTTATAATTCACGCTAGAATCTTAGTGGGAGGTAAGGGTGAAAGGGTTTGGAAACACACAGAAAAAATTGACACATAAAATCTGTTTTATAATCAGCTGTATGTGACTCATTTTCAACAAATTCTTCCATGGTTTTCAAATATTATTATAGATAAATGAGGAGACTAGATGTTCCTGCCTGTTTCAATCAAGTTTTAAGGCAGATGTGAACAAAACTACATAAATTTTCCACATTACAGAATCCTGTCTTAAGGAAGTGTATTTCTACCCAAGTATACTAAATGTTGTAGTAACATTTACCATGTTCTGTGTATCTGTCCATGGGTTTATTTCTCTTGAGGACAATGTCTCACACATTTTTTATGGCCCATATGTGTAACATAACAACTAATGAATTAAGACATTAGTTACATTAATGCTCTACATTATATATATTATATTCTATAGCAGTTATATATTAACCAGCGTAGCATGAAAACTGTTATTCTAACCATTGGGTAGAGAAGGATTTCTTAAAATGACAAAGGAAATAGTAGTACCGAAATTGTACATTTTATCATATTAAAATCAAAATATCTGTTATATTTTGATTATATAAAACACTTAAAAAAAGCAAAGAGTTAAGACAGAGACTGGGTAATATGTTTGTAACACGTGTAACTGCATAAGAATAAAAATATAATACTTCTACAAGTCAAAAAGAAAAAATTCAAAAGACAAAGAAAAGACATAAATAGGTATTTTATAAAAAAGGAATTGTATATGACCAATTAAAACATGAAAAAAAATTTGATTTCACTAGAGATGAGAGAAATCAAGATCACAGTGAGATAATATTCTAGAACAATTCAATGGCAAACATCAATGATTAGAAGGACCATGTCCTGTCTCTCAAAATTGGCATTATTTTTCTGTGTGCAACACAAATGGGAAGACTTACTTACACATGTAATTCATTATTAACTCTGTACTCTTTGATTAACACTGAATAGTTACCCCAGTCCCTCAATGATAAATGACATAGTGTTTTCATCTGACAGAAGTTTCCTCATGTGAGATAGAGAACTTTAAGAGTGTCATAAAATTTGATTTGTGCTATTCCTTGTCAAACATTAAATTGCAGCATTTAAACAAAAAAGCAAAGACTAATATCTCCAATCTGAGTATTGTTTTATGTTGCATTAATTGTTTCTGAATCACATGTTCCTGACAGATGATCTCCTAACCTCTTTGTGGAGGTTCAAAAAAATAAATATGAAACTGTAATAAAACAGTATTGAGGATGGGTGCTACCTTAAATGGAGTGAGGAAAGGATATATAATGGGAAAATCACATGGCATATTTTTGTCAATATTATAGTTTCTACATGGGATGATGAGTGCTTAATTCTAGCTTAATTCCTAAAAGGCCTCTCCAAAACCAAACTAAAATCCTTAGAATATGAAGCAGAAAAGTAATGAGATTTGTCAATGCTTCTTCAATTTGAAGAAACTTCTTTTTGATCATATAAAAATAGCTGTGAAAAACAGATTTTTAAATTTTCTGATATCACTCATCTTTTCAAAGAGAAGAGCAAAACAACAAAAGGAGGGAAAAAATCCATAATAAAGGATTGAATAAGAAAAATTTTTTAAATATGATGAGTAGTTTCTTGGGAATTAACATCAACAGTTGGAATAATGTTGTCATTTTTATCACTGTAAAGTGACATAAATGCAGATTGTTCAGCCAATTTAGAAATAAATATTTTCAATTGTGAACCTCATTTTTAGTGTAAGCTTTAAGAACTAGGTAAAGGATTCTTAGTGTGGATTTGGGCAGGATTTTCCCTGCCTAAAGCCCACTCATATAACCAACCACCAGGAACCTGAACTTCACAAACTGTCTTTACCATTTAAGGCATCTAAAGTATCTCAGTCCTTTAATTCTGAGCACTATTTAAATAAGGTTACCAGGACGTTGTGGTGGTCCAGTGGTTAAGACTCCATGCTCCCACTGCAGGGGACGCAGGTTTCATACCTGATGGGAAAGTTCCACATGCTGCGAGATGAAGCCAGAAAAACAAATAAGCAAGTAAAAACTCTTTTTTAGAAAAAGATTTGGGCTTCTCTGGTGGCTAGGTGGTAAAAAAAAAAAAAAAAATCCACCTGCCAAGGCAGGGGACACAGATTCAACCCCTGGCATGGGAGGTTCCCACATGCCTCGAAGCAACTAAGTCCAAGTACCACAACTATTGAGACTGTGCTCTAGAGTCCAGCAGCCAAAACTCCTGAGTCCATGTGCCACAACTACTGAAGCCCAAACGCCTTAGAGCCTGTGTTTCACCACAAGAGAAGCGACCACAATGAGAAGCCCATGCACTGCAACTAGAGAATAACCAACATGCCAACCAAGATCCAGCACACTCAAGAGTAAATAAAGTTTCAAATGTTATAGTCTATCTTTAAAAAAGATTTCTATATCCTCAACAAATAAAGAAAACTCCAGGCTTTTCAACTGAATCTAAAGAATAACTAAAAGGACAATAAAAGGGTATAGATCAACTCAAGATTAGCAGATAAAGTTTAAATAAATAAGATTGCAAAATTTTAATTAATAAAATATAAAAGCACATAAAATAAATATTAAGTGTGAACTCAAAAGTCATTACTTATAGTTTAGGACATAACCAGGTATATTGCTTTCCTGGTTCTTCACCCCAAGTCCTTTCATGTGTGGCACATCCAAATTCCAAGTGCCACACCACTAGTTCTTCTTCTGACCAGCAACTCAGATGGAATAGGAATCCCTAAAATGCAAAAGGTCCAGTGCCTATGAATGTCTCACTCATTCCCTGCCCCGGCTGAAGTGAAAAGTACTTGCCCTCAAACCCTGATGAGCAAGAAATTTGAACTGATAGCTACTGCATTCGTGGAATAGAAACAAAGATACATTTCTCCTCCTGAGTTCTAGGTTGGAAGCAGGAATCATCACAGAGAAAAGCCGTGTATCTATCAAGGATGTCCATGGATGCCAACTTGACTCATTATATCCCTGATATGTCATCCTAAAATCTGTCTTAGTGACAATGTTGGTTAACAAGATTAATTTTTACACTGGGGACTTCTTATATAAATTAACTTCCAAATTGAGTTGTCAAAAGAAGATCATTTCCGCAGATTATTACTGCATCTATCCCTCAACATAAAAGGATGAGTTCAGGGAAAAATCAAATTTAATAAGTATTTCTTACATGTTTACTCTGCTAAACTTTACCCTAGAATCTAGATAACAAAAGCCACAAGCTATTGAGTCCATAGAACCTACAAGATATTTTGCATCCATTTTCACCAAACTTTGCAACTCTCAACATTAGTTATGCACTTCTACCTGTTACAAAAAGGAAATTAAGTTGCCCAAAGTCACAGAACTAGTTAACCCTAAAGTTGGCATGTGAATCTAGATCTGTCTTAATTTGAAGCCTGCAGGCTTTTATTATCATAAGATGGAATATTTTAAAGAAACTTACCTGTGTACTGGATAGTTTGAAAAGCCACAAGTTCTTTACAACTAAAGGTACACTGCCTTTCATGAACATTTGGAAACTATAAAAGGTCAAATCAGGCCCCACTTCACCCCCATCTGTTTATCATAACAATGTTACATCGCACACTGAAATCCTCAACCAAGACCCCCTAATAGCGGGCCCTGATAGCTTTGTTCATTTTCCCATATTTTCTCAGCTTACAGACCAGTTTACCCCAGCCTACTGTGTATTACACTTTGCCCTGCAGGGGTCTGCCAGTGGGAGTGGGAGGAGGAGACTCCTAATCCTTCCAGTTACAAAATAGCTCACCAAGAGGCCCATGGGTGTTTTGTGACTGGCCTAATAACACAAATATTAGTGTTGATGGTGTTTGAGAAGCTGCCTTCTTAAAATTGGGGTTTCCCAGGTGGTGCTAGTGGTAAAAGCACCTGCCTATCAATGCAGGAGATGTAAGAGATACAGGTTCAATCTTGGGTCTAGAAGATCCCCTGGAGGAGGGCATGGCAACCTACTCCAGTATTCTTGCCTGGAGAATCCCATGGACAGAGGAGCCTAGCGGGTTACAGTCCTTAGGGTAGCAAAGAGTCAGACATGACTGAAGCGACTTAGCTTCTTAAAATCAAACGTCAAGACTAGGGACTTCCTTGGAGGTCTAACGGTTAAGACTTCACCTTCCAATGCAGGGGGTGAGGGTTTGATCCCTGGTCAGGGAGCTAAGATCCCAAGCAATGCATCCATCAGAAAACCAAAACAAAAAACAGAAACAATATTGTAACAAATACAATAAAGACTTAAAAAAAAAAGATCAGAACGAATTTTACCTAAGACTTTAAACTTCAAGAAGACATGCAAATGATTCTTTAACAGTATATAGCATCAAGAAATCAGGAACTGGTATATTTAAGAAAATAAAAACAAGCCACATGTATCTTATGTGGAATTAAGTGGACAGAGAAACTGAACTGACCTCAAACTATTTCCTTTTTCCTCTCCCTTAGAATACCCACAGCCTTGGAAGGCGCATCTCCAGGTAGTGAAGCAGCGTCTGTCAGCAGTGGGTCTGGAAAAGCCATCTCTCAGATGGAAAGAAAAAGAAAGTTTGATGACCAGATGTAGGAACGTAATTTGAGACAGAAGAAGCTGAATTTAGGAGACCAGAAAGTCCTTTATAAAGAAGCTGCCCAGTGGAGGGTGTAAGAGGGCAGTGCTTCCAAATTGTAAAGTGCATATAAATCACTGGGGAATCTCATTAAATTCAAATTCTAAACTGTGAGTTCTGGGTGAAGCTTGAAATCCCCAGGTGACACCAGGCTGCTGGTCCTCAGACCACACTTGGAGAACCAAGGTTACAGGGCAGGGGATTGTTTAATGATGTCATCTGATATTCTGTGACAGTAAAAGACAATGATTAGGGGAGAACACTCATGCCTGATGGGACTAGCACAGGGAAGGACAGTGTGGTAGAGTCTAAGTGTATGGTCCTCCTGCTGGGAGGCCATGGGAAGAATCGAGTCCTGGGTCTGACCATTGTGTGCTCCTGACTTGCTGTAGGTTGTGGATAGGTGTCCCCTGGTGCTAACATTATGAATCAGCCATCTAAGCCCTTCTTATATATCCAAGGAGGCAAATACATTTTGGAGCACCATCATTTCTACTGTCATTTATAAATTCATTTGAGAATAGTGTCGGGTTGCTTCACATCCTTTCTGCGATGATCTGAATGTTTATGTTCCCCCAAAATGCATATGCTGAAATCCTAACCCCCAAGGTGATAATATTACGAGGTGCTGCTTTTGGGGTATCATTAGATCATGAAGGCGAAGCGCTCACACATGGAATGGGTACCCTTATAAAAGAGACATGGGGAAGCTTCTTTGCCCTTTTCACCATGTGAGAACACAGCACAAAGACTACATCTATGAAATGGGCCCTCACCAGACACCAAATCTTTTGGTACCACGGTCCTGGACTTCCCTGCCTCCGGAACTGTGAGAAGTAAATTTCTATTGTTTGTCAATCACCTGCTTTACGGTGTTCTCTTACAGCAGCTCAAACAGACAGATAATCTATGCCCTTCCTCCACCTCCCCAATCACTTTCACACAACTTCTGGAAATGTCTGAGTGTGGGACAAGAACTCTGGAATGAAAAGTCTGCAAAGAGCTTTAAATGACAGTAGGCATGAGCATCAGGCTCCTGATTAGACCCAGCTTGTAAAAGTCATCCTCATTCACACCTATCATGACATTCTTTCCCTCAAGAGGGCACGTGTTGCTCATACTTCTCAGTTCTACTTTCTAACATCTCTCAGTGCTCCACTGTGTACACTAAACTCAAAGAGATGGGAAACTCTATTTCTACTCCATGGTTACATTATTTCTCTAATCACTTTATTACAAGACCTGGGGGTGATCATGCCATTTGTCATACTCTCCATCAAAGCATCAAAACCATGGAGGCAGACAGATATAGAATACTCATTGATGATCTAAAGGTAGGAGCACCTTTCTCTTCTTGTAGACAGTTACCATCTGGACATCCTTTTGCCACCCATGATCCCTTCTCAGAGATACCTGCAAAGACACCTCTGCTTCCCAACTCTCAATTGTCCTCAACAATCTGACCCTACATCCAAGAATAAGAACTTGTCATACCACAGCACAGAGCTACTTTAAAACACATCCTCACATAAAATGTCAAGTATAGAACAGCTCACTCTAATGTGTTTGTAAAGAAAATGAATTGAGCTGGTTGTTAAGTCTATCAAATGTCCAAACTCTTCATCCATCGTCCCCACACATCCATCCAACCTTCCATGGACAGCGAATGAGCATAAATCATGGGCACAAAAGAAACACAGGTGGGTGGAAAGAAGACTGTTCATAAAATATTGGTAGTCTCTTAAGATGCATCAATCTTCTTTCATTTAAATATTCACTGATGTACTGAGTCCGCAGTGAGCACTAATTATATGCCAGGCACTAGGCTAAATTCTAGTAATAAACCATAACTGAAATGGATGTGAGTCCTGCCTTCTCGAACCTGGTGATGTAGCAGGGGAGATAGAAGAGATAGACAGCACGTAATACAGCCGCTCATGACAACATAGGAGACACATACAGACCCCGCAGTCACAACTCAGTGAGATGAAACTCTTTGTCCTGCTTTCTGGGGCAGAGATGGTGCCAGGAAGCACTGAAATTTGAATACAACTGCAATAAGTACAAGAACTCAGATATCTGGGAACTTCTGAAAGTCTAAGTCACTCCTAGGGGCCAAAAAAAGTTGAGAAATATTTCCTAACTGAAGTAGAAAGTTTCTGTTACATATTTTTTTCTTAAACTGAGGACTATGTACCACTGGGAGTACTAGGGGGTTGCTGGGAGTTTAAGAATCCGTGGTAAAATGATGAAACATCTTCCTGGGGTAGCAATTTTACTAGATGTCAATTTAAGATATGTGTATGTGTGTTTAGAATACAGTAAAACGTGTATGAATGTTTTATAACAGAAAATTTCAGAAATATTCCTTGTTTACATAGGATCACTTAGCCCTCAACAGCCACACCTTCTCCACAACTGCCACATCACATTCTCATCACTGTATGTTGAAGAATGTGTTTACGGGAAGATGGAAACCCTGCTCTATCGAGAAAAAGAGATATGCATCAGGAAAGTTGGTTTGAGTCATTTCATGAAAGATTGAATGCCTGACTGAGGATTCTGGGTTTCACCGATGATGCTGGAGGCAAGGATGGACTGAACATCTATGAGCTGAGTAGGGATGCGCGGGACCGGGCAGGTGGCTGTATTTCTGAGTCTCACTGGTTTGGATGGAAGGATATGGATGGAATCCACATAAGAAGCCAAGGGTGAATGTGACAATAAAACCCAGGCCACCTTGGAACGTGTATGGGCAAGGTATATGCACAGGGTGCTGTCCCCGTGGTAAGTCGGTTACCAGACGTATGTGCCTTGGAGGATGCACAGCGGAGATGCTTGGAAAAGAGTGTCAGAGTCCAAGGAGCAGTAGGAACAAGCTGGGGCTCAGGCTGAATCTCCCTTGCAGAAGAGGGTTTCCTCTTCACTCTGGTATCAGTCTTGCATCAAGAGGACATGGTGATCACCTGTCAAGATTTTCTTCCTGCCAAGTCATAGGGCAGACTGAGGTAAGGAGATGCTGTCAACTATGTCTGGTCCAGCTTTAAATAGAAAATCACTGCTTGAAGGTAGAAGAAGAGAGAAGCTATTAGGGATCACTCTGCTCTTGGGGAAGGAGTGATCCCTAATAGCTAGTCTTTTCATTTAGATATTCTGATCAATTTCAAGTTGGGTCTTTGCTTGGATGAATCTCCCCAGGAGACGCTCCCCCAAGAAGTTGGTAAAATGACTCCTAGAAAGTCCCAGATTGTGTTGAGGTCACCCTGGGAATCTTGCCCAATTCTTCTGCCTCATTCCACCCCACTTGCATCCCAGAGCTTGGCATGGCTCTTTGTGGGCAGGGACCATTCTCTAAGTCAAGTTTAGATGGTTCTGGTGAACACAAAGCATCTGGTGAAGCTCAAGGTCAGCACTGCCCAAAAGGCATGTAATGTGAGCCACACCATGAGCCACATATGAAATCTGAAATTTTCTAGTTGCCACATTACAAAATGTAAAATGAAGCAAGTGAAATTCAACTACATAATCAATATGAAAAATATTTATACTATTTTACGTCCTTTATTTCCTAAGTCTTTTGTAGTCAATTTTACACAAATAGCACATCTCAGGTTAGCATAACCGCATTCTAGTGGGTAACAGGCAGGATTGTTGAATGACTAATGTATTGCATGGTACACTTCTAGACTGATCTTAAGCCTGTGCATCACAATCATGACTCCTGGGCATTCCTGTAATAATCAGGTTCCAGAAATACCAAGTCACTTGCCAGAGCTCACAGAGCTTGCTGGAGTCAGAGCTGAGACTACATCAGAGTCTCTCAGATCTAATCAAGTATCCTTTTTGAAACAATGGACGAAGACTTCACTCTTCAGCATCAGAGTTAAAACATCAGTGGGTCTCCTGCTTCTTCCTTCAGAACACTCTCACACTCTTCAGAACCTCTGTTCTGGCTGCGGTGACTCTTCTCAGGTTGTGAGGGCAATTACCCCCTAATTGATGTGCTGGCTTTTGGTCTCCCATCCTCTGGCAAAACCTGAACTTAGCACAGCTCTCCTGAAAACAAACTCCATTGCTGAAAACAATGCGTCTGTATCTTTTTAAACAGATTTTATTTTTAGAGAAGTTTTAGGTTACAGAAAGAAACTAAGTAGAAAGTACAAAGAGTTCCCATTTACCCTCTCCACCCACCTCTGGGCTACTCCCATTAACATCTTGCATTGATGTGGTATATTTGATATAATTATGAGCAACCATTGAGATAGCATTATATAGTTTATGTTAGAACTCACTCTATGTTGTACAGTTCCATGGGTTTTGGCAAATGCAATAATGCTATGTGTCCACCGTTACAGTATCATACAGTTTCACTACCCTAAAATCAACTTGTTCGCTACCTGTTCATTCCAATTTCTCTTTCCCCCAAAACCCCTGGCAACCACTGACTGTTTTACTGTCTCTATAGTTTTGACTTTTCCAAAATGTCATATAGTTGGATTCAAATAGTAAGTAGTTTTTTTCACTTTGGTTTCATTCACTTAAAAAAATGAATTGAAGGTTCTTCCACATATTAATGACTTGAGAGCTAATTTACTTTTATCATTAAATAGTATTTTACTGTCTAAATGTACTTCAACTTGTTTCTCCATTCATCTCCTGAAGGACATTTAGTTGCTTTTCCAAAGTTTAATAATAATGAGTAAAGCTGCTATAAACATTTGTGTGCAAGTTTTTGTGTTGATTTTCTATTTTTAAATGAGCAAAACATAATTCAAGACACTTCATCTTCTCTACAAATATCTCTGCAGTTTTTTCTATAAAAAATGCTCTCTCCCTCAAATTTTGTTCTTCTTTTTCAAAGCCCGCTTTGGTTATTTGAAGTCCTTTGCATTATCACATACATTTTAGAATCCACTTGTCAATTTCTGGACTTCTCTGGTCAGCTGGTAAAGAATCTACCTGCAATGTAGGAGACTTGGGTTCGATCCCTGGGTTGGGAATATCCGCTGGAGAAGGAAAGAGCTACCCACTCCAGTATTCTGGCCTAAAGAATTCCATAGACTATATAGTCCACGGGGTCTCAGAGAGTTGGACATGACTGAGCGACTGTCACTTTTCACTTTCACTTTGCCAGTTTCTACAAAACTACTGGTATTTTGTTGAGAGTACATTAAGTGAGTAGATTAATTCACAGATAATTTATATCTTAGTGATATTGACTCTTCTAACCAATAAATATATATTTCTCTCTATTCACTGAGGTCTTCTTTAAATTTTCTCAGCAGTGTTTTATAGTTTCCAGTATATAGGTCTTGCACATTTTTGTCAGATTTACCCTATACATTTCATAAAGGAAATCAGTCCTAAATATTCATTGGAAGGACTGATGCTGAAGCTGAAACTCCAATACTTTGGCCACCTGATGCAAAGAAATGACTCATTGAAAAAGACCCTGATGCTGGGAAAGATTGAAGGCAAGAGGAGGAGAGGATGACAGAGGATGAGATGGTTGGCTGATATCACCAACATGATGGACACGGGTGTGAGTAGGCTCTGGGAGTTGGTGATGGACAGGGAAGCCTGGAGTGCTGCAGTCCATGGGGTTGCAAAGAGTCAGACATGACTGAGAGACTGAACTGAATTTCGTTTTTTATACTATTATAGATTTTTAATTAAACTTATGATTGATGCCAGTATATAGAAATACAATTGATTTTTGTATATTGACTCTCTCTTGCAAATTAGTGAATTTAATTAATTCTACTAGCTTTTTTGTAGATTACATCAAATTTTCTACATAAATGATCATGTTTTCTGAGAATAATAACAGAATTGCTTTTCCCTCTATTTTCTCTATCATTTTTCTGATATCATTTTCATTGACTTCTGCTCATTCTTTCCTTTGTTCTACATACTTGGATTTAATTTCTTCCTTTTTTCCGTAATTTCTTAGAAATTGAGGTCATTCATCTGAGATCTTTCTTCTCTTTAACATAGGCACTTACTGCTATAAATCTCTCCCTGATAACTGCTTACACAGCCTCTCACAAATTTTAACATGTTGTATATACATTTTGATTCAGTTCAAAATACTTTCCTTTCCTTTTGAATTATTTCTTTGATTCACAAACTATTTGTAAATCTGTTATTTAATTTCTAAATATTTCAGGATTTTCCTGAGATCTTTTTATTACTGATTCATAATTTAATTCCACTTTGGAATCATTTACTCTTGCTTTTTATTACCTAATCTGCCATTTGTTTTAAAAAATTGTGATTTCTTACTTCTGACTGTATACCTCTTTCCACTTTGATGGCCTATGCATTTTTCAATGCCTAACTCAGATATGATGTCCTCTGTAAAACCTTTCCAAACTCTGCCAGATGAAGCCTATAGCTTTCTCTTTTGTGCCTAAAAAGTTCCTTCCATGAACTCTTTGAGGAGTTTTTGTCATGTTGGGTTGCAGTTATAAGTTAACAAATTTGTCTCTCCCACCAGACTCTAAGGTCCTTCAAGTGCAGTGGTAAAGTTCTCTGCGTGTTTGTCTCCACCGAATCTGACACACAATAGTTTCTTTCTTTCTTTTTTAAATATTCACTGAATTTGTTACAATATTATTTCTGTTTTGTATTTTGGGGGTTTTTTGGCCAGGAGTCATGTGGGATCTTAGCTCCCCAACCAGGGATCGAACTTGCAAACCCTGTGTTGGAAGGCAAAGTCTTAACCACTGGACTGCCAAGGAAAAGTCCCTACAGTATTTTCTTGAATGAATGAACGAATGAATTCAGTGACAGAGCCACGAAGTTTTGAGTCCTCCTCAGCTCAGTTTCCCGAAAGACGCAACTACTGAAAACAAAGAGAAGATGGGAATGCTAAAAAAGAGAGGGAAGCATAAATAAATGTCTTTGTGTGAGAGAACCAGGGACAAGCAGCAGGCGCCCTCAGGTACGGCAGGCTGCTTTATGTCGGGGTTTACTCGTGCCTGCAGGCGCTGGCTCGGCGGTTCATGTGCGGCTGCGGCCTTACCTGTGCAGATGGTAACCAGGCCTGCCTGCGGGTGACTGAGTGCCGCAGACATAAAGCAGAAACACGCAGGTGCTCCCCGCTCCAGCTGTGGGGGACCTCCAGGCTGGACCTGGGGCAATAATGTCTGCACCAGGCTTGCGCCCGAGTGTGCGCAGCAGTGTCTGTTCACATGTGTGTGCAGAGCAGGGCGGGAGAAGGGAGGATGGACAGAGATGAATGACTGCTAAATCCGAGCTCACCGGGAAAAGAGAACGAGAAGTATCCTTACTTCCATCCCTGGCTGAACTCAAATCATACACTTTCTTAGTGATCTCATCTAAAAATGTCTCACCTCCCCAAAAACCAATCTGTGCCTGTCAGTGACTAATGCCATCCTAGAAATTTGCACTTTTATAGCATTCCGTAGCAGAAAAGGAGGGTTTTTCTGTAGTATTACATGTCCATCTAGGAAATTTTCCTTATGAGATGAGAACACCAATCTTTGCTAGGAGGTTTTAGACATCAGTCAGCAAATAGAGCAGGTATATAATAGCCTTCCCTACAGAAATGAAATAACTTGGCTGGGGAGTAGCATTTGTATGCCCTTCTCAGCAGCTCTGCTCCCTTCTTTGTTTCTACACATTGTTGGTTAGAAAAACCAAACAACAAACAAAAAAACAAGCTCCTTGTATTCTCAAATCTTTGTTCAATATGTAAGCCATTCAGGCAGCACCCTGCAAAAGAGCTGCTTCCATGGCTTGGCCCTCCAAATAAACTGATGGACTTGATCCAGTCCATATCTGGGAAAGCTTTTAGCTCTTTCCTTCAAAGATCAGTTGAGAATAATTGAGCCCACATTCTTGCATGAGAACTTGATAGTTTACCCTGGGTCCTTATGGGTGACAGGGTGAAAGGCACACTATGCATACAGGTCTCAGTCCCTGGTAGCCTCTCTCTAAGGAGCTGTTGAGAACTCTTAACCACTGTGGATTCAAGTCGAGGTGTGTACAATCCTCTCGTGTGTGTTCTGTGTTGGAGTTTCACAAAGTCAGCCTGTAGTTGTTTGCTCCTTCCTCCAAGCTCCGTGTTTGAAAACTCAGACCACATCTGCTGATTCTACGGGGGTATACTTTCTTCTAGAGTGCTCCAAGCGACGGCTGTACTTCTAAGAGAGCACGCCAAGACCAGATCTATCGCCTAGTCCTCTACCAGAAAAAAACAAGACCTAGACTAGGAAACATCGCTAATGCAGCTGGTGGGCATTCGTCAGCTACTGTCAGGTGGCTGTTAGTTTGCACTGAAAGAGCTCACTCTCTAGGCTCTGAAACACGAGAGAAGCAAGCCTTTTCAAGTTGGACCTTAGTGGATGGACTACATGTTCTCGAGATTCTAACCTTGAACTTGTTGCCTTCTGCTACATCACCTGCCCCTGAAGAGAACTCTTTATTTTCTTCTGCTGAAGCTTTCATTTCTTGACTGTTTTACCAAGAATATGGCTTTGATATTTACACCTAAAAATAAATTCAAATCCTATTATATGACATGTTTCTCCATACAGGGGGAGAAATTACCAGGAAAGAAACAATAAAGGGTCTTCAACAAAGCAACTCCTTACCAAATATTTGTTTCATTTTCTTATTCATTTGTTCATCAAACATTTCCTGTCCCAGGCACTGTGTCAGGCACTGGGAATGCAGAAATGAACAGCCTCCTGCCTTCTTGGTGTTCACAGTCCAGTGGGGTGACAGACAACAAAGCAAGGAAGTATGTTATGTTGGATGAGCTACGCTAATTGTCTGTGCAAGGTGTCTTGGGATCCTGGGAGAGTGGCCTGCATTAGAACTGAGCATGGAAGGTGAAAAGAAGGACAGACGAGCAGGCATTGTCATCAGATACAACTAAGCTTGAGTTGCAGCCCTGGTTCTGCCCCTTACTAGCTGTGAGACGTAAGGGTAATTACTTTATCTGTCTGAGCTTTAGCTTTATTATCTGTGAAATCAAAATAATTTTAATGGACTGTTTCAGAAGATGAAATAAGATCATATCTATAAGGCACTTAGCACCATGGCTGGCACCTGGTAAACGTTCAATAAATGTGACCTATTGGTTCATTTCATCATTATTATTTTCTGTGCAGCCAGGATCATCAGACACACCAGAAGAGGAACCGTACTGAAGACGAGAGATAGGGAGAAAGACAGCGACTTCCGATCCGGTTTACAGAGTAGATCTATGTTCTGTTTATTGGGAGCTGTCAGCCTGCCTCCATTTGATGTAAAACCCACTTCTTTTCCAGGTACTGGTTGGGAAATTCTACCTTGAGTTATCAGTTTATGAGGTGTGTGGCAGAGGCGAGGTTGGGAATATCTGATTCTCTGACTTGGCAATGTCCCCTCCTCTTTTCAAAAATCCCTTTTCATGACACATCCAGGGCTTAAAGCAGAGAACACTGCATTTCTTCTTGTCACTGGTATGACTGTGTCTGTCTCCTGGATGTGTGCCACTTGTAGATGGCTCCTACTTTTCTCCCATTAATGCTGTGTCTGCCTGTAGATCTATCTAGACATTTGTTTAAATATTAAGAAGTGTATTCAGACAGACAGCACACAGAAACATAGGTACCTGGCCAAGATAAAGAGTGTGGCTGATAGAAAATACAGTGGTGAATAAATATGCAGAATCTGAGAAATTGTGAATATTCATTCAATTTTTTCATTCGCAGATTTAACCAATACAAAGGAGGAGGAGGGGATGGGATGTGATGCCCGGACACAGAAATAAGAGTTTTTATGTACATTCTAAGTTCATTCAATAGGCAAATGTGCCATTAGCCTTTCTTTTCCTTACTAATCCTGGCAAGGATGGAGAGAATGGGAAGACAGTCTTCAGAAATCTGCTCTGGGTTACCTGGGATGCTGGAAACCACCTGCAGTATTGTCCCATAAGCACACATTCCATCACTCCTAGATCCTGAGACAAAGCTCTAGGGTTACAAAGGACCGCAGTGTCCAGTCACTCATTCACTTAACGAGCATTATGGCATTTCTGTTGCTAGAAAGCCCCATGTAAGATTCTCTAAGAAATACAGAAATGAATAAAATCAATCCTTGTCTCCAAGGACCTCATGATCTGAAGGAGGAGGTGTATTACTCTAAAATCAAATACAAAGGAATCAAAAAAGCAGGAACAGGGATGAGTCAGAGTGTAATGTTTAACACGTCATCTGCATTGCATGCACTGTCAATAAGTCATTTTTTTAAGAGCATCCAGAGTATTCATCATATAACTTTAGCAATTATGCAAAAAAATGGCAACATGAATGAAACATTAAAAGTTTAAATCAGATATCTTGCCTGATATCCAACAGAAATATTGTCACATGACCATATATTCTCAGATCATCATAAATTTACCACACATCAAATCTGATCCTAAAAAGTGAAAAACCCCAATGTCTTCGGCAAGAGTCAGTAACAAAAAGCTTCAAACAACTTAGAAGCAGCATGTTCACTCAGTATATAGTATTTGCATATCATTCTTCTTAATTCTGTTAAATCCTAAGGCGTCTTCTGGCAGACATTTGTTGTCACACCAGGAGCAAAAGAAGGGAGCATGGGGAATTAAAAGGTAACAGAATGCCCATCAGCAGATGAATGGATGAGGAAGCTGTGGTACATATACACCATGGAATATTACTCAGCCATTAAAAAGAATTCATTTGAATCAGTTCTAATGAGATGGATGAAACTGGAGCCCATTATACAGAGCGAAGTAAGCCAGAAAGATAAAGACCATTACAGTATACTAACACATATATATGGGATTTAGAAAGATGGTAACGATAACCCTATATGCAAAACAGAAGAAGAGACTCAGATGTATAGAACAGACTTGTGGACTCTGGGAGAAGGCGAGGGTGGGATGTTTCAAGAGAACAGCATCGAAACATGTATATTATCTAGGGTGAAACAGATCACCAGCCCAGGTTGGGTGCATGAGACAAGTGCTCGGGCCTGGTGCACTGGGAAGACCCAGAGGGATCAGGTGGAGAGGGAGGTGGGAGGGGGGATCGGGATGGGGAATACATGTAAATCCATGGCTAATTCATTTCAATGTATGACAAAAACCACTGCAATGATGTAAAGTAATTAGCCTCCAACTAATAAAAATACATGGAAAAAAAAAAGAAAGTGAAAGAAAGTAAAAAAAAAAAAAAAAAAAAAGGTAACAGAACTATATTTCTTTCCTAACTGGAATATAATTCTGATGGATTTTTTCCAAGTTATTTGAGATTTTTGAGGTTTGACAGTGATTGAGCAGATATAAAACAAACACGTATTGTTTTGTAAGCTAACTTGCCATACTGCATTCTGCAAGATAAAAGTGGTTTTAAAAGGAATAGCAACTACGACTGTAAAATTCTGCACATGCCTCCAGAAATCAACCTTGTAACTTTATTTGATTCAATATAGTGGCTCAGATGATAATCTGCCTGCAATGCAGGAGATGGCGGTTTGATCCCTGGGTCAGGAAGATCCCCTGCAGGAGGGGATGGCAACCCACTCCAGTATTCTTGCCTGGAGAATCCCATGGACAGAGGAGCCTGGAGGGCGACTGTTCACGGGGTTGCAAAGAATTTGACACAACTGAGTGACCAACACTTTCACTTTCACTATATTTAAAATAGCTGGCATAAAATCAGTGGTGGAGAAAGGCAAGCAATTTTGATAAATTTAAATTAGCATTAACTGCTAAAAATACCCCAAATAACAATAACCTATTTGGAGAATAATTCAAAATAAAAATAGATTAAATTACTAAATACTGATAACAAGAAAGATATTCAGAAGAGAAGGATATTGAGTAGATTTGGACTATGTTAACTAAAGCATGAATGGTAAAAGAAAAATTAGAGTAGCTGCTAAAAGAATAAATGCATACTTTTCAACATGCTAGAGGAATAAATAGAAAAAATAAAACAACCTATGAAATAAAATTAGAAAGGGAGCAAATCAAGAAAAGAAAAAAAAACATGGCAAATTGAAAACACAATATTGCTGAAAATATATAATTAGAAATTTAAATTTTTAAGGCTGAATGACAATGAAAGCAATATATTTCTACATGTACCAAACATTGTAGTTATGGTTGTATGTAGGGTTATATGATTGCTTCTATTGAATATCTGACATCTAAGAGATTCTCAGAGGAAAATTTAAGGTTTTACATTTATACTTCAGAAAAAGCTAAGATTGAAAATTAATAAAATTTAAGGTTTTACATTTATACTTCAGAAAAAGCTAAGATTGAAAATTAATAAACTGATTTTAAGCTTAAAAATAGTATTAACAAATTAAGAGATAGTGTTGCAAAGTCAATAATAGAAATAGAAAAAATTATAAAACAAATCAAAGAAAATCATATAGATTATTGAGAAACCTAAAATACAGTTAATTGACATAGCAGATAGAAGGAAAGATAGAAACAAGGAATGAGGGAATAAAGAAATGAATGAAACTCTGGCATGGTTAAGAGTGTCCCAGGATAGTTGAAAGCAGAGAGGATCTTGTTTCTCGGACAGAGGTGGCACAAGACAAAGCTGAATTTCCCTGCCACTTCAGAGAAGAGATGCTTACCACCAGGACAAGAATCCTTTCACCCTGGATCCTTTCTCTGATTGGGACCCCAAGAAGTCCATCTGGAGGAAAACTGAATTAAGCCTAGATCCCTGAACTTAACAGCTTTCATCTTAACATACAATAAATGTATTGTCTCCGAATTGATTCAAAACTCTTTTGGACTCATCTCTATAGCACAAAGTTCTCAGAATGTATTCCCTGTTATGTGAGGTTGTATTTCTTTGTCTGCCACCCCAATTCTATCTGATCTTTAAACTTCAAGGTTTTCAAGCTCTGAGATGTGGAAACTAGATTGAATGCAGAGCATCAATCCCCCTGACTATCTGATCATCTCTTCCTACCTGTGGACCCAATTTCTAAGCTCTAGTATGTTCCATGCTAGAACATAAAGTCTGTCACTGTTTCCATTATTTCCCCACATATTTGCCATGAAATAACTTTATTTTCTTGGGCTCCAAAATCACTGTGAATGGTGACTGCAGCCGTGAAATTAAAAGATGTTTTCTCCTTGGAAGAAAAGCTATAACCAACCCAGACAGCATATTAAAAAGCAGAGACATTACTTTGCCGACTAAGGTCTGTCTAGTCAAAGCTATCATTTTTCCAGTAGTCATGTATGGATGTGAGAGTTGGACTATAAAGAAAGTTGAGTGCCGAAGAATTGATGCTTTTGAACTGTGGTGTTGGAGAAGACTCTTGAGAGTCCCTTGGACTGCAAAGAGATCCAACCAGTCCATCCTAAAGGAAATCAGTCCTGAATATTCATTGGAAGTACTGATGCTGAAGCTGAAGCTCCAATGTTTTGACCACCTGATGCGAAGAGCTGACTCATTGGAAAAGATCCTAATGCTGGGAAAGATTGAAGGCAAAAGGAGAAGAGAGTGGCAGACGATGAGATGGTTAGATAGCATCACCAACTCAATGAACAAAAGTTTGAGAAAACTCCGAGAGATAGTGAAGGACAAGGATGCCTAGTGTGCTGCAGTCCATGGGGTCACAGAGTTGACTAAACAAGAACAATGCTAGAACACGAAACCCCCCTATCATTCTGTTGTACCAGCTTGATTTTGGTGGAGCATCCCAGCTATAGCTGAACATTTCTGAGAGGAAGCGTAAGAGATAAGCCTCCTTCTGTGATCTGGCAGCACTAGGATACGTCCCATGGTTACTTCAGCTGGAAAAACATGAAGGAGGGGAGAGTTAGTGGAGACCTTGAACAAAGCCAGGATCCAAGCCTGCAGCTCAGGATTTCTTGCAGGTGTGTTTGATCTCTCTGTGCCTACAACCAGGAACTGTAAAACACAGCTACCAATTTGTTTTCATTCTTTGTTTGGTTGTGTCTAACCATGTCAAAACAACTTGTCAATTCAGCACAAAGATATGAGCTGGTTCATTGGAGACACTTAATGCTTGACACCATGGAGACAGAAATACTGGGACCTCAACTGCCCTCTCCCCTTCCTGGCCTCCCTCCAGTCACTTGGAGTGAATTCGCTATTGTATGCTATTAACACTTGATTGCAAGGTGTGAGAGAGGTAGTCAATATGAGACCTGATGAATGAATAGAGTGACTTTGCTGTAAATGGTTATTTGATTCACATTACCACTCACAACGAGCCCTACTGCCGCTGGAGCACACACAACAGTCTATGAAATTCAGTGTAGTCGAATAGACCTACTGTTGACTTATGGTTGAATGAGGATAATTATTAAAGTTAATTATTAGATTATTTCCAATAGTAGGAATTTGCTTATTATCTTCACCTTTATCTTCAAAGCATTAGACAAACACTGACTTGATCCTTTAAACACCCTCTGGTTGGCCTATTTACATTGGCCAATTGCTACACATGTTAATCTTAGAATATAGCAAGGGAAATACCCTTTTCCTGTAGGTATGATCAGTAATGACAATCTCGAGGCTGTGGCCGCCCTTTATCTGCAACCACCCTCCTTCCGACATTCAGCCTACTGAATACCCAGTTATACCGCTGTTGGGTGGTGAGAGATGCTGAAGGGTCGTATGAGCAGAACTTAACAAAACGTCTTCCAACACACATTTTGGGCAAGTGAAAGTAGCTTGCTGAGTGGATTTTTTTTTTTTTTCATTTGCAACTTTGAATTATAGAGATTAGGGCAAAAGTGGTCACGTGGACGTAAAACAAGCCACATAGCTGCAGAAATAAAAAAGGTCTCAGTGCTTAAAGGGAGTCCAGCTGGAACACGAAGAAAATCTAACATCATTTTCAGCCTGCAGTATGTTTGCCATGGCTACACAGAAGAAGTATTTTTAGCTACTTATTTTAAGAAGTTGAAAGGAAGAAAAATAACTACCTTCACATTTTAGTTTTTCGAATCTTGATTTATTTCAATCAACAATTTGCTTTATAATTTTAACTCTACAGACTTTTAAGCAATGAAATAGTTTGGCTTGATAGCCCTTTAATTGTACACTATGCAATATTATAAGTAATGGGTGTCTGATCAAGTGAGAATTCTCAGCAATGAAAAATTGTTTTAAAAAAATAGTTTTCTCACACATACACATACTACATGGAACATTTTTTTTTTCCTTCTGAGTGACATTTGTCAACTGACAATCGTGTTATACTTATTTGTACAACATACAATGGAATGTTTGCCTATTTCAAATTGAAAATCAATTTTCTTCCTTTTTCTCTTCTTTATAAAGAATGTACCTACCTCCAAAGGGTAATGCTTCTAGAGCTTCAATTGTTGTGGTGAATGCAAAGGTCACTGGCTGCATGTAGCCCCATACACTGTGGGGTGAGGTGTTTCACTCAGACTGTGACAGCTTGCTGAAAGAAAGGATTTTGAATCAGACATGACTTTGGTAGTGATGAAATCTGTTAAACATCTTCTTTACTTTATCAGGAAACATCAGGTGATTCTCCTCAGCAGCTGTCTCTGCCTCCTGATTCATACCTGCAAGAAGGCAGGAAGCACCTCAGTGCTGAGACCTGCCCTTCTGTACAGTTTGTAAGCACCCGGGGACAGTGAAAACAGCCAGGGCTTAGAGTCTGGAGACCGAAGAATCTGCTTAGGCTCTGGTATAAGCTCCCTCTAAGGCCTTAGACAAGACACTTCCACTTTCTGGGCCTTACGTCTCCATTTATAAAATAAAATGAAAAGTTCTGGTAAAGACAACAGATTAAGTTTGCGTCTAGTACACTTTGTCAGCTTTCAACATATACTGATGATAAATTAAATATTAAAAAAAATCCAAAAGACAGAGTTGGGCTGAAAATCATAACAAATATCACCATGAACTGAAATAGAACTTAAATGCAAAGCAGTGAATAGAGCTGAAGCCACAAGGCTTCTGGGTCATGCTCCAAACCAAAGTAGTGGTAGCCAATAACCCAGCTCTCATGGGGCAGGATGGACTGAAGCCCTCCTTGCAAACTGGGAGATTAAAGCTAGATTCAGTATCTGAATTAAAGTGCTGTAGGGGAAATTCCCAACCATGACGCAAGGCCAAAAGAAGCTACTGTTCGTTTTAACTAGACCTTTTGCTTGGGGGAGATTGTGGTCATAGGGGTGCAGGAGAGTGGAAAGATCAGAAGTAGAACCGAGCTACCTTCTGGCTTAGTAGCAAGATTTGACATTTTCAAAAAACTGACACTGGAGAGGATGTGGGCCAGCCTGAAAGTTCAGAAGTGCTACAAAGTGGCATCTACAATCTACACAAAATAAGAAGGATACACACAGAGACAAAAATGAGGAAAAGAAACTTTAAAGTTGATGAGACTAAATTTGAAAATGCTCTTAAGTCTTATGATAAGGAAGGCAGCCAAAAATCATTAACAAATTGAAAAACTTCTTTCTCTCAAAGGAAATTAATTTTACAGGGTAGTCTGAGAAAAACTACAAAATAAATTTGTGTAGGAACATCAAAGAGATAAAGAATGAATGAAAATGAACAAAAAATACAAAGCAAAAACTGGCAGAATTTGGACAGAACAGGAATTGGAAAATAGAGTCACTTAAAGGAGAAAAAAATTAAGAATTTCTAGACAGGACACAGTAAAAGAGGAATTAGTGTATTGGAAAATAGTGCAGAGTAATTTAGTTGTGATATCAGTTAACATATATAAAAGCTAGGGTTAGAAAAAATTCACCAAGCATGTATATTTAAAGAAGATAGAAAAGTAAGAAAATGGAAATGACCAAAATTCCTACAGAAGTCGAGGAAAGCTTGAGTTTGTAGGTGGAAATATACTTCAACTACTGAATAATAAAAAATACAGTCATGTGCAAATGTCATGTAAATCAAGAATAAGGAGAAAAATTACAAAAATAACTGGAGAAAGAAGATAGTCTACCACAAAATTTTAACAATAGGACTTAAAACAGACTTCTCAGTAGAAGGCAGAAAATGGTGGGTTAATATATTCAAAGTGCTGCAGGAAAATGGCTAAAATCAAAAATTTTATTTATAGTTCACAATTTTTAGGAACAAAATGAAGACACATATACAAATACCAAAAAATAGAAGAGCTTAACATCTATAGGCCCTAACTATGAGAATTTTTGAAGTACTTCTGAAAGGATTAAAAAAGAGAAAAAACAAACTCAAGTATGGAGTACAAAAGATAAGTTATCATTAAATTATACACACATAGATGGAGAACAAAAAATGATGAAAAATGTTCATGTCATGAAACAAAGCGGTGAAGACTATCAGTGAAACATGGCACCAGAGCAGAGCTGCCTAGAAATATGGGACTGAGGACAGGGACTTTATAACAGACTGTACGTATATGTTTTAAGAAGCTACATAGTATCTCCCATCCACATATTTTTATTATTTAACTAACAGACAGTTCTTCCATCTTGTAGTAGTGGGACTTATATCCCCTTCCCTTGAAACTAGGTGAGTCCTCCTGACATCCTTGATCAGTGAAGTACAGGGGGAGAACTTACGTAACTTGTATGGCTAGGTCATAAAAATGTCCTGTCCCTTCTCCTTGTTCTCTGGGGATGCTCATGCTAGGAACTCAGCCACCATGCTGTAAGGAAGCCCAAGCAGTCTGTGGAGAAGTCCACCCTAAGGAACTGAGGATTCCAGCTAACAAGCCCTGGTTGAGCTCTTAGCCAACATTACCAGCAAGCTGTCATCCATGTGAGCGGACCATCTTGGAAATGGATCCTCCAGCTCCTACATGAGTTACCCCAGCTGATGGCATATGGAGCGGAGATGAACCGTGCCTGCTGAGTCCTGTCCAATTTGCAGATTCATTGTCAAAATAAATGATTTTTGTTGCTTTCATAATAATCAAGTCATAACATTTAAGGAAGGATTTTTACTCAATAATAATGTCTAAGACAGGTCCTGCATGCCCAGAATTCTGGATGATAAACTTACTCAGTTTTTGTTTGTTTTGGGCCACACTCTGCAACATGTAGGATCTTAGTTTCCCAACCAGCAGTTGAACTCACAATCCCTGCATTGGAAGACGGAGTCTTAACCACCAGAGCACCCAGGAAGTTCTATTTTTCTTCCTGACCAAAGTCAAGTTTTCCTTTAACACTTTATCCTTTGTGAGACTGTACCAAAAGCCTACCCTAACTGGTTTAACTACTTTCTGTGCTCCCATGACTCAGTGTATATTCCTATGTCCTAGTATACAAGACACATAATTTACATATCTGCCCTACTACACTGTGAGGACAAAGACAACATCTAATTCATGTTGGAGCTTGAGTATCTAGCACTGGCTCTTACATATAGAAAGGGCTTCAAACTAGCCAACAGACTGAAATAAAAGTCACAGCTTGCTTCAGAGTTTTCCATTCATGGTTTAACCAAAGGTATTGCAGATATGGTCAGAGGAAAAACTGATTGCTAACAGAGAGCAATGTTAGAGGGAGGGAGGCAAAATAAGGTCAGCAACTCAAGGGAAGACCAAGCAAAGATGACAAAGAAGAACTTAGTGCTAATGTTGCCTGTTGTAGCAAAGGAGCAACATTACCCTCAGATGTACTAATGGTGTTTCATGGGACAACCACAGAGGTTTTCTTCCAATACTATATATTTGTCTCCTTTCTTGAGAACCTGGCCCATTGTGAGCATTTTCACTTCTAAAAAGATTTGAACTGGCTGGGACAAGTCTAGAATAACCTATTACTCTGAAAATCAGAAGTGTCAAGACTGCGTTTTCTTTGACAGTTGTAAAGAAAATGGACACAATGATGTATTCCAGTCTTTGGTATTATGATAGCTACTTCAAACAAAGAAAGGAAAGAATCAGCTATTACCATTCTTATAAGAACAGGATGCTATAAAAATAGGCTATACCATGATCTATTTCAACCCAAATAAGATTTACAATTTTGAAAATACGTTAAGGTTTCAGGGATATGAAAGTTTTTTGATTGGTTTCCTGCTTATGCAAAATTCTTTTGCATTTCCTAGCAGACTATTCAAGGAGGATTCTAGGCAGGAATTTAAATAGAATTTTACCTGAGGGAGACAACTTTTTTTTTTTTAATGATTCTGGGCCTCTCATTTCCATTCTCAGGTTAAAAGTTGATTTGTAGTGCAATAGACATTACTCCCAAACCTAACACCTCTGTCCAGGAACAGGCAGGAAGTGTCAACAATCTATGAGATACCTCCGTTCTCATGGTTCTTAAAAGACTCCACTAGAACTTGAACTTCCCATGGGAAAATAAATTAGCCCAGTCCCTCTAGGAGGTCACCAAGGACCAATTCCTTTTTCATCACTCTTCTCCCTTCCGTAGATTGAGCTTTATCCTAACACTGTTCCTTTTGCTATCATAGGATCCTTGCCAGTAGGACTCTTTCTTCATTCTTGCAAGCAGGAGTGAGAGACCATATCCTGAGGTTTTTCTTATGATCAAAGAGAATTTTACTGCAAAATCCTAAAAAATATCATCTTATATCTCAATGTTTGAAAGTAAACTTCCTGCCCATTTACAATCTTTTTTTTTCAACAGGGAATGCCACATTTTGAGTAGCTTAGACCTGAGTTCCCACATCATTTTTTAGCAACAAGAAAAGGAATGACCACGATTGATTTAATGTCACCAAAAGCCCAAACCTGGAACAGGGAAGCTCCACAAAGGAAAGGCTGGAACGTTTGCTGGAGAGACAAACGTGCTCACTGAGTATTGTTGCCCATACTACGGGAAATACTATCAAGCATTTGTGAGGCTGGTTAGTTTTTCAGCGTATCCTTTCAGCTATCAAGCATTTGTGAGGCTGGTTAGTTTTTCATTGTATCCTTTCAGTGTGTTGTATTGAGTTGGCCAAACCCAAATGAACTTTCTGGCCAGCCCAATATTTTGTTTTCCACTGGTCTCTTTCAAGGATAATTTAGTTGCAGCAAAACTAACCAAGAGCAGAAAGTGACACTGACCTATTCTGCCCTTCCAGGAACAACAACTGGCAGGAACATTTGCTTTTGTATGCATGTATGCTGTCATGTCCGATTCTTTTGCGACCCAACAGACTGTAGCCTGCCAGGCTCCTCTTTCCATGGGATTTCCCAGGCAAGAATCCTGGAGTCGGTTGCCATATACTATCACAGGGGATCTTCCTAACCCAAGGATTTAATCCACATCTCTTGCACCTCCTGCATTGGCAGGTGGATTCTTTACCACTCAGCCACCTGTGTGGGAGCCCCAACATTTGCTCAGGAGGATGAATAAATGAAGTGTGAGGCTTCAGCACCTGAGAGAAAATTCCAGATCCAGATCTTTGTAGGGAAATGATATGCCTCAGAATCTATCTGATTCCCTGAGGGGCTGGGAAAGAACCTGGAGACTTCTGTGTCCTCGTTGCTCTTGGTTAAGATCAGGGGACTCAGGTGCTTGAAGAGTTGGGGAGAAAGGTTGTAAGCAGGAGTGACTGACTCAGCAAAATGACTTCTACGGACATGTTCTCAGCTTTATCCTCTCAGAGTCCAGCCTACCTAGTGCTTTAAAAACTCTTGCCTCTGTGGTCCGATGAGATTGGGAAATACATTTTCTGTTCCAGATATTTATTTAAAAGTTTCATTTTCACTTAATAAATCCATAGCCATGGCATACATGGAAGGTTTCCCCAAGTGGTAATTTATGCTTTTTGAAGAATTACTTTTCAAAGTGCATGGGCTTCCTGTCACTGAGGGCAATTGTGGCCACTCAATTTTTAGACTTATTGGCTGTTATAGATTTGGAAGTTGATATATTTTTGAAATGTTTATGCCTTCTCTTTCTTGTTAATTATCGATCTAAACCCTTATGGATTCTGTGAGATTTGTGAACAAGGCTTGCATTAATCCCCAAGGCTGCTGAGGAGTCTGGGCAATGGAATTCCCAGTTCACAGGAATGCAGGAAACTTGGAAACCTACAGGCTACTTCCTAGGGTCACAGGGTGGGTCACTGCTGGCCAATCTTAGAGTTTGTAACAAAGATACAGGTCATTTATCTGGCTCACAAAGATGACCGTTTAGCTGTACCCATAGCACACAGTCAAGGGTGGTCCTAGAAACAATGGGATGTAGACATGTAAACACGTCCCTTCACAATACTCTGGCGGCCTCCTCTTCACTAGGGACACCTATCCTGTATCCTGTGTTGACCCCACCTTCCAGTGGATTTCCCCTTATTCTAAAGCAAGTGTGGAAGACTTCCAGGTGCTAAATCCCTCCTCTTATCTGATCCTCTCTGATTACTCTTCTCTTCTCTCCTCTCTCCCACCTTCCCACCATCTATGGGAATGCACACATGCATGCTAAGTCATTTCAGTCATGTCCAACTCTTTGAGATCCCATGGACTAGAGCCCACCAGGCTCCTCTGTGAATGGGATTCTCCAGGCAAGAGTACTGGAGTGGGTTGCCATGCCCCTTCTCCAAGGGATCTTCCCAACCCAGGAATTGAACCCACATCCCTATGTCTCCTGCATTAACAGGCGAGTTCTTTACCACTAGTGCCACTTGGGAAGCCCCATCTGTGAGAATGAAGGATCTTAAAATTAGAAGCATTGACTAGAATCCCTCAGAACATGGTCTTCGGAGCATCAGAGTATGGGCAATCCAAGGTGGGAAGGTTTCTTGACTCTCATTGGTGGGAGCCACTGGGGGCAGGGGAGGAGGGGGGCCCAGACCAGCCGGAAGCCCTGCAACCAGCAGGGCAGGTTCGGGAGACAACAGGGCCCATACAAGGATGCCACCTCCTCAGGTCCACAGAAGGAGGAAGGGAGGAGGGTGTTGCTTTGTTTTCCCATTTCATGTTCTTACGGGACCTGAAGAACGGGAAATGGGGTAGGGGCGTCCAGTGCCTTGCCCATTCTCAGTAATTTCCTGAAAGGACACTTGCTAAAGAGAAGATTTGGAAACTCTTCTTTCTGTATACAGGACAGCCTTCACCTGTCCAGCCTTCCAGAAGTATTTTAGTAACTCTTGAGTTCTGGTGTATGCCTCCTTGGCACTTTTCTTAACTCTTATTTCCTTGGAGGTTCTGGCTTTGAAGGAAACATAGTGCAGTTGGATGGAGGATAATGTGAAAGCAGACATCAAATCCTGGAGGACTTGAATGCTAAGGCGCAGGTCAGATGTTACCCTAAGGGCGGTATGAACTCCTTTTCCAAAGTACCTTGTGCACCCTTTGAGAGCTAGAGAAGACCCAGCCTCCTTCCTCCTTGGACAGAGACCCTGTGTGTGTGCTACATTCTCCATGCCCATGTGAGAACAGGAGGGTCTCACACCACCCCTCTCTCTGCTGGACACAGGATGTCCACGCTGGGGAGGCCCTAAGAACCCCCTGTGGCCCAGACCCTCGTATGTAAGAAATAAGTTCACGGAGGCCCTCTGGGTAATGCATAGGCTTCAATCCTTCAATCACATGCTCCTGATTACAAATTCAAGAATGAGGGGGCCCGGATGGGGGGCTTGCTTCCAGGAGGCCTGTGGTTTTATGTGTGTGAGCAAACACGTTTTGTTTAAGCAGACCTTCCTCCTGCCCCCACCCCCCACCCCGCCTCCGCCACCCCGTCTTTATTCATTGCTAACAGATGCCGCGGGGCCGCGGCCAGGCAAGAGCAGGAACACACGGGCTCCCACGCGGGTGGGAAGAGGGAAAACTGATGAACTGCCGCAGAGCAGCGTGTCGAGGGCCTTGGCTTTGAATTCTGATTCCTCCGCCCCCCCCCCACCTCCTCCCTCTCACCCACTCCCAGCCCCAACCCGCTCACCAGGCCTTCCAACAATTTCTGTTCTGTTTCCTCCCCAGAACAGATGAAAGGAGCCAGTGCCAGCAGCTAAGGAGTCGGCCTCTTATCCTGAGAACCTCATCGAGGCCTGGGGATGGGTGGATGGCTTCCTCCCAAGGTACCCAGCTTGGAGGCTCGTTCTGAGAACCCTATGGAGCTCACAGCCACCTCCCCTGATTCTGAAAACATGACTTATCTGTAGCACAAACCACTTCGAGCCAGAGACAGAGTAAGCCAATGCTGAGAAGGAGGCTGAGAAGGGGCACAGGTGAGAACTTTGTGACCACAGCTCTCTCTGGGCCTCCTTCTCATCCAACCAAACATCTAGACCATCTGCCATCTTACGGTATCACACGAAACATTTTCCTGCAGATACAAGCTTACCTAAACACCCTGCTAGGTAATGACCACTGTGACCGTCCTCAGGGCCTAGGTCAAAGGACACCTCTCCTTTGAAGCCTACCCTGATACCCACTGCAAGGTGGATATGACTGCTGCCTCTGAGCCCCATGGCTGGGCTTGCACATGTGTACTTTGAGCCTGAAGCATCTGTGGATGTCTCTGCGTCCCCCTCAGGAATCCCCTCTCCAGTGCCCCAGCCCAAGGCCTATGGCACAGTAGTTGCTCATTAAATGAGAGTCAGATCAATTACACACTAGAAATAGTAATGGACTTGGTGTCAAAAACCTGAATTTGATCCTGGCTCTCTAGGAAGGGGACTATATCCCATAGACCTAGAGAAACATAGCCTCCTCATCTGAAAAATGGACTCGTTGGTCTCATTCCTGCCACCTACACCATCACTGTTAGGAGCTCAAGTGAGAAATTAGATGTTAAAGAGTTATACTAATTGTGTAACACAGTATACAGGTTAACTGACGTTATAATCGTGGTGCTTGCACTACTTATATTACCGTTACTCCAAGGTTAATTACTATTAATAATGGATACTGGAAGGAGGACCCTTCTGAGGAAGTTCATTTCAATTACTCAGTAATCTTCTCTAAAAGGAATTAATTGCACTTATTCTTCTCTTGAGGTCGATTTCAGCACAGAGTAGAGTAGGAGTAGGAGATCTTTCAGTTGGAAAAATCAGGTGTCTGAGCCAAGCTCTCCCCAGCCATGCACCCCAAATGTATTGACCTACTGGTCTGATCTGTGTGCTCTCATAACCTCAAGAGTTGCTGATCTCGCCAAGTGAGCAGAGACCATCTTCCTGGGATCTCACATGGTATGCACAAAAGTTTAAAAGCTGAATGTACCATGAAAAGACATAGAGAAAACTAAAATGCGTATTACTAAATGAAAGAAGCCAATCTGAAAAGGCTGCATACTCTTATGATCCCAACATAAAGATATTCTGGAAAAGGTAAGACTATGGAGACAGTAAAAGGATCAGTGGTTTCCAGGGGTTAAGGGGGAGGGATGAACGGGCAGAGGCCAGAGGACTTTTAGAGTAGTGAAAACACCATGCATGATATCAAAATGATGGATACATGTCATTATATGTGTGTCCAGATCCATAGATAGAACTGTTATGTAGTCTGTGAACTCTACGTGATTATGCTGTGGGCTTCCCAGGTGATTATGTCAATGTAGGTTTATCCATTGTAGCAAATGGACCACTCTGGGTGTGATGCTGATGAGCGGGGAGGCTGCGCTTGTGTGGGGATAGGGGATATATGGAAAAATTCCATACATTTCAATTTTTCTGTGAACCTAAAACTTCTCTTAAAAAAAAAAACTTTTAAATAAAGAAAAAGAGGAGTATGTGCCTCATAAAAGAAGCTAATATTTGCTTCTTTAGGTATCCTGAAAGGTGACCTAACTGTTTGGTTTTTCATAAGATTTAGGGCCAATTTCAGGGCTTCCTGAGGGAGAGCAAAGTGGGACAGGAAATTAACAAGGAAGTTGAGGACCAGAGGAAGACCCAGTAGGAGGGGATGGACATGAAAAATACAGCACAAGGCATGCCCAGATCCCAGCTCAGCCACAGGCCTGGATGGAGGCATAAAACTTAAGTCATAAGTCAGGGTTCTGGAAGATGTTTCCAGGATGATAAGGAAGATTTCTTGTCCAGTGGTCAAGGTTTTAACTAAGATGACAAACCTGGTGTTTTAGAGCAGTGGTCCCCAACCTTTTAGGCACCAGGGGTACTGGTTTTATGGACGATAATCTCTCCATAGCTGGTGTGGGGTGAGAGGCCTGGCATCAGCACATTTACGATTCAAACATATTTACTATGCACTTTATTTCTATTATTAATGCATTGTGATATATAAGGAAATGATTATACAATACACCATAATATAGAGGCAGTGGGAACTCTGAGCTTGTTTTTGTGCAACTAGTGCATGCGTGGTCAATTGTATCCGAACCTTTGCGACCCCAAGGACTGTAGGCCACCAGGCTCCTCTGTCCAGGGGATGTCCCAGGTAGGAATACTGGAAAGGGTGACTATTTCCTTCTCTAAGATATCTTCCTGACCCAGGGATAGAACCTGCATCTCTTGCACTGGCAGGCGATTCTTTACCTCTGAGCCACCTGGGAAGCCCTCCTTCAACTAGAGTGGCTGTAAATACAGATGAAGCTTCTCTCTCCAGCTGTTCATCACCTACTGTGTGGCCAGGTTCCTTACAGGCCATAGACCAGTACGGGTCTATGGTCTGGAGGTTGGCCACCTCTGTTTCAGTGCATTTGTTTTTCTACATTAGATACCAAAAATGGAGGACCATGGACTTTCTGTATCTTTGATTTTCACTTCCTGCTCAGTGCTCCTTGAAGTTTCTTGCCCTTATCACCTTGGCATGAGCCTTGCCGTTTTGTCTCTCTGTGGATGGAGGCAAGAACAGCAGATGGACGTTAGGCAGGTGGTTGGTCTTGGTCTCTTTTCCTTGTTAGTCTCCCTGTGAGCCTTGCCTCTGTATTTAGGGGTGTATTTCCGGGTCCTGGCCTGGCTAGGCCTTCCTCAAGCCTTGCTGGGGACACCACTGTATGGTGTGGCTGACAAGGGAGACCTACTACAGAAAAGCCTCCAGAGAATGTGGTCACAGGCACGAGTGCTCAGAAAGCGCTGCTCTGGAGTCAAGGGGAGAAAGAAGGTTCTGATTCTGCCCCTGGGGATTCAAATCCCTTGGAAGTCCCAGCTCACTGTGCTGCCTTTCAAGCAGAGTCTGGTGGCAGAATTTGGCTCTTTGGTCACCGGTTACGGGCTGCGATGCTTCAGGGACACAGATGTGAGTAGTAATTCTTAGGTCGTGAGAACTGAGAACACTCATCTTTCATCATGCAGCTGTGAGCTGTCCCTGCCATGGTCCCTGCTCACCCTCCCACCAGCCCCACAGCAGGGCACGTGACCCACAAGTGCTAACAGGTTACTTCAGGTTGACCTCTGCCTCTGTTTGTTATGCAATATTAGGATGATGTGCTTACTTCCCTGGCTTCCTCAACAAAATGTAAGTTGTTAAGAGACCAGGGATTCTGCCTGTATCACCTGTTTTGGTGACCCAACCTGTAATTGTGACCCATGGACTTAGCAACAAACCTGGCTATTAGCAGGTGGTCCATAAGTGTTTGGAGAATAAATGAAAGAGTAATCAAACTTTAAGGAACAAGGAGGTCACAACAGAAGTGGAGAGGGGCAACTGGATTTTCAGAATCCAAGAGGTTTCAAGCAAAGAAAATAAACAGTATTGACAAGATAGAGAGATAAATAGATAAACAATAAAAATAACATTGCATGACATACTGTTAATGACTGTTGTTTAACCACTAAGTCATGAATGACTTTTTGTGACCCCCATGGACTATAGCACACCAGGCCTCTCTGTCTTCCACTATCTCCCAGAGTTTGCTCAGATTCATGTCCATTGAGTAGGTAATGCTATCTAACCATCTCATCCTCTGTTGCCCCCTTCTCTTCATGTCCTCAATCTTTCCCAGCATCAGGGTCTTTTCCAATGAGTTAGCTCTTCGCATCAGATGGCCAAATTATTGGAGCTTCAGTTTCAGTAACAGTCATATATGCATGACATAAATGAGTTGATAAAGACGTGGTAAGCATTCAGACATTTATCTCATTTAATTATCCTGTGACTCTGTGAAGTTGACAGTATAACCCAGCTGCTTCAGTGCAGCAATGTGATCCAGAGAAGGAAATCTTCATCAGAGAGGCTGTCTACAGATACCCTGCACCTGCCTGGAGTGATTCCTGGACTGATGCTTCTGATCAAGTAGAGAAAAGGGAGGAGGACAAGAGACATTGCATTCACTGTGTGCGCATCATATGCCAGGCAACAGGCTAGGTGTGCCACACACACGTTTTTATTTAAGCTCACAGGAATCCACAGGGAGTGGTATTATCATCTAGAACAATTTAATCAACAAAAACACCAAGACTTAGGAACAAGAAAAAGTTGAAATGAGCCCAGGCTCCTCACAGGTCCACAGAACTTAGTATATAATTGACACCCAATGTATTGAATTACATGGAATTCAACTGAATGTCCTCTATGCACAGAGGCAAATTTTATCTTTCAGTGCCTCATTTCAGCAGACCTGGCAGTCTGCCTGCCTCAATCTCTCTTTGAAAGACTGCAATGAGCCCAGGGAGCCATTTGGAAAAGTGAGAGCAAGAAGTGGTACCTCCCAGATTCATGAAAGTGTGTGGTGGTCATGGCTTTGAGTTGAGGCTGTGTGGCTTGTGGACCACAAAATCTCATTAGCCTTGTAAAGGGAGATGTATTTATGCCAAAGACTTGCCAGTTGGACTGCACAGGACCCTTTCTCCCCGAATACCTTAAGAAGGCAGTTCTGGTGGTAGCAAGGGTTGCCATTAGCCAGCTTAGAGGTGTGGGCATCCCCCCTTGGAACATAATTACAATGTTTTTTATTAGTTTTGACACGGAAGCCTGTGGGGCTTGGATGCCTGGGTCTCCAGCAGTGATCCAGAGAGGAACTGGGTAATCATTTTAAATAACTGAAAATAATTTGCTTAAAAAATATGCATATTGGTTGTCTCTTACCTAGAAATATCTCTAAGGAGGGAATAATTTTGTTTCTGCAGCTTGCTTGGAAGTAGCATTTATACCATTTTCAGTTGGTGGCATCAGAAGTCTATGTCATTTAATGTCACCAGATTTAATATTTTAATTGGAATCTGAGCTAGACATTCCAGCATATGAATCCTCCTGAGAACGTCGCCTTCTCCTTGTTCATGCAAGCCATCCAGTTATGGAGTTGGTTGATGGTCAACAAGAAGGTCAGCTGGAGGCCCCACCCTTTGGATTGTTTTTTCTCTTCTCTTGACTATGTCAAAATATTAGAAATGTCAGTTCTTCCCATTCTCGTGGCTCAGATGGGCTCAATAATCAGTTACTTCCCCAGCTGCACAACAAAGGCTGGAGAGGCTGATGCCAGGGAAAAGGAGAGCTAAAGATTTTGAAAGCAATTAGTCAAAACAGGTCATCTCTTCTGTTTCTGCAGCTCTTGTGCAAAAAAGTCCTCCCCTGCTACTGGTCCTTGAGCGCCAGAGTCAATTTCTCCCTCAGAAGAGAGCAACAGCTTGCAGCAAGCTTTTGTTGACATGAATTCCATGTTGCCTGGTGCTTTTGTTTGTTTCACACATAATTCACATTTTTCTTTCTTACATGCATTTTTCATAGTCTGTCCTGAAGCAATGTCGTGACTTCCATCTGGGGCTCCCCGTCTGGGGTCAAAGTCCCTGCAGATAACTGGGTTAAGGGTGTTGATGGAACACTCTGCGGGATGGAGTTGACATATTAGGAACTAAATTCCTACAATACAGAGTTTAAAAATCACCTTGGACCAGATCCTAAACCAAGCATGAAAATGAGCAATGGCTCAGGTACCCTAGTCTTAAGGAAAAAGAATCAGATTTACTTATTTTTTATTCTTTAGTGAAGGAGTTTTCACAAAAACTCATGTGGGGAACAGGAAAAAAGGGTTCACTTTGGACAAAACTCAGATGGGGCCCCAAAAGAGAGGAATGAGAAGGACAGAAAGCAGAAGTTGGGGACACACTGGGTATCACTCCTGGGACCAATGGCATTGGTGAGCTACATGACATGTCACAACACCTCAAATCTTCAAGGAAATGTCCTGAAAGTGAAGATTACTTTTCTATCTCCCAGCAACAGGATACTTGTATGGAGCTTCTAAACATGACTTTTTTTACTTAAGGCAAGTTCCATGTGAAGCACTGATTTCATGGAACATTTAAAGACCAAGACTAGAAGAACCTCAGAAGCTACCATTCTGACTTCCTACATCATTCAGGATGCTATCTTGTAGCATCTCCAACAACCAGGCACCTGATTAACGGGGCGCCCACTGGTGGCTCAATGATAGAGGATCCACCTGCCAATGCAGGAAATGCAGGTTCAATCCCTGGGTTGGGAAGATCCCCTGGAGAAGGAAATGGCAACCCATTCCAGTATTCTTGCCTGAGAAATCCCAAGGACAGAAGACGCTGGTGTGGCAAAGAGTTGGATATGACTTAGTAACTAAACAACAACTGTTTGAAAAGCTTACCCATTCCCTTATTCAACCCGCCTCTGTGACCAAGCTCTTTTTGGTCACAGAGCACAAGGCCCTCTGTCTTCCATAGAAAAGTATCAGTTCTTCCTCAAAGTCATAAGGAACAATTCCCTTCCTTTACCTGTGGCTGGGTAACATGTTAGTTATCAACATAACTTTTACCCACATTCTGCCTTGAGTTCAAGTTCTACCTCCACCACCCAGCTAATTTGGGGTAAGCTATGTAAGTTTTCCAGCCTCAGTTCATCTTAAATATGAGCATGGTAGCAGGTTCTATCCCAAAAATCAGGTTTGCCGACTGCAGTACAGTAGTAGTAGGGTCACATGAAAGAGAAGGAGTACTGAGCCATGGATCAGAAGACTGACTCCGTGATTTGTCCCGGCTTTGCCATGGTGAGTGCTAATCATTCACAAAAGCCAACCTTCCTGCAACTCCCTCCTCCCTTCTGTACATCACAGCCCATGCTCTGCCTCTTAGCATCCACATGCTGTCATAGAGGTCAAATGCCAACACATGACTTTCATATCTGTGCACCTGTAGATCTAAAGGCCGGCCCCAGTGCAGGCCTAGGCAAACACTCAGTGCTCAATAAAAGCCTACGGACTAAATTACATCTGGGCTTTCTGAGAGGAAGAATAGGAATTGTGGGCTGAGAAAGGAAGAGGCTTATTAGATGGGGTTTACAATTTGGCAGACTGTCCAGGAGGATGAAGTCCACAGAAAGCAGAAGGTGTGTGTTTGGGCTGCCAGAGAAAGAGCTGGGATCTAGGAAGAGATTTAGTTGCTACCCACTGCAAAAGCACTGGAGGAACAGGAGTGATGAAAACAGCGGATCCCTGGGCTCCGGAAGGCGCTCAGCGCTTGTCTCTGGGTGCTGATGAATGGGAGCTTCAGGACAGATGAGCAAAGAAGGGCCAAGGGGATTGTGGGTGGATACCAGCTGGCTGGGGGAGGGACAGAGGGTGGGGAGATGGGCATGGTCCCCAGCCAGGAGGTTGTCAATGGAAGCTCAGAACTGCCGCTTTTAGGAAAACAAGTCAGGGGAGGGGTTGCCTGAGGGTAGAATGCGGCAGCCAGCTTCCTCTCTAATTCTCTGAGTCTGAGTCTCATTCCTCTGTCAAGACTAAGTTCAAACTTAACCTTTCCCTGAAAGCCTTCCCTCAACTCTGGAACCGTGAGGCATCTACCGCCTTTCTGAAATTTCTATAAGAATTCTGATCTGTGTAAATCACAGAGTAATTATGAGTACAAAAATACAACTTCTGATTGATTTATCTATTGCTGTCTTGAAATAAAGTTATTTAACATTTTGAAAGTAAAATATATGACGTCCTCTATTCAGCCACCTAGTGTCCCCCTGAAACATACATCAAACATGACAGAAAAAGGATTTCTAGTTCATTTCATCCTGACTTCTCACTCCGCCGGGAGCTCATTGCCAGTTCCTCCTCTCTTGGTCTTGCTCACACGTTTGAAACAGTGGTCAGCATTCTTTTTCTGGCCGTTTCTTTGCCTCTTCTCTCTGTTCTTTTCCAGTGTCCCTTCTCAGTAGTCCCCCTACTCTGCTCCAACTCATAGAAGAATGTGTTTCCACGAAGTTGGCTCAGAAAGGGCCCAGACACCTGCAGAGAGACCAAAGGGTCCCGAAGACGAAGCTGAGGCCAGTTCTGAGTCTCCTCTTGCCCCTCAACCCTTCAAAGAGCAATGCTGGCCACATAATAAAGGCATGTAGACATTTAGCCTTTAAAGAAAGTGACAAGACAATGGAAGGAACAGCTTGGGTGAGAACTGGTGCCAGAAATGACCCATGAACAGATTTCCCTCACTTATAACCATGTGTCTTGCACACAGAAGGTGCTCAGTGAATATCTGTTGAATAAAATCTAGAGACCAAGATTTTCAAAAGGAATAAATATTGAACCCCCAAGTGGAAAAGTGGGTAGGGCAGAACTAAGAGAAGAAGAAGCACTTAGTGATAAGGGAAACGGTTGACATGAGTCAGAGCTCCTGCTCTTAAATATTGGTCTCAGCTCACAGGGCAATGCAGAGTGGATACTGCTGCTCTCCTCCCACTCCCTGGGTCTCGATCCTGCAAGACAAAGGTGCTCCTGGCACTGTGCTGTCCTCAGCAGGTTAGGAACTTGGCTAACAAGAGGCAAAGAAAGGAGACTGTGGCTGCCCATCATCCACACCAGCTTTCCAACTTTCCTTTCCTATGGCCAGATATTCCCAAGAGAATGCTTTCAAAATAACTGACCCCAACCCTGTTGAAAAGTCTTTTTGCTTGAAGTTAGATAAGTATTGGCTTTCAAAGACTCCTAGGCCACGGGGTGGGTGGTCCATCTGTTCATCCCAGTGGACACTAGGATGAAGGAACAGTCTTTAAGGATAAGAGGACCTAGGACAATGGTTAATCTGCACCCTCAAAAACTCCCTTCCAAGGAGCCAAGTGCCTTGTTTGTCTTCAGCCATCCTTGTGCCTACATTCCCAACCCTAACATGCCTCTTCAAATCCTTTATTGTACCATTTATGGGTACAGAGCACATACATACCTCATGTAAATGTTAAGTTTGTTTGTTCCTCCTTATAACAATTATTTATATATTAAGTGCCTTCTATGAATCCGCCTGCCAATGTAGGAGACACAAGAGACGTGGGTTTGATCCTGAAGTTGGGAAGATCCCTAGGTTCAGAAGATCCATTTCCAGAGTAGGACATGGCAACCCACTCCAATATTCTTGCCTGGAAAATTCTGTGGGCAAAGCAGTCTTGCAGGCTACAGTCCATGGGGTTGCAAAGCGTCGGCTCGGACATGACTATGTGACTGAGCACACACATATACACATATATCTGGCATAATGCTAAATGCTTTCACATATTTTTTAAATCATTTAACCATTCTATCAATGGCTATCTGAAAACTATTGTTATCTACATTTTACTCTGAGGAAATGTAAACACAGAGAAGCTAAGTTATTTGAACAAGGTCACACAACAAATAATAAAGTTAGATTCGAACTCATGTTTTCTGAAGCTAAGACCAGTGTTCTTTTCACTGGGCCATACTTACCTTTAACAAGTGTATAACAATGCTTATGAATTTAAAATTGTGAATAATACTTATTAACTATAAATCCCATGGTAGGGAAGACCTCTATGGTTTTATGAATTACATTTTATTTATCAATATATTTGTAATGCTTTAGTGTTTAAAGTACATATTCAGTTCAGTCACTCAGTACTGTCTGAGTCTTTGGGACCCCATGGACTGCAGCATACCAGGCCTCTCTGTCCATCACCAACTCTGGAATTTACCCAAACTCATGTCCATTGAGTCAGTGATGCCATCCAACTATCTCATCCTCTGTCGTCTCCTTCTACTTCCACCTTCAATCTTTCCCAGCATCAAGGTCTTTTCTAATGAGTCATTTCTTTGCATTAGGTGGCCAAAGTATTGGAGATTCGTCAACATCAGTCCTTCCAATGAACACTCAGGACTGATCTCCATTAGGATGGACTCATTGGATCTCCTTGCAGTCCAAGGGACTCTCAAGAGTCTTCTCCAACATCACAGTTCAAAAGCATTCATTCTTTGGTGCTCAGCTTTCTTTATAGTCCAACAGCAAATCCATACATGACCACTGGAAAAACCATAGCTTTGACTAGACAGACCTTTGTTGGCAAAGTAATGTCTCTGCTTTTTAATATGCTGTCTAGGTTGCTCATAACTTTTCTTCCAAAGAGTAAGCGTCTTTTAATTTCATGGCTGCAGTCACCATCTGCAGTGATTTGGAGCCCAAAAAAATAAAGTCAGCCACTCTTTCCCCATCTATTTGCCATGAAGTGATGGGGCTGAATGCCATGATCTTAGTTTTCTGAATGTTGGACTTTAAGCCAACTTTTTCACTCTCCTCTTTCACTTTCATCAAGAGGCTCTTTAGTTCTTCTTCACTTTCTGCCATAAGGGTGGTGTCATCTGCATATCTGCATATCCACCGCTCGCCTCTCCAGGGCCTCACAGCCCAAAGTACAAATGGAACTTTGCTATTGTTTCCATTTTGATCAGTTTCTCATTTGTCCTAGCTGCATTCCTGATGTTGTTTCTTCTTAGGTATCTAGAGTCAGGTGCTCTTCATGCTTTCCCTCTGTGTTGCGATTCCTACTCCATGGCAAGTATGAACCCTGTCCTGCCATATAGCTCAGTTGGTAAAGAATCTGCCTGCAGTGCAGGAGACCCCGGTTTGATTCCTGGGTCAGGAAGATCCTCTGGAGAAGGGATAGGCTACCTAATCCAGTATTCTTGGGCTTCCCTGTTGGCTCAGCTGATAAAGAATCCATCTGCAAAGCGGGAGACCTGGGTTCCATCCCTGGACTGGGAGGATCCCCTGGAGAAGGGAACGGCTACCCACTCCAGTATTCTAGCCTGGAGAATTCCATGGACTACATAGTCCATGGGGTCGCAAAGAGTCAGACAGAGCTGAGCAACTTTCACTTTTTTTTCACTATCATTTCCTCCTCCCAGCTGAAGCCCATAGGACTGGATCCCAGGGTCAGTGGTGGTAATCTGCAGATAGATACTCGGGATTCAGTGGGATATCATATTTTAAACTTCTAAATGACACAAATTTGTGATGTAATCAAAATGAAACCTTGAGTCATAAGCCACTGACACCATCTTGGGAAAGAGCAGAGTTTCCGGGGAGTTAAGACTGGTGATGATGCAGGTGGAATGTCTGTATCATCACTCCCATCAGTTTTGACATAAATCTGGGAAGAAGTGGCTAGGCCAGTTATCTGCCTACAATCTAGCGGGTTTGGGATATGTGCAGTTGGGGCTGAAAAATCCAAAGTTTCCAATAAAAACAAAAGCTTAAAATGGGAGACATTGACATAAAGTAGTGTGAAAACATGCTCCATTCCAATAAAGACAGCTGAAAGAATTCCCCCTTTTGTAACACTGAGGAGAAGTGATGACATATTTGGTCTCACGCTGAATTCATGAAAACAGACTTTTTTTTTTTTTGCAGAGGGTAGAAACATGTTATTATTTGGTGTCCCTTTCCTACAATAAATGCTATCATTGCACAACAGGTGAACTTTGAAAATCAGAGAGAAAAGCCAGAAAGGGTAGCATTTCTAAGAACAGGTCTTTGGGTTCCTTCTTAATGTTCACACCAGAAATTTCTGGAGGCCAGTTTATCTTCTACATTGTTTCTGCCTGTTGTGAATTAAATTTGAAATACCTTCTCCTGACATGTGGCATTTCACCTTGGTGCTCTTTCTCCATGGAAAAGTCTTGCCCATCTGTTTTGAGGCAACTTGGCATCAGAATCTGATTCCTCTTGGAAACTTTAGGATAAGACTGGTCATCAAAGCACATTAATTTCAATGAAAACTGCAGCTAGACACACACATCAGGAGCCCCTCTGCGTGGTGTGCAAGCGTTCTCACCCTGTGTACTGCAATCCCACTACTTACTCTGCTCCAAGAGGCTCCCCCTTTCCTGCACACCCCAAACCTCCATTCTGCTGCCAGGATAAGATCCCTAGACTTGTTTGCATATTTCAGCCTGCTCAGGCTTCTGTTTAGCTTCTATTTTTCTTGGCATTTCAAAGCATCATGTCCATTTTTATTACACCCTTGACAGACCAAATCCTAGTGCCAGCAGACCACGATGAAACAAACACTTAGAATTTATAGGAAAAAAATGCAGAGTGTATTTTCTATGGAGCCTAGAAGTTTCGTCACTGGTGAAATACTGCAAGCAGGACAGTGGACTTCTACTGCACTTATGTGACTTTCAGAACTCTCTCTGATATTGCAATCCCATGGACAGAGGAGCCTGGCGGGCTGTCTGTTTGTTTCTCTCTCCACACGCATGCCCTCACATATATACACACAACTTATTAAAGTAAATTCTAATATAGCTCCCTATCAACTTTCATAATGAAGCCTCCAACCTAGCTGAACTCTTTAGCATTGAAAAACAACTGTTATTTTTAAGCAGTTATGAAAGACTCAGGATCCCAGTTGTTTCAACTCTGTCTATATAAGATAGAGTTTAAGCTGGCTACTCTCAGCCCTTTCTTTACTGATAGACAACTTTTCCCTAAAGGCTATGAGGAATGTTCCAGCTCAACTAGTCATGTACTTTCTCATCCAAACATCTTACCTCATGGCAAGTTACATTGAAGCTTTGAGACAGCACCCATTGCCCACTTGTCAAGTAGCCAGAAGTGGGTACCCTTATGGCAACTATGAGGTGATCATTCCTGGGCTTAAAGCTATGAGTCCCCAAGAGAAGCATAAGACAAGACCCTTGCTCTTAAGAGAATTGTCTAGTTGAGGAGCAAAATCTTAATATACTTTGAGTACTCAGTACATATTCTGTGTCCCACTGATACTCATAAGTTTAGTTAACATTTTGCAAATTTGTTTGATTGTGGAATATATTATAAAAACTATGGAAGGTAGAGGGTCTTCTCAGGTGGCTCAGTGGTAAAGAATCCACCTGCAGTGCAGAGACACAAGTTTGTTTTTTTTTTTTTCCATTTATTTTTATTAGTTGGAGGCTAATTACTTTACATCATTGCAGTGGTTTTTGTCATACATCGAAATGAATTAGCCATGGATTTACATGTATTCCCCATCCCGGTCCCCCCTCCCACCTCCCTCTCCACCCGATCCCTCTGGGTCTTCCCAGTGCACCAGGCCCGAGCACTTGCAGAGACACAAGTTTGATCTCTGGGTGGGGAATAGAAGCCCCTGAGGAAGGAAATGGCTACTCGTCCCAGTATACTGGCCTGGGGAAGCCTATGGACAGAGCAGCCTGGTGGGCTACAGTCCATAGTGTCACAAAGAGTCAGACATAACTGAGCAATGAAACAACAATGACACATTGAAGGCAGAGAGTTATGATCCTTTGGGGACACACAGAGACAGTTTTGTGCTCTTTCATAATCTAGATGGGCACGGCATGGATATTTGTTCTCTAACAATTGGCTACAATATACATGTAATTAACTGTTCCCAAATGCTCAAAATTACCTACATGGCCTGGGAACTGAGATCCAACTAAATTTATAACTGAGAGAAGAACTGAGTAATCCAAGTCTTTTCACTCCTCAGAGTATCAGACAGGCCTGGGGAGACTCTTCTTTGAGTAGCAATAGGACCATAGCTCCTCTGATGCTGGGGTCAGAGGTTTCACCCAACCACATCAGACTTTCCGCAAATACTACTTCTTTCATATTACATTCTGATGAAGAGCCGAAATGTGCTCTCTTGCTCAGGATATTGATTCCAACTTTTCTTGTGGATTCAATTCTGTCATGGTTTATTTTATGTCAACTTGAAGTGTTTGAGGATGAGATTATCATTTAAATCTGTGAACTTTGAATAAGCAGACTGCCCTTCATTATGTGGGTGGGCTTCATCCAAGCAGTTGAAGATTCCGAATAGAACAACTAGACTAGTCTCCCAACAAGAGGAAATTCTCTGGCAGAGAGCCTTTGGACCTCATCTGCACCATTAGATCTCTTGGGTCTCTATCTGCCAGTCTTCAGACTATAATTGAATCACAGATTTGCCTAAGTCTCCAACCTACTGGCCCTCTGAAGAGTTTGGGCTTAGCAGCCTCTATAATCATTGAATACTCAGATAGTTGGTAGACAGATAGATAGAAATAGATTATGTTTCCCTGGATAACTCCAATACCATATCCATTGCTGCATGATAGATCATACCAAAATTCAGAGATTTAACAAATGACACACATTTAATCTCTCACAGTCCCTAAGAGTCAGAAATCTGGGCACAGTGTATCTGGATCTTCTGCTTCAGAGTTTCTCATGGGTTTAAACAAAGATGTCTGCTGAGGCTGTATTCTCTTCTGAAGACCTACATGTGGAAGGATCTGCTTCCAAGCTCATTTGCATGTTTGCCTGTAGAAATCATGGGGTGAGACGACTCATGACCTACTACAATGAGAGACTCAAATTATTCACTGACTATTGGCTAGAGAAAATCTTCATTTCCTAGCCACATAGTCCTTTCCATAGGACAGGTCATGCCATGGCAGTTAGCTTCATCAGAGCAAAAAACGCCAGAGAAAGAGAGCTATTAATAACAAAAAGGAAGTTATATTCCTTTACGACTTAATCATGAACATTACATTCCATTGCTTTTGCCATATTCCATCAGCTAAAAGCAAGCCACCAGGTCCAGGATACCCTCAAGGGGTGGAGGTTGCACAAAGGCACTAATATCAGAAACTGGGGACCACTGGGAGCTATACTAGAGGCTGCCTACTCCACTCATCCAAGCTGCTTTCTCTGTTTTTCCACATGAACACTCATCTCAGACTTGAGATCTCTTAATAGGCACCTGACATAATGAGTACCTTTGCCAGACTGTTGTCCTACCTACAGGAGTCTTCCTTGTTTCTGCTTCCCATCCAATTCTACCCACAACTCTGGGTGTATATTTCAAAAGCTGTCAATTGTCTCATAAATGTGAACCCTTTGACTTGGGGAGAAGAAAAAGAGTATATATCTTGAGTAATGCTATTTAACTGATACATGTGAACACTTCCACTTGGGGAGGAAAAAAGAGTATATATTTAGAGTTGTGCTACTTAATCTCAGGAGACGTGTAGGTTCAATCGGAACAAGCCACCATTGTGTCGCTAGAAGAAATGAACCTTATTAGAGGATTGCTACTCAGAACATGGGTAATTTTCCTGGGAAACACCCAGTTCTTCTGGACCATCTGGGAACAGAGAAATGGCCATCCTTATCAAGTTTCCATTGCTAAAACCATAATGGTAGAAACACAAGTTAATTTAATTTGAAGGGAAACATTTTCAACCCTCAAGAGAATGACTGGTTTTAGATTCTGGGTTCTGTTTCAGGGAGGCATTTTTGTTTTCTTATTATTGCCTTTTTTCTACTCCACAGAGGTCAGTTCCACTTCAAAAAGATTAGTATTTAAAGCTGGTTTTCTGTATGGTAAAAGATTTGCATGCCGCCTCATCACAAAGGTATTTATCTTTCTGAGTACAGTAAAAAATAAAATGATACCTATGTGTGCTTGCCAAACAAAGCTTAAAAATCCAAATGAAGGGTCAGATACATGATTGCTATAATCAACAAGCTTCTCCAACTCCAATAAAGAGAGAGAAAGAGAGGAAGATCTATAGAGAGGTAAATTTTCACACTCTCAATCATAGGGCTTTTAAAATTAGTCCAGGGATTTAACAATTTAACATGGGAAGGTTAATTGTATTACTATTATTCATAGCATCCTCTTTCCCTTTGTTTTTCTCAGATGTATCTATTGGTTTATTCAGACTTCATTTTTCCAGACAAAGAGTGGATACCAGAAATAGCACTAGCAGTCATTGTGAATAAAAACTCTGAACACCAGACTCCAAATGAAAATGCAAATGAAATAGCACATGTGTGGGTATACAACTCATGCAATTTTTCAACATGAAGGTATAAAGGTATATATGGAGGAGTGAAAAGGATTCATGAATGCTGACAGAATTAAGAAAGCTGTTGAGGTGGTTTCATTGGCTTCAGCAAAATCTGAGATTAATTTTTTTTGGCAAGAATTACATCTTTAGGGATGCAAAGAAAACAATAAGATAGCTGCAGAATGAATTAACTCTTCCAGTGCTTTGGAAGTCTCCTCTGAGTGGTGGGTTGAGAGGGCACATCACAGGATTAGGAGTGGAGGGAGACCTCAGAGGTGAGGAAACCAGCGCCCCTAGTCAGTGTGCAGAAAAGCACCATGTTAAGTCACCCGGGTAAATAAGGCCCCATGAGGACCGTCTGCAGCAATGACAATAGTGACATTTGTTGTTTATTCCCTCTCTCTCAAATGGAGACCACTCAGATTTAGATTAGACTAGGGAAGCCAACTGGATACAAAGAGCCGCTGGGGGTGGGGGGTAGGTGACAAGTTACAATGCAAATAGATGTTGAAAAGTCATTTTGTCTTATTTTTAAAGCTTTATTAAAGTATAGTGAAATTTTCAAAACCCCATGTGCAACCAAAAAGGACTTCTTCATGTAATCTTGTCTAACAATAGCTATGAAGGGACTAGTTAATGAAAATTATGAATTAAAGAGGTATAGCTTCAAGAACAGTTGGTAGAAGGGGTTGCACGGAGCTACCTTCTACCAGCTCCTCAGTAGCTGGCTGCTTCACACAAATCACGTCATCACATTATCCTGTTGTATTTCTTTCTCTCTTTTTCCTGAGAAATTTAAGAATAAGATCTTTTTTTCCCAAGGAGAAATGGAGTCTACTTTTTTTTTTTTTTTTGGTGAAGGTCTTTATAGGAGCAAGAAGGAGTAGAGGGTACTGGTCACAAAAACCTGTAGCAAAAGAAAGACTAGTCCATTAATTCCTGCCAAAGTCCCTAGCACATCAGACAACCTTAGGAAACTACTTATCCCCAGACAGGATATCCATGAGAGGTAAGTGCTACCCAAAGAACCAAGAATAAGTTATGGAAACACTGATATAGATGAATAACACTGAGAAAAGTTCTATGATTCTGTGAGAATATCTGTGAGAAAGTTCTACTACATGTTCTCATTTTCATGAAAAGTGGCTGTGACTTCCAACTGATTTTATGCTTTTCCTAATAAAATTCAGAGTTAAAACAAAAGAGGTCTGTGATGTTTCCTACTCAACCCAGTGGTGGGAAGTGGTCTGTGCAAAAATAAACATTAAAAAAAATACTAAACTAACTATCCAGTAATCAGCTGTCTTATAGATAGCATCACCAACTCAATGGACATGAATTTGAGCAAGCTCTGGGAGATAGTGAAGGACAGGGAAGCCTGGTGTGCTGCAGTCCTCGGGGTCACAAAGAGTCAGACACAACTGAGCAACTGAACAACAAAAACCAGAATTGCTGCTATTGTTGTAGTGCTCAGTAGTGTCCAACTCCTCATGACCCTATGAACTACTGCCCTCCAGGTTCCTCTGTCCATGGAATTTTCCAGGCAACAATATTGAGGACTTACCATGAGCCTGGTGTTGCATCAAGTACTTTACATAAAATTAGTTCATTTCATACACACAAAAATACAATGAAAAGTGTTCCTACCATTCCATTTTACAGATGGGAAACTCTAGTTTGGCCAAGGAAGCAGTTTAGTGGAGTATTCGCAGCTGGTGACTTCATTACCAAGGTAAGAACCAGGTTCTCTGAGGACCAGTTACTCTTGCCTGCAGCCCAGGCAGGACCAGAGCCAGACTTCTGAGTCTCCATGTTATTAAGTCACTAAACTAGAGATTCATGCAGTCTTTGATATTTTAACAAATTAAATAGGGGACCCAATGGGGCCAGATCTTTCAGGTAATATGTCACTGTTTCACTTCAACTCACCTGCAGGAGAGATGTGTCTGGCAAGCAGATTCACACTGAAGGCTGCGTAAAGCCATAGATGAAACTGTTTCTCACACCACCACAAGCATAAATCCTCTCCAGGACAGTGATTCCTGAATCCCACCACAGGGAGCATTGCCTCTCTTGATGAAGTTTTCATCAGTCAGCAGCAATGTAAGAAGAACCGGGACAGTAAATTAGGCATGCAGAACATCAACATAAGATGACCATTCCTTTAATCTGAGGCTTTTATTCTTCCTACACATTTGGGTGGTAAACCATGCTTTTATATATATATATATACACACACACACATATATACATACATATATATGGAATAACAAGGATGGAAAATGATTGGTATTTTGGGTTTTTTTTTAAGATTTTTTTTTTTTTTTTGATGTGGACCATTTTTTAAGGTCTTTCCCTGTCAGCTGAGACAGTAAAGAATCTGCCTGCAACGCAAGGGACCAGGGTTCCAACTCTGGGTCGGGAAGACGCCCAGGAGGAAGAAATAGCAACCCACTCCAGTATTCTTGTCTGGAGAATTCTCTGGACACAGGAGCCTGCTGGGTCACAGTCCATAGAATCACAAAGAGTCAGACACAACTAAGCAACTAACACATTTTTTAAGGTCTTTATTGATTGTGTTACAATAGTGCTTTTGTTTTATGTTTTGGTTTTTGGCTACAAGTCATGTGGAATCTTAGCTTCCCGAGCAGGGATCAAACCTGCACCCTCTGCATTGGAAGGTGAAGTCTTCACCACTGGACTGCTAGGGAAGTCCCAGCATTTGGTTTTAAATGTTCTTATTACAAAAAAAAAAAAAAAAAAGTCAGTTTTTGAGCATTTATGTATACTCCCCAAATTATTTACTATGTTTTAACTGGTTCTGTTTGTGTGATTAAACTTAATGTTATTTTTTAACTGGTTCATGAAATCTGAAAGTCTTAGCATCACCGATTCATGGAACACATAGTGTTCTAACTAACAAGAGTTAAGCACTGTAAAAAAACATTGCAAAAGTGGTTACAATTCTCCATTCTTGTCTGTATCCATGTCACTTTGACTTTGCATAGTAATTTTTGCAACTCCTCCCACAGAGGGACAGAGATTATTGCCGCTCTCCCATGAATCTGCTTGGTCTTATGATTTGGCAACATAATGCCATGGAAATAATAGTGTGCCAGTTCCAAACTTAAGACTCAAGGGATCTGATCACTTCTACTCTGTATCTTGGAACAATTCCAGGCTAGTCTGTAGGAAAAGAGAAACCATGTGCCCAGATGCCCCAGCATCCCAACAACCAACAGTCAGTTAACCCCTCAAAAGCAGTCATCCAGTATACTTATGACTGAGCCCAGCCCAAATTGCCAACCCACAGAGTCTCTGGTTAGATCAATGGATGCTGTCTTAATCCTGTAAGTTTTGGAGGGGCTTGTTACACAGCAAGGCCTAACTGATAAAGTCACATCAACAGACATTGGATAGAACCTGGAACAGATATTGGCAAATCTTGTCACTTAATGTTCTGAAACTGATCTTGGAATAATTCCTTAATACATTCTCTTATGTAAAAGAAAATTTTGATACTATTTTTCTGATTTTATTTTAAAGTTGAAGAGAGTAAGTGCATAGCTATTGTAAGAATACACAAGCTCACATATTTAATTACTAGAAGAAATAAGTCTGGTAACCTAAGATGGTGGGATTATTTCTCAATGTGTCCTGACTCTACCAAATCATCTTTGTTTACCTATTTTACAGTGATAAGCAATGTTTTATGACACTATGAATGGCACTATCCACTATTGCTATGGAATAAATAAGATCTAGGAGATGTGTTTTGATGATCTGAATAAAAGAACAGAAACCCTACTTCTCATGTGCCAAGCTGCCACCATTTTAAGTTTTTAAGCTCAATCGTGTCTGACTCTTTGTGACTCCATGGTCACAAAGTCCATGGACTGTAGCCTACCAGGCTACTCTGTCCATGGAATTCTCCAGGAAAGAATACTGGAGTGGGTAGTCATTCCTTCTTCAGGGGATCTTCCCAACCCAGGAATCAAACCTGGATCTCCTGCATTACAGGCATATTCTTTGCCATCTGAGCCACCAGGGATTCTCATTTTAAGTGAAAAATATTTTTAATGCTCATCAATCTACTGGAATAGGTAGGACTCAGGAGACCAAATCCAGTAGACATGGATCCTAGTCCTATCTGTGCTGGTTACTGGCCCTTGGACAAGCCCCTTCCCATTCTTCTCTTCAGATTCCTCATCTGTGAGGTAAGGGGGCTAGACTCAGTGAGTTTTATGGTCCTCACCATTCCAACAGCATCTCAAGTCCTTAATGTGGTCACTCAGATGCTTAGAAACAAGGCCTCAAAAATAAGTGCATTAAAACTCTCTGGGGACTGAAAACCTGGTATCTCCTGGAGTTGAGTCTAGGTTGCTGCTTTTCAAAAATCCAAACAAAATAAAATTTGGTTTACAGGTGCTATTGTTATGGGTGATGTTCGGTTATACTTAAAGAAATAAGACTTTTCTGTCTTTTCTTTCCCTACAGTTGCTTTTGTGCACATTAAAATTGTGTTTTTCCATGGTCATTAAACGTATTCTATGACTTGAGTTAAAGTGTATTCAAGGATCTACATGAAAATAAAACCAGGCACGTCGCAGTCTCTCTTGTGATATTTATCACTGATGGCGCTCACGTGATTGCAGAGCTCCATAAAAGTCTGGAGGGGTTACCTTCGCTTAATGGCGTCCTTCCCTTTCACTCACCAGCCACTTCTTATTGCAAACAGCTGCTTGGAAACGAAAAAACATTTTCTATTTCCAAGGGACCTTGTTGGCTCTCAAAGTACTTTGCTCATTTTATTTAACAAATGTTTAAGTTTAATCAAATTTCTAATTCCAGAAATGAGCCAATCTTGCATTTTGAATCACTAGCTTGTGAGACTTGTACATTTAAAAGAGTATAAAAGGAATCAAATTCAAGAGCGCAAAAAAAAAAAATGTGAAGTGTGTGGCTCCCATGGTTTCAGTTTACTCCCTATGATGTTTCTGCCACCCCTTGGACCAGCTGACTTCTGCCCATTCCATGATTCTAAGGGGACCGAGCATCTCAGCTTATAATGAAGGCTTCCTTGAATTCTGATAGAAAGCTCATACCCAATAATCCAGTGAAACTGCATCAGCACCGAAGTAAGGGGGGAAAACAAGCGTCATATAAAGTTTATTAGCACTCTTTATTATGAAATAAACTCGGCTTACACTTCTTTTGGAGGGGAAAATGATGAACACAAAAAACATACCGTATTTTTACTTACTAACGTGCACTTGTAAAATGCGTGGCATGCTGTTTTACAGGCAGTAGCATATAAAATACTTTTTCCAGATGTGGGTTCATAATTCTCGAAAGACTATAATAGTTATCATAAGATTTATGGAGGATAATTTATTAATCACATTTTTTTCTTTTAGAGATCTGTTTAGTAAGATGAAAGAGAACTTTAAAATGTCATTTTAACCAAATGTAGATGGCATAATATCAAGTTACTCCTTTTGTTCAAATTATTTTTAATGGCTTTATTTGTTTTATTGCCTCCACAAGTCAGTACCAACTTGGGGGTAATGATCTATTTAGGAAATCTCTTAAGATTTTTAAAGTAAAATAGTGTGGAGCTCTTTTAAGAACTAAATGAACTAAACTGTGTGAGTTGATTAGCGTTCATTTATTTGAGAGACACAGAAGCTACTAAAGCTTATTTTTGCAAGATTTGGAGGAGACAAATCTTGTGAAAACTATAGCTCCCTGAACATTCATGTGGCTTCCCCGATAGAAAATTAGAAGCCCATGTGTGCTGAGTGCTACAAGTAACACATTGTTAAATAAAACACATATTTCAAACATGGATCCCTTTAATCTGGCTTAGATTATTAAAAACAACAGCTGTGCTAAATCCATATTGTGGAACCAAGTCACATGATGAGTCAAAAACCCCAAATGATCTTCTTTTTGTCATCACTTGATTTGAAGTAAGTTTTGTCTAAAGCATCACACGGACAAAGTACAAAAAAAGATAACTCTGCAATTCAGGAGGACGTATCAGTCCTGAGATTACTGCCTTCTTACACACCCTCCCCTCTTCTCCAGTCCACAGCTTCCCTGGCAGAGAAGCTAACACTGGACGGTGGGTCTAGATTGCTATTGAATTAAAGGTCAGCATAGAGGCTCCACCAGCCTTCTCCCCCAGACTCTCACAACAGCCATCAGAGTGCCCTCAGCTCTAAAACAAATATCATAACACTTATTTTGCAAAGGTATCACAAGGGTTAAAATAAAATGATGCATGCAAATCATCTGCAGCCTGGCACATAGCCCATTTTCAATAAATAGATGCTATTACAGTTATCATGCACACAACTGCATGAGACATTATTTTTTAATTTTGAAAGAGCAATACAGTCAAGTAGTATTTATTGACAGATTTGAAAATAAAAGTAGGAAAAATAGAAACATACTGAATAACAACCATGTGTAATCCACTATTCTAGGTTTTGTAAGAAACAACAGAATGTATGAGAGGGAATCTATGATCCAAAGCCTTTATAATCCACGAGAGAGCTCCGAAGCACAAGTTGACGATTCCAGCAGCATTTTAAATCACTGGCCATATGAAAGCACAGTCCCAGAGCTAGACCCGGAGAGCAAGTGGCAGTTGCCACATGAAAGGTAGGGGCTGTGACTCCTGAAAGTCTAGAAAAGGTTGAGACTGGTTGGGTAGGTTATGAAGAGTTTATGCCAGTTGGGCTCGAGAGACTATAAGAAGGTAGCGGGGGGCGGTGCTCAGGAGAAGGAAACTCAGGAGCATTTGATATTTAAGCTAACCAGGTAATTGACATTGCTGAATAGCTTGAGGAATGAGGCCATGATGCCAGAAGAAAAGACTTGAGAAACTGAGAACCAGGCTTCGTTTCTGTGCAGAGACCCAAGGCCTCTCCTGAGTTCTCTGAAAGTCTGAGAGAATGCCGTGATTAATACCAGAATTAGTCCCTGAAGGAGAAAATGTTCTACCTGTGATGAAGATTAGTGTCTGATGTAGCCCTGACCATGGCTGTTTTCCATGAGAAAGGAAGACTGTACAAAGAAGCTGTCAAGAACACAGCGCTCCAGCCCCACACCTCATACATCCCTTCACGGCCACAGTCTTTGTACTCCTGGCAACTCTCTCCTCATCCACAGGCCCACTGCCCCAAGGCTACGAGCTCCTCGAGGACAAGAATTATTTTCTCTGTGCTTCCCTAAGGCCATGAACAGAGTCAGCAGTCCAGGAATGTCTGTTGAATGGTCTCTTCTTGGCTGAAAGGCCAGTGGTAATGACAGTTGTCCAAATGAGGTGTTTACAAGAGTCTCGCGTGTTGAAAGTATACCATGAAAAGGGGGAAAGAAGACAGAAGAGGAGGTCCTAAAAGTCCACTTGTAATGACGAATTAAAACTCTTCTCGTACCTCCTTCATTAGTCTAAGAATGCAACCTGGCAATCCAGTGGCTAAGACTCTGGGTTTCCACCTCTCGGGGCACAGTTTCAACCCTTGGTCAGAGAATTTAGATCCCATATTCCAAGTAGCCAAAAACAAACAAACAAACAAAAAAAACTGTATTGGCCTTTTAGAGTGGTCCAGTGGTTAAAACTCCACACTTCTACTGCAGGAGGTATAGCTTCGATATCTGGTGGGCAAGTTCGCATGCTGTGATACGCAGCCAAAAGGCAAAAAATTAAGAGTACAATCTGTTTTCCCCCACCCAGAATATTTTCTTTAATATTATAAAATAGTTTCATGGGCAGATGAGTTAGAAAACACACAGGCAGCAGTGTGCCTTTTGACAAAGCTATCCCCTGCCCCTACCTTCCACTCCCACACCAACATGGGCACGAGACAGGAGAAATGAATATAGAAGCTGGAACAGATAGGGAAAAAAATGATTAAAAGATAGGATATAGTATTGTGCTTGGTTATTTTCCTATATCACAAAACAAAACTTTTGGTGTAGAGTTGATTTTTTTCCTTTTCCATTTAAGTCTGATGGAAAAAAAAATACTTTTTATACAATAAAATATGTGGGGTTTTGTTCTCTCTATTCTTTTTAGTTGCTCAGTCATGCCAACTCTTTTGCGATCCCAAGGACCATAGCCTGACAGGTTCCTCTGGTTATGGGATTTCTCATGCAAGAATACTGGAGTGGGTTGCCATTTCCTTCTCCAGGGAATTGTCCCAACCCAGGGATCAAGCCTGCATTAGATTCTTTATCACTGGCACCACTTGGGAAGCCCTATTTCTTTAGTAATACATCAAGAAACCTTTTCCCCCATCAGTGTAAGTTCTTCCACCACACAGATTTAGTGGCCAGGGTCCTATAATCTACTCAGACTTCTTATTGATCATTTGTTCTGTCTTAGGGATACTTTTAACCAGTAGCCAACCAGCAACATGCTCAATATCATGCCAGGATCCATCTGGATCCTTTCTCCTCTGGAGGAGGGACCAGACAGTACCAGAAGATGAGCAAGAGTCAAAAGGTCTTGGACACCCCACCCAGGAGTCCCGTGCCCTGAGAGTGAGTGGAGGATCTCTGCCTGAACCTCACAGTCCCAAAGCAGGAGACAAAGCATCATCCTCGCACCACAGGGAAATATGCTACCTACCAGCTCTGATCTCGTGGATGTGGAAAGCAAATGAGAGCTCTGTCCACGTGAGATAACACAGCCTTCTTTGCCTATTTGGGGGAGATTTCCCAGGTCCACTGTTCTACTCACCTGGCCAGTGTTCTGTGCACCGGGAATGCGCTCTTCAAAGTCTGGGGGACATGCCCTGGAACGAACTCCACATCTCTTCCAAGTCACGGCAACTCATACCTTTATAAATGTTTCTTGTTGAGATCATGAATACAAGACAGAGGCTGACAGATGTGCACAACAGAGAAGCCATGTGCGTAGCAGTAAAGAGAGCCTCAGAGAATGAGTCAAAAACACATCCTCTTTATCATCGGTGAAGATCGATTTCCACAATGCAGAATACATGCATTGGAGCATTGCAGAGAGAGCAACGATTGGATAGATCTTCTCTAGGAAGTGATATACCAGTCTTTTCTGGAGTAAAGTGGCCAAGAATGAGAATCCCTCAATATTTCTCCTTTTGCTAAGCTGAGGCCAGAGCAGGGTGGGCCTTGAATGGCTGCCGGAGGAGTTTCCACCAAACAATGGGTATAGATGGTTATCAAATGAATAATCAGCGTGTAGACTCATTCTCCCTTTTCCAGCCTCCTAAATATCAGTTGCTTTAGGGAAACAATAGCCCACACATACGTAATAATTTGTCTCAGGAAATATTCTTAGTGCTTTGCAGATAGCAATTCAGTAATTGCTCACAACCACCCTATGAGTTATATATTTTCTTAATCTTCATTGTTATAAGAAGTACAAGTGGAAGGTTGACAGGAAGTTGCAGTCTCAATTGGTGTTTAATCTTCTAACGGGCAAATGTTTTTCAGCACCCTGGGTTTATGGAAAACAAAGTCTCCACTCATCTCTGTTGAAATCCTGCTAGTGGGTAAAGTTTGAGAGAATAAGTGGCGTTTAACTCATTAGTCTGAAAACGACATCACTGTATATTCTCTTCACCAGCTTAGAGAACAGAAGTCAGAGCAAAGGTGGGAGATCAGGGCATAAATTCACCATCTGCGACGAAATGTAATCAGATCCGAGGAGTTTCCACTTTGAAGTCTTCCTGAATCTGTGTGGGTTACAGGTCTGAACATATCACCAGCTTTGACAGGTGGCTTTATTTTTCATTTCAAAGAGGGAGAAAGAAAGCCAGGAAACCAAGTGAACACATGCATGGGGAAGCTTTGAATGCTGCCCCCTGAACGCCCACAGAGGTGCTTTTCTAAGTTTGGGGTCACTCGTTCAGAAGAGCAAAACCAGTTGGGCTCTGGTCCACCCCAGACTCCATCCTTCCCAGTCACGGCTCTGTGAAAGCTGCTTTTCTCCAGTGCCCACTGTCTTCTCTGCTCCCACACTGGCCTCAAACCGGGGCTGAGCTTCAGCCATCGCTGCTGGGGCCAGGCATCCACCTGGTGATGACTGCAGACTCAAAAGGGCTCAACTCTGAGAGTAGCACTTGCCTTGGCACTGTGGAATGAAAGCACTTCTAAAGGCTGAAACCCAGCTGCCCTTCAAAATCAGCCAGCCCCTAGCCTTCTTGGAAGGCTTCCCAGATGGCATTAGGGGTAAAGAATCCACTTGCCAGTGCAGGAGACCTAAGACACTTGGGTTTGATCCCTGGGTTGGGAAGATCCCCGGAGGATGGCATGGCAACCCACTCCAGTATTCGTGCCTGGAACATCCCACGGACAGAGGAGCCTGACGGGCTATAGTCCATAAGGTTGCAAAGAGTCGAACACAACTGAAGTGACTTAGCAGGCATGCAGCCTTCAACACTGAACCCATCTAAAGGATTCACTTAACAGCCTGAGCAAGGCAGGGTAGAAAGGCATGAGATGACACAGTTCAGTCTCGGTATACGGTCATTAACGTGTGATTTATTTTTTCTTTTAAGATTGTTTTTTTATTTTGATATGGAACATTTTAAGTCTTTATTGAATTTGTTACAGTATTGTTTCTGTTTTCCTTTTTGGTTTTTTGGCCACAAGGCATGTGGGATCTTAGCTCCCCGACCAGGGATTGAACGCACACCCCCGGCACTGGAAAGTGAAGTCAACCACTGGACTTCCGGGGAAGCCCCTTTAATATGTGATTTGAATCCAAAAGGATCACCTACCATCTCTTCATGAAAATGGTGCAGAGCAGAGCCAGTGTTACCCAGTGCCAACCCAGGCATGTCACAGCCTGCCTGGAGCTTCTTGCGTGCAGTCCCCAAAGATGAGGAAGCCCCCAGAAAGGCCAGGGCTGACATTCGCCACACTGCACAGTCTGCAAGCCCTTCAGCCCATGGAGAGAGGACCCCTCGCCAGGAGATAGTACACTGAGTGGGCGAGAACATTCTGTAGGACAAAGGAAGGGGTCTGGCGTGTGAGACCAGGTCAGGCGCTTGGCCTTGCAGGGAAGAGGAACTACACAGATCCTGATGAGGTGATGCTATGTTCCAGCCCAGCTCCTTCTGACCATACTAGTATTCTCAAGAGAGGGACTGAGAGTTAGTCCCTTAAACAGGTATATGCCTCGACTTTCTGGATGAAACTGAGGGCATGAAAGCAGCATAATTCATGGGTGTCCTAGGCTGAATACTTGACGGCAAGATTGGTCTTTTTATTTTTAATAAATAACATTTATTATACTTTTTTGATTATAAAAGTAATACAGGCTCATTACAGAATGACTGGAAAAAATGGAGACACATGAAGAAGAAAATGAATGTCACCTATAATTCCCCCACTCTGGTCATTGTGAACATTTTCTTTACTCAGGTTTCTTATACAGTGAATGTACTTTTTAAAAATAAAAATAAATACTGCTTTGTAAGCTGCCTTTTCCATTAGTAATACCGCAAGAAACTTTCCCCCCTCAGTACGTGTTCTTCCACCCAGACTTAGTGGCTAAGGTCCCACAATCTACTCAAACTTTTTGTTGACCATTGCTTTAATTCCATCATTTTGATATAATTTGTTGTTCAGTCACTAAGTTGTGTCCAACTCTGCGACCTGAAGAACTGCCACGCACCAGGCCTCCTTGCCCTTCACTACCTCTCAGAGTTCACTCAGACTCCAGTCCACTGAGTTGTTGATGCTATCTAACCTTCTCATCTTCTGCCTTCCCCTTCTCCTTTTGCCTTCAATCTTTCCAGGCATCAGCTCCTTTCCAATGAGTGGGCTCTTCCCATCAATGGCCAAAGTATTGGAGCTTCAGCTTGAGCATTAGTCCTTCCAATATTCAGGACTGGTTTCCTTTAGGATGGACTGGCTGGATCTCCTTGCAGTCCAAGGGACTCTCAAGGGTCTTCTCCAACACCACAGTTTGAAAGTATCAATGCTTCAGTACATATAACACTAAAATTAACACCTTGCATGTACAACATACCTGATTATATCCTTAGGGCACATTTTTTAAAATGTGACCATGGAAATGATAGGTTTGCATTTCCTATTATTAAGATTTTTGTTATGTAATGTAATCTTGAAGTGACTAGAAAATCCATTCAAAACTTCTCAGGGCATGTTCTTAGCTTCAAGGAGACTGGTGGTGATTCTGTGTCCCATGTTCTGATGACAGTACTTCAGGCAGTTCTGGGAGCCCAGTCGCCTTCATGAAGATCTTTTCCACTTAATAGTATTGGCAAAGTGTTTCAAAGATTGGATCTGGGTGTCAGGTAAGCCTGGGTTTCTATCTCTGCTTCTCCTCTTGTTATTTTGTGACCTTGAGCAAGTTTCTTCATCTCTTTCAGTTTTCTTTTAGACTCGCTGCAGTTGTTATGGCCACCAACTCACTACAATGACCCCAAACCCTACCTTAGTTAAACCTGGGCTCTATAAACTTTGTGAACAATCATATTTCCTTTGGAAGAAAAATCTGTACCCTCTCTCCCTGGAAATGGAAATACGAAGAAATTGTTGAAAATATGTAGAAGTCTTATGAAAAGCCATCCTCTGATCCCAAGGTAAAGATGGGATAGAAAGGTGGAATAAGAATGGAATTACCAGGCTGTGAGGTGGGTTTAGAACAAAAGTCAGGCACTATTTAAGTTTTAAGCGCTCTGATTGCTAAGAATAAAGGGGAGGCACATTGATTTGATAATGATTATTAACTGCAAAACCAAAGTATTTAAATCCATCTATCATTTAGAAATATTTATTTCTAAACTTAAAGGAAAAAATAAAGATCATGTGGATTTTGATAGCACACAAACCAAAGTCTTCAACTTTGATCCCCTTCAAGGATCTAAGAAACAGAGATTATCCTTCCAATGACCTAATTTGCTACTTTTCAAGGATAAAGATCCATGGTGCCCACAACCCCTTCTCCCAGGGAAAACGAATCCTGTGGCTTGTCATCGTTAAGAATCCCTTTCCTAGGACACTGCTGGCTAGGACATACCTCAGGGCCCATTATACTCAGCCATTCATTCATTCACAAATAAGTTTTCTAAAGGCCTGTTTTATACTGGAAGTTGGATTAGTTATCGGCCAATAGGAACTGATAGATAACAGATGAGAGAATGAGCTGTAGCCAGAAAGAGGCAATTTCATGAAATGTAATCATTTTCACCTGTGAATCTCCGTATGCCTCACAGCAATTCTGAGTTATAAAGGTGAGTTCCTCTAGCCGGCGTGCAATGCTGTCTTTACACTAGCTAGAAGCTCCTTAGGGTCAGGTGCTCCGCGTTGCATTTGTGTGACCTGCGGTTTAGATGGTTCCACTGGATGTTCAGTTAATTCTTGCAGAGAGATGGACTCACATCCTCTCTTGAGCCATTAGGACTTTTCCCAAGTCTATGGAAGTCTGCCTCATTAGGTTTCCCTTAAGCCTATGTATGTTCTGTCTGACCCTTTCTGGGACCTGGAAAGTGGTCCTTCCTTTAGTCCCTAACCCGTTCCTCCTAGTGGGGCTAAGACAACACTTCTTTTCCAAGCCTGATTCTAAGGACCCCATGTAGCTTTCCTATCCCCATTGTACCATCCATGCCCTTACTGAGGACTCCCAGACAAGCCCCATTCACACCCCAAGCTGCTGGCTCTAGAAGCAAGAGAGAGGCAACAAAGTTTGTCTTTCTTTTTTGCCTTTAGCTTCACAGGAGAGTTAACAAAAGTCATCTTTGGTTTCCCTGAACAAATCAGAGAACTGGCCTGTGACAATCAGGAGTCAGGTCATGGTGATGCCACACTCTTGTGCTTAGTTGCTTCCGTCGTGTCCAACTCTTTGAGACCCCATGGACTGTAGCCCATTTTAGTGAAATCACTAAAAGAAGAAGATAAAAACCTGATTCCATTCATGTTGTGGGTCCTATTTTTGAGAAAAAGTTCAACTCTTTAGTTTTGAACACTTAAACCACAGCTATCATTCTGGAGAAACTCGGGAAAGAAAGGAACAATGTTTACTGTAATCATTTCTATAAGCAAGCCTATAGGAAAAGACCTCCATGTGATTTAGAGTTGTGTAGTAGGATCTCAGCTAAATAAACTGGAAAAGGTGAAGTATCTCAGAAGACATTCTGGTCTGGAGCATGAACTATTTTACTGCTGTGCCCAGGGCTTCCCAGATGGTGCAGTGGTAAAGAATCTGCCTGCTAATGCAGGAGATGCGAGTTTGATCCCTGGGTCAGAAAGATCCCCTAGAGTAGGAAATGGCAACCCACTCCAGCATTCTTGCCTGGGAAGTCCCATGGACCGAGAAGCCTAGTGGTCTATAGTCAATGGGGTCACTAAGAGTCACACAAGACTCAGCGACTGATCACATACACGCCTCCTAACATGAGCATCTCATCCCTACATCACAATCTCTAAGTGCCTTCCATATGAGTGTGTTACACATCTTATCTCACTTAATCTTTAATAACAATCCTATGAGTCTGTTATTATTATTCTTTTTTCAGAAATAAAGAAACAGACTTTCTTTATCCTCTATGCTCTAAAGAGGTGAGCACAAATATTTGTGGGTGACAGCTGAGATTAAAATCTAACTGTGTCTGCATTCATAGAATCTTGCTATACTCAACTATTTTATTATATTTAATTGCTGCCTCTTATGGAGTGTAGCACCAGAGCCTTTGATTTTCATATTCCATTTCCAATGTAATGTGTTACACTTACCCAAAAATCTGTTTTGGTTATGGTTATTAGTAATGTCATTGTGGTTAATGAGAAAGTTTATAGACAAGTGCTATTATTACTATTATTGATAAAACCAGCATGTGTTTATATGTCATTTGTAGTTTATAAGGCACTTTTGCAATTGTATTAATTTGGACTAATTTTTCAACAACTCTCTGAGGTGGGCTTGTCTCTACTTTACAGATAGGGAACTAAAGTCCAGAGAGTTCAAATGATTGGAACAAAGTGTGCTAACCTGTCAACATTAAGCGAATCCCATTAGAATGACCCTGTGAGGAATGTCTCCTTAAACCTTGTGCCTCTAGCAGACTCCTTGCCTCACCCTAGGCCCCAACCTGAGGCCAAGGCTCAACCTAAACTCAGTGCTCTTATTTATGCCAGTGATCAGTTTCTAGGCTCAACCTAAACTCAGTGCTCTTATTTATGCCAGTGATCAGTTTCTATCAACTTATTAGATACTGATGTTCCCAATCTACTGGAAAAGACTGATGCAGTTAAGTCCACAATGAGTAAGGCAGCCCAAATACAAATGCACTAAGAATTCCAAGACTCTTGGCGTGAGGCAGCTTCTTCTCCAGCCCTTTGTCGGGGAGCTTCTGGGAGCCAACTGTGAGTCATTTATCTCTGCACCTCCAGCCTTGGCCTTGGGCTCGATGCACCGTGGATACTTAATATTTTCTGAATGATGAAAGAATGAGTGAAACTATCAACAGATATTTATGAATTTGAAGATCTTCAGTATCTTCTTAACCTACTGCTTCCTCTTTTGACTTTTTCGATTTGTTCTTAGGATTTGAAGAAGATGGAAGGGAAACAGGGAGCCTTGGGCCAGGTAGGACGGATATAAAGGAAGGGGTGTGCAGTACAAATCTGTTGTGTCTCCTGTTTCTCTCTACTCAGATCCCTGATGCCCAGATGCCTTCACTCTGTGTCCCTGGAGGTGATGGAGAACCGCTACAATTATGGGAGGAGGACTTTCACCCCGACTCCCCTGTAACTAGATTATTCTCTGGGAAAACTGGGCTCTGTTCATGTACCATCCAGAAGCTGCCACCACTTTAGAGAATGTTAAGGTGCAATCTTATATAATGAAGGGATTCTTTCCTTTCTATTTCAGCAAGAAAGAGAAGCAAGACATTCAGTTTTTAACATGGACTGAAAATGGAGTTTTGCCAGTTTTCTGGGTTTACCCTGCCGTATTCTGCTAGCCAACGCAGGAGGAAACAAGCGTCCTGTGTTCCTAGAACGTTTTTCTCAGAACAGGAAAATGTCAGTAATTTAGATAATTGAGTATCTGGATGAAAAGTTACCTGTGCCACAACTTTAAATAAAAAGGGTTTTGACTAAATAATATCAGCAAAGCAAACAGGATGAGAAAGTAGAATTTCCGTCTGCTTTAATGAAATAACAATTTTTATTGAGTATATAGAAATAATGGTAATTGTGATCCAGTTCAATCTACTTATTAAAACATATCCCATAAGATCTTCCACTAATCAGGATACATTTATTAGTCTAATTTGGTTACATAAATGCCCTTCTTGGGTTTTGTTACTGCTGATAATTCAGATTTTAGCTTCCCTCTTGCCAGAGATTGTCTGTGTCTGTAAGGTTTCACCGGGGTTTTACCTGTGAGAATGCCTCAGAGGAAGGGCCGGATGGAGAAGTCTTTGTCAGGGCCAATGCTGGTCTGAGAAAAGTGATAAAACTGTGCAAGGAAATGGAATGTATACAGAAAAGTCTTTGGACTCAGTTCCAAACACGGATGAATCCCCACTCTGGAGCTGCGATCCTCAGTAGCGCTGAGATCTTTCAGCATGCTCTTTCACATGATAAAATTATTCAAAGAGGCAAAGCAATTGACCTGTGAGGGAGTAATTCTGTCATGCTCAAATACCTTGTAAACAAGGAGAGGCTTTAAGTGCAGAGTGACTCTGCTTTCAGGGGCTTCCAGGGTGAGGAGGTGCTGAAGGAAGATGCTGACAAAGAGCAGAAGGAGCCTGATGAGCACTCTTCCTTCCTGCCCCCTGGGAATCCTGCCAGCCATCTGTGGGCACCCTGACTGCCTTATACAACAAGCCTGGCCTCAGAGCTGAAAGGCTCTCCAGGTGTTACCTGGGCACCTTTGGTGTCAATATACATATTTGCCTAATAGGACACCCAATTCACTGATGAGACCAGCAGGAAGTTGGTGATTCTGGGAAGGTGAGAACTCAGATTTTCTGCCACTTTGGTTGAAAGGTCTGTGTAGCTCCACTCCGCTTTCCATGGCCTGGCTGGCCCTTCATGTTTGCAGAGGAAACATCAGCATAGAACATCATCATCTGCCATGCATCCTCACACATTAAATAGGACTTGTACCATGATGCAGCAAAAAACTGCCTCTGAGTGCCTGGGGGACTCTCTCATCTTCTCTCTGGTCCTTATACACACACACACACACACACACACACACACACATTTGCATTGTCTGAGCCTTTCTTCAAAACCTTCCTGGACCAAGTCATAGTCATCTCTCCATCAGCTGAATTCCCAAGGAACCCATTATTTCCTCTACCAGAGATTTCTTGTCACTCCCAAAAGAATTAGAAGCACTCCATCAATAAATGTTGGAGAGGGTGTGAAGAAAAGTGAACCCTCTTTCATTGTTGGTGGCAACCTAAATTGATATAGCCACTATGGAGAACAGTGTGGAGATTCCTTAAAAGACTAGGAATAAAACTACCATATGATTCAACAATCTCACCACTGGGCATATACCCTGAGGAAACCATAACTGAAAAAAACACATGTACCCTCATATTCACTGAAGTATGATTTACAATAGCTAGAAGATGAAAGCAACCTAGATGTCCATCCATAGATGAATGGATAATGAAGTTGAGATACATATACACAATGGAATACTACTCAGCCATGAAAAGGAATGCATTTGAGTCAGTTCTAATGAGGTGGATGAACCTACAGCCTATTATACAGAATGAAGTAAGTCAGGAAGAGAAAAGCAAATATTGTATATTAACACATATATATGGAATCTAGAAAGACGGTACTGATGAAACTTCAGGCTTATCTCCCTATCCTATAGCCATCAGGGGGTAGTGTCAGGATTGCAGGTTCAGTCAAGTGACTAGGGATCTGTCTCCTTCCTATAGACTGAAGGTACTGAACTTACAGTCTATAAGAAACTTTCTGGTTTAACCTGGTGGGTCGATGTGATACTAGACTTTTCAAATGATCAATTCGCTTGTGCTTCAGGCAGCAGTTTGATACTTTGACTTTATGAAGGTTTAAAATTAAGCTTTTTTGGACTCATTAGTCTCCATGGCTTCTTGTTTATCTGAGCTCCTTTCTGCCCCTGGAAAAATGTAGAATACTGTCCTTGACCCTATCCTGTGGTCCACTAGGAATTCTGCCCCACGGCCGCCACCACCACCCTGCCCCCAAACTGCTCCTTTCTGCCACAATTCATTCAGAACTCCCTTCTTCCTGGCCTGGAAGGACTGTTGCTCCCGATGAGCCTTCTGCCCTTTGGTCTCATCTAACCTTCTCTAGAGCAGCCCCTACCCGCTGCCACCACACCGACAACTGCAGGATGAAGCCTCTGAACTTCTTGCTCCCGAACAGACCATGCTCAAGGCTGCGACCTTTCCTTGAAAGGTTTTATTGTCTTTGCTGTTTGTTCTAGTTTGCTTATTTTCTGTTGGTGGGCTTCTGTTACCTTCCTCTCCACACACTACCTCCCCACCCCTTGCTCTCCCAACATGCCCCACAGCACCCGCACCCCTTATCCTCTAGATCTCGGGAGACCCTCGAGTGGAGACAATGAACCATAGCTGCTGTCCAGGCTTCCACTCACCTACAGCCCAAACAACCAAATGTGCAATTATAACCGCATCCTTCCTCCCTAATCAAATTTCCTTCTGAACAAGAGCTAGATCGTTAGCTGGCGTGCCAGCTGGAAACCTGGCTAACTGAGCCAAGAAGGCCTGGTGTGTCTGCCCAGATACACCTGCCCTGTTCCTACCCCAGGCCACACCCTCCATCTTACCAAGTCCACAGCATGACCGTCGCATGCCCCTGCTTCCTAGACTACAACTCTCAAAAAATAAAAAATAGATCCCAGTCCCTTTGCAGTCCCTTCGTGTAGAGGATGGTGACACAGCTGTGGTCAGCAAATCCTGTTGCGTGAACGAATGAATGAGTAGCCACACTCCATTGTCCACATGCAGGTTTCTCACTCCCTCTTCGTGCCAGCCCTACAAACTCATGCTCTGTGGCCCATAAATGGCCTCATATCTCCCCCTCCCCACTCCATCCTCACTACCTACTGTACTAGTGTTTGTGAACTGCAAGTTACCCCTCTAGGGTTTAAACTAAGCAGGACCAATTCTTTTGCCTTCCTTCACAAGACTTGCCTTTTCACCATTATCTTCCTTTCAACTTGGACTCTCTCCAAATGGTCCGCCTCCCTTCTGAGTTGTAAAGCTGAGAAAGAGGTTAGGTTTGTAAGGCCAAACCATTAGGTTTTATCTATTCAGAAGGGAGCCTCTGAGACATTTGGCTTCTTGCTCTCGAAGAGTATCCCGAGTTTCAATGAGCCAGAATGACAAAATTACCCCAGGGACAACCACTTCTCCTATGCACCGGTCAGAGCCGCAGTGGGGTGTGAATGTTGCTCGTCATTTTATGAGCGCATTTTAGGAGGTCTGTAATGTGAGGAGGACTGGCTTTACAATCAAGGTGGGAATTAATTGGCAAGAGCGTGGTGATCCAGGATACTATTGTGGTCTCTGCACTTCCACTGGGAGGCTTATCGTCCTCTTCTGTTTACCAAGGTCTTTTTAAAAATTATTATTATTGTTAAACACCTTGGATTGTAGGGTTCATGAGCTGCATGATAGGAAGGCTTAAGCTCAAGTTGTCTGAGTCTTGGAAGAGGATCAAAACCCGAGCTGAAGCTCCTTCCCTTCCCGCCTGACTCACAAGGCCATTGTTACTGTGTTTAGCTTTGGATAAACTTGCCTGTGGAAGGTGACTGCTCACAGTGGGTCATTTGAAACGTGCAGACTTAGCTCCGGCTTCATGTGTGAGGTCAGGCCTGTCACCACGCATTCCAGGTCACTCTCAAAAATGAATTTGTCTTTCCTCAACGTTCCTCCAAGCCGGGGAGCAGACATTCCTTCGGCTCTGCATTAATCCAATTACTAAACACCTGCAGACATGCAATAACAGTGTGGGTGCCAAGAGCCTTAGAAATGGTTTTAGAGCTGAGTGTAATCTGCCGTCCTGCTATCAGGACTCACGTTACACACCTGCCAAGACCCCAGCCAGAAAAATAACATTCCCAGTTCCCACTCTAGGCCGGAATGCGCAGAGCATGTTACGGAGACAGAGTGACAGGCCTGTTAGCTCGACTGCCACAGAGCCCATGAAACATTCTGAACTATTCAGTGATGGTAACTCAAAGTCACTTCAGTACTAAAAATACTTACAAGAAAAGTATGACAAAACAGGATTTTTCTTTCGGGGACAGATATGGCAAAATCCTTCCCCACCAACACCAGCCCACTGAATCTGATGACCCATGCCAATCCCCTGTGCTTCAGATGATGTCAGAGGGAGCTTCTCATGGCATCATCTCCAGGGTGTTCATGGCCACAAGGATGCCTGAAGGGAGGAAATAACCCCACCCCACTGCCTCACTCCCTTCACTGCAAAGTGTCTAAGTCATTTAGATATTCAGAAACTGAACACACTTGATTTTCCTAAAGATCCTGAACTCATGCCTAAGACCAGTGATGCGTGAAGGACCGACCGTAATGACTGACACATTTCTCCAAATATACCCACCTCTAAAAGAAATGAAAGGACTCAGAGAGTCTCTCAGACAACCCAAAACAAGTCTTGATAGAGAACTGTTGTTTTTTGTTTTCTTCTGAACTGGTGTTGGAACAGTTCTATAGCTGCCTATGGTAAGAGTGAAATAAATCGTTCACAGAAATCCCTCACTCCCACGCTTTCCACAAGAAACAAGTTTCTCTATGACTGGAGCTGTCGTGTTATTTCAGCTTTGCCAACTTGAATCCTTAAGGCTGGTGACAGTACCTGCTCATGTCCTCGGACTCAGGATCTGCAGAGAGGAGGCAGGGATTATAGCAGGAACTCTCTGCTGAATGGGTCCATGGGTCAAGGGTCCTTCCCCATGATATATACCCCCTGATCTGAGCGGGCATTCAAGTGGACATGAAGATGTACTTTCCCACCCCCTGGTCACTTAGTCTATATAAAGAAACCACTGGAAACATCAGAACCTAGGGCATAAGAGAGTAGTAAATACCCGGGGATGGAGGAGGAAATGGCAACACACTCCAGTATTCTTACCTGGAAAATCCCATGGACAGAGAAGCCTTGCAGGCTGCAGTCAATGGGTTGCAAAGAGTCAGACACAATTGAGTGACTGAGCATGCACACACGTATTCAGGGAAAAGAGGCAGAAATGGGCATATCCTTGACACCGCTTCCTTTGAATTACCTGCCTCGCCTGTGATCAGACCTCACTCTGAAACAAACTCCCTCAGACAGCCTACCACTTCCCACCTCAGTGCTTTCAGAGTCCGCACCCTTTGCCTGGCACTTGTGCAGGAATAAAGTACGACGTGATTGATCACTGCCCTTGTGAGTGTCTTGTCTTCCCAAAGCGGGCATGAGCCTCCCATGGGCAGGAAGAGGCTTGTTTTATCACTTCTCTCAGCAAACAGAGAGGAGCTCCTCACAGTTTAACCTTCTTGGATTTGGGGAAGGAGAGGGTGGGATGAATTGAGAGAGTAACATTGAAACATATACATTATGATGTGTAAAACAGAGAGCCAGTGGGAATTTGCTGTATGGCATAGGGAGATCAAATCAGGTGCTCTGTGACAACCTGGCGGGGTGGCATGGGGTGGGAGATGGGAGGCAGGTTCGAGAGGGAGGGACATATGTATACCTAGGGCTGATTCATATTGATGTATGGCAGAAACCAACACAGCATTGTAAAGCACTTATCCTCCAATTTAAAAATAAACAATTTCAAATAAAAATATACACAGCTTAGAGCCTCAGTAAACTTGATTTCCAGCTATAGACGAAGTCTTTGCTAGTCAAAGTGTGGTCCATGGACCATTTTAACCACCTGGGAGCTTGTTAAAAATACAGAATCTTTTTTTTTTTTTAAAGAACAAGTGAAAGTGTTTTGTTTTAACATGGATCTGACAGAATTGTGTTTCAAAAGAAACACAAAACCAGAAAAACAATCTGGTTTTGGCTTGTGCCACATTATGTGGCATGTGGGATCTTAGCTCCCTGACCATGCACTCCTGCAAAGGAAGTGAGGAGTCTTCAACCCTGGACCGCCAGAGAAGTCCCCCAAATACAGAATCTTAGAAAGCTATGAAAAACCTAGACAGCTATTAAAAAGCAAAGATATCACGTTGGCAGGAAAGGTCCATCTATTCAAAGCTATGGTTTTTCCAGTTAGCCATGTACAGTTGTGAGAGTTGGACCGTAAAGAAGGCTGAGCACCGAAGAATTGAGGCTTTCAGATTGTGGTGGTGCTGAACAAAACTCTTGAGAGTTCCTTGGACTGCAAGACCAAACCAGTCAGTCCTCAAGGAAATCAACCCTGAATATTCACTGGAGGGACTGATGCTGAAACTGAAGCTCCATTACTTTGGCGACGTGATGCAAAGAGCCGACTCATTGGAACAGACCCTGATGCTGGGAAAGATTGAGGGCAGGAGGAGAAGGGGGCAGCAGAGGATGAGATGGTTGGATGCATCACTGACACAATCGATATGAATTTGAGCAAACTGCAGGAGATAGTGATGAACAAGGAAGCCTGGTGTGCTACAGTCCCTGGGGTTGCAAGAGTCAGACATGACTTAGCGACTGAACAACAACAAACCCCACACTAAACACAATGAATTAGCCCCTGCATTTCAGCAAGATTCCCAGGAGGTTCAAATGCATGTGAAATACTGGGCAGCCTCACTAAGCTATCACCTTCTCTCAGAACGAGATCCTACTGAGCCCTGAGGATTCATTATCTCTGGGGGAATCCTCTGTGTGCTCCAGGAGCTGCAGGGCTTGAGGCAGCTCACAGGATAAAGACACCAAGGATCCAAGAGATCTGAGCCAGAAGAGAAGAGGAACAAACACCAGCATCACCACCATGTGCTTGAAAGGACGGTTTGGTGTCCAGAGAGCAGGAGCGGACAGCCAGAGGCGAGGCGGCCAGCAGCTGGCTCCTAAGGAGCATTCCGAGACAGGGGCCTCGATCTGCCAGCCCCTCCCTTGCAGCCCAGCATTCCCAGCCCACATGTAACCTTCAGCCCCTGCCCAGAGCACTCAGTATGACAGTAATAATAGCAGTCACCAGAAAATGCAACCTCGATCATGCTAACAACTTTTGAAAAGTAAAATGCTTGGGATATGATTTCAATTAAAACTCACATTGTCTGACTTGTCTCTCCGCATAACAAGGGTTCACCTCCTCTTGCCCTCTTACCTCCGCTGTTCAAAACGAAGCGGGACAGGAGGGAGCCGTATTGATGCCTGCTCCCACCTTGAGGTGTGGGTGTCTGGGTGCCAAACCTCACGTCCCCTGCCCTGTCTGCTGAGCCCCTATTGCGAAAAAATGGTCTTCATGTTGACCTCACCCCAAATAAATCTCCCAAATGGAGGGCAGAGTCCTTTTCTCTCTACCCCTCCCCGACCTCTCTTACTGTGTGTGTGTGTCAGTTTATGAATAAACAATTCTGAACTTAAAAGGAACTGCTCTTGTACAAATGGAAAGAGCCTAAACTCCTTGCCAGGGCTTGTCTCGTGCAGACAGCCCCAATGATCTACCTCATTTGCGTTGAAGGTGACCTTTTCTTAAATCAGTTCTGATCACGGAGCAGGTGAGTGCCAGACAGCCAGATGAGGCTGGGGAGCCATAGACCCAATCAGAATCCTGGTACATAGTCTCCCCAAGGAAACAGACTCACTGTCACCCTGGAGATCTCCAATGGCCCCTTTCGACAAGATGCTAAACAGAATACAACAAACAAGGCCAGCATCAAAGCCATCTGGTTATATGCAAACAATCCAACTTACTGCTTCCTAAGAAATGTATGAACTAATGCAGCAGATATTTGCTGAGGGTTTGACCCTCTTTCTGAATCTTCTCACCTTATCCAAGTAATGCCTATTCATTCTTTACAATTAGCTTAAATGTTATCGGCATCTAAACTTTTCTGAATCTTCCCAAATTTCTCAGATACTCTCCCATTCTGCTTGGGTAACTATCCTCTTTGGTGAAGGTTTTCAGGAAACGCTAAATTAGCAATTGTTGTTCAGATGTTTTCTGCCTATTACTGTAAGCGGAAAAAAACTGTGACTTTAAAATTCAAATGAAGTGTTCCTATTCCTGAAATTCAAACTTCTGTGTTCCTGATAAACCTCACATTTTGTAAAACCACACATTAAAAGCAGAAGAGCTTTGGGGAAAATAAAGTTAAGAAAAGACCACTCAAAAATTGAACCAGACCTAACAAAAATAGAAGCAATTAGTAATACAAGTAATAGAGCTGTTAAATCACCGCTGGTCTTTGCTCCTGGCATCAAAGCCACTCCATTCTTTGCATCCTTAATTTCTTTAACTCTTAATTTAATTCCTTTAACTTCTGCCTCTGAGACATAGGTCCTGGAGGGCATTTCATCTAATAGAGATCAGTTTTATCAATATGAAACATATGAACCAAACCATCTTCATCGGTTAAATTTGTTAACACTAAGAGATTTGCAGCTCCTTAATTGCTCCCCCAAATAGTTTAAATCAGAAGAACATGTACAGGTATTTAAAGCCATCCTATTAGTCACTTCTTCCTCTAAAGTAAAGCACTATTCTGGATTTTCAGCTTTTTTTCTTAAGGTCTATGTATCACAAAGGAGGAACAGAGGAGCCTGGCAGGCTACAGCCCACAGGGTCACAAGAGTTGGATATGACTTAGGACTAAACCACCACCACCACCATATATCACAAGGGAAGAACAAAAGTATCTTTCTTTTTAAAAACATTAAAATGTTTTGTGAGAAATCACCATTATACTGATCCCATTTTTCCTATTCAAAGAAATAGGTTGTAAAGGAACAGACTATATAGACACTTGCAACTGATACTATGTGAATGCTTCAAATATCAATCATGTGGCAGAGAGAACAGTAAAGAGTGAAAGGGACTTAACTTCAAAGAAGTGATTGAGCTAAGGATATTAAGATTGGAAGATTATCTTGGATTATCTAAATGAGTTCTGCCTAATCAAGAGGGTCCTTATAAGAGGAAGATATGGTGCCGGAGTCCTAGAGAAAGATGTGATGACAGTGGCAAATGTGGGAGTGATCGATGTGGGGCCACAAACCTAGGGATGCAAGCAGCCTCTACCAGCTGGAAAAGCCAAAGAAATGAGTTCTTCTCATGGGCCTCCAATGGAATGCAGGAACACAACTGCTGGCCCCAGGAATTGTATAATAATGCAGAACTGTGCATCACTACTGTCCCAGAAGACTGCCAAGCAGGCAGCAGACACAAACCTCATCTCCAAACCAAGTCAACAGGAAGAACACATGCCTTGAGCCACAAACTTACCTTCTTATTCCAAACGAAGCCCACAATGCCTTTTATTTCTAGGACCAAAAGCAAGCAGCTTGAAAAAGTATATAAAACACAATATACACTACAAGATATCATTCTCAAACCAACTCTATCAACTTTCTGCTGAACCTCTTTGCAATGAAACAAGAAATAGAAATGGCCAGAGATCTTTAGTACCTCCTCAAGGAAGCTCTCAAGGCCATTTTGATTGATCTCAGATTTCACATAATTCTGTCATGCTGCTGGGGGGGGGGGGGGGGTGGTGGTGTTTGACCATGAGGTTTCCTCACCTATCTTTCTACCACTCTTTCCAATTAAAGTCTCATGTCCACTTTCTTACCTTTCTGTATGGGATAACAAAGCCTCCATGATTCACTTCTCCTGTGCTTACTCAACACAGATTTTCCAGATCAAAAATAGACTTAGTGGGATAATATAGTCAGTAGTCATTCAACAATCATAAGAAACAGTCCGGTGGTGGGGGGGTGTTATGCAAAGTCCAAATAGAAATATGAACTTGACTTATTCGATAGGTCTGAGTTGTGGCTGGCAGAGCTCAAAATACACATGACTTTCTTATCTCACTCCAGTTTCCCACCATGACTGCTTTTCTCTCATTCCCTAATATTTTCATTTGAGACTAAGAGGGAAATTCAATTTATTCCTCAAAAGTAGGAAGAGTGAGTTCTTATATCTTGGGACTCTGGAGGCCCCCAACCACACCATCAACACATCGGGTCCCTCAGTGTTGTGGGGCCCGATGCAGCTCTCCAGAAAACCCTGAGTGTGATGGAGAGTCTGCCAAGATGGCCAAACATCTCTCCCAGGCCTGTGAGCTCTCACCACTCCTCTAGCTACTTCTTCTCCTCTAAATGCTGGACTGCCCTGTGACTTGCTTTGACCAATGGAATGTGGTGGAAACCAGTTCTGGGCCAGGCCCTAGGAGGCCAGGTAGCTTCTACTTTCTGTCTCACAGAAGCCAGTCCTCAAGTGAAGACACTCAGGTTGACAACTGAACGGTGAGTGGTCGTATGGAGAGATAATGGCCACATGGAAGAGAATCAGAAAGAGGTGTTTATGCCAACTCTGGCACCATAACAGCATTTCAGAGTCAGGAGAAAAGAAAAGGTGGTGGTTGTTTAGCCAATACATTTTGGTGAGATTTGTCATATGACAATAGAAACCTGAATTAGGCCATGAAGGGGTGATTGCTGAGACCACTTCTTATCCTAAAATTCTTTGCTTTTCATTGTTTCTCAACAAAAAGTGCAAAACTAAGATGTGATAACTTTGAAGGATGTTATTTCCAGAGACACCCTCCTACCTCCACCCAGATGGAATCTGCCCTTATCCCACCAGGCATGATGGAGATCTCAGAGTCTGAGCCAGCTTACAGTGAGCTTCAGTCCCTAGGATCCTCCCAGGAAGAGAGGGTCAGGAGGCAGGTATCCCAAGCTTCGATGCCCAGAACCCCTGACAAGGAAAGGAATGAAGAAGTAAAACTGCTCTGTAACTGTTCTGTTACAGAAAAAATATGGGTGGATAAATAAAAGTGGATTACACTACAATAACAATGAGGGTTGGATTTCATAAGATCCTCGGTTCATAAGTTCACGGCTGGAAACAAGGTCCCCCGAAGCAGTGAGTTCAGCGGTCTCAAAAAGCCAGCTCGATTTTCACATCTCTGCATTCCCCTCCTTGTGAGTTAAGACCTGGTGTGTGACTACAGCCCAGGCGGATGACAACTGAGAACACACGACTTGGCCCAGTGATGTAGGCGAGCAGTGTCCACATGGTGTGACTTAGAGACGCCATCCAAAAAGAGGTGACAGAGGGTGCGTCGCAACCCCAGGCGCCGGCGATGGGGGGCAGCGGGGACCAGTCACCTCCTGGCGGAAAAGTAAAAACAAAATGAGCCTCGACAAAAAGAGGTCAGAAGGGCATTCCAGAAAACACCCCCAGCACGCATTTACAGTTTAGTGATTTCAGTGTTTAATGATGTCAGAGGTTGTTTCACAGGTTACCTGGCAGAGGTGGAAAGCCTGTGATTTGGGTAATAACAACCACATTGCTCAGGCTGCCCTTGTAAGAGCACCGGACCCCCGCTGCCAAGGAGCCCCCACGGATCAGTAAGTGTCTGCTCTGCCAGGGAAACCAGCCCACCACAGTCTCTTAAGTCTGGAACCCAGCCCGTGATCCAAACAGGCAACATAGGCACCGGCTCTTGATTCAGGATAAAGTCCTAGAGCCGTGGAAGGCACAGAGTTTGGACCCTACCAGGGGATGTGGCACCAGCCAGATTTTGTCTGCTACATGACCTGGGATGAATCCTTTCTCCTCCGTGGGCCTTCAGCCCCTCCTCTGTAAGATGAGAGAGCTGGGCAGAATGAGGGCCCAAGGAATCTTTCTAACACTACAATTCTGCCTCTTTAAAATCATTTGATACATTTCTTTCTTTTTAAAAACTAACATGAAGTTGCCTGCAGTAACTTTCTATGCTCCCTTGCTGGGGTATATTATTTCATATTGTTCCCCTTGTTGTGAACATTTTAACAGTACAGAGTACAAAATACCTGACCTCAAAGGCAGGGCCTTGATGGGTCTAAACCGAGAGGCCAGGAATTCACATAGGGCCTCCTCTAATGACTGAATGTGTTGGTAGTTATTTTGTATTAAAGCTTGTTGGCCAAACATTTTATTCTGTTTGGGGCCTAGGAGGTGTTTTTTATTGAGATGTTCTTTGTGGCACAAAATAGAAATAATTCAATGTTGTAAGTTCCCCAAGGACACTTGAAAAGAAGGAAGCTTATCTGTAAGGACATAAAGTAGATCAATAATATAGGAATTCAAGTTTGTTTACCCCAAATCCCCTGGTCCTTATTCGTGTCTTCCTGTTTCATATTTTATTACTACCTGCTTAAACAACTATTCATTACGCAGTATTATATTTCAGGTATGTTAAAATTAAGCAAAATTGTACAATTGATGACTTTTCCTCAGACTTCTAAGTTTTTATTCATAACTTACACATTTATGACTCCTATTTTCATTAGTAATCCATCCTTTGATTAATAAAGAGAGGTCCTTTGATTACTGCCTTCAGTCAGTCAGTCAGTTCAGTCTCTCAGTCATGTCCAACTCTTTGCGACCCCATGAATCGCAGCACGCCAGGCCTCCCTGTCCATCGCAAACTCCCGGAGTTTACTCAAACTCATGCCCATCGAGTCGGTGATGCCATCCAGCCATCTCATCCTCTGTCATCCCCTTCTCCTCCTGCCCCCAATCCCTCCCAGCATCAGGGTCTTTTCCAATGATTACTGCCTTAATCTCTACTTTATCTGATATGAGTGTCAATTACCTGACTTCTGTTCTCCCCCCTGCCATACAAGGTTGCTTATCATTTTATTTTTAATCCTTTGAGGTTAATTTACCTTGACAGGTCTCTTATTAACATTCAATTTAATTTAAACCAACCTGAAGGGTTTCTTCCCTTGCAATGTAAATCTGCTATGTTTGTTCTTGTTTCTTTCATATAATGTATTTTGTAATTTTTTTTTCCTGTTTTCTTGCCATTTCCTTTAACTGGGAGTTTCTTCTGTTAGTTGTTTATTTTTATCTTTGTAGCATCTTTACTGCTGCCTCTTTCAGGAATTTTTACCGTGCATAATTTGGTCTCCAAGATCTATTTTCCACACCCCTTCATCCATCTCTTGTCATTTTCCTTTTAAATTTTCCTTAGTGTTCAGGAAGATTTTCTCAAACTCTTATCTTCTCATTGTTTCTTACAGTATCAAGCCAGCCATTCACTGTTCCAAACATGACTTTAAACTTTTTAATAAAGTTGTTGTTATTGTTGTTTAATTGCCAAGTTATGTTTGATTCTTTTGCAACCCCATGGACTGTACCTGGTCAGGCTACTCCATGGAATTTCCTAGACAAGAATACTGGAGTGGATTGCCATTTCCTTCACCAGGGGATCTTCCCTACATGGGGATCAAACCCACATCTCCTGCTTGGCAGGTGGGTTCTTTACCACTGAACCTCCTGGGATACTTCATTCCAATAAGGTGTGAGCTCACCTTGATTTTCTCCTTTTCAATGATGTAGTCCACAGGCCCTGCTCCTGTGAATACACATCAATACTTTCTCAAATGTTCTTGTTTCCTGACAGGAAAGTGATTCTAGAGCAAGCAGTTCTGAATTGTTCAGGTCTTTGGCAACCCAGCCACTTTCTGACATGGAGGAAGCTCTTGCAAGCCTGAAGCTATTGCAGCCCTGTCTGGTCACCTCACAGAACCTTCCCTCTTCCAGCAATGAGCGCTCCATCTCTTACATAAGCACTCACAGAGGTCTTCCAGGGTCTCCTCCTACTTACTCCTTAATCAAAACTTCTTGGTCAAAAGTAGAAAGTGGCCAAAAATCCAGCTTAAATCCAATTAAGGAGGGTCATGGGGGATGCAGGAGAATGACAAGGTTAGAACAGAGGTTTCTGTGATCACTGAGCTTTAGAACCAGGGCTCTCTCTGGACCACAGTCTAGTCCTTTATTCATTCAGCGGTACATAGTTAGGAGTCAGACTGCCTAGGTCAGACTGCCTAGGTACCTATTTCTCCATCACCTGTTAGCCCTGGGACTTTTTCTTACCTTGGTTTCTCTATCTATAGGTTAGGTGCAATGCCAGTAACTACATCATAAAATTGTTGCATGGGTTGAATGAGGCAACTGTAATAAGCCTATTACAGTGTTTAGCACAGAATAAGCATGATAAAGTCCCCTCACATTGGCTCACATTCAGCTAGGATGGGAGCTGTGATTTGGGAGAACCCCATATGCAGCCTCCCGGTGGAAACTTTCACAAAAAAAGTTTCATGCAGATTAAAGAAACCAAACAGGAAAAAAGCTCAACCCAGCAATGGAGTGCCAATAGGGAGAACTACCATCCTGAGCAGATGGAGGCAAGAAGCAAAGACAGTCACACCTGAGTGACAGTTGGGAGCTTCATCTCAGCACAGATGGGGACATGGGACCCCTGGCTGTGTCCAGGGTGGGTGTGACCACTTCCACCAGGAACTAAGCTCTGTGTCTCCTTCAGTTGCTAATGGAGACTAACACTGCCCTGTCCCCTCTACCTGGCGGATTCCAGGGCTCTGCCTGGATTAGCTATCTCTTAATCAACTCTCTTTGGTTGAAAGCATCAGTAATATAAATCACGGTTGAAAGTATCAGTAATCCAAATCACACTCTATGAATGGGATAATAAAGAGCAGAAAGGATGGAAATAGACTGGGAGCTTCATAAACAATGAGACCCCAGGACTCAATATCCTGAGGTCTTCCATAGCATCCCTCTCTGCTCCTCTTGAGTGTACCTTTCTTCTCTTAGACAAGCTCCTGCATGAGGCAGACACATTGTTGTCATAACAACCTCTGTGCTGTAACCTAAGAGCAGCAGCTCCCATGAAAACTAATAAACAGAGGGGCCTTCAGTGCCAGCCCTTCCCACCTCCTCCCTTCTGTCTGGCCCCCAAGCTTTGGAGCCAGGACTCCAAATACGGGTGCCTCAAGCGCTCCCAACCAGGCTGACTGGCGCTGTTGCTAAGCTGGGATACCCGAGCTCCCACCCTCTGGATGCTCCCTCTAGGAGCTCCCTCTAGGATGCTCCCAGGATGCTAAGACAGATTGCTGGGGCCAGCCTGCGGTGACAACGTGGTCCTCATCTCTTTTGTCCCTTCTTTTTTAAATGTTTAATTAGAGGATAATTGTTTCACAATACTGTATTAGGTTCTGTCATACATCAACATGAATCAGCCATAGGTATACATATGCCCCCTCCCTCTTGAACCTTCCTCCCACCTCCCACCCCATCTCACCCCTTCTGATCTGAACCCTGGTGACTGCCTCATCAGGCCTGTTGTATTTATTATAAAATAGTAAAAATAATCAGGGGAAATAGGTACAAACTACCAATGATAAAATAAATAAGTCACAAGAATGCAATATACAGCACAGAGAACATAGTCCATATGTCATAATAATTTTATATGATACATAATCTATAAAAATATTGAATCACTATGTTGCATACCTGAAACTAATATTGCAAGTCAACTACACTTCAATAAATAAAATAATAACAAAAAATGAGCTGGTAGACCTTGAGCCAATCACTATAATCAAGACAATGAGGAGCCGTATTTGTGAGCCTTCATCAGAATTATATGTTTGGTGTAAGGAAGAAGCTTTTCCCACAAAGAAGGAGATGCCATTTTGAAAAGATAAACAATAAACAATACCTCCCTCATCCACCAGTTCATCTGGAGAAACAACGAACAGCACTGGCATTCAAATTATTTAACAAGTAATGCAGTCTGGCCAGTCCCAAAGGCCATCAGTGCCAGATTCTGGAAACCTCCCTATATTGTGCCCAGTATTCCCTGGTGGCTCAGATGGTAAAGAATCTGCCTGCAATTCAGGAGACCCAGGTTCGATCCCTGGGTCAGGAAGATCCCCTGGAGAAGGGAATGGCAACCCATTCCAGTACTCTTGCCTGGAGAATTCCATGGACAGAGGAGCCTGGCAGGCTACAGTCCACGAGGTCACAAAGAGTCAGACATGACTGAGCAACTAACACATATTATCCTGGTATTTGCTGGATTGCAGGGAGAATGAAGGGTTTCCAGCGGAGGGAACCATCTAGCAACAAGGACAGCATAAGAGTACTCAAGAGGCTCCTGGAAGTGGTTGTCTACCAATCAATATGAAAGTATTTCAACATGTCACAACTGTTTGGGTCACTTCACCATATGCTGGCTTCATTTGGTTTCACATGCATCACCTCTAACCAAATTCCCCCATGTGTCTAACATGTGGATGGCACCAGTCACTGTTCACTTATGTTGATTAAGACCTCTTTTCCCTTTTTGGCACATCCTGTTGATTATTTAAAGGTGAATTTGAGAGGGAATAACATTGGCTTGTCATGTTAACAGCTTGCTTAGAAATCTCTGGAATTTTTAAGATAAACTTTTTCATTAAAAACCAAACCTCATGGATGCCTTACTCAAGAAAACGGTCTGGTGCCTGAATGTGAACAAGTACTCTGCTCTCAGGATGTCCAGAGACATTGGGAAGAAATCCGAAGTCGACATTTCAGAGCGAGTGTTCTTTGCCTCATGATCCAGAGAAATGAGTCCCAACCATCTGAGATTGCTGCCTCTAAAAATCTAGTGGAAACACAGATATGGGTCTTTTAAGGTTTGGCTGTGTTTATTTTGTCATTATTATTTCATTATTTTGCTTGAGATTTACCAAAGCTGAAAAGCAGAACTGAGTATTCCTCATAACCCACTAATTGTTCCACAGACAAACCTTTCTGTTCCTTCTTAATCTCAACTGGACTCAACCCAACTGGAATGAAGTCGTAAACTTTATCAAGCTGATTAAACCCTCCTGCCACACACATCCATTCCCTCCTCATTCCCCAAATGACCACATATTTTACAGAAAAAAAAGACCACAACTGATAGCTCTAAGATATTTCAACTTATTTAAAAAAATATAATATCTTTCCAGGGGCCATTATTTCTCTGTTTTTCTGCCTCTTTCAGAGCTATCAGAATTCTCTGAATTTTTTCCCATAAAGACACCTTCAGCATGAATAGCCTTTTTTTTTCCCACTGTGTTATAGGCTATAGAATCAGACTATTTAAAAAATAACTTTTCTTAAAATTTTTTTTAATTGTTTTCTTTGTTAGCAAAATTTTGAAATGCTTGTAGGTTATTTCAGGCACATGTAAAATGCCTGTTTAAAAAGAGAGGAAACCCATATGCTTTAAGAAGCATGGAAAGTAGAAAAGAATGCCACATCTTTAGAGACTGCATTAGCCGGCTCTTCTTTTGTCCATGTCCATCCACTGTTAGGGCTGTTCACTGAGGCCTCACCAAAGTCATCTTTCCTGAAGCCATCAGAAGCCTGGGTTCAGGGTCTTTTCTTCATATTCCTCAGATGAAAGCTCTGCTGCAGACCATGTGGTTCCAGAGAGCATGTTCCAGGGTTTTGAAGGACAGATGTGCATCCCACAAAACCATCCTACTTAGCCTAATGGGGTCAGTTTCCCACACAAGTGTACTGAGAGTGCAAGGTATGACTCATGCAATTCACAAGAAATTCAGAGCTTTCTGCTGATCTTGTCACTACTCCTCTTCCAATCTGATCTCTTCTTACAACCCTCCATGTTGAACCCTGAACACACCAAATGTCTATTTCACACACACCAACACATCACACATTTCTTCTCATTCTCTTTGGTCTTCTGAAACTCCCTTATTTCACTTTATCTTTCGAAACATTAACACAGAATCCTTTCAGCAAATAATATAGAGCCATGGAAATGATTCCCGTGAGTGATTAGCAGTTGCTCTCTGCAACCTCATCACCACCATCACCACCCACCATCATGCTCACAATTATTATCCTCAAAAATGCAGTTCTCATGCCACCTCTTCTGAGAAGACTTCCCTGCTCCTCTAAGTCAGAATTAACTGCATCACCTACCCCATATCCAATGCTTCTTTGTCCCATCTCATCAGTGACTTTATTTTGCATTTTAGTCATTTTATTGTTGTCATTACTATTGTTGTTGTTATAAAAAAGCTCCCCAACTTGTGTCCACTTCCCTGAGAACTTGGCTCAAGTCTGACTGTTTAGGACTTCCCTGGTGGCTAAGATGGTAAAAGCATCTGCCTACAAAGCGGGAGACCTGGGTTTGATCCCTGGGTCGGGAAGATCCCCTGGAGAAGGAAATGGCAACCAACTCCAGAGGAGCCTGGTAGGCTACAATCCATGGGGTCAAAGGGTCAGACACAACTGAGCAACTTCACTTTCACTTCACCGACTGTTTAGAATGCCCACCTACATCCTGCTCTTGCTTATTCCTTCCCATGATAGGCACTTGATAAACATCAGTTGAATTGGATTGTCAGTAAGACTTTCCCATTTTGTTGATGTTTCCATAGTTGATATGGGTTCTTCATTTTGCTGCACTGGATCTCATTTCTGTGACTACTTTTGCAAACTTAAATGTGCTTATCTTTTCAGATATTCATCAGGAATTGATTCTGAGGTTGGTACATTTGTGTTAGTCAATAGTAGAATGTGGCTACCCTGAAAGGAACTTCTTGCTGTTCAAATGTGCTTTCCTTTTGGATCCACGTAGAAATAAAAAGGCTCGGTTGCTCTTGATATTTTCACCGGATATGCTCTGACCCCTAAATTAATTTAGGTTTACTGTAGGAAGCAGTGGAAGGTTTGTTTGGGCTTCAAATCCCAAAACCTGACCCCCTGACTCTCAGCCCCAAACTACACAGGAAATTTCTAACCGTAAATCAAAAGCCAAAAGTGCATTTATGACAGAGCCAAAGAAAAGAAAAGCATAGACTGGGAATGACCAATAGGATCACTTTTATCATAATCTAAAGATAATCTGTCAGTGTAACAAAAACCTAGTCATTGGCTGCATGGTATAATAATGTAATTCTTTACAATAAAACTCAGCTGTCTCATCGTTGTCCTCAGCTACTTCAGCAAAAGCTATACTCCCTGGAATTGGCAGGACAGAGAAAAAACAGACCCCCCTGGGCAACGTTCTAAACCACAGGATTCATTACCCAAGATTCAGCCTAAATATTTGCCATTATCCACTCTCTACCTCTACCCAGTCCCCGTGTTCAGACCTTAACTCCATATAGTTGACTCAGCTTGCAATTTTAAACCAGTGTCATCAAGCTCAAGACCATATGCCAACTCAGCATTTCCAACTGCATATCCACGATGCCTCCCAATCAGATGTCCAAAAGCATTGTCCAAAACTACTTCAAAAAATTCCTCCATACCAGACTGGCTTTATTATGTCTTCCTGGCTGGAAGTCTCAGAGCCCTTTTTGAGACTTGTTTTCTTCTTCATGTTCAATTAACTGTCCTAGTTTATAGTTCTTGGACCATGCTACTCACTCAAACTATGCAGCAGTTACCTAACTGTCTTGTTAGGTAATTACCTAACTTACCTAACTTACTGCCTGGGTGGCTACTTTTAAAACATAGGTCTGTTCCCATTATTTCCCTGCTCAAAAATTTTCCATGGTTCCTCATTACCCCTTCAGTTTAGCATCCAAGGCTGGCCCAATCATCCTAAACTCCCATTGCTACTATGCTAACCACAGATGCCTTGTATTACAATTACATATGTTCTCTATGAAAGCATAGTCTCTGGTTGCTTCATTTCTATTCCCCTCATGGTCTGATACTGAGCTGTTATTAAATATTTATAATTTAAATCTCTATGCTTATCTTTAAAAGAACATTTTTTAAATTATTTTGTTGAGGGTGGAGCTACGCTGGGTCTTTGTTGCTTCGTGCGTTTTTCTCTAGTTGCAGCGAGTGGGGGCTACTCTCCAGTTGCGGTGTGTGGGCTTCTCATTGCGGTGGCTCCTCTTCTTGCAGAGCAGGAGCTCCAGGGTGCATGGGCTTCAGTCACTGTGGATCCCAGGCTCCAGAGCACAGGCTCAATAGTTGTGGCACAGGGACTTAGCTGCTCCATGGCATGTGGCATCCTCCCAGACCATGGACGGAACCTATGTTTATCCTGCATTAGCAGGCGAACACCTCACCACTGAGCAACCATAGAAGTCCTCCGTTTGCCTTTCTTGATTTCAGAGACCTAGGTCTGGACCAACTCAGATAAAACCCTCTTTTCTTCATAGAGCATACTGTGCTTGATCCAGATTCCCCTAATTGGAATATCTGGCAATTTGAACAGAAGTGAGGCTAGATTTTATCTTTAAATCAGCTACTTGAAAAGTAAATTAATAGTGTAAATAAGCTAGCATGGCATGTTCTGTATACCTGTGTGTGTGTGCTCAGTAGTGTCAGACTCTTTGTGACCCCATGGCTGTAGCCTGCCAGGCTCCTCTGTCCATGAAATTCTCCAGGCAAGAATACTGGAGTGGGTTGCCATTTCCTACTGCAGGGGATCTTCTTGACCCAGGGATCAAACTTGTGTCTCCTGTGTCTCCTGCATTAGCAGGCAGATTCTTTACCACTGCACCACCTAGGAAGTCCTTTTAGCTACTTAAACATTTTCAAGCACTGAGGACTTTTTACAGCGATTAATTTACTTTTTTATATGTACTTATGCATATCCGACTGTGAAGATGCACTTCTTGTTAAATATTTTATAATCAGACTGAACACTCTATGGATTCAAATCCATGAGGCTTTACTGTACAATGGTTATCTAATGAGTCCTCTTTCTTTGACCTTCTGCTTTTCAGTGATAAATGCAGAATGAGTCTCCTCTGCTTGACATTAACACTGACTACCCTTTTCTACTTTAAATTCATGGCAGGGGACTTCCCTGGTGGTCCAGTGGCTAAGACTCTGCACTTACAAGGTGACTGGGTTTGATTCCTCGTCAGGGAACTAGATCCCATATGCCACAGCGAAAGATTCTGCATGCCACCGCCAAGACCTGGCACAGCCAAATAAATAAATAAAGATGTTTAAAAAGATTTCATGTCAAACCATCACTGCAAAACTGAGATATCCTCCTAGAGGCAAGAGCAGCAGCTGCAGGATCTTGGCCCCAGTGCCTTAGACAACCGGTGTCGTGGCCCCATCCCTGTGGATCCCTGGTCTGCAGAAAGGAAGTGGTGGTTAGTGCTCTTGTCTCTAGGATCCCGCACTGCCCAGCCAGGAGAACCCAGAAGCATTTCCCTCTGTCCAAGCAGTAAGGACAGGTTAACTGTGTTGCTTCTTACTCCCTGGTTGCTACTGGGTGGGTTCTGGAACAAGTCTGGGATCAGATTTTACATTTTCCCCTCAACCTGTGGCCCCCTCAACTAACTGATGAGGTTCTCATTAGACAATTGCCCCCAGCAAATAGTCCTCAACCTAGCACAACATGGGAGTAATTTGGAGAATTCTAGGCTGCAATGCCTACAGACGTCATCATTGAACTAGGGGAGAATGCTGTGGTCAGATGCTTGATGTGCATTAATTAAAAACAACCTGCATTTTCACAAATGCAGCTGTTCCACGCCCCTTTATGCTCCTCTACATTTCCAGTTAGGAACCACAAATAACAGTCTCTGTCCCTTTAAGTTTACAGCAACCGTTCATAATTCACCCCCAAGGCACAGGACTCCAAAGGATTGGTTCTTAATTAATCTGTGCAGGGGAGACATTTTCCCATGCAAATTACCAAGTGAGTGATAACTCAGTGTTGCAATAGCCACTCAGTTTGCCTTAATATTCTCACAAGCAATGAACTTCAGACCTAGGGAAACCAGTGACTGCTTGGAAGACTGCCATCTGCGATCATGTTTCTTCAGCCTCGGGGTTACCCTTCAGGATATATCACATTAGGAAGGACTTTTTGGGAAGGGGGTTCTTCAGAACAAACTATTCAGTGAGTGTTCATGCCTACCACTGATATTTAGGCAAGACCTTGATGTGTTCATTTAACCCTCGAGGCCTGTCTTTCTCCTCTAAGATGGATAACAATCTCTACTCAGTATACAAGGTTATTGTAAAGTAAATGGGCATCATTGGCAAACAGCAATTTAATATGTGATAACAAGGGAAGCAAATGCAATGCCTTCCTTGCAAAAATGAGATCATATCGCCTATCAGTCCTAAATCCACCTTTCTCCTTGCCTCAGACCCAAGCATACAACATTAAAAAAAAAAAAAGTCACTAGATACTGCCATAAAAGAAGAAACAGAAAAACTAAGTGTTCTTTAGCCATGTACCCAACATATTTAGCATATTTTAAGAGAGGGATAAAGTTGGTCAGCCCATGGATGGCAAGCATGTTGTGCTTTCTAAATAAAACCATTGAGAAGGAAATGATATTATACTTCAGTTCAGTTCAGTCGCTCAGTCATGTCTGACTCTTTGTGACCCCATGCATTGCAGCATGCCAGGCCTCCCTGTCCATCACAAACTCCCGGAGTTTACTCAAACTCATGTCCATCGAGTCTGTGATGCCCTCCAGCCATCTCATCCTCTGTCGTCCCCTTCTCCTCCTGCCCCCAATCCCTCCCAGCATCAGGGTCTTTTCCAATGAGTCAACTCTTCCCATGAGGTGGCCAAAGTATTGGAGTTTCAGCTTCAGCATCTGTCCTTCCAATGAACACCCAGGACTGATCTCCTTTAGGATGGACTGGTTGGATCTCCTTGCAGTCCAAGGGACTCTCAAGAGTCTTCTCCAACGCCACAGTTCAAAAGCATCAACTTTCCAGTGCTCAGTTTTCTTCACAGTCCAACTCTCACATCCAAACATAACCACTGGAAAAACCATAGCCTTGACTAGACGGACCTTTGTTGACAAAGTAATGTCTCTTTATACTTACACAAACACAATTCAGCACTATCTAGAAAAAGAGATATAGAGATTGGAGGACACAGACACCCACAATGGTAAATTACTATTACAAAAAACTGGTTGCAGTAACGACTCTTGAAACGTAAAACATTCAGAAAATGGCAGCCGAAGGCTGGGCATGAAGAAATATGGCACAACTCAGCCTTTATGGTTTCACGTGGTAGTAATCTGGTAAAGAACTCTCCTGTCAATGCAGGAGATTTAAGAGACACAGGTTCGATCCCTGGGTCAGGAAGATTCCCTGGAGGAGGGCATGGCAATCCACGCCAGTATTCTTGCCTGGAAAATCCCTCGGTCAAGGAATCTGGCAGGCTATAGTTCACAGGGTTGAGAAGAGGTCATGTACGGATGTGAGAGTTGGACTATAAAGAAAGCTGAGCGCTGAACAATTGATGTTTTTGAACTGTGGTGTTGGAGAAGACTCCTGAGAGTCCCTTGGACTGCAAGGAGATCCAACCAGTCCATCCTAAAGGACATCAGTCCTGGGTGTTCATTGGTAGGACTGATTTTGAAGCTGTAAGTCCAATACTTTGACCACCTCATGTGAAGAGCTGACTCATTGGAAAAGACCCTGATGCTGGGAGGGATTGGGGGTCAGGAGGAGAAGGGGACGACAGAGGATGAGATGGTTGGATGGTATCACCAACTCAGTGGACATGTGTTTGGGTGGACTCCGGGAGTTTGTGATGGACAGGGAGGCCTGGCGTGCTGCAGTTCATGGGGTCGCAAAGAATCGGAGACAACTGAGAAAACTGAACTGAACTGAGCTGAAGCAACTTAGCATGCACACAAACATGGAAGTTATCAGAGGCTATAGGATTATTGTAGGGATAGAGTTTTTGTTATTTTTAGTGCTCTAATTACAGGGCCACCTCTTTAGCTCACAATCAGAAGCCTCTCTGTGTCCCTGTCTAGAATTCTGTCACTTTTGGTGGCTAGGGTGCTAGTGGTTCCATGATTTAATTGATCCTTGGTTGGTTCAAATGAAGGAAGGGAACATGGCCAACAAGGTTATATCTCGAGTGAGTATTTTGGAGATCGATGGTGGATAGTTGTGTTTGGACTCAGAGATGATAAGAATTAGGAGAGTCTTCACAGAATGCACAGTCTAAATCCTTCATCCCTAATTGTTAGATAGAGGCATTAAAGTTCAGAAAGCCCAAAGTCAAAGCAGGTGAAGGAGGAAGCTGGTAGCCGCTCACTGAGTGAGGCTGACCTCAAGTCTGATGTGAGCGGAAGGGACCACAGCTATTTTCCCAAAGACGTATACATAGGAGTTCTAACAGCACGGTTATTCCATCAAGTGCTCACTCAATAGCTCCACTGAAAATTACTAATAATACCATTAAAAATAAGTAGTTCAAAAATAAAATGGGTAGAAAATAAAAATCCTTATCACTGGTTCTTTTCTTCGTAGAAATTTTTGTACATCACATGGGCAATTTCCTCAAATTTTAACTTTCTAACTCAGTATTATATATTTTATGGAATTCTTGGTTTGAAGTGATAAGGTTGTCTCACTTTTTTCCTTTTATTTTTAAAAATTTTTTAGACATTTATTCCTACACTTCCTGCTTAACATGGTGTGCATATTAAAAAAAAAATTAGCTTCCCTGTCCAAATGAATCATCTAAAACAAATCACTTCATGTTCTTTAAACCCATTTGAAGAGTACAATATCAATTTTGCCATAAATGTCTGGCAATTTTATTTACTCCCTCAGTAATTTTGCATTTTTCCTAAATTCAATTCCTATCAGTATTGCCTACCTACATCTCTAGCTATTTTACCAAATTTTTAAGTCCACATTTTTTAATGCTTTAGAAATTCTGTGAAACTCCTCTACAACATTGTATTGTAATCATTAACAGGGGGCACAATAATAAAGAATCTGCCTGCCCATGCGGAAGACACAGGTTTGACTCCTAGTCAGAAAGATCCCCTGGAGAAGGAAATGGCAACCCACTCCAGTATTCTTGCCTGGAGAATCCCATGGACAGAGGAGCCTGGCGGGCTACAGTCCATGAGGTTTGCAGAAGAGTCAGACGTGACTTAGTAACTAAACAAAAAAATGAAATAAATGGTTTTTTTTAAACTTGAGGCTATGGGGAAAGCCATGAAAAACCTCAGTGAAGATTTAGGGACAATCTATGCCCAAGCTTTCAGATTTTTGTCATTAAGGCACAAACAAATGAAGAAAAATGAGAGTGATAGGCAAGGAGGTCCCTTGACAGAAGGGCAGGCCAACAACTGGGTTCGCTAGAGATGGCATTGCTGCCAGCCTGGGCACAGAAACCTACACCTGACATTTGTGAAAGAGTCAGGAGTTGAAATTGAGTATAAATCCTGATCTATATAAATCCCGAGATGGCAGAGGTAAATTCTACATATTATATGTTTAATGTAATTTTAAAAGTAAGTTTTCTTATAAACACAGACATGTTTATAGCAGCTTTATTTGTGATTGCCTAAACTTGGAAGAAACCAAGATGCCCTTTGGTAAGTCAACGGATAAATAAACTGTGGCAAATCAGACAGTGGAATATTATTTAGCAGTAAAAAAAAAAAAATGAGCTGGTAAGTCATGAAAAGACATGGAGGAAACTTAAATGCATTTACTAAATGTAAAAAGCCAATATGAAAAGGCTAGACACTGTCTGATTCTAACTATAGGACATTCTGGAAAAGGCAAAAAACATGGATACAGAAAAGTATCAACAATTGCTAGGGAAATGAGGGGTGAGTATGTTGAGCACAGAGGATTTTAGGACAGTGCAGCTACTCTGTATAACATGATAAGAGTAGACGGCTGTCATAATACACTTGTCCAAATCCATGCACAGTGCCACGAGTGAACCCTGGGCTTCTCTGGTGACTCAGTGGTAAAGAATCTGCCTGCCAATGCAGGAGACATGAGTTCAATCCCTGATCCAGGAAGATCTTACATGCCGCAGAGCAACTAAGCCCATAAACCACAACTACTGAGCCTGTGCTCTGAGTCTTCGAGCTATAACCTCCGAGCCCACATGCTGCAGCTGCTGAAGCCTGCACACGCTAGTGCCCACGCTTCTCAACAAGAGAAGCCCCCACTACAAGAAGCCCAAGCACCACAATAAAAAGTAGCCCCTGCTCATCACAATTCGAGAAAGCCCACACAGCAATGAAGACCCAGGACAGCTATAAATAAACAAAATTATTTTAAGATAAAGAGTGAACCCTAAGATAAAACACAGACTTTGGGTGACAATGAGGTGTCAGTGCAGGTTCATCAATTGTAATGAAAGCCCCACCGTGGTGTGGGACACTGATGATGGAGGAGGCTGTGCGTGGGTGGAGTCAAGGTTATTTGGGAACTCTCTGTACCTCCTCCTCAATTTGTCTGTGATCTTAAAACTTCGCTTGGAAAAAACAAAACCTAGTTTTTAACAAAAAAACCTTGAAAATCTTTACTACTAATAATAATAACAGCTACCACTGAGTGTTTAATCAGTACCAGACATTACTATAAGTCCTTTATATGTGTCAATGTGCTTATTAATCCTCAAAACAGCCCTATGAGGTTGTCACTAGTATGACGTGCACTTGACCGATAAAGCGGGGAGATGCAGAACAGCCCATTGGCTGGCAAAGAGCGGCAGGGCTGGAGTTTTCCCAAGAAGGCGGTCAGGTTCCAGACTTCAGTTTTTTCCATTGTCTCTAAGGCTGTCTGCTTTAACCCTCACATCTGAACAGCAGTTGTGATCTGAAAGGGAAGGAGGGAATCACTCAAAGTCTGGACTTGAAGACTGTTTCCTGAGCAACAACAAGGACACCTCCCAGCCGTAGCTGCACTTTGGCCTTTGCTGGGGGTCAGAGTCCCAGCCATGCCAGGGTCACTGGCAGTGCGCTGCTCCAGGGACTCCGCACTGATGCCTGGGGAGCTCCTGGGACGTGTGTGCGGGTCCTCACCCCGGCAGGAGGATCTGATTGAAGCCATGCTGTGCGCCAGGAGCTCACAGGGATTTCAAGGTCACCTCTTCCGACGTGGGCAAAGGGCAGCATTGTTTGTTTTCATGAGAACCGAGCTGGAGAAGCAGGAGGTGTTTCCAATGAAGGCCCACCTGTATCATGTTAAGGACACAGGAACCATGGCTTTGAACTTCAGCACTGATGATTGTCTTTCATTCAATAATGGAAAAGCAGTCTGTCAGTGTCTTATATAGGGTTCATAGCAGTCTGGGGATCACTGGCCCACCCCCCTCAACACAGCAGACATACCTACCATGCTGGCTCTGGACTGACTTTGCTGTGCCAGGGGTCTGTCACTTCGGCACAGGGGGCTGCTCTGTTTCCAAAACCAAGAGCCCCATGACTGCTTCTCCCCGAGTGACCATGCCCCCTGAAGCCCAGCTTGCTCCTCTGCAGAACATCCCCAGGCTGGATGCCCTCTTCTGCCTGCCTGACACCACCCTCCCCCTTCCCCGGAGGGTTAACAGGAAGGAAGCCCTCATCCTGCCTTGCTTCCTCCCAGGGCAGCTTCAGAAATGTGGAGGTGATATCTAAGAGCTTCCCTGATGAACAGCTGTCTAGGGCCAGATGGAAGGAACACAAGGGTCTAGACGCAGAAGCTCCTCTGTGTCCTACCCAGGACCTCCTCCCCTCTCTGCACCACGTGGTCCATGCATCTGCTCTCCTGAATCACACAGTAGGCTCCAAAGTCTTCCTAACAAAAACAAGCAAGCTAAACACATTAACATCACCTTAGGGTTGAGTCCTTTCCCAAGGAATTGATAAGCCTGATGACACATCAATGATATGAAATGATGGCTTCAACTTCATGTCTTTCTCTCCTATAGGCAGCTCTGGTATAAACAGACAACTGAGGCCAGCAAGGTTTAACCCAACCAAGGGCTTTGCTAATGGTGGGATTTCTAGCACCGTGACCCTAGGCTGCTGTTTGGTGTCATGTCTGTCTGTGCCATCCAGTCCCCCGGAAGGCCAGCTCCCCTGAGATCATGGACTGAGTCCTACAAGTTTAAAGGGCCCTGTTCCACGTCTAGGCTATGAGAGCTGCCTCATTCTCTGGGTCACCTCTATGTAAGTTAGCAAGTCACAGTGGCTGGAACAAGTTTGAGTCCTGTCCTTACAGTGACAGCTTTGCTGTCTATTCTTGCCTGGAGAATCCCATGGACAGGGGAGTCTTGTGGGCTATAGTCCATGGGGTCACAAAGAGTCAGACACAACTGAAATGACTTAGCATGCACTCATGCATTCTAAGTGGAATGCAGAACATATTCTTCCAAAGACACAGGAGTGCGGTGGTCTTCAGAGCAGCTCTAGACACCCCTGTCGGTTCTCCTCTCATAGCACTAACTCTCTGAGGTCAGGTCTGTATCCAGTCCATGTTTGTATCTGCGATGCCTAGCACAGGGCCTGGCACAGCGTTACCAACAGGGAGAAAAAAGGAAAAAACATAACAAAAAAACAAGTGACTGTGGGAAAACAAGTGAAGAAATAAGCCATATCATGGGCTTCACGTGTTTGAGGAGGCTAGCCTGGAAACTACTGTTAAACCAGAAGCAGAAAGAAAGGAAGATTAAAAATGACACAAAAAAGTGAAAATATGTTTGTACATAAATACACAAGTATGCAGGAAAATAGGAAAGAAAACATACTAGGTTAAGAAGGTAGATTGCTGGGGGGCAAAGGGTGAGGGGCAGAGAGAAAAAAGAGCCAAAGACAAAAAAGAATTATAAGAAAAGCTCTAGTATTTATAATAGAACCACATATATGTATCTAAGTAAAACTAGAAGAGGGGAATGACTATTCTCTGAAACAATCCAAATAAGGAATCAGGTTTAGTCCAAGTGAGGAGATGAGCTGAATGTTCTCAAACACACAGGCAAAGAAATGAGACCTGAGGCCAGGAACCCCAAGGGCGCCTTCATGGCAACATCCAGGCCTGGGGGCTCCCTACATGAGCTGGGGCTTCCAGACTGTAGGTTCTCCAGACTCCAGGCTCCCCACCAGCATGTCCAACTCCAGCCAAGGACGGGTCCAAATAAAATGGTTCACACAGCTATGCCTGCATCATGTGAGCTGAACTAATATCAACAATTACATCAGGAAAAATGTGTTTACCTTGGTTTCCCGCCACATAAAATGGGTCCAAAATGATGTTGAACATACGCCTTTCATTCCTGCTTCTCTCAGAAGGACAAATAATTTAACAGGTGGAACTCAGAATTCCACGGTTCTTTTTTTTTTTTCTTCTTCCTTTTTAAAATTTTACTGTGGAGTATTAAACATTCCACTTTTGGTCAACATAATCTGGAACCCTTCTCAGCAGACCTCAGCGAGCTCTATTTATTTTGCAAGAGCTCTCCTAATGCTCACACGAGCAGCGAGTTGGAAAGGCCTGGCGAGTCCAATCAGACTCTGCTCTCGCCTGTTATCAGTACAATATGTTGCTTCAACCGAGAGACCAAATTCTCTGACTAACTCCTCCAAGAATTGATCCAGACAGCGCAAAGAGAGGAAATCCATTTGACTTTAACAAGGCAATTGGTCCAGACTTCATACAATATCATTTCAGTCTAGAATTTTCAACATCACTGCCAAAAACATCAAACAGAAACACTACAGGGCTTTCACTCAGTTTTCGCTCTCCAAAGAGCGGCCATCTTGTTCCAGCCCTGGGCAGCAAGAAAGAAGTTACAGGGCGACTGTCACATGGAGCATTTAACTGTTTCTCTCAGCCGCATCTCTAAGCTTCATGACAATTATTTATTAAAAGTTACTGACCTTTCTTTTAAATGTAACATACGTTTTATTGACAATTTATAAACTTTTTATTTTGTTTTGGGGTATAGCCGATTAACAATGTTGTGATAGTTTCAGATTCAGTCATATATATACATGTATCCATTCTCCCCCAAACTCCCCTCCCAGCACTGCCACACAACATGGAGCAGAGTTCCCTGTGTCCTTGCTGGTTATCCATGTTTTTTTTCAATCTTTAATTGGAGGATAATTGCTTTACAATATTGTGTTGCTTTCTGCCATACATCAACATGAATCAGTCATAGGTGTACATATGTCCTCTCCCTCTTAAACCTCCCTCCCACCTCCCACTCTGTCTCACCCCTCTAGGTTGTCACAGAGCCCCTGATTTAAGCTCCCTGCATCATGCAGCAAATTTCCACTGGCTATCTATCTAATTTTACACATGGTAATGTACATGTTTCAATATTACTCTCTCAATTGGTCCCACTCTCTCCATCCTCCCCATCCCGGGTCCACACGTCTGTTCTCTATATCTGTGTCTCCACTGCTGCCCTGCAAATAGGTTCATCAGTACCACCTCGAAATTAAGGACAATCAGAAGTTTTCCCACATATCAAATGATCCACCGTGGAAAAACTCTCCAACCATACACATCAGGTTATGACATCACCTTTTCCCTGTTACTTATCTACCCTATTGCGCTTCCCAGATAGCTCAGTTGGTAAAGAATCTGCCTGCAATTTAGGAGACTCCGATTCAAATCCTGGGCCAGGAAGATCTGCTGGAGAAAGGATAGACTACCCACTCCAGTATTCCTGGGCTTCCCTTGTGGCTCAGCTGGTAAAGAATCTGCCTGTAATGCGGGATACCTGGGTTCGATCCCTGGGTTCGGAAGATCCCCTGGAGAAGGGAAAGGCTACCCAATCCAGTATTCTGGCCTGGAGAATTTCTGGAGTCACAAAGAGTCATACACAACTGAGCAACTTTCACTTTAACTATCCTATGTCATCATTTAGTAGATTGCCAGGGAAATATAATGCATATTCTAAGTGTTGATTGAAAAGGATCTCAATGATATATGTGAATTAGAGTGCATTAGTACAGGTAATTCTAACTACTACTATGAACAAGCCGCTAAATATACAATGTATCAAATACAATAAATAAACACCTTGCTCATAAAACGTCCAAAACAGGTGGTACCTATTGTTGGCAAACATTCCACATGAGATTCTGGGACCCACAATCTTTCTGTCATACACTCAAATCTCTTCTAGGACCATGTGTTCAGAACAGCAGACAGGGGATTAAGACTATGGAAAATAGTTGTAATAGCTAAATTCCCTTCTTATAAACCTCAACCCAGAATGACACAGGTGATTCCCACTCAGAATACACTAATAACCCAACTGCAAAGAAGGCAATCAGAATATTGTCTAGATGTGTCTTCAGAACAGGAAACATTTCTAATAAAAAGCTACATAGCCAACTGGAACAATTCATACTATAATAATTCTTATTTCATTGTATTGCATTTGTATTATACATATATTGTATTATAATTACCATGTAATTTGGGAATTATATTTTGGCTCAGAGTGTGTGTGTGTCTGTGTCCCATTTAACTGGACTATGATAACCTAGCTGAATTCAACACCTGATTCTTGACACAATTAATATTCATGGAATCCTAAAATGGCTCCTTACTGTTGAAGTGACTCAGAAATACTTATGATGATCCAAATGCTATGATGGAGAATTTGACTAACTAAGAATTTGGGGAGCAATACAAAACTTTGCCAAGCACTCTTCCTTCATTGTAGACGCCAGCCAGATAGGATGCTCATATAGCCTCAGACGCTTTGCCTGGACAGGTATAATGCCTACTGCGTTCTAGCTTGTTACAGGTCACAAAACATGTCAATACTTCTCCTTTGATCTTCCAAAAACCTCTGTATAATAATGAGAACAGGGACTACTGTCTTTTCTTTCACTCTCAAGGTAGAAACTGAAAGCCAAGTGACCTAAAGGTAAGTAAGGTGGGACTTGGGCTTTCCAGGTGGCACTAGTGGTAAGGAACCCACCTGCCAATGCAGGAGGCATATGGGACAAGGGTTCGATCCCTAGGTCAGGAAGATCCCCAGGAGGAGGGCATCAACCCACTCCAGTATTCTTGCCTTAACAATCGCATGGACAGAGGAGCCTTGCGAGCTACAGTCTATAGTGTGGCAGAGTCGGACATGACTGAAGTGACTTAGCATGCATGCAAGGTGGGACTTAAACCTCAAAACTTAAAGGCCAACCTCCCACCATATCAGCACCCATTAGCTCCCTAGAAAGGCTATGACACCAGTCATTTCCACAATTATATTTGGCTTATTATTTCTACACTGATCACTTTCATTAAGTCTTTCCTAGTGGTTTCATTTAACAAAGGAAAAATCCAGCACACATTGTTCCTTGAACATGATGAACTCTTAACCTCTTCCAAAAAATCTCATAAACCCTACAACTTTGTCACTCAATGTATGGTGTGTAGGCCAGCAGTACTGGAAGCCCCTGGGGTTCATTCAGTTCAGTTCAGTTGCTCAGTCATGTCCAACCCTTTGCAACCCCATGGATGGCAGCATGCCAGGCTTCCCTGTCCATCACCAACTCCCGGAGCTTGCTCAAACTCATGTCCATTGAGTTGGTCATACCATCCAACCATCTCATCCTCTGTCATCCCCTTCTCCTGCTGCCTTCAATCTTTCCCAGCATCAGGGTCTTTTCCAATGAGTCAGTTCTTCACATCAGGTGGCCAAAGTATTGGAGTTTCAGCTTCAGCATCAGTCCTTCCAATGAATATTTGCAATGAATATGGTTTGTTAGGAATGCACATTCTCAGGTTGATTCACTGACCATATGAATCAGAGTCTCTGTTTAAGTAAGATCTCCAAGTGATGCTTCAGCATACCAAACTTTGAGCAACCTTTCTCTAGGATAAACTTTAACATGTTAATTTGAGTACCGAATAGGGTAAAAAAGACCTAATATCAAAAGAGTTCCTATAAATCAATACAAAAAAGAAAAACAGGTAGCAAAAAGACAAAATATAAGAATAGTGAATTCACAGATGATGCGCAAATGGACAGCAAACATAAAATGCTCACCTTCCCCAGCAATTTGTGAAATGCAAATTAAAACACATGTTACTGTTTTTTCATCTATCAGATTGGTGAAATTTGTAACATCTGATAATCTTCAAATTGAAAACTTTGGAAAAGGAGCATTTTCTTATACTATGGGAGCTTAAGATGCTATCAGGCACACCTCATCTTATTGCAGTTCACTTTATTGCACTATGCAAATACTGTGTTTTTGACAAATTGAAGGTTCATGGCAACTCTTTGTCAAGAAAGTCTATAAGAGCCATTTTTCCAGCAGCATTTGTTCACTTCAGGTCTCTATGTCACATTTTGGTAATTCCCACAATGTTTCATACTTTTTCCATTATTATATATTTGTCATATGATCTCTGTGATTAGTGATCTTTGATGGTATTACTGCAAAAAGATTACAATTCACTGAAAGCTCAGATGATTTTTAGTAATAAAGTCCTTTTAATTAAGAGATGCACCATTTTTAGTTATAATGATATAGTCCACATCATAGACTACAGTGTAAACATAACTTTTATATGCACTAGGAAAAGAAAAATTTTGTGTGACTCACTTTGTTGCAATATTTGCTTTAGTGCAGTGGTCTAGAACCGAACCCACAATAACTCCAAGGATGCCTGTGATCTCTATCTTTTTCTCTTTTTTAGTTTCAAAGATTTTGACCAAAAAAATTCACTTTTATTAATTCAGTCTATAGACATGCCTGTTACTCTGTTGAAGACAAGTAGAAAAACATCTCATTACTCTATTAGAATTGTGATATATGAAGGGAATATAAATATCCATCTACAAGGAAATAGTCCAATAAATTAAAGGTATTCATACCAGGGGATTCTGCAGTAATTTTAAAAGAGATCAGTGTGATGAAAGAAAAATGTTAATGACATAGTCAAATGCCTAAACAAGTTGCCGGATAGTAGGTACAGTATGATCTCATTTGTATATTTTAAAACTATACAGAACAGAGGTATGTATATTTGTCAAAACTCATGAAACACTAAACTTAAAATTGATACAGTTTACTTTACGAAAATTATACTGTAATAAAACTTGTTAAAAAGACTATATGTGTGTATCATAATAGATGTTATGTATATATTTTCAAGCCAACCAAGTGGTTCATAAGGAACACAAGAAGCCTTTGAAAAGGGCGGAAGCCTAGAAAAGGAAAGAATGAGTGGAACTCTTAGTGTAGTGCTAGCATTTTTTCAACCAGTGTGTACACTTCTTGTATTCTAGAAAGCACAAGTTAAAAACCTAAATGAAATCAATGGAGTAATTTGCAATGAACCTGAACCAAGGTGGAAATGCAAATCCAGCCTGGCCTTTTTGGTTGTTCCTTCCACTGGCTGAGTTTAGTAATTTGGTTTCAGGTGGGAGGGTCTACATTTGAACACACCATTGTCAGAATGATTTTCTATAATCACTTGTTTAATATTTAGTAGATAACTACCAAGCATCCTTAAACATCAAGCCCTATGCTAAAAATTTTATGGAAGTTTGATACAAAAAAGGAAGACATAGTTCAAACTCCCAGTCCTATCACTCTTCTATTGAAAAAGCCTACAGCATTCTGTACCAGTCTTGTGTAATATGTCTAAATTGGTCAACTCCACTTGCTGCCTCACCCGCTGAGCACTGTTCATCATTATTTTCCTTATTTCCTGTCTACTCTGGTCAGAGTAGCCTTCATGCTCCTGCAAATATCCCAGCCTTTGCTTCTGCGGTCCTTCTCACCTGGAATCCCTATCTCGCACATTATTGCATGCTCTCCTCCATCCAACAAGATCCATCTCTGTTTCATCCATAAAGTTCTTGCTAACCCCAGAAACCCTCAATCACCTCACCTCTCCTTTCCTGCCTTATCTGTTGGACAGTATTGTCTCTGTAAGGAAAAAGGAGACCATGTCGCCCTCTTTTGCCTTGTACAAAGTCAAGTACACAGGAGTAATTAATTGGCAACTAGCAATGAATTGTCACTTTGTATTTTTAAGTGTTGGACAAACAAGAGGGAATTAATAGTAAATAAGTGTTTTTCCAAAAGCCTGATGAAGTGGTATTTCCCCCATTTTATAGATGGATAAACTGAGACAATGAGGTCAGGTGATTTGGTGATTTTACAAGCTTTTACATACAGCTCATAAAATATGGGGCCAGTTTTCAGACCTAATTCTGAAAGTTTCTAAAGCCCATGTCTTTGCTCGGCACCTTGCCGCCCTCCTAACTTGTCACTTAGGTGATCTCACTGAATTCTCAAATTGCTGTCTCAAGAAATACTTGTTGATTGATTGATGACATGTTCAGTAGCAGTGTGGTCCAATTCAAGGGTTTCCTGCAGCTGAATTTGATGAAAAGCCCCTGCAGTGCTCAGAGATTTAACCTGCTTCAAACTCTGGCTTTCCCACAATATGATCAGTCTCAGTCCCAAGACTTGTGCAATACAGAGCATGATGTTTCATGTTCTTATATAGCAGAAAAGTAACATCTGAGATGACAGAGTTCAAACTCAAACCCTTGCATCTGGGGCCAGGGTTCAATTCTGAGGACCCCCACCTCTCTGCTTTCCAGTTCTCCCTGATGGCTGCTAGGCTGTGTGCGGGTTGGGATGCCTTGGATAAGCTGTCTTGACTTTACCTCCTGAGATATGTACTATTGGCACATCAATAGAACACTTGGAGTCCTCAGAAGTCCAGACAAACTGATTACAAAGCCCAAAATAGACACCCAAAGAGTCAACACCCTGGGCACAATTCTCCATTAACTTGGGAACAATACTCGATGTCTCTGAGCCCATTCACTCAGATATACTATGGGAATTACACTACCTTTCCTGCCTACCCTTCACAAGATTAAGAGAATCAGAGAGACACTGTTTATGAAAACAGAACTACATGGATGACAAATTCCCACCTGCACTCTATGGGGAAGAGCCCTTGTCACTAGAGAAGGTGGTAGCTGCCACGGCAAAGCAGCGAAAGAAAGTCAGGAGACCTGGGCCCATTCCTGGCTGAGCTGGCAAATGTAATAACCAAGAGGTTCTGTGGGTTAGAAAGCTGGATTTCCAAGTCTGCTTCACTTGAAGAGAACATACACTTGCTAGCAGAAAGCTCTGAACAAGAAACCTAAGAAGCTGGGATTGTGGATAAGCCACGGTCTCTTGGGTTAATTTCAGCAGCAACATCCTGGGATTATGGAACTCCAGACATGACATTGACCCTCAGTGACTCACTCAGTCTCGGTGCCTGAAGCATCTCTTTTGCATTGCTTTTCATTATTTTCAATTCTTTTGTTATTTTTAACCATCCTGGTTTAAGTGCATTTTAATCCTATAAGCCACCTCAAATCCTTTTTTGAACCATGTCATCTATAAAACACGTCCATTAACAAGCAACTTGCTTTGATCTTAGTTAAGTCATAGAATTTCAGAGCTGCAAAAGAACTCAGAAATCAGAGTTAGTCTCATATATAGTACATGGTAAAAGGGAGACCCAGAGAGAGAAAGGGACATGCCCGAAGGCACACATGCAGTTGGAGGTAGAGAAAGGAATGGACCTGGGTGCTCATGCGTGTCGCTGTCCATATCATCATAGAACATGAGCCTGGGGCTATGTTGCTCTCCCTATAATATGCAACTAATAACACAGTGGTCTTGCACCATTGTACATTAATGCTACATAAGAAAAACATTGCTATAATTATTATCTGTGGCTTTTCAAAAGTTTAATAACAACAAAACAATGTTCTTCCTAAAAACTCATGGAAAGATTCTTGTAAACCTAAGAACACCGAGTAAGCTTTAGTTGTGCCACTGAACCAGGATACTTTGAACTGGGCTGTTCAGACACGCAGTTTGTTTACTGCACAAGCTTGTCCAGTTCAGGGCCAGAGAGAGCCTGTACAGGTTCACCGTAAACTGACTTGAAAGTTCTTTAGGTGGAGACTGCTACAGTATTGTGACACTCAGTCACAAGTAAAGCAAAAACTTACCCCTGCTGTTTTTTGATGCAGACAGAAAAGAATGGGGTGGCCAAAAAGTTCGTTCAGGGTTTTCCATATGCCATTACAGAAAAACACAAATTAACTTTTTTGCCGACCCAATACTTGCAGCTCTGTGTTAAAGGGGCCTCAGAAAACAAACCACATCTCACAGATGTAGCAGGGATGATGCTGAAAAAGCGAGGTTCTCTAGCTCCCTGGTCAAGAACATGGGCTGAATGGTCAAAACATTGAGAGATAAATTCTATTGCGGCCACTAACTGACTCTGGCCATAAGTGAGTCATGAGACCTCTCAGCTCAGGCTCTGCGTCTAAAAATAGAAATAAAAAGAGCATATACCTCAACGGTGTTCTTAAAAACTAAATTAGTTAATAATGTAAATGGCTTAAAACAATGACTTGCGCATGATAAGTACCCACTGACTGTTAGCACTTACTTCAGTGTTGCAAGAAAAGAATGCTAGTTTGGAGGCAGAGTTTATAAATCTCCCAACAGCATGACTAACTAGGCACGAATCTCAGGCCCTCATGTCCCAAGCTCTTCACGTTTAAAAAACTGTTCCATTTTCCAACACTCGTTTCTAAACTACATGAGAGAGAAATTTTCTGTTCTTTCAGAGTATTCACAGAGGATACAGGCAAAGGAGAGCCTTGAGAACCTATGAGAACAGCACAGGCAACTGCCTTGGTTGTTCACCCTAGGAAAGCCTCCCAGGAAGAATAGCAGGAACACCAAGAGGATGCTAGGAGCCTCTGGCCATGGCCAGCCTGCTTCTCAGCCATGCCTGACCTGACCATTTGTCTCCCTGGCTCCGCCCCCATCTTCGTGGTACGACCCTGAGTATTTCCCAGCCCTCTGGGTTCCTCGGTTTCTCCACCCATATAAAGAGAGGGTGGGGCAAATAGAAAGAGCAGCACTGACTTATAACAACATATACACTACCATGTATAAAGTAGATAGCTAGCTGGAAGCTGCTCTATAGCATGGGGAGCTCCGCTTGGTGCTCTGTGATGACCTAAAAGGATGGGAAGGGGATAGGGAGTGGGAGGGAGGTTCAAGAAGGAGGGAATATATGTGTACTTATGGCTAATTCACTTAGTTGTACAGGAGAAATCAACACACCATTGTAAAGCAATTATATTTCATTTAAAAAATAAATTTTAAAGATGTTTTAAAAATGAGAGAGTGGATCAAATTCTTCCTTCAGCTTTTCCAGTTTACCTTTTGTTTTTCAATCATCCTACTTATTAATCTGTCTTCATTGTGAAGAAATCTTCACCAATTACTAAAGAAACGTATGCACAGCAGCAGAGAAATGTTAAGTTTGTGCAAAATACCCAGTAGTCACATCCAAATTATTTAACCTAAAATGACAGTGCTAACTCAAAGCAGACTCACAATATGGGGTGTGGACTCTTCAAACTTCTGTTGGTTCATTGGAGCTGGTCAAGCAGGTCCACCCAGGCCATGGGTGTGCTTGGAAATATTCTAGCCAGACCTTTCCTCAGCTCTCCACTCACCCATATTGTGTCCTAGGAATTACTCATGGTCCCCAGTTAGACAATTTTCAAGGTCTCTACGCATAACCAAAAACTGGCCCAACTGAGTGCAAATACAACCAGGACTCAAGACCCAACTGGATATAGCAAGGCTTCAGTCACTCTCCAAAGCAACACTGAGGTCTGGCCAGAGCTGAGGTGTACAAAGATGTTTCAAAGTCCTCAAAACTAGGGTCAGACTTTTTAAAAAGAAATCCCAGAAGACTCACAAACTATTATTTTTGTCTATGATCCAGGATGGCTCTGTAGGAAAGTACCTCCCTTAAAGAAAACCCAAAGTAAAATCCACCAGCACCAAATATAGAGCTCAACCCCAGGAGGCACTTGATGCGTGCTTCTTGAATGAAGACATTTATTTATTGAGATATTTGGGATTGTTCATTTTACAAAGGAACTCACTGCCAGATTCTGTTGAAGAAACTTCTGGCTACATTCATGTTTATGTTCTGGGCTGATGAGCCTGTTTGCCACAATCTTTCAATAGCCTTCTGCCCTCCCCTCTGCTCTCTGCCCAGGCAGTTCCATTTTATCTTGGCCAATGAGAGGCATCAGCAGGAAAGCAAAGGGCAGGAAGAGAGAGAGGTTGGGGTGTACACTTACTCCCCATCAGATACCTGACTGCATCCCACCTTAGTTCTGGTTTTAATTGCTTTCTAGTTTAGCAGCTGCTAAGCTACAGCCTGACTCTAGAGCTCCGGGTCTCATCAGGGTCCAGTAACACTCCTGGCCCCTTGCCCTGCCCTGCCCTGCGCCGCCCCTCGGGCCTAGCGGCTTCCCACGGTTACTAGTCCCTGGGTGCACAGTCCCTGTTGGTCTTTACTCCCTGCCCCTGCTCTGAATGTCATCTTTCCACTAAACTCTTCTCCTCGGACTGATGTACTAGCCATCAGCTATTTGGCCAGACTGGAGTGGAGTCAATATGGGGCTCTACAAACTGACTTTGAGTCTTCAGAGCCAGAGACAAATGCATCTCTGGAATTTTTGAGTAAGTCGGTGGATAAACAAAGATTCAGTTAACAGGTGTTTCAGGGAAATGGTTGTTTATAAAGCATGTATTAAGAACTTCCCTGGTAGTCCAGTGGTTAAGAATTCACCTTCCAATGCAGGGCGTGCAGATTCAATTCCTGGTCAGGAAGCTAAGATCCCACGTGCCTTGAGGCCAGAAAAGCAAAAGCCTAAAATAGAAGCAATATTGTAACAAGTTCAATACATTTTTTTTAACTTAAAAAAATTTTAAAAGGCGTGTATTGTCTAAATCTGGTGCGCCCAACAAGAGTGTGCGCAACCAAATTTCTCAGAGCAGTAAAGATGTCAAACACTTCCTCTTTTTATCTCATCACTACTTGGCAACTTAGGAGGAGTCAGAGATCATAAATGGCTTCATGAGTTCTTCTGAAAATCTTTTCTCCAGGGAAACATAAAAGTGACAGTAGCAGCTACTGTGAACGATTGTGGAAATAAGCTTAACTGAGATGCACTTCGTGAAGCCACATTCACCCAAAGTGAAGTGAAAGTCAAAGTCGCTCAGTCGTGTCCGACTCTTTGCGACCCCACAGCCTACACAGTCCACGGAATTCTCCAGGCCAGCATACTGGAGTGGGTAGCCTTTCCCTTCTCCAGGGCATCTTCCCAATCCAGGGATTGAATCCAGGTCTCCCGCATTGCAGGCGGATTCTGTACCAGCTGAGCCACCAGAGAAGCCCACATTAACCCAACATAGCATGTATTTTCCAGTGATGCAGAGTGTCCACGGGGGCCTCAAACCTCAGAACACACCAGGGGCCCAAAGCAGACATCCATCCTACCACCAAGATCACAAAGACTTCTCGGTCCAGGGCAGAAATGTGGAGGTGACATATCCCTTCTTGCTATTCTTGAGCTTCTCCAAGTCAGCCACTGCCTCTTTCTGCTTCTCTTCTCTGCAGAAACCAGAAGAGGCACAGACACTCAATTCCCAAATACATGGGAACCATGTTCAGTTTCCCAGCCTCAGAGCATTTTGCAGCAAAGAAGGTGACCTCCTACTTTCTCATCCACAAAACTGACGAAGTCTCTTAGGACATCTCTTGCACACCAGTGCTAATTCTGTCTTTAGATGCATAAATTCATTTGCTGCTTACTCCTTTGAAAAAATATTTATTGTCTATTTTATGCTAACTACATGCATCAACGCTGAGGATAGAGTAGTTAGGAATTTAATTTAAATTATAAGTTAAGGGGCTTCCCTGGTGGTACAGTGGTTAAGAGTCTGCCTTTCAATGCAGGGGCCACCACTTCAATCCCTGGACAGGGAAGATTCCACATGCCACAAGGCAGCTAAGCCCAAGTGCCGCCACTAATGAGGCTATACTCTGGAGACCAAGAGCTACAACTACTGAAGCCCATTGAGCCCTAGAGCCTGTGTTCTGCAACACAAGAAGCCACCACAATGAGAAGCCTGGGCACCACATCTAGAGAGCAGTCCCTACTCGCCACAATTAGAAAAAGGCTATGCTCAGCATTGAAGACCCATGCTAAGTCGCTTCAGTATGTCCTACTCTTGGCGACCCTACGGATTATCTCCTCTCTCTATGGGATTTTCCAGGCAAGAATACTGGAGTGGGTTGCCATTTCCTTCTCCAGGCCATCTTCCCGACCCAGAGATCAAACCCACATCTCTTACATCTCTTGCATTGGCAGGCAAGTTCTTTATCACTAGCGCCACCTGGGAAGCGAATGAAGACACAGCACTGGCAAAAATAAATAAATAAGTAAATATTGAGGGAAAAAAATTAATTTTAAAGGGACAAGTAATTTCAGATAGTGAGAACTGCTTTGAAGCAAAGAAAGCAGAAGAGTGGGCTAGAGATGGATGGAGGGCAGGACCAGAGAGTTATTTCAGAAAAGCCAGTCATGAGAGATGCCACTCAAAGGAAACTCATCTCATCCAAAGAGCTAGACTGGACTCCACAGGGTGGATCTCGTCAGCACACTCGCCCCGCTCAGCTAGCCCACCTCACACACGCAACACATGTGTCCATCCCACCCAGTCTTGAGCTCCATGAGACCAAGGGCTGACTCTCGCTCAGATGGAATCCTCTCTCTAGACCACACTCCCCACGCCCACCCATGCTTCCCCTGGCTCCTCACCCACCAGTCTGAGGTCAAATGTCTCTTCGCACAAGCTCTTCCTGACGTATTACCTACAATCCCACTGATGTTTTCCCTCAGCCATCACTGAATTCTGCACACAAAATCACAAAATCACACAAAATCACTTTCAACACGTTATCACATTTTCCCAACAGATTCGAATTTTGACTTTAATCATCTGTCTTCTGACTAAGTTGCAAGTCCCACATCATGCACCCAGCATCTCTCATGGCCTTTGGCCTGCAATACCTGACCACAAAGCAAATAAGTCTCCCCAGAACCTATGGAAACTTAGAATGAAGTTTTTCTGATTTTACAAAGAAGGAAACAGAGGCTCAGAGAGGTGAAGTCATTTACCTTAGGTCACACAGCCAGTAAACGGCTAAAGCTGGAATTTAAAACTAGGTGTTCTGAAACCAAGTCCTATATGTGGAGGGTTAGCATCCAGCCAATTAGGGGGAAAGAAGTAACTCTGGGACTGAAATAGCAGAGTCACTGGCAGCCCCAACACAGGTGTCATTTTGAGCCTCCGCAGATCTCCACATGAGCCCTTTCCCCCTGGCCAGAAAATGAAGCTTATCTGTGGTATTTAAAGGTCCAAGAAATTGGGCAAAGTTTCATGATGGGGATGGAAAATGTTGTGCGTGTCTGTCAAATTTCAAAATCTTGCAGTAGTTGTCATTTTTTAAAATGTCCTTCTTTCTAAAAATATTCTTCCTACTCCCCCTCCAAGAAATTCCCTGTTGTCACATAAATGCTCAAAGAAGACCCTAAAGAGATCAAAAAGTAGCTGTTCAGGGCTAGTCGCCCAGAGTGGCCCCTGTGTCTTGGATCTTCGAGAATCCTCTAGGCTCAGAGGCAGAGCACCACCTGAAGCAGCAGACGTTTATTTTAAATTCTATCCTTTATTTTAAACTCTATCCATGAGGAATTTCCCTCATGGTACAGTGGTTAAGAATCCACCTGCCGACGCAGGGGTCACAGGTTCAATCCCTGGTCTGGGAAGATCTAACATGCCACTGGGCAGCTAAGCCAGTGCACTGCAACTGCAGAAGCCCACATGCCCTAGAGCTCGTGTTCCACCACCAAGAGAGGCCACCACAATGAGAAGCTCCCAGGTCGCAACTAGAGAGTAGTCCCTGCTCGGTGCAACTGGAGAAAGCCCACACACAGCAACGAAGGCCCAGAGCAGCCAAAAATAAAATAAGTAAATAACTTGAAAAAATAGAAACTAAAATATATCCTTTTGCCACTGCAGGCAGGTAACCTTGAGGTGAACACTCTCCCTGGAAAACCTGGGTGCTTCTAGGGATCTCAAGAGAGAACCCCAGCCCTCCCCCCCATGTCCCCTCACTGCCTGTCCACACTGGAAAGCAGGAACCACAGCTCCTGTTTCATATCTTGATCACTCTCAGACCCAGTTTCTGCCCAAAACCTTCCCTGACAACTGGCATCTCCTCTGATCCATCCGTCATTCACTACATGATCTGTTTCACTTGCGCCTTCTCCAGATTGACCCATTGGAGGGCAGGCCTGGGTCGCAAACTCATGGGCTCCCCACCACGTTCCACACGCTGCTCTGTGCACAGCAGGTGATTAACAAGTGAGGTCAATGTGGTCATCCTCCACGCCTGCACATTCAGAGCTAAGAGTGCTTCCCACGACACACACACAGCTCCGACCCCAAGATCAGCTGAGCAGATGCACGGCTTCCTGCTTCCCAATGTCCGAATCCAAGTGAAGAGAAGACACACTTTCCCACAGTGCCTGGGTCGAGAGTGACAAGGGGCCCAGTTATCCGGGACACAAGCCCCCAAAGCATCCCCTGCATGTCTGAGTGTGTGTGTGTGTAATAACGCCGACACAAGCCACAGCCCTCACTTCTGCCCCTCTTCCAGCCAGGGAACACCATAGACTCAGCCCTACAGTGTGGAATAGGTAGGGCAAGGCTGGCTCCATGAGAACCGGGCCCCCGTTTCTCCCCCGCAGGTACCTGGATAGTAGATGAGGAAGTAGATGAGTGCTTTACTTAAGCAAGAGTTTGTTCTAATAAGAAATTACCCTATAATTTGAAAGCCAATTTCCTGTATTGCAGGGAGTGTCTGTTCAAAAGGAAAAAAACAACTAAACAGTGAATGAAGCAACCACACTAGTAGAGCTTGCCCGTGGCCTGTGCTAAAAGAGTCTTCCAAGAAAACAAGCTATAGACTACACACTGGGTCTCTGGCAGTCCCTAGTGGGTCTTAATCATGCCAACAGTGATAGCAAAGGTAGAATGAAAAGGTTTTCTTGTTGTTTAGTTGTTAAGTCATGTCGATTCTTCTGCAACCCCATGTGATTTCCCAGGCAAGAATATTGGAGTGAGTTGCCATTTTCTTCTCTAGGGGATCTTCCTGATCCAGGGATCAAACCCACATCTCTTGCGTCTCCTGAATTGGCAGGGGGACTCTTTACCCCTGAGCCATCTGGGAAGCCCATGAAAAGATTCGATGGCTGTAATTACATTTTAAGACTGGACTTTCCACCTTACCCTCATGTTTGTGTTATTAGCTCAGTCAGTCTGACTCTTTACAATCACGTGGACTGTAGCCTGCCAGGCTCCTCTGTCCATGGAATTCTCCAGACAAGAATAGTGCGATTTATTTCTCCAGGGCATCTTTCCTGACCCATGGATCAAACCTGGCTCTCCTGCATTGCAGGCAGTTTCTTTACCATCTGAGCCACAAGGGAAGCCCTTACCCTCCTGAGTCTTCCTGCATAATATGCCCAAGAAGCTCATAAGTCGGTCAGGAAAGAAGGAGAAGAAAGCTCACACAACTGTGTCATCCAAAGTGGTCTCCTGTCCACTGGTCCCTTCTCATTTTCCTGGGTGGATTACCAAGGACTGTGGACATGAGAATCAAGAAACTCAGGTCTCTTGATACTAAGACTACCCTGCCCTCACGCTGCCTTTAGAGTGAGCCCTGAGAGCTCTATCTTCAGGGTAGGGGTGCATTTTCAGGGACTTCCTGACCAGCCAGCACTGCCTGCTCTGTCTCAGCTGAGGAGCCACGTGGCCCCCAGGACCCCATGTGAACACAACTGAACTAATGAGGCAGATTGCCACTTAACAGTTAAAGGCAAAATGTGCCCTCCGGGTGACAAGAAAATTCCAGACTTTCTTGTTGGGCTGCCTGGTGATGGATGCTTCAGGAGAACTAACTGATGACCTCCATGCATGAGTACGTGCACAGATGCCCAGGAGACAAACCGGGTTTGCCTGCGAGGCCCCCAGTCTTCTAGACAACACCTTTACCTCTGCTTCCTTGTAACATTCTTTCCTTTTCCTGTGGCCTCAGCTAAGCCAGATGGTAAGCTACTCAGAGACACACACAAACGCAGGCACAGAGAGCAAGAGTGAGAGCAAACGTGTATCTAGTACAAGCAAATCCTGACAGCCTTCATTCTGAATGCATGTGATTTATGGGTCTGTCAGTGAGATAAATGGAGGAAGAGAAGGTGATGGATTCATAGCGGGATTGATGAAATCAGACCAGAAAGAATGGGCCCAAAGACTTCAGGGGGTCCCCCAAAGGAATCAACAGGCCACAGAGCTTTGACTTCTTCTGGGAAACCATACCTAAGCAACAACTCGTAGTTTTTTTCTGCCCTCTGTGCTGAGATTCTAGGCAAGGGGGACACTTATTAATGAGGGGGCTTCCATGTGACAAGTGGAATTCTTAAGTAATACCGCTGTCAATGTGGCCTGAGCTCTTGGATAAAGCCCAGGCTGGAGAACAGTATGGAGGATACCTATGGATACAGCTTGGTCGCAAAAGGAAGAGGGCATGATTGGTATTTTTTCGAAGATGATAAAAATTTATAATAAGCTACAGAAGACAGGCTGCAAAGTAACTCATACTAAAAAGGTCTAAACTAAAGACATTTACTCTTTAGTGCACATATATGATTTAACATGGAAAAATGAAATATAAAATATATATACATACATACCTCAAACCATAGTAGTGAGGCATGGCTAAAACTATTCCATCATCCACTGTACCCCTGGAGAGCCTGACCCATTCTAAGGCTACACGTATTCCATGATCATGAACCTTTTTTTCAGGGCACCCAGCCTTGGACTGTAGAACTTCCTTGACTAGGGACACAGGACACACGACTTCGTATTTGTCCTCTATTGCATCTTCAGTGCCAACAGCCACCTACAACCTTTTGCAAATCTCTATTACCTGTTAGTTCTTTCCATGAACCTCAATTCAGTTCAGCCATTAGAGTACTACCCTCTAGTTTCCTAACTTCCTGGGGAAAAAATCACACATTCAGTGACTGCTCAATCAACAAGAAATTCTTCATCTTTAAAACGCTGCTTTGTTGTGGATTTTATGGAAGATCTTGGCAAGAGGCTGGTTGCAACTAAGTGATGTCATTTTCTCAAGCCAAGAAAGCTGCAAAGATGGATGTTGCCCGAGTGTTTGTCCACAATGTTGAGTTGAGTTCAGTTCAGTTCAGTCGCTCAGTCATGTCCTACTCTTTGTGACCCCATGGACTGCAGCACACCAGGCCTCTCTGTCCATCACCAACTCCTGGAGCCTACTCAAACTCATGTCCATTGAGTCGGTGACGCCACCAAACCATCTCACCCTCTGTCATCCCCTTCTCCTCCTGCCTTCAATCTTTCCTAGTATCAGGGTCTTTTCAAATAGGTCAGTACTTCATTTCAGGTGGCCAAAGTATTGGAGTTTCAACTTCAACATCAGTCCTTCCTATGAATATTCAGGATTGATTTCCTTTAGGATTGACTGGTTGGATCTCCAGGCAGTCCAAGGGACTCTCAAGAGTCTTCTCCAACACCACAGTTCAAAAGAATCAACTCTTCAGCACTCAGCTTTCCTTATAGTACAACTCTCACATTCATACAACACTATGAGAAAAATCATAACTTTGACTAGACAGACCTTTGTTGGCAAAGTAATGTCTCTGCTTTTTAATATGCTATCTAGGCTGGTCATAACTTTTCTTCCAAGGAACAAGTGTCTTTTAATTTCATGGCTGCAGTCACCATCTGCAGTGATTGTGGAGCCCCAAAAAATCAACTCTGTCACTATTTCCATTATTGCTCCATCTATTTTCCATGAAGAGATGGGACCAGATGTCATGATATTAGTATTTTGAATGTTGGGTTTTAAGCCAACTTTTTCACTCTCCTCTCACTTTCATCAAAAGATTCTTTAGTTCATCTTTGCTTTCCGTCATAAGGGTGGTGTCACCTGCATATCTGAGGTTATTGATATTTCTCCCAGCACCTTGATTCCAGCTTGTGCTTCATCCAGCCCAGCATTTCTCACGATGTATTCTGCCTATAAGTTAAATGAGCCGGGTAGCAATATACAGCCTTGACGTACTCCTTTTCCTGTTTGGAACCAGTCTGCTGTTTCATGTCCAGTTCTAACTTTGATTCCTGACCTACATATAGATTTATCAGGGGGCAGGTGCTCGGGTATTTCCATCTCTTTCAGAATTTTCCACAGTTTATTGTGATCCACACAGTCAAAGGCTTTGGCACAATCAATAAAGCAGAAGTAGATTTTTTTTCTGGAACTCTCTTGCTTTTTCGATGATCCAGCGGATGTTGGCAATTTGATCTCTGGTTCCTCTGCCTTTTCTAAAACCAACTTAAACATCTGGAAGTTCATGGTTCACATGTTGCTGCAGCCTGGCTTGGAGAATTTTGAGCATTATTTTACTAGCTGGTGAGATGAGTGCAATTGTGCAGTAGTTTGAGCATTCTTTGGGATTGCCTTTCTTTGGGATTGGAATGAAAACTGACCTTTTGCAGTCCTGTGGCCACTGGTGAGTTTTCCAAGTTTGCTGGCATATTGAGTGCAGCACTTTCACAGAATCATCTTGTAGGATTTGAAATAGCTCAACTGGAATTCCATCACCTCCACTAGCTTTGTTCATAGTCATGTTTCCTAAGGCCCACTTGAATTCACATTCCAGGATATCTGGCTCTAGGTAAGTGATCGTACCATCGTGATTATCTGGCTCACGAAGATCTTTTTTGTATAGTTATTCTATGTATTCTTGCCACCTCTTCTTAATATCTTCTGCTTCTGTTAGGTCCATACCATTTCTTTCCTTATATTGAGTCCATCTTTGCATGAAATGTTCCCTTGGTATCTCTAATTTTCTTGAAGAGATCTCTAGTCGTTCCCATTCTATTATTTTCCTCTATTTCTTTGCACTGATCACTGAGGTAGGGTTTCTTATTCCTCCTTGCTATTCTTTGGAACTCTATATTCAAATGGGTATATCTTTCCTTTTCTCCTTAGTTTTCTCTTCTCTTCTTTTCACAGCTATTTGTAAGGCCTCCTGAGACAGCCATTTTGCTTTTTTGCATTTCTTTTTCTTGGGAATGATCTTGATCCCTGTCTCCTGTACAATGTCACAAACCTCCATCCATAGTTCATCAGGCACTCTGTCTATCAGACCGAGTCCCTTAAATCTATTTCTCACTTCCACTGTATATTCATAAGGGATTTGATTTAGGTCATACTTGAATGGTCTAGTGGTTTTCCCCACTTTCTTCAATTTAAGTCAGAATTTGGCAATAAGGAGTTCATGATCTGAGCCACAGTCCGTTCCCAGTCTTGTTTCTGCTGACTGTATAGAGCTTTTCCATCTTTGGTTGCAAAGAATATAATCAGTCTGATTTTGGTATTGACCATCTGGTGATGTCCATGTGTAGAAACTTCTCTTAAAGCAGGTGCCAGAGGCCTGCTTCTTAGGCAGGCTTCCATACTGTCCTCCACATGAAGAGGTCTAATTCACACAAAATACCTAGACGAATCAAACACTAGCACCACATCCTGCCAAAGAATGACCTAGTTCTGGGAGCATGAGCCCTAAGGCCCCTTATCTTAGAAAAAATCAAGGCAAAGTTAGGCCCTAGGACAAGACTTACTTGCTTTGCTGATAGAAGCTGCCAATGGCTTGAGCTCCATTTTGGTAGGTATTAATATGCTCCCACCAGTAAAGCTGAAGAAGCTGAAGTTGAACAGTCCTATAAAGACCTACAAGACCCTTTAGAACTAAAGCTGTCCTTTTCATTATAGGGGACTGGAATGCAAAAGTAGGAAGTCAAGAAACACCTGGAGTAACAGGTAAATTTGGCCTTGGAGTACAGAATGAAGCAGGGCAAAGGCTACTAGAGTTTTGCCAAGAGAATGCACTGGTCATAGCAAACACCCTCTTCCAACGACACAAGAGAAGATACTACATGTGGACATCACCAGATTTCCAACACGGAAATCAGACTGATTACATTCTACAACATCACTGCAGACGGTGACTGCAGCCAAGAAATTAAAAGACGCTTACTCCTTGGAAGAAAAGTTATGACCAACCTTGACAGCATATTAAAAAGCAGAGACATTACTTTGTCAACAAAGTTCTGTCTAATCAAGGCTATGGTTTCTCCAGTAGTCATGTATGGATGTAAGAGTTGGACTATAAAGAAAGCTGAGCATCTAAGAATTGATTCTTTTGAACTCTGGTGTTGGAGAAGACTCTTGAGAGTCCCTTCGACTGCAAGTAGATCCAACCAGTCCATCTTAAAGGAGATCAGTCCTGGGTGTTCATTGGAAGGACTGATGTTGAGGCTAAAACTCCAATACTTTGGCCACCTGATGAGAAGAACTGACTCATTTCAAAAGACCCTGATGCTGGGAAAGATTGGGGACAAGAGGAGAAGGGGATGACAGAGGATGAGATGGTTGGGTGGCATCACCGACTCAATGGACATGAGTTTGAGTAAACTCTGGGAGTTGGTGATGGACAGGGAGGCCTGGTATGCTGCGGTTCATGGAGTCACAAGAGTCAGACACGACTGAGCAACTGAACTGAACTGAATCTGCAGTGCTTGCCAGAACCTTAGCAACTAGACCGATAAAGTCATTGTATAAAGTGAGCTGAATTATTCCTTTGTGATTGGAGAAACCAAGCCTTCACACCTTCCCCATGTCTTCTAATAATCATATGATCAGCTTTGCCAGCTGGCATTAAATGGCATCCCCAAGTAGAAAAAAAATCCCTTTTCTTCTGTGTGAAGGTGTTTAACGTCTGAATGAGGATCAAAACAGCAGCTTGGTCTCGTTGGCCCTAGACTCCCATCAACTGAGATAATTTCTCCAAATCCACAGGCAAGCCCTCTACAGAGTGAAGTGGAACCAGACTTTGTTTCATCTTGCCAAGCGTATGCTGTGATAAGTTCTGCTGCCAGTGATGAAATCTACAACATTATAGTAAAATAAAAAATCAATGCCTCTTGGTCCTAGACACAACCACAATACTTTTATGGGTCCAAATTCTGAAAGCTATGATAGTGAACATCTTGTTCATGTTGATTCTGGCAACTTCCAAAGATGTTATGTGTATCTCTCTGCCACCCACTAAATCTCCCACCCTTACCATTTCATCAGTGACTCCAATTTATAAAGAAAATCTGCATAAGAAAAATCCCCTCTCCTCATAAAACTACAATCTCTACACATGAAAATGTTTTATGGAAAAGCACTTTTAAATTGAAGTTCTAAAATGTGTTTAAACAAGGATTGTCTTGTTGTTTGGGTACCACATAAAGAATACATGTGGATCATAGTGAATAATTTTCAAGCTCTGTGCTCCACATACAATAGTGAAAGAGATCCAACTCCGATGTAAGCACCTTGAGAGACCAGGGTTTAATTAACTGTGTAGCCCCAGAAGCTATCAGAATTCCTGGAACGTGGGAGATAATACATATTTGCTGAAAGATTAATGTCACTCTTAGCCACATTGAGGGTTACACAGTAAATCCTATGTGCCAACTTTTGAACAGAATTAAACCCCACACCCCCCACACACACTGTCTCTCTCAATATCCAAACACACACACACACACACACACACACACACACACATACACATAGACACACACTTGATCAGCTTATCCAGGCTAATACATGCAAAATAAATAAATGAAAGATATAATATTATATCTGGAAACTATAATTTAGAAAAGTTAAGAAAGACCCAAATTTTTCATTGTGGTTTACACTCATCCTGAGAGATTATACCTTTGGCATAGGTAAAAGTGAACATATATAGTTCAGGACTTTCCTGGCAGTCCAGTGGTTAAGACTTCCAATGCAGGGGTGCAGGTTTGATCCCTGGTTGGGTAACTAAAATTCCCCCATGTCTCATAGCCAAAAAAACAAAACATAAAACAGAAGCAATGTTGTAACAAGTTCAATACAGATTTTAAAGGACCACATCCCAAATAAACCTTAAAAAAAAAAAAAAGTACATAGTGCTATGATGTGTCCTTTGGTTACAACTTAAAATTTTAAATAAACTTTAAAAATTGAAGACTGGAAGCATATAGTCAATTCTCTGCTTTTGTACTACCTGTTTTTTTGTTTGATTGTTTACTTGCTATAGTTGTTGCTTACCATATTAAAACATAAAATAAACCTGTTTAAACACGTTTTTCCATAGAGAAAGCATAGAGAAAGACAGCATGCCTTCAGAAGAACTCCCACCTACACCTGATACAGCACTTTCTTAAACCCAAAGCCCTAGTTGCTCATATTTGTTTCTCAAACTGCTTAGTGGACATTGACTTGTCGAAGACTAGACCCAGGTATCATTTCCATTTAGATGGCTCATTGGTTTTATGAGCTCTTAGTGATCATAAAGGTCTTGAATCCCTTTGCAAAGAGCAAAAATTTCCTGTTGGTGGGGTACCAAGCGTTCATACCAAAAGCTTTGGTAAGATATTCTTGATCTGCATTTATGAGTAACCATAGGTCACCACTCTACTGCCATGAAGACAATTGGGCACTAATAAAAATAAAACTTGTCCTTTAAAGAGAGAAACACATGTAGTTTGAACCTGGCTGATCTGCGCTAGCCCTGTGTGTTAATGAATCACCTCTGTGACCAAAAATGCCAGGCAATACCACTGAAGAGTCAGCAGCTTTATTTTAAAGGATAGAAACATGATTTAGCTACTCATTTGGATTTCCGATTTACTTAAAAAAAAATGTTAAGAACAATGCCCAACATTTCTGTAGGATTTTAGAGTTTGCAAAACTTCTTTCTTCCATGACCACTTTTGAAATCCCTTAAGCCCACCCGCAAAGCAGACAAGGCAGGTTGTGATGTGATTGGCCTGCACCTCAGGTGGAAGGGTAATAGGAATCTAAACAGGACTCTTCCGAATAACACATTATAACCCACCAATGCAGGACTTGCAAAGGAGAATGCATCAGAAATCACATTTACAATCCTTAGTCCAAAATCCACTCTGAAAAGCTCTGAGGTTGAAAAGATCTACAAGAAAGAATTTCTTCTGCAAGAATGCTAAGAATTCATTACACCAGCTGTGCACACACTCCACGAGGAAAAGAAAGGGGAAGCATGCTTTTTACCTGTAGGAGGCTTCAGGATAACACTCTGGGGAGCTCCATCTGGGGTCTAAATGTAGGGACTGGTACCAGCTCTGAGCTTAGAGAAACCCAGAAGACGAGGCATACCCTTTCACTGACAGCCTGGTGGCTCAGATGGTAAAGAATCTGCCTGCAATGCAGGAGACTCAGGTTTGAACCCTGGGCTGGGAAGATCCTCTGGAGCAGGGGAACAACTACCCACTCCAATATTCTTGCCTGGAGTATCCCATGGACAGAGGAACCTGGTGGATTACAGTTTATGGGGTCACAAAGAGTCAGACATGACTGAGTGACTGACACTTTCACTTTCAGAAGAGGAGGCAGTGATGGGCCACCCAAAAACCAAATAGAGGAGACAGGCTGCACTGGACATAGCATGGAATTGGAGTTTCTCTTGGGTTCCACAAGGGCTATACTAAAAGATACCAGAATATATCATGTTATGAAAAATTCTGCCCAAAAATCCTCCTGGGAGCCGGGTGGCATGATGACCCTAAACAAGGCTAGAATTGATGTCTGGAGTTATAAGTGGCCAATCATGAAGGGGCATCAACTATGTCAAAGGCCTAGCAGTTGAGTCCCAGTATAAGAGTATTGAGCTACCACTTAACCCAGAGGGCAACAATGCTTAATCATGATGGGACCCACTAAGTCTCACCTATCTTGCTCTCTAACTCTCTTGCACAAACCTGTTGCAGCCCTGGAAGGCCCAGAGAGGACCAGGGAAAACTATGAGGAGAGGACAGGTATGAGAGCACAAGATGGAAAACAGAGATGACCACCATAACTTCTCAGATCCAACTTCAGGCTTCCCTGCCTCAGAAACTAGTAGGTTGAGGAAGGAGAGATGCTTCAGTGTAAAATGAAATTTAAAGTGTTTAGAATATCTATTGGCTACTCCATAAAAGCTTCACTGCCTAATTAACTGCTGATTACATTTCATGGATGCCTCAGACTGGCATTTTGGGACTGGGGCTAGGCTACTCCACAGTCCACTATGGAGAACCAAATCTGAGATGAAAGGAAGGGCAACAAAAAGAATGTTGTCCCAGCTTTGCTGTTCAGATGCCTTGCTGTTCTGGAAAAAGACATAATATATGCACTTTTGATAAGGGTGAAAGAGAAGAGTGGAAAAGCTGGCTTAAAACTCAACATTCAAAAAACTAAGATCATTGTATCCAGTCCCACTACTTATGGCAAATAGAAGGGGAAAAAATGGAAACAGTGACAGATTTTATTTTCTGGGGCTCCAAAATCATTGCAGATGGTGACTGTAGCCATGAAATTAAAAGATGTTCGTTCGTTGGAAGAAAAGCTATGACCAACCTAGAAAACACATTAAAAAGCAGAGACATTACATTACCAACAAAGGTCCATCTAGTCAAACCTATGGTTTCTCCAGTAGTCATGTATGGATGTGAGAGTTGGACCATAAAGAAAGCTGAGCATCAAAGAACTGATGCTTTTGAACTGTGGTGTTGGAGAAGACTCTTGAGAGACCCTTGGATTGCAAGGAGATCCATCCAGTGCATCCTAAAGGAAATCAGTCCTAAATATTCATTGGAAGGACTGATGTTGAAGTTGAAACTCCAATACTTTGGCCACCTGATGCAAAACCAGCTCATTAGAATAGACCCTGATGCTGGGAAAGATTGAAGGCCAGAGGAGAAGGGGACGACAGAGGATGAGATGGTTGGATGGCATCACCGGCTCAATGGACATGAGTTTGAGCAATTCCAGGAGATGGTGAAGGACAGGGAAGCCTGGTGTGCTGTGGTCCATGGGGTCGCAAGGAGTCGGACACGACTAAACGACCGAACAACAACAACAAAACTATGTAGAATGAATTAGCGCTTGAATTTGTGTAACACTTTGTAATCTTTGCAAAATTATTGACCAATTCATCACCTAGATGATTTATATCTTATTCACCTTTGATTCTAAGGAATTGGTATTATTTGCCTTAATAAACAAGCCAAGACCTGGACTAAGAGAATTATTTGTTGTTATTGTTTAGTCACGAGGTCATGCTTGTCTCTTTGCAACCCATGGACTGTAGCCCACCAGGCTCCACTGTTCATGGGATTTCCCAGGCAAGCATAATGGGGTGAGTTGCCATTTCCAACTCCATGGAATCTTCTCAACCCAGGGATCGAACCCTGGTCTCCTGCATTGACAGGTGGATTCTTGATCACTTAGCCACTTGGGAAGCCTTGAGAGAATTGTCTGAGTCACATAAAAAGTAGGAGAGCTTGGCCCAGGAGCTAGGCATCTTGATCCCCAGTCCGGTCTCCTCTTTGCTCCACAAACTCTGGTGTTTGCAGTTAAAAACAGCACAGGCAGCTCCTGGAAACTAGTGAGTGTCCCTTCTCACTAACGTCAGGTAACAACATTACACTGGTCTTTCTCAAAGTCCCAGAGGCTGGTCTGATTAAGTGGGCTCTTCCCAGAGGGTCTTGTGAACCTCAAATAACCTTCTTTCTAATTTTTTTTCAGTAACTCTGACCATTTGGAGAGAAAACAAACCTATACACAGAGGAATTTAAGGTGTTATTTTAACTTTGTATACCATGCATAAAAAGTTACTCTTTCACTTGAATTTTTGAATATAAGTTGGGAAAAAGAAAAGCTTTGGCACATGTTCTCCAGGTGAATGCCCCAGGGCCTGAAGTTTAACTCTAGGACCCCCAACAAAATCCCAGTGTAACCCCTTCCTGCCCGGCTCCCTCTCCCCCTCCTCCAAAGACTCCCCTCCTCCGCATTGTCTCTCACCAGCCACCTGTGAGGTCCCTGACTTTCTTCAGGCAGTCTGAATTTAAAGTAAGAACTCAGATTTCCCCCTGACTTACTGTCTTTGTCTTGTTCACTGAAAGAAAATGATTCTTATGTTGTTTAAAGAGAGATAAAAAATCAAGAGCATACTCAGTCATTACAAGAGCATAGAGCATCCAGTGATACAAAGACCCAACACACACACAGAGACACACACACACGTGGCCATAAACATAAATTACTGGATACTTAACAGGTGTCAGCGATCCCAAACCATCCAGGGTGCAGATATTAATCTAAAAGATGAAAATTCTCCTGAGAAAGGACTTAAAACATCAAATGCAAACACAAACTCACAAAACTTTCATCATATGCATCATTATTCTTTTTTTACAGAATCAAAAACACAAGCTCAGGAATGTTAAGTAATGTTGCCTGGAGACACACAACTTATACAAGACGGATCCAGGATTTGAACTCAGGATTCTCTGGATGCAAAGACCACGCTCTACTCTGTTTTGTGCAACGTTTCCAATGACAGGTCAGTCAGTTCACTCACTCAGTAGTGTCCGACTCTTTGTGACCCCGTGGACTGCAGCACGCCAGGCCTCCCTGTCCATCACCAACTCCCAGAGTTTACTCAGACTCATGTCCATTGAGCTGGTGATGCCATCCAACCATCTCATCAGGTAGTAGTTCTCTATCATTCACTCTGACTGGTGTCCTCAAGTCTTTCCTAAATTGTATAGCATAAAAGAAGGAAGCAGCTATGGACTGCAGCCGAAACATCTTCATGTGTGCTCAGATGCTCAGTCGTGTCCAACTCTTCAACTCTATGGACTATAGTCCACCAGGCTCCTCTTTTCATGGGATTCTCCTGGCAAGAATACTGGAGTGGGTTGTCATTTCCTCCTTCAGGGAATCTTCCTGACTCAGGGATGGAACCCACAATTCCTTCATTGGCAGACAAATTCTTTATGTCGAGCGCAAACTGGAGAGCCCTGAAACATCTTCATAAATGAAACTAAAATACACAAGACAGGAAAAAAAGTATAGCTAGTGTTGCACATTATATTATTTAATTTATTTTCAAGTACCTCATATCTGTTGATAATCCTGATATCACGAAGCATTATAACTGCTCCTGCCTTGCCTTTAAGAAATGAATTATTGTCATTATGTTTTAAGGCATGGACGCAAGAGTCAGGAGTTTTTCAGTAGTTTCCAATTGTTTCCATATATTGTTGTTCAGTTGCTAAGTCGTGTCTGACTCTGAAACCCTGTGGACTACAGCATGCCAGGCTTCCTTGTCCTTCAGTATCTCCCTGAGTTGGCTCAAACTCATCTCCACTGAGTCAATGATGCCATACCACCATCTCATCCTCTCGCACCTGCTTCTCTTCCTGCCCCCAACCTTTCCCAGCATCAGGATCTTTTCCAATGAATCTGCTCTTACATATTACAGCATGGAATCATCAGGACTAACAAGGCATAGTCGATGTGTATTCAATATCTGCTGATGAATAAGAACACATCTGAAAGATTTCCACCAAAAGCGTTTAAAATATAAAAAGCTTTTTCTTTGAGAAATAATTATCAATATATGGGAGAAAGTCACTTTTGAGGAAGAGTTCACTCCTTGATGATATTTCCCTATAGTCCCCATATTTCTTTCCTCCCATACACAGATTCATCTCTAATTTTTATTTTAAACTTTTACATGGATACTTCTATCTATTCCATTTGACATAAAATAACTGGCTAGAATCACATAAAGGGAGAGGAGAATTACCCAGAAGCATTAAGAAGATCATGTTTCCAAAAATGTTATTAAGAAAAACTCATTTGGGGGCTCCAAAATGTGTGGTCACAATGAGACCCACTTGGCTCCCATTCAGAATTCTCTTCTACTTTGCAGAGTCCTGGAAGTCTGACTTCTGGGTGAGCCGAAAGGGAGTTCGTTGATTGCCTAGAAAAAAATGAGGGTCTTCTGGGAGTTCTGACCACCAGCCCAAGTAGCCCTTGGATGGCCTACAAATGGTACTGATAGCATCTGATCATTCTTTCACTAATCAGTCCCCTAAATTTGCCACTGCAGAAAGATGGAGTGCTGCTGGCAAGTAAGCAGCATCCCACCAGGCGGAGGGTGCGCCCTGCCCAGCGTCAGGCTTTTCAGCTGAGTGGACAATCTGGTGTAACAGTGGGATGCTGGGAGCAGGGACACCGGACGCCAAGGCTCTCCTGGTCCTGTTGGTAACTTCATTTCCCAAACGTTCATAATTAAACAGCTTTTATTGAAGTAATCAGCAGGAGATCCTTAGCTTTGTTTTTGCAACCGGTATCGTGTTATGGAGCCAAATATTAGAGACTTTGATACTGAATACCTCCTCAGATGTGTTAACGTTGGCAGGATCTTGAGATTCTGAAGATGCCGGCAGCCTCAGCACAGCCCCGACTCCTGCCTCCAACTCATCACCACCACCACCTCCGCGCACACGCGCACACACACACACACACACACACACACACACACCACAAGGCAGCAGTTCTCCTATAAAAGACTCACTTACAATATTTCTCCTGCGAGTCCCAGGGAAGGGTGTGCAATTGAAACAGGGTGAAATATGATCTCAAAGTGTCTGTCCGACCAGAAGTTTTCAAAGAAAACATTTCTTAAATCTTGTGTTCACTGCTGTTTCAGCCATCCAATTAGATTGGATGGGACTGCGGGGGTGCCGGGGGGAACTGTCGCCAGTCACTGCAGCAGGAATAGCAAACAAGACTTAGAGCAAATAAACGGAGACCCAAGCTGGCATCCCAGGGGCCCCTGGCCAATGACCTCCTTCATCCCCCAGGCGGAATGGCCAGCCCACCCTCTGGGACCCAGGGCCGAAGTACAGGTTAATCAGATGAGACATTAGTTAGCAGCCTCGATTACTAGAAAGTAATTAATCAGGGAAAGTCTCCAAACAGGAGGAGAATAAATAAACAGCAGGCACAGGCGGTCCCATCTTGGCTCCAGATAAGGCTGCCATCCAGGTGTCCCACTGGGGTAGAACCCATCTATCTTGTCCTGCTCCTCTTAGAAAATGTGGCAACATTTCTCACGTCTGCCTAGAAAACGCAAAGCCTGGAGGGCTCTGAATGGGAAGAAGATGAAGGACTTTGGAAAAACTTTGGAGGAAGGCTGGGGGTGGTGGGGGTCAGAGGAAGGGGCAGTTGTGGTGTGCCTTGACTCCCCAGAACATTCTTTTTTCATTGTATATAAACTGGCCTTATTTCCACATTAAAAAAAGAAAGAACGAAAAGTTTCTCTGTGGGTTTCCAAACTCCTATTCATTTGGAGAAATCCTGGAACTCAAGGGCTGTTCTTAGTTCTGAGCATAAGAAGCCCATCATGTCATTAACCTCTGAGACTCTGTTCAGCTTCAGAGAATCACAGTACAAACTACAGCCGATTCAGACCATCCGGAATGAATGATCTCTCCTTCAGTACTGATCTGGAGATGAGGCAGATTAGAAAGAATGGGAAGAAAATATAGCTAAATACAAGCGGAAAGTATCAACCGTTGGTCCAGCTTGACCTGACATATGGCATCAAGTAAGGTTATCTGTTTATGTTGCATCTTTTTCCTTCTGGAGGAAAAAAAAAAAAAATGTCAGCAACTAGAGAATGTGTGTAATGTAAACACGGCTGTGTTAGCTCAGCTTCAGGGAAAGCACACCCGAACGTAAGGCAGCACAAGGACATCCTGTGCTCAGAGGACCAGCAGAATGATTTTAACCTAATGACCCACTCTTAAACAGCTCTACAGCAACTCACAATTAAATAAATACCACTTCATAGCAGAGATTTGTTTCACAGCTAGGTTATTTGTGGGGAGAGAAAGAGGAGGTTGAATGAGCCACTGAAACTTTTGTTATAAAATTAAGGTAGTTTCCAAATATTGGTGCCAATTCAACTTCAAGCTACATTTATGAATTGTCATGGTGATGAGTTATGGGCATTCCAGAATGAAACAGAGAGATGGGATGAGAGGTGTGGAGGTAGACCAAAAATTGCAGCTGCTTTGGTTTATTGTCTGAAGGTTCAGTCTAGTGGCCTTTCTTTGGCCCAAATATTAGGAATACCTGTGTAAAATGATGGCACAGACACCACGGAATGAGTGAAAAATGCAGCTGCATGAATTGCTCTGGGGAACTCCAGGGCATGGGGTTAGGAGAGCTGAAATCAAGGCCTGGTTCTGCTAGTCTCTGGAGCACCAGGAAGGAATTAGTGGGCGTGGAGAAGAGAGAGCTGTCGCGGCCTTGTAGCTGACACTGAGAAATCACGACAGCACTAGTGGGATCCAGTGACCTGGTCAACTGTCCCCAAAGAGGGCTGATAGGCAGCGCTGACACCTCCTTCACTCCAGGGCTGATTCTCCCTCCCTCCTTTGCTTTTCCTGTCTCTTTATTTAATTCTGATGTTTTCCACCTGTCCAATTTCTTCACATAGGCTCCTACAAAAAAACTTTCGTCAGGTGACCTGCACCAGGCTTTCTGGCCTCCAGGAAAGACCAATGACACTTTCATCTGGTCCCCCACCCATACCTCCGGGTGCTAAGTCACTTCAGTGTCTGACTCGGTGCGACCCTATGGACTGTAACTCACCAGGCTCCTCTGTCCATGGACTTCCTGGGCAAGAATACTGGAGTGGGTTTCCATGCCCTGCTCCCAGACCTGTACCACCTCTCAAACTTCATAATGGTACTCCCTAGGATAGTGGTGCTCCATCAAAAGCTTGATTCCTAAAAAGCCTCTCCCTCTTAACACCTCAAATAATCCCTAAAGACCTAGACTGGCCAGAAACAGCTCCAAGTTCTCCACCCCTGGTCATGTGCATTGCTGAAATCAGAAAGGGCACTCGTGCTGCAGAGAAGGCCAAAGCCTTCTGCTGGTGCAGAGCAAAGCCATGAGATGCTGAGCATCACCCAGAGCACCGCCTGCCCCAGAAGCAATGACTCAAAAGTCACCACTCTGTCAGTCATTTACTAAATCAAAGCTCTGCAAGAGCAGAAGCCAGATTTTCTCCATCAGGACAGCTAGCCTGAGACCTGAACATAGCAGCTGTCGTCTATATGTTCCATTCAACCAAACAGCAGCCTGGGCCCCACACTCCGCTGTCTCTAAAGATGCATAAAAATGAAATTTAGCCCCTCCTGTAAAGAAGCTAGTAAGAGAGACAAATATATAATAGACTATTATAGTCCTAAATGACACTAGATATGGCTGAAGAATAGACATCTCTTTCTTTAATCCATGTCAGATGATCTTCTGACTTCTAGAAATCACTTGCTAAAACCAAACCATAGCAAATGACTCTTTCTGAGGGATGTATGAACCGGAGTTCAGAGTCTAAATCAGAGAGGATAGTCCTAGATATCTCTGCTGTGGTCGGGCTGAACCTGGAGGCCCCATAACAGTAGAGAGGCCCTGGCAGATGAGAATATAAGAATATATTCAGGGGATGAAGAACCAGATGGCAGATAAACTCCAAGTCATGCTTAAGAGGGAATGGTTGAAGAAGAGTCAAGCAGGGCAGCTGGGCAAAGAGGACCTGGAAGATCCTAGTGAGGGTCTCAAGTGTCCACATAGGACAGAACCCCGTGGCTGTGCAGGTGATGGTGGGTGGTCTCTGCACATGGAGCTTCCTGGAGCTGCTAGGGTCATAGCTGCAAAATCACCCACAGGTGCCCCGTGTTCATCTCTCCTCTCCTGCCCAGAAGAGCAGCCTCCTGGCAAATGTTTGGTGAATGAGACCTGGTGATAGAGATTTTTTTTTTTTTTTTTTGGTGATAAACTGTGTAAAAGACAGAGCAGACCTTTTGTTATTTTAGTTGCTGCCCCAAATGTCAGGAGTAAGACCAGTGGGTGCAAAAATAAGAGGTTAGGTAAAATATTTTTTTAAGTTTTGAAGAACTTTCTATGGAGCCAAGTAGACCATGAAAAGGGGTGACAGGAGGCAGTCGTGAGCCACCCCCCCCGCCCCCCACCACCAGCTTTCAGATGCTCTGCAAGCAATGGGCAGGTGAGCTGGCTTCGCTTTTAGGGCTTTGGGAGAATGTTCCATTCTTGGAAGAGTAAGTGGAGGCTGGGCTCAAGCTGGGGGTTACCTTAGGGTCTGGGTAAAGAGCAAACTGTGGTGGGCAGACCACTGGGAGGTCCCAGAGCCTGGCAGGAGGTAGCCCAAGCTGGGCCCAGAAAGAGTTACATTGCTCTTCAGCCCCAGAACGTTTTTAAAGTTATTTCCTGTCAAATCGAACTGTTTCCAAATGATCACATGGGTTTGCTCAGCAAGCAGAGGGGCCCACAATTCTGTCCAACCGCATTCTGCATGCAGTGGAGTCCCTGGTTCCCTCCCTCCTAATCTGATGAATCCTTGTCATAAATTCTGCCCAGGCCGTCGACAGGGCGGCTGCTGGCATGGGGTGAAGAGGAAGAGGCTGCTTTATGAGGGCCAGAGGAGACAGCAGGCCGCCAAGCCCTCTTTGAGAAGCTGGTAAATCAGCAACAGCGGGGAGGCTGTGAGAAGAGGGCGGCTTCACACAGGAGACGCCCTGTCCGGAGCATCTCCCAAACACAAGGGAACCACCTGGAGGAGGAAGGGCTCTGAGCTTCTTGTAGTTGTGGGATCCTGAGGACCAAGGTAGCCAGGTGCAATGAAGCAGGATTCCACTAACTTCTCGGAGCCTCCTGCATGCCACACTTTGGATCAAAGAGAACACCAAGCCAGGTGCTGGGAACATAGGGCCACTACACAGCTGACTTTCCAGAAGGGAGACGCACCCAATCAGAGAAGAAAGAGCTTCTATTATTAGGTGACATGAGCTGCCCTAAAAACAGACCATACCCTAGATGATTTGAAGAACAGAAATTAATTTCCCCACAGTTCTGGAGGCTGGATGTCTCAGGTCAAGATCCCACGCAGGGAACCTTTTGATAAGGGCTCTTGTGGAGAGTTGAGCTAAGCCTTTCCATGGAATTCCTGCCTCGAAATCCATTTTGCTTGGCCCAGCAGATCTAGGGAAACTTAAATTGATGCTACTACCCTCATGTAGGCACACGCCCTGAATAGCAGCCACAGGGTGATAAGAAAATACACATTTCTGATAGGACTTTCCCAGCAACTGTGTGAGTTACAGTTAACCCTGCCTCCCAACTCCTGTTCGCATCATGCACCCCCAGGAAAGTGTTAGTCCTTCAGTCATGTCTGGTTCTTTGCAGTCCCATGGACTGTAACCCTCCAGGCCCCTCTGTCCATGGGATTCTTCAGGCAAGAATACTGAAGCGAGTAGCCATTCCCTTCTCCAGGGAACCTTCTCAACCCAGAGATCAAACCCAGGTCTTCTGTACTTCAGGCAGATTCTTTACCATCTGAGCTATAAGACTCACCAAAACCCTGCTTTGGGGGTTTGAATTGAAAACCCAGCCCTAACCCAGGAAACCCCAAGCACTATACCCCACAGACTCTAATAAAGGCACATGCCCAAGTCAATCCTGCCCCTCTCCCTCTCTCTACACTCTGTCTTCTCCTCCCCATGTGGCCCCATAAGGCATGCTTGGGTATATCCTCCAGGACAAAAAGGAATCAGTTCAGTTCAGTTGCTCAGTCATGTCCAACTCTTTGTGACCCCATGGACTGCAGCACACCAGGCTTCCCTGTCCATCACCAACTCCTGGAACCTGCTCAAACTATGTCCACTGAGTCGGTGATGCCATCCAACCATCTCATCTCCTCTGTCGTCCCCTTCTCCTCACACCTTCAGTCTTTCCCAGCATCAGGGTCTTTTCAAATGAATCAGTTCTTCTCATTAGGTGGCCTAAGTATTGGAGTTTCAACTTCAACATCAGTCCTTCTAATGAGTATTCAGGACTGATTTCCTTTAGGATGGACTAGTTGGTTCTCCTTGCAGTCCAAGGGACTCTCAAGAGTCTTCTCCAACACCACAGTTGAAAAGCATCAGTTCTTTGATGCTCAGCCTTCTTTATGGTCCAACTCTCACATCCATACATAACTACTGGAAAAACCATAGCTTTGACTAAATAGACCTTTGTTGGCAATGTAATGTCTCTGCTTTTTAATATGCTGTCTAGTTTTTTCATAGTTTTTCTTCCAAGGAGCAAGTGTCTTTTAATTTCATGGCTGCAGTCACCATCTGCAGTGATTTTGGAACTCAAGAAAATAAAGTCTGCCACTGTTTCCATTGTTTCCCCATCTATTTGCCATGAAGTGATGGGACCAAATGCCATGATCTTTATTTTTTGAATGTTGAGTTTTAAGCCAGCTTTTTCACTTTCCTTTTTCACTTCCATCTAGAGGCTCTTGAGTTCCTCTTTGCTTTCTGTCATTCATTCCTAGGAATAAACGTCTACATTTCAATTTTCCTTGTGGATGATTTTTGAACTGTGGCTCACCATTCAGGACCCTGTGCTCTACTCAACAAACGTCAGTTTAGCAAAGTCGTAACAGCTCTCATCCTTGCTTATTGACAGCTGCTTTCTTGTTCTGTCCTCATAAGGCAGAGAAAAAGAGAGCTCTTTGGTATCTCTTTTATAAGGATACCAATTCTATTGGATCAAAGCCCCAACCTTATGATATCACTTAATTACCTTCATAGAGGTCTTCTCTCCAAATACAATTATACTGAGGGTTGGGGCTTCAACCCATGAATTTGGAAAAGGACACAGATATTCAGTCTATAAAAAAGTTCTAAAAAAATTAACTCTAGTAAGAGGTGATGTGTACGTGTGCTTATTCACTTCAGTCATGTCTGACTCTTTGCAACCCCATGGACTATAGCCCACCAGGTTCCTCTATCCAGGAGATTTTTCCAATGAGAATACTAGAGTGGGTTGCCATGCCCTCCTCCAGGGGATCTTCCTGACCCAGGGATTGAAACTGCGTCTCCTGTGTCTCCTGCATTGCAGGCAGACTCTTTACCACTGAGCTACTGGGGGAAGCCCAATAAAAAGTGACACATGCTGTTATAAAATTGAACAAAGCCCTGTGGAGTGCCTTGTCTGACAGAGGGGGTTGGGAGTGAGGGAGTAATCAAGGAAAATCCACAGACGAGGCATCGGATTCTGCTCCATGTAGAATAAGAAAGAATCCACCCAGTGAAAAAATAGAGGAGAGAGACCACATAGGATAGTGGGGAAGAGTACAAGAGGTCTGGATTAAAATCCTGCCTCTGATCCTCCTAGTTTTTGTTGCTGGACAAACATTTGAACCTCTCTGAATCTCAGTTTACTCGTCCATAAAAAGGAAGTAAGAGAGTCCACTCGACATAGTTGCTGCGGAGGTTAACAAATGAACTGCTGTGAAGGGGCTGAGCAGACAATGCTCCCTAGTGAGATGGCATTCCAGGCAGAACAGGGGGTGAGAGCTTGTCAGTCGCATGGAGCCTTCAAAATAGATGGCCTGTTTAGGGAAGGGTGAGCAGTTCAATGTGGCTTCTTCCAGAACATCGAGGAGAAGACCAAGACCTGTGTTGAGTCCAGACTGGGAGTCTATTTAATGACGCGCTAAGGAGTTGAACTCTTTTCCGAGAGCTCTATGGAGCTGTTGGGTGACTTGGAGCAAAAAGTGACGTGAAAAGTCCTAGATTTTAGGAAGATCACTCTGGTTTCTGCGTGAAGCAGGAGCTGAAGACAAAAGGAGAGCAGGGCCAAGGAATAAGGCGTGGGTATCCAAGATGGTGGCCAAGAAACTGTCCCAACAACCATGCTACCTGGCAGCCTCATCACTCTCCACTTGAAAGAGCATCTGCTGAACTTCCACAATATGCAAGGCCCAGGCCAAGGGCTTCAAAGGAGACTCTGCTTCCAACCCCCATCAGCTCAATACTCAGGACCTGCCACAGTCTCTTCCCACAACACTCTCCAGCAGGCACGCTGGGCTCCAGCCAAACAGATGGAAGGGCCTTTCCTGATAGAATGAGCTTCAACTATTTCTTCCCTCCATGCCCTTGTTCTTGCTGTGGGAACTTCCATGTCTGGGTTTGGATCACTCCTTTGCTGGCACTGTGTGACCTATGGCAGATCACTTAGCCTTTCTGTTCTGTCATATGTGTAATTTAAATAGTGACAGTACTTGCAGGAACATTGTCAAGCATACCTAAAACGTTTAGCAGAAGATCTAGCATGTTCCCTGCCACTTACCAGCATGACTCCCAAAGTCCTCTCCTAGGATCTGGTTTCTCACCACTGACCTCCACAGTTGGTCTCCTCATTCTGCTCTCAGAAGCTGACATATGTTACAGTCTTCTGGGCACATTCATTTTCTTCACCCCAAAACACTCCCTGGTGGAGAGATCTCACAAGGACTCTATAGTCCTCCCCTGTGTGTCCTCTCAGAACTGAGCACACGTGGTTGTGTAGCTGTTTGAATGGGGCACATATCTGCACAGAGTTGGGCTCTGCTGGGTAAACCACACAATACAAAGACCCATCCACCCAAGACACTATGTCCACACTCCCTTCTAAGTGTTTTTTCTACCTGCCAATAGTCCCTGATGATCAGACCAGAAGGGGGCCCATACCCAATGAAAGCCTGCTAATAAAATGGCCAGGCATACATGACATGGCCCAACCAAACCCAGGAGCCAAGACGGTCAGAGTCACTGCTGAGAACATTGTTGGGCACAAGAAGAAAATCACGCAAGGGCAACAAGAGTTGAAATTGAAAGGACTTTGGAAGTCCTGAAATCAAGACAGAGTGATTGAGGAGAATACAGAACTGGAGCATGGGAGCCCACAACACGTAAATGTTCTGAGAAACCAGAAATTAATAGTGGTCTTAGAAATTACATATATCGAAGATCTACTACGTGCCACCCACTGAGTAAAGCAATATATTGATTATCTAATTTACTTATTTTTATAAAAACCTAAAGAGTGACCACTATTGTTAGACCTATTAGAAGAAATTGAGTCACAGAATGGTTAAATGCTATAAGCCCCTATTGCCCGACTGGCTTCTCAATTACTTATAAGAAACCCTCACACTATCCCCTATGCCCACCACCAGTTACTTGACATAACACAGGTAGATCTCCTCTCCTTGTAAGTACAGAAGCAGAAAATACTGTGGAAGCAAAGATTACACACCAGGCAGGAAAAATGTGCAAAAAGGAGAAGCACCGCATCAAACATGGCACAGATTAGCCCTAGTTCCCAGCGGCTGCCTAGACCCGTGGGGTTGTCCGAATCACTCATTCTCCTGGGCCCCGAAGGTTGGGTCATGCATGACTAATATCTTTAAAGATTTTGTACATATTGTGCCTCTTCTTTCCAGCCAGCTCGTAAGGTCCTTGAAGACGAAGATCGTGCCTTCTCATGCTGTTTGTCCTTTGGCAAATGAGAGTGTCCTGAACTTTTCTCAAAAATCATCCCCGTGGCTCCGTTTAGAGTGCCAGTGCTCCCACCCATGGACACAGGATCCTTCAGGGCTCCCCAAAGGCATCCGAGCGCTTAGGCATAATCTGAGAAGCACAGCAGAATAAATAAATCCCTGCCCTGGTGGCAAATACCTCCCTTTACTTCTTCCCCTATAAATGCAAACTTCTCTCTAATGGGTTCTTTGTTTTGTTTGTTCCACTTAGTTCAAGCCAGAAGCAAGCAAGAGAAAAATCACAAGGAGCCACCAAGCATAGTGCGTGGCATGGACTCAGGAATTCTGTTTCCTTCAGTACTGCTTAATCCGAAGAGTGCAAACTCGGTGTTCTAAATGGTCCTCAAAATGGTTGGGCAGCGGGTGGTAGTTCCCACGGCCAAGAAGCCTTCTTCTCAGCCCATAGACAGACTTGCTGTGCTGGCAAGAAGAGTGTAAACTTCAGGCTCTCGCCTCTGGGGTTCCCAGATGGTCCCTCTGATAGTAATGAGCAGAGAGCTAGACTAGTCCATACCTACAAATGGAGGTCCCAGCTCAGGATCCATCCACAGGAAAGAGCCTCAGAAGAAGCAGCTTCTGCAGGGCTGGATGGAAAAGGAGAGTCCTGACCTGAGAAAACGGCAAAAGCTGAGGCTTGCAAAGCTGAAAACCTCATGCAAGTTTCAAAATAGCAAGGAAGGCACCAAGGAAATCCCCACATCCAAAGCTAAACTATGAAGACTGGAGCACAAGGCAGCAGGTAAGGAGGTCTACAAATGTGGGCTTAGTGAAGGTGAAGTGGAAATGAGTGACTGTCTGTTCAGTAGTTTTCAAACATTTTTTTATTTTATTTTTAATTGGGGGAGAATTAAATGTGTTGGTTTCTGCCATACAACAACACAAATCAGCCATAATTATACATATATCAAAAAAAAATCTTTTAAGTATTTACTTACTTGTGTATTTATTTGGCTGTGCTGGGTCTTAATTGCAGTACCCAGAATCCTCGTTGCAGCATCTGGACTCCAGAGTGCAAGAAATCAGTAGTTGCGGCACATGGGCTTAATTGCTTCATGGCATGTGAGATCTTAGTTCCCTGACCAGGGATCAAACCCACATCCCCTACATTGCAAGGAGAATTCTTAACCTCTGGACCACCAGGGAAGTCCCTCAAACATTTTTAATAGATGAACTCTCTTTTAAAAATGAAAGCTATGCAACCCTAACACAGAAACAATATTTTAAAAAACAGTTTTTAGGATATTAATACATCTACTAATTATAAGAACAATGGAATTGATTTTATCAGAATGAAAATTTGAAATGGAGTATATGATTGGAGTTTTATTTCACCTGCAGCATCTAATTTATTTCAGCATTTTATTTGGGTTCTAGAGTTTCCAAGGAAAATATAAATCCTGGTCACAGAGACAAGTTGTTGCAAATGATAAATAGTTCTTTTTAACCAATTGCTTTGCAATAAGATAATCTTCAACTAGGCAGCAAATGGAAAAGCTTTACTCTGAAATTTGCAAATAAAAAAAAATGAGCAAACATGTTGACAAACAAATCAAATTTGCATAATCACTAAAAGAGATCCTGTTGGTTTAAAAATCCCCAGTCTGGAACATGTACTAACATTTGTCACTTTATTTCATGGATTGCAGTGAGCTGGCAGTACGGCCTAGTTGGCCTGTCTTAAAAGTTTCTTTCTGTATGGAGTGGACATAGATGCCAAAGAGGCCCCTGGTGGGCAACTTATGAACAACCCAAGAATTCAAGAAGAAACAAACTACTTCATCCATACCATCAAATAGCTTAGAAGAAAAAAAAAAAGTAGTTTGAAAGACTCAAGACAAAACCCCGGATGTATCATGTATTAACTGGGTGAGATTGGGAAATTATTTAAAATTTCTGAGCCTAAATATTCTTATCTCTAAAACTGGAATAGTAATTTTCTTTCACTGGACTGTTACAAATACTAAATGAGATGCTGTATGTACAGGACTAGCCATTTAGTAGTTCAGTAATCAGGAATGAGGATAGAGTCAGAGGGACCTGATATAGACAGACACGGAAGCCTGGGGGTTGTCTTGGCACCTGGATCCAGACCTGAGAGGGTCTCAGGAGGAGGCCCTGATCAGGTAGGGAAGGGAGGAAACTGGGGCTCACTTGGCTCTTCCTGCCTCCATAAGGATTGGTACAGGGGACAGAATAGAGCCCAGATGAATAGCTGGAGAAGGCAGAGGTTGCAGGCCACAAAGACCAGGAGATGCTAGCCATCAACATGGTACATGCAAGGACACTTGTGCCCCAGGGATCACTCTTCTGGGATTCCTCTGCATGCAGATTTCTGCAAATAGATATCCCCTGCTCACTTTCCTCCCAAAAGTCTGTAGAAGAAAGATGGCAGTACCCATGCCAGGCTTTTAACAGATCAAGCAGAAAGGGGACACACTAAGGCAATGCTGCTTAGAGGTGCCAAAGCCAGCCCTATGCCCTGAACACACATACGCCAGGAAGTCACCGTTTCATTAATGGAAGCTCTCGGTACCTCTTCCTGTTCAAGATCAAAGTCCTATGTTCTTTCATCCCTTCCCAAATAGCTGCCTGACCCCATGCGCATATATGATTTCTAGACCAGTGGTCCCCAACTTTTATAGCACCAGGGACTGGTTTCGTGGAAGACAATTTTTCCACGGACCGGAGGAGGGAGGACAGTTTCGGGATGATGCAAGCCCATGACATTTATTGTGCACTTTATTTCTATTATTATTACATCAGCTCCACTTCAGGCATTTCATCCCAGAGGTTGGGGACCCCTGTCTTAGAGAACTTCCTTCCTGTATTCAACCCCACTGGGATCTCTAAACAGGATCCTCATGCTTCCTTTGTCCTGGATAATTTACCTCCACTGTAGCTAGCTGACTCAGCCAACTACAGCTCCATCAGGTCTATCAAATCCCTAATCAGAGATGGACCAAGATGAGACGAGAGGGTAGATTCTTTAGAGACAGAAAGAAAGTGAAGCCCTCACAATGTACAGGAAGGCAACACCCTTCAATGTAGGCTGATGCTTTCTTTTCGGCAGAATTTGTTGAATCCCAAAGGTCTTCTTAATACCCTCACTGCTGATCCATGACTCAAAGCCTCAAGTCCTGTGAGCAAAAGCCCTCGCAGGCATGTGGCTTCTTGTTGGAATAATATTTCAAAGGGGAAAGAGAGTCCTCACCCTCTTCTAATGGATCTCTTAACAAGCTTACGTAAAGATCACCGATTCACAGAGATCATTGTCTGGGTGACAGGGAGCTGTAATTGATTATTGTGACTTAGATGCTTAGAGAGTGATTCATTAGGGCCCCATCATCCCAGTCATTTTTAATGGGAAGGGTTGGGTGGTGCGTAAACATAGTTATGACAGGCAAGGAGAGAACAAACAGGCCAGGGAGAGAAAGAACCACAGAGGTCTCTGCAAGGTGAAGCCTTTCTTTCCCAGAAGGTTGAGCTCATTCTGTCAGAGATGCTCTTCCAGCAATTGCCTTGACCCAGTGCTACAGCAGGACCTAAGCAGTGCCAAGCAACATGCCCTTCCTAGGCGTCTCAGAACATCAAGCAGAGAGCTCCACAGTAGACACAATTAAATGAAAGACTGGGGTATAATGGTTGTACCATTTCTGAAGTGTACTTGATTTGACTATAAGATATCCACTATGCACTCTTGAGAGTCCCTTGAATGGCAAGGAGATCCAACCAGTCAATCCTAAAGGAAATCAATTCTGAATATTCATTGGAAGAATTGATGCTGAAGTTGAAGCTCCAATACTTTGGCCACCTGATGCGAAGAACTGACTGATTGGAAAAGACTCTGATGCTGGGCAAGATTGAAGGCAGGAGGAGAAGAGGGTGGCAGAGGATGAGGTGGTTGGATGGCATCACCGATTCAATGGGCACAGAATTGAGCAGGCTCTGGGAGATGGTGAGGGACAGGGAGGCCTGGCGTGCCTGGCGTCCATGGACACAACTGAGCAACTGAACAACAACTGTGTCATGTATGGTCAGGCTAGCCTTTCTTGAGGGTCAATAAACTCCAAGTCAGTACACTTTTGATCCTTCCTTTGCAAATAAGATAAAAATGAACCCAAAGGAACTTGATTCCTTGTTATATAGAAAAAAAAATTTGTTTCATTGTGATCTCAAAGAAAGTCATATCTGAGTCATCATGAAACCATCTCATTTTCTAGGATAATGCCTTGCACCTAATGGGTACTCTAAATTGTTTACTGAAGTTCTAGAACTGGGTTGTGTAACCAGCATGACCCACTTCACCAAAACACTGTCCATTTTCTTCCTAACATTCAATTTAACCATTTAAATTTCTGTCCAAATTAACAGGATATCCAGTTTCTCTTTCTTGGGATTTCCGTGGCCTAGAATTGCCTATGAGTCCAATGTTTATTCAAAACAAAGGGGCTGTTCCAATTTTCAAACTCCAAGTAAAGTGAGAAGTACAGAATCAGATTAGCCCATGACTAAAGCCCCAGTGGGTCCTTACCGCATTGATTTCTGTCAGAAATAGATATATTTGAGCACACAGCAGTGATAACACCCTTTCTAGTCCAGATCCTTATGCTAACAGTAGTTTTCTTTAGAGAAATAAAAGCCCACATCAGGTACTCAGGGGTTGGATTGGGCCAAAGATGTCCCCATCTTGACCTCCCAAGGTCTTTGCTGGCCCCTCACGTGCTCGGCTATTGCCCCCTGGACAGAAGGAGCTGGATAAAGGGAGGGGCTCCAAGATTTATCAACTAGTTCTAGAAGAGACAGACTTGGTGAAGACACAGAGGTCAGCCTTACGTAAGTCTTCACTCAAATGTTATTTTTTATTGTGCTGCTTTTTCTGAAAAGAGTAAGTTCAGCTCCAAATATCTTTTTGATATTCCCGACAGAAAAACAGAGAAGTCTGCAACTTTAAATGGATTTTTTTTATTTTTTAATTTTTCCTTGTTCATTTTTTTAACTGAAACTTTTAAATTAATCATGCCTCTCAGTTAAGGTACATTATCATCATTATTCTATACACTTTTCCTTTTATCATATTTTCCTTTTAATGCCTGTTTCTGACTCGTCTTTCTAACACCAACTCTAATCCTAACCCTTCTCATGTGTTTTTGTTGTTCAGTCGCTAAGTCATATCTGACTCTTCGCAACCCCATGGACTGCAGCATGCCAAGCTTCCCTGTTCTTCATTATCTCCAGGAGTTTGTTCAGATTCATGTCCATTGAGTCAGTGATGTTATCTAACCATCTCATCCTCTGCCACCCTATTTTCCTTTTGCCTTCAATCTTTCCCAGCATCAGGGTCTTTTCCAGTGTGTTGGCTCTTCGTATCAGGTGGCCAAAGTATTGAAATTTCAGCTTTAGCATCAGTCCTTCCAATGAAAATTCATGGTTGATTTCCTTCAGGATTGACTGATTTGACCTCCTTGCAGTCCAACGGACTCTCAGGAGTCTTCTCCAACACCACAGTTCAAAGGCATCAATTCTTCGGCGCTCAGCCTTCTTTGTGGTCCAACTCTCATATTCATACATGACGACTGGAAAAACCATAGCTTTGACTATATGGCTCTGTGTTGGCAAAGTGATATTTTTGCTTTTTAATACACTATCTAGGTTTGTCATAGCTTGTTTATACATGTTCCTATAAAAATAAGCTTTTTGGTGTGTAATTTCATTCTATTTACTGATTTTTAATAATGTATTATTTTAAGGTCCATCATATGCAGTCACTTGCTTTTAACTTATAGCATCCTGTGTTCTGCTCAGTCGCTTCAGTTGTGTCCAATTTTTTGCAATCCTATGGACTGTAGCCCACCAGGTTCCTCTGTCCATGGGATCTCCCATGGACAAGAATACTGGAGTGGGTTACCATGCTTCCTCCAGGAGATCATCCCAACCCAGGAATCAAACCTGCATCTCCTGCATTGCAAGCAGATTCTTTACCCCTAAGCCACTGGGAAAGCCCAACTTACAGAATAGTACCCCATAAAATGCAACCCCACATTTAACAATCCACTCCCCAAGGAGTGGACACTGAGTTGCCTCCAACACCTTCTTTCATGGCAGCATTACAGTGCCCATCCCCATTCAGGTCACCTATGGACCTGTGTGAATTTTGTGCTGAATCATGGAGTATGAGTACACTTAATTTAGCCAAATACTGGCAGATTGTTCTCCAAAATGTCTGTATCAGTCTACACTAACCCTGAAGAGCATGCGACTTACACAAATATCGCTCTTTGTAACATGTCTTAATACCTGGCAAGAAAAACATCCCCCCCCTCTTTTTTTTTTAACTCACTTAGGTATTCATGGATCTTAATCCTTCCAGATATTTTTAGATTATTTTTATCAAGTCCTTCAAAATAACTTACTGGAATTTTAATAAAATTGTATTGTATATGTATATTGATTTGAGTAGAAAGTAACTTGATAAGATTGACTCACTCCATACAGGAACAAGGAATTGTTTCTCCATTTTAATAAATCATCTTCTGTGTACTCCAATAATGTTTAACATTTTCCCACAGAAATCTGTGTACTCTTGACTAAGTTAACTCCTAGACAGTTTATACTTTTTACTGGTATTATGAAGGCTACCTTCTTTTCTTACTGTGTTTTTAGTTGATAGTTGATTATTGCTGATGAAAAATAACTTTAATTATGCGTAAGTTGATCTGACAGCAAACTTACTTAACTTTCTTAACTACTTCTACTGGTGTGTCTATTTTGTTATTTTTTATAGAATCTTCTTTAAATTTCATCTTACCAGTTACCTCACTCAACTATCATTACAGCAAATATTCCTTCTTGGAATCTTTTTGTTTCTTTGTTCTAGCTATATGGAGGTTATAGATTTTAAAAGCTGCACAAGTTACTTTTTTAAAGAAATAATAACAGTGAATAATGGGAGCTAAGAAGAAAAATCCAATTCTATTTTAATACGGAACATATTCTACATAAAAGCTAAAACTGGAAGAAAATACTCCTCTTGGTTCTTAGAAGATTTGTGAGTACTGCCTAGGGTAAACATTTTTGTTTAACAGTAGTACAGCTAATGTTACACATTAGTGATAAATTAAGACATAAAGGTTATATGAGAGTTTATAAAGACAAGTCTTTCAACAGCTGTGTTAAGAAGATGTCTTGTGAAAAGAAATGAAAGGACATTTGTTACACAGCAACACTGACAGTTGTAAGCACAACGATAGTTACTTAACCTGAGTCACTAGGGCAGGAGGCTAACTACTGCATGTGGTCTTCCCAAGAAGTGTCTGCTTCTTCTTCCTAGGTCTCCAGTTCTACATCATTCACCCGCTGTCATGCTTACACCTTTGGTTACAGTATTGCAGAGGTAAAGTTATCCCAACCAGAAACACTCATGAAGAATGCTCCCAGTTCATTGAACTTTTGTCAGTTTTGCTGGGTACATTTCAAGCAGTAGCAGATATTTCTTCTGTGCTATTCATAGCCTTACTCGTGTTTCCACAAGCAGGAAGAACCCTGAAGCAAATGAGAGCTGTGTGTATGCATGCAAAGTCACTTCAGTTGTACCCAACTCTTTGAGACCCTGTGTACTGTAGCCCACCAGCCTCCTATGTCCAAGGGATTCTCCAGGCAAGAATACTGGAGTGGGTTGCCATGCTTTTCTCCAGGGGACCTTCCTGACCTGGGAATTGAAGCCACATTTCTTACATCTCCTGCATCAGCAGGCAGGTTCTTTACCACTAGTGCCATCTGGAAAACCCAAATGAGAGCTATTTCTAACTAAAAACAGGAATGGTGGTGGTGGTGGTTTAATTGCTAAGTCATGTCCAAGTGACTCCATGAACCATAGCCCACCAGGCTCCTCCATCCATGGGCTTTCCCAGGCAAGAATACTGGAGTGAGTTGCCATTTTCTTTTCCACAAGATCGTCCCAACCCAGGGACTGAACCTGCATCTCCCACATTGCAGGCAGATACTTTACCAATACTAAATGCTAAAAGCAAATCCAGTTTGGAAGGAATATGTCACAAGTTTCAAAATCTTTCTATGGATTTTCAAATGATGGTAGTGACCCTGATTACACACAGATTGTATGGAAGAGTCATATTCTTGCACACTACCAAACCCTTTTCCTGATTCTTTCCTTACAGCCAATCAAAGGGCAGCTGGAGGCCTCTAGGGCTCCAACCAACAGCAAAGATGATACTCCATTCCCATCTTGGACAAGGGACTGAGAACCACTCCACTTGGAGTAGGCAGAGAGGTCTGCCATCACCAGAGCCAGCTCCCTGAGGAAGGAGCTGGGACCAGAGGGAAGGAGTGACTGGTACTGGGCCATGAATTTTGCTCAGCTCTTTTAAGACAGGCACATGCTGCCACCTGGTTCCCATTACAGCATCAGCGTACTGAGACTCACCCACTGAGGCACCCAGGTGGAAGACTGAAGCTGAGGCCCTGTGTGCTTGGAGTCCGGAGAATGTTCCCAGCATATCACAATTACAGAAACATCTGTGCCCAACAGTTTCCAGCCGAACTGCTGTGAAAATTTACAGTGTTCGATTGCTTTCAGAATTTCTCACTTCTCAGCCTGAGGCAGGGTGGTCTCAAGGCTGCCAGTGAGTTGCTGCAGGAAGTGAGAGAGATCACAGTTTCCAGGGTCTGGATGAAATGTGGCATAAGGGTGTGAGAGGTAAGCCTGGAGCCTTGCGTGCTGCGAACTTCCATCAACTGATCAATCCTTCCTTCCCTTTTAATTCAATCAACATATACTTGCTGAGCATGGTGTGAACTAACTTTACGATGGATCAAAATCTGATGGATCAAAGAGCCAACAACTTAGTGAGAAGTAACCAATGATCAAAAATGATTCAAATAATAAAACATTATTTATTTGGAAACCAAGAGACACCAATGAAATGGCAGCCATGCATTATAAATATATATATATACTAAAGGTAAACAATCCTATTGGTTTTGTAAGTGTCATCTAGAATAGCACAACCCTAATTATGGTCCTTAAACTAGCTGCAATAGCATCCCTGGGTTTCTTGTTAGAAATGTAAATTCTCTGCTGCAACACCCGCCCCCCACCTAGTATTCCCAGTAATCTGGGAATAGGGCCCAGGAATCTGTGTATTGAAAGTTTTCCAAGTGATACTCACTAAACCTTAAGAAGCAACAGTCCAGCATATGGACAAAACCAAAAACCAACCCTAGGCAAATAAATTACCCGAAACAACCGAACCTGATTTGCTCAGGGAACCAGAGGAGACAGGCACAGACTTGCCAGTGCACCGCAGCAAAGGGTCATGGCATTCAACATTAGAAGCAGGGCAGGATTTTCGAGGAGCAGTAAGAACCAGCAAAGGGAAGAATTGATATAAAGTCTGGGGAAAATCACAGAGATTATGCATGAGGATATTTTCTAAAAATTCTTAGATGTTGTTAGTAGATAACGTCATACAAAGACCACTCAACTATTAAAGGGTAAACTATCACTGTGTAGTTATTGTGGAAATAGGTCAACAAGACTTTGATCACAATTTACACAACATATTAACAACCATCACTACCACTTTACTATTCTATGAACTATGGAGTTTCATGTTTTCCTGTTTCTAAATGTTGGAACCTTTTTGTGATGTTTAATTCTGTATGTCTACTTGATTACTTTACAGGGCTTCCAGATATTTGATTAAACATTATTCTAGATATATCTATGAGGGTATTTCTGGATGTTTCTGAAGGAGATTAACATTTGGATTGATTGCAGATTGCCCTCCCCAGTGCGACTGAGTCTCCTCCAATCTGTTGAAGGCCTAATTTGGTAAAAGACAAGGGAAGATAGGAACAGACACTGGCAATTGTGCCAGAAATTTTAGTTGCTCCTGTGTAATTCCTGATCTGAATCAAAGGATACTTTTAGATTTGATAATGCTTGTTGGGGCTCTTCGGTGGTAGTTTGGGTTTAAGTTTCTCTTGGTTAGTTGCTTCAACAGTTTGAGAGAATTTCTTTCTGTTTTGATTTTTTGTTGCTTTTGAAACCATTGATCTGAAGGAAAACATGAATTAAAAACTGAAGCATAGTGAATGAAGAGGCTCATAATAAATTATCTTAAAAACAAGCTATAATTATATATTTAACTTTGCAGAGATGGGAAGAGTTATCTCCTAGACTTTTTTTTTTTCTTAATTCCACCACCATAGATGAACCGAAGAAAGCAGGAAGAGAAAGCCATCCTCATTATGTCTTTGATAGAAAAATTTAGATTCTGGCCAGTCATAAATATGTACCCAACTTATAATATTTGAGGGAATATAAACAAAGAGAAAACAGATCTCATTTTTAATTGTCAATGGAAGTTTAAAAACAATCAGTTAAAGAAAACTCTCTTGGGCAATTATACAGAAGACTTTTTCTATACTGTCCATGACCTAGGAGACAGGGCCACAAGCTGACATCAATCCCTAAGACATACAAGCATGTTTCAAAGAGAAGAAATGCAACATGTGAAAACAGGGTTAGCAGCAACAAAATATCAGTCTTTCAATCAGAGCACAGAGCTCTAAAGGCTAATAGAGAGCTTCCAGAATAGTCCTCCCATTAAATAAGTGAGGAAGATCAGGCTAAGGGAGAAATGGGCAAAAAAAAAAAAAAACACAGAAAAATAAACAAGCAAACAAAATGGCATTTTACCTAGGAGAAAAATGCAAATAACTATAAATGTATGTGTGCTAAGTCGCTTCAGTCGGGTCTGATTCTTTGAGACCCCAGGGACTATAACCTGCCAGGTGCTTCTGCCCCTGGACTTCTCCAGACCAGAATACTGGAGAGTGTTGCCATGCTCTCCTCCAGGCAATCTTCCTGATCTAGGGATCAAACCCACGTCTCTTAAAATCTCCTGCATAGGCAGGTGGGTTCTTTACCATTAGCACCACCCAGTTTCATTGGAAATGAAAGCTATTAGTTAAAACAACAATAAGATTTATTTTGCACTTACTATATTGCCAGAGACTTAAAATGTGACAATATCAAGTGTTGGTGAAGAACTGGAGAAATGGGAACTCTTTACTCTATGAGTCAGTAACTGGTTTTGCAACAAATATAGAAAGCAGTTGAGCATAACACTGAACATATGTGACTGTGATCATCTCATTCCTAGGTTTACACCCTAAAGAAACTTCAGCAGATGTGCCTCAGGAAAGCAGTCTAGCAATGTGCATAACAGAATTGTTTGTCATACTGAAAAGCTGCAACAACCCAAATATCCATTAAGAAGAGAATGACTAAATAGAGATGAAGTCATAAAACAGCATTCCACTTAGGACTGAAAATAAAGAGACTATAAGTACATGGCTAAATCTCATAAATATAGCTAAACGTATAAAAAGCATATAAAAAATACATTATAGAATTTTCAGCTTAATAAAGTACAAAAACAAGCAACACTAATCAATATATTATTTATTGATAGGGTGTGTGTGTATATATATGTATTGTATAATACATATATATGGCTCAGATGGTAAAGAATTCTCCTGCAATGCGGGAGACCTGGGTTCGATCCCTGGGTTGGGAAGATCCCCTGGAGGAGGGCCTGACTACCCACTCGAGTATTCTAACCTGGAGTCCCCATGGACAGAGGAGTCTGATGGGCTACCATCCATGGGGTCACAAAGAGTCGGACATGACTGAGCGACTAAGCACATACACATATATATAATACCTGTATAGAAAAACATAAGTAACATAAAACCACAATCCACAAAAGTGGTTAGCCCTAGGGGTTAAATGAGGATGGAAGTTGCACAGATGAGGAACACATATAAGACTTGAAAAGTATGGACAATGCTCTATTTCTTAATCTAGTTGAAAGGTATCCAGGCATTGGTTTTATTAGTCAATAAACTATACATATGCCCTTTTGTACATTTAACTGTCATCATTAAAAATAAAATTAAACTCTAAGGTATTAACTCGTAGTTAAAAGGTTAAGGACGTTTCCCGGGTAACTACAAGTAAACATCGAAGCCTGGACTCGAACTCAGATGATCTAATTTCAGTACCCAGGCTTGTAAGGACTATGTTACTCAGGCTATCATCCCCCTAGTCAACACAAGACTCCTCACCTAATCTTGCTGAGTCTCGGCTTTTTCATCTGTAAAATAGAAACCGAATATATGTTTGTGAAGCTCTAAGCATCTGCTTAGCCCATGCCAAGTGTTCAAAGATAAGTCTACAAAAGAGGAGAAGGAGCAGAAGAGAGGAAGGAAGGATGGGTGGGAAGAGAAAAAGGAAGACAGAGAGATAGAAAGGAAGGAAGAGGAAGAAGTGAGAGAGAAAGAAACACCAGTTCAAGGGGCACTGAAGGGAACGTCACATGCCCAGTTTAGAAAAGGCTCAGAGTGGACGTGTAAACTAGAAAGTCTGTTTTCTCTTCAAGGCTGCAGGCCCCAGAGCATCTGGTCTCATTAAAGGTGCAAAAGTCGAATATCCTATTGAAAATTCTCTTTGGTGAAGGAAATTAAGTTAAATTAAAAACATGACCGTTCTCTCAGACTGGCACAAATGGTCTCGTTCTCTGAGCAGAATCATATCCATCAGCAAAGCGTCAAAGCCAGCCGTCGCAGGGGGACCTCTACGGCCGAGCCATCGTCCTCCTCGGAGACTCCAGTTTATTTGCCTCCATCCAGGCAAAGAGGATCAGGTTCTTCATAAAATCCAAAGGAAGAAGGTGATATCCACCCAGGGAGGAGGGTTTCGGGTCTTCTCTAACATTTCACAGGCCATTGACTCAAAGAGCTGCTAACAGCCTGGAGGATTGCTGCCCCGCCCCCACCCCCCCATCCTTCCTCTCCTCACTTTGGATACACCCTTGTAGGGGGTGGGGGTTGCTGCAGACAGAATTACTCTCTCTGGCAGAGACTTAAATTGTGAATTCAACTGTAATCCTATAAAGCCCAGCTGGGAGAGCTCTAGGGACCCAATAGCCTTCTAGGCAGGGATGTCCCCCCACCCCTCCCTGGGGCCTGACCTGTCATGCCCCCTCTCTCCTTGTTCCCTGGGGTGTCCATCCTGTTGCCAAGCAGAGCCTACTTTTTCCCCTGACATCAAGATCCCCCAAGGCAAAGGAACATCCTTATTCCAGCTTCGCCATCCAACAAGCAACAGCAAAGCCCCTCTTTCCACCCCACTCTTGCCCAGGCCTTTCTGGAGGCCCTTCGAGGATCCAGAGAGAACACAAGCATAAGAGAGCTACAAAGAGCCGGGTAGCAGCAACGACTAGACAGAACCCAGGGCAGGGGCAGTCCCGAGAGAAAGCGACTGGCCTTCTGGAACCTAACGCCAAACTAATGTTCAGAAATGGAGATATACAATTTGTGCATAAGCATGTAGTGTTCTTTACATGCCCCAATACTATGACCTAGTTTAATTGCCCAATTCAGAAGATGGTTGTGTGAATTATGATCTGACTATAGCATATCACTTAAGATAGTCTTGTGTCATAGAAAAAAAAAAAAAAACTCCAATGTGCAACTCCAGTCCCTGATTTTTCCAATTACATTATTATTTTACTATTATAATTTGCATATTAATATTGAATGGAACTTCACAATTTACTACAAACTTTTCTCCTGTCCAATTTGCCCCCATTTAATCAGCACAAATATATGAAGTAGATATTGTTATCCCCATTTTATAGATAAGGAATTAGATGCTCGGACAAAGGAATGGATTTAACCAAGTTAAATACCTAATAGGCTTCCCTCATGGCTCAGGTGGTAAAGAATCTGCTTGCAATGCAGGAGACCCAGGTTCGATCCCTGGATCAGGACCCTGGAGAAGGGAATAACTACCCACTCTAGTATTCATGGACTTCACAGGTGGCTCAGATGGTGAAGCGTCTGCCTGCAGTGTGGGAGACCCAGGTTCGATCCCTGGGTCGGGAAGATCCCCTGGAGAAGGAAATGGCAACCCACTCCAGTACTATTTCCTGGAAAATGCCATGGATGGAGGAGCCTGGTAGGCTACAGTCCATGGGGTCGCAAAGAGTCGGACATGACTGAGCAACTTCACTTCACTTCACTAGTATTCTTGCCTGGAGAATTACATGGACAGAGGAGCCTGGCAGGCCACAATCCATGGGGTCACAAAGAGTCAGACATGCCTGAGAGACTAACACACACATACACAAGTCTTATTTGAAATGGCTTCAGATCGTTTTGAAATGCACTGGAAAAAGAGTTTAATCAGTATTATCAGATATCTATCACTAATGTGTTGAAAGAGCAAAGACATTTACAATTCTAGGGAGACTTCCACTCAAGACTTTTTGCAATCAGGAGTCTACTAAATAATTCTTAAAAATGGGGTAGCTGTATCTAAAATAAATTAATTAAATAATAGTAATGATGGTGAAGGGGAGTAGAAATAGAAAGGAAAGGAAAATAAAAGGAGAAAAGGAGGAGTAGAACATAATTGTGCTAAAATAACATGTATTTCATAATTTTATAGCAAACATCTAACAACTCCTGAAAACCCACTAAGGATTACATAATGGGGAACCAGAATCACACAGAGCTTATTTATTTTCTTGATGCTTTTCATTGTTTTAATCTTCAAAAACTTCAGAGTGAAAGGAAATAAAGAAAACCTTCCTTAAATTTCTTACTTAACTTCTGGCTTGTTCCTTTTGGGTGAGTAAGGGATATGAATCACAAAGCAGTTGTTTGGACAAGAGTTAACACACAATAGTATTCATTATTCAAATAGCCAAAGTATGGAAACAGTCTAAGTGTCCATAAACAGGTGAGTGGATAAAGAATGTGATGTGTATGAAATGTGGTAAGTGTGACAACATACACACAATATACACTATTGTGTATACAATATACACTACACATACAGACATACAGTGGAATATTATTCAGCTATAAAAAGAAGGAAAGCCCACTATTTGCAACAACATGGATGAAACTTGAATACATTATGAGCTGCCCTGGTGGCTGAGTTGGTAAAGAATGTGACTGCAATGGCAGAAGACCTAGGTTTGATCCCTGGGTGGGGAAAATCCCCTGCAGAAGGAAGTGGCAACCTACTCCAGTATACTTGCCTGGAAACTACCATGGACAGAGGAGCCTCGTGGGCTACAGTCCACGGGGTCACAAAGAGTCAGACACAACTTAGTGATTAAACCACCACCATATTAAGTGAAATAAACTACATGCAGAAAAAAAGCCACTGTATGATCCCACTTACATGTGGGATCGAAAAACGTCAAACTCACAGAAACAGAGAGTAAAAGGGTAGTTTCCAGAAGTTGGGGGGTGAGTAAATGGGGAGATATTGGGCAAAGGGTGCAAATGTTCAGATATAAGATGAATAAATCCTGGAGACCTAATGCACAACATGACTATAGTTATTTCATATTTGAAATATGCTAAGAGAGTAGACCTTAGATGTTCTTACAGCTAAAAAAAAAGATAACTAAGTGATGGATGTGTTCATTAGCTGGAATGTGATAATCATTTCACAATGTATATGTATATCAAATCACCACATTGTGCACTTTAAATATATACACTTTTTTGTCAATTATACCTCAGTAAAGCTGGGGAAAAGTGCACAATATCTACAAGTGCATTTTCACTAATAACAATAATATATAATATATTTATGTGTTCTAATATACAATATTACAATAAAAATATTATTACTGTTATTGCAGGATAAAAACATGCAAACAAAAACATGCATTGAAGTATGAGTAAAGAGAACATTATACTTTGGGAATGCAATGTGAATTGTGTATTTGTGTGTAAATAAACTAAAAGAAGGGGTAGGAACAAGAAAAAGGAAAAAATGAGTACTTAATTCTACCAAAGAGGAAAAAGATTAAAGCTACTGTACAAAACACTGTTACACTAACAGGTTTCAAACAGACTCCTAACTTCTGGAGGTCATGGTCAATTCATATTTGTTCAGCCAGCCATTTCAATGAATCCATCTGCCACCCATGAATGGGTGCAAAAGCCTACAATTGCTGTTAATGAATCTAATGTTCTCTAAGTTTTTCATAAAAGGCTGTTTTAAATAAATGGAACTTGAGTAGCTACACTGTTTTATAAAAAATAGACCATAGATTGTGCCATATTGCTTTCCCCACCATGCCCTGAAATCTTAATTAGAGCTGTAGCTATCTGAACTATTTTGGCCTTTAACTTTATAGCACAACATTTAATTCCTATTGGTATAGTAAACCAGTAACTTCAGTATTTGTTAAAACTAAATAAAGTTTATAAGGCTATCAAAATACCTCTTGTTTCTTGTAAATGTTTAGGAAACATTTCTGAAATGTTTCTGAAAGTTAAGGTCTTAAGAGTTAGCAGGCAGCAGTGACCTCACTTTGCACTCTGCTTCCTTCCGAGTGAAGCAAATTCTTCACTCTGTAAGGGATAAAGAGAGGCCCAGGCATCAGACGGGCAAGTCAGAGAGGAGATGAACCACAGCAAGAAAGACAGGCCACTTTCAGAATCACGCAGGGCCTCTGAAGATGCCATGCTTTGTCTACTGGGCGGGCAGCATCCATTTAAAAAGGCACCTTTAGGGACTTCCCTGGTGGTCCAGTGGTTGGGATTTCACCTTCCAATACAGGGGTGCAAGCTCTGATCTGTCAGTGAGCCCTATAGGCTATGCCTTCAAAATACATAGAGAGAATACAAACTCTTCTCATCACCTCCATCACTGTGCTGCCCACCCCTGCTTCAGCTAAATGAGATGAGAAGCTGTTGGGAGACTCTGAGCAGAGAAATGATGACCGGACTTAGGTGTAAAAGGACCTCTGGCTGTATTGACAATGAACTGCTAGAGGTCGATGGCAAAAATGGGACCAGTCAGACACCTATTTCAGTAACCCAACTCCTGGATAGCAGAATTTACTGTTGTGTCCCTACTCCCTAAAACAGCACCTGACTAACAATAAGAGTTTAGTGAATTTTTTGAACAGAAGAATAAGTACAGCATGGATTCTGGAGGGGCTGGGTCAAGGTCACTCTGTCATGACAACAGTCAGATTAGTTGAGCTACTTTCTTAGTGCAGAATATGCAGTAGATGCTCAATAATTGCATATTTGAATAATTGGGGGTGGATGGATGACTGCAAGGGTAAATTGACTAGCAGGTAGGTGTTAGGAGGCAGGTTAGCCAAGCTGTGAGAAGAGGAGGGAAATGGACGAAGAGGTCTCAGAGAAAACAGTACACCCAAAATCATCACCAAAATACTCCCCAAAAAGAAAACATAAGGGAGACACCTGCCCTTCAAAATTCCCTAGTCTCCAAAAACAACTTAATACACTCAGAAGTGTGCTTAAACTTTCAATATTACATGAAACCGACAAGGTGCATTATAAAATAATGGTTTTACTTGTTCTGTGACATTGTGAAAATTACAAATATTTTATTGACCCAAAATGTTTAGATGTTTAGTTTTGTTTTAACCCATTTAATAATGATGCCTCACTTAATCTCCACCCTTCTTGGGTTCTGCTAACTACTCAGACTCAACATTCATGTTAATACCTGCCACCCTTCCATCACAGAGCACACATGCATTATTTTTATCAGTGTTTCAACTATATCAGGTTAGGGTGTGTATGTGTGTGTTTGGTAGTGTAAATATGTAAAAAGGGGATTAAAATGTCTCTTTTTCTCTCCATGGAAATTTCTCGGTGGCTTATCCAAAAGACACAGTTAGTTTGCTTTTCTACTATCTATGTCTCTTCTTTCAGAGTTCCTGGCTCAGAATTCCTGGGAGAGACTGAGCAACGTCCACAGTGGCCTGGTGTTCAGAGTCACAGCCATACCCTATGCAAAGATGATTCAGCACTATGGACAGCAATGTCTATGCTCCTGTCCCTACCCCTCACTCCCCCCACCAAAACAGAAAGATTCTAAGTTTGCTCTAACTCTACCCAGAATGTACCCATATTATGTCGACTTGTACCCACCCCCAAACAGCAATAACAACAGGTGAGATTTCTCGAATACCTAATATGTGCCAAGCATCGTACTAATCTATTTAGTGACTATATTTAGTCTTCTCAAGAACTTGGTTATAAGCCTCATTATTTCCACTTACTGATGAAGAATCTAAGGTTCAGAAAGCGTCAGTAACTTTTCAAGTGTCCTCCAGAGTGGGTCCTTGATCCCTTTGCTATAGCCTCTTCACACACACAAGGTGCTGAAAAAGAGATGCTTTTGAACTGTGATGTTGGAGAAGACTCTTCAGAGTCCCTTGGACTGCAAGGAAATCCAACCAGTCAATCCTAAAGAAAATCAGTCCTGAATATTCACTGAAAGGACTGATTCTGAAGCTTAAGCTCCAATACTTTGGCCACCTGATGCGAAGAACCGACTCCTTGAAAGAGATTCTGATGCTGGGAAAGATTGAAGATGGGAGGAGAAAGGGATGACAGAGGATGAGATGGTTGGATGCCATCACCAACTCAATGGACATAAGTTTGAGTAAACTCCGGGAGTTGGTGATGGACAGGGAGGCCTGGCGTGCTGCAGTCCATGGGATTGCAAAGAGTTGGACACGACTGAGCAACTGAACTGAACTGAACTTCACAAACACACACACACACACACACACACACACACACACACATGATTTCTTCCTGAGAGTCTGATGAAGCCCGAGTTTAGTGGGCTACCAGTTCACTTTCTGATAACAATCAGTGAGAGGAAGGCCCTACCTCAGGAAAGAAACCATGAGAGAAAGTTAGGTGCTGTCCAAGAAGAGCCATCAGCATGCCAGGGGGAGAGAACGGGGCTCTGAGACATGTTTTCCCCGGCTGTATCTACAGGTTGCTCACAAGGTCTTCGGGCATGTAAACCACAATGAGAGGCACATTCCATTTACAAATGCTTGCATGTTTTCATTTTCAGGTCTCTGATGTCTACTTTTTTTTCCCAAGCATAGAAGTTTTCTAATCAATACCGCATGTCTGTTCTCAAACATGTTGCTGCGAGCCAGCCAGACAAGCTACAAAGTCCTTGGCCACAGAAGCACCTGGCTCCCCAAGGATGTGCGCCTCATTGTCTTCAATCCAGTGAATGCTCTTTGATCTCCCTGCTTAGACAAGATTGGAGCCAGACCTTTCTATAGCTTCAACCCAGAACCAGCACTCTCTCTTCTGCCAGAGTCCTTCAACCCTCACTGACACTAAACTCTCTCCCTCTCCTTCCTCGTCTCCCATCGCTTCAAGGAGCTGTGGGTCCCTCTGGGTCCTCCTCTTGCCTCTATGACACATCTCACTGATATATGCTCCCTTTAATCCAGGGGTGTGCTCATGACTCTCTCTCTAGCTAGACTGCAGACTTATTGAAGATAAGAACTACCTTTTAGGACTTCCCTGGTTGGCACAGTGAATAAGAATCTGCCTGCCAATGCAGGGGATACAGGTTCAATCTCTGGTCCAGGAATATTTCACCCGCCACAGAGCAACGAAGCCTGTGTGTTAGGCCTACAGAGCTCTTGAGCCACAACTACTGAAGCCCATGTGCCTAGAGCCTGTACTCCACAACAAGAAAAGCCACCACAGTGAGAAGACTGCATTGCAACAAAGAGTAGCCCCAGCTCTCTGAAACTAGAGAAAGGCTTCATGCAGCAGCGACAAGCCAGTGCAACCACAATTAATGAATAAAATTGGTTCAAAAAAAGAAAAGAAAGAAGTGCCTCTACAGAGGTAGCTTTACTCTGGGACTACTTCCACTTTAAGCATTATTCCTTTGACTTTCATTGGACCTATGTTCTTATCAGACCATGGAACCTAATTGTGACATATAAAACATGGTCCCCACGCTCACAATTTTGGATCTCTCACACTGAGTGTTTCCCCTTACTTTAGAACACTACTTCCAAAAATGTACACAAATACACACACAGGCAGATATGTATACGTATGCATGAGTGTATGTCTGTGTGTGTGTGTGTCTGTCTGTCTGTCTGTACAGTGCTTTCCTGCTACTTAATAATTGACTTCCTAAAGGTAGGGGATGTCTAATTCTTCCCTGAAATTCCAAACTCTGATACTGTTCCAGCTGTGTAGAATATGATCAAGTACGTGAAAGGCAGATTTAAAGGCAGGGCATGTGGATAAAATAGCTCATACGTTTACCTGAAAAGAGCCTAACAGCTAGGTCTAACCTGTCTGAGTGTGCTGCTCAAGAGCTGGGAGATAGGATCAAATCTCCAAGCCCACACCCCCACTCCCAACGCTGCTTACAAAGGACTTGGACAGGAAACTCCTTTATACCAAACACCACAAACAACTCATCTCACAGACGCCCACTGATCCTTTCTTTGTGCCAGATCCTCTAGCTAGGAATAAGAAAGGAAAGCAGCTTAATTTATAACTGCTTTTGAAAAATACTGAAGAAAACTGAACTCATATAGCAGGGGATTAAAACAAAAGGGAGAGTAAACTGTTTTTGTTGAATGACCACCGTGTCTGAGGTTATTGTACACATCACCTCACGTAAACATCACAAACAACCTGAGAGACAGACCTGATTTTTTCCCGTCTCAGGAGCTCTAGAAAGACCTGAGCCATGCTTGGTGGGCCCAACACCTGCTCTGGGGTGTGGCATGCGTGCTGCAGAACTCTAACCCTTATGGGATGCAAGGCTGATCACACAAGCACCCCTCTCCACTCATTATCTGTTTCCTCTTCCCCTACAGTTCACCAGAGAAGGCAAGCCAATTTGAGCACATAATACAGTATAGTCTAGTAATGTTTCTTTATGATAGAAAACCAGTAAAGATTTCCTGTTGTAATATTAAATGCCACTTAAAGGAATACAGATGCTGAATCTGGGCAGATTAGCTAAATTGTAGTATAAACTCCAACTCTCCGAATTGTATCCCCAAGGCAAAGTAAAATGTCCGGTAGTGGTTACCCCATTCCTCAACAAAAAACAGCTTTCTAAAATGTGATGCATATAAAATATTACATTTCTTAAACTATGTTAGCTTTGGGCTGGTTGCACGTTTTCTATTGGAGTTAATACCACATATTGAGGTGTAGGAACTTAAGACAGGCATCTAACACAGTGGGCTATTTAGGCAAAACAAGATGTAAAAGCCAGCAATGTGCTCCACACAATGTGACTTGTGTCTCATGGCTTTTGGGTCTCACTGATTCTTCCTTTGCAGTGTGGAATCCTTCACTTCTGTCCATAGCTCTAGGCAGCTGGGGCAGCATATATTGAACAAGTAGCTGAACTTGGTGCGTCTCCTCCAAACCTCCCTCTTCGGGAGGCCCTTCCACTGCCCTCATGACAACACTGTATTCCAGCTTCATGTTTCAATCCTAGACCTAGAAAAGTCGTGCTTCTAAGGCTCCAAATTTCCACCTTCCCCCAGATCATTCGGTGTGCTCTCCCCATGCTAAGGCATTGCAGTTCCAAAAGAGTCAACTTCTACCGACCTCCCAATGCGTGTGATCTCCATATAAATAGCTGAAACTTACTGAAAATTATGATCTGCCTGGTGCTGGGATAAGTTCATTACATGAATGACTTTCATCACAACTTAAGTAGGTATATACATTTTAACCCCCACTTTATAAAAAAATGAAACTGATGCAATTCTAGAAAACAAATTCCTCAAACATTTTATCTCATCTTGCTCTAACTCCAAGGCCTAAAATAAAACCTGGCATATAAAAGCTCAAGAAATAAACATTAAGGACAGTGATAGCATCAGCAGAATGGAATAAGATTTTTCTACCATCTTCCTCCCAAAGAATACTGACTTAGGTAACCACTCATGGATGAGAGAGCCTTGTAGAAGCCCATAACATGAAGAAAAAAGTTCCAGTTCATGGCTGGAGGGAAGAAAATTCCAAGATTGGATGCATCGAAGAGCGTAAGAGGATCAGTTTCATTTTATCCTCATCATCCCTCCCCAAGGTAGCACAGATCAGTGCCAAGAGACACCTCCTTAGCCTGTGGTTTCTTTCGTGAGGGGGAATGTGAGGATGGGAGTGAGCACCCAGTTCCCCAGCTTTGTGGGACACTGCCAAAGGGACCCAATTCTTCCCCACACCACCCACAATACTGAGGTGTGCTGCATGATTGGGGAGTGGGAAGCAGCTTGGAGAACATAAGTCAGGGGTCCCGAAGAGCCTCTAAGGGACATGGACCCTTAACTGATCAGTCCACTCCATCAGGAAGCCCACCCAAGAGCCACTGGGGATGTCTCGCCCACAGATCCTCCTAACTGGTATAGACATCCCCAGGGCCCCACAACCTTGGCTCCCCCTGTGTTCAGCAATCTGAGCATGCCCCCGATGGCAGCAAGAGGAAGCCCTTGTAGACTTGTAAGCACATGCAGGAAGACAGACAAGATCTGCAGAATCGTGAGAAAATATACAAATGTGTTTTTTTGTTTGTTTTGTTTTTTCTTTGGCTCCATCCCTTCATTCTTTCTGGAGTTATTTCTCCACTGATCTCCAGTAGCATATTGGGCACCTATCGACCTGGGGAGTTCCTCTTTCAGTATCCTATCATTTTGCCTTCTCATACTGTTCATGGGGTTCTCAAGGCAAGAATACTGAAGTGCTTTGCCATTCCCTTCTCCAGTGGGCCACATTCTGTCAGACCTCTCCACCATGACCCGACCAGTCTTGGGTGGCCCCACATGGCATGGCTTAGTTTCATTGACTTAGACAAGAATACACAGAAGAACTGTACAAAGAAGATCTTCATGACCCAGATCATCACAATGGTGTGGTCACTCACCTAGAGCCAGACATCCTGGAATGTGAAGTCAAGTGGGCCTTAGAAAGCATCACTACGAACAAAGCTAGTGGGTGTGATGGAATTCCAGTTGAGCTATTTCAAATCCTGAAAGATGATGCTGTGAAAGTGCTGCACTCAATATGCCAGCAAATCTGGAAAACTCAGCAGTGGCTACAAGACTGGAAAAGGTCAGTTTTCATTCCAATCCCTAAGAAAGGCAATGCCAAAGAATGCTCAACCTACCACACAATTGCACTCATCTCACACACTAGTAAAGTAATGCTCAAAATTCTCCAAGCCAGGTTTCAGCAATACATGAACCGAGAACTTCCAGATGTTCAAGCTGGTTTTGGAAAAGGCAGAGGAACCAGAGATCAAGTCGCTAACATCCACTGGATCATCAAAAAAGCAAGAGAGTCCCAGAAAAACATCTATTCCTGCTTTATTGACTACGCCAAAGCCTTCGACTGTGTGGATCACAATAAACTGTGGAAAATTCTGAAACAGATGGGAATACCAGACCACCCGACCTGCCTCTTGAGAAACCTGTATGCAGGTCAGGAAGCAACAGTTAGAACTGGACATGGTACAACAGACTGGTTCCCAATAGGAAAAGGAGTATGTCAAGATTGTATATTGTCACCCTGATTATTTAACTTATATGCAGAGTACATCATGAGAAACACTGGGCTAGAAGAAGCACAAGCTGGAATCAAGATTGCCAGGAGAAATATCAATAACCTCAGATATCCAGATGACACAACCCTTATGGCAGAAAGTGAAGAGGAGCTAAAAAGCCTCTTGATGAAAGTGAAAGAGGAGAGTGGAAAAAGTTGGCTTAAAGCTTAACATTCAGAAAACTAAGGTCATGGCATCTGGTCCCATTACCTCATGGGAAATAGATGGGGAGACAGAGGAAACAGTGTCAGACTTTATTTTGGGGGACTCCAAAATCACTGCAGATGGTGATTGCAGCCATGAAATTAAAAGACGCTTACTCCTTGGAAGGAAAGTTATGACCAACCTAGATAGCATATTAAAAAGAAGAGACATTACTTTGCCAACAAAGGTCTGTCTAGTCAAGGCTATGGTTTTTCCAGTGGTCATGTATGGATGTGAGAGTTGGACTGTGAAGAAAGCTGAGCGCTAAAAATTGATGCTTTTGAACTGTGGTGTTGGAGAAGACTCTTGAGAGTCCCTTGGACTGCAAGGAGATCCAACCAGTCCATCCTAAAGGAGATCAGTCCTGGGTGTTCTTTGGAAGGACTGATGCTGAAAGTGAAACTCCAATATTTTGGCCACCTTATGCGAAGAGTTGACTCATTGGAAAAGACCCTCCCTGCTGGGAGGGATTGGGGGCAAGAGGAGAAGGGGACGACAGAGGATGAGATGGCTGGATGGCATCACCAACTCGATGGGCATGAGTTTGAGTAAACTCCGGGAGTTCGTGATGGACAGGGAGGCCTGGCGTGCTGCGATTCATGGAGTCACAAAGAGTCGGACATGACTGAGTGACTGAACTGACCTGAACTGATACAAATGTGAGAAATCAGTACAGGCCTGGGGAAAGCAAAGTAGAGGCTGAGAACACCAAGCGGGGCTTTGCAGGCTTGAGAGAAGATGTGTAATCTTAAGAATTCCCACTCCAAGAGGGAACAAGAGGCTGTAAGGGCGATCTGATTGAGACATCTGTCATCCCATTGATCGCCAGAGTTGATTCGGCTGATCTGGCAGGCTAGGCAGGTGTCCCCTTCCTCCATCACTGCTCCATATGTGTCCCTCCCAAAGCTGCGCGTTCAAAGAGGATGACCATCCCGGATAGAGGAGGACTGACCTTCCATCAAGGGTATATGCATTCCCCTGCTAGATCCTTCAAACAAGCTCTCAAGAGGGAGCAAAACTACATAGCAGGAGTATCAGTAGGAAAGAGCTGCGGAAGGCCCAGAATTCCTAACACGGATGATATCTGGAGAAACAGAAGGTATTTCTCTCTGCAATTCTGTTAGTAAAAACTGGAAGAGGTGACTGCTTCTTCAAATATAGCAATAAAAAACTTCAAGGAAAATGTAAAATCAAAAAACATGACACCACCAAAGAAACACAATAAATTTCCAGTAACCTATCTCAAAGGAATCTAAAAGCTGCCCAACCAAAAAAAAAAAAAAAAGAAACAAACATTTCAAGGAAGCTCAGTGACTAAAAAAAACACAGAAAAACAACTCAAGAAAGCAGGAAAAAAATTAACAAAATGCGTTTGTCAAGGGGACAGAAATCATTAACAACAACAAAACAGAAATTCTGGAACTGAAGAATATGATAAATGGAATGAAAAATGTAATAGAGAACATCAATATCATATGTATTAGTATCATACTGGATGGAGTAAAACAAAGAATCTGTGAGGTAGAAAGCAGATCTTTTTACACTATCCAGCAAGAGGAGAAGAAAGAAAATGGAATGAAAAGTTTGAAGAAAGCTTACATAAACTATACAAAAAAAAAAAAAATCCTGTATTATAGGAGTCCCAGAAGCAGAAGAGAGGGAGAATAGGGCAAAAGTTTATTTAAAGAAATAATGGCTGAAACATTCCAACATTGGGGAGAGATGTAGACATCCAAGTTCATGAAGTTCATATGTCTCCAAATTAAAATTAAGTTCAACCCTTCTCTAAGATGCATTATAATGAAACTGTCTAAAATCAAAGACAGAGAATTTTAAAATAAGCAAGAGAAAATAATATCCTCACATACATGGGAAGCTCTATAAGGCTAATCAGAGGAATTCTCATCAAAAACCTTGCAGCTTAGGTGAGAGTGGGACAATAGCTAAAATAATTGGTTAATAGATACACAATATAAAGAGACATAAATTGTGACATCAAAGACAAAAATATCAGAGGTAAAGGAGAGTAACTCATACAACTCAATAGCATAAAAACAAATACTCTGATTAAAAACATGGGCAGAATGCCTGAATAGACATTTTTCCAAAGAAGATGTACAAATGGCCAATAGGTTTGTGAAAAGCTGCTCAACATCACTACTCATCAGGGAGAGGCAAATCAAACCACAATTAGATATCACCTTATATCTGTTGGAACAGCTATTATCAAAAAGACAAGAGATAACAAGTGTTGATTAGGATGTAGAGAAAAGGGAACCTTTATGCTCTGTTAGTGGAGATGTAAATTGGTACAACCACTGTGGAAAACAATATGGAGTTTCCTTGTAAAATTAAAAATAGAGCTGCCATATGATCTATCAACCCCATTTCTGCTGTGTATCTGAAGGAATGAACTTAATATCTGCAAGAGATATCTGCACACTTCCATGTTCATTGCAGCATTATTCACAATAGTCAAACATGGAAAAAACCAAAGTGATTATCAGTGGATGAATGGATAAAGAAGATGTTATTTTACATGTACATATGATAGATCATAAGGCTTCCCTGGTGGCTCAGGCAGTAGATAATCTACCTGCAATGCAGGAGATCCAGGTTCAATCCCTGGGTCTGGAAGATCCCCTGAGAAAGGAATGGCTGCCCACTTGGAGATCAAACCAGTCAATCCTAAAAGGAAATCAACCTGAATATTCACTGGAAGGACTGATGCTGAAGCTGAAGCTCCAATACTTTGGCCACCTGATGCGAAGAGCCCACTCATTAGAAAAGATCCTGATGCTAGGAAAGATTGAAAGCAAAAGGAAAAGACAATGGCAGGCCATGAGATGGTTAGATTACATCACTCATCCAATGGACATGAATTTGAGCAAACTCCAAGAGATAGTGAAGGACAGGGACGCGTGGCATGCTACAGTCCATGGGGGTCACAAAGAGTCAGACACAACTCAGCAAATGAACAACAATGCTAGATAATGCATGCTCAGTCACTTAGTAGTGTCGAACTCTTTGTGACCCCATGTCCACCAGGCTCCTCTGTTCATGGGATTCTTCAGGCAAGAATACTGGATTGCCATTTCCTACCCTAGGGGATCTTCCTGACCCAGGGATCGAATCCATGTCTCCTGTGACTCCTGCATTAGCAGATGGATTCTTTACCACTGAGCCACTTGGGAAGCCCAAATCCATTAGATAAATAGATATAAATATAAATATGTGAATATCATTTAGCCATTAAAAAAGGAAATCTTTGAAACCTTTCCATTTGCAACAACATAGATGGAACTTCAGAGCATTATGCTAAGTGAAATAAGAAATTGAACAAAGAAAAATACTGTATGATCTCACTTACATGTGAAATCTCAAAAAGCTAAATTCATAGAAAGAGAGTGCAGAAAGGTGGTTGCTAGGGGCCCGGGAGTAGGGGAAATGAAGAGATGTTGGTCAAAGGTACAAACTTTAGTTATATGGTAAGTCCTAATGTATAGCATGGTGACTATAGTTAACAATACTCTACTGTAAACGTGAAAGATGCTGAGAATAATTTTAAATCTTCTCACCACACAAAGGCAAAAAGTAATTATGTCAGTTGAAGATATTAACCAATCTTTCTGTAGTAATCATTTTCACAATATATACATATATCAGTGTACCCTTAAACTTAGAAAATGTTATATGTCAATAAACCTGGAAAAAAAGAAATTATATGAAAAAAAGAGTAAATGAATGAATGAAGCCAAGGAAAATTGACTTGAGTTTCCAACATTACACAGTGTTCAGTCTAAAATGTACTTATGAAAGTGGGACTTCTGGCATCCATGTGCGGTGCCCATGCTGACATTCTCTAAGCAGGTCCAAGTTAGTGGTCAGCTTGGTAGCACAGCGTGGGGACAAGGACAGCACACAAGACTTGTAAGTTCACAGACCTGAGTCCCTGTTCCAGCTCTACCATTTACAAGTGCCATGAGACAAGTCACTTAACCCTTTTTAGCTTATCATCTGTAAAACTGAAAACAGCAATATCTACTTTTCATTGTATTAGCAGTTATTGAATACTAATTCTTAACTTACCTATGAAAGTGAAAGTGTTCGTCAGTCAGTCATATCCAACTCTTTGGGACCCCATAGACTGTAGACCTCTAGGCCCCTCTGTCCATGAAATTCTCCAGGCAAGAATACTGGAGAGGGTTGCCATTTCCTTCTCCAGGGGATTTTCCTGACCCAGGGATTGAACCTGGGTCTCCCACATTGCAGGTAGACTCTACCGACTGAGCCCCAGGGAAGACCTCTAACTTCCCTATACCTAAAAGGAAATAGTCATTTCAGCTTCACATGGTGGATGTGACAATTACAAAGGATAATAAACTCTGAAATCACTTTCCAAACTAAAAAGATCTGTGCTACCTTAAGTCAACAGCAAAAGCAAAAGAGAGAAAGAAGGAAACACATTTCCTAACATTATACACAGTCACTTCTTCCAGGACCGCTTGTCAGAGAAGATTCAGCTGTATCTGCCCTTTGCCTACCACACCCAGCTCACTGAACCTCAAAGCCACTAGCCAAAGCTTGGGCAAAGGATTTTACACCAGGAAATTTCAGGCACGATTTTAACTAACCCCAGGATACTGATATGACTATATTCCTATCCGCAGGAATTAGGAGTCAAATCTGGCCCAGCCCCACCTGTTAGCATGCTGCCCCACAGCACAGCCAGCCTTCCAGTCTTTGCTGAAATAACTGCATATGTGTGATCGGCTTCTGGTTCAAGGCCTACCACTCTACATGTCCATTTAGCTTCCACTGAGATTATCACCTAATATTCTATGAGTGTGCATGCTCAGTCACTCAGTTGTGTCCTACTCTTTGCAACCCCATGGACTGTAGCCTGTCAGGCTCCTCTGTCCATGGGATTTTCTAGGCAAGAATACTGGAGTGAGTTGGCATTTCCCACTCGAGGGGATCTTCTCGACCAGGGATCGAACTCGCATCTCTTACATCTCCTACACTGGCAGGTGGATTCTTTACCACTGCGACACCTGGGAATTCTAAGAAAGTGGAAAAAAAAGTAGAAGTGGTTAGTTTCCAAGTTGGGTCTGACCCTGTGACCTCATGGGCTGTAGTCCACCAGGCTCTTCTGTCCATGGAATTCACCAGGCAAGAATACTAGAGTGGGTAACTATTCCCTTTTCCAGGGGATCTTCCTGACCCAGGGCTCAAACTCAGGTCTCCTGCATTGCAGGCAGATTCTTTACCAACTGAGCCATACTAATCATTAAATGTTGAACTATATACCATAAAAAAGATATGGTGGTGGTTTAGTTGCTAAGTCGTGTCCAACTCTTGTGACCCCATGGACTGTAGCCTGCTAGGCTCCTCTGGCCATGGGATTTTCCAGGCAAGGATATTGGGGTGGGTTGCCATTTCCTTCTCCAAGGTCTTCCCAATCCAGGAATCAAACCCAGGTCTCCTGCTGCAAGGTAGATTCTTTACTGACTGAGCTAAAAGGGAAGACCCCACACATCCAAAACTGGTATACTAAACTGTATACCCTTAAAAAAAAAAGATATCCTAACACCCAGTGTCTCAGAATGTGGCCTTATATGAAAATAGGATTACTACATAAGTGGCTTGTTAAGTTAAAGTAAGGTAGGCTGGGTCCCTAATCTGATGTGACTGGAGTCTTTATAAGATGATGTCTATGTGGAGACAGACACACAGGGAAAATGGCATTGATGGGAAAGGCAGACAGTGGAGTTACATGGCTGCAAAGCAAGGAAACCCAAGATTGTCAGCTAGCTACCAGGGGCCAAGAAGAGGCAAGAAGGAATTCTCCTGTAAGTTTCACAGGGACCACAGCTCTCCTGACACATAGACTCCAGGCTTCTAGCCTCCAGAAGTGTGCAACAATAAACTTCTCTTGTTTTAAGCCGTTAAGCTCATGATACTTTGTCACAGCAACCCTAGAAAAGGAATACACCTACTATTCAACAATCCAGCAAAAGGCCACAATAGCTCCGCTCTCACCAAAAGCAGGATTCCCAAACGAAGCTCCAAAGAGGAAATATACCTCATATTTCAAGGAAGCGGTGCTTTGGCAGACTTAACTATAGAATTGCGGCCAGAGGACTCAGTTTTTTAAATGAAGGAAACTAGTTAAATTACAATATTGTGGTAAGTAGAGATACATCCCCTGCATCATTGTGATGATTATCAATATGATGAAGTTGACCCCCCTGGTTAGGTCATGTGATAGGACACTGTTGTCCTAGAAACAGGGAGAGTATTCCAGTTGGCCTGACCCAATCAGATGAGTCCTTCTAAAGCAAGGCATTTTCTTCAGCTGATCAGAGAAGAAGCCAGAGATTTGAAACACAATCAGGAGTCAATGGACCATTGCTGGCTTGCAGATCAAGGGAATCCCATGCCAAAGGGAGACAGGTGGCCTCCAGCTGTTAAGAGCAGTCCCCAGCTAACAAGCAGCAAGGATGTGAGGACCTCAGCCCTACCATCTTGAGGAACTGAATCCTGCTGACAAGAATGAGCTTGGAAGTGATTCTTCCCAGAGCCTCCAGAGGAGAACTTGGCCCAGGTGTCACTTTGATTTTGACCTTCTGCGACCTGCACAGAGACGCCAACTTCTGATCTACAGTACTGTCAGCTAATCAATGGGTATTGCTTTAAGTTGCTGAGTTTGTGGAAATTTGTCACACGTCCGAAAGCTGCAAAAATATAAACATAAAATATTTCACAGGTGTTTTCATTAAAAGTGCAAGAAAATTGGCAGATGTTGATGATAAAATATTTTTTGGAAAAAGAAAACAAGATCCAATATATGACTGTAACTGTTTCATATTCACATAGACGAAAAATTTCATGAAAACACAACAAAATGGCATCAGAGGAAATATCCGGTGAAAAGACTGAATATTTTAAAATTTCCCCTTATGCTTTTCTGATCCAGTTTTTCCACAATGAGGGTTTATTACTCTAATGGGCAAATTTAAAATCAATCATACTTCAATCACTGCCAAGAACAAAGCATCTGGTTTTGTGGAGCTGCTAAAGTGTTTCAGCTGGTTTATCAGTAAGAAGGGAAAGACCTCTTAGATAGCATTTTATACTGATATTTATAAATTAAGCTCTGCTCCCTAATGGCTCAGTAGCAAAGATCCCCGCTGCAATGCAGGAGCCATGAGTTCGATCCCTGGGTTGGGAAGACCCCTTGGAGGAGGGCATGGCAACCCACTCCAGTATTCTTGCTTGGAGAATCCCCATGGACAGAGAAGGCTGGTGGACTACAGTCCAGCGGGTCCCAGAGTCGGACACGACTGAAGCCACTTATACACACACACACACACATACACGTGGAATGAAAATACAGACACACAAACACAAGGGGATGCTGGTGCCTCCGACCACTTCAGGCACGACTTCAGGTGACGTGAATGCTGAAGTGTCACCTGCCCCCTTTGGCAGTCGAGCAGGCCAGTCTCAGAGGCTGTGAATGAACTTTGGAAATGCACTGAAATCCTCGCCTCCGCTGCTAATCCCGCTAATGCACTCACAATCTGTTTGACGGGCTTGCCCATCACAACCCCTCCGTCAGGGTGAGCAGCCTTCCGAGGTGGCGGTGACAAGGGGATTACTGAGAGGACAGACCAGCCCTCCCTCCCCTGCATTCTGACTGGCTTTGCAGATAGGCTGCATGCCTCAGAGGGCACAGGACGGAGGCTTGTCTGCAGTGTGGAGCTCTTGGCACAGAGGTACCAGAGGGAGACGCTCACCAACCCCGGGGGGATGAGTGTTTTCTGACGGCCGTGTGACTCCTCCCGCCTCATCCTGGAGAAAACAAACAAGGCAAGTGGAAGGGAAACTCCACAGAGTTGAGGTTTCTGGAAGGTTCCCTCATAGCATAGCTCCCCTCCCCTTCGGAGACCCTAGGTGCTTTAGAAAACTAGAAAAAGTCCTGACCTCATGCGGTAGGCATAGCACACCCCTGCCCTTCCTTCCCTCTGGCTGCCAGGTTCTCAGTGAGTGGTTGACACTCTATAAAAGCTACTTTTATGGCTTCATCTTCATTATATTAGCAGGATTGCTTTATTTGCCTTCTGAATTTTCAGAGGTTTCTTTTTAAATAAAATGGAAATAATGGGGACAGTCTTCATGCTAGCAGATTATGGTTATCTGAAAAAGCACTCTAGGATTTGTCCCCAAGGCTGCTGTTCCCTTTTCTGGAAAGTCCCTCTAGCCAGCCCCATCTCTCTGGCTGGAGCCAGGGTCCGGCAGCCGTGGACAGTGTCTTCTACTCCAGTTGACACTCAAGGTTCTCATTCACAGCCCAAATGAGCAGAAGACTTTTGCCAGAAACACAGTTAACCACTTACCTTCTTTTCCCCAGTTCCCCTGACGTTTTCCTCAGCCCGTGTTTGGGCCAAAGCAGTTGTCTGCTCCCAGCTTAGCTAGGAACCTCTGCTTGGGCTCTGGTGTCCCAGAAAACGCGGGAGATGCTGAAACCAGCACAACTGGTCTGTGTCCTCAAGGAAGCTGCCGTCAGGAGTAAACACATTCATAATGCAGTGTTAGAAGTGTTAGGACTGAGGTTTCCGTGGTCGCACATGGGATAGACCCCCAGACCAAACAGTGAAAGTATGGAGTCTAGCCTGGGTGACCTAAGTTCCTCTGCCTGCCGTCTTCAGCTGTTGTTCAGCCACACTGATCATTGGTGCCTCGACTACACGGTGAACCTCTGAAGGGCTGTGAAATGTTGTAGTCATGTCCCATCATGGTAGCCCTTTGGGGCCTCCACACTCCACTCTACCATCTGCCCTTGACAAGCCCAGCCTAGGTGCTCCACCATTACTCAGGCTCATGGCTTATACTCTAGCTAGTAAAGCGGACACAAATGCACAGAACTGAGTGAAATGGACAGGAATGCACAGGAACCGAGTGAAATGGACAGAAATGCAGAGGAACTTCTTACAGCCACCCTGCCCTCTGAAGCAAACTTCATCCTCTTTGTGATTAAAGGGAGGCAGGAGAACCCTGGTGCAAGTGGGGGTCAGCCACACACACACCTGCTCCCCCTTCCCCAAAAGGGGCTCCAGCCTGAATGAGACCCCTTGGCAGGTGATCCATGAAACAGAAAGAGGGTCTCTGCCTTGTGCCTGGAGGTCAAGGCTAGGACCCCCGCCTTCCTCTTTCCTGGCCCTGAGCTCAACACACCTTGAGAGGCCCAGAGCTTTCTGAACCCACCAATCTTAGCTGCTCTCTACTCTCCAGGAGGGGTTAAAACCCAGAACTCTGTCCTTCTAGGCAAGAGGGATGGGCCTCTGGGAGGAGACTTCCGTGAACCTCAGTCCCAGGGAGCCAGGAGGGGGCCCTGAGGGTGCAGGGACATGGGAGTCTGAAGAATCTGGGTTTGAAGGCTGGTTCTACGACACACATTGTCACCTCAGGCAAATGTATACTTCTGAGCCTATTGCCTCACCTAAAAAAATAAGAGTAACATCTCTGGATGTCCGTTTCCCAGGACAGTGTTTTCCATACAGTACGGTCTCAAGCGATGGTAGCTCCCCCCTCCAGGTCTGCATTCTAAACGTCAGCTCTCACTAAGGAACGAGGGCTTCACTAGTGGTTCAGATGTTAAAGAATCCACCAGCAACGCGGGAGACCTGGGTTCCATCCCTGGGTTGGGAAGATTCCCTAGAGGAGGGCATGGCAACCCACTCCAGTAATCTTGGGATTCCCTGGTGGCTCAGATGATAAAGAATCTGCCTGCAAATGAGAGTAGCTCCTCTCTCTAGGTCTGCATTCTGAACATCAGCTCTCAGTAAGGAATGAAGGGTTTTCATGAGAAAGTGAAGGACTCTAGGCCCCTGGGGAGAGGGAAGGGAAGCAGGTGAGGGTCTGTTTGTTTTCAAAGGCAGGGAAGCTCTCACAGGTGTCCCTGAAATCACCCTGCCAAGAGGAATATTTTCAAGACAGTTTCTCTGCACACCCTAGAGGCATGCCTTCTGGGCCGAGGGAAACATACCCCAAAAGACATGTGAAACACAAAGTCAGCTGTGCACCCAACTTCCTGGCTGTGCATTTACACGGGGATTTTCTGGACACCTCAAAGAACCTGCTGTTTGGCAAGCTGGCTGAGGATGATCACCACCCCCCTGGGGAAAAGAGTGAAACTAACAAGCTGGAAGGGCAGGAGGTTTTCACCTGGCTTCCTCAGGAGCTACCCATGCCCTCCTAGTCCATATCTATTGTACTCCTCATAGTGATCTACATGACAGGGAAGTAAAACCAATATTAGACACATAAAGAAAACTCTAAACATTGCTTTGCATCTGCCAGTCAAAAATGTGCTTTGCAGCCAACCGTGAAATGACCTAACAGCCACAACTAAAGTCTATGTAATACCTAGCTTTGGCTCACTCCCTAATTTCAGACACTGCAATATTTATCTGAATATAAGAAAGGGCTTCCCAGTGGTAAAGATGTGCCTGCCAAGGCAGTAGACACAAGAGATGTGGGTTCAATCCCTGGGTCAGGAAGATTCCCCTGGAGAAGGAAATGGAAACTCACTCCAGCATTCTTGCCTGGGAAATCCCATGGACAGAGGAGCCTGGTGGGCTACAGTGCATGGGGTCTCAGAGAGTCAGACACAACTGAGCGACTGAGCACGCGCACACATACAGAAGATAAAATCTTCAAGATGTTTCATGAGTTCCTTGTCACATCCTAGAACCAGTCCAGAGATGGAGGCAGAGATCCTGCCCACCATGAGGGTGGTGACAGGGTTTCTTGCCCCTACAGATGGCCTGATGCAGAAATTCCTATTTTAACACAGCAATACTGTTGGTATGACCCAACTACCACTGAGCCCTTTTCCTCTGAAATTGGAAATGAGTTCTCCTTAAATGTTTCTCTAGAAATAAATATTTTTGATTCAAACCTCTGTGCTCTTTTTTTTTTTTTTTAATTTTGTGCTTTTACTTGGAGATCATTTGGTTTCCTTTTATTCTGCTTCTGGGACAAGTCAGAATATCCACATTTTTCAGCATATTTCCTAAAGGTGACACTGATTTTCTAATTACAACTCTTTCAACCCTTGTATGTCTGCCACACAGTTCTATAAACCATGTGCAAGGCTTCTGTCTTAATCCACCTGGGTGACATAACTAGATGCCTGACAACTGAAGAACCAGAGTATCCAGGAGACAGAAATAATTTTGTTTCTCACTCTTGGCAAAAATGAATAAAGTCATCCCTGTAGATGAAGCCTGAAAAACTTTTAAGCTCTCCTGGCAGTTTTCTAATTCCCTTTGCTTTAAGATTTTAATTTTTTTTGGTTGCACTGGGTCTTTTGTTGCCGTGCACTGACTTTCTCTAGTTTTGGAGAGCAGGGACTAGTCTCTAGCAACAGTGTGAGGGCTTCTCATTGCAGTGGCTTCTCTTGTTGGAGAGCACAGGCTCTAGGCACACAGGCTTCAGCAGTTGCAGCCCACGGACTCAGTAGTTGTGGCTCATGAGCTCTTGACTGTGGGATCAGTAGTTGTGATGCACAGGTTTATCCACTGCACCACCAGGGAAGTCCCTATAAGACATTTTTGAGACCAGGAGCAGCTGAACAACTGGGTGTGTTTGCAGATATTTTTTAGGAAAAAAAAAAAAGAGGTGGATAATTTTTAGAAATGTTATCTACATCTATGGCACAAATTTAAATCTTCTCCGACAAAAACTGTAGAAGTTAGAAGCGATAAGCATTTTTATTCTCATTGACAGGTAAGGAAACTGAGGCTCTAGGATGCTACAAAATTTGACTAAGGTGCTTTCCAGGTGGCAGTAGTGATAAAGAACCCTTCTGCCAATGCAGGAGACATAAGAGACTCGAATTCGATCTCTGGGTCGGGAAGATCCCCTGGAGGAGGGTGTGGAAAACCACTCCAGAATTCTTGCCTAGAGATTCCCATGGATAGAGGAGCCTGGCAGGCTACAGTCCATGGGATTGCAAAGAGTTGTACACAACTAAAGTGACTGAGCAGGCATGCATGCACAATGCAGCAAAGTTCAGCAATAAACTTGTGCTGAGACAAATTTCTCCAGCTTCCTAGTTTATTTTTTATCCCAGTTATCTCCTTAAATCAGCCCAGACTTACTGAAATAAAAATTTGGTTGTAATGATATATATCTTGGAAAAAGCATGGACTATTGATCTAATTTAGTATAATGTCCACACTTACCCTATTCTCTGGAGCAAGTCATAGACCTTAATCAATAAATAATATTAACTGAACAGAAGTTTTCACTTTAATAACTATTTCTCTCCCTGACAAAGGCAACAATAAGAAATCTATAAGGCACAATTTTGGAAGAGAGAGAAAAAAAATCCTGTCCCTTAAGGAAATACTTTGACAGTAAGGAAACTAGTCTAATACTTTAGAAAAAATTGGATAGATTTCTGAAATTCCATTGCCAAAAATTTAATGAGGCTTAAAATTCTATGAACAAATTTATGTTGAAAATTATAATCTGAATACCAGACAAGTGAGTAGGGCAAAAAAGAAATCCAAGCTCCCAGCCACTATATTCATCAGATATTTTTCCTTTTCATAAAACAATATAATAAGACACTTATTGTTCAAAATTCAAGAGGTTACAACTAATCTAAAAATACCAATTGTTCTTTTTCATCCACAAGGGCCCTACTTACCAACTTTCGAGAGTAGATAACAGTTTTATAACTTTGTAATAAAAAGCATTTTATGTCAAAACACAGAGTGATAATTTTGCATTAGGAAATTTAAAACACCCCAATATATTAGAGTAGTAACCCAGGACCATCTTAGAACAATAACTGAAGAGGCAATCCCAGGAAGTGGAAATTGGAGAAGAAATCTGTCATATGGTGTATATGTGTACATGTCATATAGTGTATATTGTAAGGCCAGTACTGGTTCACTTGTTCAAAAAGATATCCAAAAAGCCACCAATTAGCAGGCCACAAAGACTGAGTGGGGAGCCTGGATTTCTGTCTTTGTCCGGCTCTAAAAAGGCGCTCTTCCCTGGCCTACCCAGGGGTATCAGAGGAGACTGAGAGGGAAGCCAAACTTAACAGTATCACCCAGAGGGAACCAGGACTTCCATCAACCCCCAGCAGAAGCAAGGAAAAGGGAATTGTACCTCTCTCCCCCGACCGAGGAGGTGTCAGTAAAGGCCTAGCCGGGAGCCTAAAATCCCAACTCCACCAAGTAGTATGGGTTTCCCAGGCGACACTAGGGATAAAGAATCCATCTGCAATGCAGGAGATGCAAGAGATGTGGGCTTGATCCCTGTGTTTGGAAGATCCCTTGGAGGAGAAAATGTCAACACACTCCAGTATTCTTGCCTAAAGAATCCCATGAACAGAGGAGCCTGGTGGGTTACAGTCCATGGTGTCACCAAGAGTTGGACACGACTGAGCATGCACGCACAGAGAAAGCACCAAGTAGTGAGCAGGCACCTCTGTCTTCCCAGGGTCCAGGGGTCACCAAATGGGGAGCCTGGACCTTCGCCCCCATGTGGTGACAGCAAAGCTGCTCCTCCTTCTTCCCCCAGCAGCACAGCAAGACCGAGGAGACTTGCTAAAGACAGATTTAAATAAGATGTAGAGCCTCATAACATAATACCAAAAATTTCAAGGGTAAAACCAGAAATTACATGTCAGACCAAGAACCAGGAAAAACCTTCACTTGAAAGAGAAAAGATAATCAACAGACATCAACATCAAGATGACACAGATGTTGGAATCAGACAGGAATTTTAAAGCAGCCGTCATAAAAACACTTCAACACTCAACTATGAACTCCTGAAGCAGCTGGAAGTCTCAGCAAAGAAACAGAATATATGAAGAAAATCCATTTGGAAATCTCAGAATTTTTAAAAATACAATCATTGAAAGTTTTAAAAACTTTGACAGCTGAATGGAGGGGACAACAGGAAAGAATCAGTGAAGCGGAAGAGAGAATAGGAATTACCCAAGCTGAACAGCAATGAGAAAACAGGCTGAAAAAAGTGAACAGAGCCACAAAAAGCTGTAGGACGATAACAAAAGATATAATATTGTGTCACTGGAATCTAAGAAACAGAGAAAGAGATCAGCACCCAAAAAAGTACTTGGAGAAATTATGGCTGAACATTTTTCAAATATGGAAAAGAAAGACAAGCTGAAAGTTTTTCAAATATGGAAAAAGACATACATAGATTTAAAAATTTGAGCAAACTCTGAATGAACAAACCCAAAGAAATCCATACCAGGAACCATCATAATCAAACTTCAGACAATTGAAGATTTAAAGACAAAATATCTCAAAAGCAGCAAGAGATATGACACCTTATGAAAAGAGCAAAACAATTCAAATGACAGCGGATCTTTCATAAGAACCATGGAAGCCAGAAGGAAGTAGCACAACATTTTTCAAGTGCTGGAAAGAAAGAGCTGTTAACCCAGAATTCTGAAACTTGTGAAATTATTTTTCATTAATCAAAGATAAAATACATGTAAAACCATGGCTGATTCATGTCAATGTATGGCAAAAACCACTACAATATTGTAAAGTAATTAGCCTCCAACTAATAAAAATAAATAGAAAAAAAATTTTTTTTAAAGAGAGAAAAAGAAATTCTCAGATACAGGCATAGTAAGAGGATTTTCTACCATCAGGTCTACCCTAAAATAGAATGGAAATGATTTTTAAAAAGGAATCTTGGAACATCAGGAAGAAAGAAAAATGGTAAAGGCAAAAATGTGTTTACACACAGTAGACCCTCCCTCTCTTCTCAAGTTGTCTAAATTATGCCTGATGGTTGAAGCAAAAAGAACAGCACTCTGGTTTGCATCTCCACATGTGTAGAGGAAACTTTTAAGACTACTGTGACATAAACAAGGAGCTTAAAAGGAGGGACCTTCGTTCAGGCTGCTGTAACAGAATATCATAGACTTGTTGGCTTAAACAGATGTTTATTTCTCACAGTTCTGGAGTCTGGATCCAGTGTCCGGTGACGGTCATCTTCCTGGTTTGGAGACAGCCATCTTGTCTTCTCACTGTGTCCTCACATGGTGGAGAGCAGACAGGAAGGAAGCTAACCCTCCCATGACTCTTCTTGAAAGGGCACCAATACCATTTGTGAGGGCTCCATCCTCAGGACCCAATTACCTCCTAAAGGCCCCATTTCCTAAGACCATCACTTTAGGGGTTAAGATTTCAACTCAGGGATTTTGGCAGGACACATTCAATCTGTAACAGGGGATAATGTTTCTATATTCACTCAAACTGGTAAATGATGGCACCAGTAAATCTCTGTGGTGATGATATAAATCTATACCAAGATTGTGCTGGTGGTTACAGGAATCTGCCCAGTACGACTGCTATGTTTGTGAAAAACTAGCATAAGAATATACACATGATGTACCAATACTGATTTTTCTGATTATGATATTGTATTATCAATATGTAAGATGTAACCATTGAGAGAAAAATGGGTGAAGGATACATGAAACCTCTCTGTATACAACCTGTATACCTATAATTATTTCAAAATAAAGTTTTTCAATGGGAAATGGTTCTAGATAAAAAGATGCTAAAGACATACGCAGTGACAATCTACTTTGATTGGATTATAATTTTTTAAAATTCAAAAGTTTAGGAAGTTTGGGGAAATTTTAATATAGGTGTATTTGATGGTATTAGATAAAATTTTTGTTAGTTTTCTTCAGTGTAATAGTAATGTTGTGATTATGTAAAGTCAAGTCTTTGTTCCTAAAAGACGTGCATTGAAGTATTTAGGCTTGAAATATATTGGAGTTAACTTTTAAATGGTTCAGGGAGAAAGACAGTGAGAGAGAAATAAATACAACAAAACATAGAGTCAATTGTTGACTCCTTGAGGAAGCTATGAGGGTGTTTACCATTTTTTCAATTATTTGGAGTTTGTATAGATTTTCAATTTTTAAAAGTTGGAGGGATGGATGGATGGATGGATAGATATGTGAAAAAGCAAATATGCTCAAATGTTAATTGTGAAATTTAGGTGGTGGGTAATTGGGTATTCATTATAAACTTATTTCAATTTTTCTTTATGCCTGGTACCGTTCAAATTAAAATATTGGAAGGTGGACAGCTGAGGCAACATATTGAAACCCAATGCCCTTCCCAGAACTCCTAATCCTTCCAGACCCAGTTAAACCCATACTTACAATAATTAAAACATCATTTGCCTTGGGCAAAAGCTTGCCTGGTTTCTGACTGAAGAAATCCAATAATGCCTCACGCTTCCCATAATGGTAAAGTCCCAGGCACTGCCATTGTCCACACTCCCACACTGAGAAGTTTCCAAAGAGTATTATCGATTGTCAAGGAGAGACAAACCCGAACAAAGCCAGGCTGGGCTTACGGATAATCCAGTTTTCGCAGAAATTACAAAGCTATGATTTTTCCAGTAGTCATGTATGGATGTGAGAGTTAGACTACAAAGAAAACTGAGCGCCAAAGAATTGATGTTTCTGAACTGTGGTGTTGGAGAAGACTCTTGAGAGTTCCATGGACTGCAAGGAGATCCAACCAATCCATCCAAAAGGAAATCAGTCTTGAATATTCTTTGGAAGGACTGATGCTGAAGCTGAAACTCCAATACTTTGGCCACCTGATGCAAAGAACTGACTCATTGGAAAAGATCCTGATGCTGGGGAAGATTGAAGGCAGGAGGAGAAGGGGACGACAGAGGATGAGATGGCTGGAGGGCATCACTGACTCAACAGACATGAGTTTGAGTAAACTCTGGGAGTTAGTGATGGACAGGGAGGCCTGGCATACTGCAGTCCATGGTGTCGCAAAGAGTCGGACAGGACTGAGCGACTGAACTTTATTGAACTGAACCCAAAATTTAAAGGAGTAATGCCCCTTATGTGAACAGCTGAGGCATAAGAGTAGTGAGAAATGTTGTGGTGGTGCTAAGCAAAATGAATTTTGAGTCATTTATATATGTTGAAAATATTTGTGGTATATTTATTTTTAGGGAAAAAAAATATATATATAAAACTACAATAAGAAAACAACAATTCTACCATCATAGTAGGAGTTTGTAACACATTAAGTATAAAAGTTAGGAATTAATAGACAAGGAAACTGAAAAATTTTTAAAAGAATACAGAAGATATGAACCTTATCATTAAAAGATGGATTTTATGATGCATAGATCGCCATAACAGTTGGTAAGAACTGTTGTTGTTTTTTTAATTCTAGGAAGGCTTTTGCTTTCTTCCTGTCTTTCTTCCTTCCTGCTTTCTTCCCTCCCACCCTTTTTTTCTCCCTCCCTTCCTCCCTCCTCTTCCTTCTTTTGACAGGAACCCTTTAAGTCATCCGACCTGCCTTAGAGTATCTGGTCAAGTATTTCAATATCACTTGATCTCTCCCATGACAAGTCCATGGAGACTCTTCCTGATGGCCATGGCACCACATCTGCTCTGGTTCTTGGCTTACTGTAGACCTACAGGAGGAGCTACATATGCTGTGAGATACTGAAGACATTCTGAACTCTGCACAAAGATGCTCAGTTCCTGACCCAAGTAAGAAGTGAACCAATCTCCCAAGTACATCTCATTATTTAAGACAAGGCCCATATTCTCTGGAATCTCATTTTCCCTCTCTGGTTCTTAGAGTGGCAAAGATCTAGCCATTCCTGCCCCATCTCCTCTAGTTTTCTTTCACGTCTCCTGTAAAGTTTCTCATCTCATGCCACCATCTACTTACAGGCTCCAAGTGGTACCCACTCCTGCGAATGACAAAAAGCAATCCATCCTTGCACTTGTCATGACAAAACTCCTTATCTTATCTCCCTAGCAGAAGAGTTCAATCAAACCAAACATTAAAAATAAATTAATTATATTTTATCCCTCCCCAGAGATGGCTGAGCTACTAAGAGCCAGCAAAGTGTCTAGAAAGGAAAAACAAAACTCTCAACTGATTTATCCGATCTTTCATCCATCTCAAACCATCCCACTTTTAAGTCCTTCTATATTCTTATTGCTGGAGCTGGAACCAGCACTGATCAGGAAAATGGCTGAGAATGGAAACACAGATGAATAGACAAAGAAGATGCAGCATATATATATCTGCAACAGAATACTACCCAACCATTAAAAAAAGAATGAAACAATACCACTTGCAGCAATAAATGCAGCTAGAGATTATCATGCTAAGTAAAGTAAGTGAGAAAGATAAATACCATGTGATATCACGCATATGTGGAACCTAAAATATGACACAAATGTGAAATGGAAACACACTCAGGGACATAAAGAGCAAACTTGAGGTTGCCAAGGGGGATGGGGTTGGAGGAGCGATGGAGTGGGAGGTTGGGTTAACAGAATGGATAAACAACAAGGTCTCACTGTATAGCACAGGGAACTATATTCAGTATCCTATGATAAACCATAACAAAAGAATATTAAAATGATATAATTTTAATAATAATGATCATATATATACATATAACTGAATTATTTGCTATACAGCAGAACTTAACACAACGTTGTAAATCAACTATACTTCAAATAAAACAGTATTCAAAAAAATGGCAGCAGATGGCCAGGGCTTGGGTGGCTGGGTGACAGAAACATTCCTGCAAATGTGTCCACATAATACTATTGTGTGACTAGCTTTTCTGAAGGCCAGGACACTCCAACACAAATCAAAGGAAGCACAAATTCAAAGATGACTATAATGGGACGTGTTTGCAGAGTGAAATATCCCTACTCTTATTAAGTGACACCTGCCACATAATAGCCCCTGACCCACACCTCAGTCTGCCCCAGGGTGATTTTTTTTTCTTCCCTAAGCATATGCCTCAAAGGAGTGGTGAGTAGGGCACTTACATTTTGTCTCCTGACTTCCTCTCTCAACCAAAGATAACCATAATCTGTAAAATGATTAATCTATTTGTCTCCATGGAGTTAGAAAAAAAGAAAGAAAGAAAGCTTCTTTCAAAGTTTTCCAGAAGGCTTCAAGATCACCAGTCCACATGCTGGCAGCCTAATCTCAGGCTTCGAACTTCCAGAACTGTAAGGAATAAAATTCTGTTGTTTATTTGAAAACAATAGTCCAAATCAGATACTCTTCTTCCAACCCATTTCATGAATGGGCTATGATAAAGTGGTCTATTAAATCCCTGGGTTATAATAAAGTGAAGACAAAGATTCACCCAGGAATATGGCAGTTTGAGAGGCAGGCTACTTTAGCACCCTGCGAAGCATTATTATTCCTAATAATACTTTTACATGGTGCTTCGTAAATGGACAAGTTGTTCTGCATAATATTACGGTCCAGGTTTTGGTTCAAGCAGTAAATAAATGACTGAGAAAACATGTATGACTTTGCCCTCTGCATTAACCGAATGAGGTAGGTGGGAAGAGTATTAGTCCCATCGCGAGCCTCAGAGAAGTGTAGGGACGTTGCGCAAAGTTTGTGAGCGGCAGGTAAAGCTAGAACTGCATTTTAAGGCCACAAAGGAAGCACAGATTCTAATTCATCCTCTGCCACTGACATGAGGTTTGATCTCCACAAGAGAGCAATCTCATGGCCCTAGCGAATTTTTCGTCTGAAACCTATGCAAACTGGGCCCGACCACCAGTTTGGTCCTAGAGATAGCCCCCAAAGCGGGGCTGAACGCACAGGGTGGGTGACCAGGTCTGTGCCCCTAAGAGTTCCCCCGGGGTGGGGGTCCCAGACCTTTGCCTCAGAGACCCTGCCCAAAAAGGCTAGGGAACCAGTGGACTCTCTCATCTAGAGCAGGGCCCGGCCGCACCACCCCTGCCGGCTGGAATCCCAGGGACTTCCTTCGGACCTCGCCTGCGGTGGACTCCAGAGACGCAAAAGGATCTCCAAAGTCTCCAGCCAGCGTTAAACCTGAGGTGCCCTCTTCCTTGTCGGCATCTCTAGTGCTCACATATGTCAATGGCTTGATGTGTCCGCCGGGCCACTGCTACCCCGAGTTTGTGACCCCTGAGAGTGTGGCACGTAACTCAGCAACCGCCTGACACTGCGCGGGGACGCGGCGCTCCGGCGTCCCAGGACTCTGGGCGGTGAGTTCCAGCTGCGCCTGCGCGCCGGGCCTGCGTAGTGGGCGGAGAGGCGGGTGGATAGGGACCCTGCCAGGTGGGCGGGGCGACAGCTGGCTGAAACCCTGGCGCCGGGCGACTGTTCTAAACCACCCGGATCCCAAAGGCAGAGGCTGCTGGGCATCCTCCTTCACTAAGGGCAGCTGCGCACCCTTCGAGTCTGCAGAGTCTGTCGCTGGGGGACCAACCCATTCTTGGCGCCTTTACAGGCAGAATTTGAGGGGCGGGACCGGGAAGTGTGGGAGCATAGTGTCACTGCTCTAGGAGTGGCCCCTCTGTGACGCCAAGGAAGGACGTAAATGAGATACCGCTGCAGGTGTCGCGGTGCCCTTGCGCTCCTGCCCGAGGCCTGTGTGACATCACTGTGGCAGCGGGAGGATGCCCTGACGTCACAGCGTCATCATGCTCTGGGAGGTGGGGTGACGCCTCTGAGCCCTTTCTCAGGATGCCGAGGCTCCAGGGGACGGGGTGGGGATGATATCACAGTCCCAGGTTCTCGGAGATGAGGTGCCATCCCACTGCCTTTCTCCGTCCTCCAGGACCCTATGCTAACCCTGAATCAGGAGACAAGGAGGTCAGCGGGTAAAAGGCCCTTCATGCGCCCCAAACCCCCTAGCTACATTCCAGAAGGAAGAGGTGGAACCTGAACCCGTCCTCTACGAAGAAGCCCCCTGAGGGCTGTTCTTTTCCCCAGGGCGCTCCTGATTCTCTTCCCAGAGCAGCACTAGGGGAGCTCCAGGCTGCACCAAGGGTCTCTAGTGCCTACTCTCTGCCCAGCAGCGAAGTCCAGCAGGGTAGTTTCCCCACCCCTGAGCTAAAGAGGACCTGCAGGCCTAGCAGCTTTGGGAAGGGTTCCAGTAGAACTCTACCAGCCCAAGCCGCGCTAGGCACGTGAGGCCAAAGGAAGCTTACTTCATGTCTGAAAATGGAGGGGTGGGGGGAGTGGGGGCAGGGTGGAATCTTCCAGATCTGTGGCAAGAAAAAATTAGCCACCTGCAGAGTGGACAGGCAATAAAACCCACCCAGCATTTCTAAGCCTCTGGTTGCCTTTCATACGACCTTCAGAGTATGATCAGGAAATTGTAGCCTGTGTGGGAACTGGTGGCCCCAGGACCAGGCTTGCCCTTCCCTTTGCAGTTGCTGTTACTGATCAGTCTATGAAACCCCTGCCATGCGGACAGACTGCAAGCGAGCTGCGCTGAGAAGTGACTTCTGATTCCACCAGAATGACAGAGGCTTTAGGAACAGGTTGGAGGTCTCTGGGCAGCACTCTGCCCCTCTCTCACCTCATCCCCCAAAACTCTGCGCTTAGGGATTCTTTTTTTCCAAGAATGCACACTTCATACTGATTGTTTCTCCGTGGCCAGGGACTAGGGATGGAGGGCAGGGGCAGGGATTCACGGTACCAAAGCTGGAAGGGCCAGAAACAAAAATCTTCCCCAGCAATCCCCCACCCACCACCTTCAAGTCTTTGTGAAGTACTTGAGTTCCTGCAGAGGTTCTATGTATCCTGGGGAGGTTGGAAGTGGTGCAATGTGAGGGACAGGAGGGCAGCAGCAGTAATCAATCCTTGAGAAAGATGTGAGTGAAAGTTAGTAGCTCAGTCCTGTTGGACTCTTAGCGACCACATGGACTGTAGCCCACCAGGCTCTTCTGTCCATGGGATTCTCCAGGCAAGAATAGTGAAGTGGGTTGACATTCCCTTCTCCGTGAGAAAGATGAACACCCTCCCACCCCCACCCAAGGAGACTAAAGGGACTGAATGAGGCTCTCTCAGGTCCTCAGAGGTACTCAAAGTTCTGGGTAGTGCCTGTGTGTGCGCGCGCACGCCCATGCACTGTCCTCACCTTGGAACAACCACTTCCAAGGTCTGATAAGGAAGGGACAAGGCTTCTGCCCTGGGCGCTTACACAAGCTGAGGCCAGGCACCACCTATACCACAGCCTGTGCTGCCTGGGCCCGAGCCAGCCGTCCAAGTCCCAAACCCACTGACTAGCCCTCGCTCCAGATGCCCAGAGGTCACAGTTCTCTGGGATATGGGCTCCATCCTTTCCTGTTGCGAGTCTTTTTGGACCCGAGGGTAAGAAGTCCTGGGATTTTGCTCTACTAGCGGAGATCTCATAGGCCGGTCCAGAACCGGCAGCGCTCTGTCCCCCACGTTTCCATGGGGCCCTGGCACGCGCGTCAAGAAGGTTTTAAGGGCAAGACCAGACGCCGACAGGGCCTGCGGTGGAGGGTTCCTCAGGGCCTCGAGCAGGACAGAGCGAAGTGCCCGCATTCCTGGGCCGCCCCTCCAGGCCTGTCCAGCAGGGGGCAGCGTGGCTCCGAATGCCGACGGCTGCGTGGTCCTCGCGGTCCCGGCAAAGGCCTCGGCGATAAGTTGGGTTCTTGAATCGCGGAGATTCAGCCAGCCGAGGGCGGAGGGTGGGAGGGGGCGTTCCCAGCGGAGAAGGGGATGCCACAGTGAAAGGCTAGAGAACGTTTTAACTCCTGCAGACCCGGGCCCACTTTCTCAGACAGGATGGGATTGGGGGTGGGGGGAGTCCCAGTTGCCGGGAAGCTCGGCCCAGCTGTGCCCGCGGCCGCTGAGCGCCAGGCGCGGAAGCCCGAGAGCCTGCGCTTGAGCAGGCTGGGGAAGGGCCGGGAGCGCCACCGCCTGCGCCCGCCGCGCGGTCAGGCTGCCGGAGCTGGGGGAGCCCCACCCCGCTCCAAGCTGGAGAGCCCCCCGGCGGCCTGGCCTCTAATTGTGAGAAAACTAGGCGCCCCAGGGAAGGTTCCACTTGTGGAGGGCGGACTCGGATTTCTCCTCCTCGACTCTCTGGGCCTCCCAGGGCGCCCGCCCCCGCCATTCCTGACAAGGCTTTAAAACTTCAGGGAAATCTTTGCGGGCACGGAGCCGGGATCCAGACTGGGGACAAGCCCCAGCCGGAGAATCGTGTCGGGGGGATCCTAACGGAGGGAGGGACGTAGGTTTGGGGACTTAGGAGAGGCAGCGGTGAAGACTTATTTGCAGCAGCTATTGGGCCCCCAGGAAGGGTACCGGTTTGAGGTTGACCGTGAGGGAAGGGCGCTTCCTTCCCTTCCCTGGGCAGCAGTAGGAGGCCCGGAAGGAGGTTTTTGTTTGGGGGTGGGGAGGGGTGACTTTCTTTTCCCTTAGTTGGATTCGAAGCGACCCGGCTCCTGGAGATACTGTAAGAAACGTTCGAAGTTTTGGCCGCAGACTCGGCTTCTTTGGAGCCCTTTGGAGATTCGGAGTGGGGAGACGATACTGAGGCCCCAAGACCAAAGTGGAGAAGAAAAGTAAATTAAGTTATCCGAGGTTGACCACCATCGGGAGAGAGGAGGGCGTCTCCACGCATCCCAAGCCACTGACCCCAATCAGGGGAAGGTTGCAGAATTGGGACAGGTCGGCGTGGGGATCGAAGCCCCGGCTCCTCTCAAGAAAAGGAGCTGCCCAGTTTGCTGCGTTTGGGGAGAAAACGCAGGAATTGGGGGAGGGAAATTACCCACCCTGCAATGCCTGTAAAATAACCGTTTATTTAATATTTTTAAAAACTCCAGTGATAAATGTCCGTTACCGATGGTCAGCATAAAGTGCCAATCGCAATACACCGCCCTGCTGCTAGCCTTCAGCTCCTCGCGGCGAAGGGGCAGCGGAGCAGGGAAGCCGGAGGCCGGGCCCCCCTCAGCCGCAGGGCCCGAGGCCCCCCGCCCCACCATCCGGGTCCGGGAGCCCACCACCCGCAGCGCGGCAGGAGCCGGGAGGGGCGCCCCTCGGCCCCGCGCTCCCTGGGCCGGAGGCTGAAGCAGATACTGGGATTACACTTTTGCAGGCTCCCGGGGGTGGGGATGGGGGCGGGAGGAGGGGTGGGAAGCTGCGAGAGCACAAATCTCCTTTTCCTCTCCCCTCTCTCTCCGCAGTCAGAGTTACAAGCTTATATGGTCAAAGAAAAAAAAAATAATAAAGAAAACGTATAAAATAACAATAGAAAAAGTAATACTTCTGGGAGAGGCGCCGCTGCGGCTCCGCGAAGCTTTCGTTCTCTTTTTAATGCAGTTTCCCTTCCGCCACACGAGTACCGCCTTTTGGCCAAGAGTTTAGCCGCGTCCTGGGGGAGCCGCCCGGGCGGCCAGGGTCATGGCCCGGGGCGCGGCTGTGAAGTTCCGCGTGCGCCCGGGACCCGGGGGACGCGTTTGGGATGGAGGAAAGTCCCCGGAGCCCCTCTCGCTGCCCGCCAGAGTCGCCTTGGGCTTCCGTTCCCTCTGGAGGAGGGGGCTGCGTGACCCAGGGTCCTGGTGACTCACTCGGAGGCTCTATTTAGCATTTGATCTTGGAGGTTTTGAGCTCCTTCACCTGTGAGTGTAGCGTCTTGTGCACAGCGAGAGTCCTGGACTGGCAGAATCCTTTCCCACACTCTTGACACTTGAAAGGCTTCTCTTTGGAGTGAATATATCTGAAGGCAAAAAGCAGATCGATAATTAAGCTTTGCAAAAATGATGCAATGTTATAGTTATCCAAAATCCCTTCCCACGACAATAAGGAGCTTGAACCTCAAAAGAAGGAAGGACGTGGGGTACTTAGTGGAGAGCGGGCACATGCTGAGTGTGGGGAGGGGATGGGGAGATAAGGGAGACACCTCCTGTCTTAGCTGTGCCCATGTCCAGCTAGGTGGATCCCTGCCTGCCTGATCAGGGGCCAGCACAGCATCCTTATAAGGCCTGAGTCAACACCAAAGGTGAGTGAGGTGGGACAATTGGCTGGCACTGTGCTGTCCAAGATGGTAGCCACCTGCCACGTGTGATTATTAAAATTAAGTAAAGTTAGTTTCTCGGTTACACTTGTTGCCCATTTCAAGTGCTTAACTGTCACATGTGTCTCATGTCACACTTCATCATCTCAGAAACTTCTCTCACACAGCGTTATAGATGGAGGAAGCTGTGCATGCCTGTCTGGAGCTTGGGACCTGTTCCTGCCATATTCTCTCCACCCATGCTCCAGAAACCCAGCCCTGAGCTTGGGTGGTTTCCTTCCTGATTTAGGGGGAAGCTCAGAAATTCAGGAGGCTTGGAACCTGGGGGCGGCGGGGTTGGGGGGGGGGAGCGGCCTTATGAACCCTGGCATCAGAAGCAGACTGATAGCTCTGTTCTGCACCCCTCCTCCGCAGTACTGCACCTGTGGTCTCGTAGGTGGTCTTGCCTCCGGAAGGCTTTGTGGCAGATGTCGCACGTGTAGGGCCTCTCGTCCGTGTGTGTCCGCTCGTGGATAAGGAGGTTGTAGGATTTAGTGAAGTGGCGGCCACAGAATTTGCAGACGAACTCCTTCTTGGTTTTGGAAGGCAGGCGTCCCCTCGTGGGCTTCTTTTCGGGGGACAGCTTGGTCACATCCAGGAGGGCACCCAGCCCACCGGCAGGGGACCCAGGGCCTTCCCCCCGGCAAAGCTTTGATGGATCTTCTTGCGTGGCAGCCAAGGCCAGGTTGGCAAAATCAAAGCGCGGCTTGGTCTTGAGCGCCGCGGGGCCGCTGCCTCCAGCAGTGATCTCGGGCTTGGGCTGGATGACATGAGGGAACCAGGGGAAGGCAGGCAGCTGGAAACGCGCGTCCACCAGGCTGGACACGGCTCCCGGCACTTTGGAGAAAGAGGACCGCGGCAAGTGCATGGCGGGGTAGCCCAGCGTCCACTGATGCAGGTGCACTGCGTGCAGTGCGCTGAAACCATACAGGTTGGGCAGGTGGTCCGAGGGCACCGTTGGCAGGCCGTTCACTGCCTGAAGAAAGGAGTAGTTGGTGAGCTGCAGGGATGGGTGGATGGGCACCGGTGCTGGCAAGGTTTTGCTGCCCATGGCCGAAGCAGCAGTCTGTTCCCAGTCTTCCTGCTGCAGGAAAAGAAGAAGAGGGGAGGGGGAAACAGACAAGTTCAGGCCCTCCTTCTGAGTTCCAGCCCGGCCACACCCATTCTGTCCCCAGAGACTGAGCTGAGTGCCTAGGACCCCACTCAGGGATCTCACTGGCCTCAAGGAGAAGACAGGAATCTTCAGTAATCCAAGGACTCCTTCCAAATGGCCTCCGGCAGAGACACAAACTTGATATAGAAACCAAACTAAATGCTGGGCAATGCGATCAACTTAAAATGAGAGTCTACAGTGTACCTGACACTGAGACAGGCAGAAACACAGGGAATGTACATCCAGACAAGCCCGAGTCAATATAGAATTACACCCTCCTGCAAAGGTAACTCACTTGGAAGCGCACTTACATATTCCTGTTCAGATAAACAAATACAGACGTGCACACTGACAGATAAACCCAGGTTCACACATACTGAACAAAGTTGACAACAAGGTGCGAAGATAAACTGGAACCATGAGTATTGTGCTACTAAACAAAATGCAGGAACTGAACACACACACACACACACAGGGTACCCACAGAGAGTCCTACAGGCAGACAGCAAACATACAAAAGCACACAAATCCGCACATCTCTCAGCTCCGGAGCATTGACCTCTATTAGCTGCCAGTCAATTTGGCTTCTAGAAACCATGTCCTCTTTCTCCTTACAACTCACAACTTTGACTTCAAATTTGCTTTCCTGTCTCACTGTTACCCAGCCCCCTTGACGCCACCCTCTCTGCAGCTGCTTGTGGACTGACTCTTTTCCATCGTCTTTGGGGATCACCTTTCTTTCAGCAAGGACAGTGACACCCACATTTATTTACTCACTCAGCCACATGCATTCATTTGTTCCTGCGCCCTCCCTACCCTATAAGAAAGGGGGACAGGGTCTTCGGGCTCTCAGGATGTTTGTGTGTGTTGAACACCCCCTCCCTGAGCAGGTGGGTTTCCCCATGAGCAGGAGCATGGAGGCTGGGCCTCTGCTATTGTGGGCTACGCACCCTCCAAATGCAAGGCCAGGGAGCTTGAGCCGAGCCAGAGGGGAGCCCTGCTGATGTGACAAGCAGTCTGGTGTCTCCTGGCCTCCTTGACCCTTGGTCAGGGTCCTTAGCCTCCATGGACAGGTCTGGAGTCCGCAGAAAGAATTTTTCTGTCTGTGCCTCCCAGACACTCCTAACTCATGTCTGTCCAGTGGAGGCAAAAACAGGGAGAAGGAAAGCCAAAATAACACGGAGGGCCTTAGGAGGCTCAAGTGCTGAACTCCATCTCAAGAAGTCACTGGGGAGCAGGGTGTTCAGGCCGCAGGCACTTCTTTGCCTGTCTCAATCCCCTGCCTTCCACTTCTCTCTTTACTGCTGACTTCCCCCCTCCCCTTCCTCAGATCTCTCCTCCACCTAGTCCCCAACCCTGGGACAGGCAGGCCCCTGTTCCGTTCCCTCCTTCACGACAGACCCGACACCACCCAGGCGGTTCCGAAAGCCTGGCTTCCCCAAAGCCCAGGTCCTTAAGGCGCAGGCTGCCTTTAGCTCGAGGGAAGCTGTTAACGTGAGGGCAGTGCCCAGGATATTCCCGGGAGGAGGCAGGACAATCTGGACCTAGAAAGCCTTCTCCTTGGAGGCTGGCAGGAAGGTCACGCATCCAGTGCGGTGGCCCATAGGCGAAGAGGCTCTGCAGAAGGTGCGGAACACCCAGAGCCGGCAGATATCTGCTTGCGCAGGTTAAATCGTCAATCCAATGAAACCCCTGTCGGACCGCAGCAATTCATTCCGCCAGGGTCTCGGCGAGGCACAAACTGGGATGCGGGGGCAGGGGAGCGCGGACCCCGGCGGCGGCGGAGCCGTGACCTGGGCAGCGGGCTTCTCCGCTGCGTCGCTCACGCTGTCGCGCCTGGGACAACCCGAGACCCTCCTAAGGCGCTGAGACGCGGCGAAGAAGAACGAATCGGGCCAGAGAGAAAGCTGGAGCCTGTTTGGGTTGGGAAGGGGGAGGGGGAGAAAGAGGAGATGACTCGCCGACTTCAAAGGTCTGCCCAGACTTAGGCGAGGTGAGCGCTCTTTGATTTGCTGTCACCTCTCCTTCCCCTCCAGGCGCTGGAAATCAGATCCTTATCTCCGGCTTCCCCCGGGGCCCTCCGGGCGCCGCCGGGGCCTCACTTGCTCCTCTCGGCGCTCGGTCTATCCCTGGACGATGGCGGCCGGGCGCTGGGCTGCACCCGGGCCCGGGCCCGCTCCCGGCGGGGTGAGGGAATCGCACCGGCCCCGCGCGTACTAACCCAGCCTTTCCTTGACCACCCCCAGGAGCCCAGACTTTGGCTCGGTGAGGGGAGGGGGCGCCTACACCAAAACTGCTCCTGGGAGCCAAACTTTCGGGGCTATCTGCCCGATCTTGTTTCCCCCAACACTCAATTTCTTTTTCTCAGCGGCGCAGCCAGTTTACTTTCTGCCGCATTCCCAGGGCAAGGCTCCCCAGGCTCTGGTCAACGGTTTTCCCGGGGACGAAATTCGTTCGAAACGTGGCTTTCTACACTAGTAAAGTACCAAGAACGGGCCGAATCCACGATCCAGTTTCAGGCGGTTCGCTAAGAGGAAAACATAAGTCTCACTCTGCCTCTCCTGCGGGAGAAGATGAGCAAACGCCCAGTCCCGTTGTCTCTCCGGGCCCTGACCCCGGACCCCCAGTGTGAACTGCTTTATATCCTTAAACAAGAGAGGAAACCCCTCTTGCCTGCCTCAGGCCAGGCATCCGCTCTGCAAGAAGCTAGGACCCCGGGACCTGGGAGGCGCAGTAAGGGTGCCGACTACGCGCATCAAACGCCATTAGCGCTTCCCAGCCCGGGTCCCCGCGCGGTTCAGACACAGCTTCTCTCGTGCGGTAGAGCGCCAATCCCGGTTCTGCCGCCAGCCCTATGCCGGGCATTAATGAAGTGTGCAAGAGTCTATTAAAGTGGTTTATTCGGGGCTAATTGAGCGTGAGCGAGTTAACTGCTTGCATTAATGAGGAAGGAGCGAGCTTCACGAGCGAGCGCCTGGAGGAGCCCAGCATCAGCCCCAGAAAAATCATCCTTGACACCGAATCCCCAACACGCGTGCTGACAAGCGTCCGGACCCCTGGAGAGAGGACTGACCGCCGCCGGACACTTCTGTTTAATTCTCCCAACGAACGAGATCGAATGAACCCTTCAGTTAGGCGGCCATCCCTCTGCATCTAAATGCCCAGCTGCGTCCTTAGTGATCTGCTCCCCAGTCTTACTAAAATCGCAATTACTTTGAGGAACCTCATATAGAACATTCACCCACCGGTCGCCCTCCATCCGTTCCTCCCGCCTCCCCCACCCCGCGTCCTTGCCAGCCTCTCTCTCTTCTCCAGGAGGCCATGAACCTGGGAGATTAACTAGCCTTGCACGTGGTTTCTGTTCCCAAGAGCCAGCGCGCAGCTCTTAGCCCGGGTGAAATTTACCAAATTGTGGCAACAAAGAAACCGTCGCAGCTCCTCTATGCTCCAAGAACCTACCCCGCGACTGGCCGAGCTGCTGAAAAGGGATTGGCTGTGGGTTTTCATTCCTCTTAGGAGAGAAATTTCCTGGGAGAAATGAGTTCAGCAGGCAGCCCGTCACCTCTTTCCCTCTCTCCTCCCGCTCCCACCTTTTCCCTTGAAGGGAGACAGTCCCCGGAGCAAACGAATCTTGCCCTTTCAAGCCTGAAACTGAGAACACCCGCGGCTGCAGTGTTTCCGCTACCGCGGCGTGCGGGGTCTCCGATTGGGGACTAGTGTTCGCGCCCCCTACATGCTCCCCTCCCCCGGGTCAGTAGCGGGTTACTCTCCAGGCCCCGACCACACGAGCAATCACCGAATAAAGAACACCCCGAAGTCGGAGCGCCAAGTGCGAGACGGGGTCAGGCACGTGGGCTGGCACTCCAGGGTCGGGCCGGCCGCGTACCCGATCGCAACTCTGCAAAAAGACGAGCTCAGGAAAGCGCGACCCGGCAGGGGCATGCACCTGTCCGTGGCGCGGGCGGCCGTGGCCATCCGGCCACTCTCTTCTCCTCCTTCGTCAGCTAAAGTAGGTCAGATTGAGCTAGGCGTGCGTCTTGGGAAAGTTTGTGCCCGCACAAGTTGCTTCGGTTTCTTAAGAAAGGGGCCACAAGCTGACTTCCGAAGTCCGTGGGCACCTCGCCCGGGATTCCGCGAAGACCCGCGGCGCTCGGGATAGTAGCGGGGACCCGCCCCCTCATCCCCCCCGGGTCAGAGGCCGAGGACCCCCGCAGGAGAAATTCCTGAGCCAAGCACCCCCAAGCACCCAGGACTGCAGCTGCTCTCGCTTTCACAGAGGTCCAGCAGTCTTCATTTGGTAAGAGGAGCTTCTTTCCGGGACTTGGAGAGAGAAGAGACACCCGCCGAGCGGTGACAAGGGGACCTCGGGGATCCTGCCCGCATTCCCCTCGCCAAGCCCGGGCGCCCAGGGCTGCAGTTACCTTTTTCCGCGGCGGTCCCGGAGTTGAGCGCGTCTCTGGGGCTCCCGCTGCGGGGGGACCCGGTTAGCCAGAGGCGCTGGATTTCCACAGGCACCCGCGGAACTCAAGAGTCCCGGCCCCTCTCCGGCGGCCGCGGGGACTCCGAGCGCCCGACACGCGGGAGCGCTCAGCGGCCCTGGAATCCTGTCCGCCCAGGGGTTGGTGAACTTCTCTCGCGGCTCCTTGGTTGGGTCTGAACCCGGAGCGGCTGAGAAAGCGCTAGGGAGAGACCGAGCTCCGACTCACTTACCCCTTAGCACCGAGCCGCCTACTTATTTTAATCCACCACCCTCCCTCCTTCCTCCCTCCCTCCTCCCCCCTCCCCTAGCCTCAGGATTCCTCCCCTCCCTCCCCTGCCCCCCTCCCCGCAACCATCCTGCCCTGCGCCTGCGCACTGAGACACAAAGTTTTGCTGACCCGGGCAACCGACTGGGACTGCAGCGTTCGCCTGGTCCCGACCTCCCGGGACCTGCGTCCCCAGTTTTTCAGACCTGTGAGACCCTTTCTGCGTGTTAGGCCCACAAGGTCTCGGCAGGCGAGTTCGAATAAAACAGCCTCTTCCATATGAAACTGGGCTGAAACTTCTCGGTCTCCTTCCTGCGCGCCTAGGACACAGCCCGCGCAAGGTCGGGGTGTTGGGGGGCGGGGGGCGGGGGAGCGGTGCGTCGGGATCCTGGCACCTTAGTTTGGGCCCCGACACACCTCGGCCCCGCCGAATAGCCTGTCTTGTCCCAGAATACCTCTGGAACCGAACAGCTTCAGGACATCCGAGAATGCTCAGCGCCAAGGCGGTCACCCAGACTCCAGTGCCTATGACTGGCCCCAAACCCTGGGTTACCGAGTTCGTTAGAAAGATTAGAAGCGGAGGATGGAGCAAGAAGTCAAGATAGTTATTTTCCTAGGACCCAAAAACCTTTTGAGATTCATGCCCTCTAAAATCCTGTATTCTTTTGTTTTAGAAGGATGGATGAGAGTTTGGAGAGCTAAGTACCACAGAGCCGCGATGCAAGCTGCAAAGTTCTTCAGCTCTAGGGCCTTTGAGTCCAAGAGTCTGATTCAAGTGAAGTTTGAGATGAGAGTGAGGGTCAGGGTTTTCTGGCTGCTAGAAATTCTGTCTTCACTGCTTATGCTTTAGGGAGAGTACCAGTAACCCCTTGACTGCCTGGCTCCAAGAGCTGACCTCCAGCTGACCCCAGCCTAGTTCCCTCCCTGCCACCTCTCTGGAACAGCAGGCCCCGGGTTCGGGAGGAGGGGCTGGTCTCCCAGGCTTGGGTGGATCCAGATTCGCACCTCTGTACTCCTGGGGTTTGCCCCTAAGGCTGCTGCTTAATGAGCCCCCTCCCCTAGCCCTGGAGACTGGACCCTGGTCTCTGTGGGTCTCTTGCATACTGGCACTGTCTCTGGAGACCTTTACAACTTCCATCTGCAAGTCTGCTTTGGCTTTCTTTTAAAGGAGTCTTGGTTTCCTGACCCAGGAAAATGGTAGTGGAAATGCCCCCCAAAAGGAATAGTTGGAGGAGACCCTGGTCTTACCCTCAGGCCTTTAGAAACAGCCTGGCCTCCAGCCCCTAGATAGCTTTGACCTGGGCAGGGAGGAGGGCAAATGGGTGCAGTCTTTGCCACAAGGGAGACTGTACTTACCCCCTGCAGGTTAGTGTTAGAGTAAGGAACCCATGTAAGTTTGCCTGTGCAGCTGGAAAAATCCTAGCCTGGGGTGACATTCTGGCCCTTTGGAGGCCCCTTGGGAACAGAAGGAGCTGAGATCACTCCCTTCCCTGAGATTCCAAGGCAGCAAGTTCCAGGAGCAAAGGAAGGCCTGGAGGGAAAGTCCAGCAGGGCATTCCTGGGTTGTACCAGCTTCCACCTTGGGCCAGGGAAACTGTGCCCTTGTCTCAGGGTGTCCTAGGAGACACAGCTTAGCACCTTATATTAAACAACAGTGAAAGAATCCAAAGAGGCCTCCACAATGAGGCATCTGGCTGTCCAGACCACTTAGAAAATGTCTCCCAGGAAGAGGATGTTTTGGTAGGATGGAAGGAGCCTCCTGGCATGTACAAACCCCATCTCTTGCTCAGAACTCCACCCAGTGCAACTGTGCTGACTTCATCTTTCCACTTGCCTCTTTCTTCTGAACCAGGGTCCCTGGCAAACACGCCTCAAAGACTTCTAGAAATCTCTAGGTAGTAGAATCCCTAAAGAGCTCTTGGAGAAAGTTTTTAGGGCTCCGAAAGAAAGGGCCATGCAACCCCGTTGTTTAATACTGCTTTTGCCTGGTTATCTGGAAAATTGATCCCCACTCAGGTCAAATCCCGCAACTAATAGCTGGTATGAAGGAAGTTGGGGCTGCAGGGCTAGAGCTGTCTGTCTTAGCTGAGCATCTCAGGCTTTGCCTCTCAAGCTGCCTTGTCTGGAGCTGATCTGCAGGGTAGGACAGGACAAGATGAGACAGATGCAGGACATTGGCATTACCCAGCCTTGCCTCTGTTTCAGACACCTGGCTTCAACGACATTCTTTCTAGGTGTTGGACTGTGAACAGCCCCAGAAGACTAGAATAACGAAATTCAAGATTTGATAGTTGCTGGAGAGTCCCCCATCTCAATCCAAGCTCCCAAGGGGATGACCCCCGCAAACCCTGGCTTCAGTCCCCAGTGGAGACCAACCAGATTCTAGTTCCCTCTGGATGGAAGGAAGAAACCTTGGAAGTTAAGAACCCCTCACCTCTCTGTGCCATGGGAACAAAGGGGGTTCCCCTTACCCACCTATTAAGAGAAATTGATCTGACTAAGCTGAGTCTAGGTACCCTCGCGGTGTCTGGACTGCAGTGTGGGTAGATTGAGGAGAACAGGGCTACCAGGTAGGTTGCTTTTCAACTAAGACAGATTCATTTAAAACTCGCAAGGACATCACGGTTGCAGTGTGGTCAACGTCCTCGGTATTCGGGCGGGACTCAACCACCCTCTGGCCCCCCGAAGCCCAGTGAAGGTGGAGAAACTCGTCTCTGGACGCCCAAGCCATTCGGGGCGTCCCGCGCAGGGTGCCCCGCTGTGGCTGCAGCCTCTACGCGCTTACAGCCCGCGGGCTTCAGCCAGGGACCAGAGCAGGTTCAAATTCCGCCGCCACTGTTTGTTTCTGGTTCGCTCACCCACCGCCAGCCCCGCGCAACCTCGGGCACCCGAGTCTGGGCCGGAGCAAGCCCTGGGGAAATGGCCCCACAGTAACAACCGGGCCTCCAGCTCAGCTCCGGGCTTCTCTGCCAGTGCCGATGGGGTCCAGCAGGGAGCGATACCCAAGCCGGCACGTGGCACCGGATAGTGGACCGCCCTGCGCCGCGTTCCGAAGCGAGCCCTCGCCGCGCCAATACTGGGTGTAAGGTGGGTGGCGACAGCCTCTGCCAGACACCCCGCCCCAACCCCAGACCCTCTTCCGACTCCTGCTCACTAGGAAGGAAATGCGCCAGCCTGTCTTCAAAGTGAAAATTGAGCAGCTTCCAGAAAATTAACTAGAAGGTAGCTTATTTTGCTTTGGGGGGCGGGGATTGGATTTAAAAAAATGAACCCCACCTCTCCTCACTTCCCAACCACACAAAAATGACCTCTTTTTTTTTTAAAAAAAAAAAATGGAATTTATTTAGTAATTGCGAGCTTTTGCTTCCAACGCAAGCTTTCCTGTAACTACTTTGTGGACGATCGGGGGTCTGCTCATTTGACCCCCCTTTAAGCATGTACAGAGTTTTCAAATAACCAGGAGATTTAGGTATCCCTCTGTAATCATTTAGATGATGGATTGTAATGGCTCAATAGTTCCTCTGGAACCATTACGATCAATCAGGTCAAAATCCAGCTTGGGGGGGAAAGTATTTAACCACGGGGAGGTAGGCAACAGGACTTCCACACACACTTGCGCAGATAACACGCTCTGATAAGGTACAAGCAACTCCAGGGTCTTAGGAGAATAGATCACAGGTGAACCCACGACCCGGTGTTTACTGTAACAGCGGCAGACAAGTTACAGTATCAAAACTGAAAGGGAAACTGAACTGTTTTTCCAGGCAGTTTCCCGTTTCCTAAGCGCTTTATGAGCACATAAGTATCTTGTTACTATTTGTCACCTTACTAAATAAAACAATTCCTGTATGCATACATCTATCCTTGGTTTATTATGAGAAGATGTACGAAGCACGGATATTCATGTGGAATTGCATGAACTCCGGGCAGACTATCCCCGGAAAATGGAATGAAAATCACGCCTTAAATTGGGAAAATCAGACGTTAAATGTGAGCATACATTGTGGGGAGTTTTTTCTTACTTTGTGTACAAGTATGAGTTGTCAGAATTATTTTCGACGGATCTAAGATTATAGCATTTTCTTTTTATCTAAAGGTGAAAATAAATGTATTGGAAACGACGCAGTGTCTAACTAAACTGTAGTTGATGAAAAAAAAAGTTATCTTAACTGAATCGCGTATAGTCAGGGGGACTATTCCCTGCGGACAGAAATACCTTACTGTACCCGCGGCTCTGTGACTCTGACGGGCTTCATAGGCGGCGGTCGGCGCTGGAGGAATGCGCGTTCGCGGTAATTAATTTCCAGACACTGGAGGGTTATTATCTGCATAGCGATTTCCGGCGAGGGAATTCGGGGCAAGTCTGGCTGCGATGTTCTACCAAGAGACGTGGGGACCGTAATCGTAAAGAAAACGCGCCACCTGCTGGTGAGCAAGTGACATCTCCTGGCCCCCCTTCCTCGAAAAGTCTAAAATCCAGTTGTCTCCAGAGTGGGTTTCACCCGCAACCTCCTTAAATGTTCTTTTCAGAGTTACGAAATTTACCTTGTTTAAAACTACACACGTTCTTGCCCTTCCAAAGAACAAAATTTCTGTTTTTCCTGCTCCAGGTTTATGAGGGTTTTTTTGTTTGCTTTGATTTAAGAGTTTGAAATACTTAGCAACTAACTATATGCCACCATTGATTTCTGGTCCTGGGAAAAACGATGAACCAGGATCTACTGTGAAAGTTTTATGCACTCTCAGAGCTGGGTTCGTGCTAGGTCACAGATAACTCCTTGGGGCCACTTCCTCCCTCCCTGCCCTCCCTCCTCAGCTCAAGGTGCTTCTGGACCAGGCCCCTCCCAGGACTCCCAGTCCAGCTTTCTGAAGAACCCAAGGAGGATGATGAGGAGCTGCTTATGAAACAAACCAAGTCTCCTGCCCTCACCTTCCTCCCAGGCCACTGGATTCCAGGTCCCTTTCCTTCCTGGAATTCCCTATAGAATATTTCAGTTGGGCCCTCTCTACTCCTTGGCATTGAAGCTGCAGATTTTTTCCAAACATTTATTTTTAATTGAAGGAAAATTGCTTCACAATATTGTGTTGGTCTCTGCTATACATCAGCATGCGTCAGAGCCTTAGGGATACATGTGTCTCCTCCCTCTTTAACATCCCACCCACCTCCCACCCCTCTGGGTGGTAACAGAACTCTGATTTGAGAGTTCCCTGAGTCATACAGCAAATTCCCATTGGTTATCTGTCTTATACATAGTAGCATATTTATCGAAGCTGCAATTTAAAAAAAAGAAAAAGCTGTTTTAAATTTTATTGAGATGTAATTGACATGTAACACTGAGTAAGTTTAAGGCATACAACCAGTTGGTTTGATATATTCTTACATTGCAATGTGATTACCAGCACTACAGTACTGGCTCAGTCACAGCTCTACCACTTCACATTATTATCATTTCTTTTTTTACGGTGAGAAAGATGACCATCTAGCTTCTCAGCAGCTTTGAAGTTTATGACAGCATTGTTGATTATAAGCATGCCGCCATGCATCCAGCACTTAACCTACTAGCAATTTTATACGCTCACCATCTCCACAATTCCCCCAATCCCCTCCCCCAGCCCCTGACAACCACCATTCTACTTTCTGTTTTATGAGTTCAGCAAAGCTACAACTCTGATGCTCTCTTTTTCTTGTTATCAAAGCTCCAGCTTTCAGATAAGAGACCAGAAGAGAGCAGTCCTAAAAATATTCTTGCTTGCGGACTCTTTGGTCTGTCCTTTGCCTACAAAAGAAAACAAGGTGAACGAGACCCTTGGGGGCTTCTCCTTGCTCTCACAGGCACAGGCACTCCTTGCAGGCAACCCTGGGAAGTTCAGAGCTGAAATTGCAGTTTCTCATAAGGAAGAAAACAGAGGCTGAAATTGCTTTCCAAGACTGATTATTTCAAGACTCTTATAGCACTCTTCGGAGCAAAGGCTTGAGATCATGAGCAGAGAAGACAAGCTCGGGACTGAGGGAAGGACAGGCTCTCTGGCCCTGCTCCAGACTGTCAGAAGAAGGTTCTGCTCCCAGCCACCCATCTGTCTCTGCCCCAATGAGAGGCAGGGATTCCCAGTTCCTTATTCTGAGCTCACAGTGAGAGGTGGAAAGGGGAGGGACTGACTTAGACCTTACAAAGAACTGCTAAAGCCAAAGTGATGAGAAGCCCTGGGGTGCTTCCTTCATGCATGAATTAAGATAATGACTGGATGGAAGGGGATGGGGGCTTCTGCCTCTTCAGTGTTTATGATTGGGGTCTTCCTACATTCAGAATGTCACACTGAAGAAGTGCTGGATCCCCAAAGTGGTTGCCCAACTAGGAGAGAAACGACCACTCATGGAACGTGGAAGGCATCCAGATCAGCTCTAAGAAGTGGTGTCCATTCACCAGGTGTGACTGCAGCCCAAGCCCCAGGTTTGAGAGGTGTGGGGTGGGCTGGGAGGTAGAAATTGAAGATGCTCCATAATACTTGTCCCTTGGCAGATCCAGAGTAGCCAGCAAGCTGCAAGAGGACCACAATCTCTGCTAGAAGAACCTTCATTTCTCTGGTATCTATGACCTTCAGCTCAGGAGGAGGAATGGTATTCATGGATCTGAGCCATATCATAGTGTAACTGAACATTTCCACAGAGCAGGAAACCACACTCCCTATTGTAGCCACCATCAAGGGCCAGCTGCCCTTCCTTCCAGTCTCAGCTAGCACTTAGAATGCTAGCTCCCACCGTAGCTCCTGTATTCCCAGGTGACTCCAGGCAAATCCATTATTGGTCATGCCACCTCCAATCCCCCACATGAGAACTTTTCCTCTGAAGAGAAAGGCATTTGCTGAAACACATTGAGCAAATTCAAAATACAAAAAAAAGGGGGATATATATATATATATTAGCATATGATTTTTCACTTCAAAATGACTAATGGTTGGGTCCTTTCAGTATATTTGGGTATGTGTTTGCATATCACTGATAAGGAAATGGAGAGAAAACTTAAATCTGGAACATGATTTTCAATGTCTTTCAGATAAAGAATTTCTGGAATCATGCCTTGCTTTGCTAAAAATTCCTGTCACAAACATTTTAGGAGATTTATCTAAAAAGGATAAACCACATAGGGTGGGGGGGGGCGCTGATACTTTCTTAATATTTCAAGAAGATGGCCAGGAGGAGCTGCAGAAGGCCACGTGGCCCATATGAGTGGGAAAAGCTGCGTTTTCAATGCTCAGAGTCCTCAAGGGTAGCTAAGTACAGGTGGTGTGAAGCATCTCAGAGCATGTCAATCTCAAGCCCTGGGGTATATAGGCCACTCACAGAGGAAAGCGAGGACCCACAAACACCCCCCAGCTCAGCTTAAAAGCTGGTCCTCAGCTAATTCTTGCTGGAGTGAGTGGTTAACTGACAGTTATCAAGTTAATGGCTTAAGAAAAGTGAAAGTCTCTCGGTCGTGTCCGACTCTTTGTGACCCCACAGCCTATACAGTCCATAGAGTTCTCCAGGCCAGGATACTGGAGTGAGTAGCCTTTCCCTTCTCCAGGGGATCTTCCCGACCCAGGAATCAGACAGGGATCTCCTGTATTGCAGGCGGATCCTTTACCAACTGAGCTCTCAGGGAAGCCTAAGAAAGTGTTTTCCAAAACCCCAGCCACAGAATCACTTGGAGAGTTTTTCACAAGGCAGATTCCCAGGCCCCACCCTCAGAGTTTCTGATTTAGGAGACCCGCAGCGGGCCCTGGGAGTCAGCTTGCTTTAAAAGCTCCACACATGATTCAGATGGTGGTGGTCTTTCCGGTCCAGGCAGAGTGAGAACCATAGATAAAGTCTGATTCTGCCCGTGGTATCTGGGTTTTGCTAAGGAGGGTTGAAAAGTTACTCAACAGTCAAAGAAATGGGTCTTCATTAAATCAGTTCATACATTTGAGTAAAGGTTCCTTCTTTATCTTTTCTTTGTCTGTAAGAGAGGAGAACTGAACCGGAGTTTTCATGAACTTCTCCAGAAGTTCATGAAAACTTCTGGGCTCCAGAATGTTACCATCTATATTGTCAGTGGGATGATGAGTGATTTGGGCTTCCCTCCACTCACATCACAGAGGAGGTTCCACCATGGGTTTATCCCAGACAGCCAGTCATCCTGGGTCTTGAAAAAAAGACTCCTCTCCGTAGGCAGAGGAAAAAGTCATTTCTGCAGGAGAACTCGCCTGGGAGTACCGTACAGAGGCCCAGGAAAGAACCCTCATTTGGAAATGCGCCCTCAGAAGTTAGGTCAAATGGGGGCCACGGATATGTGCAGTTTCAGGCACGTGGGCATCAGCTTTTGTGGCCAGAAGTTGATCACATTTGGGGTAAAGGGAGGGAAAAGAGGCCTCTAACATCACCTGGTGGACCTTTTTGTGAAAAATTTAAAAATTACTCATTTTTTGGTTGTGCTGGGTCTCTGTTGCTTCCTGAGGGCTTTCTCTGGGAGTTGGTGCTGGACAGGGAAGCCCGGCGTGCTGCAGTCTATGGGGTCACAAAGATTCAGACACAACTGAGCAACTGAACTGCACTGAGGACTTCTACAGATGTGATGAGCAGGGGCCGCTCTCCAGTTGTGGTGCTCGGGCATCTCACTGTGGTGTCTTCTCTTGTGCTGGAGCACCACGGGCTCAGTAGTTGTGGCCCACATACTTACTTGCCCTGCGGCATGTGGGATCTTCCGGGACCAGGGATCAAACCCACGTCCCTTGCATTGGCAGGCGGATTCCTATCTGCTGTGCCACCAGGAAGTCCCTGGACCTTTTCTTTTTTTTTTTTATCCATAGTTTGTTATATGAGTGTTTGAGAAGCTTTGAGAAGGAAGGTGCTATATGAGCTATATGGTGAGTTTGTGTTTGCCCACGCACCCTGCACATTCCAGATTTTGTAACAGGTCTAATGGGTGGTTACTCACACAGAAGCAGTGTAGACGGCTGAATGGAAACCTTCGGATGGCTGATAAATTCCCCTGTGGTACTTCGGTCATGACGTTTGGTGCCAACCGATGAGGATTTTTTTTATGTTTTTATTTTGACTGCTTTTTTATGGTTTTATTATGACCTGCCTGCTGTCTGCCAGGCTCCTCTGCCCATGGGGTTTCCCAGGCAAAAGAACACTGGAGTGGGTTGCTCTTTCCTTCTCCAGGGGATGTTCCCCACCCAGAGATTTAACCCACATCTCTTGAAGTGCAAGCAGATTCTTTACCGCTGAACCACCAGGGAAGCTCTTTATTTTGAAAGCACTTCCCAATTTTTTTTGTTGTTGTTGGTAAAAATAGGTCTATTTACATGCCTCTTAGTAAACATGTCACTTTACATGTCTTACTAATTTTATAGCAGCATAAAGCATTCTAGAGGAATACTGTCAAAAAAAAGAAGGCTAACAATTTTAGTCACCTATGCTATATAGCTATGTATATGTGGTATATATAACTTCCCAGGTGTCTCAGACCATAAAGAATCTGCCTGCAATGCAGGAAACCTGGGTTCGATCCCTGGGCCAGAAAGACCCCCTGGAGATGGGAATGGCAACTCACTCCAGTATTCTTGCCTGGAGAATGCCATGGACGGAGGAGCCTGGCAGGCTACAGTCCACGGGTTCGCAAAGAGTCAGACACAACTGAGTGACTAACACTTTCACTTTCACGGTATACAGATGACGAAACGTACATATCTTTTTGAAAGTGTTTATCTGATTTCCTCCGGTCAAGTGCATCCAGGGCCCATGATGAGATTTCAGTTCCTAACATCCTTGGAGTGATTTCAGGAGCTCTGTTGTGTGGTGTCTCCAGGAGACACTCCCGTTATCCCTGTTTCATTAACAGTCTCAAGGTCAGGGGCCTCCCTATAGCTGAGGAGTGCAGTTCCAGAAATGCAAACAGGCTGAAGCCTCAGAGGGCAGAGCCAGACCCAGTTCTTTTCCAGGGTCCTCTGTCTCCTGAGCATGTGAGCCTCGCACTCCTATGTGACTGGCTGGAATCCTCAACGCCAAACCCAAGACATCAATGATCAGTTTCACTTTCTGTCTAAGCAGATTTGGCTTAGAAATCAGCCCCAAAGTCGCGTAGCCTGGTAAGTCTGCAGCTAGGACTTAAACCCAGTGCATTTGATTCCGAAGCCCAAGATCATAGTGAAGACACCCTCACTTGGCAGTACTCACAGCATGTCTGCCAGTGGCACGGGTTTCCCCCGGGAACTTGTGTGCAATACAGAGGCTCAGGCCTTGCTTCAGACCTAAGACCTGGGAACGGTAGACCCCATCGGGATCCCCCCGCCCAGTCTCTAGCCCTACTCAGAATCTTAGCCCTAAACCCAGGATTTACTCTCAGCTTCTACAATAGACAGCAAAAACTGCTAGATGTACAAAGTCAAATCAAACGCCCACAGACTACAGCTTAGAAAAACTGCATCACCCAACTATGGGTGCCCCAGAGACCCACAAAATCTCCTTTGGCCCAAGAGTGAGCAGTGTGTACTGGCCAGCAACCTGGCTCTGGCCTTGCACATGGTCATTCTCCTCTCAGGGCTCCAGAGGTTAGGATGACTGAGCAGAGAATCCAGGGGAGCAGAACCCAGCTTCTCCGTAGGAAAGGGTAGGCTTCAGAGCTTGCTTTGGGAGATGGCAGATGAAAGATGGACAAGAGTCTGATGGTGTTTGGGGAGCAATGATGGTACCTGCTTGCCTCCTCCTAGGAGAAGAGAAACTAAGAAGGGGCTCCTAGGATCTTCTCTGGTGAGGCACGCACTACACAGTAACGTACACATTAACCAGGATGTTTGTACATGAATACTGCTTTGCTCCTGGGTCATTTTGGCACAGGTAACATTTTTTAATTCAAGAGGCATCCATAATTAATGACTGCATGGTAAAATTATGCAAAGGACTGATCACTCATGAATCACCAAATTCTAAAATATGCACTCTTACTTGATTATCCTGATCTCTGCCAAACTCAGTGGAGTTATTATAGCATCCTCATCAACACAGCAGAGCCCGGCGGGCTACAGTTGCAAAGAGGCAGACAGGACCGGGTAGCTGAGCACACACGCATGCATGCATCAACACTCTGCCAACAAAAAGGAACCTGGTCTCAGCAAGGATGCTTCATCTTCTCTTAGCTCCCCTCTCTGAAATCACACACAGAGGATGCTGAGGTCAGGACGCAGAGGTCAGGGGCCAGGCGTGCCAGGAGCATCCTCTCTGCCCCACACAGATGTCTAGCTGTGTTGGCAAGCTGGTTTTCCTCTCCACATGCTGTCTTCTTCTCCAGGAGCCCAGGGCTTTGGTGCTGGCCCTATTTGACTCTCTCCCTTCTTCTGAGGTTGGAGAAGTTGCAAGAATCACCACATCAAGGGAATTGCGCATTTTAAGAGCCGGGTCTGGAAAAAATCATGTTTAACCTACGGAATTGGCATAGAAATGGTAGAAATTGCCTCTATTCCAAAAAGGATGGAGTATAAACTCTTGGAGGAACCTTAAACATATCATCTTTGACACCTCCGTTTCACAGACGAGAAACCTGAACCTCCAAAGATGATTTGCCCAGTGACATGACTGCACCCTGGAGTGATGTTTCCTGACATCTGGTGGGGGGGCACTCCTTGCACACTGCGCCCTGCTCCCCGGGATTCTTGTGACTTAGATCTAGAAAAGGGGGAGCCTAACAAGGGCCTCCTTTTGTCCTGTGTCTTCAGAGGACAGAGCCCGTATTAGGTCACGATGTTCTGGGTAGGAGGCCCTCCGCACGCCCGCACAGGCACGCAGTGGTGTCAAGATGCCCCGTGGATGCCTGCGCCCGGGGTTTGGATGATTGCTGCTCGTGATGGAGCAGCTTTATGAAAACATTAAATGTCATTACTTATTTCTTCATATCCAAAATGTATACTTCAACATTTTTTTCTCTGTAGACAAGTGTCACTTTTACTGTAATCTTCAGGCCAGATGCTCCTGGTATAAGTGGTAACAGCTGCCCCGCTGGCAGACGTGTGGCTCGGGCTAAGTCACTTTCCAAAAGACCCCAAAGCCCTCTCTGCAAAAACACTGGTGTGACAGGAGAGACCCGTACCTGGCCCTGCTGAGCTGCTGGGGGAAGCATTTGAAGGCTGGGGCGAAGGCTGGAACCGGGGAGTGTGGGCAGGCAGGACGCCAAACCGCCTCGCCTCCCTCCTCCTCGGGATGAGCGGACTCCACTTCCTTCCCTTCAGGCTTCCTTTCAAAGCCGCGTTTGTAGTGCCATCGCCCATTATCCACGTCTTGGTTTGTCTAGGGACCAAGTCGTTTCCCTTGCTTTCTGTCACCCTCGCCATAGCCTTCTATGATCTCCAGTTGACATGCTATTGTTTTTGAATTCCGCTCAAGTTGCAGCCGCCTGGTAGCATTTATCTTCTCTGTTCCCCTGGGTCTCAGTGAATTCCTCAATAAGGTCCCATCTCAGCATCAGCGTTTACAGAAAACACAGACCCAATTTGCTTCCATCTTGAGCGAAGACTGGAGACTGGACTCAGCCAGAAAAATAACTCTTGCCTTTGCAATTTTTGGCTCTTGGGCTGAATCGCCTATTATCCAGGAATGTCATCCTGTTGAGTAAAGTTGGATCTGTGTGACACACACGTATGCGGATGGGAGCTTAGGCACAAACACTCTCAGGGCACCACACAGGGAGCCAAGGCTAGCTGCAGCGTGATGCTTCCTCCAAGAGGCGGCGAGCTCATTCGGAGAGCTGGCTCCTTCCCATGGGAGGGACGCCAGCGCTGGGCGGGAGTAAATCATGCTGGTGTTGCTAGAATCTGGAGGGATGTGAACTCAAAGGATGGAGGACCTCCTGGGCCCAAGCTTTCAAGAGGTCAATGGTGGAAGAGTTCATCTGGCCCACGGTCTCCAGAAATGGTCCAGCCACTGTCTCTCCAGCCAGGGTCCTGGGTCTCAGCCCTGTGAAGGAGGAACTCCTACCAAAGAGAGACCCAAGCTCCACAGCATAAGAAGAATTGGGCTTTGGCCTCACATAGAGCTGGTTTCTAGTCCTGACCTTGCCTCCACCTAGCTATTTGTTCTGGGCAAAGCTGCTTAAACGCTTGACACTTCATCTATAAAATGGGATGAACATGTGTTCTGTGGGATCACTGTGGTTAATGAACCAACATTTGTAAAACTCCCAGCACAAAGGGGATAACTAATAAATGTTATCTCCTTCTTCTGCTGGGACCAGATTATCATTTCATCACTTCTTGAGCTGAGAGGTCTTTTAGGAGAATTCCTGCCTCAAAATTGGGAATGCTTCCAAGCCAGTGCCCATTATTACACCAGTGGTGCTCTGTTCCAACCCACCTTTCCACACTCTGCTCTGCGAAGCTGGGGCTGGGACCTTGTGAACTACATTTTTCCTCTCCCAGCTGTTAGACTTTGTGAATCGGTGGAAGGGGCGGGGGAACTGGGAGACAGCTTGCTCGCTGCTTGTCAGTGTTGCCCAGCATGGCCCCCTCGCTCCGCATCACAGGTGGTTCCAGTTTCCAACATCATGCAGTGGTCTCAGCACCAGCCTCACCCATAGCCAGCCAGCGGTGCCCTCCCCTGGAGCTGAGCCTCTCCCCGTGGACTTCCTCTCCTGAACTCCTGAGCCTCCAGAAGCAGAAAGGAAGTGCTCCCTCCCCAGAGGGCCAGGTCTACAGGGTCTGTGCTCTGTGAGGAGGTTCTAAGAACCCCAACCTCTGCCTTTATTTCCCCAGCCCTCCCCGCTCTGTGTTCCTACACTGCTCCCAGGCTGCTTTCTTAGATGCCTCTGCCTACCAAACCCATTTTCTCTATTCAATCATTTTTTCTGTTGAAATGCCTCACATGGTTTCTGTTTTCCCTGCCGGACTGACCAAAACAGGGACTTCATATCCCAGTTTACCTAGACTATCCTGATTTATAGTAGTCTTCCAGACATCTTGTCTATCCTGATTTATAGTAGTCTTCCTGACATCTTGTCTTGTTTAGCATTTTCCCAAACACAATTGTCCTGGTTTCCATGAGGTCACTTGAGATATGGTTTAACTGGCCACATGGTAAGGACTTAAGCAGGTGCCTGTATTAGCTTCTTGGTGCAGATTTCTATTGTTTCTCTCTGATCCGCAGGCATATTTGTTGTCTCTACTTTGGAACAGGTGTCATCTACTCTGAGCTTCTGAAATACAGCTTAGTATTGAAGCCACAGAAGCCCTGCTCATACCTCTTCTTTCTTGTGATTCTACACATTAGCCCATGAGTGTCTATCTTCAGGCTCCCTTCACAGTGCAATTTGAGAAGCAACCTGTCCCATTTAAAAGGCTTTACACAAAAAGACTTTCTTTTGAAATTTTTTTCACATCATGGCCTCAGTTCCTATGCAATCTTAAAATGACTAGAATCAATGCTATTTCTAAGTCTTTGATGAAGGTGCTCTCTTTGCTGGGGATGACAATCACCTTCTTTTCAACCCACTCATGGATTATCCTCTTTTGCTCAAGGACCACCACCTCCTTGAACCCTTCCCCCTGACGAGTGTCTTTTCTCTCTTTCAAACCCCTTCCATCTAAGTCCCTGACTCACTTTTGATACTTTACTACTTCTTATTGGACTTGATATCTCTTATAATGGGATCTTATATCACTATAACTTTAAATGCACCCTTCATTTATCAATTTGGCCAGATGGTAATTTCCTTGTTAGAACTGCCTACACTTCATCTCTGAATCCCTCACAGCACTGATCAGTCTTTCTATTTCCACTCTATTAACATCAGACTTATATTTCGTTTCTTTACCTCCATCCCTCATTCCTTCCAAACTCAAACATGTCATCAGATATTTCTGTTCATGTTTTACCCCTGCCTGGAGCTCTGGTCCCCTTTATCAGACTTGTCCCTCCAGACTCCTCCTGCAGAAATTTCCTCTGGATACTCCAGGCTGAGCTAAGCCCCCTCCCTCTCTACTACCTTCGTACCCCATCACAACCCCTAGCACTGCACTTACCACATTATACTGAAATCACTTCATAGATGCCTGTCTCTTCCGACGGACTTCTCCATAAGCTCCAAGAATAAACGATGTGTCTTGTACACCCTTGCACTCACAGGATGTAACATAATGCCTGTCACATAGGAGGGACTTGATAAATGTGTGTTGACCTAAACTTAATACATTTTTGCTGAATGATTGAATGACATCGAGGCGACAAGTCCATGAGCTGCCATTTTTCTCCCCTGGACACATGTTTATCTCCTTCTTTCCCTGCCAAAACCCCAACGATTGCTTCACTGTGCTGTCTAATCTTTCTGTCAGATCTCTGACACACAAAACACATGTAATCATTCCATTATGAGGCCTGGCACTAAGTTTAAGCTGAGTGTACAGATTTATTAGATCTTGTACCAGGAAACCAGCGAGGCAGAGAGTTTAGGAGGATTTCCAAAGGGGGATGTAAAATGTTCATGAGCCCCTTGTACTTCAAGGCTGTTCCATGCTCCTGTGGGGGCCTCAACTGTCCTTGCAGATTGTATTTCTCCATCTTCCTTGAAAATATGCAGGCAGGCGATTGCTGTGAACGGACATGGAAAGGAAAGCAAGAGTCAAGAGCATCATGCAACCTGCATATTCACTGCTCGCCGTAGCCCAGCTTCACAACCAGCACACCTGACATGACTGCTCACTGCTTCTATGCAAAGGCAAAGTCACACACAGTTCAGACAACCCATCACTCCAATGTGCACTTTGCACACTGGCTAGTTTGCTCTGCTGGTACGATTGGGAGCACTGGGTGCAGGCCTCAAGAGCACCCAGCGGGTGTTCAGATGGTCCCCTAGGGTTTGCTGTCCCTGATGCCCCAAGAATGTGTCCTTTGCAGATCCTCTCCAAACTTTAAGGCTCAACTTAAATCCTACCTCTTCTAAAAGGCTTAATCAACCATTTTAGCTTCCAGGACTCTCTCCCTTAAAGCTCCAAAGATGAACGGCTCCCAGTGTAGCATTGTCTTTAAAAGAGAGTTTAGTGTGGAGAGTCCTGGACTGGGGTTTATAAAGCTCATACACTGGTTCCTGGTCCCTCTGTGATATTGGCTAAATCACCTCACATTGCTGAGTTTTTCTTCTCCCCTCCCACCCCTTTCTTTTCTGTCTCCTCTTCTGATCCTCTCTTCTCCCTCTCCTTCTTCTTTCTCCTCCTATATTTTCTTTCCCTCATCCTTCCATTTCCCCAGGAACGATGCTCTCTACTGGGAGGGGTTTGTTGGTGAAGATGCCAAAATGCTGGGTGGGGTGGCAGCCGCTATGGCTGGGTGAACTCTACCTCCAGGACACTGCCCTTCAGTGAGGTTTGGGCAAAGTGTCTCAAGTAAAGTGGGGAAAGTAGGGGAAAGCCAGGATTGAATGGGGACTGTATGGGCCTTCAAAGGGTGGGAGAAGAGCAATGCTTGTCAAAAGTAGCAGAGGATGCCTTTGAACAGCTTCAGACCACCCCCAAATGGTAGAGAAATAGGGTCTGAACAGCACTTGGAGGGGCTGCAGACAACAGCTGACATCAGCCTGCAGGCTCCCAATGGGAGCAATGGTGATATTCTCCAGGCAATTAGAGTTGGAAAGCCGCGGCAGCAACAGCTTAGGACAGAATGAGGGAGAGCGAGCTGGGAAAGCTCAGTTCACACTCGGACTGGTTGACCATTTGCAAACAAAGACATTCTTCTGTCCCTCTAATTTTGTTCTTTTTAGCACATGCCTAAAACGTGCTTTCAGTTCACTCAGTCGTGTCCGACTCTTTGTGACCCCATGGACTGCAGCATGCCAGCTTCCCTGTCCATCACCAACTCCCAGAGCCTCCTCAAACTCATGTCCATCAAGTTGGTGATGCTTTGGACATTATGTGCTTTGGACATTAATAAACTAAAGGGCAAGATTCCTGTGTTAGTCAGGGTTCTTCAGATTATATACCTACCCCTATCTATCTATCTAATCTACCTACCTAACAGCAGCAGCATCACCATTATCATCATCTTTTTATCTAAGCAGCGGTTTATTGTAAGGAATTAGCTCACACAGTTATGGAGTTGAGAAGTCCCAAGACCTGCAGTAGGCAAGCTGGAGACCCAAGAGATCTGATGTACAGTTTCAGTCTAAAAGCATGAGAACCAGAGGCACAGATGGGGTTAAATGCCACTCTGAAAGTTGGCGGACTGAAGGCCCAAGAAGAACCAATGTTTCAGTTCCATTTCAAAGGCTAGGAAAGACTGCTATCCCAACTCCAACAGTCAAAGCAGGAGGAGGTTCCTCTTGCTCAGCCTTTCTATCCTATTCAGGTCTTCACCTGACTGGGTGAGGCCCACCCCCATTGAGGAGGGCAGCCTGCTTCCCTCAGCCTAAGGATCCAGACATTAATCTCATCCAGGAAAAGCCTCACAGATAAACCAGAGTAACGTCTGACCAAAGGTCTGGGCATCCTATGGCCCAGTCAAGTTCACACATAAAATTCACCGTCGCAACTCTACTCCCCCATTTGTCTTATCTCCTGGAAAGGGTTAACAGGTCAAAGAAGATGAGGGCGAAGGTAACACTGGTCTTTTAGGGTTTCACTCTTTTTGCAAAAATGATGTCAATCAGTGTAGGTACACTGGAGGATGGGTAGGAGCAGGGTTACTGCTGGGGATGTTTTGTATCCCAAACACTAGTAATTCTTCTAATTTTTACTATTTATTGATCATTCCTTATTTTCTCAGTTGACCTTAAAGCTCTCTTAGGGTAAGGACCCTTCCCCTCCTTATCCCCCCCTCCCAACCTACACACACCATTCAAACAAGGCTGAGCAGGCTAAATGCTGACTAATACACAGACAAAGTCCCTAGGTCTCAGGTAGCCCTGTTACCTGAAACATCTGTTGTGCTCTTTAAAAAGAAATGGTTTCCTTCTTTTAAAGTAGTCCAGATCTCTATTCTATAAATGATGTATAAAATATTAAAGATCCCCCAAACACTTAATTTCTACAATAAGGAATAAAATTAAACAAATCCATCACAAAAGTTGGAGAAGGAAATGGCAACCCACTCCAGTATTCTTGCCTGGAGAATCCCATGAACAGAGGAGCCTGGTGGGCTACAGTCCATGGGGCACAAAGAGTCGGACAGGACTGAGCAACAAACACACTTCACAAAAGTAATCCTTCACTTAAATGAGGTCTCATCACAAGGATTTAAGCAGGGTAGCAGTGTCCAAGCCTGGACCCCTCCTCCAGGAGCAGAAATTCAAACAAACCCATAAGAATTCAAGTACATAACTTGTGAGGTAAGAATTACCTATTTTAGCAAAGGAAGAATAAGTTAGCCAAAGATAAATGATTACACTTGATTGTATTGATCTAAGGGACTTCCCAGGTGGCACTAGCAGTAAAGAACCTGCCTGCCAATAAAGGAGAGGTAAGAGATGCAGGTTCAATTCCTGGGTAGGGAAGATCCCCTAAAGGAGGGCATGGCAACCCACTCCAGTATTCATGCCTGGAGAATCTCATGAATAGAGCAGCGTGACAGGCTACAGTCCATGGGGTCACCAAGAATCAGACACAACTGAAGCAATTTGCACACAGCACATATTAATCTAAACAAACCCATGCCATTTTAAAAACTTTCATGACTGTATATCTTTGACTTTTTTTAATCTTATTTTTGACATAGCTATATTTTTAAATCCCTAATTAAAACAAGGAAATTGAGATGAGACTTGTATTCCATGTCTTTTAGATGTTATATGTTCAAAAAAATTAAGTATTGAAGCTACTCTACAGGTGACCCTGCTCTATAGTTAGCAGAAGAAAAATTATTTGTAATAATGAAGCTGAGAGCCCGCAGCCTGGGAAGTTACCAATTCAAACGTCTATGTTCCTGTTTAAAAAAGAAAAATCAAAGACTTTGGGTTCTGTGTGAAGCCTGAGTCTCAGAGTAACTAAGTGCCTCCAAATCACATCTGGGCACTTAAACTTTAAGAGCTTATGTGGAGTTATGTGGAAATTCTTCTGAATGGAATCATAGACACTTGGTTTCCAAGGAGTGATCTTTGTCCAGCACAGGTAGACACTTACTCAAGAACTTGGAATGATGGGGTATAGACATCGTGTTCCGAACCCCTTCTGGGAGCTGGCTCATGTCTGTACTGTATCACTGGGGCAACAGAATGACACGCACAGGGAAGAATGGGACGCTGGTCCCAAATGGCCAATGTTAGGAAGGGTTCCTCTATTCTGACGGGCTGCTCCTTGACCATCAGCCCTGACTGGTCCCTCTCTGTTGGCCGCTTCTGTCCACCCAGAGTCAATCTCAGTGAGTCCATCCTGAAATTGATCTGTATGCAGTCTTCTTGCTAGACAGTCTGCAGCTCTGATGACCTTGGCAGCGGTCATCTGCTGGAGCGTCTGAGCCCTTTTGGACTGGGCAGCACCCCTCTGTGGATGGAAATCTGGAGTACTGCTTTGTCAAGGAAAAGCTGAATTAAAGGCCTTCCTTGGACTTGTCAGGTAATTTGCCTACAATGCAGGAGACCTGAGTTTGATCCCTGGATTGGGAAGATAACCTGGAGAAGGGTATGGCAACCCACGCCAGTATTCTTGCCCGGAGAATCCCATTGACAGAGAAGTCTGGCGAGCTACAGTCTATAGGATCACAGAGTCAGACACAAGTGAAGTGACTTAGCACCCCCATTGCTTCCTTATTTTTCCGACATAATGAGATCGATACTGCCCCCCACAGCCTGAGATTGCCCAGACCAGAGCACTTGGGCATTTCCTGGCCCTTTCTTGATGTGACTGAGTTTGTGGTCACAGGAAAACAAAGAGAAGTGAAATAACACTCTACAATGCTCCCGTGGATGGTTCCCTTCTTGCTGTTTGCATCCAAAGAGCTTTGCTAAATGAAAAAAATCCCAGAACATCAGGCTCTGATGGGACCCTTGAGATTTTATTAACTCTCTAAGTTGACAGTTTAGCATACTGAGACCAAGAGAGATAAATTTTCTAAAGTTGGGATGCTAGAGACTGGCCAAGCAAGCCTTGGAATCCTGGTCTGGGTGATCCCTGCCCAGTGCTCACTCTCCTCCAAAGGCTGCACCTCCAAGGAGCTGTTGTCATAAAAGCCCCATCAGACCAACTTTGAACATTCACATTCTTAATGGGCAAGGTCCTGGTCGAAATGTCCCTTTGCTCAAGGACTTGAGACAGTTTTGTGGTCTCTCCATGAGGTAATTCACTCAGAAGGATGCTCTGCCTTCTAACTGATGCATAGATGGATGACCAATGTCCAGGCTGAGGGAGACACATGAACAGGTACAACTTATGCAAAACTACCGTATGCAGCAACCTCTAGCTTATTTTGTACCTCCTCTCCTTTTAAATGGGCTTCCCTGGTGATTCAATGGTAAAGAATCCACCTGCCAATCCAATTGGAGACTGAGGTTCGATCCCTGGTCTGGTAAGATCCCCTGGAGAAGGAAATGGCAATCCACTACAGTATTCTTGCCTGGGACACCCCAGAGGAGCTTAACAGGCTATCATCCATGGAGTCGCAAAGTGTCAGACACAACTTAGTGACTGAACAACAACCCCTTTTAAGTAACTCTAGTTGTGTTTCTAATACATGAAATGGTTAACTCTGTAGAAGGAGAGTCAGAGACGGTACCTAATCCCAGCTTGATGCAATTACTTTAACATGAATTTAAAATAAAATTAAAGTTAACAGTTTAAACTGATGTTTGAGGGTTTTAAAAAGATTTAGTTTCCTTTGGAACCACTGTGTTATTTGATCCAGTACAATCTTTTTGAGCATAACATCTTTACCCAAGTACCATTACTACTAGATTATGCCCATAGGTTGAGTTACAAACGTCTAAAAAATCTTAAAATTATTAAGCTCAGATTAGAGTGTTCAAAGACTATGGTGTTATTTTAGTCTCCTGCCATATCCTCCATTTACTATAAACTTGTTATATTGGCATTCAAATAAAATGTCATAAAGCAAGTATGTAAGGAGGTGTTTGGGGTTTGTTTCAGGCTTCTGCGAGCCAAGTTTGCATGGCAACCAAGATGTATAACAGAAACATTCAAATGGTCTTCATAAAAAGAAATGTTGAGCAGAGCTCAAGAGTGGAGCGAGTTCTAAGCTGGGACAGACTATCAAAGCTGGCCAGAGCCATGACTGAGGTCCAGGTAGGGGCAGCCTGTCACCCAACATTGTCTCAATAGTACTCTGAGTCCCCTTCTGCCATAGCTGCCAAGTGCTAATGCACTGGAGGCCAAGGCTCCAGAGACGCAGCTGCGTGGAATTTGCAGATGTTACAATTGAAAGGACCCTTTGACGCCATGTAAACTAAACCCCTTTCTTTCTAGGTGAGAAAGTGGAGATCCACAGTCGTGATCTGCTCCCAGTCACAGAGGTCTGAGTGTCTATTTGTAGTAGAGGCATGTAAATACGTTCTGACCCATGTTCTCTGTTGTAATGAATTCTCTTCTGTTTTCATAGTTAAACTGCAACTAAGTTTGCATTACACAAGCAAGTGTGGATGCAAAAGTCTTGCTTGTCTTGTTGACACTGTCACTGTTCTGGTGACACAGCTAGCAGGACCTGTACTACCCCAAACTGGCTGGCCTCTTCATCAACTACAGATGCTGATATCCACCACTCTGGTTTCTTTCCCAGTAATCTAAGTACACATCAGCCCCCCTCTTTACACTTAGCTTGTTAAGAACCCTGGCAAATTATATGTCATGAAGCTGCAAATCCAGATGGCTCTGCATAAAAATGGAGTGGAAGGTCTCTTAATTGACCTTCTTTTAACCAATTGACCAGTTTAAGGACCACCCTCAATTTCCTGTCTTTTATTTTATTTATTTATTTTTGGCTGCTCCGAGAGTCATGTAGAATCTTACTCACTGCCATACGTGTTAAGTCACTTCAGTTGTGTCTGACTCTTTGCGACTCCTCTGTCTATGGAATTCTCCAGGCAAGAATACTGGAATAGGTTGCCATGCCCTCCTCCTTCAGGGGATCTTCCCGACCCATGGTTAGAACCCACATCACTTACATCTCTCCTATATTTGCAGGCAGGTTCTTTACCACCAGTGCCACCTGGGAAGCCCTTACCAGGAGTCAAATCTGTGCCCCCTGTAGTGGAAGCTTGGAGTCTCAACCCCTGGACCACCAGGGAATTCCCCATTTCCTGTTTTTTATTTGTAATTTCATCAGACTTTTACTATGGAAAAGGCTAAACACATTCAAAATGAACCCCCAAGAATCTCTAGAAGTAGGACCACTGAGTCAGAGGATCAGTGCATATATAATTATGCTAGGTAGTACCAATTTCTCCTCTCCAGGGGGTTGGATAATTTGCATCCCATCAACAACAATATGAGGGTGTCTATTTCCCTCACAGTCTCCTTAACAGCACATGTTGTCAACATTTGGGACTTTTGCCAATATAACAGGTGAAAAATGGTATTTCCCTGTAGTTTTTGAATATGCATTTTCCTACAATGAGTGAGGTTAAACATTTTTCCATATGGGTTATGAACCGTTTGTATTTTTTTTTTCTGTGAACTGTGTGCTCATATTTCTAGACTACTTTTCTATAAGGTTGTTAAAATTTCTATTTTCTTTTTCAGCTGTCTTTGGTATATTATTTTAATCAATATAAAATTGTCATTTTTGAACATCTATGAGCAAAGAGTTTTGCATGGTTGAACCCAAACATTAGGTGTATTATCCTTGTGTAATATGTGGCCAATATCTGTTCATTGTCTTTTTAACTTTTCTTATTATTTTTGTTATGCAAAATTATTTCCTTTTAATTTTAAGTAGTCAAATTAATATTTTTTCCTTATTGCTGTTGGATTTTGAGTCATAACCAGCAAGTTTTCCCCATGGACATTAGGAATTTACCAGCTCTCTTTTTAGTGTTTGTCATGGTTTCATTTTTTCAATTTTTTAAATTTTTTTCATTTATTTTTATTAGTTGAAAGCTAATTACTTTACAATATTATAGTGGCTCTTGCCATACATTGACATGAATCAGCCATGTATTTACATGTGTTCCCCATCCTGATCCCCCCTCCCACCTCCCTCCCCACCCCATCCCTCTGGGTCTTCCCAGTGCACCAGCCCTGAGCACTTGTCTCATGCATCCAACCTGGGCTGGTGATCTGTTTCACCCTTGATAGTATACTTGTTTCAATGCTGTTCTCTCTGAACATCCCACCCTCGTCTTCTCCCACAGAGTCCAAAAGTCTGTTCTGTACATCTGTGTCTCTTTTTCTGTTTTGCATATAGGGTTAATGTTACCATCTTTCTAAATTCCATGTATATGTGTTAGTATACTGTAATGGTCTTTATCTTTCTGGCTTACTTCACTCTGTATAATGGGCTCCAGTTTCATCTATCTCATTAGAACTGATTCAAATGAATTCTTTTTAATGGCTGAGTAATATTCCATTGTGTATATGTACCATAGCTTCCTTATCCATTTGTCTGCTGATGGGCATCTAGGTTGCTTCCATGTCCTGGCAATTATAAACAGTGCTGTGATGAACATTGGGGTGCACGTGTCTCTTTCAGATCCAGTTTCCTTGGTGTGTATGCCCATGAGTGGGATTGCTGGGTCACATGGCAGTTCTATTTCCAGTTTTTTAAGAAATCTCTACACTGTTCTCCATAGTGGCTGTACTAGTTTGCATTCCCACCAACAGTGTAAGAGGGTTCCCTTTTCTCCACACCCTCTCCAGCATTTATTGCTTGTAGACTTTTGGATAGCAGTCATCCTGACTGGCATGTAATGGTACCTCATCGTGGTTTTGATTTGCATTTCTCTGACAATGGGTGATGTTGAGCATCTTCTCATGTGTTTGTTAGCCATCTGTATGTCTTCTTTGGAGAAAAGTCTGTTTATCTCTTTGGCCCATTTTTTGATTGAGTCATTTATTTTTCTGGAGTTGAGCTGGAGGAGTTGCTTGTATATTTTTGAGATTAATCCTTTGTCTGTTGCTTTGTTTGCTATTATTTTCTCCCATTCTGAAGGCTGTCTTTTCACCTTGCTTATAGTTTCCTTTGTTGTGCAAAAGCTTTTAAGTTTCATTAGGTCCCATTTGTTTATTTTTGCTTTTATTTCCAGTATTCTGGGAGGTGGTTCATAGAGGATCCTGCTGTGATTTATGTCGGAGAGTATTTTGCCTATGTTCTCCTCTAGGAGTTTTATAGTTTCTGATCTTACATTTAGATCTTTAATCCATTTTGAGTTTATTTTTGTGTATGGTGTTAGAAGGTGTTCTAGTTTCATTCTTTTACAAGTGGTTGACCAGTTTTCCCAGCACCACTTGTTAAAGAGGTTGTCTTTTTTCCATTGTATATCTTTGCCTCCTTTGTCGAAGATAAGGTGTCCATAGGTTTGTGGATTTATCTCTGGGCTTTCTATTCTGTTCCATTGATTTATATTTCCGTCTTTGTGCCAGTACCATACTGTCTTGATGGCTGTGGCTTTGTAGTAGAGCCTGAAGTCAGGCAGGTTGATTCCTCCAGTTCCATTCTTCTTTCTCAAGATTGCTTTGGCTATTCGAGGTTTTTTGTATTTCCATACAAATTGTGAAATTATTTGTTCTAGTTCTGTGAAAAATACCGTTGGTAGTTTGATAGGGATTGCATTGAATCTATAGATTGCTTTGGGTAGTATAGCCATTTTGACAATATTGATTCTTCCTATCCATGAACACGGTATATTTCTCCATCTGTTTGTGTCCTCTTTGATTTCTTTCATCAGTGTTTGATAGTTTTCTACATCTTTCGCTTCTTTAGGTAGATATACTCCTAAGTATTTTATTCTTTTTGTTGCAATGGTGAATGGTATTGTTTCCTTAATTTATCTTTCTGTTTTCTCATTGTTAGTGTATAGGAATGCAAGGGATTTCTGTGTGTTAATTTTATATCCTGCAACATTACTGTATTCATTGATTAGCTGTAGTAATTTTCTGGTAGAGTCTTTAGGGTTTTCTATGTAGAAGATCATGTCGTCTGCAAACAGTGAGAGTTTTACTTCTTCTTTTCCTATCTGGATTCCTTTTATTTCTTCTTCTGCTCTGATTGCCGTGGCCAACACTTCCAAAACTATGTTGAATAGTAGTAGTGAGAGTGGACACCCTTGTCTTGTTCCTGACTTTAAGGGAAATGCTTTCAATTTTTCACCATTGAGGATAATGTTTGTGGGTTTGTCATATATAGCTTTTATTATGTTGAGGTATGCTCCTTCTATGCCTGCTTTCTGGAGAGTTTTTATCATAAATGGATGTTGAATTTTGTCGAAGGCTTTTTCTGCATCTATTGAGATAATCATATGGTTTTTATCTTTCAATTTGTTAATGTGGTGATTGATTTGTGGATATTAAAGAATCCTTGCATTCCTGGGATAAAGTCCACTTGGTCATGATGTATGATCTTTTTAATACGTTGTTGGATTCTGTTTGCCAGAATTTTGTTAAGGATTTTTGCATCTATGTTCATCAGTGATATTGGTCTGTAGTTTTCTTTTTTTGTGGCATCCTTGTCTGGTTTTGGTATTAGGGTGATGGTGGCCTCATAGAATGAGTTTGGAAGTTTGCCCTTCTTCTGCAATTTTCTGGAAGAGTTTGAGTAAGATAGGTGTTAGCTCTTCTCTAAATTTTTGGTAGAATTCAGCTGTGAAGCTGTCTGGTCCTGGGCTTTTGTTTGCTGGAAGATTTCTGATTACAGTTTCAATTTCCGTGCTTGTGATAGGTCTGTTAAGATTTTCTATTTCTTCCTGGTTCAGTTTTGGAAAGTTATACTTTTCTAAGAATTTGTCCATTTCTTCAAAGTTGTCCATTTTATTGGCATAGAGCTGCTGGTAGTAGTCTCTTATGATCCTTTGTATTTCAGTGTTGTCTGTTGTGATCTCTCCATTTTCATTTCTAATTTTGTTGATTTGGTTCTTCTCCCTTTGTTTCTTGATGAGTCTGGCTAACAGTTTGTCAATTTTATTTACCTTTTAAAAAAACCAACTTTTAGCTTTGTTGATTTTTGCTGTGGTCTCTTTAGTTTCTTTTGCATTTATTTCTGCCCTAATTTTTAAGATTTCTTTCCTTCTACTAACCCTGGGGTTCTTCACGTCTTCCTTCTCTAGTTGCTTTAGCTGTAGAGTTAGGTTATTTATTTGACTTTTTCTTGTTTCTTGAGGTAAGCCTGTACTGATATGAACCTTCCCCTTAGCACTGCTTTTACAGTGTCCCATAGGTTTTGGGTTGTTGTGTTTTCATTTTCATTCATTTCTATGCACATTTTGATTTCTTTTTTGATTTCTTCTATGATTTGTTGGTTATTCAGAAGCATGTTATTAGCCTTTATATGTTGGAATTTTTAATAGTTTTTTTCTTGTGATTGAGATTTAATCTTACTGAATTGTGGTCAGAAAAGATGACTAGAATGATTTCAATTTTTTTGAATTTACCAAGACTAGATTTATGGCCCAGGATGTGATCTATTCTGGAGAAGGTTCCGTGTGCACTTGAGAAAAAGGTGAAATTGATTGTTTTGGGGTGAAATGTCCTAAAGATACCAATTAGGTCTAGCTGGACCATTGTGTCCTTTAAAGTTTGTGTTTCCTTGTTAATTTTCTGTTTAGTTGATCTGTCCATAGGTGTGAGTGGGGTATTAAAGTCTCCCACTATTATTGTGTTATTGTTAATTTCCCCATTCATTGTTGTTAGCATTTGCCTTACATATTGCGGTGCTCCTGTGTTGGGTGCATATATATTTATAATTGTTATATCTTCTTCTTGGATTGATCCTTTGATCATTATGTAGTGTCCTTCTTTGTCTCTTTTCACAGCCTTTATTTTGAAGTCTATTTTATCTGATATAAGTATTGAGACTCCTGCTTTCTTTTGGTCTCCATTTGCGTGAAGTATTTTTTTTCCAGCCCTTCACTTTCAGTCTGTATGTGTCCCTTGCTTTGAGGTGGGTCTCTTATAGACAGCATATATAGGGGTCTTGCTTTTGTATCCATTCAGCCAGTCTTTGTCTTTTGGTTGGGGCATTCAACCCATTTACATTTAAGGTAATTATTGATAAGAACAGTCCCATTGCCATTTGGTTTGTTGTTTTGGGTTCACGTTCATACAACCTTTCTGTGTTTCCTGTCTAGAGAAGATCCTTTAGCATTTGTTGGAGAGCTGGTTTGGTGGTGCTGAATTCTCTCAGCTTTTGCTTGTCTGTAAAGCTTTTAAATTCTCCTTCATATCTGAATGAGATCCTTGCTGGGTACAGTTATCTGGGTTGTAGGTTATTCTCTTTCATTACTTTAAGTATGTCCTGCCATTCCCTTCTGGCCTGAAGAGTTTCTATTGAAAGATCAGCTGTTATCCTTATGGGAATCCCCTTGTGTGTTATTTGTTGTTTCTCCCTTGCTGCTTTTAATATTTGTTCCTTGTGTTTGATCTTTGTTAACTTGACTAATGTGTCTTGGGGTGTTTCGCCTTGGATTTATCCTGTTTAGGACTCTCTGGGTTTCTTGGACTTGGGTAGCTATTTCCTTCTCCATTTTGGGGAAGTTTTCAGCTATTATCTCCTCTAGTATCTTCTCATGGCCTTTCTTTTCGTCTTCTTCTTCTGGGACTCCTATGATTCGAATGTTGGGGCATTTCACATTGTCCCAGAGGTCCCTGAGGTTGTCCTCATTTCTTTTAATTCTTTTTTCTTTTTTCCTCTCTGCTTCATTTATTTCCACCATTTTATCTTCTACCTCACTTATCCTATCTTCTGCCTCTGTTATTCTACTGTTGGTTCCCTCCAGAGTGTTTTTGATCTCATTTATTGCATTATTCATTTTTAATTGACTCTTTTTTATTTCTTCTAGGTCCTTGTTAAACATTTCTTGCATCTTCTCAATCCTTGTCTCCAGGTTATCTATCTGTAAGTCCATTTTGTTTTCAAGATTTTGGATCATTTTTATTATCATTATTCTAAATTCTTTTTCAGGTAGATTCCCTATTTCCTCCTCTTTTGTTTGGCTTGGTGGGCATTTTTCATGTTCCTTTACCTGCTGGCTATTTCTCTGCCTTTTCATTTTATTTAGATTGCTGGGTTTGGCATGGCCTTTTGTATTCTGGTAGTCTGTGCTTCCCTTTTATTGTGGAGGTTTCTCCCAGTGGGTGGGGCTGGATGTTTGGCTTGTTGAGGTTTGCTGCTTAGAGAAGCTTGTGTCAGGTGTTCTGGTGGGTGGAGCTGGATTTCTTCTCTCTGGAGTGCAATGGAGTGTCCAGTAGTGAGTTTTGAGATGGGTCTATGGGTTTGGTGTGACTTTGGGCAGCCTGTATATTGACGCTCAGGGCTATGTTCCTGCGTTGCTGGAGAATTTGCATGGTATGTCTTGCTCTGGAACTTATTGGCTCTTGGGTGGTGGTTGGTTTCAGTGTAGGTATGGAGGCTTTTGGATGATCTCTTATTAATTAATGTTCCATGTAGTCAGGAGTTCTCTGGTGTTCTCGGGTTTGGGGCTTAAGCCTCTTGCCTCTGGATTTCAGTCTTACTCTTTCAGTAGCCTCAAGACTTCTCCCTCCATACAGCACTGATAATAAAACTTCTAGGTTAATGGTGAAAGGATTCTCCACAGTGAGGGACACCCAGAGAGGTTCACAGAGTTACATGAAGAAGAGGAGAGGGAGGAAGGAGATAGAGGTGAGCAGGAGGAGAAAAAGGGGGACTCAAGAGAGGAGAGATAGATCTAGGTTGTACTCTGTTCCCTAAGTGTTCTCCATAATCCAGAATACCCACAGAGATTCACAGAATTGGAATGAGAAGAGAAGGGGGAGGGAGGAAATAGAGGTGATCTGGGGGAGAAAAAGGAGAGTCAAAAGGGGGAGAGAGTGATCAAACCAGTAATCACACTCCTGAGTAAAAACGGGTACTGAAGGTTGGATTCTTAAATGTCCAAAATTGATATCAAATACTGAAAAATGAAGATTAAAAATCTAGAGTAGAGGTTAGACTCTTAAAAATACAATATTAAAAAACCACAAAAACACAAAAAATTTAAGAAATATATATGAAGTTTGCTTTAAAAATAAGGTCCTTTTTTTTTTTTTTGGCCAGGTTATAGTGGGTTATAAACATGAAAATTAAGGAGTAATAGAGGAGGAATAGAGGACTCCTTTCGAAGACAATGGGCTGCTTTTCTGGGTGTCTGATGTCCTCTGCTAGCGATCAGAAGTTGTTTTGTGAGTTTGCTCAGCGTTCAAATGATCTTTCGATGAATTTGTAGGGGAGAAAGTGGTCTCCCCGTCCTATTCCTCTGCCATCTTAGTTCCCTCCAGTTTTATCAATTTTTAAGTGAAAGTGTTAGTCTCTCAGTTGTGGCCTGACTCTTTTTGACCCCATGGACTGTAGCCCACCAAACTCCTATGTTCTTGGAATGCTCCAGGCAAGAATACTGGGAGTGGGTTGCCATTCCCTCCTCCAGAAGATCTTTTACATTTTATTTATTTGTTTGCTTATCGCTGCAGCACTCACTCGATGTGTGGGATCTTAGTTCCCTAACCAAGATTAAACCCACATCCCCTGCAATGGAATCACAGTCTTAACTACTAGAACCAAGTCTCCCAAATTTTACATTTTAAATATCTGGTCGTTTTAGATATTGTCTTGATAATTTATCTTCACTTACAAGATGAGAAATACACCCACTTTTATCTCTAATCATGTCACTATCCAGTTATCTCACCACCAGTTATTAAAGTGTCCACCCCTCTCTTGCCCAATTTGAAATGCCATCTTTATCATATGTTAATTAAAAAAAAATTTCTGGAGTTTCATTACTTTTCCACTGATCTGTCTATTCATGCACCAGTATTGCACTGCATAATATGTTTCAAATATTTAGTAGGCCGTTTCCTGCAGTGCTTCTTTTTTTAGAGACTTCCTCTATATTCTTCCTTATTTATCCCCTCTAATGAATCTTATAACCAACTCATATAGTTAAAAAAAAAAAAAAACTTAGTGATTCTTATTTTTCAAGATCTATTAAGGAATAATTGACAAATAAAATTGTATATATTTAAAGTGTACAGCAAGATGATTTGATATACACATACATTGTGAAGTAATTTCCACAATCAAGCTAATTGATGCATCCATCACCTAATATAGTTAACATTTTTGTCTAAGTTAAAATCTTGGGCCATGCATAACCATGGTTTATCTACATGAAAAAATAAGAAATCCAATGAGTGAACCTATATTTAACTAAAAATATTTTGCCTTTTACTAAAAAAAATTGATGACTGAATATATTGTATTAGCTTGTGTTTTTCAAAGATGGCCACAACAATACCTCCCATCCTACATGCTCTGGTGTTACTCCTCCATCAAGAAGTGAAGCCTGTGTCTTCTCCTTCTGAACATGGGTGAACATTCAGAAAACTAAGATCATGGCATCTGGTCCCATCACTTCATAGCAAAGAGATGGGGAAACCGTGGAAACAGTGAGAGACTTTATTTTGGGGGGCTCCAAAATCACTGCAGATGGTGACTGCAACTATGAAATTAAAAGACGCTTGCTCCTTGGAAGAAAACTTATGACCAACCTAGACAGCATATTAAAAAGGGGAGACACTACCAACAAAAGTCTGTCTAGTCAAAGCTATGGTTTTTCAGGTAGTCATGTATGGATGTGAGAGTTGGACTATAACAAAAGTTGAGCATGGAAGAATTGATGCCTTCAAACTGTGGTGTTGGAGAAGACTTGAGAGTCCCTTGGACTGCAAGGAGATCAAACCAGTCCATCCTAAAGGAAATCAGTCCTGAATATTCATTGGAAAGATTGATGCTGAAGCTGAAACTCCAATCCTTTGGCCACCTGATGGAAAGAACTGACTCACTGGAAAAGACCCTGATGCTGGGAAAGATTGAAGGTGGGGGGAGAAGGGGACAACAGAAGAGGAGATGGTTGGATGGCATCACCGACTCAATGAACGAGTTTGAGTAAGCTCCAGGAGTTTGGATGGACAGGGAGGCCTGGCATGTTGCAGCCCATGGGGTCACAAAGAGTCAGACACGGCTGAGTGACAGAAATGAACTGAGCTGGACCTTTGCAATGGCCTCATGGATGTCTACTGCAGGATTTTCGTTCTGTAACTGAAGTACCACAGCAACTTTTCCCGTACATCATGCATGTGTGCCAAGTCATCTCAATGGTGTCTGACTCTTTGCAACCCTATGGACTGTAGCCCACTGGCTCTTCTGTCCATGGGACTCTCCAGGCAAAAATACTGGAGTGGATTGCCATGCTCTCCTCCAGGGAATCTTCCTGACCCAGGGATCGAACCCACATCTCTTACATCTCCTGCATTGGCAGGTGGGTTCTTTACCAGTAGTGCCACCTGGGAAGCCCTTCCCAGGTGTATCATGCATAAAGATCGTTAATTTTCTAGAAATGACATTTTCTTGAGAAAATATTCTGATTGATAGTAGTTAGTCACTTCTTATAAGTTAAATGCACATTTTCGCCAATATGTTTGGTTTTTTTTAGCCATACATAAATTAACACTGAGAAAGATGGAGATGAAAAAAAAAAACACACACACACACAAATGAGTGTGCTTCAACCAGATATTTTCAGGGAATTACAATCATAGAGGAAAAAAAAGCCACTAAAAGATTAAGACACAAATTTCCAAGCATCTATATGGTTTTGTTTGGTGCAGCTAACAGTCTGACATTTAAAAAATAAATACAAAAGTGAAATAACACATTTTCCAGTGTTTGCCATTATAGTGAGACCTACTTAAAGAGGAGAGGAAAACAAGGCCATCATCAACATCTACAGTAAGCCTGCCAGAGAAAATACAGAACATCAGTTAATTGGGAATTCAGGTGTGGCTGGAAAGGTGACTGCCTCCTCATCCCATGATGCTGCATCCTTATGGGGAAACTTGTACTAAAATATTTGTAGACAACCTGCTTCTGGGTCAGGGTTTTGTATCGAGCAGAGCAGTTCCCTTGCTGAGCTCTACTGAAAGTCAGCCCTGGATTCAAGAATTTGAAATAGACAAAAGATATTTTTAAAAAAGAAAACAAATTAAATTAAAAAGGGAATTTCAGATAAACAAGACATATTCTTAGTGTATTCCAAATATTATATAGGACATGCTAAAAGTTATTTTTTGTTTATCTGAAATTCAAATCTAACTAGGCGTCTTAAATGTTTTGATTTTTATTGAGTAGTAATACATATGCCATGAAATGTACCCAATTAAACTATATAATTTAAGGGCTTTTTAGAATAGTCACAGGGTTGTACAGTCATCACTGTAACCCCTATTAAGACCATGGTCATCCCTCCAAAAGGAAATGAGAACCTATTAGCACCCTCTTGACGTCAGCATGCCTAGCCTGAGGCAAACACAAATCTACATTTTGCAACATTGTTCTATGCTTTGTCTCTGTACACTCACCAAGCTGGTGACAAGGATATTTCATATAATTGAACCATATAATCCATGGTGTATCCTGTATTTTTATTTTCTACATCTGACAGCCCTGGCTCAAAGCCAATAGTCTAGAGCAATGAAGAGTCATTTTAACCAAAGAGAATACAAAGGGAAAGGAAATTCACTGCAGCAGACAGAGAAAAATTCACAGCACAGGGAAAACCTGGAGGCGCTTCTCGGCACTACTCCTGGTCCCTTATTATAAGCCCAACGTCAAGAGTAGCCAGTGGCTGGTTCGGGAGAAACATTCTTTCCTAAAGAAAACCCACAGCAGCTCTGGGGGAGCCAGAGATTCAGACTGGCTGCTACTATTGTAGCCTAGAACAACATCCAAGCACATCACAGAACTTCTTGCAATGGGAATCTCATCATCTCTGTGTCCAGGTGCCGGGGGGCATCCTACAGACACTTCACCAGGAATGCTGTTGCTAGGACCTCTGCCATCACTGCGTCTGAAAGCCTTGTGTCTCCACTGTGCTCCGTTAGCCTCCTGGCCCAGGAAGAGATGCCGCACGGCACTTCCTCTTCTCCAGCATGCAAAAGATGGGGCAAAAGCACAGATTTTGAAAAGAGGTCCAACCCTAATTCTTGCAGACTGGGTGGTGAGCACAGATGACAGCAACTGGGGTCACATTTCTGTGTCCTGGCTACATAAAGACCAGAAAAATTAGTTTCCAGCTCCTAACTTGGGGAGGTAGGACACATAATGTGGGGGGAAAAGCCAAACTACAAGACAGGATTTCAAAAGATTCAGGGCCACTGTAAATATAACATGGATCCACCACCACAACCTCTTTTACCATCTCTTTGCCCTGTTTTGCTTGTGAAGATGTTGAAATGGCTGCTGGCTTTGGAAAGGTAAATTTGGGTAAAAGAGTGATGCCAGGAAACTCTGTAAAGGAGAGGATCCAGGACTTTGGAACTGAGAAAATATCCATGACCCACGAATGCTGGGATGTGTGTGCTGTCTATAGTTCCTGGACAGTCTTATTTTTCGAATATCCACTTCAGTATAACAAATGTATTAAAATTCATCTGCATTTCCCCATTAAATATAAATTATGCCCACACATTTTTTTTGGAAATTCCTTTATAATTTTGCTTTTAAAACTATTTTTGTTTCCAGTAGTTTATTACATTTTAAAATTATAATGATTAATTCACATGTATCATACAAGCTCAGGAATTCTACAAAATAAGAAAATTGAACATATGATTTCTTTCAAGTATAATGGATTATTTTTACTAATATCAAATTTAACAGTGAAAATGTGGCATCATGTGACATTTAGAGGCATCCATTAACAAATCATCACTTTTGATCTTTCAGTTTTCTATTTGTCCTTTGGATTCAAATAATAATTCCATGCTTCAACTTTTTACAAGGAACTTTGAAAAGCTTAATGGCTAAACAACACTGGGAGGATATTCTTATACTAAATTATCTGTGAGATTTGGGACATAGTTTAACAATACCCAAGTTGGGAGAGGAGAATCAACGGCAAACCAAGGCTATAGATACTACTGGCCGAGGCTTTTCTCAAACGCCTGGCCCTCCTTTTCCCTCCTGTGGTCTTTAGGATACAGAAAACCCCATCTGAACTGTACCATCAAGGGCAAAGACAACTCTCAGCCAAGATGGAAAGGGACTTGAAGGAAATCTACATACATTGCAATAAAACAAAGGGACAAAAAGGCCAGAAAGAGATTCCCACTTTAAGCACGAAAAACATTGGGAAAGCTTGCAAATACACTGTAGAAATACATGATGATAAGTTGATGATAACAAATGGAAGACAAAAGGGATACCACAAGCAAAAAAAAAAGACAAAAGATCCAGTCAAAATGACTTCAGAGATAAGATGTTCAAACAACAGAGTAAGATGAAAAGAGAATTTTTAGAGTTAAAACAAACCAAGGACCAAAACATTGCTTAACATTAATTAATTATATTTTCTATATCACAGAAAATATAATTAATTAGAAAAAGATTGTAACAGAGTTGACTAAACTGAATTACTGGCACATAGGAAAGATTTAAAATAATCTTAATGAATATCAAGAGGGAAAAGATTAAGATACTAAAGCAATTAGTAATGGAGTGGTACAGTCTAACCTAAAGATGACATGACTGGAGTCTCTGAAATGAAGAATCCTATAAGTAAAACAATATGTATTGTAGTCCTAATACAGAAAAAATTCAAGGGATTAAGGAAATACTGAGTCTATTGGTTGAAAGTCACATTATCTGCAAAGAAAAACAGATACAGAACAATTGAATCTTTGCCAAAGCCAACTGAGGTAATGAATTTCAAGGAAACTTTTTAAACTAAAAACATGAAATAACAGAATTAAACAAATATGTATGTGTATTTATAGTATAATCATAAGGTAAATAAAATATTAATCTTTTAAAGTTTTAGAGATTGGGTCACAAAAACTCAATCCAAACATATACTGCATACAAGAGAAGCCTCCAAAACAGATTACAGAAATATTAAAAGTAAAAAGTAAAAAAACACAGTACGGAAACACTATATCAAAGTTGTAGAGTTACTCTCCGATGTTTTCATCTATATTTGTTTAGTTGCTTTCTTTTGCATTTAGGTTTATGGTTCACTTGGAAATACTCATATATGTATGGTGAAAATGGATCTAGTGTTATGCTTTTGTTTCCCAACAACATGATATAAAAAGTTCATCTTTGCCCTGGTGGTCCCAGAAACCACCATTATAATATTCTAGATTAGATTATAATTTGTAGCATATGTAGTTCCATATATTTATAAACTTTCTGCTCTTGCCATTGATTTTTATGCGCACCATTATCATACTGTTTTAATTATCAAGGTTTTGTAATATATTTAGATATCTTCCTTGTCACTGCTTTTTAGTTACTTTGCCTGTGTATCTTTCCAAAACAAATTCTGATATCAATTTGTTTAGTTCAGTTGGGATTAAACTGATTTTATTTTAGATAATTAACATCTTGATGGTGTCAAAACATTCCAAGCAAAAACAAGCAACATCTTTGCACTTATTCAAGTCTACCTTTGCACCTTTCAGGAGCTATTACAGTTTTTTAAATACACAGTTTGAACACTTCTTTCTAAATCTATTTCTAAATATTTCATATTTTTGCTGCTATTACAAATAGGTTTTCACCTTCATTATATCCTGTAGCTGGTTATTATTTGTATATGTGGAATTTACCAAATTCCTTAGATGACAATGCAGGGTGCTGAGATCTATCCTACACCACTCCCATTACATAATGGGCTGGTAATTATCATCATTGATTCCACGTGGGGAAAGAGTTGATTGAGTTGGAGTTCAAGGTTAGGGCCCAGGACAGACATTTACTGGCTCAGTAGCCATTTATTTGTTCTGGTCACATCAATTTCTGGGCTTCCCTGGTGGCTCAGATGGTAAAGAATTTGCCTGCAATGTGGGAGACCTGGGTTCAATCCCTGGGTGGGAAGATCCCCTGGAGGAGGGCATGGCACCCCACTCCAGTATTCTTGTCTGCAGAATCCCCATGGACAGAGGAGCCTGGTGGGCTACAGTCCATGGGGTCACAAACAGTCAGACACGACTGAGTGACTAAGCACATATCAATCTCTACATCCCAGAAGAAGGCAGAGGTGGTGATGGTTAAGTCATGGTCTTTGATTATACACTATATGACCTGCTTCTCAAAGTATATGAAGTCCAAGAGTATTTTTCTCAATGCATCAGTACTAAAATGCCATTAGCATAAACTTAGCCTGGACTTTTTTTCTATGGAATTCCTTGACCTTTTAATATCAGTGAAGTTTCCTGTATTGCCTTCCTATTGCTGGCATGACTAGCACAAATTTAGAGGCTTAGGGCCACAGACATTCATTCTTGTGTTCTATATACAGATTAGAAAGTTAAACATGGGTCTCACTGGGTTAACCTTCTAATCAAGACTCTTTATTTAGTTGCATCTGCAAAGTCCATTTACCATGTAAGGAAATATACTTGCAGATGTGCCAGGAATTGGAACATGAACATCTTTGGAGGTCATTATTCTATTATATTTTTCATTTGAATTTTTTTCTGTAAATTCATGGTTGTTGGAATATCTAGGTGAAGTGTTTAGATGCCTACTGGGAAGCACAGAAGTGCAAGAAAGAACCCAAACTTGAGTCTGACATATTTAGATTTAAGCCCTGACTTGGAGCTTCCCTTGTAGCTCAGTTGATAAAGAATCTGCCTGCGATGCAGAAGACCTGGGTTCAATTCCTGGGTTGGGAAGATCCCCTGGAGAAGGAAATGGCAACCCACTCCAGTATTCTTGCCTGGAGAATCCCATGGACAGAGGAGACTGCCAGGCTATATTCCATGGGGTCTCAAGAGTCGGACGCAAGTTAGTGACTAAACCACCACCACCACTGCCTGACTAGCCTGTGGAAGTAACCAGTTTTTTAAGCCTCATTTTTGTCATCAACAAAATTTAATGCATGATAATAGTGTCTACTTCTAAAGGCTGCCGAAAGAACTAAAAGAATTGAAGATGTAAAATTTTAACTCAACGCCTAGCACATAGTAAGCACCAAAGTCAGCTAGCTGTGGTCTACAGACACTTCCAAGAAAAAAAATGACTTAGTTTTTCTTTAAAAAAAAATTTTTATTGGGGTGTAATTGCCTTATAATGTTTTCATTTTTGTTGTACAACAAAGTGAATTAGCTCCATGTACACCTATATGCCCTTCTTGGACCTCCCTCCCACCACCAACCCCATCCCACACTCTATGTCATCACAGAGCACTGAGCTGAGCTCCCTGGGCTATGCAGCAGGTTCCCACCAGCTGTCTATTAGAAAATGACTTAATGCCACTGCATTGAGAGCCTATTTAAGTTATCCGGGTATTTTTGGATTTCAAACAAGTAAACAAACTTTTTGATAACCCAAATAGATTTCTGGTTTGACCAGTCAAAAAAGGCATCCCATCCAAGAATTCATTTATCAACGCAGGCATCCCCCTACCTCTCTGCCCACAAGAGTCTCATAAATTATTCCAGCAGGTTGGTAAGCTCTGCTGTCTTAAGCCCACATGAAGAACCAAGCTGCAGGGCACTGATTTACACTGCTGTGCTCAGCACTCCAAGTGTTTGTTATGCACTCCTTTAACTATACAAGGAGTCATCTAATCACTATATCCAACCATATGCTAATCTGTTCTAGCCCTTGTCCACCTCCCAATAACTATTCTCTGGGGGCAGCATGCTATCGAATAGAGACTTGAGACTTTTCATGGTGTGGTTCCAGTTTTTGTTACTCTGTTTTGCAAGCTGAGCTTAGCAAGTCTGTCTGCCAATGTACCGGCTCCTACATCTGCAATTATAATTGAATCCACACAGTTAGATTTAATCACACAACCTCATATAATACATTGGTTGTCATAGATTTCTGTTACTTTAAGCATATAGTTTACAAGCTACTGTATTTCTAGCGACTATTTTTGGCAGAGGATTTTATTGGTATCTACTACAATGTATTCCTTCCAATTTGATTTGGTTGATGTGTGTGCACATTTGCAAACCCAAGCAAAAGAGACAAGTTAGAATGGTTTTAACATCATAGCATTAGACTCTTTCTGGTTTATTCAATAAGAGATGTTGAAGGGATTAGCAATAACCTAATCCTCTCTGACTTGAGGTGAAACAGACTTGTCCATTATCCAACTCTTAAAGATTTTCAGAATTAAAGGTCTTTGAGCTCTATTAATATACTAGATAGAAGATCTATGTTATTCTGTGCGTCATCATAGTTATTTTAAGTTCTTTTTAGATATATACATTTTTGTCCTGATCAACATTTGCCCGGGAGATTTTATTTCATCAGAACTTAGTAATGGAGTAAAACTCAATTAAGCAAAACATTATTGAAGGCCATTTCATGGTACTGTGATCCTCTAGTTTGCCTAAGTTCAGTTCAGTCACTCAGTCAGTCGTGTCCAACTCTTTGTGACCCCATGGACTGCAGCACTCCAGGCCTCCCTGTCCATGACCAATCCTGGAGTTTACTCAAACTCAAGTCCATTGAGTCGGTGATCCCATCCAACCATCTCATCCTCTGCCATCTCCTTCTTCTCCCTCCTTCAATCTATCCCAGCATTGGGGTCTTTTCAAATGAGTCAGTTCTTCTCATCAGGTGGCCAAAGTATTGGAGTTTCAGCTTCAGCATCAGTCCTTCCAGTGAATATTCAGGACTGATTTCCTTTAGGATTGATTTCCTTTAGGATGGACTTGTTGGATCTCCTTGCAGTCCAAGGAACTCTTCTCCAACACCACAGTTTGCCTAAGGCTTCCCAAGAAACCATTCTGATGCTTTTTCTCATTGAGTTGAGTTGCCATATAGTAAAGATGCTGGCTTGGTACAATGAACTCACTTGGTCAGAAGACAAAGATGTAGCAGCAGAGCTAACTCTAGCCTCATTCATCATCCTGAGCCATTCCCCTCAGAGTATATTTCATCTCCCATAAGCCATTCAGTTTAGTGGCTTGAACCTGCTTCCTGGAGGAGCCTTCATTTCTGCATCCCACTCTCATTTGAGTCTGATATCTGCTTTGCCCAATAAGGGCTTTTCTCAACTGGAAAGGGAATTCCCAGCTCAGAGATGATGCTATTTGCTCCTTCTTCCTCATGGGATTGTTTTACATCCATCCAGTCAGCAAGTTTGAGACAGTGGCATTTATCTCGATGACCAAAAAAACCCAGCAAAACTCAGATAATGTCTTGCGAAAGTTGCAAACCTGGTTTTATCTCCAGTGAGGATACATGAACTCTGGAGGGAGCCTTATGGGCAGTAGGGAACCGAAAGTGACCACAGAGCATCCCAAAGCTCAGTACAAACTGTGAAGATATTCGTTTATTTTTTTCCTGTTTTGTTCTACATCTTGTATCTTGATTTGGAGGCAGCCAAGATACTATACATCCCCTTAATAGGACTTCAAAACTGATTTAACCTTTCCATATGACTCAGTAGAGGGAATATTTAAAGCATTCATGGTAAAGTCTTAATGCTAAAGATATTAGAAAAATACAAAAATAAAGGAAGGTTATATTCATATCTGATTTCTATTGAAATATAAAGTGTAAAAGTTACTATGGATACTATTTAGATTAAAAAAATATATAATAATCATGCCATATACAAATACAGAATAGTGAAAGATGAAAATTGTCATTCAAATGCAATCAGTCAGTTCAGTTTAATATAATTGAGACAAGACTTCTGTAAGAAAAAGGAAGCTGCTGATTGTATTTAAAACTCACAAGCAACCATCTACTGCTTATGTGAGATATGATTAAAGACCTGGGACCTATAAAGGGCACAAGCGAATGTGTGGTCAGAAATCAGTTATAACTATGTGCTTGTAGATGATGTCCATCTAGTGGATGTGGAAGCAGACACGGTACATATAGAGATCCAGCTATTGACACAGACAGAGAAGCTGGTGTTTTTCTCTGGGAATGAATAAAATCCATTGCAAAATACTTATGGAGAGACAAGGGTGGTAAGAACATGCTCACTAGGTATCTGCCCTCCTACTGCCTCGAGGCGAGGAAACTGGGGAGGACTCTGAGGAGTAAGCCTTCCTGAAGCTTGCTGTCAGGCCAGAGTGATGCCTGCTCACCAGTAACTACCATCCAAATCTATGCACTTTGTGTTAACATAGGTAACAAGAAGCAGAGACCTACTGGTAACTAGTGGTTCAGATTCCCAGAATTTTCTGTGATGGAAAGAGTTGTTTGGTGATCTGAGGTGTATTTATCAAACAAAGATACACAAGCGGCCTCTGACAGCATGATATACCCACCAGAATTTCCGTAAATTGTTACTAAACAACACTGTAGAGATTTCACAGAAAACATCGTAAACCATATTACTAACTTCTGTAACACTGACCTGGTTGTCAGAAATACAGAATTGTTTTTCCACCAAGTAATAAATCACACAAAATGTTATAAAACCTCACTGTTTAAAAAATTCATTTTGGCTTGACAAAACAATTAGCATTCTTTCTGAAGCTGAGATCAACATGTGAAAATATTGTCTGATTCTGTAAACCAAGATGACAGATTGAATACACTGTGCATACCTTACAAAATCCTAAAAGGGAGAGGGGACCCATCATGTGGAGTTGCTCAGAGATTGTTTAGAATGGCCTGCCAGCTTCTATTGTAGTCATAGGTGGGGATTCCTTTTCAAAGGAATTAAAGGATGGTTTGCTGACATGACTATCTTCTCCAATATTTTAATTGGAGACACTTTCTTATAGGTCTAGACAAGCAACTGTGTCTTCATTGTCTACTAAACCCAGTTTTGCTTTAGTGCAGTTATGATATTGAAGAGGTGTCTTTGAATCAATAAAAGTGTCTAAAAATGAGAATAAAGAAAACGAAACCATTTGCATCAGTTAACAAAAACACTTTATCCAACTGCCAACCTCTCACTTAGCATTAAGCACTTGGACCACAAAGATTTTTGCCCATTGTTTCTTTTTCCGGCTTTCTTCCCCAGGATTTGCTCAGGTTCTGTGATTTTTCAGCTGCACGCCTCCACAGGCCCTGGGTGAGCCATCATGAGGAATCTAGGGTATGGACACAAAGTGGACTGATTCTGACTGTCCATCAGCTGAGCTAGACCCAGTGTGATGGTTTGTCATTTTCACATATGTTGAACTTACACAGAATTTCTGGCAGCTGAAGAAACCTTGGTACCTGTGCAACTGTAATATCCTAGCAATTTCATAATGAAATTCACATGGAATCTCCCAACCCAGCCAGATTTGTGTCAGCTTTCTTAACATGTTCCAGTTGCATGAAATACTAATTAAAGGTACTCATTGTTAACTAATATAAATAGTCCCCACTTAGCCCATTATAGGTATGGGCTGTAAAACAAACAATTACGTGACAGATGATACATTTGAACATACAGAAATTCTGTAATGACATTTCTGTAGCACTGTAACCTCTTCAACCAGCAGATGGTCCACATTAGGGGCTAAAAGGGGTGCTGATTGCGAGGGTGACGCACCCTCCAGCTTGTGACTTTTCTTCTAAGAATAGAAAGCACCTCTGAAGGATTTACATTACAGATGGAGTTGAGGCAATGAAATCATCCATGGGAGCTGGTTTTTAACTGTTCCATGTGTTTAGGATTCTGTATCCTGATGTCAAGCAATAGTATCAGGCTACTTACAAAACTGTGATCTGAGGAGGAAGCGACCATGGGAAGAAATGGTGTATAATCGAGCAAGTCTCTCTTCAGAAGTAGATAATCTGTCGCTGGGCACCCAGGTTTAAAAGAGGTTTTGACATGTGGGAAATTAAGTTTGAAATATATTCTTTTTCTCCAAGAGGTAAATCAACTATTTGTCAAAATAATCAATTAATACAATCAGTGATGAATGGCCATGAATACAGTACTCCTGGCAATCAAATAAATATACAAATTAATTAAATTATGCCATGGCAAATCACTTCCTACTCTCTTGTGTCTATCTTATTCTCCTAACACAAATTACAGGTACTTCTGAAATTCTGATCAAAGAAAGATTGTGTGACAGCTGAGTCTATCAAATGAGAGACACTGAAATACATGTTTTAGTGGAACAGCAACTTTGAGGAAGAGATTGTAAACATTTTATTAAATCACAAATTCAGGTACAGAGGGAAATGTCCAAAGGGAAATGATCTCTACATATTCAACCTCATTCACTATCATGAATTTCTATTCCTCATCTCTTTCAATTTGCCAGGTACTGTGTTAAAAGTTTTATAGGATTTATCTTAGTTGCTGTTTAAAAGCCTGTAAAGTAAATACTGTTATTACTATTATTCACATTTTAATGTCATTATAATAATTATGTTCAATGAAGTTTAAAAAAAAGTGCTTTCGATGAATAAAAATCTCAGCAGAGAAATAAGAAATCAAAGAATGAGAAAGGAAATTCTAGGGCTTCCCTGGTGGCTCAGTGGTGAAGAATCCACCTGCCAATGCAGGAGACATGGGTTCAATCCCTGATGCAGTAAGATCCCACATGCCATGGAGCAATTAAGCACATGCACCACAACTATTGAGCCTGTGCTCTAGAGCCCAGAAGACACAACGACTGAGCCAGAGTTCCCTAGAGTCTGCTCCACAAGAGAAACCACTGCAAAAAGAAATTTGTGCGCTGCAACTAGAGAGTAGCCCCTGCTCACCACAACTAGAGAAAGGTCTATGTGGCATCGAAGACCCAGCACAGCCAAAAATAAATAAATTAAATTATTTTTTAAAAAAGAAGGAAATTCTAGGCCTAAAAATAAAATTTCAGAATTAAAATAAAAAATCACTAGATAGATTTAACAGCTGGAAGCACAAAGTGAAGATCAGAGTGGGGGGAAAAAAATTAAAGAATAGGGCCCTGGGGATCTCCTAGATAATGTCAATGTGACATACAAACTTGATGAAAGACAGAAATCTGCAAAAACAATATGCAAAATGAAACCAAGAATCATAAACCCAACAACGCCCATGTTAATGTACATCAATGTTGAACTATCTGAATTGCCTCAAAACTGCTGATTTTCACATACCTCTTTCAGACCCAGCAAATCAACTGGATACAAAATTAGTGAGAATACAAGAAATGTAAACAATAAAATGAAAGACTTTATCTGATGGATACATATAGAATCCTGCACATCAACAAATAAAGAATAGATATTACTTTTAGATAAACTCAAAATATTTATGCAGATATGCAGATGACACCACCCTTATGGCAGAAAGTAAAGAACTTAAGTCTCTTGACCAAAGTGAAAGAGGAGAATGAAAAAGTTGGCTTAAAGCTCAACATTCAGAAAACTAAGATCATGGCATCTGGTCCTATCACTTCATGGCAAATAGATGGGGAAACAGTAGAAACAGTGGCTGACTTCATTTTGGGGGGCTCTAAAATCACTGGAGAAGGAAATGGCAACCCATTCCAGAATTCTTGCCTGGAGAATTCCAGGGACGGAGGAGGCTGGTGGGCTGCCGTCTAAGGGGTCGCACAGAGTCAGACACAACTGAAGCGACTTAGCATTAGCAAAATCACTGCAGATAGTGATTGCAGCCATGAAATTAAAAGACGCTTACTCCTTGGAAGGAAAGTTATGACCAACCTAGACAACATATTAAAAATCAGAGACATTACTTTGCCAACAAAGGTCCATCTAGTCAAGGCTATGGTTTTTCCAGTAGTCATGTGTGGATGTGAGAGTTGGACTATAAAGAAAGCTGAGTGCCAAAGAATTGATGCTTTTGAACTGTGGTGTTGGAGAAGACTCTTGAGAGTCCCTTGGACTTCAAGGAGATCCAACCAGTCCGTCCTAAAGAAAATCAGTCCTGAGTGTTCATTGGAAGGACTGATGTTGAAGCTGAAACTCCAATACTTTGGCCACCTGCTGGGAAGAACTGACTCATTTGAAAAGATCCTGATGCTGGGAAATATTGAGGGCAGGAGGAGAAGGAGATGACAGAGGATGAGATGGTTGGATGGGATCACCAACTCAATGGACATGAGTTTGAACAAACTCCAGGAGTTGGTCATGGACAGGGAGGCCTGGCGTGCTGCAGTCCATGGGGTCACAAAGAGTCAGACACAACTGAGCGACTGAACTGAACTGAAAATATTTATAAAGATTGACCACAGATTATGCCAAAAGGACTAAAAATACATCAAAATTTGAGATCATAAAGAATCTTATTCTATATTCATCATTCTGTTTAATTTGAAACTGATAGTTAAAAGCTAATTTTAAAACTTATATGCATAAACTTAAAAAACACACTATTAAATAATTTATGGGTATAAGGGGAAAATGATGATATAAATAATGAAATATTTAACCCTAACCCTAAATAAGTAAAATCACACTACATCAAAATTTGTGGGTTGCAGTAAAGTTTTACTTAGGTGGAAATTTATACATTCAAATAAGTTATTAAAATAAGAAAATAAAAATTATAGGTACACAAAAAATAAAAAAGAACAGAAAACTCAAAGGAACTAGAAATAAATGTTAATAGAGAATTTAGCAAATAGAAAGCAAATTCAATATAATAAAAATAATTTAAAAAAGAGAAAATGCTTTCACCTTTAAAAGACAAAGATAGCATGTGCCTAACAAAATGGAATGTCAAAAAAAGAAAGGAAGGGGAAATAAATGGTGTTAAGAACAAAAAACAGAACATTTCTACAGAATCAGGAAAGAGATAAGTAATCTTAGAAAATTTGTAGGAATAACTTCATAAAACTAATTTGAAAATTTAGATGAAATTAGCAGCTTTCTGGGAAAAGATGAATGAAAGTAATTTACTAATGACACAACGAACATTTTAATACACTGAAGTGAAGTGAAGTGAAGTGAAGTCACTCAGTCGTGTCTGACTCTGCGACCCCGTGGACTGTAGCCTACTGGGCTCCTCCATCCATGGGATTTTCCAGGCAAGAGTACTGAAGTGGGTTGCCATTTCCTTCTCCAGAGGATCTTCCCAACCCAGGGGTCGAACCCAGGTCTCCCACATTGTAGGCAGATGCTTTAATCTCTGAGCCACCAGGGAAGCCCAATTATTAATACACTAATAACTATTAAAGAAATTGAAAATGAACCAATAGAAATCTCTCTTCCAGAGAAATATCAAGGTGAAGCTATTTTGTGAAGCTGTTAAATATTCAAGAAAGGAATAATTATTATATTATACAAATAGTTTCAGAAAATAGAAAAGGAATATAGAAAAAGAAAAGATAGTTCCCCAAGACCTGTTTTGAGCCTAGCATAACCGGACACAAAAATCTGATAAGAACAGTATCAGAAAATGAAATTAGAAGTAAATGTTAACAAGTGAAATGCAGAAATATGAAAAAAATAATACATTATACATGAATAGAGTTTTTCCCAGAAATGCAAGATGCTTCAGCATTAGAAAATCCACTGGCACAAATGATCCCATTAAGGTATTAAAGAAGAAAATGACATGATCATCTCAATAAATATAGACAAACCATTTGATAAAATTTTTCATTCATGTTAAGTAGAGAAAATGTTGGTCTACCAGAATGTGAAATCAGATTTTCATCTTATCTCTGGATTAGGGCTGAGGTTTCAAAGTGACAGAAAAAAGTTATATTTTAAGTATCTTTACATCCTAAAGAAAGTTGCTCAGTCAACCATTCATGAAGGACTTAGAAAGGGGACAGTGAAACTCCTAGTCTGTCAGCATTACCATCATCCATCCCAGGGTGATTTAAAGCAACATGAGCCTTTGGTCAAGAAGATTGCCTGGGGAAAGGAATGGCTACCCACTCCAGTATTCTTGTCTGGGAAATCCCATGGACAGAGAAGCCTGCAGGCTACAGTCCATGGGGTCGCAGAGATTGGATGTGACTGAGCAACTAACACCACACACACACACACACACACACACACACACACACACAATTTTGTTGAGAATGCTCCAAAGTAAGGTAGACCTATAACTTCTTTTCTATTTTATATTTTAGTGTCAGGGTTTTCTGGCTTTAAAAATGTGTTAGGTTTATGGCCCAGGATGTGATCTATTCTGGAGAAGATTCCGTGTGCACTTGAGAAAAAGGTGAAGTTGATTGTTTTGGGGTGAAACGTCTATAGATGTCAATAAGGTCTAGCTGGTCCATTGTGTCCTTTAAACTTTGTGTTTCCTTGTTAATTTTCTGTTTAGTTGATCTATCCATAGTTGTGAGTGGAGTATTAAAGTCTCCCACTATTATTGTGTTACTATTAATTTCGTCTTTCATACTCGTTAGCGTTTGCCTTATATATTGTGGTGCTCCTATGTTGGGTGCATATATATTATAATTGTTATATCTTCTTCTTGGATTGATCATTTGATCATTATGTAGTGTCCTTCTTTGTCTCTTTTCACAGCCTTTATTTGAAAGTCTATTTCATCTGATATGAGTATTGCGACTCCTGCTTTCTTTTGGTCTCCATTTGCGTGAAGTATTTTTTTCCAGCCCTTCACTTTTAGTCTGTATGTGTCCCTTGTTTTGAGGTGGGTCTCTTGTAGACAGCATATATAGGGGTCTTGCTTTTGTATCCATTGAGCCAGCCTTTGTCTTTTGGTTGGGGCATTCAACAAATTTACATTTAAGGTAATTATTGATAGGTATGGTCCCGAATTTAGAAAGATGGTAACGATAACCCTATATGCAAAACAGAAAAAGAGACTCAGATGTATAGAACAGACTTGTGGACTCTGTGGGAGAAGGCGAGGGTGGGATGTTACAAGAGAACAGCATCGAAACAAGTATATTATCTAGGGTGAAACAGATCACCAGCCCAGGTTGGATGCATGAGACAAGTGCTCAGGGCTGGTGCACTGGGAAGACCCAGAGGGATGGGGTGGGGAGGGAGGTGGGAGGGGGGATCAGGATGGGGAACACATGTAAATCCATGGCTGATTCATTTCAATGTATGACAAAAACCACTGCAATGTCGTGAAGTAATTAGCCTCCAACTAATAAAAATAAATGGAAAAAAAAATGTGTTAGGAACTTCATTTTTACCCTTTGGAACAGTTTAGAAAGGCTATAAAAAATCTATTCTTGAAGATTTGAAAGAATTCACTAGTAAATTTGCCCTGGGCCTCTGGCCATTTTTCCTTTAGATGGTATAGTTTGTTAACAACTTTTTATATTAATTACAATGCTACTGCCTATTTTGGTTTTCTACTCCATCTGGAGTTAGTTTTGATAATTTAAACATATTTTCAAAACTTTTTTGCAAGGAGATACACATATATATACACACATTTTCATATATATAAACATGGAGTTGTAGATCAGGTTCAGGTAGAAGAGGGACAGAAGCACAGACCTCAGGCTCTGAGTTTGGGAGCAAAGAGCAAGGGTACAACAGAAAATCTCTCTTTAACTTCATCTGAAATTTTTTCCCCTGAAGTGAATTGAGACGGTCATATGCTGAAGTCTAAGCACATTTTCTCTGTCTAGCCTAGGAAGATACAGGGAAACAGCAGCTCGAACCCCTTCTCTAGAAGGTTCCCCTTCTGGTTACAGTGTTCTTGTATAATGAAGAACAACGCACCAAGTGTCCCACAGCTGAGAATCCGTACTGTGGATACAGTCAGTGTCCCACCAGGATGGATTCTTCACCATCTTTCTCCACTAATGCAGCATATCAGCCTCATCAGATCGCTCAGTCCTCTGGCTAATTCTGGGACCCTCAACTCGGTTTCAGGGAGCTCTAATGAATTTCCATCTCCGCATACCTGTCACAGCAACCTCTGCCATCCCACGCCATCTCCAACCCACCATCGACATCAGAAATGTGTTTCAAATTCTTAGCTCTAGATCCCCAAAGAGAATTCTGCCTCTGCTGGTGGAGAAGAGCTTCGTAGCTGCTGCTAGGTTTAAACTATGGTAAAGTCCTGTGTTTGGGTGCATTCTTGGGTTATTATCACTGTTAGGACAGTCAAGCAAGCAGCTAAGAACCTGGACTTCTTGGGAAGCTGATATCTTGAGATCAAGATCTAAATGCAGTGCTCTTTTTTAAAAAATCAGTTCGGCTTCCTCCTTGCATTCCTTCTTTAGAGAATTTCACATGCCTGAATGCAGATGACCCTTGAGTGAAAGAAAAGAGAAAGAGGTGGTAGACATAGATATAGAGATGAGAGAGATACAGGATATAGAGAGAGGAGAAATTATATGCAGGAAAGTTTGTTTGCTTCTAAATGAGCAAAAAGTGTTTTACAATTTTTTTTTTTTAGAGTTTGAATTTTAAAACAGAGGAAAGAAGGATACTTTTGAAGCCCATGGGAAAAGTTCCAAAGCAGAACCGCTAGGAAACAGCAGTTGTAAGAGGAAAAGTTCAAGGGCCATCTGTATGTCACCAGTGCCCTCTGAAGGCCCTAGGAGGGGCTGGAGGGAGGTGGCATCCTGGGGCAGTTTATTTTATGGTGAGTCTAAAAATGTCAGAGGGAGGACCCTGGGGACCACATTTCATCACACAGCCTTCAGCAGCCCTGCAGTCTGCTGGCGGCTGGCCACCAGGAGGTGGAAGGCCAGTGAACAACTGTGGCTGCTCTGTCCCAGGCCTGGTGTTTTGGGTATTACAGTAACTTTATTTTTGGAAACAGCCCCAGAAGTGGAAGAGGCTTTGCCTGTGGGACCCTCGCTTCCTCCTTTAGTACAAGTAGAAGTCAGACAGGAAGTTGGTCACTGGCCATCTAGGTGGACCCAGCCAAAATTGGATGGAGCCAAATATGAGCCTTGAGGGGTTAGTGTGTAAAGGTGGACAGAAGCAGCACCCCATCCCTGGGGGAGAAACTGGTCCCAGCCCCTCCTTGTTGACAGAAGGACGGGAAAAGCAACTGTCAAGAAACTTGTTGACTAGCTTAAAAAATCGCCAACTTGCTCTTGCTTCCTCAACTGCCCATTAGGAGGCCTGGAGACTAAAAGGCCAGGACTAGCACTACCAGAGAATTAGGTGGGATTACAGGGCATCTCAGGCTTCCCTAGTGCCACAGACAGTAAATAATCTGTCTGCAATGCGGGAGACCCAGGTTCCATCCCTGGGTCGGGAAGATCCCCTGGAGAAGGGAATGGCTACCCGCTCCAGTATTCTTGCCTGGAGAATTCCATGGACAGAGGAGCCTGGCAGGCCACAATTCAGGACATCGCCAGAGTTGGATACAACTGAGCCACTAACACTTTCACATTTGTTTTCCTTTTGCGATGGAGAGTTCAGTGGAGAATCCCCTATCAGACTCTAGAGCCTCATCTGAGACAGAAAGAGTAAAATATATAAGGCAATGAGAAGGTTGACCTGGGGGCAAAGTAGCATGTGCGGTAGGAAGAGTCGCTGAGATCTATAATGCAGGACTAACAGAATTGACATGGAGACAAAATACTCTTAGAGATTGTTTGGATTTAAAAAGAAGTTCAGAAAGGTGAGAAGACTGACGGAGCTCACACAGGAAGTCAGTGGTATAGATGATAGCAAGGCAGGTGCTCTTATTATTGGTTTAGTGTCTCCAGTTTCATCACTCCATCTCTAAATAGTCCATCAGTACTCACACCTTTATTGAGCAGCTTCTCTGTGCTTAATGTCATCATGGGTGTGGGGAAATGCAAAGGGGTGAGGAGGAAAATGCTGCCAGGGGATGCAGAAATATAATGATATCTTACACTTTCATAATCCTTTACAGATTGTCAAAGCACTGAACAGACACTGTTGCTGTTCAGTTGCTCAGTCATGTCCGACTCTTTGCGACCCCATGGACTGCAGCACACCAGGCTTAAATTTATGCCTTCAAACAAATCCAAGTATGTATCTTTAGTATATAAGTGAGAAAACCAACATTGCTCTAGGGAACATAGGAGGTGACAAAGCCAGGATACAACTCATCAGATATGTGACCTCCACATTTTTGAGTGCAGCCAGAGAGATAAAACACGTATGGAACAATCAGTAAATTATATATTACAGCACTGTCATTAATGTAATTCATTCTTGTATACTTAATGTGTTCCATCCATTTGAGATGGGCTTCCCTGATAGCTCAGTTGGTAAAGAATCTGCCTGCAATGCAGGAGACCCTGGTTCAATTCCTGGGTTGGGAAGATCTGCTGGAGAAGGGATAGGGTACCCACTCAAGTATTATTGGGCTTCCCTTGTGGCTCAGCTGGTAAAGAATACGCCTGCAATGTGGGAGACCTGGGTTCTATTCCTAGGTTGGGAAGATCCCCTGGAGAAGGGAAGGACTACCCACTCCAGTATTCTGACCTGGAGAATTTCATGGACTGTATAGTACACGGGGTCACAAAGAGTTGGACACAACTGAGAAACTTTCACTTCACTTCACTTCACTTCACTTCCATTTGAGATGCTTCTGAGTGAAGGTGTCCAATAGACATCTGGGTGGAAGAGAAACAAGATTTGGGATCCATCACATATAGATGGCAACAGAGATCAGAGGAGTGGATATATTTGAAGCTGCCCCTTTCATCAATGGTCATCATTTTAATAACAATATATAAGAACAAAGGAGAGGTAGTGGAACCCTGCAAGTATGAGAGTCATAGGTATAGGCTACTTTATTTTAAGTTATTATTCATGAAACAAAAATATACTGAAGAGTTGGGTTATCAGTCTAATCTCTCCTCTCTGGCTGCTTGAAACTGGAAATTCTCCTAAATCAGTGTGAGCTCTGTGAATCATTCAACAGACATCTCTCCAATAGCTTTTTCTACCCTCATGGCATCTTTGTCTATGCCCTTGAGTATATTGAAGAAAATACTTGAGAACCCCTGTGCATATTTCTGCAACTCCTCCCATCTGTGGTTTTGTCTGTTGCTATACTCTGCCCATCACATTCCCATTGCATCAGTTTCCAGTAGTCCAATCTCTGTCTCCTTGATTCAGCAAAACCACCGTGTCCTGCTTGGGCTCCTCTCCTGTGCTTCGGGACAGAAAGCATCTCCAGGGAGAAATCCAGGATGCTTATTGGTTTTATTTTGTTTCTTCCTCTCAGGAAACACAGTACTGTCCTGAGAACAGTTATTTCATGTATGTTGTCCAGTTTTCCAGTTGTTTATAATGCGAGGGAAAGTTTGCTAACACTTAATCTTCCAACATGGCTGCAGGGGTAAATGTTCCCATGGAACTCTGAATTGATGCAAATCTTTTATGAATGTGAAGATGACATGACTTGAATTTTAAAATTAATCATGTATGTTAGAAATTTAAGTATAACCATCTCAAAAATAAAAATGTAATATAAAACTGCTAACCCAAGGGAGAATGAGACATGGTAAAGAAACCTTGATCATTCCAACAGAAGATGGGAAGGGAGGAAAAATGAAGAAAAGTATATGAGGGTTCTAATGCCAAGAAAGGAAGTCCAAAGAACCAACAGATGGGACTGTTTACTCCTGACAATGCAGAGATGATTGAAGTATTTGGAAAAGATTTTAAAATAAATCCTGGATGCTTAAAATTCTCAAAGAGCCAAAGGAGGAACTAACATCATGGACAAATTAGAAGCTTTGAAAGATTAAAGGTAGACATTAAAAACCATTAAAAAATTAGAACTGAAATAAAAGAATTAGAGAAATAATAGGATATTCTGAAGAATGGTTTCTTGGAAGACAGAACTGAGAAACTACCAGAGCATAACACAGAGGGATAAAGAAATGAACAATAATGAATTAATATATTCCCATCCAAATACTTCCAAAATACATAAAACTTAATATGCCTTAGTTACAAGGAATACCAAAAACACCATCAGAGAGGGTGATTTTAATATACTTCTATCAGAAACTATTTTGCTCGAAAAAGCAAGTATCTAGGATTCTTCAATAACATGATTTTCACACTTTATCTAACAAATATATTTATTAATAGAATCTTGGGTAGAACAATAAAATGAGTCATGTATCAGGTGACCATATGTAAAAGTCTGTTTCTAGAATATTCTCCAGTCTGTTTCATTGTTGTATGTGACTTTACTTATGCTAATGACGGTCTTAATCACAATAGATTTATAATCTTTTTTGTCCTCTACCCTGAGAGACAAAGGTTAATCTGCCACTTTCTTCCCCCATGATGTGCTTCAAAATTATACAAATTTATTGGATGGCATCACCAACTCGATGCATATGAGTTTGAGCAAGATTTGGGGGTTGGTGATGGACAGGGAAGCCTGAGGTGCTGCAGTCTACAGGGTCGCAAAAAGTCAGACCCAACTGAGCGACTGAACTAACTGATGGAAGCATGACAAACCACGTGCTGAAGTCTCATCCCCAAATTTTGACACTCCAACAGTAGGTGACCGCCAAAAGCTTTGTTTCCTTTTCTATCTTCTGTAGCAATCTTCTGCCAGAAGCAAGCCTCTTTGGGATTTCAAGCCTCTCTTTGGGCCCAGAATTGATGAAAGTCCCCAAGAATAAAAGCACCTATGGATGCTTAATTTACTGTTCCTTCTAGGGTGTTTGTTCTTGCTGATTTTTTTCCAGCTAATTCTGCTTAGTAGCTCTTTGCTTTTAAGAACTAGAGATTATAGTTAGTTTCTAATTTCCAGAATCTTTTAAAAATATATTTTTTTAAATCTTTCCACATAGCCTTAAATTCATCAAGTGTTATGGGGAAAGTTAATCATATATTTAAAGCCTCTCAAGACATTACTTTAACCCCATGAGACCACTAAAAGTTTCCTGGTTTTTCTTTGCCCCAGAAGCGGCACCCTGATCCTTAGGCTCCTGCCAGCACCAAGAATGGATACATCCACCATAGGAACAAAGCAATTGCTGTTCCTCAGCTTCCTCTGAATGGTTCTCCACCACCTGAAAATTCAGTCCATCTAGAGGGCATGAGTTTGAGTAAACTCCGGGAGTTTGTGATGGACAGGGAGGCCTGGCGTGCTGCGATTCATGGGGTTGCAAAGAGTCGGACACAACTGAGCAACTGAACGGAACTGAAGTACTCATTGCTTCCAGAGCTTTCAACGCCTTTACAATATGATGTTTGTATGTGTGTGTATACACACACAAACACACACACACACATATATATATATATTAATGTGGCTTTTCTAAGTGCTGGCAATCAGAGCATAGGCCTCCCATGACCGATCACACCCTCTCTTCAAATGATAGTTTGTGGAAAAGTATCATACTAGAAGGACTTCCTATGGCTCAGCAGCTACAGAATCTGCCTGCAACTCAGGACACCCGGGTTCAATCCCTGGGTTGGGAAGATCATCTGGAGAAGGAATAATAGAAGAAAACACATAATAGACAAAAACACAGTGACCTTTAGTAGTTATTAATTTCTTCATTTATGACATTTCTTCATAATAGAAGAAAACACAGTGACATTTAGTAGTTATTAATTGAGGGTTGAACAGAGTTGTCAGTCTTTTTATTTTCATGATTTTGTAAATTCCTGAAAGGAAAATATGAGGGAAAGAACTAAAGATAAAAAAGGTAATAAATCAATGAACTAAGAAAGAGAAACAGAACAGAATTGTTAAAAACCAAAGCAACTTGAACCATTTAACTTGATAAAAAGAGACAATGCAAGTAGTTAAATATGTGTATAAGACTAAAATCTATCTATCACAAGAAGAAGTAGTGTTTTTCATTTTGATTAAAAAAGTGTAAATAGGTTTGTAAGGAGCCTCCTTTGAGAACCTCCTTCTCTTCATGCCCTCAATCTTTCCCAGCCTCTGGGTCTTTTCCAATAAGTCCACTAATCCCTGTGTATCCAGTCTTATGTAACAAACTGGATAAATGGTCGACATGTCTAGTAGCCTATTGTGTGTTTATTCTCCTCGCCTTATTTAGAGAACCCAAATTTTGTCTGGGGAGATGGTGTATAACAAACATAGACAAAATGCTTTGTGTCTCATGCTCACTGGCAGCTAGGGTTTGACCAGGTGGCATAACTGTGGTTGAATTTAAGGGGACGTCTATTAGATATGTTAGATTAAAGAGACAGACACAGCTGACATATGCCTTTTTTTCCTTCTCTCTTTACTCTTCTTCCACCTAGAACACAGTTCTGATGCCTGGAGGTGAAACAGCCATTTTGAAAAAAAAAAGTAATGATGGGAAAGACAGGGATGTTTTCTTGAGAAGCTACACTGTACCCAAATCGGTCTTCAGATTTCTTGGTTTGTGGGGAAAAATTAAACCCACTGAAGATGATTATCATACAGTTATCATGACTACATGAAGCTAAATGCAATCCTAAAGTTGATGGGATAGGAGGTTGTTGCAGATTTTCATGAACTAGAAATCTAGTAGGTTTTCTGGAAATTGAAGAAAAGATCATTAAAAAATGGGGGCTGATCAACTATGCCATAAGGAAAACATGGAAAGAAAAGTGTTTCATAAAAAATACAAAGAAGAATAATGCTTGGTTGTTGGGGGTTCACTGAGAACATGAGTGAGTCTTTCTAATACCCATTCATAACACACTACCCTTGGCTGTCTCTACCCTAAGGTCCTTCTCTTCCTAGCATGACTTCTTCTGGTCTTTCTCCTTCTCTTTCAAAATGTACCCCCAAAACATTCCCCAAATTTGTCCTGAACTAGACCTTGTCATTTTTGCCCACCTCCTCATACCTTCCCAACCTGTTCTCTCTCTCTTTTCGTTTTTAGAACGTTTTTTTTTTTGTCCTTTCCAAAGCAAATTAAACAAATCAGTTTGGTTGCTTTTATTTCTCCTTCTCACCCATTTATCCACATCTGTGACAGGAATTGGAGAAGGCAATGGCACCTCAGTCCAGTACTCTTGCCTGGAAAATCCCATGGATGGAGGAGCCTGGTGGGCTGCAGTTCATGGGGTCGCTAAGAGTCAGACACGACTGAGTGACTTCACTTTCACTTTTCACTTTCATGCATTGGAGAAGAAAATGGCAACCCACTCCAGTGTTCTTGCCTGGAGAATCCCAGGGACGGGGGAGCCTGGTGGGCTGTCGTCTGTGGGGTCTCATAGAGTCGGACACAACTGAAGCGACTTAGCAGCATCAGTGACAGGAATAGTACTGGCAAAGACAAAATTATCCTTACTGTGAAAAGGGAAATGGAAGCCATTAATATCACCTTCCACTATTGTTTAATTATAAACAGATATATGCAGGCTTCTGTTGTGGCTAAGATGGCAAAGCATCTGCCTGCAGTGCAGGAGACCCGGGTTCGATCCCTGGGTCAGAAGACCCCCTGGAGAAGGAAATGGCAACCCACTCCAGTACTCTTGCCTGGAGAATGCCATGGATGGAGGAGCTTGGTGGGCTCCTTCATGGGGTCACAAAGAGTTGGACACGACTGAGCGACTTCACATGCATAATGAAAATACACCCTTAGACACATACTTATATTCACCTGCCTTTGATAACACCCAGAATCCAGAAAATCTTGTTCAAACAAGGCTTGTTGTAAAAAGCATCAGATGTCGACTCCCACCTTGGCCCACCACTTTAAGTTGGCTAAACTCTTATTTGTGTCACTCAGTCCTCTAAACAGGAGCTTAATCAGTAATTTTCATGACATTCAAAGCAATTCGGAAAACTCCTCTTGAAACATAATGCAAGGCACCACACATTCCACAAAGCATCTCTCCTCCCTCCTGATTCAGAAGATGGGAACACCCTTTTCCCTCCTGGCATGCCCAGCCTCCTCCACCGCCCATCATCTTACAGAGGAAGACCCAGGCTCAGTCTCCTCCAAGCTTCTGCAGCCACATCTCCCGTTTTATTTTTGCTTTCTGATGCCCTTTTTATTGTCATCTGTCTTTCATCAGTCTCCCATGGAGAATTCCAGCTACCAGTACTAACGACATTATACACAGTACCACCATTGATGCCAACATGAAATAGAAATACATATTTTTTTTGTTAGGGTATATAAACTTCCTGGTTTAATGAAGCAGAGCTACACTGAAAGTTTATCTAACTCCGTTTATAATAAGAAAATGCCTTAGTGCGTGTGCGTTATAAAGAAAAGCTAAAATTAACACTTTTAAGACCACCTCCAACACACGAGTAAACCTTGTTATAAGCACAAAAGAAAATCAAGGTAAAAGTTGATTAAAACACCGAGCCAAATTGAATTTGATCTAATAGTGTTTACTTGTCTTAACATCTGGAAAAGTTTGAGCATACACTGCAAACATTTTTAACCTAATTTTAAAATAAATTATGCTTAGTTTCCACAGATGTATTTAAGTTGGGTCTTTTTAAAGAAACAATTCTTTAGATTTTTTTTTTTTTCATTTAACAGACAAGAATTTGGATCATAAGGTGCCAATGGAAAGAATATCTAAATATCTCACTTAATGAATCCTTAAAAGAACAGCCTAGTATTTAAAACACACACATCACCTTATTTTAAGTTTTAAAAGATCCTATATCCTTCATGGGTGGAAAGCAAATATGGAGGAACCCCTAAATAGGGATTGTGTGGATGTGTTTTCACCTGCTGAAAAAAGAAATAGAGGAGCTGATGGTGGCTGGTCCTGACCCTAGAGGCACACAGTAAGCTCCTGGAAAAATGAGACTTCTACACAGCTGAGGAATTTAGTGACACTTGTTAAGTAGTCGAAGCTAAATGCTGCTTCCCTTGTTGTCCTTATAGGCTCTGCCCTTCCCCTCCCCATTCCCTTCCCCTATCTCTCCCACTGGCTGCATAGGTGGGGCCAACCAAAGTGTAGAAACTATTCTCCCAAATAAAGTCCATAGCTATTTTGTGTTCAAGCTTGCAACCCCTTTCCACCTCATTTTATGTACCAGGGAACGCTCTATGTACTACTGGCTAGGAAAGGGCTGTTTCTTGTTTAGTTGTTAAGTTGTGCTGACTCTTTTGTGACCCCATGGAGCCTGCCAGGCTCCTCTGTCCACGGGATTTCTCTGACAAGAATACTGGAGTGGGTTGCCATTTCCTTCTCCAGGAATCTTCTCCACCCAGGGATTGAACCCGGGTCTCCTGCACTGGCAGGCAGATTCTTACCACTGAGCCACCAGGGAAGCCCCAGGAAAAGGATGGGATAGGCATTTCTCCAGATAAGCTTGGGAAGAAAAAATTGGAAAGGGAATTTGAAGACCGGTGCAACCCTGTAAGATCCTGTTTCTCTGTTACTAGACCTCTCAATCTCATTTTCTGATTGGCATCAGCTTAACTATACAGGAACCAGATCCCCCACACCCTACTCCTCCCTCCTCCCCCTTAGTGTTGTATTAGCGTTTGGTTTGTCAGCTCTGGCTTTCCTGAGTTCACAAAATAGGCTGTAGCTTCTTGATGGATGGGGTCATTTCTTGGACATATTTTTTATTTTCTCCATCACAGCCTAACACAGGACTTCCTGAGTACACAGCAGGTGATGAGTTCTGTGGGGGCATTGGGAAAACACAGGGTTGATTAATCTTTTTGTCTTTGGACTTTTTCAGCACCGATTTCATATCCTAAAAGAGAGTTATTACTTGATACAAACAGCAGAGAAGCAACTCTTTTTCTCTCTCTGTCACTATTTTCCCTTTTTCCTCAATGTTCTGAAGTTTCTAGAGGCAGGTGGAAACTTGCCCTGGTAGAGATGCAGGCAAAGGCTGTGAATCTTTGGGAAGGGTTGTGGTCAGCAAAGTTGTTTTTGTTATTAGAAATATCTGTTTTCTGCTGTGATCGAGCTTTGGGCTTCCCTGCTGGCTCAGAGGTTAAAGCGTCTGCCGGCAATGCAGGAGACCTGGGTTCGATCCCTGGGTCGGGATGATCCCCTGGAGAAGGAGCTGGCAACCCACTCCAGTACTCTTGCCTGGAGAATCTCATGGATGGAAAAGCCTGGTGGGCTACAGTCCACGGGGTTGCAAAGAGTCGGACATGACTGAACGACTTCATTTTCACTTTCAGAGCTTTACACTCACAATTAAAAAAAAAAATTCTGTAGTGGAGGACTTCCTAGGTGGTCAGTGGGAAAGAATCCACCTGACAATGCAGAGGACATGGGTTTGATCCCCAGTGTGGGAAGATCCCATATGCCTTGGAGCAACTAAGCCTTTGGGCCACGACTAGTGAACTCACATGCCCTAGAGGTCATGCTCTGCAACAAGAGAAGCCACCGCAATGAGAAGCCTATGCTCCACAACTAGACAGTAGCCCCTGCTTCTTGGCACTAGTGAAAGCCTATGTAGGGTAATGAAGATCCAGCACTGCCAAAAATAAATAAATTTAAAGAATTCTGTGGTGGAGACATAGTGAGTGAAGTGAAGTCGCTCAGTCATGTCCGACTCTTTGCGACCCCGTGAACTGTAGCCCACCAGGCTCCTCTGTCCATGGGATTGTCCAGGCAAGAATACTGGAGTGGGTTGCCAGTTCCTTCTCCAGAAGATCTTCCTGACCCGGGGATTGAACCCAGGTCTCCCGCATTGCAGGCAGACGCTTTAACCTCTGAGCCACCATCTACCTCTAAATTTTCATGTTATGGTGTAACTTCATCCACACACACATAACTCAGAGTGCCCTGTTGTTGAAAATCATGTACACATTTGCTCCTCATTTCTTGCTGCTAGAGAGTAACATAGGTTAGCCACAGAAGAACACTTAAAACATTAAGAATTAGCCCCTCCCCTCTCCTCTTGAAACTTAAAAGCTTTTGCACAACAAAGGAAACTATAAGCAAGGTGAAAAGACAGCCTCAGATTGGGAGAAAATAATAGCAAACGAAGCAACAGACAAAGGATTAATCTCAAAAATATACAAGCAACTCCTGAAGCTCAATTCCAGAAAAATAAATGACCCAATCAAAAACTGGACCAAAGAACTAAACAGACATTTCTCCAAGGAAGACATACAGATGGCTAAAAAACACATGAAAAGATGCTCAACATCACTCATTATCAGAGAAATGCAAATCAAAACCGCAATGAGGTACCATTACACGCCAGTCAGGATGGCTGCTATCCAAAAGTCTACAAGCAATAAATGCTGGAGAGGGTGTGGAGAAAAGGAACCCTCTTACACTGTTGGTGGGAATGCAAACTAGTACAGCCGCTATGGAGAACAGTATAGAGATTTCTTAAAAAACTGGAAATAGAATTGCCATATGACCCAGCAATCCCACTTCTGGGCGTACACACCAAGGAAACCAGATCTGAAAGAGACACATGCACCCCAATGTTCATCGCAGCACTGTTTATCATAGCCAGGACATGGAAGCAACCTAGATGCCCATCAGCAGACGAATGGATAAGGAAGCTGTGGTACATATACACCATGGAATATTACTCAGCCATTAAAAAGAATTCATTTGAATCAGTTCTAATGAGATGGATGAAACTGGAGCCCATTATACAGAGTGAAGTAAGCCAGAAAGATAAAGACCAATACAGTATACTAACGCATATATATGGAATTTAGAAAGATGGTAACAATAACCCTATATGCAAAACAGAAAAAGAGACACAGATGTATAGAACAGACTTTTGGACTCTGTGGGAGAAGGCGAGGGTGGGATGTTTCAAGAGAACAGCATCAAAACATGTGTATTATCTAGGGTGAAACAGATTACCAGCCCAGGTTATATGCATGAGACAAGTGCTCGGGCCTGGTGCACTGGGAAGACCCAGAGGGATCGGGCGGAGAGGGAGGTGGGAGGGGGGATCAGGATGGGGAATACATGTAAATCCATGGCTGATTCATGTCAATGTATGACAAAACCCACTATAATATTGTAAAGTAATTAGCCTCCAACTAATAAAAAAACATTTTAATTAAAAAAAAATAAGCCTTTATAAAAGCATTTATCACCTTAATCCATACCATTTGAAAACCGAATCCAGTCTATTTTTTCTACTCCCTTTATGATTACATTTTTGTTCATCTACCTAGAACAGTGGTTCTCAAAGCTGTGGTTGCTGGACCAGTAGCACTGATAGCACCGGGGAATTTAAGAGTGTAATTCACCAGGTTTTATACCAAAACCTACTGAATCAGAAACTCTAGGACTGGAGTCCAGTCATGTGTGGTTTAACAAGCTCTCCAGTTCAGTTCAGTTCAGTCGCTCAGCTGTGTCTGACTCTTTGTGACCCCATGGACTGCAGCATGCCAGGCCTCCCTTCCATGACCAACCAACTCCCGGAGTTTACTCAAACTCATGTCCATCAAGTCAGTGATGCCATAAACCATCTCATCCTCTGTTGTCCCCTTCTCCTCCCACCATCAATCTTTCCCAGCATCAGGATCTTTTCAAATGAGTCAGTTCTTCACATCAGGTGGCCAAAGTGTTGGAGTTTCAGCTTCAATATCAGTCCTTCCAATGAACACCCAGGACTGATCTCCTTTAGGATGGACTGGTTGGATCTCCTTGTAGTCCAAGGGACTCTCAGGAGTCTTCTCCAATACCACAGTTCGAAAGCATCAATTCTTTGGTGCTCAGCTTTCTTTATAGTCCAACTCTCACATCCACACATGACTACTGGAAAAACCATAGATCTTTGTTGGCAAAGTAATGTCTCTGCTTTTTAATATGCTGTCTAGGTTGGTCATAACTTTTCTTCCAAGAACAAGCACTCCAGGTGATTCTAATTCATGCTCAAATTTCAGAACCACTGACCTAGTACCTCACTTTGTAGGAATTAAGTGTCCTAGCATTTCAGCGAAATAGCCTTCACCTTGGCCATTACACTTGTCAAGCCAGGACGGGGAACAACTCAGGGAAGCCTGGAGCATGACTCCAGAGAGCATCACTGCCTAAAAGGGGCAGCCTAGCTGATCTACACATTAGCACCTCAGACCTGACTGAGGGAAACGCCTCCAGAAGACAACTGACTTGGAATGTGAGAGGAAGCAATCGCACATCATAATCAGAAAACTGCACAGAGGGATGAACAGAAGCATCTGCTACCAACATTTCCAAAGCTAAATTTTTCACAGGTATGTTCCAGAGTATAACAAACCATTTCCATATGTGGGGGCTGACCTCTCAACTATATATCTTACCTGCCTTTTGTGTCATCACAGATTTCTTTTAGAAGTTAAAGTTCACTTCAAAGTCATAGTGAAGCCAAAAACTTTTCCAGGTGCAATGATGAGCCTTCAGAGATGACTGTGATCAAGGTCTAGGTGAAACTGGGCGTTAGGGAAGGCTGCCCTGTCTTCTGCAATACCCCTGTCCACTTCATTTACCCAGATGCACATTAGAAGAGCTGGAGGAAGTTTCAAGATCACTAATTTATTAGAGAAATGCAAATCAAAACTACAATGAGGTACCAACTCACACCGATCAGAATGGCCATCATTAAAAAGTCTACAAATAGGGATGCCCCTGGGGATCCAGTGGCTAAGAATCTAAGCTTCTAATGCAAGCAACATGGGTTCAATTCCCACTCAGGAAACTTGTCCCTACATACCGAAACTAAGAGTTCACATGCTACACCTGAAGTTTCTACATGCCACAATGAAGACTGAGCACAGTTAAATAAATAAAATATGCATTTTTTAAAAGTCTGCAAATAACAAATGCTGGAGAGCATGTGGAGAAAAGAGAACCCTCCTGCAATGCAGACTTCCCTGGTGGTTCAGACAGTAAAGCATCTGCCTACAATGAGGGAAATCCAGGCTCAATCCCTGGGTGGGGAAGATCTCCCGGAGAAGGAAATGGCAACCCACTCCAGTATTCTTGGTTGGAAAATCCCATGGATGGAGGAGCTTGGTAGGCTACAGTCCATGGAGTCGCAAAGAGGAATAGGGTGGAGAGGGAGGTGGGAGGGGGAATCGGGATGGGGAATACATGTAAATCCATGGCTGATTCAGGTCAAAAACCACTACAATACTGTAAAGTAATTAGCCTCCAACTAATAAAAATAAATGAAGAAAAAAAAAGTGTTGGACACGACTGAGCAGCTTCACTTTCTTTCTTCCTTCTTTCTTTCTTTTTCTTCCTTCCTTCCTCCCCCCATTCCTTTCTTTCTTTCTCTTTCTTTCTTTCCTTCTTCCTTTCTTCCTCCCTTCCTTCCTTCCTTTCTTTCTTTCCTTCTTTCTTTCTCTTTCTTTCTTTCTCCCTTTCTCTCTTTCTCTTTCTTTCTTTACTTTCTTTCCTGCAGTTTTGGTGGAGATGTAAATTGGTTCTGCCAGTATGGAGAACCATATGGAGGTTCCTTAGAGAAACTACAAACGGAGTTCCTATGAGATTCAGCAATACCACTCTGGAGCACATTGGATAAAACTACAATTCAAAAAGATACACGCACCCCTATGTGCACAGTAGCACTATTCATAATAGCCAAGACATGGAAACATCCTAAAGGTCTATAGACAGATGAATGGATACAAAATATGTGGCACATATATACAATGGAATGCTATTCAGCCACAAAAAGAATGAAATAACACCATTTGAAACAACATTGGATAGACCTAGAGATTATCATTCTAAGTGAAGTCAGAAAGAGAAAGACAAATTATGCCATATGATGTAACTTATATGCACAATCTAAAATACAACACACAAGAACTTATCTATGCAACAGAAACAAACTCAGACATAGAGAACAGACTTGTGGTTACCAAGTGGGAGGAAGGACAAGGGAGGGAAGGATTGGGAATCTGGGATTAGCAGATGCATACTATTATATACAGAATGGATAAGCAGCAAGGTCCTACTGTATAGGGCAGGAACTATAATATATTCAACATCCTGTAATAAACCGTAATGGAAAAGAATATGAAAAAAGTATACATATATGCATATGTATGTATATATAGATATATGTATAATTGAATCACTTTTCTGTGTAGCAGAAATTAACACAAGATTATAAATCAACTACACTTCAGTAAAACAAATTAAAAAAAAAAAGAGTAGCTGGAGGAAACTTATTTACTAGCATATCAGTGTGTGCAGCCCACTAAGTTCTGACTTCATTATGGTGGGTGGGGTCTACACCTCGGTATTTTTAGAAAAACACCCCCCGTTCTCCTGTGTATTCCAATTCTAGAACCACTGAGTTAAATGAATTTGTATTTAGTACTTACATGTGTGAGCCTCTTGGTAAGGCAGTGGAAGATTCAAAAGAACAAAAGGTAGGAGGCTGTGCTTTCCAGAAGCGTAGAATGTAGAGCAACTTATACACACCTACCTAGACCCAAAGCAGACTCTAAGTACTACGTTTGCACTACACACAATTTACCTTTGCCACACACAAATTATTCTTGCCAAAGCCAGTTCAGTTCTGTTGCTCAGTCGTGTCTGACTCTTTGTGACCCCATGAACTGCAGCACGCTAGGCCTCCCTGTCCATGACCAACTCCCGGAGTCCACCCAAACCCATGTCCATTGAGTTGATCATGCCATCCAACCATCTCATCCTCTGTTGTCCCCTTCTCCTCCTGCCCTCAATATTTCCCAGAATCAGGGTCTTTTCAGATAAGTCAGCTCTTCACATCAGGTGGCCAAAGTATTGGAGTTTCAGCTTCAACATCAGTCCTTCCAATGAACACCCAGGACTGATCTCCTTTAGGATAGACTGGTTGGATCTCCTTGCAGTCCAAGGGTCTCTCAGGAGTCTTCTCCAACATCACAGTTCAAAAGCATCAATTCTTCAGCACTCAGCTTTCTTTATAGTCCAACTCTCACATCCATATATGACCACTGGAAAAACCATAGCCTTGACTAGAGGGACCTCTGTTGACAAAGTCATGTCTCTGCTTTTTAATATGCTGTCTAGGTTGGTCATAACTTTCCTTCCTAGGAGCAAGCGTCTTTTAATTTCATGGCTGCAATCACCATCTGCAGTGATTTTGGAGCCCCAAAAATAAAGTCAGTCAATGTTTCCACTGTTTCCCCTGTTTCCCCATCTATTTGCCATGAAGTGATGGGACTGGATGTCATGATCTTAGTTTTCTGAATGTTGAGCTTGAAGCCAACTTTTTTACTCTCCTCTTTCACTTTCATCAAGAGGCTCTTTAATTCTTCTTCACGTTCTGCCATAAAGGTGGTGTCATCTGCATATCTGAGGTTATTGATATTTCTGCCAACAATCTTGATTTCAGCTTGTGTTTCCTCCAGCCCAGCGTTTCTCATGATGTGCTCTGCATATAAGTTAAATAAGCAGGGTGACAATATACATCCTTGACGTATTCCTTTTCCTATTTGGAACCAGTCTGTTGTTCCATGTCCAGTCCTAACTGTTGCTTCCTGACCTGCATACAGGCTTCTCAAGAGGCAGGTCAGGTGGTTTGGTATTCCCCATCTCTTGCAGAATTTTCCAGGGAAGAGTTAATTCTAAGTAGGAACAAATGGATATAACTCTATGGAGTTTGAATTTAGTTTTGGAGCACTTTTAACAGACAAGGGAGAAAGAATATTTGGGGCAGAGAAAATTCAAAAATGAACAAAAGCAGGGGAGGAAAAAGGTTCTACCATTTCAGAGGGATCAGTAAATATTGTACAGTCATTGTATATAGGAGATGGGGTTGGCAAGGTCATCATGGCCAGACTTTAAAGAATTTTTGAATGCCCTGGTAACAATTTAGATCTTCTTCTCAATGAAAAGTAACACTATGACATATGTTTATAAAGACATCATTTGGAAGATAACTACTATTTCTACTAATCAAAGTGTTATAAACTATGCTCAGCCAATTAGATAAACACTTCTTGATCACTTAATCTACTTTGTTCTAAGCTTCTGTGCTAGACACTATGAAGAATTTAAAAATACCTAAAGCAACAATTTATAATAAACAGATTGTTGACCTTTTTTTACTAGTCTTTTATAATTCCATTATACAAAATAGGATTCTGTGAGTTTAGTGACCAATTTCTGTTGTTGCTGTTGATAATCACTGTATTTTTTTTTTTTTTAGGTAATTTATATATGGTTAAAGAAGCTTAGTGGAGCCACTCAGAACATCAGCTCAGAAGCTGGTTATATAAATCATACACTAACACTCTGGACTTGGAGGGAAGGCTTGTGCCCCTGAAGACCATTCTGAAGAAAGGCTGCATTCTAGGGCAAGTGCCCTACTCAGAAAGACTTCTGCTTTTCAGGCATCTTCCATTGATGCTATTAATAAATGGGATGCATGTCACCATGGGTGAGCATTTCATATGCAGGCATATTTGGTTTTCTTTTGTCCGGGAAAGAAGGCTTATTCACTTCTCCTGTGCCACTAAGATAAGCAATAACTCCACTCCACTCCACAATGCACTGAATATTCTAATTGTTGACATCTCTTATGCTGGTGAAAGGGAGTCCTGGTACTGATATGGTGAGATCTGAGGTTACCACGCAGGCAAGCAGCAGCATCACAAAGTGCTTGCAGGGTGACCTTGGGTAGGTTATTTTCCCTCTCAAAGGCTAAATTTCTTCATCTGTAAAGTACAAAAAGTAATAGTACCTGAGATACAGGAATTTGGGGAGAGTACATGAAATATCACACTAAAAATATGAGCTACAATTACTAAAATAGCACTCAGGGCCATGTGCTGGAAGCCGGGGAAGGTGAGCCAAATGAGATAGGATGGTAGCTCTCTTTGGCAAACCAGCAGCATATGGCATCAGGGCTTACCTTCCCCAACCTTCTCCATGTAGGAGGCCTCCCACTTGCTGGCTCTGAACTGCTGAGTCTAGAGCCGAAGGGTATGAAGTGAGGGTCCCTTTCCCAGCAGCAAGTGTTGTCTGGACTCGGTCTTGCCAGAGACCCAGGGAATCCATACAGCCCCTGAGCTGGAGGAAGGGGCCACAGCCAACGAATACACAGGGCCTCTAGAAGCTGGAAAAGGCAAGGAAACAGATTCTTCCCTGGAGCCTCCAGAAGAACCCAGCCCGGCTGATACCTTGACATTAGCCCAGGGAAACTGATTTCAGACTTCAGACTTCCAGAACCATAAGAGAATACATTTGTACTGTTCTAAGCAACCAAGTATGCTGTAATTAAGCCTGGCGGGCTACAGTCCATGTGGTCATGAAGAATTGGACATGACTTAGCGACCAAACAATAACAACAAAAATGCAGTAATTTGCTATAGCAGTCATAGGCAACTAACAAAATAAAATCAGAAAAAGAAATCAGAACTAGTCCTTCAGTGTCCAGTTGGGAAACTTTGTCTGTTTCCTCTTTCCCTGGGCTATCTGTCATCTTCTGGCCTTACTGAAAGGATGTGACAGAGATGGGTGGGTTCCTGTTTCAACAAGTCACCTCTAATCAGGACAGTCATAGTTTAAAGCTCCCTCTTCCAGAGACTCCTGCTACCATACCATTCCCACATGCCACCGTCATCCTTCCCCAGGGCAAGCCCCTTGAAATACGGACATCAGATCAGATGGGATCCATGCTAATTACACCCATTCAGATCCTGCAATGGGCTGCTGGCCGTGTCTGGGCAGCCCCACAGCCAGGAAACTTGAATTATCCTCTTCCTCCTATCCCTCTGATACACCTGGGGGCCAAGACCAGGGCTGTTGAAAGAACAGACCATCAGCTTCCTGGGCTTCACACATGTAATAGTAAGAAGGTAACATGGCCCCCAAAGATGCTGAGCATGCCATCTCAGCCTGCCTCAGTGACCCTTATACACAGTCATTGCATGTTTGGAATGGCTTTGGGGAAGCCAACAGTGTGACCCCAAATCCAGGCAGGCACATTTCTGGTCCTTGAGCTAATTTCTAAGATAAGAACTAAGTAACTTAAAGAAATGAAACCCTTTAGGCTGAAACATCCTCACTTGAAAGAACCAAACCAAGTAGTTTATGATTATAAGGAGAATCCTGTTACTGACATGGTGAAATCTGAGACATTGGGAGAGATAGGTTCTGGGGTTTCAGGCTGAGTTTCAGAGGGATCCTCTGATCCCTGGCAGGTATCTGGTCTACCACGTGCAACCAGAAGTTTCCTCCTTGACTTTCTGCAAACCTCTGCAAGGACAACAGTTTGCTCAGCTGCAGTGAGAAAATGCAAAAAAATAATACGACTCTTAAGGCATATATTGCCAAACTGTCAAGATACCAACAAGTCATGGAGGGCATAGAAGAGCATCTTACCCTCTCTGACTGATGCCTGTACTGCCTGCTGTGAGCTTCCTTCAGTTCTCCCGGGCCTCCCTTCGCTCAGTCTCTCCAGAGCTCACAAAGGACCCGTCTGTCTGCTCACCTTTGTAGAAGTCACCACATGTCATTGGATTTGGTTGACAAGCGGACTTCCTCCCCTGGGGCATTCCCATGGCAATGAAACCACCGCAGTCCATCCACAAAGGCCTGCAAGAAGTTATAGCAACCAGGACAACTGATTCTTCTTGACTCCCGCCTTTTGACGAAATTCTTGCCAACTTCTGGAGTCAAAGCCGTGAGAAAATGTAAGTAGCTCCTTCACCTCCTTACAAAATTGAAAAGACCACACCCCTAAACTTAAGTCTATACTTGTTTTTCTGGCATGAGAGCTTCTTTGCCATCTGTTTCAAATTGTCCTTTCTTATCCTGTCTTCCCAAGCCAGGCTCATAAGAGATTTCTGCTCTAGCCAGGAGTGTTTCCTGAGCTCTCCTGCCCCTCACAATACCCTAATCACCTCTTTACTTACAAACCCCATCTTTAGCTTCAGGCTAGATCTCAAAATATACCTACTCTATGACCCTTTCATCACCTCTCTCCTAGAAATTTCCTCCTGCCTGCCCACCTGGTGTCTTCTGTTCTGCACGAGTGGCCCTGCAGGTCTGATATTTCTCCTCTGAGGGCAGAAACTGGGTCCTCACCATTCTTTGCAACTGCCAAAGCTCTGAACAACAGGAACTGTTTGCTAATGACCACGCACATGAGTCTCCATAGTGAAGCATAGAAATGATCCCACACAGGTAATGGAATGAACATTCTCAGCCATTTTAGATGTAGAAAATCAGCAACAAGTAGGTAAATAAGTTTGCTAAAAGTCAGGTAGGTACTTATCTTCATCTCTTCTTCCAACATCATTAAAATAAAGGGCTATAAAAGATATGAACCCCAAGTGACAGGGAGAGGATTACCGCAGATAAGAGATGCTCAACAAAATGTAGGAAACAAAAAGCAGATAAGCAAGTGGTTCTTCAGTGGCTCAGCAAAAAAGAATCTGCCTGCAAGGCAGGAGGCTCAAGAGCCGCAGATTCGGGTTGGATCCCTGGATCGTGAACATCCCCTGGAGGAGGGCGTGGCAACCCATTCCAGTATTCTTGCCTGGAGCATCCCCCATGGACAGAGGAGCCTGGCAGGCTGCAGTCCACAGGGTTGCAAAGAATTGGACATGACTAAAATGAATTAGCACAGCACAACACAGCACACAGCTAAGATCTAACTGCCAGTAAAGGGACTGGGGAACCAGAGATACGGTTAATTCACCCAGCACAACTCTGGATTTTCCAGGTGGTGCTAGTGGTAGAGTACTCGCCTGCCAATATGGGAGACTTCAAAGATCCGGGTTTGATCCCTGGATTGGGAAGATCCCATGGAGGAGGGCTTGGCAACCTACTCCAGTATTCTTGCCTAGAGAATTCCATGGACAGAGGAGCCTGGCCGGCTATATAGAGTCCATGGTGTCGCAAAGAGTCGGACGCAACTGAAGTGACCTTAGCATGGACACAGTACAACTCTGGAGAGGCACAGATCTTGGCGGTGGTCAGGTATTCATCTATAAAGACAAGAGTGTGGGCTGAGCCTGAAGACAGGAGGCTTGGCTGGGCTTCGACAAGAAGTCAATTCCAGAACCTTCCCACAGCCCACGCAACCAAAGAGCTAGCTTTCCTCCGTCTAGGCACAAAGACCAGGTTTAGCCTCTGGAGAGACTGTGGACTGAGGACTCCAGGGCCAGCTGAAGGCACGGGTGAGTTTCAGAAAGAAACAGGGGTGTAAGTGAGCAGCTGGGGGAGGAGTGACCAAACCCACCCTCTCTCCCTGCCCAACAGCAGCTAGAACACCAGGAGCCAAATGTATTCCCCAGACGCGAGGGTGGCAGGGTGGAGAATTACTCTCTGGAGAAACTAATCAGCCCCCAGGGAAGACAGGCTTACTTATCTTGGGAACCGGATGAAAACCCAGGTCTTTGCCAATAATCCCAAGGCAAAGCCCACAGAGTAACCAACATGCATTTCCCCACCCCTGGCACAGCTACCAAACATATATATATATAGTTTCGAATCAGCTTTTGAGGATCTTGACCATCCACCTGCACCAAGACATTTGCACTTAGTTTCTAATATCAGCCTAAACAAACAAACAAAAAGCAGGAAAAGTAACTGAGAGGAAGCAGAACTGAAGAATCAGGAAATATTTTTTTCAAAGAACGAATGCTGTCAGATATAAGGAAAGATATTAAGAAACAGCAAATCTATGTAAAGAAGTACTAATAAAGAACAGTGAACAAGAAAAACCCTTAAACACTAAAAATATTATAACACTTAAAATTTGCATTTAAATATTCAATAGATGATTAAATTGAAGGAACTCTTCTGGAAAGTATAACAAAAAAATTTGGATGGAAAGGGAAAATAATAAGTCAGAAAATTAAAAGACAAATTCATGAAAACTGGCATTCAGCTGGTAAAATGACCTGAAGAAAATGATCAGGGAAAGAAGCTGTAAAATATATATATATATATAAGAAAATATTTTTTAGTCAAGGGACATGGCTTTCTAGATCAAAAGAGAATATTGCATGTCCATCAAGGCTTATCATCATGAAATTTGGGATAAAGAGAAGCAAGTTCCTTAAAGTTTCCAGAGAGAAAAATCGTCATAGAATTCTTCTCATGAAAAGAATTAGGAATATAAAGAATTGCTTCAAACTCTTCAAAAAGTAGCACTGGGAGCCACTTGACAATAGAGAAATGATTTAAAATTCTAACAGAAAACTATATCCAAACTAGAAATCTAAACCCATACTATAATCAAATATGATAGTAGAATAAAGATATTTTCACACACGCTAGGCTTTACAAATATTTTCTTTCTTGTGTTTTCTCTTCGGAAAAAAATGATGGAAAATATGTTCTCCCGTTATGAAGGTCTGAATCAGAAAGAACATGTGAGATCCAGGAAACCAGGGATCTAACTTAGGAGACAGATGAAGGAAATTCCCAGGACAATGATCAAGACAAATCCCAGGATGCATCAGCCAGAGAGCATCAACAATCTTGACTGGCAGAGAAGGATGGGACAGATGGCTCTGGGAGGAATAACTCTTAAGAGCAAAACAAAACCTGAGAGATTGCCTGAAGTTTCTGTTCATATTGAGAAATGCTTTATAGCTCTGTCAAGCAAAGGTAGGGAAGAATTAGTTACACAGATAACAATAGGAAACAAAAAGAAGGAATGTTAACGACAAAAAGTTGTAGAGACAGAGTAATGGTATAGTTGCCATCTCTGAATAGTATTTACAGAATAACACAGTGCCTCACACTGAATATTGATTTGAGTAAAAATGGCGCCATAACCATAAAAGGTGGGGACAGGGAGATGAGACGTGACTGTGTTTAGGGCAGGGGCCGAAGGATGGGATAGAGAGAATGAAATCATCTTGCATAGAATAAAGTTGTAGATAATGTCTAAAATTGAAAAGTGGAGAAAAAGTGTAAACATATTTAGAAATACAGAAGTAAATGCCAGGGAAACAACAGTAAGGATTAAACGTGGCTACTTCTGGAAAATTAAAATCAGGGATGAAGGAGGGCAGAGCATGAAACTGCTGTTTTGTGTTGGAAGATTTAGGATGTTACTTGACTTTTGCTTTCAGAGTAGTATGAAATGGGGCTCACAGGCCCAGACTGGATTTGGATTTCAGTGCTGACACTTGCTGTGTAAACTTGGGCAAGATCTTTAACGTCTCTGTGCTTTAATGACTTTTTTCAAACAGGAAGAAAAATAATTTTGTTTCATGTTATTGTAAGGCTTGAGTTAGTTCATAATGCACTTAGAAAAGTAGTACTTAGTATTTTCAACTCTCGACTCGTTGCTATTACTAAATTGCATACATATCTTATTTTCTAATTAAAACAGAAAAAAGGCAAGGAGTAAGCAATGATGCCGTAAGCTCTACTTCTGAAGGTTTTGTCCTTTCTTAATAGATAGTAAGGGTCAGCATTTTACTTTCAACCTTGCCATAAATGTACCAATTTCTGTCCCCTCCCTCCCTTCAGAGGATGTCAGCGAACACAGGAACTCCTGAGATGGCTTGGGGCTTCAGCCCTCCTCACCACACCCTGGAGGGAGTTTCTGGGGAGGGGTCCACACCAGCGCTTAAGCCCTTCCTTGGATGGAGACCCCACACGATACCAGTCCAGAAGGCACCCAGCCCGACTCTAGGCGTGTGCTTCTCAAGGCAACAAGTTGTAAATCATTCTAGATGACTGTGGTTATTGTGAAAAGTCATGCTCTCCTGCCAGGGTCCCAGACAGAGCTCTTTTGTGATACAAAAGTGAATGGAAGAAGCCTGTAGTCACATTCTAGGAATTGAAACTTCAGTAGGAGGCAAAAGAAGACTCTCTCTTACCCTCGCCTCTGCTGTCCCTGTTTCTGCTGACTGGCACCCGGTGATCCCCACTGGAAAAGCTAGAAGACTGCTGCTTTTTCCCCCGGGACTACTCCACCCTATCCCCCGTAGCCCGGCTTCAACGCAGCACACGCACCTGCGAGGGGAAACCAGGGCGACCTGTGACCTCGCTGTGACGGCTCCCAGTGCCCCACGGCACAGCGCTTTCATTACAGAGCGTGGTGAATGAGTTTGTTCACAGTTCCGACATCGGCTCACTCTGAGACACGCTCCATCACTTCTCCCCGCCTCGCCTTGTAAAATCTAAGAGTCAGATGGGCTGGAAGGATCACCGCCCTCCTTTTCACCCAGGGTGAGCAAGACCTGAGGAAGTGAAGGGACCTGAACTTAGTAACACACTGGGTCAGAACAGGGGCTCGAACCCCAGTCCACTGAACCGCCAATGGTGCTGTTTCCTAGGTGCCTGGTCACTGCCAGCTCTCTAAACCATCACCTCCCAATCGCAGACGTGAACCCCCAGAATACCTTCCAGAAAGCTACAGAAAGACAACATCATTCCTTCACAATAAGGTTGCTCCCTTCCAAGGCTTTAGCACGAGATTTTCATCTTACCCAAGAAACTCCCAACAAAAATAACAAATGGAAGATGAAAACCTCCAAAACATTTCAAACAACTCTTCACCTGAATACACTGTCAAATCGGCATATCTGACAGCAAGCTGTCAGACAAAGACTCACCCTGCTGTATGTACATAGACCAGCGGTAACGGAGCCTTGCAGGAAGGGAGCGGCTTCTGAACTAGTCCTTGAGATGAGCCAACTGTTCTCTTCCCTTCCCCCTCCCCTGCTCACACCCACCCAAAGGCCAGTCTCTCCCAAGCTGTTTGGCAACTCTGTCGAAGACAGCTTAAGGTCCAGGAGCGGATTGGGAACAGCTAACACTCTGGCAATCGTTTTCCTTTTCCCTGAGCCCAGACTTCAGTGGGCGTGCAATGTGGCATTTTGCTTCTGATTTCAACCATTTCCCCAGCAATTGAGCACAAGAAAAATAAGAGCTTGTGCCAGCTCAGGAGCAGTCAGCCCCCAGGTTCCGTGCCTCCTTGGCGTGGACTTGGTGACCCAGGCCGTTCCTATGGACCTAAGAAATGGGCCACAAATTGCCTGCAGGACAACAGAGGAAGGTTCATCGTGCGTTGCCCTCTTCCCTTTAAGCCAAAGAAGCAGATGGGCCTCCAATCCTGTCGAGAGCAGCCTGGAAGATCTATGAGGATGGTCAAGCCATCTTACATGTAAGCTGTTTATGGCAGCAGTCAGAAATTAACATAATTTATTCTGGTATTCATGTCACTACTGTGTGTGCTAATAAGTTACTTCAGTCGTGTCTGACTCTGCGAGATAGAGTGTCTAGAACACAAGCTAAGAAAACACTGGGGCACATTTTCTTCATCCTCTGGTTCCCCCTGGTTTTCTGGGCTAGCCTCGCTCACCTGTCCTCTGCTTGATTGACAAGTGACATAAAACATGTCTCTGAGCCTTTCAAGTTCTTACATAGAATTATCCAGGGCTCCTGGGAATCAGCATAAAGGCCCCCTTGGACTGCTAGATGGCCCCTCCAGCTTCTTCCTGCCCCTTCCCCAACCCATCCGCTGTTTCACTGTGCAAAGCCAGACACATCCCAGGTTCTCTCACCTCTGAATTATCGACCATGCACCTCCCTGTTCTCAGAAAACCTCTTCACTGTCTCAAATAGCCTATCTCAGCTGGAATGTCACATCCTTCAGAAATCGCTCTGAGATTCCTCCAAACACTGAGTATCTTTCTAATATATCTTTATTTATTTATATGGTTGCACCAGCGCTTAGTTGCAGCATGGGAACTCTTGGTTTTGGCTTGCAAATTCTTGGTTGGGGCATGTGGGGTCTAGTTCCTCAATTAGGGATCAAACCCAGGCCCCCTGCACTGGGAGTACAGAATCTTAGCCACTGGACCACCAGGCAAGTCCCAAATACTGAACATTGAATGTCCCTTCATGGAAGATCTACTGGCTTTTTAAAATGACATCTATCAACATATCTTTTTTTTTTCTTTTAAACTGGTCTCTCAGGCTAGTTAGTGAGCACTCTATTAGCAACAGTAACTTTCTGAGTCCCTCCAGCCTGCACTTCCTGAATAGAATGTGTTCAATGATACAACTTACTCAATTCTTAAGGGCAGGAAATATGCTATATTCTTTTTTTATCCACCCTCCAGGTAATTGATGCTCAAAAGTGGTTTGGGAGTGAAAGAATAAATTAAAAAGCTGTATTTCCCCAACTTACAGGACAACTTACTTATAGATGGGTCCTCAGACATAGGCCCAACTGAATGACAATGATGTCAACCTGGGGTTCGGTCTTTAACTATTTCATCGTGCCCTATATCCCTTCCCTCCTGGCCGGAGGCCCTGATGCCTCCGGTTCCATCTCTTCCTTCAGGCTTGAAACACTGCCCTGAAGGCTTCCTCTGCTCTGGGTGAGTGGGTCCAGCCCCATCTTGTCTGCTCCAGGTGCTTGACAACCTCTCCCCTGGACTTACAGATAGGAACCATGGGAAGCATTCATTGAGGTTTTCAGCTGGATGGCTGCACCTGTAACCCACTGACAGCCAGTGTAGGCCTCGGGAGGCCCATTTCTTTTTCATACAATTCTGTAAAAATGCGTCCTCATCACTGTTCAAGGCAACCCTGGCAGTGAGGCATAGAAAACAAGGTCTGATGGTGGGGGTTGAAAAGGAATTGTTGCTTCACTTTCTTAATCCAATTCTGCCTCCCCCGGCCTCGAACTCCCCCGGCCTCGAACATTCACCCTGCAGGAGACAGGATAGGCTGACACAAGATACAATAAGATAGGAGCTTGTTGATCTGAGCCAGAGGTTTCCCTGGAATGATCAATAATCACCTCCCAGAAAGCAGTGGGCTTTAGCCAGGATGTGACATGGCCTCCACGTTCTGAATCAGCCACTTCTGAGAAAGTCTGCCACCCCACCCCCAAGGGACCACCAGCACACCCAGTAGACACTTTCTGGCAAGTTCGTGAATTGCTACAACATACAGAGGCAAGCCCGGTTTGAATTACCAGGCTCCGACTCCTCGGTGGAGCTCTGGTCACACTTGCTACGCAAACCATCTGGAGCCTCACTCTGGCACTTCGTTATTTACTTGCAGTCCCAGGTGGAGTCAGAGCCCATAACTCAGCCACGTCCGCCCCTCTTCTGCGTGGACAGCCTCATACCTCATCTCAGCAGTCGCTCCCTTGCCATCCATCAGCCATTTCAATTTCGGAATTACTGGCCAAAGAGGATGTTTTTCTTTGGGGATAATCATTATAAATTAATGTTTTAAATTTGGGATCTAGTCCGCCATCTTGCTGTTTTGCCTTTTTTTTTCTCTTAATCTCACATCTCAAATGTACAAGGGGCCCACTGATTCCTCCCCGGTTTCTCCTTCCTCCTATTATAAAGAATTCTAGTAACCACCAGACCATACACTCCAATCCCTTTTATTTCTCTGGGAAGTCATCGCCAAACAAACCAGCCAACACTGGAAAACTGCCAACAGCTCAGAGTCCTCAGAGAAAGACCACTGCTCATCAAGTAAGAGTGAGCATGGAACTGAATCTCTTTGCTTCTGTTTATCAAGAGGACCAGACATGAAGAAATTCAGCCATAAAACATGGAATGGGTGGCATCGGGCTGTCACAATGAAAGGATACTTCAGGTGCACAAAGATCAAAAGAGAGGGGACTTCTCTATGAGGCTTGACTGGGAAAGAAGAGAGGGTCAAAGGGCATTACTGGTTGGTGGGTAGGGGCTTACTGTTTTAAAAACCTTTTTTATTGTGGAATAATTTTTTTCAATTTTTTTGGGGGGGGGGATGGGCTGGATGGCTTATGGGAACTTAGTTCCCTAATCAGGGATCAAGCCCTTTCCCTTGGCAGTGAAAGCATGCAGTCCTAAGCACTGGATCATCTGAGAATCCCCAGCAATTTTAGATTTCCAGAGAAGCTGAAAAAAGTCCAGTTCCCCACATTACTAACATCTTCCATTGCCATGGTAGAGTCCTCAAAACTCAGAAGTACACAGTATTACTATTAACTAACTTCCAGGATTTATTTGGACTTCATCAGCTTTTCCATCAAAGTCCCTTTTTAATCCAAGATTCAGTCCAGGGTATCACAATGCACTTAGCTGCCATATCTCCCCAGTATCTTCTGGGCAGTCTTTGTTTTTGTTATGACCTTTACATTGTTGAGGAGCAAGCCAGGTAGCCTGGAGAATGTCTTGAAGTTTTTCTCATGGTTAGATTGGATTTGGGGAAGCAATACCACAGACGTGGTCTTCTCATCATTTTATATTGGGGGTACATGAGCTCCATCTGACAACGCTAATGATGTTAACTTTGATCACCTGGTTAATGCAGTGTCTCCACTGTAAGGTTTCTGTTTTTCCTTTGTGTTAGTCACTCGGTCATGTGGTACTCTTTGTGATTCTATGGACTGTAGCCCACCAGGCTCCTCTGTCCATAGAATTCTCCAGGCAAGAATACTGGAGTGGGCTGCCATGCCCTTCTCCTGGGGATCTTCCAAACCCAGGTAGGGAACCCAGATCTCCTGCATTGCAGGCAGATTCTTTACTCTCTGAGCCAACAGGGAAGCTTTTTCCTTACCTTACCTATTCTTTGGAAGTGACTCACTAAGTCCAGCCCACACTGGAGTGTGAAGGTGGGGGTGTAAGGTGTAAATTAAGCCCCAACTACTGTTTTCCTTTTACAGTGAGAAAGATCAGCCTCTAAGCCTCCTTATTGTTGCCTTTATTTTAAAGCTACGTTTCAAGTCTCTAGCACATGATGGAGCACCTAATTCTATGAGGTCTTCTGTTACCCTGTTACTTCACACGTGTTCAAGACTTTAGGCAAAACAGCTGAATGTCTAGTCTGGGAAACATACTATACATCTCCCTTTGCTCAACTCATTCAGTTACTGTGTCCCATCATTTTTACCTACTAGACATCTCTTAAATGTGATCACGGATGATCACCGACAAAACTTTGTCAGATCAACTGACTCCTAAGTTCCTTATCTTTTCCTCCAGGTAGAAACCCATCCTCATCCCTGATTCCTGGTATAAACAGATGGGCAGCCAAAGAAACAAAACATTCTCTGTGCCAATGCCAGATGCCAGTGTGTTAAACAGGAATACAGAGCGAAGACATGGTGTAGCACAGGGACCTGCCTCCTTCAACCACTGTTCAACCTTGGGGCCCAGGAGCCTCGGCTTTTGCTTGAAAGCTTAGAGCTCAGCCTGAAGAAATGGCCCATAAAAAGCCCCATTCCTGGCATTTACCCAGAAACTCCACAGGAGTTGTGTTCAAACAAGAATCTTCTCTCTGCATACCGCACCCCCCCCGCCCCAACCTCCCATGACTCTGCTTGTAGGATGAGTCCAGTCTCAGGAAAGGACAAGCCAGAGATCTGGGCTCCAAGATCTGTGTTTTGCCACTAATGGAGTAAGCCATATGGACTTTTGTATCTCAAGTCTGCATTGGTAAAATGAAGGGGTTGAGCTGATCAGAATGGATTCAGTTCAGCCCCAGATGCTTCATGAAGCAGCTACTACTCGATCTCGTGTCTGGGGTTTCTCTGTTACAGTCACAGAACACTGTGGCTGGCTCTGCAAATGTTGCATGTGAGCCCTATCTCAGAAGAATCACATGGAAAAGGAATTAGGACGGTACAGGTCAAATTCCAGCTTGGTGAGTCGTGTGAGATAAATGTGGGGAAGCCCAGTGGAGAGCAGGGGCCCAAAGCCTCTCTAGAGACAGCACACACTTTCTCCCCAGGGGGTTGCAGGCTCAGCAGACCTCAGTTGCCTCCAGCTCCATCCCATCAAGTGGGTTTTGCTTGCTTTTGAGCTCACATGACAGATGGCTCTCTGGGCCTCCAGAGTGTTTTCCAGCCATCACTGGCTTGTCAACTGCAAACAAAAGCCATTCATTGCCCTCACATCCCTCTCCGGCATCCTTCCTGGCTTCATAACATTCCTAGCACAAGGTGCTCCCTGACCACCTGAGGGCTCCTGACTCCCTGCCTATCTCCGGGAACCATTACTTCTCTGAAACCAAAACAATCAGGGCATATACCTTGACTTAGAATATTTTGTCATTCTTGACTGTAAAGACAGTTCAGGAAATATATTTTTGGTGCAAATAGTTTTACATGACTTCAATAGTTTATAACATCTACATCCTAAACAGGAGGATCTGAACAAAACTGAAATTGTGACCTTCTTACAAAGTTTGGATGTGGGACTGCCCTAAACATCTCTCTCTCTCTTCTCTCCTTTTACTGTTACAGGTCACAATTGCAAGGAACTAATGCGCTGTGAATGTGAAAGGTGAAGACAGGAGTGAGGAAGACACCTAGGCAAACTTACCTGCAGGCAGACGAGACTCCCTCACAGTGGAATTAAAGGAGCATGCGATGGTGCCTGGCCCCTGGGTTGTATCTGCTGATACTTATAATTGGGTCAGCCAAAATTCATAACTTTGACTCAAATTTTTATCCATCATTAAAGGAGATCTCCAAGAGTGTCTAGACAGAATTTATTGTTGTTTTCAGTCACTGACACCTTTTGGAGAAGGGTCTGACGTCAGGAGAGAGCTCATTGGAAGATGGCAAATCCATGTGCATCTGAGATGAGACAGTGGGTAAGGACCCTCGCTGGCTGGCTGCTGCATGTTCTTTAAGAAATGGCCTGCTGCTTCCCAGCAGAGTCTTGGAATATAAGAGCTCCTGGCTTCCCATGATCCCAAACAGAACAAGAGACACCAAGGGACATTGGCCAGTCTCGGGGTGGCAGCATCCTTGTCCAACATGGTGGGAGTAAACGGACACCAACCCCATTATTCAGAAGAGCCCAACCTGGGAATCCAGGGACCTGGGTTTTAGACTTGGAATTTTCCATGGTAAGATTAGAAGGCAGACGGCATCATCTCTGACACCTTGCCCAGCTTGAAGGGCCGATGGTTGCTTTAGATTAGGCAAATATTTCTCCTGAGTAACGGTAAACATGTAAGAGACATGGTAGATGAGAGTCTGGGCTGTGAGAAAAATGGGGAGAAAAAAGGAACTGAAGTCATGTAGGGTGGGTGAGACTATTCACAGGCGATCCACACAGTTTCTTGAAGTGATTTCAAGAAAAATCTGCTGTCTCCATGCCTTATCCTTCTGATATGGTACAGAAGGATACATTCTACTTCATCTGAGACCCCCTGAATGGCTTTGACAGTAGAGTAATTTAAAATTTATCATTTTATTTAATTCCCCATCTCCTTTTTTTTAAAAAAAAAAAAAAACTATGAACTTAGCAAAAATTCTCATCCCTATTTCCCAGGAAAAAAAAGTCCTGGAACTCAGGGACTTACGCAAGATCCACACTCAGAAAACTTCAAGGGGTCAGCTGGAATCAGAATGCTGGTCTCCACCAGTCTTTGGAGCTTAAGGCTTTCTTAAAGGTCTATTCAAGCAAAGCCTGCTAAACACTTATTTTACCTCTCAGTATCAACTAACTAAACTTCTTCAAAGGAGCATATCAAAATAAAGCTTAAAGTCAGGTCACCTGCTCATGTCGTTGGCAGGATAGCAGTTTTCCAACTAGGCTTCTCATAACCAGAGAGGTCCCACCAGGCCTCTCCCTCTCCCAAGAGTCTTTGAGCTGAGCCAGGTAGAGACTCTTGGCTCTCCAATTAATTCAATCTTAGCAGCTCCCCTTTTATCTGCTTTATTTATTGGTCTCTCTGTAGGTATTAAAAAGTGTTTGGGAACCACTGTAGGGCAAGTTCTAGTCTGTAGTGTTATTTCCAGCCTGAACCCAAGTTCCAGTTTCTTTACAGGACATGCAAATAAATCTCTGCTTCAGCCTCCCAACACAAGAGGGGGGACAGAAAGCAGCCCATTGGTCTTCAAGGCATACTGTCATCCATCACACCAGGACATCTCCAGGTGGTCTTAAATCCAGAGAAACATGAGCACAGTCATTTCAGGTCCTAAGACCCCTCTGATGAGAGAAGCCTCATTACCACGCGCGCACAGTAGCTAGTATTTCACATGAACTAACTGGCCTGTTTTCATTCCTTTTAAATACCCAAAGGCATCCTACCTACATGAGGAGCCGAAGGCCTACAAACCATGGTCGTAAAAACCTTTCGCTTACTACGCAAGTGCTAAAGAGCACCTGAAACCACTTTGCTTCTATTTGTTTTGCCCCCTAATACGCACACTGGTATATTAGTGTTTCTTTTGAATCCCCCTGGGTTTGGATATTATACACCCAAGTTTTAGTTCAAATTGAGTTTTCACAGCTGGATTATAAACCAATGGAAATGTTGACCCAGCACCAACTGTATCATTCCAAACAGGTGTTGCTTTAATTAGCCTTATCGTAAAACAAAAATTAAAAATTAAAGGAAAACATTTTAATGGGCCCAAAGAGTTTCTTAAGGTCTTAAAGGGAACAGGCAAATTGGTGGAGACTTTCAAGCCTTATCTCCTTTGCTCAGAGGCTCTATTAAAACTGCAGCCACACTTTGGAAACTGCAATCATACTCTAAAGTCTTAAGAAAGAAAGCTTCCCTGGCATGTTTGGAGGTGTAGGAGAATATTCCTTAAGTGATGGGAGAGAGGCCTTCAAGATCCATTTACCTAGGGCTTAGATGTCTGCATCCCAGGCAGGAAGAAGACAAAAGGCCATTTGTGGGATGTTACTCCTGACCTTAAAGGAAATTATCATTATTTTCCTTGCAAAGACAAAGTGGTTTTGTGTGATTTCAGTTCAATGCAGAAAATTACTCTGTACTTATAGAATGATGGAAAGAAGGTTGCAAAAATCTTCCTGTAAAGGAATATACAGGGTTATTGTCTCACACGCATGAAACCATTTGTTGTTTTCAGTTGTTAAGTCATGTCCGACTCTTTTCAACCCCTTGGACTGCAGCACACGAGGCTTCCCTGTCCTGTACTATCTCCCAGACTTTGCTCAAACTTACCTCCACTGAGTCAGAGCTGACATCCAACCATCTTATCCTCTGTCACCCCCTTCTCCTCCTGCCCTCAGTTGTTCCCCAAGATCAGGGTCTTTTCCAATGAATCAGTGCTTCGCATCAGGTAGCCAAAATATTGGACCTTCATCTTCAGCATCAGTCCTTACTGTCTCACACATATGAAACCATTTAGAGAACAACTTAAAATTGTAGGGCTTCCCTAGTAGCTCATCTGGTAAAGAATCCACCTGCAAGGCAGGAGGCCCTGGTTTGATTCCTGGGTCAGGAAGATCCGCTGGAGAAGGGATAGGCTACCCACTCCAGCACTCTTGGGCTTCCTCGGTGGCTCAGCTGGTAAAGAATCCACCTGCAATGTGGGAAATCTAGGTTCAATCCCTGCATTGGGAAGATCCCCTGGAGAAGGGAAAGGCCTGGAGAATTCCGTGAACTGTATAGGCCATAGTCAGGCACAACTGAGAGAATTTCACTTTCTTTCACTTTCTTTCTTTTAGCTTAAAAGTGTTGACATTTCTGCAAGACAGCAGAAATTCCTTTGGCTTCAGGAAGTTTAGGATAACCTCCTAGAGAAAGCAAATTGAGAGGCTGGCTTCAGACATTGAATATGGAGAGAGAAGCCAGTGAAGTATCTCAAGTTGGAGGAAACTCCATTAGCAAAAAGATGGAGCAGTGGTACTCCAGTTTGATTGTACACCCATGACCTGCAGCACTGGTTAAAACTGATTCCTGGGCCACTGGGGATGCTAATTCAATGGGTCTGGGATGAGGTTCCAAGGGTTTTCTCTAATAGGTCTACATGCTGTTGGTCCACAGACCACCATTTGAGAACCACTGATGTAGACGAAGGACTGTGTGTGGCTATCAGGGGTCCAGAGTAGGTGCTGACTGAGCTATCCTAGAAGATTTGTATCAGAGTGGAGAATGCAGTTCCTTAAAAAGGTGTCTGTTTTTTTGATGATGTGAGTGACATCTCTTTCTAAGCTAGAAAAAAATTGCTTATTCTCAATTGAATCTTCTTTCTAGCCACCTTCTGAGTCTTGTTCGCATTCTTCCTCAAAGGCAAGAGGAAAAGAAATCTCCAGTGAATATCATGCATGATGCTGTGTTAACTCATTCAGTCCTCATAAAAAAAGTAAATGCAATAAAATTATTAAAATAACACTGATGATGATGGCTACAACATACTCTGCATTAACCTGAATGCCTCTGAAGGCACTCCCTCCCCCTGCCCCCTGACCCCCACCACTAGGGATGGGCAGCATCCTTAATGCAACAAAGAGAGGTTCTACTGATCTTAAAACCTCAGTCTTCTCACACAAAGTCTTGTCTCCTCTATCTTCCCAGGAAAATGCCATCTTCTCTAGCCTTTTCCATTACTTGGCTTAAGGGTTAAGCTCTTTTGAGGTACTTAAGTTTACCTAAATGACAGAACCTTATCCTAAGACTTGTGGAGAAGAAATAAAATATGGGAAACCACACAATGGGATAGCATCGATGACTCGATGGACACGAATTTAAGCAAACTCAGGGAGACAGTGGAGGATGGAGGAACCTGGTTGCTGCAATCCAAGGTGTCACAAAGAGTCAGACACGACTTAGAGACTGAACAGTAACATTTAAAGTATATCTCCCTTAGGCAGTTGGACTTTTGATAAAATCTACTCTGATACACCTTTTAGTTAGACTATATAGGCCATTTACATTTAACATAATTGCTATATATCTGGGTTTTTATTTGCCATATTAATGTTTGTTTTTCATTTGGCCCATTCATTGTATTCTTTGTTCTCCTTCTTTGACTTAATCAACTATTTGTTATTATCTCATCTCCCACTTCCACTGGGCTTCCCAGGTAGTGCTAGTGGTAAAGAATCCGCCTGCCAATGCAGGAGATACAAGAGATGTGGGTTCAATCCCTGGGTTGGAAAGACTCCCCCTGGAGTAGGAAATGTCAAACCACTCCAGAATGCCTGCCTGAAAAATTCCATGGACAGGGGAACCTGGCAGGCTACAGTCCATGGGGTGGCAAAGAGTCAAACACAACTGAGTGTCTACAAGTGCACAGCAAAAATGCCCCAAAACAAATAATCATTTGATTCAAAATGTCAACTGTGAAAAAAAAAAAAGACAAAATGTCAACTGTGCAGAGATTTAGAAACCTCCTGTATTAGATTTTTTTTTTACCATATTTGTGTCTTCTATATTCTTTCCTCTAATTCTTAACTTTCTTGTCTCCATGCTTCACTCTAAATATTCTTTTTACTAACCAATTGTCAAGCTTACTGAGCTCCTCTTCAGCTCTGTTCAGTCTGCTGCTAAATTCATCTATTCACTTTCTAATATCAGACATTAGAATTTTCAGTTCTAGGATTTCCATTTGATTACTTTATACGGATTCACATTCTACCATAAAATTCTCTATATTGCCATCTACTGTTTTGAACATATCACAATTATTTCAAAACCATATCTGTACTACCTGTTCTCTTGTCTATTTACTGATTGATACTGTTTATCTATATGCCTGATCATTTTTAATTGAATGTCAGTTATTATGTATTAAAATGTTCATGCTTTGGATGCTATCATCTTCTTACAGAGAGGATTCAACCTCTCTTTTGGAAGATGGAAGGAGACAGATGGTCTCAGTCTAATCTGAGATTGAATTGATTTGAGACTGGATTGCATCATTGAAGGGCTTGGTCTACCTCTGGTTGGCTTCTGCGTACAGAATATCACCCTCCAGTAGTCCCAGCTGAGAGCCTGGAGTGTCTGCATTGGTTCCCTCCTCTCTTCCAAGTTCTAAACTCTATTTTTTTTTTTCTTGGCATCATATAATCTGCTCTGCTTTTCACTTAGTTGCTTTCTCTTTAGCCTCGCAGTCTCTTGCTCCACACAACTTGTCAAATGCCTGGAGGAAAAGCTGGTGCCAAATGCCAGGCTCGCTTCTCTGCACCTTCCCCCCTTTCTTGGCCCTTAAACTTAGCTGACTTGAAGGCCCAGATTTCCAATCTTTTGCTCTCTAAGCCCTTAGTGTTTCCTAACACTCTACCACCTTCCTGCCCATGACAGAGGTTCTCTGACTCACTTCTCAATCTCTTATGCCATACTCCAAATTGTCAAGTGCTCTGAGTAGGAAATGAGTGTGCTCATCTCATTGAATCTCCTTTCTCTCCAGGCTCTGTGCCCTCAAGTCCTTGTTGTGTCAATAGCTCCCTCATGCCTTTGGAGACATTTTTAAAATCAAGCTTCTAGTTGTTCTTGCAGGAGGTTATGTCCATCACAAATTACAACATCATAATAAGAATCAGAAGTGTTTACTTAGAAATTAGGTTAGACATAAGGAAAACACTTATGTATTTTTCTCTCTAAGTATTATTGGATACTCTACTGGGTCATCAAAAGCAAGAGTAATCTCCTGTTCCCTTTAAAACCCAGAAGAAATTTCCAAGGAACTTCAATAATTAGAGTCATGCATAATAGGGATGGGATACAGGAGGAGAGGCAATTATACAAAATGATTTTTCATGATTTCCCATGATTCCATCAATCTCTAATTCCTGCCAATATTCAAGCACTCTAACTTGAACAAAGCCAGACAATTTTTTCCCACGGTCCTCACTTTGGTTTACACATAACTCAGAGATGGAAGGTTGCAATTTAAAGCAGAAGAACTAAAATATAAGAGCTAGATGTTTACACGATGTTTCCAGTTTGATTATAGTCAGGAAATGTACTACATTTGTACTTTTTCTTTTAAAGCCCATTATGAGTGAAGCTCTTCTCACTGAACCTAGAAAATGAATTTTTAGCAATAGGAAAAAGATTTGAAAAAGATTTCAGATTGTGTAGAAATTTCAAGCTGTGATTTTTCCAGCCACATTACACTCAAGTCAGCTCAAGCTTTTGCCAATCTGTTATAAGAAGAAAAACGGAACCCTATGTATCATTATGTGCAGTCATTGTAAGAGCCTTAAGCTTATTTCCTGTCTAAAGCTGAGTGTGCATATTATGTAGAAGTGAACGTTGCAGGTGTGAAATCTCAGTTTAATGGCCTGGGAGATTATGAACATAACTCTGCAGGCCCCATGTAAGACAGACAGGGATGGCCATTTCCTAGAGATGGATTCATCAAGTAGAGGAAGCCTTCCCAGCAGGAGGCCCACACACCGCATCCTGCAGCCCCTTACTTCTGTTGAGGGTACAGAGTGGGATGGGGGACAATACAGCAGATACCTCTGTCATGAGGTTCCAGGGTGTGGTGAGAACCACACCGTCTCCACCATCCACCTCTCTGGGGCATCTCTTTTAGATGAGCCCTGGGCTTGTGGATCTTTATGAGGATCCTTTGAAGGAAAGAATGAGGTGGTCCTAAGAACACTAAACTGTGGGATCAGACATGTGCTGTCACTTCAGTCATGTCCAATTCTCTGCAATCCCAGGGACTGTAGCCCACCAGGCTCCTCTGTCCATGGAATTCTTCATGCAAGAATACTGGAGTGGGTAGCCATTCCCTTCTCCAGGGGATAATATCTCCTGTGTCTCCTGCATTGGCAAGAGGGTTCTTTACCCCTAGCGCCACCTGGGAAGCCCCTGGGATCAGATGCTTCTAGCTTATTATTTGTCCTTGAGTCAGTCCTTCAAAGTCAGTTTGTGTTTGAATGTTCTCTATAAGAAATGAGGGAATAAAAAAAAAAAGAAATGAGAGAATATAAGTAATGCTCCCAACAGTCTCATCCAGTTGGAACAGACTGTGGTGTGAGGTCGCCCTTTAGAGAGTTAAAGATTCAGGGCAGCAGGAAAGCTGTCTGATTACTTGTAGAGAGGGTCTGCACTGTGATGAGGAACTTCCCAATAGGCCTGAGCTGTTGGCTTTTTCTCAGTCTTCTGACAGTCCACAATTTGCTATGAAGATACGGATGGATTCACATATGTCTTCTGCATTTGTTTTTCCTCATTTCACCACAAAATCCTCAACAAAAAGCCAGAATCTTTCCATAACTGAAAACATAATCTATTGTCTATGTAGCATCAAAATATATGTTAAAATTCTTATAATGGCCATTTAAAGCCTATCTTTATGTAACCCACAGAAAGCCGGGCTACCTAGTGTTCCAGCTCAACATACAACTGAATTGAGAAGAAATCTAAAACTGGCATTCAAGAGAAATTGAAAACACAGTCCAAAATACTTCATTTCTTGAAGTCTGAGAAAAGGGCAAGGGGGCGGGGATGGCAATGCACAATGTATGGGGGGGGTGGGGGGTGGAATCTTCAAAATTTGATTTAAACCATTTTCTTTCCAAAATATTACTCATCACAGCATGGCAGTCTTCACAAAATCTCTTTTCTCACTATCTCAAAACTGCCCCCAAATGTTTCAATGGCTCTCGCCTTTTCTAATGCCATCTTCCCCCCATATCTACATCTACATCTCTGCTTTTTCTCTGGCTTTTTTTTTTATTCTTTGTGTGTTTGGTTTTTTTTTTTTTTTAATTAAGGATAGGGTTTATTTATTTATTTATTTATTTGGCTGCACTGGGTCTTAGTTGTGGCATGTGGGATCTAGTTCTCTGACCAGAGATCGAACCCCAGCCTCCTGCATTGGAGTATTAGCCACTGGATCACCAGGAAAGTCCCCCTCTGGCTTTTCTATATGGCAAGTCAGGTTAGCTTTTCAGCTCATTTCGGTCCTCTTTTCACCAGCCATCTCAATCAGCACCATGAACCCCAGGGCCCGAGGGACACTAGAGAACTCCCCTTTAGATGTCTGTACTTGTTGGCAGCAGGTGGGAAGGGAGGCTGGGGGAAGAAAAGAGGTGCAAACACTTCCATTTCAAAACGCTTTAAAGATATATGTCATATCTGTACTACAAAAGCTCAGTTTAAAAAAAAATACAAGTATGTTTTCCATCAATTTACCAGCAGCAGAAGCTCCAACCCTGAACAGAAACCTAAATGGATGCAGTCTCTTTACTAGGAGAGAAGCAAAAAGAGGTTATCTAAAGGTGAAGTGTTCTGGTCAGATTACAATTTCTAGGTATATGCAAACCATATTTATGTTGACACATCTGATCGAGTTATACCTATATGTGAGATTTATAGCAGCAGGAAATTCTTTCTGATAATAACAACTGATACTTAGTGATTTACCATATTAAAAGCATCTTCACACAAAGTATCTCATTTGATTCTGACAGCTACTTGTGGGATAAGTGTGAGCTTAAGCATCATCCCAATTTTACACGTGAGGGAAGATAGGCTCAGAAAGATGAAGTGACTTGCCCAGGTCCTTATAGGGTTCGAGTGGTAACTGACTCTAGGTATTGCGATGTCAAATTCCAGAAATTAACCACCTCATTGAGTTTTCTTTAACTTTATTTTTTGTTTGTTTTCACATGCACGGGCATGCACACACACACACACACACAGGAGCTAATTGAAACACAGCCAAATATTACATATGTCCAGAATGTTCTATATATATACACAATCATGTATTAAATCAACAAAATCCACATAGCTGCTCAGTTTCTGTTTCCAGAAGAAGCCCTGACCTTATAACAGAATAAACACTACTGCTGGGCCCGAGCGACGGAGCCAGTTTCATGCTTCCTCCTGCACCGATGTGCTTTGTTTTCAAAAGCACTTGCCATTTACATTACTATTATTTTCATTTTCTTGATCATCCAAACCTCAAAGGAAAGAGGCTAATGATATTCCCCAAGCCCCTCCCTCACCACACTCGTGCTGGGAATGGAAGCAGCTCAGATTGATTGACCAGCCCCTGCAAACCCTTCAGGAACATCGATGGAGTTGCTACCAGAAGCAGCTGGAGTTGCCATTTGCATCTCACCCTGTCTCACTTTTTTTCCCCTCTCAAAAAGAAAAAAAAATTTTTAAAAAGCACCCACAACGCCCGGGGGGAATTTTCCAGGACAAGCTGCAGGTGCTATGGATATTTTCATTTAATAATCATTCTTGCAATTCAGCACATTTGTAATCCATGTGGTAAACTCTGACTTACATTTCTCCCAGTGGACGCTGGCCAGATGCAGAAACCAAAGAGGTCGGTGCCGACACTGCCTCTTCCTTCTTTTATGGTTCGTGCATTTGGATGTGTTTAGCCTGATCTGCGAGCGCTGGGGAAGGCATGTGCTGTGTTTAAAAGGCCCTTTTGTTGACATTAAGCAATCATAAATATACTCAGAAATTATACTCCTTGCATTTATTGGGGAGTGCTTTAATTGGATGGCCTCCTCATGTGATATCATAAAGAACATATGCATATTTTTGGCAATCCCATCGGATCGTGGAGTGGAGACGCACATACAAAGCAGCACATTCCTAACATCTATGGATTGTCTCATATATGTCACCACGTCTTCCCACCAGGATTGTTTTCCCCACACACTCCAAGATGGTAACTTCCCAATCTGTCCAAATTCTATTTGGAATTCTCCTGGACTGTGTAAATGTCAAGGCCAGTTTCCTTTCCATGTGAAGAGCTTTGAAAGGAGAACAGCATGCCTAACTCCCTCATAAATACAAGCCAGAGCATCATCTTCTTTCTTATTTTTTTTTAGGTGTGTGTATTGGAGGAGAGGGAGGGAAGGAGTGCCTGGCCCAAAGTTTAAAAAAAAAAAAAAGAAATCCCTTTTCAAGAATGACATTCTCCTTATTTTCAGCACATAAACAAAATAAGGCTGCACAGAGCCAGGCTCCAAAGGGTGGATTCCTCTGGCTCAGACATGCTGCCGCTGCATGGACATACAGTCTCTTAGGCAGCAAAGTACATGAGGGGGCAAACACCACCACCTGCAGGCCTGGGAGAGGGCACCAGTCAGGGCCCTGGAAGAAAAGTGATGGCAGACTTAAAGGAGTAGCTTAGAAGACTGAAACAAAGATTTAAACCTTTGAACACACTGTAAGCAGAAACCTGCCAAGAGTGGGAGCTCTTGGGGACTAAAAGTAGTAGGAAGCCATAAGGACTTCTGGACCTGGAGGGATCCAGTCAAGGCAGAAGGGAAAGGACTCGAAAGGAATTGTTGTTGTTGTTCAGTTGCTCAGTCATGTCCGACTCTTGGCAACCCCGTGGACTGCAGCACGCCAGGCTTCCTTGTCCTCCACTACCTCCCAGAGTTTGCTCAAACTCACATCCATTGAATCAGTGATGCCATCCAACCATCTCATCCTCGATCATCCCCCTCTTCTCCTGCCTTCAATCTTTCCCAGCATCAGAGTCTTTTTCCCATGAGTTGGCTCTTCGAATCAGGTGGCCAAAGTACTGGAGCTTCAACTTCAGCATCAGTCCTTTCAATGAATATTCAAGGTTGATTCTTCCTCCTTGTCCCCAGTGCCTTACTATGTCTCCCATTGGCTGAAACCAACTGGTAGCTGGGGGTCAAGGAAGATAGCTTGGGTGATGCACTCTGGAGAGGTCAATTTCTGGGAGCTGAAGTGAGTGAAGTGGAGGGTGGGGGAAGCATCTAGAGAGGCAAACAAAGATGAGCCAGAAATAAGAGTGAGGCCCAGCCGAAGTCCTAAGGATGCTTGAGCTTTTACATACAATCAGTCACACGTATTCCTCACACTTCTATGATGCACTCAGCCATGATTCCATCCTACAGAGAGCAAAGCACAGTAACTCACTCAATGTTGCATGATTAGACCACTGAGGTCTCCAGTGAAAGCATTGCCAGGATTCTTCACTGGAAGGTGGTGGATGGAGCTTAAATAAGCATGGTCTTAAACAGAAGCTTAGCCATCCTGTCACTACAAAGTTCCATTTAGACCTCAAAAAGTTTAATCTCACTGTGCTGTGAAGCACAGTATCCAAAACAGAGTGGCCCTGGGTTTATGGTAGACAGGAATGAGAGTTGAGATACTAAGAGATGTCAGACCACCTCAAAAAAAAAAAAAAAAACCCTATCTGCATCTATTCAGTACCTGCATTTAGATAGCAAGAATTCAGATAAAGAGAATTTGGACAGCGAAGGCCATCAGGCAACCTACGACAAAATATCATTTGAGAATAAAAGAAGAGCCTCTGGAAATAGTCGCATACTCAATAATCACAAGTTTAGATATTCATGAAAATCTCTGGAACAGTAATCACTCTAAATTCATGCCTTCATTACCACGTCCTGGGAAAACTACATGTGGTATTAGTTGTCGATTTTGATGATGGCTTAGGGAAATTTACTTATTTCTTGAGAAGCAGGGAAAATTTACTGCAAATTTAAAATTCACAGCAGAAAATCTTATGTCTGCAAAAAGACTCTGATGAGAATATTCAGGATAGCAAAAAACAGAAAGCAACCCCAAAGTTCATCCATAGGAGAACAGAGAAAAGATAGAGCTATATTTATGGAATAGAATCATACTCAGCAATAAAAATAAATGAAATACTAATTTATGTAAGACAGGAATGAATTTCAAAGCCTTGTTAAGCAAAAGGGTTCAGACACAAAAGAACACACACTGATTCCACTTATGCGAAGTACAATGTTAGACAAAATTTATCTACGGTGATAGAAATCAGGAAGTGGTTACCGGAGGGGGGAGGGCTGTTAATTAATTAAAAAGGGATACAGGAGACTACTGTATCTGAAACTACTCTAAATTTTGTTTAAGCTGGTACTTACATTAATATACACAGTTGTCAAAATTCATCAAATTGAACACTTAAGATTTGTGCCTTTTACTGTCTATTATACCAAGAGTACAGCAATGACAAATACAAATACAATGTGCCTCTTTTTGCACAAGGGAGACAAACAATATCTTTCTGGGGTAAATATACTAACAAGCTGCTTTTTTAAAAAAAAGATTTTTTAAAAGTTATGAACTCCCTGAAGCAGTCAGAGGCTTACAAAAACAGCAAAACTGGAGTGTATATAACAACAGAGAAGAGGAGACCTCTCTCTGAAAAGAGACCTAACAGATGAGGAATATAATATGGAAATATCAGCTGGAAGGAAATTCTTTATGTTATGAGGCAAAAGACTTTTAAGTTCTGCAATATTCACTACTTCTGTTGCCACAAACTTCTAATAAAATTGGATACACATGAAAATAAGATGCAATAAATATTTTAAAATAAGGAGGAAAAGAGGCCATGCTCAGTGTGGAACACAGAAATGAGAACAGAAATTTAGCATGGGATGGATGTGCTTCTGAAGTCTCAGAAATTTGGAGATGAACTTTACACATCCTGGCCCCATCCATCACATATCTGGCGTATGAGTGAATGTATTAGCAACTTAAAGGGCAGAGTGATTTCAGCAGATCTCAGGTAGTTACCATGCTTTGCGACATATATATATATTTTTTAAGTTATTTTTTGTGCTTCTATAGCTCATGTCATTCACTTTATGATACACTTTTTGACTTTTGAACTATTCTGGAATTTAAGGCATCTTACCGTTGATAGTGTATTACAGTTTACTTATCAGTATTTATTCTTTTTTATTGGTGTATAAAATAATACTGTGTGCTCCAGTTGATAGTGTTCTAGATTTGATGGAATATGGTATTACTGGTGCAGGTTAATTAACTAGAGCTTTGCTCCCCTTTACAACAAAATCCGTGGCTTGCATGTGGCTTCCTTCTCCCCATGTCTTCACATCGTCATTCCTTTCTCTGCACACATCCCTGAAGTTTCTCTATGCCTACATGTATTCTTCTTGGATTAGAATCTACCCTAAGAGACTTATTTTAACTTAATCACCTCTTTAAAAACCCTAAGTCCAAATACAGTCTTATCCTGAGGTACTTGGGGCTAGAGCTTCAATATGTGGATTTTAGGGGGAACACAGTTGGTCTTCCCTGCTGGCTCAATCAGTAAAGAATCTGCCTGTAATTCAGGAGACCCAAGTTGGATCCCTGGGTCAGGAAGATCCCCTGAAGAAGGGAATGGCTACCCACTCCAGGATTCTTGCCTGGAGAATTCCAGGGATGGAGAAACCTGGTGGGCTATAGTCCATGGGATCACAAAAAGTCAGACACAATTAAGCAACTAACACTTTCACTTTCACAGTTTAGCTCATAACAAGCACTGTAGAGATCACAGTAAATAATCTTAAGTTCTTCTCAAGGTTAATTTTCCTTTTTATTCTTTTTTCTTTTTGGTTAAGTTTAACATAAATTTATTAAACCAATACATTTTTGAGACAGATAACCATTTTTCTTCCTCTGATGTTTTCATTTAAAAGGACACAGCCTTTCCTATCTCTTCTTTTTAATTATGTTCCTGTATACAGGTAGGACTATCTGCCTCTACCTGCTTGAAGGATTCACATGAAAGGTTAACAATAAGGGATCGAACCCATGACTCCCGCAGCTCCTGCATTGGTAGGCAGATTATTTACCACTGGGAAGCTACCTGGGAAGCCCAATATGCCAAACATCTGAGCCTTTTCCCAAATAGGTGCAGTGTGTTCAAAAGCAAGGTGATTCTAACAAGAAGTCCCCAGGCTTCTTTGTGATCCTCAAAAGGGACTACTTGGTGAGATCTGAAGACCTGGATAATCAGAGTCCATTAAGTCTATGAGAACATGCTGCCAGGCCACAGGAGCTGGGGGTGGGTTGCACAGGAAGGGTTATCAGAGAGGAAATGTGTCAGAAAAAGATTTCCAGACTTCTCAAGAGAATCAAGGAACAGGATCAAACATTTCAAAAACTGGAATTGGAGCTCAAATCAATAACTGAAACTTTGTAAGTGATTCCTATATGCCCGCTTTCATGCAATGTGCTGGGCAGTTACAGAAATTCAACAGCTTCTACCATTCCTGGTAAGGAATCAGTTGCATCCAGAGTTGGGACTTTCCTAAGCATTCCACAGTCCAGAAGACTCCATGGCCTTAACATACCTTTTTGTTCCTTCAAATAATGGCAGCAGACTTTCCCTTGTGGCGCAGTGGTTGGGAATCTGCCTGACGATGCTGGGGACATGGGTTCAATCCCTGGTCCGGGAGGATTCCATATGCCAAGGGGCAGCTAAGCCCATGTGCCACAACTACTGAGACCAACAGGCCTAGAGCCCATGCTCCACAAAAAGAGAGTAGCCCCCACTCCCCACAACTAGAGAAAGCCTGAACGCAGCAATGAATCCCCTGTGCAACCAAAAATAAATAAACAAGTAAATGTATAAAAAATAATGGCAACAAATACCACCCACACATTAAAACACAATGTATTTTAACCAAAAAGCAAGACCTTGGGTCAGGAGTGTTTAGGTGTTCACTGAGAGTGTCTTCAATGGGATGTAAGATCAAAGAGCTGTTATAAGAACTAAAAGACAAGAGTGAGATTAGAAATGCACGCATGCAGTTCTGATGCAGCTACTCCTAAAGTTTGTGCTTTAGTTATTTCATCATGAGAAATTACAGGCAGCACCGAATTATTTTCTCTACGTCAGATTTCCTTCCAAGCCCATCTTCCACACACCAGCAGATCACTGTTCTTAAAGCACCACACTGATCTGTTATTTCATTACTCAAGGCTCTTGCCTTCTCTCCTGGCATCCCACTAACTGATGAATGAAACCCACATGCCTTCTGGAAGTCAATGCCCTCTGGTATTTGGCACCAATCAGCCTTCCCAACTTTACCTCCAATATTCCCTATTGTGAACACTACATTTCATCCCAGAGATTCCCAAATCCAGCCACAACCAGAATCCCAAGAGGAAACTATTAAAAACATGACTGCCCACATCTGCCTCTACGGAGGCTGAGTCTTTAGGTCTGGTGAGGGTCCGGGGATATCCTCTTTTTAAAATTTATTTTACTTATTTATCTTTGGCCATGCTGAGTCTTCTTGCTGCGAGGGCTTTTCTCTAGTTGTGGCAAGCAGGGGCTGCTCTCTAGTTGCAGCGCACAGGCTTCTCATTGTGGTGGTTCTCTTGTTGCAGAGCACGGGCTCTAGGGTGCATGGGCTTCAGTAGCTGTGGCTCCCAGACGCTAGAGCACAGGCTCAAGGGTTGTGGGGCACAGGCTTAGTTGCTTTATGGGCTGTGGGATCTTCCCGGACCAGGGATTGAACCCATGTCTCCTGCATTGGCAGGCAGATTCTTTACTATTGAGCCACCAGGGAAGCCCTGGAATCGCCTTTTTAAAAATATTCTCACTGATGTACGTCTAGTTTGGATGTTACAGACAAACTGAAGCTTTATAGTTCACTTTAAAAAATCCTTTGCAGGGGCGGGGGATGGGGGTTGGATGGGTTTAAAGCCCACTTTCAGCGTGAAAACACTTTTCTCTGACTCTTCTTTCCTTTATCCCACCATCTTGCTTTCTTACCACCAGCTGCAAAACTTCTCTCCCTCTTCTTAACTCTCACTCAAGTGTGTCTCCGCCTTCAGCATGATCCATCTCACTTTCTATTAATATCTTACATTTTAAGTGTTTTTATAAAAGCCCAACTCCCTATTACACTGTAAACTTTTTGAAGGCACATTCCATGTGTAACTAACTTGACTTTGTCTCTCCAGAACCAATCAAAACCCTAGCAAAAAGTAACATAAAAGTAAGTATCTCTTGAATCAATAAGATTTTGCCAGTGATTTGGTAACCTTAAATCTTTTTGGGAGGAGAGAGACTGATAAAGGATTTTTTATTTCCATAAATATTTGGAATCCTATTTTTATAATAAGCACAAGCTGGAAACAATATTCTTTCAAATGAAAAACGTGACATCAGATGAGTGAGCCACGGAACTTCAGAATCCCTTTCACACCTTTTATAAGCTACATAAACATGGTTTTATTTTCTATTGCTCATTTGGAGAAAAGATACGTGTTTTCCTTACTCAGAAGGAAATTTTTTGTTCTTACCTGGTGAAAAGAATCGATATGAAGTTTGCAGGATAAATTGTGATTCATCTTAAGGATAGATGGTAATAAATTAGCAATCACATGGAATTAACATATTTTAGAAAAATCACTTAATCTTTGGGGGTTAATCTTCTATTTCTGAATTTCTAAGATTAACTACTCCATAGAGCCTAAGATCTATTTTAAGACAAAAACAGAGCTGACTGAAGGGAGACCCCTCAGAGAAGGAATCCTCAGATTTCTTGCACCTGTGGTTCTTCATTGCTCCTACGGAGAGCTTAGGTTGGTGGACACTGGGAGCTTGAAGTACTCCTTGGGGAAGCTCTGCTGGAACAGTAGAGTTATTAAATAGCTAAAATGTCATGGGCAATAGATCTAGGTTACAAAGACAATACAAAGAGGGGTTTCCAAAATAATGTCCCCACCTGTAAGTGAATGCAGCAGTGATGACTATAATCCTAAACAGCAGGCAATATGAAAAAAGTTGCTGGGCTCTGGAATGTATTATAAGTAGTCTTTGAATTCCTATTCAGGATATTCAAAACTTTCTCTTCATTTTACAAAATCCTGAAACTTATTATTCTCATAATGAGTTCATGTCTCATCCTCTATGATTTATTTTAATCAAAGAGAGAAGAAAATAGTTTCAGATTCCACAAAAGCTTTTAAAAGAATGATGGATCATACCAAGTACTGTACCCACTTACAGTCCATGATAATCTCATCTCCCTGCTCCTCATACACACACACAAACACAATTCTTATAAATTCCAAGATGGCAAATTGCTTCTTCTAAGGATCTTGACATGTTTAGGGAAGATAACCTCCAAACTAATTACAGTTTAAATGTTTAATTAATGCTTATTCCAGTTATTATACTAAGGGCTTTATAACAAATTAGTGCAAAGCATAGTGATTAATAAAACAACCATTTGTGGGACTTCCCTGGTGGTCCATTGGTTAGGACTCTGAACTTTCACAGCTAGATGCATGGGTTCAATTCCTGGTCAAGGAACTAAAATCCCACAAGCCACACAGTGCAGCCAAAAATAAATAAAAATAAAACAGCCATTTGTTATATTCATGGATTCTGTGGGTCAGGAATTCAGGCAGAAAAGAATGGCCTTTCTGCTTCACACTAACAAAGGCCTCAAAAGAAAAGTTCCAATGCTGGGGGCTGGAATGCATCACTCATGGATCTTGTGGTTGATGTTAGCTTTTGGCTGGGGGCTTCATCCTCTTCATGGAGGCAAGTTTGGGCTTCTCATAGCATGATGGCAAGATTCTCAGAGCAAGAATCCAAAGAAAGGGCCAGGCAGAAGCCGCATCACCTTTTATGACTTAGCCTAAAAAATGATGAAACACAGTCCATTTATTGAAGAAGTCCCAAAATCTCACTCAGTCTCAAGAAGAGGAGAAATTGATACTGCCTGTTAGTGGGGAGCTGCAAGGTTCTGAAACTGCCTGTGGGACTGAGAATCTTGTTATAGCCATCTGTGGTGAGGCTTTCTGACTTTGAGCTTCCATGCAGGGTGATCTGCTTGGCTGTATTGCAGCGAAGTCTTGGTTTTTGTCTTTCCATTTGGGATAATCAGTTTCCTTAAAGTATATTCTCTGAATTTCCTGCCTGGGACATTGGTATTCTACGGGACTCAGGACTGGAGGTAAAAAAGACTGGTGTACCTAGCATTTGACGTTTAGTACATACAGAGATTGATTCTCTCCTTGTTTTCAGTAGGATACCTTCATTTTCGATTACACCATCTGTGCCAGCCAACAACCAATCCAAAGTTCTGTTTTACTCACCTTAAAGATTAAATCTCTAGTCTTATGTGGGGTTGGGAGGGTCAGTTACCCAGTGGCATAGCTTTTGGAAGATCCAGAGATCTGATTGCTTTGCCAGCAATTTTTACCCAATCCTAGTTATTTTCATTGCCACCACTGTGCCCAGTTTCAAGAGAGAGTGGACCTCTCCATCTGTGCATTCCGTGTAATCTGGGATGGGTAACATGTTGATGCCCAGCTTTCTCCCCTCTGGTTTTAGATTCAGAGGCTTGGTTTTGCCAACTCCTTTACCATTGGTCTGCAGGCTTTCCAGCTCCCAGTATGACTGTTGTTGTCTCTCTTTTATTTCCCAGTCCTGTGACTCCCTTTCCCTTGTCTCTGGTAGGGTTTTGAAGGGAGTAAGTTGAAATGTGCATGTCTGAGCTGCCATCTTAGCCTAGGAGACTCTCCAGTCTCTTTCAACCATTGTTCAGGTAAGATGACTGGGAACTAATACAAATTCAACCTGCTCTTCTTTCAACATGGCCCAGGTTTTTTAGCAATGCTCATACAGTGTAATAGCACCTCAAACTGAACTTCAGGTGTGTCCTAACCGGTACAGATTATAATTGCTACTTCTTTTGTGTTAGACACCCAATGCACACTTTTCCAAACTGGGTCAGACAGGGAGTAGTGCCCCTCAGGTGATCAACAGATATTCTGAAAAGAAATTTAGAAAATACCACATATCCTTCTCTCAAGTATTTATAATACTATAAATCAAAAAAGAAACATGCTTCATTTTTTAAACCAGTTTCTCCAAAACATTTGACTATTTAGTGCCTTTTTTAAGAGAATACCTTTTAAGACTTCAGTACAATGTTATTACTAAGAGTGGGGGCCACAAGCCACCTACATCTGAATCATTTGCGGTTCTTTTATATATATGGATACCTTTGGCCCAATCTCAGGTCTTGAATCAGACTGAACTTTGGAAATTTGCATTTTAAAACAAGTAACTAATTCTTATGCAAACTCACATTGTTGAAGACCCTATCCCATGCTATCTGAACTTCCCTCTAATGGAACTCTTCTCTTGGTTCCCTCCCCCATGCCTTGCACATTTACTCTTCAAGGAGGAATGGCTTTCCTGAGTGATGGACTTGGAGAAGTAAAATAGGTGTGTTTGCCTCAGACCTTGTGTCTCTCTCCTCTCTTTGGGAACTGCCTACCTGCCAAGAGATTCCATTTGACTCTATCCAGTGGGCTCTGGACTTCTCTGGTGACTCAAATGATAAAGAATCTGTCTGTAATGCAGGAGACCCAGGTTGGATCCCTGGGTAAGGAAGATTCCCTGGAGAAGGAAATAGCTACCCACTCTAGTATTCTTGCCTGGAGAATCCCATGGACAGAGGAGCCTGGAGGGCTACAGTCCATGGGGTCACAAAGAGTCAGGAATGACTGAGCGACTTCACTTCACTACTGTGAGGGAGGAAGTCTGTGTTATCCAACTGTTCCAGAGATTGGATGGGAAAAGTATCTAATGTAGGATTAAAACAATGGAAAATCCTCTTACTCAAAGTGTTCAATGTGATGGTTTATTCTTCATGTATCTATGCCCCTTCTTAATCAATTCTAAATTCAGGCATATTATATATCGAAAGGAATGTTATATATTGAGCAAGCTCAAATCTCAGGTTTATATTTAAGGATAACTGACTTAGAGGCAAGCTTTGAAAAAAAACAGGATATAATGTAAGTACATCACATAAAGCAGTAGAAAACACATGGCTATTCATTTTACCTTTTTCTTTTTTTTTTTTTTTTTAATTTGCAATCATGGGAAGAACAGACAAAGTAAAGAGGCAGTAACTGAAATTCATTTATTTGGAAGTAATTCCCGAGGATTTGAAAATAGCCAGACCATCCTTCATATTTCTTTCAAGATCCCTCTTAAGACAAGCAGGGAGATAGGAGTTCAGCATGGTAACATCTGGTTTGTTTAGGGATAGAAGGGGTGTGCAGTAGAAGAGCTCTTGGAAACATTCTGAAAAGATTTGGTAGGAGAACACCTGGGAAAGCCCACTTTATTGAAGGAAGGCTGCAAGGACCCAGGCAGAGGAGGTCATGTACAACAAATCGGAGGGAGTTCTTGAAGATATCCCTGTCATGAAAGATGAAGGAGATTTAGTGACTGTATAAAGAGGACTTTGATTTCAAATAAGATTTGACAAGATTCCACATCCGGGATTAATGGTCAAGGAGAAGAGCCATTGGATGTGGGTGATGTAGCGTACAAGATTAAAAAAAATAAAAATCAAAACTGGCTCTAGAAAGGGAGATGGATGAAAGACAGGGAAGGGATTTGTGACTTGGAAAGAGATTACGTGAATGGAGGAGGGGACAGTAGTAAGAGAAAATGGTCAGCTTTAGGATAGTTTTGTTCTTTTGTTTTTAAAATAATAAGCCTTGAAGGGGAGCCATACAATTGAACAAATGCATCAAGTCTTGAGATGACTCAGAAACTTGGAGCCAGCAAACTTAGCCAATCATATTACCCAGGTAGAGGTGCTTGGCTGTGATATGATAGATCGGGCAGGGAAATGGAAACCAATAATACAGACAAAGAAACCAGGATTAATAAACCAAAGAATGGAATAGGTAGCCCACTGATATTTCCTAAGGCCAGAGCTATAGGTGACCGTGGAGTCAGCCAAGTTTGTCTTTGATGTTTCTGCTGCTGCTGCTGCTAAGTCGCCTCAGTCGTGTCCGACTCTATGCGACCCCATAGACGGCAGCCCACCAGGCTCCGCCATCCCTGGGATTCTCCAGGCAAGAACCTTCTTTTTGCGTCTTCTCATTCAATACTCCTTTCCTCTCCACCAAAAACTACTCCCAACATCAACCCCATCTTCCTGAGCTTTAGGCATTCCAGTGTTCTTATTCTCCTCTCTTCCTCCTATAAAAACCTCAGGTCAGTTAAGTGTCTAACTCCCCCTAAGGATAAATACTTAACATTGAAGGTATTACTCTCCCTCTGGGCATTTACATTTTAATGGAAGATAAAAACGTTAAATCTAAGTATTAGAGCTGTTGAGATGGAATTTCAAGGAAGGGTTTGGGGAGGATGTGGCAGGGTTATTATATGTCCCAGAGGTCACTCTGGTGGCTGCCTTCTGCACCTGGAAGTAAAATCAATGCTGGTCTTGCCAAACAGGATTCTGGTCTTCTGAAAAAAATTAGTTTTTTAAAAAAATATTTTAAGATCAGTGAAAATAGACCTTTAAAAACTGGGTTTGCCCAGGAAAAAAGTAGTAATGGGACTCTGGCCAAAGATCCCATAGTGTGACACCACACTACAAGAATATGAGGGAAAAAATCACAACAGAGAAGAAACCAAGGCCCAGAAATTTTTCAGGATCAGACTAGGAGGTGTGTGTCCTAAGCCTTTAACACCTTCATTGTCCTGATTGAAATCCTGCCCTTTTCAAACATTACTTCTTCCCTAGAGATAAGAGCAGAAGTGATTTTATTGTTTTCTACTGTTTTTATTGTTTAGTGATTTTATTGTCTTCTTGTCACCAACAGCAGTAGAAGGAGAAGGGAGGAAAGATGCTTTCTATAACTGATTCTCATATGAACTCACAAGAAAGAGAGGACAGGTAAGTCATAAAAGATGGACTGGCCAGTGCTGGACCAAAAGCGAAATGGACATTAAATTCTGAACTCGGTCACCATCTTTCCTGCTGATTTGGGATACTGGAAAGGCACAATTATTAGGAAGTGGCCAGGATTTTCCTTTAGAAATTACTAGATTTCTTTCTAAAGATACAGGATGTAGGGAAAAGATGATAAAGGAAAGAGACTCTTTCTACAGCATCTCCACTGTTTTCCAGAACTTGGCCATGAAGCAGCAGTCTTCCCTAGCAAGACCCAGCTTAGAATTCAGTACGAAAAAGGCATGTGAGATTTTCAGTTTAGTTCAATTCAGTTCAGTCGCTCAGTCATGTCCAACTCTTTGTGACCCCATGAACCACAGCACCCCAGGCCTCCCTATCCATCACCAACTCCCAGAGTCCACCCAAACCCATGTCCATTGAGTCAGTGATGCCATCCAACAATTTCATCCTCTGTCGTCCCCTTCTCCTGCCCTCAATCTTTCCTGGAATCAAGGTCTTTTAAATTGAGTCAGCTCTTCACATCAGGTGGCCAAAGTATTGGAGTTTCAGCTTCAACATCAGTCCTTCCAATGAACAGCCCAGGACTGATCTCCTTTAGGATGGACTTGTTGGATCTTCTTGTAGTTCAAGGGACTCTCAAGAGTCTTCTCCAACACCACAGTTCAAAAGCATTAATTCTTCAACACTCAGCTTTCTTTATAGTCCAACTCTCACATCCATATATGACCACTGGAAAAACCATAGCCTTGACTAGACAGACCTTTGTTGACAAAGTAATGTCTCTGCTTTTTAATATGCTGTCTAGATTGGTCATAACTTTCCTTCCAAGGAGTAAGCGTCTTTTAATTTCATGGCTGCAATCACCATCTGCAATGATTTTGGAGCCCAGAAAAATAAAGTCAGCCACTGTTTCCACTGTTTCCCCATCTATTTGCCATGGAGTGATGGGACCGGATGCCATGATCTTAGTTTTCTGAATGTTGAGGTTTAAGCCAACTTGTGAGCTTTTAAAAGGCTGTAAAACACCCCATGAATCTTACCATAGAAGAGTCTTTGGTGTCCTCATTTGGCATCAACTTGATCATATACATTAAATTGTCTCTTTTTTTTTTTGCTTTGTTTTACAATATTAAGTCTTCCAAACCATGAACACAGATGTCTTTTTTTTTTTTTTTTTTTCCTTTTTGGTCACACCAAGCCACTTGGGGATCTTAGTTCCCTAACTAGGGCTTGAATCCAGGCACCAGCAGTAAAAGCGCCAAGTCCTAACCTCTGGGCTTCCAGGAAATTCCCTACATTGTTTCAATAAGATTAATTATCTAGTGCCTCATCTCAGATATTAGAAGCAGAGCATTAAAAGAGTGGGCATAAGTTAAGAAAACTTAAGAGAAAAAGAAAGGAAGAAAACCATGTTAAAAAGACATGTGTGTGTTAAGTTGCTTCAGTCATGTCTGACTCTGAGACCCCATGGACTATAGCCCGCCAGGCTCCTCTGTCCATGGGATTCTCCAGGCAAAATGCCGGAGTGGGTTGCCATGTCCTCCTCCAGGGGATCTTTCCAACCCAGGGCTTTAACAAGTGCAGCGGTCTGAGGCTATGGGGTCTGGGACAGAGTCTTACGCTACACAGTGTTTGGCAGGTGCTCACTGTCTCCTAGTGGATTTCCAACCTCATCTTCTACTATTTGCCCCCCAACTCATCCCACTCTGGCCACACTGACCTGGCTGCAGTGTGACCACGCCAAGTCTATTCTGGCCTCAGACCTTCTGCATCACTCTAGCCTCTGCCTGTAATTCTCCAAGGCAGCTCATCACATGGCCATCCCCTCACTGGTCAAATCCCTTCACCGTTTCTTAAGTAGCCACCCTTAATCTGCATCCCATTATGCTGTTTTATTTTCATTATAAACCATAATTACTATTCGAAGATATATGACTTTTATACCTTACTATTTGTTTATTTTCTCCCTTCTCTCTTTTAAATGAAAGCTCCATGAGAAAAGGAATATTGCCTTCCCTGGTTACCATTCCACCTCCCGTCCTCAAAAGGCACAGAGCAGTCAGGCTATATATACTACTCTATAACACAGAAAACTCTCCTCACTATTCCGTATATTCTCAATATTGAAAAAGAATAGATATATGGATATGTTTAACTGAATCACTTTGTTGTACACTTGAAACTTACACAACACTGTTAAACAACTATACTTCAGTATAAAATAGAAAAATATTTTAATTAAAAAGAAAAAAGAACAGGAGAGGGGTCTCCAGTGATATCACTGAATTGTCACTAGGAAGTTGCAGCCATCAGTTTCCTTTCTGTGAAAAAAATGACAGAAGTGATTATGTACACTGAGTGTCTCTCCCACTCCCATGGATGCTTGCTTGTATTTGCTGGAAATTCTCAGTCATCTGGAAAGATCTGATATTGTGAAAGAGCCCTTTTTCCAATAAGGATACTGAGAAGGTTGTGAAAAGCGAGGTCATTGCTTGTTTGCCCCCACTGGATGAAAGGAGGCCACAAGTCTTTTTGCAGTTCCACTAAAGAGCCAATAAAATAGAAAGAAAACATGCATGTGCCAAGAGTTAAACAACAAGGCGGAAGTGGCTTAGGTTTGTGGTCTGTTACCACATGACAACATTGAGTTGTTGCCAAGGTATATTCTGTTCGCTCCAGTTTCTGGATGCTGGAAGGCTCCACATGTCAGAGAGGAGGAGCTCTGCCTGGCCCATGGGTGTCACAATACAACAGGGAAGACAGGTTTTAGAGAATTTAAAGTTTCTCTTATGTAAAGGTAGGGTAATTATGGCCCAGGGCTAAATCCAGCCTGCAGTCTTTTTTGAGTGTGTGTTGGGGGAGCAGTCTTTATGTTCCCAAATAGATTTTTTCTTAATTAAAACAAAGAACTCTTCCACTATGTACTTAGAAACTTGCCAGTGCCTAGGAAATAAAATTAGGACGGCAAAAGGGGAAGGGCATTAGTTTGGAAGTCAGGGGACTTGAATTATTGAAGACTTGAGTTTTATACTAACAAGCATGTCTGTTGCCTATTTTTGTAAATAAAGCTTTATGAGAACACAGTCACATTCATTTATTTACATATTGCCTATGATTGTTTTCTCATGACAATGTCAGGGCTGAGTAGTTAAGAAAGAAACCACATAGCCCACAAACCCTAAAACATTTACTATCTGGCTCTTCATAGAAAAATCGGCCAGCCCCTGCCTTATAACAGGAGTAGGAAAAGAAATAGTTGTTATACCACATGAAACCACTGATATTTGACTGTTTTGATTTTAAAAATAGCAATTTCGTGATTCAATTTCATAGTTTACTCTTTGAAATCTTCAATTTCCATCTCAAAACCGTTTCATTTGAAGGCTTTCGCAGATCTTGTGAATAGATGTGACTATTCTCTTCTCTCAAAGTCAATCTGTGCAACTTGGCTCCTACATCTGGCTGCTTCTGTGTTTGTGTAATAGTCATTATGCCTATGGGGCTTCCCAGGTGGCTCAGTGGTAAAGAATACACCCTGCAGGAGACACGGGAGACATGAGTTTGATCCTGTGTCAGGAAGATCCCCAGGAGAAGGAAATGGCAACTCACTCCAGTATTGTTGTCTGGGAAATCTCATGGACAGAGGAACCTGGCGGCTACAGTCAGTGGGGTCAGAAAGTGACAGACACGACTTAGTGACTGAGCACGCATGCACACATTATGAGTATAGCTTCTCCTCTACTATTGGAAAGTACTGGTGTCAGCTAAATTGTGCCCCCCAAAGGCCATATGTTGAAGCCTAACCGCCAGTAATGTGACTGTATTTGGAGATAGGGCCTTTAAAGAGGTAAGCTAAAATGAAGTCTCCTGGGTGGGCTCTGATCCAATATGAAGTGTTAGTCACTCAGTCTTGTCTGACTCTGCCATCCCATGGACCCACCAGCTTCCTCTGTCCATGGGATTCTCTAGGCAAGAATACTGGAGTGGGTTGCCGTGCCCTTCTCCGATATGACTGGTATCTTTAAAATAGGAGGTGATCAGGACACACAGAGGGACACCAGAGACACGCCTGCAGAAAGGAAAGACCAGAGGACACAGTGAGAAGTGATCTACAAGCCAAGGAGAGAGGCTTAGAAAAAAACCAACAGTCAACCCCTTGGCTTTGGACTCATAGCCTCCAAAACTGTAAGAAAATAAATTTATCTTGTTTAAGCCATGCAATCTGTGGTATTTTGCTATAGCAACCCTGGTAAACTATATGATTACTCTAGAATAGAAGGTATTTCTTCTTTTTCTTTGTATTCCCAACGGCCTCTGGAGACACAGGTCTAGTATTCGTTGATTACACTTTACAGAAGTGAGTGAAACGAGGTGAGTAACATGCTGTGTCTGGGGTCTAGAGTGTTTGATTCTCCAAAATTCCTAATGTGTAAATCAGAATTTTCTACACAAAAATGTTCTAGAAGCCTCTAGAATGGCTCATTCAACAAACAGTTGTGAACGGCTCAGCATAAATATCAAGTTACACAGCTCTGATCATTTTCTGTTTTCAATGAAAATTGAAGAAGTGCACTATCCCTTTCTTGGTCTACTCAGGGAGAGAGAATGCTGGATTAGAACTCTGTCAACTAGACTAGTAGGCCTTTGGCAACCAAAGCCGAGTAACAATCTTCAGGGAAGATCGATAGTAAGCATTAGACAGAAATATTAGATGTGCAGTTCTAATTTACCTTCCAGATGTCAGAACCTGCAGAACTGGGCAATGTAACAAAGATCAAACCATTCAAGGGGCCCAGCTCTCCTGGTTTATTCAAAATCTTTTGAGGAAGCTGTGTGACTGCTCCACGTGGGACTGTAGCCAAACCCAACCAGAAAGAACTTGTTTTGCAAATACCTCCCAAATGCAGAAGCTTTCCTGATCATTCATTTCTAAATGAACAAATAAAGGGTTTCATTATGAACAATGTCCAGATGCCCCAGAATTCTGCTCTGTTTGCCAATTCCATTGCATCCTATTCCTTTCAGATTCCTTTCACAACCCACAGTGAGAAGCATTGTTTCATCTACTAAGGGCTTTATCAACTTAAAACGTGATGAGGAGCTATCCTAGAGAGATCACTGGGCATTCTGATGGGTTGGAAAATCAGAAGCCATTGAACATTGTCAGCTCTGATCTTTTCCAGACCTATACATTTCACCCAGGGCGTTTTCATACTATTATGAGAAAACCTGAATTGCATTATCCCAAACTGAGTTCTAGTCTTAGTGGCATAAGAAAATCTCCTCCCTGAATAAAGTAAAGGCTTATAAGACATGTGACTGCTGTGGTCTAAATTCTCAATAGAGAGCTGATTAGTTTTTCAATGATAAGTTTCTTAAGCACCTCTGGAAAATAATACCTGCTCACCAATTTGCCCTTGGCCACTGGATCAAGAAAAAGAAAAGTGTTCCTAAAGCAATACCACAAACGCCTTTTCTCTCTGTGTGGTAGGACTATTCCTAAGAAGTTGACATTTCTATTGTTAGTTTCTGTTGTTTAACAGAAACATGACTTGGTAACTCCAAGAAAAATCATTTCATTAAATCCACTTCATTTTCTCCATATATAAGTGTCATGAAGGTAGATGTTCAAAGTTACATACTTTGTGCAAACTAGACAGAGACTAACAGAATATGATTTGTTTAATTACTTAATAATCCTGATTTTAGGACATCTTTACTCAGGCTTACCACCATTATGGGGGCCTCCCAGGTGAACAGCTATAAAGAATATGCCTGCAATGCAGGAAATGCAGGAGACACAGTTTTGATCTCCAGATGGGGAAGATCCACTGGAGTAGGAAATGGCACCCACTCCAGTATTCTTGTCTGAGAAAATCCCATGGACAGAGGAGCCTGTGAGGTCACAGAGAGTCAGACACGACTGGGTGACTGAGCACACACACATCACCACTACACAAATAAACAACTGTCCTGATCATTTCCAATCTTCCTCATGGTGTGTAGATCTTCAGAAATGAAAACTCAAAGGTACCATCCTTCCTGTGGTCTGACTCTTGAGTGCACCAAACCCATATTCTTTAAAAACAATATTCATCACATCACACACCCTTATACCCCCAACACCCTACTGCTGCCCCACCCAAAACTCCCCATAGCCCTTTACTGCCAATCACTCTGAAACTAAACTGCTCCATTTAGTTGTCATTGTCGCCTGGATTTCAGCTCCAGTCAAATTCCCCAATTCTCTCCAGGATACACGTGCCATACAAGTCAAGCAAGACCCCTCCATGTCTCCAAAATAATCATGTTTACTCTTGAGTCTTTTCCTTTCATATCTTCCTTACCTAAACTTTGATGGGTTTCCTCCAAACTTCAGATCAAAATATAATTCTTTGAAGTCTGCATTCTGCAAACAAACACCCCCACATTCATGCCTACAGCATTAATCTTCTCTACCACGTGACTTAGCAATTAATTATATTGCAAATTACTCTTGCTTTGTGTATTTTGGTCAAATTTCACTAGAAGGCGAACACCACTTATTATTTTTGTATTGCTTTGTTCAATGCTATAATCTTAGCATCTAGAATAGGGCCTGGCACATAAGAGGACTGGGTAAATACTGGGTTGACCAAAATGTTCACTCATGTTTTTCTATAACATCTTATGGATGAACCAATATTTGTTGAATGAATAAATGACTGAGCAGTGTTTCCCCAGTAGAACTTGGAATCTCTCAAGGGCAGGAACTATATTACTATCCTTTTATGTTTAGTCACACAAACATCCTGTTTACCAAGTACTCATACTTCTCCAATGCTCAATGACTGATAAGTCACCCCAAAGTCCAAACACAGATTGCAGTTGTGTGTTGAATTTGGAGTTAAATATTGTGAAATGACTATGCTACAGTAAGCATTACCTACATTCTTCCTGGGAGAAAAATGAAAGGAACAAGCAGAAAGGAAAAGATCTATTATTAAGTTTGGAGAGAAAATAACATCCTTAAAATTAGGAATGAGATCACCTATCACTTAAGGATCATGTAGATATGTGTGTGTGTGTGTGCGTGTATGTGTGTGTGCGCGTGTGTGTGTGTGTGTGTGCGCACGCTCAGTCCCTCAGTCATGTCCAGCTCTTTGTGACCCCATGGACTATAGTCCTCTAGGCTCTTCTGTCTCTGGGCCTTCCTTAACTATCATGCTTCACACAACTCTTGTTAGGCATAGTTACGTCTGCTCAACTCTTGTTAGGCATAGTTACGTCTGCTCTACAGAAAATAAAATTTATGAAAAATAATGTCTCAGGTTTTCCTGGTGGTTAAGAATCAACCTGTCAATGTGAGAGACAAGTTCAACCCCTGGTCTGGGAAAATCCCACATGCCATGGGGCAACTAAGCCCGTGCACCTCAACGGAGCCTGCATTCTAGAGCCCACACACCTAGTGAAGAGTAACCCCCATTAGCTGCAACGAGAGAAAGCCCACACCCAGCAACAAAGACTCAGCACAGCCAAAAAAATAAAATTAATAAATACATAAATTTTTAAAAAATGATGTCTCTTCAGATTTCCACATGGACACGTGCCTCTGAAGTAGACAAGGTGAGTATTATTACACTTATTTCATGAAGAAACCAGTAAGTCTATCTTGTCAAATGTTACATGGCTGCTGAATGGTGGAGTTCAGACTAAAAGGAATTTATTCTGCAGTTTTCCTCTTTTCTCTTTCATAATTCCTTTTTTCATAATTCCTCTTTCATAATTTATAAAGGTGAAGAGTGCTAAAGATATGATCAATATCTTCTCATTTTTAATTTTTTGGAATATCCCTTGGTCTCCTTTGTCCTCTTAATAGTCTCTACCTTCTCTCCCCTGATTGTCATAAGAATCTGATTGTTGCTAAAATGGACAAAGCGAACTGCAGCAGTTCTAAGTAGAGCAGGGTGATTCTCTGAAGTAATAATCAGTGCATTATTTTACATTTCTTCATAGCACCATTAGCTAAAAACTTCAGATTTTTATTTTTTGGACTGGACTTACCCCTTTAGAAAGAGAGAATGCAGAAAATAAAGTAATCAAATCTTGACTTTTTTATTTTAAAATATGTTCTAGACACCTGTATGTCTTCTTTGGAGAAATGTCTGTTTAGTTCTTTGGCCCATTTTTTGATTGGGTCATTTCTTTTTCTGGAATTGAGCTTCAGGAGTTGCTTGTATATTTTTGAGATTAATCCTTTGTCTGTTGCTTCGTTTGCTATTGTTTTCTCCCAATCTGAGGGCTGTCTTTTCACCTTGCTTATAGTTTCCTTTGTTGTGCAAAAGCTTTTAAGTTTCATTAGGTCCCTTTTGTTTATTTTTGCTTTTATTTCCAATATCCTGGGAGGTGGTTCATAGAGGATCCTGCTGTGATTTACGTCGGAGAGTGTTTTGCCTATGTTCTCCTCTAGGAGTTTTATAGTCTCTGGTCTTACATTTAGATCTTTAATCCATTTTGAGTTTATTTTTGTGTATGGTGTTAGAAAGTGTTCTAGTTTCATTCTTTTACAAGTGGTTGACCAGTTTTCCCAGCACCACTTGTTAAAGAGGTTGTCTTTTTTCCATTGTATATTCTTGCCTCCTTTGTCGAAGATAAGGTGTCCATACGTTCGTGGATTTATCTCTGGGCTTTCTGTTCTGTTCCATTGATCTATATTTCAGTCTTTGTGCCAGTATCATACAGAACATGGAGGCAACCTAGATGCCCATCAGCAGACGAATGGATAAGGAAGCTGTGGTACACATACACTATGGAATATTACTCAGCCATTAAAAAGAATTCATTTGAATCTGTTCTAATGAGATGAATGAAACTGGAGCCCATTATACAGAGTGAAGTAAGCCAGAAAGATAAAGACCAATACAGTATACTAACGCATATGTATGGAATTTAGAAGGATGGTAATGATAACCCTATATGCAAAACAGAAAAAGAGACACAGATGTACAGAACAGAATTTTGGACTCTGTGGGAGAAGGCAAGGGTGGGATGTTTTGAGAGAACAGCATCAAAACATGTATATTATCTAGGGTGAAACAGATCACCAGCCCAGGCTGGATGCATGAGACAAGTGCTCGGGCCTGGTGCACTGGGAAGACCCAGAGGGATCGGGTGGGGAGGGAGGTGGGAGGGGGGGTCGGGATGGGGAATACATGTAAATCCATGGCTGATTCTTGTCAATGTATGACAAAAACCACTACAGTATTGTAAAGTAATTAGCCTCCAACTAATAAAAATAAATGGAAAAAAAAAATAAATAAAATAAAATATGTTCTAGAAATGCAGAGCATACCCTGAAGAGCCAAGGTTTTCATTGTGAGAGCCAGGCTTTTATTGTAGAGAGAAGGATTTTTGAGTCTTCAACAACTTGGATGGAATCAGAACACAAATCTTATACTATAAATAGGAGTGTTAGGCAGAAGGCAGACTTTCCTCCAAAAATTACATAAATTCAATCTGCTGAGAAAGAAGAGAGCTGAGACGGAAAGGCAGGCAAGACTTAGTCGTCACTACATAGGTTCCACTGAAGGGACCCCACGCCCCCATCTTCCCTTCATGTAGAGTCAGGCCCAGCCCCAGAGGAAGATGACCGAAACTGTAGCGGGGGGACCAGTTCCTGGGAGAAACAGGGCTGGCATCTCACTTCCTGTCCAGCAGACTGAATGGAGTGCCTCTCAGACATGCTCTGCACCTCACGGCCATGAACTGGGAGAGAAAGCTGGAGCTAATTAGGAAGAAAGAGGCTGAGACAATCTTCCGAGTGTCCGGAAGCCCAAGGGATACACACGCTCCATCCTGGAGGGAGGTTTTGGATCAGAAGAGGCCTGACAAGGGGCCATCATCAGCAGTGAGAGCACAGGTGGGACTAACCGGAGGCTGTGAATGGACCTGGATGCCGGCAGGAGAGACACAGGTCAACGTCACTGTGAATGAGGTAAACCCCACTGGGGGACCACGAGGGGCAAGGACAACGCCACCGATCCTTTGTCCTAAAGCCATCGTGTGCATACCACCCCCTCTAAAAGCATTTAGATGCCTTGGCTGAAGAAGGCTGAGGGGAAACCACTGATTGACTGGCTTTCCATTTAAGCCTGCCTAGAAGTAGCGGAGAAGGCAATGGCAGCCCACTCCAGCACTCTAGCCTGGAAAATCCCACGGGCAGAGGAGCCTGGTGGGCTGCAGTCCATGGGGTCGCGAAGAGTTGGACACAACTGAGCAACTTCACTTTCACTTTTCACTTTCATGCATTGGAGAAGGAAATGGCAGCCCACTCCAGTGTTCTCGCCTGGAGATTCCCAGGGACGGTGGAGCCTGGTGGGCTGCCGTCTATGGGGTCACACAGAGTCAGACATGACTGAAGCAACTTAGCAGCAGCAGCAGCAGAAGTAGCTAAGGTTCCTGCTATCACACAGAAAGAGGCTCAAGAGAGTAAGCGTTTAGTTGTAGAAATCTAGAGAACGTCACAACTCTGCATACCTGTGTTTCAAACAGCAAAAGCTGTGGACAACACACACGCAAAAGGTGATGGGCTGAGAAGCATGCAGACTACTGTAGGACACTGAGCCAGCGAGGGGATGCCAGATCCATTTCAGAAGCTGGGTCTGTCTTCAAAGGGTTTTGACTCGCCGACCTCTGGCTGGCCTGCGCCCTCTTCTCAGACACACCAGACAGACGAGTAAACACAGATCACAAGTGGACCACATGTTCTTATTCTTTTTCCAAGTGCTCTGTGGCTGTGGGCCTCCCCCACTCCAGACTTTTCAAATAGGCAGATACTTGGGCCCCATAGAAGCTTCCTTCCTCCTCTCTCAGCAAACAATGACTTAAAAGACAATGATCAGACTGATGGGAGAGTCCCCGCATTGACGAACACCTTCACCCACAGCTTTTCTCATGTTCAAGGGCTACAGCACCTAAAACCCTGACCTGATTTACTCCTTTGAACAAAACATCTCCCTCGCTGGTTTATTCCTTTAGATGCCCATGTTTCTGGATATGGAACCTGGTACCCAGGGGCACAGTGGTGAAGAATTCACCTGCAATCCAGGATACACAAGAGATGTGGGTTTAATCCCTGAGTTGGGAAGATCCCCTGGAGAAGAAATGGCAACCCACTGCAGTATTCGTGCCTGGAGAATCCCATGGACACAGGAACCCACGTGCTGTAGTCCATGGGGTTACAAAGAGTTGGACACGACCGAGTGACTGAACAACAACTAAAAGCTCCTAACACTTCACTGCAAAGAAATTATCTTTCCCTCTATCACATGGGTAACCTTGAGAAGCAGAAAAACAGTGAGATAAGAAAGAAAGTGAGGACCCTAAAAGGATGAAAGATGGTTCAGAAGGGTGAACCTGGGGAACCTGAAGAGAATTTTTCCTTTCATATTTCTTAAGAGAAGCCCAAGTGTGCAATGAACTACCTTTCTATGATGCTAAAAGAAATGGAAATGCCTGACAGAGGACAGAGGGAGGGACATATTGACATGAATGCTTTCTGATACCTTGGTATTCCATAGTTCCAGGTCAGTCAAGTGATACATCCATTGTTTTGAAATGACAGCCCATCAGTCTCCATCTTACACTGAGTTTCCTAGCACTGAGCTCATTAGCTAAAGCTTAAAATCTTCTGCAAATAAGGAATTGATTCCCCTGCACCAGTGGTGCTAACATAGAACTCTCATAACTCTCATCCAATCATTTCTGCATCACAACCCAAAAAAAGAAGCCAGCATACTCCAGAAATTCATTTTTTATTTTTACTTATGGTGGAGAGAAAGAGGGTGGGGATAGTGAAGGGGAGACCTGAAAAATCCCTAGGAGCAGCATCAGATGCAATGACAAGAATGGGCAGCAACTGACATGCATGCCCCAGGGGCTGGGAGGTGCTGATGAAGAAAGCTCAGCCTCCTTCCTTAGAACATCTCTGGAGACCATTTCCATTCTCCTTTCACACCTGGCATTATTTATACTGCACCAGAGAAGGGATTTTTATTTTTAAGTTATGCATGTGGATTTGCACCTTTATTCCATCAGAATCAAACTAAATGTTATTCCACAACACTCCATAAAGTTAATGATACAACGTGACTAGTGCTCTTTCCTGAAATATGACATTCTTCAGGGACCCTGACAGTATTAAAGGGACTGGATGCCAAGGCCAAATCATGCCCCTGGAGCCATATAGAAGTTCCATAAGCACTTATATACCATGACATCTATACTCCTTAGTTTCTGTGAATTCAATCAGAAAGTTTATTATGCAAAGTCCCTGAAAAACCAGAGATACCATGGCACGGGGTCTAGGAGCTGCCCAGATCTGGAGAGAACAGTCCAAAGCCACATTTGACTGCAGGGAAGTGATGATTTGATCAGAGAAGAGAGGAAAAAGTAAAGACTTGAAATCAGAAGGGAAGTTAAACTTCTACCACTGTGATTCCAAAATATGGTTAAATTTGTGAATTAACAAATATATTCTGTGCTGCTCTCAATGAGTATTTCAAATTCACCATTAATTGATAGCTGTTTTAAAAAAAGAATTGTATCTCCTTGACCCAGTGAAAGAGACTTGTAAAAGTAACTTAATTCAGAATTGTGAAAATGACAAATATTTTCTCTTCATTTCCCAGATTTAACTTAACATCTGGCCTGATCATGATATAATTACATTCATTTGGGGCATAGCACTCTACATAGAAAGAGTAAATAAGCCTATATTTCCATGCGTATATGGAAAATACCTTGGAGAAGGCATTGAAACAGGAGTCTAAGGTTCTGGCTTTAATTAAAATGAAACAAAACTAGAAATTCATATCACTTACGATGGCATGCTGGTTGCAATGGTAGTCTGTGTGGTCTTGGGTAAATTATCCAGCCTCTCTGGGCCTCATTTTATCAATTTATAAAATGGGCAAATGCCACTGTTTCAGTATAATGATGAACAGTAAAGGATACAACAAATGTGAGTGGTTCATTCTTAAACACTCTTTTACATATTGGTAACAGAGACATATATCCTCTGTTATATATTTTTGGCCTTTTTTTTAAAAAAAAAAAGAATCTGAGTCCTTCAGAGCTGGGATGGATTCTATGTGATTCAGTTACTCAGACCTTTTGGGAATTTCTTATGGCAAATTCCATGGAAGAGGAGCCTGGAAGGCTACAGTCCACAGGATCGCAATGAATCCAACATAGCTTCATGACTAAACTACCAACCATATATGGCAAATTAGCATCTAGCACCTGGCAGAAGTTCACCACGTTCAGTTCTTATTCAATAAGTGTTTCTAATGGTCCACCAGCATGTTCCAGAGCACTTTCTGTAATGATGGAAAGGTTCTGTATTTTTCAGTGACCAAAATGGTAGCCGCTATACACAACTATCTATTGAGCTTTTGAAATGAGATGAGTGCAACTAATGAATGAATTTTCAATTTTATTTCATTTTAATTAACTTCAAAACAAATAGCCACACGTGGGTAGTGACTATCACACTGGACAGTCGTGGGCAGGATAGAAATTTGAAAGTCATATTTTCAGTATGACTCCAGAGTTTACATTTCTCTAAGTACCTCCAGACCCAGATAATCACGATGGTGTGATCATTCACACTCACCTAGAGCCAGACATCCTGGAATGTGAAGTCCAGTGGGTTTTAGGAAGCATCACTACGAACAAAGCTAGTGGAGGTGATGGAATTCCAGTTGAGCTATTTCAAATCCTACAAGATGATGCTGTGAAAGTGCTGCACTCAATATGTCAGCAAATTTGGAAAACTCAGGAGTGGCCAGAGGACTGAAAGAGGTCAGTTTTCATTCCAATCCCAAAGAAAGACAATGCCAAAGAATGTTCAAACTACTGTACAATTGCACTCATCTCACACGCTAGTAATGCTCAAAATTCTCCAAGCCAGGCTTCAGCTATACATAAACCATGAACTTCCAGATGTTCAAGATGGTTTTAGAAAAGGCAGAGGAACCAGAGATAAAATTGCCAACATCCACTGGATCATTGAAAAAGCAAGAGAGTTCCAGAAAAACATCTATTTCTGCTTTATTGACTATGCCAAAGCCTTTGACTGTGTGGATCACAACAAACTGTGGAAAATTCTGAAGGAGATGGGGATACCAGACCACTTGACCTGCTTCTTGAGAGACCTGTATGCAGGTCAGGAAGCAACAGTTAGAACTGGACGTGGAACAACAGACTGCTCCAAATAGGCAAAGGAGTACCTCAAGGCTGTATATTGTCACCCTGCTTATTTAACTTATATGCAGAGTACATCATGAGAAACGTTGGGCTGGAGGAAGCTCAAGCTGGAATCAAGATTGCCAGGAGGAATATCAATAACCTCAAATATGCAGATGACACCACCCTTACGGTAGAAAGTGAAGAAGAACTAAAGAGCCTCTTGATGAAAGTGAAAAAGGAGAATGAAAAAGTTGGCTTAAAGCTCAACACTCAGAAAACTAAGATCATGGCATCTGGTCCCATCACTTTATGGCAAATAGATGAGGAGACAGTGGAAACAGTGTCAGACTTTATTTTTGGGGGCTCCAAAATCATTGCAGATGGTGATTGCAGCCATGAAATTAAAAGACGCTTACTCCTTGGAAGAAAAGTTATGACCAACATAGACAGTATATTTAAAAGCAAAGACATTACTTTGTCAACAAAAATCTGTCTAGTCAAGGCCATGGTTTTTCCAGTATCATGTAAGGATGTGAGAGTTGGACTATAAAGAAAGCTGAGAACCAAAGAATTGATGCTTTTGAACTGTGGTGTTGGAGAAGATTCTTAAGAGTCCCTTGGACTGCAAGGAGATCCAACAAGTCCATCCTAAAGGAGATCAGTCCTGGGTTGTTCATTGGAAGGACTGATGTTGAAGCTGAAACTCCAATCCTTTGGCCACCTAATGCGAAGAGCTGACTGATTTGAAAAGACCCTGATGTTGGGAAAGATTGAGGGCAGGAGAGGAAGGGGACAACAGAGGATGAGATGGTTGGATGGCATCACCGACTCAATGGACATGGGTTTGGGTAGCCTCTGGCAGCTGGTGATGGACAGGAAGGCCTGGCATGCTGTGGTTCATGGGGTCACAGAGTCGGACATGACTGAGCGACTGAACTGAACTGAACTGAGGTACCTCCCAGCAGCAGGAACATGCAATGTCTGTCTCCACCGGGACTTCCAATCCTATAAAGGGGGAACACGTCTAATGAGCTAAAACACACAGAGACATCACCCTGTAGAGCCCCAGACACCAGCCTCTCTCTCCCAAAGAAGAGCCGTGAGAAGGGAACCCTTAATCAAAAAGAATGAAAGGCCAATGGTGGGATATCCAGAATGAAGGCAAAAACATTCTATTAGCAAGATGATCCTTCTCAAAGAATTCCCTAGATACCATTCCCCTCTCCACCTGCATTCATGGCCCCAACCTCCTCCCACCCATCACATACCCAATATCCTGCTCACACAGGCCAGGAGAGGCAGAGATCTGGGCCACTTTGAAGATGTGAACTTCTCCAAAGAAGCAGAGATTGCAGTAGCTGCAGAATATTCTGGGTTGTGTGTGTGTGTGTGTGTGTGTGCATGCACGCACGCACACACACCTGCATGTGTTTCTTCCCCTTTTTTAACAGCTCTAATTCCAGCACTGAACTTGAGACTGATCATTACTTCCTCCTCTCATCATCTCACGATATATTCATACCAGCACAGACAAGACTCCCAATGTCAACATTGTTTGCTTTCCTTTCAGAGTAAGACACGTTCTATCCTCCACTATCACACATTTAGAGCAGATGTTCCTAAAAAAGGATAAACCAGGTGCTTAACATATTTTATTCCAAGGGGTAATTTTAGAAATTATTGCAATCAATGAGCTAATAATAATGGTGGTAATGATGAGGCCAAGTTATTATTACCTATTACCTTTAATCATCGACAGCAACTCAATTGGACATAATTAGAGGCATCATCATAAGTAACGTGGAGCAGATGGAAGATGCTGGGCCTTGCATTTCCAGGACTGAGTGGGAGGGTTAATGATGGAGCAGTGGGCATTAAAAATGGGCCACTTACGTCCAAAATTCACCCTGCCCTTGAATCTTCCCTGTCTGATACCCACAAAAACAGAATTGAAATTGTCAGAAGATATAAGGAGCCAACCCCACCGCTTTCAAAGTCCACTCACTAATTGTGAGTGGCAAGACCCCAGTTCTGCCCCATTTCCATCTTATGGGTTAAACAGTGGCCTTGTTTATTTTTTCTTCTTTCAATTTCATTGGCACAAGAAAAACAGAGCAATAGTCTATTGTGTCCTTCTCCCAACCTCCCTCATTCCAGAAAAGCATGCCTCTAGGGTGATTATTACTTTTTCAAAACATGCAAATGCTTTAGTGAGTCACTTAGCTTTAATTTAAAATTTGGCATGAAATACAGTATGAAACAACATCACCAGCTATTCAATAACACCACAAAACAACCATTTCCTATATGCTCTTATAGGGTCACAGTTCACAAACATGTAAGACACAGATGTGCAAGGGGTATAAGCTGATGTAAAAAAAAAAAAGCCTGGAACCTGGTGTTTTAGAATCAGGGTTCAGTTTGTGCAATGGCTGATTAATGGGCCATTACATGGGGCAAGTTACTTGTCCTCTGTGAGCCTTTGTTCTATCAACTATGAACAGTTAGCTTGTGTTAGCATTCTCCTTTCTGTAAGCCAGTGAGACCTTATGCTTTTCACTATAAAAGCACTTGTCTCCCTATGCTGCAAATGTGGATTTACATTCCTGGGTTGGCCACCGACTTTGAGAAGGTACTGTACTGAGTTATTCCTTTCTCTATCCCTGGTATCTGGCACTTACTAAGTGCTCAATAAACATGAGTTTTCATATCCTTAAAGAACTTGCAGTCTAGACAGACAGGCAAGAACAACACTGGCAAATTAGAGGGTGACCCAAGAGCCACAGATGCAATACAGTACAGAGGATTAATATGGCTCACTAGGGTTCCCCAGGTGGTGCTAGTGGTAAAGAACCTGCCTGCCAGTGCAGGAGATGGAAGAGGTGTGGGCTTGATCCCTGGGTTGGGAAGATCCCTTGGAAGAGAGTGTGGCAACCCATTCCAGTATTCATGCCTGGAGAATCCCATGGACAGAAGATCCTGGTGGGCTACAAAGACTCAGACACAACTGAAGCAACTCAGCATGTACAGATGTGTGTGACTCACTAACCCACTGGGAGGCAGTGGGACTGAACTAGGCTTTGAAGTGAAGTGAAAGTCATTTATTTGTGTCTGACAATTTGTGACCCCATGGACTATACAGTCCATGGAATTCTCCAAGCCAGAATACTGGAGTGGGTAAGGTTGTGCTAAAATTTTTACAAAGACAGTCCCCAGACTACCCCCAAGCAATTAGCTTCACCTCTTCATCCTTTGGTTTCATATATGTTAAGTGGCTATAACATCCATGTAGAGATGAAACACTTCTTTTTTCTTCTTTTTTAATAGATATACTCATTGCTGCTCAGAGAAACAAACACCATATAAATATTATAACAATAATCATACTGAGAAGTAAAATAACAATGATGCAAGCATCTATATAATGTTTCATGTCTGTGGTCTTTGAGGGGAGTTTTTACTCAAATATCTCTAAATGAATAAATACATCTGGTTCATAAAGATGTCCAAAGGCACTTTTTTCTACTCATATCCACACATACCTCACTATAGAACTAAAAACAAATTCACTTAGAACTTTTATGGAATCACAGTCCTTAAAAAAATCAGTTTTCATTAAAGCCAATAGGAATTTGTTATAAAAATTAATAACAGGATATAAGCTTATAGGATCTTATCAATAATATCTTTACAATCTGTTGGTCTCTTTGAGATGTGCCAAACATAACCAAGATTTATTGATGGAATCAATGTTTGAGGGCGTAAAACTTTATATGTGTTTTCCTTTGCTCAATTAGTAAATCTCGTCTAAGTTAAGAAATTGTCCTGAGATTTCACTTAGCCATGGTCAAATATCATGCTCAAAGTAGATACTTTCATTTGGATTATCTGCCTAAATGTTCTAATTCTCCACTTTACTTCATGGAATTAATGGAAACTCAGCCAAAGTAAAAATCTTTAACTAAAAATAATTTACATTGTAACTACAACAGGCAATGTTCTATGAGTGAGATGTGAAAGGGAATAAAAAGCATGAACAACAGAACCTCAGATATGTTAGTTGATAAAGGGAGTGGAAAAAAGAGAAGTCTAGCAAATAAATACAAAGCCCTACAGAATAAGGGAAATGAGAGAAGTAAACTCAGGGTCCTGTGAAATCTCCGAGTGAACTGGGGATATGACAAAGGAGCATGGATTCTTTGGGCCACTGGCTCTGGACCGGAAGAGTTAAAAGGGTTGTCAGTGCAGAGAGAAAAGCTTGAGCAATGACAGGGAATCAAGAAAACACAGGGAAAGCAATTAGCATTCCTCTACTTTTTTTCCCAGCAGAGGAATATTGGAAAATAAAATCAGAAAGATAGATTGGACCCAAATTCTTGAGGGTGTTGAATATCAGACTAAATATTTTCAGCTTAATTTGGTTAAGTCATGAGAGACCACTCTGGAGTTGTTGTTTTTTTTTAAGCGAGTTAATGGTCTACATTAATTTATTACTGATCGTTATTCACCCTCTTACATCCAAATGCTCCCCAACCCCTATCAACTCTACCTCATACTCTCACTGCAACACTTTCTTCTCAGGGTCCCACGTCAGAGCCCCTCCATTCCAGGACAGCCTCCATCATGCTCCCCATCTCCTCCCAACCCTGAAGTCCTGCAACTTAAGCAGAAGTATGATTGCATCATCCCCCAGCTTAAAGTCCATCGCTAGGCTCCTCTTTTCTGGAGGATGACGTCCAAACCCTCAGCATGGTATGCAAGGCCTGTCATCTTCTAAACTTCACCTGTCTATCCAGTTACCCCCTCAAACACACATGTCCTGTGTCCCTCCCCTGGCCCATGCTTTGGCCTGGAATTTGTCACTGTTCCATTATACACCATGATTTCTCACACCTCCAAACCTCTGTGTATGTAACGTCCCTGTCTGCCTGGGAACATACTACTGATCCTTGGAAATTCAGCTCAACTGTTACTTCCTCCAGGAAGCCTTCCCTGATAATCTCCAGCCTCGCACTCCTTATTCACTTAATATCTTCTTTCTTCTCTTCCATAGCATCATATAAGATCTCTGAGACTCCACTTCTCACATGTCACTGTATTTGTTTACACAACCGTCTTCCTGCTGCACTGGGCACAACCATTTCTCGTTGCTCTCTGAAGTCTTAAAGCAAATGGTCAATACACAATTGTTGGATAAGCTAATGCATGTATTTTTTAATCACACCAACTTCCTGAAAATCTCTAAGGCAGAGGAGAGTAGAGAGCTTCAGAAGTATGACTAGGACAGTGATGTATTAGGTAAATTGGATGAAAGACTACAGGTTTGGAAGGAGGCGGAGAAGATGATAGATTCTGCTTTGAACATGGAAAATATGCCTTTGGCGTCCACCGCAATCAGGACCTGCTTTTGAGGCGGCGAGTGATTCTGATTAGACAGGAACAGAGAATTAAGTCGTTCTGTTCCCTTCCCAAGTCTAACACCACCTTCTCTTTTTGATAACTTCCTCCAAGATGATCTGAATTTCTTTAGTCCTGTCTCTCTTATCCAAATATTTCCTTGAACAAGAACTCAAATGGGCACGTTTTCAGATCCTGTGTCTCTGAATGTGTGTGAGCTCAGAGAGAAGGAAACAGAAAGTGATTTGCAACCTGGCTCTGGAAGAAGAGCAACTGTCAAGGGGGCCGGGATTGTTTGTGTTATTACTGCCTCGCTTTCAGCCTGTGTCTGTTTATTGTTATTGTCTTGTCCCCTTACTGATGCTCAATCCATTTCCTCATCACAAGTGTGAAAGGAAACCTGGCAAAAGTCACCCTAGTGAAAGTTCCGAATCAATAATGGATACGTCCTGAGATGCAGCACGACATCTGTTAGGTATTTGGAGACGCTGTCCGTCCTGCCTTGAAGGATACTTAAGCAGTCAGGCTCCTTTCTCCCTGGAAGGCTATAAAACACTGAGAGTTGAGAAGTGGCAGGAAAGTACTAGTGATGCCTGCTTATAAGAGCAAGTGCTGGGATGCAGTTTGCAGAGGGAAGCGTGGCATTTAAATTTAGCATGTGTGCTTGAAAGCATATTTACACAGAACTTGAATCAACGCAACACAGAGAAGTATTAATAACATATATTATGCCGAGATTAGTTGTGTAGTAGACCTTTTCATCTGCATAAGCATTTTTTACACACCTCTGTTAAGAATTTCAGAGTCTTCTCTTTTATTGCAAAGGCTTTTTTAAAAAATTCATATCAAACAAATTTTAAAAGAAGCTTCAGGGAAATCCTTATTGCTTCTAGAAACAGCTGGTCTGGTGGGGGTTCCAGTGAAATCCCAGAATCTTTTTCTCCTCCCACAATATTTAAGCTTACCGATGAGGAAATCAACACCAGAGAGAAAGGAAGGGAATTTGGAGAGAGACAGAAGAGAAAGGTGAGGGCAAGAGAACTGCTGGGTAAATGAGATGTAGTCCAGGGAAAAGAGAGAAAGAAGTGAAAAGAAAGCCTCGGAGAGGAAAAGAGGATGAATAAGAAGGAGCAATTAGATTTTTAAAGTAGTTATAAAAGAAAAAAAATACAAAGTATAAAATGTTTAACTTCAACAAGGTAAAAGATATCCTGAAGGAAAGCTACAACAGTTGGAACCAAGACAAGTCATTAAAAAAAAAAAAAATCCCATTTGGAAATTCAGAGGTTATCAAAGTAGAAATTAGCGCACTAGATTCCTGGAACAACATTTAAAAAATCAAAACCAAGCTTAGAACTATGCAGGATGTCTGAGAAAAGACAGATGCAAGAAGAGGAGAAAGAAAAATTAGGAGAAAGACAGAACAAGAGAAGGGGAGGAGAGTGAGAGAAAGCCAGGAACAGAACTTGGAATATTTGCTTTATGAAGTATTAATAACTTGCAAAGGGTTATTTGTCATTGCTGAATTTAGAAATTTATTATCCTATATTAACAAGAGACCAAAACGTCTAGAGTCATTGGCTCAGAGTGTTTTCAAAATACGCTTTCCACCAGAGGACAGTGACCCAGGTTGACAGGCGGTCTCGTTCGGAAAGGGGAGAGGACAGAACCCCATGTCGGCCAGTTACCAGACTCACTTCCCTGCTCATGGCCAGAGAACTCCTCTGAGGGCCGAGGGGGACTTTGAAGTCCAAAGGAGTTTGGGATGGGGAAACGGGAGGGACCATGGAAAAGAGAATGAGAATTTATTATCAGGACCTTTGGGGGGTTTCAGATAAAAGCCCTAAATTAACTCTTAATACTTATGAAATTCTGTGCTGTCACCCACTTTCTTAACTTTATTGCTTTGGTGTTTGCTGAGCCTTTTCCATATCATGAGGGACTAAACTTTGACCTTTGCAATTGCATGAACATAATATGGGGCGGGGGTGGGAGGGGTGGGAATATGTGCTTCAAACTTCAGGATGAGTTGAGGAGGCAGGAAAGAGGGCACTCTCACCTACTCTCCATATAGAGAGGAGAAAGAGAAGAAACATTTTGGAATTTTGTGAACCATCCAGATTGCTCACCGTGAAGGAGGGTATCTGCCTTCAGAGATGCCCCCTCCCATATGTCCGCTCCCTAGTCTTGGAAACACGGGGAGCTCCTCGGCTCTGTCCACTCCATCCCCCCAGCTGGCACTGTTGGCCATGCCTCCCGATGCCCCACAGAACAGCTCCTCAGTTGAACTCCTCCGCCAGGTCTCAGTTTAGCTCTCACTTTCCCAGGAAGCCTTCCGGACCACCCAGATGATGTCAGGTGTCCTCCCCACGCCAGGTCCCCAGAGCACCCCTTGCTCACCCTTCTCACAGCACACACCCAGCCTTTCACAACTGCCTGCTCACCTGTCCCTCCCTCACCGGAATATCAACTTCTTGAAGACAGGCACAGTTTGAGAGAGTTTCTGCTGTTTCTCCAGTATCCGGTACAGTGTCTGGCACTCAAAATACTTTTTGAATGCATAAATGAATGGGCTTGAAAATCAGATGTTGACTCCAAGGGACATGTTCTCTCCACTTAAACGTGGCACTCAAGATGCTGTCTGCTGGTGTGGTCCCAACAAGAGTAGGGTTTAAAAGGCAGATTCCTGGACTCCACACTCTCCCAGTCATCTCTTTGAGCACTAATGTGTGAGTTGCATTGGGCTCCAGGAGTAAAATGTAATACGTGAGAAGACTTCCCTGCTGGTCCGGTGACTAAAGCTCTGTGCTCCCAATGCAAGGGACTCAGATTTGATCCCTGGTCAGGGAACTGGGATATGCCACAACCAGGACCCAGTGCAGCCTAGTCATTTAGTCATATCTGACTTTTTGTGACCCCATGGACTGTAACCTATCAGGCTCTTCTGGCCATGGGATTTTCCAGTCAAGAATACTGGAGTGGGTGACCATTTCCTTCTCCAGGGGATCTTTCCGGCCCAGGGATTGAACCCAGGTCTTCTGCATTACAGGCAGATGCTTTACCATCTGAGCCACCAGGGAAGCCCCAAATAAATGACACTTATGAGCTTTTCATTCACTATGGAGCACACAAATGATAGCATTTGTCATGGGGGATACAGTGGTAAAAACAACAGAAAAGAAAGTTCCAGCCTTCAAGGAGCTTACCTTCCAGCATGTTGACAAATATTAAACCATTAATTACACAAATGCAAGGAGAGTGTGCAGTGGGGGAACTTACTGAACAAAGGCAGTTTGATCTGAAGTTTGGAAAAATTATAGAAATCAGTAAGGCAAAGAGCAAAGGTGAGAGGAAATTTGGGGAGAAAAGAGAGGAAGAACTGCGTTCAATAGCCCTGGGGCAGGAAGGAGTGTGACATGTTTGTGGGACTGGAAGAATGTCTCACATTCAGTGTGACTGAATTCAAAAGAGGGGGAGGAGAATGGCATGGGGTGAGGCCAGTGAGAAGGGCTGACAATCTATGCTCAGGCCTCCCATCCCCACCTTAAAATACCCACAGAATGTTTTTCCTTATGTCTAGTTAATAAATATATAGATACACAAATATATGGATACATAAAGCTCCATCCTTATTTTCAACAGGAGCATAGTAAATATAATATGCATGCGTGTGCATGCATGCTAAGTCGCTTCAGTCATGTCTGACTCTTTGCGACCCTATGAACCATAGCCTGCCAGTCTCCTCTGTCCACTGGATTCTCCAGGCAAGAATATTGGAGTGGATTGCCAGGCCCTTCTCCAGGGGATCTTCCCAACCTAGGGATTGAATCCAGGTCTTATTATGTCTCTTGCATTCCTGGTGGGTTTTTTACCACTAGTGCCACCTGGGAAGCCCTAATAAGCATATACTTTTATTTATTTGAGATTGTGTGCTAAGTTTTGTTTGGCTGGTTTTGATTTGCTGTTATTAAAAAAAAAACAAAACTGCTATAATGCTTTTCTTTATCAACAGTGCTATATCCTTGAGTCATCAGTTGAGTTTAAGCGGAGGGTAGCAAATGACTTGAGTAAAAAGATCAGCAGAAACACAGAAATAATCAATAAGTTGATGATAAAGGGAGAAAGTCACTTATGAGATGAATGAATTAGATTAGAATTTATGCATAATGTGAGTCTGTACTACAGATCAGTGTTTGCTACTTTCTGAATCATATTTTCCAGCCCTAGTCCAGAGGAAGTTTTCAAATTACAGCTAGTCTCCATGTCCAGTCCTGGATATAGCCCTGTATTCTACCTGGATAGACAGGGGGAAAATGGAAACAGTACTGACTATTTTCTTGGGCTCCAAAATCACTTTGGACAGTGATTGCAGCCATGAAATTAAAAGACGACTGCTCCTTGGAAAGAAAACTATGACAAACTTAGACAGCATATTAAAAAGCAGACACATCACTTTGCTGACAAAGGTCTGTATAGTCAAAGCTATGGTTTTTCCAGTAGTCATGTATGGATGTGAGAGTTGGACTATAAAGAAGGCTGTGCACTGAAGAATTGATGCTTTCAAAATGAGCTGCTAGAAAAGATTCTTGAGAATCCCTTGCTCAGCAAGGAGATCAAACCAGTCAATCCTAAAGGAAATCAACCCTGAATATTCATTGGAAAGGCTGATGCTGAAGCTGAAGCTCCAATACTTTGGCCATGTGATATGAAGAGTCGTCTCATTGGAAAAGGCTCCAATCCTGGGAAAGACTGAGGGCAGGAGGAGAAGAGGGTGACAAAGAAACAGATGGTTGGATGGCATCACAGACTCAATGGACATGAGTTTGAGCAAACTCTGGGATACGGTGAAGGACAGGGAGGCCTGGTGTGCTGAAGTCTATGGGGTCACAAAGAGTTGGGCACAACTGAGCAACTGAACAACAACAGGAAGAAGCAGTTGATGGAGGTTGGAAACTCCTACTCTGACATCCAGAGAGAGGCTTTATTCCAGATCTGATACTTACTAGCTATATGCTTTGGAGCAACTTTCTTAAGCTTCAGTCTCCTTGTCTATAAAAGATAAAAATATTACCTCCCATACAGTGTTGTAAGGATTGATGGAGACAATGCAGGTCAAGCTTGTAGCACCTATCAAGATGTGGAGCACATGGTAAATGTTAGCTGTTGTTGTCAACAACAGCTGGTTCTCTTCAGAAGACCAGTGTGCAATACTAGCTTTCATATTTATTGCTTCCTATGTCCAGACCCAGATCTCAGTGTTTCACCTATATTAACTTATTTAAGCTGAAAAACTATGAGGTAGGCTCTGTTATTGCCTTTTTATAAATAAAGAAATGGAGGCTCTTACTAAATGATTCAGTATATACATGGCAGAGTGAGAGCTGGAACACAGGCAGCCTCATTGTGCTTATGAGCCAGAAATAGCCACAAGGCCAGAACCACATTATGTCAAGGTGAGGAAGGAATACATAGCAGCCCTAGTAAACCCCAATCTGTAGATGAGACCACTGAGGCCCAGAGAATTAAAGTGATTTGCTTCCAGATCACACATTTAATTTGAGAAAGTTAATGATCATTAAGAATTTACATAGTGCTTGAACATTTTGGAGTTGTGTCTTACAAGGGAACATTCATTTAGAAGACCAAAGGCATGCAGACTCTTGGACACCGAGCAGCTATTATGCAATCCAGTTTTATGATTAAAATGTTGTTAATCCCAAAGCATATGGATTTGATTTTTCTTTAAATGTTCACAAGTTTAGAAAGGAAAGGAATAGAGAAGAATCCTGCAGAAAGGAGTTTGAGTTTTTTGGGGTTTTTTTTCAAATTCAAAAGGATTTCTTTCTTTTTTTTTAAGTGTCCAATATTGAACAACAATTAGGAGATTTGATTCTGCTCTCCACACTCACTCAGCTTGTTAATGTCACAGTGAATTGGACTCTTCTGTCTTTACTACCCTTGAGGTTGCCATTGTAAGCAATGGATTTCTTTTGTTTGTAAATAAAACACCAGCTACCAAATAAATCTCTCCATTCCAAACTTTGATAAACAGTTCATTTTTCTATCCCATTTATAATGACACCTGGAAACTCCCTTCAAATTCACTATTGTGTGTGTGTTAGTTGCTCAGTCATGTCCAACTCTTTGTGACCCCACAGACTGTAGCCCTCCAGGCTCCCCTGCCCATGGAATTCTCCAGGCAAGAATGCTGGAGTGGGTTGCCATGCCCTTCTCCAGGGGATCTTCTCAATCCAGGAATTGAACCCAGGTCTCCCACATTGCAGGCAGATTCTTTACCATTTGAGTTACCTGGGAAGTCCATCAAGTTTACTACTAGGTGCACTCAAAGGAATCGTCTGGGATGCAGAGTTGAAGTTTTGCCACTAGCACATCAAACAGTGTGTTCAAGTATAAAGAGCAAAAATGAATAAAAGTTAAGAGAGTTCTAATTCTGGCCTTCTGTCTAACCTGTGTGTGACCATCAAGTCCTTTTAGCCATCTGCAGTTGGCTTCCTGACCTATGAATGTGGCCCCAAAGGATTACCTTCTTCATATCTGAATTTCAGTGAGATTTGAGACAGTGGATGTGAAAGCACCATCTTAACATGTAACAATACAGAGCCTTCCAAACCATCATTTCCTCTGTTCTTCCCTTGGTCTCCTCCTCCTTCAAGATGCTGTTCAAGTGTCATCTTCCCCTCTCTGAAGCCTTCTCTGAAGCTTCTATCTGCTCATATAACATATCATTTAGTAACAATCTGGTCACAGCTCTGTCACTCCATGAGACCACAAACCTCGTCTCAGCCATCCTTTTCTTTTCCCTTCTTTTCAGTCCTCCAAATAGTCACAAAAGATATTTTGTTTTTTGTTTTTTGTTTTTTTTTTGAGCACATACTCTGCACTTGCAGGTCACAAGAGTTGGAAATTAAAAGATGACAATAAGTCATCCCTAACCTCAAGGAATTCACAGCCAATTAGGAGCAGCAGAAAAGGAAGCCAACTATCACAATAAAGGATAGCAAAGTCAGACCTGCCTGGGTGCTCTGGGGTGCTCTTGACTGCAAGTATTCTTCTCCTGTGGCTGCTGAAGGCAAGCTGTAACTTACATTCATTCACTTTCAATAGGTTCTCTGATAGATATCAGCATCAAATCTACCCTTCTAGTCCTTTGGAAGGAAGTTTACCATCACCACCCACCACGCACCAGTGATGTGCTCCAGGCATTTCTCTGAAATTCCGGTGACCAAATAACTTTGGCACCACTGACCACACACCCAGGTGGTGCTACATATATAGACCTCATAACCGCCACTCATGAATCATTCCCTTTGGTTACATAAAGAGGGAAGCCAAAGTCGCCTCTGGCACCCTCCATGAGTTACAGGTCCAGCGGAGAGGAGCTGCAAGTTGAAGTCTTAGCTACTTCAGGCTATGTTTCTTTGTACATTCATATTGGGAAATAATAACAATTCCTTACATCTGTAGAATGCTTTACATATTATCAGATACCTCCATGTGTTCAGTCGCTCAGACATGTCCAACTATTTTGCAACTCCATGGACTGTAGTCCTCTGTCCATGGGATTTTTCAGGCAAGAATACTGCAGTGGGTTGCCATTTCCTACTGCAGGGGATCTTCCCAACCCAGGGACTGAACCTGCGTCTCGTGTGTCTCCTGCATTGGGGGGCGGATTCTTTACCACTGGACCACCTGGGAAGCCCAGATACCTCCATACCTATTTTTTAAAGCCTCCAACTGAATTTTATTTCTATTTTTTAATTGGCTAGCTAATTTGGCTGCTTCAGGGTTTTAGCTGAAGCAAGAGGTCTCTTCATTGCTCTGTGAGGGCTTACGTGCTCCACGGTCTGTGGGTTCCCCAACCATGGATCAAACCCACCTGGCTTGCATTGGAAGGCAAATTCTTGGCCACTGGACCACCAAGGAAGTCCTCTTCCATACTATATTTAACCCTAGCAAATACTCATTGCAATGGATAAACAAGGGTTATTTTCTATGTTTTATAGGCAAGAAAGCTGAAACTCAGACTGAAACCCAAGCTTGCTGACCCAGAATCAAATGTTCTGCCAATTACACCACAGCACAAGACATGTGCAGAGGCTAAGAGAAGAGGAAAACTCCAGCACTTACGTTGCCGCCACTTTCCACGAGTCAGTTGAGCTTGAGTTGGCAAGCATTACATTAGACTGGGTCACCACGAAAGCACCATGCTGGGGGCCAGAAGAAGGTGAGAGTAAGACCATCCAACTTCCCAGAAACACTTGTCTCATAAGAGATAGACAGGCAATGAGCTACAAGGAGGGCACAACGAAGCAAGAGCTGTAAAAAACACCTGAATGTTTATGTGTATGTGTGTGTTTGTGTAAATAAATGGATGTAAGTATAATGTACAAGCAGAAGTCAAGGGCCGGGGGAGCACAGGGCAGTGGGAGATTATGTTCCTCTAGCAGAGTGTGAGATGTTTTCAGGGGGCAAGGGCTCTAAAGCTGACAGTTCGTTGCTGCCACTTGGCTCGCCATCAAGGAGCTGGTCAGCTAAGACACAGTTCATGCATCCGGGTGTATGCAGTAGCAGCAGCAATTACCAAGGCAAGACCGGAGAGCTGAGCATTCGTTTAGGTCTTAGCAGTTCAGAGGAGAACAAGAGGCTTCCACTCTGTTTATCAACAGAAATTACTTCAGTGAAAGGAGAAATTACAGAGGTCCTTTACTGATGTGGCTGACTTCATAAGCTTCATTAGAAAAGCTGAAGATCAGATTCAACTTCACTAAATAAGAATGTCTTAGTGTCCTTGAGTTTCCTCTTATAGACATTTTAGAGTCACTGATTCATTCATTTCCCAAATATTTACCTATTGCTCAATATGCGTCAGTCACGGGGTTACCTGCTAAGGATTCAGTAATGAACGAAAAAGACACAGTCAGGTGCCTTCATGAAGCTGACAGTCTTGAGAAGACACATGTGACCTAAACAACTCTTTCAAATAAACACCAAATCACAAATTACAATCGAGTCTGTAAGGGAGGGTGCATGGTGTTATAAATGAGTAAAATGAATATTTAAAACTAGTCATGGATCCAGGGTGACGTGACGTTGTGACCTGCAAGCTGAATTGAATTAAGTTAAATCAGGCAAAGGGAAGGGAAGGATATGGGAAGACACTGGGGGCAGAAGAAATAGCATACAAAGAGCCTGTGGTGAACGAGGGCATGGAGTATTAAAGAAATGGAAAAAAGGCCTGGAAGGAGAAAATACAGCAAGTGTAAGAGAGCATATGAGAGAAGAGGTGGACAGATTTATGGAAATCAAGGTGAGGGGTTTTAAGAGGATGGACAGAGAGGCAAGATCAGACCTAGTCTTGTCCCCAGATCAGACCCCACAGTGGATAAAACATAGGAAACAGATCAGAACGAGGCAGGTATGGATAAGGAGAGTCCAGTTTGGAGTTCATTGTATAAGCTAGCTAAGAGTTAATTGGAAATTAGACTAGAGTGGTGGAGGGAGAGAGCAAAACAGGTGGATGAATTGGAGAGACCTTGAGGGCATATACTCATCAGAGCTTTAGAATGCATCTGGGGGGTGAGGTGAGGGTGCCATCAAGGATGGTTTTTATTACAGTCACTCACTCACCATAAACATAGTGAGCTTTTGATGAGTTTCCATCAAAAGTTCACTATATATAGGTCACTTGATACAGATTACTAGCTATAACTCTTATTACAGTCACTCAAAAAAGCAAAATTAACTAGATGGCTGTTGAAGACGATCCCTAAGACAGAGAACATTGAAGGAAGACCAGGTCAATCTGAAGCTTTTTGAATTTGAGATGCATTTGAGGTCTCCAAGTGGAGACAAAAAGTGGATGAGCAGATATATGATCTGGGGCCAGGGGAGCGATCTGGCTGCAATGACAACTAAGCTTTTGAATATAAAGCCATGGAAGAACCTAAATAAAGACAGGATCCATTTATTTGACATGTATTGTGCCAAGCCAAATAATGTATGAACAAGGCATAAAAACTAGGTGGCATTCTGTCAATTATGTTAAAGTGCTGGTTTCTAATCACTCTTTGGAAGAAAGTGTGTATCACTACTGAAGCATTTATTACACACTATGGTTATTTTCATGCCTGCCATATATAATACAGAAAATGTTGGAGGAAGAATAACAGAACAAAAACCTCCTAGTAAATATTATACTTTTAAAAGTTTATGTATTTAGCTATTTCACTCCACATATTTATTTCCTGCTTCATATATGTTTTTGTGTGTTTCAGTGATTCATTATTATTGCTAAACAGTGTTCCATTATATAGATACATTACAATTTGTTTACTCATTTCACCTACTGATGGATACTTGGTATGTTTCCAGTTTTCAGATATTTTTATTATTCAATTCTATTTCCTTTGTTAGCTCATTAGCTATAATTTTTTTAAAAAATTTCATTTGTTGTTTTAGGGTTTAAAGCATGCGTATTATCTTATCACAGTTTATCTTCAAGAGATATTATACCACTTGGCATACAGTAGAAGAACCTTATGATAGAGCTACTCATTTCCTTCTTCCTGGTATTTGTGCTATTGTTGCCATGCATTTTATTTTTATACATATTATAAATACCACATTAAATTTGTATTATTTTTAATAGCATTTAAAGATATTTAAATCACAGGAAAATTTTAGATATTGTTTTACAGGCTTTTCATTCTTTTGTGCAGTCTCCTATCTAGTTATCACTTTCCCTTGCTGTTTAATCACTAAGTCTTGTCCACTTCGTTGCTACCCAATGGACTGTAGCCCACCAGGCTCCTCTGTCCATAGGATTTCTCAGGCAAGAATACTGGAGTGGGTTGCCATTTCCTTCTCTAGGGGGTCTTCCTGACCCAGGAATCAAACTCATATCTCCTGTATTGGCATGCAGATTCTTTACCACTGAGCCACCAGAGAAGCCCTTAGGTTTGAATTATTTCATTCAACATTTAGTTTAAATTATTCCATTCAACATTTCTTGTAGTGCAAATCTTTTGATAATTGTTTTGGCTTTGTATATTTAAAACAAGGGATTTTTCCCCCTTTTTAAAAATTTATTTTTAAGTGGAGAATAACTGCTTCACAATGTTGTGTTGGTTTCTGCCCTACAACAATGTGAATCAGCCATAAGTAAACTTATGTCCCCTCCCTCTTGAACCTCCATCTCTTTATTTTTAAAGATATTTTTACCGGATATAAAATTCTAGGTGAACAGGTTTTGTTTTTTTTCCTTTATGGCTTTCAATATGTTGTTCCACTGACTTTTTGCTTGTATAGTTTCTATACAATCTGCTGAGAAGTCTGCTGTCATTTTTGCATTTGTTCTTATGTATCTTGTTTTGTCTGGATGACTTCAAAATTTTTTCTTCATCATTCCTTTTGAAATACTATTATAGTTTGCCTTCCTATAATTTTCTTTATGTGTCTCATGCTTGGAGTTTTGGCGGTTTCTTAGATCTATAGCTTTAGTGTTTGCACCAAATTTGGGAGTTATTTAGCCATTCATATATGTGTGTGCTCCCTTCTATTTCAGAGCTCCTATTGCACTTATTACATTAAGTTGCTTGAAGTTGTCTCACAACTCATTGATAACCCATATTTTGTTTGCTTCTTGTGTGTTTGATTTTAGATCATTTCTACTACTGTCTTTCAGTTTTTTAATCTATTTTTTTGCAGTGTCTAATCTGACCAAATATAATATATTTTTATCACAAACATTGCAGTTTTAACTTCTAAAAGTCTAACTTGGATCATTTATATATATATATGTTTGTGTGTATGAATATATATATATATGTGTGTGTGTATATATATATATATATAATTTGCATGTCCCAGGAATGTGCTTAATTGATCCCCCAGCTTTTAAAAATTTTTTTAGAAAAATTTTGGCTGCACTGGATCTTCATTGCAGTGCTTGGGCTCTTCGCTGTGGCACGTGGGCTTTCTCTAGTTACAGAGCAAAGGCTTTTATACTGGCAGGTGGATTCTTTTACCACTGAGCCACCTGGGAGGCAGAGAAGGCAATGGCACCCCACTCCAGTACTCTTGCCTGGAAAATCCCATGGTCGGAGGAGCCTGGTAGGCTGCAGTCCATGGGGTCGTTAAGAGTCAGACAAAACTGAGCGACTTCACTTTCACTTTTCACTTTCTTTTTTTTTTTTTAATTTATTTTTATTAGTTGGAGGCTAATTACTTTACAACATTGCAGTGGTTTTTGCCATACATTGATATGAATCAGCCATGGATTTACATGTGTTCCTCATCCCAATCCCCCCCTCCTGCCTCCCTCCCCATCCGACCCCTCTGGGTCTTCCCAGTGCACCAGCCCTGAGCACTTGTCTCATGCATCCAACCTGGGCTGGTGATCTGTTTCACCCTTGATAGTATACTTGTTTCAATGCTGTTCTCTCTGAACATCCCACTGTCGCCTTCTCCCACAGAGTCCCAAAGTCTGTTCTGTCCATCTGTGTCTCTTTTTCTGTTTTGCATATAGGGTTATGGTTACCATCTTTCTAAATTCCATATATATGTGTTAGTATACTGTATTGGTCTTTATCTTTCTGGCTTACTTCACTCTGTATAATGGGCTCCAGTTTCATCCATCTCATTAGAACTGATTCAAATGAATTCTTTTTAATGGCTGAGTAATATTCCATAGTGTATATGTACCACAGCTTCCTTATCCATTCCGTCTGCTGATGGGCCTCTAGGTTGCTTCCATGTCCTGGCTATTATAAACAGTGCTGCGATGAACATTGGGGTGCACGTGTCTCTTTCAGATCTGGTTTCCTCAGTGTGTATGCCCAGAAGTGGGATTGCTGGGTCATATGGCAGTTCTTTTTCCAGTTTTTTAAGGAATCTCCACACTGTTCTCCATAGTGGCTGTACTAGTTTGCATTCCCACCAACAGTGTAAGAGGGTTCCCTTTTCTCCACACCGTCTCTAGCATTTATTACTTGTAGACTTTAGGATAGCAGCCATCCTGACTGGCGTGTAATAGTACCTCATTGTGGTTTTGATTTGCATTTCTCTGATAATGAGTGATGTTGAGCATCTTTTCATGTGTTTTTTAGCCATCTGTATGTCTTCCTTGGAGAAATGTCTGTTTAGTTCTTTGGCCCATTTTTTGATTAGGTCATTTATTTTTCTGGAATTGAGCTTCAGGAGTTGCTTGTATATTTTTGAGATTAATCCTTTGTCTGTTGCTTCGTTTGCTATTATTTTCTCCCAATCTGACAGCTGTCTTTCCACCTTGCTTATAGTTTCCTTTGTTGTGCAAAAGCTTTTAAGTTTCATTAGGTCCCTTTTGTTTATTTTTGCTTATATTTCCAATATTCTGGGAGATGGGTCATAGAGGATCCTGCTGTGATTTAAGTCAGAGAGTGTTTTGCCTATGTTCTCCTCTAGGAGTTTTATAGTCCCTGGTCTTACGTTTAGATCTTTAATCCATTTTGAGTTTATTTTTGTGTATGGTGTTAGAAGGTATTCTAGTTTCATTCTTTTACAAGTGGTTGACCAGTTTTCCCAGCACCACTTGTTAAAGAGGTTGTCTTTTTTCTATTGTATATCTTTGCCTCCTTTGTCAAAGATAAGGTGTGGTGTCCATAGGTACGTGGATTCATCTCTGGGCTTTCTATTGTGTTCCATTGGTCTATATTTCTGTCTTTGTGCCAGTATCATACTGTCTTGATGACTGTGGCTTTGTAGTAGAGCCTGAAGTCAGGCAGGTTGATTCCTCCAGTTCCATTCTTCTTTCTCAAGATTGCTTTGGCTATTTGAGATTTTTTGTATTTCCATACAAATTGTGAAATTATTTGTTCTAGTTCTGTGAAAAATACCATTGGTAACTTGATAGGGATTGCATTGAATCTATAGATTGCTTTGGGTAGTATAGCCATTTTCACAATATTGATTCTTCCAATCCATTAACACGATATATTTCTCCATCTATTTGTGTCCTCTTTGATTTCTTTCATCAGTGTTTTATAGTTTTCTATATATAGGTCTTTCATTTCTTTAGGTAGATATGCTCCTATGCATTGGAGAAGGAAATGGCAACTCACTCCAGTGTTCTTGCCTAGAGAATCCCAGGGACGGGGGAGCCTGGTGGGCTGCCGTCTATGGGGTCACACAGAGTAGGACATGACTGAAGCGACTTAGCAGCAGCAGCAACAGCAGCACCTGGGAAGCACTGCATCTAAATTAAGGCTAATTAACCCCCACAACTGAGGCAAGACTCTTCTGAGAATTTTTTGAATTATGAATGATGAGGTTTTCCAGTCTGGCTGATAAGAACAGGCTCATTACTCTGCTTAATATTTAAGCAGGACTCTCTGCAAATCAGTTTGTTTTCTATCCATGCAATTCTCCTTTCCTTGGTACTCTGCTCTGTGACCCTGGCTGCACACATCTCATCTCTGCCTCTTCAACTCAGAGAGACCAGCAAACTCTGCTGGGTCCCCCCTCCCTTCACTGTGGCTAATGATAAGAGTCAATTCATTGGTTTCTCATATCTAAGAGATCACTGCCTTTCCTCACCTGATACCTAATTTCCTGAAAATTGTTGTTTCTTTTATCTTGTCTGTTTTTTACATCTAAAAAATTTTGCTGGTTGTTTCAAGTGGAATGACAAACCCACTCCTTTTTTTCCACCTTAGAAACAGAGGACTTTTAGTAGACTTTTAAGTCTGCCTTGGTTTTTGATCAATTCAGTACTGAAAATTCTAGTTTATACAAGTATGTGATTGCAAATGCTAATTATAAATATATACTTTTGCTATTTAGCAATAGAAATTCTCAAGTAATCATAGCCAAAAATAATGGTAAATTCTATGTCCTAGTCTCTGGTATAAATGAAGAATTGAGATACAATAAAACTTTTTGGTTGACCAAGTTTAACTAAATTATTAATTCAAAATCTGCAAAGAAAACATTTTTCTTTAGTGTTTTACATTTCTCTTCTGGAGAGTAATAATTAGAAGTTTGAGACATGAAAGTGAAAAGTAACAATACCTCTAAATTTATTTTATTCAAATTGGCTTCATTAATAGCATTCTTTTCAATATGTTACAGCAATGTTGGGAAAACATAGCAACTAGGGTGACTAATTTTGGGTTTTGCTTGCCATAACAACATCTTTTGGAACATCTCTGATACATTTGACATGTTGAAATATAGCATTGGTTTTCCAGGCAGTTTTAAATTAAATTTGTTAAGAATGCTAAAAATATCAGTTAAGTAGCCAAACTTGTTACCCATATGACATCTGTAGAAATATTTTCCAAGAGAGATTCTTTCATAACTGAAAATATGAATCTCATTTGTGAACTTCTCTGCCCTGTTGAGTATTTTCTCTTCCAAAATCTAGAAATTTCAGAATGATGATAGTAAATGTCAATGGTTAACCACAATTTCTGGACAAATACTTTCAAAACCAGTTACCTAGTAAATTCTTTTAAAAAATTAAAAATAACTAAAAATATTTTAAATATACTCATGACCATTAGCAGAAGTTTTTGATATTCCCAAGATTTATGATGTATTTTTAAATGTTTTGAAATAAAACCATTATCAATAGACTAATAATTTTATTAACTCCTATATGCATTCCAATATATTTTCAGCCTTATCACATACAATTATTTTTTAAAGCTTCTTCAGGTTAATTTATGTTGACTAATAACTTTTCTTTCTGAGTCTAGGAAGAAATTTAAAACTATGTTAAATTATAATCTAGGTAAAATAAATACAACTGAACAAGTCCTCTGTAAAATTGTCTTCCCACAATTACCTGTCATAAATTATAAGTGTTAAAAATATCAGGACTTCATCAGACTGGATTGCAGAATCCAAAATTGAATATAATGATGTAATAAACATTGCTATGGAATATTCTTCAACAATACACATAATCAATAAACAACAGAAAAAATCATTTTTCTAGCAATTATATGAGCTAGACTTTTTTCTTTATACCATGCTACATATTAATACTATAAACTATTAAATTTGATAATTAAAAAAGCCTACTCAATGGTTACAAAACTTTGTAGAAAATGTCACAATAACTTTTTTTTACTGGTGAAAATATTTGAGAATTTTTATCAACAAATTTGGCATACTGTATTGCCAAGTAGATTTTCATCTCTTAATTTTGAAGTTTTGAAATTTCATAATAAAAATACACTGGAACCTGGGCCCTTTGACAACCCAGAGGGTTGGATAGGGTGGGAGGTGAGAGTGAGGTTCAGGAGGAAGAGGACATATGTATACCTATGGCTGATTCATGTTGATGTATGGCAGAAACCAACACAATATTGTAAAGCAATTGCTCTTCAATTAAAAAATAAATTTAAAAAATACACTGGGCTCTGTTATTCTCATTGTATTTTCAGCATTTGATAAAACTCTATTTTCAATAAACTTTACTATAAGGTATTTTTTTAGAATAGGGTGAATGATTTTTCTCAATATCATCACAGTTTACATCCAGGAGTTGAAACTGAGCATGCAAATTAATTTTTTCTTCTAATGAAAAACCAATATGTTTTACTGAGCAATCTACACTAGTTAGAATTAAATACCACAATTGCTATAAACACAAAAACTGTCATGTTCTAAACTTCCCTTCTGAAAAATGCACTGAACATCCATAACTGAAATTTGGTAGAAAGTCCCGCACTCATGCTAAGAACAGAGAAAAAATTTCTCACTTTGCTTCAAAACTATGGCCTATGGTAATAAAAAAATCAACACATTTGGGAGCTCCTATTAGACTGATTATCAAACTGGCTGCCTTATTTTACAAAATCAAATGAGAAAACAGTAAGCAATAAATTATAAACACATTTCTACCCAATGTGTATATATGTCACATCTCCTTCAAACAAAGGTATCTCCCACAAGGCTCACAGCAGCTGACCTAACATCAGTTGCTATGTGTGCAGTTCCTAAATAGAATCCTTGCATAGCATTACTACTTTATATCCTATTCTTTTCTGTTATACATGTCCCTCTAAGCATAGCCATAGCTGCATCACATAAAATTTTATATACTGTTTTCATTTTCTTTTTTTAAATTAATTTATTTAAATTGGAGGCGAATTACTTTACAATATTGTTGTGGTTTTTGCCACACATTGACATGAATCAGTCATGGATATACATGTGTCCCCCATCCTGAACCCCCCTCTCTCCCCATTCCATCCCTCAGCATTGTCATAGTGCCTGACCCTAAAAATATTTGCTAATTTCCCTTATGATTTCTTGACACACTGATTGCTTAGAAGTCTGTTATTCAATTTTAGAATATTTGAGTATTTTACAATACTCTTTCCAATAACTTTCTGTTGTTGATTCTAGCTTAAATCCATTCTTACCAAAAGAACATACTCTGAATAATTTCGATTCTTTGAAATTTGTTGAGCTTTGTTTTATGGCTCAGAAGGTAGTGCATCTTAGTGAATGTTTCGTGTGTGCACTTGAAAAAAATGTACATTCTGTTACTGGTGGGTGAACTGTTCTAAGCATCACTCTGCTAGTATAGGTCTTCCATAGCCTCACTAATGTTTTGTCTACTTGTTCTATCAGTTATTGCATTAGAGTATTAAGTTCTCAACCTGTAATTGTGGACTTGTTTATTTCTCCATTAAGTTGCAAGTTTTTGCTTTATGTACAGAAAAATTCTGTTTAGAAAAACAATATAGATAGGGTTAATATTTGCATACAGAAATAGGCATGTCTCTTCTTCCATTGGGCTGTTTGAGTTGATTCAGTCTCATTGATCTGGGTTATCTTATTGCTATAGTCAGGTTTCCCAGGTGGCGCTAGTGGTAAGGAACCTGCCTGCCAATGCAAGAGACATAAGAGACCAGGGTTTGGTCCTTGGGTGGGGAAGATACCCTGGAGGAGGGAATGGCAACCCACTCCAGTAGTCTTGCCTGGAGAATCCCATGGACATAGTAGCCTAGCAGACTACAGTCTATAGGGTCGTAGAGTCGGGGCAACTGAAGTATGCACACAGGCACATAAGCTCTGATGCAGCACAGACTCAACTTCCTCTTGCAATGTGCTGCTGTTATGTTGGTTAGTGTGGGGCATGGAGTGTTGAGGAGTTTTCCTCAAAGGTCTGGCTCCACTCAGCTTTCAGCAGACGCGTCAACTCTGTACCACAGATCCATCTGTCTTCATGCTCCTGACCAACTACAACAGTAGACAGCTACTGCTCATTATTTGGGACTAGACTCATAGTGGGGGTTCTTGGTTCTCCTAATCCAGATTCAGTCTTTGACAAGTACTGTGCACCAGGGCAGTGGGGACCGAGCATTTTTGGTGTTCCTTTCCTTCTTATCACCATGGTAGCAACTCTGCCTTGTGTTGATGTGGTGAAGGTAGGAGACAGGGCATTGGTGGTAGAATTTCTTGTCCCCGTCTCAATGATAAAAGACATCTGCTTTGTACGAGTGCAGAATCCTAGATCCAAAAGAGTTTCAAACCCTTTGTCCAGATCTTGAAACCTTTTCCTAGGTATGAGGGAGAGCTAAGAAAGTTAACAGTGCTTTATTTCTGTGCATCAGTGGGAACTGATCCCTACCAATGAGCACTCACCCCCTCGTTCCTGCCCAGTCCCCAGTCTTTCTTTTGAGAACACACTGGATATCAGTATAAAAGAGTTTGTAAATGAGTGTAAATTCTCTTGTATCTGGGACTCCCAGTTATTCTAAACTATCATATGAATCCATGCTCAGCCTTTTAGAATTCATCAAAATGTCAGTGGTCTTCTCCCCTTTAATAGCAGCCACTTCTTCCTATGCTATGTCAAAAAGTGAAAGAGTTTACATGTTTCTTCTCCTTGGAGAGATCCACACTTCTGAAATTCTATTTACCTGGTTGCTTTATTACCCAAACTCTATTATTAAGAAAATTATTTAGTTTTTGTTTGATTATTTAGTCTTAGCCCATTAATAGAGTAGAAGCAAAGTTATCTGTAGCCTTCTATATCCTAAGCAGAAGCAGAATTCTAATCTATTCAATACTAGTCTATTCTCTTCTATTTCAGTGATATCTCAGCAATGCTGGAAAATATATTATATACATTCTATTTTATTCCACTCAATTAAAAATAACCACAGAAAGTGACTACCAAATTTAAAATGTCACAATCCATGAATTAGTCCTGACCTGAAAAAAATGGATATAATGGATTGTTAGAATCAAGGTCAAAAATTTCCTCCACACAAAGCATTTATTTCAATAACATTATCTGCATATTATTCATCTCAATACCAGCAACTCTTCTGTAGTTCTGAAAACAAAGTAGATACTCAATTATACAAAGGAATAGACTGCATAAGTAAAGTTACAGCTATGTCAAAGTAAGATTTGTAGAAGGGCTACCACTATCTAAATCTATAAGGGCTAATTTACCATTAAAGTTGCTGAATCTAAACCAGGTAACATTCACCCTTTAAAAAAGGGAAAAAAAAGATTCTGGGACTTCCCTGGCAGTCCAGTGGTTAAGATGCCACACTTCCAATGCAGGGAGTCTGGGTTCAAACCCTAGCCAGAGAACTAAGATCCCAAATGCCATGCAAAGAAGAAAGAAAGAAAGAAAGAAAGAAAAATAAATGAAAATCAGATTCCAATGTCAAAGGACAGACTTACCACCAATGAGGACTACACACAGAAGTTCCAAAAGTGTTTTAAGAAATAACGTCCAAAATGAATATTTCCCCAGTTTCTATTTTGATTGGGATGACACCCTATAGAGATTGTTTTAAGGAACAATGTCTTTATTTCGCAACCAGGTCTGATAACATAACACAGGAATTTTGGCTACAGACTAAACTTGTAACCATAAAGCTAAGAAGAAGCAACTGGACACATGGTCAAGAGTTAGGATAAAAGTTATGGTGGGGTCTGCAGATTTGGGAATCACATGCACACACAGCCAAATAGTGTAGCTAAGAAAATGGCTACTTAGGGAAGCAAGCAGAGGATCCAGTGAAAAGCTTATACGGAGAGCACAAGCTACTCTGTTTGAGTATGGAATTAAACCAAACAAAGAAGGGGAGTAAAATGGAGACAAAATGAGAGAGAAAAAGGAGGAAAGGAAATATATGAGATCTGAGGGAACTGTTCAGATAAACTTGTTTGAGTTCTTGTAAAGTGCCCATAATTTTATATATTATCTGTAGCCTTCTATTTTAAACATTTCCTGGCTCTACAAAAGTCACAGACCATGGAGTGGGGCTGACAAATATACCAGGTATCAGGGGTTATGTAAACAATCTTTGGTGCCTAATTTACTGTCATGAACATTGTGGGACGCGGGAATCATGATGGCGGCTGGGTGTGGGTATTCTCACTGTCAGCAGGGAAGATTCATTGCCTCCTCCTGATACTGGGACCCCAAGAGCATTTACTAAGACAGATGACTTGGTGAAAGATACTCCAGGCTGAAAGTTAATATTTAGCCTGGGAAGATGAAACTTGAGAACATCAGAATGGTGCCCCTTGGTCCTTGGACCAGTCCCTTGGTCCCTGCTGTCCAGAAGACCATCTGCAATGATGAAACCAAGAATGAGTCCTAGAGGCCTGGAGTATCACATTCAACATCAGTCTTGGAGGTCAGGAAAGTGACCAGTCATCCTGGCCTCCCTGAATAATTGTGCTTTAGCTAGGCAGTATATTGAAAGCAGAGGCATCACTGTGCCAACAAAGGTCCGTATAGTCAAAGCTATGGTTTTTCTAGTAGTCATGTACAGATGTGAGAGGTGGACAATAAAGAAGGTTGAGTGCCGAAGAATTGATGCTTTCAAATTGTGGTGCTGTAGAAGACTCTTGAGAGTGCCTTGGACAGCAAGGAAATTAAACCAGTCAATCCTAAAGGAAATCAACCCTGAATATTTACTTTGGCCACCCGATGTGGCAAAGAGCTGAAGCTGAAGCTCCAATACTTTGGCCACCCGATGTGGCAAAGAGCTGACTCATTGGAAAAGACTGTGATGCTGGGAAAGACTGAAGGCAGGAGGAGATGAGGGCAACAGAGGATGAAATGTTTGTATGGTATCACTGATTCAATGGACAAGAGTTTGAGCAAACTCTGGAAGATAGTGGAGGACAGGGAAGACTGGCGTGCTGCAGTCCATGGAGTGCAATTGAACAACAACCTGTCACCCATGAAAGGATCAAATCTCTTGGCAGTCTACTTATATTTTTGCCAGTGCCACCTCTTAGGTTAACGGGTTCCAGAAGTGTATTCATTCCCCTCTATCAAAATTATGGCAGTGGTTTAATCACTAAATCATGTGCAATCCCATGGACTGTAGCCTGCCAGGCTCCTCTGTCATGGATTCTTCAGGCAAGAATACTGGAGTAGGTTGCCATTTCCTTCTCCAGTATATTTTCCCAACCCAGGGATCAAACCCAAGTCTCCCACATTGCAGGTGGATTCTTTACCATCTGACCCACCAGGGAAGCCCAAGAATATTGGAGTGGGATCCTATCCCTTCTCCAAAGTATCTTCCCAACCCAGGAATCAAATCAGGGTCTCCTGCATTGCAGGCAGATTCTTTACCAGCTGAGATACCAGGGAAGACTATCGAAATTATAATTCCCTTTTATTTACTCTAAATCTACCACTTTTGAATATCTAGCATTTGTGTTTATTGAACAAGTCTCAGTTTATCCTTTCAATCCCATCATGACTTGATAAGCTTTGTTTTTATCCAAACACAGCCCTATCTTTCCAAATGAAAGATCTTTCTGTTGAAGACTGAATCTTTACAGCTATCTCTTCTCCCACCACTTCCTCAATCTGTTAAACTGTCTGTGTGGATAAAAAAAAACAGGGGTTAGCGGGGTGGATCCTGATGACATAAGTTAATATTCTCTTGACAGTCATAGCTACCCTACCCTACCCTTTTCTATTTCTCCATGGAATTGAATTGAGCAACAATTTTTTGCTCAGCTTCAGTGTGGAAGGTATCTGATTACAACAATGACTTTCTCCTAAACTGAGAAAGCAAAACTGTTACTCTCTTATCAAATTAAGTCATCCTTTAATCTCTGATAATGAGATTCAGATTGAACCAATGCCTTCAGTGTGATCTAGTGCTTTGAGAAAACAGTATTACCTCTGGATATTTAGGTAACAGAACCAGCAGATGCACTGAGTATTATCTTTCAGAGCAGTCCCTCTGAAGGAGGCTACATGCCTATGCCAGTGACCTTTCCTTAGCACAGAACACATCTGAAATCACACTTTTGGAAATTCCTTTAGAGCCATTGTGTCAATTAAACTAGCAGGAAATCCCACGGCTTCATCACTGTACTTCACTTTTGACTAAGATGTAAAATAGCACTTAGATTTCAGAGTTCATTTTTCATCCAGTTTCCAAATGAATTGGCCAGTTCTTTTTTTTTTTTTTAATCCACCTGCAAAGTAGGTCACCTTTGAGGACTAGCCCTTCTTAGCAAGCCTGCCATAGACATGTCTATCAGCAACCATCCCTGGGAACCTCTGTGCTGCCAGGAATGTAGGTACCCATAAGATAGATCCCAGCTCTTAAAGAGCTTGTAGTCCAAGTAGAAGCAAAACACAAGTATAGTATGAAAAATGCTGGATGAGTAAGATATGTGAGAGGCGGGATGAGTCTGGGCTAAAGTTGTCTGAGAAATGGTACCAAGAGGAACAGGACTCATGCTTAGCTCGGAAGGACTGGTAGAGCTGGATGTGTGCGCATATTCTTCATAGGGCCAAGTATCCACACAAATTGCAGAGACCACTTCAGCTAAAAGAAACACAAGTGGGAGACAAGTTCCACTATTGAACTTCCATTGCTTTTGAAAAGTCATTTTACCTCTTGAATTCTCCTTTTAATCATAGTACCCAACCTTCTGCTTCAAAATGGTCACCTAAACACCTGGACTTCCTTCCTTCTTTCCTCTAATCCAGTTAGATGACTTGAAACACTGGCATGCATAGTGCTATTTGGCACCTGGAGTAGATAGTCTTTTAATATTCCCTTTTACTTTATGACAAAATTACTTTCAGTAACAGTCACTGTTTCCTTGGATTGGTCCATAGCTTAAAACACATAATTAATTTATAAATACAAAACTTCCATTTCAAGATACTAGTGTAATTTAATAAAAGATTTCATGCACAAACTACAATTTTCACTTACAATAAAAGATGTTATGCCTCACAGTTTGCTCTGTATATCATTGTTTTAAATTGAAACACAAATAAAACTCGAAATGGTCACACAGAATGAGACAATGCAAGTTACTCAAGTTCTGTTTCTTTATCTTCACAATACTGCCCTGTCAATGCTTATTCCCAATCTACTGGTTATATGCAGGAATATGTAGTACCACAGGAATTGGAAACACAAGTGACGCCAAAATCAAGCTTGAATGATTCCAAAATTTTATAAACTTACTCTCGAAACAAACATGTGTAGCTGAGTCCATTTGTGTTGGAACCAACTGTATAACTGGGAGGTTTCCAAATTAACTTCTCTGTAGAACCCAAAGTTTGTTAGACAATAGTAGTAAAAATGTGCTTATTTGAAACATACATATATTTTATTAAAACTCTACAGTAACCAATGCAATTGTTTAGAACTTTTTTTTTTAAAGATACTTTTTTAGGGGGTAGGGAGAACATTTTATCACTGATCTGGGTGATAATAAAAACCAGACTTTCTTTGGGTTGGTTTTTATTATTGTTTATAAATTCTCTACGGCAATGTACCACTATTGCCTACACCCTGAATGGAGCTCTCCAACTTCCCCATCTTTAGTCTGCCACTGCAGTAAAATACAAAAGGGAAAAACCCATTAAAAGCACTGGTAATGGGAGTAATGGTCGTTCTTTTAGAAATCTTAGACAACAGGATCATACGACCTAATAAACTAGGATGCAGGAAGCCACAGCTCAGAGCAGGTAGAAGAGGAAGGCTGGGCACACGCAGCTTTTCATGGCAGAGTGTCTGGGATGAGCAGGAGTGGGGGGAATGGAAGAGGAGGCTGAAGAAGTGAATGAAGAGCCTGGGCAATTCTGCTGAGTCAGCCTGATCCCACCCCTTCTCCAGTCACCCAGCAGCAGTGTCTTCCCCTGGACCATAGACCCGAGATCTGCTCCCAAAAGAATTCAGCAATGTGCCTAGGAGGACTCTGCGTTCCACACGAGAGTGGGTACCCAACATTGACTTTCTTATCTAGTCCCAGATGAGGTGGAGGGAGAAAGCCTGACAGCCAAGATCCCCAGAATCTGAATCACCATCTCCTTCTGGAAAGGGGCCCCAAACCACAGAGGGAATCCCGGATCTGCTTTTATTAATCAACCTAGTTATTCCTTCTTAAATATGAACTGCAGTCAAGACTTCTGGGAAACTTACAAAGATCCAGCTCTTCAAAAGAGAAGGAACAGAAGCAAAAACTGAGAAACAAGCAGAAGGTAACTTAAAAAAAGAGAAACAGACACCCAAAGAACTCTAATGAATAGCTTCAGAGAGGCTTAAGAGAGGGCTTCCATGAAACAAGAGAGGTGATTATTTTTTTTAAAAGACGTCATCAAAGAACAAGAATGAGTTCATGGAAATGAAAACACATTATTTAATACAAGGGCTGAAAGTTCAAGAAAACTTTCAGAACATAGGTTTCTTAAAAAGACAAAGAGAAACTATAAATGACAATTGTATGGGTTAACATGTCAATGTTCTATTTTTCTCAAAATACTTGTTATTAAACCAGTGAAAATATTAATTTTGGTGAGAGATATATAAGAATTTAAGAAACAAAGCACTGCTACACGATTCTCTAGATGTCTGTACTTTATCATAGAATCAGAGACAATTAGTGCTTTTTAAAAAGGGTGGAAATCTGCTAGATCAGTAGTTTTTAAACAGTTATTCCATTGAGGACTAGAATCTGACAACATTTTCTCAGCAGATTTAAAGGGAAACTGAGTGAACAAAGTCCCATGTCCTTACATCTAATTTAAACAGGGTGGGGTTTGTTTCACCTGGTTTTCACACTGGGATTCTAGGTAAAAATTCATTTGTAAAGTAGTTATTTGCTGCAGAGCTTGGTGAGGCATGCAGCATTCATACTTGGGTGTTTCCCATTCAGATTACATTTTTAAAAGATTTGTTCCTTTATGTAGAAATACTAAGCAGTATGTAAAGAGGGCAGAAAAACAGGACCACTGGTAGTGAGGCTCAGCCTCTGCTCTATCATCCCAGGCATCTTGAATGGGGCCCAAGCTTACAGTGGAACAGAACAAAAGCCCTGCACTAAACCAGATTCCTCCTCATTAGAAGGGTTTATCCTCCATCTGTTGTTTCTTAGGCAAGCTCCTTGGGAATCTCACCCAATATCCCCAACGGCTGACTCTGAGATCACATATGGTCCTCTTCCTGAGAGGAGTTCTGATACATTCAGTTTTCTCCATTTTATTTTATTTCCATCGCTGTTTTAACACCTCATATAGATGGATATCCTGAGCAGCTATTCAGCTGGCCAGCCCTATTATGTGGCTCAGTGCATTTAACAGAAATGTTTGATAACCGCTCATCAAAATCAAACCTCTCATTTGCAACAGACGAAAATGAGATCTGGAATACAGAATCACTTAACCAAGGTTCTAGGTGTCCCCATTAGAGTCAACATAACTGTCATGCTTTCTAATAGTTCCACTCAGGTATGTTTTTCCTTCTCAAATGGATGTCAGCTACCTTGATTAAAACTCATGGCTTAGATTCTTTTTGTAACTCCTTCAGTACCATGTTAAGAATAAAACAGGGGTCCAAGAAATAGGGCTTCCCAGGTGGCATGGTGAAGAATCCGCCTACCAATGCAGGAGATGTAAGAGATGTAAGTTTGATCCCTATGTCTCTTACATCTCCTGGAGGCTGGAAAGATCCTTCTGCTGGAGTAGAGAATGTCAAAGAAGTACTTGTTGGCAAATTTTTAAAATATTTATGTGTTTATTTGGCTATGTCACGTTTTAGCTGCAGCAGGCACATGGGATCTTCGTGCATTGTGTGGGATCTTTAGTTGCAGCACACAGATTCTCTAGTTGTGGAGCTCAGGTTTAGTGGCTCCATGGCATTGCAATGCCTTGATTGCATTCTCAACCATCAATTGCAAAGATTCTCAACCACTGGACCACCAGGGAAGTTCCGGCAATTTTTAAGTTGGCTTTTAGAGAGAAAACAGACCTCCACTTTCAAGTAGTATTCAGCAGGATGTGGTAGCCCAACATTTTTGTTGCAACAATTTGGGGTAAAAGAGAAAAATAATATAAAACAATGTTTTTGAAGACATTGATAGCCATAGAACCAAAAATAGCAAAATTGTCTAAATTTCCAGAGAAGAAAAATGTCCTCTCTGGGGCTGGCTGACAAAGGATGGCTATTTTCTACGCAAGGGGCATTTGCCACTCACGTGTGCTCAGAGAAGTAGAGGTCGTTTACTAAGAGAAAGACAATCCAGATTAAATCTGATCGTTGCGCAGACTATGTTGAAGGATTGAAATATAGTCAAGCTCCATATTTCCCACCACTTTTCCCAATAAGACATCTTGATGAGGTTTGGGGAAACACAAAGGCTGGCAATGAAATCAACAAGCAGCCCGCCTCTTCTGGCAAGTACTGAGGGAGGAAACTGGTTGAAAGGGGACACGAGGGAAATTTTGGTGGTGATGAATATATTCTAGAACTTGTTTTGAGGGTGATTACACAGATGCGTCTATGCTGATGAAGCCTGCAGTTCTCCTCCTCTAAAGGGAAAGACCCAGTTCTTTCCTCTATTACTCTCACACAGAAGATTCCACTTCTATTTTTCTTTCCACTTACTTTTTATTGGAGTATAGTTGCTTTACAATGTTTGTTTAGTTTCTGTTATACAGAAAAGTGAATCAGCTCTGTGTACAGATATTGTGCTCAGTCGTTCAGTTGCGTCCGACTTTTTGTTGCCCCATAGATTGTAGCCCACCAGGTTCCTCTGTCCATGGAATTCTCCAGGCAAGAATACTGGAGTGGGGTGCCATTTCCTATTCCAGGGGATCTTCCTGACCCAGGGATGAAACCTGCGTCTCCTGCATTGGCAGGCAGATTCCATACCAATAGAGCCACGTGGGAAGTCCCACGTATACATGTATCCCCCTCTTTGGGATTTCTTTCCCATTTAGGACACCACAGAGGACACTTCACTTCTCACCCTGAAGACAGAGTAATGAGGGACAGAGAGACTGGGGGAGATTGCTCTGGGCACATGGCATTTGAGTTGAGTCATTAAAATTAATAATGGAGAAGCCATACTACTATTTAGGAAAAGCAAGGGGCCTGGGAGGCAGGGGACTGTTGCCTCTGAGGAACAGAATGGAGATCAGTGAAGATCAAGGGAGGAAGTGGCAGGAGTTGGGTTGGAGAGACCAGCAGGGGGCAGATTTTGCAGGCGCTTGTAGTCCATCATAAAGTGTAGATTATTCTTTTTTTTTTAATAAGGGGACGTAATTGAAGGTTTATAAGCAGAGAAGCAACATGATAGACCCTATGTTTTAGATAAAGTACTCTGGCTAAATTTTAAGATTAGAGTGGAGGAGAGAGAACAATTAAGAGGCGATCACAGTAGAGAGCTGACAGTGGCATAGGTGTGGGTGACAGTGGTGTTGTTGGGGATCAGTGGAGATGTGAGCAACAGGAATGACCTTCCCGCGCGCTAATGAGTAGATGTGTAGAATAGGAGAAAGTCAGCCTCCTCATTCATAAAGTACTCGATTCCCTAGACCTCCAATACATCACTTTCTCCTAGTTTTCCTTGTATTTTGCAGATTTCAAAGCAGTATGCCTAGGCTGTATATTGTCACCCTGTTTATTTAACATATATGCAGAGTACATAATGTGAAATGCCGGGCTGGATGAAGCACAAGCTGGAATCAAGATTGCTGGGAGAAATATCAATAACCTCAGATACGCAGAAGACACCACCCTTATGGCATAAAGCTAAAAGGAACTGAAGAGCCTCTTGATGAGAGTGAAAGAGGAGAGTGAAAAAGCTGGCTTAAAATTCAGCATTCAAAAAGCTAAGATCATGGCATCCAGTCCCATCACTTCATGGCAAATAGATGGAAAAACAATGGAAACAGTGACAGACTTTATTTTCTTGGGCTCCAAAATCATTGCAGATGGTGACTGCAGCCATGACATTAAAAAACACTTGCTCCTTGGAAGTAAAGCTATGATCAACCTAAACAGTATATTAAAAAGCAGAGCTCTTTGTCCATCTAGTCAAAGGTCCATCTAGTCAAAGCTATGGTTTTTCCAGTAGTCATGTATGGATGTGAGAGTTGGACTGTAAAGAAAGCTGAGCACTAACGAATTGATGCTTTTGAACTGTGGTGTTGGAGAAGACTCTTGAGAGTCCCTTGAACTGCAAGGAGATCAAAGCAGTCAATCCTAAAGGAAATCAGTCCTGAATATTCATAGGAAGGACTGATGCTGAAGCTGAAACTCCAATAATTTGGCCACCTGATGCGAAGAACTGACTCACTGGAAAAGACCCTCATGCTGGGAAAAATTGAAGGCAGGAGGAGAAGAGAACTACAGAGGATGAGATGGTTGGATAGCATCACTAACTCGATAGACATGAGTTTGAGTAAGCTCCGGGAATTGGTGGTGGACAGGGAAGCCTGGCGTGCTGCAGTCCATGGGGTCACAAAGAGTCGGACACAACTGAGCAACTGAACTGAACTTCTCTTACTCTCATTCTTCTGTTATACCCTAAAAACCTTCCTTGAAGACTTCTGTCATCTACCCATTCCCTCATATTCTCCAAAATGTCTGGTCCCTTTTCCTTTTCCTTCTACAATTTTTCTCTGAGTTTCTGAAACAGAGGCAGCAGCTCTTTGACTGCCTCAAGTCCCAAATGTGTACCTCTAGCTCAGACCACTTCCTGATAACAGATCTAATTACCCATTAGATAGCACCACTTGAATGGCACACCAAGAGCTTCAAATTCAACATGTACTTAAACTAAGTCCACTTCTCAACTTTCTCCTAAACTCCCTCTACTACTTAACAGCATAACTTTTCATCTAATCATCCAAGCCAGAAACCTGAGGGCTATTCTCATTTTTTCTCATTTAATATCTAATCAGTCACAATTGTCTTACCAGTTTCCCCCCTTAATACCATCCATGTCTTTTCCCAGCATCCATCCTCATGGTTACTTCTCAAATTCAGATATTTGTCCTCCTTGTATAGGTTCTTTCAAATATTTCAACTAATTTCTCTTTCTCGGTCCTATCTCTTCTAGTCCAATCTATGCTCTTCTTGTTGAGTGGTTTATTACACAATCCATTCTTACTTTTTCTCAGCTTAGTTCTGTTCCCTCTGAGATTTAAAATGCAAGTTGCTTATGTAGTCCACCAGACCATCTGTAATCTACACCCTGCTTGTAGCACTCACCTCATCTCCTGCTACTTTTCAATACATACTGTATGCCACAGTTATGCTGAATTGTTGACTTTCTCCAAATTGTCCATATTATTCTATGCCTGAAGAGGCAGCCCAAACATTTCCTTCTCTGAGAAGTCTCCATCCATCCTCACAGATTTGATCAATCTCTTCTTCATTTCAAAATTTTACCTTGGGCATTTCTCTTGCATACAACTAATTTTATACCACACAACAAATAATTGTTTGAATGTTGTCTTTTATTCCCATTCCCCAGCTCCTAATCTTCCCACATCCCTCCCATAGGCAACCATGTGTTAACTCTGTGTCTTTACAATGCATCCATGTTGTTATGTTGCAGCAAGCATGTTGCTTCTAACAGTTTACTCATAATATTCCAAGGCCCATACACCAGCCACTTTTTATCCATGTATTCTCCAACTGAGGCACAACCAGAATGCCTTCAGTTCTTTGCTTCCATACTAAGGTGCCAATGAAAATACTTGTCAATTTTTCCCTCTTGTGTAAATCGGCTGTAATTTGGCATGCTAAGGGTATATACAATCCAGATAAACAGATTTTTAAAAAGCCTCATTTTTCAAATCAGACATGCCACCTTTATCTTCATTCTGACTCATAAGTCATCAGCTGCTTGATGCACCCATCTTTTTTAGGTTAGTTAGCACATTGAATCTCCCAAGCTGATTAACTGGTTAACTCCAGTTTTTGTACCTGCAGAGCAGTGACCCCTGCAAGATATCCGTTCTCTGTTTGACATCTTTTTAATTTTATTAGTGGTTTATGGACAAAATCACTTGACGGAAAACTTTTTCAAGTTTAAGTTATTTGGATTCACAAGAGCATTTTTCTCCCTGTTATAAATCAATGAACCTAGTCAAGATTAACTGCCTACACGTGAGCTTCAAAAGAGCCTCTGTGGCCAGACAGAGTTGAAAGAAACACATAATTCCATAACACACTAAATACAATCTGATCAAAGTTATTGGACCTCGTTCCTTAATGCTCTACTTCCTTATTGTCATACAATCTGATTTCAAGTAGTCTGAATCTAAAACAGATACTACTAGACCTCAAAAACTCTTCTTTTGGAAAAAAAAAAAATCATCATTTCTGTATCCTGACTGGTCAACATGTGTAGTTAGACAAATCTAAACTAAACTCTGAGCTAAAAATTCCTAAATCTAATTTGTAAAATTCCATATGTTTTAGGAATTAAAACAAAAAGAAACATCGCTAATGAAGCAATTCAAACAAGAACAATTTATACACAGAATAATCATGGAATCCTGGAAGCAAAAGGAACCATAAATCCTTTAGATATTATGGAGTGAGGAGGGGGTGTTTAAGCTCTTGGAATTCAGAGATGCCAACAGGCATTTATGTGAGAGTTGAGAAAACCAAGAGAGTGGGACTCCCCAAAGCACTCCTCTTGTTTTGTTGTGTATTTTTAAATTTTCTGCTTTTATGTAAGAGGTGATTTGAAAAAAAAGCTCCACTCCTTAAAAAGAAGTTGAAAGTCACCAATCTAGCCTAGTCTTTCACACAAATCAGTTCTTTCTATGACATCCTTGACAAGCAGTAATCCAATACTTGCTTAAACACTGTTGCCATTGTGAGTTCACTAAAGCTGAGGCTGAGCAATCCCATGTTGGATATCTAAGGTTCTTGGGAAGGTCCTCCCTTCTGGAGTGCCAAATTTTACCTCTCTATAAATTCTAAGCCCTGGTTATGTCCTCTGGGGTAATACAGAATTTCTGTCTATTAGATCTGGCCTCCACATCCCTTCACACCTTGAGGTATGCTATTTTCTTTTCACATTACACATCTTATTTACATATTAAGATACACTTCCATCTCAAAATCACACATCAATACACCTATTTCCCTTTTGTTGATTTCACTTAAATGCCTGTTTTGTTAAACAAAGACTATAAATAAATATTTACCATGTATGTTACATGTAACACACATGAATGCTTTTAACAGAAATTCATCCACCCCTGTCCCCCAAGATGTTTATTATAAATACAGGTATCAATATAAGGAAAAATAATCTGAAAAGGATTTTTATATATTATATACACCCATATATATGTAAATGAATTTCTGTGCCGTATACCTGGAACTAACACAATGTTGTAAATCAATTAAAAAAAACTATACTTCAATTTCAAAAAGCTTTTACAAAGAAGGTTTTTGGAACAACAACAACAAATATAGGTATCAAAACAATCCTGTGTATGTTTTGATACCACTTGCTGTTAGCATCCACAATACTTCAATAATTTACACAATTTGTGACAACATTCGCTGTACATGCCCCTTTAGATAATTTAAGCTGCAGCTCCTTTACTAAGCAAGATAGACTGAGCAAGCCATTTCTGTTTTTCTTTCTTGAGAGTTCTACTTTTCAGAGACACATGCTTCCACAGCCATCTGATATTTCTTGCCATGCTTTTATCTTGTAAACCTAGATTCTATTTTAAGTGTTCCAGGTTAAAGCTTAAATGATAGTGACTTAACAAGAGGAAAAAATTGTACTGTGTTTTTCTCCTGTTATCTGAAAACGTAATGGGTGTACAGATATTGAATATATTCTTACAAATATCTGGGTCATGCTTACAAACTAGAATTCTATCTAATGAATGAGTATATTTTGTTATGATATTTAATGAAGATATGAACATGAGTAGAAGATTGTTAATTTAAGGCAGGGGTGAGATTCACTAAAACTAATTACTGTCTGGTGGCTATGGAAGCCTTGTATTTTTTTTAGATAGCAATCATTAGACATTTTAGCTCTGGAAATCCAGCTTCAATGTTGCAAAATTTTGCCATTCTGCTAACGCTGGTATATTCCGTGCATCCATCATTCTCCTAGAATTACTTATCCATTAATATTAATTTTTGTCACACATCTAACTGGCAGAAAAGCATCTTTCATATTGAAACCCACATTCTACTTTCAGGATACGTATTCTGTTCTCATAATTTGTCTATGGATATTGCCATCTTTTCCTGTGACTTGAATTATTAAATATGACTGTTATTTTGCATGCTAACCAGATCCACTTCCTTTAAATGTGTAGCTTTTAAATCATGAGTGAAATATTTTATTTTCTCCATGTTAGTTGCTTCCTTACCTTTGTTAACATAGCACTGAGATTTGGTCATTGTCTTTCTGTCTCCACTGCTATACAAATATGCATCTCGAAGATATGGATTACAGCTTTCTTTATTATTCTGGTTCCCCCAGAGCATGAACTCAGCACATTATACTACATACTCACTCTAAATTCACTGGTAAATTCAAGGCAAGATATATGATTTTCTACACAAGAACTAAAAGATGATAGGCAATAAAAACAGACACTAAACTCTGAGCCTTAAATAGGCCTATCAGTCACAAGCAAAAATTCTCACTTTTCCAAAATCCATACTCCGGGGCCCTTCAAAACCGCCCTTTCTTCAAGACACGGTAGAACAGTCAGCAAGGCCACCTGAGGACTATGATGAGTGAAGTATTTTTAAAATGTGTTCCCCATCAATACAAACCAAACTGAGAACTAAAAGTCAATGAAAATCCGGCCATACAATTCCACTGGCAAGATCGAGACCTCTGATAGGGCCCGCTCAATAGAACAGACTGTTTGGGCACCTGCGGGGACAGAGCGCCAGCACCATGGAGTGCTGTAACCGGCAGACTCATTTGAGGAGTCAGGATCAGATGCCAAGACAGGTGGGAAAATAAAGAGTAGGTGTTTGACTCCTGGCCTTGCTGGACGAAGGAAACGCATAGCTATCCAGTTGATTGTGGGTGGTGACATTTTCAGAAAATTAGAAACAAAATCAGACTGTTTAAAGCCCCAAGCAGTAAGGAAACCTTGGAGAAAGAAGGTGTGAATGCCATAAAAAGCCAAAGGGAAAGGAAACAAGTCATACCCCGGAAAAAGCCACTCGGCTGCTTCCATTTTGAAAATGCTGGCAGACTAGAGTGTTAGAGAATGAAACTCAAATGCAGTGCGTGGTAACTCTCCAACCCCGGATCCACAGAACAAACCTTTACCTACACACACTTACATACCACACACACACACACACACACATGCACACACACACACAATCCTGTTTAATTTGAAAAGAAGCCTGCCAACCCTGGATGAAAAGCATTCTCAATGGCCTTGTGGAGGCCGCTCTCAGAGTGTGAGAGCTGGTAGCTGGGGGCCTAGCACTGGTAGCAGATGTTGAGCAAGATCACCAGCAGCATCACCCTTCACTTCACTGAATGTCATTCCCGTCCATGGCTTCAGTTCTCGCCAGTGTGGCAATGACCATCAAGGTCATGTGCTCAGCCGTGACCTCTCCCTGAGCTTTAGTCTCACATATCCAATGTCTACTCTATGTCTGCACAAAGATGGCACAAACTTATCTCAACATCCACATGTGCAAGTTGAACCTGTCAGCTTTCCGCACACCTGGTCCTCTTCCAGAATGCCTGTATCAGGAGACGGCCCCTCGTCTATTTCATCGTACAAGCCAAAACCCGAGAGTCACTGTGGATGCATGCTGTGCTTAGTCGCTCAGTCGTGTCCGACTCTTTGCGACCCCGTGGACTGTAGCCCACCAGCCTCCTCTGTCCATGGGGACTCGCTGGGCAAAAATACTGGAGTGGGTTGCCATGCCCTCCTCCAGGGGATCTTCCCAACCCAGTGATCGAATCCAGGTCTCCTGCATTGCAGGCAGATTCTTTACTGTCTGAGCCACCTAACTGGTGAATTTTTAGCATCAAGCTTTGTCAGTCTTCACCAAGTTCTCCATTCTGTCCACTTATCTTCATTCATTTTCTACCATCACCTTAGTCTTTCTCAGTTACCGTCTTATTTCATCTTGACCACTATTCTAGCCTCCTAACAGGCATCTCACACTCACTCTTAACACTCCAGACTATTCCTTATATAGAGCTTTACAAATCCTTTCATGTTTTTCCATTGTTCTTAGACTAAGGATCAGAATTCTTATCCTGGCCCACAAAGATTTTAATAGTCTGGTCCCTACATACTCAGCATCATCAGCAGGTAACACCCTACCTCTTATTTTAACTTCACACCATACAATTTCTTTCAACTCTTGGAACGCATTGTCTCCTCCTGAAACAGAATCTTTGCTACAACAATTGCTTCTTAGAATTCTCTTCTGAGCTAACCCATTCTCACTCTTCAAATATCACCTTAAATGTCACTTCCTTAGGAAAGCCTCATGGCAATCCACTCAAACTGGATTGTATCCCCTTTTTATGCTATCATAGAACTACATTTCCTTCCTAGCACTTCTGATGGTAGAAGAATATGTGTCCTTTTGTTTCACATTTATCTCCCCTTCCAGGTAGGCTATAAGTTCCACAGGTGCAGTGACCACTACTATTTTTGGTTTTGTTTTTTTTTAATCACTGTGGACAAAACTGTTCCCCAGGACCCAGATACTGTTCAAGTTACAGGTATTCAATTAATATTTTTCTAGTGTATTAAGGAATAAGTGGAAACTGATGCCCAAAGGCTCCAGGTGTAGGAAAACCAGTGGGCTACCATCCCCTCATTCATTCACGTAGTAGCTCTTATCTGAATACTGAACACCGACTGACCACCTGATGGCTTGTTGACTGAGACTATATTGATGGACTGAGCAAGTGTGATCTGTGCACATCAATTTGAGGCATGGGGAACCCTAGCTAGGTGGTAAATAACCTATCTTTCTTCAGCTTACTACTCTTCTTCAGTGTCCAGCTGGGTCAGCACAGTCAAGCCACAGAGTGATAAAGTCTGATCCAGCTCCTCATATCTAAGCTTAGGGAGGTTTGCTGGTCTTGGCCTGGAGGGAAAGAAAGGGGACTTGAGCTCCACACCTGCCTCAACAGCAAGGTCAATTACACCTAAGCTGTGGAGTCTCTATGCCTGTAAAGATGTGAGGGAGAGACCTGGTTATGTGGGTCAGAGGTCATCCTTAAGAGGGCACAAGAGCTAGCTGTGCCAATGAGGGCAGGGCTCCCAATTCCTTGCTTGGCATCCCACATGTGAGCCATCTCTTCAGTGACATTTCTCCCTTCCACACCATGACAGGAAGCTACCTGGACAACTCAGGCCACAAAAACCTTTCTATTATGAATGAGTTTGGACTAGTACAGTCTCAAGAAACTTCTTAAGTTGGATATAAAATAGGTTCACCTGATAACTACATCCTCTTCTACATGAGGAATATTTAAAGATGCAAGTGTCTAGGCTGAGCTGAGATAAGAACCCATAAAATGCATGAAAAGATCCAAATGACTAGTGTCTGCAAATGAATCCCAAAAATATTTTCTACACTCTTTTGGTATGTCTAGGTCTGATCAAATCAGGAAAACCAGATGTTGAGAGAGAGAAGAAAGGGGAAAAAAAAAAAAAAGTAAGAAAGCACCACAAACAAATTGTCTGATGATTTTACAAAAACAAAAATGAAATTAGATCATTCATTTCTCAAAATTCCACAGTGCCAATTCTGATCTAAGTGGTTCTGCTTATCTGAAATTCTACAGTGATCATGGTTAAGGCCAAATCCCCTTTCCACAGAAGATGTAGAGAGCTTTGCTTTATTTTGGTAATAATATTAACTAATACACTGGAGCATTTTAGAATTTATAAATCATGGTCACATGCATTCTATCACTGGGGCTGTTCAAAATTCTGGGAGGTTGTGCGAGAATGTGTTATTGCCTTGTTAATAGTGCAATTGAGGAAACTAAGACTCAGAGAATTTTACAAAGGATAGTGTATTACTTTTACACCTGAAACTTAACAGCCAAATCCTGTCCCCTTTCCATTACTCCACACTACCATTTTCTTTGTTTTATTGTACTGTTTAAAAATAGCCATTGATTGAGCTAAAAAAAAGTCTGTCAAATATGTACATTCGTGTTATGAAAATAATGATTTATCAAAGTTATCACCAAACAAAAGTTATCAACTTTCTGCATTTTTCCACTGTTTTATAATTCAGTGTTAATTTGGTCTACATAGAGCTTATAATAAAAACAACAACTCCCGCTACAGAAATGTGAACTATGAAACCTAAATCTGGTCTGTTTCTACTTCTGTGTGTTTGGGAGATAAGTTAATAGTTCCCGGCCAGTAAGTTTCCATTTTGGTTCGTTTAAAAAGGTTACGCCACTGTTTTCTTTCTAAGATGAATTTTTGCATTTTCATTTTTTAAAATATTTTTATTCATCAAGCAACTGATCAAAAAATATTTACTCTCAGTCCTATGCTGGTATCTGAGGCAGACATGGTTGGATAAGGTCCATTGTACTCACCAGTTGTTTAGAATGGCATGGGACGCTGGGTACGACAGAAGCCAGCAGCACACAGCAGGTCCACGGGTACCAACATATTAGGGCATCGATGCTGAGTACAGTGAAGGGAGAGGGAGAGCGAAGAGTCAGCAAAGCTGCAGGAGAGAGGAACTGGGCTATTTGTGGAAGTTAGAATCTCAGCCACTTGCTGAGCGAGAACAGAAGTGCCCAGCAAACATATAACCCCGACACTGGGACTTGGGCCACTAAGTCAGTTTTGTTCTCACTGTTACTTCCGTTGTCTTCCTTTACTATCTGCAGGATGGTTGAGGGCTGTAGAAGATGTCCTTGGACAAGATTCCTTTTAATTGGCTGGCTATAAAACATTTTCTTTTACAACACTTCTACTTCCGAAATACATAGGTAATTATCTTCCCATTCACTCTCCCGACCAGGCCCAAAAAGTGGGGCAAAGCAGGTTATGTCTCTTCATATGGGGAAGCTGACATCCTGAGGACATGCACTTGCATGTTGTCATCAGGGTAACAAGCGCCCTTCTTGTTTTCTTTCTACTCTGGATTTTTGCTCCATTGACAAGTGTGTGTGTGTGTGTGTGTGTGTGTGTGTGTGTGTGTGTTTGCACAAGCACACTTGTGTGCTTTGTTTTGAATTATTTCATTACAATGTTGTTATTAATTATAATGTTCTTATACACACTTCTAAATGGTGGAAACAGAAGACACAAACATCACAGAACACTGACTGTTGAATCTTGAGATTCAATGCAAAAGCCTCACAGTTTTCCCCAGGTTCATCAGTTCAGTTCAGTTTAGTTCAATCGCTCAGTCATGTCCAACTCTTTGCGACCCCATAAACCACAGCATGCCAGGCCTCCCTATCCATCACCAACTCCCGGAGTCTACCCAAACCCATGCCCATCGAGTCGGTGATGCCATCCAGCCATCTCATCCTCCGTCATCCCCTTCTCCTCCTGCCCCCAATCCCTCCAGCATCAGGGTCTTTTCCAATGAGTCAACTCTTCGCATGAGGTGGCCAAAGTACTGGAGTTTCAGCTTCAGCATCAGTCCTTCCAAGGAATGCCCAGGACTGATCTCCTTTAGGATGGACTGGTTGGATCTCCTTGCAGTCCAAAGGACTCTCAAGAGTCTTCTCCAATACCATAGTTCAAAAGCATCAATTTTTCAGTGCTCAGCTTTCTTCACAGTCCAACTCTCACATCCATACATGACCACTGGAAAAACCATAGCCTTGACCAGACGGACCTTTGTTGGCAAAGTAATGTCTCCGCTTTTTAATATGCTATCTAGGTTGGTCATAACTTTCCTTCCAAGGAGTAAGTGTCTTTTAATTTCATGGCTGTAATCACCATCTGCAGTGATTTTGGAGCCCAGAAAAATAAAGTCTGACACTGTTTCCACTGTCTCCCCATCTATTTCCCATGAGGTGATGGGACCATACAACACTAAAAATCTTGTTCATAACTACATGACACTTTATCCAAAATCTTAGTTCTAGAAACATTCCAACACAGCTGGACTGTTTCAAGGCTGCAAAGAATTCCTAACAGCACCAGTCATTGCCATATTTGGGTCATCTCTTCATAAGTGCAAGTTGATATGTGAAGTGGAGACCTTCCCTCAGAGACCCCAGTTGCTTAGACTATTTGGATCCCAATTTATCGCAAGGTTGAAAGTGAAAGTCGCTCAGTCATGTCTGACTCTTTGTCACTATATGGACAGTAGCCTGCCAGGCTCCTCTGTCCATGGAATTCTCCAGGCAAGAATACTGGAGTGGGCAGCCATTCCCTTCTCCAGGGGATTTTCCCAACCCAGGGAACAGACTTCAGTCTCCTGCATTGCAGGCAGATTCTTTACCTTCTGAGCCACCAGAGAAGCTATCACAAGGTTTAATATAACCTACAATACTTTTACTCTGCTCTTTTCTCCAGGAGACACCTTCCAGGATCGTACCAGGGAAAAATGTTGGACTTGGCTCATTGGGAATTCCACCCCAAAAACAACCCCTGGTTAAAGGCCAGCCTTAGTGGAAGGTCACTACTTCCTATCTGGATTCCCTTTATTTCCATCAAAACCCATTAATCTGAATCTCTTTCCATCACCAGAAGTTTTGTTTTCCAGCCAATGGTCACATACACCCCAGACAATTGCCTTCATTCAGTTGGCCTCTTTCTGATTACCCAATGACTTCTGCTTCTAATTTGCACAAGTTTCCTTCACCTAAAGAAATTCTGCCTGCTTCCCACTAGGGAACTGTGAAGGTCACTACAAGGTAACCCTGTTTTTCCCTGTCTAAATATTTGGGGGGAAAATCACTCTAAGAGCTTGGCATTTCTTGATCCACAGTAAAGTATAGCTGCCGATCCCTCTCTTCTTCTTTGCTCTCTTCACCCACCAACCCTACTCAAATTCCTGCAAAAATTAGAAGAGGATAGGACACTTCTTAACTCATTCTATGAGGCCAGTATTATCCTGATACCAAAAGTAGACAAAGACATCATAGGAAAACTACAGCCCAATATCCTTTATGAATGTAGATGCAAAAATCCTAGCAAAGGCTAGCAAATTGAACCCACTGAAAGGATTTTACATCATGACCAAGCAGTGTTTATTCTAGGAATGCAAGAGTGGTTCAACATATGAAAAACAATTAAGTTAATACACCACATTAATAAGAAGGAAAGAGCAGGGAAACTCACAGGATTATTCTAATGATGCAAGAAAAGCATTCTATGAAATCCAGCACCCTTCCATGATTAAAAAAATCACTCAATAAACTAGGGATACTAGGAAACTTCATCAACATAAGAAGCAGCAGTGATCAAAAACTCACACCTAACATCATATTTATTGGTAAAAGACTAAAAGCCTTCCCTCTAAGATTAGAAACAAGAAAAGGATATCTGCTTTCACAACTTCTACTCAGTGTTATACTGGAGATTCTATTTGGGGTAATTAGTTAAGAAAAAGAAAACTCATTTTAATTGGAATGACAGATGCAACTATCTCTATCCACAGATAACATGACCTTAACATAAAGAACATCTTTAAAAAATACACACACACACAAAATCAGGCCTAGTAAACAAATTCAATACAGTTGGAGAATACACAATCAATTTACAAAAATCCATTGTATTTCTACATACCAGCAATGAATAACCCAAAATTAAAATGAAGAAAATAATTCCATTTATAATATTATAAATAAGAATAAAATGCTCATGAATAAACTTAACCAAGAAGGTGCAAGACTTGTGCACTGAAAAAAATGGAAACATTATTGAAAGAAATGTATTTAAAAAAACCTAAAAATAAATGGAAAGACATCCTCTGTTCATGGATTGAAAGACTTTATATTTTTAAAATGGCAATATTTCCCAAATCTATCTACAGTTTCAATGCAATCTCTACCAAAATTCCAATGACCTTTCATGAAGAATAGGACAAGCTGATTCCAAAATTCACAGAAATTGCAAGAGACCTTGAATGGACAAAATCATCTTGAAAAAGAAGAATAAAGTTAGAGGACTCATATTTTTCAATTTCAAATTACTGTCAAGCTTTAGTAATTAAACAATTACTAAAATTGGTATTAGAATAAGGGTATACATATAGATCAATAGAATAGAATTTGGAGTCCAAAAGTAAACTTGTAAACATATGGTTAACTGTTTTTACAAATGTGAAAAAAACTTAGCATTCAGTGGGGAAAGTATAATGTTTTCAATAAATAGTACTGGGACAAATGAATATCCACATGGAAAAAAATGATTTGGACCACTATCTTACACCATAAGTTAAAAAATTACTCAAAGTGAATGAAAGGTCCAAATGTAAGAGTTAAAGTTGTAATCTCTTGGAAGAATATATAGTTGCAAATATTTATGACTTTGAATTAGATAATAGTTTGTTAAATATGATACCAAAACCACAAGGAACTAAAGAAAAAATAAATTGAACTTAAAATTTAAAATTTTTGTGCAAAAGACAGCATCAAAAAAGTGAAAAGACATCCCACAGAATGGGAGAAAACATATGCAAATCATATATCTAGTAAGGGTCTAGTATACTGAATATATAAAGAAATCTTACAACTGAACAACAAAAAGAAAACAACCCAAGTAGAGAAATGGTCAAATGGTTTGACTAGAAATTTCTCTAAAGAAGATATAAAAATGGTCAATAAGCAAATGAAAAGATGCTCAACATCATTTGTCATTTGGGAAACACAAATCAAAACCATGAGACACCTCTTTACGCCCACTAGAATGACTCTAGTAAACAAACAAAAAACAGAAAGTAGCAAGTGTCTCTGAGAATGTGGAGAATCTGGAGCCTTCATCCATTGCTAGTGAAAATGTAAAATGGTACAGCAGCTCTGGAAAACAGCTTGGTGTTCCTCAAGAAGTCAAACATAAAATTGCTATTCAATCCAGAAATTCTACTCCTAGGTAAACCCAGCAGAATTGAAAATAAACAAACAAAAATTTTAAAAAAACTTATTACACAGGTGTTCACAGCAGCATTATTCATTAAGAGCCAGAAATTGGAAACAACCCCAGTATCCATCAACTGATGAAACAAAACGTAGTATATACATATATGAGGATTAGTCATGTCCAGTAACTTGGGACCCTATGGACTGTAGCCCGCCAGGCTTCTCTGTCCATGGAATTTCCCAGGCAAGACTACTGGAGTGGGTAGCCATTTCCTACTCCAGGGGATCATCTTCTCTACCCAGGGATTGAACCCACGTCTCTTGTGTCTCCTGCATTAGCAGGCAGATTCTTTATCACTGTGCCACCTGGGAATCCCATTAGTATATACATACCATGGGATATTATTCAACCATAAAAAGGAATTAAGTACTATACATGCTATAACATGGATGAGCTCTGAAAACATTATGTTAAGTAAAAGTAGCCAGTCACAAAAGACCTCACTGTGTTTGATTTCTTGATATGAAATACCTACAATAGACAAATTCATAGAGACAGAAAGGATCAGGTCACCAGGGGCTCAGGGAAGAGGAAAATGGGGAGCAAATGCTTGATGGGCACAGAATTTCTTTTCAAGGTGATAAAAATGCTCTGGAATGAAATAGTGGTAACAGTACACTACATTGTAAATGTACTAAAAGCCACTGAATTGTGCACTTTACAGTGGTTAAAATGGCGTATTTTATCTAAACACAATAAAAAATTTTTTAAAGAAAGAATCTTAAAGGAGTACAATAAAAATCAGATGGGACTAAAAGTGCTTTCTTACTCATTTTCCAATTTGCTTTCTTAGAAATCACCACATGTAGGGAAAACTACGCTTTGACTGGAAATTCAGGCATGTGATGAGCTTAAAAACAGAACAGACAACAACAACAACAACGCAGGGATTTCAGAGTTGGTTCTAGCCTTGAATTTAAGAGCAGCATCACCCTGGGGAAGTCTCTTCATTTCTGTGAGCTCTGGTTACCTCAGATGACACGCTGATGTCCACCTGCCCAACGTACGGGCGAGGCCTGGTCTGGATCCAAGAGCTACATAGAAAGGCCATGAGTCAGTTCTGAGCCTGACTCATCACGAGACGGGTTAATGGTAAAGTGAGGGGTGGGGGGCAATCCACAGTTTTTCCTAATATTTCCCCTGAACGATCCTCATTTGTGGGCAAAATGCTCAAGAATGCTATTTTTAAAGGGTGACGATATTTGGTTAAAATGTTCTCAGAAGAAGGGGAGGTACGGACCGAGAGAAATTGCCCAAACCACAAGGCCTCCGAACTCTAGTCCACATCACCAGCAACAGCCCTAATGAGCTCTGTGCTGGACTCTCCAAATTGAATTACATAATACATTTCCGTTTCATTTCATGAATCACAACTTGGGATACAATGTTCCTGGGTTGCAGTTGATATATTTCAGAGATTACCAAAGATTTCAAAAAGAAAAATCTATTTTATTAAATTCATATGTAAAATGTCTGTATGTCAGCCAACTTATTTATTTCAAATTTGGGATTTTCTTAAACGCTGTAGTTAGAGCTCAACGTCAAGAGAGTTCCCGATAAACTCACTTATGAATGGTAAAAAGGCAGTTGCCCCTGGATTTTTCATTTCTTCTGACAGCTCAGTTCCTGGCTGATGATGGTGGGTTTTATTTCAGCTGCCTCTGTCGGAGTCCCTTTGCGGTTGAAAGTGAGAATGAGTGGTTAAAGCCTCAGAACATGGACCAGGGGAAGTGAAACTTGTATGGAGAACTAGGTGACAGTTTAGTTCGCCATAACCCTAAGCCCCATGTTTAAACGTTAACTCCTCTGTGGATGGCAGTATCGATGGCATCTGGGGTGCTCACTCCCTTTTGCTCAGTACATCATAGGAGTTAGAGCACAAGTTCTGGAATCAGAAAGACTGGAATCAGAAAGTTCAAATCCTAGCTCAGCTATTGTTAGCTATGCAGCTTTGGGAAGATTATTTAATCTCTCTAAGCTTCAGTGTAGTAAGCTGTAATATGGGAATAATAATAGCACATAAGAATAATAATAATGTCATAGAGTTGTTACAGGGGCTAAATACATGCAGTACTTGGAGCAAATAGCACAGTGCCTAGCACACAGTAAGTGGTCAGTAAACACGGGTTTTGTATTAATGTTGTTTTCCTACCTTAGAGGAAGCAACTTTGAATTACATATTGAGTTTTGGCACATCCAGCATCTCCCCAATCTTCATTTGTTTTCCAAACTTATAATCAGGTTCACGTTTGTGAAAGCTCGTCCTCTTTGAGATGTGACCTGCTGTACCCTGTTCATTCACGTATATATTCATCATTTATTTAATATTTCCTGACTATCGTTGATGTGCCAAACAGAAAGTTAAATATTAGGGGAACAAAGTTGAGAAAAACAAAATAGAGTTTCTTCCCTCCAGGTTCTAACTGAGGAGACAAGATTGAGATGAACAGGAACTGGTTCTGGAGAGTGCTGAATGTGGTGAAGCTGCTGCAGAAGCAGAGAGAAAGGCCTTCTGAACCAGATGGGGCCCTGGGTGAGCTCCGTCTTCCCTACCAGGCGGCTGTGTGGGAGAATCAAAAACCGGAGTGGAAATGCAAAAGGGCTGTAAGTGAAGGAGACAGACTCGTTGAGCAGATGGAGACTAATCACCAAGAAATAGCTGAGATCAGGTGGAGAGAACTTCAGCTTTAAATGTCACTCCAACAATTGTAACCCCATTTTACTGAGAAGGAAATGGAGGCCCAGAGAGATTTGTGAACCTGGTCCAAGATCATACGGGGGCTTCCCCAGTGGCACAGCAGTAAAGAATCCGCCTGCAATGCAGGAGCCACAGGAGCTGTGGGTTAGATCCCTGGGTTGGAAAGATCCCCTAGAAGAGGGCATGGCAACCCACTCTGGTATTCTTGCCTGGAGAACCCCATGGACAGAAGAGCCTGGAGGGCTACAGTCCATGAGGTCACAAAGAGTCAGAAACAACAGAAGCAACCTAGCACACATGCATGCTAGATCATACAGCTAGTAGTTAAAGGCAGAGGTGTGACTTGAGCCCAAAGCTGACTCTTTCAATAGGACCATACCACGGCCCCTTACTCTATCACACATTCTATAAAGAAGCCTGTGATTGGTATTGATTAGAAGTCTAAAGAGGCTTCCTGGTCTTTTGGACTAACATATATTGCACCAATCATCATTTAATGGTATATGGATGGTCTAATCTCAATTTCTTCCAAAGCAGTAACAAGCAGGTGATAAGTCATTTGAATGGTACCGGCAATTCCTTTCGGCCTACATTCTCACACCCCAGCTTAAATTTCTCTAACAGAACGCAGGTGTGGCAGGGCATTTTCAACTCTTACTATGGAACACAAAAACAATCCTTAGCTTATAAAAGAATACTACTGCCTGATTAGCATGCCTGGCTTTTTCTCTTTTTAACCCCTAATTACCTTATTTGTCAATAATCTTTTCTCTATCCAAACTCACTGGAGTTAACAACCGTTGATGATGGATCTTGCCAAAGACCGAGCTCACAGTGCCGAGGGGTTAGTGTGTGCGTGTTTGTGTCCTACAGGCTCTGCCCTCAGGGTGACACCTCACCTTACACTTGCATTGCATTTGTAGTTTATGAAGTCTTGTGCTTCCTTTATGTTCTTTGGAGGTTCACAGCAAATCTGGGAGGAAAATAGAATCATTTTTACCCCATGTCCGCTCCACAGAGCGTTTAGGGTGAGATGAGAGTGTGCCAAGGGCCAGCACTGATCCCAGTGCCGCATCCCAGACCAGTTCTGTTCCTTGCACTGTGCTCTCTCCTAATTGCTCTGTTCATTTTGTACCTGTGAGGGTTAACTGGGAACACAGGAGTTCTGTTAAATATCACAGTAGTTAGTACATTTTAATCCTGATCCCCTAGCCTACTGTAGCTGCTGTAAAATATATGGCAATAATTTCCTGAGGCAGAGTAATGTACAAGGAATGTCAGGCCAGCCTCTGGGCATATTTGCCTTAGCTCAGTTTTATTAAAGTGAAACTTTTATTAAGGCATGTGGTGAATTGAGCAATCGGCATGATTCATGCCGTTATAAACCCATTGCTACACTCACAATAAATCAATGAGCCATTGTCGTACATTTGCTGTGGAGTTGGTAGAAACAAGGAAAAAATCAATATGGGGATATTATTCAGACCATATGAAAGTATTAAAGTGTATTCTGTGTGTATTAAACCTGGCCAAACCATATTTCATGTGTACTTTTTTTTTTCCGTAAAGATCTCCGTTAGTATCCTCTACCTTATATTATTTGCTAATCCATGTGCTGTTGTGAAATAATTAGAGGAAATATTTTAAATTCCACGTAAGTCTTTATGATTTTTAAAGTGCATTTCATAATGATGAATTTACATAATAAAATTGTCCTGAGGACAAAGCATTCACAATATTAACAATGAGACTCGTCCGTTACAAACATACAATAGCCATAACTGTATCACTAAAAATAATAATAATAATAATAAACCAACAGGAAGAAGTGATTTGAGCCAGAGAAAGGGCACTTTTCATGATCTCCCAGCTCAATGAGGACAATCACTGAGCCAGCCACAATCTTCCCGTATCTGGAAACGATTACTGTATCTCCATTTACCTGGAACCTTCTCTGGTTGTTGAAATCCGTATCGGTGACAGACGTCTCCCTTTAGGGCTGCAGTGTGTGATCACCTGTGTTTCTGGATTAGGAACTTTCAGGTTCCTCTGGAGGCTGATGTGAGTTGGTCACAAGAAAAGATATAGCTACATCTGGCTTCAAACGCAAGCTGCAATACCGCTGAGATCATTCTCTGGTTTGGATGGTGGGGAGCTGAGTTATTCATGGCCATCTTAGTCACTTACAGTGGTTTCTGTGGTGCTTTAATGATTTCTGAAGCAAAGGTTGGATTTCACAAAACACCTTTGTAATGTCCATAGGGTTCAAGGCCCTCTACTAGGCATGAAAGGAAAGGCATGAGAATGTGCCCTGGTGCTATGTTCAGCTGGGCCATCTCTAACAAGGGCTCCAAGTAGAGAGGATCATAGAGACTGAGAGGAGGCAGAGACAGTTCCAACTGGAGAAGCTGAGATTCTGAAGGAAATTTTGAAGGATGCTTTCAACTTCAACAGGCTTAACACATGAACCAATAATATTTTCCTTGTCCTCAAGTTGTAGGCTGTAGGCAGCTGGCTACCCTAGAGCTATCTTTGGGAGTAACAGAATCAGTAGCTCCATGTAACTTAAAGTCCGTTGGGAGTCTCCTTACTGACATCATTTTACAGTTTCCAATAGCAGAAGAGATCCAAATGCATAACCCAGGCACCCTGGACACGAAAGGAATTTTGTGACAAGCCTTGTAATTAAAACAATTATGTTCGTTCTCTGGTGGAAAGCTTCTTGTGGAATTTGTTTTATTTTTTATGTATGACAGGCTTATTAAAAATACTGTTCTAAATACTAACCTAATACTAATACTAACCTAAATTTGTTAAAACTATGGGATTTAATTTTGCTTGATTTCAAAAGAAACAGGAGGTAGAGAGAGCAAAAACAATCAGGAAAGCTGAGTAGAAGAGTTGACCCCACAGAAAACACAGGTCAAAGAAGCTAGAACTGAGCATCCCTTTGGCCAGCTCACTCCCGGCTCTGTTAATGAGTGTGATAACGCCAGTGCTCCCAGTATACAGGCTGAACGGGCTGGTTTTTTGCTGCCTTCCATGTTTTCACCTGGAGCTGAAGCTATTGATGACAGGGAGCTTCAGTGGAGAGACCAGAGTGCCTGCGATACAGTCTTGGCTGCGCTGTGGTATGTGCATCTTTCAGGGCATATGGTCGGAGATGATCCATCATGGCCTATGATGTCAGATTATCCACTGAGACTGAGGTCTCTTTGCAGAAATGCACTGAGATGCAGATAATGGTATTTCCAGTTGTCGTGATAGACCAGACTGATCCTGGGAAGGAGCGACAGGTTGAGCACTACGGGATGATACATGTGTGCAAAGTCATTAGATTAAGGCATGGCAAACGGAGAAGGAAATGGCTACCCACTCCAGTATTATTGCCTGGAGAATTCCATGGACAGAGGAGCCTGCTGGGCTATAGTCCATGGGGTCGCAAAGAGTGAGGACAGGACTGAGTGACTAACACACACACACATAAACACAAACAGCTCTTAGCGAATTTTGCAGTTCTTTCCTTCCTGGAGGTTTTTTAGCAGGCAGCACTGGTCACCATCCAAAACCCCATGGTCAGCCACTCCGCAGAGCTCAGCCCCACAGGCTGGGGAGTCCCAGGTCACTTCAGGGTTCCCTGGGCCTTCCCTGGCTCCTCCAGCCGAGCTATCCTCTTCTTGCTACACCCCTGCTAGCTCCATAAACCAGAGGACCATTTAGAGGGCTGTCTTCAGCTCTTTCCTCTCCAGGTTTAATTACCCCAATCATTTTACTCTTACTCTAAATCTTTATTTCGTTTCACCTTTTCTACCTTTCATTAGTGCTCTTTTGTCTTTTAATTTTTTTTTCCCTAGACCTTTCCTCTGAATCATCTATATTCTTCTTGGAATCTTCTGGCCTCCAGTGCTGGGTTGAGAATATGCAGGAACCTAACACAGTGGGAAATGACCCCATTTAAGAAGTATTACTGAGAATCCACGTGCTCCTGACCCTGGCTAGATACTGGGTGTACAAAAAGCAGAATGGCATGGAAGAAAGATGACTCTCAAAATCAAACGGATGTGGGTTCAAATAGATGCTTTGCCACTTACTAAGCTGTTGTGGTCTTCCTTTCTCCATCCGTACCAGAACCAAGTATAAAGTATTTACCACAGTGCTTGACACGTGGGCACCCAATGCATGAAATCCATCATATCTACTAGTATTTCTCAGATGTAATCTAGACCCTCACAGAGTACATGTTTCTTGGACTCATAACCTTTTGAGAACATGCTCCACGTTAAAAACATGCTTTTGCTCCACATTGCTGAATTATCTTCAAATTTGCTTAAATAATTGAAAGGAGATTTTGGAAGGGATTTACTGAGCCAAAGCCATGAGTCCAACAAACAGCCTCAGTGTTGATTAAAAATCAGTGAAGTTCTCTTTTTGTCCTTAAATCTTTTCTCTCATAGACCATCCAGACCTTGATCTTATTCCCAGCCTCACCCCAGATCCCCTTCTCCACCCTGGGCCAGCGGTGAAGGACTAAAAGCTGAGGGTGTTGGTCAGTAAGCCTTGGCAATTGTTTGAATGGACTTTCCCCTCCCAATCACATGCTTATTTTAATAGAGGACAGTATAAGACCTCACTGCGCTTCAGACACTGGGGAAGGAAGGTTTCTTGGCAGATCTACAGGCCATGGCCCACCCTAGGCCAAGTGAATCAGAATCTCCAGGCAGAGACACAGAAATCTGCTTTTAACAAGTCATCAGGCAAGTTGTAAATCTGAACTAAGTCGTTTATAAAACAGTGACCGTGCATCCCCATGTCTTTCAAAAGTGTTGTTTGGGGCAAAAGAAATGTAAAGTGAGATATACATTGTCAGAGAGTTTACAACTCTATTTGCAAGTTATATCTAAAATATGTATGTAATATACACATGTGAATATGTGTGTGTGTGTGTATATACACATATACGCACAGGGATGTGTATACACACATGAACATACATACATACACATAGAACCATCTTACCAAGCAAATTAGTCATCAAAAGTGATATCAGGGACTTCCCTGGTGGTCTAGTGGCTAAGACTCTATGCTCCCAACACAGGGGACCCAGGCTTGATTCCCTGGTCGGGGAACTAGATCCCACATGCCACAACTGAAAGATTCCACGTGCCACAGTGAAAACCCAGTACAGCCAAATAAATAAAGAATAAAATACTTCCATGTGGCACGAGTGGTAAAGAATCCACCTGCCAGTTCAGGAGACATAAGAGATTGGGTTCGATCCCTGGATTGGGAAGATCCCCTGGAGGAGGGCATGGCAACCCACTCCAATATTCTTGCCTGGAGAATCCTGGTGAACCTGGTGAGGAGGCTGGTGAGCTACAGTCCATGGGGTCACAAAGAGTCAGACATGATTGAAGCGACTTAGCAGAGCACACACACAAAAAGTGAGATCAGCATGAGTAAAATGCACAGAAATAATATTCCTCAAAGACAGGACTAGAATGGCATTCAGAAGGAATGTGTAGGAATTTTTAGCTCTTGTTATTATAGAAATAGTCAAATACTGACACAGGTAAAATAAATAGTGCAGTGAAACCCCTGGATCTGTCACTGATTTTCTCTAATTTTGCCCAACTTTTCATCTATCTTCCTCATCGTTTCTCCTCACTCCCCACCCCTGCAGAGAGCACTCCAGCCCTGGACCCCAAACTGACTGTCTCCCACCCATGACCAGAACGTATTAGTGTTTACTCTGGCTACACCTCTTCTGGAGAGGACAGGTCCATCGACCACACTTGGAGCAGAAGCACACACACAGACGTCAGCTCACACAACTTCACCAAGACAAGAGTGGAAAGATTCCTGCAAGGACAGTTAGAAAATGGGACTGAATCATAACCTTTATCATTATGACATATTAAATTCTTAGATATTATGAAAGTAATGTATGGCTGTCACATAAATTTTCTGTAATAGAATAAGAATTTCATACAAGTTATTTAAGTTTCTCTAGTGTCTTTTGTCCCTTACGTGTCTCTCTCAGATCATTGTCACTGTACTCTACTGATATTTTTATATCCTGCTTTTTTTTTTACTTAACATTCTAGCTTTAAAGTATGTCTCATGGTATTTCACAGTTTTTATCTTCATCACTTGTAATGGTTTCACTAGTTCATTTCATAAATATATCATGATTTATTTTTTTAAAATTCCTTTAATGATAAACATCAAAGTTCTCTATAGTTTTGTATTATTACAAAAATGCTACAATGAATATTTCTGCATACAGGTTTTTCTTTACTAAGGGATATTTCTTTAGGAAGAGATATAGAAACAGAATTATGGGCCCAAAACATATGAGTATGTTTTGGTTCTTCATGTGTACTGCCAACTGCTTTCCAAAAGTTGATCAGTCATGTCCAACTCTTTGTGACCCCATGGACTATACAGTCCACAGAATTCTCCTGCCCACTGGAGGGGGCAGCCTTTCCCTTTTTCAGGGGATCTTCCCAACCCAGGGATCAAATCCAGCTCTTGCGCATTGCAGGTGGATTCTTTACCAGCTGAGCCACAAGGGAAGCTTCTAAAAGGATTATGTCAATTTCTGTTGTCATCAGAGGTGCAGGAGAGTGCCAGCTATGGTGGATTCTGAGCAGGGAAAGAGGATCACGCTGTGGATGATTTCTATATACACGAGAGATTTCACCATCCTCTTAGGGTAGGAGGGAACCACTACAGACTCTTGGATAGGAGAGCAAGCTGTGACAAGCTTTATCAAATTCACCTGAGGTTAGCACTTGTGCTACCTAAGGAGTACACTGGGTGAGTAGTTGGGGGCCAGGTTCTTGTGTTTGCACTGTTGAAACCAGCCATGGCCTCTTGAACACGCCATATGTCTTTTTTTTTATCGTTTAGTCACTCGATCGTGTCCAGCTCTTTGCGACCCCATGGACTGTAGCCCGCGAGGCTCCTCTGTCAATGGGATTTCCCAGGCAAGATACTGGAGTGAGTTGCCATTTCCTTCTCCAGGGGATCTTCCCAACCCAGGGATTGAACCTGCAACTCTTGCATCGCAGGCAGATTCCTCTTGTCTTTAGGCATTGGTGCTTGCTAAGTTAAATGCGGGTATGTAGTAGAGGATTCTCTACAGTTTTAAGGCACTAAGGCTATCATGACTCATCTGAACTCTGAACACTTATTTATAGAAAGTTGAAATGCCACAGTTAATTGTTCTAAGTTACAATGTCTAGTAAAACCCTAGTTCTTTTGGGAATGAATAATGCCTGGCCCCGGTGCCACTATTTCATCCCTGAATTAATGGCACATATAGCCCACAGATCACGGCTCTCTTTTTGACTCAGAATCACCCACCCTCAGCACTCAGGCAGCCCCTCACAAATAATCAACAGTAATGACACACGGGGAAGCCGTGTTCGTTATCCAGGCCCTGGGCAGCTCTCTTCGCTGCCTCCGCAGTGTCCACAGGGCCGGAGAAGAGATGTAGAGAAAGACAAGAGAGAAGTGAGAGGGGTAAAGAGGTGTGATGACCACACTGGAATCGCGTTCACCCCAACCCATTACTGTCCTAAGACCTTCCTAGACACCACCACGTTTCGCCCTCAAGCAACTCGAATAGTGAGGTTATTAAAACCACTTCACAAGGAGGACCCTGAGGCAGAGGGGATCAGGGTCACGCCCCTAGTCACACAGTAGGGGCAGATGCCAGAGCCGGGTTCAAACACTGGCAGCCTGGCTTCCAAGACTATCGAGGGGTAGGGGAGCCGGCCTCAGAAGGGTTTCAAGCAAGGGAATAATGTCATATAATATAATAATGTCATAAATAATAAGTGAAGGTTTACACTTTGGAAAGAAAAGTCTGGCAACATTACCTTTCTGAATGAAGGGAACCGTGTAGGACAGGGGTCCCCAGCCTCCAGAATCCAATACCTGATGATCTGAGGTGAAGCTGACATTATAAATAAAGTGCCCAATACATGCAATGCGCTTGAATCATCCCCAAACCATGCCCTACTCCCTGCCTCCGTTCCCACCCCACCCCACTCCCCATCCACGGAAAAATTGTCTTCCATGAAACCAGTCTCTGGTGCCAGAAAGGTTACGGATGACTGGTGTAGGGTGAATAGTAGAAGACTATTGAAACAATGGGCTTCCCCAGAGGCTCAGAGGTAAAGAACCCGCCTACAAAGCGGGAAACACAGGAGAGGTGGATTCAATCCCTGGGTTGGGGAGATCCTCTAGAGGAGGGTGTGGCAACCCACTCCAGTATTCTTGCCTGGAGAATCCCATGGACAGAGGGGCCTGGCAGGCTACAGTCGATAGGCTCACAAAGTGTCAGTGTGACTGAAGCAACCGAGCTCGTTGAATTAACACAGCCAGAGACGAGGACCTGTGTGAGGGGGAGAGCAGCAGGAAGACAAGAAAGCAGGTCCAGATACTGAGGACAGGGCAACTGGTGAGATGAAGGCGTGAGGGGGGCAGGGCCGCCCTTGAGTTCGGGGTCCCCATCAGGGAAGAAGCAGAGGTTGGGAACCCCCGTGAGACCCAGCAGGTAGAAGAGCCTTTCTCCTACTGCACGATTGCAGTGCTGTGAGCCTGTGTCTGCAATAAACAGACGGGCTGGGATGCAGATATTCAGCTCCATTTAGTTTGGATGGAGCCAAAAGAAAAACATCGCATCCATGAGTTCCCGGGCAGATCTTTCCTGGATATGTCTCAAAGACAGTGTCCGTCCGGGTTTCATGTGCATCTGGAGTGGAGAGTGTCTGGGACTCGAAGCCTGCTGGTGGACCATGGACACGGGGAGTTGCCAAGTGTGGCCGAAGCTGCCACCGGAGATCTGTTTTCACAGGTTTTGTTTGGAAACTCAGTGTGGGGCTTGGGAGCAGCTGGGAGTTTCTGAGTAATTGCGTACCCTGGGGGTGGAGGGAGGCCAAGGACAACAGCCTTTCCCAGGGACCCAAGTAAGGGCAAGGCAGGAAGTCAGGTGAGGCCCCTGAGACCCGGTCCAAGGCCCAAGGTCGCCTCCAGTGCCTGAGGACAAAGCTCCACCCAGACACAGACTGGGCAGCTCAGATACAAACAAGCTGGGCACCCTGATCCCCGCTTTCAAACCCAGGGGTCACTGTCCCTATCAGGGAGGTTTGGGTGCTTTACATACCTACTAACTCCCCACCACCCACCCGCCAAAGTATCAGATCTATATCCTGAAACTTAAATAAAGTGGATGATCATTTGTTCTGCAATGTGTTTTCCTTTAAGGTGCAGATCGAATATCAGCTTTGAAGCACTCCTTGAACTTGTTCTTTTCCATACTCCAGGAAGATTGATCGTCCCCTCTTCTCCACACTCAGTGCAATCGTACCACTGACTTAATATTTAACTATCCATATTCAATAATTCCTGGGCCTTAGAGACTGTGGATATAAATATGGAGATGCTCCAATCCTTGCCATCTCTTTGGTTGGTGACCCTCACTTTTGAACATCTGTCTAATTCAGCGGTGCCTGTTTAAGGTTGACAGAATGAAACTGGATTCACCCAAATATTCTACATACTACAAGCTCTACTGGGACCATTGAAGTCCACAATTTGATTCACCTGCCTAAGAGACAGCCCTGGAATACAGATCTTGACTTTAGTTGACTACCATTGGAAGGTGCCTAAGCCTGCTCCCCTGTATGAGTGAGGTGTCATTGCCCAGTCATCTAATCACTCAGAGCCATTACTGCCATGACTGTGAGAACACTGGACTCAAAGTGGCCTTAAGACAATGTCTTTGTTATCAAGGAATGATTTTTTTTCTCAAATAAGACAACAGGAGTTCTGATGTCAAAAAGCCCTGTGTTTTAGTCTAACCTTGATGACAGAAGCCCTGTGACCTGGGGTAAGCTAGACAAGCCCCCCAGATCTTAATTTTTCACTTCCTCCCCAGCAAAATGAACTCTGGCCTTTCAGCTCAAAAGTTCTCCTATTCCCTAATACTAAGATCTCATCCCTGGGTCTGACTTTTGTAGTTCAATTTAACATTAAGCTCTTCCACAAGTTTGGACCTTCTGTGCTTGTATTTTTTATCGTATTTTTAAATCAAAGAATAAAAAGACAGCCTTTATGACCAGACAGCCAACATTCCCAGGTGGGCCCCCTCTCCAAGAGAGGCACATATGTCTGTCAAGATTCTGAAAAATGTATCCTCTTCAATTCCTGTGTTTTTCTTTAAGAGAAAATATAGAGAAACCACAAACATATTTGTATCGTTCCCATATGATGCCTTCATACTTGAAGGAAGTGTTGGATTTTCTTGTTCTTTGGCTCAAAAGTGATGGGTGACATCAGTGAGCTAAAACTGCAAGTTCTACTGCCCTTTCCCTATTAAACTTGAATGTTTACTTCTCAGGGGATTGGCCAAGAAAAGTCCATTTGGGCTGGAACGCAGCATATTTAGTCTCAGAATTAAGGTAATTTCTTTGGAAGAATTTCAACCAAATCAATTTATTTCAGAGATGTTGGTGTTGGTTCCCTTTTAAAAATTCCAAAGCCCCAGGCTTTTTAACTGTACCTGCTCTGCTAACATAATTCCAGGCTGGCTGTCACTCTGAAATCCATATACCCTAGGTGCATGGGATTCCGTGATGCGGGCCTTGGGTACACTAGGAAAAGACTGTGGTTTTTATAGGATGAGGGCTGATATATGGTTCCATGGGTCTCCAGAGACTAGAGGCCCATGGGTTTGGTCCAGACAAGAACCTTCCCTCATCTCTATAAATTTTCTTCAATAATAAAACACATTCACAGTTTTTTTACACTTGATCCTTACAATAACTCTGTGATACAAAGGGAGTAGGTTTCATTGTCTCTATTTTCATAAAAACATACAGGGATTTGGTGACATTAACTGCCTCGGCCAAGGCCCCCTGGCTGGTGAGTAGCAGACCTGAAATGTGATCTTCACATGAGTAGTGCTCCATCCACAGGCTATCCTGTCCAGCAGTCAGGAGGAATTCTGAATGAAGTGCTGTTATAAGGTTTGTTGTTGTTTAGCTGCTAAGTCATGTCCAACTCTGCAGCCCCATGGACTGTAGCCCACCAGGCTCCTCTGTTCATGGGATTTCCCAGTCAAAAATACTGGAGTGGGTAGCCATCTCCTTCTCCAGGGGATCTTCCTGACCCAGGGATCGAACCCATGTATCCTGCATTGATAGGCAGACTCTTTACTGCTGAGCTACCAGGGAAGCCCTGTTATAAGATGCTTACCCTAAAAAAATGCCCCAGTGAGAAACCAGAAGAGAGATGTGTAAGTATGAACGCATGACCATCTAGAAGGCTTCTGCCTAAAATTGTTTCTTCCATTTGCTTGTCCACAATGCCCAAAATTCTATCATTTAAGAACCACTTCTTTCAGTAAAGAACAGAGGCTCTCATAATTTCCTGAGTTTAAAGGGGGCCCCAAACAAGAGAACTCAAAGAGCTAATGCCATTGTTGGGTATTTCTAGGGCACTGGTTAACCATGCAACATGAGTGAGCATTCCATCTTAGTTCCTGACAGGCATATTTTCTCATGTTAAGAAAGTAACCGTTATCTCTATTTTACTCAAAGTTCCCAACGTAAGTTACTCTTACTCAAACGAGCCTCTTTGCTGTCCCCCAAACAGCTAACATTACCCCAAGCATTACTCTATTACTCCATCACTCCCTCATTATTCCAAGTCCGTGTGCAATCTGGTCACTGCACCAAGATCTTGTCTCCCAACTCCACAGTTGGAAAGTCTATAAATTTGCTTAGAGATTACCTATTCTTGTTCTCTGTTTAATAGATGAGCAAGGAGATTATGTGAGTTGCCAAGACCACATAAGAGACTTATGTCTGAATGCTAGAGCCCAAGACTCATTCTGTCAAATGCTATTTTTCTGATGTTACTTCCAAATTACCTCCAAGTAGCAGCAGCAACAAAAACAATAACAATAGCAACTCGGAGACTAGTCCATGGCTTCCTTTCCATTCCTTATTCCACCCTTTTTGTATCAAAAGACCTCCACTGACTTAGAAAAGATTTATGAGAATTTATGCATCTGAAAAGTGTCCAGCTCTGTGCAGATCTATTTCACAGGAAGAGGAAATAATACCTGGCTAAAACTTTGCTTGTTTGAAGATCTAGTGATTTAAATCTGGATCCCAACTCTGCCACTAACTAGTTGTATAACATGACAAGCCACCACTTCTTTCTGGATTTAGTCCTTTCACCCACAAAATAGGGAGTACAAACAGTATTTCCACTGACCACTCTGATTTTCAAATTCTACTCCTCAATGGTCTTAGAGTTTTAGACTCTGAGTAGGTATTTAGAGCAGAAAATAGCAGGCATGATCCAAGGAGCCTTGGGTATGTTTTTATAACCTATTTGCTGATGATCAGGATCCCTTTTCCCATGAATAAAGCTTTTCTTTTCCTAGAAAAAGATCAGACTTGCTCATTAACTGACATTCACACTTGAAATGTAAATAACTGGTAGCTGGTTCTTTCTTGAAAATCAGGTATGGAAGGGAGCAGCTGATGACAAGTGCACATCAGGTACCAGAAGAGGGTGTGGGAGAAGAGCAAAACTAAGGTCCAGGAAGAAAAAGTGGAGAACTCTAAAGGTGGTCTTGGCGAGGGGGTGGCCCTGGCAGGTTAGAGGGCAAAGGCAAGCCTAAGTTTAACCTTTCAAAGCTTAAAATGAAACACCAGGGCGTCTGGCCTTCCTCTCGGTCCCAAAACAGCCTCCCCTCTGGAGTGCAGTGCTGCTTGAGAGTCATCAGTCTCCAAGGTCAGGAGGTTAATGTCCCACCCTGACTCAGGTCACCCCTCTACTCCCCTCTCTGAAACTCCAGCTTTACATTTTTAAGATGCAGATAATAAAACTTGACCCTGAGGGCCACCCCATTAAAGGATAAAACAGTAATCCCAATACATACAACATTTCAGATACAAGGAAGCTCCATTTGCCTCTGTTCTGAAATGGAATGCCGACAGATTTACGATAATTTGGATATTGTCTTTCTTCATGTATTAAACTTACTGTGGAGGAGATTGTGGAAAGTGGAAAAGCACCTCTCCCAGTAAAATATATGGTAATGCTATTGAACTCAAGATAAGATGGGGCTTTTATTTCAACCCATGAATACGGTCTTATAGAGCCTATAGGAGTAGGTTACAGCCACATTTAAAACATGGTCTGTTAACCCCTCTTGAATGTTATGCAAGGCATAGGTTATAGATTACTTGAAGGGAAGGGATGTTTTCCTTTTTTTTAATTAATTTCTTTATTTTAATTGGAGGCTAATTACTCTACAATATTGTAGTGGTTTTTGCCATACATCAACATGAATCAGCCACAGGTGTATATGTGTCCCCCATCCTGAACCCCTTCACACCTCCCTCCCCACCCCATCCCTCTTTTCAATCTACCAAAATTCCCAGCACAGTTCCTGGCATGTGGTAATTGCCCAATAATACCTACTGGAGTTGATGAATGAACTTGGAAATGACCACTGGGGAACAGTGTGTTACAGAATGAACACAGCACTAGATTAGGGGAATTACGATCCTTGTATTTTGATCATGATCAATACACGGAAGGCAACTTTGTTTGAGTTCTACTTGGAGCCTAGTCCTTGATAGACATTCCCCCTCTTAGGACATTGTCCTGAGATTTCCCTATAAGGAAGCTGGTCTAATCTACTAGAGGATAAGATGTCACATGAAAAATAAGGACCCCAATTAACAGCCAACACCAACTTCCAGACATGTGAATGAGCCCATCTTTGGCCTTCCAGCCCAACTAACCCTCCAGCTGAAAGCAGTCATGAGTGAGTCCCAAGAAAGTGGAAGAAAGACTGCTTGGCCCCCCCACAGGATGATGAAGAAAAATATATTTTTGTTTGAAGCCACTAAATTCTCGCATGGTTTTGGCACACAGCAAAGGCTATCTGTGCCAGGCAGTTAGACCATATGACTTCTAAGGTGCTTTCAGTTTCACGATTCCAAAACCCTGGTACAGAGCTAATCATAATGAGAACACAGTAGTATCATTAGAAATATCTCTATTCTATACCATTGATTCTGCAGAGGAAACTGACACGCAAAAGAGAGGTTGAGTGCCCCAGGTTTATCTTTTTTAAAATGCTTGATCGTGCTACATAGATTCTTACAGGAAAGAAATCAAAGTCTGGCCCATGACTCACATCTTCTTCAAGTGTCTTCCAGACACTCAGGAAGATGGTACTTCTGTTGTTTTGCAGATCAAAGATCACTCCTTCTTGAAGAGCAGCCAGGCCATTAATGGACAAAGGCCCCTAAAACAGCCCAAAGCAGCAGACCATCCTTCACTTTGAAAGACCCTGAATCTATCTTTATCTTAAGACCAAATTCAAATGCAATTACAGAGTTCAGCTTAAATTTGGAGGTGCTCAGGCTTCCTGACACAAAGTTGTAGTACTCATTTTGGATCCAAACAATGAATTTCTCCTCTCTCCATGATAATCTTTCCTACATGTCTTAAGCAATGATCACTACAGCCCAAGTGTGGGCTTTCTGCTGCTTTTATCTGCTTCTCTGAAACTACTCATGAAAATTCTTCTCCCTGAAGTATGAGCCATTACTAACATACCGTACAGTCTGGCATTGATTTAGGGCCAACCTGGGAATTTCAGGGTTGGGCTTGGATTTATCTTAGAGGAGTTAAATGTTTGGGGCAGGGGTGGAGTGAGTACTGTTCCAATAAAATGGCAAAAGTAAGCTTCAAGATGAGTGTCAGCGGAGAGAATTAGAAGAGACAATTAAATAAATACCTGGATGGAAATTCTGGGTCTAGTGCCATCAGCAGAGCACACAACACCCATTTCAGACACATTCTAAAGACAATTTCAATAAGTCATCTGAGAAGATGAATCAAATAAATTCCAAATCTTAAGAACAGATTGGTTGCTATGTGGCTTCTTGCAAGTGGACCATTAAATCAACTTTTTAAAAAACTAACAGTTTCTCCTGTCATCACCAAGTGAAGAAGTGGAAGGAAAAAAAAAGAAAATCGGTTAGCCAAAGGAATGACATTCAGATGTTGAAAGGGTGAAACCTGAGGAACACTTACTAAACCGTTGCTAAAAAACAACAAGAAGCTGGTGTTGAAAATGAAGACACAAAGGAAAGCATTCTCCAAGGCTTACCACATGGTCCATGCCCACACGCACTGATTGGCATTAGTGATCTGCCTAAGAAAACACAGTAGCTGTATTCCCTCTCACACCTTCTCACCTAGGGTCTAACTCCAAGTGACAAGGGTGAAGTTGGAAGGGGGATGATGTCTTGCATCTTCTCACACATCATGGCCTGGAATTTCTGGAAACAGCAGTATTCTGAACCTCTAGTTGTTGTTGTTGTTTTCTCCCAACCTGTTTTCCTCTTACTGTACAATGATGTTGATACTCACTGCTTTGCACACAGGTTCACTGGCCCAGGAGGTCCCCCACACAGCAAAGACGATGTAACTGATGAGAGCAAATGCCAACATCCCCAATGGGTCCAAGCACAAAGATTTGACAGCTAAGGGTATTTAGTCCATGACAAATCACGGGACTGTAGTCAGGGCCAGAATTATGGAGAGAGCACTGGAGTAAGAAGGAGACTTGAAGATTAGTCCAGCAGTGCCCACAAATGTCTGAGAGACTGTGAGTATCATTTAACTGCTCTGGCCTCATTTTCCTGATTCTGACACAGATGGTTAGACCAGGTGATCTCTCAGAAGTCCTTGACAGATCTACTGAAGTTGGAATAAAGGCCTTCTCTCACCCCAAACCTCAATTCCTTATCTGCAAAAGAAGAGAGTTGTGAGAAGAAAATGAGCTTAAATTTTTGAGAGTGTAGGACACTATCTGGCATATATAAGTGTTCAACTTATGTTTGACATAAATGAATAAATTAAAACTTTACTGTTCCTGGTAACTTATGAGAAAAGGAAGAACAAGCTAGTCCTCTGACAGCACATACACACTTGAGGTGGTCATAGGAACTCGCCATACCCACCCTGTCTCCCCACAACATGTCTGCTTATCTTTTTTCAAGTGCTTTATTGCTTTTATAGGATATTTTTTGCTACAGATTAGTTTTTTTGCTATTAATCTTTATTGCAGAGTAATTAGAAAAATCAGCATAACATTTTTTTTTTTTACTTCATTAGAGAAAAACTGTATTGCTTGCTTGATTTTTAGATTTCAGAGGTGTCTTCTGACCTTTGACTAAGTTCTACTAACTAAATACTGAAAGTCACGTCCATCAAAGATGTGTTAAAACACATGAATACTGGATCTTCCTTGGTGGTTCAGTGGCTAAGACTCTGTGCTCTCAATGCAGGGAACCTGGGTTCTAATCCTTTATCAGGGAACTAGATCCCACTGGCCACAACAAAGAGTTCACATGCTGCAACTAAAACTAAAAGATTCTGTGTGCTGCAACAAGAAGAAATAATTTAGAGCAGCAACAAGAAATAGTTTAAAAATAAGTGACTCTCACACTGAAGAAACATTGTCAGAAACTAATTTCTTCAATTTCCTTTTATACTGATAATTCAAATAAAATTTAAATTCTGTAAAGACAGAAGAGTACTTGGATGGGATGATTAAGGAAAGATTTTTTAAAATTTCTTTATAATATTTTGTAGTTCCAAATTTCCTGATATGAGCTTGTATTACTTTAAAAAAAAAAAATGTTAGCTTTTAAAGTACTCATTGGCCCAACAGTCAGTCAGACCTGTTCCAGTTGCTCCATCCACTAAGCTTAAAGGCGTGTCTTCAAGGGTCAGGACAACTGCCAAGATAGGAGCTGGTGACCCTTCCCTTGGGATCTCACAGTTTATGGAAGAGACAAGACATACAGATAAAGTGAACCAAGATACATTTCACACCAAATGGGATTTTCAGAATAAATAAACTGAGAACAAGAGAAGGAGCTGGGGCTTCAGAGCTTCTTTGTAATAGCATCACTGCTGTCCAGCATTCACTAACTTTACCACCGTGACCTTGGAGCCTACCACTCACCAGGCCCTGATATCGGCTTCAGAGATACAACGATGAATAAGATGCCCTCCCTGGCTTCATCAAAGTCATAGGATAGGAGGAGATAAAGAGTGACAAAAAGATCATTTAAAATGAGGTATTTAGGGCTTGAAGTGCTCTTTCATGAACCCATTCATTCACTCAATAAAAATCCACTGAACAGTTGAATGTCAAGCACAGACAGGGATACATAAGAATTGAACCATGCCCTCAACAAAGCTTCTATGTGAATTGTCCAGTACACCTTTAACACCCGATGAGATCAACTTGGTAAATATTATTAACTGTATTCTACAGAAAACTGAGGTTTGAGCTTATATGCCCATATCCACACAACTGCTAGGGGCAATTGGGGCTGGAGTCCAGACTTTCTGATGCCCAGTCTCTGTTGAGCTTATACATCTTCATTTTTTATTTTCATAGGAGGTGAAGTTTATTTGTTTTACCTACTCTCACTGTCACAGGAGATACAAGACTTCTCTTATAACTGAACGAGAATGAAAAACCGAGTCTGCTAAGGAAATCAAGACAGGTTTTCGTGCAGCCATGGGCTCCTTCATTCATTCACCCAGACGTTTACCTGTTGATGTTTCCTGATGCCTCCTGGCTGCTGTGGGCCAAGCCCAACCAGAGAAGTTCACTTCCATGTCAGTGCACTTCCTGTCTCCCCCTCAGCCAACAAAGTGGAGGAAACAATGTGATACATTTATGTGAAGGAAGGGTGCTCAAGGCTCTGCATCAAGACCCATAGAATTAATTTCACCACATCCTTCAAGGTTGCCCTGCGGTCTTGGCGATGAAAGCTTCAAGCCATGCCCGCTGGGAGGGCAGACCTACAGCACCATCCACCCCAGGGAGGGCAGCACGCAGATGTAACAAGGCTTTGGATTATGTGTACCAGCCTCTGCTTCCCGCTGGAGGTTGGTTACAAGTGGAAAAGTCGGGATGGATGTCCATGCGGCACTCTCTCCCATCTGTGCATGAGCTGCGGCCACTGCGGTGTAAGGTGCTGGAAGATTCTCCCCCGTCCAGCCTCCATCACTCAGGGCTGTGACCAGGGAACATGAGTGCTCACCTTTGGACTTACGGGCAGTTTAGCCTGTGCTGCATGTCAAATCTGTTTCAGTTGTTTGTTTCTCATGTTTCAACTCTAACAAGTCCAGGTTTAAGCGGTAGGGCGGTGGAGTGAAAAATGCTCTGGACAAATTTCCAAAGCCAGCGTTCACATCCATTAACTCAGGGGTTCTGGGTCCACAGTCTCTCTCAGCCCCTCCTTCATGTGTTCATGAGCGAGAATTTTAGAAAGGGGACTTTTGCAAGTGCTAACTAATGGGCCTCGCAGTCTGCTCAGCATCTCCTATGCTTCACCTCACTTAATCCTCACATTCCATTGGGTCCGTACTGTTACTCTATCCCATTCTAGAGTTGAGAAAACTAAGAGGCACGCTGAGCCAGTGCTTAAAGAGACAGTGGTGGAGGAAAGAAGGCCACCACCCAGGACCTCTGGACTCCAGGACCTGAGCTTGGAGCTAGACTGTCAAAGTTAAACCATAATGAAGACTATGGCCATCTCAGTCTTGTTCCTGATAGTATGACCAGCATTTATTTTCTTGTTTATCAGATTATCTTGTTTTATCTGTTAGGAAAGCTATTGATGATATTTGAATCCTTTAAAGTATTTTCTTAAAAAGGACCCTTCCAGTTAATTTTAATGTTATTTCCCACTTTGATTTGGAATGAACCTATGATTCCATGCTATAAATGTTTTAAAAAGCACATTGAATTTACTAAATAAAGCCAAATGATAAGGTCTAAAAGTCCCAGTGAGGAAACTGTAGATCTCTAATTTCTTTAATAACAATAATCACCTTGGATATTTGTTTTCAAAAGAATCACCAGGCTTCTCTCTTGGAAATTCTGGCTCAGCAGTATAGAATGAGGCTCAGGATGCTGTATTTTTAATACAACTGGCTTCCCCAATGGCTTAGCAGTAAAGAATCTGCCTGCAATGCAGGAGACACAGGAAATGAGGGTTCAAACCTTGTGTGGGGAAGATCCCTGGAGGAGGAAATGGCAACCCACTCCAGTATTCTTGCCTGGAAAATCCCATGGACAGAGAAGCCTGGCAAGCTACACCCCACAGGGTCACAAGGAGTCGGACACAACTGAACACGCACGCACATATGCCAATTATGTGCTTCTAAGGTAGAAGACGTAAGTCACTGGAACAAAACAAATTTTGAAGGATATTTGAAAATTTTAATAAGCGAAATAGACTAGAATCTCTTTCTTACCTTCACTGTTTTAAAAGCTTTCTCAGGAATGAATGCTTAATGAATTCTTTTCTGAGCCTCTATTGACATGATAAGTAGCAGTAAAAGTACTGCATATGTGCCAGACACTGTGCTAAGAACATTAGACTTATTATCTCACTTAATCCTCATTAAACCTCTAATAAGAGAAAGCATAACAGATTAATGGAAAAAGAGGAATTTATATCAGTAAACAGAAACAGGTTAAACTCTCTCAGTAAAAAGAAACAGAAAGCTTAAGTTAGAAAACATAACAGTGATTTATCACCAATTAGAGCAACGAAGCAAATGACACAGAAAGGTTAAAAGCACAAGATTTAACTTAGACATGTCAGGCAATGCAATAAAATTAGAGAAGGAATAGAAATAATGTCAGAAAAAGGTAAAAAATATTAAATGAATAAAGCAATAATTTTTATATTGACAATAATATAGTGTAAGTCATAAATACTATGTGCTAAATAATTTAATATTAGATAAAATTTTTATGATTTTAATTACAAAATTAGAAATGAAACTAAGAAAACTTAATAACGCACTATTAACCTATGATAAATCAAAAACAAAGTTACAGAAGATTTGAACCATATAATTAATAAGGTTGGAATAAGATATATAGATGTGAAAGAGAGAGGATAGGAGGGAGGGGGATAGAAAGAGAGAGGTCTAATTTGGCATTCAACCAAGAATAAATTAATATATGCCTATGAAGTATTTCATACTATGCAATAAATAAAGTTTTAATAATTCAAAATGCATAAATTCTACAACCACATTGCCTGACCACAACTCAATAAAATTAGGAAATAACAATATTATTCCTAAAATTTTAGAGTTAGGAAGGAAAGCTAGGAGAAGTTAAAAAAAAAATCCTGTAATAACTTTAGGGTCCTTGAGGAAATCAAACTGACAACTGAAAAAAAAATAGGGAAAAAATATTGAAATAATAAGGATAAAGCCAATATAACAGTCAGAGGCAAATTCTTAGCCACAAACATTGATCTAGGAAACACCAATGAAATCAATCCCATCCTATAATATAGTATGTCTGTCTGGCTGGGTGTAAGTCTAGCATCAAGTGGAATTCTCCATAATAGCAGGTCTGCACTTGGTGCTACCACTTGTTTCAGGAGGGACTCCAGAACTCACCATGCAATTTAGCGGGAACTAAGCCTACACTTTCACAGAGGAGCAATTCAAATAGCATGCCCTGAAGAGCTCTGCACCCTGATTCCACTCCAGTGTTCATCTCTCAGGGTCAGCTTTGTCACTGAGATCCTGTCCATGTCACCTCAATATAATTACCTGGGCTTTGCTTTCTCTAAGACAAGATTACTGAGGTTGGCTTTTTTCAGTTCAAGCCCCATCATTCCTATTTCAGAAATTCTTTGGTGTTGCAGCGTGTGATTGGCATCAATTTCTGGTTTCTAATATGAATACAAATTTTTGCAAATGTGTGTTTCACTGGTCAGCTCAAAGGAAATGGGAGACTCAAACACCTTAGCATCTTGTTCAGAAGGCTCTGTCTATAAAAATCCTGAGAAAAATATTTTTAAATAAAATGAAAAGAAACAGCTTCTCCAATGCCTGTTTGCTGCAGACAGAGAAAATGTCAAGGCTGAACTCAGTACAGACTACACTATTTAATGTCTAAGAGAACATGGCTAGTTCAGATGACTGTGTGTGATTAATTTAGAAGAGCTCTCATCACCTTAAGGCTCCTCTGATAGCTCAGTTGGTAAAGAATCCACCTGCAATGCAGGAGACCTTGGTTCCATTCCTGGGTCGGGAAGATCCCCTGGAGAAGGGATAGGCTCCCCACTCCAGTATTCATGGGCTTCCCTGGTGGCTCAGCTGGTAAAGAATCTGCCTGAAGTGTGGGAGACCTGGGTTTGATCCCTGGGTTGGGAAGATCCCCTGGAGAAGGGAAAGGCTACCCACTCCAGTATTCTGGCCTAGAGAATTCCTTGGGTCCATGGGGTCAAAGAGTCGGACATGGCTGAGTGACTTTCACTTTCACTTTCATTTTCATCACCTAAGCATCACTTGCAGCTTCATGAATATTAAACTGAGCTGGTGACATGACCCCATAGGCCATTCACACTGTGAAAGAGCAGCTCCAGCACCACAGCACTTTGCCCACCTATGATGAGGAGGAGCCAGGTCCTGTCCACCTTTCCTAAGCTCCACTGGGCATAGGGTCCTGGCACTGGCTGGGCATCCTTCTTGGTGACCCTGTGAAAGCCTCTTCCTTTTAAACCAAGTTCCGGATGCTGGTGGGGATGCTCTCCAACACTAACCCTTTAGGACCGCTGCTCTTTCCCATTGTGATGATCACTGTACTGGGAAGCTAAATTCTTAGAGGCCAGGGAAGAACAACCTCAGTAAGAAGGAGCCACATTTCTAGGAAGGACTCCATGGGCCTCTCAGTCCACCCATATGAGTATTTTTACTTCCTTCTCTTTGTCCACCCCCACCATATCCCCAAATGTTGTTTGATTAGATGAATCACAAGTAAGTGCATCTGGAGAATCTCAATACAATTTGTTGGGAACACTGAAGACAAACTAGGGCATTTAAAGACAAGGGTGCCAAATCCAGTGCTCTGTGACAACCTAGAGGGGTGGTCAAGGGTAGAAGGTAGGAGGGAGGTTCAAGGGGGAGGGGGACATATGTATACCTAAGGCTGACTCATGTTGATGTATGGCAGACACCGACGCAATACTGTAGAGTCATTATCCTCCAATTGCAAATTACATTATTTTTTTTAAAGTAAACAAAGGCAAGGGTAAAATTTTCTGCCCCCAAAAATCACAAGAAAAAACATTATAATATTTTAGAGATGCCAAAGACAAGGTCGAGTTAAGTACTGAGGCTGTAGAAGCAGACTCTGAGGTCTGTACTGAACAGGGGCTGAGCTGCAGACATCCTTGTACAGTGAGCAACTAAAACCAGTGAGATGTTCTCAGGTCAGGAGAGGGAAATGTTGAATAGCAGCAAGAGTATCAAAAAATAGTTGAGTTCTCCAAAACAAAATAGCTCACTTCAGTTCCCTTTGACTAGACGTTGTAAAAACACTATTTACAAATAGAACTGAGTGAGACCTGTGGCTTTTCTTTCGACATATCCTTCACTGGGAGAACTGAAAGAATCCCAGAAAATCATCCTTGTCCAGTTGACTATGTGACTGTGCATGCATGTATACATGTTCAGTCATGTCTGACTCTTTACCACTCCATGGACTGTAGCCCACCACACTCCTCTTGTCCATATGATTTCCCACACAAGAACACTGGAGTGGGTTGCCAATTCCTTCTCCAGAGGATCTTCCCTACCCAGGGATCGAACCTGAGTCTCCTGTGTCTCCCGAGTTGGCAGGTGAATTCTTAATCACTGTGACACCTGGGAAACACCAGTGACTGTTCTAGAAATTAATTCTGGAGACCGAAAAATTGTCATGACTTCAGGGGGGACATTAATCTAAAGGGCTGGGGTAAAGGGGTGGCTAAGAAGGAGGTGAATTCCTCAAGGCCACATGCTCATCCATCCATCCAGAAACACATGCTGGGCTGACTACTGGACTCCAGGCACAGAGCTGGCAGGCAGCAAAGATGGCCCTCAGGAGGGGACAGTGAGACCCACAAAGTGCAAACCACAGAGCCAGGAGCGAGGACCCAGTAGTGCTTTGAGGGGCCAGCAAGGGAGAGGGCATTTCTGGCTAGTTGCATCATCCTAGGACCTGGGCTTCGGAAAATGAACAATGTTTTGAAGAGCAGAGATGAGGACAGGGTTGTTCTGATGAAGCATCCAGACTGAGCATGCCTTTGGGGTGGGAAACCATCAAAGATGAAGGCCCTGAGCTCATTGGGGTCTGTTCAGGGGCCAGAACCCAGGTTTCCTAAATGGCATTCAGTCTCATTTCACCATTCCAGACGCTGTGGTTAATGGAGAGGACCTTTACAAATTACTGGTGCCTGAGCTCCACCCCCTAGAGAGTCGAATTAAACGACTGGACTTGGGGTATAGCCAGGGCATGAGGCTGTTTACAAGGTACCTAGGACCTTCTTGTTTCAACCAAGGATGAACACACCTGCTCTAGGTAACCCTCATTGTTCCAGGTACTGACAGAAAGTACATGGGTTTCACCCAGCCTTATCTGCACACCTGAGCAGTCCAATAGGTGACAAGAGTTTCTAGGAAGAATAAGGACTTTTCTCCAGTACTGGAGCAAGAGGGACTCACCTCCTGGATCAGCCTGTCTTGGTTTGCCTCCCATTCACATCAGTTAGTGACTTTAGCAAGCATGTAACCTCCCTAAGCTTTAGCTTCCTCCTAGGAACAGCAGGATTGCTACAGATAACCACATAGAAAGATTTGTGACGGTGGATTTTAACCTCTTTGGGGCCCGAGAAGTCTTTGAGAATTTCATTAAACCTGCAGATTCCATCATCCAAAGAACACACATGCCCATACCCAAATCTGAATCTCACTGTGGGGGTCAACAGACTCCACAAAGACTGTACACAGATCGAGGTAAGAAATCCTCCATCGAAAGCGTTTGACAGACTCCCATCTCCCTGACGACAGAAATGTTGCTCTGGATAAGGCTTAATTCATACCCAAGCTTTTCTCAACCTGTCCCGCTCTCCTCTGATTCCCTTTGGATGCTACTTTTATTACAGAGGGCAAGACCAGTTTGGAGCTCTGAGTTTCAAACCGGCAGGGTAATATATACGAAAACAGAGCAAGGTGAAAGTGGAGCCCAATGCATCAAGAGGAGAATGAAAACCAGATGCCTCAGCTCAGGGAAGAGTGGAAAGAAAGGAGCTGCCCGAGGGGACTGCTCTGTGGCTCACCCCTAATCAAGGCTCACGAGGAACAAAAACGAGAGGAAGGCGAGACGGGAAATCGCAGCCTCAGGACAACCAGGAGTGGGCAGGTGGAGGTGAGGGAGCGCTGAGGTCAGAGAGGGAAGAAGGGCTATCTTTTCAGGAGCCTTAGAAGAAGGTCTTGGGGAAGCGGACAAAACCTGCTTCCTAGCAGAGCATCAGGCCCTCTGGATCAACTGAGTAGGAAAGCACCCTCCCTGAGGAGTCATGTTACAAATTTCTGTTGTGTCCGTCAATGGAGTGGGAGGCACTAATTCAAAGAGAAAATATGTCTTATGAATTTCCCAGTGGAGATAGCAAGATTATCATCTCTCCTCCAAGTTCAAGTGGCAGTCTGATGCCCGGGGCTCTTCACTCTGGCTGGGCTCAACCACATCAAATTCTTGCTGCCCCCATGTCCACCTCCCAAGCTCTTGTTCATCTTGTTCGCCCTAGAGCTGATGACTTCAAAGTCTCATCTCAACACCTCTCAGGAAGCTGTCTCAGATCTCCTTGTGTACTGTGGGAACACAATGGCGTCTCCATCCTCTGAATGCTTCTGATATTGACTTGTCCATAATACTCCTTTGATATTATTCATATACATCTCTGTTATGAACATAAGAAAATAAAAGGGAGTCATGAATCCCAGCTGAGTTTTGCTGGGATTGTATTGCCTCCAAGTCCTTGACTCTGCTGAACCCCTCTGGATATGCCCACTTGGGAACAAGACCTGAAGCAAATTGTACTACCTTTTATCAGTGTTTGTAAAGGTGTGATTCACAGACAGCAGCGAGAGAATCACCCTAATGACTTATCAAAAAACGTAGAGCCAAGTTTTCGTACAAGGAAGCAAAAGTCTAGAAAATAGAATACACCAAATGTTCCTGGGAGTTCACAGAAAAGTTGGAGACATATTTGGACTTCCACAAGCTAGGATTTCCAAAATGGGAGGTGGGGAGCTCTATCAAGCCTTGATCTCAAAGGGCATACCCCACCCAGCTGACCCAAGTGTGCATTGCATTTCCCACACTGGCAGGTAAACTTGCAGGGGTCTACAATTTTCACAGTACACACAATGAACTCCTAGTTCCATGCCCTACACTTAGAAGGTGAGGGATATATGCCTGAAAGGTGAAGCTATGGGAACTAACAAACAGCTCAAGAAGAATATGAAATAAAATAAAAACTTGGTTCCAGGACTTCCTAGGTGGCCCAGTGGTTAGAAATCTGCCTTATAATGCAGGGGACATGGGTTTGACCCCTAGTTGGAGAACTGAGATCCCATATGTCACAGAGCAACTAAGCCTGTGTGCCACAACTACTAAAGCCTGCGTGCTCTGGAGCGAGCACACCACAACTAGAGAACCTGTATAACACAACTAGAGAACCTGTATAACACAACTAGAGAATCCGTGCACCACAATGAAAGATCCCACATGCTGCAACTAAGACTCGATGGGGCCAAATAATATCAAAACATAGAGAACTGGTTCAGATATAAGTTATGTAGAACCCAACATCCTGGGAAAGAAAGAAAAAGAAAATTATTCTAAACCTACTGACTGAATTTTAGGAATCAGTATCTTAGATTTTAAAAGTTACCTATCAAATATTGGCATATATGTGTATCAGTTTTTTATATCTGTATACATCCCCAGAGGACAGACTAAGTGAAAGTGACCTACTAGAGTAAAACTCAAAAATTATTTCCCATAAATTTATAAGTTCTGTTTTTTATTACCATGACCCATCTTTCTGTAAACACTTTAATTTGGAAGTGCTTACTCATCCTTAAATTTGGAGATGATTAATTTACTATGGGATACTTTGACTTGGTATCAAGTGTCCCAGATTATCATCCAGTATGTATGTGGTTTCAGATCACAGTGAATCAAAATCTGATGTTGTAAGGTCTGGGATACTGTCTAGATGTGGCAGAATATCAACCCTGGTCAACTTCAGAGGTTACAACTTGGGCAAGGGCCATTGAGTGTTGGTGTGTTGGAGGAGCTGAATTTTCCCCTGGTGAGTCAGGGCAGGGTAACGAAGCTGCTAAACTCCATGTACATACTCCAGCTGTTTAGTACACAGCACAGGGGTCCTGGCTTGATCAGGTGAACCAAGTTCAACCTCATTTGATGTCCCACCATACAGCCTCCCTCATGCCCGTGACCTACTATTGATAACTGAAAGAATACTGTCAAACTGGTTCAAGGCTCTGATACTGTTTGAGTACCAACCATCCCTTCATCTGTCATGTCACAGATTTGTTTGGATGCCATATTAACATGCCAACTCTTTTAACCCTGAAAAAAAATGAAGGCTGGAAGTGCATTTTGTCATTAAAATACCCTCAATTACCTAAATGAAATGGATACAAAAAACATAGTCATAATTCCTTAAACTCTACTTCAAGATAATATCAACACATTTCTATATACTTCAACATTCCCAGTTTATTGTCTTAAAACCTAGAGTGATAAGTGCTTTGGGGCCATCAAGAGGATAGGATTCTATATCTGGGAAATTCACTGTGAATTTCTTATCCCCAGGAAGCCCCGCAATCGAGTCCCCAAGCCTCTCACTGAAGAGCTGGCCAGTGTCCCTGTGTCATCTGCTGAAGCCCCTGCAGTGACCCCTTCATGCCATCCTGGCCTTGGTGACCATGGTGTTGTGAGTATTCTGTCATCTGTCATGTGGGTGCTTATTTGTTCAACTAGAGATCCCTGGCCTTAGATAGTCCAGGCATGGTAGTGAGTGTTGATGTCACAGATGAAACCTGTAACGCAAGGTGTTAAGTGCTCCAACAGGTGAATGTACAAGATGCCATGGCTCTCATTTTGTCTCAGCAAAAGGGGTGAAGTCAGGCTGAGTGTTGAAGGATGGGTGGGGAAGAGCCTGTGGAAGCTGAAGGCACAGCACGTGCAAAAGATGAGAGGAAGCGAGTGTCACTGAACAGCACAGAGAGAGGAAGAGAGAGGAAAGGAATGGTGGGACATGAAGCTGGAGAGATGAAGGCCCAGATGCTAAGGACCTCGAATGCTAGGTTGACCAACTTGGGCTTAACTTGGAAACAAAGGGGATACAGTGAAGGTTTCTGAGTTAGGAAGTGACATGGTCCAACGAAGGTTTTAAAACACTAACACTGATCCCACTGAGGGGGTGGGTAGGTGGAGAGTTATGGAATCAGAGATAAGAAAATCTGTAAGGGAACTTTAAATAGGCCAGGAGAGAGGCTATGAGAATAGTTTGGTTTTGAAAAATATGTAGAGGTAAGTTAAACTTTGTTGACTAATTAAATTGTGAGTATATATGTATGTGTTTGTGTGTGTATGTGTGTCCATGTATGTATAGAGCCAGACATACAGACAACAGACAGACAAGGAAGACAAAGATTCTAAAGAGTCAATGTTTGCAATATTTGCAATGTTACTAAACTAAAAATACATGGTGTCCAAGAGAGCAATGAAGAATAGAAATGGAATGCATGTGGGTTGGAAGCCTTTGGCAGCCCTGTAGATGCCATGGGTGAGGATGAGATTGGCCTTGGAAATAGAGACAAATATTATGGACAGCAACCATGATCATCAACAGAGGAGTGGGGGCCACAGCCCTGGGAGGAAGCTGATGAGGGTCAGAGAAGTAGAAGGTGAGTCAGGAAGGCAGAAGAGAAACCCAGGGTGAAGGAGGAAGCAGCAATGTGAAAGGCACTCAGGTCACCATCATAGGTCACATCTGCCCTTAGCCTGGACAATGTCATTTATTTCACTTTGGATGATGACTCCACATGTCCCCGAATCAGAGAAGAAACACTTTTTTAACTAGTAATACATGTCAACCACAACACTAAAGCTTTATAAACAGTATCTCGAAGAGGCAAGAATTACTATCCCCATTTGACAGATAAAGAAACTGAGATGAGAAGAGGTTAAATACATCCCAGGGGTGAAATTGTAGTTGATCGTGAATCCAGAGCTAGAAGCAATCTTGGCCTTGGTATTGTGTTCTTTCCCTGTGAACTCTACCCTCCTGGCTTCTTACAGCAGTTTGCCAATAACCACCGTCTGGGCATTTTGGGGTACAAGGCTTGGAGGCAAACACAGGGCTAAGGCTTTGAGGGTTAAGATGTATGTTCTTCCTTGGCACAGGGGGATCATGAACCCCCTGAAGCAAGATTCGACTGCTGTGATCTGCTGGCAGTGTGGTGGGTCTTCCACATGTCAGGGCAGACCCAGAGGCCAGCTCTAAACAGATTCTCAGCTGTGGAAGCCCTGCGAGTGGGCAGAAGGTCACCACTACGTCTCTGAGGCAGACCGATCTAAAGCCAGAGACATGCTTCAACTTTGATCACCAACTGTTGCCTGGGAGAATCAGGACAATCCCAAAGGAGCAGCTTCTTCCTGAGCCAATGGTGAGCCCAGGGAACTATGGAAACCAGAGCCCAAAGGCTGATGGAGGATCAGGTACCACACATTGTCTGGATGCCATGCTGGGGGAGTCTTACTTTTCTGGGATGATAGGACCTCTTAATTTGAAGGATCCTGATTCTGACTTTCCCAAGGTCAAGCAAAGACTCTTCAGGAATTCCCTGGGGCAAATGCCTGGAGCTGACACCTCTCGGAGCAGTGGAGATGGGAGAACAAGATGACTGCTGTCATTTTCACATCTGACTGGGGATGACTCCCCTGCTGTGTGTAGGGAACCACCCCCGGGGCAGTGGGGGCATTTCCACTCAGTGCCTCCCAGCTGCTCAGAGGAGTTGGGGAGGCTCCCAGAAAGCAGCAGGCAGAGTACACCACCTTCCAGCCTCGGACCTTTCTTCTCACCTGCTGACCCTGCATTCTGCTCAGAGCAAGCACTCAGCAACTCTTGGCCAAGCTGAATTTGACTCCAAGAAGCAGGCTGAAGACTTCCTGGTGGTACAGTGAATAGGAATCCGCCCACCGATGCAGGGGGCATGGATTTGATACTTAGCCCAGGAAGATTCCACATGCCACAGAGCAACTAAGCCCACGTGCCATAATTACTGAGTCTGTGTGCTGCAACTACTGAAGCCTGTGCATCTAGAGCCCAACAAGAGAAGCCACCACTACGAGAAACCAGGGCACTGCAACTAGAGTAGCCCCCATTCACTGCAACTTTCTAGAGAAAGCCTGCACACCGCAACAAAGGCCCAGGGCAACCAAAATTAAAATAAACAAATAAATTATAAAAAAACAAAAAAGAAGAAGGCTGCTCTCCCCAACTCCAGTCAGCAACCTTGTCTCCCCAGACTTCTCTTCAGAGTTTCTTGCATCATTCCTCCCAAGCCTACAAGAACAACTGCATTCCTCTGTGATGCTCCCCAATCTGCATGCCCCCCCCCCATACAGGTCCCATGCAATTCACCTCCCTCTGGTTCCTACCTCTGTGCTGTTCCAACCAGTCCCGACCCATCACCCACGTGCCTCCCATCATCCCCTGTCCTGTCCTCTCCTTGGGCTGTTTTCCTTGCCAGTATGCACTCCCCACCCTACCCCCCAAAGTAACCTGTAACCCACAACAAGATTGCATCAACAGAGATTTTTGTTCAGAGGAGGCTGTCATCAAATCCTGTAGCTTTGTTAAGGAGATGGATCCCTGCTCACCTGTCTCCCCATGTGATGAAAACAGCTCACGCTGTAGAAGCCCAGGGCTCCCTGAAGCATCGCTTATTTGCATCTGGTCCACGACTGCATCTTCCCTTCTCCCTTCTCCTCCATGTTGTCACCCTCTGTCCTGGTTCTGAGCAGGAGACCTGTCACTAGACAGGATTTGCAAGAAGCTGGTTGGACAAAGAGGCCCATCTCTTGTTGGAATTGCTGCGGCAATTACATCTCCCTGGGTTGGGTGCTATGGCAAGGGCCCAGGTCTAGAAGGTGAGGGAAGGAGAACGGGGAGGAGAGAAGGATCAAGGAGCAGGCACCTAGAACTGGTGCTTTCCTGAAGATCTCCCCAGTTGAGGAGCACCTGCAGTTTGAAAGCACTTGCACCCGCCTCATGGTGGCTGGTCTCCGGTCCAGAGCTCTGCCTAGCATCCCTCATCCAGGGAGGAAGACAGGAGGAGCAGCAGGATTCTCTTCTCCATAGATGCAGTGGTTCCCAACCTTTTTGGCACCAGAGCCCGGTTTTACAAAGATAATTTTTCCGTGGAAGGAGCAGGGTGATGGTTTGGGGATGATTCAAGCACATCACATTTATTGTGCATTTTATTTCTGTTACTATTAGATCAGCTCCACCTCAGATCCTCAGGCATTAGATCCCGGAGGTTGGAAACCCTTGCGTCAAGTATAACTTGGTCATCGGAAAGAGGGCAGCGCTCTCCTGATGCCAGCAATGCTTCCAGGGCTCACTCCCCCAGTGTTTACTCTTCTTTCTGACCCAACAGAGAAAAAAAAATCAATTTTAAGCTACCAATTAAAAATGCCTTCTCCCAGTGCATATCTGGTTACAGCAGTCTACATCATACTCCCCGCCATACAGATGTGTAATTGCCCTGAAAGCAGAGTTGTCCAGAAGTGAAATATTAAACAATTCAAACCTAAAATGTTCCAGAGGTAGAGCAGAGAGAGCTGAGTATGTCTGAGTAACATGCTATGTAGAACCAGGAAACACACACAGTGCACAGTGTACTTTTGTGACTGCTAAAACCATAACAGCTGGAATGCCATTCTGGAAAGCGTCCAGATGTTTTCCATGAGGAACACTTTGTAAAAATTGTTAGCCTTCTAGGCATTTGTGAATTTTGTAAGGCGAGTGCACTCCCAGGCCCACATAGGAGCAAATATGGGATTATAAAGTGCTAAATGCTTTTCACAACTGTATAAGCAATAATGCGCTTTGGGTAAATATTCAGGGAAAATTATTTTTACAGACTAAGCGAATGGATAGGTTCCAATCTGCAATTAGATTTGTATTTCAGAAAAATCAAGGAATGCAGGACAGCTAGTCTTAGGGCGGCCTGCCTGGGAGCCAAAGCCCCTAACCTGGGCAACATCACACATCCTGGTCATTAATTTCCTCGTTTGTAGTCATTCCAGTGCTGGAAGAGGCTAACGGAGTTTCATAGCTTGTTATATTTATCTTCCTTCCCGAGGATTTTTATATTGCGTTTTATAAATCCGGCTTCAATTTATGTGTAAGCCCCGTAATCATTAGCATTATGTTTAAAAAAAAAAAAAGAAAGAAAGAAAGAAAAAGCTCGGGAAGAGGAAAAAAAAAAACACCATTCCAACAACAATGCCTGGGAAACCCTTGGAAGCATTGTTCGTTTTTAAAAATGCATAATATATAAACATCTTAAAGGAATACCCGGAGTTTCTTTTGAAATCAGAAATCATGTGAAGCAAGGAAAGAATCATAAAAGCTTATTGATTTCCCGAACCCACTGAGGAAAAGTATTTTTAAACCATGATTCACATAAGGGATACATTTGACACATCAAGAGAAACTGGAAACCAGGCTCCGTGCAGCCACATCAGATACTGTTCTGTGTCGACTTTGTTTACCATTACAAAGTGAAAAGAAATTTGCTTTTCCTTCCCTGCACCCTTTCCCTTGAGGATGGCAACTTTAATTGATTTTGTCCTCCTTTATACAAAAGTCGAAGCTAAAAACATCCATGATAAACTAACCGGAAGTCTTGGCATTTTCATTATGGCTATCACGGCCGTCCTTCCTGTGTGGGGCTTGACCCTCAATCTAGTGAGAGCCAGGGCTCTTAAAGTGTTTTTGTTTTGAGTCTCGAAGGCTTCCTACTTCCTTAAAAAAAGAAAAAAAGAAAAATCCTTCAACTGGGATCTGCAGAATACTTCCAGGAAAGATGTGGAAAGGCTGAGCACCTGGAGACTTCTTGGTAAATAGGTGAGATGTCCAACTGGAGGCCAAGTTGGCCCCCAAGGAGCCAGGCAGGCCCCTAGGCTGCTGGGAGCTGTGGGAACCTGAACCAGGAGAACAGCATCCTCTTCCTGCCTTTTCCTTCTTCATCTGCAGTCAGCATCATCACCCTCAGGCCATCCCCACCAGGAGGGCTTTCCTGGGGTACAAAGGAGTTAATACTAAAACCGATGCAGAGCCCAGCATGGTGACAGAAGAAAGACTAAGACTCTCCTCTGTTTTCTTCATTCCCCAGAATCCCGGTGAGCCAGCGCTGGGATCTCAGTGACTCAGTGGGACTCGCTTGTTTCTATGACCATCAAAACACAACAAAGAAAGAGACACACCATTTGTCACGTTTTGCTGTGGCGCTCCTGGCCCACATATACGGACGTTTCCTCAGGTCGTCAGTTTAGAAACACCATGCTTAGCACAGGTGTCTCTAAGCTCTTGTGGCTAATACATGAAACGAACAGAAAGCTAAGGATCTCCCAACTCTACCCTAGAGGAGCTTCAAAGACAAAGGGAAAGCAATGAGGAATGGGAAAATGCCCAAGGAATCAGAAAATATCGCAAGGTCAACCCACCTGGTATAAATCAGTGTGCACGGTTCCAGAGGGTCGCATGGAAACCTCACGCTCAGGTGTAATTTGCCCATCCCGAAGTATTTTTCCTAGTAGTGCCAAATGCCATAATGCTTTCTGTCAGTGATTTGAAATTATTCTGTAAGCTACATATCGGGTACACTATTGTTAATGAAATGCACACAAGATGATGAACAACTTCCTTTTCCTGCTGGAGCCCCAGCTGCAACCAGTGCCTGGATCCTTCGTGCTGTAAATCAGCCCTTTGTACTCCAGGAGGATTCAATGAGCTGCAGGTGTGGGCTTGTGGAAGGCCGCCTGGGATTAGGTAGCAGCATTTGATATGAGATCCCAAACAGCACCAGCAATCTACACGCCACATGCGGCCACGGGCTTTGGAGAAAGCAAAGGAAAAACGCTGATGAAATGTGGCACGGGACCATGGAATGCAATGTCAAACTTTCACATCTGCAGGAAAAAAGAGAGAGTTCCTAATTTTACAGTGATGATGTCATGGAGAATTCATGACAGTGGAAATGATGGGCCAAGGTTTGCAAACTGAACCACTTAGGTGGTTGCTAACTGAAGGTTGAGATTTTCAAGGGACAGGGCAGGTTCAAATATGATGCTGATTTGCCTTCCCTGGCCTGAGGCACCCTTGGTGTGGGGGTGTGTGCGTGTGCGTGCGCACACATGCGTATGTGTGTACACACACATTTGCACAGAAGCTCTAGATAGAGATGGAGACAGGAAAAGAAGTTGTATTTGAGAGGTTATGCTTTGCACAGGCATATAAAGCTGATACTTTGCATGCCAAATGTGTCCTTAAAAATATACCGTCTCTGTGTTATTCAGCGTAAAACATTGCTAACTGTCCCTAACAACAGTATGTTTTTCAAAGACAAATTTCAGACACTCTAAAAATTCACCAGCCAAGAAAAACTATCTTGCTTGTTCACTTTCTCCTCAATGTTAACCGCTGAGAAGAACTTCTTTTTTAAACATTTTTTTTTCTTTCTCGGGGCTGAAGAGACATGAACACAAGCCTGGTTTTGTTATTAGCATACTGATATAATATATATTGGAGAAAACATAGCTTTAATTTTTTAAGAGTCTGTTTTTCATTTGCTTATCTTGATAGTTTAACTTAATCATTATTTTCAACCATATATGATTTAGATATTATGTCATTAATTCATGTACAGTCCATCTGAGTAATGATTGTGGTTTTCTACTTTACAAATTCATCTACTTCACCAAGAAACCAAGAGAGTCAAATTCCATGCAACATCTGGTTTCCATTGAATGTAATTGCCATTTGCAGAGTTATAATCATGTGTTATTGTAAGGACCACGGTGTCAATCACTTCCCTAATGGGGAAAATTCAATGCCTAAATACCTGCGAGAACAAGAAGCTGACTTCAACAGGTGCATTCAGACGCTGGGTTTTAAGTAGAATTCTAGCTTACCCATTTAAATAAATCATTTTAAGGAGAAACAATATTCTTTCCATCCCCTGTAGCAAGGGAAAGCATAATACCCAGGGCCTCAATCTCCCCTGCTCAGTTCCAGTACTATATCACGTTTAATCTTTTAAAAAATGTACGAATGTGCCCATATCACACTGATCCTTTATGTTGCATACACTCGTGGGAACCCCCGAAGGCCAGGCAGGGTTTTTGCAGACTTTCTGGGGAAGAGGCCATCTTCTGATCCTTCCTGCTTGCCATGAAGTCAGTCATCTCCTTCATAATGAAAATAGGCCAAACTTGATGTAAAGATTAAACAGCTCAAAACGACCAAGGTCATTATAGTCCTTTCTAGCCCATGGGGTTTTGAGGAGGATAATCACATAAGAGTTTGGAAAAAAAGAATCATGAAGCACTCTGTTTGAATGTTCACTTTGTAAGCACTTTACGGCCAAAGGGAACCACATTTCCCTGACCTCAATCCCTGTTGTATTTACAAGCCAAAACCTGTTTGAACTAGTCAATGTTTGACCATTCATTCAGAAAACCTTTCCTAAGGCAAAAATAATATTCTAGGAATTGCACTGGATATTGAGGATGCAGAGATGCTGAAAACAGAATCTAGAGTGAGAGAGTGCCCATAATTACAGCATGATACATGCAGTACAAATAAGCCCAGGTGCTTCAGCAGCAGAGAAGGACCATTTCATCCAGCCTGGTTAAAGAGGATGGGTGAATCCAAGAAGGCCTCCTGGAGAAGGTGACTGCTGAGCTGAGTTTTAATGATGAATAGGAGTAGAAGGCTTCCTATATATTAGTCTAAAAGACTTGTCATGAAATATTTATGGGAGTAAACATTTTGATTCATTAGAAATACTATGGACTTTCCTAGTTTTACCAATAGTCATATGTGGATGTGAGAGCTGGACCATGAAGAAGGCAGCGTGCCAAAGAATTGATGTTTTTGAACTGTGGTGTTGGAGCAGACTCCTGAGAGTCACCTGGACTGCAAGGAGATCAAAACCAGTCAATCCTAAAGGAAATCAATCCTGAATATTCATTGGAAGGACTGATACTGAAGCTGAAGCTCCAATACTTTGGCCACCTAAGGTGAAGAGCCGATGCTGAGAAAGATTGAAGGCAGAAGAAAGGGACCACAGAGGATGAGATGGTTGGATGGCATCACTGACTCAATGGACATAGGTTTGAGCAAGCTCCAGGAGATGAAGGACAGGGAAACCTGGCATGCTGAAGTTCATGGGGTCACAAAGAGTAGGACACAACTGAGCACCTGAACAATAGCAACTAGGACTCCCCTAGTGGTCCAGTAATTAAGAATCTGCCTTGCAGTGCAGGGAATGTGGGCTCCCCTGGTCAGGGAACTTAAGATCCCACATGCCGCAGAGCAACTAAGCTTGAGTGCTGCAACTACTGAGTCCACACACCACAGCTAGAGAGTCCCAGTGAAATAGCCCATAGGCCACAACTAAGAACCGACATAGCCAAACAAATATTTTTTTTTTTAAAAAAAGAAATATTGCAAAAGAGTAACTTAAAATTCCTTTCAGTTCATTCATTTACATATTTATACAAAGGCTCTATATACCATTCCATTTATTGAACTTATTCTTCTCCTCTAGGAGGGTCTTAGAAGTATGACTGAAGGAGTAATTCCCAAGAAGCAACTTTTATTATCTTTGGCATTATCATTACCATAACTCCATCTTACATTTGAGGAATGTACACTCTGAAGTCCACAAAATATATTTTCTTGTCATAATACAGTAGACAGGGCAAGTGCTAGATTAGCCCTTTTGCAATTCACAGATCCTAAAGAGTCACAGTGAAGAAAGGCCTAGAATTCAAGTCTGTGACCTCCATCCTAAGATGGACTGGCCTAAAATGTGCAGCCTCTGGTCTTGATGAGGAGGGAGGAAGGGAACCCTTAGCACCTGGTCCATAGCTGATCCTCACCATAATTGAGAGAATGAACACATTACGGGTTGAGAGAGTAGCGCTGACATATATACGCTACCATGTGTAAAACAGAGAGCTAGCTGGAAGCTGCTATATAGCACAGGGAGCTCAGCTCGGTTCTCTGATGACAGAGAGGGGTGGGATGGGGTGAGGTGGGAGGGAGGCTCAAGCGGAGGGTACGTATGTATATATATAGCTGATTCACTTTATTTTTTACAGCAGAAACTAACACAACATTGCAAAGCAATTATACGCCAATTAATGAAAAACACAACAAATTACACATAAATACTTATAAAAAAAGAACAAATACATTTTTCAGCTCTTAATTAGAAATGCATATGGAAAAGACTTTCCTCCAGAAAATTTAAAGCAGAGTTAACATTTAGCACTGCTTCTATTGGGCTTGATCATGCATTTTGTGATCACATTGGCAGCACTTTTATTCTCACAATTTTCCTTCTTTTCAAGCAAGTGGTTAAGGGGGTCTACATCCTTGAGCACTTCCTGACTCACAGCTGGAGGGATAACACAGACATGGTTGAAAGTCTGGCGGGATGGGGCTGGGTGGACTGAACAAGTGGGAAATAAACTTGTGGGTAATTAAAAAGTAGAAATGTCAAAAAAAATAAAATAACCTCCACAATAGGAAGGAAAGTGCTAGAAAGACAGTGTAGGTGAGGAGCTCCGGATCAGGACCCAGGGGGTCCCAACTCACAGGTTGCTCCTTTAGCCTCTATGAGCCCCCAGTTTCATCATCCACTCCACAGGAACTGCAGCCTCTGCGCCACCTACCTCACTGCTTATTGAGCGAATCAAGAGAAATATCTAGAGCAATGCTGTGCAAATTACAAAGCAGGGAGCAAATGCAGGAAAGTTATCATCCCTGACAAATTGAGAGGTGCTTCCCTTTCCACCCAAGGCTGCCAGAGATCCATTTATAGTAATAACAGCTGTCAGCTTGAGGCCCCATTGAAGATCATAAGACCCACGGAGGCAGGAATCTGGTTTCTGGGTTCTCTGAAGTGCAGATGAGGCTGTTTCTCAGAAAACTCCTGTTGCATTTTAGTTTTTACTTGCATTTTTTTTTTAAGAGATAATGACTGAAATCTAAGGCACTTTAAGGCTCCTTCCAAACAGAACCTACAGTTTCCAGAATGCCCAGGCACTGGCTACGACTCATACAAGCACATACTGGCACAGGGACAGTGCCTTTCAGATGCAGATTCCCCCAACACTGCATCCCAAGCCCCACAGAAGGTAATGCACATATCCTCCTGTGTGAATGGCTTCTCAATCTCAGGACAAGTGACTGGAGACCTCTTTGCTGGAATCTGGTTCAAGGAACCAGTCAGTAATTTCTGGAAGAATCCACGTTCTCACTCAAATACACATGACAGTTTTGACAATGCATAATGACACAAATGAGTCATTTTGTGCCCTGGAGTACACTTTGTCCCAGGAAATTCCTCATTCACAGAGTATAAAAGAGGGCAAAGTGACATTAGTGATGTTAGCAGCACCCACAGAAAAGAATTTTCTCTAGCTGCCAGGACACCTAGCATCAGCTCCAGGTTATGCCAATTATCAGCTGAAGAATCTTAGGTAAGTTTCTTGGTTTCTCTTGGCCTCAGTTTACAGATCTATACAATGGGGGCAATGTTCTTTTTGTTACTAAGTTGTGTCTGACTCTTGCAACCCATGGACTGTAGCCCACCAGGCTCCTCTGCCCACGGGATTTCCCAGACAAGGTTACTAAAGTGGGTTACCATTTCCTTCCCCAGGGGATCTTCCAGACCCAGGGATAGAACCCAAGTCTCCAATATTAGTAGGCAGATTCTTTACCACCGAGCCACCAGAGAAGCCCAATGTGGGCAATAGTTCTTGCTATTCTACTTAATGGGATTGTTGCTAACGATTAAATACATAAATTATTTGAAAACCCTAAGTGCTATGCTCCTGTGGTCAGCAGGTCAGGTAATGTGTATATACTGCTTTGCCCTGTAACTGAATAATCATTACTGATTACATGCAGCTCCACCCTGCAGAATAAGCGCCACCATTAGTGCAAACTTGTCATTGTGCCATGTGCACACATGAGCTGTGTAACACAGCTCATAAGTTGTCCTGCCAGGATCTGGACCCAGGAACTCCTACTCCAGAGCCTGTGTCCTTGACCACTAAGCTATCCTGCTTCTTATACATGCAGGAATATACTTATACATATATGACTTTGTAATCTATTTTGAAACAACCAAACTTACAGAAAAGTTGCAAAAATAGTAAAAAAGAAACCTATTTTTCACTTAGATTCCCCAGTGTTAACACTTTAGCACATTTGCTTTATAATTCCCTCTCCTTTCTCTCTCTCTACACACACACACACATTTGGATATTTCTGAGCCCTTAGAGAGAAAGTTGCTGATATGAGGCCCCTCTATGTAAATAGCTCTGTACATTTCCTTTAAACAAGAACATTTTCTTAAAAACCACAGTATAATTACTAAAAATCAGAAATTAGCATAAATATATTATTATCTGGAGCTTCCCAGGTGGCGCTAGAAAAAGCCAAAGCAGGAGACTTAAGACATGGAGGTTCAATCCCTGGGTCTGGAAGATCCCCCAGAAGAAGAAAAGGCAGCCCATTCCAGCATTCTTGCCTGGAGAATCCCATGGACAGAGGAGCCTGGCAGGCTACAGTCCATGGGGTCACAGAAAGTTGGACACATCGGAAGCGACTTAGCATGCACACATACTATTATCTAATCTATGGGTTATATTTACATTTGGCTAATTCTCTCAGTGGATAATCCCCTGGAGCAGGAAATGGCAACCTACTCCAGTGTTCTTGCCTGGGAGATCCCATGGACAGAGGAGCCTGGCCGGCTCCAGTCCGTGGAGTTGTAAGAGTCAGACATGACTAAGCATGAACACAAGCATGAATTATCTCAGTAATTTCCTTTATAGCAACAGTTTTGTGGTTGTTTTTTGTTTTTTTCCCAGATGCCATCCAGGATCACATGTGCCATGATCTCAACATTTTTGAAGACAACTGTGTTAGATGTTCTCCTCTGATTAGACTCAGGTTACACAATTCTGGCCAGCACACCACAGAAGTGATGAAGTGTCCTTCTCGGAGCATCGTATCAGGAAGCATATGATATCTATTTGTCCCACTGCTGGTGATGTGAAAACACACATATTTTCAAACCATGCTGCTTGTTTATCATGTAAGACGCCTCCCCAGCTGCCCAGGAAGCTCCCTAAGGGTGGGGCGGAGTCCAGTTGGTGCCTGCAGCCTCCACAATGCCTCGCAAGAGAACTGAGTCTTTGCTTAGTACACTGTTGGGCTTCCCTTGTAGCTCAGCGGGTAAAGAATCCACCTGCAATGTGGGAACCCTGGGTTCAATCCCTGGGTTGGGATGATCCCTGGAGAAGGGAAAAGCTATCCACTCCAGTATTCTGGTCTGGAGAATTTCATGGACTATATAGTCCATGGGGCCTCAAAGAGTCAGACACGACTGAAAGATTTTCACTTCAATAGTACACTCTTTGCACTGTTTTCTCCAGTCTCTCCTGGTGATGCTTCCATCGTCACTCCCTATAATGACAGCATCAAGGACACATCCTCCTGTTTCTCCCTTCATTCATTCTATTGGTAGGAAAGCTACTCAATTATTGGAGCACCTTTTCCAGATCAGACCCTCAATCTGATGCTAGGGAATGTGGACATAAACAAAATACAGCCTGATTGTCATCGGGAAGGTGGTAGTGCACACAGACAGCAGACAGGTAATGCAACATTCACACCTTCCCCTTCCCCAATGTCAACCCACCTCTTCTCTCCCACCTTGTTTCTCATCAATCAGGATCCTGTTTTCTGCATCACAAACCACTCAGTGTCCAGTGTCAGAGGCTTCTAGGAAGTTCATGTGTTTCCTTCTTGATTGTACATTTTTGTTATTGCTAGCAGCTTCCCAGAGGCAGAACCTCAACCAAAGGAATGACAGCCGTGGCAGGAAGTCCAGGAGGGAGCAAGGTTTCTGGGCAGCAGTGTCGTTCTGGAGCCCCTAAACCACACCCCACCGTGTGTGTTCCTGCCCTTCCACCTTGTAAATGGGACCCTATGAAGCCCAGGACACCACTCACCCTGCAGGAGGAAAAAGCCCCAAAGCAGACACCATCTGTGGACCTTCCAAAGAGCAGTTTAACCAGGCAGAAAAACAGGAAGTGTATTTTTTTTTAATGTGGACCATTTTTAATGTCTTTATTGAATTCGTTACATTGTTGCTTCTGTTGTTTTATGGTTTTTTGGCCATAAAGAATGAGGAATGCTAGCTCCCAGACCAGGGATTGAACCCACACCCCCTGAGTTGGAAGGCCAGGTCTTAACCATTGGAAAGTAAAAGTGTTAGTTGCTCAGTCATGTCCAACTCTTTGTGACCCCATGGACTGTAGCCTGCCAGGCTCCTCTGATCCATGGAATTCTACAGGCAAGAATACTGGAGTGGGTAGCCATTCCTTCACCAGGGGATTTTCCTGACCCAGGGATTGAACCTGGGTCTCCCACACTGCAGACAGATACTCTTCCATCTGAGGACCTCCAGGGAAATCCCAAGGAAGTGTGACTGACACCATCTTGAGGTCATCAAAAAAGTTTTGGTTTGTCCTTTTGACCTAATTAGAAAATAAAATCAAACCACCTTTTCAATTACAGCAAGGCTGGCTCTGCAAGGTGCCAAGCTCGCAGTAATCCAGAGAGAAAAATGCAAGGAAGAGGTGCCCCCGCCCTCCTGGAGCTTATGGTCAATACCCTGCCCTCCCCAGCCAGAAAGGCCAGGGGCATTCTGTGAGCTTGTCAGCATGTCAACACCGGTGGATAGATCCTAATAGCCTTTGACAAGTGCACGTGTTACTGTCCACTTAGAAGAGGTGATTAAAGACAAAGAGCAACACAAACTGCTGCTTTCAAAGAAAGTGGTCTCACTCCCTAGGGACAGGGGGAGGGGCTACGCTGGGCTCCCAGTGGCACTGCAGACAGATGGGAAGCCGCCCAAGGAGGGTTAAGAACTTCAGATCTGGAGTACAAGGGCCTGGACTGCAACGGTCCCTCTCACACATGCAAACTGGGGCCTCAGATGAATTACTTAACTGAGCTTGCCAACCCACCTTACCTGTGAAATCTTAAGGGAACCTATCTTGTTATGAGGACTAAAGGAGATAATTCCTTGAATGTTGTGTAGTTCCACTGCCAAGCAAACAGTAAGTCTTCAAGAGTTTATTAAGATTTCCTGGTCTTTTTTGAACTGCGGCTAAGTATAATGTGCCTCCTCCCATCTCTAGTTGGGAATGGGGGTGTGGGCAGTTTGTAGACAAAAGGGCATCATGGGGCAATCTTCTGCAAAACTCACACTAATGCTATTTGTAGTTGTTGTTGTTTTTACCAAAGCCTAAGAAAATTTGATATTTTTACAGCAAAAATGGGGTCAAACCTCTCTGATTCCAAGATCCCAAAGGAATCATATATAAGAACACCCTTTACAAGATACTACAAATTTCCATAAGATAAAAATATTAGGATTCTACTGGAATGTGTGGTCCCTTCATCATTAAAAGGGGCTTCCCAGATGTCTCAGTGGTAAAGAATTCACCTGCCGCGGGATGGGGAATACATGTAAATCCATGGCTAATTCATTTCAATGTATGACAAAAACCACTGCAATGCTGTAAAGTAATTAGCCTCCAACTAATAAAAATAAATGGAAAAAAATAATTAAAAAAAAAAAAAGAATTCACCTGCCAATTCAGGAGATGCAGGAAACCCAGGTTGGATCCCTGGGTCAGGAAGATCCCTGGAGAAGGAACTGGCTACCCTCTTCAGAATTCTTACCCGGAAATTCCAAGGACAGAAGAGCCTGGCGAGTTACGTACAGTCCATTGGGTCGCAAAGAGTCAAACTTGACTGAGCGCATACGCACTCATCATTAAAAGTGAATCCTCTTGTTCATGTCTTAGAAATTTATGTGAGTTTGTCACTTTTTTTCCCCTCAATTGGAGCATTAGGTACTTTTTTAAAATTTATACTTTGCTTCCTTTTCACGTGTTTCTAGGTAAGTTTCAATCATTAGAGTACTTTTTGGCTTTTGAGTGTTCTTGACATGTTTTAACTTCTGTCTAAACTTTTACTCTCTGATTTTCCATATTCTTTTTTTTGCCCTTCAGCGCTTTAGTTGTATTTTTTACATTGTTGTTTCTCTGATCTCTTAATATTTACCTCTTTTGTTTAGTTTTGCCAAAATTTTTTAACTTCCACAGTTTTACCTTTATTTAAACCTCTTTTATCTCTTATCTTTGTATAATAATGCTATTTTTAAATATTCCAACTTTTCATTTCTTATCATTTTACATTTAAAGCCTTTCCTCCCCCTATTCACTTGATTCTTTAAGGCTTTTGTTTCCAAGATTTTTGTTTGTTATACTTTGTCTTGTGGTTTTATCTTCTTTAAGCATTTTCATGTGATCACTGGGGTACAACATCAGGCAGAAATCTTCCCCTTGTTGGAGGGGGTCATGGTCATGGAGTGACACATTCAGGGATTCATTCAATAACTTTGCTCCGTCTGCTCCTCCACAGCTGTCCCCTTGGAGTCCCTTGATTGGACTCCCATCCATTTTTAAATCAGTCCCAAAAAGTCATCATGGAAGTAATGTGTGAAATCCTCAAGTTTAAATTCCTTTCTCAAAACAATAGTGATCGCACCTATGCATGCATACACAGTTCATTCCTCTTAAATTAGAGAAGGTCATGGCCTAGCCTGCGGTCATCCTGAGCCAGCCCTGGGAATCTGAGCAAGCCAGTTGTGCAGTGAGCTACCCGCCGGGCAGGAGGGGTGGGAGGCAAGTGGTTTCAAAAGTGTTTTGTCCTCATCACCAGACCAAGGGCCCCAATCGGAGGGCTCTGGTATCTGTGCAGAGTCTTGGCACAACCTCAACCCCAGAGGAGAATACACTGGCCTGGAGGAAGGCCATGTCGGCTGAGACGAGAGTTTACAAATTTGTCTCCATCTCAAAAATAAAAGCACCAATTCCAGTATGGAGTGAAATTGGGCAGGACAGGCTACGCCTCAGTCTAAGTCACTGCTTGGAGCATCTAAATGATGGATCTCAGTGGTCAATGCAACTGAAATATTCATTTTCTTCTAAACAACGCTTTAAGCCTTTCAGTGACTGCTCACAGTCCCTATTTCATGTGACCCCATCTGTAAGCAAAGAGGAAAGGACTCAAACGGTCAATAAATAGACGCGAGGATTCAAAGTAAGTGGTGAACCCAGAACTGGAGCCCAGGTTTCTGCCCCTTCCTAATATCCTTCCTCCTGCATCAGTTCACCTCTTCATGTCATCAGCAGCAAGAACCCCCACACCAACATGAAGGGTGTGTCTACAGGTGCTGTGTTATCTCAGGGGCCACAGCCCACCTGCTGACTGGGTCCTGAAATTATTTTCTATCTTGAGAGATCGGGGGGTACAATGACTTAAATGCACTCTCAAGAGCAAACAACCAATGGCAGATTCCTGCAGGAGAGCAAAACTGACAAGGGCAAGGGAGAATAAGGTGACTGAACACAAGGGTGACAAGGAGCTATCCCGAGAAGAATATGGAAGCCAAACAAAGGCCCTCCACCTTCCCAAAACACCCACCATGTTCTGCCCCATCAGATTCTGCCTCTAGTTAATCACGGTGAGCCACAGCTTTTACATTTTGGTATTAAAAAGTTGCCATGGAGGTTCTAATTTTCCAAACTGGCTCTTTAAACAATATATCTGTGTCCAGTACTGGGACAAAACTTAGCCTTAGGGCGCCAGGTCAGTGAACATGCATAACATTGATTGAAACATTTTGTGGAACAAACAAATTAACTTCCTGAATGAAAAAATATGACTTTGCCTATTACAGAAGAGTAAATCCCAAACGTGAAATTTATCTCTAATAGCCTATCAGGAAAAATATCTGAACCCAATACCCCTTTGCCTATTGAATAACACTAATCCCGGGCAATCACTCTTTGGTAACCTTGCCTGTCTCTAGTTTGACTCGAGCTTGTTAAAATGAACCCATTTTTCTTCCATGAGAGATGTAATCAGTAGTAAGGAAACTAGAACTCTGGCGATCCTGCTAATCAATCTACGTTCCACAAATGAAAACACTCCCCAATTGGTAATTAGTTTTCGATGATGAAGTAATTAAATATTTCACTCTGAATTCCCTCTGCTCTGCATCTGGTGCTTCATAAAGGTTGCATTCTCCAAGCCCCTGTGTGTGCAGCCTTGTTTTATTTATGGCTGGGCCTTTACAAGCTTTCTGAAACTTTGTCTAAACCACACAAAGGCAAGGGGAAACCCGACAATTAAGTGTCGAACTTGATTATTACAGGCAGCAGAGTCAGGTAAAGCAGGGACTCCTGTTCCACACTTGGCTTGGAGTTATCAAGAAAACAGGATGACACAGTTCAGGACAGTTTTAGGAGTTCAAGATAGAAAAGTGGAAGCCAAATGTTTTCTTGTTTAATCTTGATGAGATGCTTTGGGGAAATGAGAAATGACCTGAGTCTTCCAAACAGATGTCTGTCTTGGTTTGATCCCATTGCAATGGTCTTCTCCTGACGTGTTTCAATTACTGAAACACAGCATCCAGTGGAGCAATGGAAAACGCCAATGCCATATTGATTCAAAAATGCACTTAGCTGCCTGATGAAGGTGTATTAAGACATGTTACGAAAATCCATTTCTTAAAATTAAATACTGTAAAAATACATATCTGAAGGTTTTGTTACAAAAATCTTTTGTCTTTCTTTTCACAGGTATAGTCAACCAGTTACTATAAGGAGGCATGAATGGGTCCAGAAAGAGCAGTGCCTCCCTGGCAATCCTCAAGGCCAGAGGCACTTGACATGAAATTCCTGGTCCTGTCTCAAATTCAGTCCCCTCCCATTTACCTCTGGAAAACTGCTATTAGCAAGAGGTAATCATATGCATTTTTAAGGTCCCCCTCATGGTTCAAACACTTCAAGTTTTATCATTTTAAAATAGCAACCACAATTTCCTGCTGCTGAAGAATTCTTAGCTCAGCAGGGTGGGAAGAAGGATGAACAGCCCCAGTGGATGTGCTCTTTCAGAAAGTCAGGAAGAATTTAAGTAATGTGCCTTGTCCCAGGGGAAACTCTAACGAATCAGGCATAGAATAGAACAAAATGAGAATGGGAAATGATCAGCACATCTCCATAAAGAACAAGACAGCATTTAAAATCAGTAGCAAGATTTAGTGAAAACAATCCTAGGCGAGATAGTAGAAGCCCTGGATTTTAATCCTGAATCTAGCACCAAATGTCATATATCCTGGATGTCATATAATAACCAAATGTCATATAACCTGACCTCTCCAAAGGGACTGGGTTTATGTACCCTCAAGTCCACCAGCAAGTAAGATGTGAGAGCTTCATGAAATTTTCTTAGGGTCAGTGAGATAAAGGATGCACATACACAGTAAAGACTAATACAAATATTTGTCTATTTTTTTTCCGATCTTATCAAATGTAATTGTCAGGAAACCCACTGTCTACCAGGCACTAACTGCTCACTAACTGCTTATCCAGCCAGTGAGCCTGTGTCAATAGAAGGAGACTGGATAAACCCTAAGAGCTGATTTGGGGTGCTCTGGTATGCCATGTGAAGTCAAGCATGGCTGCTAAATTATATGAGAAAACAAGCCTGGAGACAGATCACCATGTCTCTCATTTGTGGGTATGCATTTAACTTAGGGCTCTCCAGGTGGCTCAGTGGTTTAAAAAAAAAAAAAAAACTGCCTGCCAACATAGGAGATGCAGGTTCAACACCTGGGTTGGGAAGATTCCCAGAGAAGGAAATGGCAACCCACTCCAGTGTTCTTGCTTGGTAAATCCCATGGACAGAGGAGCCTGGCAGGCAATAGTCTATGGGGTTGCAAAAGAGTCAGACATGACTTAACAACTAAACAACAACATTTAACTTCTGAAAATGAGGCCAGCATCTCTGGAATCAAGGTTCAGAAACTGGCACTTAACCTATTCTTCCATCTGCAAAGGAAAGTGGAGATCTAAAGAACTGAAATTTTTTAAGCAATTCATGATGAAATTCTATTGTACAATTTTCAAATTCTCTGAAAATCTTCAAAGTCTTGGATCCCATCAAGCTGCCTTGAAATCTTTGCTTTGCTTTGCAAGCATTTACAAAGACGGTAGAAACCTTGCTTCTGTCACCAGATGGAATCACTCTCCCCAACAGATTTTAGGCCTGTAAATGCAAATATTCCCATACCCCCAAAAAGAAAACAAGGGAAGTGCTATCCTGAATTCAAAGCAGGAAGGCATCTTGAACTCACAGGTGAAAAATGCACTCACGATAGTAACAGTATTACTCATGGCAGTGGAGAAAGAGCCGCCATTTACTGAATGAATGCCTACTTGTTACCAGCTGCTGGGCCAAGCATAAGTATATTATAAATTATCTTATTCAACCTCTACAGCTCTGTGAGGTAGGAACCATTATTCACGTTTTACAGATAAGGCACCCAGACCTGCACAGTCAGGTAGCTTGCCTAAACTGACAGATCTAACAAGTGGCAACACCTGGGTTTCAACTTGCACCAGTCTGACTCCAAAGCCAAGACTCTGAACTGTGATACTCATCTACCTTCATACAAACACATAAAAGTCTGTGCTCCAAAATCTGCAGGTTGGTTATCAGCAGGATTTGTAATCATACCTCTGCACTATAAAAATCATCCATCTGCAAGGGAACATTTCTTCTTGTTCGCCTTGGCTACATAGAAGCATAGAGGATGTCCAGGCTCCAAGAAAACAATTAGCTTCACAAGCATGTGTTATGTTTTGTCACCTTCTCACTTGTGTTGATGCTTGGAGCTGAGGTCCCCTGCTTGGCAAGCATCCTGGGAATTGGGCTTCCCCTCATGGGTGGTGTCATAGCTCAGGCTGCTCTAACGAAAATACCCATAGACCCGGCAGTTTAAACAATGCATAGCTATTTCTCACAGTTTTGCAGACTGGGAAGGCCAAGATCAATGTGTTGGCAGACCCACTCTCTGGTAAAGTTCCACCTCCTGGTTTACAGACAACCATCTCCTCTTGGTGTCCTCACACAACAGAGAGCAGAGAAACAGAAAGCCTACTCTCCATCTTCTTATACAGGTACAAACACCATTCATGAGGGCTCTATCTTCATGACCTACCTCCCTCCCTAAGATAATTAGGGAAGTAATTACCCCACCTCCTAACAGCATCACTTTGGGGGATAGAATTTCAAAATATGAAGGGGAGGGGACACACTCAGTCCATAGCAGGTGACACTGTCGCACTTTACCTGGAGGGGTACATTTTTGATGGAAATAAAAATCGTCCAGTGTGGACTTCCATTGTGGTCCAGTGGCTAAGACTCTGCAATTCCAATGGCAGCAGCCGGGGTTGGGGGAGGTGGTCCCAAGTTCAATTCCTGGTGAGTGAACTACATCCCCTTATGCCTCAAGTAAGAGTTGCCATGCTGCAATGAAAAGTGAAGATCGCACTTGCTGCAACTAAGACCCAGCAGAGCCAAATAAATAAGTAACAATAAATATTAAAATCATGGCCAGTGAGTGGGTGCGCTGGGCTTCCCACACCTGCAGGGGGTGCTAACAACCATCTCTGCTACACGGAGAGGATCTCCATCATCAGCACAGCCACTGTCTCCTATACATCAGCCACCTGATATACGATCAGCACTCATTCTCTTGGGGCTTCCCTGGCAGTTCAGTGGTAAAGAATCTGCCTGCCAATGCAGGAGACACAGGTTCAGTCTTTGGGTCAGGAAGATACCCTGGAGAAGGAAATGGCAATCACTCCAATATTCTTGCCTAGGAAATCCATGGACAGAGGAGCCCTGTGGGCTACAGTCCACGGGGTCACAAGAGTTGGACATGACCTAGCAACTAAACCATCATCATCACCCACTCTCTTAGCTTCCAACAACACAGGGATACGTTGGGTATCACATAATGACAAATGACCCCACAGACATTCTAAATGTAGAGTACACACTATGATCCCTACTTTGGTGGTGGCTACACTGGTTGGACTCTAGTAGCACCTCCCTCTGATCTTCCTACTGAATCATCTCAGCTAACCTAAACAGTGCCTCAGTCACACTGTACCAGCAGTGAAATTCTTTGTTTTATGTATATGTGTAAAATTAGCTTTCTGTCAATTTAGTTTGTTCTACTGTATCACAAGGGTTTCCCTGATGGCTCAGATGGTAGAGTCTGCCTGTAATGTGGGAGACCCGGGTTCGACCCCTGGGCCAGGAAGATGCCCTGGAGAAGGGAATGGCAACCCACTCCAGTATTTTTGCCTGGAGAATTCTGTGGACAGAGGAGCCTGGAGGGCTATAGTCAATGGGGTCACAAAGAGTTAGACACGACTGAGTGACTAACACACACACAACATATCACAGCTCTGTCTAGTAACACAAAACACTGATGAATGATGATAATGATCTGGTACTAAGAATTCCTAAATAGAGCATGACAGATAGAAATTACCATAGTCTGATTCCTGGTGTAATTTCATAATAAATTATTGTATTTACTTGTAGATTTTAAAAGTAATAGTTATTTCTTAAATCAAATATCAAATATAATTTCATGAAACCAATTCATTAATATTATTCAATTTGCCAATTCATTATATACATTTATGCCTTCTGGATATGAGTTTTTCAAGATTTTTCTAACATATGAGTGAGTCCTATGTGTATTTTGAAATCATTTTGGAATTTTAGTTGTTAAATTAATATTAAAATATTTCTACTTTGCTATCATATGCTTAATTTTCAGTGTTTTTATGCAGCTTAATTTAATAATACAGACAGTTCTCTGAAACTGTAAAATACTACAATTCCCTAAAATAATTCATCTATAAATAGATAATCATATTACCATAAAGGTCCACTCTTTGATTTAAGCTAGGAAATTAAAAGACTCATACATAATAAGCAGAGTAGTCTAAATATGTCACCAATTTGGCAATACATTGAGGAGTATCTCAAATTAGATTTGTCTATCCCCTCAAATTCTTCTCTCCCTCAGCTTAAATGTCTTCTTTGCTTGAAAAGTATATTAAATGGAGCAATGATGTCAACAAAAAAATATGACGGACGTTTCTCCAAAACACCTCTCTTACAAAGAAAAAGATTTAAACATGCTCGTGTAGCCATAAATTCAAAATAAAGGATCGAAATTCTTTCACGAACTCGGTCACAGAACTATCAGTTCAGTTTAAGAATTTAGTTACAAGGTCAGTTACAAGGTAGGGGTAAAATGCCTCACATAATTGTATTAACAGAAGCAGCCATTCTGCCAGTCTAAGAGAAGATTGTCAGATCTATGTTCAGGGCAAAAATGTCAAGAAATAGTAAAGGTTCTTCTTTTGAACAATACTATTAATAGACAACAGCACGTCAAGTAACCTAGACACTCATCTAAGTCATTTAATTTAAAAATATTTTCACTTTAGGTTCATGAATCTACAGATGTGAGTAACTACACTCAGTTAATGACACTAATTATTGTCTGAGGAAGAAACAGTTGGAAAATAGCACTTTTTCTACAAAAAAAAGTACCAAAATAAATTATCAGAGGCAAAAAAAAAAAAAAACACACATTTTTACAGTGATAAAGTCAACACTGTGTAATTTACAACAAGAGTGAAATTAAAGAAATACACTGTCAGTCTGTGATCTGCAGCAGTGTTACCACAAGATAGAGCAACAGGCTTCACATCAACATCATGGGAATCAGATAATGGTTTATTTACACAAAGATTTCCTATATAAACATCTGAATTTCACATTAAATCATGTTATCAAGATAGTGATCCTAATAAAACCCAAACACTGAAATTTCTATGAAGAAATTGGATGAGAATACAACTCTGTCATTTTAAATAAAGTTATCTTGGCTCTCTAAAGAAAGAATTTTAAAGAGATTATGATCTAATCAAAACAGACCTGGAAATTCTGGGGGGAGAGGAATAAGCTCCCTATCACAGATTTGCATAAAGATAATTATTAGCTTCAGAACTTCCCTCGTAGCTCAGATGGTAAAGGTCTGCCTACAATGCGGGAGACCCGGGTTCGATCCCTGGGCCAGGAAGATCCTCTGGAGAAGGAAATGGCAACCCACTCCAGTACTCTTGCCTGGAAAATCCCATGGACGGAGGAGCCCGGTAGGCTACAGTTCATGGGGTCGCAAAGAGTCGGACACGACTGAGCAACTTCACTTCACTTCAACCTAAAATTGCAAGGTTCCCATGAAAATACACTTACTGCTGTTGTTCAGTCACTAAATTGTGTCCAACTATTTACGACTCCATGAACTGAAACATGCCAGGCTTCCCTGTCCTTCACTATCTCCTAGAGTTTGCTCAAATTCATGTCCATTGTGTCAGTGATGCCATTCAACCATCTCATTCTCTGTCACCCCCTTCTCCTCTTGCCCTCACTCTTTCCCCAGCACCAAGGTCTTTTCCAATGCTGTCTCTTTGCATCAGGTTGTCAAAGTATTGGAGCTTCAGCTTCAGCATCAGTCCTTCCTATGAATAGTCAAGGCTGATTTCCTTTAGGATTGACTGGTTTGATCTCCTTGATGTCCAAGAGACTCTCAAGAGTCTTCTTTAGCACCACAGTTCAAAAGCATCAATTCTTTGGTGCTCAGCCTTCTTTTTGGTCCAGCTCTCACAGCAGTACATGACTACTGGAAAAACTATATCTTTGACTAGATGGACCTTTGTTGTCAAAGTGATGTCTCCATGGCTGTGCTGAATCACACAGCAATCTCCATCTGAGTTTTTTAGGGTGCCTACTATCTCAGACTATCTCAGAAGGGGCAAATGTGGAAGCAGTGACAGATTTTATTTTTCTGAGCTCCCAAATCACTGCAGACAATGACCTCAGCCAGAAATTTAAAAATGCTTGCTTCTTGGAAGGAAACCTATGACAAAGCTAGGCAGCATATTAAAAGCAGAGAGGTCTTTTTGCCAACAATGGTCCATATAGTCAAAACTATGGTTTTTCCAATAGTCATGTATGGATGGGAGAGCTAGACCATAAAGAAGACTAAGCACGGAAGAATAGATACTTTCGAACTGTGGTACTGGATAAAACTTTTGAGAGTACCTTAGACTGTAAAGGAGATTGAACCAGTCAATCTTAAAGGAAATCAACCCTGAACATTCATTGGAAGGACTGTTGCAGAAGCTGAAACTCCAATACTTTGGCCACCTGATTGGAAGAGCCGACTCACTGGGAAAGACCCTGATGCTGGAAAAGATTGAAGGAAAAAGGAGAAGAGTGTGGCAGAGGATGAGAAGGTTAGATAGCATCACCAACTCAGAGGACATGAATTTGAGCAAACTCTAGGAGATAGTGGAGGACAGAGGAGCCTGGCATGCTGCAGTCCATGGGGTAGCAGAGTCAGACACAACTTAGCAACTGAACAGCAACTGCCTCAGTCACTCACACCCATAATGTGTTCTTTTCCTTATAACACAATGTTTAATTGGTTCACTCATCTACTCCAACTTCATAACTAGGTTGAGTCAAGGACTGCTTGTAAACTTTCTATGAATCCTTAGCGCCTCTAGAAAATGCCTTATAGGTGCTCATCAAATGATCAGCTATTTAATTATTTAAAGGCATCAAATACTTCTCATAAAGATTGAGCATCCTAGACCCACAGACAGCTAAGCTGCAACATCCAACCAGGATCACTTACCCCAACCTCTTGTTCTAGAACTGAGAACTTGGTGGGTCACACGACCAGAGGCGGAAAGGTGACCAGAGAGTCATAACCCTGAGACCAAGCTAGGTCTGACTGACCCCACACAAAGCTCATACTGCTATCTCTTAGTTTTTTAAAGTTCTTTTCAGGACTGCCTGACAATCCAGTGGTTAAGATTCTGAGCTTCCACTGCAGGAGGCATGAGTTAGATTCCTGGTCAGGGAACTAAGATCTTGAAGGCTGCACAGTGTGGTTAAAAAAATGAAGTTCATAGCAAACATGCTTACTTCGCAACCAAAAGAGGCTTCACAATTTCAACCTGCTTTTTCCTTAACAATCTTGACGTCAACTCTAAAATGATTCTTTAAAAACGCACTGCCTAGCTTTTAATGGAGATGGCCTCATAATTAATATACAGTTATACAGGTGTTTTTAAAAAGATCTTAAATTTGGCATCTCTTTTCAGGCTCTGTTCAGTTCATTAAGCTTTCCTAAATCCCTACTATGTGACACTGTGAGGTGCTGATACCTGTGCTAAATGCTAACATAAAGTCTAAACTTGAATGAAGACTCACTAAATTTAGAAAGAGAAAAATATGCATTCCAACCTTGGCTTCACCACGTATTAGCTGTGTGATCTTGAGCAAGTTACTTTGCCTGACTGTGCCTCATTTGTAAAACACGGATGAACAGCTATGGACACAGAGGGGGGGAGGGGGATGAACTGAGAGACAGCACTGACATATATACACTACCTCGTGTGAAAGAGCTGGCAGGAAGCTGATGCACAAGGAGCTCGGCTTGGTGCTCTTAGATGACTTAGATGGGGTTGGGGCCGTGGGGAAGGGAGAGAGACTCAAGAGGCAGGGGATATATGTATACATATGGCTGACTCATGGTGTTGTACAGCAGAAATTAACACAACATTATAAAGCAATTATTCCAGCTTAAAAAATCACCAAACTGTGAAATTAAAAAAAAAAAGAAAAGCATTGAGAAAAAAACAAACTGATTAAAAAAAAAAATCCTGACCTTGTATGGTTGTTACGAGAGTTAAATAAGACAATGCCTGTTATACACAAGTGCTTGTAAACGCTCAGAAAATATTGTTCCTCCCTCTTTCTCCCAAGCTAACAGTTTAACTTTCAGTTCCTGGATCATGAATGAACAAAAGGCAAAGATCCCAAGCACCTGCTGCAGGAACTGATCTGCTAAAAACTATATCCCAAGGCTTCTTTGTCTCCTCTGTAACAGCACAAGCTTGGAAGGGCTTAGAACTTTAGCCAGAAAAGTCATAGGCTAGACGCCTTGAGGAACACCAGAGTGTCATGGCTGTTTATGATTGTATGTCACCTGGTGATTAGAAATCCTAGGAAAGGGGTGAACTGGGATCCAGCGTTGCCCCCCAGAGAACTCACAGGATGGACTCGGCAGAGAAGCAAGCAATACCATACAGGATCCAGCCTGGAGAGAGTAACTCCCTTTATTCCCCAGCGCAAGGACTTTCTAATATGATGGACAGATTAATATTATTAACTTTGGCAAATCCACAGCCCTCCAATCCCTGGAGGGTAGAGAGGGGACTTGTTGATTTGGAACGTCTCCAAAAATCATTTCACGTGAGAAATATTTCCCTTGGATGTCCCTACAGAGGAAGTATGCTAAATTAGACACCGTGGTGCGGAGGGATCACGTAACTGCATCCACGCTTTTGTTAGTAGAAAGGTTAGCAGGCCATGTCTTGAGACATGGGCTTGTGCGGGATGCCAGAGTGAGCGGTCATGAAATTTCACCTTGGAGAGAAGATGCCTTGAAGTAGGAAGATCAAAAGGTAGTGACAGACCACACCAACCTAGACGAAGGGCAAGACTTCAGCGGCCAAGAACTGCACCCACAAGACTTGTGAGGAGGGATGTAGGGAGACAAGCTACACGTCTTTAAATGGAAAAGCTTTGAGCAAAGTGAAGAGGAGTTCTGAGGTCTGTGGGACAAGATGACAGGGTTCTCTCAGAAACCACACATGGGGACCAGAGGGCGGTCCCCAGCCCCCCGACCAACCACCACTGCCCCCAACCCTTCGAGAAAACGCAGGTCTTCAGCACAGCCAACCAAGGTCAGAATAAGCCCTCTAGCCTGTGCGGGAGCAGCTCCCGATCTTGGACAAACCCTGAAGAGCCAGAGAGGTCAGGGAATCTCCGAAGTGAGAGAAGGAGAGCATCCAAGAGCTTGCCTTAGTTATCCTCCTGGCTGTTGCGCTGTTCGGTCCAGCCCTGCTCACGGCGTTTGATCTACCTGCCGGGTAGGAGTCCCCAGGAAGGACTCGACTTCCCCCGAAGACTCACACTGTCTTGGGAAGCATTTTCTGATTCCTGGCCTATTTTCTTCTCCCCTGACTTTCAGCACTACAGGTCCGGTCTGGTGAGGCCAGATGTTTGGTCGAAGACTTGGGTCTGAACCATGCAAGAGAAAGTCGGGGAGAGCTCTGGGGTGGGGGAGGGAGGAGCGATACGCATTTCAAGCAGCTGCCAACACAAAGAGACCTGGGGAGAGGCAAAACGAAGCAGGAAAGGCCTCGGGGAGTCCCCTTCCCCCCACTCCCACCCCGAGCCCCTGCCCCCTCCAGAGGTAGGGCTTGTGTTGCCTGTTGGAGGAGCTGGCGCCTAGGCGCTCCAGGAAATTTTAGGTCTTTGGGAGACCCTGGCTGGCTGTCGGTATCCCCACCCTCTCTCCTAAGCCCTGTCTTCCCGTTGTAATCCCACCTCCCGGAATGAAAAAGTCCTCACCGGTAAAAGCCAAACCTTTTAGCGAGTCATAGAGGCCGAAAGGGGTCACAGAGGGAGAAACAGCTGCTATCGGCTTCCTTCCGAACCCAATTCTCGACAGAAGCACGGGCTACGGACTGTGGGGTGAGGAGACGATGGCTCTCTGCTTCATCGTGAGGGACTAAGAGCAGAGCGCTGAGCACCTAAGAGACCTTAACAAACCCACATCTGGTTGGATGGAAGTGAAGCAGGGGCCACAGGACATCTAGGCACGAAGAAGATGCTTCATCAATCAGGTTGTAGAAAGCCAATAGCCAAAATGTATGGCTGAGGCCTTCGAAAATCCTCTTCATCAGCTTCACCTTTCGCTTGTACCAAATGGCCTGACTGAACTCAAAAGTGCTTTTGGTCATCATTTTGAGGACAATACCAGCATGAAATTGCCTACCTACTGGACACCTGGCTGACGCACAGCCCAAAATGAACCCATCACCTTAAGAAGGGACAGTATCAGCCCAGGAAACAAACTATTCTGCCACTTACTGTGTAACTTGGGAAAGATGCTTAACGTCTCTGAGTCTCAGTTTCTCCATCTGTAAAATGGGGATAACTGTACTTACAGAGTCATTACAATATTCAGTGCTTAGGTCGGTGGTTCAGTAAGTGCTAAATAAATGTTAGCTCCTTCATTGCCCCCTCTCTCTGTTCCCAAATCTGGATCTCTTTTGGTGCTTCCTGTGCTTAGGAATGCTACCACCATCCACTCAGGCACCAAGCCAGAAAATCCAGTGTTACCCCTGCCTCCTCCTGCTCATTCTCCTTCACACACCTCCAGCCCTAGTTCTCAATCTTTCAAAGTCTACCTTATTCATATCTCTTGCTATGTTTCGTCACTGGCTTTTAATTCAGATCCCAAGTTTCTTTTGCTGGATTCTATAACACTAACCTCTAAATTCTGACCTATATCCCTTCTACCCACCTTTCAGGGTGCTTTGAGAGTAACCTTTCTTCAGTCAGTCAGTGAGTTCAGTCGCTTAGACATGTCTGACTCTTTGTGACCCCATGGACTGCAGCATGCCAGGCCTCCCTATCCATCACCAACTCCCGGAGTTTACTCAAACTCATATCCATCAAGTCGGTTATGCCATCCAACCATCTCATCCTCTGTCGTCCCCTTCTCCTCCTGCCCTCAATCTTTCCCAGCATCAGGGTCTTTTCAAATGAGTCAGTTCTTCACATCAGGTGGCCAAAGTATTGGAGTTTCAGCTTCAGCATCAGTTCTTCCAATGAAAACCCAGGACTGATCTCCTTTAGGATGGACTGGTTTGATCTCCTTTCAGTCCAAGGGACTCTCAAGAGTCTTCTCCAACACCACAGTTCAGAAGCATCAATTCTTCAGTGCTCAGCTTTCTTTACAGTCCAACTCTCACATCCATACATGACCACTGGAAAAACCATAGGAGAAATATTGTATGACATCACTTTTGTGCAGAATCTAAAAAGAAATGATACAAATGAACTTATTTACAAAACAGACTCATAAACTTAGAGAACAAACATGGTTACCAGGGGAAGAATGGGGGAAGGGATAGTTAGGGAGTTTGGGATCCACAAGTACATACTGCTGTATTTAAAATGGATAACCAACAAGGACCTACTGTATATCACTGGGAACTCTACTTAATGTTATGTGGCAGCCTGGATGGGAGGGGCGTTTGGAGGGGGGATGGATACATGAATATGTATGATTGAGTCTCTTTGCTGTCCACCTGAAATTATCACAACCTTATTAATAAGCTATACTCCAATACAAAATTAAAAGTTTTTTAAAAAGTAAAACGGAAGTCAAAAAAGAGTCACCTTTCTAAAATAAAGATCTGATTATGTGATTCTCCTCTTAAACCCAATCAGCAGTTTCCACTCACCATATCCTATTTGCTTTCAAACTCATTTAGCCAATTCTCACTGCCCCCAGGCTAATTTAGACACTTCTCTTCCTGCTAACACAGTGCATTATGGCACGAAGGGCTACTATTCTCTGCCTCCCCCAACCCCATCCCCGTCAGGCTGTAAGCTCCTTAAGATCAGCACCATGTCTTTCACTTTGACTCTCTAAATCTGAAAACAGCACTTGGCACATCATAGGTGCTCAAAGATGTTTGTCAGATAGATGGAACAATGAATGGAGGGCAAAGCAGAAAAAGAGACTCCTCCAAAACACTCATCAAACAATAGGGAGAGTCAAAGCCAAGATTTCTGCAGCGAAAAGACAGAAGACCATGGACCAGACAGGAAAAAATGACTTTGTCAGAATCATCTCACATATGGGGCAGGTAAATAGAGAGGGGAAGGCCTTCAGATTTGGTTTCAAATAGGAAACACTGGCCAAAATATCCCAACATTTAACACAAACAGAAGTGAAACCAGCAAAGAGACCCAAATGATCATTATTAATTACCCTGCCACTTTAATTCATTATGCTCCAGCACAAGCCAAACTAATTAGGTCTTATTTTACAAACAAAATTTTCATGGCCTGCTCCATGAAATTCTTCTTTAATAGGTAGCATCTGCTGAAATTATTTCATCCGTTAATTTTGTAACCTCCAAAACAAACATGAGGCTCATGTGATGTGATTCAGACAGTGGAGATGGGCTTGAAGCCTGGGGGTGCACATTCAGACTTAGTCCCCAAGTCAGCCACTCCTCCTGCACAAGCCTTCCCACAGAGTCTAGACAAATGACGGCAAGGGAGCCCCGCCACTGGAAGGCTGTGCTTACACAGAAGAGAAGCCCAATCATCCACTTGGTAAGTATACATTCAGAACTCACCCACCTGTTGCTTTAATGCATTGTATGAGGATCTAGCTTTAAACACAGTAGGAGCCTGAAAGAAGTGGTACCCATGGTACCTGGTCTAATCAGAGGCAGCTTCCTAGATAAGAAGGACTGGAACAGGGTATTGAAAGATGGTAGAACAAGAACAGCAAGGACCCTTTTTGAGGAAAGTGATGTGAAAGTCACTCAATCCTCTCCCACTCTTTGCCACCCCATGGACAGTAGCCCACCAGACTCCTCTGTCCAAGGAATTCCCCAGGCAAGAATACTGGAGCAGGTAGACATTCCCTTCTCCAAAGGATCTTCCCAACCCAGGATCAAACCCAGGTCTTCTGCACTGCAGGCAGATTCTCTACCATCTGAGACAACAGGGAAGCCCCCTTTTTGAGGAAGGACATATAATAAAATCAAAGAGCAACATGGAGCCTGGGGGTCATCATTCTTTCTGCTTTCCCAGTTCTGGTCTCTCCAGTGTGCAAGGCCTTAACCCCCACACTGGGAGCAAATCTGAGGCACAACAATGGTCACAGTTCAGAAAGCCACAACTGTCACCAAATGCCCTGCACCCCTCACCCCTGCCCTGTGACAAGGGGGCTTGCGCTGCTGTGGCAGACCTCCCACAGGGCACTCGGCACGCCCAGCCCTGTGCCAATCACACTGCGAGGGTACAGAGGGGCAGACAGCGTGGTCCTTGGCCTTGACAAAGAGACGTGCCTCAGATACAAAGCAAAAATGTCAAAAGGAACGGCTGGAATGTGAGTCTCACCAGCACTGTCATGTCCTTCTGGGTTTCCCGGAGACGTGGCTCCAGCTGCCTCCAGTCTTGCTCTTTCTCCTGAAGGTGGGAAGGCGATGCTCTTTGGGGGACCTGTCAGCCCTCGCTTCTCCTCCCAGTTGGCAGCATTTTCCTTAGCGGAAGATTTGCAAAGGCTGCCTCCCCAGCACCTTTGCTTGGCACAGCAGCAGAAGTCCAGCTTCCTAGGAGGTGGTGTCCTTTGCCCTTTGGGGCTCCTGGATCACATCTTCCGGGCTATTGAAGACTGCTCCATTCCTGCTGACTCACACACTGCCAGCTGCTGTCTCAAGCTCCTACCACAATTCAGGTACGTTCTGCCCTGGCACTTCTTTGCCCTGCATCACTCAGGAACCCAGGAGACAGGCACATCTGCGCAGCCAAAGCACAGTGCCTTCCTGACCCAGGGGCACCCCAAGCAATGAGCAAGAGGACAGTCCGTGGGGCAGCTCAGAGAGCATTTTATGTTGAAGATTTCTTCTTTAATGTAGACCATTTTAAAAGTCTTTACTGAATTTGTTACCATATTGCTTCTCTTTCAGGTTTTGCTATCTTGGCCATGAAACAAGTGGTATCTTAGCTCCGGGACCAGGGATCGAACCCACACCCCTGCATAGGAAGGGAAAGTCCTAGCCACTGGCCCACCAGGGAAGGCCCAGCAGAGCACTCTTTATCACCAAACTCCTGCTACCTTCAGTGGCGCCCTTGATAATGGAGCCTTGTGCTGGCTTCCCCTCTGCCCTCTCTCTGCCTAGCCCTCAGCGCCATTTCCTAGAATGATCTTTCACATCAACCACCCTCCACATCCTTGACTCAGGCTCTGATTTCAAAGCAGAACCAACCCACACTGAGACAGCGCCTCTGCTGCTGTTGGAAATAACTTCATAGATGCAACTCTGCCCACGGGCATGAGTTGTCCCTCTACGGAAAGATTAGTTCCTGAATGCAGACCCAAACTGGCCCAAACCTGCCTGGGAGAAAGTGCCAAAGATTATTCCCAGATGGTCAGCCTCTAGGGCTTGCCAGTTCTTTTGTTCTTCTCTGCAGTGGTGTTGGAGAAGACTCTTGAGAGTCCCTTGGACTGCAACGAGATCAAGCCAGTCAACCCTAAAGAAAATCAGTCCTGAATATTCATTGGAAGGACTGATGCTGAAGCTGAAGCTCCAATACTTTGGCCCCCTGATGCTGGGCAAGATTGAAGGCAGGCGGAGAAGGGGATGACAGAGGATGAGATGGTTGGATGGCATCAGCAACTTGATGGACGTGAGCTTGAGCAAGCTCTGGGAGATGGTGATGGACAGGGAAGCCTGGCGTGCTGCAGTCCCTGGGGATGCAAAGAGTCAGACATGACTGAGTGACTGAATTGAACTAAACTGAATCATAGCTTATAATTTTTAAAGATGTAAAAGAAAAGGGAAAAAAAAAACTTTCCTGTGATTTTTGCTTTGTTTTAATGTCGAAAGTAGCAGAAGTCGTATTTTAAAATCTTTTGTAAAGGTACAGCTAACAAATGCATAGTATTACTGGGCAAACTATGTAATGATGATAGTTGTAACTGTGACAAAAACCAAAAAAGCTGACCTCAAGTTTTATTTCAGAATCATAAGGCAGTCTGCATGTCAAGACATCTGAATTCCATGTCCAGATGAATTTTCACTCTCTGTGTGACTCTGGGCTGGTGCCATTACAACTTCTGGCCCCTTAGTTCTCTACAGGTAATCTGAGAACAAAAGTGCATGAAGTGATAGATGTGAGCACATATAAGTGATTCTGAAAAGGCACAATTCATTTTCATTGTCTTTGTTAGAATTCCATGACTCTGGAGTTCAACTAGAGCAATAGATGCCCTAACAATGGAAATTTCCCTACTCGTTCATTCTGTCAGCAAAAACGAGTTACAAGCCATGTCCAGCCCGTTTCTCCATGCTGGGGGTCAGGACTGGACAGGATGGGCACGGGTACAGTTGCCCTCTCGCAGCGGGGATTGGCTCCCTAGCTGGAAATCGAGTCACATAGATAGCAGATGTCTAGAAAGAGTGCTTTCTGAACGAAATTTCTGCTTTAGAGCCCCTCCTCCCTCGAGCCGCTGCACTTGCTGGGATGACTTCCTGCCACACACACCCACACTTTGACACACTCCTCACCTGGAGCCCCTCCTCTGATCAGCCGGTCTGTCCTACCTACTTAAATGCAAACCTTGTGAAAGGAGCTATGTCGGTGTATCCAATATGTATCAATAAGCATCTGTTGAATGAATGAAGAGTAAAGAGCATACCTAGGGACCTGAGGGTAGGTGTGTGTGTGTGTATATGTGCTCAGTCATGTCCAACTCTTCATGACCCCATGGACTGCAGCCCGCCAGCCTCCTCTGTCCATGGGATTTCTCCAGGTAATAATACTGGAGTAGGTTGTCATTCCCTTCTCCAGGGGATCTTCCTGACCCAGGAATCGAACCCCTGTCTCCTGCATTGGCAGGCAGATTCTTTACCACTGAGCCACCTGGGAAGCCCCAGACTGAGGACAGGAGTGTGTGTGAAGTGTGAAGTAATTGTAAGAAGACCCCCTTGAATAAAGTAGAGGAGGACACCTGAAGAAAAGCCTGGCCTCTTTCGCACTGACAACACTTTGCTCCAGCTCACAGTCTGAGCAAATATGATTAGTCTTTCCTTTCCAAAAATCAGAAACATTTTTAATAGCTGGAAAACAGAGACAGAGAGATGGAGGCAGAGACAGAGAGACCAGAAGTGGGGACAGTGATACAGTTGTTTCTGCTAGAACCTAAGTCCAGTTATGTCATCCGTCAGTCTTCTCATTCAGAAGAGAAAACACTACATCCATTAGAGTATTTAGTATAAATAAATACAATTTACCCTTCAACAATGTGGCTATGAGCTACACAGATTCACTTATATGTGCATTTTTTCAATAACTACATTAGGAAATTTTTTTGAGATTTGTGATAATTTGAAAAAAATTTGCACATGAACAGTGTAACTTTGAAATACTGAAAAAATTAAAACATGAGGTATGCCATGAATGCATAAAATATATGTTGCCATACAAATAATATACAAAGTATGTGTTAATTGACTGCTTATGTTATCAGTAAGGATTCCAGTCAGTGGTGCTTAAGTTTTAGGAGAAAGTTCTGTGAGATTTTTGACTGCATGGGGGCTAGCAGCCCTAAACCTCGTGTTTTTCAAGGGTCACCTATACTCAGCATGTGTTTGAGAGACTGATCACCAGGGTAACTGGAGGGTGATTAGGTGAAGACTCTAGAATCCATGTCATGTGAAGAATGGGTTGAAGGATAGGTGGTTTACCAGGGAAAATAAAATTTAAAGTACCCAAGACACCTGCTATGAAATCTCTGGCAGGTTGTCACATATAGCAGAAGTACATTTACTAGCTGTGGTTCAGAAGCAAAGAATGAGAACCAACAGACCAGAGGTATGGAATACGTATTTTGTCAAAATATAAGGACAAATATTTTAGCAACTAGAGCAATCCAACCACGGGCGTGGCTGCCCCACCAGGTAGAACAGGTAAAGCGATCCTCTGCTGCTCAAGGTGAACCGGTGACTGGTTGCTGAACTGTTGTTACTGCCCTGTGATTAGGTATTTACAGAAACTAACAGGGCATTTAGAAATGTTTACAGTAATCAGCCATTGCTCTGACACACAACCATGAACCCATCTAGTTGAACAAGGGAGAGACTAGTTCTTTGCAAACTCTCCTGGTGAGTCAAATGTGGCCTGAGCTGGGTTAGCTATGCACAGCTGGGTTAGTCATGCTACAATGTGGATACCTTAGCATTAGTCTGTCAACCTGAAAGTACTATACAGTCTAGAATCTATTGCTTTCATCGATTAAAATTATTTACCTTTCACTATAAAACTGTTGCAAATGGCTATTGATGAGAAATTGAAAATGAATTTTTCAAACAGTATCACTGGTTTCATTTTGAGTAAAAGTTAAAAAATTAAATGTCATTAGTCTGCTGAAATTGTTTATAAAAACAGTTCCTCTGTTCCCACTAACCTAGCTCTAGTTTGTCTACTATGATCGATATTGAAACAAAACAGAAACAATTTATATATATTTACATTCTTAAGTGTATCAATCCAACCTTACTTAGGTTAATTAGCAGGCAAGAAGCTAACTCATTTGTCACACTAAAATGTTTATACCTAGCGTCCATTTCCACTCCAGTATTCTTACCTGGAGAGTCCCCTGGATAGAGGAGCCTGGTGGGCTGCTGTCCATAGGGTCGCACAGATGCAGACATGAGTGAAGCAACTTAGCATGCATGCATGCATTGGAGAAGGAAATGGCAGCCCACTCCAGTGTTCTTGCCTGGAGAATCCCAGGGACAGGGGAGCCTGGTGGGCTGCCGTCTATGGGGTCGCACAGAGTCGGACACGACTGAAGCGACTTAGCAGCAGCAGCATGTCCATTTCAGACTGCATGTGTAGGTACTGAACTTCCTATTGTACTCACAATCTGCTATACTACTACAGAATGGCAATACTTATTAGTGTAAAAGTAATTCTATTAATCACCTAAATAAGCATGCATAGCTTTTCTAGCTGACTTTTCTCTCATGCTATATGTGTTTTGACATTTATCTCAGTTCAGTTCAGTTCGGTTGCTCAGTTATGTCCAGTTCTTTGTGACCCCATGGACTGCAGTGTGCCAGGCCTCCCTGTGCATCACCAACTCCTAGAGCTTGCTCAAACTCATATCCATCGAGTCGGTGATACCATCCAACCATCTCATCCTCTGTCTTCCCCTTCTCCTCCTGCCCTCAATCTTGCCCAGTGTCAGGGTCTTTTCAAATGAGTCAACTCTTCGCATCAGGTGGCCAAAGTATTGGAGTTTCAACTTCAGCATCAGTCCTTCCAATGAATATTCAGGACTGATTTCCTTTAGGATTGACTGGTTTGATCTCCTTGCAGTTCAAGGGACTCTCAAGAGTCTTCTCCAACACCACAGTTCAAAAGCATCAATTCTTTGACACTCAGTCTTCTTTATGGTCCAACTCTCATATCCATACACAACTACTGGAAAAACCATAGCTTGACTAGATGGACCTTTGTCAGCAAAGTGTAAAGTGTACATAACTGCAAATACCAGACCTATGACTGGTATGTTACAAATTGATTTTTTTTTAAATTCTCTATGAAGTCCAAGAGAGGCAAAAGAGATTCTTGGAGACTCAAAATGTGTCAGATGAATAAGGCTGAACAGAATTAGAGCTTTTCACTTGAATTGGAAAAATTAATACCATTAAAATGGCCATACTAAAAATCTACAAATTTGATGTGATACCTATCAAATTACTCATGACATTTTTCACAGAACTGGAACAAAATGATCCTAAAATGTGTATGGAACCATAAAAGACCCAGAACTGCCAAAGCAATCCTGAGGGGGTAGAAAGCAAAGCCAGAAGCATAACTCTCCCAGACTTCAGACAATACAACAAAGCTATAGTAATCAAAACAGCATGGTACTGGCACAAAACAGACATAAGACTCAATGGAATAGGACAGAGAGCCCAGAAATAAACCCACACATCTACAGCCAATCAATCTTCAACAAAGGAGGCAAGAACATGCAATGGAGAAAAGACAGTCTCTTCAGCAAGTGGCATTGGGAAAGCTAGACAGCTGCACATGAATCGATGAAGTTTAGAACACACCCTCACACCATATACAAAAATAAACTCAAAATGGCTTAAAGATTAAATATAAGACATGGAACTCCTAAAACTCCTGGAAGAGAACATAGACAAAACATTCTCTGACATAAATCAAAGCAATGTTTTCTTAGGTCAGTCTCCTAAGGCAATAGAAATAAAAACAGAAATAAACAAATGGGATCTAATTAAATGTATAAGGTTTTGCACAGCAAAGGAAACCATAAACAAAATGAAAACCTTCCAACTAGGAGAAAATATCTGCAAATGATGTGACTGACAAAGGCTTGATTTCCAAAATGTACAAACAGCTCATACAACTCAATAACAAAAAACAAACAACTCAATTAAAAAGTGGACAGAAGACGTAAATAGACATTTCTCCAAAGAAGACACACAGATGGCCAATAGACACATGAAAAGATGATCAACTTTGCTAATTACAGAAATGCAAACCAAGACTACAATGAGGTATCACCTCATACTAGTCATAATGGCCATCATCAAAAAGTCTGCAAATAAGAAATGCTGAAGGATGTATGGAGAAAAGAGAACATTCTTACTCTATTGGTGGGAATATAAACTGGTTCAGCCATTATGGAAAACAGTGTGGAGGTTCTTTAAAAAACTAAAAAATATGGTTACTATTAATATATGATCCAACTCCTATATAATCTAAACCAGGAGTAGGCATATACACAGAGAAAGTAAAGTCACTCAGTTGTATCAGACTCTTTGTGACCCCATGGACTATACAGTCCACGGAATTCTCCAGGCTAGAATAATGGAGTGGGTAGCCTTTCCCTTCTCCAGGGGGTCTTCCCAACCCAGGGATCAAACCCAGGTTTCCTGCATTACAGGTGGATTCTTTATCAGCTGAGCCACAAGGGAAGCCCCCCAAATACTGGAGAGGGTAGCCTATCCCTTCTCCAGCAGGTCTTCCCAGCCCAGGAATTGAATCAGGGTCTCCTGAATTGCAGGTGAATTCTTTACCAACTGAGCTATCAGGGAACCCCTTATACAGAGAAAACTCTAATTCAAAAAGATTCCTGCACCCATATGTTTGTAGCAGCACTATTTACAATAGCCAAGATGTTGAAGCAACCTAAATGTCCATGGGCAGATAAATAGATAAAGAAGATGTGGTAAATATATTCAGTGGATTAGTACTCAGCCATAAAAAATATGAAATCATGCTATTTGCAGTAGCATAGTTGGACCTAGAGATTATCATACTAGATGAAGTACAATAAGTCAGACACAGAAAGACAAATACCATGACATAATTTATATGTGGAATCTAAAATATTATACAGACAGACTCACAGATATAGAAAACAAGCTTATGGTTACCAAAGGGGAAATGGACAGGGGGATAAATTAGGAGTTTGAAATTAGCAATGCAAACTACTATACATAAAATAAACAACAAGGTCCTATGTACAGAAAAGAAAACTACTATATTCAATCCCTTGTAACAAACAATAATGGAAAAGAATATGAAAAAAATACATATTTGTATAACTGAATCACTTTGCTATATACACCGAGCTTCCCTTGTGGCTCAGCTGGTAAAGAATCCGCCTGCAATGCGGGAGACCTGGGTTTGATCCCCAGGGTCTGGGAAGATCCCCTGGAGAAGGGACAGGCTACCCACTCCAGTATTCTGGCCTGGAGAATTCCATGGACTGTATAGTCCCTGGGGTTGCAAAGAGTCAGACACAACTGGGCAACTTTCACTTTTTCTTCACTTTCACTTGCTATACACCAGAAACTAATACAACATTGTAAATCTACATGCCAATAAAAAAAAAACCTTTTTTTTTCTTAAAAAAAAAGTTTCTATTTCTTAATAGAGTTTTTTAACCTTGAAATGATAAACCCTCAAGAATACATCGAGGACCTCCCTGGTGAACCAGTGGTTAAGAATCTGCCTGCCAATGCAGGGGACGAAAGTTCAGTTCCTGGTCCGGAAAGAGTTCGCATGCCATGGGGCAACTAAGCCCATGTATCACAACTACTGAGTCCTCATGCCTAGTGCTCCACAACAAGAGAGACCACCACAATGAGAAGCCCAAGCACCGCAATGAAGAGCTGCCCTCGCTCACCACAGCTAGAGAAAGCCTGTGTGCAGCAACGAAGACTCAGCACAGCCAAAACAAATTTTAATTTAAAAAACTACATATGACTGCCTTTAAAAAAAGCTCAAAATTATCACAACAGAATCTAAGGGAATCATTAAGAGATATAGTGAAAAGATTCTAACGGTAAAACTACAATTGACAAGTAAAGGTACAGAAAGGCAGAATGTCAATTCAAAAAGGAATTTCCCAAATCACAACTGCCCAGAAACGAAGAGAGCTGCCTCCTGCAGGGATGAGTTCCCTGTCACTGTCATTCTAGTTCTCTAACAGAGCAGGAGAGTTCAGGAGCCAAAGAAGGGATTCCTGCACAATATGGAAGAGCTTGCATTTTATTGGGTTCTTAGTAAAATTTCCAGGGACTGTGCTAAAGCCTTTTACTATGTAGTATTTTTATTCTAACCTCATGAAATATCTGGGAAATCAATATCATTATCCCCACTTCATAAATAAGAAATCAGAAGCTCAGAGTAGTTAAATAATATGATCACAGACACACATAAGTGGGAAGCCAGAGTCTTCATCTCTGGCTGCCAACTCCATGCTTAACCCAGAACGTGATACTGTCACCAACTCTGAAAGTCCATGAGTCTCTACCAAAAAAAATGGCAAAATGAGATAAGAAACCCAAAAACAGAAGAAATAGCTCCAAGAACAAAATAAGCACAATGTTTTTTTTAATTCCACATGCCATAAAGTACTATTCGGAGTTACTTTTGGAGTTTGGGGCTTTTAATTCCCTGAAGACTTCCAGAAAGCAACTTTCAGGCATCTCCCTCTTCCTTTCCATGTGCTTCTTCCCTTTCTATAACCTTCCTCCTCCTTCACCTCCAAGGACCCAGAACCCTCATGTTGCCCAGGGCTGAACAGAACAGATCTCATCTGTACTCTGCAGCCACTCTGGCATCACCTCTACCCCAGGATATTGTATTTTTAAGACAGGTAGCTAGAGACAGTAATGCTTAGCCCAAGGGAATGAACTGCAGTACTGGGATTTCTGGCTCAATGAGAAAGTCTTTCTTCTAGAGATACTTCAAGCATCCCCAAGCAAACTACAGAGGGCACCAGTGAGCTCCCTGGGGGTAAAGCTAGTCGCTCTTAAGTAATATCAATGTATTTCCTTTCAGCACTGATTTTCCTGGAAAATACACAGATTCATTTACTCATGCTTTGGAGAAGGATTTACAAGTCCTCTTTTGTAAAGAGAAGTCTGTTAAGTGGCTTGAGTGAGACAGATCATCACTTCTTTGATCCTTGCAGAAACAGGAAGAGAGGTCCCAAGATTCTGACTCACCCTCCAACGGCCTGACCCTGAGCAACCCAGCACAGTCCTGGGCCGAGAGCAAGCTGGCACCCTTCCGTCTTCTCTCTCTCCATTGCTTTTGATTTTACACACTCTGAGTCACTGCTGCAATTCCACGCGACCAGCTGGGTGGCCAGCATCCAGCTCTGGGTCGCGCTGCCTTGATGGATGAGAGTCTTCCTAAACATCTGCTCTGGGCACCTGTCTCTCCACCCTGATACGAGCCAACAGTGAGTCATCTTCCCTTACCTGTCTTCAGCACTTGGCCCACTGGGATGTTACGAGCAAAGCTTTCCTTTTCTCAGAATGGATCTGATTGTGTAACTGTATCCATGTACTTCTGACAGCATTCTCAGCTTTGTGTAATCTCCAAACAGATGAATAATTTTCGTTTGTGCATTTCAATGAGCTTGGGAAAGATTCAGGGTTCAGAGGTACAGCTAGAAATATTTCCAGAAAGATGAGTCAAATAATGTCAGAGGTGACTGGGAAAGAGAAGAAAGGGTCCTGGCACGCCTCTCCTGTGAGCCAACAGTCCTGATGTGCACTTTGGGGTCACAGTTTCCAGCTTGCAAATCCTTGGCTGTTGAAATGAAATGTCCATCTCTTTGTTCCACCTCCCACTTTCTCCTCCTTCTCTTCCTCCTACTTCTCTCTCCTCCAGTTTCCCACCTCCACACAGAACATTGCTTAATCCTCACTGATAACCCGCTAAGCCCAGATTTGTCTATGGGGAGATTCCCTTTCTGTAAGCGCTCAGAATCCCGTACATTTGCCAGCAGTGTGACTTCTTTCTGAGTAAGGATAAATGTCCCCATGACCAAGAAGGCAACAGGGAAAATGTCCAGTGGGGACCCTTCACCCCTTCTTCTTAGGGCTGGAAGGACGCCTTCAAAGAAGGCAAAATTTCCAAAAAATATTCCCAATATACCTCTCATAACAATACCATACCAGAGTATGTAGTCCAAAATAAAATAAGCGTTTGCCTACACAACATCTTGAGGATATCTTGAAGGTGTCAAAAACGGCAGAAGGATCTCACACTCATCAAAGCATTCTGTTAACCAAACCCATGGCCTCTGGGGCTTCAAAAACTACAGGAATAGAGGTAAATGGTTCAACCAACCTTGATTCCAAAGGGGTTGATACAAGCAGGAGCAGAAGCCCCTCCCAGACACAAGGTGTATGTGCAGCATTGAAAAAGTGAAATGAAAGCAAAATGTTAGTTGCTCAGTCATGTTCAACTCTTTGGGATCCCAAGGACCATAGCCTGCCAGGCTCCTCTGTCCATGGGATTCTCCAGGCAAGAATACTGGAATGGGTAGCCATTCTCTTCTCCAGGGAATCTTCCCAGCCTAGGGATTGAACCTGGGTCCCCGGCATTGCAGGTGAACTCTTTACCGCCTGAGCCACTAGGGAAGTCCATGAGCCGTGCTAAACCACAGTATTGGCCCTGGATCGGTGTTTGCATTGTGTTGACCTGCATCACTCTAGTGCCCTGAAGAGACTCAGCTAAAGGATTCTGAGCGTGAACAAAGGATAGGAACTACACCTGGGACAAGCTGGACAGAGTTCACCTATCTGTGGGGAGCAGGGGAGGTTGGCTCTGGGATCCAGTTTGCTCTCTGCTCCTGGCCCTAGAGCAGACTCTTATGTGCAGCCTGTTCTCCTTGGCCTTTGTTCAAACCAGCTTCTGCCTTGAGGGCCAGTCTGGCTAACTGAACAGAAGGTTCAAGCTCTGAGCGCTAAGCTGCCCCACGCTCTTCCCATCTCTATTCCCCGTACACACTCTACCCACTCTCCTTGCTCTTTCCTCCCACCCGTCTGACTGCTCTTTCCCAGCCCTGCCCCCCGTCCCTGCACTCCTCTTCTTCCTAGCCCTAACCTCATATTTTTCAAGTTCTCTTTGACCCAGTGGTCTTCCCACACTTTACACCCCTCCTCCATTCTCTTGGCTTCAACCCACACACTGAGGTCTCCCAAAGCCCCAGGCCCAGCTGAGAGCTCCCTCACCACTTCCTCACTATCCCAAGATCCCTCTTATCCCACATATCCTGGTTCCCTGTTGTCTTCACCCCTTCTGTTGGAATATCCATGACTCCATCAGCTTCTGACCTGGAAATGTTGCCTAACCAAGAAGCGAGCACAGTGAGATGCAAAGTGCATGAACCTTGACAGTGGGCAGGGTTTGGGTCCTCCTGCTACCATTAAGAGATGCGCGTCTCTTGTTCACTGTCTCCATTATCAATTTCCTCATCTGGGCAATGAGACCAGAGCTGCAGGCTTGGTGTGAAGATAAAATAAGACAGGGCCTGTGAAGTATTCTGCATAAGGTTTCACTTAACCATTGGCCATAGCAAGTAGTACTAATGTAAAGATGATAAGGACTTCCCAGGTGGCTCAGTGGTAAAGAATCCGCCTGCCAATGCAGGAGATGTGGTTTGGATTCCTCGGTTGGGAAGAGCCCCTTGAGAAGGAAATGGCAACTGACTCCAGTATTCCTGCCGAGATAATCCCACGGACAGAGGAGCATGGGGTCGCAAGAGTGGGATGTGATTTAGCCACTAAACAACAACAAATGATAATAATAGTAATATGATAGCTGTCTGAGCAGCAGCCATAAAAACTGAGAACACTTGGAGATTGTCATGGCCCCCTGACAGTGTCCCGCTGCTTCCAGCCCGAGTTGGACGCACGTGGCCAGTCATCCCCAAAGCCTCTGTAGCCTCCTGCTCTTGTCCCATGCAGGTCCCTCTCCAGCTCACGTGTGCTCTTATAATTAGAGTAAATCTCTCTACCTACTCCCAGTCAGTCAGTCAGTTCAGCCACTCAGTCATGTCCAACTCTTTGCGACCCCATGGACTGCAACATGCCAAGCTTCCCTGTCCATTGCCAACTCCTGGAGCTTACTCAAACTCATGTGCATCAGGTCAGTGATGCCATCCAACCATCTCATCCTGTCATCTCATTCTCCTCCTGCCTTCAGTCTTTCCCAGCATAAGGGTCTTTCCCAATGAGTCAGGTCTTCACATCAGGTGCCCAGTGTATTGGAGTTTCAGCTTCAGCATCAGTCCTTCCAATGAATATTCAGGACTGATTGCCTTTAGGATGGACTGGCTGGATCTCCTTGCAGTCCAAGGGACTCTTGAGAGTCTTCTCCAACACCACAATTCAAAAGCATTAATTCTTTGGTGCTCAGCTTTCTTTATAGACCAAGTCTCACATCCATACATGACTACTGGAAAAATCATAGCTTTGGCTAGATGGACCTTTGTTTGTAAAGTAACGTCTCTGCTTTTTAATTTTAATATGTTGCCTAGGTTGGTCATAGATTTTCTTCTAAGGAGCAAGCGTCTTTTAAGTTCATGGCTGCAGTCACCATCTGCAGTAATTCTGGAGCCCAATATATGAGTCAGGAAGTTCCAACAATAATAAAAAACACATCAATAGGCAATAAATCTGTTTCTCCACTGGCTTCTCAAAAAGCTAATTTCTGAACCCTCCTCTGCTCTCAGCTTCTTGAGTAGATCACTACAGTGGCACTAGCTCCAGGGCCCTGGGGCTGGCTACTGAAGCAAGGGGCCTCAGTGGGGCTCAAGAGGGAAAACAGGACACACAGCAGAACTGAAGACAGCAGAGATGCCCCTAGAGGCCACACACTGCATCCTTGAGGACAGAGCCAAGGACTCTTAAGTGGATCTTGCAGCCCACCTGACAGCAGCCTCAAAGGGAAGGGGTGTCCTCTGAGCACCCTAGCGTCCCTAAGAAACACAAAAGAAAAGCTGGCTGTGACCTTATAGCGAACCTTTGGGACTTTATTTTCTCAGTTTGAAGGTATTTTCATTTTTTAATTTTTAATATCATTGAATGAACTGGATTCCTTAACTTTTTGCCAACTTACCTTTCTCGGCCTCAGATAATGCCCCCCTTCACCCCATAATTCCATGATCTAATGAGCAAAGACATGTTAATGGAATCCACACACCCCTCATACCTTCTCAGAGACCCATCCCACTTTCCACCACTCGTCATCTTCTTGGTAAGAGGAGCCAAATTCTTAAGAAAGTCCTCTAGTCCTAATTGGAGTTTAGTATAGGTGGGTGCTAGTGGTAAAGTATCTGCCTGCCAGCACAGGAGATGCAAGAAATGCAGGTTCAATCCCTGGGTTGAAAAGATCCCCTAAAGGAGGAAAATGGCATCCGACTCTAGTATTCCTGCCTGGAAAATTCCATGGACAAGAGGAGCCTGGCAGGCTATAGTCTGTGGGGTTGCAAAGAGTCAGACACAGGTGAGCAACTGAACACACAGCACAGTGTCAGGCAACTGGTGCTAATCAGCTTCCCAATATGGTACCTGAGTCTGCAGACATCACCTAAAACAGTGCTTCCCAACCTTTTTCTTCTCTTGGTACACACAGAAAATATTTTTTGCATGGCTCCCTGGGGATAAATAGATGGGACTGCTCACAGCTGGAGGTAACGAAGCCACAGCTCTGGAGAATCCCAGGACCTGCATGGCTGCCCCCAAAATTAAGTGGATCTACACCAAAAACACACCTGTAATCCATTTGTAGCAACTCGGCATGCCCTGGCCCCCCACCGTGGAGAAGCACTACCTTAAACATTGTCTTATTGCCTCAGAGACCAATAGGATGTTCAGGCCTTTAAATAAGATCTCCTCTTCAGAAAGTCCCAAATCTATTTTTCACCCCAGTGTTAGCCTCTCTGAAATATGTTTCCCATTCAGTAGTCAGCATTTTGTCATGCTCAGCAAGGAAGATGGCCTGGTGGCCATGGTAAAGAATCAGGAGCCGGGTGGACTCTGAATTTATGATTCAGCAGCCATGGCTTCTGACTCACTTGCGCTAGATGACCTGTGGAAAACCACTGGACTCTGACAGGCCTTCATCAGACGAGCCAGAAAATGATATCAGAATAGGTTTCTACTGGAAACCAAACCCTGTGTGAAAATTGAGACTTCCTGAGCAGATAAATTAAAAGCAAGCTCTACAGGAGCAGCGTGACGAAAGCCATATGTTGAACTTGAGCAGATGTGAGACAGAAAATAGCCATCGCCTATAATATCACACAGTGTCACCGGCTTGCACTCTATAAACTGCTGAATTGTGTCAACACAGGCACCTGGCAACTGTCCTTTCTGTGTCACAAGCACTGAATTGTAAAGACTGTGGCCTCTGAAGCCAGGCAGACCTGGGGTAGAATCCTGGCTCGAATACATCCTGGCTAGGTGCTGTGGGGCATGCCACTCCACTTCTTTGCGTCTCAGCTGTCTCATCTGTCAAATGGGACTGAATGCATCCTCCTATTAATAGTTATCTCCACAGGGACCAAAAGAAAAAAAGTTTCGACAAAAATTCAAGCAGGGATTCTTGACTTTTAAAAACAGCACCAATAAAAAAGAAAAAGACGCCACTTCTCGATAAACACTCAACAGAGAAACACTAGAGACTATCCCTCCGAAGCCAAAAATACTTCAGGGATCCCCACATCAGTACCACAGGCATATGCTCAGTCACTCAGTCCTGTCCAACTCTTTGTGACCCCATGGACTCTAGTCCTATAGGTTCGTCTGTCCACGGGATTTTCTAGGCAAGAATACTGGAGTGGGTTGCTGTTTCCTTCTCCAGGGGATTTTACCAATCCAGGGATGGAATCTGCTTTTCTTGTATCTCCTGCATTGACAGGCGGATTCTTTACCACTGAGCCACCTGGGAAGCCCATCATTACCATGGTGTCATGCTATAACAGAAGTATTCACAGAAAAAAATATATATATATATAAATTGGAAGGGAGAAGTTCTTCTTTCAATCCAACATGTAGTAGAAGCACTTTTTCCTACTCCTCTTGTTAAAAATCTTTACTCCTTCTAAAATGTTTCTCCTATGCCGCCTTCTAAAAATCCTGATCATTATATATAAAACAAGCAAAAGAACTGTGAGAGACAGAAGAACTCAGACTGGCCAGAGAGACCTTGAAACCCAAGGAACGCCACAGTAGTGAGCTCCCTGGTGGTCTTTTTGCCGCATAAATCCCAGACTGGGTGCTAGAGAAGCCGACAACCCATAAACATCAGTGCAAACAGACAAATGATAAAGTCCCCAAAGTCAACTCTCTCTGAAGAAAAGAACAGGAAAACAACCAGCAAGACAGAAATGTTCAGATAATAACCTCCCTACCCTACAGAAATACAATGGGGAAGAAAACATGACCATACTCCCACCCCAATCAGCAAACGCTGAGTGGGAAGCCTAGATGTTCACCTTTACCTGGCTATAATATGAAGCCCCAATCCACCCACCCACATATCGCCCATGCAAGTGTGGTATCAAAAGAAGACCAAGTGGGATTTTCATCCATGCCTGTCTGGAACAAGGTCCTTCCCCTAGGAGTCACTGAAGGTCATGTGGGAATCTTGAACTTCCACTCCCAACAAAAAGTAACAAGGTGTCTGTTCCCATTTAGTCTAGTGGAAAGTCAAGACTTTCATCACCATCCTCACCTGTATGTGTGTGTGGGAGGTCACATGGGGAGCAGAAACAAGGACCCCTTCTCTCTTCCCAATCAGGGTGGTATCAACAGAGGTCTAGTGGGTAATCTGAATTTCCACTGCTACCCAAGGAGGAACAAGCTGCCCCTTTTCCATCTTCAACCCCCACTTCACTGTGTCCACACATTGTAGGAATGAGCACTTCCGTAGCCATCTGGCAGTAATGAAGTAAGACTCTCACTCCTCTTGCAGTGTGAAATCAGGCAAAGCTTTCTAAAATAGGCTTAAATAAAATGGAGAGCCTCTTCACATAAAACCAAAAATGTCCAGATACAATCAAAAATCATTCATCGTACCAACAATCAGAAAAATCTCAACTTGAGTAAGTACAGACGATCAACAGATGCCAAAATCAGGATGACACAGATGATTCAATTATCGGAAGAATATTTTAAAGTAGCCATCATGAAAATACTTCAACAAGTAATGATGAGCACACTTGTAACAAATGAAAAAATAGTAAGTCTCACCAAGAAATGAAGCATAAAATAGAATCAAATGGATATTTTAGAACTAAAGAATATGATAGCCAAAATAAAAACTCAGTGCTCAATGGGTGAGTTCAACAGCATGCCAAGTTGCTACATTTGTGTCTGACTCTTTGAGGCCCTCATGGACTGTACCCCGCCAGGCTCCTCTGTCCATGGGATTCTCCAGGCAAGAATACTGGAGTGGGTCGCCATATCTTCCTGATCCAGGGATGGAACCTGTATCTCTTATGTCTCCTGCATTGGCAGGCAGGTTCTTTGCCACTAACACCACCTGGGAAGTCCACAGGAGAATGGCAAAAAGAAATTAGTGAAATTAATGACAGAGCAGTAGAAATTACCCAATCTGAACAACATAGAAAAACTAGATTAAAAAAACTAACAGAGCCTCTGGGGCATATAGACAAAAACAAAAGATCTAATACTCGTACTTTTAGAATGCCAGAGGAATGGAAAAAAAAGAGAGACTTGGTAAAACATACTCAAAGAAGTAATGCTGAAATTTCCCAAATTAGGCAAAAGACATAAACATCCAGATTCCAGATTTTGAGAGACTCCAAACAGGATGGTCCATCGACTCAATGGACATGAGGTTGAGCATACTCAGGGAGATAGTGAAGGACAGGGAAGCCTGGCACACTGCAGTCCGTGGGGTTGCAAAGAGCAGGACATGCCTGAGCCACTGAACAACAAACAAGTAAACCCACAGCAATTCATACCAAGACATACTATAGTAAAATTTCCCAAAGACAAGGAGTAACGCTTCATCTATAAGGAGAAATCATTTAAATGACAGTGGACTTCTCATCAGAAACCATGAAGGCCAGAAGGAAGTAAAAAAAGCTGAGAAAAAAAAGAACTTTTTTTTTTAATAGCCAGCAAATTTCTCTTTCAGAAACAAAAGGGGAGAAATAAATTCTCAGATGAGGGAAAACTAAGAGTTTGTTACCAATAGATCAATCCTAAAAGAATGGTTAAGAGAATTTCTTCAAACAGAAAAAAAGAAAAAAGAACTCAAAAAAGAAATCTTAGAATACCAGGAAAGAAGGAAGAAAGAACAATGGAAAGAGCAAAAATATTGGTGAGTACAACAGACTTTCCTTCTCTTCAGTTTTCTAAACATTGTCTGATGTGGTTCTCAAAGTATTGTATATAGAAGAAATATTTAAGGCAATTTTAAATGAGGGGATGTAAGCTTTCCTCATAGCTCAGTTGGTAAAGAATCCACCTGCAATGCAGGAGACCCTGGTTTGATTCCTGGGTGGGGAAGATCCCCTGGAGAAGAGAAAGGCTACCCACTCCAGTATTCTGGCCTGGAGAATTCCATGAACTGTATAGTCCATGTTGTCACAGAGTCGGACATGACTGAGTGACTTTCACTTTCAAAGAGATTTTAAAAGAGATAAATTGTCTATACTTCACTTAAATTACTAAGCTGTGATAAGTTATTTACTTATATTTTAATGTTGTAAGAAACCACTAAAAATTTTACTCAAAAAGATATACTCAAACACACCATAAGTAAATCAAAATAAAACTCTAAAAATAAATTTAATCCTCAAGAAAGTGAGAAAAAAGAAAACAGAAATGAAATATAGAGGCATAAGCAGAAAGCAAAAACATAAAATGTCAGACATAAATCTTAATGTATAATCATTTTAACTGTAAATCATCTAAACACGACAGACAAAATCAACCAACAAACAAAAATCAGCAGAGTGTCTGAAAAAAAATAATCCAATTACGTGCTATCAACAATAAACTCAATTCACATGTATTGATATAAGTAAGTAAAAAGCTAAAGGATGAACAAAGATACCCATGCAATTCTCAGTGAAAAGAAATCAGGAGTGGCTATATTACCATCAGGTAAAAGCAGATGTCAGAGTAGAGATGACTACCAGGTTCAGAAATGAACAGTGTATAATACTCTTTGTGATCCTATGGACGGTCACCCGCCAGACTCCTCTGTCCATGGAATTCTCCAGGCAAGAATACTGGAGTAGGTAGCCATTCCCTTCTCCAGGGGAATCTTCCCAACCCAGGGATCAAACCCAGGTCTCCTGCATTGCAGGCAGATTCTTTACCACCTGAGCCGCCAGGGAAGCCCTTTTCATACTGTTGTTATTCAGTCACCTAGTTGGTTAGACTCTTTGGGATCCCATGGACTGCAGCATGCCAGGCTTCCCTGTCCCTCACCATCTCCTGAACTTTGCCCAAGTTCATGTTCACTGCGTTGGTGATGCCGTGCAACCATCTCTTCCTCTGACACCCTCTTCTTCTGCCCTCAATCTTTCCCAGCATCAGGGACTATTTCAAGGAGTCATCAGTTCGAACCAGGCCTAAAAGGCCTTTCCATATTACCATCAGGTAAAAGCAGATGTCAGGAGTAGAGATATCAGGGACAGAAATGAACAGTGTATAATATTAATAATAAAGGGGTCAACTCACCAAGAAGACATAGCAATCCTACTTATGAATTAATTGACACCTTTGTAATTTCATATCATATCTTTTCATTTGCTCAAGTCTCCATTTACATCTGATTGCAATTTCATAATTTCTTTACCTAGGTTATGCTCATTTCTTGATTTGTGAGCACCAAATAGTTAATATTTTAAGAGAGATCATTTGAGGCTAAAAAATAGCCTGTTTCTCCTTAAAGTTTCATTCACTAATGTTAGCATTAATCTGTATCTTGCCTACAACAAGCATTACTGTGATGTTCTAATGTATATGTTCTATTTCCCTTCTTCCTTCTACCTTTATTGATTGGAATTCTCCTGCTGATTCTTTTTACAGCTACATAGCAACAAGTTGTAAAGCTGAAATCTAGTTTATACAAATAGTCCCCTATTAATGGACACTTTAGTTGTTTTTGCTATAGTAGAAGCTATGATAAACCAGTTGTATCTTTGCATATTAAAGAATTTGTAACTCACACTTGAAAAAGCATATCAGTATTTATCTTATATCTGTAACTGAAAATACTGAAATAATGAGAAAATGCATTTGTAATTTTGCTACATAATGCCAAATTGCCTTCAATGAGGACATGCCATGAGAGATTTGATCTGACAGATGAATATAGAACATTAAATCCAAGGACTGGAGAATACACATTACTTCTAAGTTCATGTACAAGGAACATTTATGAAAATTGACATATACTTGGCCATAAAGTAAACCACAATATACTTCTCAGTATTGTTGTCACACAGATCACATTCTCTGATCTGCTCAGATCACAATGCAATAAAGTTACAAATTCAATAAAAAGATAATTAGAAACACTCATAGGTTTGGGAATTAAGAAATGTGTATCTAACTAACCGAGGAGTCAAAGACAAAATTAGAATATATATATATATATATATATATATATATATATATATATAGAGAGAGAGAGAGAGAGAGAGAGAGAGAATTATATGATTAAAAAGCAACTAATATATATATCATGTGGGACATATAGGATGTAAAATGGAGATAATTCTGTTTTAATAGGAAAATTTCTGGGCCAAAATGCCTTTAAAAGAAAAGAAAAAAGGCTGAATATTAATGAGTTAACCATTCAGTTTAAAAACTAAGAGAAAATAATGATAGAATAAATCTCAAGAAAGGAGGAGGAAGAAAACAATTAAGATTATAAACAGAAATCCGTAAAATATCAAAGTCAGTAGTTGGTTCTTTAAAAAGTCCAATGAAATCAACAAACTCTGTTAAGACTGTTTCCCCAAAAATGGAGGAATCTGGCATAAGAAAACATTAGGAAAGAAAAAAATGCAGCATAAATTCAAATGAATACCTTCATGTCAGTAACTTTGATAACAGAGAAAACTGACAAATTCCTAGAAAAACATAACTTGCCAAAATTGACTTAAGAAAAAAATAAACTCTAATTGTCCAAAAACTGATAAATGGAATCTGAATTTTAAATATCTCACACTAATATATACACTCACAAAACACAGCCCATGAAACAAGGCCCAGATGATTTACAAAAAAAACTAACAAATATTTATGGAACAAAGAATTGCAGTCTTATGTAAACATTCCAGGGAGGAGTAAAAAAGAGACTACTTCCCAGATCATTTCACAAGGTCTGGCTGAGTTTAATTTTAAAATTTAACAAGGATATTATTGAAAAATTAATATATTAACAAACTGAATCCAACAATGTAGAAAATATATAATGGTCAATATTTCAACAAATGTATAAAAAGCATTTAATAGGCTTTAATACCCAGTCATAATAATACAAATAAGTAGGTAAACAAGTAATAGAAGACAATTTCTCTGACTCTCAATTAAAAAATGTACAGGAGACCTCTTTTCCTTTAAAATCAGGAACAAGACAAGAATGTCAATTCTCACCTCTTTGATTGACTATAACCAGTGCAATACAGCCAGTGCTGTAAGGCAAGAAAAAAAAAAATAGATTAAAAAAAAAATGAGAGTTATAAACAAAAATGTCTGTCCAAATGTGGTATGATTCCCAAACAGAAAACCCAAAAGAAGTTAAAGATAGCCATTAGAATTAATGTTAACAAGACTTTTGTATACAAAATCAATATTTAAAGGTTAATTGTATTTCCAAACACTAGCAAGAAAGAGTTTAAATAAAATTTTTAAACATACCATTTACCACACCATCAAAAATATAAACTATTTAGGAATCAAACCAACACAAGATATGAAAATCTTTTTATGGAGGATATCATAAAAATTTCACTAAATATAGTAAACAATGGCTTAATGAATACTTAGGGTTAGAGGGCTCAGTTTTGTAAAAATGTCAGTTTTCTTGCAAATTTATATATAGATATAATATTATTTCAACTAAAACCATAACTTTGTGTATAAAACTTCACAAATTGAGTTTAAAAGTTGTATCAAAGAGTAATGAGCCAAGAAGAGTGAAGACTGTACTGAAAAAGAATGAAGAAGAGAAAATGCCCTACAAGACAAAACTCTGCAACATAAGGAGAGAAAAACTGATTTAAATATTTTTTAAATGGAGATCTAGGTGCAAACACATGCAACCACCGATCAACTCCCTTCGTCATGCCACCAATCACAAGGAAAAAGTAAACAAACACAGAAGTAACATCTTTAAAAGTAGACCCAGGGACTAAGTATGGAAAAGCAGGTACATGATGATGATGGCGGTGATGACAATAGCTAACATCTACTGTTGTCATTGTTCAGTCACCTGGTGTGTCTGACTCTTTGCCACCCCATGGACTACAGCAATGCGGGGCTTCCCTGTCCTTCACTGTCTTCTAGAGTTTGCTCAAACTCATGTCCATTGAGTCAGTGATGCCATCCACCCATCTCATCCTCTGTTGCCCCCTTCTCCTTTTGCCCCCAATCTTTCCCAGCATCAGGGTCTTTTCCAGTGAGTTGGCTCTTTCCATCAGATGGTCAAAGTGTTGGAACTTCAGCTTCAGCATCTGAGCACTAACATCTATTGAACTCTAAATTTGTGCCAGATAAATAAATATGTGAAATTATCATATTTAATCCTCACAACAACAAAATAAGGACATACTACATCATTCACCTCTTTAACTATAGCCCAAATCACCGAGTTAGCAGGAGCCCGAGCAGTCTGGCTCCAGAGCACAGGGACCTAACTGAGTAATGACAGGCAGGGTCAGCTTGGCAACAAGTTTCCACTCTGCCCCAAACTATTTCCACCTTAGATCTGACATCTGACATGTGTACTTATTAAGCAGTTTGAAAAACTACTATTTAAAAATAAAAAAAATAAAAAAAAGTAGGACAGTAATGGGTTAACTAACCCTTTAAAATTCAAATAACTTTCAGGATTATCAAGGGCCTGTCAGTCATTCAAGCATTAATGTAAATTAATTCAACAGATGCTTTCTTTCCAGCAAAGTCATTTCCATTAAAGGATTCAGAATTGTGGGGAAAGACCAGAAGCAGGGGGAGCTTCTTGAAGTATCTGATAAAAACCAACAGCTATTAAGGATTTGGGACTTGCCAGATGGTAAAGAATTGGGTAGCTCAGATGGCAAAGAATCTGCCTGCAATGTCGGAAACCCAGGTTCGATCCCTGGGTTAGGAAGATTCCTTGGAGAAGGGAATGGATAGTTACTCCAGTATTCTAGCCTGGAGAATTCCATGGACAAAGGAGCCTGGTGGGCTACAGTCCATGGGGTTGCAGAGTCTGACAGGACAGAGCAACTAGCACTTTCATTTTCATGAGAGATATTACAGAAGTTAAATGAACAGGATCTAGCAACTGCTTTTGTAATATTGAGTAAACTTAGGCAGAAAAGAAGTCAGACAGAGCATCCCCATCCTAGAGAACTGTGTATAGTCATATATGAAGGAGAGGATATGTCAGAAGACTCACTGACAATACCTCCTGGAAGGAACTAGAATACTAAACTTATGCAGAAATTCCCTTCTACAGGGCATCTTACAAAACCAGGGATCGAACCAGGGTCTCCTGCAGTGCAGGTAGATTCTTTGCCATCTGAGTCCCCAGAGGAGCTCTACACAATAATAAAGATATCATCCCATTTCTGTATCCTTTAGTGGATTCTACAGCATGGTCTACACAAACTCCTGACCAGTGAGCTAACAAATGAGCCCTCCTGTTGGTTTACCCTAAATTCTGTTTGTTTTTATTTCCGGTCCTCTTCTCATCCCACAGGGGACCTGGTCACCACAGGTCCACGCTCACGCCAGGCATCATACACTCAGTGTCCCTCTAAATGAAACGTCTTATTCCAGAGCTGCTATTAGAGCTGTCCTTGCATTATCTGCTCAGCTGCTCCCTCGGTGCATGAGGTAGCTCTCGTCAGCCAGGAGCAGAGATGGGTTCCTTCTTCACTCCTCCTTCACTCTTGCACCCTGCAGGGGGAGTCTCCTCTGGCACTGGGGTATCTCCTCCCCTCACTTCCCTGCTCTGGCTTGGGGGAAGAAGCAGAATAGAATTAACTGCCCATGCCTGTAGGCTGATGACTACTGGTTTTGGCTTCTTCTGTTGCTGACCCAGAGTAGTTACTGATGTCCTCTGTGTTGTGAGGAGAGACCAGCCAGGATCCCGTGGCAATTCCCACAAAGACAAGGACCCTGCCCCAGACATCCTGCCCCTCTCTCCCTCTCCAGTCCTCGGCTTATGAAGTCTGTGGGGTGGGCAGATAGGGGTGCTGGTGACAATAGTGGGAACGGTTTTGCCAGCTGTTAGTAAGTTCTGGCCAGGGAGGGGAGCAAGGTAAGCAGCCAGCTGACTGCTTGCTGACAACTGTCTTTGGAACATAGACTCAGTACCTGAGGGTTTCTGCTGGGGGCCCTGGTACCAACTCCAGGTTCAAAGATAAAAATCCCATAACATATGTACCCAGGAGTCAGAGAGGACCGACATTTCTCTCCAAGGAGTTACATCTAAAGAGTCACGTTTTCAGCCGCATGAGCCATGCTGGGCGAACAGGGTGAACACTCCGTGGAGCCCCCAGGGCCCTGAGATCCCGAGGCAAGCCCACGCCTGGGGGTTAACACTGGGCAGCTGCCGTTTTGAAATTTTTAATTGGATCTTTGAGTTTCTGTTTGGCAAGTGGTCTGGATTGAACTCCGTTCCCCCCTCCAAGTTTTCTATGTTGAGGTCCTAACTTCCAGCGCCTCAGAATGTGACCTTATTTGGAAATAAGGCTGTTGCAGATGTAATTAGTTAAATTAAGATGAGATCACACTGGAATGAGGTGGGACTTAATCCAACATGCCTGGTGTCCTTATAAAAAGGAAATTTGAACACAGAGACGGACACGTACGGAAAGGGGATGATGTGAAGGTACAAGGAGATCACCTTCTTCAAGTCAAAGACTAGCTAAGGCCACCAGGAGCTAGGGGAGGGGCACGGGACAGTTTCCCTCTCACAAAAGGAACCAGTCCTGCAGACACCCTCCAGAACTGCTAGACATATATTCTGTTATCTAAGCCACACAGATGTGCTACCTGTTACTGTAGCTCTAAGAAGCTTAGACAGTAATGGAGTCTGATGGACAGTGATCGTGGCACAGAGACTCAGAGCCTCCTGCCACCTCCCCGCCTTCCCTGAAGGGACTCTGGGCTATCCCCTCTCCTGCCCCGTGTCAGTGACGCCTGTTCCCTCCTTTCCAGGCCGGGAGGGTTGCAGGAATACATACATCTCACACACTGAGTCACAGAGCCCACACTAAGCGAGGGTCCTACCTGCCCTGCAAGTATCTCTGTGCCCGAAAGAGAGCAGAATAAATAGCCGATTAAAAAACCCTGAGAGGTTTAAAGAAAGGCTGTGGACATCTTTGGCTTCCCAGGTGGTTCAGTGGTAAAGAATTCACCTGCCAAGGCAGCAGCCGCAGGAGACTCGGGTTCCATCCCTGGATTGGAAAGATCCCCTGGAGGAGGAAATGGCAACCCACTCCAGTATTCTTGCCTAAAAAATGCCATGGACAGAGGAGCCTGGCGGGCTACAGTCCATAGGATCGCAGAGAGTCAGATGTGATTGAACTACTAAGCACGCACACATGGGCATCCCTGGGCACTTTTACTCCCTGGTCTTTGCGAGCAGTGTTCTTACCTTTTCTGTGATAAGTAAAATGCATGTATTTCTTGCAAAGGAATGCAGAGATTGACCAGTCAGCCTTTTTGGAAAAGTAAGAGAGGAGGAATGAATTCAATCTATTCACTACATCCTTATACTAAGGTTGACCTGGGAAGTGTAAAACAAAGTGAGATGGGAAGCTCCCAATGCTGAAGACAGCAGAGCCTACAAACATTTTCATTGCTCTGGTCTGTGACTTGAAATTCAATGACAGCTCCTTCCAGACCCTCACTGGACTGTGAGCTACATGAGGGCGTGGCCCATGTCTCCTTCCTGTGGTAACCACCTCACCCACCTACCCCTCAGCTTCCTAGCACGAAATGTGGCACAGAGTTTATTATTAAATATTTATGAAATTCATTTTGTTAATATTATGGAAATAAGGGAAAATTTTTTTTCTGCTTTTTGAACAAGTGGCCCTTATTTCACTTTGCAAGGAAACCCACAAGTGGAGTAGCCAGTTCTGTAGAAACAAAAGCAGAAACTAAGAAGGCAACAGCACTGACAGCTTTCAAGCACCTGGTTCCAGCTCTTCCTGAAGCCCAGGTACAGGGCACCAAGGCTTCTCTGAGAAACACTGGTATCCGTACAACACATTCCCTCATTTATTTAAGAGATTTTGAGATAGTTGTTCCATAATCTGCAAACAAAAGAATCCTAGCTAATAATAGCATGAATACTATGTGAATTTGAATTCTCCGAATTTGAAATAGCACAAAATTTAAAAAATTAACTCGGTATACAAATTTTGGAACAATGCAAGCGCTCCAGCTTTTTTTGGAAATTCCACTGGGATCACATCATTTCCAAGCTATCTGGCTGAAGGGATTATAAACTATGTTTCACATTAAGATCACATGTTAGAACGATTTTAGCTATTAAGCAGAGCAGCCCACCATCTTTTAACAATATCCCATACATTGTGCTGTTGTATTTGTGCTCATAACTTGTGTGAGTTCATTCACATTTACTATTATTATAACTGAAAATCTTTTCCTATCTTAGAACAATATCATCCAAGCATTCATTAAGAGATAAGCAGCAATAATACCTTGGAACAGAAATGAGCTGTGATAACACCCTATGACGAAAACCAGACAAGCACCACTGCTAATTTAGCAAGCAGCACAGAAACAACGGCCGCAGAGAATGCTAGAAAAGTAAACCCAGTGCTAAAGCAGTTACACCTTTAAGTTTGCAAAAAATAGTCATATATATTCAAGGATAATGGAAATTTTTCTACTGACATGACTGCCCAGGAATGTCATATAATATGCCCCAGACTCCATAAGTAGAAATTTACACACTTCAAGAATGCATTTTCTTCATATTATACACTCTAATAATTTTATTTATCAAAGAGTTATTTATAGGAAAATTAGTCCTGAATTATGCAAGATTTGAATTAGGCAAGGCCGTCAGGAATGTGCCCCTCACATACAATGTGGCCACCCTGATTCGCCTCCTTCCTGGCTTGGAGGCCAAGCCTAAGGCCATGCCGGGAGACTGTGTCTGGGACAGGCTCTCCTAGCGTCTTGGCTTGTCATCAAAGCCTGTCAAAGGGCAGCCTCCTGTCACCAGCCTCGCAAAGGCAAAGCTGAGAAAACATCTTCCCAGGAGCTGAGCAGTGGCCAGCATGCTCACCCCCATCTCACATCAGAGCAGTTTCCATGGAGGGAGAGGCCAGCGCTGGACAGGAGGACCAGCTCTCCACATCCTCACGCACACACACGGAGGATGCTCAGACTCCAGGTCCAACATGGGGTCGGCCCAGCAAGTTCCTCCTGTTTTCCTCCCTCATCAAGAGAAAGCAGCAATATCATCACATGAAAAGCCTCGTGGAAGAAACCCATTCTCCTCCTACAATGGGCAGATGCCGCGCAGATCTTGTGCATCATTTGTAAATGATTTCAAAGTTTATTTGTCTACTCCAAGGAGATTACTGGAATTTCCAACTGCATTTTAATGTAATTGTTTCCATGCTGCATAGGAAGTTTTTGCAGCCACAGTAATCACCTCTGATGTATAATTAGAGGCTGAGAATCTGCCGCCCTGTGGGACACAGCCTCAGTGTTAGGGCTGCTACCCTGCAAGCCCTCAGACATCTGCTACGACTCCACTCAACGAACGATTACTTAGTGTCCGCTGCGTGCCAAGGAGGAGCTCTGCCTTCAACAAGCTGATGTTCTATCCAGGCTGTTGACACTTCTGTGGCCGCAGAGTTCTATGTTCAAATGATACAATGCCATCTTCCACAGACTACTGTATAAAACAGCGAAGTATACAACTGTGCTGTTCAAATGAGGGGACAGAGTTCAGGTAATCTCTTCTCAGACCCCTCAAACTCCCGCATCGAAGCAGGACCTGCCAAGGACCCCTCTAAGAGAACAGATTGCAAATCCAGAGTTCCTCAGTGTTGTTGTTCAGTCGCTAAGTCGCATCTGACTCTTTGAGACCCCATAGACTGCAGCATGCCAGGCTTCCCTGTCCTTCACTGTCTCCTGGAGTTTGCTCAAACTCATGTCCATTGAGTTAGTGATACCATCCAACCATCTCATTCTCTGCCACCCCCTTCTCCTCCTGCCTCCAATCTTTCCCAGCATCAGGGTCTTTTCCAATGAGTAGGCTCTTTGCATCAGGTGGGCAAATATGGGAGCTTCAGCATCAGTCCTTCCAATGAAAATTCAAAGGTGATTTCCTTTAGGATGGACTGGTTTGATCTCCTAAATGTTGAATAACTCCTACCAATATGCAAAACTGCCCCCAACTGCATCAAGAGCTACAGCAACTAATACAATTAATGCCTGAGAAATAAGCAAGATTGTTCAAAGCTGACCCACCCAGCTTCAGGAACAAGCCTGGTGAAAGTGAGCCACGAGGAGGATCAAAGGAATTCTCTTCCCTCCCTTGAAGAATCTTACACCCAAGATGCCTCACCTTTCTCAAGAAACAGGGCAGACAGTATTCTTTTATTCTGCACAGCACTCCCTCCTTCCCTCCTTCCCCGCTCTGTCCTGGTTCCTTATCTCTTCTCCATCCTCATGAGCTCCCATGACAATCTCATCCTGCCTGGTTTTAATACCATCTACCTGCTGAGGATTCCATTCCCAGTCTGCCCTCTCCCCCAAATTCCTGATGCATGCTCCTAAGTGATGACTTTCTATCTCCACCTGGTATTGCCAAGAATCAGTAAACTCAGCGAATCTAACACGGAACTCTAGATTTTCTTCCCCTTTCTCCCTCCGATCATCCCCTCCTTTTTAAAGGACACCACGGTCCACCCAGCTCAAAGCAGGAGCCCAGATGTCATCCTCAATCCCTTCCCCCACATCCAACCCATCGACCAGTCCTGCCCACCCTACCTCCGATCTCCAATCATATCCAGACCCTTCCTCCCTTGCAGCTGCCATGCTGCCCTCACTCTCACCTGAACAGTGCGGCCGCCTCCTGACTCCTCTCCTGTTCTCACTCCTGTCTCCTTCATGGCAGCCAGAAAGCTCTTTGGACAGCATCAGTTTCTTAAGAGCAGCAGTGAATTATCCCTGGTTATGCTTCTCCACCCCACCTGGGTACAAAGTCCTCTCCCTCAGCTTAGTAAGCTCCAGCCACACTTTCTGCCACTTGTATTCTCAAACACACAAAGCTCGTTCCTGCCATGGGGCCACTGAACTAGTTTGCTGCATCTGCCTGAAATGCATGCACAGTGATGCGTGGTGGCTCCTTCTTGGCACAAAGGTCTCAGCTTCAAGGTGGCCTACTCAGAGATGCCTCTTCTGACCACCCAAGTCACCCTCCCACACATCTCCTTGAAAGTGAAAGTGTGAGCCACTCAGTCATGTCTGACTCTTTTGCGACCCCATGGACTGTAGCCCGCCAGGCTCCTCTGTCCATGGGATTCTCCAGGCAAGAACCAGAGTGGGTTGCCATTCCCTTCTCCAGGGGGTCTTCCTGAACCAAGGATCGAACCCAGGTCTCCTGCATTGCAGGCAAATTCTTTACCATCTGAGCCATCAGGGAAGCCATATTTTATATTAAACATAACACTTATCACATTCAATATTTCCTTTCCTTTATTTGTACACTGTGTGACTCCTCCTCCAACCAGCAGAACATAAGTTCCATGAGGGCAAAGAACTAGTCTCTCACCAATAATGCAACCCCAAGGCTCAGAAAGGGACCAGGCCCCTAACAGACCAATAATCAACATTCAGTGAGTAAATGGAAGGCTGAATGGTAAAATCCTTCCCACCTCTGGGGAGTTGTTGTTCCCCAAGTCCCTGTAGACCTGTCAATCACAGTAACCTTCAACCCTGGCCATGGCAATGGATTCAAGGGTCTAGGCATGTGAACCAAGAAGAGCAAGTGAGATTCCCCCAGAGACCTGTGTACGTGAATGCTGACATATGAAAACTTCTTTCCTCTGGGCTGCGATAATGTACATCTGCAAGCATCTAAGGCCATGTCCTTTCCCCAAATTTGTAGACAGAAAACAACAACATCAAGGGAAAAATCTCACACAGTGATTACTATGGGCCAGGCACTGCCGTGAAGGTTAGTGCACCCTCACTAATGTAAGCTTCACAACTCATGAGTGGATCTCCATTAGTATCACCGTATTTCTCTAGATGATGAAACTGGGGACCAGAGAGGTTAATTAACTTGCTCAAGGTGGCAGAGGAATTATCCCCAAAGCTGTACTCTCAACTATTGTACTCTATTGTTTACAACAGCAGAAAGGAATGAAGTCAGTCTAGCAGGAAAGCAGAGTCAGAAAATGGAAGACAGGATGCTGGTGGCTGACAGTTCCACATCCAGGTGTGCCTGTGGCCTGTTTCACCTCTGGATCCTCTAGTTGTGGGAGTGAGTCAACTTCTTCCGGGTGTCACTTGCAACGAGAAGAATCCTGACAAAAACAGAGGACATCACAAAATGGGTTGGCATTTTAGAGAAGCCCCACAGAATTGGCCACACATTTGTGTTTGTATCTATTTGTTGCAAAGAGAAATTAAACTTCTTGTTTTCAGATAAGAAAATCACCTAGATTTTCAATTAATCAAATAACATCTTAAAAGCTATTATTCTCTGCCCTGTCCTAGGTCCCATAAGGCATGCAGAGACATTTAAGACATATCATCAAATATGGGATTCCTGAGTGGTGCTAGTGGTAAAGAACCCACCTGCCAATGCAGGAGACATAAGAGACATGGGTTCGATCCCTGGGTCAGGAAGATCCCCCGGAGCAGGACATGGCAACCCACTCTAGTATTTCTGCCTGGAGAGTGCCATGGGCAGAGGAGCCTGGTGGGCTATAGTCCATGGGGTTGCAAAGAGTCAGACTTAACTGAAATGACTTAGCATGCATGCATCAAATGTACTTCCAAGACACCATGCAGCTTGAATTCCTCTTTCACCCAATTCCCTTCTGAATTGACAAAACAAGCATTTTGAGGAGAGTTGACACTAGAGATGGGAGCCACACATTGACCTGAATCCTTGAGGCGTCTCTGAGGGTTGCTGTGATGGCAAGACCAGAGTCAGGACTTGGGGAAGTTCCTCCCCATCCTCCACCACCCACAATCCAGGTGCAAAATCCTGCAATGGATCAGGTGGACCACCACACTGCCCCTGCCCACTCCCTGCCTCCAGACTCCCAAACATCCCCCTGATCAGAGCAAGCACTAGAGATGCAAAGAGGCAACTGAGCAGCTGAGAAGGAAGAGGAGGAGGACTCGTCAGGCCTTGGCCCCTTAGACTGCCATCACAGCCCTTACATACGGCAGGAGCTGCACCCAGGACTCGCTGACCAGTTGGAGAGGGATCTGCTAAACCAGCAGGCTCTAGACTTCCAAGACAGCAAGCTGTCAATCTGCTCCTGAGTGGAAGAGAATTCCCCACGTAGATGGCCACATCCTCGTGTCTTCAGTCCTCTCCTAATTATTGGAATTCTCAGCAGACAAGGAAAAGCTTCAATAAAGACAGGCTGAAAAGTGGAACATGACCTCTACTTGAGAATAATTTCCAGACATATGAAAACATTCAGTAACTCAAAGGGGAAGATCCATTCAATCAAAGTGACACAGTTACTTCAAAGCCTGCCTACCCTGTCTGTTCATGGTGCAGAGAAAAGTGAAAGTGAAAGTCGATCAGCTGTGCCCGACCCTTTGCGACCCGATGGATTATACAGTCCATGGAATTCTCCAGACCAGAATACTGGAATGGGTAGCCATTCCCTTCTCCAGGGGATCATCCCAACCCAGGGATTGAACCCAGGTCTCCCGCATTGCAGGTGGATTCTTTACTAGTTGAGCCACCAGGGAAACCCAAGAATACTGGAGTGAGTAGCCTATCCCTTCTCCAGGGGATCTTCCTGACCCAGGAATCGAACTGGGTTCTCCTGTATTGCAGGTAGATTCTTTGCCCGCTGAATTACCAGGGAAATGTAAAATGGAGAACAAAAAGACAGAGCCACTATGGAAACCAAGACATATTTGTGATGGACTAGAAGTGGAACTGAAACATCCAGGGACAAGCTGGCTGGGCTTCAGGCTTATGGAAGCAGAGATGTCACAACAGGGGTTATAGGCAATGCCTATTCTTCAAGAGTGGCTCAGACAGTGAAGAATCTGCCTACAATGCAGGAGACCCATGTTCAGTCCCTGGGTTGGGAAGATCCCCTGGAGGAGGGTATGGCAACCCACTCCACTCCACTTCTTGCCTGGAGAATCCCCATGGACAGAGGAACCTGGTGGACTACAGTCCATGGGATCACAAAGAGTCAGACAGGACTGAGTGACTTTCACTTTTTCTGCTCCAAGGCAGGACTAGGACAAGATTCCACACCCTCCTCTCACTGAGTAAAACCTATTTCTCCCCAGCTACCTGGGACTACCATTCCATGGGACCGAGACACAGGAATGCTACAGAGGAAAGGTAGCACCTCATCACTAGGAAGAGAACCAAATGCCCGCTGGCCTGATGAATGGGTCTGAAACATACCCCCTACTCCGACCCTCCCACATCCCCTCCCCATCCCAAGCAGAAACCCTCAGCTCCCATTAGATCTGATTCTGGACTGGGGACCACTGAGGGAAAAGCCCTAGGTGAGCACAGAATGACAGAGAGAGAGAGAGAATAGTAAACAAAAAGTCATACACAATGTGATACTGCAAATCCAAATTCCAAAACACAGGGAGAAAAACTCAATGCTCCAAAGATAGCCAATAAAATCAGAGCAGGAATTCACACCAGATGAAATTAATTCCATGGACTAGTCTTTTACAAGACTTCAAAATAACTGTGTTAGGAATATTCAAAGAGATAAGTAAACAAATAACTTCCATTTTTTTTAAATGCAAGAAATTTTGAAACAATCCTAACAGTCAAGTTAGAATAAGGGCAGGGAGCTAGAGCAGTGTTGTTAATGATGAAAATAATTGCCAGAGGAAGTCAAAGCAACAAACTATGTGAAAAAGTTTTAACACGTTCCAAGCACAAAGACTTAAGAATGTATGTATATTGAGTATCTCAGAATGGCTATGAGTTGAATGCACGAAGAGGGACCAGAGATAAACCTGAATGGTTTCCAAGCACAAAGACTTAAGAATGTGTGTATATTCAGTAGCTCAGAATGGCTATGAGTTGAATGCAAGAAGAGGACCAGAGATAAACGTGAATGGTTTGTTGCGGCCCTTCACTGAAGACCCCAAACTTGCTTGGTGGCTTCTGGCGATGCTCCACCCCTTACCCCCCCTACCTCGTGCAGGTCGCTTTGATCTTTCTGGAGCTCCCTGGATGTCCCACATTCTAGAACATTTAGTAAGCATTTATACCTGAAACTGACAAGACAAAGTCAAGCTGAGACCTGTGCAGCGAGTGTTCGTGGGGTGGACTGGCACCACCACCTCTGGCCAGGCCAGCTGCTCATGTCAGCAGATGGTCCCTCCCTTCGCACCAGGAATTCTCCCAGCATCTGAACAAGGAGGGATTCCTGCCTGGCGGTTATTCCCATACTCCAAGGAAACTACTTTCTGGAGAGCATGTTTTTGTCTTCTTGCTCGTGTCCAATCTTAGGACTGCTGGTTCAAGTAAATAGGAGTGTTTTCTCTCTTATGCTGCACTTTTTATATTTATACCAACAGACAAGAAGGAAAATTAATTATAGCTATGTCTATGAGTATATAAACATGTGTAAGGAGGTAGATCTATACAACATGGATATGAACGCTGCTCTTCTTGAGATACATTTAATATTTGCCAAGTTCTTAAGCTCAATGCTAAAAAGATTCCTAATACCTTATTTACTAAGATAAATAAATAAATAGGAACTGGGACAAAATTTTTATAAGATCATAGAAATTTAGAGGTGTTTAAATATAATTTGTTAGGTAGTGACCATTTTGGAATGCTGAACAAATGATGCTGGTGAGGTACCTAAATAACTGCCTGAAATCATCAAGCAAGTCTGGGTTATTTCTGTCATCTTAAGACCTAAAGTTTCACTTCCCTGCTGAAGGGTCCCTCACCACTCAACCTGCTGTGATTGCAGAAAGTCTGACACCAGTAGCCTAACTAGAGCTATTCACCCAGGTCTTCCCCTAGTGCTTATAGAAATTTGTACATCTCCTCTTCTAAAAACTTGCCAAAACCTTGAGGATAGTGCATTTTTTTTTAAAGAACAGAAACATCTTTCATCTTTGCTTTTGCATTTTAATCTCTGATTACAAAAACAATAATCCTCCAAGAAAATAATTACAAGTCAGTTGCCATTTTATTTCCCAGCAATAACTCCAAATATTTTGGTTAATATTCTCTCCAGTCTTTTTGCTGTCCATACATTCTTTCCTTTCCCAAAACTGTGATCATGCTAGACATAATATTGTATAGCTTCCTTTTTACTTAAAGGTATATCAGAGTATTTTTACCAACAAATAAAGTTCTACCTCCTCCTGGATACTGTTATCAACCTCATCTCACAGAGGATCAGGAACTGAGGATCAGGAAGGGAAATCTATCTACCCAAGGTCACGTGGTTATTTCTGACCCACAGAACTGAGATTGGAACCCAGATCTCCCAAGGTCAAGTTCAATACTCATTCTAAATTCTACAAAGTCATTAGGCTAATTCTCAGTCAGAAAGCCAACAATGCCATTCACAGGGGATTAGCAGCCCAGAGTCTGCAGGATTTACATGATTCTGTCAGAACACAAAAGTTTGAAGGGCCAGCACAATCCTTGGCTTCTTGCTGGGACAACAGCTAAGCTTTTCAACAGTTCAAGCTGCCAAAAGACACAGGGAATCAGAATCTGGGGAAAGAATGTGGAGCAAAGGACCCTCTGCTGTCTTGGGGGAAGAGGAAAGCTTGTGGCCTGCAGAGCAAAGAGCATGTGTATCCTGTACAGCCTTTCCGAGGGAGCCAGAGCCAGCATCTTGGGTTTTCCCTTAGCCCAGCACTGGAAACTGCAAAGATAAGGTCTTAAGGTTGATTCTGAGGTAGAGAAGCTATGAGGGTCTAGAGGAGGCAGGATGTGAAGTTGAAAATTAGGATTAAGCTTAGCAAGCTAAGTGGCTGTCTCTTTACCTGACATCAGGAGTATCAAGAAAGGCCCCTGGATCCCAGAATCTATCATCAACCTTAAAGAAACCCTCCTTTAATCTCTCTTGATATTCAACAGTAATAATAATCAATAATAAATATTATTATTGATGGGCTTCCCAGGTGACACTAGTGGTAAAGAATCCACCTGCCAAAGCAGGAGACACAATAGACATATATTCGATCCCTGGGTCGGAAAGATCCTCTGGAGGAGGGCATGGCAACCCACACCAGTATTCTTGCCTGGAGGATCCCATGGAGAGAGGAGCCTGGCAGACTACAGTCCATAAAGTCAAAAAGTGTCGGACACAAAGCAACTATGCACACACATGCGCACATTACTATTGATAGCATGTTAAGTGCTGTCACGCACTAAGAACTTCGCATATTCAATCATCATTCAATCCTTAAAACAACCAGAGAATTATTTTTATTTCTATTTTACAAAGGAAGAAAGCAAAGCTCAGAGACATATGCAATGTCACACACTTGGTGTCTACAATTAGAACCTGCCACTCCTAATCTTGGAGCAGCCACTATTGGAGAATAGTGTGGAGGTTTCTTAAGAAACTAAAACAAGAAATACCATATGACCCAGCAATCCCACTCCTGGGCATATACCCAGAGAAAACTGTAATTCCAAATGATACATGCACCCCAAAGTTTGTTGCAGCGCTATTTACAAAAGACAGGACATGAAACCTAATGTCCATCAACAGAGGAATGGATAAACATGTGGCACATACATACAATGGAATATTAGTAAGCCATAAAAAGAATGAAGCTGCCACTTTCAGAGATGTGGATGGACCTAAAGACTCTCAGAAAGAGTGTAACAAATCAGAAAGCGAAAACCAAACATTATATATTAATGCATATATGTGAAATCTAAAAAAATGGTACAGATGAATCTATTTGCAAAGCGGAAATAGAGATACAGACATAGAGAATAAACATATGGACACCAAGGAGAGAAAGAGGGGTGAGAAAAATTGGGAGATTGGGATTGACATATATACACTACTATATATAAAATAGATAATTAATGAGAACTGATTGTATAGTACAGGGAACTGCCTGCAATGCTCTGTGGTGACCTAAATGGGAAGGAAATCCAAAAAAGGGGGGATATGTCTGTATATATGGCCGAATCACTTTGCTGTATAGCAAAAAAAAAAAAACACTGTAAAGCAACTATCCTCCTATTTAAAAAAAAAAGAATCTGCATCTAAGTTTGCTTTCTTATCACTATTCAAGAGAAGGACCACCCACCAGCGCCACTCTAGCTGTGAATTGTTCAATTTCCCCCTGATGTGCACAGTGAACACGTGCAAAAACGTTGCCTCTTGTCTCCGTAGTGACTTAATCAGCTGGGATCCATCAGAAGATAGATGTTGTGATTATTTCATAGATTGGCCTTTGTACCAGGAAATTGATGGGCTGTTGAAGACTCAAATTCAGGGACCTCTGGCATGCTTCTTAGGATTTTCTATTCATGAACATTTAAACATTTTTAAAAGATTTTTATGCATGGTATCGTTCAAGATGTTTCTTAAAATTAAAATTCCAGAGTTAGAAGTGCCCTTAAAAACCCTCTAGACCTATCCTTTTAATTTAACAAATGAGGAGCAGAGCCCCAGCCCTCTCACTGAGAGTGTCAGGGGCTGTGTAGCTAACGTATGACACCCCCACAAGGATGAGACTAAGATAACAATCTAAATGTTACCCAGTTTAGCCGACTTTTATCATCCATCACTGAGGAAATGGATATTGTATCTGGCAAAATGCCCTATGATTTTCTGTTTTCACAAAACAGTACCGAAACAGTAATTAATCCCATGTTTGCTCTTTTCTAGAAGGAGGAATAAAAGTTCTGAGAATTTTAAGGGGAGGGCAAGATTGAGTACTTAGCTACTAGAAGGGACTCAGAAGTTGGCGGGCTGCAGAGCAATTTAAACGACCAAATTTCAGAGATACAGAGGATGTTCTTCCTACTCCTGCAGAGAATCGAAGTGCTTTAACTTGCAGAGATTAGTGAATTTAAGAGAATTGTGGACTCTGTGGGAGAAGGCGAGGGCGGGATGCTTCAAGAGAACAGCATCGAAACATGTATATCTAGGGTGAAACAGATCACCAGCCCAGGTTGGATGCATGAGACAAGAGCTCAGGCCTGGTGCACTGGGAAGACCCAGAGGGATGGGGTGGAGAGGGAGGTGGGAGGGGGGACCGGGATGGGGAATACATGTAAATCCATGGCTAATTCATTTCAATGTATGACAAAAACCACTGCAATGTTGTAAAGTAATTAGCCTCCAACAAATAAAAATAAATGGAGAAAAAAAAAATAAAATAAAATATTAACTTCAAAAAAAAGAGACTGTGGGAAGGTCTCCGAAACAGACATCGGTGTCCTCACAATGGTCACTATCAGGGCTGGCAGCCATGAGCCACCTTCCAGTTCTGAATGCAACAGACAAATGTTAGAAGGAAAGAGCTTGCAGCTGTCAGTGAAGACTGTCGCTGAGAAAAACTAACATGATTTGAGGGGACTCAGTCTCTGATCGACAGGGCTTCCCTGGTAGTTCAGACGGTAAAGAAGCCGCCTGCAATGCAATGCAGGAGACCCAGGTTCTATCCCTGGGTCGGAAAAATTCCCTGAAGAAGGGAATGGAAAACCACTCCGCTATTTTTGCCTGGAGAATCCCACGGACAGAGGAGCCTGGCAGGCTACAGTCCATGGGGTCACAAACAGTTGGACATGACTGATTGACTAACACTACTATACTAATCTCTGATTAACAAAGTCTGGGAAGGGGGCTGAGGATTAGAACTATTCTGATTTGGGCCAGTGGGGACTCTACTTTAACCCATCTCTTACTGAAGATGACGTGTCACTTACCCAGCTAGACTATGGTTTATCCAGAGCACAGCATAGGGGTGTGATTTTATATAGGGACAGCAACACATCTATTTTTTTCTATATGATATGAGACCAGCTCATCAGCTTAAAGTAAGTATCTTCTCAAGAGTTTTAGAGGTAAGAGAAGGTATGAAATTTGAGACCTGTGGTCATTAATGTAAACAGAATTCAACCAGCACAGTTATACTGTAATCTTTTTACCTTCAGCAGTGTCCAGATGTTCAGGTATGACTCAGTGTAAGTGGACATCTGGGTTTAACTGGGTTGATGGTTTCTGGGCAAGTATAACATGGAGGAAAAATGGTTAAGGGTAGGTAAGAATTTGGGACTGAGTAAACAGAGTGCTCATAAGGAACCAGAGCTTGGTCAGCCTGAACCCACGAGAAAGCTGGGGTAGTGAGAAAGTATGAGAGACAATGGATTGGGCATCTCAGTGAGGTCAGAGTTACTCAAGTCAGTACCTGGACTGAGTGACTGAGCATGCATGCACACACACTACTGCCTCAGAAATCCCACGGACAGAGGAACCTGGCGGGCTGCAATCCATGGAGCCTAAAAGAGTCAGACAGGACCTAGTGACTAAACAACAGCAAACAATCACTAAGGCCCTTATCTGGAGCCAGATCCAAGAGCAAGCAGTGTGGAGCGTCAAGTCTCAAAGTGATGGTCCGTAGAGTTCAGAGACCCCACAAGGTGAAGCACTGAAAGAAAAATCGATGAGGATGAAATCTTTAACACGGAGTGAAAGTACGGTTCTTCCTGCAGTCTGTTCTGCAGTCTTCCAGACCAGGCTGTAACTCAAGTCATCTTTCCCTCCCTCTTCTGATCTGCAGGACCAAAGGGGACATGTCCCCCTGGTGCTGTAACATTTGCCAGTGCCCTTCGTCATCATCAGTAGGAATAAGCCAGCAGAATGGACAAGGGTTCATTTTCTGGCCTAAGTTTCAGAAGATTCTTCTTTCTTTATAACCCAACTACATAAATAAGAAAAATGCAGAATTCTATAATAGTGCAGAAATCAAAGGACGCCTATTAAATACCTTCCATATTCCAGCAGTTATACCAGAGGTTTTCCCACCGGGAACTATTGTAATATTCATGACGACTGTGAAAGGTGGGAATAATTTGCCCTATTTTACAAATGATCAAACTGAGACTTGGAAACCAAGTAACTTAGCCAGGATCTCACAGTTAGCATACAAAGGAGCCCAGACTGGAACCTCGGACATTTATTTCCCCAAGCCCATATTCCTTCTATCATCATACATGTTGCCTTTGGTGAAATGGGGGTAGGGGAAAGCAGAAGAGAAATTGTGGTTTCTTTGAACACAGAACACATAATTTGGGGATGTTCTCCAGTCTGTTCTGCCTGAATCCACATCAAGCAGCTTTGAATGCTTGCAGTTTATGGATTATTCTGGGGCCCTTTCTGATTTGTCCTGCCACAGCAGAGGCAGAGCAGGAGCAATATTTGGTTTAAATGAATGCCAGACCAGGCCATAACTCAAAGAAATGCATGAAGAATATCAGTTTCACTGTTTCACTTTCTGTCTTATGTTTAAAACAAGGCTTTTCCCCCAACAAATATTTGCTGCTGAAGATGTCCTTACCAAGCCCTCAGTCATGATCCTGCAACTCAAGAAAACATGTGGTACAAAGCATTTTAACCTTCACGAACCTACAAATTGCAGAGTGTTTTGGCCGAAATAGTGTGAAAATTAAATATTCCGTTTGAAACTGGCTAACTCTCTTTGTGGATTTTTCCCCCTTCTTTTAACTATCTTCGAAATTAAGAGATGTGATTTCAGAAGATTAATAACCACTAGCCGAGGTATTTTTTACTGAGTTTTAAGCCTAGCCTTAAATTACTTCCATAATACTGTCTTCCCCCCGCAAAACCTTTTGTATTAAGGTTAAATTACTTATCAATTCTCATGTAACATTAACTCAGGATCATCTATTATTTCAAAGGTTTCTCCTTTCCAGCATTGCCTGGGGTGGGGAAGTGAGGTCAGAGCCTGGCGCTGGGATGTCAGGCAGTCAACCCTGAGCGCTGAGACCTGCCCTGAAGGACGTCTGCTGCGGGGTGATGGTAGTTACTGGAGACTGTGCGACTTTTCCATTTGGGTTTTTTTTTTCTTCCTTCTTCCCCCTAAGCAGTTTGCAGAAGCGATCTGCTCTCAGGAGGGGCGAGGGTGTCTTAGAATAGCAGATGGACACTGTCTGTCTCAGATGCTGACACTCTAGTCTGCATCACAGATTCAGGTAAGTGCCTTAGAGAAGGTCCACAGGCAGAAGCTATAGGTGCTATTTGCACAAGCTTGGATTCTGGGAAGCACGAGCTCGAGCGGGGACCCACCAGTGATGCGCAGTGGGAAGTGCACAAAGAAAGATGCGCAATGGGAGATGAGCAATAGGAGAGGTTACTGCGAGCATTTGTAGGTGTGGCAGAGACAGAAGTAGCCACATTGGCAGTGGCCTCCACAGCCTTCTCTGGTGGCTCAGCTGGTAAAGAATCCTCCTGCAGTGTGGGAGACCTGGGTTCGATCCCTGGATTGGGAAGATCCCCTGGCGAAGGGAAAGGCTACCCACTCCAGTATCTGGCCTGGAGAATTCCATGGACTGCATAGTCCATGGGGTTGCAAAGAGTTGGACAGGACTGAGCGACTTTCACTTTCACTTTCCACAGCCTTTGAAGGGCTGCGGGTATAGTCCCCACACCCTCGTCCTTCCATGAGCGCGCCATTGGAGGGTTCGTCTGTGACATTTCTGAGATATCCCAGAAATACCTGGGCAAGTGAAAGGGGTTCCAGGTTGTAAAGGACGAGCAAAAAAGCCAGGGAAATTCGGATGGCAGGGACGTTGTATCTCGTTTGGATGTTAAGGTCGAAAGTGTTAAGTGGATCCTCGGGAGGCCAAAACACCTGAGTTCTCAGAGGCGGACGCCTGTTCATAGTGAAGCGCAGAGCGGAGGACCCACAGGGAGTGTCATGAAATGTTAGCACGCCCGCACCCTGATATGAAGCTAAAACCGCAGGAACCTTCAGTTTATACCATGTGTCAGTACAAAGGCTCTCCCAAATTCCTGCAAATTGGGGGGTGGGTAGAGTAAGGAGGGGCCGTATCCTCACGGTGGGTTCTGGCATGTCAAATCCGATGGAGACTCAGGCAAGCAAAATGCTTTATTCACTTCCAAATTCTAATTTCCCTCAGGAGTGCACTTCATTTCTCATCCTTTGGTTTCCAAGACTGTAAGTCCATTTGTGGTTGGGGGAGGGGGGTAATTAGAAAAAGAGGAAGAGAAAAAAGAGGAAGACAAGTGAAAGGCAGAAAAGAGAAGAATTTCTCACTCAGTGTGGGTTCAGCACTTTACCTCTGTGGCGTTTCCCCGAAACCCTAATCTAATCGTGAGAAACACATCAGACAAGTCCAAGGAGAGGAACAGTCTACAAAGTGCTTAACCAGGACTCCTCAAAACTGTCAAGGTCGTGGAAAACCAAGGAACACTGAGAAACTGTCACAGAGGGGATGAGACGGAAGAGACGGTCCTGTGGGTTCCAGCGTGGGGTCCTGGAGGAAATAAAGGATGTAAGAGGGAAAACTCGTGAAATCCAAAGTAAAATCTGTCTTTTACTCAGCAGCAATGTGTAATGTTGATTTCATAGTTTTGACAAATGTACCATAGTTATGTAAGATGTTATCTTTAGGGGAGGCTGAGGAAGGGTAAACAAGAAAGCTCTATGCCATATTGGCAACTTTCCTGTAAATCTAAAATTAGTCCAAAATAAAACGTTCATTTTAAAAAAGGAAGCATACTCAGGAGAATCAAAGGAAAAGCAAACATAAGCCTTAAAATATGCCCCTTGATTTCTTAGGTGAGCAAGATCTCTACAAGACTTGTGTAAGAAGGACCAGCAGTCTATGTTTTGAAGTCCATTGACAAAGTTCCTATAAGCTCATATACTGGCAAAGAGATCTGAATAGTGTAAATAAAAGTTACCCAAAGTATCTCAGATGTGAATATTATTCCATACCCATGGGTCTTTGGTGTCCCCTAGAAGGGGATAACCAGAGAAGGCAATGGCACCCCACTCCAGTACTCTTGCCTGGAAAATCCCATGGGCAGAGGAGCCTGGTGGCCTGCAGTCCATGGGATCCTGAAGAGTGGGACATGACTGAGCGACTTCACTTTCACTTTTCACTTTCATGCATTGGAGAAGGAAACGGCAGCCCACTCCAATGTTCTTGCCTGGAGAATCCCAGGGACGGCGGAGCCTGGTGGGCTGCCGTCTATGGGGTCACACAGAGTCGGACATGACTGAAGCGACATAGCAGCAGCAGAAGAAGGGGATAACAGTAGCTCATGTTTATCATAAAGTTTATGTTTTAGGAACTTCGCTAAGAACTATAAGTGCAACATCTGTTTTAAACCTCACCACCATCCTATGAGGTAAGGATGTTGTTGTTGTCTCCAGAAAAGGTTCCTGGGTCACAGATAGTCTAAGTAACTTACTCCAGGTCTACATAGCTAGGAAGAGGGGGATCTGAGATTTGAACTAGGCCAGTTGGTCCTGGAGTCATATATACCATGTTGCTCTTCTGTTTCTCAACAGGCCATCAACTTCTCTAAGGATCTGAACCCTTCTATTTCCCAGCCCCTCCAAGAGCCCCTACAGATTTAATGAGAAGCAAAACAGGCAAAGTATATTAGGTATCTTAAGTAGACAGTCTTTGTTTCATTTACTCTTCGTAACAATTCTATGGACCCTGGTAGCTCAGTCAGTTAAAGAATCTGCCTGCAGTTCAAGAGACCTGGGTTTGATCCCTGGGTCAGGAAAATCCCCTGGAGAAGGAAATGTCTAACGACTCCAGTATCCTTGCCTGGAAAATCGCATGGACAGAGGTGCCTGGTGGGCTACACTCCATGGGATCTCAAGAGTCAGACCCAACTTAGCAACTCAATCAATAATTCTAAGATACAAGAGAAGTGCTCTTTGTACTCCCATGTTGCAAACAGAAAAGTGAGATTCAGAATTTAAGCAACGTGCCACAGGCTAGTAACAGAGAAATGGGTGGAGCCAAAACAACCACTGAATTCCCTTAGCTCCCAGCTTTCTGCCTTTTCCACTCCTTTAATCTGGTTGATTTATCTTTTGAGGGGGCTCCAAAATCACTGCAGATGGTGACTGCAATCATCAAATTAAAAGACACTTGCTCCTTGGAAGAAAAGCTGTGACCAACCTAGACAGCATATTAAAAAGCAAAGACATTACTTTGCCAACAAAGGTCCTTCTAGTCAAAGCTATGGTTTTTCCAGTAGTCATGTATGGATGTGAGAGTTGGACTATAAAGAAAGCTGAGTGCCGAAGAACTGATGCTTTTGAACTGTGGTGATGGAGAAAATTCTTAAGAGTTCCTTGGCCTACAAGGAGACCCAACCAGTCAATCCTAAAGGAAATCAGTCCCAAATATTCATTGGAAGGACTGATGCTGAAACTGAAACTCCAATCCTTTGGCCACCTGGTGCGAAGAATCGACTCATTGGAAAAGACCCTGATCCTGGGAAAGATTGGAAGGTGGGAGGAGAAGGGGACAACAGAGGGTGAGATGGTTGGATGGCATCACCATGATGGACATGAGTCTGAGTAAACTCCGGGAGTTGGTGATGGACAGGGAGGCCTGGTGTGCTGCAGTCCATGGGGTCGCAAAGAGTCAGACACAACTGAGTGCCTGAACTGAACTGAACTAAATCTGGTTAATTACTATGGTGTTCCACCCATGACTAACAAGCACAAGCTTACCCTATCTTTAAACCTTAGATATATCCTAAGAGAATTGTGAGCAGGATTTAGACCTGCAGAAGAGGTCTAACTTGTTCTGGGTCTAACTTGGTCTTTGACCAAGGAGATTAAGCTATTGGAAACTAGTAAACGAGCTTTCCTGGGAGAAGAACTGAGATCCTGAGATAGGATCTGGTGGGACTCTTACATCACTCCAGCCGGCACAGGGCATACACTTGCTTTCTGAAATATGGTCAACAAAATCTTTCTCTACCTAAACAAATGAGGCATTGTACCTGCCATTGCTAAGGTGCCTTCCCGTAGCATTTTTAAACTCATGTTTGGTAACAAGTCAGTTTGATTTGCAGAAGTAAATGAGCTGATGGTCATGCAATGATCATTCAGCATATCTGATTAATACCCACAGTCAATGTCAGAAAGTCAAGGTAAAGTGTAGAACTCAGGTCAGGGAGTTCAAGTGTAAGGGGGTCTTTATTATTCCACTCAGTTATTAACCACACAGTTGTAAGCTCTCCCTTTCATACCCGGAATGCAAAAATTAATTAATAAGATAATATGAAAAAATTTTTGAATAATCTGCTAGTTCAATTTTATTTGCTTAATTACTTTTTCAGGAGAAAAAGACAAAGTATTTGCCTCTTCAGCGACTTCTCTCTGTCAGCCTGAAATTCTTGGGATTGAAACTTGCATGATGGTTCTCCTTCCCTGCCCAATGCACCCACCCCTACAGACAAAGAGAGACCAGAAGTCCATTGACTCTTAATTCACGCCTCCAAGCTCCCCATCTCTAGAAGTACTAGAAAATCCAGATCCCCCATTCTCCTCCAGTACAACAAACCTGGAGTCAGAGAATAAGTATCTCTATTAGAGAAGGAAAAAAATTCATTCTTAGTGGCAGTCAGCAGGAGGCAGGGGCTCTTCCAGCTTAATGACTTGCAAATCAAAAGCATAAAAACCAGAATGCACCTTTTGAACCTCTTTCCCATTCTGCCTAGATGTCCTCATAATTTTCTCCCATAGCATTCCTGTTATTTTTGCTACCAGAGCAATAACCTTCCTTGTGCATTTTTAAAATGTTGGAGGAGGAGCTGTCCAGTGATCTCAAAGCATGTGTTTTTGATTCTCATAAGATTATGGATACCAAAGGAATAAAAATGGAAATCACTACTGCCAAGATATGAAAGAGAGTTTGCATAGTAAAATAATTTAAACCTAACATTTGGACCCAATAAGGCAAATGGAACGTTTTTTCCATATTTTTGGAAAATGTGCATTTTCTTCACATTAAGTGGTACCAATAAAAAATAATGATTCTCACTCAGTTTATTTCTATAAATTAGATTGGCTTATAGTTTTCCAGGACATGGTTTTGTATCAAGCTATATGGCAAACACCTGGGCATAAAACACACTCTTTCTTTGCTTGTGGGTGAAACAGGTCACCATTCCTCTCTTCTAAATCTAGAGCAAAGGGCAACTGAAGCCAGTTAATATATTGAGTCCCATCTATCTGCCAGGAATGGGTGTGACATCAACAACTTGTGGGTGTTTGTGAAGTTCTTCCCAGAGACTGGGCAACCATCTTCTGATTAGAAACTGGATGATTCAGCAATACATGCTGGTAAAGACATTTGACTCACCCTGGAATCAGCTAAAGCAAGAGAGAAGACCAAATAATAAAGAAGCGTTCGAAATTACTTTTATGTGGAATTCATGCATGAATATGCTAAGCTAGGGGAAATCTACAAATGAGAGCATTGCCTGGAAATGGTGAGTGGTGGATGGATGCAAATGAGGACATGGGAAATGGAGAAGTATGAACAAGCAGGAAAAGGAGAGAGAAGCAAGAGAAAAGAGAGAAAAAACAGGGGGAGGAAAGAGATTAAACATTGCATCTAGAACTCATGTTGTGTTTTTGTTTTTGTTTCTTAAAGTTAAGTCAGAAGACGTCCATCCAGTTCCAAAGTAGCTGGAAGCCCAGCTAAGCCAGAATGGTGGCCTGAGCAACAAGTCAGAACCAGAAATGATGGTTCCAAGGTAGTGATGCTTTAAGTCCCACCACTGTACATAAGTTCCAGCCACCGAGGACCCCCTCACTCAGCAATCTGATGTGACAGATTCCTTCCTTCCCCATCTCCCAATCCTGTTGGAAGGCTCAGAGAGAGACGAATGTGAATGAACTGTGATGGCTATAAAATATTCCACACATGGAGAATGTGAGGTGGAAAGCGGGAAGGTGGTGAATTATTTATTATTCTTTGGCTCAAGTCTTCGTGTCCTCCAGCATCTGAGGCGATATCCACTGGGATTTAAATAAAATTACCTTGGAGCCCTATCCCACAAACGGTAGGAAACCAAGCACTCGCCCCCCCCCCCAACATCCCAGAGGATGGTTGGTGGGGTGAGAGGGTAACATTTGTCCTGATTCCCTCTAGCTCCCACTTCCTACTCTTGCTGAATTTTCAGTCCTGGCTCCCATTTTCATCTCCTGCAGATGTTGCACTTTGTTTGTCCATCACTGGGGCCAGCCTAGGTTCCCGTGCTTCCCCCACAGGAACACAAGATTGGGCCTATAGAGACATTCACTAAGGATTTGAACCTCTATGGTGATGTTATTATGTAGCACAGCACACAACCTAAAGTTAAATGCCAGTGATCCCTTTGCTAACAGTCCCTGGATCCTCTGGGCACCATCAACACTTCATCGATCTTCTCTGTACAGACAGCTCCCTCCCTCCACCATCCCTATCAACTCCCCTTTCCCTCTCATCTCCCACAAAACCACCGGCCCCCCAATTTCTTCACTGTTCTCCCTGCCCCTTCTTGTTTGGATCTGGCACTAGGGACTCTCAACCTTTACTACACAATAAAATCTCCCTGGGAGTTGTTTTTTTTTTAAATAGCAGTGTCCAGACCCTACCCCATACCAATTACATCAGAGGTTCTGGAACTGGGGCACATGCACATATCATTTCCCAAAGCTCCTTCTATGTAGCCAAGGTTGAAAATCACCTTTGGTCTAGCTCATCTAAGCCATGTCCTGGGGCAAGCTCACCTTTCATACTCAGAAAGGCCATCAATGTATTCTCCTGAACAAAAGACAGTTCTCTCCCTGAAGAAACTGCTGCCAGTTTTTTAACTGAACATCATTTTTCCTACCACCATTATTATCATAAGAAATTTGCCAACAATCCACACTTCATTATCTAGAGGTTGGGATCCTTCCCCCACATCAGCATTTCTGGGTGAGTCTCTTGCCCCTTCCTTCCTGGCTCACTTTCCCGGGTCACAGAATAGCAGGGTGGGCAGAGAACAAACCAAGGAATCCACACAGAGGAACCTGACTTTCTTCATAGACAGACTTCAGGGCGGGCAGAAATTCAGAGCAAAAATGGGAAGCTGACATTATTTTGGAATCCTATGGAATGAAACATTCTCAACCTTAGTGAGAGAAAAATAAGCAGCCCTGTGGTGGTACTGTTTTGTTTATCAGAAACAGACCCACAGATATAGAAAACAAACACAGTTGCCAAAGGGAAAGGGGAGGGGGAGGGATAAATTAGGAGATTGAGATTAACAGATAAATACTACTATATATGGCTTCCCTGGTGACTGAGATGGTATAGAATCTGCCTGCAATGCAGGACATGCCAGTTCAATCCCTGGGTTGGGAAGATCCCCTGAAGAAGGAAATGGCAATCCACTCCACTATTCTTGCCATGGACAGAGGAGCCTGACAGGCTACAGTCTATGCGGTTGCAAAAGAGTTGGACATGACTGAGCAACTTACACTTTTACTTTTAATGGCTATATATAAATAAATAACCAACAAGGACCTACTATATAGCACAAGGATCTATACTCAATATTTTGTAATAACTTACAAGGGAAAAGAATCTTTAAAAAATTATATATATGTGTGTGTGTGTGTGTGTGTGTGTGTGTGTGTGTGTATGTGTGTAACTGAACCACTGTGCTATATTAATTAACATAATATTGTAACTAACATAATATTGTAATTGAAACTAACATAATATTGTAAATCAACTGTACCACAATTAAAAAATAAAAGTTAAAATAAAAATCAACAACAAAAAGAATCCATTGCCAAATCTGAAAATAAATAATAAACAGAATTTTTTTCTGAATATTTCAGAAAATTTAAAATATTTCAGAATATTTCAGAAACAATATTCCCTATATAACCTCGCCTTTGGTCTTCCTAGCAACCCTGTGAAGAATGTAAGCAGAGCAGGAATTATTATCTATTTTTCCAGCAGAATAAATTCACACTCAGGGCAGATAAGTGACTGACCCAAAATCACACTGCTAGGACATGACACAGTTGTTCATAGCATAGCACTTATCTTAGTTCTGGCTGCTATAACTAAGTACCATAGACTGGGTAGCTTATAAACAGCAGGAATTTATTCCTCACAGTTCTGGAGACTGGAAGTCTCAGATTAGAGTGTCAGCAGGGTTGAGTCCTGGTAAGAGTTCTCTTCCAGGGCTGCAGGCAACTACCCTCTCACATCCTCACATGGCAGAGAGCAGCAAGTTCTCCTGTGACTCCTATAAGGGCACTAATCCCATTCATGAGGACACCATCCTCAGGACCTCATCTCATCCTAATCACCTCCCAGAGGCCCCACCTCCTATTCTCATCACAGCAGAGGTCTGACTCATCTCCCAGCCTTCAGACATGTAAGACCTGTCAGGAGGCAAACAGCAGGCAGGAGACACTAGGGATGGCAAGTCTTCCTGGGCAGCCAGTATCTGACCTGTGCACACATCAGGGTCCTTCTGTAGGGTCTCCTGGAAGCTTGTCCAGAAGCAGAGACATTCAGCTCCCCCCTCCCAGGGGAAGCTGAGCTCTAGTCCCTTTGAAGCATGGAGCTGCCATCATAGAGTAAGTGTTCTTGGAGCTGCCAGGCTAATGTGGTGACCTTGAGGTGTCAATCTCCTTTTGGGGAATGTGTTTGTGGTTTTGAATTATTTCTACAAGTTCCTTCAGCCCAAGGCTGTGCAGACAACCTTGGGTGAGACAGAGGAGGACGATGAGATGTCCTAAAAATGCCTCTAAAAACTGTTGTCTGACAGGCCCTATATCACCACCTATTGCCAGAACGTAATAACAGTCTCTCCTCCTCCACATTTTCGTCCTCCCTCTTCTCTTGTGCTCTCTGAAACCCCAGCCTGGATTTCACATATGGGTCTAGTTGGTCGATCCTGTTGTCCTCCAGGGCCGTAAATTCAGACAGCCACAAATCAGCTTCAGAGAAACTTCAGCCCCAGACACGCACGCGCTCCCATTCAAGTCCTGGTGTCCGAGCTGAAATATGGCTGCATGTGTTCCCTCCAGCACCGCCGGCCTGCCAGAGATGCCCCTCTGTCACAGATGGTTTATGGAGCAGCTGGGAGGCCAGGACACAGTGGCCAGCCACCACTCCAGCCGCGGCGCCCTGATGCTTTGATCTCCTACTGGTAGTCCCGTGTCTGCAAGGTTGCAGACCATTCCCACACAAGCTTGAAAAACAACTCTCCAAAGCACGCTGGCGGAAGGGGCTCTGGGTTCCTCCAGGACCCGACACAGCTTTGCCAGTGCTGACTGATTTTCTTCCCCAAATAGCCCTTCGTGACATTTCTTTGTCACCAGCTAAATACAGAGCCCTCCTGGCCCTCTTCCTTTCCTAGTGCTGACAGCTGACACAGAGCCTGCTCACCCTTTGCATGAAAATGCTCCTTCTCAGAGTCCCTTCTCCAAAAATCTGAGTTTGGGTCTGGGCAGGACATTAACTCAAAGCAAATGTCAAACACTGGGTTTCCAGAGTCCTAGGAGGTACACTGGCCTCATGGATCAGAAAAAAACCTACACCTGTCTCCAAAGAGGTTTGCACCATCGTTGTGCCTCCTTAGCCCCAAGATAAATTCAGAGGCTGAGCCGGTGTGGGTGAGGCTCACTTGGATAAAGCTCAGGGCATGAGCCTGCATTCTCCCACTGCCTGAGCCAGGCTTCTCAAACTCCAGGGTGTGGTGAACTCACTGCTTGTGTATGTGTCAGTCGTGTCTGACTTTGTGACCCCATGGACTGTAGCCTGCAAGATTCATCTGTCCGTAGGCTTCTCCAGGCAAGAATGCTAAAATGGGTTGCCATTTCCTTCTGCAGGGAATCTTCCTGACCCAGGGATCAAAACTGTGTCTCTTACATCTCCTGTATTGGCAGGCAGACTCTTTACCACTATGCCACCTGAGAAAAGGGGTCAAATGAACTCACACTCACAGCTTTAAAAGAGGCCCATTGGGAATTCCCTGGTGATTCAGTAAGATTAGGACTCAGCGCTTTCACTGCCGAAGGCTCAGGTTCAATCCCTGCTCAGGAAACTTAAGATCCTGCAAGCAATGCTGGGCAGCCAAAAAAGTAAAAAATAAAAGAGGTCAATTGGCGCCTGGTGCCCTCCCCGGAAGTTCATAGTTAGTTGGTCTCAGGTATGGGAATTTGCAAAGCTCTTAAAGTGTTTCTCCATGTGGGGCTGAGGTTGAGAACTTGAAAACGACTGAGAGAAGATCGATATCACTTTGCCCAGAGTTTCTCTTTGAAAACTCCTGGCAAGACCATGAGAAGAGTTTTAGAGGCATAACAAGCACTTAGTTAACATTCATTCAGTCCCTCATTCATTCCTGGTCTGCTAATGAGCCCTCCCATAGTGTTAGGCACTCTGTGTTTATCTGGGTTTTCCAGAGAAATGGGATCAATAGGATTTGTGTATATTTAAATATGGGGCTTCCCCAGAGGCTCAGAGGTAAAGAATCCGCCTGTAATGCAGGAGACACAGGGTTGATCCCTGGGTCAGGAAGATCCCCCGGAGGAAGACTTGACAACCCACTCCAGGATTCTTGCTTAGAGAATCCCATGGACAGAGGAGCTTGGTGGGCTACAGTCCAGGGGGTCACAAAGAGTTAGACACAGCTGAAGCAACTGAGCAGGCATGCAGATATTTAAATATATAGAGATATAAATGCACGATATTTATTATAAGGAATTGATTCATGCTACTATGGAGGCTGAGAGACCCCAGGATCTACATTCAGCAAGTCAGAGGCCCAGGAGAGCTTATAGTGTTAAGTTCCAGCCCAAGTTCAAGTTCAAAGTCAGGTGAAGATTGATGTCCCAGCTTGAAGACAGAGAGCATGAATTCTTTTCTCAGATTTTGGTTCTGTCAGGTCATAAAGAGATTGGATGAAGCCCACCCACATTTGAGAAGGTACTGTGCTTTTACTCAGTCTACTAATTCAGAGGTTGATCTCATTGAAAAATACCCACACAGATTCAGAACAATGTCTCACCAAATATAAGGGTACCTTGTGACTCAGTCAAGTTGACAAACAACATTAACCATCACACATCGCTCCAGGCACCACAGAGAACACTGAAAAGCTTTGGACTCTTGCCCTCAAGTGTCTTCCTGTCTCTTGATGACACAAGGTATGTAAGGAAGGCTGAAGCCTTCACCACGTGGTGGAGCTGCACAGAGTCAGGCTCAGAGGTGAAAGAATCAGACTGAGGATGGTCACCAAAGGCCTGCTGGAAAAACTGGGCTTAATCTGGGTTGAGAGGATGTTATGGGTTGATTTGTGCCCTCTCGGCCCACCCCCAAAAGATATGTTTAAGTCCTAACACCCAGTAATGTGATCAGGATGTGAAAATAAGGTGGTTGCAGATGTCATTAACTAAGATGACATCATACTAACGTAGAGTCAGCCGTTAATCCAAAATGGCTAGTATCCTTATAAGAAGAGGAGAGAGACATAGAGAGCTGATGGACGCAAGAAGACAGCGACACAGAGAAATGGCATGTGAAGATAGAGGCAGAGATGGGGGTGATGAGTCTACAAGCCAAGGATTGTCAGCTGCCGTCAGAAGCTAGGCGAGAGGCATGGAACATTTTCTCCCTCAGAGGAATCAACCCTGCTGACAGCCTGGGGTCAGACTTCTTGCCTCCAGAACTGTAAGGGGATAAATTTCTGTTAATTCAAGCCACCCGCGTGTGGTGCTTGGTTACAGCAGCCCTGAGAAACTAAGACAAGGCTGAGTCCAGATGGACAAACAGAGTGGGGGAGGATCCCTGGAGTCCCAGAGGTGGAGATGCATAATGCATGCGGAGGACAAGGAACAGCCCATCCCACTAAACAAAGACTCTCAGAAAGAATGACGGGGAACCCAAATCAGAGCTGCTGCCTCCCAGCTCATTTCCCCAGGGATACTGTGGTACTGCCTTGTCTTGAGGGACACTTCCTACCCCTTACGGCCCCTTTCACCCACCTGGTGCCAATCAGAGCTGCCTTCTTTTTCACTGGTCCCTCCTCCCTGGGTAGTTGTAAGGTGGGCACATGACTCAACATCCTACCCCACCCTCTTGGCCACAGTAATTGGCCCAAAGATGGGCGCTGAGCCAAGGCATGCCAATTAGGGACTTTCCTTGGGATTTTTCATTTTTATTATCATTAAAATTGGTAGAAAAGAACCTTTTTCTTTCTGGTCACAGGCCTGTGAAACATGAACTTAAAGCTGCCCCCAGCTATGTCCCTATAATGTAAACAAACAAAAAGACAAATTGACCTTTATGTGAGAATGGGGAAACAACAAGGTCCTACTGCACAGCCAGGGAATTATATTCAATATCCTGTAATAAACCATAGTGGAATCACTTTCCTGTACAGCAGAAATTAACACAATATTGTAAATCAACTATACTTCCATAAAATAAAAAGAATAAAAAAATAAAAGAGCCTTATAACATTCAAGTCCCTGGTTCTAGACACTAAAGTTTTTGGAACTGCACCTGAATTTTTACTTTTCTCCCTTCTAATTCTCCCACCTTTTCTGTGAGCTCTCCCAGGATCCTTCCCCTTATACATAAAAACAAAGACAACTTTGTTTAAACTGAATGCCTGTCACCTCCACTGGCTCTGATGTCAGATTTCAGGGTTTGTGTTTAACCCTAGTAGCTAAAGACTGTTAACTGGAGTCTACACTATCTGATGCCAAGGTTCCCCAAGAAACTCCAGAAATAATGCGCAAAGTATACCCTTCTGGGAGGAGGTAGCAGAGATGCCATCAGGTTCTGAGCGGAGTTTTTGACCCCAGATAAGGTTAAGAACCACTGATGGGAGCCATGAGGAGCCATTACAAACATAAGAATCACAGAACATATTCTTTTCCACTAACAATTATTAAACACCCTCAGATACCGAGTCATTTATCCAACAAACATACTCTCAGTCCCAGGGTCAAGAGCTGTTGGGAATGTGATGAAATATGTGGGATATTTTGATCCTCAGAAAGTTTTAGTTGGCTTGGGGTGGTAATGGACATATACATAATTTTGATAGAAGGTGAGTGAGGATAAATGACGCAGTGGTAGTTCGGAGGCAGTGCCTAAAACTTTCCCCACAACCTTGAAAGATCAGTAAATAGAGCACTGGATAGATTCCTCCTTCGTGAGTGGACCCTAGATAAGTCAATGTCCCAGAATCTCAAGGTCATCAATTTCTAAACGGATCTAAGATACTGCCAGACCACCTTATAGGGTGCTCTGCAGTGCTAACAAGAGAGAAAATATCTGCCAACTTCTTCAGTGCCTGGAAGCCCTTGGACAAGATATACAACACCTTCTAAGGAGATGCCTGCCTCTGGACTTAGTTCATGCTAGGAGTGGCCCCTTGGTCTATGCTGACCATCAGCTTGGACATCTCCTGGGAGTTTATTAGAAATGGAGATCTCAAGCCTCATTCCAGACTTTTCTGAATCTGCAAGATCCCCCAGGAGATGTGTTTGCAAATTAAAATTTGAGACACACTCAACAAGGTAGTTCTTAGCATAGTGTGATTATAATCTGACAAAAGAAAATCTACCCTAGGGTACATGTTACTATTAGAGACAGAGGCAGGAACCAGAATTGCCCAAGTGTGCTGTGGGCTTGCAGTCACTCAGAGAAAAAGGGATCTGCAGGGATGTCCCTAGTGGTCCAGTGGCTAAGACTCCATGCTCCCAATGCAGGGGGCTAGGGTTCGACCCCTGGTCAGGGAACTAGATCCCACATGCCACAACTAAGACCTGGCACAGCCAAAACTAAATAGTTTTTTAAAAAGAACAGGAGATGTGTTTGGGGCTACCCGGAGCCCAGGATGAAGTGAGCTGCAGCATGTGAACCAATCATAGCACTGGCCTTTGGTTCTGCCCACTCGTGTTTCTGCACCATAGACATATGGTCTCCTTGAATCTCCAGTCAGAGTGACACCAGCACACTTTTCATACATCAGTGCACTCGGGGAGGGGGGGGGGGGTGGCAAACAGCTGGGGATCACAGCCGGCTGCATTCTGCTGATTTGAGGAGCAGGGGGGGCACCAGAAGGCTCTTGGAGTCCCAGCACAAGCCTAAACCACCAAGGTGCCAGTGAGATTAGGGGGCTTCCCCTCTGGCAGCAACCCCATCACTAGGCTCCAAATGACCACAGAAGACATGCAGACAGCAGAAGTGAGGGTCTTGGGCAGTAAGAACTCAGGGTCAAGGGAGTGTTAACAGCAATTAGGCCAAAAGGATTCCCCAGGCTCAGTTAGTTTTATAAACAACACAGTAAACAAAGTTGAGTTTGTTCTTTTACAGGAGTGCCTTTCAGCTGCCATGTGCATTGGGAAATTTTAAGAAGCGTAGACGTGCGTGTCTGCTAATTCCCTTCAGTCATGTCTGACTCTTTGTGACCCTATGGACTATAGCACTTTTGATCACAAATCCCTTCCTATCTGTGTCTGTCAGTCCAGGCTGCCATAACAAAATACCATCGACTAGATGGCCTAGATCGTTGGATGGCGTCACCAATTCAATGGACATGAACTTGGGCAAACTCTGAGAGATAGTGAGGGACAAGGAGGCCTAGTGTGTTGCAGTCCATGGGGTCGCAAAGAGTCAGACATGAGTTAGACATGACTTGGTGACTGAACAACAACAAAGATGGCCTGAACAACAGGAATTTATTTCTCACACAATCCTGGAAACTCCAGGATCAGGGTGCCAGCTGATGTGCTTTCTGCTGACGGCTTTCATCCTGGTTTGCAGACAGCTGCCTCCCATGGCAGAAAAGAGAGGAAGTAATCTCTCTGCTGTCTCTACTTATAAGAATATAAATTCCATCAGGAAGTCCCCACCTTCATGACCTCGTCTAACCCTAAATATGACCACCCCCCCCTACAAAAGACCCATTCCCAGTTACCATCATATTGGAGGGGGTTGTTGTTGTTCAGTCGCTAAGTCATCTCTGACTCTTTGCAACCATATGAACTGTAACAAGCCAAGCTTGTTTGTTGAGCAAACAAGCCAAGTTTGCTCAAACTCATGTCCGTTGATTCAGTCCATCTAACCATCACCCGCTTCTCCTCTTGCCCTCAATCTTTCCCAGCATCAGGGTCTTTTTCAATGAGTTGGCTCTGCGCCTCGGTGGCCAAGGTATTGGAGCTTCAGCTTCAGCATCACTCCTTCCAATGAAGATTCAGGTTCAATTTCCTTTAGGATTGATTGGTTTGATCTCCTTGCAGTCCAAGGGACTTTCAAGAGTCTTCTCCAGAACCACAAGGGTCTCATCTTTTGAATATTAGGGAGGGAGTAGGCTAGGATAATAATTCAGTCCATAGCACAATTCTATCATAGGCGGGAAGTCTTCAGGGCAGACTTTGGAAAACAATGAATTGGCCCAAAAGTTCGTGCATGTTCTTCCATAAACTGTTATGGGAAAACCCAAACAAATTTTGGGTCAATCCAGTACTAACAAAGATGGAGGTGAGAGAAATCCGTTTGAGGAAAGAAGATAGTCCATGAAAGTCTGCAGTGGGAGTCTTAGGCTTCCTTTGTTCAGGCCAATCAGGCAATCAGAGCATGTAGAAATTTCCTTCATACAGGTTAAATGCACCGAGAAGTTTACATTAATAGTAATTACCACCACCACTTCTAAGTGCTTGGTATGAGCTCCAGGTCCATGATGAGTCAGGCTTTATATACATCATCTCAGTTAATGCTCTGAACTCCTGTTTGAGGAACTACTATTTTCATCTCTGTTTTCAAATGATGAAACAAAGGCTTTTTTAAGACACGGCTTCAACTGTAAGTTGAAGTCTTAGTGGTACAGAAACCCTAAATTTGACTTCAGGAGCCTATTAAGATGCTGTAAAAATTCCCGAGTCTTTGGCATGTGGGGAACATTATGCCCCAGGACCTACATTTAGATTTGCAGGGTCATCTTTCAGGAAGGGAGTCATTCCTGATGACTCTGGAAAGGACACATATAAAAAAAGTCCCAGCTTGACATGGAGGGCCCATTTCTCTGTAGTTTTATGTTTTCAATATACCACCTCTGTCTTGTCAACATATTTTCATATACTGGTTTCTTCAAACTCACAATATGGTGAATTAAAAGACAAGAAAATTCTAGAACAGTAGGCATGGAACTTGTGTTGATTTCCTGACATTAATCTACCCCCGCCCCCAACCTCCGCAATTAGCTAGTTGGGTGAAATGATAACTTCTGAGTCTTACATGTCCATCTGTCAAGGCAGTATCTTCATAATTACAAATTTCAAAGAAGAAAACAACTTGTCACTCTCAATCAACAAATCTGGCTCTTTGCAAAGGGACTGCTACATAGTTTACCTCTGCACAAAACAGCGCCAAGGATTTGCCTCAAGCCAGTGGAGCAGTGTATTTTGTCACAAATGAATCTGTGGATTCTACGGGAATTTCCTCCTCTGAGCATAAGAATCACCCTTCCACATGCCACCTTCCTTTCCAGGGGAAATAGATAAGTGGTGGGGCTGGGGGTAGGAATCTAAAGTCAAGATTTTTCAGATGCAAGAGTATGGCTAATATAGATCTGACCTAAGAGTGGGGAAAAGGTTTCTTGCCCTGGCCTTGTTCCTAAAAAGATGGGTGACCTCCCCACAGTCCACATGCCATTACCTCCCAGCTCCTCACCTGTAAAACGAGAAGCTGTACCGCTAACACCACAGACCCACAGCTCATGATCCCATGGGAGATGGAGCTCCTAGCGACATTTGTATACCAGCCTCAGCTCAGATCCCTGGGAAATACAGAACCTGCCTAATTCACTCCAGGGGAGTGCCACAGTTCTGACCAGAAGAATCTCAAAATAAGAAACTTTAACTCAAACCATTCCAAACAGATGGAACGTCAATCTCTCTTTCAAGTTCTTTCAAAAAGGATGTACAGAATACCGCATGGTGAAAAGTGAAGTCTCTCAGTCATGTCTGACTCTTTACGACCCCATGGACTGCAGCCTACTAGACCCCTCTGTCCATGGGATTTTCCAGGCAAGGGTACTGGAGTGGGTTTCCATTTCCTTCTCCAGAGGATCTTTCCAACCCAGGGATCGAACCCAGGTCTCCTGCACTGCAGGCAGATGCTTTACCATCTGAGTCACCAGGGAAGCCTGCTGCTAAGTCACTTCAGTCATGTCCGACTCTGTGTGACCCCATCCCTGGGATTCTCCAGGCAAGAACACTGGAGTGGGTTGCCATTTCCTTCTCCAATGCATAAAAGTGATAAGTGAAAGTGAAGTCGCTCAGTCATGTCCGACTCTTCACGACCCCGTGGACTGCAGCCTACCAGGCTCCTCCATCCATGGGGTTTTCCAGGCAAGAGTACTGGAGTGGGGTGCCATTGCCTTCTCCGCCAGGGAAGCCTAGTCAGTGTTTAAACAGCATTTGTGATCCATAAGTTCTTTCTTATCTCTGGCCTAAATTGTCTCTACTAAAATAAAAAAAATCAAACCATCTTTCCATCATATTCTAGGTCATGAAATTATTTATATTTGGTGATAACAATTAAATTACTTTCCAATCTCTTCCCTTCTTATTTTATTTTTATTACTAATTTTAAAGTTATTCATTACTTAAGGATGTGCAGAAGTGTTGAAAATAATGTGACAGCAATACTTGCTTTTTGCTAAAGTTAAAAAAGCAATCATTTTTAAAATACATAAACCACTCCAGATATGGTCAGTTACCTCCTTACACCCAATCCACTGTTTTCCCATGTAGAAATAACCACCATTAGAAATTAATGTGTCTGTCTCTCATGCGGTTTTTTATTTTTACCAAATATGTATACATACATGGTAATATATAACATTTTTTTGGAAGATTTAAAAACGTATCAATGGTATCATATTGACTACACCATTTTAAAAGTTACCTTTTTCCCCTCAACAAATGTTCTTAAGATTCATCTATATACCATTTATTTTGTCTTCTGTGTGAATATAGCACAAATGGATAATCAAGTTAATTCCAAGTTTTTTGCTATTATAGACAATACTTCAGTGAGGAACCTTGTTCATATATTCCTTAAAGTATAAAATATAGGAAATTTCCTTCAAGGCACATGTACATGAAAGTACTGGCACCACGTGACAGTTTTGCCAACAGTAGATAATTTTCCCATTTTCCGTACCTTTACTCCTAACTCTTAATTAAGCCAGTCTTTCCTATTGTTTTCCCTACTTTTTTCCTATTTTTGCCAGATAGATGAGTGTGATATGGCACTCAATGTTTTCCTTCATTCTAGTGAGTTTGATCATGCTTTTATAATTTTACTGGACATTTTATGTTTTCCTTTTTATGATTTGCCAAATAAAAATCTTTGACTATTTCATGTATTGTCTACTTCTCCCTTACTGATTTTAAAGTGTTTTTTGTTTTGTTTTTAATACGTTCTATATACTCATCCTGCCTTGGTGTATGTGTTGAAAATACGTTTTGCCCTGTGACTTATCTTTTCCTTTTGACCATGGCTTCTTTTGTCATGCAGAAGTCTATCATTTTAACACAGGCAAATGTAACAATCATTTGCTTTATGAGTTGCTTTTTCTGAGTTTCTGGGATCATAAGTATATTCTTCTGATCAATCACACATGGATCACATGTCTCAGTATCTGTGTCTCTCCTCAGTTCTTCTAAAAATATTGCAAAGACTGTAGCTATTATAAAAGTAAGATATGATTATTACAGAAGATCTAGGAAAAAAGAAAGAAAACAAATCTGTATGATATTAGGTCACTTTAAAAATAATTCTTATTATCCTTTAAGAACTCCTCCACCAGGGTAACCTCATTTACAGCCTTTTCAACATCACTGAAAAGAATATGTTATACAGCAGACAGCACTGAGCTTTGGAGAAAGATATGGATTGAAATCTTATCTTTGTTACCTTCTAGCTTACTTTCCTTGCACATGATCTTGGTTTCTCTGAACTTCAGTTTTCTCATCTATAAGGATGACAACTCCTTCACTGGGTTGTTATGTGTCCCAATTTATATCAAAGTTCACATGTCAGACTTACAGCTGGCAACATTTTTTCATAAAGAATCCTATGGGCCCCTGCCCTGTTATATACCAGTGCAAAGGTCGCTGGGGAAAAGTAAGAAAAGAGCATAGACAGACTTCTTTGCTCACCCCTGAGTGATGGGCAAAGGAAAGACAAACTCCATGGAGTCAGTGAAGCTGCTACCAAGCCATGGTGGAATCCATTTCACAGTCTGTTCCAGTAGTCACTAGACTCCTTCTTCCATTTATAAAAACGCACTGCACAGCACCTAAAACGGCATGGAAACTAGCCGAAGAACAAAGCCACAAGCTGATCTCATCCTCGGTACTTCCCTGTTCAAAGGAGTTAATTAGCAAAGGGGAAAACAATTGACTTTTTTGGTATTATATAATTCCATTGTATTTTTGCCAGGTATCGGATTTCACCACCCACTGCCATGCTGTCACATTATGAAAGAACTTATTGTTAACATACAAAACAAGACAAGCACATAACTTTGCAAGAAGTGTAATTCACATTCTTTGTCTCATTGCAACTGAAATCTTCAGGTTAATAGATAATTACATTTATGAAACATGCCATGCCTCGAATGAACACAGCTAGTGTTGCGATGGCCCTTGCCTGGAGAAAGACTATTTTTAGGCAGCTTGGCAAAGGAAATGAACATTTTCAACCCAAGTATGCACTGCCAGAAACTAACTCCACCAAATTCTTTATTACCGAATGGGAAAAAAAAAAAAAAAAAGGCAACAAAATAATGAAATCTTTCTTTCACTATTTTGGGAATTGTCTTTCCATATCTAACACCTTTCAGCTTTCAGAATCTTCTTCACAGATTTGAGAGAATAGCTTCCTGGTAGAATGGTCATATTTGAAATCAAGCTGGAGGTCATCTGATTGGAATCTCTTGTCCTTCTGTACCTTGGAGGAATCACAGAGCCTTTTTGTTTATAGTGAAAATCTGATTCGAGTAGGATCAGGTTCACTTTCAAGGACCCCAGGGCTATGGACTTCAGATGAAAAAGAATCCCATACTGTTCTCTAAAATAGTAAAAAAAAAAAAAAAAAAACCTTAAAATAGAAAACTAAATTCCTACATGTATCCTTCATAATTCTATAAATCGAAATTATTTTATTTTCTAACAAAGTGAAAATGTTATTTCTTCAGTCGAATCTGACTCTTTATAATAACATGGACTGTGACCTGCAAGGCCCCTCTCTCCATGGAATTCTCCAGGCAAGAATACTGGAGTGGTGTGCTTCTCCAGTGGATATTCCCAACCCAGGGATCGAACCTGAGTCTCCTGCATTGCAGGCAGATTCTCTACTGTTTGAGCTACCAGGGAAGCCTTCTAATAAAGACTGAGATTTAAATGAAATACATGATTATTGAGCCAGCTTCCTCCCCCTTGGAAACAATGGAGTAAGATTTTGAAGATACAGGTTCCAGTCTTGGTGCTGAGACCACCCTGAGCAGTGTTCCTCGGCACATTTGGACCAGCATCCTTTCTGATGTAGGCCAATGCCTCCTGACTGGTTTCCTTGTCTCCGATTTCCACCTCATCTAATCTAACCTCTACGTCAGAGGATATCAAAGGGTGAGCCTCAGACTAGCAGTATCAGTACCACTTAAGACCTTATTAGAAGTGCAGACTCTTGGGCCCCACTCTAAAACTATGAAAACATGAACTCCAGAGCGGGGTTCAGCATCTGTGTTTTAAGAAGCCCTCCAGGTGATGCCAATGCCTACCAGCACCAGAGAGCTGCTGGTCTACGTGCAGAAGCCAAGGCTCATTAGCACAGTTCAAAAGACTGTCATGATCCAACTCCTTGGACCTCTAAGTTCACCCTCTGATTCTCCCCCCAGCGCCTCACTCCACCCCTGCAGTGGACTGTACTGCAGAGCAGGTCTAACTTATGGAGGTGCCACCTTCTCCATGAATTCCCATCCAGTTCGTCAGTTTGTCTTCTGGTGTCTAAATGTCTCCATTTTTAAGAGTACTTCCTAAAATATTTGGACAAATTGTTCTACCCTACCAGCCTGTGAGATCTTTGGAGACATGCATTCACCCTTTCTTTCATCAGCTGCTTATAGAGCACCAGGCACATAGGTGGTGCTTGGGATACAATAGCACAAATGGAACTTCTACATTCTGATCTTTTTTTTTTTTAACCAGTATATGATGATCTTTTTCTTTTTTAATTCTTAATTTTTTGACCACACTCTACAGCATGTGAGATCTTAATTCCTTGAGCAAAGATCGAAACTGCACTCCCTGCATTGGCATCACACACACAGTCTTAACCACTGGACCACCAGAGAAGTCCCTTTATCCTCTGATCTTTGATTCCATCACTAGCACAGTAATACTGTGATTAAAAAATTTTTAATGAGAATGCAGAGATTAGGGTTGAGCAAACACCTACTCCAATCTCTTCAGAAACCATAGGTTGCCATTCAAGACCCTCCATAATTTGACTTTGCCCTATTTGTCCATATTTAAGCTCCACGTGTCTCCTATATGATCTGCCTGGTTCTCGCTGGACTTTCCCGTTTCTTCTACCTGGTCAGATTGTATTAATCTTTCAAAGGCCAGATCAAATCCCAGGTCAACCAGTAAACCATCTTTGACAACCATAGCCTCTTTGTTTATCATCAGCACTTATTAACTATGTCATTCCATCAACGATTACCTTTTCTTGAAATGAAATGAAATGAAATGAAAGTCACTCAGTTGTGTCTGACTCTTTGCTACCCCATGGACTGTGGCCCGCCAGGCTCCTCTTCCATGGGATTCTCCAGGCAAGAATACTGGAGTGGGTTGCCATTCCATTCTCCAGGGATCTTCCTGGCCCAGGGATCGAACCCTGGTCTTCCACATTGCAGGCATTTTCTTTACCATCTGAGGCACCAGGAAAAGCCTACTTTGTATTATTAATCGTCATATATGCATTTCTGTTTTATATCCCCAACCAGATTTTAAATTTATCTCGAGGAGGACTAGCCCTGATTCTCCTCCTTTCCCTGATGGTAGGATAGCAGAATTGTTAACAGGAGGACTCTAGAGTTAGAAAGCCTGAGTTTTAATCCTGGCTTGAAAGAAGCAACAATGAGTTCTCAAAGCCCTCAACATCTAAACATGTAGAATCATAGAATGCAGGCTAAATCCTACTTACCTCAGTTTCCCCTAAGGACACTCTTGTGTTCTCCCTACAACTGCCCTGTGTGCTAAGGGGTGATCTAAAAAGATTCCTGAGTGAGTTTCCACAAAGAAAGCTGCAACAGGGGTAAAAATAAACTAATGGAGTGATACTTACAAGATCCTTTATTCATAAACTTACTCTGTGTGAAACATAAATACATGAATGCAAGCAATAACCCAATCTTCAAACTTAAAACTATAAAACTGGTCCATATCTTTCCTAATAGAGGAAGTGGGCAATTAACTTTTAAATATTAATCCTGATTTTCATTAGAAAGCCAGACATTTGAGAACAGTCAATGACTTTTAGTTTTGCCAAGCATTTTGGCTTGATTGACTGATTCAACTTTAGGAAGTAGAGTGAAAAATCTTACCATTTATATTTTAAGAGTCACTAACACCTAATGAGGGTCTTCCCAGGTGACTCAGTGGGTAAAGAATCTGCCTGCAATGCAGGAGCCTTAGGAGCCATGGGTTCGATCGCTGGGTCAAGAAGATCCCCTGGAGGAGGGCATGGCAACCCACTCCAGTATTCTTGCCTGGAGAACCCCATGGACAGAGGAGCTTGACAGGCTACAAACCAGGGAACTGCAAAGAGCTGGACACAACTGAAGCAACTGAATACTTTCGCAACACCTAATGAAAGGTTTTCAGAGAACATATTTCCAGGCAGCAGCAACGCCCATGGGCAGGTCTTTCCCTGGGTCTTCTCTCTCTCCAGGAGAGGTGTCCTAGAGGTCCCGGGGATCTAGCAGAGGTCCCAGAGAGTTCACCATGGTGGGAGCTCTGTAAGGTCAGAAGAGTGGACATGAGGGCCAGGAGTCCCTGTGTGAATGGCTGACGCTCATGTAGGATTTTCCCACCTCACGTCTTTTTTCTTAGCCCCTCGAAGGTGTGAGTTGGAGACCTGAGATGGGAAAGAGGATGCCTGTTTGGTGTGCCCCCACGATAAAAGTCTGATTAGTCACGGCCGGGGCTGAGAGAGGCTTTGCCTCAGCTCTAGAAATCAGTGTGACGCCTAGCATAGCCAAGTGTCCCTACAGGACCCCACTGGGAAATCACTAGTTTTACAAGGGTAGCTGCTGTTTTTGTGTAAACAACATAACGTTTTATGATGGGAAACCTAGCCCTTTGCTTTTTATGTAAAAGCATCGGTTAAGGCTTTTTTAATGTTTGAGATGTAAAGAAGTGTGAAAAACTAATGTTGTTTCAGAAATGGGCCAAGGAGAAAGATAACGCAGTAGCAGCTCCTCGTTTAATGAACTTCCTCATAAAATTATGTAGGGGATTTGTGATAAGTATGGCAATAAAAATGCTTTTATTGTCTCTAATTTTTCCAGCTGTGGGTGAAATGGTTTCTAGTGAATATTACCACTACTGTCTATATTCCTTATTTATTCCATCACTAATTCAATATATTTTCAAAAGGAATATCACTAAATTCACCTATTACATTCTTTAATTAGAATATTTTAAATAGTAGAATTTCTTAATTTTTTTACTTTTGTTTTTGTAGGGGCTGGGGGGCGCATTTTTGCCAATATTATCTCTTGCAAATAATAACAAAATTTAAGTAATAATTAAATCTAAATGGTAGATGTGTGCTCAGTCACTCAGTTGTGTCTGATTCTTTTCAACCCCATGGACTTTAACCCTCCAGGCTCCTCTGTCCATGGGATTTTCCAGGCAGGAATACTGGAAGAGGTTGCCATTTCCTACTGCAAGAGAATCTTCCCAACCCAGGGATGAAACCCACATTTCTTGCATCTCCTGCATTGGCAGGCAGATTCTTTACCACTGTGCCACCTGGGAAGCCCCCAAATGATAGATGCATATCCTTATACCTTTGTCAAAACTCACAGAATAAACACCAAGAGTGAACCCTAATGTAAACTATGGACTTTCAGTGATAATAACGTGTCAGTGTGTACTCAGAGATTATAACAAATGTTGCAGTTTGGTGGAGGATGTTAATAGCAGGAGAGGAGGCAAATTGGGGGTACAGGGAGTATGGGAACTCTATACTTTTGCTCAATTTTGCTGTGAATGTAAAATTGCTCTAAAAAAGTAAGCCTATTGTAAAAGTTCTTGGGGATTTCTCTGGCACTCCAATAGCAGGGGGCATGGGTTCAGTCTTTGGTTGCGGAACTAAGATCCCACATGCTACTGCAGCTTGGCAAAAAAATTAATTAACTAATTAAAAAATAAAAAATTTTCTAGAGTGTGTGTGTGTGTGTGGTGTGTTAGGACTAGGGGCTAATTTCATTTTCTAGCTATCTGTGATCTAAGCCTAAATGTTCTGTTTCATCCCTTTACCACATGCTGAGGATCTTTCTAAAATGCACTGGCCCTGGTTGACACCAGGTGTGGATGCCCCACACTTGACTCGGATCCAAGGCACTCATCTCCCCAGAGTCCCACAGACAAGACTGGAAACAAAGGAGGAGATGGGCCTGACTGTGAATGCCTCCCAAGCACCCACTGGAACTCACTCTCTGGACTGAGTCTCAGGTATGAAAGTACCATACTGCGCTTCCCCTTTTTCTTGTTAAAATTGAGGTTGGAGAGAAGAAAAGGTGAAACACTAACACTGACCTTTTCTGAGAGCTGATCCTCGGGTAATCAAGGCCAGAGAAACTGACAAGCCAAGGGCGTGGGGGTGGGGGGTGCTGGTGCGGTACCCAGCAGCGGAGAACATCATGGGAAGAAAACACCTATCTCTTCCAAAGGGGGGCAGAGAGCATAGGGAGGAGGCAGGAGTAGAGCCAGGGGTAAGGCAGGTCTGGGCGAAACCTGCTATGGTCACTCAAGCCCCTTCACCCCCCTCCCCTCATCCCTACACACAGACAGGCATGCTCCCTCTTTCCCAAGGAGCACTCCCGGTTCAGCCCACAGTTCACAGAAACTTCCTCATTTGTGCCTTTCCATGACCAGATTATGATATCAGAACAGAGAAGTGACGCTCTAATCCTGGATATAGAAATTCATGAATTCATTCATTTTTCTGTGTGCCCCGTGCTGAGTTAGGCTAGGGGGTATAAATGCACGTAGGGCATAGACCCTGAGTTCCATCAATTTCTGATCCATCTTTGGACATCGTCCCCTTGAGAGAAGCAGAAAGAAAGCAGACAGATCTGCCCACTGTTCTTGGCCTGAAGAGTCAGGCCAGCCCTTTCCCAGGGCCGTCCCTGGGCTCGGCCAGAACTCACAGCTGCCGCCCCGCCCATCTGCCCTGCTGCCCTGCCTCGACCTGGGGCTGACCTGCCCAGACCACACTTATTAAAGGAGGGAGGTCAGTGACTCCTGTTCTTGCCGACGCTGGCCTGTTATGGGCCAAAACTGTGGAATTACATGTGGTGCTTTACGAGACGATCAAGTGTCAAGAAGCCATGGGGTGACAGTTGCCACATGGATTCGGATTCAGGCCACAAAGGAAGGGACTGGGAGCCTCCTAGCGGGGCCACTCTTGCGGGCACCCCTTATACCCTCATTCAAAGCCAAATGTTAGTCCTTGTGTTTTTACTGTGGTCTCCCCAGAATTTTACCCCCATAGGAGAACAATTCAATTTTTCTATTTTTCACTTTTTCTTTCATTAAAGGAAAAATCATTCCCTTGGAAAAATACAAACTGAAAAACTGAAATTGCACTTAAATAAAAGAAGAGACTTTTTTCAATTTAAAAAGAGGGCTGAAGTGGAGAGAGAGAGAGACAGTGATGAGACAAAAAGCGATAACCTCTTCTTACATCTCAAGCTAAGAGTCAGATCTGGGACTTCCAAAAAGGTATGACTCTTCGAAACTGATTAATTTTTAGATCTTAAAAAGCCACACGGTCTCTTTAAAGAGCCATGAAAGCCTGATTCAAGTTGTTAAATTTTATGTTGTGTGTAATGTTGTAATTGATGTCAAACCTTTCACATTTTCTTACCACTGACATTGGACAGTCTACTCTATTCAAGGGCTCCGTTACCGGAGTCGCGATTAAGTAACCTAACCAGGAAATAAGGGCAGAATGGAATTTTATTACATGGAATTGAGAAGTTCAGATGCAAAATAATTAAGTCTGAGCCAAACATAGCCATTCTCTCTCCCATCAGTTTATTTTGGTGGATAATTGGCTGTATTAGGTATTTCACTGAGCAGCATATAAAACTTTATTGCCCTTGTAAAGTGCATGCTGTGAATTCTGATGCTTCTGTGTGTTTGGAGGAACATAATTGTTCCCTTTGCAGAACAGCACTGCTTACCTAGATCCCGAGACCAAACTAGGCTGAGGACGCCCACCGCCGAAAGGCCCGGGTGACGGATGTATGTGAGTGAGGATCTCAGATGGACCCTGAGGAGAGAGCCCCGCCCCCGCCCACCCACACCCCCCCCCCCCCGCCCCCAATCACAGAGCACCGGAAATGAAAAGGGCAAGGCACCTGCCCTATTTGATATGGGCTCTGCCAAGTCACTGCTGGGCTTCCGATGTCTGTGTTTGCACACTGAGGAATTAATAAGTCCACACCAACTGTGGCTCTCCGGGTCTCAGGGCTTGTGACACATGGGTCTTTCCTGAGGTGGTCTCGCTGCCCCTCCTCCATCCTTCTCAGAAATGCAGGCCGTGAGTATGCTGCCGAGGGGCCCCCTTTTTAACTGTGCATTCAGTACCATAAGAACAATATGGAATTGACCTCATTAGAATCTTTTTCTGGGAAAAACAACATGTGGCGACATACGGTTTCAGTTAGGTTCCAGAAGCTTTCCTATTCTTTGGACTCAACAGTGTGCCTGAATGCCCATCTCTGACTGTTTTTACAAGCAGCTTTTGCAGTGTGTTTCCCCAGGTAGCTCACCGCCTTGCTCCTCTGCCTGCACTCTCCCTTTGGCCCTTCCAGCTCTTTCTCAGTGTCATTTACAGCAGCGGTCCCCAACCTTTTTGGCACCCTGGAATACAATTTTTCCATGGATGAGGGCAGGGGTGGGGAGGGATGGTTTTGGGAGGATCAAAGTGCATTATGTTAATTGTGCACTTTATTTCCGTTATTATTACATCAACTCCACCTCAGATCATCAGGCACTGGATGGCTGGGGTTCCCTGATCTACAGGAATTCTGTGGCCTGAAGGGAAGAACCCTCAGGCCTCAGAGCTCACCAGTGCAGTTGGGGGTGAGCCGCCTGGGGAAAATTATCCTTTCATTTCACAATTTACAGTGCAATGCAACATTTCACATCCTGATTCTGTGGACCCCAGGGGTCTCTGAACTTCCCAAAATGATATATTTATGTACTTTTCTAGTCAGAGGATCTGGAACTTTCACCAGTCTCTCCAAGGACTGTGTGGCCCTTGCAAAAAAAAAAAAAAAAAAGAACAACTGGTTGCACATAAGAAGCAGATTTTTAAATAATAGTATCATATATAAAGAGCTTTATGAGAGAAGTGAGGACCAAGCACAGTTCTAAGCTCCCACCTTAACAGTGATTGAATTTGTGCCACGTGCAAGGGAGCTGGGAAAATGAGAAGAATTATTTATGCCAGGGGGAGGGTGGGGAGGGAAATATTCCTGTTTTAAAAGGAAGTCACACTTGAATGAGTTTCGGAGAGATGGGTACCAGTGTGCCAGGAGTGGAAGATGTTCTTGGCAGAAGTGATCTTACATGGGAGAGAGTGTGGGGGGTTCCCGGAAGGGGGGATGTTCTGGGTCCAGTGCAAAAGATGAGAGTGTTCGAGAAGGTGGGTGCCACCTCCCCTGAGCACCCGGATGAGGCTTGAGGCTTGTGGGCAACCAGAACTAAGGAAGAAGTTGTTTAGCAGAGACCCACTGCCTTTTTTCTAGGAACGTAACTGGCAGTGGTGAGCATACTGAGTTCAGTTAAATAATCCAGGCAGTCTGGAGAAGTGTTGGGAAGATCGACACCTTCCAGGTTGCCTGGGACAGATCTGGTTTTCCCACTGTGCATCCTGCATCCCAAGGCAGCACCAGACCGCCAGGAGGCAGATCATTCTACCGCCAGCTAGGTCCTAGGAAGCAGGCAGGGCGGATGTTCCCAGGACTGGAAACGTGCATTTCAACCCTGTGAGGAGAGAGTTGGAGGGAAGATTTTGGGGGTGGGGGGTGGTCGGGCTTGGCATTTGGACCCTTGATGAAGATCTGTGGGAAACGATTTCTCAGGAGAATATCACAGCCCACTTCCCACGCATGTCATCAAGCCTGAAAATCTCCTGAAAGCAGCTGGCCAGGGGAGCTGGTACATTCCTCCAAACACAGCATGGCTGGCAGCAAGGAGAGTGGTCAGAAGATGGGGGGACCAGGCTGGGCAGTGGCATAGGCAATGCAGGCTTAGGCCTCGTGCAACTCAAATGACCACAGAGTCTCCAGGTCTGGAGCTGGCCGAGTCCACCCCCGACACGGCAAGGCCCAAGGCTGGAATACGAAAGGAGGCCCCCTGACCACAGTATACATATTGAATGATTATGAATCACACCAACAAACTGTTGAATAACTCTCTCCTCCCGCCTTGTCAAGAATCCCCCTCAAAACAACCAGGAGGTGCAGGTTCCAGCAGGAATTCTCAGACTCCTCAGAGCTCCACCCCAGAACATGGCAGCGTGAGGGAAGCTGCTGACCCCTGGCCAACCAGCCCTCGGCCTACCCGTCTCGCTTCCTGTCTGTGTTCCATCCCTGTGGTCACTGGCCCATACATTCAAGCTCCTGTGTTCCCCATAAGCAGCTGCCCCTTGGCCCTCCATGAAGTCTAAGGGTATACATCTCAGCAGCTGGGTCTGCCCCCCTCCCTAAGAGAGGCCCAGAGAGATCCTTTAGACAGCCATTGGGGCAGGAAACTCTGATGTCATAGGAACCCAAAGCATAGAAGGGGGACACAGACTTGGGATGGCCATGTGCCATCGATCTACCTGACAATGATGGGAGGATCGGAGGCTAAGGCTGAGTGGGGTCCACTAAAATGCACCACTCAGGATACATGGTACAGCTGGAGCTCCCCTGGTTTGGGTCCCCCTGGGCTCCTTCCAAGGCCCCCAAGGTGATCTTGGGGGAGGCAGCCAGGCAGCCCTGGCTTTGAGCCTTGGCTCTGTTCCTCATGGGCTGTGCAGTATTGGGTAAAGCATTTGTCCTCACCAGGCCTCTTGTTTTATCAGTGAGGGTATTTAACCATCCACCTCGTAGAAACCACAAGAGGCTCACAGGAGGGAACAATGTTGGCAGGGTCATCAAGGCCTCACAGACATGATGTTCTTGCATGGCTGGATAGACAGAGCTTGGGGAACACAACCATCCCTTTCTCCCCTGAGTGTCGTGGAATAAGGAAAGGAAAATAAGGATGTACTGAGTTACAAACTGAACTGTGGCTGCAAAGGTCCCAAGGGAACCCACCTTTCTGAGTCTTCTGTCTTTATTTGCCAGGTACGGGTTATCCCTCCAACCTAAGCCCTGGCAGAGCTTTGCTCCACCCCAATTAGAAACTAGGGGCAATGAGCGTGGGGCTCCCTTGGGAATGAACTGATGATGCAAGTGCCCCAGGCAGAGCAGGGCTCAATTCTAGTTTGTGCATGGGCTAACCTATGGCTCAGCTGGTAAAGAATCCCCCTGCAACACAGAAGACCTGGTTAAATCTCGGAGTTAGGAAGATCCTCTGGAGAAGGAAATGGCAACCCACTCTAGTATTCTTGCCTGGAGAATCCCATGGACAGAGGAGCCTGGCGGGCTACAGTCCATGGGGCCAGAGATAGACACAACTGAGTGACTAAACCTCCAGCACCATCAAAGCACTCTAAGGTTGTCAGACTGGCTCTTCTCCACTCTACCTTGAATTTCACCCTGGGTGGATCCTCTGCTAAAGGAGATAACTCTCCCTCCGGTGTTCTCTCTGATGTACTCAGTGGAGATGGGGCTGCTTATCAAGGTCAGAGCCCAAGCCCAGAAGCTGGGCACTTGGAGAGGATGAGAGCAGTGAGGGATTCCAGGGGGCTGGTGGACATGGCACAAAGCTGAGGGACAGTTTCTGACTCCAGGAGGAGACTGGGGACAGCGGGGCAGAGTAAGGACCTGACATGTGGCCAGAAAGTCTGACAGAGGCCGAGCCTGTAGAGCAGAGAGTGGAGGAGAAAGTCCACACGCCTCCCCGTGAACAATTCAGAGGTCACAGGAGGCCGTGAAATTAACCACACAGGATGACGCTGTCTGCGCTGTCTGTCCTGTGCTACCACGCCAGAGCTGAAGTGTTAGAGCGTTGTTTAAGCTTCTGTGATCCCCTCTCCGGGAGCGCCCCCATCAGAGCGCAGGTGTAGAACCTTTTATACAGAACCTCCTGTCGACAGCAGCAACTATGAACTCCCTAGAACAGGGCTTCTCAGTCTCAGTACTACGTCTGGGACTGATAGTTCTTTTATTTTATTTTTTTTCATGTTGCTACCATCTTTTTTTCTTACATATTATCTTTTTTTAAAAAATCGTCAAAGAAAGATAATCTTCTCCAATTACATGACCGATCATTCTTTGTTTTCAGGCTGTCCTGTGCATCGTAGGATGTCTTAGCAGCCCCTCTGGTCACTACCCACTAGCTGCTAACAGTCAGCAGCCCCCTCCCACAGTGACAATCAGAAATGTCTCCAGACATGGCTAGATGTGCCCTGGGGGACAAAACAGTCCCTGAAGGAGAGCTACCTCTTTAGACAAGAGCAGGTAGAAATAGAGGAGTAGAAAGAGCAGGTAGAAGAACAGGTAGAAAAAAGGAGTCTTGGGTCCTCAATGCATGCTCTGACTGCCTCAAGGTTGCTCAGAGACTCACACCAGTGGATGCTCAAGACAGCAAACTCTAAGAGCCAGGGAAAGGGGGAAAAGGGCCACGGGGCCTCAACCACTGACAACAATGTAACTAACACTTCCCTGAGGGCACACAGGCACCCCCTGAGCCCTGGGCTTTTTATCTGAATCGTCTCAGGACTCTCACAAGCATTCTATATGTGATGCAGGGGTGAAGGTCACCCTACCTTAGAGGAGGGGAACCTGAGACTTAAAACAGACCCACAACTTACTTAAGATCAAACAACTGGCACTGCAGCTGAGACTGGCGCTCAAGCCAACTCAGTCCAGAGCCAGCACACTTAAGCATCAATGTCACAACCATCTTAATAGGAATGATGACCATATGCCAGCTGTGAGCTTAGGGAAGACACCAAACAGAATGTAGGTTATTTCATCCAATCCTCACCACCCCTCTGTAAGTAGCCAGGGTGAGATGGGGGCCCCAGGGGAGGCAGAGCCCAGCTCTTCCTTGATTTATGTCAAGTGGGCACAACAGTCAGAATGCAGGTTTCACTCAGTCAGCCTCGCCAAGAGCCATGGCTTCATCTGAGAACCCAGCCTTTGAACTTGCAGGCAGATAGCAGCTTACCCAGAAAGTCTTTGCCCAGGTGTCTGAACAAGAGATCCTGAACTAGGAGAAGCTCTTTAGCCACTTCCTAGCCCAACATCCCCTTGGTACCCGGAGATTCCAGACAAGGAAAACAAATACTGAGAGTGTAGGGGGAGGGGGGAAATTCTGTCTTTGAAAAACAAGATGTCAGCAGCTCGGCCCTGGATCCCAGGAAGGCTTCAGTCACATTCCAGGACTTGTTCATCACGCGGCTCAGGGACGGGATTTGCAAAAGGAATCTGGGTTTTTTTTTTCCTTTCCCCTTGCTTAAAGGATCTGAAGAGTTATTAAAAACAAAAGACGATGAAGTTTCAGAAGTACATCAACAGCATCCCTTTAAAAACACACCCAAGCCCAAGATGAATGCTCGAAGGACAAGATACTCTACTGATTAATTATTAAGAACACATTTTGTGCGGTTTGACAGCTATGCCAGAGCAATCTGCTTCAGAGTGATTAAACCTCAATAAATGTGGTTCTAATCATGAGCTAGTATTGAATGATCAGACAATGGCAGCCTTAGTAAATCTTAATCAGTTTTGTCTTTTGAGACCTTCATTTAAATTCTGAGTAATACAAATGCCGGTTGGAGCCTGAGAGGGAGCCATGGCTGTCCTCCTGGGGGTGCCGCCCTCAGCTTGCCATCTCCCAGCCCCATTGACACTCAAGAGTTTGCCAGCCCAGAGGATCGCTGAGGAGGAACCAAGGATGGAATTGGGGTAGAGGGGGGCACCACCATTTTTGTGCATAGTTTGCATTCCAACAGAGAAAGCCAGCCCTTCTTCAAACACCTCTGAGGAAGGAAAGCGTCACTAGGCTGAACAGTAAAACTTTAGGGTGAAAACAATCTTTTCTAAAATGTGGGGCTCTGAAGGATTTCCCACTTGTGGGCCAGTGGTTAAGACTCTGCACTTCCAATGCATGGGGCTCAGGTTTGATTCCTGGTTGGGAAACTAAGATCCCACATATCACGAGGTGCAGTCAAAAAATTAAATAAATAGATAAATAAAATATGGAGCTCTGAGAGCCAAAAAAAAAAAAAAGGAGAGAGGGAGGCTGAGTGGGAGGAGAGGGAAGGGATTCCCATGAGCTTGAAGCTAGAACTCGGAGCTGGAAGGGTGGGCAGATGGATGACTGGGTGATGGGGCCAACCACCAGTCTTACTAGAGCCCTTTCAGGGTAAATAAACTGGCCAAGGCTCACAGCCCTGCTTCAAAAGGACCACAATTACTCGTTTTATTGCTTAGGGTTATAAGATGATGGTATCTCAAAAGGAGGTGACAGCAAGTTAACAGATCCATCCCTGAGGGTGCCTGGCCCAGACACAAAGGCTCCCTCCCTTCTCCAAACAGAGGTGCAGGCACAATTAGATGCCTCCAAAATGAGACAGTTCTCTACTTTGGGAACCCACTGGAAGGCCAGTCAGTGTGCTCCCCCAGCCTCCATGCTCATTTTGGCAAATTAACTCCTAATTTGGGAAGGGGAAAAGGGGGTGTCTCCTTCAAGAATGTCTCCCTCCAGAGATGGCATCTCTGAGCAGCACCATTTGGCAGCAAAAGTACAACAAATGTCAACGTAGAGTGTCTGCAGGGCTGGGGATTTACAACAGGGTTCCGGATGCTGTCAGAGCTGTGACCAGAGACTCTGATTCCAGATTGGGACAGATTGGGGTAATTAGGCAAAGCCAGCGAGCCCTGTCCTGGGAAGCAAGAAGCCTGGATCCTACCCCTGCTGTTAACTTGTTGTGTGACCTTGGGCAAGTTCCTTCTCCTCAAGTCATCATCTAAAATAGAAGTGTGGGGTTTGTCATTTCTAAGGATATTTCCAGCCCCCCAGTGTCTATGATTCGAAGACTCCAAAACTTAGCAGACATTTCTCCAATATACACACATACTTCAAATCAATAGGACCCAGGAGTCTGGTGGTGCAAGGAGAGAATGGATCATCAAAGACAGATGAGTTATATGACATAAGACATGAGGGTGGCAGAGTGACCCTGCTTTCCTCCTCATGGCTTTTAGCATCATCAAGAACTCATTCTTGGGCAGAATACCTAAACAGACATTTCTCCAAAGAAAACATACAGATGGTTAATAAACACATGAAAAGATGCTCAACGTCACTCATTATTGGACAAATGCAAATCAAAAATACAATGAGGTATCAGCTCCCACCAGTCAAAATAGCTGCCATCAAGATGTCTGCAAACAATAAACGCTGGGAAGGGTGTGGAGAAAAGGGAACCCCCTCGCACTGTTGGTGGGAATGTAAATTGACACAGCCACTATGGAGAACAGTATAGAGATACCTTAAAAAATTAAGAATAAATCTACCATATGACTCAGAAATCCCATATATATCCCCTGGGCATATATCCTCAAGAAACCATAATTGAAAAGGACACATGTACCCTAATGTTCATTGCAGCACTATTTACAATAGCTAGGACACGGAAGCAACCTAGATGTCCGTTGACAGATGAATGGCTAAAGAAGTCGTGGCACATACCCACAATGGAATATTAATCAGTTATAAAAAGGAACACATTTGAGACAGTTCTAATGAGTTCTAACGAGGAGTATATCAAAGCTGTATATTGTCACCCTGCTTATTTAACTTATATCCAGAGTATATCATGAGAAATGCCAGGCTGGATGAAGCACAAGCTGGAATCAAGATTTCTGGGAGAAATATCAATAACCTCAGATATGCCGATGAAGCCACCCTGATGGCAGAAAGTGAAAATGAACTAAAGAACCTCTTGATGAAGGTGAAAGAGGAGAGTGAAGCTGGCTTAAAACTCAACATTCAAGAAACGAAGATCATGGCATCTGGTCTCATCACTTCATGGCAAATAGATGGGGAAACAATGGAAACAGTGTCTGACTTTATTTTCTTGGGCTCCAAAATCACTGCAGATGGTGACTGCAGCCATGAAATTAAAAGAAGCTTGCTCCTTGGAAGAAAAGCTATGACCAACCTAGATAGCATGTTAAAAAGCATAGACATTACTTTGCGGACAAAGATCCGCCTAGTCAAGGCTATGGTTTTTCCAGTAGTCATTAGAAAAGACCCTGATGTTGGAAAGATTGAGGGCAGGAGGAGAAGGGGATGACAGAGGATGAGATGGTTGTATGGCATCACTGACTCTGTGGGCGGGAGTTTGAGCAAACGCCAGGAGATGGTGAAGGACAGGGAGGCCTGGCGTGCTGCAGTCCATGGGGTGGCAAAGAGTCAGACACAACTGAGCGACTGAACAGCAACAACGATGCAGAGGCAGAGGAGGGCCTCGAGATAACCCTTGGCTTCCTCCTCTCCCTCCCGTACCTTTCTCCTGAGGAAGCCAGTAATGATGGCCACGCCTACAGGGTCATCAGCAGGAAGATGCCACCTACAGGTGAGTGGGGAGAAACCATAGACAGAGCAGGTCTGCCTAAGCCAGCTTGAAAAAAAGGTTAGTCTTGCCTTTGAGTGAACTAGTGCTCACTGATGCATCTGCTTGGAGCCCTGGTTTCGGATTTCCAGTCAAACCTTCCATGCACGCCCCCCTTTATCTCTCCTGGCAACACCAACTCCCTCTTTACTAAGCAGCTTCCCCCCACCTCTGCCAACCTCTAAATAAAACTTGCAACCTAGTCAAATGTTTTCTCCATCAGGCAGTATTTAGCAACATGAGTGTTACAAATGGATCACGAACAGATCAAATATCATACGTTTGTTTTCAAATCCTAGAAATATTTTCCAAATCATGTCTTTTTTTTCCCCCCCTTTTCAGACACATCATCAGCCTCCTGACAATTTTGGCCAGGCCTGCCAGGAGGCAGGCTTTACTGTCTGGCTCTGGCCGAAGGCTGGGCATGCAGAACTGGGTGTGGGGAGGGTGACTGCTGGTAGAGACCACCTGTCAGAAGCTTAAGGACGTGGTCCCTGGCTGTGTTGATGCTCCGAGGGAGCCGCGTGTGTTGTCCTGTGAGGACCTATGGGTGAGATGCTTGTCGGGTACAATTGAAGAAACTGAGGCATAAGACTTCACAGGTGGATGGGAGCCTATGTGTGGTGTAGAGAGCATGAAGGATAGAGGATGAGGATAGCATGATCCGAGCACATCTGAGGCTCCGGGTGAGGCCTGTGTGTACACTGTGACCTGTGAGATGAAGGATTGTGCAGTGTGTGTGTGTGCTCGTGCTCATTCATGTCCATCTGACTCTTTGCGGCCCTGTGGACTATAGTCCACCAGGTTTCTCTGTCCGTGGGGATTCTCCAGGCAAGAACACTGGAGTGGGTTGCCATTTCTTCCTCCAGGGGATCTTCCCAATCCAGGGATCAAACCCGCATCTCTTTAATTTCCTGCATTGGGCAGGCAGATTCTTTACCATAAGTGCCCCCTGGGTATATTGAGTGAGATCTATTAGTGTGGGGGGTGACCTGAGGCTTCATGTGGTGGGAGTAGAGAGGAGAGTGAGAAGGATGCTGAGCGCTGAGACTGAGTGTATTGCAAATGGTATCTTGGCCACCAGAAGGCAGCTCTGGGATTGGACAGACCTGGGCTGTGAGACAATCTCCAGGAGGAGGAGAGCTGTTCATGCTGGGGAAGGCTGCCAGTGGAACAGACTCCATGATGAGGCTCAGGTTCAGCCTTGAATCTACAGACCTGGATCCCGTGGCTAGCAGAGCTCGGTGGCTGTCACCTGATGCCTACGCCCAGGGTGACAGAGGCAAAGTCAATGAGGCAAAATGGTTCTGTGGCTGGTAAGCAGCACCGATTCAGGATCCTTGACCCAAGGGAAGTTTGTGCCTGGATCACGTGCAGCTTCAGTCCCTGGGGCCGCATTATCACCAATAATGACCTCAGCCCAGGGGAGACATCATCTCCTTTCCCAAGTGTCAAGACGGCCTTTCCACGAGGCTAGAAAAGAAGGCGCCATGGCAGACTGAGTCCTGAGCGAAGGACAGGGCTCCCTTTCCAAGGGCCGTCCTGGGGGCTGTGCCAGGCTCCAGCCACGTCTCTTCACTCATAGACACAGAACTCCATCACCTCGTGGCTGGGCCTCCAGGACCCTCAGGTATCTCGTCCCCTCTCTCCGGGCTCACCTGTGTCCTCTCGGTGTCTCCCCCACTCCAGCCAACCAAAGGCAAGTGAGCAGCCCTCAGTGTCTGCAGCTCAAGATGCTGCTCAGAGAGTCCTGGCCTGAGAGGGGGGTGAGGGAGAGGCTTCTGGAAACTGAGCTCCACCCTTTGGCTACATCTTCCTTTCATCTAGAGCAGCTGATGAAGCAGCATCAGATGCTCCAGCCATCTGATCTCATTAAGATGCTCAATCCAGTCCATCTCTCTCTCTCTCACCACCGTCATCCTCTGTCACACACACACACACACACACACACACACACACACACACACACACACACATTCTCATCCTCCTTCTTATCCAGTTCAGCTTCTTTGATCAGCACCGTAACCACTCACTTGCACATGTTTGTCTCTTCTGCCCATTTTTCTGTCTACATCACACCAGCCTGGAGAGACCTGAACTTCAATAAACCTAGGTATCTGCTTACTCTGAGTCAATACCCAGCCAACCACCTCTGCAGGAAAAATCACATCATAGTCATGCTGATTGGATCTGCTTTAGATTTGTAATCACGCATCTCCACACCGCCAAGTATCCTACTCTCTTGTCCAGACAATTCACTTTCCAAGTCTTTAAGATAACTATTTTGTATCTTCTCTAATCCTCTGAAACATCCGAAATGCCCTCTCTCTCAGCAGATGACCTTGTTCAGCCTCTTGCCATTGGGATATGGAGAAAGTATGTTATTTGCTCTCCAAGCACAACAAACCACTCTCTTTTCTCTGAATCCATCTGCTCTCAGCTTCTCAGGACCTTTCCCCTGCAATTATCCCCAAATTTCCCATTAACTCTTCAAGTCACCCCAGTTGAGCTTCCATTACCACCACCCAACCAAAGTGACTCTTATCAAGGTTACCTATGGCCTGTATTATACTAGAACCACTGATAAGCCTTCTGTCCTCGTACGGAACCTCTCAGTAGCAAGAAATCAAAATGCATTATTGTCTAGATTCTTGTGATGTTACTCTTGTCTGGTCTTCCATCTGCCTCACTGACTGCTCCTTTTTCTTTGCTGAAACCTCCTGCTGCTCCCAACTTAGAACTCTGTCTGTGACCATCACCTCTTCCCAACTACTGGATGATCTCAGATACTCTCATGATCGTAAACAACATCCTTGTTTCAATGCTCCCAAAGCTCTGCATAATTACAGGTATTTCAAATCCAACTTGGCCCCAAGAGATCCACTACTGCTAATCTTTTTCCTCTCTCTCCCTTTCACACACACACACACACACACACACACACACACACACACACACACATTCACACACTCTCTGAGTCTGCTTTTCTACAAGTCCTTATCTTAGTCAATGACAGAATCATTCACGCAATTGTTGAGACCAGTGACCTTAAATCACCCTTTATTACTCTCTTTCATATTCCATATTTAATTCATCAGCAGGTTCTGACAACATTCAGTTCAGTTCAGTTCAGTCGCTCGGTTTTGTCCGACTCCTTGTGACCCCATAGACTGCAGCACGCCAGGCTTCCCGTACATCATCAACTTCCAGAACTTGCTCAAACTCTTGTCCGTTGAGTCGATGATGCCATCCAACCATCTCATCCTTTGTCGACCCCTTCTCCTGCTTTCCATCTTTCCCAGCATCAGGGTCTTTTCCAATGAGTCAGTTCTTCACATCAGGTGACCAAAGTATTGAAGCTTCAGCTTCAGCATCAGTTCTTCCAATGAATATTCAGGACTGATTTCCTTTAGTATTGACTGGTTTGATCCCTTAGCAGTCCACGGGACTCTCAAAAGTCTTCTCCAACACCACAGTTCAAAAGCATCAATTCTTTGGCACTCGATAACATTACCTCCAAATATATTCCAAATTTGAGTATTTTTTCCTGTTTATCATCAAAATACTAGTCTAAGCCACTAACATTTTTTACCTAGTTGACTGTAAATTCCTTCTAACTTGTTTCCCTTCCTCCTCTCTTGATGCCACATAATCTACTCTTCACACAGCAGCTAGAGTGGTCTTTTTTAAAACAAACTTATATTTTAAAGGATTTTTAGGTTCACAGCAAAATTGAGCAAAAAGTACAGAAAGCTTCCATGTACCCCTCTCCCCGTTTTCACATAGCCTCCCCAACTGTTAACATCCCACACCACAGCTGTATGTTGGATGTATGTTTGTCACAACTGATGAACCTGCCCTGACCCGGCATAGTCACGCAAAATCCAGTTTACATTAGTGTTCGCTCTTGTCATTGTAAGAGGACATAGCTTACATTAAGATTCACTTTTGATTTTGAAAAATATATGACATGTATCCACCATTATAGCATCTTACAGAATAGTTTCACTGCCCTAAAAATCCTCTGTGTTCCACTTATTCATCCTTTACTCTCCCAATCCTTGATGTTTCTGCAGTATCCATGATTTTACCTTTTACAGAATGCCATGTAGTTGGAAGTATATAATATATAGCCTTTCCAAACTAGCTTCTTTCACTTATCAATATGCATTTACGTTTTCTCCATGTCTCATCATGGCTTGATTGCTCATTTCTTTATGCTAAATAATATCTCATTTTCTGGAATTACCACAGTTTATTCATCCACTCACCTACTTGAAGGACAACTTGGTTGCTGCCAAGTTTTGGCAGTTATGAATAAAGCTGCTATAAACATCTGTGTGCAGGTTTTTGTGTGGACATTAAGTTTTCAACTCATTTGGGTAAATACAAGAAACGAAGTTGCTGGATCATGTGGTAAAGTATGTATAGTTCTGTAAGAAACTACCAAACTGTTTTCCATACCATTTTGCATTCCCACCAGTAATGAATAAGAGTTCCTATTACTCCACACCCTCAGCAGCATTTGCTATTGTCAGTGTTGATTCAGATTTTGTTGTTTCAGATTTTGGCCATTCTAATAGGTGTAATGGTATCTTGTTATTGTTTTATAGAGTTGCCTTTTTAAATCTTAAATTTGATTGCATTGCTCCTCTTTTTAAAGCTTTCCAATGATTTCCCATTACAACTACTGTCAATTCCAAACTCCTTACAATGACCCACAACCCCCCGAATAATTTGGCCTCTACCCAGACAATCTGTTCTAGGAATGTTCCTGGGAGTGTGACTGTAGGAACACGGGATTGGTCTACATGTATGTCATGCTGGTTGTGCTTAACGTTTTGACTACCATCCACTTCTCCACCTCATCATATACCAGTCTCTTCGTGGCCAATGTGCTCCAGCCAACCTGGTCCTCTTTCCTTCTTTGAACATGCCAGGCTCATTTCGGTGTTAGGGCGTTGCACATGCCATTCCTTTTTCTTGAGGTGTTTTTCTGCCAAATCTGCCCATGACTACTTCCTTCTCATTGATTAGGTCCTGGCTTAAATATCAGAGAGGACTTTCCTAACTTCAGGCATTCCTGGATGAATGGATGGATAGATAGAGATGGATACTAAAAAGAATGAAAGAAAACTTGATGTCTGCGGGCTAGAAGGCCACAATATCAAAGGAAGAAAAATTCTAGGAGTCAGTGGGAGTAGCCATTCCATGCCCCCGTCACAGAAAAAGGACAAAAACAGAAGATAGAGTGCAGGATAGAACAGGGCAAACCTTAGGGAGCTGGCCACATCAAATGAATTCACACAAGCTTTTGGAGGAGTCCAATGCCTACAATCACATTCCTAGGAACATGCAAAGCACAAGATCTTAATTACACACCAGCATATAGACTGAATGTTTGATGAATATACTTTGCAAATTCCTGGAGCCTTAGACAAGAGGCAATATGCCTAGGTTAGGGAGAGGCCAACTCTGAGCCTGCTGCCCTGCAGCTGTAATAACTCTCATCTGCATGTTTAGCTACATCCAGTTAGTTCAGAAAATCCAGGCAGAAAGTAAAATGCAGCATCCACATTACCAGGAGCATCACAGATCAGCTGTGGGCTGGAGAGCAGCCAAGCCTATGCTATTTGATTTTTTTCACGTCTGCAATTCCTTTTTTGATGCTGTGGAAACTCAAAGCTTACTATTTTAACATTTATGACCAAAAATAATTGGCAACTTTACATCGCCTCTGTGATGACTTTTTTCTCAAACCATGTCTGATTAAGACATTGTTTAGGCCATGGTGTCTCAAACTGTGGGTCATGAACCATTAATTTGTCGTGAAATCAATTTAGATGGTTCACAACCAGCATATTTTTACCAAAATAGAAGAGTAGATGAGAATAGAAAATCAAAGTGTATCACATGTAGTAAGGATAAGTATTATTTCATTATTTCAAACATATGTTTCAGTTACACATAGAATGTACATCTCTACATACATATGTGTATAATGAGGTCCAATGTAAAATGTAGGGTCATGGCCAAAAAAGCAGAAGCTCTGCTCTAGGTTTCACTTAGCTATATAAATATGCTATGAATAATGTATAGATACATTTTAAAATAACTTCAGAATTCATGTAGAATTTATTCATGTCAATGTAGAGCTGTCAGAAATAATAACCATCAAAGTAGTACACAACAGGTGTGGCAATCTGGAACATTCAGTATTAAGTCTGGGATCCTGACATTCCCATTGGGCCATAAGTCTAGAGAACTAGGTTCTGATTTCTTTTCTTTTACTCTCAGGATAGCTTTAGGAAATTCCCCCTCTATTTTCTGTACCTCGGATTCCTTATCTCTCTCCAGCCTGAGAGACTTGGGTTATTTGCTTCCGAGAAACCCACCATGGAACTCATGGAATCTACTAGAGGTTGCATGAAATGCTCAAGAACTTCAAAATCAAATAAACCAGACTCAGATCCCAGCTGGCACCTACCAGTGGATAACACTACCAGTTTCCTTAATCAGAAAAGGGTAATAATGATGCATCCTCAGTGAGCAGGTGGACTAGAGTTGTTCATGAAAAGCTCAAGGCATAGGAGAGGACCTCCATAACAATGGCCATGGTGATTACGATGCTCTACTCTGCCTCTCCATGTCTCTACCAATGTCTGTGCACCTTTAACCATGGCCGAACAGCCTCTCCTCAATATCCCTCTAGTTTCACCTTAAAGGATCCCTTTTTTTTTTGTGGTGGGCGTTTCTCACAAATGCTCATCAGCTGCATTTCCAGTTTCCACGACCACAGTCTCTTCCCATCTCAGAAGCATGCCCTCCTGTTCAAAGCCCTTGACTGCTTACAACTCAGCCCTCTTCTCCTTCCCCTCACCACCACTCTCTTCTCATGCTGCATTTTCTATTTCACAGCTTCTCCAGCCCTATGGGTGCCAGGGGCCATATCTGAACCCTAGATTAGTCCTAAGCCCACTAGAGAAGGTTACTCTTTACCCCACCAGCTAAATGCTACCCCAGTGCCTTCCTTTATGTCTGCCAATGCTGCATCAGAGGTAGGAGAAAATGCTCTCAAAACGCCCTCTAAAATATATTTACATGATGCATGCTAGGTCACTTTAGTAGTGTCCAACTCTTTGCAACCCCGTGAACTATAACCCACCAGGTTCCTCTGACCGTGGGATTCTCCAGGCAAGAATATTGAAGTGGGTTGCCATGCCATTCTCCAGACAATCTTCCCAATCCAGGGATGAAACACAGCTCCTGCAGTTCCTGCATTGCAGGTAGATTAGTTATTGCTGAGCCACCAGGGAAACACACACACACACACACATATATATATAAATGTTAGAACGGAAGTAGTAAGTACACATGAAGTGAAATAATAAATTGTGAAATATGACCCAAGCCTTCATTTTTTTATCTATGACAGTATAAAAATCATGCAAGTTCCCTCAAACAGAAAAGAGAACTGTGTAGCAGTATCTCAGGCCATTTAACAATGGTGACCAGAGGGCATGAACACTTAATCCTTCTCTGCTCCTAACCACACCCCTCATCCCTCACCCCTCTGCCCCTCACTGGCCTGTGACATCTTCTCAGGGAGAGAGCTCCACGAGGTGTGGAGGGGCTTAGTACACTTGGATCCTCCCCGTGTTATCCAGCTTATCAGACTTCTTCCAGAACCTTCTAAGCTGGCTCTCCCCAGCGACATGGTTGACAAGACCACCATGGCTCTCAGGGAAATGAGGCTGCGGAGTCACTGGGTCCTGGGCTCCTCCCTCCTCCCTCAGTCTTCTCAGTTACAGGCCCTGCACGACTGATGGGCCTCGGCATGGAGCTACAGCAGGCTGGATTCCTGAAAGGCCCACTGCATTCTGAGCTGCAGGGTGTGGAATCCTGCAGCCAGAACCTGGCTTGGGGGATGGGAGTGGGGGAGGAGGGTAGATCCTACTAATCCAGGTTCATTTTCCATCACAAAAGGTCCCGGATTTCCTCTACTGTGCCAAGGCCCTGGCACACTGCTCTCTCCCTTTGGCTATGCATCCCGGCTCTCCAGCCATGGTGCCTGCCCTGTGGATGCCAGGAGGCCCAAACTGAGAGTAGGATCTCCACCAGGCATGCCACAGCCTTGCCAGAGCCCAAAGTCCCCTGAGCCCCTGGCCGGTGGACCCCACCCTGTCCTAGAAAGGGGCATTGGGGGCAGTAAGGAGGGAGATGTGGAGTAGAGAACAAAGTGGTAAGCTAAAACCAGAAAGGAAAGATGGGCTGAAAAAAAAATTGTCTGGTAAGCAGGTAATGACCTGCTTGCAGGAAACATGGAGATGAATGGAAGTTGCATGTGGATGGAAGAAACTTCCAAGTTGCATGGAAACTTCCTCTGGCCTCAGCCTTCAGAGGCAATAACTGAGCTGACAGAGAATCCTGATCTCGACTCTCAGCTGAGCAGCCCACCTGCTTTCTGGGGGGAACTGGACCAGTCCAGCAGGCAGGCGCCATCTGCCCCAAAGGCCTGGCCTTTTCTCTGCCCCTCGCCTGCCTACCTCCGCACAGAAGTTCCATCTCACTGAAACCTCTGGTGTGTGTGTGCTGTGCTCAGTCGTGGCCAACTCTTTGTGACCCCATGGAATGTAGCCCGCCCAGCTCCTCTGTCCAAGGGATTCTCCAGGCAAGAATACAGGAGTTGGTTGCCATTTCCTCCTGCAGGGGATCTTTCCAACCCAAGAATCGAACACACGTCTCCTGTGTTTCCTGCCATGCAGGCAGATACTTTACAGCTGAGCTACCAGGGAAGCTCAGAACCCCTGGAAGGCAGGGCAGATGGGTTTGTTGGATCAGCTACCATCCCTTAGCAAGAGCCCCGAGAGAAGGTCACAGCCCAGGGTGTTGCGGCAAGGGAGAGCAGATCCACGGGCTGCTGGTGGGGGCTACGGGCAGACTCGAAGCCTATCTTCATGGATGGGAGACTCCAGAAAACAGTCAGAGACCCTGGGCACAAAGCAATTCTACCTGGCAACTGTGCCTTTCAGCAGCTCTGTCTCAGAGAGTCCTGTCCCCAAGGGAGCAAGGAAGGAACAAAGAAGAACAACAAAGAAGGAATGGAAGAAGGGAGGAAGGGCCTCCAGCTGCTGTGTTCCAGGCTAAACACAGTATCTCAGGGGGAAGCTCAGAGGCAGAGCTATGACGGCCAATCGGTCATCAGCACATAACTCCAGCGGAGGGAACAGCCAGCCTCTGGCCTCCTCAGCTCTCAGCCACAGTGGATACCTCTGCACCAGCAGTCAGTCCTTCCAATGGGCAGCAATTGACCACACCATCATAGCCACCCATTGATTGATCCTAGTTCCATCCGCTGGAACCACAGGCAGAGGCAGTCACAAGATGGCCCCTGAGACAATGAAGATGCTTTTTGCAACCTCTGGATTCTCCAGGCTATATCCACCTGAGATCCTTCACCCACCTGGCCCTAGCCATGATTTCAGGAGACCTTACTATCCCACCAGACATATCTGAAAGAGTTCCCGAAGGGCACAGTCTCCCACTGCCGACCCCTACTCTGTCCCAAGTACAGGCTTGCTAGCTCCCCCCAACCAGACAAAGTGCTCACTCCACTAAATTTGCTTGGAGTGGGGGTGAGTGGATATTTTAGTGACTTCTTTCCTAAAAAGAACATTGATACTTATGATTCATGAAATAACTGCACACTTACAAACACATCGCCCTTGCAAAGAAGAGGAGATAAAACAAGAGATCATTACTGCCTGTCCCCAGAAAAGACACAGCAGGAGAGAAAAAAAAAAAGTTAAACAAATGTTTGTAAAAGCCAAATAAATGTTTGGGGCTGTTTCCTTCCCATTCACACCCAAGCCCTCTTGCTGATGGATGGGGGTTACAGGAACTCTCCCAGCTGGGGGTCAGTCCTCATTCAAACAGCCGCTGCCGCCAAAGCCGTCTTTGGACAGTGAAAAAGATAAATGACCCACCCCCACCCACAGATGACATCACCTAGGCAACCCCGAACCAGGCGAGGAGCATAGGCTTTGCTTCCAGGCCAGGTGGCGCAAGTGGTAAAGAATCCACCTGCCAAAGCAAGCGACATGGGTTCAGTCCCCAGGTCAGGAAGATCCCCTGGAGGAGGAAACGGCAACCCACTGCAACATTCTTGCCTGAAGAATCCCATGGACGGAGGAGCCTGGCGGGCTACTGTCCATGGGGTGGCAAAGAATCTGATACAACTGGGTCAGAGCTCACCACAGCAGGAGACATACCGGGGCAGGGGCCCTTCCTCCGGGTGCTGCATGGCTAGGAGGGAAGGGGTATGTCTGCTCTCCAGCAGCTGAGGTCAGTGATCACACAGCCAGGTGGAAAAAAGGCAGGGGCTGACTTCCCTGGCAGTCTAGTGGTTAAGACGTAAGCTTTCACTGCTGTGGACCCAGGTTCAACCCCTGGTCAGGGAATTAAGATTCCACAAGCTACGTGGTGCAGAAAAAAAAAGAAGCAGGGGCAGCCAATAGGGCTAAATATCGCCCACTTTCCTGAGGTAGAGTCTGGATGAACTTGGCAGCTACCAGCCTGCTAGTCTGCAAGGTCTGATGAGCGGGAGCATGATTCCAATAGAAACAATAGAACAAGACCCAAGACCTAGGTCTAGACGTTCCCTCCACCTGGGCAGGTGCCTGAACATCTTTGTGCCCCAACTCATCTGGAAGGGAGCGAGGACTGCAAGAAAACAGACCCTTCCCTGGGGGTGGGGTGACCATCGGCTCCTGGGACGGGGGTGAGGGGACCCCCTTGCAGACAGCTGAAGCATCACATCACTTCCCCTGGCACAAGCAGAGGCCAGAAGGGGCACCGGGCACCGGCTGACCTGAGAACAGCCTGCTTCCCAGGCCCATGTCTGGGAATTTTCTCTTTCCAAATATGAAGGAAATAAAAATAGGGAGGCAGGGAGGCCAAAATATGCTTGCAAAAACCTAAGTCTGGCTTTGACACGCCTGCTCCCACCATCTCAAGGCTAAGAATAATGGAAGGAGCTGGAACTCCTGGCTGGCTCCCAGGGAGTGAGAGCACTTGGATTCGTGAGTTCACAGTTATCTGTGCCACACTAGGCCCTCTGGAGCTAGTCAGAAGTGTCAGGAGCCTTCAGAGAAATGAATGAGTGGCTGATTAAGAAATGCGGCTGCTGACAAGCTGGAATTACCTCTAAAAAACACTGCAAGGCATTTCAGCGATAGAAACATAGTCCACAAGAGGCCAGTCCAGAGAGCAGAGATGCCCACTCAAGGCTGAGCCCCGGCAGTGGCCCAGGTGGACAGCTTCCACCCAGCGGGACCCTTGGGACAGGACCACAGGGAAACTCAAGAACAAACAAAAATGAACCATGTTCAGCTTGTCACTCAACTATCTTAAACACCTGGGTTTTCCTGTGACATCTTGTCATGGGTTGAGTTGTACAACCCCCGCCCCTCCCCAACTCATATGTTAAAGTCTTAACCATTAATACCTTCCAATGTGACTGTATTTAGAGATAGAGTCTAAATACCCTAGAGTGGTAATTAATTTAAAGTGAGGTCATTAGAATGGGCCCTAGTCCAATATGACTCGTGTCCTTGTAAGGAGAGGAGATTACAGACACAGAAACATGCAGAGGGAAAACCATGTGAGGATGCAGGGGAAGATGGCCATCTCCAAGCCAAGAAGAGTGGTTTTGGAAGGAACCAATCCTGATGACACCTGATCTTGGACTTCCAGCACCTGGAACTGTGAGAAAAGAAATTTCTGTTGTTTAAGCCACCCAGTCTGTGGCACTTTGCATGGCAGCCCAAGCAGACAAATGTACACCCAGTTTGCTTGTTCTGTGTGTTTAACGAAAGCGAACTGATTTGTTGTAAGGAAAACAGAAGGGATGTGAGAGCCGATGTCACTCATCACAAGCCCAGCCTCATGGATGGGGAAGGGACTCAGTTCTCTGGAGTCCAGGAGGACTGAAGAAAGGGGCAGAGACTGAGTGACAGTCAGGCCTTAGGATAAGCTCTTCACATTCGTAAACCCCACGGAAACTCTGAGAAGCAGGCATTGCTATCCCCATTTCACGCATGGGGAAGACAGTCCCTAAAGTTGGTCATGTATATTCAGTGGCAGAAGGGAGATAAAAATCTGCGATGGTCTGACTCCAAAGATTATGCTCCTCCCTCCAACCAGAACCAATGAAATAAATTCTGGGAGGCAGATATCCCCCTAATGATCGAGTTCTCTAACAGAATGAATACCACTTAGCACACATGGTAGGACGTACCCTAATTAGAGGCATGCAGGCAGGGGATTCAGTTTCCAGTCACATGCGTCTGCTCCTACACAGCCTGGTTAGGTCACACTCTTACACACACACCCCTCCCACCGCCCTGACTCGCCACGCACCCAGGAGATGGTCTGAATCACTGAAAGGTGTAACTTAAAAGTGCACTCCCAAATGGTTCCAGTCTGTCACTGTGGGAGGTGTCACTGCTGGAAATCCTCAGGGAAGGGAGCTGGGTTGGATGTTCCCAAACACTCTTCTAAACCCTGAAAGCCCTCAGCTCTTGAACATCTATGGAGCTTTGACAGGACACACAGCACTCTGGCTCAGCACCTCCAGAACATTCCCCAGAGCCGAGGTCAGGGTATCCACCGGATCCTCAAAGAACCTCAACCTCTTCTTGCACAAACATAACAAAGGTCTGGCTAAAAAGAGCAGCGGAGGATGCTCAGAAATGCCCTGGGTAGATCGAAACCAACGCCCCAGGAGGCTGGACTAAAAGTTTGCTGTGTTTATTCTCACTTGATCAGATCCAGGAAGAAAAGTGGAGAAGAGCAACTGGGCTGGCAGGTCGGCAACCCCCGCCCCACCACGTGCCCCCCACCATCTTGTTCCAGCTGAGGCAGGACAAGCCGTTCTGCCATCATGACCCTGCCAAGGAGCTGATGACAAAGGCCCAGCTGATGACTCCAGACCCTGCAGCCCTCTGGTTCCAGCTGGGGTCACTTAGGCCCCCATGGAAGCCCAGCCTGGCCCTGGGGCGAAGGAAGGGCAGGCACCCAGCCAGCAGCACACGGGCTCAGTGCCCAGCCAGCAGGGCCACTCGTCCCCTGCTGACCCAAGGCCTGGTGCCGATGATATGCATCGCCCTCCATCCACTTCCCTTTCCTGCTTTCTCCCTCCCTCCTATTTCCTCCAAGCCTGAGCACCTTCATCCTCTCCAGTTCTCTCTAGCGCTTGCTCCAGGGAAAGGAGACTCAAGTCTGGACTGGCAGCCCCCTTGGCAGAGAAATTTCACTATAGGTCTCAGCTGTAACTTCCACAAGGAAGCTTTCCTGACCCGCCAAGACTGGGTTTCAGGCTATTCTGCTGCGTCCCAAAACCCTTCTCTCTCTCTCTTTAGTCACTAAGTCATGTCAAACTCTTGTGACCCCATGGAGTATAGCCTGCCAGGCTCCTCTGTCCATGGTATTCTCCAGGCAAGAATATTGGAGTGGGTTGCCATTTCCTTTTCTAGGTAACATGTATGGCATTGTCTTGAATTATCCATTTACTTACCCTCTGCCCTACCAGAATGTAATCACCGTAAGGGTTGGAACTGTCTTTTTTTACCATTATATTTTCTAACACCTGGCATAAGAGAGAAACTCAAGCAGCATTGGTTGAATCAATGGATGGAGACAGATGGAAATTTTAAGGGATACGGAAGACCTCTCCACCCAAGACAAAGCCCATCCTCATTAAGTTCTACTTCAGAGGGCCTTTGGGAATGTTCAGGAAGATACTGATCTTGATAGGAGAGACTTTATCCATGGATCAAAAGATGCCCTCCCCAGCCTACAGAGGGGAGGGAGACAGAGCAGCTTCGGGGTCTCCTGCCTGGGAGGGAAAAGCCAGCAGCTCCAGTCACCTGATGACTAGAGAGAGGAAAATGGACACAAGAGGAGATTGTTAGCACTAGTTCATGTGCTCCAACATATTAAAACATTGGAGTTTGGAGCAGAAAAAGGATTACTGCAGGGCCATGCAGGAGACAGTGGTTCATGCCCTTAAAAAAAAAAAAAGAACCCAAGCTCCCAGAAGGGTTTCAGCAAATCACCTGGTGGTGGAAGGTGGGGGGTTGCAGGGTATGTGATCAGCTTGTACACGGATTCTGCCACTGACTGATGGTGAGGTAGCAGGGTGATGTTAGAGCTTAATATTATCAGTTCCTAGGCTCCAGGAGGCCTGTGGCTGTGCTCATGGTCATCAATTAGCTAACATCTTTCATTTGGTGGGGGGTTTTCACATTTGCAAAACAATTCAGGATATTGGCATCAAATATTACTATCTGGGTATTTCAGAGAGAGCCTAAAGCAACGTATATGGGGAGGGTCCCATGGGGTCCAGCTCCTTTACAGGATGGAGGCAAGGTGAGTCCTGCAAGCCCAAGGATGGGGAAGACCCAGAGCCAGCCCCCTGACCCCAGGCTCTGCCCACACGAAGCTCTCAGACGCACAAATGAATCTTGACTGAGGATATTTGTAGCGATATCATATTTGTCTTTTCTCTGTCTGACTTACTATACTCAGTATGACAATCTCTAGGCCTATCCATGTTGCTGAAAGTGGCATTAGTTCATTCTTTTTATGGCTGAGTGATATTCTACTGTATACACACCACATCTTTATTGATTCATCTGTCGATGGACATATAGGTGGCTACCATGCCTTGGCTGCTTGGCTGTTGTAAATAGTGCTGCAGTGAACACTGTGCTGTATGTATTTTGTCAAATTATAATTTTCTCCAGACATATGCCCAGTAGTGGGATCGCTATTTCATATGGTAGCCCCCCTCTTCAGTTTTTTAAGGAATCTCAATACTATTCTCCATGTGGGCTTTCCCTGGTGGCTCAGTGGTAAAGAATTCACCTGCCAATGCAGGAGACATGGATTCGATACCTGATCGGGGAAGATCCCACATGCCATGCAGAAACTAAGCCCATGCGCCCCAACAATTGAGCCTGTGCTCAAGAGCCCGGGAGCCAAACTACTGAAGCCTGCACGCCCTAGAGCCTGTGCTTCACAACAAGAGATGCCAGTGCAATGAGAAGCCCACACACCACAACTAGGGAGCTAAAGAGCAACCCCTGTTCACCGCAAATAAATAAAAGCCACTGCAGCAATGAAGACCCAGCACAGCCAAAAATAAATAAATAAAATTATTCTTTCAAATACTAAAAAACAAAGCTTTTTACCTTCTTCTGTGGGATTCCCTGGTAGCTCAGTTGGTAAAGAATCCACCTGCAATTCAGGAGACCCCAGTTCGATTCCTGAGTCGGGAAGATCCACTGCAGAAGGGATAAGCTGCCCACTCCAGTAATCTGGCCTGGAGAATTCCATGGACTGTATAGTCCATGGGGTTGCAAAGAGTCAGACACAACTGAGAGACTTTCACTTCTTTACTTTCTTCTGCAGTTACTTTCTTGACCTGTTATGGTGTCTTGTTTTGCTTTTTAGTTAACTTAATTTTCTTGTTATAGTCTTTGATTTACAGGGAAAAAAATGGTGAAGATGATACAGAGTTCCCAGTTTCCCTTATTATTAACATCTTATGCTGCTGCTGCTAAGTCACTTCAGTCATGTCCGACTCTATGCGACCCCACAGACAGCAGCCCATCAGTCTCCGCCGTCCCTGGGATTTTCCAAGCAAGATCACTGGAGTGGGTTGCCATTTCCTTCTCCAATGCATGAAAGTGAAAAGTGAAAGTGAAGTCACTCAGTTGTGTCCGACTCTTAACGACCCCAAGGACCGCAGCCTACCAGGCTCCTCCATCCATGGGATTTTCCAGGCCAGAGTACTGGAGTGGGGTGCCATTGCCTTCTCCGAACATCTTATGCTAGCATGGTGCAATTGATACAAGTAATGAACCAATACTGATACACTATCATTGACTAAAGTTCACAGTAGATTCAAATTTTCTTAGTTTTTACCTAACGACTTTTTCTAGGCCAGGGTCCTGTCCAGGACACCACAGCACCTTTATTCATCGTATTTCCTTAGGCAGCACTTGCTGTGACTATTTCTCAGACTTTCCTTGTTTGGACGTCCTTGACAGTTTTGAGGAGTGTTGGTCAGGTATTTGGTAAAATTCCCTCTATTGTGATTGGTTAGATGTTTTTCTCTTAATTAGACTGGGGCCATGGGTTGTTGAAAGGAAGATTGTAGAGGTAAAATGTCATTTTCATCGCATCATCTGAAAGGGGCATGCTATGCACAAGACTTATCACAGTTGGTGTTGACCTTGATCACCTGGCTGATGCCGTGCTCGTCAGATTTCTCCACTGAGAAGTGACTCTACTTTCTCCCCTTTTCCGTGCTTCACTCTCTAGAGGGAAGTCACACATACAGCCCACACTTACAGGGTGTAGGGGTAGGTACCACCTCCGCCAGGGTGGAGTATCTGTGTAAATAATTTGGAATTGTTCTGTGAGAAGGTTTGTCTGTTCTTCTCTATTTTAAAAATATATAGATTTATCTATTTGGCTGCATCGGGTCTTAGCTGCAGCTCTTGAGTCCTTATTGCACCATGCAGGATCCTCCGCCGTGACACATGGACTCTCAGTTGCCATCTGCGGGTTCAGTTGCTTCAAGGCATGTGGGATCCCAGTCCCCCAATCAGGGATTGAACCCACATCCCCTGCATTGCAAAGCCAACTCTCAGCCACTGGACCTCCAGGGAGATCCCTGTCCATTTATTTTTATATACAGTCATGTATTCATACCAGCATGAGCTCATTGATACTTAATTTATACTTGGTTTATAATCCAATACTGCTTTAGTTTCTTGCTCAGATTGTTTCTTTTCCGATTGTTTCTTAACTTCCATGCTCCTTTGATATACTAAACAATGCTCTCCTGCACCCTGGCTCCCTTTCCATCTGTGTATATTGACAAGAATAGATAGGACACTTGACATTGAGACTGAGCCACAGGGATTGAAACGCTTTCAGCTATGTGTCCTCTGCAAGTCCCCTTCTCTCTGAGGCCTCAGTTCTTCATTTGTAAAATGGGCATCCTGACGCTCCCCCCAGAGAGCTGCTGTGATGTTCATGGATGCACTTAGCACAGCTCCCTGTTCGCCGGAAGTTTTCCATAAACAGGGGCTGCATTGTCACTGAGAGCTTGACTCTCTGAAACTGGCCCTGAGTTCCAAGGAAACCAGAGAGAAAAGCCTCTTTCGCTAAGTCTTAGAGGGCAGCTTGGGCAAGCTCTGCATCCCTTATGCCAGAAAAGATTCCCAGGTGAAACTGACCTTCACAACATCTATATCTCAATAAAGGTTCTTTCCAAATACTCACCTCATAAATGAACTATCCAGAGAACAGCTCATTGAAGCCACTTAACTGCAGACCTCCACTCGGCAGATGTCTGGGCACGGCGATTCTGGACCAAGAAACTGGTCGCACAGCACACCCCACTGCAAACAAAAGGGTGTTCCTTGGCCTCCACCAGCCTCCACTGCTTTCTTGCAGCTCCCTGGAAATGCAGACTCTGAGAATAGTGACTTCCTGTCCATGGAAAGACTCTGGGTCAAGGTCAGGTGTCATCCTCAGGCCCATATATCTGCCTAGACCTTCTGAAGATGATGCCAACACTGCCTTCCTGAATTAACTCCACACACTGGGCAGCCTCCTTCCAACCCAAATTGTTGTTCTTGAAATATATTTAAGGGTTTTAGTAGCCATGGGCCAAGCTCATCTCAAGACTGTAGACAGTCAAGACTCCTCTGTGATCTTCACAGAAAGCATTCCCATTATTTATTGTTGCATAAAAAAAAAAAAAACACCAGACTTTGTGATATGAAACATTTATTATTATTACTACTATTATCATTGTTGCTCCTCCTACTACTGTTTTTATCTCTTATGGCTTGGGAGGATGGCAGGCTCAGCTCAGTGGTTCTGTCCCACAGTTAAAGTAAGAGCAGGGCTGGAGCTGGAGAGGAAAGCCTTCCTCATTCAGATGTCTGGTGATCAATGCCAGGGCTATTGGCCAAACACCTACATGTAGCCTCTTCACCTGGCCTGGGCTTCCCCACAGCTAATATCCTAAAAGGGGAAGAACCAGTCTGAACCTGTATCAACCTTTAGGACCTAGTCTTAGAAGCTCAGAGAACCACTCACCCACACTCTGCTTGCTGAAGCAGTTGCAAACACCAGCCAGGTTCAGGGAAGGAGGACAAAGATTCTGCCTCTTGATGATGGGCCATGCGGTCACACTGCAAACAGAACATGTGGATGGGAGAGACTGTCACAAGCATCTTTTGAAAATACACCCTGCCACAGCTATAAACAGTCTGCTGTAATAATTCACAGCCTTCAACATGCAAAATGCCCTTGTGCTTTCCCCCAGGGTCCCCGGATCTCACACCATTATGGCAGCAGTTTAACTTCCAGGAACTTTTCATCTAAACCAGGCCCAAACACCAGTGAGGTGCCATGGTATGGGTCCTCTTCTATGGAGTCTCCACTAAAGACCCAAAACCAGAGTGACACATTATCTGCCCCTTACACACCCAACATACAATGATGGGACAAGCCCAAGATAACTGCTGTACGCACTACTGTTCAAAAAAGGGGGAAACAGGAGACAGGCAAAAGTAACTGGATCAGAGCAATTTCTCAGCTACATGTACAAAAGATCTGAAATGCAAAAATGTGCGTTTATTTCTACAAGTTGTCTTTGTCATTCTAACCCCAAATTATTAGCCTTTGTCCCTGGGAATGCTAAATTGAAGAGAGATGATTCCCCGGAGAGGGTGAAGGAAGAAGTGGAATATTGTCTTGGCTCCTGTTGGGGGTCCTCAGCTCCCCACGGTCATGGAGCTCTATCAGCTGCCCCCCTCATGACCACACCCTCCTGGCCCAGCCCACTGGCAAATGACCACACAGCGCTAGTCTCATGTCTTCTCAAAATAAACTGGGACATAGAAGTCGCTTTGATCCAGTGTTGGTGCCAAGTGGGGAACACATGAGTCTAAGGCTGTCAGCAGTCATCTTCTGCATCCCAGGGGGAAGCCATGTATAAAACAAAGCCAGCAGCAGCAAGGCACAGAGCCAAGGACTTGAGTGAATAGAGCCCCAGTGATGCCATGTGAGCCAGACCTCTACCCTAGGGCCTTCAATCAATAATAAATTCCCTGCTTTGTTTAAGATATTTTGGGTTAGATTTTTATCACTTGCATCTGAAAGCATCCTAATTCACATCCATTTTCTCCCCAAGTTTTCTGTTTCCAGCTGAGGCCTGACCTTCCATGGGTCCTCTTCATCCTTCTGTAAGAAGGGGGACCCCGTGAAGTGTATACTCCATTCTCTAGTCATGGGGCATTCTCTGGCCTTCCTCCTCCAGTGTTTTGAAGCTTTGGAAATAACTGGAAGGTAACCATAGCTCACACAGGACACCTATCTCCACTCAAACTCAAGCCTGCCCTGCCGCCAACATTGACCCTGACAGTGAACAATCCCCCAAGTGTACACACACTGCAGAGGAAAGTACTAAGATGGTCTCACAAGAGAGTTGCACGTTTGGTGTAGACACCCCTCCAACTCTCACCCCCACCTCCCCCACCCCTGCCCAGACTCTGCCACCGCCAGGACCAACCACTCTCCCAGGGCTGTGCCTGTCAGCTCCTTCTATATGACTTGCAAGCTGCTAGTGTCAACACGTGAGCAGGAAATGGCTCTTTAATCACTGCAAAGTCCCTCTTGATTGCAAAGATTAGGTCAACCTTTGGCCTCGGCCTCTGGGTTGCTGTGCAGAGGGCCAAACGAATTTGGTTTGGTGACAAATTTAGAAGTCAGTGACAGGGAGTCTAGAGGGCTCTTTGCCTGAGGGTCATGACCCCACAGGGGCACCGAGAGCCCATGCGTGAGCACTGATCGTACTGGGTCCCTTGGTTCCAGCACCAGGCCTGGACTCCGTCCAGGCTCAGCCGACCGCCTGAGCTTGGCTTGGTTTTGAGTGAAGAAACAGTGTGGGAGTGTAGAGGAGGAAGACGCCTTTGGGTAAGTCATCTGGCTACAAAAGCGCACCTGGCTCTAGATTTTTCCACAATTCCGAGTTGGTTGAAGCTGGAGGCCCCACTGCTCAAGTTTTGGAGACAATAGAAAATGTTTCAGCTGCTGAGGCCCTCCGTACCTGGTGCCCCTGCATGGACACCCTACACTTTAGACTCCAGAGGAAAAGGGCCTAAAAATGGATCCTTCTATTACAATTTTGCAACTAGATTTAATGTGGAACAGAGAAGAAGAGTTGGGTGACATAATTGATGTACAAACCCTAATGTCCACATATCAGAATAAAGCTGTGCCAAGGTGTAAAGTTATGAACCAAGAGGAAAAACTAAGAACCTGTCCAGCTTAATCACAATGAAAGGCAGAAATATTTAACTCTAAGGCTGTGATCAAGACCATGTGCTGTCACAGACATGCATGCCAAGCACATGAGCACCCCATCTTGATCACATGCACACCCCCTCTTGATCACAGGTGCACCCCCTTCTGATTATATGATACCCCTTTCAAAATAACTGGGGTTGTGTATGAGAACAATTAGCAACGCTGAACAGCAGCTTGTTCAGGTTCCGAGACTTCCGGGCCTATGTAGTACCAAGGGCCTTGGATGACGGAGGTCTAGGAAAGAATGACCAGGGCGGGGGGGACAAAGAAGGTCACCTGTGTTGGATGCAGCAAAAAAGTTTGAGTCATAAGCCATTTGGGGACCTGCCCTCTGATGCCCACCAAACTCCATGGCTCTCCCATGCTGCATTTTGACCCCAGAGAAGGTTACACATAAGGTATGACCCAGGGGCAAGATATTTCTTTCTGATCCTGAATATATGTCATTCATTTGCATGGACATGCCAACAGGCTACAGGCTACAGCAAGGTTGGGATTCACGATGGCCATACCACCTTCCAGTATGTAGTTGTAACACCATCCCCTCCCTTTCACACAAGAAAGCTACTATCCATGTCAGCCGATTAGCTACTGCCACTAACAAGCTACCTGTGGCTCAGCTCACAATAGTTTTGGATGCCCAATATGGCAGATCTCGCCATTTGAGCAGCTGATTCAACCAGCCAATGGCATCGGCCTATGTCACATATCCATTCCCAAAAGACCTCTCCTCCAGCACTCTCTTCCCTGGTGATGGGTCCTCAGCCTTTGAGCGCGAACCTGAAAAACACTGGATCCTCATTTATTGGAAAGCCTGTTCCCAGCCAATACCCAACAGATTCTCTGTTGCCCCATGACGTGGGGTTAACGACTACCCCAATTCTCCCCAGACATATTCATTTATTTGATGACCCTACTATGTACCAGATGTTCTTCTAGTAGTGACCGGAACAAAGATCCTTGTCCTCAGGGAGCTTACATTTCAGTAGAGAATGTAAACCTAATAAATAAAATAGACATTAAAAATAAACCTAATAAATATGCACAGTAGAACAGTACGTTATAAAGTTAATAAGTGCTGGGAGAAAAAAGACAAAAGGGACAGGTAAGAGGGATTTGTTTGCAGAATTGAACACAGTGGTTGGGTTTTGCTTTGTTTGTTTGAGCACGTACTTGAAGAAAGTGAAGAGATTTAGCCAAGGGGACAGAGAGGGAACAGTGTTCTAGGCAAAAGGCAGAGCCAGAAGGAAGCCCTGAGGAAAAACACTCATGGTACCTGTAAGGAGCTGCAGGGGCCACTGTGACTGGGATGGAAGAGCCAGAGGAAGGTCAGTGGAGAGGAGACTGGAGGGGAACAAATTGTTCCAACCAGAGGGGACATGTCCCACTCGAGGCATGAGAGGTGGGACCTCGCATAAGTCAGGCAGAGCCCCAGGAGCTTCTGCAGATGCAAGGCCTGCTCCAGGTAGACCTCCTCCTGCCTTCGGTCTCCACCCTCCTCGGTCTGCAAACCCAGGACCCAGCCACCACACCACAGAACAGCCTTCTGCCTCTGCCCCCAACCCCCACAGAAGCCATCCCATCCTCACCCCTCAGCCCCTGGCCCTGCGACCACCAGGAGGGCTGAGAGCCGTGAAGAACCAAATGACAAAACACCCTGTCAAAGTCCTTCCCTTCAACCCGGTCCCAGAAACCTCAGAGGACAGATCCAAGCTCCTGGGATCTCCCAACCAAAAGCTGGCGCCCACAGAGTAGGGGCCAGCCAGGCCCAGGAGGTGGAGTTCTCACTTCCCAAGCCACCAGGACCCAGCAGCCATCTGGCCAGGCTCCTCATGGCCAATCAGACAGAAGGCAGGTTGACACCGGCACTGCCACGGGCATCAGGGCTTCAGGAGGCATCTGAGGCAATGCTCCCCAAGTGCTCAGGCGTAACTGAATCAGCCTTCTCCAAGAGGGAAAGAGCGCATTACCAAGCCGCTGATGTGCCAAGAGCTCCTTGGACCCATCTCCTTCCCAACCCTCACCCTCTCTGTGCATTCAGCCCCGTTAGAGCTAAATGGCTCTATTTATTGCCATCCAAGTTTTTTGCTTGGCAGGGCCGCGTGGTGGCTGACCTAAACCAGCAGTGACAAGTGGCTACACGCAGCCTGCTGGCGCCCAGCTAGCTGCCATGATTTAGCACCCTCACTTTCTCCTCTTTCTCACACACAAATATCTTCCGTGCCCTGGCCAAATCAGAACACCAAAATCACTCTCAGAGCAAGAGGACTAGTGGAAGAGGCTCTGATGAGTCACTGGGACGATGGCAGAGTCACTGGGTCTCCCTGCACCTCAGCTCCCCTTCTTATAAAATGATAGGATCCAAAAGTCACCATTGGAAGGGCTGCTACAGCTCTGAATTACAGAGACAGTTCAGTGCTTTGAGAACAAGAGGAGACTTTGAACTGCAGGGAAGAACTGAAGGATTCGAAGGCCTGGATTGGAGTTGCTTCTCAGAGATTGCTGCAAGTAATAAGAGGGGTTGAGAAAGAGAAACCCTCCCTAGAATTATCCTTTGGCTCAGACTCCCAGTGTATGCAGAGTATGGGACCAAAATGAAGTTCTGACGTTGGGTTTGGAAATAGAATGGCACCTTCACTCACTGGGGTCAATTTCAGCCAAGCTGCTGCTGCTGCCGCTAAGTCACTTCAGTCGTGTCCGACTCTGTGCGATCCCATAGACAGCAGCCCACCAGGCTCCTCTGTCCCTGGGATTCTCCAGGCAAGAATACTGGCTAGGGACTTGGAACTCCCATCATTAGGAGCACAGCTGTGGGTAGAGAGAGTAAAACTAGGGAGTCTCCTCCCAGGTGGCAGAAGGCTGATGGGAAGGTTTGCTGAAGCAGAGAAACTGGTCTGGGCCTCCAACGTCTCTGAAGTAGGAAAAGAGGGACAAGGGACTGACTTTGGGTGAGAAGATGAAGATTCTTATTTCGTACATGTCTAGTTTAGATCGGAAATCAGGAAAGAGGTCGTGATGGAGATACACATTTAGGAGATATTTGCAAAGAAAGATAGAGGAGGGAATAGAATAGATAAAGGAGAAAAAAAATCTAGAGGGCATATGGGAATATATTGGTTGTTGCATTTAAGAGTTGAGAGATGAGAGAAGGCTGAGTAGGCAAGAAAGGAGGTGAAGAAGAAGCATCCAGAGTGGTAGGAAGAGCCAGGGTGACACTGCACTAGGGCAGTCATGGGCGCTGGTCATCAGACTCCCTTCCAGGAGTCCCAGGGGACGGGGATTCCTGACTCTTCTTTGTAGCTAGCAAGCATGTAGGACTGTTTTTAGCCAATGAGCAGTAAGTGAAAGCAATCTGTCATGTTGAGCTGGACATTTATAGCTGATGTGAGACCCCTGAGGGCTGGCTCCCTTTCCTCTGCTGGAGTGACCACATTTCCAGTAGAGGCTGGGCCTTGAATGAGAGGACATGCAGCAGAACCAGAGGTCGTCAGGAGTGAGAAACCAGCCTCTTGGCTTTAAGCCACTGGGATTATGGGAAACCACAGCATGGCCTGGCCTTTTCTGATGGACACACCCGTGGAGGAATTTCTAGAAGGAAGATGATGGCCAGCATTGCTGAATGGAACAAGAGTGAGGACACCAGGAAAAGTTGAGTTTGGCAAACAAGTGGATGTCGGTGACCCTCACGCTTGGGCTGTGGGCTCAAGAACCAGACTACAAGGCGTTAAGGAATGAAGTCTTGAAGGCAGAAGATGGAGACTTAAATATATGGGGGAATGTCAGAAAATAAATATATGGTAGCATTAGGGCGAACTGGGTAGAGAAAGGCTTAAGTTTTTGTTCCTAAGAGAAGCCAGTGAAGAAGCAAAAGAATAATGTAAATGATGGTCTGATTTGCCCAAGCTCATTGCTCTTTGTCTGGTCAGGAAGCAGAAGAAGCAAGAAAGTAGACCTCCTGCCCCTGCAATAGTTTCCTTTCCTGGCTGTACACTCACTCCAGGAACTGACCGAGGGTCCAAGGGACTGAGCTGAAATTGGCAGGGATGGAGGAGCACAGAACAAGAGAGGAAACTCTTAAAAAGATCCTGGTAGTAGAAGAATGGAGGGGAGATGGAGGAAACTGATGGAAAGATGATCATCTTGAGGAAACTGGGAAGTTGCAGAGCCCTAGGGATTAACCTCCAGGATGTAAGTTCCTACGTCTATAAAACAGGCCTAACCCTTGTGGCACAGGGTCACGGGGAAGATAAGAGAGGATGATGCAGGCATACCAATCACCTTACAAACTGCAAGGCTCCATGCACATGGGATGGAGTTGAGAAATGGAATATTTCTTGCCATTCCAGGAAACAGAGAATGTCACAGTCATCAGCAATTGCAGCCACCAGGGAAGGTGAGCTGGTAAGCCCTGAGCAAACTCAGGAAGGAAAGAATACTTGCCACCCAGCAGCCATCAGACTACAGCCACTCCCTACAGTGAGCCAGGAGGAAGCTCAGGATATGAAAAGCACTGGATTCTGGCCCCAGATAGCTGAGGTGCATATCAAAGGCATGATTTCAGTGAGCCCAGACTCTCGAATCTTCCCATACTCAGAAAAAGCACTAAATTCCTTTACTTGGGATATCTGGCTTTCTTTAATTAACAGTAATCTTTTGATGTTCAGACTACCTGCCCTTTTTTGCAAAACTTCTATAACACCAGGCTCCTCCCCACACCCACCTCCTCAGAGCTGTTCTCTCCCATTACTTGTGATGCTGCCTCCCGGGCTTAAGTCTTAAAAATTTCCACCGAATAAAACATAACTCTCAACTTTTAGACTGCTTGTATTTTTTGAGTCAAAACCGTCATGGCTGGAAGCCACTGTTTGAGATATCTTTACCCAGAGAATCATCACCTCTGGTTGCTGCCAATGAGACTGAACTCCCAAACCAGCCACCATGGCTTGCCAAACAGACAACCTCAGGTCTACACCAGCGGTACACAGAGTTCTTACACACTCCATGGTGGGCAGATGTGGGAGACCCCAGCTTCATCTGTAGCCTCACTCCACAATCCGGGGCTAAGTCAGCTCACCTTTGTAGACCTCAGTTCCTGGTACATCAGATGGGGAAAATGGCACCAGACAACTTCTGAGAGGCTTCCCAGCCCTAACATTGTAAGATACAGTGAATCAATTACCCTTCTGTTTGTACTTCTTAGATAAATAAAGCATAAAACTATTTGTAAGCAATTAAACCCGAAACAGTTACTGTATTATCAAGCATATGAATAGACACAAAAAAATAACAAAAGAACTAATAACTGTCAAGTGATATTTTAGATCTTTAATCTCTTTCACTCGGTTCTCAGCCCGATGACACACTCGCTTTGGCCACGTTAAAACCTCTTTACTGCCAACGAAGGCTCCAGCTGGGCCAGCCAGCCAGCGACGTGCCCTCTCACTGGCCAGCTCAGAGCCCCCCTGCCCTGTGTCTGCCTCTAACAAATGGGCTCCAGCTGTCAGATGCCTGTGACAGGCGGCGCACACGTGTCCAAGCCCGCCTGTGATTGCAGCCCGCTCCGAGATGGACAGAGTGTGTCACTGGCACAAAATATATAAAATTAGCACTTGGGTCTGTGTTCACCCTGAACTTCATCATTGTTACCAAAGACACATGCTGAAATGCAGGAAGAGGAATCCTAAACTCTGGCCTGCTTCAGCTCTTAGTCCAGTCCCTGTCAATTACACAGCATAAAGTCAATCCTGAGATACCCCGGCGAGGCTGATACCCAGGAAAACTTCGCCTAACCTCTCCCATCAGTGCGTGAGCCAATCAACCTCTCTCTCTCACACGTATACACACACTCACACCTCCTTCAGTAATGGCTACCAGGAAGTGTTGGCCATGGTTCCTAGAGCTGACCCACTGCCTGGGTTTGATTTTTCCTCCTCTCTCAGTGGCCTGAATGGAGTCAGACAAGCTTGAAGACGTGGTCATAAATTAGCCAATGCCCGTGATAATGGAACCAGTTCCTACCGAAGGTAGCCCAGGCCCCACTGCCTACTGAGGGCCAGCTTGGCTTCCGTGGCCTTGTGCAAGCAGGACACATCTATCCTCAGGCAGCCGTAGCTCATTTGCACATCCAGTTCAAGTAGGCCACAGCCTTCTGGGAAAAGTAGAATTCCAGGCTGAGCACACCCCACCACCCCAGGAGCCTGACCCGTTTCCTTGTAGGTGGCAGCTGTGTGACCCCACTGGTGTTGAGGTGAGCCTCACTGAATCCTTGGTCGGGGGTGGGGGGGGAGGTTGGGGGCAGGCAGGGCTCCCTGAGAAGTCACTAGGCCTGAGGCCACCCTGCCTGTCCTCGTAGGTACGCTTCTCACCAGCTGCCCTGGGAGGCTGGGGCCCAGAGGCTCTGGCTGCATTTACTGAAGAGGTGCAGGGCCAGCAGCATGCAAGCGCTTCCTATTCAAGCAGTGCCAAAGCCACACACTAGGGCTCAAGAGTCCTCATTCTCATCTTAGTTCCTTCACATCTGCACGACCTAAATGGAGAAGGAAAGGTTTAGCTCTCTGAGCATCACTTTTCTCCTCTTTAACACAAAATGTCTGCCCTGGACCATCTCTACAGTTCTAGGTCCCATACAGACCCTTTACTGTATAAACTTACTTCAGGGGCCAGATCTCACAGACAGGCACAGAGGGAAGACCATAAAAGCAGGGGAACTCGCTTCAGAGGTGCGGTGGAAGCTTCTGGCCTTCACCATTGCCCTGGTTCCCCACCAGAGTTCTAGAAACTCTGCTGGAAAAGATTTGAGTCTTGGGGCAGGGTATTTACTCAGGTCCCTTAAGGGACCACCACTAGAAAATGAAACACTGGGGCAACCTTTATTCATTCATTTCTCTGTCTCTTCCTGCAGGAAGCTACACTCCTTGACCTACAATTCACGGCCTTCAGAACAATCTGGCCTCATTTCGCTTTTTCAGCCTTGTGCCCCAACCTGTTCTGCACACATCTTCAGCCCAGACTCAGGGGCAGACTCACCCTTCCCTGAACTTCCTTTCCATCATCCCTCCTTCTCTTCTCACAGGGAGAGCATCACATGCTCTTCACAGATCAATCTACCTCTTCACTGAAGAAGGTCCTTAACGGCTCCCCCAGGGCACTCCCTCCCCTGGGTGCAAGGGTGGTTCTCACCTACAGGGAGAGGGATGTACTCATTCTGCAGACCAGGAGGAAAGAAAGGGGGAGCCAAGGAAAGGCTCAGAGTACCGCTGGCAAGTGACTTGGCTGCAAGAATATTAAGATGTCCATGAGGAAATGCCTTTATTAAGACAGAGTCTTCTGGTTGGAGTCCACCTAGAACTAGAAATTGAAAATTTTAGGCACGGTGTCTGAGAAATCACCAGCCCTTTAAGATGAGAAGGCAGATGACAGAGATCAGAAACTATGGACTGGAGGACGTGCTGCAAGAGCCATGGATACTGGAATCCTCTGTGCCAATCTTCCCTATTCTTTTTCATCAGCAATCAGTCACTCTCTTCTGAAATGTCTAGTCTGCCTTGGCTGCTCCAAGGAAAATCAAGGTAAACTGACTTTTAGGGTAAAACCCAGGACTAGGGTGTTCAGTAAGAACAGCAGTATTTGTTACCATGAATATCTTGTTGAAATAGACAATAGACAATTTTTAGGAATCTAAAAGTTACCAAGATTGACTCAAGAAGAATATTCTCTGAATAGACCATCAACCATGAGAGAAGTTGACAAATATTGTGGAAGAAAACTATTTATAAAGAATTTTATTTATGCAAGCTCAGTTTTATGGATGAATTCTTCCAGATTGTTCTAAAGAAGAGAAAAAAAATGGAAAACATCCCAATTCCTTTTACAAGGCTAACATAATTTTATGATAAACCTAGGAAAGATAATATACAAATATATGTATAATGTTATATATGTGGTACTGTATATGTGTGGACACACATACATATATATACATATACATACAAATACAGACAAATTCTCCTTATGAATATAGATTCAAAAATCCTAAATAAAAAACCAATAAATCAAATCCAGAGGCTATTAAAAGAATAAGTCATTATGACTAACGTTATGTTTGTCCCTGGAATGTAATGATGATTTAACATTCAGAAGTATATTCTACTCTACATCAATATGTCACAGAAAAAGCAATAAGAGATACTAGTGAAAGGGAAAATCCCTCAGTCGTGTCCAACTCTTTGCGACCCCATGGACTGTAGCCTACCAGGCTCCTTTGTCCATGGAGTTCTTCAGGCAAGAATACTGGGGTGGGTAGCCATTCCCTTCTCCAGATCTTCCCAACCCAGGGATCAAGCCCAGGTCTCCCACATTGCAGGTGGATTCTTCACCATCTGAGCCACCAGGGAACCCCAACAGGAGGTACAATTCCATTAAAAATAGAATAAAGGCAAGGATGATTTCTATCATTATCACGACCATTTCTAGCTAATAGCATGAAGCATAAACTTGATATTTTTTAAGATTCAGGAGATCAAATCATCATTATTTGCAGAAGATACTATATTCTAGAAAAACTATCAATCAATCAATCCAGGAGAAAACTGCCAAAACTAATAACAGTTTTGTTGTGTAGTTGCTAAGTCATGTCCAACTTTTTGCCATCACATGGACTGCAGAATGCCAGGCTTCCTTCTCCTTCACTATCTCCTGGAGTTTGCTCAAACTCATGTGCATTGAGACAATGATACCATCCAACCATCTCATCCTCTGTTGTCCTCTTCTCCTCCTGCCCTCAATTTTTCCAAGCATCAGGGTCTTTTCAAATGAGTCACCTCTTTGTATCCGGTGACCAAAGTATTAGAGCTTCAGATTCAGCATCAGTCCTTCCAATGAATATTCAGGGTTGATTTCCTTTTGGATTAACTGGTTTGATCTAAGGTAAATAATGACAAGTTAAAAATACACAAATCTATAGGTTACCTATATCCCAAAAAAGCGAGCTAAAAGTTAATTAAAAAATACAATGGGAGCAGGGAGAATTCTATTTAAGTGAGCAGAGAAATAATAATAAACCTAAAAATAATCTTAATGAGAAAACATACAAGGTCTTTTAAAAACATTTTTAAAAAATTTACTGTGAAACACATAAGGAGATTTGAAAAAAGAAGCATGTTTCTAGGGGAAAAACAGATTCTTTAAAAAATTCTTTCCCAACCATTTTTCAAGAAGAGTTACACATGACGGCAGGGGAACAGCGAGGCTTGCAGGCCGTGTTCTCATGGGGGATGTCTCCTCACACTAGCAGTGGGGGAAGGCACAGAACAGGCCCCACTAGCCACATCCACATGTAAAGATTTAATGTCCCAGAGAGAGGAAAATTCATAAGCTTTAGAAACATGATAGAACATGAAACACAATGATAATACTTGAAATGAGCCTGGGAAATTGTGAACCATAAGTTCTCTTTGTTCTGTGACTGTTTGAAAATCACTAGTGATTCATTAAGGTAGGAAATTAAACAAGACTGTGAATAACTTTTCATGGAGAAAGCAGCCAATATGGTGTCCCAGTTATCTTTGTCACAATGGTCCCCAATCATGTAAAGCCTATGCCATTGGATGTGACGTAAAGCCCCAGGGATAAAAATAGCATGGGGTTGCCATAAGAGTTATCAGAGGGACTTCCCTAGTGGTCCAGTGGGTTAAGAATCCATGATTCCATCCAGGAGCCTCGGGTTTGATTCCTGGTCTGGGAAGTTAGATATCACATGCCACGTGATGGGAACAAAAAAAAAAAAAAAGAGTTGTTAGATAAATCACTCAGACAGGATGTAATGCCCCAAACACAAGATTATATGAATGTATGACTTGATAAAAGTAGCATCATGCATCCATCAGTGAGAAGAGGAAGAATTAATTAACTAGTAGTAATGGCAACTGGCTAACTTTTGAAGTGGGGGAATAAATTCTCAATTCACTCTTAAGTGGAAATAATTTCAGATGAATGAAGAGTTTAACTGGAATTAAATTAATGAAAAAACTAACTAGAAGAGGACATAGAATAGCAGAAAGCATTGAAGTTACATGAGAGTAGGGATGCTTGTTCTGTTTACTGCTGTGTCTACAACATGTGAAATAGTAGTGCATGCTACATAGTAAGTACTCTATAAATTTATTGGAAGGCTGAACAAATGAATGAATGAATCTTTTTACCTTTATACATTTTCTGGTTATATACTTTGTCACCTTTTCTGCTAGGGTGTTTTTATTGCTGTAATTTGCTTATTAACTCGCTATGTCTCCCTACATATTAAAGATAGTAACTCTCTGGACATTATTTATTACAAATAATTTCCCAAATTTGTCTTTTACCTTTTCATTTAAATGAGTTGTATACATTTCCACCCCCCAGAAATTATTTATAGAAAGTCTGTCAATTCAGTCCATTTTATTTTTTAACTTCTTTTGATTATTATCATCTTTAGAAAATCCCCCTTCCCCATCCCAAATTGCTGAGGAGGCTTAGACCACTCCCAGCGGTCTGGTCCAAATTACTTCAACCATGGGGCTATTCCATCCTCTCCTGAGGCATCTGATCCAGAGGGTTTCCAGTCCCAACCAGACTCATCCAACCCCCAAAGCTCCCTTTCCAGCTCACTCTTTTGCATAACCACAGAGTGAGGTCATGTGTTTAGGACACCATTGTTCTGTCACCATGGAAATGATGAGAAGTCAAAGTACTGGCAAGAAGCCTCTCACGTGGGATGAAGCCAAGGAAGAAGATGGAGAGAAGAGGAAGGACCAGCCCATTAACCAGAGAACCCCAAACATCCCAAGTAGCTCATGAGGTCATCCTCACGCACACAGTTGTCACGCACACACGCCCAGATGTCAGATCTGTTTGGAAAGCACAGAACCCAGCTGGGCATGTAGCGACAGCTTCCAGACAGCACCTAACCTTAGCAGAGAAGGTTCCCATTCCTTTTAACCATGGGGGCTTCCAGCCTGACTGACCTGACTGATGGTTTCCTCTGAAAACCTCAATTTAGCTCTCCTGTTTTTCTCAGAATATAACTCCCTGTTCCCAATCACTTCGCTACATCATCCCCCTGCCCCCTGCAGATTCAACTCCTCAGCCACTCTCCCCTCGGCTTCCAGGACAACCAGCTAAGGCAAGAATCTAACTGCCTTACTCATCTTCTAAAATTAATTCAGTGGTTACCCATTGTCCTAAGGGAAAAAGATCTAAATTCCTTAGGAGGCCATTCAGACCCGTTATAATCTGGCTTCTGCTCCTATCTCCAGCCAATCTCTTACCACACCCTTCGTGCTCTGTTCCAATTGTATTCTGCCTGGCATTTGAAAATGCTGCTTTTTCCATCTAAATAACTGCCTTCATTGATACCTACAGGCTGGGCAGAACCCTTTGAAGTTGTCATATATATACTCATATACGAGCTTCCCAGGTGGCTCAGTGGTAAAGAATCTGCCTTCCAATGCAGGAGATGCAGGTTCAATCCCTGGGTCAGGAAGATCACCTGAAGTAGGAAATGGCAACCCACCCCAGTATTCTAGAAAATTCCATGGACAGAGGAGCCTGGCAGGCTACAGTCCATGTGATCACAGAGTTGGACAATGACTGAGCATACACACACATATCCTCATTTTTGAGATAATGAAATTAGGGTCCAGAGTGGCTAAATAATTAATACCAGGGTAACACAACTTTTAAGTAGCAGAGCTGGGATTCAAACTCTGATCTTTACAACATTAAAAGTATTGGTCTTTCCACTATCTGGTGTGCTTGCCCAACTCATTTTGGTCAGAACTATTTCTATTTTTAGCACTGAAATCCCATGTTCTGGGAAACCCCTCATTCCCCAGCAAACTTGGATAACTGACTACCCTGACGCTTCTTCTGCCTCCTCCAGGAAGACTTCCAAGACCACCCCATGCCCCAATAAGTATATTTTCCATCTCCTGCCATATTTCTGAAACTGAAAAATCACCTATGTCAAAATGACTTGTCTTTTTATTAGTCTCTTTTGCTAGAGGACAAATTTCTGATTATTGAACTATGTTTGGCCCCAAGGCATGACAAGGAGTAGGGGCTCATTTCAATTTCTGTTTGGGTGATAAATGGGCAAATCTGACCAGAGCTGCTCTGTGAGTAACCAGGAGACCAAGATCTCCTGAGAAAAGTGTTTTCCACAGATAATTCTGCAATTAACTCCAGAGTGGGTCCTGTCTGGAGTCTCCTAGTCAGCAAGCATAACCAAAGGGTTTGCTCTACTTGGCTCTATCATAGGCCATTATCAGGTCTGTAGGTACAAACCCGACCCAAATCCATCTGCTGCTGGTTTTGGAGCCCGTTGGCATGTCTAACGCCCTCCTTACAAATCTCTGGGAACATTACGTTGTGGGATGCATTTATACAACTTTCCTGGGAGAGAAGGAGAAAGAGAAGGAAATAGGCAGAATTTACAACTTTCCAGATGATTTCTGCTCTGAAGTCACAGAAATGATGATGCTTGCCCTCAGCACCCCAAGAGGGAACTGCTTCTCTACCCCGCACCTACTCAAAACCTCCTCCACTCCCACGTGCCCTCTGGGAAGACCCATCGCCCTTAGAGAAGTAGAATGAAGGTGGCCTTGCTCCAGCCTGGACGATCCAGCCCTGGTGAGTGGGCAGACATGAAATAAGAAGTGACAGAAGAGGAGATGTCCTATTGCTCACTGTAAGAAAGAGCTCAGATGCAGACTGGTTCTGATTTATCCAAACACGTCTCACTGCTCTGACGTGCACCTTCTGGAATCAAAACCACCTGACACGTGTCAAAACACCCACATCACTGCCCACCGACAGCACATAACATCTCTCTCTGTGAAGAAGGGACTGCTATTCGATCCAGCCGCTGCCTTCTCCTTCCTACCTTTACCCCATGGTGAAAGCTCTCCTTCCACAGTGACATTCTGGAAGGGCTTGAGGAAGTAAGAGTGAATAATTTGAGCACTTGGGAAAACACAGAAAAGCTGAGGGATGAGAAGAGGTGATGGAAGTGGGGAAAACTGGTGCCCAGAAAACTCAGGAGTGAGGCCCACAGATAGTGGGCCGACCATATCATTTGCATCGACAGTCATCAAAAGCAGAATGTTTATTCTTCCTCAACATGACCTATGTGTAAGAGTCACAAGTGTTCATTCGCTCCCATTGAGCTCAGAACTCAACATCTGAAGTCGGAGGGGTTGTGACGATGAGTCCCACCATGTAGATGGTAAATTTGAGAAGGTTGAACAGCGTCCCAGGTCCTCAGCTGCTGAGAAATGGAGCTCACACGTAAACTCAGTGGTGTCTTACTGACAGATGTTATTTATTTAGCTAACATTCTTGTAGCCCTTACTGCAGTCCAGGCGTTGTTCTGTCCTCTCATTTAATCTTTCTCATGGTCCTGGGCTCCAACAGGACCCTCTATGCTCCAACAGCGTCTCCTTCAGCCGCTTCCCTCTGTCCCCTTCCTGCACTGCCAAATGTCTTGATAGGTACCTGTGACAAGTGAGTGTTGCCTAACTTACCGCACAGCTTCCTTGAGAACCAGGTGGATGCCAAGGAGACTGTGTGTCCTAACTGGGTTTCTCCACCCCTTGAGCTAGTCCATGCTCTGAACATCCTCTGTGTGCCAGGCCTGGAGTCAGGAACCACGGAGCTCAAGTCCAGCCCCACTCCCACCCCCACGACCTTGACCAGCTCACGCCACGTACCATCTGAATCCCAGCAATCCAGTAAGCCTGTAGGGAAGTTCAGTCTGCCAGGAGAGCCTGAGGGGAAGCCGGGGGTAGAGAGAAGGAGTGGATTCTGAAGTCAAACACAAGACAGGCTCAAAGGATTGTATCCAATGTCCCAGCTGGCAGAAAACGTGGGTACCCACTAGCCAAGGAAGTGGTTTGGGCACTGGCGATGGCACTTCTCATTCACACCACAAGAGGTAAACATCCATTCACCAAGATGGACGGCCTCTCACCACATTTGGAAGAGTTTCTTTTCATGAAATCCCACTGGCTTTTAATACTTAAAAAAAAAAACAAATATATTAGGACTTCTTAGGACCTTTGAGAGATTTTAAAGCAGATGAGGCTCTGGACAAGACAACGATCTCTCTTCTAGAAAGACAGAGCAAGGAAGCCCCTGCAGGGACTCATACCCACCTGCGGGGACTGTACCCTTGTTGCCAGGACTCCACCAGTTCCCGTCCCTCCTCTAAAGTCTTCCTTGGAAAAGCCAACACCAAGCCGGCACTGGGATAGCAGAGCCACTGGTTGCTTCCAGGCTGATGCTGCAGGTACAAGTTCATCCCTCATTTGGAGGGCAGCCACCCTCCAGGATTTGGCTCACCATGGAAGTTGGGCTGAGCAAGCTTCACGGTCTCCCCAGTTTCCTGGGTTCAAAGAAACCTAATCTCTCTTGCCCCAAGGGAAACCTCCGCTTAAAGAGGAGAGACGTTCAGTCATGAGTGTGAGAAGCTCGCCAGGCTTCATTTCTTCCCCACAGCCCCTCAAGGGGCCACCCTCACCCAGGGAAGCCCAGATGGAGGGCTGGACCTTTCAAAAGGACTCTCGGCTTGTCCAGTCAGGAATGTTCTGCCATTCTTCTGGCTCTGCCTAACTCCTTACTGGCTTCTCCAGCTTCTGGACCTGGGGATATGATTACCTTCTCCCAGCAGCCAGGACCTAGGGGATAACCATCATAATCCCTCTTCAAGCACTCCAGCCTTAGAGAGCTCAATGTTTGAAAAATAAAAATCCTCTAGAGAAAGTCCTCATGTGCAAATGCACAGTCAACCACTTCCACAAGTGGGCACTGGCCCAGCTTGCAGATTACCCACAGGCTTGTTAGGAGCCCCAGAGCCTCCCCTGTCCGGGCATCACCAGGAGAAGGGTAGAAGGTGAGTTTGGCAGGTGTCAGAAAGCTGCTCATTTATCCAGAGCCTCCCTCCTGGGTGACTGGAGATGGGAAAAGGGTTTCTGGAAATGGAGGACCACACCCTGTCGGGAAGAAGCAGTGGGAGCACCAAGGGGGGATGCTCTAGGGTGGGGCACACTCTGACTCCAACAGGGAGAAGGGAAGGCTGTCATCTTGCAAACCCAGGGCCTCCAACAGGCTGATTGCCAGGACACTGATGTGAGTTCTGAGGCACGAGAGAGGCCCTGCAAGACTCCACCACGCCTACCTGCCTTGGTGATGGAGAATTCCCCAAGGAAGGCTGCGGCTGTATGCCGCCAAGAAAAAGGAGAGCGACCACTTAACACTTATCCTAAAGGAGAGTGAGCGGCTTCTGAAAGCAGATTTCATTCATTTGAAAGCAGTAAACTCCAGAATAGGGCGCTCCAGGTGACGCTAGTGGTCAAGAAACCACCCATCAATGCAGAAGACCAGGGTTCCATCCCTTGGTCGGGAAGATCCCCTGGAGTAGGAAAGGACAACCCACTCCAGTATACTTGTCTGGAAAATCCTGAGGACAGAGGAGCCTGGTAGGCTACAGTCCATTGGGTTACAAAAGAGTCAGACACGACTGAGCGACTGAACACACACATACACACAAACTTCAGGATAATATCAAAGAGGACCAGAAAGGTACACCAAAATAAGTTGAGACAACCACTTGATCCATGGGATGTCCTGTGTGACCCGGAAGTACGGGCTGGAATGCCTACAAAGTTGGGGCAGGGAAGGTCTCTGTCCTAAGAACAGTCTTTGGCATTTTGCAGGCAAGGCACAGAGATCCACTGAAGGCCTAGCTCAAATGGAGAGAAGAGAGGATGGGAGCATTTTGAGGATTTCATGAAAACCTTGATGCCTCCGTCCACTGACCCACTATCTACCCATGAAGTGCCACCATTAGCAGTAAAATCCTTTGAGAAGAAACAAGACTGGCAAGCCAAGCCCAGCAACACTAGCCTAAGTTGGCACCCACTTGGTATTATTCCCAAACTTCCAGTCCCCTTGAACCTTGGAATTAAGATAAAAGGCCCTGATGATACCACTATCATTAAAGAGCCCTCTGTTGCATTTTTCTAGCAAATCATTTCTTCTTGGTGTGCAAGTGATTTTAAAAAAAAAAATCTTATTAGAGTTTGAGAGAGGCAGTGACTGCAGTGAAAAGAGAAGAGAGGAGAGACAGACTTTGACCAGCTCTGCCACAGTGGGACTGTGTACCTTCTGGTCTCTTCCATTCCAACAAGTTTGCTCTTGGCAAGCCACCCAACAGTGACTTCACTGTCTTCATTTTACTTGCTGCTTCTGCAAAATTTGTCACAACTGGCCCTTTACTTCTTTTTTGAAAAAACACTTTTATTAGAGGATAATTTTTTTACAATATTGTGTTGGTTTCTGTGTAAGTCATAATCATACACACACACACACACACACACACACATGTCCCCTTCCTCTTGAATCTCCCTTCCCCTTCCCATCCCATCCCTCTAGGTTGTCACAGCCTTCATTTATTTTTGAAACACCCTGTGATGGGTTGAATTGGGTGCTCCCTCCCAGATCATGTTGAAATCCTAGATTCTAGTTTATCAGAATGTGACTTGTGTGACTTTCTTTGGAAATGGAAACATTATAGGTGGACTAAATTAGGATGAGGTCGTATTAGAATAGGAAGGCCCCTAATCAATATGACTGGTGTCCCTATAAAAAGGGGAAATTCACAGATAGGCATTCACGCAGAGAAAAGGCCCTGTGAAGATGAAGGCGGAGTTCCAGAGTGCTTCTATAAGCCAGGGAATGCCAGAGATTGCCAGCAAACCACCAGAGGACAGGCAAGAAATGTGGAACACACTCTCCACCACTCTTCTAGCTGCCAAGTATGCGGGTTAATTTTATGTGTCAGCTTGGCTGGGCCACAGAGCCCAATAATAGAATCAAACATTATTCTGGATGTTTCTGTGAAGTTGCATTTTGGATGAGATTTACAGTTAAATCAGTGGACTTTGAGTAAAACAGATTACCCTTCCTAATGTAGGTGGACTTCATCCAATCAGTTGAAGGTCTTGTTGTTGCCGTTATTGCTCTTCAGTCAATAAGTTGTGTCTGCCTCTTTGCAGCCTCATGGACTGCAGCCTGCCAGGCTCCTGTGTCCTCCACTATCTCCCAGAATTTGCTCAAATTCATGTCCATTGAGGCAGTGATACTAATAGAATAAAAATTAATCCGCCCCAAGCAAGAGAAAATTCTACCAGCAGACAACCTTCAGGTTTGAACTGCAACATCAACTTGTCCCTGGATCTTGAGCCTGCAGATCTTGAATTTGTCAGCATCTATGATCCCATGAGCCAGTTCCTTAACATCTTATTGGTTTCATTTCTTAGAACCTGCGTACACAAGCCTAAAGTCCTAAAGTCAGTCTTGACTTCTCTCTGCAAAACCCAAGATCTAATCCAACAAGAAATGGTATCAACTCAGCCTTCCAACTGTGTCCAGTGCTCACCACCACAGGGTGGGCCACCATTGTCTCCCACCTGGATTGCAACACCTGTTGCCTGGGCTCCCAGTTTCTGCCAAAATGATTTTTTGAAAGCCCAAGCCAGATCGTGTCACCCTCTGCTCAGAAGCCTCCACTGTATTCATTCAAAGCTGATTCCTTTATACGGCCCTAGACAATCTGTCGCCAACTCTACCAAGTCCCTACCACATGTCTGAACTCACTTCCTGCTCCTGCCCTTCTAGCTACATCCACTTCTTTGCCGTTTCTTCAACACCCCAAGTGAGTTCAGCCTCAAGGCCTCTGCACCTGCTGCTCTGTCTTCCCAAGACACTGTTTCTACAAATACTCCATGGCTCACACACTCTCTGCATTTAAATCTTTGCTCTAATGTCAACTTCTCGGTGAGGCTGTCTCTGGCCATTCCATCTCAAACTGAACTCTATACATACACCAACACTCCCCAGTCACCACCTTGTTTTATTTTCCATCAGCATCCATACTGATATTTAATAGACCATAAACACTGCATTTATATCCTGTTTAATTCCCCAAAACACAGGCCCCATTGAGGACTGGAGACTTTGATGCTATTGCTTGCTGCTCTATATTCAGGGCCTAAACAGTGCCCAGCAGGTTGTAGACATTCAATAGGTATTTCTTTAACAAGTGAACCAGCTATTAATACATCCCAACGTGTTTGATGATTTTGAGCTGTGGTGTTGGAGAAGACTCTTGAGAGTCCCTTGGACTGCAAGGAGATCCAACCTGTCCATCCTAAAGGAAATCAGTCCTGGGTGTTCATTGGAAAGACTGATGTTGAAACTGAAACTCCAATACTTTGACCACCTGATGCGAAGAGCTGACTCATTTGAAAAGACCATGATGCTGGGAAGGATTGGGGGCAGGAGGAGAAGGGAACGACAGAGGATGAGATGGTTGGATGGCATCACCGACTCAATGGACATGAGTTTGAGTAAACTCCAGGAGTTGGTGATGGACAGGGAGGCCTGGCGTGCTGCAGTCCATGGGGTAACAAACAGTTGGACACAACTGAGCGACTGAACTGAACTGATGCTTGGGGTGGGGCCTCTCTGCCTCTGCTTCTCAGACCAGGGTTCACTTCCCCAGCCTGGGCAGTCACATTCATCTTCATCCTAAGCCACAGAGGACAAGCGAGCTCCAGAGCTGGACTGAACCCTCCCGTCTGAGTTTTGTGCTTGGCTGTGAGCCCAATCAATGTTCCTACTGTCACATGCACTAATAATTAGCATCTTGGACAAACTTCTTCCCTAGGCCTCCTTCCTCATCGCCGGGGCATTCTGAACGCTCAGCTGGCAATGTTGAACACTGAAGGGTCATGATTGGGGTTTGAAAAACAAAGCAATGATGACAGTATGTACTCCTCACAGCCCTCCCCACTCTAGGCCTTGCATGAGCGGCGGCTGCCTTGCAATGTCCTCTGACCCCCCAACTCCCAGGAGGATGAGTCTTCCCTCAACATATGTTCCATGTGGGAAAGAGAAATCGCAAGTTTTTCTAAAGCTCAGGGGCAAGTTTATTTTTAAGTTAAGCTCTGAGGCAGGAGACACAGAGATGCCCCAAGACTGACTGAAAAAAACAGCCAGGACCTGAGAGAAACACTAGAGACACAATTTTCATCAGTTTTAAACCAAAGTCCAAATTGTTCCACTTTATTCTGTTGATAATTAACTTTTTCTGTGCTTCCCCTGTTGCCATGGTAACCCATCAACAAACATGCACTACGGGAGGAACTGGATGGACTCAGAGGCAGAGGGTGGGCCTTCAGGCCAAGGGGAGCCAGTCCCCCAGGCCAACCAGCCTGTCCATCACCCGCTCCTTGGGTCCCCAAGACATGGACTCAGCAGCTTCCTACCTGGGTTCTGGACACTGTCCCTGGGCCTGTGCACTGTGACTCCTCCCTCTGACTAGCATGACCATGCCCTCGCATCTTTACTTCCCCTCAGTTTCAGTAACCCTTCCTCAGAGAGGCCTCCCTGACTGTACTCTAGATGTTTTTGCTCCATCTGCCCAACAAATAGATTGTCTGTTGTTAGCTTCAATTCTTTGTTGCAATCATCACTATCTGAAATGATCTTTTTTTTCTGCGGGGGATAAGACACTTTATTTTTAAACAGAGTGACATTGGTTTATAACATTATGTGAGTTTCATGTGAATGACATTGTACTGAACATGATCTTTTTAAAAAAAGAATTTTCTTTATGTATTTGGCTGCATCAGGTCTTAGGTGTGTTGCACGCACTTCTATCGAATTGTGGCACTTGGGCTCAGTAGTTGCAGCTCGAAGGCTTAGTTGCCCCTCAATGTGAGGGATCCTAGCTCCCTGACCAGGGATCAAATCCATGCCCCCTCTATTGGAAGGCAAATTCTCAACCATTGGACCACCAGGGAATCCCTGAAATGATCATGCTTATCTGTTTGCTTACATACTGTCAATCCCCTCCAGTGTTTCAGTAAACTAAGACCCTTTAGTTTACTAAACAAATTTTAGTAAACTAAAATTTAGATATTTAACCCAACAAAATATCCAGTTGTCGCTGTTTAGTCGTTAAATTGTATCCTACTCTTCTGCGACCCCATGGACTATAGCCCACCAGACTCCTCTGTCCATGGAATTTTCCAGGCAAGAATACTGGAGTGGATAGCCACTCCCTTCTCCAGGGAATCTTCCTGACCAAGGGATCGAACTGTGTCTCCTGCATTGGCAGGCAGATTCTTTACCTCTGAGCCACCAGGAAAGCCTGCAATATCCAGACCAATACTTAATCTTATTGAATGTGTGAACTGATGACTTCACACGAGAGAATGAAGGCCCAGAACAGGACTGCTGACAGCACACACAGCAGTAAGGCGCAGACTCAGGATCACTGCAGCAGCTACACCGAGGAGCAGGGGGAGGGCTGAGTACCCCTGCCCACAGCCTGCCCCTTCCAGCCCCAAACCACAGGTTGGCTTTGGTACCTGTAGAGTGACGTCTCAGATCCATGTCATCCAATCCAGCAACATACACCAGGAAGCTCGAATCATGGCTGCTGAGATCAAGGAGCTGGGCTTTTCATTTTATTTTAATTAATTCAAAATTTAAAATGGATCCTTGAGTCAGTTATCAGAAAACTTCTAGCTATATTTGGAATGATTGGGGTATGTGAATCTACTTTTTCAACACTCAATTTTGTGAACTTTAAATACAGATCAGGTGTTGCCAAGAAAAATTTTGCATTTGAATTGAAAAGTGCTCAAAGTGTAAAAGACACACTGGATCTTGAAGGCTGAGCACAAAAACGAAAGTAAAATACCTTGTTAATGTTTTTCGTAAAGATTACATGTTGGGGGAGGAGCCAAGATGGCGGAGGAATAGGACGGGGAGACCACTTTCTCTCCTACAAATTCATCGAAAGAACAATTGAACGCTGAACAAAGTTCACAAAACAACTTCTGATCGCTAGCAGCAGACATCAGGCGCCCAGAAAAGCAACCCATTGTCTTCGAAGGGAGGTAGGACAAAATATAAAAGATAAAAAGGGAGACAAAAGAGCTAGGGACGTAGACCCATCCCGGGAAGGGAGTCTTAATAGAGGAAGTTTCCAATCACCAGGAAACCCTTGCGCTGGCAGCTCTGAGGGAAGTTTTCAAATCTCGGAGGGCAACCTAACTGGGAGGAAAAATTAAATAAAGCCCACAGATTACGTGCCTAAAAGCAACTCCCAGCAGAAAAGTACCCCAGACGCCCGCACCCGCCACCAGCAAGTGGGGGCGAAACGGAGAGGAGCGGGCGGCATTGCTTAGGGTAAGGACTGGGCCTGAAGGCCCTGAGAGCAGTCGGAGGGAGCTTTTTTTAAACTGTGGGATAGCAAGAGAGAAAATCGACCGGCCGAACACACTGCCGGCAGTTCGCAAAACAAAGGTACTGAGAAACTCCAGAGAAGAGCCGGCCCATCCCCGCTGGAGGTAGGAGGCGGGGGGGAGGGGAAAAGGGCAAACTCAGCCCCTGAGAAGCCACCCCCTCCCACACTGCAAACAGGCCCCCGGTTCCAATCTAAAGACTTCCTGAGACCCGACCGCAACGCGCGCTGGGGCCGCGGAGGGAAAAGGCGCGACGCATCCCGGGAGAATGCGCCCAAGCCTCTGGCTGCCTGGGCCACTCGCCGCGGAGGGAAAAGGCGCACCACATCCGGGAGAGTGCGCCCAAGCCTCTGGCTGCCTGAATCGCCCAGGCTGGGGAAGGCACAAAACGCAGGCGCAACCGAATCCACGCTTTTGTGGAGTACCCAAAAACTGGAACTGCACTCAACGCAGGGCCAGCTCCATATAGAGCAACCCGGAGCCTGAGCAGTGTAGACGGGGAAAGCACAGACACCCTTGTACGGGGCAAACCCAGTGTGGCCGGAACACGGTGAGTGCTATCCACACACAGCGATATCTGTCTGCAGCGCCCCGCCCTCCTCGTAGCAGGACTGAACTGAACTAGCGAACCTAAATAAGAGATCACCTCTGCCCGCCTGTGTCAGGGCGGAAATTAGACACCAAAGAGATGGCAAACAGAAGCCAAATAAACAAAGGGAACCGCTTCAGAAAGGACTGGTGCAACAGATTAAAATCCCTGAAGGCAACACCAACTACACCGGACGGGTCCTATAGATATCAAGAAGTGTAAGCTGGAAAGAGGAGCTATCTGAAATTGAACTGAACCTACACTGACTGCAACAGCTCCAGAGAAATTCCTAGATATATATGTATAATTTTTGTTAAATTTAGAAAAAGAAAAAAAATTTTTTTCCTTTTTTTTAAATTTTTTCTCTTTTATTTTCTTTTAAAATTCCCTACTACTCCCCCATTACTCCTCAACTTTCATTTTCATATATTTTTATGATTTTTTTAATTAGGAAAAAATAATTTTTTCTTTCTTTTTTTTTCTTCTTTTTTTTTCTTGTTTTTCTCTCCTATTTCCTTTTAAAGTCCTCTAATACTCCTCTATTATTCCTTAATTTTCATTTTCATTTCACTATGACCTTGCAAAAAAAAAGAGAGAGAGAAACCCTATTTTTAAACTGAACTTCATATATATTTCTAAATTTTGTGTTTTTGTTTTTGTTTTTAAATATTGTATTTCAAAGAGTCTAACCTCTACACTAGATTTTTAATCTTTGTTTTTCAGTATGTGATATAAATTTTGGACATTTAAGAACCCAATATTCAGTTCCCATTTCTATTCAGGAGTGTGTTGATTACTCTCTCCCACTTTTGACTCTCTGTTTTCTACCTCAGAACACCTCTATTTCCTCCTTTCCCCTTCTCTTCCCAATCCAATTCTGTGAATCTTTGTGGGTGTCTGGGCTATGGAGAACACTTTGGGAACAGATAACTGTGTAGATCTGTCTCTCTCCTCTTGAGTCACCCCTTTCTCTCCTCCTGCTCTCCTCTATCTCCTTCCTCCCTCTCCTATTCTTCATGTAACTCTGTGAACCTCTCTGGTTGTCCCTCACGGTGGAGAACCTTTTCACCATTAACCTAGAAGTTTTATTATCAGTGCTGTATAGTTGGAGAAGTCTTGAGACTATTGGAAGAATAAAACTGAAATCCAGAGGCAGGAGACTTAAGCCCAAAACCTGAGAAAACCAGAAAACTTCTGACTACACGGAACATTAAGGAATAAGAGACCATCCAAAAGCCTCCATACCTACACCAAAACCGACCACCACCCAAGAGCCAATAAGCTCAAGAACAAGACATACCACGCAAATTCTATAGCAACGCAGGAACATAGACCTGAGTGTCAACATACAGGTTGCCCGAAGTCACACCTAACACATAGACCCATCGCAAAACTCTTTACTGGGCACTCCATTGCACTCCAGAGAGAAGAAATCCATTTCCACACACAAGAACACTGACACAAGCTTCCCTAACCAGGAAACCTTGACAAGCCAATCGTCCAACCCCACCCACTGGGTAAAATCTCCACAATAAAAAGGAACCACAGACCACCAGAAAACAGAAAGCCCACTCCACACACAGCAATCTAAACCAGATGAAAAGGCAGAGAAATACCCAACAAGTAAAGGAACATGAAAAATGCCCACCAAATCAAACAAAAGAGGAGGAGATAGGGAATCTACCTGAAAAAGAATTTAGAATAATGATAATAAAAATGACCCAAAATCTTGAAAACAAAATGGACTTACAGCTAAATAACCTGGAGACAAGGATTGAGAAGATGCAAGAAATGTTTAACAAGGACCTAGAAGAAATAAAAAAGAGTCAATTAAAAATGAATAATGCAATAAATGAGATCAAAAACACTCTGGAGGGAACCATGAGTAGAATAACAGAGACAGAAGATAGGATAAGTGAGGTAGAAGATAAAATGGTGGAAATAAATGAAGCAGAGAGGAAAAAAGAAAAAAGAATCAAAAGAAATGAGGACAACCTCAGGGACCTCTGGGACAATGTGAAACACCCCAACATTCGAATCATAGGAGTCCCAGAAGAAGAAGACAAAAAGAAAGGCCATGAGAAGTTACTCGAGATAATAGCTGAAAACTTCCCTAAAATGTGGAAGGAAATAGCCACCCAAGTCCAAGAAACTCAGAGAGTCCCAAACAGGATAAACCCAAGGTGAAATACCCCAAGACACATATTAATCAAATTAACAAAGATCAAACACAAAGAACAAATATTAAAAGCAGCAAGGGAGAAACAACAAATAACACACAAGGGATTCCCATAAGGATAACAGCTGATCTATCAATAGAAACCCTTCAGGCCAGAAGGGAATGGCAGGACATACTTAGAGTAATGAAAGAGAATAACCTACAACCTAGATTACTCTACCCAGCAAGGATCTCATTCAGATATGAAGGAGAACTCAAAAGCTTTACAGACAAGCAAAAGCTGAGAGAATTCAGCACCACCAAACCAGCTCTTCAACAAATGCTAAAGGATCTTCTCTAGACAGGAAACACAGAAAGGTTGTATAAACGCGAACCCCAAACAATAAAGTAAATGGCAACGGGACCATACCTATCAATAATTACCTTAAATGTAAATGGGTTGAATGCCCCAACCAAAAGACAAAGACTGGCTCAATGGATACAAAAACAAGATCCCTATATATGCTGTCTACAAGAGACCCACCTCAAAACAAGGGACACATACAGACTAAAAGTGAACAGCTGGAAAAAAATATTTCATGCAAACGGAGACCAAAAGAAAGCAGGAGTCGCAATACTCATATCAGATAAAATAACTTTCAAATAAAGGCTGTGAAAAGAGACAAAGAAGGACACTACATAATGATCAAAGGATCAATCCAAGAAGAAGATATAACAATTATAAATATATATGCACCCAACATAGGAGCACCGCAATATGTAAGGCAAATACTAACGAGTATGAAAGAGGAAATTAATAGTAACACAATAATAGTGGGAGACTTTAATACCCCACTCACAACTATGGATAGATCAACTAAACAGAAAATGAACAAGGAAGCACAAACTTTAAAGGACGCAATGGACCAGCTAGACCTTATTGACATCTATAGGACATTTCACCCCAAAAGAATCAACTTCACGTTTTTCTCAAGTGCACACGGAACCTTCTCCAGAATAGATCACATCCTGGGCCATAAATCTAGTCTTGGTAAATTCAAAAAAATTGAAATCATTCCAATCTTCTTTTCTGACCACAGTGCAGTAAGATTAGATCTCAATTACAGGAAAAAAATTATTAAAAATTCATATGGAGGCTAAACAACACGCTTTTGAATAACCAACGAATCATAGAAGAAATCAAAAAAGAAATCAAAATATGCATAGAAATGAATGAAAATGAAAACACAACAACCCAAAACCTATGGGACACTGTAAAAGCAGTGCTAAGGGGAAGATTCATAGCATTACAGGCCTACCTCAAGAAACAAGAAAAAAGTCAAATAAATAACCTAACTCTACACCTAAAGCAACTAGAGAAGGAAGAAATGAAGAACCCCAGGGTTAGTAGAAGGAAAGAAATCTTAAAAATTAGGGCAGAAATAAATGCAAAAGAAACTAAAGAGACCATAGCAAAAATCAACAAAGCTAAAAGCTGGTCTTTTGAAAAAATAAACAAAATTGACAAACCATTAGCAAGACTTATTAAGAAACAAAGGGAGAAGAACCAAATTAACAAAATTAGAAATGAAAATGGAGAGATCACAACAGACAACACTGAAATACAAAGGATCATAAGAGACTACTACAAGCAACTCTATGCCAATAAAATGGACAACTTGGAAGAAATGGACAAGTTCTTAGAGAAGTATAACTTTCCAAAACTGAACCAGGAAGAAATAGAAGATCTTAACAAACCCATCACAAGCAAGGAAATCGAAACTGTAATCAGAAATCTTCCAGCAAACAAAAGCCCAGGACCAGATGGCTTCACAGCTGAATTCTACCAAAAATTTAGAGAAGAGCTAACACCTATCTTACTCAAACTCTTCCAGAAAATTGCAGAAGAAGGTAAACTTCCAAACTCATTCTATGAGGCCACCATCACCCTAATTCCAAAACAAGACAAAGATGCCACAAAAAAAGAAAACTACAGGCCAATATCACTGATGAACATAGATGCAAAAATCCTTAACAAAATTCTAGCAAACAGAATCCAAAAACATATTTAAAAAATCATACACCATCACCAAGTGGGCTATATCTCAGGAATGCAAGGATTCTTTAATATCCACAAATCAATCAATGTGATATACCACATTAACAAATTGAAAGATAAAAACCATATGATTATCTCAATAGATGCAGAAAAAGCCTTTGAAAAAATTCAACATCCATTTATGATTAAAACTCTCCAGAAAGCAGGAATAGAAGGAACATACCTCAACATAATAAAAGCTATATATGACAAACCCACAGCAAGCATCACCCTCAATGGTGAAAAATTGAAAGCATTTCCCCTAAAATCAGGAACAAGACAAGGGTGCGCACTCTCACCACTCCTACTCAACATAGTTTTGGAAGTGTTGGCCACAGCAATCAGGGCAGAAAAAGAAGTAAAAGGAATCCAGATAGGAAAAGAAGAAGTGAAACTCTGTTTGCAGATGACATGATCCTCTATATAGAAAACCCTAAAGACTCTACCAGAAAATTACTAGAGCTAATCAACGAATATAGTAAAGTTGCAGGATATAAAATTAACACACAGAAATCTCTTGCATTCCTATACACTAACAATGAGAAAACAGAAAGAGAAATTAAGGAAACAATACCATTCACCATTGCAACAAAAAGAATAAAATACTTAGGAGTATATCTACCTAAAGAAACAAAAGATTTATACATAGAAAACTATAAATCACTGATGAAAGAAATCAAAGAGGACACAAACAGATGGAGAAATATACCGTGTTCATGGATTGGAAGAATCAATATTGTCAAAATGGCTATACTACCCAAAACAATCTATAGATTCAATGCAATCCCTATCAAGCTACCAACGGTATTTTTCACAGAACTAGAACAAATAATTTCACAATTTGTATGGAAATACAAAAAACCTCGAATAGCCAAAGTAATCTTGAGAAAGAAGAGTGGAACTGGAGGAATCAACCTGCCTGACTTCAGACTACACTACAAAGCCACAGTCATCAAGACAGTATGGTACTGGCACAAAGACAGAAATATAGATCAATGGAACAGAATAGAAAGCCCAGAGATAAATCCACGAACCTGTGGTCACCTTATCTTCAACAAAGGAGGCAAGGATATACAATGGAAAAAAGACAACCTCTTCAACAAGTGGCGTTGGGAAAACTAGTCAACCACTTGTAAAAGAATGAAACTAGAACACTTTCTAACACCATACACAAAAATAAACTCAGAAGGGATTAAAGATCTAAATGTAAGACCAGAAACTATCAAACTCCTAGATGAGAACATAGGCAAAACACTCTCGACATAAATCACAGCAGGATCCTCTATGACCCACATCCCAGAATATTAGAAACAAAAGCAAAAATAAACAAATGGGACCTAATGAAACTTAAAAGCTTTTGCACAACAAAGGAAACTATAAGCAAGGTGAAAAGACAGCCCTCAGATTGGGAGAAAATAATAGCAAATGAAGAAACAGACAAAGGATTAATCTCAAAAATATACAAGCAACTCCTCCAGCTCAACTCCAGAAAAATAAATGATCCAATCAAAAAATGGGCCAAAGAACTAAACAGACATTTCTCCAAGGAAGACATACAGATGGCTAAAAAACACATGAAAAGATGCTCAACATCACTCATTATCAGAGAAATGCAAATCAAAACCACAATGAGGTACCATTACACGCCAGTCAGGATGGCTGCTATCCAAAAGTCTACAAGCAATAAATGCTGGAGAGGGTGTGGAGAAAAGGGAACCCTCTTACACTGTTGGTGGAATGCAAACTAGTACAGCCGCTATGGAAAACAGTGTGGAGATTTCTTTAAAAACTGGAAATAGAACTGCCATATGACCCAGCAATCCCACTTCTGGGCATACACACTGAGGAAACCAGATCTGAAAGAGACACGTGCACCCCAATGTTCATCGCAGCACTGTTTATCATAGCCAGGACATGGAAGCAACCTAGATGCCCATCAGCAGACGAATAAGGATGGATAAGGAAGCTGTGGTACATATACACCATGGAATATTACTCAGCCATTAAAAAGAATTCATTTGAATCAGTTCTAATGAGATGGATGAAACTGGAGCCCATTATACAGAGTGAAGTAAGCCAGAAAGATAAAGACCATTACAGTATACTAACACATATATATGGAATTTAGAAAGATGGTGACGATAACCCTATATGCAAAACAGAAAAAGAGACACAGATGTATAGAACAGACTTGTGGACTCTGTGGGAGAAGGCGAGGGTGGGATGTTTCAAGAGAACAGCATTGAAACATGTATATTATCTAGGGTGAAACAGATCACCAGCCCAGGTTGGATACATGAGACAAGTGCTAGGATCTGGTGCACTGGGAAGACCCAGAGGGATCAGGTGGAGAGGGAGGTGGGAGGGGGGATCGGGATGGGGAATACATGTATATCCATGGCTGATTCATGTCAATGTATGATAAAAACCACTACAATATTGTGAAGTAATTAGCCTCCAACTAATAAAAATAAATAAATAAATTTTTAAAAAAAAGATTACAAGTCGACATGGTAATATTTTGAATGTGTTGGGTTGAATAAAATATATTATTAAAATTAATTCACCTGTTTCTTTTTACTTTTTAATGGGGCTACTAGAAAATTTTAAATTACATATATGGCTCCCATTATATTTCCATTGGACAAGGCTGTTGTGCAACAGAACTGAACATCTGACTTAAAAATGGGCCCTGTTTGAGATTCAGCAGCAGCAAAGCAGCAGAACTGTTAGAAGAACCTTTCACTTACCAGTTTTGTCCCTGGGATAGTGGGGAGAAAGTCAAGGATGCAAAGGGCATCGGGACATCCTTGGCCCAACAACCACACCATGGACACAACCCACACCAGCAAATTAACCAGAGGATTCAAGTTCAATACTCAAAGTTCCTTGGGATCAGGTCAAGAGTCTGTCGTACTATCTCAGACAATCACCCTGTTTCTTTTTTCTTTTGGTTGCATTGGGTCTTTGTTGATGCACATGGGCTTTCTCTATTTTCACTAAGTGGGGCTGCTCTTAGTTGAGGTACACAGGTTTCTCATTGCAGTGGCTTCTCTTGCGGTGAAGCACAGGCTCTGGAGCTCAGGCCCAATTGTTGTGGCACATGGGTTTAATTGCTCCACGGCATGTGGAATCTTCCCTGACCCAGGATCGAACCTGAGTCCCCTGCATCGGTAGGCAGATTTGTATCCACTGTACCACCAGAGAAGTCCAGACTGTTTCATTTCTTCTCCAAAGAAAAAAGGAAATATTCTTTCCCACTGTAATAGGACATGCTACATTTTTTATTTAAGTTAAAAGGAACTCCCAAATTAATTTAGCTGTATAAAGATGGGTTTCCACCTATGGACAAGAGTTCTGTGGAGGAAGTTTGACCATTTTATCAGAAGCACCCTCTAAAGCCAGTGGAGGACTTCCCCGGCAGTCTGGTGATTAAGGCTCTGCCTTCCAATGCAGGGTTTGTGGGTTCGATTCATATGGAAAGAACTAGAAAAGAGGCTTGAGAGGCAAGAGGGGTCCAGAGTCTGGGAAACCATTTAGGGCATCTCTTGGATAATAAATTCAGCTGAGGAAAAACCGTTGGTAAGCAAATCATGGCCCCTTGTTTTGAGAGGTTGACATTTCAAACGGAGTTAAGCTTCACATAGCAGGCAAAAAGTTAACAGATTTCAGTGGGCCCATGTGAGCCTGTCTCTGTGGAATGAATGAACTGGGTTCACTTGCAGTTTGGACCTCCCCACCTCTGCCTTCTCACCACCTCCACAGCCCCCCAGAAAGTTAAGGGCTAAATCTAAGCTCTTCTGCAGCCTGGGAAAGGTTTACTTCCAGATATCCATAGGCCTAGGCACCCACAAAAATGTGGGGTGCTCAATAGTGTAGTTGAGAGTCCTTCTTGTGGGAAAGAGAGCTCCTTGGGAAGGCATCTGGCCCACATCAGGGCGAGGAGGGTGTCCCCAACACAGAAGGGGCCCAGGAACCAAATAGAGTGAAAGAGGCCACTCTCACTCGGACCCTGTAGCATCTGGGATTAGCACTGCTCTTGGCCAGTTAATATCTGTGGTAGGCAAAACAATGGCTTCCCAAAGATGCCCATGTCCTCATTCCAGGAAACTGTTCCTATGTTACATTGGGTGGCAAAGGGGAATTGGGGTAGCAAATGGATTACTCAACTGACCTTAAAACAAAGGTCAAGCTGACAGAGGCAAGGAAACAGATTCCCCAGGAGCCTCCCAAGGGAACACAACCCTGCCAACACCTTGATTTCAGCCAGTGGTGAGATCCATTTTGGAATTCTGCCCTCCATGATTGTAAGATAACAAAATTTGTGTTGTTTTCAGCCATTAAGTTTGTGCTGATTTGTCATGCAGCAACACGATACTAATATACCTTTCCTTCCTAAAGAAAAGAAAGTGAAGTCGCTCAGTTATATCTAACTCTTTGCGACCCCATGGACTGTAGCCCACCAGGCTCCTCCGTCCATGGGACTTTCCAGGCAAGAACACTGGAGTGGGTTGCCATTTCCTTCTCCAGGAGATCTTCCCGACCCAGGGATTGAACCCTGGTCTTCTGCATTGTAGGCAGACGCTGAGCCACCAGGGAAGTCCTTCCTAAGACATCCACAAATGCCCACCTTCCTCCTTGAGCCGACTATGGGAGATGAGGAAGAGTTTCTCTGCAGGAAATAAAACCTGTTCAGATATTTAGTTCAACACTGAATATAGTTTTTCTCTAAGGGTGTAGACTTAAAAAAATATTCACAACCTAAAAGTTGAGAGTTATGTTTTTTCCCATGTGAATTTTTAGGACTTCAAGTTGGGAGGCAGTATCTCAAGTAACCCTGAGAGAACTTCTCTGAGGAGGTGAGGGGGCAGAGCGAGGACATAGAGGAGTTTTGCAACCAAGGGCAGGTATCAGGAACATCAAAAGATTATTGTTAATTAAAAAAAAAAAAAAACAGATATCCCAAGTTAAGTGCTTTTCTGTGTATGGGAAGATGCAAAAGTGTGGGCTCACTGAAATCATGCCTTTGATATACACCTCAGCTATCTGGGGACAGTATCCCTTATTTTCACACCCTGAGTTTCCTCAGGGCTCACCGGCTCCCCACTTGGGGAGGACTACAATCGTTGACATCCATTGTTTGCTGCTATGGCAGGAAATATTCCATTCTCAAGGGTCTCTCCTCTCTCTCCCCCTAGAGGCTTATTCCAGGAAGCCAGTAACCCCCGGTGAAACCGAGGGAGAGGGAATCATTAGGATCAAGGAGAAAAAAAATACACCAAGTCTCTGAAGAATTTATTTACAGGGCAGCAATGGAGAAACAGACATAGAAAATAGACTTATGGGCATGGGGAGAGGGGAGGAGAGGGTTAGATGGATGGTAAGAATAACATGCAAACTTACATTACTATATGTAAAATAGACAGCCAACGGGAATTTGCCGTGTGGCTCAGGAAACTCAAACAGGGGCTCTGTATCAACCTAGAGGTGTGGGGTGGGGAGGGAGGTGGGAGGGAGGTTCAAAAGGGAGGGGACGTGTGTATACCTGTGGCTGATTCATGTTGACGTTTGACAGAAAACAACAAGATTCTGTAAAGCAATTATCAATTATCCTTCAATAAAAAAATAAATTTAAAAAATACACCAATTCCATTTTCTTTACCCATGGTGTAGGCCAGGAACCAGCCTTTTCAAGCAGGTCCTTAAGCACATTCATTTCCTTCCTTGGTTCTACAGAGGAGGCGGTAACGCCCAGAAACGGCAGGAACTTCCTCAAGGTCACAAAGCCAGTTAAAGGCAGGGCTCGGTTAGACCCCGGGGGCCCCTGACTTCCAGGCAGGGCTTTCCAGTCTCCTGTTCTATTTGCAAGCCATCCTCAAACCAAAGATTTTTGAAATCTTCCAAGCCCCACCTTGCAGGGGAGCGTCTCCCAGAGTTAACGTTCCCCTGGCCCTTCCCATCTCCTCCTTGCCTGTTCACCCTTCCCCCCGGGCTCCCTCCACCACCTGCCCTCAGCCTTTAGCCCCTCCCCGCATAGTTCAGGGCCTGAGACTTCCGGGGCTTAAGCAGGCGGCACCAAGGGCTTAGGACACATTAGCTCCTCGCAAGAGAGAGCTGTTGTAACCACAGCCTTCAAGAGAGCTCAGTTTTCCGGTCTCCTGTCTCCCACCTCGCAGTTGGTCGGGCAGAGCCCTTAAACCCTCAGCGCCCTTGTGCCCTGTCTCGCTTCAGGATCCTGGTGAGGGCGGAGCAAACCCCGCCTCTCCTCCCATTGGTGGAGTTCTGCCACCTCCCATGAACTTCCTTTAAAGATCATTGTATCATCAGAGGCCTTGGGAGGCTCATCCTATCTTCCCATCTTGCAGCAGATGCAAGATTCCAGTCTGCCTCCTGAGCTCAGAAGCAAGCACACCTCGTTCTATTCCAAAACTGAACCCGCCTTAGGGCACGTGGGGCGGCAATCCTTTAAAGCCGCCTGAGCCTGCCTACTGCAGGACTGCTTCCTCTTCTCCAAGCCAGCTCCAAACCTTCCTCCTGCCTGCCCTCCCCCGTTGGGTCCAAGAGCTGAATATCTGACCTCGGCCCCTGGTGCCCAGTGTTCGAGATAGAAGTGCTGGAGCTGTTTGCATCTGGCCTTCCCTTTGCCTGCTCCCCACCAAGGCTGCTCCCCCTTTCGCTTAATTATGCAGTAACGAACAACAGTGCTCACCGAAACTGGGGCGGCTACTTGCCTCTGAAAGTCAATAATTAGCCCCACGGGACCAACAAATACTTGCAGTGCTCCCCCTGCCCCCCACGGCTGCTGCTGGAAGCAGGCCGCCTCTCCAAGCCCCACTCTGCAGGCCCAATCTGGAATGCATATGTTTCCCTTCCATCATTCACTCCATCAAACACAGCAGGGCAGGCCCGAGGGGGCGGGTAGGCCGCTAGAGTCTCCTTCGGCCTAAAGCGTCCTCGTTATAAAGGGATGTTGTGTTCACAGGTAACCAACCGCCCCCGAAGCATCTGGGAACACTTTGAGTGATTGCTGGGGAGAGAAGAAATTTGGGTCATAACTAATGATCAACATCCCCTTTTAATCAAATGAAGCCGTCATAATGTGTCTATCCTCCAGGGGAACAAGGCCCTTTCACCTCCTGGAGGTCTGCGGTAGCATTAACCTCTTCAGGTAAAACTCTTGCCCAGGTAGGAGGGAAGAGGGGCAGCTGTCAGACACCGAGGGCTGACTATGTTTGGCCTCTGTGCTGAGCAGCCACCCATGAGTTCTCTCCTTTCTCCCTGAGCCTTTTCAGATCAGCACTTCCCAGCCTTGAAATACCTGGAGGGCTCATTGAAGCCCAGAGCGCTGGCCCCACCTCTGATTTTAGCTTCAGTAGGTGGGGAATGGAGCCTGAGTATCTGCCCATCAGATAAATTCCCACGTGATGCTGATACTGCCAGCTTGGGGACCACACATTGAGAACCAGGGTTAAAGGAGGAAAAGACTTCTATTTATGGTCTTCTATGCAAAACACCCTTTACAAACATCATGTCATTTAATCCTCATGGAAACCCAGTGAAGTATGTGTTGTTGTCCCCATTTTACAAAAGAAGAAACTGAGGATCAGAGAAAGGTGAGTACTTGCTCCAGACCCTGTGATCACACTGGGGTGAAAGAGCTATGATTTAGAAGCCAGATCCCTCTGATGTCAAGCCCTTGGTCCTGCCATGGAGGCAAGAGAGATTTCAAGTGCTGGAAAGATTCAGAGAGCCAAGTTCATCTCTCCCACCACCCCTCATCAGGGATGCTGTGCCTGGCTTGCCTTACCATCTGCATATAAATTATTGCCACAGCCCTGAATTCTTCAGGAAACACCTCCTAGTCTTCCCTCTGATCCCCACCTTACCCAGAGACATCCCCTCTCCCCCATACTCCACACTCAGTTGCCTGTTTTTTCCTGCCCTCCCTTGGCTTACACGAGAGCAACCCTACCAGTCCCCAGCTCCTCCCAGTGCTGCTTCTCCTCCGTCCAGTTCAAGAAGGGGTTTGTCCAATAGCATCTCATCCAGCACCCCACCCCAGGGTCTCCAGAAAATGGCCTTGGCTTGTCCATCATGGTCAAGCTCAGAGCTGCTTGCTGTAAGCACACACTGGCCTCTCAGTGATGGTTTCTGAGAGAGCCTTCATCCTCACAGCCCTGTGTCCCAGCTCCCCAGAGAAACCTCTCAGGCACACCTCTGATCACTCTTGACACTTCTCCCCAGTAAGAATCATTGAGAACTTGCTAAAAGAAGGTGCAGGAGGCAGAGGAGAAGGACGGAGAATGGAAGGGGCACCACATGGAGCTCTTGCTGTGTGCCATCTGTCGTTCCAAGTCAGCGCAGTGTGTAATAACCCTCTCCATCCTCACAACAGCCCTGCTAGGGAGGCGTGTCACTGTGATCACCATTTACAGAGAGCACACGCAGGCTCAGGAAGAGTAGGAACCCTTACTCAGAAAGAGTAAGCCCCATGTTGCACAGCTGGTGAGTGACAGAGACACGAATCCGGCTTCAGAGCCCATGCTTGCAACCATGCTATCTCGGCAGAAGGAAAGAATGGCAACAAAAGATGAATTCCCCAGTTCTGGCCCTCCAAGACGCCCTAGCCCAGCCAGGGGGCAATGAGAGCTGTAGCTGTGGATATTGTAGCAGCAGCAGGAGTCCAGGGCTGTAGCGGTAGGTATTAGCATGTCGTCAGCATCAATATTGATATTGTTACAATAACAACAGTAACGGGAAAATAACTGCCATTTGTGGAGTGCCTGTATCCGTGGAGGAGAAAGAATAACCTGGTGGGTGGGGCTACAAATCCCAGAGCCAGACTGGATTCCAATTCAGCTCCTTTTCATAACAGGCTGTATGATGGGAGACAAATCACTCAACCTCTTAGTCCCAGATTTCTTATGTATAAAATAGGGCTGCAAATACTTCCTACCTCCTACATTTCTTGTAGAGGCTGAATGAGAGAATCCATAGCAAGCACTTAGTACAGGCCCCGGACACAGTAGATTCTCCACCCACATGCTAGGAAGGGGGTGACAGAGGCAGAGGTGTTTTGACAGGGCGTCTGCCTCAGCGTTCTGGTGAGGGCACAGGCACCATGAGAATGCAAGGAAAAGCCCAGAGAGGATAGCACAACGTGGAGTGGACGCCTCTGAGCGAAGGAGCTGGGAAGGCTTCCCGGGGCTGGGTGGGATTTGAACAATGCCTGGTGAGGAACAACCTAGCTCATCAGGATGAGACTGTGCAGACAAGGTTCAGGTCACTCCCCCAGCCCTTTCCCCATGCTGTCCGCCCTCCGGACCCCAGTCCAGCCACCAACCCTGGACGCCCAGCCTCCCTGTGCTCTCCTGCCCTGGCTCCATTCTCCCTCATCTCTGAAATGTCCTCCTACCTGCCCCCTGGTAAAGAGCTAAAGTCCCAAAAAAAAAAAAAAAAAAAGCTAAAGTCCCTCATGCAACCCTAGTGTTCTGAGATGGTTTTCCTGGAAAACGTGGGCAAGACTGTTGGATCAGCTGGTTAAGAGATGGCTGGTTAGGCTCACTGGTGGTGGTGGTTTAGTCGCTAAGTCGTGTCCGACTCTTGCCACCCCATGGACTGTAGCCTACCAGGCTCCTCTGTCCATGGGATTCTCCAGGCAAGAATACTGGAGTGGGTTGCCATTTCCTTCTACACAGGCTCACTGCTAACATGTTTTTGAGACCCCAGGGATAGGCCATGCTTTGGAGCCAGCTTCTCCTCTTTGGTCATTCCTGCAGAGACTCCCAGGGCCATCCTGGAAAGAGAGGAGAGATACTTCAATCAGCTCTATTGACGCAAGGCCTGAGTGTCACTGGCTTAGCCTCCATGGGACTAGTCAGCTGTGATATGACAGGCTCCTGGGGACTTCAACTGGAAGCCCTTCAGCCTTCCTTCCAGGCAGTTATTCATCTGCTCAGGAACTTTTGAGCTGAGTGTCTATTGATCAGCTTTGTGCAAGGCACTGTGAAGGATATGAGTCCCCACTCTCCAAGAGCAAGCAGCTTGTGAGCAGAGGCATGGCAGGGCTTCAAATGAATATAATTATTTGAAGGCAGTAAGTGCCAGAAAATGGGAAAGAAACATTCTGAGTACACCTGCCAAGTGCTGGATGTTGTGCTAATTAATAGTTTTCATCTGAACTGTCTCGTGAACCCGAAGAGCAAACTTGTAAGGTAGGTAGGTAAGTTCCCATTGTACAGACAAAGAAACTGAGAATCAGAGAGGTTAAGAAAGTCACCTGGGGTCACACAGCAAGCTTGAAACCCAGGGCTGTGTGACTCTTCCCAATACCCCGGTTGCCTCTCTGTGATGTCATTGTAAAATTAAGGAAGAGGAAAGGAAGCACAGAGGGCTGATTTGATCAGAGAAGTCTTCTCCAAAGGGGTGAGACTTGTTCCAGACAAGGGAGTGAGCTGAATGATAACGGGTGGAGGTGAGGGGATGGGGGAAGAGAAATGCTCGGAAATGTAGCAGCAGAACAGAGATGAGGGAGCTGAGAAGCACCTGGTGTGTTAGAGGGCAATAAGGAGGCTCCCAGGCTGCTAGGAGGCTCCCCACCTAGGTGGGATTTGAAGGGCTCCCCGGGACTGATCAGGAGGGCCTGCCTGATTCAGCTAATTGTGCTTTCTTCTGGAGGCAGTAGGGAGCCGTCGAAGCCTTTTGAGCAGAACTATGTGATGGGAAATAGCCCCTTGGGAGCATCACCTTGGCTGGGCTGTGCAGGCTGGGCGGGTGAGCAAAGACCGTGGAAGAAATGCTACTTAAGGAGACAGTTACCATCACCCCAAAGGAACAGCAGATTTGTTAAACAATTTCAAAGTTATGAGCCAACAATGCCTGGGTGGGGTTTTTTTTTTTTTTTTTCTAATCTAAACTACATTTCGTTAAGATACGATTTTCCAAATGTCAGGAAAAACAATCCATGTTAACCTCCAACTGTGAAACTATTACACAGGCAGAGAAACATCCTACTTCTGCCCAAACTGCAATAAAAGAGTGTTCTTGGTTCAAGAAGCCAGGGCAAAGAGTGACTTCTGAACCAGGCTTCCACTTAGCGATGATGCCTCTTTCTGCTTGAGGAATTCCCAATCCTCCTCACTGGATCTCTTTTAATAACATAATGAGGGTCCTGCAACCATGTCCTCCAAACTTCCCTGAGAATGCACCCTTAAGTGCCTCAAGATGTCCAAGGAACATCAAAAGAGAGGAAAATTATTCTCTGGATATACCATAGGATACAAATCCTGATATCCCACTGCTGGGAACAAAAAGCCAGGACAACTCCCGCGGTGCCCATAAAAATTATGGACTCAGAAGATTAACTGGCTCTGATGCTACAATGCTTTAGCCAACCGTAACCTGGCATTTTACAGTGAAGAAAGAAAAAAGAAAGATGCCTTTATTAATACTGCTTGCCAAATTTCCCATGAGTCCCAAGGAAGGACTCCCTTTGGCCTCCATCTGCTCGGAGCCCTGTGCTAAAAACACTGCTGCCTTCTCCCGAAAGTAAGGCCAACCTGAGGTGTCTGGAGAAGTTGCCCCTCGGAAAATGAAGAGCTCTCTTTCTGCCAAAACATTCACCTCCTTGTCAGTTGCACACCACACACGCCAGGCTGAGCACACAGGCTGGAGCCCGTACCATCTCAGGGCACATCCTGTGAGTTCATCTGGTCCCCACACCGTCCCTGTGAGGCAGGGGAAAGACAGGTATGATGCAGATGGCTTTGCAGCTGTGGCATCTGAGTCTTGGGATGGAGGCCATTGAGATGTAGATGGAAACAGCTAGAACAGTTCTCCTGGCATGAGTTGGAAGGAGGACACCCTGGCCTCAGCTGTGAGGTGACTAGCGGTCCCCGTTAGAGACGGAGACTAAAGAGTCAGAGATAAAATGGAGGCTCCGCCCTTCCTGTTAATTCCAGATTCCTCTTCTTCCCTCTGTGCTGAGATTTCAGCAGTTTACATAATACAACCGGTTTCACCTGGTCAGCAAAACTTTCTGAGTGGTCACTGTGCCTCAAGTGCCCATGCATTGTGGACAAAAGGATGTTCTCAGGTCAAAGGGCGGGACAATTTTCTCAAAAGAATCTATAATTTTTTTCTATAAATCTATAATGTAAATGAGCCAAGGAATACATAATCTCCTTTAATATGAACCATTTTTTCCCAAATGCTCAAATTCTGAAGTGCTGTCTTGAGACCCCAAGCCTTCCCAGCTACTATGCACACGTGTGCACATACACACACACCTGAATGCCCACCCCTTCCAGTGGTACACAGCACAGTGGTGGCCGCACCTCTTACACTGTGACTGCCGAAGCTACTAAAAGGAAAATAGAGTCACTAGATTCCTCGAACCCAGCAGCCTCCTCCTGGCACCGCCTCCATTCACTCCCACTCCTTCCTGTTCCTCCAGGCCCATGGTATTCCGAACGCTTTCCCCTTGGAATTACCCCTGGGGCTTTACTCCACTCCCAGCGCCTTCATGGCCTGTACCACTTTCAACTGCATTCTTCAGTTGCCCACTCTGAGCTCAAGGGCAGAGGCTGTGTCATCCATCATTAGGTCTCTAATGGGAGGAAGACACAGAAAGTGCTCCATAGATGCTTGCCAAGTGAATGCAGGCATGGGTGGGTGGATCAATCAACCACATGTAGATGAATGAATGTGTGAATTAATTCCCATGGAAGCAAGAAGCCCTGATGGTCAGAAAGCTAACCCCCCCCCCACCCCGGGGCTCGTTTAATGCCATACCTACTGTCCAAATCGAAAGGCCTTCCCCATCATGCCCCAACTACCTCATCACATAGTCACGGCAGCAGCTGAATGAGGTGATCACCTGGCACTGCCTCTGTCTCGCCAGCCTGAAACAGGTCTGACTGTGTTGTCAGAAGCAAATATGGTCTTTCCTTTCGGGGGGCTGCAGTCTCCTCAGGGGTCTTGGGACTCTTCTGAGGCTTGGGACCTTTCCCATGGCCTTTGCACCAGGATCCCAAACTCAATTTCTCAAGGTCAGTGTTCACCTCAACTGTGGACACCAAACAAAGGTCTTTAACCGGGGCCTGGAGAAGGCGGTGGCAACCCACTCCAGTATTCTTGCCTGGAGAATCCTGTGGATGGAGGAGCCTGGCGGGCTGCTGTCCACGGGGTCGCACAGAGTCAGACACGACTGAAGCGACTTAGCATGCATGCCCCTAACCAAGCCCACCCTTGCCCCCAGAACTTCCAAGGAGGAGAGAATTTGATTTTGAAGGCAGTGTATTTGGGGCTGCCCAGGTGACTCAGATGGTAAAGAATCTGCCTGTAATGTGGGAGACCCAGCTTGGATCCCTAGGTTGAGAAGATCCCCTGGAAAAGGGAATGGCAACTCACTCTAGTATTCTTGCCTGGAGAATCCCATGGACAGAGGAGCCTGGTGGGCTACAGGCCATGTGGGATGGAAGTTTTCCCACAAAAGCAACCCATGAAACAGAGCTGCACTCAAGGGTTGGCACATGACCCCAGTGATGAATGCGAACCTAGAAGACACCCCTCACAATTCTCTTCTAAGGAACAGTAAACCTGTCCCTCCTGCCAGCTCAACCTGCACCTTCCCAACATCCCTAAACCCCTGGAGCCATGTATAGCAGTGCCAACCAAAGACACGATTCTCCATCTGGGCCTCTCCAAACCGAAGTTACCAAACTGAAGAACAGACATGTTATGAGGATCTCGCAATATTTGTCACGGTCTCTCAATACATACTCCCATTGTACAGATGGGGAAACTGAGACACAGCACTAAGTCTCCTGCCTCACAGCCCAGGCTCTCTGCCCCGGCTGACATCTGAGGCTAGACATGGTTCACAGCAAGCGGTCACCCACGGTCAGAGGCTGGGGCAGCAGGAGGAGAATTTTCGGAAGGCCACCATTACCCAGCACAGGCTTCCTGCTGAGGCCACTGAGTGGAGGAAATAATAATGGAGATTGAAAGGCATTCTGCATTTGACCTTCCGCGAACCCACTGGTTTTCAGTAGAACCCGATAGGGATCAGTCACATCTGCTCTCAATAGCAAATGTAAAAAATGACCTTCAGTTTTAAGGTCTGAAAAACATAAACTTGTGTTAAAAGACTGACAAAAAAAAAAAATTCCTGCACTCCGTAGCACGATGTCATTCAAGTACACGCACATTACAATAATCATCGCCCATCGGGACCCGGCCCTGGATCTGAGCTCGCCTCTCCTGGGAATCACACGCAGCCCTGGTCCCCCCGCACGTCAGCCATGTGGCCGGTCACAGAGCGGGGCTGTGTAATCAGGGCCGGGCTGCTAGGCTCCACTGGACTCTGCGCTACAGCGGGTGTCAGCTTACCTCGCTCTCCACTTCAAACGCTCTCGTGAGCTGCAGGAAGGCTGATGGGAAGCACATTCTGGAAAGCCCAGAACAAGCTTAGCTCTGCCAGGGACCTGGGGAACAGCCTGAACTGGCCAGAGGTCAATGGGTCTTTAGAAGTCAGGAAGTTTCTCATCAACCACGTGGGCCAGGCCCTCCAGGCCATTGCCCTGCGTGCAGGAGACAACCAGACTTCTTGGGCTGAGCTGGCGTGCCTCCACCCCATGGGGGTACAGTGGTGCCACCTGCATCTCCATGCACTCCAGCCAACCCCCCACCTCCTTCATCTAGACTGTGGGGAGCTCCTGACCGATACAAACTCAGGAAGAGAAACTTAGGGGACACCAGACAGCTCCCTAGATCAGCCCTGGTGACCATCACCCCACATTTGTTCAAGAGCCAGTCATTGCGCCTAGGGTCCTGGAAATTGGCCAGGACCTCAGCCTTCAGTAACTCGTAGCCCAGATAGAGAGGAAAGACTCACGAGGCCAGGGCACACGAGGCCAGGCCTTAAGTGGGACATCAAAGGTCCAAAGAAGGGAGAACGGAGAATGACAAGGGAAAGAAAATTTACAAACTCCAGACTCCAGGAGACCCTATGATGAGATCACTTTTTTTAAGCTAGACTTTACTGGTGCCTTCCCTGGTGGCTCAGACGGTAGAGTCTGCCTGCAATGCAAAAGACCCTGGTTCTTCCCTGGGTTGAGGAGATCTCCTGGAGAAGGAAATAGCAACCCACTCCAGTATTCTTGCTTGGAGAATCCCATGGACAGAAGAGCCTGGCAAGCCCCATTTCCTGGGGTCGAAAAGAGTTGGACATGGCTGAGCAACTCACACCACTCCTTCACTGATACCTCGGTTCTAAACCATAAGCCACAGGGACGAATGGCTGTAAGTTCTCATTGGTTTCCCTGAAGATGGAGACAAAGGGAATCAACCTTCATTTAGCACATACTGTGCATCACCTACCAGGCTGGGGACCTGCACACCCTTCTCCTCCTTCAGTGCTGCTGACAACCCAGGCACCAAGGTGGGACATGGATGTCTTGGAAGGGTCATGAGGCAGCGTTTGGGGGTTACATTTGTTTCTGCTCCATCTGGAAGCCTTCACTCATGCCTCCCAAAAGGAGCAGAGCTCAACCAGACCCTAATAGGCAGGAGAGCAAATTCCACACTACCCACTGGTCCAGACCGTGGAGTCTGTTTGGTGACACAACTGGCCGGGCTCAGAATGATGTGTTGGCCTGGGAGTTCCTCTCCTGTAACAGAACTTCAGCAGCCTGGTGGCTCCCATGCCTGTGGAATATGGTCTGACCTGTCAGTTCATTAAATACAGGGATGCTAGGATGATTCAAAATGCAGTCTCTGTTCTCAGGTGGTTCGTATGTCCTTAGAAGGAGAGAAACCTGTAAACAAACAAGTGTCCCAGTGTATAATTGCCTGAGGGACATCCACACAGAGAAGGCTGCGTGCACAAAGGGCAGAGTGGTGAGTCTAACCTGGAAGCAACAGAAACTTTTGTGGTGGGGGTGGCCCTGAAACTGTCCATAAACTCCTGTGAGGTACTACTTGCCCAGGACAGTCAGGGCTGAGTAAGGCATGGTCTCAGGCCCCACTCTCACTGAAGACACAGCACTCACACATCAGAGAAAAGTAGAAGGTCAGCTGGGGAGTACAAATGGAAGATAACGCTGGAGGCCAAAGCAAGAAGAGGCCAAAGGACTGATGATGTATAATAAGGCCCTTTTATGACTGCAGAATTGAATTACATTGGGCAGGGGCAGTCGGGGAAAACTTTCTAGAAGAGGTTCTGCAGGCTGGGTCTCCACGAGTGAGATTTAAGTGATAAAAAGGGCCAAGAGAGAAAGCGTTCCAGCAGAACATGCCAACCGAGCCCAACTTGGATATCAATGTGTGGACCAGCCCAGTGGATGATTCAAACCGGCTTCCAGAGGGCAGGCCATGGAGCCAAGCTCTGTTTTCAGGCCAGGCCCAGGTCACCTCGGCCAGCACCTCAGAGCTCACCCTCCTGTCCTCAGCCTCCCCAGTGGCGAGTAGCCTCCAGCGATGGACAGGAGCTGAGCTCTGCCCAGGCCCCCTGGAGAGCTGGGGGGCCATGGAGAACTTCCCCAAATTTGGATTAAAAAAACAACCCTTCTCTGCCCCCTCCACAGGACACATAGCTTCTCTCTAAGTCAGCAGGAACCCATCGCTAAGGCTATGAGAAAATAAACAAAGGGAATCTAATTGCAAGGGACACTCAGGCTCCAAGAAGAAGAACAGCATGCTCTAACGGGTCCTTTCGCTTCAGGGCACGCTGAGTTGTGGGAACCTCACAGCTACAGTGCCAGTAGATTCAGGTTGCTGCCAGAGAAAAAGTGACAGAGTCACACACAGGCCTCCCCGGGGACACTCCAGCACCAGGGGTTCCAGGGTGTGTCCACAAAAAACAAAAAAAGAAGCCAGAGGACTCCAGCCTTGCACTGAGTCAAGAGCTCAAGCCAGCAAACACTGTCCCCTGTCTCTCCTCGAGCTGGGTCCCCTCTATCAGTTTCATCAGAGTCGACCGACACCTGAACAACAACTGCCCTGCTTGCAAAACATTTGTGCTCTCCTTGGACAAACCAGCTTCCTTTTACTAACTGTTGGCAGGATCTACACTGTAGGAGGGAGCCTCCAGCGTTCCGTCAGGACCCAACCAAGCTGGGCTTCAGACAAGGTTCCACGGCTTTTGCATCAGTAACAAAGCCTGGATCTCAGGGTGTGGGAGCTGAATGAGTTCCTAAAAAGAAACCAAGAATACAGAAAACATCAAAGCCGCTAGAAAAGCAGAAGTTATTTAACCCGCAAAGTTTGTTCAGCAGAGCTGTTGGATGGACTTAGAAGGATGTGCTGGCCTGAGCATTTCCTTATTGAAGCAGAGTTTCAACAACCTGCAGATTCTGCAGCATGTGGAGTACGGCTTGAGCAGTGGGTTCATGAAATTCAGGGATGTCCAGATCGCTAAAACACAGCTCCTGTCCTCAAATAGCTCATAAGTTATCAGAAGGAGAGAAGAAAGAGGCTCTGATGTTTCACTATTTCAATACCCAATAGAAGGAGATTAGCAAGGGCTGATATACCTTTAATCTCGCAGAAGATTCACAAAGGACAATAGAATCAAAAAGTATGGCAGGAGCCCTGAAACCCAGAGGAAGGAAGGAAGGGTTCCCTGGCTCTAAGGGGATGGGAGGCGGCAAATGGAAAGAGCTCAGGTCCAGGACAAGGCAAGGTGAGCTGTGATCCTGGCTCCTCCAATGACCTGGGGTTGTGGGACAAGTCTCTTCTCCTCTGTGGTCCTGGTACCCACATCTGTATAATAACAGGTTTCGCCTGGGTGATTTCTGAGGCTTGCTCAGTACTGACCTATAAGTCGACAGCTTGGACAGGAAGAGTGTTGATAACTCTGTCTGTGGGTTGGAAGAACTGTCCCATGCCCAGCCCTCTCAAAGCACTCAGACTGTACCATCAAATTCTGTGAAAGCTTGAATCTGTTAGTTACTCCTCGGCCCAGAGATTTCTGAGGCAGATATGAAGATGAGAGACAGAGAGAGACTTAAACACAGATATAGATTCAGATACAGAAAGAGATTTTGCTTTAGCAATAGGGACAGATTCAGATATAGATATTTAGATTTAGAGGCAGATAGAGACACATGTGGGGCTTCCCCAGTGGCTCAGCAGGTAAAGAATCCACCTGCAATACAGGAGATGCAGGAGATGCAGGTTTGATCCCTGGGTTGAGAGGATCCCCTGGAGAAGGAAATGGCAATCCATTCCAGTATTCTTGCCTGGGAAATCCCATGGACAGAGGAGCCTGATGAGCTACAGTCCACAGGGTAACAAAGAGTCATACACCACTGAGTGATTAATCACAAAAAAACATAGACACATGTATATAGACATATGTGCACATATATGTATGTGTGTGCATACATGTGAGTGAGTGCATGTGCCTGGATGCATGTGCATCAGACTGAGCTCCTTTCCCACAGCTGAGGACGGAGGTACAGTACTACCAATTTTGAGTTCATTTCCTACGTGTATCACGCCAAAATTCTATCCATTCTTCAAAGAAACTCCTCCAAAGAGCCTTCCTTGACCCACAAGAAAGGCTCTCCCTCATGTGAATTTCTTCAAGTTGCCATCTGAACCATCCATGACCACAGAATAATGACTAATTATTTAATTATCACCTCTGGAATTGCACCCACAAGGTAGAAATTAGCATGCCCCCCTGCAGAGGCTGCCAAGGACAGCTGGGCTTTGTGCTTGACTTGGTGAAGGAGCCAGTGACCAACCCGCTCCCTCTGTAGAAGAGACCCCCAGCAAATGCTCATATGCAGAATTCCACCATCACAAAGTGAAATTCAACCGATGTCTCAGATCACACACCAAAATTAACTCAAGAGTTTTTTACAAACTGAAATACAGAGCTAAAACCAAAAGAAAAAAGAAAGCCTGAGGGGCAGTATTTAGAACTGGGAAGCAGGCAAATTTTCTCTAGACAGAGTACAAAAAGCACTAATCGTAAAAAAGCAATAAATTAGACACGCTCTTTAAAAGACATATAATGATGAAAAGACAAACCACGAGAAAATATTCACAATGCATGTATCCAACAAAGAACTGGAATTCAGGTTACATTTTTTAAATTCCTGGAAATGAATTTTTAAAAGACAGTCTAAAAATGGGAAAAGACTTAGACGCTTAACAAAAAAGAAATGCACTTGACTAATAAACATAGGAAAGGTGTTTAACATCATTAGTGATTAGGGAAATGCAAATTAAGTCTACAATGAGTTACCACTACACATCCAGTAAAATAGCTAAAGTTAACAAGACTCTCAATACCGAATATTGGAAAAGATGCAGAACAGCTGGGTCTCTCATACTTTGCTGGTGGAAACATAAAATGGTATGACCACTTCAGAAAACTGTTTGTCAATTTCTCGTAAAATTAAACATCCACCTACCCCATGACCCAGTGATTTTGCTCCTATGAAATAACCCAAAGGAAATAAAAACTTAGGTTCACAAAATGACTATATGTGATTACTCCCAGCAGAATTATTTGTAAAAGATCCAAACTTGGAAACAACCAAAAAGTCCTTCAAAAGAAAAATGGGGAGACTTTGTTGGTGGTCCAGTGGCTAAGAATCTGTGCTTCTACTAGAGGGGCCGCAGGTTCAATCCCTGGTAGGGGAACTAAGATTCCCCATGCCACCTGGCATAGCCAACAAATTTTTTAAGAAGTCAATTTTTAGAAAAGTCATCCCTTTAAGATTTCCCACGTGCCTAGCTTTCCAGTGACTGAAACCACTTCTGTTACTGAGTGGGACCCTATGGGGCCTTCCCCCACAGGCCTTCCCCATATCCTCTGCTTTAGTTCCTCTCTGAAACATCTAAATAACAGAATTTGGTCCATAGCCCACCAGGCTCCTCTGTCTATGGGATTCTCCAGGCAAGAATACTAGAGTGGGTTGCCATGCCCTTCTCCAGGGGATCGAACCTGGGTCTTCTGCATTGCAGGCAGATTCTTTACCATCTGAGTCAAGTGAAACCATAACTTAAACACTTCCAGGCCTTGTCAATCTCACTTTGCACCCCCCCACACACAAAGGCAGGGACCACTCCCCTACTGTTTAGATCTCTGATGTTGATAGTGCATATGCATATAGTGGTTTCAAGGAACCCACCAGAATGATGGGTCCAAGCAGCCTGGACCAGAAGCTTCCAGAATCAGTCTTCCAGAAGGAGTTGAAGTCTTCAAGCAAGCAGCTGTCCTACTCCAGCCTCTCCTCCCAGGGAAGGCACCAGCTCTCCTCCTGGGGCCTCGACTACAGAGGGAGGCCCCATAAGTGGGGGCGGGGGGGCCTTGACCTGCTGGCTCCTGGCTCCCCCACCTACCCCTCCAGGCAGAGAGAAATCCAAACAAAAGCCCATTCTCACAGGCAATCCTTCCAAGAAAAACCAAGTTCTAGAGATGCCGGGGCTGGTGTGAATAAGGAAAAAATGCAGAATTCCAAAAGACAAGGTCCAAGAAACATTTCTCCCACTGAGTGTGCTATGAACAGAAAGAGGACAAGGAGGTGGACAGGAAGAAACCCCAAGGCACCCACAGCCCAGGAGGGGGTTGATCCCTAGCCATCACTGATGTTCTTGGACATATTCTGATTTTCAGTGACCCAGGAGGTGCCCCGTTACATTCAAAATGTTCAGCCCTACACCAGAGAACCTCTCACTTCTGAGCTGGGCTTCCCCATCTGTGAAATGGGAGTAACAACACCCACCCTGCCCACTTCTCTGGGATCAGAGGGACTTCACAGGAAGGAACATGGAAGTACTTTGTGGATTCTGAGATGCCCTCTGAGATCACTCTGAGATCACAGCCGTGATCAGTGCACACACCATCTCAAGGCTTTTGGATATCTGTATTTTATAAAAAGAAGAAGAGCCTGGGTTGCAATTCTGGCTCCAATATGCTCTAACTGTGTGGATTGGGAAACTGACTATTTCTCTAGCCAGCTTCCATGTCTGTAGAATGAGAATGTTAATATCGCCCTTAAAGTTTGCAGCACAGATTAGAAAGATTCTAAAGATATAAGAGGAGAAGGGGACGACAGAGGACAAGATGGTTGGATGGCATCACTGCCACAATGGACATGAGTTTGAGTTGGTGATGGACAGGGAAGCCTGGTGTGTTGCAGTCCATGGGGTCACAAAGAGTTGGACATGACTGAGAGACTGAACACAAAAGATGCTTGTGAAACTTTTCAGAGAATATCTGGTACAAAGTCAGCCTTCAGCAGCTGGGAGTTGTTAGGATCCATACTGTGAAAAGGGATTCACCCACTCCTACCTCTTTCAGTCTTTCAAGGAAGAAAGTAGCAGAATGCTTGGGTTGGCCAGATAAAAATCATGCACAATGGCTCAGAATTTTCTGGAAAAGTTTGTTAAGCATCCTGCAAACATTAAGAGCAAGTGCCATATGCTGAGCCCCTCCTCTGGGCCAGACACTGCTCAGAGCCTGTTGGATGGCACTCATGGAAACCAAAGGAAGCAGGCGATGTCAGCTCTAATGTCCAGAGCTGGGTGCTGAAACCCGGTGCCCAGGTTCACACAGTCAGGGTGGCAGAGGCAGCCACCCATGGGCAGGACCAGCTGGTGACAGGAAAAGCACACTCATGCAAGACTGTCTGAGATCACAGCCTACGTTCTAGGGCTGCAGTGTACTGGCAGGCTGACCACATGCGACCCTACAGTCAGCTGAGAAACCCCAATCAATCATAGGGAACACAGCAGTCTTGGAAGCCAGGCAGAGTCTGCACCCTGGGGACTCTTGATCAGCAATCCACACACCCCCACATTCTCCACTGACCTCTGGAAACAGTGTCATCTTTCTCTCCCATCTTCCACTCTGCTGGAGATGTTAGCGAGGGTACAGCCAACCAACAGCAGCCAAGGGCCATCCACATCCCACTGGATGGGCCAGAAGATGCCTAGGAATAGTCCTGGATGCTTGGGCTACTTGCTGAGCCTGGGGGAAGTGGTATGGGCGGGGTGGACAGGCGGTGCAAGGCAGCAGGAAGGAGAGGTGGAGTATTACATCCCAAATAACCCCAGAAGTAGCCTTTGGAACTGCAGCCCAAAACAGCATCCAAGGGCACAGGCTGGCACAACTCTGTCTCTTGGGCAAAGGAAGAAAAACAGAAGAGGAAGCAATGAGGTGTCGATCAAAAAGCAGGACCGCCTCCTTTCCTGGCAGAGCAATGCTATCAGGAGAGGAGAGCCCAAGAATCCAGAAACATCCCTGCTTTGCATCCATTTCAGTTGCTTCACTGTTGAGGAAGACTGTTGAGGAAGCCCAGTATTTCTGTTTAATGCTTCAGCTGACACTAGCTGAGCACCTACTGTGTGCAAAATGCTGAGGTGGGTGCAGGACACAGATACAGGCAGAAGACAGTTCTCCCCTCCTGGAAGTCACCATCCAGGAGGGGAGGACAGTGCTGTGGATACCAGCGACTACACTGCAGGGCAGGAGAGCCCACGGCAGGTGCCGCGGAAGGACAAAGCTGGGCCTGGCTCAGCCTTGGGGGACAGGGTAGATGTCCAGGGTGGGCAAGGCCTGCACAGGAGATTGGATGTGAGGGAGGGTTTCCAGGCAGAGGAAACATTGTGAGTCCAAGCTGTGTGGGGAAGAACACGTAGGTTGAGGAAACTTCTGAAAGTCCAGTAGACTGGAACATAGAAAGCAAAGGGCAAGCTGTATACAGCATGAGACTGGACACATGGGCAGGGCTATGTACACATGGGCAGGGCTATGCAGGTTGTACTAAAAGTGAAAGTGTTAGTCGCTCAGTTGTATCCAACTCTTTGCAACCCCATGGACTGTAGCCTGCCAGGCTCCTCTGTCCTTGGAATTCTCTAAGCAAGAATACTGGAGTGGGTTGCCATTCCCTTCTCCAGGGGATCTTCCTGATCCAGGGATCAAACCCGGGTCTCCTGTATCGCAGGCAGATTCTTTACCGTCTAATCTACCAGGGAAGCCCCAGGTTGTACCATGGAGGCTAAATTTTAATCTCAGAGCAATGGAAGATCATGGAGGCAGAGGCCAGGCTTGGTCAGATCCATGCCTCTCACCACACAGCACTGTTTAATTAATCAAAATTAAATAAAATGTAATGTACATCATGGTGACTATAGCTAATAATACTGTTCGCATGTTTGAAAGTTGCTAAGAAGATAGATCTTAAAAGTCCTCTTTACAAGGAAACAAAATTTTATAACTATGAATGGTGATGGATGTTAACTAGATTTATTATGGCAATCATTTCACAATAAGCATAAAGATTGAATCAGTGTATTGTACAGCAAAAAGCTAATATAATGTTATGGGTCAACTATATCTTTTAAAAAAATTTAGTTAAAAAAAATTAAATAAAATGTAACACAGTGCCTCAGTGGCCCCAGCCATACTTCAAGCACCCAACAACCACCTGTGGCTATGACTACCATAATGGTCAGTACAGATCTAGGGCATTTCCATCATCCCAGAGAGTCCTATTGGACAGGACTGCTCTAGAACTGTTCTTCTGTGTTCCTGGCCCAGAAAGTGAATGGGAGGGAAGGGGGCTAGTGAAGAGGAGCAAATGATGCCAGCCTGGCACTCAGGTAGAAGTTGGATAGAACCAGGTTGGAGAAACATTTGAAGGGAGACAGGTTGGGACTTGGTAAACAATGAACTCGGGTTTGGGTGGGAGAAGGATCTGGGGAGGTCAGTAACAACCTGACCTGGTCATCTAGGGGCTGGAGGAGGGTAGTACTCAGAGAGAAACGGAGGAAGAGGTGTGGGAGAAAAGTGGTGACGCACTCAGTCTTGGACCTGCTCAGTGTCAGGTGCCTACAGGACGCCGGCCACGAGCTGGGTCCAGAGGAGTGGCTTCTGGGCGTCTGCAGCTTGGACTGGGAGCTGTGGGTTGGTGTGGGGGAGATGCTGGTGGCTGGGCCTTGAGGCTGCGCTTAGAGACTGGCTGTACCATGAACTGTGATCTGTGGGGCCAGGGCCGGGGGTCAAGGACAGAACTGTCCAACTGGGCCGTGTCCCAAAGGGGCCAATGACGATGGGGTGTGCAGCAAAGAAGAAAGGGTCAGGACCACAGACACAGGCCCTCCGGGGGCCACAGACAGTCTTGAAGAGCCTCCCTCTTGCCCTCAAGAGTGGACACTGTGTCTTGGGGGCACCAGGGAGCCCAGGCAGCATCAGGTGCCCTCAGGCTGGTCCCCACCTCAGGACAGGGGAACAGAGCACAGAAGAATGTTGTTCTCCAAAGCCACTGGGACACTTCCTGCCAGTCCACGTAATTGAGTATTACAGTATTTAAATTACAAATTGAAGATTATTTTTACAGGTGTCATTTTAAATATAACATGAAATTTCTTGACATTACATCAGCCCCACCACACAAACAGCTGCTCCAGGCCCGCCGGCATGTGTGAGGCACATGGCTCACACTGGCCACGCGGGGAGAGTGTGTGTGTGCATGTGTGTGTGTGTGAGTCACTGACCGGGGTGTGTGTGACATGGGTGTGAGAGTCCATGTGACCGGGAGCAGGAGTGTGTGAGGGCGTGTGCAACCAGGAGTGCCTCTGTGTGTGGTTATGAACACGAATATGGATGTGAGGTGTGAGTGTGAGTGGGGGGAATATGTGGGTTTGTGTGTGTCCACGTGAATGAAGACATGAGGGTGAGAGAGAAAGAGAGAGCCCATCACAGGATGCTCAGGGCTCACAGGTGACGCCCCCCAGCCTGGCCGGGCTCTGTCTCCCTCTAGAGACACCAGGCGTTCCAGGAAGTGGCCGCTTCTCCGCTCCGGGCCGAGGGGCTGCAGAAGCGGCCCAAGGTGGTGCTGCAGTGCCCTCCAGTGGACAATGCCCCCCCCAATCCCCAGCGAGCTGATGGTGACTTTCCTATGCCCAGAGACCCCAGACCCCAGCTTCTCACTGCCCACCCACCGCGAGTGGGGCAGGAAGAGCCTGCCCTGAGGCTCCCTGGGGTCCCCCAGGGGCAAAGACCTAGGGGAGCTTTAGTCACGCATCCAAGTCTCCATCTGGGGCTTTCTGCCTGCTGCTGGGCCAGGCACACCCAATCCACCCCTCTCCTTCCCACCACGGGATGCCCCCACCTCAAGGATCCACACCAGGTGGCGTCTCCCAGCAAAGTTCCCCTGAGACCCCAGTGAGATGAGCCCCCTCCCCCAAGGACACTGGGCACAGCCCTGGGCAGGATGAAAAGGAGATGCTTTACAAAGGAGAAACTGCTTCTTGGCTCTTTCCATAAAGAAACTGCAGGGGACTTTGGGGAGAGAGAGGGAGAAGGAGAAGATCCAGGACCTGCTGAAATCCTGCTCTGAACGCTTGTCTGCAGAGCAGGGCGCTGTGCTCGAGCCAAGAGTGTGCAACTCAAATCCAGAACTGTCCTAGGAGGCTGTTGTCAGGGTGGAAAAGAGGGAGATCTCAGGGAGAGACTTAAACCTCATCAAAGAAAGCTCCCTGGGCCCCGACACGGAGCACTGTTATTTGTGGCACCAGCAAGTGCCCGCAGGTCAGCTGGCTGCTTGTGACCAGCAGCACGAACAGCACGGAGCACCATCCAGCCAAGTGTGTGGCCCAGTCACAGCTGGGTCTCCCAGGCCGGAAGGAGCTGTCACTAAAATGCCTGAAGGATGGGAAAGCAAGGACAGCAGCCACAGGGGTGGCTGGAGAATCATGGGACAGTCACCTGCCCTGACTGCCCTCTCACCATCTCTGGCTACATTCCTTCAGATGGTCCGGACTTCAAATGGTTCAACGTAACAATTTTGCCAGGCAGCCATGTGATCACAAGGGTACACAACCAACACACATACAATACTCTACCCACACGACCATTCTGTTTTTCACTTTTAGTACAGTATTCAATTAAAAAAAAAACCTTGAGGAGATGTTTAACACTTTACTATAAAATAGGCTATGTGTTAGATGATTTTGCCCAAGCTATAGGCTATTGTAATGTGTTCTGAGCACGTCTAAGGTAGGCTACACTAAGTGATGATGCTTGCCGGGTTAAGTGTATTACATGCTTCTTCAATTTATGATGCTTTCAATTTATGATGGGTTTACTGGGACGTGATCCCATCATAGTCAAGGGAGATCTGTACCAGTACGGAACTGGGTATCCTCTAGCCCCACCCCCAGCAGCACAGGGGGCCAGGTCTGAAGACCTGTCCCCGCACCCCCCACCCCCCAATCCCCCAGCGACCCAGACTTCTCCCTGCCCTGCCCCCACCCCGGGCTCACTTCAGAGGGCAGAGGGAAAAGAGAAGCATCTGCACAACATGGACCAGAAAAGGGGACGCGGCAGAGGAGCCAGTTGTCTTGGCAACACGTCAAATCCACACCATGGGACTGAGCGTACAAACCAAAAGTCTCCAAGAAGGATTTCTCCTGGCTGTGTCCAGCGTGGCCATGGATGTCCAACCCCAAGCCAGGTCCTGCAGACCTGAGAGGTCCCTTTGCAGGCTGCGGGCCTGGGCCGCTCCACTTCCAGCCGCTGTGGGAGTCCGGCCAGGCCCTCCCACAGTACAGCGTTCCCCTCACCTCCCACAAGAGCGGCAGGATGTCAGAGCCAAGGAAGATGGGTCCGGTGAGGAGGGCGGAGACTCAGAGAGCCCCACCGCACAATAAAGTCAAAGATGAGCGTGAAAAAGATTTGCCCACAACACGCAGCAACCCAGTGGCCACCACCTCCGCTCGTTTCCAGTTGACCTCTTCCAAGTCTGTGCCCTTTCTGATAATGGTCTTCTCTGCCTCTCTGGGTTGCTCTCTCTTGCCTCCATCCATGTATCTATCATGGGAAGTATATGAGAATGTTTCCATGATGCAAATACATCAGATGATGTCATGGTTCAAACTTGGCCTCCTTGCGAAGCTCTGAGTCCCCACCTGCCCCTTTCTCACTGCTTTGAGCATTGAAGCTTTCAAATAGGTATAAAAGTTGCTGATGGCCTTATACCAGGAGAGACGGTGTAAGAAAGGAGGCTAGAGACACAGGGGACAGCAGTGTGCACGTATAATCTAAGAAATCAGTATCATCACCACTGTCTCTAACGGTTATTGATGTTCATGGATGTCAAGCCTTGTGCTGAGTGCTTTACACAGATTATCTCATTTACATTTTACAGCAAACCAGCCGGGAAGGTTCAACAGTTTTCCCACTGAACAGACGAGAGGGCAAGGCTATGCCAATACCACCAGGCAACACAGCCTTGCCTGCTCCCCATTCCAACTTCTTCATGCTCACCAGTGTCTGATCCACATTTTTTTTTAAACTGTGAAAAGTGACTCATTAGCAAACTTAGGAAATACATGTAGTGAGTCACAAGAAACACTTCAAAATGAAAGAATAAAAGTAGAATACCCCAAGTGTATCTTACACAGTCAAGGTAAACACGGTCACAGGGCACTTTTGTTCCAGTTACATATGTGTAAACATTTATGTATATGCATACACACATAGGATGCAATGGGATATGATTTTAAACATATTTCTTAATGTGATTTCTTAATTTCTTAGATCACAATAAAAAAGAAAAGCATTAAAAGCTGTTGTCCTAGACTCTCCATCCAGCCTCTGAATTCTCTGTTTGGTTCTCCCCACTCTACACGTTCCAGGGGTCGCTTGCCACCCCATGGCTTCCTGCTTCCTGCTTCCCTGGTTTGCTGAAGAACAGCCAGTAAGTTCCATGGAAGCTGCAAGTCCGTCCTGGCAAGCTGACTAGCAGGCTGCTAGGGCAGAGACCTAAGTATGCATTCTCCTTCTGCTTCCTGCTTCAGTGAGGGGCTTCTGACTGCCCTGCAGGACTGACGTTTCCCAAAAGAGGCTTAATGGCTCCTTCCTCTCTGAGCTGGCAGGTTAGTGCCTTTGTCTCCAGAATTAGCACAGGTGCCCCTGCAGGCAGGCGTCCTCATTAAGCTATTTTCTGCATCTTAATCCCTTAAGGGTGGCTCCAGGGGACCTTTCAAATAAGCACTTCATTTGCAGTGGCCTCTCCAGATTGGAAAGGGTGGTCCCAGTTTCAGCAGCAGAGGGGGAGGGAGGCCTGGTCCCCTCTGAGTTTTCTGTGCCAGCCCACGACAGCTGGACCAGATCACAGAAGTAGAGAAGTCAGGGAAAAGGGGGCATCTCTCAAAGCCTTTTCCTTTCCTTGAGGCTCTCAACTTGTTCTTCACTAGCACAGCAGGGTTTCTCCTAGCCATGGACAAGCCCCAAAGCAGTAGCATGACCCTCTGTTCTAGGCTGCTCCTCCTTGTCTGTGGGGAAAAGATTTACTGATGGTGACATTCCAGGCAGAGGGGATGGTATTGAATAGAAGATTCCTGAGATCACCCCACACCAATGCCCACCTACTTCTCTTCTGGGACCCACCCCCATCCCTGTTCTCTGTGCAGCTCTGGGCCCAATCTCCCCCCCAACAGCCTCCCAATGTTCCCAGAGCACATGCCAGGAACCAGGCTGAGGAGTCACTTGGACCAGTCACCTGGATTTCACTTGCCATTCTCCTGGGGATGCAGGATCCCAAAGAGGACATTTATCAATGACAAGTTGGGGGTACTAAGAAACAAAGTCAAAGGTCAGAGTTAGGACCACCAAAAATCAGAAGAGAAGGGGACTTGTGGGCAGAGAGGTTAAAGAAGTGTAAAATTCCTAGAAATAGGAGCTGGACTGAGTTCTTAGAAAGGACATGAAGAGGGTCTGCAAGCAGTGAATTGGGGTATAATATGGAGGTCAAGCCCCCTTCCCTACTGCCGTTGTTGTTTAGTTCCTCAGTTATGTGCAACTGTTTGCAACCCCATGGACTGTAGCCCACCAGGCTCCTCTGTCCACGGGATTTCCCAGGCAAGCGTACTGGAGTGGGTTGCCATTTTCTTCTCCAGGGGATCTTCCCAACCCAGGGATCAAACACAGTCTCCTGCTTGGCAGGCAGATTCTTTACCCACTGAGACACGTGTGAAGTCCCTCATTTCCTACAGCTGCCCCCAAATGAATAAATAAGTCCCCCTGGTGGTTCAGACAGTAAAGAATCTGCCTGCCATGCAGGAGACCTGGGAAGATCCCCTGGAGAAGGGAACGGCTACCCACTCCAGTATTCTTGCCTGCAGAATCCCATGGACAGAGGAGCCTAGTGGGCTATGGTCCATAATGTCACAGAGTCAGACAAGACTGAAATGACTTAGCATGCACCCATGCCCACTCTAATATACACAAACAAATTTACCCCATACCAGCTCTACTAGTGTTGTGCAGAGTGCTGGAATTCAGCAGTGAATCAGATACAACCTCTATACTCAAAAGTTGACTAAGAAGAAAAGCAAGTACAAATTTCATTTCAATAGAACTTGATCAGAGCTAAGACCAGAGTATGTACAAGACATGATGGAAGCTCAGAAGAGGCACCTAACTCCACTTGGGGGCCAAGGAAGACTTCCCCAAAAGCTGCTAACTGAATTGCATCTTAAAGGAAGAGGGGAAATCAGCTGAGGAAAAGAGAGAAAAGGACACTCCAGACCAAGGGAACAGCATGTGCTGAGGCAAGGCAGCTAGGAACCATGAGAAGCACGGAATGACCTAGAAACAGGTCAGGACAGCTGGAGAGAAGCAACACTGAGGGCTGCCCTCCTGAACAGTCGAAGTATGCTGGAAGGAGGGGGTGTGCTTGCGTACTGAGTCGCTTCAGTTGTGTCTGGCTCTTTGCAACCCTGTGGACTGTAGCCTGCCAATCTCCTCTTTCCATGGGATTCTCCAGACAAGAATACTGGAGTGGGTTGTCATGCCCTCTCCCAAGGGATCTTCCTGACCCAAGAATCGAACTACGTCTCACATCTCCTCCATTGGCAGGTGGGTTCTGTACCACTAGTACCACCTGGGAAGTCCAGAAGGAGGGAGAAGGGGAAGCAAAGGAGGGCTTAGGACGTTCGCACCAGATCTATTCCTAAAGAAGAGAAACCCACACCGGGGCCAAAGAAAGGTGGGCATCTCTTAATAGGGGTGAGGGACCAGGAGGAGTGGCATTGGGCCCCCAAGACTGAGGTTATTGCTCCTGCTGTTGCTGACATCTCTGCTCCCTGGAGGTGCAGCCCCCACCAGAGGACCCAAGGCCAAGCATACCAAGCATCCCTCCACAAAGCCTGTTCTTAGCAAAGGTTTTCCTATGACCTTTCTTGGAGAGGAAAAGACAAACACTCTTCCCCAGAGCTGTTCCATATCCAGTTTTCCAGAGAACTCCTCCCCTGCTGGCATTGGGAGGGGGTGAGACCCCCAGGGATCTGGCTTAGGAGAAGTAACTGAAGGAAGATTTCCAGGGAACAGGGAAGAGCGATCTGATTAAAGGCTGTCAACTACGAGGTTGTCCTCAGGGCAAGAGCTCTTGGCAGGAAGTCTCAGTTCATTCAGGTTATTCCACTGGCAGACCCTATTTTTTTTTTTAATGGGGGAAAAAATAACCTCCAGAGATGGTGAAACGTAATTCATTAAGACCACCACAAAGCATGTATTGAGTTTGGAGGGAAGGTGAAGAAAACCCCAGCAATTTCACACATGGAAAGGCAAAAGCAAATTTATCTATGTCTCTGACACCTAAGTATTTTACAAGTATTTATAAAATCCAATATTTGGGGGACCATTCTATTTTTGCCCATAAATCTGAGCAAGATATAAATAATTAAGAGAAATTAAAGAACAACAGATATAAAATGAAGACTAATTTACTAGGGAAAGCAGATGCTTCCAGGGCATGTGGTTGCCAGATCCCTGTTCCATCATTGTCTCCAGCAGATGCCGGGACAAGCAGCTCTGATGGGATTAGAAAGAATCACCCTCTTGTCTGAGCTCCAGAATTCTCACTCTGTGACACCCTAGCTCCCATGTGACTCCTTCTCTTGTCACACATCTGTGTCTTGCTTCTGAGAGGGACAGTGAATACCTTGAAAGCAGGGACCATGCCAAGAAATGAGTCAATGTGGGTTTCTAGCCATCTAGTCCTGACCTGGAATCTCAGAAAGACATGTCACATGGACACATTTGACAAGTCCTGCTCCTTCTGCCAGCACTTCTGCCTGGTTCCAGGCTTTCCTCCCTCTGCCACCATCCCAGTGCCCATTAAGCCCAGTTACATTTTCATGTAGGTGGTATGTGCTTGGAAGGGGGAAAACTGCAATCCCCGCACCCAAAGGGAGCTGGGCCAACAGGGGACCCATAAGCCTCCTCATTCCAACCTTCTGCATGGACCCTTTGATCCGAGATCTCAATTTTGTTCAGGATGTTCCTGAAAGCTTTAACAGCTCCTGTAAATTAAACCTACGTCTGGTTTTTCCTTTTTTTTTTTTCTTCCTTTATTTATTCCACAGCTATTTTAAAAATTCAATGTGGAGACAGAGTCATGAACACCTGCCACCTTCATAGGTTTATCCCAGTGAGGAAACAGGCAAGGAATTGAACCCAGGTATTGGCTAGGTTCAATCCCTGGGTGGGTAGAAAGGAATGGCAACCCACTCCAGTATTCTTGTCTGGAGAATCCCATGGACAGAGGAGGCTGGTGGGCTACAGTCCATGGGGTGGCAAAGAGTCAGACACAACTGAATGACTAAACACACATTGACTGGGTCTCCTTCCTTGTAAATCGAATTTGGCACACACCCAATTGATCCACCCATTTTGGAAAGTTCAGTGGCTTCTCTGAAATTCCTGTGTATTCCAAGGAAACTGAGCCCCCTCATGTTGGTTTATCTACCTGTGATATCCTTCCTCCTCTGAATTCTTTCCTCTGTGTGTTACAGCTGTTTATTTAATTCCACCATGGAAGAGACCCAGACATGAACCCACCTCCCTTCCTGGATTTATACCACACACTCACACAAGTCCTTAGCATGTAGGGTAAATTTTACAGGAGGTTTGGGGGGGTAAGGGGTGTTTATATCTCAAAAATGCCTATAACTTCCATTGAACATGAGTTATACTCTTGGCCAATTTACCATGGCCAGCTTTCACCAAATTCTTGGCCAGTTCACCATGCTGATCAACCAGCCTCTCCCCACCTGATTCCCCCAAACTGTCTACACTGACACCTGTATTCTCACCTTGTTCTTATACATAACAGTTTAGCGATCTCTTTGGTTTCCTTGCCTCCTACTAATCCAGGTCCCCAGCGTTACCTTCTAAACCAAGAGCTTATCAAGACATTTTTCTAAATAAAGTCAGTACCTTCCTCAAAAGAAATTCTGTACTATTTATGAAGAAAATGTGTCTTCTACTGCAAAGATAGGCATTGACTACAGACTGATCAGACTATGGTGTGGGAATGCATTGAATGCTCTGAGGGCACAGAGGACAGGCCTAGATTGAGGAGACAGAAAAGGTATCCGGAAGGAAGTGCCATCCCAGCTGAGACCAGGGAAAAGGGTAGAATTAGCCAAGGAACAAGGCAGAAGCTCAGGAGAACAACAAAGTCCTAGAAGCAAGAGAGAGCTTGGCACATTCTGGTATCACAAGAGGTCCACAGAGCCTGGAAGGCATAGGGCCTGCCGGATGGGGCTGGAGAGTTGGGGAGGGGGGGGGGTGTGGCAGGGTGGGGAGGCTGGGCCAGGCTCACCTTATTGGTCAGACAAAGAGGTCTGGACTTGATCCAGGAGGCAGTGAGGAACCACTGAGAGTTTCCAGCAGAAAAGTGACAAGGCCAGATTTGCACTTTAGAATGATGAGCCGTGGCTGAAGGATGAGAAGTCAGTAATTGAGAATCAAGACTGGAAGGAGGGACCAGTGGGAAGTGATGACTGTGGTCCATGTGAGAAAGATGGCAGTGGCCTGGACAAGGGAAGTTCTAGTGGGAAGGAAGAGAGGGAAACAACTTTCAGAGAAAGGGAGGGACTTCCCTGGCAGTCCAGTGGTTAAGACTTCGCCTTCCAGTGTAGGGGGCACAGGATCAATCTCTGGTCGGGGAGCTGAGATTCCCACATGCCCCAGGGCCAAAGGACCAAAACATAAAACAGAAGCAATATTGTAACAAATTCAACAAAGACTTTAAAAATGAACCATGTCCAAAAAAAAAAAAGTTATAAAAAAGAGAGAGAAAGGGAGCTGTCATCTCTTGATGCAGAGTATAAAGGGGGTGGTACTGGACAACTCCAAGTTCTTGGAACTGGGAAGTGAGGAGGCAGGCAGTGGTGTTTGCTGAGTTGGGGAACACGGAGGAGAAGCAGGGAGTTTGAGAGAGACTCACCTGCCTCTCTCCCTTACGGTTACACAAGTCACATGTGTTCCCATCTTGGCACTACCCCGGCTCTCGAAAGTCACCAGACAGAAGGGGACTCAGCAAGGCCTAGACAGGAAAATGCAGCTATATATTTTTCTCAGACACCATGAGAAACCAGTGGAGAAATCTGCTGGCCATGGGGGGGCCCACCCAGTCTCAACACTGCCCTGGTGACCCTCTCTGGCCCCAGTGCTACAGCCTCGCTCACAGGAGATCTCCAGGTCGGACCGCAGCTGCACCCATCCAGGTCTCCTGAGTTCGAAATCACACACTGCAGCTTTCCCCCGGCCTGAAAGGAGACGCCTTCTTGTTTGTTCTCTTCCACACACAGAGCCATTCATCAAGTCCAGGAGAGCCAAGCACAAAGGTAATATCACTTAGCCAGGCTGCAATTAGCAGATTAGCGGCTTGTTGCTCTTGTCGTGTGTCCCACACTATGACCTCACGAAGGCCCAGTGCGTCTCCACACAGGGCTGCTCCAGGAAAGGGCCCATCGACTTCTCTGGCAAAAAAATCCCCCAGCCTGTCACCGTGAGTTTCCCTGTTGTAGAGCTAAACTACAATTGATGTTCTGTCTCTATCAATTTCTCAGGAATGCTGGGACGCGAGCCCAGTATTAATGAAGACAGCAGAGAGGAAGGCATGAGATTGGCCCCACTCCAGAGCTGATGGAGAGCGTGGATACTGAGTAATTCCCGGAGACCTGGAGAGGCCCGAATGAGGCAAAACAAGCACGCCCCGGGGTCACACACAAGGCTTGGTGGGGCAGACAGATGCTGAAAAGGCTCGGGAGAGAATTTCTGCTGGGAAAAACAGCCTCAAGATCGTCCCTTTTATCATCACATGTCATTTTCATCATCCAAGAAAGGTAATTTTACTCCAGATTAAAAGGATATCCTCATAGGTATATGCATATGGTAGTACACAATCACACACAGTCACACACATGCAATTCACAAACTCTCACACACAGAGTTTATAGGACACATTAGGGGACCAGGATAAAGCCAGAATTACATTTCAAGAAGGGGGCTGATGCTATAACCCCGTATGTTTGGGCAAATCCCTCAGCACCCCTCAGGATGGCCTCTCCAATCAGAAGCCCTCCCAGGTCATGAGCAGGGGAGGCCTTGATTGGCATGGGAGGCCACAGTGGTATCAAATTAAAAGTCAATATGAGGCTTGTCTTCATCTCAGTTTGAAAAATGAATAGAAACTGGTCATAGGCTCCTGTTTCTCAGACAGTGCCATTTGGGGGCTTCTGGTTTCGATACCTTTTCTTAATCACATATAATTCCTTAATCCTTCCAAACTGACCAGCTCCTTTTAAGTTTTAACTGGCTCCAGTGAAGCTGGAACAATTCTGCTAAGCCATAAACTCTATCAAATCATCTTCCCGCCTCTAGGTTGTGGGTCTCTGAGGATCTGGAAAATACAGCAGGCTCCATGGGTGCACAAAGTAACCCAAGGGTGATGGTGGGACAACCCGAACATTGAAGACCGCCACACCTGCCTCACAGATGCTCAGGAGAATCAACGCAGATAAATGGAAAGTGATGTGTGTGTTCAACAAGGGAACTTAATAAGGAAGAGCTGATATTATTAGGGTTGTGAACATTTTAGCACTGCTAAACCACTGAAGTGGTTGGGGGAATGAAATTTATTCATATGCTTCAAAGCCCTCAGTCCCTCCTGGAATGTATAAGCTGTGATAGAACAAAGTTTAACCACTTTTTCCTACTGCAACCATTCCTGAACCACCTCACCAGCAATGTGCAATAGTCACTGTTGTTGTTTAGTCACTAAGTCGTATCCAACTCTTTGTGACTCCATGGACTGTAGCCAGCCAGGCTCCTTTGTCCATGGGATTTCCCACGCAATAATACTGGAGTGGGTTGCCATTTCCTCCTCTAGGGGATCTTCCTAACCCAGGGATCAAAGCCGTGTCTCCTGCATTGGCAGATGGATTCTTCACCACTGTGCCACCAGAGAAGAGACACTACATATTCATAATAATGTAATGCCTTGTACGTGTGCTATGAAGGGGTTTTCACGGGAATTTAATTTATAGAAGTTATAATAACTGTTGTAATGGGGTTGGCTGGAAGGAAAGATGGGAAGAAAAAGTTTATCAACTACAAAAAGAAAGAAAGAAAAAAAGAATGCAGCTCAAGAGAACATAGGTCCTTTACATGTAGTAAACGCTCAATAAATATTTGAAAAGGCAAGTCAAATGAACACACGCATCAGAAAAACAGCATGTCAGGAAAAGTCACTAGACTTACATAGAAATGGATTTTTACTCCAAGTTTGGCCTTTTATACTAGACTTGCAACCTTGGAGAATACTTATGGCTTAGTCCATTTGGGCTGCTATAACAAAATAGCATGAACTATGTGACTTATGAGGGGCTTCCCTGGTGGCTCAGTGATAAAGAATCTGCTGCCAATGAAGGAGACATGAGAAACATGGGTTCGATGCCTAGGTCAGAAAGATCCCCTAGAGGAGGAAATGGCAACCCACACCAGTATTCTTGCCTGAGAAATCCCAGGGACGGAGCAGTCTGGTGTGCTACAGTCCATGGGATCGCAAAGAGTCAGACATGACTGAGCAACTGAACACAAACACATCTTATTTACAATTCTTGCATTTGTTTAATGCATTCCCTTCTACTCCATATTCTGTCTTGTCTAGAAGACGCACATTCCAGGATGTTGCTGACAACAAATTCTGAAACATCCTGATGGACAGGATACCTGGATTCTGTGCATACGTGTTCAGAAGATGCACCCCAAAAATGGGGTTGCCAAAAGCCGGGGTGAAGCCAGCTGAGGAGCCATTGCTGCAACAAGGCTACCCAGACACAAGCCATTGTGAGCACACCCTACAGTCTTGTGAGCGTCCAAGAAACTCTTAAGATTATTTCAAAGCGCAGAAGTGGGGACACTGTGGTGAATGACAGGTAACACTTCGTTATGGGAGAATCCAGGAGATCACAGATTGATATTCCAACTTCAGAGGAGATGAGAAAAAAAAAAAAACAACTTGGACTTCCCTTGTGGCACAATGGACAAGAATATGCCTGCCAACGCAAGGGACATAGGTTCCATTCTTGGTCCAGGAAGATTCCACATGCCATGGAGCAACTCAGCCTGTGCACCACAACTACTGAAGCCCACGCACGCCCTAGAGCCCATGCTTCATGACAAGAGGAGCCAGTGCAATGGGAAGGCTGCCCACTGCAGCAAAGAGTAGCCCCTGCTCGCTGCAGCTGGAGAAAGCCTGGGCAAAGCAATGAAGACTGAGCTCAGCCAAAAATAAAATGAATAAATTTAAAAACAAAAAAAACCCTTATGTTAAAGAGATAGGTGATGACTGAAGGAACCCAGGACTATTTTCTATGAACCAAGGACTTGAAACAGAAGGAGGACCACACCAAGAATTCCTGCCCTGAGCTCTCTCTCTTTCTCAGTGCCACTTTGCATGGCGTTCCCAACAGTTAGAGCTCTGTTCATCCATAGGCAGTGATCCTGGGGGGCATCTGGGGTGTCTTCGTTGCCCAAAATGCTGCTCAGGTACGTTTTCCAAAAGGCCTCACCAAAGCGAGCTCTGTGGATGAAGAGCATGCCCACCAGAACCCAGGCCTCTGATGCCCAGCTCCTCCCTTTTTCTGCCTCCCCATCGTGGGGCTGATCAGGTGAATGAGGTTACACAGGGCACGTCCTGGGCAATACTGTCAGGGAACCTGTGCCTCTGACCACACTTTTCAGTGCTTACCCTGGGCAATGAGCCCTCCCCACCACCATGTTGAATCCCAAAGCACCATTGCCAGTGTCACTTACAAGGTATTCAGGGACTTTCACTGTCCAAGGCCCTGGGTGCTCTTTTCCTCTGGCCCCCTCCCCAAAAGACAGTGGTTACTAGTGTGTGCAAAGGTTGAAGGATGAGACCCAGTGTCCTTAATGCTTGAACTGGGGCTGGAGTCGGACGTTTCCTGCATCAGCTGTGTTGGTGCTATTTCTTCAGACCCCCGTGAACACACATGCCTCAGTGTGTTCCCTACTGCCATCTTGTTGGTTTTTTTTTCCATGTCTCTTTGTCCCCACAAAACCATGGGCAACTGCAGGACAGAGATCAGGTGTCTCATCTCTGTTATCATATTAGGTACTATGTTCACTTTTAAAAAGTCACAATTTTGTTCAGCAAACAAAGTATACTTGAATAGGAGGAAGTGTGGGACATTGTCAGTTATCTCAGAATTGTGGCTGAGGCCCGGAGTGATGGATGAGAGATGCTGAGCATCCCATATTCTAAACACAGAGGCAACCATGTCCCCTCACCATTTGCTTCGAGGTACCAGAACCAGCTCTGCCATCACCAACCACCAGCCTCAGTCAACACAAAAGAGAAATGGAGAGACAGATGGAGTGGCCTGCATAATTAAGATCCAGGGTTCAGGAAGCAATGCCACTCCCTCCCACCAAAGCTAGGGAAGAGAAAGCCTCCAGGAATCACTTGTAAAGGTTGAAGGTTGTTATGGGTTGAATTGTATATCCAACTCCCTAAAAATTCATCTATTGAAGAACTAACATCAATTAGTTAGTACCTCAAATGTGACCTTCTTTGGAAGAAGGGTCCTTACAGATAAAATTAGTTACAATGAGGTCATCCCAGAGTAGGGCAGTCCCTAACTGAATAAGAGTGGTGTCCTTATATAAGGAACACCCTGTGAAAAGAAACAGACACACACACACACAGGGAGAATGCCATGTGGAAATTGGAGTTACTCCGCCCCAAGTCAGGGACTCCCAGAAGGTGGGAGAGAGGCCCAGAATAGATCCTTCCCTGACACCTTCAAAGGGGGCATGCCGCCAGCACCCTGACTTTGGACTCCTGTTCTGGTCTCCAAAACGGTGAGATGATACATTTCTGATGTTCTAAGACAGCTAGTTTGTGGTGTTTTGCTAGGGTCACCCTGGGAACCTAATGCAGAGATATCTGCAGGAATAGGAGACTTACCTCTATTCATTTGTTTGATGTTGCTTTGGTGTTAGAAAACTGGAGACAGTGGTATGGTGGGAAAATGCCAAGAGGAAAGGAGAGGGGTGGAAGTGTCTGTCTGATTTCCTGGGTTCCAAGAGGTACAGACGATGCCTGCTGCCCTGGGGTAGATACGATCAAGAAATACCCAGTATAGGAGGCGGGAAAATATACAATCGATTGGGTGTAACTTAAAGACTGCTTCCTGAGAATGGACCACGAGTGGGGGTGTCAGATCTCAGAGAGACCTCCATTGCCTAATAGAGTCTCATAGGATTAAGCCTTTGACAGCAGGACTCTCTGGAGCTACTCACAGTTCACAAGCCAAAAGGGTGTTTACAGCCAACCTAGAAGACCACATTTCTAAGGAAATAAGGTAGGGAGTAAGGGTAAGGGAGATGCTTGCCCTCCCAGGGTCTTTTAATCCCCTCCCCCTCGACATTCAAGGGACTAAATGCCAACCATACATACACACACACAAACACACTCACACATATACACATTTTCTTTAGAAGTCACTGGCGCCAGATGGTAGGACTAGACATTGCTGAGTAGAATGGGAAGGGCTGTGAGTCAAGTTTCAGACGGAAATGTTTCCTTTTCATTAATTATTAGGAATAAACCTTAAAACAAGAAATAAGATTCTTCTAATAACCAAATGTAATCGAAAAGTTACGGCATCTGGATTAGATCTTGTTAAAGGAGCCACAACCTGGGATGAAAAGAAGATTCCAGATGGTTCCATGAAAAGTCAAGACTGGAAAAAAGTAAAATAAAAACCATCATCCAAGGAACGAGTGGCAACTCTTTAGTAAGCCTGGTACCTGTGCTTAAGATAATGAATAATCATTATCAACTGGTCTCGTTTTTAACAGAAGGTGATGGAGCAAGTGAGAAACCCAAGGGTAGGGCAGGCCTCTCTGAGTGGGAGAGCCAGCAGAAACACGGTCAAGCTCAGCTGAGCTGAGCCTCACCCAACAGAAGGATGGGCCTGAGACAAGTGGAGAAGGAACGGGGAGGATGGATCAACATCTTTCTTAGTGAAGAAACTAGCAAAATCATGTCCCTGGACGGGTGCTTGGGAAGGACTGGTGACTCTACATTCCAGGAGTTGGGATGGTGTGTGCCAAGACCCAGAGAGGGCAGGTATCAGGTGCTGAGAGGAGGGGGTCAAATGTTTTGAATAAGGGAACTACAAAGGAGAGATGGGAGAAGGGAGGCAGGGCCTCCGGGTGGGGTTGTCAGTGCCAACCTAAGTGGGATGGATCCACCTCTGAGCATCTGTTGCCTGAACCTCCGGCATCTGAAGGCTGTCCTGCCGTCACTCTGTTACTCTCTTTTCCCAGTCTGCCCACTGACACTTTGGACTGTCCCTAGGCCGTGATGTGCTGGGTGCAGGATAACCAGGGGGCACGACTAGCCGGGTCTCAAAGACTCGCCAGAAGTCCCAGCTTGACTTTGCCAAGCACCTCAACTGCCAGAGTGCTTGTGGGGTAGATTCAGAGCTGCCCGGGGTGGCCCCTGCCCACAGCCCCCACTCCAGTTGAGGAGGCAGAATCGGCTGTTGAAGCTGATGAGACTGTGTGTTTTCTCTGGCTTCTGGCCACAAGAGAAAAACGCAACAAAGGAAAGAGAAGAAGATATGGATTATTGGCGTGGAAGGCCTAATGACAAACACATTTACATGTATTTCGGCAAGGAGACTCTGCCCTCTCTGTGGCCTATGTGAGTTTTCTCCTGTGTTTCAAAGGGCAAAGCCAAGTACGAGTTACAGGTATAGCGTCTCTCCTCCCAGGGCCCTTGGCTTAACGTGTTTTCGGGTCCCAGAATCTGGCTCACTGTTCCACAGGCCTGACCAATCATCTCCTACATGTAGCTTCTCTATGCGGAGGGTTGGCTGGGCTTCCCCAGAGAACATGGACCTTACTGAGTTCTGGGATGAAAGGCACAAAAGATATCTGCTTTGTTAACACCCATGGGCCAGGTACCAAGCTAAATACTTCATGTATAATGTTTCATTTGCTCTTCACAAATCCCTACACAGTAATGGATCTTATCCCCATTTTAAAGATGAGAAAACTGAGGCTTGGAGAACATACTCTGTTCATTCCCACACTACCTCCCAGTGTGAGAGCAGACCTACAGAGCTTATTAAAGATAATGAAAATTAGGATTCATAGATTTCAGTGCTGAGAAGGAACTTTAAAGAATCTTTCCCAATCTCCTTACCATACAGTTCATAAATCTGAGGTCGGGGGAAAACTGACTTACCCAAGTTTGCACAAAGGTTGGAAGAAAGTGCTCTGTGTGCACTCCAGCCTCCAACCCCATCATAGTTTGGAGACATCTTGAACAAATCCAAGTTTAAGGATAGAAGAAAAGGGCTATTCATTATCAAAGGGGCTGGGGAAAATCGCCCAGCTCCCTACTCCTCCCTGCCCCAAACCCCTGGGTATGGGAATTTCCATGAACATCATAGAGATGCTGCTACTTGTGGGCGATGAGCAAACATCCTCAAATGGTGTCCACACATCTGTCACATTCAGACCCCGGGTTTCATCAGCATCCTGGCAACTGAAGCCCTGACCTTTGCTCTCCTCAAACAAGCCAACGCCAAGCACGCAGAGACAACACCCTGGCCACAGTCAAGAAATGGAAGGACCTTGCGAAAGCTGGAATGTAAATTATAAATTATAAACAGAGTGTCAGTTTGGATAAACTCTTTTAACTTACCAGTGGACCTTGTCCACAAAGTTAATTAGGAGGAAAATAAAAGAAGGTCAGGAGAAACAGTGAGGAAAAAGGAACAGAGAAGCAGCAGGAGGAAAGATAGCAACTAAAAGACTTCAGAGACTGTCACGCAATGATAACCTGGCTGCCTGGAGTCCAGCCAGTGGCTTTTTACAGTGAAATCACAAACCGACCTCATTGCAGCTGGACCAGTAAACCTGGAGGGAGGGCCTTGGCAAGAGGCTGGTCCAGCAGCGATGCTTCAAGGCCAGCAGTGTCAGACCCACTGACCCCCACCACCCCCACTCAGATCCTATCAGTCCTGGAGCACTAAGATCCAGCCACTTCAGGTTGACCATGCTCAGGCCCTGAACTGATGAGAAACAGGCCGGGCCTGTATGAGGCCCCTCTGCCCCATAGAAGGTGAAGTCATTCTGTCCTATGCCCAGGATCCAATGGGTCTAGTCAAATATGCGCCAGGATATGAATAACGTATGTACTGAGGCTAGGGCAGTGCCTAGCACACAGTAGGGGCTCACTATGTGGTAGTTATGACTGTTTACAGTCTATACCAGGCACGGCAGAGTATCAGCATCCTAAAACCTTTTCCCCTGGATACACAGACCCTGTTCCATCCTCCTTTGCAGTTAGGCGTGGCTACGTTTGAGTTCTGGCCCGAGGAACATGGGCGGAAGTGCTCTGCTCCACTTCTCGGCCTGGCCCATTAAAACCTTCCATGCGTAATTCTCCCTTTCCCCCATCTGTCCGCCAGATACAGAAAACCTGGCAGAGCCATCCACAGTCCTCAGGGAGGACAAACCAGACAGGGGAACTAATGTCTCTAAATGAACATGGCTGATGCCACCTTGGAGAGACACCAAGAACGTCACGTTGGATTTTGTGTGATGAGAAATAAACCTTCTCTACTCTACCAAGCCACTGAGATTTGTGGATGGGTCTGTTATAAGCCTGCAATGTGGGAGACCTGGGTTCGATCTCTGGATTGGGAAGATCCCCTGGAGAAGGGAGCGGCTACCCACCCTGGTATTCTGGCCTGGAGAATTCCATGGACTACAGTCCATGGGTTTGCAAAAAGTCAGACATGACTGAGCGACTTTCACTTTCTTTGTTACAAACATTAATATTACTTATACTAACTAAAATGCCTAGACCTTACCCCTGGTTTCCTGAGAAGACTTCACGAGGACTGGAGTCTGGTTCTGACTCCCAGTTCTGATGGAGCTTTGACCTTCCGTCTAGTTCCTGGAAGTGTCCCTGTGAAGTCTGGACAGACCTCTACCAATAGTCCTTTTGCCACTGGGATTGACTTCTTGGCATGACATCTTATCTGCTGCCAACCCAAGAGCCATCCACTCAAAGGCAGGCTGCTGCATCCCACCCCACCCAACTCCATACACAATGGGCTCAGCTGGCTCCTGGGTCACAATGACCATCTGTGCCTTTGCTCATAGGAGGCAACAGGAAGTGATGAAAAGAATGCTAGATCCCAAATCAGTCAAAATATAAAGGAAAAATGCCAAGGCCACACATTATAACATTAGGTCCTAGAAGCACAGGTTGTGATCCAGAAGCAGAGCTGTGGACATATTTATCACACACACAGGAATGGATCAATACCAGGGAGTAGGTACACCTCACCATGGGGTGTGGTTAGCTGGGTCCCAGGTGTGTTTCATTGTAAGTCTATATATTTCCTTCCTTCCCTTCTCTCTCCAGCACAAGTAACAACTCTACCGTTTACTAGCTGGAGACCATGGCCGATCAGCTAACCTGTCTGAGCTTTCAATTTTGTGATGTGCTGTGCTGTGTGTTCGTTTATAAAATGGAGACATGAATGTATTCTTTGCATGCTTAGTTGTGTTGCTTGGCAATCAGGGAAGATGAAGAGGCAGCTCTGGGTAAACTCTGAAGAGGAAGCTCTGTGTGTTGGGGCAGTGTAGGGGTCTCATTCTGCTGCTGCTAAGTCACTTCAGTCGTGTCCGACTGTGTGAGACCCCACAGACAGCAGCCCACCAGGCTCCTCTGTCCCTGGGATTCTCCAAGTAAGAATACTGGAGTGGGTTGCCATTTCCTTCTCCAATGCATGCAAGCATGCTAAGTCGCTTCAATCGTGTCCAACTCTGTGAGACCCTATGGACAGCAGCCCACCAGGCTCATCTCTCCATGGGATTCTCTAGGCAAGAATACTGGAGAAACAGGCTGCCATTTCCTTCTCCAAGGGGTCTCATTAGGCCCCTCCAAATCCTGGTGTATCCCCCACCCACATCCTCACAGCTACTTCTGTCTCCCATCTCTTCTCTAAGGCCCAGCACAGATTAATTTCTCCCTCTACCTGTTGACCATTTGTTTACTTCTCTCTAGCTGTTGGCATTGCATAGCTGTATCTATAAGGCAGTTATATGCTCTCAAATGTTGTTGGCTAGTTGAGGTGGGGAGGAGCTTTCCTTCCACACTAGATTGCCAAGGACTATGTGATAATCATCTTAAGTGATTTCCCCTATAATGTAGCACACACAGCCTGTATGTAACAGGGGTTCACTTCTAGAAAAAGGGCACCTACATACACCTTTGGAGTGGGGGGAAACTAGGAGACTTCAGGAAGGATGTGTTACTTGACTTCAGCTCAGTTCAGTCGCTCAGTCGTGTCCGACTCTTTGCGACCCCATGAACCGCAGTACGCCAGGCCTCCCTGTCCATCACCAACTCCCAGAGTCCACCCAAACCCATGTCCATTGTGTTAGTGATGCCATCCAACCATCTCATCCTCTGTCGTCCCCTTCTCCTCCTGCCCTCAATCTTTCCCAGCATCAGGGTCTTTTCAAATGAGTCAGCTCTCTGCATCAAATGGCCGAAAGTATTGGAGTTTCAGCTTCAACATCAGTACCTCCAATGAACACCCAGGACTGATCTCCTTTAAGATGGACTGGTTGTATATCCTTACAGTTCAAGGGACTCTCAAGAGTCTTCTCCAACACCACAGTTCAAAAGCATCAATTCTTTGGCACTCAACTTTCTTTATGGTCCAAATCTCACATCCATACATGACTACTGGAAAAACCATAGCCTTGACTAGACGGACCTTTGTTGGTAAAGTAATGTCTCTGCTTTTTAAAATGCTGTCTAGGTTGACTTCAGACTCAAAAAACAAAAAAAAAAAGTAGAGACATTAACCAAACAAGTGAATAGCGTATGCAAAGGCCAGGAAACTCCCCAGAGGATAACCCTTGGTGAGAGCAGCCAGAGCCGGGGTGGGCTAATGGTAGGGAAGGGTGGATCCCACAGGTGGACAGGTTTTGGGGGGGCAAGGGCTGACCCATAAGAGAGAAGAGAGCCTTGAAGACACGGTCTCCAGCAGGGGCTCTGGCTTTTTTGCCATATCTAAATCCTGAGATTCTATGTCTTTTCATCCCCAAGATAGTGACTCAGAAAGTCCTAAAGAACCATCCTAAGTTTTTCACATCCAGCATGAGGCTCAGACATGGGCATGAGATGAGCATGGGCTCGGACAGAGGTAGGCTGCCCAGGCTGAGCGGCGGGGGCCCTCCACTCAGGAGTGCACTGTTTCCCTGCCAGCCCGGGGATGGCCCCACAACATTTCAGCCCTGCCTCCTTTGTGTTCCATATTCATATTTTCTTGACACAAACCATACAAAGTTTCAACACTTGGAGACTGCAAAGTAAACCATTTGTACATACCAGGTCTGGTAACACTTTAAATAATAGGCCAGTTAGTTAATGCTGCACTACAATAAAAATTCCCATCCAAGTACACATTACGTCCTCATTAATGCCAAGTGAATTCAGCGTGATTAATGTTATGACAATAAATAACTGGGAGATGACCGCCAGGCTGCTGCACTTCAGTGGATCCCAGGGCCCCCTAGGCTCCTGCCATCCTCTGAACCACTGGGTGCTGCCTGCCCCTCCATCGCGGGCACCCCAGCCTGGCCAAAGCCCAGCTCCAGTGGGGATGGCCCATGCCCGGGAGACCAGACCAAGCCAGCACTGCAGACCGGGCTGGGCTGGTGACAGCTCAGAAGAAAGGCAAGGAGTTTGTCAGAACGTGGCCTCTGCCCCCAAGAAAACTGGGAGCTGGAAACCAGCCCCCCATGCCCACGGGCAGAAAGAGACCCTCCTTACCCTCCTGGGAGAAACTAGGAGAGCTGAGCAGCTCTGATTGTTTCAAACATCAACATGAGGGGCTCAGGGAAATGAGAGAAGCTCTCTTGCAGGGACAGTGAAGGCAATGCATAGGGAAGGGGGAACTTGATCATCATCACCCAGAGAGGCCCAGGAGAAGACGGGGGCCCACACCCTCAGGATGCCTCCATCAGGGCTGAAGAGGGAAATAAATCCGCTCCATGATTGATGAAGGGGACGCTGTGTCCTTTCTCAGCAATTCTGTGCCATGGGGTGAAGGGGATGGGAGATCATGGGAAGAGGGACCCCTCTGAAGGCAGAGATACTAGGTTAGCAAATGAGATGTTAACAACGGGGGAACGAGAGCCCTGTTAGGAGGCGAGAGGCCTTTATACACCATGGAAGCTGCCCTCTTGGCCCTTGGAGGATGGAGAAGATTTGGTCTCCCCTACTGCCCTAGAGCTGAAGTAGCTCACCCCACAAGGTCCATCATGCAGCTACCACTCAAATGGCTGTGGATTCTGATGTGACCTGTGGAAGGCCCGAGGCTGCTGGTCCATGCCAGACCTTACTCAAGTGCTGGCTTCGCTAGGGTGGGTCCAGCCTGGCTTGCTATGACCTCCCCTATACTCTGGGGCCTCTGTGCCCAGCAAAGTACTTGGGATAATAGCTGCTCAGGACATGGTGGAATTGGACGCTGTGGGTGGCCACAACTCTCCATCCTTTCATTCCTGGCAGTGACTACCACCACCGTCACTGGCCCTAGACTCAGTGTTTTCTCAAAGCACAGGCCCTGAGAGGTGGTGGGCATCCAGGCTGATGCTGGAGCCCCAGGTGGACATGGAGGTAAGGAAGGCTGAGCTGTCATTCCAAGTTGGGAAAAGACCAGCTCAGATTTTCCACTGAGGCATTAAAACCCAACGCCATTGATTAATGGGGATGCTGGATTGACCAAGAAGTAAGGACAAGGAGGGGCTAGAAGTGGGTGTTGACTTTTCAAACAATCATAAATTCCATGAGGGTGACAAAAGGGCCTGCTCTGTAATTGTGTTCATTATTTACACTAAAACCTAATTAAAGTCATTATGCTTTTTGTGCATTAAACAAACTGACTGGCGCACACACCAAGCCAGCATAAGTGCTGCTGGGATCATGTGGAAGTGGAGGGTTTCAGGTCCAGCCAGAGCCCAACACCCAACCTTTCTGAGTCAAATGTTCTCTGGAAAAGAAGACTCTGGCAGGAGAAACAGAACAGGACAGAAAGAGGGGACAAGGAAACCATTACACAACTCCCCTGCGGCCTCCTCCTACGATGCAAGAACAAAGATCCCTTCCTGAAGCCCCGTGTGCCTGCAAGGAAAACGTGTCCAGGCCAATATGCGGGCAAAGGCCAGCACCGCCAGGTATCTGGGGAAGACCAAGGCCCAGCGACAAGTATGAGTCTGTTTAACTGGCCAACCTTTCCAGATGTCTCCTGTAAACAGTGTTCAGTGGAAGGCTCTGGAAAAAAATGAGATCTATCTATAAAGTCATTGACATTCTACTAGAGATCTTGAGAATGTTATGTTTATAATACAAACTGGGAATCCTTAGAAAAATACAAGAAGAGATCACTAGGGGATCAGAGGAAGATTGACAGTTTCTCTGGTTGGGTTCAGAACAGCTTCATAAAGTGGTCAGTAGGACTTTCCCGGTGGTCCAGTGGCTAAGACTCTGAGCTCCCAGTGCAGGGTGCCTGGGTTCAATCCCTGGTTAGAGAACTAGATCCCACATGACACAAGCATTCACTTGTCTTAACTAAAGATCCCACATGCAGCAACTAAAAATGCGGCATGCCGCAACTAAGACCCAGTGCAGCTAAATAAATAATAAGTTTTTTTAAAAGATCAGTCTTTAAAGAAAAAAAAGTGGTAGGTAACATAAGCAATATGGCAGTCGCAAGCTCCCAACATCTATCCCTTCACAGAAACACTGAAAAATCAACCAGGGACTGTTAGAACTAACTTCGAAGAGCTCCAGGAAATGTTCTGGAGAAGGAAATGGCAACCCACTCCAGTATTCTTGCCTGGAGAATCCCATGGACAGAGGAGCCTGGCCGGCTACAGGTCCATGGGGTCACAAAGAGTCAGACACAACTGAGCGATTAAGCACACACACACACACACACCCCCCCCCACACACACACACACCACACACACACCACACACCACACACACTCACACACACACCACACACAACAAACAACACACACCCAACACACACACACACACACACACACACACACCACACACTCACACACCACATACACACACCACACACACACCACACACACACACCACACACACCACACACAACAAACAACACACACACCACACACACACACCACACACACACACCACACACACACACCACACACAACACACAACACACACCACACACAACACACACACACACCACACACACCACACACACACACCACACACAACACACAGCACACAACACACACACACAACACACACACCACACACACACACCACACACAACAAACAACACACACACCACACACACACCACACACACCCACACACACACATCACACACACACACCACAAACAATACACACACACACACCACACACACACCACACACACACCACACACACATACCACACACAACACACACCACACACACACACCACACACAACACACACCACACACACACACCACATACACACCACACACACCACACACACACCACACACCACACACCCACCACACACACACCACACACACACCACACACACACATCACACACACACCACACACCCACAGACACACCACACACACACACACACCACACACACACACCACACACACACCACAAACAATACACACACACCACACACACACACCACACACACATACACACACACCACACACACACACACCACACACACACACACACCACACACCACAAACAACACACACACCACACACACATACCACACACAACACACACAACACACAACACACACACACCACACACCACAAACAACACACACACACATCACACACACACCACAAACAACACACACACACCACACACACCACAAACAACACACACATCACACACACACACCACAAACAATACACACACACACACCACACACACACACCACACACACACACCACATACACACACCACACACACACACCACATACACACACCACACACACACCACACATACACACATCACACACACACCACACACCCACAGACACACCACACACACACACACCACACACACACCACAAACAATACACACACACACCACACACACACATACACACACATACCACACACACACACACACACACACCACACACACACACATACCACACACAACCCACACACACCACAAACAATACACACACACACCACACACACACATACACACACATACCACACACACACACACACACACCACACACACACACATACCACACACAACCCACACACACCACAAACAATACACACACACACCACACACACACCACACACACACACACATCACACACAACACACACACACCACAAACAATACACACACATACCACACACACACACACCACACACACACACACCACACACAACACACACCACGCACAACACACACGCAACAGCAACACACACACACACCACACACACACACACACACACACACACACACACACACATGATGTTAGCAGTGGGTTTTTCATAAATGCCCTTTATCATGTTGAGGAAGTTCCCTTCTATTTTTAGTTTTTTGAGTGTTTTTCATCATTAAAGAGTGTCAGATTTTTATCAAATGCCTTTTCTGAGTCAACTGAAATGACAATGCAGTTTTTTTCTTTGTTCTATTAATGTGGTATATCACATTGATTGATTTTCTTATGTTGAACCACTCTTGCATTCCTGGAATAAATCCCACTCGGTCATGGTGCATAATCCTTTTAATACGCTATTCAATTCACTAACACTTTGTTGAGCTTTTTGCATCTATGTTTATAAGGGATATTAGCCTGTAATTTTGTTTTCTTGTGATGTCTCTCTCTAGCATTTGTATCAGAGCAATACTGGCCTCATAGAATGAGTTAGAGAAGTATTCTGTCCTCTTCTATTTTTGGAAAAGTCTGAGAAAGATTGGTGTTAATTCCACTTTAAATGTTTGGTAAAATTCACCAGTGAAGCCATCTGGTCCTAGAATTTTCTTTGTTGGCTGATTTTTTAATTACTGATTAAATCTGTTATAGATCTGTTCAGATTTTCCATTTTTTCTTCAGTCAAGTTTGGTAATTTGTGTGTTTCTAGAGACTTGTTCACTTCATCTAGGTTGTGTAATTTATTGACATACAATAATTCATTGTATTCTGTTACAAACCTTTTCATTTTGTAAAGGTCGTTAATAAAGTTCTCGCATCTGTTTCTAGTTTTGTTTACTTGTATCTTGTCATTTTTTCATCAGTTTAGGTCTGTCAATTTTCTGGTATTTTCAAAGAGATTACTTCTCTATAATTGATTCTATTTTTTTCTTTATTTTATATTTCTTTTATATCTGCTCTAATCTTTATTATTTCTTTCCTTACAATAGCTTTAGTTTTAGTTTGCTCTTCTTTTTCTATTTCTTTGAGGTTAGATTATTCATCTGGGAGCTTTTTTCTTTTTAAATATAGGTGTTTGCTGTTATAAATTTCCCTCTAAGTATTGCCTTCATAGTATTCTATAAGGCTTGATATGCTGTAGTTTTCTACTTACTGGAAGTTCTGTCTAGAGCAAATAGGCATGAAAAAGAAATAAAAGGCATCCAAATTGGGAAGAAGTCAAGCTACCTTTAATCACAAATTGCATGATCTTATATATAGAAACTCTCAAAGATTTCACACCCACCAAAAAAAAAAAAAACTATTAGGGTTAATAAATAAATTCAGCCAAGTTGCCAAAAACAAGATCAGCATGCAAAACAAAGTGGTTGTGCTTCAATAACTGGCAATGAACAATATGAAAAACAAGAAATAGTTTTATTTACAATATCATCCAAAAAAATAAAATACCTAAGAATAAATTTAACATAGGCAGTAAAATATTTGAACACAAAAAAACTATGAAACATTGCTGATGGAAACTAAAGGAAACCTAAATAAAAGTTAAGATACCTGTATTTCTAGATTGGAAGACTCAATATTGCTTAAATGTCAGTGTTACTCAATGCAGTTTACCATCACATTCCTACAAGTTGTAATTTCAAGTTGTATAGTGAGCACCTGCTTCTGTACAGGGTTCCTGCCATTCTGTTACTATACTAAACTTCTAACTGGAACTTCCATGTGTATCAATAGGTTTGTTTGTTGTGGTGAGGTCTGAAGGCAACAGCGAAGTTGCATCTTAAGGTTAATTTCTAAGGTCAGAGTTAACATAAGTGTATACAAATGGGGGCTCCTCTGTCCATGGAATTTTTTTAGCAAGAGTACTGGAGTAGGTTGCCATTTCTTATGCAGGGGATCTTCCCAACCCAGGGATTGAACCCATGCCTCTTGTATCTTCTGCAAGGACAGGCGGTCGCACAGACAACTGAAGCTACTTAGCAGCAGCAGCACCACCACCACCACCACCTGGGAAGCCCCATCATACACAGTGAAGTGAGTGAAAGTGAAAGTCACTCAGTCGTATCTGACTCCAGACCCCTTGGACTATACAGTCCATGGAATTCTTCAGACCAGAATACTGGAGTGGGTAGCCTTTCCCTTCTCCAGGGGATCTCCCCAACCCAGGGATCAAACCCAGGTCTCCCACATTGCAGGCAGATTGTTTACTAGTTGAACCACCAGAGAAACTCTCAATACATTCTCAGAAACCTTGTTTGAACAAGATCCTGGCTCTCTCCTGTATTTTATTTGTGAGAAGAGCTCATGCTCTCGATGTCCTCTCTTCAAACCCTAAAGAGAATAGCCTTTTTGACTTTCACTGGAGTTTTAATCTCTCACTCCATGAGAGATAGCTTTGCACACTAGTTGGAGAACTATTTGCAAGAGCCTCCCAAATTCCTTTTCCATTGGCCCAGATCAATTGTGTAATGGACTCTTCCACATCACAGAGCTGAGCCAGCATTAAGCTCAATAGTGCACTCTTCAGAGTTTTTCAAAAATTTATTTTTTTGGCTAAGTCAGACATGATATGTTCAGCTGGGCATATTTTGCTCTGCACAATTTGAGAGGAGTCATTCAGTTAGAATACAATGTGAGTGATTTTTACGTTTGTCACTATCACTGTCTGTCTCTTTTTTTATGTACTCTTTTTTATACTCTTCCTCCAGAGTCAGCATTATACGAGTACACCCCACACTTCCTGAACATGTGGGTGTGAGTGGCCAGCTCAACTCTGTCTGACTGCATGGTTCCAATGGCTCACGGTCCACTCCAGCCCTGCAGCGCATCCCATTCAAACTCATGTCTCCAAAAAATTATAAATGACTGTGTGCTTGGACCTCTAGTCCAAACTATAACTGTTAAATCTATAAGAGCCCACTGTTATCCCAAGCAGTTCTAGAATTAATCACCAATTCCCCCTTGCTAGGGCACCAGTGAAACCCAAGGCCAGGGAGGGTGGAGGTGCCCCTTCTGTGTCTCCCCAGCCTGGTATTCTGCTTTTGTTCTGCTGCTTCTCTGCCATCTTTGGTCTCCTGTAACCCCCTCACATAGGCCCTGGTCCCTCTCTACTCTGTCTAATGATGGTCCACGTGTCGGTTACACTAGCCCAGACTGTTCACTTCCCTCTATCATGACTGATATAATTATTGGACTGAATCCCCAGTCCATCTGTCATTGCTCCGAGTTCAGTTTTGGAAGCACAAAGCCTTACGGCCCCATCTACCCAGCCTGCACACTGTGTCTCGACTGGTCCACAAGTATGAAGCCAGATACTGACCATTTCTGTCCACATCCACACCAAGAAAGGGATTCTGCAGGCGTGGCTCCCCTCCAGCACAAACGTACTCTACTCAGGCCCCTGCAAGGAAAGCTTCTGATAACATGGCCTGAAACACCCTCTCCTGCCATCCAGAATCCCATTTCTCCAAAATTACTTTCAAAAGATGTCTCATCAAGGTTTTTCTATATGATCATGCCATTTACACCATTACAAAAGCCTCCCTCCCTTCACGGGCTTCCCTGTGGCTCAAACAATAAAGAATCTGCCTGCAATGCAGGAGACCCAGTTTCAGTCCCTGGGGTGGGAAGATCCCCTGGAGAAGGGAATCTTCACTTGTAGGAGAGGAAAGCTGAAAAAGGGGTGAACACTATCTGTACATGTCACAGGCAACCATCCTACTTCAGAAGCCTGAAACAAGGGTATGCAAAGCAGGCTGCCCTTGAGGGCCAAGTGGATGGCCAAAGCCATGTACACTGGGCAAGCTTAGAAAATCCCCTTAACAGAACCCACCAGAGCATGACACTGGGCTTGCAGGCCCTCAAAGTGTCAGCTGTACCAAACAACTTCAGTTCAGTTCAGTCGCTCAGTCATGTCCGACTCTTTGAGACCCCAGGGATTGCAACACACATGGCTTCCCTGCCTATCACCAACTCCCGGAGTTTAGGCAAACTCATGTCCATTGAGTCAGTGATGCCATCCAAACATTTCATCCTCTGTCGTCCCCTTCTCCTCCCACCTTCAATCTTTCCCAGCATCAGGGTATTTTCAAATGAGTCAGTTCTTTGCATCAGGTGGCCAAAGTATTGGAGTTTCAGCTTCAGCATCAGTCCCTCCAATGAATATTTAGGACTGATTTCCTTTAGGATGGACTGGCTGGATCTCCTCACTGTCCAAGAGACTCTCAAGAATCTTCGCCAACACCACAGTTCAAAAGCATCAATTCTTCGGAGCTCAACTTTCTTTATAGTCCAACTCTCACATCTATACATGACCTCTGGAAAAACCGTAGCTTTGACTAGACAGACCTTTGTTAGCAAAGTAATGTCTCTTGTTTTTAATATGCTGTCTAGGTTGGTCATAGCTTTTCTTCCAAAGAACAAGCTTCTTTTAATTTCATGGCTGCAGTCACCATCTGCAGTGATTTTGGAACCCAAGAAAATAAAGTCTGACACTGTTTCCACTGTTTCCCCATCTATATGCCATGAAGTGATGGGACTAGATGCCATGATCTTAGTTTGTTGAATGTTGAGTTTTAAGTCAACTTTTTCACTCTCCTCTATCACTTTCATCAAGAGGCTCTTTAGTTCTCCTTCAGTTTCTGCCATAAGGGTGGTGTCATCTGCATATCTGAGGTTACTGATATTTCTCCCAACAGTCTTGATTCCAGCTTGTGTTTCATCCAGCCCAGCATTTCTCATGATGTACTCTGCATATAAGTTAAATAAGCAGAGTGACAATATACAGCCTTGAGGTACTCCTTTCCCAGTTTGGAATCAAACAGCCTCAGGGGAAGGCCAACCCCCGACCCCGTCCCCAGCAGCCCTCACCTCCCAGCCCCAGAGGAGCCCATCCCCAGTTTCATCCTCTAGGGACTGTGAAAAGAGACAACTCACTTCGTACTTCCTGGGAGGGCCTCGTGGAAGCCATCTATGTACTGTTTCCATCACAGTCCCCCAGGATGGAGGACACGCACCCACTAAGCCCTCCAGAGAAGAACAGAAAGCAGATTGGAAGACTTCATCCACAAAAATGTCTGATGTTTCAGCCTTGTTGGTGGAGCCTGAGACCATGGTCTGACCATTAGGAAGAGCGTTTAGGAGAGTGAGGACAATACTGTCTCAGGATTTGGGAATGCTAGATCCAGGCCTGCCACCTGCTGAGAACCTGAGCCAAGACCCTTTCCCTCCAAGATCCCACTTCTTCAGCTATAAAAGGGGAGGGTGGTCTAAATGAGTGGTTCTTAACCAGAGCATGTACCAGAATCAACTCGTGAACTTTTCATAAATATGTACATGCCTGATCCCACCCCAGATGATACCAATCATCAGATCGTCCTAGGCACAGTGAGCAAGAGAAGGTCTCCAGCTGGCTCTGAAGTATTCCAGCAACCTAGAGTCCCACAAACAGAAACTTACACTAGCCCAGGTGAAAATGCAGCCAGAGCATGATGTTCTAGACAAGCCTGTTTCCTGACTCCAGCCTGGTTGATGTGCTTGGCTATATCCCCAGGTCAGCCCACACATTAGAGATAAAACCATACCCCAATTCCGAGCATGACATTCACTGGCCACCCAGTAGGACCACGCCACCTCCACCCTGGCCCGCACAACTAGGCTAAAGACAAAGGTGTCCTTCACTTATCCCCTTTCCATGGCTCCAAAGGTCTCCTGTTCTCTCCTTGCCCCATCCCACTGGACTGGCTTTGGCCATATCACCTCTCCTGGTCACTCAGCGATGAAAGGGAATCTGTTGTCTTTCACATTGATGGCACCGAGTTCTATCTATGACAAAGCTCAGAGTCTTCTTTTCTTCCTCTCCTCTTCATCCTCAGGTCCAGTGATTCTGTTTCAGTCTCTTCCATCCCAACAACACTATCTTCCTGGACCAGCTCCTCCCTTGCCTTCAAAGAGACAAGAGCCCACAGGCAATCATCTCTCCAGCCACCTCCTCAATCTATCTTCATGGATAAACTTTTCAAACTGAAGTTCTGACTGAAGGGGTCCATGAACTAGCAGATAAGATGTGGTGGGGAGGGGTGTATTTGTACAAACGACTCCACTATTTTCATCGGAATCTCAAACAATTTATGCTCCAGCAAAAGTGGACAGACACTGTCTACCATGCTGCCAGAATGATTTTTCTGCATCATCACTCTGTGTTCTGATCAAGATGACCTTGTGGGCAGGAACCATGTCTGACCCATCTCTGTTTCCCCATCATTTTCTTTGGCGTCTGGCACAGAGGAGGAAGTTCCACGCATTTTGAACTGAATTATTAGCCACGGCCCAGTATGATTTCAACAGCATGTGAGCGATGCCTTGAAGGACTCTCCCTCTTGGGCTAGAAACCCAGAGAAAACTCTTGGCTCTTTCCTAGCAAGATAACAGCCTTTAACTCTGAAAGAAACATTCCATGTGCATCAATTTTGCCAATGAAAGTGAGCCAAGCAAAGGTGCCTCCAGCCTGTGGAAAGGATTTGGGGACAAGACGCCAGCCGCAGCAGGTGATTCGCCCTCAGGCATGACTGTGCACCTTGTCACAGCCAAGCCACCTGCCTTATTGAACCGAAAACAGAAACAAGTCCTCCGCATTTGACTACAGGAGCCAGATCCCCCAATTCCCACCAGCCCCAAAGCTTTCTGCCAATCATTACTCCAGTCCTGGGCTCCCCTACAGATGCCAAGCTGTATGCGTCTTGTTCAGAGATGTTTATAGCTCAAGTTCCAGAGACAACTTGGAGGGCTCTCAGTCTGTAATCTACTTAAGACAAAAATCCATGACGTTTCCTTGGAATCTGGGAAGTTCCCAGGGGGCATTGCAATCTGAACTTTGAGATATTTGATTTTCCTGCATGCTGTGTGCCCAGGTGAGAAATCTACAAGGTAAGCCAGAAGGTGGCCGGAAACGCAAAAATGCAAAACATCTATTTGCAAAGGCAAGAAACAGGGATCGTGGAGTCCCATTCCTCACATGGGTTCCGGCAGCACAAGCCAAGTGCAGAGAGATTTACAGAGGAACCAATGTTTGCCTCACTCACTTGGTGTCTTTCACCAGACAGGGGCAAGCAGGGCCAATTTCTCAGGCTGTATCGTGGATATTGCTTTCAATGCCCCAGGACCCCGGAGTTCAGCTCCTCCCAGACCACAGTGGTAAATAGCTGGGGTCCCAGCTCAAGCCTACTGGAGATCCAGACTTGCCTGGGGCAAAGTTCCAGAAACCTAACAGTACAAGATAACGAACTGTTTTCAGGGAGAGAATTTGTCCTAAAGCAAGACTCAACAATATAGACCTCGATGTAAGCTTTCCACCTGAGCAAAGAGGGGTTCTAAATGGTTGTGTCGCTCCTCTGTCTAATCCTACAGATTCTTGTCTGCAGACTTTAAATTTTTTAAGATAAACTGCTAACAGAAAAGGGAACAGACCAGGACTTGGTTTCCACACCACAAGGACCCTGAACCTCAATGCCCTGCATGACTGGTTCCTGACCACAGTTCCTGATGGGAGAGGGCGGGGCAGCAGTGGTGACCAGAGGAGGCTGTGGTGACCCACAGATGACAGTGGTCAGAAGCCACATTCAGGCAGCCTGCCAAGGCTTCGTGGTGAGAGGGACACAGAGATAGAGGGGCCACAGATCCTAGAAGAAGTACAGGCACAAAGTGGCAACTGGATAAGCTCGTGGGCACACGCCAGACGTGCCGGGGGATCCAGAAATATTCAGTGGGAACCTGGCGAGAGTGACGCGACACTATAAACCAATGAGAAAAGGGAGCAACACATTCAGACTATTGCTCTTAGTGTGACTTTATTTGCTAGAACCTCTCCAAAAAAGCCTGGGTGAAAGAAAAAGCCTGGGTGTGGCTGCTCCTTTTGAAGTCCCAGCTCAGCCTCCTGTGACTTTATTTTCCTGATCTCAATACAGGAATTGCTATCGGAAACCCGCGAGTCCAGGTAGAGCCTGGACTCCATAAGGCGCTGTGAGTGAACCTCTGAGTCGCTCAGGGGATTCGAGGGATGAGCGGGGTTTGGAGTGAGAGTCCCTGGCTGCCAACTTAATCCCAGAACACCAAGGGGTCTTCAGGGACCAGGGTGGGCCAGAGCCCCAGGCTTTACCTGCAGAGCAGGGGCCAGGCACTTATGAGCACTGTCTCTGGAGCCCCTGCTCTCATCCTTTGGCTCATCCTTCCCCCGTCCACAAAATCCTGGGAGAGGAGGGGAGCAAAGCATGATTGTGGATAAGGAGCAGGACAGGGACCCTCTAGTCCATCCTTCAACAGTCAGCAAACACCCCTGTGCATCAGACACTGTGCTGAGAACTGAGCACAGGCTGATGAGCAAGACAGACCCAGTCCCTGCCCTCGGGGAGCTCACACGCTAGTGGGGCAGACAAGCTTCAAGCCAGGAAGCCATAGGAATTACCTCGATGAGGACTTCCAGAGAAAAGAACAGGCCTCTGTGGAAGAGGGCAGGGCAGGGAGAGGCCGCTGTAGACTGGAGGAATATGGAAGCACCCTGAAGAAATGTACCTAACCTGACATGGAAGGTAGGTAGGGCTGGTGTGGGGCAGAGAGGAGTCCTGCAAAAGCCTTGGACCAGATGGCAGGGCACCGAGCCCCCGCAGGACGAGAGATGAGCAGAGGGCAAGTAGGCAAGGGTGAGGTCATGGAGGAGGCAGGTGGGATGCACAATGCCTCTGAGGCCCCAAAAGGATTGCAGATCCTGTCCTGGTGCAAAGTGAAGCCAACAAGGAGACATGCCCAGTGAGATCTCACAATCCGATCCATTTTGATAAAGAGCAGTGTGGCTGCCTGGAGACAGTGGATCGGATGAGGCTCTGGAATGGCATCAAGGGGATCCGTGAACTGCAGAGAAGTTCAAGGGAGAGATGACAGCAGCTAGAACTAGACTAGGACAGTGAGTCAACTCATTGGAAAAGACCCTGATGTTGGGAAAGATTGAGGGCAAGAGGAGAAGAGGGTGGCAGAGGACGAAATGGTTAAATGGCATCACCAACACAATGAGCTCGAGCAAACTCTGGGTGACAGTGAAGGTGACAGTGAAGGACAGGGAATCCTGGTGTACTGCAGTCCATGGAGGTGCAAAGAGTCGGACACGACTGAGCAACAACAAAGGAGAGGCAGATTCACTAATAAAACACAAAACAAAACGCACTCCGGGATTGGGAGTGGGAGACTGGCTCCAATCTGGTTCTGCCAGTAACTCCCTGAACGACCCTGGACGAGCCACCTGAAGCTCCAGCCCTCAGCTGAGCCCCCAGGAAAACTCAGGTCATCTTAACCCAGAGCCCCTCTCAGGATGAGGGTGAATCAACAACTAAGGGCTTGCAAACCAAAGCATCAGACAGTTGGGAGTCTAGGAGAGACCCTGCATCTTCCTCAATCCCTGGGAGGTGACAGTGTAGATGCCACCAACTGGACCTATTTCCCCATCTCATTCCAGGGACATGGTTCCCCCAGTGCCAAAGAGAGAGGGAAGGAGAGGAAATTACTTCCCTAAGGACTCGGAGCTAGGCACGCAGCCAATACATTTGTATTTAATGTCAGAGTCAAAAATTCCAAGACCTCCACACTCTTCCCCACAGTGTCAAAACTGGAACAATCTTAGCGAGCAATCACTTTTACTTCCACTGTCCCTGGTCGTGACCCTGCATGGGGCACAAGGTGCTTGCACAACCAGGAATCTGAATCACAGTGTTCCAGCTTTGCTGGAACCCTCACAGAGATCCAGGGCCCCCAAGAGTCCTAACCACAGCCCCAGACCCCAGAGCCACAGCAGGTCCTGACCACAGCCTCCACACTCAGGGGACTTCACTGAGTGACATCTACGTCAGCATATCTGAGACCACAACCGCCCCTGGACGTGAGGCTGATTAAAGAGGGTTAGGTGAATTGCCGAATTAAGTCGTCCAAAATTGGATAAAGCGATTGTGAAATCTGTTTTGAGTCAACCTATACATGTTTCATTGCAGGAAAATGTCTCGGTAAGAGTTCATGGAGGGGAAAAAAAAAAATCAGCAACTCATTGTTGGCCGACCTTCCTGGGCTCCTAATATTCAGTTCCCCAAAAGGCATCTTAGCCATGTAATTTCCAATATGGGAACAATTTGAGTTGCAATTAGGCAAATCTCAGAAGGTTCTGCCACTGATTTGTTCATTCTCTCAATATTATTCTACAGGACACACTAAAATACTGTGCCAGGTTCACGCAGAGGGCAGTGGGAACAGCACATGTGGGTTATGGAGGCTGGGTAAACACATCCCTGCACAGTAATGGGGCCTCCGGGCCTCTGGAGCTGGGCTCCTGGTCCTCCGCCCCCAGGGGCATCTGCTAATGGCCTGGCTGGGGGCAGGGCTGTAAGCAATTCAGAGCTTAGCACTGGGGTGAAGGCCTGTCCAGGCTCTGGGCCATCAGTAGCGAAGTGGTCAGGGTAGCTGCCAGCTCCAGTGCAGCCCCGGAGCTGCAGGTAAAAGGAGAGTTGACAGGCTCTGACAGTCATAAGAGATTTTGCTAGAGGCCACATCTTTCACTGAGCACCTCTGCTAGGCCCAACCCAAGCTAGGCCCTACGAATCCAGGGGTGAGAAAGACACAGTTTTGACCTCAGGGAGTCTTGCTAGTGGGAGGACATATCAGCAAGCAAACCCAATTGTTACAGAAGACAAATAGTTATAATAAAGGTATCATTTTCAGAAATGCAGTGAAAACACAGAAAAGGAAGAGATTCATTCTACCTATGGTGGGAAAAGAAGCTTCATAGAGAACGGCTTATTCGAGTGGGCCCTGACTCATCGGTCAGAGTTTGGGAGGGAGAAAAGAAGCATTTCCTTGCTTGGTTGGGGTGAGTTTATACTTCCTGAGCTATGAGTACCTTCTGTGGGCTGGGTCATGATCACTTGTTTCAATAAGCAAAATAAGCTGTCTTCAACGTTAGACTGATGTCGTCTTCCCTTATCCCTGGTTAGAACAAGTAAAGGTTATTCCAGCCCTCTGGGGCCCATCTGACCTGCCCTGGACTCCTATTATGATCTGCTCTTTACTTTGAGTAGCTTGTTTGCTCCCAGTGGCTAAGAATGCCTGAATCCTCCTTGAAGTTCTGTGCCCAAACTGCTGCACTGTCTCATCCTTTCCCTGACCAGACCAGAGCTGTACACCTGACCAGATCCTGTGGGAACGCTAACTTAGGTCCGGGCAAAGTCAGCCTGGACTAGGAGGCCCTGGAGGGCAGAGGATCGTGTCAGCCTGACTCTTGATTCCCCTCTTTCCCCAAACCTGCTCAGAGCCCAGCTCTCAGGAATAAATGATTGAGAAAAAATAAAACAGACTTCCTTGGTGGTCCAGTGCTTGAGACTCCACGCTTCCACTGCAGGGCACACAGGTTTGATCCCCGGTTGGGGAAGTTCCACATGCTGCAAGATGTGGTCAAAAAGGGAGGAGGGGGAAGAAGTTTTTAAAAAAAAAAAGAATGAATGAATGAGCGTGTGTGAGTGCATGAGTGTGGCAGTGAGCAGACACAGCCAACAGGTGGGTCAGCCCTTCCATATCTGGGGTAGAGCTCAAGTCTGCCCCGTGGCGCTAGATTGTTAGCAGGATGGATAGGAGGATAGAAGGGGCAGGACACTAGTCCCAGAGCAAGAGGTGAGAGGTGCATTATGACAGCCACGTGCAGTGAGACTTGGGGTCAACATGGGGTCCAGAAGTCGGAAAGGAGAGTGGGTTGCAATTGGGCAAATGCAGTTTCCCAGAGCAAGACAACCTGCAATCAAATGTGAGCTCTGAGAAGGCAAGAGTTGTATGTATACACATAGGCACGTGCATATGAGTGCGCGCACACACACACACACACACACACACACACAACCCCAGAATCAAGGCCCCTGAAACTCAGCCTCTGTGACCATTTAAATTCCCTCCTCTCATACCTTCAGCATAGCCTAGCCAGCCTGGCGTGGCAGGCCCCGCTATGTGCCGTATATCCATTATCCACTCTTCCTTAACTAAGAAACTCAATGGTGGTCAGCAGAGGGAGGTGGCCAGCTCAAAGCCTGCCTTCCCAGCACTCCCTATGGCTCCAAGGCCACGGGGTATAGTTCTGACCAGGAGATCCCAGTGGAGGCCATTTGCCCTCCGTGGACAAAGTTTCTTTTCCTGAGAAGAGCTACCTGTATCTCAAACAAGCTTCCTTAGGCTTCTTCCTGCCTGTGATGTGACGGGAGGCCAGGTTGCAGCTGCCACTCTCTAACTGTGAAAGAACCGTGAGGATGAAAGCCACGTTCTATGCAGGTGGGGAAAGCGCCTGGAACACTGAGGGTATCAACATCCCCGCAGCGGCCCTGGACTCTACCTGCGGGCTTCCTGTTTAATTGAGGAAAACAAGCCCTATTTCCTTAAATCAATCATTCTCTTCCTGTTACACCTGGCTCACAGTGGGTCCCCAGTAAATGCACCTTGAACAAAAATCAAGAAGAAGAGAAAATATCAAATGGGAAGTGAGAGGGGCGGGAGAGAGCAGACCCCACCCCAGCTCCCTCTAGCCTCGTGCGTTCCCTGACTGCAGAAGACATCTCCTACACTTCAGCGTTCTAAACCCAGTTTCCTCCAAATCTTACTCAGGGCAGCACCCCAATTCTGTCCCAATCCTGGCATGGTCTTTGACAGGCAGTTGATTCAGGGATGCTTGGTCGTTAATGGGCCAAGATATAAGAAGTCACTGTACTTAACAACAGCACAGGTATTGTCCCCCTGTGGCAACCAGAGCCCAGCTCCCACTCCATCTGAGACAATGAAACACTTCTGGAGACGCAAGGGCCACTTAGCTTCACACCATCAACCATGCTTCAAGGTCACTACCAGCTGGAGCAGGGAACTGAGAGTCTGTTTATTTATAAGCATTTGCCACAGGGATTGCCTTTGAGTCAAGAACCCAGAAACCCATGCCAGTATGGTTTCTGGCTTCTTTCCCACTGATTAATAAGCCCTGGGGGAGATCATGGGTGAAATGAATGCTACCACAGGCCCATTAATCACAGCTCCTTGTAAGCCAAATCAGTGGCAGGTAGGGTGACCAACCATCCCAGTTTGTCGGGAACTCTCTGGTTTTGACACTGAAAATCTCACATCCCGAGGAAACCCTTGCATGTGTGCTGAGTCACTTCTGTCGTGTTGGACTCTTTGTGACCCCATGGACTGTAGCCCACCAGGCTGCCCTGGGATTCTTCAGGCAAGAATATTGGAGTGGGTTGCCATGCCCTCCTCCAGGGGATCTTCCTGACCCAGGGATCAAACTCTTAACATCTCCTGCATTAGCAGGTAGGTTCTTTACCACTAGCACCACTTGGGAAGCCCAGGAAAACCCTTATTCCTGAGCAAATGGGGATGGTCAGTCACCACGGCTGCAGAAGGGCCCTCTGACATTCAGACAGGGAGCAACCCTCATAGGTGCCGTGAAACACACACCAGAGCCGGTTGAGACACCGCTCCCCAGGCTGCCCAGGCCCTTACCACACACCCTGGCCACCAGAGCCTCGTCGTGGGCCACTACAGCTTGTCCACACCCCATGAGGTCAAGCCCATCTTCAGCTGTCTACCAGTGGGCGGGTCACATAGCATGTGCTCCTTAAAGAACTGACGGTTGTCCTAGAAAGCCTGTCCCTCGGCCTCTCTGATCTCTTCTCATCTTCAGGCCAGACTAACGGGACTCATGTGGATCCTAGATCCCAACAAGCAAGAATTCCCAGGACACATTTAGTTTTCTGGTTCTGATTCACTGACCTTCAGCCCACCCAAAACCTGGTCAGGCCAACATTTAATCTTGAGGTTTGTATAGGAGAGTTTTCCAACGAGACATTTTATATCCATTTTCTAAGATGTCCTCCTGCCTTTTGTGAGTTTATCTAAGAAAGTTCTGTGTTGTCACTTCCCAAAGGTGAGGGGGACCTCAAAGCTCATCCCATCCAACTACCTCATTCTACAGTGTGAAAACAGAAACCCATTGGGGCAAGAGGCATCCAAGGTCACGGAGTAAGTGACAGAGAGATGGGAAGCTGAGAGTTTGGACCCCTGCTCTAGTAACCTTTCCACTACATCACAGTTGATGGTATCACGAAGAAAACAGTCATCTCTCTGTTACAAGTAGGTTCAGTTCAGTTCAGTCGTTCAGTCATGTCCGACTCTTTGCGACCCCATGGACTGCAGCACACCAGGCCTCCCTGTCCATCACCAACTCCCAGAGTTTATTCAAACTCATCTCCATCAAGTCAGTGATGCCATCCAAACATCTCATCCTCTGTCGTCCCCTTCTCCTCCTGTCTTCAATCTTTCCCAGCATCAGGGTCTTTTCAAATGAGTCAGCTCTCTGCATCAGGTGACCAAAGTATTGGAGTTTCAGCTTCAACATCAGTCCTTCCAATGAACACCCAGGACTGATCTCCTTTAGGATGGACTGGTTGGATCTCCTTGCAGTCCAAGGGACTCTCAAGAGTCTTCTCCAACACCATAGTTCAAAAGCATCAATTCATGAGCACTCAGCTTTCTTCATAGTCCAACTCTTACATCCATACATGACCACTGGAAAAACAATAGCCTTGACTAGACAGACCTTTGTTAGCAAAGTAATGTCTTTGCTTTTTAATATGATGTCTAGGTTGGTCATAACTTTCCTTCCAAGAAGTAAGCATCTTATAATTTCATGACTGCAGTCACCATCTGCAGTGATTTTGGAGCCCCAAAAATAAAGTCTGTCACTGTTTCCACTGTTTCCCCATCTATTTGCCATGAAGTAATGGGACCGGATGCCATGATCTTAGTTCTCTGAATGTTGAGCTTTAAGCCAACTTTTTCACTCTCCTCTATCCCTTTCATCAAGAGGCTCTTTAGTTCTTCTTCACTTTCTGCCATAAGGGTGGTGTCATCTGCATATCTGAGGTTATTGATATATCTCCTGGCAATATTGATTCCAGCTTGTGCTTCATCCAGCCTAGCGTTTCTCATGATGTACTCTGCATGTAAGTTAAATAAGCAGGGTGACAATATATAGCCTTGGCGTACTCATTTTAGGTTAGAGCATAAAAATCCCACACAGGCATTTTTCCCATACAAATAGTACACATACTATGGACTGTTTCTGATTTAATCACCATACATCTCACAGCTTAACTAAACTAAACCCAGGTTGGAACCAGCACCACTTTGAATATCATACCCTGACCATCCCTAGCTTCCCCTTCCCTGAGTAGCACAGTCAGATCTGGGCCTGGAATCCATAAGATAACCGTATACATATAACAGCAGTAATATAACTGCTGTTGATGTGGGAATGCAAATAACGAGGCTGCAGAGTTTTTATGGCCTGGGAGCGATGGGGTGGCAACCCACTGACTTAGTCTCACACCAATCAGCCCCCCAGCGGTGCTGGAATCAGGAGTAAGGTCAGCTTTTCCATCACTGGCAGAGGAGGTGGCATGCCCCCGGGTCCACTGCATGGTCTCTGGAAGTCCTTAGGACAGCTGAAGCTGAGAGGCTCTCCTGTGAGTCTCTAGACGACCAGCACATCTGCCTGTTTGTCCTACAAGCCTTTCTGTCACTTCCTGCACTTACCCAACCACCATGGAACAACAAGACACTAGAGAAGACCCAGAGATAAGCATACGGAATCAGGGAACAATTCCAGCCAGAGATGTGGCAGACTTACCCTCCAGAATGTGGCAAGGCTGAGACTCAGAGTCCACACCCCCTAGGCTGGGAGGGTTTGCAGCCACCTCTGTGTTACACGCTCTACCTGCACATCATAGGAAACTACAAAGATGTAATGTCATCACTGAATGACTGAATCCATTCCATCCATGGGACTGGCTTGGTTTGACTATCTCATCCTTTGGGGAGCTTGCCCAAAGTCATTCATTGAAGGACATCATTCAGATATTGTCTTCACTGCAGACTTAGACAAAGTGGGCTCAACGTCAGTCCCAGCAGAACCCTTAATGCTGAGCCTGACAGGTCTGATGTGCACTTTGTTCTACTGATTCCAACAGACAGCTAAGCCGCAGGGCAACAGCATTTAGAGATGACTAACAGATTTTCCCTTCTAAGCAAAGACTCATATAAAATTCTAAAGGCTCTCCGCGATCATGACAAATGTCATATACGTTCATTTGTAAATCTTTCTACAGTCTCAGCTCAACCCACTTTTTCAACCTATGTCCTGCCTGCTCTCCATCATTTATTCTGTGCTAGTCACACCAGGCCTTCCTCCCTTGTCATTCTGCCAAGAGTTTTCTTCCTCCATCACAACCACCTCTCTTGGCTGATGGCTGAGCTTTCACTCATCCTCCAGACTCATTGGAAGTTTCCTCCAGGAAGTCTTCTGAATCTCCTGATGAATAATTATCATCTTCTCAAAACTCCCAAAGAATGTCTTCTGAATCTATTGTATGGCTCTGATGCTCAATAAACATCAAATTGTATTAACATCACCAATTTCCTTAGTTAGTATCTAAACTCCTGCTTCTGGTCACTTAGACAGCAAAACAGACAGATCTGAGTTCTTCGGACCATAATGATAAAAGACTCTCACACTCTTTTATTCACACAGTTATAATTCAACCCCATTTTTAGTCTTAATAAAAAGCGTTTGCAATGTTACTAAGGTTCCTCTGGGCCTGTAAACATTTTTACTCCAAACATATCAGCTGCAAAATGTTGGAGCCCTACTCAACGAAAGAACAGTAAGGCCAGATACACTTTCAGCCAACAGCCAAGGGGGTGGGAATGGAGACCCTACTCTGAGCAAGCTAGCTACCCAGCGCCTGGGTGGACACATGCAATTCACAGGCAAAATCAAGCCAGTAAACCAAGAGGAGAGGAGGGGATTAATTTATTCTTCTTTTTTTTTTAAAGTATCCCTCATGTTAAATATTAAGCTTCATGAAATATTTCACTGCTCATATCAAGGAGTGGAATGCATTGAGCTGTTTGGACCCTTCAGTGCTACCATGACCCAAAGCAGTTCACACCTCCAGCGTGCAAAGCCAACCAAGCCAGAGGGAAACTTGGACACCATTCTCCCTGTTAGCTGCCTGGGGCAGGGAGGGGGCATAATTAAATTAAAAACGTAATGGCTTTACATCAGGAGGAAGTTTACCCAAGCCACGCTTGAAAAGCAGAATCCTAATTTCACAGTCATGCCTCTGGACTTCATGATGAAGGACCTAGTGCTGGCAGTTGTGAAAAGTGGGGGTAGATCAATGAGCAGATGCGTGAACTGGGATTTCTGTGTCTGGCAGTCTTTTCCCCATTTTAAGAATGCCTACCTTTTCTGAAGACATCAGTATGGAAGAATCCTGAGGATTTGTTCAGTTTTCAGACATACTTTGCAGCAGGAACACTCGACAAGGTAGGTTTCATGAAAGTGAAAAACCATTCACTTTGACAATAGGCCTAGAAACAGAAGACAGGGGAGTCATGAATATGCTAATGACTTTTCCCTGCTCCGGCCTTGCGGTATTGAGGTTTCAACTCCAGCTTGTACTTCAATTGATGCCAAATCTAACCCACTTGGAATCTTCAGCAGGAATCCCCGTTTTACATGAAACAAGTGGTCTGAATCACAGATGTTAGGTGGGTATTTCTGAATACATCTCCCTTCAGAGTTTTGCTGATTTCGTAGCTGGGGAAATGTTCTCCCTAAAAATGGAGCAGTAACCTGATAGCTGAAAGGTTATGAGTACAACAGCGCTTTAAATATTTTCTAAAGCATCCATTATAGAAGGCCACTTCAGCCAGCAGATGTGTCTGGGTTCATGGAGCTCCTCAAAGGGCTTCCCAGGTAGTGCTAGTGGTAAAGAATCCGCCGGCCAATGCAGGAGACTTAAGAGCTGCACGTTCAATTCCTAGGCAGAGAGCTCCTCAATTGGTCTGGAATGTAAGCTCCATGAGGGCAGGGATGTGATTTTGTCCATCTCTCTATCTGCTATCTCTAAAGAGAGGGGAGGGCACATGGTACGTGTCAATAAATATCTGTTAGATGAATTCAATGATTAATTAAACTTCATGATTGAAAAAGAGTATTGCCTTAGGGGGTCCCCAGCTGTTCTAGGAAACCTGAGCCCTATCAAATACTTAGAACCCACTGTGCAGAATGCAAACAGAAATACTTCTCTATTTCCAGTACAGTAACAGTGCCAAAGGCAGCGATTGTGGACAGTCAAGGTACACCTTCATTCATTTATCTAGCACTTATCAACCGAGCACACAGTGTGTGCTTGGGTCAGGATGGGAACCATAGAAATGACTGGAACACCACTGACGGAAGTGGCATCTTGAACCCATCTGTGTACAATGATCTTTAGAGTGCTGAATGGATTTCCAACTTAGCTGAAGGCTAGGGAGCTGGCAGAGAAGCCCAGGGCCCAGCCATCCTGCAGGAGCTGAACCTCCAGCCAAAACATAATGCAGAGACATGTGTCCCTTTGATTTCTTTCTTTGTCATGTCCATGTGTTTTGCCGCAAGGATGAGCAGAAACCTGGGAGCAGGCGTGGTCACAGAGGCAGTCCAAGAACAGTGTGTGTGGAGCAAAGCAAAGGCAGGCATCTTAGAAACCTGGCAAGGAAGAGGTTTCAAAGGTCCTTGGATACAGGAAGAAGAAAAGAAGAAAGCATTTTAAAACTACAGAGGACTTTCAGCAGAGTGGTTAAGAAGATAGACTTGGATCAAATCAACCTGGGTTAGAATCCAAGTTTTGCAGATTTAGCAGTCAGGGGATGTTGGGCAAGTTAAGCTAATTGAACCTCAGTTTCCTTGTCTGCAAAAACAGAGGTAAGGCTATGAATACCTCATAGAGCGGTTATGAGAATCTACAGGGATAATGTGGAACACGTTCTTCTATCCCAGGAAGCTCTCAATAAATTCCAGCTATTTTAGAAATGATAGCTTGGAACCAGGGAGCTGAAAGGGCATCCATGCTGCTCATTCACTCCTCTCACCCCCGCTCCCTGCTACACACACACACAAACATACACCATCCAATCTGACTTCTGTTCATTCAGGACCCTCTGCCTGAATCACAGGTCCCCTATCTGCCACAATCAAGCCATCTTCCGAAGCCATCAGCTGTGTGAAGTCTTCCTTGGTTAGCAGGACAAGGGGTGGTCATCTCTTCTGAGAACCCATAATGCCACCTTCCTACCCCACAGGCAATTCTGCCTCATATCATAGAAACCAGGTTCCTCTTTAAATCTGTCCCATGAGACCAAAAGTTCTTTGAGGGCAGAGACAGCCCTTTTTACCATCCTGGTGCCAGCCTGGATGTGTATCTGTCACCAAATCCAGGTCAACATGAGTTTAACAGGTAAGGAAATAGGACTGGAGGCCTTTCCGGGGTCCATCAAAGGTAAAAGTGGGAATATCATTGACCACTTGCACCCTATGTCCAAACCTTGTTCCAGGACCACCGCCATCCCCTCTGGGGACCATCTCGTGGTAGAATGGAGCAGTCACTGCAGGCCAAGCTCTGTCCAGGCAGGAAAGGAGGCTGTGGGAAATGCTGACAGCCCCTTGAGGTCTGAGGACAACGCCAAGATCCCAGCTGGTAACAGTATGTTGGCCTTGGCTGTGCCTTGCTCCTAGAAACCAGGCCAAGGAAGTCTCTCCCTGATGGCCAGCACTGGCGAGTCTGGCTGAGCCTCCCACCACCCGGGGAGCAGGCCAACAGCACCCAGATAGGGCTTGAGCAAGCACCCCAGCTGCAGCCCCCTTCTCCATCTTCCCACAAGAACCCCTTCCTCAGTCCTGCTCCAGTCACCTGCTCTACGCGAGTGACACTTCTCAAACACAAGTCCAACCACCTTACTTCCCTGGCTCCATGCTCCCACCCCCTGCCTAGTTCCTAGAACTGAACTAAAACAGTGTGAAGATAGAAAACAGGGATCTCCATCTGTGGCCCTCGGGGATGGCTCTGTCTCTCCACATCTGAGCCTGCTTGACTGCCAGCCTGTGTCACCTGTAGGCCCCTTCATGCATCCATTCACCTGGACATCGATCCATTCAACCCAGACTTACTAGGAGGGGAATCTCAAGGATCTAAGGGCTGGAGAAATGAAAAGATGATAGACAGTATCTGAGCTGGACAACCAGGAACCTGGATCGTAGCCCTGGCTCTGAGCTAATTTTCTGTGAATTTTCTTACACTGGTCTCATCTCTCTCTGACTCATGGCTTCATGGATCTCTGCCTTCAGTCACCTGGAGCCTCAACTCCGAGTACAAACTAGAGGTGACCTCTGCAAAACAGGAGTGGGGTTGGAGCTTGTGACCCCCCAACTCAGCTGCCTCTCTCCCTCTGAAGGTCCTGAGGACAAGGATGAGCCAGCTGCTGCTCTGCCCAATGCGGACTGCGATCATACATGACCCAGGGCCTGGTCATCAGTTCATCTCCAGGGAGGATGTATTTTCACAGCGAATAGGGACTGTCAACTCAGCCTCTCCTGACCCACCCAGATAACCCCACTGGCATGAAAGAAGTCACTCTCACATCTACACCCTTCCGGAAAATGCATAAACTACGCACAATAATAGATGATTTCTGCACCAAACAAGGTTGCCACCTCCACCCCAGACATCCACCCTAAAAGCCACCCTCCTCACCCGGGCAGGCCCTCCACACAACTCAGCCAGCCACCCCAGCACCTCCTACAGCCCAAGCCCTGAGTCAGGTGTAACTCCACAGCAGGGTGGAGGACAAGACAAGGAAGACCTAGCCCAGCCCGCTTAGAGCTCACAGGCTGAGGAGGGGAGCAGACAAGAACCAATGAGCCCAGCAGAGCGTGGTATGTTCTGGGGTGGAACGGAACAGCGCGGCTGGGGACAAGGGAGCAGACAGGCAAAGTGCCACAGAGGAGTCAGGGCAGGAGTGTTCAGGGCTGAAATCCACCTCTGGGGGCACAGCTATGGCAGGAGCCGCAGCGCCCTCTGCCTGTGATGAGCCCTCAGGAACACCCCAGCCAGAGAGTCTGAGGCCTGGCTGATCTGCAAAGGACCCCACTAGCGGAGTTGAAAACAACCAATTAATTAAAACACAATGTAAAGAGGAAACTGGCGTTTGGGTCCTGCTTATACTAACTGTGTGACCTCAGGCAAGTCTTTTAACCTTTCTGATCCTTTCCTTCCTTGTCTAATAATATGTTGCTGTTGTTCTTGTCTCTAAGTCAGGTCCGACTCTTTGCACCCCCATGGACTGTAGCCTGTCAGGCTCCTCTGTCCGAGGGATTCTCCAAGCAAGAATACTGGAGTGGGTTGACGTTCCCTTCTGCAGGAAATCTTCCCAACCCAGAGATTGAACCCATATCTCCTGCTTTGACAGGCAGATTCTCTACCACTGAGCCCCCAGGGAAGCTCCTAACAATATGTAGTAACAGCATACATTTATTTTTAAATGTATGGTTCACAATGTACTTTTACATCAGCTATATTGATTTAATTCTCACAAACCCCTCTGAGACAGGAACTGTCCCCTTTATTTCGCAGATGAGAGAAAATGGGATCAGAGAGGTCAACCTTTCTTAAAGTAAGGGCTGGAGTCTGGTCTGGAATCAGATCTCCTAAGTGGGCTTTTCAGTCTTGGCTTGTTGCAGAGAAGAAGCCAATTCTGACTCCATGTTGGACACTGTTTTTGACTTGTTTTTTGTTGCTTTTATTATAATCATATATAATGTCTTGCTTAAAAGGACCCTGCCCCTCTGCCTGTTAAATGAAAGTGCCTTTGTTCAGAACCCAGTCCACCTATAGATGTCTGGAAGGAAGAAATTAACACATCCCCTGCCTGAGGCTTGCCATTCTAGGAGATGTTTCCAAGATTAAAGGCCTTTTTACTTTGCTTTCTCACTCCCCTCCCTATCCCTGATCTATAAAAGAACCTGGCATCCAGACCCCAATAAGAAGGCTACTTTGAGATGCTAACCTGTCATCTTCTCGGTCAGTTGGCTTTCCTTGCCTCAAAATCTGCTCTCTGGGATTCATTGGCTGGACTCACCTTCATGGATAAATGTCCGGTCAAGGCTGCCCACACCCTCTTGTCACTCATGGAGGCTTTCTGTCTCCTGTGACTTCAATGCCTGGTTTCCTGCATCCTGATTTCCTGTAGCCTGGGTCCCTCTGGGACAGCTAAAGGGGACAGTCCTCTGGCTCCAAGGATATTAAAGACCCCCAAATAGAACATTCTCTTCCACCTCGGCCAGACCAAACACTCCACTAACAGATTCCAGGAGATAAACAGTGGAGGGAGGAGGACAGGAAGTTGAGGGGTTCATCGAGAGGCATCAGATAGACTTGACAGAAAAAAAGGAAAAGGGCTGCAACCGTATCAGCAGACTACCCACACGGGCCCTGACTGACAGCACCGAGGGAAGAAGGCATGCCGCGAGGTACCAGAGCCCGTCCCAGGAGGATGAGGCCTCACCTGACTCTGCAGCCCACTGGGCCCCCGGCCCGCCTGGCCTCGTGGGCAGCACTGACTCACGGCGGGCCTGAGGGGCCAGCCTGGCCCGGCTCTCAGCACATCTGACTCACCGTCTCCTGCCTGAGCCACTGTACAACATTCCTTCTCCCAGAAACAACATCCATCTTTTAAAAAAAAAAAAAATACTGGCAGAAGAACTTTTTCATGTTCTTGTGACTGTAAACTGAGCTTCGAATTTTCCTCAACTTTTCCTAGGAAGTATGCCTTGTGGGAAAGTGAAAAACAAGTCCATTTTAGGGCCTCAACGTTTTCATAACTTTTGAGCTGCCTTAGCTTCTTCCAAGGTCATCCATCTGGGGGAAGCACAGGGCAAAACTGTTTCCGAGCGGCCATGGACAAAAGTAAGCATAAGGTCAGGTGGCCAGATCCGCTCTGATACTTGATATACAGTAAGCTTTAAAAGTCAGAATTATTACCCCCATTTTAAAGTCATGGAAACTGAGGCTCAGAGAGCTTAAGCAACTACCCTAAAGTTAAGTGGTAGAGACAGAATTCAGTCTCAGTTCCCAAAGCTTCCATGCCTTGACTAAACCACATGACTTCTCTCTGTCCAGGAAGAGAACATCCCATTCTCCTGCAGTTCACACACACCTACAGGTGTGCCAAAGTGTTCTGTCAAGCGGAATCCCTGGCCTCCTCCATCGTCGAGGCCATGCTGTCTGTTCCCACCACTTCTGCCCCTTCCAACTCTTGAGGGCAAAGCCCCCAGCCTCATCTATTGGGGGCAGGCACTGAAAGAGACTCTGCCACCTGGTCAGGCATTGTGGCCTCCTGAGAAATTACTGACCTCTACTGATTAGGCAAAACTCTACTCCTCAGATCCCTACGTGAACCTACCTGGACACAAAGCAAAGCCTTCTACATAAAGACCCATGCAGGGACATAGCTGGTCCTTGGGAGTTCACCTGCGTGTTGGCTGATGGATGCACCAAAATGCAGGTGGCCATTTGGGCGCTTCCCAGGTGCAGCCAGCATGTGTTGAGTGTTGGGTTTGCCCCTGCAGAACCCCTACAACCTCTTCTGTGCCCTGGGAGCTGGCTGCAAAAAATGGGCTCCCTTGCCCTCTGGCTTCCATCTGGGTTTGGCCAGTGGAAGGTGCTAGCACCAGAGCAGAGGACAGTCTATACTTTCAGCTGTGGCCCCTTCCTCCATCATTCTCCCCACTGTTACTTGCCCCATGGCACTTCGTCATCCCTTTCGTGGGCCTTGTCCATCTCACACTTTGTCAATTGTCACTTCATTAAATTCTCCCCAGTTACCACCATCTGTTTCCTCCATTAGGTCCCTAACTCATTCAAAGCCATTTAGGGCAGAGGCGCTGACCTGTGTAGAAGAGAGTGTGGGATAAGGGAAGGCTACTTCTGTGGTTTTTCTTTGGCTTTTCTCACCATCAGAGTCTGGACATTTTACATTGCTTCTCTTTGTGCATTTGCTGTTCATTCAAATGATTGGATATAATCTGGAAGTACCTACATCCCTGCTAGGCACATCCTCAATCCCCTGGCAGCAAATTCCATGAGAACTAGAGAGAGAGAGAGACCTTGGCCTTGTAGCCTTCCCAGGAACTACAGATGAGCATGCTCACATTCACTACACATGCCGGGTAACATCGTGAGCCAGGGTGACATAACTGCACTTGGCATGTTTTGGACTTTAGCATAACATTTTTACTGAAATCTGTTATCTTCTCTGTCTCCAATAGGACTGACTTGCCTTTAGTCTGTACAGGTTGATTTTTGATGGGAGAGTTAAAGGTGCCCAAGACCCACTTCCTACCCTCCAGGAGATTGCAGATAAAAAAATAAATTGTGTAAGGAGCTATAAGAACACAAAGGTGGCCCTAACACTGCCTGGAGGGAGCAGGAAAAGAAGCACATTGAAGGTGGGACCCAAATGAGTTTTGAAAGGTGGAAAAGGAGCTCCCCAGGTGAATCAGATGAATGAGGGCCCTCCAGGCAGTGGGGAAAGCATGTGTGAAAGTGCGAAAGTGAGGAAGAGGAGGCTGGGTTCTGGGCGAAATAGCCAGGGCATTATGACTAACGCTTGGCGTGTGTTGGGGGAATTGATAGTCATCAAACTGAAGAGTGAGTCCAAGGCCTTGCAATCATGCTCATAATTCAGAAGGAAGTAAGAAAGCACCCATAAACCAAATGAGAAACAACTGCGTCAGCGAAGACCCCTGTGTGAGGCGCTGCTAAAAGCCAAAATGGCCTCTTAACTACAAAGCACTCCATGGTCAACTCATTTCTGGGCTCGAATGAATGCTCCAGAAAAATGAGAACTGAAAAGTAAGAGAATGCAGGTCACATATTGGAAGTTGTTTAAGTGCTAGACCTTGTTAAGCACACATAGTCCATGAACTAGTGTGTATCCATGCCAGGTGGTCAGAAACAGCTCTGAAAGATGGAGATATGGATGGATGGAAGGAAGGAAGGGAGAGAGAAAGAGAAAAAGAAAGAGAAGAAACATGGTTGAAATATAAGATGAATTCATACATAAGTGATATAAATACATAAATGACAGTTAGATTAAAAATAAATAGATGTTCCCAAAGCATTCATGAGCTCCGCTTTCCCCACAATCAAGCTTCATCCTAACTCAGTGAATGAGAGTTGCCTGCTGCTACAAAAGCAAATATAATTTGGGAATGATGGGCTGAGTTGGAGGCCAAGTTCAGAACTCCCAGAGCCTTGAGAACACTCAGTGCTGACCCCAGCACAGTCCCACAGGAAGCTGGGGAGAGGACCAATGTGCCCATCTTCACCTCTCATTGGACCCACTCCCCTGGACAATGTGGGGATCACATGTGGGGATCCTGAGAGAGAACAGTGTTCTGGGGAACATCCCAGACTGTAAATTCCAAGGAATATTACAACCAATTGAAGGAAACTCTTGCAATTTTGTGAGCCACAAATGGCTCCAAGGAAAGTCTGGTTCAACTTTCAGACCTGGCAATACCTTCCTTCATGGCAGGAGGACAGTGGTCATGAAAAGACCAGTTTTTCCTCTCCCCATTTTCCCAAAGGAATGGGCCGTGAGCTGGGAAGGTTATATTTTCCCCACCTGCGGTTTTGTGTTCAAGCCAAGTCAATAAACTGAAATATAGCTTGGGTTCAGATGATTCTCAAAGAGGAAAACAGCAATTTTGCCTTCAAAGGGACAGAGCCTGGAGCCAGGAAATAAGTTATGTTTCCGGCTGCACTGGGGGAAGGCTGGGCTGCAGGCTTTGAAGGACCAAGTTCCCCCAAAGTCCAAGGGATGGCTGGGGATGGCCCAGGCTCTGGAGATAGTGGGCACCTGTCACTTAAGGAAGACAAGAGCTCATTCGTGGTCAGAACAGACACTGAGAAGAGAACAGTTCCTGCTGGGAGAGTCATCTGAACCAGGACACAGCTGTCTGCTGGTACCTCTGCATTTAGTGCAAAGTCATGTATTTAGTCATGCCTGACTCTGTGCGACCCCATGGACTGTAGCCCACCAGGCTTCTCTACCCAGGGGATTCTCCAGGCAAGAATACTGGAGAGGGCTGCTATGCCCTCCTCCAGAGGGTCCTCCTGATCCAGGGATCAAACCAGCATCTCTTATGTCTCCTGCATGGGCAGGGGGGTTCTTTACCACTAGCACCACCTGGGAAGCCCACTGGTGCCTCTAAGAACAGAGAAAATGGAGCAAAACACTGAGGAAGGAATGGTAAGTTATACAGATAAGTGGAAGCAGTGTGAAAGGGCAGCCATGTGAGCAGCTTGGAAAGCAACCCTCGAAGTCATGAGGCCCCCATTCAAGTTTCTGCTTGACTGCTAAGTTCCTACATCATTCTGCCAAGTCATTCTGCCAGCCTGGGCCTCTGTTTCCTCATCCATAAAATGGACATATGCACATCTACCTTGCTTATCTTAGTAGCTCCCAAAAAAGAATATGAGATGGCCTTGCTGCTGCTACTGCTAAGTCACTTCAGTTGTGTCTGACTCTGTGCGACCCCATAGATGGCAGCCCACAGGCTTACCCATCCCTGGATTCTCCAGGCAAGAACACTGGAGTGGGTTGCCATTTCCTTCTCTAATGTATGAAAGTGAAGTTGCTCAGTAGTGTCTGACTCTTAGCGACCCCATGGACCGAAGCCTACCAGGCTCCTCTGTCCATGGGATTTTCCAGGCAAGAGTACTGGAGTAGGGTGCCATTGCTTTCTCCAGAGATGGCCTTAGGTTTCAGCAGAAACCACTTGATAGCATGTTCCAGAACAGGAGAACCATCCCCAAGGCATCTTGTTATCATTGACTTCCCTGCGTCTCTGGCATAACAAGCCAGACCCCTCTCTTCCTGCTCCAGTTAAGTCCAGCTGCACTCCTGGCCTTGTCTGATTCCCCCATAACCTGCTATGACTGTGAGCCTTCAAGTCATCAACTGTCCCAGTGTCCAGTCCCAGAGGACTGTGTACAGTGTCAGCATGCCCCGACACTAGGCCACAACAGAGACTTACAAAGTGTAACACAGAGCCCCAATTCATTACACCCGCATCTTCCTAGGCATAACGCTGCACAGAGACATTAAACAGCCTTCAATACACATGGGAGCCCACGTTCCTCTCCACCCGGGGAAAATCTGCAAGATGCCAAGAGGTTTATTTTTCTAGGATTAACACAATGACAAGGAATCAGCCATATATATTGTTGAATAAGACGAGCCAAATATTTTTCTGTAATTTCTACAATAATATGAGGAAAGCTGAAAAAGAAAAAAAGCAGTCGCCGGTGTTAGGCTGGTCTTTACAGGCGCCAGTCTCCAAGAATAACAGCCATTCCTACGAATTACCAACAAGGCTGTTTGCAAGACAGTTGCTTGATACAAGAAATGGAACGTTTTAACAGGAGCATCCTGAAAAGAAGGGGCTTAGGGAGGACAGACTGACCCAAGAGGGAGGCCTCTGGGGAGGGTGGGAGTTGTCATCTGCCAACCCCTGAGACGTGCCCTCCCCACACCTCATCTCCGCCGGCAAGGTCATAGAAGATGCCACCTCAAATTCACACTGATTTCAGTACTGGCAGGAAGGAGAGCAGGGGCTCCAGCCACACACATCCTACAGCATTTTCAAACAACCTAGTAACTGGGTTTAACTCTGCCAACTTGAAACCTGATGGAGTGATGCTGGAGGGACAAAGAGGAAACCTAAATTAAAACAGAGGTGAAGATCAGAAAGGAAACTCAGTGAGAAGAGAAACCAAGGTGAAACTGGAAGTATCTGCTTCTTTGTTTCAATATATGTGTGGTTAGGGAAGTGCCCTACCCCTCCCCATACCACTCCAGGATGATAGCAAGGGGTTTTAGGGTGTCAACTCTCAACCTGGCAAGATGAGAAACCAGGGGAATGGAGTAAGTGAGGTCATCACGGGAAGGAAGAAAGAAATCACCCCAGGCTGGGAGTCTAGAGAGCAGAGGTCTGATCTCTCTTCCCCACTCTCTGCCTCTGTGGTCTTGGACTTGCTGCCCTGCCCCCACCACCGCCACTCCTCACCCCCCCCCAAGCTGGGTGTCCTCAGTTCCTGAGGCTGTCATTGAAATGAGGTGGGAGGGAGAGAATGAATGCAATGCAAAGGAAGGCTGGAAGTTGGTGTCCAGGGGCTAGGCCCTATTCTATGTGAGGTCATGGGGCATCGTGAAGAGAGCCCTGACTGGACCCAACCAGAGGGAGGAACCCTGCTCTGCCAGCTGCTTCCAAATCCGATCAGAAGTTACTATCTTCTGCTGGCCCAGGAAGATAGCTCCAGAGCTTGTAAGTTCCCAGCTTATGAAACAAGCAGATCCCAAGCTTCCAAGAAGCTGAGGTTGTGTCTACCCCAAACCCCCAAGAACAAGGAAATCATCCTGGGTGCCACCCTCCCCAGAAACTGTTGGCTGACACCTGCTTGGGTAAAGTGATGGGTGATCCGTCCATCCATCAGGGCTTCAGAGGACCAAGCCTGAGTCACATGTGGGTGCTTCCTGGAGTCAGACATCTGGAAAGCAAAAGGAAGAACTTTCTACCTGTCAGAGCCAACAAAGCAGATGGCTGCCTTCCCAGTTCCCTCACTGGTCCACCCAACTCTATTGTCACCTCATAACCTCCTTTCTCCCTAGGGCCTGATTTTAGCAAAAAGGGGTCTGAAATAAAGAAGAATCGTGCAGGGGGTTAGGGAGGGAGGAGCTGATGGCCCTGCACCAGAGCCGTGCCTAGACTAGCTGGGGAATTGAGGCAGAGATGACCAGAACAGGCTCAGACTCTGAGAGGGGCACCGACCCAAGGTCCAAAGGCCCTTCTGGCTTCCAGGGCTGAGCCAGGGAGAGAGGAGAAAGGGCCAGCAAGGCAGGCTCCCAGGAAGAAGCCAGCAGGAAGCCCAGAGCAGGCTCCAGCCACCCACTCCTCCCAAGTTGCGGGAACACAGGTGAGATGTGGCACAGAAAAGACAGCAAACACTCCAGGGATAGGACACAGGGTCCTGGTCTTCCTTGGATCTCCTGCACCCTCTGTTTTCTCCACCATCCCCCTCCCTGCAACCCCTCTCACATTCTGCTCTTCATGCCCCATGTCTGTCTGCCTGAGAACCTCATTCACTTTGTCCTTCCTCCAGGGTCCAGCCAGGAGGTTGGGAAGAGCCCTAGAACTCACTGGGCTGTGCCTGAACTTTTTTCTGGACTTTGTTCTGGTCACAGAACGCCTCGTGAGTGCGGGACATGGTGAGTGGGACACTGCCAGCCCTCGGGGAGCCCCTGGTTTGTGGGTTGATGGGAGTCAGGGAGGGGAGTGTGGAGTGCTATCTGCCCCATGCCCGACCAGCAGAAGACCTTTTCCACTGCAGAGCCAGCGATTTGAGGGAACCATGAACAAACACCAAATGCTTTACCACTGGAATAAAACTGCAAATGTCCCTGGAACCCACTTTATCCAGAATTTCCAGGGGAGTTTGGGGCAAGTGAGTCACCAAGGACACAATGGCTGCTTCCGAGTGCCAGGCCAGCTGAGCTCGGTGGATATTCAAACAGAGTTTGGGGAAAAGACGGTCCAAAACACCCGGGCTGCGCCGGCCCCGAAGCCAGGAGGGTTGCCTCCATCCTTTCCAGCCCCGCCAGCTGCAGGCGGCTCTGGGGCCCCACGCTCCTCTCCGAGGCTGGCTGAGGACAGGAGGAAACCCAGAAAACAGAGAGGGCAATAAATCTCAGCCTGCCGTGACAGCACTCTGGCTGGCCCAGCATTCTTTCCCTCTGTGAGGGAAAAAAAGAGCCGTAACGAATAACAATCCCCACAATCGGAAGATTATCAGGCAAATTTGGTGCTACTTCCCACTCTCATTCCCGCCGATGAGATGCAGGCTTTTCAACAAGGCCTCCAGCCACTGCCTGAGGAAGCCCCCATCTCCTTCGTGAAAAGAACGCAGGACTCAGGCCGGGGCGGGAGCGGCAGAAGTCGTCCTATTCTGTTCCCCACATGCCTCTCCCTCTGGAAAGAAAACCCATATGGGAGAAGGTGCCTGGATTTCTAAGGACAGTTTCCCCTTAACAATCCAAGAAATTGTTCCAGAAAGTAAGAATGACCACAACTAAGTTAACATTAAATATCAATCATGTGCCACAACTTAATCCCGACAGCAACCCCTCCAGGAAGAATACCCATTTAACAGATGAGAACACTGAGGCTCTGAGAGACTGACTGCCCAGTCCCAGGCAGTAGCCACAGTGAGATTCACACATGTAAATCTCCATCTAAAAGCCACTCTCTTGCCACTTCCCTGCCCCTCATTCTTCTTGATCTAAAAAATTAAATTAAATTTAAAAATAAAATTAAAATTAAAAATAAATTCTGGCCCCTAACAGGAGTGAGCTCCCGAAGTGCAGAGGCTATAGATATAGCCCTGATGTCTAGGAAACACAGAGAAATAGCATCTGTACAGCCTGGGTATACCCAGAAGTGGAGCTAATCTAACCCAGTGGCTAGTCTAAAGGTGAGAATCATGATGATATAATAATAATAGTATATTATTGTTACTATGAAGTCTTGCTTGGTGCAGCAACAATGCTGGGATCCTATGAAAGTGAAAGTGGCTCAGTCGTGTCTGACTCTTTGTGACCCCATGGACTGTGTAGAATTCTCTAGACCAGAATACTGGAGTGGGTAGCTATTCCCTTCTCCAGGGGATCTCCCCAACCCAGGGATCAAACCCACGTCTCCTGCATTACAGGCAGATCCTTTACCAGCTGAGTACAAGGGGGTATTCCCATATAGAGGGATTTCAAAACCTGATATTGAGGTTCCAACTCACACTGAGGGGAAGGCAGGTTGCTTCATGTTAGTGCTGATTTCTGTGTATTGTCACCCTGCTTATTTAACTTATAGGCAGAGTACATCATGTGAAATGCTGGGCTGGATGAAGCACAAGCTGGAATCAAGATTTCCGGGAGAAATATCAATAAGCTCAGATATACAGATGACACCATTCTTATGGCAGAAAGCAAAGAGGAACTAAAGAGCCTCTTGATGAAAGTTTCAAGCCAGCTTGAAACTCAACATTCAAAACAATGAAGATCATGACATCCGGTCCCATCCTTCATGGCAAATAGATGGGGAAACAGTGGAACCAGTGACAGACTTTATTTTCTTGGGCTCCAAAATCACTGCAGATGGTGACTGCAGCCATGAAATTAAAGGACACTTGTTCCTTGGAAGAAAAGTTATGACGAACCTAGACAGCATATTAAAAAGCAGAGACATTACTTTGTCAACAAAGGTCCGTCTAGTCAAGGCTATGGTTTTTCCAGTAATCAGGCATGGATGTGAGAGTTGGACTATAAAGAAAGCTGAGCACTGAAGAATTGATGCTTTTGAGCTGTGGTGTTGGAAAAGACTCTTGAGAGTCCCTTGGACTGCAAGGAGATCAAACCAGTCGATCCTAAAGGGAATCAGTCATGAATATTCATTGGAAAGACTGATGCTGAAGTTGAAGCTCCAATAGTTTGGCCACCTATGAGAAGAACTGACTCATTAGAAAAGACACTGATGCTGGGAAAGATTGAGGGCAGGAGGAGAAGAGGATGACAGAGGATGAGATGGTTGGATGGCATCACTGACTCAATGGACATGAGTTTGAGTAAGCTCCAGGAGTTGGTGATGAACAGGGAAGCCTGGCGTGCTGCGGTCCAAGGAGTCTCAAAGGGTCAGACACACACAACTGAACGACTGAATGAACTCCCTGGTGAGATGCGCTAAACAGGTAGAGCACTCTCAGACCCCACCCTGCCAGACCCACATCACAGATCCACACCAGGCCCTCACCCCTTAGTCCTCGCCAGAGCCCCCCTCCTCCAAGTTCCTCCAGCTGTCCCCTTGGGAATCAAACAGCCCCCCAGAGCCAGGGCAGGTGACCATGAAAGCTGCAGGCTTCCTACCTGGGGGCAGGTGGTAGGCTTGGAAGCACCCAATGCTAAGTGCACACACTGCAGGCCTCCCTCTGACAAGGCCCAAAGTTCAGAGTCAGAGTCACAGACAGGGATCTGCATCCTTATTGTGCTACTCTGAGCCTCAGTTTCTTTTCCTGTAAGTTGGGAGCAACAGTGGGTCCCATCACTAGAACCACTGTGAACATTTGAACATAAAAGACCTCAAAACTCTCAACATGGGATCTGGGCCACAGCTGGTGCTCATTGAATTCTACCTATTGACATGTGCATGCGTGCATGCGTGTGTGCTCAGTCGCTCAGTTGTGTCCGACTCTTTGCCACCCCATGAACTGTAGTTTACCAGGCTCCTCTGTCCATGGGATTCTCCAGGCAAGAATACTGGAGTGGATTGTCATTTCCTCCTCCAGGGGATTTTCCTGACCCAAAGATTGAACTGAAGTCTCCTGTGTCTTCTATATTGGCAGGCAGATTCTTTACCACTGAGCCACCTAAAAGTGAAGTGAAGTCACTCAGTCGTGTCCGAGTCTTTGCGATCCCATGAACTGTAGCCTGTCAGGCTCCTCTGTCCATGGGATTTTCCAGGCAAGAATACTGGAGTGCGTTGCCATTTCCTTCTCCAGGGGATCTTCCCAACCCAGGAATCGAACCCAGGTCTCCTGCATTGCAGGCAGACTCCTTAGTGGCTGAGCCACAAGGGAAGTCACTGAGACACCTAGGAAGCACCCTATTGATATCTATTGATATGAGGATGATTAAATGCAAAGATTCAGCTATCCAGAAGGTCAAGGGCTGTCTGCTCCAGACCACACCATTTTCTGTCCATGTGTCCCCAGCCATCCTGAAACCCCCTCCCAGCCTCAGCCTGGCTCTCGGGTCCCCAACACGTGCAGCTCCACTCAGAAAGAAGCCACTCATTCAGGCTGCCTCTGATGTGAGCAAAGCCTGGGACAAGGGAAAGCCTGTGAACCCCCATACCCCCTATTCTGGCTCCAGTTTTGTCCCACAGCACGAAGGCCTTCATGATGCCTCAGGCCTAGGACTACCCACACTGGGACTGGGGATCCCTCTCCCAAGGTTCCAAGCAGGCCTCAGAGTCATCTGGTTGAAGAATTCCAGAGTCCCTGGGACCAGCAGCAGGGAGGAGGGAGGCAAGTTCCTGGGACCAGGCTCCCATTAGGAGCATCACTTTGAGTCCTTGTCCCCCGGGGAAGGGCAAGGCCAGAGGAAGACCAAAGCAGGGACACAGGGCACATGGCCAAGATGGTTGCACTCACGTGTGTGTCCAGTACATTCACAAGGCACCATGTGCGCCCCAGGCATAGAGAGATGAATAAGACCCAGGGCCTGCCTGCTGGGCGCCCAGTCTAGAAAGGGCTTCCCCATACCTGGCGTCAGGTGAGCCCTGGGGGAGAGGTCGAAGCTGGGGGGCAACTACAGAAGTGGCAAATCCGGCAGCAGAGGATGAAGGGGATTCCCAGGGAGGAGAGGCCAGGGCAGGCCAAGAGGTGGAAGTGGGCAGTAGGCGTGGTGCTGGGAAAGGGGCTGCATGGGCCATGGGGACCACTATAGCTTGGGGTGCGGATGAGGAAGAGATGAGGCCCAGAAAGCAGAGAGGGGTGATCCAGGGTTATCCTGAAAGGCTCAAAGAGCATAGATAGGTGTGTGTACGCACATGTATATGTTAGTCACTCAGTTGTGTCCGACTCTTTGCAACCCCATAGACTATAGCCCACCAGGCTCCTCTGTCCATAGGATTTTCCAGGCAAGAATACTGGAGTGGGTTGCCATGCCCTCCTCCAAGAGATCCATACCCAGTCATTGAACCCCAGTATCCTGCATTGCTGGTGGATTCTTTACCATGTGAGTTACAGGGAAGCCCCAAGGAGCTTAACCAGATTTTAAATCCCAGCCCCCACTAGGCCACCACTGCTGTGTGACCTCATCTACTGCCCTCCTCATCCCCCCAAGCCTCAGCACCCTCGTCTGTAAGGTGGCAAGGCCTGAGAATTCAGGACTCTGATGCTGGCTTTGGGCTGGCTGCTGTATCACCCACAGTCTCCCCTTGCAAGCCTCTAAGAGAACCAACGAGAACACATTCCCAGATGGATCTCTAGCTACCCCAGGTCCACAAAGGAACAAATGTGTAAAGCAGTCCAGCTCTTTCCTTCCTATAACAGATCGCTCTGGCCTCCCTAGACCCACAGCCCTTTACCTGACCAAAACCTCCACTTCCTGCTCTGGTCCAAGCTCCTCCAGGAAGCTTTCTCAGCCTACTTTACCCACCCCTCCTGCCACTGTACCTACCCCCTCTCGCCCCCCAATGCTCAGAGCCTGACTCACTTCAGTCCTAGGCCACAGAGACAGTAACTGGTCTGCCCCTTCCCAGTACAGAGCCTTGTCCCTACTCTGCATGGCTGGCGCAAAACAAGGACATGAGCAAATGAACACACGCTCAAGAGAGGCACAACATTCATGGAGCGCCCCACCTGCTGTCCTCCGGCTCTGAGCCATGGGCCCACCAGCTTCTAGATGCGGCACTTCCAGAGGCTGGACACAGCAGTTAACAGCCAAACCATTCTAACTTCTCCATGTCTTATTGTCCCTGAATTGGCCCCAGCACTGTGTGTGGACCATCTGCTTCATGGAGGCCTGAGGCCAACCAACAGCAGAGCAGGGAAGTGCTGGTCCAACCTCATCACTTTGAAGCCAGAGGAGCAGAGGCCCTGGGGGGTGAGGGCCTCACCCAGTTTACCTCCGGTACTCACTGGAGTAAATGTCCCCTTGGCTCTCCTGCCCCCACGGCTCAGTCTTGCCCCTCTCTGCTCAGTGCCAGTGGCACGAAGATCATCCATGGTAGCTGCAGCCACCATGCACCTGCAGTTCTAGACAATCCCCAGCCCCTACCAGCTGCGACTTAGGCTCATTGAGCTGGATGGAGCGAAGCCTTCCAGGGTTGTTCATTGCAACCCAGCTGGCCCCAAAGCCCGCCAGAGCCAACACCTGTCCCCTCCTGGGCTCAGTCCTGTGTTATCAAGAAATTAGCCCCATCCATGAGCACCCCCTCAATACATTAGCTCCTACTTCCCTTAGGGATTGACCCTGTGAAACAGCAGAAACAATTCCTCTAAAACTTAGGGAAATATTAGAACTACAGATTTAGAAATCCAAGAATGTGGAGGCAGAAGTCACATGACTTTTTAGGCCTCCCTTCCTGTGCTGATGATTCTCTCAACTGCGTGGAGGGACATCAGAACTAGGGTATAAGAGGGTAGGTAACATAAGGACCTGGGCTCCCCAAGTCAATCAGTGCTAAAGAATCCACCTGTCAGGCAGAAGTCACAGGTTTGATTCCTGTTTTGGGAAGATCCCCTGGAGAACAGGACACTCCAGTGTTCTTGCCTGGGAAATCCCATGGACACAGGAGCCTGGTGGGCTACTGTCTGTGGGGCTGCAAAGAGTTAAACACTACTTAGCGACCCTGCTTATTTAACTTATATGCAGAGTACATCATGAGAAACGCTGGGCTGGAAAAAGCACAAGTGGGAATCAAGATTGCCGGGGGAAATCTCAATAACCTCAGATATGCAGATGACACCACCCTTATGGCAGAAAGTGAAGAGGAACTAAAAAGCCTCTTGATGAAAGTGAAAGAAGAGAGTGAAAACGTTGGCTTAAAGCTTAACATTCAGAAAACTAAGATCATGGCCTCTGGTCCCATCACTTCATGGCAAATAGATGGGGAGACAGTGGAAACAGTGAAGACTATTTTGGGGGGCTCCAAAATCACTGCAGATGGTGACTGCAGCCATGAAATTAAAAGATGCTTACTCCTTGGAAGGAAAGTGATGACCAACCTAGATAGCATATTTAAAAGCAGAGACATTACTTTGCCAACAAAGGTCCGTCTGGTCAAGGCTATGGTTTTTCCAGTGGTCATGTATGGATGTGAGAGTTGGACTGTAAAGAAAGCTGAGCACCAAAAAATTGATGCTTTTGAACCATGGTGTTGGAGAAGACTCTTGAGAGTTCCTTGGACTGCAAGGAGATCCAACCAGTCCATCCCGAAGGAGATAAGTCCTGGGTGTTCATTGGAAGGACTGATGCTGAAGCTGAAGCTCCAATACTTTGGCCACCTCATGCGAAGAGTTGACTCGTTGGAAAAGACCCTGATACTGGGAGGGGTTGGGGGCAGGAAGAGAAGGGGACGACAGAGGATGAGATGGCTGGATGGCATCACTGACTTGATGGAGATGAGTTTGAGTAAACTCCGGGAGTTTGTGATGGACAGGGAGGCCTGGCATGCTGCGATTCATGGGGTCACAAATAGTCGGACACGACTGAGCGACTGAACTGACTGACTGATTAGCAACTAAACAACAGCAACAACAAACATGCAGACCACACTCTTCCTCGAATCAATCAGCCCCAGGCCTCCATACTTTTCCAAAACACCACCCTCTTCTCAGCTTACACCTACCTCCAAAGTCTCCCAGCCCTGTCACACACAGCTCCTCAAACACACACCGCTGCACTCAGAGCAGTCTCCTCACTACTCAATCCCTGGCCTGAAAGTGTTAGTCACTCGGTCATGTCTGACTCTTTGTGACCCCATGGACGATAGCCCACTAGGCTCCTCTGTCCATGGAATTCTCCAGGGGAGAATACTGGAGTGGTTAGCCATGCCCTTCTCCAGGGGGTCTTCATGACCCAGGGAACCCAGGTATCCTGAATTGCAGGCAGATTCTTTACTGTCTGAGTCACCAAGGGAGCCCTTCAAAATTCAATATAATCCCTGAGCCTCCCAGAGAAGCAGTACCTTAGGTCTTGAAAGGAATCAAGGAGGGAAAAGGAAGACAACCCAAGAAGACAGACCAACCTGATCACAGGCAAGGAGATGCTCAGGAAACAGCATGACCTGTCTAGTGTAACAGGGTGTGGGAAAGCAGCAAAGAGGAAATGAAAATAATAACTTGAGGTCAGGCTACCAGAGTCCCCAATACCAGGCTGAGAATAACCCACTCCAACTTTTGCAAAGCACAGGTTTGGTTAGAATTCAAGATATACTCAGAGGGTAGGAGTGCACTGACATCACCCTCTAGAGTCCTGAGTCATGACTGTGGTCCAAGGACCAAGGCCTGTATGACAAACATATACTCAGCTTGCAGACCTCAGCTCAAGGGTCACCTGCTCTTTGAAGTTTTATTGACTACCTAGATCCTTCCTTGACCCACTCAATACTTCCTTGATCCTACTCTTCCTTGTAGAATCTGTTAGAGCACCTGTGACACTTCACCATGCTTGATAGTTGGTATTTCTACCTCCTCCCACACTTTGTCATATGAAAAGACCGTGTCTTATTTACCTTTGTATCTCTACAGCCCAGCAAAATGACTGCCATGGCATGCTTGCTCAAAGAATGAATGGATGGATGGATGGATGGATGGATGGATGGATGGATGATAGAGCATGATCTGAATAGGCTTTTATGGAATAGACCTTTATTTCTCAACCAACATAGACTCCACAAACATATCCTAAAATTACCACTTGCCAAAACTCTAACTACATAAAAGCATTTGACCCAATTATCTTGGTTTTCCCAGGTCCCCCCCTCTCTCTCTATCTGCCTATCTAGCCCATTGGTGACCAAAACCCTTGGCAGGCTCCTCACAAGAGCTGAGCTGGGGCGTCAGGCCCAGCCTCCCAAAGACATCATGGGAGAGGAAGAGCCACGACTGGATCCTGGCACCAGAACATCCCTTTAGTAATTACATGGTTCCAGACAGACATAAATAGACAGATTAGCCTTTCTGCATTTTTCTCATAAAAATAACAACAGTTCCTAAGCACACTGGCATGAGTGTGGACATTAAGCATTGCAACCTGCTGTTCTTGGCAGTCGAGGGCTGGCCTTCCTTGCCGTTTCCCCCACCACCTCCTCCTCCTCCTTGGGGCTCTTGGAGGGCTCCTCACGCCTGGCTCTGTCCACCCCAATTGCCCCAGAGCAGGTTGGCAGCCAAGCCCTGAGACTGGCTAAGGACTTTTATGAGCATCATGTCCATGGTTTGCTGTTCTCTTGGCTGGATCTTTATCTGCTTTTAGTCATTATGTAACTAGAAATCCTGTACACACGGTAAAATGATTATACACTCCATTCTGTACTAGAGGAACTCGGGAGAATGTTCCATCTGTTTCTGCCCTGACCTAGAAGAGTGGTCTCCAGGGTGAACTCCCTTGCTTCACACACACAAATATGTGATCTCTCTCCCTCTCCCTCCCCTACCCCCTCTCATCACCTCCCCACCTCCACTCCCTCCTCTCCTTCTCTGTCTCCATCTGCCTCTTTCTGTCTCCCTCCTTTCCTTGTTCTCACACCCCCTCATCATGTTTTACTTTCCCAAGAGATGCAGGTTTGATCCCTGGGTTGGGAAGATCTCCTGGCAAAGGGCATGGCAACCCACTCCAGTATTCTTGCCTGGAGAATCCCATGGACAGAGGAGCCTGGCGGGCTACAATCCCTGGGGTCGCAAAGAGTCAGACATGACTGAAGTGACTTAGCTCACACACACGGTACCTATGCTGATGTGGGATCATGACTATGACCCAAAGACCATGGCACTTACACCTCTGACTTCTCTCCGTCTCCCTCTTTCTTCTACACCTGACTTTGCCTCCCTCGGGCTCAGGGCTCCAGAATCAGAGACAGGACACTGAAGCCTGAAGTATTAACTACTGGACCTTTCTCTTAGGCACATGAATTCCCCACATGGAAAGTAGTCCCAGCCTCATCCTCCTGCAGACCCCAATCTAGCCAGGCCTCTGGCCATAGGCCAAGCACCTGGAACCGGCTATCAGATGCCCAAGGCTCCTTCTGGAAGACAAAAGATGACCTGAACTGCTTGCTGGCCATAGAGGATTTCATTTTCCTTTCCATGTGATGCTATTACTCTTTGTGGTCTCCTCCAGAAAAATCCAGAGCAAGGTATTGGAGTTTGATCAGGCTGCATTCTGTACACATCCAAGCAATGATGAAAGACATATATCACAAGGGCCTTGTCAATAAATGAGAAGAAAGGGAGATTTGAAGTCAGAGGCCTTAGGGTCAAGTCCCAGCTCTACCACTCACCAGTTGTGAGATTTGGGCAAGACTCAAAAACACAATTTGCAATATAATATTTTGATCATTGCCAAATGCTGGTGAAAAATAGTATCTCAGTATGATTTGTGTTACTCTTGTTTGTAGTGATATGAAGAACTTTTCAAAATTTTTTGGCCATGTGTATTTCTTCTTCTATCTGTTTGTAATCTTTGCCCTTTGTTTTATTGAGTCACCGGATTGAGCCACAGGAATTTTAACCTGCAACTTCAGAGGGTCCATAAACCTGCAAAAATTGAATATAAATGTTGTGTGAGTAACTGTGCCTTCATTTCTCAGAATGTGTTCATTGCTTTCATCAAATGTTCAAAGGGTCTGTAAACTTCAAAAGTTAACAACCTGTGGATGACATTGCCACCAAGAACCTTCCAGGAGTTGACAACTATTCTCATGGATCCATAAATGAATCAAAGTTTAGGCTCTGAGCATCAGTAAGCACTCATCTGTGCCCTACACCACCTCTACAGGGTCAGAGGGACTCTACAGCAGTAGACCCCAACCGTTTTGGTACCAGGGCTCACTTCAGTGGAAAACAATTTTTGCATGAACCAGGGTGGCAGGGAGCGGGGGATGGTTTGGGGATGCTTCAAGCACATTATATTTATTGTGTACTTTATTTCTATTATTATTATATCAATTCCACCTCAGATCATCAGGCATTACATCCCAGAGGCTGGGGACCCCTGCTCTAAGGGATTGGCTTTGCAAAAACGTGATTGAGCTACCCATGTTCCACCAGCAGTTGAGGTGGGATGCTCCTGGGTGGGAGATTGGTGCCCTAAGTTATATCCCTAAGTGAATGAGGCATGCGGACTCAGTTTGTCTGTCTCTTTGCGACCCCATGGACTGTAGTCCACCAGGCTCCTCTGTCCATGGAATTTTCCAGGCAAGAATACTGGAGCGGGTAGCCATTCTCTTCTCCAGGTAATCTTCCCCACCCCGGGAACCAACCCACATCTCCTGAGTCTGCTGCATTAGCAGGCAGATTCTTTACCATAGTGCCACCTAGGAAGCCCCATTCACTCAAAAAACTCCCATAGGTCTGGAAATGAGAGAGACAATACCTTTTCATTTGTGATGCCCAAATTTAGGACTTTGTTGACTAGATCTGAAAATCTCTTCCAATTACACAGATCAAGTAAAGCTCTCATTGGTCACCCACCTCTCCTCCCCTAGGGATTCCATGACTACTAGACAATGGGATTTTGATTATCTTGCTGTGAGCTTCATTAACCACAAGAGCATTCTTTCTCAAGGTTAAATACTGACCATTGGCATGTGCCACTCTGGAATTCCATCATCCCCAATGAAATAAAGAAAACCTTTGCAATGGCAGTCTCTGCCTCCATCAACCCTTGCCTGCAGAGAATAGTCATCACGAAACCTTTCAAGGTTACTTGGTGGTTCCATCCCCAGGGTATTTCTCAATGACTTTGTAAAAAGAGTGGCGTCTGGGTGATCCCTCCTATAAGGGGACATGTGACTAGGTTTGCATATGATAAATCCATTCCAATATTCCAGTCTCTTTAAGCTTTCCAATTTCTTTGTACCAAGGAAGTTCTGACATTTCAGTTTCATTTAGCACAGGCCACCGAGTCCAGGTTTAAGTCAAAGAGAAAGCAAATTTTTGGCGTCACTGAGAGAGACTCAAGCTAGCATATTAAATCAAGAATCTCTGGTTAGTACATACATCTTGATAAATTTGGCCCAAACCAATATTACGTAGCATCCTCCCTCGTCTGTCACCTTGTAATTCTTCTGGTATGTATGCTTTCTCCTTGCGGGTCATACTTCATTCTCATCCCTCTTAAGCATGTTAGGATCTGCCTTAGTCTTGGATCTGGAGGTGATGGGAGAAATGAGGAGTGGTGGAAATATTTCTTAAGGAGATTTAGCACCACATGGTCTTCAATCAAGTAGAAAGAAGTCCCCTTAGTCTGTGATGTAAAAGGCTGCCTCTAATGGCAAAGTAGACCCAGAGAGATTGGGGGAGTGGGTCAAGCTCCTCTGATTCAGCCAATCTACCCAAATGTCCATATCCCAGCTCTCACATCTCACTCTTTCTTGAACAATGTCCTCACGGCCCCATAAGAAACGTGGTGCAGTTGTGCATTATCTTGTGCTAGTACCTATAACCGTACAATCAAACTTTATGATACATTAAGCTACAAGACAGTTGAAAAGCAGTACTTTAGGGCATTACAAAAGCACTCTGATTCTCCCGCCATGAGTTGCTCCAAGAAGTTAAAACCCTGAGATTTTTCATTATTTTTCTTTCCAGTACAATCAGAAACAGCAAACCCACTCCACATCTCAGCAACCTTCACACTCTGTGTTTCCACCATAGCATTCTGTAACAGCAGCCATTTAATCTGCCAAAGCTTTGCCCTCCATAAGTACTTTAATTTCAGGCAGCTTCAGATGATTTAATAAACCACTTGTCAGCATAAAGCCCTACATTATCAGTATTCTACTTTCTATTCACAAGAAAGTCATCACTAGCTCCAAACCTAACCTGAACAGATAACCAACCATTCTTTCCATCTTCAGAGGTCTGTTTTCTATAAGCTCTTGTGATGTCAGTGCTGAATCAGACAGGACCCAATCAGGAAAACAGAAATCCCTCTAGGTATGTAAAGTAGGATGCAAATTCATACAAAAATATAGATGTTTATAAAAACTGTTAGAATGACTGAAAGAAGTAAGATCAAGAAAGACCACCATTAGCTATTAGACATACCACTAGCTTTCAGGGAGTCTGAAAGTTGTAGGAATCAGGAAACCACAAAAGAGATCTGGACAGGGAAATGCCTAAAAAACTCTCCCTTCTACCTAGGTTCAACAGTGAAAGATGAATAAACTTTCCATTCTTGGTTATGATTTTTCTACTAAAAAATTGAAATACAATTAGGAATCTGGGCAAAGATACTGAGCTGTTTTTATATTATATACTTAAAAGGACAGAATTACATACTTAGAAAAGCAAAGACAAAAATGAATTGACATGTTTATCTCAGGCTACTTTGGGTCTCAGGAAGAGGAAGAGCTTGGCTTTCTAAAATTTTAAAAGTGGTGTTCTCTGTCACATACTCGTTTGACTTTGGTTTGTGTTTTAATAGTTTTCACTTGGACCCTCAGCTGGCTTGTCCATGGTTTGGGGATTTCCAGGAGCTTCTTCAGCCTTTCTTCTTTCAAGGTCTTCACCTTCTTAAAGAAAAGCTTTTATCTTTGACAATCACTTTCCAATAATCCCTGAAAAAAGGTCTTTCATCTCTCTTCCTAAACCCCAAATTGGGTCCATACTCCAGAATGTTTCTCTTCTCTTGTGTAGAAATCGCTCTGCACAAGAATTCACATAAACTAGCAATGAATTCCCCAAAATATCCTCAGGCATTGCCACCTGCAGTCAGGGTTCTCCAGAAAAGCAGAACCAACAAGAAATGTGTATACGTAGAGAGAGATTTATTTTAAGGAATTGGCTCACACAACTGTGGAGGCTTGGCAAGTCTAAAATCTACAGGGTAGGCCAACAACTGGAGACCCAGGGAACAGTTAGAGTTTGTGGCCAAAGACCGTCTGAAAGAAGAATTCCTTCTTGCTTCAGGGAGGTCAGTCTTTTTCTATTAAGGCCTTCAAATGATTGCATGAGGCCCACCCACATCCTGGAAGGACTCTGCTTTCCTCAAAGTCTTCTGATTTACATGTTAATCTCATCCAAATGTACCTTCGCAGAAATATCAAAAATAGTGTTTGACTAAACATTCGAGAACCATGATCTGGCCAAGTTGACACATAAAATTAACCATCATGACACCTCCTGGAGGAAGCCTTTCTAGGTGCCAACACACTGAACTGCCTCAAAATGTATCCTTCCTCCCTTGCCCTTGTAGCATCCCCAGGCCTGCTGGGTGCTAGGGTATTTTACAAACATGTCACGTCTCACCAACTTTGAGCCTCCAAGTGCCTCAAAGAGAAAAGTACTTCTGTTTCATCTTCGCAGCCTACTGCCCAGCCCCAGATGAGCAGAGATCACTCAGTAAGTGTTTGTGAAATGAAAGAGCAAATGATCATTGCAAGAATTGGGAGCGTACAGCCCAGGGACTGATCCTCACTTCTCTCTGCACAGGGTCTTGCTCTCTCAAAACATCATTTCAACAGACATTTGAATGTACAAAGCTGAGTTTTACGGCAGACCCAGTGTGATTTCTTCACAAGGAGACAAGACATACATGAGACCAGTTTAAAAAGCATCAGCCTCACTTAATACCAAGTTCATACCACAATTATTGCCTTGAAAAAACTTCTAAGGGTCTTCTTGCTGATTGTCACTCAATGAGTCACTATGAAGAGACAGGTATATTGACTAAAAGCACCTTGTAAGTTAGAGTCTAGGCACTGTGGTTGGAGTCCTTTCACTTTTGCTGCGGTCCAGGTTCTGAGGATCGAAGCTGACTTCTTCCTGCAAAGTGCACGCATTCAGGTTAGTCTTCCAAACCACACTCCTGCATTCAGAAGGGGCTGGTGCAAAGAGGCATTCGCCACAGGGCTCCCACAGTTCCCAGCCCTGCCAAGTCACTGACCAGCCTCCCCAGACACTGGTCATGGTGCCAGCAAGTCCCACTGCGAGCCGGGTCTCCTCATGTCCTGATTCTCAGACAGACTCAGCAAGGGGAGCGTGATCATGACACATGCAGCCATGTGGCCATCAGCCAGGGACATCCAGAGCCCAGCCTGCTCTTTGGGGGGCTGAAGACAGACCTGGCATTCACAGAAGGGAGACGCTGAATTTCCCCAGCAGAGTCCAGACCTCTTTGCTGGGAGGCTTGAAACCTCCAGGTCCCAAAGTTACTTGAGCAGTATTGGATGTAGGATGAAGGAGCCACGCGTCTAGGAAGGAGAAAAGGAAAGGGAGCTGGTGAGGAAACAGCCTGAGCGGGAAGGGACATCCCCCCACCCTCCAGATTCATCTCATATGATGGAAGGAACTAGCACTGTCCCTCCCTGGGGCAGGGAAGCAGTGCAGATCTGGGCTCAGGTCCTGTGGTCAACTGGGAGACTTTCGACCAGGACTCTGGATCTCACAGTCTGTGTCGTAGTAGACAGAGACGGCCCTCCAGCGATTAAATGGTGCCTGGTCTCAGCTTCCAGGATCCCAGAGAAGCAGTTCTCTAATTCTTATCAGAGGACTGCGTGTTCTGTCTCAGTCACCATCCTCACCCACCCCAAGAGCACAAACTAAGCCCAGGAGCAGGCACCCAGGTCTCAACATAAATTGCTCTTGAATTGACCAACCAAGAAAATGTTTCCAAAGAGAAAAACATGTTTTTTTCATTGACTGGTGGGCTAACAACCTGATGAAATGCCAGGGTACTGAACCTTAAACTATCTGAAACAGGCCAGGTTCTTTCCTCAATCATGTTCGGCCAGTGGGTTTTCTCTAGACCAGAGAACAGGGTCTAGTCCTTCCTCTACCCAACCCTCCTAGCTGAGAACAGGACCAGACACCAGCTGGGGGCTTTGTGAAGGATGGAAGGAAGGATCAGTTCAGTTCAGTTCAGTCACTCAGTCGTGTCCAACTCTTTGCAACCCCATGGACTGCAGCACACTAGGCCTCCCTGTCCATCACCAACTCCCAGAGTTTACTCAAACTCATGTCCATTGAGTCAGTGATACCATCCAACCAACTCATCCTCTGTCATCCCCTTCTCCTCCCACCTTCAATCTTTCCCAGCATCAGGGTCTTTTCAAATGAGTCAGCTCTTTGCATCAGGTGGCCAAAGTATTGGAGTTTCAGCTTCAGCATCAGTCCCTCCAGTGAATATTCAGGACTGATTTCCTTTAGGATGGACTGGTTGGATCTCCTTGCAGTCCAAGGGACAGAATGAGCAGACATAGACAGATGGATGGAAAGGAGGCCCGGTCTCTGCAGACCTTGCCTCGGCCCAGACTGGAGTTTTCTTTCCCATCTCCATTGCCCAGCTTTTTTTGCAGGGAAATATATTGGTGAGCTCACACTCATACTTCCCCGGTGAGCTGCAGCTCACTCCTTCACCATTAATCTCTGGGAGGTTGGCTCCCCATGTGGCTCCATTTCCAGTTTTATCTGAAACAAAAATAGACTCTTGCAAACATTCCAGCCTTTGGGTCATCAGTTCACAGGCTTCGTCCAGCCCTGGCTGGGGTTCCTCTCTCTGAGCTCACTCAGAGCACCAGGGCTGCCCGGGCACGGATGGCTGGTTGACACTATAGCTCGCCTCCACACGGCATGTTCTTCCTCCAGGCCTTTTGGATGGTCCGTGGATCTGAAGCTATTCAGAGACAATGATACCAACTGTCTGGATACTGTGGCCAGGATGCAGGCCCCAGGGGCCAATGATGTCCCTCATAAGGTATGACTCAGTCATCATTCAGAAGAGCTGCCACTCTCTCTGGGGGTGATTGAGGCCCATTATTTGTACAGGTCTCTCTGCATTTAACTCATTCTAGACTTTAGCTGTTTATTTATATATGTTGCCCTATGATTGGAAGCTTCTGGAGTGTAGGAGCCAGATTCAATTCTGCTCTGGGACCTGACCAGAAAATATAACCAATATCCCTCCTATACAATTCTTATTCAAAGCGACCTCAAGATGAGAGAAATATTTCTTGAAGAATTGACCAAAAATATGTACTAGTGCTTGAGGTTCTATGCGACTCATGCTGGATTAGGCCAGGTAAGCAAGAGCTATTGCTCCAGGAGGCTTCTCTTGGCACCATCATCTTTCTCATTAACTCACATCAAATTTCCCTGAGTTGAACAATTCCCATTATGTCCTCTCCTTGCGTTCAGAACTGAGATAAGAAAGAATCATGTGAAACACTTCTGATTTATTTATGGATGGAAAGTTGCCTAATATTTAACAGACTGTCCCATTTTTGCATAAGGTTTTTCTCAAAGCATCTTATAGATACTGTAACATATATAACATCACAAAATGCATGTAGATAAAAAACACTAAAGAGCTTCTTGCTATATTATATATGCTGCTACTGGTAAGATTTTCCTGTTTATCTTGGCCACAAAGATGGCAGACTAAATGCCCACCCACCACTAGAAAATACAAGGAGTGCATTTTGAGTAATCTTACCTCTGACTTTATTTTTATAATCCTATTTTCCCTTTACTAAATCCCTATCTTTTTATTCTTTCTAAGACTTTTTTCGATATGGACCATTTTTAAAGTCTGTTGAATTTGTTACAATGTTGTTCCTGTTTTATGCTTTGGTTTTTAGGCTGCAAGGCACTTGAAATCTTAGCTACATAACCAGGGATCGAACCCACACCTCCTTCATTAGAAGGCAAAGTCTCAACCACTGGACCACCAGGGAAGTTCCCCTATCTTTTCATTTAATCCTGCTTTTTATAAACTGTCTTAAATTATTTTGAGTTTCCCAGGTGGCTCAGTGGCAAAGAATTCACCTGCCAATGCAGGAGACACAGGGGATGTGGGTTCGATCCCTGGATCGAGAAGATCCCCCAGAACAGGAAATGGCAACCCACTGCAATATTCCTGCCTGGGAAATCTCATGGACAGAGGAGCCTGGAGGTGCTGTAATCCAGGGGGTCACGAAGAGACAGACATGACTGAGTCCATGCACTGCCAAGTAAATCCTCTTAGAATAAATGGAGGGATAAATTAATTAAACCGTAAATTCACCTATTCCATAGCTTTATCAACTAAGGTAGGTAAGGTTTTGCTACAATAATAAATAATCCCAAAATATCAGTGGCTTACCACCACAAAGATCTATGTATGTGCGTGTGTATTTATTCTTCACAATCCCCTCATTTATTCTCACACAGCTCACTGGGAGCTGTGCTCCAAGCCATCATCATTCAAAGTTGCAACCTGACAAAAGTTCCTCTTTGACATATGTTTCTGTGATGACTACAGCAGGAGAAAGACGAGAAATTGCATATTGCGTCTTACCAATGTCTCACATCACTTCTGCTCATATTTCATTTGCAAAACTAAGTCACAGAGTCCTACTTCCTAATTACAAATTACAAAAAAGCAGGGACAGACAAAACTACTCTTGGCCTAAAAGGTGAAAAACCAGGATATTTGTGAATTATGCTGATGACAAATGTAGTAGCAATGTGCTGTCCGGAATGAGACAAATTTGAGAGTGAAAGAAGGAACTAAAATTAATCAAAGTTATATAGTTTAAAAATATTTATGTATTAAATAATGAATTGATTTTATTGCATTGATGGACTGTATAACCATTTACTCAAAAAATTAATTTCAAAAATAAAATGCTTTCTAAAACTATAATTTATATAGCTGCATACATCAAACTTTTAAAACCTTCTTTATGTTGATAATCAGAACATTAAAATATAAAGTAAGCAAAATAATTTATTCTTGGTTAATATCCACACAGTTTCTTAGACAGATCACCCTTTAATACTGTACCACTGAATTTTTATAAAGAATGTAATTTTTTTAACAATCTTAATATTTCAGGTTTTTCTCATAAAATTGTCTACAGTTTTCTTCAGCATTGCACATTTTGATTAATATATTTGGAATTATTGACTCTTTCAATCGACCCTTCTTTGTAGACCACAATTTTCTAACTGAGACAACATCCTGCCTCCTAGCAGTGAGGTATCTGGTAAGCTTGGAGAAAGTTTGGCTAAACGGAGGATATTGTCAATTTCAATTATTTTTCATATAGAAAAGAGTAAATATTTCACTTCAAATAATTTCACAGATGTTTTCCTTTTGCCTCAGAGTAGTTTTCCTTGACAAAACATGTCAAGTAAGTTGTCTCTATTTATGACTCTTTTGAATGGTTCTCCAGTTTTAAATGCGGCAAAATTATAGGCCTGCTCAATTTCACTCCATTGCAAACCAGAGTAGGAATTCACTTCACTATTAGATGAGCACCATCATAAGATTCCTCCATAAATCGAGATACCCCAGACACTCTTAAAGAATTTGAATATTAAATGTTGCACATCATTTAAGTTCTTGTTTCATTTTTTCAACTCCTCCTTCACTTTCATAGAGATAAATCTCCCTTACTTTGATAAAGTGTGCAGGCTTTGTTCTCAATCACTGCAATTCACTAAATATTGAAAACCTGATGCTTGAGGCAAAACTTCCCTTAATTTTAATTAAATATTTCTAACTGGTTTTGAACAAAAAGAACAAGAACTTAGAGGGTTTATTTATATAAAATCTGAACAACGTTTGAGGACTCAAGTTGATTCACGAAGGAGTTCTTTAAAAGTTCAAAGCTTCCCCAAATCTGATTAATGATGGGCAGCCAAAGGAAAAAGTCTGTACCGCCATGCCGAAATAGTATTTTGGACTCAAAATGGGTTTGCCACAAAATTTTTGTAGTTCCATTTTTCTGAACACATACAAAATGATTTCATTTTTTACAACAGCTTGTAATTCAATTGATAGAACAATATGGTTCTTAATTTTGTGTACACCCAACCAACTCCAAGAACATTCCTAGTCTATAAATGTCTTAATTTAGTAAGAATAGCATTTGTTCTACAGCACTGTGTTTCGCCAAAATTTGTATTTTTATTATCCCTGCAAAAAAAAAAACCTTCAATGTTCAACTTCTTGACAAATTCAATTATATTCGTTTCAGCTAGCTCCTCTTTGACAGAATTAACTTCCAAAAGCCTTACTTTGATTCCACAAATTGGGTGAAAAGTTGAACCAGTGATAAAATTAACTTGGTGGAGATTCTATTTGAAGCATCTGATGTTACTGATACAATGCTGGCTTCATACAACTCTTAGAGGAGTTATTCTTCTGCTAGTACTGCCAACATGTCCACTACTATCACTTCACTTTCCATCCGTGCACAGGAAAACTTGGAGGTGAAACTGAGTAAAATTAACTCAGTAGAACAGCAATTTGGCCCAAATGAGACATGAAATGATATGTAAACACACCTTTTGTAGTTCCTAATCCTAATTATCTTTGAGCACAGACCTGATAACCCATGGTATCAACAAGCACTTTTTGCAAGTTGTACATTAAGCACTCACTTTCTTAAAAGAAAAAAAAAATAGTACTTAATTTTATATTAAGGATATATTTGGGGGTTTTGAACTCATTGTTAGAGAAAGCATCTTACCCTCCTGCCAAATTTTTAAGCACCAAACAATAAGTGGTGGTTTAGTCACTAAGTCGTGTCCAACTCTTGCAAACCCATGGATTTGCCAGGCTCCTCTGTCCATGGGATTCTCCAGGCAAGAATACTGGAGTGGGTAGCCATTTCCTTCTCCAGAGGATCTTCCCGACCTAGGAATCGAACCTGGCTCTCCTGCATTGCAGGCATATTCTTTACAGACTGAGCTATGAAGGAAGACCTACCAAACAATAGAGTAAAGAGTTAATCATTGACACTGAAAATAAATGACAAAATCATTCTAGAAAGAACATTCAGATTTCTTATTCACTCTACAGCAGAACTTGGCCTCAATTTTCTACATGTTTCACATACACCTAATGTATGATTTTCCCCAATTTTCAGTGATCTGGCTCATTTGTGACATAGCAGTCTTAGTGTACTTGACACATCATAACTGGCTGGTATGCCAGGTGAACTTCCCCCATCAGTGCCCCAGACCAGGACTCCAATCGTGTTTAGTTATATCAGGATGCAAGAGTATCCTGCATGCTGCCCTAAAAGGCAGGTGTTACTTCTGTTCTGTCTGGAAAGCAAGCTGGATAAATAGAAGTTTACAATAGCAAGGGACCTACTTTTTACATGAAATCACACGTTATTAACACCTCTAATACTAATGCAATAAACTAAAGATGCAACCACTAAAATAGTACCGCAAAGTATACAGCTAAAAATTCAGTAGGAAATCAAAATGAGTATACTAAAATATATTCTAAATATATCTATATGTATACTAAAATATATTCAATTAACCCGAAAGAAAGAAAGAAAGGAAGAAAAGTGGAACTTAAAACAGATGTGACAAACGGCAAAATGACATACCTAAATCCGACTATATCAGTAATTAGAATGAATACCAATGTATTAAACATTACAGTTAAAAGATCGAGTGCATTTTTTTAAAATTTATTTTTAACTGAGGGAACATTGCTTTACAATGGTGTGTTGATTTCTTCCATACAACAATGCAAATCATCCATACTTACACATATATCAACCTCCCTCTTGAGGCTCCTGCCCCTCCCCACTCCCAGAGTGGATTTTTTTTTAAGTAAGTCTCAATTATATGTTATCTATAGGAGATACACTTGAAACAGTTTCTTTGTAAATAGTTGAAATGAGAAGAAAAGAAAAGGAAGAACTATGCAAACATATTATGAGGACCTCTAAAAGAGTCGCATATCCAAAAATCACAGGGCTATAACACAGGAGACACACAGGGTACTTGCTCCCACCGCGGATGAACTAGGTGAAGGGCCCAGTTTCTCACCCCACTCACCTCCCTCAGCACTTCATCCTCCACAGGTACACCAAAGTCAGGCGTTGCCACCATTCCCTCTCTCCCTGGATCTTTGAGAACGTAGTACAGAGACACCACTCCCCCTGAAAATGCCACTAACTGGTTGTCCTCCTGGACCACAGCATTCCAGGATATCTTGGGAAGCCAATGGAGGGGTCCATATTGGTGTGAGATCCACCTAGAAGAGTAGGTACATAATTGAGATGGTTTGGTTTGGTTTGATTTTATTTTTTTACTCAAGAAATATATCAGGAGTATCTGTTTTTCCAACTGAAGATACTTTCTTATTTTGTAAATGACTGCAGCCTTTGTAGTATGAGTATGAGCCATACTTCAGTTAATTGGCCCCTTAATAATGGACACTAAGAGGTTTTCCAGTTCTCCATTAATCTTTAATTAATGACTATTCCAGCAGTCTAATACAACTTTCTGCACTGGAACAGTATCCTCTTTAAAAGCAGGTTAGCTGGATCAAAGGATATGGGCATTTTAGGTTCTGATATTTGTCAAACTGCCTTACAGACAGGTTGTACTAATTTGTACTCTTCTGAACTAAATATTCCCCAAAGCCTTGACTAACACTGTTACATTTTTTCACACGATCTGTTTACCTTCATACTAGGCAAGACATGCTATCTCAGTAATTAATTCATTAGGAGGGTTGAGCATCTTATATATTCTGGCCACTTTATTTCTTCTTTTTGTAAATTTCCTATTCAATCTATCTGTCCATTTGTTTAGGTTGGTTGTTTTCTTTTCTTTCTTTTCTTTTTTTGCTTTTTAAGAGTCTTATATATACTGAGCTTATTCACCCTACTGGAAATGTTGCAAATATCTTTCTCAGTTTGTCATCTGGCTTTAAATCTTAATCTGATTTTCACAAGGCAGATGTTTTTGTTAAATGTTAGATGTTAAATAAAACTTACATAGTAGGAACCTATGGGGTGTTTTGATTACAAGATTAAATATTTAGATTAAACCTGATCCATATATTCCTAAATAACCCACAGAGAACGCAACCTTCCTCCAGGAGCAATGATCTAAGCTCTGGGAACAATACGACATCGATTAAATATCTTTTGATGACACTGTGTTTCTTGCTTGTGTACTTATCCCTTCTCAGTCTCATCTCCTTAACTCCCAAAACTCTCACGGAGGCACAAGGGAAGCCATCTGCACGGTCATTCCTTTGCAAGGCTCCCGCTTTTGAAAGGTGATGTACCTTCCAAAGTTTAGTCCAAGCGTTGGAACCTAACCTCTGTCTTTGTGCATTTGTTTGAATAATCCTTAGGAACCAACAAGCACTTCGCGTTATGTTTGGCCTGTGTTGGATGGCAATCCCCTTGAAGTGCCTCTCTGGTCACCAGTGGAGTTGCTCTGTCCCCTTCCTAAAAGGGAGAAAAGATAAGATGACAGAGAGTCAGATCAGCAAGGGGGAAACCCATGGCAGGACTCCACAGCTCAAGGTCTTGCCCCCGCCTCCTCTTCAGGACTGGGGTTGAAATGAAGGTTGTCATCTGTGAACAGGCCCAGCCTTTAGTCGACAAAGCCCAGTCATTGCCAAACCTCAATGGCCTCCAAGTGCACTGTGGCAAGAGTCCACTCAGAAAGATGACTTCACCAGCTCAGAGTAGAGCCAAGAACCGAAATACTTTGTCTTCTGCTGTTTATTTTTAAATCATGATTATGTGTTCCCTCTTCTTTCAGGGACATCAAACATGTAGGAACATTGTGCAGGGACTTCTGGGGGGCCTGGCCACTGGCAAGAGCATAGAGGAGATGTCAAGCAGGTGCAGGGAACAGCATATCCATGGCAGATGTTCAGAGGGCTGACCGCACTTGGCTAGACTTGTGGTGCACTAAGTGTGTCTGGTCCCAAGGCTGTGGTCATCTGGGAACAGTCATGGGGCACATGGCTCTCCTTCCCTAAGAATACTACTCCCCTCGCTGCATCCTCCAGAGGAAGCTGCTTATCTGCAAGATCAAGAGGTGAAGCTGACGTCTTCCTTGACCTCAGGCTCCTCCAAAGCAGTATTTCTTCACTCTGTGCAAACCCCAGCTCTTTGCAGGCTCATACCTGCAGGCAATCTCCCCACTACCAACTCCCTCTCACTGATCATTTGTCAAAGACTCCAGTGTCAGATGAACAATTATCTCCACCAACCCAAGTCCCTAGATGACCTCAGCATCCACACCCAGCACCCAGCTTTAACTCCCTTGACCTTCCAATCAACAGTGACCTTTATCTCAACTTCACCTTCACCATCACTCTTACCGTTACCCACTAGACCTTGTCTTCATCCTCTGAAACTTGAATCCAGTCACCCTGGTTTCCAACTATAATCTTGAATTCTTCCAGCTCACTCATTTTCATGCACTATTGCAATATAAATGTGTTCCTCCAAATCATATAGGTACCTTCTGCCCTCATTTCTTTGTCTTTCTCCCTCTCTCCCCTCCCTCCCTCTATGCGTCACCTCCTTAATCGACCTGAAATGTCATGGTTTAACACCAAAATCCCTCTCTCATCAATACCCTCAGATCAAACCCTTGTCCCTTTGATGTTTCACCCACCCAACAAAACTGCAGCCCTGGATCATTTGGACCAATGCATTCCCTGTGCCTAAATCTAGGCAGCTAATTCCTATGGATGAAATTAGCTCAACCATAGGTTTGGAGTCATTTATGTGTATCTCGCTACCAACTAACACGACACTGCTCTCATATCTCCAGAGGACTGGTTCAAATCTTTACTCTCCAAACTCTGACTCTGCTTCTGCACTCTCACCTCTCACTCCAGGGAGACAAGCTTCCCGCTCCTTCACAGAAGAGAGAGCTGCCAGTGGATGGGGTTTTTGCCAGATGCTAGCCATCAAACCTACCAACTATCCCATCTGCCTCCTTTCCTCTTCCCTCTCACTTAAATGAAATATGTTCTTCTTTTGCTCAAAGCTAAGCCTTCCACTAGTTCTTCCTCTGATCTGCTTCATTCTTAGAAGTCTCAGTCTATTGATTATCTACTCTCTTGTCTCTAACTCCTCTGTCTTGATGTTAATTCCTTGCCATCAGTACTTAAACATGCTTAAATCTGCCCAAGTTGAAGCAAAGATAAAACAACCTTCTTCAACCTGAGGTACCACCCCAACCCTTCCCAAACTCATTTCCCCAATTATAGTCAGAAATGCTAAAACTTCTTTCTGTAAAATATAACACAGATACAGAAACCCAATGTTAATGAATAATTAATGAATTCAGTCAGTTCAGTTCAGTCACTCAGTCGTGTCTGACTCTTTGTAAACCCGTGAACTGCAGCACGCCAGGCCTTCCTGTCCGTCACCAACTCCCAGAGTTTACCCAAACTCATGTCCATTGAGTCGGTGATGCCATCCAACCATCTCATCCTCTGTCATCCCCTTCTCCTGCTGCACTCAATCTTTCCCAGCATCAGGGTCTTTTCAAATGAGTCAACTCTTCACATCAGGTGGCCAAAGTATTGGAGTTTCAGCTTCAACATCAGTCCTTCCAATGAGCACCCAGGACTGATCTCCTTTAGGTTTATTAGAAAGTAAATAACTTTGTCAAGATGTTCAAGAAATTCTAGACCTTTAACTGTATCTGAGTCTCCATTCATTTGAGAAGCCAAAAACAATCCTGAAATATTTTTCTTTACATTTACTAATTTTTGCCATTTGTATTTCTTTTGTGGCAAATTACAAGTTTATGTATGCTAGCACTTTTCTGTTGGAGTTTCAAGCTTTCATTGTAACATTCCACATAATAAAAATTAATATTTTGCCCTAAAAAAAAGAAATGGCACTTTTCTAGCTACCGCAAAAGTCATTCAGGTGTTCTACCTCAATGATAAATTCCTCTTTCCCAAAAAGCAATCGCCATTTTGACTTTCATAGTAATCACTTTATTGTGTGTTTTCATAATTGCATTTGGAGAAGAAAACGGCAACCCACTCCAGTATTCATTCCTGAAGAATCGCGTGGACAGAGGAGCTGGTGGGCCACAGTCCATGGGGTCACAAGTGTCGGACATGACTTAGCAACTAAACCACCACCATAGTTGCATCACCATAGTTGTTTCCCTTGACACTGTAGTTTAGTTTTGCCCATGGGTGATTGATACATCTTTTGAATATATATTATCTACATGTTCCCCCTTGATCTCTTTCTTTTCCTTTTCCTCACAATGTTTCAGTTAAAGAACCTTGGTCATTTGACCTGCAGAGTTTCTCCCAGTCTGGATCTTGCTGACCGCACATTCTTGCTGAAGTTCAACATGTTCCTCTGTCTTCCTCTGTCCTCTGCTTTCCAGTACATTGGCCCCTGGATCTGGGAGCTTAGTCAGGCTCCATTTGATTCATTTGACAAGACTATAGGTGGTGTTTCTTTCATCAGAAACTGTTTAAAGTCCAGTTGTCTTTCTTTTTAAATGTTGGCAATTATTGATGCACAATGTCTAGACCCTAATTCTATCATTTCCTTTTTCAGCTGAAATTCTTCTGTAAAAGATGCATTTCTTCTTTTACAACTTGGTTACATGTTGGTATCGCTGCTATGGAAGAGACTGGATAAATGTTTGATTCTGTCCTAATCTTTACCCAGTTGTTAAGATAATAAATTTATTCCCTAATATCCTGTCAAGGTGGCAAGTGGTTTTTTTGTTTTGTTTTGTTTTTGAGTATTATTATGAACTCATGAATTCCCATCTATTGCCAGTGGAAGCCTCTTCAAATTGGCTCCTGGGTCCCTTTAACACAGACCTAGCAGCTTTTATAACTCCCTTGCTATGTGATATGGCAAGATAGTCCAGGCTTATCTTTTATGTTTTCTGTCCCAGACCCAGAATTAGCCATTTTTCCTAGAAGTCTTGATTTCTTTTAATGGAAATGATTTTTCAAGATCACAGTTTTGGTGATAAGGATGCTCATGGATATTAGACCGATGGCTTAAGAACATTATCTTCACTCCTCTGTCCCCACTTACTCCTTGGCACATCCAACTTAATTTCTGCCACCACCAATATTCTCACCAATTGCTACGTGAAACTGGTACATCTGAATCTTTGTTCCTAATGGATAGAATTGACCTCTCCTTTCTTCTTGAAATACTCAGTAGCATTGATACACGTGATACCACCTCTTTTTCCTCCTACATTTTCAAGTGCTTCTTCTCATTCCCCATGGTGTCCCCCAGCCAGCCCTTAAATGCCGTCCTAAAAGGGTTGAGGATATCTAAAACTTTCCTCTTTTCACTGGACCTCTCTCTCTTGCCTGTATCACCTACTTCATGGCTGAAATTAGTTTATATGTTGATAATTCCCAAATCTCCTATCAAGATCTCTCTCCAGAATGTAAAACTAAGCTAGCCAGATCTTCACTTGGATGTCCTGCCCAGATATGTGTCATATCCCCATTCCTCCACATGGTCCTGCTACCTTGATTCCTGTCTAAGTGATCAGTGTCTGCATCTTGCCTGCTTTGGGATCCAAGTGTCCACCTTTGACTTACTCTTTTCCCTCATCTCTAACCCAACCAAAACCTGAAACTGACTCAGTCCAAGCTCCCACCTAGCTGTCCAGCATATTTCCACTTCTCTCCATCAATATTACCCTTCCCCCAGCTCATGCCACCACCCTCCAGCTGCATCTAAGCAACAGCCTCCTACCTGATCTCCTGCCTCCCAAGAGGCCCCTTCAGTCCATTCCCAATCTTTCCAAAGCACAAACTGGATGGTGTCAATCTACTGTTTAAATGTCTCCACATCAGTCTTGGAATAAAGTCCAAGATTTTTCTCAAGAATTTTTTTTTATAAGACCTCTGCTCTTTTCAGAGAAGTGAGCAGATAAGTTCTCCTTCTGCTTATGGTAGTTTGGGTTGAGACCCCTACCCCCGGAAAACAAAAGAGCCAAATGGATATAATCCTACTGTCACTTAACCCATCTCAGGTCTTACCGGTCCATCGCAGACATCTGGACACATTAACAACAGGATGGAGGCTCTCAGCTGCCACCTACTGTACAGAGACTCAGCACTGCCTCCCAAGACTCACTCTATTATTTCGTGGTGGCAATTTCCCCAAGAGGTGCCTCGCGTGTGTTCAGAAACAGGATGTTTCTTTTGTAACTCACTGTGACCAGAAAGGTGAACTAAATTGACTGATCTTGTTATGATCCTGGGCAGAGGTGGGAGGAGAGTGAATATGGTTGGCAGCCTCCACTAGGACCACTCGATTAGCGTGGAGGAGAGGCCATCCTGTAGAGAAGAGAGAACTGTTATCAGCAAAACAGGGGAAGGGGAGCTGGGCAGACAAGATGATGGGGCCCCCCAAGAGCAGGGAAGGAGGACATCATCAACTGGTAACAAAACGGTGGCCTAGGGAAGGAGGAGATGTGTCCATGGTCACCAGAGGAGGAAGTTGCAGAGTTCAAAATCCAGGGTGCTTCCCCTGCTCACCCACTTCCTTTGCAGGAAGGCTGGGCACAGTTTAGAAAGAGCCAGGAATGCTCACGAATTTACAGGCCAGTTCTTTCCAATCCACTGTCAAATTTGAGCATACCCTGGAACAAAGGTAAAGGCATGGTCTGTTTAACAGCCCAGCATCCCCTCAACAAGAACCCCAGGCTCCCAGGCTCCCCTAGGAGGAAACTGCCACAGAACAGACACCCAGAACACTCAGCCTTCCTCAACTCAGAAAATGGCCATTTTATGGAGTTGAAACTTAGCCCTTTTGCCCCAGGCTCAATCCAAGTACTTCCTGACTCACACCCACATCGGCCAACCCTGTGATGCCAAGATCCTGCAATAAGCAAATGACCCTCTCTGTTCATTTAGACTTTTGCTTTCTCTCCATCATTCCATAATTTCCTTTTCCATTTCTGTAACCTTAGAGCTTCCCTCTCACTTCCTTCTGTAAGACTTCTCTTCTTTAAACCAAGCCCCAACCCAACCTCCAAATCTCAGACTGCTCAACAGAAAGAAGCTGGAACTGTGAGCAGAAACCTCGAAGGTGGAGCATCCTGGGACTGTTTCCCCAATGACACCGAGCCAGTCCCTCCTCTTCTCAGGCTTAAGTTTGCCCTTCCCAATGCCAAGCACACACACACCAGACTTTCCTCCACCATCTGACCACTATAAACATGAAAGATCCCCTTCTTTCCTCCTGATGGCAGTCTCCAACACTCACACCCACCGGGGCTACATTCTGCTCCCAGGCTGGACATGAATGGTGGGAAGAGATGGCCTTGGCCCTGGAGACTTAGGGGTCCAGGGAAGTTTCTGTTTTCAAAATAAACCACATGACTCTTTCAGATTTGGGGGCTGAAGAGCAAAAGGAACAGGGATATGAGAGAAGCTTCAGGGCTGATTGCCAACACTTTTTCCCGCTCTCCAATTTCTTTAACTGGGAGAATCTCAAGGGGGAGCCGGCCACGTGGTCTTGATTTAGTACAGTTTCACTCATCAGGCTGGTATCCTCTCAGGCATACTGGACAGCCAACAAGCAAGCCTTTTCACAGCCCCTTCCCTTCCATCCCAGGGACTGGCCCATGGCCAGGAGAGGCCCCAGAGCAGGAGCCTCGTGCAGCCTCCCAGGAAGCTGCTCCTGCCGCATAAAATCCCTTCCAGCTGAGCCAGGAGGAAGCTCTGCAGAGGATCACACAAGCCAGAGAGTCAGGACAGAAGGCTCAAGAAGTCAAACTCTGAATGGAAGCCTTGAGACGGGGCACAGGTCTGATGGACACATGTGACCATAGGCACGGATGACGCCATGGACGGCGCCACGCACAGCCAGCCCCCGTGAGTGCCACCTGCCCTCACACTGGTTCACACTCACAAGGGGCACAGTCCCTGCCTGCTGGCCCAGTGAGCTCTGTCCCTGCAGCTGGGACCTCCCTGATTCCCAAAGTCCCTGCCAATCCTGTTTGTCCCTCCCAAAGTCCGTGTTAATTCCATGCATGGCCTCTTGCTACCCACACACACACACTCCCAAGAAGACCATTATCAGGGAAAGCCACTTTAGCTATGCTGAGAGTTCACTCTCCAGTCCAGATGAAGAGCTAGAATAAGTGTGTCTGCTCCCCACAACTGCCTGCAGGATGGGGTCTGTTCACTGAGGTCCTGCACTGTGATGGAATCGTACAGCCAGCTCCTGTGTCCCAGGTGTGTGTCTGTGCCAGTGAACATGTGCCCATTAAACACCGAGGCCCTCAGACTCGCAGAGATGTAGAAAGGTCTCCTGAGAGCTCCAGCAAGTTCCTTCTGGAGTTGGCTGTTGGAGATCAGGGATGAACTCCGGGAAGTCAAAGAGGGGGCGCCAAACAGTTCATGAGGGCTCCTCTCTCACTTGGTGGCTTGTTCTGAGCGTGGGGGCGCTACCTGTGATTGGCACCTGCTGTGAAGCATTCCGGGCTGAGCCCCCCAGGACACACACATCTCTCTTGGCTCAGTCTCCACACCATTAACAAGCAGAAATTTCCCTTGACTGGTCCTCACCAGGCTAAATGGGGTGGAGGAAGGCAGCTTTCCTGGGAGGAAGAGTCACTTTGCCTAGAAACTTATCATCGCCAAAGTGGGCCTTCTCTCTCTCTCTGGATTCTAAGACCAGCCACTAAGACCTGGGTGCCAGGGGTGGTGAGAGAGATGGAACCCTGGGGTCAACTATAGTCCAAGCCCAGGAAGTGGTGGAGCCTGGGAGTTCACAAAAAGGGCTTCAAATCACAGAGGAGGAAGAGGAAGCTTGCATGAAAACACAGGCCCCCTCATCATCTCTGCCTTAATTCTTGAGGCTTATGGAAGCTTTGTAGCCATTTTCATTTGGTTTGGTTTGGTTTGGTTTGTCAAGGCAAGGGTGGGCTAAGAATCAGAACATCATATATCACCATGTCCTTATACATGACCCACTCTTGTGGTTTTCAAACTATGCTTTATGGAACCCTGTGGATGCAGAGAGCCCTTTAAGGAGTGCTGGGGCAAAGTAAGGCCCTGCCACTGACCACCCCCTACCCCGCCCTCCCAGGCAAAATGCAAATCCAAGTTTATCTATCCTATACTTGGGGCTTTTTTTGGAAGAAAGGTTCTCATAGATCTTTTTGGAAAAAAAAAAAAATATTTTTTTGGATGCTTCATGCTTTTTAGAAGAGAAAATAAAACCAGGGCCCAAAGAGTGAAGGGAATTGGCAAAAGCCACTGAATGGGATATAATGGTCTGTCTAGTCTGTCTAGTCAGTGTTCTTTTCAAGCAATTCACCCAAACTTTAGCACGACTTTAGAGGAAAAGGTACCCAGGAATATTGAAATTGAGAGGTGATTCTTGTGAATCATTAGAAACGCAGACAGATGTATTTTGTTTGATGGTTTGTTTTTCACAGAGAGAAACCACACACAATCCAAGCTTGACCAGAGAGCACCCAGGACCTGCACAGGTGGCTGTGCTAGCTTGTCCCCAGGTCACACTGATGGCCCCCACATCACCAAGCCCAGTCTCAGGGCCACCACAAGACCCTGTAAATGCCTCACGTTCCTGAGTTTGTCCGTGAACTTGAGCTTAGAGGCAATCCTAGGGGAGTTACCTGGCTCAGGTAGGGAATTTTTCAAGGCCCCAGACCAGAAGGCCCCAGGCAGGGCCCCAGCGGGGCTGAGTCAGTGTCAGGAGGAGACATGGTGTCAGCGTCTAGCTAATGCGCAAATAGATCATGAATAATTTGCTGGAAGCAGCTGAAGGCCATACGCATTCTACAGCCATCAAATGTAGACTGTACATTGTTTTCAAACTTATTTCATTTTCTCTTTTGCCAAAAAAGGGGGAAAAAAAGACACAAGTTTTGGGCCATGAGATCAACCCTGTTCATCTGCACTATGGCCCTGTGTTCTCCAGGCCTGGGCTTTTATTGGTGTTTTGTCTGCGATGGGCTTTGGCCATGGAAATGCGAACAAAATGAGGTAACTCACACTTAAATCTTCTGGATATATTGTGGCTGATGGCTAGTGCCGCTGAGTGTCGGCGGAGATAGGCAGGCAGGCAGGCAAGCGCCTGATTCGAGTGGCCATATGGCCAGGGGCCAGCATGTTCCTCAGATAAGGGGTTCAGACCACTGGTCAGTAATGGAGAGGCTCAGGGCTGCAGGACAGGATGAGCTTGGCTGTAGGCTGTGGTGTCTACTTCATGACACTGAGCACTAAGCGTCATCCTCTCCTGGGTGGCAGTGGGACCCCCATTCTGCGTGTAGCACAGGGGGACTTCACTGCCCTGAATGGAGCACACAGCCTCTGACAAGGGGAAATGGCCAAATGGAAACCACAGCCTGCTCTTCTGTAGCCTGTCCTCGTTCACCCCTGCAGAAGTGAAGGAAGAGGGGGTCAGATGCGGGGTCGGAGTGGTGGGGGTGGGGGGTGGGGGTAAAGGACACAAATAATGAAAGAGATTGGACATCCCAGTCGCCAGGAGGCTGGGGACCAAGCCAAACTTGATTTAGAAAAATAAATGTGACATTTCTTACACCCAAATGATGGGGATCAGATTCGCCCTGGTTATACTTGTTTTGGGGGTTCTCCTGTGGCTCAGCAGTAGCAAATCCGCCTGTAATTCAGGAGACACTGGAGACTCAGTTTCGATCCCTGGGTCAGGAAGATCCCTTGGAAGAGGAAATGGCAACCCAATCCAGTATTCTTGCCTGGAGAATCCCATGACCAGAGGAGCCTGGCGGGCTACTGACCATAGGGTCACAGAGTCAGACACAACTGAAGCAACTTAGCACACATGCATACTTGTTTTAAGTGTATCAAACTTAAAATCTGCCAGCTGTCCTCACCTACAGATACTAAGTATCCTTTTTTTTTAATCAGCTCTTCTGTGGTGACTCTGCTCAGCCCCAGAAGTTCCCCTGCACACCCAGATCCTGCAACATGTAATGGGCAGAGTCTTTCCACCACAAGGGAAATTTGGGGCCTGGCTGAGGGCTTTGCGTTTAGAAAAGTGAAAGTGAAGATAAGTTCTTAAAACATCAGTTTAAATATCCATAAGCATCCTTATACCAAGATTGTGATCTCAAAAGATCATTTCCATTAAAAGACATCATAACTTCTAGGAAAAATGGCTAATTCTTGGTCTGGAACAGGAAATATAAAAGATAAGCCTGGACTATCATGCCATATCACATAGCAAGGAAGTTATCAAAGCTGCTAGGTCTGTGTTGCGTGTGTGTGAAAGTTGCTCAGTTGTGACCCTATGGACTATATAGTCCATGGAATTCTCTAGGCCAGAATACTGGAGTGGGTAGCCATTTCTTCCTCCAGGGGATCCTTCCAAACCCAGGGATGGACCCCAGGTCTCCCACATTGCAGGCGGATTCTTTACCAGCTGAGGCATCAGGGAAGCCCAAGAATATTGAAGCGGGTAGCCTATCCCTTCTCCAGCGGAACGTCTCAACCCAGGAATCAAACCGGGGTCGCCTGCATTGCAGGGGGATTCTTTACCAGCTGAGCTACCAGGGAAGCCGTATTGCATTTAGAAAGTCATCGGTAAACACCTGAAATGCCCCAAGGTTAAGAGTAAACAGAACTATCCCTAGATGAAGAGTGGCATGGGGGTGGGGGGTGAGGGTGGCTTTTCCTTCCTTCCACATACTCACCTATTCAACCAAAGTTTCAGGGGCCACTTCGTTAGGCATATCCGCTGCACACCAAGATCTGTTTCTTTTCTTCTTTCTGGAAGCAGAAGACCCTCTCGCAGTTAGATAGGGCCTCACAACTAATTCTAGTCAATAGGCTGTGAACAGAGGTGATGAGTGTCACCTCCAAGCTAATGCATAAGGAGCAGTTAGGGGAACTGCCTTCATCCCCTTCTCCTACCATCGCATCAAGAGAGACTGTGCTCCAGACAATCTAGATCCAAGTGAAAGAGCTTCCAGCAGCTTAGAACCTTGAGTCACTCTGTGAGGAGCAGTCTCTGTCCCAGATCTGTGACAGACAAGAGGCATGAACAAGAAATAAAACACTGAGCACCAAGGAATTAATGCTTTCGAACTATGGTGCTGGAGAATTCTCTTGAGAGTCCCTTGAACTGCAAGGAGATCAAACTAGTCAATCCTAAAGGAAATCAACCCTGAATATTCATTAGAAGGACTGATGCTGAAGCTGAAACCTCAGCTACCTGATGCAAAGAGCCAACTCATTGGAAAAGACTCTGATGCTGGGAAAGATTGAAGGCCAAAGGAGAAGGGGGGCAGCATAGAACGAGATGGTTAGATAGCGTCACTGACTCAATGGACATGAATCTGAGCAAATCCTAGGAGACAGTGAAGGACAGGGGAGCCTGGCGTGCTGCAGTCTATGGGTTCACAAAGAATTGGACATGACTTAACAACTGAACAATAACAACAAGATGAAACCACTGGGATTTCCAGGTTGCTTTGGAACCTAACCTTGCCTAGCCTGACTACTATAGCAGCCAACCTCAAAAAACCTATCCTCAAAACTCAAAATAAGAATTTTGGAGGGAGAGTCAGAAATTAGAAGAATGTAGAGAGAATGGAGAACGTAAGGGGCAAAGCCACAGAAAGCAGGGCCTGGCGGGCTACCAAGAGGACCTCTAACAAGTTTGGTCTGAAAGTCAATCCCACCCTGTTCCATCCCAGCCAGCAACTACCCCTCACCACTCAGAAAGGCCCTCTGCTCTGCCCTCTCACCAGCCCTCCTTAGTCACCCATCTCAGCTGGATGAAGAGCGGGAGAGACCGAATAACAGGAGCTGGGGACATGACCGGCCATATAATTCAGGAGCCCAGGGAAGACTGAAATTATGTTCAAAACTTAGGAAAACTTTCAAGGCGGTGATGGCGTAAGGCCCTTCAAAGCAGAGATACCCACCAAGTGGGGAGGCCTCAGGACAGAGGCAAGCAGGAATGAGAGCCTCAAATGGGGTCTCCGAGCCTCTGAGGCTGAGTCACACTGCACCCCGTTCCTAAAACAACCCCGGGAAAGCAGCAGCTCCTGGAGAAGCCCAATGGGCCTTGCAGCCAGTGAGCAGGGCACATGCATCCTCCAAAGCCAGACCTCGCCCTGCACTTGGAGTCAGATGGGATGCTGGGAGAGCTGGAGCTGTGAGCTCAGCCCTGCAGTGGCCGCGGAGATGCAGGCATGAGGTCTAGACACCCTGCCTCCTAGAGGCCGCTGCCATCCACAGTGAGGAGGATGAGTCATTGTCTCAGACCCACACAGGGAAAGAGGCCACCAGGGCTGAGCTCTCTGGCAACCCCTGGGCAGTGCCAGGCATTCTCCAAGGAGGCACTGAGATACCTCAGCAGCTCGGGGCTCAGTGCCGAGGAGGAGGAAGGGAAATCCCAGGCTGGGAAGGCCATCAGCAGCTCGGCAGCCTTACACACACAGGAGGACTTTGTCCCCACAACTCAAGGGAAGTCACCCACACCTGGCCACCCTTCTCTTTGGTCCAAAGATGCAACCTGAGGTAAGAGAAAGAGGTCCGGTCTGAGCCCCTCACTGACCTACTGCGTGCCCCTGGCCACCGCCCCCTTCTCTCTCCAAGACTATTTCTTCCACAGTAAAATCCAAAATTGGGTTATATGATCTCAGAGGCACTGCTGTCTCCAGAACCATGACTGATCCTGAGAGGACTCTTCCCTGAGTGGGACAAGTCACGTCAGCCCTGGGGACTGAGTTCCAAGTCCTCCTGAGAACAGAGCAGGAGACGGGGCTGTGTGACTTTACCTCCTTCCCTGCTTTTCTGAGGAGTCAGCCTCCTTGTGGGGTCCCTGGGGCCCCTCTGCTCAGCCACAGGTCATGTGGTAAAATTTCACACTGTGGGGGCCACCCCAGGCTGGGGTTTCACCGTGGAATCTGCCAGAAGCCGCTGTCCAGCTGGCAATGTGCGGGATCTCGGACAAAGGCCATGTGTAAATCACCCATAAAATCCCTCTCTTGCTCCCCACCCAGCTCTAATGGACCCCACAGCATAATTTATGAAGCCCAAGTGGGGAAGACTTCATCCCTCGCCTCAGGCCATAAAGCGCAGGGTCTCCTGGTCCTTCCCCAACCGCCCCCTGGGTCCTAGGCTGGAACAGAGAACCTTCCCTGGTGCATGTGCTTAAGGTCCCAACCCAGGGGGGCTGCTTCAGTCTTGTGAAGGACTGGGTGTCACGTCTCAGAACAAGGACTTGGGCAGAAGCACAGGGTTCCCAGAGCTATTTAACACCATCACTAGAGCAGAGACTGGCACCGTTATGTGGCATTTCATAAACTTTTTCCAGTACCTATTTTATTATTAAAATGAAAGCAAGGCCTATATAGAGTTACAAAGTCAGTTCAGTTCAGTCGTTCAGTCATGTCCGACTCTTTGCGACCCCATGGACTGCAGCACACCAGGCCTCCCTGTCCATCACCAACTCCAAAGTCAAATAGCCCAGAAATTTACACAACCAACAGAAAAACCCCCATAAATACTGAAATAACCATCTCATAAGAATCTAAGTCTCCTCTACAGATCCAACCAGTCCATCCTCAAGGAGATCAGTCCTGGATGTTCACTGGAAGGACTGATGTTGAAACTGAAACTCTTAATACTTTGGCCACCTGATGCGAAGAGCTGACTCATTGGAAAAGACCCTGATGCTGGGAAAGATTGAAAGCTGGAGGAAAAGGGGATGACAGGGGATGAGATGGTTGGATGGCATCACCAACTCAATGGACATGAGTTTGGGTAAACTCTGGGAGTTGGTGATGGACAGGGAGGCCTAGTGTGCTGCAGTCCATGGGGTCCAAAGAGTCGGACACAACTGAGCAACTGAACTGAACTGAACTAAACAGATGCAGAAACTGTAGGGAGAGAGATCAAGAAGCCTGTCTGTGGTCACTCGACTCGTCTGTAATGAAGCCCAGGCCCTCTGACCACCTGAGGTCACCAGTCCCTCGAGAGGGCACTCGCTATACATTCGGGAGCTGGGAGACTCAAAGTGCCTCCTGTCTATTCCTGAGTCCCACGCAAACCCTGAGGCACAGATCATCCTAAAGAAAGTAAGAGGGGCACTTCCCTGGTGGTCCAGGGGCCAAGACTCCAAGCTCCCAATGCAGGGGCCAGGTGCGATCCCTGGTCAGGGAGCTAGATCCCACGTGCCCTGACTAAGAGTTCGCATACTGCAACTAAAAAGATCCCATATGTAACAACTAAGCCCCAGTGTAGCCAAAGAAATAAATAAATAAAAACTTTTTAGTTTTAATTTATTTTTTATTTTTATTGGAGTACAGTTGCTTTACAATGCTGTATTAGTTTCCGCCATACAGCAAAGTGAATCAGTTATATGCATACATGGTCTTCCCAGGTGGCACAGTGATAAAGAATCTGCCTGCCAGTGCAGGAGACCCAAGACACTCGAGTTCAATCCCTTGGTCAGGAAGATCTCCTATAGAAGGGCAGGGCAACCCCCTCCAGTATTCTTGCCTGGAGAATCCTGTGGGCAGATGACAGGCTACAGTCCATGGGGTTGCAAAGAGTTGGACGTGACTAAAGTGATTAAGCACAGCACAACACATACGCATATATATATATTTTTTCCCCTCTTTTTTGAATTTCCTTCCTATTTAAGTCACCACAGAGCACCAAGTAGATTTCCCTGTGCTATACAATAGGTTCTCGTTAACTAGCAAACCCACTTCCCAGGCAGCACAGTGGCAAAGAATCCACCTGCCAATGCAGGAGACACAAGAGATGCCTGTTTGATCTGTGGGTCGGGAAGATCCCCTTTAGGAGGAAATGGCAACCCACTCCAGTATTCTTGCCTGGAGAACCCCCTGGACAGGGGAGCCTGGTGGGCTACAGTCCATGGGGTCACAAAGAGTCGGACACAGCTGAGCATGTACCCCACTCACACAAGACCCAGAATAGCCAAATAGATAAATGAATTAATTTTTTTTAAAAAAGAAGATGGGAAGGGAGATGGGAAGCAGGGTCCTTCCTGTGCCTGTGAGGGTTCTGGAAATCAGTACCTTACCCTCCAGCAGGCCCCTCTGCTCTCAGCTCAGCAGCCCAGGTCCTCTTGCCCGCATGCAGGACTCAGAAGAGAGGGTCTGAGCTAGGGCTGGAGGTACACGGGGAGAGGAGAGAGGAAGGTGTCCAGTCTGACACTTGGGGGCTGGGGGTGCTGACAGTCAGAACAGACTCCAGGGGAGGGTAAGACACAAATTGGAGGCTTGAATGAAAAATGAACGAGCCCCTCATTTAGGGACAAATGAACTTGTGGCACATTTGGGGCCTGGGGAAACGGCCCTGCAAGCCATGAGGAAGGCAGCCAGAGACTACCAGGGCCAGACCACCTGCTGGACTTGCAGGGAGGGGGACCCCAGCTATGGCAGGATGACAGTGGCCGGGGGGCTCTCATTCTGAGCAAGAAACCTGTGCCAAGTGGACCTGGCCCAGCCAGAGTCGCGTGATCTGGGACAAGTCCCAGAGTCATTTGAACCCCCCAAAGCACCCAGGAGGCTAGGATAAAGGATGTTAGGAGAGCTCAGGATAGTACATTTTATGTCCTTAAGTAGAATCGCAGAGAAAAGGAGAAAAGCATCCGTGCGATGGCAAACTTCTCCCGGCCCCAGAAGAGTCCTCTCTGCAGCCTGCCTGACCAGTAACCATCCCTCACTCACCTTCAGTATTCTGCCAAGGGCATGCATGCCGCTAGAAGTCTGCTCACTTCTGGGTTGAAATTCATCTTTTTTGAAAGCTATTTTTTTTATTATTTTCATAATTTCTTTTCACAATTTCTGCTAACTGGCTCACACCTAATCTCTCAAAGCAGATTTTTGCCACATTTTTTTCCTCCTTAACTTGTAACTAATGATCTCCAAATGCAACTCCCTGGGCATTCACTCAGGCAGTCATGCAACAGATTTTATTGAGCATCTATGAGGTGCTAGGCAATGGAGCAGAAGAGAACATGAAAGAGACAAGACCTCCTGCCCCATAGACCCTAGATGTATTATTGCTTGTAATAACAATACATAAAATACACAGTATGCCCAATAGAGATAAGCCGAAAGATAAATCAGGGAAAGAAGGTGAGTACTCAGGGTATGGTTTTAGCTAGAATGGTCAAGAAGAGCAAGGTCACATTGAGTAAGGACCTAAAAGCAGGGAGGGAGCAGGCAAGTCACTTGGCAAAAGGCTGAGGCTGCAAAGACTGGGGCACAGATGGGCTTCAGCATTCTGTGCAGCCTGGGGAAAATGCCACTGTTGGCTAGCCAAGCAACAGGGAGCTGGGACAGACGTCCCTGGTGGTCCAGACTCCAAGTTCCCAGTGTAGGGGGCCAGGGTTCGATCCCTGGTCAGGGAACCAGATCCCATATGCTGCAAGTAAAGATCTTCCATGCCCCAACAAAGATGGGAGGCCCTGCAACTAAGGCCTGTGCAGCCAAATAAATAAAAATATTTTTTAAATACATTTCTTAAAAAAGACACCTAGTTACTACCTTAAGAAAAGAAAGACAAGGAACGAGGAGAGACTTCCCTGGAAGTCCAGTGGCTAAGACTCTGCGCTTTCAATGCAAGGGGCCCAGGTTTGCTCCCTGGTCAGGGAACTAGATCCCACATTCAATAACTAAGACCCAGTGCAGCCAAATAAATAAATAAAATTTAAACACACACACACATTAAGAAAAAGAGAGACCTACTTGCTACCTTAAAAAAAAAAGGAACTGGAATGCAGGGATTTGAGACGGTCTCAGAGATGAAGCTCAAATAAAGTACATTAGCACTTTATTATTAGCAACAGATTATGCTGGCGACACACATCACAATGAAGACGATTCCCAGGGCACCACCACACCGCACCGAGAACACTCTCCTAGCGAACAGCACAACCAAACCAGCCCCCTCCTTGGAGAAGAGACGGAGCCCACATCCCTCACTGTCCTGTCCCCCTGCGGAACCCCCTCCAGTCTGTCTAGGTCAATCAGTCAGACTCCATCCTTCTTTAAACCACGGCGCGCAGCTCACACCACGAACGATGGAGACAAGGCACGCTGCACTCGGTTCACACACCACTCAGGTTGCCTTAACCCAGACGCGTGACCTTCATGTTGGGGAGTCCGCGCTCGGGCCCGCCCGCCCCCCCTCGCATCCACGTCACCTCCAATACCAGAAACATGGATCACTCGGATCCTTTCCTTTTTTTAAGATGTTCCCAGGAAAATCTGTATTTAATTTATGGGCAATTTATAATGGAAATAGACCATATAAAATGTATACAAATGTGTAGGGCTGTATATAGGACTTGGAAGGAGACAGCTGAGCTTAGCAATAATTAACGTGAAGGGTCTCTCCCCTGCTGCCAGGTAGACATTTGGATTGCCCACACTTTCATTAAACTTAAACCAGAAAGGGCTCGGGGGCCGAGGTCCAAACATTCCTCAACCCTACAGAGGACGTCAGGACACGGAGCCGACGACAATACATTTCACCAGGATTGCCAGAGCCTTGTTTAAGTTTAGAAGATGCCTGTATTGCGTTACGTGGACAGAGGGAGCCAGCCCGAGCACCACAATCAATTTTCCGGAGACACAGAACCATTTCCAACCAAACCAACCCCAAACCAACGTGAGGCCGCGAGGGTCTGCAAGGCGGCCAGCAGACACACGGGACACCTGGCCGTCCCCAGCCTCCAAAGGCAAGATGGCTGCTGCTCCCAGCCCAGGGCCGCCCTGCTCGAGTCAAAGAAGAGTTGCAGAGAAACTCGGAGTTGCCAAAAGCTATTTCCAAGGGACTTTGATCAACTGATGCTGTAATCTCTGAAGGAAAACATACTTCATTTAGAAGGTATTCTTTGGTGTCATTCCCAAGGAGAAGGCATACTTGTTTTTGGAAGAACACTTTCTCTCTCTCTCTTCTTGTTCTCTTTCTCTCCACCCCCACCCCCCACCCCTCTCTCTCCCAGCCGCGAGCACTCTAATTACAATGGTGCACAAACAACCTTGCTGAACACAGGGAGAGATCACAGAGCGTGCTGTCGGCCAGAAAAGCGTCTTTTCAACAATGCCCCATTAGCAGCCAAAAGCCTAGATGGCAGCCACGCCATTGCCTAAGGGCCAAATCCCAGGCTACAGCCTTTCCCACCTCCCCTCACTGGCTCCCCCCGGCCCCCACCCACTGAGGAGCCCTCCTATCTGACCCCATCCAGGGTGAGACCCAGTGTCATAGAGGCAGGCCCCCCTAACACACAGATGGGTCCCTCAAATCCTCTGGGTGTCATGGTGGAGGGGGGGTACTTTTAAATAAGTTTTTCCTGGCATATTCTGACATGGCTTAGATCAACTGCCTCATTTTTCAACAATGAAAAGATTAAACAGTTGTTAAGAGTTATAAAATGATTTAATATGCTATTAAGCAGAGATGTAAACTATCAACGTTTAAGTTTCCAGAGAGAGACTTAAATATCAATTATAGTTGAATCCAATTTGCAGCTCCCCCCATGACCCCTCCCAGAAGCCCACATCAGGGGCAGCTCCCCAACACCACCATGGAGACACACAGCCCCTCCGAAAACAGCTTTAAGAAATTCAGTTCCTGTGCGCTGGTTTCATGAGAATTTGTCGCGGCTGGGGAAACTAGGTTCAGGCTGTTCACAATGCTTTTCCCCCTTGAAATGGAGAACGAAATCAAATTCTGGAGACATTTGGGGGCTATGTCTCCGTGCTGAATGATGAGAAAGGACCGTTAAGTACCTGATTTGAAACCAGAGTAGGACTCTATAACTTCTGAACTCTCACTGTTTCAGTGCTGGCAGCTTTTCAAAGGCTTTTTTCCCCCCAAATTAACTTGTAAGGCAAAATGAAAAAAAACACCAAAATTCTTTTCTTCATCTGTTTCCTCTCCTTGCATTCACATTTTAAAATATGGGTTCTTCCGTCTCCCTTTACTCCCCCAAACAACTCAGTCTGAAAACCCACAGCCCCTGCTAATTGACATCCCCTTCATCTGCAGAGCCCAGGTCACAGCATCCATTCATTGCTCAGCACCAACCATGCATCCTGCCTCAGTTCACCTCTGGGCTCCTGAACAGGTTCCAACACCCTGGGGCCCATCACGACGATGACTCAATAACCCGTTTTATCAATTTTGACCTCAAGAAGGAAGGGAAGGCAGGCAGGCTTCGTAAGGAGTCCTAGGTCAATTTTCATAGAACACAGATGTGGCCCCACCTCCTGACTGTCCCTCTGCTTGTTCCCTCCAAGTCCAGGAAGTCAGAGCAGAGCCGCCACCAGTAAGGCAGGCTCTGAGACCTGCCCTGTGGTCCATGCAAGCTGCCTGTCCCAGCCCCTATCTCCCTCCACCGGACCCCAGGAAGTCTTTAAACATGATGAAGAATCTGGGGGTGGGAGGCAGCACCACTCTGCTCTTGACAAGAGCCTGGGGGAAATCAGCTGGAAAAAACATTCAAGAACATGTTTTACAGGGTGACTATCTCCTGACCCAGGTGGTGCTAGTGGTAAAAGAATCCTCCTGGCAATGGAAGAGAAGCAAGAGATACCCATTCGATCCCTGAGTTGGGAAGATCCCCTGGAGAAAGATGTGGCAACCCACTCCAGTATTCTTGCCTGGGAAATCCCATGGACAGAGGAGCCTGGTGGGCTGCAGTCCATGGGGTTGCAAAGAGTCAGACACGACTGAAATGTCTAACGCACACATCTCCTGACCCCAAATGGCTGCTGTCCAAAGTCCAGGAAATCAGAAAGTACTTATCAGAGCAAGATTTTGATTGCAATTATTTAAAAATGCAATTTCATGTTTTTCCAGGAGGAGCCAGGCTCCCCAGATGAACAGTAAATCAAAACAGCCTGAGTACGGACTGATGTCTTCGGAAACGACACTGTTTCTCCTGCTGCTGAACTGCACCGTGTATTTCACCCCTTCCAGGAAGAGTCTGCCTCGCAGCCTCTGCAGTGCCCAGCACAGCAGGCCTCGCTGTGGAATGAAGTGGTTTTCCGAGTCCTGCACACAGTTACTCAGGAGAAAAATGAAGCAAGCTTCACAGTCAGTTCGGCCTTTTTTTCTTCTTGGAGAAAGCCATGCATCGGGTGAGCACTGAGCCGCTGGTGCGTCTGAGAGAGACTTTCCACGCCCGCCGTGTGTGCCTGTCTGCTGCCAGTACAACGAATCACCCCCGTGGCCAAGTGTGAAGCCCTCCAGGCTGGCGACATTTAGCCGGTGACTTGGCGGTTTCTCTCCTTCTCTTGCCAGTCTGCTGTGGAGGAAGAGACTCGGGGTCCAACTCCCTTATTACTTGTTTGACTTTCCAGTCGTGCTCCTAGACAGCTTGTGATGAGCAGGGAGGGGGTCTCACCCCCTTCTCATCTGCCCCCTCTGACTGCACCTGCCAGGCCTCTGGCTGCAAAAGAGGGCCTGCATCCGGGTGAGAAGGACCCACAGGGTATCAATCATGGGTGTCCCCAGCACCGTCGCCAGAGACCAAGGAGAAGTCTTGCCCTGAGAAGCTCTCCTCTCCGGTTTCTGAAGTATCGGGTCCCCTGGGCTGCATCTGGAGCAGAAAGAGCCTCTACCCGAGGCAGGGGCACAGCGTGGGTACAGCCGCCGTGTGGACAGAAGCTGTCATCTGGAACAGGTTCTGGCCTCCCCTAAAGGGGGCCTGCATGCATCTCCACTGAGGAAGGCAGACTCGCGTTCTGTTAAGTGAGAGCAAAAATTATTAATACGTCAAATGATCCAAATTATGATCTTCAGCGCTTCAGTCAGTTTCTGCCACTTGAAAATGTTGTTTGGGGTCTGAAAAGAGGACCCCAGCAGCGACAGGTGATCTGCAGACTGCACCTGAGGAGGGGCCCAGGCCAGGCACCCCAGACTCACCACCACCTGCCCAGGGCTGTCCTACAGCATAGCACACGGGCCCAGGGCCTGGCGGGTACCACAGGCTGCAGACGCCTGGGCTCCCGGAGCTGCTTCTAGAAGTGGTTGCTGGTCTCCCTCCTCACAGAGGCCATCCAGCAAGGCTGAGTGACGAGCTGAGCAAATGCAGATTGTACATGTGGAGCATCCTGTAAAAAGACAGGATAAAACTGACATTCTGCTCAAAACTGAGGGGATAAAAATTGACCCTGGGGGGGTCTTTTCCCCAATAGTCCATCTCACGCCAGAAGCAGAGATGACAGGAGGGTCCCGTTCCCACCCAGACCACTGTGCACACACAGCAGCTTCCCCAAGATCCAGGGGAGGGAACAGAGGTGGGCACAGTAACCCCGGAATCCACAGGCCTTTGGAAAGACCCGGACCCCGCTCAGCCCTGACACACTGCACCTCCCAGGAAGCTTCCAGAAACCCCAGCAGGTAGAGGAGCCCTTCTCTTCCACTCTTCATACACAAATTTCATGAAACCCTTGGTGGCCTTTGAGGTCAGCGCTACCACCCCAAGTTAGAGGTGCGGACACTGAGGTGAGAGGTCACGCTGGCACGAACTGGTGGAGCAGCACTGGAGCCAACTCTCCCGCCTCAGCCATGCTCGCCTCACACTAACCTCACACACATGCAGGGCACACCCACGCTTTCACACACTCATTCACACACATACACACCCACATAGCCTTCAGCACTCACACCCACACTCTCACACACACATACACACCCACACAGCCTTCAGCACTCACACCTACACTCTCACACACATTCACACACATACACACACAGCCTTCAGCACTCACACCCACACCCTCACACACACATACACACACACACAGCCTTCAGCACTCACACCCACACCCTCACACACACTCATTCACACACATACACACCCACACAGCCTTCAGCACTCACACCCACACCCTCACACACACTCATTCACACACACACACACGGCCCTCAGCACTCACACCCACACTCACACACACTCATCCAAGCATACACACACACAGCCTTCAACACTCACACCCACACCCTCACACACACTCATTCACACACATACACACCCACACAGCCTTCAGCACTCACACCCACACTCTCACACACACATACACACCCACACAGCCCACAGCATTCACACCCACACTCTCACACACACTCATTCACACACATACACACCCACACAGCCTTCAGCACTCACACCCACACCCTCACACACACTCATTCACACACACACACACGGCCCTCAGCACTCACACCCACACTCACACACACTCATCCAAGCATACACACACACAGCCTTCAACACTCACACCCACACCCTCACACACACTCATTCACACACATACACACCCACATAGCCTTCAGCACTCACATCTGCGCCCTCACACACACTCATTCACACACATACACACCCACACAGCCTTCAGCACTCACACCCACACCCTCACACACACTCATTCACACACATACACACAGCCCACAGCACTCACACCCACACACACTCATTCACACCCTCTCTCACACCTGCTCACACTCACACACACACCAGCACACACATTATGTGCAAGCTCTCTGAGTGATAGACCCTGGCATGTCTGGAGGCAGCAGGTTACCCGCAGCCTCGTCTTCCAGAAGCACCACGACCCCCTGGGTTTATTCCTGGGGAGGGGCTGTGAGGGAAGGACGGGGATCTGGATAATATAAATAACGGACCACCACATTCAGATCATCTTGTTTCCGTGCAACCACAATCCCGTGACCCTCCATTACTCTCCAAACCCTTCTTGTCATATAATATATGAACTATGCATAAACAATTCTGGGTTATGATGGGTTTCCTAAAACTAAGAGAATTTCAGCCATAACACTGACATTTTGTTTCTGGAAATTAAAGCCTGGGAACAGTGGAAATAAAGTCCATCAATTTATGAATTGTATTTCCGCACATAGTTCAATTCCCAGCGCTGGTGGGGAAACAGAAACACGATCTAGTTTCTGACAGCGCTGCCACGAGGCCAGCAGGTCTGAGTATGCTCAGCTTTCCACTTCATCCCAGGAAGCTGGGTTCTCCAAATAAGGGCCCTGCTAAACCCTGAGTGAACTAATACCAGGAAAAGACAAGCAAGCAATGTCACACCCAAGCAAGAGGGCCTGTTCACTGCGCTGGGGACCCAGGTGCCCTGGCCACTGCCCGGGTAAGATAGGAAGGGGACCACACTTCAGAGATGCCTGGAGAGGCAGCTGGATGGAGCTTCAGCCAGGACGTTCCTCAGACACCAGGTCTGCACCCTGTTATGAACCAGGCCTGGCCGCACGGCGCGGGGACTGGTTGGTGTGTCAGCCTGCCCCTGGCTGTGACTTTCTGCAGGCTGGGTACGCGACTTTCTGATGATGCCCGGCAAGATGGAGGCCTGACCAGTGTTCACAGAATGATAACACAGGGAGATTTGAAAATGATTTCAAGGAGGCAAAGAGTGAGTGGTGCCTGGCGTGGCGGGAGGGCTGAGAGAAGCTGAGGAAGCTCAACACACAAGGTGGGATTGGGTCTGGACATGACCGTAGGATACCAGCAACAAGGGCATTCAGGGCAAAGCGGAGGGGCGGGGCCGGGGTGCGGAGGGGCGGGGCCGGGGTGCGGAGGGGCGGGGCCGGGGGTGCGGAAGGAAGAGAGGGAAGGTCACCATGGTGAGCGCTTTGAGAAGAGAAGGGAATGGAGAACACAGCAGTTGGGATAATGAGACCCCTGGTAATAGCCAATAGATGTCCGTTATAAGATTAAGGAAGTTTTGTTATGTTTCTTATATGCTAAAGGATTTTTTTGTAATAATCATAAATGATACTTAATTTTATTATATTATTATTAATTTATCAACATTGTACTGAAGTTCCTCGCTAATGCATTTGAGTTCAGTTCAGTTCAGTTCAGTCTCTCAGTCGTGTCTGACTCTTTTCGATGCCATGGACCGCAGCACGCCAGGCCTCCCTGTCCATCACCAACTCCCGGAGTCCACCCAAACTCATGTTCATCGAGTCGGTGATGCCGTCCAACCATCTCATCCTCTGTCGTCCCCTTTTCCTCCCACCTTCAATCTTTCCCAGCATCAGGGTCTTATCCAATGAGTCATTTGAATTAAGAAATGAGTTAAGAGAAATAAATAAAAGATGTAGTAATAAAATATGCTGGAAAAAAAAGAGAGACGGGGAGGACTCGATGGTGTTGCTCTCCTGCTAAGAGGCCCTGGAACAGCCTGGAACGGCTGCCTGATGCCTACATGTCCCACAACCGCTCCTTCCTGGATGCTCCATCTACAGGGTCTCTTCAGCCAGGATGGCCTCCCCACCCCCTCCTCTAGGATAAACCCACCCATCCCTCAAGGCCCTGCTCAAATTCCAGCTCCTCCAGGAAGCTTTCCCTGAATTCCTCGACAGGCAATAATGCCCTTCTTCCTCTCCTGCTCCTATTTCTACTGGACACAGTCTGTTCTGCCCAACCCAGCCATCAGCTCAGGGCCGTGACCAGACAGAGTAAGTGTTTCAGAGTTTGCAGTATCGCCACAGTGGACAGTGATCTTCTGGAAAGACAGCCACTTCCTACACCATGAGCTGCCCCCACAGCATGACTTAACCTAAGCCAGGCACACCGGACTGCAGAGAGGGCCCTGCCAGTCCTGAGGGAGACTGGCTTGTGAGGGGGCAATCCAGCCAGTGCAGCCCCTCCCCACTTCCCCATCCACCAGTGACTCTGCTCACCTTCCCAGTCCACCCAGAAACCAGGACGCCAAGTCTCCTGCAGAAAGAGACCACTGCACCCAGTTCAGGGGGCCACCCTGCCTTCCACGCCTCCCCTAGTACCCCCTGATGCCCCCACCCCCCCCAGCCCGCCACAGCCGATGACTGTAGGTCACCACTCATTACAGCCAAGCTGTGCGGCCTGTCTGGTACCAGCACTTCCTGGGCCCCATTGCATCCTGCCAGCCCGACTCCCAGGAGGCCAAGCAGGCCTGCCGGCCAGCACCACCCATCCCAGGGACAACATGTCTACTCGAAACAGCTGAAAACACCCTCACCCCTGTGAGCAATCCTGCTTTTATGAGCTGGTGGAGGGGGGGTGGTACTAAGCAGAAGGGCTGGAGGAGGTCCGATCTCGGTCCTCCCCACTGAGGAGAGAGGTGGGAGGCGGCCCGGGCCTCTCCTGGCTGGGTGAGGGATGGGTCCGCTCCCGAGGCCTCAGCTGCGAAGAAGCCAGAACCCGTCCTGGGTCCACAGCACTAACACAGACTCCAGGACTCCACCCTCATCCTAAGGAAGACAACATATTTCATGGATTACTGACAGGTCAAACATTCACATGACAAAATTATTCTGCATTCAATAAAGGGCCCTCTTAGAGAATTAAACTTTCTTCAACACAGATGTTCCTCTGGAAGAGCTAAGGGAGGCCTCGCCCCAACTCATACCACTGAGGTGTTAGTCACTCACACTTTAGTATGAATCTGCTGCCTCCAATAGAATTCAACTTCTTAGAAGAATGGATTCAGGGGAAGACTGATACAGGCTGGTCATTTTGGAGCAAAGTCCACAATATGAGGCTGGGGAGAAGCAGAGCAGAGAAAGAGGACTTGTTCAGTCAGAGGATCCAGTAAGGAGATAAAAGCCAGTGACCAGTCAGAGGCCCAGAGGGAAGAATTGAGGATCTGAAACAGCTTCTCAGACCTGGGCACTGCATTAGTGCACTGGGGCAGCTGTGACCAAAGACCACACACTTGTGAGGCTTAAGCCACAGAAGTTTATCATCTCCCAGCTCCAGAGGCCAGGGCCTGTAGGAGCTGTGGGGGAGATTCTGGGAGCCTCTGGTGGTTTGCTGGGCATCTTTGGTATCATTGACGTGTGGAGGCATCACCCTGACCTCCACCTTCACCTTCACACGGCCTTCTCCCTGGGTGCCATCTGCGTCCAAGTGTGTTAGTCGCTCAGTCTGATTCTTTTTGACCCCATAGACTGTAGCCTGCCAGGCTCTTCTGACCATGGAGTTCTCCAGGTAAGAGAATATTGGAGTGAGTTGCCATTCCCTTCTCCAAGGGCTCTTCCCAACTCAGGGATTGAACCCAGGTCTCCTGCATTGCAGACGGATTCTTTACCATCTGAGCCACCACGAAGAGAGGTGTCCAAATTTCCCCCTTTTATAAAAGACACCGTCATACTGGATTGGGGCTCACTCCAGTCCAGTATGGCCTGATCAGCAACTGTGTATTTTTAAATGAGGTCACATTCTCAGGTTCTGGGTGTCAGGACTTCAGCACGTGAGTTTGGGGGCACATGGTTCAACCCATAAGGGGCACCATTTTCTGGATGGAATTATGGCAGGAGGGAACTCAGCCCCAACCAGCTGAGTGACCTTGAACAAGGCACTCCCCCATCTGACCCTCAGTCTTGGCATGGAGGTGGTGGGTCCCTCCCACTGGCCCCCAGCATTTTGAGAGAGTCCATGAGGACAGGCCTATGTTCTGTGGGGACCAGGGCAATGTCAAGGTCTCAGCAGCACCTCATCTGCCTGGATCTTTCAGGCCCTTCCATCCCTCAAGTAAGGTCAGGGGCTTAGTGTCCAATGTTTCCAAGCCCCTGGGATAAGGAAGCTGGGATATCGCAGGTGCAAAAACACGGCCTTGACACCAAGAGCCGGGAGACTTCTTAATTGGATAAACCTCGGGGCCCACACGGTAGAGACTTCCACAGAAAATGTCCTATGAGCAATCCCAGTAAATTCCTGATGTTGCCTACAAACAGTTTGCGCTCCCTGGTGCTATCTCTGGCCAAGGCAGGCCCACTGCCTTCAGAGCAAAGCAGATAATGGAACACACCTCCTGGACCCTGAGGCCAGCACGTCTTAGATTGCAGAAGACCCACTTGTGGAGTGAGGGCGACACCCAGTGGTCACGTAGAATATTACACTCTTAGGCCCAGAGGCCGGACAGGGCAGGACGTCTCCTCTCATCATGTTTACCTAAGTGGCTATATCAGATTTTCGTCCCACATCCTCTGGACTCCAAGATGCCAGGCTCATTGAAGGACATCAAGGCTTCCTTCACCTTCGCAGGGCCATCTGACCACTTTCATAAATATTTAAAGGAATAATACCAGGCACGAGAGTGGGGCAGCTGAGCCTCATTCAGACCATGCTGGCTGTGGACAGTCAGGTTGACCCTCTAACAGGGTTCTGTTCCCCAGGGACACACGCAGCAAGCTCCCAGGTGCCTCCCAGCAGGTCTGGCATCGGGGAGCAGAGGGAACCCAGCAGTCATCGAGCTCCAGGCCTGGCTCTCCACCAGGACCCAGACAAGCCGACAACCCCACCAGGACTCATGGGTCCCATCCCTGAAGAAGGGGGGTGGGGGCAGTGGGATTATAAAAAAGCACTTCTGAGGGCATTTTGCAGCCCAGATGCCCTCTGGGTCATTGTGAGCAACTTCCTTCCAAGACCCTGAGTCTTGGCCTCAGGCAGAGCTGGGTTCAAATCCTGCCCCTGCCCTTAACCAGCTCTGTGGTCTTGAGCAATTCACTTAATTCCTATAAGCCCATTTCCTCTTGTCTAAAAGAGGCTGGCGTGCTGCTGTCCATGGGGCCTCAAAGAGCTGGACACGACTGAGCAACTGAACAGCAAAAATAGGCTTGAAGAGAACTTATCTCACAGGGTGACCAAGAAGATGCAATGATAGTGTATGGGAATGTGCCTTTCCCATAACAGGTTCTTCAGTTATTATTTAAAATAAGGGTTTTCTACAGACTTGTGGACATAGCAGGGGAAGGAGAGGATGGGACAAACGGAGAGAGTGGCATTGAAACGTACACATTCCCACGTATAAAACAGATCCTAGTGGGAAGTTGCTGTCTAACACAGGCAGCTCAGCTCAGTGCTCTGTGAGGACCCAAAGGGGTGGAATGGGGGACACCCCAATTGGAGGGAGCTTCAAGAGGGAGCAGGCATATGCATACTCGTGGCTGATTCATGTTGCTCTATAGCAGAACCCAACACAACACTGTAAAGTAATTATCTTCCAATTAAAAATACATTTTAGGGAGGGGGGATCGGGATGGGGAACACACGTACATCCATGGCAGATTCATGTCAATGTATGGCAAAAACCAACACAATATTGTAAAATAATTAGCCTCCAACTAATAAAAATAAATGAAAAATAAATAAATTTTTTTAAAAAGAGTTCTTTTCAAAAATAAAACAAGGGTTCCTCTTTTAGCTTCAGCTCTATTGCACGTGTGGAAGACAGCTCAGTATGGAATAAAGTAATCATACTTCCTCTGTCCTTCCACAGAGACTCTCAGTCTGGGACCCCACCCAGCCCTGATCACTCTCCACACAAGCTGCCCAAGGGTCAAGTCCACGTTGTATGGCCCAGCATTCCATCCAGGAACCTCCTTCTGCGGGGAATGGGGGAAAGAGGCATTCTTGTTGGACTGGGGGCTCCGACCCTGCCCAAAGCCCAGCCTCCCCATGTGACTAGAGACCACCCTCCCACCAATGTCAGCATCAACCCTACAGCCTCAAAGTTGGTTGCAGCCTGGGATGAGTCTAGGGGGTATCAACTCAGTAATCTTAGATAAAGGAAATCAGAAGAAAACGGTCACCTAAGCCACAGAACCAGTAAGTGGCAGTGTGTCTCACTGTGTCCAGCTCTTTGTGACTCCATGGACTGTAGCCCACCAGGCTCTTCCGTCATGGAATTTTCCAGGAAGGAATACTAGAGTGGGTGGCCATTTCCTTCTCCAGGAAATCTTCCCGACCCAAGGATTGAACCTGCATCTCTTGTGTCTCCGGTGTTGGCAGACGGGTTCTTTACCAGCTGAGCCACCGGGGAAGCCCAATAAGTGGCAGAAGCAGGTACCATTAAGTTTAATTGTATTTTACTTGAACCAATATATCTAAGAACCTTCCCTGGTGGCTCAGATGATAAAGAATCTGCCTGCAATGCAGGAGACCCCAGTTCAATCCCTGGCTCAGGAAGATCCCCTCGAGGAGGAAATGGCTACTCACACCAGTATTCTTGCCTGGAAAATTCCATGGATGGAGGAGCCTAGCGAGCTACGATCCATGGGGTTGCAAAGCGTCGGACACGACTGAGTGACTAACACTATCAGTGTGTCTAACTATGTTATCTTTTCGACCCACAGTCAACATGAAAAATAATTTGCGAGATATTTTACATTATTTTATTGGCACTAAACTTTTAAAATCTGGTATATATTTAACACAGAACATCTCAATTTGGACACTAAATTGTCATCGATAGTACTTGAGCTATATTTAGATTTCAGAAACTTGGCAGTTGGAAAAGTAGATTCACATACTACAAATGTGAATCTGTTGTTGCAAACATCCTTTAAATTTTTTCAAGAACTGAAATGAGCATTTTAAAAATTTTAATTCAAAGAAAATTAAAAATACAGTCCCTAGTCATCCAATGGTTAAGAAATCCCATGCCAATGCAGAGGACACGGGTTCGATCCCTGGTCTGGGAAGATTCCACATGCCATGGGGCAACTAAGCCAGTGTGCCACAACCACTGAAGCCCACACACCTAGAGCCTGTGATCTGCAACAAGAGAAGCCACCAAAATGAGAAGCTCATACAATGCAACCAGAGAGTAATCCCCGCTTGCCACAACTAGAGAAAGCCTGCAAGCAGCAATGAAGACCCAGCAAAGTCAAAAATTATTTTTCTAAACTTTTCTAAAAATTCAATTCTTCATCGGCAGCCTTGACATTTCAGGTGTTCAGTAGCCGCTCGTGTTATTCTACCAACTTGGACAACATAGCTCCAGATCTACTGTAACCCTCCAATCTCCTCTGTCCATGGGATTCGAATACTGGAGTGGGTTGCCATTCCCTCCTCCAGGGGATCTCCCCAACCCAGTGATTGAACCTGTATATCCTACATTAAGGCAGATTTTTTTTACCGGCTGAGCCACAAGGGAAGCCCCTAGGTTCTTTGAGTAATTCTTAAATGAGGTCACACTCAGAGACATAACCCCTAAAAAGCCATATCTTTTCTTCCAGCTCTGCCCAGGAATTCAGTGAATCTGATCTCCATACGTTAGCGGGCTAGCTGTGTATCCCAAGCCCCTCCTGATGATCCATGGGTATCAGTAACAGAGCATCTACAACAGTATCCATAGAACAGAAAGGAAAATATGGAGCAACTTCAGAGCAAGAAGCCAGTGCCCCAAAGAATCCACACTTGTAGAGAATCAGATGGGTAGGATCGATCTTCACGTCTTACAGACGTGAGGGACCAGAAAGGGGATATCACCCAGCTGCCACTCTCTGCTGTTCATAATCTAGGATGCTCTCTTCATCTCAAGATCCTTAACTTAATTCCACCCTCCAAAAGTCTATTTTCAAATACGGTCACATTCACATGTGCTGAGAGTTAGGTCATGGGCATAATGAAGGGAAGGGGAGGGGGTATCCGGACCAAACAAACTCCAGGTTTTACTCAGCTCTAAAAGTCTGACACAAAAATGTCAAGAAAAGCAACTACTCTAGTATATAAATAGTGCATCCAGATAGGCAAGAAAAACATCAACATCTGAAGAGGTAAGTGAACAATTTTTACATACAATTTGGAAGATATTCCAATTAGTAAGCAAGCATACATGGATAGTCAGCTTTCCCAATGTCAGAGAGATGCAAACTAAGACTAGTCTTAGATGTGTTTAGTCTAAGAAAACTCAAACCCAGTGTTGGCAAGGATGTAATGAAACTGGGACTTACATGTGGAACCACCATTTCTTCCCAAGGAGAGAAAGGTAGGAATGAATCAGATTAAACTGAATTGAATTGGACTGGACTGGACTGGATTGGATTGGATTGCAGGTGGGTGTGTAAATCAGCAAAACTCCTTGTGGGGAAAAAACATGGCAACATATTACAAGAACCTTGAAAATAAAGGTGTCCGTTGTCTGAAAACTGCACAGCTGAGAATTCATCCTAAGGAAATCATGCTTATGTTTCTCACATTATTTATAAGATCTGAATGCTGCAAACAACATACATATTCAAGAGAATGGGAACAGTTTTGGAAGGACACTATAGCCACAAAAGCAACTTTAAAACTAGGAAAGCAGGTAAGGCTGAGTGAATAAATCAGGATCACTGAGGAGGATGGAGTAGGCTTCCAGGATGCAAGCCCTGTTTAGCTGTGGGAGATCAAAATCATGAGGTGTCTGCTATAACTATGCTTTAAACTGTGCATCTATTTTAAGCACTTTTTATACTTAAATCACATTTTAGGATGGATGGATAGTTAGATATGTAGGTTGTTTTCTTCCTTTTAAGAGGTAGATCCAAGAACCATTAGAAGACAAACTGCCCCAGAAGCTGAACTCTATCTGGGACAGAGCTTTGAAGGGCTCCTGGAACCTGATGGTGAACCTGCAGCTATTTCTTCAGATTTCCATGAAGCCCATGGCCATTGACACACACGGTCTTGATTGATGATGAATAGAAGAAAGTCCCTAGATTATAGGTCTCAAGAGATAAAAAATGTCATGACCAACAAGTCTCTGTCCCCGGCTACCAGGACACGTCTTCACCTCGCCGAAAGTGTCCCCCATCCTCCCATGGGAAGCCAGACACTGGGAGCTGGGAGTCGCTGGTTGGGGTCCCAGGTCCCGCCTCCCCCACCACATCACCTCCAGCCAGGTGGAGCAGAGGTGCGGGGTGGGTGGCACACGGTGCTCACCTGCCCCTCAGGGCCACCCCCATCAATCACCTACCACCACCCTTCTATGCCCCGCACCCAGCACCCCGCCACCGCCCCCACCCCCTGGTCAGTCCCCCAGTTCACCCTGCCTGCCCGGCCCTCCTGCCTCACCTCCCTCGCCCAGGTCACCGTGCTCCTGGGTAGGTGGTCCTCCTCCTCCTAGGTCACCGTTCTCCCGGGTAGGTGGTCCTCCTCCTCCTAGGTCACTGTGCTCCTGGGTAGGTGGTCCTCCTCTTCCTAGGTCACCATGCTCCCAGGTAGGTGGTCCTCCCCGGCCCAGGTCACTGTTCTCACGGGTAGGTGGTCTTCCCCCGCCCAAGTCCTCATGCTTCTGGGTAGGTGGTCCTCCCCCGCCCAGGTCACTGTTCTCATGGGTAGGTGGTCTTCCCCCACCCAAGTCATCATACTCCTGGGTAGGTGGTCCTTCCCCGCCCAGGTCACCATTCTCACAGGTAGGTGATCCTCCCCCTCCCAGGTCACCGTGCTCCCGGGTAGGTGGTCCCAGCTCCCCTGCCCCTTTCTCCTTGCAGCCCTCCCCACCATGGCCCAGACCGAGGGCACCCAAACCACCAGATCTGATGGAAGTTCCCTTGGGGAGCTCCCATAGGGGTTGCAGAGCTGGGGGACCTTTTCCCAGGGATCCCCTATCCCGCCTCCACTCCCCACCACCCCCCACCCCCCACCCCACCCTCCCACCCCACCCACCCCCACCCCCTGCTGCACCGGGGCTTTCCAAGCTTCAGGAGAGCCTCTCTGTCCCCAGGATCTTCTGGAGGATGCCGGCCTGGACTTTCTAAAAATCAAAGCCTTGCCCCGAATTTGTTGGTGACAAAGGAAGCGCTCTAATGGGTTCTTATGGCCACATGTCCCCAGAGCAACCTCCTGGCCCCCACCCCAGCCTCCCTGACCACAGGGTAAGACTGGCATGGCTGGGGGTGGGGAAGTAATGAATGGAGGGTCCTCCCAGTCCTCCCAGCAGAGCTGCCTTCCCCCTGAGCATCACCCATCCTTCCATCTGTGGGCCTTCCCACACCCCACATGGAGGTGAGCACGTGTAAATGGGGACAGGGAATTGGGAGGAACACCAGTCAGAATGCATATCTCCAGGCCAGAAACTAATTCATTCATTTCTTCACTCTGTGAATGTGAACTAAGCTCAGTACTTACATGGAACGCAGTCCCTTAGTATCTAAGTCTTATCTGCCGTGAACTAGATCCCTTCCTGGAAGCAAGCTCTGATGAGGTTAGAGGCAGAAAATCGGGTATTTACGATGTAGAAACACAGAGTTGCAGGCTGGTTGGCTGTATGCCGTCACTATGGTCAGGTGGTGCCCTGCTATTGCCTGGAGTGCAGAGGTGGGGTCAAAGCTGGTGCCCCCACTAAGCCCTCAGCCCTGAGGATGTCTCAGGAGAATTCAGGTCCCTCAGTTCAGTTCAGTTCAGTTGCTCAGTCGTGTGCGAGTCTTTGTGACCCCAAGAATTGCAACATGGCAGGCCTCCCTGTCCATCACCAATTCCCAGGGTTTACTCAAACCCATGTCCATCAAGTTGGTGATGCCATCCAACCATCTTATCGTCTGTCATCCCCTTCTCCTCCTGCCCCCAATCCCTCCCAGCATCAGGGTCTTTTCCAATGAGTCAACTGTTCGCATGAGGTGGCCAAAGTACTGAAGTTTCAGCTTCAGCATCAGTCCTTCCAATGAACACCCAGGACTGATCTCCTTTAGGATGGACTGGTTGGATCTCCTTGCAGTCCAAGGGACTCTCAAGAGTCTTCTCCAACACCATAGTTCAAAAGCATCAATTCTTCGGTGCTCAGCTTTCTTCACAGTCCAACTCTCACATCCATACATGACCACTGGAAAAACCATAGCCTTGACCAGCCTATGCCCCAACCAGTAATGCTGAGGAAGCTGAAGTTGAATGGCTCAGGTCCCTAGGAGGGAACTATGGGCTTCCCTGGGGGCTCAGACGGTAAAGAATCCTCCTGCAATGTTGGAGACCCGGGTTCAATCCTTGGGTTCAGAAGATCCCCTGGAGAAAGGAATGGCTATCCACTCCAGTATTCTTGTTTGGAGAATTCCATGGACAGAGGAGCCTGGTAGTCTACAGTCCATGGGGTTGCAAAGAGTTGGACACGACTGGGCAACTAACACACACGTACACCGGAGGGACCTATAACTTTGGGCAGATTCCCTGCTCTGCAGACGTAACTGGATGTGGGTGTTGACTGGACCAGGTCCTGGGAATGTGTGTGGCCCATGGAGCCCCCGCAGAGGAGGTGGCACATGACTGTGGGCCTGGGGGGCCCATGAGAAGCTGGGGAGCTTCTCTGAACCTTGCACCCCCTGTGTGTACCTGCCACATAAGAAGCCTATGACGGGTGTCCATGAAGATGATATATTCTGTAAGGCCACCTCACATGCCAGAGGGAGGCCCCTAACATGGGGCACCCAATCTCCCAGTGGATCTTCATGTCACCTGAGCCCACCTGCAGGATTTTCCAGCCCCTCTGTGCAGTTTCTCAGTCAGGATCTCCCCCCAACTTCCAAGAAGTTTCCTCCAGCCCCACACCAGCTTCCTCATGTATAAGAACGGTCCAGAATGGGCTGCAGGCGTTCACTGATGGATGCAAGCTTTCTCCAGAGTGCCTCATGCCTTGTTTGTCTCCAGATTCTTCCTGGAAGCTGCAGAAAAGAGAACAACCTATTGGAGGAAGACTTTTACCCTGTATCCCAGAGTGAGGGAGTTATAAATGTCCTTCCTCATTAGTCAAGAGGCTGACAGGGAAGCATGTGGTTAATCCATACCGGAAGAGGTGACCTTGCCAAGAACCAGAAAGGGCCAAACATGACTCCCAGTTACAGGGACAGCCTGGGGACACTGAGCAAGTACCCTGGGAACCCCAGGCCCAAGTACTTCCTAGGTTCTTGAGAAAAGATCCAGGCTGACACATACTGCTTGGTGACTTGGCATCAACGTCCAGGCCAAATCTGACAAATGGTAGCTAGTAACTCAGATGAATCCTGGCAGGATGAAGCCTGGCTTAAGTTGCATCCTCTGATTAGCCGGTTGATAGCATGTGACCTTGAACCAGTCATTTGCCCTTTTTATACCTCACTACGTTCTCCTATAAAATAAGGGCTTGATCTATGAAGTCACTGAAGACTTTCAAAGTGATGGTAAAGCCTCTAGTTCATAGACGTCCTGTTAGGGGGTCTCCACTGTTCCTCACTTCTCTTTTCACACATGTCTACACTACCTGACCTGAGCCTGTCTACACTTGGACCATAATAGGCATTGCCCAGACCAGTGTCTTGCAGCGGAGAGCAGAGAAGGTGAGCACCAACCTCTACCAAGTTGTAGAGCAATGACCCTAACAAGTTCTGCCATGAAGAGCTTCATCTTTCCCTTCTGTTACCCAAGATGAGCTCAACCTTCTGAGAGCTGCCTCAAGTCCTGACCAGCCTACAAAGTCGCCTTTCTGTTGAGTTCTCTGAACAGCTCCCTGTGAATCACAGCACCATCTCAGCTGGGCCCATTTTGCTCACTCAGCCCGAGGAAGAGGCCTTGCCTGCAGATCTGGGTGAGTTCTAAAGACTTTGGCCCAATCCACCTGGCCCTCACCCATCAAGCTTGTCTAGTGTCTGGCTATGCTAATTTTCAGGCATTTTATGAGATGTTTAACAAGTGTGGTTATCCTTCTAGAGGAAGGAAGCCCTGGAAGAAAGTCCACTTGAGCCAAGAAATCTTAGTCTTCCTGCCTCAGCGACTCCCCACCTCTACATGCACCTTGAACTTGGGCCAGGAAAGTATACTTAACCATATGGCCTGAGTTCAGTGACGATGGGGGTTATGTGCCTGTTAGCCAGAAAGTCGAGTTCTGAGAGGGAACTTCAGAACACATTTGTCACCTGAGGGCCCTGCCCACCCTGAGACCTTGCCTTCTTCCTCCTCAGAGGACAGCACCTAAAGGTCCTGGCCACTGTTCTGACCTGCTTTCTGCTTCCTTGTCACAGTTGTGGCCACTCTGTTAGCTCTCTCCAGGACCACCTGTAGGGCATCCATAAATATCAACAGATTTCAAATTTTAAACACCTTTAACCCCAGGACATGTCAGACCTACTGCCCTGTCAGTGGTATTCCAACTCGGGGATTTTGACCCCTTCATTAAACAGGAAGCATTCTCACAGTTCCACGGCAAAGGCCCTCCAAGCCTGTTGCTTAGAGCTTATGATAAGAGGCGAATGACCTCAGCCCTGTTGTCTAGTCTCCAGTCGGCAAAGAAGAAACATTGACAACAAGGATATTCATCGCATCTGGAGTCCTTCCATGGAGGAAGACGCTGCTCAGGAATTAAGTTCTCCACAAGGACTTTCAACAGCTCCAGTCGAACTGTCCCTACTTTTTCACGTGTCCTAACCTGTCAGGAACAGTCCTGGTCTCCATAACAACATGTACAAAGCCCACTTCTCCAGGTGACAGTGTTTTCCAGTGATGACCAAGTAAGCATCTTCACTCCCACAGGGATCAATATTAACTCCTCTGTGGGAGCTGACAGAACACAGTCTGGCTTTAGAGGCCATCTTGGCATGGCCCTTTGTGATCTAATGGCCTCAGATGTAGGCCTACAGTTGTGGGGCCCTTCCTGGCCAGTCCTGCAGTGGTCTCTGAGGAAGGCAGTAAGAATGTTCCCCCCAGGCCCAATTATGGAGCTTGTCTCCTTTCCAGAACATGCTGTAATGGACTAAAGCCTCCACTCGGCCCAGTCTTCCCTTCCTAGCCCATGTAACAGTCTCAGGGGGGCAATGTATCTCACTATAAAAATGGGTGGTCCATCCTGTTAACCTAGCTGAACATCATGGTTTGGTTAGCTGTAAGGGCCGGGGTGGGCTGAGTGAGGTGTAGTTCTTGGCCTTGGTGATGAAGAGTTCTGGCCACAGAGTCCCTGTTGGGGCTGGACCCCTGTTGGGCCTCAGAGGCCGGTTCAAAATGCTGGCTTCTCCCCATTGAGGACCTCCAGCCCCTAATTCATGATCAGGATTTTAGAAACACCAAGAACATCAAAGAAAAGGAAACACAAAGTTTAAGTGCAAGTATTGGCCCACATAGGAGATGCAGTTTCGATCCCTGGGTTGGGAAGATCCCCTGGAGGAGCAAATGGCAACCAAATCCGTTATTCTTGCCTGGAAAATCCCATGGACAGAGGAGCCTGGCAGGCTACACTCCGTGGGGTCACAAAGAGTCAGACACGACTGAGCAACTGAGCATGTATAAATACACATGCGTTGGCCCATGTAAAGGAGACCCTTAAAGGGCTCCTAAGAAAACTGGATTTGCTATAACCACTGATCAAAACTTGAATTGCTTTGAAAAGCATAAGGCCCTACGTAGTGAGTATAAGCTAATGAGCACACGTATTTCGAGAAGGAACAATAGCTCTGAGGAGGGTGAGAAAGACTTCAGGAGGGGTGTAGCAACTCAGAGCCTTCTTGAAAGGGGAAGGGGCTCTGAACGTAAAAAGCAGAGGCTGTTACATGCTGGTAGGGTGGATGGTGGCCTGAGTCAAGGCAGTTGCAGCTAGACTATTGAGAGGAGAAGAAAGACTATTCCCCCCAGCCCACTCAAGCCTCCTTCCATGTGAGTGGAGCTCTAATAGAAAAGACATCTCTCCCCCCTGTACCCATCCCTCCCCAGCCTGGGTTAGAGGGACTCCCCTGATAGGTGGAATGAAGAACTCACACTGCATAGCTGGACCACTTCCTCTCCTTCCTCTCTGGGAGCAGCCCAGGTTTCAGAGTCTGTGCTCCTCTGGGTTCCTCCCGGGCGGCAGCGGCACCACGCCCCATGACGTGGCAGAGCAGCAGTGGGCAGACAAACTGTCTTCATTCCAAGTCACTCTCTGTAAGCTTCTCCTCCAACCCAGTGCTCCCGAAGAGGACCGGCCTCCCCCTAAACACGCCTGGCTGCATTACCAGTCGGTTCAAACCCCAGTGCTCTGTCCTGGGCTCCTCAGGACACCTGTGGGCTTGGACTGGGGGCAGGTGGCAGGGAGCAGTGGCTTTCCCCTCCCCACCACCACCACCCCAAGCTCAATCTTGGATCCCATGAAACTTGGATCCTTAAAGTCCATTTTGACTCAAGTTGAATCTGAATAAGTTTTTGATCCTTACACCTAAATTTGTCCCAAGAACAAATTTCCCTGCAGAATCGGCAGGGATTGGGTTTCCGGTGGCTGAGGCACTTGTCTCTCTGTTTGTCATCCTCTCAATCTGGACTGAGGTAGAAGCAGGCTATCGCCCGCCAGGCTCCTCTGTCCTTGGAATTCTCCAGGCAAGAATATTGAGTAGCCATGCCCTCCTCCAGAGGATCTTCCCAACCCAGAATCGAACCCAGGTCTCCCACAGTGCAGATAGGTTTTTTCACTGTCTGAGCCGCCAGGGAAGCCCCCATTAGGGTGGTATCAGCTGAGTATCTGAGACTGTTGATATTTCTCCCTACAATCTTGACTCCAGCTTGTGATTCATCCAGCCTAGCATTCCCACATGATGTACTCTGCATACAAGTTAAATAAGCAGAGTGACAATATACAGCTTTGATGTACTCCTTTCCCGATTTTAAACCAGTCCATTGTTCCATGTCCGGTTCTAACCATTGCTTTTTGTCCTGTATACAGGTTTCTCAGGAAGCAGGTAAGGTGGTCTGGTAGTCCTATATCTTTATTTTCACTGCCCTAAAAATTCCTCTGTGCTCCCCTGCATTGCAGGCGGATTCTTTACCACCTGAGCCACCAGGGAAACCCATGTACTGGCATACACTTGTCTAAACTCATAGGATGTTCTACCAAGAATGAGCCCTAGGATCAACTATGGGCTTTGGCTGATTGAGATGCATCAATGTAGGTTTATCCTTGGTAAAAATGTACCATTCTAGTGAGTGACAGTACTAGCTGGGGAGGCTATGCATGTGTGAGTGTAGATGATATATAGGCAATCTCTGTTAGTTTCTCTCTGTTTTGTTGTAAACCTAAAACTTCTCTTTAAAAAAAAAAATAACATCTTTTAGGGAACTCCCTGGTGATCCAGTGGTTAGAACTCGGACTTTCACTGCTGTGGGCCCAGGTTCCATCCCTGGTCAGGGAACTAAGATCCTGAAAGCTGAATGGCATGGCAAAAAAAAAAAAAAAAAAAAACCAAAAAACTTTTAAATAAATAATAAACAAAGGAGATGATTTTTTCCAGCTCAAGCGTCATATGACTCCAGTGAAAATTATATGCCCATTAAGCAATTCAAAAGGAATTATGTCTAGAAATCTGAAAGCTAGCAGCCGAGCAGGAAGAGCACTTGAGGCCACGTTCTGGAACAGTCTGCTCCCAACGGGACTGCTGGCTGTGGGGGTGATTGGTGGTGACAGGACACAGTGGTGTCTGAAAATCCTTCTCTCTGACACCACGCGCCGGAATAGCTAGCCACTTCCACTTGCCCAGAGGAGGGGCTTATTGACCCAGGAAAGGCACACTCGGCCAGCCTTGTTTTCCTGGCTTGATGGCACTGACTTTTTCCAGGGCGGAAAACCCACATAAAACTGTTGGAAACAGGATTCTGAATCAGATCAGGCCCTGATGAGCTATTGAGTCATTATGCCAAATTCCATGACACCCACTTGGTCTCCCAATTGAGAGGAGAAGCATAAAGTCTCCCCGCCCCCAACTCAAGTCCTCAGGAAACTCAGAACAATGAGAAATCTCCCTGCAGAGTCCAAAAGACTGTTCTATACATCTGTGTCTCTTTTGCTGTCTCGCATATAGGGTTATCGTTACCATCTTTCTAAATTCCATATATATGCGTTAGTATACTGTATTGGTTTTTTTCTTTCTGGCTTACTTCACTCTGTATAATAGGCTCCAGTTTCATCCACCTCATTAGAACTGATTCAAATGTATTCTTTTTAATGGCAAGAGGGCGAGGGTAGATGATTTGGGAGAATGGCATTGAAACATGTATATTATCATATGTGAAATGAATCGCCAGTCCAGGTTCGATGCATGAGACAGGGTGCTCAGGGCTGGTGCACTGGGACGACCCTGAGGGAAGGATGGGGAGGGAGGTGGGAGGGGGGTTCAGGATGGGGAACACATGTACACCCGTGGCGGATTCATGTCAATGTATGGCAAAACCACTACAATATTGTAAAGCAATTAGCCTCCAATTAAAATAAATAAATTTATATTAAAAAAAAAGAAATCTCCCTGCATCTCCCCTTTCATCCTCTCCTCTTCTCTTCAGCCACCACGTGCTTGAATAGAGACACTGGTCGGTTACTCTGGATACCAGGCGTCCCATACCTAGACCTGGCCTTAGAGCCAGAGAGATGTACATAAACACTGATTCTGGTCTCAGGGTCCCCAGCTTGAAAGGGTTGGAAAAACACACTGGAGATGAGATAGCATCTTTAGATGCTGGACTGAATGATACAGACAAGTGGTTTGCAAATTTGAGTGTGCATCGGGTACCCTGGAGAAGGGTAGGCCCCACCCGGACTCACTCCCAGGGAGTCAGATTCAGAGGGTCTAGAGTGGGTCCAGATGTTACCTTCTGACAAGTTCCTAGGTGATTCTGGTACTGCAGGTCTAGAAACCACACTCTGAGAACCATACAGGCCAGCGCTTCCCACACCCTGGTGTGTAGATGAAGCATCTCGGGAGCTCATGAAGATATAAATTCTGGGCCAGTAAGTCTAGCTTAGGGCCTGGAGTCTGCACTTCTAACAACCTCCCAGGTGATGCCCACCCTGCTGGCCTGTGGACTACATTCAATGGCAAAGGTGCTCTTTCGAGGCCACAATGGAAACATGGAGAATAATGGGATGAGTTTGGGCTGATTTGGCAGGGGAAGGTTTGACAGCAGTTGTTGGGACTTGAAGAATAAACAGGATTTAAACAAATGCGGGAAAGAGGGTTTTCCAGGAGAGAACACCAGAGCAGAGGCAGGGAGGTGGGGTAGAGACGTGGCCCCTGGCCATTGTCACGTGTGGGCATCAGTGACAGATGGCGGCTTGTGGCTCCATGCTCAGACGCCTTGCTCCATTCACCCAGCCCACGCTCCGCATCCAAGAGGCTGTGGCTGTTCCAAGAAGTCTCCCGGCAGCTGGTCTTCATAATGGAAATGATTATTGTTCTGAGGGGCCCCACAGACGGCTCCCAGTCCTGCCGGCTCCGCCAACTTGGATGGCGTCTCACCTGGCCTGTTGTAATGGCTTGTTGTTTGGCAGCCTGAAGGAACTCCCACTTTTCTTTTCCATTCTCCAGCCAGTGGAGCCTCGGTTCTCCAAGAGCTGAGTGTCTTGAAGGCACATGGGTGGTTGTGAACTTCTCTGCAGGCAGCCAGGGAAAACCAGCCTATTTTGTAGGGAGCTTGGTCCTGGGCCCTTTAGGGTCATGACCATACAGAACAAGAGCCCTCTCTTCCCTCCCCTTCCCTGTTCTAATGAAATGCTCACCCCTCTTCGCAAACAGCTGGGTTTTGAGGGTGCAAGAACACGAAGGCATATGTGTAAAAGGTTTAGAAATGGAACTGGATATATACTGTGTGCTCTTCTAGTTTCCCAGGGCTGCCAAGCATAACAAAGTGCCACAAACTGGGTGGCTTATAAGAAACCTTTTTTCTTACAGTTCTGGACACTAAAAATCTGAAATCTAGATGTCAGTGGGGCTTCACTCCCTCCAGAGCCTCCTGGGGAGGTCCTTCCTTGACTCGTTCAGTTCTGGTGGTCCTAGATGACCCTTGGCTTGTGGCAGCATCACTCCAGTATCTGCCTTGTCTTCACATGGCTTTCTCCTCTGCGTCTGTCTGCATCCAAATCTCCTTCTTATAAGGACACCAAACATACTGGATCTTACAGGAAATCAACCCAGAATATCCACCAGAAGGACTGATGCTGAAGGTCCAATAGTTTGGCCACCTGATTCGAAGAGCTGATTCATTGGACAAGACCCCAATGCTGGGAAAGATTGAGGGCAGAAAGAGAAGGGGGTAACAGAGGATGAGATGGTTGCATGGCATCACCAACTCAATGGACATGAGTCTGAGCAAACACTGGGAAATAGAGATGGACAGGGAAGTCTGGTGTGCTCCAGTCCATGGGGTCGCAAAGAGTTGGATAAGACTTAGCGATTGATCAACAACATAATAGATTAAGGGCCTACCCCTCTCCAATATGACCTCATATTAGTAACTAATTACATCACAACAACCCCAAATAGGGCCATATTCTCAAGCACCATGCGTAAGACTTCAGCATGTCTTCTGGGGAGACACAAGTCAGCCCATAACAGGTCCCTGTTACAAAGCCCTATTAAAACAGAAAGTCCTTGCAGAATTTAACCTTGTCTTTTAGAGATCTTTCTTTCTCTAAATTAAACTAGAACCATGAGCTGTTTTAAATAAAATGAAAACAACTGTAAATCAGGCCCGTTCTCAAGATCAGTGTTGAAATAAGACATCAAACACTTGCTCACTCCACACCTAAAGTGAGGTAAGAATCGGGATTTGCTTTTTCTTCAAGATTTTTTTTTTCTTTTTTGATGTGGACCATTTTTAAAGTCTTTATTGAATTTCTTACAATATTGTTTCTGTTTTATGATTTGTCTTTTCAGCCCCAATGCATGTGGATTCTTTGCTCCCTGACCAGGGGTGGAACCCACATAACTACTGGACTGCCAGGGAAGTCTTGGGGTTTGCATTTTAAATGTGGTGGTCAGAGGAGGTGATAAGGAAGCGAAGATCTGAAGGTCATGAGGGCCTGGCCTTGGGGTGAGGGTGCAGAGGAAACAGCAAGTACGAGTTTCCTCAAAGGAGCTTTTGTGAGAACTCCGCTTCTTCTGTGAGTGATGAGCCAGTGCGTGCTTTCAAACCCTTACATGACAAGTGTTTATTTAATTCAAGAACCAGAGAACCACCAGGATGAAAGCCTTTGAGGCACTGAGTAGTGGTCCACGAGGAAGGTCCCAGCTTTACTCAGGAATAGAGTTACTGGGTTAAAATCAAACCTAGGTAATGTCCTCCAAGCCAAAAAACCAAGGGTTATCATGTCTACCAGACTAAAATCATTTGCATCTTCTCTGGGGAAAAAAAAAAAAAATCTTCAAGTTACATGTAACTTGACAGGGTCTGGGTCCTAATCAAGAGTAAACTGGGGGACTTCCCTGGTGGTTCAGTGGCTGAGAATCTGTCTGCCAATGCAGGGGACATGGATTCAATCCCTGGTCCAGAAAGATTCTATATGCCATGGGGCAAGTAAGCCCACAAGCTGCAACTCCTGAGCCTGTGTACTCTATGGACGGTGGTCTGCAAGGAGAGACGCTGCAATGAGAAGCCCGCTCACGGCAACAAAGAGTAGCCTCACTAGAGAAAGCCCACGCACAGCAACGAAGACCCAGTACAGCCAAAAGTAAATAAACAAAAATTTTTTTAAAAAGAGTAAATAGGAAATAAAAGACAGACACAGCCTTGGAGAATTTAGATACTCTGTGGGTGGGTTTGTTAGACTGTGCTCAGTATGATAGTGAAAAGCTAGGCAAACCTCCTTTTGCTTTCTTTACAAATGTTGGATACTTTTTCTTAACATAAGATACAAATTTACATATTGGCAGCTGTGACTTTCAATTTTCCAAATGGAGTTTGCTTTTAATATTAATCTGCTTTTCACCATCTTGTGTGTCTGTTTTCAATCAGGCAGGAAAATTACCAACAAGCAATTCTAGAATCATAATAATGCTATATAAAACCTAAGTATATTTTAATACTGTCTTGATACCCACCTTGATGGATACTAAAACATTTTATGAGCAATTTCAATTTTGCATTGGGACCAAAAAAAAGGAAGACCAAATCCACATATCTGTTTCGCGCTGAAACCAGCAACAAAAAACTAATTGATATTAACAGCAGTTTTGAATTTCATATGTGTTTGGGACATAACTTTGGGCAAGTCGCTGAATTTCTTAGCGTCAATTTCCTCCTGCGAAAAATGAGATCTTCATCACTTCGCCGACGTGTGTGTGTTTGTGCTAACAGACACAGAGCTGGCATTATACTGTAGTGCTCTTTTCACCCTGTTAAACGCATATTCACAGGTCATAATTTCTGCTTTTGTGGCTTCCTTGTAGGCTTTTTCTTTTTCATCATGTCTTTTGCAATGTGGACGTGTCCTTCCATCTTCTTGTTACTTTAATAACAATTAGGGGGTTTTTTTATCCTACCAGTTGCTTTGTTTTTCAAAAAAAAAAAAAAAAAAGATTGTATTTCTCATCCTTCTTTCTTTTCATAAAGGATGAAATGATGTAGTGGTTTAAGTCCCCTTAACATTAAATGTGAAATTAAATAAGTCTCAATCTCTCTAGGTCTCCTCTGCCTCTCCTCAAACTCCATTTTAAACTGGAATCCCTTTCCCATAATTTAATGTCATATTTTTGAGAAATACAGAAAACACGACAATGTGCATTTATCTGGAAGCTTTTAAAATTACACACTTAGCTCATGTACCAACTGTTTCATTACCTCTTCACTTGGCTCTTGGAAAGTAACACCATATGTTTGTCAGTAATTTGTTTTTTAAAATAACAACCTGTTCACCAAAACACATTAAATAAATATGCCATAAGAAGTGAAAGTTCGGCATCACAGCTTCAGGCAGAGACATACCTCCTGGTTACTCCACACAAGTTTCTAGTCGGAGGACATCACATGAGCCAAATTGGAATCATGCTACTTATTTGGATGGAATCAGAAGAGACAGCAGTTTTTAAGACTCTTCCATCTGTTTTGTGAGTGTCCTGTTAGGTGTTTTGAAACATTCTCAATGCTTCGCCTTTAATTTGCCCAAAAGTGTTTTTCTGTGTTATAACTTCATGAAATGCAGTTTGCCTGCCAGAATACCATAAGACCCAAAAAGCTTGAAAAATGTAAGAACAGTGCAGAAACTCCAAATATACTTAAAAACCATTGAAGTGTACACTTTGTATCTCAATAAAGTGAGTTTTTTTAATGACATGGGGGTGGGGAATGAGTAAAGGAAACATTATATAGTTTCTGTAACTGTTGTAAATGTAATTGTGTAATTTCAAACTAAAACTTATATAAACTTGTCTTTACCACTCAATGGATATATTTTTCTATCTGCAAAAAGCATTTAGGTATCTGGGCTAAAACGGGATTCTTAATTTTTCCAACTAAAATTAACATCAATTTTTTTTCATTTCATGGCTTTTCATTTAAAAGAAGTATTTTTAAGGACAAATTAAAGTTGTTAAACACGATGTGGGTTTAATTACTTGAAACATAGAGTTAAATGTTTAAGAGGGATTAGATTTGGCAGAGCTGGAAATACTGAGTGTCAGTGTAAATGTTGGATTGATTTTCACTGCATGACAGGGTTGAAATACAGTATGTCCACTGAAACAGGCTAATGTCTGCAAAATGGGAGAAGGCTAAGACTATGTATAGCGTGGTGGGTGGGGCAGGGAGAGACCAGTGAAAGAGAAAAAAACAGGAAAAATCTGGAAATGGGCAAACAGAAAATGACTAAAAGCTGACTTCGAAATTTTGTTTGCTCATCCAGCAGGTAGGCTAAGGTTTGCTATGATAAAGGAAATTCACATGCTTCATTCAGTTCCAGATTTCAGGAAAGAAACAAATAGCTCCATGTTATTTTTTTAAATATTTATCTGTTTAATTGGGTCTTAGTTGCGACATGAAGGATCTTCTTAGTTGCAGCATATGGGGTCTAGGTCCCTGACCAGGGATCAAACCTGGTGCCCCTGCATTGGGAGAACGGAGTCTAAACCTTTGGGCCACCAGGGAATTCCCACAGCTCCATGCTTTAAGAGTTAAAAGTAATTTTCTAAGCTCAAGAGCAATATATATCCACTTATTCTCTCTTACCTTACTTTGTAAAGAACAAACTATAACAATCTACAATTTTCTGCCTTGTTTTCAAAGAGAAAAACTGGAAAACAGCATAGTTTGGATACTTTTCTGGTTAAAAGAAAAAAAAGAGCTCAACAGATACTGAAATGTGGGAAATATAAATAATAACAAACATAAAACAGAATCTTTTTTAAAAGGCACATAACAAAGGTATTATTCACTCAAACAGAAATTTAGAATCTGAATGTGTGAGGTCTAAAGTTTTAAAGAAAATGAACAAGGAAATAAATAAATGAGGAAATTTATAAAGAAAATAACTGGAAATCAGTAATTCCCAGTAACCTGATGAAAATAAGTGGTCCGGTTCCAAATAAGCAAGTGCTGATTCTGAACTTCAATGACTTTTTTTCTGATAAATGACGAAGAAATGTCAAATAATAAAACCCTACAAACCAAATTTTTAACAAGTTTTTTTTTTTCATATCTAACCCCAGTCAAGAGAAAAGAGAATATAAGCCAAGAGAAAATAAAGTTACTGAAGCATTTTTCTAGTATTTGATTTTCTGGGTAGACTGGCTTTAAACTCTCCCAAGGTCTATGGACTTTGGTTTTTTTTAAATAAGTTTTAAAATATGTTTATAAAACAAGTTTTCTTAAGAGGAATTTTTCTATATTTTAATGCAATTTTATAAATTCTTTAAAAGACATTTCCAACAAATAGATAAGTCATATTGGAAAATGTGAATCATCCCAGAAAGGGACTTTTTGTTTACTTTCTAATTTCATTTCCATTTAATATTCATTCACCTGCAGCCCAGATTCTTAAAGTATTTGGCCAGATAGTATTTATGAACTACAAATGAGGCAATTACGTCTTCCGCTTTATGAGATCACTTAAACTCAACAACAACAAAAAAAAACCCACAAAAAATAAAACTCTTTGAAGGCTGACGATAGTGATGGCATCTGGTAGTTATGACTTACTAGTTCTGACCCTCCTCTGGGGACACTGGGCAAACATACTCTTTTCTCTCAATTAGGGCCATTTCCATCCCAGAACCATTTTTCCATAGCAATAATAAACTAGTTTGGGAGATCCCCAGATGCAGGATCTGAATTTTTGAAAGCCAAAACTTCAACAATAAGACACACACACACACACACACACACACACACACAAATGTAGGTGAGACATGGCTGACTCTGGCTTGTTTTCCCTTCAAATTCTTCCCAGTTCATGAAAGCCTCATCACAGCCTAATTGTTCCCTGGCAGCACCCAAATAAAACAGATTTTTTAAAAGTCTTCTATTTACTAAGTGCTTTTCGTCAGTTTTTCACCTCTCTAACCAGCCCCATTCCACTCAGAATTTATTATTCAGAGTTTGAACAGTGCTTGGCTTATATTGAGTATTCAGTAAATGTTGATGATGGCAAACATTACTGTCATTATCCAGAGACAGAAAACTATGCTTGATATTTAAACCTTAACTACCTTATCAATGATTACTAGTGAAAAAAAAAAATGTAAGTTGAATTCTTTCAAATGGCTCTCATGAAAGATGTTTATTGTTAGGCCCAAATATTATGTCTCGCTGGCCTAGCTTTATAAAATAAAAGAGTTTTACTCTCAAAGTAAATGCCATGGGGAGAAAATGAGGAGGCAACTATTGTAGATTTAAAAACACAGAGACTTAACAACAGAACGCAGTGTTAACTTGATTGACTCCAGATCCCAGAAATAAAAATCTACACAAGACATTTTGGAAACAATTGGGGAATTCAAATATGGGCTGGGCATGGATGGTATTATAGAATTATTAGTTTTATTAGGTATTATAATGGTGTTGTGGCTATAAAGAAGGCTGTCTCTATTCTTAGACAATGCACACTGGAATATTTAAAGGTAAAGTATGGTTGATATCTGCAACTTATTTTCAAGCAGTTCAGCAAAAAGTTATATATTTAAATACAGAGAATAAGCAAATGTGACACAATGCTAACAACTGGTGAATCTCAGTGAAAAGTTTAAAAGTGTGTATTGTACCATACTTCCAATTTTCTGTGGAGGTAAAACTGTTTAAATAAAAAGTTGGGAATAAAAAATAGCAAAACAGTTTTCCTGAAGAAAATACCACACATTTCTTAAGATATTTTACTGTAATAAGATACAATTGTACATTCTTATTAATTATTTACACTTTATAAAAGCATACCTACTCAACATAGTTACTCAACCTAAAAATCAATTACGTCAAGTACAGCATTTAACTTTCAGCACTGATGCATGAATCTCTTTATCTTAAATATAAATCAAAATAGTTTAACACCAGCTTTCAGTTAAGAGACAAGGAGATGCCAGCCATTAGGATCATGAGTTAAAATTTTCAATAATTTCTTCTTTGCTTTTCTTCTTTGTCTAGAATAGTCTGTTTTAAGCTCAAAACAGCATCTTGAAATCCAGGATTTAAGTCTAATACTTTCTTGAAATCTTCCAAAGCATCATCAAAGTATCCTGTACAAGAACCCACGGGGGTGAGAGGGGAGGAATGAAAAAGAGGAAAAAAAGCTGAGTATTTCTATATATTATTCATAGTAAATTTGGATACACATACTTCTGCTTTTATATTTACAAGCTTTCAACCACTCCTACTAACGGAATTTTTTTCCTCTTGATAACGATATACCGATGTGTGTACCACAGTAACTCTGCACACCATTATAGAACAATATACTTAAAATTAGTTATGGGCTACCTATGGGGATTTAACAGGCAAATACCTTAAATCAACATAAACTTTCAATAAAATATTCCCTATTTAATACAATTACAGTAATATTAAGAAACAGGAAGTGAATATTCTTTTTAATGCTTTAAAGGAGAAACAGTTCTCACAGTCCCCAGAGTCCCAAAATCTAAAATCCCTTTACTACATATTGTCTCAATCGGGCTTCCCTGGTAGCTCAGCTGGTAAAGAATCCACCTGCAATGCAGGAGACCCCGGTTCAATTCCTGGGTCGGGAAGATCCCCTGGAGAAGGGAGAGGCTACCCACTCCAGTATTCTTGGGCTTCCCTGGTAGCTCAGCTGGTAAAGAATCTGCCTGCAATGAGGGAGAAACCTGGGTTCGATCCCTGAGTTGGGAAGATCCCCTGGAGGAGGGCATGGCAACCCATCCCAGTATTCTTGCCTGGAGAATCCAATGAACAGAGGAGCCTGGCGGGCTGCAGTCCATGGGGGTCCCAAAGAGTCGGGACACGACTGGGCAACTCAGCACAGGCGTAGCACAAGTGCCTTCAAAGCTTTTAACTCAGAAAAGCTGCACAGTGGCTCAGGAGCATTACCCTCATTTCACAGCTGGGCACGCACAGGCATAAAGTAATGCGATGACTCTCACTCTGGTGCCCGGGTGCAATTCCCACCCCAGTCCCCCGCTGCGGTCTCTAATACCCATTGAAAGCCTAAAATAAATTCAGGTACACTTCCTTTGCTCCTGGCTCTAAAACTAAATTTCACCTAAGTTTCACACTGGATGATTACTACATCATTTTACAACATTTGAGAGCTCTGAATTCACAGAATCCTGTCAAGGACAAAAGAGGGAAGAAAGAAATTCTTACCCAGCCTGTACAATATCAAGCCTCGGTTGTAATAAGGAACTTCAAAACTGGGTTGGACTTCTATAGCAGATGTGTAGTCGTCCATGGCTTCGTAAAAATCAACCCTGAAGTACTTGATTTGCCCCCTGTTGTTAAATGCAGTAGCCAAATCCTCAGGGCTGCATTTGCTTTAAACAAAAAGTCCACATTAAAAACACAGTGTTACCCCTTGTTTCCACTTTCACTCTCTTTTGGGTATTGTCAAACTTCACAGCCTATAACATGCAGTGTCGACACTGCAAAACCAAGCGGAAGAAACAGAGTGCAAGGAAATAAACCCATGGAGTCAGTTTCTGTTTAAACCCGCTGTCTACTTTTGCAGGGTTGTTTAGCACTACAATGTCAATCTAAAAAGCGCGTTCATTTTACTGTGTGGTCAAAGCTCCTGTTCATTGTCACCTTGTTTTGCTGAATGTAATATTAAAATGATTGTTTAAAGCACATGCCAGTTGGGCAATGAAAACAACTCAGAATTGAACCGAGCAAGGGGAGAAAGCCAGCCCAAAGTCCAAGTTCGCTGTGGACATGTCGTAAAATGATATCCTCAAATTTTTAAACGATCTTCAAACAGTGAGATCTGAAATCATTTTCTACCAGTAAAGAAAGAGAAGTCAGCCCTGAGTGAAAATCCAAGATACTGATCCCCAGGTGTGCTGTCTGAGGATGACCTGCCCTCCCTCCAGCCTCAGCAGACATCCTCCGGAGGCCCGACTGGCTTCCTGATAGAAAGACATCACGGCTCAGGTCTACACTGGGACTCCTGTGTATAGAAATGGCTCCGCATCTGAGGGTTCCGGAGGCTGCCCAAGGAGCTGTGAGCAAGCAGCCTTTCCTGTGAAGGGTTAGACATCCAGGCAGCTCTGACCAACCACCAGCTCAACAAGACACATCCCCACACAGCCCCACACACTACTTGTAGAAGGGCAAACCATCTACACAGAGAACTTCAATGAGCTCTGCAGAAAGACTCTGTTTTCCTTTCTTTTTTGCAAAGGGGACTCTCAAGTTTGAACCAAACAGGGAAGGTGCAGGCTAACCTCATCTGTCAGTCTTCATGAAGCTCCACAGCGTAAAATCTAGTTCTCAGAAAATATTTGTGACTGCAGTCAGTGTTACGAAAAGTTACTTCTCTCAACATCTTAATCCTTGCGATCTCAGGTACTGTAACTACTGCTGCCAGGAGGGGTACTCACAGCCTAGGGGGTCTCCTTCAAGTTGAAGTTTCCTATCCGTGGAGAGGCATCACTGCAGTTTAGAAAACACCTGTTTCTGTGAACTAGGACTGACAGACTGGGTACACAGACACTTCAGGATGCCACAAGCACCACCGTGAAATCCTAGAGAACAAGGGGGCACTCCAGTCACCAAGCCCTGTTATGACACTAGCTGAACTGCTGCCCAGTAAAGAGTTTTAAGTAAAATGCAGCCTCGGGACTCAGTAAGTTTTTAGTCATTAAATTTCTAAGCTTCAAAACTTTGTTATAGATGTCTTATTATCAGAGGATCATCAGATATTTGATTTAGAATTAGACCTCATTATAACAAATTCTCAAAGCCTATTCTCCATATGGAAATTGTTTCATATTTGAAAGACATGGGCTAACAGTTAAAGCCAAATTTTTTTAACATTGAGATTTTTGTAATGATAGTGTTTATTTTAATGGAATATAACCAAGTTACCTAATCCAAACGTAGATTTTTTTTTTCACTTGCTAACTTTAGCAAAGAAAAAATATTTGGAAATAAAGTTGATGGCTAAGGTTGCACTTTTGGATATTAAAAGAAAATGTTATAAACCATGCAGAGCGGCAGGCATGCAAAGATTGAGAATACTGTTTCAAAATGATTCAGTGACTCATTATTTAAAAATAAACGAACTCTAAAAAATATATTTAAAGAAGAAAGTTGAAAATGATAGAATTCTGTTTAACCAGGAGCTCCTAGAAGAATTTCAAAACTATAAGAAAATTTGAAGGTTCATGCAGGCTTGCTGAGCAATCTTCTACTAAACCATTGCAGATTTTCTTTCTTATGCTGGTAAGGGGCATAAATTACATTTGCCACACAACAAATCTGTGCTCTCAGGATGAGATTCACCAGTAACAATAACAATGGAGCAGTAACAATGCTATGCTTATTGCTGATAAATCCTTTTTGAAACTTACTAGATAAGTTTAAAAAATATAGCAAACTTTTAAATATAACAAAAAAAGAAGCAGACTCATAGAGAACAAACTAGTGGTTACCAGTGGACAGACAGAAGGGGGAAGGGAAAACAAGGAGAGGGGACTAAGAGGTATAAAACATTGGGTATAAAATAAGCTACAAAGGTATATTGTACAACACAGGAATATAGACCATATTTTATAATAGCTATAAATGATCTATAACCTTTAAAAACTGTAAATCACTATACTGTACACCTGTAACATATTATACTGGAGAAGGAACTGGCAACCCACTCCAGTATTCTTGCCTGGAGAATCCAATGGACAGAGGACCTGGCGGCCTACCATCCACGGGGTTGCAAAGAGTCAGACATGACTAAAGCAACTTAGCACAGTCCAGCTAACATATTGCATAGCAGCAACTATACCTCAATGAAAATTTAAAAACAAAAAAGTGTTTTAACCTACTAGATAAGTCTATTCTTCCAGCTTGAAACAAGAATAGAAAACTAAATTTTCTGTTTACTAATTTTGGGGGGAAGGTGTGGTATCATCTTATTGCTTGTTCAAAACTATTAACTATTATTCTGGTGTACTATTGAAATGAAAAAGCCACTTAATTTTTCTGATTTAGTTCCATGTGAGTTTAACAAACAGAAGAATCTTGAGCCTCATACACAAAATACAAGCTGGCATCCGGTCAAAAAAAATCAAATCCCTGAAAGGAGAGGAGGGTGACAGGGCAGACAACTCAACTGTCAAGAAAAACACTGCTCATTATCCCCTTTCTGGTCTTTCTTTTCTCATTCTGGACCACTAACAACAAGAACTGTTAACAAGAACAACAAAGGCAATCTTGGAGTACAACAAATGCTTCGCATTCAGGCGTAAATATAAGATGCTTTGGGAGAGTAGGTATTAGCAGGTGAGGTTGAGACAGGCTGAGAGCTGGGACTTAGGACGATTTGCTGCAGTGCTTGCACCTAGACAAATGTCTTCTCCAGCAACAAAATACAAAAACTCTAAGGAACTAAAAATAATTGAGTGCATTTGCAGTTGGAGCCAGTTATGGACAAGAAGATACAAACCAAACAAAATCCCAACTGCCACTTAAGTGCTGGAAGCAAAAACAGCGTGCCAGGAGCAGAAACAGGGTACTTCACATGTCCCCTGCATTCAAAACCTTAGTCCAAAGAGGTGGGCAAACCACCTAAGCCACCCCACCAGCCTTCGAGATCCCTGGACACAACCCCAACTTCACCCCTTGCTCCGAACAAGCAACGGAAACTTGTTTTCGCCCTGCCCTGCTGCAGCAGAGACCTCAATAAAGCTTGCCTGAATTCCTTGTCTGGCCTCTCATCAATTTCTCTTGTTTAGGGAAGGCCAGGAACCCTGGTCAGTATCAGGGTTGCTAATATCACAAAAAAGAAAGACACTACATGCTCTCTGACAGAAGTACACACCACCTATAACAGTATTCTCACCACAATTTTGGATCTGAATTCGATCAAACCTCAAGACTTAGCTACCAGCTCACAAGCGATGCACAAGACAGAGGACTCCGTTAAATGACATGGGGGCGGGGGACCGGTGGTGAATCCAGAAGATCCAAAATATGGGAAACTCTCAGGACACAGGACTGGATATCCTTTGGTGAGGATATCCTCCTCATCAAATAAACTGAAGGGGAGAATATGAAGGGGAGCCTTAAAGGCTGAGAGACTTGATGTGCATCCTGACTTGAACCAACCGCGAAAACACCAACCAGCCATACAAAACAACTTTTATTGATCAAACAGGAAAACTCCAAATAATGACATTGGAATAATGACGTTAGGAATAATGGGACTGTGGTTGTATCTTTTTAAATCCTTTAACGCCTAGAAATGTATTCTGAGACATCCCTGGGCGAATAACCTGATCCCCTGGGTGAAGTGACAATGCTTAAGCCCAGGGATGGTCACCTGGAGGTTCATTATACTATTTCCACATATTTAAATTCACACGTGAAAACTCAGAGCACGGTTGGAGTCGCGACGCTGTGCGCTCAAGTGGCACCCGCGCGGCACCTCGCCCTCACCAGGTCTTGTTAAAATGACATGGGGGGAAAGCCCTATCCGCTCTAAGACTCGCGGTCAGAGTTAACATGGAGTCGGGACACCGTTCTCGGAGTCCCGGAGCAAAGTGCGGAGGCCTGCGCTCCTAGCACGCTCCCTGGCCGCCTTTCCGTGAAGAACAAACGTCCGCCCGCTGGGCGGGTGAGCGCCAGATGTAGAGTAAAGCGGAGCCCTTGCCGCTCAGCTTCCGGAGACCCCGCTGTCCCCACTTCTCGCGATAGTTACCTCCCGCGAGCTGCTCCCTCCGAGGCTGCACAGGCGCACTGGCGAATGTAAGCGGAGTACAGCGCTTCGGCCTCCGCGTATTCCCCTTTCTTGAAATGAGCCTGGGCTAGTGCTAGGGCTGTGGGACTTTCCTGCCCTTGCTGCCCGTCCATGGCGGCCGGAGTCCTAGCTTTCTCCGAGCGATTAGAGGCGACAACCCACAGCCACTTCTGCACCTTGGAATTTAACTTCGCAAAAATCCTCGGCCCTAGCAGCCGGGGAATTTTGTGTCCTCCAAGGAACCGTCGTCTCGCGAGATCGGTGACGCTCCTGGCGGAAGGCTCCGGTACTCCAGCAAAGCTTGAGCAGACGGTGCATTGGCATGTGCGCTCCTGCTGTAGGTGCTGGTCCCACTTGCCTGATTTCCAGAAAAGCAGTAGCTCGGTAGTCCCAAACTGGTTTCTAAGGCCGTGGCAGATGGTGGAATGAGCTTGCCCTTCATTACAGCGAATAGGGCGGGGCGGAGCGCGGTGTACATACACACACACACTGTACATGTATATTTCCAGAATATACAGAGAATTTCTAAACTTCAGTTTTTCCAGAGTGGGTGTACTACTTTGCATTTCCACCAGCTAGGCATTGGCCTTTCTTTACTCCGTAGCTTCACCAGCATTTGTCAGTTTCGATCCTAGCTATTATAGTGGGTGTGTAAAGATAGCTCCGTTTTCCTCTAAATTTTACTAACTAAAATTGTAAGTAGAATAACCAAATAAATGAGTAGATAAAGTAGTAACTCTTAAGTGTTTTAATGTCTTTTAATTTTAGAGAAATCTTAAGAACGAGATTATGAAGAAAATTTACAGAACACTGTTAGTTTCACCCCCGTTTTTTCTTATTCTAAATTCAATTAAAAGATAAATTAATGCCTTTTTTAAAAAAAAACTATTTTTACTTTCTCATCTATACTCTTTATGTACTTTTGAAGTTTTCTACCATGAACATGTTAGTTTTATACTCAAAAACCATTAAGTGTTCTTTTTTTTTTTAATGAACTGAGAAAATGGTAAGAATAAACAGTAGGGGGCAACATAATATCGCTATTTTCAGTTTAGAAGCACAGTAGTAATACTTTGGAGCTATAACATCAAATTAGGAACTTTTGATTTTTCATTAAAGGTCTGGTAACAATTTTTCCCCCATTTCTAAATGTGGACTCTAGATGACCTCTTAAGGAGTTATTTGCTGCAACCGCCAGTCATCAGACATTTGCCTAAGTTGTTTTCCTCTTGGTAGCAAAGGTGATACTGTACACCTTTTATTGTACCTCCTGTCTCTTCCTCCCTTTATCCACTCTGGAGCCCAATGCCCATCATCCCAACCCCCACCAAAATACTTAAGTCAAAAGAAGACAAATTATCATGTTATCATAAATTACAGGTAAAACACAATTTTACCTCAGCATTTATTTTTATATTTTTCACTGAATGCCACATAAAATCTAAGATCTCAGCTCTTAGAATACAAAAAGATAATTGCAAATTATATATTAGCAGAAACGTGTATACATAATTAGCATTTGGGCATCACAGCAGGACATAATACTCTGTTACTTATTGTATAGCTTTGTCAGTCAGGTCCATTATCTCAGTATTTTGGCCTACCCTGCTACTCTGAAACTTAACCTAACGTTCAGGCCAAATTTTGTGATAAAAAGAAGCATTACTTAAAGGGAGTCAGTTCGTGTTTATTACAAAAAGAAGACATTCATTATAATGCCTCATTCTGTCTATACAAATTCCCTCCACATATTTGTTACATATGACAATTTTGCTTCTCTTTGCCCCTTTCATCAGAGGAGAGTTATCTGGAAATTTCCTTCATGTTAAATATTTAAAACCAACTGAGTCAATTCATATGGGGAGTCTTTTTCTAGCACCACTTTCAAGCAGGACAAAGATCTATCTGTCCCCAAGACATTATGACAGATCACTAAAACATTCACAGATATAAATCCCAAACAGTCCTAAGCTCTTAAAACAGGTATGTCTGTCAATATATATATGAATATGAGGCATGTGGTTATATGTATGTGTATAAGTATATATAAACACATACATATATATATATGTGATAAGTATGTGTACAAGGTAGGAGAGTTTGTTTTTAAAGGTTTTGGTTTCTGTGTTAAACAGACCAAGAAGTAGTGACAATAACTCAGAATCTGTCTGAAATAACTAGTTGGAGGGAAAATTTGAGGGCTCAGGTAGCAAGGATTTAGTGGTAAATGAGAAGGCTCCAAAAGAAACTTCCCAAAAGAACTGTTAGGAAAAGTCTGAGGAATCAACAGCTGATTTTGAATTTAAGCAAATGGGAATGTAATCAACAAGTCACAGGAAGGACTGGAGAACGACAATCTAACTTAAGAGCTCTCAGCCGATTTCTGGGATGAGAAAGGGAAAAAAGAGATATTCAGGCATTAGGACCAAGAACCAAAAATCACAACTCTGAACATGCAGTCCTGAAGGAATCCTTAAACCTACATCTCTGAAAATTTCTCTCATTAATGAAGTAAACTTTCATTCCTGAAAATAGAAAATCTTGTGGGAAGATGTAGTTACCTTCAACAGGAGATGCATCCTCTAGGGCCAATGTCTTTGTCAGGATGCTATTTTCTTTTTTTTTAACCTAGGGAAGATTTGCTTTTTAAAAAAATTTTATTCTATATTATAGTTGATTAGCAATGTTGTGTTAGTTTCAGGTGTACAGCAAACTGATCGGTTATACATATTACATTTGTTCTTTTTTTAAATTCTTTTCTCCATTTAGGGCTTCTCTTGTGGCTCAGCTGGTAAAGAATCCACCTGAAATGCAGGAGACCTGGTTTCAATCCCCGAGTTGGGAAGATCCCCTGGAGAAGGGAAAAGCTACCCACTCCAGTATTCTGGAGAATTCCATAGTCTGTATAGACCATGGGGGTCACAAAGAGATGGACCCAACTGAGTGACTTTCACTTTCACTTTTCCCCATTTAGATATTATAGAATATTAAGCAAGAGTTACCTATGCTATACATAGGTCCTTGTTGGTTATCTGTTTTAAATATAGCAGTGTGTACATATCAATCTCAAACTTCCAATCTATCTCTCACCTCCCCAACCCTTCCCCTAGATAACCATGTTTGTTCTCTAAGTCTATGAGTCTGTTTTATAAGTAAGTTCAATTTGTATCAGTTTTCTAGATTCTACATATAAGCAATATCATATGATATTTGTCCTTCTAGGATGTTATTTTCTGATTTGAGGGGAATACTATATTCTGTCATAGAAGAAAACAAATGAGATTGATGAAACATACTATGTTAAAATCAGATAAGTTAGAAACTTATGAGACATGTTATACAAAGTAAATACAGCATATTTGTGTGACTATACCTAATATTGGGCTTCCCAGGTGGCTCAGATGACAAAGAATCTGCCTGCAATGCGGGAGACATGGGTTTGATCCCTGGGTTGGGAAGATCCCCTGGAGGAAGACATGGCAACCCACTCCAGTATTCTTGCCTGGAGAGTCCCCATGGACAGAAGAGCCTGGCGGGCTACAGTCCATGGGGTCACAAAGAGTCAGACATGACTGAGCGACTCAGCACAGCACAGCACATCTAATATTGATGAAGATACAAAAGGTAACCAAGGCAGTAAGTATTCATGGCACAGTGGGTGTGCAGGAGGCTTAGAAGATGCTCAGTATGTGTGAGGACTTGACTCAGTGACCCACTGATGACACCTGTCCTCTAGCCAGGAAATACAACTGAATCCATGACTGCTAAGCAGTCTCAGAGGCACCTACAGCTGGGACCAGGGAAACCTGCCTCCTCCTTAGAGCAAGTGTGCCTCACTGGCCTCAGGCACATTCTACTTGACTGAGTCCCCCAGTCTCAACTGTGGTCCTCTTCCTGGCCACACCATTAGGGGGAAGCTGGTGAGGAAGAGAGAGAGTGAGGACATAGAACTGTACATAACTCAGGAATCGAGAACTGGAATCTGTGTGCCTGACCAGCATCCTTCACTAACAGTGTTAATCTCTCCCATCACTCTCTCCTTGTTCCTCACTGTGTACATTAAGTTGATTCAGTAAACCATGTGACTTAGGCATCATTTTTTGGTGTGTAATCCTTTGTGTTCCATGACTTCTGGAATGACTTGCCTGGTAGTGTATTTGGAGGCTACCATTTATCAAGGTAACTTTCCACAAGGCACATGGACACAGAGACTTAGAAGACTTCTGGTCTTCTCGTTTTAACTAGGCACAGCAACCCACTATCTACATGAACTCATTTAAGCTCCAAACCTCTCCTCATAGCTCACTATTCTCTATCTGCTACAGGCCTAACTTGTCTCTAAAGGACCAAAAACATAATACATTTGGATTAACTAACCTAAGTACTGAAGCTGCAACATCAATGTTGTATATTTCTCTTTATTGCCTCTATTAAATGTCAGTCAAACTTCAGTAAATAATCTTGATAAAATAGTGCTAAAGTCTGGTTTGCAGCCACATAATAAAAAGATGTAAGTTCATGGGAAATAAGAGAACATTATTAGCTATATAAAATAGATAAGAAATTATGCATGACTGATTACAGTTTTTCTTTTTAAAATTAATGACTAAATCAAAACAGGTACTTATTGAGAATCACTCAAACCCAAGAGTTGTTTAGATAAAAGGTCCAGCTTGGTGACAATGTTTCAACTAAAACTATAACTACAAACTGGATGTTTTCTATAAATTTACATCATCATAAATGGAGTCAAGTGTTCTGCACAATATTATGAAGAGTACATGCCAACTGCCATCTCTTAGATGAAACTAAGAAAGTGGGTAAAAAGGAAAAGATAGCAAAAATAAGCTATTTGGGTTTCCCTGATGGTCCAGTGGTTAAGAATCTGTCCTGCAATACAGGGGACACCAGTTTGATCCCTGGTCCAGGAAGATCCCACATGCTGTGGAGCAACTAAACCTGTGTACCGAGCCTGCATTCTGGAGGCCGTGAGCCACAACTACTGGGCCCACACGCAGCAACCACTGAAGCCTGCGAGCCCTAGTGCCTGCGCTCTGCAACTAAAGAAGCTGCCGCAATGAGAAGCCTGCGCGCCACAACTAGAGAGTAGCCCCCACTTTCCGCAACTAGAGAAAGCTTGGATGCAGCAACGATGACCCAGAGCAGCTATGAAAATAAAAAATAAATTTTTAAAGAGCTATTAGAAACAATTTAAATTGTAAAAAAAAAAAAAAAAAAGTCTTTAAATGCTTTTTTATCACTTCTGAAAGTAAAACAGAGAACATTTTCAATGCTTATTTAATTAAACACAGCTAGAAACAGAGCTTATTTCAGTATTACAATTGTTTAATCTGCCTCTGGGCTTTCCAGGTGCTGCTGATGATAAAGAATCCGCCTGCAGGTACAGGAGACACAGGTTCAATCCCTGGGTCAGGAAAATCCCTTGGAAGAGGGCATGACAACCCACTCCAGTATTCGTGCCTGGAGAATCCCATGGACAGAGGAGCCTGGCAGGCTACAGTCCATGGGGTCACAAACAGCCAGGCACAGCTGAGTGACTGAGCATGCACGCCCACAACCTCCTAAGACAGGTTATGTCAATTCCCTAAACTCAACTTTGCTCCACTCTCACACTTCCCCATCCCTCTCCATCAAAAATGTTTAATGAATTAGTAACCTTGACACCGTGAGAAATTTTTTTTCTTATTTGGAATATTTCCGTAGTATCATAAAAACCACCAACCTATTATGGTCAATTTCTATATCTTTTATATGAAAATCAGCATCATTATTTCATAGTTGTATTTTTACACAAAATTATATATATACATAACATGTCTATGTGTATATATTACTGGGTTTTGTTTTTCTTCCCTTCCTGATCTCTGTCTTGTACAGAGGTCAGCTTCAGTCCTTCCAGCTTCCAGAGTATTGCCTTATAAGACTACTGCTCTTCCAGACCCATGTCTCACTTCCGATACCATTAGTGATACTAGAGTAGACATCTGTGGTACACCCTGCCCTTCTTCGTGGACCCTGGGATTGTTCTAGGGATGGGCACTGATCCCAGCCTGGCCATTTAGCAATTTTTTTCCCCTTCATTTCAAACTTGAATTAAGAGTGGTAGTCCCTTCTTAATGGTGGAGATAGTAAGATGCTATATTTCCTGATATATGAAGAAAGCCAGTCTGGTTTTTTCATATCTCACAGCCTCATATTTATTTTACCCTTTATGAAAATCCAAAAGAACAGCCTAGCAGAGTTGCCCCACCACATGCAGGTGACCTTCTCTTTACTCATTCTGTCTCAACTGTGGATTTCTCAACAGATGACCCAAAGTTCAGAAGCCAGTGAGGCATAACCAGTTTCTGTCATATATATATACATATTTGTATAAAAATACAACTCTGAAATAATGCTGCTTTTTACATAAACTGTATGGAATCAACCTTATTATATAAACTCTCCTGGTATATGCAGTTGGTCAGTTCTTCATCCCACTGCACTATGGCATAAGGGACAGAAGTTGTAGTTATTTATTTCCTGAGCCAGGACACAATGCTTACACACACTGCACATCCAGAATTGATATTCAGTAATTGGGCTTCCTGTGGCAACACACGTTGGCAGTTTCCCTTCCCCTCTGTAAAAATAAGAGGAGAAAGAATTACACTTTAAAATGTCTAATCACTTAAAACCTTATTTATTACACTAAAAAAAAAAAACCTGAAGAATGGAAAACATTTCAAGGTAAATTTCAAATAAAAACTTTTCTTGCAATGAGAAATCATTAATATACTGTTAAGACTAAAGGAAATAGGCTTTGAGTATAATGTTAAGGTGGCTTGTTGTTAGTCGCTCAGTGGTGTCAGAATCTTTGTGACCCCATGATCGGTAGTCCACCAGGTTCCTCTGTTAGTGGGATTTTCCAAGCAAACATACTAGAATGGGTTGCCATTTCTTTTCTCCAGGGTATCTTCCCAGCCCAGGGAGTGAACCCCCATTTCCTGCACTGCAGGTGGATTCTTTACTGCTGAGCCGCCAGGGAGTTAAGGTATGAGAGTTTAAAATTTAGTGATTTCATCATTATACTATACAATTTAAATATAAAAATCTATATAAAAATGACATCTACTAATTACGGTTGGCTTTACCCTTCAAGAAGTCCGTCCAATTCAGATTTTCTGTTATCTTTCGGAGTATGTTTGGTGAAGATTTCTAGAGCAAGATCTTCATATTGCTGCTTCTGTTCCGAACTGAGGGTCTCTAAAGATTCGAGTTTAATAAAAGCTTTTGAACAAGTACCAAAAGCTCTAGTGGCACACGCACAGAGTGCTAACAGAGAGTAGATCTCAACTGCAGGGATGATGTCTTCATAGTCTCTCAGGTGAAGAGCTAGGAAAGAGAAGGCAGTTTGGATTGTGTAAAGCAATCACACCATCATGAACACGCATGGGGAAGAATGTTAGGCTGGCTCAGTTTAACCTACATGAATGTTAGCAAAGTTAATGAGAACAATGGTAGGTGATCAGAGAACTAGTAGGGGAAGTAAATGACCACCAAATTCTGTAACACCAGCCAACAGCTCAGGGCCTATAAAAATTACCACCACCAAATGACGCACATGGCTGCACCACTCAGAAATATACCAAAAATTATTGGTGTCAAAATACACTGCAGATATAAATATATATAAACATATTATTATTATTGTATAATTATAATTTTTATATGTGTTGTATTTATAAAACATATCTTCCATATAAATGTTAGAAATTTCTGTGGATTCTCAAAACAGTATCATGTTTCCTTTTGTTTAAAAAAACAAAAGCGAAGTATGAAATCGTGTTTTCTCTTTGTGTTTCTTTGAACAGATTACTGCTTTTCAGTCTATCTTATTGAAAAAATAGAACTTTGAGAAAAAAGGAAGTGAAACTGAGTCTCTAAGTTATCAGCTCAGATAGTTTATTTTGATTACCACATCTAATCTTCACAGGCTGCAGGGCATGGCCAAAAGAGAAAAAAGTGTTACTGAAGTTAATATAAGAGTAACTTGAAGGAGTTTGCCCTTCATATTTAATTTATGACTTTTAAGATATGTTGCATATATGAGTTACTACACCTACCTGTCTTCAGTGCAGTGTCAACATAGCCCGCATAGAGCTGTCTTTGCGCCAGTATGAAGAAGTGATAAGCCTCAGCCCCTCTCCAAGCATTATCAGTGAAACAACTACTTGTCGACAGAACTTCTTCTTCCAGCAAACCAGCCAAAGCAGAAGTGGCCTACAAATAAAGCAGACCCACATCTGCTGTCAGCACAAACCTAACAACAGTCCTTCCAATAGAGATGATTTCTGAAACTGTTATACATTAAAATATCTAGGGAAGGAGACTTCCCTGGTGGTCCAGGGGAAAACAGTCCGTGCTCCCAATGCAGGGGGCCCAGGTTTGATCCCTGGTAGAGGAACTAAGATCTCGCATGCCACAACTAAGTCCACAAATCCTAACTACTGAGCCTGTGCACTGCACCACAATGAAGACCCAGCACAGCCAAAATAAATAATAATAATAAATTAGCATATTTCATCATTACAGAACTGTCACCACAGACTTCTCTATTATAATTCATACTTTTTTAAACTGACATGATCAAATTTTTTCTTCAGTTTTACTGAGGTATAATCAACAAATCAAATTGTAAGAAATTTAAAGTGTAGATTGTGGTGATTTCATATACGGATATATTGTGAAAGGATTCTCCTCCCCAAGGAATAATCAAATTTTTAAATAGAATTGATTAAACTCTATGTTAATACAATGCTCACTTACAATTTAAAAAATACACATATTTCTATGGAAGCTTTTAAAACTCACTGATTAAAAAGGATTTACCAAAAAAGGAATTAATCAAAGATTACAGATTAGTAAAAAAAAAATCATTTTCAATATTTCCAAATTGAGATGTCTAAATGTGAGTACTAATTCCAAATCATTTATTCTTTTTCCTACTATCATTTAAGAAAATAAATGCAAACAAATAAGTACATTAAATGGTCTATCCATAAAGAGAAGTTTGATCATTTTGGTTTTTTTTCCCTTAAATGCTTCACATGACTTAACATTACTTAATGTTCCACCTTACCTCTGAGCTCTTTCCTTTAACTTTGCCTCGTTGGGCATTTTTCATTTGTTCATGGTACTGCTCTATAAGTAAAGCTGACAGCACATAGAGCTTCTTCACACGTAAAGGTTTAGTTCTTTTCTTTGCCTCTTCATCTGCAATCTTTAAATATTTAAAGAGTTGGGGGAAGATATTTCTTAATCTATGTTTGTACAAATGTTCTCATTTCTGAAATCTGATTCTCTAAAATGAGGAGGAAAGTCAGTAGGGTGAAATATAAGTACCATCTGTTTATGACAAATATTTTAAAACACATTTTCTTTTCCTTAGTACTGATAAGTAATTAGTTATTTCCTTAGTATTTAACCATTGGAATTAGAATGCAAAACAATTTTAGAAAATAACAGATGCTGATAAATAATTCAGAGTGAAGAAAGCTTTCATTGAAAGGCTAGTATTTTATATAACAGATTTTTAAAATAATTTTCAAGTACCTAGAGATAAGATGGCTTTACCATGGTACATCTCCAGAAATTTAAATGTTTAAATGATTCAAAGGAAATTTTTCCTTTGTCATTAAATCAAATGGTAGAAGAATAGAACAGAATGTAAAATTTGCTTACGTTAATTCCATACTAGTCATGTTCCCTCCAAATGCCTACTATGAAACGTGTAACATCTTTAAAACTTGCACATTTAAAAGGACTTGAAAATTTATTAACAGGATTAATTTCCAGTTACAGGAACTTGTACTTTATAGTAGTTGAAAATTCTCTAATTGTTAACTTCCGTATTAAGTAAATATACAGTTTTTTAGGAATCAGTAAGAGTACATCATGAGAAACGCTGGGCTGGAAGAAGCACAAATGGGAATCAAGATTGCTGGGAGAAATATCAATAACCTCAGATATGCAGATGACACCACCCTTATGGCAGAAAGTAAAGAGGAACTAAAAAGCCTCTTGATGAAAGTGAAAGAGGAGAGTGAAAAAGCTGGCTTAAAGCTCAATATTCAGAAAACTAAGATCATGGCAACTGGTCCCATCTCTTCATGGCAAATAGATGGGAAAACAGTGTCAGACTTTATTTTGGAGGGCTCCAAAATCACTGCAGATGGTGATTACAGCCATGAAATTAAAAGACACTTACTCCTTGGAAGGAAAGTTATGACCAACCTAGATAGCATATTAAAAAGCAGAGACATTACTTTGCCAACAAAGGTCCGTCTAGTCAAGGCTATGGTCTTTCCAGTGGTCATGTATGGATGTGAGAGTTGGACTGTGAAGAAAGCTGAGCACCAAAAAATTGATGCTTTTGAACTGTGGTGTTGGAGAAGACTCTTGAGAGTCCCTTGGACTGCAAGGAGATTCAACCAGTCCTGCCTAAAGGAGATCAGTCCTGGGTGTTCATTGGAAGGACTGATGCTGAAGCTGAAACTCCAGTACTTTGGCCACCTGATGAGAAGAGTTGACTCATTGAAAAAGACTCTGATGCTGGGAGGGATTGGGGGCAGGAGGAGAAGGGGACGACAGAGGATGAGATGGCTGGATGGCATCACCAACTCGATGGACATGAGTCTGAGTAAACTCCAGGAGTTGGTGATGGACAGCGAGGCCTGGTGTGCTGCAATTCATGGGGTCGCAAAGAGTCGGACACGACTGAGAAACTGAACTGAACTGACTGAAGGTGCTAAAATTAATTAACAGCCTTTTTAGTAAACGGTAATACTACTAAGATAACACATAGTTATACTATGATAGTAACAAAATGAGAGGGATTTTGCTGTAACAAATATTTGTTTCCAAAGAATGGAAAATGTATTCTTTAGTATATAAGAAAACATTGGTAACTAAAACAAATAAAATACTCACCAAGATTATTACATTACCTTAAACATCAGCTTGGCAGCATCATAAAAGTAATTGGCTTTCCGATAGAGTTCTATGGCATCAAGAATTTTATTCTTTTCCAATAAATGAGATGCATACTTTGCTAACAGGGAACCAATTTCTTTCATATTATGACTTTTAGCCAATTCAACAGCTTTGTTCCACTTGGGAAAAATATATACAACATACAATTACCCAAGCATTTACAGTCAGATACGTCTAAAAATACATACAATAAAGCTTTAAGTTTATAATAATAAATAACACTATATCAAAATTAAAAACTGGTATATAAATTTTTTTAAATCAGAGGAATTATAAATTTTAGAAGTCAAACATGTCAAAATAACCAAATGATCTAAGACTGATGTGTTTAAGGAGAACATCTGAAAAAGAAAGCATCAAAGTTTATAGTCATATTAATCTTATAATTCTAATTTTGCATGAACTATGAGGGAGAAAAAGATACAATAAAAATAATAAAATAATAAAAATAATGGAATTTCAGTTAGGAAAAATCCTATCAGATTTAACATTTATTTTTATAAAGCAAATGGAACTTTATAAAATACTTCAAAAAATTCTTAAAAGAATACATGGATAGTGAACAATTTCAACAATTCTGCATTTTCATTTTAGTTAATTCCAGCTCTTGAAAATATCAAATATATATTTTCTATAAGGAAAAGAAAATAGATTTGCCAAAATAAATATTGATAAAGTAACTCAATTCCTTCCTCGTGCAATGACCATTAACTGGTCCTTCTTTGGAAACAAAACACAACCCTAATAAAATGCAAAAAATTATGAAATGACTTCCAGACAAAAACTTGCCAGACTAAAAGCACAGGGTTTTTTCAGGTTCTCATACTGAGTTAGTTATGAAGGGGTCACCCTTAATGGTAGCACTTCAAGAGGTAAGTGCAAATTCTGACATTTTCTCAGTCCTCAACCAAGTAAACAAATATCTGGCTCCTTTCACAAAATCTGTCTCAAGATTTCCAACCCTTGTCCTGGCAACAGTCTTTATAGCATCACTCTGGTGACTTTCAGCTCCTTACTTGGTTGAGATGTACACAGGTATCCACTGCTGCCTTCGGCTGATTACATTTCAAAAATGCAGTCACTGCTTGTTCACACATTCCAACTCTCACAAACATCTGTGCTATTTCCTGTGGACAAAACATTACCATCGGATTTCACAGAACAAGGAAATCACTTACATTTTAACTTATAAAACTCCATAGGAATATTATAATTACTGGTAGCAACAGTAACTTTTCTTTTAAATGGACATAGGGGCAGAGGCTACAAACCAAAAAGGATAACTAAGGCATCTGCTCAGAAAGATCCCCTGGAGAAGGAAATGACAACCCACTCCGGTATTCTTGCCTGGGAAATCCCATGGACAGAGGAGCCTGGAGGGCTGCAGTCCATGGGGTCGCAAAGAGTAGAACACAACTTAGTGACTGTACAGCAAACAGCACAGAATATTCGTTTTAACCGGACATAGAGGCAGAGGCTACAAACTAGAAAGGATGCTAAGGCATCACTTTTTATAAAATCTGTGCTTCACTGGCTCACCGCCCAGATCTGATTTTCAACCAGGTTCTGAAGATACTGAACTCTTGTCTTCTTTCACTTCAGTAGCGACTTTACAGAAATGCCAGGCCCCAAAACAAACCCCAAGCTAGTGGGTAAAAACTACCTTTAAAGGATTGACGTGATACTCAGTGTTAATCATTAACTAGAGGCTTAAGGAAATCTCACACTCACAGGGCTCTCAAATACCTCTATTAAGCAATGTCCCAGACAAGTTGGCTATTCATCAGTTCAGGAAACTAGGCCAAAAATGGAAGAGGGGAACCACAACAAAAAATCCCATTGGGCTGTACTAGCCAATTTTCATACTATCTGTTTTGTTTTGTTTTTTCCTTTTTTAATATCTAAATGGTTTTTCTCTCCCCATTAATTATGCCAGAGAAGGCAATGGCAACCCACTCCAGTACTCTTGCCTGGAAAATCCCATGGATGGAGGAGCCTGGTGGGCTGCAGTCCATGGGGTCAAGAAGAGTCAGACATGATTGAGCAACTTCACTTTCACTTTTCACTTTCATGCACTGGAGAAGGAAATGGCATCCCACTCCAATGTTCTTTCCTAGAGAATCCCAGGGACGACGGAGCCTGGTAGGCTGCCGTCTATGGGGTTGCACAGAATCAGACACGACTGACGCAACTTAGCAGCAGCAGTGGCAGCATTAATTATGCAACAATTAATTTAAGAGCCCAAAGAAGAAAATTTAGAACAAAGTTACAGAGAACTCTGCCTTTAGTTTCACTCTTTTTTTAAACGTTAAATCCTTTGTTGTTAATATAGCCTACTAAAGTCGAGCTATCTTTTTAAACTTTCCTTATAGCAAATTTCAAACATACACACACATGCACTACTCCCCACACCCACCTCAAATCACTCTGAAGACAATCTCTGACAACCTATTAATTCATCTGTAAACATTTCATGTGTTCAGCTAATTTTTAAAGCAATGTTATAAAACTGACAAGCCCCACACAAGACTGTAATCATGTTAAAATAGTAGGAATATGATTGATTTTTTCCTTCTCCATTTTGAAGCATTCTGTAATACTGAAAATTGTTTTAATATCTATAGCATCATTCCACGTCTTAGAAACTGTGAAGTTATAATTAATTTTCCATATTGCAAAGTACATTTCTTCACTATAATAGAAAAGCTTTATAAAGTAACCTAACAACTCCCAAAACTGAAATGTATAATATCCTACTGGAAGCAACATGTGGTTTTCTGGAAGTGAATTGGCAAGATTCTCCAATCCCACATAATCTTCTAACATATAATAACATTCAGCTAAGCGTTCCTGGTTCCGGCCTTGTACATAATATTGTATAGCATTCAACCTACAGAAAGAAAAGAAAATCTAATGTGAATCTCCTGATAAATAAGCACTTTCACCAAAAAAGTTCTTTCATTAGAATGGCAGCACTAGTATAATATTACTCTAATCATCATCTTTAGTTATAAAATATCTTTGAAGCATATAAATTGAAAAACCAAAAAAAGACTGCATAGCATATTTTAGTTACAATATTCTTTGAATATTCTTAAGAAATACTGCTTTACTCTGATACACAGTTGTATTTCCAAACACTGACATAAATAAGTAAGCATACTGATTAAAACAACAGCTTCAGAATAAACACCAATGATTTCTGAAAATCAGCTATTATAATAAAACAAGCAAACAAACAGCAGAAAGCCACCTGGTGCTAAAGAATGCGTCTTCTGAACTTTGAAACTCCAAAGTCTTACAATGCTCACCTGACAACCGGAAGGCTCCCTTGCTCCTCCCTGGTAACTAGGGCTATGTGAGTTCTGGGATCTGGAAGGACGGTCTTCATTTCCCTGGCATTATTTCATAAGGAAGTACTCTACACAAGCAGCTACAATTTCAAGTGTGGAATGAATGGATGGGGAGCGTCCAGATGGGTGACCTACCTCTTTTGTCGATCAGCAAAGTAGTCTCCGATGGCATTGTGGGCTTGCTCAAGGAGACTGTCATCTGCATCACCTGATCCAGTTTTCAGAAGCTGGAGTACTCTAAACCAATCTCCCAACTTCAGCCGGAGGCCAATAGCCAGATCTCTACAGAAAAAAAAAAAAGATATTCATTCATTCAACAAGCATTTAGCAAGTGCCTGCTATGTGCTAGGTTCAGTTCTCAGATACTGAGAATACACAGCAATGAAGAGACAGATAAGGTAACTCTCTAAACATTTTAGAAATTTAGCCTGACCAAGGAAGAGGCAATGGGGAGAACCTGCAACAGGAAAAAAGAAACACTTTTCTGCCTCTTATTCTCGTAGGCTTTCAATTTACTTGGCAAAATAATCCCTTAAATAATAATCATTTCTTTTCATCAGTTTCTTAGACATGATCAGGCTTATTTCATGTTTACATGTTTGGTTTTATATTTATTTTCAAAGCTTGAGTTGTAATAGCAATCTCCTGATAGTACAAATAATAAAAACTAGATATAAATGTTCACAGCTGAAATGAAGTTCATGCAGTCATTTATATAAAGAAAACTGAAATGTAAAGAATAAAACTCAACCCCTAAATACCTTGGAATTTCATTTCATGCTCCTTGACAACAGAAAATTAAATAATGAGCTAAACCAAAACAGAGAACCTAAATAATGAGTGGTACAATAAATGATAAAGCCCCTAGTCTCTGTAGTTACATGGGTTTTTTCCCTACCAAATGAAAAAAATCTCCCATGGCCAGTCATTAACATTACGTCAAGACAGAGAAGAAAGTTGCCCCTGAATTACAAAGCATAAATTAAGGTCATGTTGAATGTCTGGGTTGGAATCCAAACTGAAGTTATTTTTTTTTGAAAGAAATGGTGTGATGTATTTAGTCTATTTTACAATCATTTGTTTAAAAAAAAAAAATGCAGATTCTGGGAGCAGTCCAGATGCCTGCACCTTCAGCACTTACCTTCTGTCCATATCCAGATACATCCTTTCCGCCTCCTCGAACCGGCCGAAGTAGGCAGCCACCTCTGCCTGCTTCATGGGCTCGCTCTGCAGGTTGCCCAGGCGCTTCACAAACTTAATGCCCTGGTAATCTTTGCAACGCACAAACGCTTGCTCTGCAGTGTGCAAATCCAGTTTCTGAAGAGCTGCTTCAGCTAGCAGGCGCCTATATTAAAAAGAGAAACAGTAAAAGCCTATGGTGAACTATAGATAAACCAGTCTTGAATCAGAATTACTATACCTATTGCTTCTAGTGAAACAGTGGGAAGTGATTATTTTAACAAATTTATAAACGTTTTCCTTTTTGTTTTGCTGCACTGGGCTGCACACAGTACTTCCCTGACCAAGAATCAAACCCATGGCCCTTGCAGTGGAAGTGTGGAGTCTTAACTACTGAACCACCAGGGAAGTCCTAATATTATGCTTATGTTGAATAGTTCCACCTCTAAATTTCTGTATTTTAAAAAGAAGAGCAAGAATGAAAGTCATTCCCACCAGGAGTCTAGTATCAGAGTAGTGGACAACGGCTGAGATTTTACACTTGATACTTCATGAGGTTTTATTTATTTATTTTTAAATACCAAAGTCGGGGGTGTGGATTATCCTCGATGAACTGAGAAGCATTCTCTATTCCAACCTTCTCGATCACTGCTCGACTATCTCGAAGGGACCTGATCTCAAAGTTAATGATGTAATCCTTGTTTGGATATTCTGGATTCTAAAAGTAAAGATGAAAAGAGAGAAATCTAAATAGTTGCCTTTAGAGTATGTATTTCTTTCTTACAGTCTAAAAAAAAAAAAAGGAAATGAACAACTGCATCATATTATGAGAAAAGCTGGGAAGAAAAGAAATTCCCATGTGTGGGTCTTTTGAATTTTCTGGAAAATACCCATAATCCAGCACTACAGTTACACACACACCAACTCTGAAGCTAGAGAGCCTGGAGCCAAATCATGCTTGTGCCTACTGCTAACTGGGTATCACTGGCAAGCCAGCTGATTTCTCCAGGCCTCAAATTCTTCATCTAAAAAAAATGGGATGGTAATCAAATTTACCTTCTAGCATTGTGAGGATTAAATGAGATAATACCATATCGAACACTGAGCACAATGCCTGGCTGTGTTATTCACCTTATTCAGTCTCAGAACCAACCTGACACTCACTTGTTTCAGACCTTTGAAGAAATACACTTGTTGACTGAACCACAGCACCCTTAACCCTCTTCTACTTGCTGAATTTCTTGTCCACCTCCCCAACTTCTCTACTGGAGGCCAGGAACTGCCTTTACTTGTTCCCAAACAGTATTTGCTGAATCCATGAACAGATGAACTTTAGGTAAATAATTTTATCCACCAAGAACCTTCCTGATCTAAATATCTATCAAGTACAGTTGTAACGACAAATAAACACCTCATACAAAGGTGTTGCTGCTACTGCTAAGTCACTTCAGTCATGTCTGACTCTGTGTGACCCCTTAGACGGCAGCCCACCAGGCTCCCCCGTCCCTGGGATTCTCCAGGCAAGAACACTGGAGTGGGTTGCCATTTCTTTCTCCAATGCATGAAAGTGAAAAGTGAAGTCGCTCAGTCGTGTCCGACTCTTAGTGACCCCATGGACTGCAGCCTACCAGGCTCCTCTGTCCATGGGATTTTCCAGGCAAGAGTACTGGAGTGGGGTGCCATTGCCTTCTCCAACAAAGGTGTTAATGCATGTTAATTCCTTACCTTTTTCTTCTGCACTCCTTCCTCCAAGAAATTTCTCATGTTATTTTTTTCCTATCTTATTGACATACAATTGGCCTATAACATTCTATTATTTTTAGGTGTACAACACTCATGTTATTTCTTAAAATTGTATGCTTGAAGGAATCCACAGTTCAGATGAATATTTCCTGGGTCAACAAGGCCTCAGAGGGAACTAAGATACGACAATATTCTTTTCTTTATGGCTTTGCATGTAGTAAGTCAGGCAGAGAACCTGGTTTCCCTCAGTTTAACAGCCCCTACCGGTAAACCAGGCAATAGTACTGCAGTGATTCTTCAGCCCAGTACAAGATACACACAGACTGTGCCCAGTGTGTCAAGAGTTTTACAGTACATCTAACCAGTTAAATATGTTTTTAAAATTCTTCATAAGTATCAATATAGTCATGTCAATATCATCATTTTTAAGCATTCCAGAATTCAAGGCAATCAGCAACTATGAGCCTGTCTTGAAAAAAGCTATAATGATGAAATCCAGCCAACTACAAGATTAATCAAAATTAAGAACTCATGCACAGAGAAAATATAGAAAAAGGCTGATGGTAGCTTTCATTTAAATAAATATAAGACTAAACAACTGGAAAAATAGGGTTAGAAAACAAAATGCAAACATTCTAAATCTTGACAAAGTAAAAATAACAATATACCTAATGAAAAAAGGAGAGAAAGAGGTAGAAAATGTAAGAACATCATCTTTTAGAGTGCACAATCAATAATACCAAACATTAAGATGTAGTTTAAAAGCAGTAGTTTTTTTAATTTCACTAGTTTCTTTAGTTTTTCATAGTTCTCCTTCTTAACCCAGAAAAACAGCAACATTTGTGGTGAAAAAAAAATTATCTGAAGTTCTATAATTCCTTCAGATTTACTGCCGAATTGTTAAAATTAAATTGAACACTAAAAAAGTAGATTATACAATGAGGCCACTTTTACAAAATTATTCCTGTTTATCTAATCCATCATATCAAATCTATCTTTCCATATATTGGTTACAGTTTGCCAGTGCAGGAGACCTAAGAGAAACAGGTTCAATTCCTGAATCAGGAAGATCCCCTGGAGGAGGGCATGGCAACCCACTCCAGTATTCTTGCCTAGAGAAACCCATGAACAGAGGAGCCTGGTAGGTTACAGTCCAAAGGGTCGCAAAGAGGCGGACACAGCTGAAGCAATTTAACATGCAATTGTTAAAATATCTAGATTGCAACAGAACTTTAGACCTTCCTTTTTGAAGTTTGATTGCTGAGAGCTTTTAAGCCTCACCCCCACCCCTTCCCCTTCTGCCTCACATCTGGACAAGGTGCTAAGAAAGCGTTAAGTGTTCCATCCTTTGGTGCCACAGGAGTTTCAAACCACACATAACTCTACCTACATATGGGAACCCTCACTCTAGCCCCACCCTCTAATTACCCAAAAACCCTAGCCTGTCTCCTTTCCTTGCTCTCAAATCAATTTTGAACCAGCTTAGGAAAGCTGTCCTTTCTCCCCAAAAAACCTCACTATGTAGGTAAGATCTTTTTACACCCTTTTGGTATGTCTGTGGTGTTAATACTCTTGACATGCAAACAAAATTTGGGGTGGGGGCCATTCCTGCTCCTTTTGTGTGGTCATCAAATACAGAAAAGACTGGATCACAATAAAAGAGTTGCAATTTACATGATCAAACTTTAGTTTGATATTTATTTTAATATGAAAACATGTTATAAAATGGAACATTTCTGGAAATTTAAAATCTACTCTCCCAATTCCAAAAAACATACATAGTACATAGGAAAATAAACACTTTGGGAAAATGAAAGTAAACTTGCAATATATTCTCAGAGTAAAAAATTCTCAAAGAATGTTCGATGAAGGTCAAAGTAGAAGTTCAAAAATTATCTGGAATTTAGAAACAGATCACTTTATAAAACCTGAAAATAAAAATGGAAGGAAGGTGGACCTCCAAACAAGAAGTTACTCAAATATTCTAGAACAAGAAAAAGACTAAAGAAAATTATCAAATATTTCTTCAGCATTCTCTGTTATGCAAACATAAAATAATGACAACTAACAACCCTTTTTGAGCTCTTGGTCCTAGCACTCCACTAACTTGCTTTCTACTCATTATCTTACAAAGTAACAATCCTGTAAGAAAGGTGCTATTACTACCCACATTTTATAGAGATAAAAACAAGCTCATAAACAGGAAAGGAAAATGAAACTTTAGAAGAGGAAGGATGCTGTCTAAAGGTTGTGCCAGTGACAAAGGAGAGCTGGAACTCTGTAACCCACACTCCTAACCAGTACCCCCATACTGCCCAGGACAAAAACGAATTCCAGTCAAGCCAACAACAGAAATGTAACTGTTTCTTAATAAGAATTACCTTTAATATCTCATCCAAGAGAACAGATTTAATTTCTAAATCCTCAAAGTTACATATATATCCAGAAGTCTGAATGGGTTCCTTTAAAGACAAAAACAAATGTTATGTTTAAAAGTACAAAATTTTCCTTCTTTGACTTATCATAATTTTAAATTTTATTATCAAAATTCTCAAAACAAAAAAGTAGAATGTCATTAACACTCACATACCTATCATCTAAATATTAACAGTTTGGAGATATACTTTAGTCAATTTTTTGGCTAAAGCATTTTAAAGTAAAGTAAATCTAGAGACATCATAACATTTCACTCCTATTTCAGTACGTATCTCTAAAACATAAGGATGTTCTCTTACATAGCCACATGATGATGATCACACCTCACATAATCAGTATTAATTCCCTAATGGGATCCAGCATCAGCTTCTGAATTAATCCAAAGATGGTTTATACAGTTTGATAATTCTCATTCATTCTATGTAACATTAGATTTAATTCTTAATGAAATCTGTATCTAAATGTATATATATATATATATATATATATATATATATTTATATATATGTATGTGTATATGTATAGATATATATATATCAAAGAAGTCTCATACCATGAAAAGTATGTCCTCTGTAACATTAGCCAGAGGGTTTTGTTGATAGATTCATTTTCTATATGAGATTTAATTTGCCAACATGGAAATACATGAGCCTGCTATATGTCTCTTTCTTGTCCTAGTGTTACACAGGCTTGTAGAAATAAAGTAGAGCAAATGCATATTATAGTGTAAAGCAGCTGTCCTAAACCCCTAGTGGAAAAAATAGGTATAAATATTATATAAAAAAGAAATAAACTCCCAATATAATTACTACCTCCAAGAACACTGCAAAAAGAATAGGATAATGTCTGATAATGAAAATAACTCAAGAAAGCAATTTTTCAAAATATGTATAAAGTCATAAAAAAATAGAAAGTAACCTAAAATCCAAATGCAATAATGTATCAGATTTATAATTCTGAAAGTTAGCGCTTCATATATAATAGAAACTTAAAAATTATAGTAATAGGAAGACACTAAAAAGATGAAAATAAGTAAATACTGAATGATGTTTAGTTTGCACTTAGTATGTCTAAGTTTAATACTGAGGCTCTTGGAGCCATATTATATATGTTCATTAGGTTTTAAAATATATATTTTCTTTAAAAAGTAGAAATTGATTAAAATTATATGAGAAAACTTTATAAAATCCCTACACTTCCTCAAAAAATCATATTACATAAAGGCAAACAGTATGCTTTTATGAACAGAAAGAATCAGAACAAAATTCAACTCACAAAAAAGTACACATGGTGAAATATTTCTTATAAATTATAGGAGCCTCTTAGAGGCTTTCTTTTGGTACTGCATGTAAACCAAGTATACCTGTATAAAAAGGTTCATCACTAGAAAATTTTTTATTTCTAGCTAGATAATTCAACAAAGCAAGACAGACAAAAGATAAAGTCATAAAAGATGACCTGTGGATAAAAAATAATACCAAAAACAAAGAGGAAATGAGAAGCAAAGGTAAGGTGAGTGATCAGACAGAATCAAGATGGCATAGGAAGACCCTCTGTCCCTTTAGGACAGAATACGATGTCTTAAAGGAGTCAAGTAAGTCCAGTTTTGAAGAGTTATGTCCTCATGTACTAGAGGCATGGCAAGCAGGGTAACTGACCAAACAGGGACCACAGCCAGACAGTGTTCTCATCTGAATGAAAACAACAGCTTAGCACGGTTTATAAAGAAATTCAGTCAGTGGTTAAGTTTTTAAGAAATTCACCTACCTCTAAATCTAACAGAAAACTGAAGTACTTGCCAAGCCAGACAACAAACTCCAAAAATAAATAAATAAAAGGTTGTTCTTTTGAAACTACTTAAGAAACACTTTCCACTAAGCAAAGATTTGCCCTGGTCCTGGACTCACCATGTGTGCTGCACACACATTATAAACAGCCAGGCATAATCCTCTCACTTCTCCAGGCACATGATTTCAAAATCAGTGTGAGTAGAGCCAACAACGGATAATGGACCCTAACATTCAAAAAGTATTTCACTTCCATCCTCAAGTTTATCCCATGATTACCTGCCAAATTTTCACACTTGTTTCTTTGGAAAGGTCAAGTTTTCTTTAAACCTTTGAAAGACAGCTGTGCTTATACAGGTTAAAGGCAACACCCTGAATGCCCTTCCTTTGAGCCACTGGTGGTGGTAGCTGCTCAGCTGTGTCCGACTCTTCGTGAGCCTGCCTGGCTCCTCTGTCCTTGGAATTCTCCAGGCAAGAATACTGGAGTGGGTTGCCATTCCCTTCTCCAGGGGATCTTCTGCACCCAAGGACTGAACCTGGGTCTCCTGCACTGCAGGCAATTCTTTACCGTCTGAGCCCCCAGGGAAGCCCTTTGAGCCGTTACTCAGGGTCTAAAAATACAAAGATCCACAAGACACCTGGCTTCCCTGGGGGCTCAGATGGTAAAGCGTCTGCCTGCAATGTGGGAGACTCGGGTTCAAACCCTGGGTGGCAAAGATCCCCTGGAGAAGGAAACGGCAACCCACTCCAGTACTCTTGCCTGGAAAATTCCATGGACAGAGGAGGCTGGTAGGCTACAGTCCATGGGGTTGCAAAAAGTCGGTCATGACCGAATGACTTCATAAGACACCTAAAAGTTTTAACAAAGCCTTTGAGAGCAATTTACATCAGGTCACTGGCCAACCCAAAGATCCTTAGTATATAATTTAGGATATTAAAACTGAAAATAGTTTAAGATATTAAAAGGGCAAATAGTTTACCACTAAATAAATTATTACAGAAGAACTTCAGTAGCTCAGGGGCCCCAGCATGTAATTTTTTCCCAAGAAGGAAACTACAGGTCCAAACAAACATCAGTTACTGCCATAAAGCACGTTATCAAGTCACATCTTATTATTTCCTCTAGTGGAGTACAATAGGAGTATTGAAAATTCCAAATTGAAAATCGACAGGTAATTCAAAAATTGTTTAAAAGATTTATCTTCTTAATTATGTTTTGATTAGGCTACCACTCAAATTTTGAATTCCCAAACACAATAGCTAAGAGTTACAGAGCAGACTGACAAGAAAGTTCAACACCTAAAAATCAGTTGATGTGAGTCACAAGTAGAAAATAGAAAATATAACTTTAAAAATCAGTGAGAAAGGAGCATTGTGACACACCAGAGAGAGTAGATTATTAGTCATAGTCCACAAGATTATCAGGATGAGAAAGAACATGGATTACTGGCTGATAAAGTTCATGTAAATATAAATGAGACAAAGGTAAGCACAGAACAGGCAAAATAAAATGAAAGGACAAGGGAATTTCAAAACCACTTTTTGGTTAGGTTGCCTTAAGCAACTTTGGTAAATGAGACTACAGATTCTCTTTTTTTTTAAAACTTTGACAAGGGAAGAAATAAAGACTCTACAGTTAGTGACTATGGTTCCATCTTTTAAACAGAACAGATAAATGCTTAGAAAGTACCTTTCAGTGAAAGTAGAGAATATTTAAAAGATAAATATTAACCCCACTTAAGACCAAATATTTTTGAGTTCCACAGAAATGTTCCTATTTATTTTCAAAATTCATGCAGCCAACACCAACAAATTTCTTGAAGAAACAAAGGAGAAATGGCCAGGTTTTGGTTTTTGGCTCATTATTTATGTACCATTAATGTTCATTTCTGGGTTTTACCTCAGGATCCAAGTTTCTGAAAACATACATTCTTGTCTTCTCCATGACTGCAAACAAATCAGGATTATCTTTGGCCCATTTCATATCCCAGACATCTCTTCGCTCCAATTTTAACAACTCGCCAATGACTTGCTGTCCTGTGCTGTCTGTCACTCGAGCATCCAAGTCAAAGAAGGTTAGAACTCCTAAGATGTCGATGACAGCAAGGCGGCTACAGGTAATGAAATTGGAGGAGGGGAAGAAACAGTACTCTAGCATTCATGAATATAATTACCACCATTCTTCAAAATAAGTTCATCAGGACCCAGGAAGAAGGTAGAAATGGCTTTAAATAACTAACTTTAAGCAAACATTTATAAATTTGATAGAAGACATGGGGTGCTTTCCATTTTGCTTCCGTGAGAGAAAAAAGTATCCAAGGGACTAAAGCAACTGGTATGCAAATAACCTAAAATACTACAGTAGAATTTCTATATTTTGCCCAATTAAAGAAAAACATCTTTGCCCAATTAGAGAAAAACATCTATGTGTGTGTGTGTGTGTGTATTCCTAATAAATATAATATTTAAATACAAATATAGTATAGTAAAACCACACTGAACTATACAAGTTGAAAACAAACACACATCTTTGCATTTGTTACATAAATACAACAATCCCAGTGGATGACAGTCTACCTATGGAAAGTTTTCAGACTTACCTAGAGTTGCAATTCAAGGATAATTGGTAGGCTTGACAATTAAGGGAGTATTTTTGAATCAAACCAACGTTAGGAAGACTGTATCTCTGAAAGGTGCCAGATTCACGACTCTACAGAAAATATTTTTGATTACTAAAGCCTATTTACCATAATAACATTAAATTACAACTACAGGTCACTCTATATGTTCATACATTTGCTTCAAATCCAAAGTGGTAGTGTCACAGTGAATTCTCAATTCTGATACTCATAATGTTCTGAGTACATATTTGCCTCCTAACTTAATTTAAAACCTTTTTAAAGTGGCTGAAGATGATCTAATTTTTTTCATGCAATATCCAAGAAAAAAAAGTCAGAAACCTTTCTAGAAAACTAGAAACCTAATTCATTTTAATACACAAAGTCTTATATCACATGGAAGACATATCTAGGGTTATTTATAATTGTCTAGGTTAATATTCAGGGTACAATGAAAGCTAACATATACAGCACCTACTGAACTAAATTTCATATACATGAAAAATAAACATAAGACCACCATAGGAATACAGTTGTCACTGAAAGTCTGTGTTGTCATCCTGTAGCCATCTATATGATACCAGTTTGTGGCAAAGGGCGATGATCAGAAAGCAGTGGTACAGTGAGTACTATTTCAGTGTGTTTAAACACAGAACGGAAGGTAAGTTTCCATGCAACTCTGTGCAAGCCTCAAGGCTGACAAATCAACAGAGCAACAGACAGTGAAATCCTGCTGTGCCTGGGGCCATGGCAATGGGAAAAAACAGGAGGCCACCCTCAGCCCACTATTCCCGCTCCCTTTCTTCCAGGGGCAGGTCTCTCCTCTGAGCATGCTTCTGCAGAGGGCCTGTCAGGAAGACTGGGGAGGGCAAGGGACTGGTAACGAGGGCGGATATTTTTTTAATGTACAAAAGACAGGTACAGGCTTTAAAAGATTTAATATACTGAAGTATGCAGCCAGATTTTGTTTTTGAAAAAGTAGGTCCTATGACTTTGAGTTTGAAAACGTCATGGTTTTAGAAGCTGTTTATATTTCAACAGTGGAAAGTTTTCAATGCAGAAGGTATCTTTACCACTAAAATTTTTGCTAGTATTAAAACTGTCTGAGTGTTTCTTACAGGGAGACTCTCTCATTTAGGAATTAAGTCCATTTTTATGGTTGATCTAACTTGCATCTTCTTTTTATTTTTTCCTGCAAATGTCAGAAACACAACTAATACAACCAAAAAACGTGCTGTGTAACAAAGAATATAAAAAGAAAAGACTCTCCACAGAGCTGACTGTAAGACAAACTGCTTAAAACATACACCAAATTCATTTGGTGAGAAAAATGAATACAATGTTCTTAAGATTTTCCCCCCATAAACTTAGCTAATGTCTAAAGAATGTAACTAGAACTGGAAATATACACACTCAAGGATCTATTTACATAATTCAAATTTAATGACTCTACCAGCTTTACTATATTCAGCATTTATTTCTAAAATCTCTATTTTCAAATATCAGAGCTCAAGAAGAGACACTATAACATTGATACACTGATTTTATTTGAAAAATTCAGCAAAACTTTGCCACGGACTTCTTTATTTTCTTGGCTAGCAAACACACTACCTCTTCAGTCTAAGTCTTATGAAAACAGCTGAGCCAAAGCACTTTCTCCAGCACAAAACAAAGCAGGCTGCATAGAGAGGAAACTTTCCGAGACCTACTGCCACTGTCCAATCTATTCCACATTGGCCAATCTTTACAGGGCTCATTCAACCCAGTGACAGACTCTCCCCAGCTGGCCACGAGCCTACTACTTTCATAGTTATTTTTTGCAAATGATTAACAATTTATGAGGCAACCTTTAAAACTTTATTTCTTTTGTTGGACCTAGTAAAACTTGAGGTGCCCATAAGATGAGATTCAAATCCAAAACATATTCTTTTGCCCCATTTTCACCACGTAAAAGATTACTGTTCATAGAATAAGTTTTTTTTTAACCACTTACCACAATCAAGGTCTTATCAGATGCAGTTATGGCACAAATCGGATCCCTTGTGCCCTAAAATAAATCAATGTTACTCTTTATAAACATTTATTGAATGACTGATCTGGTATAAGGTGGTATGCAATTCACTAAGCAGTATACTTCAGCTATATATTTATTAACTTAACCACTATTTACTTACTGAGCACCTACTATGTGACAGACATTGAAGCGCTGGAGATTCTCGGATATAATCTTTGCCCTCAGGGATTACTCAAAAGTCTAGTGGGGAAGACAGTGGACCCGGCGCTTCACAACAGTACAGTGTGATCAGAATAGAGGTCAACACAAGAGTTACAAGAACGCAGAGGGAGGAGCCTGAACTTACACCGAAATGGGAAGAGAGGCAAACCAGAGAGCTTGGTCGTAAAAGATGAACATTTAGCAAGAGGGCCAGCATATGCCAAAATAAAGAAGGGGTAAATGGTATGGCACTGTTACAACCTGGGTGGATCTTTAAAAAGAAAAATGGGTGCTATATGATTCTCTTCGTAAGACATTCTCAGAGTGACAAAATTATAGAGATGGAAACAGATTAGTGATTGCCAGGGGACAAGGATAGGGGTGGAGAGTGAGTATAAAAATGAAGAAGTAGCATGAGGCAAGTTCCTTTATGGTGATAAAGTTACATAAAACTACATGTAAAAACTAGTGAAAACCGAATAAGGAATTGAGTTGTAGTCTAGTTCACAGAATCATTACCAATGTCAATTTCCTGATTTTGATATTATACTACCATTACATAAGATGTCACCATGTGGGAAGCTGGGTAAGGTGGTTTTATGTGCTATTTTTGCAGCTTCCTATGAGCCTAAGATTGTGTCAAAATAAAAAAAAAAAATTTAAATCAAAAGAAGAAAACATAGCAGATCTAGAACAAGTTGAATCAGAATAGAAATTTTTAAAAGAATTACTAGAATAATATGCTATTCACTGGAAACAAATTTTTTCATGTCTCAAAATAAAATTACAGTATTTCCAAATCTATGGATATTAACATATGCTGGCACTAATAAAATCACCTACTTGAATGGCTTTACTATAATCAAGCACACCATCCAATGATCCAGAAGGAGTATCATCAACATGATAAATTCTGGAAAAAAAAAATTCAAATTCAATGACAGTGTAAGTAAGGGTAATACTATTTCATGATCTCTAGAACAATTAAAGGACTGGATGACACCAATGAATACTGTTATTTAATATTAATGTTCTGATTATTTTAAAGAGTTCTTGACACAGCTCAACCTTATAAAGGCAGAAACTACCTCTACCACATGTTTACTAGGTATGCAAGTGCCATGTTCCTGAAAGCTGGGCCAAAACTGTATCTGGACATTGAATCACAGATTTCCAATGAATTTCAATAAGCCACTAAAGATATTTCCCCTTACTCTCCCAATGAACACTGGTAAGGAACAACTTCTAAAGCACCAAGTGTCTCTGTTGTTTCTCCATAATTTCCTTTCTATAGATATGCTTAATAAAAGTAAAACTTAAGTGTATTTGGGAAGCTCTAGTTAATGGGATTTTCTGAAGTAAAGAACCTTCCCCTAAGCTTCCTGTGTTATAAAGAGGCACCACTTCAGGTGTACTGTCTCTCGGATACCTTTACTGTAACACTTATTCACACCACAATATCGCTGCAAGTTGACTTGCTTTTCCCACTAGGCGGTGATTTTCCTAGAGGCAAAGCCTACATCTCTAGTGCCAGCCACACACTGTCAGGTGCTCTATAATTCTGCTGAAAAAAACATTAAGATGAATGGAGAAACAGAGAAGACTCATCGCTGAGTAGCTCTGAGGCCCTGTGCAAGTTATTTAACTTCTCTGAGCCTCAATTTGCTTATCTGTAAAAGAAGGCTAACAATTTGCCCTTTGCAGGACTTTTGAGAGGCATAAATTAAATAATGTTTGTAAAGCACACATGTACAGAGCTGATCCATAAAACGGAGTTTGAGACACTGTAGCTGTAATATAATCACAGGAAATTAAGCCATTTTCTACTTTTAAATTTCATCATTGTTAAATTGAAGTCACATTTGTATTTTCATCAATATAATAAGGAGATCGAATGTTAAATAAATACAGGTGACAGAACTGTATGAAACGTGGGAAGGTATACCAATTTAGAGATAACCATATTTCTACTTAATACATTTCCATTAAGTACATACAGTTAATAATTCTACTTAGTTTTCACAAAGTAAAAGTCAAATATTAGATAGGAGGTCTCTCAAGAGATCACCTGACCCAAATCCCTTTATTAAAACAGGTAGGGTGCTACAAGAAAGGCCAACCTTGAGTCAAGGGGCTCAGAGCTAGATAAACCTGGCAGTATGTCCCACCTCTGCTTACCAGCTGGGCACCTCTGTGTCTGTTTCCTGTGAAACAGGAATAATATGAGTACTGACAAGATGCACCAGTATCTGGCACGCAAGAAGTAACAAGAAGTACTCAATCAGTGCTGGCTCTTATCACCATCGCCGGCTGTATTTTACAGATGACGAAACTGAAGTTCAGAGACAACTGGCCCAAAGTCATTAAAACCAGCAATTATATTCCAGTCAGAAATATAAGGAAATGATGACTTCTTTATCTAAACAAAAACCAGAATCGCTTTAGCTCGTTCACGGGGGACACTCACTCCGTGGAGAGGCTAGACTTTTCTTCCCCAACCTTGTCCTAAGATCTACCTTCTCCCCACAAACTCCAGGTCTCTTGTTATTACTGCTATGACTGCCACACACTCTCCTCAAAGAGGCCAGAAGTTATTTGCACTGAATCTTTCAGGAGTACAGGGAAGACAACATAGACTCTCTTTCAACTGTTTTTTTTTTTTTTTTTTCTGCTTCCACATGAATTCATACATCCAAAATACTTTTACTGGGGTTACGTCGCCTACCTTAGTACACAAGTGAGTCATAAAAGGAAGGGAAGGCTGCATTAAGATCTCAAGTATGTTTGAAGGGAAATGATTTGAAAAAAGCAACCTGAGATTTCTGAAAAGTCTGCTTGCTGCCCACGACCACTGACACAGGCCTGTGCCCTCATTAATCATCAGGTTAAAATTACTCAACCAAATGCTTTGCTTAAAGGCTCAGGATAACAACAAAAGAGCAAGAAACATGGAATATCACTAACAGAGACAACATAACTTACAAAACACACTAAGTGCACGGCAATACTTACTACAAAGAATCCCTCCATCAGGGCTCCTAATTTCTCCATGTAGTAGAGTCATCTTTACCCCCACTTATAAGAAATAGCTCCAACCCCCAAGCCCCTGGAATCCAAGGCAAGAGAAAGAAGGTGAGGGACCAATTCTGCCCACCTACAGACTCTCTCCATATCTGTGTCTAAGGACCTGCCTCTCCTGTGATGATTATGACAACAGAATCACCCCACTTTCGTAGAAAAACCTGTACCACTAGCCCATAGGAATGAAGTTTTGGTTAGACATTTCGATTTCAATTGAATAATCACATTTCAGTGTAGCATTACAACTGTAATATGGCGAGAGCAGATGAGTGAGAATGGCCATTCCTTATGAAAACAGAGGCTTCCAGTCTTTATCTCTAAAGGCTTTTTTTATTATACCACATGCTACTTCTCATTAAACACACAGGGCTTCCCTGGCGGTCCATTAAGAATCCACCTGCCAGTGCAGGGGACACTGGTTTGATCCCTGTTCCAGAAAGATCCCACATGCCACGGGGCAAGTAAGCCCGTGAGCCACAACTCCTGAGTCTGCAAATCCTAGAGCCTGTGCTCCACAACGAGAGAAGCCACTGCAATGAGAAACCCATGCACTGCAATTAGAGAGTAGTCCCTGTCTGCCGCAAATTGAGAAAGCCCAAGTATAGCAACAAAGACCCAGTACAGCCAAATGTAAAACTAATTTAAAAATTTAAACACACAAATCTGAAAGATATTCAAATTAATGGAAAAATATTATTTCTAACAATCAAAAGTATTTACGGTTCTCAAGCATGACAATTTATAAATAGCTATGTCTGATTTAAATGTGATATGGTTGAGCCACTAAAAAATGTGCATTAAAAGATATACCTTTCTCTCCCTTCTTTTCGAGACCGGGTGATCTGATTAATTTCCAATGCTGTAAGCTTCTTTGCCACACGATATTGCCAGATATAAAATGCTTCTTTTGAAGCTGCTATCACATGGGTTTTGGTCATTGTAACAAATAATGGCACTATTAAAAAGACCAGAAAGACAATTTGGTTACAATTAGAATCACAAAAGGTTTGTGCACCAAAGACTTAAGTGATCATGAGTCTAACCCCTTATTTTACAGACGGAATATTCCAAACACAGTCTAAGAAATCAGAAGAGTCAAAAGCCTGTAGGACCACACAAAAATATCAACTCAAAAGAGATCAAAGACCTAACTACAAAACTCTTAGAAGAAAACTTATGTGTAAATCTTTGTGACATTGGGTTAGGCAATGATTTCTTAAATTTGATACCAAAAATGCAAGCAATAAAAGAAAAAAAGGAGATAAACCAGAGTTCATCAAAATTAAAACATTTGTGCTCCAAAGGACACCATCTAAAAAGTGAAAGACAATCCACAAAAGGAAGAAAATATTTGAAAATCAAATATATGATAGGGAATTAGATCTAGAATGTCCAAATAACACTTATAACAATAATATATCACAATAAATTGGATAATTTATTATCCAATTAAAAATTGAGCAAAACTTCTGAATAGACATTTCTCCAATGAAGATATACAAATGGCCACTAAGCAAATGAAAAGAGGCTCAACATCATCAGCCATGAGGCAAATGCAAATCAAAATCACAATAATACTTCACATCTACTAGCATGGCTAGAATCAAGATGTCAGACAGTAATGAGTATTTGCAAAAATGTGAAGAAAAGGTAGGAATGTAAAATGGTGCATCCACTTTGAGAAACTGCTTGGTAGTTCTTCAGAATGGTAAATATAGAATTATCATATGCCCTAGCAATTCCACTCCTAGGTATATACCCATCATTAATTTAGAAAAAGATATTCTTCAAAGTTCTTTCCCACTAAGAATATATTATCTTAAACATCTTTTCATCTGTTCCATTTCCTAGTGAATAATTAAATTTCCACTGTGTACCCTTTGATGAAATAGACAGTGTCATCAAATCCATCGTAAACAGATAAAGAAACAGAGAATTAAAGGTATAAAATAACTTGTCCAAGGTTATTCAGGCAAAAATAAACAAACTAAACAATATAAAACTAAATACACACATTCACACAAAACATAGAAAAACAAAAAACTCATAAAAGATGGTTTTAGTACCTAATTTCTAAATTCACAGTTAAAATGGTACAAAATACATTTTTCAATTCACAAACGCTGTACAAAGTAATCATTAATAAAGTCAGGATAATGAGAAAGTGTTGATAACAGCTACCATTTATGGAGTTCTTATGCTGTGTACTATGTTTGGTCACTCAGTTGTGTCCAACTCTTTGTGACCCCATGGACTGCAGCCCGCCAGGCTCCTCTGTACATCAGGGATTCTCCAGGCAAGAATACTGGAGTGGGTTGCCATGCCCTTCTCTAAAGGGATCAAACCCATGTCTCCCACACTGCAGACAGATTCTTCACTGTCTGAGCCACCAGGGGGTTCTTGCCACAGTCCAAATAAAGGACATTTAAGGCAGTAAGAGAATAGGAACTGAACAAAAAATTAGAAACTAGACTGATGGTATGGTGTTAATTGAATAGATAAACAAGTTGAGATTCAAATGCAAGAATTTTTATATGCTAAATACCTCAGTAAGTTGAATTATATTAAAAAAAATTTTTTTCATTACAATTGTCATTTCTCTATTCAAAATGTGTACCAACTGCTACCAAACTCTAGAGGGAGCAAGAAGCCTTCCTATAAAGAACAGCTGGTTGGAAGGCAGTCCTGAGGATGGTGGCAGAGGCCCCAATTCAGGGGGAGCCCAGAGTGAGACGAAGGAGTAGACCAGGCCCAGCTTTTGCTCAGCTTTAGCTGATCCCCTCTGCACTAAATCATAAGATATCTGCTAAATATTCAGTAAATTCTACCATGGATACTCTGACTATTAACAAATAGTCAGACAAATATTTGACTATTGACAAATAACTATTATGTCTTTAGTGTGATATGAAGTAAATTCACAAACCTTAACTGCTTTCTAAAAAAATACAGTGTTTCCTAACCATATAAAAGCATTTTTAACCAGTGCTTAGCTACAATTAAAAATTATAGGCATGTTTCCTTTTTTTTGATACAGCCCAAATAATCGCAAGTTTATTATTAGCTGAATTCAAAATTTAAATGTTAGTGGTTCACACAAGTCAAACTTTGGATTCAAATCACAAGCACTTGCTATAAGTTTGTGTACATGGTCAGTCGCTCATTCATGCCTGACTCTGCGACCCCATGGAGGCCTTAGATAAATTACTTATTCCAGCTGAACCTTGGTCTGTTTACTGTAAATTGAAGATAATAATATTACCAACCTTATAGAGCTACTTGAAGGATTAAGAGATAAATATAAGCATAGTATAGTGTCTGGCATAGAATACATAATAATAATAGTAATTTTAAATGCCAGTATTTACTGAATTTCTAAAAATTATGTCAGGTACGTTATGTAATTACATTAGTATATAATTAATGTATCACATATATAATTCATACTTACCCTGTAAGGTGGGCACTATCATTATCCCCACTTAGCAGATGAAGAAACTGAAGGATGGAATGGTTAAATAACTCGCTGAAGTCACACGACTAGAAAAACAATAGAAGCTAGGACACGAACACAGCCAATCTGGTTCCAGAGTCTGTGTTCTTAACCACTATGGCAGACTGTTTCTCCTTAAGGGTTAATAACAGTTAGATGTTGTTGCTATCATTTTTGCTTTTTATAATAAAACTATATAAATTCACTAGTCAATACAACAAAAAACAAAAATATATATGAAATGTGTTCTTTTGAATCATTGTGGCAGTAATTTTGGCAAATTCATATGCATAGATAATCCTATCTACATAAATCATGCTAGATCCTTATTTATTATCTATCTCATCCAGGTGGTTTAGTTCTTAAGTTTCCTGGAACTAAGCCTCTAGGAAAAAGTTAGAAGACCATGTTATAATAGATACAATATTTTAGGAAAAAAACACAGCCAGGATAAAAGCAGTCCATGTCCTTCTCAACTATTCAATATCTGGAAAAAAAAATTTGAAATCTCTGTAAAGATTACTGGAAAAAATGTTAAAGTAATTCTGCTTCCATTAATTGAAACTTGTAACACTAATAGTAGTAATTACTAGCCAAGCAACGATGTAAAATAATTTAAAACAATCTAGGAATTCACATATAAGTAAAAGCTGCTTGTAACATTATATTTTAATGCTGAGACCTGAAATAAATGTCTGCATCGTAATGTTCCCCCACTTTCCTACCTATTCATTTCTCAGCCTTTTAAAGAGCTGGTAAGTGAACCTGCACTGAACGACTTTCATCGTTACCTCTCGCTGGCATATACAGGAGACTTAGTGCATGAACTACAGGCCAAGATTAGAAAGCTCTTATGTGCTCTCCCCACTATGGCTGTGGCACAGGCAACTGGTACTTATCAGGCACTTTTCATGCCTTCATTCCTCTGAAAATGCTGTTTCTTCTTCTTTACATGTCACTCAAAGAAATATCCATCCTCCAGAACTCAGCTCAAATGAAAGCTTCTCTAAGTAGAGAAAGTGTCCCTAATGTCCTCATGCATGGATATCCACTCAGCCAGCACCTTGCACAATATCGAAGACGCAGCAGGGGAGAAACAGTCACTAGCAACAGATGAACTATATTTTAATTCTTTGTTTAGACATCCCACAGGAAATGTGAGAATTAACTTCTCATTATTCCTCATACCCAGTACAGTACCTGAGATAGTATATGCTCATTGGCCGTTTGTTAAATAAATTGATTCTCTTTTAAATACTTTTATACATTCAGTAAACATCTGTTACTGGGCAAGCACAGTGGTAGGCAGTGGGGATACAGAAATGAAACAATGTAGACAGATCTTTAGGAAGCTCAAAATCTTGTAGGGAAAATAGACAAGAAAATCAATAATCACAGTGCAGAGTAAGTACGTTGGACAGAAGCACACAGAAGGAATTGAGGGTTCAAAAGAAGAGGTCCCCCAAATGGTATCTGGCTCCTATATGGACAGTACAACAGAACTAAACTTTGTATAATATATAATAATATACAACGTTCTTCTTCAAAGTTTCTACAGAGGCTTTCAGGAAGAACAGATGACAAAAATTATACTTCCTAGGACAATATCAGTTAAATACTTTTTTTTTGCTTCAGCCTCCAGTCCTCAGGAAAATTTGGCATAAAAACTTTAAAAAGGAATTTTACAGGATATGTATGAAACAAAAATGTTGAGTCTTTGGCTGGGTTTACTGCAGACCAGTGAAAGAACTGCTTGTTAAAATTTCAGCCAGCAAGACCACAAGATAAAAAAGTTTCAAGACCCAAAAATACAAATAATCATGCCCTCAAGCATTTGCCATTTTTTGAAGGTAAAGGATTTACATCTGGCTTTATTAAAACACAGACTGCCTGTGATTAAAATTACTTTGAAGCTAACCCTAGCATCCTTATGATTCTATATTAAAACTTTTGATATTAAAAAGAAAAAAACATATAATCTTAAGATTGACGTAATTTATCCTTTACATTTAAGACTCATTTTTAATAAATAGAAGATATTCATGTGGTAGGAGTCTGCAACAATTTTAAGCTAAAGAATACTAACATTTACAAAGAATATTACATTAATGTACATATATAAATATAGAGAAACATATAAACAAACCTAACAGTGAACATAAGAAGTTGAAAGGTTTCAATGCTTAAAAATGAGCTACCAAGACCCTAAACATAGAGTATAAAATCTTTGAGACCAGCTAAGTATTTTTCACTGGTGGCTCAGTAAGTAAAGAATTCGCTTGCAATGCAGGAGACCCCAGTTCAATCCCTGGATCAGGAAGATCTTCTGGAGAAGGAAATGACAACCCACTCCAGTATTCTTGCCTGGAAAATTCCATGGACAGAGAAGCCAGTGGGCTACAGTCCATGGGGTCACAAGAGTCGGACATGACTTAGCAACAAAACCACCAAGTATTTTTTACATTTGCTTGTATCACTCAAAGTCCTTAGCAAAATACTTAGAAGGCAGAGTTTAACATTTGATTGTTAAGGCTCAATGTGAAATCTAAAAAAAAAAGACTAGTTCTCAGATTGAAAAAATAATTCAATAATTCAATGAGTTTTCAATTTTTGAAACCTACTATTTTTTCTAACACCATATCCAATAAACTCGAATACTTAAAAAACATCATTTTGGAAGTTATAGGGAAACGGCAACAAAATATTTGTTAACAACTTTTGACAAAATATTAAGAATAAGATTTGGAAACTTTTATGGTTACTTTCAGAGCTATTAGAGGGAATGATAGATCTAAAGCAACAAATGTCTTCTGAAAACAAAAAGTCAGGAATATTTTTTATGTTGTTCCTATTAATATACTGATTTTATCAGAAAAATCTGGACAGGGAAAACTCTCTTCCACAAGCAGCTAAAGTGTTATTTATGGAAGACAGGTACTTACAAGCAGTTTATTGGTAATAAGAGTGGTTTCATGGGCAAAATTCTTTCTATAATCCTCAGCATATTACATACTAATCATCACATTGGATACCAATCCTCAAACAATTTTATTTCTCATTAAAAGCAAATAATGGCAGTATAGCAGTCATGAGATTATTGTGAATTCTAGAGTAAACTTATAATTATTGTACTAAGCAGGAGCCTTCTGAGAGTGAAACTGGACATTACTAATGATTTTACTACAACAGGCATAGACTGGTACCAAATCTGAACCAAGCATGCCAGGAAGTATGCTCATCCTTGTTTTAGAGAATAACATCCTAGTTAATAATACCAGTTACATTTTAAAATTTGTTTACAAATAAGACTTGAATAAAGATGGAGTAAATATTAACATTTCCTTACCAAGATCAATGTATTTGGGATCCATAGGTGTGCCAATAGAATTACACAGAACTAGCACAAACTGTGAACAAATAAAATAGAAAGTATCAAAACCCCTGCTTATGCACAATAAAAGAAATAATGCTTAACAAACCATGTTGATCTCTTTTTCAAGTATCATTAACATAGAAAGAACTGATAAAAATTAAATACAAAGAATAGCAAAGATAATCTATAGCACAAAAGTAAAGAAATATAAATTAAAATTAAACAAAGGCTGATTTCTACATATAGTGGAACACTGATTTTTTAAGAGACCATTTAAGAAACACAAGTACACTGACTACATTTCATTATTTGTATTTCTAAATTGCTGATCAGCTATATTCAAAACTCATTTTTATCCTATAACCAGCTATATAAAGGCTAACTTAATTTGTTACCATTGCACCAAATGTTTCCATCTCGTTCTCCTCCTTTGAAGCAATATATAAATGACATGAGAAATTCAGAAAAATTCAGTTAATTCAGGAAAAAAAACATAATCCAACCCACTGTAAATAACTTAAAATGCTAATGATTAACATATACACAAATAATTATCAATGATTACTATTAGGAAAAATAATCAAGCATAACATATAGTTTATATAAGAAAATTCTAATGATAATTTCATTTTTTGCTGTTAGTCATCTTCTCCATATCTAGTACTAAGAATACTATTTTAACAGATGTTTTTCAGATTAGAATAATATTTTCAAACAAGCCCATTCTCAATGTTCTATTTATGCACAGATGTTTTCTTTTCTCAGTGTCTCAAACTTTGTTTAATTTCATAAACATAAACAGTAAAAATTATAATAAAATATTATGATTTACTCTTCCACTGCTTAAACTTATTTACTGCCACAAAATACAAGTGTTTTACAAGCTTATCATTCACATGCTCAGCTCATAGTTTAAATAACCAAATAAGACTTCTTACAAAATCCCCCCAACTTCCCATTTCCTGCTCCCAAGAGTAATTACTTTCAGCTCCTGTTATTCACTCTTTCGATATTTACCTCCCCAAGTGTAAGTGACGTGTTTACAGTGCTGCTTCTTGCTTCATTTTGTTTCAACTTGCGACATCATACACCACTACCCACTGGGAAAGCCAAACACGCGACCCTCTTTCACCCTTCTTGCCCAGCCTCCATCTCACATTCTCACCCCTCCATCTTTCCACTATAATTTTGTTATATCAGAACTTAAGGCTTACACTGGTATTACAGTTCAATTTTTAAATAACTTTAATTTTTAAAAAATTCAGTGACTACATTATTTTGACTCCATAAATGCTGTTCACAGCTGAGTCAGGTACAACATGATTTGTTTTCCTCTCAAGCATATTTTGCTTTTCCTGTTGTGGATAATTGCCTTTGTTTATTTTTCTCTTTGCTTAGTTTTCTCTGTATTTAATACTAACTCAAGTCCCCCATTATCTCCCAGTTACATATGTCTCCCCTCAGGAGCTCAACCACATTAAATATTGTATTAATTTCATTTTGAGTTTCTTCTGGAGCCACGTGGCCTGCTCTCCTTTGGTGATCCACTCTCTCAGCACATGCAGAACTGTCACCTGGAACCACTCCTCCCCATGGTCATCAGGTGATCTTGTTTCTTCCTCTTTCCTGGTTTTTCATTCTGGTGAACCATATCCTGAAGTCCCTTCCGAAGTTAAGGAAGCTCAGAAGGTAAATTTTTGGTGATCTCGTACATCTAAAAATGTCTTTATTCCACCCTCATATTTAATGAATTGTTTACCTAAGGTATGGAGTTCAAGGTGGGAAAACATTTTCCTTCAGAATTTTGAAAGCAATTCTCCAAAGTATTTTAAGCTGGTAAGTCAAATGCTAGTATGATTCCTGATCCCATGAAATCTGTTCTGGAACCAAGCGGGAACAGAAGATTGGGGTAGCATTCATTTAACTGCCCTGTTTTCACCAAGAGTCCCTCTACCCTTCCCTATGCTTAGCGCCCCTCAATGCAGAGACTCTTTGTATCCTCTCTGGAGGGCAAACTAGTCTCCCTTGGAGTGCGAAGCACAGCTGTTCAGAGGCTCAGAGAGGGGGGGAATCTAGAAATCTGCTTCTTTATACACCCTTTTTATTTTCCCCCAAAGTACCCTCCTGCATACTCTTTCTCTTATCAGGTACCACCATCAAGTCCCATGTCTCTGGGATTCTGTGATACAAACTGGTTGCTTTTTTCCTTTCTCCACTGATGGAGACAGAATTCCACTTTCCTGGGTCTGCTAAGGTAATTACCACTAATCCCCCTACTCTCTAAACTCCAAAATTATGTTGCTGTTTCCTCACCCTTTCTGGACCCTATAGGCTTGTGGCTTTTTAAAAAATACCTTTCCCTTTGTTTCAGTGAGTTTCAGGAGAGAACAGAGCCAAGTGTGACTGTTCAAATGGCTGCCTTCAACTAAAAATTCTATGCTTTTTAGTGGGACAAAATAATTTATCAAAGACACTGGTAGTCCTTTTTTGAAAAATTTGCATACTTCTGCAAATATTTAAACGACTAGCAGACTTTTTTTAAGGGCATTATTTATATTATTTATGTTATGAGACATTAACTTTTAAAGCAATATAACTCCACATAAAAGTACATTTCTAAATGTCAAAACTACTCAAATTGTTATAAATGGCCATTGTTACATAATTTCTTGAGCCTTTGTACTAGACATCTGGTTTTTCATTTTTACTTATGGAATTTTAAATTGGAAAAGGACTGTGGTATTTTAAATATATTTCAGAGACAAAAAGCTTCAGTACCAGTCAGTATAAACTGCCAATGGATTAACTGATTAGAGAAAAAAATCAGGGGACAGAGAACCGATGGAGTCAAAGAACTCTCCAAACAGAGGTCTAGACAGACCTGGACAATAGAACCAATACTTTCTGTACCTGCCAGTAGAAAGGCTATGCTTGAGAAGATGGATAACTAGAGCCCAATCCAGCCAAGTAGTTAAACCCATCTAAGTTTTAAGATATCAAGGAACACCTACCTGAGGGTGATTTTCATCAGCTTTTGTGGCCAAAATGCAGAAGTCGCCACAGGTAGTAATAGAAATGAGACTCTTCACATACTTAACATACTTGTCATTGTTTTTTGTATCCCAAAAGGTAACACAGTACTCTGGACGATCAGGTCTGGTATAAGCATAAACTACGGTGTTTGAGCAATAACCCCACTAAGAAGAAAGGAAGGAAGAAAGGGAGGGAACAGAAGGAGGGAAGTCGGGAGGGAAGAGAAAGGATGAGAGAAATAGCAATTAACATTGGGAAAGTCACATCATTATATTTTTTTCCTCTAGAAATATTGCAGGTATGTGGTTTATCAGTGCTGACAAAAGTAATCCTTTAGAAATAGAAAAGAGAGGGACTGAATATTCAGCTTCATATCTCTTCTCACTAAAATAACAAGTCTAAAAGTAATAAACACAGTTAAAAAAAAAAAGCACTGCAAAAACAAGTTGGGCTTAACTTTCCTCATTTTAATTTGTAAGGTTTAAGCTTCAGTGGTGAAAATGTCAGATTTTTCAATAGTCAATAACAGCCGTGTGGGGGACAACAGGAAGAGTGATCCCTTCTGAAGTTCAGTTTCAAATCCTGAAGCCAAAATTCAAAGACAGCTGCTTTGCCTTTTTTCTCTCATCCACACTTTTTATATTTCTTTTTTATCAGAGTAGCAATATGCACATAGTTTATAGTCAAATAATTCTACGTGGTTTACTTAAAACAAAAACAAAATGCAGGACCCCCTCTGCCTAATTTCCTCCTCGGGGTAGCCATTTACAACTCTTTTAGCTGTAAACTGTTTTGGTTTTGCTTTCCATATCATATGTGTATTGATTACAGAACTTAAGAGCTTTCCCTCTCCCGACAAATTTATACATAATTTTGGATAAACTGATATTCAGTGTCAACATTATTAACACTGTCTTTACTATTGTTTCGGGAAGCACACGGCACACTTAGCACACTTGGTACTCTTTATATATAGTATTCCAGAAAAGTTTACTAGTTTACTAATTCTACGGTGTTCACACTGAAAAGCCTCCTTCCAGCTGCTTTCTAAAACAAAGTGGCTATGAATATATACAAAATACAGAGACTATACTTTCAACTATAATAAAATTATATAATAAAAAACACCTTTTTTTTTACAGCTGCTCTTAATACTCACCTTATAATCAGGTCGAATATTTGCAAAATATATAAAAGAATCAACAGTCAGTGCAATTTTCAGTCCACCTCCTTCCCAAGATAGTGCAGACATATGCTTTCCAGGAACCTTCAAAGTACCCAGATGCTGAAAAAAATAATTATATTTAACCTAAAGTATCACAATTAAATAAAATACCACCTATCACTTCACAGAGATCAAAAGCAGTACAAAAATTATTTTATGAAAGGTTGTTACATACTTCAAATCATTTTCCTTCCATTTTTATAATGAAAAACAAATGTATGATAGGAGAAATTAACAAACTATAGCCAAAGAATTCAGTATCAAATTTCATCAAATTTAAGATGCCAGAGATTTAAATAAGCATCTTTATTTTTAATGTCCAACTTAGGAAAGAAAAACACATTGCTACAAGTTAAAATAGGACAACTTTGATTTTAACATGCATTCCAATTTAGGGTTGGAAAAGAATTGTGCATCTTAGATTCAATGAAATACTGGAGTAGTAAACTCAATCCTTAGTCCTGCCTCTTATTCAGCCCCCACCCACCCTCAGCAGCCACCAGATGCCCAGCCTTTTGCTTTCACTCGTTTCCTTCATCGTAACTGCCTTCTTTCTTGACTGAACTATCTAGTAGCCTCCTAACTACAAGTTTTACCTTTTATTTCTTCTTTCATTCCCACCCTTCCAATTCAATCCCTGCTACCATGATTATCATTCTGGAACACCAATCCAATCATATCCTAGTCTGCTTTTAAAAATGTTTAATACTTTTTCAAAATCAGTAGCTACCCACCATCACATTCTCTGGAATCGTATACAATGCCTTTCCCCCATTTGCCCAAAACTCTGTGGCTCAATACCCTACAAGTTAACCATCGTTTCCGTGTTCTCCTCACGAGGGAACTACTCTGCCTCCATTCCTTTGGCCCATATAATCTCTCTTCTGCCTGAAATCCTTTCCCCCAAGTCTTCCTACTATTCCTTGTCCTCCTGCAGTGCTCCTATTCACCCTTTAAGATACATCTTAAATATTACTTCCTGCCTTCTTGCCTCCCTCTGTGGTTCCAGAGAATTTAGACAGTGAGCTCTTGACAGCACTAGCTTGCTCATATTCACTTTTATTTCCCTATCCCTTAATAGATTCTTTGGTAAACAAGTACAAAAAAAAAAATCTATCAAGTAAATAAATGTATAATGTAATCAAATGAATTTCTTTGTATACTGACAGTATATTTAAAGGTTAAATTAAAAAATGGAATAGATGAATACAAAGATCTTTTTAATGTGGCCATAGAAAGAAAACATTTTTAATCTATGTGTATTTCACAAAACAGTATACTCCCCAGAATTTTAATAAATTATACTGGTATCCCTCATTCTTAAGCAGATATGCTCTAAAATCAAATTTAATATATTAAACTCCATTTTGCCATGGCATGCAATGGGGGGCAGGGGGGGAGTTTTAACCTAGGAGGGTGCACTCCATCTGTCCTGCTGTCTGTATGAAGCCAGAGGAAACAAACAGGCTCTCACAAAACGACTCCTGGTCCTGACACCCACACTCTGAGAAGAAGGCTGCCATCTCATTCTGCCAACATGGCAGGCGGCGGCAGCAGCAAGGACAAACACCCGACTTTTAGGGAGCACTCTCTGAGCCCTGCGTAGGCGCTTTCCCACTGCTGCCTCCTTTAGTGTTTACAGCAGAGGCTTGAGGAAATAAGATAGCTGAGTCTTAGAGGTTAAGTGACTTCTCTGAGGGGAACAGCTCTGTAGAAACAGAGTTCTAAGCCAAAGCCAGGGCCAGACTACAAACCCCACGCTCTGTTAGCCCCTCCCATAGCTAAGTAAGACCACACCGAAAAGACCAGAAGAGCCTAGCCCTCAGAATCAAAAGTGAATTCTTCCCTGAGGTTTTCCTTAAGTTGACATCTCTAGTTAAGTTCCTTCCAAGTTCTTCCTAATAACATAGATCCAAAAATAAATATCTCATATATTCACTTATTCAAAAAATATTAAGTGACCAAATACCCCAAGGACTAGGCTAGATATTTTTAATTACAACTATACCAAAAGCCACTTACAGTTTTCAATTTAACACATAACATGGTGATTTGCAAGATAAAGCATATGGGCCTTTGAATGCATGTTATTATACCTAGAGAAGACTGAACTAACAAAAATAAGCTGATAAAATAAAGTGATAAATAAGCCAATGGCAACAGATAGAAATAACAAACAAAGAACGTGAAATTAAAAGAAAGCTATAAACACTGAGATAACTAGAATTCAGATTTTTAATTATTTAGGAAACTTGAGAACTGTGCTTTTGTTTTTCCTTAGCTTTTAGCATCTACCAGAAATATTATTAGCTGATAATGAACAGAGACCACCTACTCTCGAGAGAACATTCTACTAGGTAACTTTCAGCATAAACACCACTGTTTACCCCAACAGAAGTTATTAAAATACAGAAAAAAAAAAACTAACATAGTAAAAACAACTGTACAGACTTTGGTATAGCCAAAAATAGAAATTATTGAAGTTTTTGGTGAATTTATAAAAACCAACAGGATATCCAAAAGAAACTTAATATAGTCTAAGTTTAGAAAATAAAATATGTAAAAACTTATTAATATTAGTTACTAAGTTCTCACTTTCTAAATTATTTAAAGTGCATAACATATTAATTCTCCTATTTGATATTTACTACTGCTTTAAGTAACCTCTCTTTGAAAATTAAATTTATTAATAATAATACTGAGGATAGTATTTATTTTTTAAAATATATTTATTTTTAATGTAGTAACACCTAAGATTTATTCTTAAGATAGATTTTCTTAAAATAAGCAATTATTTCACAACAAACTGAAACAGAAGTTTGGGAGAAGGACAGACTGATATGTATATTTAATATTCACATTTAATATATCATATTAAAACCCCCTAAAATTAATCTGAAACTACTAAATTACACTAAAAACAACTCAAAAACCACCTGTGAAAAAGATGCATATGCATATTACAGAGAAAATATTCTTAATAACTATTCCCCAGTGATTTTACATGAAACGTGGTTTTCTAAATGTAAAGACTATAAAATAAATTCCACGATAAAATGAAGGCTTATAATATGAGTATATTAATCAAAAAAATACACCTGATAGTTGATCATTTTTATTTAAAATGTCCCCTTCAAAAAAAAGTGACAAGTATATACCCTTTCCTCCATTCTTTTTTTCCCCTATCTTATTCACTGCATATTTAAATGGAAAGAAAGACAAAATCTTTACCTCACCAAATGGAGTATAAAATTGCACAATGTTTATATCTTTATCCTGAGTGATGACCTTCTGGGAGCCTGCCACTGCTAAGACGCTGCCAGTGTGGTTCCACTGGATACTTACTACATACATGCCAGTATCAATTAAAACAGGATCTAGTCCAAAAAAAAAGGAATAAATGGTAAAATATTTAGCCGAGAGAACTTTTTACAACCTTAAGCACAATTTTTTAAAATATTTTTTTAATTCTGCACATTTAAAAAAAAAAGAAAAATTACATACTTTGGTCATTCTCATGTCTCATTATTTGGCATCTCCCATTGTCAAAGCAGATGGCGAGGCAGGGGCAATCTGGCTCCACGTAACCCTCTGCACCATGGTACCAATGAATCCCAGCAATGCTGACGGCTCCAGTGACGTTCACTAAACAGTTCAGCTTCATTTTCATCTAAATAAAATCAGTGTGCTAGTATTTTATATTTGAAAACAGTAGTATCATTAGTGTGAATAGAGTATTATTATAGAAGGAACACTGAAATGTGAAAATCTGGTTTTGAATGCAAGCTCCATCACTTACTGATTCACCAACCATGGACGAATCACTTCACCTGAGTTTCAGTTTTCCTAATTTGTAAAATGAGGATTTAAAAAAAAAAAGTAAAAAAAAGTTCACAGAGTTTTGTGAGACTCAAATGATCAAAGATATACAAAAGTGCTTTGAAAATAGCAAAGTGTCATGTAGATACTGGTTACTATCACTTCCACTGAGTGGATTCATGTGATGTCTTGACCCTGACTAAAAACAAGTCGCTCCATAAGTAAGGTCAGAGATCTGCCATAGCTAGATCTCACAAAGCCAGAGCTTTCCTTGAGATTCTATCCTAGCCTATTCTATTTTGCCTTCTTTCCAGGACCTGATTTTTGTCCCTTACTGTATAAGCCTGCCATCCTTTTCACAAGCTTTAATACCTTGCTACAAAAAATATCTCATGTAAACTTCGGCTTTGGGTATTAGAAGACATAACGGTTAACTTCACATCATCCTACCCATCATTCCTCAGTTTCAACACACTGCAGTTTTATCCTTCCAGCTACCAGAAAATCAGAACTAAAAGCACTAATTTACCTTGAAGCAACACAATGTTTTTTTAATAAAACAAACTAAGGAAAAAAAAACCTGAATTAAAGACTATCTTGATTACACAAATTATCATAATAAATAAATGTGTGTAAACATATAAAAATGATATATAAAATAAGCATACAAAGTTGTAAAAATAAAAGTATATATACACTTACAATAAAATTTCCTTGATTATCATAAATGTGTATCTCTCCATTGGCCATTCCAAAAAGTAAGACTTTACTATCTGCGGACCATGCTACATGGCATAACTGCACACCCTTCAGGTCTTTTCCCCAAATGCGATTCCCTAAAACAAACATAAAACATAATTATTTCATTAAAATGTCAAGGTCACGATTCTCTATTTCATTAAAATGTCAAGGTCACGATTCCCTAACAACTGCTCTAGAAATCTTTGTTTCCCTAAAGGGCTCTCACATTCTTCACAGCATTCAGTTGTTTAATTTATTCAGTCATTAGATACTCACTGAGCACCTACTATGTGCCAAACACTCTACTAAGCATTTGAAATAGCAGCTGTTTCCAACTCTCTCCCTTCTCTTCTAAATTCTGACTCAGGACCTTACCCCCAATTAGCAGAATTCACCTTTTACTTTGGAAAAAAAATAAAAACTTTCAAAAAAAAAATCCCCCACCCCCACTTTCAGACATTCAGAAAATAAGTGAATCCACACTTACTCTTTCTGCTTTGCCCCCAATACAAAGGAAGAGGTATGTCCCCAACCAGACACCAATCTAAAGTGAATCCCTCTACCTATTCTCTGATCTAGTCCCTCTGACTACCAATGCAGGAGACACAGGTTCAGTCCCTGGGTCAGGAAGATCCCCTGGAGAAGGAAATGGCAACCCACTCCAGTGTTCTTGCCTGAGAAATCCCATGGACAAAGGGAGCCTGGTGAGCTACAGTCCATGGAGTCACAAAGAGTCAGACACGACTTACTGACTAAACAATAAGACTTAAAATAAGTGATTCTTAAATGTCATCATATTGTACAGCAATTATTTTCTCTTTTTGTATTTATTTTTCTGTCAGAATGCTAATATATGATAACATTTAAACCTCTAAATATCAAAACTTCAGCTAAATCTTAACCTTAGCTCCAGGTACAAAATGCATTACCATCCACTGAACCAACGATCACAGCCCCATCCTCATATACAATGCAGATCTTCTGTCCATCAGCATTCCAGCTCATGCTTCGAACCACTGACTTATTTCTGTTGTTGATCATCTCCTCATACCAAGAGCCTGTATTCACAAAGGAAAACAAATGACAAGTCAAAACTTTCACATCTGATAAATTGTACTTCAGAGTTGGAAACTTTCCATAAAACAGACTATGGGACAAATAACTGCAAAGTTTTCCACAACCTAAGACATTAAAACTACAAAATCTTCAAATCCAACAGAACAAGATGAAAAAAATAACTCATTCCTTGACTAGTAATTGCTTCAAATATTATCACAGAAAACACAATAAATGCCTATCCTTTCTTTTTTCTATTAATTAAAAAATAAAACTTAATTTGCTTCCAAAGGGCCAAAATGAGTGATTTTTCTCAAAGACTGATTTTTCCCACTCTTGAGTGCACCTCACATAATAACCAAGCAAAAAACAGAATAACCACAATTACTTCATAAGTACGCCTAAACTCTCCAATGATTAATTGTAGGCATGTTAAATGTAAGCATATTGTGTAAAAACTAGAAGACTGAAAAAAATTTTAAGTTCACATCACATTAGTGATATAACATCACTAAACCTGAGTGACAAAAACGTTCTTGTATTTCTCTACATAGGGTTGAAGTGAGATGTGACTTGTCTCAAGGTGTAACCAAATGTAAGGCATATCACAAAGCTATTTTGTTTTCTTTTTGTTCTTTAAAAGGCTTTATTACATTCCCATACACACAATTCTGGCCTAAAGCCAAGCAAGTAATTAAGTAACATGGAAAAACTACTCACAACAGGGTACTACCTATCAAGACTGAGGCTCAGAGAGGACCTACTCTAAACTCGTGTACTTTCACGTTCTACTCCCTATACATATATACACAGACATAAACTTGAAAAATAAATAGATGAGTTTGTGTACTACAGCATATTTTAATTAAGAATTTTTTAAAGGTATATACCCTAAGCATTTTTAAAACCACACACGAAGCTAAGGTACCCTTTCCATTCAAAGATGATGCCTACAGGCCTCAAGAGAACATGTATTATGAGTTATTTTTCTGGTAACAGTGATACACCTAAATTAATTTTTCTCTGACTCTTTCAACTCTGGGCAAAAGGCACAAATGGGGAGCCAACAGTCAGAGCTGAGATAAAAATCTATATCCATGAAGGAAAAGGAAGCCAACTGACTCATTAAAGGAAATGAATTATTGCTTTTAACTTCATAAATGTGTTTTTATCTACTAAACTAACTCCAGTCACTGGCCACAGAGAAACGAATTCTTGTTGGAAACTTGAAAAAGAGAGCTATCTCAAGCAGAAACTATTCTGCCAAGAGTCTAAGCCCAGTTTGAAGATAACCAACAGTCACATAATTCACTTTCTTAATTCATGGTCACAGTTCAAAAGAAATAAGGTTAAAGGTAAAAGTAGGAATCCATAAATCTGGAAATATCACCCCCATGAACTCCTACTGCTAGGTAAAAAGGGTCTATTTCAAAGATGTTATTTCTCTGTTAAACTACTGTAATCCAAACTCCAATCTGTGGAAGATTAAATAAGCTGTCCTAATATACCTTTATATAACATCCAAACAATAATAAGCCCATTTTCGTCACTGGTAGTCAACTTCTGATATTGTTCATTCCATATTACGACTTGAACAGAACCTAAAAATGTATAAAAACAGTTTAGACACTAAAAAAAACAAAAAGAAGCTACAATTAATTTCAAATGTTTATTTTTATAATACCGAGAGTATGTTAAATCAGTACCGTTTCTGGGCAACTAACCAGTCTAATATTACTCAAAAATGTTCACAGAACACAGTTACTATTATCACCTGTTTCTACAACAATGCCTAGTACTAATTTTCATGTGTATTCCTATTTTATGCCAGCTAAGGGACCAATTCAGTTCAGTTCAGTTCAGTCGCTCAGTCATGTCTGACTCTTTGCAACCGCATGAATCACACAGCACGCCAGGCCTCCCTGTCCATCACCAACTCCTGGAGTTTACTCAAACTCAAGTTCATCAAGTCGGTGATGCCATCCAGCCATCTCATCCTCTGTCGTCCCCTTCTCCTCCTGCCCCCAATCCCTCCCAGCATCAGGGTCTTTTCCAATGAGTCAACTCTTCTCATCAGGTGGCCAAAGTACTGGAGTTACAGCTTCAGCATCAGTCCTTCCAATGAACACCCAGGACTGATCTCCTTCAGGACGGACTGGTTGAATCTCCGTGCAGTCCAAGGGACTCTCAAGAGTCTTCTCCAACAACCACAGTTCAAAAGCATCAATTCTTTGGTGCTCAGCTTTCTTCACAGTCCAACTCTCACATCCATACATGACCACTGGAAAAACCATAGCCTTGACTAGACGGACCTTTGTTGGCAAAGTAATGTCTCTGCTTTTTAATATGCTATCTAGGTTGGTCATAACTTTCCTTCCAAGGGGCCAATTAGGATCAGCTATAAGAGGTGCCATAGATCTGGTGATAGAAACAAATGTAAGTAAGATTTACCCAATTTGCCTGACTCCCAAGGACTATGATGCCCAAAGGACATCATACTAAGTACTTGTTTATGTCTCTGAATCTCTCCCCTTGCGCCACACCTTGTTTTCTATTCTATTAGTAACACACTCTTGAGCATATCTTAAACCTCTGGGTTATATGAACAAATTTTTTTTTTTTAGTTTTTTAATCCCTGAATACTTTATTGTATATTTCCTAAGAACAAGGGCATTCTCTTTCAAAACCGTTTTACAAATTAGAAATTTTAACACATACACTATTATCTCCAACCCACAGTGCACATTTAAGTTTTATCAAATGTCCAAATAATGTCCTAAATAGATAGCTGTTTTTCTCAGTTCAAGATCCAGTCTACCATCATCCAGTACATTCAGGTGTCATGTCTCTTCAGTCTATATTAATCTGGGACCATAAAACAGACTCTTAAAAAGGAGGATATCCTATCCATAGACAGATAGTATTTTTAATATATAAAATAATAGCTACTTTTTTCATACCTATTGAAGATGCTATTTAATCATGTGAAAGTTGTTGAATACTCTAGGCCATGTAAATTATGACTAAACAGAAATGATTACTTTAAATAAGACCATTGTTGAAAACGATGACATTTTTGCATAATTATGGCTAAACAGAAATGATTATTTTAAATAAGACCATCATTTAAACAATGACATTTTTGCATTAAGTAAGTCATTTCTTGGAGAAGGGCATGGCAACCCACTCCAGTATTCTTGCCTGGAGAATCCCATGGACAGAGGAGCCTGGTAGGCTACAGTCCATGGGGTTGCAAAGAGTCAGACATGACTGAAGTGACTTAACGCACGCACAAGTCATTTCTAAGGCTTCCCCGATGGCTCAGTGGGTAAAGAAACCACCTGCAATGTGGATTGGACTCCTTGGCTCCAGGAGACTCTGGTTGGATCCCGAGGTCAGGAAGATTCCATGGTGAAGAAAATGGCACCACTCTAGTATTCCTGCCTAAAAAATCGCATGGACAGAGGAATCTGACAGGCTCCAATCCACGGGCCCGCAAAGAGTCAGACACGGCTGAGCAACTAAGCATACACACACAAGTGGTTCTAAATACCTAAAAATACTATTCAAATATGATTTAAAAATTTACATGACTCACCACTATGACCTTCGAGAGTCTGATTCATAGAAAGGTTACTAGGGGCTGCAAGACCCCTCAATTTTGTATCATCTGAAAAAACAAAAACAAAACATACTATGGCAAATATACAAAAGTGACAGATTATAAGATTTTGACATTTCTTGCTTTTTTCCCTATTCCTAAATAATATGAGAATAATTTTTTAAAGAATGCCTTCTTCTGACCTATTTTTCTCATGGTGGAAACATGGACAAACATGTACCCCCTTGCAAGATATTATTCTGGTGAAATAAAGCCAAATGTACAAAAGAACACTTTACTTAGCATATTAAATATAATTAGTAATTATTATTGCTATTTATTCCTTCCCGAAAGACAACAAAAAAGAAGTATTTATTATTTTAGATTGAAAACTCTAAAAGCATAAAAGAGATCAAAAAGCAAAGATTTGGGAAACTAGTTTTTATCCAATTTTGCAGAATCTTATATTCATTCATTCATTCATTCACTCACTCAACAAACATTTATTGAATGTCTACACTCTGCTATGCACTGTGGAAGGTTCTGAATACAAAATGATGAAAAAAAGGCCTTTCCCCCTAGAAACCTTATAGTATACTGCTGCTACTGCTGCTAAGTCACTTCAGTCATGTCCAACTCTGTGTGACTCCACAGATGTCAGACCACCAGGCTCTGCCATCCCTGGGATTCTCCAGGCAAGAACACTGGAGTGGGTTGCCATTTCCTTCTCCAACGCCGGGAAAGCGAAAAGTGAGAGTGAAGTTGCTTAGTCGTGTTCCGACTCTTAGCAACCCCATGGACTACAGCCTACCAGGCCTCTCCATCCACGGGATTTTCCAGGCAACAGTACTGGAGTGGGGTGCCATTGCCTTCTCCATATAGTTTACTGAGGGGACAGATATTAAATAGACACTCACACACCCACATAAATATATATGCATATATATAAAATTGTGCTTCCTTTGTAGCTCAGTTGGTAAAGAATCTGCCTACAATGCAGGAGACTGGGGTTCAATTCCTGGGTCAGGAAGATCCCCTGGAGAAGGAAATGGCAACCCACTTCTGTATTCTTGCCTTGAGAATCCCATGGACAGAGGAGATGGCAAGTTACAGTCCATAGGTTCGCAAGAGGCAGACACGATTTAGCAACTAAACCACCATCATATATAAAATTATAAACTGGGAAAAGTAAAAGCATAATAAGAGATAGGAAACAGAGGGGGAGTTAACTTAGATTGGAGGGAGGGAGAACCAGGGAAGGAGCTCTGAAGAAATGGTATCTAACCTGAGACCAAGGGATAAACTGGAAAAAGCCAAGCCAGTTACAGAAAGGGGGAAAGCATTTCAGGCTAGGATGCAGCAAATGCAATAGCCCCTGGGTAGAATTTTAGAGCCTTTAGCAAACTGAAAGAAGGCCTATATAGTTGAATGAGGGAGAATGGCATAAGATGAAGCAGAAGTAATAAGCACAGGAAAAAATTTGAAGTCTTTATGAAAAGTTTTTATGTTATCCAAAGTGCAATGTAAGCCTTTAAAGGCTGTTTATTAATTGAAGTGACTTTTTCTCTTAGATTACTAATCATAGTACAGAGAAGAATATAGTAATATAAAATGTCTTCTCAGTAAAATGAATCTTCACTTAGAAAATGTGACGTGTGTGTGTGTGTGTGTGTGTGTGTGTGTGTGTGTTAGTTGCTTAGTCGTGTCCGACTCTTTGCAACCCCATAGAGTGTAGCCCACCAGGCTCCTCCATCCATGGGATTCTCCAGGCAAGAACACTGGAGTGGGCTGCCATTTCCTCCTCCAAAAGGAACTATACAAAGAAAGAAAGTGAAGCTGCTCAGTCATGTCTGACTCTTGGCAACCCCATGGACTGTAGCCAACCAGGCTCCTCCATCCATGGAATTTTCCAGGCAAGAGGACTGGAGTAGGTTGCCATTTCCTTCTCCCAGAAAATCTGACAGTCACATGTAAAATACCCCATTTGAAACATTCATTTAAAAATACTAATTTATGAAAATCTATTGATTAGTATGAAAATACTAATTTATGAAAAAGAATTTGTAAGAGTGGGAATTTTTATAAGTTGATGCTGAAGAAAATTCTACTTTCAGATAACATGTATCTTAAAATTACTATGAAATATATTCTTTATTCTGAAAACAATCTCAGAGGGAAAAAATATCTGAGTTCCTCTAAAACCATTGGTTCTAACTATCTAGACAGTTCTAACTGTCTTGGTAACATGAAGAAGAATACACATATATAACTTCACAATCATCTCTCAAACAATTAGGATAGAATAAATGTTGTTGACGTAGACATTAGGTTGAACCTTGTTTTTTTAATAGTGGGTTCTCTCACCGGTTGAATCTCTTTAAAAATGTACTACCCACTTAAGCCTTATTCTAGTTCTAAAAACATTTCATAAAAACATATTTCTTAACTTAAAGGACTGAAAATCCATTCTAATACATATAGTCACAGTCACTACAATCAAGTAAAATTAGTGATACATGATTCTAAGGGTTTGTAGGACCCAACACATTTGAAAGTTTGATGAAGTAGTTCCATCCTTCCATTGGCTTACATGGTCTGAATTCAAAATTCTGCATAGCACGCATGTTTTCTATTTGTTAAACCATCAAGTGCAGACTCTTCACAAAACATATTCTGACACACGAGAACAAGTTTTTTAAATTCTCCTTTACACAGTGAACAAACAGCTTCCACATCTGAACACTGTCTTTTGCTAGCAGTAACTCCAGAACTTTATTATGCAGAAAATATTCGCAAATCTATCTGAAAGCTCAGATATCCAAAAGAAAAAAATTCAAAAGTTTTCAGTGAGGTCAAGTATAGCCACCAAGATTTCAAGACTCCACTGAGTTACATTACTAAACTCCCCACAGCCAATAAACAAACCAAACTGGCATGGGAACAAGCATCTGGTAATACTGACAGAATTCTTCTCAAAGCATCAATAACCCTTGGATTTGAAAAGCATGATGAAAGGAGGCATCAATAAAAGAAGGCATATGAAACCCATGAAGGGAAATTTCGGAATGAAATCAGCAATTCCAACCATCCAAAGTATCTCCCACAAGCTCAAAAGATCCAAAGGATTTACAAAGATTAATGGTAATAAAGTCACTGAGAATGAGAGAGAGAACAGAGGAAAACAGAAAACCCTGCTCAGAACACCAGGAACCGAGCCCAGTAAGTCTCTGAGCACTTTCATCTTGGGAAAACCCGGCTGACGTTCATAAACATCAGTTTTTGCATTTTGCATTCATAAAAGTGGTCAGCAGCCCAACTGCAAGAGAAATTCGCGTTACGTGTTGCACAGTGAGTTTGACAAGCAGGGCACAGTGTGTTTGACAAGCAGGATCGAAATGTGAAGAAGACGTTTTTGCAACGCCCGAAGAGATGGTGGGATTCCGAGAAGGAGCTGCTATAGGCTCTACAGACTCCCGGGCAGGATCACTCAGCTGCCTGGCTTCTCCGCATGACTGGCTGCAAGCGACTATGCACACATCCATGGGTGCAGCTATGGGTCCCTGACCTGCTGTTTCTGGAGCCTGGATTCACAGCACGTTCTTTAGGTATGGAGTTGGTCTGGATTAACAAAGGCAGGAAGCTTCACGTGTCAGTCTCACTGCATGGGCACATGAAAAAGCTGATACTCCCACTGCCTGCAGTTTCTGAAGGGCTGTGCAGACGGCTATACAGGTGGTTTGGATGGTCTTGGAACACTTCTTCTCTCACCCAAATGCCTGCTTTCCGGCAATATTTCCTCTCATGAAGATGAGTAGACTGCGCCCTCTGCAGCAGTAGCAGGAAAAGCAAGAGATGCCATCTCCAGTCAGGGCCCTTCTCCTCAAATTCCACCACAAGCAACTCTGGCCCAGGCTGGCGTCCCTTTAAAGATCGTTAGAAAGGAAACGACATGACCTGGCTCTTTTTGGGTTTTTTTTTTTTAGATCACATGAGAAAGAGGCAAGAAACCATGAAGCTGATTCTCAGCCAGTCGAGGTGAGAGATGATAGTGGCTGGGACTAGAGCAGTGGAAGGGGACAGAGGGGACGGATGGATTCGATACTCTGGAGACAGAAGCATAGGGCTGTTGATGAAGGTGATGTGAAGGGGGAAAGAAGTGGGCTTCCAGCTTGAGCAAATGGGTGAAATTTAAGATATTTACTGAAACAGAGACAAGTGAGAGAAGATATACAGGAGAAGGTCAAGAGTTCAGTATGAGATGCCTGTGGAAAGATTCTTGAGGAGATGTCCAAGTCTGATAAATCAGAACTGGGCTGGAGAGATATATTTAGGGATCGTCATTCCACAGAGGGCATTTAAAGCCATGGGAATGAAAGAATAAGTCTAAAGAGAATGTAAAATGAAAAGAGCCCAGAAGCAAGTTCTCAGGAATTCCAACAGTTAGAGGAGAATCTGGCAAAAGAGACTAAGAATGTATAAGTAAATAAAGGAGGGGATAGCAATATGTATAAATATAACAATAATTTAAAACATTGCAATTCTCTTTTTGTCTTGAAAAAATTAACAGTTCAAGAACCAGTCAAATGTGCATAAGGACAAAAAAAAAAAAAGCTGCCTATTAGATTTGTAACATGAAACTGGCTGGCAAGGGAGAGAAAAGAGGGAGAAAGCAGACTGATACTCAAAGGAGAGAGAGAGAGAGAATAAAAAAGAATAAGGGCCCTGAAAAGGTGAGAGGAGGTGGGCTCCAGCAAAACCTGTGGAAGGTAGTCTGTGAGAAAAGACTACCCACCTCCCCATCTTAACCTGAGGTAAAAAGCTGGGGGCAAACACTGGTTCTATCAGTTCTAATAGTTCCTTTCCTTCTAAAGTAAGAGAGTGAAAACTGGGAATACCATTACAGGGAATGCAAAGCAATGCAAGCTTTCTAGAAGGTAAACTGGCTAAACATATGAATGACCTTTATAAATCTACATCAACTTTGATCCAGTAAATTCCACCTCTAGAACTGTATACTAGAAAGTAATTAAAGGTTCATGCAAAGAAACATCTTTAACAAATATCTTTAGATATGAAGATACTGTTGGAAACAATTTATGTGGATACATCTAAATATCCAACACTGGAACTGGATACATAAACCATTATATATATCAACAAAATGGAATACTAAACAGCCATTAAAATACTGCTATAGTAGGTATTTTACTGATGTAGAGGACTGTTATACTATATGGAAGAATGATAATAATTTAACTATCCTGTAGCTAAACACCAAAATGGCACTCACAAAGCCACATCTTTAGCATATCACAGTGCTTCAAATGTACTCAGCAATCAATATCTGGTGATGATTACTGGAGTAATAGTAACTTTATTACTATCGTATTTAACAATAATAGTTGTGATACAATAAATTGATCTTTTAAGACTCATCCAGCCATATTTCTCATATTTCTCTCTTTCAACATGATTTATACCCATTATTAAATTTTAAAACAAATAATTAACTCCATATTCCAATCATTCAAGAATCTATTTTTCATCTTTCTCACACATTTCAAAGAATATTCTAACCACATTTCATCAGAAGTGTAAAAAAGGAAAAGAAATAATTTTTCTTGACAAGCCTTCAATATTAAGCATAATAAATCCATTTATTAATGTAACTAAAACTTCCTACATATTTTAGGCAAAATAAAAATATGTATAGGTACACGCACATATGTGCATATACTTATAAGTATTTGAGAAATGTAACAGAGACAAAAGTTATTTTCCTTTAAGACAGTTAAGAAAGCTAAAGCATTGAGAGATTAAATCACTAAGCAACAGAAGACAAATTCAAATTGGTACATAAGTCTCTACCTTCCAAATTTGCTTTTTATTTCATATAATTAATCTAGCACATCAAAATAACTATTCTCTCTTTACTTACGCCATTAAAAATGAGGCTTGAAATTGAGACAAACTTAGTTTTGACAGAAGAAATTTTCACATACTGCGGTATGGGAAAGTCAAAATGGTTTATATATTATTTAACTTAAACTTCATGCTAACTAGAACAGTCTGTTTTTTAGGCTATCAAACATATCTTGTATATCCGCTTTAACCATCAAAGAAAAGTATGCATTGTCCAGAAGTAAAGAATATCCACTCTAAAGACAGAGATCCATGTCGCCCTTCCTGGGACATCAATGCTAGTACTCCTTCAACCATGAGGCTCCCCTCCCAGGAGCCAAAGTCACACTGACTCACTGCATAGGAAGCAAATAAATTCCTGAAAAGAATGCACCCTCCCTGTTATGTTTGAGATTCTTTGTTCGGACAACAGATAAAACCATGCTAAAAACCATCTTCTTTGGAATAGTTTCTCAGAATCATCTGAGAGGCTGCCTCCCCAGCTACAGTTCTCCATTTGGCTGAAGAAAAATTCTTTTCTATTCCTTTTATTAAAATCTCAGCTGTGTCGCTTATTTCCCATGTGGCCTTGGGCAGGTTATTCATTGATCAGCACCCTCAGTTGTCTCATCTGAAATATCTACCTCGAAAGATTACTGTGAGGTCAAATTAGACAGTGAAGTTTAAACACCCCAGATACAGATTGAGCACTTTCTAGTGCTCAATAATATTTACAACTATCACTTCAAAGCTGTAAAACAGTGTTACTCAAAGTGTGGTCTGAGAACCAGCAACACCAGTATCACTACAAATGCAAATTCTCAGACCCTATTCCAGTTCTACTCTGGGACTAAGTCCAAAAATCCATTTTAACAACCTCTGCAGGTGATTCCTATATCTGATAAAGCTTGAGAAGCAATGCTGGTAAGAAATCCAAAATGTTACTTAGTTCAACTCCTTATTTTACAAAAGACTGGACTAAAATCAAAGATGTTCAGAAACTTGCTGAAATACATTCAGAAGTCTTACAGCTGTGCCAAGGTTCTGATTCCAATCTCCTTATCCAGATCTCCTATTTGGATCAGGGATTATCTAGCTCTCCAACCTAGAGCAACACTAGATAACAAAGAAATGTGAAACTGTGTGCTATGATTCCACAGAACTAGAAAAAGAGAAATCAAGCTGTAAAACACAAGAGACTTCTTAATAAAACAACTTTTTTAAATCCCATGTTCTGTTCTTGAGAACTAGGTGCATAATTACTAACATATCTGAAAAGCAGAAAGGACAACACAGGCCTGTAAATAAGCTGCCAAAATGTGACGTTTTTGTGACCTTACTGAAAAGGTGATTCACGTCATTTTTATTAGACTCTTAATAATACAGCACAATCAACACACATAGCACAAGACAATGTAATGACTTAGTTCTCATTCTTCATTCATTTTCATTTGCCATCGATAATTTCAGCAAAAGCCACCTGAAGTTTACATTCGATATTTTCTGAACTTCCTTACAAAAATATTCTAGAACACCCCAAAATGTTGGAGTTTTTTTTCCTTTTGAAAGAATTCAGAATTGCATACTGACAAACACCATAAGCAAATCTCTCTGAACAAATGATTTTCGCTTATGTTCAAATATCTGGGCTTGCATTCATTTACCTGTCTGTGTCTCCAATTTCAAAACTTTCAGTAATCCATCGTCACCACCACATGCTATGAATCCTTGGTCCTTGTTCCAAGATACACATTTCAGCTTCACGTTATTGGGCACAGCAACCTGAAAAGCAACTACAGCCACTCACAACTTTTCACGAAGGGGTTGGTAGTGAGTCTACGGGAGATGAAGGCAGCAGAAGAAACGGTCTTGCAGAAATGTGAACCGTTACGAAAATGATTATAGTCCCTTGAACTGCCCGGGGCAGATTTGGGAAAGAGACAAAAAACTGCCCACAGAAGAAGGGCAGTGACTAGGAAAAAAAAAAAAAAAAAAACACCAATGAGGGTGACCTGATGGATTTTTAAAAGGCAGGGGAGGCAACGGAGGTATAAATCTCTACCTCCAATCCTTATTCCCTTTCCACACACACTTTGCCTACCTTTTTATTACTTTTCTACTGCACAGCGGCCCGTAATGATCCAAAGAGTTTAAATCATCTGATAAGCAACAGGTGAAGTAGGGAAAGATAGGGACGCACACAGTGATCTGCCCTGCGGGCCTCCGCCAAAGGACTTAACCAGGGGCAGGAATGGGAAAATCTTACGAGAGAGGAGCTGCCTCCGCCAAGGACTGTGTGGGCTCAGGGACCCGCAAGAGGAAGTCCGAGGCTGGACCGCGCCGGAAGGTGGAAGAAGGGATGGCGAAGCCTGGATCACTACGCATAGCCTCTCGGGCAGAATGCCGGAATCGCCTGCAGATTGAGAAACCGGAGGAGGAGCGAGGGAGAACCCTGGGAAACTCACTTTCTTGCTCAAGTAAAAGAACATCCTGAAAACCCCGAGAGGACGACCCCAGCAGTCAAAGCCCGCCACGGGAAACTTCTTCTAAGCTGCAGATCGCGAGTACCAGCGGCTCTTGGAAGCTCTCGTCGCCCTGGCAACCGCCGCCTCCCAGTCGCATCCGGGGCGCCGAAGGGACACTTCCGGCGTCGCCCTAGCATCACCGGGCGTCGTACGCCTGCGCGGACGTCGGGGTTGCTGGTAGAGCTGTTGTCGCGGGCCCAAACCCGGGTTGGAGCTGGTGGATTTGCTTCTGGGCTTTCCTGCCCAGGGACCCAGCCGGCGCCGCGACTGTCAGTTCCCTGCCTCGTAGCCTCAGGTGTCCTCGGTCCGGACGGGCTCTGAGGACCGGCCACGACCTCGGACGGTCGCGGTGGAACTCGACCGAGGTTTCTGTACCAGCCCAGTAAGGGCGCCCATTCAAATGAGGTCGTAAGGATGGGGTGTTGTGTAAGCCCCAAAGTCCCAACATTGTGGAAACGAAAAGTACTTTACAGGATTTGGTAGGCTGGCCCCCGTTGGTCAAACGAAGGTACCGACAAATTTTTTCAGTCCTTGCAAACCTTCCTTTGTGCCTTTGGGGTTTGGAGACCCCTGGAGCAATTTCAGGGTAGGAGAGATTTTGTTAATTCTGTTTGTAATTAACTTTAGAACTTTAAAACAACTCATTTAAGCGGTTTGCGACCCCATGGACTGTAGCCTGCCAGGCTCCTCTTTCCATGGAATTCTCCAAATAAGAATACTGGAGTGGGTAACTTTTCCCCTCTCCAGGGGATCTTCCCAACTCGGGGATCAAACGCAGGTCTCCCGCATTGCAGACGAATTCTTTACCGTCAGAGCCACTAGGGAAGCCCATTTAAGCTGTAATTGCAGCCTGAAGCTACTGATAAAAATAATATGTGTACACTTGACACTAACACAACACTGTGAATTGCTATACTTCAATTAAAAAAAAAGAATTTGTGTGAGCTTTGGCTGTTAGAGCATATAATCACCATTGAGTCATAGCCTCCCATTTTTAAGTAATTGAGGTGTTGTTATTTTCTTGCTAAGGGTCAACTGTTCTGTATTCTTTTTCTACCCTATTTCTTTCTTCAATTCTTGTCCTTTCTGAACGTTTGAAGAGTTACAGAACCACCACAATTTTAGACATAGGGCAGAAACTGCCATGGAATTACTTAGTCTTACCTATTTTTTATCTCTGGTTTTACCTTTTACCATATATGCAGAAACCACTGCTGATTTGTATAATCTAGTGTGTACTTTATACTTTGCGGCTTCCAGGTAGCCCAGTGCTAAAGAATCCGCCTGCCAGTGAAGAAGATGCAAGAGGCTCAGTTCAGTCCCTCCATTGGGAAGATACCCTGGAGTAGCAAATGGCAACCTGCTTCAGTATTCTTGCCTGGAACAAAACTCCATGGACAGAGGAACCTAGTGGGCTACAGTCCATGGGGTTGCAAAGTGGGCCCCAACTGAGCACACACACACTGTACTTTCAGTTCAGTTCAGTCACTCAGTCATGTCCGAGTCTCTGCGACCCCATGGACTGCAGCACACCAGGCTTCCCTGTCCATCACCAACTCCCAGAGCTTGCTCAAACTCATGTCCATCAAGTCAGGATGCCATCCAGCCATCTCATCCTCTGTCATCCCCTTCTCCTGCCTCCAGTCTTTCCCAGCATCAGGATCTTTTCCAGTGAGTCAGTTCTTCACACCAGGTGGCCAAAGTATTGGAGCTTCAGCAGCAGTCCTTCCAATTTATCTAATTTCCCCACCTGAATTCTTTCCCCATCCCCAGCAAATAATGTTCAGATCCTTTGACCTGAGTCTGTTGTCTCACTCAGCATACTGGGAAATTGACAATAAATCCTAGTACCTTTCCTGTCAGATCTAAACTGGAGCTAAAATCAGATCTTCTTTCAGTCTTAAATTGTTTTCCTTTGGTGCCCACACTTTAAGCAAGCCAATATGCTTTTTCCATTCCAACATTCCTGTCTGCTTCCAAGGCCATTTTTATATATCCTGTGATGTTCCTTTTGGCCAATTGTGCCCGCCAAATGCACAAAACAGGTCTCCCTGAGAAATCCTTACTAAACTTAATATATTTGGATAAAACATACTTGTTTTCAAATGTATGTGTTATCTTTTTCAGCACCAGATAATATCCCTATATGTTTTCTGGCACCTGATCACAGGCTCCCTATACTGGACTCAGGAAACAAAAATCCGTTTTCTAAGCCGGGGGAATTCTAATCAACTGGTTAAGTTTAAGGCATGTTTAGTTGAAGCTACTGATGGTCACATCCTTAAAAATTTGTCTCTAAATACCTTTCCATAGTCCTTGTACATGAGCTCTCATTTATTCCCCCGTAATACCATTTCTTTGTGATATATTAATATAACTGATTGTGTGCTCAAAGAAGTTTGGAAGATAGCACTTGCTGTATGGTCCTTTCAAAAATGTTGAGAAATTATGTTTCATATAATATTTATTGCCTTTGATGTGTTTGTTTTTCATTTCTTCCCTTGACAGTTTAGTTGTTTTTAATTGTTTCTGGGTTTCTTTTCAGGTGTTTATTTTAATGTACCTTCATCATTATTTAATCTGAATTTATGTAATTCTGTTTTATTCCCTCTCCCACAATATTCTTGAACAAAGCCTTTCTATTTAACCTGAACTTAAAATTTTAACTTTGAGAGCATGAGATTAAATTATAGGATGAGTCATAACACTATTTTGACTGACATTGTTTCATTGACAAGAAAATGTTTCATTTTCAAAATAATTGTAATTCAGCTTAATTTAAGAAAATACATGAACAGACAAAGTTGATATAAGTCAAAAAAAATCATGACAATAATATATAGATATTGATGTTTTTATTATAGTAAAGACAACATAAACCAAAAAAGAATGAATCATCTATATTTTAAAGAACTACTTTCTTCTAAAAGTTATAAGCGTTAAAGCTGAAAAAAAAATTTTATCAAATATGTAAGTGGAAAAAACAGGCTTATCATGAACATTTTCAAAAACATTAGGTTATGTTGTTATAGCAATATTTATAAATATATAATTTTATTGATTGAATTCTAAAGTAAAACAAGTAAATTTAGAATTTTTTGTTCTTGGTAAATAGTTTAACATTTAACTCACAACTAAAGTCTGTAGTTGTGTGTCTCTTTCTAACATCAGAATGAATTAAAAATGGCATGTAACAACTCACTTAATCTGTGTTAACTATATTTAGATATATGTATTACAATCCCCTGATCACAGCTTCAACAATACCCTGGCAAAAATGAGAAAAAACAAAAAAAGTTAGCGATATAGTTCTAAACTATATTCATCTCAATTTAATTATATGAACTTTTATGTGTAAATACCCTCTACAAGTTACACTGTAAAGTAACAAGACTGGTTTATACTATATCAAGAAAAAAAAATAGATCAAAAGTTTCCATTTTAAGTATGATTATCTTACTAATACAAACATTTAAAAATTAAATGGCTCAATTAGTAAAGAAGTAAAAAAATTATGAAACCTTTCCTTCTATTTTCTACCAACTATTTCACAGTCATAGCTTAAAGACACTAAAATTTGCACTTAATCAGGGACATTTCTGTCCTTAGAAAAATGATACTGGTTCACCAGAAGATCCAGTAGCATTCAAGCATTTGTAATGGCAGATTTCTAGCAGGAACACTCGAGTATGGTCAAGTATTTACTGCACCAAATGCTCGTTATTTCCAGGTAAAACATTTGAGTAGTTTAACGATGTACTTGTCCATATTCATTTGCTTGCAACTTCTCCAAAATGTCATCAAGTGACTAGTTGTTAAGGCCAAAACCACATATTTTTAAACATTAGAAAATGTAAACACACTTTCAGACACTTCAGTACAAGGTAAAAGAAAAATGTAAGTTCTCATTGGAACAGAAAGAGTGAAATTTTCTCACCAAAAATCTAATCTGTCTAAAACTCAGATATTCTGTCCTTTAGAGAGCAGGATATAAAGTGGCGGTCTTCAAGCATTTTTGTTCATATGTCCCCTAAAATAATTTTGACAAGTAATACCTTGTGCATATTTAAATTATATGAAAATTTTCATAACTTTTATGTAACAAAGTATGCAATTTTGCTGTATTATAAGTATTGATGCTTTAAAATAAAATTTAAACCAGTCTTTTAAATGTATCCTATATTAATAACATACTGAATTATTACTATTGTTCTTCTAAAATAAAATATCTCCTTAAATTTGTATTTCCTTTCTGCTGCTTCCACAGAATTTTATTCTACTTGAATCTTGAAAATCTGTTCTTGATCACTCTCTTACAGTTTCTGACGTAAACTTCATACAGACAACAAGCACATACACGTTTACATCTAGATTACCTTTGAATTAATTTTCTTTGACCAAAGGCTCTAATTCTTTTTAATCACCTTGGTTGAGTTATCATTACAACTATGATGGGCACACAGTTGATCCAAACAAGAACTCAATCACAAATTTTGAGATAAAATCATTAAAAAAAATAAAAGGTAAATTTTAATTAGAAAGGTATCTCTTAATGAAATAAATCGGGAGAGATGTGTTTATGAAACCTTAATTTAAAAAACTGTTGAGGGACTTCCCTGCTGGTACAGTGGTTGAGAATCCACCACCAATGCAGGGGACATGGGTTTTGATCCCCAGCCTGGGAAGATTCCACATGCCGCAGAGCAACTAAGCCTACCCACCACAACTACCGAGCCCGCACTCTAGATCCCCCCAGCCACAACTACTGAAGCCTGTGCACCCTAAAGCCCAGGCTCCCCAACAAGAGATGACACCGCAACGAGATGCCTGTGCACCACAAAGAAGAATAGCCCCCTCTCAATGCAACTAGAGAGCCTGTGCGCAGCAACAAAGACCCAGCATGGCCAAAAATAAATAACTTAAAAAAAGAATTGTCCTTTTATTTGGCTCTCTGGAGATTTTACCTTTCCAAGAAATTCACCTTATTAAAATTCAGGGTAAGCAAGAGATATCCCTTTCTTTTTTTTTTTTTTTTTTTTTCAATAAATGTTTCCTTCTCTTTATTTTTTTTTATTTTTTTTCCCATTTATTTTTATTAGTTGGAGGCTAGAGATATCCCTTTCTTATGTAAAGTTAGGAGATTGGTGGCACTGAAATGAGAGATGGGAAAAGAGACTGCCAACTGACCCCAAGTTGCATTGTAAGCAGATCAATTTAAGGAAGTGAAGGATTTGGAAACATTCCTTTAAAATGTTTTGTGTCCCCTCATATCCCTTGAATGTCTCTGCAAGCTCCGAGGTAAGCTCCTACTGAAACAAGAGCTTGAACCCTAAGGTCCTTGCCCCCTTACCATGTCCTCTGCCTGCCTTTTGTCTGTGGAAAACTTTACTCAAAGAATAAGCTTAACCAGAGAAGTGAGAAATTTGGAAACAAACAAAGACTAAATAATATAGTCATTACGCATAGTCAGGGACCTTCAGTTTTTTCTCAAGAGCTATAGATAATATTCTGAGCCATATCCTGTGAACTGTCTCATCAATACTAAAATACTAGGTGGAAGAAGTTAGCTACCTAATGACCAGACTGTAGGCAATTCAGAGAACTGGCCACAAAGAGAAGAACAAATGAACCTCGGAAGAGAAGATTAAGCACACCTAAAACAACCAAGATGATGCTGGTCAAACCACTGAGGACCAATCTGAAGATGACTGTTCTGTTTCTGCATGTAGTCCTCCACCCGCTGTCTATAAAAACTCTCAGCCCTGACCACCCCCATATGCCGGCATCTGAAATAAAGCAAACTTTACTTTCCACCAACCTGGCCTGTTTGCTGACTTTTGAGCAGCAAGCACACTCTTTCGGTAACTATCGCAGTTTGAATACTCCTCGAAGATCCCTGGGAACAGTGTTGTTAACTTCAGCTGGGCTAAGAAAAAGTACTCTTCCTGAATAACTCCTTTGGCTAAAGAACTGCTTTTGAAAGTTTCTGAGGTGGTACCGTGTTACATTTTGAAACCTGCTCTTTGACCACCTGGCTAAACAAAGTTATCACACTCCATTCATCAGCTGACTTGTCTGAGTAAGAAAGTCCTATTAAGGAATCAGGATGATAGCCCTGGTTAAATAGAGCTTAATTAGGAGCTTATACTGCTGTGGAAAAGCACTAGAAAAATAATTACACCACTTTCACATGCAAATAAAAATGGGTGTAACAGTCTCCTAAAATATTTAAAAAGAACTCTTAAAAAATTAAGCCTGTGTATTTCTACTGTTCATCTTAAAACTTAATGAATAAGGCCCTTATCCTGTGAAATGTCCTCAAATGTCCATTGTAAGACCTAGGTTGGCTTCAAGCAGAAGCAGAAATCCTTCCAAAAAGGATATGTTTCGAGTTCAGTCTCTGCAGATATGAGTTGACCTTATCCTGGAATGCCAGTGTGGCTTCACACGCACAAGCATCTTCTGTGGAGATGAGTCTTCGCGCTTCTTCAATGGCTGGAGGCAATGACAGTACACAGAATGTTACAGCTAATCAGAAATCATAGGAAATCGGGAAATCGACGATTCAATACTTCTACTTTTAAGACTTAAGCTACATGCATCTTCTAGGAGATAAAAGGAAGTAAGAGCCACAGAAAGAGGAGAAGATACTATGGGATGTGTCAAAGAAGAAACAGAGATGTTGAGGAAAAGTTTACAATCGTCAAAGCTAGGTGATGGTTACATGAGAATTCTACTGTTCTCAATGCTTTGATGATCAGAAATTCTCCATGATACAAAGTTAAAATGTTTTAACACGATGTAGGGAGAAGCCAAGAATGTAGAGATAAAGACCATCTCCTTGTGATACTGTGTCTTTGTTAAGAAATGAAAATGTTCACTATGGAGAACAGGGTGGAGGTGCCTTTAAAAACCAATGGTGGGAAGGACGCCTGGTGGAAAAATAGAAACATTCCATCCTGAAGACATTTGGAAACCACTGGAGGATTCCGATGGTAAGAGGCAAGACTCAAAACTGTCCTTCAGACTTGAAGACAGGAAAGCTCACTCCTGTCCAAGCGCATGGATGAGGCTTAAAGGGACCATCGTTACCTGAACATGTCTTCTTGTCTTCATTCAAGGTGTAGCCAGTGTCACAGTCGCAGTGATAAGAGGCATTGCCGTCATACACACAGATGTGTTGGCAACCATGAGAGCCCAGGGCACACTGGTTAAGAACTGGCCAGGGTTGGGGCAGGAGAGAGAATATTCACAAATTACCATCGGAAACGACACCGATTTCTGGAAGAAGCTTTGGTTTGGTCCCAACTTGGGCACATATGAATCCTTCAGTCATCAGTCTCCCATGTTTCAGAAGAAGGGAGCCTCTTCCTGATTCCTCCCCCACAGCCCTTCCCTGCTATTTATTGCAAATATTTTGGGTTCTGCCTCTCTTTTTTTCACTGTCCACAGTCCTGGAGGGCTGCACTGCATCTTAATTCTATTGCAGAACTTACCTCTGGCCTTTCCCTAACACCTCCAAGCTCTCCAGCTATATATGGATCATCTTCACCATTACCAAAAATAAATTACTAGGGACCTACTCACACACGGAGTTAAATTTGATGCTGCACAAAAAAAGATTGTACTGACCAAGGGCCTGTCTTTGATGCTTAAAGTGGTACAGAAAATAATGACCTGCGAGCTCATGCACACACAGAGAGAGAAAAATAATAACGATGATGGTGCTGATGATGTGTATGGTTGGACAAGAATGTATTTTTTATCTGTCACAAATACATTACAAGGAGCAAAGTCTTCCTGGGGGACATAGGTCCTTCTCGGCCATTATAGGAGTCACACTGTTTGTTCCTCTCTAAATCTCCTCTTAAGTGTCATTCCATGCTTCCAAACTTTCCATGGCTCACTATTGTTGTTCAGTCACTCAGCTGTGTCTGACTCTTTGCAACCCCATGGACTGCAGCATGCCAGGCTTTCCTGTTCTTCACCATCTCCCAAAGCTTGCTCAAACTCATGTCCACTGAATCAGTGATGCTATCCAACCATCTCATCCTCTGTCGTCCCCTTTTCCTCCAGCCTTGAGTCTTTCCCGGCATCAGGGTCTTTTCCAATGAGTCAGTTCTTTGCATCAGGTGGCCAAAGTATTGGAGCTTCAGCCTCAGCATCAATCCTTCCAATGTATATTTGGGGTTGATTTTCTTAAAGTCTGCATATTTTATCACTGTTTCCATTGTTTCCTTATCTATTTTCCATAAAGTGATGGGTCCAGATGCCATCATCTAAGCTTTTTGAATGTCGAGTTTTAAGTCAGCTTTTTCACTCTCTTTACATTCATCTGTAGCTCACTACTGCCTAGAAAAGAGCTTTTCATGGCACACAAGGCCCTAGATAATCTAACCACAATGTCTTTCCAACTTTCACACTGATATTCCCTTCACTACTACAATTCAGATGTTTCCAGTAAAATGCCTACTAGCAGAGCATTTCTTTTTCCCCTCAGCCCAGCTTAGCAGCGACTCCAGAGATAACAAGCGGACATGCCTCCAGCCCCCAGCCCCTGATCTGGGGCCCCACGGTTAATTTACTAGCTTTCCCACTGCCCAGTGAGGGGAAGGCAGGCCAGTAGAGGGGATCTGCCCCATGTTGTGTACCCCAGTTTTAGCATGGCATCCATTATTGCTGTAAAATATATAAATACTTATTTCCCACCATCGCATCTTTCTTTTTCTATCTCCTTTTGTTGTCCATGTGCTTTGCACCATGAGACAGTGTAGCTCAGTGTTTGAGAATGTCCGAACCATCAGATCAAGTGCCTGGGTTCAAATCCTGGCTCTGCTACTCACTAGCAAGTGACCACCAGCAAGTTACTCAGTTGCTATGAGTAAATTTGCTGTGAGCAGTAAATGTGTGGCTGTCGCTAAAATGCCTGGAACAGCGCATGGCATCCAGCAGACACTGAAAAATGTGGGTGAACCGTTACCTGGAAGTGCTGCCTTAACTGAAGTCTGTCTTAGTGAAAATCTCCTTTGATTTCTTCTTTTTAATAAAGTGGTTCATTTTATTCCATAATATCTGTTAGTTTACATGTAAATGCACTTTGTTTCCTTTTCGCAGGTCTTCAGTTTAAAGGACCCACTTACGAGTATCAACAGGGATACAAACGGTTTGAGAAGAGCAGCCTTGAATCCTCTCCACCCCGGGGGAATTAGTCCCACCTTGTGACCTAGTCCCACCCACCTCAACAAATTGACACAAGCCCCTCCCCTTGCCCGTGCCCCCTCCACTCCTCCAGTCCCGGCCCTCCAGCCACCCCCAGCCTCTCCTTAGTTATGGACTCTCGCTACCAGTCACTGCTTTCTTAAGGTACTGGTTCGGGAGTAATCAAAACCATAGCATTGGCATATATACACCACCATGTGTAAAACATAGCTAGTGGGGAGTTGCTGTATAATACAGGGAGCCCAGATCAGTGCTCTGTGATGACTTAAAGGGGTGGGATGGAGGCTCAAGAGGGAGGTGATATATGTATCCTTATGGCCAATTCACATTGTCGTACAACAGAAACTAACACAACATTGTAAAGCCATTATCCTCCAATGTTTTTAAAAAAAAAAAAAAAATGATGCTTTTTCGGTTTGCACCCCACCTGTCCTAACTCAGAGGCAGAAGTTGCTGCTTCCTTACATGCCCACACGACTAAGCACAGTCCTGGGAACAAAATAGGGGCTCAGTGCTGTTTTACTGATCTCATTTTTTTTTTAAAGGGCAAATTCAAGATGTGCCACGTCCTTTAATCTCTCTTGAAAAGGTCACATATTACACCTCCTCAAGGAAGAGGAGAGTATACATAAAATCTAAAAAAAAAAAAAAAAATACTGAATATGCCAAAATTAAACAGCACCTTGAGAGCTAGGAATTTCTCAGAGGACTGCTTTTACATTATAAATGCCACTCTGTTCTCCCAGTGAGTTTAAATCAAATTAATGAGGATTAGCAGTTCTGGCACGGGCTCCCTCACCAAGTCATAAGCCTCAGATTCACCCAAGATTGATCATCTAGAAACTGTCAGGGAAGGACTTGCTTCAAACTTACTGGAAGATCTGTGTGGGTCTAATTCAGTCATTTACAAAGTCTCCTTTACTAAAAATGATCCAGCTTTAAGTCGAACACTACAGAAAAGTTCCAGGCCTAGTTTTAATTGGAAAAAGATCAGTTCAGCCTATCACACCAAATAGTTACTGTCCCACAGACTTCCTCCAAAGTTTCCTATTTGCTTTTCAGAGATATAAAATTTTCCTGGACCGTACATCCAATTAGCTTTTCTTATATTCCCCCACTCCCTGCCCATTACCAGTAATTTTCTGAAGTGAGCTATGTTTGCAAAACCTAGTGAGCAAACTGCCCCCCTAGCAGTGTGTGCCTTGGTCTGTAAGCATGGTAGAATGTCTGAAATCCAATTGCTTACCTTACCTTTAAGAATCTCTCTCCTGGTGAATTGAAAGTTGGTTTCACAGCAGTAGAAAGGATCCCGTATGAAAGAATTTACTGAGCGGACCTTACCTGAACACGTCTTTTTATCTTCATTCAGAGTGTAACCCTCGTAGCACTCACAGTGGTGGGACCCAGCTCTGTCATTCACACAAATGTGCTGACAGCCATGCGTGCCCAAAGCACACTGATCTTGAGCTGCCAAGCGGAAGTCCAGAAGAAAAGAAATTAAATGTGGAGAGGTCTTTTATTACCCATATGTAGAAATCTTCTTATTTGCAGCTAGCAATGCAAAAAAGGAGAATTTACTAGAAACCACTCAAAGCCATCAGTAATATTTACTCTTACTAGAAATTAGCTGAGTAAAACAAACTGATACACACACAATACTTAGTCTTCTATCTTCCCCTACTCCTTTTCATAATCTATGCCGAGTTTATATTGTTGGTCTTTTCTTTTTTTGTTTGTTTGTTTGTTTCTTTGTCTGGCCTCACCTTGTGGCATATGGGGTCTTAGCTTTCTGACCAGGGATTGAACCCACAGCCACTGCATTGGAAGCATGGGGTCTTAACCACTGGACTGCCAGGGAAGTCCCCTATACTGAGCTTTTATCATCTAAGTATCTCACAAATACTTTCTAAACCATTCCTTTTAGATTTGCTGTATTTATGCTGAATGAGAGGGATTCCAACAGTTGTAAAACTAATTATACTAGATTCAGAAAGACACAGAATCCGCATTTGAAGAAACTGTAGCTCAGTCCTCTCCTGTAATAAATGAGGAAACCAAGTCCAAAAGAGATCAACTGACTCAGAACAGCATCAGAACTCAAGACCCAAACTGCACTTTTGTACACTTATACTGACATGATATTTTTAAACTATTGTTTATCTTTGTGAACTTTTCATTTTGAAAAATCCTACACTTCATCCCATTTCCCCAAATGTAAACATCCTATACAAGCACAGTGTAATGACCAAAACCAGGAAACTAACCATGATACAATGCCCTTAACTAACCAAAGACCTTATTCAAAGTCTGCCAGTGTTTCTACCATGAATGCCCTTTTTGTGGCCCAGGATCCAATCCAGGCTCAAACACTGCTTTAAGCTGTCACATCTCCTGAGTTTCCTCCAATCTGGGATATTTCCTCAGTCTTTCTTTGTCTTTCATGACTGTGACACTTTTGAAAATTACTGAAAAATTAGTTCATGGAATGTCTCTCATTTTGGAATGTCTCTCAGTTTGGGTTTGTCTGAGGTTTCCTCATGATCCTAAACTTTTAGCAAGAAAACCACAGAAGTGCTGTTGTGCCCTGAGAACATGACAACAGAAGAAGTATGACATCACTGTGTGTCACGTGATGACAGAAGAAGCATGATGTCACTGTGTGCCACGTGACGACAGGAGAAGCATGATGTCACTGTGTCACTGCCAGTGACATCAACTCTGATGACTTAGTGGAAGTGGCGTCTGCCAGGTCTCTCCGCTGCAGAGTTACTGCTTTTCTTTTTTTAAGTAACAAGTGTCTGATGGGATGTTATTTGATTTTAACTAAATTGTCTTCAGCATCTGGAGAGGACAATTAAGGCTGGGGACAGAGACAGAAATGAACAACACACTCACACAAGTAAGTCATAAGACAACATACTGCCATTTTTAACTTTTCTCATAAGAAATGGGATGGCATCATAAGATGACAACAGACAAAAAGATATCAAGTTCCCCGTTGAGATGACCTCCCCAACACTGGCTTGGGGAGGTAGGTAGACAGAGAGGCAATAGTAAAGCCCCTGCCCCAACTTACCTGAACACGTTTTCCTGTCTTCATTTAAGGTGTAACCTTCATAGCACTCACAATGATAAGAGCCAGTTCTGTCATTCACACAGATGTGTTCACAGCCATGAGTGTTAAGAGCACACTTATCAATAGCTATCAAAAGACGACCAGGGACAAATGTCAACACATGGAAAACATGCTAAGCAAATAACTATGGGCCATACCAGACACATCACGCACACATACACACATGTACATACACACACACACACAATGCTAATGAAATGGGTCAGTCTGACACAAGAGGATGCCTACTGGATGGGAGGGTTGGAACTCGCTTCCTGATCTTGGTTCTTTCACTGACAGACCCTATGACATGGGTAAGTCTTCTCCCTTCTTGGGGCAGTGGGGATGGATCTCAATTTCATTTTCTATAAAATGATCAGGTTGAGTTAAATGATCTCTTAAGTTTTCTTCCTCTCAACAACTATTTTCTAGGATCTAACAAAATGGACCTAATTTGTACCCTTCATTGACAGTATGTGAGTATTCATACAGCAGATGAGTGAGAACCTCCCTAAGTTTTCTTCCACTTCTAGATTCCATGAGCACCTAGGGTTACAGAAAGGTAAAAGTAGCTTGTATTAAATTAAATAATATCCAGGAAAAATTCAAAAATCTCAAAAGACCAAGAGTTTTTTCCTTTTCCCCTACTAACCCTTCTCTCTAAAATAAGCCATAACTACTGTAATAGGCTGTTTTAGGTATTATCTCACTTTCCTCCTCATGTTCCTTTTCAAGGAAAGTTGTTGATAACAGTAAATCTGCCACAAGGCAGATAGGAGAAAAGCAAAAGGCCAGTCCAAAGTCTTGGGGAGTGAGTCCCCAAATATGTCCCTGTTAGCCAGTCCCTTAAGCAGGCCTCACCTGAACATGTCTTCTTATCAGCATTCAAGGAATATCCTTGGCTGCATTCACAGTGGTGCCTGCCTTCTCCATCACTGATACACACATGCTGGCACTGATGTGTGCCCAACGCACACAGATCCAGAGCTGTGCAAAGATAATTTACAACAGTCAGTGTCAACACATCAGAAGCATTTCAGATACTTCCTCTCTTGTCAAAAAAAAAAAAATCACTCTGCACATTCCTCTCCAATTCCATCTTTCAGTTCAGTTCAGTTCAGTCGCTCAGTCATGTCCGACTCTTTGTGACCCCATGAATCGCAGCAGGCCAGGCCTCCCTGTCCATCGCCAACTCCCAGAGTTTACTCAAACTCATGTCCATCGAGTCGGTGATGCCATCCAACCATCTCATCCTCTGTCGTCCCCTTCTCCTCCTGCCCCTAATCCCTCCCAGCATCAGGGTCTTTTCCAATGAGTCAGCTCTTCGCATGAGGTGGCCAAAGTATTCCATCTTTAGTTCACTCTAAAAATTGACTATTTGTTTTCTGCCCCTGGCTTATTTCTGCCCCTTAGTAATGTTTAAATTAGTAACTAGGAATGTTACTAATTTAAAATCATAGATCTTGTGGTTGAGTTTCTCAAAGGAGAAAGGGACTTTTGAATTTGGAGCTGAAACCAAACAGTTACATGAATCAGGCAATTCAGTGTTTTATCCAATGTATCTACCTAGACAGAGAAAAAGACTTTTGCTCTCCAACAGCAAGAAGAGAACAATATTGTACTTCCTAAAGTTCTACAAGCTAGTTGTCCCACTGCAACCAGAAGCCAGTTTCCAAGGATTTTATAGTGTGAGTCTAAACAGAATTCATCCCCAGGCATAGGCCTGGAACTCAATCACTCTTTGGGCAGCAATACATGTTTGAACATGCAAATGGTGGAGGGCAATGCAGGTAACTGCCTTTTAAATATATGGTACGGGTTCCTGAGCTCAAATGTATCTGCACGTGACTCTCATATCTACAAGGAGTCTAAACTCACATGTTGTATGAAAAGTGAAAAAGAAAGTGACAGTGTTAGTCACTCAGTCATGTCTGACTCTTTGCGACCCCATGGACTATAGCCCGCCAGGCTCCTCTGTCCATGGGATTCTTCAGGCAAGAATACTGGAGTGGGTGTCCATTCTCTTCTCCAGGGGACCTTCCCAAACCAGGGATCAAACCCAGGTTTCCTGCACTGCAGGCAGGTTCTTTACCATCTGTGCCACCAGGGAAGCCCTATCTGCTATATACGAATCAGTAAAAGAAAAAGAACACAACACATTAGCTAAATGGCATCATCTTTTTGCTCCTGGAGCCATTTTTATGTCAGACTTTTTTCCCAAGTGACATGTTTTGATAAAAGAATCATGTATTTGGTCATTTCTGAGAAACCAAGGAGGCCTGTAGGAGGAGGCTGGCACCCCTGTGGCAGTTCACCCAGCCCCCACAGTTCTGGCAACAGGACAACGCTAATATTTTTCCAAGAAGGGCCTTTTCATGGAATAATCTTTCCAGTCGGTTGACTACAACAGCTGCCCCTCAGTCTTTTTTCCAAAGACAGGACGTTTTTCCCCCAGAACAAGAAGGTCTCTTGTACCAGGATGAAAAGGTGGCCACTCACCACTTGTTACTTTATGTCCTTCAAGCCCAACCCCAGGTGCTAGCTTTGAGGCCCAACCTTGCCACAGAACAGCATCTTCATGGAAAAGTTCTCACCCACAAATACAGGGGGGGTTTCCTGGGAGAAAGAAAGCTATTTTCTTTTGGGAAACCAATGACTGCCGAGTTAATGCCACTAAAGCCAAGGACAGCTTGAGAAGACCCAGTGTCCTAAGGCAGGAAACACAAGAGGGCCCCTGCCAGGTCTGGCTGAGATGAGGTCAGAATTTGCTCCAGACCGAGACTTCATCTCCCATTTCCTGACAAACTGTTGATTACTGAGTTTCACTTTCATTTATGTATAAAGTCTCCTTGAAATTGACAACTGTAATTATTGGTTCACTTGCTTGTCTCAGGTCCAGCCCTAGACTTTTGCTTGATGGTAGGCAGGAATTACCCTTATCTTTGTATCATCAGTGATCAATAAACACATATTGAGAAAACAAATGCAGAATAAATTATACGGCAACAGTTATCTACACTTTAAAATTCACCTGAACTAGAAATTTGTCCACACCTGCTTGGATAATTCTACAGAGTTTTGAAAGATTATCTCCAGATGATTAAAAAAAATGAATATAGATAGAAAGAGACAAAGGAAGATAGAAATTTTTTAAAGAAAAACAAAAAATAAATTTAAAAGTAAAAATTAAAAAGTTCGAGTCCCACAAATTCATAATTTTGCTCAGTGATTAAAGATAAACCTGAGCCTTGAATGGATTCATATTCATGGGTTTGGATGATTCATGCTAAAAATTCTAATTAAATCAGCATGTTCAGATTTAAACTCCATCCTAAAGGAAGAAAGGAGAGGGAGGACAGTAGCAGAATAATTAAAAACTTAAAACATTAAAATGAAGAACCAAAAAATAGCCTACATCTTGCTATCTCAAAAGTGAGCTGAAATCCTAGTCTCCCTGGTTCTTAATCTTGTCCCTCCACAAGGAATAATCAGAGAATGAGCTGAATCTGAAAACTAGAGTATTTTCTAAGTATACACTCTGATGGACAGTTATGCTGGACAAGAAGCCAGCCAATCTTTCTAGGGACAGATGCAGTCCCTGTCTTCTGAGAAAAAAACAAGCAGAGTTCTGTTAAATCTAGAGATGGTAAAACTAAAGAAAATATCTGGAAAAAATGCAGTGGCCAGAGGGGAGAAGAGAGGTGTCTGGTTTTTTATTTGTATTTTTTTCTGACCCCATCAGGGAACAGCAGGATCATTTACCCTGGATATTTCCAGAACTTCACATTTCTAATGCAAACAGGAAGATTTTATGAGCAAACCAACTTATATATAAGGCAGCTCTATATTCCTAAGCCAACAAAGTATGCTTAAGTTTAGGGGAAAAAAAAAAATCACATACCAAAAAAAAACGTTGCTTATATTTAAGTTTTCCATAAAATCTCCACCAAAAAAAAAGAATAAATCTTTTTCTTCGGACACACGATGTCTGACTATAACATCTTTTCTAACTAGAAGCAAAGACTTACCACAAAAGGTCTCCTGGAATCTAGAGGAAAGTTTCTCAATGACCCCATAGGTCTCCACATAGAAAACATGCTCGTCCAGGGGTTCGCTGGCCATCATCTTGAGGGACTCCATGTCGGCCCGGTCCACGCCCACAGCGTACAGCTCAATACCGGACGCCCGGGCCCGCGCCGCCACCTCGTTCACCTGGTCCTGGGGCCGCCCGTCGGTCACGATGATGGCCACCTTGGGGATGTTGGAAGAGGGCCCCCGAGCTCCTGCCTCCACTGTGAAGGCTTCGTCCATCGCCGTCTGGATGGCCAGGCCTGACATGGTGCCTGTAGACAAGGGCGTGATCCGCGCCACGGCTCGTTTCAGGGACTGCTTATCCGAGTGGGTCTGGAGATGGAACTCGATCTTCACGGTGCTGGCGTAGTTCACCACTGCCACCCGTGTGTCCGCCGGCCCGATGTTCAGAGTGTCGATTATTTTCGAGACAAACGTTTTCACTTTGGTGAACTCCAGGGGCCGTACACTACGAGAACTATCGATGATGAACACCAGGTCCAAGGGCCTGCTCTTGCAAACACCTGCAAAGAAGGGCACGGGGAACAGTACATGGCTAATCGGTGAGCAGACCACAGTCAGAAGGGTAATGTTGTGTGTGACCAGCATCCTTGGCCCCAGATACCCGACTCTCTGCTGTCTTCCTCAAGACCACCCTCCCTTTGGACGTTGAAAGCACTGAGGCCTTTCAGGATTCCCCAGTGAGAATTCACACAGTGGTGTGACATTTCCTCAAAGATCTCCCCTCTTTGAATGTCCTGAACTTTTCACCTGGAAAGTTTCATCCTTCTGCTTAAAGTTTTGTTCAAGGGTTCCTCTTTGACGCACAGGAATGGACTTCAGGCCTCTCTTGGGCACCTTGGCCATCCCTGAACCCTGTCTGAACTGAACTCAGGGCAGCCTCAATGCCCCCTCCATGGCCTGCTCAAGCCTCACAGCCCCTCAGACAACGGCAGAGTGTGAGGTGAGGCACGCAGGTGCTCTCATGGTGACTTCCTTCTTTTTCTCCACTTTCAAGGTGGTGAAAACTGCTCCAGGGCAGCCCTAAATTCTCCCTCCATCTGGTCACTCACTCATGTTTAGTGAACTCTGAGGTCCAAATAGTCCTGAGTTTAAACCTCAAAAAGTGGAAGGAAGAGTGACCACTTCATCTAGTCCACATTGAGGTCCGTCTCTGTCAGCATGTCTTGTTTCAAGAGGCAGAGTCTGACCTGGTATCTATCCTACTGCCCCCACCAAATTCTTAGTCACCTCTCTTTCATTTTTTCATTCTCCAATTTTTTTTTTTTTTTTTTTTTTTATGGTAAAGCGTCTGCCTGCAATGCGGGAGACCCGGGTTCGAACCCTGGGTTGGGAAGATCCCCTGGAGAAGGAAATGGCAACCCACTCCAGTACTCTTGCTTGGAAAATTCCATGGACTGATAAGCCTGGTAGGCTACAGTCCATGAGGTCACAAAGAGTCAGACACAACTGAGCAACTTCACTTTCACCGTGTATTAAGCCAAGGGGCTACAAAAATAATAATAATAATAAGCCAGATTACCTGCCCTCAAGGAACATGTATCGTTCCCAAACAAAAGGACTTGGCACATTGTAGAGACACAGTTTTGTTTTCAGCACATCCTTCTTATCCTTTCCCCCTCTAATCTCATTCTATACTCCTCCCTCTCCTAGCCACCCAAATCAAATCCAAGAGAGAAGCCATTCCTCCTTCTTTCCCAAAACACACACACACACACACACACACACACACACACACACACAGCCCCAAGCCCTGAATCAAAATGATATCCTTTGGCATGAAATGCCACTCAGGGTTCTTTCCTTTCCTAATAGGAGGCTGGCTGGAAATTGATAAAACTCTTAAGAGAGCAATTTACTCAGTGTGTAAGGAGAAAAGGTGTAGGTATTTTATTTATTCAAAATTAAATTCCTAGCTAAGCAGTTGATGACAGAAAAAGCCCTGTCTGCAATAGGAATTATGCTTCTGTATAGTTAAAAAACAAACAAACAAACAAAAACTGGTAAGTATCCTCTTGCTTTTAGCCTGATTTCTAGAGGTATTAATTAAGACAATAAATAAATCCTACCTTCAATAACACTTTAGATATCACAGGATTTCAACCCAACAACCTTGTGAAGTTAGAGATGCAATTAGAGATGCAAGCTAGAGTTGCTTTTATACCCTTATACAGGTGAGGTACCTGAGACTCAGGGAGGTGTAGAGCTAGAAAGTGGTAGAATATAGATAGGACTGCAGGTTTCCAGACTCCCAGCCCAAAGGGACTTTTCATTGCATGATTGCCTCTCTGAGGCAGCATTTTCTGCCACCAAAATTAACATTATCTCAAGTACTTAGTGAACATCTTACTTGGTGACTTTGAGCCATCAATATGAATATGCTATACGTCATGTATTTAGCTAAGTCAAAAGGAATTAATTCTTTAAAAAATAAATAAATAACTCCAGAATTTCGTTTCATCCCTGATTACCATGTACTGAGAGCAAAGAAGAAGAAAATCTTCCCAGGAGATGGATCTGGCTGTGTTTGCATAATTTAAGTAAGAGGAAAACTACATATGATATGAACCCTGTATCTGACAGTGTTGTCTCTAACACCCGAATGGTGTTCCTACTCATGTTGAGGTTATGTTCTTGCAAGTAAACGTGCAAGATTCCTTTCCTCCTTCACTTGATTTTTCACAGGGAATCATCTATAGGAGATTACAGGGGTGTAGTGGGCAGGATAAGATAATGCCCTCCCCTCACATATGTCCATGACCTAATTCCCAGAACCTGTAAGTATGTTTATTTACAAGGTAAATGAGACTCTGCAAGTGTGATTAAGTTGAAGATTTGAGATGGGGTGGTTATCCTGGTGGATCCAATATAATTACAAAGACTCCTAAAAGTTGAATAGGGAGGCAGAAGAGATCTGGGAGATGACATGTGAGGAATCATCCTGCCTTTGGTGGCTTTGAAAATGGAGGAAAAATGTCATGAGCCAAGGAATGAGGGTCACCTCTATATGGTGAAAAAGGCAGAGAAATGGATTTTCCTCTAAGATCTTTCCAAAAGGAAAGCAGCCCTGCTGATACCTTAATTTTAGTGTCAGACTTCTGATCTACAGAACTCTTAGACAGTAAATGTGTGCTGTTTTAAGCCACTAAATTCATGGTAATTTATCACAGCAGGAATAGAAAATACAGGGGGCTTAGCAGGATGTTCTGTGAGCATCTGCTTACTTCCTGATTCAGACCCTCTTTACATTCATTGTTTTTGAATCTCACTTCCCTTTTCTAGATAACAACACTTTGATTCTTAGAAATCAAGAAAATGAGAATCTGAATTTCTGAAAATGTTTCCTTACTCACAATAATTGTCAATTTCTGAGAACTCCGCTAGAAATAAAAGTCCATAGCAAAGCCTAGCAGTTTCTGGATGCAAAAAGGAGAGAATTTGAAAAAGAGTGGAATGCAGTGCTTATTAAAGAATTATCATTTAATGTTGGTTTTTATTTCAAGTAATAAAGGACCAGTGCTGCTCAGGGAACATTGACCACCCCATGAGAAATCCTTCCTTCTCTTTCTAGTCCCTTCTCCAAGGAATGTGGATCAGGACCAGAGGTAAAATAACCTCTGGGAGAAAGACTTCTTCCCTATCCTCATTCTTCACCTGAAGCAACCCACTGGTCGGGCTGTATGTAACCACTGTGAACCCTGGCACTCCCTGTCTCAATGACAGTGCTCTTGCCATAGCAAATCCAGTCCACTGGAGCTGATGCAGGAAAGAATCCTTTGTGTTTTTCCTCAACATTACTCAAAAGGTGCATTAGAGGTGGACAACACAAATCAACCTGGGGCATGAAGCATCACTGGCCAGATGAGACTAGACATCCAGAAAATGGTTTGGTGCCGCCTCTCTTTAAAGCCAGACTTTAACAACTTCTGATGCTGGACTTTTTGGTAATGAAGATAAAAATCTTATGTAAACCATACTAAGAACTTAGTAGCTTGAAGCAGTGGAAAGACCCATGCTTGGGATATCCGAGCCCCGAGCTTTATTCCTGGCTCTGACCCTGATTTGCTGGATTCTCTCACCTTGACAAGGCTCAGCTCCCCTGTATGTGCTGTCAGGGGCTGTGTTGGATCACCTCCCAACTCTGCTCTCTAGGAGGTTTCTTCTGCTCCAAGCACCAACTACTGACCCAAAAGTGAATTGCTATTGTTCACCAAAGAACAAAAGTGTCCTAGGTGTTTGAGCATGTCAGAGAGCACAGGTTGGGGTTGGGGCACGGTCAGCCAGAGAACTGAAAGCAGAATTTCAGGGAAGGTTTACTGAGCCGAACAAGAGGTGGGGTCTGGGACAGAGAGCTGTGAGGAGCCCCCAGCAGTTCCCACAGCTGCCCCATCCTCTCTGCCCAAGTCTCAGGCAGCAATTGATGGAATCTGAGCTTCAGGAGAAGGGAAGTCTAGCCCTGGCTAGGAGGGACCTTGGGCATCTCCCTTCCCTTCTCTGGACCTCAGTTTCCCCACAGGATTTGTCCCGCAGGGAAGGGGATCTTTTTCCTGCACCACGTCTGGCTTGAGCTGGGGGGAAGGGAATACTTGGTGGGTGACCAAGGAGTTTCCTTTTTTGACTCCAGATTCGCCTGCCCACCCATCCAGCCCGCCAGGCCCTGGTCCAGGATCTTCCTCGCTCCATGAAGGTGTACTTCCCTGGGACCCTCTCCTGTCCCTCTCGGTCTGGGATCCCTCTCCCGTTCCCGCCCAGGCCATGTACCTGCGCCGCGGGCCCCGCCGGGCTGACCGACCCCGGAGTAGGGCACGCTGGCGGGAGCAGCCGGAGCGGGGCGGCGTCCGGGGCTGCCCCCTGGGCCGCGGGTCCCCAACCTGCGTAAGCCCGGGCGGGCCATGGGGCTGGGGGCGGCGGGGGGCGGTGGCAGCAGCAGCAGCGGCCAGAGCAGGAGAAGCAGTCCCGGGAGGTGGCGCGGCATGGTGGGCTCAGCGCTGCTGCCCGTGTCCGTCGGTGGGTCGTCGTTCAGTGGCTGGGTCAGTGGCGGGCGGGTGCCGGGTTCCTGGGCGGCCAATTTAAAGGTCCCGCGGCTGCGGGCCCCGCCCCTGCAGCCTGGGGTCCCGCCCCTCGGCTTTAGGCCCCACCCCTCAGCCTAGGCCCCGCCCGCGAACCCGTCCAGGGCAGCGGGCCGCCTGGTCCAGTGCATTCCCGCGGCGGACCTGGAATGTCTGGGGCCCGTCGGCCAGCGGCGCGGTGCCCGACCCCGGCCCGCCGCCGCTCCGGTCTCGTCTGGGTGGGCTCGGCCCGCTGCCTCCTGGCCGGGTTCTAGCCCTCTCGAAATTTCTGCCTGGCCATACACCTGGGGCCTGGTCGACCCCCAACTCGCCCTCCTGACCCCCAGGCTCCCAGTTCAGGAGGCCCAGGCTTCACGGTCCAGCTCCATCCAGGTTTGCCCACCTCAGAGTTTCCCCTCGCTCCTCACAACTACATGTTTTTCCCCAGCCAGGGAACCCAAGTTTTGCTGTGGGCTCTCCTTAAAAAAAAAAAAAAAAAAACCAACAAAAAACACCTCACAGATTCTAGCAGTGTGAATAGAAATACTTTCATCCTAACTTCAAACATCCTAAACATTTGAACTTACATTACCAGGAATAGAAAGTCAAACATACGTTTCCCCAGAGAGCCCTCTTTGAGCTGGAAGGACAGACTGTACCACAGGCTTCAAAGGCTCTCCCTCCATCCCACTTCCTCCCCCAGGGGTGATGGTGGTGGCAGCGCAGGGCTGGAGCCCACCCAGGGGACCCTCCAGGAACTCGTAACCCATGGGTAGAGAGAGAAGCATCAATGGTGTACCTGTCTAAGGAAATATACTGAGGTCAAGGAGAGACTGGCTCTGCCTGAGGAAACCAGGAAGGCTTCCAAAAGCGGGTCACCGCTGAGCTGGACGGTGAAACACGGCAACGAACGTGAGTCCCAGCAGAGCCTGTGTAGTCTTCCTACTTTCAGACTATTGCCTTTTAATATCTACACTCCACATAGTAACCTTAAGATCTCTTCTTAAACCTTGCAACTTCACTTCCAGTAAACTCCAAACTTCTTTGCGTGGCCACCACCTCTACCACACTGACCACATCTGAAACTGTGCTCTTCTCTCCATGAATCAACCACACTAGGCTTTCCCCTTGTCCTGGAGGACGCCAAGCTTTTTTCCACCTTGTGGCCTTGGCACTGGGACATCCCTATATCTTAGTTTTTTCAAACTTATTTTTACCACTATCCACTGTGTTGGTGGTGGTTTAGCCACTACGTTGTGTCTCACTCTTGAGACCCCATGGACTGTGGGTTGCCATTTCCTTCTCCAGGGGATCTTCCTGACCCAAGGATCGAACCCCAGTCTCCTGCATTGCAGGAGGATTCTTTACCAACTGAGCCACCAGGGAAATCCAACTATCCACTGTAACAGCTACATTTTATATCATAAACTGAGAGTGACATAAATATCTAGTAGGGTTGTGTACAACAGAAATAGTAGTTTCCTGAAACAGTATTTACCCTTACCACATGTGACAGACTCTAATTAATCTGCTTTATTCATGTTCATTCAGTTCTGTTTCATTTTTTTAAAAAAACATCTAAACAGAGTTCATGATTCACTATTTCCCAGTCAGCAGTTTGAAAACCTGTTTTAATTAGATTCTTTCCTACTCTTTCTTCCTTTCCAATTTATTATGGTATCAATACCTGTGTTTCATGTATATATACATATATAAGTATCAATATCTGTGTGGTTCACATATATATAAAGTGTACTATATATATATATGTACATGCTGCTGCTGTTGCTGTTAAGTCACTTCAGTCGTGTCCGACCCTGTGTGACCCCATAGACAGCAGCCCGCCAGGCTCCTCTGTCCCTGAGATTCTCCAGGCAAGAATACTAGAGTGGGCTGCCATGTCCTTCTCCAATACATGACAGTGAAAAGTGAAAGTGAAGATGCTCAGTTGCATCTGACTCTTAGCGACCCCATGGACTGCAGCCTACCAGGATCCTCCGTCCATGGGATTTTCCAGGCAAGAGTACTGGAGTGGGGTGCCATTGCCTTCTCCAACATATGTATATATATTGTATTTATTTCTTTACCCCACTCAACTGTAGGCTCCAGGAGCATAGAGCTGATGCCTGCATTGTTCACTGCTGAATTGCTGTAAATTCTCCCTTACTGTGTGCAGGTTTACAGTCTACAGTAGGACCAGGATTTCAGGAAATATTAATAAAAGTTCACAAACAGGGCTGATATTTAGCCCTACCTTGGCAGGATAGTAAATAGGCATGATAGATAATTTGTCAGAGAAGAAATAACCTGGCATTACTTTTTCCAAGAGTCGAAGGATGCTGAGGAAATGGCTTTGCTCCGTTTCACTCCACTGCCTGACAAGAGCGGCTCTGTGCTGGGCAAGGGCTCTGCAGACAGGCCCTTCCTCTGGCCTCCTCTAGCGGGGGAGTTGGTGTTCCTCCACCACAGGCTCCTTCTCTGAAGAAATGCAGGGGGAGAAGCAACATGAACTGTAATGGTCTGTTTCAGCACATTTGCAGGTAGGCACATGTAGAGAGTAAATCTATTTGGTTAGGTTAGGGAGTAAATCATGGGTAGCTTCCTTTAAAATCTCACTTTACTACTGCTCTCTTATTTTTACAGTTTTAAGAAACTGTTTCTTTATCACTCCACTCTAGCTCAGTTATGCTCTGGTAACGAATGACTCCAAAATCTCAGGGTCTTCTAGCAACAAAAATACTTCTTGCTCTGTTATGTGTCTTTCATAGATCTATATCTGCATGCCAGCACTCAGACTTAAGGGGCAGCCTCAATCTGGAATATGCTGGTCTTGAGATAAAGGGGAAAAAGGAGAGATGGAAAAGCCAGATGACAGATCTGTGATGATTTATTATTCTTTCCCTAGAATAAACTGCTAGGGTGGAAAGTCTGAATGAACAGGGCTTCTTTGGTTGTGTACCATCTATGTCAGAAATTTCGTCTGATGTGGTTTCAGCTACCACTCCTCTGGTGCTGTGCTTAATAGTTCAGTCGCGTCCAACTCCTTGTGACCCCATGGACTGTAGCCCGCCAGACTCTTCTGTCCATGGGGATTCTCCAGGCAAGAATACTGGAATGAGTAGCCATGCCCTCCTCCAGGAGATCTTCCCAACCCAGAGATCAAACCCAGGTCTCCCAAATTGCAGGCAGATTCTTTACCATCTGAGCCACCAGGGAAGTTCCAAAATCTGGGTCTCTTGTCCTAATCCTGCTCCTGGGAAGTAGAACTCCATCAATTACCCTTCCTGTGGCACTCTATTCACAGATAACAAAAGTACCCCAAGGTCAAGCATTTCCAAGAGTGAACTTATCCTCTCCTCTTCAGCGAACTTCCTCTCCTTTATTCTCCTCATTTCTGCCAGTGATACTGCAATCCTTCCAGCCACACAGACATGAAGGTTTGGTGTCCATTTCCCCCTCTTGAGCTTTTGGTATTAAATAAGTTATCAAGTCATCTACCCCACATCTTCACCGGTTCATATCTGTCCAATTCTCAAGGCTTATCTCAAATCACATCACTATAGGAAGTCTATTCTTATCTTTCCAACCAGATATGATCGTCAAAGGAGAGGGAGGGGAAGACAAGAAGAAATATGTGAAGAAATAATGGCTGAAAGTTTCCAAACTTGATGAAACCTATAAACCCACAGATCCAAGGTCAATGAACCCTAACCACAAGAAACACACACAAGGGATAGTTAGGGATTTGGAAAGGTCATGTATACACTGCTGTATTTAAGACGATAACCAACAAAGACCTATTGTATAGCACATGGAATTCTGCTCAATGTTATGTGTCATCTTGGATAGGAGTGGAGTTTGGGGGAGAATGGATACATGTATATCCATGTATATGTATGGCTGAGTCCCTTCACTGTTCACCTGAAACTACCACAACATTGCTGATTATCTATATCTCAATACAAAATAAAAAGTTTAAAAACACACACACACAACATAAAAAATGCACGTAATGTAAAAAAAAAATGTACAATCAAGGAACATCATAAACAAATTGCTCAAAATCAGTGATAGAGAAAAACTTTTAATTACCTGAAGGAAAAAAAAAAAAAAGAGAGAGAGGCTTTCCATATAGAAGAACAAAGTTAAGGAAGACAGCAATTTTCTCAGTGGAAACTATGTGTCCAGAAAGATAATGCAGCCACATCTTTAAAGTCCCAAGTGAAAAAAAACCTGACAACCTAGAATTCCATACCCTGGGAAAATAGCTTTTGAAAACATAGGTAAATCAAAGACATTTTTTGACATGCAAAAGCCAAAAGAATTCAGCAGCAGCAGAACCATGCTGGGGGTGGGGGGGAAACACAGAAAAAAGTAATACATGTCCTCTGGCTGAAGAATGGTAACAGATGGAAATGTGTACCTCTATGAATGGAATGAAGAGCACTAGAAATGATAACTGAATGGGTATATATGGAAGTTTTAAAATTATTTTTCTCTTTAAAAGATAATTAACTGTTTAACCAAAAAAAAAAAAAAGTCATAGAAGGTCAGAGGAAGAAGGAATCTGGGCAGTCACTTGTTTGCAAAGAGTTATTTACTAATTTCATTCAACTGTTGGGAGGGCCAGGAATATAAATCAGCTTTCCTGATGCCTTATTCGGATTTTGAGCTACCTAACTGAATGATGACAGATACAAAACTCCTTTCTAACAGACCAGAAAACAGTTACTCTTTTTCTGGTTTCCAGGTCAAATACTTCCTCTTCAGGCCTTCCTTTACCCATTCCTTGCTCAACACAGCCCCTCATGATAATATTTGCACAGTGCTTTATAACTGCCAACCTTTCCATGTCTGTTACCTCATTTGATCCTAAGAACAACTCCAAGAAGCCCATAGGCCAGGAATTTGCATTTTCTTGATTTTACAGATGCAGAAACTGAAGCTCAGATCCCAGTTAAATTTCCCCAAGATGAGAGAGTAATAGCTTGGTGACACGAGGAATTGAATTTCATCCTTCTGACTCCAGATCCTGTGCTCATTCCAACCATTCTGCCTCTCACATGTCCTTATTCCATTAGGTGGCAACATTCTCTTGCTTGTAAATTATTTTCTCATACTTAAAAGTCGTGACTTTACTAAAAAAAAAAAAAGCAACCTCAGAAAAGCAAAATTACAACTTTTTCTTTCAGTCAACCCTTGGGCTTATTTATAACATATTCCTCCTCTCAGCAAAAGGAGACCTGAAAATGGCACACTTAGCATTTGCCTACAAGGAACATTGGAACGATTCCATGACGACCGAACAAATTAGTCACAGATTGGAAAACAGGGAGATTGGTACACCATCGAACAAGGAATAAAATGTACAGTTCATCAAGGGGAGATTTCTTGGTCTCATTTTTAAGACCCTTTAAATGTAGGCGTGGGGGCTTCCTTGGTGGTTCAGTGGTTAAAAATCTGCCTTGCAATGCAGGGAACAGGGGTTCAATCCCTGGTCAGAGAAGATCCCACATGCCTTGGAACAGATAAGCCCATGCGCCACAACTACTGAGCTCCAATCTCTATAGCGTGCAAGTCGCAGCTGCTAGGCCTGTGGGCTGCAACTACTAAAGCCCTAGAGCCGGTGCTCTGCAAGAGTAGCCACTGCAATGAGAAACTTGAACACCAAAATGAAGAGTGGTCCCAGCTTGCCGAAACAAGAGAAAGCCTGTGGGCAGTAACAAAGACCCAGCACAGCCCAAAATAAATAATCTTTTTTAAAAATTAATTAAATGTAAGTGTGGTGTGGCCCACTTATAGCCATGAAATTATAAAGCCAAATTTATAGCCATGAAATTAAAAGATGCTTGCTTCCTGGAAGAAAAGTTATGACCAACCTAGACAGCATATTAAAAAGCAGAGACATTACTTTGCCAACAAAGGTCCATCTAGTCAAGGCTATGGTTTTTCCAGTGGTCATGTATGGATGTGAGAGTTGGATTATAAAGAAAGTTAAGCACCAAAGAATTGATACTTTTGAACTGTGGTGTTGGAGAAGACTCTTGAGAGTCACTTGGACTGCAAGATCCAACCAGTCCATCCTAAAGGAAATCAGTCCTGGGTGTTCATTGGAAGGAATGATGCTGAGGCTGAAACGCCAATACTCTGGCCACCTGATGCGAAGAACTGACTCATTTGAAAAGACCCTGATGCTGGGAAAGATTGGAAGGTGGGAGAAGGGGACGACAGAGGATGAGATGGTTGGATGGCATCACTGACTCAATGGACATGTGTTTGAGTATACTCCGGGAGTTGGTGATGGACAGGGAGGCCTGGCGTGCTGCAGTCGCCGGGGTTGCAAAGAATCAGACACAACTGAGCAACTGAACTGCCTGAAATTTATACTAAAAATAATCTATTACCAGTGAAAATTTTGTGGAGACAAATTATTTCATTCAGTGAACATCCCGCTGCACCCTACCCCCCACACCTCCAGTTTGTGTAGGTCACTGAACTAAGTGCTATGGTGCTGCTGCTGCTGCTGCGTCACTTCAGTCTTGTCTGACTCTGTGCGATCCCATAAACGGCAGCCCACCAGACTCCGCCATCCCTGGGATTCTCCAGGCAAGAACACTGGAGTGGGTTGCTGTTTCCTTCTCCAATGCATGAAAGTGAAAAGTGAAAGTGAAGTCGCTCAGTCGTGTCCAACTATTAGCGACCCCATGGACTGCAGCCTGCCAGGCTCCTCGGTCCATGGGATTTTCCAGGCAAGAGTACTGGAGTGGGGTGCCATTGCCTTCTCTAAACTAAGTGCTATAGATGGAACAAAAAAAGAAAAGGCCTTATTGCCAAGTTGTTCACTAAGAAACTCAGATATACTTAACATGAGCTGTAATGGAGGTAAGTAAGTACTCCAGGAAAAGAGGCAGGCCAACTCAACAAGTCATTCTCCAAAGCCAGTTCACCGAAGTTCATTCGTCAGATGATCAGAGAGAATGGGAGAAGGCCATGGCAACTCACTCCAGTACTCTTGCCTGGAAAATCCCATGGACGGAGGAGCCTTTTGCAGCTACACTCACAGTGATAAACTGGAAAAGTGAAGCAAGATGCCCAAAAACCACAACAGTGGCATGGAAGAATGCAGATGTAGACAGCTAGAGAAGGATACTGAATAGATTTTTAAAAGAAAGTGAAGTCACTCAGTCGTGTCCGACTCTTTGCGACCCCATGGACTGTAGCCTACCAGGCTTCTCCATCCATGGGATTTTCCAGGCAAGGGTACTGGAATGGGTTGCTATTTCCTTCTCCCCCACCCAGGAATCGAACCCGAGTTTCCCTAATTGCAGGCAGGCACTTTACCCGCTGAGACACCAAGTGAAGTCCCTCAGTCGTGTCTGACTCTTTGTGACCCCATGGACTGTAGCCTACCAGGCTCCTCCATCCATGAGATTTTCCAGGCAAGAGTACTGGAGTGGGTGGCCATTTCCTTCTACAAAAAAAAACAATACTGGAGTGGGTTGCCATTCCCTTCTCCAGGAGACCTTCCCAACTCAGGGATTGAACCCGGGTCTTCCGCACTATAGGCAAACGCTTTACCGTCTGACCACCAAGGAAGCCCTTAAAAAGGTAAGACAAACCTTAATAAAATATTTTGAAGGCCAAACAGAAGACAGACTTTGAAGGTTGGGTGGTTGATAACACTCAATGATAAAAAACAAAAACTGAAGTTAGGATAATAGAACTCTGTCAATTAGGAGGGCATCAGTATCTCATGAGACAGTCTTATGGGAACAAGAATGGAACTTAGGTGTCAAAATGATGAAATGTATGAACTACTCACAATGAAAGTGGTTTGTTTTTTTTTTTTTTAACTCTCTAAATTTTGGTTGCTTTGGGCCTTAGTTGCAACTCTCAGATCTTCATTGTGGCATGCAGACCCTTACTTGTAGCTTGCAGGCAGGACCTAAGTTTCCCAGGACCTTGATTCCCATGGATCAAACCTGGACACCCTGCACTGGGAGCTCAAGAGTCTTCTCCTCTGGACTACCAAGAAGTCCCAAAGTTGCTTCATATTTTAAAAGACAGGGCTAAACATTTATCTTTCAGTGTTATCTCTATCTGGATTTTAGAATCAAACATACTATGTAACCCACTAAAATTTTTCTCTAGCACTAGCAGAGGGGAAAAAAAATTAACTATTAAATAGGAAATAGTTTTGGCATATTTACTAGGATATTTAACGTTAGGTAACAATAGATTTCCCTCTACAAGAAAATGACTGCTTAACAGTTTTCTCTTTCCTGGGGGCAGTAATTAGGATTAATATTATGACTGTTCTCTACATAAAGTCTAAGGCCTGTCCTTTCCCAAAATACAAAATGTGCCTTGAATGAAGTAGTGATCACAGGCCATAATGGTCCACCATTCCCATTCCAAGGAGAAAAACAATGCCAGGTCGGGTCGACCAAGCTTGGTTATGGCTGTTCTCAAAGTGCCAAAAATCTGTGGCAGTCTGAGTTGCTTATAATGGAAAACGTTGGGTTTCAACAAAAAAAGGGTAATAGATTAAAAACAACAATAAATATTTAAGAGATTTATTAAAGCATCTTATCTCAAAGATGGAAACACATACAAATAAGAAACATGCAACCATCATTTTCCACAGTCAAGTTAAAAGGTTATATATTTTTCCTATTTTCATAGCTGAAAACTTCAGATCTTAAACTGAACTTATTCACCCTGAATATTTAACTCATTCTTCCTGAAAGTATCCAGGGCAGCGAATAACCAAAATGCAAACTATTATATAAAGAAAGTGCAAAGTTAAAAAAGAATATGTGTAGAGAATGCCCCCTTCCCACCCACCCCCAACCAAAGGCAAACAATGGCACTTTGCTCTTGCTTAACCTAGATTGTCTTAAAAAACTACTAAAATGTAACATACTTAACAACAACAAAATCTGACTTTTAATACATATCCAAAAAGCTTGTTAGTGTTTGAAAATAAATGCTTAAACAAAGGAAAATGTACTTTGTATCAAACAAGTATGATGAGCCCTGTGTTGCAGCATTCTGTAAAATGAACAAGACAAAAAGCTGGTATAGGGTTTATTGACAAAGGCAGAATTTCTTCAGGCAGGTATGTATGGAGGTGGTGGTTCTTTCTCAGGCATCTTCACTGCCATTTCATAGGTTGGCAAAACATACTGAAAAGAGACAAGAAAAAATTATATTGGATTTAATTCTCCTTTAAATTTCTATCTTAATAACTCAGGTTTCAGATTTAATATCTTAAACAGGGGTATACCAACCCACAGAGGAGAGCTAAAGAAACTGTTACCTAAGTACACCTGACTCTCAGGATACCTGACCCTTGAGCAATGAGAGCTTTAGGGGAGCCAACACTGCACACAGTCAGCCCTCCGTATCTGTGGTTCCACATCTATGGACTCAATGCAGACTGGGTAGTATTGTAGTATTTCCTACTGAGAAACATCTACATACTAGTGGATTTTCTAGTTAAAAGCTGTGGTGTCCAAGGGTCAACTATAGTTCTTGGGAGTAGAGATAACTAATAACATGGAGCTTTACATGCAGGGGATATGTCTGATTCAAGATCACTAGAGAGGATAACAGAAGAGGAAGGTAAGAAGGGAAGGCAGAAACAATTTTGCTTCTGAACAGACCCTGAGTTCACCAGGACACCCTGATAGGCAACATGTAGTGCCCTCCCCTCACTCCACTGTGACTGATAAAGCAGCCAGGCCAAGTCACCTCAGGAATGGAGGGTCTGGGCGAAGGGCCCGCTGAACCCTGCCACAGGAACCCTCCAGTACAAGGCTGTATTTTATCAGAATCTGTAGTCAAAGCATCAAGCACTTGTATCGCCTGCTCTAAGGTGAAGGGCATACCTAAGTAAAAAGTGGCATTTTTAAGCTAAGTGACTCCAACGTGACAGGCTGATGCTACATGGGCCATATATACTCTACATGCTGGAAGGCAATACAGCAGCAACTAGAGGGTCTGAGAAGGAGGCCTCCCAACAGACTCTTGGAACCTACTGCATTCTTCTCCCTACAGGAAAGTCAGCTTCCCCTTTGGATCCTATGGATGTTTTTGGAAAACACCACAAGCTTCAGCTGATGGTATCCTATCGTCAGAAGTTCCAGAAGCCAAGGGCCTGGCATCACTCATACCGCTGTTCACTGACTCATCTCCCCCTCAAAATGCAATACTTGGAGACTGACCATGAGTCAAAACCATTGGCCAGATGGAATGAGATGAGCAGAGCAGGGTGTTTCCAGCCCACATACCCGGGATTCCAACTGGGAAATGCTGAAACTTGTAGATTTAAGCTATTCGTACCCTAAACCATACTTACAGCATTGAAGAGAAAGTCAAGGTTTAGATTCTTCTTTTGGGAATTCTCAATAATGGCTAGTGAAGCTTTAATATCATAAAAGATCATTCACCTGTGGAGGTGCCTCAAAGGCCGGGTACACAGCAATCTCTGGCATGTTTCTGTTGTTGATGTATTTATAACAGTTCCAAACACAGTTAATCAGATAAGCCTAAAGGAATACAAACAAAATTTACATATACTCGGAACTCAGCTGTATGTAAAATTACAGTTTTAATGTGGCTGCACCGCGCAGCCACTGGCGGCAATTGCCTTTTCTTCTTTTAGGGCTTCCCAGGTGGCTCCACTGGTATAGCACCCGCCTGCCTGAGCAGGAGATGTAAGAGATGCAGGTTTGATCCCTGGGATGGGACGCTCCCCTGGAGAAAGAAATGGCAACCCACTCCAGTATTCCTGTCTGTAAAATTCCATGGACAGAGGAGCCTGGTGGGCTATAATCCACGGGGTTGAACAGAGTCAGACACAACTGAGCAACTAACTTTATTTTTTAATTTATAAATTTAATTTTAAGTTTACCTGCTCTAAAATTAAGGAGTCTTATAATGCTCTCCCCACATTTTCTCCATAGAGAAGGGAACCGGCATCCACTTGGACCAAGTACAGGCCAGCTTTCCCTATATGCCCTCACTTAAATGTCACAAGCTTTATCACCACTGTTTTACAGAGAAACCCAAGTCTGGGAGAGCTGTGAGAAGACACGGCAACAAGAAGGTCTGGAAGGACACTCTCACAGTCCAAATGCCCCCCTTCCCCACCAAATAGTCAGCAACTCACCTTAAAAATGATGAACAAGGCAAAGAACACAAGAACAATGAACAGGAGGCAGCTGGAGTCCAATGCCAGGAGGTCATCTTTATAGGGAAAATCAGGCTATAAAAAAAAAGGCAGGGATGAATAGGCAAAGCAGAAAAGGAGTTCTAGAGTCCTCGAGCAGAGTGCCTTGCACATAGGAAGCAATCAATAAATGTTTTTTTGAATGAACAATAAGTTTGCAGTATGCAAGATGGACTCTCTAAAGTAAGTTGCAATAAAATACCTAAAAGACGCATTTTTGAAACTAATTTTCATTTATCTGGATCCTACACCTCTATCCACCAGACCTTATTTCAGGCCACAGTGTTCCCAGCCCCTCCATCCCATAGCATTAACCTTTGCTCACTTCCTGCTGTCATGGAAAAGCCCTAGTTTATTATTACAAATAAGATTTTCATGTCTTAACTCCCCAAATACATGGTTTACTCCTTGAAGAGAAGGATGTTATATTTATACACCATATACCAACAGTTTGCCTAGGATAGAGTGAAGAATACAGGAGGCACTCACATATTTGCTATAGATGCTTGCAAAGACAGACGGTACAGTCTCTGACAGTACCAATGAGTACAACTCCAAAGAGTGCCAAACACAGTCCAATTATTTATTTCCTTTTCATACACTCAGAAGTTGAACTACTCCTTAAGTTCTATGATATCCATCTTTAAGGACTTTTAATATTTAGTTATCCACATGTAAGAAGATATTCTATTTTCATCTTTTTTATTTCAATATGGTCAGTAACAGTAGCAATGATAATTACTTTAAAACGCTTTAAAAAATCGTAGATTAAATAAAAATAGTACCCAAAAGCTTTGATTTTTAACAAATGAAAAAAATTTTTAAAGTTTTATTAGCATACACACTTACTAACTGATCCAGATATTCTTTGATTCTTGGCAAATAAGTCAGAGAACTGATAGCAACCAGGCAGCTGAGAACAAAGTCAAAAAGCCGGTAACAGAAGAACGGAATCAGCCAACCCACTTGATACTGAGGGAAAAATAATAATCACAACATTACATCACATATATGGAATGACTAAGTACCACGCAGTAAAAGTCAAAACTCTAAAAGAAAAGTATAGAATACTTACAGAAATTGCTCCGTATACCAGCATTGAACTGATTATAAACATAAGAACAGACACAGCAAAAAGAACACAGGCATTATCTATGAAAACAGAAGCAAAAATCTAATTAAGCTACTTATATAACAAAAAGCATAACTCTTTATGACAAAATGTTATTAAGTAACGAAGCTTAAGAAATTCATGCCTTAAAAAAAAAAAATTTCATGCCTTTGCTCTTTCTTATTTGTTAAACTGCTACAACTCATGGCCACTGATTTAGGACAGCACATGAACCTGGTACTCTGCCAGAGACAGCTCTCTGCCCAGAGTCTAAGTTTTGAATATGGGCAAACAGATAATTATAATGCAATGTGGCAAGTGCTACAACAGAAGCAAAAAAACAATTAGTTTTGCCTTTAGCATCAGGGAAAAAATATAAATGAAATAACACAAGTTGAGTCTTGTGAGATAAGCAGGGTTCAACCGGAGCAAAAGGTTGGTATTTGTTTAAACACGGAGTTGTACAGACGCCCCCTCTTGTCTAAGATAAATCTCCTGCAAGTCAAAGTTCTCCCTCAATCCCTCTTTTCCACCTCAACATCCAAACTCCCTGCTCCGCATCCCTTCACCACGGCTTCTCAGCTACATCCAGGTCTATTTTTTTCTTTGTTCCTCAATCCTTCCTCAGGTTGCTGCCTTTCTCTACGTTAATCCACGTCCACTAAACTTTTTCACAAAGTGCTCATGTAATCTCAAACAAAACAAACCAAAAAGCACCCACACTTGACCTGATGAGCTTCTTAGCACTGTAAGAGTCTAAAGTTGATTCTCTGGCTCTGGCTAGATATCAAAACCTGAAAGGCACTAATGACAATGAATGATTAGACTACCTGCTCAGTGTTCACACTAGTGGCTAAGTGTTATGTATCACTTGGAAATACAAACAGCATCAGTATCTGGCACTGAACTAAGAAGACTTCTCTCTAAATTTTCCTAGAGGATATAGGACAACTAAAAGTTAAAGATTTAAAGAACTTCCCTGCTGCAGCACACAATGGCTCTCAAAGGGAAGAATTCAGATATAAACAAACTTGAAAGCAAAATGTGTAATTCAAACAATTAGCTTTCAAAAATCCGTTACTGGAAGACTACGAGTTGATTTAGACTTCTTAAAATACTGAAATAATTAAAGTGAAGCTCAACGTCTTCCACTGGAGCAACAAATAGCAAAACAGAGGAGAGATGGGGTGGTGGGTGCAAAACACATTTAATGCCTGGAACAAGGGACATTCCAGTAGGTGTCAATCAATAAAGCAAGCAAAACAAGAGGGGCTCAAAGCCCAGAGAAGATCCTCAGATTTGCACCATATTCAGAACCTCCTCTGGGAGGTCCCAAGTGTTTACCCATCTCCTAGGTGAGTATAACTAACAATAAATTCCTATCTGAAAAACAGCTTGCATATGCTGCAGAAGTATTTCATATAAACTGAGTGTTATAGCCTGTTTGGCTGATTAAAAATAATTAATCACAAACTTCATTTTTTAAAAAATTGGTTATCAGGCCAGTGATCAGAAATTAACTTTCCTTCGCAACACCGGGTCTGTAGGAAGGTAAAATTTTACCTTCCAAAGAAATACCAACTACTGTATTACCAAGAACTATGTATTTTTATATTTGCTTACATTCATTGGAAGGACTGATGCTGAAGCTGAAACTCCAATACTTTGGCCACCTGATAAGAAGAACTGACTTATCTGAAAGACCCTGATGTTGGTAAAGATTGAAGGCGGAAGGAGAAGGGGACTACAGAGAATGAGATGGTTGGATGGCATCACCGACTTGATGGACATGAGTTTGAGTAAGCTTTGGAAGTGATGGACAGGGAAGCCTGGCGTGCTACAGTCCACAGGGTCGGACACGACTGAGGGACTGAACTGAGCTGAACTGAGGACTTCAGTAGAATATGATCAACAAAAATATAATGAATGTGATTTTCTCTGCAGCAGCAACAACAGTCACGCAACACACAATAAACTTGTGACTTAAGAGCCAGTTGCATAGACCTACAAGAATATCAGTAACCATAAATCTTTTCTACACCTCAATTTTAAGAGCAACATACATGATAAAGGAAAATGCTGACATTAGCAGATTCAGTAAAATTTTACAGCCTAAAGTTTATAAATGCCAAAAAATATCATTATCAGAAGCTAAAGTTTCATTTATTGTTCTATTCTGATTTTTAATTAAAAACAGATTTATTCAGAAAAAAAAAAAAAATCAAATGCCAGAAGGAATGTTTCCATATATTCTTGGTATCTCTGTATGAATTTGACAGCAAAATTAAAAGATTATATATGTTTGAAAGTAAAACTAGGATACTCATGTAAAAACAAAACAAAAACACTTAAAAAAACACAATATGAACAACTGTGTCATCATACTATAACGTATTATTAATGGCCACAAAACTCTACCTGCTCTAGAGAAATAGCTTAGGCCTGAGGACAATAATTATTTGAATTAATAAGCAAATTTTTTTTAAAAAAGACCACTTCACTAACGGATCAGAGGGGATCATAATGTAAAAATGTGCAGGGTTTATGACAAAAACTAATCTAAAAATATGATAATTAAGATCCTGTAATATTATAAATATAAAACACATGTGAACTGGGAACATTTTTCTGAAGAAACTGTTCACACTAAAAGTCTGAAGCATAATTTTCTGTTCAAATATTAAATTTTTAACATGATTTTTAATGTAAAATTAAAACTGCATTTTAGAGAAAAATAATAAAAATACTATTGGGAATAAATAATTTTAAAAAGTAATTTCCATGAATGTTCTAGGAATAATCTATTTTTAAGTCCAATGTCAAATCTTCATCTAAACAATAAAAATATATTGAGAATTGAGACCCTGAGCAAAAGATACCACCAAATATTCAAATAATTCGTATTCTATATTTTACTGTAGGATTGTGCTCCATGAGCAAACCTCCCAGCCTCTACTATACTTACCAGCTGACCCTCAAAGACTCAGTCTTCTAATTTCTTCTCCCCTCCTCTTTCCACAGTATTTCAATGCAGACAATGCACATTTCTCAGAAATCTCCTAGCAGTCCACTAGATCTTCTGACTACAAATGCTCAACTCTTTGAGTATTTCTGAAAAGCCTACACACACATTTTGTGCCTCAGCAAGTATAACAATCAATCCTTTACCTAACAAGTGTGTGTTTGTGTGTGATTAGCAGGCGAAAATTTCAACTAAAAACATACCAGCCATTCGCTCAGACGAATAGTAATTGCCAATGACTTCATACTGAATGTTGACAGCTGGCATTGAGTTTGGGTGTGTTACCTCCACAGTCAGCAGAATTGCCATCAACAGGTTGACCACCTATGAAAGATAACATTTTATCAACTATATTATTAATCAGGAAGCAGTCCCCAACACAATCTTTAGATATCCTCTATTTAACTATCATCTTCCCTGAAGTAACAAAGACATAAAATGGGGACTATCTGTGAGATAAAATACACGACTTTAAAAACACTTAAAATATTTCATAAAGTATAAACTTAGTCATTTCAGAGAAAAGATGTTGGACTGATCCTATATTAATAAAACAATTAAAAGGCACAATGAAAAATGAGAGATCACAAATTGCTCATTTGAGTCACATATTTATTCATATTCCTATCTCAGAATTTCTGGATTTGAAGAAGCTGATCAATCAGATAAATATAATTTCCATGTCGAGGTACGTAATGATCCATCAGGTTAAGTCTAAGGCCTCTCCACAGTATCTCCTGTACACTGGTAAGGAATTGTTTCCTCTTGAGCTACACTCAAATGCTTAAAAAGACTGACTATATCACTTAACTTCCGCCTGCTGGTCTTAATTCTATGGTTTGAGATATTTTGTTATCCCGTCTGAATAAGTGCTCCTCTAACACCTCAGTTCAGTCGCTCAGTGTGTCTGACTCTGCAACCCCACGGACTGCAGCACACCAGGCTTCCCCGTCCATCACGAAATCCCGAAGTTTGCTCAAACTCACGTCTATCGAGTCAGCGATGCCATCCAACCATCTTGTCCTCTGTCATCCCCTTCCCCTCCTGCCTTCAATCTTTCCCAGCATCAGGTCTTTGCCAATGAGTCAGCTCTTCAAATCAGGTGGCCAAAGTACTGGAGTTTCAGCTTCAGCATCAGTCCTTCCAATGAATATTCAGGACTGATTTCCTTGAGGATGAACTGGTTGGATCTCCCTGCAGTCCAAGGGATTCTCAAGAGTCTTCTCCAACACCACAATTCAAAAGCATCAATTCTTCGGCACTCAGCTTTCTTTACAGTCCAACTCTTACATCCATACATGACTACTGGAAAAACCATAGCTTTGACTAGATGAACCTTTGTCAGCAAAGTAATGTCCCTGCTTTTTTTTTAATATGCTGTCTACTAGGTTGGTCACAGCTTTTCTTCCAAGGAACAAGAGTCTTTTAATTGCATGATTGCAGTCACCATCTGCAGTGATTTTGGAGCCCCCCAAAATAAAGCCTCTCACTGTTTCCACTGCTTCCCCCTCTATTCGCCATGAAGTGATGAGACTGGATGCCCTGGTCTTAGTTTTCTCAATGTTGAGTTTTAAGCCAACTTTGCTCAACAAACTAGTAAAATGAGAGAAGATCAATCTGATCACAGCACATCAGGATCTCAGATCCCACATCCTAACTAACAAATTTCAATTAACATGTCTGAAACAAATTTCAATTAACACAGTCTGGTTCTCTTATGCACTGGCTGCATAAATCTTTTAGGTGTCACATGAGTGACTCCCTAAAACTCCCAATTCTTTTTCACACTTGATCCTGCGAAGCTACCACCTATATCTACCTGTAGAGTTGGATTCAGAGGCCCAAGCATAAGCCCTTATATATTATCTGCAATCAAATTTCATCTTATAACATTCTTGCCTATCAATATTTTCTCCATCTGAATTCTGACACCCTATGGATAGATTTTTGCTCTCTCAGCTTCCTGCATTTGAAAATATGATTATCATGTAATGAGATTCTCCACCTAAGTCACTAGCAAGAGAACAGGGCTGAGGACAAGCTGCCAGATAGAGGCTCTTCTCTTCCCATTGGTCAGCAGCTTTTGAATAAAGTCTATATCTGATCCAAAATAACATCTAGAGACTTTCTCAAACATCCTGCTGAAATCCTATCACTGGTATCTGGTGAATTTTCCTAGTTTACCAAGGTGTAACTCCAATTCAAAAAGGAAATTCTTTACACCTCTAGTTGTTAGTGAATTACACAGTTATCCCAAGAGGCACCACTTCCTTTAAGTGCTCAAAACAACCCTGCTAATGATTTAAGAACTGGAGTAGGTTTCCCTATCTAAAGTCCACAGCATCTGCCTTCCTTCCCTTTGTGAACATGGGATACTTTCAAGGGACATCTGAGCTTCTTTATCAATAGTGTTTTAAACAATCTCTATCATGGAGCTCTCTTCTGTCCACCCTGAATGATAAACAAGCTTATCAGCTAAAGGCATTTCACATTCTCGAAGACAAGCAGCCCAAGTTTTTTAAATAAGATAAACGTCACAATACCTAATTCAGAATCAATTGATATTTCTGAAGATACACTATAACTCAAGTAAATTTACATATATTATTTGACTATTCTTCACAACAACCTTGTGAAGAAAGTATGACTTATGCTCATTTGCTGACAGTTAAACTAAGGTTCAGCAAAGTGAAATACCATGTGTTAAGCTCACTGAGGTGATAACAGGACCGAGCTGGGATAGCAATCTCATTCTTTTAAAAACATCTTCCTTCTTACTACTACAGGATCACTTATAACCATTCCTAAGCAACTCTTCTTTTGAGATCTTTCCAAAATAAACCATTATCTAAGGCTACAAAATGTTTGCTACTCTCTAAATACATTCAGGTACATGCCTTTTCCTTGCACTGCTCAAAAGCAAGGTATTTCAGCCTTCAACACTTGAAAGATCTTACAAGAGACAATCATATTTTCAAGGTGACTCCCCAGTTGATGGCTGATTTTTAACTGCCCATTTTTATTGCAGTGGGTTTTGAACAGGGTAGGTAATTTATGAGCTAATACAATTAAGTAAATTAACTATTGAACAGTTATCTCTACTAAGACACTGTATATTCTGTGTACGGAAATCAGTTCAAGATCAATTCAGCAAACCCTTCTTTACTAAATACAATACTGTCATAGTTTAAAAGCTCTGTATGGGAAAGAAAAATATTTATGTGAAGAATAACATGCAAACTCAATTACAAAGTGAAGGAAATGACACATCAAAAATATTTAGGAGTTTATTTTTCCTTAAATATTTGCATCACATGTAGGATTTATAAAAATCTTTTCTTCTCTTTCATGGGTACGTCACAGACTCACCCACTATTATCTTCTAGTATTAGTGACACTTCAAGTTTCTTTTCATTGTGAGTCATTCTCCTGAATATTAAACAAAATAAATCATAGGTCTAATCAAAAGAAGAAATGATAAATTTCAGCACTATTTCATTACAAGCTCAAAAGGATTTTTCAACTCTTCACTGATTAATTATATTTCATTAGCATTTCAATGTAACATTTTAAAGCACTCATCTGGAAAACTCATCCTGTGAGCTTATCTTCACCCAAGTACCTATCCTATGCTCATAGACTCCGTTCTATTTACTTTTGATTAAGCTCCATGCAGCATTTTTCAAAACACAAATAAGATTAACTTTGTGATCTTGTAATATAAAATCGGAAGAGAGCAACTACATACAAACAACTCCAGCATATTTATTCCTGATTCATTTTTCCCTTTTACTGCATTCAAGAAAGAAAATTAGCAAAAAATGTAATTAAAATAATGACTGACTTCTAAATCTAGTCACACGGAAAGGTACAGAATGCCGAAAATATGCATATACATCAACAGCCTGGGCAATGATCACATCCATGCTGAAGGGGTACTGCATTTACTGGGGTAAACAATATGGTTTGTGTTATAAGCCTTTTGCACACTTTATGTAAGTAAACAAACAATAACAAAGAACAGATGTGTCACATTTCACTTGTTTCAAAGGAATAGGATCAGATCTTTGGAAGCACTCAGCCTCGGGAGAATAATTCCTCTTTGCTTCTCATTTCATAGCCACACCCATCCTAGAAGTTTCCTGAGGACTGGTTTTCGTTTATTTTTTTTAAATCCTTATTCTTTAGTTTTCCCATAGCATATTCTGCCACAACCCAACTTCTGCTCAGACTATAATTAGAACAATGTCTTAGGGTATCGCGATAAGGGTCTCAGGCAAGTCAGCAGACAGCTGTCATCAGATAAAGACCAAAACTGACTGTCTTTAAAAATGCTGTTAAATGTGTATGTAGTTAATGTATGCATAACAGCTGTTCACCCTTTTGTGCAGTTACACAAATGAGATATTCCTACTAATTTTGGAGGAGACAATTCATTTAACAATAGCCTAATGAATCCTTCAAATGCTCTAATAAGTTACTGTTACACACACATTTTATAGAGAAAGGCATAGCATCTTTCTCCCTGAAAGAGGATATCCTGTTGTAGGGAGAAAAAGTCAAATGTGTAATTAGCATTTTTAATAAGTGCACACAAGAAGTATGCAGTAATTCTTCCAGATAAACAGTGGGGAAACCAGCTGCTTCTGGCTTGGAAGCAAGGAAGCTTCACCAAAAAAACAACTGAACTATTACAAAACTAACTGAAATTGGCAAAATGGCTGTGAGTAGTTGAAATTGTATAAGTAAATGAAAGGCTTTTATACTATTTCACTCTTTTTATAATTTGAGGTTTTTGTCAATGAAGTTTTTGAAAAGTGTTTGGGGAAACATACTGACTCTGAAATATAAGTAAGCCATACTGATTTAGAGTCAGGAGTGAGGACTGGGAAGGAATACAGCTTGAGGAGCCTGTCTTCACTTTTTCCCTAGCTACCTCACTTTTAGACTGTTTATGGTGAAGACACTCATAAAAAATTAGCTATATATTATTACACCTTTCCAAGATCTACAATTTTAACCAGTGCTCTAAATGCCTTCCTGTAGTACACCATCAACCATGAAGGAGGACACTGCTGCTGTAGACTTTAAAGCTCATTTTCAACCATTCAATAAACATCTGAACTTATATCTCCTTAGATTGCCAGGATCCCAAAGCCACACTTTTGAACAGCATCAACAATACTATAATCAACAAAACCAATGGCTTTTTCCAACCTAAGAAAATGTTTAAAAATAATCTGGCTTCAAATTTTTCACTAAATGATAGAAAAAACAAATTTATGAACGTCAGAGTTTAATCTGGAACTCATTCTGAAATTCCCTATTATTTAAACTAGGTATTAAGCCAGACATGCTTCTTCAAATCTAAATGCCAAAGGCTAGCACTTCAGGGCTGATACATATAGTAACTGGTTCTGGCTTCACAGTGTCTTCTGCACTATTTACTACCATATAATTAACCCTTTGGTACACAGTGCACAATCACCTAACCTGACCTCAGCAGAAGCAAATGCTAGAAAGCAGTGACACTGTATCCAATAGAAAGTTACTACTACAGCATCTGCAATCAGCAGGATCAAGGACTGCACCCCCGGTTGGTTCCAAGCAGCACGGGGCAACCTCAAAGAGAATCATAAATATTCTCCCACCTGAAATACAGGAAGAAGCGTATCCTGACAAGGTACTTGGACTTCACCCACTCCCATATCATTTCTCTTAGTAAAGAAGCTTCTGGCCAAAAAAAAGTGCTCTGTTTGGACAAGTCCTCTTTGTGTCTTGGTGGTCTTGGTTTTTAAATGTTGTCTCCCCAACAAGGCAGAAATTATGTCTTTACGTTGCCAGGATCCCGAAGCCACAGTTTTGAATGTCACCAGCAATACTATAATCAACAAAACCAATGCCCTTTTCCAATCCTTAACCTAATTTGAATCTGTTATTACTTATTATCTTCTCGTTCCTTGACAAGGCACTTTCAGATCTTTGCTCCAAACTTCATTGCAATGCCATCAGTATCTTAAGGGCAGATGCCACGGTCAAGACAAGAAAACACTTCAGAGTCTCTGTGTGGCAGCTGATAGGAAGACAAAAGATGAATAACACATGTCCCTGTAACTTCTTTTCATATGTGCACCGCGGCCATTTGCACTGTAGCTGAGCAATAGATCTCTTAAAGCAGATGAACTGATGTAAGCAGCATATTATATTCCATGAACTAGAAAAATCCATGTAAAGAAAGAATAGTTCATGGCATCTTTTTACGAAACTAAAGCATGGAAAAACGGAGCTATGCAAAATGTTTTCACATCAAGTCCTTCCAGTGGGAAACAGATGTAAAACTCCCTGTTCTCTATTTTGAAAGAATAAATGCCCTTACTAAAATTCTTCTCTCTGTATGTTGAGTTTCATGGTTTATAACTCCCACTTTTGCTTGCTACTCCTTTCTTTTTTATGAACTGAGTCCATAGCAGCAAAAAAAAAATCTGCCTTGGAAAGAAACACAGCCAATTACATTCAGATGGCTGAAATTGAGATGGTGCTTACTTTCTTTTCGAGGAGTTAGAGATCCTTTGTTCTGTGAATGGAGGGAAGGATCTGAGAAGAAACGGGAAGATTAAGTTTGCATGGAAGAGTCCCAGGTTGCTGGACTCTTTCTCAACTAAGTAAAAGGGAAGGTCATCTTCCAGGGATGAGGGAAACAAGGTTGAATAGTAAAGAGGACCTCAAAGATTTGAATTCTTCATTTAGGGAAGGCAGAGCTAAGAACAAACAAAAGAAACATAGACCCAGTCCTTAAAAAAAATGAACAACAAAATTAGAAATATAATGCATGTCCAGTATTACAAATCAGTTAAAATACAAAAGGGGTGAGGGTCTTTGCGGGAAAGGTGATATAATTATAGCAATATGTTTCTGAAGATGAAAGTAGAGGAAATATTAAAATAAGCTTAGAAACAAGCAAATAAGCCTACCCATTCAAGTTTCGTTTTTAATGTACATTAAAGAAGATGGTAAAAAAAAAAAATGTAAATACGGAATAACGTGGAGTTCAGGTCCCCTGTGCGTGGGCATGAAACTGTATCTGCCTAACTGAAGATGATTCTCATCTTGTGTTTGCCTAACAGTAATAATTTTGATGGAACCTCTGGGTTGGGAATAAATGAGAGCAGAGAAAGGCAAAAAAAAAAAAAAAAAAACCACACACACAAAAGACTATAATATAGCTCTTCCTTTTCTGCAGTTCACAGTTATCAGAAGCTGCATTATCACTTATGCCACAACCTCTCAAAACAAAAACAAATAAAAATTTTAAAAATCACAGTCATTAGCGAAGATGACCAAGCCGCCAAAATGAGAAGTTTGTCAAAACTTCTGTGAAGTCATCATAACCCCAGACTACCTAAACGGAATCACATATTTACAAATCACAAATGAGCTTCAATGAAAATGGATAGTAGTGGAGATGGTGCTAAGAAATCACAAAGGCATTACTAGTGAACCACCAATCAGTAACACTGTCAACCTGGTTATGACACAGAATTACACAAATCCTGCCGCCCCACCCCCACCCAGGGAACGTTAGCACGTTACCAAAACACAGCAGGTTCTAGACAAAGGTCTCAAAAACCTGAATGGGTCTGTGGTGAAAAGCGTCTCACGAGCGGGCAGGAGAAAGCCTATTGCATTAGGAAAAAGGCAGATAGTAAGTAAATCCTGGCCAAAGGTATTAACTCCAAGCGAATTTACAGACTCACAACAGAGACCTGTCTGCCTACATCCCAAACACACTGTAACAAATAAGCTCCAGAAACAAGAGAAAACTGTTCTTAAGCTGGACCTCTCCCTTCAGGTAAGACAATAATGTTTAAAACTAGGTTGCATCTCTGAAGGTGCGCTCCTAATTCTTTCCGGGGGGAGGGGGGGGTTAAAAAAAAATTCCAGGAAGCACTTGACGGGGTGGCGAGGGGGGGAAGTTCCTTTAGATCGCCGAAGCACACAAAAAGATCCCGCAGCCTGGTCATTTCCAGAACTGACCACAGCAAAATCGAGCTCTCTCCTCCCGCAGCCCTCCTCCACCCCAGGCCGCAACGCCAGTGCCTTCCCCAACACCCTTTTCTCCTCTTATTCTTGCCAAAAAAAAAAAAAAAAAAAACAATTTCCCTGTTCCCTCCCACCCCTACTCCGATTCCCAGTCACAAATCTCTTCCCCTCCAAATTTAAGAGGCCACTAAAAAGAAGGTCTCCGAGGCCTCCCCGCCCCATCCCCTCCCAGTGGATCCTTTCGTTCGAATACGAGTTCTCTCCCGCTTCCCGCTCCGGCGTATCCTCCCCCCACCATGGCCCCTTTCCTCCCTCCTCGCCCGCCCTTACCATGTACCAGGTCCCCAGGATGATCGTCCCGGTGCGGACATGGCAACAGCCGCAGCACCGGGTGCTGTAGAACCGGTCGCTGCGGCTCCGCTTGAAAGTCATGGACACCATCGGGAACCTCGAGGGCCTCTTTCTTGGCCGGACCCCTAACAAACGCCTTCCGCCCAGCGGTTGAAGACGGAGAGCGCAGTCACCGAGGCCAAACCAAACGACGCGTCTTCAAGCCCGGCCTCCTGCCCGGGCCCTCAAGCCAAAAGTCTTCGCACCTGCGCACTGAGGGCAGAGCGCTGTTCCCGCGATAGCTCCGTTTACCCCTTTCCTCAGCCTTACCCGCACTCAGGCCAATGGAAGAGCGGGAAGCTAGGCGGAAGCGAGTTTTGATTGGAAAAGCTTAGAGGATTGACAGGATCTCACACCCAATCAGAGACGCAACTCTCCTCGGCGCTAATGGATTCCCCTCCTCTTACTAGACGGCGGGGGCAGGCTCAGGGGCCTAGGATAGTTCGGGTTGGAGAGGGACCCTGGTACATCACCATCCCCGAGGTGAAAACGGGGAGGTGAGAGGCCTTTAACGGGAAAAAAGAAAGTCTAGATGCAGTAGGTGGCAGAAACCGGGCACGGAGGACTTGTCTGAGTGAATCTGCCACGTACTGCTCGAACGCATCACGGGACCGCGGCTGCTCACGTGACCTTTGCGTCATAGCTCAATTATGGGGCTGGCCAGGGGCGGTGCCCGTGGAGAAGGGGGCGGGGCTAACCCCTGCTCTGGGGCCCTCCTGGCTGCTTAAATGGCAGAGTTTAGAGGGATCAGATGTTAACCTTCCCCTCTCACTCTGGTACCTCTTTGTTGGGAGCGAAGAAATACCATGCTACTCAGCCAGAGAAGAAAAGAATTGAGGAAAACATAGGGCAGAACTGTTTAGCTGCTGGGTGTTTACAGATTGAGTGACTTTTATAAGGAAAAATTGTGAAACATAATGAAATGGACTGAGGTTCATGGGGGTCTTCCATGAAAAACGGGCCATAGTCTGGCTCACCTTTCTGGGTATTCTGAATCTAGGGGAGCGCTCCATTTTTGTGCAGTCAAGTGTGACCAGAGAGCGTAACCTGTTATTTAAGTAAACAGAGGCTATTGTGGTGGTCAACTGTGGCCCTCAAACCAAGTGTGGCCTTTGCAACCACAACCAGGGATGCGGGATTCAGGATGGAGAAAAATAGGCTACTGGGCCTAAATGCAAGGGAGTAGTTTTAATAAGTCCAGACTCTTGCATCTTCCCATACATGGAAAAACATCATTGGCCTGGGTTAGCTGGTCTATCTTTAACTAGCAGTAATCTTTTGGTGTTCTGCTATCTGCGATTCCGCCCCTCCTCCCCCCAAAACTGTGTATCTTGGCTTCTCCGTTTGCATCTTTGGAAAAGGCCCTCAGAGCTATCTGAGAGAATGTCTCCTAGGCTTAAATCCTCAGTTAAGTCCAACAAATAAAAGATAATTCTCAGCTTTTAGGTTATGTGTGTTTTTTTCAAGCAACATCTGTTCAACTCTTAAATGTAGTTAACTGATAGCAAGAGGAAATAGTCTTGTCCTTTAAACTTCATATTGAATCCCCCTCCTTGGAAAAAGCCATTTTGCAGATACTTGTAAATTCATTTCCCAATCCTGATTTGAATGATATAAATGGGTACTTTACATTGTCCTTTAAACCAACTCTATAAGATTTCACTGGTCCCCTCGTTAATGAGTAAATAAAAATTTTTACACTGTTTATTTTGTATCTGTATGAGACTTATGACTTATCTGTTTATGAAAAGATGTTGTTTTATTCTTTGGAAAGTACACTTCCTTTTTAGGAAACAGAAGTGCCTTCCCCTCTGCCTTTCTTAGCTGAAAACCACAGTGAATTTAGTGTAAAGTTTATTACATTGGCAAGGTTTCAATGAACACTGTCTGACATTATTTATTGATTTGTTGATTATTTATTTCCCTCACTAAAATATAAGTTCTAGAACAGAGGCTTGTTTACTTCTGAAACACTGAAAGAATTGTCTGCAGGCAATTATCCTAGTTTGGATAATACTCTCAAACTCTCTGGAAGGCCATAGTTAAGCCAAGCTACAATGAAGAATGGAATGCAGCGGTAGCAATTTAACTCAGAATGAATTATGACATTTCTCCACTTACTAGGGAGTAGACTAATAATAATTCCACATGCTCCAAAAGAAAAAAAATATTCCATAACTCTAACTGTGTTCTATGCATGGATTTAATCACTTTGTTTTCCATCATTTCATCCTTAAAACCAGTGGTCCTCAACCTTTTTGGCACCAGGGACTGGTTTTGTGAAGGAAATATTTCCACAGACCAATAGTGCAGTGATGAGGGGGTGATTTGGGGATGATTCAAGTGCATATTTATTGTGCACTTTGCTTCTATTATTGTTACACTGTGATATATAATAAAATAACTATACAACTCACCATAATTCAGAATCAGTGGAAGCCCTGAGTTTCTTTTCCTGCAACTGGATGCTCCCATCTGGGGATAACGGGAGTCAGTGACACCCAAAGTGTGTTGCTCGAGTCCAGTCTACTCCATAATCTTGTTCTGGTTGTTGTCACTGCAGATAACTCGGGCTCAGAAAGATGCATGCATGCATACTAAATCATTTCAGTCATGCCCAACTCTGTGTGACTCTATGGACTGTAGCCCACCAGGTTCCTCTGTCCCTGGAATTCTCCAGGCAAGAATACTGGAGTGGGTTGCCATGCCCTTCTCCAGGTTCAGAAAAACAGAACGTTGGAAATGAAAGCAAGTTTTCAGTGCTTTTGTGGCAGTCTCAAGATATTCCACCTTGACTTTAATCCAGAATGTCTGGAGATTTGAAGTTGTCTTGAACATACTTTTAAGGCCACTGTTATTTGCAATTTCACACAGCTTATCCTCTTCTAGCATAGACAAAGTCGATTCACCTGACATTCACAAATGGTTTACAGACCCATTGCTTCCCAGTTCAGGGGTCTGTTGAGGCTGAAAAGTAAAGCTTCAATTCTTTGGAATGCTGTGATAGGTGATCATGAACCAGCTGGGAGAAAGAGGGCCCTGGCTCAGTGTCTTCCAAAAATCTCTGCTAATGTTTGAAATGTGTCAAAAATCCTAATGCTCACTCATCACCCCCATAATTCCAGCTTGGCTTTGAATGCAGCCACTTTATCTGCCAGTTTGAACTCGGTTGTCACTCTTCCCTGAAGTGACAGAATGAGATTCTTGAGCAGGGTGAATATGTCACACAAGGGAGCAAGTTTTGCAACCCATTCTGTGTCACTGAAGTATGCTGCCAGTGGTGACTGTTTTTCTAAAAGAAATCTCTGGATTAGCCTTTGTCACTCAAACCCTCTGGCCAGTGATCTACCTTTAGAAAGCTCTGTCAGTTCTCTGTATCAGAGAAGACGCGTGTACTCTGCGTCCATCTCCTCACAGAGTTGCGTAAACAGACATGAGTTAAGGGTATGTCCTTTTTATTATTTTATTTATTTACTTTTGGCCGTGCTGGGTCTTTGTTGCTGTGCAGGATTTTCTCTAGTTGCAGGAAGCCTGGGCTACTCTAGTTTCGGTGCTCCAGCTTTTCCTTGTAGTGGCTTCTCTTGTTGTGGAGCACAGGCTCTAGGGCATGCTGGCTTCTGTAGTTGTGATTCCCAGCCTCTAGAGCACAGGCGCAATAGCTGTGGTGCACAGGCTTAGTCATTCCGTGGCATGTGGTATCCTCCCGGACCAGGGATCGAACCTGTGTCTCCTGCATTGGCAGGCAGATTCTTTACCACTGAGGCACCGGGGAAGCCCAAGGGCGTAGACTTTAATGTGTTGATAATGTTAACCACATCCTGCAAAAAGTTGTTCAGTTCAGGTGACATTTTCTGGCTAGCCAGCATTTCTCTGTGGATGACACAGTGTGTACACTCACATTCAAAAGTGACCTCTTGTAAGCACGTAGTGAAACCAGAAAGCCGTCCAGTCATGGGCAGCGCTCCATCTGCTCCAACACAAAATGACCTGTGCAGTTTTCCTGATAGGTGATCATGCAAAGACTTGAATAGTTCTGCAGCTGTAGGGTTGGGTGGCAACAAAAGCCCACATAACGTATCTTCATGCACATTCTCTTGAAAAATATGTCGCACAAAAACAAGTATTGTTGCCTTCTTATCAACACCTGTAGACTCATTAACCTGGATTCCATACCACGGTGACTCGTTAATCCCAACAATTGTGCCTCAATGTCCTCTGCTATTTCATCAATTCATCTAGCTATGTGTGCACGCTCAGTCATGCCCGACTCTCTGCAACCCCACGGACTATAGCTTGCTGGGCTCCTTTGTTCATGGGATTCTCCAGGCAAGAATACTAGAGTGGATTGCCATTCCCTTCTCCAGGGGATCTTCCCTACCCAGGGATCAAACCCAGCTCTCCTGCATTGCAGGCAGGTTCTTTACCATCTGAGCCGCCAGGGAAGCTCTGGTGCTAGCCGAAAGAGGAGCACATGCACGTGTCACCTTTTGAACTGCAGTCTCTCCCAGAAGTTCACAACAAATGTCCTTAGCAGCACGCACGATTAGCTTTTCACCCAATAGTAAAGGGCTTCTTAGTTTTAGCCATATGGTTCGCCACTAAGAATGATGCTCTCCATACAAACACATCTGATGAAGTGCTGTATGTGTGTGTGTGTGTGTGTGTGTGTGAGTCGCTCAGTCCTGTTCAACTCTTTGCAATCCCGCTGACTGTAGCCCACCAGGCTCCTCTGTCCATGGGATTCTCTGGGCAAGAATACTGGAGTGGATTGCCATTCCCTTCTCCAGAGGATCTTCCCAACCCAGATTTTGAACCCTGGTCTCCTGCATTGCAGATAGATTCTTTACCATGGTGGCCTTCAATAATTGCTTCTGTTCTTCATGTTCACCTTTTTTTTTTTTTTTTTTTTGCCTTTTCTTTTTGAAAATCTCCAGAGGCTTGTCTTCTAATACAGCATGCTTGGTCTTCAAAGTAGTTGTGAAGATTTCATAGCTTTGTTGGATAACCAGTCACCACATATTGTATAAAGTAGGCTTGGAGAATGTGAATCACCTGTTGCAATGAAGTCGTAATTTAAGTAGGACTCTTGGTATTTTCTTTTAAACTGCAGTTTTCTTTTTGTTGGCAGTCTTAGGCTCTCCTGCTGTCTCATCATTGGGTCTTTCCCCCTTTCAAAGAACCTCTCCACCAATGTTTGTCTTTTACTCATTTTGGCTAGGGTTAGCTTATGGGCTTACCAAAACTGACAGAGACAAGTACACAGTACTGGAAAGAGGCATGGATGGAAGTGGTAAATAAACTAATGGGTGGGCCACACGTTGACTGAAATAAGTGTCGGATTCTTACTTAAAGTCTGCCAACCACATGCAGCTGTACAATTGAAGTACAGCAACTCACTTTCCGCTGTCAAGCCTGCCACCCGATGCAGCTTAAATGTCGCTTGCCACTCCCTAATAGGGTTTTGATATGAGTCTGCAAGCATCTGATTTATTATCGTCTGTGCAGTCAAACCTCTCTGCTAACGGTAATCTGTATTTGCAGTCACTTAGTGTTTCCCTGGTGGCTCAGAGGTTAAAACGTCTGCCTGCAGAGCAGGAGACCCGGGTTCGATCCCTGAGTCGGGAAGATCCCCTGGAGAAGGAGACGGCAACCCACTCCAGTATTCTTGCCTGGAGAATCCCATGGAGGGAGGAGCCTCCTAGGCTACAGTCCATGGGGTCGCAAAGAGTCAGACACGACCGAGCGACTTCACTTCACTTCACAGTGCTAGCATCACCGTCTCAGCTCCACCTCAGATCATCAGGCTTTAGATCCTCATAAGGAACGTGCAACCTAGATCCCTCACACGTGCAGTTCACGGTAGGATTTGCGCTCCTATGAGACTCTAAAGCCACTGCTGATCTGACAGGAGGCGGAGCTCAGGCAGTGCTGTGAGATGAAGCTTCGCTCGCTGACTTGTGCGCCACTCACCTCCTGCCGTGAGTCCCTGTCCTAACAGTCCACAGTCTGGTACTGGCCCGTGGCCCAGGGGTTTGGGGACACAGCCCTGCCCTCGACTATGAAATGGAGAAGATAACAATACTTTTCTAGTGGAATATCATGAGGATTTCATGACTTTATTCACGTTAAGCCTTTCAACGGGGTCTAGGGTCAGCCGTCAGTGAATATTAGCTATAGTGGTGGTGGTGTAGTTGCCAAGTCAAGTCCGATTCTTGCAACCCCATGAACTGTAATATAGCCCACCAGGCTCTTCTGTCCATGGGATTCTCCAGGCAAGAATACTGGAGTGGGTTGTCATTTCCTTCTCCAGGGGATCTTCCTCAACCAGGAATCGATCCGGTGTCTCTTTCATTGCCGGTGGATTCTTTACTGCTAAGCCACCAGGGAAGCCCAAGTGCTAGATATAATTGGTTAGAAATTTATTTGTAAAGCAGTATGAGATAAAGAGCTAATTATACATTTTCATTTTTAAAAACAAAGCCCAATTTATTTTATTTTTTTTGTTTGTTTGTTTTTTGGCTCCATCATGCAACATTCATGATCTGAGTTTCCCAGACCAGGGATGGAACCCTTGCCCCCTGCACTGGAAGTGCAGAATCTAAACCACTGGACCACCAGGGAAGTCACACTAATTATATTTTTAATAGATGCTGTTTAAATTATATTAATTCCCTGGAAAGGATTTTCTACATCTGCTCTAAGCTTCCCTGGAGATTTTATAAGCCTATTTCTACTTCATCCCTACTCCCACCCCAACTGATACTATTTCATTATGTGATATTTTAATTTGACCTTTCACACCACAATTTCTGGTTAAAATGTGCTCTTCTATGTTATGCTTTTTTTAAATCAACTTTAATCTTAGCACTATTGAAGGGAATAATTTTTAAAGACTTCTACCAAGAAAAATCTGACTGTAAATAAAAGCATTCATAGCAGATGAATGAATCTGTAAATGATATATTCATTACATCCCAGAAATAAAAGGATTAGTGAAATGTCAATTCAAATCCCTACTAGTCTCCTCATTAGACTGTCTTATCAGTTGTGAGACATCTGAAAAATATGGATAGAATATTCAAATTTGTCTGTCCCCGCACCCCCTTCATGGGCAAAAATTTTTGGCTGGAAGCACTCCTTAATAAAATAGAACCCAGCTGCTTTCCTTTAATATTCTCCTGAAATATTGCAAAAAGAACTTCATTTGTTCAAAAGACTCCCATAACCATCACTTCAAATGGTTTTTTTCTTATAAATTCTGGATGGCATTCGAATCTTTAAAAAGTCCCACATGGCACATTTTGTGGTTTTGTTGAAATGTTTGGCTTTTAATCACACAGGACGGAGTCTTTAAAAAAAACACGACTACTTTAAAGAAATAGAACTGCCCAAAGACTGCAGTTCAATAGAATTGTTATTCCCTTGTATGTTAATCTGTGTACTACTTAAGGAATTTATTATATACCTGCAAGAACAAGTCTGGAAATTTGAAGTCTGCTTCATAGACTAGTTTATAAGTAAAAGTCAGTAGAACGTTTAAGCTATGTGATGAATCAGTTTCATTTCCCCTCCACCCAAACAAAACTGAGCTTTGGAATAAGTAATAGTTGCAAAGAAGTTGAATAAACTAAGGGCAAATTGAGTGATAAATAATATTTTTATAGATATCATTAGAAAATAATATATAGAAAATTGAACAATATCTTTGCTATCTAAGTATATCAGAGAAATACATAAGTAAATATAAAGCATGCCACTCTTCTTGCTATTTCTTTTTAATTTTGGAAAATATAGTTATTTTTCATGAAATTATATTGTCTATGTTGTTAATATCTTATGGATTTATTATTGTTATTTTAAAATCAATTTATAAATATTTTAAATTTTTCTCAATTTTATTTCCAATATGGTAACTATCAATAGCTATAACCAGATAAACAAAAGCTCTTTGGGGTCCCCTATAATTTTTAGGAGCATAAAGGGATCTGGAACCAATAAGTTTGAGAACCACTGACCTAAACCTTTTAACCAGCACAATGGACAATGGTTACTGGTATTTGGAATGATGCTTTTGAGGTACCAAGGGCTGCTATCAGCAATTTTTTTTAGTAGAGAAGGAAAGTAGATTTAAGAATTTTCAAAACTGTTAATACTCTGAGGTTATACATTTCTCACATTAATTTCAGTATAGATTATTGGCTAATCAGTGTTTTCCTGGACAAGAACCTTGTCAGAATCTGTTTTTCACCTAAAAGAGAAATAAAATTTGTTTCCTAATGAAGCTTTAACTTCTTCACTCTCATAAAAACAAAAGGCAAATCAGATCTCAAAATATTTATACCACAATTTAATTATTCACTTCCATCCCTCAAGTATTTCTTGTCTCCTAATATTGGTAATTATCTCATTTAGGCAAATAAAAATGTGTGATTTTTATTCTGAATTGCTCCAACATATTAGAAGGAGTCATTGTTAAGTGGTGCCCAAGTGCCGGGAAGATGAGAAATGCTATGTAATTATCACCGTGGGAAAATGACTTTCCATGTGCTTGGCTGAACTCACTACTTGGGCTTGTGGAGTTAAACCTGAAGCTTCAGGACTTCTGGGATGAACATGGTGACATAGGTTTAGCAACTGGCTGTGTTTCCTCCTTTGAGTCATACAAGAGTATCAGGGATGACCAAATCAATGAACTTGACATTCAGCAAAATTGGGAGCAGACCCACAGCCTCCAAAATATGAATCAGGGCTGCTCAGTTCCGTTCAGTCACTCAGTCATGTCCGACTCTTTGCGACCCCATGGACTGCAGCATGCCAGGCTTCCCTGTCCATCACCATCTCCCGGAGCTTGCTCAAACTCATGTCCATCGAGTCAGTGATGCCATCCAACCATCTTGTCCTCTGTCATCACCTTCTCCTCCTGCCTTCAATCTTTCCCAGAAACAGGGTCTTTTCAAATGAGTCAGCTCTTTGCATCAGGTGGCCAAAGTATCAGAGCTTCAGCCTCAGCATCAGTCCTTCCAATGAATATTCAGGATTGATTTCCTTTAGGATTGACTGGTTTGATTTCTTTGCAGTCCAAGGGACTCTCAAGAGTCTTCTCCAACACCGCAGTTCAAAAGCATCAATCATCAAAGGAGGTGCTTGAAAAGCTAGAATTACTTTGCTTTCTCATACCACATAGCTGTTTGGAGAAATGGCAAGTGGTAAGAGGCCTCACTGAGCATGATGGAGAGTTGGCCCAGGTAAGCCCGCTGGTAGGCATTTGCCAAGGGGCCAGCCGGTCATGATAGGACAATGCAACGAAGAGCCCAAGGAACTCTGCATGAATGTGGAGGTGGCTTGCCTGTCACGCGGGTGCCCTTCTTCTTAAGGTGCTTCACCAGGCTTCCTACCCTCTGTGATTGTCAGTGATGCCAGCAAGAGAGAGGAAGAGGAGGGATGTGGGCAATGATCAGCCACCCTCCCGGACTGGCCCAGACCACTGGGATCTTCTCCTCTGGGCTCCCCCGTCTTGACCACAGTGGCCACGACTGCACAATTCCAAAGGGCTCCACTGACGTCACACCCAGTCTGGTTTTGTCCAGTATCCATGTACGAGTTTGTCTTACCACCTCAGCTAGACAGCTCCTGGCAGGCCAGGACAGATTTGTAAATCTTTTTATATGCCAAACTACCTAGCGTTAAGCCTAGCCTGGTAAACGTTTGCTGATGGATGGGCAATCCAGCAACGGGGTCATCGACCCTGAATTACAGATAAGTGGACTGTTTAGTCTTGTAAGAGCATCTATTTTGAAGCTCTGCAAACCTGATTCTGCCCAACTTTGGCATCTGGTATGAGTATGAGTCGTCCAGAACTGTGAACTTTCATGACACAGGATGTCTCTGAACAGGAGTGTGGCTTGACCCATAGCGGCTTTCTGCTCCCACTAAGGTCAGTTTCCACTTCCCTAAAAGGGTTCAGTTATAAGCAGGGATTTCACAAGCCGCAAGGAGAGCTGACGCAGTCTACAAAGCCCTGTGTGGGGTTCAGATTAGTCATGGTCATAACCACCGTTTATGCAGCCTCAGAGCAGGCCCAGGCTCACATTTCTCCCAGAGGCCCACGGTATTTTTCTCTGTGATTTTTTTTTTTTAAGCATGAGACCTCAAAACCATACTAGAATACTTCTCCTGTAATGTAAGAGTTTGAGCAGCTAAATGATTCCTTACTGGGCCCTCTCAAGCCTGCATGCCTTCCATCTGGCAACTAACATGCAGTAAAAAACGCTTTCACAGCACTGTCTGTGTGCTGGACTGCCCTGCTGGAATCAATTGCAAGTGGATGAAAAGCAATTGTGGAAAAAAAAAAATGCAAAGATGCCGAAATGAGAATGAGAGGAGTGGTGTTTTGGTCAGTAACTTGTAGCTGCTTCTTCAGTCCCTCACTTATATTTGTACTTGATCCAGTACTTGATCTTGGGATTGTTTGCACGTTTTATTCACCTGATGTTACGTTTAATGGTAGATTAAATTCAGATTCTAAACATATCTTACTGAAAACGGAATGTTTGGCCACCTTGACCACTCAATTTAACAGCTATTCTTGAACATCTACAATGAAGACAAATAGCCAAACATAGTCACGCATGTGGGCTTTCCTGGTGGCTGCCTGCCAGCGCAGGAGACTCGAGTTCTATTCCTGGGTCGGGAAGATCCTCTGGAGACAGAAATGGCATTCCTCTCCAGTATTCTTGCCTGGGAAATCCCATGGACAGAGCAGCCTAGCGGGCTACAGTCAATGGAGTCTCAAAGAGCCAGAAACGACTTAGTGACTAAACAGCAACAACAGCCAAGCAGGTGAGGCTCCAGGGAACACAAGGATCCTGGGTCTGTGAGCTAAAACAATCCTGCAAATCAAGAGAATCTATGGAGTTTCCTCATTGATCAGTTGGGAAAGAATCTGCCTGCAATGTGGGAGACCCAGGTTAGATTCCTGGGTCGGGAAGATCACCTGGAGAAGGAAAAGGCAATTCACTCCAGTATTCTTGCCTGGAAAATCCCATGGACAGAGGTGCCTGGCGGGCTACAGTCCATGGGGCTGCAAGAGTTGGACACGACTTAGTGACTAAACCACCATCTCCATGGAATCAGGGACTGGAAAGGGGTCTTCGGCAAATGAAACTAAAGAACGCAGAGTCCTTTGCCCTTTTATTTTCAAGATCTGAGATTATAAGCATCTCTCTCTTTATCCAAATAAATATAAACTTGCCAAATACCTGTACTGTAATTTTAAAAAGTAGCCAACAAGGCAGACTCCATTAATGCTTGTCCCTCCTGGGTGAGCAGGACAGGTCAGCTTTTTTTGTACAGTTTATGAAACGGATAATATTGTCCTCTGAAATCCAAGAGAAACACGGTGAACCCAGCAGATTCTTCTGTTAGAGAATGAGGGGCTAGGAGTGAGCTGGGATATGGAGTGAGCGGGTCCCTGTACCAATAGCAAATGTCAGTGAAAATTACATAGAAGGCAAGCTAAGTTTCCCAGCATCTTCTTCTGCTCTCGGACAATCCCAGGCCATGGGGGCATGGCCTTACTGAGCTACAGTGAGCAGAAGACTTTGAAAAAGCTCCTGGCCTCTCTGGTGTGGGTCTCCCGTGGTGGCTCAGACAGTAAAGAATCTGCCTGCAACGCAAGAGACCTGGGCTCCATCCCTGGGTTGGGAAGATCCTCTGGAGATGGAAATGGCAACCCACTCCAATATTCTTGCCTGAAGAGTTCCATGGACAGAGGAGTCTGGTGGGCTACAGTCCATGGGGTTGCAAAGAGTCAGACACGACTGAATGACTAACACTTTCCTCTCCGGTGTGCCGCCTCGAAGGTGAACCTGCTGCTCCTCCTTCATTCGGAGCATCTCTTTGCTTCTTGCTTCTGGCTGTGCTGATTTGCAGGAGGGATCAGCTGCTTCGCAAGAGGAGCTTCTGGTTGCTCAGCCGGCACCCAGCCCTGTACCCGGAGCAGCTGCTGGGGGCCTGTCTGGGCCAGGCAGGAGGGCACCCACACCAGCTGCCAAGCATGAGGCATGCCCCGGCCGCTCAGCTGGCCGCTTCTTGCAGCCTGCACTGGGACACTGACTCATGGGTCTCCTCCCACAGCTTGCAGCCAGGCAAGGAGAGCTCAGCTGGGAGTAAGGAGGGGCCACAGACCCTTGGGCATCCTTTCTGCCCTCTCAGCTGGCAATGAGCTCCTGCTCTGGAGATTCTGCAGCTGGTCTCAGCTTTGCTGGCTCAACAGCTCGCAGTGACCACAGCTAGTGCATCTGGGAGCTGAAGGTTCAGGGTGGTGTGGCTTACCCAGACTTTTAGGTCTCTTGGGAAATGAACAGGGTGTGGGTGGGGGGCTTATGCGCAATATAAACATGGAACTCACTGGGCATGATCATTTGGAAACACCTTAATGTGTTTTCCCTTTTGCCTTTCTGAGTATGTAACATTTTCTAGTTTCCCTGAGGTATTCATTTACATGAGGGAGAAGAAGTTATAGAAGGAATACGGGAAGGAAGGAAACACTACTATTTACCTTTTGACAGATTTTTATAACTTTGTTAAAATATAATTGAAATACAAAAACTATACATATTGTACATATTCAAAGTATACAGTTTGATGAGTTTTGACCTTTGTATACATCTGTGAAACAGTCATCATAATCAAGATAGTGAACTTGGAATTTCCCTGGTGGTCCAGTGGCTAAGACTCTGACCTCCCAATGCAGGGGTCCCTGGATTTGATCCCTGGTCAAGGAATTAGGTCCTACATGCCACAACGAAGACCCAACGTTGCTGGAGGAAAAAGAAAAGACGGCAAACTTATTCATAACTTCCAGAAGTTTCCTTACTTCCCCTCCTGGTCCCAGACAACCAGTGATTTCTTTCTGTCAGTATAGATTAATTGGCATTTTCTAGAAATTTATATACATGGGGTAATTGTACTTACATATGTTTTGTCTGTTTTCTTTCACTCTTCATAATTTTCACACTTCATCCCTGTTGTTGTATAAATCAGTAGGTCATTCTTTTTTATTGCTCAGTAATATCCATTGTGTGGCTATCCCACAATATGTTTATTTACCCACTGATGAACATTTGATTGTTTCCAATGTGTAGCTATTACAAATAGAGTTCCTGCAAACATTTGTGTATAAGTCTTTGTGTAGGTATATTCTTGCTTATCTCTTGGGAAAATTCCTAGGAATGGAATAGCTGGGTCATATAATCAGTGTATTTTTATCCTTTTAAGAAACTACTAAACTATTTTACCAAGCAGTTGTAAATTTTTTCTGTTCTTACCGACAGGGTATGAGAGGTCCAGTGCCTCACATTCTCACCAACACCTACTCTGGTCAGTCTTTATAATTTTAACCATTCTAGTCGGTATAATGGAGTATTTAATTACACTTGAATTTGCACTTCCCTAGTGACTAATGATATTCAAAATAAGATTTTTAGTGAGATATTATTCCAGCTAGCCCGGCTATTGTTTGGGGAAGATTTTCTAAATTCCTTTATACTGAAACAAAATGCCACAGTGATTAAAACATAGGTGTGGCACGTGCATAATGTCATACATACAAAGATATTCATTGCAGCATTCTTTGTAATGGCAGAACAATGAAAAAGCTAAATATACAGTAAGAGTTATACACTAATAGAGGCCTGGTTAAATAGATTATAGTGTGATATCAGTCAGATCTTCCAGAGAAGCAGAACCATAGGATATGGATATATATAAAAAGAGATTTAAATTTTAAGGAATTGGCTCATATGATTGTGGAGGTTTGATGAGTCCAGAATTTGATGAAGAAGCCTGGCAAGCCTGAAAAGTTGGCTGCAACTGGAAAGTTGCAGCTCAAGTTCAAAGGCGGTCAGGCTGGAGGCCCAGGAAGGAGCTGATGTTGCAGTTCAAGTTCCAAAGCAGTCTGCTGGTAGATTCTCTTTTGCTCAAGAGAGGTCAGTTTTTTGTTCTTTTCAGACCTTCAACTGATTGCACAAGGCCCACCCACATTATGGAAGGCAATCTGCTTTCTCAAAGTATACTAATTTAAATATAAAGCCCATCCAAAACCACCCTCAGAGAAACATCCTGAATAATGTTTGACCAAATATGAGGTCGCCCCATAGGCCACACAAGTTGACACATAAAATTAACTATCAGGGGTATGAATGGAATACTATGCAGTCATTAAAAGAAAACCACAGGTCTATATGTATTAAAATGAATATATCTCCAAGATACATTAATAAGTGGGGAAAATAAAAACAGCTACAGAGAGTAAAATATGCTACTGTTATAAAACAATTTAAGAATAATGTATGTGGTTATGAGTGTAGATATCTAATATATATCTTAAAGAACACACGAGACATTATTATGGGGGAGAAGGTGGTTGCCTCCAAAGAGAAGAACTGAGTGGTTATGGAGTAGGAAAGAGCTAGACCAATTTTTAAATTTAACTCTGCATCTTTCATATTTTGAAATGTTATGGTGTGTACAGAGTCTCTGCTTTAAAGTCCAGCTCCATGGATTAGACATGTGTCCCAGCCTTCCCTCCTGCAGGCACAGGGGCAGACACTTTAAAGCAAAAGTGATGACAAGGTGGGGATGCGTGGGGATGGAGACCAGAGTATGCTCCAGAGTAGCGTGGCCAGGATACAACAGGGCTGCTCACCCATTGGCTGCTGTGGGGCAGACAGCCCAGGCCAGGGACTGGGGGAGATGTGGCTGGAACTTGGAGCAGAAAGGGACATGGCCCTGTGAAAGCCAAGATGAGGTTCTCCAACCAGGGATTGAACCCTGCGCCTCCTGTAGTGGAAGCACAATGTCTTAACCAATGGACCACCAGGGAATTCCTCACCCTGATATTTTGGGTTTACAAATCTGTATAAAGAGACTCTCCCTCCTGACAGGGGCCCTGCAGAGGAAATCCTTGTGCAGGGAAGACTGATAACACCCCTCTGTTTTGCCAGCGCTTTGAAGTTTGGACTCCACAATAATAGGGCTTCGCTGGGGGAAAAAAAAAAAAAGCCAGCCTCCAGTTTGTGCTGCAAGCTGATGGTCTGCATATGGTAGTGATTAATGCATGCTATCATGTGCTGTGAGACTCTAGACTCCTCCAGCCCTCTTCCCATTTTCCCATGTTCCTCCCTCCCTATTCCCTTCCCCCAAGTCCTCTATTTTCCCCCAAACCCTTGGCTGATTTAATTCCCTACTTCCCCATCTCACTCTGACGACCCCAAGCCCAACTCTATGGGATGTTCTCCAAGCAATGACCAGAATCGCAGCCCCACGGCCATGGACACATTTTAAAACAGGGCTTTGGTTTTTCTGTTGTTTAGTTTTGTTGAAGTTTCTTCAGGGGGGAGGGGGGAAAGGAATTCTTTAATAGATTTTTTTGTTTCCTTCTTTTCCTTTCCCTTCTTTCCAGAAAACCAGCATTTCTTGACTCAGGACTCATTAAAGAACCAATGGCTAAGTCCTATTAAAATCAGAAGGAAAAAAATTAAAAAAGAAATTTTCCCACTGTTCTGTCTTTTAAAATGAAAGTTTCTTTTTGTTGTTGTTGTACTGTGTAATTAAAATCTTGTTTATATCCTGAACTCTTTGAAGAGATCTGAGTGCATTTGGTGTGTTTCTGAGAAAAGTACAGCTTGTATCTTCACTATCTTGCATCATGTGTCCGGAACACATTCCAGAAGACAAATATAACCAAGGCCTCTTAGAGCTTCCAGGCTAGAAAACTGCCCAGGGCGGCTCACTCGCTTGGCTGTAACAGCCCCCCTCGTGTGACGGAGCCGTCCCTTGGATGGACTTCCCAGTTTCCCACCCCTTGTCAGAGCTTTCCCACTTGTGGCAGAAATACGGGATCTCCTCTCCACTCTTGTCTGGTGTGTGGTCACGTGCCCTGAGTCTCCAAATCGGAAGTGATTGATACCAAATGCTCAAACCAAAAGGATTACTTAAGCTGTGATCCTAAGTCCTTCTGTCCCCTCAGCTTCCATCTCCAGTAGTTTGTATCATTGGTCCTATCATCAAAATATGTTTTGTAAGGGTCCCTTACAAGGGTCCCCAACTGCACTGCCATCAGTCTAACCCAAGCTACCATGTTCTGTCGCCTGGAACATGCAATAACTTCCTAACTTTCTCTGTTTTCACACGTGGCAGAAAATTTTACCAATAAGTTCTCTATGTTTCCCTTCTTTGCTTCACTCCCCTGCCTCGCATATCATTTTTCAAGCTGGTAGATAGAATTTATAATCCCACAGTCCTGGAATTAAAGAAAAGCTGAAAAGCAGCCTGACAATGTCTGTATTTGTGGGAGCCTGAATCACAGATGCTTCTTTGCTGGAGGCTCTGGAGGCTAGAGAATATGTCTGGATCCCGTAGCAGAGCCAGAGATTAGGTTTTTCCAGACTGGGAAGTGAAAGACAGTTTGGTGGCAGCTGAGAGCAGTGAGCAGCCCAGACAAGGCTCCAGGGAAGGGGGGCCACCAGATCAGATAACTTCGGGGCCTGAGGTGCCAAGGGGGACTTTTCTCGGGGCAGAGTCATCGAAGGAACTATCCTTGTCTTGAACGTGCTGTAACCAGGCCAACTGGAGGCCCACGCCCGGTTTTCTGAGTGCCTAATAAGGATTCCCTCTTGGTCCTGGAAAGGGAAGGCACCTCAATAATGACCTGTTAGGAAGGAAGGACCTTAAGGCACAATCAGGCTGGGCAACTAAAAACGATAGTTCTTGAAGATCTGAATGTGAACCCAGATTGACATCTACTGTATACTTAACGTGACCAGTCTTCGCAGTTCTCTCTGTCCTGACAGAGTTCCTAGTCCTAAAAGTCAGCCTAGGATGAGTTGTTCACCCTGTTCAAAACTCCTTCTACAGAATGGTAAACTTTTAAAAAATCAGGTCATGTTACGTCTCTTGTTCAAATCCAGGTTCCTCACCATGGCCTCTGAGCCCTCTGTGAGCTGAAACCACCTCCCTCCCAAGTCGTCTCATCATCTTCTCATGCTCCTAGACTACTCCTGGCCTCACTCCTCTCATCAGCCAGCCTGCCTCCGTTCTGTCTTCAACAGCCCAAGCTTATTTTTGTATCTCAACCTGTGACCTATTGTTCCTACTGCCTGGACCACCTTCACCTCTTCCTCCTGAGCTTACCAAGGCTCCCTCCTCCCCTTCTGCATATCTCAGCCCAGAGAAACTGTTTCCCATCATCCCCTTTCAAGAAGCTGCCCCACCCTGGCCCCAGTCCCTCTCACTAAATCACTCTCTTCAATTTACTCATATGGGCTTCCCAGGTAAAGAATCCACCGGCTGATGCAGGAAATGCTAGAGATAACGGGTTTGGTCCCTGGGTGGGAAGATCCTCAAGAGGAGGAAATGGCAACCCACCCCAATATCCTTGCCTGGAAAATTGCATGAACAGAGGAGCCTGGCAGGCTACTGTCCATGAGAGCCTGAAAGAATCCATCACAGTTGAGCATACACACCTTCTTGAATCTACTCCTGGTGCTGATCACATGTGGAAACAAACAGGTCTGCACCCTTATCTATTATCTATCTCCCCCTCAGCACCACAGCTCCCAAACTGGCTCAGAGCGTTACACATAGCCAGGGTTCAATGAATAGGTGAGGCCTGGTTGACTGCAATTTTTTGCAATTTTATTTTTTTCCCTTTTTATTATTTTATTAAAGAAGAGCAGTAAATAAGCAGATTCAGTTTGTTGCAACTAACGTTTATTTTGGTGGATCAGTCATTCATCCTGCTTAGTGTTGAAGTTTATTAGAATAACCATTGTTTTCTCTGGCAAACATTGTTAAGTTATTGTGTTACTTCAATACTCCTTTGGGATTTTCTTTCTATTCTCTATAACGTATATAAAGAAGCCGTCAAAAGTAACATGGTTGAGTTCAGTTCAGTTGCTCAGTCGTGTCTGGCTCTTTGTGATTCCATGGACTGCAGCACGCCAGGCTTCCCTGTCCATCACCAACTCCAGGAGTTTACCCAAACTCATATCCATTGAGTCAGTAATGCCCTCCAGCCATCTCATCCTCTGTTGTCCCCTTCCTGTAATTCTCTCATTTTTTTTCTTTATATATTTTGAGGCTGAGTCAGTTCTTTGCATCAGGTGGCCAAAGTATTGGAGTTTCAGCTTCAGCATCAATCCTTCCAGTGAATATTCAGGACTGATCTGCTTTAGGATGGACTGGTTTTATCTCTTTGGTGTCCAAGGGACTCTCAAGAGTCTTCTCCAACACCACAGTTCAAAAGCATCAATTCTTCGGTGCTCAGCTTTCTTTATAGTCCAACTCTCATCCACACACAACCACTGGAAAAACCATAGCCTTGACTAGACGGACCTTTGCTGGCAAAGTAATGTCTCTGTTTTTCAATATGCTATCTAGGTTGGTCATAACTTTTCTTCCAAGGAGCAATCGTCTTTTGATTTCATGGCTGAAGTCACCATCTGCAGTGATCCTGGAGCCCCCAAAATTAAAGTCAGCCATTTCCATTTTTTCCATTGTTTCCCCATATATATGCCATGAAATGATGGGACTGGATGCCATGATCTTAGTTTTCTGAATGTTGAGCTTTAAGCCAACTTTCTCACTCTCCTCTTTCACTTTCATGAAGAGGCTCTTTAGTTCTTCACTTTCTCCCATAAGGGTGGTGTCATCTGCATGTCTGAGATTATTGATATTTCTCCTGGCAATCTTGATTCCAACTTGTGCTTCATCTAGCTCAGCATTGCTCATGATGTACTCTGCATATAAGTTAAATAAGCAGGGTGACAATATACAGCCTTGACGTACTCCTTTCCCAATTTGGAACCAGTCTGCTGTTCCATGTTCAGTTCTAACTGTTGCTTCTTGACCTGCATAAGTAACACAGGTAGGGGGAGAAATTCAGAACAATGGGTCAGATAACTCGAAGTAAGATGGTTTAAAAAAGCAAATGTATCAAAAGCACAATAAATTTAACTATTCTTAATTTTCCATTTAAAAGATTGTGTTCATCTACTTGGATAAGAAATTTAGCTATATGCTCCTTACATGGGACACGTCTGGGGAAAACGGTATGAAAAAGTTCAACATCAAAGAATAGGAAAAGAAAGTTCCAGCAAATTGTTACTGAAAGAAAGCTGACATTAGACAAAATAGAATTTTTAAACCAAAAATATTATTAGGGATATAAAGAAGATCACAACATAGTGACAAAATGTCCAATTCACCAGGAGGATATAACAGTTCTAAACCTGTATACCTCAACACTATTTGTGTACCATCTATTTAGTTAGCCTCAAAATATATAAAGAAAAAAAAATGAGAGAATTACAGGGAGAAATGAACAAACTCATCATTGATGGTGAGGGCTTTTGACATACCTCTGTCAAGCATTGATAGGTCAGGCACAAAAAAAGTTAGAAATTTTAAAAAGCAATGAACAAATGTGATTTAATATACATACAAGTGGTGGTTCAGATGCTAAAGAATCTGCCTGCAGTGCAAGAGATCTGGGTTTGATCCCTAGGTCAGGAAGATCCCTTGGAGAAGGGAATGGCAACCCACTCCAGTATTCTTGCCTGGAGAATTCCACGGACAGAGGAGCCTGGAGCACTGCAGTCCATGGGGTCGCAAAGAGTCAGACACGACTGAGCAACTAACACACACGCACCAGCATCAGGCGAGGATTCTTCATTGATCCCTCATGCTTCTACAGGCCTTGTGGGTGCAGATTTTGTCCTGCACATCTATTCAAGGATGCTTCTCTAATGAAGAGTCTTGGAATACAGGCAGTGTCTCCCCCCAGAGTAGTCCACTGTCTAGTACAATAAAGATAAATGTCTCCCTCCAAGACAAGATTTGAGTGGGTTTGCTTGCAGCCCATAGTAAAAAATTAGAGCTTCCTAAACTCATGGTTCCTCAGCTATGCATGTGCAGCATCCATAGGATCCCGTCCATATTGCCTCATGGGATTTGAGGGGTATAAGCCCAAAACTTAGGTTGCTTGCTAAGCTCTGAGGAATGATGTCTTTGTCTCTAATCCAAAAGTCTCATATCTCCTATCAGCATCCAGGCTAAGTTATGAGACTGCAAGTGGATAAAATATGAGCACCTTCACAATTCTTGATATGTGGATCCTTGCACCTAACTGTGGACAACACACCACCTTCCTCAAGCAATACACATGGAATGTGCACAGATCACTTAGCACAGTGCCTGCCACATGAAAGACTATGAATGTTATGAATGTTATGAAAGACTGAATGTCAGTGAATGTTAGTTCTCACTGGCCTCCAGCACTCCTCCAGCACTCCTTTGGTGAGCAGTCAGCAGCAAAGGGAAGGAATGAATCAAGTGAACAGACATCATAAAAGAGTGTTCAAACCATCAGAGATGAAGGCAAGTGGGGGCACAGCGAGCTATGATGTAGAACAACCTCTTCTGCATTGGCCCTACACTGTGACTTCATTATTGATTGGTGGTAAGACCATTCCCAGGACAGCAGACACTGTATTTACATTCACACATCAAGAGACTATCCTAAGGGCCTATGGAAATGAAATCTATATTAACCATTTTCTTATCACTCGGATCAGCAAAAACCTGGTTTATTACACCATGATGAACTCATGTTTTTAAAGGCCTTCTGAGAATGTGAATTTCATCATCTTCCCTCCTCTCAGAGGTACAAAAACTTACATCATCTTGGATGAGCTCTATTTTTTCTATCTAAAACTGGCTTTTCTTTCTGTAGGAAATTTTGCCAGCCATACACTCAGATACAAAGGAATTTCAAGTGTTAGCATTCAGTACTTAGAAGCTCATCTTCATTGACTGGCCAGAATCTTCCATGGACGTGAGTCTAAGTGTCTGCAAGAAGACTCAAGCTCTGACCCCCTACTCGATACCTGTGCTCCAGGGAGAGAGGGGGTCAAATGGGCTTTGAATCAGTGGGAATGAGGGCTGTTATGCTCCTCTGTTACACGCCTGTATTGTCCTTTCTAAATCAATCCAGCCCAGCCCCTGTGTAGCCCAGTGTGACCAGAGCTTTGGGGACAGTCTCATGTTCTTCATCTCATTTCCCTTGTGGCCAGTCTCAGCTCATCACTGGAGCCCCTTAAATGGCATATCCACCACCAAGACACTAGTGCCCAGAGTAAGTCTTACTAAGGATTTCAAAGTGAAGACATGTTATCCTACACTCAGAAATGCCTGCTATGAATCTATTCTTCCCTAAACTCTTCTCCCCAGAGCAGTTCCTCTTCCTTCTCTCTGCCTCCCAAATCTCCTTCTTCTGCCTCTCCGACCAATCAGCTCCAGCGAGCTCTCTCCCCAATTCCTCCCTCTTCTAAACTGCGGGCTGTCTGTGTACTTTACTTGGCAAATCCAAAGCCCAGCCAAACAGTCCATCTCTCATTTTGCCAAACATATTCCTGGGTTGGGGGTGGGGCACCAGCCCTTCTGACTGTGCAGCTTCTGCAGGATTTGCAACACTAGGACTCACCTAGGGGACTCCTGTGCTTACCGTACTTCCTTGTGGGGCCACACTCTCCGCATCCATTCTTGCATTCAGTTCTTACTGCAGATGAAGGGATTGAGGTGAGCGCTGAAGTCAGCTGCTGAGGGTTGCCCAGCATTAAGCAGTGGAGCTTGGATTTCAGCCAGCGCCCCCTGACCTGAGGCCAGGTGTTTCTTTTGCTTACGAATCTCAGCAAAGGACATTCCTGTGATGTGGGCTCGTTTTCCAACCATTGAAAATCCTGGGGGGAATTCCCTGGTAGTCCAGTGGTTAGAACTCCACACTTTCACTGTAGGAGGCATGGGTTCCACCCCTGGTCAGGGAACTGAGATCTCTCAAGCCTCCTGGCATGGCCAAAAATAGAAAGAAAGAAAGGGGAAGAAAGAAAAAAGAAAGAAAGTAAAGTTCTACAGTGTTTCTGGTTCCCACTGGTCTTCAAGAAAGGCAAATGAAACTGTCTGGATGAATTTCTCGGCCTTGATCCTGAGCAAATTAAATCTGAGGCATGTTTTGTAACACACACTCAGTGAACATCTAGAAAATGTGGACTTGCCTGATCCAAGTGCTGATTGAGAGGATGGGGATCAGCAGGTAAGTTAGTAACTAACACAGTGTGATCACAGTGACCCCTAGACATCATGGGGTCACAATCTATAATTGATTCTGCCAAGGAAGGGAGACCTCACAGAGAAAATGGCATTTGAGAATGGAGCCAGGTTTATTTATTTATTTATTTTTTTAGCAGTCCACACACAATTTATTCAGCAATAGAACAGAAGAGAACATCAATCATGACAGACATAAGGCAGATACAGGGTAGATCTCTGGGGTACATTCTTTATACAGACTAACAAATGACTTTAAACAACATGTGGCAGGCATGATTTGCTGCATACCAACAGCCATTCATCCCTCACTTCTTCCTCAAAGAGCCCTGATTTTATTAGGGGAGACAACGTGTCCTACCCAGGCAATGTCAACTCCATTCCCCTCTGTCAGGTTTCCCAGGCCCTCTTCTGAATCAAGGATGTAAGGGAAAATCCCTGATGTAATTAATGCAAGGAAAAATCTGAGGGACTTTTGAGAGAGAGATTTTCTTCCCAAATAAAAAATGGAGACTTGAAAGAACAAAGTTTTTGCTCCCTACTTCCAGTCTGAAAGAGACTGAAATGTCTGGAACAGCAACAAGCTACATTGTATTCACTGAGAAAACAACTATGAGGACAAAAAGCCAATACAATAAGGATCCCAGAGGGGAAAGACAGAAAGAACCTGGGACCTTGAGACCCTTGTTGAGTTGCTACATAAGCAATGGATTATTTAGCATCTTAAGTGGAATTTTTAAATTGTTAAGTGGACTCAGATGTTTTCAGCTGCTTTTTCCAAGTTTCTTAACTCAAACTCTGGTTCCATGATTCTTATGAACAAGTGAAGGCCAGAATGAGGCCAATGTCAGGTAAGTCCTTTTTAGTTCTAAGAAAAATGCTTCCCCTAAACTGTTCATAATCTATATGGAGTCAAGTTTGATAACTCCTTCTGTCACCTAGCTCCTAATACAGGTACTTTTCCATTTCCAGAGGAGGACATTCTAAGTTCAGTCACCACAAAGACAGGATAGTCTTTGCTTATGTAGAGCCAAGTAACTAGATAGTGGCATTTCTGCATATTATTCTGTAACCTATACAGGTATTGCCTGATTGAATGTGGTTTCTCTGACAGTGACCAGTTAATAAGGAAGGTCAAAGCCCACTGAGAATAAACCAAATAGAGCCAATGATGAATATTTGGTTAGATATGAATAAATCTTATATATATATATAATTACCACTGATTAATATTTAAGAGGTGGAATTGAGAATATAGATTCTTATTAAATGTCTAATTGTTTTACTGGAATAATCTAGAATTCAACTAAAAGGATGCTTTCCCACAAAAGTTATTACTAGAATTAAAGTACACACAGTATAAGGCTTCTCCTCCAGGACTACCTTGTCATAATAACGTCAATGATTAGGCTGTGGAGACTTTTAGGAGGAGCAAGCTAATTCCAAAACATAGGAAATATGGATTAGTCAGGTTCCAGAGGAACAGTCTGGCTTGGACTAATAATTAAATTCATGCTGAACGAGAGATGCATAGACCCTGGAAGCAGATCCAACAATTTAAGCAGTTTCCCAAAGCAGTGACAGTCTGGATCAGATATAGAAAGGAGTCATTTTTCCATCTTCCTTGGGCTACTAGTACAAAACCCTCTAGAGTCTCCATGATCTTGACTGTTTAAAGAAGTTACTTGCTTTGGCCAAGTTTTTTGTTTAAGGTTTTGTCTGTCCTTGTCAGGATTAACTGTAATGCAGGGTTAAAACCAGCAACTCTAGAGTCATGTATTCTTTTTCTAACCAGTGGAGGACCCAGAAGAAATGGGTGGCAAGCTTTTTCAAAGGTCCACCTGGTAAGATTTTGAGGAGCCCACTCAAGTGGGAAAGACCAAGGAAGAACAAAGCTTCTATTAGCAGGATTATCAGGGTAACATTCAGGGCAATAATCAGCTCTGTTAATACGGTCTAAGAAGACTTGGTAACATTCATTCTCAACCAGTTCAGTTTGGTACAACCAATGGCCTAGTTCTAAACTAGGGAACCACTGCTGCCCACAGTCAGGGCAATGTGAATTATCTGAAAACATTGGGATCTGGAGAGACAACACAGACAGCAAATGTAACAGTAAGAGGCAACAATGATAATACAGAGAGACACCCAAGTAACCAGACCTATTACAGTTTTGGTTTAGCACTTTCTCAGTCCAACCACCATTACTTGGAGAGGATAAAATTTGGCTTGCACCTCCGTGCAATTCTTCAAGATTTCTTTGTCTATTTTTCACTCACTTGTAGCCAGTCTCCAAACTCAGGGACTGATCCAGTCTATGTTATCAGTCACTACTAGCAGCACAGATGTCACAAGAGCTCCTTTAAATCTCAGCTTCTTAAGAAAAGACAGGGTTCTAGTCTAAGTTACTTTTTCTTGTGTGTTATCAGCTGGTGGTATGTGCAGAGGCACTTGGCTTACTCTGCTTTGCTGGTAAGTTATTATGTCTGTTTGGTGAAACAGAAGCTGACAGTCCAATGAGTCTTTGGTGGGTGCTGGCACTCTTGCCGTTGTAATACAAGTAACCAAGTCTTAAGGCCTTAGTGCTTTATAGTGATGTAGAGGGGTCAGGAAAACTTGGCAGTGTCCTCTTGAGCGTGGATCCAATGAAGTCTTTCTTGGGAGGACCTTAATCAGGACCCAGTCACAGGGAAGTAGCTGCTGTTGAGTTGGTTGAACAGTTCTGGGAATGCTTCACATACAGTGTCTAGCGAGGTCTTAAACCGTCGACTGTCAACGTCAGGAGAGCCCTTCGAGCGTTCTTTCTGGTTCACAACGCGGGGCTGCACCCCTCGGACGCCACAGTACTGAACGTCGCCCTGTCCCTGCCCCTGGAGCCGGGTTTAGAACAATTCAGTCGGGTGGAAGGTGAGCAAACTCTCAGCTTCCAGTTTGCAGGAGCCCAAGGTTTAAAATTCCCTTGGTAGTTTACCCCAGCCTCTGCTGCATGTGATGCAAATTAAACCATCCGTGCTATGCTAGTCATGTTTTTGAAGTAATGGCAATGATGATGATGGTCAAGGTGGTGTCATAACTATCCAGGGTCTTGGAATACATCTGGTGGTCTTGTCTCCTGGAAAGATTATGATGATTTTGCCAAAACATCTAGTGACTAGAAAGCTCTTAGAATTAGAGGGACAGTGACCACTGTATGCAGACAGGCCCAGGCAGAAAGAGCAGCTTCCAAAACTTTTCAGATTATCAGACACCAGAGTTCCGGGGGAAAGGAAAATCTGAGAAATGCAATAGATGGCATCAACACTGCCCAACAACTGAGACCCAGTCTTTAGCTCAGGGATTTTCCTGAACCATTGTGGAGGCCCTGAGGTGTCCAGTGTGTTAGGAGAGCAGTGAGGCCTCTCTGCGGCAGCCTTCCTGGCTGGAATTCACAAAGGTTTAACAGAAAAGAATTAAAGGACTGGTCAGCGGTGTGGATGGAATCAAGGAAGCCAAAGGGATGTCAAGGCACCTAGAACCATACAAACTACTATATATAAAACAGATAAGCAACAGGACCTCCTGGATAGCACAGGGAACTCTACTCGATAGTCTATAATAACCTAAATGGGAAAAGAACCTGAAAAAGAATAGATACTTGTAAATGTATAACTGATTCACTTCGTTGTACACCTGAACTAACACAACATTGCAAATCAACCATACTCTAATGAAAAAAAAATTTTTTAAGCCCGTAGAACTAACATCAGAGGAAGTATGAGTAGTTCTAAGCTGAAGGGACCAGGGGAGGGAACTGTGTCACCTGCAAAAGAGGGTGTATGTGGATGTGTGTGTAAAAAAGGGGGTGAATACCTAGTCCTTTCTCTCCTCCTGCCTTGCTATCTTCTGTGAGTGCCATCCCAAAGCAAGTAGAAGCCATGAAGCAGGGACACATGAGTGGCTCAGTCAGTTATCTGTCAGCCCCTGGGGCAGATCAGGGTAGAGAAGGGGTGGCAACGGAATATGTAAAAAAATTAATAAATAGACATTTCAATTAATAGAGTTCGGAGACCAGAAGGGAGAGCTCTCTGGCCGTGCAACCATAGCAGACTGAAGAGGAAGAAGAAAGACTGCTCTTCTTTCCTGGTGAGGACTCAGCCAATGAAAAGCCATGGACTCCTTGCTTACTAGAGCCCTCCCACCTTCCTTTTCCTTCTAGAAAAACACTCTCCTTCCCCTGATATGTGGGGGCTTGCACACGGCTGTTCTGGTTGCAGACCTTGAACTGTAGTTCTCTGACGGCAGTCTTTATTTCATGTCAACAAATAAAACCAGCACCCTCTAAGGCAAGAGAATATGGGAGGGAGGAGCAGCTACCGCTGAGTGAGAGCCCCCAGATTTCAGGGGAAAGAAAGACTGCATGATCCCCAGCGGCCTTCCCAAAACAAACCTAGGAGGCTGTGGGAGCGACCTCGCCATCCCATGAGACACGAAACATGTCACTCGAAAGTCCCACCAGACACCTGAATGAGTCCAGGATGACACCCTCCAGGGAGAGGGTTGGATGTGGGGGCTGTTTCGGCTCTGGTCAGTGGGACCCCCTCCAGCCTTCCAGCAGGGCTACGACCACACACAGCTGCCCTCAGAGCTATGGCCACCTGAAGGATCATACTGAGCACAGGTCCTCTGGGCCCTGACGTGTGGCCACAGAAAGACAACTTGTTGCTAAAACGACCAAACAAAGAGAACTCAGAATATCTCTATGTCATGGCTCAAGTCCACTTAACAACAGATGTGAAAGTATGCTGCTCTGGACGCCAGCCTCAGAAGTGTCCTCAAAACACCCTTGGTTCCCTCGGAGGCCTGTATGAACCTAGAATTCTTTTTTTTCTGGCTTTTTTTCCCCCCAGCATCTATCTTTGTTATATTAATATTAGCATAACTTATAAATTGTTTTAACAGTAAATTGATGCCATTGTAAATTGGATATGATTATTGCAGTCTTAATAATAAGGGGAGTCTCTTTTGTTCTTATCAAGGGAATGGTCAGGCTGCTCAACTCTAGAGGCACTATCAAGATTGAGTGGTGGGTGGCCCCTCCAGCTTGAAGACACACTCAAACTTCACTTTCTCCAATGCCTGTAATAGTTAACTTTATCGAAACACTTTCTCCATTTGCCGCAAGATTTGAGTTGATCCACAGCACAATTCAGCTTTTTAAATTTCATAGAGGATAGATCCAATCTTTCCAATAAGCTACCATCTGCAGAATATCAATAGAAAGAAAAGCAAAACACCTTTCATCCATCCCAGAAACTTGCTCTTCTGCATTAGTTTACGTTATTCCTCTAGATGATGTCACCTGGGCAGCATTATCTGGGATACGGATGGGGTTGTGTCCCTGGCTGGTGACCACGTGGCAGAGGGATGGACCCTCTGATCTTCAAGGTGTTTCTGATCCTCCCTGGTTTACACCACTTTGCCAGTGTCCTGGCCTGACCTGGCTTCAGACATTGAATTGAGTGAGATGTGGGCATGGGGAGCCCTGGAGGTCTGAGGCCAGGGGGTTCTGGCCTTGTGTGGCCAGGTGTTGCTGACTGTGTTTATTTTGCCAAGCCCAGAAGGGGCCTGTGCTGGGTGGCCAGGGATGGAGCCCACACCCAGCCTGACGTCAAACCAGGAGTCAGCTGGCCCAGCAGTAGAACCAGGGGCTTCAGGAGCCCCACAGTCACCTGGGAGGAGGGGTGTCTGAGCTGTACCTCTGGGCTCCCTGAATGGGTGCTCCTTCACCTCTACCCTTTTTATAACCCAGCTTAAAACTCCTGGGCTTCTGGCCCGGGGCATCCTAGAACTGGTGAGTGGTCTGCAACCAGGGGAAACCAGCCACGATCGGGAGGGTTCTGCCAAGTTGAGGCCCTGGAAGAGCAGTCCTGGCTCTCCGAGGGGCAGAAAGTGCCAGAGGGTGGCGGGCGGGCCTGACTGCTGTCTGGCAGGTGTTCTGCCCCTAATGCCCTGTCCCAGCCCCGTCTCCCAGCACTGGGTCATGTAATACATAGATAAAGCTTACACTTAATGCATCAGCCAAGCTTGATCACACCCACACAAAAGATAGGCGCAGGGGATCCTGACAGCTGGAAAAGATCATCCAAAGGGTGGTGCTAACTCTCTCATTCTTCACCCTTAGGGTTCAGGGCTGATAAAGGTCTGGATTTGGCCCCTCTCCCTCCCAGAAGCTTAACTCAGGGAAAGAACACTGTTGCTGATTCTGCGATCTTTGTCAGGGTTGAACGCAGCCCAACACCTGCCGCTCCTTTGATGTTTCTGAGCCCTGCCCTCTGTGGGGCCCTGGGCAGATACAATTTCTGGCCTCGAGGATTCATGGTCTCACAGGGGGAGACAGGCATATACTATGAAACATTTACAAATAAATCCTATTTTTTAAATACCTTCAATGTGCCAAAATTTTTACATACATATTCTTCCCAGTGACTCTGGGGCTGAGAATATCTCCAAGTTACTGATGGGGAGATAAACTCAGAGCAGTTAAGGCTACCTAGCCAGGAGGTGGGCAGAGCTGAGATTCAACTTTAGGGATTCAGGGATGCTCCACTGTCCGGAGCTGCCTCTAGCCACGATGCTTTGGGCATCAAGAGGGTCTCCTCCCAGACATCCAGGCCTGCGGGGGAGGCTGAGTCTGTTCAGCTGTCCTTCTCAGGCACAGGCTGAATGAGCCTGGCCCCATGCAGGTAACCTAGCATCTTGACTGACATGAGGCTCCCTCGTGGCCTCCAGGCATCATGTACTGCCAGAAGCAGCAGCAGCAGCAGCAGGAGGTAGTGTGTGCTAACTGACCTAGGCTGGGGGCAAAGCCTCGCTGTCTGTAATGGGCAGGGCCTGCTGCTGCTGCAATGCCCAGAACCTCAGGAAAGCCAGTGGATATGTATACGGGTCAGTGTGCGTGCGTGTATGCTGCATGCTCAGTCTCTCCATCGTGTCTGACTCTGTGACCCCATGGACAGTAGCCCACCAGGCTCCTCTGTCCATGGGATTCTCTAGGCAAGAATACTGGAATGGGTTGCTGTTTCCTCCTCCAGAGGATCTTCCTGACCGACAGATTGAATCCACTTCTCCTGTGTCTCCTGCATTGAAGGCAGATTCTTTACCCCTGTGCCAATGGCAGGAAATGGAAGATACCCATCAAAGGGTTTCCCCACAAAGGTTTAATGGAAGGTCCAATACAGCCTGTGGGCAGGACTTAAGGGGATTCCCATAGGGTTGCCAGATTTAGCACATAAAAATAAAGGATGTCTAGTTAAATTTGAATTTCATCTAAACAGTAAATGATTTTTTAATGATAAATGCTTATAGCTATAATATTGAAACTTTCCAGGTGGCGCAGTGGTAAGGAAATTGCCTGGCAATGCAGGAGACATGGGTTCAATCCCTGGGTGGGGAAGATCCCCTGGAGGAGGAAATGGCAACCCACTCTAGTATTCTAGCTTGAAGAATCCCGTGAACAGCAGAGCCTGGCAGGCTACAGTCCACGGGATTGCAAAGAGTCAGACCCAACTGAGCGACTAAGCACACACACGATGCCTGTCCTTGAACACATCTCAGTAAGAGAATAAAGTGTTAGCCACTCATTCGTGTCCAACTCTTTGTGACCCCATGGACTGTAGCCCACCAGGCTCCTCTGTCCATGGAATTCTCTAGGCAAGAATACCTAGTGGTATTTCCCACCTAGTGGAGTGGGTTGCCAGGCCCTTCTCCAAGAGATCTTCCCCACCTAGGAACTGAACCTGGGTCTCCCACATTTCAGGCAGATTCTTTACCATCTGAGCCTCCAGGGGAAGAGAACAAAATGACAAATTTATTAGGTGAGAGAAGTAACAGTAGCAAAAATAACAAATCATTTGTAAGGGCTCAGTTCTGTTTCAATGGTGAAAACTAGCCTAAAGGACTGTCTTGAGCTGTTTTGAAGAATTTCAATCCCCACTTGGTCGCTCAACCACCAGATCAACAGGAACCTAAAGGACGATGATGTTGGCATTTTATGACCCTCAGGACCTCAATAAACTAAAGCTTGGACTCTGCCTACTGCCCAAACTCCTTCATGAATGAACATGTACCCTTAGCTTAAAACTTCCCCAGTCTTACTGTTCAGGGAACCATTGCTTTGGGAAAGATTTCCATGTTTTCCTTGCTTGCTGCAAGTAGTAATAAATCTTTCCTTCTCTTGATCTTTGACTCGGTTATCTTTTGACTCGATGCCCACCAAGAGGCAAATCACTGTTTCCAGGTAATAGTTATTTCTCTAAAGTTCAAATCTAATGGGAAATCATGTTTTGCTTTGTTTTCCTGGCAATACAAAGTTAAGGACATCCAAAGACTAGCTGCAGCAGGCAACTGGACCTGGAGGGCAATAGGAGAGACAGTAGGAGGGGAAACCTCGGGAACCTGGTGGAGCTGGAGGTCCCCAGGGGCAGATGAACATGACCAGCTCAGCGCCAGAGCTCAGCAAGGCAGAAAGAATGGGCAGAAGGAGCGGTGAGAGGAGGAATAATTAAACGTATGACTACCCCCCTCCTCTAGGACCTACACTGGCTCCCACTGCCCAGAGCACCATGTTCAGTTGCTTTAGCATTTCAGGAGTCTTTCCTCTAATCTCCTGAGACATACCCACTGCTCTGAGCTGGCAGGACTCCTGGGTGAGCCGTCAGTTCACTGTGGATCAATCCAGTCTCAGGGCCTCTGCTTATACTGCTCCTCTGGGCAGTCTTGGAACTTTTTAATTTTTATGGAAGTATAGACTTCCCTGCCTGGTGGCTCAGACAGTAAAAAATCTGCTTGCCACGTAGGAGACCCAAGTTTGATCCTTGGGTTGGGAAGATCCCCTGAAGAAGGGAATGGCTACTCGCTCCAGTATTCTTGCGTGGTGAATTCCATGGACAGAGCAGCCTGGTGAGCTACAGTCCATGGGGTCGCAGAGACACAACTGAGCAACTAACACACACATAGTTGATTCACAATGCTGTGTTAGTTTCAGGTGCACACCAAAGTGATCGATTATACATATATCTACTTTTTTTGCTTCTTTTCCCATATAGGTCATAACAGAGTACTGAGTAAAGTTCCCTGTGCTACACGTAGGCCCTTATTAGTTATCTATTTTATGTATAGTAGTGTGTATATGTCAATCCCAATCTCCCAGTTTATCCTTCCCCCGACTTAAGTTTACCCCAACCATAAGTCTGTTTTCTGTACTTGTGACTATTTCTGTTTTGTAAAGAAAAATTCTTTTGTACCATTTTTTTGATTCCACATGTAAGTGATACCATATGATATTTATCTTTCTCTGACTTACTTCACTCAATATGATGATCTCTAGGTCCAACCATGTTGCTGCAAGTAGCATTATTTGGTCCATTTTCATGGCTGAGTAATATTCCACTGTGTATATGTACCACATCTTCTTTATCTACTCTTCTGTTGACCAGTCTTAGAGTTTAGAGCTGGAATGGCCCTCAGAGGAATCTGTTTTCACCCCTTTATGTGGCAGACAAGAAGCCTCAGGCTTGGCAAAGAGAAAGGACACACTTAGCCACTTCTTTTCCAGCCAACAAACCCTCCTTGGCCTTGAAGGTCCTATCATGGCCTCTGCTAGGAAGCCATCAGGGGTTGCCAGGTCTGCACACTTGGACATGTAGCCACAGCTCTCTCCCTTTCATCACAGACGGCTCTGTCCTACTCGCTGCCTGTCTCTATGTCCCTTTTCCATGACCAGAATATGGTTTTTTTTCCTTCTTCCTAAGCCTTCCCTTCAGCACAGTTCTGAGAATGTGAATGCAATGATTTTGTTTTTAAATTATACCCCTTGATTATAGTTCAACAATTTAATTATAGTTATTAAGCAACTAAAAGATCTGCCTAATTTGGTACTTGTGGTAAACTGAAAAAAAAAAAAAATAAAAGCAGGCTTTGGAATCAGATAACCTGGGTTTGTTTACTTTTTTTCCCCATAACTCTTTGCTGATTTACTTTGGTAAAAAAAAAAAATTCTGATTGCAGCTGGCAGTGTCACACAACAGGATTGGGGATCCAGTCTCTTGTCCTGGTAGAGTGAGAACCTTTCTTTTTTTTTTTTTAATGTCATTTCTTTCTTTTTTAATATTCATTCATTTGGCTGCATTGGGTCTTAGTTATGGCACATGGGTTCTAGAGACAGCGGGCTCTACAAAGTCGAGTAGGCCACGGCATGTGGGATCTGAGCTTCCTGATCAGGGATCAAACTTAAGTCCCCTGCATTGGAAGGAGGATTCTTAACACTGGACCACCAGGGCAGTCCTGAGAACCTTTCTGATGGATCTTTAAACTCCTGCTTTCTTCACCACTTTTCCTAGGACGTGATAGCATTTGAACAAGATTAACTTTTCAACATAACAAAGTTTAATTTTTTTTTTCTATTAAGGACTTGTTGATGTGAATGATTTATGATGCCGTTTTCCATGGAAGAAAGACTTCTCTCTAGCTTTTGTTTTTCTTAACATGGGGTCCCTGGATGAGTTTCAAGAAGCCTATGAATTCTTTTACATTTTTAAATAGTGTAGCAAATGTTGTGCTTTGGTGCTCAGAGCAGCCCCCTCAGCCTCTTCTGTCCACTTATCCTGCCTTCCCCGCCCCCAGGAGCGCTCTCCACGTGGGATTGCCAGCTGTCACCACATATATGCAGAGCCCCAGCCTGGGCAGGAGTCAAATGGACACAGTGTATTGACCATATCAACTTACACATATCAACTATTCATTTGTAATTAATTTATGCTCTCTGATAGAGCAGCTTATATAATATTTGTATTTTTCCAGAATCAGTCTTGTAGCTCAAAGCAAAGTTGTGCAATTATCTGTTAGCAAGTGTATGGTTTTGTATGTATATTGAATTTTCGTCCTCCTGAAAAAAAAGCTTTTTTAAAAAAAATAATCACAGAAGTTCTGGTGCAATATTTCCTGTTTCAGCAATCACATTTTTCCTCAAGAACAAGCGACAGTTAAGGTACAGTGTTGTCATCTATGCTACAAGCTTCCAGGCTTTTCTCTCCCCTTCTTTCTAGGCCCATTCCCCCCCTACACACACATCACCAGAACTTTGGTGATACAGTTCAGCGCATCCATACATAGTCCTTTACTAGTTAATAACTTTACCGTTTTCCCCAAGAACAATAGTCATATTATATTTGTGGGATTCGAGGGCCCCTTCTGGCGATGAAGGAAGGAAAGAAAGGAGAGAAAAAGGAAGGAAGGAGGAAGGGAAGCAAGGAAGAAAGGGATGAGGGAGGAAGGAAGGACCCCTAAAGGTGAGTAGAAGCTGTCACCTCTGGTGTCAGAAGCTGCTTGCAGCCACTCTCCCACCATGGAAGGGTTAACCTTCTTGGGGACCAGTCTCAGGTACAATCCTATCTACAGGTGGGACGAGCAGCTATGTGATCTTTGCGTGCAGGTGAGGCTGGCAGTCTTGAACCTCTGCTCAGGGCTCCCTCAGCCTGTCCCCAGAGTCCCTCTCCACTGCTCAGGCTGAAACATCCTCCTTCTGCCATTTCCACCTCTTGAGAACCTCACAGTCCTTCAAACCCTCCTCCTTGTGTGTTATTTTTCCTTCCTCTATTGTGATCACTTTCTGACATCTGCTATGACCTTTAAGATAATGGCAGGGCCATTAAAAATGTCTTGAGCCAGTCTTCCTTATGGCAGAAAGTGAAGAAGAACCAAAGAACCTCTTGATGAAAGTGAAAGAGGAGAGTGAAAAACTTGGCTTAAAGCTCAATATTCAGAAAACTAAGATCATGGCATCTGGTCCTATCACTTCATGGCAAATAGAGAAACAGTGAAAACAGTGGCTGACTTTATTTTGGGGGGGCTCCAAAATCACTGCAGATGGTGATTGCAGTCATGAAATCAAAAGACGCTTACTCATTAGAAGAAAATTTATGACCAATCTAGACAGCATATTAAAAAGCAGAGACACTACTTTGCCAACAAAGGTCCGTCTGGTCAAGGCTATGGTTTTTCCAGTGGTCATGTGTGGATGTGAGAGTTGGACTGTGAAGAAAGCTGAGTGCTGAAAAATTGATGCTTTTGAACTGTGGTGTTGGAGAAGACTCTTGAGAGTCCCTTGAACTGCAAGGAGATTCAACCAGTCCATCCTAAAGGAGATCAGTCCTGGGTGTTCATTGGAAGGACTGACGTTGAAGCTGAAACTCCAATACTTGGCCACCTGATGCAAAGAACTGACTGATTTGAAAATACTCTGATGCTGGGAAAGATTGAAGGCTGGAGGAGAAGGGGACGACAGAGGATGAGATGGTTGGATGGCATCACCGACTCAACAGACATGAGTTTGGGTAAACTCCGGGAGTTTGTGATGGACAGGGAGGCCTGGCGTGCTGCAGTCCATGGGGGTGCAAAGTGTCGGACACGACCGAGTGATTGATCTGATCTGATCTGAGTCAGTCTTGAGCTCAAAGTCTTGAGCCAGTAAAAAGGATGTTGAAAAAGGTAGGTTACTGGGAAGGGGTATCATGGGACCTATATCGGGAACAACTGTCAGGGAGAAATAACATGTAGCAGCTCTCAACGGAGCTGTAGAAGCAGCTCATGAGGGTGCTGCCAAAGGCATGCAGGTCTCTGAGCAGAGGGCTGATGGAGGGATTAGGGCAGCAGCCACATGGACAGATGGGCAGGGACAAATGTCCACATCTACACACTGTGACTTTTCTTCCTCGGGGGTAAGAATGAAGCAGAGAGGATGTCCAAGAAATATTCTTTTTTTTTCTTTTGAACTTTTTATTTTGTAATGGGATATAGCTGATTAACAAAGTTTCAGGTGAACAGTGGAGTGACTCAGCCATACATACACAAGTATATACATGTATATACATTATCTTAAATGAGAATGAGCCAATGAATGGTTTTCCAGAGGCTTGGGGAGTTCAGGGGCTCTGAGTCACAAGAAAAAATGGGATTCCTGTGTCCAGGCTGCAGAGGAAGCAGTAATCTTGTTACTCATGGTCGGGGCCTTGCTGGTTAAGGGAGCAGCTGCATCCCATGTCCAGCAAAGGCCATGTTTGAAAGTAAGATCAACATCATCATCCAAAGGAAGGATGTTAAAGGACTCTCTGAAGAAAGTGAAAGTGTTAGTCACTCAGTTGTGTCCAACTCTTGTGACCCCACAGACTCTAGCCTGTCAGGCTCCACTGTCCATGGAATTCTTCAGGCAAGAATACCGGAGTGGGTAGCCATTCCCTTCTCCAGGGGATCTTCCCGACCCAGGGATCAAGCCCAGGTCTCCTGCATTGCAGGCGGATTCTTTACCATCTGAGCCCCAGAGAAGCCCAAAGGACCGTTTGGACCCGACTTCTCTCTGCATCAAATTTTCTAAGACTTCAACGTCGAATCCTGAGAATATGAGTGATCTCAATTATCTTCTTCCTACTTCCTTAGATTTTAACAACACCTTGCTCTGATCAGGTTGCCATGACAATTCCATTCTCTTCTCTGCACTTCTGGCTCTCCTACAGTGTTTCACTCATGTCCAGGGTCATTGTTCAAAAGTACCTGGCCATGGAGCAAGGCTGAAGTTCAGCCTGGGTCCCATCTGTCAAGCCCTGCTCCAGAGCAGGGGAGGGATGCCTTTTCACGATTCATCTGCCCAGACAGGGCACCTGTTTCTGATTCTCTCAAAGATACTGTGTGTGCTGGTAAAGGCCAGGCTGACATTCCCCGGGGAGCGAGTCTGGACAACGATACCCACCAATGTGTGCTGTCAGACCCCAGGGGACTCGGCCTCCTTTCCAGGTGCCTTCCTGCCATACCTGGAGGCATAGCCGTCAACCAGGACACCGCCATGATGGTGAGCGATACACCATCAGAAGATAATTCCTTCAGGAGATACACCGTGGTACTCTGAGACCCTCACAACCACATCATGCAGAGAAAACTTCTACAACATTGTCACCTGGCTTCAAAGCCCCAGTCACACAGAGATGTACTGAAAGAAAGAAAAAGTGAAACAGTTAGTCACTCGGTCGTATCTGACTTTTTGGGACCCCAAGGACTGTAGCCCACCAGGCTCCTCTGTCCATGGCATTCTCTAGGCAAGAATACCAGAGTGGGTTGCCATGCCCTTCTCCAGGAGATCTTCCCGACCCAGGGATCAAACCTGGGTCTCCCAGGCTGATTCTTTACCATCCGAGCCACCAGGGGAAGCTGTATTGAAGCCACGCGTTAACTTTACTATGTGATTAACTCCGCTGTTGGAGATGAGGATGTGGAAACTTCTGGGAGCTTCTGGCACTGTTGACTGCTGGGAGCCCTGCTCGCTCAGGCATCGAGCCTTCAGGTCAGCGGGGAGCTGTTCCCAGCGCAGGAGTATCTGGCAGGGCAGAAAGGCCCAGGCTCCAGAGTCCAGGAGGCTCAGGTGCCATGCGGCTGGCCTTGTTTTCACAGGCCTGGCTGGGATCTCCTTCAGCCTGGGGGAGGAACCTCTCTTCAGTCCTACTCTCAAAGGCACCCCCTGCGGGACCCCAGCAAAGCTCTTCTTTGACCTTGAAAGTGAAAGTGTTAGTCATGCAGTAGTGTCCAAGTATTTGTAGCCCGCCAGGTTCCCCTGTCCGTGGGATTCTCCAGGCAAGAATTTTGGAGTAGGTTGCCATTCCCTTCTGCAGGGAATCTTCCCAATCCAGGGACTGAACCCGGGTCTCCTGCATTGCAGGCAGATTTTTCACCATCCTTGACTTTGCACTTTCATTAAAGGCATTTCAGGCCTGCTTTGTAAAATTCCCTCAGGCTTATGATGTGAGGAGAAAACACTGGGAGAACATGTAGTTCTCATGTAGCTCAATGAATTGTGCCCCTACATTTTCCTAGGAAATCTGCCTCCTCCTGTATCAAATTGCCTTAGAAGTTTACAGAAGTGGAGGGATGATTCAAGCTCACAAGCTCGAATGCAGCGATTGGCCAATGAGTAGGGGGCATCTTGCTGGGAGCTTATTGGCCAGTCCAGCAGGGGAAGGAGGGGCAGGAGGAAATCACAGCCAGCTAGCCTTGAAGGCCAAGTTTCTGGAGCTACTGGTGAAAGGGGAATCTGAGTTCTTGTCCGCAGCCAAAGAATGGAATCCATGAACACACAAACACTCAAGTGAATAGGATTTATTCAGTTCATTTCAGTTCAGTTGCTCAGTCGTGTCCGACTCTTTGCGGCCCCATGAATCACAGCACGCCAGGCCTCCCTGTCCATCACAAACTCCCAGAGTTTACTCAAACTCATGTACATTGAGTCGGTGATGCCATCCAACCATCTCATCCTCTGTCATCCCTTTCTCCTGCCTTCCATCTTTCCCAGCATCAGGGTCTTTTCCAATGAGTCAACTCTTCGCATCGGGTGGCCAAAGTATTGGAGTTTCAGCTTCAGCATCAGTCCTTCCAATGAACACCCAGGACTGATCTCCTTTAGGATGGACTGGTTGAATCTCCTTGCAGTTCAAGGGACTCTCAAGAGTCTTCTCCAACACCACAGTTCAAAAGCATCAATTTTTCAGCACTCAGCTTTCTTCACAGTCCAACTCTCACATCCACACATGACCACTGGAAAAACCATAGCCTTGACCAGACGGACCTTTGTTGGCAAAGTAATGTCTCTGCTTTTTAATATGCTATCTAGGTTGGTCATAACTTTCCTTCCGAGGAGTAAGCGTCTTTTGATTTCATGGCTGCAGTCACCATCTGCAGTGATTTTGGAGCCCCCAAAAATAAAGTCTGACACTGTTTCCACTGTCTCCCCGTCTATTTCCCATGAGGTGATGGGACCAGATGCCATGATCTTAGTTTTCTGAATGTTGAGCTTTAAGCCAACTTTTTCACTCTCCTCTTTCACTTTCATCAAGAGGCTTTTTAGTTCCTCTTCACTTTCTGCCATAAGGTGGTGTCATCTGCATATCTGAGGTTATTGATATTTCTCCCAACAATCTTGATTCCAGCTTGTGCTTCTTCCAGCCCAGCGTTTCTCATGATGTACTCTGCATATAAGCTAAATAAGCAGGGTGACAATATACAGCCTTGACATACTCCTTTCCTGATTTGGAACCAGTCTGTTGTTCCATGTCCAGTTCTAACTGTTGCTTTCTGACCTGTATACAGAGTTCTCAAGAGGCAGGTCAGGTGGTCTGGTATTCCCATCTCTTTCAGAATTTTCCACATTTTATTGCGATCCACATAGTCAAAGGCTTTGGCATAGTCAATAAAGCAGAAATAGATGTTTTTCTGGAACTCTCTTGCTTTTCTGATGACCCAGCAGATGTTGGCAATTTGATCTCTGGTTCCTCTGCCTTTTATAAAACTAGCTTGAACATCTAGAAGTTCTTGAACATCAGGTCGTCATTAAACCCACCATAGAGCTGCCGGAAGTTACATAGGACTGGGAAGTAGACTCTTGGAAGGCACAACAGGAGCTTGTGCACCAGGACCCAGGAGAAAGGAACAATGACCCCACAGGAGGATTGCCTGTGGGTATCCGGGAGTCTCTGGCAAAGGCATGGGTGGTGGTGGCCTGTTGCAGGATTGGGGGCATGGACTGTAGCAGTACACGCATGGGATCTTTTGAGGAAAGTCACCATTTTCTTCATTATCTCTACCATAGTTTGGCCCCAGGTAAATAGCAGGGTAAAAAGAACTTCACGACCCAGATAATCACAATGGTGTGATCTTTCACCTAGAGCCAGACATCCTGGAATGTGAAGTCAAGTGGACCTTAGAAAGCATCACTACTAACAAAGCTAGTGGATGTGATGGAATTCCAGTTGAGCTATTTCAAATCCTGAAATATGATGCTGTGAAAATGCTGCACTCAATATGCCAGCAAATTTGGAAAACTCAGCAATGGCCACAGGACTGGAAAAGGTCCATTTTCATTCCAATCCCTAAGAAAGGCAATCCCAAAGAATGCTCAAACTACCGCACAATTGCACTCATCTCACATGCTAGTAAAGTAACGCTCAAAATTCTCCAAGCCAGGCTTCAGCAATATGTGAACCGAGGACTTCCAGATGTTCAAGCTGGTTTTAGAAAAGGCAGAGGAACCAGAGATCAAATTGCCAATATCCGCTAGATCATCGAAAAAGCAAGAGAGTTCCAGAAAAATATCTATTTCTGCTTTTTTGACTATGCCAAAGCCTTCGACTGTGTGGATTGCAATAAACTGTGGAAAATTCTGAAAGAGATGGGAATACCAGACCACCTGACCTGCCTCTTGAGAAACCTGTATGCAGGTCAGAAAGCAACAGTTAGAACTGGACATGGAACAACAGACTGGTTCCAAATAGGAAAAGGAGTATGTCAAGGCTGTATATTGTCACCCTGCTTATTTAGCTTATATGCAGAGTACATCATGAGAAACACTGGGCTGGAAGAAGCACAAGCTGGAATCAAGATTGTTGGGAGAAATATCAATAACCTCAGATATGCAGATGACACCACCCTTATGGCAGAAAGTGAAGAGGAACTAAAAAGCCTCTTGATGAAAGTGAAAGAGGAGAGTGAAAAAGTTGGCTTAAAGCTCAACATTCAGAAAACTAAGATCATGGCATCTGGTCCCATCACCTCATGGGAAATAGATGGGGAGACAGTGGAAACAGTGTCAGACTTTATTTTTGGGGGCTCCAAAATCACTGCAGATGGTGACTGCAGCCATGAAATCAAAAGACGCTTACTCCTCGGAAGGAAAGTTATGACCAACCTAGATAGCATATTAAAAAGCAGAGACATTACTTTGCCAACAAAGGTCCGTCTGGTCAAGGCTATGGTTTTTCCAGTGGTCATGTGTGGATGTGAGAGTTGGACTGTGAAGAAAGCTGAGTGCTGAAAAATTGATGCTTTTGAACTGTGGTGTTGGAGAAGACTCTTGAGAGTCCCTTGAACTGCAAGGAGATTCAACCAGTCCATCCTAAAGGAGATCAGTCCTGGGTGTTCATTGGAAGGACTGATGCTGAAGCTGAAACTCCAATACTTTGGCCACCCGATGCGAAGAGTTGACTCATTGGAAAAGACCCTGATGCTGGGAAAGATGGAAGGCAGGAGAAAGGGATGACAGAGGATGAGATGGTTGGATGGCATCACTGACTCAATGTACATGAGTTTGAGTAAACTCTGGGAGTTGGTGATAGACATGGAAGCCTGGCATGCTACAGTCCATGAGGTCGCACAGAGACTGACACGACTGAATGACTGAACTGAACTGAAAAGACACATGTCAGGAATTCAGGACAATGGAGCAGGATGTTTACTGAAAACAAGACCTAGGTCTCAGAGTTCTACACTGACTGCCTAGTAATTTCTACCTCACTGGGATCACCCCATGTATATGTGCGTCTGGAGACACAGGTTCGATCCCTGGATAGGGAAGATATCCTGGAGGAGGAAATGACAACCCACTCCAGTATTCTTGCCTGGAGAATCCCATGGACAGAGGAGCCTGGTGGGCTTCAGTCCATAGAGTTGCAGAGTTGGACGTGACTGAGTGACTGAGCACACACTGATGCAAAGAGCAGATATTCAACCAGTCCAGTGGGGACCAGACTCCATGCGTGGGCCCTGCAGGAGAGACTATAGGATCTGGATCTCTCAGGATCCCACAGCCTCATGGGCAGGCAACCTCAAGCATCCACACACATTGTAGAGAGAGGCAGATCTCAGTGCATGTGACAAGTTGATTCCTGTTTGGGTAATGCAGGCAGGGTCTTAGAAGAATGGATGAGGTTGGGTTTAAAGCGACTTCTGTTAAGTGGATGGGAGTCAGGCAGGGTCTTAGAAAGATGGATGAGGTTGGTTTAAAGCGACTTCTGTTAAGTGGATGGGAGTCAGGCAGGATATAGAGGGAGAATGCCTTTTATGGAGGGAGACAGCTTCCGGATGGAATATACAATTCAGACTGAAGAATCATAGGTATGTGGGGAGAGGGAGGGTGGTGGAAATTAGCTTATGGCAGATTGCAAAGAGAACTGAATGGGGAGGAGGGGGCCCTGGGGAATGGGGGAGTGTGTTTAACTCAGTTCAAATTTTTATTAGTTATACATGCTCATGGTCCAAATGCCCTCGTCCCTAGGTAGGCCCAGTTCTCACCTTTTCTTCCTCTCCAAGTGTTCACCAGTTTCTTTCAGTATTCACCACCTTAGCTATAAATAATAAACATGTATTTACTTATTTGAATTTCCAGTTTTAAATGTCATTTATTGTATCTTCACTAGAAAAGGTTATTTCACTCTTTCCCATTATACAGAAACATACTTCCTATCTCTTCAAATTTAGTTACACTGTTTTATTTTAATTTGACTTGACTGTCTATTGTCTTTGAGGGGTGGAACTGTACTGGGTCTTAGTTGCAGGATCTTTAGTTGCAGCATGTGGGATCTAGATCCCTTTGGGCCCCAAGCATGGGGAGCTCAGAGTCTTAGCCCCAAGACCACCAGGGAAGTTCCCAGTTACATGATCATTTTAGTTAGATCAATATTTTGTGTTTACATTATTACTGTATCAGTGATATTCACACTGAATTATACAGTGTGATTTTTACGCAGTAATTTTTTCTTTCTTGCTTATTTTTGTGCTTTTCCTGAAATTCATCATTGTCCTTGTTTTGTGTAGGTTTCTAAGAACTCAGCCCTAATGAAACTCCAGACTTTGTGTCAAGTGTATAAATCTCCATTCAAGATGTTCAGAAGCCTGTGGTGACCAAGTAATTTCGTCTTTCCGGGAAGTCCCTGCTCCCAGCTGGACGATCCCTGGAGGCCTGTGCATAGCCATCACTGCAAGATTCCTGACACGTGTCTCCTTGGTTAGTGTCCTGTTGTCTTTCTTTTTCTTGTTTCGTCCTATAGTTTGGTGGAGCACAGACCCTATGCTCCAGTAGCTTCCCAAGAAAAGATGCTTTAGAGGTAAATATTTTGAATACTTGGAAAGCTCTTCATTCTACCCTTGCACTTTGTTGTTTGGCTGGGTGAGGAATTCTTAAGATTCATTACTGCTCTCAGGCTTTCTCCAATCGTGGTGAGCAGTGGCTACTCTCTAGTTGCGATGCACAGGCTTCTCGCAGCAAAGCATGGGCTCAAGGTGTGTGGGCTCAGTAGTTGCAGCACATGGGCTTAGTTGCGCTGAGACACGTTGGATCTTCCCGGACCAGGGATCGAACCAGTGTCCCTTGTATTGCAAGGCGGATTCTTAACCACTGTATCACCAAGGAAACCCTGGATAAGGAACTCAAGGTTGAAAACTGTTTTCCTTCAGAATTTTTAAAATATTGCTCCATTGCCTTTAAAAAAAAAAAAAAGTTGCTATTGAGAAACAGGAAACCATTCTGATCTCTGTTTTCCTTGTCTGAAAACAGCATTTTTCCTTTAAATCTTTTCTTTCTGTCCCCAGTGTTCTGAAATTTCACAATGATCTGCCTTGATGTGGGTAATTTTTCATCCGCTTTGTTGAAATGGTCCTGTTCAATGTAGAAAGTTTCCCGTCAGGTCTGGGAAAGTTTCTTGAAATATTTCATTGATGATTTCCTCTTGACAACAGTTTTTGGGTTTTTTTTTCTTTTCTAACACCCTCTGAATATAGGTGGAAACACCATTTCTTTCAGAATATAAAACCAGATCTTCTGGTCCTAGAATAAAATCAGGGAAGTAGTGCTGGGAAAAAAATGAACAAAGACATCCCATTAAGTCTGTCTGGAGTAGGAATGAAGGCATCTCTGACTTTGAAAAGGGAGCTCCGTGGTGCCCTTTTCAGTCCCTTCCGAGGTCCTTCATGTCAGCCCAGTGCCTGGAAGCTTAGGAATCTCACCCTGTCAGACTGTCTCTGTGCAGTTCATCTAAGATAACATCTCTGACCCTGGCAGGAGGAACCCTTTGAAAGGTGAAAAACCTGTGACCCAGGGCCCTCAAGAAGGCATATCTGGAAGCCAGATCCTTGACCCCAGCCAGTCCTCTTCCTGGTGCTGCCTCCCTCGAAAGACTAGATCTAATTAGATTCAACCGGTCTTAGGTGTGGACAACCACAAGGATAGGACAGAGACAAAACCCAAGAAAAATAGTCTGTGACATCACACATCACTCCAAAATCACTGCAGATGGTGACTGCAGCCATGAAATTAAAAGATGCTTGCTCCTTGGAAGAAAAGTTATGACCAACATAGACAGCATATTAAAAAGCAGAGACATTACTTTGCCAACAAGAGTCCATCTAGTCAAGGCTATGGTTTTTCCAGTGGTCGTGTATGGATGTGAGAGTTGGAGTATAAAGAAAGCTGAGCACAGAAGAACTGATGCTTTTGAACTGTGGTGTTGGAGAAGACTCTTGAGAGTCCCTTGAACTGCCAGGAGATCCAACTAGTCCATCCTAAAGGAAATCAGTCCTGAATATTCATTGGAAGGACTGATGCTGAAGCTGAAACTCCAATACTCTGGCCACCTGATGCGAAGAACTGACTCATTTGAAAAGACCCTGATGCTGGGAAAGATTGAAGGCAGGAGAAGAAGGGGATGACAGAGGATGAGATGGTTGGATGGCATCACCGACTCGATGGACATGAGTTTAGGTAAGCTCCGGGAGATGGTGATGCAGGAAGGCCTGGTGTGCTGCAATTCATGGGGTCACAAAGAATCGGACACGCCTGAGTGACTGAACTGAACTGAACTGATATCACAGAGCAAAAGTGTTGGATGTCACCCTGACTGGGGTGGCCCACTGCGGCACTGGGGCTTCTACGGGACTCCATGCGGTAGAAGTGTCCTTCCATCCTCACCAGGACTCGAGGGGAGACTGGAGTTCCAGCAGCTACTTCAGGAGGCACAGAGTCAGATGCTTGATGTTGCGCCTTCCTGACTAGTAATCCCAGTACCCAGCACAACATGAAATCTACTGACTGGTAAGGGCGCCCTCATGTGTTACTACGGGTAATGTCAACTTGGTCTTAGCAGAGACAATTCCTCTGGGCATTTCTCTCCTTTCAGCATTTCTCTTCTCCCTGCATCTGTCTGCTTCTCACTTACCTGTTAGACCACGTATGTGTTCAGAGAAGAAACACAGGCAGGGCTTCTGAGTGTGACTTCTCTAGCCAGACTGACCATTTCGTCCCTTCACATTCTACACCTATTTACACTTTTAAAAATTATTGAGGATCCCAGTATGTGTATGTGGGTTGTACTTATCAATTTATACTATATGACAAACCGAAACTGAGAATTTTAAAATGTTTATTTATTAATTACTTTGGCCACCCGATGCAAAGAGCTGATTTGTTGAAAAAGATCTGGGTGCTGGGAAAGATTGGAGAAAAAGGAGAAAGGGGAAGCAGAGGACCAGCTCAATGGACATGAGTTTGAGCAAACTCTGGGAAATAGTGGAAGACAGAGGAGCCCGGCATGCTACAGTCCCTGGGCTTGCAAAGAGTCAGATACAACTTAGCAACTGAACAACAGCAATTTATTAATTCACTTAGAATAGCCACAACAAACCTGTATGAACACAACACCTGAATGAAAACTAAGGCTTTTAAAAACAAACAAAAAATAGAGAAAAGCATGGTATGGTTTTAAACTTTTGCAAATCTCTTTAATGTCTAGCTTAGTAGAAAACAGCTATATTTGCTTCTGCATTTGCTCTCTATCCATGTCCCATGTCGGGTAACCTCTGGAAAACTCCACTGTACTCTCATGAGAGAATGAGTGAAAAGGGCAATTAACATCTTAATATTACTATGAAAACACTTTTGACCTCAATATCCCCCTGACAGAGACTTGGGAACCGCTAAAAGATCTTAGACCATTTTGAGAACTGCCAAATAAGAATATAGTCACAGGGTTACATATTTATGTCATATCTTTAATATTTCTCATAAATGTGCGTGCATGGTTAGTTGCTCAGTTGTATCCGATTCTTTGCGACCCCATGACTGTAGCCCACCAGGCTCCTCTGTCTATGGAGTTCTCCAGGCAAGAATACTGGAGAGGGTAGCCATTCCCTTCTCCAGGGGATCCTCCTGATCCAGGGATCAAACCTGGGTCTGCTGCACTGCAGGCAGATTTTTTACTATTAGAGCTACCAGGAAAGCCCTTATAAATATGCATCAACTATTTAATTAATTAGTGGTTATTTTGCTTCCTAGTGGTTCAGATGGTAAAGAAACTGCTTGAAATGCAGGAGGCCTGGGTTTGATCCCTGAGTCAGGAAGATCCCCCTGGAGAAGGGAATGGCAGTCCACTTCAGTATTCTTGCCTGAAAAATCCCTTGAACAGAGGAGCCTGGTGGGCTACAGTCCATGGGGTCACAGAGTCAAACATGACTGAGTGACTTTCACTTTCACTTTTTTAGTCCTTAAGGAAATCATATTTTATTATTAACACGTAACTTTGCTATGATATACATATGTTGTGCGTACATCTGAAAAAAACAGTCTGTACAGCTTGACCATTTGAATACTAATAAATTTCAACTTTGAGAACGGCCTAAAAATATACATATATAATCACATGGGACTTGCCTGGTGGTCCAGTGGTTAGGACTCCAAGCTTCCACTGCAGGGAATACAAGTTTGATCCCTGGTTGGGGAACAAAGATCCCACATGCTGTGCAGCACAGCCAAAAATTAGAAAAAAAGAAGAAGAATATAGTCACATGAATCACAGGCCTGGCCATGGATCTAGAATCTAAACAAATTCTAATGGTAATTTTTGAGGTTAAGGTTCCCTTTGCTATTCTAGCCAAATAACCGAGGTTGCAGTGAGAAGGGCAAGGTTCATGCTCCTGTGATGTTCTGGGCTCTCTGCTTTCTGCTTTCCTGGGCTGCCTATTCAAGTCCTCGAACCCATAGCTTCACCACGATTTAATCACTGTTTGCACATAACAGCGTCCTGCGATGCCTTACCCCTCAGAGAAATCTCTAGTGATGAGGATTTAATATACATGGAAGAGCCACCAAAGGGGACTTTTAGGTCAAGAGATTTGGGGTGTGTTCACAGCACTCTTTGCCCCCTTGGGGCTGACCCCATGACAGTGTCAGCTGAGACTTCTGAGAAGGAAGGAGGTGGTCCCTGGTAATACCCTGGACCTCGGTGAAGCAGGTTCTAGAATCTTGCTGGTGGGGTTCTGAGACAGCCACTTACTAGCTGGGTGACCTTGGGATGTTCTCTTTGACCTTCTCAACTTCAGTTTCCTCATCTACAAAACCAGACTAATTGTACCCACCTCCCTAGGTGCAGTGACTTACAGATAATACATGCAAAGCACTGAGGCGTTGACTGCAGACTCAGTAGCCGTGAAGCCCCAGCCATGTCACTGCCTGCGTGTGACCTGGGCAACTTTCTTTTAGGAGGCCTCGACCTTCCAAATATTTCTAGTTTCTGACCACCTCTTGCATCTGTTCTGTTATCACCCTTGCCCCAGCTGTCACCATGCATCAGTCCCTGACATTTTACTCTGCTTGATTTTACTCACCACGTGGTGGTAGGTGCTCAATGTTTGTTGAATTCGGTTGAATTGGACCATCTGAACTGTAACTTCTCCATCTTTATTTATTTATTTATTTTAGGCCATGCAACACAGCATGCATGCCTAGTTCCCCAACCAGGGATTGAACCTGTGCCCCCTACAGTGGACACATGGAATCCTAACCACTGGACCTCCAGGGAATTCCCCACTTCTCCATCTTCAAAATGAGAAAATTGGACTCGAATTCTCAGGGTCCCACTAGCTCTAACATCCCATAACTTTCTTTATATATCTATGTTGGAAAATGACTTGTGAATGTATCTGTAAATATGTTTTTCTGGTTACATTTAATGAATTATTTAACAGCCTTGTTACAGTCTCCTGATTCAGCAGCCATCACAGGAGCAGGACCCTTACCCTTCTCAGTGCCAGGCAAGTTCCTTTGGGTGAAATGAGAGAAGGGAACCTGAACTCCAGGATAACCATCAAAATTTTGTTTTTTGGTTCCAGATCTGTACCCAAGCCTGTAGCTCATATGATCCTATTCTTAATTCAGTAGTTCTCAAAGGGGTCTGGGCCCTCTTAGGGGTTCCCAAGACCTTTTCAGGGAGCCCCAAGGTCAAAACCGAGGGCTAAGAAGCCAGTTCCTTTTCTGGACCCCTGGCTCCCCTCTTCCACTGGAGCAACCAGAGTGACCTGTATCCAACGTCACCTGACCTCCTCCTTTCCAGGTACTTCCCAGGGCTTTTCCAGCATTTCCACAGACATCCTGTCAAGGCAGGTGGACAGAAAGGCGTCCTCATACATGGGGACACACCCTGAAGCAGCCCGCCATAGCTCAAATGCAATGGAAGTCTCCTGTTTTCTGCTTTAAATGTATGGGGATTTTGCATTATATGTTCCATAAGATAACCATTTTTAAAGAGATAAATTTATGTATTTAATTACTTGCGTGTGTACATGCAAGCTCAGTTGTGTCCGGCTCTTTGTGACCGCATAGACTGTAGCCTGCCAGGCTCCTCTATCCATGGAATTTTCCAGGCAAGAATACTGGAATAGGTTGTCATTTCCTCCTCTAGGACATCATCCTGACACAAGGATTGAACCCATGTCTCCTGCTTCTCCTGCATTGGTAGACAGATTCTTTACCACTGAGCCAGCTTGGAACTCTTAAGCAAACTCAAGAAAGGCAAGTAAGCCCCATTATCTTTTGTTTTTTAAAGGTTTTTTTGATGTGGACCATTTTTGAAATCTCTATTGAATTTGTTACAACATAGGCTTGTAGGATCTTAGCTCCCTGACCAGGGATCGAACCCACACCCCCTGTCTTAACCTCTGGACAGCCAAGGAAGTCCCATGTCTATCTTGTGACTTCTGGATTTCCTTGTGTATCATCAAATGCCTCTGGAAGCAGGGTGCCACCCCTCTTTTGTTTGAGAAACACTGAAGTGAAGTCACTCAGTCTTGTCCAACTCTTTGTGACCCCATGGACTGTAGCCTACCAGGCTCCTCTGTCCATGGGATTTTCCAGGCAAGAATACTGGAGTGGGTTGCCATTTCCTTCTCCGGGGGATCTTCCCGACCCAGGGATTGAACCCAGGTCTCCTGCATTGCAGGCAGATGTTTAACCTCTGAGCCACCAGGGAATAACCTGGGAAAGTGCTCAGGGAGGCTCTTGAGGGCTGCCCTGCCCCGGCCCTGCTGGTGACCCTGCCCTGGAGCCAGGTCCTCCTCCCTCCAATCTTTGCCCCATTCTGGCTTGTCTGTCCCCCCTGGAAGTTCCCTGTCCCTTGGGATGGGTCCTCCTGGGTCTCCGGTGTCACCCCCACGCCCCACTCCTTGCCCTCCCAACACCTCTCCTGCCCCTGCCTCTATTTGGCATCAGTCACTCCACCGTCCGTTTTGTCCCTTAGCTCGGGCTTTTCCCGCCCTTCACGAAGGGTGCATCGCGTAGAATAAGCCAATTCATTGCCCCTGGTGATGCTCCGTGAAGATCAAGCCTGTGAAGTCGGGAGGTCTGCGGTCGGGGGCACGCAGGCCGGCGGGGCGGGTAAGGGACAAGTGGCCGGCCGCCCCGCTCCTGCAGTACCCGCTCCTGTCGCACGGTGGGGCGCGCTGGGCAGGAACGCGCGATCCGCGCCACCTCTGCGCCCCAGCGGCCCGGATGCTACGCGCTTTCCCCGCCTCCCTGTAGGCACCTCGTTCTAGAAGGGCCGGCAGGAGGCAGGGCCTTGGGGGTGGGGTCCTTTCTGGGCGGGACGTGCGGGTTGACCCGGGCCCTCACATCTGGTCGATGCCTCTGGAACCCAGAGGTCTCTGTACCTTTCCAAACAGTGGCAATTGCCATCAGCATCCCCTGGAGGCCCCTACATGTCATCTTGGGCCTGGAAGCTTCAGTGAGTATGCTTGGCCACTTAGCATCGGTGTGACGCCGGAGTCGTGCACGGTCCGGGCCTGGGCAGCCTCACCTGAACAAATCTACCAAGAGGACTTAATAGAGGGCAAAGGGTGTTCTGGGAGCAAGGTGGGCACACAGTCCCTCCTGCTGGGCTCCTGGGGTCTCTGGAGCAACAGCCAGAATGCCACGTGGGCCCTGCCCTCGCCAGAACCCCACTGGAACCGCACCCCATTCAAGTGCACTGTGTTTCCTCTTAGGCCCTCAGCATCCTGGGGTGAGGCCAGGCCTTCTGGGCGTGGATGGTCCACTGATCATCTGAGTTCCAACAATGTCAGGGGAAGCACAACCTTCCCAGAGCCTTCCTTGGGACCTCAGGGTACCTAAGTCATCTCTGCCCCATAACCAGTGTGCTCTGTTGAGGGGAGGGGGGTTCATGGAGGGAGGAAGGGGAGCCGCCTGCCGATTCCTCTGAGCAAGGGCAGGTATGCTTCCTATGGCCTCTGAATCTGTTTCATGTTTTGGTTTTCTGGCCATGAGGGGTGTGGGATCTTAGCTTCCTGACGGAGTTTCGAACCGCCACCTCCTGAATTGGAAGGCAAAGTCTTAACCACTGGACGGCCAGGGAAGTCCCCAGCCCGTAAATTTGAAAAGGAACTTCCTCTTGTGCGCAGTGAGGGATGGAGTGTTAAATATTGTTCAAAACCAATTTCCAGGTGACTGAATGAGAGGTTTCCTGTTTACATTTCACTTTGATAATTGCCTGTTTCAACAGGCTGGAGTGACCCGGCACCCCTGCTGGAACCTGGGCGTCTGCAGGCTCCCCTGACTCTGAACTAAGTTCTGTCTGAGCTCAGCCTGGGATACTGGGCTCCTCGAGGGGCAGGTGATGTCTCAGCTCCCCCCCTTGCCTCCGGTGCCCTCTTGGCACTAGGTCTCCCCAGCCTGGACTTTGACCTCCTGAGTCCCGCCCTGCCTCTGTTCCGATGCCTTCTGCTCGCGTTTGTTTCCTGGTTCTCTCCCCACCCTACCCCAACCCCAGATCTCCTGGAGGGAGGCCCACATTCGCTCATTCTTGCAGGGAACCCTGCCCACACCACAGACCTGCCAGCGTTCTTTGAAACCTGAGCACTGCTCGGGAAGGGCTGTCCCTCCAGCACGTGGCCCTGCAGGCCTCCACAGTGCCTTCCTTGAAGCTCCCAGCAGCCTTCCCTCCTGACCGCCCCTTGCGCTAACATACTGGCCACCAGGGGCCACAGCCAGCCAATCCTACTTCTGGTCTTCCTGTGTGTTCCCTAACTGGTCCTGAGTCAACCTTGCCTCCCCAGCCAGAAAGGAGAGCTCCTGGAAGGCCAGGCCATGGCTCAGCCTGCTCTAGCATCTCTGCTGAGTGGCGGGCTGGGTGCCAGGCACAGAGGGGCACTTAGAAGACCTTTAGCAGGTGTAACCTAGGGAGGCTGGGTCAAGGTTGGGAAGGCACGGACTGAGGCTGTGGGGACTGTAGGAGCAGCAGTGGCCCTGAAGTTTCTGTAAATGACAACAAACACCAATTCCAGGGAAGAAAAGAGTCAGATGTTTTAAAATAATAATTAAGAACTAGATCAAAAAGGGTCCTTGACAGGTCACCAGCCACAGTAACACCTCCCCAACCTGGAGCTGTTGAAATTCACAAAAGCAGTGGGTCAAGGGTCTCTGAGCAGTCAAGACTGATGGCATAAACTCCCAGGTGCTAACGCTCATGCTGAATTGAACCCCTTTGGTACCCTGTACTTAGGTATCCCTGCTCTTAAGAACATTTGTAACCAATGTGAGCATCTGGCTTGTAAGTCACATCAGATCAGGAGTGCAGATCAAAGTGTCGTCAACTGGCTTTGGGCTGACATTCTGATAGCATAGACGGGGGGACAGCTGACGGGCTTAGTAAGAGATGAGGCTAATGACCTATCCAGGGCTGTCAGAGGACTCCAAAAGCCCAGCAGCCCAGGGCCATCCCGCAGGGGCCCGCAGTCGCGCCCAAACGAGACTCGCCCTCTCAGCCCAGCGTCACTGTGCAGCCCAGTGTGCAAACAGGTGTTCGTAATGATTAACTTTGAGTCATGAAGACAGGCTAAATGATATTCCAATGACTCTGTTCAAGAAGCGAAGGAAGCACCTGATTCATTTTAAGTTAGTGGCCCTCCAAAACAGTTAAAACTTACTATAGAAGGCTTGAAAAAAGGTATCGTTTACTAACTAGAAAACGGAGTGGTAGCTCCCCTCTTTGGTTTCCTGAGCATTTTGTACACATGCTCTCATTTGGGAGCTGCAATGTTTAGTAGCAGTTCAAATCCAAGTGCAGGTGATTCACTGAGGGTCCCATTCCTAAGGAAGAGGGCCAGTCTCAGTGTCAAGTGTCCTTGACGCATCTACCAGCTCCACTTCCTTAAGTCTCTCCAGGATGATTTAACCCCCACCCCCAAGGGCTCCAGATGGGTGTCCTTGTCCTGATATTGAAAATGTCCTCTTCTTCAGTTGTTCCCTTCCCTCCTGGTCTGTGACCTCACTGCCCCCCACCAAGGCCGCTGGGCTTGACCTTCATCCATACTGTGTCTCTCCTATAGCAACCTGAGTGCTGGACATCTCACCATTGCTTTTACTTTGGGTCAAGCCCTGAATCTCTTCACATTGGTTCTTCATGAAGAGGATGGGCTGGACACTTATGCCACCAGCACCTCTCTAATCCAGAGTTAACCATTTACTGAGAGACAGTATGGTCTAGTCCATTCTAGGGTCAAATTTCCTGAGTTCAGATTCCAGCTCTGCTACCTACTGACTATGTGGCCTTGGGAAAATTACTTAATCTCTCTATGTCTTGGTTTCCTCCATCTTTAAAATGCACTTAACTCACAGGACTGTTGTGACTATCAAGCTAAGTCTCTTCAGTCATGTCTGATTCTTTGCAACCCTATGGACTGTAGCAGGCCAGGCTTTTCTGTCCATGGGATTCTCCAGGCAAGAATACTGGAGTGGGTTGCCATGCCCTCCTCCAGGGGGTCTTCCTGACCCAGGCATCAAACCTGTGTCTCTTACACCTCCTGCATTGGCAGGGGTGGGCGGTTCTTTACCACTAGCACCACCTGGGAGTTAGTACATGCAAAGTACTTAAAATTGTGCCTGGCACTTAGTAAGCATTTGACAAATACTTTTAATAGGTATGACAAGGCAGTTTGCATAGATCATTCCCATAAACTGCCTCAAATCCTTTTTTAGGATGAAAAGTGAAAAAGTGAAAGTGAAGTCACTCAGTCGTGTCCGACTCTTTTTGACCTCATGGACTATAGCTACCAGGCTCCTCAGTCCATGGGATTTTCTAGGCAAGAATACTGGAGTGAGTTGCCATTTCCTTCTCCAGATCTTCCCAACCCAGGGATTGAACCCAGGTCTCCTGCATTGTAGGCAGACGCTTTACTGTCTGAGCCAAGACTGGTTATAAAGAATCTGAAATTGTCATGCCAATCCACTAAGGTAGGTGTGAGCGTTCCCATTTTGTCGCTGTGACTCTCCAAACACGAAGAAATAAAGTAGGATTGACGCTAGGACAGAGCACCAGGAGGTGGCAGAATTGAGATTTGTACCTGGATGCTCTGATGGTTTATGTCCCCGCAAGGTAGGGTGTTGCAGTCCATGGGGTCACAAAGAGTCGGGCACAACTGAGCAACTAACACTAACTAACTAAGGTAGGGTGTTAGGAAATGGAGTCTCAGGGATGTTATTAAAAGTCATGAGAAAAAAAAAAAAACAGTCATGAGGGCAGAGCCTCGTGAAGGAGATAGTGGCCTTATGAAATGTGAGTCCTTCTGCCATGTGAGATTACAACTTAAAGGCACTGCTCTGAACCAGTGGCAGGTCTGTGCCTTGATCTTGGACTTCCCAGCCTCCAGAACTGTTAGAAATAAATGTTTGTTGTTATAAGCCTTTCAGACTCTGGTGTTTTGTTATGTTCTCCTGAACAGACCAACACGCTGGGTCTACCTGACGTCTGAGTCGTGATCTTTCCATGACCTCATAACTGCCTCTCTCAGTAGAAATGTTCAAGAGAAGAACTCCCTTGGGAATGTGAGGGAGCAGTTTTCCCACTTCTGTTTGTTTTTTGGCTGCCCTGAGTCTTCATTGCTCCACGTGGGCTTTCTCTGGTTGCAGCGAGCAGGGGCTACTCTCTAGTTGCAGTATCCAGGCTCCTCATTGTCATGGCTTCTCTTGAAGCAACGAGAGAGACCGTGCACTCTAGAGCACAGGCTTCATTGTTGTGGTGCACGGGCCCAGTTGCCCTGCAGCTTGTGGAATCTTCCCCAACCAGGGATCAAACCCATGTCTCCTGCATTGCCAGGCAGTTTCTTAACCACTGGACCACCAGGGAAGTCCTGTCTTCCCACTGCTGAAAACTGGAGTTTCTGCTTTCAAATCCTACTTCGAGACTGAATCACCCAGATATTACATGTTTAGAACCTGAGAAGGCATGTTTGGGAGGATGGAGTACTTCCAATTTTCAACAACAGAGAAGCTCAAGAGGCTGAGGTTATCCATCATCATTGTTTGTGGTGTTCTGGTGATGCATCACTATGTAACCATCCCCTCAAACCTTAGTGGCTTGAAACAGTGATGACCATTTTACTGTTATCTCTCACAGTTCTCAGGGTCAGCCAGGCTCAGCTGGGTGGTTTTCATTCAGGGTGCTTCATGAAGGTGCAGTCAGATGCTGGCTGGGTCTAGAGTCATGTGGCAAGTCTCCTCACTTGCAAGGTTGGTGGCTGATGCTGGTGGTCAGCTAGCACTTAGTAGGAGCTTTGGACCAGAACACCTTATATGTGGCCTCTCTGTGTGGCCTGGACTTCCTCACAGCATGGTGGCTGGATTCCAATAGCAAGAGTCCCTGGAAGAGAAAATGGAAGCACATGGCATCTTTGCAACCTGACTGTGGAAATCATCTAAATGCCACTTCTGCAGTGACCTCTACATTAAGGCAGTCCCAGAGTGAGTCCCAGAGTGTCAAGAGAAGTATGTCCCAATAGGATATAACATGGACACCATCTTTGAAAATTACAGTCTGCCGCATAGCAGGGTTTCCTGGAAGAACTTTCCATTTGAAGGAAAAAGGTGACGAACGGCAAACTGAAGCTCTAACAAGAACATCTCCCTGTAGTCACGTCTGACGATAGCTCCTCCAGGGAACCGGCCACAAGAGACATGGTTGGCAGCAAGATTTACAGCTCTGCCAAGGCTGTCATTGAAATAAATAGGATTAGGGCTGCAGTGACTTCATCAGCCAGACTGTTCTAATAACATGTAATTTGCAGCCATTCTGTGACCAGCAAAGCTGCTGGGGCATGTGAGTGGGGTTGCCTGGTCACCCCTGGGACGAGTCCATTTGCTGGAAATCTGGCAGATCCTTGACCGTGTCCCAGGAGACAGATCTTCAACCCTCCCCTCACTAGCTTTTCTTGTGCGCACAAATGCTGGAGGTGATTTAGCCTTTGAAGTTCCTGAGTCAGCCAGAGCCCCAGGAGATGTCCTCCGTCTTCCCCCAGCTGCTCTTTCTGAGGCCTCAGTCCCAAGACTGGCAGCTTTGGAAATCCAGTCAAACCAGCTGAGAGTTTTCCCATCAGAGAGCATGTGTTCTGGGGTTTGGCTCCCAGGGGACATATGTCCAGCCTCCAGGCAACCTCAGCATCCATCCTCCATCTAGTCCGCTGGCCCTGCTGAGGGGTGGCTCCTGAGATGTGGAGCACAAGATGGAAAGACCGCTACCCACACCAGTCCCATCCATTCCCCAGCCTCCCTGACCCAGCTGGCAGCCAGCTTCCTTCTGGTCTCTCCCCTCGAGCTCCCTGGTCCTACTGCAGGAAGCACAGCCTCCTCTTCACCCGGCATCCAAGGCCTTTTGTGCAGACCAACCTGATGTTGGTCTAGGCCCTTCCCCTTCCAGCCTGAACAGTGAGTGGCAGGGCTGGCCTTCCCAGAGGGTAGCAGAGCAGGGCGTGCCTTCATCACATCCTTGAGGCTCACACTCTTGTTAGTCCTTTCTGTTCATAGGGGCCGTGAATGATGCTGCAAGTGAACAGAGAGGCCGAGGAAGGGGGCGGGGCTCTGGTCTCCAGTGAGGGGGAAGGTGGGCTGTTACTGCCAGCCTGGGATGTGATGTCACTGCCCCTGGGTTGCCTCTCTGGCCCCTTGCAGAAGTTCATACCGCTGTGGGCCCCCATGATCCCACAGCTTGGGTGCATATGTGCTCAGTCGCTAAGTCGTGTCCAACTCTTTGTCACCCTATGGACTGTAGCCCATCAGACTCCTCTGTCCATGGAATTTCCCAGGAAGAATACTGGAGTGGGTGGCCGTGCCCTCCTCCAGAGGATCTTCCCAACACAGGGATCGAACCCACATCTCCTGCATTGGCAGGCGTGTTCTTTACCACTGAGCCACCAGGAAGCCTGACCCCATAAGGGAGTTCCCTTATTGAATGAATTGCCCTCGATCTTAGCTCCTCACCTGGGAATGCTCAGTACAGAGCAGCAATAAAATCCATAAGTTTCCTAAAATCCTGGTAAACGACACCACCTAGATTATAGAGATCTAGAGAAAGGGTAATAACAATCACCATTTTCTGAGCCTCTGCTATGTTCCAAGCACAACACCAATGCCCTATTCTCAGAATTTATCCTTGTAATAACCCACTTTACAGATGAGACAACTGAGACTCAGCAAGTTAAACAGATTTCTCGTTGTGTCATGCCAGCAAATGTTATACCCCACTGTATGAATCCAGAGCTGTGTGTTTGCACACTCTTCAGGAGAAGTTGTGAAGTGGTTCTGATATTTTGTAGGCCTTGGCAAGTGGCCCCTGAGTCCATGGAATAACCCAATCAGGAGCTTCCCATTTCATCCTTGGTCCGCTTTGTTCAAGACAGAACCAGAACCAATGAGTCTGGGCACGAGGAGGACAGTAAGAGTGGCAGGCAGGCTGAGGCTCTGGGGATTGACTGCCCCATCATGGGACCCAGCTGAGGCTGTTATGGAGGGAAGTCAGATCTTAGATGCTAAAGGTCCAAAGATAGAGGAAAATTCTTGAAGATGACTCCACAAGGCTTGGAGTGCTGCTGGCTATTTTGCATCTTAACCATTACCCAGAAGAAGGCCCCTCCTCATGACTGCCCCTGATGTAGCTCCCTACCCTGCCCTTCCCCCATAAGGTACTTTCAATGGAAGGTGCATGGACTTTAGGTTCCAGTATCTGATCGGCCCACTTATGAGCTGTGTGACTTCAGGAAAGTCGCTCAGCATCTCTGAGCCTCAGCTCTTCCTCTGTGACTGTGGATAATCGCACCTCATCTCTCTGTTGTTGGGAGTATTTGAGGTCTCAGTTGTGAAGCACTCAGCACCCGGCACGTGGGAGGCATGACGATGCTGGCATTATGGTCCTGGATTTCTCAGAGGGCAGGACACCGTGGACAGGTCGGTTAAGTCCCAGTGAGAGTGTAGACGATCCTGCACAGTCAGCAAAATTTCCAATGGGACCTTGGATGGGGCTGGTGGCTCAGACGGTAAAGAATTCACCTGCCAATGCAGGAGACCCGAGTTCGATCTCTGCATCGGGAAGCTCCTCTCGAGAAAGGAATGGCCACCCACTCCGTTATTTTTGCCTGGAGAATCCCATGGACAGAGGAGCCTGGTGGACTACAGTCCATGGGGTCACAAAGAGTTGGACAGGATTGAACGACTAACACACACACACACATGCACACACACACACAGACACGCGCGCGCGTGCACATGCACACACACACAGACACACACTCACACGCATGCAGGTGCGCGCGCACACACGCACATATGCACACATGCACACACAGAGAGACACACGCACACATGCGTGCACACACACATGCACACACACACACACACACACACAGTGATAGGGCCCCCAGGCTGGTGCACAGGACGGGCCTTCCTCCGCCAGCCCAGAAAAGCCACCAGGGGGTGAGAGGCGATCCCTAAAGAGGTTCGGTTCAGCACAGAGGAAATAAGAAGTGGCTTTGTCCTGGGCCTCCATCAGAATGGGCCAGGACAGGGATTCGAACCCAAAACTGTTTACCCCTTTCCCTTGCTCCAGCCAGAGAAGAAGGAAAAAGTAAGCGGGCCCGATGGGGCTAGACCTCTGTATGTTGGGAACCCAACCCAGCAGAGTTCTGTGTGAGAACTGAAGAGAGTGCCCTGCCCTCACCCAGGGAGCCTGACGGGCTGGGATCCCCGGACAGGAAAGGCAGGTTTCCTGCTGGCCTGGGGCTCTAGAGAGGCCAGGCCAGACCAAGAATTTCCGGCAGAACAGACCCACTTGTTGCTGCTGCTGCCCCCAGCCAGGGCTGCCACCCTTAGACATGAGCGCGCGGGACCCTGGGACCCTGGGACCCTGGCCCCACAGTCATAGTTGCTGATGCATCAAAACATGGGAAACAACCTTCTTCCAAAAATCTGGAGGGGGGAGAGGATAGGGCCTGCTGGATCCAGGGCTCTCTAAGCACGCACCCTTTGCAGGTCTTACTCCACTTTGATGCCCAGTGCTTCTCCAAGTGGACCCAGGAGTGGTCCCTGGGAGGGGCAATGGAACAGCCCATGTCCACTCACGAGAATGAGGGAATTCCCGTGAGCCTTCTCCACCACCAAAAGACAGTCTTGGAAGACCCGCTAGGGAGGAACAGATGACAGGGGAAGTGGCTGCTCTGGGCCCTTTGAGGCCTGCCTTGCCCAGAAGTGTCCCTCAGAGGCCACCCTGGGGTTCGGTTCCAGATCCCGCCCCAGACCCAGCTCCCCACCCTCGAGGCCCTGCAGAGGGTAAAGGCCGCATTCCCACGCCGCACCTCCTGGAGCCAGGCCAGGGCCCAGTCAGTGCCTTTCAGAGCCGCGCCAGCTCAGGGCCCTGAGCACCTCAGGGTTTGATCTGAAGGGAATCAGGCAGCTTCAGTTACCTGCCGGCAGGACCCACAATCAATGCCTCTTTATTTCCTGAAAAGTTCCACGCTCGCAGCCACGGGCCCAGGACAGACTTGCAGTCTCTTCCCATCCAGGCAAACCCCTGGGCTCCTGGTAGAAATGGAGAGTTATCCCCACCCCCCACACCACCCCCCCACACACATACAACACCGGCAGCAATGAACTGAATCTCAGGCCCTTGACCACGGTTGCTGGTTGGCAGGGGTCGGGGAGTGGGGGAGCACTGGAATGACCTGAGGACCTGAATTCGTTTATTTGTTCAACAGTTAGGAGTGTGCTTGAAAGTCAGGGCACAGTGGTTGCCTCAGGGCACGGCAACCATCCACACAAACCCTGAGAGCCCCGGGAGCTGACAGGCGCCAGTGAGGTCTCTGCCAACGAGAGGACTGGATGAAGTGGTCCTGAGGGAACCTCCAGGCTGGCTATGTGCAGTCCTTGGTCACTGAGTCCTGGTCTCTTCTCGTTGTTCAGTCGCTCAGTCATGTCCAACTCGTGGAGACCCCATGAACTGCAGCATCCCAGGCTTCCTTGCTCTTCACCGTCTCCTGGAGCTTGCTCAAACTCATGTTCATTGAATCAGTGATGCCATCCAGCCATCTAGTCCTCTGTCGTTCCCTTCTCCTTCTGCCTTCAATCTTTCCCAGCATCAGGCTCTTTCCTAATGAGTCAGTTCTTCACATCAGGTGGCTAAAGTATTGGAGCTTCAGCTTCAGCATCAGTCCTTCCAATGAATATTCAGGAATAACTCCCTTTATGATTGACTGGTTTGATCTCCTTGCAGTCCTGGGACTCTCAAGAGTCTTCTCCAGCACCACAGTTTGAAAACATCAGTTCTTCTGGGCTCAGCCTTCTTTATGGTCCAACTCTCACATCCATACATGATTACTGGAAAAACCATAGCTTTGACTAGATGGAATTTGTCGGCAAAGTAATATCTCTGCTTTTTAATACGCTGTCTAGGTTTGTCATAGTTTTTCTTCCAAGGAGCAAGCATCTTTTAATTTCATGGCTATAGTCACCATCTGCAGTGATTGTGGAGTCCAAGAAAATAAAATCTGTCCATTGTTTCCCCATCTATTTGCCATGAAGTTGATGGGACCGGATGCCATGATCTTAGTTTTTTGAATGTTGAGTTTTAAGCCAACTTTTTCACTCTCCTGTTTCATCTTCATCAAGAGGCTCTTTAGTCCCTCTTTGCTTTCTGCCATAAGGGTCATGTTATATGCATATCTGAGGTTATCAATGTGTCTCTGCTAGGAAGAGCCTTAACACTGGGGCTGATTAGGAAGAGAGATTTTAGGTAGCCTTGGCCATTCTGGCTGTCACGGGGGCAGTGCCCATATGCCATTGGTCCATTCACAGGCAGGAGAGGTCATGACTGACAAGATTAGACCCAAAGTTGCCCCTGAGGACACGCTCTAGGGCTCCTGCTCCAGGTCCTCACGTAGTTGCTTGGCTGGAAGAACCTGACAGTCAAAGATGAGCAGCTCTCCAGGCCCCAGCCCTTTCCCCAGGGACCCCTTACCTACCATGACCAGGTCAAGGAAGGACTTGTTCTCTGGCCTTCCATCAGCCATGGCCCTGGAGGCAGACACAGGAGCGCTGGAGCTCCTTGAAAGTGTCTGGATGAAATTTTCCAACAGAAAAACCCAGCAAGGCCTCAGCCAGTGGGGCTAAGTGCAGCTGGTCAAGGTTCTCCAATCAGAGCCAGTTCAAAGAAAAGCCTCCATGAGGAACTGGCTGGCGTCCTAGAGATTGGGCACTCTGGTCTCCTGGCATTTGTACATGTGACCCCTCACCTGCCACAGCCCCCAGCCCTTCACAGGAGGTTCCTGGGAAGCCAAGCTCCTCCACAGACAAGTGGGGAACCAGGATGGGGTCCCAGGGGCACCAGGTCGTCTGGCGTGGGAGGGACAAAGGCCCCTTGAGAACCAGAGAGCAGGACCAGAGGCTGTCAGGTGTAGCCAAGGCTGTGTGTGCCCTTCCCAGAGGGACCCACTGTGGGCCAGCTCAGGAGGTCTCCAAAAACCTGCGCAGGGTCTCTGGAGGAGCTGGGCCCAGCAGGGACCAAGCCCTGCCCTCTGGGGACAACACCTGTCAGACCCTGGCAAATCGCTGAACTTGTCAGAGCCTAAAAATCAAGTGAGTCAGGGAGATAAGACACACACTAGCCAGTAAACTCATGGGCTCATGAATCACTCCACTTCCAGGCAGTAGATTGTCACCTCCGTTTCCGCCTACATCACACATAGGTAGAGGCCCCACAGCTGACTGCTGGGACTCTTCCAGAGGTGTGGTGTGAGATCCGGGGATATGGCCTTACTGGCAAGGATGGGGCAGGGAGCAAGGAGCACCCAGGACACCGAGGCAACCTGGGTAGAGGTTCTAGTGCTGTCCTGTGCCTGTGACCTGGACAATTTCAGCTCATCCAGAAAATGGGTCTATAGTGCCTGTCCTTCTCTGAGGAAATATCAGATGAGCCAAGGGAAGCACATCTGCTGAGTGACTAGCAGGCTGCTGTGCATACTTGCACGTGTGAGTACACACACACACACACACACACACACAGGAGGAACTGTCCCTCCTGTGGTTGGTGTTTTATTGCCTGGTCCAGCAGTCCATTTCTCTATAAACATGCACAGTCACAATCGGGACCGTAGTCACTGTTAGGCACCAAACTGTGTCTCCTAAAATCGGCGTGTTGAAGCCCTAACCCCCAGCTCCTCCAGGTGTGACTGTTTTGGGAGATAGAGTCTTTAAAGAAGTGACTAAGGAGACTTCCCTGGTGGCCCAGTGGTTAAGATTCTGCACTTTCAGGGCAGGGGACGAGGGTTCAATCCCTGGTCAAGGAACTAGGCTCCTGGATGCTGGGCCACACGGCCAAAATGAAAAACAATAACAAAAAAATCAAGAAAGAAAAATAAAGAGGTCGTTAAGGTGACATGTGGTCATGTGAGCCCTAGTACAATCTGACTGGTGCCCTTGTAAGAAGAGACACCAGGAAAGGCCATTCAAGGATGCAGTGAGAAGGTGGCCATCTGTAGGCCAAGGAGAGAGGCCTCAGGAGCAACCAAGCCTCCCGACATGTTGATCTTGAACTTACAGCCTCCAGAACTGTGAGAAAATAATTTTTTTAAATTTATTTTTGGCTGTGCTGGGTCTTCACTGCTGTGCATCAGCTTTCTCCAGTTGCAGTGAGCAGGGACTACTCTTCATTGCGGTGCCCGGGCTTCTTGCTGCGGTGGCCTCGCTTGGTGCAGAGCATGGACTCCAGGGCGCAGGCTCCACGAGTTGTGGTGTGTGGGCTCAGTAGTTGTGGAGCATAGGTTTGGCTGCCCTGAGGCGTGTGGGATCTTAGTTCCCAGACCAGGGATCGAACCCATGTCTTCTGCACTGGCATGCAGATTCTTAAGTGGACCACCAGGGAAGTCCATTACATTTTTGTTATTTAAGTTCCCAGTCTGTGATGCTTCGTTACTGTGGCCCTAGGACACGGATACTCTTACTCACCAGGCTCACCCACAGGCCGTCCTGGCTTGTCCTGGTTAGCCCCTCTCAAGGCCTCCTCACAGGTGTTATTTCCTTGGATTTTTCCTGCCCGCCCTCACATCTGGGGGTTGGGGGGGGTCACCCTCACCATCTCCTACAGGGCGACTCGTTCCCAGTCAGACCAGCAGCCCTCTCAAACGTCCCTGGGGCTCGGGCTTCTCAGGGCAGCAGGCTGACAGCGGGGCCTGCTCCTGCCCAGCAGGGTTGGTTAGCCCCTCACCTGGGACCTGGAGCCAAGTGTGGGCACCCCTCATCTGTACCACTGCTTGCCCTCAGCCCACCTAGTCCTCTTCTTTCTCCTGGTTCCCGGCCAGACTGAGAACCCCTTCAGGAAGGCTCAGCGAGTATTCCCGGAGGTTGGCCTCTCAACGTTCCTCCATTCTTCCAGCTAGGGTTTCCATCCCTCGTCTAGCTGACCCGGGCATTCAGGAGGACCCGACAAACAACGGAGCGTTGGGAACAGTTAGAGGGTCAAGAGGACAGGTGTGCGAGCCCAGCTGCCCGCCGGCCTGGGCCCTGGGGTCGGGTCTCCATCAGCTCGCCCTTCAGCCCCAACAGGCTGGAAACAACAGTGCCTTCTCAGCGTGACCCCTGACTCGCTGACCTCTGACCCTGCAGCCACTGAGGTGGCCGCTGTGCTCAGAGGGCCCTAGCCTGAGGTCAAGAGGCTCACCACTGCTGGTGAGGAGCAGAGGTCAGAGCTCCAGGGCCTACTCTGGCCACCAAGGGTCACGCCAGAGGTCATGAGAGAAGGCGGACAAGCTTCTCTTGTCCAGAACCACGGTGTCCAGAACTAAATTAACCTCAGGCCCTTTTGTATCCAACTCTAGGATAGAAAGGGTCTGATTTCTCTCCTCAGCTCCCGAGGACGCTGTCGGCCCTCCCCTCTCAAGAGGAACTTCCCTTGAACCTGGAGACCTTCTGACTCTGCCTGAGCTGGTCTTGGTCATCCCGGCTGCCCTCAGGGAAGCGATGGGCGAGGGGCTGGTCATTCTGGCCAGGTTTGAGTGAAGGCTTCCGTTCCTTGGACGGACAATTGCCCCGATATGTCCACTCGTTCATTGTTTATATGTCCATTCGTTTATATGTCCATTTGTTTATTCATAAGAAACTACAGAGCATCTCTGTGTGAGGCTCTGTGCTAGGCTCTGGCGCAAGGTGGGTGGGAAAGCCCTGGAAAGGCCCCTTGTTTGTGCAGGGACTCATGACTAACGTGAGTGATGAAGGAGCCCTTTCTCTGGAGGCAAGTGGGTGCCTGACAGTGAAGGAGACACACATGCACCCCAATAAAACTCCTCTGAGAAGCTCTTTGTGACCGGGCTGTTTGTCTTCCGAGCAGGTCTGGGGCCAGGACCCAGCAGCACACCTTGTTATCTTTGTGTTCCGAGGTCCATCACGTGGGCGTGCTTGTTCTAGGCTGTGCTGGAACAGGGCGTGAAGAGGGGTGAGCATTCAACACAATGACCTCACGCCTCTTGCCCACCGCCAGGTGGTCCCCCTCGCCATCGAAATTGCTGGTGTCTCTCGAGTGCGGAACACGCCAAGGGCTGGCGGTGGAGGGACAGGCCTCTCTGCAGGTGAGGCCAAGATCATCAGGGTCATCGGGCCATCTCATCCTCTTGCCCTGACCCAAGCCCTGGTGCCCAAGGGCCATGTATCCTAATTCTCAGCCTCTGCGCCTGCACCCGCATGGCTGAATATGGCTGTGAGGCTCACACACTGCTGACTGATCTCACTCAATGGAAGAATTCTCCACTGGGCTCCCAACAAGGGTTCTCTCTCTAGCCCCTGGCCTTTCCACTCCACCTTCTTCTCTGTCTTCTAAGGCCACATGTTCTTCAGCTCATCATGTCATTTCCTATTACACAGAGAAAATAAAAATATTGGAAGGAACCCATTTTCCCTCCACCAAAACATTTAGGCCCCTGGCATCTGTACCCACAGACTGGCCCACTATCCCAACATCTATCTAAACCCAACTCTGTCTTGAGCTCTGGATCCCATTCCTCTTGCCTTCTCAGGGTCTCTCCTCATGAAATGTTTTATTATCTTCCCTTCTTTATCATAATATCCCCCCTCTCCATGGGATCTTTCCCACAACATACATAAATTCTCTAGGAGCTCACATCTCTTAAAAAAAAAAGTGATATGAATGAACTTACATACAAAACAGAAATAGACCCACAGACATAGAAAGCAAACTTAATTTTCACCAAAGGAGAAAGTGGAGCAGGCAGGGAGGGATAAATAAAGGGTTAGGGATTAACATATACACACTACTATAAAACAGAAGGCTTCTCCCATGGCTCAGTGGATAACGAATCTACCTGCAATGCAGGAGACACAGGAGACATGGGTTCAATCCCTATGGCAGGAAGATCCCCTGAAGGAGGAAATGGCAACCCACTCCAGTATTCTTGCCTGAAAAAATCCTATGGACAGAGGAGCCTGGCTGGCTACAGTCCATGGGGTCGCAAAGAGTCAGACACAACTGAGTGAGTGCACACACATATAAAATAGAAAAAGAACAAGGACCTACTGTGTAGCACAGAGTATCATACTCAATACTCTGTAACTACCTGTAAGGGAAAAGAATCTGAGAAATAATATATATATGTATAACTGAATCATTTGCTATACACCTGAAACTAACACAACATTGTAAATCAACTATGCTTCCATGGAAAAGAAAAGAAAAGCGAATCAAACAAAAAATTTCCACCTTGATGCCCCTCTCCCTCCAGCAGCTGTTGCTCCCATAGGCCTTCATGGTAGAATTTCCTTAAGAAGCTCTCTCTATCTGATGCTCTCACCTCTTCACTCCCATTTTCTCCAAACCCAACCCCATTGGCGTCCCATTACTACTGCTCCATTAAAACCACTCTTGTCAAGGTCTCTCCAGGGACCTCCACGTTGTTGAAGCCAGTGGTCACACCTCTGCCTGGCTGCTGGATCTACCAGCAGCAGTGGGATGACTGGCTGCATCTCCTCGTTGAAATGTTCTCTTCTCTTGGCTTCAGCGAAAATCACCTCCCTGCTTTTCTCCTTTCTCTCTCTCTCTCTGCCCATCACAGGCTCCTCTGTTGGTTTCAATCAACCTCTACATGTTGTCATGTGTCAGGATTGGTTCTAGACTTTCTCCTTTCCTCCGGACACTCTCTAGATGATCTCCTCGAGGCTTTAAAACCATCTATCTGCTGATGCCTCCTACACCTGCATCTCCTAATCCTACCTCTCCACTGCGCTACAGGTTCACATCTGCTTGTCATCTCCGTTTGGATATCTACCAGGCGTTTCAAAATTAACATAGGCAAGCCAAAACTTTGCTTTCTGTCCCCACCCCAATCTGGTTTTCCCCATCTTGGTGACTGGCACCAGCGTGGACTTGTGTGTGTGAGGACGTGGGGCAGGCGTGGGTGTGAGCCCGGGACCAGAGCGGAGGTGATGTGTGTGCCTGTGTGTGTGCTGAGCAAGTGCGTGCATGAGGGAGCAGAAAGGCAGGCTCTCCAGGCAGAAGGACCAGTCCGAGGGCAAGTCCCTGAAGGGCTGGCAGGAGTGTCCCTGCTTTCTCCTAGACGCCCAGGCACGTGGGTGGAAGGAGGACCCAGCTGTACCCTCTGCACATGGTGGCTGGGGTCTCATGGTGTCATCTTGAGCAGGACTTCTATATGGCTCAGTGCTATTTCTTCAGCCACAGAGGCCTAAGCCCTTTCATTTTTGCCTCCCCAGTGCCTAGTCCAGGCCCTGGCACATTGTCAGAACCCAACGGTCATTAAAGGAATAAGTGAAGAAATGAATGATATGGGTCCAGGTGACGGCCTCCAAGTCGCCCAGGGAGGAAGTGAAGAAAGCCCTTCTCCAGGTGGGCAGGTCAGAGGCTCTGCAGGTGCTGTTTTCAGAACCCCCTTCACTGTGCTCTCATGCCCTCTGGCTCTTTGTAGGTTCAGGCGTCCCCACCTGAGACAAGTTTTCTACCTCTCCTGAACCTGCTCACAGCTGTTAGGTCTCAGCTTGGACCTGGCTTTCCCAGGAAGCCTGCCCAGCACTTTCTCTCATACACTCTGGGTGGGTGCCTCTTCAAGGTGAGCCCCAGGAGCCGTCTTGGCATTTATGGATGTGCTTATCACATTGCAATTTAAATGCCTATTTCTCTCCATCATGCCTCCATGTTTGGGCCTCCAGGGTTGGGACCATATCAGATCACTGCCTGATCTCTGTTTGTGCATTTATTCAACAGTAATATATTGAGCATCCTCTAATGTGTCAGGCACTGTTTCAGATGCAGGAGCTATGGCAGTGAACATAAGAGAGAAGTTCCCTCCCCTCCTGGAGCTTCCATCTTAGTCAGGGGAGAGAAAACAAAACGAACAAACAGATACTCAAAACAGATCATTTCAGTGATGATGAGTGCTGTAAATAGACATATCAGAGTGATGCAGTGAGAGGGCCTGGAAGGGTCAGAGAATGCCGCCTTAAGGAGGTGATGCTTGTGCTGAGGCAGGCAGTGATCTCAGGGAGAACATTCCAGGCAGGGAAACAGCTAAGGAGCTCCCCCTAAGGTGGCCCTATGTGCTGCTCCCCAAGTTTGAACGGTAGGATGAAAGCTGATGTAGGGGTGGAGTGGTGGGAGAGGCAGGTTGGGGCCCTGTTGTGTACAGAACTGCAGGTGAGGAAGCCAGGTTTTATTACAATAACAAGAGGGAAGTGACACGATCTAAAGATGACTGTGGCTGTGATGGTAATCTGAATTGTAGGGGACAAGAGGATTGGGAGGCTCTAATAGCCCTGTGGGTGGGGCTCTGGCAGGGATGGAGAAGAAGAGGATCAGGATATACTGAATGGAGTTCACAGGACTTGGTAATGACTCTCACGTGGCGAGGAAGAGAAAGTGGGAATCCTGGATGCCTTCTAGTCTTGAGAGATGGAGTCCATGTGCCCCTATGTCCTCACTCACCCACTCCATCCCAGTGTGCACATACGGCTCACACACCACACTCCCGCCCTGCAGAGGGAAGAAGCTCCCTCGGTTGGGAGGACTCAACACATTTTTAATACAGACAAACCAGCACGAGGTAATATAATCTGAATGATAACATATCATGTAATGGGATGATTCAGGCAGGCTTCTTGGAAGAGGAGAATTTGAGCCAAGTCTTGAACAAGGTCATGCACTGGTGAAAATGAGGAGGCAAGGAGTTTGTTTCCAGATTTAAACTTTTTATTTTTTATTTAAACTTTTATTTTGTATAGCATATCAACAATGTTCTGAAAGTTTCAGGTGAATAATAAGGAACTCAGCCATATATATATACATGTATCTATTTGCCCCCAAACTCCCCTCCCACTCAGGCTACCCCCTAACTTTGAGCAGAGTTCCCTGTGGTATCCCATAGGACCCTGTTGGTTATCCATTCTAAATATATCTGTGAGTACATGTCCATCCCAAACTCGCATAACTTTCCCTTCCCTTCATCCTTCCCTCGGCAACTGTAAGTTCATTTTCTAAGTTTGTGAGTAAGGGTTTGTTGTTTTAAAGACACAATCAGGCTCTTCAAGCTACAAAAACAGATGATGTATTGACCTATGGAACTGATACATCAGGGTGGATGTGACGTCATACAGTCTTGAATTCAGAGGCTAGAATGATTCCAACAGAACCCTGTCTCTCTCCTGTTTTCTCTTTTTTTGGCCAAGCCACGTGGCTTGGGGGATCTTGGTTCCCCAACCAGGGACTAAACCTGGGCCCTAGGTGATGAGAATGCAGAGTCCCAACTATTGGACCGCCAGGGAATTTCCTCTGTCTCTGTGTTTCCTAACTGGGTTCTCATCACCTAAGAGGCCATACTGACTTTAGCGATTCAAGTGGACAAAAATTGTCTCTCCCAAGAGCTCCAGCAGAAAAACACTTGGAGGACTTTAGCTGACTTCTTCCAAGGTCACAGGGCCATTTCCGAACCAACCCTTGTAGTCAAGATATGGAGTTCTCTGGTTGGCTAAGCCTGAGGCATGTTCCTACTTCTCTAGCAGGCCAAACCCCACCCATACCACATGGAATGAGTTTCCTAAGGTAGAAAAGGGTTCTGTAATCAGAAGTGGAGGGTGGTTACTAGACAGGTTAATTACCAGAGGTCAAATACCCCTTCCTTAAATACCAGCCCCTCCCTTGGCTATAGCACTCCATATTTTTAACCATTTCCACATGATTTATCCAGTTTGCTTATCAGGAGATAATCTTGAGCCAGGTATGGTTATCAGCCTTGTTTTACTATAGACCAAGAGTACTTTCAGATATGGAAGTTGATTTTTCTGTTCTACTATCATAGAGGCTAGAGAATCACCTAGGAGTCCTTTGAGCCCTCTTCTCTAGAAGGACAAATGACCTTGGAGCTCTGGGGTAAACCTTTCTCAGAAGAAGGAAGTAGGAGTGGAAGTGAGGGATCAATTCTTGACACACTAAGGTTGAGGTGTCTTTGGGACACCCAAGTGGAACTGCCCAAGATCCAGTTGGGTATATGAAAGTGAAGCCTCCCCTTATCGTGGCCAGACACCCACTGCTTGGGTCTGAGCTTCTTTCCCTGCATGTTAAAGTGATCAGTCCAGGGGAACCCATTCCATTCATTGTGGGGCTGAGGCCCTGAACACAGGTAAGACATGAGGATGGGGTGGGGGAAAATCCTGTAAAGAGATCCACCTGGGTTTGTCCCCTCTGTACCAGGGAGAGTCCAGCCAAGAGGACCTCTAGACCTGAATCCATCCCCCATCACTGCCCACTTCTCTCCTTGGTGCCTCAGCTGTCACTGCTAACACTGCAGGCATACATAAGCTGGTCTCCAAAGACAGTCCCCAGTGATGCACACTTCCCAGCGTCTGTGCCCTGATGCAGTCCCCTCCCCACTGACTGTAGGCAGGCTGGTGATGTAACAGGAGGGAAAGGGGCAGGGCACCACTGTGGAAAGAATGACACAGCATAAACCGACTAGAACCAAATGGGACCAAGATGGCAGACAAGACTAGACCTCGATCCTCAATCAGCAAGTGAAATGACACACCCAGAGGTGCCATGACACTTCCAAGGCACTGTTAAAAGACCAAGGAGTGGATGGTGGTCCAAATCCTGGAAACCTCCGCCCCTTCTGCAAAGTAGTTGGAGTAATCCTCCCACTCATTAGCTTATGAAATTACCCAGCCTATAAAAAGTAACCATGCCACATTTCATGGCCACACTCACCCTCTGAGATGGCTCAGTCTCTGTCTGTGGAGTATGCTTTTCTCTGAATCTGAACAGGTAAGAAATCCACTTCTTACCTATCGCTTTATCTCTCACTAAATTCTTTCTGTGATGAGACGTTAAGAACCTGAACTTTATTAGGCTCTGACACCAGGTACCCTGGGTTTTGGCTGGGTTCAAGTCCCATTATGAAATAAATGGTTTCAGTGACATACACTACTCAACAGAATGTGGCAAAAGCGATTCCATGCCAATCTCAGCCTTAGCCTTTACGAGGAACGGCAGGTTCCACAAGGAATGGCAGGTTCTACTTCCTCTTTCTTGGAAGTTTCACTTTTGAGATCCCTGAGTCACTGTGTAAGATGTCTGGCTACCCTGCCAAAGGGCCCATGTGGAGAGACCACATGGAGAAGAAGAGAGGACTGCCTGACCCAGCATCTTCATCAGCCTCTAGATGATTCCAGCCCCTACCTCTACTTAAATGCCCTGCGTGAGAGATCACCAAGCAAGACCAGCAGCTGAACCCAGTCAACTACAGAACCACAAGAGATAACAAAGCAGTGGTTGTTTTCAAGCCCCTGTTTTGGGGGCGGTTTGTTATGCAGTGATAGACAACAAAAAACAATCTCCCTGCTGGAGATTGTGCCTATCTTTGTGCTACCTTCCTCCCAGCCCCCGAGACCTAACATGGTGAAGTCAGGACCATGTGAATCATCATATTACTGACCATTCTGAGCAGACTGGCTAGTTTTTGGAACAAGTACAGGAAGGGGTTGCACATGCTGTCAGATTCCAGCACCGAGCTTCCAAACGACTCACAAAACCAAGCTCCCATGGGGTTGGAGACCAAAGCAGGGGGACTGCCTGGATCCTCAGCTCCAGCTCCATGTGCTGGCCCAGAGAAGCAATTTCAGGTGCCATTCAGATGCCCTCGCACAGCTCTGAGATCGAAGGCTGTGGTATAGCGGGATAGGATGGGGGAGCCACCTCCTACCCTTGCTCACAGGGAAGCAGGCCAGCTGATTGTAGCTCTGCCGTCTTGGTCCCGCCTAGGTCTGCACCATATTCCCCACCACGCCAGACCTGATCCCCCTGCTGAAACCTCCATGCTTCGTCCTGGACTGTCTCCTTCCTGACTCCCATCTTTTACAGGCCCAAACATCACCCTGCAACTGTAAGCACTTCTCAACTCTGAGGAATCTTTCATTCTCTTTGCCCCAGATCTCCAGGATCATGGGGTCATAGTCATAAGCAGCCTGTAGTCACTGACATGTGTCATGTGTGACCCTTGCCCCACTGTCAGAGCATGAGCTTCTGTGATAAAAGCTTCTGTGATAGAGAGCAGGGACGATGGCCTCACTTTCCTTCTAATACATTCATTAGTGAATTCATCCGCTCATTCATTCGCTCAACAATCCACCATGTGCCAGAATCTCTGTTTGGTGCCAGGACATAAAGTGAAAATGTATTTTTCCCTGCCTTGGAGTCATATTTGGTACATTGTCCAGTTAGACAGTCATATGTGGAAAGAGACAGTTGTTACCATAATGTATGTTATATGTAGAGGCTTCCCTAGTGGCCCAGACGGTAAAGAATCATGGACAGAGGAACTGGCAGGCTGCAGTCCAAGGGATCACAAAGAGTCAGACACAATTGAGCAACTAACACTTTTTGTATCATATTAATACAATGGTGGAATGGAGGTGTGTAGACAATGCAGCAGGAACATGGGCAAGTCCCCAAGGCAGCTTTGCAAGAGATGAATTCACCAGTGACTGTTGTATGCCAGGCTCTATTCTAAGCACTTCATTTATTTTTGTTTCCTTTTTCATTATTTTGAAGTGCTTATAAGTGTGAATTATTATTATTCTAGAATGAGTAAATATAGACAAACTACAGAATTCAGAAGGTATCCATGTCCCTTTGAGCCTTTCCAGAGAGCACATCTTTGTCCAGATTTTGTGCCTTCTAGATATACTGTTTTACACATAAGTCCATGTGCACACCCCCACGAGTACACACACACACACAGTTTTTACATAAATGATCATACAATATTCTGCATCTCTGCTTTTTTTCCAAGTGAAAATCTTGAAACTCATTTCATATCACTGTAGATACACCTCATTCTTGGTTAATAACTACACAGTGTCAGTATTCCATTATCTGAAGGTACTATAATTTCAGGTCAGTTCAGTCTCTTTGTCATGTCCGTCTCTTTGCGACCCCATGGACTGCAGCATACCAGGCTTCACTGTCCATCACCAACTCCCAGAGCTTACTCAAACTCATGTCCATCAAATCAGTGATGCCATCCAACCATCTCATCCTCTGTCATCCCCTTCTCCTCCTACCTTCAATCTTTCCCAGCATCAGGGTCTTTTCAAATGAGTCAGTTCTTTGCATCAGGTGGCCAAAGTATTGGAGTTTCAGCTTCATTATAATGTAACCCATACCTATTAATGGCTATTCATGCTTATTCTAATTGTTCGCAATTACAAATAATGCTATAATGAATAACCTTGTGCACATATTATTTTGAATAAGTGTCACATATTTACAGAATAAATTCATAGAAGTGCAACTACTGGGATAAAGGTAGCTACACGTAAAATGTTAATGACCTCCATCTAACATTTAGTCCTTAAAAACCCATCACTAAGCTCTATAAAACTTTTCTTCTAATCTCCTAATAGAACTCCCTTCTGCCACAACCCAAAGAGCCAGGTGGGCAAAGGAGAAGAGTAAAAAGACAGCCCTTCTTTTAAAAATGCTCCTCTTTTACCTTATCTTTTAAATATAAATTTCATGTACAAATACATACTATGTATAAAGTATAAGTAAAACAATAATACAATAGCATTTAGTAATACAGATAGGAAATTTACAGATAAATAAATAGCAAATTTAAATATAAAATTCAACAGGAGGACACACAGTTCAAGAACCACGTGCAGCTGCCTTGGGAGGGCAGGGCAGTCTGCTCCAGAAGGAAGGGCAGGAAACCTGGCCAGGTTCCCCAGGCAGAGTCCTGGGTGGTGCCTCGCCTGCTGCAAGTTCAGGTTCATAAACCCACCAGTAGCATTTTTGTCACTGCCTCCAGAAGGGCCTGACGGATGGGAGACGGGATTCAGCCCTTGGGGGAGGGGTTTCCCAGGAATGAGGAGGTGCCCAGACAGAGGAAGAGACAGGCAGAGGTGGGAATCGGGAGGCATTCTGAGAACGGGTATGGTTCAGAGCGGCTGCAGTTTGTGAGGTTGGGTGGACAGGGGCGATGGGAGGGCACACCCGAGGTGCGGCCCTTTCTGATACATTTCATTCAACTTCATCTTTCACACAAAGTGACCAGAGTCTCACCTGTGGCCAGGCAATCACATCGGTTTCCTGCACTCTCCTTGCAGCCCTACCCAGGGTTCAGACGTTCGAGACCCAGCCCCCTGCTCCTCAGCCTGGTGACCCCAAAGGGCAGTCACCCTTGGAGACCTGACATCAGACAGTCCCCATGGGGCCTTGCTGGGGCATCCGTGCCGAGCCCGTGATGGGAGAAGGCTGACCAGCAGAGAAGCTCTGGGTGTGCCAGAACCCGCCCCACCGTGTGTGGGTGTGTGGGTGTGAATTACCCTTTCTCCACCAAGCCCTCAGAAACTTTCTCCAGGATTTACCATTCCTCCTTATCTCAGGTGGCCTTTCGGTGCCTTTGACCCTATAGCTAGGTGAGGCAGGAACAGAAAGGACAGGGGCTGGGGAAGAGGAATTTGCCCTCCACTGTGTCTTGAGCCTCCAGGCCTCCAGGGGAGAGGCTCTGCCTCCCTGAATTGCCACCAGCTGGGCCCAGACCCCATCATCATCCTGGTACCCACAGCTGGCCTCCTGGACACTGCCTCCGATCACATCCACAACTGAAACGTGGCTCCCTTCTGTGTCACTCTGCTAGGCTGCTTTCACACAAAGGCACACACTTTTCAATGACTGAAAAGGCCCTTCATCATCACAGCCGACCTGTCTGCCCTCATCTGTCCCCCTTCCTACCACCCTCTGCACTCCAGGCACTGTGTCCCACAGCCGTTCCCTGAAAGCACGGAGGCTCGTGCCTTAGTCCCTGTGGCTGCTGTAACCAACGACCACAGACGAGTGGCTCCAAACAACTCAGGTTGATCAACTTCCGGCTCTGGAAGTCCAAAGATGGGTCTTAAGGGGCTGAACTCAAGGTGCCAGCAGACCGATGTCCCTCCAGAGGCTCTAGGAAGGAACCCATTTCCTTACCTTTTCTGGCTTCAAAATGCCACCCGATTCCTTGATTCGTGGCTTCTTCCTCCGTCTTCAACACCAGCAGGGTAGCACCTTCAACTCTGTCTGGTCTATTTCTGTGTTGCACCTCTCTGACACTCCTGCCTCTGTCTCATAAAGGTCCTGGTGATTGCATTTAGGGCCAACCCAGATAATCCAGGATAATCTCCCATCTCAAGAGTCTTAATTTAATTACATCTGCAAAGTCTTTTTTATTTACCATGTCAAGTAGCTCATTCACACATTTGGGAAATTAGGACATGGACATCTTAGGAAACCATGATTCTAAGCTTAGGCACATGCCTGCCCCTCTGCACTGGGATAGGCAGGATAATGGCTGATGGAGAGGCCGTGCTAGGGCTCTGATCCAGACCAGGCTCTGCTCATCAAGCTGTGTGCATGGGCCGGGTTTTGCATATTCCTAGAGGGGGACCTTGGTTTAATTCTCACAAAGGTACCATGTGGGCCAGCAAAGGCCCTGCCTGCAACACCCGCCCCTGCCACCCATTCCTCCATGTGGTCACGAGCTACTGGGACCTGAGGACTCAGCTCAGTTGGGATATTTCCCTGACTCTCCCCTGTTCTCCACCCACACTCCCAGCTAAGTTAGCCACACCATCTCTGGGTTCCCAATTCATCCTGAGCTTTCCAACTCCCAGCACCAACCTCAGGACACTGGGAGTGTCTGTCTGTGAGTCTGCCTGCGTAAGATCTGAGCCAGGGCCAGAGCCATCCTCCTCCCCAGGCCCTATCATCTCTTTTCCAGGGCAGAAGCCTGGGCTCCAAGGAGGTGAGGCTAGTGGAAAGGGAATTGACAGAACTTGGGGATAGGAGGAATATGGGATGAATATGGGATGAGGGTGAAGATGACATGGAGTGGATGTCTGTGACCCCCGATATGGGTTTGGGAGGTAGGGAAAGGGTCCTTGTGAGAACATTAATAGAAAAGGTTACCCACCACATCTCCCGGCCAGGTGTCTAGGTTGGGAAAACCCAAAGCCTAAGACAAGGACTTGGGTTCAACTAGTTTATTTGGACCATCATCCAGGAAAGGACTGCTTACTGGCCTGGGGATCCACCAGGAAATGTGTGGAGCATGTCTTAGGATTGTCCTACTGGAGGATGAGAGTCAGGCATCTCTCCATGGACACCCTGACCCCCAATGTTGACAGTGGTGCATGAGACCATTAACCACCTTCCACTTCAGGGTGACACCGAGTTTTCTGTAGCTTCCAAGAAAACCTTGGAGCAAAAAAGCAGAGACCAGCTGTGGCAGAATAAAAGGAACATGAGTCACATGCCTGGAAGTATGCAGCATCAGTTTAGTTGCTCAGTCGTGTCCGACTGTGTGCAACCCCATGGACTGCAGCAGGCCAGGCCTCCCTGTCTATCACCAACTCCCGGAGTTTACCCAAACTCACGTCCATTGAGTCGGTGATGCCATCAAACCACCTCATCCTCTGTCATCCCCTTCGTCTCCTGCCTTCAATCTTTCCCAACATCAGGGTCTTTTCCAATGAGTCAGTTCTTTGCATCAGGTGGCCAAAGTATTGGAGTTTCAGCTTCAGCATCAGTCCTTCCAATGAATATTTAGGCGGAGAAGGCAATGGCACCCCACTCCAGTACTGTTGTCTGGAAAACCCCATGGACAGAGGAGCCTGGTGGCTCATGGGCAGTCCATGATGTCGCTAAGAGTCGGACACGACTGAGCGACTTCACTTTCACTTTCATGCACTGGAGAAAGAAAAGGCAACCCACTCCAGTGTTCTTGCCTGGAGAATCCCAGGGATGGCAGAGCCTGGTGGGCTGCCGTCTATGGGGTCGCACAGAGCTGGACACGACTGAGGTGACTTAGCAGCAGCAGCAGCAGCAGCAGTTGGATCTGCTTGCAGTCCAAGGGACTCTCAAGAGTCTTCTCCAACATCACAGTTCAAAAGCATCAATTCTTTGGTGCTCAGCTTTCTTTATAGTCCAACTCTCACATCCATACATCACTACTGGAAAAAGAGCATAGCTGTGCTGAAGCCAGGAGGTGAGGTGGGTGGCCTGGCCCCACAGAGCATCTGCTCCATCCACCCACCTCCATCCCCTGTATCCCGCCCCCCCACGCACACCTGCTGCTCCTCTGAAGCAGCCTCCTTACACTTGCCTCCTTACACTGCAGGCCCAGCTGCTGTCAGGGAGAAACCTGTTACCTGGTCTTTGGTCCAGCACCTTGACGGCCTCTCTGAGTAGGCAAGAGAGGCCCAGGACACAGTGTGGATGGGGAGGGAGGTCAGTGGGAAGGCCGGATGGCTCAGACCAGGACCTGAGAAGACTCTGGGATGTTGCCTGGACCCCACAGCGACCTGAGGGCTTGGAGAGGGGAGGGGGTGATGAAGCATCAAGCAGAAAGCACCCAAGCGGCAAGGTGGGAGGCTGGGTGTGAGAAGAGAGGGCTGCCAAGAATTCCCACCCCCAAGCAGACGTGCCTGGGAGAGGGGGGGACTTGAAGAAAAGAACAGCTAAGGGTTTCGGGTTAAATGACAGCTTTAACACACACATCCAGTTTCACTTTTCCCCCACAGTCTTACAGTAGAGAGGAGAGTTGGCCTGCTGGCTCAGTGGTAAAGCATCCACCTGCCTACGCAGGAGACGTGAGTTCAGTCCCTGAACCAGAAAGATCCATATGCTGGGAAGCCCGTGGGTCACAACTGTTGAGCTTATGCTTGAGAGCCCAGGAGCTGCAACCCCTGAGTCCATGTGCCACTCCTGAAGCCCATGCACCCGAGCGTCCACACTCCACAAGAGAAGCCAAACTAGAGAAAAGCCTACCCAGCAATGAAGACCCAGCACAGCCAAAGTTGCTTCAGTCATGTCCGACTCTCTGCGACGCTATGGACTGTAGCCCTCCAGGCTCCTCTGTTCACCGGATTCTCCAGGCGAGAATATTGGAGTGGATTGCCATGCCCTTCCTCAGGGGATCTTCCTGACCCAGGGATAGAACCCATATCTCTTTATGTCTCCTACACTGGCAGGTGGGTTCTTTACCATTAGTGCCACCTGGGAAACCCAAATAAATAAATAAAAATTATTAAGATAATAGGAAGAATAAGGAAAACAGAAGAAGAGATAACAGCAATTAAAACTTGGGGAGATGACATAGCTTCCAGAAGTGGAAGTAGGAGAGAAAACATTTTAATTGTTAGAGCATTAGTCCAGGAGATTCAATATTGACCTAACAGAAATGACGGTGAAAGGGCACCGCTTTGATGGGATGCATACAGAGCTTCCAGGGAGGTGGGCCCTGCTCCCCTCACCTCCGCCAGGTCTATCTGTCCTGTGACATCACCTCCTCCTGGGATGGGGGCTTTGGTGCAACAATGTGGAGTCAAGACCCAGAGAGAAAAGGGAGACTAGGTAGGGAGAGAAGAGGGGAAGGGAAGGCCGTCTTCTAGGATGCAGAAGTGTGGAAGGACTTCCAGGAACATCCAGGAAGCCAGGAGAGCTAGGAATCTTCCGTGACCAGCTTACAGTTAAGCCCAGTCTGTGAAGGAGAAAGGCTTGCATGTCCCCAGCTCTGAGACAGTCCTGGGGGAGATGGAAGGCCAGCCCTGCCCTCCTGAGAGCCTCTGCCTCAGCAGGCCTTCCAAGCCCATCCCAGACAAGCTCAGGGTGCTGGCAGCTGCTCCCCTGTAACCGCATCGGAGGGGCTGAGGGTGGAGGAGGCATGCGCCTTCTGGGATGTGGTACCCAGGGTCAGCCTGGCAGGGGCCACGTGGAGGCCCAAAGGAGAGGCAGGAGCAGCGGGGATGAACTCATACTTTCCTGGGCGCAGGATCATAAACCCGAGACGCTGAGCAATGGCCCCAGGTGTGTGCTCTCCCAGTTTCGCTGGGATAATAGCCGGGAACGGCAGGAGGCTGACCTGGTTTCGATGGCGCAGTGCGGCTCTGGTGCCTCCTCCCCTGCCTTCCTCACCCACTTTCTGGAGAAGCCAGGCCTGCACCAAGGCACCAGGGAGCCTGGGCCAGACTGCAAAGGGGATGGGTGTCTCTGAGGGGGTAAAAGTCCTTCCCTAGAGAGGCTCCATCAGGACAAGCCCAGGTGTCCAGAGTGGGGACAGCCCTCTGCACCCTTCTCGGGGGCCCTCCTGCTCTTGGCTCCTACGAGTCACTGTTGACAAAGATCTCGAACTGGCAGGGTTCTTAGGGTCCTCTGGTCCCCAAAACCTGTCCCTTCACAAATGGTGAAATAGACCCAGAACGGGGAAAAGAGCAGTCACAAAGGCAGGCAGTGGCAGGGCTGAGACTCTGCTCAAATTCATGAGTTTCTAGCGCATCCTTGTCTTTCGTCCTTCTGCCTCAATGGAAGAGCAGGGAAAGGAACCATAGACTTGGCAGAGAACCTGGGAGACTCCCCCAGGAGACACGCCCAGGTTGCAGAAGTGAACAGAAGCAATTCTCCTGGGTGATGCTGAGGGTCTCGAACCCACTGGAAACCACTTAGCTCCCGAGACATCGGGGGGCAGGGCATCCCCTGGGAAAGGCTGTAACCTGGCCGCGGAGTGCAAGGGAGTCAAAAGGCCAGCTCCCGTCTCCCCAGTCCTGGGACAACCGGGCTTCCCTCGTCTATTCCTCCAATTCAGAGCTCAACTCAGACACCCCAGGGTTGTTGGGAGAGCACCCCCTCACCCTGGGGAGACAGGAGAGCCTCCCACCCTGCTCCCACTCTCCTCTGCAGGCCCTGGAGGCAGACAGCCTTCCCAGCTCCCAGATTATCACCCATGCCCCCACCCCCAACCCCGAGTCTGCAAACAAAAGTCCCTTTGCTCTACACTTGGTCCAGGTGAGGTGAGACTAGACAGGGAGGGAAGGGGTCAGGGTCAGGGTCAAGGTCAGGGGTGGATCAAGGCTGGGGAGACGCTGCAGGGTGGATGGTCCTTTGGAGCTATTAATTCTCACCCTGGTCTCTGTGCTCATGAGGCCCCGGAGCAGAAACAAACTCGCAACACCCTCTGTCCCCCTACAAACCCCCTCCACACCCCCATCGGCATCTTTCATGGAGGCAGGGGCTGGGGGCTGGGATGGAGACCTGGTCAGCATCAGCCTGGCTGATGCCAATTAAGACCCAGGAATTCCCTGCCCCTGACGCTGGGCTCAGATCAAAAGACCCTGGCCCTGGGATGAGGGGCTCCAGACCGTAAATCAGAAGGGGCCGGGCTTCCGGCTAACAAGCCGCCCTGGCTCAGACCAGAGCGGGTCCAGATCCTGTTTCACTCCAGGGAGCACCCGGCCCAGAGTGAGGGCCCGGGGAGGCCCTGGACCCCAGAGCACCCGTGTCCCCTCAGCACCCAGCTTTGCTCAAGTGAATCCTGGGGCCGGTGTCGGCGGTCGGTCCAGGGGGGCGGGGTTGGGGGGTGGTTGGAATGCGAGGAGCCACACGGCCCCTGGCCGCTCCCACCCCTCGGGCTCCAAGAACTGCTCTCTGCTCTCCATGCCCACCGTCTGGCCCCAGAAGAATGTTAACCGCTAACATCTGGGTTCAGGAGCCTCCGGAAGAGCAGATGTCTTCACCTCCTTTGATTCCCCTCACACAGCGGGGGCTTTTTACATTTTAATTTGAGGTGACCTCTGACCTGAGTTTCCATTCCCATAGATTCCAGATATTTCCTGTGCCCTCAGATAACCTCCCAAGCCGGCCCCTGACTGACCAGAAGCCCCCTGCGAAGGGGTCACTGCATCTCCCAAATGTGGCCTGAGCAAGTCTGGGAGCCCCTCTGCGCCCCCCTCCCCACCAGCCTCGGGTTCCTTCCCATTACCCCCCTCTCCTCTCTCAAGGGTCAAAGACGGCCTGCACGCTCCCTCCCCCACCTGCTCCCCAGAACTTTGGGCCTGGCTCCCCCCTTCCCCCGCACGCCCCAGGAAGGCAGGGCCACAGGCATCCTTGGTCCCTGCTCTTGGGATCCCCAATAACAACAGCAAAGAAGCATTGGTGGAGCGTCTATCTGCGGAACAAGTATAACTTCTCCTAACTCTCTGATGAGGAGGCCAGCATCTGAGAAGGAAAGGGGCACCCAGAGTGCACAGCTGGCCACGCCAGAGCCGATGAGAAATGAGGTGCCCTCTCCCGGCAAGAGACAGAAAGCCTCGGGCAAGGCTGCTAGGTCTTGGAGAGGTTGGAGCAGGGGTCAGTCCACCTGGTGTGTGAGTTTGGGAGGCTGAGGTCCTTCCACGCGGGTGTGGCCCGCCCATACCGGCGAAGCACCAGGGGTCTCAGCAGAACTACAGCCGGGCAGAGAGGGGACAAGCTGGGAAGGGGAATGGGAAGGAGTGGCGTGGGTCAGACCCTCAGCCTTCACCTCCCACTCTTTCCAAGTAGCCTTTGGACTAAACGGAGGAGCTGCTTGTCTGTGGGTCCCCACTGTGTGCCCAGCACTGTGCTAAACGATGCTGGGGGGGGGGGGGTGCAAAAGAGGGGACGACCTCAGCCCTGCCTTCAAGGCACTGAGAGCGGCGGAGGAGTGTGTGAAGCGGCCCCAGGACTGGAGCTGGAACTCTGAGGGTCAGGGTGGGGCAAGCCCGGGCAGGCTCCCTGCAGGTGGGAACTTTCCAGCAGGGCCTCCCTAAGTCACCCACACGGTCTGGGTCAGGGCCCAGAGCCATCACTGAAGTGCGGCCACTCCCATCAGTCTGAGGTTCTCCAGAGCCCAGGATCCAATCAGAGCTCTGGGGTGGCCCACCGCCCCCCTCCCCCAGGCCAGAGGCTAAATGACACCATCGGGCAGCCTCACTGGTCCCAAACCCCAGCCCCACTGCCAGCCCCAGCCTTCTCAGCAGTGGTTCACCCACACGACTCCCCATGAAAGCCTTCCCCTGCTCCCAGCTCATCCCGTGTGCCCAGTGACTCACGCTGCCTTCCCAGGCCTGGCTTACCACAGCTGATGTCACCATCTCCTACTCTGCCCAGCAAACCCTCCTGAACCTTCTCTTTCCTCTGATCCATCTTCTCCCTCTGAGTCAGGATGGCTGGAGCTGGAGAGGATCTGAGGGTGATGGGGCAGCCTCACTACAAGCTGGGGACACAGGCACCCTCAGAGGGCCCAAGAAGTTGGTTCCAGCTCGAAGCCTGAGGGCTTAAGAACTTGGCTCTTTGACTGAAAGGGGTTGACTCAGGGCTCCATCGGGGATGTCAGGGGAAAAACCACTGCTCTGCCAGTCCCCCTCACATCTGCCTGGGTAGGGGGCTGAAAACCAGGGCCTAGGATCCCCAAGAACCTTGGCTGCCATCTGGAAACTGAGGGTCGGCCAACCCCTTCCCACCACCCACGTGGCGAGTGGCTAGTTCTTCCTCACAAAGATCAGTCCTTTCAGAGAAAGTCAAGAATAGAAGGGTACCTGAGTGTTCATTGTAGCACTGTTTACAATAGCTAGGACATGGTAGCAACCTAGATGTCCATCAACAGATGAATGGATAAAGAAGTTAAGGTACATATACACAACGGAATCAATGGCATTTTACTTAGCTTGTAAAAAGGAATGCATTTGAGTCAGTTCTAATGAGGTGGGCGAACCTAAAGCCTATTATAGAGTGAAGTAAGTTAGAAAGAGAAAGACAAATATCGTATATTAACGCATGCATATGGAATCTAGGAAGATGGTACTGATGAACCTATTTGCAGGGCAGCAAAGGAGACACGGTCATAAAGGACAGACTTTTGGACACAGTGGAGGAAGGAGTGGGTGGGATAATTTGCAAGAGTAGCATTGAAACATACACATTACCATATGTAAAATAGTTAGCCAGCAGGAATTTTCTATATGATGCGGGAACCCAAAGCTGGTGCTCTGTGACAACCTAGAGGGGTGGAATGGGGAGGAAGGTGGGAGGAAGGTTCAAGAGGAAGGGGACATATGTATACCTTGGCTGATTCATGTTGATGTATGGCAGAAACCATCACAATATTGTAAAGTAATTATCCTTCAGTTAAAAGTAAAATACAATTAAAAAAAAAAAGAATAGAAGGGTAGAAGCAGGTAAAATCCTGCCAGACACAGGGATCACAGGTGAGGGGACCCTCCAAACACCTGGAGGTGACAAGAAGAGGTAGACAGGAGGCAAGTGTCTGCCAGTCCTCAGGGAATGCCTTGTGCTTCAGGAGGTAAGAACATCTGTGGAGCAGTGGTATTCAAAGAGTGATCGCTGGTCCAGCAGCATCGGCAACGCCTGGAAACTTACTAGAAATACAAATTGCAAATCCTCTGGCTCTACCCCAGACCCACGGAATCAGACACTTTGAAGGGCAGGTTGGTGAGAATACACACTCAAGTTTGGAAACGTCATAAAGAATAGCTAAGTGATGAGCAGGTCTGGTACCTGGTCAGCACCTGCCAGTCCTAGACCCAGTGGGACTCACCAATGGCCCCAAGATTCCATTCTGCCTGTCCTGACTGTGATTCCCTCCCACCAAATCCAGCAGGACTTCTGCAAACAGGACAATCCAGACTGGTCTTAAATGAGCCTCATGACCAGAGATGTATCCTGTTGGGATGGATAGCCCCAATGGCACATCCCTCATCCTTTGCCTCTGTCCATTTGCCATGTTGCCTCTGTGCCTGCAGATAGGATTCAACCTCAGTTTCCCTGCCTCACACTATGTGTGTGTGTGTGAAGTTGCTTCAGTCATGTCTGACTCTTTGTGACCCCATGGACTATAGCTGTCCAGGCTCTTCTATCCATGGGATTCTCTAGGCAAGAATACTGGAGTGGGTTGCCATGCCCTTCTCCAGGGGATCTAACCCACCTAGGGATCGAACACGCATCTCTTACATCTCCTGCAGTGGCAGGCAGGAGCCTACACCCAGCTTGCCATTAACCTTAGAACTCTGCCCGGGACCTCAGCGGGCTCCAATGGACCCTAGACCACGCCATGCACAGAGCTGGCCTCCTCACTGGAGTACCACATCTTGAGCCCGTACCCCCAGGGCTGGCCAAGGTCACTTGTGGACTGTCATCCATGTCTGTCCTGCAGACACCCTTCCATGGGCCTCCATATACAAACGTATAGGCTATTAACTGAACAGCTGGATAAAGAAGCCAGTGGAAGGATAAAATCCAGCTCCCATTCCCCTCACCCTTGTCCCGATTGGATGGGGCTGTCCATCCACTTGGGACACCCTTTTCTAATTTGCATACATGCATGTTATGGGCAGCACCTGTGCCCTAATTGTCTTCTTTCTCTGGAGCCTCTTGGCTGGATCAGTTGTTCTCATATTTTCTCTCTTTACTGCTCATCCACACTCCTCTTGTGTCATGTTTAAGATGACATAATAACCAGCAGACAAAACAGCTTTGTCCATTGAAGTTTGAGGTCATTTCATTACAACATCTCCTGAGACATTCCATTCATAGATGTGCTGGGAAGGCCTTCCTTATATGGCCTGCCTGAGGTTTCAGCCCTTGTGCCTCCTGCTCTTTAGGAGCCCTGGGCTCCCTCTGCCCCAGGGCAGCCCTCAGAGGCTTGGAAAACGTGCTCCACACCTGGCCCCATCTGGACCTTCTCTTCTCCTTTCCACTTTTGCCTTGGTTTCTCCTATCACTGCAAATCAGACTCCACTATGTGGATTCTGCTAATTGATTCTTTCCAGACAATTGAACATACACCAGTAGGCCCCTAACTTTTCTATTTTAATCACGTGGGATTAAGAGAGCTCTAAAACATGAAATATCCTTCTCCACCTCCTGGAACAGATGAAAACAGACATCATGCAGCCTTTTTTGGAGCCTCTAGATAATAATTACTTTTTGAGCCACTGTAAAGCATTTACAATAACTCGAGTAATTACACAATCACTACAGGGAAAAAAGAAAACAGAAAATACAGATGAATGAAAAGGAAAAAGAACGGTATCACCTGATATCTTACCGACCAGAGGCAATGAATAATGACTTTTCGTTGTATAACTTTCTGGACTTTATCCTAAGTAAACACACTTTACCAGTCTGGGGCATAAATTCAGTCACTCTTATTTATTCAATAATTGCTTGGGCTCCATATGCCCATATGAACAGGAAGCTTCATTCCACACCCACTATTCCACACCCAACCCCCAAGGAAATCAGAGGCATACTTCGTCCTGCGAGAAATTCTAATTACAAATGGCAATCAGAGAGAAAGTGGAAAATCAAAAGGTCCTGATTTCCGTGGCTTCTGGTGCAGCACTGAAGGGTCTCTGTGGAAAATGATCTTGCGAAGTTTGCTAGGATCGTGCCTCCCCAGGTCTGCTCCTCTCCTGGTCTGTCTGCATTGTGCTCAGTTGCTCTGTCATGTCCAACTCTTTGTGACCCCATGGACTATAGCCTGCCAGGCTCCTCTGTCCATGGGATTTCCCAGGCAAGAACACTGGAGTGGGTTGCCATTTCCTTCTCCAGGGGATCTTCCTGACCCAGGGATCGAACCGGTGTCTCCTGCGTTGCCGGCAGATTCCTTACGGCTGAGCCACCAGGGAAGCCACTCCAGCTGGGCCAACACTTTCTGCTTCGGGGGTCAGGGGGCACAGAGGGCAGGGGCCTGCCCTGGTGCTGCCTGTCCAGGCGCCAGCTTGGGGAAAAGACACACCCACGCACAGTGGCGACCTGAACTCTCACGATCATCGCCAAACATACCCAGTTTGGGGGCCTCAAACTGGGTGGGACAAGTATACCTCTCACCTGACAAGCTCCGCCTGGCGAGACAAAGGGAGAGAAGGGGTCTGGACAACAGCACCTCCTGCTGATCTGGAATCTGGTGGCCCAGGGTCTTCCTGAGAGGTAGAAACTCACCAGGGAGTGGCTTGGATATTGCAGGTTGGGCCAGGCAGCAAGGCAGTGGAGTCTCATGGTTCACAAATGAGCAGCGGAAAGTTTGCAAACAGCCCTCAGGGGACCTGCTTATGCCAGGCTGCTTAGGGTGGTAGGGAAGCCCCTGCTGCCCCCACTTCTAACCCAGGGCTGTTTCAGAATTTTCAAGTAGGAGGAAGAGGAGGCAAAGAACTTGCCTTGAACCAGCCCCTGTCCAGCAAGCACACCATTTTTGAGGAGGTGGGCGGTTGTAGCAGGGCATGCGGGATCTTAGTTCCTGGAGCAGGGATTGAACCTGTGCCCTCTGTAAGAGTAGCACAGAGTCTTAACCACTGGACCTCTTGGGAAGTCCCAAGTGAGCCATTTTTATTTGGAGGGGTCACAGGGTGTGTCTCATACTACACCTTACCTGCCTTCTCATTTTCCTGTTCAGTCCTCCCCTGATTCCTCTCCCTTCCAATCTTCCCCAGCCGGCTGCTTCCTTAATCTTAAAACATCAGTTCTATTGGGTGTCAATGTTCTGCTCCAGAACTTTCAATGGCTCCCACTTGTAATGAGGCGACGTTCAAATACCGTAATCTGCATTCAGGGTCCTCTGGGGTTAGGGTGACCACACAGTCCAGCTTGTCTGAAGCAGGTTAGGTTATACCTGCTGTCCTGGCATAAGGATTCATAGCACCTCCTTGTCTTGCAGAAGATGTCCCAGTTTGGACAGTGAATGATGTGGTCAGTTTGCCTATGGTTCACTCCCCACCTAACGCTCCAGGCTCACGTCCAACTGTTTCTCCTTGAGTCTTTGAGTCAGTGGTTTTTAACTCTCTCTGGCAGCTCATTAGAATCACTTGGGAAGCTTTTAATAAATACTGCTGCCTGTGCTCGCCTGAAAGCAATTTAATTAAAACAGACTCTCCAGGGGTGGGGCCCAGGCTTTGGTTTTTTTTTTTTTTTTTTTAAGCCCTCGAGTAACTGAGGTGCAGTCAGAGTTGAGAACAATTGACTGGAGTAAAACAGGTGTCCCGGAACTCTGTCCCCGAGTCTATCTCTGTCCCTGACTTTCCTGGTAACTCATTCCCATTGTCTATCATCCATGCAAGCTCCACCCAAGCTGCCAAGCCCAGCTGCATTGCTGCCTGCTCTTTCATCTTTTCAAACCCCTGAGCCCAAAGGGCATCTCTCTCTACCCTGCCCTGTCCACTCCCTCCGCAGCTACCCTCTATTATTATCCTGTAGTCTGGGTCCATGTCTTGCCTCTTTCATAGCCTATGAGCTCTGTGAGCTGGAGCATGTCTGATGCTTCTCTGGGACTCCAGGGCCCAGACCCAGCTTGCAGCAAAGGCCCCCACACCTGGCCAAGTGACTGTCACTGCTGGTCCTGAACCTGGGCAGCACCTTCACAACCCAGCTGGGCCCCGTGCTGCCTCTCCAAGTTAATTTATTTTCCTGAGTGTGGTCTCTCCATTCATTCATTCATTCACCCTGCTTTGTGCTAGGTGCTATGGTCCCCATCCCCTCTTTTTGATTCCCTGAACTACTAGAGAACTCATCCCCAACCCCTGGGCAGCCCAGCAGACTATTTTGCCCATAAACAGTACTTGGCAAATATTGATTAACAATCAGTTGATTCATGGATAAACAAAATATTCCATATAGTGGAATATTACTCAGCAACAAAAAGGAACAAAGTGCTAACACATGCTACAACATGAATAAACCTTGAAAACATTATGCTAAGTTAAAGAGGCCAGACACAAAAGGTCATAAATCATATGATATCATTTATATGAAATGTCCAGAATAGGCAAATTCATAGAAACAAAATAGATTCGTGGTTGCCAGAGGCTGAGGGAGGAGGACACTGGGACTAACTGCTAATAGGAATGGGGTTTCTTTGAGGGAGGTTAGAAATGCTCTGAAATTGGATAGCGGCAATGGTTGCACAACCTTGCGACTATACTAAAAACCACTGAATTGTTCTCTTCCAAACGGTGAAGTTTATGGCATTTGAATTATATCACAATTAAAAAGAAATGCTGCTGACAGGCTTCTCCTCCTTTATCCTGTTCTCAAATGTCCACTGTCATAAGAATCACCCAGAATATCTGCTAGAATTGCAGGTCCATGAGCCTCCCCTTAAAGCTTCAGGTTCAGTAGATGAGGGCAGAACCCCAGAATCTGCATTGGATGGTGGTGTCTTAAGTGCCCCAGAGGACTTGGGTCAGAGCATTTCTGAGCCAACCTCAGAACCTCAGAAGACAAATAAAAATTTTAACCTATTATTTCAGGCAGGGTGGGAGGGGGGTGAAGCTGAAGATTTCAAACACAACCGAAACTTTGTTTTTAGTCTGCTTCTTATTAAAAACAGACTGGGACCCAAAGAAACCCCATCAGGGGTAGGTAATGAAGTAATCACGATCATAATAAAAGAACAGAATGGAAAAACTGCCTGGCCTCGAGCAAACCACAAAAAAGTTGTCTTCTGCCTCCAGTGCTCAACTGAGCCATTCAGTTGAAAATATCCCACTAGCCACATGGAGAGCTTAATTTGGGGGAGAATTAAACACTATAAAACCACTGCTCACTGCCCCTCTACAAATACACGCTTAGAGACATCCACGCCTACACAGCCAAAATTCTAATTTTTGGTATGTGTTCCATGATTAGGGCTTTCTTTGGAGTTACAAGGAAGCAGAGTTGTAAATCGGTATTAGAATGTGATCAAAAGGAATGTCTGCATGCAATTATTTTGTTTTGAGACCAGTGTTCAGAGGCAGGGGCTTTAAAGTGCTGGCTCAGCCACGTGACATGCTCCCACATACATACGAGCACATGACTTTAGTCCCCGTGAAAGAGGGAAGACAAAGGCCTGGGCTTTATCATTGCTGCTTCTTTGTTACAGGATGGAGTCTCAAATAATAACTCAAACTAATAACTCAAAAAGGACCCTTTTCATCTTCCCTGGCTGGTCCCAAACTATTGCAAGAGGAAGTCTTGTTAATAACCTCTTGCCCCGGAAAGTAGCAGTTACTGTAATTTGAGAACAGACATCCCTTGCTTAACGAAAATTCACTTAACAAAACTCCCAATTAAATAAGGGATAAATGAGAGGAAATAACATTTGTGATGCCCATCTGCCGAGCTGGGTACTGTGCTGGGCAATGTTACATGGATTTTCGAAATTCATTCAGTGAGTCATCCCAACAACCTCATAGTGGAGGTATTATCCCCTGAAAGACAGTGAAGAATGTGAGGCTCAGAGAGGTTGTGTGACTTTCTCATGGTCACAGGTTAGTGAATAGGATTGTTAAATCAAGAAAAAGATCTCAAAGGAACGACACAGAAAAAACACCTGAAGTCAGCAGCACCTTGCCAAGCCCAGCAAGCCACCATCACCAATGGGCATAAAAGCAATGGGTTGGGGACTTCTCTGGTGGTCCAGTGGTTAAGAATCCACCTTGCAATGCAGGGGACGTGGGTTCAATCCATGGGAACTAAGATCCCACATGCGGCCCAGCCACTAAGCCCATGTGCTGCAACTACTGAGCCCAGGCCCAAAGCAGAAGACCCCAAATTATGCAACAAAGATCCCATGTGCCGAACTAAGACCCGATGCAGCCAAATAAATTAACTAATTAAATAAAAATTTAAAAAAAATTTAAAGCAACAAGCTATACCATATGACCTTGTAATCCTACTCCTAGGTGTATATCTGGAGAAAAACAGATCTGAAAGAACACATGCTCCCCAATGTTCATTGCAGCACTGTTTATAGCAGCCAAGACCTGGAAGCAACTTAAATGTCCATCGACAGATGAATGGATAAAGAAGATGTGGTACGATGGAATACTACATATGACGGAATACTACTCAGCCATTAAAAAAGAATAAAACAATGCTGTTTGCAGCATCATGGATGGACCTAGAGAGTGTCGTACTGAGTAAAATAAGTCAGCTAGAGAAGGAGAAATATGGTATAACATCCCTTATATGTGGAATCTAAGAAGAAATGATAGAAATTAACTTACAGAAGAGAAACAGACTCACAAACCTTGAGAACGAGCTGATGGCTGCTAGAGGGAAGGATGAGGAGAAGGGATAGATAGACAGTCTGTGACAGGCATGTACACACTGCTCTATTTTAAAGTGGATAACCAACAAGGACCTACTGTATAGCACACGGAACTCTGCTCAGTGTTATGTGGCAGCCTGGATGGGAGTGGGGTATGGGGGGAAATGGATGCATGTATATGTATGGCTGAGTCCCTTCGCTGTTCACCTAAAACTATCACAGCATTGCTTGTTAATTGGCTATGCTGCTGCTGCTGCTAAGTCACTTCAATCATTTCCGACTCTGTGCGACCCCATAGACGGCAGCCCACCAAGCTCCCCCATCCCTGGGATTCTCCAGGCAAGAACACTGGAGTGGGTTGCCATTTCCTTCTCCAATGCATGAAAGTGAAAAGAAAGTGAAGTTGCTCAGTCATCCGACTCTTAGCGACCCCATGGACTGCAGCCTACAAGGCTCCTCCATCCATGGGATTTGCCAGGCAAGAGTACTGGAGTGGGGTGCCATTGCCTTCTCCTAATTGGCTATACCTGAATACAAAATAAAAAGATTTTTTAAAAAAAGCATCAGGCTGTGTTCGGGAAGAAAATTGTTAATGTGGAAGTGTTCTGATGATTGCATTACTGGCATCCTAAGTCACAGGCTCTAGTCTAGGACCCTGTCCTACCCTGTCTAGGACCCTGTTACAGACGAGTCCAGCCTCATCTGTAACTGCCCTTCTCTTCCTCCCGGGGCTCCAGCCAGACAGGCCATGGTTGTCCCTGAGGGTTCCATGTTCCTTTCTGTCTTGGGCCCTTGGCTCCTGCTTTCCCTCTGATAGCCTTTCTCATGACCCCAACATCACTCAGTAACTGTGACTAGAGGGAAGTTCACGAGGGCAGGGACTTTGGATGGCTGGTTCACCATTGTATCCTCAAAACCTAGAACAGTGCCTGGAACCTAATCAACAGTCAATAAATATCTGTCAAGACCACGAAATTTTTGCACCTTGTTTTGTATCCCTGGATATGTTCCAATGTCTCCTAGGTTATAGTCTATGGGAACTTGAATAGAATTTGTATCCTACTATTGTATGAAAACTGTATGAATCTTAATTATGTTGAATTGGTTCATAGTCTTTTCAGGTCCTTTGCTTTTCAGGTCTACTGTAACCTTGTGCTTTTCTGTATATTCATTCTGCTAATTTTTGAGAGTTTGATATTAAAACCCCAACTAAAAATCTTAATTTATCTACTTAAAAAATAACTGTAATATATACTGGAACTATGTGTAGCTTTGTTCTGTATTTTTCAAGTCTCCTATAAATGTTATCATACTTTTATAACTTAAAAAATAAAAAGGAGAACAAAATCTGTCAAGAGAATGAATGAATAAATTAATGAATCATTATATCAGACCTCAGCTCACACTTTACTTCCTCAGTTCAGCCTTCTCTGAACTGTCCTTGCTAAGTGGTCCAATTCCTAACCTACTTTTTCTTGTATATATATATATATATATACTATTTGTCTAACATCCACCTTTACCACAGACTATAATGTCCATGAAGGCAACGACTATACTGGGTCTGCTCACCATAACACGCTTAGTGACAGTTATATTATAAGTGTTCAATAAGTGTGTGATGGATGAGCAAATGGTCAGGCAAGTCTTAGAGAGATCAAGCCTTTCTGAGCTGCTATTTTCATCATAAAACACTCAGGCGAACTGACAGAAAAAGAGTCAGGAATCAACAAAAGAAATCTTATTTTAAAAGCAGTCATCTGATTCTAAAACAGGCCAAGGACCTGAGTAGACACATTTCCAAAGAAAACACACAAATGGCTAATCATCAAGGAAATGCAAATACAATGAGATATCACTTCAAACATGTCAAGATGGCTGTGACCAAAAGGACAAGTGATGGCTGTTAGGGAGGGTATGGAAGAAAGGGAACCTCTGTAAACAATTGGTGGGAATATACATTGGTGAAGCCACTACGGTTTCCAGTATGGCAGTTCAAAAAACTAATGGCAGGACTTCTGAGTATATATCCAAGGAAATAAAATCATTATCAGAAAGATATCTGCACTCCTATTTCATTGCGACCTTATTTACAACAGCCAAGAAATGGAACAACCTTAGTGGTGACAGATAAAGAAAATGTTATACACACACAAAGGAGTATTATTCAACCATAAAAAAAGAGGAAATCCTGCCATTTGTGAAAGCATGAATGAACCTGGAAGGTATTATGCTAAGTGACAAGAAGCCATACAGAGACAAAATTTATGGTATCACTTACATGTAGAATCAAAAGAAAAACAAAGATGGAACTCATAGAACAAGAGAATAGACTGGTGGTGACCAGGGGCTGGGGGTGTGGGGGAGGGTGGGGAGTAGGGAGGGAGATATAAGTCAAAGGTTATAAACTTCCAGTTATAAGATGAAAAATTCTAAGGATCTAATGTACAGCATAGTGACTGGTTAATAATACACTACTGGATACATGAAATTTGTTAAGATAATAGATCTTAAGCATTCTCACTACTAAAAAAATTTAACTGTGAGATGATGGATGTGTTAATTAACTTGACTGTGGTAATCACTTCACAATGTGTATTTACATCAAGTCACCATGCTGTACGCTTTAAAAATATACAATTTTATTTGTTAATTATACCTTAATAAAGCTGGGGGTAGAGGTTGAAATCATGTCTAAATGGCCAATTATTTTTTTTCCTCCAGAAGAACACATTGCTGATTTTAGAATGAAAATCGGTGGGAAAATGAGGTTCACTTAAAAGTCTCTCGCCTTGTAGCCATTTTTGATGAAGTACATGTGCTCCATTAAGTGAAGGGAACTTCATGAGATTAATTTGATTTACTGCTCTTGCATTTCCTAAAGCATATGTTGGCGGGCACAAGAAGTGGGCTGTGAAAGTCTGGGGGGGATGTATAAAATCTTCTCAGGAGCCGAAGGCCATTTAGTTTTCATGACTTAGTTTGCAGACGTTGCCTGGCAGATCATCATGCAAACCTCAGCTGCATGGGGCAGGCTAAAAACCTGGACATGTGGAGGCCAGAGACTGGTCTGGGACAAGCCATCAACTGTCAGATCTCCCATAGACTGCCCTGCCATGACTTATTTGCTGGCAGAAGTTTGGTCATCTGCGCCCATGCAGGGACCGTCTTGGCTGTTGCTGTGCCAAAGGACTCGGGAGGCCTGGGTCCTCTGTGGCCTGGGTCCTCCAAATCCTGCAGAACTCCTGGAAATGGGCAGAAATCACTCGGTAGCTAGTGCGCCAAGTCCACACTGTAGGGGCTGGCGGCTGAATTCCTCTGAGGACCCGATTCTTCAACACAGCGACCTGCTCTTAGGACCAGGTGTCTTATTTCTGACCTCTGTTTTAGAGCTGACTATGGGCAGAAATGTCTTTGAAAAGAAGGTAGATTTTTGTTTTTTTAAACCTGTACTGGTAGGCTGTGTGGGCTTCCCTATTTGCTCAGCTGGCAAAGAATCTGCCTGCAATGCAGGAGACTCAGGTTCGATTCCTGGGTTGGGAAGATCCCCCGGAGAAGGGTTAGGCTACCCACTCAAGTATTCTTGGGCTTTCTTGTTGGCTCAGACAGTAAAGAATCTGCTGGCAATGTGGGAGTTACCTGGGTTTGATCCCTGGGTTGGGAAATTCCCCTGGGGGAGGACATGGCAACCCACTCCAGTATTGTTCCCTGGAGAATCCCCATGGTCAGAGGAGCCTGATGGGTTACAGTCCATGGGGTAGCAAAGAGTTGGACATGACTGGGCGACTAGGCACAGCACAGTAGGGTGTGTGGGTCTTGCTGCATAAGAGGAAGAAAGACCAACCGTCAAGCTCCTCCCTCTTTCTGTGTGCATGCGGGGATAAGACGTACATTACATTTATCACTTTAACCCTTTTTCCTTTGACATCTGAGTGACATTAAACCCATTCACAGTGTTGTGCAACCATCACCACTATGCATTTCCAGAACCTTTCATCATCCCAAACCAAAACTCTGTGCCCATTAAGTAATAACTTCTCAGGAATTCCCTGGCGGTCCAGTGGTTAGGACTCTGAACTTTCTCTGCCAAGTGGGGGTTGGGGGGGAGAAACTCAGATCCCACAAGCCTCATGATATGGCCAAAAATAATAAATAAATAAAAGAAAAAAGGTTAAACTCCCTAATCCTCCCTCCTTGGTAACCTCTATTTCTACCATCTGTCTGTATAAATTCACCCATTCTAGATACTTCATATAAATGGAATCACACAGCATCTGTTCTTCTAGCTTATTTGACTTGGCGATATTTTCAAAGTTCATTCATGTGGTAGCATGTATCAGAATTTCCTCTCTTTTTAAGGCTAAATAATATTTCATTATATAGATAAACCACATTTTGTTTATCCATTCTTGTGTTAATGGATATTTGTTTCTACTCTTTGGCTATTGTAAATAATGCTTCTGTGAACATGGGTGTGGAAATATGCCTTTGACACCCCACTTTTAATTCTTTTGGGTATATAAACTGAAGTGGAATTGCTAGATCCCCTGGTAATTCTGGGATTCCCAGGTGCCTTAGTGGGTAAAGAATCTGCCTGCAATGCAGGAGATTCAGGAAGCATGGGTTCAATCCCTAGGTCGGGCAGATCCCCTGGAGGAGAGCATGGCAACCTACTCCAGCATTCTTGCCTGGAGGATCTCATGGACAGAGGAGACTTGTGGGGCTACAGTCCATGGGGTCCCAAAGAGTTGGACATGACTGAAGTGACTGAGCACGCAGTCATGATAATTCTATTTTCAATTGTTTTTCTTTGTTGAAGTATTAAACAAGGTCATCAGCTAGCTGTGAAGTGGGCAGGGACTGTGAGAAATGCGAGGAGAGAGACGATACAAAATAGTAATTTTAGAAAAAGAAAATAAACTTACAAGAGAAGCATTTTAGGATTACCAGGTTGTGTTGCATTATCATTTGAGGTTTGTGGTCATGAATGTAAAATGAAAATTACCTCCAGAATCTGTGTGTGTGTTTACACGAAGGGTATCTATCTTTCTCTCTGTGTTATTTAGCAACTTGCTTTTACTAGTTCCACTGTGCTCTACACACTGTATTCCAAAGAATCCAGGCACCAGAGTTTACATAACCATCCCCTCTGGGACAAACAGCGGGGTCATTTCCAATTCTTGACTGTGATAAGGAAAGTTGCAAGAAGGGCCCTTTACCTGCTGCCTCAGGCACTCAGGACTGTCTCCAGGGATGAATCAAGAAACAGATTTACTGGGTCAAAAGGTAAGTGCATTTAAGTTTAACAGATTTTTCAGGTGCCCTCCAAAGGGATTCTACAAAATTATACTCCCACCAACAAAATATGAGAAGACCCCTCATCTTCACCAGTCCTAGATTCATCAAACTTTCTCTTTTGTTTGTCTGATAGAATAAAAGATTTTAACTTACGTTTTTATTTTAATTTGCTTTGATTTAATTATTGGAAATATTGCACAGCATAGGTCTCTTGACCATTTGAATTTCTCCTTTGGTGAACTGTCCTTTCACATCAGTTAGCCTATTTCCTTCTGCCTTATGTACTTTTTCGTATCAATTTAAAACACTATTCTGAATATTAATTATGTGTACACTGTAACTTGCTGCAAACATTTTTCTTAGTCGGTTGGTCATTTTCCATTTTGTTTATGGTGTCTTTTCATGTGGTTGATTTTATTGATATCTTCTTTAACAGCTTCTATGTCGAATGTCGTATTTCATAAGCTTTCCCTGTCATAAATCCATGAAAATAATATACTATATTTTCTTCTAATTCTTTTGTAGTTGTTTTCATGGAACTTTTTATCATGAGATAATTGTAGATTCACATGCAGTTCAAAGAAATAATACAGAGAGATCTCATGAACTCTCTTTTTAAAAAATCCTGGTTTCCTCCAAAGGTAACATCTTTAAAATTATAATACAGTATAAAAACCAGGAGTCAAGTATTAGAATAATTCCCTCGCCACAAAGATCCCCCACATTTCCCCTTTATAGTTACATCCACTTCCTACCCCCTCTCCACAGTCCACTGCCACCCTATCCTTAACTTTGCCAACAGCTAATCTGATCTTCATTTCTATAATTTTATCACTTCAAGAATGCTCAGTGAACGGAATTATACATTATGTAACCTTTGGAGATCCGCTTTCTTCACTCAGCATACTTCCCTGGAGATGCATTCAAGCTGTTGTGTGGATGAAGAATTTGTTCCTTTTTATTGCTGAGGAGTATATTCCCTGCCGTGGGTGTTACCCGGCTTTGAAGGACAACTGGGTTGTTTCTAGTTTGGAGTTGTTACAAAGAAGGTGGTTGTGAACATTTGCGTGCAGACTCTTCTAAAGTGCAATTGTTATTTTGAATGATAGTTGCATGTTTAATACTGAAAGAAACTGTCAAACTGTATTCTAATGGCTCTCCCATTTTACATTCCCACCTGCAAAGTTTAAGTGATCCAGTTTCTTTACATCCTGTTCAGCAACTGGTATCACTATTTTTCACGGTGGCTATTTTGATAGTGTGTAGTGATATCTTGTGTGATATAAGAGGCATTTCCCTAATAGCTAAGTATGTTGAACATCATTTCATGTGCTTGCATTATCTTCGGTGGAATATCTGTTTATGTCTTTTGTCCATTTTTGAATTTCATTGTTTTTTTACTGCTCAGTTTTCAGAGGTCTTTATATACTCTATATACTAGTCCTTTGTGACATAAGTGTTTTAAAGATATTTTCTCATAAAAAAAAAAAAGATATTTTTTCCCAGTCTTTAACTTATCCTTTCATCCCCTTTACTGGGTCTTTCACAAAAGGCAAGAATTCTTAATTTTGATGAAGTCTAATTTATCAGTTCTTCCTTTTTTGGATAGTACTTTTGGTGTCAAGACAAAGAACTTTGCTTAGCCCAAGATTTCAAAGACTCTTCTCCCATTTTTTCCCCTAAATGTTTTATAGTTTGATGTCTCACATATAAATTTGCGAGCCATTTGGAGTTAATTTTTGAATAAGGAGTAGGGACTAGGTTATGGTTCATTTCTGTGTCTCTGGATGTCCAGTTCTATGGCACAATTTGTTGCAAAGGCTATCCTTCCATTACTGGGATGCACCTTTGTTATAATCAGTTGTGTGTGTTTGTGTGGGTCTGTGTCTGCATTCTCTGTTCTGTTTCATTGATCCATGTGTCTGTCCCTTTGCTCATACCACACAGCTTCAATGACTGTTGCTCTATAAAGTCTTGAAAATTAGGTAGACTAATTCTCACCTAATTTTTTAAAATAAAATTATTGTAGCTATTCTATTCCTTTATACTTCCACATAAATTTTAGAATAATTTATTTCTTGTTTTTTGTTAATAATTTACATACACATCAAAATTTTTTATTTCGCAAGCTTTCTCTGTCGCGAAACCAAAGAAATAATCTCATATTTTTTTCTAATTCTTTTGTACTTAAAAATTTGTTTTGTTTATTTATCTTTTGAAGAACTATTTCTTCTCTGGTAACTGGCTCATTTTTATCATTTATCAAAAACTAAAGGGTGAGGGACAAAAGTGTGATGGATTAAAAAATTGCTGGATGGATTAAAAGTTGCTGGTTCCTAACAGGAAAAATGCATTTTAATGATTGTGCGCTGAGAAGATGCTTCCATACACACGGCAGATCAGATATTTGGAGTTACGACCCCCATCACATAGAAGGGCGATTGTAACTTTATTGCCATCAAAAGATTTCAAAACACACTCATGCTTCTGTGTACACATAATGAAAAAGGAGCAAAATGATGAAGATTGCTATTTCCCTCCTTCTGCTGTCTAATTCTGCTGTCTGCTCTTCTACGATGCCGCGTCTCTAATTGTACACAGTTAGTGATAGCTAGGAGTATACAGTTGTCGCCCATCAATAAAAACCACAAAGTTGGTTTAAAAAAAAAAAATTTGTTTTGTTTGCTTGTTTATGTCTGGCTGCACAGGATCCTCATTGCTGGGCACAAGCTTTCTCTAGTTACGGCAAGCACTGGCTACTCTCTAGTTGCGGCTTCTCATTGCAACGGCTTGTCCTGTTGCAGAGCACAGGCTATAGGCTCCTGGGCTTCAGTAACTGCTGCTCACTGGTTTAGGTGCCCCTCCGTATGTGGGATCTTTCCGGATCAGGGATTGAACCCATGTCCCCTGCTCTGGCAGGCGGATTCTTAACCACTGGGCCACCAGAGAAGTTCCTGCATTTTAAAAAAATCTTTTGCCCTTTAAGTAATCTAGAGTCTTAGATGGGCACAATAAAGGACAGAAATGGTATGGACCTAACAGAAGCGGAAGATATTAAGAAGAGGTAGCAAGAATACACAGAAGAACTATACAAAAAAGATCTTCATGACCCAGATAACCACGATGGTGTGATCACTCACCTAGAGCCAGACATCCTGGAATGGGAAGTCAAGTGGGCCTTAGGAAGCATCATTGCAAACAAAGCTAGTGGAGGTGATGGAACTCCAGTTGAGCTATTTCAAATTTTAAAAGATGATGCTGTAAAAGTGCTGCACTCAATATGCCAGCAAATCTGGAAAACTCAGCAGTGGCCACAGGACTCGAAAAGGTCCATTTTCGTTGCAATCCCAAAGTAAGGCAATGCCAAAGACTGTGCAAGTTCAGTTCAGCTCAGTTGCTTAGTCGTGTCTAACTCTTTGCAACCCCGTGAACTGCAGCACGCCAGGCCTCCCTGTCCATTACCAACTCCCAGAGTCCACCCAAACCCATCTCCATCGAGTCAGTGATGCCATCCAACCATCTCATCCTCTGTTGTCCCCTTCTCCTCCTACCCTCAGTCTTTCCCAGCATCAGGGCTTTTCAAATGAGTCAGCTCTTCACATCAGGTGGCCAAAGTATTAGAGTTTCAGCTTCAACATCAGTCCTTCCAATGAACACCCAGGACTGATCTCCTTTAGGATGGACTGGTTGGATCTCCTTTCAGTCCAAGGGACTCTCAAGAGTCTTCTCCAACACCATAGTTCAAAAGCAGCAATTCTTCGGTGCTCAGCTTTCTTTATAGTCCAACTCTCATATCCATACATGACCACCGGAAAAACCATACCCTTGACTAGACAGACCTTTGTTGGCAAAGTAATGTCTCTGCTTTTTAACATGCTGTCTGGCTTGGTCATAACTTTCCTTCCAAGGAGTAAGCGTCTTTTAATTTCATGGCTGCAATCACCATCTGCAGTGACTTTGGATCCCAGAAAAATAAAGCCAGCCACTGTTTCCACTGTTTCCCCATCTATTTGCCATGAAGTGATGGGACCGGATGCCACGATCTTAGTTTTCTGAATGTTGAGCTTTAAGCCAACTTTTTCACTCTCCTCTTTCACTTTCATCAAGAGGCTCTTTAATTCTTCTTCACTTTCTGCCATAAGGGTGGTGTCATCTGCATATCTGAGGTTATTGATATTTCTCCCGCAATCTTGATTCCAGCTTGTGCTTCCTCCAGCCCAGCGTTTCTCATGATGTACTTTTTTTTTCCCACTTGAAAGAATGTGCAAACTACTATACAATTGCATTCATCTCATATGCTAGCAAAGTAATGCTCAAAATTCTCCAAGTCAGGCTTCAACAGTATGTGAACTGTGAACTTCCAGATGTTCAAGCTGGTTTTAGAAAAGGCAGAGGAACCAGAGATCAAGTGGCCAACATCCATTGAATCATCAAAAAAGCAAGAGAGTTTCAGAAAAGCATCTATTTCTGCTTTATTGACTATACCAAAGCCTTTGACTGTGTGGATCACCACAAACTGTGGAAAATTCTGAAAGAGATGGGAATACCAGGCCACCTGACCTGCCTCTTGAGAAATCTGTATGAAGGTCAGGAAGCAACAGTTAGAACTGGACATGGAACAATAGATTGGTTCCAAATCAAAGGAGCACATCAAGGCTGTATATTGTCACCATGCTTATGTAACTTCTGTGTAGAGTACATCATGCGAAATGCCAGGCATGATGAAGAACAAGCTGAAATCAAGATTGCCAGGAGAAATATCAATAACCTCAGATATGCAGATGACACCACCCTTATGGCAGAAAGCGAAGAAGAACTAAAGAGCCTCTTGATGAAAGTGAAAGAGGAGAGTGAAAAAGTTGGCTTAAAACTCATCATTCAGAAAACTAAGGTCATGGCATCCGATCCCATCACTTCATGGCAAATAGATGGGGAAACAAGGGAAACAGTGAGAGATTTTTTTTTCCTGGGCTCCAAAATCACTGCAGATGGTGACTGCAGGCATGAGATTAAAAGACGCTTGCTCCTTGTAAGAAAAGCTATGACCAACCTAGACAGCATATTAAAGAGCAGACATTACTTTGCCAACAAAGGTCTGTCAAGTCAAAGCTGTGATTTTTCCAGTAGTCATGTATGGATATGAGAGTTGGACTATAAAGAAAGCTGAGCGCCGAAGAATTGATGCTTTTGAACTGTTGTGTTGGAGAAGACTCTTGAGAGTCCCTTGGACTGCAAGGAGATCCAACCAGTCAATCCTAAAGGAAATCAGTCTTGAATATTCAGTCCAATGAGTATTCATTGGAAGGACTGATGCTGATGCTGAAGCTCCAATACTTTGGCTACCTCATGCAAAGAACTGATTCATTGGAAAAGACTTTGATGCTGGGCAAGATTGAAGGCAGGAGGAGAAGGGAATGACAGAGGATGAGATGGTTGGATGGCATCACCGACTCAATGAACATGAGTTTGAGCAAGCTTAGGGGGTTAGTGATGGACAGGGAAGCCTGGCGTGCTGCAGTCCATGGGGTTGCAAAGAGTCAGACATGACTGAGTGACTGGACGGACTGAGAGTTTTCACTGTGAATGATACAAAGTAGGAGTCAAACGATTTTCATTTTTTGCAGTCATTTCTCCCAACATTTTAAATTAAATGTTTTTTACTCATTTGAAATACCCACTTTATCATACACTAAATTTTTATGTATTCAAGGGTCTGTTTCCGTACTCACTGTTCTATTCTATTAGTCTATGTGTCTATTTATTCCTATGTTGTTTTTAATTCTATAACTTCATAATATATTTTGATAATCTGAAAGGATAAAATCCCCTTGACTGGTTTTCACTATTATGCATAATAGTCTTTCCTTATGTGTTTTTCTTCTCTGTGAATAATAATATAATAATACTGTCAATTTTAATTAGAAATCTTAGTGATATGGTTATTGGGACAGTGTGCTGAATTTATAGATAATTTCCACACAGTTATCTTCATAATATTGGCATTTCCTGATACAGTGTATTTTCCTCTCTATTGGGCTTTTCTTTTACGTATGTTGTTAAATTTTGTGGTTTTCTTCTAGCAAGCTTCTCATTTTTTTTTAAGTGAAAGTGAAAGTCACTCAGTCGTGTCCAACTCTTTGTGACGCCATGAACTGTCCAGGCTCTTCTGTCTATGGGATTTCCCAGGCAAGAATACAGGAGTGGGTGGCCATTTCCTTCTCCAAGAGATCTTCCTAACCCAGGGATCGAACCCTGGTCTCCTGCATTTTAGGCGGATTCTTTACCAACTGAGCCACCAGTGGCCTTACATTTCTTTTTAGGACTGGTCCCAAAATTTCTGTGAGTTTTAACTGTGTTGTGAAGAGGATCTTTTTTCACATTTGTTTTCAAATTTGTGGCTATTATAGAGAAGTAAAGCCTTTTTATGTGGATGCTCCTATAGGATACATATAGCAACCTTTTTATGGAAGAAGAGACTTGGAGTGCAGAGAGGGAATCCTGGAGCCAAATGCTAGTCTCCTGTCCCCTAAGTGCCAGGCACTTCCCAGGAGGTTCTGGAATGGGGTGGAGTAGTGGCAGGGTCTCCCTTTCAATCCTGAGTAGGGAACCCAGCAGAGAGCTTATCCAGAAACAGAGCACACAGTCTCCTCTCCGCCATCCCTCTCTCCTCATTCCCTCTGAGTTTGTCTCTCGGAGGCCAACCTGGCTCTGTGACCAAGGCCGTGGGCATTAAAAGGTTACCGGGTCATTACTGCATGTGCTCCATAACGGGGGCGCTGCAGCTGAGCGGTCTCTGAGAACAAGATGAGAGGTTCAAAGCGAGCATGGAGGAACCTGATAGGCACGTTTAGAAACAAATCCCTGGCTTGGGCAGCAAAGGGTCCAGGAGTAAGGAGACCAGCCTGCACATATCAGGGTGCAGGGCGGCACCTTCTACGGGAAGGCAGACCTGCAGCAGGAATTGAGGGGAGCTCTGGCCAGCGGCTCTGTGAAGTAGCCACCGTGTGAGGTGGGGAGCAGGGTGGAGTGATCTGGAGCCCGGGAAGCAAGAATGCTGTGGCTCAGAGGTAGGCTGGGGGCGCTTAATGGTGTGTGTGACCCTTGGCTTCTCTGTGTCAGTGCGTGTCTCCCTTGGGACTCATTGTGATGTTGGTGAGAGTACCAGCCTATCTCAGCTGAGTCAGGGGGCCAAGTGAAGGAGCATTCAAGGGAATGCAGGGTCAGCAACCAGGGGCCAGTGTAGAGGTGTCAGTGGGAAGCAAAGAGAATCCCTCAGAGGGAAGGAAGGCTCGGGCTAGAATCCACCTGCTCTTCCTCCCCTAAAATACATGGTTTCAGTTTCACCATGCAAATTCAGGGTTTCATTAGGAAGTGAAGAAGATTATTTTGCTTCTCAGCTTTGTCACCATAGTTATTTTTCTCATCTGAAAAATAGGAGAAATAATTCTACAATGTTTTCTAAATTGTGGAATGCTTATCACAGGAGATTTTGAGGGCTATAATAGATTGTTTTACTTAGTATGTTAGCATACCTTTAAATGATTATGAATTACATGGTGAGAAATTCCTTTTTCTTCTTTTCCCCTCAATAGTCAAAGCTATGATTTTTCCAGTAGTTAATGTATGGATGTGAGAGTTGGACTATAAAGAAAGCTGAGCGCCGAAGAATTGATGTTTTTGAACTGTGGTGTTGGAGAAGACTCTTGAGAATCCCCTGGACTGCAAGGAGATCAAACCAGTCTATCCTAAGGGAAATCAGTCCTGAATATTCATTGGAAGGAATAATGCTGAAGCTGAAAAAGAACTAACTCATTAGAAAAGACCCTGATGCTGGGAAAGATTGAAGGCAGGAGGAGAAGGGGATGACAGAGGATGAGGTGGTTGGATGGCATCACCAACTCGATGGACATGAGTTTGAGCAAGTCCAGGGGTTAGTGATGGACAGGGAAGCCTGGAGTGCTGCAGTCCATGGGGTCGCAAAGAGTCAGACACAACTGAGTGACTGAACTGAACTGAACTGAAGAAGAAAGTTTCTGATATTTGTACAAGTTGGGATGCTCTGGGTGCAATAAGAGTACACTCAAAAGTGAATTAAACAGCAAGGAAAATGTGTTATTTCACTTAACTTTTCAGGGCAGGGCACTTTCGGGAAAGTTCAACAGCTCAAAGAAGTCATCAAAGACCCAGGTCCTTTCCATATTTCCTTGTCCTTTTTATCTTATTGGCATGGTCCTTAGGCATGCTCCCTCACAGTTACAAAATGGCTGCCCCTGCACCAGGATACGTATGCGTCTATAGCCTTATTTAAGACACTAAGAGTAGCTCAAATCAGGATTTGTTTGTTTGCTCATTTTAAGACAAACACAAAATAAACTTTGTGAAATTCACATAAAATAACCAAAGTGAACCATTCAGCAGTTCACAATATTGTGCAACCATCGGCACTATCTAATTCCAAAGCGTTTCTTTACTGTTGTAAAAAATATGCAACACAAAATTTATCCTCTTCACCATTTTTGGATGTGCAATACAATAGTAACTATGTACATGTTATACAACCAATCTCTAGAACACTTTTTTTTTTTTTTTGCAAAACTGAAACACTATAACCAGTGAACAACTTCCCATTTTCCCCTCTCCCCAGCCCCTGGCAACCACCACTCTGTTTCTAAGAGGTTGCCTTAGATACTTCATATAAAGATAAGTGAAACCATGTAGTGTTTGTCTTTTTGTGGCTGGCTTATTTCACTTAGCATAACATCCTTGAGGTTTTTCCATATTGTAGCATATGACAGGATTCTCCCTCTTTTTTAAGGTTGAATAATATTCCATCACATGCATAGTGTTGCTATTTTTCAGTTGTCCTGTTGTGTCCTACTCTTTTGTGACCCTGTCAACCATAGTCCGCCGAGCTCCTCTGTCCATGGGACTTTCCCGGCAAGAATACTGGAATGGGTTGCCATTTCCTTCTCCAGGGGATATTCCCAATCCTGGGATTAAATCCATGTCTCTTGCCCATTCTCCTGTAGATGGATTCTTTACCATTTAGCCACTGGTAAAGCCCTTCATACGTATATACCACATCTTTATCCATTCATCCTTCAGTGAGCATTTCAGTTGCTTCCAGAACTTGTTTCATTAACAGGGAAGCAACTCTTCCTTAGAAGTTTCCAGTGAACTTCACTCAGATCACAAGGGCCACAGATGGACCATAATCCCATATCCTGGCTGAAGGAGGCTGGCAATGGGGGTACAGCATTTCTAGCCTCTCTAGGAGGGGGTGGGCTCTTCCTTCCTGCAGGGAAGAAGATCTAAGAGCACTGAAGGTAACAGTGTAGCCACAGTGAGCATCTGAAACGGAACCCCCCACCCCCTCCACCCATCCACCCCTACAAGTAGTTAAAAATACCTCCCGTCTCAGCCTCCAACAGAGAATACAAGGACAACATTGTATTTAATTTTGCATCTATTTATGACAGGTGATAGTGGATGCAAAATTTCCTTTAAAAATAAATGGATTTAAGCATTCCTTTTTTTTTTTAAGTAAATCAACTAAAGAAAAGAATTGCATTAAAAAAACAGTACAGGTACTACAAATCAACTATACTCCAATAAAAACTTGTAAAAATAGCACAGGTGGTGGGCAAAAGGTATGGCAAACATCTTAAAAGTATTAGGAAAATCATCCAAGTTTGGGATACTGGGTAATGGTGAGGTTTAAATGAAAGAACACATTCAAAGGCTCAGCCCAGTGCCTGGAACACAGAAAAGACTCTCAATGACTTTCAACAATAATTGTGGTTCCCTTCAAGTGAAGGCTGCCAGATTCAACAAATAAAATCACAGGATGCCAAGTTAAATTTGAATTTCAGATAAACAATGGATTTTTTTTTTTTTTTTTTAGTACAAGTCTGCCCTATACAATATCTGGGACATAATTATACTAAAAAAAAAATCACTCGCTGCTTAATGGAAATTCAAATTTAACGGAGCCACCTGTGTTTTATCTGGCAACCGTACTTTACACATACTTTCCCTGTATTGAGGAAGGGCCGGGACACAGCTTGGGGACCCTGGGACCCCCTATACCAGGGAGCTGGGCAGAAGCTAACCAGGGAAGGTGATAATTCCGTGGGAGGCTGGAGAAGCCATGCCTGGAGGCAGCCTCCACTCTCCCCCCAACCCTGCAAAGTCCACCTGGACTCTATAGCCACACCCCCACCCCAACCTGCATTCATTCTCCCATCCCCCCAACCCCCCTCACCCACTTTTCCATCTCCCAGTAGCTGAGATATGGGAGGCGACCAGCAAGTGCAGCCCGGCCGGGCGGCATATTACAGACAGAAAAGATCTCCTGAACACACAGGAGTCTGCTTTGTGACTTTAAAGGCTTGCCACAGGGACCTGAGCCCATAAACACTCAAGATGAAGAGGTTTTATGAGTGTTGGGGCTGCCCCCCTCCCTACCACCTCCTCCCCTCTCCCGGTCAGCGCCGCTTCTGTCCTTGGAAAGGCCGGAGCCTGGTGCTTGTGCTCTGGAAGCACGGGGCACTCTGGATATGTCCCATCCTTTTTCCATCGTTTCTGGCCATGCAGAGCAGGATCGCACACACGCATACACACACAAACACACAGACACACACACACACAGGCAACTATACAAAACCTGCCTCATCACTTCCACTTGCTGTCTCAGTTCTTTATTGACGGGGTGGGCCTCAACCCCAAAGTTTCAAGCAATCGTCTGCATCTCTTGAATTAACAGGTCAGCTCATTGATCGTTCTCAGAAACATGGATCATTTCCCAGCAGCCAGGCAGGGACGCTGTCATCTACACAGGAGCCTGGGTACGTGAGTCCAGGGCCTCCGTACTTCACAGCAGACCTCGAACTCGCCAGATCTCCTGACACTGCCTGCCGGTTACTGTGAGAGAGGGTTGGTTTGAGGCGGGATTCACTTGGGACGGCTGGAAAATATCACAGTCTCCAAGAAGAAAAGCCTCCACAATCTGGGGCTGCTCACGTCTGGCGCATGGCAGCTGTGATTCACACCAAGGCCAGAAGGCAGAGATTCATGAGCCCGTCGTGTCTTCTGTGTCCCATGGCAGGGCTTGGCCCCATTACTCACACTGCAGACCCGGGTGACACAGCCACTGTCTAGTGCTTACTCACACCCAGCTTACCCCCTTGGTGTCTGGGGCGGGGGTGGGGCAGGCCCAGTCCCAGGCAGATTGGAACCCCTCTCTTACAGGGAGCTCCTCTTCTCCTTGGTGGAGACATAGTCGGTGTGCCCAGTGGTAGCTGCCTACGTGCTCTGCTTGGAGCTTCTGTCTCTGCACACTTCAATCCTATGTGTGTGCATGCGTGTGTGTGCGAACTTGCGCATGCATACATATGCACACCCCCATGTCCGGCCACCCCCCATCTGCTGTCAGTGGTCTTACTCTTATTGCACCTCTTACACTCAGGCTCACAGAGGGAACAAACCCAAGCAGCCCTTTATTTTAAGGTCACGTCTACCAGTCCAGGCAGAGGCCCCAGGGGGAAGACGTTCTGCTGGGGCGCCTCTATTCCATTGCATTCACTCCCTTGTTCTGGGGGCACGTCCCAGGACCCTACTCTTGCAGGTCACAGGGAGCAAGCTCCTCCTGTTGGGCCCCTCTCTTCTGTCCCCACCAGATGCCACTATGGTCCTCTCCACTCTGGGCCAGACTCTGACCCTTTGTCCCCAGACCACTGGCTTGTATTGTCAGCTATTCTGATCCATGCGTGCTAAGTGGCTTCAGTCGTGTCCGACTCTGCGACCCCATGGACTGTAGCCTACCAGGTTCCTCGGTCCATGGGATTCTCCAAGTAAGACTACTGGAGTGAATTGCCATGTCCGCCTCCAGGGGGGTCTTCCCGACTTAGGGATTGAGCCTGCGTCTTGTCTCTTAAGTCTCCTGCGTTGGCAGGCGGGTTCTTTACCACTAGTGCCGCCTGGGAAGCCCATGGTGCTCTGTTCTTACTCAGACGTACCCAGAGGGAGGGAGTTGACTTCAGATCCCACAGACGTGGGTCTCCAAGACAAATGTCCACTCACCTTGTCACCATGGGCCACCTATCAGCGTAGAGCCAATGTGGAATTATACTCAGAGTCTCTCTCTCTCTCTCCGCCTTGAATTCAATGCCCCACTTATTCCCCTGACGTTGTTATGTGCCAAGGATACAGGTGTCTGCCAGGCCCAGAAAGGGGGATGTGGGCAGTGTGGGAATGAAGAAGGACTCCCATCTCATGACGCAGGGACACATGGGCCCCACCAGCTTCTCTTGCCCGGTCTCCTGGGTCTGAGCTTGAGTTACTGTTCCAGCTGAGGGGTGGGAGGCTGCTCTAAGGGCACTCGCTCCCCAGCTCTGCGGAGGGAGGAGGGAGGCAGGAGCACTATGCTGTGTGACCTAAAGCTTTCCCAGCTTGTAAACGCCCCTCTCCCTGCTGAAAGCACAGTGGCAATTCCAGGCAGCCCGTGGGCCAGGAAGGAAGAGACCAGAGGAACCCAGAAGGCCCCTAGAGAGCTGTTCCCCTGAGATGCACCCCCCACCATTTCCATCAGCAAGTCCACCACCCAGGGGGCAGGGCACTAGGGGCTGGTGCCCACAGTCTCTGGGCACACCTGCATGAAGGAGGGTCCTGGGAGGGCCGTCAGCCACCCTGCCAGGGGACGTCATCTTTCTTTCTGTCTCACTTCTTTTCTTTGCAGCAAAAAGATCCAAGTGAAGACTGATTTCAGGCCACTGACGTGCACTTGGGCTTGCACCAGGACCACACCCTGTTCCCGTGGAGATGTGGTCCCTGTCTGGAGAGCAGGGCTCCAGGTCCCTTCCAGTGTGGCCGTGGACACTAGACGTGGCTATGACACCCAGCACCAGGCCGACCTGCCTTTCTATCGGGGTAGCTCCATGGTACCAGGGGTTGACACCTTCTTGTGTCAGGAATTAGGGGGATCAAGAAAGACAGGGGTTGTAAGTGTGTGTGTGAGAGAGAGAGTCATGGCCTCCACGGTGCGGACGGCCCTGGCTTCTGGGCGCCCCTCCAGCAGCCCAGCCCTGGGTCTGACGGGCTGCTTTTATGTTGAGAGCTAACATTTTATAGGTATTTCTCCTGCAGCAAGTGAAATCGCATCTGCTCGGGCAGACGTCCAGGCCCAGGGCAGGCAGGCGGATGGAGCGGCCGGGCCCTGAGGCTCTGGCGGGCAGGCCTTCCTGCTGTAAAGCTCTGCGTCTAATAGGAAACGCAGGCTGAGGGTGGGGCTTGGGGCAGCCTGGGTTGCTTCGTTTACGGTCTGAGAGTCTCGGAGGACCCAGCCCTTTCTTGGGTAGCGTCTTCACGTGGAGTCTTAAGTTCTGGGTCTGGGCAAACCCTCTTCTGGGAAAAGGGCAGTCAGAGCTGGTATCAGACTGTGGCTTGTACGACCAGCTGGGCAGGAAGACGGAGAACCTCACCCACCAGCTGTGACCGGGTAGGGGCTGGGGGAGGCTGAAGAGGCAATGGGTGGGGAGCTGGCTGGAGCCCCAGCCCTGGGACCCCATCCTAGGTCATTGCCAGGGGTTTTGGTCCTGGATGTGGGCACAAAGCAGGATGGGACAGCCAGACTCGGTCTGGGCGGCAGGGGGTGTGGTGGGGGTGGGTGAGGGGGTACGCCCCTTCTCCTTGTCTCCTCTCCCAACAGGGAGGGCGGGAGAGGGTATGCTCCCACTCCGGTCCTTCAGCCACCAGCACAGCAAGTGTTGGTGGGGCCATTCACCTCCCTGCCAAGCCCTGCCCTGCTGCTCATTACTTGGTGAGATGCTCAGAGACCCTCAACCCACGTTTATTGGCCACTTAACTGGTGCCAGCCCGGGTGCTGTGCTCTGGGGGAACAAATCACGTAAGGGCCGTCCCTGAAGAATGTCCAGGTTACGAGAGCGCAGGAGCAGGAGGCATGTGATGGACAGGGATAGCGGGATACACAGCCGGTGCTGGAGGCACAGAGGGGAGGCCCCCGGGCTCGGGGTGTGGACACAGACCGCACATGGCGGAAGGCTGGGCTGTGGACCCTGCAGGGACCACCATCACCCAGCCCAGCCTCAGCACACTGCTCCCAGGCCCTCCTCCCTGTCCCCACCCCTTCCTGGGAACGCTGTGGGGGCCAAGAGCCAACAGGAAAAAGAACATCCGCCCTCTAGGTGCTTCCCCCCACAGGCCCTGTGTCTGGCCCGGAGACACACCTCCCACCCAAGGAACCAGCTGATTGGCTGACCTGGGGTGACTCACCTTGTGCACCTCCAGACACCCCGAGTGACTTAGCTTAGCTAAACAGCCGTGGTCGTGACCAGGTTATCCTGCAAGATGACTGATAGTTGCTCATACCGGCTTGACTTTAGGTCACATGTGTTCGGTCTTTCACGTGGAAAGTGCCCTGCTAGGGGAGGCTTAGGACTTCCTTTGAAGGTAGTCAGGGTATTAGGTGATCATTTAACATTACATAACTAACCAAAACTTGGTGACTTAAAGTGACAGCGACATGTACTTTGCTAATGAATGTGCAAGGTGAACAGGGCTCAGTAGGGCTAGCCTGTCTCTCCACTAGGCATCAGCTGGGCAGCTCCAAGGCCACAGGGAACAATCCTCTGCAGCTGCTCACTCACCTGCTTGGCTCCCCACCCAGGAGGACCTGATAGCTGGGGACAGGACAGCTGGGGCTCCTCACCCTCACCCCAGAGCCATGCCTCCCATCTCCCCAGCATGGCCACTTCTGGACAGCCAGACTTCTTACAGGCGGGCTCATGGCTCCTGGAACTTGTATCCTGGGTGAGAGAAAGCCAGGCAGACACTGTATCCCCTTTTCTAACTTAGACTCTGGAGTCACACAGCCTCATTCCTGCCCCTATTAATTAGAAACCCCTCATCAAAGCTGGTCCAGCCTGAAGGGGAAGAAGATTAGATTCCATCTTCTGATAGAAAGCCTATCAAAGGTGTATGAACATGATCGTGGGGTGTGTTTTAAATTCACAATGCAAGACAAGGGTTATTCTCCCATTTTACAGAGGGCCTGGGATAAAGTGATCAAGTTCATGAAGTAATCTGAAACCAGATGTGGACCTCTAAAGCTGCATCTCCATGCTCCAAGCCTAACCCCTACTCCTTTTACCCACCACCTGGCTCAGTGACAAAGGGCTCAGAGTCCTTTGGAGCATCTGACAAAATCTATAGACACTTTTAAAAAAAAAACACACACATACATTAAAAGGTGTGTCTATAAATTTGTGGGGTCACCTCCCCGTTTCCCGTCAAGAACACAAGAATCTAAAGAAATTGCCACTTCATCCTAACAACAAGTTAAAAACTGGACAAACTGAAAAATTAACTCTTCTCTTAGATTTTTCAGGGCAACAGGGTCACTTCATAAGCCACCTTCCCCAAAGTTGGAGAGACTTATCAGCACATCCAAGAATCACTGCAAATGTAGGAACAGGAGAAGAAACCTCCCCTGGGCTGGGAGCGGTGCTGAATAGGGAAACTGAATTATAATTGACAGATTGCTAGAGGCTCAGTGAGGACAAGGCTAAGAGAGGAAAAACTTGCAGGGTGGCCAGTCATGGGGGCGGGGCCACAGTTTTGTCAGATTTATCTCCGAGAGCTCCCAGGTAAATTGTTGTTGTTATTCAGTTGCTCAGTCGTGTCTGACTCTTTGCGACCCCAAGAACTGCAGCATGCCAGGCTTCCCTCTCTTTCACCATCTTCACAATTTGCTCAGACTTATGTCCATTGAGCTGATGATGCTATCCGACTATCTCATCCTCTTCTCCTCCCACCTTCCATCTTTCCCAGCATCAGGGTCTTTTCTAGTGAGTCGGCTCTTTGCATCAGGTAGCCGAAGTACTGGAGCTTCAGCTTCAGCATCAGTCCTTCCAATGAGCAGAGAAAAATCCCCTCGAGCTTCCAGCAGAAGGAGGGGAAGGGAACCATTCTGAAGGTTCTTTTTAACAAGGCTGGCACTCAGGGGAAACTAGTTAACCAGAGCCTAACTTGCTGAACTTTTAACATGACCCAGCAACGAAACAACAAAAACTGACCAGTGGGAAGGGAAACACTGATCTCCAGTGCACTCTAGCTGTCCTGCCCCACTTAAAGGAGGAGAAAAAGACAATGAAACAGAGTCCAGAGACCTAGGCTCTCTAAAGATGCACGCATGACACAGATCTATAGAACACTTCCCCATCCACACCTCACCACATCACTAAACACCTATTTACAGTGACTCCTTTTACTCAGTCCATCATGCCTGGCTATCAAGAAAAATTATAAGACTTTTTAAAGGGTAAAAAATTAAAAAGAAAACAAAACAGTTTGAAGAGACAGTGCAAGCATCAGAACCAGACATGTCTGGGATGTTGGAATTTTCAGAGCAGAAATTTAAAACAACTGTGATTGAGATGCTAAAGACTCTAATGGATAAAGTAGAAAATATGCAAGAACAGATGGGCCATGGAAGCAGGGAAATGGAAATTTTAAGAAAGAACCAAAAGAAATATGCTAGAGATCAAAAACACTAACAGAAGTGAGGAATGCCTTTGATGGGCTTAGACTGGACATGGGTGAGCAAGGAATCCCTGAGCTTGAGGTTATCTCAGGAAATCTGTGGGGATGCAAAACAGCATCCAAAAATACAAGGCTGAGCGAAACAGTTCTGACCTCAGCCTGCTTCCAGTACAGCCGACACACCAGGGCAGACAGCACAGGGCAAGTTCTTGTCCCTACCACTGTCTGGCAGACAGGGGGCCTCTCCCAGAGCCCAGCCCTGGGGTCTGGGGAAGCCTTGTTTGTGATCATGCCCTGGGGCTTTGCGGTGCAAGAGCCGCTAGAGTGCTGTGTCAGCCAAGACCCCTGCTCTGTACACACCACGTGGAGGAAAACCAGGTGTCCCTTCCCGCTTCTGATGTGGGTATGTCAGGGGAACCACTGAAAGTGCCTGCCCTGGCCAGGCACGATAGTAACCATTTGCTTGAGTTGTCTTACAAGGAACATGGAACTGACAAGCTACCACCGATACTGGAATAATTTGGGAAAGGTCAAAAAGAGGAGATGTCAGTCCATATGTCCTACCAACCTCCCAGACTGTTTCTCATCGGACTCCATCTTGGCTGAGGGATGCGCCACCAGGAAGGATCCTGAGTCAGAACAATTGGCCAGAGACAACGTGGAAACTAACCCTGTTACCATAAAACCCGAGACTGCAAGCCTGGGCAGTCCTGGGGTCTCTGACCCTGCAGTCCACCCTGGCACCCTTCCCTATAAAGTCTCTTCTCTTGTCAGCCTGTGTGTCTCCTTGGACAATTCATTTCTGAGAGCTAGACAAGAGACTCTCAGGCCCTGGAAGGGGCCCCTCTCCCTGCAACGGGCAGACTCCAGGGGCCTAGAAGGCAGGCACCAGAAGCCAGACTCTCCTCTCAGCAGCTTCCGGACAGCTACACAGCAAGAACAAGAGGCTTCGTATTGGGAGGTTTTGAGTTCTGCCTTTGACATCATGAGGGATAGCACGGTGGGTCCCCATTCTCCTTTCTGTTTGCACCAGAGGGAAGAACAGGTGCATCAGACTCTGCAGGAGGGAGGGGAACTGAAAAGTTCTTTACGTGACTGGCATAAATGACACCCGCCCATTCTTGAGGTCGAGAGAGCATGTGAGAGGAAGACGGAGAGGATTTTAAGGGGAAAAGTGGGGTACACTCCCTGGCACTGACAATGACTTCCAGCAAGCCCTGCTTTTGGCAATGTTCCCCTGATTTGGTCCTAGGGTTGGAGTGACCTGGGACCCATGTGTGCAGGGTGGGGAAGGGACGGGCCCACCTAAGCAGACGAGTTGGTCAGACTGAGGGTGTGTCCTGGGCATCCTTGGAAGGAGGCAGACGTACCCCAGGTTTTCTTTTGCCCTTTCATTTGTTTTGGTGGGGGTGGTGATAAAGAAGAAAGGAACCTCGGGTGCAAGAGACGTTTGGATATAGGGTAGGGAGAGCCCCTGCTCGGGGCTGAACCATTCATTTGCACTGCCTGTAGCCGCATTTGACACTTTATGTTTAAATTAATTAAATCAAGTAAAATTTATGGGACTTCTCTGGTGGTCTGGTGGTTAAGACTCCACACTCTCAACACAGTGGGGCACAGGTTCGAGCCCAGGTTGGGGAACTAAGAAAAATTAAAAAAAAATTTAATTAAATTAAATAAAACTTAAAATTCAGTTCCTTAGGTCCAAGAGCACATTTGTTTAGAGGTTATGGTATTGGATAGTCAGATATTTCCACTGTTACAGAAAATTCTACTGACAGCACTGGCCCTAGAAGGAAGTCACTTGAAATGAAAAAAAAACTGCTGGAATTGAGCCAGAGGTGGAGGTGTGGTTCTTGGAGGGAGACCTTGAAGGACCAACTAGCTGGAGCAGGACCCCACCCTGGGCCAGGCCCTCCCTCCTGCCCTGGCCCCAGCCTCCACCCCAGGCCTGAGCACCTCTCTCAGGCTGCCTGACCCAACCGGAGGCCTGTCTGCTGCTGTCCCCGCCACCCATGGGCGGAGAACAGGGCCTGTGGGGACCTGCAGGGAGCTGACCAGGAGCCAGCAATCATGGGAGCGGCTGAACCTCCGGCAGGCCACAGGCGACTGTGGCCCGAGGGGTGGGGCCTGCCAGGGCCACTGCCCACCTGCCTGCACCCCAGCTTTGACGGACAGAAACTCAGAGCTGGTAAGGAAGCCCCTTTCATTTGGAAGCCACCAGCCTTGGTCCTAACGAGAGGCCCCAGGAGGGAGTGGGCGCTGCATGTTTGTTTCGCGGCATCTTTGATGCTCCTGGGAGCCTTTGATGTCGGAGGATGGCCCTAGCCAAGACGACCATGTGCTGTTTGCTCTGGGGTTTTCCTTTTATTTGTTTTTAAACTCATCTCGTTAAATTAGTTCTGTAAAGGGTGAAAGAAGGAGCCCAGCGGAAAAGAAATGCTATATAGTTTATAGGGGAAGGGCGGGGGAGGGGGGGTGGGAGCCCATTTGTGGTGGGCGTGGCACAGCGGAGAACAGAAACTGCCCATCCAGCTCACACTACAGGGCTTCAGCGCTCCACTTGGTGAAATCTGTGAGAATCTTTCCAGAGTCTTAGAGACTGCTTGTGGATGAACCTAAAATCCTCATGCAATCTTAATGGAATCCATGTAGAAGATTCGCAGAATCCTTTTAGAAGGCACATAAAAAACCCACGTAGAATTCACCAGACTGCTTCTCATATTCTGAATCCCTCCTCACACACACACACACACACACACACACACACACATGCACACACACTCCTGTCCCCTCCAAGGGAAAGAGTAAGTCACCCTGAATTGCACTCTTTCCTCAGACAGAGTCCACTTGACAGATCTCTTTTGAACAGGTAGGGCTGGAGTCCCCCACTGTCTGGGGTTAGAGGGTACTATGACATTTCGTGGCCTGACCAGGGCAGACCACCTTCTAGGCCTTGGGCCTGCAGACCTGGTCCCTTGGGAAGAGGAGAATCATTTGCATAAGAATCCCAGGGCTTCCAGAGAAGGGAAGCTTCTCTGCTGCATGAAAATGTGCACTGCTGCATGAAAATGTGTCATGGTGACCTGGGTGCAGTGGCCCCTAGAATGGGAGCCCCACGAGGCAGGATTAGTTTGTGTTGCTCCTGGGCCTGGGGCGGAGTAATTCCTCCATGCTTGTTTTGTGACTAAATGAATGAAGCTGTGCTAGCAGAAAGGATTCCCAGGGCTCAGAAGGATACCCATGAGGAGGACAGGGCAAACACGAGGCCAACGCAAGGCCTGGGCCAGACACTGGGCGTTACAGTGGACTGGCTGGGGTTCTGGGAGAATGAGGTCCCCCTACTAGGTAAGGAGAGGGAGACCCATCTAGAGTGGGAAAAACCAAGGAATGGGGTTCTGGAAGCACTGGGGCAAGGGCTGACTTCATGGCATCCTGCTGGTAAGTTGCGAGGACCTGGACAGGCCAGTCTCCAGCCTGTCCTGGGCCTGCGGGGTGAGACAGAGCTGAAGAGTATGGCCTGGTGGGGTCTGCAAGGATGTTCTGGTTATTTTTAAATTTCATCTCAAGCAGTATGGCTTGCTTTCATTCTTCAGAACTGTGCTCGGCGAAGAACTCCCCAAATCAGGAGGTTCATAGAGATGTGTGGAGACAGGGGCTGTCCCCGTGAGCCTAGCTGCAAAGCTGGGGTGGCCACAGAGGAAAGAGACAGAAGGGCAAGACTCCTTCACAGGGAGCCCTGGACTCTGAGGAGCCACCCCTGGGAAGCAGCGGGACTGACTCTGTTCAGACAAGTTGAAGCCGGTGTGTGTGTGTCCGTCTGTCTGTCCATCCGTGTGTAGGGGGTGCCTCTATCATCAGCAGCTTCCTCTACCCACCTTGGCTGAGCCCTAGCTCTGCACCCTTCCATGGGCGTGACTGAGGATGGACGAGAGCCCACCTTTAGGAGTAAGTTTTTCAGTCCTGCAAAAGCAAAGTAGGTCCTGGATATATATTTGAAAAAGAGAAAGCAGGGAGGAAAGAGACAAAAAAGGACCTGCATCCCTGTCCACTCTCCGTGATGCTCTCAGAAGTATCCTGGTTTCACTTATTGGATATTTTATGACATTAAGGAATTTGTTTTAGTTTTTTAAATGTTGGATAAGAGCATTGCAGTTATGTTAAAAAGAAGAGTTCTTATCTTTTAAAGATATATCAGTCAACATTTATAGATGGGCTTCCCAGCTAGCACAGTGATAAAGAATCCACTTGCCAGTGCAGGAGAGCAGGAGACGCAGGTTCGATCCCTGAGTCAGGAAGATGCCCTGGAGAAGGAAATGGCAACCCACTCCTGCCTGGGAAATCCCACGGACAGAGGAAGCTGGTGGGCTATAATCCATGGGATTGCCAACAGCTGGACCCGACTGAGCATGCATGCATCCATTTATAGATGAATGATGTCTGAGATTTGCTTCCAAATAGTTCGAGGGGAGGGATGGCCGCAGGGGGCCGGTAGGAGCAGAGATAAAATTGGCTTGAGTGAATCATTGTTGGGGCTTGGTGTTTCATTCATTCAAGCACTTGGTGGTGGGACTACATGGGGTTTCATTAATTAGTCAATTTTTAAAATTTGCTTCAAATTTTCTGATATAAAATGTCTTTAAAAAGTGTCCTAAGTTGAACACAAATATGGTCACTCCAGTTCAATCGTCAGGAGGTCTTTTGTCCCCAGGGAGCAATTGGCAGTGTCTGGAGACATTCTGGGGTTGTCACAGCCAGGGTGGGGTGTGTGTTGCTATCATGTAGGGGGTACAGGCCAGGGATGCTGCGGAGTTCACGGGCAGCCCCCACAGGCAAGGATGACCCAGCCCAGAGTGTCCGTGGTGCTGAGACTGAGGAATTGCCGGCCTGTGGCATTGCCGGCAGTTCACTCTAAAGCATCCCTTATGAACAGGAAGAACGTGTATGCATGTGTGAGTTCATGGCAACGAATGCTTTAGGGGTAATTACTTAACATGGAAAGAAAGTCACACTCTTAGAGTGGCTAACAAGGTCTTCAAATGTAGTTATCTAAATCTGATCCCCAGAATTCATTAGTTAACACAAAAGGTGTTCTAGACAAACTGTTATTGATGAAGTGAGTGACATTCAAGAAATATATTGGCTGGAAAGATGGTACAAGCAACTATGTCTTTGCTTATACAAGAGAGAAGAATCACTGGTGGTCCGGAGGTTAACACTCCACGCTTCCGCTGCAGGGCGCACAGGTTCGATCCCTGATCTGGGTACTAAGATCCTGCGTGTCCCGCAGCACTGCCAAAAAACAGAGAAGAATCCAGTAAACCTGGATGCCTGACCCCCTAGTGCTCTGGGTCTATTTCCATTTAAATCTAGGACTGATGTTGAAGCTGAAACTCCAATACTTTGGCCACCTGATGCAAAGAGCTGACTCATTTGAAAAGACCCTGATGCTGGGAAAGATTGAGGGCAAGAGGAGAAAGGGACGACAGAGGATAAGATGGTTGGATGGCATCACCGACTCAATGGACATGCGTTTGGGTGGACTCCGGGAGATGGTGATGGACAGGGAGGTCTGGCGTGCTGCAGTTCATAGGATCGCAAAGAGTCGGACATGACTGAGCGACTGAACTGGACTGAACTGGACCCCCAACCACCCGAACTCTGATAAAAGTCTCAGTTTCTTAGTCCAACTAGAAGGTGGGCTGGTCCTGATGACAGAGCATAGGCTTATTCTGGGGGCACTGAACTTTCATGCAAGTGCTGTCAAGGCGAGAGGACACCGCCAAACACACACATACACACACATATCTGAGGTCCTTGGGCTGCTTTAGTTGCCCTCATGGCCCTTTGTTTCCCAGGGTCTCAGATCACACGGCTGACCCCTAGCTGCTGACCCCATGATGCGCTGGCCTCTGTGGGGTCAAGGTCAGTTCCATGCTTCAGTGCTCCCTCTGGCCCAGGGGCAGGCTACCTGAGTCCCGGGACTCAAGAGGGACTCAGAGGAGCACCTCAAGGTACACTTCTGAAATAGACAGAGGACCCTCCTGGAGGTGTTGGGATCAGTTAGCGGAATCTCTGGCACAATTCCATTGCGACTATCTTTGCCTTCAGCACAGCCAGCAGCTGTGCCGTGGGGAGGTTGAGGTGGAAGAGAGGAGGGGGTTCTAGGCCTTTCTCAGTCTCCCATGGTTCCCCTTCCCCAAGCCATGCCACATCAACACATGTTGCCAAAAAACCCAGCGTGCTGCCTCCAGGCCCCTGTCCCTCCACTGCCCGCCCAGGCCCTGCCTGTCTCAGGGTCCCGGGGCCCCAAGATTCCAGCCCACAGTGGCGCTGGGGTTCGGCAGGGCCTGTGCACGGCTCTTCCGGTCTTCTCACCCGTCTGGGGTTCTCTGAGCATACGGACGAGGCTGGGCGTTGTTCATCTGTCTTTCTCACAATAGAACTCGGCCCAGAACCCCTCGCCTCATTCCCCACCCCCTGCCCCCACGCTCCAAGGACGTCAATGAGTGTGGGCAGAATTTAATTGCCTGACAAGTTCAGATTCGCATCTTTGATCTGCAGCCCTGGCAGTGCTGAGTAGTGGAGAGAACTCGGGCAGACGGACCCGGGCTTGAATCCTGGCTTGGTCACTTACACCATGTGATCACGGGCAGTCATGTCACTCCCAGAGCTCGGCTGTCCGTGCCAGGGAGATGGGGACAGTTGTACCTGACTCACAAGGACCCACATGAAAAGTGATTACACAACATGCACCAAACAGCCCAGCCCAGCACCTTGGCTTCCTCTTGGGAATCATGAGAGCCCAGTGATGGGTGTATTAGTCCGGTTTCCAGGCACTGGGATGGGAAGCACCTTATGTATATCATAGTCCTCACAATGGTCCCTTGAGGAAAGCATCGTCATCAACAGAAACTTTTTATAGCCCAGGAAACTGAGGCACAGGGAGGCTATGATTCTTGACCAGCATCACACAGCTGGCAAATGGAAGAACTGTGGTTTGAAACATGGCATTTGAGTGTTGATGCCACCCTCCTAGCTTTACCACTGAATGCCCTGAGTTCACCCCAAGATAGGTAATCGACAAGAGGGTGCTCTCTGGTGGGAATCAAAAATATTCTCAGAGTTGCTTGGAGAGAATTAGGAGAGGTGTTCTCAGCTCCACTGTAGGATGTTCAGTGTGGGGGTCCTGGGGAGTGGCTGTGGCCTGCTGCGGGTGCCTTGCTGAGAGCTGGCAGAGGTGGCCCTGCCCTTCAGGTCTTCTTCCTCAGCCCACTTGCCTGCCAGGGCGTTTGAACAATGATTAACTGCAGCAGGCAGGCTGGTGCAGGCTGGGGCGGGCGCGGCGAGTGAGCTCACCCCTTGCACAACGGATACCGCACCCACCTGCCCAGCTCGGGGGCGACCCAGAGGGCAGGGCCGGGCAGCCTCCCAGAAGCTGGGGAAATGGCCTTGGGAAGGACAAGGGACAGTCTGGATGGATGTGAAGATGTGACCACTGCTACATTCCATCCCTCCCAAGACACCCACCCTGCCCCCAGCTCTTGGAGCCTCTTCTGGGGGCTCCCTTTCACCATGGCAGCAGACTCCAGACCCAGTGCCCAGTGGGGTCAACCTTGCTGAAGATCTTCAAATAGTGTCACCTGAAACTGTCCCCTCGGTTCCAGCCGCAGAGCAGCAAATGCCAGGTTGGACTGGAGGAGGCAGGGATGTGCCCCGGCCTCTCACCCTGGCCACCTACCCGGCTCCAGGCCCAGGGCAGACAGGGAGCCCGCAGGCAGCTCCTCTGCGCCTCCCTCCTTGCTCCTTGCTATTCTGAGGACATAAGCGCATGCAGTCCCAGGCCTGGGGCACCCACACTCGCTCTAGCCCCCGGGACCCCTCCTCCAGGAGCACCGCGTTCCCAGAGGGCTGGTGGGAGTGAACTCACACTCCAGCTAGGCCAAATCTGTCTCCAGACTCAGCACCGTGCCCACACACTGGCCCGAAGCTGGGCCTCGTTTGTTGAACGAAGAAGCACTGAAGTCCTCTGTCCTCAGTGAACTCTGCCCATTTCAGGTCCAGCTTCCCTGCTCCAGAGTCTGGAGATGGCTGGGATGTGTGGGTGACAGCTGGGGGGTGGGGAGTGAAAGGTAACCTTCTCTGAAGATGGGTGGAGGAGGGTGCGGCAGACAGGGACGTCCCTCTCCCCACCCCAACTTGGGCACCTCAGTATTCCACAAACGCCAGTTCCTGCTGGTCTGATGAGGGGTCTTAGTGATCCGAGGGATTCAGTCCGCTTTACTGGGTGCCCCTCAGCAAACCACCCCACTCCCCATGGTGCCCAGGAGTCCGGGCCTGACTGGGCTGCCCAGCCTCTCCTCATAGCCCAAGGACATTGTGACCTTCAGGTCTTCCAAAACCTTTGCAGCCACAAAGTCTGGGCACCTCCTGACTGGCAAGTTGGGCCCTGTTTTGCCCCCAGATTCACCTACCCAGCCTCGGGGTCCCCGATTTCTGAGCTATGTACTTGGAGCACCATATGCTGTTTTTTCTCTCATTGGAGGACCACTCCCACCCACCCACCCAACCTGGGTCTCAACCTCTGGGGGCTACCTGGGACCCTCTGCCCAGACTCCTCCCACCTGCCTCCTTACAGCAAATCCATGTGTTCCCTGAGCACCCGTTCTGGGCGTGAAGAGAACAGTCTATACTCACTGCCCTCAGGGCATGTGAACAAATAGCAGAGAACAGGTGAGAAGTCTGTGTCAGGGACCAGTCCCCCTGCTGCGATGATCCATGAGCCTTGACTCCTAAGCAGCACCTTCTGTATACCAGGCCCTGTTCGAAGCAGGTCACAGGTTTTTACTTGTTTTTATCACATGAGCTTCATGGCAAGATATGAAGCAGATAAACTCATGACCCTCATTGCAGGGTGAGAGAAAGACCAAGGCATAGAGAAGGTAAGTTGCCCAAGGATCTAAGGAGCAGGACCCAGATTCAAACCCAGGCGCCTGTGCTCTAAGCCTTGACGCTACGCTGCCCTCAAAGCAAGGTAGATGAGAAAAGGGAGGGCCAGGCTGTCTTCCCAGACAGGATGGTGACAGAGCCAGGTCTGGATTATGGATGCAATGTGAACACGCATGAAAATATGGCGAAGATTCAGTAGCAATGCTCTGAACCCAGGGGTTGGCAAAGCTTCCCCATAAGGGCCAGATGGTAACGATCTGAGGTTTCGCAGGCCAAGCCTTTCCTGTCACAACTATTCAACTCAGCCCATGAAGCCCCAGAGCAGCCCCAGAGGGTATGTGGCATGGCTGTTCGCCAATAAAACTTTATTAACAGGGCCTTCCCCGGTGGCTCAGCGGTAGAGAATCCACCTGCTAATGCAGGAGACAAGAGTTCGATCCTTGATCTGGTAGAGTCCACATGCCGTGGAGCAACTAAGCCCGTGCCTCACAATTCAGCCTGTTGCCCTAGAGCTCAGGCTCTGCAAAAGAGAAGCCACTCCACCACACCGCAGCTAGGGAGTAGCCCCTGCTTGCTGCAACTAGAGAAAAGCCCACAAAGCAATGAAGACCTGGGCCCAGCTATGAGTAAATAAATAAATATTTTTTTAAAAGCTTTATTTAACAGGCATGGGGATGTCATCTGATTCTCACATGCCACAAAACATTATTCATTTACATTCTCTAATGTTTAAAATGTAGAGAGTGTTTTTAGCTCCTGGGCTGTTCAAAAGCAGGCCTGGAGGAGTGATGGGGGCAGGACCGCAGTTTGCTGACCCCCCGGCACTATAGATTCAGAGAAGGGGGAGCACAGGGAGGCTTCAGAGAACGAGTTACGCAGATTTCCTAGGGTCCAGGAGCCCCCGGAGTGAAGAGCAGGGCTGGCCAAGATTGGAGGGGGGGACCTGAGGAGCCTGCAAGGAGGTGTTGTCACAGCAGGGTGGGCCCAGGCTCCAGCTCCAGTTGTCACAAGGCCCTGACCGTGAGACCCCAGTGTCTGCACCTCCGAGCTTCAGCTGTAAAACGGGCTTGAAAGTGTGGTGAGTGGGAGATGCCGGCCAAATCTTCAGGTAGACCTGGGCTCCACTGGCTCCAAAGGCCCACCTGGGGTGAGGGGATAACTGTCATTTTACTCCATATGCTTGTTTGGGTTATTCTCAGTCTTAGGCAGGAACCCGCTCAGATACGGGTTTTGGCAACGTCTCCCTGGTGGCCACGTAAAGAAGTGAACATCTGGGTGAGCCTGTTTGCTCTCCAGATTCCTACTCCACCGTCCTCCCCGCGGCCCCGTGCTGGGGAGACCAGCCTGTGTGGGAGGCCAGCAGCACAGACTTCCCCGTGGCTCTCCCGCTGCTTGACAATGGGGAGCCCAGCAGGAACTGAGGGAGAGGAGAGAGTGAGATAAACTCCCCACCCCTTCCTGGCGGCGCTTCTGCAAGCTGGCTGCCTCCCTTGGGGGACACCGCATCACGAGGCCAGCTGTCCTAGGGTCTCCCTACCCCTTGCCCACATCTTTGTGAATTCGTCTCAGACTATCCTGCGTGCAACCTGGCTGACTGATTCAAAGAGTGAGACTGCAGAGGGACACTTGTTGAGAGACCATCGCTGTGATTTTGATGAAGGAAGAAAGTATAAGTTGATCAGTCATGTCCAACTCTTTGTAATCCCAGAGACTCTACAGTCCATGAAATTCTCCAGGCCAGAATACTAGAGTGGGTTGCCTTGCCCTTTTCCAGGGGACCTTCCCAACCCAGGGATCGAACCCAGGCCTCCACCATTGCAGGCAGATTCTTTACCAGCTGAGCCACAAGGGAAGCCCAAGAATACTGGAGTGGGTAGCCTGTCCCTTCTCCAGTGGATCTTCCCGACCCAGAAATCGAACCAGAGTCTCCTATATGGCAGGTGGATTCTTTACCAACTGAGCTGAGGGAAGCCCATGAAGGACAATGGAGCAGTAAAATGGGACAGTGGTGGTGAGAGGAAGGTAGAGCTGGACTGGGGACATATTTATAAGATAAACAGGCTAAAGGAGGAGCCTGAGCAAGCAGGAAGGAGCTCCAGGATGAATGGTGCTCCTTGTTGGGGTAGCCGGGAGGACAGAGTCCTGAGTGTCTCTCTCCAGGGAGAGAGGCAGGGGTCCGGAATGGAGACAATGAGTTTGTGGTGATACCTGAAGGACATCCAGATGGCTGAATGCACTGGTGTACCCCTGCCTGCAGCCCTGATTCTCTAACTGACCTTTAGCCATGACCTGCTCAGTTCCCGAAGACAACCCACCATACAGAACAGCTTGGGAGCCTTGGAGAACAGTCTGTGCAGAAATGGTTGATGCACTTCTTCCCTTTCTGATGCAGGGGAGATGGTCTCAGACGCATGAACTTAGCTGGAAGGAGTGATGGGGCGAGAGGGGTGCAGAATGCTGGGGTGTCCAGGAGAGGTCTAAGGGAACTCTGTTGGCCCTCTGGGCCGAGGGTTAAATAAAGCCAGAGCAGTCCACCAATGGGGCTTCCCTGGTGGCCCAGCGATAAAGGATCCGTCTGCCAAGCAGAAGATGTGGGTTCGATCCCTGGGTTGCAAAGATCCCCTGGAGAAGGAAATGGCAACCCGTTCCAGTATTCTTGCCTGAAAAATCCCATGAACAGAGGATCCTGGCAGGCTACAGTCCATGGGGTCACAAAGAGTCGGATATGACTTAGCAACTAAACGACAACAATAAGCCAGCCAAAGACACTGACAAGGGCTGCTATTCTGCCCACCAGCCAGGGATACCAAACGCAAAGAGGCACCTCCATTTGGGGGATGACTGGTTTAAATCTTCCATTTAACCTCTCATCTTTTGCAGCTTGCAGGAGGCAGGAGGTCAGGCTTTCCTCCAGGGTGGATCCTGGTGTTGGGGCAAAACCACATGGGATGAGGTTGGGTGGGAATAACTCCATCAGATCTCCCCAGGGCTTCAAGCCCTTCACAGCCCGACTGACTTCTGGTTACATCGTCCTTCCAAAAACAAAGACTTGATTGAATATTTCTCAACTGAGTCACTGCTCAGCTTGCCCTCTCCCAGGAAATCAAACATTCTGGTTCTGCCTCCTCATCATGCTGACCACCCTCACGCTTCAGCCTCTCGTGGGACCAGCTTCCAGGCTTCTCTGCTGGCTCTCACCCACTGAACTTCAAGCAGTTAAGTCTGTATCTTACACTTGCTGCCTCCGAGGGGGCGGGAGTTTGCACAATGTTCCTCTCCCTGGCCCACAGTGAATTACCACATCTCCTTCTTTGAGGCTGGCCTGTCTTCAAGCTCCCACCACCACGACTTCAAGTCCCAGCCCCCAGGTCTGGTATCTATTAAGTCTAGTCAAGGCCTGATTCAGCCACATTGCTTCACAGGCCTCCCAGTGGGCAGACAGCTGATGTGGGCAACCCGGGTCTGACTAGCTGCTGGTCCGTGCAGCTCACAGCAACAGCTGGGCGGACTTCAGCTTTGGGAGCCTGAGACAGGGCCTGCAGAACAGCGGCTGGCCCTGACTCACCAAGTGATGCTGAAACTTTGAAAACCTCGGGAAGATTTTTTTTTTCCCCAGAAAGTCTTCCCAGCTCTGCCATCAGGCCTGGCTGGGACCTCTCCTTAGTGCAGGCTTGCAGTCTCTCCTGCCCTGGTCTGCACACAGCTGAGCACTGAGTAATCTTCCTTCCTTCTGAATCTTCCTTCTCTGACATACCAGAGCCTCATGAGGATTTGGGCTTTCCAGAAGACCCATTTAGGCGATTAGCTAGTGAACCTATGCCTTACTGGACATGAAGGAATTAAACTGGAATTCCAGGGTTCCAGCAGCGGGGGCGGAGGATGGAATGTGATGTCCTCTTCCTCTTGGGGATTCCCTGGTTGACTTTCCGAGTCTCAAGGCCCCTGCGGCAGCAGCTCAGACGAGCCTGCAGGGATCGGGGACTTGGATTCCACTGCACTGAGGGGCGAGCCCAGTTTGTAAGCATCTCTCACCTTAGAGAAGCGAGACTCTCAGGGCTAGTTCTGACTGTGCACGGGACGCTTTCGGAGCTCAGGAGCCCTCAGGGGTCACTTGAACAGGAAGTTCTTGGGTCACATCAGATGTTCCATGTCACAACCCACCCCTCCTCATTTAACCCCTTTTCAGGAAGTCATCAGTCTCCCTGGCAGGGTGGGGGAGGGGCATGGTCCTGTAACCGTCACGAGTCCAGCATCCAGCCACCCTCAGGTCAGCACACCTGGCTAAAACATGGGCTCTCTGCCCTGGGCACCCAGGCTGGACTCCGCAGCAGCCCCCACAATGGCTGAGCATGGGGAGAAGGGCCCCTTTGGGGACAGGCACGACAGGACCATCCTAAGATCACCCAGGGCGCCAGGGAAGAGCCGAGAAAGGGGTGCCTGGCAACAGAGATGCCAAGACCCTGACGTGAGTGCCAGGAGAGCTGCTGTATTCTGAACAAAGGGTCACTGAGAAGAGACAAACTCACCCGCTCCTCTCCACCCATTCATTCCTCTCTCTCTCTCTCTCGGTTCTAAATCCTGCTGTGTCCCCAGGCAGCCCTGGACCAGGAGACCCCACCAGGCAGACAAAATTGGCTGAGGACACTTCAGTCTAGTCCTGCCTTCTCCTGGCTGCTCAACCCCCCCCCCCCCCCCCCTTCCACTTGTGCTTGAAGAGAATCTGCGGGTCAGGGTGAGGGTGGGGAGTGAGGAGCCCAGCTGCTCCCACTCACAGCCCCAGCCCTCCTCCTGGAAGCTCCTAGAAACTCTGGGAAGTTTCTGAAGTCCCAGACAGATGATCCTTGCACTCAAGGGCCCGGCTGAGTAACCACCTCCTCCTGGAAGTCTCCCTTGTGAATGGGGATGGCCTTAGAATCAGAGCAGCTGCTGAGAAAGGAACAGAGAAAAGGCAGAGGCCAGGGGAGCCCACGGGGGAGGTGATGGGCAAGGGGAGGAGGAGCCACACAATCCATTCTGGACTCTTGCTCCCCCGGGGGTAGGGGGGCTGGCTCTCGAGGTCAGGGACCCAGCTCCCGAGGAGACCCCTCCTCCGGGTGGTTGCCCATGGCGCAGGGGTCTGCAGAGGGCAGGCAGCGAGGAGAGGGATGCTCTTCTGGACAGGACAAAGAGAGCACCAGAGGCCCAGAAGGACCCCACCCCCAAGAGGAGGCGCGGGGCGGTGGGGGGGACACTGAGCTGTATCTGAGCTCCCTGCTGGGGGCACCCATGGAGCTCACTAACCCACACAGGAAGTGGTTCTCAAACGGGCAGGGAGTGCTGGGAAGTGGGTCAGGGGGTGGCCCCCTGACTGACCAGAGCCCGTGTCATCAGGGTCCCAGGAGAGACACTGTGCGCCTCGGGGGTGCAAGTGGATGCTCTGGCCACTGCTGTGGCTGCTATAGGGTTTCCCTGGTAGCTCAGAATCTGCCTACAATGCAGGAGATCCCGGTTTGATTCCTGGGTCGCGAAGATCTGCTGAAGAAGTGATAGGCTACCCACTCTGGTATACTTGGGCTTCCTTGGTGGCTCAGCTGGTAAAGAATCACCTTGCAATGCAGGAGACCTGCCGTAGAGAGCAGCTCTCAGAAGGGTAGTGCCCTGTCCAGCACCCTCACCAACACTCAGAGAGGCTGGGGTCCAAGCCAACTCACTTCTCCCACCCGCACTTTGGTTTCCTATTTTTTTCATATCTCTTAGACTTTTCCCATGGGAAGTCATACCCATCCTTCCAGTCCAGCCTGAGGAGCCCTCCCTAACTCCCCCAATCATCCCTTTTCTCCCCCGCCCTCAGCAGGTTTCTCCCTCCTTCCTGCCTCCTGCAGGACTTAGGGTCCAGGTCACAGGTGGCCAAGTCTCATGCTGTGTGTTTTCCCTGCAGGATCATGGGGTCCCTAAGGACAGGGTACCTGTCCCAGAGGGGAGCCCTTCTGGGCACTTGTGGGTGCTCAGTAGGGGCTCTGATGGGCTGATTCCCCAGCTTCAGCCCCTCTGGTCTCCACCCTCTCGCCACTCCCCACGCTCTGTTGACCTCAGGGAGCTGGCCCGCCTTTAAGAGCCGCCGGAATTCCTGCCTGCAGGCTCAGCCCTGCTCCAGGAATGCGGGGCGGCAACCCAGCTTCTCCAAGCCTGCACAAACCTGGGGCCTGGGCCCTGACCCACCCAGTGAACTCTCAGCAACTTCTTTCTGCCAGTCACTGGCCTCTGCTCCTTTCCCTTCGAGGAACTAACTGCCCTTCTGTGAGTCAGAAACTGGAGGCAAAGGCCAAGGTGGTCTCATGTGACAGTTACAGTCATAGAGGGAGGCACACTGCTTCTGCTTCTCCCAGGGGACGGCTCCTCCCATGGGAAGGAGGTCTCTAGGAACAGTATGGACTCCATGTATGTGCAGTCTAACCAGCCTGGGCTTCTAGACTCCACCCTGAGCAGTGAAAGAGCACCAGGCAGGGAGCAAGGAGACCCAGGGAGTCTTGGTTCCATGTTGTTTAATCGCTTAGTTGAATCCAACTCTCTGCGACCCCATGGACCGCAGCATGCCAGGCTTCTCTGTCCTCCACTATCTCCCAGAGACTGCTTAAACTCATTTCCACTGAGTTGGTGATGCCATCCAACCATCTCATCCTCTGTGTCCTCTTCTCCTGCCCTCAATCTTTCCCAGCATCAGGGTCTTTTCCAATGAGTTGGCTCTTTACATTGGTTCCTCGTCTACCTGGCAAGTCACATTCTTTCTCTGAACCTCAATGTCCAGGATATGGCTGCAAGAAACCTAAGAATCTTCATAAAATTGTGTGACTTCCAGCAGCCCATGTCCAAGGAGAAGTGCTGCTGGGCAGGCCATGTCCTAAAGAAACCTGTGAGTGGCATGTCCCAGCTGACACCATGTACCCTGACTGACAAAGGGACCCTGTAGTGACGCCAGGAAGCTTTGAAGCTGGCAGCTTTGGGTTCTGATTCCAACTCTGCCTCTCACTTGCGCGTTATATAACTTTCTGACCCTGTTTTACAGATGGGAGACCTGAGCCTCTCCTGATGGAAGACATGTGCCCACGATCTAGGGCCAGTCCCTGGGCCTGCCGGCTTGCAGCTTTGTGTCCTACCTCTCTTTTCCCAGTGGACTGACCCTAGAGGGTGGACAGTTGAAGAGAAGTCAGGGTGCTGGGAGGGGTGTTCAACTTTCAAAGGCTGAGCTGGAGGCAGCCACCTCTCAGAGCCCAGCTGGCAAGAGCAGTTCCTCTCCCCAGGAGGGTATGGGACTCCAACCCTGATGCCTCATGTCCGGAGGTGGGGTGAGGGCCAGATGGGACCACATGCACCAGAGGGAAGCCCTGGAGGGGTGGCGGGGCGGCCTCCTGGGTGGTGGCTGGGGCCGCAGCCGGTCCTGGTTCTTTCATCTCCAGATGCCCCGGCCTCCCTCCCCACGTGGTGCCCAGAAGGAGCTCAGGCCTTCCCCTCCTGGGTTCTGTAGCAGAACTGTCAGCAGCGGGTGGGTGGTCAGAGTGGGGTGCAAAGTGGGCAGTGCCTCCCGCAGCCCTTGAAGTGTGTGAGGCTCTGCGTTCATGGCACCCCTCCCCGCCCTCCAGGTCCCTCCCGTCCTTAGCAGGGCTGTTATGACAAGGGCTGGGGTGGCCCCTGTGTGGGGACAGGGCAGAGGGGGCAGGGCACACCCAGTTGTGGGTTGGCAGACAGAACCTCTCCTCCGGCTGCTGGAGGGTGTTCTCGGGGCCCCCGCATGCCTGCTGGTCACTTCTCAAAGGCTGCGTCTGCTTTAAAAGAAGTGTCCTCCTTCTTAGCTGCAATCAAGGCCGTGTCTCCTCACCAAGCCGCATGCACACAGGGCTGGGTCTGCCCAGAGAAGGTGCTGTTTCTACGTACACAGAGGTGTGCTGTGTGGCCCCCTGAGGCCCTGAGACTATGCCTGGGGGTCACCCAACCCCGAGCAGACTTTGGGTGAGGAGGGGGGCTCTGAAGGGGCACAACAGGTGGGACTCAGTGCACACACTGGCAGCCCCCCCCCCAGTCCCCAACAGCCCCTTCCCAATTCCTGACCCACCCAGTTGATGATCACTGGCACTTCGAACAGGGAACCCCAGCTCTACCGGTGGGCACAGGGCTTGGGAGCCCCACGTCTGCTTCTGCACCAGCCCTGGACGGTCTTGAGAAGTCAAGAGAAGTGCTGCGCAATTGGGACTGCCCTCCCACTCAAGACATGTCCTGCCCTGCCAGCTCATCCTTCAAGAGAAGGGTAGGCGGAAGCCTGGGGCCCAGCCTCCCAGTGGTCACCTTGGTCCCCCAGTCACCAAAGTCCAGGGAGCAGTTTGGATCTAGAGGCCAGGCTGGACCAGGCCAAGAACCCCATTGGGCTCTGGGATGAGCCAAGCCTCTCCTTTGGGGTCTCAGACACTCCTTCCTTCATGCATCCTGGGGTGGGGGGGGATGGGATGGGGTGGGAAGAGGTACTCAGTCTTCATTCTTCCTACACTCTTACCACTCAGCCCCCCTCCCCCACACAGGACTCTCTGGGGAAGTCGTGGGTGACCCAGGGCCCTGCCTGATGTGGCACTGACATGCTGTGACCTTGACCAGAAGCTTCCTTAGAACCAGCACCCACACAACCAGTGCCTTGGCTCGCGGGGCTCCCCAGGGCCCATGTGCGGTGACACCATCACTGTGACTTCCTTTCCCCTCTTCCTTCAGTGCCCTATTCTCCCCACCTGGGCCTGGGCTCAGGGGAGCTGATGATAAACCAGCAAATGACCGCCTGGAATACCAGCTCCTTCTCCACCTCACTTGCAATGCCCTAATCCCCTCCCATCCCAGCTCCCAGCCTGGGCTGGGGCAGAGCCCAGGTGTTTCTCGTTAAGGGTTTTATTGCGGATTCTCAGGCTCTGGCTGTGGAAGGTTGAGGGGCTCCCCAAGCCTCTGCCCCACCCCCAGGCTGCGCCCACACAGCAGGGTCGGGTGACCAGGGGGCCTCTTCATTCCCGGCCCCTTACCCTTGCCGGGAAGTCACCCAAAGCCGCAGAGCTCCAACCTCCAAGTGCACTGCCTTCCGCCCATCCTTCACACCGGACAGAGTATCCTCCTGAGGAACAAAGTTAATCATCCCGTGCCCTGACTTTTAAATCCACCAGAGCCTGCCCTTTTTTATTTTTTCAACGACTGGCTCTGATTTGTAGCACTTGCCAATTCCCACCATGGCCAGTTTCAGACAGCCAATGTGAGGTCACTGAATTCGTGTGCACAGTCAGCTTCCATAGGCCGGCAGCATCTGGCTCCACACACATGGCCATGGCTTCCCTTTACTCCAACACAGGATGCAAGCCCTCCTTTAAGGCTCCTCTTAATGCTCTTGCCTCCTTTGCCACTGCCTTCCCACCCTGCCCACCCCCCCACCTCAGACACCGCCCACTCGATCTGACCTGGGGTACCTGAGTGCACTTAGCACATGCCCCAAACATCCCTCTCCTGCTTGGCCTGGGCTGCTCCTTTAATAATAACCCTGTTCAAGGATTTCTCTGGTGGTCCATTGGCTAAGACTCCATGCTCCCAATGCTGGAAGTGCTGGGTTCGATCCCTGGTTGGGGAACTAGATTCTACATGCAGCAACCAAGACCCAGTGCAGCCAAATAAATAAATGAATATTTTTTAAAAAAATATTCTGTTCAGTTGTTTCCCCCCTTTAGGCTCTCAGACTCCCCAGGCTGGACGAGATGCCCTTCATCTGTGTCCCTAGGATACTGCCTTGGCTGTCTGCATTGTACAGTCATGCGGGTCTGTCCTTCCCATGAAACTGTGGCCTCTGCAGAGGCTCTGACCCAGAAAAGCCTCTGTGACTGTGTTGAGGGCATGAGATTCATGAAGCAGCCTGTTCAGGGCTCTAGGGGGAGAGCTGCCACAGGGGCCCACATTACCATCGTGGGCCTTTCTCAGCAGATCCCAGCGCCACCTGCTTGTCTGGCTTCCCAGAAGACGCACGACAGGGACAGGGCACTACCCATACTCACCCCCTACGGAGGTGGGGGGGCATCTCTTAGCTCCTAGATCTGTGACATGCCAGGTGTTACCTCCAGTCCAGGCCCAGGAGCACGGAGCTGGCCGGGGCTGGGGCAGAAGGGAGCTGCCACCCTCACGCTGCTGTTTGTGTCCTTCTGACCATGGCTTCCTGCACGGCAGTTTATCATTGTTGACTCTGACAGCAGCATCCAGACGTTTCGGGGAGGCCATCGTATCCTGTGCCTGGAGCAGCCTCGGCCCCAGAGTCTCCCGCACACCCTGTCCAGGTGGTCCTGTGTGACCAAAACGGATGAAAGAGGGAGCAGCCATGCTCAGGGGAGTGCTATGTGCTTTTGAGCGAAAAAGACCTGAGTTTGCTTGTCAGTGTGGCCACTTAGCAGCTGTACGAAGTCGTGGCTTGCGGCCTCATTTTCCTCATCCATAAAATGGGGTAGTAATGCCTGCTTCTCAGAGGTTTTGTCCGCCTAAGACTAATGGCCACTATGTATGGAGTGCTTGCAAAGTCCCATGCAAAATGCAGTTTCTGTGACACGGTTTACTCACATTATCTTCTTTAATCCCCACACAGCCCTATGAAGAAAGACCTGTTAGCCCCATTTCACAGACCAGAAAATTGAGGTTCTAAGGAGTTTATAGTCACATAACAAGAAAAAGGGAGTCAAAATGCAAAGCCCCTGAATTTAGAGGGCAGGTGTGTATGGGGCCTGACAGATTCTAATCATATGGTGATGTGATGTGCTTAGTCGCTCAGTTGTGTCCGACTCTTTGTGACCCCATGGACTGTAGCCCACCAGACACCTCTGTCCATGGGGATTCTCCAGGCAAGAATACTGGAATAGGTTGCCATTTCCTTCTTCATGGGATCTTCCTGATCTAGGGATAGAACCGGGGTTTCCTGCATTGCCGATTCTTTACCAACTGAGCTATGAGGGAAGCCCTATCACAAAGTAGGCAATATATATTATTAGTAATTATTGCAAATCCTGCTTTCTGGCATGTATTAGGAAATGGAATTTTTAAAAAATCTCTTCTAATGTCTCTGAACCAGAACCTAAGGTAAGCATCAGCTTTCCTGGTTTTCAAGAGAGGAAACCAAGTTCTAAGAACTTCTGCTTTATTGACTATGCCAAAGCCTTTGACTGTGTGGATCACAACAAACTGTGGAAAATTCTGAAAGAGATGGGAATACCAGACCACCTGACCTGCCTCCTGAGAAATTTGTATGCAGGTCAAGAGGCAACAGTTAGAACTGGACATAGAACAACAGACTGGTTCCAAATAGGGAAAAGAGTATAGGCTGTATATTGTCACCCTGCTTATTTAACTTATATGCAGAGTATGTCAGGAGAAATGCTGGACTGGATGAAGCACAAGCTGGAATCAAGATTTCCAGGAGAAATATCAATAACCTCAGATATGAAGATGACACATTTATGGCAGAAAGCGAAGAAGAACTAAAGAGCCTCTTGATGAAAGTGAAAGAGGAAAGTGAAAAAGTTGGCTTAAAACTCAACATTCAGAAAATGAAGATCATGGTATCTGGTCCCCTCACTTCATGGCAAATAGATGTGGAAACAGTGGAAACAGTTGCAGACTTTATTTTGGGGGGCTCCAAAATCACTGCAGATGGATGGTGACTGCAGCCATGAAATCAAAAGACACTTGCTCCTTGGAAGAAAATTTATGACCAACCTAGACAGCATATTAAAAAACAGAGACATTACTTTGCCAATAAAGGTCCATCTAGTCAAAGCTATGGTTTTCCAGTAGTCATGTATGGATGTGAGAGTTGGACTATAAATAAAGCTGAGCACTGAAGAATTCATGCTTTTGAACTGTGGTGTTGGAGAAGACTCTTGAGAGTCCCTTGGACTGCAAGGAGATCTAACCAGTCCACCCTTAAAGAGAATCAGTCCTGAATATTCATTGGAAGGACTGATGTTGAAGCTGAAACTCCAATACTTTGGCCACCTGATGTGAAGAACTGACTCATTTGAAAAGACCCTGATGCTGGGAAAGATTGAAAGGGAGAAGGGGGGGACAGAGGATGAGATGTTTGGACCGCATCACCGATTCAATGGACATGAGTTTGAGTAAGCTCCAGGAGTTGGGGATGGAGAGGGAAGCCTGGCATGCTGAAGTCCATGGGGTTGCAAAGAGTTGGACACGACTGAGCGGCTGAACTGAACTGACTGATGGTCCAGGCAGAGCCCGCTGAGCACCATCCGTCAAATGAGCTGGCCCCAAACGGGGAGCACTGTCCAATTCACCAGACGCATTGTCCAGGTTGGGGGTGGGCCTGATCTAAAGGAGATGGGGAGGTCAGTCCCAGAGTCCTGGAGCCAGTGTCCTGTCTTGACCTCGGCCTTGGTCCCTCTCTTCATTAGGAGCCTGTTAATCTCTGCAGGGTCTCAAAATTAACTTCTCACCCTCAAGTAATAAGGATCCTAAATCAGGGTTTATACTTGAACAAAGCATTCTGATCTGTGAATCTAGAAATAAGGAGATCCATATAGTTGAACAGCACTTGGGTTCTTCTAGTTTTGGGGTGATTATGAACAAAGTTCCCATATGGGTACATGGAATGATACTCAGCAATTAAAAGCAGCTCTGATGTAGCTCAAATGCAGTCTCCTAGACGAAAGAAGCCAGACTCAGAAGGCTCCATGCTCTATGATTCCGTTTATAGGATGTCTGGAAAAGGGAAAACTACCAAGACAGAAACAGATCAGTGGTTGCTGGGGTTGGGGAGTGGAGTCAGGGGTCAATCGCGAAGGGACCGAGGGAATTTTGGGGGTGCTGAGACTGTCTATATTGTAATTGTGGTAGTGGTTACATGACTGTATGCGTTTGTGAAAGAATTATACAACAATAAGAATGAATTACTGATTGTAAGTCAACTATAGTTCAATTTAAAGAAGCCTAATAAAACCACTGGATTTTGATTTTTTTAACAAAAAAAGAATTAATTATAGTACAAAAAAAGAGACTTTAATTATTTCATTGGAGTATAATAGCTTTGCAAAGTTATATTAGCTTCTACTATACAGCCAAGGGAATCAGCTGTAGTTTTTTGGATTTCCTTCCCATTTAGATCACCACAGAGCAGTAAGCAGAGTTCCCTGTGCTGTGAACCGAGTACAGTCGGTTCTTGTTAGTTACCTATTTTATACACAGTGTGTATAAGTCGATCCCAATCTCCCAGTTTTTCCCATTCTCCCCTTCCCCCCTCGGTGCCCATACATTTGTTCTCTACATCTGCGTCTCTGTTTCTGCTTTGCAGATAAGTTCATCCGTACCATGTTTCTAGATTCCACCTATAGCGTTAATGTCTGACATTTGTTTTTCTGTTTCTGACTTAGTCTGTGTGACAGTCCCTAGGTCCATCCACGTCCTTCATTCTTTAAAAAAAGGAAAAAATTACATTTCCTTTTCAGTCCCTTTCCCATTCATTTTGACCTTAAGATAAATTTGAACATTAACGTAATTTCACTTCGTGGATATTTCCGAAGCGCCTCCTACGTGCCAGGTCCTCTGCTATGTACGGAGACGGCAGCGGGACCCCGACCCTTCTCAGCTGTACTGTGCCATCAGCCCGTGCTACCCCCGTCATCTCCCAGTGTACGTGCTCAGGCCCAGGGCACCCCTATTTCCCTCTCGGGGCGGGCGGGGGGGGGGGGGACTCTGGATCACTTCTGCCTGATGTGGGTCAATCGGTAACTATGTGCTGAAACACTGGAATTTCTGAGACGTTTCCATGGTTTATGGGACCATAATATTTGAAGTGGGAACCTGGGAACCGTCCTCCACACCTCCCTCCTCCTTGTCACCCCCCACCCTCCCGGTGCCCCACACAGAAGGTGGGGGCGGGGTGGCCCAGACTGCCCAGCAGGGGCTCTGGCCCAACCGCGTCCTGTCAACACGAATCCTGTGTCACAACATTTGAGGGGCAGCCGACAGTGTTCTTTTTTTTTTTCACTGACCCAAGAGTGACCGGGTTATTGTGCAAAAAAAAAAAAAATCAATCCACTGGCCAGTCCTGCTGGTGTTCCTTCCTGAATGTCTTCCCAGTTCCCCTCCCCAAGGCCCTCGCTTGAAACAGGCAAGGTACCTCTCACAGGGACCCCTGCATGGGCCTCCCAGTGGATCAGCTACCCCCCCATTCCCCTCACACCTCAGCCAGATGTGTATTTTGCATATCATCAGTGCACAAGGAACCCATGCCAATCCATGAGAAAAATGGGCCAAATAATATGAAGAAGCAGTTCCCCTATGGAAAGAAAAAACGCAAATGGCAAAAACACATGAAGAGATTCCTAACTTCATCTATAGTTAAATGTATGAAAATCAAAACAACCATTGAATACCATCTTCATATCCTCCACCCCAGTGGAGAAAAGAAAATGGAGCCGTTTGATGACACGTATGGTGACCGGGAAGAGGGTTGTCTTGGGGCCTGTCCCACGCAGTCTGGGTGTGGTGACAGGTACAACAAACTGATGGAACTTTTGGAAGATGATCATAAAGAACTTCCCCCTCCGTCTAGAACCCACTCTGCTAGAGAGGTACCCAGGGTGCAACCTCCCAACTCTCCCCTGGGTCTGTACCATGTGATACCCTAGGACGGCTGTCTGGGAAGATGTCCCCCTGCAAAGGTTTATAACTGCAAATGCCTGGAAACGAGATGCCCATCCAGTGGGAAGAATCATGTCAGTAACGTGCATCTGCTCCCTCTGTACAACCAAGTGCTCCGCAAACATTAAACACAGTGGGGCCGGGGCTTCCCTGGTGACTCAGTGGTAAAGAATCTGCCTGCCAATGCAGGAGACACGGGTTCGATCCCTGATCTGGGCAGATTCCACATGCCACAGAGCAATGAAGCCTGTACTCTGGAGCCTGTGAGCTGCAACTACTGAGCTCATGTGCCACAACTACTGAAGGCCTCGCACCCTAGAGCTTGCGCTCCGCAACAGGAGAAGTCAGTAGTGCACCGCAACTAGAGAGTAGACCCTGCTCATTGCAACTAGAGAAAAATCCTTATAGCAACGAAGATCCAGCACAGCCATAAATTAATCGATTAAAATAAATAAATGCAATGGGTAAGGACTTCCCTGGCTGTCCAGTGGTTAACACTCTGTGCTTCCAATGCAGAAGGCAAGGGTTCAATCCCCCATCAAGAAAGTAAGGTCCCACATGCTGCATCATGTGGCTGGGACAAAAGAAAAAAAAAAAAAAAAAGAACAATGGCATAGGACCGAATACACGTGCTGAAATGAAACCAGGTCAGGAAAAGGAAGCTGCAGATCTGGGCATGTAGTGCCATCCCTTTGGTGTAACTCTTGAAAATGCAGGCTTACCCTCACAAGTGTATGATGGAAAAAATTTCTGGAAGCACACACTGAAAACCTGCTAAGTGAAATTGCCTTTGGCGAGACAGGTGGGGAATAGGAGGCTTTCACTTTTCTTTGTTTACTTTTCTGTTCTGCTTGGATTTCGAGTTCGTATGCACAGAGTGTTTTAATTTTTGAAATGTCACCAGGCAAGATCTGGAGTGGGAAGCAGCAAGGGGGGGGTGCGATTTGAGGCCAATTTCGTTTTCTTCTCTCTACTTTCCTATATCAAAAAGAATCACAATCAATGTGTTTAAATGTTGCAAAGCAAACAAAAACTTTCAGTGCCCAGGGGATAAAGTCCACCTTCCTGAACTCACGCTGGGAGGTCCCCGAGTCTCCACTGGTGGGCGCTTCCCCGCTTTGGTCTCCTGACTTCTGGGTCTCAACCACAGCCGACCCCACCCACCTTTCACATCCCAAAGACCCTGGCTGTCCCTCGCCTCTGGGCCTCTGGCCACACTGCCCATTCTGATCACCCCTAACCTTTGCTTCCTCAGCCCTCAGCCCTGACACCAGTTCCCGGCCCATCCTCCCCTGCCTGGCAAGCCTAGCCCTGCCCTGCTACCCTGCCGGCGCCCTGGCCCCACCTCCCATCATACCAAGGCTCCCACTAGCCGGAATGGCCATCCCACTAGCCTGCCTCGCTAGCTCTCAACACCCTTGAAGGCGAGGACACTGCTGGCGTCCAGGACCCAGCGCCGTGCGGGACACATAGTAGGTTTCATAACCGTCTGCCATCTGGGCTGACAGCTGACTGCCTGAACCAAATGAGGAATGCACGGGCAGCTGGCACTCCAGGCTCATCCCTGATACAGGCCCGTCTGTGGAGTGGGATCCCTGGGCCTGGCCCCAGACGGCGGGCCCCAGGGCCTGCAGAGGCAATCTGGAGGGGCAGACAAAGCAACCCGCAGCAGCGCCGCCCGTTCAACTCCAAGGTGGCTTTTATTTCCTCTTCTGCGGGTGCCAAGTCCCTGAACAAATATTTTCCTGGAGTGGAGGAGCGGCTTAGCTCCCAGCCTTAAGTGCTGGAAACACCTTCGGGTCGGGCAGTTTCCAGGAACCAGAGGAAAAGAGGGGTCTGGCTACAGCAGGGGAGGAGGGGGTCGGGAAGAGGGGGTCACCAGGGCTGCCCTCTGGGCCATGCCCACCCTCCTGGCTGGTGGCTGGGTCCTCCGTTCACCAGCAGCCCTGGGCCTCTCTGCCAGTAAATGAGAATCCTCTGGGATCCTGAAGAAAACGTGGGCCAGGTGGGCCTCCCTCATTTTTGCTGCAAAAGCTACAGTGGGGTTTAAAAGAACTACTTAGAGTCTCAGAAGCCCTTTTATAAGCTCTTTTTTCCCCTCCCTCTAACTTTCTTATTGCAGAATAAAATACACAGATGAAACTCATCTTCAGTGTATAACTTGATTTATTTATAGTTACATACACTCTGGATACCTTGGATGGCATCACTGACGCAATGGACCCGAGTTTGAGCACACTGCAGGAGATAGTGAAGGACAGGGAAGCCTAGCATGCTGCAGTCCATGGGGTCACAGAGTCAGACACGACTTAGCTACTGAAGAACAATACTCTTGTAATCACCACCTACGTCAAGCCAGAGAACATTCCAGAAAACCTTTCAGAGAAACATCCTCATGCCCCACCTTGTCCATACCACACCCCCAGCAGAACTGTCACAGGCTTTTATCACCAATCAATTTTGCCTGTTGCTGAACTTGAGAGAAATGGAATCATGTACTCTGTGCTGGCCTCTTATGCTTAACATATTGCCTGCGATGTCATCTATGCTGAACGTGTAGCCATCGCTGGTTCTTTTTTAGTGCTGAGTAGTATTCCACTGTGGCAATACAGCACAACTTATTTATTCACTTGGGTTGTGTCCACGTTTGGGCTGTGATGTAGACATTCTCAGACATGAGACATGTCTGCAGACATGTGCTCCCCTTCTGCCTGGATTCTAGCAGAGACATAGACACAGGTTTGATTTTAGCCTCCCAAGTGCTTGTATGATTGGCACATGTTCCAACAGCGTGGGAGTTTTCCAGTGGCCCCACATGCCCTTGAACAATTGTCCCAAGTTTAACGTCAGCCTTTCTGGTGAGCATGTGGTGGTGTCTCACAGCATTAATAAACTTTTAATGACCTCTTGACTTTGCAGAGCACGACAGGAGCACCAGACAGCCACAAGGAGCTCCCAAAGACAGAGGCTCCCATATCTGCAGACATCCCCCATGTGCCACGCCTCATTCTGGCCTCGTAATGAAGCATCTACCCTCAAGAAACACCCAAGGTAGCAGGAAGCCAGTGTGGAAACAGACACCTGTAGTGATGGGGCGAGAGGTGCCGGGAGCAGTGAACCAGAAGTTATGGGGACACAGAGGACGCAGGGCCTCACCTCAGAGGAACTTTGCACCAAGACTGGAAGTTGAGCGGACGCTGCAGCAGCACTGATGACAACCTGACTTGGGGGCACACTCACTCTCACACCCACACACCACGAGTGGGTGCAAAGCTGGCTCAGGGATCAGTACTGGGGGCAAGGGGCAGGAAGGGAGGAAGCCAGATGAGGGTCGTGCCCACGGCCCAGCAGAGCTGGCAGGACCCCACACCCTGCTGGGCTTGCTGGGCTGGCACCTCCCCCAGCTCTTGCAGCTCCAGGAACCAGGGGGTCCCCACCTCCCGAGCCTGACTAGCTCTTCGGCCAGGCTCCAGGGACAGGGAGTGTGACTGGGGGTGATGGGGAGAGAGGTGGAAGCCTGGCCCCAGGACACCTCTCTGGACAGGAGTTCCCTCAGTTCAGTTCAGTCCCTCAGTCGTGTCTGACTATTTGCGACCCCATAGACTGCAGCACATCAAACCTCCCTGTCCATCACCAACTCCCAGAGCTTACTTAAACTCATGTCCATTGAGTCGGTGATGCCACCCAACCATCTCATCCTCTGTCATCCCCTTCTCTTCCTGCCTTCAATCTTTCCCAGCATCACAGTCTTTCAAACGAGTCAGCTCTTCGCATCAGGTGGCCAAAGGATTGGAGTTTCAGCTTCAGCATTAGTCCTCCCAATGAACATTCAGGGCTGAGTTCCTTTAGGATGGACTGGTTGGATCTCCTCGCAGTCCAAGAGATTCTCAAGAGTCTTCTCCAACACCAGAGTTCAAAAGCATCAATTCTTCGGTGCTCAACTTTCTTTATAGGAGTTCCCTGCACCTGTGTAAAAGTCGCTTTCTCCCCCAAATGCTGCTTCGGGATCCACCTACCATCTGTGTCTAACCTGGAGGGTCAGCCCGCCCAGCTCTGGGACTGGGCTGTCCCTTCTGCCCCAGTTAGGCCCCACCCTTGACCACCAGCTCCAAGGACCACCCCATCACAGGCACCTTTTCCCTCGGGCTCCGTGTGAAAGTGTGCTTGTGGGAGACGGAGGTGACGCCGTGAGGTGGAGACACACCGTACAGGTCCTGCCAGCTTAACTTCTTAACGAGCTCTCCAACCCAGCCTCCACTCCCCAGCCCTCCCCTGTCCTCGGGCCTCCACCCCCACATCCCTCTGCAATCCCTAACCTTTCCCTCATTTGCTCAGAGGCTATCTGGCAGCCCTTGGCAAGGTCACAAGGCAGGTGACCGCCACTTTCCTACCACATTCCAGCCTCCTCTCTTCTCACACCTGCTTTTGCTCCACATCCAGCACACAGCCTCTTGAGTCCTGATTTTTGCTGAAGCTGGGCCTTCTGCCTGGAATGCCTCCTCCTTCCTGTTTGAGAGGCTGACTTGAGTCTGTCCTTCAAGACCCAGGTCAAGCGCCACCTCCAGGCACCTCCCCTCCAACACCAAGCCGGGAAAGATGCCCTGACTCCCCCACCAGCCCACAGTGAGCTCCCTTGGTGTCCTCCATCTCCCCACAAGCCCCAACCTCCCTGAGAGCAGGGCTGTGCATCTTTGTTCCATAAGTGAAAACACAGTGCTCCCAGGACAAAACCCAAGAGGCAAGCAAGGCAGAAAATGCAATTTCAAGCAGAAACTGGCTGCAAATTAAGAAGGCGATGCAAGCCACCTAAGAGAAGATGGCTCATTAGTTTAGAAAATAGCTTGAAAGAACTCAGTGGAAATGCAGTGGGTCCCCCGTCCCCACACAATATACACACACACCTGAGCCATGTAGATGTGATCGAAAGGTGAGGGGAAAATGAAATAGGGCTCAACTGCTCCGTTCTCAGGCATGAGGGGTGGGGTGAGGAATCTCGGGAAAGCAGAAAAGAGGGGAGGGGAAAGGGGTCAAGGTCGTGGGAACTAGGGCAGCAAGCGGACGTCTGAGGATAGATGGGCAGAGACATTGCTTGAGGATGCTAGAGGAACCCCTTCACAATTACCTTTCTTCAGTGTTCCTCTCAAGCACCCAGTAAAGCCTGTTTGACGGCACCACCCCCTCCTGGAAGTGCCCTGGGGTGGGGGTGACCCAGGGTGAGCACAGCGCCCAAAGGGAATCCGCAGAGCAAGAGAGTGCCAGGCAGGGTGCCGTTTAGCCCACTTGAACATGATAGAAGCAGGTGGCTCAAGAGGCTGGAGTCTCAGAACCCTGCTGGTCCCACATTGTGGGGGCGGGGTTGGAATTCGTTCTCTCCCACTGGACTGTCACCCAGGTCACCACTGTGGGCTCAGGGGCCGGGTCGCCAGCACCTAAACCTGAGTTCACTGCTCACCAGCACGCAGCTGTGGGCAGGAACTTCCCCTCCACACAGCAGGTTCTGTCTGCAAAGTGAGGGTCATCCATAGAAGTGCATCTCCAAGATGGTTGAAGAGCTGGCCCTAGTGGATGAAATTACCCAGCTGCTAGGGCCAGCAGTGTCTGGTCCGCAGTTAAAAGTACTAACACCCAGGTGGCCAGTTCTGTACCTGTGTCCCCACCGTCCAGCCGAGGGACAGGCAGGAAATAGGCCCTTGGTGTCCTTGGTGTTTGTTGAATGAATGAGGACTTTGTCTTGAACCCTTCAAGCACACTCTGTCCGGGAGAGTAGGAATTCACTCTGCAAAGCCTCCCTGAGTCTGCAGTCCCTGCCCCACTGGCAGGTGCAAGGCCCCGGGAGCAATGGCCTCCCCGACTCCCTGTGTCCCCAGGACACACCCGGGCTCTGGGGTTCAGGGTCGGTACCTGGAGCCAGAGAGCAGGTCAGGTGCAGGTGGGGAGACCTGCTGCAGAAGGGCACCTGAGGGGCTGGGTGGGTGTCAGCAGCCTGGGGAACACTCAGTAACAGGTGGGTGGGCGGCTCGATGCCTTTACGACACTAGGGCTCCTGCAGGGTGCTGCATGTTTTTCCAACTCCCCAAAGCTCCCCTGTAGTTTTTCCCCAACTCTTCTAGACCTTTGGCACTGAGACCATTCGCTGGTGAGTTTCCAAGAGTTGTGCGACAGTGAGCAAACAGCAGGCAGTGAACTTTGAGTCAGGAGAGAGCTTTGTGTGCTTGGAGGACAGGATGATCCAGGAAAGGCTGGGCAGGGGAGAAGAAGGCAGAGAGGAAGGCCCGGCCTGCTGCAGGGCTGGCGGGGGGAGAGGGCAGAGGTGGACACGGCTTCCTTCACAGCGAAGGCGGCCGGTGCTCACCCCACCACAGCACAGAGCCAGGCTTCCCCACAAGAAGGGGACAGGCAAGGACGTCGCCAGGCCAAGAGGAGATTCAACCACCACCGCAGCCAGAATGACAAGTACCGTTTATTACAGTTACATGAATGGGCCCGGTCACCGGCCAAGTGCCATCCCACGGGCCCACAGAGATAAGCACAGTCACAACCCCTTCCCCACCCCCGAGTCGTGTCCAGTCATACACTCCAGGCAGAAAGTCCCCGTACGGAACACAGGGCACAGGTCCCCTTCGTCGGGCGGGGGCGTCTCTCCAAGTCACGGATGGGCCCCTCTCGGAGCGGCCAACAGAGCGGCTGGAACATTGTCAAATTAAATAAGCAAGCACAGGAGTTCCCAGGAGCCAGCGCTGGGGCAGGGTGCGGGGTTGTCTCTGGTCCCAGCAAAGGTGTGAGAAACGGAACATCGAAGGTGTCTGAGAGGCAGGCCTTGGCTCCAGGCCTCCGTGGGGCTCATGGCCTCCGATCAAGCTGGACTGGGGCCGACACAGCTTCGTCACCATTTAGGAGATGTTCTTCTGAACTTGGCAACACAGAAATTTACATCAGGCCTTGTATGACCTTGGCAGAAGAACCTGCCTAGGTCCAGAAGAAGTTCAGAACAACAACAACACAAAAAACCAAACAAACCAGAGGTGCTCTGGCCCCCGAATCCGTCCCCATGGGAAAGACGAAGCAGAGCTTTTAGCCAAGTTTCCCAATATCGTTGGCATTTAGAGAACAGGCTGGTCAGACACACGACCAGCACAGAAAGAAGCGAAGGCAGTAGAGTTCACATGACTACTTTATATTAAAGTTTATTACATTTGGAAAATCTACTGTACAGGGAAAAACCCATTGGATTAAGTAGAGTTTTGCCAAAAGCAAAAGACTATCACTCTTTGGAATATTCCTGATTCCGGCCCACAGTCGGGCCACAGGAGCTAATCAAAAGTGAGCCTGGTCCGTCCGTGGGGCAGCTCAGTGCCAGGTCCGAGACGTCTCTTGTCACTTTACAGGAGAAAGTGTCCCCGAGAGACGGCATCAAAGGGAGGGCTTGGTCTACGGGAGATTCTCTGGGCCCAGCGCCGTCTTTCCTACCCTAGAGTCGTCTCTCTTTGATCCTCCCCAGCCTAAGACACCAGGATTCAACTTTACAGGGGCCTCCCCAGTATCGTAGTCGCCCAGGCCATGGCCCTGGCCCCAAGTTCATGGACACAGGCAGGACTGCTCCAAGAGGTGACTACCCATGGGAGCCAGGAGGGGCCAGCCCACCAGTGAGGCCACCCAACAGACATCCCATACCCTGTTGCACACATGAGCGACAAACTCAAACAACGTACAAACTAAACCTAGACATCGGCTTCTGGATTTGGTTCTCCTAGTCAAAAAAAAAAAAAAAAGAAAAAGTCTTCTTAATAACCCTGATGCTGTCTCCTGACCGTAAGATTAGGGAAGAAAGATGGGGAATAACCAAATCGACTTACTTAACTTACCTCAGAAGTAACAAAGCCTACCGGGCTGTGAACAAAGAAACTAGAGGAAAAACATGTGCAAAAACAAGTTGACATCTAAGTTAGACCTCCCCACGAAACAAAGTGAATTCTGACGGAGCCCTGACCTCCTGGCCCAGCTACTCGGTGGGACACGCCCCCAGGCCTGCTGGTGTCTACCAGTAAGTGCTACAGACGTGTCCACCCTCAGCCACAGCATCTTCGTCCAAAGCAGCGGGGTCCCCTTCTCTCCAGAGCTGGGCCTGCTCCAGCTTGGAGAAACTGAGTCAGCGTGGCAGGATGCCAAGGTACCGTCTGCGGTGGAAAGGTCAGTCGTTCACAAGAAAGCCCTTGTGCCCAAGTCTTCAGGCAGAAGTCAGAGAAGCAGAGGCGAGGTCCCCTCCCCGGCGGGCCCAGGACGCCACGGGCAAGGGGAGATGCCAGCGGTGCTGGGCGCTCCAGGGAGGTGGCATGGTGGCAGGGATGCAGGTCTGCAGTTCTTCACAGAAGAGGCGAGTGGGGGGGGGGGGGGGTCTAGCGAGTGGCAGGGGGAGGGGAGAGATGTCCCCCCCCATCAGGCGTAGAACTCCTCCTGCTTAGTGGGCTTCTGGTAGGCCCCGCCGTTGGCTTGTTTTGGCTCCTCCAAGGAGTAGCTGCCCTCGTCCTTCTTCTTCATCCGGTACAGCATGAAACCCACCAAGCACACGGCAAAGATGAGCCCCACGAGGCCTCCAGCAATGACCCCTGGACAGGCGGGGAGGAGGACAAAGGCTGGCTCAGCTCAGCTGCTCCTAGGGGTTGAGTGGCGGCCCTGCCAGTGATAAAGATAGCCCCGCCCCAGCCCACCTCCACCACCCCACCCACTGGACAGAAAACTCACCTCCCAGCACTTCCTTCCGGTCCAGGAGGCCCTGCGAGGCCCCCGTAGCCCCCGTGGCCTCAGGATCCCCCGGGGGCCCGTTCCGTGAGCCAGGTTCCACCGCGGCCCCAGCTGCGTTCTCCCCGGACACGTCAAAGGTGAAGTCCTAGGGGAGGGCGGGGAAAGGACCAGGTGGGTGGCCACAGCCGAAGCTGCACCCAGGTCCATTTCCAGCTTCCCTGGTCACCCCTGCCACCAGCTCTAGACACACCCAAACCCAGACCTCCCTGGACCCCGAGGTCAGGTCCCTCTGGCCACATCACACTGGACCCTGCCGGACAGTGGCCAAGGCACCACGTCCAGTGATGCAAAGCATGTTTTATATGAAAATAAAATAGGCTCATTTCAGCGTAATGTGTAACACTGCCATGATGCTCTAAGATGAAAAGAGAGCTGGGAGAGCTTTCCCTCTTGTCCCAGGGGCGTATGCCGGGGAAGCCCTCTTGAAGGGCCTTGAAGGGCCCTCAGGCTCTGGTCTACTTAAGTCTGTCCCAACGCAGGCTCAGCCCTGTGGGCAGGCAGAGGATGGGACCTTGTCTTCACGGTGGGGATTACAACATGCTCATAGAGTACAAGGGGTCGGGTGTGCCAGGGGACTGGGCCAGCACCCTGCACTCAGAGCACTTCGTCCCACGAGGAACTAGGGCCACCCAAGGCCCCAGGAAACGCAGAGGATGACAGCGGGCCCGACACCCACCTGCTCCCCAGAGCCCTCTACCACTGGGACCTGGGTGGAGGGGTCCCCCTCGGCCGCCTTCTCAGTGGCAGAAGGTCCTCCATCCCCCACGTGGGGCGTGTGCGGCTCCAGATGGCCCCGGCCTGTGGGAGCTGAGGTCTCATGGTGCTCGGGCTGCACGTCCCTGTGGGGATGGGAGGTGGCAGGTCCTGGGACTGTGGTGGCTCTGGCTGTGGACACCCCGTGAGTGGTCGGGTGCAGCGTGGTCTTGCTGGGTGGGTGGGTGGCCTCCTTCTCCTGGGTGGTGAGGCCAGGCCCCGCCTCTGCCAGGAGCACCGGCCCACCCCCCTCAGGCTGCTCTCTGGTTGGCAGGACGGTGGTGGAGGCAGCGATGGCGTCTGGGCTGGTGGGCTCTGGAGCCGTGGCTGTGGTCGTCACGGGCCCCAGGTCCTTCCAGGTGGAGGGTGTCTGTGACGAGGTGATATCTGGCAGAGCACCTGCAGGGCCAGAAGCAGAGCTTGTGGGGTCAGGGAGGCCCCTGAACATCAAGACCAGCCAAGCTCAGACCCCGGCTCTGACTCCCAGGTTAGCGCAGCAACGTTTTCTTCCCGTGAGAAGCCATGGGGCAGAGCTGTGTATGCATGCTAAGTCACTTCAGTCGTGTCGGACTCTGTGCAAGCCTATGGACTAGCTAGGGCTAGGAAAGCTGCCCTTTTCTGCTGCATCTGGAAGGGGAGTTTTCCTGCCACTGCTGAAGCCTGCTCCCTGGGCAGAAGGGTGGAGGGACATCCTCAGGGCCCTGAACACTTTATCCCCAGCACACACACCTCTTGGCCCCTCCCTGCTCCACTTACTCTCCCTCCAGAAAGACCCAGGTTCCCAAGAACAGAGGCCTGTGTCTTACCTCCCAGCTCCCAGGCCCCCTTGCCTAGGCCACTTTCCCCAAGGATGACTGTAGCCCCCGCTTCTGAGGTCTAGTTCAAGAGCACCTCCTCTGGGAGGCCTCCCTGACCACCTCCAGTTCAAGGATTTCACTCCCTCAGGGAAACAGGAAAAGAGGGAAGATAAAGGAACATTTGTGAACGATCTGTATCCCCACCAGGATCTGCGTAGTCTCACGGCTCCCAACAACCTTGTAAAGTCAAGATGTTATTCCCATTGTACAAATGAGAAAATAGAGGCTTGGGAGAAGTTACAAAAAAAAAAAAAAAAAAAACCTTTCAAAGGTTTCCCAGTGAGTTAAAAAGGAGAACACGAGCCCAAGTCTGTCTGTGGCAGGCAGCCCCGCTGGGAATCTATACCCTGCCCTCCCCTACCCACACGTGTTTTCTCCTTGCAGCATGGACCCAGTTCTCATTCCTGGCATAACCCTCCAGGCCCAGCCTGACCACCACCCTCAGCCCACGGCCTGCTGACATCCCGGAGGGGGCCCCCACATCTACCCACCTGCGCCCGAGCCAGAGAAGTTGTCATTGTCATCCCCAGAGCCATCCTGATCTTCGGGGGGCATGTTTATGGCCACACTGTGCTGGAAAAAGATCAGGGAAGGATAAGAGCGGAGTCTTCACTGGGACCTGCTATTTCGGGGTCCCCATCCTAGGCAGCTGAGTGCCACACCCAAACACACACCTCACACACAGCACAGAAGGAAGCCATCAGCTCTGGGCAGTCCTCTGGTTCCCCCTCACACCGCCTAATGCTATGATGACACAGCCCTGGGCTAGGTACTGGGGGTGCAGAAACCCACAAACTGGGGGTAAGGCCCTTGCCCCAAGAAGTTTGCTCTACCGAGGGAGCCCCAGAACTCAGAGGAGCAGGCAGACGACACCATTCCTGGAAACCCAGGCGGCGGCCTCCATGGGACCACAGCCCACCCTACCCTGAGAATCAGGTTCTGGGGGCCACTGGGAGCGGGCTTCAGGGTTCAAGGGTGGGGCTTTCAAGGGCCCCCTGGAAACATCACAACCACCTGGCTCCAGGGAGGCAGTCCCCAGACATGCTGAGCATCAAGGTGCAGACCCCGAGGACCCCACAGGGGGCAGGAGGTGAGGGCAGCAAGGATGGGCATGGAATGAGTTGTCTGTGCTAAGACAGGCTTGCCCATGCAGGACAGCCCCCAGGCCTGGCCACAATGCTTGGTCACACACTCAGCCCATTTTCTCATTCACAGGAGAAACTGGGTCCCTCCCTCTTGGGGAAGGAAGGACAGAGCATCCATCAAGCTGGGGACAGATGAGGCTGGTCTAGAAGGGGCCCTGGGCTAAGGAGGCAAATGGGCTGTGGGCCTGGGGTGGGCCCTGGGTGCAAACAGCTGCCCCAGGGAAGCTGCCTGCCTGGGGAGGAGCCCAACAGGCTGCAGGCGCCAAAGCGAACACTCAGACCCAGGCCCTGAGGCAAGAGGCCACTCCACCAAGACCAAGGGGGTAGGGTCAGGTGAGGACATTGAACTGGCCAGGGCAGAAACCCAGTCCTGGGGGGACCACACCCACCCCAACACTGGCTCCAGGAGAACAGGTGAGGAAGGAAGGACCCAGAAGCCGGGTGACAGGAAGAGTAGCCTTAAGTATCCTGTGCAGCAACAAGACTTTGACCCAAATGACCCCGTGCGTGGCAGTCCCAATATATGAGCGGCCAGAACAAAGAAAAAATGAAGCAGGACAGTGTAGTTCAGAGCACACGGGCTTTTGCAAACCCCACGACCTCTGCCCCTAACTAGCTGAATGGCCCTGAGGACATAGTAAACCTTTTACAGCCTCAGTCTTCCCATTTGTAAAATGAGAACAGTAGTAACATCAAAACCCACACGTGCATGCTAAGTCGCTTCCCTTGTGTCCAACTCTCTGTGACCTTATGGACGGTAGCCCACCAGGTTCTTCTGTGAATGGGATTCTCCAGGCAAGAATACTGGAGTGGGTTGCCATTCCCTTCTGCAGGGGATCTTCTCAACCCAGGAATCAAACACACATCTCCTGCAGTTCCTGCATTGCATGTGGATTCTTTGCCACTGAGCCCCTGGAGAAGCCTATCTACCTGCCAGGATTGTTGCAAAAGTTCAATAAGGTTATGCACAAAAAAAGAACCTAACAGTGCCTGGTTCACAGTGGTGAACCCACCACCCAAGCACCCCACCAACAGTGTCTCTAACTTGCTCCCCGCTCTAACTTGGGGAGCAAGAGCATGGGGAAGAGGATTCTGGGGCCTGTCCAGGAAGAGGAGGGCTTGAGGTGGGTAGGGTTTTAGGAGAGGAGGGGGCAGACGGGAGCCAGTACATAGGCAGCTCTGTGCAGACTTGTCAGAGGGCAGGCCCCGCCCAAGGCTGGCTCCAGGAAACTGGCCTCCTCAGCCCAAGAGGCCTCGCCAGGTCCTGGCCACGGGCCACGGGGCCGCCCTCTTGAGTGGGGCAGAGCAGGAAGGGACAGACAAGATTTTTGGCCTCCTGAAGCAGAGCTAGACCGGGTGGAGGCTCCATCCAAGGGCCCAGGTCTGAGGGAAGCTTCAGACACGTGTAGAAACTATGAGGCTAGAAATACCACTGAGCTTCCTTTGAAAGTACAAACCCCACACTGTACTTCCTCCCATCTCCACAGCCCCCCAAGAAAAAGATTTTGGTCGCTTTGTCTGAGCTGCTATGGCACATTCGCAATGCATAGATTCCACCTGCACCCTGGGCCACATCCTGTCTGTATTGTCCCCTGGGGTGCTTCAAACACCTGCCCTGCATCCACGGAGCTTTAAGGCTGCCCTAGACTCCTGGAAGGCTACCCTGCTTCAGTAACAAAAGAACCCTGCCCCTCAGGCAGGCGCAGAGTGGGTACCCCCACCCTGACATACTGCTGCCCCAGGTCCCCAGCAGATGCGCCCGACAGGAGAGCTTGAGGGGGACAAGCATTCAGGGGACCCCACCCACCCACACTCACTCACTGAGACCCCCTGCCTTCACTTCACCCAACACCCTCGAAGGTCTGGAGGAGACCCTAGGTGGTGATGCTCCATTTCCCGCCCTTGGAGAGAAAGCTGGAGCTGGAGCTGGGGGCCAGGGCTGCAGCCACGCCAGCCTGGACCACACACCGTGAAGCAGAAGGTAGCATCCCCGGGGCCAGGCCCTGTTTCACGGACGGGGCCTCTGAAGCCCGCAGAGAACACAGTGCACTGAGACCCCTTCTATCCTGGAGGCACCGCCTGAGACACAGGCAAGCCAAGGAGGCCCAGCCTCTCACCTACACAGAGGCCCTGACAGGTTAGCAGTTTCCCAAGAGAAGGGTTTCCTCTCAAGACGAGATAAGACTTTGGATTGGCCCAGTCCCTAAAAACAATTTGTTCCCTCATCTTGGCTGGGCTTATCCCACTGGGATCTTGTTTACACAACAAGCTCTTAAGCAAACACTTTCTCCCCTGAAACCGGCTCCCAGGCCTCAGGGCAGCCTCTCCCCTTCATGGGCTGGGTATCTGCTGAGGGGATGGGCCGCAGTGACCTCCCAGATCTCCAGCGTGAGCCTCCCCCGCGACAGCTGCAGCTCCCAGGGGAGGAAATCAGCAGAAACTGCTGAGGTTGAACTTGCCTCACCAGGTGCCCCGCTGACGCTGGAGGCTGGGAGACTTCCGGTTTCACTCAGTGGCCCGGCCATGCTAAGGGCCTGTGGTCAGCTGCCTCCAGGGCCCAAAATAAGGCTCTCCTGGGCACGGCCTCTTGACGCTGCCCTGAGACCACTTGGCCAAAACACAGGGATACCAGGGGCGGGTCGGCCCAGTTTGGAACCCACCTCAAGCAGTTTGGAAAGACAAAAGGGAGCCAGCTGGACCTCTAAGAAAGCCTTTACCCTCTGTAAGGCCCAGAAAACCAGTTTTTCACACAAGAAATCAAAAGCCCTATGAGTAGGTCTAGACGGTCACATACTTAGTCTGCTCAAAGGCAAACTTAGTCAGCTGAAGCTGGTCCTTCCCACCCCCAGCACAGACCCTGGAAGCCCAGGGCCTGAAAGGCCAAAGCCAGGTGTGGCTGGGCATCTGGGGCAGATACATACACAGAGGCTAGGGCACAGGAAGCCCAAGAGGAATAGCCAGCCCACCTCGTCTAGGCCACACTGGTCTCGGGGCCACACCGAGGCTGTGAGAGGAGGACCCCCCCCCCACCCACCGACCCGAGAGAGGACTTGGGGTTAGGGGTCTGGGAGAGCAGGACAGAGAGTGTGAAAGGAGAACCTGGTCTCTTGATACTGGAAGTATTTTCCATCCCTTTCCTCCTGTTAGCCTTTGATTTGAGGCAGACAGGGCTGAGATTTAGCCTCTCCTGAGATAAGGTGAAGTTGCTCAGTCTTGTCCAACTCTTTGTGACCCCATGGACTGTAGCCTACCAGGCTCCTCCCTCCATGGGATTCTCCAGGCAAGAATACTGGAGTGGGTTGCCATTTCCTTCTCCAGGGGATCTTCCTGACTCAGGGATCGAACCCGGGTCTCCTGCATTGCAGGCAGACGCTTTAACATCTGAGCGACCAGGGAAGATAAGGTGGGGTCTTGCCCACGGCCACCGGGTAGTGAAGTGTCTGCACACTCACAGGCAGTGCTCACAGCCCCGTCTGCCATCTCTCTCCCTCTGCCCTGCCCCAAAGGACCACATTCCCCGATAGCTCAACTGTTCTAAGGGAAATTTGCCTAAGCCTCATCCCTGACGGCTCAGATGGTAAAGAATCTGCATGCAATGTGGGAGACCTCTGGGTTCGATCCCTGGATTGGGAAGATCCCTTGGAGAAGGGAATGGCAACCCACTCTAGTATTCTTGCCTGGAGCATTCCATGGACAGAGGGGCCTGGCCAGCTACAGTCCATGGGGTCGCCAAGAGTTGGACATGACTGAGCGACTTTCACTTCACTTGCCCAAGTCTCTACAATGTTCTGCAGGCCCCAGGAGTCCTGGGATGCGCACGTATTCCTCACCGAGTAAGGGTTCCCAACCCCTGCCCAGCAGCGGAGACCCTCGTGCTGGTCCAGCTTCAGAGGTGGAGAGGGGATGGACGGCATGGCCAAGCAAGGGTCAGGCTCATCAGGGGTTGAGGGTCTTCATCACCAGGCTACCTGCCATTCCCAAGAGCATGTCAGGAGTCCGTGGGCAGAGGGCTGGCAGAGAAGCTTCGAGAAGGCAGCCTCAAGGGGAATTCTCTTCTGGTCCAGTGGTTGGGACTCCATGCTTCCACTATAGCAGGCACCGGTTCCCTCAAGCCCACTCCTGCCATCTCTCACCCGCAACGGGCCATAGGAGGGTCTGGGGCTGTGTGATAGCATTCCTCCAAGACACCTTGGGCATGTGCATGAAAAGTTCCTTGGGTCAATCATACATCGGGATACCAAGTGGGCATCTCAGATGTTCAGGTGGGGGCTTCTACTTCCAGGCTGACCAGAGAGGTTGCCCATTCTGGCCCCTGACCCTTGCCACCCCATCAACCCATAGCCACCAGGTCCAAAGATTATGGTTTCCAACCCACACCCTCAATCACTAACATGTCACCCACTACTTGATGTGAGTGATGGATAAACACAAATCCTGTAAAAGCTGAGGTCACATAGGAAAAGTACAATATCATGCAAGGTCACAGATTCTGACAGTAAAGAGGGTCTTCAACTTCAAAGCTCAGGGGACCACCATCCAGGGGTTTGGGGGAGAAGAGAGGGTAAGAAACGGTATGATCTTGACCCTGGTAAGCTCTCAGGGTACAGCCCCCACTCCAGAAGGCTTCTGGAAGGGGGAGTCACTTAGACTGGGGCACAGAGGGTCATTGTCCTGGAGGCGCTAGGGGAGGATGGTGAAGCCCCCAGCCAGACCCCAGAGAGGTCAGCACTCAGCTCTGAGTCACAGCTTCAGCAACACTGCAGCCTCAGTGGTACGGCAGACTGTGCACCCCAGTGGGAAAGCGGGGTCTAGGTGTCTGTTGGTTGGAATGCTCTGTGTGGTGACAGAGCTTTGGCCGCTGTGGTGGGAGCCCAGTCCCTGAGTCCACAAGGACCAAGTACTGCCCCTTGTCACAGGGCCCAGGTCACGGACTTCCCCAAGCAGCCAGCCTCGGTGCCAGCACCGGGGCTGAGGACAGGGGATGGGGGGCCCAACTGGTTCCATAAGCCCAGGTTGAGGGGAGAAGAGAGGGTAAGAAACGTAGTTTTCTTTCATTTGATGAGAATGGACGTACATTTCATGAAAAAATGTACTTTTCTCATGAGGCGGCCCTACAATCACACTGGGATAAACATCCTCGTCCCATCCCATCAAAATCCCACACAATAGCAGGCATTCTCTAGAGGCTTAAATGAGATTCATGTTTTTTTTTTTTTAATCTTTTTTACCAGTTTCTTGGTCAGATCTATGGATCTAAGGGGGGGGGGTGGTGGGGAAGCTGATTTTTCCAACCCCACACAATTCTCGGGGGCCGAAGTGTCTAAGCTACAGAATCCCAGCTATCACCCCTGACCTGTGTAGCAGGATGCCAAAGTGGCCAGAGGGGACATTCACACCATCACCTGCATTCAGGCTAGGGGCTCTCTTCTTTAAGGTCCCTAAGAACTACCAGAAGACTGCTGGAGAGGAAGTCTTCTGAGCTCCATCCCTAAGGCAGATTCAGTGGGTTGGGGACAAAGGCCTAGGACTCTTCATGTTGCAAGCTCCAGCTGCTGTAAGTGGTCTGCAGACTGCACGTGGAGAGCAATAGTCTGGACAGGAAAAGGTCTCACTGGGAGTGGGCTGGAGGAGATAAGACCCCCCACTCAGGGCCCGAGTTCAAAGAAGAGGTACCAGGTAGCCCCCAAAACATGCCCTAGAGGCAAAGTGATCTGAGAAAGCTCTAGAACATTCTCCCTACACCTCTGATACACCCATTCTCTGTAGTCAGTACACCATGGCACCTGCTTGGGCTGCAGAAGAAGCTTCACCGCAGAGTTGAGGGGACCCCTCCAATCCCAGGAGTGCAAGAAGCAGGAAACAAAGACAAGCCAGACTCTTCTGTCCTGAAGCTGGGCTGGGGCTCTGTCCTGCCTGCCTGGGGCTGAGCAGGGCCCCCTTGGCTCTCCAGGCAGCTCTCATCCGGTCAGCTGGCCAGATGCAGGCTGAAACCAGCAGGAAGCGAGTGCAAAGCCATTCCTGCCCTCTCTGGGGACCCCACCAATGAGGTCAAGGAGTGGAGAGGGGACCAGGCGCTGCAGAGCCACGGTGCTGTCTTCCCAGGGTATCTGCACGCCCTGCGGTGGCAGGGAAAGTGAATGTTACACACCCCCAGCGCCCTCCTGCCGCCCACCAAACGCCCTGGATGGAGCCCTGTGCAGTGCGGCTTGTGACTCTACTTTCCCTCATCAGAGGGATCATTTGCACCCCTTCTGTTAGCCCTGGCTCACACAGCCTATGCACAGACCACGCAGGCCAAACCCAGAGCATCTTGAATCAAGGCTCTCAGAGAAACGACCACAGTGAAGGATGTCAGAAGGGAAACAGCCCTGATCAGGGAGCCACTCCAGGCTAAGATTCCTTTGCCGGGTGACCTGGGCCTTTGCCGTCTCTCTGGACCTCATTCCCATCTGCATAACAGAAGGAGTTCAGAGCTTGAAGAACCCTAAACCTTCTTAGGGTTCTGACAGGCTAGGCTGGGATCTGCAGTCCCAATTCATCATGAGTGAGGCCAGAGTGGGGGCGGGGGGTGATAACTTGGCCACAGCCAGCCATGTGGGGGTGGGCTAGAGGGGTAGGCCTGCAGCTGAGGGCTCCCCCTGCCCGGGATGTCACGGTGGTAGATAAATCACTTCCTCTCTGAAGGCTTCTTCCCTAACTTGGGAGCTGTGCTGCAGGGGATGTGTGCTTAGGCACTGAAGGGATTCAGATCTCCCGGCTTTGGCCTCAAGACCCTGAAACGTTCCCCCAACCCTCTCCCCACTTCCAGGAGGGAGGGGCCCCATCAGTGCCTCGGGACAGCATCAGCATTTCCAGCCTGACAGGCACGGCGATTTATCAACTCACCAGGAACCAAGTCAAGCTGGGACCTGCCGAGGGGTGATGGGTATGGCCCAAGACAGGAGGGGCCCCTGGAACAGACAGGCGGGGAAGAGGGGGCTTCTGCTGCTCTCGCCCTGAGACCGTGCTTCTGTCAGGGCACCAACAGGGCCCCGAGGAGGAGTGCCTTACAGGGGGACCTCCTGGGCATGTACCCCTCACCACCACCCCCCGCCCCCGACAACCCCACCTCAGCCATTTCCACCCTGCCACTAGGAGACAGACCTCAATCCTTTGGGGTATTCCAGGGCAGGGTCGGGTTGCAGGGTGCCACTCATACTTGGCTTAAAGACCCCCTCTGCAGCAGCACGTCCTGCAGGGCACTGCGTGTCAGGGCTTTCAGAAGGGGGACCCAAGGTCAGGTCAGAGAGCCCTCCTCCCTTGGAGTATCTGGGGTCAGCGCTGTGTTGAGGGGGGGGGGGTTCCTGGCAGCCAGAGCCAGCCCCGATGCCCAAGTCAGGTCAGAGCTGCCACCAGCAACCCCCGTAGCCACCCTTCCAGAGGGCTGGCGCCTGCCTTGCTGCTGCGTGCCGAGACTCGTCTTAGAACAGGCCCCGCTGATGGCTGGGTGTGGGGCCGTGGAGCTGGGAGACCAGTTCCTCGGCTTTCCTCCACCTGCCAGAACCTGGGCCAGGCAGGGTAGGATTCCACTCGGGCGTTGAGCAAGGCCAGCCTGGCCCAGCCTGCATCCATGTCTGCTGCTGCTCCAGGATCCAGACAAGGGGGTGGGCGGGGAAAGGGACCAGACCCGGAGCTGGAGAAGCTGGGCTCTTCTCCCAACTCACTGGGTGACCTTGAAGAGACACCTTGCCTCAGGCAGCCTCTCTGCAGAGTAGAGGCTTGGCCGAAGGCAGCAAGAGAGCAAGAGACCCAGGTCTGTGGCTAGGGAGTCAAGGCCCACCCTGGAGGGTCAGCCAACCCTCAAGAGGGGCTCAGCAGCAAGGGGCACTTGATCACAGCGACTCAGGGTCACCTCTCTCCACTGCCCCAGAGGGTGATGGCCTAGACAGGAGGCTGGAGATGTCCCAAACCGAAGTGACTCTGGGGATGGCAACTGTCAACCCACAGGGACAGAGACAGCAGTCCAGACTCCCACAGCCTCTTCCCTCCTCGGCCCAGGCCATTTCAATGAGACAGCTAAGGGCAGAAATCTCATGGCAGGATCCCCAAGTCGTGCCCGCCGCCCCACCCCCCACCCCCCCATGAAGGCCTCTCGAACTGCTCTCTGGCTGATTAATCTCCAAATTCAGCCTGGCCTGGGGACCTGACACCTCTGGCATATGGACTTCAAGAGCCATCCTCCCCCTGCTCCGGCTAAATAAAGTGTCCTCAGGTTTCAAGGAGGCAGAAACTTGCAGCTTTTGACACACCTGCAGCCAGACAGGGCTCCAGCTGTGGGGATGGGGTGGGGTGGGGGGACGAGGTGGGGAGCACTTTATCCCCAGATCTCCCCACTGTGCAGTTGCAGACCATCCCATTTAAGATGCAAATGCCTCTAGGAGGGCTGAAGGGTGCTAGTCACTCACAGGAGAGCAGAAATATCACTCACAGGAGAGCAGAAATCAGCTCTAGGGGGAAGGGTAGTCTGGCACCAGGGCACTGGGGATGGACAGGCGCTTTGGAAGATGTGAAGGGATTGCAAAAAGGAGGCTGAAAGATGCCAAGAGCACATTTTTTAACCTGTGTCAGAACGCTGTTGCCAGCCAACCCCACACCCAAGAAAGGACGATGAAATTCCTTTTGCTCCTGTGTAAGTCACAGGTGTAGATGGCTTCTCCTCCCACGTCCAGAAGGAGAATGGGCCAGTCTGGGAACCTGCCTCCGGGATCAAGTAGGAGACAGACCAAGTAGGCACTAAGGCTGCTCGAAGCCCAGAGACACAGGAAGGTCAGAGTGTCCTTGAAGGGTGTTCTGCGGCAGAGTGGAGCCAGTACTTTCTGGCCTGAATGATGGAAAGAAGAATTTTCAGTGCAAGCCAGGTGCCAATAGGTTGGGCCCTTTCCCCAGACTACTGGTAGAACCCTCCCCTAACTGACAGCAAAGCAGCCTGAGCCCCTTCACCGTCAGCCTGCCCTCCTCCAGAGGCTCTTGATGGCTGGAAGGTGCGTACAACTTCAAATGCCCGGCGCTGAATTCCCAGGCCCTGGCAGCCTCTGCACAAGGTAAGTGCTAAGCTGGTTAAAAGGAGGACTGTGGGACTTCCTTCGTGGTCCAGCAGTTAAGATTCCATGCTTCTGATGCAGAGGGCACAGGTTTGATCGCTGGTTGGGGGAATTAAGATCCACATGCTGAGAAGCACAGCCAAAAAATTAAAAAAAAATTTTTTTTAATAAATTAAAAGTTTTAAAAGAGGACAGTGGACTGCAGCCCCAGTCTGAGGAGCTCAGAGAAACCCCAGAAATGGGACGAAGTCATAATACCTGCTCAGGGCTCAAAACAGCTATGGGGCAGAAAGAAGAACCAAGGATCTGACCTGGGCTTTGGGGGTCACTTGAAAAATAGATCTGACTTAGGCCTTGGGGCAGAGGTGGGGGGGTTGGGCAGTGGGGGGGACAGTAACCACAACTATTATGTCTTGAGTACTATGTGCCAGGTACTAGTCTAAGCACCTTACCTGAATGAATATACTTACACCTCAGGATGACTTTAGATTCTAGTCCATACCCATCTTACAGATGAGGAAACTAAGGCAAAGGGGTCAAATCATGTCCCAAGGCATGCAGCCACTGAAGTGGATAGAAAGAGGGTCTGGGGCCAGGCAGTTTTGCTTAGGACTTCCCTGCTAGCTCAGACGGTAAAAGAATCTGCCTGCAAGGCAGGAGACCCAGGTTCAATCCCTGGGTCAGGAAGATTCCCCTGGAGAAGGAAATGGCAACCCACTCCAGTATTCTCGCCTGGGAAATCCCCATGGACAGAGGAGCCTGGTGGGCTCTTTGCTGTTGCAAAGAGTCAGGACACAACTGAGCGACAGACACACACAGTCTTGCTCCAGCAGACATGCAGTTAACCACCCCGTTACGGGCAAGATCAAGGGCTCTCTGGCCCTCAGGAAGAAAACAGCCATCATTTCCACTGGAAGCAGCACAGGAGAAAGTGCAGAAGGAAAGAGGACCCTGGCATGGGGCCTTCCCCGTCCACCCCGCAGCCCAGCCTGCTCCCAGTCCAAGGCACCCCTGAGTCCACAGTTCTGCCCATAGGCTACGGTCCCCCACAGCCACAGAGCCCCGCTCAGCTGGCCTGAGACCCCACCCTGGTACCCTGGGGTCCAGGTTTACCAGACCTCCTGCCGCTGCCTGCCAACCCAGCCCACACCTTCCCGGGGCAGGAGCCAGCCCCTGGCAGAGGCTCAGGCAGAAGTGAGCAAAGTCTGGCCTGCCAATCAAGGCTCATATTTCTGAGAAGGGGCAAAAGCCATGTTTGCAGGCCCTGCTTCGTCAGCACTGGGGTAAGACCAGCCGGCCATTCACTCTGAGTGCTGATCCCACAGCCGGGCCAGGTCAGACTGGTGAACCCCTCGCCCAGGTCAGGGCCATGGGGGCTCTCTCCAGGGGACTCCCTAAGCAGTGTCAGTCCCAAAGCTCTCCCAGACTTGCTCCTCAGAGGCCAGATGAGGAAGATGCTCCCATCCCACCATACATGGTATTTCACAGGTTCTTTCCTAAAGCCCTCCGAAGCAGGACTTGAAAACTCCTGGTTTTACGCAGCAAGAAACTGAGGCTTCGTGGCAGGTGAAGAATCATGAACAAGATGCTACGGGGAGGAGGCGGTGAGCCTGGTGACGGTCGGGGCTGGCCACACTCCGCGGCCTGTGCTCTTCTGGCCTCCATACAACACCTCTCTCTGCTCCGACACCTGGGAGAGACTAACCAAGGCGGACCAGCCAGCCAGTTCTGGGTCCCACCTTGCCTGCCCAGCTCGAAGGCTTCAGGACCCCAAATGGGGCCCCAGACCTACCTCAAAGGCAGGCAGACTCAGATATTCAGGCTCAACTGCTGCCACTGAACTGAACATCCACCGGATACCCAGCCCCTAGACAAGGCTATGGAAGGATGATCCTGTTCCTGGGGTGGGGGGGGGGGGGGGTGCAAGGGAGAGGGGTGAAGTTGGGGGTTCTCCACTTCTCACAGAATTCCCAGAACCCAGGGGGACCTCAGCTACTGCTTCAGGCTGACCATGAAGACCTAGGGGCCAGCTTCCTGGCCTGAGCCTTCCTAGAAATTCACAACAACCAGACCTGCACCTACCCTTACCCCTCAGACCCCTGTACCCTGCTGCCCAGGGCCTGGGGAGTGGGTGGGCGGGAGAGGAGGCAGGGGCAAAATCTGGGGGTCTCTGCTCAGCCTCTCTGGGCCCTTTCTCGGGCCCTAGTCAGCCAGGAGGTCAGGTCCCCCAGGCCCTACCCACCCTCTCCTGGAGGAGGGCGCCCACCACAGACAGCAGCGTCCCCCAGCGCTTTTCTCTGGGAGAAGCTGGAGCGATGTCAGCCTCCACCACAGTCTCAGAGGATCCCGACACACCCTGCGAGCCCAAACCTGACCACTGTCCCTCCAGACACTCCCCGGAGATGGGACTCCGGACTCCAAGGCCCCGGCTCGTGCCACAGGCAGCAGGAGTGCTGAGAAGCTGCTGGAAATTAGAGCCAACGCAAACTCTGTGCCCCTGCCACGGGAGGGACTGCTACAGTCAAGTCCCCAACCAGGTCAGACGCGGCCAGGGGATCAAACGTGGTGTGGAAACCACAGGGGAAGGCCTCAGGTCCTCCTGAGGCCCCCTGGGGCCCAGCACACACTAGTAGCTGGGGTGGCCAAGTCACCTGGACCCTTCAGAAGTTCCCTCCCACCTCCCCATGTCCCACCCACCCTGGACCAGGCCCCAGAACCCCATCTCCTAAGCCTAAGCCCATCTCCTAACCCCATCAGCCTAAGAAGGTGGGGAGGATGGCACCCCACGAGGGCCAGCATGGCCCCGGGACGCACCAGGTAGCCACGTGGGCAAGACTGTGACTCCAACGTCCCGTGGTGCAACAAGTCTCTGAACACCTCTGGAGACGAATGGCGCCCAAGAGTCATCCCAGAGCAGGACCAGCAGCCTCCCCGAGTCCTGCTGCCTTCACTGGGGAGCCCCTGCCCTAATGCGGAAAGCGTCCTGCCTCACAGCCTGCGCTCCTGATTGGAGAGGCTCCGGGATGAACCCCTTTCTCAGGGTAAATGGCCTCTGGCTGTCATTGTCCCTCTGGTCTGTCTGCACAGACTGATCGACCCTCCTGCCTGGTCTCAGTAATGGCGCCCCTCTCTCAACACGCACCCCTGGACCAGGCGTGGACCCTTCTCCAACCGCTCAAGGCTGTGCACACAGCAGGCACCCAGGCTCCGGGCTTCAGGTCCGGTCAAGCCAGGGAGACTTCACAACCCCCATGCTCGAGGCAGAATTCTCCTGAGGCAGCAGGAGCAGGCCCCACCCAGACGCCCACCAGTCCCACAACACAGTCACCAGATGTCGATGTCGCCAACACCCTGATGCGTGGCTGAGCTTCCACCCACCCGCGCTCCCAGCCCCCTCCCATTTCACACGTGGGCTCACTGAGGCCAAGAAAGGCCCGCGCAGGATCACTCAGCAGGACAGAGGGTCAGGGCAGGAAGCCAGGCCCCCGAGCCCGAGCCGGCCTCGGGCACAGTGGGCTCGAAGACAAGGCTGGTTGGATGAGTCTCCAGGGAGGACTCATGGGCTGGGTGACTCAGCTGATGAGCGGAGTGATAAGCACGCCCGCCCTCCCCGCTGCCCCAACCTGCCCAGCACCGCTTCCGCTCCTGCGGATGAGAGGACAGGGTGGTGGGGTGGGGGAGGTGGAGGTGGCCAGGGGCCTGGGTGTGTGCAGGGAGCACCACCCAGCCCGTCCTTGCCCAGGGGCCTCCGTCCACCTCCAGTTCCCACACTGAGCCCTAAGTCCACCTCCTCCAAGCAGCCTGCCCTGATTTCTGCCCCACAGATGACCCCCCAGTCAGCTCCAAGTCCCTGGAGGAATAAAGTGGGCTTGAGCCCCTGCTAGGTAGCCCCCAGTGCTGCCTTCACCCTTCCCAGGACAAGGTCTGGCTGCAACCACATGGCTGTCAGAGCTGAAAGCAGGGAAGTGAAGGGCCCTTGAGTGCCTGGGGGAGGTGAGGTGCGGAGGGGCAGTGACCTGCCCGATCACACAGGAGAGGTTAAACTGAGACCAGGAGGGACCTGGTGTCCTGTCCGCCCTTGTCTGTAGGAATAACTTCCACGGACTTCTAAAGCTGCAGTTAAAAGGGAAAAGACTGTTGAAAGGGAGGGAGAAAACGGTTTCCTGCGTTTTGAGGAGGAAGCTGCAGACAGGTGGTGAGCAGGTTTCCCCAAATCTCAGACTGCAGCCTAACCTACAGGCAAGCTCAATGGTGAAATCAAGTCAGGACGAGTCAGGCAAGGCCCAGCCATAGCTGCAACCCATGCAGTGGGCCCACCACTCCACACCTGAGTGAGCATGCACATGCACACACACATACACGCACACACACACAAACTATCTCTCGTGGGGCTGCAAGCCTCAGTTGAGTCACTGGGAAGAGGAGTTTTTCCCAGGGCTGAAGGCCAAGGAAGGAGCAGCTTCTCCATATAATTAGGCAGAACCACAGAGCCATAGACACAGGAGAGAGACCCTCAAGGCTTCTCTCTCCTGACCCGACGATCCTGCTAGACCCATCTTGGCTCCCCAAACCAGCACGGTATGACAGACAAAAGGACTCTTTCAGAGAAAGCTTAGACCGCCCTGCCCAGGGTGCCCCCTCTGGGTACCAAGTCCTGGGGAGCTGACCAGATGTCCCTGTCTTGGACCTGGGCATGGAGGGGACTTTCCAGTGCTGACACACCACCCAAGGTCAGCATCCTGAGGACAGGAAGAGGTGGTAAGCTCTCACAAAGCCCCTCTGGGGGGCGGTGGAGGGGGCTCCCGTGTCTACCTGGAGCCGAAGGTTGCATAGTTGCTAAAGTGACCCCGAGCACAGGGTCATGGCTCCTTGTGCAGGGGGATGCCCACATGCTTGCCGCCCCTTGGCGCTGCAGGGCAGTCATGGCAGCTGAGAGAGAGGTTCCAGAACGTACCCTCCCATCAAAAGCCCAACCTCTGCTGGAACAGCTGAGAGGGAAATGACACCGCGCTGAAACTGTTCCAGGGTACAGGATCCTGGCGCCAAAAGCCCTCTTTCCACAGACTCCGTTAATCCCATTCCTTCTCTCCAGACACATTTACGCAGGCCTTCAAGGAGTGGCTTTCAACCCAAGCCTCCAAAATTCGTTGTTGAAAAGGAGGAGGAAATCAGGAAATCATTTGTTCTGTAAAATTCCCAGGGTTCTGGGACTAGAAATCATTTAATGACCAACTCTTCATGCGGCTGTTTTCACAGCAGGAGGTGAGCCCAGCACAGGAGGCAGGAGTCCTGGGTTCTGGTCGCCCCACAGGAGCCACGGTGCCCACTTTCCAGGCTTATAAAGGATCTACTAATCCCACAAACATCTCCCCAGTGCCCACGATGAAAGTCAGCGCGGGCTGGCTGCTACCCTGGGGACAAGCACAAGGGCAAGCCTGGTAGGTTTCAGCCAGCCTCCTTTGCTGGGTTCACAGGGGAGACTTGCCAGTCCTTCCATTTCTTCACGCCATACACATGTGGACAGGCGTACATATAGATCCTGGTTCTTCCACATTGGCCCCTTGTAGGGGCTCACCTCTGCAGGCCTCATCCACAAAATGGGGACAGTGACATACGTGATAAAGGTTTGGGGTAAATATGAAATTAGGATGCAGGAAAAGCATATAGCACTCAATAGTAGACACTCGAAGATGACCCTAGGGACTTCTCTGGTGGTCAGTGGTTGGGACTCTACGCTTCTGCAATGAGCACAGGTTACCCTGGTTGAGGAACTAAGATCCTACATGGCCTCAGGCCAAAAAAAAAAAAAAAAAAGATGACCCTAATTCTTTCAACAGCCAACTTTCCTCTGGCATTTTCGTTACCAAACACTTTCACACCTTCATTATGAAATGAATACGCAAATGACAGAATAAGCTTTGCACGGGACATCAAGACTCAGCAGTGAAGTGACTCATCTGAGATTACATGGTAAATTAGTGGCAAAGCAGAAACCCAATCCCAAAGCTCTACCTTACCCAAAGTTGTTTCTGGCCTGTCAAACAGTATGCATGAACTGTCACCCAAATAAAACACGGTGAGAAAAGGGAGACAGGACCCAAGCTAAGAATGAGGGCCCTTGCCAACCAGGATTTAGAATGAGCTAGTCTCACCGGGTCCAGGCTACCTGTGACCGGCAAGTCACTTACAACTTCAGCCAAATGGAAGAACCGAGAACATGAGGTCATCGTCAGGTGCTTGTTTCAGAGGTCACTGACATCTGAATCCCGCAAGGACCTCCCTTGACGGCCTCTTGGTTATTCTAGGTAGTATTGGGACAACACAGAGGTCCCAACTGGGCCTCTGAAGGCACAAAATCCATGTATCACAGATCATGAGTGTTACAGGTGAGACCCTCACTCAGCACTGAGAACTCTTGTCTTAGAAATAATTCTAACAAATCCAACAAGCTCCTTAGTACCGCTGGAGAAAAGTGCCAATTAGAACTGAACTGAAAAACTGCCGGCTACTCTTTAGGTCCACAAATGTCACTTTTGGCTGCTATCAGACAGGGATGGGAGAGGATAAAGAGCAAACCAGAATTCCAAGTGTACCAACATGAGGGCACCAGGCCAGGGGCAAAGTGCTCTTCAGAGCTCAATAAACCCAGGAGATGAATGCCGTAACCTAACATGGTGACAGCTATGGGGCCCCTGGCATACAGAGATCAAACTATGCTTAGGACTGTTTTGTTAATAAAGGAAGAGAAGTAAGTATTTCAGAAAGTCCTGCCCAAAGTAAGAATATTTTTTAGGGTAATACGGCTTCTCAGCTTACTGAGAAAACCTGGATACCAAGGATACCTCATTCTCAAGGGATTTCGGAATTCAAGATTCTGCTGCAATAAAAAAAAGAGTCCTCCATAAATACGCCTCCAAAATTCAAGCTTTTCATTAATTTTTTCCAGGCTCCTCTCCTTTCTCATCCCTCTCCCCACCAATCTGGGTTAATGAGATTTTACTGGAACCCACCATGAGCCACAGGTAGCGACTCAGACCAGCCCCACCCTCCCTGTGGAGCTGAAGCCAGGAGTGACATCACCTCCAGGAGGCTTGGAGCCCAGGCAGAGGCAGTCAGCCCCCCCTACCCCCCGCCTGCCCCCGCCTCCACCCACTCCACCAGGCCGAAGGGAAATGTCTCTACTAGCCCCCATAATTAAGGCAAAAAGGGATTTTATGCCTTTCAAGAAAGGCAAGAGAGAAAGAGAGGGAAACAGCAAATAACTTTCCAGAACAAGCAATTTTTCTTGCATGGCAGAAACAAAAGACCACGGGGATCTCACACAGGCAAAACCACACACAGAAACCTTTTAGACAAACCTGTTCTCTTGGGAGTGGTTTTGAGCAAACTCCTGCTCCAGCAGCCTTCCCTTGTCCAAAGTCAGGCGCCCACGGTCACACCCCACTTCCCTGGTCCCCAGGGGGTTCTGACCTGCTTCCCATTGGGACCAAAGTGAACCCTGGGAGAGGCCAGACCTCTGCAACTGGCAGACACCTTCTCCTATCCTGGCAAATCCCACTGCCATATTTATTTCAGGAAGAGGGCAGAAGCGGGCTCTACTTTTGCCCCCACTCTGAACCAAATACAGACAGCCACTATAAAAGGGAGAGAACACGGCTGGGAAAGAGAAACCAGACTAAACTTTGTAAATAGGGGGGAAAAAAACCAAACCCTAAATTCTGAGCCAGAGTCTGACCCCAAAGATTAGTGCTTTCAGGCTCAGCTCAACCACTCCCTCCAGGAAGCCCTCCCACCACCACAGCTCTAATGAGTCTCCCACCCAGCTTTCCCCCCCTCCAAACTTAACTGCCTCTGGCTCTGCTCTGCCTTTCCACAATGTTTCAGTTTCTAGCTGAGAAAAAAGAGAAAAAAAAAAACCAGCTGTCTGCTCCTTCCCAGCACACAGGAAAACTCTGGGAAAGTGGTCCTCAGAGGATCTCTAATCCCATCTGCCTCCCAGTGTTAAAGGGCGCTCTGGGATCCCCACTCCGAAGTATGAATGCCAGCTTCACCTAGGCTAGCAAAGAAACCGCTGCTACCACCCTGACTCTGGCTGGAAATGGGTGAAGTACTGCTGAGGCCCCATCTTGAGCCTGGAGAGAGTGTGGAGCAGCCAGGCAAGGCCAGGTGGGCCAGGGAGGTGAGCCAAATACCTCCACCCTCTTCTCCAGAGTATTAGCTGTGGGTTCAAGGTGCAGCCTGAATCCCTAAGAAGCCACCACACTTCAGGAGTGAAGGAGAAGAAGCCAGATGCCAACTTCTTGGGCCTAAGAGCCAGGAGTGCTCTGGACACTCCGCTCAGAAATCTTATCTGTCCCCATGGCTCCCTAGGAGAGGGCAACCCACGGGCACACACTCCAACTCATCACTGATCCAAGAGGCATTAGGGACCAGTTCCTCGACTCCAAAGTGTTTCCAAGCAAAGCAAGAAGGCACTTTACAGATCCACCTGAAAAAACACCTCACCTGAACCAGACCCTGAGAAAAATACCCCAAGGCTCTCAAGAGCTGGGAGCTACCATTATTATGGAGGGACACGCTTACGGAGAGTTTTGGCGTTGCCCAGAGACTTGTCCAGATAATAAATTATAAGGAGAGGACCGGGGTACCCGCGCCCCGGGAGCCGCTCCTTCCCCTCCCACGTGCCTCCTTTTGCCAGAGCTAGGGAAGTCGAGCCGTCCAGATGTGGTGGCCAGAGACCGCCACTTCCGGAAGGGCAAGAGCCCCTCGTTCCGCACCTCCCCTCTCCATCCCCCCCGGGGATGGCCACACGGCCCGCAGGGAGGACCCCAGGACTCCAGCAACGGGTGTGGGGGCTGGGCGGTGGACGCGAGCACCCCGCGGCCAGCGCTGACACCTGGCGGCAGCCCAGGTCCCAGGCCACTTTCGGGACTGCGCTGCGGGGCGGTTCCCAGGAAAGGGTTACAGGGGCCGAGAACAAAGCGCCCCCTTTGGGGAAGGCGGGCCAGTGGACGGCGGCTGGGGCGGGAGACCACTTTCTGGGGACCCTCAGGATGCTCTTTGTCGGCTAGATCCCTCTCAGAGAGGGGACCCACCCCTCGCCAAAGGTGGATGCTGTAGTCCTACCCAAAGGCCTCCCCTCCAGCTCCGGGCTCCACATTTGTCCCCCTTTTCCTCCAGCTCCGCTGGGCGGGCCAAGGGACCCGCCTTCCCTCCGCGCGGCTCCAGCACAAAGCCAGGCCGGGGGAGGGGAACAGCCATTCCAGGGTCCACTAGAGTGGAAGCCGCCCGCGCGCCCCGGAGGTGCCCAGCGCCGGCTCGCGCCCCTCCGCGGGCAGCACAACTTCAGCAGCCCAGAAGTTGGGTTCTTGCAGGTCTCTAGCATGCCGGGGCCAACTTCCCGGAATCTCCCGCTACCAACTCGGCCTGGCTTCTCTCCGGCGGCCAACGGATAGCCGAGGACCCCACCTCCGCCCGCCCGCCCTCGTTCGCCGCGCAACCCTGGCTGGGGCTCCCGAGCGAACACGCCCGCCTGCTCCCGCACCGACTCCGCGGCGCCCAAACTTGCCTCCGCCGAGGGGCCAGGAGCTGGGGCTCGGCGGGTCTGGTTTGAATTAGGGTCCGCGGGCAGGGCGCAGCTGCCGCGATCACCACATCCTCCCGGGTCACCGGCGGGGGGCCCGGCCGCAGCGGTGCCCTGGGCGACTGGTTGGGAGCCGGCGACCCCAGGCGCCTTCGCCCGTGAAGCCGTTCGTATATAAGCGCGGAGCTCCCACGCAGGTTCCGCTCCGCAGGGCTCCCCAGGCTCTGGCCCAGAGAGGCGAAACCCTCACGGCGCCCCCCACCCCCACACCCCCATGACAAGAGACATTGGAGAAGGAGTCCTGATTTCGGGACTCCGGGGCCCGGGGCCTGCCGGGCTAGCGCGGGAAGAAGGGAAGTCCCTTCTTCCCCTCCCCCTCCACGTGTGCAACAGCCGGCATCAGAGGGTCTGCCAGCCCCTGCTTCCCGCCGCCTCGCAGCCCGGCCCCGGGCCGCACTCACCGGGAGGGCCGGCTGTAGGCGCAGCGCCAGCGCGCAGAGCCACAGCCAGAGCGCCGCGCGCCTCATGCTGCCCGGACCGGCGGCTGGAGGAGAGCGGCGAGCTGCGCGGGTCAGGGCTGCGCCGCGCTGCGCGGACTGCGCGGGGATCCGGGTAGGCGCCGCTGGTTGCGCTGCGCGCAGCTCCCTCGAGCGATGCCCAGCGCGCGGCCGTCCTAGGTGAGGTCTACGGATCCGCCGGCTGCTCTCCGCTCCCCTTACGGCTGGATTCCTCTCGGATCAGCTCTGCTCCCGCCTGCACCTCTCCCGCCGAGCTCCGCCTTATAATAAACCCGCAGGCCCTTAGCCGTTGCAAAAACTAGCCCCCCACCCCCAGCTCTCCAGGTCTCGGGGCCAGCCCTCATCCCCACCCCCTAGGACCCCGCCCCCAGGGCCCCGCCCCCTGAGCCACGAGGCCCGGCCCCCCCACCCCAAGGAACGCCCCAACCACTGCACCCCAGCCCCGCCCCCGGCCCGTGACGCGGGGCTGTAGCCTCGCCTACCTGCGGAGCCCTGGTCCCCCGCGGGCCGTGGCTCCCCCGCCTTTCAGCTCCGCGGCCCCCAGGTTCCCCTGTGGTGGGGGCTGGGCACAGTCCTTGCCTCCCTGGCCCAGGGTTTGGAGGCTCTGTCCGGGAGAGTGGCTGGAGGGGCGGTAGTTGGTCGTCGACTCTGGGCTCCAGTCTGCAGCGCCCTCTGGGAGCGGACGTCGAGCGCCCTCCAGGTGCGTAGGACTCGCAGGCAGGAACACTTTCGGAAACTGTGGGGGGGGGGGTCCCCGGGGTGATGGGGCCTGAAACCGAGGGACCCTTCCCTGGCTGTGGATGGAAGCGCTGTACGCCCTTCTTCACCCAGTCTGCCAGTGCTGGAAACTCGGCGGAACCTTATTTTAAACAAGGGGAGGGGCAGTTAAAATTTTTTGTTTTTTAAATTTAGGAACAACCAGTCACCTCCGCCTGCCGATGGGGGGAAAATTTTTTAAAAGGACTTTTCAGTGTCTTTCTATAGAAAAAAAAAATACGTGAACTAGATCGCCAGTCCAGGTTCGATGCATGGGACAGGGTGCTCAGGGCTGGTGCACTGGGATGACCCTGAGGGGAGGGATGGGATGGGGAGGGAGGTGGGAGGGGGGTTCAGGATGGGGAACACATGTATACCCATGGGTGATTCATGTGAATGTATCGCAAAAACCACTACAATATTGTAAAGTAATTAGCCCCCAATTAAAATAAACACATAAAATTTAAAAATAATTTTTTAAAAAAGACCTGATTTAAAAACAAAAAAATGCCCTCTCTTCATCCTCTGGACTAAAAGTAAAAATAAACGGCTCTGTGCCGAGGTGACCTCCCACCTGCAGATCTGAGAAGCATCACTGAGGTTCTTGCTCTTCATGATTCCCCGAGAAACCCTGGACCTGTGTTTGCATCACCAATCTGGAACCTCGGTGCAAAAAGACTAGGGAAGGCCTGCGGGTGTGGTGCAAACAACCTTGAAAGAAAAGGTGAAGCACTGGCCCAGCCCTGAGGGCAATCTGGTAGGCAGGAGAGACGGTGCCAAAGGACCTTGGACCTGGACACCAAAGATGGCGTCGTCCCCAGGCAGAGGACACGGCCCGCCCTGGCGGAAACTGGGAACCGAAAAACTCTCCCTGACTGCTTCTTGGCCTCTTGGGCAGTCTCCTGTGTTTCTCTTAAAACGGATTAAACATTCCTGAGTCCTGGGTTTTGCAGGCAGGGACAACTGGCTCCTGGCCCGTGGATTCTTCTCCATCCTGCGGGTGTGCCCTGAACTAAGCAGCCTCCTGTATCTCCATCTTAGCCTCTCCTCCATCAGACACTGAAAAGTAGTCGCTCAGTCGTGTCGGACTCTTTGCGACCCCATCAACTGTAACCCACCAGGCTCCTCCATCCATGGAATTTTCCAGGCAAGAGCACTGGAATGGGTTGCCATTTAAGTAATGCCCCCTAAAACAGCACTCAGCCGTGGTCTTGCCTCTGCTTCTGTGTACCTGTTTGACCTCAGCCAGCTCTCCCTTTGGGGGGGTCTCAGTGTCGCCAGGTCTGTCTGTGGGGGATGGCAGATCCTCATCCAGGTCCTTGGTGCCAGATGCAGGGTCTCTAGAGCCCTGGTTTCAGGGATCATCCAACAGCGGGGCACAACACAGGGCTCTTCTAAGAACCTCATGGGGGTCTTGGTGGGGTAGAAGGCCCTTTTAGTGAAAGACCCGTGAGTGTGTTCACCAGGAGCTGGCTCACGGTCTGAGGTCAGCTCTCTAGCCTCTTCAACCCAATATGGAGGAAAAGTAGGTCAGTTTGGAATCTTGCCTTTGTCTGCTGCACAACATAAAGAAAATTGGGGTCTGGGAACATTTGATGGGGTCTTTATGTTATAAAAATGACCAGTCCACTGTTACTTTCAAACTGAATAAATTTGCCCCCAGATCAATGTGTATATCTTTGGGCAGATTAGGAAGAGGAGAGGCCTCAAGGAGAACACTTAAACAGAGAAGGGGACTAGAGCATCAGGGCTTGCCTTGACCTTGCTGACTCCTGGATTGCTTGCTTCTCCTCCCAACCCAAGTTCTGCAAGAAAATCTCTTCCTCCCAGAAGTTCTCTTGGAGTCCCATATTACCCAGGACCTGTGCCTGCCAAGATACCCTACGGCCTCTAGGAATGCAACAGGGGTGTCAGTGCATTTGCACTGCTGTGGCCATGCTGTCTGAACTCTCATCAGCCCCTTCCTTGGGATCCTCCCAGACCTTCATGGATCTGACAACTAATGGGTTAGACATCTGGCTGAGCAGAGGGCCTCTAGCCTTCCCTGCTGGAGGCACTAAGGCAAGGCCTCTGTCCCTCTGTTCCTAATACAGGTTGTTAAATATTTTTAATAGCATCCCTGTTGAATCTTAACTGCCTTGAATGTTGCTTCCTTTTCCCATAAGAGAAAGAAGGTTCCTGGAAGTCAGGGCCAGTGTCTCCTCCCCTCGTTTCTATCTAATTTCTTTCATCTCTCATTTCTCCCCTTGTTTCTCTCATTCTTCCCAGGAACACTCTGGGCTTCGTTTAGGAGAAATGCATGCTGTTGCCACTGAAGGGGAGGTGGGAGCTGGAGGGGAAACGGCAGGAAGAGGCCAGCAGCTGACTGGGGTGGGCAGAGGGGAGGGGGCGAGACCCTGGGCACAGGGTTACCCATTAGGCACCTCCACTGGCACAAGTATTCTCTGGGCAAGTCGATATCTATCAAAACTGAAAATGCAGATTTCCCTGATGATACAGTGGATCAGAATCTGCCTGCCAACACAAGGAACATGGGTTTGATTGCTGGTCCAGGAAGATTCCACATGTCACGTGGCAACTAAACCCACGTGCCACAACTACTGAACCTGCATGTTGCAACTACTGAAGCCCATGCGCCTAGAGTCTGTGCTCCACAACAACAGAAGCCACCTCAGTGAGGCTTGAGCACCGCAGCAAAGAGTAGTCCCCGCTCACCACAACTAGAAACTTAAAATACACCTATCCATTAGCTCAGGAATTCTCCTTCAGTGAATTCACTCTTCATAAGTATTTCAGTGCCCAAAGAGGTGTGTATAAATGTTCATTGATAAAGGAAAAGTAGAATAAATGTGGGTATTCCTATACCATTGAAATACTACACAACATTTTTTAAAATTAAAAAGATGGAAAACTCCTGGCCTGGAATATTTTTCAAACCTACTTGTAGATAAAAAGAGTGATTTGAAGAGTGATCTACATGTAGTGTGGCCAAAATTTTCTTAAAAAATAAAAACAAAAACATGTTTAAGAATAGATGACATATATATATGTGTGTGTATATATATGTATATATATATATGTATATATATATATAATAAAAAAGGTCTAGGGGAGGAAATTTTGATGGGGAAAGTGAAGGGGAGCTTTTATGTTTTCTGTGTATTCTTAAAGTGTTTATAATTATATTATATATATATATATATAACTTGTCTAATTTCTTGAACTGACTCTTGAGAAATCTGTATGCAGATCAGGAAGCAACAGTTAGAACTGGACATGGAACAACAGGGAAAGGAGTACATCAAGGCTGTATATTGTCAACCTGCTTATTTAACTTATATGCAAAGTACATCATGAGAAACACTGGGCTGGATGAAGCACAAACTGGAATCAAGATTGCAGGGAGAAATATCAATAACCTCAGATATGCAGATGACACTTATGGCAGAAGGTGAAGAAGAACTAAAGAGCCTCTTGATGAAAGTAAAAGAGGAGAGTGAAAAAGCTGGCTTAAAATTCAACATTCAGAAAATTATGATCATGGCATCTGGTCCCATCACTTCTCAGCAAATAGATGGGGAAACAGTGGAAACAGTGACAGACTTTATTTTGGGGGGCTCCAAACTCACTGCAGATGGGGACTGCAGCCATGAAATTAAGACTCTTGCTCCTTGGAAGGAAAGTTATGACCAACCTAGACAGCATATTAAAAAGCAGAGACATTACTTTGCCAACAAAGGTCCTTCTAGTCAAAGCTATGGTTTTTCCAGTAGTCATGTATGGATGTGAGAGTTGGATTGTAAGAAAGCTGAGTGCTGAAGAATTTTGAACAGTGGTGTTGGAGAAGATTCTTGAGAGTCCCTTGGACTGCAAGGAGATCCAACCAGTTCATCCTAAAGGAGGTCAATCCTGAATATCCTTTGGAAGGACTGATGCTGAAGCTGAATCTCCAATACTTTGGCCACCTGATGCAAAGAACTGACTGATTTGAAAAGACCCTGATGGTGGGAAAGATTGAAGGTGGGAGGAGAAGGGGACAACAGAGGATGAGATGGTTGGATGGCATCACCAACTCAAGTTATCTTCACTGACTCATCAAGGACATGAGTTTGAGTAAACTCAGGGAGTTGGCGATAGACAGGGAGGCTTGGTGTACTCCAGTCCATGGGGTTGCAAAGAGTTGGACAAGACTGAGCGACTGCACTGAACTGAATTTCTTAAATTAGAATTTATTTACTGAATCAGTGGAGATGCTTTCAACCTCAACTAATAGCTCTCCTCAAGTAACCTGAATATTAGTGCATTTATTGCATGTACCTATACCTGTATTATCCACTCAACAACTAAAACCTCCACAATACGGAAGTTTAAGCCTCTCCTACCCTTTGGCTCTGCCATCTCCTTTGCGGCTCCCCCCTCTGTATGGAGGCAAGATGGCAGCATTGTTTCTTGCCATCAGAGCTAACACAGCCTTGCCCAGAAACACGGCCACCTTCTCCTGATGTTTTTCTTAGGAATAAGGAAATAGTTTTCTGAATTAACCCCATCCCCCCACCCCTGGGACACAGCTTCTTTTCCCATCTCACTGGCCTGAAGTGAGCCCCATGCCTTCGTGAAGCCAGCACTGCAAGGCGAGCTTCCATACCAGTGTGGGTATAGATTAACCTTCCAAGGGCTTGGATTTGGGGAAATTGATGCCATATCCATTAAACATTTTGACTCCTTAAAGCATCTCAGATGTGTGTAAGGGCATTTTTCAAGATGATACAACATTTTTCATAGTAACTTCTTCCTATCATGAAGCATTTAAAAAGACCATTAATCATTTAATTGTGAAGCATTTGAAACAAATAATAAAAAATAATGTTCCTCAAAAATTAAAAATAGAATTACCATATGATCTAGCATTTCAACTTCTAGATATATGCCTGTAAGGAGTAAAAGCAGGGACTAGAACAGATATTTGTACACCCACGTTCATGGCAGCATTATTCCCAATAACCAAAAGGTGGAAGCAACACAAGTGTCCACTGATAGATGAATGGATAAATAAAAGGAAGTGTGTGTATATATATATATATATATATACAGGGCAGTACTATTCATCCCTAAAAGAAAGGAATTTGTGGTACAGACAGCAACATTGATGAACCTGGAAGATTTTCTGCTCAGTTAAATAAGACAGTCACCAAAGGACAAATACTGTATGATTCCACCTGTATGGAGTTCCAAGAATAGTCAAATTCTTAGAGACAGAAAGTAGAGTGGTGGTTCCTAGGGGTTGGAGAGAGGGGAGAATGAGACATTATTGTTGTTTTTGGTGGCACCATGTGGCACATGGGATCTCAGTTACCCAGCTAGGAGTGGAACCTATACCCCCTGCAGTGAAAGTGCTGAGTCTTAACTACTGGACCACCAGGGAAGTTAAAGGCATTATTGTTTAATGGATACAGAGTTTCACTCTGGGAAGATGAAAGAAGTTCTATAGTTGTTGATGGTTGCGCAACAATGTGAATGTACTTAATGCCACTGAACTGTACCCTTGAGAAGGTTAAAATGGGGGACTTCCCTGGCAGTCCAGTGGTTAAGACTCCCAGCTTCCACTGCAGGGGGCACAGGTCCCATCCCTTTTCAGGGAACTGAAAATCCTGCACCCTTCTCAGCCAAGAAAAAGGGTTAAAATGGTAAATTTTGTTATATATACTTTACAGTAAAAAAAGAATGCAAAAAAATCCTTCAATTTAATTTTGAAAAAAGAATAATATAATGAACACTTAGTTTATCAAATCTTCACATGATACCTTTTTTCCTCTTTTTAATGAAACAAAACATTGTAGATTTAATTGGATCTTCTCAATTTATATTTTGAGATTTATCTGTGTTGATACATGTGGCTCTGTGTCACTTATCTTAATTGCTGTATTATAACTCATGATATGCCACAATTTATTTATCCATGGACATGTGGTTGTTTTCAATTTTTCAGTATTACTCACAGTGCAGCAGTCAATTCTTGTATTTTTCTCTGCAAGTGCATGTGAGGTTTTCTCTAGAAGGATCAATATAGATAGAGCTCCTGGGCAGTAGGTATAAATATCTTTGACTTTCTTAGGAATTGCTCTAAGCAATTTTTCTAAACAAATCTCCAAAGCTCACCTCAGGGCTTACAGCAATTTACACTTCCAGCGGCAATTATGAGAGTTCCCATTTTTTTCTACATTCTGTGACTTGACATTCGTTGGACCCGTTGTATTGTGCCAGTCTGATGCAGGTAAAGTGATATCTCATTGTCATTTTGATTTTGAATGGCTCTCTTGTTATGGAACATTTTGCTGAGCCCTTTTGCTGCTGACTGTTTGGGCAGATGGTACTGTTTGTTCCCCATAGCTGTCTTACTTCGCTTTTCCATTAAAAAAAAACACCTAAATTTCAGGGCTTATGGCCTCCTGTAATAAAGACCACCCTTCCCATCATCTCTTACAACTATGTGTAGCCACGTGATTAGTGTTTCGCTGATTAGACTGAACGGAGGCTGTGCACCTTCAGGGAAGTGTCAAAGGGAGGAGGCATGCCCTTCTCCTTCCCTTCTTCTTTCCTTTCAGCTGAAATGCAGATATGATGGCTGCAGCTGGAGCAGTTATCTTGGACAATGAAGTGAACTTGGAAACCAAAGCATGAGTGGCAGAGGGACAGGTTGGAAGGAACGAGCCTGGGTGGACCCATGACCCATGAATCACTGCACCAGCCCTGAACTGCCCACCCAGACATACTCATGATGGAGAAAGAGACTTCTGCTTTGCTTCAGACACTGCTACCCTATATTTTCTATCTCTCACCAGAAATCCAATCCTAACAATACACTGATCAGTTCAGTCTTATGCACACCACCCAAGGGAGGACACGTGTGTGTCTGGGGAGGACGGAAAAAAGGAGTGGTTCTGTGGAAGCACCAATACATCCCTATAGAAGGCAACCCGGCCAGTTTCCCAGGCCTGGACTGTGAGTTAAACTCTGGATGTGACTTGAGTCACCTAACATCCTTTCCCGGAAGAAGTCTAGATGAGAAATACCATTTTGGAGTGAGGCAGTGCTTTCAGAGTCTGAAGTCTGTGCGGCGCCCTCTGCCTCTCAAAAGAACTGCTCCTGGAGGGTGGTCTCAGGAGGTGGCAGGCACGACCCCGACCTCCAAGGAGGCTCAGCATGTAACTCCTCTCCCACACCTGTGGTGGGGCTGGGCTTGCGTCCTTTGGGAGACATGGAGATAAAAACCTTGGGACATTTTTTTTCTTCTAAGTAACTGGGGTGCTTGTTCTCATAGACAGTGAGGACCATGTGACTGTGCGTGTTCTGTTTTTACTGAAACAGAACAACGGGTGACTGGGTTATTACAAGTATATTGGACTTGACACCCTGCTTCTCTGGTACCATCGTCATGCCTACCTCACTACCCGTCTATCTCTAATTTATAGTCTCCCTTGCATTCTTTTTTGGGGGGTGGGGAGGGTGAAGTAGGAAAGAGCAGCTTTATTGCTTTGCCAGGCAAAGGGGCCCACAAAACTAACGCCATCAAAACTATGTGTCCTGACCTGGAGGGAATAGTGAGGATTCTATAGTATAATTCAAAGAAGACGTGATCGGCTGGTGGACGTTCTTCTGATTGGTTGAACATTCTTCTGCTTACATTCTGTGGTGAGGTAAGTGGGAGTCAGCATCATCAACTTTCAGGTTCCAACCAGTGTGGGGTCTACCTGCTTATGGGCACCATACAAGTAACTTCTCCCACTTATTGGGGGTTTTCGTATCTGCAAAACAGCTGAAAGATATTGTTATGTATATCCCTTGATGGGGAATCCCTTGCCTTCTGAGTTGCCTGTAATATTTGATAGAATGTCAGCAGGGAAGAGAGAGACTACATCCTATGTAAATATCATTGGAATTTACCCTTCCAAATCAGAGTATTACTTCCCCAAAGCGGTCCCCTCCGGAGACCCTGCTTATCACCTGATGCTGTTGCTACCTTGCTACCCATCCCATCACCCCAGGGAGGCCTGAAGACTCTGAGAGAATAGCTTTTTTTGGAGGAGGGTGGAGTGTAATAGTTCATGCACTTGATACATGTGTTCAAAGTAGCAATGTTGCCCAACTCCCAGGAAATACCACCCCCAGTGCCTCCCAGGTAAACAGGGTCCCTGGGGATTCGTGTCCCTAGCACCTGGCCCGAATGGTGCCCCTTGGAATTGGGCGGCACAGCACTGCAACAGCTGCAGGAATGCCTGCTGGAACCAGCCCCCAAAGAAGGTTCTCAGGTTCCAGGGGGTTCTAGTTTGGGGGAAGAAACAGATATAAACAGTCATTATAAAGCAAAGAAGAACTATTCTGTCAGCCTGTTTATTGATAGCTTGAGGGAAACATCAATTTTGAATGCAGAGAAGAGGTTCTCAAAAGTTTCATAGATGAGGACTGGGGGTTGGGGAAGCCATTAGAACCTGTCTTTAGATGAAAAGAGGGTTTTGCAGTTTATTAGTTTCCTGTGGTTGGTGTAATACTTACTACAAATTTGGCTGCTTAAAATAGCACATATTTATTCTCTTACAATGCTGGAAGCCAAAAACCCCAATTCAGTTTCATTGGGCTGAATCTCCCAATTGCTGCTCCCGGCTCCAAGCAGGTCCGAGCTCCCTCCAGAGGCACTAAGGGAACATGTTCCTTTCCTCTTCCAAGAAAGGGGTGGTTGCCAACATCGCTTGGCTTGTCTGCCTCACTCCAGCCTTCAAGGCTCCCTCCACTCTGTCTTAACATCGCCTTCTCATCTCAGTATAATAAAATTGCCTTCCGCTTCCTTCTTACATCCTAAAGGAAATCAACCCTGAACATTCATCGGAAGGGCTGATGCTGAAGCTGAAACTCCCAATACTTTGGCGGACTCACTGGAAAAGATCCCGATGCTGGGAAAGACTGAAGGCAAGAGAAGAGGTGGCAGAGGATGAGGTGGTTGAATGGCATCCCCAAGTCAATGGACACGTGTTCGCACAAACTTTGGGAGCTAGTGAATGACAGGGAAGCCTGGTGTGCTGCTCTTCATGGGGTAGCAAAGAGTTGGACGTGACTTAGTGACTTAGCAACAAGGATACAAGTGTCTGATCGCCTTTAGGGCCTATGTGGATGATTCAGGATAAGCTCCCCATCTCAAAAAGCTTAACTGAATCACATCTCCAAATCTGCAAAAGATGTCTCTCTCTGATCTTTTTTTTTTTTTTTTCTTGGCCAAGTAAAGTAACATTCACAAGTTCCAGCAATTTTGATAGAGGACATTCCCAACCTGGTTCCAAGTAGGGGAGCCCAGCAAAGAACAGGCAGGGAAGCAAGAAAGAGGTTCAGAGTGTTCTGGACCTGGAGGAGTCTGGACTGGCCAGATCACAGGCCCCCTGGAGGGGGGGTGGTCAGAGGTCAGAGCTGGTAAAGCTTCCCCAGTCACGCTTAGGTCAGAGGAGCCGCGGAGCAGAGGAGGGACTCAGTGGGGTCGCGTGTTAGAAAGATCCTCTGACCCCTGCGTGGAAGGATGGGCTGAAGGGAAGGAGACTGCTGCTTGGGATACAGGGAAAGACAGCAGAGAGAGAGGACCAGCCTGCCTGGAGAGGGTGGCATTGAAGAGAGGGAAGGGGCAGGATGGAAAACTAGGGGGAAGTAGATAGACTGTGGTGTGATGGATGGGGGAGAGGGAAGTGGGTGATTCTGAAAATCAGTGGTGGGCATCTTTCCATTTGGCTTCTGCAAATAGCCCGAGTCAGTGTGTAAAGTGGGCGGCGCCGCTGAGGTCAGGCGCTGAACCTGGCCGTGGCTCTTGACTCAGCTCTGGGCCACCTGGGAGGGAGTAGCCTTTGTCAGAGGCTTGGACAGGAAGTCCTCCAGCAGGAAAGTGTGCCGATGCCTGCCATGACCGCCCAGGTGCCATCCGGGGCGGATTCATCCCGAGCCACCTCCTAGGGTGGGGCCACCTGCCCCCGACCCTCACCAGTCCCTCGCCTCCCTCCCTGCGTGTCTGGCTGTCTCTGACTCAGCCCCAGGTGGGGAAGGGGCAATGATGCTGCCCGTCAGTATAGGAGTGGAGGGCTGGGGAGCCAGGAAGAGGCAGGCCAAGCCCATTCTCCCCGCCCACCGCCACTTCTTCCCAGCTAAAAACTCTTTGCAATTTCCTCCGACAGATTCTTAACACTACTTTAGCTGCGTGACCTTAACTGCATAATTTAACCCTGGAGGTCCAGTGGTTAAGACTTTGCTTTCCAATGCAGCAGATGCAGGTTCCATACCCTGTCTAGGGAGCTAGGATCCCGCATGTCTGTGGCCAAAAAAAAAAAAAAAAAAAGTAGAACAATATTATAACAAGTTCAATAGACTTAAAAATTCAAACGAATTCTAGCAATACAAGAAGGGAGGGGTTTATTCAGACCTTTTCCTTTGCATTTATGCACATAAGTAGCACTTATACTAACATCTGCAACTCACCGTTTTGACTTAATACGTCTTAAGAAATGTCAGTATCTATAACCAGACTCAGTCTTGTATGGAGATTCCCTGGTTTGGCTCTACGTTGATTTTTAACCATCTCCCTTCTGATGGATGTTTTTGTTAAAACTTTGCTATCAAAAAACGCCACCGAGTATCCTCACCTGGGCTTCTTCATGGAGGGAATAAAACTTAACTGGGATGGAAGTGGAGGGGTGGCCCAAGAGATTCTGAGAACCCTGCTGAACTGTGCCTGTCCAGGCTGGGCTTCCACATTCCTGCCCAGGGCCCTCAATGGCCCCAAGCGCCTATTCTGAGCCAGGTCCTGGCACAGCTCTTGCCTGGTAGGAGAGGGAGCCAGGGATACAGTCTTAGGGTCCTATGACGGAGTGAGCCATGGGGGCCCAGGACTGGGGACAGAGGGGAGCAAGGAGGGCTTCCAGGAGCACAGTTTTCCTGGGCAGAGCAGCAAGTGGAGGAGGGCCAAAGCCAGCCACGCCCTGGTGAGTACCGCCGTCCCCTTAAGTGCTCAGGGCCGTGGGGGATGTGAGTGGCAGGAGGTGATGCCAAGCTAGGAGACTGACTGTCGCCCGAGGATGGTCACACAGAGGGTTAAGCAGACATGCTTGACCTCTCTCTCACCCACAAGCACATGGTCAAGGCTGATTCAGGAGGGTGGGGAGGGGAAGAGGCATCAACTCCCATCAGCTAAGAGCCCACCATGAAGCAGGCCCTGTGTGAAGGGCCTTCTTCCTTTGCCTTTCTTCCTTCTTTCCTGCCCTCCTTCCTTTCCTTTTTTCTAATTAATAGATTTTTTAAGAGCAGGTTTAGGTTTACAGGGAAATTGAGGAGAAAGTACAGAGTTCCCATATCCTAGTCATCCACCCCCCGTTTCCCCATTATTAACACCTTGCATTAGGCAGGGGGGGGTGGGTGTCTGTTACAACAGATGAACCAATATTGATACATGATTATTACCGAAGTCTGCAGTTTGCATTAGATTCACTCTTGGCCTTGTATATTCTGTGAGTTCTGACTAATGTATATGGTCACGTACACACCATTATAATATCCCAGAAGGTAGTTCCACTGCCACAAAAATCCCTTCTGCTCTGCCTGTTCATCCCTCCCCACCACCCAACCTCTGGTAACTCCTGATCCTATTACTGTCTCCATAGGTTGGCCTTCTCCAGAATGTCATACAGTTGGAATTACATAGCACATGGCCTTTTCATACTGACTTCACCGAGTAACATTCATTTCAGGTTCTTCCCTGTCTTTTCATAACTGGATGGCTCATTTCTCTTTATCTCTGAATAATATTCCATTGTCTGGATGCATTAATTTGTGTATCCACTCACCTCCTGAACATCTTGGCAGCTTCCAAATTCTGGCAATTATGAATAAAGCTGCTGTCAATATCTGTGTGCTGTTTTTTGCATGGATGGACATAAATTTTCAACTCATTTGGGTAAATATCTAGGGGCACAATTACTGGACCATATCGTAAGCCTCAATTTCATAATACATGAATAAAGTCACATCATAAGAAATCGAACAATACTACATAGAACAGAGAAGGAAATGACAACCCACTCCAGTATTCTTGCCTGGAAAATCACATGGACAGAGGAGCCTGGCGGGTTACACCCCATGGGGTCGCCAAGAGTCAGACACGACTGAGCGAGTAACATGCACACACTACATAGAACATGAATGGTGACCCTAATCCTGGGCATACCTTGTTTTACAAATGAGGAAAGTGTGTCGCTAGGATGTAAGTGACTTGTTCTGGAGTTCACAGCAGGAAGCCGTGGAACACACTCAAGCCCTACAGCCCTCGGAAGAGAGTCAAGAACACTGGCCTGACTGTAGGTGTGAGGGTGAGCAGTGAGGGTGGTGGTGAGGTTTATCCCCTTCCCCTCAATGCTCCCTTTAGAACCCAGTAATCACAAAGTGAGAAAACCCAGGCTACGGGGAGAGGCCTCCGCATGTGAGTGTTCTGGGGGTGTCAGCTGTCTGACAGCGGGTGTCAAGTGCCAGACACGTGAGGGAACTCTGTCTTGTGATTCCAGCTCCCAGCCTTCAGGCCGCCCCAGCTGACCCCGAGTATAGACACGCTGCCTTCTGATCCTGGCCCACACTACTAACGTGTGAGTTTGAAAAAAAGGAAGGGGAAGAGGAAGACGAAGCTTCTGCCACTGGATTTGGGAGTGGTTTATTTCACAGCAAAAGATGGGTAAGACACATTAGAAGATGACACAATGTTCCAGGCTCATCCTAGATACCTCCTACCCTAGATCTGCAATTAGCCAATGAGAAATGGAACTTGAAGACCTCAGTCTGAACTCTTTGGGTGAACTGAATTTACAGATTAAACTAGGGAGAAATAACAGTTTGTAGCACTGACTTTTCCTACCTGGGAATATGCTGCCACTACTTAATCCATTTTTCTTTACCATCTTTCAATGAAAATTATTCTCTTCACATCGTGAATTTCTTACTTGGTTCTTTCCATGGTTATTTTCAAGCTTTTTTTTTACTATGATGATTTTTTTTAAATTAGTTTTTTGGTGTCTAGACAGCTGTAAATACAAACAGTTGATTAGTTTTTGTATATGAATCTTCTGTCTAGCAAATTTCTTGAACTCTTAACAGTTCTAAAACTTTTTTCAGTGGATCCTCTTGGATTTTTTAGGTAAATCATTCTACCATTTTTTCCTTTTTAATACATAAATCTCTTATGCTTTTCTTAATGCACGGTTTAGGGACCCCAGTTTTATGTTGAATAGCGGTGACGATTGTGGACATTCTTATTTACTTGTCTTTAATGGGGTTACTTCAAATGTTTTAATATTAAATTTGCTGTTTGCTTTAAATGTTTGATAGGTATTACTTTTTAGCTGAAGGAAACTTCTCAACATTGTTAGCTTGTAATGAGTTTTTATCAGAAATGAATATCCAGTTGTATGTCCGAAACTAATACTACATTATAAATCAACTATATTTCAATAAAAATTTTTTAAAAAATATTGAAATTTATCAATTGCCTTTCTTATTATTTGATATATTTTCCCTGCTTATGTATTAATGCACTAAAATTACATTAATAAAATATCTGATGTTCAACTATCCTGAATTCCTGCAATAAAATTATTCTGGGTCAAGAAGTATGATTTCACTGGGTTTGGTAGATTCACATATTACTTCAGAGTTTTGTATCTATACATGTAAATGAAAATAGCCCATGGTTATTGTTTGTGTGTGTACTATCATTTTGTTTTGTTTTCAAGTTTATTACAGTTTTTATAGAATAACTTGGGAACTTTTCATTGTTTTCCATGCTCTGTAAAATTTTATATAAACTAGGAATTACATGCTCTTTGAAGGTTTACAGTAGACTTGCCCCCAAAACAGTCTGGGCTTGTGCCTTTATTTTAAGAGTATATCTTTGATAACTTCTTTTTACCTTCCTTCCTTCTTAAATATCATTCTTTTATCAGATAGATTATTGGGAAAATACAACCGTATATTTGCATGTACTTAATAGCATGTCCTTAAAATATATAGGGCAAAAACAGTAAAAAATTAATTATGATGGGATATTTTCAACACTCTCCTCTCAACGGACTTCCCAGATGGTGCTAGTGGTATAAACTCACCTGCCAATGTAGGAAACTTAAGAGACATGATTTGAACTGTGGGCCAGGAAGATCCCCCAGAGTAGGAAAGGGCAACCTGTTCCAGTATTCGTGGCTGGGAAATCCCGTGGGCAGATGAGTCTGGTGGGCTATGGTCCATGGGGTCGCAAAGAGTCAGACGAGAATGAAGTGACTTTAGCACACACACACACTACTCTCACTAGATAAAAGACATAAATCTATTTGAAGAACAAATTATAAAAACTGACCTAATAGTTCACTCAATAACTGCAGAATCCACTTGTCTCCCCTCCACACAAAATATTTATAAAAATTAAAAATATAGACCACTTCATGAATTTGCATGTATCCTTGCTTAGTTAAGTTGCTCAGTCGTGTCCGACTCTGCAACCCAATGGACCGCAGCATGCCAGGCTTCCCTGTCCATCACCAACTCCCAAAGCTTGCTTAAACTCATGTCCATCAGGTCAGTGGTGCCATCCAACCATCTCATCCTGTCGTCCCCTTCTCCTCCTGCCTTCAATCTTGTCCAGCATCAGGGTCTTTTCAAATGAGTCAGTTCTTCGCATCAGATGGTCAAAGTATTGGAGTTTCAGCTTCAGCGTCAGTCCTTCCAATGAATATTCAGGACTGATCTCCTTTAGGATGGACTGGTTGGATCTCCTTGCAACCCAGGGGACTCTCAAGAGTCTTCTCAACCACCACAGTTCAAAAGTGTCAGTTCTTCAGTGCTCAGCTTTCTTTACAGTCCAACTCATATCCATACCTGACTACTGGAAAAACCATAGCTGGTACTAGACGGACCTTTGCTGGCAAAGTAATGTCTGCTTTTTAATATACTGTCTAGGTTGGTCATAACTCTTCTTCCAAGGAGCAAGCGTCTTTTAATTTCATGGCTGCAGTCACCATCTGCAGTGATTTTGGAGCCCCCCAAAATAAAGTCTGTCACTGTTTCCAACTGTTTCCCCATCTATTTGCCATGAAATGATGGGACCAGATGCCATGATCTTAGTTTTCTGAATGATGAGTTTTAAGCCAACTTTTTCACTCTCCTGTTTCATCAAGAGGCTCTTTAGTTTTTCTTCACTTTCTGCCGTAAGGTTGGTGTCATCTGCATATCTGAGGTTATTGCCATACTCCTAATTTATTCCTCACCTGCTCCCTTTCCCATTTGGTAACTGTAAGTTTGTTTCCTGTGTCTGTGAGTCTGTTTTTGCTTTGTATTGCAGTTCATTTTCATTATTTTTTACATTCTACATATAAGTGATACTGTATTTTTCTCTTGAATCAGTTCTTGAACTTTATATTGCTCTAGAGAATTACCCATTTCAATTTTTAATTTACAGGTAGACTTTTAATATAAATGGTCTCCTATAATTAGAAAAATAATTTTATATCTGATAGTTTGTATTGTCCTTTTTCAAAATTCAAATTTGACAAAAACATGTCTAATTCATTATTGATTGAATCTATTCTTTTTTGTGGGGTTTACTAATTCCTTCTGCTTTTTTTGGTAATTATTTTGTTTTACTAAACAAATTGTTTAGTAAATTAGATTTTCTTGGCTAAACATTTTTCTCTGAATGGCCTTTGGCTCGAATCCCCCAGGCTTTGTACAATACTCTTACCATGATTTAAGTTAGTGCAAATAGCTTAATCCAGAGTAATTTTTTTTTTTACCTAGGAGCTATTAAGAATGAACGGTATTTTAAAAGACTCCTAAGATATATTTCTAGTAATAGATAAACTTCTAAGGAATATTTTTGGTCTCCTTTTCTAATTCTATTCAGTGAATCCTACTGCAGTCCATTCAATGAATGTGCCCTGTATGATTTCAGAACTGAATTTCAAAGAAGTTGGGGCAGGGAGGGCTCCCAAATATCACTCCCCTCCTCTGGGTGATCCACATGCTCTCCTCCCAACCTTTGCTGTAAAAAGGGTCCACCAGATGTTGAGACCTTCTGGCTTTTCAAGGCTTCTCATGAAAGGCCTGAGTGAGACTGAGGAGTTGGCAGTTGTAATGGGAATTCTCTAACTCTGTAACTCATAGTGGTAACTTCACCCTCCCTTCAGTTTCTCCCTACTTCCAAAGCTCTGCCCATCATGTAGGTGAGTCCTTTCCAGCACTGCACTTGCCACTCCTTGTTCAAGAATTTATGATGATTTCTTGTTGTTAACCACAGCAGTGCTTCAAGGACCTCATTCTTTGAAGTGTTCATTAAACACAACTGTAAGAAAACATGGCAGCTGATGCCATGGCCTCAACCCCAACTTCCCAGGTCCACCTACTCATCCTAGTGTAAGTCTATCCATTTCTCCTTTTCCTTCCTAGCCCAAGGCGCTGCATCCTGTGCTGTGCTTCTCACCTGTTTATATTTGAATTCTTGATTTCTGTCTAAATTTAAAGCTGTTGAGGTATAAACTAATTTTTTCTCAGCCTTACTCTTTCCAAACAATAAATAGGATACAATGCTTTCTCAGCATCATTTGATCATGGAATGGTTTGTGGTATATTTTTTCTCCACTGTTTACCAATCTTTCCATAAACCCTGACCATGACTTAGGTTCTGGGTTCACAGTAACGGCCTGGTCCTGAACTTTTAATGAGAACCTCCTACTCAACTGCATGGGCCCCAGCACTACTCCTAAAATGTCTGTCAAGGTGCGAGAATCACAATCTTCTCAGGCAGCCATTAACTAGCCTAGGAAGTTTGATGGTTCTGTCCACTAGGAGTTATCACGTAGACCCTGAAGGCTAAATTCTGTGACTGGTATCAAGACCTGGGTGAGACCCTCTGGTCTGATTTCTACATACCTACTGCTTTGAGAGGAGATTTCTGCTTAACTTTGTTGCACAGGCAGATGCTGGAGGGATTGTTTTAGAAGGCCAATGGGCATTTTTCTCCATTAAATGCTCTCCTTGCTAGAATAAGCCAAATTGGCAGAAATTACTGAGGAGGGATACTGTGGCTTCCTTTAGGTCACATCAGTCACAGAAAGCTTTTCCACACTGGGCTATTACTACAGCTCAGCTCTCAAAGCAAGTAGATACCCAGAAATGATCCAGAGCAACTCCTTAACCACTCAGCAAAACATTAATATATTGGCAGAGCACTCCTCTGACAGAGTATAACCCCAGCATAAAGGGTTCCTGAATCACTCACTCAGTGAAAATGGTACAAGGGATGGGCATGAGGAATGGTAGAGACCAAAAACCTCGGTGCCTTCTGAGTCTCTTACTATGCTTTTCTAGGTGTGTGTGTGAAGACAGAGTTCTCTACCACATTGCCTTTCATTTCTTTGTGTTGCTTCCATCCTGGTATCCATTCACCAACAGGCCAAAGCTACTAATACCTCCATTAGTACCAAGGGGGGGAAAAAAAAAAGACTAAATGTACCAAGAAAAAAATTAAAATGCTATAGTTTCCTACTCATGTCTTCTTCCAGTATTCTTCCTACTTCCTAGTGCTTTATCTGCTAACTTGAATCAAGATCTCATTTGCAGAACAAGAGCTCTAAGTCAAATATTTTGAGGTGGTACATAGGCAAATAAAAAACAAAACCCAACTGTAACAGAGGGCACTGAATATTCACTGCCCCTGCACGTCACATATATTCTCCTTTAACCCTCACAATTTTAGGAGGTGGGTATTTTATCCCTTGCCTACACAAGAGGAAACTAAGGCTTAAAAGATGAAAATGCCTGTCTAAAAATGTAGAACTAAGGGAACCTGGGCAGTCCAGTTCTAGAGTTCAAACACTGAACCATTTACACTCTTATGCCCAGGAAAATTTGAATCTAAATGTACCCAATTTCTCTCTTAAATGACCAAACTTCAGGGGAAAAAAAAAGTTGTATGACTGGCACAAAAAGAAACAAATTATCAACAGCATGTATAGATAGATAATAAAAGTTCAACAAATATTCCACTGAATTTTGAGCTTCCCACAGATCTACTCTATACTTATAAGGTTCTTACCATCAAGTACTCTCAGGTCTGAGGTTCTACAGGAAGTCAGGATGTTATTTCTACTTACAGGCAGATAACTTCAGGTAAGAGGCCTGAAGGGTAACCACACAGTTCACACACCTCAGGGCCCAACCTAGGCCTGACCCCTTCCTTGCCCTCAGCAGTGCCTTCCAGAGGCACACTGGAGCCTTTACCGAGAGCTCTATTCCTTCTGTGTCTAGAGATAAATTTACCAAATGGCTGCACAATCAAATCCCATATGTTGATCCAGTCCTTTCAAGTCAGATGGGTAAGGTAGACAGTGAAGACTACTCCTTAGGGCTTTCTCCGCCTTCCTCTACTCACCCACCCGCTTTGGAGAAACCATTGTTACGAGGGCAAACAGACTACTACCCAGGTCACTTTAGTAAAACACTTTTGTGATGTTGATAGACTAGGGTGGGAGGATGTGACATTTATTTTCCTTTTAGGAACTTTAATTTCATCACTATAATGGGGTAGGTGAAACACTCCAGAACGGCTAGCAGTTTGGAATCGAACTAAACCAGGATAAAACAAAAATGGAGGATAAACAATGTGTATGAGAAAAATTCCTTTTCCCACTTAGTTTTATGAAGATATCCATTTTGAATTCTACCAAATTATCTATATAGATTTAAAAAATCAGCTATAGAAGGCACAGGAAAATGGAAACAGTATTAACACTGGTTGAGAATTAGGTTCTAGGTCTCTCTCTATATATATCTTCAATTCTTAAAACAACCAAGGATTTAAAAATAGCTCCATCCCATACTAAAGATGAGGGCTTCCCTTGTGGCTCAGCTGGTAAAGAATCCACCTGCAATGTGGGAGACCTGGGTTCGATCACTGGGTTGGGAAGATCCCCTGGAGAAGGGAAAGGTTACACACTCCAGTATTCTGGCCTGGAGAACTCCATGGACTATCGACGGGGTCGCAGAGTCGGATATGACTGAACGAATTTCACTTCATGCTAAAAATGAAGGTACTAAGGCTGAGATAACACAATCAAATTTACAAGGTTTGTGAAAAGTGAGGTTAACTTTAAATACAGGCCTGAACCCAGACTGTACCTTTAGACAACATAGTCTCCTAAAGTGCATGTATGTGCAAAGGAAACAAACACCTGTGGGTAAAGATATGTGATTTAATTTAATCCTCAAAAACAACTTTGAAGTGTCATTTTATCAATAAAGAAACAGGGTTAAAGTTTCATCATATGAAGTGCGTAATGACTCTATGTAGTTAGACAGAGATTATAAATATTATAAGATAGGATTCACACCATCAGTGCAATCACTGGCCCCAGACTAGCATCCATGTGATAAAGATATTTTCATTTTTCTTAAATCAGGGTAAACTTGAATGGTCAATGGGAATTGTAATTGAGGTACAGTGGGGTATTTTATGAAGAGAAAAACACAAGACCAGATTTATTTCATACAATGTTATTCACACATTTTTCATTTTCTAATTTATACATAATATACAAAGAAGTGAAGATAACATTATTTCATATGAACCAATAAGAGCCAGGACTTAGACAAACTGGTCCAGAGACAATTCATATCAAAAGACAACCAAGAGTAAAGCCTAAGTGGTTCTGCCCAATTAAGTTTATTCTAAAATGTCATTTTCAGATTATACCAAAACCTCATGCCAATTTATTAAAAGGTGGAATCAGAGAGGTGGGCATCAAAAATGGCAGATCAAAATTTCTAGAGTAACAGATATTTTTCTACGATAAGCCCTAAAATACTGGGAAGACTGGGTTGTTAATAATGGGACACACAAGAACATCAGGAATCCAAGACAATGGTCCAGTTTCCCAATGTGCTGTTCTCTAGGACTTTCTAAATCTGCAGAAATAATTTGTCTGTGTGAACAGAAGTTAAAGAAAAACCAGGAATTTAACTGTGCAAATCCAGGAAAGTCACCACCAATCTCCAACAAGGACAACTTTGATCCTGAAACCATGAGCTGATACTGGGAACAAAAGTCCAACACAGGGCCAAGACGTTCTGAGGCTGGCAAAACAAAGCACGAAGGGCGGCAGGGAGCAGCCCTGTATGGAGGGAAAAAAGCTCTGCACTATGGCTGGGACATGCTGATGAACAAGTGTGACTGTGAGAAGGGACAGCAACAAATTTAATGGCCTCAACAAGGAATGTTGGGTTAGAAAACTAGAATAACTCAACATAAAACATGAAAAACTATGCCTGGCACCCCAAACTTCATGCCATTATTCTTAGGTTCATGATATGAACAGCTATGTGAAAAATCTTTATGTTCACTATTGTGCTCAGAAGACTGGTATTCTTCTGCAGACTTCCAATAAAAAAATCCCTTACATATTCAATTGAAAGAGATAGCATGGTTCATTAGTTTTTAGCACTAAACATAAGTGGGTCAACATAAAAGTTTTATACAAAATACTGACTTCAACAAAATACAAAGCACTTTCTTTATCTTTCAGAAACTGAATATACAAAGCAAGTTTTTTTCCAAAATATTTTCATAGGCAAAGGATTAAAAACGATTTTAATTATACACATATGGTCACAATTTTGCCTTAAAAAGATTGTTGGGAAATGTACATAAGGCCGCTTGTAAATGTACATCATGTTACTGTTATGTCTTATGTCCAGAGAAAAAATGTTATCATACAGATTTGCTATTACTTGGGAGTAGGCTATTCAAAAATACAGTACTCTTCTGTACAAAGAAAAAAAGTCACATCACATTTAATAAGATGGAAAAAGCATTGGCCTCCATGGTAATCAAATATCTCAGTCCAATACTTTCTATTATGCACAATACCCTGACTTCTTGAAAGTGATCCAAATCCTAGCATGTCCATATTAACAGAGTCAACAATTATGTTATAAAACAAAATGTTTTTCACATTAATAAAAAGAAAGCTGGTTCATACTTCTGAAACCATATAAAGATAAAAAATTTTAAAAAATCACTTTCAATTTGGAGAAATCAATTTACATTATACAACACTATATGCCAGGTCAGAGGGCAGGGACATAAATGTACACCAAAATGCAAATGTTTCCCAAAGAGATAAAACAAATTCCATTTACAGCATTGAGGTTTACAAATATACACCTGTACAACCAAAGAAAGCATCACTACCAAATTAGCAAGGCTTTTATAATAAACATTGAAACAAGATTTGCTTTCCAAGTGTAAACTTACATCTATTACTACACACACAATGCATATATTTATAGGAAGCAAAAAAAAGCTATCTGAATATGTAATCATGCTTAAATGTTGAACTATCAAATTCACTTTTCAGTGGCCCCTTTTCACCTCTATCAGGTTCCTACTTTTTGACTCTACTATGAAAAAGCAAAATAAAGCTCAACGCTTTCTCAACATGTCCTTGTAATTCTATAAGCAAAATAATATACAAATCTCCACTCTTTCTCATCGCAAACCAAACTGAAAAGTTAAAATGGAACTTAACTTTTCGTTTAGTATACTTAACTGGATGGAAGTGTCACCATGATTCTGTTTTTTCTACCTCTTATAACAATTACATATGTAAGTATATACAATACTTCTGTACATTGCCAGAGACATTTTAGGGCAGTATTTGTATTAAAACCATATCCATTGTAAATACTATAAGTTCTTTTCCTTTCAAATCACTTAATTCTTATCTTACTGAGTTTTTATTTGCATGATAGTTTGTGAATTACCAAAATACAACTTAACTTTCTTTTTAAAATATTAATAATATTTATGCAGTTGATTGTTAATCTGTTATAAAAGGCTTCACACAAAGGACAAAAAAAAAATAAGGACTATATTTCTATATACATCTCTATAAACCTGTTGTGCTATGGGGTCCGTAGACCTACCAGACTGTAAGCCAGTTTATTAAAAGAATACTGTACTTTTTCCTTTAAAAACTATTTTTGTGACTTTACAAGGTAAAAATTTACAAAATATGTGACAGCATTTTTTGATACAGTTACATCATATACAGGCATTCTGTGCTTTGCCAGCAATCCAATCTGATAGGTCTCCACTCAGGGCTGAATATAATTTATAATTCACCACCCCCACCCCCAAATATACACAAGAACCTTAAAAAATTTACAAATGGATGAATAAAGTCAATAAATAGTTTTGTTTTAAAAAAAATTTGAAGATTCATAGTTGAGTTGTGTTTTGATAATTCACAAAAGTAACGTTCCTCTCACATGGTTACATTATCTTCTTTTTTTCCTTTACAGCATTCCATTTGGTGGTCCTCCAATAGGCCCTAGATCTGGGCTATTTTTCAAATAATATTTTTCCAACTTGGCCAGTATATGCTTTCCATATGTATATTTGCGCAAAGTAGTAATATGAGGCCGAATCTGAAAAATAAATAATCTGCTTAGGAAATCTAAGTTATTTTAGTTTCTGATTCCTAAAAAAACTGCCCCCAAATCTGGGTGATTTGGAAGAAATAACTGAAATTTCAAAATTCAAATCCAAAGAAAGTCATTTGCAAAAGCAGTTCTGTTCCACTCTCTCCAAACTTCTACTTTCAAAATTGTCTAGTTAACAAAACAAGCCACTAGTCCCATAAACTATTACACATGCAAATAACAGAGAAACTCCAAACATATCAGAGAAGTATCATTAATGAGCTGGTATATTCTTACGAAGTTTATGAGGGTAGAATTCTATAACTCTAAGCAACTACAAAAATTCAATACAAAATGGAGCAAAAGACATGGACAAGCAAGATGTCTGAGAGCTAATCCATTCAAGATATTCATTATCTCCCTAATGGTTTTAAAAACGCCTATGAGAAGAATCATAATCATTATCTTTCCATCTAGACTGGAAAAGATTTTATAAGCAATAACTGGTATTGATGAGATAACGATAAACAGGCAAGTATCAGACAGATATGCAAGCTTCTACAAAATTTTTGGAAAGCAACTTGGCAGAATCTATTAAAATGTAACATGTTCACATACTTTGTGCCACCAATTTCCACATCTAGGAATTTACCTTACAAAACCATTTAATTATGCAAAGATGTTGACATAAAACACTGCTAAGAACAGTTACTAAAAAATAAGTAATTGAAATGCCCTAAATATGAAATTGGTAAATAAATAATGCAGTTAAAAAATAAGACTGAAAAAAGTGTTACAGGTATATAGTCTTAAACAGAAATATTAAATTTTAAAAACAAAATCAAGAGGGCAAAAATACCACCAGTGTTCATTTTAACAGTAAGTTTTCCTGTGGAAAGTAATGATTTCTTTGAGAATCATTAGACTGTAGAAAAAGGGTAGAGAGAAAACAGCTTAATTGATTAGGTAAAGGGAAAGACAATGCTACTGGCATGTAAATATGAGAAATGAATGTGATTTTATTGAGCTGATTACTTAACAAAAGCGTACAGCATACCTACATCTGCCAAAGGTTTTCCACTGATTTTAAACTTTTTCTGTAGTTCAGACATTCTGAGGAAGTTAAAGGAGTAGCCTGAACAAACTGAATCATCTATTTTAAGTGCTACAAACGGTATTACCTTGTGCACGATTATCTTTCTCTGAGCAGGTTCAGCCATATCAATCATCTTCTGAACGACATAATTGGCATACTGGTCCTTCATCATGGTGTATAAGGCACTGTGAGGACCATCATTCTGGCAGCAAACTTCGTCAATCAGTAAAGCTCTCTCAGCACGGGAGGCATGAGTAACACACTTTTCTACTACATTGCTAAAAAATTAAAGTACATAAACAGAAAATTATTTTGCCATTTTTTTACAGAAAACTTTCTCTGGCTTCTGAAAGAACTTGTTCAGTGCATTGGAAGGCAGAAGAGTCAAAACAGGATTCTCTTGTAATTCTCCAGTTACTTCTAAAACAGAAATTAGTATTATGGAAGAATCCATACGGGACATCCCCAAGTTTAATGACAGGCCTCTTAAAATTATAACTAAATAATAATTAAACTATCGGGACTTCCCTGGCAGTCCAGTGGTTAAGACCCCGAATTTCCAATGCAGGGGGCATGAGCTTGATCCCTAGTTGGGGAACTAAGAACCCATAGGCCATGTGGTATGGCCAAATAAAAACAAAGACCCATAATTCAAGGGGGGTGGAGGGGGGGAAACTAGGTCATTAATAAGGTCTGAGGCTTTCATGAGCATGATAAATTAAATGTGCAATTATCCACACATCTTGGGAAGCAATAATTTTCCAAACACAGATTTCAAAAATGGAATATATATGGGCAAACCAATTTGTCATGTAGATTCTTTAAGAACAAAAGCAACACTCTAGATGTACCTTTTGCCTCTACTAAAAAACATGTATTCCAATGTTACAGTCTATATGCATTTCTGTGCTTAAAAAGTCAGAGTGTTAAAAGACCTTTCCCTTGGAATGAGAAAATAATGCAATACCTGGCAAATTTGTGTTGACTCAAGGCTAACACCTTTCCTCGGATTTCAGAAACAATTTTGCTCTTGTCTTCAGGTCGACCATGTTCCAGTACATGCTGAATAACATAATTGCCATACTGATCCTGAATGCAGACATTTAAAAATTGATTTCCTTAAAGTCATTCATTAGGAATAACAGTAATTCTTTAAAAAGATGTTTATCATTTTTCTAAAAACCCAATAGTACAATCAAGAGAATACAAAAGGCTTTTGTTTCACTGTGTGTTAACTCCATAGTGTGTTAACAATAAATTATATTTCCTTTAAAAAATCAGAACCATTTGCAAAAGTATATAAAAATTTCAAATTTTAGGGGTTTTATACCTGTACCAACTGCTCCGTATGTTGGTGGAGTTCTTCTAAGATAGGTAAGGTCTGCTCTGCAGTGCAATGCTCCAGGATGCGCTGGATTACTCTGCAGCCATAAGGATGAGTTGAAAGTACAAATACCTTAAAACAATTAGAAGAAATAAACTTCCAATCTGTGACATTTTTGGAAAGACTGGTTTATACAGGTTTTTGGTAACATGTTGAGTTCATTTAACATTCAAGAACAGGGAATTTACATTTAATATGTCAACTGCCACGTTGGCAAAGACTGGGAAACAGGGTACTCAGGAGCTAACAGATATTTTGATCAAAAAGAACTTTAACAGAAGAAGGGAGGCATGTAATAATGACAAAGAATGGATGGTGGGGTAGCAGTAGTGCACACTGTAATCAGACACTATTATTATGTATTAGTTACTAATTTATATTTATTTTTCTGTCTTTTATTATGCAATCTTAAGTCTTCTTCTCTCCTTCCCCCTCTCCCAGGAAATTTGGAAAACACCGTCAGGCTTACAACGCTAACAGCAGTTATCTTTATTTCTTAGAGTAATATAATTAAACTCATCTACATTTTTCAGCTGCAAAAATGAAGCTATCTATTGACTCACTCATACTCTATGAAAGAGGCAGAAATTAACACACATTCAGTATTTATCTCCTTGTATGAAAATACTAGGTATTATCCTGGGATTTATAAAAAAAAATGTGTTAACAAATTCTAACTAGAAGACAAAAGTCAAACTCACTTGTCCTTTGAAAGCATCAATGATGAACTGCAGTGACTGTGGCTGAACACATTCAATACACTTTTGTACAACGTGGTTTCCATTTTGATCTTTCACACATTTGAGTACATGACCATCGAGCTCCTTTACCATTTCACTCTGCAAAAGAGAAGACATTTAACTTACCTTACCAAACAACATAAAAGGAGTAAAAGCACTGAGATGGGAACAAAAGTATATTCAAAAATTTGTTTGCAATTAATTCTCAAGTGTTTTAATAAGCAGAAGCCACTAAAGGTCAGAATTACTAAAATATTTTGAATTATAATGTAAATATTTGCTAAAATATAACCTAGTGATACTCAATCTGCTATATTTAAACTGTCTTCACTGTATATATCTTCTACTCATCTTTCTCAGCTGACAACTAATATAATGATGTCAGAATTCTATGCTTTTCTCTACTAAGCACACCCCTTCCCCCAAATTATCATCATCATAATTTTTTTGCCTGTGCTATGCAGCATGCAGTATCTTAGTTCCTTAACCAGGGGCAAACCTGTGCCCCCTGCAGTGGCGGCGTGGCATCCTAACCACTGTACTGCCAGGGAATTTCCACAAGTAGTTATTATTGATGGGTATTTGAGATTATCAAGCACATGGAAAAGGGTAAGGAGCTGAGTAAGCCCTGAAGAACAGTGTAATTTTCATGTAATATATCAATTATGAAACATTATTATTGAGCATTTTTATTCTTCTTTTTAATAATCTTATAATAAAGAACTTGATTCAGGGAATTCCCTGGTGGTCCAGTTTTTAGGACTCTTCACTTCTGTTGCTGGGGACCTAGGCTCTCCCTAGTGGGGAACTAAGACCCTTCAAGCTACACAATTCCGGGGGCCGGGGCTGGGGTTGGGGAGGGGGGTGGGGAGCGGTAGCAGCTCATGCACGCAAATGGGTGGGCACAGGACCAGCCACAACTTGATTCTTTTCCTTTAACATTTTATACCTTCTTCAGGGACAGATTCTCAGGAGATTTTAGATCTTTACTCATTTAATGGGCAAAGATGACATTTTTCTATTTATATTTGATTTATAAGCTCAGACAGTAAAGCATTTGCCTGCAATGTGGAAGACCAGGGTTCAATCCCTGGGTCAGGAAGATCCCCTGGAGAAGGAAATAGCAACCCACTCCAGTATTCTTGCTGGGAAAATTCCATGGATGGAGAAGCCTGGTGGGCTACAGTCCATGGGGTCGCAAAAAGTTGGACAGGACTGAGCGACTTTACTTGCACTTTTCAATAATAAGGTTAAACCTTCTTACAGTGCATTTTCTTTTAACTATTTTTCCCACAAAATTCTAAGACTTCATTAACACACATCTTAATCCTTAGGGAAAAAATGTAAGTAACCACACAATAATCTGTGTACCTAATCAGTGTAATAGGAAATAGGATTGTGAAGAAATGGAGTACACCTAGTGTAAAGATATTCATTTTTTTTTTCATTTGACAGGCTGCATGGCAAGTGAGTTTTTAGCTACCCGACCAGGAACTGAAACTACTGTCCCCTGCAGTGGAAGCAGAGTCCTAAACACTGAACCACCAGGGAATTCCCAGTATTCATATTTAAAATTTCTCTCACCCAAAAAATCTCAGTTGTATTCTGACAGAGGAATCCTTGAATTCAAGATATTACACAAATGTTTAGTTAAAAGAGGACTAAATTACAAAAGCAAATGTACTAAATAATCCAAACAGGAGGGAATTCTCTGGCGGTTCAGAGGTTAGGACTCTGCACTCTCACTGCCGGGGGCTTGGGTTTGATCCCTTGCTGGGGACCTACAATCCTGCAAACCATGCAGAGTGGACCAAAAAAAAAAAAAAAAATCCAAACAGAGAATGTAACACCATTATTCATGAACTGGTTCATCTAAAGCTTACTCCCAATGCTTTATATTTTCAAATATTAAAGAGACACAAAATATCATTTTTTTAAGAAAGAATTCGAAAATTTTATTCAAGGAAAACTTGAGGATTATAACCTGGGAAGAGCATCTCAGAAAGCTCTGAAACTGTTTCCAAAATATCTTTACCAGTCTGAGAGTTAAGAGCAGAGAAGCTCTTAAGTATCTATACAAACTACTGATCTTTCTCCATTATGACACAACTTCAATGACACTAAAGCTCGGGATTTCCTCAAGAGGAATAATGTTATTTTCTCACAAGATGTTCATTGTTGTGATTACATACATATATACATACATATTATTGTTTTTAATTCTGGAATTTGTTGTATGTGTGTAGCTTGAGAGTCAAACTTTCTAAACTTACTAATTACCAATACCTTTTAAGAACTAATTGTTTTCTTCACTCACTGTATTTCACTGTAATATATAAACCAGTTATATACAAAACAGTATCTATGGCAGAGGTTATAAATTTTATTTTAAAAGTCTTTTAATGCATAAACCATATTAATTAATTAGTGATGCTTCACAATGTAAAAAATCTAGTTGATTAGCAATTCTTCTCATCTCCTACTCTCCTTAATTATCCTTGTCTATTTAAAATTAAAACATTTATTTTGGGGACTTCCCTGGCAGTCCAGTACTTAAGACTGCCTTCCAATGCAGGGAGTGAGTTCGATCCCTAGTTGGGGAGCTAAGATCACACATGACTCGTGGCCAAAAAAACCCAAAACATAACAGAAACAACACTGCAACAAATTCAAGAAAGACTTTAAAAATACTCCACATCAAAAAAATTTAATTTATTTTGATCATTTACAAAAAAATTCGTATGATACATAATTGGAATTGCACTAATCCTTTTTTAACTTAAACTATTTAACTCTTTAAGCTTAAAATACTTAGATCTTTCCATCCTAGAATATGGTATATTTCCCATTTAATTAATTTATATGTGCTCTCCTTCTTTTAAAGAACTGTAAATCTTCTTAAGAGGATGCTTAGGCTACTTTTCCTGTTGAGTGAAACATTTAAAACTCTGTATATACTTTTTTCTCCCCGCTTTGGCCATGCTGCATGGCTTATGGGACCTTGGTTCCTCAACCAGGGACTGAATCTGCACACTTGGCAGGGAAAGCATGGAGTTCTAACCACTGTACCGCCAGGCAATTTCCTGTAAATACATTTTTAACTGGCATACAGATATGCAAATGGTTGTTAAAATATTCATTCTTATTAACAGAAATATAAATGTAATCCAAATAAACACTGGAAATAGTAAAATGTACCCCTTATACTATAGAAAATCAAATGAATAAATGGTAGCAGAAACATCTACCACCTAGTACTTGACACATAGTAGATACTCAAATATTTTCACTTAGAAAAGATGCTGAAGAACTAAACAGAAGACAGGTCAAAGATCTGTTGTATAATTTTTAATTAATAATGTATGATTTAAGATAGATTCTTAAAAATACTTTAGTCTGTGGAAATATTTAACATTTCACTCCAAGATTACTGTAAGATAAAACTTAAAAACTGGATAAAATAATACAAAAATTTTGTCTTAACTTACAATTACCTGCTGGTCAGACGAAATAGACTCTAATGCCTTCTGAATAACACGGCAGCCATACATCTGCAATGCTAAGGGTAGAACATGACCACGAATACGAGTAGCTAGGGCTAATTTTTGATCCAAACTCCCAAACTGATAGGAAAAGAAAAAGATTTTATTATTGTTCTGTTAACTTGAATAACTCACTCTTTTCAGTCTATTGAATCTATTTTTAAATATTACATTTCACAAGTAGGTATCGAGAAAGCATTTAGGTATTAAACTTCTCATTTAGTGTAAAGACCATACACTTAAAAAATAAATATATACCATAAAACATAACATTTTAACCATAAAATACAACATTTTGACTTCAGTGGCACTGACTATATTCTTACCATGTGCAATAGTCAACACAATTTGATTCCAAATCTTTTCCATTGCCTCAAACACAAACACTATACTCATTAAACAATAACCCCACTCTTTCCCCTACCGGTCTACTAGTAGAATAGTAGGCCCTAGTCGACTTTATGTCTCTGTGAATTTGTCTATTTTAGGTATTTCACATAAGTGGAACCTTATAATGTTTGTCCTCTGTACCTGGCTTATTTCACTTAGTTTCATCCATGAGTAAGCATGTATGAAAAGCTTCATTCCTTCTTCTGGCTGAACAATATTCTACTGTATGAATATACCACATTTTGTTTATACATTCATCTGTCAGGCATTTTTTGACTGTTTCCACGTTTAGACTACTGTGAATAATGCTGAAATGAACACTAGCTCATTTAAGTGCTTGTTTTCAATACTTCTGAGTATATACCTAGAATGGAATTGCTGGGCTATATCATAATTTTATGTTTAGTTTTTTAAGGAACTGCCAAACTGTCTTCCACAGCGGCTGAACCATTTTACATTCCCATCAACAATGTATAAGAGTTCTAATTTCTCCACACCTTCACCAACATTTATTGTTCTCTATATTTTAAAATACCACCATCCTAGTAGACATAAAAAGGAACTAGCTATGGTTTTGATTTGCGTCTCCCTAATGAATAAGGGTGTTGAGCTTTTTTTCATGTGCACATTTGAGTATCTTTCTTGGAGAAATGTCTGTTCAAGTCCTCTGCCCCCTTTTTAAACCGAGCTGTCTTTTTGTTGTTGAATTTCATACATTCTAGATATAGAATCTGTACATATTTTCTCCCAAGTATATATTCTTATATGAAAATAAACTTTACGTGAAGAATAAACTTTCAGAGCTTTTCTAAGCATTCAGCATGAACAAACATGAATGCATGCTTACCTCAAAAAATTTCTGTATGACATAGTTGCCAAAAACATCTGTCATTAATTGATAGGCTGCTTGTAGAATTTCATTAAAAACCATCTGTCGCTCAGCTGGAGTAGCTCTCTCTAGCTTTTGCTGTATGAATCTATGTGGGAAACATTTTAATGCCATGACAGTATATTAATAATAAGCTCCTACAAAATCCATGTCTGATTTGAATATAACACACCCCAACATATATCCATATAAAGTCATTTCCAGAAACAGTATTAATACATTCTATACATTTAAAATAAAAAGAACAAAAGTTATGAAGCATATCTTTGTTGACACCTTAATTTAAAACTTCTAGTCAGACTTGCAAAAATCTGGACACATGGATGTTTAATGCTTAAGTTAGTTCTGGTTGTATTGTAATCAATAAAAAAAACTACAAAGATATTACTGATCATTCATTTATTTTAATAATTATATTACTGAGATATCTCAAATTTAGCAAATGTGTTAGAATTTGAATACTATTTTCTCTTCTGTGTATTATCTTGAGAACACTAATTTGCATGTACTTCAAGTATTATAGTACACACATATCCTGTTTAATGTAAAGGAACACAAAGCATTTAACTTTGTTTTAAACATTTTTTTAGACAAGTATACACATCAGGGACACAAGTCCATAAATGTAGTTCAGAGCACTATTTTCAAAAGGTAGTTTAAAGAAATTAAATATATTCAGTCAATATAATAAAAATCCACCAAAAGAACATTACTATCTTTTATTATAGAAAACTGAAGAACCATAAAAAATACATATTTGTATTTTTATAGTTAACCCTCATATGAAAGAAAAATCCATATTGGATATTTATTTTTTAAACAATTCCAATTTTTATACAGGTTAAATAATCCTGGTCAAGAAAAATCTTGGCTCTTTCAAAGCAAAAATGCAGTGGAAAGTATCATAAATCATAATCACCTACCTAGAACCATGCTGGTCTTGAGAAAACTCAACTATGTGTCCAATCAAGTCTCTAAGTTGAAGGTTTGGGAAGCGGTTGTTTCTGAAATCTTCTAATAATCTACTTCGGCCAGAAGGCATAATATCAGACCTATTATACCGAAGCCGAGAAGGAGGAAAGAGCTGGCTGCTGGAGCTAAATAGACTGGAAGTGCCTGAAGCACTTCGGTATTTTGCTTCTGCTCCAGGTGCTGCAGAGATATATCGACCACTACCATTTGTCAGTCCTCCTACAACAAAGCAACTGTGGTCAGCAAATATTTTCAACAAAGTCATTCCTTAAGTCAGTCACTTAAACTAAAAAGGCAGTCAATAAAGAAATATTCATCCTACTAATTCCTATTGGTATAACAGAAAATTAAAGTTGAAGGGGAACTCTCACACATTTACTTAATATGTGTGGCTATAATATATGGGGGAAAAAGAGACTAGAAAACATGGGCAAAAAAAAACAAAAAAACAAACCAATCCTGTAGTTGTTCTTGGCAGTTTAGTTTAAAAACATCTAACATCATACACAAAACCTATATTTGTTTTTGGAAGCTTAGTTTAAAACATAATTACAACAACTAATGTCATACATAGTAGTGTCAATACCAGAATACTGAAACCACTAACAAAATTTTCAGTTATTAATAAACAAGTTACAGATAGCTATAGTCAACTCAGATTTCAAGTCACTAAAATAAAGGCTGATTGAAATTTACCCACAATGTTAATGGAATACCAACAACTAAATCTACTTTTTTGGAATACATAAAAATTTATTAAGTCATATACACTTGTATATAAAGAAAAATGATTTCTCAGTTAACCTAATTAAACTTCAAACTTAAAAAACCCACAACATAATAAAGCTAAATTACAAACTAATTATTAAAATTTTTAATTTAAACACTCTCCATAAAACACTACTGTTTTACAGATGAAAAATAGGAGCAGTAAACATATTTATTATTTCTAGAGTTTTTATGTCAGTCATTTAAAACAAATGAATAAAAAACCTCTTAAGTTAACTTATATCCTATTCCAAAGAATACTAAAGGGCAGTTGATAAAAACAAAAATACACAGAAGCAGGTAACTGTTCTTACGACAAATAACCACTTAAAAGTACTTGACAGTGTCCTTTTAAAAAAGAAAAATGTATAGAAAATTGGAAAATGCATACTTAGCAGTTCAGATAAACAAAATCCACTGTCAGCTTTATACTACTGCATATCACTTCTATTTAGTGTTGTAGGTTCAATCCAGGCCAGAGTACAATGGTGCCAAGGACACACTGTCAGTGCAAAGTCACAGAAAGGCACTGAAGGCCAAAAAGATTTACAGGGACAAGGAGCGCTAAGAGTTATAATCCTGGAGAGTGAAGTGGGTTAGAAAATTCCTCTTTAACTTTCAGTTTCCACTATTCTAGCTTTAATTTTCTTCATTAAATTTCCCATCATCCAGGATATTATACACATTATTTATTTGAATCCTCGGCCCCATTTCCAATGTCAAGTGCTACAGGGCTATATTCACCTATATGCTAGATACCTCATGCCTAAAACAGCATCTGATGCATGGTGAGTACACACATATTTGTGTACTACAATATTTAATGTAGCATCAACTGCCTATGGTCTAGTTCTGTAATACCTTAAAAGTGTGTAATTTTATACACCAAAGTCATTAACATCAAATTCTCAAGTTCATTCCAGTTCTACCATAAATTTGTGCTCATATATACTCTAAAAAGGAAAAGAATTCAGTGTTAACACTGTCACGACCTTTTCACTACTATTAATCCTTCCAGCTTCCTATTTTAATCTGTTTATAGTACTACTGATTGTTCACAGCAATAACTGATCATTAGCCCATTTGAGTCTCTTAACAATTCTTTAACCTTTTCATAGGGAAGGGGTAGTCTGCTTATCATTCCAACTTGTTTTTGTAAACAATGATTGTCTTCCCATTCAAAGGCTACCGTGATGTCATTTTATACTAAAATCCTACAGCATCCTGCTAGATAGAGTACCTGCTCTACATTCTTCAGCTTACTTTTCAAACCTGTATTCCAAACCTATTTTTCACATAGATTTCCTAACAGTACCCTAATGTTCAATTCTCTCCTTCTTACTCATTACTATGTCTGTACCACTGCTTATCAGTACCTGAAACATAAGGCCTAATCCTACCTCTTTATTTTTAATGAACTAAAGATTTCAATAGCAAATTCAAAACACATATTTATCCCAGAAAATGATAACTTTATTTAGTACCTTCCAAACAGTCCTATCAATATCTAATACGAATTCCTCCCGTGTCTAGATATTTCTTGATTATATTCTATGAGCTCCTAATACATCAAACTCCTGATGTACTCTTTGACAACATAAAATGTCTAGGAATGCCAAACTGCTTTGAGCTTTAAAAATCTTGGAATTTCAGTTCTAAACTAACTATAATTAGCATTTTCATATATAAAGTTGAAAAATTAATTTCACAAAGGGTCAAGATGCCTTTGTTTCTTTACAAAGTAATTAAATATAAGCATTTAAACTCAATTTAAAATATATGTTAAACATTTAAAATGTGGTTGCTTTTAGGGAATTCCCTGCTGATCCAGTGGTTAGGATTCCACGTTTTCACTGCCAAGGGCCAGGGTTCAATCCCTGATCAGGAAACTAAGATCCCACAAGCCATGCAACCAAAAAAAAAAAAAAAAAGTAAAAAAAAAGATGGGGCAGGGGCAAATTAAACACTGAAAGCATTATCATCAAAAACATAGTATGAAATTTAGGGACATTTTACAAAACTGGCCTATACCTTTAAAAAATGTCGAGGTCATAAAAGACTGAGAAATAGTTCAAGATTAAATTTTTAGAATACACACACATACGTGGATATGTTTATGAGTAAGGGACATTGTGTCTGCAACTTCCTTTCCAAAATATCAGGAAAAAAATGGGTGTGAAGGGACACATAATGCAGAGGGGGATAGAACAGAGGGAAAGAACAATAAAGCAAATTCACTTATTTGGAAAATCTGGGATAAACTAGATTTTTAAAAAACTGTTAATGACTTTAAGTCTGAAATCATTTCAAAATTATTAAAAGCAAACAAATTGGTCATTTATATTCATACCATTGCTGCTGCTCCTGTTTTTGGTTGCTAAGTCATGTCCAATTCTTTTGCAACCTGACAGACTGTAGCCTGCCAGGCTCCTCTGTCCATGGGATTTCCCAGGTAAGCAAACTGGAATGGGTTGCCATTTCCTTCTCCAGGGGATCTCCCCGACCCAGGAACTGAACTCAAGTTTCCTGCTGGGTAGGTGGATTCTTTACCACTGAGCCATTTAGGAAAGCCCACCATACTATTGCTACTGGTCATCTAAAAGCAGATGTGTTCTCCACCAAATGTGTTAAAGGGATAACACTCCCTTCAATTTATCACTGATCTCACCCCTAACATTTATGACTCCTTAATCACTAGCTTAATAAAGACATATGGGACAGGGAGAGCTGTGCTATTAATTTCACAGATAAAGTCACTATGGTCCAAAAGTGATGTGACATGTAGCCAGTCAGCCAGGACTCTTAGGCCAGAGGTTATCACACAGTTGTATGCTGCCCCTTATATGCTATTTACACAGGTACCTATCAAGCTCATTCATGACAACTGAATGAAGGCAAACACCTAATAACTATACTTATACTAGCAAAAGTAGTATGATTTTATAAGTTTTCATTAATTTCCTTGAGAAGGCCACTGTTTTAAAATCCTTCCCTATTAAATATCAGACAGCAAAAAGATCTTAAGATACTGACAAAAAGACAGGGGAGAAAAATATACAACTGAAACCACCACAAAATAAATCTCATTTTCCACCTCTAAAAAGGCAGCTCCTGAACCTATTATTTTTTTCTGTTTTTTAAAAAACATAGATTCTCGAATCTTTCCCAGTAGATAGCTTTTATTTCAAAAAAAGAAAAAAGGTCTACTTGAAGATTATTCTGATAGAAGTTTGGAGACTAATGGATTAGAATCAAGATAAATTAAGGTTTCATTTTGGATTCAGGCTGTCAACTATTAATTTTGAAAAAAAAAAAAACAAAAAAACAAAAAGCTAATTCAACTAGAAGATCTGGGGCCCTGAAAAGGGTACAACTATATACAGGCTTACTAGGCAGGGTCTTTTTCAGAAATTAAGGCTCTGGAAAGCTCAAGAAGGATAAGATGATAATGAAAGATGACTAGTTAGTTGGAATAGGTAAATAATAAAGAATGCATAGCTTGAAAAAGTCTAAAATGAAGATGTCTATTTCACTTTAAGGTATTACTTTTAATTACTTCTAACCCGTAGCTGATCCACTTAGTACTTTCCTAGACTCTAGCAGGAAAAAGACTTTAGAGCAGAGCTTCTCAATACAAACATAAATCACTTCAGGACATTGGCTACACATTTCTAATACACATCAGTCAGACCTTTATCCTGTGTTCTGGTATACTGTCTTAAACAGGTTTTCTATGTTCAATACAATCAGCTTTTTCACCTATTTTAGAAAGCCCGTTTAATGATTTCATATTCAGAGCTGACATTACACACTAGATCCTAAGGATCCACAGCATGTAGTATTATTTTGTTGAGAAACAAAAAGGCAGCTATCTGTGAGCCCCATTCAACCTGGATCTGCACATTAATATAGACTTATTATTGTCCTGTACACAGTAACTCTTTTAGAGATAGTGAACTCTTGTTGAGCATTCTTAACTGGACACCGATAAAGTATAGACTCTACATAAAATGTTATATCGTATTGAACTGTATTTGCCAGTGTGTACTATTTTGTTTTAAGCCACTTAGTTGCAGTAATTTGCAGCCTCAGAACAAAAATATTATCTCCATTTTACTTGTGAAACAATAGGCTTAGAGAAGCTAAATCCTCATTTAAGGATGCACAGCTAATAATTACAATGAGTTTTTTAAAACTACATTTGAATAATTCACTTAAAGCTTTCAGTTATATTCTGCTAGAAACTATTATAATATTTATACTTATATATAAATATTATATTCTGCTATAAACTATAAATAAACTATTATATCTGAATAATTCACTTAAAGCTTTCAGTAATATTTTGCCTCATGAAGAATGTTTAATGCCAAATACCGTTCATAAATCTAGGATATGTTTAAAGTTACATGAGGAAATAAACCATGCAAATTTTTTAACTATAAATTTGCCATATAAAGACAATTTTTACTGGGGAAAAAAATCAAGGCTTCAGTGAATTTAAAACCAACATAATTCTAGTTGAAAGTATAATCTTCCACATCATCATAATAGACTAACATAAAAGGCAAAAAGTGTAACTATCAAGTGTGCTACCTTAAATTTATACATTTTGTGACAATAAGTATGCAAACAATATAAGGAACAAACTATAAATCAAAATAAATATCTGCTGCTTCCGTTTCTACTACTTGTAATTTTTTTCTAAAAGCAAGTAAGTAATTAATCTACCTTTTAGTATCTAATGCTTCGAACTTTTTAAAAATACAAAGGTAAGAGGGAAACCATCTTCATTCATCAAAGAGCATTTAAACAGCTTGTTTTTAATTATGCAGTTCATACTAGTATTATATCTCATTCCTATCTCTACTCAACTTGCCAATATCCATTATTCCATCAAAAAGCCCTGTATGATTTCAAGACTGCCTGAATCTTACATCTTTAGTGAAAACTAAATTATCTCTGTGATTAGTGAACATGAGGACACTCTTAAAACCTACCCCTACCCCAACAAAATACACATGCAAAAATAAGAACTCACAACCGTCATAAAACTTTTCAAAGTGCAGTATTCTACAGAGTATGATCTTAAAATACTCCTCAGACAATACAGTACAGTCAAATAATACTTTAATGTAGAAATGTAGGATGTTAAAATAATTTTTTTTAAACAAGTAGCTAGTATTCAAAAATAAATTTATCTATAAAACAGAAACAAAGCCACTCAAATTACTCATTTTGTTGAGATTGGGATCCAGCTGACCCTTGACCAACACAGAGGCTGGAAGCATTGACCCCACCAAAAATATATGTATAAATTCTGACTTTCCTCCAACCTAATTACTAACAGTCAGACTGCTGTTGACCAGAAGCTTTATCAGTAACATAAAGAGCTGACAGACACATGTACACAAGTATATTTTTTGTTGTTTGGTCGCTGAGTTGTGTCTGACTCTTTGGGACTCCATGGACTGTAGCATGCTAGGCTACTCTGTCCTTCACTACCTCCCTGAGTCAGGTCCATTGAGTCAGTGATGCCATCCAACAATCTCATCCTCTGTCGCCCGTTTCTCCTCTTGCCCTCAATCTTTCCCAGCATCAGGGTCTTTTCCAATGAGCTGGCTCTCTGCATCAGGTGTCCAAAGTATTGGAGCTTCAGCTTCAGTCCTTCCAATGAATATTCCAGGCTGATTTCCTTTAGGATTGACCGGTTTGACTTCCCTGCTGTCCAAGGACTCTCAAAGAGTCTTTTGCAGCACCACACCTCAAAGGCATCAATTCTTTAGTGCTCAACCTTATTTATAGTCCAATTCTTGCACCTGTACATGATTACTGGAAAAACTATAGCTTTGACAACAAACCTTTGTCAGCCAAGTGATACCTCTGCTTTTTAATACACTGTCTAGGTCTGTCATAGCTTTTCTTCCAAGGAGCAAGACTCCTTTAATTTCATGGCTGCAGTCACCATCTGCAGTGATTTTGGAGCCCAAGAAAACAAAATCTGTTACTGCTTCAACTTTTTCCCCATTTATATGCATGAAGTGATGGAGCCAGGTGCCATGATCTTAGTTTTCTGAATGTTGAGTTTTAAGCCAGCTTTTTCACTCTCCTCTTTCACTTTCATCAAGAAGCTCTTTAGTTCCTCATTTTCTGCCATAAGAGTGGTGTCATCTGCATATCTGAGGATATTGATATTTCTCCCAGTAGTCTTGATTCCAGCTTATGCTTCATCCAGCCCAGCATCTCGCATGATGTACCCTGCATGTAAGTTAAATAAACAGGGTGACAATATACAGCCTTGACATATTCCTTTCCCAATTTGGAACCAGTCCGTTGTTCCATGTCTGGTTCTAACTATTGCTTCTTGAACTGTATACAGATTTCTCTGGAGGCAGGTAAGGTGGTCTGGTTCTCCCATCTCTTGAAGAATTTTCCATTTTATTGTGATCCACATAGTCAAGGGCTTTGGTGTAGTCAATAAAGGAGAAGTATACTTTTTCTGGAACCCTCTCACTTTTTCGATGATACAATGGATGTTGACAACTTGATCTCTGGTTCCTCTGCCTTTTCTAAATCCAGCTTGAACATCTGGAAGTTCACCATTCATGTACTATTGAAGCCTGGCTTGGAGAATTCTGAGCATTACTTTGCTAGTTAGTGTGTGAGATGAGTGCAATTGTGCGGTAGTTTGAGCATTCTTTGACATTGCCTTTTTTGGGGACTGGAATGGAAACTGACCTTTTCCACTCCTGAGTTTTCCAAATTTGCTGGCATATTGAGTGCAGCACTTTCACAACATCATCTTTTAGGATTTGAACAGAAACAATCCATGTACAAGTGGACCTGGGCAGCTGAAATCTGTGTTGTTCAAGGGTCAACTGTACTCTTAAAAGCTGTGGAGCATGGTCTCAGCTTTCTTATTTCTAATTTAGTGGAGAGAAAAAAAAAAAAAAATCCAAAACAACCCTAATATAATCTAGTCTGTGGTTAACTTGGTACCAAAAAAACCCATAAAGGAAAGATAATGATTCTAAGGCAGAGAATCACTATGTTAAATAAAGTAACTAAGTCAACAGCACTACAATCATTATATTGCAATCACTGGTTTACTTGTCTGTATTCACCACAAAAAAAGTCAAATATGATGATGGTGGGCAGAATGTTTTCTTCACCAGTGTCTCTGAAGTTAAGTACAGTATGCCATGTAGGTATATTTGACACTGGTTGAATAAATTTATTAAGTGAATTAAGTAAAATAAATTAGGTAAAAATTTTTATCAGACCTCAAAATTCTTAAATGGAGGCCAGAAACAAAACACAACAAAACTACACATAAAAGAGAAACATAAAATAGTATTAGTTTCAGTATAATAATTAAACTTATTACTATTCTATTAATTACAATAGCATCTGATCAATTTAAATTTAAAAATTAGTAATAAAATATACTAAGAGATCCTTGAAGCAAAAAGCATTTAATTGAGGATTAAAAGTCAATTGCAAGCAAGTAAAAACTGCCAATATACTGACATTCAAAGTCACTTTCACCACCAACTCATAATAGGCTGTTATATTTTACCACAATTTTATAAGAAGTTCACAAAAATTCTAAACTCAGGGAATAGGAAAAGATCTTTTATTTAGTCAGAGAAGTAGTAGACAGAAATAAAAGCATTCTTCAAGGAGCAGTGTCATATTTTGGAATAAACCAGATAGACCTGGGCTCAAAATTTCTGTTTACTAACTTGACAACTAGAAGCAAGTTATTTGAGCACTTTGAGAATGAAGTTTTATTTGTGTGTGTAGTATGAAAGAGAAGTCAAAGTTAAAACTTAAAAAAATTTAAAACATGCAATGGTAAGCAAATTTCAGGTAAATGGAAGGGAAAGAAGGCAGGAAGAAAAAAAATCCATTAGTGGGATGACGGGCGACAACATCATAGGCTCATATAAACCAGATTCAGGAATTATGAGTCAAAAAGATGTATGAATTGGAGTAACCCCTAATGTAAACTATGAATTATTCCAAAGTGGTCTCTCTCTCCAGGTGAGTACTACTGGAAATTTCAGTGGGATAATCATTTTAAAATGAAGAGTTTAGCATCTGGCTGCTAGGTATTTAATGTCAACAGAATCCCCATAGTCATCATGACAAGCAAAAACTGCTGTCATACAATTCCAAATCAATCACCTCCTCATTCGAAGTATTTTAAACAGGCCCAAGTGATTCTGATATGGTAAACCACTGAATAGGAGCATCAAGTATTTTCTAGTCTCAAATCTGAGATTATCTTCACTGAATTAACTGGTGAAAACATTTTTCAATCATTAGAAGTACAAAGTCACAGATAACATAATTAAAGGATAATGAACAAAACATAAGGGCAAAACTTAATCACTGAGACCCCAAACCAGAACTCAGACTAATGAATTTGTATACAGAAATGAAACATAAAATAATAAATTCTTCTACACAAGTAATAATAGAATTTCTTCACAACATATTTCATACTCATCAACAAATAAGTGACTTTTAGACACACCAATGGGTTGAAGCAGTGCGTTCATTAAAACCACCACGAGAACCTGTAAATAACATTCTGCTTCAAGCTGAATATGCTGTCTTATCTATTCAGTCCTATATCGTACAATATATTTAGTTCCTGAGTCACCTGCCTTATAAGTAACACAAATTCTTATTTCAAAGAGTAGATAATATTTGGACTTTAAAAATGCTAGGTAAGAGCTTTCCTATAAATCTCAAGAATGACTGAAAAATGAAAGGGACCTAGAAGCCTAGTAATCTTTTATAAACATTTAAAAAACACATGCCCATGTAAAATATAATTTGAGAGGCTGATTAGAATCCTGTTATTGGCATACTTTGCAAAACTGTTCAGTTGATTATAGGACAGCAGAACAGAAAAAATAGTAACAGGAGTTAGAACAATGTTCCAGCTTCAGTTCTGTCATTTATGGGTTTGGTCAAGCTTTTTGGGCTCATATGACCTATAACTATCTCTTTAATGGGCATATGATTCAGCCATTCTATGTTAACAATTAGAATGAAATGAAATCATGAATATGAAGGTGCTTTAGAAAACTACCAAATGCTATTCAGTTCAGAGAAGGCAGTGGCAACCCACTCCAGTGTTCTTTCCTGGAGAATCCCAGGGACGGCGGAGCCTGGTGGGCTGCTGTCTATGGGGTCGCACAGAGTCAGACATGACTGAAGCGACTTAGCAGCAGTAGCAGCAGCTATTCAGTTACAGGGAACTTGCTACTTAAAGAGTACTTTCAATGAAAACTTCAAAATAATTCATATTGTTTTCTGCTTCAAGGACCAAATATGAAACTCAGCAAAATTGTACATAGCCTTAACAACTGATTTGGCCATTCTTGTTTTAACTCTTAAAAATCTCATTCTGAGAAAAGTAGATGACCAAATTTGCTAAAGGTCAGCAATTTCAACAGATAAACTACCACTAAATAGGAAAAATGACCTTAGAAGCTAATATTACCCTGTCTACATTTCATATAAAATTTTCTGTGATTAGGGTAGAAGACAGGTTACCAAGTTTTTAAATCTATTGCACTATTTAATTGCTGAATCCACTATTTGATTACTGAATACATGACATTAACAAAACTTTAATAGTTACCTTTGAATTAACTAATTTCCCTGAGCTCATAGCTGTCATTAAGACTTTTTGGCATCCTTTTCTTAAGGAAAAAAATAAGCCAGCTCAAAAAGAGGTACAGAGAAGAAAGCCACTTGTTCGTCAAACCCTAATAAAAATACAGAATACTACTTTATACCCAAGAAGTTCCATATCAATCTAAATATTATGAGAATAAAGATTAAATAAGAAATCATTAACATATTGTAAACATTTACTCAAAGAAGAAAAAGAAAGGAAACAACTAGTTAGCTAGCTCCAGGTAGATGAACAAAATAAGACTGGAAATATTTCATCTTCTTTTACTGGGAGTGAACTATCTCAAAATAAGAGGCTGACTTCTATCACAGAGAATAATTTAAAACACAACTACTGGTAGAAGATTTTTCCCTCAAATTTATAAATCAATGTAACATGAGAAAATAATTCATTTAATATTCAATGCTGAATGTAAAGCCCAGAATGTGACAGAGCTCTTTGCATTTCAAAATAAAAACCACTAATCTTATTAAAGTTGTTCTCTTTGCTTGTTCTTTTCCACTTGCTTCTCTAACCAGTGTTTTAAGTGCTTTTAACAAGTTATGGTCAAGCAGGTACCAATCTGAAGGGACTCCAAATGGTTAAAGATAGTAATATAGGATCAAAAAAAGGTATAAAAAGTGTTATCTTCCAGACTACAATGGACTGAAATATATCAACAATCCTAAAAGCTATCAATTTACACTACAGTTACCTGTAGTGTATGATGATTTAAACACAAAAACAAAAAACCCCTACAAGTCACCTTCAGAAGTTGCTAAGGCATCAACTTAATAAAGTTACAAAATACAGGAAAAAAAATTAAGCATTATCATGATTCCTATATGAACTATGTATTTCAGGGTAACCTCACAACCAATGAAAATTCTTTTCCACAGAAAAATTCCAGCTAATCAATGCAAAGGAATGACAGAGTTAGAGAATCACCATTTTGCAATCTCTGAAGAAATATTCAGGTGATGATGAAAGGTTGCTAAGCTGTTAAGTGGATCTGGCTGATGGAAACAACTAGATATGTGTCTCCTGATATGGTGCAGCAGAACTATATAACCAAATAACAAAGCAAACAAACAACAAGATCAAACCACCAAATTTAATTACATTTTACAGAAAATTCAGAGAACAGAGGAACACATTAAATACCATCATGAGGAAGAATTCATCAGTCAAGAATGTGGGATACTCAATAGGACAAAGTTTCTTTCACAAATACATGTAGAGAAGAAGAAAAAAAAAAGAGGATGGTAAAAATGGTTCCATATCAAAAGACGTATCAAACAAATAATGGATCTTATTTGGACCTTGATGTAAACACAACTGTAAAAAGACATTTAGGTAAATTAGGGAAATTAGAGTAATGAGAATTATTAAATGTTAAAAGGTATGATTTTGATATTGTGGCTATAAATGTTTTTTAAAAAGGAATCTCTTAGAAATTTCACATTATAATATGGAATATAAGATTACTTTTTCATGCTTCTGACTTCAGTATATTTTAAAAGTCTGCAAATCTTAACAAAAATATTTAGGTTATAAAAAAAATGGAACAACCAAAATCTATCAGTTGAAATACTGATTCTTCAATCATAAAGTGACTACTAGTCATCCTACTAAAAATATTTATGTTCATTAAATTACAACTATTTTTTAAAAATGAAACATCTCCTGGAAAACCAGAAGCACACATGTTGTTATTAGCTTTTTCTGTCAATCAAGTAGCTAGCAGTAGCAAAGGCATATGATACGTGGCTTAAAAAAAAAAAAAGATGCTTCATCTAGTATTTTAAGACTGTAGCTAGCTAGACCTACCAATAACTATAATGGTTACATGTCTTAACATCTCATAAGAAAATCAACTGGAACTAATTAATTCCAGTCAATTTTAATGAAATGGAAAATTTATCTCTATTTTATAGTATTATATTCTTAGTGTATGACCACAGTAAGATTATTTTTTACATGGCTATGCAAATTCATTTCCTTAGGTATTTTATAAATCAGCAGCCTTGATAGCCTAACTTATGGCATAATCCACTTCAGGAATACACAATTTAAAATATATTTTTTAGACCAGAGAGCATGTTAAAGTCTTGCATCATGAGTCAATGATATGAAAGTGAAGGACAGATTATTTTCATGAACACTATGTGAAAAGCAAATTTATGAAATCTACTGAATTATTTCAATTTGGCAGGGTCTATTCCTTGTTACCAAAAAAGGCTGCTAGTTATAGTATGACTAAAGTTAAAAGAAACTAGGGTATCTCAAAAGAAAATAATCTACAGACAATTTCAATCAGAGGTGTATTTTAATACCAGATTTCAAGGTGAGGCTAACCTAAGGAGTTAAGCTTAAACTGTGGGCAGAAAAGTATCAGAGTACAATGTAGAACTCCTGGCCCACATGATTACTCCTCATAACTGACTAGAATTCATTCCATAAGCATTTATATACCTGGATTCTTTATAGTCAAAAAAATCTAGACTGTGGTTTAATTGGAGACATCTAAAAGGTCATTATAATCCAATTTCTAAGCAAGTTACATAGAATAATGCCATTTACACAGGCACTAAAGCACTACATAAGCAGTTAACAGTTGACAGAAACCTGATCTGAAACTTACCTATGAAAAAAATGACAGGACATGACAAATATAATCTTAACGAATAAAACACAAAACTATTATGAAATGCCTATCTCAGTTATGTTTTGTTCCAAATTTTGGTGTCAAAGTCTCAAAGGCATGTTTTAATGTTTTAAATGGGAGTAGTAGGAGTGGGTCTGAATAGAAATAATAAAAATCAACAACTGAATAGCTCCTGTGACTGAGAAAAGATAAATGAAGGAAGGTGGTAGACTAAAAACTGGTTAAGTTTACACAAACAGTGCTACAAACCAGGTCTGAGGACCCCATTCAAATAAATTAATTGGTTGCATATAGTTAATATCCCCAAAAGAGCAAAGGCTCAGAACTGGGGTGGAGGACCAGTCTTTTTAAAAAAGAATCTAGCCCACTTTGTAATAAAATAAGCCTAAATGATGATCACTGTTAAAGATTCCTTTGTTACAATGGGCACTTAACTACATTACTGAGCTTTCGGAAAAAAGAGCTATAGCCTTATGACTGGGGGAGGGGCTCAAACATAATCACTAACTTATATTTGCTTTCAAAAGCAAGCATTACTCTTTAAATCACAAGCTGATTAATATCTTTCCAAGCATATATAAAAATCAGCAACAGAACTCCTCAATTTTAAGTAGAAATGACTAGGATCAGAAAAATCCAAAACCTAATTTTAATAAAATACTTTGAAGAGACAGGGATTCATACACAGCCTCTGATATCCAAAAACCCTTCAAAATATCCTGTTAACTACATGGTTAAATACATCTTGGAGCAGGAAAAAGGGAACCACCAATTCAAATAATCCTGGGCTGGGGGCAATTTTAATATACAAATATAAACCAAAGTTCTAAATGTCCCAACTACAAGGATACAAAAAACCTAGAACATTTTTTCTTAAACAACATATTCAAAAGTAACAGAAGTACATGGACCAAACCCATACATGGTAAGATTCTCTAACTCACAAACATACTCAATTCATATACCCTGATATAACCCTTTGGTAAAAGGCCAAAGCAAAGACCATCATACTAAACTAAATTATTTAAAGTTCAATAACTACGTGATTAACATTTTGCTTTTGGTGTGCACAAACTTTTGATGGTGAAATTTATTTCACTATCACATATAAATAACTGACTTTTCAGATGAACTAAAACACACACAAATCAAAAGCACAGACGAGAAAAAACACACCACTGTATTTCATAAAAGGAATAAAAAATACAATAGGGGTCTTTACCTTACTGTACATCAGACCCTCACTTTGAATTTTCACAAAAGTAGAACTTTTTCAAAAGGATAATATCTAAAAGCAAAAGCAATTTGGCATGTTTTATCCAACATTAAATATTTTACACATATCATAAAACATACACACAAACACACTTACATGTATACATACGAATAAAAAGGGTTTTGGTTTTTTTTTTTACCTAAATGCAAACTGGATGAGGATCCATGTGATGAAAGTGATGGCGGTGGCGTAAGTGAATGTCCTGGAGTTTGGCTTGGCAGAGGCATGCCTATTGGACTTGGAGAGGAGGAAAATCCCAGACTATTGTAAAATGGTTGCCCTATGGGTGCTAGGCTGCTACTAGATCTTTTGTACAAGTCAGAGCTAGTAGATAGAGACTCTCTCCTTGTGGCACTACTACTTGCAGAACTGCCAACTGAAGAAGAAATAAAAAAAACCCTAATTACATACAGTGTTAACTGAATAAAACCTATCCCCAACTCTTGCTGGGAAATAACAGAAGTGATCACAATAATTATTTTTAGAAACATAACAGAGAAGATAATTACTGTGATAACTATATATACTGTGATAAGTATATATACTAACTTATTAATCATAAAAGGGTATAAATGCACCCCAGGAAAATGACCAAATATTTACCAGCAGTCATATGATCATTATTTCACACATATTTACCACTGACACATATGATTACTGTGCTTTAATACCCTGGTATGATTTATAAACCCTGAAACTTTAAGTTGTCTGCTATGCTAGAGATTAAATTCCAATAAGGTTATATTTTGGTAGTATCCTAACCTTTGGAACCAAGTTCTTAGACTTCAACCCAATGCCAAGAAAAGATTATATTGATAAACAGAATATTAACACATTTCCCCTGCCATTCATATTTGATTTGGGTTCCAGCTTGTGTTCAAACCAGTCCTTTAAGTCCATATTGGCCCGAATATTAGTCAGCTGTGAAATACAGTGGCAGCTTACTCCTCAGTACTTTTCGCACTACACATTCTCCTGATTCTTCAATAGCTAAATTACAAAATACATATTGGAAAAACCAAACTTTAACTGCTAGCTCTGTTTTCAACCAAAGACATGCATTCACTTACCCCTCGAGATCTTCCATTCTTAAGATGATAGTCTGGCCTCGTGAACTGCTTACTTAGGTAAAGGTATTACATCCCTTACTGTACTACATACCAATTTCTTGTTTTTCACTTAATCCCCAATTCAACTATTAACTTTCTAGTCCTTTTTTCATTTTATAAAATCATAAAAGAATGGTAGGTTCACATTACCATGTAGCTATGCAACCCGAGATCTGGCTATTAATCAACATATACTTGGATAATCAAATTTTTTACAAAGTGTTTTTAAAAGGGTTGTCCAAAACTCCCAATTCACAAGTCTCACTTAGAGCCTGTATTTTCAAGTACACTTTTTTTTTTAAACTGTCTCTAAGCCTTTTAAACCAAATCTTTTTGTATTGAAGACAATATCATATTACATTTTTTAACCTGTAAAGTTTTTAAAAGACAAGCTCTATATTCGGACCAATATGGTTAATTCTTTTAAAGAAAATTTTAATAGGTCAATTATAAATAGGTCATAAGGGTATAGGTTAAAGAGAAAAATTAAGCAGAGCACATGATGGTAGACCAAGGTAAGCTTATTAATACAGAAAGAAAACTTAATTACACTGGTTTTACCAAAACAAAAATCCTATAAAGGAAAAATACCAGGCTCATACTACTGTATTAAGCAAAATATTATATTAACAGTATTCAACCTTTTAAACCAGTGAATGCGGTTTCTGAAGGACTGATCAGGTTTTAACGAAATTCTCACTTTTTAAGATATATTATAGGGAAATACTAAGTAACTATATGCATTTTTAATACAACAAATAAATACTACTGTAAGAATGGTTGTGGCAAAATTGTCAATGTATGCTATAATAACTATGCTAATTTAAAAGGACACTGTCAAAGTGATTTTTCTAAAACATGGCTACATTTGTAATTTCTATTTCAGAAAACATTTAACTGACAAGGAAAAAGACAAAAGCCCTCTAAATGAGAGCAGCAGTACTATCATTCCCCTGGCAAATAATCAAAGAAACCACAGTTTTGACACATGCAATATCATTTTCCTCTAAAAAGGAAAAGCCAAGCAAAACATTTAAAAGAAATAGCTTTACTTTAAACATAAACACGTTGGCTTCTTAAATTTTACTATCTGCCTACATTATCTGCAACAGTATGACTATAAAATATAAAACAAAATATACTTAAAATATTTAAGAGGCTAGATAATGACAGTGGAGTCACTAATCATATATCAATTGTGGATAAAATGTTAAATCACGAGTTTTCAACTGTAAAAGAACATTCTAAATAACAGGTTATAGAAACGGTGATTTAATCTCTATATTACAATGGCTAAGCTTCCTGGCGATCTGAGTTATAAACCGGGGTATTTAACACTGTTAAGCATTAATAATTTCATCATACGGGTAAGAAAATGACTGTGTACATGGTACTGTATATGTACATGTGCATATAAGCATATTTCAGATTTCATATAGATATGGAATTGCCATAATGTGAAATGGTAATGGGTATATTTCCAAGGGTACATAAGTGCAGCACTTGAATGAACGCTCACAAGATGTCCAAGAGGAGGGAGATGATAGGTTTTTTTACTGGTATTTAGGGATAGCAATCGTTCATGTCCTCTGAAGCAAGGTAAAACAGAGGTACCCAAGTTGGAAATCAGAATGGAATAAAGCAATGCTCATAAATAAGGGAGAATGAAGATAATTTTTTGGCAGAGGCATCTGCAGGGGACAACTATAGAGAACAAAATGTTGATGACTAATCAGTTCCTGAATACAGGGGGAAGGGTCTTAACAAATAAAGAGACAGGGAAATTTGGGAGTATACCAGACTATCAGTGACATTTTATTATTACAAAGGGAACAGAATATTTATCTTTTCTCTATTTTTCCTGTATTATTCAGGGCCTACAAATCTACAGAAACCAGTTATTTCCACAAAAGTTTTTTTTTTAAGTTATCTGTTCTTTTGATTTTCTTCAGCAATCTAGGATTATCTGGGGTAACTGCTTGTCAACTGTTAGAAAGAAAAAAGTGAGTCTATGAGAGTGCCTGGGCTACATATTAAAATACTAAGCTCCAAACGTAATGAAACAAATCAAATAGGAAAATTAAAAGACTGAATAGTCTCTATGTTCACTAGATTTTTCCTGAGAAGTTCCCATGCCCATTCTTTAGGCAATTTTTTTATTAGGCAAATACGATATTTCCTTTTTGTATCTCATTATATCAAAAGAATTATGCACCTAAAAGTTAATAGGTGTTCTGGACCATCCCTATTGAAAACGTTCAAAGAGTTAAGAAGATACTTTCTTAGAAATCTGGCAAAAATAGTAATGACTGGCATGTGTTAGTTTGGCCATTTTTTCACACCAAAAAAGAATATAATTTCATGTGGTGGGAAAACAGACTAGAAGCAGATTCTAAAGACTCAAGGACACCAGAGAAATAAAACATTTCTTGAGGTGTGAATAAATGTCCCTCATAAAGAAAAGGCTGTCAATTATACCAAGAGAATGAGAGTAAGCTGTTTTTTCCCTGTTTCCTGAACACTCTGGAAATACCAGAGACTGATAATACATGTGTCAACAGGGTGTCAATGTGGGCCTCTTCTGATTTCAGCTCTTTCTCAGTTACAAAATCAGTTTCTGTGGGTACATTATTTATTTTGTGAAGCTATTTAAAATTTGGACTTCTTAAGTATTATGTATAAAACTAGGATACGAAGCGGGCAGGAGTCTTTTTAAACATATTTTTAGTGATAAAGGCTAAGTTGTTTAACCTAAAATAAAGACAGGCATCCTTATTGTAGGGGCTTCTGTTTAGAACATTTCATTATATTTTATTTTTATATATTATACCAAATAGGGACCATAAATATTCATTAACATTTAATAAGAATAAATCATCTGATGAGCACACAGATAATTATTATTTTAAAATATCAGAAACTTAAGATAGCAAAGTTTTTACTGCCTCAAACATTAATATTATAGGGAAAAGGGAAGAGCTAGTAACAAGCATAATGTATATTAGCCCAAACAAATCTTACTAAAACAAAAATTACAGTAGTATAATTCTTAAGGCCAGGGGAAAATGTATTATACTTGAGTAAAGAATGGGCTGCGTGAAATGGGTTAAACATTCATAAACACTCCAAGAGGTTTCTGTCTACAAAACTAAGCCAATAAACCAGTATCTTATTCTTGTCCTTTCTACACTACAAGCTATTGTTCATATTAATACTAAAAACAAACACATGTACCTCATGTCCACTTAGCAGAGTACACTCATCTTGAAAAGAAACGTACCTGATGAACCAAATCCACTGAGGGCTGACCCTATAGCAGCACCCAGAGAGCTACTGCTTCCAAAGCCAAGAGATGTACTTCCAGGTTGGCCAGGTCCATGAGAAAATAAAGAACTGCTCTGGGAGCTATTAGTCAGAGAAGTGCTCCCATAAAATGAATTAGACTGCAGATTAGTGCTTGGCGGCTGCTGCTGCTGCTGCTGCGGTGGTGGCTGAGTGCCAATTGGCCGGAACAGACCATTTGTGCTGCCTGTGAGACTATTCGCAGTTCCTCCAGCTGCTGCTGCCGCTGCTATAAAATAAATTTCAGATACTTCTTGTAACTACCCAGAAAAACATTTTCTATTTTTAAAATATCTCAAACACCACCAGAAAATTATTATCCCTGAAAATGTCAGTTACACTTACCAGCTTGTGCTGCTGCTGAACTAATTAAAACAGGTGTTGGAGCCATTAACCGAACTGGAGCTCCAAGGCCAGTTCTTGCTCCAGGGCCAACCACTAAGGCACCAGTCTGATCATAATAGGCAGTTGGAGCTAGTACTTGATAGCCTAGATAATAGCAAAATAAATGTTTACCAATGAAAACATTAATATAGAAAGCATGTTATTTACTTTCTCCCACAGTTGTTTTTATCAACCAGCAAACACAGCTATTTTTACTGTGAATATAAAACCATTAGTTACTATATAAAAAGTAAACACATCTGAGAAGGTATTAGTAAATAAAAGAAAATCTAACAAAGCCTAAATATGGACCACAGAATGATGAGATATAGTCTTTGCTTTTGAAACTGTAAGTAATCAAGGGCTGATGCTTGAAAATTATTACCACCAATTAGTTCTCCTGAGAGGAGAATGGATAAAGACTAAGGGAATTGAGAGAAAGCAGTGTAAGATTCATTAGGCAATTTTAGTAAATTTCTAAACCAAGTGCCTCACTGACAGCGTTTCCTTAGATTTTCACTTGCAAGCAATCCTTTAAAGATAAAATCATGATATAAACAGGTAACTTAAAATCATAAAGTTTAACAGTCAATTTGTAAAGGGTCTCAAGCTAGAGTTTGAATAAAAATCACATAGGCATTAGTTGTATTACAGCCTTGACCACAAGGCCGGTGACAATTTGCACTGTTCAGAACTATAGGAAGAGTAGTTTCTCTCTTCACAGACTTTCTCAGTTCCTCATCTGATCCACAGAACAGAATATGATTATTTCGAACAGAAAAGTGACTTTTTTGCCGATTTTCTCAAAGATGATCCAAAATAACAAATACCACTCAAGATGCATGGGAGAGAAATTAACTATATCTCTCTATATCTCTCTCTCTATATATATATACATATACATACATTCATACAGTGGCTATTTTAAGGCAATAGGTTTATTCTCTCCCAGGAGTCAGGTTAAGAAATGCTGTCTTATACAGTAACAAAGACTCAGGCTCAAAAGTGTGAGGACCACTTGCAAAAAAGTACTAGCAATATTGGATATTTTAAATTTAAATACCACCTTCCAAACTAGGACCAAAACTTTCACATGTAAAGGCTGTTTTAATAAAATGCAGTAACTCTGATTCACAATTGCAGCTTTATTGCAATGGATATGAATTAGAGGAGGACCAGCCAAATGAAGGGCTGCACTGGGCAAAATCTAGGAGGGAATGACCTCTCCTCTTAGAACTAATTGGTAATAATTTTCAAAGACCTCTCCTCATAGAATGAACATGATAATTTGAGAAATTATCAGATATCCTACTGTAACTGTCATATAGAATATGCAAGTCTGGAGTTTAATAGAGAGGTTCAGGTTGGATTTACAAATAAGGGAGTGGTCAACATAAGCATGGTATTAGCTAAAAATGATCCAACCACCAAGAAAATAAAAGGGTAGGGCCTACGGCCTGGAGGGTACTTCACTTTAAGAGGCTGGAGAGAGGAGGAACCAGAGAAGACACTGAGAGGAAACAGCCAGGAAGGAAAAAAACCAAATCAGAACACAGTGGTCTCCTGGAGGCCAAAGAAAAAAGAATTTGAATGAAGACTGAGTGATTAACAACACAAAATGCTGCTAAAAGGCATTAAGAGTTGAGAACCAGACTAATGAATTTAACAATACGGAAGTCATTCTGATAAGGATGATAGTCAGTGTGGTGAGTTTAGTAAAGAATGGAAGAACCATACAAGTATAGAAATGCTTTTGAATTTTGCTGTAAAAAGGACCAGAGTGGAGCTACAGAAAAGGGGCTGGGAATAAATTTTTTCTTAACCAGAAAATGTTCTTGTTTAGCAGAACATGATACTTCTTAAGTGTTTAAAACATTTATTATTGTGAAATAAAACAGAAAAAGTGCAAAAACCAAAAGTACATTATAATGATTACAACACAAAAAAGTATAACCTCCATGCAAGTCAATAATAGAAATAGAAAACTGCCTGGTACCCACCTCTTGTAAATCCCTGCTTTACCACAATCTTCTCTTTCCCTTTGTTGCTTAATCCCTAAGTCATGTCCGACTCTTTGTGACCCCATGGACTTGTAGCCCGCCAGGCTCCTCTGTCCATGGGATTTCCCAGGCAAGAATACTGGAGTGGGTTGCCATTTCCTTCTCCACTTCTCCAGGGGATCTTCAGAGTTACACAACATCTTACTTCCCACCTTACTTCTCTCTCTAAACAATCATTTGACTTATTTAAAAAATTTTACATGCAATTCATCCATATTGCTATACTTTGTTTCCATTTTCACTATTGTGTAGCACCTCACTAAACAAACACCAGGATAAATTTATCCATTCTACATTTACACTGTTCCCAGTTTGGGGTCCTTGTCAACAGTACTACCATAAACATTTTCATATGTGTATGCTGGTGTGTTATGAGTACATATTTCTCTAACCTAAGATGTATAGCAGCTGACACCCTGAGTTAAAGGGTATGCGTATTTTCAAATTTTGGTAATAATGCCCAAACTGCCTTCAAAGTGGTTGTGCAAATTTACACACTTACCCACCTTAGTATTAAGAGTTCCACTGCTCCCTGACTTTTTCCCCCCATTTACTTTTATTAGTTGGAGTCTAAATACTTTACAATATTGTAGTGGTTTTTGCCATACAATGACTTTTAAAATACTTGATAAACTATCAGACCTTTAAAAACTGGCCAATCTGAAAGACAAGAAGAAGCATTCGGTTGTGGTTTTGACTTTCTTTGCTCAGAAGGAAGTTGGGTGTCTTTTATATGCTAATTGTGCCTCAGCATTTCCTCTCAGGAAAAAACCTGTTCAAAGTTTCTCTCACCCATTTTCCTACTGGCTGTCTTTTGTTGTTGATTTATTTTTAATTTATTTATTCTATAAAATAATTTTATTTTTGGCTGTGCTGGGTCTTTGTTGCTTCAAGGGCTTTTCTCTAGTGGTGTGGGGGTTTTTCTTTGCCGTGGCTCCTGTTGAGGAGCATGGGCTCTATGGCATGAGGTCTTCAGCAGCTGCGGCTCAAGGGCTCAGCAGCTGTGCCTCCGTTTCTACAACACAGGCTCAACAGCTGTGGTGCACGGACGTGAGGCGCTCCGTGGCATATGGGATCCTCCTGGATCAGGGATTGAACCTGTGTCTCTCACACTGGCAGGCAGATTCTTCACCACTGAGACACCAGGGAAGCTCTCTTATTGATTTATAATTTTTTATGTATGCTGTATTCAAGTGTTCCACAGTTTCCTCTTTCATTCCGAGCCTGACCTGTCATTCTCTTTATGGTGACTTTTGAAGCAATGGGTTCAAATTTATTATTTCCTTTATTTTCGTAACAAAATTTCCCTATATTATCTTCTAATAACCTTTAAAATTCCACTTTCCCACACAGGTCTAAAATCCAAAATGTAAATGATTAATGAACACAGGGTAAGTCACGGATCCCAATTTGAACAATTCGTTGTTCAAAGAATCAATTTTCTTTATTTCGCCTTATTTATAAAACAAGTTCTTCCTCCCTATTGCTTTTTGCTGTTTTTTTGGGGGGGAATTAATTAGGTAGTTGTCCCTTCCTTTTGGGATCTCATTTTTGGGGTCTCTATGTCTCTCCATGCAGTAATTCAACTGCAGCTTTAAGAGTAAAATTTTACCCTAGAGTATAAGTCAGAATAGACCAAGTCCTTCTACTCATTTTTGTCCTTTAATAAGAGTATTGTGGCTAATCTTGACTCTGCATTTTCATTAAATTTTAGTATCAGCTGTCAAAGAAGCCCACAGTAAGAACCCACTGGGTTCTGATTGGAAATGCATTGAAACTATAGGTTAATATGGGAAGAATCGGCATGTTTAAAACATTGAGTTGCCCAATGGTATTTAGGTCTCCTTGAACAAAGCTAGTGGAGGTGATGGAATTCCAATTGAGTTATTCCAAATCCTAAAAAGATGATGCTGTGAAAGTGCTGCACTTGATATGCCAGCAAATTTGGAAATCTCAGAAGTGGCCAGAGGACTGGAAAATGTGTTTTCATTCCAGTCCCAAAGAAGGGCAATGCTGAAGAATGTTCAAACTACTGCACAACTGTGCTCATTGCACACACTAGCAAAATAATGCTTAAAATTCTCTAAGCCATCCTTCAACAATATGTGAACCATGAACTTCCAGATATTCAAGCTGGATTTAGAAAAGGCAGAAGGGTCAGAGATCAAATTGCCAGCATCCGCTGGATCATCTAAAAAACAAGAGAGTTCCAGAAAAACATCTACTTCTGCTTTACTGACTACGCCAAAACCTGTGTGGATCACAATAAATTGTGGAAAATTCTTCAAGAGAAACTTCTGAGAAATCTGTATGGAGGTCAAGAAACAACAGTTAGAACTGGACATGGAACAATGCACTGGTTCCAAACTGGGAAAGAGTACGTCAAGGCTGTATACTGTCACCCTGCTTATTTAACTTAGAAACAGAGTACATCATGCAAAATGCCGGGCTGGATGAAGCACAAGCTGGAATCAAGACTGCCGGGAGAAATATCAATAACCTCAGATACACAGATGACACCACCCTTACGGCAGAAAGTGAAGAACTACTAAAGAGCCTCTTGATGAAAGTGAAAGAGGAGAGTGAAAAAGCTGGCTTAAAACTCATCATTCAGAAAACTAAGATCATGGCATCTGGTCCCATTACTTCACAGCAAATAGATGGGGAAACAATGGAAATAGTGACAGACTTAATTTTTTTGGACTCCAAAATTACTGCAGATGGTGACTGCAGCCATGCAACTAAAAGACACTTGCTTCTTGTAAGGCAAGTTATGACCAACCTAGACAGCATATTAAAAGGCAGAGACATTACTTTGCCAACAAAGGTCCATCTTACCCAAAGCTATGGTTTATCCAAGAGTCATGTACAAATAGGAGAGTTGGACTATACAGCAAGCTGAGTGCCAAAGAATTGATGCTGTTGAACTGTGGTATTGGAGAAGACTCTTAAGAGGCCCTTGGACAGCAAGGAGATCCAGCCAGTCCATCCTAAAGGAAATCAGTACTGAATATTCATTGGAAGGACTGATGCTGAAGCTGAAACTCCAATACTTTGGCTACCTGATGCAAAGAACTGACGACAGAGGATGAGACAGATGGCTGGATGGCATCACCAACTCAATGGAAGCTCCAGGAGTTGGTGATAGACAGGGAAGCCCAGTATGCTGCAGTCCGTGGGGTCGCAAAGAGTCGGACACGACTGGGCGACTGAACTCAACTGAACTTACTGTCTAAACAAAGTTGTTTTCCCAAAGAAACTGTACACTTTTTAAGACTTATTCCTAGGTACTTACTACTGTAAATAATCTTCAAATTTTACATTTTAAAGCATTATAGTGTTGGGAGTTCCCTGGCTGTCCACTGTTTAGGACTTGTGTTTTCAATGCTGTGGACCTGGTTCAATCCCTGGTGGGGAACTAACTTGACCAAAAAAAAAAAAAAAAAAAAAGCGCTGCTGGCTGACAATAAAGATTTTATGCTTGATTTTTACATCTGAAAACCGTAGCAAAAACATTAATTCTAATATTTTATCTGCAGATTCAGTTACTATAATCATATTTTCTGCAAATGACAATTATTTCTCTCTTAAAGAGCTTTTTCATTTTATTCAAATTTCTCTCATGTTATATAGCACTGGCTAGGATCTCTAATACAATGTTTAAGAGAAGTATTGTTAGCAGAACTCCTTGTCTTTTTCCCAATCCTAGATGGAAAACTTTCAAATACTGAGTATAAACAGGAAGTCTGTCATCCTTTGGAGGTGAGGTGGGTTGTTTAATTCTCTTTGACTTCCCAGCATATTAAATCTTCTGATTCATATCTGTAAGTCAATATGTAAATTTATTATAATATTCTGCATCTTTTGAGAAATTCTTACTATTTGTATCTCTATTTTAATCGTTTAATGTGTAAAATTATACTGTGTGAGTTACTAATGCTCATCTTGCATTCCTGGGATAAAATCCAACTTGTTCATGATGTATCAGCCTGCTTCATATTGCTAGATCTGGTTTGCGAGTATTTCAGGACTTCTAAACCCATGTTCGTGAGTCTGATTAGCCGATAGTTCCTTTTCTGCACATCTGTAGGTTTCACTACCAAGATTAAGCCAGCGCCATAAAACGGCAAGGGGAAGCCAGTGTTCTTCTGGTCTCTGGAGCTTTAAAATTTAGAAACTACTTCTTTCTTGAATGCCTGGTATCACTCACCAGAAAAGTTGTGTTAGCCTGGAATTTTTTTGTAAGACTTCTTGATTACTCAATTGACTTAACAGTAACGAACTTTAGATTTTCTATATATCACTGAATCTGTTTGATAATTTTTTCTCATTATTTGTCTATTTTGTCTGCAATTTCCAATTTCCTAACATGAGACTGATTCCTAATATCCTGTTATGATTATTCAATTTTTCTGATATTGGTTATTTATGTCTTCTCTGTCATTTTTTTTTATGAATCTCTAATAGGTTTATCAATTTTATTAGTCTTTTTAAAAAAGCAACTTTTGGGATAACTTGACCTTTTTAATTGTATATTTGTCATCTATTTCATCTACATCAGTTTTGGTCTTTATTATTTCATTTCCTTCTTTAATTCTTAGAATTTATTTTCTTCATTTTATGGTTCCCAGATAGAAACTTATTTTCTAATGTATGTATTCAAGCCTATATACTCCAGCCATTTGCAAAAACATGGATGGACCTAGAGATTATCATATTAAGTGAAGTAAGCCAGATAGAGAAAGACAAGAAATCTTAAAAAAAAAAAAAAAAAAAAAAGACACAAATCTATGTACAAAACAAAAACAGATCCACAGACACAGAGAACAAACTTATAGTTACAAAAGGGAAAGGAGGGAACAGAATAGTTTCAGATTAACATATACACCACATACAAAAAAGATAACTAACAAGGACCGACTGTGTTGCCCAGAAAACTATACTATTTTGTGATGGCCTTTAAGAATCTGAAAAGGAATATACACATATAACTGAATCACTCTGCTGTACATCTGAAACTAACAACCTTGTAAATCAACTATATTTCAATTAAAAAGAAAAGGCCAATATACTCCTCTTTTATGTTTTGTTTTTAGGTGTAGTAAACAAGTTTAAATATGCAGCATTTTCATAATCAGTTCAAAAGTTTCTAATTTCTATTATACTATCTTTGTTATTTAAAGAGCTTGATAAAACACAAGACACTAAAGAAGACACACTCCTCACACTTAAGAATTACACAATTCATAGAGAAGGTAACATAGTGTATTTTTAATCCTAAAGTGCCACTTATTTGCAGACCTGACATTGATCAAATAACTTTCCTTAGGGAGAAATACGTAACTTTCACTTTAAGACATTTTCCACCTCCAAACACGCTAAAATAATTAACAGATCACAAACAGCTAAATGAAACACAAGGCAGACAGAAGTACTAAAGAAGGGAGTAAGTTATGTGCCACAAGAATGACAAAAGCAGAAATGATTATTATTTTCTTTTTTTGGCCATGCCGCATGGCAGGCAGGATTTTAGTTCCCCAACCAGGGGTCAAACCCATGCCCCCTGCATTGGAAACACTTGAGTCTGAAATCACTGGACCACTAGGGAAGTCCCAGAAGGAATAATTATTCATGAACAAGCACTGGGAAAGATTCAGAAAGGCTTCATGAAAAGGATCATATTAAAAGACAAAAAAGAAAGTTAATCACAAGTATAAAGCAAGGTTTTAAAAAGGAAAATGTAAAACTATATATCCTAATTTTGCTTAAAATTTATAAAAAGGTATGCTAAAGGAAAATTGTTGGCTAGAGCTAAAAGCATAAAAGAATGTTTGTGGAACAGTCTGTGGTCTAGTATGTTGAAGTATAGAACCAGGACACTGTTGATGAGTTTAAAAAGTAGTTTGGAGCTCGATTAATGGAAATGTTAGCAACCAGAATGGTATAAACTAACGTGGAACTTTGAAAGGAAACCAAAAGAATAAAAAGATGAAATAAACTGAAGAGACTAGAGGCTTACAGAGTTAGTGGGAGGACATAGGAGAGGCTGAACAAGAACAGCTGAGATGAAAAGAAGTGGACATGAGACAGAATAACCAAGAATTGGCAAGTCATTGAATGTGGGCATAGAAGAAATTAAGACTTAAAGATGACTCTGAGGATGAAGTAAAAAATTTCTAGCTCAAGAAGAGAAGGAAGTTAATAGTGAAATAGGGTAAACAGTAAGATAAGCAAATTTGGGAGAAGTGAGTTCATTTTGGGAAATTTTCAGTTTAAGGGAACAGCAGGAACATACACATGGCAATATTTTGTACAAAGGTAATAATGTGTTATGTGTTCAGAAAAGAATACAAGATGCAGATGTAAACTCACTTGGTGTACTGGCACAGGAATGACAGGTGAAAAGTGAAACCAGTTAAGATTCTCCCACAGGAAGTATATAAAGCATCTCTATTTTTCCAATACAGAAACTGAGGTTCAAAGAGGAAAGAGAACTGGTCAATGGTCAAGGTCACACAATCAAGTGGCAGAGTAACATGGCAGATCTGACTCCAAAAGTATCTAGTCACTAGACTAGACTGTCATTTACGTTTAATTGATATACAGAGGAAAGGAAGACTGACAAAAAGCAATAAGAAAGATGGGAAAGCCAGGAGAGTAAAATATCACACAAACATAGTGGAGAGGAGTTTCACAAAGTTAGACATACAACCAAGAAAATGAAGAATGAAGAAAAATTAGGATGAAGACAGGAAGTCATACTCTGGCACTGAGTTACATTAGAACTACTGAAAAAGAATCGTGGAGGCGGGGCTTAAAAAAGCAGTGTCAGAATGTAAGTTCTGAAAGGGATCAACAGAGTAAGAGGGGAGCATGAGAGAGAAAGTTTTTTACGATGAAGAGGCAGACTAGTATTATAGTGGTTATAGAAAAGGAGGTGGCAGAGGGATAAAGACTGAAAATGTAAGACTAAGAAACAATGGATAGCATATATAGTCATGCAGAAGGACTGAAAGTCTATAATCAACATAGTACAAGGAATAGGGATTTAATGGATGAGAAGTGAAACACAGAATGTGAAAAAGCTAAGAATTCTATGAGATTTGAAGAAAAACATCAATTTTCTTAAGCAAGCTCCTCTATTAGCACATAAAATTTTATAACTATGTAACTATTTGAATAAAGGAGAATTATTTGTAACTATTTGAATAAAGGAGAATTATTTCATCACAGTCCTGGGCAGAATGAAGTACAGAAGACAGAGAAAAGTTTCATAGTGAGAGAACGATATAAACAATCAACACATCACTTAGGAACAACAATATTAATTCTAGTAAAGCCCTTTTTGAGAGTGATTTTTACATTTATAGTCATAAAGGAACTAAATGTTGTGGCTCAGTAGATTAGGTAAAATAACCTGATTTCTTCCTAAAAGTTTTACCTGCTTTTAAATTTCTCATCACTCCAAAGATAGTCAATTCTTTATAGACAAATATACTGTAAAATATGGTTTTGTTAGGATTACCAACATAGAGTTCACTGGTGAACAAAACAAAACAAAACAAAAAAGTGCTTTCTTATAGAATGGAAGTGAACATAAAGATAAATTTTGAGAAGATAAATTTATCAACTTTGATAAACTTAATAGCCAAGTTGATAAAAGTTGATAAAATTAACTTGATAAATAGCAAAGTTGATATTATTTGTTGATAAAGTTAATAAAATTGATAAAGTTGATAAAATTAATAGCAAAATACCTTGATTTTTTTTAAGTCAACAAGAACATGAGCTGAACATGAGAAACAGGAGCAAAGGCATTTATAGGAAGTAAATGATAGGACCAGCATCAAAAGTCAAAAAAAAATTAGCAACAGTAAAAGGGAGTAGCAAATATACACAAGCCAGAAGCATTCTCTTAAATCACAGTCCTACTTAGAATCTAGTAAGGCAGGACTATGGTACTCTGTACTCTTCTCCCTTTCCTATTTAAGCTAAGAAACAAGAGGGACCCAGAACAGTCTTAGCAGGGGCTTTCATAAACTCCCAGTTCAGTTCTTTTTAGCTTTGTTCCATCCCTACACGTGCCTGTAATTTTAGCTTCACAGTCCATTTCACAAAGAGCTGCTTTTGCCAGGTCTCTAATCTACAACAGCTCTGGGACAGTAGCTTCCATGAAGCAAGATGTAGCTGGGGTAAAAAAGGAAAATAACGAGAATAGCCCTGTTCTACTATCATTTGTACTTCAGAGACAGTATTAACATCCTTTTTCATTCAGTAGGCTAAACAAGACGGTAAATTCTGACCTTAGAATTTCAGAGAGAACAGAATGAATGTAACTGATACAGAATTCCTCAAAACAATATAAAGAAATACTTAGCAGCGTATTAAAAAACCATCGAATCATGTAAGTCAGGACCTTCTCCAATGCATTAAACACATCTCCTACATGATCTGAAGAGAAAATTCATCTACAGCACAATTAAATGAAACTGGAACATGTATTTCATTAATAAGTACAGTTGACTCTTGAACAGCACAGGTATTAGGGGCACTGACCCTCTGTGCAACTAAAAATCTGCATTTAACTTTACAGTCAGCCCTCCACACCCACTATTCTGCACCTGCAGGACTGAATCAACCACAGACTGTAGTGCTATAGTACATCGTTACTGAAAAAGATTCAACAACAAGTGGACCCACACAGTTCAAACCGGTGGTTGTTCAAGCGTCAGCTGTACTCTACATAGTTAAAGGAGTACTCTTATACTAAATGTAAAAAAACAGCATGCTGAAAAGTGGGTCTTTAGGAGTGCAGAGATATGAAGGAATAGAACAGGTGATACATTATCTACAGACATTCAAATGTAACCTTTAAATTTCACTTTAAAAACATTAACAAGTGCCACTTTATTAGCTTAAGAAAAATACCTTCCATCTTTCATTATTAGAGTAGTAATTTTCACACAAATTAACTTCACAAAAAATGTATTTTGCTGGTCTTTTCTAAAAGTTGTACTGCAGCAACGGGGAGAAAATTTACTAAATACTGATGCCATTAGGTTTTAAATATCAATAGATTAAAATACTATAAATGTACTAAATAAGGCTGAACTAAGTCCTAAGTGGAAAATGTACATTTCTCAACATTAACTAATTAAATGACTAACCTTGTAAGGCAGGAATGGCAAATAGGTTTTGTCTTACATGCTAACAAATGGTTTTATTTCTTAAAGCACTGCATTAAGAATTCTGAGCTACGCTCCATTAGAAAGATGCTATGATTCACACTATAAGCAGACTAATAAAAAATGTCTTTGAGAATTCTAATGTACATTTGTCATCCCTGTCATTAAGTCTCACAAAAGATACTGATTTCACCTATTGGCACCTGAGTTCTAAATAATTTATTGCAGTGTAGGATTTTAAGGTGTGTTGATTTTTCCCACTCCTCGGTGTGACAATCTACTTTAAACCTTTTAAATCTATCCAAATTTCCACAATCAACCAACTATATACCTGGCATGCCGGTAGCAAGACCCTGACCAAAAGCCAAAGTTGGATTTGCTGCTGCAAGTGATTCAGCTTGCTGCCCTTGCTGGCCCTGATTGGGAGTAAGAGGGCGCTGACCTGCCCCAGCACGGAGAACCTACAAAGGACAAATGATTTCCTTAGAAACGATATTAGAAAATAACAAATTAATTTATCTTGGACAACTTTATATTGCAGAAAGCCTTTGGGTATTCTTTGAACATATTTACATTCAAAGAAATGTCAGTTTACCATTAAAAAGTACAAATTATGTAATTCAAGAACATAATCTATTAAGCAACAAGGAGATTTTATAAGGTCTTCACAAAAAATTATTTCTAGTGTTTGTGATCTTTAACTTACCAAAGTAGCATTAAAATGAGAGAGATATTTGGGGAGAAAGGGCAAAAGTTTAGATGAAGAAAAAAGTTTAAATTCTGTAATATTCTAAGACTGAAAACTGTAAGTTAAATGACGATTCAATTAGTCTCTTACAAGACTGTGATGCAGAGTGAAAACTTCAAATTTAACCAGTTTTTAGCATTTAGAAGCTTTAATAAAGTGAGCAAAAAGCTGCTCATTACTGTCAAATCTTAGGGTGAAAACAGGAACAAAGATTTCATCAAAAAATGTGTAAACTCTTAAGAATGGTCAAACTTTACTACTTCATAATACACAGCTCTTCTTACAGTGATAAAACACAACCATGATACACATTAATTTCACAAAGGTAAATACTTCAACAGTTCAGGACAAGGGGGATTCATCTCAAGTCCAACCATGGAAGCAAGCATCATGCCACAAGTATGGGTAATGTATAGGCAATGTGATTTATTTGTTTAGCCGAAGAAAACAGATTTTAAGAGTATTAAATGGTGCTATGGTATAATCTACAAGGACTGAGTCAAAGGACAGCTTTAACAGAACATCAACATAGTTTAAAAAGAAAATTCAACTGCCAAGTAACAAACACTGTACTTGTCATTAAGTTGCTTCTTTGGTATAAGTATGATAAATTTGACAACCAGCATTCTGGCACTTTTATCAGAATTTTACTTTGACATTTATTTACAAAAATAGGTTCAGGAAAGCAGAAACTGGGAACAAAATCTTCAAGATAAACATTTTCTGTTTTAAGAAACTAAATCTAACCTTTACTGAAAATATTTCATCTTTCCTTGCTTAAAAACAAAGAACCCAGTAACCTCCTTTTTCTGGTCAGAAATAAGTTAATACTTAAAACAGTAATTTAAATATCCAGAAGGAAATGAACTGACAATCACTTTAATAGAAACACTGTGAGTACACTTCAAGAAGTGAAAAAAAAAAAGTGAAGAAAAAATTAAAAACTGTTAAGAGATTTCAAGACAGTTTCAAAAACAGAAATGTAGAAGTGGAATAAACTAAATATTAAAACTCACATAATTAGAACTAGAGGGAAAAAAACCCATAATACTTGTGTACCAACTATATGATAGGTACTATGCTAAACACACTGGGAAAAATAAACAGAGAAAAAACACAGATCTTGAATGCAAGGGGCTCATACAACTTCAAAGACTCTTTAGATATTATTTAATGAAGGCAAGCCTATACCTGTTGCTGTCCAGGCTGAGCTTGTGATGCTGCTTGTTGATTTGCTGTGTTGTTTGCCGCAGCTGCAGCTTGCTGCTGAAATAAATTGGCTGGATACACCCCCCACGGAACACCATAATACTGAGGTGGAACCACTGCCGGACCTAAACCCCACATCCCACCCCCCCAAAAAAATTTAAAAAAAGTCACTACATTTTATAGAATAAGGTTGGTCAGTTACCATTAGATCATAAAGAAAGGAACAGTGCATTAGACTTAGAGTAGATGTCCTTACAATCCTATATCCACATGGAATTGCTTTCCCCTTTCCCAATTCTACTAGAGACAGCCTACTGAGGCATGGATTATTAAAAAAAGAAAGTATTCAGAGGTGACATTAATGAAAAGAGGTGGTATTAATAAAAAGATATAAAACTAAACTCAAGAGGGACAAATGAACTAACAGAACACTTAATCACCTTTTCAACAGCTATTGAATGCTAGTTTATGCACCTGACACTGACAAATAGGAACATTAGACAACATAAAGATTTCCTATATTCAATTCATCACTCTTTTGAAAAAGGAATTTTTTTAACGGAAAACATTTTTGGCTTTTAATTTGTAAAATATAACATAAAATTAGGGAACATTTTGGTACTAAGCTTGCTAACAGTATATTTTATTTGCAAACAGAATTTTAAAATATTTTTCATATCTGAAACAAAATCAGTTACAACTGTCACAAAGCAAGTGAAAATCACATAAAAACAAATGAAATGTCAGTGCTTATGTGATTAGGAAACTGGAACCAGTAAGTTAAGACAAGAATGAACTATATTATATAATCATAAAGGGACACAGACATAAGAAAGCAACGCAGGAAAAAACAGTAAATTCTTGCTCTATCTACTTTATCCAAGATAAAACTTAATTTCTGGTCAGTATGTAGTATCACACAAAATAAGACTTGCCATTAAATTAATAATTAACATGTCATGTTTCCTTGCTGATAAAACAAACATGTCCTAAATTCCACTGATATGGTTTTAGTGTATCTGGTGGCGGTGGTGGTGGTTTAGTCGCTAAGTTGTGTCCAACTCTTGCGACCCCATGGACTGCAGCCTGCCAGCCTTCTCTGTCCATAGGATTCTCCACGCAAGAATACTGGAGTGGATTACCATTTCCTTCTCCAGGGGATCTTCCCAACCCAGGAACTGAATCTGGGTCTCCTGCATTGGAGGCAGATTCTTTACCAACTCAGCTACTAGGGAAGCATTGCATATTAGTGTAGCTAACGTGTATTTTACAAAGTCAAACTCTTGGTTTCACTTTGTTTTAGAAGAAAATAAAGCCTGGTGTAACTGAACTGCTAACATGAAAAGCTTAAAAAAAAATTCAAAGACAGTTTAAGCAAAATCTACAATAAAGACTCTTAAAACATAAGAAAAGGATTTATGAAGAAAGGTATACACTGTCACAACAAAACAAAAAGAATCAGACATCCAGCTAGAACTTCTCTGTCCAAAAGCAGTCAAAAGTCACCTGTGGCTAAACAGTTGAAAGTTGAATAGCCTGAGCTGAGATGTGTTCTAACACATCTTACTATGGGGATTTTGAAGACTTGGCATTTAAAAAAAGTACCGATCAATAAAAACTACCAATAAAAACGTACCTATCTATAAAAACTATCAATAATCAATAGTTAAACCAAACAGATCACTGAAATTAAGTTCATGTATTTTATTTTTATAATATGGTTACTAGGGAAAAAAAATCTAAGTTACATTATCTGGCTCACGTTCTATTTCTACTGGACAGTGCTGATCTCAGAAAGTCTAAGTAAGTCCAGAATGCCATGAATCCTTATCTTGAAACTAATCATCACTTAAATTGCTTCTTTCATGTTCCACAGATTCACAGATTAATGATTCTCTGTACTTAAGCTACACCAGCACTTTACACATTAACATCCAGTTAAATGGTACCAGGAAAGCTCATATCCTTATGGAAGCACAGGCAGATCTACACCAAAAGTACTCATTGTGACAGGTTAGTTTCAGTTGGCTAACTAAGGGATCCAGCAGGAATTTGAAATTAACATTTTCCCCCATGTCTTAAAATTCTTGTGTATTAAAAAAAGGTAGACAGATACCTAAGAAACCCACAAATGCTTAAGAAAAAAATACCTGTTCTGTAGGCATGATAATAAATAACTACCAAAAGCAGATATAACATTAATTGATCAGTGTTAATTCAGTGAATTTATCACTGACAGTTTCAAGTTATGAAAAGCTAAAGCTAGTCAATCAGCAGCCTCAACCAAGGAAACACACTTCCATTGTTTATATCTCCCTGCTCCTGTCTTGGTAACCAACATAAATCATGCTTAAGGCTAATTCATTCCTGTCTCTATAACTTACTCAATGTAAAACAACTTCTCCCTCTAAACCCTAGACAACAAATCACTTTGCTCAATAATATTGTGCCAAACCAGTACACAAGTCTTCCTTACTTAAATGGGAAATACAATTTGGTTAAAAAAAAATTTTTTTTTCAGCTTTAGTGCAATACAATTGACACGTGACACTGTGTACTTCTGTTTTTTAGTCCAGATTTTGAGTGGCAGTTATCAGGCTTTGACATTTACTAATATGTTCTTTCCAACTCAATCCCATCTTTTCATCCCTCAGCTTGCCTGTTTATTCTAATATTGCTAATTAAACTTTACTTTTTAGATACTCATTCACTCAAGACTGAACCTCTTTACCTTGTCCTATTCCTGATCTGGGTATTTACTATTCCTGACCTAGGGATAGCTGCGATAGAGACACCTGTGAGTGTCCAGCTTATTTTCTGAGAAGTAACTTTATTTGCATTGTCTCTGTGGGTAAATGGGATCAGTTACAAGAATAAAGATTTGCTAATTAAGATTTTTGAAAACTATGAAACTAAAATATAAACCAACTATGCCCAGGAGGAAAAGAGTTATCAGACTTAGGTTTTCTCCTGTAGCGTTACAGTTAAAAAATAAACTAACTTTGGAAACTTCATTTCACTCTGGATATGTTTCTGTTTTCCCTAGGAACTTCAAATTGCCCCAATAGACAAAAGTAAAGCTTACCCCCAAATTAAAACTAAATCCAGAATAAGCAACAAGTATGAACAGTGAGTTACCTGCTAATGTAGCTGCTGCAGCCAATCCTGCTGCAGTATATGGATCAGTCCCTGGAGGAGCAGCACTAATAATATATGGATTTGGCACAAATGCAGCTGGAGCAAGGCCTGCTGAAAATACACCAGCTATATTTGAAAGAGAGAGAAATAATAAAAACATATGCATGATTTTCTTCATTAGGAAAAAAAATTCTATTCTGAAATTGGGGTTGGGGAGGAGAGAGTATATGATGATTCTAACTCTTATTACCTAAGTGACCTTGAGTATGTAACGCAAACTGGTTCTGGGATTCTTCATGTATGCAACAGGCACATAACCAGTAAATTCTGTTCAAATTAAATATAAATGATTGTATAGTACTAGCACATAACAGGCACACAATAAATGTTTAGAGCTAGAACTACTATTGTTCAATAGTGGTTTTTCATTCAATCTTTATTAGGTCAACTATGAGCCAGGCATTCAACACTGAGGAGGACAGATATGATGTGCCCTCACAAATCACAATCTAGTCAGAAAAACAAGCAGAATACAGTGTAAGTGCTATGAGCACAGAAAGACAGGATGTCAAAGGAGCTTTTGGTAGGATGGTATGGAGTGGTAGTAAGATAAAACTGGAGCCATATCAGAATGAAGACTCATGAAGTTTCCTGGGTCATGTTAAGCAGTTGGGACTTTACTCTGAAAGTAAAAGAAAAATAGTGAGTTTTAAGTAGGATAATAAATCCACTTCTGAGTCTAATATATGCCAATATAGATTTGGTAAAGGAGGCTAAGGAAGATTTATGCTAGAATTTCCTCTTCTGGAAAGTAAATGTGAGAAGTACAAGGTAGGAAATAGCTAAAGAGAACATGTTTAAAGTTAAAGGAGCTCAAAAAGGCTCAAGTTGAAAAGATGGTGGGGGATGGATATAGGCATAAAAAGCAAGAGGACATAAAATAACTTTTATGATTATGATATTACAGTGGTTTTCATGTTTCTGGACTGTGACGCACAATGTAAAATATTATTTCACATGGACCTAGCATCCACACACGCAAATGCCACAAACAAAAATCTCAAAAAAATGTTTACTCTTACGAAATTTCAATGCACTCTAAAGTAAATTGCCAATTTTAACAAATAATGGCCACAACCTACAATACTGATTTCATGGCCAGGCAACACATGGCCATTTGAATAAAAGAGAGGGTTCAATTAAATCCCTGCACTATTTAAAAAATCATTTGCTCAAAGTTGCATTCTTAGTTATGCCCTACATCAAAGGCTTTCGAGATTTCCCTCTAGTGCCTCTACTGTGATTCAGCTCAGTTCAGTTTAGTCACTCAGTCGTGTACGACTCTTTGTGACCCCGTGAACCGCAGCATGCCAGGGCTCCCTGTCCATCACCAACTCCCAGAGTTCACCCAAACCCATGTGCATTGAGTAGGCAATGCCATCCAACCATCTCATCCTCTGTCGTCCCCTTCTCCTCCTGCCCTCAATCTTTCCCAGCATCAGGGTCTTTTCAAATGAGTCAGCTCTTCGCATCAGGTGGCCAAAGTATTGGAGTTTCAGCTTCAACATCAGTCCTCCCAACGAACACCCAGAACTGATCTCCTTTAGGATGGACTGGCTGGATCTCCTTGCAGTCCAAGGGACTCTCAAGTGTCTTCTCCAACACCACAGGTCAAAAGCATCAATTCTTCAGCACTCAGCTTTCTTTATAGTCCAACTCTCACATCCATACATGACCACTGGAAAAACCATAGCCTTGACTAGATGGACCTTTGTTGACAAAGTGATGTCTCTGCTTTTTAATATGCTGTCTAGGTTGGTCATAACTTTCCTTCTAAGGAGTAAGCATCTTTTAATTTCATGGCTGCAGTCACCATCTGCAGTGATTTTGGAGCCCAGAAAAATAAAGTCTGATACTGTTTCACCATCTATTTGCCATGCAGTAATGGGGATCAGATGCCATGATCATATTTTTCTGAATGTTGAGTTTTAAGCCAGCTTTTTCACTCTCCTCTTTCACTGTCATCAAGAGGCCCTTTAGTTCTTCTTCACTTTCTGCCATAAGGGTGATGTCATCTGCATATCTGAGGTTACTAATATTTTTCCCGGCAATCTTGATTCCAGTTTGTGCTTCCTCCAGCCCAGCGTTTCTCATGATGTACTCTGCATTTAAGTTAAATAAGCAGGATGACAATACACAGTCTTGACGTACTCCTTTTCTTATTTGGAACCTGTCTGTTGTTCCTTGTCCAGTTCTAACTGTTGCTTCCTGACATGCATATAGGTTTCTCAAGAGGCAGGTCAGGTGGTCTGGTATTCCCATCTCTTTCAGAATTTTATTTATCACAGTTTATTGTGATCCACACATTCAAAGGCTTTGGCATAGTCAATAAAGCAGAAATAGATGTTTTTCTGGAACTCTCTTGCTTTTTTGATGATCACGACAAGAATAAAGATGTTTTGATATACATGTTCTACTTCTATTAACTACAAATTGAAAAGTCAGGACCTAACTTTATATTCTATATATATATATTTTTTTTTAGAATAACAAAAAATATTTTACTAAAACATAAGATTTACAGAAGTTTCCAGACAAGCCATACAAAATGGTCACAAGCTTTTTCTTGAAGGGAGGATTCTACACTTGACAGTAAGGTCACAATGTTATTAGTGAGGGCTGTGATGTCTGTTTAATGTTCCCATTTTGGCTCAAACAATCAAGCTTGTCCATCTACAGCGTCTAAATAAAGTTAGACTTGGCTAGAGAGCATAGGCTAAAGAACTGGTTAGCTGCTTTTAACCAATGCAATTAGATCACCATAAAAAGGGGGAAAGGAGCCCATAAAATTAAAATAAAACTACCTTCCCCCCCACCAAAAAAAAATAATAATAATAAAATAAAGAAAAACACCCACACCCCTGCAGCTAACCCTGACAACTACCTTCATTCACAGTGCTTTATACTTAAACCATGATGGGGGAAATGAATAAAAGCAGAGAGGCGCCACTGCTTTTAAATGTTTCGCAACAATCCAGATGGTACTTCTAGCCTCTGCTCATGCTTTACAACAGTGAATCAGGACAAGACATAGATTTGCTAATGTGCATTTAATCACCAAAGGGTTGAAGACGTCTGGGTTTTTATTCTGTAATGTTTCTAAGACTGTATCCATTAAATGCAAACAAAAAAGGAAGAAGTCTTGGCAGAACAGGAGAAGTGATGCACACTTGAGGATAGAAGCGATTTAAATATTATTCATGGCATATAGCCTAGTCCATGCTCTAGCTGTTTCTATGGCTTGGGCTTCGTTGGTCTTCCATTGCTCCGCTACATCATTTGCTAATGGATCATCTGGATTGGGAGCATTTAACAAAGCCTGGATCGATAGCAGAACTGTGCAGATCTGCAGTGCTGGGGACCACTTATCTTTCAAAATATCTAAACATATTCTTCCCAACTTGTCTACATTAGGATGATAAATTTTGGTCATGAAACGTACTTTAGGGGCTGCCATTGGGTATTCTTCTGGAAGGAATAGTTCAAGTTTAAAAGTCCCTCCCTCAAAGGGGGAATCCTGAGGGCTGGCAATGACCACATGAAAATAACGGGCGTTGCTCTCATCTGGTTCTGCTTTAATGCCAGGAACTGGTTCTGCCAGCAAACGCTGGGTTTCCTTGATAATCCTGCGGGGCAGCCCGGCCATCTTGTCAGATCCCGAGTTCGGCCTCTGGTCTCGTCTCCCTCTATATTTTTATTATTAAAAAAGACTGCTTTTAAAAACTCAAAATACTATTAATATTTAAGTATAAAAAGTGGAAAGCCAAAGTCCTCATGTAACCTTTACTGACCATTAGTTTATAGCCTTCTCAATTTTCTTTTTTGACTTCAGAAATGATTTTAATATAGCTCTCTCCATATTTATACTACAAAGCTGACAAAAAGCAGGAAGGTTTCAAATATCTGAAAAAGAAGGAATTAGTTTCACCTAATGGATATATCAGGGCTTCCCAGGTGGTGCCAGTGGTATAGAACCCGCCTGCCAATGCAGGAACTGTAGGACATGTGGGTTTGATCCCTGGGTTGGGAAGATCCCCTGGAGGAGGGAATGGCGACCCACTCCAGCATTCTTGCCTGAAAATCCCATGGACAGAGGAGGTTGGTGACCTATGGTTCATAAGGTCACAAAGAGTGACTGAAAGCAACTTAGCACAATGTATATATACTGAAACTTCTGCCAAAAAAGGGAAAACTTATTTTAAACTCACATGATTCACTTAGAAATATTTACAACATATGAGATTTCAAGCCATATGCTTGTGTGTGCCCCTGTTGTTGTTTAGTCACTAAGTCATGTTTGACTCTTCTGCGATCCCACGACTGTAGTCCGCTAAGCTCCTCTGTTCATGGATTGCTCAGGCAAGAATACTGCAGTGGGTTGCTATTTCCTTCTCCGGGGGATCTTCACCTACCTAGGGATTGAACCTGCATCTCTTGCACTGCAGGCAGATTCTTTATTGCTGAGGCACAAGGGAAGCCTATTATGTGTGTGTACACATAAATGCGTATGTTTGCATGTATACATGTACATGTGTTTGAATCTATGTTTATATGTGCATATGTATAAATACATGTCCTTCTAAATTTTTAAATGAATATATATATACAAACACCCTGATAAGTTTTATATTACAGGGTATAATGGTACTTTAATATGCTTTTCTCACTTGCCAGTTAAACACAGATCCCTTTCCATGTCAAGGGATACCTATTCATATTAATTTTTTTGGTGGTGTGTGTAGGGGGCTGCTGCATGCCACCTGGCTTGCAGGATCTTCATTTCCCACAACCAGGGATTGCACCCTGGCCCTCGGCAGTGAAAGTGTGCATCCTAACCACTAGACTGCCGGGGAACCTCCTAGTAATATTTATAGCTGCAGAGTTCTGGATCCCACTACATAAAAGGAACGTGATTTAACTAGTCTACTACAGATATACAGATGATTCACTTTTTGCTATTAATAATGCTATTATTCTTTAAGTATACATTATCATCATATCCTTATGAAAATTCACTTAAATGGAGAAACATATATATTTAATCTCCATCCACCTGTCCAGATTACTCTCCAGTAAAGTTTTACCAATTTATACTACTGCCATGAGTACGAGAATACCACCTACACTCAGATGAAATAGGGTATTATTGAATTTTTTTAAAGTTGACAATGTGAGAAGTAAAATAAAGTATTAAAATTAGTTGGTTTTAATCTATGGTTCTTTGGCTATCAAAGAGACAAACTTTATCAGATCTTTTATACTTCTATTTTTTCATTAAAATTCTTATCCATCAGAATATGACCCAATTACCTCCAAGTCATTTTCCAAAGATACTCTAATTAATTTGCAATGTTAAGGCTAAAAATCACACTACCACCACACACCAAACACACACACCCTCACTTCACAGTATTCTTGTTTACTGATCTAGTTATATATTTCTAAGCCAGCGCCACAATGTTTTAACCACTGAAGATAATAATTACTTTGAAATATGGCTAAGTCCATCTCTCACTTTAGTGTTCTATTAACTTTCTGGTTTCACTTTTCTGAGATAAACATCAAAAGCAAAGTTTTAAGTTTCAAAAAAGAAAAAAGGTCCTGTTGGTATTCCAATCAATATAAATTTAAGGAGAATTGATATCTTTAAGGTACTGAGTTTCCCACAAAGGGCATGTGTCCCCATTTATTCAAGCCTTCAGAAAAAGCCTTGCACTAGTTTAGTTACTCCCTACTCCATCCCACATCCTGATTACTATGTGTAACTTTTCAGTGTTCTGAGAGATTTCCTAAGTTTTATCTTCTGGTCTATTTCCTCCTAGGTGATAGCTAGTTAATTATGCAGTCCACCCCATGTGTTTTTATTTACAAGGTTCTGAAATGGTTTGTTTTCACATCATTTTGATATTTTAAGACCTCTGATCTTTGATGACTTATGTCCTTTATCTCTTAATATTCTAAATAAACACTTAAAAAATTCTTTTCAGAACTTTTTCTTGATGTTTTAAGACCTCTGATCTTTGATGACTTATGTCCTTTATCTCTTAATATTCTAAATAAACACTTAAAAATTCTTTTCAGAACTTTAAAGTTCTCTTATTTCTGTATCATGGGTATAAACTCTATTGTTGTTTGCATTGTAATTTCTGTTTTAGATACTATCTTATATGAGAGATTCTCTTACATTTATCCATCCCAACTGACAAATACACACTGTAGGGTGAAGTCTCCAAATCAAGTCTTTATTAGTGGTTTGGGGATCTAACCCCTTCAACCCCAGTCCTGGGATGAGCAGGCCATTTTATTTATCCCTCTTGCAGCCCTCATAGTTTATTTCCAGTTTATTCCTATGGATCACATCTCAATTTCCTACCCTACAGAAACTCTCCAGCCATCAAAACAACCCCATCTTTTTCTTTTCTCTTTCTCTCCCTCTTTTGAGTGTAGATGTACATTTTAAAACATAAAATATACTGTATCTATCACCTCTTTCTGGTCCAGTCCATGGGCCAAGTTTTAGCCTACTACCTATTTTTGTATAAATTAGCTAAGAATGATTTAAACATTTTTAAATGGTTGAAAATAGTAATTTGTAACAAATGAAAATTATACAAAATTCCAGTAACAGTGCCCACAGTAAAGCTGAAGAGAACATAGTTGTACTCATTTAGGTACTGTCTATGGCTGCTTTGCTCTATAAGAGGAAGGTTGAGTAGTTGTGATGGAAAAAATATGGCAGGCAAAATGTAAAATATTTGTTATCTGGGATTTTACAGAAAAAGGTTTGTCAACCTCTATTCTAGAACATGCACTGTCTGCTATGGTAGTTACTGCCATATACAGCATACCTAATTTCAAAGACTATATAAAAAAGAGAATTTATTACTAAGTTTTATATTGATTACATTTGAGATATTTTAAGTATAACGGGATCAATAAAATATTATTCAAACTAATTTCACACATTTCTTTTTATTTTTTAAAATGTGGCTACTAGAGAATTTTAAATTCTATGGAGTACATATTTCTATTGGTACAATGTCATGGTAGAGAGTTCTCACAAAACGTGGTCCACTGGAGAAGGGAATAGCAAACCACTTCAGTATTCTTGCCTTGAGAACCCCATGAACAGTATGAAAAGACAAAAAGAGGACACTGAAAGATGAACTCCCCAGGTCAGTACGTGCCCAATATGCTACTGGAGATCCAGTGGAGAAATAACTCCAGAAAGAAAGAAGAGATGGAGCCAAAGCAAAAACAATACCTAGTTGTGGATGTGACTGGTGATGGAAGTAAAGTCCAAAGCTGTAAAGAGCAATACTGCATAGGAACCTGGAATGTTAGGTTCACGAATCAAGGTAAATTGGAAGTGGTCAAACAGGAGCTGCCAAGAGTAAACATAGACAATTCAGGAATCAGTGAACTAAAATGGACTGGAATGGGTAAATTTAACTCAGATGACCATTATATCACTACTGTGGGCAAGAATCCCTTGGAAGAAATGGAGTAGTCATCATAGTCAGCAACAAGAGAGTCCGAAATGCAGTACTTGGAGGCAATCTCAAAAACGACAGAATGGACTATAAAGAAAGCTGAGTGCAGAAGAATCGATGCTTTTGTGGAGTTGGAGGACTCTTGAGAGTCCCTTGGACTGCAGGGAGATCAAACCAGTCAATCTTAAAGGAAATCAGTCCTGAATACTCATTGGAAGGACTGATGCTGAAGCTGAAGCTCCAATATTTTGGCCACTTGATGCAAAGAACTGACTCAATGGAAAAGACACTGATGCTGGGAAAGACTGATAGCAGGAGGAGAAGGGGATGAGAGAGGATGAGATGGTTGGATGGCATCACCGACTCAATGGACATGAGTCTGAGTAAAGTCAGGAGTTGGTGATGGACAGGGAGCACTGACATGGTACAGTTCATGGGGTCACAAAGAGTCGGACACGACTGAACGACTGAACTGAACTGAATCTAAATGAACTTATCAGCCAGCTATGAGATGACTCAGCAAACCTGGATAAAAGGACTAATGATCAACTCTACTCTATTTAACAATGGAACAAAGATGGGATCCATTTTGTTAAGTTATACTTTCTTACAAATTTCCTTTCTATTCAAGTTTTCAGATTTATTTGCATAGTCTCCCTAGTTTCACAAAGAAGTTTCTAACTTATGCCAAATCTTTTATAAGGTCAAATGTAATCGAAAATACTCCAAGGCACTAAAAAAAAAAAAAAAACACTTTTAAACTATTTTAGGAAACAAGTATATTGATATCAAAATCTAACAAAAAAATGCATACACACACACAGGCTAAATTCATTTATATACTGATAAAAATCCTTAAAAAATTAGCAAATTAAAAGAGCTCAATATTATATACAATTCTTTTAAATTCTAAGAGCACAGGAATGAGTCAGTTATTAGAAAACAGCATTAAAAAAATTTAATAAACACTAATCAAGAGCTTTCTTCAGAGATACCAGTTTAAAGATATAATGAAAGCCAGGAAGTCATTTACAATGATAGCAAAAGATAAAATACCAAAGAACAAACCTATTGAAAAATATGCAAACTTATATGAGAAAAACTTTAAAGCACTCATAAATACCACAAAAGCAAACTTTAACAAAATTAAAGACACACTAGGTTCTGGAAGAATACTTAATGTCATAAAGATGTTACTTTTCATAAGTTAATTTAAGATTTTAACCTGATCTGAAAGTAAACAGGGGCTTCCCAGATGGCTCAGTGGTAAAAAATCCACCTGCCAATGTAGGAGACATGGGTTTGATCCCTGGGTCGGGATGATACCCTGGAGGAGGAAATGGCAACCCACTCCAGTATTCTTGCCTGGAGAATTCCATGGACAGAGGAGCCTGGTGGGCTACAGTCCATGGGATCACAAAGAGCCGGACACTGAGCACACATGCATATGGAAGTAAATAAGAGGATTTTAAAGCTCATACGAAAGAAAAGGCAAGAGCTGAAAATTTAAAACTACCAAAAGAAAGAGCAATAATAGGTATCCCAGCCTACCACATATAAATCATACAATGAAGTGTCAAGAAACAAAAAGTGTTGTAATGGCCCACAAGTAGACAGGAATCAATGTTTCTAACAATGAGTGAAGCAGCATTATATACAGGGATAAAGAAGGCTGGGGAAAAGTGTAAAAAAACAGGTCCAGAGTGCATGCTGCTCTTAGAAGTCATCTAGAAATATGTGGTCACTTTGATTAAAACCGAAAATAAAATTTTGGACCTGGAAAGACTTCTTGGATTGACCCAAAACAAAACAAAGTTAAGGGAATAGAACTAACTTAGTTTATCTCATCCCCGGTCCCCAAACATCCTGATGTTGAGAGTGGAAAGAAATCAAGGTCGGCCAAAATCAGGTGTAAGAATGGTTCCCATGAGTCTATACACATGATAAAATGACAGGCATCTATACACACATTTACCAACGGCTGTGGTACTACACTCTGATTACGTTAACGTGTAGTCATTTAGGGAAAACTAGGTGGCGAATCTGTGTACCCTCCTTGCAACCGCATGTGAACCAGTAATTATTTCAAAATAAGTTAAAAAAAAAAACCTCAACAGAAAAACAGGTACTAATGCCTGAACTCTACCAATAAGACATATGTAATCATAGTATTTCACATAATTATAGTCTTTACTATAAAGCTCAAAGACTAAATAGCTTAATGAAGGAAGGAAGAAAAAATTTAAAGAAATTGTCTTGTGATTCTTACTTCCAACCCATTTCAAAAACAAACACTCTGACTTGATATGAATACCCAAAACAATGCTTGAATTTCCAAGTGTTTAATGCTCTCCACTTCACACTAAGAAAAAAAACTTATGTGCTGACAGCTTCCATCAAGTTACAGATTTTTATTTCACCAAGAATACAAGTAAAATAAACGCCAAACTGTTCTTTCCTAATCTTTACTCTTGCCATGTAATCTACTACTGTTTTATCTCAATGAGATGTTTCAGAAAGTAATGAAATAACACCATTAAATAAGATCTAAACACTTTAACACAAGACTTTCTAACACTAATTAAAACGGTAACTTACAAAGACTCACCTATATGTGGCTGCTGAGCTGTGGCTAATGCATACTGCTGCTGCTGAGCTGCAGTTAACTGCTGAACTGTTAGTGCATTAGTCCTCTGAAAGAGCTATTAAGAAAAGTATTGAGTACAGAGATTAGTCTCACAGCATTTCATTTTTGTTCAGAAAGCTAAGAATGGAATATTACAAATACATATTTTAATCACTTTCTCAACAATAAGGACATTTTATTCAATAAAACATTAAAGGGTTTAAAAATACCCCTATTATTTATGTGAACATCTCACAGCACTTCAGGCTATACTGCTACTAGATGAGAGGAACATCGCTAAAGGAGGAGTATTCTTTACCTGCTGCTGGGAATTGTAGTCAAAAAGGCCTACAGTAGCTCCTGAGGAGTCCATTGGTACCTGATTACCAGGATAGTCAAACTGTAAGGAATCCAGACCAACTTGTTCCATGGCATCCAGATTCTGAGTTTCAGGATTTGAAAATTCTTCAACAAGTGGTTTGTTGGTTGTAGGATTAGGAAGAGGCCCCAATCCTTCTGGGGGATTAGTACTGGGGCCCAGGCGCTCAACTACTTCAGTTGGAGAGGCTTGACGACTTCCAGGAGTACGACTGTGTAAAGAAAACAGAAATGAGTAAAAGTAACAAGTATGTCAAAAGGTGAAATCAGAAAGTAGGAAAATCATGGAAAACAGATGGCGGTAAAACACAAAAGGCAAATTAGGGACCCTAGGTCACTAAGCATTCCTCTTTTATCACTTTTTTTCTTCTGTTTAATCCAGCTTACACTTAAAAGCTGACATGGTTTCATTTTTAAAATATTATTAGTGACAACTGCCCCCAATTTTAATAGCATAAAGATATAATTCAATTTTACAGATAAGGAAATTGTCCAATATCACGATTTAGGCTTAGGGTACTCAAAACTTTTGTCTCAAATCACAGACAAAATGAGCAGTAGGTATGAACAGCAGACTACCATGCAACAAATATGAGAAGACTTGAAACCAAAACCTACCCACCATACTCCCATCCTGTCTACCAGCATAGCTGTCCTAATATCTTGCCTAATACTTGGGGGGGGGACCGGGACCGGCCAGAAAGAATCATATGGCCTTCACAACTAAAGACTGTATAATACAGAATACAAAAGAAAAGGGCAATGAAGCAAGACAGAAAGCTGACTCCTGACTCTAAATTCTGAGTAAATCATTTCAACACCCAGGTCTCAGTTTCTCTGAGACAGAGGAGGTGACACTGTAGTTCTATAATAACAAAAAGACTATTTGTAAAAACCCTCTATGAGCTCTCCAGAAACTATCTTTATCATACCAAATTGTTTCAGTTTAAATCATCAGAAATAAATAAAAATGAATATTTATCAAAAATTAAGCATGCACATCAATGAAAAGTATAATTTTATATACAAAGAGCAACTTTCTCTACTGATTAGTCTTAATTTTCTGAAGAAATTTATTAACACTAAATTTTAAGCACCGACTCTCCTCTTTTTATCAACATCCTTTATAGTCTAAACTATTTTCACTTAATTTCTGGACATAAGTGATCCTTATTAACAGTTCCCTTCCTTCTGTGGAAATAATTTATATAAGATCTTATCCTTCACAAGAAGTAAATTTGTTCTGAGGAACTATCATTTCATAGTATATTCAAATATAAGTACATTAAATAAATGGTAGTAACTATTATAACCTGTCTTTCAATGTCAACGGTTATCCATATGTAACTGCCCCACTTATAGGTACTTTACAATGGAATAAACGTACAGAACATTTCACAAAGCAATTAATCACAAGAACTGTTTTCCAGATACTTTAGGTTTGTGGACTTACATTTTATTTCAAAATTAACCACTGTCCTTGCAACATGAGAAGAAATTTCAAACTCCTTTCCCCTTTATCCACAATTAAAATTTTCATGTGAATAATCCAAAGGCTTTTCATTCAGAATATATGGGAAGAAAAATAAAACTGAAAGGATCTTCTTTAAAATCAGTCCATTGGAAAAAAGAAAGAGGTGGGAGGAAGGTCCAAGAGAGACGGTACGTGTGTGTGTGTGTATATAGCTGATCCACTTCATTGAATAGCAGAAACTAACACAACACTGTAAAGCAATCATATTCCAACAACAACAAAGAACAACAAAAGTCTGATATATTTCTTTCACTCCTTTCAGTTCTATTCCAACAGATGATGTATCAGTTAATGTATGTAATAATGATGTGCTACCATAGTGACCATATGACCACAGCTATTACTCTGAAATGTTTTTATACTGTTGAAGACAATATTGCATCAGAAATACTTTATAAGCAATTTAAAAAACATACTACAAACTTAATGGAATTAGAATGCTAATGAATGTAAAGTTCATATTAATATGGAGAAATATAGTCTTTCAAACAAAACTCTAATACAGCAAAATAAAAGTAGAGGATTCAAAAGAAAAAGTCATTATGCTATGAGTGGTGCTATTTTCTTGCTATAGTTAATGGTGTATTAACACTTCAATTATAAATGTATACTCTGCAGGGTTTATAATCAACTCAGTTTTAAATGCATGCCCTTGAACACAGATTAGGTAACAGCAGAAGAGCAAATCAGAATAAGGTTCTAAAATAAAACTGAGTAGCATTAAATTTATTTCTTGTCAAAAGAGGTTTACTGGTTTTGGATGCTTTTTTGCATTTAGAACAGATTTAAATGGCACTGTTTTTAAGAAGTATTGTTACTCTATTTTTTGAAAATTAAAGGTAATAAACAAACATGTACCTAACAACTAACTGATATTTCATGGTTCAGAAGATCGCAAAGAAACAACTATTTTCAGGTATAGGTCCCAAAGCATCTGATTACTGAAGTATAAAGTTCAGGATATGAAGAAACAACTCCCTAATATTTAGATGAATGTGCACTGCCTAATCTAAGTCCAAAGGCTAGAACAAAAGAAATACTTGCCATAAAGAGACAACAAGAAATCTACAACTGAACTTAAATTCTGAACTTAACACTAATTTTTAGAAGTCTGATATGTTCCTCCTGTCCTAATTTCAGGAATATGATTAAGTATCAGCACAAACTCAGAAAAGGGGAGATAGGATACAATACAGAGATAGAAGGAAGAGAAAACTCTACAGAAAGGTGCTAAGAGCAAACTCAAGAAGAGTTTGCCAAGAAAAATCACAGATTAAACCTTAAATTAACTAAACTTTAGCAGGGAGAAAACAGTTAAAATTTAGACTACCATATTAGTAGAAAGGTAATAGCAACTTCTAACATTACTTAATGGAATGATTGTTTTAGAGAAACTTGAAGACTTATCTTTTTAAAAAATGGCACATAATCATTAACTAGTACTCCTTATAAAAGATTTTAAATCTTCCTCCAGATTAATACAAGGTACAAAGGGAAATAAAAAAACCCAAAGTTGGAAAAATACCTAAATCAGTCATATCAGCTAGTAACAATAATCCCTAAAGAGATATGATTTTCTTCTTGAGAAAGTGAAAATCTTACTTAAAATCTTTGCAATCGGCATCCATTCCATTTGGCAAACCTCTGCCATTTATTTTAGAATCATCATCATCTCCTTGCTTAAGATCTCTGTTTTGGTCCTCCTCAAATGGAGAAGCCTTGCCTTTTTGATCTCCTTTCTCAGGTCCATCTGTTTCAGCATCTCTAGTGCCCTGAGGAAAAAGAATCTGTTTGATTCTGAATATTTAATAGAACACAAAAAAAGGCACCACAAGGTGACCTAAAACTACACTATAGTGCATGTAAACAATAAAAACATTGAATCTTATTTTAATTTTGTAGTCAACGAATTGATCAAAGGCCAAAAAAATTGAGTACAAACCAGTGATTTATAACAGAAGGGCTAAGGCAACCTTAACTATAGCGGTGCTAGAAGAGCAGTAACACCACAAGTGAAATTGAAATTCTACTTAATGAAAGATGATTTTGTTTTTTTAACTGTCATATCAAGTACTACCACAAATAAGCAATTTTAATCTTACAAACTTTGTTTTTTAATTAATATGATTGTTTTGGTAACATGATTAAGATTATAAATGTTCCCAGTGGTTCTATAATTTCGTGTATTTCAAGAAGTGGCCAGGAGAAGAAAATAAGAGCACCAATAGCTATAAAATTACCTTTAATTCTAGGAAGGGCCAGAATAAGAAACTGACTTAAAGACAATCAAATAACCATCCAGCAACTTAAAAACATTTCTTAATTCAAAATACTCACAAAAGTTCCCTTCCTAAATCGAGAATCCAATTTATCAGCAGGAGAAGAACTTAATACATATTCTACCATGCTCACACCAAGGCCTCCACTTTCTGATCGAGGAGACAATATTGCATTTACTTCACTGTTTCCATGAAAACCCTGTCCAGATCTTCTCTGTACCATAATGGGCTGGGACATTGAATGGTCTGTTTGGAAAAAAGAAAACAATTACAAATTTGTACTTTTAAGCTAACCAAAATGTATTCACATCAATATACTAAAGAAAAATCAGCATATTGTTTTATTTTGAATGTTACTGTAAACTTTATAAAAACATCTTCAATCTGTTTAGACTCACTGCCCTTTAGACATTTCTTGAGAATACAGATTAAGAAAGTCATCTGGTAAAAGCAGGTAAAAGGCTATCTGAAGAATAATCAAATTCAAAAGCCACTGGCAATAGAAACAATTTGAATTCTCCACTGCTTTCAAGCCTCTTATTAAAAAGTTCTAGTGTCAATTCAGAACAACTCAAACCAAAAAACTTTATAGAGATAAAACCTGAAATAAAAATAACTCCTCCTAAATTGACGGAGGCACTTCTCAGGATCACAGTCATGTATTGGACAGATTCAGAATACATGACTGTAGTGCTATAAACACAGATGACTAAGTTCATTCAAAAAAGCCAGTAATATCACAGTCTTTAAGACCAAGTATCACTTAGTTTTTTTTTTAAAAGACCCCTTTTTTAAAGATTAAAGAAAAATTTCTTTAATTAAAAAAAATCCTTCTAGTCTAAAAGTTTTTCATTTATTTTTAAAAAAATTATCCATCTGGTACAAATACCTTTTCTACTTATTTTGTGATAAAAGAGGCAATACTTTATCTGAAAGCAAATATGAACATAAAAACATTTGAGGCAAGACACCTAGATTTGCAGAAAAAAATTTTGAACCAATATGCTAAGCATTGTGGTGTATGTGGGATCTAAGAACACAACAGTCCCTGAACTCTAAGAGATTATAGGTTTAACAGGAAGTGATCATAGTAAGAGTAAAAGCACTTCAATAAAAATAATCCAGGATACTATGGGGAAGAGAAAGCATATTCATCACTTTTTCCCAGTCTTAGAGTGAATCCCAAAGGAAGTGATATGAAGGATAGAGAGCAAAAAATAGGTGAAGATGGGGGTGGAAAGCACTCTGGTTAGAGAAACCAGTATGCTCAAAGGCCTAAAAGTGCCAGGAGAACACAATGAAATTAATAATCACAAATAATTCAGCTCAGCTGAGAAGGAAATATGTGTATGGTAAAATCTCCTGTGGTCATGGAAAGAACTATAGAATGACAATTCTTTATGTTTGGCATTCAATAAATGTTTACTCAGTAAACAAAATAATCCATTTCTAATTTTCTCACGTCTCCTGGTAAAAACATATTCATCTTCAAAATTTCGTCCATACAACAAAAAAAGTTGAGAGAGGGAGTGATACAAGGAATTAACTAAAATTATAAACTTGACACTAAAAAGATATATCAGGAATATATACACAGTTGCTTAAATGTTTTACTGTTGGTACCAGTTGTCTTCCAAATACAACATACCAAAAATATCTCCCTAACATTCATCTTGAAAATATCTCTCATTACCATGTTGTGCTCAAGATGTTTTGCTTTGGAATGTTTTTAAAAATATTTGGTTCTGATAAATAAAGCACTTAACCATTTAACTTTCAAAACAAAAATCAAAACATGCGTATCAACCACATTTTCAAGCATGTTGTTTTAGCAAAGAAAGTGCCTTTTGTGGAGAAAATGTATCCTGGCCCAAATAACTGAATAACTTAAATTATATAAGTTCAATCTACATAGGTTAACACAAATCCATAAAAAAAATTCCTTGAGGGCAAGGATCACATATCTCATTTATCTTTGTATTCTCCAAATCTGGCACATTATATTACATATTGGTTGAGCGCAAATAAAATTCTGTTTTAGTCTAATTTAGTATCTAGCAAAGTTTTCAATCTCTTTCCATTCTGATTACAAACAGTACTAAAAATTTTCAGCTTTTCCTAACTTTTTAACAATTACTTTTAAGAACAAAATTTAAAACCGTAAAGGACTTAAAACCGTCTTAATGATTTGGAGAGAAAAAAAGTACCTGGCAATTTACACTCAACATATAAAATTAATTCCAGAAACTTGATTTTATATTACTTTGATCATCTTGAATAATTTTAATTAGCTGCTTTCAGTTATAAAGCGGAAACTTATTTGTTAAATACATGTTGAAAGTTACACATGTACATCTCAAATTTTACTAATGAGAAACATTTAAAAATATAATCAGTAGTATTTTAAGAATATAAGTATGTTCTGTAATTTACCAATAAATACTGTCACCCCCATGAGTTATACTCCTTACATTCCAATTCCTTTTCCCTTAAGAGTTTCTTGGACCTCGGTCTTTGTTACCTATGGATATCAAAAACATTCAAAGTTTGCTCCCTTTCTGGGAATTCTATCTTACTATGGGGGTTTATTTCCTTTATGCGTGTGGCTAATGTTTAATAAAGCTAGTCTGAGCTGCAGTTAATAGATCACTATCCACTGATACAATTCAAGCTTAAAAACTCTTATGGTTAAATTGTGTCCTGTATTTTAATGGAAATTCAGAATTTTATAATCAGAGTTTAACCTCAAATAAAACTTAATAAAATCTTACTGTGACAAGCATTTCTAATCAATAAGTGGACCATTAGGTATGGCTGACTTTACATACGAAAATGTGTATTATGAGGACACATGAAATCCTCGAAGATATCACAAATTTTCTGAAGGTATCGTTTGGGGGCAGTAGGGTTTTAAAAAAATTCAAGTATTAAACAAATTCAGAATTCTCACACATACACCAACAACTTACGAGAAGTTCCCCATGCAGTCTCTCTCCATTCATCATCCCCAAGAAATATGCCTTTTTGTCCATCTTTTGTTGAATCATCAGGTTCCCAAAATTTTTTGGTAGGCAAAAGCTATTGGAAGGAAAAAAAATATTATATTTAAATTTCATCCTAATTACGAAGAGCAAAAACACAGCAGAAAGCAAACTTACCATCAATAGGTATACGTTAGCTTTCAACGCTAACAAAAATTCAAGAGTGCCCTGTTTCCTAATTTGTCTAGTTAATAATAACTCCCCATTTATGCTTGGATACTGGCTCTAATAACTCTAGACCTGAAAAGTCAACTTCATACTTCTGCATTTTTCAAATAGTTTTACTGTCATGTGGTATTTTTAATGAATTCTTTCAAAAGACCTACTAAATTTAAAACAGATTATAAAAATATTTATACAAATGATTAAACCTTTCTCTTTACTTCCAAGTACTGCTCTTGGAATATCTCCTATCCTACAGCTTCAATGACAGACAATTCTTCTTATTTAACAATTCAATGGAAGTGAACTTCGCAATTCTTCCTATGTTCTCAACAGTAGCGATCTAATTCTAAAGCAGGAAGCAGGATGGTGGAAGAGATACATTAAGAAAAACCTTAAATACTTTTTGAGATAATCTCAAAGCCCTGTGTCCAATCCTATGTTGTAACACACACAAGAATATAAAAATTGTGTTGGTATAACCATTTGATGATTAATAAAAATGTACATTTGGTCAATTCCTAGTGAGACTTTAGTGTTCATCCAGGTCTCTCCTGTCTACCTTTCCTGACACTCAGAAGAACCAGACTGAGGGTATGTTTGTTTGAAAAGAACAGACTGGTTTTCTAAACAATGTATGTGACATTTAAGTAAGCATGTGTAAGACACTCATCCCTCTCAGCCCATAATTCAGTTCAGTCAGTTCAGTCGCTCAGTCGTGTCTGACTCTTTGCGACCCCATGAATCACAGCATGCCAGGCCTCCCTGTCCATCACCAACTCCCAGAGTTTACTCAAACCCATGCCCATAATTAGGTCCTCATAATTAAGCTTGTACATACTTCTATTGCTACACTTAAAATACTAAATTACCTGTATTTGCCTCCTTAAGGGCATGGTGACCTTATCTTCAGAGAGCTCACAAATACATAACACCTATAATAAAATGAACTTAGTGAAACTTATATGGGGTCTTGAGAGATAAGACTATGTGTGTGTCAGGGGTTTAAAGTGTGAATGGAAGGTGGGGAGGACACAAGAAGTGATGGACAAAGGCACAACTTGAGAAAACGCATAGTTTGTACAACAGGGTGTGAGACGGAGGAACAAATGTGGGAGCTGATGCTGTGAGAGCTATCTAGGCAGATTATGAGGAACCTCAAAGTTCTAAGAATAATGGATATTCTAGACCAGAGGCAAGGAAATCATTCAGGAGAATTACAACAGAGTCAACATGACAAGAACTGAAACAGGGCACTGACAGAAAGAACTGAGAAAATAAAATGGATTTCAGAGACATTCAGGAGAGTCAACAGGATACATACAAAAATAAGAGGCTGATTAAAAAGAATAAAACTTTACCATCTGGATAACAAGGTAAATGATAGTGCTACCAACCAAAACAAACACAAAAACAGGATAAGCAGCTTTTGAGGGGAGTGGGGTGGATTCAATTTGGGCATATGCCTAATCTATGGATCTTTTGCTAAACTAAATACTGTTAATTTTAAAGGAAACTAAGTTCTCTATTTAAAAAAAATTTTTTTTTGCATGTTAGGATCTTCCTGAGCTGCAAATGATTTGTATTTAAAGTACAGACATTTTATTTATTTCTATTATTATTTTAAAAGAGATTTTGTTGATTTATTTTGGCCACAACTACATGGCTTGTGGAATACTAGTTCCCTGACCAGGGATTGAACCCTACCGAGGTCAGGTAAGAGCCCTACACACTGGATCACCAGGGAATTCCCTGAAGTACAGGCATTTTAAACAATAATCTATACTAACAAAGATTCCAGTGAAATACAACCTTGGTTGTTCTGATTTTTTAAAAAAATCTCACTATAAAGTTTCATGCAAATATTCAAACAAAATGTAAAGATGATAATATAATACTAAAACACTGCTCTTGATATACTTATTGAACAATTATTCACAGTGAAACCCAAGTTAATCCCTTTAAAGTACTGTATAAATAAGCCATTTCAGGCAGAAGAAAATGGTTCTCGAAAGAGTAAGACTTTTATCCTATACTTCATAAAGATAAGTGTTTTAATATCAAACTAAGGATAACAAATAAGTAATCAAAAATGAAGTCATCATAAATTAGTAGAAGCATTTATTAGACACAGAAGTGGCTAAAACAAACTAATCTCATCCTGTGAGGTAGTAGAAATAAGAATCTTCCTGAGGACACTATTCCAGTCTTTTGAGGTAAGATTCCATGTAGTGCTACAATAGTTCACAGATCACTGCTTTGACACCCAAACTATAAAACCTGGAGGGGAGTCTATGCCAAGGACTTATCCAGTGCACCTACTTTCTGCCAAGCACTGTGCTATGACTCTCTATTCATTTTGCAAGCACTTGTAAATTATCATGGACAAACAATTTAGTAGTTAATAAAATTAACAGTTCTCCTAACAAAGGCCTTTATCACCATTCCAGAGACAGCTGTGACAATGTAGACACTGATTTCAAATATTTTTAGAGAAACTACTAGCCAAGAAATTACGTTAAAATGGACTAAATATAGGGGAAGGCAGTAAATAGAACAGCTTAAAAAAAAGATTAACAGGTACAGTGGTTGGAATAGCAATAAAAATAGTGTTTTGCCCCTGGAGACTCTTTTACTGTAGCAGAAATGGAAAAGCACATTACAGAAAAGAAACGCTAAGAGATCTTGAAGATCTGTAAAATACATTGTCCAATACTGCTTCATATTACTTCCCTAATTCTCAAAAGCTCTAAACCAAGGTCAAATCAAGGCATTTCTTGTCAAGAACATACTCCTCTGTCCTTCCAACTCAGAAATGATTAGGTGAACATACAGATTCAAATCCCCACTATCCACCATTTCATTAGTTCTTTCTTTAAAGAAGCACTTATGCCTTGCCCTTTTCATCTCCAAAGAAGTCAGTCAACACTCCAGTATACTGCTATACTACTTCAAAATAAATAATAAATAAAATTCTTGCTACAATTTATGAGTTACACTTACACTTTAGATTTTTCTAATACAAATTGTCAAGTAAAATCACCAAACCAAAAAAATTAACATAATTCTAAGAATTAAGAGAACTTGAAGACTCTATATATATATATATAATAAATATATAACATCCAAACTGGGACAGTTTTGAGAAAGAGAGTACTAATAACAATTACGCCATGATAACATGTATCTGGACTGTCTGAACAAATTGGGATATAAGATGACTCTATTTACAATAGAAGTTAATAAAAGGTACAGATGTTAACAATTAGGCAAGTCAAAAACAAAAACCACAAGGGAGTTCTCTAGAACTGCAGAATGGTGCTTTTCCAGACTTTAGCCCTCTCTGTTAATAAAAGATATCAATACTTAATGTTTTCAAATCACACTACTCTCAAATCTTTTACATTCTCAATACCTCTTAATATCACAGCAAATATTATTAGATGTCATCACTTCCAATGGGAACCAACAGTCAAGGCACTCAAGAGTTCAATCTGTTGTTCAAGCACTATTGTACTGGGCCAGATAATTAACTCAGCCTCAGTTTCTTCATCTGAAAAGTAAGGATAATAATAAAGCTACTGTTTTAGAGTTTCTATGAGGTTAGAATACAAGAACATAAATAAACTATTTAGAATAGCATCGAGCATATGCCAAAATAAGCAGTAAATATCTTCACGACCAAAAATATGAATCTTAGAGTATCCTAGGGGGACCATGAAACTACACTTATAAAAAACAGTTGCCTAATAGTTATATTTTGCATAAGGACACAGAATTAGAGGTTAAGTAAACTGTCCAAGATTATATATAATATTACATACATGTATAGCTAGTTAGGCAGCATTAGGAGTTGAATACCTAACTGCTTAATTACAAAGCCCATATTCTTTACACTTAACTACCACAGAAGATGTTTCTTTCCAACAGTAGTCTAATTTATCAGTATTTCTAAAAATATCCAGTTATTAGGCCACAAATAACCATAATGAAAAAAATAGAAGCTTAAGATGCTATCATGATATTCAGACCATGTAATGTGGGTATTCATTAGAGTGGATAAAGTTTCAGACAGAATGGCTAAGACAGGAATTTACAGACAGAACTCTAATCAGCTGGTTTCCACTCCAGTTATCCCCAGCATCTCAGATCAGAGCATCTGAGAGATGTGTGTGACTGATACAAATGCTATTCTTATTGCTACCTTCAAAGAGTCAATCTTTTTCAAGGTCATATAGCACTAGTGATAGACTTGAGAGAAAATAGAAGTCTCCTTAATCTTCTCTCCAATATGTTTTCTACTTCACCACACTACCTGGGATCTTACTACACAAATTTTCCTTAATGTTTTCTTTAAATATTACTGTGTCAGAAAAGAAAGGAGAGCGCTTTACCATACTAAGGTATGAAATACTTCCCCAAAACACATTAACTCAATGATTTAAAGTTAAATTTTGGGTTCCCTAAAGAATTTCAAGCAGGAGCCTCTTTTTCTTATTTAAAAGTGTATGTATATATATGCACCCACACACAGAATTCCTGTTAATTTTTATATATAAAAATAGGTAGGTATGTGTCTCTGTAGTATAGTTTTAAAACAACATGCTAACGAAAATGAGTTCAACCTCCTATGGGTTAGGTTTGCTCTTTTTAAGCCACGAGACATAATACAAACGGGTAGGCCTTCTGGCAAAAATGTGCTATGGAATAAATTGGAAAGAATGAGTTTATGAATGGATGATTACAAATCTATTCCTATTTTGGATGAACAACCAGAAGAAACTGTCCTTCTGATGATGAGTCAGTAAAAGCTATCATGATCTACATAACCCAGTACATTTGAAAATAACCCTATATGCAATGCAGTGCTTTGTACATTAGATTTACAACTTAAGACATAATAAATAAGTAAAGCTTTATTAAAAAAAAAAAGGTCAAGATAGGGCAATATATTAGAAAAGGATTTTGCATTGAAAAAATAAATAAGCAATTCTAGAAAACTCAAGCCTGCTTTTAGTTTATTAAAATGAATGAATTCTGGGATAAAACAACAAGCCTCACCTGTCAGGAAAGGAGAAGACTGGTGAGACAGAGACAGGCAAAGAAGGAAATCCCAGAAGGTTCCCTGCTGCCTGTGAGATGAGGAAAGATAGAAAGGCTTGTGGGAGAGGGAACCCAGAGACAAAAACCTCAAAAGGTTTCTCACTATCTCTTAGAGTAACAGAATTAGCTGGTAAACTGTTAAGAAAAAAAACTTAATTAGTGAATACAGCTTATTAAAAAAAATACATTTTTACCAGATGGTCACAAAAGCATGACCTTCTAACTACCTGCCAAAAAACCAGACAGCCTAACCCTAACCACTTTTACTCTGTATATCTGACATTTCCACTAAGAAAAGCCTGGATTTAAGCTTTATATAATTTTAAAACCCAGTCTCTTCCCCAGAAACCTCAAATACCCCTCCTCTTACCCCCCAAATAACTAAACTCTCTGTACTACTTCTGATCATGACACCCTTTTTAAAACTGCAAAGATGTCTTTGGATTTATCAACTACTACTTAGAAAGGGAGGAAAAAAGTCAATTTGTAAATACACACTCAACCTAGATGTGGAAAGTAAAGTGTTGTGGGGTCTAAACAGAACAGGTAAGGGTGTGACTATATTTGGTATTAAAAAAAAAGTAAGTTCAAGTCTGTTACAGACTAAGCTGAAACACTGTTCAAACTTGCTTTTAAAATATGTTATCCTACTTTCTAAAGACCAAAGAAAACAAGTAACAAGGAAAAAAACAAAAGCCCTTTGAACTGTTTCTTTTTGTTCACCCAGAGTGTAAACAATGCCTAAGCAGCCACTGCACTGGAGGGAGGCTGCAAGGTCTTCTTTTAACTAAAAAGTTATTCCCTCTCTCAAATTTTCTTAGGGCCCAGAGTTTTACCTTAAGCACTGGACTAACAAGTTTACTTTGGCAACACTTATGCTTAAGCACCTTAACTCACCCTTAAATCAGTCCTCTGAAAATGACAAACTCTTTGGAAAACGCTGTTCTGAAGAAGGGGAGGGTTAGCTAGCTGCAGGGTGCCCTCTTGTGGCCCAGAGGAGTGACTGGACTCTTTTTCTGCATCTGAAGAGCACAGCATTGGATGGAGTGAGTCTCATGAAGGTCTACCAAAGTAAAATAATCTCCAGGAGCAAGCAGTTAATTACACATCTTAGGTCTGTTCATGGTTATTTTCTATTATCAAAGTCCACACTATGTTAGTATTACAGAACATGACAAATCAAAATGTGACCACAAGGGTTTTCATAGTCAATTAAAGTCTTCTAAATATTCATTTAGGTATATGGAAAACTAAGTATTTTTGATGCCTTAAATCATGTAATGATGAGGTTAAATGGGATGTCCCAATGAAAATCATAAAACAGGACTGATAAAATCCAAAGTATTAGGAGTGCTCACTGTGTGCTAGTCATTCAAAGCTAACAATCTACAGAGGAGACTAATATAAAATGAACAAACTGTAACCAGTATTATAATAAAAGTATGTATGAAGATCCACGAGAAGTCAGATGAAGTAATTAACTTTACTGCAAATAGCAAACAGAAGAGCCTTTTTTCAGTAGAGTCCTGCAGAGGATTAGAAGTTTATTAAGCAAACAATGAACAAGGAGAAATTTTTGTGAGAGGATAGTGAACAATTAAGTGTGGCTAAAGCAAACATAGCATACATATATAAAACAGCAGAACAAAGATCAAGGAGAGGTCTTTTCTGATCAAAGTTATTATGGTCCATTACCAAAATATGACATTATCTAACCAGGTCAATCAAATCAACTAGACACAATAATCCCACTAACATTACTACTAAAAGTTTAAAAAAAAAAAAAAAAGGCTGAGATTTCCACAACTATAGATTTTAAAAGCCCACATCATTTGGAAGATATCACCACTATTTTAAAAAGATTTACAGTTAATAAACAAGTTTCAGTGGCTCAAAGACAAAGTGAGATACACATCCTTAGTATTCATAAATATTTACCTCTCCCATTCCCCGAGATTCTAATGCAAGAGCTTGAAAATCATGATTCATTTCATCCACAGATCAAACCTGTTGAATAACAAAAACAAAATTAGAAAAAGAAAATCTTAGACTGCATCAACTATTTTTATATTACATTCTGCTATTACTGATGTTACAGTATGAGCTGAGATGGACAAGAATCCGTTTCTATATAAAGATAGGTTTCCTAGATAGAGTACCATAGCAATCAACACTAAAATCTGTGGGAAAACCAGGAGGTTCAAGGGTTCTTGGATTATTCTGTGTGCCAAAAGAAATCGCTACTAGTTTCTTGAGCAAAGGAATACATGGGAAGTAACGAACAGAAAAAGTGAGCTCAAGTACTACAATACAGTTATCTTTTTTGTGTGTGGCTGTGACATGAGGCATGTGGGATCTTAGTTTCCAGATCAGGGATTGAACCCAGACCCCCTGCAGTGGAAGCAGAGAATCTTAACCAGCCCAGAATCTTCCCTGCACTATCAGGGAAGTCCCAACAGTTATCTTCTTTTTAAAAAAATGTTGTAGTTCCTACTACAAAATTATTACTTTGTACTACTTTTTTCAGTTCTCAAAATTTCTCAGAATTTTATTATTTGTAGATCTTATACCAATGATAAAAAAATTAATCAGCTTTGATATTTTTTAATATTCAAAGGTTCCCTTAAAAACAATTCCTTTCCCTACAACTAGCAAGAGAGCATGGAAATGGCACAAAAATAAACACAGAGATCAATGGACCAGAATAAAGAGCCCAGAAATCAACCCATGCACTTAGAGCCAATTAATCTACAACAAAGGAGGCAAGAGTATACAATGGAAAGACAGTCTCTTTAACAAGCTGGGAAAACTGGACAGTTACACATAAAACAATGAGGTTAGAATATTATCTCACATCACATAAGAAATGAGCTAAAAATGGATTAAAGACCTAAATATAAGAAACCACAAAACTCTTGGAAGAGAACATTGGCAGAACACTCTGACATAAATCACAGCAGTATTTTTTGGATCTGTCTCCTAAGACAAAATAAGTGCAGAAATAAACAAATGGAATCTAATTAAAAGCTTTTTGTACAGGAAAATCGACAAACTGAAAAGACAACCAATAGAATGGGAGAAAAATATTTGCAAATAATATGACTAATGATGCAAATAATATGAGGGGTTAATATCCAAAACAAACAGCTCATACACCACACATTAAAAAAACACCAAAACCCACCACCTGCAAAACAAACAAACAAACAAACAAACTCACACCTCAAATCAGATAATGGGCAGAGGATCTGAACAGACATTTTTCCAAAGAAGAAATACAGATGGCTAACAGGCAAGTGAAAAGATTCTCAATACCACCAATTATTAGAAAAATGCAAATCAAAATGAGATACCACCTCACAATTATCAGAATGGCTGTCATCAAAAGATCTACAAACAACAAATGTTGGAGAGGATGTGGAGAAAAGTGAAGCCTTGTACACTGTTGGTGGAAACGTAGACTGGTACAGCCGCCACTATGCAAACAGTATGTTGGTTCCTCAAAACACTAAAAATAGAACCACCATATGATCCAGCAATTTCACTCCTGGGTATCTAACTGGAAAATATCAATTCAAAAAGATACATGTATCCCAATGTTCACAGAAGCACTACTTACAATGGCCAAAACATGGAAGCAACCCAAATGCCTATTAACAGACAAATGAAATAAAAACGTGGTGTTTACAGACAATGGAACATTACTCAATCATAAAAAGAACAAAATTCTGCCATTTGCAGCAATGTGGATGAACCCAGAGAGTATTATGCCTAGTGAAATAAGTCACAGAAAGTATTGTATGATATCACTTATATGTGAAATCTAGAAAATAATACAAATGAATATACATGCAAGGCAGAAACAATCTCACAGATAGAAAAAACAAGCTACTGGTCGCCAAAGGAAGGGGAGTGCAGATCAGGGGTGTGAGAGTAAGAGGTACAAACTACTGTGCATGAAATGGGAAGCAACAGGACACACTGCGCAGCACAGGCAGGCAGTCATTACCTGTAAGAACTTTCAACCGAGCAGAATTTATAAAAATAATCAATCACTATGCTGTACACCTGAAACTAATAATGTAAATCAACCATAACTTAAAAGAATAATTCTTTTCCCTTCTTCTCAAACTAAACTACAGCATATTTTTCTTTTACCATTTCTAACAGTTTAAACTGCTTTTTACCTTTCATGTGACAATGTGTTCTTAAGTCATAGTCTCTTTGCCTCCTAATGTTAAGTACTGCTGGAGAAAACCATTCAAAACTGAAGCCACTACAAACTCACAGCCTTCAAACTTTGAAGCCTTACAATGTAATCCTCTTTAGTATTTTTCCCAGTCAGTTCTCTCGCTTTACAATTCCATAGTATTTGATATTACAAAGCACTTCCTCTCTTCTTATAATGCTGTTCTGTTGTTAGGCATTCTCTTACAATTCTTTTTACTTTCTTATGTGTTTAGTTACTTCTTCTCAGGCTTCTTCACAAACTCCTATATGTCTACTCAACTCATAAATGTCAGTGTTCCTCAGAATTCTAACCTTTAGCCCAAGCAATCTCATCCACTCTAAGTGCTTTGATACTTAAATGGTATATCCACAGGACCTCACTCCCAGTTTGTATTTATAAACCAAATCTCTCTCCTCTTCAGTATTTCCACGTCTTTCCTTTCTCCCATTCCCAGGAGGTAGCATAGGAAATTCCAATCTTACTCTTCTGTATTCTACACTTACAAATTAATTCTTTCCTTTCTTATACCAATATCCAATCATCAAAGTCAACCTCCTACCTTACTTAAATCTAATTTTCAGTTGTCTGGTTGGTCAGACCACCACCATCTCTTGCAATCTTCTATCTTCCCACCCTACAATCTAACCTCAAAAATGTAGTAAGCTGCCATTTTTCTAAATTGTACTCTGACCATATGAATCTCATATTTTAATTCTTGACTTCTCCTCAATGTGGCTTAGAAAGGGAGAGAACTGGATTCAAATTACAGTTCTGACAGCTAGTAGTTCTGTAACTCTAAACAACTAATCTAAATTATTTTTTCTCAATTTCCGCATGGAAAAACAGCAGCAGCAGCAGCTTCCACATGGCATGCTGTGAAAAGTGAATTAGGTAACGTAAAACAAAAGTCTGGGTAGGCAAGCATTCAAAAGTTAGCTATTAGAAAAGTTCTTCAATTGTTTCATCAAATGGTACTTGAACAACTCGAAGTCCATATGCAAAAACATGAACGTCAACACACACCATGATATAAAAATTAACTCAAAATGGATCATACACCTAAATGCAACACTTAACATTATCAAACTTCTAGGAAAACAGCAAAGCTATGTGACCCTGAATTTGGTAGTGAGTTTTTAGATCAACATCAAAAGCAGGGTCCACAAAAGAAAAACTTATGTCTAAAAATTTGACATCAGCAATAAAAACGTTCTACAAAAGATACTTATAAAGAGAAAGAAAAAACAAACTACAGATAGGAGGAAAATATCTGCAAATCATGTCAGATACAGGATTTGTGTCCAAGATACACTTAAAATTCTTTAATAAAAATAAGAGAACAAACAACCCAATTAAAAAATGGGCAAAAGATTTAAACAGGTATTACATCAAAGAAGACACATGGAAGATGTATGGATAGCAAATAAGCCATCCTTTTCTCTTAACTTGCTAGAAGAGCTAGATTCATTAACAGTTCTTAGAAAGTGATAACTTTATTCATCCTTCCATTAATAAGCCTCTATTGGGCATATTCAGTGTGCAAGATTTTACAGAGAAAAGAATGAATTAAAATATGGTCACTGTCCTCAAAGAATTTAAATCAGTCACATTTTCTGGTAAATGGAAGAGTAGCTCCTATCAGGCCAAACCCTCCTGCATTTAACTCTGGACAAAATGGGCCTTCCTGGTGGCAGCGGTAAAGAAGCCACCTGCCAATGCAGGATACATGGGTTCAATCTCTGGGTCAGAAATCTCCTGGAAAAGGAAAGGGTAATCTACTCTAGTATTCTTGCCTGGGAAATCCTAGAGACAGAGGAGCCTGGCAGGCTATAGTCCATGGGATCACAAGAGTTGGACACGACTTAGTATCTAAACAACTGAAAAAAATATAAAAACAAATTGAAGGCAAAGGAAATAACAAACTGGAGGATAGTCTAGAACTGAACCTTGTGCATAAATTCAACTCAGATGTTTAAACAATCCCTCAACTGCATTTGTGTGGGGCTGACTGCAAGCAGCCCAATTATGGATAAAAGGACTAAGCAGAAATGTCTGCTGCTGATGTCCACAGAAGTTATGGAAACTTGGGGTTTGAGTTCCATGAGAACAAAAACAATCATAAAGACTAAAACACAATCCAAAATTACTAGACACATAGAAAAACAAGAACGTGTGACCCTGACTATGGAAAAAGTCAACCAATGAAAGACCAACCCCAAGATGACCTAGAAGTTAGAATTAGCAAAGATCTTAAAATAAGTATTATAACTGTGCTCAAAGATGAAAGGAAAAACACACTAATAAATGAAAAAATAAATTCCAGCAAAGAAAAAAGCAAAACTATGAACAATCAAATAGACCTTCTAAAACTGAAAAATATCTTTTAAAAATTTCACTGGATGCACTTAACAGTTGCTGTTGTTCAGTTGCTAAGATGTGTCCGATTCTTTGCAACCCCATGACTGCAGCACGCCAGGCTTCCCTGTCCTTCAGTATCTCCCAGTTTGCTTAAACTCAGGTCCATTAAGTTGGTGATGCTATTCAACCATGCTATCCATCTCATCTTCTGTCACCCTCTTCTCCTGCTGCCCTCAACCATCAGGGTCTTTTCCAGTGAGTCAGCTCTTCATATCAGGTGGCTAAAGAACTGGAGCTTCAGCATCAGTCCTTCCAATAAACATTCAGGGTTGATTTCCTTTAGGACTGATAGTTGATCACTTAACAGTAAGTTGAAAATAAAAAGTGAATTTGAACACAGATCAACAGTGATTTCCAATCTAACAAGAAGGGGGGGGGGGAAGGAAAGAGCAACAATTAATGAGGTGGAAAAATTATTTAAAGAAATAATGGTCAGAAATTCCCTTATATTTGATGAAAGCAAAATTTACAGGTTCATGATGCTCAATGAACTCCACGCAAAATAAATAGGAAAAACAAAAACAAAACCTCACCCCTATGCACTGAAAAGTGATGAACAAAGAGAAAATCCTGAAAGCAGACAGAAAAAAATTACAGAAGGGGGAAAAATGATGAATGACCACTGACTTCACACTAGAAGCAATGGGAACCAGAATAAAAAGGATCAGACTTTAGAGGGCTGAAAGAAGAAAAAAATGCTAACCTACAATTTTTATCTGGTGAAAATATCTTTTAAGAATAAAGGCTAAAAGACATTTATAGATAAAAAGAAAAAAACCTGCTAAACAGATTTCCACCTCAGAAAGTGCTTTAAAAATTCTTAAGCTAAAGGGAAAGGATATCAGATGGAAATTCAGATCATCAGGAAAGAAGAGCACCAGAAATGCTAAGTATGTACATAAGTACATAGGACTATTTTTTCCCTCTTTATTTCTTCAAAGTATATACATATCCACACTTAAAGCAAAAATTTCATTATGGGTTTGGTAACATAATAGTTAGATGAACTATTTACACACACATCCAATACCTAACTATAATAAATATCTCTAGCCATACCATCATGACATGGATTTAAAACAGAAGTTCAAGATCAAAGCACTCTTTTACCACCCAAAATCTACAGATGGCCCTCAATATCCATCCACATCTGCATGTTTTACCAACCAGGGATCAAAAGTATGAAAAAAATTCCAAAGAGTTCCCAAAATCAAATTCCCTGAGGGCTGGCACCTATTTACATAACATTGACATTGTAATAGATACTATAAGTAATCTAGAATGATTTAAAGTACACCCCAGTGTGCATACAGATTATAGGCACACCACTTTACATAAGGAACTTAAGCATCTTCAGATGTTGGTATTGGGCTGGGGAGGCCCCTGGAACAATGCCCTGCAGATACTGATGAACAACTATACATTCATAAATATATTTTGGAAGGGACCCCAATTGTCTGATAAGTAAAGGGAATCCTGGACCAAATGTGTCCTACACTTCTCAGTCATGCAATCAAAGTTCTACATCTTACCGTGAACAATTCACTCTAATGTCTAGTATGGTCTGCTCAAACCATCTTTGACTTCCATTGTTTCTTTAAAATTTCCTAAATTGGGGAAGTGTCCATTTTATTTTTTTGCAAGTGCTTCTTAAGATCTCCATACAGCCCTAAACTCAGTGTCCTTTATAATCTTTTTTACATTTGTGACTTTACTTTCTCCTATACCATGTGCTTAAAGACCTTGTATTTTCAGATCTCCCATCCCATTACAGCCTCAACTTCTTCCAAACATTAACTATTTCCCAAACCTAATGGCCAATCATCTGAAAGCTTCGGGATACTGCTAACATACTATCAGGAATCAAGTATTTTCAACCACCTAAACAGGTGTTCTAATTTCTTAGAAATGCTTCCATTTAAATCCTACCAATTTGACAATGCAGCCATGTAACTCTGACTTCATAATTCAATTTATGAATATACATTAAATGATATTAAGCCCTGAAGTCTAGGCTCAATACACAAATATCATACCAATTACAAGTACTAAAAAAAAAAAAACTTCTGTGTGACATCTTATTTATCTGTATCCTCTGAGAACAGATTGTCCTTATTAAGATTAATTATTCCACTAGGGCCAAAAAATATAAGATTCTTGCTACTTAGGATGGAAATAGTTATAAAAATGGATTCATTATTCTGCAATCCTGAAGAAAGCATTATGAATAAATTTTACATGTAAGATGATAACGTGTGTGCATGCTAAGTGGCTTCAGTCAAGTCCGACTCTTTGCAACCCCATGGACTATAGCCCGCCAGGCTTCTCTGTTCGTGGGATTCTCCAGGCAAGAGTACTGGAGTAGGTTGCCATTTCCTTCTCTAGGGTATCTTCCTGACCCAGGGGTCAAACCCATGTCTCCTGAGGCTCCTGCACCGCAGGCAGATTCTTTACCGCTGAGCCACCAGGGAAGCTCCTGAGATGATGTGGCAGAGTACAAACAATACGTGATTTAGATTCAGAATAGAGTTTTGAGTCTTAAATTCTGCCTAACTTCTAAATCTTATCTGTTGTGAAGATCGCATGTATCAAAAGTGTTTTGTGAGTGATCAATAAAAAGTGCTCAACAAGTAACTAGTTATTATTTTTTTTCCATTTATTTTTATTAGTTGGAGGCTAATCACCCCACAACATTGCAGTGGTTTTTGTCATACACTGAAACAAATCAGCCATGGATTTATTATTAAAAGCATTACATACTATTCTAGAAAGAACTGACACTTTCTGAAACTCAGGTTGCTCAATGTTTGTGTCTCTGGTAGGAAGGCGTCTGTTAGTATTTCAGCCTCCTGCCTTGTTTTCAGGTTCAATACTACTTGACTTGAAACGTATTACTTCTGACCTTTCTAATTAGGTTGCCTTTAATCTGCAGTAAACTGTAGCCTCAGGTAACTATGGCAGACTTTTAGCTCTAAGAAGGAAACTGAAACTACCTCTAACAAACACAAACACACATTCTGAAGTTTCAATACCTTCTTAGGAAAGCAATTTGGTATCACATATATAGGTTCTTATCTCCTGAACCAGTCTCCCTTACTTTGAAAATCAATCCGAAGAATAAAACCTAAATATAAAAAGGTTTTATGTAGAAAAATGTTTGTAGTAGTGTTGCTTACAGATCCCTGAAAGTATAAACTGCCTAACTGTCTCACAGTAAGTGATACAACACAAGTATAAATAGTCTTGTGGAGCTATTAACAATATTTGAGTTCGTAAGGAAATGCTTATATTAATAATAGCAATGTTAAGAGAAAAAGGAAATATACCAATATCTGTACAGTCCTTAAGTGATCAGAGCACACCAATTTGTTCCATCCATTTTTATTTTATTACAATAAGCCTGTACAATATACAAATGAGAGAAGACTTTTATTAAGAAGGAAAAATAGGAAGAGACTTACATCTTCTCAAAAGTAAAAGCATCAGAGCTTTATTGAAGTCCCCTTTTCACTTACTTCTAAGTTTTCATCTGTGGTCCAAATAGATGAGCTCATAAGTTAAAGAGACTCCAGACTGAGAGATGTCTCTTAGTTCTATGGATCCACATACTTTTGTGGCGAATCATGCCCTAGTGCAGAGGACAACTTTTTCTGTAAAGAAACTGACGGACAGTATATATATATATTTTAGGCTTTACAGGTCATACAGTCCCTAAGCTTCTCAAGTATGCATTTGTAGCACAAAAGCAGCCATGGACAATAAGAAAATGAATGAACACGGATGTGTCCTAATAAAACTTTATTTACGAAGAGTGAAGTCTGAATACCATATTTTTTGATGTCACAAAATCTTATTTCTTTTGCTTCCCCCCCCACCCCCAACAATTAAAAATTCTAAAAGTCAATCCTAGAGAGCAGTTCAAACAAAAACAGGTGATGTGGGCCAGATCTGACCTGGAGGCCAAACTTTGCTGACCTGGGCTCTACTGCATTTACTCTTAATTGCTCCACAAAACATCAAATGCAGATAATCCACTCTCAAATTCGAGCAAACCCAAAGTTAAGCATCAGAGCTTCGTTTTTAACCTTTCAAAACATTTATACTATCCCCATGCACATTTTTTATTTTAATAATGAACAAGGATTTCAGATTACATTTAAACGTGGGTGGTGTTATCATTTCCTTTCAAATAATGTGGGTAGGTCACAGGGAAAAAACTTTAAAACTAAACCCAGAAAACAAGACTCAAGCTCAGCTTTTCAGTTTAGGGTGTTATTTATTTCAATCATGAGAAAGAGAATGGATGAGAAAGTGAGCAAAATAATGGGATAGAAAGAAAATCAACAGTTTCAATTCTTCGGCAATGAAGTCCATATTAAAATGAAGCTGCAGGAGCAGCGGGTCACACATATGCCACTAAGAAGGACTAAAATTTTTGCAAAACACCAACTGTTATGTTGAACACTATGTCTGCTGGAAATCAACTGAGGGCAACGGAAAACAATCTGGATATAATGTAAGAACTCTCCCCTGCATGGTTAGATGTAAAGGAGAAAGCAAACAACCCCTTTCTTCCAACAAGCAATGGAGTAGCAGGCTCTCAGTTAAATAACACTGAACTATGTTCCCTTCAGGAAAATGTATCCAAAAATTATTGCACACACTATACTGCTTGGGGGTGTAAAGTCTGTTTTCTATTTTTTTGGCTTGCATTATTAAGCCATGAAGCTTATTTCCTTAAACAACTACAATTTGCTAATACAGAAAATACATAATAGAAACTTATCTATGGCCAAGACCTGGTATAATCTTGAGGTAAATTTGAACTAAAAAGTTATAGTGTTTGAGGTTATGAGTCTTTAACACAACTGTCACAAAAGTGTCTTTATTAGGTTCTAAAAGTGAACAGTTTTGGCTAATTTTTTTTGTGGACAGCATTATTACTAATTATGTAAGAAAAACAGATAAAGTACCACAAATAACAACTTGGTTAAATTTTTTGAGTTTTCATATGTACTAATGCATAATCCGAAGTTTACAAATAGTCTATATAATGAACCAAGAATATACATTATTTTCTCAGGGAACATCTGATCCAATTCCTTACCATATGCCTATCATAAAAAAACTGGAACAGGAAATGGCAACCCACTCCAGTATCCCTGGCCTGGAAGATTCCATGAATAAGAGAACCTGGTGGGCTGCAGTACAAAGGGTCACAAAGAGCCAAATATAACTGAGCAACTGAAAAAATAGGTTGGGGGGCAAAAACCATTTAGAGCTACAATAAAAGGTATTAAAAGCACCAGCATATAATACTAATCACATTTTCACAGCATTATAATTAGTTCTATTTTAAAGCCATAGTAGCTATTAAACTCCGGAGTTAAAGGGGTGACGAACTGTCTCAGCCACCAAAATGCTCAATATATATTTAATGAAAAAATCATTTTAGGAAATGTAAATTCAGATCATGCATGCATGCTAAATCGCTTCAGTCCGTGTTTGACTTTGTGTGACCGTAACAACTACAGCCCGCCAGGCTCCTCTGTCCAAGTGATTTTCCAGGCAACAATACTGGAGTGGGTTGCCATGCCCTTCTCCAGGGTATTTTCATGACTCAGGTATCTAACCCACATCTCTTCTGTCTCCTGCACTGGCAGGCGGGTTCTCTACTACTAGCACCACCTCAGTTCAGTTCGGTTGCTCAGTCATGTCTGACTCTTTGCGACCCCATGGACTGTAGCATGCCAGGCCTCTCTGTCCATCACCAACTCCCAGAGTTTACTCAAACTCATATCCATTGAGTCAGTGATGCCATCCAACCATCTCATCCTCTGTTGTTCCGTTCTTCTCCTGCCTTCAATCTTTCCCAGCATCAGGGTATTTTCCAGTGAGTCACTTCTTCACATCCGGTGGCCAAAGTGTTGAAGTTTCAGCTTCAACATCAGTCCTTCCAATAAATATTCAGGACTGATTTCCTTTAGGATAGACTGGCTGGATCTCCTTGCTGCCCAAGGGACTCTCAAGAGTCTTCTCCAACACCACAGTTCAAAAGCATCAATTCCTCTCTGCTCAGCTTTCTTTACAGTCCAACTCTCACATCCATACAGGAGCACTGGAAAAACCATAGCCTCGACTAGACAGACCTTTGTTGCCAAAGTAATGTCTCTGCTTTTTAATATGCTGTCTAGGTTGGTCACAACTTTTCTTCCAAGGAGCAAGCGTCTTTTAATTTCATGGCTGCAGTCACCATCTGTAAGGATTTTGGAGCCCAAAAAATAAAGCGCCACCTGAGAAGCCCAAAATTCAGATCATGAAATCATCTAATATCTGGATAGTGACTGTTTATACGTGCCTTCATTTATATACAATGTTCATTTTAACAGACATAAACAAGGTTCTTCCTCAGACTTTATGTACAACTGAAAACATTTACCAACATAAAATGAGTGCAACTTCCCATTGGCACTACTTCTCCTAATTGGTCCTCTAATATATAGAGGCTGTTGCTACCCCAAGAATCAACTACAAGAACAAAGTGCATGAAAACTTAACTGACTGACGTAAGTCAATATACAGAGTAACTTAAGCTGCTTATAAAATATTCCTACAGTAGTCAAACTCCTTGGACTGACTGTAACAAACATAATCATCGAGCATTAATTAGTAGTATCCAATGAAAACAGGGGAGAAAGAAATGGTAGCCCACTCCAGTATTCTTGCCTGGAGAATCCCATGGACAGAGGAGCCTGGTGGGCTATACAGTTCATGGGGTCGCAAAGAGTTGGACACAACTGAGCTGAGCATTGAAAACAGGCACTAAAGTCCTTAAGAATACCTTAATCTCTTCAGCACAGGAAATCACTTTTACAAATTTTCCAATAAGATTAATTTGTTTAGCAATGCCTCTTCTTATCCATATGACAAAGGTAAACTAAATCCAGGTTTGTGTTTATTTCTGGTAGACTATTAGCTTTCACCAACTTAACATTTGAAATCTCTAGGAATCACCATCAACATCTAGTCATTTGTTATTTATCTGGGGGAACAAACTGAACCACACACTTTTTCAGTGGTGTTGAACAAGTCACTGAGGTGATGGTTGAGCCAGAAGCCACAAATTTTTTTTTATATATGCTACTCATTTGTCCATGTACTTCATGGGAGAATGACATACTTGTTTTACCACCATTAAGAACAGTACTGTATATTAAGGAAAAGTCAGATTTTACATTCTGAATAAAACCTGGCCAAAAAAATGTGTTATCAATATACAAACTCCCAGAAACTAGAAATCTTCAAAGACCCTAGCTTAAATCTTCTAAGATTAGAAATTAAGACTGTTCCAACACAAGCATTAAGACATTAAATAAAAATTTACCAAATATTTATGTGCAAGAACACTTGTAGCTCTTTAAGGCACAATCTCAGATATATTCTCAAGGAGACATAATGGGGATAAATACATACTTACATACTTGCAGCTGTAAGGTGAGGTATTTTTTCCTTAGAATTCTCTCAAAGGAGAATCACTATATTTAGTCCTTACAAAGTCTCTTATACTACAAGGCATTCTCTCAGTTGGTTAAGAAATAAAACACTGATTATTGAAATTTCTTTTTGAAAGACAATACTGCTCAGAGAAAATCTACACACTATAACAACCTCAATGCTAGTTTTTGATGCTTTTACATATCACCTGAGAGCAGTAGGTCAAATAACTTAGATGGAAAATGAAGATATTAGATAACTCAAAATGGTTCTAATCAGACCAAAATACATGTGAAATGTCCAATGTAAATTATTAAATGAGTCACCTCAAAAAGCAGTATTTCTAAGTTAACATTTTTATATATAATATGCCATCATTCTGAAAGTGGAACAAGCATGTATATGCCTCATGATATATGTAATAAGAAACAGCACCAATGAAGAAAACTTTTTAAAAAAGTAAATCAGTAAACATCAATCTAAGAAAGCTGCTAGATCTAAATACTGATTTATTAGAAATACGAGAAGAGAACATGCAAAATCAATAGATAATACAAGGATGCAACTGCCCAATCCAGAATATGGAAAAAAGAAAAAAATTCACCTCATTTCACTATCTATGAAATTTTGTTAGGAGGAGGGGAGAGGAAGGACTATTATATAAACTACAGGCTTAGAAGTCAAATATATTGTATAAACCTTGCTTGAATCCTGATTCTAACAAACCAACTATAAAAAAGACTTCTGAGAAAATCAGAGAAATCTAAATATAGAATGGGTATTAGATGATATTAAGGAATTTTATTAGCAGTAATAATAGTAAGATTGTATTTTTTACTAAGTTCTCATAAGCATGAGAATTTATGCTTAAACTAGCTATTGTCTGGGATTTGCTTTGAAATACTTTAAAAAAGTAAAATATAGGTATAAAGATTTCACACAGCGTTGCACATGGATGATCTAGTACTCCAAGGTATACTATACTATTCTACTTGAGTTTGAAAACTTCCATATAATATGGAAGTTAACAATTCCAGATAACAATATGACCAGCAGCCTTGTGAAGCACTTAAAGCCTTGTTAAGTATTTAAGCTGGGCTCTGAGGGATAGGTTAAGTTTTGGACACCCTCCCACACACCTTGAGACAAAACATTTATCAACTGCAGCCTGTAACGGGGGTTACTCTCTACAAGATTAACTAACTTATGATCCAAGCTGTTGTTTAAACCTAACATCACCTATTTCCTCAACTGCAGTTTTGACAAGGAGTATATGAAATTAAAAACAACAACAAAGAACTATTTCCAAATGAGCATAAACCTCTCTAGACTAATTTCTATCAGACACCATCCCTTAAAGAGAAAACAGAATTTACTGAGCACTTGATTTTATCCCAGTGATCACAGTAGGCATGTTATATTTAATTCTCACAACAATCCAGCAAAGTAGGTATTGTATTCCTAATTACAAACAAGAAAACTGTGCTCAACTTCTCTACCCTAGTAGACAAAGCTATTAAAATGGCAGAGGATTCAAGAATATGAAGACTCCAAAAGCTCTGTGCTATTTTCCACACCAACCAAGCATAAACCATCACTCTCTTCCCCAACTTTCCTTTTGTTGAACTATTCCAATCCCCTGGACAGCTCTGTCATTTTATCTCTTCATGTGCAAATCCTACAAATTCTTTTGGATTTGTTTGGCTCAAATGCCACTTTCTCCATTAAAACCTTCTCCAAATAATCTTTTTCTCAATTCTCCTGACATTTAATGTGTATTTTTCAATGTATTAATATCATCTTACCCATGAGAATTTAAAACCTCATCAGAATTATGTACCACAATTTTGCATACTGTTCTGGTTGTGCCAATGTTCAGTGAAATGTTAACAGTCATGAGGGAGGAGACCAAAAGGATACTAAATACTGTAATAAGGAGGGAAAGAAAATGATAAAATTATCAACTATACACCCACTAAAAGCATGAGATGGGTATATTTATGCATATATGGAAAAAATTTTAGACTATTAAGTGAAAAGTCAAGGTAAAAACCAGTGATTCTATCTTTCCACTTCTGTAAAATCAGGACACATGCATACGTATGTATACATGGAAAATAGAGTGATACAACCGCTAATAGTGGTCATGTCAGGAAAGAGATATTCATGATTTTTTTTTATAGTTCTATACTCTTTGAATACCTATATTTTAGAAACGTTTAAAATATATACATGTTAAAAATCACTAGGTAAGTTGGCTTGGAAAACAATATTGTATATGGTAGAACTCAAATATACATACATCTATACATGAAAAAGGTATCATGAGTTATAAAGAAACATAACAGAAAAACATCTTTTCAGTAAATTAACTATCACTTAAAAGAAAATATTCTCCAGAATTCCCTGAAGAACCAATGGTTACGACTTGCTGCTTTCACTGCTCTGGGGCCCAAGTTCAATCCTGCCCCTTATCTGTAACCTTCTAAGGGTTTTAAAGATGTTATGAAACAATTAACATGTATAAGCACACCTACTATAGCAATTACCTCTAGACACACCTTCATGATATTTTAGGTTTAAAAAAAAAGGAAACCCAATTTTTAAATCTATATATTCTATCATCTGATTTAAAGGAATTGCACTTCTGGTTAGTACTTATTTTTTTACCCTAATTCTTCGATATACTCTTCCAAAGTGTTCAAAAAAAATGGAGCAAAAATATTCATAAATTAAAATTCAACATATTTTACAGTCTGATTTACATATTTCTAGTTTTCAAAACATTTCACAGTATTGTTTTTTGCTTTGTAAGTATTCTTTGACAAAAGGTTAGGGAAGAAGAGGGGAACTGGCTTAAAAAAAATTCACAATTACTCCTACCACTCAAGACCATCATTGATCTAATTCAGAAATTCCCAAAGAAAGCCAAAACACTCCAGTTCTAGGCTATTATCTCATTCTATCATCAGTGTGAATCAGTAAGTTTAATCACTACAGGAAGCTACCTCTAAGTTTGGACTCTCAAAGGCTTAATACCTGGGGTGTTAATCATTCACTTGTGTCCTACTCTTTGCGGCTCCTCTGTCCATGGGATTCTTCAGGTAAGAATACTGCAGTGGACTGCCATTCCCTTCTCCAGGGGATCTTCCCAACCCACTTATCGAACCCAGGTCTCCTGCACTGCAGGCAGATTCTTTACCATGTGAGCCACCAGGGAAGACCACCTGGGGTAGAATACACTTCAATAAGATCGGTGATGGATCAAAGATGTGCTTTTTTCCGTACATATAGCGAGGACCTGTTAACTGACCCTCAGAAAACTAAATGTGCTAACACTTTGAAAATTCTTCATGTACCCCTCAGGGATATGAGCATCTCAGTGTTAAGGTCACTGGTTATCATATCCTTATAGTGCATGAGAATCTAGATAGGTTTGAAAACTACAAACACATCCCACCTATCTAAGACATATCTGAATTAGTCCTAGAAGGGAGACAGGCACAAATTTGGGGAGGCTTGCCTAGTGGCTCGGGGGGTAAAGCGTCTGCCTCCAATATGGGAGACCCGGGTATGATCACTGGGTTGGGAAGATCCCCTGGAGAAGGAAATGGCAACCCACTCCAATATTCTTGCCTGGAGAATCCTATAGATGGGAAAGCCTGGTAGACTACAGTCCACGGGGCTGCAAAGAGTCGGACACAACTGAACAACTTCATTTTTTTTCTTTCTTTCCTTCCGCTCTCCAAGTAATGCTTCCTTTTGCAGATAGGGTCGAGACCCTTATACATACCATACCACCTGTATCAGTTCAGTTCAGTCACTCAGTCGTGTCTGAACTCTGTGACCCCATGAACCACAGCATACCAGACCTCCCTGTCCACCACCAACTCCCAGAGTCCACCCAAACCCATGTCCATTGAGTCAGTGATGCCATCCAACCATCTCATCCACTGTGGTCCCCTTCTCCTCCTGCCCTCAATCTTTCCCAGCATCAGGGTCTTTTCAAATGAGTCAGCTCTTTGCATCAGGTGGCCAAAGTATTGGAGTTTCAGCTTCAACATCAGTCCTTCCAATGAACACCCAGGACTGATCTCCTTTAGGATGGACTGGTTGGATCTCCTTGCAGTCCAAGGGCCTCTCAAGAGTCTTCTCCAACATCACAGTTCAAAAGCATCAATTCTGTGGCACTCAGCTTTCTTTATAGTCCAACTCTCACATCCATACATGACCACTGGAAAAACCATAGCCTTGACTAGACGGACCTTTGTTGCCAAAGTAATGTCTCTGCTTTTTAATATGCTGTCTAGGTTGGTCATAGCTTTCCTTCTAAGGAGTAAGTGTCTTTTAATTTCATGGCTGCAATCATCATCTGCAGTGATTTTGGAGCCCAGAAAAATAAAGTCAGCCACTGTTTCCCCATCTATTAGCCATGAAGTGATGAGACCGGATTCCATGATCTTAGTTTTCTGAAAGTTGAGCTTTAAGCCAACTTCTTCACTCTCTTCTTTCACTTTCATCAAGAGGCTCTTTAGTTCTTCTTCACTTTCTGCCATAAGGGTGGTGTCATCTGCATATCTGAGGTTATTGACATTTCTCCCAGCAATATTGATTCCAGCTTGTGCTTCCTCCAGCCCAGCGTTTCTCATGATGCAGTCTGCATATAAGTTAAATAAACAGGATAACAATATACAGCCTTGACGTATTCCTTTTCCTATTTGGAACCAGTCTGTTTTTCCATGTCCAGTTCTAACTGTGGCTCCCTGACCTACATACAAGTTTCTCAAGAGGCAGGTCAGGTGGTCTGGTATTCCCATCTCTTTCAGAATTTTCCACAGTTTATTGTAATCCACACAGTCAAAGGCTTGGGCATAGTCAATAAAGCAGAAATAGATGTTTTCTGGAACTCTCTTGCTTTTTCAATGATCCAGCGGATGCTGGCAATTTGATCTCTGGTTCCTCTGCCTTTTCTAAAACCAGCTTGAACATCTGGAAGTCCTCAGTTCACGTATTGCTAAAGCCTGGCTTGGAGAATTTTGATCATTACTTTACTACCACGTGAGATGAGTGCAGTTGTGTGGTAGTTTGAGCATTCTTTGGGACTGCCTTTCTTTGGGACTGGAATGAAACTGACCTTTTCCAGTTCTGTGGCCATTGCTGAGTTTTCCAAATTTGCTGGCATATTGAGTGCAGCACTTTCACAGCATCATCTTTCAGGATTTGAAATAGCTCAACTGGAATTCCATCACCTCCACTAGCTTTGTTCGTAGTGATGCTTCCTAAGACCCACTTGACTTCACATTCCAGGATGTCTGGTTCTAGGTGGGTGATCACACCATCGTTGATTATCTGGGTCATGAAGATCTTTCTTGTACAAGGGTTTAATTCACAAGGACCCTAGTGATTTTCCAGCTAAAAGTTTTGTATCATTCATCATGTCATAACAGAAACAGAAGCCAGCACTAGAAGATCTATAATACAGTACCATGTTTGCCTCTAAATAGCTAAATGAACTCAAAGCACTTGAACACTCTGCTTGTTTTCCCATTTGCAAATGACAGTAACAATGTTTCCCTCATAAGGTTATTGTGGAGACTAGATAACATGTAAAATTGCAATATAGGTCCTCTCTAGTGTATTAACACATCATAATGAGTGAACATATTTTTTTTTTCTGTTTGAGAATCAATACATAATCCTTTGACAGTTATTTCTCTTCTGACAATTTAACTTACACAAACAACATAAAAGGATGAACTGAATAATGGTATTTACTGCAACATTTGCTTGCAGTAGTTCAAAAAAGAACCTAAACAAACAAACAAAAAAAAATGGATTAGCAAAAATAAAAAGTCATGTAGTATTACAGGTTATTAAAATTAAACTTACATGTACTAATACAATAAAATATCCATGATATTAAATAAAAACACCAGGTTGCCTGAGGTATGTAAACTGATCCATGTTTTGTTTAATAAAAGAGGGGCAAAGTATATGTTCGTGTGGAGTATGAAAAAATAAACACCCAAGTTTGGTTAGAGATTGGGTACTGCTGGCTTCATGCTTTTGTATTTCTGTGTTCTAAGGTTTGTAAGCAAAATAAATTGTTTTTTTAAAAAAGGTTCTATGTTAATACAGTTTAAATCTATTACAGTTTAGAAACTTTATCACAAAACAGAGTACAAGCAATCTTGTGCTACTTTCAATTTATTTTAGTACTAGGCTGAATGCCCAACAAATGAAGATCTGTCTCCAATGGTGATCTAGAAATTTTCAATTGTTACACATTATCAATTAGAGGCCACATAGCACCAAGGGGAAATAACTAAAAAAATCTTAATTAGGTTTTAACAGAGAATTAAAGGAAATCATTTAAATTCGTGATATCAGACAACTGGAAAAAGCAAAAACCATTTTAAGCAACAGATTTTAGTGCAACTTTTAGAAGATTTTCTTCTTCTGACAAAAATTTTCCAAAGTGTATTTCTTAATCACCAACGCACAGCATTCTTTAAAATAAGAGGTTCCTTGTCCAAAACACTTAGAAAACACTGCTCCCCAGCACCCATTTGCTCTTTTGCAAGCTTAGCACAAGGTCATTCTGGAATCCATTCTTTGTGATATTAGCATAGTAAAGGCTCTGAGATGTCCCACAATTAAAACTGCTTAACTGGGAATCCCCTAGCAGTCCAGTGGTTAGAACTCCGCACTTCATCTGCTGAGGGCCTACGTTTCATTGCTAGTTGGGGAACTAAGATTCCACAAGCCCTGAAGTGTGGCATGTACACATGCATAAATAAATCAATCTACTTCACTTTAAACCTAGTATGACTAACTTTCTATAAACATGTTAACACAAAAGATGATATTTTGAGAAGCAGTCATTCTAGTCTAGTTCAAAAAAAAGAAAAATGAATGAGCTATCTATTTCAATTTTCTTAACTTTTCTCTATGAAAAGTCATAACCTGTGACAGTTAAGTTTTTTAACTGTTTAGTTTATTGTGACTATCATGAACACTGTAAGAAAAATATGAGCAGTGCAAATTTTTGAGTTAAATATAAGGAAATCTTTTAGGTGATGAGTATGAATTGTGATTTTTTAAACAGGTTCCTCAAATATTCAAGAACAAGCCTTGAACTCATGATCTGCTTCCCAATCACTTTAAATTGAGATGACCATATCAATTTCCTAAAGATACAGAAGTAAAACAAAACAAAACCCTAGGCTCTTACTTAGATAACAACAAAAACTCAAAAGCACCTACACTGCAGTTTCTGAAAAGAGAAACCAAATGTATGTTAGTTTCAAGGACTACCAGTTTCAAGGTACATACCAGAAAAAGTGCTTGTGGTAGAAATAGTTGAATATAATCTAAATGAAATTCACTCTATACAAAATAAAAAATTCTGGAAGACACACCAAGTGATTCATAGGAAATGTACACAACAAAAACTAATCTTAGGAAAATATCTAAGCAAATATTAAATAACAAAAATAGTAAGTAAACTCAAGTTTAACTTCTAAAGTCATAAAGATGGGGGGACACAGTATATTATACAATGAAATTCTCAGTATCCAGTTCCTTGGAGACAATCTTTCCTTTTTTTTTTTTTTAACGAGATAATCTTATTTCTAACACTAAGCTTTAAAAGAAAATTCTTATATACAGTATTATAGAGAACTCAAGAGCTGTAACACAAAATATACTCTACAACTTGCTTAGCAGATGCAAGGTTTCATCATCTCATTTTTTAGCCAATCCTTCAGGGAAAGTCATGTGTCTAACTCCTCTAACATAATCCAGGGAAAGCGACTCACAGTAATTATGTTATGGGTTCCTGGACAATAATGGTCTAAATCTTTCCAAGATATTATCTCCAAAGTCTTCACAGAATTGTTCAAATTTAAAATGGCCCTTAAATCCAGTGGGTCTCTACCTATATCTGCAGTCAAATCTTTTCCCTACCTCCCCTTCTGGCTCTGCCATTCTCCCTATCTGGGTCACTACACACACTAATCCCTCTGGCTAAATGCCATTTCACCCATCTCTTGACTAAATTAACATTTCTAAGTCTTCTTACAGTCCACTTGACCTCTCCTGGAAAGCTTCTCCTGAACCCCCCCAGTGTCTACCTACCTGAGTCCACAGCACTTCTGCAACACCACCTAGGGTGGCACTTAGTGTCCTGCACTGTGTAAACATGAGTTTTATCAACTTCCCCTCCACTGTAAACATAACCTTATAGTTGCAGTAAAACAGTAAGACCAGAGACCACTGCCCCACCAACATCTAAACACTAGCACATGACTGGCCTGCCTGCAAACCTCAAAAAATGAATGCAAGTTTCTGATACTCTAGCTTGATGAAATGATACAACTTAGATACAATCCAGAGTAACAAATGGACTGAATGGGAACTAATACTCCATGAGTACCTTCTTAACCAGACTTAGAATAAAAATTAGCAAACGATTTATCTTTGAGTACTCCTATTTTTGCTTGTATAGGTGCCACATAATTTAGAGTTTAAATAAAGACTGAGGATGCACAAACACAAACTGGATGAAAAGCAATCAATTATATTCCTACTGCAAGGTGGTCCAAGAAAACATCATAGGAAACCCTGAATTTCTAAATTCTCTACATTTCAAATCTTAATTCTGGTTATGTTGAATCAGTTTTAAATGACTCAGGTTTTGCCATGGAAAGTGTAATGTTTTTGCATTTAATCACGCTAAAAGTGCTAATAAAATACTATGTGTGTGTGTCTTACTCAGTCATGTCCAACTCTTTGCAACCTCATGGACAGTAGCCCACCAGGCTCGTCTCTGTCCCTGCAATTCTCTAGGCAAGAATACTGGAGTGGGTTGCCATTTCCTTCTCCAAGGGATCTTCCCCACTCAGGGATCGAACCCATGTCTTCTGCATTGGCAGGCAGATTTTTTTTTTTTTTAAACCACTGAGCCACCCGGGAATCTATTTTATACAGTTAAAGACTATCTCCCACTGATTCCCTAGTAAGTCTTTCAGAAAGTGTCTAAAATCAGAGATCACCACTTAAGAGATCCAGAACTTGCTACTCTTGACATAAAATGTTCCACAAACAGAAACCACAAAGACATCTCTAAAATTAAGTCTCACATACTTTTTTGGGGGGACTTAAAAAAACCAACCCCTTCTCACACTATTTTTTACGTACTCTGGAAGTCAGCTACAGATTTTATTCTCCTAGGCAGGCACTGAGTAGATGGTTTTGTACTGTCACTTTATAGTCAATTTCACCAGAACTCTTCCAGGAAGCAGAATTTTGCGATCCAAATACACATATCATCCTAGGAAGGTGAAAATGACTGCCTTTTCTGTCCCACTTCCAGTTAAAGTATTCTGACACCCTAACTATCCCTTTTCCCTTCACACTTCTTAGGCGCTTTTGTATCTGACAGGTACGGTAAAATTCTGGAATATGTATGTAAGGTGGACACAATCTGGATGTTTTCCAGTACTGTAAAATGTTTTATCTCTTCACAAGATAATGGTAAGAGAATAAGAAGTGAAAATCTGTGATATGTCTCTAAGCACATTGCTATGTGAAAATCTGAGAAGCAGCAGCATGTATCATGCACCTACCTATGTATTAATTCCATACAGCATTTCACTGGAAAAGTGTGAGAATATTATTTCTCTGTAAATTCACTTTTTCTACTACAAAAGCAACAACTAAATAAAAATGTCTTCTATCTATATTGCTAAATATAAAAATCACTATTTAAGTATTAGTTTCTAAATAATAGGGTTTGAAGAAACCTTTTTCCCACCACATCATAGGGTTTGAAGAAACCTTTTTCCTGCCACATCAGAATTCAGGAGTGAGAGACATAGGAGTTAAGACTGATGGCAATCCAAATAGCTCCTTATTTCTGAAAAGCAAAATCTAAACCTAGACAAAGACAGCATCTTAACAACCACACTTCATAATTATCCTAATCCACTCACAGGTAGCACTGGACAACCACAGTCCTCCTCCAGAAAGGGACAGAGTCTATCACTGGTGACCTCAGGAAGAAGCAGAGTGCTTTCTGCAAGGGGGCAGGCTCCCAAAGAGTAAGGGGAAAGGGGCTGAGCCATATACTTGATCAGTTCCTTCTTATAAACTCATCAAAAGGAAAAGTGAGAAGGTGGACAATAGGAGCAAGTCAGACTATTTTTATGCTTTCTAAAAAACAGCAAAAAATCTAGTATGTAACAAGTCAATTTACAATGTTACAGGTACAATTATTATCTTAATCATACCTGTCAGTAAAATGGCCTCAAACTGTGAATGCAAGCTGAACAAAGCCATTCAGATATTTCAAGTAGGTATCCACAAGTTATAAAAACATGAAAAAATACAGAGTGTTTTCCTGTCTTAGAAACCCAACAAATTCAAAGGTCGCTGAATTACGGAAGTACAAAGATACAAAGTACAAAGAACTTGAGTCTAGGAGACAGAATCAACCTCCACTTAAAAGTATGAAGATCCTATCAGTATCAATAAAAAGGAGGCAGTCTGGTCACAGAGAAGATTGGCTTTGGATTGTCACACCTGGCCTTAATCTCTGAAAGTCATGACTTCTGTTAACTTGGTTAGTACCTACACAGGAAGTAAACTACATAGGAAGATAAATTATCTTTCAACACAGGAAAGATTTATAAACAAGTATGGAAGGTTTAAGAGAAACAAAATCCTAATATTAGTATCTGTGTTAAGACTGCTTATTTGGCTTATTACATACTTGTAATGCCTAAAAAAACTGACCTATTAAAGTGACAACCTTGTATGACCAATTTAAATGTGGCAGTATTTAGGCTTTAAAAAGCTGAAATTTTATTAATATCAAACATCTAGGAGAACTTTAGACTCAAAATAAGAAAATTATGTATTAAAATTAAAGTTTAAATTGTCTGAAGATATTTGTTAATTGTAAATGTAACCTGAAGAGTTATTGTGCAAATAAGAAAAATGAACTTTAAAAGTGAAGAACCAGGATTCTGAAATATAACTTTAATTTTTTTTTTTTAACATGGCTTATCTCATACAAAACCCGCCCTCCGGAACATCAAAAGACAATTCTAAACAACTCAATGTCACCAGAAATTGGGCTTTTTAAAAGACATGCTTGAAATAAAGGAAACGCCAGCAACTATTTAGGACGACTGTACAGATAAAGCAAATCATTTTTTTTTAAAGCAGGGTATTAAAAAACTAAGAACAGAAACTTAGCCAATTAAAACTCTTTTATGTTTGTGTTTTTAACCGGATTCCTAGCCAGAAATCCTTAAATCATCCTCCAGTGCTCCAGGTCACATGGTGAAGAGTCACCTATCAAACACGAATCTAAGCAGTAAACAAGTCTACTGAAATTCTTAGGTAACACCCTTTATTAAAATGTTCTTGATATACCTTTCCAAGTACTACATTTCTCTGAAACATTTAAAAGCTTTTTTCCAGTACAGCTTCCCCCCCCCAAAAAAAACCCTTTGCCCCTATGTCTGTCACCAATTTTTAAGCTAAAATCTTACAAAGTACTAAGTCCAGATTTTAACACGGTTCTCTTAGTAACATGATTAACCCCTCAATTCCCATCCTATTCAAACGTTTAAATGTGTCAGAATGAAAAGCTAAGAAAAGTTGGTTTTCCCTACCTGTGGTCTCGGAAGTTAACACTAACTTTAACACGTGTGTTTGGGCAAAAAAATTTTAACATGTTCCCCAAACTTGGCCCAGTTCAAATACAAAACAATGGCTAAAATGAGTGAAGTTTTAATCTCTTCTTTGGTTTTAATTTTTACACATTTCCCTGAGTCTCGATATCGGTTCCAGTTAACAAAAACACAACACTCCTCACCAATGGCACCTAACACAACGAACCCATAAGCCCTACAACGTCTCTTTCGTCCCTACACCTGTCTGCCGGAAGCTATTCCTGGACACGCTCGGGACCTCAAGCATTCATCCCCACACTTGTTTTCATAAACCCGCTCCTTCCTCTTCACCCACTTCCAACTCGCATGCTTCTCGGATCCACCCGGCCGCTCTCCCCCCGCACGTTCCGAGCCTTTAAGGGCTGGGCAGGCGGACAGCTCGATCTCTAACCCTGGGACCAAGAAAGGGACCTAGAAAGAGCCGGGAGGGCCCCCCCCCCCCAAACTCCGCGAGGCTCAGACGCAGGGAGGAAAGGAAGCGGGAAAGGCGTGAGCACTCCCCCCGCAACACACACACTCACGCTGAGCGCACACCCCCTTCCGGCACCCCCCTCCCCCTGCATTGTGCGAGCGGGCCCCAGGCCGCGGCCGTCCTGAGTTGCCTACGGGCCCCGTCCGCCCTCCCGCCGGCGGGTTGCCCCCAGCCGAGACCGCCACACAAAGCCCGGGGAGCCGCCCCGCGGCGCCAGAACACGGGGAGAGGGGTGCAAGCGCGACTGACTTACGGGGCTGCTGCGGCCGCGCTGCCTCAGCCGGGGACACCGACCGTTGGGCACACGGCGGCGTCGCTCTTGGCCGTCCTCCCCCTCCTCCGCCTTCGGTGGCGGCAAGATCTTCTTTCTCCACCTACCTCCCTCCCCCCCACCCCACCTCCTCCTTCTCCTCCCCCTCCTCCTCCTCCGAACCACCGAAGTACCGAGGGTGAGACACAGAGACTCACAACAACATGGCTGCCACCGCCGCCTCCCCTCCCCTCCCCTCCCCCCGGCCCACCGGGCGCGCGCAAAGCACTCCGGGAGAAAAGGGAAGGGAGGGAGGCAGTGGCGGGGCGAGGCGGGGGGCGGGAGTGCTCACCAAGGTGCCGCTCCTCTCAGTGGCTTCCGACGCTTCTCCCGCGCTCCAGGCGCCCGCCGGCGGCAGCTCTGCGCGTGCGCACGTTCTCCGCGCTCGCGCGTTTCGGCCGTCCCTCCGGCGTCTGCGTCCCCGCCCTCACCTTTCCAGCTCGCGGCTGGACCTGAGCTCGGCTGAGGCGGCGGGCGGGAGCGCGCGCCGGGCTCGGGCAGCGCAGGCGTGGTGTTTTCGAACGCTGCTGTCGTGTCCGTCTTCTCGCGTGGGGCCTAGTCTTCCGAACTCGCTGGCCTTGCGCTTCCTGTCCAGTAGTTCATTGTTCTTCCCCGCACACCCCGACTGCCTTGTGAGGGTGTCAGCGCCCTTCCCATCGCGGTGCAGTCCTCTCACTTTCGAAGTGCCGGCGCCCACAAGACCCGGACCAGTAATCCAGGCCCTTAGGTTTCACCCTTATCCTCACCCCGAAGGAAGACGGTGGGACGGACGGGCGGGCGGAGACACGAGTGTGGAGAAGTGGACTTATGCGGGGGGCTGCCCCCCCCCCCCAACCTCTGTGCTTGGCCCGGTAAACAAAGGAAACTCGGGTGTTCTGCTAGGCCAGGGATTCTCTCTCGCGGCTGCTTCCCACGTCTGGATTTCTGTAGCAGGCCTTTTATTAGCCTTCCTGTGTTCAGCCTCAGCTGCTGTAAATATCAGGTGTGGTGTGCTTGATATTTAAGGTGGTCATTGAACGTGTCGCTGACAGTGATGCCTGACAGACATTTTAATCATCTGGAAGCTCATTAGAAATGCAGAATCTTGGCCCCACTCCAGAACTTGGTGAATCAAAATCTTCATTTTAACAAGATTCCCAGGCAATTGCTCTACACAATGAATTTGAAGAAGCATTGGTGATCCAATCATAATAATTCCATCTCAATAGGAACTATTTCTGCAATGAGTGTGTCATCCATTTAAAGCCAATGAGACACAAAGGTGCCAACTCAGAGCTTTGGCGGGGTGGGGGCGGGGGGGCGGCTCTGTAAGGAGCCAGTCTCTCCTTCTGAATGTATAAGAGCAAGAAAGCATGTTGCCTCAGTTCCTGCTGTCAGGCATCTTATGACCACAAGGGAACCTAGACTGGGGTCAAGTAGCCTACTCAAAGTGTTCATTCTCCTCTTTTAGAGTAACAGATCTGGTGGGACAGAGGAGGCATAGGACGAACAATTGTCCTTTGCTTTCCAGCCACATGCATTGCATCTCAGGGTTATGTCTATGTGGCCTGTTGAGACAAGTGCTTCTCAACTATAGTTGCATGTCAGAATCACCTGGTCAACATTTTAAAGATCTCAATTTCCAGGCCCCATCCCAGAGATTTTTATTTAATGGGTCTGAGCGGAGACACTGATGTTTTTGAAAAGCTCTTCAGTGGTTATGCTGCGTAGCGATTGAGAACCACCAGCTTAGATAACATTTTGCAGCATAATACTATTTCAGTATTCCATATGCAAATACCTGCTTTCCACTGGGACTGCTCGCTCAAGAAACTTCTTGTAAACTCCTTTTATAACTTTGTGGTTTTAATAAAAATCATTTAAGCCTTTTATAGAAGCTTCAAGAAATAAAGAAAAGCTCCAGGAAAACGAGTGAGTAGTTTATCCCTTCTCCAGTGGATCTTCACAACCCAGGAATTGAACCAGAGTTTCCTGCAGAGTTTCCAGGCAGATTCTTTACCAACTGAGCTATCAGGGAATCCTAAAGAAAAGCTCAAATCACCCCAATTTTAATATCTCAGAAATACTACAAATAACCACTGTTGGTGAACGCCATTATTACATAGATAAATACAGATAGAAAGGTGGATAGAGAGCTACATATGTAGAGTGACTGTAACAGGGGTAAGCTCAATCTGCACATGTTGTTTTTAAAGTACAGTGTTGAATTTAGTCTTAAATTTAACTGAAGGATCTACTCAGATGCATGTTTCTTCACTGCAAGAGAAACTGACTTGTAAGAAGTTTCTCAAAGGTTAAACACAATTATAAAAATCATTAATAGGGCAGAGTAACTTTTTCAAACTACGTGCTTCAATATTGGTCACTACTGAGTTCCCTGCTATGAAAGATAGATCTGCACACTTTCAGTTCCTTCTACCTCTGTCCGGCACTTCCTAATTTTTTGCTTATATGATTTTTCACTTTCTCAGGGTTTATAACATTGACATGCTATTTTAATCCATCATTTCCTACTGATTTGTCTTAATTTCAGCATTTAAATGTATTTTTCTTTAATTTTTTAATTAAAGTTTAGTTGATTTACAATATTGTGTTAGTTTCTGGTGTATAGAAAGTGACTCAGTTATATATATATGTTGTTGTTTTTTTTTTCAGATTCCTTTCCCTCATAGTATATTACAAGATACTGGATATAGTTCCCTGTGCTATATAGTAGGATCCTGTTGTTATCTAGTTTATATAGTAATATGTATCTGCTAATCCCAAACTCATAATTTATTCTACCCCCTGCCCCCCATTTCCCCTTTTGGTAACTGTAAGTTTGTTTCTATGTCTGTAAGTCTATTTCTACTTTGTAAATAAGTTCATTTGTATCTTTTTTTTTTTTTAGATTCTACATGAGTGATATCACATGATATTTGTCTTTCTCTGTCAGACTTACTTCACTTAGTATGATAATCTCTAGGTCCATCCATGTTGCTGCAAATGGCATTATTTTGCTCTTTTTCATGGCTGAGTTATATTCCATTATACATATATACCACATCTCCTTTACCCATTCATTTGTCAATGGACACTTAGGTTGCTTCAGTATCTTGGCTATTGTAAATAGTGCTACTATGAACATTGGGGTGCATGTGTGTTTTTAAATTAGTGTTTTCTCTGGATTATATTTGCCCAGGAGCAGGATTGCTGGATCATATGCTAGCTCTATTTTTAGTTTTTGACAAGTCTCCATACTGTTCTCCTTAGTGGCCACACCAATTTACATTCCTGCCAACAGTCTAAGAGGGCTCCCTTGTTTCTGCACCCTTTTCAGTTAAAAGTATTATTGTTCCAGTGCACCAGGCGGGCCTGGTGCACTGGGAAGATCCAGAGGAATCGGGTGGAGAGGGAGGTGGGAGGAGGGACCGGGATGGGGAATACATGTAAATCCATGACTAGTTCATTTCAATGTATGACAAAAACTACTGTAATGATGTAAAGTAATTAGCCTCCAACTAATAAAAATAAATGGAAAAAAAGGTATTATTGTTTATTGCTTCTTAATTTCTGACTTCATTTTGATTTAGCAGTATGGATTTTGTCATGGATCAGCCTCTTGTTGTTGTTTAGTCTCTAAATCATGTCTGACTCTCGCGACCCCATGGACTGTAGCCTGCCAGGCTCCTCTGTCCAAGGAATTTCCCAGGCAAGAATACTGGAGTGGGTTGCCGTTTCCTTCTCCAGGGGATCTTCCAAACCCAGGGATCAAACCCATATCTTCTGCATTGCAGGCGGGTTCTTTACTACTGAGCCAACTTGGAAGCCCGTATCAGCCTCTACTTGGGTTATAAACCACCCTCAATGATCTTTTCCTATATCCCACTTCTGTGGGTTAGTCAGATGGGCTGCATTCAACTGGGAGTTTCAGCTGATGTCTCCTGGACTCACCTATGTGATTGCAGTTGGCTAGCGGCTGACCAGGGAGCCTGGGCTCCGATCTGGTGGTCAGCGAGGCCCTTTGTAGCCCCCTCCCGCAAGCTTGCTCAGGCTTGTTCATCCCTCGGAGAGGGAGTTTGGAAGTGGCACTGTCCCCTGAGGCTTAGGCTTGGACCTTATATAGTGTCCCTTCCAAGTCATTGGTCAAAGCAAATTATAAGCCAGCATGGATTTAAAAGATAAAGAAATAGACTTTACCTTTTGATGAGAGAAGCTTCAGAGAATTTGTGTCCATTTGCAGTCTTTCATGATAGTTTCCTATTCCCTAGTTATTTCATGCTTGAAAATGTCTTCCTGTTTTATTTAAACTCAAGCAACAACTATTCTTGGGTCTTGCTGTTTTTCCCCTCAGGACTTTGCAAACATTGCTTTTAGTGAAAAGTCTTGTGGAAAACCTGAGGCAGATTTGATTTTAACCTACTTAAGAATTTTTTCTGTACTTTTGAATTTCAGTGTCTTAACAACAATGTATTTCACAGTCAATCAGTCTCTAACATATTTTCCTGATATTAAAACATAACCTTGATGTTTGGAAGTTGAGGTTTTTTAATCATTTCAGGGAAATTATTGTGTGTAATAGCTCTGAATATTATTTCTGTGATCTTTGATGGATTCTCTACTTCAGGGACAATGATTATTCTTATTTGAAACATTTTGTACCACTACTATTGTAAAACTAATGTAGAGATACTATTAAAAAGAATTTACGTGGTTGCAGGATCTTAGTTCCCCAACCAGAATTGAACATGGGCCCCCAGCAGTGAAAGCTCTGAATCTTAACCACTGAACTGCCAGGGAATTCCCTAAACAGAATTTTTGAAAAACAAACAAAAACTTGTCCTCCACATGTGTCATCTCCTTACTAATTTCTTTAATATCTTTGTCTTTTTCTTGAGAATTCATTATATTTAAATCAAGCCTTTTCATCAAGTTATTAATTCAGCTTTCAGTCAAATGGTACAATGGTGCAGTGTTGCAGTGTTGTTTTGGTTTCAGGGTTCCCTCAATCCTCCAGTCTTCCTTTTCATCTCATTTTAGATTGTTATCCTTATCTGTATTGAGTGTTAATCTATTGTCTTTCAGCTCCAAACTTTGTGCTGCTTAGGCTGGGATCCTGCAAAGAGCACTTCTTTACCAGCTGGCTCCCCGAGGTAGATATTGCCAGTTGTGGGCACTTGGAGAGAGATTAAAAGGTCAGAGAAAGGAGAGGCTTCTTGCCCCTTCTAGTTCTCATGTTATTCCTGTCAGAATGATCTCAAAAGAGCACTTCAGCTCAACTGTAGAAGTTGGTTCTCGTTTCTAACACCTATACACACTCCCAGAACTGGACAGTTCACCCTTCAAAGTTGTACACAGCCGCTGGCCAGGGCCCCGCCTCAGACAGAGGTCTAAGGCCCAGTTCCTGGGGCCTCTTTTCTAAACTCCTGAGTAGGAGTAACTGGGGTGCACACTCCAAGGAGGTCCAAGTCCCCTGGTATTTACAACTCTGTGCTACCTCACTCACCCTTTCAGCTCTTGAATGCCAGTTTAACCAATTCCCTGTGTTAAACTCTCTGTTAAAGTAATTAATGTGGTCTCTATTTTCCTGACTGGGCCTGAGTTGATACATCATCTGGAACTTACATTCTTGAAGTCATGGTATTAAAATATAACATAAACATTTACAGAAAGTGTGGCTGTTTCTTTTCTTTCTGTGTTCTCATGCCTTCATTGTCAGTTTTTTCTGAAGCTTATTTTTTGTTTTAATGGGTCTCTTCTTAGAAACTTTGCTGGCTCTTATTTTTAAAGCAGTTTTATTAAGCTACGACTCACAGGTCATACAGTTTGCCTTTTAATGTGTACAATTGAATAGGTCTTAATTTTTCCACAGGTATTTGCAGTCATTAGCCCAGTCAATTTTAGGATATTTACTTCACTTTAAAAATAAAACATACCCTTAGGCTACCACTCTACGCACCCTCATATCTCCTAGCCCTAAGCAACCACTAACTTACTTTTTATCTGTGTGTATAGTTTGCCTATTCTGGACATTTTATATAAATGGATGTGGGGTTTTTGTGTGTGTGACTGGAATCTTTCACTTAGCATAATGTTTCAAGGTTCATCTGTGCTGTAGCCTGTGTCAATACTTCATTCCTTTTTATGGCCAAATAATTTCATTGCAAAGATATACCACATTTTATTTATCCATTCAATTGATAGACATCTGGGTTGTTTCCATCTTTTATCGGTACACTGCTGTGAACATTCATGTACAAGTTTTTATTAAGTAGTGCTTCTGTTCTTTGATTATGGTTACTCAGAGAGATTTGCTATCTTTTGTGTGATGTATTCCTCCCTGCCTTGCCCCCTGTGGTACATTTGCCTAATGGAAAGACCACTTTTATTTTCTTGCTATTCACGCTCACCCTGGGCAGACCTGGCAGGCTCTCTTTTGCTTTGCATGACTGCCAGTAAAATCTCTGATACTGTTCTCACTCATCTGGGATTAAGATGTCTTCCCTTAAAAACTGTCATTTGAGTACTGGGTATAGTTTGAAGCCACTTTTCTGTAGCCCCAGGAAACCATGGTGGGAGAGGGAAAGAGCTCAGTCAGCACTAAGTTGTTGTTTTTTTTTTTGTTTTTTTTTTTCTGCAGCATGATCTAGATTCTGGTTACTCAGTAGAGAGTCTCTTGAATGTTCTCTGCCAAGGCCAGTGCTGGGTGAAAGATCTATTCCACTCACCTGGGCTTCAGCTTGTTCTGTTAATTAAGAGTGTCCTGAAGATGGTGACCTGTGGTGACAAGCTCTTTGCTTCCTGGCTTGCCCCATCATTGCAGCCTCATCTATTAGAGTCCTGTCTCACCATTAAAGTGGAGCAAGACCCTGGCCAGCCCATACACAGCTGAAATAAGCCACCTTCCCCTTCCAGGACAGAGCCAAATTTCTTAAGGAATTGTATAGTTGTAGAGGTGTGGGTTTGGGCTTCCCCATTGGCTCAGTGGTAAAGAATCTGCCTGCCAATGTAGGAGACATAAGTTGAATCCCTGGGTCAGGAAAATCCCCCAGAGAAGGAAATGGCAACCCACTCCAGTATCCGTGCCTGAAAAATTCCATGGACAGAAGAGGCCAGCATGCAGTGGAGTCACAAAGAGTTGGACACAACCGAGTGACTAAGCATGAGCACACAGCAAGAGGCGTGGTTTATAACATTTATTTTCAAAATTACGAAGAGAAATTTTTCTTAGATGTTCTTTATCTGCTGAATTTCCATAGCATGGATTAATCCCTTGCTCTCAAAGTGAAGCCTCCAGTCTCAAGCATAGCATTTCTCCAAAGCTTTTATTTCCAATCTCGAAGTCTTTTCCACAATGGTATTCTAAGGAACACATGGCTTGAATTCCACTCCTTGCCCTAAAGCTGATACAAAATAAATACACTCCATGCTGCCCCCTCCCTCAACCCCTCATCCGAACCCCACCCTCCCACCGCTGCTGTCAACTAAACCTTGACTGCCAATTGCTCTTCCATGACAGGCAATTAAACAATGGAGATCTGGATTGTGGTATGTTTTGGGTTCTGGGAACACTTGTTCTAGCTTGGATAAGCTGTGGTGGCTATGGGTTTATTTGCTTGTGTTCTCTAAATGTTTGTGCCTAAAGCCAAGGCAGTTGTGATCTCATGCATTCTGTTGCCCTTGAAGGAGAGGCCAACTGAATATTAGAAGGAGAGCCAGAGGCATATCCCTGAATATAAACATGCCTGGGTAGGGTGGGGTTCTCCCAGCTTTTCATGGTTTTTCAGAGGGAAATCCTGGCCATTTGGGCATCATGGAGGGTAACAGTCTTCTTCGCTTGAAATAAGAAGGGTAGATCCTAGAGACTGTGAGATCTGACTTTATCCAATGTCTCTGACCAAGGCAAGGGCAGAACTGGAACAAGAGACCTTGTACTATCTCAGACTTCCATAATTCCCAAAGTCTGACTTGCATTCCATTGGGGTGATTTCTGAGGCAGTGAGGTGAGTCAGGGAGTCAAACGATGCTCATAAATTCAAAAATAAATAACCATCTGTCCATAGTGTCTATGAAAATCTGCTAGAATCTTCTGCTTTATAGATTGCCAGGGATGGAGATTTTGAAAGTAGATTGTATTTTCTCATTTTGTCATTAAACGAGAAATGCATGTTTTTTCCATGAGAAAAAAAAAAACATATACAGATTATTGAGAATGTTCTAGTACTACACCAGGCTCACTGTGAAATTGTGACTTATAATAAGAAATATATATTTGCTTGTAGGCTGCATTCCTGGCATAGAGCTCCTAAAACCCTTGGAATTTTCTACATGAAAAGAGAAATAAAGGTTTTTTTAGCTATTCATAACAAGCCTCTTTCAACCACACGTGAGTTTACATTTGTGAAAGTGACTTTTGGAAAACTTCTAAGGATGGAGGTTGGCTGGTTGCCAGGGCAACTGACTGGGTAATCAAGATAAAAGATTGAAACTTTCAACCCCACCCCTTGATCTCCAGCAGAACTAGGAGGGACTGAAGATTGAATTCAATCACCAACTTTAATAATTTAAGCAATCTTGTCTACAAATGAAGACTCCAAAAGCCCTAAACAACTGGGGTTTGGGGAAATTCCGGGTTGGTGAAGATGTTGAGGTGCCAGAGGATGGCACATGTGGAGAGGGTGTGGAAACTCTGCACCCCTTTCTCTGTGCCCCATCCTAGGCATCCCTACCACCTGGCTGTTCTGAGAAGTATTCCTTTATAAATAAACTGATAATCTATTTACCAGTAATAACTAGTAAAACTAGTAAACTATTTTTCTGACTTTTGTGAGCCTCTCCAGCAAATTATCGAAGCCAAAGAGCTCATTGTGGAAACCTGGGAACCTCTGATTTGTAGCCAGCAGGCCAGAAGCACAGGTGACAACCTGGACCTGTGATTGACACCTGAAGTGGGGGAGGGTGGAGCAAGTCTTCTGGGACTGGCCCTTAACCTGTAGAGTCTGCCCTAACACTGGGTAGAGAGTGTCAGAATTGAATGAATTATGTTAATAGGACACCAGTTAACATCCAGAGAGAATTGGAGAATTGCTTGGTGTGAGAACTACACCCCTCGCCCCCCACACACATATTTGGTGACAAGAAGTGAAATATTAAGAGTAACAGAGGGAGAAAAGAGTTTTTTTTCTTTAGTTGGTACATAGAGGAAACAAAGGCTTCCCAGATGGCTCTCGTGGTAAAGAACCCGCCTGTCAATGCAGGAGACATAAGAGATGAAGGTTCAATCCCTGGTTTGGGAAGATCCCCTGGCAGAGTGCATGGCAACGCACCTCCGTATTCTTGCCTGGAGAATCCCAAGGACAGGAGCCTGGCAGGCTACGGTCCATAGCGTCATAAAGAGTTGGATGTAACTGAAGGGACTTAGCACACATGCAGAGGAAACAAAGAGTTTTTCCTATTCACTCAACCTCAGTGTTCATGGTCCCCGGTGTGCTGCCTGTGTCAAAGGGGCTTTAAGTTCCCCCTGCATCCACCCACATCTCTGATGCTCACAGAGAGGGCTGATCCTAGAGAACTTATCCAACACTGAATTATCCTGTTGCATTGTCTCGCCTGGTCAATAAATAGAGCCAACATTCAGCATTTCGTAGAACATATTAGACAGAAACAAATTCTCCTTTGAAATACAGACATAAGGAAAAACTAAGAATCCTTGGCCATGAATAGTAACAAATGGTTTGAAGCAAGAAGTTAATGTCCCAGGGACTTTCCGGACAATCCAGTGGTTAAAGACTCCGCCCTTCCATTGCACAGAGGGAGGGGAGGGGGCGTGGAATGGGTTGGATCCCTGGTCCAGACATCAGGGGCCAGACACCAGACACTCCCCCCTCTGGGAACTAAGATCCCGCATGCCCTGCAGTGTGGCAAAAAAAAAAAAACAACAGGTAAAACACCCTGGAGCAAACTACATCAAGATGGGACAATCTCAGCGTGGGCCCCAAAGTTGGACATGGAGCAATCCTGAGGGGAAGACATTAATCTCTTGGCCACATTAGTTACACATTTTTACCAGCTTCTAAGTGAAGAGAAACTGAGGGCAAAGATCAGAACCTTCTGGCCTGTGTTTATAATTCAATGTCCGTGGGAATCTAGAGCGAATAGATTGTGGTCCTCATCCCTCAGTTTGTGCTCCTTGTTTTCAACTAATCCTTTTAGTGTCTACACACCGTTCCACATAATCTCAAGATTTCGCTATAGATAATACAGAGCTGAGTGAATCTTATTGAACTGTTCAAGTCGAAGGCTAGTGCATGCATTAGTTAAAATTAAGATGAGTAAATGCTCTTTCAGGCTCCTGCTTTAATGAGATTCTCAGTGGGCCTTACGGTGGTACATGCATCTCATGATACACACCCGTGTACGTGTGCTGACCTGCGTCTGCACCCACATGCCCACCAGCAGTGTCCTGTCTTCACTGTGCCACTATTGCACTTACATGCCCATCAACACCTTTGCAGGGTCACCATCTTCAGTGGGCTAAAATCGCTAAATCAAGATCCTCGGCACATCCTGATTTTCATTTCCTTCTCAGAGAAATACTAGATCCCAGGGTGCAAGGCAATTCCTCGCAGCAGCTTCTTTCTTCTTCTTTGTTCAGATCAACAGTCTGAGTCATCCCTGGAGTCATCTTTGACTTTTATCTTTCTCTAATACCACACAGGCAATCTGTCAGAAAAATCCTGTCAGTTCGCCTTTGAAATATACTCAGATTCCACCCATTTCTTACTCTTTCCATGATGACCATTAACCACCATGGTCTGGGCTACCATCATCCCTCAGCTGGATTATTGCAAAACCTCGTCTCCCTACCTTCACCCCTGCCCTGCCCTAGTCTATTCGGCACCCAACAGCAAGTGCGTCCCTTTCATAACTCAAGTTGGATCATGTCTCTCCTCTGCTCAGAACCCTTCAATAACTGCCTGTGTCACTTGGAATAAATCCAAAATTTTTACCATGGCATTCGTAATCTGGCTCCCAGCTACGTCTCAGACCTGCTCCTTTCACCCTCATTTGAGCCACTCTAGATGCTGGGCCGGTCCTAAAACACACCAGACACTATTGCTTCAGGATCTTTATGTTTTGAACTCCTCTGCCTGGACCATTTCTCCCCAGATACACTCATAGCTCACTTCCTCACTTTCTCTAGGTCTCTGTTCAAATTCACTTTTCTCTGAAAGATCTCTGAAGACACTTCCTTAGATCACACACACACACACACACACACACACACACACTTCCCACACAGTCATTCTGTATCTCCTTACTCTGATTTTTCTTCTTGGCATGTAGCACAGCACTGTCCCAAGAATTATTTATCATCGGTCTTCCCGCACAACAATGGAAGCTCCATGAGGGTGGGGACTTTGTGATCTTCAGTGCTGGACCCCAGCTCCTGGGATAGTGCCTGACATGAAGGCTCATGAGCACAGTGTGTGGAGTGAATGGATGAATTCATCATAGGCAGTGTCTGCTCATGCTCACCAAAGCGTCTCAGGGGAGAAAGCTTTTATGGGGATTTCCTCCCAACCCTCTGAAGGGAAGCCGTCAAGGAGGGTGCTGTCTGGCTCCACTTTTGTCCTCACTGCAGCTGGCAGCTGTCCCATGAAAGGGCATTTGAGATGAGGGAGGGCTGTGAGATGTTTATGCCACTGTTTAGGAGTGCAGGCTCTGTGAAATGGAGCCATTTAAACCTGTCTGACTGGAGTGACACCAGGATTCTGCCCAGACTTGTCAAAATTCTGCCCATACTAGAGAATCTTGGAGGCTTCCCAAGTCCTGATTCTGTCCATGCCGAGTGAGACTTGCGGAAAGGGCACTGTGATGGTCCCAGAGTTCTTGCAAAGGCCCAGGGACCAGGGACTGAGGCAATGAGGGTACAAGACCTTGTCCTAACACACAAAGATAGAAGCTGCAACCTAGTTTTGCCAGGAAGTGAGCAGCAGCAGGTGAGTAGAGTCTAACTTTCAGAGTCACCCATTCATTGAGCAAATATTTCCTGAGTACATGCTATGTGCCAAGCACGATTTTAGGCCTTAGAGCAGGCGCCCCCAACCTCCAGGATCTAATGCCTGATGATCTGAGGTGGAGCTGATGTAATAATAGGGGCTTCCCCGGTGGCTCAGACAGAAAAAAAACAAAAACGAAAAACCTGCTTGCAATGCAGGAGACCAGGGTTCGATCCCTAGGTCGGGAAGATCCCCTGAGATGGGATGGCTACCCACTCCAGTATTTTTACTTGGAGAATTCCATGGACAGAGAAGCCTGGAGGGCTGTAGTTCATGCATTTGAATCATCCCCAAGCCAACCCTACCCCACCCCATCCATGGAAAAATTGTCTTCCACAAAACCGGTCCCTGGTGCCAACAAGGTGGAGGACCGTTCCCTTGGAGGATTGTTCTAGGAGCTGAAGATTCTGGGATGTGGACCGTAGGGAGGGACCCAAGTTGGCTCAGGAGAGTGCCCAGACCCCCTTCATGTTTCAGACCCCCTCAGTCTCCCTTTTCTCTGTGAGGGAAGCAGCTGAGGTATCATGGCTGCCTCCCCTCCTCCAGCAGGGATCGGCGCTGCCTGGGTCACCAAGGTGCTGCTGACCCAAGGAGGCACCAGGCAGCCTCTGGAGGTTCCTACCAGTGCTCCTCACCAGGAGGACCCCTTGGCCCCTCCCCCTAACTGCTGCTCACCCCCAGAATGCCAGAGGGTCAGCTCCATCACCTGCTGCCCTGTGCGTTGTACCCAGAGCTCCACCTGCTGACAGACTCTTCCCTCGCTGCCCTGGAGCCTGGCCTGGACATTGGCTTTGTGGTTTGCTGGCTTCCCTTGTAGCTCAGTCGGTAAAGAGTCTGACTGCAATGCAGGAGACCTAGGTTCGATCCCTGGGTTGGAAAGATCCCCTGGAGAAGGACATGGCAACCCACTCCAGTATTCTCGCCTGGAGAATCTTATGGACAGATTCTCATGGACAGAATCCCATGGCAGGCTACAGTCTATGGACTCTCAAGAGTCGGACATGACTGAGCAACTAAACATGCGTGCATGTGCCTGGTGGGGACACAGACAATGGAACCAGGTGTGTTTCTTCAGGGCAGGGGGTTTGGGGGTGCTGGTCATGGGTGAAGATATCTCGGGAGCCTTCTTATAAACCAGTCAATTGAATTTAGAATGGTGCCTTGCTGCTGACACCCAGAATGCAGTCCTGACTCAGGCCTGGAAGGCAGTGGGAGATCCACAGAGTTTCCAGCAGGGTGTGACCACCCTGAGGTGTCACAGGCTACAGGCTGGCCTCACTCATTCACCCTCAGGCATGGGGCCTCAGGATCAACCTGGACTTCTGGAGGACTTTGGGAGTGAGAGCACTTGTGTGATAACTGTCTCCTCCCTGAGGTGTAAACACTTGGGTGGATGTCTGCAACCAGATGGTGAGGCTAAGAACATGCCATGGCTGATGGGATCTGGTTTCCAGAATATGGCACTCCCTGCCGGGCCCCTGCAACCCGTCCTGAGTTCTGGCAATGACCAACCCAGTGAGTCTGAGGCTGTCCTCACAAGGAGAACGATGGCATTACTTTGGGTCATCTCTGGGGAAGCTTCCAGCCCTGCTATTCTCTGACTTCAGAGAGGAGAGAGGCATCTACTGGGCTTTTGGCATTTTCCGTTTCCCTTTAAGAACACTCTGAGCTCTGGGCACAGCACTTTGTTTTTTTTAAAGCCATATTTATATATGATTCTTCTGTAGCAGGCCTGGCCAGAGGTTGGCATTTGCAGAATCTGGGCACTGGGGATGTGCCTGAACCTCAGTGCTTCAGGTGGGGGAAGCTAGTGAGTGATAGGAAGGGTAAACCACAGGCAATAAGGCATTCCAGAGGGCCTCAAAATACCTGAAGGGAGGCTTACCCAAAGGGCTTCCACCTCAGAGAGAGGGAGGGATGTGGGAGGCAGAGGAAAATCTCATGATTGTTAGAAATTAGTTTGATTTTTTTTTTAATAACCTCTCATGGCATCCAGAAATTGCTGAAGTCTGAGCATTTGGGTGAAACAAGTAGGGTTGCTCCAGGGCTGGGGTGGTAAAGTATTTCACAAAATCAGGAATGTTTGTACCTGGAACCCAGCTCCTCCAACATCTCAGGCAGCAGCTTTGGACACGGGAGAACATTCTTGGGAGCTGTGGCCTTTGCATGAGGGGCGCTGGTACTGAGGCCAGGGAGAGGTACCCTCACTGCAGGTGTAGGTGGGGTCACGACCCCTGGGAAATTCTACTCCACTGGGGAGTCTCCGTGGCACTTTACCTATTCACCAAGCTTCTTCATTACACAAGACAGGGACTGTCATCATTGTGCTCCAGTAATGTCCATTGGGGAGTACTTCCTCATTTACTCCCCCCACTCTGGACACCACCATCTGGACCACGAGCAGCAGATGACTTCACTTAACTTGCCTACAGGTGACTCCAAAACTCTGCAGACTCGACTTACACGAATTAAGAAGGATTCTTTAACTAAAAATTGTATCTGAATTACTTTTTAAAATTATTGTTATCTGAGACAGTTGAAAATAACCAAAACAACTCACCCAGTACCCCAGCAGTCAATTAGACAGTGGTCACCAATTCTGTACAGCTGAGCTGTCTGCTGTGGTCGCCACTAGCCACATGGGCCTATTTAAATATTTTCATGAATGAAAGTTAAATAAAATGAAAAAATACAGATCCTCAGCTGCACCAGTCACATTTCAAGTGCTCATTAGCTGCGTGTTCCTAGTGCTGCTGTATTGCAGACAGAGAACATTTCTACCATGGCAGAGAAAATTTATTACCACTCTGTTCTAGAATCCTCCAATCTCTGAAACAGCTGAAACCCTTATCCAGGTGTGACTGATGAAAACATCCCTTTCCAGTCCTGTCCATATCTTCCTCATCACTGATTCTGTAGCTTTCTCATCTGCAACCCTCATCCCATGCCGTCTGACCTGGAAGGAGTGCCTCCTAATATCTTTGCTGATTTACCCTTACAAAGAACTCTGTCCTTCCATCTGATCGTTTGGAGTTTACATTTTAAGTTCAGAATCCTCTTCAATGAGTTTTTCACCAATGGCTCTATAGAGAGTGAATCCTGGGAGCTTGCATGAAAACCTGTCCTTTCTGGAACTTGGCTGAGATGTTCTGGGAACCTGTGTGCTGAGTTTACATAAGTCTGAGTCAGTGAGGTGCCAGACACAGAGCCTAGAGCAGGAACTGGAGTCTTCAGAGTTACCTGCTTATCTCTGATTCAAACGCCCTTGGGCTGCTGTGGTCATTAACTCTTGCAGGTGGTTCAAATCATCTACTTCTGATCAACCCAAGGCAGCTTCTACTGAAGTCCTGGGATGGGGAGGAGAAATCAAAGTGAGAGGGTGGCAGACCAGAGCCTGGGGGTGGGACCCTGGGGAGGGATGGAAATTGGCCTGCAGCACAGGGTTCCTGATCAACTCTGGCACCTTTGTGTCTCTGCATTTGTGTTGATCCCCACAGACAGCCGTGGGACCAGCCCCACGGTCTGAGCAGTCTGTGGTCTCCCGGTCATGTTGGGCGCTATGTGCTGTGCTGAGCTAAGCACCTGGGTTCCTGAGTCCAGGGGCCAGAGGTGATGTCCATTAACATCTCCCCTATCCGTGGCTCCGTGTCTGCCTTTCTTGTCACCTACACATTGGTCTGCCATGTGTGCGCTTTGCTGAGTATGCACTGCCCTTTAACCCTGCCTGCACCTCACGGCCCCAAGCCCCGGGCAGGACAAAACATATGATGCTTGTTTACCTCTCATCTGTGCTGAGGCCATTCTCATGCTGCTTGGGCTCAACACCCAGTGCTGAGCTGTCCCACCACAAGGAAGTCCTCCTCATCCACTTAGGCTCCAACGTGGACCCTCACCTTACTCCACTCGGGCTGGGACACCCTTTGCAAGCCAGCTGTTGCCCATGTGGCTCCTTCCTTAGGCTCCAGCCTCCCAGGACTAGTCACTTTTTGTCTTAGTTCAGGTTGCTGTAACAAAGTGCTGAGAAATGCAATATTTCCTGCCATATCGGTAAACAAGGATATCACAGTCATCAGTGATTGTAACCCTCCAATGTAAGCACCTATCAGGTGAAGAGCTGACTCATTGGAAAAGACCCTAATGCTGGGAAAGATCGAAGGCGGGAGGGAAAGGGGACGACAGAGGATGAGATGGTGGGATGGCATCACCAACTCAATGGACATGAGTTTGGGTAAACTCCAGGAGTTGGTGATGGACAGGAAGGCCTGGTGTGCTGCAGTGCATGGGGTCACAAAAAGTCAGACACAACTGAGGGACTGAACTGAATTGAATGTAAGCCAGTGAGCCCTGAGGACCCTCAAGAAGGAACAGAATACTTGCTATCTAGCAGTCATCAGATTGCAATCACTCCCTATGGTGAGCCCTGAGGAAACTCAGGATGTGAAAACACAGGATACTGGCCTCAAACAGGTGAAGTGCATATCAGAGGAATGATTTCAGTGAGCCCAGACTCTTGCATCTTTTCCCATACATACAAAAGTGCTAATTTCATTAACCTGGGATATCCCATTTTCTCTAATTGGCAACAATCTTTTGATGTTCAGACTACCTGCCCTTTGTTGCAGAACTTCTAAATAACCTAGGTCCCCCCTTCACCTCCTCAGAGCAGTTTTCTCAGGGTTGCTTGAAATGCTACTGACTGGGCTAAACTCCTAAAAATTTCCACTGAATGCAATATAACTCTCAACTTTTAGGTTGTGAATATTTTTTTTTGAAGTCCACAGTGCCTTGGACTGGGTGGCATATAAACAACAGAGATGAGTTTCTCATAGTTCTGGAAACTGGATGTCTGAGATCAGGGTACTAGCAGGGTTGGTTCTGATGAGGACCTTCTTCCAGATTGCAGACTGCCTGCTTCTCACTGTGTCATGGAAACAGAGGGAGGGAGCTCTCTGGAGTCCCTTTTATTTTCAAGGGCACTAACCCCACTCATGGAGGCGTCGCCCTCATGACCTAATCACCTCTGAAAGCTCCAACTCCTAATACCATCACATTGCGAGTGGGATTTCAACATATGAATTTGGGCGGACACATTCTGTTCACTGAACTCTTCCAGCCAGATGTCCTCCTTACTCAGCTGATGCTCCAGTGCTACTGCTCCCGCAGCCTGTCCCACCACCCCTGACCACCACTGTGCCTGGGGGTTTGGCTCCCTGTCACCAAATGACTTCTGGACCAAATTGATGAGAAGGGAAAGGGAAAAGAAAGAGGAAGAGGGATTGCTACTTTATTTTTTAATATGTAACATGTCCCAGCACGTACTGACCACTTTGTGTCTACTTCCCCTGGTGCACAGTATGTCAAGTTGCCTTTTATTTCAGGAACTTCTTGCACAATTTGTCCAGCTCTATGATATTGTTTTCCTTCTCTGGGGACTCCAATTCTGTGCTTGTTGCATCTCCACTGTTTTCTCTGTGTATCAGTGTCTTTAGGATTTATTTAGAAATTATTTCTTCGCATTTTCTATGCTTGTTCGATCTCTATTCTCAAGCACTTTTTCTGTATTTTTACCCCCACTCCCCTGTTACTTCTCTACTTTTGTTTTGATTTCTGTGATTTTTTTTTTTTTTCCTTGTACCTCTTTTCTGAGTTCTGCAAATGTGCAAGATCATTTTCTCTTGTTTTCTGACCATTTCTTCTCTGGGACTACATATTTATTTTATTCATTCTTCCTTATTGAGTCTATTTTTTTGTTAAGTCTTTGAAAGTAATGGCCACGTGTTTAGTCAAAATTTTCACCTGTTTCTTGGCAAACAGGTGATTCCTCGAAGCTGGTAAGTTTTGCAGCAATTTCCTGTCTTTTTTTTTTTTTGTCCTTCGAATTAATGCTGGCTGCCTTTGAACTTCCCTTGTTGACCTATTTGTTTCAAGGGACAAAGTTTTGTTAATGTTTTTCTCATGTTAGTTGTTACTAAGTTGTTTCACTTTTCTCAAAAAAGTTTCTCTCCTGTCCTCACTAACTGCCATGCATGTGTGCTGCTCAGTTGTGTCTGCCTCTATTGGACCTCATGGACTGTAACCTGCCAGGCTCCTCTGTCTATGGAATTTTCCAGTCAAGAATACTGGAGTGGGTTGCCAGTTCCTTCTCTAGGGGATCTTTCAAATTCAAATTTTGAACCCATGTCTCCTGCTTTGGAAGACAGATTCCTTAATACCTAGCACCACCTGGGGAGCCTGTAAGTAACACAGCTCTTGTATGTGAGCGATACCAACTCATCGCCTCAAGTTAAGCCTTTTACCTAAAGGAAGTCTTCATGCTGGGGTTTCTGGGGTCTGTTACCCTGGGGCTGGTTTGCAATTCACTTCAATACTCTAGAGGCTTTCACAGTGTATTACCTTCATAAAAATTATGAAGTAAATTTAGCAGCTTTTGGTAGCATTTATGCATTTTTGAGTTGTGGATTTTTTTTTTTTTTCATTTATTTTCATTAGTTGGAGGCTAATCACTTCACAACATTTCAGTGGGTTTTGTCATACATTGACATGAATCAGCCATGGGTGTTGTGGATTTTATGTCTCTTAGTTTGGCTGAATATGAAATTTCATAAAGGAAATGAATTTTTTTAATGCTAAAAAAGATTCCTGTTTCTTTTACTACTTACTTGCACTACCTCTGACACCAAAGGTGAGGGATTTTCCACACCAAGCAATTCTCTAGTGTTTGATGGACACCAACTGCTTGTCCTTCAATTGAATTCTGACACTAACAGACCCCACAGGTTAAGGGCTCAGTTCCACAAGACTGCCTCCCATTCCAGCTATCAATTGCAAGTCCCAGATTGTCTGTCACAGTCCAATCAGGTGACAGAAACCACACAGCAATTTTATTAACAGTAACTAGAAATAAATAGAAATAATAAATAATTATAATACATAATAAAAATAAAGTAGAAATAAATAGAAAGTAAATATGGAGGATTGTCAACTACATAAATCACTGTAAGGACGAAAGAAGAATGGTATATGTGAAATACTAAGAAAAACATGTATTGGTCTCAGCCTTCAGCTTTTGCTAGTATTTGGTCTTTGATCACAGTTCCACAAAGTTCCTAAAACCCTTGTCATTGCCTGAGTGATAAAGGTGTGAAGAACATCTTTTGTGCTATTATTTGGTCTCTGACCCCATTCTTGGCACAGAGCTCTTAAAAACCTTGCAATTTCCTAAGTGATGGGGGTTGATAAGAGACTCTTAGCAGAGCTCCCAAATCCCTTGGAATTTCCTGGGTGATGGGAGCATCTTTTGTTTTATTTATTTTATTTTTTAGTTCTACCAGTTTATTGCTACCAACACATCTCCCTCCACCCTCATGCACAAATGCTCAGTCATGTAACCCCATGGACTGCAGCCCGCCAGACTCCTCTGTCCATGAACTTTTCCAGGCAAGAATACTGGAGTGAGTTGCCATTTCCTTCTCCAGGCATCTTTTAATTCGGTGAACTCTGGGTGAGCTTCTGGGTCACTAGAAAGACTAGTGACCTAGAAAGACTAGGCATGATCAGAAGCTTAGAACTCAGCCCCAAACCTTATTCTCCAGGGAGGGGATAGGGACTAGAGATTGAGTGAACTACCCATCATTCCTAGGTGATGAAGCCTCAAAACAATCCCTAAGGTACTGGCTTCAGGGAGCTCCTGGGTTGGGATAGGGTGGTACACCCCAACTCCATGGAGACAGAAGTTCTGGTACTGGGAACTCTTCCAGACCTTGCCGATGTACCTCTTCATCTGACTGTTCATTCACATCCTTTGTTATGTTCGTTATTATAAACCAGTAAACTAATGCTTCCCTGCATTCTGTGAGCTATTCAAGTGAATTATCAAACTTGAGGAGGGATTGTGAGAAGCGCCAGTTTGCAGTATTAATCTCTAGCAAATGTCAGTTTCCTGCAGCTGTTGAGATAGTATTTTTTTTTTCACTTAATGAGTTAATATGGTAAATTAATTATAATAAGTTTTCTGAAATTTAGACATCTTTGCATTGGTGAGATAAACCAATTTTTATCATGATAAACCAAAAAAATAAAAGACACATGTTGGATTCAATTTTCTAACGTTACTTTCAGAAAATTTGCATCTGTTTTCACAGATGGGATTAACTTTAAAATTTTTCTTTCTTGACCTGTTCTTATCTGGTGGTAGAAAGACTATTCTAACCTCATCAAATAATTTGGGCAATGTTTCCAGTTTTTCCTTTTCTCTGATAATTTGTATTCAGTTCAGTTCTGTTCAGTCACTGTCATGTCCGACTCTGTGACCCCATGAATCACAGCACGCCAGGCCTCCCTGTGCATCACCAACTCCCGGAGTTTACTCAAACTCATGTCCATCGAGTCGGTGATGCCATCCAGCCATCTCATCCTCTGTCGTCCCCTTCTCCTCCTGCCCCCCATCCCTCCCAGCATCAGGGTCTTTTCCAATGAGTCAGCTCTTCGCATGAGGTGGCCAAAGTATTGGAGTTTCAGCTTCAGCATCAATCCTTCCAATGAACATCCAGGACTGATCTCCTTTAGAATGGATAATTTGTATTAGAATGATCTATTCTTTGAAATTTGACAGAATGTTCCTATAAAGTCACCTAGACCTTTTTTTCTTATAATTTTTTAAACTTCTGCTTTAATTTATTTAATGGTTTAGCATATAAGTCATCTGTTTTCCCTAAATTTTAAATTTGTTGAAAAAGTATGTAATGTCCTCTTACTCTCTTTTTTTGAATTAACTTTAGTTTTTAAATTAAAAAAAATTTTTTTGCCTCTGCCATGCAGCTTGTGGGATCTTAGTTCCCTGACCAGGGATCAAACCTGTACCCCTTGCATTGAAAGCTTAGAGCCACTGGATCACCAGGGAAGTCCATGAACTAACTTTGTTTTTATTTACTTGTTTAAAAAGTCAAAATATTACAAATCTTGGTTCCACTCCTTCCCACTTCTCTCACTTCTATCCCAGAGAGAATCACTTTTGACTCTGGTAGCTATATCTTCTTTTTTCTATTTAGAATTCAGACATCTTTTCCCCATATATTTCTGTCTTTTAATTCTTCCAAATTTTCTTCACATTCTTTTATAACTTTTTTGCATAATCTCTTTGATTCATCTAGATTTTTAAAAAATTACATATAGTAAAGTGAAAGTGAAGTCGCTCAGTCATGTCTGACTCTAGAATTCTCTAGGCCAGAATACTGGAGTAGGTAGCCTTTCCCTTCTCCAGGGGATCTTCCCAACCCAGAGATCAAACCCAGGTCTCCCACATTGCAGGCAGATTCTTTACCAGCTGAGCCACAAGGGAAGCCCAGGAATACTAGAGTGGGTAGCCTATCCCTTTTCCAGGGGATCTTCCTGACCCAGAAATTGAACTGGGGTCTCCTGAAATTGCAGGTGGATTCTTTACCACCTGAGTTACCAGGGAAGCCCCACATATGGTAAAGGAACTAGCTTTTTTCTTTCTCATTATGTCTAGCAAATTGTAGCAGGATGTTATATTGAAAAGTTCCCCCTTCCTCTAATATCCATTTCTGCAGGTTCATGGAGCTGTGCTTCTCACAACCTCTCCCAGCCAATTACTGAGTAAGCTGGGGTACTCAGGCCTATTCTGGGAGATAGAGGACTCCTGGAAGAATGACTGTGGCCTGAGAAATCCCCACTCAACTTTCTTTCTAACTGAACAGCAAACTTCCAACTTTTCTTCTTTCCTAGACTTTCTACTTCACTGCAGGTCAGACATATATTATGGACTGACATCTCTTCCCACCTTTCCTTACTTCCTCCTCATTTTCTTCCACTGAAATTTCTTCTGATAAATTTTCTGTACATTTCATCTTGGTATCTGCTCCTTGGAGGACCTGCAGTAACACATACATGCGCATATTGGGACCAGAGTCATGTGGAGACAAGAGAACTCCAGACATGTTTGGGGATCTGAGGGTGGAGGAACTTGTGTTTTCTTCCATGGGGAAGGCCCATGTAAGCACATCAAGTCATAGAATTCCCCCATCATGCAGACAGCATGATTCAGCATAGAAATGTAGAAATGCCTGCATGACACATTTAGGCAAAATGCCTCAAGACATCTTCTCTTGTGCCCTGTGGCTCCAGAGTAGTGCTGGGGTATCAAAACCTTCCTCATGCTTCTTACACCTGCAGCAATAGCAGGTGAGCTGTTAAGACAGAGCAGATCCCAACAATGGCTGTGAAGGACCTGGACAAAGTGAATCCCCCCTGTCAATAGAGCATTTAGCAGCCAAGTGGCTCACTTGAAACTTAATAAATAGCTGCATCTTACAACTCTTGTTTAGCAAGGTATGCTATAAACTCTCTATTGGTGACATTGTTTTTGGCAGCATTCTTAGTTGTAAGCAACAGAAACTGATTTATGCATAAAAAGATTTATTATGACATTAAGTAATAAAGCAATACTAACATTTATTAGTGGCAACTTTTATTAATTTTATTAACATTTATTAGTGGCAACTCCAGTATTCTTGCCTGGAAAATCCTATGAACAGAAGAGCCTGCTGGGCTACAGTCCATGGGGTAGCAAAGAGTTGGACACCACTGAGTGACTTGAGCACACACACAGCATTTGTTAAGCATTTAAACTTTGCCAGCTATCATTTGAAATTTTTTGCTTGTATGAAAGCAATGTAATCCTTAACACAACCCTTATGACAACAATAATAGCTGTTGTCATAGTATCTATTACTACGTATTTTATGGTAATATTTCTATTATTATAGTGCTACTGTTAGGTAGTTAGAATAGGGAAAAAGAGTCCAAAATGGTGGTGGCTAAAAGACCTAAAAGGGAAAGCCCTCGAAAATAGAAAAAAGGAAGGTCCGAGGACCTGAGTGAAAACCTCAGGCAAAACCAACAACACTCTTGGCTGGACCAATTTACACAAGGCAGGCCCACGGACAGAAGCATATAAAAAGAGGAGCCAAGCCCTCTTCCCCCTCTTTTGCTCCCTCCCTCTCCCCCGCGCGATGGGGCGATCTTCTCTTCGAGTCTTTGAATCCACGTGCCCTCACGCCTCAAAGATGGATTTTCCTGCTATTATCTAAATAAATAGAGCTGTAACACTGAGCTGTAACACTGATTTATTTAATAGCTATAACACGGTCTGTCCTCCGAGAGCTGTGACCCGCCAAGGGGCTTTAATGTCCGTCACTCCAAATTTTTGTTGTGACGAGACAAAGAACCGAGGAGCACACACTCGCGTGACACTACCATTCTATGGTTAACCCCACATTGATACTATGTGATTGATACTATGGTTGATACTATGATACTGGAGTTGATACTATGATACTATGCATAGTATTGCATAGAGAGGTTAGGGAACTCTCTCAAGGTCACACAGCCAATTAGTGATAAAGTCCAGGTTTAAACCCAGGCAGTTGGACCACAGAGCTTCTCTGTTGCCCATTAAACTCTATAGAACTGGTGGTAGGAGTATTGTGTGTGTTAGGAAGGAGAGAAGACTGAAAAACTAGGCTTGAAGGATATGAAGACAGGGACAATATTCCAGATCATAACATCGAGATTATGTGATGAAGATATTGGGAGAAACCCTGAAGTTTGCATTGCCCACACCAATGATACTGACACTGTTCCTAGAACTGTCACCACTAATAAACCAAATGGATTTCCTACTTCTTCGCATCACGGCTCTCTGATTCAAAAGGTAAATACATCTGTTTGGCAGAACCAAGATCATATGCCCACACCCAAGCTGGAAGGGAATTTGAGGAATATTTTTTAGCCTCTGTAGCAGGATATATGGACTTTCCAGGTGGCTCAGTGGTAAAGAATCTGCCTGCCAATGTAGGAGAGAGGGGTTTGATTCCTGGGTCAGGGAAGATCCCTTGAAAAAGGAAATGGCAACCCACTCTAGTACTGTTGCCTGGGAAAACCCATAGACCGAGGAGTCTGGCGAGTTACAGTATATGGGGTCACAAAAGAGTCGGACATGACTTAGAGACGAATCAACAGCAATGATCAATCAATGATTCTGTGGGTCGGCAGTTTAAGCTGGGTTCAGTGGATAGTTCCATGAGCCTTCGCTGGGTTCACATAAGCTTCTACGGCTTTCCTCCAGTTCTGGAGGCCAATAACTCCTCACATCTCTGGCTGTTGGCTAGGAGAAAAGGACAATTTTGTGTCTCTCTCCACACCTCTCAATCACCTACTTCATTCGTGTGGTTGATGTCAGGGTTCCAAGGGGAGTGAGAGAGGGCGAGCTTCAACAGGCAAGCACTTATTAAGCCTCCGCTGGCCTCAAGTTTGCTGTTGTCGCCCAAAGTGACATAAGGCCAAACCCCAAGTTGTTATGGGAGGGTATGGAGCGATGACAGTCTGAGAACTGAATGCTAAATTTCCAGGAGTTTTGCACACTAGTTTTTAAACAGCTCGTAGCTTGAAATCACCCACAGTGGGAACATTAATACCACAGAAATTGGGAAATGCTACCAACCAGGGCTTTTTTTTTTTTTTTCAGAGAATCAGTTTATCAGTATATCACTAGGACTGTCTGAAGACATGGGCACATGGAGAGAAATATGGCAGCTGTTTTTGAAACAATCTATCATACTGAATGTATTTCTAAGCATGACCATTATTAGAATTGTGTGTGTGTGTATATATATACATATAAAGATAGGATTGTTTGAGTGTTAAGCATCCAGTAGTTCACATTATTGTGGTCATTTGCATCATTTCACCTTTTCCAGTGACAGACCCTGCTTGAACCAGGCTGAGCCACTCTTGTGATATAGTGATTTATCCAAAGGACAAGCATGTGAACCAAATTAATTCAGTCAGAATTGTTCCCTGGGGCTTTTTCAAACTGAAGTTGAGGGAGGAAGTTCTCTCTCCTTTCTCTTACAAATTATGATGATATGAGCCAAGAGCTGCCAACAGTCATAATGACATTTTTGTAGGTGACAGCCAGCCTGGGAGAGAAAAAGCTAACATATACAGATTTGCATGACAGAGAGACAGGAAAACAGTGAGAGAAAGAAAGTTAAGAGGAAGAGAGAAAAAGATGGATCTATCCTAACCCTTCTTGCTGTTTGGTTGTGTCTAACATTATATATATATACATACATATATATATATGTATGTATGTATATATATATATATTTGCCTGTAGTATACTGAATTAACAGTTTCTGTCACTCACAACTAAACAGTCCTGACTAATACATGAGCAGAGATATCTTGTTGAAGAGGCAGAGAAACTAAGACAAGGAAGGGACCAGTATTGCTGTGCAAAGACAGAATCTGGGTGAGGTCATCTTGTCCATTCTTGGGGGGTAAATCATGCAAACATACCCATTGGTATTGACATTGGTAATATCATATGAAGAGCACCTCTGACTCTTGTAACTCTCCTCTCTACCCACTGTGTCAGTTTAAGGTATGGTTGCAGATAATGAAAATGACTCCAGACAACTGAAATAGAAAGAGACTTAATACAGGGGAGTTAGGTGATTACATAATTATTGGAAGGGCAGGAGGGGCAGCCTGGGGCTGAGCTTCCGGGTATGGTTCCCCTAACACCACAGAATTGGCCTGCTAAGGAAGTCATTGTTCCAACTGCTGGCTTAAGGATATATCATCTTCACTGCAATTCACATGAAAAATTGAATGCCCTGTATGCTGTCTCTTTGCAACTACAAAGTTGCACCAGCCAAGGAGATTTCTGCTTTAGTTTTTCACATGAAAAACAAATACCGGGGCTTCCTTGGTGGCTCAGTGGTAAAGTATCCACCTTCCACTGTGTCTTGGAACCTCCTGGAACCCAGGAGACACAGGGTTCGATCCCTGGTCCAGGAAGATTCCACGTGCCATGGAGCAACTAAACCCATGTGCTACAACTATTGAGCCTGTGCTCTAGAACCTGGGAGCTTCAATTACTGATCCCATGTGCCACAGCTGCTGAAGCCTGAGCTCCCTAGAACACTTGCTCTGCAACCAGAAAAGCCAGCCTAATGAGAAACTTGCACATTGCAACTGGAAAGTAGCCCCCACTTGCCACAACTAGAAAAAAGCCCAAGCAGCAACAAAGACCCAGCACGGCCAAAAATAAAGGCATGAGTAAATAAAATTACAAATAAGATGGCTATAAAAAAAATATCCCCTTGACCATACTTGCCAGCAGAAAGGCCAGCAACCACAGAACCATATATTCACTCCTCAATCTCACTCCTTAGAGGCAACAATAGTTAACATTTTCTTCTGTATCCCTCCATAAATTTTTCAAATGTACATAAACATACATGTAAACATATATATTATTAATTGATTTAAAGGACCTTTATTTGGATGTCTTTTCTAAGTAAAGAATATAACTGGGTTTTTTTAAGCAGGTCACTCTGAGCCCTAATTTTAATGTGGAACCAGAATCCTTGGAAATAAAGATAAAATATTTAGGAAGAACATTAAGAATCAATTAAATAATGGAAGAGGCACACAGCTCCTTGAAAATCACATCAAAATGAAGTGTTCTTTTAAAAGTTTGGATTTGTATATACACATCTTTTTCATTTAAAAGCAAAATGCTTCTATAATTTATGAAGGTGAAAATGTACATTATTAATTTTTAAAAGAGCAGAATTTTATCATTTTGTCTAAATTCCATTTCAAAACTCACAGAGCAAAGAGCAAATACATTATTCTTTCAAAAACACAGTGTAAAGAGCAAAAATTAAAACAATTTTTATATACCCGCCAAAGTTAGAAATGAAAACCTGCAAAAATATAGAAAGAAAAAGAATTCTGATTAAGAGTGAGTGACTTTTAAGGGCTTGATTTTACATATGAGATAGTAAGATAAATATATTGAGGGGGTAACAGGCAGAAGATCAGGGGTCTCCAAATGGAGGAAATAGGCTTCAAGTGTTAGACATTTTTCTCTCTCTTAACCGGCAGGAGGAAACAAACTAGTGATATTTTTTTCTTTCTCTATACAAATTTAAAAGGTTTCTCTTAAAATACTGTGTTGCCATAATGACACCTGGTTTCACATGAAGTATTTTCAAACCTTGATTTAACCAATTAATTTTTCTTATGAAAATGTTTGTCTTAAAAAAAAAGAAAATGTTTGTCTTAAGCTATGTTAATGTACCATGCATTTACCTCAGGCTTGGAACCTACTTGACAAACCATTATGTTATACTCAGATATTGTCCCCCTAATCTTTGTAAATGAAACTATTTGTATGGTAATCTGCCCTTCTACAAGATACAAGTCAATTGTTTTATGGCCTGGGATGAATCGTCTGGTGCCAAGATTATCCCAAAATATGTCTTATGGATGAAGGGCCTGGTGCCATTCTGAGTTTTAAAACATTCCTTTCTTTCATTAACAGACTGCTAGTGACTATATAACACCCAGCTGAAGACTAGCAGGGCGGTACTCCTTCTGCCCCCTTCTGATGCCTAAGTCAGAAGCTTTCTCTATCTCCTTTGTACTTTAATAAAACTTTATTACACAAAAGCTCTGAGCGATCAAGCCTTGTCTCTGGTCCTGGATTGAATTCTTCTCCTCTGGTAGCCAAGAATCCCAGTGTCTTTTCGTTGAGCAACAACCTTTCAATATGACCTAGTCAGTGCCACAGGATCTGACTCTGTAAAGTTCAGTGCTGTAAGAGAAAGAAAAGTCTAGATGATGAGGAAAGAAACAATGGAGTCGTTTGTCAGAGAAGAGCACCGGCCTCATCCTCATTTTTCACTGGGCACAGGCCTGTCCCGGGTCCTCACTCGGGCCTGGGGACTGTGTGAGGGGCAGACCGTATGAGGCTGGGGGACCTGAGTTACTGCCTTTGTGCCCTGACCCTGCTCCTGGCGTCCATCTCTGCCTGCGATTCATGGATCCTGGCGCCGCTCACGACTGTTAATCATCGCAGCCCAGAGAGGGGCCTCTTGAGTGGGAGCCTCAGACACAGAGAGATTCCTTCCCGTTACTATGGGCAACCAGGCAGGGCTAGAGTCTGTACCACCCGGCCTCCTGCTCCAACATGGGACCAGGCCCCTGGCTAGCCTGCTCTGGGAGTGTGGTGGGGCCTGTCTGGGTGGCCCAGGGAGGATGTGTGGGTCTAGAGAGGGAAAGGCTGTGAGATAGTTTGTCGCAGACAATGGGGACCCCTGAGTGAGGTATGCGGGCTGGAGTTAAAGTGCATCTCTGGGGAGGAGGGTGGTGCTTGGAAGATGAATCTGACTCCCTGTGCTAGAAGGAACTGAGGGTGAGTGTGTCTATGGAGGGGATCAGAGGGATGTGGTGGGACGTGGAACATGTGGCAAGGAAGACTGGCCTGGTCTTCTTGATTGTGGGCGGGGAGGAGGAGACATTGGCCAGGACTCAGGTTTGCGCCCAGAATGCATTTCCTGGAAAGGGGCTTCTGAGACAGATTTCAGTTCCACAGGTTGATTAGGTAGCGCTCTTGGCATCAGCACCTGGAGGAGGGAAGGAGAGGAAGCAGGATGGGAAGATGGACAAGTGAGCCACAATGCAGCTTCGACAGCAAGCCCAGCTGACCCTACATGGATGACCCTGCAGAACTATGCCGACCCCAGCACTGGGGCGGGGCTTTGGGTTCCCACAGTGATGGTTCTTTGGATGTAGACCTCACTGGGAAAGGAGTGGGCATAGCTAAGATGGGTCCCCGCTGCTGACAATATCCCTGAGGGAGATGGACAGCTGAGGGCTTTCTGCCAGCAGCACTCCTAGCATTTGGGGAATAAACCTGTCCTTCCTGAGGGTGAACTTGGTGGCCATCAGAGGGTCTACCTCTTAGAAAAAATGGAGAATGATTAAGGAATCTTGGCAGGGCTGGTAGGAAGAGTGGGCCTGGGGAAGGTGATGAGTTCTGTTTCAGATGTGTGGTGTTATGAAGTGTTTAAGGGACAGGTAGATGGAGAATCCAGTAGACAGCTGGGTCATATAGGTCTGGAGCTCTGGAGGAAGCTCAAGGACAGAAATATATATTTAGCAGAAACAAGAAGGTAAAGTGGAAATCAGAGGGATCAATGGGGCAGTTGGAGCCATAGAGAAATGAAACCCTAGCTGACCTGTTGTGCACCTGCTCTTCAGAGGAGTCCTCTCAAGAGGAAACACCTGGACCGACCCAGCAAAAACCCCACTGGGTTCAGGAATTCCCATCTTAGTTGGAGCTCTTGGAGTTGAGTGAGAGCCCTGGTCGCACTCAACCAGATAGAGCTCTCCGTGGCTGGTATACAAGTCAGGTGGGAACATGGACCATGTGGTGGGAAAGAGCGCTGCCCAGGGGCAGAGATGCCCACACGGAGACCTCTCCTCTTCAGCTTGCTCCATCTCCGGGGTCCTCCCCCACCCCAACCTCCTCTACCCTTCTTTGCTTTGAGGCCTTTCTCTCTCCCTTTCTCTGCCCCTTCCCTCTCCCCAACTCCTTTCTATCTAGTTCTCTCTCCTTCCCTCCCTCTGGGCCCACTAGAGGGCAGCAACTCACAGTCCACACCCAGTGTCCACCCTCCCAGCTTCTGCCAGTGCTCTGCCTCTGTCTGGGGGTGAGGTTGGGATGGGATAGATGGGGTGAGGTAGGAACACCATGCTCAGTAGAGAGGGCAGCAGAGAGACACAGTAGCCCACTGAACGACCTTGGACAGATGGAGCGTTTCGGGTTCAGAGAAGAGCCGGGCCCTCCTCAAGATCTCTGAGTTGACAGTCCCTTTCCCCTGCTCTCTCAAGGGCTCCAGAGCCTTAGAAATCGAAACTGGGCCTTATTCCCACTGTTCATGTCCCAGGGTGCTTTTGAAAGGATTCTTCCAGGAAATACAGGCTCTTAGATTGTCCAGGGTGTCAAAAGCCCAGGCTGGACCCGGGGCTGCTCCATCCCACCCCACCTGGAAGCCTCACCTGGGCCTGGTTGCCTGGGCATGTAAGACCCCATGTGTGAGACCCCCAAAGTCTCCGTGTGGCCACAGGTCAAAGAGGCTGCGTCTGAGCAGTGTGCCTCGGCCTGCATTCCTGAAGGCAATGTGCATGGTCTGGCCAAGAGAAACTAAGTTTTTCCAGATGAAGGGGAAAATATGGAATAATGGTGGGAGACGGGCATACTGGGAACAAATCCCTACAACAGAGTACTTACTTGAGGTCAGGCCCCAGTTGCAACCCATGCCTCTCCCTCAACTCTCCTATACCATACTTATATTCATGCACACATCCATACATGCAGACATACTTACATGCACACACACATGTACACACGCATGCATACATAGGCCAGCTTCAAAGCTGTGACCACCCAGGGGCAGCCTCAGCTCCTCTGGACTCTGAGAACAGCCCTAGTCAAGAGGAGTTTGAGGGCCTGGGCCTGGGAGACCAGGGCCTTTGGTAGCAAGTCACTGCCCCTGACCAGCATCCTGCAGATCCCTGGATCCTGGGGTCACTTGCTCTGAGCTCAGCCACACCAATCTGCAGAACTAGTCCATTCCTCCTGCTTTAGTTGAGCTGACATGGCTGGCTCTGTGGCTCCTATTCCTTCCAAAAGAAGGTGGAAGCCCAGCAAGGGGCAAGGTCTAAGAAACACCACTTACAGAAGAAATACCACTTCCCTGGCTGGAGACTGGGAAGGCCAGGAATGGAGCTTCCGGTGGCTGGCCTAGGCATAACTGCACACATGGGCCAATGCAAGGCCAGCCCCGCTCACCCACAATTTCACCAGCCTGGCTGCTCTCATTTCAGCAATAGCCATGATGTCCCTGATGGAGAGTTGGGCCCTGAGGCTTTGTGGGCATCTGGTTTCACCAAATTTCTCTCTTTCATTTTTCAAAAATTTGTCTCATTTTGGTTTTTCTTTTTTCTTTAAATTTGGCAAAACAGAATAAGTGTTTGTTTCTCTAGTAGCTGGCCCACCCTTCATCAGACTCTGCCGTCTTCCCTATAAAGTAGCTCAGAATGGGGCCCCCCTGGCCTGCTGAGCTCTTGCTTATTTGTCATGGGTGAGGGTAGTACTTGGAGATCTTGAAGCAATGTCGTTGGTAACCTCTACTTTCTGGATGCCCTCTGGGTTTCCCAGGTGGCGCTAGTGGTAACAATCTGCCTGCCAATGAAGAAGCAAGAGATGTAGGTTTAACCCCTGGGTCGGGAAGATCCTCTGGAGGAGGGCATGGCAGCTCGCTACAATATTTTTGTCTGGAAAATCCCATGGACAGAGGAGCCTGGTAGGCTGCAGTCCATGGGGTTGCAAAGAGTCAAACACGACTGAATGACTGAGCGCAAACACACATGCTTTCTGGATGTTCTCTAGCTCTCATTTCAAGGAATAAGCTCGATATACTCACCACAGAGCTTCTCCCTTAGAGAAGAAAAGCTTCCATTCAGTCCATGGCTGCTGCTCCCACAAGGCTTCTAGCCAGAGGGACGAAGAAGGACAGGATGTTCCACCTGGACTAGAAGTGGAGAGCTTTGGCCCAGAGGTATTTAGGGAGGATAACAGAGAGATAAGAGAAACAAGAGGTTGGGTATATGTGTCTGGACTTCCTCTTCCTATCTCCATATCAGATTCGGGAGCTAGATAGATACACAGATTAAAAGGAAAACTGAAAACAGAAGGGTTTTCTACCCTGCTCCCTGTTTGGAACTCTGGGAGGAGAAAGGTGTGCACAGTGACCTTGGCAAATGGGGACAGGCCCTGCAAATGTCTAAATGGTATAGTTGTTTAGGGGCAGAACCGGAGCTAGTGCTCTCCCAAATCCCCATTTAGAATGGAAAAGATCTGGACGTTCTTGCATGCTCTATAGCAGGACGCCCTTCGTCCTGGTGGGGAAATCAGTAGGTTGCCACTGGTGGGAGGCAATGTGGTGTCACCAAAGTGGCTGAGGGATGGCCAGGCTAAGCTTTAGGCCAGATGGAAGATGTGTTCAGTAGATATGCGCCCGGAAGACTCTGTTGATCAACATTTTAGTTTCCTTTAATGCTGGCTGCTTAACTCATGCTGACATCTTCTACCAAGAGGGCGCCATGGCTGAGCCAACTTGTCACATGTGCTGAGACCCAGAGAAAGAAACTTCTAGCTTGTTATTGAGAATAGTCATGGGAAAGCCACTGAAGACAACTCTTAAGGTATTTTTAAGTGAAAATAAAACAAAAGGTTAAACAACAGTGCAGAGGCAGGGAAGGGGGAGTTAGTGTTTAAGGGACAGAGCTTCGGTCTGGGAAGATAAAAAAGTTCTGGAGATGGGTGATGGTAATGGTTTCACAACAGTTTGAATGGACTTAACTAACACCACTGAGGGGCTTCCCAGGTGGCACTAGGGTTAAAGAGTCCACCTGTCAATGCAGGAGATATAAGAGATGTGGGTTTGATCCCTGGGTCAGGGAAGATCCTCCGGAGGAAGGCATGGCAACCCAATCCAATATTCTTGTCTGGAGAATCCCATGGACAGAGGAGCCTGGCAGGCTACAGTCCATAAAGTTGCAAAGAGTTGGACAAAACTGAAATAATTTAGCACATACACAATGCCACTGAATTGTACACTTGAAATACTTAAAATGGTAAATTTTATGTGAGGTATATTTGCCACAATAACAAAAATAGTATATCCAGTATAATCTGGTATTTATAAATTAACAGAACATATATGCAGGGGAAAAAGACTTCAGGAACACATGTCAACATGTGACAGCATGCTGGGTACTGGAATTGCAGGTGCTTTTTCTTCTCGTCCTTCCTTCCCTCTGAGCCCAAGGCAATTGTCTGGCCCAGGTTCTCAGACCCTCTTATCTTTACATAGGTTCTTCTCCACCCTTCCTCCACCTACTACGGAGTTTCTTAGTAAGTGAAGAACCAGCTCCCTCCATAAACACCCACCCTGGTCTTTTCTCTGATCAAGTAGAAGAGGTAGAACATCTTCTACATCTCACTTATCTGCCCCTTCTCATGTTCCTTCTGGGAAGGTCCAAAGCACAAGCTATAGCTGGGCAAAGGGGTCAAGTTGGAGGTAGAATGTCTGGACAAAGGGCTGAGCAGGCAGAGGGGTGAGGACCGGTTCCATAAGCCAGATCAGCCCAGGGTTTCTATATAGCCAGTGTCGGGTATGGAAGAAAAAAGGGCGTGGGGCTGACCATCTGGAGACTGAGGCACACAAGGGTCAGGATCCTTGACATTCAGGGAGCAAGAGAGGCATGCACTTATGTACAAGGACCTAGCAGGAGCCTTGTTTAAACTTCTCATCAGGTGTGGGCACTTCCAAGCTCATGGAGGGGAGGAGGTTGAATCACCCTGCATGGATCAGGGACCACACGGATGAGCCTGTGCTGAGAGCCCGGGGTCTGTCTGGTCAGAAATGAGAAGGACCAGTCAAACCTCTTCTGGTCTGTTCCAGATAGCATCTTTGGGGGCTCTGCCCAGGGGTACGTTCTACTGTCTCCTTACCCTGAGCTTCTCAGGGCTGCTTCCCCAAGGCTGTGTAGTGCTGATAGCTCTTTCCAAGCTCCTTCCCAACTCACCCAGGCAACCCAAGTAGTATTGATAAAATCTCAGAGAGCCCATGGACACCATCACTTGGTTCTCAGACTGATCTCTGAATTCAGAGCTTAGTGGGGAGGTTGTGCATTCAAACAAGCTCTTATTCATACTTTGACTCATTCACTTAGCTCTAATCAATTTCTTTAGTTGCTCACTCATTCATTCATTCTTTCACCCACTCATTCATTCTCTCACCCCTCCAGGAAATGTTTCATGATCCCTCTAGCTGGACTCAACTGTAAGAGAGACAGAAACAAATGAGACCTATTTCCATCTTCAAGAGCTCACCTGGTGAGTTCAGTTCAGTTCAGCCACTCAGTCGTGTCTGACTTTGCAACTCCATGGACTGCTGCATGCGAGGCCTCCCTGTCCATCACCAACTCCCGGAGTTTACTCAAACTCATGTCCGTTGAGTTGGTGATGCCATCCAACCATCTCATCCTCTGTCATCCCCTTCTCCTCCCACCTTATTTCTTTCCCAGCATCAGGGTCTGAGAGGAGAAGCTAAAAAAAGAGGCAAATACTTAGAAAATGAAAGAGAAAGTGGTAAGTGCCTTGGAAGGGATACAGAAGCTACCTAAGTTTGTAACGTGAAAGAAAGTGAAAGTGAAGTTGCTCAGTCGTGTTTGACTCTTTGTGACCCCATGGACTGTAGCCTACCAGGCTCCTCCATCCATGGGATTTTCCAGGCAAGAGTACTGGAATTCAGAAGAGGGAGAAACCTCTGGAAGGGCCATCTGACATGGCCACTTTGGTCTTGATCTGTTCTGTTGAGACCAGAGTTCACTAATGTGCATGGAGTCTATAGTCACCACCCAGCACGGCTGGAGTCACTGGCTAGCTCCGGACCTGGAGTCTGTATTGCCCTGTAGTGTCAGCTCCAGTAAACAGAATGTTGTTGGGTCAGCTCACCTCCAGGGCCCTGCCAACACTCTACTTCCCATAGCTCATGAGGGGGTTAAGATAATGCCTCACAGAGGATACGTTAATATTTAGTTCGTTTTGGATACAGAGTGTGCATTTATAAACACTCATGTATCCACAGCACTGCATTTTCTGGGTACTTGCGGGTACATTATGCAGACAGGGCTGTCTGTAGTAATTGTGAGGGTCTGACCGCAGGGATTAATAGTCAGCTGCCTGTTGCTCTGGCTAAACCATGAGAAAATCACTATGGGAAAAGAATAAAAGCAAAATATAGCAATACAGCATAACCCAAATAAAAGTACATCAGGTTGATCAGTTGGGGTTGTCATGCCCTGCTAAGCTAAGGAAAAACATAATGTGAACCTGGAAACACCAGGTCAGCGCAAGTTCAGAATGCTTCTTATGTACACACCAAGATGCTTTCCCAAGGCATATGCAGGTCTATGACCTCCAGCTAGGTGATACCCCTTGTACAAGAAAATAACAAAGATAATTTGAAGTAATCAATAAAATAGGAGACATGACCGGGGATCGAGGAGGTTGACTTCATCTTAGCACAACAGATGCTTTCTGCTTGCCAAGACGCTAAATAAAAGTGATGTGGCTCTGAGGAACAGGGCTCTTGATCCAAGAGGTCTTAGTCCCCTGGTCCCATCTTTAAAACTTTAATTCTGTCCCTAGTTTCTTTTTCCCAAACTGTGCGTCAATTCCTACCTGCTGCGCTGGCTGCAGCGTCTGACCACGAGGGGCAGGTCTGCTTTTCCACTCTCCCAGCAGAGTAGCTGATGGACAAGAAGACTGACAGCAGTAAAGAGCCCAAGGACATGGTGGGTAACTGACAAGGAGAACCACAGGAAAAGACTGGACTTCCTGCTAGCTTGGTGTTGGAGAGACAGGGTAGATTTTCCTTAAAGCTAACAGAACTCAGGCTTTGGGACCCTGAACTTGCATATTCCCCTTCTAAAGCTCAGCAGCTAATTTTTTTTAATAAAAAAAAAATTGAGATAAAATCCATATATAAAATTTACCATTTTAACCATTTTAACTGTTTAGTATAGTCATAATATTGTACAGTCATCAGTACTATCTAACTCCAAAATATTCTCATTGTACCTCAAAGAAGCCCCATTCACATTAAAGCAGGTATTTCTCAGTCCCTGGTAACTAATAATCCACTTCCTTTGGATTTACCTATTCTGGAGATTTATATAAATGCAGTCACAGTGACATTTATGTCTGACTCCTCTGTGGCCGTTTGTGCCTGGCTTCTTTCACTTAGCATAATACTCTCAGGGTTTATCAATATACTAACATGTATTAGTAAGTATTTCATTCTTTTTTTGGCTGAATCATACTCTTACTGTATGGGTATACCACACTTCATTTATTCATTCATCAATTGATAAACATTTGAGTTGTTTTTTCTGTTTGGCTAAAAGAATAATCTGCTATAAAAAATTCATATATAAGTTTTTGTGTGAATATAATTTTTTAATTCTAGTGGTTACGTATCTGGAAATGGACTTTGTGGGTCATGTGGTAACTTTTCCACAGAGGCTGTGCCATTTTATATTCCTATGTGAGGAACGTGTGAAGATTCAGTTGTATTGAGTGTGTGAATTTCTCTGCATCCTCCTCAATATTTCTTATTTTTGTTTTTTATTTGTAGCCATCCTAGTAGGTGTGATCAGGTATCTCATTGTGGCTTTGATTTGCATTTCTAATGACTAGTGATGTTGGACATCTTTTATGTCCTTCATGGCCATTTGAATGTCCTCTTTGAAGAAATGTGTATTCAAATCCTTCACCCATTTTAAAAATGGGTTGTCTTTTGTTGTTGGATTTTATGAGTTCTTTATGTATTTTGGGTCTGGACTCTTATTGGATATACTGTTTGCAAATATTTTCTCTCTTTCTGTGGGTTGTCTTTTCACTTTCAAGATAGTGTCCTTTGATGCACAAATTTTGATCAAATCCTATTTATTTTTATTTATTTTTTTCTTTTGTAGCTTGTACTTTTGGTGGCATATTTAAGAAATCATTGCTTAATCCAAGGTCATGAAGATTTACAAGTATGTTTCCATCTAAGAGTTTTATACTTTTAGCTCCTACATTTAGGTGTTTGATCCATTTTTTTTTTTTTTTTTTTTTTTTGTATATGGGATGAAATGCAAATCCAAATTTATTCTTTTTCATGTAGCTATCCAGTGCCCCAGCACCATCTGTGATTGTCTTTGTGTGTGTGTGTGTGTGTGTGTGTATGAGATTATCTTTTAAATTAGATGGAAAAAGGAAGATGTAAAGACAAAAAAATATATTAATATATATATTTTTACATTTATCTATGTTATTACTTTTACCAGTGTTCTTTATTTCTTCATGGGGATATGAGTTACTAGCTAGTGTAACTAGCTAGTTACATTTCAGTTTGGTCTGAGGGACTACTTTTAGCATTTCTTTTTTATGATTTCTTTCTCTTTATTGATATTCTGTTTCATGAGACATTATCTTGTGGTTTCTTTTAATTCTTTAGACATGGTTTCCTTTAGCTCTTGACATGTACTCAAAATGTAACATCTGCTGTACATCTTTGTCTAGTAAGTCCAATATCTGAGCTTCCTTGGGGATAGTTTCCACTGATGACTTGCCTTTGCTGCCTTCATCCATGGGCTATATTTTCTTGTGTTTTTTTTTTTTTGCATGCCCCATTATTTGCTATTGTTGAAAACTGGACATTTTAAATACTATAATATGGCAAATCTGGAAATCAGATTGCCTTCCAAGGGTTTTTTTGGTGCTGCTTGTAGAAGTTGCTCTTGTTTAGTGACTTTTATGAACTATTTTATAATATCTATATGGTTGTGTGTGGCCCCTAAGTTCTCTGTTCTATTAGCTTAGTAGGCAGCCAGTGATCAGAAGGAGAGTTTCTTCAATGGCTGATATCAACAAAATCTCTTAGTTTTTGCAGAAGGGCTCTGTGTATGTACTAGGAGCATGCCAGTGTTTAGCCAGCTAGTTCATTAAGCTTCCTGTTCTGACCAGGATTCAGCTTTTTTTTTTTTTTCTTGTTTAAGCCCCAAATGCCTTACTATCTGGTCCTTTACAGAAAGAACTGCTGATCCCTGATCTCAGGCACTGACAGGCAGGATTGGAGGAGGATGGGGAGTGGAGTGGATGCCATGTATGGACGGAGGTTAGCAGGCTGGTTTTGAGCACAGGTGAGATTTCTTGTGATGTCCCAGCTATACTTGAGGAGACATGGCAGGGGCCTGAGATCAGGTGTGACTGGGGGCAAGAGCAGGAAATGTGAGGTTCTTTTCATGTATTTATTTGGCTGTGCTGTGTCTTAGTTGGGCTTCCCTGGTAGCTCAGTTAGTAAAGAATCCACCTGCAATGCAGGAGACCCTGGTTCGATTCCTGGGTTGGGAAGACCCGCTGAAGAAGGGATGAGCCACCCACTCCAGTATTCTTGGGCTTCCCTTGTGGCTCAGCTGGTAAAGAATCCACCTGCAATGTGGGAGACCTGGGTTCAACCCCTGGGTTGGGAAGATTCCCCTCAAGAAAGAAAAGGCTACCCACTCCAGTATTCTGGCCTGGAGAAGTTGCAGCATATGGGGTCTTTGATCTTTGTTATGGCATGTGGGATCTTTAGTTATGGCATGGGGGATCCAGTTCCTGACCAGGGATCAAACCTGGGCCCCCTGCATCGGGAGCATGGTATCTTAGCCACTGGACCATCAGAGAAGTCCTGAAATTGTGAGTTTTTGATAATATAACTCCATTCATCTCCCCTGGATGGTGGGATACAAGGGATTTTGACTTATTCTCATGAACACTTTTGTGGGAGAATCATCCTCATTTTAGTGATGGAAAGTTGAGTTAACGAAGATCTTGTTGAGAGCACAGTGATGAAGAAGAACCAGCATCTGGTTCTCTGACGCTGAATTTCCTCTCGCTGCGTCCGTTCTGCTGAGCCTCAAACTGGGTCACATCGGCCACCCCTTCCACCTGTGGTGGCAGCACAGGGACGCCGTCTGAGCTTGGCTCTGCTTTGGGGGGTCCCTGCTCATAGGCAGACCCTGCCCTGGAGCAGAAGACCACGCTGTGTCAGATTCTGCAAAGGCTGCAGAGATTGCTCACTGAAGCCCACAGAACCCCGCAGTCTCCAGTTTCCGCATCTCAGAAGACCCTGCGGTGGGCCCTTCCCCACTCTCTCTTCTGCTTGTCTCCTTCCTATTCCTGGCTGGTCCCAGCTTCTTAGTCTGGCATTCAGGGCCTCTTCTCTTGACACATGAGGTGAGTCATTAAAAACAATATTTAGGGACTTCCCTCATGGTTCAGTGGTTCAGAATCTATCTTCCAATGCAGAGGATGTGAGTTCGATCCCTCGTTGGGGGACTAAGATTCCGCATGTCTTGGGGCAACTGAATCCTGGTGCAGCGACTAGAGAAACGTGTGGGCTGCGACAAAGACCCAGTGCAGCCAAAAAAAAAAAAACCACCCCACCCCAAACCCCATATTTATGTGCTCATAATGTTCTTCAGGTCACAAGTACCACATCTGTGTGGCAAAGAATTTAACCTTGCCCCAACAGAGGTCTGGCCCTTACTTTCAGCTTCTGGGAGGTAATCTCTAAGCCCTTGGAATGTCATGCTTGATCAAAATTGCCTGGGGGCCTTGGGCCAACCAGATAGTATTAAGAGTGTGATTTTGGATGGGATCTTTGGGTCATGAAATCTCACCTTGACCTCCTGAGGGGCTAGAAACTGAGGTCAGCCATAGGAGCAGCCAGCCATGTCTAAGTGATGGGACCCCAGTAAAGAGAAGACACGGAGAGCCTCCTTGGTTGGCAGTGTGATGTGTGTGTTGTCAACACTGATGGCAGGAGAATACCAACACCCTGCTCCACTGGGCGAGGAGGGCTGGCAGCTCTGTTTGGACCCTCGGGTTCTGGCCTTTGTCCTCCCCTCCATGGCTGACTTTAATCTGTATCTTTTAGGTGTAATAAAATATAACTTGAGTGTAAAAGCTTTTGGTGAATCTGTGAGTCCTTTTAGCAAATTATTGAGTCTAAGGGTGGTCTTGGAAACCCTGAAAACTGCCAGCGGTGTGAGAGGTGACCATGACCTTGTGGACTATTCTCACTCTCTGCAGCTGGCTAACCTTTACAATACCCACCAGCAGCAGTGCCCGGAGAAAGACAAGTCTGAGCATCTTGGTTACTGTTTAGCTATGATCAGAAAGGTAGTTGGTTTCCTTTCCCAAGCCTTCAGGACTCTCTTCTTTCCTAACTTCTTTCCATCAATTCTTCTATCTACTTTCTTTCTTTTCTGCTTCTTTTTCCTCTTCTTTCTCTTCCTACTGGGTAAGGATTTTGGAGGACCTCCTTTTGAATCTTGGAGGGCCCCTTCTCCAGAGTTATTTCTGAAGAAGATGGCCCTATATTTTTTGAGGACTGCTGCCCTTTGGGCTTTGGTATAGCAAGGGGAGGAGGCAGGATGGAATCAGTGACAGCGACGCTCTTTGCATCTGTCTTGAGTTTTGTTGATTATACATGCACATGAGATCCAAGCAGTCCATATGGCTGGCTTGAGCTAGGCCAGTCTGTTCGGGTGACTGCAGGTACCACACTGCCCACTTTGGATGCCAGCAACTTTACCCAAAATACCACTGAGTTCCATTGACTCTGCATAATAATACCAGTAACATTCATAAGTCAAGATTTGAAAAATATAAGGGAAGATCAATTAAAAAGTTATATACTGTATCTTGAAATGATTATCCATATATCAATAAAATTATGTTAAATATCAATCTATCTGTCTATCTATCTTTAGGAAACTAATGAAACTCTTAGCCAGATAGTGATGGCTAATATATAAGGAAATCTTACTGCATGTCATTCGCTATTCTAGCTACTTTGAATGGCTTTTAAGTTATTTGGTACTTAGAGTAACCCTATATAGTGGGTATTGTAATCAGTTTACTGCTGAATAGGGTGAGGTTCAGAGGCCTTGTCTCAGGTCACACAGCTGTGAGGAACTAGAGCTGGGATTTGAATGAAGGTGGTTCCACTCTAGACCCTGTACATTTAACCACCTACTGCCTTCCTGCAGGGGGAATAAGTTCTCTCTCAAACTATTTGGATCCTCTTCTTTAAGCATTTTCATTCTGCTTTAGAACAGGACTCATGCCATTTTTCTTGGAATCTGAATAAAGCTGGGATTGTATTGTTTGGCTGATAAAAGTATTCCAGAAGTTTCTTAGGGTCCTGATGTGCAGTAACTCAGCAGTCATACTGTTGGCACGGAGCATTCAGCCAACTGTGATTCCACAGACATGTTGCTATGCAATTGGGCATCAGGGATTCCTACTAAAACCGCTTTCCTTAACTTTTCCTGAGCTGCATCAGTGAACAGCTCCTGCAACCTCCCTGTCCTGGGTTCTGGCTGGACAAGGGCTGGGAGATCAGGAGAGGCGTGGTCCCCTCTGAATGCTGTGTTCTGGCTCTCTGGTCCCTGGCTCAGATTCCTCCAGGCTCTGTAATCATTAACTCCTGCAGGAAGCCCATGAACCTGATAGGTATCAGAGCATCTGCTTCTGCTCAGTTAGCTGCAGTGACTGTTGAAGCTCCGGGATGAAGAGAAGTCAGCAAGGAGATGGTGATGAGGGGGAGGCCGAGCAGGAGGCGGGGGATGAGGGGCTGAGGCTGAGGAGGGACATGGGCCTGTGGAGCGCTGTGTCCTTGACTGCAGGCTCTATGATCGGCTCCGGCATCTTCATGGCACCACAGGGCGTCTTGGTCTACATGGGCAGCCCTGGGGCCAGCCTTGTGGTCTGGGCAGTCTGTGGCCTTCTGGCCACACTGGGTGCCCTATGCTATGCTGAACTGGGGACTCTGGTTCCCGAATCTGGAGGGGAATATACCTACATCCTGCGAACTTTTGGCTCCTTACCCGCCTTCTTGGTCATCTACATGTTTGTGCTGGTAGGCAGACCGGCCACCATCGCAGCCATTTCACTGAGCTTTGCCGAGTACGTCCTGGTCCCCTTTTACCCAGGCTGCTCCTCGCTGCCCCAGGCCATGCTCAAGGTGGTGGCTGCCACCTGCATCCTGCTGCTGATGCTGGTCAACTGCTGGAGCTCGCGGATGACTACCACGCTGATGAATGTGTGCACGACCATCCAAGTGCTCTCCTTGCTGGTCATCGTGGGGGGCGGTGCCGTGGTACTGGGCCAGGGCCAAGGCCGCACTGAAGCCCTCCTGTCCGCCTTCCACAACACGTCCCAGCAGGCCGGGCACATCAGCATGGCCTTCTACCAGTGCCTGTGGTCCTTTGATGGCTGGAATAGCCTCAACCAGGTGACGGAGGAACTCAAGAATTCAAACGTGAGTCCGCGACACTGCTTCAGGGGCTGAAATCTCCAAATATTAATTGTTCTGATAATTGTTATTTGAGCGAAGACTGTGAGAAATCAGCTGAAAAGAGGGGCTGCCTTTCTGTACTCATGGGACTAAAGTGCCAGCCCAATGTCTTTCCTGATTAGTTTATGTAATTATATGAATAATAGTTTCTCACGTAAGGGGGGAACTTTATTGTTTCCTATCCATGGGTTCATTTTGCTTTCCTGGAAGGAAGACATTATCATCCCATTTTTCATGTGGGAAAACTGAGGTTTAGAAAGGGGGAGTGACTTGGAAGTCAGACCCCTTGTAAGGAGCTGTGCTTGATGATTCAGGTTTCTCTCTCCTGGGTTGTTCTCTCTGGAACATTGTAGTATATATGTAAGTCATATTTGCTGAAACATGGGAGCCCACTACAGGACATAGCTTCAGGGCTGGGACAGAAGAACAAGCCAGTCCTGCCTGGCTCACTCCACTTGTGAGCCTGGGGCTGGCTAGTCATTGTCTTGGGAGGGGGTTGGTCTGCAGGGCTCTTGCGAGGCAGTGGGAAACTTTGGACTTTACAAGGGGTCTGGGGGAATATCTGAGGACCGGCTCAGCACCCAGGCTGACCCCAAGGACCAGAAGTGGGCTCCGAGATTATTTCTACATCCTCCATGCCCCCTGCCCTTCCTCCCAAACCCACTTCCAAACTTTCCTGCAGGCAGATCTCAGCTCTGGCAGAAAGCTCTAGAAACTGCTTTTTAAAAAGTCTTAAATATTTCTTTTATTTGTTTATTTTTAATTGATTGATGATTGCTTTACAGTATTGATTTCTGTCATACATAAACCTATGAATTAGTCATAGGTGTACATATGTCCCCTCCCTCTTGAGTCCCTCCCACATCTCACCCTTTCCTCTAGGTTATTACAGAGCCCCATAGAAACTGCCTTTTATATCATATCGGAGAACAGAAGATATGTGTGCCAGGGGTAGATGCTTAAATGAAGGAGTGTCCTTTCTAGGGGTGGGGAGGAGGTCTGCCTGGAACACTGGTGCAGCCCACACAGGGACAGCCCCATCCCAAGTCTGAAAGAGAGCTCCTTGTGTCTTAGTGAGGAAGGGTGGCTTCTCTGTATTGTTTCACGTGTCGGGAATAGCAATGTCATGTTCTGTTGTACCTTTGGTACTGAAGGCAGGGGTTGTAGATTTTCATCAGTGCTTGCCTGCTCTTCCCAAGGTCAACCAAAAGACCTCTGGAGAAAGCCCTCCAGGAGATCCGGGAGTGCCCTGGACATGCTTCTCCCGCTTTGAAATGTGTTCTTATTGTGGAGTCTAAATTTAGGCAGGAGTCTAAGTTTATGCAGGGCTAGTCCGAGCCTAGGGAAATGCTGGGTCAAGTTTGAGGGAGGCCCTTTCCCTCCATTTGCTCCTGGCTCCAGAATGATGTCCAGAAGTAGGGGTACGGAGTGGGAGGGAGCAGTCCACACGCTGATTTCAGCTACTTTTCATGCATTCCTCAATTTTTATTGCATGTGTGCTGAATACACTTTTGGGGGTGACCCGGGTCAGCTAGGTGCTGAGGCTCTTACAATGCAAACCAGTCCCAGTACCCACAGTCCCTGTGTCCAGGCCCTTCCTTTCCCTTCAGCTTTGCTGATCCTCACACCCTGCAGAGAGGTAGGACAGTGGGGAGTCCCAGTTCACAGATCCCCAGTGATTCCCAATTTTCCTCTCTAGGAGACTGAGGGTCAGAAGAGAACCCCTGGATGGAATGGCCCTCAGTCTGGGCCTGTATCCTGGGGACCCAGAGAATAGGCAGAGTGGGCACAGTGGGTCCTGGAATACAGGCTGGAGGGACCATCTGACTGTGGAGATCTCTAACTTTCCTGCCTCTTCTCTGCACCCCTTGCTCTGCGGGTGTCCCTGCTGGGAATGCCCCTCCCTGCTTCCCACCTGCCGGAATCTCCTCTATTCTTAAGAAGAACCCAGCATAAGACCCTGCTCGTTCCAGAAGCTCTGATGATGGCTCCCCCCCCATCCCCGAGTGCCCACCCTCCACTGTACCTCCACCGCTCTGACTGTGAGTCCTCCTCACGGCCTCCTAGCACACCTGTCAGTTGGCCTGTCCATGCCGTGGAACTCTAAGTTCATGAAGGAGGGACACGCGGCCAGTGTCCCCTGGCCTGGCGTGTGCCCTGGGGCCAGGATCGGCTCGGCGCTGCACTCCTGAGCTTGCTCGGAGACCCTGGGAAGGACCTCATGGGCTAACACGCGGCCTCTTCTCCCCAACTCTGCAGCAGAACCTGGTGTGGGCCCTGATGATCACCATCCCCCTGGTCACCGGCCTGTACATCCTGGCCAACGTCAGCTACCTGCTAGTGCTCGCGCCCAGTGAGATCCTTTCCACCGACGCGATGGCTGTGAGCTGGGGGTGAGTGAGTCACGTGAGCTGTTCACAGCCCCGCCCTGGGGAAGGATAATCCCCCAAGAGTATTCCAACTTGCCCCTGGGTTTGCAAGCTCCGATTTCGATGTGGCCTTGAGGCTGTCTTCCAGGTTGCTGCTGGAGATCCCTCCCTCGATTCCTCTGTTGTCCTAGGAACCAGATTCTGGGGGCCTGGGCCTGGCTGGTGCCCTTGGCTGTCGCCCTCTCGGCGTTTGGCTCTGCCAATGGGTCGTTCTTCAGCGGAAGCCGTGTGTCCTACGTGGCTGCCAGAGAGGGCCACCTGGTGAGACATGGGGTGTGTGCTGGGCAAGGTGATGGGGGCAGCAGGAGAATATAGAGTATAGAGTTTAAAAAGGAGCCTTTTAAAAACTGTTGATCTCATATGGACAACAGTGATGCAGGAGCTAAGGAACTGCGGGGGGACATACCTCTGAGGACAGCCAGCGAAGCTTTCTCCTCCCGGAGCTCAGCATTTAGCCCAAACCAGGGCTTCCTTGAAAGACATAGCCCTCTTCTCTGCTGAGAGTAGGGCTCACATATTCCCTACCTCTCCAGTTACACTCCAGTCCTTTTTCCTCCAGGTTCTAGGAGATCACCGTGCTGGGTAACACTGTAGAGGTTTGTAGGTAACAAGGACATCTTTGTGCAACAGTGGTACCGGGGCAGTGGGGAGGGGCCCCAGGAGCGAGTGTGTACCCTCTGGGTCCCCCACGCCTGGGGGACTCTCTGTCACTCTGTCAGTTTTTGCTGCAGTAATGCTGTACAAGAGACAGCCCCTAATTCCAGAGGCTTAGGACAACAGACATTCCATGCTGCTCATGAGTTAAAGGGTCTGAGTGGCTCGGCTGCAGGCCAGGGCTTGTGTTCACATCTTCTCACTCTGACTGCGAGTCTGTTTTAATCCTGGGACCCAGGCCATAGGGGCTCCTGGGGCATGTTTCTGCCATGGCAGGTGGCAGGGGTTCAAGAGACCAGGCCAAACCACACACACATATTTAGAGCTTCTGGTGGGTCTCTCCTGCTCACAGTTCATTGGCAAGCTCAAATCAGTGGATGGAAACTATTAATATATTTCTTCCACAGAGGCAGAGAGCAGGGGACTGCGTATTTGCTGAAGGATAACACGGTCTACCCTGTAACCCAGTATCCCTTTCCCTGTTCCACCCACACCCGGCCCGACCTCTCCCCTCTCCTCCTCAGTCTTCCCTTCCTGGTCCCTCTTTCTGTCTTCAGGTGGAGCAATAGAAAGTCAAAAGCTTTGGTCAGCCAGGCACTTGCTACAGCTCTCCACACTGCAACCCCACATCCTAAGCTACAGGGTCTTGGATGGTCTGGAGGGATGCCCCCCCCCCCAAACCTGCCCCTTGAGTCTGGTCACTCCAGACGATCCCCAGTGACCTACATCTGGAAGGAAGTCATGGGAATTGGGGACTATCTGGTTGGGTACCCTGGTGTCCTGAGGGAGTTTGGCAAGGGAAGAGGGTGGGAGTTTCTGGGGACAGACCCCCACTGGGGCTCCACTGGAGGTTACCTGACCCCTGACTTTGCTCCCCAGCCCCAACTTCTGTCCATGGTTCACGTGCATCGCCTCACGCCAACTCCAGCCCTGATGTTCACCACAGCAATGGCTTTGATCCTGGTCATCTCAGGAAACTTCAACACCATCGTGAACTTCTTGAGGCAAGTGAGACTGACCCCCCAGGCTGAGTATCTCATGGCCCCTATGTATACCCATTCACAGACATGCACACATATATACTCTTATGTGCATGCACATTTCCAGAAGCCCCTATGATACACACACACACACACACACACACACACACACACACACACAGAGAAACACATGCACACACTTCTGGAAGCTCAGGCTCAGAGCGCCTGCACACACACATATATGCACACACACACACTATTTTAACCATTCTCTCCCAATTAAGTTTCCAACATTAAACATAATGCCCTCCTCTCTTGCCCTGTTTCCATAAATTCAATGAGACCAGTTTTCACCAAAAAATAAAGTCTTGTGTCATCTTTATCATTTTCTTTCTTTTTTTTTGTTCCTTTACTCTGTCTCCAGGACAGTGTAAAAATATTCAGGCTTCACTCACATGACTCGTAGACTTTGGCTTGGTGTCATTTTTTCCTTTGTAGGCTGGTCTTTGTTCTGGATCTGACCCAACAGAGCTCTGCTGAACTCAGGACAGACCCACAACCAAGCTGTGTTGGCACACTCCAGAATTGCATCAAAGTGGGGAGATGTTCTGATCCCATTTATTGCCTTCTCTGGGGCACAAATGATGGGCTATTGTGATATCCAGTTGGCATTTTTAAACTTCTCTCAACAAGCAGACTCTTAACCCACCAGGCAGGCATGATGTCTGGGGCAGAGGACTTCTCAGAGTAATTTTGCAAGCATCACATGTTCTCTTCCTTTGTTGTCCTAAGAGTAATCTTTTGGAACAGGATATATAGTACTCGATGTCCCTTTCTTCAGAACATTAAGTAACAGGCATTGTTTTTCTTTTCATCTATTTTCTCGTGAGAAAGAAAAAAATCATTGTACGGTGAAGATAAAATCAAATCCATGGTGTCTCTTAAGGGCTTCAGCCTGAGATAGGGGAGAGTGACAGAGAATGTCCTGGCACAGATGGGAACTCAAGGATGATTCACGTCAACCAGGGCCCCATATCTCCCCATCTGGACAACCTCAAGAGATGGCCTCCAAGGTTATATGGAGTTTACATCAGACCTACACCAGACACAGAGGACAGAGGTTTTTCTGGTGCCCATCACCAACTCCAAGGCTGCTATGAGTGTGCAGCCCTTGAGGGAACACAGCCTTCCTTGAGGTCCCACCAGCTTCTTTCTTTTGGAAACACAGATAGTCCTCCCTCCCTTTGAAATTGTCCTCCTCCAGCCAGCCAGGGGCAGTCAGAGCAGGCCTGATCTGGAGCCTTGTGGACGAGTGGGCTTGTGTGTGTGCCCCTTTCTGCCTGAAGACAAAGCTCCAGCTGGACCCTCCAGTACACCCCTGTCCTCAGTGCCCCAGTCTTCATTCTTCTTTCCTTCGGCTGAATGGATCAGGGGAGCTGGGGGTGGCTGAGAGGCTCTGATGTGCTTGCAGCTCTGTTCTAGGTTTGCACCTAGTAGGCCGGCCCTTCTTGCCAGCCCCACCGTGGTGGGGCCTGTTAACGAGTGGCTCACATTTGCCTTTCAGCTTCCTTGGCTGGCTCACCTACGGAATCACCTTCAGCTGTCTCCTGTACTTACGGATAAAGAAGAATCTTCCCCGACCTTACAAGGTAGATTTCAGGACATACATGGGCTTCTTTTTCAACTATAAGCTGTTGCATGATGCAGATTGTTGGACCACGGCCTCACTTGGGGCCCAGAGGAAGAAAGAAAGTGGTCAACACTCTTGTATTTGGGAGGGAATTTCTGTATGTCCTGGGGGATAAGGGACAGTTGGATCACAAGGCATTGACTCTCCTTGCTGGGGATGCCTTTCTCCTCTGGAGGACACTGGGGGAGAACAGTGGGAGTTGAACAGAGAGAGGATGCACGCACCCAGCGAGACTCATAACAGAAAGGATCAGGCTGGGTACCAAAGTCTCTGCTTCCTGGAGGGGCCTCTGTAGCCCAGTAGGTGTCTCCCTTGGCCTGACGAGTTGTTATGGTAGGTTCTGGAAGAGAGGAGTCGGTGGCAGGTGGATGCAGCAGGAAGGCGGGCAGGCAGAAGGGATAGACCCCAAGTGCCCTGTGCCACCTCCCAGGCATGTCTTCATCATCCTGGTCTCTCTGTCCCTGCAGGTCCCCATCATCATCCCTGCCACCATGGTCCTTGCATCTGTCTACCTGGTGCTGGCACCCATCGTGGCCCATCCCCAGCCAGAGTTCCTGTATGTCTTCCTGTTCCTGCTCAGTGGCTTCCCAGTCTATTTCCTGTTTGTCTACTTCCGGTACCAGCCCAAGTGTTTGCAGGTGGTCACCCTGCATCTCCAGCTGCTCATGGAAGCTGCTCCAACCACGAAGAATGCTGACTGAAGGACTGGACAGGTCGGCATTGCCCTTGTTGCTGTAGACACTTCTATCTGCACACAAGAGGCCTGGCCAGCTTCTCTGTAGGTTGACTATACATAATCCTAATAAGTTCCTAAAGTGCCATGACGCAGGTGATGTGGAGTTTGGGGTTATCTGCCCAGGACAGCATTCTCCTCTTCTGTAAGAGATGCTCCATCTTCCCAGGTGGATCTTACAGTTGTGCTGGAATTACATGACTGTCTCTCTGGGTCACAGTTATTTGCTATTTCAGGTGGACAACTTGAAACATGTGCCCTTCTTTTGAAATTTTGAGATTAGAATTCTGAGGGTTGCTTGAGCTAAGGAATTGTAAACCTTGGCATCTTCCATGATGTGGGTAGAGAAGTAGAGAAAGCCACCATGGAGAGAAGAATGAAGAAGATGGGACTTCCCTGGCATTCCAATGCTTAAGACTCTGCACTAACAACACAGAGGGCATGAGTTTGACCCCTGATATTAGGGAACTAAGATCCCACATGATACATGTGTGGCCTGGTCAAAAAGGAAGGATGAGGGAGATACATAGTGAGATGGTGTTGAGAAATTATGTGGTCCCCAAGAACTGGGAAAACCTGCCTTTTGATTGTCTGGAACAACTTGATACCTTATAATAAATAAATTTTGGCTCAAGTGGGTTTGAATGGATTCTTATTTATTACAACTAGAAAAGCTCTGGTTCTGACAACCTTGTTCCAGAAGACACAATTCTTCAGCTAATGTTTAAAACTGCTAACTTGCTTGAACAGAGAAAGAAGGAAGAGGCATATCCTTGGGAAAGAGGGGTTTTATTTGGTTTGGGTATAAGGAAGGACAGTCAAATTTCTCAAAGAAAGGAAGAAAAGTTAGAACAGGTCCCACGGGACTTCCCTGGTGGTCCAGTGGCTAAGACTCCACACTCCCAATGCAGGTGACCCAGGTTCAATGCCTGCTCGGGGAACTAGATCCCACATACTACAATGAAGTTGAAGATCCTGCATGTTAAAATTAAGACATGGTACAGTCAAACAAACAAACAAAGGAACAAATAAATCTTAAAAAAAAAAAAAAAAAGAATAGATACCAGAAGACTAATATGATTATAGGACTAAAGTGGAAAGGTATCTGCCTGCCCAGGTGGGAATGAGGGACAGGAAGGAATGACTTTAATACCTGGAGACGCTGGGGATGCAGCTCCTGAGAATGTCAGGAGAGGTGACTCCTGTGTGTGTGACTCTGTCAGCCTCACTGGAGTCTGCACCCCAGTGTCTGGTTTTGGGTCATACTCCCCTCTGGGTGGTGGGTTTGGTGAGGGTAGGGGTTAGTTATTAGACATGTTGTGTGTCCTTTAGTTCCCATCTTGGTCCTGGGCTCCTCGCTAATCAAAAATGTGTATGAATCAAAAATACTGAACTATTTGTTGAACGATAAAGGAACATATCGCATCTATATCTTAAATGACTTGCACTCTCTACCCATTTGCCCCTGCTCTGCCCTGGGCGCTGAGGCCCTGTTCTGAGAAGGCTGACTGAGGATGAGAGACATCTTCTAAGTCTTGAGCAGTCCCCTCCAGCTGGCAGTGGATGCATGCTTGGATGTGGAGAGCAGAGTAGGGTTTGGACCACCACTGGCCCTGGGTCATGCACCCAGGTAGGCTGTTTCTCATGTTGTGACTCCATCTTTCCATCCTTCCCATGACCAACTGCATTTTGACTCCCAGTCCTACAGTGATGGCATGAAGGGTCCCCAGGGCCAGGCTCTGTGAGGACAGCTTCCTGCTGCCTGCAGTTGATCAGCACACCTTACCTGAACTCCTGTCCTGCCCAGGACCCCTTCTTGGGCTCCAAGATGGTAGTAGGAAGCAATCTTAGATGAAAATTCTTAAGAAACTAGTACATTGGACTTGCTTGCTCTGAGCCATGGTCATGGTGTCCTCTGTTGCTTTTCTTCTCTAAGTCCAGGGATGGTATAATGTGTCCTTTGGACTGAGAAGAAATGTTCTGAGTCTTGGGGACAAAGGCCGGAGTCCTTACTGTTTCCTCCAGAGAAGCATCAAGTACCAGGAAATATCTGGGGCTGGAGCTGGCTGGGTTCCTGGGGGCAGGGCAGTGTTCTTTCACCCGAAGTCAGTCCCATCAGCACATGGATGATCTATTTTGGGCAAAGCTTGGTTACTCCAAATCATAAGCACTCAATTATTTGGCCATTTGCACTCTCTTCTGCTGAGTAGTTAGAGTAGGGAAGAAGAGTCTCATAGATTGTTGTTGTTGTTTAGTTATTAAGTCGTGTCCAACTCTTTGTGACCCCATGGACTGTGACCCTCCAGGCTTCTCTGTCCATGGGATTCTCCAGGCAAGAATACTGGAATGGGTTGCCATTTCCTTCTCCAGGGGATCTTCCCAACCCAGGGATTAAACTTGCATTTCCTGCATTGGCAGGCGGATTCTTTACCACTGAGCCACCAAGGAAACCCATTCTATAGATAAATCTGCACAAATGAATGCCATGATTAGAATTTCAAATATTGCAAAAAATATAAAGTGAAAGGCAAAATTTCTTGCTCCACACCCACCATTTCCAGGGCAATCAGGTTCCTTGTTTGTTTCTGGAAAGCGCCTGTACATACTTGTAAACCACGGAAGGGAGTACACTGCTGTTTTGCTCATTGGAGAAATCACAACCCATGTAGTTGGTTGCAACAGGTGGAACCAACAGGTAGTTCCATCTGTTGAGAGGAAGCAGTTGTCCCTTCATACCTCCATCTGCAGGCCAGGGATTTGAGTCCGCCACTGCTGGCCATTTGTGCAGTTTGCTATTTTTAGCTCTCCTTCTAAGTCCACGGTAGAATTGCATTTCCCTACCTACTTGAAGTGAGATGAGAACATGTGACTTGTTTCGATCACTAAAACATGAGCTGAGGGAATTCCCTGCCGGTCCAGTGGTTAGGACTCGGCACTTTCACTGCCAAGGCCTGGGTTCAATCCCTGATTGGGGGACACAGCCCCCTCCCCCCCAAAAAATGAGTTGAACTGTTACATGTCATTTCAAGGTTAAACTTTCAAGTGCCAGGGCACAGTTTCCTACACTTGCCACTTCCCTGTGCTTTGTTGATTAGCAGTCTTCCAGTGGCTGCCCAGTTAGCCAGGGTCCTGGGGTAAAGTGATACACCATTAAAACAGCTAAATAAAAGAAAGAAAAAAAATAGCATTTTGCTAACCTTCTCTGAGCATATGCCCCTAGGAAACAGCTTTTATTATGGAAATGAAGCTTAGATTTATACAGCTATGCTTTTCATTTTAGAATTAGGTATACTGTACAGTTTTCAAGGTGGAAAATTGATATTATATATTTTAAAGAGGCCATCTTTAGAGTCAGTGTCCCATTAGAGGTGATCTGATCAGTGCGTCAGCAGTGCCATGTGATCTGGACCGAGACGAAAAGGCAGAGAAACAGATGGTGAGACAAGAACCGGAAGAAAGATAGCCCCTTGGCAGAGAAGAGCACTGGCCTTGATCCTCACTTATCACTGGGCACAGGCCTGTCCCGGGTCCTCACTCGGGCCTGGGGACTGTGTGAGGGGCAGACCGTATGAGGCTGGGGGACCTGAGTTACTGCCTTTGTGCCCTGACCCTGCTCCTGGCGTCCATCTCTGCCTGCGATTCATGGATCCTGGCGCCGCTCACGACTGTTAATCATCGCAGCCCAGAGAGGGGCCTCTTGAGTGGGAGCCTCAGACACAGAGAGATTCCTTCCCGTTACTATGGGCAACCAGGCAGGGCTAAAGTCTGTACCACCCAGCCTCCTGCTCCAACATGGGACCAGGCCCCTGGCTAGCCTGCTCTGGGAGTGTGGTGGGGCCTGTCTGGGTGGCCCAGGGAGGATGTGTGGGTCTAGAGAGGGAAAGGCTGTGAGATAGTTTGTCTCAGACAATGGGGACCCCTGAGTGAGGTATGCGGGCTGGAGTTAAAGTGCATCTCTGGGGAGGAGGGTGGTGCTTGGAAGATGAATCTGACTCCCTGTGCTGGAAGGAACTGAGGGTGAGAGTGTCTATGGAGGGGATCAGAGGGTGTGAGGGATGTGGCGGGACCTGGAACATATGGCAAGGAAGACTGGCCTGGTCTTTTGGTTGTGGGTGAGGAGACGGAGATGTCAGTCATGACTCAGGGTTTGCATCTGGGTGACTTGGTGAGCATGCTATGTTTCCTGGAAATAGGGAAGAGGGGAGGAGGGGCAGGTTTGGAGGAAGGGCAGGTGTTTACTTTGTTCCGTTTGAAATGCTCTGAGCAGTTCCTGTGAAGATGGTTAGGGGCTTTGTGTATTTGGAGCTCAAACACCATGTCAAGGCTGGAAATGCGTATTTAGAAATAAAGGGGGAAATGGAAGCCACAGGAGTGAATAAGAGTGCTGAATACAGAAGTTTTTGATACCACAAACAAGCTGTTTAAGGGAATGATCAACCTCATAGAAATCTACCAGGGCTATTCCAAAAGTAGCCCCCATAGTCCATTGTAGAAACACATGTGCACGCTTTCTGCATACGAGTCACCACATTCATGCCTTGGAACTCATCTTGCAGTTCATCCCACAGAAGAGCTCTTAGAGATCTTTCCCCTTAATATGGGAGAGGGAGAGGGGGTTTGGTCCATGCAGGCAAAAGGCACTTAGAGGATGGTCAGCTCCCTTGTGGTCTGGGGTACAGTCTCAGCCACCTGTCCTTGGAGCAGTCCCTCCCCGACCTGCCACTCTCAGAGTCCTGGTCCCGAGTCTGGCCTTGGGGACATCTGAACAAACCACCAGTGCTTGGAAGGCAGTGTGGGCTCCTTGGCACCATAGCTGCCCTGACTCAGGCCCTATCTCTCAACCTCAATTCCCAGGTCCTGCGGTTTGTTTCTGACCTGCTCAGGGGCCGGTTCTGGTCCCTGGCTGCCCCTTTCTGGTATCAGGTGCTGTGTCTAAGGGCCATCCACACACTTGATCTTGCCCTGGGATCCCTTCTGATGTTACGTGCCAATTGCTTTACCCCAGTGCTCTCTGCACAGCCTCTTATCTCCTGCCCTTTGTCAACTGCTCAGCTACTGAGACTGAAGAGACCTGGAGGCTTCCGCTGCTGCTTTCAGCCTGAAGAACTCATGGAGGGGAGAAGCTGGCAGGACATTGAACAGACAAGAAAGAGCAAGTCCCTTCTCTCCGCCTACTTGCCAGTCTGCTTCTGGTGCCACAGATTGGCAGTACCTACCAGGGACCACTGACAAGCGACAGTGGGATCCCCAGGGCTCCAACGCCAGCAGGACAAAGCAGAGAATCCACGTGGGTCCGGAGCGGAGATAACACAGCTCGAGGACTAACTAGCACAGTGTCCTGCCCACTGGCCCTTGTTCCACAAACCCTTGCCCTTCCTCTGGGTCTCAGCTCAGCTGTGGTTTCCTCCCAGCAGATTCCTCGGGTCCCAGTGTCCTCCCAGTTTCCTACAGAAACTTGCATCCACTTCTGAAGAGCACAAGCCAACTTGCAGGAAAGCCCCCTCTTTCTATGTCAGTGCCCTTACCTCTGAATGAGAGGGATTTTGTCAACTTGTAAAATTCTCAGTGTGACCACACATCTCAGGAGGTCCTTAGTGAAGTCTAGTTTCTGAAGTTGTAAGCGCCCTCTGGAAGAAAGCTAGGGACCAAGTGAGCAGCGATGTTTTTGTCCCCCCTTATCTCCCAAACTGGGGTTCCCAGACACTGCCACTTTTTTCTCTGACAATAGTAATGAGTAGCATTGATTGAACACCTGGCAGATACCATTCTCTTTTCTTCACATTCTACACATATTAACTCATTTACTCTTCACAAACTTATGAGTGAAGGCAGAGAGAGGTTTAGCAACTTGCCTAATGTCACACAGGTAGAAAGTGGTAGGACTAAAATTTGAATTCAGACTGTCTGAATTCCAGGGCCTGTGCCTTTAGCTGCTATTTTGCCCAAGGATAATGGGAATCAGAAAAATGTGGCCAGCTTATGTAGTTGATGCCAATGATGATACTAATACTGCTGATAAGATATGACCTTGATAGTGGTTACTTTCCATCATGTTTTCTGTTTCTAACAGATCTGACAAGCTGTTGGAGGAATGTCCATGAAGCAACAGGAGGCATTTAAGATGGTGGAGTAGAAGGACGTGTGCTCATCTTCTCCCACGAGAACTCCAAAATTACAGCTCACTGCTGAACAACCGTCAACAGGGAAATGTTGGATCCCACCAAAAAAGTATACCCCACATCCAGGGGCAAAGAATAAGCACCAGCAAGATGGTAGGAGGGGTGAAATCACATTTAGAATCAAAACCTATAACGGCCTGAGATGCTTGGAGGGCTCAAACAAAACCTTGTGTGCACGAGGAAACTCCACAGAGACAGAGCCAGACCTGTCTTTGAGTGTTTGAGTGCCTCCTGTGAAGGTACGAGTCAGCAGTGGCCTGCTGCAGGGTCGGGGGCACTGAGTGCGGCAGTGTGTGCAAGGGACCTTCTGAAGGAGGTCGCCATATCTTCACTACGTCCACCATAGTTTGGCCTCAGGTCAAACAACAAGGAGGGAACCCATCAATAGAAAATTGTATTAAAGATTTATTGAGCATGGCCCCACCCATCAGAACCAGACCCAGTTTCCCCCTCAGTCTTTCCCATCAGCAAGTTTCCATAAGCCTCTTATCCTTATCCATCAGAGAGCAGATAGACTGAAAACCACAATCACAGAAAACTAATCAAACTGATCACATGGACCACAGTTCAGTTCAGTTCAGTTCAGTCACTCAGTCGTGTCTGACTCTTTGTGACCCCATGAATCGCAGCATGCCAGGCGTCCCTGTCCATCACCAACTCCCGGAGTTTATTCAAACTCATGCCCATCGGTGATGCCATCAAGCCATCTCATCCTCTGTCGCCCCCTTCTCCTCCTGCCCCCAATCCCTCCCAGCATCAGGGTCTTTTCCAAAGAGTCAACTCTTCACATGAGGTGGCCAAAGTATTGGAGTTTAAGCCTCAACATCAGTCCTTCCAATGAACACCCAGGATTTATTTCCATCAGGATGGACTGGTTGGATCTCCTTGTAGTCCAAGGGACTCTCAACAGTCTTCTCCAACACCACAGTTCAAAAGCATCGATTTTGTGGCACTCAGCTTTCTTCACAGTCCAACTCTCACATCCATACATGACCACTGGAAAAACCATAGCCTTGACCAGACAGACCTTTGTTGGCAAAGCAATGTCTCTGCTTTTTAATATGCTATCTAGGTTGGTCATAACTTTCCTTCCAAGGAGTAAGCGTCTTTTAATTTCATGGCTGCAGTCACCATCTGCAGTGATTTTGGAACTCAAAAAATAAAGTCTGATACTGTTTCCAGTGTCTCCCCATCTATTTCCCATGAGGTCACGGGACCAGATGCCATGATCTTAGTTTTCTGAATGTTGAGCTTTAAGCCAACTTTTTTACTCTCCTCTTTCACTTTCATCAAGAGGCTTTTTAGTTCCTCTTCACTTTCTGCCACAAGGGTGGTGTCATTTGCATATCTGAGGTTATTGATATTTCTCCTGGCAATCTTAATTCCAGCTTGTGCTTCTTCCAGCCCAGCCTTTCTCATGATGTACTCTGCATATAAGTTAAGTAAACGGAGTGACAATATACAGCCTTGACGTACTCCTTTTCCTATTTGGAACCAGTCTGTTGTTCCATGTCCAGTTCTAACTGTTGCTTCCTGACCTGCATACAGGTTTCTCAAGAGGCAGGTCAGGTGGTCTGGTATTCCCATCTCTTTCAGAATTTTCCACAGTTTACTGTGATCCACACAGTTGAAGGCTTTGGCGTAGTCAATAAAGCAGAAATAGATGTTTTTCTGGAACTCTCTTGCTTTTTCGATGATCCAGCCGATGTTGGCAATTTGATCTCTGGTTCCTCTGCCTTTTCTAATACCACCTTGAACATCTGGAAGTTCACATGTGGACCACAACCTTGTCTAATTCAGTGAAACCCTGAGCCATGCCATGACGGCCACCCAAGACTGACGGGTCATGATGGAGAGTTCTGACAAAACACGGTTCACTGGAGAAGGGAATGGCAAACCACTTCAGTATTCTTGCCTTGAGAAGCCCATGAACAGTATGAAAAGGCAAAAAGATAGGACACTGAAAGATGAACTCCCCAGGTCGGTAGGTGCCAAATATGCTACTGGAGATCCAGTGGAGAAATAGCTCCAGAAAGAATGAAGAGGTAGAGCCAAAGCAAAACCAACGCCCAGCTGTGGATGTGACTGGTGATGCAAGTAAAGTCCAATGCTGTAAAGAACAATATTGCATAGGAACCTGGAATGTTAGGTCCATGAATCAAGGTAAGTTGCTGTCTCAAGCTATTCCCTCAGATTGCCCTCAGGGCATTCAGGCCTGGTCCTTACCCTAAGCAATGCAGCCTGCGCCTCCCTGTCCCTCCCCCACTTGCTAGTGGGGGATGCAAGCGTCTGGGCTGCTGCTCTGCTGGGAGTTGCTGTTAGGCACGGAATCTGCGGGTTTTAGTTATTTATTTATTTTTCCTCCGGTTATTTTGCCCTCTGAGATTCCAAGGCTAGCCACGGATCCCCCAGAGAGAGTGTTTCCTGGTATTTGGAAGCTTGTTTCTCTCTCTCTTTTTTTAAGTCTCCCTTCCTGGGACGGATCTCTATCCCTACCTCTTTTGTCTCTCTTTTTATCTTTTATATTTTGTCCTACCTCCTTTCAAAGAGCATGGGCTGCCTTTCTGGGTGCCTGATGTCCTCTGCCAGCATTCAGAAGTTGTTTTGTGGAATTTGCTTGGCGTTCAAATGTTCTTTCAGTGAACTTGTGGGAGAAAATGGTCTCCCCGTCCTATTCCTCTGCCATTTTAGGACTGCTCAAGGTAAGTTGGAAGTGGTCAAACAGGAGATGGCAAGAGTAAACATCAACATTTTAGGAATCAGTGAACTAAAATGGACTGGAATGGGTGAATTTAACTCAGATGACCATTATATCTACTACTGTGGGCAAGAATCCCTAGAAGAAATGAAGTAGCCCTCATAGTCAACAAAAGAGTCCGAAATGCAGTACTTGGGTGCAGTCTCAAAAATGACAGAATGATCTCTGTTTGTTCCAAGGCAAACCATTCAGTATTACAGTAATCCAAGTCTGTGCCCCAACCAGTAATGTTGAAGAAGCTGAAGTTGAATGGTTCTATGAAGACATATAAGACCTTCTAGAACTAACACCCAAAAAAGATGTCCTTTTCATTTTAGGGGATTGGAATGCAAAGGTAGGAAGTCAAGAGATAGCTGGGGTAACAGGCAAATTTGACCTTGGAGTACAAAATGAAACAGGGCAAAGGCTAACAGAGTTTTTCCAAGAGAACGTACTGGTCATGGCAAATACCCTCTTCCAACAACACAAGAGAAGACCCTACACACAGGCATCACCAGATGGTCAATAACGAAATCAGACTGGTTATATTCTTTGCAGCCAAAGATGGAGAAACTCTATACAGTCAGCAAAAACAAGACCGGGAGCTGACTGCGGCTCAGACCATAAACTCCTTATTGCCAAATTCAGACTTAAATTGAAGAAAGTGGGGAAAACCGATAGACCATTCAGGTATGACCTAAATCAAATCCCTTACAATTATACGGTGGAAGTGACAAATAGATTCAAGTGATTAAATCTGATAGAGTGCCTGAAGAACTATGGACAGAAGTTTGTGACATTGTACAGAAGGCAGGGATCAAGACCGTCTCCAAGAAAAAGAAATGCAAAAAGGCAAAATGGTGTCTGAAGAGACCTTACAAATAACAGAAAAGAAAAAAAGCTAAAGGCAAAGGAGAAAGGAAAGATATACCCATATAAATGCAGGGTTCCAAAGAATAGCAAGGAGAGATAAGAAAGCCTTCCTCAGTGATCAGTGCAAAGAATTAGAGGAAAACAACAGAATGGGAAAGACTAGAGATCTCCTCAAGAAAATTGGAGATACCAAGGGAACATTTCATGCAAAGATGGGCACAATAAAGGACAGAAATGGTATGGACTTAATAGAAGCAGAAGCTATTAAGAAGAGGTAGCAAGAATACACAGAAGAACTATACAAAAAAGATCTTCATGACCCAGATAACCATAATGGTGTGATCACTCACCTAGAGCCAGACATCCTGGAGTGCGAAGTCAAGTGGGCCTTAGGAGGCATCACTACAAACAAAGCTAGTGGAGGTGATGGAATTCCAGTTGAGCTATTTCAAATCCTAAAAGATGATGCTGTAAAGTGCTGCACTTAATATGCCAGCAAATGGAAGACTCAGCAGTGGCCACAGGACTGGAAAAAGTCAGTTTTTTTTTTTCATTCCAATCTCAAAGAAAGGCAATGCTAAAGAATGTTTGAACTACCACACAATTATACTCATTTCACAAGCTAGTAAAATAATGTTCAAAATCCTCCAAGCCAGGCTTCAATAGTACATGAACTGTGAACTTCCAGATGTTCAAGCTGGATTTAGAAAAGGCAGAGGAACCAGAGATCAAATTGCCAACATCGGCTGGATCATCGAAAAAGCAAGAGAGTTCCAGAAAAACATCTATTTCTGCTTTATTGACTATGCCAAAGCCTTTGACTTTGAGTGGATCACAACAAACTGTGGAAAATTCTTCAAAAGATGGGAATACCAGACCACCTGACCTGCCTCCTGAGAAATCTGTATGCAGGTCAAGAAGCAACAGTTAGAACTGGACATGGAACAACAGACTGGTTCCAAATAGGAAAAGGAGTACGTCAAGGCTGTATATTGTCACTCCGTTTATTTAACTTATATGCAGAGTACATCATGAGAAATGCTGGGCTGGAAGAAGCACAAGCTGGAATTAAGATTGCCGGGAGAAATATCAATAACCTCAGATATGCAGATGACACTACCCTTATGGCAGAAAGCAAAGAAGAACTAAAGAGCCTCTTGATGAAAGTGAAAGAGGAGAGTGAAAAAGTTAGCTTAAAACTCAACATTCAGAAAACTAAGATCATGGCATGGTCCCATCTCTTCATGGCAGATAGATGGGGAAACAATGGAAATAGTGATAGACTTTATTGTTGGGGGCTCCAAAATCATTGCAGATGGTGACTTAAACCATGCAATCAGAAGATGCTTGCTCAATGGAAGAAAACCTATGGCCAACCTAGATAGCATATTAAAAAGCAGAGACATTACTTTGCCAACAAAGGTCCATCTAGTCAAAGCTATGGTTTTCTCAGTAGTCATGTATGGATGTGAGAGTTGGGCTATAAAGACAGCTGAGCACTGAAGAATTCATGCTTTTGAACTGTGGTATTGGAGAAGACTCTTGAGAGTCCCTTGGACTGCTAGGAGATCCAACCAGTCCACCCTAAAGGAAATTAGTCCTGAATATTCATTGGAAGGACTGATGTTGAAGCTGAAACTCCAATACTTTGGCCACCTGATGCGAAGAAGTGACTCATTTGAAAAGACCTGATGTAGGGAAAGACCTAAGGCAGGAGAAGGCGACGACAGAGGATGCCTGGGAGTTGGTGATGGACAGAGAGGCCTGGTGTGCTGCAGTCCATGGGGTAGCAAAGAATCAGACGTGACTGAGCGACTGAACTGAACTGGGTTAGGAGGCTGGGGTTGCAGAGTGCTAGCACCAGCGACTATTCTGAATCCTGCTTTAGAATCTTCTCAACCCTGACCAGAAGAGTGGGTGGAAGGAACTTCCTGTTTACTGCCAGTGTCAGGACTGGTCTGGGAGGGACCTCCTTCTGTGGTTAATGTGATCTGTGACATCTCCCACCCTCCTCTTAGGCTGACACATACACCGCACCCTCCCCATCCACCCCGGCAGCCCTGATCCAGGGTTGGAGGCTGGGCTCCCTCCAGCCAGGGGAACAAGTCTGCTCCCCTCTGGTGGCCTGGACCAGAAGCTGTCTTTATTCCACCAGCAGGCACAGTGGCCCATCTTATCTGTGCACCCATCTGATGCTTTCTCACACCCCCTTTGGTGGCACCCCACTTCTCAAAGAAACTGGGATCATCAAATTTAGCAAAAAATAAAGTGCAACAAAAAGAAGATGCCTAGTAAAATTTGAATTTCATAAGAACAAAATACTTTTAAGTGTAATGATGTGACACTTTATCTGTGACCCCTAAGAGGAGCTCAAAGTCAGGGAGGTGAAGTGGGCTGCATGGGCCCTGAGCCTGGCAGTGCAGGGTTCCTGCCACTCAGCCAAGTGCTTTCTACATCCCATGGCCTGCCAGCAGGTCAAGCTTGGTCTTTGCTGTAACTCCTGCCCTGGAGTCATGGGTGCTCCCCTTTAGTTTGTGAGGTTAGGGCTGGAAGCAGGGATAATGGTCTAATTCCACACCAAAAGGAAGCAGACACTGCAGCAGTGGTTTCAAAACCTTGTCAACCTTGTCAGGGACCAGCAGCAGCAACATCTGTGATGGTTAGTGTTCTGTGTCAGCATTTCATGGGGTGTGCCCAGACATTTGGTCAAATATTATTCTAGGTGTGTCTGTAAGGCCATTTCTAGGTGGGATTAACATTTGAATCCTTAGGCTGAGTAAAGCAGATTCAGTTCAGTCACTCAGTTGTGCCGACTCTTTGCGACCCTACAGACTGCAGCATGCCAGGCTTCCTTGTCCATCACCACCTCACGGAGATTGCTTAAACTCATGTCCATCGAGTCAGTGATGCATCCAAACATCTCATCCTCTGTCATCCCCTTCTCCTGCCTTCAATCTCGCCCAGCCTCAATGAGTCAGCTCCTCGCATCAGGTTGTCAAAGTATTGGAGCTTCACCTTCAGCTTCGGCCCTTCCAATGAATATTCAGGGATGATTTCCTTTAGAATGGACTGGTTGGATCTCCTTTCAGTCCAAGGGGCTCTTAAGAGTCTTCTCCAACACCACAGTTCAAAAGCACCAATTCTTCAGTGCTCAGCTTTCTTTATAGTCCAACTCTCACATCCATACATGACAACTGGAAAAACCATAGCTTTGACTAGACAGACCTTTGTTGGCAAAGTAATGTCTGCAAAGCAGACTGCCCTCACCAATGCGTGAGGGCTTCACATGGTCAGGAGAAGGCTTGAGCAGAATGAAAAAGTTGAAAGTGAAAGCGAAAGTTGCTCAGTCGTGTCCATCTCTTTGCAACCCCATGGACTATACAATCCATGGAATTCTGTAAGCCAGAATACTGAAGTGGGTAGCCTTTCCTTTCTCCAGGGGAATCTTCCCAATCCAGGAATCAAACCCAGGTCTCCTTCATTGCAGGTGGATTCTTTACCAGCTGAGCCACAAGGGAAGCTCAAGAATAATGGAGTGGGAAGCCTGTCACTTCTCCAGGGGATCATCCCAACCCAGGAATCAAACCGGGGTCTCCTGCATTGTAGGCCAATTCTTTACCAGCTGAGCTACCATGGACCCTCCTGCAAATAAGAAGGAACTCCTGTTGCTTGACTGTTTTTGAGCTGGCACATTCATTTTTCTTGCCTTGGGAATCAAACTTCTATATTGGCTCTTCCTGGGTATCAAACCTGCAAGACTTCAGACTGGAGTTACATCTTGCTCTTCAGGGTCTCCGGCTTGCCAGCTGCAGATTTTAGGATTAAACTGAAAGTGTAAGTGGCTCAGTCGTGTCTGACTCTCTGTGACCTTAAGGACTGTAGCCCTCCAGTCTCCCCTGTCCATGGAGGGGAGATTCTTGCCTCCAGGCAAGAATACTGGAGTGGGATTCCCTTCTCCAGGTTATCTTCCTGACCCAGGGATCAAACTTTGGTCTCCCTCATTGCAGGCCAACTCTTTACCTGCTGAGCCACCCGGGAAGCCCTTCCTTAGGGTCTAAGATCATCTCTAAACCGTACGTAGATAGCATCTGCCACAGAGTGATAACAACTAAAGCTTACATCACTGAGCAAACTCCTGCTTGGAAAACATTTCAAAAGATAAAACTGAGGGGCTTCCCTGGTGGCTCAGTGGCAAAGCATCCGCCTGCCAATGCAGGAGACACGGATTCCATCCCTGGTCTGGGAAGATTCCACAAGCCACCACAACTATGGAGCCTGTGCTCTAGAGCCCAGGAACACCAACTGCTGAACCCACGTGCCCCAACTACTGAAACCCTCGTGCCCTAGAGGCCATTCTCTACAACAGAAGAAGCCACTGCAGTGAGAAGTCCATGCACTGCAAGGAGGAGTAGGCCCTGCTCGTGGCAACTGGAGGAAAGCCTGAGCAGCAACGTGCTGGCCTTTACCCAGCACAGACAAAAATAAATAAATAAAATGATCATAAAGACAAAAACAAAACCCACTAGGCCCAATGCACTTTAAAAAAAAGAAAAAACTAGGTAGCGGTACATTTAACCCAAATTATATTATCAATGTTCTTAGCTTTCATAATCATATGATCCATTTCTCTCTATATAAATTTATGTATTTTCCTTTTAAACTCTCAACAGATTAGACAATGCCATGGTAGTGAGAATGATCTCCTTATCTCCTTCACTCCATCTACTGAGATACAGATATTAATCTCTGTTAGAAATATCCCTGTAGACACACCCAGAAATAGTATTTTATCAGCTATTGGGCATCCCATAGTCCAGGCATATTTACACATGAAATTAACCATCACAGACACCCACGATCGTGCGCCTCTGCTCTCTACTCCACTTACTCTGTCTCTAAAAGATTTTCTTGCTGAGTCTGAGTCACCTGCTTAGTGCGCTTGTTGGTTCTGTCTCACCCCGTGGAGTATTTTTGAATGAGCCTCTTTACCTCCGTGTGCCTCCACCTCCTCGTCTATAAGACAGGGAGGCTGAGACCTGCTTCACAGGGAAGTGGTAAGGGTTCAGCTAGCTTCTGAGGACTGAGCATGTGGGGTGGGGAAGTTGTTAAGATTTCATGTTCACCCCCTTTTGGTGCCACTGACAGCTGGGCATCGCATGTCACCAGAGGGCTGGGAGAGCCTGGCTGGGCCAGGACACTGAACGGCATGAAGGACCCCTATAGCAGGCCCTGGCTGCCGCCACCAGCACCTCCTGCCATTGGACCAGTAGACCCCATGGTGGTGGAGGCATCGGCGGTGGGGAAAGGTGCTGCATAGAGTCTGTGGCCAGTCCCAGGGGGAGAATCACAGTGCAGATCCTTGTGGTTCTGGAGGGAGGCCAAGCCCTCTGGGGCAGAGAACTAAATGCTTTTGACAAACAACCTCTGGTATGTCCTGGGCCCTGGAACAGACAGAACTTCTGAGCAAAGGACATCAAGTGACCACGTGGATGACACTGCACATCATAAAATCACCAGATCACAAGGTTGAGCGGGCCGGCAGCAATCCACAGTGAGACGGGAGAGGACATCCCTTGAGTGCGAGCAGGACCAGATGGCACAGCATTTGGGTAGCCCAGAACCCCCCCGGAACCCACCACAGTTGCACCAGAGGCTGTAGGGAGGACCCTAAATGACCAGCTGCAGAAAGAGGAAAAAGCTCTCCTTCTAGATAGATTCCCTTGGTTATCTGGGTGTAGCTGGAAAAGGATGGCAGCCACACTATTGACTCTAAACCACATAGGTTAGAGCACCCTGGGTGCTGCTTTACGTGAATTCATTTTCTCATTTATATATTAATTTCATCCATTCATTCTCTCTTTCATAAAGCATCTGTGGTTTGGCCCTGATCCCTTCAGCCTCCTCCTGATCTTTTACTCAAGTCTTCTCTCTAGTACATCTCCAGCACTTACCTTTATGTGGGACCTTTCCACTGGCATTTAAAAAGGCTTAAGTTTCTCTTACCTTACAAGAAAACAAAACAAATGTTCTTGGAAAACAGAAACAAAACTTCACTCCACTTCCCTCTAGGTCTATTGCCCTTCTCTCTTCTTCTCTTTAAGCTGAACTTCTTACAAGAACAGATATCTGCTGTCTCAGTTTTTCACCTCCCTAGCACTCCTCAACCACCTCTTCCAGGCAGGCCTCCATCTCTGCCTCTGTCTCTAAATGGCCTCTGTCTCTGGTAGGATTCCCTTCTCTCCATCCCTGCTGCCACCAGCTTCACCTTCTACACAGATCTCTGTGATAGTCTCCAAACGTATCTTCAAGTAACATTTTTTGTCCTCTCAGCATGCAGGATCTTACTTTCCTGGCCAGGGATTGAGCCTGTGTCCTCTGCATTGGAAGCGTGGAGTCTTAACCACTGGAAGTCCCTGAGTAACATTTTTTATTCCTTGGATCTGTCCCACACACAACAGGATGATTTTTAAGGACAAAATTCTTGGTATTTCATGTTTTATTTGTCTGCTAGGGTTACCATAGCAAAATGCCACAACCTGGGGGAATTAAATAGTGTAAATTAATTTTTGCACAGTCCTGGAGGCTGGAAGTCCAAGATCAAGGTGTTGGCAGGCTTGGTTTCTGGTGGGAATTTTCCCCTGGACTTGAAGACTGCTGCCTTCTTTCTGTGAGTCCTCACTTGACCTTTCCTTGAACAGGCCCTCACTTTTTCCTGGTATCTCTTCTTCCTCTTACATAAGAAAGCCAATCCTAGGACTTCCCTGGTGGTCCAGTGGTTAAGACTTCACCTTCCAATGCAGAGGGTGTAGGTTCAATCCCTGGTTGGGAGCTAAGATTGTGTGTGTGTGTGTGTGTGTGTGTGTGTGTGTGTGTGTTAGCTGCTCAGTTGTGTCCACCTCTTTGCAACCCCAGGGGCTGTAACCCGCCAGGCTTCTCTGTTCTTGGGATTCTCCAGGCATAAATACTAGAGTGGGCTGCTATGCCCTTCTCTAGAGGATCTTTCCAACCCGGGGATTGAACCTGGGTCTCCTGTATTGTAGGCAGATTCTTTACCATCTGAGCCACCAGGGACGCCCAAGACCTCACGTGCCTAGTGGCCAAAAAACGAAAACATAAAACAGAAACAAGATTGTAACAAATTCAATAAAGACTTTAAAAATGGTCCACATCAGAAAAATCTTTAAAAAAAGAACACCAGTTCTGTTGGATAAGGGCCCCACTCTTGGGACCTCATATAACCTTAATGACCTACTTAAAGGCCCTCTTTCCAAATATGGTCACACTGGAATTTAGGGCTCCAACATATGAATTGATGGGGAACACAATTCAGTCCAAGTCAGACCAAAACCCTTTATACGGTCTTCAAGGGCCTGCACGATCTGGCTCTCGCCTGTTCTCCTGTCTCAGGTGGTCAGCTCCCCCCATCTTCTGTTTATTTCTCAGTTCCTCAAACATGCAGGCTTCTTCCCTTTCTAGGGCCTTAGTACATGCTGTTTCTTCTGCTTGAAATGTTCCCTTTTTACCCTCTCCCCCACTCCCTTAGTTTATAGAATGCCTACTTATCTCTCAAAAATTAGTCACATGTCTTCCTCAAGGAAGTTTCCCGTGACTTTAACACCAGGCCAGGATCCCTCACTTGTATTTCTTCTTTGCATGCCTAACTTCTCCTGCGAGACTTACTACCACTGTAATTAAATCTTTAACTGTATAATTAATTGTTTAATGCCCCTCTCCCTTCCGTAGGAGGAAAGTTCCAAAACAGTAAGGACTATCTGTGTTTCCTCTACTGCTGTAACCCCAGGACCTAGCACAAGGCACCATACACATGAAAACCTGAAAAACAGATTACTAAAGATGGAAGGTAGATTCTTTATTGGATTTTAAGGTGAAGAGAAATGCCAGAAATCATCAATAATTAAAAACTCTCTCCCTCAGTGAACCTCTTTCTAGTCAGGAAAGCCAAGGTTGTGAGAATTATATCATCTTGGACTATTTTGGAATTTATACAAATGACTCTAGCTAAAATCTCAGTGATAGATTTCCATCTCTGCCCAAACTGCAGAAGATAGTTGAAGCAATTTGTCCAATAGCTCATGACTTTGCTGCTCCTTCTAATAAGAAGGAGTGTTAGCTAGTCTTCCCCTTAAGTCTGGACTGGCCCTGTGACTTGCCGTGGCCAATAGAATTTCACAGAAGTGATGCTGAGTATAGGTCCTGCCTACTAGAGTCCTTAGAGCATTTTGGAATGCTACCACAGGACCACCATAGAAAGAAGCTGGGTTAGCCTCCTGGATAGTGAAAGAACAAGTAGAGGGCAATCAAGGCAACCAGCCAACAGCTAGCACCAACTTTCAGACATGCAAACAAGAACCTCTTAGGTCTTCCTGCCCAGCTCATCTTCCAGATAAAATTAACCACAAGAGCAAGCCCAGAGAAGCCAACAGAGGAACCCAGAGATGTGGGAGAATAACAGATCATTGCTGGGTGCTTCATAACCCAGAAATGCTGAGTGGAGTGTCAGTCCTCCTGATTTTTGTCTGATCATCTCATTTCCCCTTCTCTAAACACTCATGCTCTCCCTCCTAACTCTCCCTGTCACATTCAGAATGAATCATCAGAAACTCTAGAATGCTTGTATTTCCAACTGTAAATCCAGGAAAGAAAACAGACAAGATAACTGACTCACAGTGGGGTCTATATACGTGACTTCAGCTGAGTCTGTGGGTCGGGCATTATTAGGGAGCATATTCTTGGAAAGGGGGCCACAGTTCCTCACCTAGGACACAGTGCTCTCGAGGTGGAAGCCGGAGGCAGGGTCCCTGTGCACACCTCATTTGATCTTGGCTGCGATTTCTAAACTTGAAATGCAACCTAAGATTTTTGCCATGTAGAAAACTTCTTTCTTTGACACAGGAGGAGATTCGAGAAACTTCCATGTGTACACACTGGCCTGTCCACTTGCAACATTGATCACTGCAGCATTGTTTGTATCAGAAAAAACTTAGGATAACCCAAATGCCCAACAATGGATATTTACATCATGGAATACTATACTGGTAAAGTGAATGAACGAGAGCTCCATGCATTAACATTTTTGCTGTTGTTTAGTCGCTAAGTCATGTCTGACTCCTTTTGCAACCCCATGAACTGTAGCCCACCAAGACACATCACTGAGAGAAAACAGCAAGTCGCCGAAGTTATGTAAAGTGTGATACTGTAACTGAAAGTAGGGTCCAGCTGCTTGCTGCTCAAAAGCCAGGTTGTTGGAAAGAAAAGTTTGTTTTATTTTGGATCCCAGGGACTGGGAGGTGTGTGGGGGGTGGTGGTGGATGCTTGTTCAAAGAACAGCTTTACTTTTCCCTCATAATCAGAGGGCAAGAGCTTTTATAGACAGAAAGGGAGGGGGCTCTATGTAGAAACAGCAGTCAGCTCTGACAGTCATCTTGAAACTGGTCATCAGAGGTCTGATCTGCATCATCTTGATCGTTTTAAGTACAGTTAACCTTCAGTTTCAGGGTCTGCTTGTTCCCATTTCTCTGAGGCCAGTTCTCGGAATTGTGGCAGCTTATGTCATGGCTCCAGTCTGGTCACCACTGAGTTAACTTCTTCGCCCTGGTGAGTGTTGCAGTCTCTATAAGACAGTTCACAGAATATGGCTCCGAATGTTATCTATAGCCCTTGAGAAGGAGCTAAAGGTCCTCGACTGCTTCATGACTAAACTGTTACTATTTTATCTCCTTTGACTGTTTTCCTTTGTTTCTGCATGTTCTAACTTCTTTAAATTTTTTAAAAAATTATTTTATTAATTTATTTTTTGGCTGCACTGGGTCTTCGTTGCTGCATGCAGTCTTTCTCTGGCTGCAACAAGCGAGGGCTACTCTCTAGCCGTGGAGTGTGGGCTTCTCATTGCGGTGGCTCCTCTGGTTGTGGAGTATGGGTTCCAGGGCACGCAGGCTTCAGTAGATGCTGCATGTGGACTCAGCAGTTGTGCTTCACGGGCTCCAGAGCACAGGCTCAGTAGTTGTGGCACACAAAATTAGTTGCCTCGCAGCACTTGGGATCTTGCTGGACCAGGGATCGAACCCATGTCATCTGCACTGGCAGGCAGATTCTTAACCACTGAACCACCAGGGAAGCCCCCTCATCTTATTCTTTGGCCAGGGTTTTCCACAGACAAAAGGCAGACCAAGGGCATGGGGGGCAAGGATCATAGAGTCCTGCTCCATTTCGATACTATTCGTGCAAAATTTTAAAACATGTAGAACACCACCAACTATTCTTTAGGACACATTCCTATGTATTAAGTGCATAAGTAGATGCATAGGGTGTTAAACAGTATATATGAGGGAGGGAGGGTGGGGAACAGGATAGGGGGTACACAGGAGTTTCACCTGCACCAAAATGAATTGGAATAAACATGGGATATTCAAAGATTGTCAAAACGGGTGGTAGGTATCATTCTCTTTACTTTTTTTTTTTTTAGCATTGAAATCATTACGTGACAAAAAATACAAAGCCCCCACCCCCACCCCCTTCTTCTTACTGGTGGGGTATATCTTTTCTGCGATCTAAGACTTTCAATATTGCTGTGCGGTAACCCTTCTGCCACTTGGGAGAAAGGAAAAACATTAAGAGGTTGATGACCTGCTTAGTTTTTTTTTTCTAATTTTTATTTATTTATTTATTTTTTATTAGTTGGAGGCTAATTACTTTACAATATTGTACTGGGTTTTGTCATACATTGACATGAATCAGCCATGGATTTACATGTGTTCCCCATCCCGATCCCCCCTCTCATCTCCCTCTCCACCCGATCCCTCTGGGTCTTCCCAGTGCACCAGGTCCGAGCACTTGTCTCATGCATCCAACCTGGGCTGGTGATCTGTTTCACCCTAGATAATATACATGTTTCAATACTGTTCTCTTGAAACATCCCACCCTCACCTTCTCCCATAGAGTCCAAAAGTCTGTTCTATACATCTGTGTCTCTTTTTCTGTTTTGCATATAGGGTTATTGTTACCATCTTTCTAAATTCCATATATATGTGTTAGTATACTGTAATGGTCTTTATCTTTCTGGCTTACTTCACTCTGTATAATGGGCTCCAGTTTCATCCATCTCATTAGAACTGATTCAAATGAATTCTTTTTAATGGCTGAGTAATATTCCATGGTGTATATGTACCACAGCTTCCTTATCCATTCGTCTGCTGATGATGACCTGCTTAGTTTTATCTTACGACAATAGACCTTTAAGTCATGGAGTTTCAGAGGAAAACTCTGAGAGTCTGGAGAGTTGCCTCCAGGGAGTATGAACTCAAGAAATGACTTTAGGGACCGAACAGCTGGCAGGACTTCCTGCGTCGACTATGCTGTGCCAGGCCTGCTGGCCTCTCCTTAGCCACGGCAGCCACCGACTTTAAAGACAGACAATGCCTGGGTAGAGAAGCTCATGTGGACGCCTGCTTCTGGAAGGGAGCGGGTGATTCACGGAAGAAGGACAAGTGGATGAAGGGACAATGTAGGAAGCACACTTCACTTCAAGTGAAGAAAATGGTATTCGTAGCCCAAGAGTCCTGGAGTCACTTCTCTGTGTGAGCTGGGCAGTTGGCATCCACCTGGAGAAGCCTGGAAATAGCATTGTGTTTACCTGCTCCTCTGAATCCCTGGGAGGTGACTGCTGTCCCCAGCCCAGAGACCTTGGTCAGCTCATCAGACCTTGGTTTCAACATTTACTGGCAGTGTGACTGTAGGCCAGTTATTTAAACTATCTAATCTCTGCTTCCTTATCACTGAGTGGTGGAGCTAATAATAGTGAAAGGCAAATACAACTCGGTTGACTCAGTTCTAGCTGTTCTGGGTTGCTTTTGGAAGACATAAAACTTCAGCTCAAAAAAATCTTGAAAAGAATGTAAATATGTACATACATCTCCTACAGAGGTGGTCAAGGGGAGCCATAGTGCAAGATGCACAGCAAAAATTTCTTGAACATCCTCTTAACCCAGCAAATTTCCCAGAGTTCTGTCCTCAAGGCAGACCCTCCCCCAAATGTCTCTTCTCTCAATCTCCTCTCACCCCCACTTCTCCCTGGACCTCTCCTGTGTCCTTCTGGACAAGCTGTTTTCTTCTGGGAGAAGCTGCAGAACCTTTTAAATTGTAAATCAGTGTGGCCTTTCTACTCCCCACTCAAGATCAAGAGAAGAGTCTACAGTCCAGTGGGCAAACCCAGAATAGCTCTGGAAAGGGGTGAGGGGGAAGTGGTGGTTGGAGAAGACTTTCAGTATCAGACCCTTTTTGTCATTGTCACACTCGCACTTGCTCAGGCTCGTTGTGAGAATTAGATGAAATAATGTATGTCAACAACTTAATAGTAACTAACAGGTAAGTCCCCAAAGGATTACTTATTATCCCTATTACTATAATCACCATCATTGGTCTTATTATTTCTAAGAACTTACTTATTTTGTTTAAATTCCAAGAACTTCAGTCAAAAGTTTAAAAAAATCCAATTGCGGTCAAGAGGTTGTGGAGCATTCTCCATTTGGGTTGAGTCACCATCTGCCCGCTGTATTTTGTCACCCTGCTTATTTAACTTATAAACAGTGTACATCATGTGAAATGCCGGGCTGGATAAAGCACAAGCTGGAATCAAGACTGCGGGGAGAAATACCAATAACCTCAGATATGCAGATGACACCACCATTATGGTAGAAAGCAAAGAACTAAAGGGCCTCTTGATGAGGGTGAAAGAGGAGAGTGAAAAAGCTGGCTTAAAACTCAACACTCAAAACAGTAAGATCATGACATCCAGTCCCATCACTTCGTAGCTAATAGGGGAAACAGTAGAAACAGTGGCAGATTTCATTTTCTTGGGCTCCAAAATCACTGTGAACAGTGACTGCTGCCACAAAATTAAAAGATGCTTGCACCTTGGAAGAAAAACTATGACAAACCTAGACAGTGTATTAAAAAGTAGAGACATCACCTTGCTGAAAAGGTCTGTATAGCCAAAAATACGGTTTTTCCAGTAGTCATGTACGGTTGTGAGAGCTGGATCATAAAGAAGGCTGAGAGCCAAAGAATTGATGCTTTTGAACTGTGGTGTTGGAGGAAGACTCTTGAGAGTCCCTTGGGCTGCAAGGAGATCAAACCACTCAATCCTAAAGGAAATCGGTCCTGATTATTTATCTCAAGGACTGATGCTGAAGCTGAAGCTCCAAAACTTTGGCTACCTGATGCAAAGAGCCAACTCATTGGAAAAGACCCTGATGCTGGGAAAGACTGAGGGCAGAAGAAGGGAGTGACAGAAGATGAGATGGTTGGACGGCATCACCAACTCACTGGACATTAGTTTGAGCAAGCTCCAGGAGATAGCGAAGGACAAGGGAGCCTGACGTGCTGCGGTCCATGGGGTCTCAAAGAGTCTGACCTGACAGAGTGACTGAACAACAAAGACCAACTGTCTACCCTCTCCTACCTGGGACCAGGGACACTGGCTGTAGTTGGTTTGAGAAGCTGTGAGAGGCCTGTTGGGCCACCTCCTCGAGGTTCTGGGGAGCCCACCAAAAGGCCTTTCCTTCCCCAGGTCTCCCCTTGCTGGCTGGCCAGGGTGCCGGGTGCTTCATACTCTCTCTGTGCCGTATGGAGCATCTTATGCAGTTTAGCATCTACTGGACCTGGGACATCTTGGTGGCGGCGGCTCTGCAGAGGGGCCTTACCCTCCAGCCATCTGACTGGCCCATCCACAGAACCAACAGGTCTGAAGACCACCCCTGAGGCAGCCTCCTGGCTTTGGGAGAGTCTCTTATGCAGAGCTTAGGCTAAAGCACAGAGTGCTGAGAGGCTGGCTTCTGGGAAGGCAGCCAGGGCTGGGTTACAGGGTTCTGGGAACCAGAATAGCCTAAATACAGGAAAACTTGGACAGAGAGTACTTTCCAAGAACTGAAGGGCTGTTCTCTGACAAGGAAGAGACTCCCGAGCCACGTCAGACCCACATGAGCCCCAGGAGGGTGCTCTCCCTCAGGGCAGTCTAAATGGGGGATATTGTACCCATCTTTGGTGAACAGAGTGTAGTGGGCGCAGGGTGACAAGCAGAGGGTGGACAACCCCTCTCTTAGGAATGACAGCTAAGAGTTTCCAGATGCTCACTGTGGGCCAGGCCTGGCTGTAAACATTTTACGCGAGACATCTCATTTAACTCGTGCTTGGCCGGTGAGGGAAGCAGTGCTAACGCCCTGATGCAAACTGAGACAGAGGGAGGCATTATCCAGGACCACACGGCTGGTCAGCAGAGGCCAGGAAAGCAGTAGCCTGGCTGCGGCACACGTAAATCAACCCCCACACCATCCTTCCTCCAGCACAAGGCAAGGGCAAGCCCGGGCAGTGCTTCTCAGACTTTGTGTTCAAATGAATCACCTGGAGATCTTGTTGAATTTTGGATTCTGAATTTGTAGGGGCCTGGGCTAGGCTGGGGCCTGAGATTCTCTGTTTCCAAGAAATGTTAACGAAACCCTCCGGCCACACTTTGAGTAGCGAAACCTGAAGCCCTTGGAATCTCTCAAAGCTGTAAGATTCACGTGTGCCCGTGGGCCCTGCAGAGGACTTGGAGGACTTGGAGCCCTGTCTGGATGGTGGTTTGAGGGAACAGAGCAGGGCACTGGGGGCGCTGGATCTCCAGAGAGTGGACTCTCCCTTCTAGACAGACATAGAGCCAGCCCTCCCTTCCCCTCCTCTGGGAGCCATAGTGGGTACCTTGCTCAGGACGCAGCTCTCCCAGGAGGGTGGGCGCGGGAGGTGAGCTGGCCCCAACACAGACACAGATACATGGACACATAGACACAAAGATACACAGGTACAGAGGGACACGGACACGTATACAGATACACGCACAGATACAGACCACAGACATGTACACAGATAAACACGTAGACACACACAGATACACACAGACATAGACACACATTTAGACACAGACACACACACAACCCCTGCTGGGCCTGGCAGGGCAGGTCTCTTCAGGGACTCGACAGAGTGCAAATAGCAACCTCACCTGCAGAAGGCCTTTCTCCAAGGCTCCCGCTGACCAGAAGGGGAGGTGAGGGCCTGGGAAGTGGAAACGTACCCCCCACAGGTCCAGCTGTTTTCTCAAACCTCCTTCCTCTTCTCTGTCCTTACTCTGCCTGGATGACAAGAAGGGCCTCCTAATCTGAAGCCAGGCTCTCTAACTTCCCCGACTTGGGCTGGCCCCCAAATGCAGGCAGCATGGCCTCATGACACATACCTAACATGTCACCCCAGTGTTTAAAAACTCTGATGGGGTCACATATGTATTAAAAAAAAAAAAAATTCAAAGCCTTTCTATTGTCCACAACATAAACTACTTACTTTCTGCTCAGAAAAGGATTAACATAGCAAATCTAACTGCTTGTTCTTAGAAAGGCCTGCTCACCAGGATGGCCCCTGTCTGGCATCTGGGAAGGGAGATTTTGAGTGGGGAGGTTCCCACCATTAGCCGGGAAGAGTGGTGCCTGTGCCTAAACCATCTGTACAAACAGTCAGTGTGGTTCATGCGGAAGCCCTGCTTTCCTTCTAGGATCCTGGAATTTGGGTACGTGCCAGGCAGAGGCTGCCTCTGGGGTCAGCCCCTGTATTAGTCAGGGTTCTCCAGAGAAACCGCATAGGAGACATATATGGAGAGGGAGCCACTGACTCATTTTAAGGAATTGGCTCAGGCAAGTGTGGGAGTTGGCAAACTTGAAATCTGTAGGGCAGACCGGCAGGCTGGAAATTCAGAGTTGATATTGGTTCTCCCTTCTTCGGAGGATTCTCCCTTCTGAGGTAAACCTCGGTCTTTGTTCTTAAAGTCTTCAACTGATTAGGTGAAGCCCACTTATATGATGGACAGTGATCACTTCACTCAAAGTCCACTGATTTGTAGGTTAATCTCCTCTAAAAAATACCTTCACTGACAACATATAGACTTGTGTTTGAGCAAACTAGGCACTATCGCCTGGCCAAATTGATGTAAGCAGTCAAATTTAACAACTTCCAATAAAATCCTGGGCACTGAGTCTCTAACAAGCTTCTTGGTAGGCAGTGTTTTACATAAGTTATGGCAACTCATTGCTGGCGGGAGTAGGCGTGTCCCCTGTGGTTCCCTGGGAGAGGACTCTGATCACGTACTCTCAAGAACAATTTCCCTTGCACCTGGTGTCCCTTAGACATCATCTCGTGTTCCTTTTCCTTTGCTGAACGTGCTATGCATCCTGTTGTTCTAATAAATCACAGCTGTGAGTACAACTGTCCACTGAGTCCTGTGAGTCCTCTTAATGAGTCGTCATCCTGGGGATTCCCAACCCATCCTCAGATCCTCTGATCTGGGCCTGGCCAGCCTCCTCAGTTCCAGCCCCTGTTTCTCCCCACCATCTACCCCACATTCTCACCATACTGATATACTTGGTATCTGAATATGCTATGCTATCTCATGCCTCCATAGTCTAGAATGCCCTTATTTTCCTCTATTGGCCTGGCTAACATTTTTAGGGGGAGGGATACGCCACAGAGCTTGCGGAATCCTAGTTTCTCAACCGGGGATTGAACCTGGGACTTGAACAGTGGAAGCACAGAGTCCTAACCACTGGACCACCAGGGAATTCCTACTACCTGGCTGACTTCTATGCAACCAAGACATCTTGTTTGTATGACATTCTCTATCTAGGTCCATCCACATCTTTGCAAATGACCCAATTTTGTTCCTTTTCATGGCTGAGTAGTATTCCATTGTATATATGTTTCACATCTTCTTTATCCATTCTTCTGTCAATGGATATTTAGGTTGCTTCCATGTCCTGGCTAATGTAAATAGTGCTGTAATAAGCACTGGGGTGTATGTTAGAAAAATGGTACAGATGAACCTATTTGCAAAGCAGAAATAGAAACACAGATGTAGAGGACAAATGTATGGACACTAGGGTGGAAAAGGGGAATGAGATGGACTGGGAGATTGTAATTGACATATATACATTAATAAAATAGATAGCTAATGAGAACCTATCGTATAGCACAGGGAACTCTAATTAATGCCTATGGTGACTTAAATGGGAAGGAAATCCCAAAAAGAGGGGATATATATATGTATGTATATATATATATATATATATATATATATATATGTATACTGTAACTGATTCACATTGTTGTACAACAGAAAATAAAACAACATTGTAAAGCAACTATACTCCAACAAAAATCAAAAAAGAAATAGACAGCCTATTTGGTTATCCATTCCTGTGGAACAAACCATCCCAAACATAATGGCTTAAGACAGCAACACTGCATTATTTCTTATGATTGTGTGGGTTGCCTCAGGTAGTTCTTCTCTTTCCCATGGTGTTGGCTGGAAGGTTAGGAAGGAAAGTTCAGTTGATCCCACCCACATAGCTGGTAGTTGATGCTGGCCACTGCCTGGTAGTTTAGCAGTGGCCACTGGCCAGGGACCCAGCTATTATCATCTGGGCTTCTCCATGAGTGTCCAAAAAGCATGGCAGCCCAATTCTAGGAATAAGCATTCCCAAAAGGCAAGCCCCAATAAGCAAGTATTTATCAAGCTGTAGCTTGCATCATTCTTGCTGATGTCCCACTGGCTTAAGCTAGTCGCATGGCCAAGGTCAGACGCACCGTGGGAGGGAACCACACAAGGAGATGAATCCTGGGGGTGCAGTTCATTGAGGGCCACTGTAGTACAACACACCTTTTAGTTCAAGGCCCTTCCCTATGCCTATTTATAGTGCAGGATTGAAATAGTTTAATTGTTACGACTACTGTACTATATTGTCACTTATGTTTATGGACTGGAGCTCTTCTGAGGGCGGGGACTCTGGTTCCTCCCTGAAAAGAGTGCGTCTGCAGAGTAAGTGACTGAATGAGAGCAGCAGCTGTCATTACCGTCTTCATATCTGCCAGGCTCAAGCTCGGCCCCTACCTCGTTTAGACATACGAAGTTCAACAGCTGTGAGATGCCAACTACGTCAGGTCCTTGCGTGTCTTAGAGCATGGCAGCTAGCCCTGTAGCAAGGTCCTGATGTACAGGAGGCCCCTAGTACATGAGTGTGGAATGAATGGGTGAATGAATGAGCAGGTGGACTTTCTAGGCATATCACTGTGATTTCCAAGCTACAAATGTATCAAATTTTTTCTTAAACATACATCCTAACCAAGCTGAGCAGAAATCACACAACTCCACCTCTCACAGATGAAACAGTTTCATCAGAGAATTGTCGAAAAGAGATTTTTCAGTGCTCTCCTTTTTTGACTGAGGACCCTCATGAAGAACAGTCTCTTTCACTGTGTTGTGTTCCACTAGCCTGTGCGCCTGAAGCAGAAGCCGAGGTCCTGGAATGGTGGAGTGAACTGTATCTTTCATAATCTCCCCACGACTGTAACATCTGCTCCCCAGACTGCTTGGTTCTCAGCAGCGGCTCCTCATATAGGCTCTGTCTCATGCTATAAATAGCCACAGCCACATCTTCAGTGACAGCACACTGGAGTGTGGAAACTCATTGTGTATGCAACTCCTCCCTATTGCAAAATTCTGACATCATCAGAGAACACTAGAAATGAATCAACCCTGTATAAATACTTTGATTAGATCATTTGCTTTCAAGCCTAAAAAAAAGCGAGGGAGGGAAGAAAAAAAGTTTGGTGTCATTGCCTTCTGGACTGACATAAGATGTAACGTCTCCCACCCAGCTGAATGCTAACCCTGATGGAGCTGTGGGGATAACTTTTTCTTACTTAAGACTATGTTTCTCTACTTTCCATCCTTTGGAATATTTCATCTTTTGAACCTCAGTCTAAATAACTCAAATAAAAGAAGGTCTTGAATAATAAAATTCAAGAAAAAAAGATTGTTTTATGAAATTACTTTTTCAGTTTATGAAATAATTAACAGTATTATTTTCTTCCCAAGCAAATAAACAATCTGCTTGCAATATGGGAGGCCCGGGTTCAGTTCCTGGGTTGGGAAGATAGCCTGGAGAAGGGAATGGCAACCCACTCCAGTATTCTTGCCTGGGAAATCCCAAGGACAGAGGAGCCTGGTGGGCTACAGTTCATGGGGTTGCAAAGAGTTGGACACAACTGAGTAACTAACACTCTGGCTTTTTCTACAGGTGATCTCCTTTGATCTGTAAAAAAATGAAATTTATCTAGTCAGGGGCCACACACTGGTTCTGCCTGGCCAAATCCAGCCTGCTCTGTCTGTGCCTTTCTTGGCCAGCACAGTAGTTGGTTGTTTTTTTAAAATTTGGCTGCGGCATGTGAACTCTAGTTCTCTAACCAGGATTGAACCCCAGCCCTCTGCATCGGGATTGCAGAATCTTAACCACTGAACCATGAGGGAAGTCCCATAAGTTGGTTTTTAAGTTCTGGGCTTCTTCTTGCTCAGATGGGGCATGTTCTCCAGTTCCCCACAGTTTCCACTGCTGCCATCCCACACACAGTTCACAGCAGGACTCTGTGGGCATTTGAGTTTCCAGCCTCTGAGTTCTAGCTCTTATTTCACAAATGGGGAAACGGAGACTCGGAGAGGTTGATTTGCCCAAGACTGTACAGCTAAGAACTAGAAGAGCTGAAAAGTGGTTCTCCAGGCTCCGGGTACACAACGTTCTCTCTCTTCTGCTTACTGTTATCTCCACATCACTTTCCGCAGCTTTGGCGAAATGAACAAATCTATGTGAAATTTCAATAACTGTCATAGAAACAGCAAGCTTTCCTCAGGTGGATTTTGTAATAACAACACATCTAAGGGTGAGTTCTGTGACCTTCCTCTTTCTGTTTTGCCTGTCCACTCCACAGGGCAAGACAAACTTCACCCAGCAGTGTCATCTGGCAAATTTCGGGTGTGAAAAGAGGAGCGTTTTCCTACTTATTCCTTCTCAGCAAATGGCTCTGATGGGAAACTTTCTCCACATGATATCCACACTGGAAATGATTCAGATGGTGCAGATGGGCATCTCTTCTGGAAAAATCCTACTGGTTACTCAAAGCCCTGCTCAACCTTGAACCCCTGTGTGAAGCTGGTTCCACCCTTCATTTACATAGAAGTGTGGACAACTCCCACAGCAGGGGTGGGGTGTGTCCCTAGCTGTTAGTCCTAAGGCTTACTTACTTAACCTTTTGGGTCTTCACTTCCCCATCTCCACTCTCTCCTCTCAGTTCATATTTTCTGCATTGAATCGAGATAACTGAGGTTGATCTGAGAGTGCCAGAAAACAAACTACATCTCTCACTGTTCTACTCAAATTGGACAAGGACTAGGTTTTGATTCTCTTCTCTGGAAAGTAAGCGTTAGTTACCCAGTCATTTCGGACTCTTTGTGACCCCATGAACTATAGCCCTCCAGGCTCCTCTCTCTATGAAACTCTCCAGGCAAGAATACTGGAGTGGGTAGCCATTCCCTTCTCAATCTTCCTGACCCAAGGACTGAACCTAGAGTCTCCTGCATTGCAAGCAAATTCTCCACCTTCTGAGCCACGAGAAAAGCCTAAGTCGTTGTGCAAAAAGGCCCAAATAACCTCTACTCTTCAAGAAAACACTGCCTAGTGCTGGGAAAAGAGTCAGACAGGCTAGGGAGGGGGCTGCTGCACTGAAAAGTCCTAGAGGGGCCTGGCTTGGAAAGTGGTGATGAAATGGGACAGGGAGACCCTAGATAGCCCCCTAACCACAGTGTTTATCTGAGGGTCTGAGCCTGTCTGAAGTCCAGCAGTGAGTTTAGGAAATAAGAGGAAATCCTACCTCTAACCCCCAAGGGAAGATTAAGGAGCTCCAGGGGCCTCAAATCAAGGTGACTCCCTGAAACGGTGGTGAGTGAGAGAGTACAAAGGAAGTCTCATGAACTTGTAGATCTTTTAGAGAAGTACTGTCCAAGAGAAATATAATGTAAACTGCAGGTGTAATTTAAAATATTCTAGTTGTCACAGTAAAAAAAAAAAAAATACAAAGGTAAACTTTATTTCAGTTGCATATCCAAATATATCTAACATTAAATCTCATACTTAAAAAATCCACTATATCCAAAATATATCATATCAACATGCAATTAATATAAAAATTATTCATGAACTATTTTACATGTTTTTCAATCTAAGTCTTTAAATTCTAGCATTTATTGTATATTTGCAGCACATCTCAATTTGGGTGCTAAATTTTCATCAAAAATATTCAATCTGTATATAGATTTAAAAAAATTTCTAGTAAGAAAAAGTAGTATCACATACTCAAGTTGCTTCATACCTGAACATTTCCCAATAACTAACTGAATTGAATATCAGTATTTATTAGTTTTTTATTAAAAAAATTTTGGGGTGGTCCATATCAATGTTGGCCTTCCCTGATGGCCCAGATGTAAAGAATCAGCCTGCAGTGCAGGAGAAATGGGTTCAATCCCTGGGTTGAGAAAATCCCTGGAGAAGGGAATGGCAACCCACTCCAGTATTCTTGCTGGAGAATTCCATGGACAGAGGAGCCTGGCAGGCTACAGTCCATGGAGATCACAAAGAGTCAGACACGGCTGAGCAAGTCACACACACACACACACACACACACACACACACACACTCACATCAGTGTTAATTTGATTCTTCAGCTTTATTGAGATGTAATTGACATCTAACACTATGTAAGTTTAAGGTGTACAATAACAGTGTTGATTTTTTTTTTTTTAATTTATCTTCACTGGATCTTAGTTGCAGTGTGCAGGATCCAGTTCCCTGATTAGGGATTGAACTCAGGTCCCCTGCATTGGCAGCATGGAGTTTTAGCCACTGGGCAACCAGGGAAGTCCCAGTGGTGTTGATTTGATATATTTACATGTTGTAAAGTGATTACCACCAACCATAGCAACACCTAACACCTCCATCACATCACATCATTACCATTTTTTTTAACCATTTTTTTTTAATGGTGAAAACATTTAGGAACTACTCTCTTGGCAACTGTCAAGTATATAATATAGTATTTATAACTAAAATCACCATGCTATATATTAGATTCCTAGAACTTATTCATCTTCTGCCTGCATGCTAAGTCACTTCAGTCGTGTCTGACTCTTTGTGACCTTATGGACTATAGCCCATCAGGCTCCTCTGTCCATGGGATTCTCTAGGCAAGAGATACTGGAGTGGGTTGCCATGCACACCTCCAGGGGATCTTCCAGGGATTCATCTTCAAACCGGAAATTTATACCCTTTGATCAACATTTCCCCTTTTCCCCTACCCTTAATATCAGCTTGTAAATTTAAATTTATTAAAATCAGATAACATTAAAAACAGTACTTCAGTGGTACCAGCAGCATTTTACATGAGGCTATCAGATATTAGGTTGGACAATGCACTTTTAGACTGATCAGGAACTGCCCCGCTGCGCACTGCCTATTTCCCTTGGTGTGACCTTGGGCTGGACACACCGGGAGTCTGATTGGAGGTCAATGTCCACATTCTGAAGTTTAACCTTCTAGCTATGGTTGTTCTCCTGTGAGCGCAGCTTCTCTGTCTTAGGCCTGGGTCTAACTGGGTCACAATCTCGGAATGGGAGAGGGTTGTTTGAATTGTTGTTGCTTATAGCTGGAGAACCCAAAAAGTAGTTTGATGCTTCAGCTATGTAATGCATGGCTGAATGGGTCCCAAATAGACCATATGGGACCACTTTGATTTTTCCATATGAAAAAGCACAGTTAGGTCTACAACAGCCTTTCCCTTTTTGAAACTCACTGTATTGAGAAGAAAGGTTGACAATTTTCCTAGACACTCTAAGCTACTACTTGAATTAGAAATAGTTTAAAAATCAAAAGAATGCCAGGAATGTCTATGGTATTGCTGGCTGCCAGTAAATGCTTATCCGTAAATGAATTATTATTACTTCTAATTATATCAGATTATCCAATGATGGTTTTTTTAGCTGGAGGAGAAAGCTGATGATTTTTGCAGTTCAAATTGCTTTTCAGCTTTCTGTACATTGTGATTAGGTTAAAAGAAAGTCCATTGGTATATAAATCAGTAAGTTTCCACAGCTGTTATCTCCTCTAATCTCTTTTAGTCATTACTATTTAACTAGGAAGGAATTAATTTTTTTAAGTGTATGTGAAAAAAGTTCTGTGTGTGTATAAATATATATGTGAAGAATTTCTAAAGAAGCTGCTTGTGAAACAAGTAGAGGTTTTACATCCCATGAAATATCTTAAAATAAAAATATTCATAAAATGCCTACTTTCTGGCTAGATAAAGTTTTATATAATCACATATATAATATATACAGAAAATATTTGTAAGATATTTGTATATAGTTTATGTATGTATATACAAATACATGTAATATATATATATAAATTGCCAAAATTCGTTGGATCATGGAGAAAGCAAGCGAATTCCAGAAAAACACCTACTTCTGCTTCATTAACTACACTAAAGCCTTGACTGTGTGGATCACAGCAAACTCTGAAAAATTCTTAAAGAGACAGGAGTACCAGACCACCTTACCTGTCTCCTGAAAAACCTATATGCAGGGGTAAAGAAGCAAAAGTTAGAACTGGACATGGACAAACATACTGGTCCCAAATTGGGAAAGGAGTACAAGGCTGGATATTGTCATTCTGCTTTTATATGCAGAGTACATCATGAGAAATGTCTGGCTGGATGAATCACCAAGCTGGAATCAAGATTGCCGGGAGAAATATCAACAACCTCAGATATACACATGATACCACTCTAATGGCAGAAAGTGAAGAGGAACTAAAGAGCTTCTTGATGAGGAGAGGAGAGTGGAAAAGCTGCTTTGAAACTCTACACTCAAAAAACTAAGATCAGGGCATCTGGTCCCTTCACTTCATGGCAAATAGAAGGGGAAAAAGTGGAAGCAGTGACAGATTTTATTTTTTGGGGCTCCAAAATCACTGTGAACAGTGACTACAGCCATGAAATTAAAGGACACTTGCTCCTTGGAAGGAAAGCTATGACAAACCTAGACAAGGTATTAAAAAGCAGAGACATCACTTTGCCAAAAAAGGCCCCTATAGTCAAAACGATGGTTTTTCCAGTAGTCATGTACCATTGTGAGAGTTTGACCATAATTAAGGTTCAGCTTCAAATAATTGATGCTTTCCAATTGTGGTGCTGGACAAGACTCTCCAAAGTTCCTTGGACACCAAGGAGATCAAACCAGTCAATTCTAAGGAAAATCAGCCCTGAATATTCACTGGAAGGAATGTTGCTGAGGCTGAAGCTCCAATACTTTGGCTACTTGATTCGAAGAGTCCACTCACTGGAAAAGGCCCTGATGCTGGGAAAGACTGCAGGCAGGAGGAGAAGGGGGAGGCAGAGGATGAGATGGTTGGATAGTGTCACTGACTCAGTGTACATGAATTTGAGCAAACTCTGGAAGGTAGTGGAGAACAGAGGAGCTGAAGTCCATGGGGTGGCAAAAAGTCAGACATGACTTAGCGACTGGACCACCACAACTATATATATATTTTTTGAGTTAGAAGGAAAAAAAAAAAAAGCCCTGTAAAAATTGCCACAAGGTGGCACTAAAATCCAATGAACGCTCCAGTCTCTGTTCTTGTCTGTATGGAGTGAGGGCAGTGGGAGAGGGGGGCTGATTTACAGGCCATGTGTAGGAGACAGTTGACAAAAAAAGATGAAATAAATTAAGCTGAAGACAGGAGGTAGATTAACATCTCCCTTTTGTCTGAAGGGTAATTTCCCTCTCTCACTAGTGTGGATATCTGTCATACAATGAATGATAGGTTAATAAAGTTAACTATTAATATGATTTGTTCTTGATGATTCAGTTTTATCCTTCCCTTTTGCCAGTGTATTGTGAAGGGAGGGGAGAGGCAGAGAGGAGACCCTTTGGGACATCATCTAATTTGGGAAAGTTTATCCTGTTACAATCTTTGAAGTAGCCACTGTCCACAAAGCTTGTCAAAGTGCCCTGGATATTCAAATGAATACCATGAAAAGAACAGATCTACAGAACATGGATTTTTTTCTACTTGTTTATTTTGGCATAATTTACCAACTGAATATTTTTAGAAATTATTTCGATATTGAGATTCAAGCTTGGAACACCTCACATAATATGTCTGAGAATCAGGAAATGAATGAATTGAATCCTTCTTCCTGATTCTTTGTTTTCCTGTTTTTTTTTTTAAATACATGGTACAAAGCTATAATTGTTTGATGTTTTCTTAATATTTGAAACTTAATGACATGGCCAAGATTCCCAAGCTATATTAAGATGAAGGAAAGTAGCATTAACAATACAGCTATAAAAGGTTTTGACTCTAGGAGGAAAAACTTTGGTAAGACTTTTCTAATAGGCTAACTAAAACTTAAAAGAAAGGAAAAAGTTTCAAGAATGGTGCCCTAAACAAATGATCCAAAAGAAAAAAAAAACACAACAAAACCTTACTTTCTCTTGTGAAATTCCACTGTGGAAAAATTGTTTACTTATTGCAGTTCAGTTTCTTAGATCTGAAAAACAAACAGACAACCAACCAAAAAAAAAAAAAAACCACTAGGCATTGTAGTGGAGGTAATCCAAGGTGAGGGAAGCAGATTTGGTCATTTGAACGAGGATAGCTTTTAAAGGATACTAGAACTAATGTCTTATTTGACCTGATGATATCTGTGTCCATCTGAGACCTACATCTTGACACATGGATCACATTTTTTGCATATATGAGTAAATGGCTCAGTCACAGCTGGTGCCCAGGTTTGACTGGATGGTTAGCAGAGACTGGAGTTTGAGACAAGAGACTTCCAGAAAGTTCCAACTAAGTTCCTGAGCATTTAGGTGAATTCTCCACAGTCATTTACTGATTCTTACATAGACTCTGGCATTGTGCCAGGGCGTCAAGATGCTGAGATAAGAAAGAATCCCGGCCTTCCAATGGCTTCCAGTCAGAAGGGGAGTCAGAAGTAGGAGGCAATAACCTCATCATGATCAAACACTGACGGCAGGAGGAGAAGGGGAGGACAGAAGATGAGATGGTTGGATGGCATCACCGATTAGATGGACATGAATTTGAGCGAGCTTTAGGAGCTGGTGATGCACAGGGAAGCCTGGCGTGCTGCAGTCCATGGGGTCTCAGAGTCCAACACGACTGAGCAACTGAACTGAACTGAACCTCATTGTGATGTAGTGAGTCTCTCCTTTCTGAAACACCAAGAAACATCTCACTCCCTCCAGAATGGAAATGGCCCAACCTGTGTAGTTGGTTCCTCCACAACTGGTCTCCATCCTGAGTTTCAACTCTCTCTCTCCCAACCAAGGGCAGCCACACTAAGCTATTCTCTTTTGCTAGAATTTGTCTTACTCTTTTCCCACATCTCTGTTTTTGCTCAAGCTGTTCCTCCTTCCTGGGACGTCCTCCCTCCCTCCCCTTCCCCACCTCTTCTGTCCATTAAGATGCTTTGACTTAGGCCCCTCTAGATCAGACATAAGTGTCATCTCCTGCAAAATACAAGAAGTAGATGAAATAAGTCCTGGTGGGTAGCCCGAGACTAGGGTTCTAGCACACTCCCCACCCTCAAACACACACACTAATTTGTCGTGTTCTAGCCTGCAAGTTTCTCTGCCCACCCATCCGGGCTTCAGCCTATTCTTGCCTAATGGGGTGTGGGGTGGTTGGATTTTATTGCACTACTTACTTCAGATAGCTCTTCCCCTTATGACCAGGATCCAAATTAACCCTGCAAACCAGGACTGAGGCTGCCCTTTTCTGTCTGGTTACTTCCTGAGTGTACCTGAAGTTCTGCAACCAGCCTCGATCTTCCCTTTTCACTGACCCTCTTTCCCTGAACCTTCACCTGGAGACCTAGGTTGGGTGCCCGAGAAAGGGGTAAAGAGACAGGTTGTTAAAGCCGGAAACCGGAACCAGGCTCACCCATGAGGCACCCTCTAGCAGATCCAAACACTGGGCCCAGGGAGAGAACCCTGGTGGAAGGATGGGGGTGGCAGGCTCGACAAGGGGAGGGGCTGCTTCTAAAAGGGAAAAAAAAAAAAAAACATACAACAAACCACAACCTTGCTTGGAAATAAGCCTGTGTGCGGGTGTGTCTGCGTGTATGTATATTTAAAAACAAAACCGCGTTAAAGGAGCCGCTCCCTACCCCACAGGTCCGACCACCCGCTGGGAGTTTGCGAAGCAAGAAGGGCAATACGAGTGGGAGAGAGTCATCCACGCGCCCACAAAGTGCCTCCTGTCTTGGAACCGCTCGCCCAGGCCCCGTGGGCTGCTCCGGGCAGCCGGCTCCAGCCCTTCGGTCCCGCGCGCACAAGCTGCGGCGAAAGAGCGAACCTTGACGCAGCCAGAGCCCCGCAGCGCCCGCCGCGGCCGCAGACTCCCCAGTCGCCGCCTCTCCCAACCCCGAAGCCTGGGCAGTCAATCAAGCCCGCCCGGCCCCGCCCGTGGGCTGCAGCGGACGGCCAATCAGAGCCAAGCTCCGCAGCGATGAGCTCAGTCGGCTTGCTTCCCATTGGACGGCTATATTAAGAAAGTCGCCGAACTCTTTAAATAGCGGGCGCTAGGGCCGCAGCCTGCATCTGCCGCCGCAGTCGGGCTGAGTTTGCCTGCTCTCTTGTGTCTTCGCTTAGGCCTAGGGAGACCCAGGAGGGAGCTAGGCCGCGTCCGCTTGCTTTGGCCACCGTTTGCTCACAAAGGCGCCGACCCGGGACCCAGGGTGAGGAGAGCGGCCGCCGCTCGGGAGCAGCGCGGAGACGCACCGTGCGCCCTATGCCCCCGAGTCCCCCACAGCCCCCGCCGCGGCAGCCTGAGCAGAACGAGAGAACGCTCGCCATTCCGGGACCTGGGTGCAGCTAGCGATCCTTGTCCCCAGCGCGCAGCCCGAGGTGAGCAGTGAGCGGCGAGCGGGACGGCAGCGAGGCGTTCGCGGGGCCCCTCCTGCTGCCCGGGCCCGGCCCGCTCATGGCGGCCATCCGCAAGAAGCTGGTGGTGGTGGGCGACGGCGCGTGCGGCAAGACGTGCCTGCTGATCGTGTTCAGTAAGGACGAATTCCCCGAGGTGTACGTGCCCACCGTCTTCGAGAACTATGTGGCCGACATCGAGGTGGACGGCAAGCAGGTGGAGCTGGCGCTGTGGGACACGGCGGGCCAGGAGGACTACGACCGCCTGCGGCCGCTCTCCTACCCGGACACCGACGTGATCCTCATGTGCTTTTCGGTGGACAGCCCGGATTCGCTGGAGAACATCCCTGAGAAGTGGGTGCCCGAGGTGAAGCACTTCTGCCCCAACGTGCCCATCATCCTCGTGGCCAACAAGAAAGACCTGCGCAGCGACGAGCACGTCCGCACAGAGCTGGCCCGCATGAAGCAAGAACCGGTGCGCACGGATGACGGCCGCGCCATGGCCGTGCGCATCCAAGCCTACGACTACCTCGAGTGCTCGGCCAAGACCAAGGAGGGCGTCCGAGAGGTCTTCGAGACGGCCACGCGCGCTGCGCTGCAGAAGCGCTACGGCTCCCAGAACGGGTGCATCAACTGCTGCAAGGTGCTATGAGGGCCGCGCCCGACCCGCCTGCCCCTGCCAGCGCGGCTCCCCATCCCGGGCCCGTCCCGCACGAGCCCGGAGAAGGGGAGACCCTTGCCCCCCCCAAGGACCCCACCGGACTGCCTGGCGTCTGCTTTCAGCCCCAGCAGCCGTAGCCTGGAGACTCAGGCTCTGGCGCCCGAGAATCGGCCGCGTGGTAGGCATCCGGCGCCCCCTTTTCAAGTGTCTGTGCGTCCGGCTGTGTGGCACAGGCTTGGCCACCCCGCTGAGTGCCAAGGGTCCCCTGAACACCATTTTCTGAAGAGCCAAGCCTCTTCAGGGTGTGTGGCTGTGTGTATGTTCGACTCCCCGCCGCCGACTTTTTACCCCACGCCCTCCCCTGCTCCCGGGAGATGAGCTTGGCGCCGGGGTGCGGCCGCGCCCCATCGGATGTGCGTCTGTAACCAGCGAGCGCCTGCTATCCCCTGTCTGTAACATAGACCTCGGGACTTGCGGGAGGGGAGGGCTGGGGAGGATGGGGTGTTATATAAATATAGATATAATTTTATTTTCGGAGGTAGGATGGTGTTATTTAATGGTGGTGGTGGGTGGAGTGACAGGGCGCTAGAACAGCTCCAGCCAGGTCTGAGTGAGGCGTCATCCCAGCACGCACAAGACTTGGCCATCTTTCCTGCCCCTGGGGAAGACGTTTGCAGCGGACTTGGGGCCTGAGAGGACACAGCTTCCAGACTCCTGTCTCCTGCCAGCCAGTCCCCCCCCGGCGAACCCCTCACTAGCCACTGACAAGGAGGGGTGAAGTGTGCTGCAGGTTGTTTTTGCCATAAACGAACTTTGTGCCTGTCCTGCAAGTGAAAATTGTTCAGTCCAAGAAACTGATGTTATTTGGTTTATTTAAAGGCTAAAACTTGTTTTTTTTTCTTCTTTTTGGAACGAATTCTTTGCACAATTGTTTCATTGTTTGACATTTAATGCACTTGTCATTTGCATAAGACAGTAGCATTCTGACCACACTTGTACGCTGTAACCTCATCTACTTCTGATTTTTTTAAAAAAAATGATGATGACTTTTAAAAAACAAGGAGAAGAAAAAGAAACCACTAATTTTTTCTTTTGAAAAAAGTGGCAACACTGTTCTATTTTGCGATTTTATTTGTGCACGTATGCGCACTCTTTTGATAAAGGGCAGTAACCAGTATTAGGGCCTATCTAAAACCTTCTTTTTTTTTTTCTCCTCAAGGCAGTCTCTAAAGCTGTGTGAAATTTTCTCTGCATCTCTGTACAGAGAATAAACCTCTCCCTTGTGTCTCTTTTCTCCCCCTCCCTTCCCCATCCAGTGGTACTTCTACTAAATTGTCTTGTTTTTTTTATTTTTTAAATAAACTGACAAATGACAAAGTGGTGAGCTTATGATGTTTACATAAAAGTTCTATAAGCTGTGTATACAGTTTTTTATGTAAAATATTAAAAGACTATGATGATGACATTTATAAAATGGCTCCTGTGGTTTAATGATGTGTAAAAATCTTATTGTGAATTTGAGGGCCAGGGGAGAACTCTGCTAGGTGAGGCCCCACTAACTCTGTTTCCCTCCAAGTCTTTGTAGGAAATGGGGATGAAATCTCTTTGAAGATGTGTGGGGGTTGGATGGCCATGGATGACCAGGTTGCTCCTGCCCTAGGGCCAGAGGTTACCCAGGCTCCCAGTGCCATAAGCTTTGACCTAATGTGAATTGTCTGAATGCCTTATACACTTGCGTCTAAGTCTATCATGGAGCCTGGGTGTCCTATTCTTTGAAACTTGGAAAGTTGTCATTTGTGCATTCAGATAACTTTTTAGATACCTTTTTTTTGTTTGTTTTTGTTAATCAGTGTCTCAAAGACTGGTTCCTGGGTTCCCTTCAGATCTTCAAGAGGTTACACAATGCCCCCCTGAGATTGTAGGATGTTATCTCTGACCTGAGCTCCCGGGTGGAAGTTGGGGAGAGCCCAAATCAGAAGCCAATCCTTCTGTTGTGAACTTTGATTTGAGTGTCTGTGTGGAGCCCAGAATGCTTTGTTCTAAGTACCAGGAGTAGCCACCTCACCGACGGAACACTGGAGGTCTTGGGTGGCTGCTGTTTAAAGTTGGAGCAGCCAGGTTCTGAGGCGGAAATATGATGAGCTCTGATTTCAGACACTCAGGCTGCGGCAGTGGGTCTCAGAACCAGACAGGCAGATTAACCTTCAGATACCACATCAAAATCCCTCTACAGGTATGATGGCTCAAAACTGCCAGCCTCAGCAGCTTCTAGGAAAGGTAGCAGATACTGCCAACCTCCCCTGACTAAGACTTGTGGTTTTTGTTTTTAGAATCAACACTTAATGGGTTTCTAGGCCTTAGGTGCCTGCCACTCACCCCATCCCTCTGCCTCCCTTCCCCCTAGGCAGAGCAGAGAAGGCCCCTTTTGAAGCTCTTTGCTTTAAAACTTGAGGCTTCTGTCTCCCAGTCTTTCCCCAGACTCCCAAGAGCTTTTGCTGAGTAAGGCAAGCCTGGTTACTGATGACTTTTCACCCACTTAAAAGCAAACAAAACGCATCAATAACAGGGCCTCCTGCACAGCCAGGCTAATTGGTTAACAGAGGATAATTGTCTGGGCTGCTGGAGGCACAGAGCAAGGAGAAGGTCCACTCAAGCTGAGGGAAGTATCCACAGCCTCATCCTTTCTCCAGGTCCTGACCTCATACACCTCCATCCCTCAGCCATCTTTGTCTTCTTCATTTTCAAGACAGAAATTTCCACTGAAAAACAAAATGTTGACTTGCAGGTTTTACAGCTTGCAGATCCTTTGGTACCAGGGAGTGCAGGACTCTGGAGAAGAGCTCAAGCTTGGGCTCAGCGCCCAGGATTCAGCTTTGCAACCGGCCAAGAGCCTGGAGACCTTTTGAAAGGGCCTTTTCTGGGTTTCCTGCCTGCTCTAATCTGCCTGGTACCTATTGCTGTCTGTTTTTTTTTTTTTTTTTATTTTAGGAAGACAGCCACCCAGATGACGCATGGCAGCCTGGGTTATGCTTGTTTTTAAATGCATGGCATTTAATAATGCTGCCGGAACACACTCTTCTTGCTGCATTAGATCCAACTGGAAAATATAAAGATGAATTGCTGTAGGCTGGAAAATCAATTAGGAAAAAAAGAGGCAAAACATCTGGTGTTACTCCTAGGATATGAACATTCATTTTGCACATTTGAAATAAATGTGCTGAGTTCATTTAATTGCCTGTTGAATGGTTTCATGGATAATAGTGGGGTGTTTCATTGATCCTGGGCATTTCATAGCAAAGGGCATTGGCTTGGGTTCTTGTTTAATCTTAATTTGAAGTCAGTCTGGCTTGTGTTTCTAGGATCCTTTTTCACATGTGTTTCCATGTACTTAGAACAGTGGTTTTCAAACTCAAGCCTGAGTTAGAATCACGTGGAGGGCTGGTTAAAACACAGATGGCTGGACCTATCTTCTGGAGTCTCTGGTCAGCACATTTGGGGTGGAGAACAAGTGATGCCGAAGCTGCTGGTCCAGGGACCACACTTTGAGAACCCCTGGTTTGGAATAAGGGAGAGTTCTGGTCATTATACTGGGGAGGGAGGTCGTTTCAGCAGTAAAGGGGGTCACATTCCTGAGGCTGACGGTGTGGTGACCTGCAGCCCTGACTGCCCTACCTTAGGGGGCACAGCACTAGTTTTCAGAGAAGTTCCCAGAGAAGTTCAGGGAAGTTTTCAGAGAACTTCCCTCCTAGGAGGACCCACACTTCTTCACACTCTGGTACAACAGGGGGTTTAATGCCCTTCGGAAGATTTCTTTCTGCCATTTCTGAGCTCAGAATGCAGCAGCACTCTGCTCTGCTAAGACAAGGGTTGCAAAAGCAAATAAGACACAGTCCTCGCCCTGGTGGGTGAGGCAGTTCCAGGAAGGCATCCACTGAGCATGCTCAGATGGAGACAGCAGGTCCAGGGCACACTAGGAGCCTAGGGGAAGGTGCGAAGGGCTTCATGGAGAAGGAGACATTTGAACTGAATCTTAAGGCAGGAGTGGGTGATGTGCAGATGGAAGATACAGCTTCTTTCTATTATTGTGCGCCTGGCCTCTGAGGAATACAGCTCTCTTAGGTGAGAACTACCTTCTACTTTTAGCCCCTCTGGCATGCATTTCTTCAGTGAAGAAAAATGATGTTCCCCAGCCAAGTCAAACACAGCCTCTCCCCGGCCCTCCCTGTCCACACACAGACTAGGAATGGAGGTTGGTGATGATGGTTTCATTGTTCCTCTGTGCCTCCCAGGGATGCAGGGCAAACACAAGGGCTAGCTTTGTGAGAACTGTACTCCTGGAAACACGTAGCCTGGGCTCAAGGACGTGGCAACACCCCAAAGGGACCTGGTACTCCAGCCTATTGTGGGACAGACTCTTAACCACTTCACTTGGTACATCTTCTGGCTGGAGAGAGAAAGTGGGTACTCAGGCTGCTCTTTCAATCAATTCTTGCAGCCCCTTTCCTGGCCTGGGAGTTGTAAGAGTCTGGAGGACCCTGGTTCATTCCTTCTAAATATTTATTGTTGACTAAAGTACACTGTGCCTGGCACTGTGCTAGGAGCTTGGAACTCAGTAGACAAATAGGCAGGCATGGTCCCTCCCCACATAGAGATTTCAATCTGTATGTCTGTACAAGTAATAATAACAATGATGATGACAATAGCTACTATTTATTGACTAGGCATTAGGCCCTGTTCTGAGCTCTTTATTTGTTCTATTTCATGTCTGTATTGGGCTTTCCGGGTGGTACTAATGACAGAGAACCCATCTGCCAATGCAGGAGACATAAGAGATGCGGGTTTGATTCCTGGGTTGGGAAGATCCCTTGGAGGAGGGGATAGGAATTGTGGTCTTCGAAAGTAGACCTTAGGCAACAAGGAAAGGGAATTCTTTTGTCTTTCTGAGGCCCTACTCTAGGTGAATTTAAGGTATTGCTGGGTGGTAATGGGGTGTGGGGATGGAGGGAAATTTCTGCTCCAACTGGGAAGAATATTATCCATGTCTGGGCAGGTGGGAAAGAGAAGCAGCACTTCTGAGGTTTTCCACCATGGTTCTTTGAGCTGGGATCAGAGAAAGTATCACCAAGTAAAGGCACTGTGGGATAAGAGTCGTGGTTGTAATGCTCAGCCATCTCACTTTACATGGAAATTGGTTTCTTCATTGCCAACCACAAGTCAGGATGCCTACAGGGCACAGAATTGGGTGGGTTTATGGGTCAGCTGAACCAAGAGGGAGTCATCAGGGCACAGATGGCAATGGAAAACCTTGGAGAAGAAATGAGATGATCCAGGAAGAGTTTGTGGAGTGAGAGGGGATTGCAGGTCAGGTCCTAACCCCCACAGTGAAAAAGTTGCCTTAAACTAAACATTCAGAAAAGTAAGATCATGGCATCTGGTCCTATCATTTCATGGCGAATAGATGGGGGAACAGTGGAAAGAGTGACAGACTTTATTTTTTGAGCTCCAAAATCACTGCAGATGGTGACTGCAGCCATGAAATTTAAAGACGCTTGCTCCTTGGAAGAAAAGTTATGATCAACCTAGACAGCATATTAAAAAGCAGAGACATTACTTTGCCAACAAAGGTCCGTCTAGTCAAAACTATAGTTTTTCCAGTGGTCATGTATGGATATGAGAGTTGGACTATAAAGAAAGCTGAGTGCTGAAGAATTGATGCTTTTGAACTGTGGTGTTGGAGAAGACTCTTGAGAGTCCCTTGGACTGCAAGGAGATCCAGCCAATCCATCCTAAAGGAGATCAGCCCTGGGTATTCATTGGAAGGACTGATGCTGAAGCTGAAACTCCAATACTTTGGCCACCTGATGCGAAGAACTGACTCATTTGTAAAGACCTTGATGTTGGGTAAGATTGAAGGTGGGAGGAGAAGGGGATGAGATGGTTGGATGGCATCACCGACTCAATGGACATAAGTTTGAGTAAATTCCGGAAGCTGGTGACGGACAGGGAGGCCTGGCGTGCTGCAGTCCATGGGGTCACAAAGTGTCAGACACGACTGAGCGACTGAACTGAGCCCCACAATGAGCACAAATGCCATGTCTGCTCCATCACCGCTGTGTCTCTACTGCCCAGTAGGTGTTTGACCCATACGAGGACCTCAGTAAGTAGCAAGAGAGTGAATGAATTGATTAAACAAAGGACAGAAATTTAGGAAGCACCCACTTCTAAGAGACCCAAGAAGTGACAAAGGCTGAGAACACCTTCTGTGGGGCATGAGAGAAAGGTCAGGTAAAAAAATGAAAAGACTGCATGAAGTGTTGCACATTCCACAGTTACTGGATACAGGGAATCAAGCAGATAAATCACTCTGTTCTGACAGGAGTTATGTATGATGTAGCAGTGACAAATAACCAACTGTTTTTGCTGCAGAGGCTGAGTCTAGGGAAGTTAAGAAAGTGCTCCTGTGAGGCCAGGCCTTGGGTGCCTACAGCAACTAGGGAAGGCCTTCTCTGTACCCTACCTCGCAGGAATCACAACGTGCTCTTGGCCTGGTGAGGTTTCTGGGGAGGTCCTCCTAGAGACCCCAAGATGAGCAGGCAGTGGAAGCACATTTCTAGGGCTGCAGGCCACCCTCTGCAGGACCACCTGGGGGTCTGGGAGTCCTCAGTGGTTGGTCTCTGCTGTGGCCCGAGCTTCAAGTATCAGAGGGAGCTGGGCAGTTTTGGTGTACGGGTTGGGAGCTTGGCATTACTGGCCATGCTTTTCATTTTAGAAACCATGATCTGAAAGCACAATTCTAAGGGGGTATGCAACCAGGCCTTGCGCTTTAATGACTCTGTGTGACCTCTGTCCTCTGGCTGTCATTTGGAGCTATTTTTCTTCTCCCTTCAGCATTGAAAAGGGAAGAAACAAATCTTCCCAGAAGCAAGTTTCTCATCCCTTTGTTAATGATTGATTTCATTTGATTCCAGAACTTGTTTAACCTTTGGGTAAGCAATTGAAACCTTCTGGAGGCACCTAAAAGGAATGCAGGAATGTGTGTGCTATTTAATGGTAGAGAGATTATAAATGGGACTCTGACAGAATAAAAAGTATTATTTATATGAGTGCTAAAAACAGTCACTTGTAAAATACACACTCGTCCGTAACAGCCAAATATGGCAAAGCATGATATCTGGTCGCATAACCAGGCTGCTCTGTAAATAGGGAGATCAGTCCATCCATTCCCTTCCTCTCAGTTGAGCAATTCTGTGGCTACAAATTTCCTCCCAGAAAGTCTAGAATTGAAGGCCAAATGGAGATCCAAGCTATATGTACAAGATAACACCAGCATAAACGAGCCAGTCTGGGATCTCTGAAGGTGTGTGTAGCTGTGCCAACAGAAAATTGTTCAAAGTTTTTACTTCATGGGTACGGGCAGAAATTACAGACTGTATCATTGGTTGCCTGCCAAATCTAAACGCATGAAGATGAAATGCCGTGAAGGCAAAAACAATTCAAAAAGGAAAAAGACTACTAATCAGGCATAAAATGCCGTGAGTTCTCCAGTAGACTGACACGATCCAACCTCCATCCATGACCTAGTGACCAATTAGTAAGAAGGCTCACCAGTTAGCCAAGGGAATTCAGAAGGCCCAGCATCATCATGGGGTGTGATATAGACCGTGGGGTGGGGTGGGGTGCAGAGCAGGGCCCAGAAACAGCATCAGCGGGGACCATGGACTGATTGTGGGCACCTGTAACCCTCTTATCCTCAGCTGGATGTGGGAAGAGAAGGTAGCTCAGGGAGTTTGCCAGGAACCTCAAGAAAGAGGGGCAGGAGTGGAGCAGTGCAGGTGTGGGCCCCTGCTCTGTCACGTCACTTCTCCCTCAGTATTGCCCATCTTTTTCACCTGCAGGGAAGTCAGGGTGCTTGGTGGGAAAGTTGAGGCTTATAGGCAGAAGCCCCCGCTCTGTCCTTCATGATCTGAGCATTATTGAACCAATTACTTTTACTCTCTTCTGTCTCAGGTTCTTTTTTTGTAGAATGGAAATAATTTTGGAGATTAAACAAGATCAAACCAAATACTCGGCACAGAGCCCAGCGCATTCGAAGTCCCAGTAAATCTTGATTAACCCTCCCTCTCGTGGATTCATCTTAGCACCTTAAGCACAAGTAGAAGTGGGATAAATCTTGCTGGATAAGTAAGTATGTAATAATAACCACTCATTTGTTTGTCAAGGACTTTTTCAATGGTAAGCTCCTCAGGATATCACATCATCCTCATTTTTGCAACCTCAGCATCCACCTAGAGGTTGGGCATGTAGTAGTTGCTTAGTAACTGCTAAGTTACTGAATAATATCTCAAGTTCAGAGGGTCCTTGATAATCTGGAGGGTTCAGTTCAGTTCAGTTGCTCAGTCGTGTCCAGCTCTCTGCAACCCCATGGGCCGCAGCACGCCAGGCCTCCCTGTCCATCATCCAACTCCTGGAGTTTACTCAAACTCATGTCCATTGAGTCGGTGATGTCATCCAACCATCTCATCCTCTGTCATCTCCTTCTCCTCCCACCTTCAATCTTTCCCAGCATCAGGGTCTTTTCAAATGAGTCGGTTCTTCGCATCAGGTGGCCAAAGTATTGGAGTTTCAGCTTCAGCATCAGTCCTTCCAATGAATATTCAGGACTGATCTCTTTTAGGATGGACTGGTTGGATCTCCTTGCAGTCCAAGGGACTCTCAAGAGTCTTCTCCAACACCACAGTTCAAAAGCATCAATTCTTTGGTGCTCAGCTTTCTTTATAGTCCAACTCTCACATCCATACATGACTACTGGAGAAACCATAACCTTGACTAGACCAACATTTGTTGGCGAAGTAACATCTCTGCTTTTTAATATGCTGTCTAGGTTGGTCATAACTTTTCTTCCAAGGAGTGTCTTTGAATTTCATGGCTGCAGTCACCATCTGCAGTGATTTGGTTACACAGGATAAGTACCCACTGCTTGGGTCCCCCAGGATGTGGTGGCAGAAGCTGAGCCATCTGAATGCCAAGGGGAAACAATGGGGGACCAGCAATCTTTCTTCCTATGAGCACGGTGCTCATGAGTCCTCGGCAGAGGCTGGGCGGACCCCATATCTGTCTGTTGACCCAATAACACATAACGAGGAGCAGGTGGGCAGTGCACGGAGCCAGAGAGACCTTGCCCGCCCTCCTCTCTGACATGGTCACAGAGTGAAGAAAAATCGGTAACTTCTCCAGATGACAGAAATACCAGGAAAAATGCTGACAACTCCTAAGTGATAGGGAAACGTATGCTAGAAAGATCTAGCCATTAGTCCTGTGTGTGGAAGACCCAGGGCTCCGCTGCTACGTTTGTAACCTGAGAAAGTTAAGTCCCTGCCTGTCATGCTGCTTAGCAAAACCAGCAGACTCTACACCCCACCATGAAAGGGAAAACAAAGAAATGGGGAGACTTGATTACCTGAGCACAGCGCTTCTGAGAGCAAGAGCCCAGAGCTTTATTTCTGCAGGAGTTTACCACATTTCCCGCAAGTGAGCTGGGCAAACTGGTTCTCCTGGCACAGAGATAGGAGCTGAGCTTAATTAAACTGCAGGATTAGATTGGAGCAGAGGTCTTTGTTCAGAGTTGGCTCCAATTTTGTTTGTCATTTTTTACATTCTCGTTGAATAAGAGCAGAAAAATCGAATCATCGGGGACAGAACTCAGGGACGGGGGTGTGGTGTGGAGGTTCCCATTCAAAGGTGACTCTTCCTGTGTGGCCTCTCCATATTTTGGCTTTTTCAGATAGCTGACCTTGAACTTGAGTTCCTGGTAGTGCCTGACCTTGACTGGATCTGGGTCAGTATCCTGGGGAGGGCCAGCTACTGATCAGAGACTTGGCTGTTCCCATCTCATTTTGGCAGGTTTTCTCCAAGTGACTTGGAAACAGATACTTAACTGCACCAAGTTCCAAGATCTGAGGACTCAGTGCCAAATCTGGGGGTTGGTGGCCTGGTGACATCTAGGCCTGGGGAGGTTGTACTCTGGCAGTCAGTGGTGGAAGGCGAGGTCAGGGATGGTCACTTGCCTTATCATTTTTGGAAACAAGGGCTAGTTTCAGAGATTGGGCTGGAAACTGACACTGGAATGAGCTGACTTTTGGTTCATCCTCTTCAAACCACACTAAGATTTCTGAGCCCCTGCTTCCCTGCCTTGGTCAATAGGCCAAGGTCTAACATGCCATTTGAGCTCAAGGAGGCAGGACTTGCATTGGACCTGAATTTGCTTTCTGGAGGGCAGTAGAATAGGCCATCAAATAGGATTAGCCCATCAGATCCTGGTAGTTCAGGAACCAGAGAGAGAGAAACTCAATGGGTTAGAGCTACCAGGTATGGGTTTAGGCCCTGATGAAAAATCTGGGGGCTCCATCTAAAGGGCAGACAGGCTAAAAATCTCCTGTGGGATTTGAAGCAGCTCATGTGTGGACACCTGATCCTTGCTAAATTAATATGGTCCCCCCATCATACAGGCTACTATAGCGGTCAGAATATGAGTCAAGGGTCATGAGCCCTGCATCCGTGAACATGTCTGTGCTGCCACTGGTTGACCCCAGTTCAAAATGTAGTGGAAGGAATTCAAGCATCAGGTGGTGGAGCTCCCAGAAGGCGTGAACTGCTGATGGTGCTTCTAGGTGCTGGAGAAGAACAGGATGAGGGGAAGACAGGGGAGGAAACTAGCTAGGGGTGCTCCTTGGAGAGGTCCTCCTGAGGACACAAGCCTGAGTTTTATTCCCATTAAATCTTCAAAGCAGGGCTCAGAATTCATCTGCGTTTCCTGACTTCCTCTATCTTCCTCTTGTATTGAAAACACATTCTTTCTTTTTTTTTAAAAAAAAGAAAAATAATTGAATGGAAAAAAGAGTAGTTTTAGTTTAAAAAAATAAAAAATGAAAGAAAAGGAAGAGTAGTTTTAATTTAAAAAGGAAAAAAATTTAATGAAAAAGTAGTCTCAGTTAAAAAGAGAAATTAATGAAAACAAAGATTAGTTTTAATTTTAAAAGGAAAAGAAAATTAATGAAAAAAAAATCCCACATTGTTCTTTCCTTATCACTCTCTCCACCCTCTTCAATGTAGTCATTCATCTGTTATCTGACTGCATCTAAAATGAAGTCTACTGGAGCATAGGGACCATATCTTATAATGATTTGTATCCCTGGCATCTAGACCTGGGCCTGGCCCAGGTGTTGAGTAAATATTTGTTGAATGATGGACTAAATGAGGACCTTTCGTGTAAGACAAAGAACTTGTGGCCCTGATGGGGAGGCAAAAATAACACATGTGCAGAGAATACAAGACACAATTAGTGTTGAACTGTATGGCTTTTCACCAAGAAGCTAGCTTGGGGTCCGCTGGCCTGCCGGCCATGTCTGAGAAGTTTGGAGAAAGGAGGGATGCTTCTGTTAGAATGTGAGGACCACGAGAGCATGGCCTTTGTTCATCGCTGCATGCCTGGCATGAGGTAGGTGCTCAATAAATATTCCTGGAATGGAGGCAGTTTAGTTATTTTAGTTTGTTTCCTTAAAGCAGATAGAAAAGGTGCTGATGATTAACTTGTCCTCAAACTATGAAGGCAAACTCCAATAGGAAATACACAGAATTGGAAAATCCCTACTGATGGGGCGGGTTTCAAGGCAGGTGACCTGTGCAGTCACACAGAACCTGGTGCTCAGAAGGGCCCTGATCTAAGTTTAATGTAATGCACTTGCCATCTTGAAATTCTCAATTTTTGAACGGGGAGCCCACATTTTTATTTTGTACTGGATTCACAAGCTATGTAGTTGATTCTGCCCATGGAAGGAGACAGTGTCGATCCACTATGTGGGCCAGCAGAAGCAAGGAAGAATCTCTGGTTCTGGGCACCTACCTGGCAAGCCTACTTGCCCTGTGGACTCTTGGGCAGCTTGTGGGGGCAGCCATCCAGGTGCTGTCTCCTCTTTCTCACCTGGTCCATGTCTGTAGCTTCTTCTTTGCTTAGTTCCATCTTCCCTGAAGTGACCTTAGGGAGTGGCAAAGCCACCACAGCCAGTGACCTCACACCTCTTGTCTCTGCAGTGTGTTGTCACAGCCTTGGAGAGGACTTTTCCCTACCCGTCTGACACTTTATGGCACATTTCGTAAACAGTGGCCTCACCAGTATGGTTCTAATATGATCTCCCCACCCTCCCTTTTCAAGGAATTTGGGGCATCTTTCCTCCTGGGGTGAAGGATGCTGAGGGTACCCTCAGAGTGCCTTTTGCTGATGTCAACCATTTTCCTGTTCTTTAGAGACAAATCCAAGGAATCGTCTAGCTAAGGATGAGTTTACAGACAACTGGAGCACCGACTCAGGGTGGGGGTGATTTTTCTCTCCCTCTGGTTCAAGGTCTTTGATATTGGTGGGCTGGAGCCCTCCTGCAATGCCCAGTGCCCTGCTCATTCCTCTTAGGGAGACCAGCAGAATGTCATGCTTGTAGGGCACGTGGTGGCAGAGGTACCTAGAGAAAACACCTTATCCCAGGGATCCATGCTTACTGGTCTGGCGGGGTGGGCTGGCCACTGGTAGAGTCATGGTTCATCCTGAGAAATGCCTCCTCCTACTTCTGGGACACAAGATAGGTGAGGTGGCCAGACTTTGGAAAGGGGACTCTGAAAGTCATGCCCATGTTGCCCAGCTCCTGTTGCCCACTGTTTCCTGCTGCTCTGGAACAGAGCTGGGATGGAACCAGCAGGCTCAAATATCTCCTTGAAAGGCTGCTTTCAATATATCTCTAGTTTCCAGATATATTCTGGGTGTCCTGTGAGCAGTCACGGGTGTGTGTCCCTGGCATTGCTTTATCAAGAGCTCTTCTGGCTGAAGTCAGGGCTCGCTAGCAGGACAGGTGCATGCCAGACTTTTTAAATGGGCCCTGAGTAAGTCTGAATATTCCCTACTGCTTCTTAGACAATAACAACAAAAAAACGGGAATTCAGGTTCATAAATAGAAACCCAAGATCATGCAGGTAGATTTTTACAATTTAAAAGTCAATGCCATTATTAGAATTAAGATTTTTTTTTTTCCCCTGTAAAATGCTATTCTTCCCAGGTGGCTCAGTGGTAGAGACTCTGCCTGCCAATGCAGGAGACAACGGAGACTCGGGAGTTCTCAGTTCGATCCCTGGGTTGGGAAGATCCCTTGGAGAAGGAAATGGCAACCCACTCCAGTATTCTTGCCTGGAAAATCCCATGGACAGAGGAGCCTGGCGGGCTACAGTCCATGGGATCGCAAAGAGTCAGACAACTGAGCGACTGAGCATGCACACACTCACTGTTGTTTTAAATTTCTGTATACTGCCAGAAGTGAGATGGAGACCACATGTCATTCAGTTCAAGCTCCTTGCTTTAAAGATGGAAAACTAAAACTAACAAAAAGATCAAGATGGAAAACTGAGGTCCCTGGAGTCTGGGGGTGCTTCCCAAGGTCACTCAGATCCCTATTAGCAAAATAAGAACTCAGCTCCCCTCCAAGCCTCAGGCCCCTCCTCTCTCTCCAATACAAAGTTCTTAAGATATTTTAGTTATTAACTAAACATTCACAGTTAAAGAGCTGAGCAGTAGCTGGAGCAGGGTATTCTGTATTTTCAGTACACTGGCAGTAAAACCTCAGTGGGTTTTATGAGTACAGATGGTCCCAGACTTAGCACGTTTCAACTTTTGCTTTTTCAACTTCTACAATGGTGTAAAAGTGATACATACTCAGTAGAAACCATACTTCGAATTTTGATCTGTTTCAGGGCTAGTGATATGCAGTGATACCCTCTTATGTTACTGTGGAGTGGCTGCCGCAGCTCCTAGTTAACCATACAATCACGAGGGTAAACGACCAACACAGTTACAACCAGTCTGTACACAGACCCATTCTGTCTTTCAATTCAGTATTCAATCACATAGATGGATAACACTTTGTTATAAAACAGGTTTTGCTTTAGATGATCTTGCCTAACTGTAGGCTAATGTAAATGGTATGAGGGTGTTTAAGTTAGGCTAGGCTCAGCTATGATATTTGGCAGGTTAGTTTATTAAATGCATTTTCTTCTTACAGTATTTTCAACTTATGGGTTTATTGGGACATAAACCCATGGTAAGTAGAGGAGGATCAGTATTATTCTTTTATTTCATCATTCATCACCAACTGTTTATTGATCAAATGCTTTGTGTCAGGCCTTATGTTCAGTACTATTAATAGAAATATGAAGTAGAATCAGATATGGTTTGTGCCCTCAAAAACAACTTGTAACTAGAAGTGTCTCTATGTGTGTGTGTTCATGAACATAGGTACATGTACCCCCAGCTAGAAGCCCCCTCCATAGTATCTTTTATAAGAGATCACTTTGCCTTCCACACAACCAGTTAGGAAACCAGGCTTGATCGCTTTAGTCCAGTGACTCGGAAGTTGGCGGAGTTAACATTCTCAGTGTCCCAACAGGAAGAGGTGTCTTTCTCTGTTTTATTTCCAGCCCAGAGCCAAAGGTGGATTCCCTGGCCCTGAGTGCGCTGCTTCATTGGCCAATGGAGGTACCTATGCCAGTGATTGCTTGTGCCTGTGCTCAGTCGCTCAGTTGTAGCAGACTTTTTGCGACTCCATGGACTGTAGCTCGCCAGGCTCAGCTCTGTGCATGGGATTTTCCCAGTGAGAATACTGGATCAGGTTGCCATTTCCTCCTTTAGGGGATCCCTGACCCAGGGATCAAACCACATCTCTTAAATCTCCTGAATTGGCAGGCAGATTCTTTGCCACTGAGCCACCTGGGAAGCCCATGCCAATGATTAAACATGAGCACACATGAAATCACACACACACACACACACACACACATTACATAGAACCAGCTCTAGGATCACAGACTGTCAGTTCTGGATTATATGATCTTTGTCAGATGAGAAAATTGAGACCCCAACCACTTGCTTAGTTGCTAATTAGTTAATCCAGATAGCTAGTTAATTCCTTAAAACCATTTAAACTTTTAGTTCATTCAGGAACTAAAAAAATGGGAAGGGGTTTATCTTAGAAGTGACTTCATCTGAAACGTCATTGCTCCTAAGATTAACATCTTGGAGAGGCATCAAGGCAGCCGTGGTCTCTCGCGGTTCCTTCATAGAACCCCCGGAAGTCATGGCTATTAGGGAGGATTCCAAGCAACTGGAAGTCACATTAGACAGTCCCAGATGCCAGCTGCCCCCTCTAACAGAGGCCTGGGACACTCCAGCTGGGCCTGGGGCAGGTGCTGGGCAAGCCTCCACTCCCCCTCCTGCTCCCTGCTGCCAGCCCAGTGAGTCCTTATGGGGAGCTGGAAGGGTGGAGGGAGGGATGAAGGATGTATTCACAGCACAGGCCCCACCGCAAGATGTTTTGGTCTGAGCATGGGATTATTGTTCTCCCATCAAAGCCCAGCGATGAAAGCTGCTCAGGAATGCCCTGCGGGGGCAGAAGGTTTGCTGCCAGACCCTCCCTCAGTAATCAACTCCGCCCATCCACAGACTCAGAACCCAGGGCTCCTTGAGTGGGAGAGATGTCCAAGTCGACTGAGTTCAGGTTCCCACTGATGGGTTCCTTCCAGAGAATTCTGCTCCTGCCTAGACTCCTCCAAAGACAGGGCATTGCTCCTTTATAAGAGCACCGTTTCCAGCTTATCTGGGGAAAGGCCACTTTCCTCCACTTTCCTGGAACGTTGACCTAGGGGTCTCAGCCCTGCAGCCTGGGGCTCACCCTGCTCTCTGCTGTCTGCTGCCCTGGGGAGGTTTGAGTTCAGTGTGGAAGACGCTCTGGGCCAGTCATCAGCAGGTCAGTGCTTGACCATCCCTGTTATCTCACAGGTTGTGAGACCCTAGCCCTCCTCTGAAGAGGGGGTCCTGAAAGCGTGGGCTCCAGATCTCCTGGAAAATCAAAAGCCAAACAGTCCAGTGGCAGACTGACCAAAGCAGAGACAAATAGTGCTGTGGTCTTCTTGGCCTCAGGCTTCTCAGTGACATGGAACATGGAAGCCATGGAGCCACTGGGATTTTCTACCTCTTGCCCTGCAAACTCTGCCAGAAGTACATCTTCTTACCCCAAGGCTGACCTCTCCTCTATTCCTCTCCCACCTCCCATCTCAACATAAATTCTAGTTGGAGATAGAGAGTTTTCTAGGTGTTTTTGAAATAGCCAGAGGAAAGACCACCACACTGCCTGCTGCTCTTGGTTTTATGGGCTCTAGCTTGGGGAGTCAGGGCCCCGGGGCCGGGCTCACTAGGCATTGTGTTCTGGGCTGCTGGTCACAAGGGCACATGGTTGGGTGAGCAGTGGGAGTTAGTGGAGATCTGGGTGCTGGGACAGGGACCCCAGCTTCACTGTCATGTAAGACTTGACCGCCAGCCATTTGACTGGTGTTGGATAAGAGGTGGAGGCCGACACTGGGCCAGGCTGCGTGCCACTGGGGGGGTTCTCAGAACAGAGTGTGACCTGAAGCCCCAGAGCTGACCCTAGAGGACTGGGCAGTGTTTTCCTGGACTGTTTCTTAGTGAACTCACCCAGGCATATGGCCCGTCCCTTTCATCCACTCAGCAACAGTTATATTCAGCAGAGTAGTTCTGCCGAAAGCAATTCTTTGATTGCCTGCCTAGCAGGATGAGCAACCCCCCTATGGATTATTTGGACAAGAGTATAAACAATTTCAAGAATGTGACCTGACCTAGCAAGTATAGGGGGAAATTAGGAAAGCTTCTTCAAGGTCTTGAGGGATTAAGTGGTCAGCTTGAGGGGCAGGTGGATGACTCTATCTTGGGTCCTATTTCTTATGCACACACTTGTTTAGTCACTCAGTCGTGTCCGACTCTTTGCAACCCCATGGACTGTAGCCCACCAGGCTCCTCTGTCCATGCGATTCTCCAGGCAAGAATACTGGAGTGGGTTGCCATTTCCTCCTCCAGAGGATCTTCCTGACCCAGGGATCAAATCCATGTCTCCATTGTCTTCTAAATTGGCAGGTGGTTTCTTTAATACTAGCACCACCTGGGAAGCCATATATAGGATCCCAAAGCCCAAAGGGGTTTCCCGGGTGGCTCAGATGGTTAAGAATCTGCCTGCAATGCAGGAGACCTGGGTTTGATCCTTGGGTTGGGAAGATACCCTGGAGAAGGAAATGGCAACCTATTCCAGTATTCTTACCTGGAGAATCCCTTGGGCAGAGGAAACTGGCGGGCTACAGTCCATGGGGTCACAAAGAGTCGGACACGACTGAGTGACTAACTAATACTTTCACACTTTCACAAGCCCAAAGACCAATGTGAATTATTCTGCTGATCAGCAGCTAGACTTGAATCATCCTGCCAGGCAAACAATGGCATTGGGTTAGAGTTACACTAAATAATTCAGCCTGAGAAGTAGACTGCCAAGGATTTTGGTGACTCCCATACTATTTAACTAAAGAAAATGGAAGAGCAGATCAGCCTGGGGTCAGAGCACTCTATGTCTGCTCAGGGAAATGGCTGGGGCTTCCCTCAAGTAGGGGAGGAGATCCACTCCGTAGAGGTGGGGCTATGTGGAATTGCTCTCAGGAAGAATCACATATCTAAGCATGAGCTCTGTTCAGCCCCAGGTCTGTGTGAAGAGGAAAAGCTCACTGAACTTGGACTCTGCCTCATTCAGGATGAAGACCCTCCCATGATCAGGGGACCCTTTTAGTAGCAAATGCCTTGTCTTGATTCCAGCCACTCTTGGCCCTAGGCTGCAGTCACTAGGCCTCTTTCCTGAGGAGCAGAGATATTGACCACTGTGAGGATGGGCCCTGCTGGAGATCTGGGGCAGCTGCAGGCCTGCCAGGGGCTGTGGGTGGTCAGGATCAGAGCAGAGCAAATTTGGTTACAGTGCAGCCTGGGGAGTTGGTTTCCAGGACCCCTTGGTGGCTTTCTTACCCAACTTTCATCTGCAGCTCCTACAACTGAGGCTGGGACAAAGTAGACCCTCCATACACCTTTGATGAATGGATCCATCAAATAATACACAATGAGTCAACTTCTCTGGGGCTCAGTTGGTAAAGAATCTGATTGCAATGCAGAAGATGCAGGTTCAATTCCTGGGTTGGGAAGATACCCTGGATAAGGAAATGGCAACCCATTCCAGCATTCTTGTCTAGGAGATCCCATGGACAGAAAAGTCTGGCAGGCTACAGTTCTTAGGGTCACAAAGAGTCAGATACAACTTAGCAACTAAACCTCCACCACCACAACTTTTCTAACTCAGGAAGCAGAGCTCACTTACTCTGACATCAAAGACTTTCTTTGGTGACTTCTAAAGCTGCAGGGTCCTGAGATAACCATCATTAGCAAACACTGTGGAAGAGCACAAAGGATAACACCATAGAACACTAGTTAAAACGTGACCTTTTCATTTTTGCTTCACATCTGTTTTATTTGCTCAATAACAACAACAAAATCATTATGTAGAAAACATTTTAATTTTCAAAATTTTATAATTCTTTTTAGAGGTCTTTATCAGCTCACTTGTGAATATGGCATTTGATCTTGGCAGCAGTCTGGGGCAATAGGTAACTTTGTTATTCCCACTTTGCAGCTGAGCACATGAAGGCTGAATGCCTTCTCAAATCCACGCAGCTGAGACGGCACTGACCTGTGACTCTCTGCTTGATGCCATTCCATTGCCTCAAGCTAGGGGAGCCAGGCCATCAGCGTGTATCATTTTCCTTTTGTTCCATCAGATGAGAGGTGGCACTTTATCTGGTCCTCATAGAATTGCTGTTATAAGCCAGATGTAGGTCCCAAACAGCTCTGAAATTACCATGGAGAGGGTATAATTTGGGGAACTCAGTCTGGGTGGGCTTTATTCTGGAAATCTCACTTATGATTAACTCTTCTATTATCAGACAAGATTATGTGTGGGAACCAGAAGCAGTTGGTTCTGATTCTGTCCCTGGCTCAGAGTCAGGCTGTCCTCATCTCCTTGGGCTGCTCCCTGGATTCCACGTCTGAGGCTGCTCGTTCTCCCTAAGCTCAGTGTGAAAGCCGCCAAAGAAAAACCCAGGCATCAAGTCCCCACGGTGACCACTGCTGCCCAGGTCACATGGTGGCCACACCCCTCGTCCCCTGGGCAGTGCTCCGGTCCCATTGTGGACTGAACCTGACCCTCTGCATCCATCAATCACCCCACAGTTACTTGCCGCTGGAGGATACCCATCTCAGGTGCCAGCCCTGATGGCCTGGGCCATGACTCCAAATGGGAGTCTCAGTTGCAGCCTTGGTGGATGGCTGTTTCACCTCTGATTTTCACCTTTTCTGTTTCAGTTTCTTAATCTATATAAAATGGGTGTCTGAGCAGCTGCCACATGCTATTCTAGTTGGGTAACATAGAGACCCACACAGTGGGCTCCTGCTCTGAGCTCCATATTATCTTATTTGTTCTTCAAAATCACCTTCTGGGCAGGTATTCTTATCCCAAAATTGCAGATGGAGAAACTCTGACATAGAGAGATTTAGTAACCTGGAGAGAAATGAAACCAGAGCAGCACTGATATTTGGAAGCTGGCCTCCCATTCACAGCCTGCACTGTTCCAAGCTTACAGGATACCAGCCCCTCACAGGGCACCCTGAGGCCAGGCTAAGATAAACCCAGCAAGACCACTTTGCAGTTTTGGCTAAGCATGCACAAATATACCGCTGGGCCACCCACAAAATATCACTGCCTTCCTTCTCCCCCACCTCCAACAAATGAGTGACTTCTTCACCAGCTACAGTTAGATCCGTGTCATAGCCCAAGGGAAGCTCACAATCAGGACTGGGGATCAGAGCTCTGGAATCTGTTCCTGATGGCCACGACTGTCGTCTTATACTCTGAATTTCCCGTGTGCTCAGAAATCATCGCAGCTTGGTGGTTTTCTGCTACCTTACTGTTTGAAAGAGGAAACGGTGAATGAGAACACTCCTAATCTGTCAGGTGGTCACCTGCCTTGGACCGGCCAGCAGCACGGGGCTTGCCCAGGCTGCAGGGTGACTGCCCCACCTGCCCCCGTGGCCCACGCACGTGTTGGTAACTGGCACACGGAGGCTGCCATGTGCTCTGCCTGCAAGGAGAGTCAAAACCTCTTCCCCAGTATGGTCCTTTGTCCCTGCTGATGCCTCTGCAGGGAGACTAGTCACCCTCACAGACCTCTCAGAGCCCAGTGGTCCATATGCCTGGAGGCTCTAGACCCAGAGTTTGGCAGCACTCCCACCTGAGGGCATCTGATACCAATACCAGGGAATCCTCCTTGCCACCACGCTGCTAAAATAATAATAGTTACTGTGGTCACCGGTTACCAGCACCATTTGTTGTACTGTGCCAGAACATTTCTTATACTTCTGTGATCCTCATAAGAAAACCCTAGTAGGTAGGTATTATTACTCCCATTTTACAGATGAAGAAACTGAGACTCAGCAAGTTCGATAGTAATGTAAGCTGATAGATTGTATGGCAGAGTCAAGATGTGGTCAGATCCCCCAGGCACTCTGAGGCCTCCCCGTCTGGTCTCTGAGCATCTGGCTGTCCTAGGTGCACCTGGGTACCTGCACAGACCGTTCAAGAAGATAACGGAGGCTGTGCTCCACCAAAGGTCCCACCCCAGGACAGGGGGACTTAACCCCCAGTTGCCCTGAGTGCAGCGGTGGACAGCCTCTCTGGGACTTGCTCTCTGCTGGAGGCAGCTTCCTTGCTCGTGGTTGTGCCCCTTCTAGGGTGCAGCCCATATCCAGCGGCTGATCAGTGGGTGAAGGTAGACAGGCCAGGCCCTTGCCTCATCTGGGGACAGCTCTAAGGCCACCCCAACTTCCGTGTTCCCTATGGTGTCAGCTGATGTCTTACTTGGATTGCTGTCAGCCCAGCTTCTCCCGCCATCCAGTCCTGTTTCTTTCCTTCTCCATATGTGGGCATCTTGAAGGTGCTCCCTAAGAAACTTCCCACATGCTGTCTCCATCCCAGGGCATACTTTCCAGGGAACAGCCCCCTCACCCCCCACCCTGCTCCGTGACAGGGATGTTTTATAAGATTAGCTGGGGGGTTGCAGGTTTAGCCACTGGTTTCTAGAAGCACTTTCCATGTCTGCAGGAGGGTGGTGTTTCCAGAAGGAATGACAGGCATTCTTGTGTCCTTGGTGTCAGTCACATGGCCTGAAGGCAGTCCATTTGATGGACTCTAGGCATTTACCCATTTCAGCCACAAAGATTTGCTAAACATATTTTCAGTAGAAGAGTCCAGAGTTAGCCTTTTCTTAAAAAAATAGTTTGCAGATTAGAGGGACTGACAGTGAGGCTTATTAATTTATTTTTAAACTTTTAAATTTTATATCGGCGTACAGGTAATTAACACTCTTGCGATAGTTTCAGGTGAACAGCGAAGGGACTCAGCATACATGTATGGCTGTATATGTATGGCTCCCCTCCCATCCAGGCTGCCACATAACATTGAGCAGAGTTCCCTGTTTATATAATAGGTCCTTGTTTGTTGTCCGTTTTAAATACAGCAGTGTCCATCCCAAACTCCTAACTATCCCTTCCCCCCAACCACCCTTCCCCTTTGGTAACTGTAAGATCCTTCTCTAAGTCTGAGAATCTGTTTTGTAAATAAGTTCATTCGCATCATTTCTTTTTAGATTCCACATTTTTGAGTTTATTTTTAAGGTAAATGAAGGCTATCCTTTTTTATAGTTTAACGCCTAAAGCACACTCAGTCATTTATGATGCCTTGACCAGAGCCAACTGTGTTAATGAAGATAATATTATTTGATTCCACAAATTGGGCAGCTATTTAGTTCTCTCTGCCAGCCTCTGTCTAGGGGATGGTCTGGGAGACACAGGTGAGAGTTTCTGCGTTCAGAGGAGCTCACCATCTAGTAGGAGGGTTGAAATTGAATTTGTCATACTAAAAAGTACAATGACGGTAGTTTTGAGGATCTAGAATCTCATTTAAAATGTTAAATGAAAAAAAAGTGGATGCTGTATTTCCATACTAAGTCAATAAAAGTTTTGAATAGACAGATAAGAAATTGTCATCTAGTGCTATTACAAAAAGGAGCATGATTTAAGAATATGCTCATCTTTCTCCCTAGCTAGGCAGGCCTCAGCTGTAAGCTGGTGTTGGGGCTGCCCAGAACCTTAATGGAAAAACTTCTTCAGCTTGATTTGCATGTGAAAGTGTTTTATGAGTTTGTCCCCTTCGGGTCACCTGCTGATGTCTTAACAGTTATTGTCCTGGAATATTAGTCAGTTGTATCTCTTTTGTCCCTTTCCACCCACATTGCCGAGTGGATATATAGTTCAATACCTCTTCTTCCATTGAAAGTGAAAGTGAAAGAGTTAGTGTCTCAGTTGTATCTGACTCTTTGCAACCCCATAGACTATAGCCCACCAGCCTTCTCAGTCCTTGGAATTCTCAGGCAAGAATACTGGAGTGGGTTGCTGTTCCTTTCTCCAGGGGATCTTCCCGTCATTTCCTCCCAAATGTCACTTTGGTCCAACTGGTCCATTCATTGAACTCCAAACTCAGGGGACCCTTCAAAGAGTCCTGGTCTCCTTGCCTTTGCTCCTGGCAGCCCCCTCTCCTGGAATGCTTTCCTCACTTCTTTTGATCTATCCAAACAGTGCACCTGTTTATTTGCTCTATAAAGTCTTACCCAGACATCCCAACCCGAAGTGACCTCTCACCTTTGAGAGGTCTTGAGTTATCCTTTTATGGGACAATGAAACCCCATTGTCCTGTGATGACCCTTAATTCTGCCCTTGGCCTTTCATTGTGATGAAAAGTCAGTCTTTTGGGAGTTTTCATGTCTCTCCAGAACTAACCTAGAAAGGTCAGTCTTGGACATTCCCAGAAATGTCCCTTCGGGCAGCAGCGTTGCTTGTCTTCCACGCTGTAATTTATTGGGCCAGGCTAGAAATGAGAAGCGTTTCCTTTCCTGTCTTCATGAAGATTTGGCCCATTTGACTTCCCCAAATATTAAATAGAATGGAGCCAGCCACTTTGGAGGAAAGAGAGAGCATTCTTTTGTTAAGAGTACATTAATCTAATTTCCTTTCTTTTTAAGGAAAGTAATACATCAAAAGGGAAAAAAGAGCTTTATGTGACCCTAACTTGGTGCTCCGGGAATGGTGTAACCTGGCCTCGATCCCAAAAAGGTGAAAGAAAATGTTTTTCAAATTGCTAGTGGCCCTTCACATTTGAGATCCATTTAGTTAAGGTTTGTTTGTTTTTTTTTTCAAGAAAACTGAATTGTGATCCGTGTGTGTGTAAAGGGTGCCTGTCTGTGATTTGTGTCCTCGTGTATATCCAACTGTCTTGTCACACTGCCTTTGAGCTTTTCTTCAGTTGAGAACAGATCTGGAATGGTGCCCCTACAACCTGGAGGGATACGAGGCCTGCCCTTCACGGGACAGGGCGGGACTTCTAAGGGACACGGGTCAGCAGCGGCCGCAGTTGTTATTTTTAAAAGGCAGACACAGAGGCCCACAGAACTACACCCTGCTCTTTCTGGCTCCCAAGGTCATGGGTGTGTCCTGGTAAACGGGAGGCCCTGACACTCTGCCAGGCTCACCACGGGAAGGGCCCTGAACTAAACTTCTTGGCTCTTGCTGCCTTGGCAAAAGCAGAAACCACAACCCTCCCCACCATCCCTCCCCCCCCACTCCCAGCAAGGCCCAGGGACTGGGCTCCTGACATTCCTGAAAGGCCTCCTGCCTTCCTGGGTACCAAGCCCAGATTCCAACCTCATTCATTCTTCTCTGGGGCTGTTGTGGCCTCTCTGTTAGGTCCCTCACCTTCCGAAGACAGCCAGGGAGAAACCAAAGTGCGCATCAGCTTGAGGCATGTCTGTTGGCACTTTCTCTTGAGAACTCCAAGCCCAGGGATGGGAGGAATATTTCACTCATGAGGGGTCAGAGGCTTCAAGCACCCCAGCCCCAGCCGGCTGTGGAAACTTGGCCTTCATGCAGAAGAGAAACTAGTTGGGGTTCCCAAGGGCTCAGGGTGAGGAACCCACCAGTTCTACTTCTGTCCCTGCCTCTCCCAGGGCCTGGGAAGATGGGACGTGGCAGCGGCAGTCAGAGAGGACATGGACGGTCATTCTAAGCAAACCCTCCAGGGGCCAAGCCCAGTGTGATGTGCTCACACACACACACACACACACACACACACACACACACACATGATCTTAGCCAAGCAAGAAGCAGAGGGAGTCAAACTCTGTGAGATCTATTCCTGAGGGAGGCCAGGGATACTCCTCCTCACTTGCATCAGGTCTGAGTGCCATCTATGAGGACCATGCTACCCACCATGAGAGCAAAAAATGAAGCTGTGCAAGTGACATATAAGGACAGGCTGTCAGGACATGGTTAGAGGGTGGGACTGGCAGAAAGTACAGCAGGGGATCGTCAGCTTGGCCAGTTTCAGGAGAGGTGTTGCTCTGGGGCAGGCCCTGGATCTGGGCTTGCTCTGTCCCTGCCCCTTCTGTAACCCTAGTGTTAACTTGGGATTCCCTACCTCCATCAGGCAGAACAGCAGAGGGCCTGGCACTTGGGAGAAAGGTCCAGAGAGAGATGTGTGTTTGGGAAGAAAGAGCCACAGGCTGATGTAGACTGACCTCAGGTGTCTCCCAAAGTTATATCCTGAAGCGCTACCTCCCTGGGGGGATGGTATTTGGAAGCAGGGCCTTTGGGAGATCATTAGGTTTAGATGAGGTCATGAAGTCAGGACCCCCATGATAGGATCGGTGTCGGCAGATTTTATTTTCTTGGGCTCCAAAATCACTGCAGACAGTGACTGCATCCACAAAATTAAAAGACACTTGCTGCTTGGAAGTAAAGCTATGACAAACCTAGACAATGTATTAAAAAGCAGAGACATCACTTTGCTGACAAACATCCGTATAATCAAAGCTGTGGTTTTCCAGTAGTCACGTATGGATGTGAGAGCTGGACCATGGGGTCCAACAATTCCAAGGCTGAGTACCGAAGGATTGATACTTTTGAATTGTGGCGCTAGAGAAGACTCTTGAGAGTCCCTTGAACAGCAAAAGAGATCAAATCAGTCAATCGGAAAGAAAATCAACCCTGAATATTGGAAGAATTGATGCTGAAGCTAAAGCTCCAATACTTTGGCTACCTGATGCGAAGAGCTGACTCACCGGAAAAGACCCTGATGTTAGGAAAGATTGAGGGCAAGAAGAGAAGGTAGTGGCAGAGAACGAGATGGTTGGATGGCATCACCGACTCAATGGACGTGAGTTTGAGCAAACTCCAGGAGACAGTGAAGGATAAGGAAGCCTGGTGTACTGTAGTCCATGGGGTTGCAAAGAGTTGGATATGACTGAGCTACTGAAAAACAACAAGGCGAGGTAGAGACTGGAGCTGCCTCTCCCTCTGCCATGTGAGGACACAGTGAGCAGGTCATCTGCCATTGAGGAAGAGGCTTCTTAGCAGAATCTGACCGTGCTGACACCCAGCCTCTAAAACTGGGAGGAATAAAATGTCTGTTGTCTTAGCCATCCAGTCTATGGTTATTTTGCTCTGGCAGTCAGAACGAAGGCCTGGCCTTACAATCTGAGTTTTGGGGGAAACTGAGACTGGTATGGGCACGAGCTCCCTGCAGTGGGGAGATGGGGGCATGTGGGTGTGGGGGTGCTGCGAGCAGATGGGCTGGTGGTGGGACTGGGAACGCACCCAGACTCTTTTCTGGCCATGTCAGCTTGCCGCCCGCATCCTGCCCCGGCTGCCTGAGACAGGTAACGTCCTCAGACAACCTGCTTTGGACGAAGCCGTGATTCCTGGGCCAGACATGCACTTTAGCTCTCACTGTGTAATTAGAGGAGGAACAGCAATGGGCCTCTCGCCCTGGCATGCAGCTCTGTCTGTGGAAAGGCCTGGCCGCGGCGGGCCGTGTAGAGGCCCAGCTGACCTCGGGTTCCTCCCGGGCCCCTCCTGAGGGAATTCTCCCTCTCAGAGCTTTGCTCCTAGTGGGGCTGAGTTGTTGCAGAGGAATAATGGAGTCTCCTGGATGGATAGAGCCTTCAGACCTGCCCGCAGGGCCTTCCTGTGACAGTCTCCTGATCAGCCCAGCCTGCATTTCTGACACAGCTGAATTTCTGGCTAATGAGACTTTCTAAGTGAAGGCCTGGGGCCAGGGCCTCCTGTGGATTTTGGCTTCATACAGTATTGGACAGAGTACTGACTTGGTCCCCAGTGTGGGGTCATGGAAGGACGCTCTTCCAACAGGGCCATCCGTAAGGAGCCTGGTGGGTGGTGGGCCTGGGGGGTCTCGCAGTGGTCAGGAGACCACCCCACCATATGTCAGACCTAAGTCAGCAAGCAGGTTTCTTCCAGCTGGAAAACTCTAAGTCCTGTGAGCTTCCTCTTTTAAATAGAACTCAGTGGGGCTGATTTCCAGCTCCTCTTATATCTGCACGCTGAAGGCAGTTCCTGTGGCCCTAGAGATCTGAACAGTCTGTTTAAAGCTGCCTTGGACAGCTGACCAGGTGTGGGGGAGCGGCTGGGGGTGGGGGTTGAGGAGGAGGACAGGGAGGGAGGAGAGGAGGTGAGTAAAGGGAACACTATTTGAGACATTTGAGAAGGAGCTGCCCAAGCCTGAAGCTGAGGACACCTGGGAACCCTCAGTTCTGTGCTTTGGAGGCGGTGGTTTGGATGGCCCATTTTCTTGCACATTTTGGGAAATGAAAGACACTTAAGAATTTAGGCATAGGGCCTGGGGCTGCAGCCATAGAAGGCAGTCTTGCTCTGTCCCTCTGCTCCACTTTGCAGCTGGCCAGGCTTCCCTACAAACACACACTTCCTCTCCTCTGCTTGGCTCCTGCCGGAGCATAGCCACAGGGAGATGTCTGCCCCTGGTAAGGGAGGATGAGCTTAATCAGATCTGAGGGCCTGCTCCTCTGAGATGCCCAGGAAGTGATGACAGATTTGGCTGCATTGATGCAGCTTTTTACCAGCCAGGTGATGGTTGATGCAGCTTTTTACCAGCCTGGTGAGGAGTCCCAGCAGGTCTAGCCACACTAACCCTCACCCTGTCTTTTGTGTGGCTTAGTGGGACTGAGGCCAGGGGAGGCCAGGGCTTCTGCCTGGGGCCTGAGCTTCCTGGGTGGGAGGCAGGGCTTGTTGTTGCTGAGGCCAGGTTGTTGTGCCCTGATGGACCCTCCTCCATGCCCATGGGCCCTCCTGGGTGTCTGAGTGGTCCTGGCTCCAGGACTGCAGGATGGGGACCTGAGGACTCCTGGCTCAGCACTCACAGCAGCATCTCAGAACCTCAGCCTGATGCCTGGGTCCAAGCATGCAGATGGTGGTCCCCATGTCCATCCTCTCTTGAGTGTGGTTTGTGGATCTCCTACAACGTGGAGGCTCAGGCAGCCTGCAAAACACTGAAACATGGAAGGAGCAGCAGGGTTGTGGGACGGAGCCCTGGGCAACCTTAGAAAATGGGCTCATCCCCTGCTCTGTCACAAACAACCGTCTTGTACCCGAAGGGGCATCTTCCCCGCCACTGTACCCATTTGCTGGGTGAAGGGCTTGACTGGATGCCTGAAGACCTGATGCAGGGCTGCAGGCTACTGCTCACTCTATCACTTTCTCTCCTTCTCTTTCCCTTTCTTTCCCCCACCCCTTCTATCTTCTCTCTCCTCCCTGCTCCCTAGGATGCCCCTAAGCTTCAGCCTGAACAAACCAAGGAGGGCCCTAGCCCCTGATGTTGGGAAAGACTGAGGGCAGGAGGAGAAGGTGGTGACAGAGAATGAGATGGTTGGATGGCACCACCAACTCAATGGACATGAGTTTAAGCAAACTCCAGGAGACCGTGAAGGACAGGGAAGCCTAGTGTACTGCTGTCCATGGGGTCACAAAGAGTTGAACATGACTAAGTTCAACTGAGGATGAAACTTCTAAGCCAAGTGAAAGTTGCTCAGTCATGACTGACTCTTTGCGACCCCATAGACTGCAGCCCACCAGGCTCCTCTGTCCATGGAATTCTTCAGGCAAGAATACTGGAGTGGGTTGCCATTCAAGGGGGAACCCAATTACTATGCCCTTTTGTCTTTTTTAAAAAAAAATTGTTCTTTAATCTATCCATTTAAAAACAACCTCGAGCAGGATCCTAAATAAATGAGCTTTAAGCGAGGGAATTATTGACGTGATTCATTCTCCCTCGGGGGAGATATGCAATTTATCTTTCAGCAAAGTGCCCAATGACTTAACCTCGGAACAATGGCCATCAATCCCATCTGTCCCCACAAGAAAGAAGCAGTATTCCATGCCAGCGCTCTGACCCCATTAGGGACTTCTCCGGGGTGCTCCCCTAATGGTGACGTCTCTGCTAAAATGGACTCAGAGAGTGGAGAGCTGCAGGCCAGGGAAGCAGACACACCTGGGAGCCTCCAGGGTTGAGAGCTGGGCAGGGGGTGGCTCTCCTTTTCAACAGGAGAGGGCAGTGGGGGCTGCCCACCTCAGGAGCCTGTGCTGATTGGCTCAAACTCTATCTCTCTTGCTCGCCAGAGTCTCCTTCTAGGTTGCTGCTGCAAGGAGGAGGGTGCCCCCCGGCATGGGATGTTCACTCTTTTGGTGTCCGGTACCCTCACTGCAGTTATGAGGGTGCCCTGAAGGAGTAGGGGGACTCAGTGGGGGTTGAGAGGGAATATGCCTTGGTTGGCATCAGATTGGCATCTAGACACTTGGCACCATAGCAGCTGCTACCCTGCTCCACAATCACTGAATCATGGGCTGGAACGGGTCTGGGATATGGAATTGAATCCGTTCTTTTTCTGTCTGGAGGAGGTAACTGTCCTTGCTCTGCTTCACTCTGACCTGAAGAGAAGGCTGTTTCTTGCGCTGGACTTGTCTGAATGCTCGCAGCTCCAGCCCCTCCCCTGGTTTGAGCTCAGGCTCTTCTTGCCAGCATCACCCACAGCACTATGCTTTATCTGGAAGTCCAGCATCCAGTGACCTGTTGGGGGCTGCCATGGGGGCATTACTGCCTTAATTATGAGTATACCTGCCAGGAGCTATGGAACCTCATGGAAACAGAAGCACTTAGCAACTGAAAGCATTCTCAGAACACTTAAAGCATCATAGAAAAGTAGAACTTCACATTTGGAAAAGATTTTTCAAGTGATCTCTCTTCTTCCAGCACAGCAGCCTCCTCCGCCTTCTTCCTTTCTTCCACATCTTCTATCTCCCTGGAAGGACACTTGTCCTCAATGTGTACATTCCAGAGCTTCTCCTTTCCTCTGGGACCATAGGATCCCACACTCTGCATCACCCTCGCAGTTAGGAAGGGCCAAGTGGCATTTCTGCCTGTGAAATATTAATATGAGCACAAGGAACGTGTGTCCTACTTCTAAGGCCCCGAAAAGTCATCTTCTCTGGTGCTCCTCTTCCCTCTCAAGCATTGGTGCAGCCAAGTGTGTGTTGATATGGCAGGGTGAAAGTTTACCTGGGTCAGCAAGACATTGCATGGAGGACAGAGTCCAGGAGATAGGCCAGAGCTCCAGCAGCTTTTTGTGTGATGGAGAGATACACTTGTTGAGACTTAGGAGCCATTGGTAGCCTGTCTTGACTGTGATATTGTGATTTATTAATATAATAAGAAATAGGTATGTATTTAGTTTTCCTCACCATGCCTGGCACCTAAGTCCCTTGGAATTTCATAAGTGCAAAAAGCTGAAAAATGTATCTTTTGTTATGTTAATGAAGTAAATTTTGGATCTCCATCTAAGGATGGGGGCTGGTTGCCTGGAGTACCAATCAGGTGATTAGAAGGTTGGAACTTTCTGTCCCATCCCCCAACCTTGGAGGAAGGGTAAGGGGCTTGAGATTGAGCGCAATAATCCATCTGGCCAATGATTTAATCAAGGTGAATGGATACATAAACTGTGGTACATCCAGACAAAGGGCTATTATTCAACGCTAGAAAGAAGTAAACTATCAAACTATGAAGGGACCTGGAGAAAAAGCATATTACCAAGCGAAAGAAGACACCCTGAAAAGGCCACATACTGTATGACTCCATTTCTATGACATTTTGGAAAAGGCAAAGCTGTAGAGATAGTAAAAGGATCTCAGGATTTGGGGGGTGATGAAAGGTGGAGCACAGAGGGTGTTTAGGGCAGTGAAGTACTGTGTTTGATACTATAAGGTGGATGTCATTTTACATCTGTCAAAACCTGAAGAATATGTAAGCGTGAACTCTGATGTCAACTATGGACCACGGACTCTAATGACGTGTCATCAATTGTAAGAAATGTTCCTCTCCAGTGGGGGATGGTGATGGTCAGGGAGGCTAAGCCTGTATGAGGCAAGAATACAGGAGAACTCTGTACCTTCCTCTCAATTTTCCTGTGAATCTAAAGCTTCTCTAGAAAATAAAGTCTATCAGAAATCCCCTGCCAAGGCCCCCCAAACAGAACTGCACCTCCTCCTGCCTCCAGGAGGGCTGGAAGCTGGTGGCCTGATAAGGGATGCCCTATTCCTGTGAAGACCCAGCTTGGTAAGCCCACACCTGCCATCAGATCTGCAGATGACTTCCCTGCACTCATACGGGTCGGTTCTGACTTCCGGGAAGGACCATGTTGTCTTGATATTTGCAAACACAGACGGGCTAGCTCTTGCTTGGCTGCACTGCTGCGCGGGCTCCAGCTTCCTGCGGGGCCTGCTGAGCCAGGCCCTCAGCTTTCCTGCCCAGAATCAAGGCACTTACTTCTTAAAGCACAGTCTCAGATCAGGTGCCTGGCTGGGGCTCCTGGAAAACGAGGCCCATAAAGTCATAGACTTTGATCCATTCCCTCTGGGCACCAGCTCTGAGAGTCCAGGCAGGCCATCACTAGGCAGGGCTGCACCAGGAACAGCCTGTCAATATGAGGACCTCTGATCCTTAGGGTGGGAAGCTTCAAGGCTTTGAAACTTTGGGGAGTCCTTCTCTGTTCCCAGGAGAAGGCTAACCCTACTGGAAATACATGAGGCCTTAACCCAGCTCTGTAGCTCTGGAAACCAGGCCTATTGTGGAGGCCCCCCGACCCTTCCAAATTCTAAGTGCTGGGGCTTTCCTGGTGGCTCAGCAGTAAACAATCCTCCTGCCAAAGCAGGAGATTCGGGTTCCATCCCTGATCTGAGAAGACCTTACGTGCCTTGGAGCAGCTGAGTCCATGCGCCACAATTAAGCCTGTGCTGTGAAGACTGGAACTGCAGCTCCTGAAGCCCATGTGCCCTAGAGCCTGTGCTCTGCAACGAGAGATGCCACTGCAATGAGAAGACCCAGCACCTCAGCTAGAGAGTAGCCCCCACTTGTGCAACTAGAGAAAAGCCCAAACAGCAATGAAGACCCAGCACAGCCAAAAGTGAATAAATAAATAAATAAAATTATTTAAAAAATAAAATTATGTTAAAAAAATTTCAAGTGCTTACTCATGACTCATAGAGAAACAGGCAGGCTGATCCCAAGGCTTTTCTTTTGTCAGAACCACTGTCTAAGGCTCTCTGGCTGGGTCTTCTGTGTGGTCAGTGACCAATGTTGACCCAGGCTCTATGTGCTAAGCTCCACACACTTTCCCCCTTTTCCTTCCCCTACCCGTCCTCCTTGTTCCCTCCTTCTTTTTCTATTTAAAAATTTTATTATGAAAATGGTTAACCATGCAGAAAAACTGAGAGGATGGTTTATACCCATCACCTACATGTAATAATAATCAACATTTTACTGTTGTTGCTTCACCTACACTTATGCTTAAGTATTTTAAAGCACACTACTGACATACATTTTACCCCTAAACATTTTAGTCTGCATCTCTAAAGAAATAAGAATTATTACTTATTAATATCCTTGTCACATCCATCAAAATTAACAATAATTCCTTACTACTGTCTAACACCCTGTCCTATTCAAAATTTCTGCAATGTTCACAGAACTATCTTTTGTGAGTTGTTTACTCAAATCAGAATTCAGGCCAGATCCATGCCTTGCATTAGGTCATTAAATCTCTTAAGTCTCTTTCAACCTAAGTCTATACCATCCTTCCCCAGGTATAGACAGGTTGAAGAAACCAGGTCGGTTGTGCAGGTGACACTCAGTCTCCTGACCTGTGGGTTCGAGGTGGAGGTGCAGCGGGGGAGGCACTGCTCCTTCCCTCCTGGGCCTGGGGGTCCCCCGAGGGCAGCACACTGAAGAGGTGCAGGGTCCCTTGTGATCCCTGAGCTGTTTCTGCTCCGAGGGACAGAACTCTGGAGAAGCTGGGGAGCCACTGTGACCTGCAGAAGGGGCCAGAGGAGATGGTCCAGACCAAGAATGAAGCTATGAGGCACTCACAGTCACACCAGATCCCTCTGGGAGGGAAGAATCACTTTGAGTTTCTGGGAAGGACCTTTGAAGATAAAGGTCAATGACTCAGAGTTTGGCAGGACCGGGCACTCAGGGACCTCCGATCCCTCTGGGAGGAGGGGCCTGGCCGGACCTGGCAACCTCCCCTCCCGAGCACACACAGTCCCCTTTGAAGGATGCTTGGCCCCGCCTTTTGGCTCCCAAAGGCCTCCCCTCCAGACATCTTCTCCTTTGCCTCCAGTTGTGTAGCAGCTGTCGCTATCCACCCACAGCTGCCCCTGTAGCAGCTGTGACAGCTTCCAGACCCCTTCCTGCCGGTGCTTTGGGCTGCAGCCCCGCCTCCACCCGCTCTCCCTGGAGGCTGCCAGGCCTGTAGCTCTGCGCATGCTCGCTGCGAACAAACAGAACGCAAAGCAGTCCAGCAGCTGCCACCTTCTCATGGTGAGAGGCTGGGCAGGGCCCGGGAAGAACTTGTAAAGCAACAGTATAAAGGAGGAGGCAACCCCTTTCCCCTGCTTGATGAGAAAAGTCAGCTTAAAGGAAGCAGTCTCCCCATCTCTTGGTGGAGTATAAACTGGCTGGCCTTTTGGAAAATAAATTGGCAACATTTATCAACATTAAATGGGCTTCCCAGGTGGCTCAGTGGTAAAGAATCTGCCTGCCAATGTGGGAGACGCAAGAGACGCGGGTTCTGTCCCTGGGTCGGAGAGATCCCCTTGGAAGAGGAAATCGCAGCCCACTCCAGTTTTCTTGCCTGGGAAATCCAATGGACAGAGGAGCCTGGAGGCTGCTTTGTGACAGTCCATAGGGGCGCGAAGAGTCAGACACTGCTTAGCGATGAAAACAACAATCACATTGAAAATGTACAAGTCTTTTCATCCATTCTTTCATTAAACAATATATACTGAGTCCCATTGCGTGCCAGACACTAATGTAGTTGAGACTTGGGGGCACAGTGGTGAACCAGACAGCTCAGAAACCCGTTTCCATGAAGCTTATATTTTAATGGGAAAACAGACAATAAACAAGTCTACATTATAATTTATGGTAACTTTTATCAGTACAAATAAAATCAGGTAAAGAGATCGGTAAAGGGTGAATTGTGGCTCTTTAAATCCTTTGGCATAGGAATCCCTCTTCTATGGAATGCTCAGAAATACACATGTGCACGAAGACACACACAAATGTTCATAAGAGCAAAAAATGTAGATGTTTAAAAACAGGATGGTAGATGAATTGTCCATCCACACAAATAGATAATCTGCAGCCTCATGGCTGAGGACATATTATTAAGCAAAAGTTGAATATCTTAAAATAATATATATAGTAGGACCTGTATTAGTAAAATGATACTTAGATATATCTGCAATGCAGAGAAAAAGGACCAGGAATAATTAACGGTAGTTTCTGATATAAGGAAGGGGGAAGGAGTCATTGTAAAACAAAACTTTCACCTTTTACTAAAAATACTCTTATACTGTTTGAATCTGGCGGGGGCAGGGGGAGAGGACCTGGTGGTGGGCAAGCCCCTCTTCTGCTCCGAAGGCAAATTAGGACCCTTCAGCCAAGCTGGGTGTTGGCCCGTCCCTAAGCCCAGGACCAAAGGAGACACCACCTTCTGAGCCCTAAAGTCCTGGGAACTCTGACTCATAATAGGTTCAATCTGCAACAATGACCATAACTCGAGTTGAGAAACGATAGTGATAGGGATCATAATAGTCAATATAGAACAATAATAGTAGTGATGACAGTTCTGGGCATTGTTATAAGCATTTTGCAGACATTGATTCATCTAATCTTCTACTAGTATCTTTTACTAGTAGTCTTTTATCTAGTATCACCCCCCGTTTAACAGATGAGAAACCTGAAGTGCAAAGCATTTAATAACTGGCCCAAAGTCACACAACTAGAAAAGGACAGACAACCAGGGTCCAAATTCCCATAACCTTCAGAACCCCCACTCTTGACTTCTGTCATGCTGACTTCCTCAAAGCTAGTCAACCTGTGTAGTCCTTACAGTGTGCTGAGTATTGTTGTAGGTACTTGATACTATTAATAGCTTCATTTTATAGAGGAGGAAAACTAAGCACAGAGAAGTCAAGTCACTTGTCCAAGGTCACACAGCATGTAAAATGTGGAATCTGAGCCCACACCTCTGACTCGAGAGTTTGTGCTCTTTAACTTTGCACTGTATTAAGAGACAGGCCCTGAGACTCGAATGCCATCAGCATTCTATTTCTATTTCTATTTCTAGAGAGGAGTTCTGAGAGCCTCCTGGGGCATTTTGGCATTCACTAGAGCAAAAACAACTGTAATTCCTTATCTCTAGTGTTCTGTGGTTGAGGAGCTAGTTGTTTGTTGCCTGGGTAACTCATTGCCCTGGGATGGACATGCTAATCCGTTTACTGTCCAGCTGATATCCCTGGTGACCCGTGGTGCAGGCACAGGGCGGGGGGTTCAGCTCCGGGATAAGTGAGCCCCTTCTAGAATGGAGCAGGGTCAGGGGAGAGGGTGTTCAGGTCGACAGATTGCACTGAGCCCTTCTCTCTCCCTCACTTCCTAGCCTCGTTCAACTTCTTGAGGATGAAGTGGCTGTCTAGCTGCACTCAGGTCATAACCAAAAGAGCAGACCGAGGCTGCTGCCTTTCTGTGCTCCCACTGGGAGACAGGGCAGGGCCAGGGCCTCAAGCACTGCCTGGGGGTCACCCGGAAGCTCACGGATGTCTCGGGGGGTGTCTGGCTCAGAAGCAGGTTGCTGCCAAGAAGCTTTGTGCCCTTGGTGGCTTCCTTGGGAACTTGTCAAATGCCTGGCACAGACACTTCCCTCCTCTGGTGACGGGAGCTCACACTTCGGGAAGCATCGAACTGCTCTGAAATGTGATCACGGCATCTGTTAATTTCTGCACTCGGAATGCTGTTTTCTACAGCGGGAATATTTGTCTTGGCCTTCTGGAACTGTATGGGCTTCTAGATACCCCGCTTGCTGGAGCAGGTTTTGGGTGGTAGAGATGGTTAAAGAGGGCAGCTCGAGGTGGTGGGGAGAGGTGGCTGAGAGCCCATAGGCTGCCTCTCTGAGTGCCATTTGCTGGGTGGCGGGAGGGAGAAGGGTTCTGGGGACATTCCTTGGCTAGGCAACTGGCGCAGTTGTGGGTGACAGCAGCTGCAGAGCCCAGAATGGGTCTGATTATGGCCTCTCCCTCCTTCGGCCTGGCAGACCACCTCCTACTCCTGCTCCCTGGCCACACTGCTGTCTCTGGCTGACAACACAGGGTACTCAGTCTTCCCCTGCCCGAGATGTGAGCAGGTGCAGCGGGGGAGGGTGTCTTAGGAGGCGAAGGACAATAGGAGCAGAAGTGCAGAGGTGGCATTTTGCCTGGTGTTCAAGGGGCTGAAAGGAGGACATATTCCTTGTTTGGATGGATTTGTCATTTAAAGCATAAACCTTTCCTCAAGAAGGTGCTGCTGTAATAGGGTGAGCGCTGAGCAAACATTGCAAGGTTTTGAGCAGGGTAAGAACAAGATCGGGAAGCATGTCTGCCTGTGGGTGGACGGAAATGGGATGGAATACACACACTGGAGGCGGTCCAGTGGTCCAGGTGACGGCCATCATGGACTGGACAAAGAAGCGGGTGGTGAGTATGGAGAGAGGGGAGCACTGGAAGATGGAAGACTCAGGGCTTGGGCAGAGCGGGTAGGATTTGCAGGGGTGGGGATGGTGCTGTTCTCCTCTGTCCTTAGTCCTGGACCCACAATATGTTTAAGTCTATCCCTTGCCCTTCTAGGAGCTCACTGGACTTCCTAAAGTCCTGAAGAACCTGACAAGGGTTATGCGACAAGAAGTCAAGTGGAAACGTCTCCTGGGAAAAGTGCAGAATCTTCCTGCTGATGTCATGAAGATTAGAGATGATGGAGCATCTATCCGAGTGACTCTATTCCTGAGTCATGATGGAGGTCCCTGCCCTCAACCACGGCTCCTGGTGTCTCAAGACTTTCACAGCGGTCCTTGATCAGGCCACCAGCCATGGTAGCTCGGGGAGTTAAGCCTGTTGGGTGCACTTTGAGCCACTGTGGTTATTTTCCCAACTATATTCAAATTGTCCCCTTCTTACCTGGTGGGAGCAAATTCAAGATCCTTCTGACATGGTCTCAGGAGTTTTGGTTTTTGGTATGGCAAGAAGCTTTAGGCTTTCATACATTTCTCTCCTTGGACCTGGAGTCAGCCATTTCTCCAAGTGGCCAGGCGTCTCCTGGTATCCAACCAGAGCTGTTCTGAAGTCAAGATTGGGAGGATTCAATCCAGAGAGTGGACTTCCCCCTGTCCAGTCCCTGCAGACTTGGCTGCTCACTGCAGTGTCCGGCAGCCCCACCACCCACAACATAGAGCTGGCTGGGGTCAGGCTGCTCTCAGTCCAGCTAGAAACCAGGCTCCCTGCTCTGCTTCTCTGGACAGCTCAGGACAAGCTTTTTCTAAAATAAATTTATTTTTAATTCTCAGACTGGTCACTTAGTCCAGGATTTCAAGGGAGTGATCACTTCCTTTTTTCTCTCTCAGTTTCCCAATTTTCCTTTCATGCTACAGTAGTCCCTGCTTTTATTTGCACTGATATTATCAAACTCTATGTATACTATAAGTATACTATATGTATACTCTATGTATACTATGGAGTATATTTCCTATGCAGTGGCTCAGTGATAAAGAACCCGCCTGTCAATGCGGGAGCCACAGGTTCAATCCTGAGTCAGAAGATCCCCTGGAGGAGGAAAATTCCAAAAATAAACAATTCATAAGTTGTAAATTGTGTGCCATTCTGAGTAAATAATCTGCCTGCAATGCGGGAGATGCACAAGAGAAGTGGGTTCAATCCCTGGATTAGAAAGATCCCCTGGAGAAGGAAATGGCAACCCACTCCAGGATTCTTGCCTGGATACTTCCATGGACGGGGGAGCCTGGTGGGCTACAGCTCATGGGATCTCAAGTTGGATACGACTGAGCACTCACTCACACCTGCACATTTCCTATACACTCATACTTATAAGGTTTAATTTATAAATTATACACAGTAAGAGGTTAACAGCAATAGTAATAAAATAGAATACTTATAACAATAATAGTAAGAGTGATGTGAATGTGGTCTCTCTCTCAAAATGTCTTATCGTACAAATTTAATGCCTTTTCCTTTTCCATCCTTACTAAGCACTTATCACACACTGTGGCTGTAACTTTTGCAGTTTGAGGTGTGACAGCAAAACTAGCACGAATTTCTCTTCCTTTCTTCACAATTTCACAGATAGAAGTTCGTTCTTCCCATAGATCTTAGCAACCTCAGCATACGATTTTTTTCTTTTTTTTTTTTATTGAGAACATCCCCTTTTCTCTTAAAGGAAGCACTTATGACTTCCCTTTGGCATATCTGAATTGCCAGCATTACTACTCTCGTGCTTTGGGGCCATTGTTTAGTAAAGTAACAGTTACTGAAACAGCAGCACTGAGATACCTGACAGCTGATCTATCTGATAACCTCACAGTGCCACTAGTGATTAAGAGGCAGGATAAGCTAGACAAAGGGATGATTCACCTCCTGAGCCAGACAGCCGGGAACTGACGAGATTTCATCACTCTGCTCAGTTTATGGGTGCTCAGTTGCTCAGTTGTGTCCGACTCTTTGCAACCCCATGGACTGTAGCTCACCAGGCTCCTCTGTCCATGGGATTCTCCAGGCAAGAATACTGGAGTGGGTTGCCATTTCCTTCTCTAGGGGATCTTTCCAAACCAGGGATCGAAACTGCTTCTCTTGTGCATCTTCTGCATTGCAGGCAGATTCTTTACTCAGATTGGCACACAACTTACAACTTATGAATTGCTTATTTTTGGAATTTTCCATTTAATATTTTTGGACCATGGTTGACTGCAGGTTACTGAGATTGTGGAATGTGAAACTGTGAATAAGGGGGATGGCAGCTACTGTATTTATGAAAGAAATCATAGAATTTTAAATTGTCAGAAGTTTTAAAATAATCTTTTAAACAGTTTTCAATTCAATAAAACAATAGCAGTTACCATTCATATGCTTGTTTGTGGGCTAGGTCCTATGCTAAAAACTTTGTGTTTATTACCTAAGTTCTTTCAACCACTTTGGAAGTAGGTAGATTATTTTCTATTTTCAAATGGGTAAACAGGTTCAGTGAAGAAGGAAATGGCAACCCACCCCAGTGTTCTTGCCTGGAAAATCCCATGGGCAGAGGACCTTGGCGGGCTACAGTCCATGGGGTCACAAGAGTCGGACACGACTGAATGACTAAACAACAACAACAAAAAACAGGTTCAGAGAGGTTAAGTAACTTGCCTGAGGTCTCACAGCTAGTAAGCAGCAGAATCAAGAAATGAATCCAGCTATACCTCATTCCAAAGCCTCCACTACATGCTGCCTCCCACAGAGCAGGGTAAACGCCAGGGTCACTGCTGTTAGCTTATTGCTGGAACAAGCAACCCCACACATCAGTGGTAAACACACTATTCCATTGATCAGAACTTAGTTACATGGACTGCACCTAACTGCAAAGGAGGGTAGATAATGTGGTCCAACTGTGTGCCCAGGACACAGGAACTGCTTAACACTTAGCAGTGCAGTCCAATTCATTTCTGGGGATATTTTTCTTTTCACCTGAACTCAAGCCCAGTCAGTTTCAGGATGATCTGCTAGGGCCCAAATCAGCCAGTCTTTGCACAATGCCATGAACAAATAAGCCATTTCTTGTTCCTGCTAGAGCCAGCACAAGGCACCATGTTCCCTGTAGACATTTAGAGAATAGATTTCCAGTCCCCTTTGTCTTGCACCCTTTCTTGTTCTAAGGCAGAGAAGCTTTGCTGGTCAGGCTGGGGTGGAGGGCTGGATGGGGGAGAATGAGGCCCGGATGCTATCTGTGTTCATGCAGGCTGAACAGAAGCCACACCCACGCCCCTCTCCCCACCCTATCTGCCTCTGAACTCCTTGCTCGTCTTGGCCCAGCAACATGTGTGAGTAGCTTGGACCAGCTGGGCATTGGCACCAACCACACTTTGGGCCCATCCTGCTATCCAAGAACACATATAAGTGTTGACATGACCTGAGAGCCAGCCTTCAGCAACCCAGGCAGAGGGTACACGTGTTCTTTGCTTCTGCCTCCCCTGTCGTGGCCTTTTGGACCTGCCAAGACAGCCTATTTTATAGACAACTCAACTCTCAGAGACAGCAGGAATTTGCACTAATTCAATTGAGCAATTAGCCCATCAAGCGAAAGGAGATGCCTTGACTATATACCCTCTGTTGAAGGGAGAAGGATTGTGGTGGAGTGTCTGTTGAAAGGCAGTTAAGAGCTCACTCACAGTCATGCCAGTCTCCCTGCAAGGTTGCACACCAGAAACAATGACCTGTCTGAAGACCATCTGGTTCATATATTTTATTGGGTGTGCTTCGGGCATAGCTGGAAGTCAGGAAACCGAGCTCGAGGTCTGGTCTCGAGTCATGGATTTTTTTGTGACTCTGGACAAATCCCTTGTGAGCTCTGGGCCTCAGTTTCCTCACCTGTAAAGCAGGAATAAGTAATATCTGGTCTTCTTACCTTGCAAGGTGGGGTCATGTGGCGGGGAGGGAAAGAGATGCTGGTGGGAGGGTAATTCTAAAAGGCAGCCCAACGTGGACAGATAGAAGGCTTGAGGTTGTGATTGTCCTCATGGCAGACTGTTGAGTGGATGACCCAACTGTCCTCATCCTTGTTCCCCTTGCTGTATTCAGCTGTCACAGCTAACAAGGGAGCTCCTCATTTTCTTAACCTCTTGTTGGAGCACCTAAGAGTGCCACGTGGGGCAGTTCTGGCCAGTGAACATAACGGGAATGTGTTAGAGGCTCCCAGGAGGATTTCAGCTCTCCTGGTTAAAAACAAACAAACATCCAACAGATGGAGCTGACCTGACTCTTTTTCCTTCCTACATCTTTCTGCCTTTAGATGCCAGGAGCCCATGAAGAGGTGCCAGGAGCCCATGAGGAGGTGCCAGGAGCCCATGAAGAGGTGCCAGGAGCCCATGAGGAGGTGCCAGGAGCCCATGAAGAGGTGCCAGGAGCCCATGAAGGGGCTTAGGGCCTATCCTAACCAAGTACAGCCCCGCTTTAATTACACCTGCAAAGATGGTATTCTAAACAAGGTCCCATTCTGAGGTTCCTGGTAGACATGAGTTGTGGGAGGATGCTATTTAACCCACTACAATCCCTCATTCTCCAAACCGAATCCATCAGCAAGTTCTCTTCACCTTAGCTCCTAAATGTGTTCTGGACATGGCCACTTCTCACTAGAGTGACTCAACCACCCTATTCCTGAGTCCCTTCATCTTTTACTTGCCTGGAGACCAGGCTGCTCCTGGGGACTGCTGCCCACAGTCTCTGTTAGACTGGGAAGGTAGCTGGGGGACCTCAGCCCTGACTTTTCTTTACTGCTCATGGTTCTAGAGGCTGTGATATGCTCTGCCTCCCAGCCACCCCTAGGACATGTGACTCCCGTGGTCCTAGCCCTGGTAGCGTGGGACCCGGAATCTCACTGGGCTGGACCCCCCTGCACAGCTCTGTCTGAAAGAAAGGCAAGGGCTGGGCAGGTGTTCTAGATATGCGAGAATGGACTCGGATCTGGGTTGGGTGGGAGAGGTAATGTGGGAAGGTACCCCGGGTTTCCTCTGCCTGGAGCTCTGACAAGAGAGCTGAAAACATGCCCTTCGGGCAGGTCCCCAGGTGGAAGCCTCCCTTTCTTGAAACTGACCAGGGTTATGGGCTGCCTGGAGTTTGTTCTGTGTCCTGCTGGTGGTAAAGGTCCTGAAAGCAATGGTGGGGCATGGCTTGGAAGCGGCCAGGAGCTAACTAGCGACAGGTGATTCAGAGGGAGGACCAGCTGGTAAGGGCAAGGAGAGGCTTTGAAACCCAGCAGGCTGGTTGGTGCATGGGGTGACTGAGGTCAGCACATAGTGATCAAGTGCCTGCTGTCTGCCTGGCACTGTGGGTTTGCAGGTTGGTGGGGGCGGGGCAGAGAAAAGGCAGTGTGTCCCTGCAGAGGAGTGAGGAGGCATGGATAGTGAGGTGGGAGGACCTGAACCTGAGGTGGGGTCTCAGACAGCAAGAGTGCATCCATTCTCAACCCATAACCTGCCGCTGCAGCCCCCAGATCATGGGCACCTAACTGACGTACTGGAAACAGACATATTGGATAGGGAATGGGCCCTTCTACTCCATTGCTAAGGATGATCTTGCCTGGAGGCAGAGGACTGTCAGAAATGACTGTGGGGTTCCTTCTAACCTGGGGAGTTTGTGATTCTAAAAGGACACAAATAACCTCAAGCTTTCTGGGTCTCTGCTTTCTCAAACCTCCCCCTATCTTCCTCAACTAAGGGGCTCATACAAGGATCTGGGGCTCATTCTTAGAAAGCTGAAAATAATATCAAGCAGTTTCTATTTCAGATGGAAACACTTTTCATAAGGGATCTTTCAAAAAGTTCAATTTGATGCCTATTTAAGAATCAAACAGCCCCCACAAACACAGCTTGGAGCCAGAGGCCACTCTCCACCCCCTCCACCCCCACCCCAGCTGGTTGGAATGTTCTGTGCAGCTGTTCTCTGGCTTCTCAGAGGAACATTCTGGCGGGATCTAACGCCCAGGCCGACATCCTCACCATGCCATCCTACCCTTCTGTTTACAGCCTGTGCTCAGTCTGGGTCAGAAGCAGCAGGAAGAATTGGGCAACCCTACAGGGGTCTCCAGGAGGATGACAGCCTCTGGACCGTGTTGACCTGGGACCCTGATCCAAGTCTTCTAGCTTCATATCCCACTAACACATCTTTGTACCACATTCTTCTTTAGTTCAGTCACTCAGTCGTCTCCTACTCTTTGCAGCTCCATAGACTGCAGCACGCCAGACTTCCCGCCCATCACCAGCTCCTGGAGCTTGCTCAAATTCATGGCCATCGAGTTGGTAATGTTATCCAAACCTCTCATCCTCTGTCATCCCCTTCTCCTCCTTCCTTCAATCTTTCTCAGCATCAGGGTCTTTCTCATTGAGTTAGTTCTTCACATCAGATGGCCAAAGCATTGGCGCTTCAGCTCCAGCATCAGTCCTTCCAATGAATATTCAAGACTGATCTCCTTTAGGACGGACTGGTTGGATCTCTTTGCTGTCCAAGGGACTCTCAAGAGTCTTCTCCAACATCACAGTTCAAAAGCATCAATTCTTCAGTGCTCATATTTCTTTATAGTCCAACTCTCACATCCATACATGACTACTGGAAAAACTATAGCCTTGACTAGATGGACCTTTGTCTGCAAAGTAATGTCTCTGCTTTCTAATATGCTGTCTAGATTGGTCATAACTTTTCTTCCAAAGAGCAAGAGTCTTTTAATTTCATGGCTGCAGTCACCATCTGCAGTGATTTTGGAGCCCAAGGAAATAAAGTTTGTCACTGTTTTCATTGTTTTCCGCATCTATTTGCCATGGAGTGATGGCACCAAATGCAATGATCTTCATTTTTTGAATGCTGAGTTTTAAGCCAGCTTTTCCACTCTCCTCTTTCACTTTCATCAAGAGGCTCTTTAGTTCCTCTTCGCTTTCTTCCATAAGGGTGGTGTCATCTGCATATCTGAGTTTGTTGATATTCTCCTGGCAGTCTTGATCCCAGCTTGTGCTTCATCCAGCCCAGCATTTTGCATGATGTATACTCTGTGTATAAGTAAAATGAACAGGGTGACAATTATACAGCCTTGACGTACTTTTTCTCCGATTTTTGGAACCAGTCCGTTTTTCCATGTCCGGTTCTAACTGTTGCTTCTTGAACTGCATACAGATTTCTCTGGAGGCAGGTAAGGTGGTCTGGTTTTCCCATCTCTTTAAGAATTTTCCACAGTGTATTATGATCCACATAGTCAAAGGCTTTGGCGTAGTCAATAAAGGAGAAGTATATTTTTTTCTGGAACTCTCTTGCTTTTTCGATGATCCAGTGGATGTTGACAATTTGCTCTCTGGCTCCTCTGTGTTTTCTAAATCCAACCTGAACATCTGGAATTTCACGGTTCATGTACTGTTGAAGCCTGGTTTGGAGAATTTTGAGCATTAATTTGCTAGTGTGTGAGATGAGTACAATTGTGCGGTCCTTTGAGCATTCTTTGGCATTGCCTTTCTTTGGGATTGGAATGAAAACTGACCTTTTCCAGTCCTGTGGCCACTGCTGAGTTTTCCAAATTTGCTGACATTGAGTGCAGCACTTTCACAGCATCATCTTTTAGGATTTGAAATAGCTCAACTGGAATTCTATCACTTCCACCATCTTTGTTCGTAGTGATGCTTCCTAAGGCCCACTTGACTTCGCACTCTAGGATGTCTGGCTCTAGGTGAGTGATCACACCATCCTGGTTATCTGGGTCATGAAGATCTTTTTTGTATAGTTCTTCTGTGTATTTTTGCCACCTCTTATTAATATCTTCTACTTCTGTTAGGTCCATACATGATTCTTGGGAATGAGTAAATGAATGAGGGAAAAGTAAGAAGAAACATTTTGCAAACTTACTTTGTTAAATCTTTCCCCACTTCCTTTGCCAGACTCAACTTTGAAATTTCAGGAGGCAAAGACGAGATGAAAAGACAAATGTCACATTTCAAATCATTCCCACAGTGACTCATTTCAGAAGTGGGGTTTAGTCCTTTTCAAAAACAGAATCAATGCCATCTTTCACGAAAACAGGCTTTCTCTCCCCTTTTGCTGCAGCCCCAGTCCATTCTTCTCAGCTCGGGCAGAACCAGAGAAGGAAACCAGCCAGCAACTCCCCTCGTGGGCCTGGTGAAGACACAGGGCAGAACAGGCAGAGGGGCTCTTTAAAGGGAATGGAGAGAAGGGTCCCTCTGTTTTCCTTAGGAGGCCCCTCTGTCATTAATCATGCCCGTCCCTCCAGTTTCTAGGCCCTTACCCCATCCCACCCAATAATGCCAAACATCAAGCAGAGACTCTGGAGGTCACCCACCTTTCTGGAGCACCTGGGGCCAGTGGATTCTCGAATGGACTCCTGCACCCTGGAAAGATGAAATGGGGGTGGATCCATATGCAGGTGGATTAGTGGACAGCGTTGGCAGTGGCTTATGAGGTAGTTATTTCTGTTGTTGTTGTTATTTTGTTGTTAATTTATTTGGCTACCCCAGATCTTAACTGACGCACCAAGGGGTCTTTGACCTTTGTTGCAGCATGCGGAATCTTTAAGCTTCCTCTTCCCCACCCCAAGTCCTGGGTCTCTGAGGTCTCCTGGGACCACGGGTCACAGCTCAGGACTTGCCCTGTGCTTGCAGGGCTTTGTACCTGTGAGTCACCACTTGGCCAAGAACCCTTCTGTTCTTCCTCCCGGTCCCCATTCCTGCCAGGATGGCCACCCACTTGCCTTTGTTTTCTTCCTTTTTTTCCTGCTGCCAGAACCTTTCCATTTCACTAGGAGGGAGATAATCCTGTCCTTTCCGCTCCCTGCCTCTCCCACCAGTTTCCTTTTTAGATGATACATTTGTTCCTTGATCAGTTCCCTGAAGACCTGGCCAGGACCTTGCCAAGGCCTTTCCCTGCCTCCACCCCTAGGCCCTCTCCAGGTGTGGGGTCCAGGCTCTGACATCCTCCCCAGGGAAGTGCTTCTTTGGGTCTATCCTACCCACGACAGGGCTTCCCTGGTGGCTCAGATGGTAAAGAATCTGCCTGCAACGCAGGAGACCAGGATTTGACATCTTGGTTGGGCAGATCCCCTGGGGAAAGGAATGGCTACCCACTCCAGTATTCTTGCCTGGAGAATTCCATGGACAGAGGCGCCTGGTGGGCTATAGTCCATGGGGTCGCAGAGTCAGACATGACTGAGCAACTGACACTTCAGGGCTTCTCTGATGGCTCAGCGGTAAAGAATCCGCCTGCAGTGCAGGAGACACAGAAGACACGAATTCCATCCCTGGGTTGGGAAGATCCCCTGGAGGAGGAAATGGCAACCCACTCCAGTATTCTTGCCTGGAGAATCCCATGGACAGAGGAGCCTAGGGGTCTACAGTCCATCAGGTTGCCAAGAGTGGGACATGACTAAGCATGCGCTGCCACCCACGACAGAAGCCCAGGCCCACGTCTTTCTCCCTACAGCCCAGAGTCCAGTGTCACTGTCGGTAGTAACTGCACTAATAAGAAGATCCCCCTGTGAAAGCTGGCAGGTGCCTCCCAAGACAGCAGGTCTGGGAAATCTGAGTGACGGTGGCTTCAAAGATCAAAGGTATGTCTTTGTGGAGTGGGAAGGGAGATCAGGTTTCAGAGTTCCTAGAGGGAGGAGTTAATCCTGCCTTGATTTTGCTGTCACTAGTCCTTTGCTAGAGGAGAGTGAAAAAGCTGGCTTAAAATTCAACATTCAGAAAACTAAGATCATGGCATCTGATCCCATCGCTTCATGGAAGACAGATGGGGAAACAATGGAAACAGTAACAGATTTTATTTTCCTGGGCTCCAAAATCACTGCAGATGGTGACTGCAGCCATGAAATTAAAAGACGCTTGCTTCTTGGAAGAAAAGCTATGACCAACTTAGATAGCATATTAAAAAGCAGAGACATTACTTTGCCGACAAAAGTCATCTAGTCAAAGCTATGATTTTTCCAGTAATCATGTATGGATGTGAGAGTTGGACCATTAAGAAAGCTGAGCACCAGAGAATTGATGCTTTTGAACTATGGCGTTGGAGAAGACTCTTGAGAGTCCCTTGGACTGCAAGGAGATCAAACCAGTCAATCCTAAAGGAAATCAGTCCTAAATATTCATTGGAAGGACTGATGCTGAAGCTGAAGCTCCAATACTTTGGCCATCTGATGCAACAGCCAACTCATTGGAGAAGACCCTGATGCTGGGAAAGATTGAAGGCAGGAGGAGAAGGGGATGAGATCGTTGGATGGCATCATGGACTCAATGGACATGAGTTTGAGCAAGGTCTGGGGGTGGGTGATGGACAGGGAAGCCTGGCATGCTGCGAACCATGGGGTTGCAAAGAGTGGGACACAACTGAGCGACTGAACTGAACTGAGTCCTTTGCTTCCCCAGATGCAGAGAAACCCTTGTTTTCTTACCACAAGTGAGTTAAACTATGAATGGGATGTTCCTCATATCCCACAGGAAAGAGGCAAGGCTTGATGAAACAGTGTGTGGACTGAGTCCGCTCCATCACTGCCCCAAGGCGAATGGTCTGCAACCCCAGTGGTGATGCTGTGACCAACTGCTTCTTTCACAACTCCTCCTTACAGAGGAGGTCAAATCTGGTTTCCCTCGTTGTAGTGGAATAACTCTGATCCTAATCTCACCTCCTTGGGGCCAATAGTTGGCTGTTCACTCCACTTTGAGATGCTGTTCACCTACCTGCCAAGGGGTCCATAGTCTCTGGAATAGACCAGAGGGCCATGAGATGTCCTTGAGGAACCAGCCAGCAGAGCAGGGTCAAAAGGTCAGTACAGGTAATTAGAACACAAGTTATATGGCAAGAGGGTGTCCTTTGGTGTAAGAGAGAGATCCGAGTTCCAGTTCTGGCCCTGCTACCTAAGTTAGCTGTGTGGCCTTGGGCAACTCCCTTCACTTCTCCGAGAGTCAGTTCATCATTGTTTTAATCGTCATCTACTGTGGACTGTATGCTAAGTGACCATCATCTCATGAAAGACTTGTAACAACCCTATGAATAGATATTTTCCCTATTTTAAAGATAAAGGAATGATGTTCAAGGAGATTTCTAAACTTGTCCAAGACTAGTTTGGCAAGTAGTAGTGTTAGTCATTCAGTCATGTCCAACTCTTCCATGGGATTCTCCAGGCAAGAATCCTGGAGTGGGTTGCCATTCCCTTCTCCAGGGGATCTTTCCGACCCAGGGATCGATCCTGGGTCTCCTGCGTTGCAGGCAGATTCTTTACCGTTTGATCTACAGGGAAGACCTAAAGATAAAGGAATGATGTTCAAGGAAATTTCTAAACTTGCCCAAGACCAGCTTAGCTAGTAATTATTAAGACAGGATTTCCTCCTGCTCTGTCTGGATCCAAAGACCATGTGTCATAGGCTGAAAGGTGGCCCCCCAAAGTCATGCCCCATCCTAAGTCCCTGAATCTGGGAATGTGACCTTATTTTAGAAAAAGGGTCTTTGCAGATGTGATTCAGTCTTGGATCCTGAGATGTGATCACCACGGATTAACCAGGTGGTCCCTAAACTCAAAGACAAGTGTCTTTAGGAGGGATGGGAGAGGAGGAGATACAAAGACGAGAAGAAGTAGGGAGGCCAGTGTGGAGTGATGCAACCACACACCAAGGTACTCCTGGAGCCACCAGAAGCTGGTAAAGTGAGGCAAGATTATCCTCTGGGGGCTTTGCAGGGAGCACGGCCCTCCTAACGCCTTGATTTTGGACTTCTGGTCCCCAGAACTAGGAGACAGTACAGTTCTATTGTTTTAAGCCACCCAGTTTGTGGTCATTTGCCACAGCAGGCCTAAACCCTCATACCCCAGGCAGTGTATGGCACTGCATTTTATTGGTATGAGATGGTCATGGAAAATCTACTTGCTGGAGCAACCAGCAGTGGAAAAGTTCATGAGGACTCTTGGGTCCTCCCAGGCTAGCTGGATGCATTGGTCAGCACATCCAAGTGGCCTCAAGCCATCTCCCTTGGGAAGCCGATTTCTGAAGTGCTTCCCACAGACCGAAGGGGCTCAGCCTGGGCCAAGTGCTCTCTGCTCCTGGCAGCGGTCCTCCTTTGTGCTTCCCAGGATTCAGGCTGCTTCTGGTTTGAGCCCCCCCTCACTGAGAACAAGTAGTGCAGAGGAGAAAGCCCTGGCGGGGCATCCCAGTGTGGGGGCGGGATACGGCCTAAGCAGGGACCAAGCTCCCAGGCTATTAAGGAATCTGATCGAGTCATCCCTTTACTAAGAAACATCTCAGGGCTTCTTCTCCAGAATCAAGTTCAAACTCCTCAGCCTGGAATTGAAGACTCTTTTAAGATCTGACCTCAAGCTGCTGCCGGATCCCGATCCCTGGACCCTGGGGATCCTGGATGGATGCCAACCCAGCTCTCCGAGGCTTGGCTCTGTGGCCAAGATGACAGCCCGCGTACCTGCACCCCCATCACCCTGGTGGCCCGACTCTACTCTGTCTCTGAAGCCAGAAGAGCTGACCCAACACACCCTCCCCGGGGCTCCTCTTCTGCTCCCATCCCACCTTGCATCTCCCTGAGCCCGCTCTGCCCTGCGGGGCGGGCAGGGGGTGGCCTGCCCACTCCCCTCTCGGCCCGGAAGCTCTCAGTGGCAGTGCCCACCCCCTACCCCCACCCCAGTAAGTGCCCAGGTTCAACACATTGTAGTTATTCAGTCAATGTTGACTGAGGTGAGTCGGGTTGATTTAAAACTCCTCCCCAGACTGCCAAGGATGCTTCCTCTCCTTCCTGGGAGTTCACCTTTCTTCTGTGTTGGTACCTTCTCTGCTGCCTATTCATTCCTGCCCTCTGATGTGACCTAACGTCTGCTCACTTGCTTTTCTGTGCGCGCTTTAGGTAGACGGCCCTGCACAGCTGGGCAGGTCGTGCCCTGCACAATTCCAGGTGGCATCATTCACTGAGATCACGCTGTGAGTGATGCCCCCCTCCCCCACCCCCAGAGGTGGGCAAGGTGGTGGCGCTGTCCCAAGATGCCTCTGTCACCAGATGCAGGGCCTGGCCCCGGGAGTTCAGACTCTGCATCTCCAGACCTGGCCAGGGCTTCCTCCTGGGGCCCCAGAACCTCCCATGGCTGCAGCCAGCACCCCCTTCCCTGTCAGTGTCCTCAAGGGTTCACTTCATTCTCTGTTCCCTTCTCCAATCACAGAACTATCTGGGATCCGAATCAGACCACTTCCAGCTGCCTGCATGTCGTGCCTTCTGCTTTAGTAAGGTGACTAAAGCACCGTGTACAGTCCTGATGGGGGCAATTAGAGGGACAAGGAGCCCTGAGGCGTCTTTCTATAAGGACAACAGGTGTGAACAGTGACTGTCCCTGACAAACGGGGATTCCAACCCAGCCCGCCTGATGCCACAACCTGTGATATTTCTACTGCTCTGCCGAGAGAGCACAATGCAGGGAGGGTCATTTTGGTGGACAGAAGGCAAAGGCAAGACCGAGGCAGGGAGCGCTCTTCAGGGAGGGATCCTGTGGAGTCCTGGGAGGGACACCGTCGCTTTCTCTTTGTCTGTCCCTCACCCTTCTCCTTTCCTAACTTTTGTGAGCTGGGAGAGTTGGGCCCAAGAAGGCTGATGCAAAGCTGATGAGCCAGAGGTCAAGGGCTTGGGAATTAGTTCTGTGTCCATGTACGTGGAGCTAGCCACCTCCCTGATTAGGGCCTTGTGTCACCCCTCTTGCAAAATTCCTGCCCTCCCTGCCACACAGAAGCCTTGAGAAGATTCTGCCTGATGATGTGAAGGAGGGGTTTTGTGCCCTGCCTGGTTTCCACTCCTGCTTGTGTCCCTGATGAAGGGATAAATGGATCCAAATTCTCCACCAACATGCTCACCAAATATTTCTTGTTGGGGACTTAGCCCTGAGCACATCTTCCTAGGGTGTTTTTTTTTTTTTTTTAAAGAGGCTATAACATTCCTTCCTGGAAACATTCTGGATACAATGGAATAATACAGGAGCTGGGATCTATCCAACAGCAAGGATGCAAGGAAGTGAGAAACATCAGCAAGTGAGGAGGAAGCCAGCCTGGAGACGGTTGTGCAGTAGTTGAGAGGGGAGGGAGCAAGCATAGTTACTGTGCATCCCCAGGGCGGAGGCTTATGGTACTTGTGGTCTTGGCAATTGCAGTGGGGACCACATGGAGCTTCCACCGCTCTTGGGAGACATACTAGCATCCCCTGGCTACTTGGGCCCCATGATCTTTGTGTACACGATGAGGAGTTGGAGAAAGCAGGCCATACTGTAGCTCTTTAGAAGGAGGCTGCCTCGTCCAGGAAGGGCACGTGGGTCTGAGTGAGGGGCAGCACAGGCTCCCAGAGGGACCAGGGCAGGGGGAGGACTGAGGTCAGCAGCGCATGTTCAGTTTCTGATAATTTTAGCCACGAGGGGAAGAGGCCAGTGCTTCTTTATTTGGGACAATTGTCTTTGGTCTCAGGGAGCCCCCAGGGAGGCTCACGCCCGGGACAGGAAAGCAGCGGAGGTGGAAGGCGTGGGGGCTGACAATGCGCGGCTGGCTGACTCCTCCTCAGGAAGGAGCAGCCCCAGATCTGAGCTGCAGCAGGCAGACAGTTGCATCCCCAGGAGGCCCAGGGGTCACTTTCAGATCTGGAAGGGGCAAGGGATGGATCCCGGGAACGGAAGTTTGGGAAATGTGGCCAGAGTTAGCAGAGGGGTCCAGCTGGAGTCAATTGTTAGTCCGTTCACTTGGGGACTTTCCACAGGATAGGGCCAGTGTTCCCCATTTAGAACATGAGGGTCGGGGGCCCTCAGGAGGAGGAAACATTCTGTTTCCCCGCTGCCCTGCAGCCTCTCTGTGGACCCCACATGGGTCTGAGGCCCCACCTTCCTCGGTGGGGGGGTAGGCACCAGGGCTGAGGGCTTGGAGAAGCGAAAGCTCTTTGTAGATGTGCCCCCGGCCACCTGGTCACATGGGCACTGCCTACTGGGACGCTGGTCTGTTTAAAGGAAGGTGTTCTGCCATATCAGAGTCTGGCTGCCTTCAATAGTTCCACTTCACGAATTGCCTCTCAGTCCCAATTCACGTGGGCCAGGCAACCACAGGCCCTGGTAAGCTCACAAGCATTACCTCTCCTCTCAGAAGAAGAGTGGGAGCCAGGTGCAGGAAGCCTCCGCAGGGCACGCCTGGGAGCTGCCTCACTCAGCAGACGGGAATCCAAATACTCCACCAGGGAAAGGCCCCTGGGAGCCCAGGGAGATGCAGCTAGTGAATGGCAGAGCTGGAGTTTGGTCCAGATCGGTCTGTCCCAGAGCCCATTCTCTTTCCTTGGGACAGGTTGTCAATATTATGGGAAATTCAGACTTCCCTGGTGGTGCAGTGGATTAAGAATCTGCCTGCCAATGCAAGGGGCACAGGTTCGATCCCTGGTCCGGGAAGATCCCACATGCTACAAAGCAACAAAGCCTGTGTGCCACAACTACTGAGCCTGCATGCTGCAACTAGTAAAGCCTGCTCGTGTAGAGCCTGTGCTTGGCAAAGAAAAGCCACCGCAGTGAGAAGCGGTGCACCACAGCTAGAGAAAGCACACATGCAGCAACAAAGTCCCAATGTAGCCAAATACAGATAAAAAAATATATGCTATGGGCGGAGGAGGATAGCACCCCACTCCAGTACTCTTGCCTGGAGAAGCCCAGGGATGGAGGAGCCTGGTAGGCTGCCGCCGTCTATGGGGTCGCACAGAGTCAGACACAACTGAGGCGACTTAGCAGCAGCAGCAGCATATACTATGGGAGAGTCTTAGAGGCTGACTTTTGTCACTGGGGACTCCACTATCCCTCAAGCCTCTAGCCAGGACAGTTGTGTTATTTGCTCAAAGAAAGTGTACAGGTTTTATAAGGATTCCATTTCCTGATAAGGCAGGATGATACAACTGATAATACATGTTTTCAGAGCCAGAAAAATCCCTCTGTTGCCTGGAACTTCGGGCCAGTCACTTAACCTTTCTGAGTTAGCTTTCCTCCTTTGGTAAGATTCAGTAATAATGTCTACCTCCTATAGCTGCCTTGAGAATCACAAGAGGTGTGTTTATTAAATGATTGGAATAGGCTCTGGTACAATGGTAAGTTTTAAAAAAATTTAGCTTAATCTAAAAATAATACCCCCTCCTGCATTATTGGGGATAAGTATAGCTTGACTGATATCTACACGTGAATATATATAATCTCCCTACACATTTAAACCATATCTGAACCTTGTGAGTGACTCAACCCTTCTGTCTGCTAAAGAACATAAGCCCCTGGCCCATTTCATGTGGTTGCTTTGAAGGATGACTAATAACTGTGCTCATAAAAACCTCTGCTAAATGTCAGAGCCTTAAAGACATAATTCAAGGAGAGTAGGAGTTCGTCAAGGTTCCATATGCAGCTGGGGACAGAGAAAATGTAAGATCATAAAGTTGTGTGTGTGTGTTTTATTTCAAAATTTTTATTTACTTCAAAACCTTACAGAAGACAAGAACCAATATGTGTGAGCCTGACTGCCCATCTTTACTGAAGCCCATCCCTGAAAGGTTAGAATTAGCATAAGCACATTAGAGTGTCAACCAATAATTAATCGAACCCCTGCTGAACTGGATCCTCCCCGGGAACTCTGACATTGAGCAGGGAATGAGGGGTCCTGTCTAGACCCCTCAGCACCCTGGGGAACACGGCAAAGGGGTTTTGGGATCAGTTATCGGGCTCCTGGGATTTTGGAGGGAAATCTTTTCATGACCAGAAGCCTTCCCCACGCTCCAGGAAGGTATGGGGTCGAAGATGGATGGGAAATTCACCCCCCCTTCACTCCGCCCCCTAAGGGGTGCATCCTGGGACACGTGACTTGTGAGGACAGGGGCTCCAGGCCTATGAGGGTGGGTCTATACTGCCTGCCCGCCCGCCCAGCCTCCCCCCGACCTTGGAAACTGCTGCAATTGGGAAACAAAGCCCAGGCCAATTATGCAACTTGATTTTTTTTTTTCACTTGGTAATATTTTTTTTTCCTAATATTTATTTATTTAGTCCGAGCTGGGTCTTAGTGGCAGCTCCTAGGATCTTTAGTTGCAGCATGCAAACTCTTAGTTGTGGCCTTCAAGATCTAGTTCCCTGACCAGGGATCGAACTCAGGTCTCTGCATTGGGAGCACAGAGTCTTAGCCACTGGACCACCAGGAAGTCCCACTTCTTAACATTTGTATCCTCATTTCCCTGTGTCACTGATAAAATAATAGCATGTTTGAGTGTTTATTACATAGCATCCACACTTCCAAGTCCTTTTTGTGAATTAGCTTGCTTAAATCTAACCATTACAGCTGCCATATCAACTCTGTTTTCCAGCTGAGGAAACGGTGAAATGGGGAGATTGAGAACTCAGCACATGTCACACAGAACAGGGACCTGGCCCCTACCCTGGAGCTGCTTCTTAAAGATGGTAAGCATGGCAGATGCTGTTTTGAGAGACTAACTGACTAAATCCTCCTAACAGCCCTGTGGAGTGGGTACTACCATCCCATCCCATTGCATGCATGCAAAAATCAAGGCTCAGAAGGATCTAATATTTACCTAGAGCCACACAACTTAAAAGTGTTGGCTAGAACCTCTGTGCTCAACCACCGCACCCAGCTCCCTGGTGGCAGGGGCTGCCTTTTCTCCTTTGTACCCACTGTCTCCACTTTCTCCTGCCTCTCATTCTTAGGAGTTCATGAATCAACCTAAGATTAACTCAACCACACTCTGCTGTTGGCATCTAGGCTGCCTGACATTGCCAGCTCCTGCCTTTTGTGGCTTCGTGAGAATGAACTCTAGAGACTTCTGTGGGGTAGGCCGCCAGAAAGTTGGGGGTGTCAGGACATTGAAAAGACAAGGTAGCCTATCCCCAGGCAGCCTCATAAGATCCCTGGGAAAAAGGAGATCTTCAGGATGGCTAAAGCCCCTCCTACCTCTCCTAGGATGGCCAAGACCATGGTCTGAGCAGCATTTAGGTTTCTGCCACCATCCTATGAATTAACAAGACCAGTAGATTCCTGAAGGCTCCACCTGACCGCTGCAGCCCCCGTCTCAGGACTCAGACTGTGACTCTGGCCTTGCCTGGAAGATACTAGGTACTGGGCAGGTCAAACTGAGCCCAGACTTTTCCAAGGTCATGTTGCTGCCTTGATCCCCTTGGCCTGGAGCTCAGGACTCATTCTCATCCTTGGTGATGCTTCTGGGGTCAAGGTGAGACGGGAAGCAACCTGTGTGCTGTCCTGACTCTGCTAGTTCATCTCTGGGGCTTGACTCCTCTATAAAATGAGGCGGCTGTTAAAATATACCTAGATCAAATAGCATTCTCTAAAGTATATTTCCCAAAGTATATTCCATGGAACAAGTCATTACTTGAACCAAAAGGCCCAAAGTCAAGTAAGTTTAAGAAACATTGCATATCCTAGTCCACTCCTGGAGACCCATAACCTATATCAGCATGTGCTTTGAGAAGTCCACCTTTAAAGGTATGGGTCACCCACAACCTAGTCTATAAGCCAGAAGGGAATTGAGGGAGGGGGACTGGAACATTTCCATCTAGGCATCAGGGAAGGCTTCCTGGAGGAGGTGGCCTGGGAGTCAGCTCTTTATGGCCTGATAGAGTTGGCTAGGGGCAGGACTGGGTGAAGGCAGGGCTGTCTTGGTCTGACAGTCTATGTGGTATGAGGGAAAGGAGGAAAGGGCCTTGTGTCTCCTCTGTGATCCTGAGCATCCCAACTTCGAGACCAAACCTGCAGACTCCACTCGGCAAAGCAAAATGAGTTTCAGTTAAGTGGGCTCAGCCTCCTTAGTAGACATCTAAACAGCCATCTTCTGTGATTTAATTTACCCCATGAGCTCATAGAAGTATTCCTTCCTACCACATGCAGTTCTATTCTTTAGAAGAGTCCTGTTGAATATATTGGGTTGGCCAAAAATTTGTTTGGATTTTTTTCTGTAAGATGCTACAGGAAAACTCGAACGAACTTTTCAACCAACCCAATACTTTTCTCTGTTGCCTTTACAGTCCAGTGATACTTTAATGCTTCTTAAGAAACAGAATCCATCCCACCCAAGAATCTAACTCTGACCAAGGAAGAAGTGTAGGGACTGATGTTTCAAGTATATGGGACTTTCATTCATTCATTCTCTCAGCTTTTCAATCATTTTCTGAGTACCTAATCTGTTATTCATTCTTTTATTTTTTTCAATCAACAAACTTTCACTGAGTACCTCCTCTGTTCCAGGTGCCTGGGACCCAGAGTGGCATCAGACACGTCCTTCCCCTCACAGAAGCCAAACCTGTGGGCTCAGAAGGGCATCATTTTTGTAACATAGCCGTGAGGCTCCCACACGTGTTAAATAGAACACTTGTGAGCAGCTGCTGTGAAACAGTGTGAACACTCACAACAGCAATCTAGTGTGTTACACGTCCAGGCACTGACAAGCGCACAAGGGTCCTGAGAATGCCCTGGGCGAGACCTCCAGGGCAGGCCAGGCCTGAGGCAGTCCAGGCAGACGGCTTGGCCTGCAGGAAGCCCCTGCAGCTGGTGTAGGGAGAGCCGGGGCAGAGATTGGAGGCTAAATGGGCCCAGATCATCAAGTGCCTCTTAAGCCATGTTAAGGAGTCTGAACTTTATCTTGAGGGCTTTTAGCTGCCTGGAAGGGACTCGATAAAATGGATTTTGAGGAAGCTCTCTCTTTTGGGTCGAGTGAAGGAGCTGGTGGGATAGTAGTTGCCAGAAGGAGGAGATGCTCCTACCTGGCTCAGTGAGGAAACTCTGAGGCAGGTCAGAGACGGGCTGTGCTGTGGAAGTCCTCGGAGACCCCACCCTTGACACGCACTGCCCTTGACCCAGCTAGAACCTGCTGGACAGTGCCGATAGTGAGGGGGACATCTCCGGGTGGGGCAGAGGAATGTTTCTGTGAGAAAGCGGTTTCTGCTCCCAGATAATCCCTTCTCGGATTCCAGGCAATTGATTATTTCTTTTCTCTCCGAGGGAGGGGCCCAAGTGGCAATCACTCCCATCCTTTGGTTCACATTTTATGTTGCTGTCTATTCGGAACAGGAAAAGAGCAGAAAATAGAAATGGTTTCAGAATGGCTGCCAACTGAAGGTCCCCCCCCCCCCACCCCCTGCTCCCTTTTATTTCTGAGAAGTGGGGTCAGGGAGGGAGGAGGGGAAGGGGATTTCTCCAGGGGCCTCTGAGACTGAAGCAGGCACCCCTGAGGGAAAGTGCTCTGGACAGGGATCTCTTCTACCCACCAGTCGAGAGGATTCTGAGAGTCACGAGCAGAGCCGGAGACCCGGTCCTCAGGGTCATTCCTTTTGTGGAGGAAGACTCAGCAAGCCCTAGATTTCTATCACTGGCTTTAGAGCTCTGACCCTGTGCTTGACCAGCCCTCACCAGCTTGAGAGGAGCGCTCCTCCTGGGGCCAGGGGGGCCTCCTGATCTGAGAAAGGTGCCAGCCCTCACCCGGGACCTGTCTCCTGCTACCAGCTTCCCCCGGTGTCAGCACCTCCTCTGTGTCCAGGGTGCCAGAAGAACTCGTTTTCCCCAGACCCCTCACCCGGGCTCCCCATTGTTTACACTCACCACCTAATCTCCTAGGAAACCAAGGATGACCTCAGTACCCGTGGCGGGGGGGGGGGGGGGTCCTGTGAATGAGGAAAAGCTGGATGCCTGCGGGTTGTTGGGAGCAGATGGGCCCTGGCCTAGGGCTTTTACCCCCGGGGGTGGTGTCAGGACAGGGTGGGGGCCACCTCACCCAGAGCGAGGTCTGTCTTGGCTGTGTCTCTTCCTGAGCCCCCAGCCATCCCCCCAGAACTGGTTCTGCTAAGCCCACCACCCAGTGGGCAAACGCATGAGGTGGGCAGGGCCATGAACCCAGCTGGAGGAGGCTGTGGCAGGAACACAACATTTATTGAACACCTACTCTGCACAGGAGTGCAACACCAGCAGCGCCTGCCACCTGTTGCTCATTGTCCTGTGAGGAGACGGAGGAAGCCAGATCTGTGTCAGAGCCACAGAGGGAGCCTCGGGGGACAGCAGAAGTGGGCCTGACTCCATCATGGGCACTGGAAGCTCTCATGGAGGAGCTGTTCTTGATCGCTGCATTGACTCTCGACAGGCAAAGATGAAGAAGGGCATTTCAGATGGAGGAGACAGCACTGGTGGCAGCCCGATGTCAGAAGGGGTGGCCAGGTTGCGTGCATGTGTGCTAAGTCACTTCAGTCATGTCCGACTTTTTGTGACCCCATGGACCATATCCCGCCAGGCTCCTCTGTCCGTAGGATTCTCCACACAGGAATGCTGGAGTGGGTTGCCATTTCCTCCTCCAGGGGATCATCCCCACCTCCCACGTGGGGATCAAACCCACGTCTCTTATCTCTCCTGCATTGGCAGCCAAGTTGAGGGATGTGAAAAACCTGAGCTCTCATGAGATGGGCTTTGTAGGTGAGGAGTTAATGGGACTGAAGCGCCTCCTAGGACACAGGACTTCCAGGACTAAAGCCAGGAAAGTCCTGGGGAAACCGAGATGAGTTGGTCATTGTACTGGGCAAGTTATATTGAGTTTTGATAGACACAGGCTTTAAATATACAAATCAGAAGTTTTCTGTTCCGTCCTCTAAGCCATGAAGAGTTCCAGAAGATGTATTTTTTTTTTTTTTTTTTTTTTTTGGTAAGAGGAAGGGAAGAAAACATGTTCTACAAATTAAGCCCACTTGATTCCCACTGATGGGAATATGTATCTCCATTTTGCGAGTGAGGAAACAGTGTCAGAGAAGTTAGGCTACTTGACCTGGGTCAAACAGCAAATAAGCAGCTGGTGATTCCAAAGCTTGCGCTCTGAGGCACTGAGTCACCTGCTCAGGTGAGGGTCTTCAGGCCAGGGGGTTGAATACTGTGACCCCAAAACTGAGGCTGCCTGGAATCTCTCTGAGGATGGGGCCTCAGAATCTCCTGGAAGTCAGGCCTGCATGGACTTTTGATTCCCCTGTCTGTGGTACAGCCAGCCATCAAGCAGCCCCTGGCTTGGTGTTCCTAGCTCTGGTTCCGCCATTGTCCATCCTGGGGTCAGTGAACAGTGCTGAATGGATGTTGGGATCTGTGTGGGCCCCCGAGGGGCTTAACCACCCAGCAGCCCCACCCAGTGGTGAGCAACAGCATTGCGTGCAGGCCACAAGCTCAGAAGGAGAACCCCTGGTCTCCAGGAGGACCTCTCCTGCTGAGTAGGGAGCACTCCAGGGATCAGGAAGAACATACCCAGGTCCAGCCGTCACCTGACCAAGCCCGAGCTGCTTGGGATCTGGCAGCTGCTTCTCCCAGACAGCTGGGTATGTGGTGGTGGTTTAGTCACAAAGTCATGTCCAACTCCATTGACACCATGGATTGTAGCCTGCCAGGTTTCTCTGTCCATAAGATTTTCCAGGCAAGAATACTGGAGTGGGTTGCCATTTCCTTCTCCAGGGGATCTTCCCGACCTAGGAATCGAACCCTGGTCTCTGGCATTGTAGGCAGATTCTTTACTAATTGAGCTGGAAGGGAAGCCCAACATGTTAAGAAGTGGGACTTCCCTGGTGATCCAGTGGCTAAGACTCTGTGCTCCCAATGCAGGGGGCCCAAGTTCGTTCCCTGGTCAGGGAACTAGATCCTGCAGGCCTCAACTAAGAGGCCGCATGCTGCAACTAAAGATCCCTAAAGTGAAAGTCACTCAGTCGTGTCTGACTCTTTGTGAGCCCATGGACTATACAGTCCATGGAATTCTCCAGGCCAGAAGACTGGAGTGGGTAGCCTATTCCCTTCTCCAGTGGATCTTCCCAACTCAGGGATCGAACCCAGGTCTCCCATGTTGCAGGCGGATTCTTTACCATCTGAGCCACCAGGGAAGCCGAAGAATACTGGAGTGGGTAGCCTATCCCTTCCCCAGTGGATCTTCTTGACCCAGGAATCAAACCGGGGTCTCCTGCATTGCAGGTGGATTCTTTACTGGCTGAGTTACTAGGGAAGCCCAAGAGCTTGGGCCACCCCCTAGAGCCCTCACCTGGAGCCAGCCATGGGCTGGCGAGGGAGGAGCAGGCAAGAGGAGGAAGGCCCGTTGGTGCAGTGGGCAGCAGGCATGTCCAGTTGGAGGGCACAAATTTTGGAAGTGGCTCCAGCCTTGTGAGGGGGGTCTGGCAATGGGCAGCCAGGACCTGAGTGCCTGGATCTGGGGCAGGAAGCCAGGCATGTTGATGTTCCTGGTGTGTTATAAGGTGGCAGAGCATGATGTGCATGGCACTGGGCCCTTGGCACACCTAGCTGATTTTAGGCCTTCCTGTGTTCAGCACACCCTTGGCCGTGGAGTTACACCTGGGAGTCAGCCTTCCAAGGAGGGCCTCCCAAGGTCAGGGCTGCAGGAGTGATGGCTTCCTCCATAGAGCCAAGTGATGGACACCAGGGCTGGAGCTGGTGGGCAGTGGTTCCCCTGTGGGCTGCTCTGCCAGGAGAGCCCCCAGATCGGCCCTCAGGAGAAACATGCTAGCACAGACTGCCCGGGCTTCAGCCAGAGGGCTCTCAGTGGGTTGTAAAGAAGGGGTACCTCAGATATCTCAGCCTTTGTTAGGAAGCCAAGACAGGACCGTTTCCAGAGAAGCGGGGCAGGCGGGGTGTTGACTCATCTCTGCCCTTAGCAAGCACTTGATTTGCTAAGGCTCAGGGAGGAATACCACCATGAAAAAGGCCCACAGGCCTTTCTGTGCAGCTCTGGGGTCCAGAAGGACTGATCTGGTCGCAACAGTAAAATCTCTTTCCTGGACATGAGGCTGGGGATGGGGGCCCCTCTGAGCCTCTCAAGGGGGAGCTGGCAGAGGGAATGGGGAACTGCTTCATGCTCATGGAGTTTCCATTTGGATGATGAACTTGTTTGAAGAATAGATAGTGGTGATGGGATATGCAACACTGAACGTCATTATCGCCACTGAATTGTCCATTTATGGTTAAAATCGTAGTTTTATATTATATGTACATATTTCACCACAATAAAAAAAGTGAAGAACTGTCAAGGTCATGAAACATAAGGAAAGGCTGAGAAAACTGTCACAGATGGAAGGATATTAAGGAAATATGACCACCACAGGCATCGTGGTAACCAAGATAAGACCCCGGACAGGAAAAAAGGACAATTCATGTCCACTAAGGAAAAACTGATGAGATTCAAGTAAAGCTTGTAGTTCAGTTAATAATATCATCCCAGGGTTAGTTTCCTAGCTGTGGCAAATGCTCCACAGTTATGTAAGATGTTAACATTAGAGGAAGCTGGGTGATGGGAACGCTCTGTACTGTCTTTATAACTTGTCTCTAAATCTAAAATTATTCCAAAATAAGAAGCTTAAAAAATATGTATCAAAAGCAGGACCTGGACTGTTAAGAAGAGCTGGGCTCTGCCCAGGGAAGGTCGGGGCGGGGACACTGAGTTGAGCAGTCAAGGCCACTCACTAGTCCATCTGTACCCCTCACCCACAGATAACCACGCTCATCACGCAGTTTGCTTGTTCTTCTACACGACAGCCAGTCACAGGCCCCCGCCCCTCTCTGGACTTCTCGGTTTCCATCTTTACAATGGCTTCACTCATGGAGTCAATCTGCTAACACAGTGGGCCTGGGCAGGGGGACCTCAGTGTCCCGAGATGCGTTTTTCTAGCACACAGTGGTCACGCAGCCCACACTGGCCATGTGCCTGGGGGACCAGCTGCCAGCAGAAGTCCTGAGAGCAGGACTTCTGTCCCCAGTCACTCACTGGAGGAAGAAAGGTTGGGACAGGGAGGAGAAAGACCAGAACCTAACATTTACTGAGCACCTACTGCATGCCAGGCGCAGCACCACCAGCTTCACAGGTGCTCTTCTTGACCTCCCTACAATGCAAGCTAAAGCAGGGTTATCCCCATTTTACAGATCAGGAGATTAAGGCTGAGAGAGGTCAGCTCATCTTCTCTATGTGTCAGAAGCAGGGATCAATCCCACGTATCTGTTGGACTCTAGATTCTGTCTTCTCTCCTGAAGACACAGACAAGAGAAGGAATGGGACCCATCTTAGTCCCCAGGCCAGGGATAATGTTCAGTCTTCAGGACATTCTGAGCTTTTCGGAGCATCAGGTGACAGGACAGAGGCACACTTAGTGATGTCATTCTCTGGAAGGGGGCAGGGCCAATGTTTGCAAGATCAAAGTTTCTACGGACAGAGGGCAGGACTCAAGGCAGGAGTCTGTTAGTGAATTATGTAACTGCAGGGCTGCTTGGAACTGGGGAGGCCGCAGACCTCAGGGTCCTGGCAGGACTTAAGGTAGAGACCAGGCCTTCTCAGAAGATGCTGCCCCATCCCCTCTAACTCCAAGAGCCCTCAACCCATGACGTGGTTTCTCTGGTTGCTGTTTTGCCCTTGAAGGGACCACACACACCCCAGAAGAGACTCTGCATGCAGGTACTTCCTCCCCTCTCCCCCTCAGGATCTCACTATCCTTCCAGGTCTTGTGCCCATCTCTCCACACCTCCCATCCCTCTGTGGACACTCCCTGTGTGTGGACTCAGGATTGCTCCTGCCTCTGTGAACTTTCCTCACCCTTAGTCAGTGCCACACCCACAGCCCCAGGGGTGGTCTCCTTGGGCTGGTTGCTCTCACCAGCACCACGAGGCCCCAGAGAACCTGGTGGCCATCACATCCTCTGGTCCTCAGCACTTAACAGAAAGCAGGGTCTGGGCCAAGTTTGGGGCACTTTGAATGTGGACAGATGTGTAGGAGATCCCAGCTGGAGCCAAGCCCAGCCCAGACACTACTGCTTTTCATGAGCCTCTTTTTGGAAAAGCAGGTCTCAAAGTTCAAGTCCCTGGTCCATGCCCAGGTACATTTCACTGCTCTGGGCACGGCTCCGACTCTGAGTTCCACTTCCCCAGTCAGAGAGGAGGATGAGCCCAGAACGTTCTGTGATTTCAGCCTGCGGGTGCTGGCTGTGATTCTGCAGAAAAGACCAGTGTGTTTCCAGTAAAACACTGAGTGATCTAGAAAGCAGTGACCACCCCCACCGCATTTATTCTTAGGAATCCCAGAAAGCAGTTGACAAGCTCCCTCTCGGAAACAGGACGCTAGCAGAAGACAAGAGGGGTACTGGCGACAACCCCCGAGGTCCCTGCCCTGAGCTGAGAGCAGTCTGTGGGCAGGCCCAAGGAAGCCGGCTAGGGTGGTTCTCAGGATCCGTGGCTGCTGTGGAACTGGGGCAGTCTCCTGGCCCTCAGCTGCCTTTTTGAGTCCTTTGTTGATAAGCACACATGTGTCATATGCTCTCCTCTCTCAAGCAATTTTATCCAGCAGTCCCCATGCTGGCGCCTCCCTGGAGGTGACGGGTATCATGGTTTGAACTTTCTAACCCTTAGTTCCTTATCTTTGGCTTTGGGGAAGTGTGAGCCAGGCCACAGCCACCCTTGTTTATTCAAAGGAAGTTTTTTGGGGTGTCGGGGGCCCTGGGGATGAGAGACTCAGGTGCAGTCTGGATCCCCTCAGGAACTCAAGATGGCAAAGTTGAGTGTACAAATTAACTCTTCAGCGATAAGTATGAAAAGAGACCAGGAAGGGGATAAAGGGTTACATGGTGAAGAGAGAAATTTGGCACAGCTAAGCAGGCCAGGGGGGCTTCCTGGAGGAAGGGGCATTTGATTGAGATCTGAAAGATTTTTTAAAAAATTTCTTTATTATTTGACTGTACCAGGTCTTAGTTGTGGCATGAGAACTCTGAGTTACGGCATGTGGGATCTAGTTCCCTGACCAGGGATCAGACCCAGGCCTCCTAAATAGGGAGCGAAGGGTCTAAGCCATTAGACCACCAGAGAAGTCCCAGACTTTTTTAAATTTTAATCTTGAGTATTGAAAGGGAAGTAAGGTTGACTGAAGTCCCTGAAACAGAAGGGGCAGCTGAGGTAAAGCAGGTGAGGCCTGGACTGTGTCAATCAGACCTGGTCTGGATCCCACTGCTAAGGATGGACCATGTGGCTTTGTGGAGGTGCCTTCTTCTCTGAACATATTTCCTCACTGGGAGAGAAGAAAGGCTGTGAAGACACTGAAACAACGCGTGTGAAATGGCCCCCCAACCCCGTGGGTGCTGCTCCTGTCTGGCTCATTCGGGTCTGGCTCACTCCGGTCCGACTCTAGTGGTGGCTCAGTGGGTGCTCCAGGCGGGTGGAGACGCTCCCGTGTCTCTGGTTTGAAGGGAATCATTAGACATCAAATGAACATGCCTTCGGAAGAGATAAATATCGTCCTCCGTCAGAGCCGTGGCTCCGTCACCAGGGCAAGCAACCAGGACTGCGTGTGGTGAACACAGCCAACCGGGGCGCTGCGGTTCCAACGTCCCAGCTGCCCTCCAGAAGGAAAGGAGGCCAAGGCCCGTGCCCACTTCACACAGAGCTCCTGAGGGCCTGGCCCTGGGGTTCCTGCCAAGGAGTCTCTCTTGCATCACACCTGGAGGCCACCCCAGCCAGCAGGTCCATCAGGAGGAATGACACATTCAGTTAACGGGCACTTGCTTACACGTTTTCTACTCAGAGCTATTTGCTCAGTCAGAGCTCTTCAGACATCAAAGTGGCCCGGGGCCTGGGTCTGGGGGGGAGCTGCAGCTTTGGGAACATGGAAGCTTCAGCTGCCTCTGGGAGCTGAGCCCACACCTTTCCTTCGATCCACAGGTGGTTTCAGAGAACAGACAAGAACATACTGAGTTATTTTGCCACAGACTGGGGCCTTTGTCCTGAGGCACTGGGTTGCCGGTGGACGGCTCAGCGGGTGGGTGCTGGGAGGGGTGGGGAGAGAATTCTGACGGGGTACATCTCACCCTCCTGGGGATGACCTAGCTGTGGTCTGGGGTTGGCGAGCTGGAGCTCAGCGTAGAGGAATTCACAACGGCATTTCCATGGGTGGTGATGGGACTTACAGAGAACATCTACCCTGACTCGCCTGTCTGGGGGAGGAAAGTGAGGCCCAGGGAGAGGACAGGCTTGCTGAGTTTCTCCAGAGAGTTTGTGATATGTCAGGCCAGGACTCACGCCAAACCCACCTCTGTCTGCAGGTGTGAGCCGGTGACCGGAGATGGGTGGGAGAATGGCGTGGGAGAGTGGGGGAACCCAACAGGGGCCAGGAGTGAGGTGGAAGAGCCTAGGGCCTGAGCAGAGAGTTGCTTAGAAAACCTCTGAACTGGATTAGTTAACTGTGGCCAAGGGGTTAAGGAGGAGGTGGGGCAAGAGGGAAGTGAGTGTGACTTTGAAAGGCAGCACGAAGGATCCTCGTGATGTGGGAAACATTCTGTATCTGCATCGTGTCGGTATCTCAGTATCCTGGTTGTGGTATTGCACCATGGCTTTGCAAGATGTTATCATTGGGGTAAGGAGTACACAGGATCTCTTACAGTTGCATGGGAATCTACAACTATCAATAGATAAAAAGTATAATTTTAAAAAAAGAAAACCTCTGAGCTGGGTATGCAAAGAGGTCTGAAAGACAGAAGTGGGGCAGCTTGGAGGTGGACAGTTGAGCTGAGTGGAAATGACCTGTGTCCAGCACCCTGGGGCACTGCACCTGCCCTAGGGACTGTGGGTCATGGGCACAGTCTGTGAACATGGCGACTTCCCAATGAAATGAGCATCAGCTGGCAAGGAGCAGAGCTTTGGGGCAGCCAGAGAGAGGGCACTCCAGGAAGAAGGGCGAGGAAGCCACCAAAGAGCCTTGATGACCGATGAGGAGGGGTGATGAGGGCCAGTTGGGAGGGACGTTGTCTGCACTGCGGTCCAGGGTGGAAAAGCACTGTCACTGCCAGCCATGCTGAGGACAGAAGGATTCTGACATATCTTGAAACCAACAGCTATTTACATTTCCGCAGGAAGAATTTGGATTAGATGCCAGGCAGGTTTGGATGCAGGAAGCGCTATCAAAGGCCACATGGGTGTTTAATGAGACTCCCTGCAGCTGGGTCAAGAGCATATGGACTTCCCCGGCTCTGTCTTCACTTCAACCCAGCTGAGCACCACAGTGTAGCAGGTGCTGGAGGAGATGCACGTGCACCGACATGCCTCCCTGGGCATGGAGCTGGTGGCACAGGAGGCAGAAAGATGACTTTAGTATTGGATGAGGTTGAGTCTGGCAAGTGGATTGACAGTGGTCAGAGCTCTGTACAAGGTCTGTGATTTGCAAATGCCTGTTCCTAAGTGCCTTAGACAGACAGTCATTGAGGTTCCCTCTGCCCCATCACTCCAGCTTCCAAGTTCACCTAAAATGCCTTCCTCCCACTTCTCCAGACCTCAACCCAGATCCCTCACCAGCCCCCCAAATGTGGGTAACACTCAGAACTCTGAATGCTTCCTTGGTGCAGATGCTGCTGTGGCCCTGGGCACACAGACATGCACCAGACACAGTCCACCCCTTGAGGGGCTCCAGTTGGGATGGGAGAGACAGGTAAATAATTAGAGAGGCATATCAAAGAGGGTTGGGCTTCCCAGATGGTGCTAGCGGTCAAGAACTCACCTGCCAACGTGGGAGACAAGAGACACAGCTTGATCCCCAGGTCAGGAAGATCCCCTGGAGAAGGAAATGGCGACCCACTCTGGTGTTCTTGCCGGGGGAATCCCATGGACAGAGGAGCCTGGTGGGCTCGAGACCACAGGGTCACAAAGAGCTGGACACAAGGAAGCAACCTAGCAACACGCATCAAAGAGGATCACGTGTGTGAGCCTCCCAGACATCCTCTCTGCCTCTGGGTCAGTGACAGGGACATGTTCCAGCCCAGGCCAGGGAAGCCCAGCCTATTTTCCAAGTGGGCCGAGGGCGCCCGCCTCTGACTCAGGCTGTGGGAGGAGCCCTTTTGTCCACTGGGCCGGGGAGATTGACAGCATTGATCATCATTTTACCCAGAGCCTGCCTGCCCTCTGAAGCAAGGTCTGCAGAATTGCCATCAGCCCTCTTGGGGGCTACCTTGTGCTTGATGCCCAGGTGGGTCTGGGGTGGGGGGCAAGGTAGACAGGAGGCAGAGATGGAGTTCCTGGCCAAGCTGGTGCCATGTAGGCTCATCACACAAAACTAGAGACGAGGAGACAGTGAGTGGGGGGCCCAGCTCATCTGGGTGTTAGTCTGGTGGGAATGTTGACATGGGGAAGTTCTTCTTGAAGGAGAAGGAGATTTGACCCAAACTTCTATAGTTTGGGGACATATATGGATCAGGGAAAGCTACTGCAGAGGAAGGCACGGTCGGGCACACGGGCCACAGTGGGCACCTGCTGTGACCTACAGGACAAGCCAAGAGAGTCCTATTCAGCTACCTTGATGAAGTGTCTCCTGTGCTGCCTTGCCGCCATGGAGGTGGTGTTACCTGCAGCTCACAGATGATGAAAGTCGAGCCAGAGAAGATAAAGACCACCGGGGCTCAGAGCCAAGAGCCAGAAGAAATCAGCTTCTTAGCTATCCTGTGCCCAGGCCAGCTCCTGTGGGCTGGAAAGGAGAGCTCCCTGGAGAAGATACCAAAAGATGGCTAAGATGAAGGCAGGGGGGTCACTGTGCAAAGCCACATAACTCAGGCCAGAGTGTTGCCCCAGTGATGTTGGCTAAAAGCACCACATTTCACATGAAAAGGCCTACTTCTCCAGGAAGGTTTTGTTTGGCTACGGGCTTTGGCTTTGTTTTTGGAGGGAACCTGCGAGAACAGCTGGAATGGGGCAAAGGTACAGGCCTGGGCTCCACTCTAAGCTCCAGCACTTCTTAACTGGGTGGCCATGGGCAGATTGCTTAAACTCTCTGATCCTCAGTTTCTTCACTGTGGCGAGAGCTAATAATACACTGGCAGCTGCTGCAAGGATTAGAGGTGCTGTATGCAAAGTGCTGGACACAGGATCATGCCCAGTAATGAGGAGCTATTAATATGATGTCAGCTGCTGGCTGCACCACCTCCTCCTCAGTGGTCCCTGCTTCCACCACCCAATCACCTCCGAGGAGATTGCCTCAATCCTTGCTAACACTGCTGGATGGAAGTGAATCTCCTGAGGATCTGAAACAGGGGATCTATGGTCTGGGAGGTGCATTGAACAAAAGGAAATCAAACAGCTTCCCTGATCTTGCATCCCACATGTTTTACACAATATCTGAGAGAAGCCGCTGATGTAGACAGCTGGTCCCGCGGCGTTCCCGCTCAGAGGAGCTATTAGCTGTGTCATGCATCTATTTGTAATGAAATGGAAGTGTTTTGATTTCTCTGGGAAGCCGGATTTTCTCCCAAATCCTTGCTGCTTTCATCCTTGGACATGAAACAGCCCATTCTAATCTCATATGGAGGGACAGCGGTTCTAAGGCACCCATGAAATCTGACCGCCAACTCAGCTCCCAGGCGGCAGCTTTGATCACCGGGAGAGAGCAAGCCTTCCCCAGCTTGGTGTTAATAGCCCCATGCATTATTGACGAGCCGCATTTCAGGACTCCAGATTGCAGGCTGGAGTGTCAGCTGCTTCCCTGCTCCTTGGTGATGGAGATCTGTCATCCACCGGAGCCACTAAAAATAGGCACCTGACAGAGTTGTCTGTGTGGATCACCCCACCTTTGCTGCAGACTAGTTGGAGGGCGGCTGACACGGAACAAGCATATAAGGTGAAACCACCACTTTGCGATTCTCTCAATTGCGGCTCCTCTGGTCCAAATGTCTGCGGAATGGTCAGCTGTCCAGGGTGCATCCTTAGGAAAGGCATATCTGAGGCCTCAGCTGCCTGTGGGCGGGGCTGTGGCCAGACTATGTTCTCTGATCCCTGCTGAGAAAGACAGAGACCTCCCATGCTTTGGGACCACTGGGGCAAGGCAAGGTTTGAGATTTAAATATCCCTGAAAATTTGCTGGAAATGCTAAGGTGGGGTGGGCAGGCTCACTTACCCATCCTCTCTTAATCTTTGAACTGGATAACCTAGTCAAACCCTCTTTCCTGAATTAAAAAAAAAACATTACCTGAATATCTGCAATGTGCCAGGCACTGAGATAAAACTGTGAGCAAGGGCAGATGGGGTTCCCAGATGCAGCAGACTGCCTTCAAGATGGGCCCCGGTGACCCCTGCCTCCTGTATTCAAGCACAGCCCCTTCTCACACTGTTGGGATTGACCTGTGTAATCATCAGAATATTGTGTGTGAGGTGAAATCGTAGTAGCATCTGTCTTGCCCTCTTGGATCACTTGTCCTCTGAGGACAGCTAGCTGCCATGTAGGGAGGACACACAGGCAGTCCTATGGAGAGGCCCAGTGGTCATCTCATAAGTGGATCTTCTAACCCCAGTCGAGCCTTCAGATGCCTGCAACCCAGGCTGAAGTCTTGATTACAATTCCTGATGTCCTCTAAGGCTTGCATTTCATCAGCAGCTGTGTCATTAAAAGATGCTATGGGGTAGAGCAGCAATACTGAAAACATGTACTTTAAGCACAAATTGTACCCTGAACCATTCACCTGAGCTATAACATGTTCCAAAGCATCACTTTTTGTTTGCAGGCTGAAAACGTCCTGCGTAAGCAAACGTTGCTGTTGTTCAGTCGTTAAATTGTGCTGGACTCTTTGTGACCCCAAGAACTGCAGCATGTCAAGCTTCCCTCTCCTTCACTATCTCTTGGAGTTTGCTCAAACTCATGTCTATTGAATCAGTGATGCCATCTACCATCTCATCCTCTGCCACCCCCTTCTCCAGGGAACATGTTCCCCTAGACACTAAAGGTGTACCTAAGAGCAACACTTTTCTACATGCTGACTTGTCTTCTTTCACTGGGGAAGTTTCTAGTCACCTTCCCTCTGGCCCCTTACATTCACCTATTAATTAAAATGTAGACATTTGATCTTTCTAAAAACACTAGAAAGACAATTTGGTCCTGTTCCCCTCTGATTAAAAGTCTGTTAGCTGTTCTAAATCAACTTGAGAGAATAAATCCCAAATCTTATTAAATCATGCAAGGTCCTTGGTGGCCTGGTCCCTCCCAGCAACAAGACTTCCCAGCAGCCTCACTTGGATACAGGAAGATTTCTGAAGTCCTAGGGGCTCTCTTGTTTATGGGATGTTGTCTATGTGATGTCCAAGCTGCATCCCACTTGTGCCTGAAACGCCTGCTTCCTCCGTTTCTTCCTCTGGCCCTGTAGGATTCAACTTAGAAATATGTTGTCTGGGGACCACCACTGACCCCTGCCTCCCAGGCCACTAGAATGTTGTGCCCCCACCTCCACATCCTCAACTCCAGGGCTGAGATCTCACCCATGCAGATCAAAATGTGTTGGTCCTTTACAGGCAGTGTCCATGCTGATTGGTCAGTTTCTCATTCTGATTGCTTGGTGCCCATGCCATTCTAGTTGCTAATTATTTTCAAGACCACCCTTCCCAAAGGCCTTGAAAGAAAGAACTCACTAAATATTTCTCTAATGAATAAGTGAACAAAGTCCTCTGGGCTCCAAAATCACAAAGTGAGTTGGCTTAAGAATCTAGCCCTCTGGGCCCCCAATATCAGAGCCGGTGAATCAGGCCCTTCTCTTTTGCCACTGTTCTGGCTGCTTAAAAATATAATCATTTATTTGGCTGAGCTGGGTCTTGGTTGCAGCATGTGAACACTTAGTTGCAGCATGTGGGATCTAGTTCCCTCACCAGGGATCAAACCTGGGCCCTCTGCATTGGAGCATGAAGTTTTTGCCACTGGAACACCAGGGATGACTCCGGTCTAGCTTTTGAAACATCCTACACTGCCCGGCAGAGAAAGCAATGCCATCCCACTCCAGTATTCTTGCCTGGAAAATCCCACGGATGGAGGAGCCTAGTAGGCTGCAGTCCCTGGGGTCACTAAGAGTCAGACATGACGGAGTGGCTTCACTTTCACTTTTCATTTTCATGCATTGGAGAAGGAAATGGCAACCCACTCCAGTGTTCTTGCCTGGAGAATCCCAGGGACAGGTGAGCTTGGTGGGCTGCCGTCTACGGGGTTGCACAGAATCGGACATGACTGAAGCGACTTAGCAGCAGCAGCAGCAGCACTGTCCTGAGATCTAAGCACCTCAGTTCGTTGGTAGTTTTCTCTGAAACTACAACAGAGAATAATCAAAGCTTGAGCTCCTTTAGCAGACGATCTTGTCCCAACAGGCTGGCTTTTCACACACCTACACCATTAGAAGCAGGAAAACCCCTGTCCTATAAGAAGAGGCAGAGTATGGTTTCTTTGTTGGGTCAATGACATTCTTGACGCACAAAGATTAAGAAAATTAGAGATACCAAGGGAACATTTCATGCAAAGATGGGCTCAATAAAGGACAGAAATGGTATGGACCTAACAGAAGCAGAAGATATTAAGAAGAGGTGTCAAGAAAACACAGAAGAACTATACGAAAAAGATCTTCATGAACCAGATAATCATGATGGTGTGATCACTCACCTAGAGCCAGACATCCTCGAATGTGAAGTCAAGTGGGCCTTAGGAAGTATCACTACGAACAAAGCTAGTGGAGGTGTTGGAATTCCAATTGAGCTATTTCAAATCCTAAAAGATGATGCTGTGCATGTGTTGGACTCAATATGCCAGCAAATTTGGAAAACTCAGCAGTGGCCACAGGACTGGAAAAGGTCAGTTTTCATTCCAATCCTGAAGAAAGGCAGTCCCAAAGAATGCTCAAACTACCACACAACTGCACTCATCTCACATGGTAGTAAAGTAATGCTCAAAATCCTCCAAGCCAGGCTTCAGCAATATGTGAACCGTGAACTTCCAGACTTTCAAGCTGGTTTTAGAAAAGGCAGAGGAACCAGAGATCAAATGGGCAACATCCACTGGATCATCAAAAAAGAAAGAGTGTCCCAGAAGAGCATCTATTTCTGCTTTACTGACTATGCCGAAGCCTTTGACTGTGTGGATCACAATAAACTGTGGAAAATTCTGAAAGAGATGGAAATACCAGACCACCTGACCTGCCTCTTGAGAAACCTGTATGCAGGTCAGGAAGCAACAGTTAGAACTGGACATGGACCAACAGACTGGTTCCAAATAGGAAAAGGAGTATGTCAAGGCTGTATATTGTCACCTTGCTTATTTAACTTATATGCGGAGTACATCATGAGAAACGCTGGGCTGGATGAAGCACAAGCTGGAATCAAGATTGCTGGGAGAAATATCGATAACCTCAGGTATGCAGATGATACCACCCTTATGGCAGAAAGTGAAGAAGAACTAAAGAGTCTCTTGATGAAAGTGAAAGAGGAGAGTGAAAAAGTTGGCTTAAAGCTCAACATTCAGAAAACTAAGATTATGGCATCCAGTCCCATCATTTCATGGCAAATAGATGAGGAAACAGTGGCTGACTTTATTTTTTGGGGCTCCAAAATCACTGCAGATGGTGACTGCAGCCATGAAATTAAAAGACGCTTACTCCTTGGAAGGAAAGCTATGACCAACCGAGACAGCCTATTAAAAAGCAGAGACATTACTTTGTCAACAAAGTCCATCTAGTCAAGGCTATGGTTTTTCCAATAATCATGTATGGATATGAATGTTGGACTATAAAGAAAACTGAGCGCAGAAGAAACGATGCTTTTGAACTGTGGTGTTGGAGAAGACTCTTGAGAGTCCCTTAGACTGCAAGGAAATCCAACCAGTCCATCCTAAAGGAAATCAGTCCTGGGTGTTCATTGGAAGAACTGATATTGAAGCTGAAACTCCAATATTTTGGCTACCTGATGCAAAGAGCTGACTCATTTGAAAAGACCCTGATATTAGGAAAGATTTGAAGGCAGGAAGAGAAGGGGACGACAGAGGATGAGATGGTTGGATGGTATCACCAACTCAATGCACATGAATTTGGGTAAACTCCGGGAGTTGGTGATAGACAGGGAGGCCTGGTGTGCTGCGATTCACGGGGTCACAAAGAGTCAGACACGACTGAGCAACTGAACTGAACTGAATCACCTTTGCAGTTATATTTTAATAGCTCACATTACGTGTTAAGTGGGCTTCCCAGGTGGCACTAGTGGTAAAGAATCCGCCTGCTGATGCAGGAAATGTGAGATGCCGGTTTGATCTCTGGGTCAGGAGGATCCCCTGGAGAAGGGCATAGCAACCCACTCCAGTATTCTTGCCTGGAGAATCACATGGACAGAGAAGCCTGGCGGGCTACAGTCCATAGAGTTGCAAAGAGACAGACACCACTGAAGCTACTTAACACAAACATGTTTAGCTCCTCGCTGAATGAATTACAAAGTGCTCCGATTACTTGAAACAATTATACACTGGAGTCAATATACTTCCCTAAATTGCTGGGAATAATTGTATTCTAAATCTAATCTAATCATTGCCCCCATGTTGGAATACTCAATAAAGCCCCAGTGGCTCTGGATCAAGACACTCTTTTTCATCATCCACTAAATCTGCTCTCTAGGGTCACCCCTGACCCCGAGGAGAGTGTAAAATAATCATCTGAGTGTGAGGTGGCATCCGTAGGATAAGCAGGGTTGCCCACGCACAGAGCATGTCCATACTCCTTTTTCTGGCAATTAAGATCTTGCATACTGTCACATTGAGCCTTGCTTAACCAAGTCCACTCATTGTATAGACTGAGGTCAAACCTTAGCTGCTCCTGGAAGCCTGCCGTCCTGGGCATGACAGTGTACCGGGGCAGGCCGTGTCTATACGAACACTTTTTCAATGTGTCAAGAGGCTGGGCCACCAGTTAAACAAAAAATTAACAAAGAGATTAAATTGACATGATTACGATCAGAAATACCAAAATTGGCACCACACGCTATTTGTTTAATTGACTATGGCTGTTGGATGCATTTTGACCTCATCTTTTTCATTCATTTGTCAAATGTTTACTTAGTACCTGTTAATGCGCTAGATTGTGAAGTGCAGGGCCCAGGACATCTCACACACACACACACACACACACGTGCGCGCACACACACACACACACACATACACAGGCACCAATTTCCTTGGAAAATCAGGAAATGCACCTTCACATTATCAAGCAGTAAAAATTCTCCGATAGGAACAAAAGAGAATCGTATTTCTGCCCAGCTCTCCATGGACAGCCAAGATAAGCCTAGAATAAGTGATCTCCCTGAGGGCTAATTCTTGGACCAGGAGTGAAATGGGAACTCTGAGGATGGCTCAAAGGACAAGCTTCCCAACCCTCCCCTGTCCCCTGGCTGCTCTCTGCTCACTCCACCTGAGGTCATGTTACCAAAAGATGTGTGGCGGGGTCTGCTTTATTTCAGATGCTGGCAACTGGGAGTGAGGGGTGGTTGGGGCGGATGTCTGTCCAAGGGCCGACTCCCTCCCTTCCCACCTCAGCTGCCGGCATCTGAAATAAAAAAACTTTTCCTCTCCAACAACCTGGCCTGTTTATTGGCTTTTGAGCGGTGAATCCCGGACCCCACACACCTTTCGGTAACAGACTGCCAGACTGTCAGGTCGGCAAGGCGAGCAATGCCCCAGGATGGTAGGCATGTCCTGTTGGCACCTGAGATTGGGCCTGGGACCCACCAGCCAGGGCTCATCCCGAGAACACCGTCCCCAGCTCAGCTAGGTCAACTGCAGCTGATTTTTTTTTTTAAGCCAAGGAAAGCAAGAGTCTTGGATGATCGATGGTCTGTATGTGTCTTTCTCTTGCTGCCGTGGATTTTTCAGTCGGAAAGAGGAGGCTTATCTCTCATTTTTAATTGATTTTAATGCAGCTCAGTCTGGCTAGATCAGATCTCAACTCCTCTGTGGCCTTCAATGAATGGTGTGAGGAGCCGTCTGAATGTTAATGAGGGGCTCTGAGAAGTAGGAGTAGGTAATGAGGCCATGTTGTGCCTGCAAGACTTCCCCAGCGGCTGGGCTGTTGGGCTGACCTGTCAGGATGGACCACCTACAGATTTCAGGGGTGGTGTGGATATGGGGATGGGGGCAGTTTGACCTCTAGATGATGCAGAGGAACAGAAACGTGCAGTTGTCATTCATCACAGCCTGGAGGCTCCTGCCTCCATCCATTGCAGGCTAGGGACTCCAGTTAGCCTGCCTTTCCAGACATTCACTCAGTCTCCTCCTACTGATTCCCTGCACTTCATCTGCCTCCTTCTTGGTACCTTTGCAGTTTATGCCTGTGACATAGGCAATAGCTTCTTATCTCACTTCCTGTTTGTCCCTGCTCCCACCTGCTCTTCCCCTAAACCTTTCTGGGCTCCACCTCTCTGCATAAGCTTGGACCAGTTGCCAAGCTCTCCTGGTCCTCAGCTTTCTCCTCTCAAAGAGGGGTAACAACATTGACCGTGGGGCACTATCTGAGGAGGCAGAGAAGATTCTGCAGGTAAAGCACTCATCTCTATACTCAGAGCAGTAAATACTCAAGTGTTACTTTCTTTTCTACGCAGCCTCCCTCTCCACCAAACCAACTGGTTCCAGAGATGGGAGCAAAATAATGAAAATTAGGAGGAGGGTTGAAATGCTGTTCGGTGGGGATGGATCCAGGCTCCTCTTGCAACCTCACGATATGAAAGTTAACTCGTGGAGACCCGTTCCCTTCTCTTGGCTGGAAAGAGATCACAGGCTCCTTGGAGGAGAGGTTCTCAAGTGAAGCTCCTAGAGAAGAAATATCAGAGAGGTTTTAAAAACCCAGTGCTCTGGCATATGTCCCAGGATCTGACTCAGCTGGCCCGGGATGGGCCAGGTGTTGACAGAGGTTTAGAATATTGTGGAATATTGTAAAGGTTTGGAATACTGTGTTAAGTGGGGAATGGGAGGGACAGAGGCAGGGAAGGTCTTATCCCACACAGCAGGGGCCCCCTCTAAGAGTTCAGTTACTTTGCTCCACCTGATGGTCCTCTGTAGGCTTCTTACTGTGGTCACTTCAGTTGTTCCAGGGGAAAATCCAGTGCCCCTGCAGTGGTCCTGATAAAGCCCCGGTGGCAGGTGGGTAAACTGGGGAGTGAAGCACTGGTCTCTCATGTCCCTTAGTTCCACAAGTCCTTCCTGTCCTTCAAACAGGAGAGCTGGGATGGTCCTGTATTCAAGTACAGGCTCACAGTTGTCTCTTACAGACTCAAACAGCCGAGCACTGATTTTCCAGTATGTACAAACATTGAAACACCCATTCCCACTGATATCACAACACTCGAATCCTCACGCATACATACAAATGTGGTCAAAGGCAGGTTCACCGAAACGTACATATTTACAAACATATGTCAAGAGCTGTGAATAGTCTGAGATTTTCTCCTACTTGCCAGCTAGAAAGTTGCCTGCCACAGTGTCAAGGATGCTGGTAGAAAATACAAGATTCCTGGATTAGGCATGAAGGACGGTTTATTTCTAACAGCAATCTCAGTTGACAGAGTATCGGCGTTTTGGTACCAGATCTCTGAGCTGTCATTTCTACAGGGTGACATGAGAAGGACTCGGTGACACCTGCATCACCAGCCCCTTATGATGGCAGTGTATTCCTTAGTTGCAGGACCAGGGCTGCTTGAAGAAGACACGAAGCCTGCTTCAGAGGGATGTAGGGATGCTCTTACCTGACATGCGTAAGTTTCAGTCAGCCACTGCATTGCAGCTGGCCATATACGTATTTGCACCAAGACTTCTTGACCAGCTTTTCTTCTTCCTGACTGCCTCTTGTTTTGCCTTTTTTCCCTCATTCAAAAAAGAACAAACTCTTCCTCTTCTTTTCCACAGCCTTCCAAAACCCCCCCAGATTTTTAATCACATCATTTGCCAGAAGTTTCTATATCAGACCATCAGCTTTCTGGGTCTGGTGCATTCCTCAGCTGAGATTTCTTTTTAGGGCATCACACTGGACTAGTTCCACTTTTTCTCCCACTCCACACCTTCCTCTTTTGTAGATTCCTTTTTCATTTTGCTTGTAGCATACCCTCAAACAACCTTTTCTGAGAGGTTATTTAGTTGATAATCTATGTAGTTACAAGAAGAAAGGCTCAAAATCACTTTCCCTCTGAACCCATTGGCTTCTAACTGTCTGAGCTGTTGCTATGAATTCTGGGGATAATCTGATCCTCTTTCTTGGCAAGTAATCTGTTTTTCCCTCTCTGGAAGATAAGATCTTATCACTGGCCTTCTCAAATTTCATCGGGATATTCCAGGGCATTCTGCCTTTCAGACCAAAGACCTGTGTCTTCAAACTAGGTCATTTTTCCCTGACCTGCACGATGGTTTTCTCTTTCTGGAACTCTCACAGAAGAGGGTGGGTCCCTGGCAGACCTCTGATAGAGAGTGGCTGCTGACCTCTTCTGAGCCACTCTGACCTCCTCTGAGCCACTCTTAGGTTGTGACTTCCTTGCTCTGGCTTATCTTTCAGTTCAGTATAATCTTCTTCCCATTTTCCAGAAAGTCAGTACAGTCTCTTGCCACTGATGAACTCTTGGCCACATGGCTGGGGATGTCCATGGGAATTTCAGGCGACGGAAAGGGAGGGATAAGGCTGTACTTGGTCTACCATCCAGAATGGAAAGTTCTCCTCTGGAAGGTTTCAGGTTCCTCTGAGCAAGGCTGGGAAGGAGCAGGGGAGGCAGGGAGGGTGCTAGGCGTGTTTCCGCAGGCCTGACTAGCTTTCTGTGACTGAAGGAGTGGTCATGGGCTCTCACTAGGCTCAAGAATGTAGGACATTCCTAGGGGCCAGATGCCAAGATGGTAATAGGGAATAAGGAGGGTCCATGAGAATGGGAGGAAAGAGAGCTACCTAGGTGGGCTAGAGAAGCCTTGAGAGGGGCAATTGGGGCCCCAGGCCTTTGTGGGCAGTCTTGGGGTGACCTGGTTCTGTTTCTGTCTTACTCTCAGGTCTGCAAGACAGAGGCCACCAAGCAGCAAGCTGGCAACTCACAGAGCATCTTCCTCTCCCTTCTAGACTCAGAGCATCCCCTGGACTGAGGCTACCTTTCAAGGGTCTGCTTGGACCTCAGTTGATGTGTCTGCATCCATGTGGTTTAGTTTAGCTGGTTAGTTTCTTCTGGACACTAGGAATCAGTGGCAGGGCAGAGGGGGGTCGGGGGGTGGGAGGGGGGTGTGTGGAGGGGAGACTAGGAGATCATTCTGAAGTGTGGGACCCTTTGTGAGGGAGCCAAGTAGAAGGGATGGCAGTGGTAGACTCTGGACAGTGAAGGTCAAGGGGAGATGGGGCAAGACAATGGAAGAGGCCACCAAGTGGAGAAAAGACAGCTTGGGATTCCCTGGAGGCCACACCTGCTGGTGCCCCCTGCCCCTCCTGTCCTGGTGCCTTTGTGCCTCAGTTTCCCTGTTTCCCATCTATTTGTTCCTTATTGAGCTTCTTTGAGGTCAGTGGGCATCCATTAGTCCCAACTCAGGTGAGAGGCAGGCGATTGCCTGGGACCGGAGACTCAGAACTGCCCAGCTGTCCAGAAGCACAGAGTGCTTCCAACACGGAAGAACATTGCCCTGAGCAACAAGGGGGCTGGAGCCAGGCAGCCCCAGGGATTGGGCCCCCCGGGCTTGGTAGAGAGAGGGAGTCAGGGGACTCAGAGGCCACAGGGAGGCAGGAGGCAGGGCCGCGCCCAGCCCAGGAATCGTGGGTGAGTGGGAGGCTGATGAGCCTGCATTACAGCCTGAGTTCCAAGGGCAGCCCCAGAGCTTGTGACAAGTGAGAGAGCTGAGGCGTGCGGGGGCTGCAGACAGGCTCAAGTTCGTGGCGTTGAACCACGACCCCCCTTCAGCACAAGCCCAGCTGGATGCAGGATGCAGGATGGGGCTGGACGATTGGTGGCTCTCACTCACATCCACTCGCATGTGAATGAAGGAGCCAGGAGCGCTGGAAGCAGACTCTTTAGACCCCCAAGTCTCAGTTGGAGCCCCAGAGCTCCTCTAGTCCCCCTGCTTGCTCTGCTGATGTGGGAACTGGGGCCCAAAGGCGGAGACCAGGTCTTCTCTCCACAGAGCACCCCGGGCATCTGGAAAAAACCCAGTTCCCCTCAGGGTCAGGTCAGAAACCTTTTCCTTTGAGATCCAGCCTAATCCTCTGGGCAGGCCAGAGTTGTACCCCCTCAACCCCCCAGCTCCAAGAGTCCAGAGTGCAGCCCCACTGTCAGCTCCTAAGCTCCTCCAGCTGGGCCCGGGGTCCTGTTCTCCTGGTCTCTCGGGGCTCAGGAGGCTCAGTGGTCTAGTTGGGGAAGAAAAGAAGGAATGGCATCGTCCCTGGGTCCCTCTGGTTCTAGGACCCACCCAAGCTCCCTCACCAGTCCGCAGCCTTTCTCACCCTGCCTAGGGGCACCCACTCCTGGCCTCCCTCTCGCCTGAGCTGTGCAATATTTCCTATTTTTAAACTGCAGAAATGTTCCTAAAAGATTCCAAGACATCTTAGAGGTTGTTCTGGGGAAGGAGAAATGTCAGACTCCGAGTCTCTGAATTCACAGTGGTGTGGGCACTGGGGTGACTTGCCAGCTTGCCCTTGAAGCGGCACTGTACCTGTTCCCACCTGGTAGCCTGAAGGCCAGACCCCACAGATGTTTGGCATCTTTTGTAAGTTGACACAGCCAGATTGGCCCTTGGGGACAGTTTTGTAAACTCTAAGCATGGTCCAGAAAGATTAAATGGTAAAGGTGGCTCCAGGGCCCCCAGAAAGTCCCAGGGTTTAAGCCCACCCGGCTACATGGTGCTTAATTTTATGTGTCAACTGGAAAGGTGTTTTAGGATGAGATTAATGTTTGAATAGGCTTTTGAGAAAAGCCAATAGCCCTCTGTAACGTGGGTGGGCCTCATGCAATCACTGGAAGGCCTGAATAGAACAAAAAGCCCCACCTCCCCTGAGTAAGGCGGAATAATGCCAGGAGGTCATCTGAGCATTAGCTTTGCTGGATCTTCAGCCTGCTGACCTATTAGGAGGAGACAATGACTGAAACTGCCCATCCTGCCTGGCCAGGCTCCATGGTAACCGTCTGCATGAGTTCTTTTCTGACAGCAGGTCCTGGTAAGGAATATGCAACTATTCCAACCAGAAGAATTCAGGAAAGGTCAAAAGGAGACGCCATGTATCCTACCACCTCCCCAAATCCTCCTAGCTGGAATCCATCTTGACTGAGCAATGCATGTGCCACCAGGAAGTACCAATAGTCAGAATGATTGGCCAGACAACCCAGAAGCTAATCCCATCACCATAAAACCCAAGGCTGCGAGCCACATGTTAGAGCAGTCCCGGGTTCCCTTACCCTCCTGCTCTCCGCCCAGGCGCCCCTTCCCAATAAAGTCTCTTCCCTTGTCAGCATGTGCGTCTCCTCAGACAATTCATTTCCGAGTGTCAGACGAGAGGCCACTCTTGGACCCTGGAAGAGGTTTCCCTTCCTTCAGCAGACCCACACTACAGATTGGGATTTTCCAGTCTTCGCAATTTTGTGAGACAATTCCTTTGTAATAAATCTCTTCACATATATATTTATTACAGACCAAATGTGTCCCCCTCCAAATCCTCATGTTGAAGCCCCAGTCCCCCAGTGTGATGGTATTAGGAGGTAGGAGTCTGGGGAGGTTAATTGGGGTTAGTTAGGCCTTGAGGACTGGGCCGTCACCGACCTTTGACTCTGCTGACATGCTGATCTTGGACAGCCAGACTCCAGAACCGGGAGACACAAATTTCTGTTGTTCAAGCCTTCCAGACTGTGGTATTTTCCTATGACATCCTGAGCTAACATAACATCTTCTCGGTTCTGTTTCTCTGGAGAACCCTGATGAATACAGTCCCACTGGTGGGCAGCAAGTGGCAGAACCTGGGGTGGCCCCTAGGCCTGGGGAGCAGCCTTCTCCACCTTGGCCCAGCATGGGGGCTGCTGGCACAGTCCACCTCTTTCCTCACTCCAGCCAACAGCCCTGTGGGAAAGAGCAGGCCAGAAGCGGCTTTGGGGGTCCTCCAAGAGGGCTGTGAGTGAGCTGATGAGGAGGTGGGAAGGGGCCTAGATGCTGTGGGCATAACAAGAATACTGTGTTTTGATGTTAATCAAATGCCTTGGCCTCCATTGTGTTTACAGTGAGGTAGGCAGGAAAGAAACTACACCACACCCATTTGTCAGAGGAGGAAACTGAGGCTCAGAGAGGGGAAAGTGAAAGTGAAAAGTGAAAGTGAAGTCGCTCAGTCGTATCTGACTCTTTGCGACCCCATGGACTATAGCCTACCAGGCTCCTCTGTCCATGGAATTTTCCAGGCAAGAGTACTGGAGTGAGTTGCCATATCTTTCTCCAGGGGATCTTCCCGACCCAGGGATCGAACCCAGGTCTCCTGCATTGCAGGCAGACACTTTACCATCTGAGCCACCAGGGAAGCCCAGAGAGGGGAAAAGACTCATTTAAGGCCACAGAGCAGAGTATACTGAAGTCAGAATCAGAGCCAGGCCTCTGGGCCGGCACAGAGTAGGTACTGGCTCCATGAGTACACAGCTTTGCACAGTGGCAGTATCATAGCCAATGAGGTTTATTCAAAGCGTGATTATTGCTAATTGAAAACTTTATCTGATACAGATGCACAGAGTAAATGCACAATGGACAAAAAAGCAATAAATAAATGTGCCTCACAGCTCAGGACCTGACCACAGTAGGGCGTCAGCAAATATGTATTGAAATCAGCAAAAGAGGCCTTGAAGCCTGGTCCATGATGTCACAATGTCCTCACTGACTTCCTTCATCACACACACACACACAGGAGCATCTCTCTAGAACACTTACAAAGCTTTGAAGAGGTTCTGCTTTGTCGTGGTCAAATAGCCCTGCCCTGGGCACCAAGTCCCTCACTCAAAATGGACACTCCCAGGACCTCTGCCCACTCCCCACAACACCTCACTCCCCTCCACCCTCTAATCATCCCCCTGCAACACACACAGCTCTGGCTAGAAACACCAGGACTCTCCCTTCTCCTCACAGCCGCACTAGGGAACCTTCTCAACTTCCCACTGCCGTTTCAGAAAATGCTGATCCTTGTCAGCTGTATTAATGAATCATAGCCCAGGAGGCGCCAACCTTCCTAAAAATATCTGAGAACCCTCAGTGCAGAGAGAATCTATGAAGGCGGGTGCGCCCTGATGGAGCCACTCTGCCTGTCCCTGTCCCCTGGCCACCCCTCACACCCACCTCTCCCCACAGCCCCATCCCCACCAGCTCTGAGCTCCCAAACCCTGAATGGGTGGGTGCAGAGTCAAGTATCTCCGAGAGAGCCCTCTGACATTATAGATGGGGAAATTGAGGCTCAGGAGTGGGAAGGGCCAGAGAACCCCTGGTTCCTGGTGAGGGGGTTCTCTGCAGATGCTGCGTCTGTGTTGGCAGCCAGCTAAGGGAAGGCAGGAAGGAGGCTTTCTGTCCAGAGCTCTCCCTGGTCTGATGGGAACCACAGCCACCCACCCCATAGATAAAAAAAAAAGCTCCTTCGGGTAGAAGCAGTTTCCCAGGGACAGGAGAGTGAGAGGGGAGGTCACACAGGGTGCCCAGGCCGTGGTGGAGCTGCCTTCTTACAGCAGATTTATGCTTTTCAAGCAGGGAGACTGGGAATGACCCCGAAGGTGGACAGCATCTTCATCTGGAGAGCATCTTTCTGGAGAGCAAGCTCCAGAAAGAAGTGAGTCCAGTCCTTTGAAATTCCTGCACAGAAGCCTTCCTGGTGCTCATTCCCACCCCCACCCATTGTAGAATCCTCCAGGTCTCCCTGGCCACCTCAGACTCATTTTCTCCAAGGGTGGTCGCAGCAGCACCTGGGAGCCCGTTGAAGGCAGACCCCCAGGTCCCAGGCCAGATCAGCTGGATCAGATCCCCAAGTGGCTCCTAGGCCCCTTGGAGTGTGAGAAACACTGGCCTGTGAACCACCTAGCATCTGGTCACATTCCGCGGTAACACCTGTGATTAGTTGCACATGAACAATATTAGTTAGCTGCTGGGAGGGAGACAGGGAGGACTGGAATAGAAGAGGAAAGATGCCTGAGATAACAAATTCATGTGAAAAGTGGAAAGTGCTAGGACTTCCCTGGTGGTTCAGTGGCTAAGACTCTGGGCTCCCAGTGTTGGAGTTCCGGGTTCGGTCCCTGTTCAGGGAACTAAATCCCACACATTGCAACTAAGACCCAGTGCAGCTAAATAAATAAACAGATTAAAAAACAAAAGTGGAGATTGCTGTTCAGCTCCTTTGGAGAAACGATGTTCATGGAATGACTGAATCTGGGAAAATAAAGGATGAGAGGCTTTTGCCCTCTTCCTAGGGCCAGAGCTCCTCTGCAGTCTCCCCAGGGGCTGCTTTCCAATCCCAGCCTGAGCTCCTACCATGATGGGGAGCTCACCACCTCTTAGGCAGGCCATTGCGGGGTGGACATGGAGCCGACTTGCCTCCACGGCCCCAGCTGGCCTGCTCTCCAGCCCTTGGGCCCCTCCGGGCTGTCAGTAACTAGGTCTGTCCCTCCTTTGATCCTCGATGCCCTACCACTTTCTTCTCTTGTTGCAGAAATAGTCTTTCTATTTGTGTGTGGAGAGTCACTTTATGGTCTCTTTTCACTGAGTGCAGAGGTGTTGAGGAGGCCTCTATCCAGGCAGCACTTCTGCTGTAAGCATTGGCCGAGGTGGCCTCACTTCACCCCTGACACTGGCCACCAGACGAGGGAGTGGCAGCAGGCAGGATTGGCGGAGTCAGGGGCCCAGGGAGGTGTCGCCTCCAAGGGCCTTTCTAAGCCGCAGACACTCTGGTGCTGCTTTGCAAGGACACAGGTGCTCAGAACGCTGAGTAGTTGCCGAACATCACCCCTTCTACTGGCAGGGCCATGGGAGCCTCAGGGCACCGGAGCAGGGAGTCCCAAGGAGCCTGGTGGGAGACAGCAGGTGTGCACACCTCGGGGACCCACCACTCTGGCTCCTCCCTGCTTCTCCACTGGGCTCCAGCTTGGCACCCTGGTCTCAGCCACCTTCTAGGCTGAGTTCATCCTCTCCCCCTCCAGCACTGAGACCTAGTATCTCATCAAGTGATGCTCTTGTTAAGATCCAAGCTACAAACTGGGAGTCACCGTCAGTTCTAGCCCCTTCCTCCCTCTCTCTCCTCTCCTCGGTGCCTCTCACGGATTTCTGTGAATCCTGGAATTCTGGTGGCAGTGAAACTGCTGGTACAGAGCTCAGGGATATTGTTCTGGTCCTACCTTGTCGGTGACTCACTTTGGGACCTCAGGCAGGTTCGGATCCCTCCCTGAACCTTTGCCCCATCTATAATGACAACCTCTACACACAGTGGTCCCCAACCTATCTGTCACCAGGGACCAGTTTCTTGGAAGACAAGTTTTTCACGGACGAGAGGTGGGAAGGGATGGTTTTGGGATGATTCAAGCACATCGCATTTATTGTGCAATTTATTTCTAATCTAATGCCACTGCTGATACGACAGGGGGTACCAGTCTGTGGCCCAGAGGCTAGGGTCCCCTGCTCTACAGGCCCTCAGAGCTGGGTTACTCTGGACCTGTGTTGACAAACGGAAGTCACTAGGCATGTTTGGCTATTTATATTTAAGTTGATGAGAGTTAAATAGAATAAAAAATTCAGCTCCTCAATCACGTGAGCCACGTTTCAAATGCTCAGTCATCACCAGTGGTGGTTCTATTGGACAGTGTAGGTCTAGAATGTCTCCGTCATCGCAGAAAGTTCTCACGGACAGCGCTGTTCCACCGTCGAGTGAATCACAATGAGTCTGGGAATCACCTGGGCTCTGGTTACAGTGCAAAGTCTGACTCAGGTGGTGGTGGGACAGGCTCTATGCCTCTCACAAGCTCCCCAGTGCTGCCGCTGTTGCTCTTGCTGCTCTGAGGCTGTGAGTCGTACCTGGAGGAGCAGAGATCTAAAGTGCTCAGCCTGGATGCGGGGCCAGCACCACTTGGCAGCATCTTAGTATTACAGAATCTTGGGCCCCGCCCCAGCTGAATCAGAAGCTCTGGGGTTGGGGGGTCGGGGGGAGGTGTCAGGCCCAGGAATCTGCATTTTCACAGGCCGTGCAGGAGGCTCACATGCACATTTGAGTCTGAGACTCCTGAGTCCATCTGGGTTTCCACCAAATAATTGCTGTAGATCATTATCACTTCTGTCTGGAAGCACGTCCTGCTAGGTCCAAACTTGCTACCCCGTGCAAAGACGGGGAGCCTTGGGTCACTTGCATCGGAGCTATATCCTGCTCACTGGGGGCTCAGGAGGAGATGAACAGCAGCAGCAGGCCCAGCCTCAGACTGTGGCCTTGTCCTGAGCTCGCTTGACAACTGGACTCCAGGTAGCTGTCCACTCCCACATCTTCCCACCAGCAGATCCAGTGTTCCCTGTGGGAAGATACAGAGGCACAGTGTCTGGTCAATGATAGGCACTCACTTCTGAGCCTGCACGCCAGGCAGAGGGCAGGCCGTTCCCCGGACCTGGGTCTCCTAGAGGCCTAAGACAGTGAGGCCCAGCGCAGAGCCAGCTGCCCGCTCAGTGTCAGCTGAGACCAGGGATTAAAGCAGGGGCAGGGCCACGCCCAGCTCAGGATTCCAAACCTAGCAGCCTGCAAATACTGCCTGCATGCCTGCTTGTGGCCCACCCCTCTGTGGAGTCCTCCCCTGGCCTGCAGCCTGCTTTCACCCCCAGCATGACGGCTCCTCCACCGGACTGACCAGACATTTCCAAGGCCACTACTTCCTGCCACTCCTGTCTACTTGCCATAGTGTTTGTGGGGGTGCTTTGAGCACCCTGGCCCCTCCCTCCAAATTACTGATATTGACCAAGTGGGCCTCCCTGCCACATACCACAGCTTGAACCGTGGGTGCCCAGGAGACTCCGTCTGGGGCTTGATCCTGGTAAATAGTGCAGCCTGAGACACTCCTGGAAAGGGCAGCCGTGGGCACCTGTCCCCTTCCCCAGGGCACCCACCATGCCCCATTGGACCCCCACCCACCCACCCCCAGCACGGAGGCACGTCTGATACCAGCGGGGGTTGTCCCACTGGAAGGTGAATGTGGAACCTCAGAGCCAGCTCCACCTCCATGGAGCAGCACCTTCTGGGGACAAGGCATGGCCACCAAGCAGGCCAGGACAGGAAGGGCTTTGTCACTCACTTCTCTCAGGACATAAAGGGAGAAGTGCAGCCAGAGAGAGCCAGAGACGTGCTGGAGCCTCACACCGTGAGCTTTGCAGAGCCAGGGCTTTTGGCCTGAGGCGCTCTCTGCCCCACAGGCCAAGGCTTCTGCGGAAACACTCGGGCCGGCAGTCTGTGATGGAGGCTCTGAGCTGGCTCCTTCGTCGGCAGTGCCACTGGGGGTAGTGGTTCTGAGAACTCTCTCTTAATAATGAAGAAAGTGTGACTCGCTGAGGTCAGGCAACTAGCAAATGCTTCTGTTGCCCCTCCAGGAACCCCCCCTCAGGGCTGGACATGGCCAGTTTTTTCCCAGGACAGGGCCCCTCGGCATCTCCCAGTCCACGCTCAGCAGCTCTGCCCCATGCTGCCACTGACCAGGAGCGCCCTCCTCCGGGAAGCCTTCCCGTGGTGGCCAGAGTCATGCTCCCAGGGACTGAGCTGCAGCTATTTCCCTCTGACGGTCATGTGCCCCCTCTCCCTCCGTGGTCCCTCCCCCTCTGTGGTCCCCCGCTTCCCCCGCACCTGTGCAGGGCTCTCAGAGTCACAGACAGCGCCCTGGCCGACATCCTTGCCTGAACCCCTTCCTCCCTCTCCCAGCCTCTGAACTGCCCATGTGGGCCAGGGCAGGAGAGCCCCCAGCTTTTTGCATCTCTGTCCCTGCTGCCTGAGAGCTCTCTGGGTCATGAGGAGCCACCCAACCGCAGCCCTTGGTCCAGGAAGAGGAGATGGCTGGACACCCCAAGGACACCTGCACCAGGTATGGGCACTCCGCCCAGGTCTCTCTTTCCTCCTCCTGGTGGGGGGGGGGGGGGTCTCCTCACTGCCCACCCACCCCATGAGCCCTCAAGGATAGGGACTGAGTTTCTCCTGCTCTGTCCCCGCTCTTGGAATCTCCTGACTCTGTGGAATTCACATTTGTTGGGTGCTTGCCTGTGCCAGAAACCATCCAGGCACCGTCACATAGATTCTCTTCATCCTTCCAATGACGCTGTCTGATGAGTGTTATTGGGTTTCCCCAGTGGCTCAGCTGGTAAAGAACCTGCCCGCCAATGCAGGAGATGCAAGAGATGTTCGATTCCTAGGGTTGGATTCCTAGGTCAGGAAGATCCCCTGGAGAAGGAAATGGCAACCCACTCCAGTGTTCTTGCCTGGAAAATTGCATGGGCAGAGGCACCTGGAGGTAGCTATAGTCTAGGGGGTTGCAGAGAGTTAGACACGACTGAGGACGCAGACACAGGATACAGGTGAGCGTTATTAGCCCATTTACAGATGACAAAACACTAGATTTGGAGAGCTGACATCACTGGGAGAAGGCCACCACCTTAGTAAGGGCCAACACTAGGATTCAGACCAATGTGGGCCATCCCCGGTTCAAGTTCTCTCCACAAGCCTAGCTGCTGTCCACACAAGCTGCAGCTTCAGGGACCTGTGAAGGAAGGCCTATCAGGGGCTGCATGCCTGCGGAGCGACAGGAGGGCTCCAGGCCCAGGGACCTCTCCCCCACCCCCCCTTCACCCCAGCTGGTCCATCAGGCCAGACAGTGGGGCCTGAGGATGTCAGGCAGTGCTGGCAGCCAAACAAGGGGTCGCAGTCAGTCAGACACTTCCTCACTGCACAAAGCCCCACTTCCCTCCAGACAGAGGACCCCAAAGAATGCTTGGAATGTCGTTGGGGCCAGACAGCCTCCTGCAGATGCTGGCTTTGTGCTCCGTTTGCCAGGGCAACTGACCCCAAGTTAGAAAGGTCACTCCCTGACCTGTGACCCTGCCCTCTCACCTCGCAGCAGGGGGTGGTGGTGGAGAGAGGGAGGGGTGAGCTGGGCCTCCCTCCAGTGGTTCTTCCATACCAGTGGGATGGTGTCCCAAGTTTGCAGCAGCTTCAGGAAAGAGGCCCAAGAGGCCTCCTCCAAGAGGCCTTCTTGGCTGCTCTACAGCTTAGCCCACAGTCTAGCCTTAGACTTGAAGACCCCAGGGTCCCCCTTGCACAGGCATAAGCAGAGCTGGGCCAGTGGCTGGGAAACAGTGGGCCTTCGCTGTGGTCAGTGGAGTCAGGAGGCTGGTGGTCAGCAGTGGCATGGTTGGCGGGGTTCTTGGTAGGCTTGGAGTCAGGGCCCAGCCCAGGACAGCCGAATGAGTAGACATGAGAAGGAGGGAAGAGGGGACCATGTCCACCCAACCCCAAAATCCCAGAGAAACATTTTCAACTTGCCTGTGACTCACTCTTCCTTAGCAGAAAACTGTTTTTTCCTTCGAAATCACAGACTTCCACCTTCAGACAATAATGTGTTCTCAGGAAGTTACATGTGTTGTTTTTCTGTGCAGGCTGCTGGGGGTAGTGTTTTTTTTACAAATGGTTTACTGTAATAAGGCCTGGGAGCCACGCTTCCCCTCAGACCAGGCTGACCTCTAAATAAGGTGATCAGATTGGGCAACTAAAAATGCAGGACACCCAGGTAAATCAGAACAACAAATCATTGTTTTAATCTAAGTACATCTCACACAATAGTTGGGACAGGATTACACTTAAAAAAATAAAATGTTTATTTATCTGAAATGTGGATTTAACCTGTATTTTGTTGGACTACTCTGTCCTCAAGTTCATGGACCACAGGCCACTCCTGGTTACCAGCCCCAGGGGCTTCTGAGGTCCCTCCTGACTCCACTGACCCTGGAAAGGGTCCCTGTCTCCTGATCACTGACCCTGCTCTGCCTGTGTCCCTGGAAAGGGGCACTGGGCCCTCAAGTCACAGGCCAGACTGTGACTCAGCTTTAGAGCAGCCAAGAAGCCAAACCCCATGCAGGCCTTAAGCCTTGTTCCGCGTCTGCCCCTCCTTCCATCGAATCCCTAGGAAGACTGACAGGTGGAGGGAGGTCTCCCTCTCTGAGGTCAGGACCCTCAACCTGATCTTGGAGGAGCTCTCACCAGGCCACAACACCTGCTCTGACCTCAACCTGAGGGGAGGCAACCTGAAGGTTGGCCCTTTACAAGAGTGCCTGCCCCGGACCCCCCACCCTGGATCCATCCCTCACCCACCTTCCCTGGCCACCAACTCCTCCAGGCGTTCGACACTCCAGGACCTGACCTCTCACCCCAGCTCCTGCAGTGTGTGAAGGGGGAGTTTTCTCCCTTCTTTCCTGGCTGAGACACCTGGAGTCCTGCTTCCATTTTAAAGCATTACATCATGACCCCTGAGAAACGCATTTTTTCCAACTTTATGGGTCCCTAGGGGCTTCCCTGGAGGCTCAGACAGTAAAGAATCTGCCTACAATGTGGGAGACCTGGGTTTGATCCCTGAATTGGGAAGATCCCCTGGAAGAGGGCATGGCAGCCTACTCCAGCATTGTTGCCTGGAGAATCCCCATGGACAGAGGAGCATGGTGGGCTACAGTCCATGGGGTCACACAGAGTTGGACACAACTGAGCAACTAAGCATAGCACAGCATAGCAGAGGGGCTTCACGGGTGGCGTAGTGGTAAAGAATCCGCCTGCAATGCAGGAGAGGCAGGTTCGGTCCCTGGGCCGGGAAGATGCTCTGGAGAAGGAAATGGCAACCCACTTCAGCGTTCTTGCCTGGGCAATCCCATGGACAGAGGAGTCTGGCAGGTTATGGCCCATGGGGTCGAAAAGAGTCAGACACAACTTATCGACTAAACAGCAACAACAACGTGGAGCCCTAGAGCAGGTGAGACATGCTTCTTCCATCCACCATTTCTGAAAGATCCCACGCTAGGCTCACTAATTGAGAAGCATTCCCAAGGCACCTAGTCTCAGCCTGGCCCAGCTCGGTCTGGATAGGTGAAAACACAGAGAAGATCCACTGATCCTCAGGAGCTTGGGATGGTGGGAGAGAGATGGATATGTGTCTCATCACCTTGCAGTGTTTCTAGGCTCGTGGGGAGTGGGGTGTGGGGACTGCTCAGGCTGAGAGACCAGGGCAGGCTTCTCAGAGGAGGCAGTGCTGAACTGAGTCCCAAGAGTGGGAAGATTCTGCTGGAAAGGAGAAGAGAAATGAAGTTTCAGAAAGACGAGCAGATGGACAAAGGCCTAGAGGCTTGGAAGCCATGTGGTTCTTTGAGCTGGAGAGGTTCATGGAAAGTCAGGCCAGGGAGGACAGTAGAGCAGGTGATGCAAGGCCTCCGGTGCCTGCTGGGGCTTGGATTTCATCCGACAGAGACCCAGGAGGGCGGAATTCCAGGTGAGGCCAGAGCTCACCCGTGCTCACAGGAGCAGGGAGGCCACCGGGGAAGATCCGGATTCCGTCTCCTCCCCTTCTGCAGCCCAGCCTGCATGCGGCAGGAGCTCCATGTCTGCTAAGTCAACACGGATCAGGCCAGATGGGAATCTCTGGCCCTTAGCAAAGAAAGAGATGAAAATCTAAGGCCTGATTCAAGGTAGCTGTTCCTCAGCCCTTCACACCAGCGAACACCCCTTCCTCGGGCTGTTCCCCCTGGTCTCAGGCCTTCCCTTCTCCCTGCTCCCTCCGTGTTTGTCCACCTCTGGGCCTAGTTCCCTGCCCCTCCTGGAGCCCGGATCACCCTGCACTTCCAGACTCCGGGAGCCTGAGGTCTGCGCAGCAGCCCGGCTCCAGTTCGCCTCTTTTCCTGCCGAGCACTCCCCGCATTGTTCGCCTTTGTGCCCTTTTTCCTGTGCCTGAGCGATTCCAACTTTATTGCCCTGGTTCTCTCCAGGGGTCATTCCGCCAAACTGAAACTGGCGCCATGGACTGGAAAAAACAGAGTACTTCGAACCCCTAGGACCTCCTCCTGGTGGAGGAGACAGGCCAGCAGAGACCCTCACTCCCTGCTTCCTCCCCTCCCGGGCCCTCGTCCTGGCCCACCAGGACGCTACGGTCCTGCCCTGGGTCCACGTTCACCACAGCTTCCTGGGGGAGCCTTTCTCGGAAGCCAGTCCGCAGGGTGGGGGTGGGGGTGGGATGAGGGGGACTGAGGTCTGCCAGTGCCAATCCCAGGGGGGCTGGGACTGATCACTGAGTCCCGGGGTCCCATCTGCTCGGCTTCTCCTCAGGCAGGCCAGAGCAGCTGAGAGCAGGATCCCAGGTCCCAGCGTGCCTGCCCTGTGACCTTCTCATCTTACCAGCAAGGAATCAGGGCTCAGAGGGGTTATGCCATCTCCTGAAGTCCCAGAGCTGATAAGAGCCAGGCCTGGGACTCGGGACTTCCGGTTTCACACCAGTGCCCTCTCCTCTGTCTGCCAATTGGTCCTGAGCCAGTTTCTTGAACCTGGGGCACACAGGCCCCGGGGGGAGAGGCCTGGGAAGCCTGGCTCAGGCCTGGTTCTGTGACCAGCTTATTATGTAGTTCCCGTCAGGCCCTTTCCCAGGTCAGCGACTTCCTTCCAGCTCAGCACTCCAAGGTTTCCCGGTTGGGGCCACTTTCTTCTGATAAGTCTCTCTTTGACCAAAGTCTAGTCAGGTTCTTCTGGACTCCCCTCTAAACTAGGTCCTGGCTTTTGGGCTTCTGTGTTCAACCAATTTTAGTAAGAATCTTGCTAAGTCAGTTTAGCCAGCATCTATCTGTTATCCTCAATATCTGATCACCCTCAACATCTGACGGGGTTCCTCATCTCCCGACAGCCCACAGCTGGTGTGTGGTCACCCAGATCTGCCTCCAACAAGCATCCTGCTAGGTAGGTTTAGCCAGAACCCCATTACCCTTGATGCTTCCTCTTAGGAATTTTCTATCCTCTGACACCCCTTGCTTCTTAGCTATCAATTCCTGCTTTTCCTTATATTCGCAGTTGAGCTCAATCTCTCTCTCCTAACACAAAACCCCGCCTCAGTGACAATCCCCTGAATAAAGTCTGCCTTGAAACATGCGTGCGTGCCAAGTTGCTTCAGTTGTGTTCGACTCTGTGTGACTCTATGGACTATAACCTGCCAGGCTCCTCTGTTTACAGATTTCTCCAGACAAGAATACTGGGGTGGGCTGCCACGCCCTCCTCCAGTGGATCTTCCTGACCCAGGAAGTCTCCTGCATTGGCAGAAAGGTTCTTTACCACTAACACCGCCTGGGAAGCCCAAAGTCTGCCTTATCATTCTTGAACAAGTGTTGCAATAATTGTTTCTTTAACACCTCTGTTCCCATCAAAACCCCCTCCCATGGCTCCCTGCCATCCCTGACTCATGCCATGAGGCTACATAAACTCCTGATTCAGTTCTTGGTATAGCCCTAAGAGTTTGAAATTATCTCCCCAACCCTCTTCCATCACAGGCCTGTAATTTATAACTCTTAAGTTGGTTACAAAGAGAGACAGTATGAAGTTGAGGGAAAAAAATAAGGACCTTGTCCTCCCCCCACCCTGAGTTCTGATTTTGATTCCGTCACTTTGCAGCTGTGAGATCTGGGTCAGGTCACTAAAGCTTTTGGAGCCGCAGTGTCCTCATCTGTAAAATGGTCAGCATTCTTGAGGATTAAATGAAACAATGAGGAAAAGTACCTGGAGCATAGAAGATTCTCAATAAATGGCACAAATTATTATATCCTTCACAAGTTCTCTCCCTCCCAATTCCAGTGGGGAAACTAGAGCCCCAGGATCAGCTCCCAGGCTGCCCCACTCAGGGGACATGGGCCTTGCCCAGGAGTCTGTGCACAGGCACAGGTAGCCACTGCTCTGAGACAGTAGCCTTGCCCCCTGCACTGCTAACCGCTCCCTGCCATGACCAAGAAGAAATATGTGCCTATGCAACCAGCCTGTCTCTCAGCATATCCATGACCCCCCAACCCTCAGGGCCAGGACCCACTAGTAGCCAACCTAGCATAAGGAACATGGTAGGCAAAATATGTTCCCCCAAAGATATCAGGTCCTAGAACCTGGGTCACCATGGTGGGTTGAACAGTATCTCAAAAAGATGTATTCAAGCCCTAACCCCTGGTACCTGGAAATGTGACCTTATATGGAAATCATTTCTTTGCAGATGTAGTTAAGGATCTCAAGATGAGATCGTCCTGGATGTAGGGTTGGAAAAGGAAACGGCAACACACTCTAGTATTCTTGCCTGGGAAATCCCATGGATAGGAACCTGGTGAGCTACAATCCATGAGGTCACAAAGAGTTGGACACGACTGAGCCACCGAACACTCACGCATACATGTAGGGTGGGCCCAAGTCCAAGGACTGGTGTCATAAGAAAAAGGAGGAAATTTAACATGCACAGGGAAGAAGGCCATGTGAAAACAGGCAGAGATTAGAGAGATGCTGCCACAACCAAGGAACACCAGGAGCCACAGAAGCTGGAAGAGGCAAGGTGGGGGTCTCCTCTAGAACCTCTGGAGGGAGTATGGCCTGGTTGACACCTTGGCATTGGACTTCTGACCTTGAACTGCAGGAGAATAAATTTCTATTAACTTTAGCTACCAAGTGTCTGGTAATTTGTTGTGGCAGCCCTAGGAAGCTAATGCAGTTACCTTGTTTGGAAAGAAAGTCTGGCAGGTGAGATGGAGTCAAGGATCTTGAGGTGGAGAGATGACTCTGGATTACCCGTACAGGCCCTCAACACAGTTGGATGTAGGTGGGAGACAGAGGGAGCCCTGACACAGAGGAGGAGAAGGTGATGTGAAGATGGAGCAGAGAGAGATTTGAGGATGACTGGCCTGGAAGACTTGAGTGATGCAGCTGCCACCAGAAGCGGGGAGAGGAAAGGAATAGATTCTCCCCAGAGCGTCCAGAGAATGAAGGAGCCTGATGGCCAGCTTAATATCCAGTGAAACTGAGACTTCTGGTCCTCAGAAGTCTGATAGAGTAAATTTCTATTGTTTTTTAATATACATTTGTTATTTTATTTTATTTGCTGCATCATTTGGGATCTTAGTTCCCTGACCAGGGATGGAATCCTGCAGTGGTAGCAAGGAACTGTAACCAATAGACCACCAGGGAAGTCCAAAATTTCTATTGTTTTAAACCATCCAGTTTGTGGTAACTGGTTCAGTTGCTCAGTCTTGTCCAACTCTTTGCAACCCCATGGATGGCTGTCCGCCAGGCTCCTCTGTCCATGGGGTTCTCCAGGCAAGAATACTGGAGTAGGTAGCCATTCCCTTCTCCAGGGGATCTTCCCCACCCAGGGACTGAACCCGTGTCTCCTGCACTGGCAGGTGGATTCTTTACCACTGAGCCACCTGGGAAGACCTCGTGATTGGTTAGAGTGAGCAGAGGAACGAATACTGAGTAGCACAGCAGAGGCCCCGTGGGGCCCCTCTCCTCGGGGCCTTATCCCATTCAGGTCTGTCTTATAGGGAACGGCAACTCCTTTTCCTTTCTCCTAATCCCTCACCTCCCAAGCCCCAAACAGAAGACAGCCCCACCCCAAAGCCTCCCTCCCCTGGGGCTGGGTTCCTAGTGTTTATAAGTGAACATGCAAATCCCCCTCTCCAACCCCAGTTCCTGAAGTTTAGAAGGAAACTGGGAGGTCAGGCCCCTCGTTCCTGAGCTGGGGCTACGATATGTGGGAAGGGGTAGTTTGCCAGATTAGACCCTTGCAAGACAAGAAACCCTGCCTCAGGTGTGGCCAGCCTCAGCCCCTAGGCTTCTGCCAGCCCAGGTGCAGCAGGAGCCAGGCCCTGGGGTCCCGAGAAGAAGAGTCCCAGGGTGTCCAGGATCCTGTCTGGTCTTCCACCACTGGGGGAAGCACCAACCTCATCCCTCCCACAGAAAAACTCTCCTCTTCAGCCTTGGGACTCACCACCCCCACCCAGGCTGCCTTGGGTCTCTCTAGGCGGTGTGCTTTGTAATTGATCTTCTCAATTGGTGCGCTGGTGTATGCGTGCTCGGTCACGTCTGACTCTTTGCGACTCGCTGGACAGTAGCCCGCCAGTCTCCACTGTCCATACAATTTCCCAGGCAAGAATACTGGGGTGGGTGGTCATTTCTTTCTGCAGGGAATCTTCCCGATCCAGGGATCGAAATCACATCTCCTGCATTGCCAGGTGGATTCTTCACCACAGCGCCACCAGGGAAGTCAGGGTGACCTCAAACCCCAGGATCATTCACTTTAATCCTGAGACCCACATCACTCAGAAAGTTTTGAATTGCCATTTTATAGACTGGAAACCTAAGGTTCAGAGGTTCCCCCCAAAAGGACTAGGTCCAGATAGACCAGAATTTCTAAAGGAAATACCACCTTCTGGGGCCTTGCTCCTGGAGGCTCAACCAGTTCAACAACTCCATGTTGTCAAGTCCTAAGAAGCTAATGGGTTTCCCCTTCCTGTTCTGTTCTTGGCTTGAGATATTTTCCCTTTTCTGGTCTGCAAGGAACAAAAACAAGTAATTTTCTCATAAAAATAATAAAGAACAAAATCCAGATTCCGGAGAGCCTCCAGTTAGAGCCAGTAAATTCAGGCTTCTCAGGGGACCCAGCGCTCCCGCCCGGGTCAGCACAAGCCGAGCCAAGGCTCTGCTGCTGCGTGTCGGCCTGGCTCGTGGCTGAGTTTTCCAGGAGATGAAATGCGAGCAGGAAGACCAAGGCCAGAAATCAAAGCATGTTGGACATTCGATGCTCTTTTGAATGCCATGGAGAATGCAAAGCCAGGTCCTTCCTGTGTGTGTTGCCCTCAAAAATCCAGAGAAATACCAAGTTCACAGCAGGAAAAACAATTGCACTGATGAATGGTGCTTCTGCTTATGCCTCGGTTCTCCAGACTTCAGCGTGCCTTCCAGCGAGACCACCTGCCAGATGGAAGTGCGGTCACATGCAGTTCCTCCATGCAAACTGCAAGGCTTGTGAAACTCCAGCAAGTCTGTTAGAATCCCATTTCCTAAATGGCCATAATCAAAGAACAAGCTCTTAGTTTTCTAGCAGTGAGCTTTGGAAATAGATGAGTACGCAAAAATCACAATTTATGAGTTCAGCTAGATTTTTCTTTTTCTGCTAAAAATATCAGTGTGCTTAAAGCTTACAGTGTTGGCAGAGATAGAACACTGCTAATTATCTATGAGCAGTTCATCTGTTGCTACCTTCTTCTCCCCCAGCCCTGCCAAGGGCCCTAGGCTGGGTGAGTAGGGCTGAGTTGGCCTTGGAGATGAAGTATGAGAGGTTTCATTCCCAGGGTACCAGCAGGAAGATACATGAGTACTGCCCAGCTGAGAAATGTGTGGCTACTTAGAGGGAGCATGGCCAACCTGGGTTCATGGAGGATGATGGCCTGGCCAGCTCCCTTCAGCTGGCTCTTGCCTTCACGTAGTGGTACTTGAGGACAGGTACTTGTGTCTGGCAGGCCTCCTGGTCACCTCACAAAAGAATCTCCTTCCTAATTCAGTGTATTCCACACTGGGAAGCTCAAGGGAATCAGGCAAGACCCTTTAGTCTGTGCTGTCCCTGATCCCCACAAGGTGGACTGGAAAGAAGCTGGGACATTGGTTCAAGTCCCAGTTCCAGTGTTTACTAACCCTGGTGAAGTCCCAGGGTCCCTTGGAATCTTGATCCCCTCATCTCTGAAACGGGATGTTCGGCTCAAGCTGGCCTTGCTTGGGTTTTGGCCAGAGTTAAATGAGAATGTGGAGGGGTTGGTGGCTGTTATTACTGGCATAAAAGGAGCTATCTCCCAGCTCATTAATGTGGAAAATGTAAACGTCTACATGCCTAAGGACAAAGGCCCAGCGGGCCCTTTCCACATTCCCTCCCCACCCCCATATTGTTGGGAGTTTGTTTTGGTTTTTCTGGAACTTCCAGAACAATGAGTTCTGGGGGTTGGTTCTGCAGCTATTCACACTCCCAGGGGATGCATTTATGGAGCTGAGGGCACATTCCAAGGATAAGGGGTCTGCAGGGATGTTTACTCAGCTCAGTCCTGCAGCCTGGAGAGGCTGCGCTGGGGGTAGGAAGCCCAGGGACACTCCCGTGTCAGCCCCACAGCTGCGGGCCCAAGTTCAGAGCCTCGTGGGCCAATCTGATCCATCAGCTGGCTGAAAGGCAGAAACGCCAAGAGGTCACCCCTTCTCTTCCTCCTCCGGCTCTAACATCCAGATGCTGAATGGCTTCCACACACAGGCTCCCCAGCTCCTCAGCCACACTCTGCTCCCACCTTGAAGTTCCCCAAAGGTTGTGAGAACCTATTTCAGCATCCCTGGAGGCCCCATGCCAGCGCCAGGTGAGGAGCGGTGCACGGGGTAAAAACCCAAGGTGTGCCTCCTCCCTCTTCTGCTCTTCAGACCTGAGCTTCCAGATACCTGCTTGATTTGTCCACAGTCCTGGAGCCAGCAGGCCCTTGTTCTTCCACATGGAGCCTTGGTCCGTGACTCCTCTGTATCCTGAATGCCACCTCCTCCCTCAAGCCCACCCCACTCAGGGTGCAGAGGAGCAGCTGAGGATTTAATTTAAGGTGAGCGGCTGTTAGGCCCCTGATACCCAGGCCCAAGGAGAGGCCGCTCTGATAGATAACTGTTTCCAAAAAGGGATGCCGAAGAATTCCTGAGGAGCTGCTTGGGAGGGGACTGAAACCCATCCTTTCCCATCTTCTTTCTGGCCAGGCTTCTCTCCCTCCATCTTTGCTCATGTTTTTCCTTCCACCGGACTCTGCTGCTTCCTCATCTCTTCTTCTGTCTCAGAGAACCAGCCAGAGCCTCACCTCCTCCAGGAAGACCTCCCAATGCAGACCCCCCCTGCTGCTGGAATCACACACAGGCATCCCCCACTTTCCATGCTTCATATGAACCTCAGGCCTGTTTCTAGAGACTCTGATACTTCTCAAGTGTATCTTCTCAAGATAAGAAGTCTTATCATAAGACTTCTCAAGTCTTTATGACCTTGTCTCTGAAGTGGGGATACAACTTTGTTGTGTTGTCAAGTGCCCGGAGCATAATGGGCACCAACAATTATTGCTGTTCCCAGATATTCTGCAGGAGAGGGAGGCTTGAACAGTGTCCTCAGTGTGAGCCCAGTTCAGTTCAGTTCAGTTCAGTCCCTCAGTCGTGTCCAACTTTTTGTGACCATGAACCGCAGCACTCCAGGCCTCCCTGTCCATCACCAACTCTCGGAGTCCACCCAAACCCATGTCCATTGAGTCGGTGATGCCATCCAACAATCTCATCCTCTGTCGTCCCCTTCTCCTCCTGCCCTCAATCCCTCCCAGCATCAGGGTCTTTTCAAATGAGTCAACTCTTTACATGAGGTGGCCAAAGTATTGGAGTTTCAGCTTCAACATCAGTCCTTCCAATGAACACCCAGGACTGATGGACTTGTTGGATCTCCTTGCAGTCCAAGGGACTCTCAAGAGTCTTCTCCAACACCACAGTTCAAAAGCATCAATTCTTCGGCACTCAGCTTTCTTTATAGTCCAACTCTCACATCCATACATGACTACTGGAAAAACCATAGACTTGACTAGATGGACCTTTGTTGACAAAGTAATGTCTCTGCTTTTTAATATGCTATCTAGGTTGGTCATAACTTTCCTTCCAAGTAAGCGTCTTTTAATTTCATGGCTGCAGTCACCATCTGCATTGATTTTGGAGCCCAGAAAAATAAAGTCAGCTACTGTTTCCACTGTTTCCCCATCTATTTGCCATGAAGTGATGGGACTGAATGCCATGATCTTAGTTTTCTGAATGTTGAGCTTTAAGCCAACTTTTTCACTCTCCTCTTTCACTTTCATCAAGAGGCTCTCTAGTTCTTCTTCACTTTCTGCCATAAGGGTGGTGTGAGCCCAGGGCACACATCATAGTCCAGGCAGTTTCTATTCTACACTTGAATGGAGATTAGCCCCATCGCCGAGTCAATAGTTTCTCGGACCTTTCCTGCCTTTCAAAAAGCAGAACTTATCACCAGTAGGACAATGCAGGCTGAAGTTTCTGTTTCTGTTCTGTGTAAAACAGCTGCTCTCTAACCGAAAAAACACCCGGTCACATCCTTTTGTCCAGTGGAAAACATAGCCTGGGGTCGGAATTTCCACCAGTGAATCTTTTCCCCTCAGGATGTAGAGAACGGGTGACTCCTGGGAATTCCCTACACCGATTTGTTCGGGGTCCACAGTCTCTCGACACCCTCTTTGGCCTGAAGCTCTGTCTCCAGATCTGGACGGTCCTGAGCAAGGCCAGGCCTGGACTCATGTATCATGCAAGTGTCCCCAAAGGTCCCAGACCTGTGCAACACCAATGCCAGAGAATGCTACCCCCAGAGTCCATGTCCAGCCAGGCTGTGGTCAGTCTGGCTGTGGGGGCCCATTTAGACAAACGAGAGTGCTGCCTACGGGAGGTGCTCATAGTGACATGAGTTAGACCACGGCCCTAAAGACCCTAAGGAAACCCATAGGAATACAAACAAGGGCAAAATCATGGAGTCTATTTTGACCAGAGAGGGTAACATGGGGGTGGCTGAGAGGTGAGCCAGGCTGTGGAGGTGGTAGAGATTCGGAAGGCCAGGCAGGAGGGGAGGAGAGAACATCGGACAGGCAGAGAGTCCGCTGGGGGCCCAGATGTGGAATTGAGCTGGGAGGGGGTTGGGGCCACAGAGAGGCTCAGCGTGAGGGAGTCAGGGAGGCCAGATGGGCAAAATGGGACTGCAAGTGGCCGGCAGGGGCTAGGAGGGGGTCTGGGGCTGCTTCTGAAGGTGGAGTGGCATCTGGAAGAAAGCTGGGCTTGAGGACTGCTGTCCTGACTGTTCATGGGGCTGGCTGACAGGATGAGGCTGCAGGGAGGGCAGAGTCTCCTGAGCAGAGAGGGCAGGAACCCCACAAATCGCAGATGGGATGAAGCAGGTTTGCTGACCGACTCCAAGGGGACTGAGCTGGGCTGAGAAGCCACTGGGGCCCAACAGGAACAGGGATCTCAGAAAGGGGAACACGTCTGGTACAGGAGAGGGTGTCAGCCCAGTGTGAGACCTCTGAGGTCATCGCACATGTTCCTCCCCTGAATGCTCGCCTAAGGGGGTGCCCTCTCTGCCAATCGAGGGTGTCACAAAGTGCCCACTGCCAACCCAGGTGAGAGGCCCTGCGGTCATCCATAATCATTCTGGAGCACACACTGTGTGCCAAGAGCTGCGATAAGTATTAGAGAAAGGACAAAAGCAGCATTCCTTTAGAGTTGTTGTACATTCAGCTTTTGGAAGGAAAGAGCCGCTGAAGGGGTCTGCAGGGTGATAAGGCCTTGGGCCTCCACTGGGACATGGGTGGCCCAGTGTGGCTAAGGATAGGGCCTCCGGGGAAATGAAGAATTGGGGACACTGTAAATTGATGTTTTTTTAATATTGGTTCAATATGTGTGTAGGGGGGAGGGGTTGAGAGCTGAGTGGGAGGAAGGAAGAAAGGAAACAGAGCATTCGGAGAGGCCTGAGGAATCTCCCCCCGCCATCTGCCGGGGCCAAGCGTGATTCATGGGGGCTTCCCCAAGCGTCTTGTCCAAGCCTTCCTTCGAGCCACAGGCAGGGCTCACCCTAAGAGAAGTTCTCATCTGTGTAGTCTTCTCATCTCCTTGCATATTCCCTGTAACATATCAGCAGTTTTACTATTATTATTATTTGGTCATGCCACACAACTTATGGGATCTTAGTTCCCTGACTGGGGATTGAACCCAGGCGCTCGGCAGTGAAAGTGCCGAGTCCTAACCTCTGGACCACCGGGGAATTCCCCTATCAGTGGTTTTAATACAGCACCTGCGGACAGAGGAGGCCTGGGGAGGAAGGCTCTTCAGGCTGAAGGAGGGCCCCCTGGAAGTGTCAGAGTGCCTCTTCATGGCAGGCGGGTAGATGGAGAGGTAGAGGCAGGCGGGAGATGGAGGTTGACTAAGGCCTGTACGGAACCTGGTTTCAGACCCTCCTTTTTGACCTTAGAGCATGCAAATAGAAGAGGGCAGTGAGATGGGTCTTGTCAAAGCAACAGTCCCCAGCACTGGGGCTGAAGAGGGTGTAACACAGGCCAGTGACATTCATGCTGAACATGTCAGAACCACCAACAGGGCCTCTCTCTTCAAATGTCTCCAGTGCGACTCTTCAGCTCCCCTCACGAGGTGGGTGTTTTTGTGGCCGGAGGCGATCATCAGTTTGAAGAGCCATGGTAACGTGTCCTGTTCCTCATGATGATCCACCAGGCTGGGAGCCTCTGACCCGGAACAGTCAGGGCAGTGTCACTTCCCCTTAGGTAACTTGCTGGTCCCTGGCCAGGGGCACAGGACGCAGGCCCAGGTGCAGTGCTCCCGCGTCGGGGACGGCAGGGTAGGGCCGAGGCGGAGGCGGCCCACTGAGAACTGCTCCTGGTGCCCAGGGCCTGGGGTCCCACCTGTGGCCCCTCGGTGGCTCCGGGGCTGCCCCCAGAGGCAGGACGGGTGCAGAGGGGCCTCGGTCTCCGTGGTTCCTGGGCTCCGCACACCTCTCCCCTGGGCTCTGCAGGCCTGGACTTCCCATCCCCGCGGCATTTCTGTCTGGGCTGGGCTCTGAGCAATCGCTCACCACGGTAACCAGCCAGATGTGGAACCCGCAATGACACCATTCTTGGGCTTTGGACTGGCTGGGGCGGTTCTTTCCCTGGAGCCTCTGGCAGGTGCCACCCACCACCTGCGCCTGGAGAGAAGCGGTGAGTGTCCCAGGGAACCCGTTGAGGCCCTGAGCCTCTGGGAAGTGAACCAGAAGGGGAACCCAACCAGAATATCAAGCCTCTTCAAGGCTGTGAGGAAATGAAGGTTAGAAAGGATACCATATCTCTGAGGGCGGCCATGAGCCAGGTGGCTGGGCCAGGTAAACTCAGGTGTGCCCTCTATAGCCTACAGGCTGTACCACCATCCCCACCTGAGGAGGTGGGGCTCCATCCCCTCTGAGGCTCATAAAGGTAGAGTAACTCCCTCCAGGCCACACAGTCAGTGGGCGTATGAATGTGTGACCCTGGAGCCAGGCTTTCTACAGACTAGTGGGGTGTACTTTAAACAACAACATCAAAGATCCAATCACTGAAATGGCCTAAGTCTCACATGGCTTTTTGTTTTGGAAATCTCTGTCGAATTCAGCCAAGTGGAAAGTCCGGACCTTGTCCCCTCGCAGGCTAAGCCAGGTTTGGTGACCACCCCAGCCCAGGGCTTCCTGCCGGGCCCAGGTCAGCCATAACTGGGATGTCCTAATGCATCTGTCTGGACCTTATCTTGAATCCAGGAAACCCTACAGGACACAGCTGAGTCTGGGCGGCCCCAAACATGTGCCGCGTCGGACAGAACCAAGAGGGGCTTTCCCTGGGCTCTGTGAGCACAGGGTGCTGGCTGGCTCCCTCAGCTCAGCACCCACCCCCACCTCAGGAACCCCTCAAGGCCGGGGACCTGGGCTCAGGGCCATTAGTGGGCGGCGAGCTTCCAGGGACTGTCCAGCGACAGGGCTTCCCCAGAATGTGATCTTCCTCGATGACATCATCTGCCGTCTCAGGCGGGGCCAGGGCTCCTCTGGAACAACAAAGCTGGCGCAGGTCGCATCCTGCGTGACTCATCGGTGGGCCAACCCCCGGGGGGCTTCCGGCCCTCAGGAGAAACCAGACACACAGGGCCATTGTTTGCTTTGGAAGCACCCCCACTGGCCCTGCAGTCTCAATGGGATCATTTGTGTTTTCTCCCCGCTTCTCCGAGCTGCCTGGGTCCCTGCAACAGGAGAAAATGCTGTACCTAGTCATCCACCCCCCATCGCATAAAAATGCTCTTGTTACAGGACCGGGGCCAGGCCTGGGAAGCAGACCTCCTCTCTCTCCTTTCTGGCTTAACCAAAGCAAGTAAAAAGGGTGTGGACCAAGCAGGAGAGACAGCTACAGATCTGTTTCTATTCTAATCTCTCCAGATCCTCATCTAGGGCAGAAACACCCTGATTCCACACCCACGCTCTACCTGGAATGTGGCCCAGGCTTGGGGGCACAGACCTGGGGCTGGAGGAGGAGGTTCAGGGCATGGTGGCCTGAGCTGGGCAGAGCCGGGGAATAAGGGGGCTGGGGGTGGTGGTGCTAAGCAGTTGCCCCTGGGTTTGTACCTAGCTCCAGGCTCTTACAAACCCCAAGGGGAAAAAAGCAAATTTTTCTCAGATTCCTTTCCTGAAAGGAATTGAGGGATATAAAAGATAATTCACAGGAAGGGAAACCCAAATGACTAAGAAGTTCACAAAGAGGTTGGTTGTCAGAGAAATGCAAATTAAAAATTAAAAGTGAGATGTGGTTTTACACCCGGGAGATTGGTGAAAATCACCAGGACAGAGACTGTCAAGTGCTGAGGGTATGGAGAAGAGGGAGCTGCTGGTGGGATTGAGCCCCAGCCAGGTGAGTGGTGGGTTTTTATTGAAAATCATTATGCAAATTCAATACGCACAGACCTGGCTAATGGGGACCCTGCTTCTGCTGAGTTCAGCCAAAGTGTACAACCAGGCCCCAGGATGCCACTGCCAAGGGCCCATCCCCAGGGAAGTGTCCCCCACATGTACCCACGGCCACACTCTTCCTCTCTGTGCAGGCTTGCTTCAGCGGAACCTGAAAATCAGACCCCAGGGAGAGTCTTCACCCCAGCCCAGCCCAGAGCTGGCTCACTGTCCAGCCATCAATTCTGGCCCAATGGGGGCTTGAAATCAGGACTCTGACCCTCAAGAAGGCAAGACACCCCACTCCTTTTCTGTGCTCCAGTCTGATATCCTAACCCTCCCACCTGCCTATCAGTATTAGTTTTCTATGGTTGTGTAAAAATATCAGCACAGACTCAACAACTTGAAACAACACTTCTTTATCATTTCATCTCGAGGGTCTGGGTGTGGCTTAGCTGGATCCTTTGCTCAGAGTCTCATAAGACTATAATGTTGTGAGAGCTGGGCAGTGCTCTCATATGGAGGCTCAACAGGGGAAGAATCTGTTTCTGAGTTCATGCACTTGCTGGCCATTGTGGGATGGGGGCCCAGTTCTCTTACAGACAGTCAGCTGGGGGCCAACCTCTGATCACAGCAGCTGCTGGTGGTTCCTAGCCAGGGAATCCTGCTCAACACAGTCACTTACTCCATCTAGCTGGGATGGAGAGGCTCTTAGCACAGGAAGGATCCAGCCCCTCTTTTAAGGGCTTTCGTCTGATTAGCCAGTGAAAGTCACTCAGTCATGTCTGACTTTTTGAGACCCCATGGACTATACAATCCATGGAATTCTCCAGGCCACAATACTGGAGTGGGTAGACGTTCCCTCTTCAGGGAACCTTCCCAATCCAGGGATCTAACCCAGCTCTCCCTCATTGCAGGTGGATTCTTTACCAGCTGAACCACAAGGGAAGCCAGGCCCACAGAGAATAATCTCTGCTTTGGTCTGTCTAGTCAAGGCTATGGTTTTTCCAGTAGTCATGTATGGATGTGAGAGTTGGACTACAAAGAAAGCTGAGTGCCGAAGAATTGATGCTTTTGAACTGTGGTGTTGGAGAAGACTCTTGAGAGTCCCTTGGACTGCAAGGAGATCCAACCAGTCCATCCTAAAGGAGATCAGTCCTGGGTGTTCATTGGAAGGACTGATGTTGAAGGTGAAACTCCAATACTTTGGCCACCTGATGCGAAGTGTTGACTCATTTGAAAAGACCCTGATGCTGGGAAAGATTGAGGGAAGGAGGAGAAGGGGATGACAGAGGATGAGATGGTTGGATGGCATCACTGACTCAAAGGACATGGGTTTGGGTGGACTCCGAGAGTTGGTGATGGACAGGGAGGACAGGAGTGCTGTGGTTCATGGGGTCTCAAAGAGTCAGACATGATTGAATGACTGAACTGACTGACTGATTAACTCAAATTCATCTGATAGGATCTTAATGACCCTTGCAAAAATCCCTTCACCTTTGCTATATTTTGTGGTTTTTCCAGTAGTCATGTATGGATGTGAGAGCTAGACCATAAAGAAGGCTGAGCACCAAAGAATTGATGCTTTCGAATTTTGGTGCTAGAGAAGACTCTTGAGAGTTCCTTGGACAGCAAGATCAAACCAGTCAATCCTAAAGGAAATCAACCCCGAATACTCATTGGAAGGACTGATGCTAAGCTGAAACTTCAATACTTTGGCCACTTGATGTGAAGAGCTGATTCACTGGAAAAGACCCTAATGCTGGGAAAGATTGTGGGCAGGAGGAGAAGGGGGCAACAGAGGATGAGATGGTTGGGTAGCATCAGTGACTCAATGGACACGAATTTGAGCAAACTCCGGGAGATGGTGAAGGGCAGAGAAGCCTGGTGTGCTGCAGTCAGTGGTGTTGAGAAGAGTTGGCCATGATTTAGCGACTGAACAATGAACAACAGTTTGGTGGACAAACCGTATGGTGAGCCCCATGGTTCCCCACCCTGTGTTCAGGCCACAATTCCCTGCCCTTGGGTGAGGGTGGGCCCTGTGACTCCTTCTACATCATAGAATATGGCAAAGGTGAAGGGATTTTGCAGATGTCATTATGACCCTGAATCAACTGAATGTGAGTTAATCAAAGCAGAGTTCACCACGCAGAATGCCAAACTGGCAGACTGCCTTTTTGAAGGGAGAAGCCTCCGGCAGCACAGGACAGCCTGATCCACTTTCCAGGTGGATCAAGGAGGGCCCAAACCTTCAGAGGGAGGGCCCAGAGGGATGGTGGCTGGGGAGAGGTCTGGCCTCTCAGGCAGCTTAAATAAGCAAGGTGGGGTGTGGGCCACAGGAAGGGATGTTCTCTTCGGATACCCTGAGATGGTCCCTAAATTTCTCCACTTTCAGCTGAGAGGGCCCCAGAGTTGGGCCCCTCTCTGCTTCACATGTAGATGTGAAGATGTACCTCTTACATCGTAGCTTCTTTTTCTGTTCCTGCCATCTTTGCCATCAGGGGATCCCCACCCACTGCTCTACTCAGCTTTCACAGGCACCGAGGAGGTCAGTTAAGGGGGGGTTAGGAGGGCACTGTGTGTCCCCACAGAGGGACAGTGGGAGGATTGTCACTGGGCAGACGTGACCTCAGTCTGCCGGGCTCAGCTCTTTCTGCCCCAGGGAGGAACTCTGTGCAACAGAAACAAGCCCCCACCATGCGGGGCCCCTCCTCCCACCGCTGGGTCCAGACCAGGCAGAGCCCCCTCTCCAGGGTCACAATCTCCAGCACCTCTGCCCTGGCCTGGGAGCTGGTGCTTCCGGCCTCTGTGCCCTCCTGCGAGACCAGGCACAAGGAGCTAGGCACCTGCGCAGGGCGTGAGCCCTGAATCTGATCCTGCCCTGCTCGTCCGCCCACCTCCTTGTCCAGTTCTTGAGAACCTCCGCTTGCCCTGCTTCTGCACCCTGACTACCTTTGATCCCTCTGTGCCTGCCGAGCTCTGGGGTCCATAGGGTTACCTGCCCACTCCAACCAGACTGGGGAAGGGGGTCCCAGCCTTGTGCTGCTCACCAGACCCTGGGCCTGGGCCTGCCTCAATACCCTCTCACATTCTGGCCTGCCCACTACTCTCGCCTCACCTGAAAGATCCCAGGGCCAGCTCCTCTCCCCCAAATCAAGACCCTCAATCACCCCCAGCTTCTGCTCATTCCTTAAGCAAGCATGATTTTTAGAGCAAGGCTTATGCAATCTTGTGGATGCTCTCTGAGCTGTTCTGAGCCCTGCCCTCTCACACCCCAGGCCTTGGCACGAGCTGATCCATTGCATTTGACCTTTATACACAAACCATAGAAACCCAGCTCTGGCAAACTTACTGAGAAAATGATGTTATGGAAGGATATTAGACAGTTTGGCTTCCCAGGTAGCTCAGGGGTAAAGAATTCAGCTGCCAAGCAGGAGACTGGGTTCCATACTGAGAGAAGGAAATGGCAACCCACTCCAGTATTCTTGCCTGGGAAATCTCATGGACAGAGCAGCCTGGCAGGCCATAGTCTGTGGGATTACAAAGAATCAGACACGAATCAATAGTAGCAGTAGCATTAGATGGCTCACTGGATTATCAGGAAGGCTGGAGAACCAGGCTGGGGACAGGCAGGGACCAGGAAGTGAGCACAGCAGGAGAGTGTGCAGGGCCTATCTCCCTGGACGGACACTGCGGGAGTCTCCTGTCCTTCCAACCTCTCTCTGAAGCCTTGCATCACTCCCTCCAGAGCCAGAGCCCCAGGGAGAAGGGTTAACTGGTCAAGCAGGAGTCCCAACCATCACTCTGGCCAAAGGACGAGGAGCACACGGCAGCCCTCCGTCATCTTTCGTGCTGGGAGGAGGCGGGCTCAGCTTCCTCGGGAGCCCGTCCCCCAGAGGAAGGATGTGGGCAACACAGTCTCGGGTTAGCTCCCCATTCTGGGGGTCACGACCTGGGGGCCCTGTGGTGGCAGCACGCACCAGACCATTCCTTAGCGACCAGCATCCTCCTGACCTGTTTCAGCGCAGCTAGAAGGCAGGTCCCTGTTTGGAATTGGAAGGGCATTTTTCCACTTTTCCATTTATGGTGGTGGTGAATGACTTTGCCTGGTCTTGTCCCAGAACGACACCACCACCCCCGCTCAAGTTGCCCAGGTCTCTGCTTCAGGCGAAAGGTACTGCGTCTCTGATCTGTGTTCCATTACTTGGGATTTCCTACTTTTTCTATATTTGGTACCTGGCTCACAGACTTAGGCTTAACCAGTGTTTAACTCATCCAGCAAATGGCCACCCTCAGACCACCACAGAAGAGATTTCTTCTGTGATTTTAGGAGCTTCCCCAGGACTTCCTGGTGGTCCGTGGTTACTCTGCGCTCCCAGTCTGGGGTGGGGGCGGAGCCCAGGTTCAATCCCTGGTCAGGGAACTGGATCCCACATGCCGCAACTGAGATGGGGTGCAGTCAAATAAGTAAATGTGTTTTTTTTTTTTTTTTTTAAAAAAGAGAGAGCGATTCCCCATTAACTTGCTTGATGGCACTGAATAAGGACACAGAATTGTGTCCCCAGAGAAGCCCGGCCGCAGGAGGGGCCAGGCTGGGGCTGAGTAACCCAGAGCTGCCCCTCCTGGTTATCATGCTTGATAGCGGCCAGCATCTCGGAAGGCCATGCTGGGAGGGCGATGATTCTTGGCCCAGGCCAGCCAGCCAGAGAGAGACTATCCTCTCGGTCCTGGACCTAAAGGCATCTCTTCTCTTCCACAGCTCAGGGGATGCACCTGGGAAGGACTGGGGTGCCTGTCCTTGCCTCTCACCCCTGCTGACTCAGCCTGTTTGCTCCAGCCACCTGGGCCCTGAACCTGAACACGCAGTGGGGTCCCTGAGCACTCCCTCCACCCCTGCGTCACCACTCGCAACGCCATAAGGCTCTGGGGTTGAGGCGGGGGTGGGGTGGCGAGCAGCACCCAGAAGCTGCAGTTGTAGGGGCTTGTTTCCTTAGAGCCTGTCCAGCTCAGATAACTTGGAGGAACAGCGACCCTCCAGGGCTTCTTTGCTTAGCCAGTTAGCTGCCCACCTTAGGATGAGGAATTTGCCCCCGCTAGAGAGGGGATCAGATTGCACATTCCTGAGTCCTGAGTCACGGCTGCTCTGGTTCAGGAATGTGTTTACACGGAGGGCCTAAGAGGAACTGCACAGGCCATGTGTCTGTTCACTCCATATCCGGCTGGCCTGGGGATGGGGGCTGAGGGGTCTCTCAGGGATGAAGGGGCAAGGCTGTGACCTCCGGAGCCACTGTGATGACGCTCTGCGTGGGCCCCAGAGGCCCAGAGGCGGGGAGGGCTGGACTCGGGCTGGAACTGAAGCCTTTGCCTTGTCCAGCACTGGCTTCAACTTGATCCCATGGGACGAGAGTGGAGAGGGCCCAGTCCAAGCAGAGCCTCCCCTGTGGTGACCCTGGGAAAGGAACTCGCTCCCCCCACCACCACCCCCATCTCCTTCCACAAAAGACAACCTCTCAGAGGGGGCCGAGGGCTTGGTGAGATGCTGGCTTCCGCCTCATAGGAGTGGCTGTGAATCTTTGCCCTTCACCCTTTGCCTCCTCCCCACCCAGGGCTCTCTTTCTCTCTCTGACGTGGGCCACCAGCTGTGGGGAGAGCCCCCCACACACTTCAGCATCACAGGCTGCTATTGAAATTGTCTGGTGTCTTTTAGGGGGACTCTGAAGAGTTCCTGGTCCTTTATGTCTCAGTGCAGAAAGAATTCAGCAAGGGACAAAGTGGTAGACAAGAAGTGATTTATTAGAACAGGACGTTTGTGAGGCTTACAAGTGGGTGGGTGAGGGGGTGCCGTGCCCCCTAGAATTTACTGGGCTATAGTTTTATAACAAAGGAAAATCTACTCTTTCTTGAGTAGATGGCATGCTTCCATCATCAGCTTCCATCATCAGCTCCTCCTCCAGGTTGAGCAGGGGAGTCTTCTTATCGCTATAGGGTGAAGCTACGTTCACAAACTATTCTTTTGTGTGTGTTTGTGTGAGTGAGTGTGTGTGTAGAGAGTACGTCCTAGGGATCATTAACTTACAGAGCTCACTGGGCAGGATGTGGGTCTCATGCCACCATTGATTTATTGTTTTGGGGGGCATGCCTCGTGCTTCTGTTGAGTGGTTTTTTTGCTAAGCAAGCCTACTTGGTTAGAGAAGGAAATGGCAACCTACTCCAGTATTCTTGCCTGGAGAATCCCATGGACAGAGGAGCCTGGCGGGCTATAGTCTATGCGGTCACAAGAGTCGGACACGACTGAGTGACTAAACACAGACATACACACACAAACCTACCTGGTATTGTGGTTAAGCAAACCTGCTTTCTTGAGTAATCATTAACTTACAGGGGCCTCCCATATTTTTTCTACTTACAGTTCACTAGTGGGATTAGCTATTTAATCACTTACTTTGTCCCTTTACTCTGTCCCTATCACCATTATATTCAAGCAAGCCCTGTGTACGCTCTTCACAGTGTGGCCAAATGCCCTGGTTTGCCTGGGGTTGTCCTCGGACACTCGACATTATTTATAATGCCTCCTTTCACTCTCAGAGGTGATCTAGTCTAGAAGATAACTACACATGTGCCCTAATTTTATAGGTATTTTGTTTAATTCCCACAATGCCCTACAAAGTGGGGAACTGCTAATAGCCCCGTATTACAATGCAGAATCTAAAGGCTCAGAGAAGATAAGTAACTTGCCCAAGGTCACACAGTTAGAAGGGGCAGACCCGGAAACTGTTAGGAACTCACTTCTTGACTGCAAAGCCCTCTGCTTAGTCACCACACCAAACTTCCTCTTCTAAGATCCGTTGATGCTTTGAGCGACTGATAATCTGGTATTTCTGAATAGTAGAGAAATAACAATTAAGTTTACCTTGGAGTTTTCTTGACTCTCTTCCCTGCCCCACACTTTGGCCATCTTTGCCACACTCTTGAAGAGATCTCATGGACAAATCTAGTTCACTCCTTAGCAGTGGCAGCTTTGTTATCATCAGATGAGCAAGCACCATTGTGCCACCTGTGCCCCAGATGATGCACAAGGCACAATCAGCTAATCTTCTCACCGACCCTGCAAGTTGAATGTTACAGATTTCCTCCCACAAAAGGAAAATTCCTCAAGGTGGTGCAGCTGGGAGGAGCCAGAGCAGGGGCTAGAACTTGGCATCCTGGCTTCGAGCTGAGGGAACTTCCCACGGTGCGCCATTTGGGTGCTCTCCCTGCAGAAGCAAGCAGTAGGTTGCTGTTTGGCTATATGGGCATATGGTTCCAGTGGGTCCATGGCAGAGAGATGGTTAAACCACAGGTTGGGACCCACAGACCCTCAAGGTCCCCAGGCAGGCTGGTTGCCAAGGGGCCAGGACCATCTTGCCCAAAAGCACAGGAATCAGCCCTTTGAGTTCGTCTGGCCATACACAGTTGGTCTTTGCTTGTGGAAGAATTGATGCCTTCGAACTCTGGTGGTGGAAAAGACTCTTGAGAGTCCCTTGGACTTCAAGGAGATCAAATCAGTCCATCCTAAAGGAAATCAGTCCTGAATATTCATCGGAAAGACTGATGCTGAAGCTGAAACTCCAATACTTTGGCCACCTGATTCAAAGAACCGACTCACTGGAAAAGACCCTGATGTTGGGAACGATTGAAGGCAGGAGAAGGGGATGACAGAGGATGAGATGGCCGGATGGCATCACTGACTCAGTGGACATGAGTTTGAGGAGAATCCACTTGCAATTTGGGACACCTGGGTTCGATCCCTGGGTTGGGAATATCCCCTGGAGAAGGGAAAGGCTACCTACTCCAGTATTCTGGCCTGGAGAATTCCATGGACTGTATAGTCCATGGGCTCACAAAGAGTCAGACACGACTGAGAGACTTTCACTTCACTTCACAGGAGATGGTGAAGGACAGGGAAGCCTGGTGTGCTGCAGTCCATGGGGTGGCAAAGAGTCAGACTCGACTGAGCAACTGAACAACAACCTTACATTTAAGAGGTATATGCTTCCCTGGAAGCTCAGACAGTAAAGTGTCTGTCTACAATGCGGGAGACCCGGGTTTGATCTCTAGGTCGGGAAGATCCCCCGGAGAAGGAAATGGCAACCCACTCCAGTGCTCTTGTCTGGAAAATCCCATGGACCGAGGAGCCTGGTAGGCTATAGTCCATGGGGTCACAAAGAGTCGGACACAACTGAGCAACTTCACTTCACTTCAAAAGGTATATATATATGTGTGTGTGTGTGTGTGTGTGTGTGTGTGTATATAATTTTATTTATTTTTGGCTGTGCTGGTTCTTTGTTGCTGTGTGGGCTTTTCTCTAGTTGAGGCAAGCAGGGGCTACTTTAGTTGTGGTGTGTGGGTTTCTCATTGCGGTGGCTTCTCTTGTTGCAGAGCACAGGCTCTAGGGCACTAGGGCATCAATAGTTGTGGTTCCAGAACCCTGAAGCACAGTCTCAGCAGTCATGGCACACGGGCTTATTTACTCTGTGGCATGTGGGATCTTCCTGGATCAGGGATCAAACCTGCATCTCTTGCATCTTCTGCATTGGCGGGCAGACTCTTTACCACTGAGCCATCAAGGAAGCCCATATTTAAGAGGTTTTTGAACAGCATTTTCCTTTCTTTGGCGGGAGAGATCAGACATCTTTTAGAGCAGAGCACAGCCACCTTGAAGATGGAAAGCAAACCATTTCTAGAGCCCATACCTCCCCACTCCAGTTTCTCCACGAAGACATCATCACACTATGTCATGTGGTCTACTGCTGCTCCAACCCGCTGGCCTCAAGGGAAGGAAGAAATAAAAGCAAGCACATTCCAGACACTGCAGGGAAAATGGGATTTGGGAAAAGGATGTTTGTTCAAAATCAACCAAAAATAGAGAAGCATGAAGAGGAAGAGGCAACCTCTTGACCCATTTAAAGAGCTATTTCCCAAGAAGGATTTTCTAAGCAATGAACAATGTCACAAAAGGAAACGCCAATGTAGAAACGTAAAGATTTGGTATGTTAAAAACTATCAAAAACAAACATAAAAGTAATCAACACACTCATAAAACACATACACCACAAATATCACAATGGCAGTGGATAGAGAACTCATAAAATGATTTTTAAATAAATCCATCAATTTGTTGTTGTTTAATTGCTAAGTCGTGTCTGACTTTTTTGTGACTCCATAGACTGTAGCCCGCCAGGCTCCTCTGTCCATGAGATTTCTCAGGCAAGAATACTGGAATGAGTTGCCATTTTCCTCTCCAAGGGATCTTCCCAACCCAGGCATCAAACCCATGTCTGCAATGACAGGTGGATTCTTTATTGCTGAGCTGCCAGGGAAGCCTCAAATCCATCAATACTTGTTAGAAAAACAGGGAACAGAAGCAGATAATTGATTCCCCCAAATTAAAAATTGTTTAGTAATTATGAATGCTTTTGTTTTGTGGATAATCATTTAAGTTATCATTCTGAAATACCATTGTTTGCTTTTTGATACTAAGATTCGCTTTACTGGTGTTACTATAAGCTGGGAGAGACCCATAACACTGGCCCTCTCAGATTGGGGCTGGCACTGGCATAAAAATAAGCCAGGTGTACCTCTTCTAGAAACACTCTCACAGAACATACCAAGGATATTTAAAAATACTAGAAAACTTAAATGTCTTAGAATTTTCTCACAGAAAATAATTAGAAATTCAAACAAAAAATTATGGACAAAGATGATCAGTAAAAAGAATGATGAATAGCAATATTGGAAGCTCAGATGCTACAATATATTACAATATAGCTATTCAGTGACACAACCCTTCAAAATGGTATTTTTGAAGAATGTTTATATTTGTGCAAAGGAAAAAGAACTATAAGATAGTAGGTTTGTTTTTTTTAAGTGAAAAAGGCAGAAAAAAAGGAAAAAAATAAAAAAGCAGGCTGCAAGGCAATTTGCGATTTTAAAAGGCTTATGTGCATGGCCATATGTGATATGTGCACATATCAGCCATGTGCAGCCATGGCAGGAAGAGAGAGTCATGATGCTCCGAAGCCAAATACAGTCTCTAAAGCATGAAGGCTGGCACTATCTCCTACCCTCCTGAGGATGGCAAGCATGTCATGACACCACCGAATATTTCAGAGGATGGAGGTGGGCTGGGGAGGGGGGAGGAGCTTGAGGAAAGTTCCAGGGCCAGAAGAGAGGGCCTCGAAAGCAAAATGCTTAGGTGTCATCAGTGATGGTGATCATGGTCCCATGGTAGGTCAGAAAATGTCAGGGACGGTGGACCAAGGGCTGGTGCATCAAGAGTAGGACCATTATGAGGGGCATGATCCAAGAGGCCAAGAGCAATGGGGAGCCTGACCACTGAGCCCAGGAATAAGCCTGGTCACCCCAAGATGTCCCCACCCCAATTCCTCAGGAAATAGGACATCTCAGGGTAGGAGGCACTCTCGCACCAGTCCTTGGGGGTTAGACTGTGAACATGAGGGCACCCCAAGCTGGTGACCAATGGAAATGGACATGTCTTTCCAACATGCTTAAAAAGAGAGAAACCAAAATATAGCTATAATAGACCAAAATATAGCTATAATATGTGATAGGATGAAAAGTGAGATTAGTTTTCTATGTGCTTTTCCATATTTTCAAAAATTTCTGCTTCTCTCTCGCTCTCTGCGCTGTTGTAGCTGGACCCTCTGCCTTCGCCACCGCTCAGCATCTGCACATCCCTACAATGGCTAAAACAGCAATGGCCTACAAGGAAAAAATGAAGGAACTGTCCATGCTGTCCTTGATCTGCTCTTGCTTCTACCCGGAACCTCGCAACATCAACATCTATACTTACGATGATATGGAAGTGAAGCAAATCAACAAGCGTGCCTCCGGCCAGGCTTTTGAGCTGATCTTAAAACCACCATCTCCCATCTCAGAAGCTCCACGAACTTTAGCTTCTCCCAAGAAGAAAGACCTGTCCCTGGAGGAGATCTGGAAAAAACTGGAGGCTGCAGAGGAAAGAAGAAAGTCTCAGGAGGCTCAGGTGCTGAAACAACTGGCGGAGAAGCGGGAACATGAGCGAGAGGTCCTCCAGAAGGCTTTGGAGGAGAACAACTTTAGCAAGATGGCGGAGGAGGAGCGGATCCTGAAGATGGAGCAAATCAAGGAAAACCGTGAGGCGAATCTAGCTGCTATTATTGAACGTCTGCAGGAAAAGGAGAGGCATGTGGCGGAGGTGTGCAGGAACAGGAGCTGCAGGTCGAACTGTCTGGCTGAAGTGGAGGGTATGGCACGCCCCACCATTAGTAAATCTCCCTGCCTATATTATAATGGATCATGCGATATCCGTATGGGAAATGTATGACATGGCTTAAAAAGAACTCATTATAAAAAACAAAAAAACAGAATCAAAAATAAAAAAAAAATTAAAAAATTTCTATAGCAAGTACTTCTATAATTGGAAAAATGATGAAGGTTACTTTAAAAATACTTTCATGAAACCTTTTAATTTTATTATGTATTTATTTATGCTCTTTTTTTGACTGCACTGCACAGCATGTGGGATCTTAGTTGCCTAACCAGGGGTCGAACCCATGCCCCCTGCAGTGGAAGCATGGTGTCTTAACCACTGGACGGTTAGAGAAATCCTTTAAATAAAAATACTTTTAAAATAATATGCATTCTTTTATTTTTTTGCCAAAGGAAAATACCGCCTGAGTTATTCCAAACTAATTTTTTCCACCGCAGCTGGCAAGGCCCAAGGGTCCCAGCTCCCTCCTGGGAGTGCAGCACAGCCATGTGGGGGCTCAGTGCTTCTGCCCCTCTCCTCTGGAGGGTCTGCTCACTCTCCAAAGATGGGCACGTTGGCGAGGGCACAGATCTCTCTCCTAAGACAGTGTGCCCAGAGTCCCCTTGGTGCTGGTGCCCCTGTCCCCAAAGTTTCAGGCCCCAGCAGGCCCTGCATTCTGAGAACCTGACTTCTCCAGTGCGAGGGCTGCCAGCTGGAGAAAGGTCAGGTTGTCCATCTTGTGACCTCCCTCGGGGACCAGATGCTGTCAACCGAGGCAAGGGAACTGAGACCAAAGCCCCTGTGACCTGGTGCTCTTCTCTCCATCTACCAGGCTCTAAGCGCCCTCCTTATGGCTCCCCTCCAGCCCTATCTCCATTCTGGGGCCACAGAATAAGGCCCCTGCCCCTTCCAGAGGGAGTCATGATTTGCAGACGTTGAGCACAATTAGAGCCTTCTCTTCACAGAGAAGTCAACACATCCAGTACCTCCAGCCCTTCTTCAGCAGCTCCTGAGAGTCTCCATTGCCCTGCTTGCTCTCATTGGAACACACTGCAAGGTCTGACCTGTGGGGTAGATATCCGACATGGCAGCTCAAACCATCCCCTGAGGACGTCTAAGGCCACAGGGAGTAGTCTCTGGAGCTTAACTGATCCTGGTTTCTCCACCCACCTGGACACCCTCGAGCTGGGGGTTTGGTAGACAGCAGGCTCATCAGAAGGAATGCAGGCGGGGCCTCTGGGAATGCTCACCGTTTAGGTCCTATTCAGTGGGTGGTTTGCTTCTATTTTGTTGTGGTTGGAATATAATTGCTTTGTAATGCTGTGTCAGTTTCTGCTGTAGGACAGCATGAATCAGCTATATGTACACATATATCCTTTCCCGGACCTCCCCCCACTCCCATCCTACCCCTCTAGGTCACCAACAAAGCATTGAGTTGAGCTCCCTATGCTACACAGCCGCTTCTCATTAGCTATCTATTTTACAGTGGATGTTCAATGTCCAGAACAAGGAGGGTGGAGCCTGGTTCTACCCCACAAGTCAGAACTCGATGTTTTGGGATCTGGAAGAGATCTTCGAGACAACATACAGGGCACTAGGAATCAGGAGAGAAGTCAGTCTTTGTATTTGCCTCCATGTCACCACCAATTCTGCGGAGACCCCGAGCTTCTCTGGCCTCCACCTGCTTATCTCTAACACAGGGCCTTAGTTCTCCCCCTGCCTGCCTGTGGTGAGGACCTTAAGGAGGCTGTGCAGACAGGCTCAGGGGTCTATAGGATCCAGGGGAGATTCTGAGCTGATCCCAGGACCTAATAACCAGGGGCTCCTCCCAAGCCAGCTGTTCCCTGAGCCCCAGGCTCACCAGTGCTTTCTGCCTGACCACACTTGTTGGGTCCTCAAGCTGTTTCATGTGAAAAGCTTGCTTTTCCAATTACATTATCGCATAAATGGCTACTAATGACATCTCCCTTCTCTGTGTCCCGAGTTCTGGGTGGGGGTTACTGGGAACAGGGAAACGTTTCAGAAGGCTTTTGGAGGATGTGAGCACCTGTCTTGAGAGTGACCTGGCAGGGTCTCAAGCAATTGTCTGGTTACTCTGCTCTAGCGCCCCCTGGAGGTAAGGGCGAGCACTGCCACAAGCTACCAATGGGCCTGTCTAGGTTTTTCCAGTAGTCATGTATGGATGTGAGTTGGACTATAAAGAAAGCTGAGCGCCGAAGAATTGATGCTTTTGAACTGTGGTGTTGGGGAAGACTCTTGAGAGTCCCTTGGACTGCAAGGAGATCCAACCAGTCCATCCTAAAGGAAATAAGTCCTGAATATTCTTTGGAAGGACTGATGCTGAAGCTTTGGCCACCTGATGTGAAGAACTGACTCATTAGAAAAGACCCTGATGCAGGGAAAGATTGAAGGCAGGAGAAGGGGACTACAGAGGATGAGATGGTTGAATGGCATCACCAACTTGATGGAAATGAGTCTGAGTAAGCTCTAGGAGTTGGTGATGGACAGGGAAGCTTGGCGTCCTGCAGTCAATGGAGTCACAAAGAGTCGGACACGACTGAGCAGCTGAACTGACTGAAGAGATCAGAACTGGCATGAGGTGACCCTGGACACCGACTGAGGAATGGGGGCCCCTGACTGCGGGGAGGGGGTGGGGGAATGTGTTCAGAAGCCAGCAAGTGAGGCTGTTCAATTTCCAGGTGCCACAATGGGCCATGTATGTTGTCTCAAAGATCTCTTCCAGATCCCAAAGCATCAGGTTCTAGGATCACAAGCACCTTTGAGATTTAAAAGATGAAGAATTCTAGGTGCTGTAAACCCTGAGTTTCGGAGACATTATTATCAGAAGCAACATTCACCGTCCACAGAAAACACAGTCCATTCAAACCCAGAGGACCCTGCTTCCCTTTGACTGAAGCCAGCCACTTCTGCTCCGAGGAGTACACAGCAACCCTGTCACTGTGAGACCAGGGTGGGTCCTCCAAAGGGCAGGTGCAGATTAGTCACCCCAAACCAGGGCCCGTGCCCACTATACACAAGGCTGGAGAGCCTCGGCAGTTCTGTCTGGAGTGGCCCTACCCGGGCAGGACATCTCAGACATTTTCTGTCCCTGGGCAGGGTTGCTGGGAAGATTGGAACTTAAGGTGGCCTTGCCCCGGGGTCAGGACCTTTTTTTGTGAAGGAGACATTTCTGCAGGTCCTGGAGTTTTAACTGCCTTTGTCATGATGCTGAGAAAGACAGGGAAGGCCACCAGGTGTGTCCCTGCATCTCTGTAGCTGAGTTGGTGGCAGCCTCTGCGGGGAGGTTCAGGTTCACACTGGTGGAGGGGCTTTGGGGCTGGGGGTGGGAGAGAGAGCCCTGCATGCTCTGCCCAGCCTCTGGAAGGTGTGGCCACTGGAAGGATGAAGGCCCAGCCTGACCGCAGCCCAGGCTCTGAACATGGCGGCAGGTGGCTCCTTGCCCTGGTGGACATTGCCCTCTGACTGATGGGCAGCCCAGAACGTTTCTAAGGTTGCAGAGCCCTCAGGCCCTTCCCTCCATCCCCACCCCTTCCTGGCAGCTCATAGCTGCCTGAAGCAGGGTTCCATTGGCAGAGTAAGGGGTGGGCGGAGGGGGGTGGGGGAACCAGAATGGGGAGTTGTCTTCACTATGATGTTAACATGAATGTGAAACTTTCTGAGCTCAGCATTCAAGGATCCACAGGTGACCACACCACCTTCTCCAAATCAACCTTTCACTGCCCTAGACCCCTCACCAAGCCCCATCCGAGTCCAGATGCTTCTAACTGAACACCCACAGTTTGGCTCAGCACCGAGCTAGGAGCAGAAGCTGATCCTCTCCCAGCCCTAACACAGATGCCAGCTGCCAGGAAGCAGTCCTGAGGCCAAACCCCACTGCAGATGGGGAGGAACATCCCTGAGCCTGGGAGGTCTGGATGTGATCACTGCGGGGCCAGGGGCAATGGCTGCTCTTCTATGAGCAGAGAGCCCAATGTGAAGCTGGATCCAGCCTCATACACCTAATCCCTTAGCTGCTGGAGACCAGGGCCCCAGAGCTGGATGCTTGGGTCCCATCAGTGAAAAGGGTCCCGTGGTGGGCCCAGAGGAGAACAACTTGGGGGTGCTGGTGGACCAGAGAACTGGTGACCAAGTGCTGCGACAGGCTCTGTCCCGAAAGGAAGAAGGGACTTGCTTGAGCTGAAGGCACTCCCTCCAGCCACGTGGTCCACTGTGCGAGGGGGCTCATGTAAGGCTCACCTAGAGTCTTCCCATCAGATCACTCACTTACCCAGTAAATATGCCCAATCACTCAGTCGTGTCTGACTCTCTGCGGCCCCATGGACTGTAGCCCACCAGGCTCCTCTGCCCATGGAATTTTCTAGGCAAGAACACTGGAGTGGGTTGCCATTTCCTTCTCCAACCCAGTAAATGGCTTCCCTGCAGGACAGGAGGAGTTCTGACAACTGGGCACTTGGGGCCTCTGCCAGCCTTTGGATTCATGCTTTTCACATCTGGGAGGGAGAATTATGGGGGTGGGGGCTTTTGTGGATTTCACACCTCAGTTATATTGAGAGAAAGATGACTGAGGGTCCTGTGGATGCTGGAGCTCTCAGCAGCTCCAACTGGATCAGTGGGTTCCGGGGACTCAATTCACTGCTGTGTCCCAGGTGCCTGGTACAGAGCTGACGCTCAGCAGATGCATGAAGGAGTGAATGAGGAGAAGGTGTCAGAGGCTATCCTGGTCTCAGCCATTCTGAGGCTGCTCCTACATGAACCCCTCCGCCTTCCTGCAGGACTCCATGCTCAACCTGCGACAGAGCGCCTGAGAGCTGGCAAGCGTGGCAGCTCCTAGCAGGGGCGAGCCCGAGGCAGGATGGTCATGCCAGGGGCCTGGAGCCAACCAGCCAGGCTCTGATAGTTTACTGTTCTCCCAATGCAGGGGGCAGAACCGAGACCGCCCCCGCCACTGAAGAGGGACATCTCCATCTGTCCACAAGTCCATGCGATGCCCCCAATCTCTCCCTCCAAGGGAGCTGCCAAGGGAAGAGAAAGCTTCGTCATCTTCCCAGGACAAGACACAGCCCTCCTGTGGTACACTCTTTCCTGCTTTATGGAAAAAGGGCCAAGTCTGGCTTGAAGCCACCCACCACCAGGTTACAGAGAGCCTCAAAGGTGACAGTGGCCACTGGCCCTCAGAGAGCCACAGCCACTCAGAATCTGGGAGCCCTGAGAATCAGAAGCTGCCCCAGGATTTAAGGCCAGAGTGTCTGTGGTCAGACTTTTGCCGGGCCACATGTATGGCCTGCTGCCATCTGGCCCCTTGGAGCCTCAGATGGTCCAAGGGCAGCAGAGTCCTGACGCGGAGGCCACACTCACTCTGGAGGCTCCAGAGGAGACTCCTTCCCCACTTCTGTGGCTCCTGGTGTTCCTTGGCTTGTGGCAGCATCACTCCAGTCTCCACTTCTGTGTTCCCATGGCCTTTGCCTCTGTGTCTGTCCTCTGTGGTCTCTTAAAAGGAGACATTGAATGTAGGGCCCCCTTGGATAATCTTGAGCGATCTTATCTCAAATCACCTAATTATCTCTGTTAAAGACCCCATTTCCAAATAAGGTCACATCCACAAGTTCTGGGGATCTGGGGGTTAGGATGTAGACTATCTTCTGTGGGAGCACAACTCAACCCATGAGCCAGTAATAACACACCCCAAGTCTTCACACTGACCAGTGAGGCTCTGCAGGATCTGACCCCCTCATCCAACCTCGGCATCTCCCATCTCACTCTGACGCTCCCAGGCCTCAGCCCACCATGCTCCACCCTTTGGCCCCCTCACCTCCCACCTCAGGGCTCCTGCCCCTCCTCTAACACACCAGCCACACGCCTGCCCAGGCTTCACAGATGCTGGTCCCTCCATCTAGGATGTTCTTTCCCCAGAGATCTGCAGGGCTTTCTCCATCACGTTCTGCAGGTTCAGTCAATGGTCTGTTAGGGTCTGTTACTGACGGGGCCTTCCCTGGCCACCTGGTCTGAATGGTGACCCTCTCTGGAACACTTCCTGTCTCTCTCCGGCTTTATCTTTGCTAGCACTTGTCACCATTAAACACACACGCATTTCACTCACTGGTTGTCTGACCTCTTCACTGGGTGGGGTCTTCACTGGACCCCTCTGACTCATCTCTAATCCTGGGCACTCAGCACATCAGAAGGGGCTAAAATAGTTGCCTCTTATCTACAAACTCCAATAGCTCTGTTGTGACTGCCTAGAGCACTGTGTTGAGGATGGTTCTGAGATTCAGTCCAGGCTTAAAAGGTAAAGAAGAGCTGTGATTAATCAGTGATGTCTGCCATGGAAGCAAGGGAGAAGAGTGAGTGCCAAGTGGGCGAAAGCTCAATGAGATGATTTGGGAGGATGCTCCACGCTCAGATCTATGTGCGTCTAAGGAGGTCTGTGTACAGAAAAAACACTGGAGAGGTAAATGGGCCAGAAAAGAACAGCTGGTGGCACCAACAACGTTTGCTGAATGCAGATGGTGACTAGGAGGCAGCTGGTGTGGGCTTCCTGCCTGGAAGCCTCAATGACCCTGTGGAGAGACAGCTTCTTCCCTAGGCTGGGCGGGGTCAGCTGAGAGCCATGCTCTTCAAGGAGCTTCCTGTGTGGCCATGGTGCTTGGCGGCAAAGGCTGGTCTCTGGCTTGAGACTTGCATCAACAAGGCCAGGGGGTTACTTTCCTGTTAGTCTAATGGCTAACACTCCTCACTCCCAATGCAAGGGACCTGGGTTTGATTCCTGGTTGGGGAACTGGATTCCGCATTTTGCAACTAAGAGTTTGCATGCTGTAACTGAAAAAGATCCTGCATGCTGCAACTAAGACCTGGTACAGACAAATCAGTAAATAAATAAATATGAATAGGTATCTATGACCTGGGGCACTGGCTGGGCCTGGCTGGGTGCTGTCCATAGCTGCTGGGAATGAGGCCTCCCGAGGACAGCAGTGGACCCCGGCACGACCCTTCCCACAGCATAATGAGCCTGTTTGCCACCCTGGAGATAGAGATCATACTGGCAATCAACGTTTCAGGCAGACACCTGTGACTGTGCTTTGCAGTAAGGCAATGACTGAGAGCAAGTAGGGGTCACTTACCCTGGGACAGAGCTGTACACTCCCAGAGAAAGGGGTGTCTTTTCCCAATTTGCACAAAAATGCCCCATAATCCAGTGGCAGCTCTGGAGTTCCACATCATGCAGAGCCATCATCATCATCATTACAATTACTCATGCAGGTAGGTCCAGTAAAAGCGAGTTGTTCCCACACCACACCAGGAGGGCTGCCTGGAGGAGGTGGGATTTGAGCTCTGCCTCACCGGGCCTGTAACAACCAGAGATCTCATCCACAGCCTGTGTCTGGCAGCTGATTCAACCAAAGGATCCTGATCTGCTCTGTACTGTTGCCCTTCCCAGCATGACTGTTTTCTTTCCTATATCTATTTTTTTGGTTCCCACTGACTTCTGTGACATAAATGCAAATGAGACAACAGTCACACCAGCTTCAAAGCCAAGGGAGCCAGCAGCTGAAGTCATTTCCGTGGGACCCTGCTGGGCAGGGAAGGTGGGTGGGGTGATGGACGTCTCTGTTCATCTTGCCCACCCTCCAGGGCTCGGCCAGGTGAAGAGGCGGGGCCCTGAGTCCTCTGAGCGGCCATCTAGAAACAGTGGCCAGGAGGCACGGCCCTGGACTAGTTGGCAGGAGCTTCTAGCATGGCTTATAACTGATAACTCGGGTTGTGTTTTTAATCACTGGGAACTTAGTTCAGAGCTTTTCCTGTGTGGAGGTCCACAATAAAAACTAGAAGAGGAAGTGACCCAGGTCTTCCCCATCCTCTGTGTCAGGGTCCCGAAGCACTCCCATCAAACCCAGGGCTCCAGGGGTTTGATGAGAACTTCGACTGTGTGGATCACAATAAACTGTGGAAAATTCTGAAGAAGCTGGGAATACCAGACCACCTGACCTGCCTCTTGAGAAACCTGTATGCAGGTCAGGAAGCAACAGTTAGAACTGGACATGGAACCACAGACTAGTTCCAATAGGAAAAGGAGTACATCAAGGCTGTATATTGTCACCCTACTTATTTAACTTATATGCAGAGTACATCATGAGAAACACTGGGCTGGAAGAAGCACAAGCTGGAATTAAGATTGCCAGGAGAAATATCAATAACCTCAGATATGCAGATGACACCACCCTTATGGCAAAAAATGAAGAGGAACTAAAAAGCCTCTTGATGAAAGTGAAAGAGGAGAGTGAAAAAGTTGGCTTAAAGCTCAACATTCAGAAAACTAACATCATGGCATCTGGTCCCATCACCTCATGGGAAATAGATGGGGAAACAGTGAAAACAGTGTCATACTTTATTTTTGGGGGCTCCAAAATCACTGCAGATGGTGATTGCAGCCATGAAATTAAAAGACGCTTACTCCTTGGAAGGAAAGTTATGACCAACCTAGATAGCATATTAAAAAGCAGAAACATTACTTTGCCAACAAAGGTCCCTCTGGTCAAGGCTATGGTTTTTCCAGTGGTCAGGTATGGATGTGAGAGTTGAACTGTGAAGAAAGCTGAGCACTGAAAAATTGATGCTTTTGAATTGTGGTGTTGGAGAAGACTCTTGAGAGTCCCTTGGACTGCAGGGAGATCCAACCAGTCCATCCTAAAGGAGATCAATCCTGGATGTTCATTGGAAGGACTGATGCTGAAGCTGAAACTCCAATACTCTGGCTACCTCATGCGAAGAGTTGATTCATTGGAAAAGACCCTGATGCTGGGAGGGATTGGGGGCAGGAGGAGAAGGGGACGACAGAGGATGAGATGGCTGGATGGCATCACCAACTCGATGGGCATGAGTTTGAGTAAACTCCAGGAGTTTGTGATGGACAGGGAGGCCTGGCGTGCTGCGATTCATGGGGTCGCAAAGAGTAGGACACGACTGAGCAACTGAACTGAACTGAAACGTCCACAGTTCTCATGACTTTCCTCTTTGTCCCACCAACACCCCTCTAACCCCACCTCTGGCCATAGTAGATTCTCTCTGTTCCTGTCCTGGCCCTCGTATGTTTTGAAACTCTCTGCTTTGTCTTGGAATGTGCAGTCTCTCTCCTCTCCTTCCCCTCTTCCTTCTAATTCTTCTCCTGGAAAACTTCTAGTCATCCTTCAAGACCTCAGCTTGTCTGAGTAACTTACCTCGATCTCCCTCCTCTCTGCTGCCTACACACAAGCAAAGTGGTCCGTTCTTCCTCTTTCTCTACTCCACCATGTCTTTTCATCACTGCGCTCCCTGGCTAGACCCTCAAAGCACCCCATGGGTGACTGCCTAGTGTAGACCAGAGGCAACCACCAGGGACCTCAGCAAACTGGACCCTGGGTGGGATTTGGGCCACTTGCATGTGTCTGGGGTCTATCTAAGGGCCCCCCTCATAGCCATAGAAAGTGGCTGAGCCTGCATCCCTGCTAATCTCCACCTGAAGGGGAAAACCCAGAAGAGCTTTGAGAACACGCCACTCAGAGGTGCCTCATCGCCCATCCCAGGGCCCCTGCCTCCATGTTCATGGTGTGGCCTAAAAACGTGGGATTCACAGGCCACAGGCAGCATGAGGCCCTCGGCCTTAGCCCTGGCCATTTCCCCCAGTCCAGCAGTAAATAAGCATCTGTTCTAGGAGTCTGGAGCAAAGGGTCACTTCCTGGGCCGGGGTAACCACAGCAACGTCATCTCTCCCTACCCCTCCTCCCCCAACCCTTCTCCAGCAGCCTCGGACTAGTGAAGGGTCCTCCTAAACTCAGGTTTTGTCCACGTTACTTTCCTTCCTTCAGGCTGAGGGAGGTCTTGTGCCGTTTTTTTGAGTGCTGGCCAGGAGTCTGGGGCAATCTTGGATCTGCTGCTGGCTTGCTGGGAGTTCCAGTGAGGCCCTGAGCGTCTTTTTTCCATTTTCTCAGCTGCATGAGGAGGAAGTTGATTCTGATGAGTGGTGATTAAAACTGGACTATGGGAACATTAGGGATCCCCCAGACATGAGAGCACTTTTTCCAAGCCAAATACTTTGCCTGGAGGAAACTTCTCTGATTGATTTTTTTTAATGGGCAAGATTTTTTGCTTGAGAAAAAAAATAAAGATTTTCATTGATTAAAAAAAAAAATCCTGAGGACCTTCCTAATGGTCCAGGGGTTAAGAATCCACTTTGCAACGCAGGGGATGTGGATTCAATCCCTGGTTGAGGAGCTAAGGTCACATATGCAGCACAGCAACTAAGCCTGGTCCCTGCAACTAAGACTTAACACAGCCAGGTAAAGAAATACTTTTTTAAACTTTATTTAAAAAATTCCTGAAAACTACCAGATTTGATTCTATGAGACATGGTTTCGATCCCTTTGTCGAGAAGATCCCCTGGAAAAGGAAATGTCACCCCACTCCAGGATTCTTGCCTGGAGAATCCCATGGACAGAGGAGCCTGGTGGGCTACTGCCCATGGGGTTGCAGAGTCAGACACAAGTGAAGTGACTTGGCATGCACTCATGCATTTAGAAATCTAAACAGTAAGCGCCGTGGTAGGTTCTCAAGGACTTGGACTGAGAGAATTCAAGAGAGGAGAGAGGTTTTCTGTTTTCCATCCCATAACCTTGTTGTTTTCATTCTTATTATCTTTTCCATGTGTGGCTAGAGGTACTGGCACCCTCCTTATCAGTGGCTTCATTGCCTTGATGCCTGGAGCAAGGCTCAACCCCAGGTGGTTAGGGAGACAAAAATGGGGACCTCCAAGTTCCTCCCACTTGGTGTGAGGTAGGTATACCAGGAAGGCCTCTTTCCACCCTGAACTTGTCTTCAATGTTGGAATTTCTCTCACATGAGTCTAACATCTTTGAGTATGTGTATGTGTGCTAGTGGCTTCAGTCGTGTCCGACTCTTTGAGATCCCATGGACTGTAACCTGCCAGGTTCTTCTGTCCATGGGATTCTCCAGGCAAGCATACTGGAGTGGGTTGCCATTTCCTTCTCCAGGGGATCTTCCTGACCCAGGGACTGAACCCTCATCTCCTACATTGCTGGCGGATTCTTCACCGCTGAGCCACTGGGGATGTCCCCAACTTCTTTGAATATATCACTGTGCAACTTAAATTCTTCTTTTAAACCTCTTCTTCCTTATCCAGGGGGCACTGAGAGGGTCAGCTGAGCTTCTCCCTGGCAGGAGGTCCTGAACGCCTGGGAGGGAGGGGACTGATGCTGGGGAGGTTGGGTGAGGGGTGGAGATTGACGGGAAAGGGTAGAGGGTGGAAATCTGAGACAGACACAGGAACCCAAAGTCTGAGCTCTGTCCCCTGGGATGAGCAGCCTGCTGGAGAGATTGCTAAAATGCTGGTGGAAAACTTTCTATTTTTCAGCTTAGACTTCTGGCATCCAGTCCAGGCCAGTAGCAGAGGCTGTCGGGATTCTGAAGCAGGAAACGGGGCAAAAAGATGGAGGAGCTGTCACAGCCCAGGGCTGAGTGAGGACAGCATAGTGCCAGTGTATCCCACACTCGCTGCCGCCCTGGGGCCAAGGAAGTGCATCCTGTGTGGGCAGTCCTGCCAGCCACTGCGAGCCACCTGGACTCAAGCCCAATTGGGGACATGGGCCTGGATCACCTCAGCTGTCCTGGCCACCCAAGTCAAGTAAATGAGACTTGGGTAATTTAAAATCAGATTTGGATGCCTACTAAACCAGGACTCTATCTCAGGGGGTAGAACTGGGGCTGGAGGCAGAGACCAAATAAGGCTTTGTGCCTTCTCTGCAATGTCCCATTTTATTTTTTATTTTCTCAAGAAAAATGTATTCATGGGTAAGAATGAGTACATTGGGTATGTATTCGTACCCAACTACTGGGGTAATAATAAAAAGAAACTTAAAAAAAAAAAGATCAGACCTTAAAAACTTACTATAAAAATAAAAATATGAATTGTCTAAGAAGGGACTCCAGTGTTCCTTTTCAGAGCTGGAGGTGGGCACTGCCTAGTTGAGACAGTGCTCCTGACTTGCCCAGATCTGGTCCTCGGGCTTCAGTTTCCCCATCTGTACCAAGGAGAGGTGGACCCAGCAGTCTCTGAGAGTCTTCGGCCCTGACATCAGGTAATGAGAAGCTGGTTGGGTTATGCAGGGCCTTCTCTGTGCCGCGAGGGTTCCCTTCAGAAGCAGAGGCTTGGGCCTTAGTTTGGGAGTGTGTGCTACCCACTCAAGTCTGTGGGTGACAGCAGAGAAACCCTGGGCTCTGTGGGCAGACCAGCTGAGCTGCCCTCCTGGCAGGGGGTGGGGGACGTTCTGCCAGGCCCCTGAAAGCCTTCAGAGTTCCCAGGCCTCGGGACAGTCAGGCCAAATGCTGGCATCGCAGCAGGGTTGATTGTGTCTCTCTCTGGGTTTGGGATTGAACAGCCGTGACCTGTGTGTGTCATTAAGACAGATATGGTCTGGTTAGGGACATTGGCCCAGTGACCCTGCCCCCCAGCACCGATCACTATGACAACAGCTCAATAGGGTCCCCAGGGCCCAAGAATCCGGCTTCTACTGAGAGCGAGGTTAGCTGAGGTCAGACAAAGAGGGATTAATAGAGCCCTGTTCTCATTAAGCCACAAAGCACCATTATTACCAGTCGCAATGGTCCTACCAGGAGATGCATCAAGCTTTCAAGTCACAGAGAGCCCAGTACACTGAAGAGAATGGTTCCAGCTTCAGCCTCAAAGTCACCCCATGCCCAGAATCAGAGGAAGAGGAGAAAAACCAGAAAGAAACCCAAACATCTAACAGTGACATAAAGCAGACAGGCGAATGATAGCACAGACTGCACTCATTCAGATGATGGTGTCAGTTATATTTATTACATTAAAGTCTCCGTGATTCACAGAAACAAGGTCACAAGACTGTCAATAAGATGTTCTTTTTGTAAAAAAAAAAAAAAACAACGTATCCAGTAAAAATATAGAAGAAAATATTTCCAAATGTTAGCAGTGATTATCTTTGGAAAGAGGGATCATGGGTAATTTTCTTTCCTTTGGTTTATCTGCATTTTCTCTAATGAACATACAATTCTCTTGCATTTTTGAAAACTTTATTTTTTAAAAAAATTGGTTCAGAGAACTAGAGGGTGCTTGTCCTTTCCCTCTGCAATCAAACTTCACTTAATAAAACTCAGGAGAGGGCTTTGTTTTGGAGAACCAAATTTTCTTTTTAACTAATAATTTATTAATTCAATAACAAATATTTTTTAAATGTTATGTCAAAACATATATAAGAAAATCATTCTAGACAACACCATATTCTCATGCCTTCTAACAACAGAGTACCATGAAAAGAAATTTCATTAACTTTATCATTGCAAAGGGTCCAAATTCCAACTTTTTATATAATAGGCTGATCTTCAGAGCTCTTGTATGAGCAGAAATATTTGTGCCTGCATTAAATGGCTTTAGATTACTCAGCTTAATGTGTATTTAAATGTGCCTTCTATAATTTATCAGTCTCTTCCACTGTTGATAAACTGACAATTTGTGTCCTACCTGTAATAACTCTTGTATGCTGTTTTAAATCTGGTGCTTTTAATCTACCGTCACCTTGGGAAAAAAAGCATACACTTGTCAGAAGTGCAAGTAAACTAAGAGAATGTCGATCTGAGTCGGGGCTTCAGGGTGGAGGCATTGATAAGCTGAGATCCAGAATGGGGAAGGGGTCAGAATTCATGACTCTTATATGCTGGGCTTAAATCATATCCTATCACATAGGTCATGTTAAAGAATTTGAACTTTATCCTGAAGGCAATTGGGAGCTACGAAGGATTTCAAGAAGGGAAGTGAGATTCTCATACTTGGGTTTTTAAAAGATGACTACAACAGGGACAGTTTCATGCATGGGAAAGCTGTCAGCAGGAAGAGATGTGGGTCTGGAAACAGAAAGGGAAGGGACTTGGGCTGGGAAGAGATAGCTTATCGGGGACATTATATATGTGCTCTCTTTTAGCCAATAAACCCAAACATATCCTCCCTTTAAGATAGCCATAGGCCTCTGTGCCAGGAAAAGCCATGCCTCCCCTAAGATGTAGACATATTTTTTAATCTCTTGGGCCTGTGTATCTTATAAATAATTACATTTTCTCTTTGCTTTGGTCACTAGGAAGCTCTGCTGTATATAATTCAACACACTGACTTTCTCCTTGGCTTCATTGCAGATATATGTTTTCCTTTTGCCTAGAATTTTTAATTTATGGTACACTTTTTGTAGCACTTGAATTTTCATAAGTGGCGTAATTTTTTTTTTTACATGTATACACACTGCTTTATTTGATTTATTAATATTTATTTTTGGCAGCTCTGGGTTTTTGTTGCAGCACGTGGGCTTTCTCTAGTTGCGGAGAGCAGGGGCTACTCTCTAGCTGCAGTGCACGGGCGTCTCATTGTGGCATTTCTCTTGTTGTGAAGCATAGGCTCTAGGCACACAGGCTTCAGTGGCTGTGCCACAGGGTCTCATTAGCTGTGGCTTGCAGGCCCTAGAGCGAGCAGACTTCAATAGTTACAGCATGCGGGCTCAGCAGTTGGAGCTCAAGGCTTCTAGAGCACAGGTTCAGTAGTTGTAGCATGTAGGCTCAGTTGCTCCACAGCATGTGGGGTCTTCCTGGATCAGGGATCAAACCCATGTCCCCTGCATTGGCAGCGGATTCTTATCTACTGCGCCACCAGAGAAGTCCTGGTATCATATTATTTTTGGAATGGAGTTTAATAAATAAGAATTCGTTAAAAGTCTGAGCTTGAAAAATACAGAAAAAGAATCAATAGTGCTTGCTATTTTTGGTATGGGCATATTTCTCTGTGTTAAATATTGCTTTAAAAAACTTGAAAGTCTGTGACACCAAAAGCATAAACTGCCAAAGAGAACCTAGATAAGTTGGATTTCTTAAAATTTAACATTTTTATGATTCAAAGGATATCATCAAGGAAAAGATAGCCTACAAAATGAAAGAAAATATTTGCAAATCATATATCTAGTAATGGGCTTGTATCTATAATACATAAAGAAATCTTAGAATTCAATTGTAAAAAATGTAACCCCATAAAAATGGGCAAGTGATCTGAATAGACATGTATTGAAAGAAGATTTGAAATGATTAATAGTCACATGAAAAGATGCTTGGTATCAGTAGTCATCAGCAAAATGTAACTCAAAACTATAATGAGGTATCACTTCATATTCCAGCACTTGCTAGAAGCAAAAAGACATATTAATAAGTATTGGGGAGGCTATGGAGAAATTAGATCCTTCATATAACACTGGTGAGATTGTAAAATGGTGTGTCTACTTTGGAGAAGAGACTTGGTAGTTCCTCAGAAAATTAAATATGGAACTACCCAATGATTCAGCAATTCTACTCCCAAGAGAAGTATCTACCAAAGAAGTATACTCCCAAGGTATATACCCAAGAGAAATAAAAGCATATGTCTGCACAAAAACTTGTACATGAATATTCATAACAACATTATTCAGAATGGGCTTCCCTGATAGCACAGTTGGTAAAGAATCTGCTACAATGCAGGAGACCTGCAGTCTGTCCCTGGGTTGGGAAAATCCCCTGGAGAAGGGAAAGGCTACCCACTCCAGTATTCTGGCCTGGAGAAGTCAATGGACTGTATAGTCCATGGGGTCGCAAAGACTCAGACAAAACTGAGCAACTTTTACTTTCACTTTTCACTTTCATTATTCAGAATAGCCAAAAGGTAGAAACAACCCAAATGTCCGTTAACTGGTGAATGGGAGATGAAATGTGATCTAACCACACAATGGAATATTATTTGGCCATAAAAATGAATGAAGTGCTGATATATGCTATAACCAGCTGAGAATTGAAAACAGCATGCTAGCTGAAAAAAGCAAGCAATAAAAAGCAATATACATTCATCCCACTTGTATTAAAAACCCAGAATAGGCAAATATAGAGAAAGAAAATGGATTAATGGTTGCTTAAGGCTGAAGGAGCTGGGGGAATTGGACCATGACAGCTAAGGGCTGTGGGTTTCTTAGATGATGAAACTGTTCTAAAACAGACTGTGGTGGTGATGGAGCCACTTTGTGAATGTAACACAAACCACTGAACCGTACTCTTTAAATGGGTGAATTGTACAGTGTGTGAATTATATCTCAACAAAGCTGTTAAAAAAAAAAACCAACTGCAAAGTCACCATGCATAGCCCAATCTGTAGGCTGGGTGTTAATGGGAACCCAAGTCAACATGGCAGCACAGAGGTGGGTTCCAACTCCAGCTTAGCCACTTCCCAGCCATGCAACCTCCTCAATGGAACCTCCCAGCCATGCAACCTCCTAAAATGGAAACAGTGGTATGTGGTGCAAGGTGGGCTTGTGCTGGGTGGAAGGGTGCTGGCGACTCAGTAGGAACTGAATACACTGCTCCCCAGAGGGCCCTCCAAGGCAATTGTCCTTGGAAAGTGCAAAACTTCCTAAACGGGTGGGACCTGCAGACTGTCTTCATGAGAACTGACTACCATTGGTCTTGTTGATGTTTCAATATTTAAATGATTCATCAGGCTTTACAGCTCTGAGAAACTCAGGGAGGGTGCTAGAAGGCAGGAATGTAGTTGGGAGCATCTTTTCTATCTCTGTTCCCTGGGAACCTGGCCCAGAGTGGGACTGGATTTTGTTGTCTTGGGAATGGTCTGAGAGGCAGCCTGCTGCCCTCAGTGGTCATTCAGCTATTTGACTCTCAGCTTTTCAGTCACCCTGCTTCTCTTGGCTCAGGTACAAGCTGCCCTCCTTTTGAAAAATCCCCAGGGACAGCCCTGGATCTGGAGTTCTCTGTTATAAAAGTAACAGTCAGTTCCAGGCCCCCTCATGCTCATTTGGGAGACTGGGCACAGAGACGACTCTGCAGCCCAGTTCTCTGGGGGATTTGGAAGCATTTTCCTAGACCCTGCAGTGTGCTCCACTCCGCGTCACCTCACTTAATCCCAGCAACCTACCTATGATGTAGATACGACTTCTCTCTTACACAGACGTGAACACAGAGTAAAGTCAAGGTCACAGAGAGTGAACAAGCTGGATTCAAGCCCAGCTAGTCTGATGCCAAAACCCCTGCTCGTTCTAGAATGCTTCCCCAATTTCTCGATTTCAGAAGTTAAGAAGGTCACAGAGAAGAGGGGTCTCCTCCACTCCCCCCACCCTGAGAGGGACTCTGCTCCCAGACTCCAGATTCTCAGGACCTTCTTGGGCCTCACTTGCTTGTGCTGCCTGCCCTCATTTGCTCATTTCTCTCCCCTAACACTGGATTCTCTGTAGCTCAGCCTCCTCTGGTCTGACCCTCTCAACACGAGCTTGGGAACGTCCACTGAAACTCCCATGGGAGAAAAGGAGAAAGAACTACGGATGCTCCTAGTTGTAAGCCTGGGTCTATCTCTCAGGATGCCTTTTGTTGACAAGGAAAATGAAACAGATGTCTTGGCAATAGTTTCAAATGTTTCCTGCCAAACCAGGTGAGAGCCTGTCTTCAGTTTAGATGCAGCCCAGAAAGACAAGTCCCAGCCCTTAGCATTCCCAGGAAACATGCAAACACACAAACCTGGGAGGCCTATACTCCCAATGGTCTTTCTTACCAGGATTCAGCATCGGCTGTAAAAATATGTTGCTTTCTTCTGCCTTTACTGGCTTCACAGCTTCCATCTTCCATAGCCCCCCAGATTTCACATCACCACCGGGTCCCCATCACCGGATGACTCCTGGGCCTCATGCCGGGCAGGGCAAGGCTACCTTCCTTACCAGGCTTCTTCCTCCATCAGGTCCTAGAAACACTTGTGTGTGTTTGTGTTAAGATATATACGACATAAAGTTTACCACTTCAACCATTTTAAAAGTGTACCATTCTGCGGCATTCAAGACTTTCACAATGCTGTATAATTATTACACCTTCTACTTCCAGAACATTTCATCACCCCATAAGGAAAGCCTACACTCATTTAGAGAAAGTTTTCAGTCTTCCACAAAGTTCTCTCTTTCTGGCTCATCTCCCCACTCTGTTCAGGCTGCCTGTCTCCTTGCCCTCACCCACTACTCCCCCCAGGAAAACCACACTTCAATCTTGGTCACATCCTCCACTACCCACCTCTTGCCCTCTGCAACCCCGTGAAGTTCCCCACCCTTCAAATCTAGAGTTTTTTGAGGAGTTCTCTGAACCTTACCCCCGTGGCCCCAAATAGGCAGTGTCTCTCCTCCCTAGTGGAGAAGGCAATGGCACCCCACTCCGGTACTCTTGCCTGGAGAATCCCATGGACGGAGGAGCCTGGTGGGTTGCAGTCCGTGGGGTCGCGAAGAGTCGGACATGACTGAGCGACTTCACTTTCACTTTCATGCATTGGAGAAGGACATGGCACCCCACTCCAGTGTTCTTGCCTGGAGAATCCCAGGGATGGGGGAGCCTGGTGGGCTGCCGTCTATGGGGTCGTGTAGAGTCGGACACGACTGAAGCAACTTAGAGCAGTAGCTCCTCCCTAGTACTCTCATTCTGTTCTGACCATAAAGGGGACAGAAATGAATCGCATAAATGCTGAAGTCTTGAAAAGCACCTGTTTTTCGGAAGTCTGAGAGGTCAGACTTGCTGAAAAGAACTATGTTGGGACTTGTCTGACCACAGGAAAAACAAATCACCAGTTCTTGCTGGCCTGATTGACAGGAGCCCAGAGAGAACCGATTGCCATCCAAGAGACACAGGTGTTCCAGGGCACCTGTTTCATGGCAGGTGGAGCCTGCCAGTTTGGCATGGAAAGCTTGCAGGCTGGACCCTTTGCTGTTTTCCCTCCTGGTTGAAGGGGAATATGATCAGTGCCCACCCTGATACCTATGCCCCTGAGGCCAGGCACCTCTGTGAAGACAATGGCTTGAACCACACACACAAGAAAAAGCAGGCTTGGAGCATAAGTCCTGAGACAGGAGCCAGGTAAGCCCAGGACCATGAGCTCCTTCAGTTAACATGAGGTCATCACTCCTCATGGAGGTCACTCTCCTCATGGGAGTCCACAGCACCTCTCTGAGACCACAACCAACATTGTGCCTCAACCACTGCTGACACTGACCAATTCCCAGGAGGACTGGAGAAAACCATTCTGACAGCGGGATGGTTACAATCCCCGCCTCAGGGCCAAGTGCACCCAGAGGAAAAAAGGGTACTGAATTCTAAAAAATATAATCAATACTTTCAAGATTATATATATTATATATGTTCTACAAATAGAATATATATTTAAAAATATCTCTGAAACATTTGAAATTTGGCTACATCCTAGATCCCAAGGAAGATTTTTTTTTTTTTTTTTTTTGTGGCTGTGCTGCATGGCATGCGGGATTTTATTTCCCTGACCAGGGATGAAAATCTTATCCCCTGTATTGGAAGCACAGAGACTTAACCACTGGACTGGAAGTCCCAAGAAAGATTTTTGAATTGCAGAAAGTCGCAGTCATACAGATTTGCATACTGAGACCATAATGCAATAAGGCTAGAAATGAATTACGAAGAGATAATAAAAATTGTGCTAAAACCTTGGAAACAAAAGTACAAACACACCAACACTACTAGTATTTAAAATAGCTTTTCGGTTTTAAATAGAAAATAAAAACTACACATAAAAACTTCTTGGAAATTAATGAAAACAAGAACATTATGTGATAAAATCTAAGGGACGGAGCCAAAACTCTGATAGAGGGAATTTTGTAGCCTTGTTTTTAAAATTAACAGCAAAAAAGGAAAATAAAAAACATGACTGAAAAAAAAAACTAAAAGGGGAAAAAGATAAAGCTAAAATAGAAATGAATGAATTAGATTGGGAAAAAAGTAGTAAAACAGATCTTTAAAACCCAAGACTGGTTCTTTGAAAAAATGAAAAGGATAAATTTCAGATGAATATAACCAATTTAAAAAAGAGAGAGAACACCACTAGAAATGAAAATTGGACCATAACCACAAACATGGTGATAATTTTTAGAGTTAAAAGAGAGTATGTTATGTATTTGAAATCTGGATGAAGTATACAATTTTCTAGGAAAATATAAAGGATCAAAATTAACTTGAAAAAAATTAGAAAAACTTGAGCAGATTAACGTTCATGGAAGAAAGAGAAATAATTATCAGTGAGCTAAGTCCCTCCTAAGACCAGGCCCAGGAAGGATTACCTTTGAGTGGCAGGTGAAGATGAATCCCCCGAGGGGGAGGAGAGGAAGGGGTCAGCTTGGGGAGCTGGATGGAAAGTTTAACCCCAGCTCTGTCTTTTTAAACTCTTCGTCTGCTGTCCTGTTCTCCACATGAGCCTGGGGATTCAGTTCCTGGATTCCGTCTCTGTTGGCCTTCCCTGGTGGCTCAGAATCCGCCTGCAATGCAAGAGACCAGGGTTTGATCCCTGTGACAGGAAGAGCTCTGGAGGAGGGTATGGCAACCTACTCCAGTATTCTTGCCTGGAGAAGTCCATGGATGGAGGAGTCTGGCGGACTGCAGTCCACGGTGTTGCAAGTGACTAACATACTCACACACACCCACGTTTCACTCTTCTCCCTCAGTTAAACTTGGAACCTTTGAGCCTCAGGTCTAAAGGGGTCCTCCTCAAGCTGAGCCCAAAGTCAAGAGAAAAATGACTTCAAGAACAGGCGGGTGCATCAGCCGGACTGCTTCTCACTAACTAGTAATAATAATGCTTTGGGCTTAGATTAAGGGAAAATGAGGTGCTGTGTGTAAAGCTGCTGGCCTGTAACCATGCAGCGTGTCCATGCTCATGTGACCACAGGACAGCACACAACACCTTCCCCCTCTCTGATCAAAGCCTGCGGCAGGAAGAGCCACCCCCACCCCCACCCCCAGAACCCTACCCACTGCTCTATGAGAGGCTGTGTAAGCAGTCTTCTCTCTGGCCCTTGAGAACTCTGCCAAAGTGCTTCCTTGACCCCAGCAAGCAAGGTTCCGTGCACTTTCCAACCCAAAGGAAGAGCTGGTGGACACCTCTGGCAGCATTGAGACCTGAAAACTGTTCCAGGGGTCCAGGTGGACCACTGGGTCTTCTCCCAGGAAGGCTCATTCTCATCAAGACCCTTGTAGTCCAAGCCCCTGGGGCTTGATGAGGCCCTTGGGAGCACCCTGGGCGTGTTTTTCTGATCCTGAGGCCCTTAGCCTCATTCCACGAGGGGAGGGAATCCACGGATTTGCTCAGGCCATCTCACCTACCTCTGAAAGGTGGTGAACTGCCTTGTAATAAGTTCTCCACATCTGCCTGCCCCAGACAACACAGGGCTACAGGAAAGGAAAAGGAAAATTGGAGGAGAGATAAGCCTTTGATAAACTATGCCAGTCAGTGCTCAGGGCTTCCAGGCCTCGAAGATTTGGGCCTCTCATTTTCCCAGAGGACTCTGGGGGCAGGTCCTCCCCTTCATCACGTGCCCCCAGCTTCTTCCCTCCATTTTGCACATCTGCTGAACCACAAGCCCCTTCCACTACCAAATGTTCACTGAGCCTCAGCTGGAGCCCAGGGCATCTGGAGGCTGTGGAGAAGCTCACTGAACATAGAGCATAGTCTGGGGAGGCAGAACTGGTCTCTGAAACTGCTGAGTGTCTTCTGAACTAAAGAACTCTCTCACTGTGGCTCATTTTTTTAAAAACAAGAATAGATTTTTATATTTATATGTTATAAAAACAGTAAAATTGAGCAGAAAATGCAGAGTCCCATATTTTGAGATCCATCTGCATCATTATATTATATCTACTAGTATTCTCCTCCCCATTGCTGAGTAGTATTGTACTGTAGCGTGCTTCCCAGGTGATGCTAGTGGTAAAGAACCCCTGTGCCAGTGCAGGAGATAAAAGAGACTTGGGTTCGATCCCTGGGTCAGGAAGATCCCTTGGAGGTGGGCGTGGCAACCCACTCCAGTATTCTTGCCTGGAGAATCCCAAGGACAGAGGAGCCTGGCAGGCTACAGTCCACAGGGTCACAAAGAGTTGGACACAGCTAAAGTGACTTAGCAGGCACGCACACACATTATACTGTATGAATGTACCCACTAAGTCTATCCATTGCCTTGTTGATGGATGTTTGGGTTATTTCTGTTAGTTGCGGGCAGGGCTGTTTTGAATAACTGCTGCCATGGACATCTGTGTGTAAGCCTTTGTGGGCGTGGCTTTTCAAAGGGGTTGCTGGACACCCTCCGCCCAGCGGTTGCCCTGAGTGAACCAGGGAAGATGAGGAAGTTGGCGGCATAGGCTCCAGGCGAAGAAAGGAAGGGGTGTCAGTGCTGAGGCCCCTCACACCCTCCTCACAGTCCAGTCAGGCCACAAGGCTGCCAGAAGACTCTCCTTGAACTTTCCTTTCTAGTCCTGCCCCGCCAGTTGCTCTGAACAATAGGTCGGGGGCCCACAGAGGGAAGTGTGGTGTTTATTTCCTTGTCTCCATGGTGAGGGGAGGGCTGCACCAGGTCTGGAGTGTGGGGGTTGTAGGGGTGAGTTCCTGGGGCCACAGCCCTGCTGGGGTTACTAGGAATCTGCATCAGAATGAGATCTTTTAGCAGCTCACTTCCAGCATGTTCCATCTACTGTGCTTCCTTGGCCTTCCAAGGCCCATCCGGATCTATGCTGCTGCTTACCTCCCAGAGCCCGCAGACAGAAGGCCAAAAGGCACCTCAGCACCAGGGCCCCTTAGTGGGTCTCCGATAGCATCACCGACTCGATGGACATGAGTTTGTGCAAACTCCAGGAGATAGTAAATGACAGGGAAGCCTGGCATGCTGTAGTTCATGGTGTCGCAAAGAGTCGGACATGACTTAGCAACTGAACAACAAAAAACAACAAATAGTTTTGCATGTGGTTCTCTCATGCTCCCTACCCCGTGAGACAGCAGTCTCAGCCCTCTAGGCAGACGGGAAGATAGTGGTTCAGAGTAACTGAAGGGTTGGCATAGATTGACCCAGCCTCTCCTCTCTCCTACACCCATCCTAAAACACAAGCCCCTGACGGCGTCCCTTTCTACCCAAAGTCTGGCTCTCATTCCGAGGTCAAGAGAGGAATCCTAGAATTTCTTACAGCGCAAAAAACAACCAACTCAGCGTAATTTAGACTATTCACATAAAATGTGTAGTGATCAAAGAAGTTCACAAATATTCATTAACTTTCTCCCTAAAACTATCCTAATGAAGCAGGTACAATTATTATCCCCATCTTACAAGTGAAGAATCTGAGGCACAGAGAGAGTAATTAACTGACCCAGGACCACACAGCGAGGCAGCTAGAGAACCAGGAGTTGGCCCACACTTTCAGCCACTGCCCTCTTCTGCCCATGAATTTTTTTTCCCTTGTTTGTTTCATTTTCCAGTCATTAATTTTCTTAACGGTTTTACTGAGGTAAAAATTACTGGTATAATTTAAAATTCACTTCCTTAGAGCGTACAATTAAAGGATTTCAATAGAGAATTGTGTAACTACTAAAACAAACCAATTTTAAACATTTCCCAATCCCCATCCCAGCCCCCCAAAAGATCCTTTGTGTCCATTGGCCACTGTTTTGACCCCCAGTCAAAGGCAACTACTAATCTTCTTTCTGTCTCTATGCCATTTAGAAATTTCTCATGCAATATATGGTCTTTCGAGCGTGACTTCTTTAACTCAGTGTAATGTTATTGAGGTTGATCCGTGTTGTAGCATGTCATTCCTTCTTGTTGCTTTGCTGAGTAATATTCCATTGTGTGCCTGTTTCACATTTCATTTATCCATTTACTAGCTGATGGACTTTGTGAGTGGTTCCACTCTGGTCATGATGAACAAATGTGCTGTATTTGTGCACAAGTCTTTTTGTGGACGTATATTTCCCTTTCTTTTCGGGTATATTCCTAGAAGGGGAAATGATGGGCTATGTTGTAAATCTATGCTCAGCTTTTTAAAAACCTGCCAAACTCCTCCCCCATCCCTGCCAAGGTGGTGCAACATTTTCCATCCCCATGTCTGTAGATTTTATATAGTCTGTGAGGCCAGGGTTCCAATCCTATGCCCACCCTAGGGTCACTCTTGCAACCTGGCCAAGCCTCATTAGAGCCTCAGGCAGGGGAAGGAGGCCCTCAGGCCAGAGGTCGAGCTGAAACTCCGCTGCTCCTGGTGGTCTGAGAGACAGGTGGACAAGAAGTTAGCTGTTCTGAGCTTATGGTTGCTGGTGGGGGTGGGGGGGGGATGTTGCAGGGAGGGATAGTTAGGGAGTCTGGGATGGACATGTACACACTGCTGTATTTAAAATGGATAACCAAAAAACAAAACAAAACAAAAAAATAAAATGGATAACCAACAAGGACCTACTGTATAGCACAGGGAACTCTGCTCAATGTTATGTGGCAGCCTGGATGGGAAGGGAGTTTGGGGGAGAATGGGTGCATGTATATGTATGGCTGAGTCCCTTCACTGTTTACCTGAAACTGTCAGAACATTGTTTGTTAACCGCAATACAAAATGAAGTTTTTAAAAATAAACTAGCTGTTACATTAAAGAAAAATTGTCCTCTGGGACTGAGAGCCCTTCTTAGGGAGAAATGAGCCAAGTGGCTATTAGACTGAAAGGAAAAACAGAAGCATACACATGGAGAAGCCAAGAGCAACCTCGTCAAGGGAAGAAAACCCGCTTGAGAAATCGAGGCTGAGGCAGACCCCTTGGGCGTCCGCAAGTTGGCCAGCAGCAGCTGTCAGGCTCTGGAAGCCAGCCCCACAACCTGCTTTGTCGAGACTCTTCCATCATCCTCAGGGGCCCAGAGGGAGGGTGGTGGGTGCTGGGGGGAGGGCAGACACCCAGGAAAGCCATCAGGAGGCTCTGGAGCCAGGACTCCAAGTAGGAGGCAAGCAGGTCCCCAGGAAAGGTGCTCAGAGCTGGGCGACCCTCCGGGGAGGCAGTCCCGGCCCTCGCTGAGCCAGGACGATGGCTCTGAGCGCTACTCTGTCACCATCTTGTCTCACATGGTGCTCCAAAGAGTCATTCTTACTAAGATTTGAAGAAGTTTCGACATTTCTGGAGACAGCCACAAATGACAGAAATCTAACCCTGGCACCAGGAACGTGTGCAGCAGAGGTTCCTCTCTTCCGGCTCCCTCCCTGACCCGCCCATCCCCTCCTCAGACAGAGTGGGAGGTGGGAGTGATGCTGGCACTGCTGAAATGCAGCACCCACAGGGCCATCACAGAGGCCACGGCCTGGACAGGACAAGGTGGGACGCTGCCTGTCTCAGCTCACTCCTGAAAGGCATCCACTCAGAGAAGAGGTCATCAGGCCCACTGGGGGCCTGCCATTGCCCTGGAGAAGGAGCATGATGGCCCAGGGAGTCAGGCCCTGGGCTCCACAAGTCACATCCTCAGTGCCGCCTGCTCCCACCCCGGGACACAAGCGGTGTACACAGACCTGGGACTGTTGTTAGTGGTGGGGAGATTTCCCCAAATTTTGTGTGATAAAAAGGCCCCAAGCCCACATGGTAACGGATAGTACCCAATAAGCCTGGAGGCTGATACAGGAGATAAGAAAGTCCTCACTTCTGCACTCAAGTAACTCAGATTCCTGAAAGGTACCAGACCCTTTGGGACTGAACTGGGTAGAAGACTGAACTGGGTGGAACCTTGTGAATGCGAACTTATTTGGAAATGGGGTCTTTGCAGAGGTAACTAAGGGAAAATGAGGTAATGCTGGATTCGGTGGTCCTGATCCAGTGACTGGCTTACTTAGAAGAACAGGGAAAATTTGGACACAGATACAGAAAGGATGCAGAGGAGACAATGGTGTGAAGACAGAGACACACAGGAAGGAGGCCATGTGAAGACAGAGATTGCAATGATGTAGCTATAAGCCAAGGAACTCTAACGATTGCCAGCAACCTCCAGAAGCTGGAAGAAGCAAGGAAGGATTCTCCCTCGAGAGCACAGCCCTGCCAACCTCTTGATTTTAGACTTCTGGCCTCCAGAACTGAGAGGGAATAAATTCCTGCTGTTTACAGCCACCCAGTTTGTGGTACTTGCCATGGCCACCATAGGAAATGAACACAATGATCAAGGACTGGGGTCATGTGGCATGCAAAACTGTATGTGCTGGAGCAGCAGGGGGTGAGGGGCAGGCAAAGAGGGCTGCACAGGAGGAAGCGAGTTGCAGCTGTTTGGGCAGGTGGCCCAGAGAACAGAACAGAACCTACGGCTCAATGTGGCTCATGGATTTGGCTTTGATGGCTCATGTTTTCTCATTTGTGCATCCTCCATCGTGCCTGGAACAGGTACTACAGGAAACGTTCACTGGCTGGGCCACCCTGATCTCGCTTGCCCTGCCTCCCTGGAGCACCAAGTTCTGTACTGTCTTCGCCTCCTTCTGCTTCGTGCTGCATTGTTTCCTGCACTTTTCTCGCTCCCTGCATTTGCTTATTCACCAAACGGACTGGTGCCCAACATGATGGGGAGCTTCTAGACTGGAAGGGCTGACCTGCATCTCCCCTGTCCTTCAACCCACCTGACTCCCCAGGTGCCACAGGTGCCTGCACACAATAGGTGCCATTAAATGCTTAGTTTTTGGATGAAACTTGGCATGTGAAGAAACAGATGTGACTGGCTAGCTGTGCTGGAGAAAGCTAACCCAGCTTTCCTTAAAAAGGAATTTGGAGGCTGCTGCTACAAATATTTGCTGAATTAGCAAAGAAGCATCGGCACCTCTGAAAGTTGTCACCAGGAAATCTTGCTTACTGAGGCTATGTGCTGAGCCCATAATCCCCGCTCCAGAAATGTGGCTCTACTCTGACTGCAACCTGAGAAATGAACCCCCTTGGCTCACCGGTGGCCAAAGCTGTGTTAAACCAGAACCAGAGGCCAGCCGGGAGATGTATGAGCACTGTGCTCCATGGTGTACGCACCAGCTTGTACCCCTGGGTCCCCTTCACCACAGCATACATAGCAAGATGCCTGGATGGCCATGTCGGGACCCGCGGCAGGAGGCAAGGCTGAGCTGAGGCATATCAGTGCCTCTGACCACCCAACCTCAGCCTGTCACGTCCACTACACCCATCTTTTCCTGGGCAGGGGACCCTCCAGGATGAACTGGAGTGACATAAACAGGATGTTACAGTCTACCTGGCCCAAGAAAGTCTCTTCACTCAGCACTGTGTGGTGAGGGGACATCATATAGCTGAGTTGAACATAAATCCTTCCAGGCCCACGAAGCCTGGCCCTTTGGTCAGCTGCCCCCAACTGTGAGGCGTCAGGGAAGGGTTTGGAGTGATCAGAGCTTGCACTAAACAGCACCGTCCATAACTTAACACCAAGAGGTCGATCACTCAAGGGGCTCTGAGTGTTGACCACGCCTGCTCTGGGCGGCCGTCAGCCCACACAGACGCAGCGGCCCTGGGAGGTGCCTGTTGTCCAGCCAGGGCCACTGGCCAGGAGAAGGCAGTCCTGCTTCCCTTCTCTTGTCCGCAGGTGATGCTCCGCTGGGCGGCTGGTGAACTGGAGAGCCGAGCGTGACTTTCACACGAGGTCTCCCTGGAGACAAAGTCTAACCCTGAAGGTTGAAGCCGCCACACGGAGTCTATTGACAATACCAAGCTGGCTGTTGGGCACGAGGGCCCCGGAGCCCTGAGAGGCAACTGGACTTCTGGGGCTCCTCTGAGTCTGGGAAGAGCTCAAGCCTTGGGGCCGCCCCAGGGCACACGGAGGCGGGCTCCGGAGTGTTACAGGAGTCTGCCGTGCCCCGGCGGAGCTTGACTCCTGGCCCGGTGGCGTCAGGCATTACAATGGGGACTTTCCAGAACAGGCTGGAGTTCCCGGCTTCCTGAGAGGAACAATGGGGGACAGGAGTGGGGGCCCCCTGCAGCAGCCAGTACATCCTGTCCACAGGGCTCACACGGCTTCGAAACAAACAAACGCTGCCTCCACGGTGCTCCCCTTCCTTCTACGGTGAGCTCCCCGCCGCAGCCTCGTGGGCTCTGCAGTCCTTCTCAGAACAGCCCCTCTGCTGGTCCCTCGGAACCACGACACCCCCGCTCGGAGCTTAGCTGCAAGATCCAAAGCCAAGTGGCGGGGGGAGGCCGGGTGGGCTCGTGGGCTGCCCTGCGTGGAGCTGCCTGGCTCCCGAGGACTTGTTTCTAGGTCTCCAGAGGTGTCGGCTTGTGGAGCCGTCTGCTCAGAACTTCTGGAGCCCCGGCAGGAAATGGCATCTCGGAATCTGACTCCGGGAGGAGAGCAGAGTCGAAGGCAGATCTGGATACGGAGAGATGCGTGTATTCGGCAGGGCTGTCTGGTGTCAGAGCCGAAAAGCACCTCAGAAAGGCATGGTCAAGCCCAGACCAGTCCCCACACTGAGGAGAGGGGTGTGAGGTCTGGAAAGGGAAAAGTCCTCTTTCCAAGCCAGTGCAGGCTGAGCAGTTACTGACTGATGACCCCACCCAGCCTGGGGCTCTGGCCCCTCTGCCTACGTTTATACAGGGGAATCCTCGCTCTGCCTGCCCCCTCCCTATCCAGCAGCAGCCTGGAAGCCTCAACAATGCCCAGGTCCTTCTGGGGAAGCTCCCCTCATTGAGCCCACTGTTGTAACGACAGCCCCCACGTGGCTCTCCGTCAGCCCGGGCACAGAAAAGATTGCCACCAACAAACACGGGATGAGCCCCGACATAGACTTTTTATTGGATGACCGGGTCTTGGGTTGGCTGGTGGGTCACAGCGCATCCGTATCCGGAGGCACGCATCTCTGCTGGGGGCGGGGGGGTTGTCCCAGGGGCCAGCCACCTGGGAGAAGGCCAGGCTCACAGTGGATGAAGCCTCCCCAGAGTGGTGAGTTCTGCCTGTGACCCCCACCGGAGGACCAGCACTCCCCGCACCGGGCTGCTGCCAGCAACACCCTGTTCCTATGTCACATGTGTAGGGGGGCAGAGGGCGTGGTGGAGGGGAGGGGGCCAGGGAGGAAGGGGAAAGAGCCCGAGGTGGCCCCTCACCCACCACTGTGGCTTCCTTCGGGGGCCCTCCTGCAATCAGACAGGTGCAGACCCCAGGGCAGGGTGGGGGCGTCCACCTGTGCTTGAGGGATGGGGTGTGAAGGCCTGGCAGTGAGAGGAAAGAGGGGTGGCACGTGCTGGGGGTCCCCAGGGAGAGCGCCCTCGGGGCAAGGTAAAGCGGGGAGAGGGGGCCCCCAGAGCCACCTGTTTCTTCTCACTCTGGCCCAGGTGGGGGGAGCCGACGGACTTTTCACGAAGGTGCAGGAGCCACAGGACAGGCTGAGTGCTCCCACCTGTCTGTGGGTGCTGGCACAGGGTGGTGGGTGCTACAGAGACTCTGACACCAGCCCTGGTCGGTGGGGGGACTCCCTCAGAGTTGGTCCAGATCAGGAAGGGCCTGGGGTCCTAGCCCCAAACCCCATCTTCTAATCCTCTTGTCAAGCAGCACAACCCCAGGGATGACAATGGTTGCATTTCCTTTAAAACCTGTGTTTCATTAAAAACTAATTTTGAATGTGAAGAATGTATCAAAAAAGGCATTCTTTCCTCCATTAAACACCACTCATGGAGAATTTCCTGAGCGCCGCAGCACACCCTGACCCCTATGCTGGGGTGTGGGGCTCGGGGAGAAGTCTAAGGCACTGACTGGTTCTGCCGGGCCCAGCAGAACCTGCTTCTGGGGAGGGGGCTCCCATGGGCGGAAGGCTGGTGAGTAAGTCCAGACCCCAAGGACGGGCAGGGGGGGAGGCCTGACAGACAAATCCACCACTGGACAGAGAGAGCCTTCACGAGCAGCCCGAGAGCATCCAGCCCAGGCCTGCCGTGAAAGGGAGGGGCAAATGGACCGCAGGTGGACCTGGAGGACATGGGGCCCACTCAGCTCGAAGCTGCGATGGCGGACACTGGTCCTATGGCCGGAGGCCCAAGAAGGCTGTGGTCTGGCCAGGCCTTCCCTAGGAAAGGAAGGGGGAGGAGACGGAGAGCTTTGTCAGGCCGTCCACACCCCGGGGGCAGGGCCGGGCTTGAGCTTTGGCACCCTGCTCAGCCCATTGGTATGCAGAGATGGATCAGGGCCAGCCATCCCAGCCAGGCCCTTCCAGGCCCCACTCAGTATCCTTCTCCTGGGGGCCCTCCCAAGTGCCTACAGGCCGGAGACTGCAGAGTGCCTTGGCGTGCAGACTCCCACCCCAACCCCAAGTTGGCCAGGCCTCCCTTCCTGTGCTGGGGCTGCCAGACTCAGGGGGCACGAGTGGGCAGAAAAGTTTCCCTGCCCTAAGCAGAGCCTCCCTGCCCCTCCACCACAGTCCCATGACATCCTGGGGGCTTGGGCGCCTGGTGAACAAGCCTCCCCACGTGTTGCCCCCTCCCATGCACGCGGCTGAGACAACTGAAGCTCCAGTGTTCCTCTGGTGACCCTGCTCTCTGCATTGTACAGGGTTCCATGGCCCCGCAAGCCCTGAGAACAAGGAAGAAGGCAGTACCGGGGTCCTCTGACCCGGGCTTCCACCCTACCTCCCTTGGGAATAGATCGGTTCCGGCCCTGCAGGGCAAAGCCCGCCCCTCACCAGGCGCCCCTCCACAGGAGAGGGTCTGCTGGCCTGGGTACAGTCTGGGGGCTGGGGGGTGGTCAGAAGAGGCTGGGGGCAGCCTGGCCAGGCGCGTCGTGGTCCCGGATATACTGCAAGATGTCCATCTCATCCATGGCTTGGATCTGCTGCTGCTGCTTCCGCTGCTGCGTGGCCGCAGCCTCAGGTGGACCCGCTCTGGGGGGCACAGCCGGCTTTCTGGGCAGCGCTGGCTTGGTGGCCACTGGAGGCTTGGGCTTGAGCCGGGGCTTGGGCCGGGGCTTGGGCTCAGCCCCCAGGTTCAGAATCTGGTCCAAGTCCTCTTCGACTCTAGAGAAGCAGAGGGAGAAGTCCTTGGGCAGAGCCTGCTGCAACAGGGACAAGGTTCCCCAGCCAAGGCAGGCAGTCCTTGCAGGGCACGGTACCCCCTGCCTCCTGCCACACACCACCCCCCAGCCTGGCCCTCCCGCCTGCCCTGCCCCTGGGGAGGAACAGAAGGGCAGCCCTCTCCTTCAGTGCAGCCCCACAGCCCAGGGTGAGGAGAGCTGGCCTCTCAGCATCCTCTGTAGGATGGCTTCTCGGGGAACCCCACCCTAGACAAGCTGGCTTCCTCAGGTGACTTTTCCTTCAGCCCCTCAAGAAGTTAACAGCTGCCACATATGGAGCTCCTGCTCTGGGCCAAGGAGCTTGTTTCAATCCCTGATGACCCCTGGGGACGTTCAGCCCCATCTTTGCCCCGCAGAGGCGGACGCTCAAGTCCCAGGAGGCTGAGCCACCTGCCTGAGGTGACAGCGTGTGACGGGTCCCGAGTTGGAACCAGTAGGGCTGACGTCAGGGGCTGAGCTCTCATCCAGACCCCTGTTCGGCCAGAGAAAGAATGAATGAGAGGCTCTGAGCAGTGATGGGGTGGGGTCTGCCTGCACACAGTGTCACCCGGTGGGCCACCTCTGCACTGGACAGGGCTCCCCAGAGGGCTGGAGCTGGCCACGCCCTGGACTGGACAGCCCATTGGTGGGTGGGACTGAAGGCTGAGGCAGGGTGACGGTCACACGGGACCAGCCCAAGTCCTGAATGGCAGGAAAGAAAGGCACCCTGCTCTGCACTCTGTCCAAGGGAGCGCCTCGTGCAGGGACTCAACACCTGGAGACCTGTTCCACCCACCCCCCACCCAATCAACGTGGTGCTGAGTACCCACACATCACAGCCATCTCCCATCCATTAATTCATCTAGTGATCAAAGACCCTGATGCTGGGAAGATTGAAGGCAAAAGGAGAAGAGAGCAGCAGAGGATGAGATGGTTAGATAGCATCGATAGCATCAGTGGTTAGATGACTCAATGGACAGGAATCTGAGCAAACTCTGGGAGACGGTGAAGGAGCGGGAGCCGGCCATGCTGCAGTCCAAGGGCGGCAAAGAATCAAATACGACTCAGCAATTGAACAACAATCACAAGACACTGTCTGGTAGCAGATATTAGCTCCACTTTGCAGATGTGAAAACTAGGGGCACAGAAAGATGAAGGGCCCGGCCAGGCGCCCACAACCAGCTGGGGTCAGGGTGGGGAGGCCACAGCCACAGGAGGCAGAAGACCAGGGGGCCTCACACAGGCCACATGGCCTGTCCAGGCTTTGGTTCCTCATCCGCCAAATGGGAACAAGCGGCATCACCCCCACGGGGCTGGAATTCCAGGTGCAAGACACACAGTCCAGCAGGCAGAGTGCAGTTCCCTTCCTCATCCTGCCACTCCCCCCAGCCTGGCCCTTCATCACCCCATCAGTGAACTGGATCCAGCTCAGACACCAGCTGGGCTGAGTAAAGGCAGGAGCAGAGGGGCGGGTCCTCTGGTCAAAACAACTCCTGGCAACACAGGACCTGGCAGAGGCCTGCACAAGGGCGGAGGTGCCCTTCCTGGGAGGGGCTGCCTGCCAGCTACCAGCTACTAAAGCAGCTATCACCTGCCCGCTTCCTGGGTCAACCTCCTGTGATGGGTCACAGACCCACCAGGAGAGTGCAGAGCTTCCTATGCAGGGCAGAGAAGTGAGTAAAAAGGGGTCCCTCAGACCCAGAGTGACCGGCTCAAGCCAGGCCTTGAAGGAGTGACTTCCAGGCAATCCCTGAAGGCATTACTGGGAAACAGGAGGCTCCTGGCGAGCTCAGCTCAGCTGTCCAGGCTCCCTCCACGCAGCTGCCCTTCCTCAAGCTCCCCTGGACAGGTGTTGGCTCATCCCACATCCTCCACTGGAGGCTGGGTGCCCAGGAAAAGCTCTGAGGGGCTGAACTACCTTCAAACAGGGAAACAGAATATAGCAGCTAAAAGCTTGCATCAGATTTCAGGATTTACACTGCTGGGCATAGCAGTGATGCTCTAGAGCTAACTAATCTAGAGCTGGATTCACTGAGTTAGGAGGTGGGGCAGCTGCCCTGAGGATCTAGGTGGCTGCCCAGCACCCCTCACCCAGCACCCCATTTCCAACTGGGCTCCCTGGAAGTGAAAGTGTTCATCACTCAGTCGTGTCCAACTCTTTGAGACCCCATGGACTGTAACCCACAAGGCTCCTCTGTCCATGGGATTTTCCAGGCAAAAATACTGGAGTGGGTTGCCATTTCCTTCTCCAGGGGATCTTCCCGACCCAAGGATCGAACCCAGGTCTCCCTTGCTGCAGGCAGTTTCTTTACCACGGAGCCACCAGGGAAGCCTGGGTTCCCTGAGTCATGGCTAGAAACAGCTCCCACTGATGCAAGATTCAGCTCCCCTCTCTTCCAGGCCCTGAAGGCGTGAGGTCAACCACTGAAGGGATGGCCTGCTCCTCCTCCCCAGGTCCCTGCAGAGGACAGAGCTCGACTGAAGACCAAAGCTGGGGACCCATGGCAAGAAGGAATGGGGGCGTCTCGGCTCCAAACCCTGTTCAAATGCACCCCCCCCACCGCCCGCCGCCTGCCAGTGCTCCTCGGGAGGGCTTATGCCAGCTGTGGAATAAATGGGTGAGGAAAGCACTGGAGGATGAAAGAATCTGAGAAAGTTCATCATAAAGACACCTGATCACCACCTGGAGAGTCCCAGGACGCACACAAAGAAAAACAAAATATGGTTCCTGCTCTCAAGAGGGTAGTTCTTTCTTCACCAGATGTCTGACGGAGTGAAGGCAGGGCCACGGGACTCACATTCTCTAAAGCAGTGACTCCCAGAGTGGCCTGGGGGATGTAGGAGGCGTTACCCATGAGAGGGTCCCAGGGACCAACTGGAACGTGAAATGCCACGTGGTCCTCCCCTCGAGCCACGTGTACCCACACAGTACAGGTGCAGAAGGTCCTGGTTAACCCTGGTGTTGCCCCAGCCCTCCGGCCACAGAAAGGCTTTGCAGGTGATACCTTTCAACACCCCCAACCCAGCGTTCTGCAGAATGCGGGTCTGAAAGTGTGTGTGTGCCTGTGTGCTGAGATAGTATTGTGGTATGTCTGTGTGTGTGTGTGTTTTTGCAGGCCGAGCTCACACTGGGGTATGTGTGAGTGTGTGTGCATGCATGTTGAGGTCACACTGGGATGTGTGCGTGTGTCTGTGTGCTGAGGTTGCACTGTGGTATGTGTGTCTGTGTGTTTGTGCTGTTACACTGGCATGTATATGTGTCTGTGTGTGTCTGTATGCTGAGGTCGCACTGTGATGTGTGTGTGCATATGTGTGTGTGTGTGTGCACGCTGAGGTCACACTGGGATGTGTCTATGTGTGTGTGTCTGTGTGCTGAGGTTGCACTGGGGTATGTGTCTGTTTGTGTATCTGTGTGCTGAGGTTGCACTGTGGTATGTATGTCTGTGTGTTTGTGCTGAGGTTACATTGGCATGTATATGTGTATGTGTGTGCCTGTATGCTGAGGTCGCACAGTGGTATGTGAGTGCGTGTGTGTGTGCACGCTGAGGTCATACGGGGATGTATGTGTGTCTATGTATGTGTGTCTGTGTCCTGAAGTTGCACTGGGGTATGTGTCTGTGTGTGTGTCTGTGTGCTGAGGTCACACTGGGATGTATGTGTAATGGATTTAATATTGATACAAACAGGGCCCAAAGGTCCCACTGGCTCCACCCCTCTAGCGCAGGCTGTGTTCTCAGGACAGCAGAGGCTCCTGGGGCTGACCTTCCCTGGGCCTCTGAGTCACCCGAAATGCAGAACAACAATCCCAGCTTCGTCCAGGGAGGACCGCTGCGGCGTCAGCGGTGAGGACGCAAGGATGAGAATGAACAGCTGCCAGGGACCTCGGGGACGTGTAATGACAAGGAGCCGTCGCAGTGACTCAGGCCCGGCGGGCACTCATGGGGCTAACAGCCCATGGCTGCTAACGAGGGTGTGGATGACAGTCTCCCGGGACCTCAGGCCGGCGCCACGTAACCGTTCCTGGAAAGAGATAGCTCGGCGTCCCGTAATCGCCAGGCTCAGTCTGCATCCTGGGCACGTGGATGACGTGACGATGGGAGGCAGAGACGCACAGTGCCAAGGGTGCTGAGAAGGCAGCTCTACGAGCCCAGGGAGAGCCTGTAGGGCCCGAGGTGGGAGGCGGTCTGCCAGCCTCTCCTCTTCTGAGTGCTCAGGGTCCCAACAAGGTGGGAGGACCAGACACAGGCAGGCTGACCCGGGTCCCCTTCCTGTCGCTTGGGACCTATGGCCTTGGGTCAGTTACCTCTTCCACCCTCCATTTTGTGTAAAAAAGGAGATAACAGCACCTACGTGGGGGGTGGGGCATGGGGGTGGGAAGAGGATGCTGTTATGAGGATTAAATAGGATAACACGTAAAGAGCCTGGCAAACTGTCTGAGGCACAGCATGCATCCTGTGGGGATCAGTCTTGCACATTCTGTCAATCAACCTCCATGTAACAGATTAAGTCTCGTTCTCCCTTCTGTAAGATCCCCTGGAGAAGGAAATGGCAACCCACTCCAGTATTCCTGCCTGGAGAATCCCATGGATAGAGAAGCCTGGCAGGCTACAGTCCATGGGGTCGCAAAGAGTTGGACACAACTGAGCGACTAACACTTTCCCCGCTGTGAAATCTGCCGATGGGCCCCAGGTGCTGTCCAGAACATCAGGACTTTGCTCCCTCCGGGTGAGTGGTATGGTACCATGAGTCACTTTTATTTGTTTTCAAACCTATTTATGCCAGTTATACTTACTCTTGGAATTACATAACTTAATTATTTTTTATATAAACTGCTTGCATAAATGAAGTTCTTTCTAGAACTTGCTGAGCGGCTAACACTCCCCTGACGCCTCCCTCCAGCCTTTCCACTGAATCCCCTTCACTGCCTCCCGATCAATCAGCTCTCACCCACAGGCTCCCACCTTTTTAAAAAAAATTATTTATTTATTTAGCTGCATCAGGTCTTAGTTGCAGCATGTGAGACCTAGTTCCCTAACCAGGGAACAAACCTGGATCCCTTGCATTGGGAGCTTGGAGTCTTAGCCACTGGGCCACCAGGGAGTCCTGGGCTCCCACCTTTGATGGGTCAGGACTCCCTCCCTTGGAACCCAAGGATGCTGAAGTGCTACCACCCGGGGAAGAGTTCCTGGTTCTCTGGTACACACCCCGACCTCGGAAGCGTCACTGGAGACAAGTGGTACCTGAACAGCTCCTCGGAGGCCTCCCTGTGGCCTTCACGGGGTGTGGCTCCTCCACTCTGGGAGGCAGCTGGCAGCAGTAAGGGGTCACCCAGGGGGACAGCTCCACCGAGGTCAGGATCGTCAAACAGCTTCAGGGCTGCAGAGAAGGGAGCAGCAGAGTGGTCAGAGGACGTGCTAGCCAGTCTTCAGCTGCCTGGGGGGTGCAGGGTGGAGACTGTCTGGCCCAACCTCCTGGCCCAGCCAAGAGAAAGGGAGTAAGGCTGTCCCTTCGGTCTGCAAGGCAGAGTGTAGAAGAACCAGGCACTTGCGGGGCCTGGCACACCTGTGTGCCTAGCCCCGACCCCACCTCCCTGCATGCTGGGCCAAAAGCCACGTGGAGGCACCTCCCTGGTTTCAAGTCCTCATGGCCTCCCCACTGCTTTGAGGAAGAACTTGACACCTCAGCTCACTGCCCCAGGCTCCCCAAGCACCCCTGCATCTCTTAGCTCAGCCCCCAGGGCTTGGCCCCGTCTTCCTACAAGCACTCACTGAGTGCCAACCACCAGTTCTGGAAGTCGAGGTCTGCTCCCCACCCCCTCCCAGTCTCAATGCTCAACGCTGCCCTTTGTGACAGGCGACTGCAGCCTCTTTGCCTGGAATCAGCTTTGTCAGCAGCTGTGGAAAACTCCGCTGACCCCTTGGGATCCAGTTCCTCTATTCATTCCTTACTCAAGAAGCCCCTCAGCCTGGGGGTCCCCACAGGCACTGGCATTCTGCTCGGACCTGTTACAGACCCAGGCCACCCTATGATGGTCAGGAGATGTCCTGTCTATCCCGTGAGAGACCCCGAGGCCAGGACTGCGTCTCCCTCTTCCAGGCGTTCTCGGGCCCCCGCACAGAGCCTGGCCCTCAGCAGGTGCCCGGTGCCCACTGAATTAATGGGTGACAGCAATCCCCTGCCCTGGAAACAGACCTGGGAGTTGTGGGGAGAGGTCAGACCCAGGGGTGAGTGCAGAAGTGCCACGGCTTCCCAGCTCCAACTCCCACACTGGACCCTCTCGTGGGGTCTCTGCAGGGGACACGGAGTCGAGTCTCCTGTTATAATCCAAGCCACGCAGAGCCCCAGAACCCCCTCTCTATCTGGTGCCCACATCTGGCTGTGGAGGTAACAAAGATACTTCTACACCAGTCACAACCCGCACTTTTCAAAGCAACAAAGAAAACTACCCTTTGCTTCCAAGGGATGACCAGCATAAACATACAGCCCCGGAATGTTCTGGCGTGGGGGTACAAAAGGTGCAAGACTAGATTTCTCCAGCAGAAAATCCCCACCAGGCGAGTCCATATCGTGTCAAGACTGGCATCCTGGTCTTGTGTGGTGGGCCTGACGCCCTTCGCAGAGGTTGGTGGGTCACCCGGGAGACCCTGAGAGCTAAGGGACACCCTGGGCTCTACTTACGGTCCCCGGGGGGTGAGTCCTCTGCGTGGCCCCGGGGAGAGGGCTTCCCGCCCGAGCCGAAGAGCCCCTCGTCAGGGTCGACCTCCTCATCAAAGATGGTGAGCCGGGGCGCGGCTTTGGGCTTCACGGCCACTGCGGGACGTTTCTTGGGCTTCTTGGAGCTGGAGAATCACAGACAGAACTCGAGGTTGGGACCTCTCACGAGAGCCCTGCTGGCCCAGGGGCACCCTGATCAGACCCACATAGGCGCGGGGCAGGCTGGTGTTTGTGTCAAGAAGGACCTTGCCAAGAACATGACGATGCGAGGGTGAGACGCTGCCGTGGAAGCAGCAGAGCCCTGTGCCCAGGGAACGGCCGCTGTGGAGATGCATGCAGAGATCAGGTGGGGGTCTGGACTGTACAACCACTGCAGACAACTCCCAGCCCGGGAGGGCCAGCAGGACGGGTCACAGGTCATAGGACACGGCCTCCGTGCGGGGCGCCCAACCTCGGCACTCCCTGGGGCCAGGCTCAGAGTCACTGCACAGACGCCCCGACATGGGGCTGAGTACACACGAGGCTACCAACCTTAGGGCCTGGGTCCAGGGGAAACAGAAGGCGGCCTAGGTCAGTGCTCCGTTTCCCCCGTACAAATCCACCTCTTTGGTGGAAACTCCATCAATTGAGAAAACATTTCAGTCCCACTGAGCAACACCGCCCCCGCTGCTTCAGGAAACCCACTGGCTACTCAGAACCCCAATCGGCTCTGCACCCCTCGGGTCCCTTTATGTCTCATTCATTAGCTGGCCAAGGTCCTGCTCTGGGCTGGACACTGCTGCAGGAACCAGGAGGGGGCTCGGGGACGTTTCTGGGCCTTCGGAGGGCTTTACTTCCTGATCGGGTGGGCATGTCAACCTTCAGGGACCCAAAGGCTGCAGACCTACACACGTCACTGGAAGTTACTCGGCCAGTAAATAAACAAACTTGGTTTTATTTTAACAAGGTGATCCAGTCCCTGTTGGTGATGCCTAAATTAGCCATTTTAAGGTTCCTACAAACAGCAGAAATAGGCTTTTAACTGGAAGTGGGATTTCCGTGGGCCAATCTGCCCGCAGGGCAGTTCCACTGGACCGAGGTCACCATCTGAGCTCAAGCTGGAGATAACTATGCATTTAAACTGTGCTGATACCACCGTCAACAAGGGCACAGATTAACCAGCAGCAGATAAAAATAGCAGCGGCGCAGCCCTGAGTGCTGGAAGGCAGGGCATCCAGAGGCGGCCGTTCCCATGGTCTGGATTTAGATGTCTGGGAGAGTTTTGGGGTCTTGACAGAGATGGGGAGAAGCTGGAAAAGGTGGTGGAGTGTACCTGCTTGAAACCGCAGGACCCACACACCTCCACGCTCAGGGCTGAGACCCATTGGGAAGGCCTCTGTGGGAAGATGAAGAAACAGTGGTTCAGAGAAGCTGGGTGTCTGCTCAGAGCCACACAGCAGGTAGGACCAGAGACTCACCAGCCACACTCAGTCCCTGCTCTTTCTTCATCCCGGGCACAAGGCAGACAGGCTCCAGCCCCAGGCCACCAGGGCCATGCCTCTGCCGCGAGGCCAGCCCCCGGCCCTGCCCGTGATGCTCGGTGAGGTGAAAGGGGCCTGGGCTCCTCCAGAAACCTCACCTCCACTTCCTCACACACCTTAAGGAGTCAGGGTATCCTACGCGTCCTGGGATGCTTTCCCCTTCTGTTTCACAGACCAGGCAGAGCCAGAGCAGCACTAATGACCCCTAAGAAGTGGGCAGCAGGGAGGCCCTGGCCTTTGGTGCAGGCCAGCCGGAGGCGGTCACAGCCAGCTGAGACCCACTGAGCCAGAAACCCCAGCGGCAGGCCCTGGGCACTGCTTGTGTCCCTGTGGCCTCTAGTGACCAGCTGTATTCGGGAGCCACTGGACCAGGCTTTGCCCCATGGCTGACCTTCAATTACCCATCTCAGCCGCCCTTCTCTTGGCCCTACTTCTGGATTCAGCAGGGGCTGCAGCAGTGAAGCGTGGAGATCCCCTAGCATCCCCCCAGCTGGGATGCAGCCCCCAAGGAAGCAGGGTCGGGCCTGGCCACTCTACAGCCACCATCCGCAGGTCCATCTCACTCCGAACCACCAGCTCTGAGACCTCACGTTCGCAGCCTCCCCAGCAGACGGGCCCCCGGGGGAAGGGCTGGGAGCTTCCCACTGACCAGAAACCAGAGGGAGCAGAGAGAGGCAGGAGGGCCCGAAGAACAAAGGAAGACAGTAAACAGACATGATTGATTATCGCGGGAGAAGCTGCGCAGAGATGGCGATGACTTCCCTTCCTGCACCCACTTCTGGTTCGGCGAGCACAAACGAGGCCTGGCTTTCCCACTGTGTAAGTTTTCCTCTCAAATTGGATGAATGTTCCTGTTTTTCTCCCTGGAGACATTTTTTAATCTTCTGTTGTCTTGAATTGAAATAAGGCGACTCTAACGGCGCACGGGGCGGCTCTTTCAGGCACCATCTGAGCCCCACCCCATTCCACCCCGGCCGGCCGACCCCGGAGGAGACAAAGAACAAGAAGAGATGTGGAGCTCTGATGGCGGAAAGCCCTGGGGTCCTGTCCTGTCCTGGCTGGCCCCAGATTCAGTCTCTAGGTGCTCAGTAGTGTGCCTGGTACACAGGAGATGCTCAATAAATATTAGATGAAGGGATGGATGAATGGAGGGGTGGCGGAAGGATGGAGAGACAGACAAACAGATAGGTGGATGGACAAGCTGACTGTACATCTCTAATTCAGACTAATTTCTACCTCCTCCCCCAGGGCAGGGGGGAATGGGAGGGAAGAGAGAGGGGATGCCAGCAGACAGAGACCCTCTGTTCCATGGCTACTCCTCTCAGGCACCCCAGCTGGTCTCTCCAGCAGCCCCTTGCCCTTCTGCAGGGAGCTCATCCTTTCACTCCGAGTGCGTTCCATGGCCCAGTGCTCAGTAAGTGCCTCCCAAGGGCAAGACCCTGTGCTGGGTGATGAGAGCGCAGAGACAAGGGAGACCTGGCACTGTCCTTGGAAGCTCAGAGCTGAGCAGAGTCACAGACACATACCTGTCATCACCACATGGGGCAACGGGACGGCCGGAGCCCAGAGGAAGGAGTCCACTTGGCCCGAGGGCTTCTGAGAGGAGGTGGCGTAGGGGTGAGCAGAGATCTCGGGGGCTAAGGGCAGAAGACTGACAGGCAGAAAGGCCCTCAATCTGGGAGAGGCTGTGGCAGGTATGACTCAGGCACGGTCGGGTACCCCATGGAAGCTCTGCTCCTGGTCTAGGGAGACATGATCAGGCCCCAGACAGGGCAGACAAAAGCAGGGAGAATGTCAGCAGGCAAACTGCCAGTAAACACAGACGGCCGAAGTGACCCGAGGGTAGAAGGGACAAGTGAGGACGGTGCTCGATTCTGATTCAACAACAGGATAGGCATTTCACATAAGGTGTCACTCTGACTCCAAGCCTGTTCCTGCCCCTTGCTCACAGGTCGTGTGAGCTCAGACTGAGGCTGCACACACAGGTCACGGTCCTGGCACGCCCTCCATTCCCCTCTCAGCTCCACCTGCGTCCACCCAGCTGTCCACAGGACACACCACCAAGCTCTGCTGAGCCTGTCGCTGGCCATAAAGGGTTTCCCCCACTGACCTCTCTCTCCTCTAAAGGAAGGCAGGGAGATCAGACCCCTGTCCCCAGGGATGGGGCAGCTGAGCATCAAACAGAGGGGTCTGCAGTGGACAGAACCGCAGCTCCCGACCTGGGAGGGTTGTGGGAGGTGGTGGTGGTCAGGGGTGGGGGGGGCGGTGGCGGTCCCTGGACAGATGCAGGCCTGTGGAAGTGTGCTCCTGCAGTACACGTGTGCGTGCACGGATGGATGTCAGCTTTCCTGCCACGTGTGCCTGATCGAAGACAGATGTCCCAGCCAGGCCGCATCCTGAGCTTGAATGAGAGGCGGCAGGTGCCGCGGTTGACAGCTCTGACGGGCCGAGGAGCAGCCCTGCTCCATGGGGCTCAGGCGACCCTGTGACAGTGATTGACACGAGTGCATCCTCCCCTCCGGCCACCCAGGGGGCTTGTGTCACTGTTCCCGGGAGCGCCTGCCCCCATGGCAGACCCCTCGGAGGGGGGGGCCAAGAGCCCCAGGATCCATGAGTACCGAGTGACAAGAGGCATCTCTTAACACTAACCAGAAGATGGCGGGTACTTCTAAGCAAAGGCTCACATACAACATGACTGTTAACTTTCAAAGTCAGGGTGATGCTAAACCAGACACGGAAATCAACCTCTTTCCCAAGCATGTAACTTTCTTGCTTTAAAATAAAGCACTTTTCATCTTAAATTCAGTTTGTTTGTTTTTATCAATTAGAGAAAATTCTCAGCGTGCCAATAAATGAACATGTGAAGTTCATTCCAGGACAGTTATTCTCAGCAGCACCAGGCAATGGGCTTCCACAGTGATTAGATCATAAGAGTTGTGAAAATCCCGGAGGAAAGGCATTGATGCTGTGGACCCATGTGGGCCTCGCTGGGACAGGGGTTCAGGGACACAGTGGACAGAGGGATGGGCAAGAGCCCTGTGAAAACACTGAGGTGGGAAGGGCTTGGCACGTCTAAGTGCCCAACAGCTGGATGACAGGTACATGGAGGAGGAGGGGAGGGTCTGAGGGGAAATCAGGGCCAGGAGAGGTGGGGCGGGGAGTGGGGGGGAGGACGGACTCTGATCGTTCCTGAGAGAGGACCCCTGGAAAAGAATTCAGAACCTGTGTGCGACTGCAACCCCAGGTCGGTCATTTTACTCTCTGAATGTTTCGTTATTTGTCTGGTGGGAGTAAGGAATGCTCCAGAAACTGCAAAGTGGAGCCCGGATGCCATCTTGCTGGGCAAAGCAGAAGCCTGTGATCACAGGAGGATGTCTAGCTCACACCGTGTTTCAACCCAGCAGGCTTCACCCTGGGCCTGACGAAGTAAGCTGGCTGGTCCAGGAGGCTACCCTGGACACCCATCATTTGCCGTTTTCCCAGACTCACCCTCTCAGCAGGCCCAGCCTGCCTCTCCAGGACCTCAGAGACCTCTCTCTCTTCTCATTCATGAGGGACGCCATTTCTCTCTCTCTGCACAGGGGTCAAACACTGCCCCTCACCCAGCCCAGCAGCAGCACCACCAAGAAAGCAGGGTGGCCTGGCTCTGCCACCCCATTGCTCGAAAGCAAAGCGCCCTTCGCTGGTCACCCCCACAACGGCCCTAAGAGACTGAATCCAGATATAAAACAGAACTCAGTCCCCCAAACCCACAGCAACTGGCCCAGGAAGCCTCACTCCAACCTCTGTAGTGCATGGCCCCAGTGGCCAGGTGATTAATAGCTGCCGGCTTCCCTAGTCTTTCCCAGGGCTTCCCTGGTGGCTCAGATGATAAAGCGTCTGCCTGCAATGTGGGAGACCCAAGTTCAATCCCTGGGTTGGGAAGATCCCCTGGAGAAGGAAATGGCAACCCACTCCAGTACTCTTGCCTGGAAATTTCCATGGACTGAAGAGCCTGGTAGGCTATAGTCCATGGGGGTCGCAAAGAGTTGGACATGACTGAGTGACTTCACTTTCTTTCTTTCTTTCTTTCCGTAGTCTTTACCCTGCTTCTGGCTTAGTAGGCCCATGACAAAGCCAAATACGCTCGCCCAACCAATCGCACGGGACGCCCCACTTCCGGTTAGGCCTCCAGCTTCCCCACGTCAACAGCCTCCAGGAGGGCAGACTTGAGTCTTTCCTTTGCCACCAGTTATCTCTCCCTCCCCCCGCCCACCCGTGAGTCTCTGTAAATGGGTGGCTGACTCCGTCTCTTGCTATAGCCCACCCTAAATAAACGGCCTTTGCTGGTTCTCATACGGGCAGTCTTTGTTCATTCAAACACCCCCCAAAACACTCCAGACGCTGGTATGACCAGTGGACACTGGCAGTCCCTGCAGTGGAGAATGCCCACCCCCACATCACCCACCATGGAGAGCAAATGGACTGGATGAAGTTGGTACCCGGCACAGGTGGGGGCTCAGTCGGGGGTGACAGGGTAAGTCCTGCCCAGCAGGCAGGATGCCAAGGCTCCTGCCTGGATGGTGCCCCAGACTGCATAATTTTGGGAAGGCTCCTCTATTGCAACCAAAAAGATGCTGGAAATCAATCCTATATACACACTGGAAGGACTGACGCTGAAGCTGAAGTTCCAATACTGTGGCCACCTGATGTGAAGAGCCAACTTACTGGAAAAGACCCTGATGCTGGGAAAGATTGAGGGCAGAAGGAGAAGAGGGTGACAGAGGATGAGGTGGTTGGATGGCATCACTCATTCAATGGATATGAACTTGGGAAATCTCTGGGAGATGGTGAGGGACAGGGAGGCCTGGCGTCCATGAGTTCACAAAGAGTCAGACACGACTTGGCGACTGAACAACAAAGATACTGAGGTGAAGGCCTTTGTGCACAACTCCTAGGGCTGATATTTAACAACAGGAAGTGGAAAAGCTGCCTTTTTCATTTTAATTGTTTAAACACCCAAGGGTTTCTGGCTTCTTCAGAGCAAAGGAAACTTGAAATAGTGATAATATCATACAAAGGAAATTTCCTGTATTCCATCCCACTTTATCCTTCCAGCCACTAGGCCTGGACTTTACCTCTAATTTACAAAGAGAGAAGCTGGAGGCTCTGGGAAGTCTAGCAACTTGCCCAGTGTCCACCGGATGCTAAGTGACAGAGCTGGATGAACTTAGGACGGTCAGCCTCCAACCCTCCTCTAGGGTGATCACACACTCTAGGCTTTCCAGCTTCTGCAGTGGCTTTCAAACCACACTCGGGGCCCTGACCTTCTGTAAAACTGCCCACGGCCACCAGAGAGGTGGGCCGAGGCTGAGGGGACAGAGATCCAGAGCCCGCTACTCCTGTTCCAACCAATAGTATTAATAGTTACGTGAGGTGATAGCTGTCAGCTGACCTTAGTATGGTGATCATTTTGCATTGTAGGTGTATCAACATTGTACCCCTTAACCTTACGCAATGCCATAGAGCAACTTCATCTCAATAAAGCTAGTGTTGTTGGTCATTCAGTCGTGTCTGACTCTTGCAACCCCATGGGCTGTAGCCCGTCAGGTTCCTCTGTCCTCTGAAATCAAGAATACTAGAATGGGTTGCCATTTCTCTTTTTGATGGGATCTTCCTGACCCAGGGATTGAACCCAGGTCTCCTGCACTGCAGAGAGATTCTTTACCATCTGAGCCACCAAGAAAGCCCCTAATAAAGTTGGGGATGGGGAGGGTGGTCAGATGAATAAACCTTGGTTAGTAGATCTGGAGGTACTTGGCAAGGTGCCAGAAGCTTTCAAAACCACATAATCATCCCAGAGCAGAAACTTCATCCAAATATAGGAAGCAAGACATTTTTATGCTAAAACACATATGGTCATTTTATGAAAGATAAAACAACATTTGGATAAATAATTAGGACAAAACACACAATTCACATCCCAAAGAAATGTCCAGGCTCACCATTTGAGGCCATGGCCCAGGGCCTATATGCTTGCTCCCCGTCCTCTAAGCGGAGAGTGGGAAGCCCAGTCTCACAGGACAGCGTGTTCATGCGGGAACCAGCCTGTCCCTTGGGAAGCTGAGGGTCCTCAGGGACCTGGGGCCTGGCGGGGAGCTCCCTGGGCACTGGGGGAAGAGGAGGGGGCAGCAGGCCTTGCAGATGGGTAGGCTTTGGAAAAGCAGAGAGGACATTCCAACACAGGGGAAATTCAGCCCCTAAAGACCCCTTCACTGGAGAGGCACAACCAAGACCCCCCACAGAAGCTTTTAGGACCTTGCTCTGGGGCAGGCAGCTGGGGGGAAAGCTCAACACCCCATACACGAACAAGTTCATCATTGCCTCTAACTGCAAAAACCTACAGAAAACACCACAGTGCCATTTACAGCACATCAGTCTGATGCACCAGCATCGTTAGGAAGGTAGAAGCCTATTTATTGGTACGGAAAGACCTAGCTAAAAAAAAAAAAAGCAAATTACGGAATGGCGCACATTAACACAATCCCATTTTGTTAATACAGCATATGTAACCAGAAGCATATACCTTCATGACAAAAGGGCTTTTAAATGTGCTTTTAATTTTTCTACGCTAATTGTGTATTATTTGAGTTACAGTTAAAAATGTTCCTAGCAGAGTATTTCCAGCCAAAGGCAGAACTATTATGGGAGAACTTCACCTTTCTTAGAACTGTGAAATCTCTAAAACAGAAAGTTAAATATGAAAACTATGTTCCACATGGAAAGCGATGGTGAGGACATTAAGGGAAAAAGCAGAGTGTAAAAGGCATGTGTGCTATGTCTGCAGTTATGTGGATCAGCCTGGGACAGGGATGCACACAAAAAAACACAACTCTGCAAAGAGGAGAGTGGCTGGGTGGTGAGGGTTTTCTGTCTATCTTAAGGCACTTTCTAATGGTGTAGTAACGCCTCTTTCCCTAATCAAAACCAGGTTTAACAGACAAAGGAAAACCAGGCTTTGTGCCATGGCTTGCACCCTCCCAGCAGCCCTGCAGTGGAGCAACAGCGCCCCACAGTGGCCACAGCAGGAACGGCCGACACCTGTCACCTGGAAACGTGGCTGTTCCCCGGAGCGCCAGGGCCTGGCCCAGACGGGCGCTCAGGGCGGGGTGGCTGGGAAAGCAGAGATGCTGCATCCACAGAGGAACGGAGGGCACAGGCTGGAGAAATGAGCACGCAGAGCATACGACTCCTGCAAAGATCAGAGTGTTCCTCACCGCAGGGTGGGGTGGGCCGCACTGCACCAAGAGGGTTAACAGGCCCACCTAGGGGTCCCAGGAGAGGCCGAAGGGGAAGCTGACTTCAAGGCAGGGCTCTGCCACACCTAAAGCTCTGGCCAAGCGCCCGCTCAGCTCTGCCCTCTATGTTCCCATCTGTGAAAGGGGGGATACTCCTAGGGTCCTGCTGGAAGACTGGATCGAGGGTTAGAGCATGGAGTTGGCATCAAGTCCCGACTCTGCCATTTGGGGCTGGATGAATGTGGATGAATCACCAGACCCCAAACATCAGCCTCTTCATACACAGAATGGGCCTGATGCCAGGGCCAGCTTCCTAGGGCACCAATTCCCAAGCCAGATCCACAACGGATCCAGAAAGCAATGTGGTGAGTCACGGCCTTTTAAAAAAAATAGAATAGAAAATATCTATCCATGTAAAGGCTAATCAATTCCTGGCACTTAATACATTCTCCAAAAATGTTAGTTTTTATTATTCCCAATGGAGGCAACAGCACTGACTATTGTCACATCGGTTAAGAAAAGACTGACAGAAGGTCAAAAGCCTCTGGGATTCCTTTCAGGTGCTCAACTCTCCTCGGATTCAGGAAGGAGGCCCCTGAGTGCAGAGCTGGGGATGGCACTGGGGGGCCAAAGTGGGGGTCCCTGGACAGTCAGCACCTTGCCCAACAATCTGCTACTGAAGTAAAAGTAGGAAATTAAAGCCAGCCCTTGCCAACCCCAAAGAGCATTTTCCTACCCAAAAAAGGAGTCGCTTTGCTAAGCACGTCTTTCAGCCAAAGGCTGCACAAACCACGCAAGCCCATCTCAGTCTGACGGCAAGTAACATGTAGTTACTCAGAATGAGAGAGAATGAGTTCAAACAAATACAGACCAACACGGCCCTTGGGCTGCCCAAGGCAGATAATGAACTTCTCCCAACATGACCTCACTGTTGCTCCCACAGGGCCACTGACCCCCTCCCAGGTCAAGGCCAGCATGGGGGGGCTGGGAGGGGCCTGACTCCTGGGCACCAAGGGGCTACAGGGCCTCCAGCTCTTGTCTCCAATCTCCCTGAACACCAGGGATCTTTCTCAAGTCTGGCTCCTTGGCCCCTCTAGGCTGGCCTCATGGTGACCCTGCGACCACAAGTCCCCATGTGCCCACCCTCAACATCACATAGGAGAGGAAGTCCTGCAGGCAGTGGGCAGTGGTCTCTGGACTGCACTTTCATGCTGTTGAAGTTGAATTTGCCTCTGCCTCATCTCTCTTTGGCTCTAATTTTTTTCTGGAACAGGACTTGCCAGACAGGCAGAGACAACGTCACCCTGGGTCTTCGGTCTGACTCTGCGGAGGTGGAGGGGCAGAAAGACGGGGCCATGACATCTAAGCCACTTACCCTACACGAGAGCCCCAAGAGACCAGTTGCCATCACCACCTTGTGCTTCTGCTGCAGAAAACTGGAGGAGAGGGATAAACTGCCAGGACTCCAGCCCAGGCAGTTGGCTCCGAGGTCTCGGACAGGATTCCGAGCTCCATTTGTACCCCAGCACCATTGTTCCCCAGCCCTCTGACCGTGGGCAAGGCATCTGGCCCCTGCAGACGTCAGTCTCTTTAATATGTCAAATGACATGACAACGGCTGTTTGCGGGGCGGGCTGTCAATGAGACACGGGAGACAAAGGGCACGGTACAACACCTGGTGCGCAGTAGGTGCTCAAAACCAACAGTTTCCACCTTGTTTCTTGCTCATTTGGGCCAAGAAGTGAGGGTCCTGGGCGGGGTGGGGGGTGATGGTGTTGAGTCTGTCTGCCTCCCCTATCTCCTTCTGGTTGGGAGGTCCTGCCCACCACCTCAGCCGGTGCCTATTGGAGGGGCCTGGGGACCAGATGTCTGGTTCCCCAGTCTCATCTAGCCTGCAGCCCCTCCCCCAGCTCAGGGTGCTCACCATGGGGACTCAGGGGCAGCTCACTGATTGGTGGAAGGCAGTCAGAGGGCCAGGAAAGGAGATGGAAGAGGAGGGTGCCAGAGTCAGGACACTGTGGGGCCTTCAAGACCTACAGCTAGCTGTCTCTTCTCCAGTACATGTGCGTGTGCACGTGTGTTCACGCATGTGCACATAGAGAGAACCACAGTCTACACAGGCTGACTCTACCTCCTTCCATCACTCTCAGCCCCTAAGGGGTCACCAGTCCCCTCCAGCCTTACCTTGGGGAGGCAGGGCCAAGGTAAACAGCCCCACCTTCAGGGCAGCGGGACCCCAGCCATGCGAAGCAAGTCAAAGGCTCCACGATGAGCTGGACAGAGAACCCAGGCCTCCTGGGCCGGGTTCAGGATGTCTGGGCTGCTGAAGTGTCAGGGTTAGGGTGGCAGCTTGCCAGGCCTGAGTGCAGAATGCTGGGGGACCACCCTGTGACCAGGGAGGGGCAGGCGATACCTGGGTCCAGCCCCAAAGACCCAGGAGATATAGAGGATGAACAGAGCTGGTCCCCCTGAGTACTGGGCCCCCTCGGGGTGATGATCTAGGGAGACGAGTTTTCTCCAACTCCCAGAAGAGAGGGAGGAGCCTAGAGCAAGCCAGACAGTGGTGGTGGGGGGGGCCCACCCACCCCCCACCCAGAAGGGGAGACATACCGCATGATGCCCAGAGGGTCCAGGGCCTCCTCCTCCTCCTCCGAGGATTTCCCTGCATCCCCATCCCTGCTGGCCCAGCGTGGGGAGACCCTCATCTTCCACTCGGTCCTGCTGCTGGAAGAAGTCCAAAGCATCCTCGTCCCCTGCTTGGCTGTCTGCGTCCAGAACCGAGACATCTCTGCCACTGAGATCCGCGGCCCCGGGGGACCTGGTGCCTGTGGAGGGAGATGGAGAGGGTGCCTGACACCCACCGCCGGGAGACGAGGAGGCACCTCCCGGCACGCGAGCTCCTGCACCAGCACCCAGGGCTGGAGGCCTCCTGCCGTGTCCTGGGACTAGGACGGCAGGTCTGTGTGGGTGAGTGTGGGCGGGCTGGTCAGCAAAGCATGGAGTGGAGCAGTTTACAAGCGGGAGCCTCAGAGAGACAGCGGTTCCTCAACCTCTGCAGCTCGGGGCCCGTCGGGACTACAGACTGCAGTCCACGGGCTGATGGCGGGAGACCAGCCAGTGTCTTGGTTCTCACAGAACAGTTCCGGAAACGACGTGCATGTGGTGGGGCACATCAGGGAGCTCTGCCTAGCCAACCCCTGATGAGACCTGCCCTGAGGGTCTAGACTAGGAACTCCATGAGGCCCAGCGAGCAGGTGGAAGATTCCAGAACAAACTGGGACAGCTTGACCACAAACTGACTTACACAAGCACTTCTCAAAGCGTGGTCCACTGGCGGGTGTCCACAATGAGGTAACTACAGAAAGGGGGAGCAAGCATCCAGAACTTCCATAGCACCTTGGAATGCTTGTCTGCGACAGATCGGGAATAAAAATGGTTAGCCCTTCCCCCACCGACGGTTTGAAAAGCGTGGGTTTAGAATGCTTAACTCTATCCAGTTACTGAACAGCGTACTTTTGAAAGCAGTGAACTTCTAAGACACATCACTCTGTGGGTAAAGAACCCATCAGTATTCCCCAGAGTGCCTGGAACACAGGATGTAATGTGTACACTACTATGACATGTGGAACTAACTGGTATTGATTATGTTGTATTACGTTATGCTTTGTTATTTTATTAAGACAAATGTAAAATCCCTTTCAAAATCTCATGAACCTTCAGTTTCATGGGGTAAGCATCACACAAAGATCATTTTTACAGGTATGCTCAGTTGCTCAGTCGCATCCAACTCTTTGCGACCCCGTGGACTGTAGCCCACCAAGCTCCTCTGTTCATGGAATTTTACGGCAAGAACACTGGAGTGGGTTGCCATTTGACAAGTATAAATTCATTTAAATATTGCAAAAATCTCATGTGAGAGATCCTAATTGTACCTTCATTTTAGAGATAAGGAAACCGAGGCACAGAGAGGCTAGGAAAGTCAGACCACCCGATCCTGCTTCCCCATAAGTGTGTGTGCATGTGCACGTGTGTGTGTGTGTCTGTGTGTGTGTGTGTGTAGGTGCTTTGGAAGGGGCTGGCCAGGAGAAAGCGGGAGGGGTCAGACTATAGAGAAGGCCCCTGGGTGAGCTCCATCTAGCACCCAGCAGTCAGTCCTCCAAGGCTGGGTCCCAGGCCCCTTCCACCCACCACCCACAACCCCGGCCCATGCATGGCAGTGAATGAAGCCCACGTGCCTCAGCAGCCTGGCCGAGGTCTCTGGGCTGCAGAGGGTGCTGTGGACCACCCCCCGCCCCCCTCCCCCCAGGGCAGCGAGGCCTTGTTCTGGGCCAGGGCCCCCTAGGGATTTGGGACAGGGCCTCAGGTACCTAAGAATTCCAGCAGCTCGGGGCTGCCTGCCAGCTCAGCATCCTTGGAGACACAGCGCAGAATCTCGTCGAACAGGGCCCTCCGCTCCCGGATGTCGCCCTCCCCAACAAACAGGACCTTCCTGGGGAGCGGGGGCAGGCTGGCCGTTGGGTAACGACTGCTGAGTTTCTGGTAAAACTCCTCAATGTCACTGTACTTTTTGGAGACCTGGAATGAGAGGAGCAGGTGGTTTCCTGAGTGAAAAGGGAAATCAGAGAGGGCTGTGTCCCGCCCCCCAACCCCAACAGAAGACCCCACAAGGGCTCGGCTCCTTGGTGGGCCCTCCTCCGGGACCAGATGAAGGTGCCTCCCTCCCGACCCTCTGCCCCACGCCCTAAGCTTCCTGATCAACACTGAGCAGAACCCCCGAAGTCCCAGTGGCCCAAAGGAAGGATGCAATCATGGTGGATTCAGGGTCCTGTCACCAGTCTGGGTAGAGACACTTGATTCAGGGACTTGGCCTGCAGGTGACTGTGACCTACACCTCCATTCTGCGCTTCTGTGCATTAGTGGGGTGACCTCACGGTCTGGCCGGCTGTTAGGTCCTCTTCCGGCAATGAGCCACCTTTTCTCTGGGTCATTCTCCTGTGAACTAGCAACAGCCTTCGACAAGGCCGGTCCTTACAGTGCTCAGATGGTGGAGAACAGATATGGTAAGGCTGGTTTCTGGTCCTGGGGCCAGCCAGGACCCCTCTGCACACCGGAACCTCAGGAAGGCAGGCCGGGGCTCCTCCTGGCTGTTAGAAGGTGGTCCTCGGCCGTCAGAGTCACCCCCCGGTCACTCGGCTTCCTGTGGAGCTGGGAGGTAACTGCTACCACCTCTCGGCCTCTCCCTGGAACTCCCGCTGCAGCCAAGGGCTCGTCCACTCATCAAGCTCTTGCTGTGTGTTTACTCCGCATGGGGATACTCAGCGTGGTCCCTGAGGCTCCAGGCTTCCAGTTAAGGGAGCAGCTGTAGGACTGGGGATCGGCGCCGTCACTGTGGTCTGTATAAGCCAACGCAGGCACTCAGAGAAGTCACCCTCTCCACGCCACAGCCCACAGCCCAGGGTCCTCCCTTGTCCTGGACTCCTCTGTGCTCTCCCCACACGCCGGGCCTGTCCCCTCAACTCCTTGGGAGCATTAGGGATGAACACAGATATGCCCACCTCTGCTCCCAGACCAGGGCTGTGCGGCCAGCACACACGGAAACGCTGCCGTCCCTGATGGGCTGTGGGGCGTCTGGATGCGTTCAGACAAGGGACAGCCGGCAGTCCGGTCACCCAGCTCTGTTGGAGCACACAGCCCTGGCTGTCGAGCATAGGCATCAGAGCCCCCAGGCTGGGAGAGTTCCAGATGCTGGCAGGTGGCTGGGGCACTGGGAGACTCCAGGAACCCCCAGTGGGGAGTCTTCTGAGACGGGGGACTGTGGCCTGCAGTTGTCATCACAGAGTTTGACTCGGGAGCTTTGCTGAGAACAGCTTTCAAGGAAGGCTTTCAAAGAAAGGTAAGAGCATCCTTTCACAAAAGTGATGCAGGCTCCAACTCCTGGTGGTCCCCCAAACCTGACTCCACCAGGTGGGGGGCTCAGAGCTCCCTCTTCAGACCTGACTGCTCCATGCAGGCCAGGCCACCGGGCCCACCAGGACCCAGGCTCTGGGAGCCAGCGGTGGGTCTCCAGGGCGCTGGGGGTACCATGGACAGCCTGGGGTACCATCCCATCCCAGGCCCACACTCACCAGTGCTCCAAAGCTAGGGCTGCCACTCCTTTTAAGGAACAGAAAACAAAATGCTCATTCTTTTTTAAAGCTAAGTCATGAAACTTCAAAGAAAGTTCAGGTTTTGGGATACACCCCCAGATCTCATAGGGTGTAAATGCGTGCTTGGCTCCCACAGGTGGTTCAAAATGTTTGAGGGGCAACCCCCTGCATGGGCACCCTTGCACACAGCTCCCACAGGGCAAAGGTATCACTGGTCAGGAGAAAGTGGCACAGGTGCAACCATGGAGGGGTCAGAGTTGTCCCCACACACCCTCGCTGGGAAGGCCAGCCAGGACCCAGCGTTGCCAGCCAGGGCCTCTCACGGGCCCCCGAGTGCTGCCTCTCTGTCTTGCCCAGGGACTTGGGTCTCAGATAGCTCTTCTTTGCTCCCATCTCTGAAAAACGTAGGTACTCTAAGCTCCATTGGGGTCAAACCAGATTTGACCCCACCCAGTGGAACAAAGCAGCTCCTACCTGCTATCACGCTGCACCTTGGTTCTCACCAAGAGTCTGTTTAAGAAGCAAATGAAAAAAATCACTCTTCAGACACTTTCCAGGATGTGCTGAATGTCTCTTAATCAAAAAAACTGTGCCATAACTTCTTATCTCTTAGAATCTAGTATGTGAAGTGTTAGTCGCTCAGTCGTGTCTGACTCTTTGCAGCCCCACGGACTATATAGCCTTCCAGGTTCCTCTGCCCATGGCATTTTCCAGGCAAGAATACTGGAGTAGGGTGTCATTTCCTCCTCCAGGGAATCTTCCCAACCCAGGGATCGAATCTGCATCTCTTGCGTCTCCTGCATTGGCAGGCGGATTCTTTATCACTAGCAACACCTTTTTGCACTGAGGCAATCAGGTGTTCTCTTGGCTTCATGAACTTGTCCACCCAATTCCTTTCCCCGGTTTGAGAGATGTTCTCCACTATCATTTCTTTAAATAAACTCTCTGCTCACTTCTCTCTCTCTCTCTCCTGCTTCTGGGACACTCAATATCCTAAGGTTGCCCTTCCTAAAAGATTTGGATAGTTCTTGTAGAATTTTCCCTCTGTTCTTTTGAATCTTAATTCCCTTTCCTCTTCTAACTGTATCATTTCTAGATTTTTATCTTTAAACTTGCTAATTCTCGCTTCCATATGGTCTTCTCTACTTCTAATCCTTTCTAATGTATGTATTCTTCATCTCACTTACTGAGTCCTTCAGATCCAGAATTTCTGTTTGGTTCTTTTTTAGAGTTTCAATCTCTTTGGGAAAGTATATCTTCTGCTCATTAACTTCATTCCTGAGTTCTGAGTTTTCTTGTTGCTTGTTGAGCTTCTTCATGAAAGTCGTTTCGAATTCTCTATCAGGTTGCATTGTTCTGGGACTTTAAATTTAGTTTCTAGAGAATCATCATTTTCTTTTTGTGCCAGTGTTACTGTTATTATTCATGGTCCTCGATGAGTTCTTCCTCTGCTGGGACAGTGAAGCATGAAACACCTTTCTTCTTTAGATAAAACTTTTTCATTTTTTAAAATATGATTTCTAACAAGTCAAGTGAGAGGCTTTTCTTTTATTCCAGCAGGTGGCGCCACAGCACAAGTTTTTGGGTTTTTTTGCGTTCCCAAAGCACTGCAGATGGTGACTGCAGCCATGAAATTAAAAGACTCTTGCTCCTCAAAAGAAAAGCTATGAGAAATATAGACAGCATATTAAAAAGCAGAGACGTTACTTTGCTGACAAACGTCCATCTGGTCAAAGCTATGGTTTTTCCAGTAGTCATGTATGAATATGAGAGCTGAACCATAAAGAAGCCTGAGCGCCGAAGAACTGATGCTTCTGAACTAAACTGTTGGAGAAGACTCTTGAGAGTCCCTTGGACTGCAAGGAGATCCAACCAGTCCATCCTAAAGGAAATCAGTCCTGAAAATTCACTGGAAGGACTGATGCTGAAGCTGAAGCTCCAATACTTTGGCCACCTGATACGAAGAACTGACTCACTGGAAAAGACCCTGATGCTGGGAAAGCTTGAGGGCAGGAGAAGAAGGGGATGACAGAGGATAAGATGGTTGGATGGCATCACCGACTCAACAGACATGAGTTTGGGTAAGCTCTGGGAGTTGGTGATGGATAGGGAGGCCTGGCGTGCTGCGGTCCATGGGGTCGCAAAGAGTTGGACACGGCCGAGTGACTGAACTGAACTGCACTGCCTCTAGTTATACTAGAAGGCTGGCACCTTCCAGCCCTCCAATGCCCCTGCTGGAGGTGTGGCCTGGTGCCCCGTCGTCACTGCTTGTGCCTCCATGGTTGCTGACGCCTTGCTGCCATCACTGCCTAGGACTCCGGGGGTGATGGGCTCTTCTGCTGTGTCACAGGATTGGCCTCCCATGGGAGCGGGTGGGGCTGAGGCCACCTGCATTTATGCCGTGTCTGGGGCTGTCAGGTTTAGGGATGCCCCCGCTGTGGTTGGGGGGTAGGGAGGGGAGAGCTGTGGGCCAGCCCCCCACCTGGAGGGAAGGGGTGGCAGGCCCTGCTGCCCAATCCCTGTGGCTGCAGGCGGCTGATGAGGCCAGGAGGCTGGAGGTGTGTGTGCCGCCTCCCTGATGCCACTGGGTCCCGGGGGCTGTGGGCTTGGCCCCCAGGGCTGGGGATCCATGACTGCACGCACCGCCTCTACTATTCCCCCAGCTCCGCCTCCTCTGTGTGCTCCGATCGGCCCACCTCTAGATGGACAGATGTGCGGGACTGCGGTGGGTGTTTTACTGGCTGTAGATTGAAGGGGAGAGACCAAGGGAGTGTCCCATCCACCCTAATGCTGACGGCTCCACCTGCTCTTCACACCACAGCTCAGCCCTGTCCTCCCTCTGAACCCTTCCCCTAGGATGGCTTAGGTGCCCCCTCTCGACACCCCCACAGCCCCCGCGCCCCTCCCCTTGGGCTCCTGTCTCTTCACAGGTCTGTCTCCCCACAGACTGTCAGCATCTGATTCACTGGTGTCCTTACTGCCAATGCACTCTGGCATCCTCCGATTGAGGGCTGGCCAGAGCATTGCTCACGCCCTGCAGCTACCTGCACCCTGGTGGGAGGCGTGTTTGTCTCCTGGGACCCCTGGACCCTGGGCACCCTGGGGAGCACCCTGCCAGAAACCCCAGCTCACCAAGAACTGGACGACGTCCTCGGGCCTGTGCTTGGCCGACTTGAACGCAGCCAGCCGGGTGACCACCAGGATCTGGTATTCCACGTGCCCCGACATCATCTTGCCCCGCACCTCCTGGTGCTGCGGCACACTCAGGTCCAGGCCCGTGTGGACATTCTGAACTCGCCTGCCAGAGGGAGAGAAGGCAGAGGAAGGTCAGGTTCAAGTCCACAGGCTTCTCGAGTGAAATGCTGCTAAGTCCTCAGGCGATCCCGTGGGCCTGGGTGCAAGGCCGCTCCGCTGGGCAAATCCTCAGGGGTCCAACTCCAGGCTACCCGCCCCCCCACAAGCCAGCCCCTCCTGAAGCCTGGCTTCCCAGGCCAGGGCCCTGCCTGTGAGTCCCTCAAGAACAAAGGCCGGTTCCCAGCAGGAAAACAGGTGACAGCAGAGAAGACGGGGCCCCTGGAAACAGCAGATTCTTTGCTCCGATGGTAAAGAATCTGCCTGCAATGCAGGAGACTTGAGTTCGATCTCTGGATCGGGAAGATGCCCCGGAGAAGGAATTGGCAACCCACTCCAGTATTCTTGCCTTTGAAATCCCATCGGCAGAGGAGTCTGGCGGGCATTCGTCCATGGGTTTGCAAAGACTCAGACACGACTGAATGACTAACACAGGCTTTGAGTGGATACTTGGCAAAACGTTACAGCTCTTTTGAGAATTTTTAAATGCTACACAAATGCAATGAATCGCACATTGAGCAAAGAAGTTATGAAATGTTTTCCCTGAGGTGAGAAAAAAGGCTAAATGTATTCCTCATTCTGGGTGAGGGTATCATGGAGACCTGTGCATGGTTTAAACATAAACCCACGACAGGACACGCTGGACACAGCGTTATCAGGGTCCAGACCTACCCTCTGCAGGGCAGGACTTTCAGAAGACAGGAAAGGAGAGGGCCCGAAGGGTTGGGCTGCCAGGGTGACAGCTGGGACATGGCCTGTTCCCCGCCCCAGAACTCTGCCCCAATCCGACACGTGACACCTTGCCCCCTGCACTCCTTCCACACAGGTCCCCACCCCCTTTCCACACCGGGCAAGTGACACCATACCACGATGCCATCTATCACCAGCTGGGAGGGCAACCCACCATACAGTCACCCACTACCAAATGTAGCAACCTCTACACCCACGGGCATTTTCACAGGGTGGAAGGCAGGGGTCCCCAACCCTGGACCACAGATGGTTGCTGGTCCAGGTTAGGAACCTGCCCGAACAACAGGAGGTGAGCAGCCTGCAAGGGAAGGAAGCTTCAACTGTGTTTACAGCCGCTCCCTGTGGCTCGCATTACCGCCTGAGCTCTGCCTCCTATCGATCAGGGGGCAGCACAATAAATGCAAGAAATGTAACAAATGTAATGAGACCAAATCATCCCCAAACCATCCCCACCCACCCCCACCCCGAATCCCTGGAAAAACTGTCTTCCACAAAACCTGTCCCTGGTGCCAAAAAGACTGGGAACTGCTGGTATAGTGAAAGAAAGTGAAAGCACGAATCACTGAGAAAGGCCAGGGCGAACTTCCCTTCAGGTGGGTGTTAAGTTCAGCATTCACGTGCCACTTGGAAAAGCAAACGATCAGCCTCCTTTCCTTTGGCCAATAACCAGACGAGCGTCCTGGCCTTCCCACCGGGCGCTAAGACCCTCCGCTCCTGGTGCTGTGACAGTGTGGCGGGCACAGGACAGCAGAGGGGACTAAAGGCTAGAGGCACCCCCGTGGGCTCTGCCGTGGGGACCTCACCTGTTGAAGGTGCTCCCGCGGCCCTACAGAGGGACATGGCCGCTGAGACCCGCTTCAGGTCAGGGAGTGTTCTGATCGCTCAGGCATGTCCAACTCTTTGCGACCCCATGGGCTATACAGTCCATGGAATTCTCCAGGCCAGAATACTGGAGTTGGTAGCCATTCCCTTCTCCAGGGGATCTTCCCAACCCAGGGATCGAACCAGGGTCTCCTATATTGCAGGCAGATTCTGTACCAGCTGAGCTATCAGGGAAGCCCAAAGTCGGGAAGTATGTTAGTTGCTCAGTCGTGTCCGACTTTTTGCAACCCCACGGGCTGTAGCCTGCAGGTTCCTCTGTTTATGGGATTCTCCAGGCAAGAATACTGGAGTAGATTGCCATTTCCTTTTCCAGAGGATCTTCCCGACCCAGGGATCGAACCCGGTTCTCCTGCATTGCAGGCAGATTCTTTACCGTTTGAGCTACAGGGAAGCAAACGCAAAAAGGGACTCACCAGTACTCGGGCTCAGCGGGTCAGAGGTGGAGCCAGGGTTCACTGCAGGCTGCCCCCTGCCTCCCTGCTGACCCGCACCCCCTAACAGCCCTGCTTACTGCTCCGTCTCGGAACACCACGCCAGACAGTTTCTCGGGGCTTCCATCCGTGACCCCCCTAACATTTCCACTGTACCTCTCGTCCTGTCGTGCTGCCCCAGTTGAGAGGCCCTGCCCCACGGCTGGGATCACAGACTCAGGTCCCCTGCCCACTCCCCTAAACCCACCAGTTCTCCATGTCCTGGGCACCAGAGTCTGGCAGCGGCAGGCCACTGGGCTAAACACACAGACACGCTGACCAAAGTGTTAGTGGCTCAGTCGTGTCCAACTCCTTATGGACAGCAGCCCACCAGGCTCCTCTGTCCATGGGATTCTCCAGGCAGGAATACTGGAGGGGGTTGCCACTCCCTTCTCCAGGGGATCTTCCTGACCCCAGGAACGAACCCCAAGTCTCCTACACTGCAGTTAGACGTGTTGACTGGTCCCACTTGAAATTCACGGCCACAACCAGTAAGCTGCGGTGCTGGGCCGGGCAACCCCAGCTTGGTCTCAATCTAGGGGCTTCTCCAAGTGTGGTCCTCGCCGCATGAGCCCCACCTGAGAGCTAGTGAGAAAGGCAGATCCAGGCTCTGCTAAATCAATCCTCACGTTAACAAGCCCCCCCCCCCCCCCCCGGGACTCTCATGCCCATGAGCCTAATCCACTCTGTCTCCCACTCTCCTTGGGCCCCCAAGGAAACTTTTTTGTGAAGGGCCAGATAGTAAATATTTTCAGTTTTGCAGGCCATAGGGTCTCTATTACAACCAGACCCAACTCAGCCACTGTAGACCAAAAGCAGCCATAGATGGTACATAAACTGATTTAAAAAGTGAGTGGGGGGTAGGCTTTGGCCCATGGGTTTAGCCTGCCCACCTATACTCCAGACCAAACTTTCCGAACTGTGATGTGCCTTCCCAGTTCCCCCGGTGATCTTGTCAACACACAGATGCTGATCCAGCAAGGCCTGAGAGTCTGCATGTCTAACCAGCCACCAGATGATGCAGGTACTGCTCCCAGGACCCTCCCCCGCCCCCATCCCCCACCGCACAGAGTTCAAGTCGCCTAAATCTGCGACCCCCAGAACCTGCTCTCTCCCCACAACCCAGCTTCCTGTGTACTGAAAAAAGAGAAGCGGTGGGAGAACTTCCAAGCACATCCCTTCGCACCCACACCTGGCCTGCATCTGCCTCCCCTGCTGTTGGGGACAAACTGGCTGGCTCCTACCTGAGACAACCCCTCACCTACTCAAGGACGTCAAGTCTTCTGTCTTCTCTGTGCCATCAATGTCCCCTCCTTACTGGATCACTCCCACTTCTCTGACAAACCGAAGCTGTCCTTCCACCCAATCTCCCCCTTGAGCTACTGCTCCATTTCTGCTCCCTCTTCCAGCAAAACTTCTCAAGAGAATGGCGTCTCGGGTTCCTCTCCTCTCTGACCTTGAACTTTTTCTAACCTGTCTTTTGTTCTCATCCCGCAACCGAAACAGCCCATGCCCAGGTCACTAGTGACCTCCGTGTTCAGTTCAGTTCAGCCGCTCAGTCGTGTCCAACTCTTTGTGACCCCATGGGCTGCAGCACGCCAGGCTTCCTTGTCCATCACCAACTCCCAGAGCTTACTCAAACTCATATCCATTGAGTCGGTGATGCCATCCCACCATCTCATCGTCTGTCATCCCCTTCTTCCCCCGCCTTCAATCTTTCCCAGCATCAGGGTCTTTTCCAATGAGTCAGTTCTTCACATCAGGTGGCCAAAGTATTGGAGTTTCAGCTTCAGCATCAGTCTTTCCAATCAGGACTGATCTTCTTTAGGATGGACTGGTTGGATCTCTTTGATGTCCCAAAGGCTAGTTCTCCCTCACTTCTTACTCCAGAGGTATCTGATGGCCCCTCTCTGCTCCTCGAGGCTCTGGGACCCCTGCTCTCTCTCTCTTGGTTCTCCAAGCCCCCTGGCCACTCCTACTCAGCTTCCCTGGATGGTCCCCAATCCTGCCCCAAGTGCCCGCCTTACACCTTTTCTCTCACTCACCTTCCCCAGGGATCTCAAACATGTCCAAGGTTTTAAATCCCATCTATGAGCCAGTGGTCCCTCATTCCTCTCTGATCTGATCTCTCTGATCCCCTCAAAACCACACTCCTCCCAGCTGCCTGCCCAACGTCTCCACGTGGCTGTCAGAAAGCTTCTTAACGAACATGTCCAGACTAAGGGTGATTTTCACCTTCCTAAACCTGCTCCATTCATAGTCTTCTGGGCTGGTCCATTGCAATGTCCCTCTTTCAGGAATGCAAGACAAGTCTTGTAGTCAATCTTTCTTTCTTGCTCTCATGGCCCACATCTAATCATCAGCAACCCCTGAAAGCTCAATCTTCAAAATATAGCTAGAACCCAAACATTTCTAAGCCCCTCTGCCAGCATCAGCTCTCACATGGATGACTGCCAAGAGTCTCTTGAATGGTCTCCTCGCTGCACCCTGCTTGCCTCCTTTCCACTCAGCACAGCAGCCAAAGAACCTTTCTGGAGTCCAAAGCAGGTCCCACCATGCCCAGAGCCTCACCCCAGCCTGGCGAGCCTGTCCTGACTGTCCCCTGCCTCCAAGCCCCCAGATGTGGTAAAACTCTGCACCACATCACCCAACTCTCTGCTGGCTCACTGCACTGCAGTCACACTGGCCTCCTGGCTGGTGTGCAAACACCTCTTGCCCCAGGACATTGGCTCCTGCTGTCCCCTCTGCCTGGTACCCTCTTTCTTAAGGTTTCTCTTCCGCTTGTCAGGAATCTACCCAGCTGCCACTCTCTATCAGAAAGACACTTCTGGACCACACCATATAAAACAGCATTCATTCCTCCTAGCATCCCATTTCCCTACCACTTTATTTTCCTTTATACCATTTATCATCCCTGGCACACCATACATTTATCTATTATCCATCTACCCCACAAAAGCTCATGAGAGAGACTGTGTGTGGTTCACTACAGTATCCTAGAACTGCTCACCTGGCCTTCACCACCAGCACCTGCATTTGTTAAGAAGCCCTGTTCAGGTGGGGCAGAGAAGGAAGCCCCCTCACCCCCTTCCCAGGCTCCCAGCTCCAAGGTCACACCCCCACTGGTCTGCCGCTGGCCCTGCTCACACCTGCCAACCTCAAACCTCCTATCCGCAGAAAAGGAAACTGAGGCTCAGCTAGAGGAGGTGATTCACGTGGCACTAGAGAAACCTCTTTTGCCAGCGAGGACACGACCAACCACCATGGAGAGGCGACCAAGCAGGTTCTGACATCAGAACCTTAAACAATCATACTTTTCCAGACCTGAAGTCACAAGGATGTTCAAATTACAGCTGGAAAAATTTTACATTCGTTTATGTAAGAGATTGATGTCTTAGCCTAAGATTTTGTGTAGGGGGAACAAGGGTGGAGTGTGTGAAAACACTTAAAATGAGTCACTTGACAAATGTGAGAAAGGGGGAGACGGTAAAACCACGCTCACCCCAGCCTTCAGCATCCCTCTTGTACTGAATCCCCCAGGCCTGGGTCAGGGTGGGCTCAGCCTGACCCAGGGATCCTCTGCCTCCAGGGACCCTCTGCAGGCCTCTGCGGTAACTGCACTTTTCCCGGGCTACCTGTTTGAGCAGCTGCCACCTGTCCCCTCCCATTCCCCTAGAGGACCTGGCCTCACGCTCCCCCACCTCGCAGAAGCCGGGTTACACCCTGCCATGTGTTCCCATGGCAACCTGAAGCCACCCTCACCCCCTAACCCGCTCAGCATCTGTCCTCAGCCAGTTTCCCCTGATGGGCCGAACCCGGTGTGATTCACCGGGCCCCGGGCCTGGCACAGTCAACGCTGCCAGGATGCCTAAGTAGATCTTGGAAAAGAAAGGAAGGCAAGTCAGCGGGAAAGGGGTGAGGAAAACCCCTTCTTTGACCACCGCGCAGGATCGACCGATCCAGGCCTTCCACTAGGTCTTGGATGAGTTCGTTACCCTCTAGAGGGACCACAGGTTCCCCATCTGTAAAACCGGGGAGGGGGGCGGGCGGCCTCTCCCGCAGGGCCAGGGAGCGGCCGAGCCCAGGTCCACGGCCAGCGGCGCTGGGGAAGCCGGGGGCCGGGCGGGATCCTCGGGACCCGCCGCCTCCTCCGCCCGGGACACCTAGTGCCGCGGCTCCCGGGCCCTCCCGACTCCACACGGCCCGAGCTGCGGCCGGGACGCGGGTCTGGCTCACCTGGAGGTGACGAGCACTGCCGGGGACTGCATGACGGCGAGGGGCTCCGGGCGGGGCGTGCGATCACGGGACCGCGGGCGCCGGCGTCGCCGCGTCCCCGCCCCGCGCCCCGCGCCCTGCCCGCCCCGGCTCGGTCTCGGGCTCCGGCCTGGCCCGCCGCCTAGTGGCCGCGGCTCTCGGCCGGAGGCGGCCGTGCTTTTCCAGGCCTTTCTGGAATTCTGGGAGGAGACTCAGGGCTGAGGACCGTGCGCGGGCTCGGCGCTGCTGGAGGCCCCGGCCGCGCCGAGAGCGCCCCCGTCCCGCACTCGAGTGGCCCGAGCCATCCCGAGGCGCGCGCGTCCTGGCTTGGGTCTGATGTCCCGGCGTTGTTTGTGACAGCGCCCCGTTCACTTTTAGGAGTGCCCCAAGCGTCCCGCTTCCGGGCGATAAATCATTCGGTTCTGCTTCCTTGGGGAGCGTTTTGGGGAGACAACCCAACCGTGCACAGGGTCCCAAGAATGCTCTGAGAGATGTTTCCGGCGTCAAACGAGGTCAGAGAACCCATCAAACAAGATAAAACCGAGACCTCCGAGCGAGCGGGATGATCTAAAGAAACAGCAGTCGTCGGACAGCCCACCCCCCACCCGGAGGCCTTCCAGGGGCTTTCCTTAAAGAGGCCGACAGGCCCTTCCCAGCAAAAGCTCCTGAGAACTGAGTTTCTTCCGCCTCACCAAAGAAATGTTCTGAAGCTTGTTAAAATTGTAAGGAAGACTTTATTCAAGACTGTTGCAACAAGTCAACACTTTCCCGATGGGGAGAGAGCTCAGTCTCAGCCCTGAATACACCAAGCACAGTGGAACTGGAATCAGGGGGCAGGGGGAGGTCAGTGATGGAGGCATAGGTTGCCAAGGGTGAGGGTCCTTGCTGAACCCTGGCCTGAAGGCAGGCTAAGGGCTTAGACATCAACGGGTGGGAGGTGAGGAACTTGATCAGATACCAAGGGTGATCAGGTATCAAAGGGAGAGAGCCTTTCTCAACTGACTTAGCAGGATTCTTGCTGAGACTGGGCTGGGCAGGCCAGAGACAGGGCAGGCACCAAGGCCAAAGGCTCAGTTGAGAGGAGGGCTCAGAGAAGCCTAAAGTTTGGTCACAAAGAGGGTCTCTGTCTCCCAAAGTTTCCCTCTCAGAGAGCTGCTGACCACCTCCCTGCCCCCCGCCCACTCTCCAGGCACCATCTCCTCCTTTCTTCCCTTCCTAATGACACCCCCTTCCCCACACTGCTCCCCATCCTCCGGCTCTAAGAGGTGGGGCTTCTGCTGGACTTCATTCTCCCAAAATGCAGACTCTCCCAAATGCATTCTCCCAGACTGCCAGCCTCCTGCCCTTCCTGCACCACCCTGGAACTCTAATTACCAGTGTTCCAGCTCTTTGCAATCACCTGTAAAACACTGAGCTCAGGGCCTGGCTCACAGTGACATCGAATCCTGTAAGTGTTTGTGTTTCTGAGTTGCTTCAGTCGGGTCGGACTCTTCGTGACCCCATGGGCTGTAGCCCACCAGGCTCCTCTGTCCATGGGATTTTCCAGGCAAGAATACTGGAATGGGTTGCCATTCTCTACTCGAGGGGATCTTCACGACCCAGGGATGGAACCCAGGTCTCTTATTTCCTGCATCGGTAGGCGGGTTCTTTCCACTAGTGCCACCTGGGAAGCCCGTGTTGCTCTAATGTTCAGCAACTAAAATGACAGGTCTCTCTGCTTCTGCTACTAGTCAGAGTTCCTCACAAAGCCACTCTCCTGTCTCCTCATGACCTTTTCATTCATTCATTCATTCGACAGCTACTACTGGACTGGGCCTCTGTTCGGGACCCTGTGGAGGACCCTGAGCCATTTGTGACAAGGACACCATCGCCCAGGGCTCCCACAGTGCGCCCGTGGACTTGCTGTCTCCAGCTTCCCCTTTCCTGTCCTCTCTTCAAGGTTCTGGCTCCTTCCTACTGTCTGCTCACTCCCCTTTGTCCACAGAAGGTCTTCAGGGGGCCGCAGCTTGGTGGGTGATGGCGTCTGTGTCCTGCCTCCGGTGGCCGTCTTTGGGTCCACGGCTGGAGACCCTGACAGGTGAGTTCACAAAGCTGTTGGAGCTGAGTTAGGCTGAGCCTGCAGAGAAGGCAGCCCAGGAGGGTGCAGAGAAGCACGCACGTTCCAGGGCAAGCACAGGTGGGAGCTGCAAAGAAGGGGACCCCGCACCCCCACCAGAGCTGGTAGCATGTTGGTCACCCGGGCCTTGCAGGCAGACTCGCCTCACCCCTGGCCCCAGGGTTCTGGAGCGCGCACTGAGGAGGTCTTGGCACACCCGGCGCCTGCCGAGAATCCCGCTGGTTCCCCATGAAAGAGTGAGCCCGTCCAGAGAACAACCCCATTTTCTGCCTCCGTGGGTCCCACACGCCCCTCTGTGGCTCCAGCGGATAATTGCATACAATGCATGGAATGTGGAATCTAAATCTGATATTTTCTGCTTCCTGCCTGACTCGAGGAGCCCTTTCCATGGCTGAAGCCGCAGTAACACAAACCACATTGCAGGGAACCTGAAGTCCCCCTTCCCACTGCCCTGGGAGGAACGCTCCAGGCCTCAGTTACCCCCTGCCCCAGGGAAGTCGCTGGACCTCAGGGCCAGTGGGGCAAGTTAGAGGCACCACAGCCCACAAGGAGTCTTATCTGAGCTCTGGTCAACCTTGCCCTGGTTTCTGGTGGGGTGGGACTTCTGGGGATCTGCTGATTTGTCACTGTTCTTTGTAGTGATGCTTTAGCGCTCTGGGGCGGGGGCTGGGTATCCCAAGTCGAGCAAGGCCACCACCTCATCTGTCCCTCAGCAAATGCTCCTGGGCACAGCTCTGGGGCTGGGACTTTATACCAGACCCAGAGGATGCAGGGCTCACCCGCCACTCAGGGACCCTTGGAGATGCCAATGCAAGTGCAGGCCCACAGAGCGCAGAGAAGGGCGCATAGCCAACTCATCCAGGGGTTGGGACATACAGGAGTCCTTCCAAGAGGAGGCGGTGCCAGACTCAGGACGTGAAAAAGAAGGTTTTGTCTCTTTGAGCCTTGGTTTTCTCATTGGTGAAATGAGCATGATGGAAATCTTTAATCCATAACACTGCTGTTACTTAAATGAGCTCACTTGTGACTGAAATGAGAGGAAATGTATGGCAGGCACCAAAAAGCCATTCACAGCCCCTTCCTGTTTGCCTCTTACTACCATAGTGGCTGCAGTACATGAGACTGCGAAGAGTCAGACACAACTGAACAACTGAAAGCGACCAGAGAGGCTAGACAGATACAGCATTCACGCTGCTAAGGAGCTGCAGTTAGAAGATGCTTTGTGACATAATTCTGGCCATATACATACAAGTTCCCGCAGAGGGTTTACTTGCTCAGAGAAAGCTCTTTGTACATTTCCGGTGCTGAGTCAAAGAATTTCCTGCCTTAAAGTGTTGCATCTGTCTGGAACTTCCCTGATGGTCCAGTAGCTAAGACTCCACGCTCCCAGTGCAAGGGACCGGGGTTCTATCCCTGATCAGGGATCTAGATCTCACATACTGCAACTAAGACCTGGTGCAGCCAAGTTAAATAAATAAACATATATTTTTTAAAAAACTGTTGCTGCTGTCACAGTGCTCTTGGGAAATTTCCCTGAACTTGCATTCCCACCAAGGGTATATATTAGAATGCCTACTTGTATCTCCTTTCACCAAGAATGCATTTTACGTTTTTCAGTTTTACTAACCTGAGAAGTAAATAAAAATGGTATTGTTTTAATTTGCAATGATTTGCTGGTGACTTTGGGGATTTTGATGTTGTCACCCTATATTTTTCTAAGTCTGTGTTCCCAGCCATCAGGATAAGCACTTTGACTAGAGCTCTCCAACTCTTTATTCAAGTCAGAAAAAAATGCCTGGGGGGACAGGACCCAGCTGGGGCTCTGCCCTAAATTAAGGTATTATTCAGAGGTGGATCAGCTACCTAGGAAAGTGGGGAACACACACAAAGGGGCTGCCATGCCTAAGGCCACGTCCCCGGTTTTGTAGGCAGCCTCACCCTTTGCAGCCTCAGATCCCAGCCTCCTGAAGATCTCACAGATGCCTTTGCCATGTGGACCAGAGAACCTGAGACAGACCATCCAGGGGATGACACCGGGTCCCCAGGTCAGCCGTGTGATGTTTGACACTGTGCTGTGGGAACATGAGACATTCTGGTCCCAGGGTCCTCATCCTCTGGAGTGTCTGCAAGATCTCACATCCTAGACTTGGGGACACATCTTCTGGGTCCTCCAAGCCTGTTCTTGACCTCTGTTAACCCCCTTTCCCAGGCAAAGAAGACAGTTTGGTTCTCTGTTCATTATGTGACTAGAAACTCAGGGCTCCTACCTGACAAATTGGAGGACCCGGCATTCCGAATCACTGCACATTCTATGTGTTTTTATTCTAAAAGGAGCTTATTTTGTTTCAATCTCAGAAAATCTAATGGAGGCATAGCTTCAGACTATTAATGTTCACGTTGGGCAAGTCGGCAGAGAGGAAATGCCTGAAAGACCACACAGAAGAGACTGGATGGACAGGTTTGATCAGTCTTTGGACGGGTTAAACCAGGACTGACTTAATCAGAAAGCTGTAAAAGCCAGCATTTATTGAGCCAGGCACTATGGTATGGCTTTTACCTACTTTGTTTCCTTTATCCTTAGGTACACCTGACAGGTAGGAATCTCTGTCTCCATTTAAAGGTGGAGGATTAAAAAAAAAAAAAAGGTGGAGGATAATTAACTTCAGGTCACAAAACTAGTTCACTATAAAGGTGGTTTGGAAGCCAGTATTTATCATGACTCCACCCTCTGGTTTCTTTCCCAACCTCAGTGGAGGTGTGTGGTCCTTGTCCCCTCAACTCCCAGGATACCTTAGAGCTCCAGGTAAACTGGTTTAAACTCAGGGTCCCCGTGCAGGGCTTCCGGAGTCTTCTCCCAGACTGCTTGCAAATCTGAGCAGGAATGGGCTTCAGCCACACTGTGGTGCTGTTATAACCAGTGACCAGCAGATGGCAGTATCCACCAGCCCTCTGCCATTTGTCCCAACCCCAAAGGAAGGGCCCTGAGAAACCCCTGTGAAACTTCTAGAAAGGAAACTATTCCACTCCCTTCTTCTCAGCCCCATCTCCTCCCCCAACTCAAGGGTGGGGCCACGCCAGTGGCTGGGGATGGGCTGCAGCCCACCCCGGTGTGGATGCCAGAGCTGTTGCCTGGGGTAACCTGGGGGAAGGCAAGCCCTGCATGGAGCATGGGAAATGCATCAGAGCTGGAGGAAGCCAGACCTGGGCATCAGATGGGGCTGAGCCAGAGGCCTGTGGGGATCGTCCCACATCCACAGCCCCACCCCTAGTCTTTCCGGGGGGGAGGTGGCTACAGCACATCTCCGGCTGAACAGGAAGCAACAGCGCGGATGTGGTGGTTGGGGGGTGTCCTCTGTGAACTGTTGTCACCATTCCCGGCCCTCCCAGGGACACCTTCTTTGGGGTCAGAGCCCCAGGATGATGCTGCCTCCTCACTGCTAACCCTTTCCAGCTCTGAATACATGAGCCTTGGCAGGTCCAAAGCGGGGGGCTTGCCACTGCCTGGGTCCTTGGCACTGGGCCCCATCCTCACCCACTCCCCACCTCTCACAGGTGGACCCTTGGTGGACATTTGATTACCAGCCTCACTGAGGATCATTATCAGGGTCTGGATCAAAAGCCAGGAAGGGCCAAGGGACTTGAGGTCCAAGGTTAGAGGCCAGATTTGAATTCTCGTCTCTTGACTCTCGGGAACCATCAACATTATAGCCCAGGGGGGTATCTGTTTTACTTCCAAAATAGTGCTGGGCTGCAAGGGCCCAGAACCCCTAACGATGGACAGGGCAGGGGCTGAGCCCTCATCCATCCCCTTCCTCTCCTCCAGGGTACCCAGGGCAGAGCTGGGCTGAGGCCTTCCGAGCCACACAGAGAGCAAAGACACAGGATCACAGAGGGGCCTTACCTTCCCTGGCAGCTGTGATGCCAAATGCCAGGGTGCCGGTCCTTTTCCCTCCTTGGGGACTTGGCTGCCCTGCATGGGCAATGCAAGGTGCAGGGCAAGGCATCTCTAAGGAACCTTCTCTTGTCTTGTCATCAGGGGCTCCAGGCTGCGGCAGGGTGGGTCCAATTTCCAGTGGCTCGAGCTGGTAGAATCCAAGACTGATTTCCTAAGTGGCATCAACCCCAGTGCGCCAGCTCACGTTCCCAGGTGGCTTGTGAACTTCTGTCAGCAGAGGTTCCTTTCAGAGGTGTGGTGGTTCTCACAGGCACTGGGTACAGACTGCCTCACCTTCAGAACTGTCAGGAGGCTACCTGAGACCAGGAGGGAGCTCCCGTCTCTGCAGGTATGCAAGCAGAGCCTCGGTAGCAGTTTGTGAAGAGTCAGGCATCATGAAAAGTTGGCCCAAAGAATCCCAAATATTCTTTTAGACATCCTGGAGTGTAAAGTCAAGTAGGCCTTAGGAACCATTACTATGAACAAAGCTAGTGGAGGTGATGGAATCCCTGCTGAGCTACTTCAGATCCTAAAAGACAATGCTGTGAAAGTGCTGCACTCAATATGTCAGCAAATTTGGAAAACTCAGCAGAGGCCACAGGACTGGAAAAGGTCAGTTTTCATCTCAATCCCAAAGAAGGGCAGCACCAAAGAATGTTCAAACTACTGCACAATTGTACTCATTTCACATGCTAGCAAGGTAATGCTCAAGATCTTTCAAGCTAGCCTTCAACAGTACATGAACTGAGAACTTCCAAATGTACAAGCTAGATTTATAAAAAGCACAGTAACCAGAGATCAAATTGCCAACTTTCATTGGATCATAGAGAAAGCACAGAAATTTCAGAAAAACATCTACTACTGCTTCTTTGACTACACTAGAGTCTTTGACTGTGTGGATCACCACAAACTGTGCAAAATTCTTAAAGAGATGGGAATACCAAATCACCTTACCTATCTCCTGAAAAACCAGTATGCAGGTCAAGAAGTAGCAGTTAGAACCGGACATGGAGCAACTGACTGGCTCAAAATTGGGAAAGAGTATGTAAAGGCTGTATATTGCCACTCTGCTTATTTAATTTATATGCAGAGTTCATCATGTGAAATGCCAGGCTGAATGAATCACCAGCTGGAATCAAGATTCCTGAAAGAAATATCAACAACCTCAGATATGCAGATGACGCCACCCATGAAGAGGAACTAAAGAGCCTCTTGATGAAGGTGAAAGAGGAGAGTGGAAAACTTGGCTTAAAACTCAACATTCAAACAAACTAAAATCATGGCATCAGGTCCCATCACTTCATGATAAATTGAAGGGGAAAAAGTGGAAACAGTGACAGATTTTATTTTCTTGGGCTCCAAAATCACTGCAGATGGCGACTGCATGCACAAAATTAAAAGACGCTTGCTCTTGGATGGAAGGCTATGACAAACCTAGACAGTGTATTAAAAAGTAGAGACATTACTTTGCTGACAAAGGTCCATATGGTCAAAGCTATGGTTTTTCCAGTAGTCATGTATGAATGTGAGAGTTGAACCATAAAGAAGCCTGAGTGCCAAAGAACTGATGCTTTTGAATTGTGGTGCTAGAGAAGACTCTTGAGAGTTCCTTGGACTGCAAGGAGATCCAATCAGTTAATCCTAAAGGAAATCAGTCCTGAATATTCATTGGAAGGAACTGATGCTGAAGCTGAAGCTCCAAAACTTTGGCCACCTGAGGCAAAGAACTGATTCATTGGGAAAGACCCTGATGCTGGGAAAGATTGAAGGTGGGAGAAGGGGACAACAGAGGATGAGATGGTTGGATGGCATCACCAACTCAATGAACATGAATCTGAGCAAACTCTGGGAGATAGTGAAGGACAGGGAAGCCTGGAGTGTTTCCTGGCCATGGGGTCATAAAGAGCCAGGTACAACTTAGCTATTGAGCAACAGCAGCAAATTCTTTCAAATCCTTGAACTATAGGACCTGAGTCAGAAACATGGTGGCCAGAGAAAGCAAACAGCTTCTGCAGAGGACAGATGAGTGGCCAAGTGCTCTCCAAGGCAAGGATCTGGGGTTGAGAATGTGGGGACCACTTCTCCCCACCCCAACTAAGAAACACCCATCTCCCAACCAGGCTGCCTCCCTGTCCTCCCCCACCAAGCCTCTCTGGCTTGGTGGAGCCAATTTCACCTCCGCTCTCTGAGGAGCTAACAGCTGAGGTCTGGAGTTCTTGGGACACGGGGGGGGGGGGGGGGGGGCCTTCAGACTAATAAAGAACAGAAGTTGGAACTTGAAGCCCCTGGTTTTCCCCCCAACTGTCTCTAAGTTTCTTGCATCAGCTGCCCCGTGACTGCTGGACAACACAGGGGACTAGGAAGCCACCTTCAAAGTTGACCATGCCGCAGGTCGGGTACAACATCTCCAGGCCAGGATAGATATCTCCCACCTGCCTGGCCCATCTACCAAAGGCCCCCATGACCCTGGAGGAAGCTGCAAGTGAGCCCAGGGCTGGCCTGGCCCTGTGGGCCCCAGGAGGCCAGCCACCCACTCATCAGAAGGCCTCAACTTCATGAAGTCAGGGATGGCAGGTCAGGAACTCCTGGTGTCACGTTCCTGTCCTCAGGGAGGAAGTTGTCTTCACTCCAGATGGATGCTCAGTCACGGCTCCCAGGGAAGCCCTGGATGGGGCATGGGCGACCTGGTCCAAGTCGAGCTCTTGCCGTGGGCCTGACTCGCTAGGCCATCAGGTCGCTTCATGTAAACTCAGCTGTCAGACCACATGCTCCTACCAGCTGGTCCTGCTCTGAGCTCCGTGGTTTCTCCAGCCCCGGGCAGGCCCTGCCGCTGCCGATGACAGACTGTGTTCAGTTGGCGGGCTCCCAGCTGATGCCAGAGGCAGGAAGGAGTCCTCAAGATGATGCTTTCATAAGCCTCAGCTGGACCTGAGAGTTCTCTTTCTGCCAAGAATTTTCATGAGAGCTTGCAGGGCAAGGCGGGGCCCTCTGCCTCTCCAATGGAGCTGAGGAGAGTGTTGCAGGTCACACCCCTATGAGCCCATCTCTGCTGTGAGCAGCCAAGTGTTGGGCAAAGACAGATGACTCCAGGCTCTGCCGCTCACCAGGTTACCTGCGGAAGGCGTTACATTTCTCTGTGACTCAACTGTGTCAATAAAATGGGAACACTAATACCTGAAGGGCTCCCCAGGTGGCTCAGTGGGTAAAGAATCTGCCTGCAATGTGGGAGAGAGAGGAGATGCAGGTTTGAACCTTGGGTTGGGAAGACCCCCTGCAGAAGGAAATGGGAATCGACTCCAGTATTCTTGCTTGGGAAATCCCACAGACAGGAGAGCCTGGCGGGCTACAGTCCATGGGGTTGCAAAGAGTTGGATACACCGTAGCGATTGAGCAGGCACACGCACACCACACAGGACAGAGCAGTGGTGAGACGTAAGTGACATGAAGTCACAAGCAGTTAGCAACATGCCTGGTACTTAGTGGAGAAGGAAACGGCAAGCCATTCCAGTATTCCTGCCTGGAGAATCCCATGCACAGGGGAGCCTGGTGGGCTGCAGTCCATGGGCTCGCAAAGAGTCGGACAGGACTGAAGTGACTTAGCAGTAGCAGCTAGTACTTGGAGAACCATCATTATCATTTGGTTAGTGGTAACCATTGGTTACCATCATTATTTGAGAGGAAGGAGAGGGAGCCAGGCATGACCAAAACTTCCTTCTGCCCCTCTCCCTTCTGGGCTCTGCTTCAATGTGGCCACTGCTGGTCAAAAAGACCCCCAGGCCCTGATTCCCATCAGTTTATTATTGTTTTTTTGCCAGCATCAGGGCTTAGTTGTGGCACTTGAGTTAGTTGCTCTGCTGCATGTGAGATCTTAGTTCCCCAACTAGGGATCAAACCAGTGTCCCCTGCATTGTGAGACAAATTCTTAACCACTGGACTGCCAGGGAAGTCCCCCATCACTTTACTTTGAACCACCTCACAGTGCACCATATACTCAGATGCATTTATGCATGTAAGTGTTTACCATATCTTCTACCCTTACCAGAGCTCGGTGCACTTGTCCTGTGTATTGCTGAATTCACAATATACGGAGAGCCACTCACGGTTAAGTATTTACTGGAAAGAAGAAATGAATAGAGGGAGGGCTAAATGATGAAGAAATGCACTGTTGTCTGACTTGACAGACCAAGAAACACAGGTGACAGTGGCTGAGGCCTGGCTCAAGCCCCACATGTGATGGGTGGGGGCTCCAGCAGCAGCAGCCCACCCCCAGAACTCTCCTTCAGAGCCTTCCAGTGCCTAGAAGCTGCTGCTTTCTCAGCCATCATCACCCTAGGGATCCGGAACAGACTGGGAGGGGTGAGGCTCCGAGCCCCCTTTGTGCCCACCTGTTATCCTAGATCCACACAACCTTCCTGAATTGAGAATCTCCCCGTTTTACAGAGGGCTTCCCTGGTGGCTCAGAGGGTAAAGCATCTGCCTGTGATGCGGGAGATACAGATGAGGACATTCAGGCTCAAAGGAGCTTGCTGTCCCCGCTCCCCTAGGGACAGCAAGGGCCCAGGGGTTCCAACCCACTCCTCATTCCTAAGCCCCTGAGCGGCCTCAAGGTGGAGGTATCATGCAATCAGCAAAGGTTTATTTGGCACCTGCTCTGCCAGGCCAGTGCCAGGACCCTTCGGGTTCTCACCTTCACACAATTGGAGGAACTGAAGCCCAGACGATGCAATGGGGTCTGGTTGTTAACAGTAAAACTAAGACAAGAACCACGACTACTGGACTCCAGCTCAGAGATGCCAGAGTGTTTGCACAAATCAAGGTCTTGATGATATGCAAAACATCTGAAGACTGTTCACCGTGGCTGCAGGAAGAAAGGAAGCCAAGAAAGACAGCAGGGACCCAGTCGTTGCCTTCATAGAGACAGCTGTGGCAGTGGGGCCACTACTTTGACCAGTGTCTCTCTCTAGGGGGGCAGTTCTGCCAGGCAGCCTGCCTGGACTCCTGCAGGTCCGCTCTGTACCTGCACCACCAGAGAGGAAGATCCCTGACCGCGGCCTTGTCGAAGCTCTGGGTCCTTGGCCCCCAAATCCTGTTGGGTTAATGCAGCCCCAGTAATCCCAGCCCCCCACTGCCCTTCCTGCCCAGACATTCCCACGCGAACCTCGGGCTTTTTTACCCCCTCGTCCACCTGATCCGCTTGGGGTCTGACCCCTTGCCAGGTCTCTCCTGTCCCCCTAAATCCCAAGTGGTGAGTGACCCAAAGTCCCACGCTGAGCGGGCACTGCATCTTCGCAGTGGTCGGCAGGATGACGACTGGGGAGTTCACTTGGGAAGAAGCAGCCGGTACAAGGGAGTTTGGGAGCCTGGGGCCGCCGTTGGCCCAGGAGCTCCAGACGCCGGGCATCCTCAGTGGGTCGGAGTGCGCGGCGGCCAAGCAAGAGCGAAACTCCCGCGACTTTGGGTCCCAAGGCGTCTCATTGACACTGATCAGCTATTCAAACCGTGACTCACTGCCCCCGTCTAGATTTAGAGCTCGGTAGCAAATACAATGTTAAAAGAAAAAGATGCGCCTGCCCTGCTACGGGGATAGGTCAGGCTCCGGCCCTCTGTCCGTCCACCAACAGATCGTCCATTCGCTGAGCCTTCCGGCCCTCTACGGACAGATCTCCCGGCTGCTGGTGGAGCTGAGCCGACACCCAGACTTCTCTCCCCGGCGCATCTCTGTGAGATGCGGCCTCTGGGACCTACCTCGGCCGGCTGCGCACTCAAGCGCCCCGCCGCCCTTGGGACGGCGGTGTTGGGCGCCCCCTCCATCCTCCTCGCTACCCCCAAACCCAGCTCAAGAACCGCGGCCCGGGAAGGAAGTACAGAGGCGCTACCCCGAGGCTCTTCCCCGCCCGCCCTCCCGGCTCCAGGCGCGTCCCAACATACCCGAGAGCCCGTTTCCGTTCGCCGGGGCTCCCGTGGAAGCGGGCGGGCGGAAGGAGTCCTCACTGTCCACGCGCAGATGAACTTGAGCCGCTCCCGTGCGGGAACCCCCTCGTCACCCCGAAGTTGCCTTCGTAGTTCCTGAACTCCTTTAAGATCCTGGCGCCCGTCTAAGCGCGCGTTCCGCACCCTACCTTTGCTGGTTCGACCTTCGGTCCTCGTCCAGCTGTCTTTCCGGCCTGTCCTTTCAGGCCCCTAAACCCTCTCTTCCCCACCGTTCCTCTTTCCTGCTCCCGCCTCCCGCTCCGATCTTCGGAGGCTGTGCCAGGGTGGGGAACCGCGGACCCGTGAACAAAAACGCGCTTTGGCGGCGACCCCGCGCGCCCTGCGGCTTCTGTGCGTCCTCGTGGACTCTCTGTGCGCCCTGGCCACGGGATCGTGGCACTGACCGGCGGGGCGAGCCCCTCCGCCGCCCCACCTCCGGCGTCTCGGGCGGAATAGGAGCGGGGAGGGGGCGGGTGCTTCTCCGCAGGGGAGTGGGGAAGGAGCTGGGCGGGTACGCGCGAGGCCTCGGAGCCTCCGACTCCCGAGGGCGCATCTGGCCCCGGGCGCAGCGTGGGAGGAGGGGGGGGGTCCTCCTGGTCCCGGGGAAGCGAGGCGGGGCCCAGGTGGGTGGCGGGAGCCTCGGGTCGGTGACACTCGCCTGGCGAGAGTTGGGACGAAGACCTCGGGTGGGACAAGGAGGCTCCGGCCCGGGGCTCGGCTTTAGGCCGGAGTAGGGGGCGCGGCGCTGCGGCTCGAGCGTTCAGCAGGGGGCGCTGCTCCGGGCGTTGGACGGGGGTGGGGTGGGATGGGAGAGGGGGGGCCGCAGCTTGCAGCGCACACTTCCCCCATTATTAAACATTATGTTCAAAAGGCGCCGGGGGACTTCCCGAAGCCACGGAGCCCGCGCCGCCCGCCCGCCTGGCCCTCGGAGCCCATGGACCTGAGCGCGGCCGCCGCGCTGTGCCTCTGGCTGCTGAGCGCCTGCCGCCCCCGCGACGGGCTAGAAGCGGCCGCAGTGCTGCGGGCGGCGGGGGCAGGGCCGGCCGAGAGTCCGGGGGGCGGCGGCGGCGGCGGCGGGACAACCCTCGCCGCGGCTGCAGGCGCCTCCGCTGCCCTGGCCGCTGCGTCTCCCGGGCCCCGCGGTGCGCACCGCGCCACGGGCTCCGGCTTCAGGAACGGCTCGGTGGTGCCACACCAGTTCATGATGTCGCTTTACAGGAGCCTAGCCGGGAGGACTCCGGCCGGGCCAGTCGCCGCCTCCACCTCGGGATCTGGCCGCGCGGACACAGTCACCGGTTTCGCGGACCAGGCGACCGCAGGTACTGTGCCGTCACCGCGCCCGTCCACCCTGTCTTGAGCCCCAGCACAATTCCCCTGGGTGTGTGTTGGGGTGGGGACCTCGGTACCCGCACAGCCCAGGCTCAGGTGTTAGAAAGTTCTCCGAGGCCCACGCACCCGAGCTCGCAGCGCCTGGACTCTGGCTAGAACCGCGGCAGCTGGCGGGGGCCTGCGGCCCCCGAAGGCTCAGCCCGTTCTCTGCCCGGGCTACCCTGGCCCTGCCGGCCCCGCGGGTCCCTTCGAGGAGGCGGGCTGAGTTGGAGATCCGGAGAAGCAAGGAGGGGATTCGGCACAGAGCGACTGAGCAGTTGCGCGGCGATGGCTGCTTGATTGCTCTGCAGCTCCCAATCTTGCGGGGAGAGTCTTACAAACTGGGGGAAATGGAGGGGAACGCGGGACAGAGCGGGCATCAGACTAAAGTATAGGGCTCCGGAGAGGCTGGTGGCATCACCAGGTGAGAGGAGGGCGCTTCTCAGCAGGCTGGTCTGTGTGGAGGCGGGTGCCTGTCTGGTGCTGGGTCCCTGGGGAGGCAGAGGTAGAGGCGTGGAGCTCATGCAGGGAGGAGAGGAGGGCCCGCGAACCTGCAGGAATTCAGGCCTCTCTGGGCCAAGCACCCCACCTTGCTCCACCCTGAGCCATCCAAAGGTAGGACTTGGGTGAGGCAGTGGAGGTTGGGGAGTGTCATCTGGATTTTATTAATCTCTATTGAAGCCATTAGAGCAGACAGATAGGGAAAATTTAACTAATTTCAGGCGGAAATGCAAGTAATTTCGGCCTTAATTCTATCCAGCCAGAGACCCAGCCTGGAAGGCAGGAGGGAAAGAAAGGCAATAGGGCTGGGAAGTAAGTGCTGCTGCCACCCAGGCCCTGCCCGGGAGCCACTGAGGGGGTTCTATATGTCCGTCGCTAGCCTGGGAAAGCAGGTAGATGAGGGGCAGTAATCAGGTTTCTCATTCCCCCCAGCATACACACAGGGTCTACACAGGCTGCTTTATTTGGGAATGCAGGGACCGTCTGGGCCCAAATGGCCCTAAAGTCTGGTGGAAATTTTCAAGCATTCTCTGAGAGCCTGGGATGCCCCCTGGATGGGATGCTAGGGCACTTGTAGGGAGCCTGAGTCCTGCTGTGCAGACCCTGGGGAGGGGATCTCCCAGCTGTGGGAGAGGTGAGATGTGTCTGGCCCTGAGCTTGTAGAGGCACCAGATGCTCTTCCTTAGATCGAGTTAGGCCTGCAGTTGCCTCAGCCTGAGCTAAATCCCAGGAAATTTCGGAGAGGATGCAGCGGCAGAATCTCAAACCAGGGAGAGGCTTGCAGGGGAAGCTCAGAGAGAGTGCTGCTGCTCCCAAAGCTCCGGGGAGAAAGCATGGGGAGACGGAAGGAGCACTTTGCCCAGTGTCTCTCCTGCTTGCCTTCTGCCCTGAGCCTCCACTCACAGCACGGCTGCCTGAGGTCTCCAGAGGCCGCAGCAGCACCCACACTTCAGCCCCCAGGAGTCGAAGGCTTGGCGTCCAGTGGTTGGTGAGCAACACTCCAACAGTGGGGGGAGTCTGCACAGTCTCTACGCGTTTGGGGCAAAACGAAACCATATGACCTTCTTCAAAGGGAGCTCCTTATCTGCTGCTTGGTGGAATTTCAACTCTTTTCTTCCTTTCTGAGCCCCCAAAGAAAAAAGTGTCTACGACCAGAAGTAAAATCCCAGAGGCCGAGTTGTCGTAACGGAGGGAAAGACTAGGTCTGCGAGGGGACCAGCGGACCCTGGCAGGGTGACCAGTCGGTCCTCTGCCTTTCCGGCAGCAGGGCGTCCCGGCCGCTTCAAGCCCTTCCCAGAAAGTGGCTTGCGCTCCTTTGCCGCCTTTCCCCTCCGTCGGAGGTGGCGGAAACACTGGGAGAAGCTTGAGCCTGGAGTTCCCCATGGCGACCAGGGGCTGAGCCGGGCCCCTATTTGGGCCTCAGTTCCCCTCCGGCAGAGCGAGGAGGCTGGATGCGGGAAAGGGTGTTTGCAGCCCTGGGGACGCGTGCCCCTTCTGGACGAATCTCGAAGGCCTAGCCTGCACGGGAGATCGTGTCCGGCTGGAATGTCCAGGCAGGGCTAGGGAAGAGAAGCCCCAGAAGCAGTTTTCAGGGGACAAGAACTTTCGGTTTTCGCCCAACCGAGACTCTGAGACTCTCCTGGTGGATAAGGAGGGCCATAAGGAGCAGTCCCCGGACCGTGTCTGGCCTGGCCTCCACGTCTTGAAGAGGTGCACGACTTCTGATGCGCCCACCAGGCCTCTTTTTCTGCCACCGGCCGAAACTCTGGCCTCCGCCCTAGTCTTTGAAAACCCATGGCTCTGGGGCAGGCAGCCGAACTGTAGTCTCGGGTGCCGACGAGGTGCGCTAAGTTGGTTGGGTTGTCGGACATCAGTTAGCTCGAATCAAAGCTCACATCCCTATAACCTGAGGGACGGCTCCCTCTCTTTTGGGCCAGGCTGAAGGCTTTCGGACTGGAGTCGAGACGTCCGAGTGGGCGCCGGCCCTAGCGAGCCTTGCTCCCACATCCAGGGCAGTTGGGACTGTTCGCAGTTAGGGAGTGCACGTTTCGCTCTCACTCCATTCTTTCTCGGTCTCTGCCCGTCCCCTGCAGACGAATCGGCAGCCGAGACGGGCCTGAACTTCCTGTTCGACGTGTCCAGCCTTCCCGACGCAGACGAAGTGTTGGGCGCGGAGCTGCGCGTACTGCGCCGCGAGTCCGAAGCGCGGGGCCCGGGCAGCGCGAGTCCCCCGTTGCTGCTGCTGTCCACGTGCCCCAGCGCCGCGCGTGCCCCGCGCCTGCTGCACTCCCGGGCCGCCGAGTTCCTGGACGCCGCGCGCTGGGAGGTGTTCGACGTGGCAGACGCCTTACAGCGCCACCGCCGGGAACCGCGCCCCAGCCGCGCGTTCTGCCTCTCGCTGCGCGGAGTGGCGGGCTCGGCGCGGGTCCCGCTGGCACTGCGGCTGCTGGGCTTCGGTTCGCGGGGCGGCGGCGGCGCAGCGGCGGAGGAGCGCGCGCTGCTGGTGGTCTCTTCCCGCACGCAGAGGAAGGAGAGCCTGTTCCGAGAGATCCGCTCCCAGGCGCGCGCGCTCGGGGCCGCGCTGGCCGCGGAGCCGCCGCCAGATCCGGGGCCCGGCGTGGGCTCGCCCACCGCGGTCATCGGCGGCCGCAGACGGCGGCGGACGGCGTTGGCCGCGGCGCGGGCAGCTCAGGGCAGCGGCGGGGGCGCGGTCCGGGGCCACGGTCGCAGGGGCCGGAGCCGCTGTAGCCGCAAGCCCTTGCACGTGGACTTCAAGGAGCTGGGCTGGGACGACTGGATCATCGCGCCCCTGGACTACGAGGCGTACCACTGCGAGGGCGTGTGTGACTTCCCGCTGCGCTCGCACCTTGAGCCCACCAACCACGCCATCATTCAGACGCTGCTGAACTCCATGGCCCCGGATGCGGCGCCAGCCTCCTGCTGCGTGCCCGCGCGTCTCAGCCCTATCAGCATCCTTTACATCGACGCCGCCAACAACGTGGTCTACAAGCAATACGAGGACATGGTGGTGGAGGCGTGCGGCTGCAGGTAGCATGCGGGCCGGCTGGGCCAGGGCGGGGGCAGCCGCGCCACCCATGGACTCCCCGCTGAAAAGCAGCTTGGGGCCGAGCCTGTCGCCTAGCGGGGGTGCGCGTCCGAGTCTGACCCGGCGCCCTTGCGGAGGAGGGAGCGCGCACGTTCACATACCTGCACGCACAGCCTCACACTCCTCACTTGTGCACACGTGCACGGTGGACGTATCGGAAGGCCTTGGGAAGAGAGGATCTGACGCTACCGAAAGTCACAGGTCATATGTATTTTGCAAACAGATAACTATTTTTGCGCCCACTGCCCCCTTTTGGGGAGAGGAGGGGTTTGCGTTGCCGTGACAGTAACTGGCACTAAATCGAGTAGAACTGGGTTAGGGAATTGGGGGCTTCAGAGTGGGGGAACTAACGGGATACTCGAGTAAGTTTCATTTCACCCCCTTTTTGTTTCTGGCCAAGTGTGGGGCACAGCCGGCTGGGAGGGAGGGGGCAGAGTTCCTGGTGTTGCTCCTGGGGCAGACAGTAATGCCCTTTTTAAAAGTTTGCGTTGCATCCGCATCCGCGTCATTAACTCTGGAGAGGAACCGCTGCAAAAGGCCTCATGTTTTCCCCTTAACTTCCGAAAGCCTAACATTTACCAGTTTTGAAAGGGGAGTTTGTCGGAAAGACTGCATTGTGGAGCTTCCCAGATCTCTGCAAAGGTCAGCACCACTTTTTTAAATTTTTTAAAATCAATTCCAATTGGGAATGATCTAGAAAGTGGAAAAAACAATTTAGGAGGGGATAGGTGAGATGGGGGATAGGCTTTTAACTGCGGGTCTGATCTGACTTGTCATCGGGGTAGGGCGGTGTCTTCCAGGTCCTGCAGCTTCTAAGCTGGGTAGACCAGGTGGTCCTAGGGCCTTGGGGGGACACAGGAGGAAGTTGGTGCAATGTCTGGGGATTGGGAAAGGGGGTTGCTATGACTTTCCCTAAAGACCTGCCAGGAAGTTTTTCTAAGGAGCTGGGAGGAGGCTTCTAGGGTTGGAAAGAGGCACAGAGGTGGGTGGGGTGGGCAGGCTCCTGCCAAGGACGGAGGACTGGGGCTTGTCTGCCAGGTAGGCACAGCCCCCTCCAGATGGCACCCTCGGAGTGGCCCACATGTGCTTGTGCTTAGCTATCAAGTCTGTGTCGGCTTTTGCACGCTTTCACTGTGTTGTTGCTGTAGTTTTTGGCAGTGCGATAGTAACGGGAAGTGAAGCCACACAAAAGTGCTTTTGTGAGATTTCAGCTCCCCACAGCCCAGTGGTTCGGAGCAGGAGGAAGGTCGGTCCCTCCCCTCCTTGCTCCGTGGAGGGGCATCTGCAATTTCACTGCTGTGGTCCCTTCAGAAGGACCATGGTGTGGGGGCCAGAGGTGGAAGACTATCCCTGGTCTCTCTGTTTTGCCCCAAGAAGTCTTGCTGATAGTAGGATTGTCTGTCTCTGTAAAAGGGAGGCAGAACATGCCAGCCTCATTGTTTTATTTGGTGTATTTCTGCCTGGGGGCCCTCTGTGGCCTGTGTAAAAGATTGGGAGAAGGAAGAGAAACAGGTTGGATTTCACCTGCCTGGGGCTCCGAGGGCTTTCTTGAGCAACCCTGCAGCCCTCCTGGTCCTCCTGCTTAAGGCTGTGCTGGGCTTTCTCCTTTAGGGTCCCTGAGAGGCATTCTTCACTACTTTTCTTGACTTGGATGCCAAGATCCAGGGCGATTTATACAAATCTTCATTCTCAGAGATTACACTCTTAAAGAGAGATTTGAAAGATTTAGATACAACTCATTTATTTAAGGGTCCCCACCTGAGTCCTTTTTAATCTTTTAAAATCCCCCCAAAGGAGGAGAAAGCACATTTATAATGTGAATTTATATGCTGTGGCTATGTAAGTAGCTATCCATAACCAGAAAATGCAAGTCTCTTCACATTAAAACAAAAATCCCAAAGCAGCTGCTGCAGTACACTTCCAGTCAATTTCAGTGACAGGCAAACATCTATGAATTTTGCCAGAGAAGTGACACTCATTTTCTAAACTGTGATTTGAATAGTATTTGCATAGTGATTACTCTGAGACCCATCATAATGAAGAATTTTTTTTTTAAGGGCACTAAAGTATTAAAAGTCGTGATATTAGAAGTTTTAGAAAGGGAGCTGAAAAACTATACCTAAATATTATTTTGAAGAAATTCTAGGATATTTAATCTCTTTGGACAAAAGCAAACATTTGATACTTTGTTAATTACTAGGAGAAGCAAGTGGAGGGGAAGAAATGTCTTGATTTAGTCTGAGCTTTCTGTAACAGGAAAAAAAAAGTCCATTTTCTGTTTCCTCCTGTTGACTTGCTTCCACCAAGATGTAATGGAAGTGATGGAGGAAGTGGGGTGTCTCCCTCATCTTGAGTCCAGGCTGCACCCTATGGTGGGGGGCGTTGTCCTTAGTCAGTGACAGTTCCTTCGATGACCCCTGATGCCCTCAGTGTGGTGTTTATCAGACGAAAGGAATGCCACCTAGATTTCATCTGGAGCTGCAGAAACCCACCAGGGACCACCGGGTCCCGTCTCGGGCCTCTGTATCTCAGAGTTAAAAGGTGAACAGAGAGGTTGATGTGTTTTGCTTTGTAAAAAAGACAGCAAATGGGCCATCACACGTGGAGACAGACAGGTTTTTGCTGTGGAGATGTCGTTAAAATAGCTTTGTCAAGACGTGGACACAAGTGTTTTGCCTGCATGGTCAGTACCTTGTGCTGTCGTCTGCCTTCCAGGCAGTGGGGAGCAGGTCCGAATCAGCCAGCCGGGATCTCTGGTCCCCACGGAAGGGAGAACGGGCTGCTGACAGTCATGGACAGAGTGTCAGGACTGTGAGTGAAGGTGGCCCTCCTTTAGCCTGGGGTCCCCAAACTCTTCCTCTCAAAGGAGATACACCTTTCTATATTGCTGGGGGAGAATTGAGATCCTTCAAACCATTCTTCCTGCTAGAGAGGAGGGTATGGCATCACTGCCTGGGGAGCACAGGACAAGCCAGCTGGGGTGCCCAGGGGTGGTGCCAGGTCTGCCAGACACCCAGGCAGCCTGGTCAGTGCCGCTTGAAGCCAGACTTCCATATTAAGGGTGGCCCCAGCGCTGGCAAGCGGCTGTGCCCACCGATGCTGCGTGCTTGTCTGGTTGAATTCTGGGTTTCCAGGCAGCAGGACTGGGTCCTCTGGAGAGGGTGGCAGGCCTTGTCAGCTTAGCTTGGGGAAGCGGGCTTGAGCTGTGCCATTCATCCTGTACATGCTCCCCTTCGCCCTCCTGTCCTGGCCATTTTTGTTGATGCCATGGCAGGGGATGGAGAAGACAGGTGGACTGTGTGATCGGCGAGTCGCCCCGTCAAACCCTCTATGGGAACTTCTCCCTTGATGGCTCTCAGAGGAGGTGTCAGCAGGAGCAGAAACCTCGCTCCTATTTGTGCTCGAGAGAGATTGACTACCTTGTGGATGTCATCACAGTGTAACTCAAATCCTACAAGTCAATTATTCTGTTTGCAGTCTCATTCAAACTCAAAGCAGAAAATAACTAGGGACTGTAGACTGATTTTTTCCTTAAAGCAGAGACAAAAACTGAATGCTTTCCAAGAGCAGCTCGTGCAAAATCCGACTGTCCGCTTGTTTGAACGTGGGCTCTAGAGAATCCAATGAGAGGATGAGAAAGCACTATAGCCTCCTCTGAACCACACCTGCTATCAGGGGCCTTAGGGATTCTCGGGACACAGTGCTTCCTGCAGGTCCAGAAAGCAGGGGCAGCTCAGTGGGCTTTGGGCAGAGGACTTCTGGGGGACGCCAGGTGGGCTGGGCTGGGAGGTGCTGGAAAGCAGGGTCCTAGAGGGCCTGGGTTGGGTCGTGCTTTCAGAGAGGGACTGGACTGGGGAGGAAAGAGGCAGGGCTGAGTGGCCGCAGAGGCTAGAGGCAGTGAGGCGGGAAAGCTGGACCACTCCACGGGGCTGTGGGCAGTGCTGGGGGCCGGGCCCACCGCGGAAGTGCCCGCAGGAAGGCCACGCTACTGGGCGTCTGGAGAAGTCTGGCAAGTCATGGGTGGTCACCTCCCTGCTCAGAGGGTCAGTAAAATGAGAAGCGCTTGGGTCCCGCGGTTTAGGATTGTCCTTCATCCCCAGAGCCCATTCACATCATTCAAAGGCAGAGCAGACGTGACTTCCTGGAGAAGGTTCCCTCTGATCCAGCCCCAGAGCCGCTGTCACAGGTGCTGTAGCATTTTCCTCGTGTGTGTGCGTATGTGTGTGGGAGTGTGTCTGTTCATTACACTCTTAGCCTCCATTGGTGCTTCTTGGATGTTGCTCTGGTATCCTCCTGGGGCAAGGAAGGCCAAGAGTCCTGGGGGTTGGGCTCAGCTCACTAGAGCCATGACTTTTCTCCCCTCATGTCCCAGCTGAGGGGCGCTACCGGCCCTGCTGGAATTCTGCCTGTGCTCCAGGGTGGGTAGAGCCACACCTGGCTGAGATTTTTCTATGACCAAGTCTTGGGCGGGGGCTCCCATGCTGCGGGTACCCCTCTGGGAGAAGAGAACAGAAAAGATGGTGCCTTGCTGCAGCCCAGACAGGGGCCTGGGCTGTCGCGGAGTCCCTGGATGAGGCGGGCAAGCCCATCTGAGGGTGAACTGCTCCGCCAGGGCCCCACCTGGCCCTCAGCCACTTTGTTGCCGGGCCGGCGTGTGGCCCAGCTGCTGGGAGTGTGACCCAGGGGTAGACGCCAGGAAAGCTATGCTTCCTCTTCGTTTTGAAGCCTTGGACACCAGTGGCTGAACACTAAGGAACACGAGAAGGGAGGAGAAGAGAAAAAGATGTTATTTCTAACTTTTCAGACAGCTCCGCCTTTGGCTTCTGGAGCCTTCAGCCCTTTATTGGAGCAGGCTTCTTCCTCCTTTTGTGCTGTCCTGGACTTTAATCTGCACCCAGAGCTTAAAACTGCACAAACAGTTAACTCCCACCGAGGCTGTAGGTTAGAGAAGGCTGTTCCGTCTGGGAAGACCACGCTCCCAGTCTACAGCCAGCCAGCTGCGTGGATGTGGCTGCATGGAGAAGGTTGGAAGTCGGCCTGGTCCGTCAGTGGGGCTGATTTTGGCCACGTGGGCTCTGGTCCCTCATTCAGGGCTGCTCTCTGCTTGTTCCATTTGTGCTTCCAGAGCTCAGCTTCTTCCCCCTCACCCTGCAATTGCTTGCACCTTGTCTGCTGTGTGTGCAGCGGGCCTGGGGCTTGGTGGCGGGCAGCGTTGGGAGGTTGGGGCTTCGTGGCTGCAGCAGCGGCTGTAGCAGAGCCACCCGCGCCTCCCAGGGTAAAATCAAAGCGTGTGAGGTCATTGCAAAATCAGTTTGCATTTCAAGTCATGCTTGTAGTTGTTGAAAAGTACAAACACGCCCCCAGAGGATCACAGGCAGAGGGCGGTGGTAGGCTTTCTCTGCCTTGGCAGACCTTCCAGGGGCAGTCTGTAGGCCACTGCTAGTGCCCTTTAGATTCTAGTCTGTGCACTGTGTTGGCAGAAGAAAGGACTAGCTTCCCTCTCTCACACACCCCTATGGAGTAAGAGGGCTGGAGTGTTCACAGACCCTTCCCAAGAAGGTGTTTTTGCAGGCAGGTGAGTCTGTGGGCAGGACAGCTTGGCGTGCTACTTACTGTATGAAGCACACTTTTCACTCTTTTTTTGGCCTGGTGAACTTCCCTCTGTTTAGGGCAGTGCAGAAGCTTTTAATCTTCTAAGTCAGTAATGGGATGTGAAATAAATTGTCTAGAAGAACAAGAAGCTTTGCACAGCAAGTTCCAGGTGCCTTTAGGCCTGGAGTTTCAAGACCTTCCAGACGCAGTGAGGTGTTTTTGCTTTTGCATTTCTTTTTCACTGGTTTTTAAGATGTAGGCCAACAGGAGTGTGGTGGTGTGGAGATCTGGTCAGGTGGGTATGGGCCAGTGGCGGTCTTCTTTGCAACCCGTTCTTTTCTTCTCTGTGCTTTTCCACCTGACCAACAGTCACTGCATCCAAAGGTGCGGGCAAAGTATCTCTCTGTTCCAGCCTCGACTCCGCTCAGACACTTGGCTGCCAGAATCTAGAACCTCAGCCTGGCCTTCCTGGGCTGAGGTGTGCTTGTGGCGGACAGTGACAAGACTCTCACCCTATGGGGCTTATTCATGGGAGTCCTGCTGAGTTAGAGGTCAGTACAAACCCATCTCTGCCCAGGACGCACGCCCTTCCCTTGAGACCGCTCCCTGGGCTGCAGGATAGGGAAGAGCGATCTTTGGCGGGAGGTTCGCTGCAGCCACACACAACCATAACTGTTGTACGTTCTTTGTGACGAGCCTGTCTTCTCTCACGCCTCTCAACCCGGAGCGGCCCTCACCTAGATTTTTCCGGGGGTGAGTGAGTCTGAAAAGCAGCGACAAGGTGTGTCGGAGGCCCTTCCTTGTCTGCATGTTTATCTGAGTGACTGAAGGCTGCCAAGGGCAGAAAAAGGTGCATGTGTCCCCATGGCTCAGGGCAGCAGGAACTTGGCTTGAGGGGAGCAGGCTGGCTTCAGGAAGGCTGCACCCATTAGCAGGGTTTATTTTCTTTGCAACTTATATTTCCGGGTCAGGACCTGTGAGAGTCGGAGCAAAGTCAGCCATGCAGCACTCTCTTTCGAAAGTGATGAAACAGTTCAGGGAGAAAGCAAGCTCGTGATAAAATGTGTTTTCTGGCTGGGAAGTACTCAAGTTCCAAGCCAGGAACGGAGGCTCTGGAAAGGGGGAACGTCTCTTTCTTTCTCCACCTGGAGAGCATCTTTAGAGTAATGGTTTCATTTTGTTTTTTTGGCATTTCACTTTATGCTGTAGTGCGAAGAACTTTTATGTTTTTTATGAGGAAGAATCATCTTCGAGTCAGTTTAGGTCTTTTAGCTGCAAGTATTTCACCCCGCATGGAAAGTTAATGATTTCTTTTAATAAGATTTCTGTAATGATTTTTTAACTTGCCTTCAATAGATGACAATAGGAGATTCTGAAAAGTTTGGAAAGCATTTTCTTTCTTCTTTTTTTTAATATATAAAGAAGCAGCTCTTCTCACTGTGAAGGCTTCTGCAGAAGTCCGGCACCAGCTTCCCTGCGGTGCATCTGCACAGGTGCTGGGTGGGCAGCGGCGTCTGATGTGATGGGCACCCTGCCCTTTGCCAGACATGCCCTCCAGTGCCAAAACGGTGATTTTAAAGGAAATGGGCAAAACTCGAAATGATGGCGATGCCATCATAGCTGAATGACATGCTGTTCCGTCAGCAGCTAAAGACACAGTTAACCATTTGGGGGGATGGATAGACGCCCCTTTTGTTTTGCAATGACACTGTTTCTCAGCTTGGCTTGGGAGTGAGATGGGGGAGCCAGGGAGGGTTTTAGACTCATTTAACATGAGCTGAAATTTTCTTTGTCACCTGTCTTCTAGCTCTGGTTCGGCCTGAGGCTTGGGGGCTGGAGCTTGGGCCATTCATCTCCCTGCTGCCCGGCTTGGCCATCTGGGCGGCACAAGCTGACGTTGTGAACGCCACCGCTGTGCCCAGGCTGGCTAGCAGGGAACTCTTTAAGGGCAGGTACAAACCCACTGTGTATATGTATTCTCAAATTTAAATAGACTGTACATATTGGAATGTAAATGAACTGTGAAACAGCAATCTCTATTTTTCTGGACAGTTATATAGCAGTATGTATTTGTTAAACGTGCTTGTGTACTCTTCATTAACCATCTTAATATTTTGTACAGATAAGTTGATTAAATATTTTATTGTTAAAACTGCTCCTGGCTGGTCTTTAGAGAACCACTTTTTTGACTTGTTACCGTGTTTTCCCGTGTTGAGAATAGCAGTCAACCTCTGAGAGTTTAGGAGCAGATGCATTGGAACCGGAGGTTCTGGGCCCATGAGTCTTTAAGCTGACTGAGTGCTCCCCCTTGAAACACCTCAGGCTGTGAGTCCAGGAAGGTGGGGGCTCGAGCCATGGGACTGCCGCTCCCTGGGTCTTTGTGACTGGTATGACACTGCAGAGGACACTGCAGCCACACATGGTATGAAGCCGCTGCAGGGGAAGGGAGAAGAATCAGGCTTGGGTTCAGGGTAGAAAAGACCAAAACACAGAGGAAAACACCTTCTCTCTGGAAAATGAGCGCTGGCATTGGTAATTGATGATTGTCATTCCAAGCACAGAGTGAGTGAACAGATTCTCTGTTTACAGATGTATTGGGCTGCTGCTGGATCTAGAAACCCAAGCACTCCCACCCTGGAGGCTGCAGAGTTGTGAATCCTAGCAGCAGAAGCCCAACTGCTACAGCTTCCTCTGCAAGGCCAGTTAACATGCGTCAGGAAAACCACAAAGTCCTGCAGCGAGTTTGACGGGGTACTGCTTCTCGGTACTCTTCTGTACAAGTACAGAGATCTGTGCTTGGTGATGTTGTCTCGGCTGCTTCAGCAGTTCTCCTAGACTGGGCAGGAGGATGGACCACACAGCCTTCCTCTCTCAGCTGTTTCTTATAGTTGAATGAAAAAGCTGTTGATTTCATCCGTTCCTAAGTATTTCTGGGGAATTAGTGATAGAGCAGCGGTTGTGGGATGAGGACTTGGCCTTGTGACCAGGATCACCTTCTCTGGGATATGGATTGGGCCAGTGTGACTCACCTTTTTGCAGTGATGGAGCACAAGTCCACTGTAATCCAGTGTTCTCGTGGGATTTTAATGCCTATCCCCATATCATGTGTCTTTCTCTGGTGAAAGGTAAATTGAGAAAGCTCCCTTTTTGTTTCTGACTTTCATGATTACCAAATAAAGGGGCCTCTAAGTTAAAAAAATTAAAAAAAAAACAAAACATTTTGGCCACACTGCAGGGCGTGTGGGATCTTATTAATACTTCCCCAAACAGGGATCGAACCTGTGCCCCCTGCATTGGAAGCACAGGGTTTTAACTGGACCACTAGGTAAGTTCCAAGGAGTTTCTTTGGCAGAAAAAATGTTCACCTTGTAACTAACTCATTTGGCAGGTTGTTGTAAACGCATAGGCTTCATGACTCTGCCATTGAAAAAGGTAAAGTCTTAACATTAGTTCGATAACAACCCTCAGTCAGTTTTCATTTTTGTATTTTTCACTCTCCGCTTAACCTATCCTGGAATTCTGTGGTTAGAGGAGTACATTTTCAGTTGAGAAGGGCTAGGTTACAGGGAGAAGGGAAAGTCAGGAGCCACATTTAAAATTTTATCGTATTTCCCAAACACTGATGAGAGATGGTCTAAAGGCCCTGCAACGACCGCTGCTAAAAGGAGGTGAGGACAGACTTCTCTACTCCCCCAGGCCCCCGGCCCTGGTGTGCCCACAGCCTGCTCATCTCAAGGCAGGCCAAGGCCAAGATGCCACCACCTGCTGCCTCCCTCAGAGCGGAGCTGCCCGATCTGGTTGTGGATGCCTTATGCTCCTGTATCCCAGGGAAGCTCTCTTCTGCTCAGAAGGAACAGGGATCTGGGGAGAAGCTCGTCCGTTGTGACGGTCACCGGAGCGCAGCCACCGACCGTGAGGCTGGGGGTGTCTGCCGAGCCCTAATCACATGCAGGTGCTTGGCCCTGCAGCGGCGGCCAGCGGGAGGAAGCCCAGCTGTGGTGCGAAGCCCGCGCGGCGTGGACTTGCAGAGGTGGGAGGGGTCCCCCTGTGGGTGCGGGGGGGAGGCCCTGCAGGTGCACCCGCGCGCCTGGCTGTCCTGGCCGCCCAGTCACAGGGTCACATTCCCATCCCGGGAAGAGGAATTTTCCCATAGACTCACCCAGCAAGGGAGTCTGTCGCAGCGTGGGGAGGTCAGCACAGCCCCCCTGCCAGAGCGTCTGAGGAATGCGATGCAAAATGAAAACGCTCTGCTGTCCCGGAGCCGGGACTCGTGTATTGTTGCTTGTAATTCCCACTTGGGGTGCCGCACGGGGTTAGCTCGCAACAAATAATAACCACACATTTGGTCGTTGCTAATACCCGAAGTCCAGAGGTTTTCTAATCACAGAAGAATGGAAGTAACAGTTGCAGCCGGACGGCCGAAGAATGGGCCACGGCATGCAGTGGCCTTGCTGAGAGTGGCCAGCCTGTGTCCTGGAATCTGACTCAGCGGTGCACAGTGAGGCTGGGGAAGTGCTTAAGGGATAAACAAGTCCTTGTCACAGTTCCATTTGCACACTCAGTTCTGAGGGAGAAGGAGTCCCAGCGACGTGATCCTCTGACAAGTCCGACTGACTGAGGGAACTATTATTTCTTGAGAGCTTGCATATTAAGTATGGCAACAACTTTTTATTAACTTAGAAAACAAGTTATTGACTCGTCTGTGTGACAGGCCTTACGCTATAAGCCCTGAGCATAGGGAGTGACTAGGTACAAGGCCCATCTCCTCGGACTCTCCTTTCAGGGGCAGGAAGGAGTGTTAATAGTGGGGCAGGGAGGATAAAAATTCAGTTCCTGCAATAACAGCAAGTGCTTCACGAGGGATGGGGCCAGGGGGGCCAAGGGGGCTCTGATGGAAGGAGCGAGGGAGAGAGGGCTCTGGGGGGCAGAAGCAGCTGGTATTTGGGGTCAAGCCTCCCGGGGGTGGGGTCGCGGCCTGGGCACTCTCAAAGGTGGAGCAGTGGATCCCAGGGGTTCAGGGCACAGGGCACTTCTGAGGAGCAGATAGAAGGGAGCGTCTCTGGAGCACTGGGTGGCCCTGGACCGAGCTGCAGAGACCAGAACGTGGAACTGAGCCTCAGCTCTGACCCCCTGCGCCCCCCTACTGCCTGGTGCCTCAGACATCCCACCCCAAACCCCTCCCTGTCTCACCTTCCAAACTTTTAACGCTACCCAGTCATTACCAACCATTTCCTCTTCACTTCCGCTGACAACCTGGCCCTCGAATGCCCTCCCAGGCGGGCCTCCCTTTCCCAACCCTCCACTCTTGCCAGGCTGCCTGCCTGCTCTTTTCCTCCAGGAGGCAGCAGGATGCTGTGGTGAGGAAGGGGTGAGGACGTGGCCCTGGGGCACAGCTCTGAGGTCTTGACCGAGTCCCCTGCTTGGCACCTGCATGGGCACATGAGGTCATGAGGCCTGCGTGAGATGCTCTAAGTGCAGGGCGAGGAGCATGTTCCAAACCCACCTAAGTTCCACCTTTCCACCTGTCCTTCTGGCACCAGGAACAGCACCCACCGTCCCCCACAGGGTGTTTCTCTTTACAGAGTTGGGGCAACCTGGAGCCCTCTGTGGCTCCACCCGTGAGAGGCCTGCGGTCTGCTGCAAGAGGACAGGCCCATATCCCACAGCGGCGGCTCCCCACCTAGGCCAATGTGATGGCTCACCAGCACCTCCAGCAGGCAGACAGGAACCTCTGCCCCTTGGAAAGGGAAATCTTTTCTGTCCTCAGCACTCCTGCAGGAGGGGCTCCAGCCTCAAGGCCTCAGAGGTGTATTTGTTCACAGAGCGCACGTGGTCCCAGGCACTGCCCACTCCCTGAGCTCAACCCCGCCAAGGGAGGGAAGAGCCCAGGGGATGTCTCTTCTTTCCAGCAGGAGGAGGCCAGGAACAAAATGATGTCTCTTGTCATTTAAGAAACATTGTCATACAGAGTGAAGTAAGTCAATGAGAGAAAAATAAATGTCATATTAACGCATACATAAGGAATCTAGAAAAATGGTACAGATGAACCTATTTGCAGGGCAGGAATAGAGCCGCAGATAGAACAGATATGTAGACGTTGTGGGGGGCGGGGGATGAATTGGGATTGACATATACATACCCTACTGCGTGTAAGACAGCTAGCTAGGGGGAAGCGCTGTGTGGCACAGAGAGCTGGGCTCTGTGCTCTGTGATGACCTGGAGGGGGGATGAGGCGGGTGGTGAGCCAAGAGGGAGAGGAGAGGCAGCTGATTCACTTCCTTGTATAGCAGAAACACAGCACTGTAAAGTAACTATACCCCAGAAAATGAAAAAAAACAAGAACATTTTGCCTCTTGCATCTTTTCTAAAGGACTTGTAAGTTGCTTGAGGGGATGTTTGGGTGCTTGGGGCTGTGTGTGGGAGGCCTGTATGGCTTGGGGTCAGAAAGCTGTGTCAGGTGGGGGAGTGGCCCCCTCCTTTATCAATATGAATCAGAAACGCTGAGACAGGTAGAAGGTCTCAGGCTGGGTGAAACGACGCAGAAATGGGGAATTGCAGGGTCCTGCACAGAACCACAGGGAAGAGAGTGCAAGACAAACAAGTGTGCAGTCGCCCTTTGGGTACCATTTCATAGAACATCTACCAGACAGGGTGCTAAATACTATATGCAAGACCTCACCTGACCCCATTAAAGACAAACAAAACCCTTCCAAGCTCCTAAAGCTAATGCAAGTGCTTTCAAGGGTGAGGACAGTGGGGGAGGGGAGGTGAAGCCTCAGAACATCACACACCTAATAAATGAAAGACCCACGATTTGAAACACAGTCTTTATGTCTTCGTTTACTTCCTAGAAGAAGTAATTCACTTTCTGGAAAAGAAGCAATAAGAGACAGATGCAGAAGGAGAGAGCTTCCCCCAGCGCCCCCCAAATCATTATTTGTATACATTTCAAAATCGGCTCAAACATACAGAAATGTTCCAAGAACAAAGAACATTTTTTCCCTCTGAACTACTTGAGTGTAAACTGACACAATGTCCTATGGCTCCGACACATTTTAATGTGTCTTCACTGCAAATAAGGACGTTCTCCTATTTAAAATAAAACCGCTGACATCAGAAAATTACCATTGATCTCTTATTCCCATTTAAAAACTTTAGATCCCATGCAATGAAGTTCTGCAAACTGTCCCAACACTGTTTTTTTGTTTTTTTTTTTATATAACATCTAATCCAGAATCAGGTATTACATTAAGTTGTTGTGTTCCCTCAAGTCTGGAATTAAACCTAATTTTCATATAAGGTAGGATAAAGAAAAATCAAGCCTTTGGAGGTCACTGGCTCTTCAAGGGTTGAGTGGAGAGGCCTATGGTAAGTGGGCTGTTGCCTTGAATGTCCGGCCACAAAAAGCCAGAGGGGCAGCCTCTGGAGCTTCTCCCTCGTGGTCCAGAGCATACTGGGGACAACCAGTCATGATTTCCAGTGTAGGACTTTTACTTAGCACTAGATAACCCCAGAGCAGATTATTAAACCTTTTAACAAGGACCATCCCAGTGACTGACTGGCATACACAGGCAGCAATGCTTCTGGAAAATGGATGAAATCCATTGCCTACCAACTTTAGTCTTTTGTTTATTTTATGTTATGATGATATTTAATAATCAGTAATACAGCCGATCTTTATTGAGAAGATACTCTTTGTCAGGCACTGTGCTAAATACTTTCATTTAATCATCCCATTCTTCCAACAATATGAGGTATGTATTATTATTAATCCTATCTTATGAATGAGGACACTGAGGCATGGAGAAATTAGATGAAGCTGTCCAAAATCACACAGATGGTAAGGCCTCCAGAGTTCACATACCTTATCACCTCATATACATGCATGAACACTTTTGTTTAATTCTTAATGAAACGAAATGAGCTTCAATCTTCCAAAATCTGATTCTTCCCTCTCTAAAAGCAGCACTGAAAAAGTGGCTTTCAATTTAACCGAGAGTGTGCATGTGTGCTAAGTCACTTTAGTCGTGTCTGACTCTTTGCGACCCATGGACTATAGCCCAGCAGGCTCCTCTGTCCACAGGATTCACCAGGCAAGAATACTGGAGTGGACTGCCTTTTCCTCTTCCAGGGAATCTTTCCAGAAACTGAACCCCCATCTCTTTAAGTCTCCTGCATTGGCAGATGGCTTCTTTACCACTAGTGCCACCTGGGAAGCCCTTAATTGAGAGGCTATGACCTGAGTCTACCTCAGGAGAACGTGAAGCCTGTACCCCTCCTCCCCAACACACAGAGGTCAGGCCAGGCAAGATCATAAAGTGTGGGTAAAATATTTATTTTGAAAATTCATTTGGTGCTTAGATGATTAACAGGAATTACAAGCCAGTATCTTTTACTTTATCATTTTACTTATTATTTTTTAAGCTCTGGTAAACTTTGGTTTATCAGGTATAATTTCATACATGTGGATTTCTGAAACATGAAGTAACATTGTAAAATAAGGCTAACAGAAACACTGGGTGTGTTATTCTTGATTCTAGTAGCATGATTTACCTAGTACTTGCTTAAGTGCTTCAGTATCTTATAGAGCATCTCCTGTATGCAAGGTACTTCAGAGTCCTGAGACCCAGCTCCTAACATTAGATTTCTAGAAGGCCTCTCCACACAGCTGCCAAAAAGGACTTTATGTATGCAGCCTTCTGCCAATGGCTTATACATCTACTGGCCCCTTTCTGGGGCTGAGAGCACTGTTTGCCTGGAGCTTGGCTCCTCCCCTCTGAGACGTCATTTGCTCTGATGTGGAAGCCAGGCCAAAGGATCATATCTCATTCGACATTCACCACTGGGTTGGCAGCATATCAGAGCTGAATCTTTCATCAGAGGGCTTTAGGTTTTGAGAAGAAGGACAACATCCCCTTGTCCTTACGAAATAACACCATGAGGGATTTCCTCCAGGAGAAAAAATGGAATGTTTCTATCTATCATTAACCATCTCCGCAGTCAGTGGGATTTACTGGCTAAGTAAATCCTAAGGTCCCAGGATTGAATCAATTTAGGGAAGGAAGCAATACTGTTAGCAAGCTCTAGATTAGAGAACAAGCTTCTTTATTGGAACTCAAGGTGTCCGGAGAGGGTGAATTCACATAATTTAATGGGTTTTTTTTTTTTTGGCTCATTAGTAAAACAATTTCTTTCCAACTAACTGGAGAACTCATTTATGATGATCCTCTATTCAGCAATTTAAAGATGCCCTTTCAAAATTTACTTCCTGGAAGATTTTCAGAAGAAAAGAATCATTAATGTAGCTAACAGTCTATCTTCAAGGTCTTTATAGCACTTGGCTTATTGCTGGTCTGCAGTGGAGTTTGATTGAAAAAATCACAGAATGGGCAGTTGCCTGTGGCAGGCAAGAGGTTCATGGGGGCAGCTCAGTGTCACCCCATGCTGGCTCTGGAGAACGGAAACCTGCAGGGAGCGCCCATCCAGGACTTACTGGTTGGCTGTGGAGGAAGGTACAGCTGGGATCCTTCAGTAACGCTTATTAGTCTTAGTTACCAGAGGAACGTCTGACGAGCTTTATTCGCTCATTACTGTGGCACGTCAGGAAGTCACTCGCCTCAGGGGAGGAGACAGACAGTGCGTCCCCTGCCACGGGCTCCGCTGGGCTTGTGCACCAGCAGCCAGACAGAAGGCTGACTTGGTGGTCTGAGACAAGCTGCAAGGTAGTAAGAGGCAGGGTGTGCAGGCTGTCCTGCTATCCAGTCTGATTTTGGTGATTTCAGCCAAGATCTGTGCAAAGTTAGTTGGGCTGACCTTCAGCTTCTGTCCTTAAAAGAGACCCGGGTCCACTGCCAAGCTCCACTGCTTGTCACTTCCTGGATGAGTGTCTTCTCATAATTTCATATGCTTCACATGTCTGACTATGCACTTGACATTCACTGGTCCTTTACATTTTCTCGTAGTTCTTTCACAATTTTCTCTGCGGTCGGGGGGTGGGGAGGTGCTATTCTACATTGTAAATTAAAATAAAAAATTTAGATTTCCTTTTGTGCAATGATCTTGCCTATCAAAATTAAGCTGATGGTACCATCGGGCATTTCGTGCACACATGAAAGACTTTGTTTAGATCAGTGTGTTCCCTGAGTCTTGGGAATGTGTTGTTAATTCTAGGGAATATTGGTCAGCTGTGTTTGTTGCAGTCTGTAGCACGGGGAGCTGGGAACTGAGTTTTTTAAGCCAAGAGGGTCTCACTTTTTTTCCTCTTCTAACATCAAATATTAAGATTAGACATTTACCCATTAAGTATACTACTTACTACTAAGAGGCAGTATACCTACCACCTCTACATACTAGCTATCGGTGTTTGCACCTTGTGTCAGTATTTACATTTTGGACAGATCATCCTTTAGCCAGTCAGCTACCATGTCGGCCACTTCCCGGAAAAAATTGAGGATAAACGCATGAGGTATTTTTTTCTCACAGAGTCGAATATCTGCTTCTGGAAAATCTTTCTTTATGTTGTCATAGTACTCTTTTGGACACCAACCGTCTGTAGTACCATAGTAAAATATAAGCTAGAAGACAAGACAAAAACACTTTATTAGATTTCCCCTCCCAGCATGGATCTGACCCAAGCAACCTACGACGCTTTGAAAGCAGCCCTGGCAGCTGGCCCTGTACTCTAGTCCCAAAGCTTGCTGCGGAGAGTGGCTCTCTCAAGGCAGTGAGCCTTCATGGTTTATGGGAGTGAATCTTGGCATCTGATGTTAAGAAACCCATGTAGGGAGAGTCCTGTGTGATACATTGCCCATGATCCACTGAAAGGATTCGCCAGCAAAGTAGTATACGTTGTGGTTGGGATGGACACTGGAAAGTGTGCCGAGAGGGGCAAGGAAGAGTTATTGAGACATACATGATCACTGAGTGACTTACAACCATTCATTACGAATAAAAGTTTTCATACAGCCATATGCTAGGCACATGGGACATGTTTGTTGAATGTACACAAAGAGGAATCAGATGGACTCAGGTTTCTCAGTGCAGCAGATGAATTGTGATCAGAACCCTGAGGGTGTCTGTGACATTTCTACAAACAGGCTCCATGGAGCAGGGAGAGAATGCTGATTTGGGGGGAGGCATTATAATCATCCTTTAGGTGAGAACAAGCAGGTGGGATGGAGAGAGAGCTTCCTTTGAGGAAGCATTCCTAGGATGCTTATTGAATATTGGATCTGCCCCAGCCTCTGATAGACAAACACACACCCATCCATGTATGCACACATATTTATGTTTGCAGTCGCAGCCGACTCTTTGCGACCCCATGGACCTTAGTCCACCAGGCTCCTCTGTCCATGGAATTTTCCAGGCCAGAATACTGCAGTGGCTTGCCATTTCCTTCTCCAACACATATGCATACACACACACATATGTGTATATAGGCACACATATGTGCATATGTTTATGGGCACTTGATCATATATACACACATAAATATATATGTGTGTATGTATATGTATATTCACATATACATCTATAAGTATATATATACACATACATCTTTATCTCAACATTGAGCCCTAAGCTGCTGTTCTTCATCAAAAAACTATATTCTACTTCTGCATTTTTTGGGAAAAAAAAAAGGCAACAAAAGTGAAATCTTATTCAGAAAGTTACATACAGGTAATTTCTGCACACACACACACACACACACACACACACACAACCCTAATTTTTTGGCCCCTCTGACATCTGTCATCACTGGAAAAAAAGAGTTCTGCCTGACTCCAACTCCAGCCCTTAAGTGGCTAGTTACAGTCACTTATACTTCCACAATACACCAAATTTGCTCACTCATTCAAATGCTTAATCATTAACCTGTCGGGCAAATACTTATTGAGCATCTTCTCTGTACTAGGTACCTGGAAAACAGATAACAAGGGGGCGGAAGGATTGGAGGCGCCGCGCATACAAGGCAAGTAGCCCGGATGAGGGCGTCTGGTGGGAACCAGTGGGCAGGAGAGGTTCCCCAGGCACTGAGGCCCAAGCTGAATCTTCAATCTCGGAGGGCGCCCTGTGCAGAGCATACCGAGCAAATAAAAAGTATGAAGGAGCACGGCACACTTGGACATTGGAAGTAATTAGAACTGGTTAGAATATGGGTGGTGGGAGAGGAGGTGGAGAGAAATGAAGTCCTTGAACAGCCTCTGAGCTCCACTAAGGAGGTTGGACCTTGTTCTGAAGTCCACAGGAGCTAACAAAAGACTTCACACAATGAAGTGACATGACTGAGTCTGTGTGGTAGGAAACTTACTCTGGCTGCGATGACGGAGAGAGACCTCTGGAGGGGATCAAGTAGAGGAGGGAGGAGGATATGGGAAATAAATGTTAGTGCCCACTGGGTTAATTTTCTCCTTGGATCATTAAATCCATATTGGAATAAGGAGAGGTGAAGTCAATCTTATAAAAATACCAGCCTTTAGGAATCCAGATAGGAAAAGAAGAAGTGAAACTCTCTCTGTTTGCAGATTACGTGATCCTCTACATAGAAAACCCTAAAGACTCTACCAGAAAATTACTAGAGCTAATCAACGAATACAGTAAAGTTGCAGGATATAAAATTAACACACAGAAATCTCTTGCATTCCTATACACTAACAATGAGAAAACAGAAAGAGAAATTAAGGAAACAATACCATTCACCATTGCAACAAAAAGAATAAAATACTTAGGAGTTTATCTACCTAAAGAAACAAAAGACCTATACACAGAAAACTATAAAACACTGATGAAAGAAATCAAAGAGGACACAAACAAATGGAGAAATATACCATGTTCATGGATTGGAAGAATCAATATTGTCAAAATGGCTATACTACCCAAAGCAATCTATAGATTCAATGCAATCCCTATCAAACTACCAATGGTATTTTTCACAGAACTAGAACAAATAATTTCACAATTTGTATGGAAATACAGAAAACCTCGAATAGCCAAAGTAACCTTGAGAAAGAAGAATGGAACTGGAGGAATCAACCTGCCTGACTTCAGACTATACTACAAAGCCACAGTCATCAAGACAGCATGGTACTGGCACAAAGACAGAAATATAGATCAATGGAACAGAATAGAAAGCCCAGAGATAAGTCCACGAACCTATGGTCACCTTATCTTCGACAAAGGAGGCAAGGATATACAATGGAAAAAAGACAACCTCTTTAACAAGTGGTGCTGGGAAAACTGGTCAACCACCTGTAAAAGAATGAAACTAGAACACTTTCTAACACCATACACAAAAATAAACTCAAAATGGATTAAAGATCTAAATGTAAGACCAGAAACTATAAGACTCCTAGAGGAGAACATAGGCAAAACACTCTTCGACATAAATCACAGCAGGATCCTCTATGACCCACATCCCAGAATTTTAGAAACAAAAGCAAAAATAAACAAATGGGACCTAATGAAACTTAAAAGCTTTCGCACAACAAAGGAAACTATAAGCAAGGTGAAAAGACAGCCCTCAGATTGGGAGAAAATAATAGCAAACGAAGCAACAAAGGATTAATCTCAAAAATATACAAGCAACTCCTCCAGCTCAACTCCAGAAAAATAAATGACCCAATCAAAAAATGGGCCAAAGAACTAAACAGACATTTCTCCAAGGAAGACATACAGATGGCAAAAAAACACATGAAAAGATGCTCAACATCACTCATTATCAGAGAAATGCAAATCAAAACCACAATGAGGTACCATTACACGCCAGTCAGGATGGCTGCCATCCAAAAGTCTACAAGCAATAAATGCTGGAGAGGGTGTGGAGAAAAGGGAACCCTCTTACACTGTTGGTGGGAATGCAAGTTAGTACAGCCACTATGGAAAACAGTGTGGAGATTTCTTAAAAAGCTGGAAATAGAACTGCCATATGACCCAGCAATCCCACTTCTGGGCATACACACCGAGGAAACCAGATCTGAAAGAGACACGTGCACCCCAATGTTCATCGCAGCACTGTTTATAATAGCCAGGACATGGAAGCAACCTAGATGCCCATCAGCAGACGAATGGATGAGGAAGCTGTGGTACATATACACCATGGAATATTACTCAGCCATTAAAAAGAATTCATTTGAATCAGTTCTAATGAGATGGATGAAACTGGAGCCCATTACACAGAGCGAAGTAAGCCACAAAGATAAAGACCATTACAGTATACTAACACATATATATGGAATTTAGAAAGATGGTAACGATAACCCTATATGCAAAACAGAAAAAGAGACTCAGATGTATAGAACAGACTTGTGGACTCTGTGGGAGAAGGCGAGGGTGGGATGTTTCAAGAGAACAGCATCGAAACATGTATATTATCTAGGGTGAAACAGATCACCAGCCCAGGTTGGATGCATGAGACAAGTGCTTGGGCCTGGTGCACTGGGAAGACCCAGAGGGATCGGGTGGAGAGGGAGGTGGGAGGGGGGACCGGGATGGGGAATACATGTAAATCCATGGCTAATTCATTTCACTGTATGACAAAAACCACTGCAATGTTGTAAGATGATTAGCCTCCAACTAATGAAAATAAGTGGAAAAAAAAAAAGAAAAAAAAATACCAGCCTTTAGTATAGTAACATTAGGGCATAACCAACATTCAAAGAGATGGTTAATTAAGAAACACTTTAAAGGGGAGAATATTTAATGTAGCACTCCAGAGAGTCAATTACTAACAACTCAACCTTGAGTTGTAGACTTATTCTGAGTCACTTCATAGAGATTATTCTGGCTGTCACCTGGGATTTAGTCTTGAAAGCTGCAAAGGATCTGTGGCTCATAGATTTCTCACTTAACTTACTCTTCTTATTCTCCTATTTTTCTCACTACAATCATTTCTGGGCATGCCAAAGTACCAAAACCAGAATTCATTTTGCCAGGATTCTTAGCAGAGTATGAAGTTGCTTTTGTTTCCTAGAGAACAAGAGTTGCCAGGTTCTTTTTCCCTGGTGCTGGTCTCTCTATGGCTCTAAAATGCTGCAACTTCACAACCAGTAGGTGATGATTCTGGCCGGCTGTGGACAAATAAGTTCCTCAAAATTTCTCAGCAACCACCCTACCACAGCTTTCCCTTGAAATACTGTTGGGAGTACAAGGTGTCTGCAGGCATTAATGACCTACTAATAGGGCTAATAACTTCAGGTTCCCTCTAAACCACTCCCTATTCTTAGCACCAAGAATTCTTTAAATTATATCCAGGAAACAGCATCTGGAACAGTCATTATGCACAGTTGTTCAGCACTTTTTCAGAGTATGAAACATACTTTGTTAAACAGAGTATGTTTAAACATACTTTGTTAAACAGAGTATGTTTAAACATACTGTGTTAAAAAATCTGGAAATTAAAAAAACAACAAAAAAATCTGGAAATTCAAAATTCAGGCTTGGGTTCGTGGCCATCAGGTCTGTCTGTTCCTCTGCTCCAGAGTGCTCTCTTCTCTCACCAAGAAGAGTACTTTGGGAGTCCTAATACCTGTACAGGCTATGGTGGTGAGGTTGTGTGAAAAACCCTAACACAAAAGGTCAGTGAGAAGGAAAGCAATGCAAAAAAGATCGCTCCCAATGAAGTCTCTGATAAGGAGAACAGCATCATGGTGGCACCTGCAATTTGCTTTCCACCTACCTCTTCAAAGACTATTTCTATGATGCATTTACTTTTCAGTGAGGCAATTATAACTTGAAATGTCTCCATTGAGAAGTCCAGCACTGGGGAAACACCATCTCTTTCCTCATGCATGAAGGTGTCAGACAGTTGAGCAGGAATAATAAATATGGATTACAGGGACATACACCTACCTTCAGGTATCAAGAGACAAGTCCTGTCCAAGTAGTAATGGAGTAAGCACTGCCCAAGGCATGTACTAGAAATCTCAACACAAAGTGATGTCAGTGTTGAAGACAGCATTAACAATGAGGATCATAGATTCCTCATATGTTCATTTGAATTTATCTCTCAGTCCTCCATGACTATAATTATTTTGAGGGGGGCTGTATGTGGTTACATTTCTATTTTTAGTATATGTGCTGCAAAAGTGAGCACTGGTTACATTTCTAAGTGATAGTGGGGCAAGGTGGTTTTGCTTCTTAAGTTCTTCTTCAGGCTATATTCAATGAATTGCTCTGTGAGGAAATCTTGGCTTATAAATCAAACACGTGGTTATTTCTAATGCCTTTACATATATTGGCTCAAGATACTTCCTGTTCTCTCTGGATTTTAAGTCACAGGCAATAGATCTGAACAGAGGACTCTGCACCTGTAGCCCTAAACAGGAAACTGGAAAAGTATGGGGTGTGTGGAGGTAGTGCTGGGGGATGGGGAAGGACAGGTGAAGTAGAAAGAAGGAAATAACCAGACACCAAAGCATAGTGGTTAAGAGTGTATACCATTATGCATGAGACAAGTGCTTGGGCCTGGTGCACTGGGAAGACCCAGAGGGATTGGGTAGAGAGGGAGGTGGGAGGGGGGATCGGGATGGGGAATACATGTAAATCCATGGCTGATTCATGTCAATGTATGACAAAAACCACTACAATAAAGTAATTAGCCTCCAACTAATAAAAATAAATGAAAAAAAAAGAAAAAATAAGACTGTATACCATTACTATTAATACACTGATATGGAAAACTGAATCGCAACAAGTAATGATGTCCTGAAGAAAACAAAATAATTTGCCAGGCTCTATGTTAAGTTTTGTGTTCACTGAGTTCTTACAATAATATTCTGAAGAAGGTATTTTAATCCTATTTTACAGACAAGGAAATTTAGGCTTAGTGAGCCAATGTGCTTAAGTTGAAACAATTAATTAATATAACCCAATGAAAAATTCAGTTATAAATCCAGAGAGAGCATTACTAGTCAGAATCTTATATTACTGTTTACGATTAAGAATAAACAGAACCACGGTATGAAAACACAAACTTGAAGACTGAGAAATCTTAAACTGGTTATGAAACCTAACTGAATATGATAGTCTCCGACAGGTTGTCTATGTAGTTCTTCTAGGGTGCTGCATGTCATAATACTATGAAAATACTTACTGTTAACTAAGAATCTCAGGCTATCAGTAGGATGTTTAAATCAAATGTTTACAGGAAAACACATCATTTCCTATAGTATTTCTCCTTGGCACTTGCTTTGATATGCATGGGAATTGTTCAAGAGTATACATTATTAGAGATGGAAATTATTGTATTTCTAAATTGTTATGTTAAGTAATCATTTCTCTATTAACTAGAAAGTTTAATTTTCTCAATTCTAGATTCTGATTGTCCAGGACTGTGCTTTTGCTTTTCTCTGGGTACCTTCCACAATAAGGTGGAATTATGGTCACTAACATCTCTGTACTCTGAGACACATTTTCCTTTAACTCTTCTGTTGCCTCTAAGGAGGTATGTCCCTGCTAAAATGCCCCTGTGAATTGTTAAAGCTTGCCCCCACATAGGAGCCACAGTTGTCTTTTCTCATGTATTTTTTTCTTTTCGCTTTTTACTGCTGAATCTGACAGATTCACAGCATTTCCACCCAAAATGACTCTAAATTTATATCCCACCTGGCACTGGCTAAGTGCTTGAAATTCAGAAGTAAGAGAGCTCTGCCTTAGAGAAGCTCCAGAGTAGGCAAGAACACAGGCAGGTACAAGCTGCCCTTGAACATAACAGGTAGAGAGAGGCATGAACAAAGTGCTGTAGGAGGAAAACGCAACTTCTGACCCGAGGGACGCAGCCAAGTTTTGTTTTAGTATACATGGAGTTGTTGGCTTTTATGCATTACTAATAGAGGGGTTATTGTAAGAACAGAAGACATACTAAAAACCACCTTCCACCTTATGACACAAGTTTATATGTTTGATTTAACTAATAAGTAACAAAAATCACTTTCAATGATATATCAACATCTTAAGATATTAAACACAAAGAAAAGCCATACACACAAATCTCTGTATGGTGATAATAAATATTATTCAGCTATAAATAAAGAAGGAAATCCTGCCATTTGTGACAATATGGATGGGCCCTGAGAGTATTATGCTAAGTGAAATCAGACATAGAAAAGCAAATATTGTATGATTTCACTTATATGTGGAGTCTTAAAAGGTTAGGAGGTGAAGGAAATAGGTCAAGGTTGTCAAAAGCTATAAACTTCCAGTTATAAGATAAATAAGTTGTGGGGATGTAATGTATAGCATGGTGACTACAGTTCACACTATACTGTATATTGACAGTCAGTAAGAGAGTAGACATTAAAAGTTCTCATCCCAAGAAAAAAATTGTAACTAAGGTAATGGATGTTAACGAAACCTGTGATAATCATTGTGCAATATATACATATATTAAATCATTATGTTGTACACTTTAATACAATGTTATATGTCAATTATATCTCAATAAAATCAGGGGAAAAAAATCTATCCAAATTCCTTCTTTCTAAGCAGTAATTCACTAGGACTGCAGGCGTCATAGGAATTGCTGGACAAGAACAACAGGCTCCTCTTTCTATCCTCCCCCTAAAGTCAGACACCTAAGCCTTGACCCTGCAACATTAAAGGAAACCTATTTTGTAATACAAGCATCTCTTTTCAGTTACTTAAAAATCCCATCCCTCTTGGGAACAGAAGAATAACAATCACAAAGCTTTAACCAATTCACTGTAGTCTTTCTGAGCAATCATTTAAAAAATTTTTTTAATTGGTGGAAAATTGCTTAAATGTTGTTGGTTTCTGCCATACAACAATGCAAATCACTCATAATTATTTATATATTATATATATAATATGTATGTATATGTATATAATATAAAATAATATAATATATATGTATAATATATAATATGTATAATAAAATATATGTATTATATATACATGTATGTATATCCCCTCCCCCCTGAGCCTCCCTCCCTTGCCCCCACCTCACCCCTCTAGGTCATCACAGAGCGGCAGGCTGGCCCCCCTGTGTCATATAGCAGCTTCCCACCAACCATCTGTTTTGCATATGATAGTGTGTATATGTCAATGGCACTTTCTCAATTCATCCCACCCTCACCTTTCCCTGCTGTGTCCATAAGTCTATTCTCTAGTAGGTTCATCAGTACCCTTTTTTTAGATTCTATATATATGCACTAATACACAATCCTTGTTTTCCTCTTTCTGACTTACTTCACTCTGTATAAGAGGCTGAGCAACCATTTTTAAGAACCTGAACAATTGCTGAAGAAAGGGAGAGAGTTTAGAAAATTCATTGTCCAATTTAGCTTGCTTCCTTTCTTTCCTTCATCTAGAACTGGATCAATTATCATTCTTAAAAAAAATGAGAATTAAAATCCCTGAGGATTACAAAATGTGGCCGAGGACAGAGGGGAACACACGATCCTTCGGGAGCACTGAGCCCTGCTCCCCCTGCAGGCACTGGAGGAGGGCCAAGCAGGTTACAGACTGGGCCACTCTCCAAGAAACTGGAAAAATCATGCATCGAAAACCCTGCAAAGTGGGGCTCTCTTGTGTCTGCACGACTCACGTGTAAAGGGCCAGAATCTGCTCGTTCCCAAGTGGAAGTCACTGGGGCATCGATACCTAGTTCCATCTCTTCCTTACGTGGGACTGGAGTGAGGAGCTGACCCAAGGCGTCTATCTTCCTCTGGTGAAGCAACAAAGTATTCGGCACCGGCAGCAAACTTATCTCCCTGTGCATCTATTTCTCCCTGGTTATATGCCTCAGGAAACCGGCAGATGAGAAGGGCCTTGCTTAACTAACTTAGAGGAATGGCCAAGGCCAGCTTACCTGAATTCTAGGCACCAGAGGACCGGAAGTTCTGTAAGGATTAAGTAATACTGTGTTTTCCTTCACTGCTGCTCCCACACAACATCTCCCTTAGGCATCTTATAGGAAGAAGTGGTCAGAATGGGACTGGCTAAGTATTTAATATTACAAAAATCTTTCATTACAGAATGAAAACATCAGAAGGGATGGGTGAAAGTGAAAGTTGCTCAAGTCATGTCTGACTCTCTGTGACCCCATGGACTATACACAGTCCATGGAATTCTCCAGGCCAGAATACTGGAGTGGGTAGCCTTTCCCTTCTCCAGGGGATCTTCCCAACCCAGGAATTGAACCCAGGTCTCCTGCATTGCAGGTGGATTCTTATCAGCTGAGCCACAAGGGAAGCCCAAGAATACTGGAGTGGGTAGCCTATCCCTTCTCTGGCGGACCTTCCCAACCCAGGAATTGAACCGGGGTCTCCTGCATTGCAGGAGGATTCCTTACCAACTGAGCTATCAGGGAAGCCCTGAAGGGGGTGGGTATGGAGAGAACAAGTTAGGTAAAGTCTTTTCAAAGTACTCAGAGGTATACCTAGGATATGACTAACTTTATAATAATAATAAACTTTTGTTCAATGCTTAGTATATGCAAGGTCTTTATATGAATTATATGTAGCATTACAGGTTTGGAACAACTGTATAAGAATAGATACTATTATTAAACCATTTTATTGATGAAAAAAGGGGACACAGTGAAGTCTAGTAACTTAACCAAGGTCACCTAGGTAAGCAAGCGGTGGAGCTGGAGCGTGGACCTCAGGTGGTGACTCTCAGGACCCTGCTTCCCATATGCTCATCCTCCTCTGGATCACGCTCCTCTAGAAAACCACCAGAAAAGCTCCAGGGTGTGCTGACACAAAAGTGCTTCAGATGGAGGGCTCCGGGTCCAAATGACTGAGACCCAAACAGACTATCTATTTCCAGGATGATTATGGTATTCTGAACAGGCTTCAGATTGAATAGGCAGAACTAACACAATCAGTTTCAGGCTGAGGCTGGCGGAAAGGCAGTCCTGGTTAGCAGGGTCCAGGGAGCACGTCCTAGGCTCAGCTAAGCGGGACATGGGCATGTCCGAAGGATTTGCATGCCCAGGTCTGCAGAGAACAGTCGCGAGGTTTGTTCGTTCCCAAAGGCAACATGCGCCTCTGGGCTCAGGTGGGCTAAGCAGGATGGGGCGAGTGTAGTGGAGGCGGGTCCCTGCTCCTGAGGACCCTCGGCCCCTTTCCCAGCCACACCATGGCCCCAGGCTGGCCCTCTGGGGGCAGGGGCAGCACCATTTGCAGGCAGTCCTCTCATCGCTGCCCACTGTGGTCAGCAAGCAGCGTCTCGTGTGCTCTCATTGGGAACGATTTCAGAGCCCTATTGACTGATAGTGATGCTTGAATTCCGTCTGGCAGTAGCACACACCAGCTGTTTCCATGAGCCTAGGCCAAGGATGGTCACGGCAGTTTAGAATTTCCCTCCTAAGTGAGTTTTAAATGAAAACTTCAAGTTTGTAAACCAAACACTAATTCACTTTTCTGTGGAAGAGACATACATCCCCTTGTAGTTGAGAACAATGACAGAGCGAGGGAACGCTGACCTCCTGTTTGCCTCAGACACGCCAGGTGCCTCATAATGCAGAGCATACCCCGGGGGCTCCCAGAAGGATTGGGACTGGGGTGGCGAAAACGTACAGTTGACGCTCTTGCTTTGGTTTACTCCATCCTGGCTCTCATTCCCGTACCTCCCCCGCCCCCACTCCTGTCTTAGTCACTGCTCCTCTCTTTCCTCCCAGTTTTTTAGCTGTGTTCCCCAAGGATCAGCCTTTATATGTCTTTTCTCCTCATTCTACATATTTCCTTGGGTTACTATTACCCGTGCTCATGACTCCAAATATATCCTCATCATTCCCAAATCAAAGTTCAGCCCAGATTCCTCTTCTAGGCTTCCTATCCACATATATCCAGCTACCTGCCAGACACGTGTCCCCGGGTGTCCCACAGGTATATCAAACGAAAGGACCAGAAGAAACTACTTTCTCAACCAGCTCCTGCAACTTGCTGGCACTTCTCCTCCCATATTCCCTACCGCGTTACAAAATCCAAATGCAGAGAAATAATCTTACTCCATCGCCATGCTTTCATAAACAATGAGCGCTAAGTGTCTTTGATTCTACTTCCTGGATCTTTCCAAATTCTACCCCCATCTTTACCCCCAACTCCCTTGCCTCAGTTCTTAGAAAAGTCTTCTAAACGGTTTTCCCACCTCAAATTTCATTCTTTTCCAACATTCTGATACGCATTTTTCCAAATAATTCCTCTCACTAGTTAATCTAGCCACATTCCTTGGGCTAACTGATATGAACTGGTACCTCTGAACTGACTGACTGTTCACAGATGGCGTATGTTCTGATGGGTCAGTGGTTAAGAGATATGGTTGTCAAACCTCCTGAACATCACCTTGATTATTACCCTCCTTCTTAAACCCTTTAATTTCCCAACAACTCAAAATAGTCTCTTTAGTGTAGCACACCATGGCTTCTTATTCTCAGGCCAGTGACCAAGCCAGAGTTAATACCACGTTGCCTAAGCTTCTCCAGGACCTCATAGCAAAGCTTCTTCACCTGGGGTCCACAGGTCCACACACGTTCATAGGTGGATGCAGTAGCAGTTGGAGGGAGAGGGTTATGTGAACTTGGATAGGAAAAAGAATGCATCCTTTTTTGCTAACCTCTAACCATGATTTCAGAAGGATTAGAAATATCTATTGTTTGTCATCTATAAAATTACTGAAATCTTCACATTACAGTACACTGGTTGTAGGTAAACTAAAAGTTTTTATGCACATCACTACAAATTTACAATAGTAATTCTGACTGATAGTATATCTCATTTATTTTGTTAGTAAAGATGCACATAATATACATCACAAATATGCTTTTAATGTATTTGGATAGTGATACTTCAATATAACTTTTTGTGGTAAAAAATATACTTCATGCACTTAAAAAAATATTATTCTGAGGAGTCCATCTATGACACAGTCAGAGAGATCCATGGCACAAAAAAGGCTTAGAATCTATACTCTCAGAGCTTTCCTGTCCATCTGTCTAGTGTACATTAACTGATTGTTCAAATATGACGCACTGCTAGGCCACACGGACACCGAGATGAGAAAAACCTTCAGAGAGGGTGGGGGTGGGAACTGATTATTTAAATGCCGTGTGAGAAATGCGATATCATAGCTCTGCACATGGAGCCAGGGGTGCTGAGGGGAGGGACTTCTAACCAAAACCCGGGGCAGGGGAAGGCCTCTTAAAGAGGACAATGGGGACAAGTCCTAAAGGACAGGCAGAATGTAGTCAGGCGAGGGAAGAACACAACCTGTGATGCCACAGGCCCTGCTCTACTCTTTGGGAGACAACCGAGTCTGCTATCTTTGCTTCCGGAAAAGGAAACAATCGTAGGTAGTGCTGAAGCACAGCTGGCTCTGGGTGGAAAGTCTCCAGACCTAGGAAAGAAGGAAGACAGTCAGCTCTGGAGACTTCTCAGAGTTAAAAAGGCCCATTAGCGTCAAGAAGATTAAAAAGATCTCCTCATAGGGAAATGCAGTGGTAAAAAGTTTGAATTTAGATACAAAGCCTGCTGATTATGACAGTGCTCTAGAGGAGGAGAAAGAGTCCAAAGGCCATCCACATGAGGCAGTAAAGTGACTGTTTTTAGACAAATTTTACTGTGGCTTCCTGCCTGGATGGCACAAAAATAGATTTTCCAGAACTGTTTTAAAAGTTGAATAACAGATAAAAATTGAATCATTTTTGCAACAAAATGTGTGGCTCAAAACATCCTCAAAATGGGCAGTCCTGAACAGGAAAGACGTTTCTGAATGCTTATGTTTGGGCTGAGATGGGACAGAGTATCTGTGACTACAATGACCTAAAACAGGGATATGAGGACTTCCCTGGTGGTTCAGTACTTAAGAATCCATCTTGTAATGCAGGGGATGCAGGTTCGATCCTTGGTCAGGTAACTAAGATCCCACGTGCTGTGGAGCAGCTAAAGCCCATATGCCATAACTAACACAGTCCACATGTTGCAATGAAAGATCCTGCCAAGTGTTGCAACTAAGATCTGATGCAGCCAAATAAATAAATAAACATTAAAAAAAAATAGGGATATGTCTAATCTTGGGAATTGATTTTCAAGTCTGACTAATTATCAGGATTGTTTGGAAGGCGTGGGGAAATGCCCACTATTTTGCTAGAACCATGTGCCCTTTCGTTTCTTTACTTTCTCAAGCAGACTGGGACATATGTTGACTCAACTTGTAACCGATATTAAATTACAGCATGTTTCCTTTTTTTTTTTCATTACAGAAACAAAAAAATGGCAATAAACTTCCTGTCTTTTTATACCTCATTTCACTTAGCAATTGGAACTGTATTATTCTGGGGGAGAATTCAAATGTGGTTGGTAGAGAGGGTAGTCAGTTAACTGCAGGTAGTTTTGCATCATTAAACTAAACATGCCTTGCTTTCCCAAGTTTCATGAATACATTCAATGCTATCTTAAAAACAAAATAAAACCATTCCTTCTAGCTGGAAAGGTTTAGCCCTGTGACTGTGTGTTAACATTAACCTTGAAATGCCTGCCATCTACCATTATACCTCCATATTTCTCCCACAAAAGTTTCTGCAAAGTACAGTCCTGACACCATTACCATGAGCGGCCCTCTATCTGGGAATGATTACACTTGCATATGGATTTAACTTAGGACGGGAATAAGTTAGCACCTTCCTTTGACCTCTTTCTGAGCACAACATACAAACAGAATCCAGGAATGATGAGTACTTCGCAGCAGCTGGCTTCCACAGGTGGTAAGACAGAATATGACACATGACGGGTCGAGTCATTCAGCAAGTGTCAATTTCGGAAATGAGCATCTGCCAGTCTTCTTCTTAACTGGGAATTGAGTTGTTTTCATGAACTTCTAGCCTTGTGAACTTAAATGAGGCTTTGAAACAAATTCACTTATAATTTAAATAAAAAATAAAATACTGTTTTTCTTGCATTTTCACAGACATCAGGGACTGGAAACAGTTGCAAGCCCTGGAAAGAGGGTCCCTGTGAGGCCCCAACCTCCCCCATTCAGCTAGTGAGGGTATCCTCTGTCTTCAAAATTTCACTCTTCAGCCAACTGCTATTTTAGAAATATGATGACCACTGTGGTCATAAGACAAACAGACTGGCACTTTCAAAAGTCCTCTCTGGGTGAAGCTACGATAGATCAATATTCTAAAAATATTTTTTTAAGAACATATACATTTCTTGCTTTAAGATAACTTTATTGGGAGGTTATAGAAATATGAATTAACTGTAGGCAAGTTTAAGTCAAATGTCTCAAAGTTTATGGAGAGATTCTAAACATAGCAGGGTATCTAAGATTTTACTTGCAGATTGTAGGTTCCTGGGCCCTGTTAGCCCCACTCAGTGGGGCTCATTTCATTGCATCCAGCAGATGTCACAGTTCAGCACTGACTACAAAGTTCTATATTAGCACAGTCCAACAGAAATACGAAGGCACGCAGGTAATTACCAAAAAAACTCTGGTTAACTATATTTTACAAAAAATGCTTAGTGTATTTTCTAATAACAACATTTTTTAAAGTGTCATATAAAGGAACGGATGAAATTACTTTTAATAGTATATTGGATTAGCCAAAACGTTCATTCGGCTTTTTCTGTGACATCACACAGAAAAATCTGAACAAAATTTTTGGCCAATCCAATATATTATTTAACCCAGTGTATCTAAAATATTACCATTTTCAACATGTAATTAATATATAAACATTAATGAAATATTTTACTTTTTTTTTTGGTACTAAGTTTCTGAAATCCAGTGTGTTATTTTATACTTATGGCACAGCTCAATTCAGAGGAGCCATGAATAAACCCCATGTGGCTAGTGGCTATCATGTTAGATGGCACAACTCTATCCTATTCAGAATGGACAGACAGGCAAACAATGACAGGGGAGTACCAGGTCCATCTAAATTCTAGGATGCTTCGACACTTCCTAAACCATGGCCCCTCACAGTTTCAGAAAGTGGTACTTCCAAATACGCTTGTATTAAGGTTTTATCACTTACAGCAGCAACTTAAAAGGGCAAACTATTTCAATCGATCCCTTTCCGCACCTGCTTGTATAGAAAACTCGTCTTGATGTCAGAACTGGGCATTCCTACACTAGTGCATTGGAGAAGAAGAAAGACGGGCTCACTGAGTCATCAGATCACAGGAATGTCAGTTCTTTTCCAATGTTTCACTTATATTTTAAAATAAATTTTTTCCCCATAAATATTATTGTGAGTATTTTCAGTACAAAGCTCTAGAGAGAAGTATTAATTCTAAAAATAAACCCAACAAAAACAGGTGGTAAAACATATTTAATCAACTATGCAGTCAGCTTTACTTACTTTCTATGCAACTTTCAAGGACTACATTAACGTTAACTAGAACATGATCTGAAATTTACAAACCCTTGAGGTCTTACAAATTCTAACCAACTCTAGCCTTTCATCCTCAGTAAGTACTACAGCACTAAAGTGATTACCTTAGGTAAATGTTCTTTGATGGTTTCGTTGTCTCTCTTTACTACCTCCCTCATTTCTTGGCTCCCAAGGTAGGCAGCGTTAACTACATTAAAAAAAAAAAAAAAGACAAACATTTAGAATATATAGAACAAACACAAATGTCAAATTAATTGTAGTCAATTCCTGTGTCACCCTTTTCTTTTGGCAAGTGCTATGTGATGTGAAATGTCAGGGAGGCCAAGAGAGGCGTGTGAGTCAGTGACATGCACTGACTCTGGAAACAAGGGCATGCCCTGTGGAAGGCTCTCTCTTACCTTCACCTGGCTTTCTCAGCAGCAACGTTTAGCTGTATGATGGTCTAATGTCACATATCCCAGCAGATGTGTGTCACTGTACCCGATCAAGGTATTTTTATGATTTAAGGATTAGAATCACACATTTTAACAGATAAATCATGCACATCAGGGAAACCACACACAGTTGCAAACATTAAAACATCTTGGTAACTTTTTTTTAGAATGGCCACAACTATAAAGAATGTTTGTTTTAAAATAGGTTTAAATGATCTTTAAGAGTCAGTTGTTAATGACGGTCAGTCCTATTATACCTATTATATGCAAAATAGGTACAGTGACCCCCATTTTCAAGATGACAAATATCTGGAAAGAAGGAAGAAAGCCAGTGATAATCCAAATTTGTGGGCTTCCCTGGAAGCTCAGTGGTAAAGACTTTCTGGTACTGCTACACAAATTTTCATTTGATTCTCCATGCCTTGAATTCCACTTTGGTTGGTGTTATTACTGCTAGTTTGCTTTCTTTTTGGCATCATCCTCCTATTTGTCTTTTATCTTTAATCTTTTGTCATTTTAAGTATGTCTCTTGAAATCATAAGTGGATCGAAACACAGTTTAAAGTCTCTCTCTCTTAAATAAAGGACTTAACATACTTGTGTATATTGATATAAAAGATAGCTGGTCTGACTCCAGTCAGGAGGCAGAATAAAGTAATAATAAGGTTCACAGCAGAAATTTATCAAATTGATACTAGAAAAACAAATGAGAAACTAAATGAAACTAAAAACAGGTTCAATAAAACTGATAAATCTCTACAGCCAGAATGTTCAGGAAAAAAATGTGAGAATACATAAAACATTACCAATATCAGGAATGAGAAATGACAACTCTTCAGATACTACAGACATCAAAAGGATCAGTTCAGTTCAGTTGCTCAGTCATGTCCAACTCTTTGCGACCCCATGGACCACAGCACGCCAGGCCTCCCTATCCATCACCAACTCCCCGAGTTTACTCAAACTCACGTCCATTGAGTCGGTGATGCCATCTAACCATCTCATCCTCTGTCATCCCCTTCTCCTCCTGCCCTCAATCTTTCCCAGCATCAGGGTCTTTTCAATGGGTCAGCTCTTTGCAGCAGGTGGCTGAAGTATTGGAGTTGCAGCTTCAACATCAGTCCTTCCAATGAACACTCAGGACTGATCTCCTTTAGGATGGACTGGTTGGATCTCCTTGCAGTCCAAGGGACTCTCAAGAGTCTTCTCCAACACCACAGTTCAAAGCATCAATTCTGCACTCAGCTATCTTTATAGTCCAACTCTCACATCCATACATGACTACTGGAAAAACCATAGTCTTGACTAGACGGACCTTTGTTGGCAAAGTAATAATAATCAGGTAATTTTGTGGACTTTGCCATGCAATTTAAAAACTCAGATGAAACAGTCCGTACACAGACACAAATTTGAAGCTCACTTGACAACAGATAGGGGCTTCCCTGATGGCTCAGCAGTTAAGAATCTGCCTGCAATGCAGGAGACGTGGGCTTGATCCCTGGGTTGGCAAGATCCCTTGGAGGAGGAAATGGCAACCCACTCCAGTATTCTTGCCTGGAAAAAAATCCCATGGACAGAGGAGCCTGGCTGGCTACAGTCCATGGGGTTGCAAAGAGTCAGACACTACTGAGTGACTAAGCATGCATGACAATAGGTAACTTCAATAGTTCTTAAATTTGTAACTTAAAAGCCTCTCCACAAAGAAAACCCCAGGGCAAGATAAGTTCACTGGTCCATTCTACGAAACACTCAAAGAAGAAATAATATTGATTTTAAATAAATTCTTCCAGATATGACTACACATATATGGTTATTTAATTCTCGACAAAGGTGACATTTCAGAACAGCACGAAACAGGTGGTCTCTGGTAGGCAGAAATCTTAGACAACACAAACGATCCTTGCCCTTTTATAATCAATCCCCTCTGAGTGTGGGTGAAACCTGTGAGTAAGATGACATATTGCTCCCACGACTAGGTTATGTTATAAAGTGGAGACTTTAAGGGAGAGTATCTCAGTGGGCCTGATCTAATCATATGAGTCCTTCAAAATCTGAGTTCTCTCTGGCTAGTGGCAGAAGAGAAAGTCATAGATTCAAAGTCCTAAGAGGATGAAATGCACCGCTGATGGTTTGAAGACGGAGCACATGTGAGAAGGATATGAAACTAACCTCGAGGAGATGAGAGGACCCTTGCTGACAACCAGCAAGAAGATGGGGACTACAATCAAAAAGCCAAGTGAACTAGATCCTGCTGACAACCTGAATGAGCTCAGGAGTGGACTTGGGATATGCAGGGGGCATAAAAGAGGCTTGTGACATCCAGGCAATGGTGATTCTTGAGGTAGGTAGAAGTTACATAGGAGTTTGTTTTCTGATCATTTGTGGAGGTAAACATTTTTATGTTTCAGGCACTTTTCTGCAGTGTTATTCTTGAATTAGTAAAATGTATAAAAATTCAAAAAATGTGTAAGGAATATTATATTTCTAAAAAGCAAAATTTTCATCAGGGGATGTACTTCACCTTTATTCTCATTTTTTTTTTGTTTTTCCTGGTAATTTCCCATCTAAGTACACTTTTTTGTTGTTTGCTTTTAGAAAGCAGAATACAAGTTTCCTTTCCAGTAACTGCTCCAAGGAAGCCATCCTTTTCTTCCCTCAGAAATGCTCGTAACACAACACAGTGGTCAAAAACAATAATACCAGATAGAAGTGTAATTTCCTAAGGGGAAAACACATTTCTCCTGGCAATGACTGTCGACAGCATTCCTGGAAACCCAGCAGAAATCAGAGTTTCAAGCACCACAGTGGAGGAAATATCTAGCAGTAGGAGTAATGGAAACAAAACATGAAGGGAGGAGAATGATTTAGAAGAATGGTACTTATTTACTTTCATTTCATAACAAATCTAAATACAGGTGTAAAAACCCTCACTGAGTCTAATGTTCTATTTTATTTGCTACCATCATCTTCTGAAATCTGCTTAGTGTTTAAATATCACTACAGGACTTCAACTCACAGTGGAGTGGTGAAGGAACGAAACAAAGGCAGGCTAAAACCGGAAGACCAATAGGACATTCATGTCACAGGCTAAATGCTATCACTAAATTCTCCAAGTAAACATAATCTGCAGCAGAAGGCTGCCTTCTGTTTAATTAACCTAATCACCTACCTTAATGCCATTTTGTCCATCTTGAAAATTCCCAAGTCATCTTCAAGTCCAAATTCATCTGTCTTCTCCCTTATTTACCTAGGTAGAACTAGTTTCTCCCTTTCTCAGTACCATTTCTGCCCTGTATCTGTGTTCATACCAGTCCTAACTGTGATGTATTAAAATTCCTCACATTGATTTCCTCTAACATGCTATATAAATATAAATATAAATGTAAATATAAATATAAATATAATGTTAGGGTAATTATATATATATATAAATCTATCTCAACAGTTATATTTCATTTTTTCTCTCCAGTGATTATCCAGGTCCTTGGTTCATGGCAAGTGTCAGTAGGGTTGTTAAATAAAATAAATGGGTAGGGATTGGGCTGGTGGTTTTCTTTTTAGGGGAAGGTTTGGGGGTAGGGTCAGGAGGAAAAACCTGCTGCCTTCCTTGAGGTAGAGCAAGAGCTGATGTCACAAGAGAGTCTAGATGCTGACATGGGGAAGCCAAGTTGACAGGTATTGGTTGATATGATTTATAAACAGATAGACTTATCAATGTGACAGAGTTCATCAAAGTAAACACACAACTCAAGGCGTATGATTTTTAAAAAATAATACAACTTTTTAGAGGGGTAGATAATTTAAATATATATATATGTGTGTATATATATATATACACACACATACACATAAACATCTATTGAAAAAAATATTAAAAACCTTCACTGAGTCATTTAACTCTAAACCAGAGGTGATATTTTAGTACCATATCTAATCACCTTTTGCCTAAATCCTAATACTGACCACATACACACAAAGTTTTTTTCCTTCACTGCTGAATTTAAGGCTAAACTTCCATGAATAATTAAAGCTTAAGTTGGCTTTTAATGGATTTTCCTAAGTTACACACAAAAATGAGAGACTAGGTAACATGCGAGTCTGGTTTTGTCTTATTCAAAATATTATTCTGTGATTAAGTCAAAAATATTCTGAGAAGAAATTTGTGATTCTTGAGTGAAGCTTATGTGTCAGCAGTTCATTGAATAGTTTTCAATTCATGTAACTGTACATGCTTTTAAAAGTTATTTACATATTGATTAAGGAAAGGAAAGATTACAAAGTCTCTTTTACAAGAATGCATGCAACAAAAGTAATGTAATCTACCAGGAATGCCCTTTGTCTGCACTATGTTTTTCTAATTAGATAAGTGAAAGGAATTAAGACATCAATTTGGTCTAACTAACAATAAGACTCTAGAATATTTTTTAACGTTAATTATCTTGACCTGTGATACTGCTAAGCTAAAATATATTTGCTTTTAGCTTTGATCAGAAAATCCAATTTAGCTGTCTCAGTGAGAAGTCTATTTCTCATGAAACAGAAGAACATCTATCATAAAGAAAATACATAGTAGCAACTATTACAGAATTAAAATTAAAGGAAAAAAACCCATACATTTTCTTTAAAAGTAATATGCAAAACAATCGAGTTACATAAATTGAACCGATGAACACATGGTGAAGTTTATGAAGTACACTAACTGAATTAGGGCCACTCTATCTTGAATGCTGGATAGGAAAGGAGGTTTTACTCAATCTGGTAAAGAGGGCTAATACACAGATTCTCAGCCTATAAGAACCACCATTTTTGCCAAAAGGACAACAGCATTTGAAATATTTGAACAGTTTGGTTCCTTGAACTTTTCAGACCTTGCTACCACAAAAAAAATATGTGTATAAACTAAAGGATACAGAAAATCTGTTTCTATCCAGATAGGTCAGGATTTATTATCCACCACTTGGACTGGCAAATTTCCTCCGTTTGTTTCTGTAAGATTTCTACTGAAGCACAGACATTACATAATGTGCAAACACCGCAAGTCCTCCTTTTAGGAGGTAAACTGGTCAGACTGGTATACTGGAGGTCATTGTCTGGGTGATAGTCAAACTACAGAGAAGTAGGTCTGGAGGGTATAGATTTGACCACTGTGAATAATCTCAGATCTGGTATTCCTTTCCCCCATGAGCCCTCTCTTTGTGTAAAATGAAAATCATGTCATCAACTCAAGTGGTTGGTTGAAATATTGATTAATCTTCACCATTCATTGGATAAAAGCTCAGGAGGAATACACTAATCATTTTCAAGGGTCAGGGATTTATGGGTATCATCCTCTCTCAGCTGGGACCTTCTTCCATTTGTCCTAAGCAAGGTAACAGGAATCACTAGTGGGATGGCCAGGGCAAGACTGGGTAAAGGTAGGTTCTGTGGTAGCTATTACGAGAAGAGGCAAGGGTGAATTGGTATCCAAAGGGGAGAGGTAAAAAGATGCTGGCTAGGATGATGGAGATGCTTGGTTAAGGATTAGCCTACTGTCATGAGTAGAAGATTGAACTAAGCATCTTTGTAGAGAATAAACCAAGAACACAAAGCAGAAAGAACACAGGTAATTCTTGCCTTCTTTCTCTTTACCCAAAATTATTATAGATGGGGTGAGTAATGAGGGAAAAAAAGAGACTACTAAAGTACTGGTTACTTGGATGTTAGAAAGCCAGGTCTATCAATAGAAGGAAGAGGACAGAAAATCAGAGAAGGAAGGGATGTCAGAAATACAAGGGCTGTGCTCCAAAAGTTGGTTTGCAAGTTGGTTGTTTGGAACAGAGATGAAGCAATGTGGCTGAGTGTTTAGTCTGGTTTACTGTCTATTTTGCACATCGTGTAACTGTACTATGGGAAAGAAATCCCACAATTCCCCCAAGCAACAGTGTAGATGGAAGCCTCTGGTTGCCTTGAGTCATGGAGGGGAACGTGTCCTATGCCCAAACTGTCTTGCTCCTTGATGCCTGCATTCAGGGCTCCCGAAGATTCAGGAGGAGTCAATCACTGCAGCTGAAAGGAAGATTCTTTTCTCTTGAGCACAACTTATGGAGCCTACTTCTTCAAGAGGGTATTTATAATTGTGGTGTAGAAAAACTGAAAAAAAATCTTTACATAGGTATCTGTTTTAATAGAAAAATATTAAACACATCACATGTCTTATGTAATGTGTTATATAATCACTATATATAAGAAAACAAGGAAAACTTCCTTAACATCCCATGTCTTGATTTGGGTTTAGAGAATACCGCTAAAGAGGCAGAAGGGAAGCACAGGGCTATCTAATGTCTATCAGAAACCCAGATGTTTGGGGTGAAGCGGTCTATGTGCGTGCGTGCTGAGTGGCTCAGTTGTGTCAGTCGTGTCCACCTCGTTGTGACCTCACGGACTGTGGCCCGCCAGACTCCCCTGCCCCTGGGATTTTCCAGGCAAGAATATTGGAGTGAGTTGCCATTTTCTATAAATTAAATACTGTTGGTTGATACTGTTGCTGAATTCATCTATATCCTTGCTAACTTTTTGTCCTATCATTCTACTGATTGTTGAGAGGGGTATTTACATATCCAGCTATAATTGTGGATCTGTCCATTACTCCTTTCAGTTGTATCAGTTTTTGCTTCAGGTATCTTGCAGCACACTTGTTTTGTACATACACATATTAGAATTACTATGACTCCTTAGTAGACTAACTCTTTTACTATTATCATTATGTAATGTCCCTCTCCATTCCTGGTAATTTTCTTTGCTCTGAAGACCACTTTATCTGATATTAATATAATCATTCCTGGTTCATTTGATTAATGTTTGCATGATGCATCTTTTCCCATTCTTTTACTTTCAACCTACCTATATGATTATGCTTTAACTATATTTTCTGAAGATAGCATATACTCAGGTTATGTTTTTAAATTCATGTTGCCAATTTTTATCTTTTAATTGGTGCATTTTGACCATTTACTTTAATGTAACTATTGGTAATGTTAGAGCTTGTTTGCCATTTTATTATTTATTTTCTGATAGCTATCTGTTTTCTCTTTCTCTATGTTCTTTCTCTGCCCTGTCTATGTGTTACTGAATGTTTTAGAATTCTATGTTGATTTACTTATAGTGTTTTTGTTTTTTTTTTTAAATATGTCTCCTTATGTAGATTTTAAAGTGGTAATTCTAGGTATTCCACTGAGGGTGTCTGACTTACCGTCATTGCCATTTTCACTTACTAGGCTATTTCTTTCTCTTCTATGAGGGAAAAATAAGGGGCTGGGCCAGCAGGTCCTCAAGGGACATCTCCAACTTCAATCTTCGGTGATTTTTATGACTGTTCCAAGCCTGGCTTCCCTTCTCCCTATCTTATCTGCCTCTGCCTTGCTAAGCCTATAATAAACAATAGGTGTTGGTAGAACATGGCTGGGGGGGCAAATCCATAAATACAGAAAATAGACTGAACTTTGTATTTGTGACGACTGCTTCTTGCTATTTAGGAAAACACGTCCTGCATCATCTGTGGGTGTATAACTATAAAGGTAGGGGTGTGACCTGTTTATGAATTCACCATGCACATGAAATTGTGGGAATCAATGCAGGTGAGCACCATAAACTTTAGACAGTAGTCCTGCTTTTATGCTTGACTGGAGCAAAGAGACTGCGGCAGCAGCTACAGTGAAAGGAAGCTTAACACAGTGGCATATTGCTGGAATTTGAACACTACCCACTAGTTGTGTGACTTCAGGCAAACCATGTAACTTCTCTGACACCTCAGTATCTTCATCTGTAAAATGGGGACAGGAATACCTGAACTTCATTAGTTCTTCTGAGGACTGTAGGTAAAAGCTTAGAACAGTCCTATTAGCTGCTGCTGCAATTGCTGCTGTATCATTCATTGGAGGCTTATTATCAATAAAATATCAGATAGGCACTTTGCATACATTATCACATTTAATCCTGTAATAATCTTTTGAGGTACAGGATATTATTATCTCCATTTTGTAGCCTATGGAGGTAGCATAATTTTATTATTAAAATCATTTGTAAATATAGTATAAATTAGTACTAACTAAAAAGATAAATTACATTTAAAAAATAACATTTGAAGCTAAACAGTAAAGTACCAAAAACATTCCCTGGCATATTCAGAAACTATAATCAGTAAAGCCTCCAATGTTATATTATCATGACTACTATTTATTACTTTTATAACTTAAATCTCTCCAAAAACTTCTAAAGAGCAAAGCAAAATCATAGTCTATTCACTCTATGGGGATATTAGGCCTCGTTTCCTTGTGCTGATTTTTGTAGTTTATACACTGAGCTTAACAGGCAACACCATGGATTCCTGTAAGGACTCCATATATAGTAGATAGAGAAGAATTCTTTCTCGTTGTCTTGAAGCTACAGTAGAGAATCAGAAGGATAAGGTTTAAAATTAAAGCCTGATGAGGCTTCTCTGTCATTTAGAATATCCCTCACTATTTTCATTTTGTTTCTAGTTTTAAACTTTGGGGAGAAAAATATAACAAATAATATCTTGTTTGAGACTCACCTACTGTCTGAGGTTATTCTCTTAACACTTTCTGATATAAGAATAAACATATACATTTTAAAATGTGCTTACCAAGGCAGAACGGTTCCAACGTATTCAGACAAGAAAATTCCCTTGGTATGTCCATCATTTGAAGGGCCATTCTGATCACCAAGGACTTGATTTTCTCAGGCCATGGTTTAAGCAGTAAGTAGCAAGGAACATAGAGAGCATAGCGAAGCCAGCACAAAAGAGGTGTGGCAAACCTGCCTTTGGGTGACTCAGACATTCGCTCAATTGTTGGAAAGAGCAGAATGGAGCGAATTACCTATAATAAAAAAAAAAAAAATTTTGATGAGAAGTTTTCCTAAGGGATAAGTTACTGCTTTCTCATTTCTTCTATATAATATCCACAAATGACTAGGTTTTAGAACATGGCTAACAATCTATTCAGACTGAGAAGTACCATCCACTGCCTTCTCAGCCCTCAACCAATCTGGGTAAGATATAAAGATGTCCCTCAAGCTGAAGGGGTTAATTTTCAGGATGAGGAGGAAGTCAGATACCTAGATAAATTCTTGAGTATGACAGCAACTCCCACTCCCTTTGAAGGATTGCTGAAAGTAGAAATGAATTTACCATTTTAGTGGTTTACCAATTTGACTAATGATGCCCAAAGAGATTAAAACTACAAAAAATACTCTATTCTAGTCAGAATTTCTTTTATTCATATTTGGAGATAGTTCACTTTTAAAAAGCTCATCTATTCTGTAATCTTACCAGCCAAAGATAATCTTCAACAGGAGCATATGTATACATGCTGCTGCTGCTTAGTCACTTCAGTCATGTCCGACTCCGCACAGCCCACGGACTGTAGTCTGTCAGGCTCGTGTGTGTGTGTGTGTGTGTGTGTGTGTGTGTTTTATATAGGCTGTGCAGAGTCTTCTTGTTGCGTGGTTTTCTCTAGTTGTGGCAAGTGCGGGCTACTCTCTAGTTGTGATGTGCAGGCTTCTCATTGTGGTGGCTTCTCTTGTTGTGGAGCACGGGCTCTAGGGCACAAGGGCTTCAGTAGCTGTGGTTCCCCAAGCTCTAGAGCACTGGCTCAATAGCTGCGGCACAAGAACTCAGATGCTCCACAGCATGTGGGATCTTCCCAGATCAGGGACTGAACCTGTGTCTCCTGCGTTGGCAGGTTGATTCTTTACCACTGAGTCACCAGGGAAGCTCAGGATAAAATATATTTTTAACAACTGATTCAACCTCAATAAAGCATGCATGCTCAGTTGCTCCGTCATGTTCAACTCTTTCTGACCCCACAGACTGTAGCCTGCCACACTCCTCTGTCCATGGAATTTTCCAGGCAAGAATACTAGAGCAGGTTGCCATTTCCTTCTCGAGGTAATCTTCCTGATCCAGGGATTGAACCTGTTTGTCTCCTGCACTGGCAGGCAGATTCTTTACCAGTGAGCCCCTTTTAAATCCATGGATAAGATTAGTGTCCTTAGAAGGACATACACCAGAGCTTGCACTCTTCCCAAAAGCATATGGAAAAGAGGTCTGGAGAACACACAGAGAGAAGATGGCCATCTGTAGGCCAGGGAAGAAGTATCACCAGAAACTGACCATGTTGGCATGCTGATATTGGGCTTCCAAACTAGAACTGAGAAAATAAATGTCAGTTGTTTAGACCACCCAGTCTATGACATTTTGTTAGGCAGTTCGAGCAGACTAACACCTATCCCTTAATACCATAGTTAATTTCTGTCTGTTAGTGAACTTGAAACAAATGTAATCATGCAGTGTGTTTTTATTTTACTTCCTTCAATCAACATTGTTTATAAGATCCATCTTTGTTGATGCATATAGAAATAGCTCATTACCTTTGCTACCTAGTTTTCCATTGTAAGAACACAACACAACTGATTTTACAGATAGGTATCTGGGTTGTTACTAAAAAATATGCTAATATTTTTACACATGTCTCTTGGGCATGTATTTCTGTTGACTATGTCATCTCAAAGTAGAAATATGAGGACATATGGTTGCACATGTTAGTTGCAGGGTTAGTAGGGAGTTCCAAATAGTTTTCCAAAGTACTTGTACCAGTGCACTCCCCTACCATCAGACATGGGCTTCCCTGGTGGCTCAGATGATAAAGAATCTGCCTGCAATGCAGGAGACCTGAGATTGATTCCTGGTTGGTAAGATCCCCTGGAGAGGGGAATGGCAAACCACTCCAGTGTTCTTGCCTGAAGAGTTCCATGGATAGAGGAGCCTGTGAGGGTACAGTCCATAGGGTAGCAAAGAGTCACACATGACTGAGGGACTAAGTATACACACATACCATCAGACATTAGGGTTCATAGTGTTATATATCCGAATATTTGGTTCTGGTAAACCTTGTAATTATAATTGTAATTGACCAACCTGGTATTTGGAGGTGTTTCGTTATGGCTCTGATTTAAGGTTTTTATGTCTTTTTAAGTTTTGGGAACATTTTCTATATATCCTCTGAAAATGTCTTATTTAAATCTCACATTGTTCTATTAGAATGTCTTTTTAAATTATTGATTTGTAGAAGGTATTTTTAATTTAGATACCAGTCTTTTGTCCTGTTGTAGTTCTTGACTTGCCTGTTCATTCCTTTTCTTATTTTTTTTTTTTAATGGAGGTAAACTCTTACGTTTGATACAATTGAATTTAACAGTCTTTTCTTTTACAGTTACGGTTCTCTGTCCTTGGTTTAAGAAATTCGTCTACAACCTCAAATCATGAAAATATTATTTTTTTCATTCAAAAAATATTTTAGAAATTAGATTTTTCAGAAATTAGATAATGCTGCTTCTTATCTGTTCTACAATGTGGATTTAAGCCTTGGGCTGGGTTTAACTTTACTTGTGAGTCTATTCCTTTGATTTTGGGCATCAGTGATTTACTATTTTTTAAGTATTTACATTCCTCCTTCTGGATGAACTGGATGTATTTCTCCTGGTAGGACCTGATAGTAAAGGTGGGGTTTTGTGGACTCAGTCTCTTTTTCGCCTTCTAACATCGACAGTCTTTTTTCATAATAATCTATTTGATGGCACTGACCAAACCTTACATTGATTAGGTAACACCTGTCACTCTGCCTTCATGTCCCTCTCACTGATAGAACAGGGATTTGAGGGTAAAAACTGTGGAGGACCCTTCTTTCTAATCATATCTTCTTATTTTTCCTTGGTCATATCTAGCAGTTAAGGGCTTAGCTATTTCCACAGGCTTTTCCTTTTCTCTCAACAATATCTGAGATCTTTTCGTTGTTTCTTTTCCAGTCACAATAATCTGATCTCTTCTAGATGTCCTTCTCTGTCACCTAAGTAAGAATATACTGTTCCCTGAGGCCTGCGTGATGACTAAATAAAAGATGTTCTTTGGGAGCTGAGAACCATAGCCTTTTCAGATGATTTTTAAAATGCTGGATTGGTAACAACACATTGCAAAATGCTCATGATGTGCTTTCTGAATGAACACTGAGTTTCTGTGACCTTGGCATCTTCTCAAGTACAAATCAGAGGAGAAGCTGGATAGACTGTACTGAATCAAGGCCTTATGGAGCATTCATGGATGCTTGTGATGCAGATCATTGTGGGTTCCAGAACATCAGGGATGATCCAGAGTCCTACAGTCAGAGCCAGCTGACTGTGTTTCAGTGGGTTTACACAAAGGTTATATAGAGAGTCACACAAAGGTTACGGGGTCTCTGTGAAGTCTGACTGGATAAGAAAAGTCAGTTAAAGGAATTATTCTCCCTGGATGCCACTTCCAAAGTGAACTCCAACTCAATGCATTTGAACACAGAGGAGGAATGAGATCAACTTTGGAATCCCAGGGCTTTACAGGTGTTTGGTCACCTTCTTCGTCCCCTTCTAGCATCACATAGGGATACAGCATTACTGACCCACCCATGATGATGACTGCATTGAGGACACAGGGTAGGCAGAGTACAGAGCACAAGCATCCCAATGATAGTTATCATCAGTCTCAGGAAGTATCAGTAAGGAACCGAACAGCTTCTGACATCTCTAGGGCTCCTGAACAGGTCTCCCTATTCTCATTGTCCACATATAGTAGGCAAGCTACTGCTTCACCTTCACCTTTCTGTCCAGAGATATTCTTCAGGACTGCTCCCAATGGTTCAAACAGGGCTGCTGTCTCTCTTAGACATGTGGAATATATCCTTCAGAGTGGCAAAAATTAAGAAATCTAACAATATACCAAGTACTACCGATGTGGATCAACAAGAACACTTATTATGGCATAATTGCTAGCCTATCCTCTTCAGTTTTTGTAAGTACAATCACTTTGGTGGGTGTCTGGAGCTCCACACAGAAAATAAATTTCGTCATGTTGTCTAATGGTAACAGTTTGATTCAGGGCTCTAGCATTTCACTTGGATACCAAACAGCATGCTTTTTTAAGAGTCTGAGAGGGAGAAACAAAAAAAATCTTTTAGCAACTGGAGAGGTGCTACCGTTAACCACTGACTTTATACCTTCAAATTCAGATTTCTTCCCCTGTCTTTTGGGTAATTTTAGTGTCATGAGTCCTTTAATTCCTATAAGAGCTACAAATGTTCTGCTGCTCTTAGGACTTGAGAGATTGCACACAGGGGTGGGTTTATATGGAGCAATCTTTGGTACTGCCCTGCAGGGTCCTCCCAGCTGAAGGGCTAAGAAGGGCCTCCTTCCCCATTGCGCAGAACAGTTCTCCCTGGAGGCTGGAGAGCAGGTTTCTTTAGCAGCTGCAGTGGCAGCAAAGATAACTTCTGAGCTTCAGCTGGGCTCTCTTTTGTTAGTCCCACCTGGAGCTATAGGAACCTGATCTGGTAAGGAAGCCAGGTTGGCCACAGTACAGTCACTGCAGGCTCCTTGGCAGCCAATATTCTTCAGTAATATCTCCATGAGTTTGATGGCCTAGTCTTTCACTTTTTCAGTCCATACTCTACCTGAAACTGATTTTTACGTGTGGTGTGAAATATGGGTCTAACAACTTTTTTCCATATGGTCACTCAACTGTCCCAGCACTATTACCTGCAGAGGCAGTCCCCCCCTGCTTTTCTGCTGTGACACTGCTGTAGCAAATCCTCTATGTGAAAGGTCCTTTCCTGGGCTCTCTAAGCTGTTCTACTGACCTACTTTTCTAACTCTGTGCCCAGAGCGCAATGTCTTATTTACTAAAGCTTTAGATTTTGGTATTTGGTAGAGTAAGTTAAACCCCATTTTCTTGTTCTTCAAAAATGCCTTGAGTATATTTGGCTCTCTGCATTGGATATAGATATGAGTTTCATTTATAAAAATATAATTATTAAGTAATTAAGAGATGATACTAGTAAGTTTCAAGTCCTATAGCAGGGTAAGAAAGACAGAAGATAATGAAAAAAGACTAGAAACTGCTGGAAGTGGAGCTGTAGCTCTAAACGAGGTGTTTAGTGAAGGCTTCAGAGAAAGGTGACATTTATGCAAAGGCAGTTACGGAATGAGCAGAAGATATTTGGAAAAAGAGGTTTTCTGGGAGAGGGAAGAGCAAGTGCATAGGCCATAAGATAGAACCTAATTTGCTGCTTCAGAGAGACTTTTCTGATGGTCCAGTGGCAGAGACTCTGTGCTCCCAATGCAGGGAGCCTGGTCAGGGAACTAAATCCCACATGCCACATCTAAAGACATTGAGTGCTGCAACTAAGACCCAGTGCAGCCAAATAAATAAATAAATAATTTACAAAAAGAGAAAAGCAGGGAGGACAGTACAGCTGGAGCAGAGTGTGTGAAAGGAAAGCAGCTCAGTTGTGACCGCCATAATCACAGGGGCAGCAGCGGATGGATGGTCTAACGGGCCTTTGGTTTCCACTCGGAGTCACTGAAAAGCTTTTGAAGGGTCTGACTTCCATCTCAATAAGATTACTTTGGCTATTGCATCCTTACTAGTGTCCTAGAAGTACTGTATCAGTGAAATTTCTCAAGATCAAAAAAAAGTAAGAGTTAGAAATATTGGTGGCAAAGAGTCAGACATGACAGCAATTGAACAACAGAAATATTGGAAGGTAAAATGACTATTTTTCATTTATGTTTAAAATATTAACAAAATCTCATGTATAAAAATAATAGCTAAACACCAACATAAAAAGAAATGTACTACACTTATCTAAAGAGAACTTTAAAATCCAAAGGGACATTTGTTTTTCCATGGCAAAGGAGATATGAATTCTCCCACTAAGTTAACTGATCAATTCAATTCAGTCAATCCCAATTAAATACTAAATAAGATGATCTTTATTTTGAAATTTGACAAATTATATTAATGTTCATCTGGAAAATGAAATACATTAAACCTAGGAATTCTGAAAAAGAAGAGAAACAGGGGAGATCAGCTTTACTGACAGTACACATTATGAAGCCATGATAGTTAAAACTGTATGATCAGAAAAGGATCACACAGCTCAAAGGAACAGAAATGAGTCTAGAAACAGACCTGAACATATACAGGAATTAAATTTATGATAAAAGTATCAGTGGAGGAGGGGGGAAAAAAGTTGATACATAAATTCAGGCAAATAGATGGGGAAACAATGAAAACAGTGACAGACTTTATTGTGTGGGGCTCCAAAATCACTGCAGATGGTGACTGCAGCCATAAAGTTAAAAGATGCTTGTTCTTGGAAGAAAAACTATGACCAACCTAGACAGCATATTAAAAAGCAGAGACATTACTTTGCCAACAAAGGTCCGTCTAGTCATAGGTATGGTTTTTCCAGTAATCATGTATGGATATGAGAACTGGACTATAAAGAAAGCTGAGCACCGAAGAATTGATGCTTTTGAACTGTGGTGTTGGAGAAGTCTCTTGAGAGTCCCTTGGACAGCAAGGAGATCCAAGCAGTCCATCCTAAAGGAAATCAGTCCTGGGTGTTCATTGGAAGGACTGATGCTGAAGCTGAAACTCCAATACTTTGGCCACCTGATGCAAAGAACTGATGCTGGGAAAGACTGAAGGCGAGAGGAGAAGGGGACGACAGAGGATGAAATGGTTGGATGGCTGACTCAATGAGACATGAGTTTGAGTAAATTCTGGGAGTTGGTGATGGACAGGGAAGCCTGGTGTGCTGCAGTCCATGGGGTCGTAAACAGTCGGACATGACTGAGTGACTGAACTGAACTGAAATGCAGCTGGGAAAACTGGAGAACAGAATTATTTAGAATAGCAAAAGACTGGAGATGAATGTCCATAATTATGATTGGTTACATAAACTATGATATATCTATCTAATGGAATACTATGGTATAATGAACGTTAAGTAGATCTGCATGTGCTAATAATGAGGGTGTTCTAATTCTGTTTATTCTTTGAAATGTTGGAATTGCGAGTAAAAGGGAATTAGCAAGCTTCAAAGGAGACATTCTAAGCCTTGGGGCTCATATGTTCTCTGGACTTTTTATCCTGAAATCACAAAGGTAATTTTGTTTGAAAATTAGACATCACTGAATAATGCAATCCCCACTAACTACAATTTAACAATTCAACTCTAATCTAATTTTTCCCTCCAAGTAACTTTTAACCATGTTAGTAAATAACCAAACCAACTACTATCAGGGATTTGGTTAAAAAAATAATTCTAGGGAATAACGTGAGGTCAGTACATTTAATCCTAACCCTCTAAACCTTCTGCATTTATAATGGCACCAGAGATAAGAGAAAATATTCAGAACTAGTCCTTTCAGGTGCTACAAATTCTTCAGGAAAGTAAAACTAAATTGTGTTCTATTGTACTCTGCTCATAAAAGCAGGAAAATACGCTAAAACACATGACAAACATTTAAAATGGGAAAGTTAGAAAGAATTTTTTTTTTTCCCCTGGCCAATCCACAGTAAGCCAGAACAATTAACTAATGAAAATAATCTGTTTTCCAAGAAGTCTGGTAAATGTGCTCTGTAAGGTAACTCATTGTTTATTTTAGTTTCAAGTTTATTCACTTCAAAATAATCAGCTTCCTTGTGTTTAGTAAAATGTCCTCAAAGATTTAGAGAATATAAATGGTTAATACAGTTACTGTCATACTAAAACATGTACCATACAGATTCCATACTAGTTATGTAACCCACAGCACCTAAGGAACTTCGGACTGATCAAATCAGCTGGCACAAACGGGAAGCAATTCATTACTTTGTATAAACGATCCATTACTGTGACCCGTGTTAAACAAAACTACATGCAAAGAAAAGCTCTAAAAATACAGGAATAACTACAGGCTTACATTTTGTTGATCTGTATCAATAACAAGCTGAGATTTAAAGTGCACTATGAAATCATGGGAATGTACCGAAACAATAAGGAAGTTCTAATGTGCATTCTGAATGCATCATTACCTCTTAAAAATATAAGAAGACCAAAGATTGTTTATCACAACTAATGTTTAGTTGACTAGGCTGGTTTTCCTCTCTTGCCTTTGGAGAGCAACAGTTATTACCTGTCGGGTGAAACTTAGACTTTTCCTACACATCATGATGATAATTTCAATGAAATTTATAGTCCAAATGTGATAGGGTAAGGCATAGTAATAAAAATTTCTTTTATTCATGGAGAAACCTATTGGCAAAAAAAAAAAAAAGAAAAAGAAAATCACTGAGGTCAAGGAAATATACCTGATTTTATAACACAGCTGGGCAGAGAAAGTTTCCAAATTTGTGTACATAACAAAACATTTTCTTATGTTACTGTCTCATTAAAGAAAGAATTTCTAGGCTGGCCAATTCATTCTACTCTAAGGAAACATTTTCATATATTTCACATTCACACTTGAAATCTAACAGAGTCAATATTTGGTAATGAAGCACAACCACGTTTTCTTGACTAGTATAGGAAAGTAAATATACACACTGGGACTTTTTATACAGGGTATGTTTGGGGGACTGGAGACAGTATTTTGATGTTTATTTTTCCTGAATTTACTATTATTATTAATGATTTTCCAGAAAGGAAGTTAGGGAACAATTTGAAGTATAGCCATAAGGTAAGCAGCATGAAGTTCAGGTGTGGTTTGTATACAATTTGTTTCATAAAAAAGGCATTTTATTTTTAAACAGAGTAAATTCTAAAAAAAAAAAAAATTCAATACACTTATACTGTTCAGATAGCTTATGACAGATGTACTCATTTTTCTGGAGTGCAGCAATGATGTCTATCTTTTATGACTAAATGAAGCCAAGATGAACGGTACTTCAATATCTTAAGGAGAAGAATGGCATCACTGCTACTTTCCCTATTTGCTTATCAGCTGAGCCCACCTGCTGTGATGATGGCAGGGTACTTCCTACCGTACAAGTTGAAAACAAGAACACATAGCACACAGCTTTTCCTTTCATATGACTGCCAACATCGTTAAGACATGTTAGAGAACATACAATAAAAACCAGGCAGCATTCAAAGATAAAGTTGCTAGTAGTCAAAACATAGACCTAGGAATAATCCTAGTTTATCTCTTCTCCGCAAAGGCCATGTTTTCCTCTCCTTAGGATAAGGCTATTCAGCTTACTGAATCATATGTTTGCAGTTTATAGCTTCTCAGGTGGCTCAGTGGTAAAGAATCCACTTGCCAATACAGGAGATGCAGGTTTGATCCCTGGGTCAGGAAGATCCTCTGGAGGAGGAAATGGCAACCCATTCCAGTATTCTTGCCTGAAAAAAAATGGGGTCGCAAAGAGTTGGACAGGACTGAGCGATTGAGCATGAGCATGATGCAGTTGATAAGCTGAAAATTCCATTCTATTTTACTGATCAAGAGCTTGCTTTTTGAGATCTTATATTCTGTCTTAATTTCATACATCAGTAAGACATGAATACGCCCCACAGCAGGAAAGTGCTTAGAATAACAGCAGTAATGGTAGTTTACTATCTTCTAGGAACTATGCTAATGTATTTTATATACATAATCTCATTTAATATGTAACCTTATCAAGTAAGTTTCTTTTTCCATAGATGAGAAAACTGAGATTTAGTTACAAAGTGATAAAGATGAATCCAAGCAGGGTAACTTCAGAGCACATTGTTGTTATTGTTTAGTTGCTAAGTCGTGTCTGACTCTTTGCGACCCCATGGACTGTAAACTGCCAGGCTCCTCTGTCCACGGAATTTTCCAGGCAAGAATACTGGAGCAGGTTATCATTTCCTCCTCCAGGAGATCTTCCTGATCCAGGGATTGAAACTTCGTCCCCTGCTTTGGTCCACTGAGCCACCTGGGAAGCCTATGGCAGCCATTAATTACACCATATACTTGCAGACAAAAGAATTTCTTAATAATTATTATTGTTTGGTGATATAACTCTTTGTAGTTGAAACAACTGCTACCATTACTGTTAGAGATAGGCCAACATTTACAAGTGTTCCAAACCATTCAACTTCAGAAATAACCCTAAATCCTAAGAAGGAAGACCCTTCAAAGTTGATACTGAAAACAAATTACGCCACTGCAATATTTTGCATAAGACAGATGACATTCATGAGACTGAGCACTTTTACTATTTTTCATTCATGTGAATTATATTCAGATCTTCTACTACAAATCTTTCTACACTTTAATTACCTGAATATAAAAAAAACAAAAAAAGTCATTTCATGCTTTTAATCTACATTTCAGGGCTGCAAATTACAAGGAACACTTGCATATCTGCATTGATATTTACATATGATTACACTTACACATTTGAAACATAGCTTCAAAATCTTCCTACAACCCATGCTTTTTAAGCTTCTGTCATTTTATACACTTCAGATTTATTTTATTTTGAATGTAAAACGCTCTTCTCCTCTGCTTCAAATCTCTTGGAATCTCTTCCTTTTGAGTCTTTCAGATTCAGAATCACTAAGACCTAAAACAGAAAACTAATGATGCTCAAGCTGCTCTGGAATCCAGCAATCTATCCCAGAGCCCCTGTTATTTTGAACTGAACAGTGTTTTCCAGGTAGCCCCAGAATTCAGTGATTGGCGACAACTGCAAAGCTACCCTCACATCTACAGCTCTGATATTCTCACAACACCACTGTGGCCTCTGGCAACATCAGTTTTCTCTTGGTTAATAACAGCAAAGCTACATAGGATCTGAAAGAATGGCTTTGCTGACCAAAAATCTTACTTAGCAATTCCTTAAGCTTAGAGTTGGAATACCCTATTCAGGTCAGGAAGCAAAATTCTGAATTACTTGACGATGGAGTTGGGGCTTTTCTAAGTTAGAAACTCCAGTCTTTAAAAGCTTGAACCATTAGAGAGGGAGGCAGGAGTTATTCGTTGGGTTTATTGATTGTTTTCTGGCTTGTTCATTTGTTCATTCATTAAAGACATATTGGCACCTACAATACACCAGATGCTGTGATGAGAGCTGGAGACAAAACAGTGAACAAAACAAAGAGTCTCTGCTTTTAGAGAACTTGAAGTCTAATGGGAGAGATATTATGGCAAACACACAATAGGCACCAGGCTATCGGAAATAAAAGTACAAGAGAAACATAAAATGGGCACAAGAAACCTCTTCTTCATCATGGCCTAGAAACCTTTGAAAAGGGCCATGGAAAGAGAAATTATTTGACAAACATTCACTGAATACCCGCATAAGCAAAGTGCTGATGACAATAACTCGGGGTCAGCCAGGGAAATCAGTAAAAAAGATTCTTCCCTGGTTAACTTTGATGAAAGATGCTGTGAAACATGTACACTTCAGTTCCACACACTAAAATACCACTGTATACTTGTACGAAGACAAGGCAACAGTCTCCATCACAGGGTTTCAGACTAGGGAAGGCCCCATGGCAGGGCACGTGCTGGGGGCAGCACACAGCACCAGACAAGGGACTTCTGCCACCGAAGTTGTCCCAGGAAACCCTCCGAGCTTCTCAGAAGTCAAAAGACAGTCACGCATTATGGCAAAGCATATCCCATTTTATCTGGCGGTAGGCAGGTCCAACAACTGGTGAAGCTAAAACCCCATGAGATAGAGATTAAAACTTGGGAAAACAAGCTGTTAACTCGCAGCAAAAGGTTAGGTCCAAATAACTGAAGGAAGTCCATAAACCCCAGTACCAGCTTTGATCATGAAATAGGTAAGAATCTGTCCTCCTTTCAATTCAGGAAAAAATAATAATGTATCAGAGATGTACCTATTTTATCCTTTCCCTCACAAGTCTCTGAAGGGGGTGCTCCGGCTCCCATTGTCACCCAGACACACCAGCTCCCTGAGCAGACCAGCCCCCCTTGTGTAGCCACACTATCTCCTAGGCTTAGCTGCGCCCCACTCTGGCTCCTGAGTCTCATCTTGGCCTCACTGCTCTTCTGAGGCCTCTGCTCCTGCAGAGCGCAGAGAGAGGCCAAGTGCCTCTGGAAAGGCCTTACCATCCCTACCAGGACAGGCCTGCATTCCTAAGCCTTTACACATTCCTGCCAGCTCTTATTATGCTGCACCTGACATCCAAATATCACTAATTTATCAATTAAAAATGCCCCATGGTGTCTGGAAATACTGCATGATGAAAATGGGAATCACATACTCTGTCACCAACTTTAAATTTTAGTCACCAGCTTTAAAAAAAAAAAAATTGCTCACTTCAAAGGGCCATAATATATTTAACAAACTCTCAACTAGTTCAGGGCTTCCCTGGTGGCTCAGAGGTTAAAGCGTCTGCCTGCAATGCAGGAGACCCGGGTTCAATCCCTGGGTTGGGAAGATCCCCTGGAGAAGGAAATGGCAACCCACTCCAGTATTCTTGCCTGGAGAATCCCATGGATGGAGGAGCCTGGTAGGCTACAGTCCATGGGGTTGCAAAGAGTTGGACACGACTGAGCGACTTCACTTTCACTTTCAACTAGTTCAGAGATATATACATTATATATACGTATACACATGCACACACAACACACATACACTGACTCTCCCCATTCCCTCATATACGTGTGTGTGTGTGTGTGTGTGTGTGTGTGTGTGTGTGTTTGTGTAGGGGGGCAGGAGAGGGAGAGCAAATAACAAAGAAAATGAGGTAAAATAATAACAGTAAGTCAGGATAAAGTGTATATAGTGTTCTATGTACTGTTCTTATTCTTGTAACTCTTTGGTAAGTTTAAAATTATTTCCATACAAGGTTATAAAAAACGTAGTACAGTCCACCACTGCCCTCTATCCCCCAGCCGTGGCACTTCTAATTCTTTTATCTTGCTCCACTGTTTTTACCAAGGTCGTCTCTCTCACCTTTGAACATAATAATTTCTATGTTCATTATCATCTCCCCTGGCAGACTATGACCTCTAAGACGGCAGGGCTTCTTTCCTGGTTCGCAGGTGCCTTCGAGTCCCCACCAGGTACTCCATGACAGTGCAAGGACACAGCACATTGAACAAACGAAAAGCTGAGGGGCAGTGCCCCCAGGCCCACTGCCTCATCTGTACGCAAGTTAAAGGAGAGAGCTTTCCAGGCGTAGGGAAAAGCAGGGTAAAGGGCTGTTCATGGAAAGGAGTCTGAGGGAATGCCCAACATGCATGCTGACACTTTCACCAGCCTCTCACACGGTCTCACTTCAATGATGATACTTTCGGGCAGGAGATTTGAAGATTTTAGGGGAGAAACTGAAGGGCTCTAGAGAAAGAATGCACTGATAGTGACACTGGGAAATAACACACACACACAAAAGTCAGGACACCTATCCCATCACGCTGCTGTGAAGCTGCCTAGTTGACAAGGCCCACACCCACACAAACCTCCTAGGATTTCCAGTGCTTCATTCCTAAATGTGAACAGATAACAAAAGAATGTCAGACATTTGAGGAAGCTTCTATTATAATCAACATAAGCAAAAAGTGATAAAGAAAATTTAGAATGAATATAGACAATGCATGATACAGCAAAACCCCCAAAATTTGCTTTCCTCAGAGAGAGAGAAACACCCACAAAGTCAAAAAAGACTCCACAAAAAGGGAACAAGGAACAAGAAATTATCTGTATGAAGGCTGAAATCAAAAGTTTAATTAGATGGATTCCAAGATAAGGTTGGGAAATTATCCATTTCTCATCATAGAGAACTTTAAAAGAGTGAAAGATGAACAATGGAAAATGAAATCCATCAACAGAATCTTTTCTTAAGGTTTAACATGTGAACAATCAGAAAACAAGTAGGAAAAAATATGAGAAAAGTTTTCAGGATGTAAGAATGCCAGCTTCCGGATTAAAAAGGATAAACAGCCCAAGGAATATCATCACAAAACATAATAATGTGGATAAAGTGAAGATTCCAAAACTGTCCAGAGAAAAAATAGGTCACACGGAAAACAAAGAACTCAAAATGGCATACTTCTCAAGGGAAAGCCTGAAGAATGGGAAGCTAGGCAGAAGCAGTAATGGTGGTGATGGGGTAGGCAAACTAGCCTACGGCAGAGCCATCTGCCTGCCAAGAACAGTTAGAAAACCTGGAAAAAGGTTTTTAGGTTTTTTTTTTTAAGTGTCGTTGAAAGTATCAAAGGCAGAAGAGACCTGGAGAGCCAAAATTCTAGAGACAAAGGAAATTCTGAGAAGTATGCTGAAACAGTTCTTAGTCATTTACCAATTTGCAGGCAATGGCTATACGGCCAAGAAATTGAAGAGTTTCTGGAAATCTTCTGTGGCTCAAGGGTGAAAATCTAGGCGTTTGGTGCCCATTAAAGAGAAGGCATGTTGAGCTCTCAGTTCAGTTCAGTTCAGTCACTCAGTCGTGTCCAACTCTTAGAGACCCCATGAATCACAGCATGCCAGGCCTCCCTGTCCATCACCAACTCCCGGAGTTTACTCAAACTCATGCCCATCGAGTCGGTAATGCCATCCAACAATCTCATCCTCTGTCGTCCCCTTCTCCTCCTGCCCCCAATTCCTCCCAGCATCAGGGTCTTTTCCAATGAGTTAACTCTTTGCGTGAGGTGGCCAAAGTATTGGAGTTTCAGCTTTACCATCAGTTCTTCCAATGAACAGCCAGGACTGATCTCCTTTAGGATGGACTGCTTGGATCTCCTTGCAGTCCAAGGGACTCTCAAGAGTCTTCTCCAACACCACAGTTCAAAAGCATCAATTCTTCAGTGCTCAGCTTTCTTTATAGTCCAACTCTCACATCCATACATGACCACTGGAAAAACCATAGCCTTGACTAGACGGACCTTTGTTGCCAAAGTAATGTCTCTGCTTTTTAATATGCTATCTAGGTTGGTCATAACTTTACTTCCAAGGAGTAAGTGTCTTTTAATTTCATGGCTGCAATCACCATCTGCAGTAATTTTGGAGTCCAAAAAAATAAAGTCTGACACTGTTTCCACTGTTTCCCCATCTATTTCCCATGAAGTGATGGGACCAGATGCCATGATGTTAGTTTTCTGAATGTTGAGCTTTAAGCCCACTTTTTCACTCTCCTCTTTCCCTTCTATCAAGAGGCTTTTTAGTTCTTCACCTTCTGCCATAAGGGTGGTGTCATCTGCATATCTGAAGTTATTGATATTTCTCCTGGCAATCTTGATTCCAGCTTGTGCTTCTTCCAGTCCAGCGTTTTCATGACGTACTCTACATATAAGTTAAATAAGCAGGGTGACAATATACAGCCTTGAGGTACTCCTTTTCCTATTTGGAACCAGTCTATTGTTCTATGTCCAGTTCTAACTGTTGCTTCCTGACCTGCAAATAGGTTTCTCAAGAGGCAGGTCAGGTGGTCTGGCATTTCCATCTCTTTCAGAATTTTCCACAGTTTATTGTGATCCACACAGTCAAAGGCTTTGGCATAGTCAATAAAGCAGAAATAGATGTGCTGGCTGTGACGAACCGTGCAGAAGCAAGGCTGTGAGGAGCTACCCCTCGCCCAAGGTCAGGGGCGGCGGCCGAGAGGAGCTACCCCATGCCCTAGGTCAGGGGCGGCGGCCGAGAGGAGCAACCCCACGACCAAGGAGCAGCGGCTACGTGGGCGCAGGAGGACCAAGAGGAGCTATTCCATCTTCAAGGTCAGGAGGGGCGGCCATGAGGAGATACCCTCGTCCAAGGTAAGGAGCAGCGGCTGTACTTTGCTGGAGCAGCCGTAAAGAGATACCCCACGTCCAAGGTAAGAAACCCAAGTAAGATGGTAGATGTTGCAAGAGGGTATCAAAGAGCAGACACGCTGAAACCATAATCACAGAAAACTAGTTAATCTGATCACACAGACCACAACCTTGTCTAACTCAGTGAAACTAAAGCATGCCATGTGGGGCCACCCAAGATGGACTGGTCATGGTGGAGAGGTCTGACGGAATGTGGTCCACTGGAGAAGGGAATGGCAAACCACTTCAGTATTCTTACCTTGAGAACCCCATGAACAGTATGAAAAGGGCTCTCAGTAGGAACTACTAATTGGCTACCCCTTACAAGCAGTGGTGTACCAGGCCTCGCAAAGATAGCCCTGATTCAGCCCCATTCCTCAATGTATTAAAGTGGCTGATCCTCATTATAATTGCTGTGCTAAGTCACTTTGGTCTCTTTGTGACTCTATGGGCCACAGTCCGCCAGGCTCCTCTATCTATGGGATTCTCCAGGCAAGAACACTGGAGTGGGGTGCCATGCCCTCCTCCAGGGGATCTTCCTGAGTCAGGGATCAAACCCACGATTGAATCCACGTCTCTTAAGTCTCCTGCATTGGCAGGCGGTTTCTTTACTGCTAGCACCACCTGGGAAGCCTGACTGTAACTGCTACTGCTGATGCTGCTAAGTCACTTCAGTCGTGTCTGACTCTGTGCGACCCCACAGACAGCAGCCCATCAGGCTCCGATGTCCCTGGGATTCTCCAGGCAAGAACACTGAAGTGGGTTGCCATTTCCTTCTCCAATGCATGAAAATGAAAAGTGAAAGTGAAGTCGCTCAGTTGTGTCCGACTCTTCGAGACCCCATGGACTGCAGTCTACCAGGCTCCTCCGTCCATGGGATTTTCCAGGTAAGAGTACTGGAGTGGTTGCCTATTGCCTTCTCCTAACTATAACTGCTAGTCAAAAGCAAAAGTAAATCCTCTCTGGAGGAAGACAGAAGCCTCATATTGTCTTAATAATTTTTCATATATCAATATAATGTCAGGTATTCAACTGAAGAAAAACTTAACAAGCAGAGATGGTTTATTTTCAGTGTCAACTTGTCTGGGTCATGGGGTTAGCAGATATTTGGTCAAACATTATTCTGGGTGTGTCTAGGGTGTTTTGGATGAGATAACATTTGTGTCAGTAAGACCTAGTAAAGCAGACTGTCCTCCTCAATGTTAGTGAGCCTCACCCCATCAGTTGAAGGTCTGAGGAAAGCAGAGAGGTTGAGTAAGAGAGAATTCCTTTGGCTTGCTGGCTGTCTTTGAGCTGAGACATTGGCTTTTTCCTATCTTTGGACTCCAACCGAAATACTGGCTCTTCCTCGGTCTTGAGTTGGTCTGTGTTTGGACTCAAAACTTGCACCATCAGCTCTCCTGGGTCTCCAGTTTACTGATTCCAGTTTTTAGGACTTGTCAGCCTCCATAACTGTGTTAGCCAATTCCTTATAGTTAGTCACTTTCTATTGGTTCTGTATCTCTGGAGAACCCTAATATACAAACATACTGAGACAACATAACTGAAAACAAAGAAGGAGAAAGCAGAAAAGAAACTTATAAGACACTTCAACAATGGAATTATCAGATACAGTTTTCATTTATTTTTATTTCAAATATGTCACCTGAATTCTTACTTTTTAAGAATAAAATTGTACTTTAAAACACTGTTGACAGTTGAAAGGAGAAAGTCAGACATGAACTTCAAAATAACTGTGATTAACATGATCACAAAATTAAGTGACAAGATGTAGAATTTTAGGAAACAGTTAACTATGAAAACAATAAAATGGAAATTCTATAAGCAAAAAATAGAATGAATGAAACTGAGAATTCAACAGATGGATTTAAAAGAAGTATATTCATAGCTGAAGAGAGGGTTACTGAACTAGGAAATAGGAAAGAACAGCTAGATTGAAGCAGCGAGAGAAAAAAAGTTATTATGTGAAAGTTATACCTCAATTTAAAAAATAAGCTCAAAAATCTAATGGGGAGAATCATGTAAATATGCAATACCTATAATGTAAGTTGGAATACACAAGAATTTTGAGAAAAAGGGTTATAAAGGAAGGACAGTAAAAATGACTGGGAAGAATCATGAAAGAGTTCACAAAGAAGTTTGCATTGAGATGACTTGAAATGGTGGATAGAAGCCATCTGTTAGGTGTGGTAGGAAAAACAGGAAGTGGACATATGAGTTATTAATACGAGATAATAATAGTTAGGAGGGAGTACTAAGTATGTACAGGGCAGGCGTAGGGACTATGACCAAAGGGGACAAGTTGAGGCCACCTCCCTCAGAGGACCTTGAGAACTCCCCTGGTACCTGATGATCAGAATCGGCCCCAAGATTTTATGAAACCGCTCCTGAAAGCCATGCCACTCAGCACTCATATGACATGACTGAAGGCCCCTGAAGCAGGCACAGGAAGCTCCTCAGCACTTTTCTGAGGGCAGCAAGTTATGAAAGAGGGAAAGGCTGACTCTCTAACACTCGGCTTGACTTACACAGAAGCGCCCACAACTATGCGGGTGAGGAGATACAATGATTGGTTGCAGTGGAGTTTCTGGACTGTCTACAGACTTCATTTGTGTGTTGTTTCCTCTGGTCTCTGTGTGACTGACAATGGAAAATTATCTACTGTCTGGTTTCCGAGGAACAGGTTGTCAGAAACGATGCTGGCCTTCAGTCTTTATCCATTTGTCAGTATATCTCCCCGATACCTGATAAAATCTAGCTTCTTTCCAACCAAACACAATTGGTCTGAACTGGCTCAGATCGTCAGATCTCAAAACAACCACATTTCGTTCTTGTGAAGCATCTTTCATTTAGTGCCTGCTAGGCTTTTTCCACTTCAGGGAATTTTTTGAGGCGTACATTGCATATTGTTCACAGATTTTCCATAATAGCAAGAAGGGAGGGTAGACCAGCCTCATACACACAGGGAAACCATATTAAAGAGTCTTTTCCTTTCTTAACCATCACATTCATAGTTCTCATCTCCACAAACTGACAGACCTGCAAAGAATCTTCTGACTGGAATAAACAATAGCCACAAAAAACCAATTTCACAGAATTTTGCTCATCTGTTTCCATTTTCTTCTATGTTATCTCTTCACTGACTGCTAAGCTCCATCCACTGGGGCTCAGAATCTCTACTTCTGTGAACATCCAGTTCATTGGCATAATAAGGTCTGAACGTAGCAAGGCATGAGCTATGCTTTTCAGACCTGTATCCATCCAACTGCCAGGTTATTCACAAAGACAACAACTTTGACTTAGTATGTGCCACTTGCTCGCTCACACCCCAGGGCCTCTTAAAGTCCTAGCCATTATGAAACTTACAGTCTGATGAGATTTGAAATAGGTCCGCTTCACCCCAGCAGTAGGATTGAACAATGATGCTGATCCCAACCTGTGATTTTGTTATCACATTGAAAAATTAATAACAATCATGAGGCAAGCCAACAAGATATATACCAATCCACAACCCATATTATTTTGTGAAGGGGGAGAAGGCAGGGTTTATTTAAAAAAAAAGAATTGCAAGGAATGGAAAAAGCCTAACTAATTGAGTGGAGTTCAGTTCAGCTCAGTTCAGTCGCTCAGTCGTGTCTGACTCTTTACGACTCCAAGGACTGCAGCACACCAGGCTTCCCTGTCCATCACCAACTCCCAGAGCTTGCTCAAACTGAATGGAGTAGGATGAGTTAAAAAGCTAGGATGGCTGCTACTGCTGAAGATGCTACTGCTGACTGAGAGCCGCTATTGGTTTCAGGGGTGGGTTTTCCTGCAGAGAAACCATGAAGTTGATGTTACCCTTTCTTTCCCCCTGTGACTGTTATCTCTTGCTGTGGAACAAGTTACCAAAAACTTTACCTCTCTGAGCCAACTTTATGTTATGAAGTCATAAAATCAAACTGCTTTTTAAAAAAGGAAAGAAAATATATAACCATTAAATTATTACAAAAATGTGTGCCATTAAAAGAAAATTTTAAGGGTGAAAATCACTCCAAAACACAACACTCAAACACAACCTCTGTATTCATTTTCAAGCTTTTAAATGCATGTTATCTCTTGATATATAGTTGTGCTCTACATTCTCTTTCTTGTTAGAGCATCCTTAATATTCTACAATTATCTTTCATGTCTTAGAATGTCTTTTGAAAATATACTTTTAATAATTGCACATTCCATATCCAAACTTTCCCTCACAGTTGGACATTAGGATGTTTACAATTTTTGATACAATAAATATTTGTACCCGAGTGTGTTCTTTACTTTTGAGATTAGTTTCTTAATATAGATTCCAAAGAAAAGAATTAGTAGGCTCAAAGGCTATGAACACTTTTCATAGGAATTTTTTTTTTTTCTGGTAATACATGATCACTGTAAAAAGTAGAAACAATATAGTCTCCACTTCCTATACACCCTTACTTCTACCGTCCCCAGAGACAACCACTGTAAGCCACATGGTATTTACCTGTTCAGACTTTCTAAAAATGCATACAGTGGTAGACATACACAACACTGAACTTTTTCTTTAAAATACTGTAACTCATTTTGATAACTGTTGAGGTACATTCATCAAACATCAAGTACTACCATAGTCAATAGGGTCACTATTAACTACTACCATATACTAGTTTATTAAGCACTGTGTCATACATTGTGCTAAGTACACATTTCTGGGTAGACTTTATTCTAACTCTTCCTTAGTGAATTATCTGTACATGTCCTTTGTACCTTTATCTGAGAAGCTGCTGTTCTTTTTCCTGATGTCCACAAATTCTTTTTTAATAATAAGACCAGTTAGTGGCTGAGAACATGGATTCTGGAGTCAAACAAATGTTGGTTCAAATTCTAGCACATCCCCGATAAACTGTCTAACTTTGAACAAGTTACTTCTGTCCTTCTAAGTCTCAGTTTTCTGATGTATAAAATGGGAAAAGAATAGCCTCCTTCAAGAGCTGTTGAAGGAATTAAGTAAGGTTCTTAAATTATAATTATAGTAATATAATAAATAATTATAGTAAAATGGCTAATAAGAATTTAATCTTTAATTATACTAAATATCTACAAGGGAATTAGATATCTTAAATACATCCTAATAAATAACAGTACACTTAAAAAAAATTTTTTTTCCTTACCTTCCTGAAATTTACAAATATATTAACTTTTATGACTGGAAAGAGAAGCCTTTAATTCAAAGGAAGGACTCACAAACCAACTGTAAAACAGCATTCTGGGGACTAAGAAAATCTGAATATGATAATACCATTAATTTTGTTAGGTGTGATGACATGGTAGTTATATAAGAAAAAAATCCTTCTTAAAAGATGCACAGTGAAGTTTTTAAGGGTGAAATATGAGGGCTTTAATTTATCTGAAAATATCTGAAGAAAAAAAATAGGTAAAGAGAAAATATTAGTAGCTATGTTAATTCAGATAATGGCTATCTGGATATTTAGTACACATTTTTTTTTCGTTAGAAATTTTTCATAATAAAACTTTTAAGTGATCAATTTTAAAAGATGTCTCTTTTTCCTTTCCATTAATATTAGTTTAGATGATAATATTCACACTTCTACCAGAATGGACTGTAACTGAAAAATACACCTTAAACTGCTTAAACACCCCGCCCAGGCTATGCCTAAGTTTCACCCTTACAAGCTGGGGCACCAGTGATTAGACAAAGGTCCTCTTCTGTCACCAGGAGAATATTCTCAAAATCTGTTACAATGCCACATATATAATTACTTCATTGCCTAAACATATAAAAATATAGACAGTGGAGTGTGCTGGAATGCAGAGAGTCTCTGTGAAGCATATGACTGAGAACTTACACAGAGAAGCAGGGCTTAAATCAGCACCCACTGACAGACCTCTGCCACCTTGCTGCTTAAATCTTGGAATTTAAGACTTCAAAGAAATGAGAATGAAATACAGTCCCATTCCAGGCCTGAATCATTGAAATGAGAAAATCTGTCGTGGTAATGCTATTTCCCTGTATCGACACCTTTACTCAAGGGGACTAGCTGTACTTGTGGATAAGATCCTAGGTGCAAAGAACTAGAACACATGAAATACAGAAAAGAAGATGTTTCTTTTAGAGAACTTGATAAATATTCCTCCTGCTTCCAAGGAATGATATGAGAAGACAGAGATGGCATGTCATGAAGAGACCAAGTACAGATTTAATTGTCCATAACATCTTGAACATTCTACATTCCAAGCTTTTGAAGAAAGCTCTAGTTCTCAAACTAGAGCATGCACCAGAATCACCTGCATGTGTGTGGGCTTAGTCATGTCCAACTCTTTGTGACCCAAGGAATCGCCAGGTTCCTCTGTCCACGTGATTGTCCAGGCAAGAATACTGGAGTGGTAGCCATTTCCTTCTCCACAGGATCTTCCTGACCCAAGGATTGAAGCCAGGTCTCTGGCATTGCAGGCAGATTCTTTACCATCTGAGCTACCAGGGAAACCCCAGAATCACCTACAGTACTTGTTAAAAACAACAATTGGTGGTTCCAGGCCTAGAGTTTAAGATTCTTAGGTGGTGCTGAATAATTTGCATTTCTATCCAATCCCTGATGATGCTGATACTGCTTTGAGAACTGCTGGCTCAGAGAGATGAATCTAAAGCCTTATGTCATCAAATATATATTCTACTCACAACTACTCCTAGAACAAGAAGAGTGCTTAGTTGCTCAGGAGCGTCTCTTTGCAAGTCTATGGACTGTAGCAGCCAGGCTCCTCTCTCCATGGAATTTTCCAGGCAAGAATACTGCAGTATGTTGCCATTTTCTCCTCCAGGGGATCTTCCCAACCCAGGGATCAAAACTCCTGACTCTCCTGCATTGGCAGGCCAATTCTTTACCACTGAGCCACCTGGGAAGCCCCAGGAAGAGGTGGTGATAAACTGTGTTTAAGCAGTAAATGTAAGGCTTTCTCTGGCTAGTATCCACTTCACTTCATCTGCTCTATCTGTAGTAAGACAGTAAACATATCTCACTAACTCCTAATATATACTGAACTTTTAAGAGGATGCGGAGAATTTTCCATATCTGATAGCCTATCATGGACCACAAACACTAAAATGACTCAACTTTTAAATCTGAAAAGTGTTCAGAAATTCTCAGATGAAATGCATTAGATAAAGTACTAAGTATTAACATGCATGAAGAATGTTCTATTATAAACTCCTGTTTTCACTTTCTTGCAGCTTTCCAAAAAATTAGCCCTTTGTGGTGAAATTTTCCATGCTTGGTTTCAGCCCAAAGGTGATTTTTTTCTTTTTTTTTGCAAAGTTTGAGAAAAATATATTAAATAGTTTTTGAGTTATGAAAAGATGAAAAAAGCCCACACAATTTTTCCACTTTGAAAGCAATTTCAGGATCTTTTCTTTTAATATGCAGATAACTGAAAAATGGCTGAAGCTGAAACTTTCCAAATGTCTAGTTTTCAACAAGGCAGTCTGTGGGTAATTCAGAAAAGATATCGTGTGTGTGTGAACACAAACAGACAACAACTATGTATTTAAAATATACATACATGATTAGAAAAATAGCATTTCATCATACTCTGCACAAACCTTCCCCAGAATAGGGGGTTTATGAGTCTTTCACAAGCCAGAGTAGTTGTTGACTGCCTGACCCCTGTGGTTTTCTTGCACCGGGGTTCACTAATGGGTCATGTAGGCACAACTGTAGAACTACTGTGCACTATATTTGCAGAATCTTCCAATTCCTTTCACATTCTATCCTTCCTTTTGCCCCAGCTCAATTCTAGGTTTCTGCTTCACTGTCTTCAGAGTTTAATTTGTGCCCTTGCCTGTGCCTCAGTACCAACTCCCTTGATCTTCCATGATCCAGACATTCAGCCATATCCTTGCTTCTCCCAGTTCTTACTTCCCTCAAAAGCATTCACCCACTTCCCACTAAAACCCTCCTTGTGTATTTGAAGAACTCAAGTCTTAAATAAATAACAGCTGAAACCTTAAGTTTAGGTCAAATAGGTTTTGATGGTTTGTCAAAGCAACTTGTTCTAATTATTTATAATCATAACTTTCCTAACTAATTCACCTGAAGGCCAATGATAGGAAAGCTAGAGAACAGAATATAAAGTCCTAGTTTTGCCATTTACCAGCTAACTAACATATGGATAAGACATAACTGCTTGGAACTTTGTTCTCCTTACCTGTAAAATGGGAAAAGATTGGGTTGTTAATAACTTCGTTACACGTGAACATGTTTTGTAAATTTCAAATGAACGTTGGATAAACTGTAATGAAAGTAAGTTCAATTTTTAACTGTTTCAAGTTTCTGGGCTCAAATGAAGAACCAAGCCCAAGGCACAAAAACCCTTTTGCAAGGATATGAAGATTGAGAAAAATCCAAGTATTCAAGTGTGTAGGCTTCAAGGACAAAGAGGAGGAAATCTGTTCAAATAAACATTTCTATTTCATCTTCAGCATCTCTCTCTCTGCATGGGTTATTCCCACCAGCAGATTCTCTCCCACTTACAGGGAAAAGCTGTTTCCTTGACCAACTTGTTCCTTATCATCTTATCTTCTCCACTTCACAGGCCAATTCCTGGATCACCTAACTTTCTTCAACCTCCTTCTCCCATTATTTCACTAAAAATGTTCTCTTCTAGGTTATCAATGACCTTCCAGTTACCAATACCAGAAGCTTTAATTTTTCCTTCTCTTCAACTGTAGTTACACTCAACTGCTTTACCTTATCCCAGTTATCTACTCCTACCTAACACACCATCCTCAAATGTGTTGTTTCTGATTCTGTGGGTCAGGAATTCAAACAGGGCTCAGCTAGACTTTGGCTCCACATGGCTTAGACTTGGGTCACTTACTTGGCTGCTTCCCATAGCAGATGGAAAGTTTAAGAAGGTTTCACTCAGTTCTGGGGCCTCATGATCCCCTTCTGTGTGGTCAGCCTGGGCTTCCTCATAGTTTGGTGGTCTCAGGGTTGCTAAACTTCTAATTTGGCATTTGGCTTCCAAGAGGGAGAAAATGGAAGCTCCCAGTCCCCTTAAAGCCTGGGCTTGGAAGTACCAGAACATCATCTCCTCTGTATCCCATTGGTGAAGCCAGATCACATACCCAGCCAGAATTCAAAGGGGAAGGGAAGGAGACTCACCTCCTGAGAAAGGAATAGCAAAGAATCGATGATCGTCTTTAATCTACCACATACCTATGCCTTTCCAGACATTCTCCTTTCTCTTTTCTTCACTTCTGTGGCATACCCTAGTCGAGGTTAATGACCTTCAAGTTTCTTACCTTGACCCACAATAAGATATACATTCTATATTGTAACCTAGGATTTCAACACATACTCATAAAAAGTGAAATAAACATTCCATAATACATACCTTTATAACAATAAAATTAATATTTTCTATTCTATTTTACTTTATTTTACTTTTATTATTTTTAAATGCCATTTTATTGTTTACAAATATATGTTTCCCTTCTCTGAAGAGGATTGTATTCCATGGCCTCCCTGCTGGCAGACTTGTTCATGTGACTTTCTCTGTCCTGTGTAGTATGAGGAGTGACAAATGTCACTTCCAGGCAGGGGTTTTAAAATGCAAAGTGTGGCTCACTATTTCCTCTTTATTCTCTGCCATGAGAAGCTATCTCATCAACCTGCTTTCTGGAATAAGAGTGCATGGAGAGAATGACACGAGGGCAGCCTATCCTCAAAGAGTGATAAACAAATCTTTATTGGTAAAAGCCACTGACACTGTGTAAGGCACAGTATACTGGATCTTGACTAATCCACAGGCTCCAACCACTGAAGTGAATTCAGGATCCACTAATGGAGTGCAGCCAATTGTCTGGAAAATTATTATAAATTTTGCCTTTTTCTCTGCTTCCTCCTCTCCATCCTCCTTTCCACCAAATGAAATCACTTCCCCAATATACATCTATGACCTATTTCTTTTCTCTCTTTAACAATGTCCCTGGGTGAATCCTGTCTATTGCCTTCATTATTTCTCATCTGAACTAGCCAACTTGCCTATTCACTTGGTTGTTCTCTTTTGATTCTATACTCTCTCTCCATTTCATTTTCTTTTCACTGAGAAGTTAATTTACCCAATGCATGACTATTATTATCACAGGTCCTTCAGTGGCTCCATGCTGTCCAGAAAATAGAGTCCAAACTCTCTTGGACTTGCACTCTCTCAGCCTAGGTTCTCCTGCTCCACTGCTCCCTTCATGCACACTGTGCTGCATCCAAATCTGACCACCTACAGCGCCCAGGGATAAAAACCGTTTCTCTCTCTCTCTTTTTCCCCCCATACATTTCCTACTGCTTAGAATGGATAGCAGCTCCCACCTTGCCCCAAAAAACCCCATCAGATTCTATTTCTAAATACTGACTCATCCTTCCTCTGCTCAGACACCTGCTCTTCAATGATGCTTTTGTTTGATCTTCTCAGTTAGAAGTCACCTCTCTTTTCAAAACACTCAGAGCCTCATAATACTTCATTTTGCCTTCTGCTTATCAATTAATCTAGGGACAGGACTCTTGACAACAGTTACTTTAAGAAAGGAATTATCTCCTACTCTTCCCCCACCTCTGGATTATCTTGACTGTTGAACACAACTTAGTGTAATCATAGAAATGTTTCTCATGAGCATGTCTAACTGCAGACAAGCAGGTTCACCAGAATAGTGTAAGTATACCATAAGCTCAATGATCTCATTTCTTTCAGAGTATCTGAATTTATTTTTTTCCTAACTTAGATGAGATGTATTTCTGATTCAACACACAGATGAGATGATCCAATATGCTATTTTAACTCTTGGTAAAGTTTTTCAAGCTTCTTAGCTGTACTTGTGGTGAGTTTTGAGTATCTCACTAAAATACTAAAATTTTGATTATCTACATACATCACTGGGGTACTCAAAATAGACCAAAGAAAGTCAGCTATTTCATTATTTCTCTAAGAAATGTCAAAATCCATTTACTTAATTTTACCAGTTTTACTCTTGTATCTTCATTTAAGATGTGTTCATTTTTTACTTGAAAAAAAATTCTGTGATTATTACTTGAAAAAAAATTCTGTGATTATCTGTTTTCTCTCTTTGCAGCAAATCAGTAGCAACAAAGTATAAGTAGGGAGGAGAAATGGTACCTAACACTGACAGAGGAGATGCAATAACTAAAAAATAAACAGACGTGAGGATTCTTTCTTAAAAAACACTGTCATCTAAGAAATTTCAGGACATAGGCAGAATCCCTTTAACTGTATTTTACTGTATAATAGTGTCAAAATGATGTCCTTGAATCATTAGGGAAAAGTTCTTCCATAATCAACATACATTGTTGAAGAAGGCAGATAAGTTAAAAATATGTTTTAGAGAAGTTTTTACCCAAATGGATAAAATAGTCTGGGGCTTTAAAGAGTAAGTTTAAGTAGTCTGGAAATTTCATTTAGAGAGAAGGTATTTTTGCCAACCAGATAGACAAAGGAAGCTCTATGGTATTGTGCATTTTCCCCAAGGAAGTAATATAAAAAATTAAGTTTTGAAGGATCTGGTACCCTTGGAAAGGGAGGAAGTATTATCATTAAATGCCATATAAATTGTTAGAGGAAAATAAAAGTTAAATTACTTGAATTTCACTTCATGACTTAGTGCCCAGTTAAGAACTGGGGGCTTTCAACTCCCAACCTTGAACTTTATACAATTTTTTGGAAGAATCAGATGGCACATTTTGAACATACAGAGGACTGATTTAAAGGAAAGTTCTAGATAGTGAGATGATTACATGTTATTCCCATGTCACCTCTTCTGCCCCACATTGCTAGAGCACTATTCATGTGGTTCAGATGGTAAAGAATCTGCCTGCAATGCAGGAGACCAGAGTTCGATCCCTGGGTTTGAGATCCCCTAGAGGAAGGCATGGCACTCCACTCCAGTATTCTTGCCTGGAGAATTTAATGGACAGAGAAGCCTGGTGAGCTACAGTCCATGGGGTTACAAAGAGTCAGACACGACTGAGTGACTAATACTTTTTTCTTTTTCATTCATGGGATCTACTACTCCATGAGCTACAATGTAATGAGTTGCACAGAGCTAGCTGTGTATACTCCAGGAACATTCTATACTATCTGGAGGCTCTGTCACTATCCAAAGATTTAGAGAACCATCAGGTATCTTCTTTAGACTTTATACCCACAGCTGGGCTTCCCTGGTGGCTAAGTACTAAGAATCTGCCTGCCAATATAAGAGACATGGGTTCAATCCTTGGATCAGAAAGATCCCCTGGAGAAGGAAATGGTAACCTACTCCAGTATTCTTGCCTGGGAAATCCCATGGACAAGAGAAGCCTGGCAGGCTACAGCTCACGGGGTCACAAAAGAGCTGGACACGACTTAGAGACTAAACAACAACAATATATCCACAGTTATTGTAATCATATCTTACCCCTAGATTAAGATAGAGTCAAGGCTGAATCCTGGCAAGGTACTTTTCTCTCCATTTCTACCTATAAAATTAAAGATGGGACTAGACTGTCTCTAAAGAGCCTACTAATCTGAAATTATGTTTATTATTTTGAGTCATGACAGTGCTATTGAACAATCTTCCAATTATCTGCTTTCTCAAGTTTCTTTTAAAAATTCTTTATTCTGGACATTCATGTCAAAATATATTAAGACTTTCTATAATTCTACCAAATTTGCTTAAAGAAACAAACACAATTTTTAATATGATATTTTTAAGAATGAGTCAATTATTTCCTTCAGTATATTAAAAAACAGGTCAGACATTATGTGTAAAATATACAGTAAGTCTCTTAAAAATGATTTTATGACCATAGTTTCCTATCATTAGTTACAAAAATATTATAAAGAACTGAACCAAAATAAAACCAAATAAACCAGCTACTAAACTACACATATGTCCTCAAAAATCTTATGGGAGTCAAATATTCCAGTAAAAATAACATAAGAGATGGAAACACAAGTTTCTCATTATCACACTTCATATGTTGTAAAACATAACAGCTAACTTATTTTTGGCAAAATGATTAGGGATTGCAACACTCTGGCTAATACAAACTTATTTGATTGTCAAATACATCTTAAATGGAGCGTATCATGCTAACTTCAGGCATGCAGGCACTGTGCCGTCTGAGATTAGGCCAGAGACACTGAAATTTCAACACTTCAGCAGGGATCACACCACGAATATTAGCTGGGCCAGGTGTTTAAAGAGGGGTGTGTATTGGGGGGAGGACTTGAACAGTGCAGTTAATTGAAACCAGATAAAGCTTTTGAATAATAATTTTAAAAAAATCATACAGATGTTCACCCTCCTCCCTGGGTAACCTTTATGGACAATTTATTGCACGCACTATTTTCTAGAGTACACCCTTTATAAGAAAACACAGCCTTTTGTGTTTCTCTGGAAACTCTATAATCACAGCATGAATTATGTCTCCACAATTAGACTAGGTTAAGCTCATGTTTCATCTGCCTTTTCTCTTTTCACCACTATTCCTGCAAGGGCAGGAACACCTGAAAGCAGAGTCTTTTTTTTTTTTTTTGAAAGCAGATTCTTAATGAGAAAGTGATAGAGCTGAGGAAGCTGCAAGAAGCTACATTAACTGAGAGATGCATGGTACTACTACTTTCCCAACAGATATGTGAACACAAGACAAAAAAGAGAGAGAAGTTCAAAACAAATGTGCTCAACAACTATTTTCAAATATGCACAGGAAAAATTAAACATTACACGCAGAATGGATGTGGAGCAAACCAACAAAAACTGAAAGGAAAGATCCCTAAGTGAACAAATCGAAGGACTCAGAAGTGGATATTTTCTTTCCTATGTTTACAGAATAGTGTATTTGTCAGGGTTCCCCAGAGAAACAGACTCCAAACATTCATTATAGGGATTGGCTCACACACTCAGAGAGGCTAAGAGGTCCCACACCACATGCTACCTGCAAGCTGGAAACCAGGAAAGTGAGTAGTATAATTCAGTCCGAGTTCAAAAACCTGAGAACCAGGTGAATAGCTGAGGCCAAAGGCTTGAGACCTGGAACTACAATGTCACAGGGCAGGAAAAGATGGCTGTTTGAACTCGAGGAGAGAGAAAGAAAGAATCTGCCCTTCCTGGAGTTTTCGCTCTATTTGTGCCCTCAACAGACTGGATGATGCCCGCCCACCATGGTCAGGGCAGATCTTTTTTACTCAGTCCAGTTCAAATGCTGATTTTCTCTGGTCCTCACAGACATACTCAGAAATGTTTTACTAACTATCTGAGTATCCCTTAGACCAATAAGGCTGACATGTAAAACTAACCATCACAAATAATAATGCTATTATTATTTCAAACATGCAAGTACACTTTAAAAAATGGTTTTAAAGCTTATGAAACACTTGGAACAACTAATAACCAAAAATTATACTTCATATCAGTTTGCTACATTTTACTTGACAGGACCAAGTTACTTCCTACACCAGGAAATGTATTTGGTATTTTAATTTATACATATGCCTATATATCCACAAGCTTGACAGTACATCACACAAGTGAAATCCTAACTGGGGTAGTGGTGGGGTGGGCAGCCTCTGACTTGGCCCCCAGTGATCCTTGCCTTTTAATATTCATGCTTTAGTATACTCCACTCCCCTTGAGTTTGGGCTGGATTTAGTAATTTGTTTCTAACAAAGAGAATACTGTAAAAGTGGTGAGATATCATTCCTGCAATTAAGTTACGGTCTGTGACTTCCATCTTGCCAGCAGACTCTTTCTTTGGCTCTTCTCCCAGACTTGCTCTGATGGGGCAAGTTAGAGAGGCCCACATTCTAAGGAACTGAGGGTGGCGTCTACCCAACTGCCAGTGGTGAACCAAGGCCCTCAGTCCAACAAGCTTGAAGGAGTGAACTGAGGCAGATTCTCCTCAATTCAGTGCTTCACATGAGACCATGGCCCTGGAAGACACTTTGATTACAGTCTGGTGAGAGACCCTGAACCAGAGGACCCAGCCAAGTTGTGACCAGATCCACAGAAACTGGGAGAGAATAAATGTGTAGTGCTTTATACTGTTAAGTTTTGAGCTGAGATTACTAACACAGTAGTTAACCTAATGACTGAGCCAGTGCTTCCAGTTATTTCCACTATGATAATAATAGCTGATACTTATATAAAACTTTTAAGTTCTAGGTATTCTTTATATCAAAGAAAGTGAAAGTGAAGTCGCTCAGTCGTGTCTGACTCTTTGCTACCCCATGGACTGTAGCCTACTAGGCTCCTCCGTCCATGGGATTTTCCAGGCAAGAGTACTGGAATGGGTTGCCATTTCCTTCTCCAGGGGATCTTCCCGACCCAGGGATCTAACCCAGGTCTCCTGCATTGTAGGCAGACGCTTTTACCGTCTGAGCCACCATTCTTTATATAATTTCTCACAAAAGTCCTTTGAAGAACATATTACTACCCCCCTTTTACAGATGAGGAAACAAAGGTACAGGGAGACTCAATAACTTGCCCAAGGTCACATAAGCAAAGTATGACAGCAACTGTCTGAACCTAGGTGTCTTGTTTCCAGAGCAAGGAGTCATAGCAATCGTGCAAAGAGAACTGCTAAGGGCTCAGACTGGATATTATGAAAATAGTAACCTCATAGCATGGCACCAGAGGAGCTTCAGAGACATAACAGAGATTAGAAGCCATGCTAAATGCTAAAAACAGAAGGGAAGCCTGCTTTCTGACTGAAATGCCTTATCTAGGGGGGGAAAAAATAGAGTAGAAGCAATAATACAGTGAATGGAATGTGATCTAGAATTGATTGAATTCACACTTAAAATGAAATATACACTTTCTTATACCCAATGTGAGAAATTAACAGCCCCCATTTGGTATGAAACACTACACCCCAAGAGGCTACAGTTGTACTTTTCCCAATGGCAATTATAAGTAAGAAGTTAAGTGTGTTAAGCCAGTGGGAAAAGGAGCAAATTTCTAGTGAGCTCTGAGACTAAAGGAGATCAGTCCTGGGTGTTCATTGGAAGGACTGATGTTGAAGCTGAAACTCCAATACTTTGGCCACCTGATGCAAAGAGCTGACTCATTTGAAAAGACCCTGATGCTGAGAAAGATTGAGGGCAGGAAGAGAAGGGGATGACAGAGGATGAGATGGTGATGGATGGCATCACCGACTCAATGGACACGGGTTTGGGTGGACTCCGGGAGTTGGTGATGGACAGGGAGGCCTGGCATGCTATGATTCATGGGGTCACAAAGAGTCGGACATGACTGAGCGACTGAACTGAACTGAACTGAGATGCCACTGAGGATGTTTTATCACATGGAGTGAAAATCTCCCAGGCTAGGGAGATTCCAGGAAAGAATCACTTCCTGTCTTGCCTTCAGATTACCAGGTTAAATAGCACTCCTTCATGCTCCCACACACTCTCTATTCACATAAGACAGTAGGTACCATACCTATGGGTTAGTCTGTGTTTTCCATTAGGCTTCAGGTTCTGAAGCCTCACAGACTGGCCTCACAGACTATTTTATTCACTGGGATGTTGTCAAAACACAGCATGAGGTCTGTTACATGGCAAGTGCTAAATATGTAAGTTTGTTGAATGAGGAAATAATTTATGTAGTGAATTGCATTTAATGCATCATTTCAACGGTATATGTCAGTAAAGGTATGAGGTTTTGTTTTGTTTTGAAGTGTTGTATAGTTCGCTAGCTTTCCTGGCACTTTAAACAGGTCTTTATGTTTATGTTAGGTCGCTACATGACTTAGTGACTAAACAAGAGCAAAAATGAGTATTTATACAATTCTCTTCCTAGACAAGATTCTTGCCTCAGTCTTAGCTGGTGACTGCTTTTAAATATTTCTTTATGAATGAAAGCAGGTTAGATGTAACTTAAAAACTCCAGATTACCCTAGATTAAAAGGCATTTGCTCAAGTAAAATATTATAAATTAACTATCTGTTGTTGTTGTTCAGTCGTTCAGTCGTGTCCGACTCTTTGCAACCCCATGGACTGCAGCACACCAGGCTTCCCCTGTCCTTCATTATTTCCTGGAATTTGCTCAAACTCATGTCCACTGAGTCAGTGATCCCATCTCAACCATCTCATCCTCATCCAACTCATCTCATCCTCACCCTCTTTTCCTCCTGCCATCAATCTTTCCCAACATCAGGGTCTTTTCCAAAGAGTCGGCTCTTTGCATCAGGTTGCCAAAGTATTGAGCTTCAGCTTCAGTCTTTTCAATGAATATTCAGGTCGATTTCCTTTAGGATTGACTGATTTGATCTCCTTGCAGTCCATGGGACTCTCAAGTCTCTCAGCACCACAATTTGAAACCATCAATCCTTTGGCATTCAGTCTTCTTTATGGTCCAACTCACATTTGCACACAACTACTGGAAAAACCATACCTTTGACTATATGAAACTTTATCAGCAAAGTTATGTCTCTGCCTTTTGATACGCTGTTTAGGTCTGTCACAGTTTACCTTCCAAGGAGCAAGTGTCTTTTAATTTCATGGCTGCAGTCACCATCTTCAGTGATTCTGGAGCCCAAGGAAATAAAAATCTGTCAGCTTCCACTTTTCCCCCTTCTACTTGCCACAGAGTGATGGGACCAGATGCCACGATCTTATTTTTTTGAATTTACTATGTTTTAATTTTTTAAAACACAGGCATTTATTCAGAAAATCCCAATCTCCTCCAGCATTATTTCTGAAACACTGTGGGAAAGGTATGAATATACTTTCAACACGGGCCCACAGTACTGCAGAGATAGGATAAAGGTAGCCACCAAGGATCCCTCTCCATGTTCTACTTATCGAAGAAGTCTCTTAAAGAAGAAGAAGAAGAAGTCTCTTAAAGAAGAAGTCTCATGCATCCAACCCAGGCTGGTGATCTGTTTCACCCTAGATAATACACATGTTTTGATGCTGTTCTTTCGAAACATCCCACCCTCACCTTATGAGACAAGTGCTCGGGCCTGGTGCACTGGGAAGACCCAGAGGGATCGGGTGGAGAGGGAGGTGGGAGGGGGGACTGGGATGGGGAATACATGTAAATCCATGGCTGATTCATTTCAATGTATAACAAAAACTACTGTAATGATGTAAAGTAATTAGCCTCCAACTAATTAAAAAAAAAAAAAAGAAAGTAAAAAAAAAAAAAAAAAAATAATAAAGGAAGAAGTACTTAATGAAAAAAAAATAAAAAAATAAAATGAATGAACCAAAAAAAAAAAAAAAAAGAAGAAGAAGAAGTCTCTTAAAGAAGAAGAAGTCTCTTAAAGAAGAGACAAAGAGCAAAGGAGCTCTGAGAGGACTTGTGCAAGTGCACAATCCAGTACCGACAGTCACCTCTGGAGGCATACTTACTGGGAGCTCAGGTGCGTGCTTCAGAATCTCAAGGGAAAAATAAGAGCCTATGGAATGGCCAATGATCACAAGCTTCATTTCCTTTGGCACTTGAGTTCTCAGGAAAGCTAATTTGTGTTCTACTTGACCACGGAGTCCATAGATGTCCTTAACTTCTTCAGCATTTGAATCTGAAAGGAAATATATAAGTACTTTTCATTCAGTAAGTGAAAGCAATCATTTCACCAGGGGAAATATCTTAACAAAAAAGAAAAAACAGTAACAATAGTAGTAGCTATCATTTATTGAAAGCCTACCATGTGCAAGCCACAATGTTGGTGTTTCACTTAAATTATATCTATCAATCTTCACAACAACCCTGGAAAGGAATATTCTTATCTTCATTTTATATAAGAAAATACCAAAGCTCAGATGTTAGGAAACAGATTGGCAGTTACATAGCTATGAAATGGGACCAGTGGGATTCAAACCCAGGTCTCCATCCTTGAAGCCCATGACTCTCAATTATTCCCTGAACTACTGCAGTTTCAGTTTCAGTTCAGTCGCTCAGTCATGTCTGACTCTATGCGACCCCATGAATCGCAGCTCGCCAGGACTCCCTGTCCATCACCAACTCCCGGAATTTACTCAAGCCCATGTCCATCGAGTTGGTGATGTCATCCAGCCATCTATCCTCTGTCGTCCCCTTCTCCTCCTGCCCCCAATCTGTCCCAGCATCAGGGTCTTTTCCAATGAGTCAACTCTTTGCATAAGGTGGCCAAAGTACTGGAGTTTCAGCTTTAGCATCAGTCCTTCCAATGAACACCCAGGACTGATCTCCTTCATGTCCAACTCTTTGCAACCCCATGAATCGCAGCACGCCAGGCCTCCCTGTCCATCACCAACTCCCGAAGTTTATTCAAACTCATGTCCATCGAGTCGGTGATGCCATCCAACAATCTCATCCTCTGTCATCCCCTTCTCCTCCTGCCCCCAATCCCTCCCAGCATCAGGGTCTTTTCCAATGAGTCAACTCTTCGCATCAGGTGGCCAAAGTACTGGAGTTTCAGCTTCAGCATCAGTCCTTCCAATGAACAGCCAGGACTGATCTCCTTTAGAATTGACTGGTTGGATCTCCTTGCAGTCCAAGGGACTCTAAAGAGTCTTCTCCAACATCACAGTTCAAAAGCATCAATTCTTTGGCGCTCAGCTTTCTTCACAGTCCAACTCTCACATCCATACATAACCACTGGAAAAACCATAGCCTTGACTAGATGGACCTTTGTTGGCAAAGTAATGTTTCTGCTTTTTAATATGCTATCTAGGTTGGTCATAACTTTCCTTCCAAAGAATAAGCGTCTTTTAATTTCATGGCTGCAATCACCATCTGCAGTAATTTTGGAGTCCAGAAAAGTAAAGTTGTCACTGTTTCCACTGTTTCCCCATCTATTTCCCATGAAGTGATGGGACCAGATACTGTAGTTTAGGCCAATGGTTTTCAAATTTTAGCATGCATCAGGATCCTCTGGAAGACTTGTTAAAACACGGATTGCTAGGCCCCATCACCAGAGTCTCTGATTCAGTGGGTCTGGGCAAGAGCCTGAAAATTTGCATTTCTACATTTCCAGAAAATGCTGATACTGCTGGTCCCAGGACCACACATTGAAAACCACTGGTTAGGCTCAGTTATATAGACAGCCAAGAAAATCCATGACACTGCTTTCAGATAATCTTTGCTTGTTTAGAGAAATCAAGACTGAAACATTTAAGTAGAAATGTTTCAAACTGTTCCTTTTAACCAGCACAGTCCTAACCCAAAACATTCTTTCTTCCTTTCTAGATTTCTTCTTCTTCTACATTCTTCAAGATCTCATCAAAATTTTATCTAGCTAATTTTTAGGAAAAGTGAATGAGCCTTCCTTTGTGTTTAACTCGTATCCCATTCTTATTTAGCATTTTATTATACTTGTATAACTGTCTTTTCATTTCCTCCTTTAGACTGTGAGCTCCTTGAAGGCAAGGTCCATCTTTCATTTCTGTGTCCTCTGTGAATAGCACCCAGTAAATATCATTGTTGAATGAAAATATGAACTGACTAGACAATCTCAGAGCATGCTGCCAGCTCTGATACTCTATGAGCAGAGAAAACTTCAATAGGTTTTCCCTATGAACATGTAATTGAGGGCAGGAGGAGAAGGGGACGACAGAGGATGAGATGGTTGGGTGGCATCAGCGACTCAATGGACATGAGTTTGGGTAAACTCCGGGAGTTGGTGATGGACAGGGAGGCCTGGTGTGCTGTAGTCCATGGAGTCACAAAGAGCTGGACATGACTGAGAGACTGAACTGAACTGAACAGAATGAACATGTATCGGGGTTTTAACCTCAATGACAGGGTGTAGTATATTTCAAAATTTCACAGGGTAGTCAATTGCTTTCTAAAATTTGAATAATTGGAATCCTAAAGTCTTCATGATTCCTATAAGGTACTGATGCAAACACTAATAAAAGTATCTAAAACTCACTTTGAAGAACTGCTCTTCAGTTTCATCTGTACATGCTGGTTTTTCTTCCTGCAGTGTTCAGCACCCTCTGAATCTAGTTAACTCCTTTTTATCCTTCAGTGTTACCTCCTCTGGGAAGCCTTTTTATGATTCAGTTGATGAGGAGTAAAGTAGCCTTATCTCTTTCAGTTTCCGCAACATTCCATGTCTGTCTCACCACATGATTCCTAATTTACTACTGCTGTACCATTCATGTCTTGCTTATCTTTTTCTCCAATGCCCGGCATACAGTTACTGAAAACCCTTTTGCTAGATTAGGGAGGCTTAGTTCCCTATTTCAGCAGTACTACGGAAACAGGCGATTTCCCCGATAACCTGTGTTTTGCTCTGATCCTTCTTTCCAGGTCAGTCTAGAATTCATTCTCCATTTAACAAGGAAGTTCAACATAAAACAGAATTGGGAAGAGACAGAATTTGATTTTCATAGGTCCTCTGATGTCTCCAAATCCAAATTTTGATTTAGTTAATATTCTATTTGAGTTCTTTATACTCACTATGCTCATAAACTTTCTCTGATCACTCTACCCAGGAGTGATCACATTGTTCTGATACCCCAAAACAAACACCTACATGTGCGACCCAAGTTCTTTATTTTTCAAAATAGATAGCTTTTGAAAATGTTGATGTCGTCCTTTCATTGTGACAGTATGGTATAGTACAAAGATCAGGAGCAGCAGAGACAAGATAAATCTGGTTCTAAATTCCAGCTAAGCCCCTCACTAAGTGACTCATGCAAATCCTTCAACCTCTGAAGTCTCTTTACATATAAACAGGAGATAGCAGTTTTAGCCTCTGAGGAATATTGCTTGCATAACACTTTAAAGCACAGAGGAAGGGTCTGGCATAAGCTATTTCAGAAATGAAACTTACGGTTGCTATCATTCCAATTCCTGTCGTTTAAGGCCTCCCTCAAATAGACACCAAAAACATTTACATGGTTAGAGCAAAGAGAAAGAAAATGAGCTAAATACAATAAACATTTAAAAATGTCATTGATCCTAGAAATAAGGCCCTATAACATATTTAAGGATGCTGCTGCTGCTAAGTTGCTTCAGTCGTGTCTGACTCTGTGCGACCCCAGAGATGGCAGCCCACCAGGCTCCCCCTTCCCTGGGATTCTCCAGGCAAGAACACTGGAGTGGGTTGCCATTTTCTTCTCCAATGCATGAAAGTGAAAAGTGAAAGTGAAGTCGTTCAGTCATGTCTGACTCTTAGCGACCCCATGGACTACAGCCTATTAGGCTCCTCCATCCATGGGATTTTCCAGGCAAGAGTACTGTAGTGGGTTGCCATTGCCTTCTCCATATTTAAGGATGATTATAATTCAAATCACTACTGAAAGGAATATTTCAGAGGTAAGTCTGTCTTTAACTCTGGGAATTGTTCAGTAGATTGCCAAGATAAACACACCATTTAGTGTTTTCTGAAGTAATGAGACTAATGGGGAAAGTACTTTGTATAAATAAACAATCAATAATGAAAAATTTCAACGTGCTCTCTGGATATTACTTTACTAGCAAAAACTAAAAGCCAAAAGAATATTTATATACTTGACTGTATACTTTCTCTATTATTAATATACTCTGAAAAAATTCCAGGAATCATTAGCTTACTCTCCATAAAACATTGCAAAAAAATCACATTCAATTGTATCAAAATCAGGATAACATGGAAATGATTTATAGCATTCTTATTATAGGGAAAATGTACTCCAAGTTACAGTCAACTAAGTATATTTGGAACGAACTGTTTCTAAATTGAAGACTGTCTGAATTAATACATGGGATCACTCACCTACAGCCAGACATCCTGGAATGCAAAGTCAAGTGGGCTTTAGGAAGCATCACTATAAACAAAGCAAGTGGAGGTGATGGAATTCCAGTTGAACTATTTCAAGTCCTAAAAAATGATGCTGTGAAAGTGCTGCATTCAATATGTCAGCAAATTTGGAAAACTCAGCAGTGGCCACAGAACTGAGAAATGTCAGTTTTCATTCCAATCCCAAAGAAAGGCAATGCGAAAGAATGCTCAAACTACCGCACAACTGCACTCATCTCATACGCTAGCAAACTAATGCTCAAAATTCTCTAAGGCAGGCTTCAACAGTATGTGAACCATGAACTTCCAGATATTCAAGCTGGGTTTAGAAAAGGCAGAGGAACCAGACAGCAAATTGCCAACATCTGCTGGATCATCGAAAAAGCAAGACAGTTCCAGAAAAGCACCTATTTCTGCTTTATTGACTATGCCAAAGCTTTTGACTGTGTGGATCACAGCAAACTGTGGACAATTCTGAAAGAGATGGGAATACCAGACCACCTGACCTACCGCCTAAGAAATCTGTATGCAGGTTAGGAAGCAACAGTTTGAACTGGACATGGAAAAACAGACTGGTTCCAAATAGGAAAAGGAGTACATCAAGGCGGTATATTGTCACCCTGCTTATTTAACTTATATGTGGAGTACATCATGAGAAACGCTGGGCTGGAAGAAGCACAAGCTGGAATCAAGACTGCCAGGAGAAATATCAATAACCTCAGACATGCAGATGACACGACCCTTATGGCAGAAAGTGAAGAAGAACTAAAGAGTGTCTTGATGAAAGTGAAAGAGGAGAGTGAAAAAGTTGGCTTAAAACTCAACATTCAGAAAACTAAAATCATGGCATCTAGTCCCATCACTTCATGGCAAATAGATGGGGAAACAATGGAAACAGTGACAGACTATTTTTGGGGGCTCCAGAATCACTGCAAATGGTGACTGCAGCCATGAAATTAAAAGATGCTTTACTCCTTGGAAAAAAGCTATGACCAACCTAGATAGCATATAAAAAGCAGAAACATTACTTTGCCAACAAAGGTCTGTTTAGTCAAAGCTATGGTTTTTCCAGTAGTCATATGTGGATGTGAGAGTTGGACTATAAAGAAAGCTGAGCACCAAGGAACTGATGCTTTTGAACTGTGGTGTTGGAGAAGACTCTTGAGAGTCCCTTGGACTGCAAGGAGATCCAACCAGTCCATCTTAAGGGAAATCAGTCCTAAATATTCACTGAAACGACTGATGCTGAAGCTGAAACTCCAGTACTTTGGCCACTTGATGCAAAGAACTGACTCATTGGAAAAGACCCTGCTCTTGGGAAAGATTGAAGGCTGGCGGAGAAGGGGACGACTGAGGATGAGATGGTTGGATGGCATCACCAACTCAATGGATATGAGTTTGAGTAAACTCCGGGAGTTGGTGATGGACAGAGAGGCCTGGCGTGCTGCAGTCCATGGGGTCGCAAAGAGTCGGACATGACTGAGCGACTGAACTGAACTGAATCCAATTCACCAATTCTTTATCAATATATGGCCCTGAATAGGATATTGACAACTCCCTTTTAGAATCTGAGCCTATTTCTTAGACCCATCTCAATGAAATCCACTTCATAGCTCATTTACTGATTATAAAGTTTATTTCAAAAGGTATGTATAATCTGTTCTTTGAGGAATTAAGTAATATCAATACTTCATGTTTACTTTTCATCTATTTGTTCAAACTGATCGATCCAGTTACTAAAATTCTGTCAATTTTGGATCAAAATACTATGCATCCTGTATATCTTCAGGTACACTGGTAACTATTATTTTGTTTCATTTCACATGAACTAACTTGACTATTATGACAGAAATCAGTGACTAACTGGCCCATGAAAATACTGAAAACACAGATGTAAATACAATACATTCCCTTTTCTTCATGGAGCTCACAGTCTAATAAGAGGAAACAGAAGTAGATAAAAATACTATTACAAAATACTGAAGTAAGTATAGCTCAAGCATTTCCTTAAGAAAATAGAGTTTTATTGGATCACAATAGGAAAGTAACACCCCCTTGAATTCATAAAATTTACTGTGCCTTTCTCCACATAAACCAAGAGAGATACCTGGAAAATACATTTATTACATTCACACTACTATAACTGTAATTTTAACTACACATTTGAACACTATCACAATGGTCTAAATTTAACAACACATATTTTAACAACACATCCACATACATATTTATATGCACTGAATCTAAGTGCCTAAGTTTTACTATATATTGTCACACAAACAGTATTTACAAGTCACCAATGACCACAGAACTAACAAGACCAAAGATTAGCGCTACATGAGCCTGCTGCTAGGACTGAGCCTGCAGACTAAAACTCTCTAAATCTTACATCAGCATTTTCTCTACCAGTGAAATCTCCTATCCTGCCCCCATCATTACTCCAAATCTATACCTTAGTAATAACTTTAATTAAACAGTTTACACATGGAGATTAAGGGCTAAAAACAGCACTTCATATTTTAAACAATAAGCAAGATGAATGTACAGCTTGCTCTCTAGGTCAAGCTTTAAAAAACACACAAAACATTATTATGTGTTGCTTAGCATTATCTATACATAACTAAAAAGAGAAATGAAATTTACTCTAAATTCATGATAGTATAACACAAAGGCATAAAAGTGTGAGATATAAGTTTGGACACTGAGATGAGTTCTGTGCTTGTTTGTGGTTATGGGAAAGGTAGAACATATAAGGTTAGAAAGGAAGGTTGAGACTAGATCAAGTAGGACCCTGGACATCACCCAGGAGTCTGGACTCCATTGCATAAGCAGTGAGAAGATACCCAGGGATCTCAGAGGGAAGGACAACGATTCCATCTGTGTTACGGACCTCAGCTACAAAGCTTGGCTCCCTGCTCCTGTCTGCTTTCTTCTGTCTTCATGAGAATCTAATAATTCGCTTGATTCTCAACATTTCTTCCTGCTCTATCTTTTGGTTTTCTGCTTCTTTCTACCATTGACTGACTTGTTTATTTCTTGTGAGTCCTGAGACTTGACTGACTGTCCTTGCCTTGAGAACATGTAGTTGTTCCCTGTAACCTCCATGTTCCTCTGCCAATCAGTCCTGGCAAGAAAAAGTTCTACTGGTTTTTCTATTTCTTTCAGTTTTGGGTACTGGAATGGGAGTGGTTTAATGATTCTCTGGATAAACATCACCCTAATTCATCATTAGTTGAAAGACTGTGTAATTTTTTTAGTTCATGTTTTATCAGGTGAAACTAAACCCTGATTTCTAGCTTTTATGTTACACGTTTTGAACAAATGACTTAAAATAGTTGATAATGAATCTGCCACCAAGTAAGTTGACTCCATAGTAAATCAAAGCCAGAAAGAGTTTATACTCTTAATTCCTCAAATTTTCTTTTCACACTTTTTCCCCCTTGAATCACCTCCTTCTGACATTGGTGAACATCTGTTCTCCCAATTACACTCAATTTATGACTGTGATAATGTGGCGCAACTAGAATATTATTTCCAACTGTTCATAATTTTAACATGTGCTAATATGAGGCAAAACATACTTTTAACATTTGATGTGTGGTTAGAGCTTATGTCTTTTCTCTCAGTGGTTATGTATTTTTCACAACATATTCTGCCTGTCAGAAAACCTGTACTTTAGAACAATAATCTTGGATGATGAATAATATATCTGTCCTACCTATCCAAATCAATTGACTGTAGTGTGCATTTACAAACACAGCCTCCAGTATGTAAAACGGATGAAAGCACAACTGCTTTGGTTGAATGGTGAGGGGGCGGGGATGGGGGCGACTGGTGAAGCTCAGACCCCCATCTGCCCTTTATAGAACTTTTGGGTTACTCACAACACAGGTGGAAATTCACTAAAAGGCGGCATTCTCATTTCTTCGTATACCTCTGTAGAACCACACACAATAATCTAGTAGGCTGTTGATAAATCCTTGAGGATGGATGAATTTGCCCTTTCACCCTCCTCTAGAAACCAGTTTCTTTTGGCCCTGTGGTGGCCCTTTGGGCTAATGCCTCTAGATGGCACTGTTCTCATTAGTAGCAAAGGACCCAGGCTCTAATTACTAAGTCATTAACTCCAAGAGCACACAGCAGCATAAGCTAAGCAATAAGTATACTCAAAATAAAGTTGTAAATAATCAGATGTCATTTAAAATAAAGAATTAAAGACATTTCCTGCAAATTCAAACATAACAACAGATACTTTCTACTAGTTTTCCCCACCAGGAGATCTTTATTGGTGAAGATCTGTGACAGGACTTCTGAAAATGTGGTACCAGGATAGACAGTACTTAGGAGTTTGTTAGAAATGTGGAAGATTCTCAGGTCTCACCCCACATATACTAAATCAACAGCTCCGGAGGTGGCACCCAATAATTTGTGTTCCAATAAATCCTCCAAGTGATTCTGACAACTGCCAAAAATTGAGAACCACTGATGGAGGGTTACTCTTTCAGTCTATTTTCAGCTTTCAAAGTTGCTACTCACATTCTGTTCAACGTTTTTGTCTTTAAGTATTACTTAAGGGCTTACTGTGATAGCTGAGCTGGGTACTCTTCTCAATATGTAATTCAATACGGAGCTTCTATTATGATGGTATTTCTCACTGAGGTCAGAATGTAGGAATATAACACACTAGCTAATCATCACTAAGTTTCAACACCATGAAAGAAGAGTACTATGAGGTATTTTCACTACTTCCTATCTCCTCCTATCCGTGGTTATCTCTTCTTGTTCCAGACTTAAGAGAACAGGCCAGTTGGCAGCATTTTGAGATTTAGTATGTAAAGCAAGCCTGTTTCCTAAGAATTCTTCTAACACCTCTGTGTTGCAACACAACACAAAGATAGCCAAAGCACATTCTAAGCAGACATATAAATTTCCTGACAGGAAAAACTGCTGTAATAAACCCCCAACTTTCTTTGAGTATATATGAAGAAATAGAACAATGAAATACATATCTTTTCAACTATTTCAAGGTAAAGCAAATGTACACCACACATTTGATTCACTTTCAGTAACATTTGAAGGTGATAGTTGTGGAAATAGATGTTTTTAATCAAGGCAATGAAATCTATATATTCAATTTCACTTCACAAAATCTCTCATTGTTAGGTAATCCATAGTTACTTGCCTTTCAAAGCATACCCTAGTACTTAAGCAAAGTGTAAAAGGCTCGCAAGTAAATTGCATTCACAGAAAAATATATACACACATACACGTAAAAAGAGAAAGATACTATGAAAAAAAGCATTTGGGGGATTTAGGCAAGCATTTGCCAAGTTGCATAATCTCATCAATACTCCATTTACCCAGTCCTCCTTACAAGTCACAGCAGGAAAAGGATAGCAGACCAGGATACAATCTGTGACCACGGAAGGGCTATTCACTGTACCAGCCACCTGGGATGAGCTACCACAGGACTAAAGCACTGACCTCGGGATCAGAAGTGCTGGCCTCCTGTCCAGATTCTACCATTCACCAACACAAGGTCATTTAGCCCTGCTGGGCCTTACTTTCCTTCCTTGAAAAATAAGGGTTTAAGATGGAATTTAATGAAGACACTTTTAGCTTTAGGGGTTTCCCACGTGGTGCAATGGTAAAGAATCTGCCTGCCAGTGCAGGAGACTCAAGAGATGTGGATTTGACCCCTGGGTCAGGAAGATCCTCCAGAGGTATAAATGACAACCCACTCTGCCTAGAAAATTCCACAAACAGAGGAGCCTGTAGGGTTACAGTCCATGGGGTTGCAAAGAGTCCGCACGCCTGAGCGACTGAGCATGAGCACCCACTTTCAACTTTAAGATTCTATAATTCTTTTTCTTTCTTTAAACTCTTTTTGTAAGAGTGAAAGTTTTCAAACATGCACAAGTCCAGAGAATAGTATAATAGACCTCTACATATTCATGGTCCAGCTTCAACAATTGTTTTTTTTCTTTCCAGCTTTACTGAAGTATGACTGACAAAATCTGCATATAGTTAGGTTGTACATTACTGTTTTTAAAAGTGTACAAGGTGGTGACTTAATATGCATATAGACTGTGAAATGATCACAACCAGACCAAGTAATACATCCATCACCTCGCACAGTGAGTATACATGCCTGCCATTAAGTTTTTGACTGATGAGACATCCACTTTGAATAAACATATTGCTAGCTGCAATGACTCAGCTACTAGCAAAACAACCAGGCAAGAACTGTCACCTCTACCCACGAAGCCTTGGGTAACCTAGATAACTGCTTGAGTGACCTTTTTTCCACATACTCCAACACTTGTTAACTTCAGTCTTTCTGAGAAATGACATCCTAACAGGTGTGATGTGATATATCATTGTGGCCTTTGTTTGCATCTCCCTGATGATTGATGATGTTGAGCGTTTTTCATAAACCTGTTGGCTATCTGTATGTCTTCTCTGGGAAAATTTGCCCATTTTAAAAATAAAGCTATCAGTGCTTTTGTTATTGAGTTGTATTAGTTTCTTATATACTGTAGAAATTATCTCCTTACCAGATATATGGTTTGCAAATATTTTCTTCCATTTTATAGGTGCCTTTTCATTTGGTTGACTCTTCCCTGTGCTGTACAGAAGCTTTTCACTTTGATACGGTCCCAAATGTTTACTTTTGCCTTTGTTACTGATGCTTTTGGAGTCATAACCAAAAAAATTACTGCCAAGACCAATGTCAAGGAGTTCTTCTCCTATGTTTTCTTCCAGGAGTTTAATGGTTTCAGATCTTAAACTTAATCCATTTGAGTTCATTTTTGTGTATGGTATAAGATATAGGTTCTCTTTCATTCTTTTGCATGTGGATATCCAGTTTTCCCAATACTATTTATTGAAGATACCATCCTTTTCCCATTGTGTGTTCCTGTTGACCGTGTCAAAGACTCAGTTCAGTTGCTCAGTTGTGTCTGACTCTTTGCGACCCCATGAATCGCAGCATGCCAGGCCTCCCTGTCCATCACCAACTCCCGGAGTTTACCCAAACTCATGTCAAAGATTAGTTGAGCCTTTATTATGGTTTTTTTCCTGGGCTCTCTGTTTGGATCCACTGGTCTGTTCTTATGACACCGTCACACTGTTTTGATCACTAGCTTTGTAATATAGCTTGAAATCAGGAAGTGTGATACTTTAACTATGAACCTGAACTTCAATCCTCTTCCTCCAGATTATTTTGCCTATTTGGTATCTTTTGTGGCTCCATACAAATTTTAGGATTTTTTCTGTTCCTATGAAAAAAATGAAATTAGAATTTTTGAAGGAATTTATAGAGGGACTGAACTTAATCTATAAATTTATCATTCTAAACAGAACATGATTAGGTAAATAAATACAAAGTAACTGAAAATGGTAACAGAAGAAATCTGAGCAACTGAAGAGCTGAAACAGTCTGGATGTTCTTGCTATCAAGGACCTGATCACTACTCAGTGTGGAAACTGTTTTTGAAGAGAGGAGATTAGCCAAGATAAGGGTAATCTTACATGTAATGCTTTAAAAAGGGAGTCTGGGTGGTGAGATAATACTAATACTAATACTAAACTAATAATGTAAAGTACATTAAGCACAGAGGTATTTTTCTGTAAGTGCTAGCAAAGAGGCAGGCTCAAAGATACTCAAAGGCAGGTACTCAAAGATTTAGTGAGTAAACAGAATTAGGAAAAAAGAAATCTCAGATTGCACTCTCAAGAGTTGGCATCTGGGGAAAAAAAAAAAGAGTTGGCATCTGGCTTCTGTGGTGCCTCAGTGGTAAAGAATCCACCTGCCAACGCGTGCGATACAGTTCGATCCCTGATCCAAGAAGATCCCACATGATGCAGAGCAACTAAGCTGGTGCGCCACAACTACTGAACTGGTGCTCTAGAGCCAGTGAGCTACCACTACTGAGCCCTTGCATCCTACAGCCTGTGGTCCGCAATAAGAGAAACTGTCACAATGAGAAGCCCGTGCACCACAACTAGGGAAAAGCCTGCGCAGCGGTGAAGAAGGCCCAGCACAGCCAAAATAAGTAAATACAACTATTTTTAAACAAGAGTTGGAATCACAGTAGAGGAAGCTCAGAGGCAGCCAAGGTTGCCTCCTCCTCCTTCCTTGCAGATCCTGCACCCTAGGAGATGTAGGCTTCTGACTTAATCTTCTTCTGCGACCCTGACAGCCATCTGGAGAACTTTCTCTCCCCAGGGCACAATGTCAACCCTTAAAGAAAAACTGATTGCCATCAGTTGCAGAAGAGGCAACAGTCCCAAACAATAAATTACTGTAGTGGGTGTTGGACAAGTCAGTATCGCATGTGGCATCAGCATTCTGGGAAAGTCTCTGACTAATAAACTTGCTCTTGTGGGTGTTTTGGAAGACAAACTCAAAGAAGAAATGCTGCACCTGCAGCACGCAAGCTTATTCCTTCAGACACCAAAGACTATGGCAGACAAAGATTACTCTGTCACTGCAAATTTCAAGATTGCAGCATAACTACAGGAGTTTGCCAGCAAGAGGGACAGAGTCGTCTGAATCTGCTGCAAAGGAACATCAGTGTCTCTAAGTTCATCATTCCTCAGGTCATCAAGTACAGTCCTGACTGGTGGTTCCAACCCAGTGGATATTCTCATGTATGTTACCTGGAAACCAAGTGGATTACCCAAGCACCCTGTGGTTGGCAGTGGATGTAATGTGGATTCTGCTAGACTTCGCTATTTTATGGCTGAAAAACTTGGCATTCATCCCAGCAGCTATGGATGAATTCTAGAGAACATGATGACTCAAGTGTGGCTGTGTGGAGTGATATGAATGTGGCAGGCATTTCTCTCCAGGAACTGAATCCAGAAATGGGAACAGATAATCACAGCAAAAATTAGAAGGAAGTGCATAAGATGGTGGTTAAAAGTGCCTATAAGTCATCAAGCTCAAAGGTGACACCATCTGGGCTATTCGATTAAGTGTGGCTGATCTTATTGAATCCATGATGAAAAGTCTATCCAGGATTCACCCAGTGTCAACAACAGTGAAGGGGATGTATGGCTTTGATAATGAAGTGTTCCTGAGTCTTCCATGTATCCTGAATGCTCGGGAGTTAACCAGTCTTATCAAACAGAAGCTGAAGGATGAAGAGGTTGCCTAACTCAGGAAAAGTGCAGATACCCTCTGGGGCATCCAGAAGGACCTAAAGGACCTGTGGCTTCTGGCTGCTAGGCTACAGAAACTTAAAATTACAGTGTGACTAACCATGAGCCTTTAGTTTTCATCCATGTACATGGAGCACAGTTTGCTTTTATCTTCCTAAGTATGTGAATCTGGACTCCCAGAATCAAAGCCCATGCTTGCAAGATGAGTTCTTGAACAAATAAAAGAAACCAGTGTAGTGTGGGGGAAAAAAAGAGTTGGCATCTGACGCTAAAGTCAATTTAAAATTAACACAGTATTCTGGAATACTAACACTTCAGGAAGCTGATCTATACCACAAAATGTAGGAATTCAGAGGAGAGGTCAAGAGCCAGGGAGTTGTGATGTTCACAGTGAGATGACCCATGAATAGTCTCATCTATGACTAAAGAAAAGAGAACCAAATCCCATACTAACTACAGAACCAGAGTATCTACTCTGTATGCACAAGGGTAATTTTATTTCTCAAATTCTGCCATAACTACCATGTGTCTTGACCATATGTATCAGTTAAAAGCCAAAAATAGGACATGGATAAAAACAGAAATGACCTCTTAACTGTCACCTACTTCTTCAAATAAAAACAATTTAGCATGCCTGCAGATATTCATGAATGTGGAAAGAATTTCCATTTATAAGAGAAACCTATCCTTTGCTGCTCTACAGGATTGAGACTTCAAAGGGCCTGCTTCTAACACCTATAAGGTAATACTTCTGAGGATGGACTGAAGGGCAGCTACTAAAACTTGAACAAATATTTAGTAAAAATGTTTTAAGAGATAATTTCTATGTTCTACTATTGCTCTGGTATAATGTTATATATATACTCTGACCAATACTTGTCATCGAATTAATACATGGATACATAACATTCCCATTCATGACTGTATAGACTGAATATTTGTGTCCCCTAAAATTTTTGTGCTGAACAACTGCATGCCCTCAGTGTGATGGTATTTGGAAATGGGGACTTTGGGACGTAACTAGGATTAGAGGAGGTTATGAGGGTGGGGCCCTCATGAAGGGATTGGTGCCCTTATTAGAAGAGATACCAGAGAGATTGTTGGTTTGTTCTCACTCTTGCTTTCTCATCCTTCCTCTCTCTCTCTCTCCCTCCCTCCCTGCCCCTCTGTCAAGTGAGGACAAAAAGAGAAGGTGATCACCTGAAAGCCAGGGAGAGGGCTCTCATTAGACAGCAGCTATACTGAAACTCTAATTTTGGACTTACAGTCTCCAGTCTATGAGAAAATAAACTCCTGCTATTTAAGCTACCTAAGTTTATGGGTTTTGTTATGGGAGTCTAAACTAATACAATGAAAAAACTATAATGCAAATATTAAAATAATAAAAAAACTCTAGCATTTGTTTTATTTTTTGATTTTATTTCTTGAATGGTTTTAGAGTTGTAGAAAATTTAAGCAGATTAGCCCAGAAAGTTCCCATATCACCTATCCCTTCATACCTCCCCTACCACACATGATTTCCTCTATCATTAGATGCTTGATTAAGTACAAGAAGATGCTCACACCATAGAAGAAGCATACCAGAAACAGAGGCAAACTAGGCAATGAAGCCAGAGCCACCTCTTTCCCAGTTCAGATTAACAAAGCGGTACCCTTGGTTCCAAATAGGAAAAGGAGTACGTCAAGGCTGTATATTGCCACCCTGCTTATTTAACTTATATGCAGAGTACATCATGAGAATCGCTGGGCTGGAAGAAGCACAAGCTGGAATCAAGATTGCTGGGAGAGATATCAATAACCTCAGATACGCAGATGACACCACCTTTATGGCAGAGAGTGAAGAGGAACTAAAAAGCCTCTTGATGAAACTGAAAGAGGAGAGTGAAGAAGTTGGCTTAAAGCTTAACATTCAGAAAACTAAGATCATGGCATCTGGTCCCATCACTTAATGGGAAATAGATGGGGAAACAGTGGAAACAGTGTCAGACTTCATTTTTTTTGGGCTCCAAAATCACTGCAGATGGTGATTGCAGCCATGAAATTAAAAGACACTCCTTGGAAAGAAAGTTATGATCAACCTAGATAGCATATTAAAAAGCAGAGAGATTACTTTGCCAGCAAAGGTCCGTCTGGTCAAGGCTATGGTTTTTCCAGTGGTCATGTATGGATGTGAGAGTTGGACTGTGAAGAAAGATGAGCACCGAAAAATTTTGAACTATGGTGTTGGAGAAGACTCTTTAAGAGTCCCTTGGACTGCAAGGAGATCCAACCAGTCCATCCTAAAGGAGATCAGTCCTGGCTGTTCATTGGAAGGACTGATGCTGAAGCTGAAACTCCAATACTTTGGCCACCTCATGCGAAGAGTTGACTCATTGGAAAAGACCCTGATGCTGGGAGGGATTGGGGGCAGGAGGAGAAGGGGACAACAGAGGATGAGATGGCTGGATGGCATCACCGACTCGATCGGCATGAGTTTGAGTAAACTCCAGGAGTTGGTGATGTACAGGGGGGCCTGGCGTGCTGCGATTCATGGGGTCGCAAAGAGTCGGACACGACTGAGCAACTGAACTGAACTGAAGCCTTAGGAATGGGCTTCCCAGGAAGCTCAGTGGTAAAAAATCTGCCTGCCAATACAGGAGATGTGGGTTCAATCCCTGGGTGGGGAAGATTTCCTGGAGGAGGAAATGGTTATCTGCTTCAGTATTCTTGACTGAAAATTTCCATGGACAGAGAGGCCTGGCTTGCTATATACAGTCCATAGGTTCTCAATGATGGAATACACACACACCCTTAGGGAATGCCCATAGAGAAACTGTTTTATCTTGTTTCTACTCATTTTTTTTTTTAGAAGAGTGAACATGCTAGAATACTCGTGAATTAAAAGCAGGTAATTTGTAGCTCTCTGATCTACTTCCTCCATTTAAGGCTTCCAGCAATCTACCACACAGTTCTACCCTCAGCTTTCAAGGCTCCTCTGAATCTGGCCCTGCCCAGCGCTCAAGTACCTACTGACTCTCTCCTCCTGCCCCCATGTTAATCCTTCTGCCTGTTACACCTCTACACCCACCTCCACCCTTGAAATTCAAATTCTACTCAACTGTTAAAACTCCTGTACTCTCTCCTTTGTTTACCCTCTAAGTATCCACATGATCACAGGCCAGGGAATATCACTTAGTCACTCTCCAAATGTGGGAATAAGAGCTTCTCTAGAGTAAGAACCATGGCTAAGGACCATGTCTTGTAACACTTCCCCATTCCTCTTAATACAATCCTGCAACTACAGTACATGATTGATAAATATATACTTGGTTACTAGTTGGTAAACAGAGATAGTAAGTCCCAAACTGTTTAATTTGCCCAAACTTTAAAAAAATTACCTGCATAATGATTAAAATGACCTCCAAAATCCTAAAGTTACTGGAATGTGGCATCACAGGTATAATGCCACAAGCAGAGGCTTCCACTGGTGTAACTCTTAACCTTAGCAGGCTTTCTAGAAATAAGAACACCCATTTACCGTAAAAGAAAGCAAATGTTAACGAAGACATACCTTCTGAGGTTGTAAGAATCTTCTTGCCTCTGGGGGCTAAGACATGCCCAGCATGACTGATAATCCAAATTGGAAAGCGTCTTTTTGTTGCAGAATACAAAGCCTTTGCAAATGGCACATAAAAGGCAGGAAAACCTGGGTTACCTAGGAAAAGAAACACAGACTTTTAGATTAACCAAAACAATAAACTTACACAGGAAAAAGTACAGACTGAAAAAGAAAGGTATCTCCTTACACTTTCCCATACAAATTTAATAACAATTACCTGTACAACTCAATTTTCATATCCTTTATATATACCTTAAGCCTGGGAATTATCATTTAGAAAATTTCTCCTACTGCTCTGTTCACCAGTGGCTTCAAATTCATCCTCCATGTTCCTCTACTTAATAAGTGGAACCACCAATCATAAACCAAGTCCTAACAGCATAAGTCTTTCTTGGTTCCTCCCTGCTCTTTACATCCAATTCACCAAGAGGTCCTGTTGACTTTGCTTCCAAAATACACCTCATCTTTGTCCAATTCTGTTAGTTTTACCACTTCCCTCCTAAAGGCTCTTCTATCTGCTCTTGTCCCCCTGGAATCTATGCATCAGGGTACTTGGAGAGATTTCTCCAAACCTCAAATCAAATCAGAGCAGCACTCTACTTAAACACCCTTGAGTGTCTTTGCATTGCCTAAAATCATTAATACTGCCTGTAAGCCCCTTCCACATTTGCTTGTGAGCAGTTACCAAGTTGCATAAAAACCAATCAGTGTCAGAATCATTCACAAAGAGAATGTTAAAGGGTCTACTAAGAGTTTTCTGGTCTTTTATCACAAGTACTTATATTGTAAAGAAACGTGTGATTTGATTTCTGGAGGAAAAGAACACCAACTAATATACATAGATCTTTCTTGTGTATGTACAGAATGTATTTTTGACATGGGTTTGCTGTAAAGAAACAGAATAAGTAATTAAAAAAAAACATTTGATCTGATACATCTTTAGGGGCAAAAGAGTGAAATGGGGTTTTCATCTTACAGTCATCATCTGTATGATGCCTTTGTAAATACTAGACCATTTCCATCAATATGTTTGTCCACTCAATGTATCTATTTCTTTATGCTACTAGGTTTTCTCCTCTTTGTGATTACATGACAGGGTTTTGCTGCACTGATGTAACCTCTGTCACCCTTGTCAAATTTTACTGATTTCTTCATTATCTATATGTCTTAGTTTCCTAGATAAACAGTGTAGCAAAGTGGTTAAAGGTATAGACTCTAGAGTCAGATTACCTGCAATGGCATCCTGGCTTTGCCACTGGCCAACCATGTAACCTTTGGCCAGTTATTTAACCTCTCTGGGCCTTGGTGTCATCGTCCATAAAGTCAGGATAAGAAGCATGCTACCTCATGTGAGAACTAAACGAACTAAAATATGTAAAGTACTTAAACACTGCTCAATACATTCTTCACTGTATAAATGTTAGGTATTAAAATTCACCATCAGTGTCCAGCCATGATGGTAACATATGATGGCCTTATCATGGCCACTGTTGCATTCTGACCTAGTGACTCAAGTTCCAAATTCCTTTTTGTGATGGTGCTAGTGTCATCTTTGTGTTCTTTGGTCAGCTGATTAACTGTCTGCTGTGAAGCAAGAGGAGAAAGAAGGGAAGAGGGGTGTATCCGAACAGAGTTACTGTAACATCAATGGTGGATGTGATGACACTGTCTCATGTTTTATCCTTGTTTTATATCTTCAGTAAGGTTGGAATATTTTTGAGTGTAAAGTACAAAGCAATCCAACTTCTTTCCAAGTGAATAGCAGTGTCCCAAGAGCATTTATTACATAACTCATTCCTTCTACATAGATTTGAAATGTCTTCTGATCCAATACTGAATTCTTACATTCATTCAGTGAGTCAGTGCAGTTGCTCAGTTGTGTCCGACTCTTTGCGACCCCATGGACTGCAGCACGCCAGGCTTCCCTGTACATCACCAACTCCCGAAACTTGCTCAAACTTGCCCATAGAGTCGGTGATGCCATCCAACCATATCATCTTCTGTCATCCCCTTCTCCTGCCTTCAATCTTTCCCAGCATCAGGGTCTTTTCCAATGAGTCAGTTCTTCCCATCAGGTGGCCAAAGTATTGAAGTTTCAGCTTCAGCATCAGTCCTTCCAATGAATATTCAGGACTGATCTCCTTTAGGATGGACTGGTTGGACCTCCTTGCAGTCCCAGGGACTCTCAAGAGTCTTCTCCAACACCACAGTTCAAAAGCATCAACTCTTAGGTGCTCAGCTTTCTGTATGGTCCAATTTACATCCGCACACGACTACTGGAAAAACCATGGCTTTGACTAGAAAGTCCTTGGTCAGCAAAGTGATATTTCTGCATTTTAATATTACATTTGTTAGCTAATTCTAATTTCAAATATTTTTTCATTTTCTTCTTTGCCAGCACCATACTGTCTTGATTACCACATTGGGTTTTTTTATTTTTATTTTTTAATGTTTCAGTAACTGGTAGATCCTTAGAATTATTTTCACCAGCTTAAATTATTAAAACTCTTCTTGGAATTCTGATTGAATTTTATCTCATTTCTATACAAACAGAAATATTTTATATTTTCTACATTACTGAGTATAACCTTCTAGAAGTGTCAAGTATAATATTCAAATATTTTATGTCTTTCAGAGAGCAAAGTTTTGAACTTCCCTGATGGGCCAGTGGTTAAGACTTAACCGTTTAATACAGAGGGTGCAAATTCAATCCCTGGTCAGGGAGCTAAGATCCCACATGCCTTGCAGCCAAAAAAACCAAAATATAAAACAGAAGTAGTATTGTAACAAATTCAATAAAGACTTTCAAAATTGGTCCACATCAAAAAAGTCTTTAAAAAAACAAACAAACAAAGCAAAGCTTTATAGGTTTCTTCACAGGGCAAGACAATAATAATAATCAACCCTTTTTTTTTTCCATTTATTTTTATTAGTTGGAGGCTAACTACTTTACAATACTGTGGTGGCTTTTGCCATACATTGACATGGATCACTCATGGATTTACACGTGTTCCCCATCCTGAACCCCCCTCCCGCCTCCCTCCCCATCCCATCTCTCTGGGTCATCCCAGTGCACCAGCCCTGAGCGCTTGTCTCATGCATCCAACTTGGACTGGCGATCTGTTTCACACTTGATAATATACATGTTTCAATGCTATTCTCTCAGATCATCCCACCCTCGCCTTCTCCCATAAGAGTCCAAAAGTCTGTTCTATACATCTGTGTCTCTTTTTCTGTCTTGCATATAGGGTTATCATTACCATCTTTCTAAAGTCCATATATATGCATTAGTATACTGTATTGGTGTTTATCTTTCTGGCTTACTTCACTCTATATAATGGGCTCCAGTTTCATCCATCTCATTAGAACTGATTTAAATGTATTCTTTTTAATGGCTGAGTAATATTCCATTGTGTATATGTACCATAGCTTTCTTATCCATTTGTCTGCTGATGGGCAGATTATAACTTTTTACATGGCAGGCAGTATTTAAGTGTTTTACATACATTAACTCGTTTAGTACTATTATTGTTTCAATGTTATGGCATTAGGCAACTGAGGTTGAGAGGTTAAGTAGCTTGCCCAAGGTGTTACTGGTATTATCTATCACACAGACGATAAATGCTCAGATAAATAAATATATGAAAATTGAAAGGGCATATAGAAAAAAATAATACTACTGAATCTTAAAAGAACATAAAATCACCTAGTCTAGGATCTTCTGCATACCTTGTTTTAGTTAATCTCACAACAGCTCTATAAAGCAGCTGACATTATCATTAAGGGTAGTGAATGGACAGTCATTATTATTTTTATTACTACTACTATTATTACTACATTTAAAATTTTTTAAGTGAAATAGATTAACAGGCAGAATTCTGTAACTTTAGTATGTAGAGGATGTTAAACTGGTTTAACTTTAGGGAAAGTCCAAAGATAACAACTACATGATTTAGACACAATAGTCGCAACGATGGGATAGATAATACCAGAATGAATGAGTACTAATAATGGAACTGCTAGCAAACAATTTTCTCTCCCTATCTCCAGGTTTGTCTGAGTTCCTTCCCTAAAGGACTGTAAGATCCTAATCAAATCCTCTTAATCTTTCTGATTTACTATTTTATCTCCAGCAAGTAAGTTATAATGCCAGCCACTCCATGTCCATTCATTCCATTCAGTACATAGCTTATTTTCTGTATATTCTTTTATAGTTATTTTTTGTAATTTATATTCTAGTAGGCAAATATATTCACATAACTAAGCAGGTAGATAAGACAGCTCATGAGTATGATAACTTCTATGAAGGAAATAAATGGGATCATATGACAGAGGAGATTAGGATGGCCTGAGAAAAATGTCCAAGGAGGTGGCACTTAGCTAAAACTCAAAACATGAGAAGAAATCCACCATGTAAAGATTTGAGGAAAAGAATACTAGGATGTAGGAATAGGTGCAAAGGCCCTTAAGCAATAAAGAACTTGGCTCCTAAAGAGAACACAATGGCCAGTAAGACAAAGATCCAACTTAGAGACAGCGGTAGAAAATATAATGCAAAATGTTTAAATGTCATTGCATACTTCACCACTTAAATGTTATGGCTTATGTTACACTTTGTGAACCATGAACTAAACTTCCTGGTTAGGAAACCACAGAGAAAATTAAAAGGGTCTTGTTTATACAACTAAAATCAGATATATATGTGTGTGTGTATAAAAATATGTATATATATCTCCATGTCCAGGTGTAAGAATGCTCAAAAACATTCCAGTACAGAAATGCAAGTTGTACATTTTATCAAAGGATATCAAAATGTGTTATAAACACCAGCTTGAACATACACATAGTAAAATGCCTGAGCAACATATAACAGAGGCTGTAGTGATTATCTCTAGACTCCAATTGCCAATGAACCCTTAGCTACTTAACACTGCAATTGTAGACTTTGCCTTCTTTTAATAGTTAACCTCGCAGGGGACAAAACCCACCATATATCAGGTTAAAGTGGCATAGCATCTAGAGAACATTGTCACATGGACAGAACTTTGGGCTTTGAGTTTTCCACAGAGTCTTATCTTCTCCAACTCCAACCTGTGTACTCACAATGCAGGACATGACACATGATTCCACTATCCCCATATGACCACTTGAGAACTATAATGATTCAATATGTTCTATGTGAACACCCACACAGTCTCCTTTTGCTTATTTCACTAAAGTCCGAGAATGTTAATAGCAGAAATTCTACAACGAAAGTTCATTGGAAAAGATGAAACTAAATTAAAAGCGCCTCAGTCTGTGGATTCCAATAAAAAATTCCTCATGATCACCATTACTAACTTAAAAGTGATGGACAAATTTTGCTATGTGTGTAAGCAAAGTGATTTAAAATAAAAGGTTTATGTCAGTCTATCTGAGATGGACTAAACACGAGGTCTATAGTGGCTTAACAATCTTTGAAATACTGTCATCCTAATTCTTCCCACAGTACAAATAGACTTAGCCCCCAGACAAAATACAATTCTGAATTCCACAAACTAAAGAGCAGCACCAATCTACAGCCTGCACAAAATCCAAGGAAAAGGGCCAAGGGTGGCAAGGAGAATAGAAGGGAAAATATAAAAGAACACCAGGAAATGAAATGATTTGAAAATGACCAAAGCACTAGAAAACAATGAGACAATTAAGAAACAAATGTTTTAAGCTTCCCTTTCTCCACAGTGTCTTCAATGAATGCTCCTTCTATCTTTTCACCGTATCTTAAACCTGGCTCTCTCAGAACGGACTCTCTTCCTTTCAGTTCAGTTCAGTCGCTCAGTTGCATCCAACTCTTTGCAACCCCATGGACTGCAGCATGCCAGGCCTCTCTGTCCATCACCAACTCCCAGAGTTTACTCAAACTCATGTCCATTGAGTAGGTGATGCCATCCAACCATCTCATCTTCTGTCATCCTCTTCTCCTCCCGCCTTCAATCTTTCCCAGCATCAGGGTTTTTCCAATGAGTCAGTTCTTCCCATCAGGTGGCCAAAGTATTGGAGTTTCAGCCTCAGCATCAGTCCTTCCAATGAATATTCAGGACTGATCTCCTTTAGGATGGACTGGTTGGATCTCCTTGCAGTCCAAGGGACTCTCAAGAGTCTTCTCCAACACCACAGTTCAAAGGCATCAATTCTTAAGTGCTCAGCTTTCTTTATAGTTCAACACTCATATCGATACATGACCACTGGAAAAGACATAGCCTTGTCTGGATGGACCTTTGTTGGCAAAGTAATGTCTCTGCTTTTTAATATGCTGTCTAGGTTTGTCATAACTTCCCTTCCAAGGAGCAAGCGTCTTTTAATTTCATGGCTGCAATCACCATATGCAGTGATTTTGGAGCCCCCAGAAATAGTCTGTCACTGTTTCCACTGTTTCCCCATATATTTGCCATGAAGTGATGGGACTAGATGCCATGATATTAGTTTTCTGAATGTTGAGTTTTAAGCTAAATTTTCACTCTCCTCTTTCACTTTCATCAAGACGCTCTTTAGTTCCTCTTCACTTTCTGCCATAAGGGTGGTGTCATCTGCATATCTGAAGTTCTTGATACTTCTCCTGGCAATCTTGATTCCAGCTTGTGTTTCATCCAGCCCAGTGTTTCTCATAATGCACTCTGCTTATAAGTTAAATAAGGACGGTGACAATACACAGCCTTGAGGTACTCCTTTTCCTATTTGGAACCAGTCTGTTGTTGCATGTCCAGTTCTTTTTTTTTTTCCATTTATTTTTATTAGTTGGAGGCTAATTACTTTACATCATTGCAGTGGTTTTTTCATACATTGAAATGAATTAGCCATGGATTTACATGTATTCCCCATCCCTGTCCCCTCCTCCCACCTCCCTCTCCACCCGATCCCTCTGGGTCTTCCCAGTGCACTAGGCCCGAGCACTTGTCTCATGCACCCAACCTGGGCTGGTGATCTGTTTCACCCTAGATAATATAGCATGTCCAGTTCTAATTGTTGCTTCCTGACCTGCATACAGATTTCTCAAGAGGCAGGTCAGGTGGTCTGGTATTCACAACTCTTTCAGAATTTTCCACAACTTACTGTGATCCACAGTCAAAGGCTTTGGCATAGTCAATAAAGGAGAAATAGATGCTTTTCTGGAACTCTCTTGTTTTTTTGAAGATTCAGTGGATGTTGGCAATTTGCTCTCTGGTTCCTCTGCCTTTTCTAAACCCAGCTTGAACATCTGGAAGTTCTCAGTTCACATACTGTTGAAGCCTGGCTTGGAGAATTTTGAGCATTACTTTACTATCATGTGAGATGAGTGCAATTGTACAGTAGTTTGAACATTCTTTGGCATTGCCTTTCTTTGGGATTGGAATGAAAATGGACCTTTTCCAGTCCTGTGGCCACTGCTGAGTTTTCCAAATTTACTGGCATATTGAGTGCAGCACTTTCACAGCATCATCTTTTAGGATTTGAAATAGCTCAACTAGAATTCCATCACCTCCACTAACTTTGTTCATAGTGATGCTTCCTAAGGCCCACTTGACTTCACATTTCTGGATGTCTGGCCCTAGGTGAGTGATCACACCATTGTGATTATCTGGGTCATAAAGATCTTTTCTGTACAGTTCTTCTCTGTATTCTTGCCACCTCTTCTTAATATCTTCTGCTTCTGTTAGGTCCATATGATTTCTGTCCTTTATTGAGCCCATCTTTGCATGAAATGCTCCCTTGATATCGCTAATTTTCTTGAAGAGATCTCTAGTCTTTCCCATTCTGTTGTTTTCCTCTATTTCTTTGCATTGATCACTGAGGAAGGCTTTCTTATCTCTCCTTGCTATTCTTTGGAACAGTGTGTTCAAATGGGTATATCTTTCCTTTTGTCTTTTGCTTTTCTCTTCTCTTCTTTTCACAGCTATTTGTAAGGCCTCCTCAGACAGCCATGTTGCTTTTTTTGCATTTCTTTTTCTTGGGGATGGTCTTGATCTTTGTCTCCTGTACAATGTCACGAACCTCCATCCATAGTTCATCAGGCACTCTGTCTATCAGATCTAATCCCTTGAATCAATTTCTCACTCCCACTGTATAATCGTAAGGGATTTGATTTAGGTCATACCTGAATGGTCATGTGGTTTTCCCTACTTTCTTCAATTTAAGTCTGAATTTGGCAACAAGGAGTTCATGATCTGAGCCACAGTCAGCTCTCGGTCTTGTTTTTGCTGACTATATAGAGCTTCTCCATCTTTGGCTGCAAAGAATATAATCAATCTGATTTTGGTACTGACCATCTGGTGACGTCCATGTGTAACAGAGACCTCACTATTCTCTAACACTTCCTACACCTCAATGACAGCAAAGGCTTTTGCAACACACTATTCTTGGTACCTTATACCAGTGAGTAGGTGAATGAACATCTCTGAGTGGGTATATATAAAGTAAGCTGTTTCTCCATTACTAGTTCATCCTACTGGAACAATCTCTCTTTCTCTAAGGTTGAAGCCATCTACTTCCATCCATCAACTTTTTAGTCACTCTTACACATTCCCTGAAAACCCTGACCCTTAAAAGAGATGTCAGTTTCACTTGTCATTCCACAGACTTAGGTGATTTCAAAATCTGGGTGGACTGACTGAGTCAACACCTTTGTCCCATAATTCATTATCCTGATCATATCCAAAGAACTTCACCTATATCCAACTTAAGCAACCAATTCAAGTAGCCACAGCCTAGACTGGTGGTGTGCATAAACTAAAAGCTGATGCTCTGTGACAACCTAGAGGGGTGGGGTGGGGCGGGAGGTGAGAGGGAGGTTTAAGAGGGAGAAGACATATGTATACCTATAGCTGATTCATGCTGACGTATGGCAGAAGCCATCACAATACTGTAAAGCAATTATCCTCCAACAAAAAATTAAATTTAAAAAATCCACTAGAGGACTTCTTAAGGATTGCCCCACCCCCAGAGTTTCTGGTTCATTAGGTTTAGGACAGGGCCCCCAAATTTGCATTTGTAACAAGTGCTTAGATGATACTGTTGTTTCTGACAACTTAAAGAATCACAGGTCTGTGTCTCTTCATTACCCAGAAATGGTTTACATTCAAAGCATCCCAACTCTGATAGCCATTTTCCAGCTCGACCTTCGGCCCTTTTAGACTTCACTCCCAATATACCTGTATTTGATCACAGCCCTACTCAAAATCTACCTACTTGTTTTTGGTCAATAATTTCTTTCATCCTGAATATTTGCTATTTTTAATACTGGCCAATTTCCTCAAGGTCACAATCACCCTCTGCCATCCTTACTCCCCACAGATCACCTCAACTCTTAACAGAGAAAACAGAGGTTAAAAGGCAGGAACTACTTTATTTCCTCTGAACATGCCTTCACACTTCTCCATTTCAGTAACCAACTTCACCTCCTTCATTCTAGCCTCAGAAAGATATCCCTTCTAAAGTCCAATATAATATTTCTAATTATTTTCTCAATCCTACACTCTACCACAGCCTCCAAATCTCTGCTTCATCAAAAGAACACATGCCTATAATTTCAAACTCTCCCTCACTACTGGCAGAGTACATGTATTTTTAATTTTAATAGAAAGCTGACAGATTGCTTTTCAAAAAGACTGTTACACTGTGGCAGAACACTGGAAGTTTATTTTCAGAAGAGGTTAAACCAACGAGAGATTCTGGATCAGAAATCATAGCCCAGCTGAGAACAAAAGCACTATACTAAGAAGAAACACTGAAATTCCAACCTCTTTTCCCTTGTTCAGCTCTAACACCAGCAGTCGGGCATCCATCCCTCAAATGGGATGCTAGGAAGAGTCCTTCCTGGGAAAAATGAACAATTCAAAAAACAGGTACAGATGCTGAAAGCTAGAAATCCTCCAGTGAATGCTAGGTCCCTACCCAATTACCTTAAGGTGAGGATAATGTAGGGTGACTAACCATTCTATTTTGCCCATCCTGTTGTTATGGTTTTAGTACTGCAAGTCGTGTGTCCTAGAAAACCCCTCAGACTAGGATGGTTGGCCACCTGTGGACAAGCCTCACCCCTGAATACAAACTTCCAATCAACTGTTTATGTCTTCCTCTTAAAAATGATAGGGTAGTCAAGGATTATCAAACATTTGAGAAAAAACAAACACTAATGGAAACAGAAAACAGAACGCAGCAACTACTAATAATGCAAGAAGCCAAAAAAAAAAAAAGGTTATGCACCGACAAAACATGAAACAGAAGACTATTAAAAAAAGAACACAGAGCTTTGAGAATTGAAGTAAAATTTCTGGTTTAAAAAGGTCCACCAAAATCCAAATACAATACATGAAAAACACCCACACCTCTGGGCTTGACTGTAAAATTTCAGAATCTTAGAACAAAGAAAAGATCTAAAAAAAGATCTGTTTTTTTCCCAGCAGAGGGGGAGAACTTCACACATAAAAGATAAAAAATCAGAAAAATACAAAGACTTCTCAAAAACAGTCCAAACCCTGGAAGAGAATGAAAATTTACTCCAAGTTCTAAGGAAACTACCATCTCTAACCTAGAGCTCTAAGACATTTTCTGACATGCTAGACCTTTAAAAGATGAATTCCCATGTACCTCTTCTCAGGAAGTTCCTAGCAGGTATGGTTCACCAAAAATAGGGAAATAAACCAAGAAAAATATGGGATTGGGAAACAAGGAATCCAACCCAAAAGAAAAGTGAAAAGGAGTCCTCAGGATGGCCTTGTGTAGGAGGCCCATAGAGCAACCAGTCTAGACTGGAGTGGAAGAACACAGAATTCTGGGCACAGTAGTGCCAAAAATGAACTAAAACAAAACAGAAAACTGATTACTCAGAATATGAGAAGATTTTTTCACTTCTAGAGAATAATTTTAGGATAAATTACTGATTGAAACATAGAAAACTAAGCAAATAAAAGAGACAAACACTAACATAGGTAAAACAAACAAAAATGTACAAGAAAAGAAATGTAACAATAGTCCATAGGCCTAGCTGTGTACATGATATATTGTGCTATAAAATGATACATACTTAAAATTTCATTTTTAATTTTTAAGGCTGCTATATATATATTTTTTCAAGCTCATAATTTTAAAAAGTGCAATAAAGTGTCTTTCCCTAACATTCGACTGACACTGATTCAGCAAAATTCACATATCACCCAGTTGACAAATCTCAGAATAAATGTTCTACCTTATAATCATCTTGAAATGAAATACTTGACTAAGTTCTAATTATTTTAAGAATTGCTAAAAAATTTTAAAAGCAGGTTATAAAACATTACGTATGGTATACATCAGGATTTTAAAATGTGTATATTATATATACTGTTAATGCACAGAAGATAAACAAAAAGTTCAGCCACTAAAGTATTAAGGGTGGTTATTATCAATGGTTTGAATGATTCTATTTCTTTCCACAAGGATTTTTATATTTATCAAATTCTCTTTAAAATCAGAAATAGTCACATGTATCTGTATACAGTCATCTTATCCAGATTTTTAAACTTACCAGGAATAATGAAAATAAGCAGCTTAGGCCTCGTGCCTCTTTGATTATTAATGAGGTCAGTCCAGGGCCCACATTTTAGAACCTGGGTTTCAACTCCACAACATAAAATGAATTCCTCATGCACAGGAATTTCTTCCTTGATTTCTGTGTCCATTTCTGAGTAAGGGGAGAAGAACAATATGAAGAGTCACTAAAATATAAAACCTTGAGCCAAAGGCAATATTCGAGAATAAAGAAGACAAAATTCAACATACCTAGAAGGAAATGTCACAAAGAGTTATGGGAAAAATATGATTATTTAGCTACCCTAGATTTTTGGATTAAAAAAAAAAATAAACCACCAGAGTAGGGAGATAGAGAGACATGTCTGGTGAAATTAAAGACGATAGAGGAGTGTGAATCAAAACAACCCCCCCCCAAAAAAAACAAAAACCCCACCATTCTCCTCTCCAGTCTAAACTGACAATATCCATGGCTAACTTTTATTTCCCCTCTGCTTGAATTCTCCTACAGCTATATGCTTGAACAGTGAGACCTGGTGAAGTCTGGTGAAGAAATAGAGGCTCTCACTGCTCTTGTACTCTCCCAGATAAGAAGGTAAAGAAGGAGAGTGAACTCTTTGATGAGCTCTGACTTTTTCCCTTTATGTTATATTTTTATGATATTAAAGCATTATATTATTAAATTATGAAATGGGTAGGTAGAAAAAAATAGAATATCAGATAACATCACAAACAATTTTCTGAATAACCATAAAACAATTTTCTGAATAATCAAGATATGTACAAAAATGCAGTCCCAAATTACTTCTATCAGCCCTCCATCTCTGCCTCTGCCTCTATCAATAGGACCAAGTCCCAGACTTTCATTGGTCTTTCTATCCTCCTCTTCAACTATTCTCCTTTCACTCAAAGCCATCCAGAGTCTAGATTATAAGTTCCCCTCAAGCTTTTTCTCCTCTTACTGCTTTACCATTAACCTTGCACTCTGGTCTGTCTTGTCCCTGCAGTTCCTCAGTTATCTTCATGTTTTTCTGCTCCTAGAGCTTTGCCGATGTTTTACTCCCCCACCACTTTTGAAATGCTTTCCTCCTTGTGCCAGTTATCAATGCACTGCCTCCAAATTCACTCTTCATTGCCTTCTCTGGACAAATGGATCTGGGTCTTTTAAGTATTTTCCCTCTGCCAACTGACATGATGTTAACCTTGAAGAATGGGCTGGAAGAGAGACACTGCAGAAGAAAGGATTTTTCCCCCTGGTTTCAATATACTCTCTCAGAAGATTTCTCGAGGACTTGTCCCCCCTACTTCCATGCTTAGGCTGTGAGGTCTCTCTAGAGCAGTGACTTCCAAGGGGAGACAATTTTGTCCCCCAGAAGACATATGGCAAAAAATAAAAACAGTTTTTATTGTCACTTGGTATCAGGGGAGGTATTACTACCAGCATCTAGTGAGTAGAGGCCAGGGATACTGTTTAACACCCTACACTGCACAGGACAGGCCCCCACAACAAAGAATCACTAGCCCAAAAGGTCAATAGTGGAAAACTATCTGGAATGAAAATTTTTCACTTATGAAGTGGGGACTCCTTTCAAAATTATATTAACATACATTGACTAAGTAAATAAAAGTATCATCTCACCTTTTCAATTGATTTTTAGTTCACTAATAAATGTCACTGTAGCCCAATCTCTAAAACTATCACAAGATACAATATATTTATAAAGGTCTTATGACATTTATAAAGTGTTAGAAACAATTAGATTTAACTGTTATACACAGTACTAAATTAGAGTGCTGACAGAGAGGACACTGGCTAAATTTAAGATTTGCCCCAGAAAGAGAATCCAAAGTTATTAACTATATTCAACTCATAAACACTTAACTTCAAAGTAAATGACATCTTAGGAGCTTAGCCACAGAATTAACAAGAATGCAAGCAGATATGAAAGTCAAACAGTCTATGAAAATTGGAAAACAAGCAAAAAACTAACAATAACTCTAAACACTTCAAGTAAAATACCACTGAGAAACCTGCAGTTAATGTACATATTGTAAAGCATCTTTTTATTTTATTTCACTCTTATGTTTCTGAATCTTACACAGCCAAATAAAAAAAAGTAAAGAAAAATTTTACTTTCTTCCTTACCTAAGAACCCAGGGTAACTCAGTGCTGCAAACAATGGGCAGATTAACAGGAGACAATGTGTTCTAATATATATTATTAAAAGTTGATGGCCCCGCCCTCAGGCACCACCTACAAGCAATCTTTAATGGTCAGTTTTGACAAGCAGTAAGACTTACGCTGGATTAAAAACCAGGTACACAGTGTAGCTACAATCTGCACAACTTAGGTAAGCTTTACTCAGCTAAGCATAGGTGTTTATCTGCTTATATTAATTGGATTCTAACTTTATTTAGGTCAAAAGAAAGAAAAAGAAAACTACACATTAACACCTCTCATATCTATACCTTAACAAAATATAATAAATAGAATCTAGCAACATAGAAGATGAGTTATGTGGGATCTATTCCAGGTATATTTAACATTCAAAAATCAATCAATGTAGTTCACCTATTAAGCTACTAAAGAAAAAAAACAAACACATGAGTTAACTAAATGCATATCCTGTTACCCAACAATCGTATTACTGGGTATCTGTCCTAGAGGTATAAAAACATATTCACGCAAAAACATTCAAGCAAAGATTCACAACAGTTCTATTTGTAACAGTCTACAACTAGACATTACAAAAAAGTGAATGGCTAAACCAACTATGATAAGCCATACCATAGAATACTACTCAGCAAGAAAAAGGAACAAACTATTGACTCACTCAACAGTTTGCATGGATCTCTAAGGAATTATGCATCCTGTCTGGTGTGCAAAAATAAAAAAACTCAAAGGTGAGAGATTACAGTAAACTCCAGTAGCCTGCAGCAAAGAACTTCAAGAGAGCTATGAAATCGGTGCAGGGGTGTGGACAGGTCCTGCTTTAAGGGTTGACATTTACTGAGTGCTTATTATGTGCAAAGTACTGTTCCAAGTGTTACATGAAGTATCTCAGTTAAGAAAACAATCTTATCAGCTGGCTACTAATGTACCCCATTTTATACATAAGACAAAATGAGACACGGACTATTTCCGAAAAATACCATGATGCATCACACGCGGTAGAGGCAACAAAAGTCACAACTGTTTTCCCAAAATGCTGCACTCTTTAAGTTCAAGGCAACAAGTGCCATTTTGACCTTGACGTCACGGAGAACCATCAGACCAACTAGAGTGAACCTCAAACAAATGGTGGTGGTGGTTGTTAAGTTGCTAAGTCGTGTCCGACGCTGCGTCCCCATAGACTGCAGCACGCCAGGCTCAGAGGAGGGCCAAGTCAGAGATTGGTGCAACAGTCAGTTCTCAAGGATACCTGGTGTAACAAATTTGAGAGGCAGCGGGAAGGCGGTTGATCCTGAGGAGAAACTTGATTCCAAACCAAAAGAGACCATCAATGGACAAGGTGGGAAACTGACACCCAGGGCGGCCCCAGAGTTGACTAGCTCAAGGCTAGAGGCTTAGTTACTTCAAGCACTCAGACCTTTGGGTTCCCTAGCCCAGACTTTGGCCACTTCTAGTCACTTGTTCCCTATCAGCCGTCCGAAGTCCGGGCCCCCTACTCCCCCAAAGGGGCCGCCATAAGACTCCCTTCAGGCAGGCTGCCCTTAGCGGTCCACATGCTACGTTCCCGCTGGGCCGGCAGGCCAAAGGGCTCCGGGCGCCCAAGAGGTCGCAGGCCCCGTTATTCACGCTCCTACCGGCCGTCTGACTAAGGGCGGCACGGGGTCTGCGAGAGCCATTAAGAGAAAGGGCTGCATCTCCCGCGTGCCTGTCCCGCCGTCCTTCCTCCTATGAAGTCACCCCCAGAACGTGGGAGGAAGCTCCTCACCTGTCCACCCGGAAGGCACCACCTTCTACCAAAACCTGAGTTAGGCGTCACTGGGACAAGAAGTCCCGCCCCCTCTGATGTCATAGCGCAGCGCCGCGCGCTGCACTGGGAAGCGGAGGCCCTCCGGGTGACTGGGTGTGGCGAGGTTTGCGAGATTCTTGACCCTGGTTTGGACCCGGTGGCCCGGAACCAGCGAAAGCGCCGGAAAGCTTTATCTGTGCTGGAACTTTCTTTCCTCCTTCCTTTGAATTTCACCCGCCTCTTATTTTAATCATCCCTGATACACTTCAAGCTTCCCTTTCTCCAAGTCTTTCCCCCGTGTTTTCCTCTGCCCATGTTTCCTTTTCCTCTCTTACAGGTTGCATCTTTTCCTTTAGTTTGCCCACATTCACGGAAAAGTTGGGTCTCAGCTGACCAGTTTCTTAGCATTAATATACCCAGCCTCTGCTAGTCGGCCCTGTAGCAAAATGATGAATATCCCTATTTCAGAGATATTTTAAGCTGTGGACTAAAAAAAAAGGATGCACGACTTGAGAGTTGCCTGTTATGTTTATTTGGGGGCAAAATGAGAACTGCAGCCTGGGAGGCAGCAGCCTCAGCTAGCTCTGAGAGATTGCTCCAAAGAGTCCACAGTGGAAGGTGGATATATAAGATTTTGGTGAAGGGGGAGAGTTCAATACAATTAGGCATTCCTTTTTACAAAAGGTTTTCTGCTTGTCACGAGCCTCTGACGTCACCATGAAGGGATCCAGTGCTTTTTAAAGGGCTTACCTGATAGCTCAGTTGGTAAAGAATCCACCTGCAATGCAGGAGATGTTGGTTTGATTCCTGGGTCAGGAAGATCTGCTGGAGAAGGGATAGGCTGCCCACTCCAGTATTTTTGGGCCTCTCTTGTGGCTCAGGTAGTAAATAGTCTGTCTGCAATGCGGGAGAGCTGGTTTCAATCCCTGGGTTGGGAAGATCCCTGGAGAAGGGAAAGGCTACCCACTCCAGTATTCTGGCCTGGAGAATTCCATGGACTATACAGTCCATGGGTTTGCAAAGAGTCGGACATGACTGAGCGACTTTCACTTTCACTTCTGTAGTCACAAGGCTCCGATGTCACCATGAAGGGATTTAGTGCTTTTCTAGATATGAGGAGATGCAAGGATTGAGAACATAAAATCTGTTTCTAAAAACATCCAACCATCTAAAGACCTGTCCCACCAGATTTCCTGGAGCACAGAGTGCCTCGTTCCACCCTGAACTCCTTTGGGTGGTTGAAGGTCAACAGCTGCAATAGCACAAGGTTCAATCTCCACAGAGGCAGATGGCTAATTCCCTTATTGTTGTTCAGTTGTTGGCAAATGCTCTTGGCAAGTGCCAATTTGCAGCTGACAGAGCTTACATACCTAAACTCCATGAAGACAAAAGTCATATTCATTTTGTGAACTGTTGATATCCTCAGCACCTGGCACATAGGTGAGTGGCATATGTCTGTCAAAAAATGCAGTAGAGAAAATGAAATAGTTTTCTAGCACCAGGGAGAAGCAGACAAGTAGACTGGCAAATCAATAATCTACCCCACACATAGTAAAGAAGACTTGATCCTTTTGTATTTAATATCTCAGTGGAGGCACCATCTTCTAGCTGGCAGTTGGAAGTTGACTGGTACCTCTTTATTACCTTCTCGGCTTTTGGTTTACTTCTAGATATAATGGTTAACCCAATGAGTTTAGAAAAGGCCACTCCTGGGCTGGAGGAAGCACAAGCTGGAATCAAGATTGCCAGGAGAAGTATCAAGAACCTCAGATATGCAGGTGACACCACCCTTATGGCAGAAAGTGAAGAAGAACTAAAGAGCCTCTTGATGAAAGAGGAGAGTGAAAAAGTTGGCTTAAACCTCAACATTCAGAAAACTAAGATCATGGCATCCAGTCCCATCACTTAATGGCAAATAAATTGGGAAACAGTGGAAACAGTGGCTGACTTTATTTTTTTGGGCTCCAAAATCACTGCAGATGGTGACTGCAGCCATGAAATTAAAAGATGCTTCCTCCTTGGAAGAAAAGTTATGAGCAACCTAGACAGCATATTAAAAAGCAGAGACATTACTTTGCCAACAAAGGTCCATTGAGTCAAGGCTATGGTTTTTCCAGTGATCATGTATGGATGTGAGAATTGGACTGTGAAGAAAGCTGAGCACTGACAAATTAATGCTTTTGAACTGTGGTGTTGGATAAGACTCTTGAGAGTCCCTTGGATTGAAAGGAGATCCAACCAGTCCATCCTAAAGGAGATCAGTCCTGGGTGTTCATTGGAAGGACTGATGTTGAAGCCACAACTCCAATACTTTAGCCACCTGATGTGAAGAGCTGACTCATTTGAAAAGACCCTGATCCTGGGAAAGATTGAGGGCAGGAGGAAAAGGGGACGACAGAAGATCAGATGGTTGGATGGCATCACTGACTTGATGGACATAGGTTTGAGTGGACTCCGGGAGTTGGTGATGGACACAGAGGCCTGGCATGCTGCCGTTCATGGGGTCACAAAGAGTTGGACACGACTGACTGAACTGGACTGTGCTTAGAGCTTCTAATGGATCAACATTTTGAATCCTCACACAACCCCAATGAGGTCAATATTAACACATGACTGTAGAGTCTGGAAACCGACAAATGCACAAAATAAGTGAATAATTACAATGCAGTCACACTACATGGGGGCTTTCCAGGTGGCGCTGGTGGTAAAGAACCTGACTGCCAGTGCAGGAGATTTAAGAGAAGTGGGTTTGATCCCTGGGTCTGAAGATCCCCCAGAGGAAGGCATGTCAACCTACAACAGTATTCTTGCCTGAAGAATCCCATGGACAGAGGACTCTGGAGGACTATAGTCCATAGGGTTGCACAGAGTCAGACATGACTGTAGCAACTTAGCACACATGCATGGCACTACATGACTTGTTCAAGGTGTTGTTGTCCCTTGTTACTAATGTACAGCTCTATGTGTGCAGAATTCCAGTGAGTGTGGTTAAAGTGCAGCAGTTATTTCAATTCTTGCATAGGCATTTGCGGTGCATTGCTCAAGTGATTTTTGTCTGCAGTTTCATTAAATAAATCTGTGCCAGAAAAAGTAACCACAGGGGTTCCATCTTTCTTTTTTTTTTAATATATCTTTCCAAATCTTTGGCTAGTCGATGTTATCCCCATATTATTTGCTGTTCAAATAGTTTCTACTTTTAACCTTCAAGGCATTTGTTAGGATTGCACTTCTCTTATAGGCCAGGGTTGGGGGAATCCTAGGAAGGGAGCAACCAAGGGGATGTGAGTATTTTTGGCCAATGAACTGTGAGGAGAAATACTGTGTCACTTCCCGGCTGAGCAGTTGATATTTCTTGTGTGAAATCCTCCAAAATGTCACTGTATCCTCTGGTGAGATGATGGCAACATTTGAATGATGTCTGTCCTGAACAGCCTGTGTCCTTGAGTAGCTGCTGCTACATAAAACCTATTGACCAAAAACAACAACAACAAAAACCCAAAACCTATTGACCATCCTGTGATGACTATTGGAGAAAGAAACCTCTATTGCTATTTTTGGTTCTGTTACAGTGTAGCCTGTCTGCATTGACACAGAGGGACAGCCTACATAGAGAGGCTCTTTTTCTCACTCTCTTGATTTGAATTCCAAATACTCAGGGCAGACTTTCTGATTGACTGGACTTGGGTCTGGTTGTCAGCAGTTATCCAATCATCAGTGACAAGCATTAGGGGTCATACTGTACCTTGTAGACAAGGACCCTCTGCTACAGTTAAGGATTTAGTGAGCAGGCAAACGTTCCACAAAGATGTCCACTACAAGCACACTTGGCTATAAAATCAGACCATTGTATACTGATTTAAAAAACAATAAATGAAATGGAAAGACTTTCACCTTTTACATAAAAAGTTTAGACTGCTGTTACTCCTTCACTGAGTACCTGTTACATTCCCAACATTCTTCCGGGCTCTGAGGACACAAAGGCAGCCTAGGGAGAAAAACACTTGCTCCGGAAAATAAACAAATTTAAACACAGTGATATAATAAGGACAGTGAAGGAGAACGAAAAGGTGGGGTAACACAGACTGAGGAGTGCATTTATTACCTACTGCTGCTTAGCAAATTCTCTAAAACATAGCAGCCTAAAGCAAACATTTATTATATTGGACAATTTCTGAGGGTCAGGAAAGCTCCAGAGTCAGGAGCTCAAAGTCTTTTATCAGATTTCAGCCAAGCTGGCTGGCTGGTCAGGGCTAAAGACATCTCAAGCTCCACTGAGGCTGGGAAATCCACCTCTAAGCTCAACCACGTGATTGCTGGCCAGCCATTGTCTCTCACTGGCTGTTGGCCAGAAGGAGACCTCCTCCAGCGGCACCTGGGAACTCATTATAAAAGCACTCAGGGCTGACTCCACGTTTCATTAATCCAGCAGTGTCCACAAAAAAGATGCAATCCAGGGTCTTCTGATTGTTTGACTTCGTGACTATTCATCACTATTGTGGGTCCTCCATTACTTCTGCAAAGTGTCCCCAACAACTGTTGCCGTTTCTAAGTGTTGCTTTTAAAGATCTCTGCATATGTGATTTGGACCATATCAGAAATACAAGCTTTTTTTTTTTTTTTTTCTCTTCCTCTTTAATGATATTGCCCATGAAATGGCAGGAAGCTGAGATACTATCGCCACTGCAGCTTCCTCCCTGTCAGTTCTGTATGTGGTTGACAGTCTCCTTAAATCATTCTGTGTCCATGGGACACTGCATGGAGACTTCTCTGCTCAACAGGTACTCTGTTACAGTGGCTCCTGAGAGTGAGACAGACAAGTGGGTAACACTTAGATATTTATGATAGTAAAGAGTATTTCTGGTGGATGTTGTGAGATTGTTAGAAGGAACTTCACTTATTAATAAAATATGTTCCCATCTTTCTGATTATTCCACTACACAGAAAGTTGAAACTCTTAATTTAGACTTTGAGTTGAGATATGTACATTAAATATTATATAAAAAGGAACCAGATAAAGAGAAAAAAGAACAAGGAAATAGCAAATATAAAGATTTATTTCTAAGTGTTGAAGACAACTAAGATTTGTCTTCAATATATATTCTGAAGATAGAACTACTAGTCAAAAAATCAAAGAATTTTGAATTGTGTTTTTTCACTAATTCTAATAAGTGAATTTTCTCATTTGTAAACCTTTAAGTGTAAATAATTCTAAATGCATGTAAACATACCATTGCTTCATGCAGCTTCCTTAAGATGGCTCTGGTGTATCCAAAGATCCTTGTAAATATCTTTTTTCAAACATTTTAGGTCAAGAAAATAGATCCACATAATGATTCATCTTAAACATAAATTAGAAACCAGTAGCTAAAAGTTGATGAAGTCACATTTAACTCCCATATTACAGTTATACTGTTCCTCTTGGCGTTTAATTACACAGAAACCCAAAGAGATGGATTGTCTTAAAAGCTAGCATGCTTAAACTTTGAGACTTGGAGTGTCTCACTATGAGACTGTTCACTGATAGCACTGCATTCATGGAGGCACTTGGCTTGTAAAAAAAAAAAAAAGAACCAAAAAATATCTGACAAACATCAACATTTAGATGTTCAGGCCATCAAAAAATACATATACATATACACATACATACATATATATATATACACATATATATATATGAGAGAGAGACTAGAATAGTATTTTTATTTTAGGACTCTCAAGGTCATTCACCATATGCTATGTAACTGCAACTCCAAATGTTTTGTTGTAATCCACTGATGTGATTCATTAGTCCACCTCAATGAAGTTATACCATAAAGATGCTTTTAGTGGTAGAGCAGGGTATCATAAGGATAAGGAAAATATGGGAAATGTAGTTCAACTACCTCTATAAATTAAGAAATAAGTAGAGATTGGAATTAGCTTCAAGAAGATCAAACCCGTCAATCCTAAAGGAAACTAGTCCTGAATATTCATTGGAAAGACTGATGCTGAAGCTGGAGCTCCAAAACTTTGGCCACCTGATGCGAAGAACTGACTCATTGGAAAAGACCCTGATGCTGGGAAAGATTGAAAGTGGGAGGAGAAGGGGGAGACAGAGGACAAGATGGTTGGATGGCATCACCGACTCGATGCACATGAGTTTGAGCACGCTCTGGTAGTTGGAGCTGGACAGGGAGGCCTGGAGTGCTGCAGTCCATGGGGTCCCAAGGAGTTGGACAGGAATGAGTGACTGAACTGAACTGAACTGAAAATAAGAATGGAATTTGTCATAAACCAAAATGTCTATCTGTATTGTCCAACTGTTCAACTGTCATAGACTGAGTATTAATCCATGAAGCCTGTGAGTATTCTCCATTACGTGAAAAAGAGGGTTTTGCAGATGTGATTGAAATGTGTTATGGATCTTGAGATGGGGACAGTAGCCTGGTTTGTGCAGGTGGGCCCAGTGTAATCACAAAGGGTCATAGAAGAGGGAAATAAGTAGATCAGAGTTAGAGAAGATATGGGATGATGGAAGCTGAAAGAGAGAAGAAAATGTGATGGTGGAAGCAATAGGCATAGTCTGAGAAACAGAGATTGAAAGTGCTATACTGCTGTCTTGAGAATGGAGGAAGGGGCCACAACCAAAGGAATGCAGGCAGCCGATAGCTGGAAAAATCAAGGAAATGGATTCCCCCCAGGTCTTCCAGCAGGAATGCAGACCTTCCGTCACCTTGATTTTAGCCCAATGAAGTTGATTTTCAAGTTCTTCCCTCCAGAACTGTAAGATAGTACATTTGTGTTGTTTTAAGCCAATATATTTGTGGTAATTCATTTCAGCAGCCATAGGAAACTAATATACCAACTAAATAAAGGCTTAGACATGCTGTATTGTAAACAAGTGAATACTATTAGCCAGGTAGACTAAGACTTCTTTTAGCCAAGACTTTCAGTCAAGTCGTTTTTTTTTTGGAAGAAGCAGTTCTTGGATTTATGCAATAGTTTTACATGTTTTTCTTTTTCTTTTCAAATTCATTACTGAATACTTTTTAATTTATGATCTTTCCCTTCTGCTTCCCCAGACACTTTTTCCTACCTTGAGATTCATTTGTAAATATAAACTTTGCAGCTATGGATCTTCTTCTGAGCTTTGCTTTGCTTCTATTCCACATTTCTGAAGTACTGATGGCTAAAACAAGCATTTGATAAGCAGATTTGCCTAGTTGAGAGATCTATTGTCTTGTGAAGAAGAGAACTGAACAGTCTGTTTGGATAAACATGTTTCCAGGAAGTCTCTTAAGCAATAAAGTTGTTCCCAATAATTTTCTGCCCTTTCCACCGAGAAGTTGTATTTTGTGTCCCATTGGTATCAAATTAGGACATGTGGCTTGTTTTGGACAATGAAATGTTAACAGATGGTCCATTGCAGGTTGCTAGCTTTGTGGAGGAGGAAATGGCAACCCACTCCAGTGTCCTTGCCTAGAGAATCCTAGGGACGGCAGAGCCTGGTGGGCTGCTGTCTATGGGGTCGCACAGAGTCGGACACGACTGAAGCGACTTAGCAGCAGTAGCAGCAGCTTTGTGGAATTCTGTCATTCCTCTTATCTCTCTGCTCTAAGATCAACATATCCCAGAAGAGGGTTGATTATTTATCCAGGGTCCCAGAATGAGGAAGACATGGAATAGAGATGGAAGCAACAAGTGAATGACCTGTAATGAGAACAAGAAATAGATCTTTGTTGTTGTAAACTACTGAGATTTATGGGTTATCATTGCATGATCAACTAACAAAACTGTCTGGTACAGCATATATTGAATATACTTATGTATATATTTCTTTATATGTGCTTTTATATACTGTATTATACATATAATACATCATGTATTCTCAAATATGACATAGTATCGGGTTGACCACAAAGTTTGTTGAGGTTTTTCCATAAGCATCTATGGAAAACTCAAACAAACTTTTGGCCAACCAATAACATCTTTTGAACAAATAATGGATAAGTATATTTTATGGAACTTAAGATATAATTTTGCTAATTAACTTTTATAAAAATTTATCATTGTGTCTTTGCTTTTATGAGACATTCATGGTCATAGTCATAATTTGTTTGATACCAAGTCTTTGGTTCTAAGGAGTTTTTTCTCAAAAAGAACTCTCAAGAACATCCCATTGCTCAATACCCATCAGTTTTGGGACACAGTTATAGAAATTCATTAATATGAACAAAAGGAAACTGCTTCAACTTGTTTGCAATTTTTAAATTCTTTTTTGTTACTCCTTTAAAACCAGTGAAAATGATCTATAATTATAGTGACCTAATATATCTTTATAGATGTTGTCTCTTACAAAAGAGAAAAAATGTTCTTCTATAGCCATCAGATATGTAAACAGTATGAGATATGAAGATAGCCTAGAAAATTCTAAACAGAGAAAAGAAAATGCTCTATTTTCTTCTTCAAAGCATAGTTAAGAAGTCAGGCAATATTTAAAGATTCCAAAATATGTGTCTTATTTTTAGCACAATAAATTGAGTTATGCCTTTGATTTAGCAATTTCTTATATATTTTTAAATTATGTAATATTTTATTGAACATTAATATTTACTGATAGATCTGAGCAACAGTGTAAGATGCTAAAGTATTTGAAAACAATGCTTTTGGTTCAGTGCCCTCTGCCTTGTACTGTCATTATTTTACATGGCAAAGCTGGCTTAAGTGAAAATTTGGTTAGTTGTCTAATTTTGTTCTTTTATACCCCAATTCTCTGTATGTTAGTACAAATCTGAGTTTTAGAATGCTAATCTCTGAGTAATCAAATATGCCTAGGAAAAAAATAATCTGCAGGGGAACTGTAGCTACAGACCATATGATTTGCATTATTAGTACTTTCCATGTAATAATTCTACACATTGTTATCATTAGCAACACTATTTCAATCATGAATATCACCAAGTTCAGAAGAAATCATTTCTGAATTGTCTCTATTAGACCATGATCAAGAGGAAAAAATACAAGACCTAGTTTTCCTTTAGTGTTGTATCTGACATTTTTAAATAGACTCATTTTCTGTGGTTTCATGTAACCTATTACATTTGTCACTGAATGGCAAGGAGGCCTGTGTCTCATTAGCACTTCCGCTGGTACTTGAGAAAAATATCCTGGAAGAAAAAAAGATTCAATTTTCCTCGCTGGATTTGGAGGCATTTGATTTTTTTGAGAATTTCAGTGAATATCATCTCTAATTTTAGTTGAATACCCCTCACCATACGATGTTACAAGATATAACTAACATACTATCCGCCTAGAAATATGTTTCTCTTTGATCCTAAAAATGGCTTTTGATTAAAAAATTGGCTCTCCATTATGTTAAGAGTGAGATAGGATTTAAGTGGTGGTGGGGGAGATTGATCTATACAAGACAGAACAAAAGAATAGATTATAATTAAATGTTACTTTTTAAATTCATCTCTTAATTTCCCCCTCCTTTATGTTCATCTGAGCCCCAGGATTCTCTGTAAACTTCTGCATATTTGGAATGTGTTTATACTAGGTTTGTCTGTAGTGTGTTGCATTTGTTTGTGTCTCTGTGTGTGTGCATTTGGAGGGAAGTCTTGGAAAGTGTTTTTAGCCCAGTTGTTTGCCTTGCTCCTCTCTTTTTCTCCCAGCACTATAGATTGTTCTTAACATCTCCTAGCAACTCTTTTGGGGTGAGAACCATTTAAAATGTGAGAGAATTCCCCTTGCATCATTCATTAATGGACATATCCTAATGTGAGTGCTGAATGATCTTCCAGTCATAAACATTAGACTGTGTCACTCTCATGCTTAATATTGCTTCTTGGCTCCCTCTTACCTAAAATATGAAACCCACACTCTATCTAGCATTATAAGGTCTTCATAATCTGGTCCTAATGTTCCATTCTGGCCTCATCTCCCGCTTCTAGAAGTCTAAACTATCTAGTTCCTCTACAAGCTATGTTCGAATCCCTCTGTCTCTGCACATACTATTTGTGTGGCCTGGGGTGTTCTTTACCAACTGGGGAAGCTAATTAATTCCGTTTGTTTTAACTCATTTCTGAATCTTTTCAGTGAAGACTTTCACTGCCTCAGGCATCCTATAGAGTTCCCACTGTATTTTCTACACACCTGCTGAAGCAAAGACAGCTAATTTACAGCCAATTCAATATCCTTTCTCCTTCCTTCCACTCATAAGAGATTCTTGATATTATTTGGAGTGGCAGTGTGCCCAATTCCCAAACTTCTTGTGGCCAAGTGGTCAATCTCTGGCCAATGAAATACAGGTAGATGCTGAGTGGGACCTCTAGGAGATCTCAAAAGGAGAAAGCTGGAACTGGCCCTTTTTATCTCTACATATTGCCTAAAATGTGGGTGTATTGGCTGGAGCTCCAGCATTCATCTTGTACTATAAGGTTCCCTTGAGAATACACCACATGTTAGAGATGGTGGAGCAGAAAGAAGGAGAAATCTAAGATTAACATTGTGACAAGGCCTTAACAGCCTTGGACTATGTACCTCTGAACTCTTTACATGAGAGATAGAAATTTATTTATTGTGTTTTAACTTGGCCCTATTTAGGTTTTCTGTTATGTGCACTAACTCTCAGTTCAGTTTAGCTCAGTCTCTCAGTTGTGTCCGACTCTTTGCAACTCCATGGACTGCAGCACGCCAGGCCTCCCTGTCCATTGTCAACTCCAACTTTAGTCTTTACTAATATACCTGCCTTACAGCAGTTACCAAAGAGTATAATATTGGACTATTTTCATATATATCTTTCTTACTCTGTTATATCCTAGTAGGAGAGCTGGGTTACTGTATGTTTTAAAATAATATAAGTATCATATGGATTCCCACCAAGGCATGACTCTTGAATTCGTGGTGGGAGTGAGGGTGACCAAATGAATGACCAAAAGATCATTCATTTCTTTTCTTCCTTTTTTTAAACCACCTGTCACTATGCAAAGATATTATATAATTATTGACTATATTCCCCTACACTGTACATTATATGCTGTGACTTATTTGTAACTAAAAATGTTTACCTCTTTCTCTTTTCCCTTACCCCTTCCCTTCTGGCAACCACCAGTTTTAATTTGTATCTATGACTAGGTTTCTATTTAGTTATACTTATTCATTTGTTTTGTTTTCTTGATTCCACATATAAGTGAAATCATCAAGTATTTGTCTTTCTCTCTCTGACTTATTTCACTTAGTGTGATACCCTCTAGGTTCATGCATATTGTTTCACATAGCAAGATTTAATTCTTTCTTTATAACTGAGTAGTATTCCATAGAAAGCATGTGCTCCATCTTTGCTATCCATTCGTTTATTTATGGGCATTTAGATTGCTTCCATATCCTGGCTATTGTAAGCAGAGCTACAGTGGACATAGAGATGCATATAGCTTTTCAAATTAATATTTTGTTTTCTTTGGATTAATAACCAGAAGGAGAATTCCTGGATAGTATGGTAGCCCTATTTTAATTTTTTGAAGAATTTTCATTCTGTTTTCCATAATGGCTGAACCATTTACACTCCCACAGTGCATTAAGGCTGCCTTTTTTCCAATACTCACCAACACTTAGTCTTAATTGTTGTCTTTTGATAACAGCCATTCTGACGTGATACCTCATTGTGGTTTTGATTTGCATTTCCTTGATGATTAGTGATTTTGAGCATCTTTTCATGTGCTCATTGGCTGTTTGCACCTTTCCTTTGGAAAAAAAGTTTATTCAAATCCTGTTTATTTTTAAATAGAGTTTTTTTTTTTATGTTGAGTGTATGAGTTCTTTGTATATTTTTGCTATTAAGCCTTTATCAGATATATCATTTGCAAATATCTTCTCCCATTCCATAGGCAGGCTTTTTCATTTTGTTAGTTTCCTTTGCTGTGAAAAATCTTTTTAGTTTGTTATAGTCCCATTTGTTACATGAACTCACCTATATCAGTGGCAGAGCCAATTCAATATTCTTTCCAGTATGCAATACGATACCAGGTTATCAAACAAATCAATTTTTAATGAAATAAAAAAATTTGAAATTTGTTTATGATTTTTATAGAGAAGAAATTCACAGTTAAAAAAAAATCAGTGAGCAGTAGCATATCCATGAGCAATAATAGCATAAATAATAAATGTTGGGAAGATTATAGTTTCTTTCTTTTTCCTTTTTTTGGCCATGCCATGTGACTTGTTGGATTTTAGTTCCCTGACCAAGGATCAAACCTGGGCCCTTGACAGTGAGAATGCAGACTGCCAGGAAATTCCCAACAATTTTCAACACAACTTCTTCACCAGTTTCCCAAACTCCTATGAATGAGATTCCAACAAGTAAGTCCCTCTCACCCCCACCCCCAACTCTATCTACCAACTGATTTTTTCCTGAAAAAAAGTAGCTTTTATTCTACAGAAATCTTTTTCCTTTAATGTCTCACCTTACTTGCACTTAAGACTTTAACAGGAAAATACCTTTCCTACAGTAGATGCTCAATTCAGAGGCACATGGACTTTCAGTATCTGACTCTATCTGCATAGAGATAGAAATTTTCTTCTATCACCATTGATTGTATTGAAAGGTCCAGTGAACTTCAGTCACTTCTTATATTTTTTCTTGTTCTTCACAAGTGTTTTCTCAGTTAAAAGTGACAATTTGAACTCTGAAGTTCTCTCATCCACTATGATTTCTGACCTTTGTTGACTCTGAACATTATATTCATTTAACAAGTGATTTTTTTTCTAATTTTTTATTTGATATTTTATGCATAATGCTTCCTTTACTCAGACTAAGTAGTCAACAAAATAAAATTGCAAAATGTTAACATGTTAAATGAATAAACAAACAACTTCTGTTTTGAAAGAGAAGCACTGACCCTGAGTGCAACCGTGGATGGAGTAAGCTCTGTTGCCTTGACGTCTTGGCTGGTTACGTCATCTTGGCTGGGTCACTGGTGTCTCAAATCTACTCCGTGCTTTTGAAACAACGCTTGTGGTATAGTTTGGCTCCTGTTGTGTTCCTCTGGCTCTTTTCCCACCCGGTCAAGTGGGCATTTCATATTCCCTGATCAGGGTAGGAAAGACACAGCAGAAAAGAGAAACAAAGCAATCCTTGCTTTTGTGTTTTACAACTCTAAGCCTCGATGAGAGGGGAGAAACTCAAATGACTAGACTGTAGGTTGGAAGACTTTTTAATGAGAGAAAACTTGAGGACATTCTTTAGGCTGGGAGGGTTGTGAGAGGAAGGGGAAGACAGTTAATTAGAGGAGAGCTTGGTAGAACTGGGATGGACCATAGCGGAAGGAAGAAAGATGGCATCCGAAGATCACCCCATATCCCACTTGAGCAAGCAACTGAAGTATTCTCTACCCATGAGCCATAAAGGATTTGGGCCAATGCCCACAGGAAGACAAGCCTCCTTTTGATGAGCATATCCTGGACTGAGGTGCTTTGCTATTTGCCCTTGGGTTTAGCTTCCTAATGAGAAACTCCCTAGCTGTGATCAACTTGCCACTCATGACCCCTTGTCAGGAGGAGTTATGAGCTTCTGTTTGGCATGTACCCAACCTCCCTGTGTGGGACTGCCTCTTCCTTGGTGTCCTAGGACATCCATAATCCTTCTGAAGGAAGGCAGCATCCTGGTCTGGAAAGCTTGTGGTGGCTGAGAGTAGGAGACTTGTGACTGAGGTGCAGCCTGAATCGAGCAGAGCCAGCTCAGGATCACCCCCACATCTGGGCCTATGGTAAAACACATCTCTACTGTCTGGATGAGCTGGAAAGTTTTTGGAAAGTTACAAAAGGGAGTCTAGGTTGTTTGCAAGGTCTTGATGACAGTAAGAAAGGTCCTGGAAGTAGAGGATTGACATCCAACCTATCACCTCGGTCCACCCAGAGCACTGTAGTGAGGCATAAGCTTTCATTTGCCCCCTCTCTTTTTCCATTCTGTGGCCTTGGCCCATCCAACCAGAGACCACCTCTTCTCTCCTTCCCCCACTACATTGTCTGTGGAGTGTTGCCTACATGGAGATCATCAGAAAGCTTCCCAGACATGGAAATGGGCAAAAGAGATTGATGGCTGTCCTTTCAGTGTAGTGCTAGATGTCATCCAGTGTGCATTTGAGGCTTGTCTATTTGTAAACAGCTGTGTTTCTTTCACTGGTTTTCTGTGGGCCTTCTATAGGGGTAGAAGGTAATTTATAAAAAATTGATTGTAGTACATATGATTATTATCTATATAATGTAAATGACTTTGGTAGAGATAAAATTGATTTCTGTTTGTGAAATAGAGAAGCGTAAACATCAACATTTTATAAACTTAAGAATGTTAATTAGTTTTACATCTAGTAGCTAATTGATTTCAGCATTCCAAAGATATTTCAAAAATATAAACTCCATATATATATATATTTATACATATATATATGAACATATTATATACAAATTCTCCTTTAGCTGATCTTAATATCTTAATGTTTCCCTTACTAATTAATAATGAGTAAAATAAAATAATGAATAAGATCTTTGACTTACATTCACTTTGTATTTGCATGAGTCATTTTAACTTCTCAACATTATACTTTAAGAGGATTACTTCCAAAGAAGATGCAGACTTCTTGAGATGATCTTCTGAGCTTTTTTCCTTCTTGTTTACTTTATGCTACTTTTAAAATAGTGCTTTCTGTTCTAAAACACAAAATCTTTTCCATTGCTCTAAGTGCTCATAACTTTAGATGTAAACAGAGAGGAATGTGGTTGATTGCTTCAAGTACTAATTTTTCTTAATCATGGGACATTTTTGTTCAATAAAGTATCTTTACCCTAGTTGGCTTAGTCTTGTAGGACAAGATGTACTTATAAACCTGATCAAGCATCTTGCTCGGATTCATATGTACAAAGAGTTTAGATATTAGCAATGTTGATGGAACTAGTGTTATTATGAGAGCAGACAAAAATCGACATTTCCTTCTTCTAATGATTTATGACTGAGCTGAGCACTATAAACCACATTAGACTTTTTTTTTTTTATAAGAATGGGATAAAGCAAGGATCATCCAGTATAGAATAACAGTATAAGCAAAGTGCTGGAGATAATGAGCAGTGGAATGACTAAGACATGAGGAAATTTTACTGATTGGGCAAATTATAAAGCAGAGCAGTGAAAGATGAGATAAGTGAAGGCCTTTATCCTACAGGAAAGTGAGGAGATTCTCATAATTCTTGAGTAGGGGAATGGAATTCTAAACAGAGATGGTTCAAGAAGACTAATACGGCAGTTATGTGTCGTGAGGATTAGATTTGGAGGTGGCTGACTGAGGTAGGTAGGGGAGAATTAAAGATAGCCTTGAGAACCTCCTAGATGGAACATAGGGAATTTTTCAAATGTTTAATGACCTTCAGAATAGAAAATGAAAAACTATGATATTGAAAATGACTTCAAAATTTTGAAACTTGGGATGGATGATGCCATTGAAAGGGAGGGCAAACAGAATTTCTATTTTCCGATTTTTTTCAGCATAAAACATCTGACAATATAATAATTTATATTTTATGATTTTTCTTTGGTTTTTAAATTTTGAAGCATTTCCCCCTAATTTGTCTCATCTGATAGTCACAACAGTCTGTGAGGCAGACATAGTAATTGCCACATTGCAAGTGTTGCTCTTACAGAAGAAGCTGAAGCTCAAAGAAATGGTTTCTTGAAACTTCAAGGAGGTGGCCCAACTTAGACTGACTGTTCTTTTGATCAAAGAAGTGAGTAAGATCATGTACAAGCATCATAGGAATTCGGGATAATGGGTGAGCATCCAGTTAGAGAAGACATTGCGCCTAATAGATACTTTCTTTGAGATGTGAGCTATGGGTATCATGGACATGAAATAGTTGGAAAGTAAGGGTCCAAGGATCTGGAACTTGACTCTGTAGTGTTAATCTAAATTGGAAGTAGAGTCTTACCTAGGAAAAACAGACATATTGCAAGATACAACATATTAATCACTCTCTACCCAAATCTCTGGAAATAATCTGGTGTGTGGTATAAAGAGTATTCCTCCTTTTCCTTCAAGGAGGAGAAATTGATTTTACTAAACAAGTAGATGGACGGGGTCAGCATACGACTTAGAGGTGGAGAGATAAGAGAGAGTTGTGCACAGGCCTCCCTGGAGCAGACACCCCTCCACCCATCATAGGATTTTTGCAAGGTGGGAAGAGAAGCTCTTGTCATGCCCAGGCCTTTTTGGGTAGGTTCCAGAAACATGTCTGGAGCAGCATTGCATGTTCTCATCTCCCTGTTTTCTATTCATCAGGGGTAAGTGAAAATACCAAGGGCAGTGAAGTATTAATTAACCCTCACAAGCATTTTCATTTCTGGGTACTGGTCATTAGTGTCAAAGCCTTAGAGCATGTGTATCTCTCATTAAGGCTATACTTGTCTTTATCTCATACTTCATGGGGTTCTGATAAAGAATCCTGTAGCTCAGGCTAGTTTCTCTATGCATTGAAGGGATTTTTCGAATCTGTTTTGTCATCAAATGAATGTTACACCTCCACGGTTGCCATCTAGGTACTTAGCATCCATGCCAATCAGTGGTGAATTTTGGCAGCAATGAGTGTACATTTCTGTTATTTCCAATGAAGCTGTACATAATAGAGTGTCAAGGCCTCTCTAGGGCCCAGAAGAAAAGCGCTGGAATCCTGAGCTATGCGTCTTTGATGTGTGTGATGCTAATTTTATGTCAACCTGACTGAGTCATGGTGCCCACATATTTGGTCAAACAATATTGTGGATATTTTTGCGAAGGTGTTTTTTGGATGAGATTCATGTTTGACTTGGTAGATTTTGAGTAAAGCAAATTACCTTCCTTAACATAGGTGGGCCCCATCCAGTTAGTTGAAAGCCTTAATAAGACTGACCTCTCCCAAGCAGGAAGAAACTCTGATAGATGTTTGTCCAAGCAGCTTTTCTCTGGGTCTCCAGGCTGCTGGCCTACCCTGCAGATTTTGAACTTGCCAAACTTCAAAAATCGTATGAGTCAGTTCCTTAAAATCTCAATCTCTCTCTATTTTCCCCCTAGTTTTCTAGTTATCTTAATATTACATAGCATATGACCCTGAAGCCCAGGGGCACAACTAGGATAGGTCAACGGTGGGCTGGGGTAAAGATCCACTTTTAAAGTAGCTCTCACACAACTGCATGGCTAGTAAGTTGGTACCAGCTATTGTCTGGGAGCTTAGCCATTGCTATTGGCCAGCAGACCCTGTTCCTGTCCATGTGGGCCCCTCTACAGGCTGCTTGGATTTGCTCGGAGCATGGTGACTATGTTCTAAGTGCAAATGACCCAAGAGAGGAACCAGGCATCTGTGCCTCCTTTTACAACCTAGCCTTGGAAGTCACATAGCATCACATTTACCACAATCACAAAGCAACTCAGAGTTAAAGGGGGGGATTTCTACGGTTGCCAGATAAAATATGAGATGCGCAGTTAACTTTGAGTTTCAAATAAATCATATTTTTTTTAGTATTAAGTATGTCACAGGCAGTATTTGGGTCATAGACTAAAAATTATTTGGACTTCCTATATTTTTCTTTCTTAAGTCCAGTAGCCTGGTTATAGACCTTCTCTGTTAACAGGAGAAGAGTCAAGTCACATTGACGTAAGAGCATGTGGAAAGACCGTATTGTTGTACCATATTTGGAAAATATCCTCTGCCGCACCTGCCTTTTGACTGCAACAACTTCTATCCTGCACATGTACAAAATACACCCATTCCTTATCCTCAAGACCACCAAGTCTCATTCATTTAAGAATCAACTTGAAGCCCAGGATCTTATTATCTTGATCAGGTCCAAGTGCAGATGTGGCTCCTTGGTGGGGTAACATTCCTTAGGTACAACTCCTTGAGTCTCATTCCTTTTCTTCTTTTTCTTTCTTTCTTCTTTTTCCTAGGTGATATATATATATATATATATATATATATATATATATATATATAAAATATGGTTGAATATATTTGAATATGTATACTATATATGATATATCTTTATATATATATGTATATATATATAGTTGTTGTTCAGTTGCTTAGTTGTGTCTAACTCTTTGCTATCCCATGAACTAAAGCATGCCAGGCTTCCCTGTCCTTCAGTATCTCCCAGAGTTTGCTCAAATTTATGTCCATTGAGTTGGTGATACCATCCAACTATTTCATCCTCTGTCATCCCCTTCTCCTCTTCCCCTCAAATCTTTCCTGGCATCAGGATCTTTTCCAATGAGTCGGTTCTTCACATCAGGTGGCCAAAGTATCGGAGATTCAGCTTCAGCATCAGTCCTTCCAGTGAATATTCAGGGTTGATTTCCTTTAGGATTGACTGATTGGATCTCCTTGCTGTCCAAGGGACACTCGAGAGTCTTCTCCAGCACTATAGTTATGAAGCATCAGTTCTTTAGTGCTCAGCCGTTTTTTATGGTCCAGCTCTCACATCTGCACATGACTAATGGAAACACCATAGCTTTGACTATACGGAATGTTGTCAGCAGAGTGATGTCTCTGCTTTTTAATGTGCTGTCTAGGTTTATCATAGGAAAAGGAGTACATCAAGGCTGTATATTGGCACCCTGCTTATTTAACTTATATGTGGAGTACATCATGAGAAACACTGGGCTGGAAGAAGCACAAGCTGGAATCAAGATTGCTGGGAGAAATATCAAGAGCCTCAGATATGCAGATGACACCACCCTTATGGCAGAAAGTGAAGAGGAACCAAAAAGCCTCTTGATGAAAGTGAAAGAGCAGAGTGAAAAAGTGGGCTTAAAGCTTACCATTCAGAAGACTAAGATCATGGCATCTGGTCCCATCACTTCATGGGAAATAGATGGGGAGACAGTGGAAACAGTGTCAGACTTTATTTTTGGGGCTCCAAAATCACTGCAGATGGTGACTGCAACCATGAAATTAAAAGACGCTTACTCCTTGGAAGGAAAGTTATGACCAACCTAGATAGCATATTAAAAAGCAGAGACATTACTTTGCCAACAAAGGTCCATCTGGTCAAGGCTATGGTTTTTCTAGTGGTCATGTATGGATGTGAGAGTTGGATTGTGAAGAAAGCTGAGTGCCGAAAAATTGATGCTTTTGAACTGTGGTGTTGGATAAGACTCTTGAGAGTCCCTTGGACTGCAAGGAGATCCAACTAGTCCATCCTAAAAGAGATCAGTCCTGGGTGTTCATTGGAAGGACTGATGCTGAAGCTGAAACTCCAATACTTTGGCCACCTGATGCAAAGAGTTGACTCATTGGAAAAGACCCTGATGATGGGAGGGATTGGGGGCAGGAGGAGAAGGTGATGACAGAGGATGAGATGGCTGGATGGCATCACCGACTCGATGGTCATGGGTTTGGGTGAACTCTGGGAGTTGGTGATGGACAGGGAGGCCTGGCGTGCTGTGATTCATGGGGTTGCAAAGAGTTGGACAAGACTGAGCGACTGAACTGAACTGAACTGAACTGAGGTATATCATAGTTATTCTTCCAAGGAGCAAGTATCTTTTAATTTTGTAACAGCAGTCACCATCTGTAGTGATTTTGAAACAAAGAAAAGAACATCTCTCATTGTTTCCACTTTTTCCCATCACTGTTTGCCATGAAGTGATGGGACCAGAAGCCATAATTTTCATTGTTTGAATGCTGAGTTTTAAGCCAGCTTTTTCACTCTCTTCTTTTACCTTTATCAAGAGGCTCTTTAGCTCCTCTTCACTTTCTGCCTTTAAAGTGATATCATCTGACTATCTGAGGTTGTTGATATTTCTCCTGGCAATCTTGATTACAGCTTGTTAGTCATCCAGCCCAGCATTTCGCAGGATGTACTCTGCATATAAGTTAAATAAGTAGGGTGACAATATATAACCTTGATGTACTCCTTTCCCAATTTTGACAAAATGTGTTCCACTGCAGAAGGGAATGGTAAACCATTTCAGTATTCTTGCCTCAAAAACCCCATGAAATGTATAAAATATATATATATATATATTCATTTTCAGATTCTTTTCCATTACAGGTTATTATGAGACATTGAATATATTTCTCTGTGTTATGCAATAGGGCCTTGTTGTTTATCTATTCTATGTATAGTAGTGTGTATCTGTTAATTTCAAACTCCTAATTTGACCATTTCCCCTCTTCCCCCCTTTGGTAACCATAAATTTGTTTTCTATGTCTGTGATTCGATTTCTGTTAAGTTCGTTTGTATCATTTTTTAAAGATTCCACATATAAGTGGTACTGTATGATAGTTGTCTTTCTCTGTCTGACTTACTTCACTTAGTATGATAATCTCTAGGTCCATCTCACTCCTTTTAACCTGAAGACTATGAAGAGAAGTTGGTGACCGAACAAGAACAAGAAGAGACAAATTTTCTATTCCTTACATAATCAACATACAGAAATGAAACCTTCCCATTCAAAAACAGGAAACTTGAGAGTACACAGCAGTTGCTTGCCCAGGGCTATTCTGAAATTCAGCTAGGGGATGTTGCAGGTTCCTTGCTTAGGGTTCAGTCCTCCTAGGGATTGCTTTCCATGGCTCTTGACTCTCTGGACCCTTTGTTCTGCCCATGAGTCCCCTTTCCTTCTCCTTAAAAAACGACATGTGGCTGAAGCTAAGAAGTACTCTAAGGCACTTTCCTGTCCGTTGAAGTTTGGAAATGAAAGGACCTCTTTTCATTTTGTGTTAACCCTGTTGTTTTCGGTCTGAGTCAATAAAACTCCTTTGAAAATGTTGTTGTAAGCTTTTTTGTGCATCAGTTTATAATCCTTTCCATTAGACCAAAGTTACACTGATGAATCTTCCTGGGAGACTGCAATGGGACAAGACCCTTAAGATTCTTAGAAGCCCTATTCTTCTGTTTTTCTTCCTTTTGTTTGTCTTCACATCCTTTAAGAAGGGTTTTATTTGGAAATACTTTCAAACTTACAAAAAGTTACAAAAAACAAAACAGTACAAGGCGTATCTTGTATACCCGTTACCCAGATTTGCTTATTGTATTAGCTTCCTGTGATTGTTGTAACAAATTTCCACAAACTGGGTGGCTTTAAACAATAGGACTTTATTCTCCTATAGTTCTGGAGTCTCAGTGTCCAAAATCAAAGTGTTGACAGGATCATATTCTTTCTGAAAGCTCTAGGGGAGAATCTGTTTCATGTTCTCTTAGCTTCTGGTATTGCCAGAAGCAGCACTGGCATTCCTTGTCTTATAGAAGCATCACTCCGATGTCTCCCTACTTCATTACATAGCCTTCTCCCTGTGTGTGTGTGTCTCTGTGTTCCTTCTCTTCTTTTAAGAACACTGGTCATATAGGATTAACAGCCTACCCTACTCTAGTGTGACCTCCTCTTAATTTGATTATATCTGCAAGAACCCTGTTTATAAAGTTCTGTGGTTCTGGGAAGGGCACGAATTTGGGGGGGCATGCTACCAACCCAGTCCATCTGTTGTTAACGTTTCATCCCATTAGGTTTACTATTTGTACTCTCATTCTCCTCCCTTATCTTCTTTCTCCCTCTCTCTTTTCATTCACTATGTGTATGTAATAGTTTTTCCTTGGATCATTACCTTTCACACACCATGACCCTTTTACTGCTCTTTGTTGTTGTTCAGTCAACTCAGTTCTGTCTGACTCTTTGCAACCCCATGGACTGTAGCCTACCATGCTGCTCTGTCCATGGGATTTCCCAGGCAAGAATACTGGAGTGGGTTGCCATTTCCTTCTCCAGGGGATCTTCCAGACTCAGGGATCGAACCCACATCTCTTATGTTTCCTGCATTGGCAGATAGATCCTTTACCACTAGCATCACCTGGGAAGCCCCATTTTAGGCATTCCCCTCCTTCCAATTCCTATTCTCATTGATTTAATTTCCTTTTTGAATTCTTAGGATAATAATATGCTTTCAAAGGGAAAGAAGTTTCACTTCTCATATATTTTTCACTCCATCCGTCCTACTTCTAACTGTTAAGAGTTTGTTGTATTCTGGTTAATCCATCCTGTATTTCCTTCTTATAATGATAAGTAGATGTGTTCTTATTTTCCTTTCATCCTTTAACAAAAGATGTGATAACACATATACTCTTTAGCACTTTGCCTTTTCACCTTAATAGCACTTTGCCTTTTCACCTTAATAATATCTCCTAGAAATAAATCCACAGCAGTTCAGAGAGATCACCCTTATTCTTTTTTTTACATTGGGTGTATGCACCATAGTTTATTCAACCAATCTTCTAAGTTTGGATACTTAGGTAGTTTTCAACATTTTGTAGTTACAAATGTGACTATGAATAGCTTTTTGCATATGAATTTTTGTATTGTTGCAGATGTAAATTTTTAGCAACGGGATTTCTGGGTTGAAGGATAAGTACATGTATTATTTTGTTATTGCCAAATTCCCCTCTCTATATAGCACTTTTTCCTGCTTTGCAGTTCCACCAGCAATGTGTAAAACTATTACTATTTCTAACAGCCTTACTGACAGAGTGTATCGGTGCATGCTCTGTCATAGTTGTGTCTACTTTTTGCAACTCTTTGGACTGTAGCCTGCCAAGCTCCTCTGTTGCAAACCTATTGGATAAGAGACAGCATTTCAGTGCAGTTTTAACTTGCATTTTCTTATTCTGAGTGAGGATAAACTTCTTCCCATATGCATTAGGGCCATTTGAATCACTTTTTGTGAACTGTCTGTGTTTGCTCCTTTTTCTTGGAGAAGGCAATGGCACCCCACTCCAGTACTCTTGCCTGGAAAATCCCACGGGCGGAGGAGCCTGGTAGGCTACAGTGCATGGGGTCACTGAGAGTTGGACAAGGTTGAGCGACTTCACCTTCATTTTTCATTTTCACGCATTGGAGAAGGAAATGGCAACCCACTCCGGTGTTCTTGCCTGGGGAATCCCAGGGATGCGGGAGCCTGGTGGGCTGCCGTCTACAGGGTTGCACAGAGTCAGACATGACTGAAGCGACTTAGCAGCAGCAAACCCTTTTTCTAAGGATTTTTCGTCTTTTTTTCCCCCAACTTTAAAGAGTTCTTTAAAATTAGATATGTTAACTTTTTATCTGTGATAGCTCTCATGAATATTTTCTTCCAGTTGTATTGCCTCTGGAATTTGAATTACACTTAGAAAATCTGTTTCTATGTTGAAGCTGAAACTCCAAGACTTTGGCAACCTGATGTGAAGAGCTGACTCGTTTGAAAAGACCATAATGCTGGGAAAGATTGAAGGAGGGAGAAGAAGGGGATGATAGAGGGTGAGATGGTTGGACAGCAATCACCGACTCAATGGACATGAGTTTGAGTAAACTCCAAGAGTTGGTGATGGACAGGAAGGCCTGGTGTGCTGCAGTCCATGGGGTCACAAAGAGTTAGACATGACTGAGTGACTGAACTGAACTGAACTGATGTTGAAGTTAAAGCAGAACTCACCCATGTTTCTTCCAGTAGTGGCGTGGTTTCATTAGCTGACTTTGGTATTCATTTAATTCCAGTTTTTTTCTTCTTCTGAAGATTCCTGATCTTTTTTTTCCAGATCAGTTATTCATTTTTAAAAAGTGCTTAAAGTATTTTATCCAGTGATTTTCGTGGTATGTATCAGGAGGGTCTTTCAGCAAGGTAGGATCTGTGCCTATCTTGCTGCCAGATGTGGAAGTCAGCTAATTTCTGTTCTGCAGCCTTTAAGGAAGACAGCATGGTTTTTCTACACAGTTCTTAAACCCATAGTCTTACAACATGCAGTCCTTTTGGTAATTTGCTTTTGGCTAATCATACTATTTTCTTTCATAGGTATTTATTTTTTTCTTTTATAGGTATTGGTTTTTTTTTTTTTTTTTTGTTAACATGCTGCATGTTAACTTTTTCTAAAGGTTTCTAGGTGTATATGCTTACATATGATAAAATATATATTACTTTGTTGACTCTATTTTAAAAGGAAATATCTTAAACAAAAGCAAACAATTTGAAAACATGGTGCTTGAATTCTGTACATGATCAGCAAATACTAATACAATTCAAATTTTCCTCAATATGTAAGCCCAAGCAGGAGCATATTATTCAGTGTCAGAGATATTTAACAGAGAAATTAAATTCAAATAACATTTTAATAAGTTAGAAATATTTAAATTCTCCTTATCAATACACAAATGCATTTCAGTAGATCACTAGCCATTAGGAGATGTCCATACTGCTTTCTCTGTGAACTAGAGTTGACAAGGCATAATAGCCCATATTTATTGTATATGTGGCTCTTTTATAGCCAGAAAAGTGCCAGTATTTCACATAGTAGCCATTCCATTTATTAGCAATATTACAGATAAAAAGGAAACTCAGATTTTTTTGAAAATCCCTCTTTCTGGTCCTATTACATGTTCCTGGACCTGATCTAATGCAGTTGTTGTTTCTGGCACTCAGAGCTTCTGAATTCAACTCCACAGACATTACTCTGAGCAGTTCTATACATAAGTGCAAAATATTTTACACAGGCTCCATCCAAGTAAGGATTAGCTTTCTATCAGCTGATTTGGGGTCTACTACCCTCCAAACCTCACTGTAAGTTCTCTTATGTTCTGGATTTGGTAAACGGTTTTAGATGAGCTGTTGGTTAAAAAAGAAAGCTGCTAGGACTTTTACCAGACCAAACATAATCTCCACTGCCAAAGACACATTTTGAAAATCATTGTAAATTTTGTGATGAAGTGTGGAAATCTGAAAAGAAGCTTTGTTTCAAAAAATGGAAAAATTTCTCCGTAAAATCTTCCAAAAGTTCACAATCTATAATGCATGTTTCTCCTTAATTTCCTCTTTCACTCACTTCCTAGTTTCCAGCAGCTGCATGGGCTTTGCAGCCAGCACTCTTCAGAGAGTTTGCCTCATCAGAATTTGTGGACTGAAAGAACAATCCAGCCCTAGTGGACAGTATAAGAAGACATGCTGGCAGATCCCTTAGATGGGAAATGGTTTGAATGATGGATGGTCTGATGTTATATAATTTAAATCAATTTTAATATAGACTCATATCCACTAAAATCTTTAGTTCCCAAGTGAGAAAGTTGCCGTTTTCAGGATCGGTTATAAATATTGCAGGAAGCACACGCAGTAAATTATTATTAAATTAATTCTAAGAATGTGAAATATTTGAGAGCCAGAGTTATGGTTGCTATCAAAGGAAACTAAATACATTGAAGCTACATGATGCTTGATGTGAAATATCTGGAAAATATGAGACTCCTTTTCTTTGCTCTGGCTCATGGTGGGTTTTAAACTACATTCATGGACCTGGTTCTTGTCTGAGGCTCACAACCGTCTTGTGGGGCACATGGTCCAGAAATCTCTGTCTCCTTTGAGGAAAAAGAAATATGGCAATTAGAAGAGTTAATTGACCTTCTATAGTCTGCAGTAGTATTGGCAGTATCCAGGCTGAAATATAGATTAGACCTCTGGATTCTTCATCGTGTGCTGTTCCTATTATGGTGAAGTGAAGTCGCTCAGTCATGTCCGACTGTTTGTGACCCCATAGACTAAAGCCTTCCAGGCTCTTCTGTCCAAGGGATTTTCCAGGCAAGAATACTGGAGTGGGTTGCCATTTCCTTCTCCAGGAGATCCCTACTCAGGGATTGAACCTGGGTCTCCCTCATTGTAGGCAGATGCTTTACCATCTGAGCCACCAGGGAAGTCCTGTTTCTATTATAACATCAAGAGAAAATAAAACTTGAAGCAGGAAAAGAAAGGGAAAGGAAAATAAGTTCAATTTCATAGGTTGTTAGAAATAGTAAGTTTATGTTAACAATATTTTTAAATGTAGTTAATTTAGTGGAACTTGGAATGGACTCCCTGCCTGGGGTGTAGGTGAGGGGGGAATGTCTTGATTAAAAAAAAAATCAGATATAAGGTAAAAAAAAGATTTGTGGAATAATAAAGCTCTTAGGAGGAGTAAATGATGCCATTGACACTATAGGTTAGGTGGGTCAGTTTTCATCTCTTACTGGAGATCTTTAGCCTACCTGCCCATATGCTGTGAAATTGCCCATCCTCTCAGACTTTGCGGGAATTTTCCGAGAGAAGGCATGTCCCATCCTCATCCTGCAACAAGGGGACTGATAGCTGTGCTCTGGGTAGCCATCCATTCACCAAAAAGTCCCAGAAACGAATGGGACTTTAGTTGCAGAGCAGGGGAAAGAAGATGCTGAGAGTAAAGGAAGGCCCAGATGGCATTCAGAAGGCACATGCCTGAGTGTTATCATTGTTTGAAAATTTCCTGATGTGGAACCTTGCCTAACACCTATGTGGCATAGATGTTGTGCCACCCACTGTGGCATGGGTTAAGGGCCAGATTAAGCAATGCATTTTTATTCTTTAAGAGTGAATCAACAGGTAGAAGAAGATTCCTAGGGCTGCAGACAACAGCCCTTTTCATGGCTTCTGTTTGTTGCCAGACATGCTAGGGCTTGTGCATCTTAAACTGTGGAATAAAATCTCCCCATTGTTACTTCTTGGCTCTTAAGAAATTACTGTAGAAATTCAATCTCTAGTTCATTTGGTGACATACGTGCAAAATGCCTAACACGTGTGTGAAAAGGCAGTTAAATGCAATAACAATTAAGTCAGCACTTAAAAAATGGTTTTGGATAGTTAAAACTCTTGAATCTGATGCGGTGGTTAAGCCATATTTCAAGATACAATCTAAAGGACTGTATTAGGTCTAAGAGCTCTTTGCAAATCCCACTTGAATTTCATAGCATGATGGTCTATCTGTGTTAGCAGAGTTGTTAAAATGTAAATCACTAGAGTAAATCCTGATGAAAGGAGCTATGCCAAGTTGAGGTTAAGAGAGCTTTGATATTTTCCCTGTAGCTGCGGCTGGGACTAGGGCTGAAGCTCAGCTGGGGCCAGTGTTAACACATGAGGCAAACTCTTCTTAGAATACAGAAGGGGCTTTAGAAAGTTAAGTGCAAACCTAATAATGATTAGAGGAAATTCATGATTCAGGATTATTCATGATGAATTAAGACTTCTAAGTACAAATTAGACCAAACCATCAAGCTATTTTCTTGAGCAGCCTCATTTTTATCCCCCACAATGATGAGTTTGAACCCTCCATGCCTTTTGCTCACTAACACATTCATGTACACATGTAGGTCTGAAACCTATTCTAATGGTTCAAAACCCATATGCAAATGTCAGTCCTCAAAATCCAACCCTCCTGAGGCCCTTATGTGACAGACGAGAGGATGGAAAGGAAGGCGCCTTGGGATAAGGTTCTCTGTTCAGGCATCTTTCCAGGCTCTAGTCCAATGTCTACACTAGCTGCCAGAAGGGTCTTCCCCAAACACAAATCCAGTCATGTTACACTCATTTAAAACCTTTCTGGGATACTGCACCAGCTTCCTTACCCATCTTTTCCAAGCAGTTCACACTCAGGCCCTCTCACGTCTTATCATCTTTGCTTACGTGGCCCCTTCTGCCTGGGAAAAAACAATAACCAAAAACCCTCCAAGATCCATTTAGTTCTCAAGGATCTATTTTTGCTCCTTTTCTTTTGTGAAGACTTCTATGATCTATCACCTCTATCTCTGCTTTTAAGACATGACTATGCTGTTTACTGTTCTCTGTGTGTCCACAGAATACAGATTCTGTACTTACTTACAGATTACATTATGAATGAATATTCATGTCCATATATGCATATGAAGAGTATGCATACATTTGAACTGTATGAATATTGAGCTTGTTGAGGGCTGAGCCATATTGTCTCATATGTATTGTATATACAATATACATTGTATATATATACTGTATAGTGCTAGCTCTTAGAAAATGATTAATTGGTCAATTAGAGGAACACTCGCAACAGTCCCAGAAGAACCACAAGGTTTCTGGTTATATGAGAGTTGTCTTTACAGAAGAGAATGTTAAGAATGTCCCAAGTTCACTTGGATGTTAACTGTACTTACCCTGGTGATTATTTTGCAATAAATACAAATATCAATCATTGTGTTGTACTCCCCAGGTTGGCAGATGCCCAATATGCTAGTGGAGAAGGCAGAGAAATAGCTCCAGAAGGAATGAAAAGGCTAAGCCAAAGTGGAAACAGAGCCCAGTTGTGGATGTGTCTGGTGGTGAAAGTAAAGTCTGATGCTGTATTGTATGGAGAACAATATTGCATAGGAACCTGGAATGTTAGGTCCACGAATCAAGGAAAATTGGAAGTGGTCAGACTTCCAATGGCAAGAGTGAACATCGACATTTTAGGAATCAGTGAACTAAAATGTACGGGAACGGGCAAATTTAATTCAGATGACCTTTTATCTACTAACGTGGGCAAGAATCCCTTAGAAGAAATGGAGTCAACATAACAGCCCAAAATGCAGTACTTGGGTGCAATCTCAAAAACAACAAAATGATCACTGTTCGACTTCCAAGGCAAACCATTCAATATCACAGTAATCCAAGTGTATGCCCCAAGCAGTAGTACTGAAGAAGCTGAAGTTGAAAGGTTTTGTGAAGACTTACAAGACCTTCTAGAACTAACACCCAAAAAAGATGTCCTTTTCATCATCGGGGAATCGAATGCAAAAGTAGGAAGTCAAGAGATACCTGGAGTAACAGGCAAATTTGGCCTTGGAGTACAAAATGAAGCAAGGCAAAGGCCAACAGAGTTTTGCCAAGAGAACACACTGGTCATTGTAAACATTCTTTTCCAACAACACAAGAAACAACTCTACACATGGACATCACCAGATGGTCAATACCAAAATTAGGTTGATTACGTTCTTTGCAGCTGAAGATGGAGAAGCTCTATGCAATCAGCAAAAGCAAGACAGGGAGTCTTGTTCAAGCTGACTATGGCTCAGATCATGAATTCCTTATTGCCAATTTCAGACTTAAATTGAAGAAAGTAGGGGAAATCACTAGGCCATTCAGATATGACCTAAATCAAATCCCTTACAATTATACAGTGGAAGTGACAAACAGATTCAAGGGATTAGTTCTGATAGACATAGTGCCTGAAGAACAATGGACAGAGGTTTGTAACATTGTACAGGAGGCAGTGATCAAAACCATCCCCAAGGAAAAGAAAGGCAAAAAGGCAAAGTGGTTGTCTGAGGAGGCCTTACAAATAGCTGAGAAAAGAAGAGAATCAAAAGGCAAAGGAGAAAAGGAAAGATATATCCATCCGAATGCAGAGTTCCAAAGAATAGCAAGGAGAGATAAGAAAGTCTTCCTAAGTGAACAAGGCAAAGACAAAGAGGAAAACAATTGAATGGGAAAGACTAGTGATCTCTTCAAGAAATTAGAGATACCAAGGGAATATTTTATGCAAAAATGGACACAATAAAGGACAGAAATAGTATGGACCTAACAGAAGCAGAAGATATTAAGAAGAGGTGGCAAGAATACACAGAACTATACAAAAAAGATCTTCATGACCCGGATAACCACAGTGGTGTGGTCACTTACCTAGAGCCAGACATCCTGGAGTGTGAAGTCAAATGGGCCTTAGGAAGCATCACTGTGAACAAAGCTAGTGGAGATGATGAAATTCCAGCTGAGCTATTTCAAATTCTAAAAGATGATGCTGTGAAAATGCTGCACTCAATATGCCAGCAAATTTGGAAAACTCAGCAGTGGCCACAGGACTGGAAAACGTCAGTTTTCATTCCAACCCCAAAGAAAGGCAATGCCAAAGAATGTTCAAACTACTGCACAGTTGTACTCATTTCACATGCTAGCAAGGTTATGCTCAAAATCCACTAAGCTAGGCTTCAACAATATGTGAATTGAGAACTTCCAGATGTTCAAGCTGGATTTAGAAAAGGCAAAGGAATCAGAGCTCAAATTGCCAACATCCGTTGGATCGTAGAAAAAGCAAGAGAATTCCAGAGAACCATCTACTTCTGCTTCATTGACTATGCTAAAGCCTTTGACTGTGTGGCTCACAACAAACTGTGGAAAATTTTTAAAGAGATGGGAATACCAGACCACCTTACCTACCTCCTGCAAAACCTGTATACAGGTCAAGAAGCAACAGTTATAATTGAAGATGGAATAACAGACTGGTTCAGAATTGCGAAAGGAGTACATCAAGGCTGAATATTATCATCCCGTTTATTTAGCTTATATGCAGAGTACATCATGCAAAATGCCAGGCTGGATGAAGCACAAGCTGGAATCAAGATTTCTTGGTGAAATATCAATAACCTCAGATATGCAGATGACACCACCCTTATGGTAGAAAGCAAAGAGGCCTTAAAAGGGCCTCTTGATGAAGGTGAAAGAGAAGAGTGAAAAAGCTGACTTAAAACTCAACACTCAAAATATGAAAATCATGGCATCTGATCCCATAACTTCATAGCATATAGATGGGGAAACAACGGAACAGTGAAAGACTTTATTTTCTTGGGCTCCACAGTCACTGTGGATGGTGACTGCAGCTATGAAAATTAAAAGATATTTGCTTGCTCTTTGGAAGGAAAACTATGACAAACCTAGACAGCATATTGTAAAGCAAAGGCATTACTTTGTCGACAAAGTTCTGTCTAGTCAAAGCTATGGTTTTTCCAGTAGTCATGTATGGATGTGAGAGTTGGACCATAAAGAAGGCCGAGTGTCAAAGAACTGATGCTTTTGAACTGTGGTATTGGAGAAGACTCTTGAGAGTTCCTTGGACTGCAAGGAGATCCAACCAGTCAATCCTACAGGAAATCAGTCTTGAATATTCCCAGGAAGGACTGATGCTGAAGCTGAAGCTCCAACACTTTGGGAACCTGATATGAAGAGCCGACTCATTGGGAAAGACCCTAATGTACACCTGAAACTAATATAGTTATACTGATTATACCTTAATAAAAAATTACTCCTAAGAAAAGAATGTCCAAAGCTCAAAGGACTTTCATTTTGCCTTGACTCCTTGCTGTGCTGTGTTTAGTCACTCAGTCGTGTCCAACTCTTTGCGACTACATGGACTGTAGCTCACCAGGCTCCTCTGTCCATGAGGTTTCCCAGGCAAGAATACTGGAGTGGGTTGCCATGCCCTCCTCCATGGAATCTTCCTAACCCAGGGATTGAACTCAGGTCTCCCGCATTGCAGGCAGATTCTTTACCATCTGAGCCACCAGATAAGCCCCCAACCCCACCCTAACTCTTTAAGTGAATACTAAACACAAAAATGTTGCAGATAGGGAAAACTCCATGGGAGCTGCAGACACTGAGATAGCTGAGGTCACTACAAAGCTTGACTCTGAAGCTTTGTAAAGCTTTACATGACATACTTCATTCTCTTAAAGGAGAAACCACAAGTAAAGCCAGTATCTTGGTAGAGAGCTGATGCTCAGCAGAGGTAAGGTCTCATTTCTGTCCCATCCCTCTCCATTCCTCTGATGAAGTGCAGACTACCTGCTCCTTGAATTCAGTCATTCCGCTACTCGACAAATGTTTATTGAGCCTCTGCTCCTTTGCCAGGACCACCCCAGGCTCTGGAGATACCATGGGAAAATGGTGGGTCTAATTATGCCTCCGCAAAGCATCCTATCCCACAAACATTGATGTTCCCCAAAGATCCCTCCTGCCCTCTGTTTCCTTCTACACATGCTTCTCGGAAGATATAATTTATATTGTTCATTCACCTGTGCTTTCAACATTGATGATTTCATCTTTATCCCAAATCTCCCTCCTGAGCTCCAGATTTGTATGTCCAATGCCAGTTAGCCATTCTCGCCTAGAGGTCTTTTAAGCACTTCACATGCAACCTGCTCATGGCTTAACTCATCATTTCCTTCCCAATGCCTAGTTTTCTCTTCCTGATCCCAATGAGTATCATCACTGGCTCTTCATACTCCAAGTTCTGGAACCATCAACTTCAATGAATATTTGTTGGGTGCCTCCTTTGAACCTTGCACAGAGAAGATATTTTGATATACAGGGTCTAATCTTTGGCTTTCTTCTTCTTCTTACCAGCCTTTCATCCCGTGTCTGCCATATCCAACTGGACTTTAGTCTAATCAGTCTGATGACTACAAAGTTTCTTTCTCCCTCCTCTTCCTCTCTGAAGGTGGTGTCCTAATTAAAGTTTCAAAACCTCTCACTTTTATCACCGGAATCCATTGAGAATAAATTCTTTGCCCAGCTTGTTATCTAATGTCCTGCATGACCTGACTCAGACCCAACTACATAGCCTTACCTCCATTTCTGCCCTTTCCCAGAGATTTGATCTCCAGCCGCACTGAATGACTCTTTTTGAAATAGGGCCTTCTCTACCACGGCATCTTGCCAGAGGTGGTTCCATTTCCTTGAATGGCTTCTTTCCTGTTCTAGACTTTTTGAAATTCTACCCAGGCTTAAAGATCCTCTGTTGTGGTTGTTCAGTCGCCAAGTTGTGTCCTATTCTTTGCGACCCCATCGACTGCAGTGCGCCAGGCTTCCTGTTTCTCTTTCCAGTTTTCTGGCATTTCCTTAGATTATAGTAGGCTCTGCTTCCCCTGCACTTCCAGAGAGATTGCTTTGTATTCTGGTGGTCACAGGAGAGATTAGTGTGGAGTGCTAGAGGGAGCAGGCTCTATCTAGAGTCTGTGTGTCTGGTTCCACTTCTAATTTGAAATAGGACAGTAATGCATCATTGATCATAATCTGCATGATGCCCTCAATGGAGATGCATCATGGATACATCTGGATGGAGAACATACCAAACCAGTGCACCTTCAGGAGATTTGCCACTTGATTTAGTTAAAAAGGGAAAAGTTGTTTGTAACCCATAAATGTCCTGTGAAAACAAAACAAAGCAAAAAATTTGGACTAAGTATGGTCAGATCCCTGGGGGAGTTTCAGGACAAAGGCAGGGAGTAGACAACTAGGTTAAGGCTGTTTAGCCAGAGAGAGTAATAAAATGAGACCAGCACAGCAGTGATAACATCAAGGCAAGGCTGTCAATACTTGTCACATTATTTGTCAGGGTGCGTTAGGTAATCACTGTCCTATTTTGCTGCAGCTGTGAGATAAGGTAACTTGCTTATGATTGCTGTGGAGAAACACAATGGCATGCAGGCAGTTGTGGCCAGGATCTTTATTATGAATCAGATGAAGTTCAATCCAGGGTAAAATTCAATAGGCTGGAAAAGCATAGATGGAGCATAATTTGGATGAAAACAACAACAACAACAACAAAAACCTTTATATTTTTCTTGATTATATTTTACCTTTTGACTAACATGGGAAATCATTCCAAAACTTTGATTTTTCTAGTAAAGCAATGCAGCATGCCAAGAATACTAACATTTGGAGTTTATATATTGGGAAAAATAAAACCACCTACTGAAGTAGTGGTGCCATTGAAATAGGACAAAGTTTCTCACCCGAGGATGCTGTGTTCTTGATGATGATAGCAGGTGACACTGTTCTGAGAAGGTGTCCCTACGTCCCTGCCACCCTGCCTAGGCATTCTCTCCCTCCTCTGGGCTCCCACCACCTTGCAGGCATATATCAATTGTAACATTTTTCAGGTCTTACTTAAATAATTGTGATTTTTTTTCCCTTCTAGAATGAAGGCTCCTAAGGGATCTCCAGGGGATTTCTTAAATGATTTGTGTTTTGCCCAACAATGAAATTCTTTGTTTTGCTTTTTTTATAATTATGCTTACTTTAGGGAGGCAAGAAAGCTGAGTGAGAATTCAGAAGAAGAATGTGAGCCATTTCATCTGGGGTCCTCCTCCCTGGCCAGGACAGAGTGAGAGGAAATTCAGGCATCAAACACGTGAAAGCTCGCTGGGTCTTTTTGAAGGGGTGAGCGTCTGCTGAGAATTGTTCCTCATGAGGAAGAAGGATGCTAACTGCACGATTCTGTCAGGGTCTAACAAGGAAGAGATGTTCTGGACCCTGAATTGCACCAAACCATGCAACTCTGGAGAAGACTCTTGAGAGTCCCTTAAACTGCCAGGAGATCAAACCAGTCAATCCTAAAGAAATCAACCCTGAATATTCATTGACAGAACTGGTGCTGAAGCTCCAGTACTTTGGCCTCCTGATTCAAAGAGCCGACTCATTGGAAAAGACCCTGATGCTGGGAAAGATTGAAGACAGGAGGAGAAGGGAATGACAGAAGATGAGATGGTTGGGTGGCATCATCAACCAATGGACATGAGTTTGAGCAAACTCTGGGAGACATGAAGGGTAGGGAAGCCTGGTGTACTGTAGTCCATGGGGTCACAAAGAGTTGGACATGACTTAATGACTGAACAACAATGCAGCTCTGAGGGCCAGGAAACAGGAGCAGCACCCATCCCCTACCACCACCCCGCCCCATAAAGCGGAGCTTGGATTCCCCTTCTGGGTTGCTGGGCTGGCTGCCTTTTGGTGTCTGCATAAGAGGGACTGTGCTTGTAAGGAGAAGCCTGGGTGGGTCCTGCACAGGTTCTACTCTCCCACCCATCCCTGATCCCTCCACACAGGTGTCTCTCTGCTGAAGAGACCAGGTTTGGGGTCTGCAGCCCTTATTTAAGCAGCTACCACCAGCAGTCAAGTGGGTCACCTGGAGCTCTGAACACTTTCCCCCATCTCCCTGCTGAGCATTAGAAATGCCTCACTCTCTCAGTGTTAGAGAAGAGATCTGAGATCCAGTGAGATGAAGGATGGGAAAGCATTTTGTACGAGCATGTCCGATAACCCCCTCTACCCCCGAACCAAAGCAAAGCCCTTTGTGAAAAGGCAGCTTTGCATGGAGGGGGTCAGACATTAATCATCAGTCAGTAACCACTTCTTGCTGCTTCCCAGGTGGCTTAGTGATTAAGAATCCGCCTGCCAATGCAGGAGATGCAGTAGATGCATGTTCAATCCCTGGGTTGGGAAGATCCGCCGTAGAAGGGAAAGGCAACTCACTCCAGTATTCTTGCCTGAAGAATTCTGTGGACAGAGGAGCCTGGTGGGCTACAGTCCTTGGGGTCGCAAAGAATGGAACATGACTGAGCACACACAAGCAGTAACTTCTGACTCTTCCCTGATGACCTTATCTGAAAATGGGATTCAAGGGGAAGATTGAAAGAATGCACTCTTCGGTAGGGATGCTAGGTGGGGCAGGCTCGTCAGGCAGCCAGGATAAGGGTTCCACTTGCTGTCTGAAAGAGGAGTGGGAAAAGACAGAAGAGACGTTGGGGAGTATGGTGCTGGAGAGAAGGATAGGAAGGAACAGAAAACCCTTGCCTGGGATGGTTCCTGGGCTGACCTTGGCCTGGAAGGAAATAGATTGAGCCAGAGACCCCTGCTGCTCTGCCTGACCTGGGAGCCTCGCCCAGGCAGTGCGCTGAGAGCAGGGACAAAACTTAAGGCAATAATGGCCTCTTTACTGAAAGCGAGAGTCAAGCTCATAAAGAGAGTTGGTGGAGAGGGGATCGTGCCAGAAAAAACAGGCAAGCAAAACAGAACTTCACCCAAGACTGCAGGCTGACAGAGTGAATATAAGAACGTGGATTCTTTCTGAAATAGGAGCTGAGCTATAAACAGCTAAATATGTGAAGGGGAAGATTGCACAGAGGAAACCGTTCCCTTCAAGATGTGTGTTGTTAAAAATGGGCCAAAGAACTAAACAGACATTTCTCCAAAGAAGACATACAGATGGCTAACAAACACATGAAAAGATGCTCAACATCACTCATTATCAGAGAAATGCAAATCAAAACCACAATGAGGTACCATCTCACGCCGGTCAGAATGGCTGCTATCCAAAAGTCTACAAGCAATAAATGCTGGAGAGGGTGTGGAGAAAAGGGAATCCTCTTACAGCGTTGGTGGGAATGCAAACTAGTACAGCCACTATGGAGAACAGTGTGGAGATGCCTTAAAAAACTGGAAATAGAACTGCCATATGACCCAGCAATCCCTCTGATGGGCATACACACTGAGGAAACCAGAATTGAAAGAGAAACATATACCCCAATGTTCATCACAGCACTGTTTACAATAGTCAGGACATGGAAGCAACCTAGATGCCCATCAGCAGACGAATGGATAAGAAAGCTGTGGTACATATACACCATGGAATATTACTCAGCTATTAAGAAGGCATTTGAATCAGTTCTAATGAGGTGGACGAAACTGGCGCCTATTATACAGAATGAAGTAAGTCAGAAAGAAAAACACCAATACAGTATATTAACTGTATATTATATACAGTATAATATATTCCATGTATTCTAAATATATGGAATTTAGAAAGATGGTAATGATGACCCTATATGTGAGACAGCAAAAGAGACACAGATGTAATGAACAGATTTTTGGACTCTGTGGGGGAAAGCGAGGGTGGGATGATTTGGGAGAATAGCATTGAAACATGCACATTATCATATGTGAAATAGATCGCCAGTCCAGGTTAGATGCATGAGACAGGGCGCTCGGGGTTGGTGCGTTGGGATGACCCTGAGGGATGGGATGGAGAGGGAGGTAGGAGGGGGTTTAGGACGGGGAACACATGTACACCCATGGCTGATAAATGTCAATACATGGTAAAAACCACTACAATAGTGGAAAGTAGTTAGCCTCCAATTAAAAAAAAAGGAAAAAGATGTGTGTTGTTAGTCTTCAGAGTACATCCATTTTTACCTCCCTAAACAAGTGGCCCTTAAAACAGGGTTTCTTGGCCTTAGCAACTGTGGACATCTGGGGCCAGTTAGCTCTTTCTTGTGTTGTGAGAGGCTGTCCAGTGCATTGTAGGCTATTTAGCAGCACCCGTGGTCTCTACCCAGTAGCACCCTCTCCTCAGAGTGACAATAAAACATGATTCTGGATGTTTCTAGAAATGCTGCAAGGGTAAAATCCTCCCCTGTCTGAGAACCTCTGGCTTAAACGTTCTTTGTTACTTTGTTCAACTATTTCTTGATGTCAGCTTTTCATTTTTTCTGTCACTGGGCTAAGTTTATACACCCTGCTTTACATAATTTGCTCATCTCTTCGACCAAGTTTCCTCCTCCTTAAAGTTTTAATGTTAGTAAGAAAAGACATTTTGGAAGCTCAAGTAAGATTGTGTTTCAGCAAGTGGTAGATTGACCATATTTTATTTAACTAATTAGCAGCACGATTAGCACCTTTTCAAGTTTATTGATAGGAACAATCTGGAGCGGGTAGCCGTTCCCTTCTCCAGGGGATCTTCTCAACCCAAGAATCGAACCCATGTCTCCTGCATTGCAGGCAGATTCTTTTCCATCTGAGCCACCAGGGAAGTCCAGGAACAATCTAGAGTGCTTAACTGAAGCACTGAGCTTGGAGTCAGAAAACCTGTAGTCTGGTCTCTGCTCACACGTGTGGGTTCTGCCAGTTCAACCCTCCAAAGTGTTAAAGCCAAATGGCTATGATGTGAACTTGTGTATCACACCTACGGAGGTGTCATTTTGTTTTGCAGCTTTTATTATATGCTAGCACTTTATAAAAAATTTCTTCTAGGAAGCTTTCTATGGAATAGTTTTTCTCAGTCTCAACAGTAATCCCGCATTAATTGCATTTAACACATACGGAACTAACCTGTGTGAGGAAACCTGGAGAGACACTTCGATATGAAAAGACAAAGAAAGATATAAGACAGAGGCAAGAAATCTCAAATGGGGTCAGTTTGATAAGTCATATGTGAATGACTGCATACATGCTATACATTCCATGGAGTCCTCCAGGCCAGAATACTGGAGTGGGTAGCTTCTTCTCTTTTCCAGCAGATCTTCCCAACCCAGGAATCGAACCGGGGTCTCCTGTGTTGCTGGCAGATTCTTTACCAACTGAGCTATCAGGGAAGTCCCATACCTGCTTATTAGAAACAGGAATATAAGACAGAAATACCTGCATCAAATGACTGAAAAAACAATTAGAAAAATACTAAAACTTCACAAGAGGTTAAAACTGGCTTCAATAGAAAATGCTCTAAATGTTTAATGAATTTTAAAAAATAGGTGAAGGGCTTCCTTCGTGGTCCAGTAGTTAAGAATTTGCCTACCAGTGTAGGGGACATGGGTTCGATCCCTGGTCCAAGAAGATCCCATATGCCTCAGGGCAGCAGAACCCATGGGCCGTAACTATGGAGCCTGCCAGTTGCAACTACTGAAGCCTGAGTGTCTAGAGCCTGTGTACCACCAGAGAAGCCCCCTCAGTGAGAAGCCCCACTTGCCACAACTAGAAAGCCGATGTGCAGTAACAAAGACCCAGCACAGCCAAAAATTAATTAGTTAATTAAAAAAGTTTTAAAAAACATGTGAGTGTTATCACATGGTACATAGACACCTGAAAAAGTTGCCTCTGTGAAAATTGATATAGAAGGATTGATATTAGGACAATGGTCGTAAGTCAAACTGGTTTCTGTGCTATTCTGGTGATTCTGGTTAGATGGTCAGATTTTGGAGTAAAAAGAAAAAAAAAAAAGGCCAGTAGATACAGCAAAAGTAAAATGAGGCAGTGTCAAAGGCCAGGTTTTTGTCCAAAGGTTATATCCCTGAAGGCCGAGCACATGATAGAGAGGAAATGTGGCTGAGGTGACCCTCAGCGGAGGTCCCTTAGTGGAGAAGCCTTCCCCAGCCAGCTGGGCTACTGGGCCAGGCTCCTCTGTCCTTGGGATTTCCCAGGCAAGAATACTGGAGTGGGTTGCCATTTCTTTCTCCAGGGGTTCATCTTGACCCAAGGATTGAACCTGTATCTCTTGCATCTTCTTCATTGGTTGGTGGGTTCTTTACCACTGAGCCACCAGGGAAGCCCCACTCAAGACATGGTAGATTCTTAATAAATATGCTGTGAATGGGGAAAAAAAAACAAACCTCACAGATTTAGTAGAATAGGTTAAACACATTCACAATAAACCTTTTTTTTTTTTTTAACGTGAAGAATCTGATGTTCAGAGAGGTTCAGAAGCACACCTAAGATCATACAGCTAAGAATGAGCCTCACTGCTATTTAAAGCAAGGTTGAATAACTAAAATCTTTATAAAATGTCATTGTGCCCCAAAGGAGCAATGGACACCAGGCAAAGAAGTCCTGAACTTCTTTTCTTTAATTAATTAACTAATTTTGGGGGCTGGGCTGGGTCTTCATTGCTGCACTTGGGCTTTCTCTAGCTGTGGCAAGCAGGGACTACTCTCTGTTTCTGTGTGTGGGCTTCTCATTTCAGTGGCTTCTCTTGTTGCAAAGCAAAAGTTCCAGAATGCAGCCTCAGAGCTGTGGCATAGGTGCTTAGTTGCCTGGAGGCATGTGGGATCTTCCCAGACCAGGGATTGAACCTGTGTACCCTGCAGTGGCAGGAGGATTCTTAACCACTGGACCACCAGGGAAGTCCCTGGATTTCTTTCTGTTCTAATACGTCCTTCAACTTCCAGCAGCATCCCCTGGGAACTTTAGGTCTATTCCATGCTTGGGTGCAGAACAGAGCCCTGGAAGGCCCATGGAAGGTCACCTGGTTCCCATGGCTGACTTAGACAAGGTGGAAGACAACTGCCCAAGTTCCCCAGTTCTGGTTTTGGAGATAATGCCGGATATATAATGTGAGCCATAATTAATTAAGAAATTTCTAGTAACTGCATTAAAAAAGGAAAAATAAACAGCTAAAACTAATCTTAATCATATATTTTACTTAACCCAATATATCCAAACTATTATCATTTCAACATGCAATCAGTATAAAAACTAGTAATGATATATTTTGTTATGTTTAATTAAAATAAACTAAAATTTAAAATTCAGTTCCTCAGTTGTTCCAGTCACATTTCCATAGAGGACAGTAATAGGGAGTACAACACTAGAGAAACATTTAGGGCTGGTGGCAGCTCTTTGTGAGTCTCTGCGTATAATATCTCATTAAGGTGTTTGGAGCCTCTCCACCATGGGAGCTCACAAGCTTACTCAGTGGCTCAGTGTTCCAGAAAACAGGTTAGAACCTGAATACCTTTCATAACCTAGCCCTGAAAGTCACATCATGTCTCTTCTGCTGTATTCTGTGGTTGTCCATATGTTTTGTTGGTACATAGCTATGCTCATTTGTTTATATACTGCTTATGGCTCCTTTTTTACTACAGTGGCAGAGTGGAGTAGCTATGAGGCAAAACCCAAAATATTTACTGTCCAGTCCTAGACAGAGAAAGTTTGCTGACCTTGGTTGTAGAATAGTAAGACTTCAGATGATGTGGTGTGGACTCCTAGTTTTTAAGCATCAGGGTAAAGTTAAGATGATGGTACCTTCTTGCCTTGGAAATATCCTCAAAGCAACAAAGAGAACAGAAGTCAGACATATAAACTCCATCTTTAACAAAAAAGGAAACGTCTATAGCCTTGAACCACAATCTATGAGGAAATGCAGTGGAGATCAAACAGGGCCAAAGGAGAGACCAAGAGATTATACTTGTGCCTTGGATGTCACAGAGGAAGCTGGCAGAACACAGTTCTTCAAAGTGGATGACCCATCATGAAGAGCAAAAAATCAGAAATTCCTTACCTGGAACAATGACACTAACATAAGGAGAGTGAGGGCAGGGCCACTCTTGAACCTGATTTGACACCAAAGATAGTCAGGGATGTTAGTTGCTCAGTCGTGTCTGACTCTGCAACCTGTGGACCGTAGCCCACCAGGCTCTTCTGTCCATGGAATTCTCCAGGCAAGTATACTGGAGTGGGGTGCCATTTCCTACTCCAGGGGATTTTCCCCCAGGGATCAAACCTGGGTCTCTTGCATTGCAGGCAGATTCTTTACCATTTGAGCCACCAGGGAAGCCCTAGGCTTTCCAGGCAGTACTTATGGTAGAGAACCCAGCTGCCAATGCAGGAGACAAAAAAGACATGGGTTCGATCCTTGGGTTAGGAAGATCCCCTGGAGGAGGGCATGGCAACCCACTCCAGTATGCTTGCCTGGAGAATCCCACGGACAGAGGAACCTGGCGAGCTATAGTCCATAGCGTCGCAGGGAGTTGGACACGACTGAGTGACTTAACATGCACACACGCACAGGCATAGTCAGGGATGACAGGGCTGTATCCCAGGACACTGGCATACTGTGAGAGGAGTGGAGTAGAGAGATGCTGTCCTGCAAGCAGCATCCCCAAATCTCTATTGGCCAGGAAACAATAGGAGCTAAAAACTGACACCCACAACTCTTTATTCCTTTGGAGTTGTGTTTGTTTCCCAGTGCTGGCTGTTACAAATTGCTACCATCTTGGGGACTTAAGATAACAGAAATTCATTCTATCACAGTTCTGGAGGCCAGAAGTGTCAAATCCAGGTGTTTTTGGGGCCACGTTCTCTCTGAAGTCTCCAGGGAGGGGAATCCTTCCTTGCCTCTTCCAGCTTCTGGTGGGCCTGGCAGCCCCTTGCCTTTTCACAGTTCTAGTCTCTGCCTCCATCTCTACATGACTTTCTTCCCTGAATCTGTTATTTTAGGTATATGCCTATGAGTGGAATTGCTGGGTCAATGTGGTAATAATATGTCTAGTTTTTTTGAGGAACTACCAGACTCTTTTCCAGAGTGTCTGCACCATTTTACATTCTCACCAGCCAGGCACAAAGTTTCCAGTTTCTTCATGCTCTCACCAATATGTTTCTGTGTTTTGTTTTAATTACAGCAGACCTAATAGGTGTGAGGTGGTATCTCATTGTGATTTTGATTTTCATTTCCTTAATGACTAATGATGTTAAGCATATTTTCATGTGCTCATTTTTGTAAGCCTTCTTTGCAGAACTATTTAAAGTCTTATGCTCATTTTAAATTGAGTTGTCTTTTGGTTAATAAATTATGGGAGTTATTTATATATTCTGGATATTAAACCCTTATCAGATATGTGATTTGCAAATGTTTTCTCCCATCCTGTCAGCTGGCTTTTCATTTTGTTGATAGTGTCCTTTGATGCATAAAAATTCTTGATTTTAATGAAGTCCAGTTCATTTTTTTCTTTTGTTGCCTGTGTGCATGTTGATTTTGATCTTTATAATGACTATTTGTTGATGTTAGGTAAGCAGAGTGGGTTTTGCTGAACATTTAGATCTTTGATCATGACTAGACTAGACTGAAAAACTTGTTTATGAAGCTATTTATGGACCCACAGCACATTCACTCTGCACAGCTGAGCAGGCTGGACAGACCAGATGTCACTTTTGTCTCATCAAGGAATGCTCTTTGGGACCAGTATTCTTTCAATGAGTCCCAAATGGCCTTTGTTTGTCTAAGTGGCTGACCCAATGATGAGGGGAAATTATCTCCAGTCTGTTTTAAATCCTCTTTGAAAGTCCCTCTTATCTAGAACTTACCTTCTTAGAGATACATGAACACATAGAGAATAAACCGTAGCTAGTTTGTATTTTATTCTTCACCAGCTAAATTGAATCTTCTAAGGATCCTATCAGTTCAAATTAAAACTATTTTCTTTATCATCCGGAGGGCATCACCTGAGTTGTACAACCAGTGATGTCTTTTCAACTGAATTGTCTTCATTTATTCTAATGCCTGTAAAAGGCATAACATCATTAGTTTTGTGGTTGATTTTTCTTCCCAAAGATAACTTTTGTGTCCTTTTCATTTTTCAGTTTCTAAAGTGGACAATGAGTATAGACAATAAAATATGGCCATTGTGTGCCTGTGTGTGTATTCAGATAAATGCCTTATCTGTGTAAGCATGTGGATTCTCCAGGTACACCAGAAATACAGAAAGTCATCTTTGCCCTTTCTGAGCTTCAGATGTAATTTCTTGCCACATCTAGGAGACAAAAACACACTTGCAAAGTACATCCAAGAACCTATGGAAATATTTTGGGGGCCAATTCCAGATATGCTTTCTTTCAGAGTAGATTTAATTTGTGGAAACTGACAGTAAAACGACAACTGGTATAGAAGTTTGAGACAAACTGGACTTGCATCCCATGGTTTCATTACACTTATAGTCTCACACAAGAGATATCCACGTGGAAGAAGTGGTCTGAAAGAGCAGGCTTGGAAAATATTTAAATAAGCCATTAGTTCAGCCAATTCATCACTAGGGCATCTTGACCGCACATTTGGAAGTACAAGAAACAAGTCATAAACCTCTGAACTCTGGGAATGATTACATCTGGCGTGAGAAGAGGCAGGGTGGGGCCCTTCAAGCCAACCACAGCTTATCCTCTGGGTGCATTTCCAGCCGCTCTGGAGGGTAAATGGAGCCAAGTAGCCTGCCCAGCCATTTATCAGCAGGAAGGGAAGGTCAAGGTCACAAGAAAGGGTAACAGATAGCCGGATAGGGTAGGCACAGGAGTACAAGTGCCCAAGGACGGCTTTGTGCAAGGCGGAGTCTGATGAGCCAGAAGGAAAGAGGAGGGGTAGAGCTTTTCTTTCTAGAGACACCCAGCTTAGAATGCACGTGGTGTGAATAACTGGAGCTGGGGGTCCAGAAATTCTGTGCTAAAACCTGTAATTCTCCCACTTTACCATGTTTCAGAGTAACCTGAGGATCTTGGTAAAACTCAGACTCTGATGAAGCTGGGCTGGGGTGGGACTGAGGTTCTGGATTTCTAACAGACTCCCAGGTGATGCGACACTGCTGGATCCCCTTTGAGCACCAAGGCTATAAAGTGTAAACAACGTAGAAAAAGAATTAAGAAAGAAACGAAGGTGGGCTGGAGAGGCATAGACCCCAGTATTTTCCCTGCAGCTCATGCCATGGTCATGCCACTTCTAAATGAGATCCTTTGTATCCCTGGGCAACTGAATTTCCTTAGTAGGGCCAATGACAGATTTCTCCTTTGTGACAGTTGTAACCTTTTGCTGTTTTTTAATCTGTGTGATAAGGGTGACACAGAATGTTGGAGCAGTGAAATTCTTGAAGTGGAGACACTGGCGTCCTAAGGAAAGGCTGAAACAGAACTAAGAGTATAAGTGAGCATACGTAAGACATCCCTAGAGCTGCCTATCGAACTTGCATTTTCTGACAGCAAGATGGAAGCTTTTGGAGTCCATTCTGAGGCCATTCTGGCCCAGCATCACTGGAAAGTATGATTACTCAGAAACTGTAGCGCAACTATGAATGGTGCCAGATTCTTACTGCACACACCTGCACTCTTAAGGTGGTGGAGGGGTGTTTGGTGGCATCCTTACTCAGTTCTGTGTTAATTCTGTACAAAACAAAAACTGTAACTGAGATAAAAATCAGAAACATAAGCAAATCTCGTCTTCCAGCATTTGTGACATCTCATATAATTAATGGACAAAAGTGAAAACTTAAATTGCACTCATAAAATGAAAATAGTTATTGGAATAAACTTTATTCCCCCCCATTTAATAGGAATCATTAGACTTTTATTTTACATGGACAAGGGGGATCAAAGACATTAAAGACCCGTTATTTAAAGTCAAAACAATGTTTTATTGGGTTTTCATGAATTAAAATAGATAAAAGTTCCTTTCAAAGTTCAGAAACAAAAGTGAATAAATTTAGCAAGAGGATGTAGCACAGGAGAGAAGAAAGATAGTGTATTAGAAGTTCTGTAGTTAAAATAATAGTTCTTTGCCACTCCTCCAACTCTTGTATTTGATAGAAAAACAGAGATGAATCATTTTCATTAGCTAAGCATATTCTAATGTTCTATTAGCTAAATGGAAATCTTATTATAGTCCCTGGTGGAATAATTGAAGCTAGTATTCTTTATGTGGCTCTGCATATAAATATCTAACTTCAGAATTTTAACCAAGATCCAAATCAAACAAAATTAGTTAATTTCATCTTTCAGTAAGACATTGTTCAACTAACACACAGGTGTACTCTTTGGAAAGAAGCCAGCTAAAAAATACTTGAAACTGACTACAGAGAAATTACCAGAATTTACTAAAGACCATAGGCTACAGTTTTAATTACTTAAAGAGCAGTTTATTCAAATAGCCAGGAGGAGTTTAATCTCAGCTAAAAATATTTGGGTGGGTTCCATTTTAGTTTCACTTTATTCTAGAATCTAAATCTTGTGGGGTTTTTTCCTTCCCAAAGTACCATATTGCTTTTTGGGTCATGCCAATAAATACAAAGTTCTTATTAGTTGAAATATGGGCAAACAAGAAATGCTCACTCACTGTCTAAATACTCTTGATTCACATGTCTAAAGTACTTAGGATGAATGATACCCAGGCCTCTTTGTTCTGCAAACAGAGCTGAAAATCTCCAAAGGTTAGATTTTCTTGCAGAGCTTCCAATAATAATACTTGATTACACAAAGAATTGATGTAATAATAGTTTCAGATAATAATGCTTAGCACTTGAGCATTTGTCATCTTCAAAGTGTTTTAACTATTTATTTCTCATAAAACCCCTGTGAAGTGAAGAAGTCAGCAAGCAGTATATTATTTTCACTTCATAGTCTCGAACTCAAATCACTGAAGCATGTTTGCCTCCTCCTATATCACCTGGCTCCAGCTAAGTTGGATGAGCTGTGAGAAATGTCTCCTTCATCACTTCATTTTGTCTCACGTAAACCCTGAAGCTGGTAGAGAGCTGCTCTGTTTTTATTTCTGTTTATTTTTACATTATAAATACTAGCTCAATTATCTTAATGTCATAAAAATATCTGGTGAGTACCTTCTATAAGACAAGTGGAACAACTCCAAGGTCCCTGCCTTCTAGTTCAAGAACGTAAGATTTGAGACTGTCCATATTTGTTATTATGGAAAGTCCCTTTGCTTGAAAGTTAGTCTAGCTAGAAGAGGAAATTTGAAGGTTTAAAAGCATTTAAACCTCATCCAGATTAAAGTGTTTTGTAGTTTGAACAAATCGGTCCAGATTTAAGGGGAAAATATGTCAATACTTTTAGTAAAATTGGGCTATAATCTGCATTTTACCATCAATTTGAGAAAAGGATAATAGAAGGAAATCATTGCATAAAGCCTGCTGCCCTTTACTCTGAGTTTAAAGCTATAGTTGAGGCTTGGTTTAGAGAATTATGAGGAATAATCTTGGAATTAGCCAGGGCTTCCTTGGTGGCTCAGCAAGAAAAGAAGCCACTTGCAATGCAGGAGACACAGGAGATGCAAGTTCCATCCCTGGGTTGGGATAATCTCCCAGAAAAGAAATGGCAACCCCATAGTGTTGCTTGAAAAATCTCACGGACAGAGAAGCCTGGTGGGCTACAGTCCAAAGGATTGCAAAGAACTGAACATGACTGAGTGACTAAGCAAGCAAAGCAGCCAGGATAGGGTAGGTTTTAACATGACAGCAAATTAGCTGCAGGGTTGCAATGCCTTAACATGGCGAAGGTTTACCCCTTGTGTTACCTGTCCATTGTGAGTCAGTAAAAGGAGGAGGTGGGAGAGGACTCTGCTTCTGGGATCTAGCTGATGGACACTCCATCACCATCTTGTTGCTACATCGTTTGGAATATTCCTCGTTCATCAGTGCAAAAGAAGAGAGAAGCATAGAGAATCACATCTGCTCTTTTACGATTGGGTCTGAAAGTGACAAGATCATTTTGACCAGAGTCCATTGGGCAGAAGTAGGCTAGAAGGAGAGCAAATGGACCTCGTGGTGATCGTTAATGACCCTGCCACAGTTACTACATGATTTTAATAATATTTTATATAGAAATGTATTATTTATATACACAAAGCACTTTATGTATATAATACAGTATTTTGGATATATGTAGTGCTTGCATGTCTCATGTATATTGACTTTATTTTGCTTAGGTTTGTTATGCAAAATTGAATATAAAGTAAACATGTCTTTCCCTTATAATGTCCATGACCATTTAAGAGGGTAATCCACTGGGAAAATCATTTTCCCCGATAGAAAATACAAAGAATAGTAAAAAAAAAAAAAAAAAAAACAAAACAACCCTCATTCTAACATCTGTATTTTAGAACACTTCACCTCCATCCTTATAAGTCTATTGAATGAAGAGCTTATCTCATAGTTTTTGCACATTTAACCAAAACCCATACTTCAACACTGTGCCACTGAGATAGTTCTGACTATGGAGTTTAAATGAAAGTGATGCTGCTAAGGAAGGGTAATATGCCATATCTCAGTCATTTACCACACACACTTGAGAGACAAACCAGGATTCCCTTATACTATGATGAAGCATACAATTTACAAGTCCAGAGTTACACATCAAGGAACAGTGTGCTAAAACAATAACCTAAACATTGTTTAATATCAGTGAAGAAAAGGGGGTGATGAGATCTATTTTCAAGTTATTTTATGGTTGGTAAACCACTGTAAAGAAGCATGATTGAACATCTGTAGATGTTAACTGAGTTTTGCCTGGTTTTTGAGTTTGCTCAAATTTCTAAGGTATGTCTGACATTTTGCCCCAAGAAACATAATTAAATGCAAGAAATCCAAATTGATAAGTATAATGACCATGTCTATTAAGAGTTTATTGTATGCCAGATATATTGCTAGATGTTTATAACATTATCTTACTTAATATAGATCCCACAATGATTATATGAAATATTGGATCCATTTTATTGACGAAGAAATTAAAGACACATGCACTTTAAATGAACTTGTCCATAGTCACAAGGCTGTAAATTACAGAAATTTATATATTTATTAACTGAATGGATGAAAGGGTCTGGCCTGATATGGTGGAGTCCAGTTAGACTTGACCCCATCATTATCATACCGCTATCACAAGGCTTCTTCAAGTGCATCTGCTTAAGGGGTCTGGATGACTCTCCTAAGTCAGCCTAAGAGGAGGCTGAGATCTCAGAGAAGCTGGAGAAAGTCTGAATTAGAGGCCAGGTATTCTCTTGGCCTAAGATGTAGCTACTAAGATGTAGCTCTTAGTCTTTTCTTCATTCTTAGCATCTTCATAATTCCTCTTCATTTTTAACATACAGTTTGTGTTTTCTTTTTTCTGTTTGCCACTTGTTCCTTCTGATCTTACACTTCTGTACCTTCCATATAAAAGCTATTCCTCTCATTCCTGAATCTCTTTTTCTTGTAAGAGATCCATTTATATTCCTTATTAAGATGTCACAATAACATTAAGCTACTTCCAGATGGGGCTAGTCTTTTTTCAATCTCTCAAACCTTGTTCTCTTCCCACATCATCAGCAAGTGCACCCAAGAGGCCAAAAGCTTCTTTGAAAATGGTGTCCATTGCCCCCTGGATTATACCTGGGTCCTAACCCTAGGAAATTGAGCCTGGAGGGCAGGCATCTATCCGTGTACCAAAGGAACTTGACTTCCACCCTGTTCATTTCTGCATACTTCTTAGTCCAGCTCACCTCCTAAGCACACCCAGTAGAAACGCAAGTCCTAAGATAACCAGGAAATGCTAAATATCCCAGGAGCCACCCTGTAGGAACCCATAAGGGAGGACTACGGAGTGAAATAAAGCTGGAAGAGTGTATGCTTTGGAACAAGGGCATCCTGGATTAGAAGCCCAGCTCCCGGGCCACTCATCAAAGCTGAAGCTGAAAGTAGTCTCAAACTGTCCTCTAAAATCTGCTTTAAGCTCAAAGGAATTTTCCTGCGAGAAATTTGTCAAGTCTTTGAACTCTGTAAGCAAGTCTGTATCCTGTTCTGAGCTCCCAGCTCACCGTCCACCACCACACATCAGCTCTCACTATCAGAGAAGATCTGGAAATCACTCCCAGGGTGAAAGCTATCTCTAAGGGGCACTTGAAGGTAAATCTCTTTTGGGGTCTTGTGCTTTAAGCAGGTGCATATGTGGACTCAATAAATATGTTTCATTGAATGAGTGACTGTTCCTCACAGAGAATTGTTCCATGAAGAGGGACTTGCAGTGTAGGAGGTCTTGCTGGGCCTCCAAGAGTCAGGGGGGGCTAGGGGAGAGGGCAGAAGTGTCTGGGCCACTTACTCAATGCCAGGGCTCCAGTCACAAGGCACATTGGGTCTGCCAGGGAGCCCCAGAAATGCTGCCATAATTTCCCAAGGAGAAACTCGGGAATGGGGCATTTAAGTTTCTTTTCCTAGGGGCTTATTTCTGCAGGTAAAACCCACCCCATAATGATGGCTCTTGCCCCCTTGGGTTTCTTTCTTCTTTGCTTCTATCCTGGGCCCGCACAGATGTCTGTGGGCTGAAGAACGGGGGTGACCTTGAGCCAGGCTGTTCTCCTCCCCAGTGCTAGATCCTATGCCCCCTGTTATTGCAGCCCTGAAGCTTTTTGCTTCTTGGGTTTTCTGTCCTCAGAGTCCTGCTTGGGGCCTGGGGGTTGAGTCTTGTTCGCATACTAGAAGCAGAGATCAAGATCCCACGGTTGCAGGTCTGAAGAGCTTTAATTAGAGGCCTCTCCAGACCACCCATCTGCCAGTTTCCCCAAGCTCCTGCTGTCTGTATCCCAGAAGGGTCCTTGTCACTGTGGGTGGCAAACCACAGCAGGACGCCTGAAGGTAGTCAAGTGGGCCTGAGACAGCCCTCAGACTTCAGCTGGTTTTAATCCTATAAAACTGAAACTTAATATACAAGGCAGGCAAGATAAAAAGTGCTTTTTTGTTGCATCAGAGTGCATCAGTCCACACTGGACTTCAGATCCCATTGAGTTTAAGTCAGCGACAATAGTGAAAACAGTAACAGTAATAATAGCCATCAGAGCAATCAGGTGATGATGAAAGCAGGAAGCAAGGGGAGCATGCTGACACTTGTCTGGCAATGCCTGGTGTGTGTTCTCTGTCCTGATTGAGTAAACAGGCCCAAGGAATGGGGCTCAGTGGCCATGGTCCTCCTCGTCTCAGCCGCTCTGCTGGAGGCGTGGCTGACATAGCAGCATCCTCAGCCTGTGTCTGGTTGCCCGAAGCTGAGCCTGGGAGTCCGGTCATGATTCTGTTGCCTTCTGTGCAGCTAGGTCGGCCTGGGGGTTCCTGGAGGCCCTGGCCTGAAGGGCTGAGGGCATTTGTTGACATTTCTTCTCAAGGAGACTCTGACAGCTGGAGGCAGGGTAACCAAATCACAACCAAGAGCAAGCCACCAAGAGCAGACAGAAGGCTCGCCAGAAAGGGCACGTGCTTGTTTCCTCTCGCTACCCGATAAACTCTTGCATCTCTAGGGAGCTCCTTCATCCGGCCCCACAGTGGCCATCCTGAGCTAGTCCACCTCGCCATGGCCTCCCCAGAAGCCCAGACTTCTTTCTTACCTCCCCGCTCCCTCTCAGAGCCAGCATTTCCTTTCCACACCCTCCCCTCTTCCGCTCTGATTTCACAGGACGAGGAGAGCCCTCTTCTTTCCAAGGAAAGTCACTCTACTTTGCCCTTGACTTTTTCTCCACTTGTCCATATTTGGGGTGTCAAGTCTCCTGTTGTATATTTTCATCAGCTTCTCCCAGTTGGTCTATGAACATACTCATCAACCCCACCTTCAAACAAAACAGAGTCATGACCTCATATGTCTTCCATATCCATCCTTTCTCCTTTCCTTACCTTCCATTTATACCTCCCCCCTTTTTTATTTGCTGTTTTATTTATTCATTTTTGAGGTAAAAAATATGTAACTTAAAATTTACCATTTTCAGCCTTTTGAGTACATAATTCCGGGGCATTAAGTAAATTCTCCTTGTTGTGCAAGCGTCACCACCATTAGTTGCTCTCTGAGTCACTGTAATTGGGCTGCTGCATACATCACTGCATTAAAACTGTGCTTACTGAACTCTTAAATGGCCTCCTGACTGCTGAATCCAGGGGAGACCCAGGCAGGGTCTCCTGTCTCCATGACCTCTTGGAGGCATGTGAAATTGCTTCCTTTTCAAATGGCTGCTGCCTTTCTCTCCTCTTCTTCCCTGAAACCATCTGGCCAAACACACTCTTCATCATGTGGTCCTTGTCCTCTGCTTCAAGTATCACAGCTCCTTGGGAATCCATCCACAGCACTCTGGGCCTCCCCCTCATGTCAGTGATCTCTTGGGCTTTGGGCAGGTCCCTATCGTGGAGGACATAACTGTACACTCCGCTCCCAAGGTGGAATGTACTAAGCCCAAGGCCTACTGCAGCTGAGAAAGGATCCAGAGACTATTATGCAACCAACACTCCCAGTCCCCTAAAGAAGCTTCTCCAGTATCCATCAGCTAAAATCTGCAGGTTCCCCAAGTGTTCCTGGTTGGTAGAGGAACTTGGTAAGCTGGCACATTTGCTCACTGATAGCTCAGACTGGAGATAAGTTAGTTTTTATAGTTCTTATGAAGCAAAGAAGAAATTTCCTGATCAACACAACAGGCAAAAGAGTTGGCATGCCTATGTGGGAAAATATACTGTCTTTGCATCTTTATACCATCCTTAAAACTTTTTCTGATTCCTGTAAGTGCCTCAGCTCCCCAGCTTCCAGCCTTATAACTGACTATTTGAAGAATAGCAGGAGGGAATCATGATGTTCCAGGAAGCCCAGTGTGAGAGTAAGGGAATAGAAAAGAGATCTGAGGTCAGATATGGGCAGGAGGTGGAGCTGGTGGAAGGCTGGTCCATTGGAACCTACATCCTTCTTTTCAAAATTGAACATCGACATTAACACAGTCAGACGATGACTGTAAATACACAGGCCCAGTTGCTCAATTGGTGTTGGAGATCTTTATAGAATGTGATGGACCCAGAAGAGTCTTTCTCTGACACTAGCTGACTCAGGGGCTTGGTGGTGGCAGAACCAGCAAAACCCACCCACTCAATGCCAGAACATTGAGGCTACAATCAGCTCTGGCAATAATTGTTGGCATATTAGGAAAGTACTTTTGAAAGTTTAATATGGGTGTAATTATAAAGTGTTTTTGTGATCAGGTCTCTTGGGGAATAGAACCAAAACCCCTGGAAACCAAAACCCCCTGGATAATTCCTGTACATCTTTCAAGGCTCAGCTTATGTGTACCCCTCTTTATGAGGTCTTTCGATCCCACACCAAATGAATTTTACAGGCCTTTCTCTGCACTCCCTTTGTATACCCTGCTGCTGTATAATTTCTTTCCATTTGTCATATTCATCTGTTAACCTCTGCCTTATCCACAGAACTTCACACTCCCTGAAGGCAGTCCATCTGTTTCTGATGCCTACCATTGATCCTGGCATGTAGGAAGCCCTTAAGAAATTTTTGGATAAATAAATGAATGAGTGATGAATAAGTGAATAAAGATGTAAAGTGACTGGTTCTCAGGGCCAGACTGGGAAATCATTCCTTAATGATGGACACCCATTGTTGGGTATGCATGAAGCCTTAGGTGGTTAAGGAACATCAGGATGATGTCAACCAAGAGAGACATGGGGATATGTAACCAGGAACTCAGAAAAGGAGTACGTGATCGAGATGACATGAAATACTGGGTGCTCCCTGGATGACAGCCTCTTTCCAGTGTGTGACCCACACACACCAGAGCATTGAGCTGGTCAGACCAACTCGTGCTAGTTTTGTTTTGTGTAGTTCTGAATAATTTTACTAATTTGTCTCCCCCTTAAAAAAAAAGACTGATTGAGTTAAGAAGAGTGTCTCTGATAAAAGCATGCTTATGACCTAATGAATTCAATCCAAAACACTTAGAAAATGATTGCAGGTCCTGTCAATGACTACGGCAGGTGCTGGTTCACTTATCCTGGGTCAGCTCCTTTCCTAGTATGAACTAGAGCCCAGGGTTGCCAATGTAACATCCCCTTCACTGTACCAAATGGTCAGAGTGCTGGCCCACGGATGGACAAACATCAGTCCTTTCAATTTATTTATTTATTATTTTTGGTTCCACTGGGTCTTCACTGCTGCTCGCAGGCTTTCTCTAGTTGAGGTGCATGGAGGCTACCCTTCATTGCGGTGTGTGGTCTTCTCATTTCGGTGGCTTCTCTTGTTGCAAAGCGCAGGCTCTAGGCTCAAGGACTCAGTAGTTGCAGCTCGCAGGCCCTAAAGCGTGGGTTTAGTAGTTGTGGTTCACAGGCTTAGTTGCTCCGAGGCACATGGAATCTTCTCCAATCAGGGACTGAACCCGTGTCCCCTGCATTAGCAGGCAGATTCTTATCCACTGTACCACCAGGGAAGTCCAGTCTTTTCAATTTTTATCAAACTGTTTTTTTTTTTTTTGCTTTGTTTTCAAAAGAAGACTCTAGCAAAGGGGAGAAAACATTTGTGTGACTGTTGGAGCAGAATGAGAAAAATACAAAATCTCCCCTGAAATGAATCCCTATCTTCCTGGCTCTTGAGAGTTGAAGGTTTGTCCTGGAGCAGGGAAGGAAATAGAGCCCAGCTCGCTCGAGCCTGGTGGGCCTCTTAGCACCCCAGGTTGGAAGATCTGGGGCTGGGACACCCTCCCTCTTTTGCATTATTTCATTAGGCTGTTGACAAATAAACACATGGAAACAATCCATAGCTGGGAAGTGATTACATTTTCCTTCAAAGGCATGGCAAGCCCTGTGTCTTCTGTGAAAAATTATCTTAATCCCTCATTGACATCTAACCCACCCTTACATTTTCCAAAATTTCTTAGTCATGCTTTTCAGAGGGTTTGATGGCTATTCTGTTCCTTCTACAGGACTTTGTGCAGTGTTCACCCCGCTCTTCTCTTCCATCCTGGAGTCACTCCAGGCAGGGGGGACAGCGGAGCTGATCTCCGGCACCATCATCCTCATGATGGAAGGCACCCCCGCACCCAGCCATGGTGAACCCCTCAGTAACCCCACCGCCGGGAGCCATTTCTGCAGAGGCAGAGTTCGTTCTCTTTGCTCAGTTATATGGGCAAAACCAGAACCTTCTCAATCAGACTTTAAACACTCAGCGTATCAGTACTTCTCCAGTACCCCTCTTCCCAAATACTCTGCAGGCTATAAAATGGGTCCCAGTCTATGCCGTTTCATTCACTGACTGAGGGTCCAGCAGCCTCAGAGGTGTATAGTGAACTAATTTCTCTTGTGTGCCTCCAGAATGGTGGTTGTTGTTCAGTTGCTCTGTCGTGTCTAACCCTTTGTGACCCCATGGACTGTAGCCTGTCAGGCTCCTCTGTCCATGAGATTCTCCAAGCAAGAGCGCTGGAGTGGGTTGCCATTTCCTTCTCCAGGGGATCATCCCAATCCTGGGACTGAACCCATGTCTCCTGTGTAGGCAGGTGGATTCTTTACTGCTGAGCCACCAGGGAAGCCCATCTAGAATGGTACTAGTTATGTACTGGGATGGTCAAAAAGTTAGTCTGAGTTTTTCTGTAACATCGTGTGGCAATACCCGAATAAACTTTTTGGCCAACCCAATACCCTCTTTGGAAGAAAGGCAAAATGGTCACACCGGTCTTTTTTCGTGTTCAGATGGTATCAGAACACTCCTCAGGTTGAAGAGTTCATTCCCATAGTGTCAACAGCCACCTAGAATCAGGTTAACTTGGAAGCTTGCACTATAATTTTCCACATGGTCGTTGTGAGCGGGGGCAGGAGGTGTTTCTGAAGGTGTATCATTCCACGTGTGTTTATGCAGGCTGTTCAAAAGAGCACAGCGCCTCAAGCTGACAGTCCATTTATGCACAGGCCTCCTGATAGACCATGTACCAGTTAAAACGTCCAATGTGGAAAGTATTATAACAGCTATGCAACCACCTTTGATTAGAAGCAGCTTTTGCTTTAGATATGATCGGGGTTACCAGAAAATTGGGCATGTGCCGGGGCTGGCTTAACAACTGTATTCTTTTTTTCGGCTCTTGTTTATCATTTTTTAACCTTGGGAGGTGAATTCTAAGGCTCTGCGTTCTCTATACAGTGTCCCATGACATTTAGACGAAGGAGCACAGATATAAAGACACATGAAAACCGTTTAGAGTAGCAGGTTAGTGTTGGAGCGTGGAACTTTCTGAATGTTTCATTCTCCAGCCTTGGCTCCTTATTTCGGAGGTGGAGATCTCTTCCACAAAAACAACAAACCAAGGCTAGCCAAGGACTCAAGTAGCCCATGTTTGATGGCCTTGGCATTCTGCATCTGGAGTTCCTTAACTACCCGGGATTACTGAGTGCGGAGCCATGCCCTCCTGCAGGTTCCCTTGTAATCTTATCTGAAGTACAACATAGTTTTACAATGAAAAGTAGCTGGAATCCCACTACTGGTCTTGAGTTTATGTGAGGAGTAAAACTGGTTGGCAGAGGGGTTTGCTGGACTGGAATACAGCCCTCCTTCTGCTTGCTGAGGCCCTGCTCTCTGCATCAGCCCAGAGGTTGGGACATCCTTTTTGGAATTTGTTATCTCTGGGCTTCCCTGGTGGCTAAAATGGTGAACAATCTGCCTGCAATGGAGGAGAACTGGGTTCAACCCCTGGGTGGGGAAGATCCCCTGGAGAAGGAAATGTCAACCCATTCCAGTGTTCTCTCCTGGAGAATCCCATGGACAGAGGAGCCTTGGTGGGTTATAGTCCACGGAGTCACAGAAGAGCAGGACATGACTGAGCGACTAACACACACACACTTCTAGGCTTCTTTTACCCAGAAGTTCTGCAGTGTGCCTGCCATGTCCCTTACCACGCCTGGTGTTCCCAGAGACCTTGGCCACCTGGCATCTCCCAAGCTTCTGTACTCCCACCCAAGGAGAGAGGACCAGGGTGGAGGAATTTCTCCCCTATTGCCATCTCCCCAAAGCCCCTCATCTCGCCTATCCATTTCTCAGCCTCTTGAGTGATGGTCAAATATACATACACCAAGAATTTTCTTGCATATCCACGCCCTATAGGAATGTGATAGATAGCACGACAGCATTGTGTGACATTTACTTATGCAGGACTTTTTTCCTCCCTATAGTTCCATATTTTGCCCATCCCTCTCCACTCAGCCAATTTAAACAGGGGGCTCTTCTGTGCTCACTCCCTCAGGAAAGGGCTGGGGAAAGTAGGAAGCAGAGGAAATGAAGAGTTGTCTTGACATGTCTTCAGAAGCTGGTACTTTTAGGGGAGGCGTGAGGACTCTGTGTGTAGACAAGATGGGACAGACACTCTGAATGAGGCAGAGATTCCCACTCCTGCCTTCATTAGAAAGGGTCCCCCTGGGTGAAGGATAGACAGAGTGTCTACAGAGTGTCTGTAGTCTAAGATTCTCCTGCCACAACATGGCATAAAATGAGTCCTGTGCCCTCAAGGGTGGCACAGGAAAGCTAAGGGGATAGTCGGAGCTAAAGTACTTTTGTGCTTGGATGAGGAATGTCCTCCTTGGGATTTGTGTGGGCTGGAAACTGACAACCAGATGGGATGATGGGCACTTTGACAATGCCTGCAGGGCACGTGATCTCCTGTTTGGCCCCTCGGCACTATGGAAACTTCCCAGGATATAGGCACAGTCCTGAACAGAGGTATTTGAGGTAACACTTCTGCCACCCCAGCACAGTGGGGTTCAAACAAGAAGTTATAGAAAAGCAGGTGAATTGCATACCTCAACATTAAGCAGGGGTCCCAACCTGCTCTTGCTGTTATTTGTGTCCGACTCCTTGTAACCCCATGGACTGCAACATGCCAGGCTCCTCTTCCACTCTCTCCAAGAGTTTGCTCAAATCGTGTCCAGAGTCAGTGATGCAATCCAAAGGATCTGTATACACCAGATGATGCTGTCCCCGTACTTTCCTTCTTCCTCATGGTACCCCATCTCTCTGCCCTCCTCGCAGTGGTTCTATCATGCACCGGCTCTCTTGACTTCTGAGCGAGGTTCTCACAGCACCACAGACTTCTCGGCCAGCAAGGCTGGTGCATCCAAGCTGCAACAGGATGTGCAGAGGTGAACTCTGGGCTAGAAGCAGGCCACCATCACCGAAATTTGAGTCCTGGCTCTGGGAGTGGCTTGAAGAGTGACTAGAGCATTTCCCCAAACTTCTCTGGGTCCTTGCTCCTTCTTTGGGAAATGAGGAGATGGGGCTGGAATAACCTGTCAGGTTCTTCCAGCTCTTCGATGTCTGTAACTGACAATTTGATATTCCCCCCCTCTCTAATTTGGGGAAGCAGTTTAGCTCTTTTAAAAACCTCGTGGATGGGTGTATGGGATGGGGAGAGGGGTGGGGTAGGGATGTTCAAATGGGAGAGGGCATGGATAAACCTATGGTTGATTCACGTTTATGTTTGGTGGAAACCAACACAATACTTAAAGCAATCATCCTTCAATTAAAAATAAATAAATTAAAAACAAAAAACCTCATGGAGATCCTGTCCCTTTTTAAATTCCTTTATGGGAACCCTGTTCTAGATATTTTGTATAAGTGGAATCGTGTAATATTTGTCCTTCTTGTCTGGCTAGCTTAACTTAGTGTAATGTTTTCAAGGTCCACCCACATTGTAACATGTTTCAGAACCCCATCCCCTTGTATGGCTGGATACTATTTCAGTATACCACGTTGTGTTTATCCATTTGTCTGTTTGTGGATACTTGAGTTATTTCCACTTTTTCGGCTGTTTTGAAAATGCTTTAGTGAACACTGGTATGCAAGTCCCTTCGGTCAATTTCCTTAAACTTTGTGTCTGTTTCATCATCTGTAAAATAAGCACCAGAGGGTAACTGCCTCATAGGCTGATGATGAAGGTAAGAGGAGATCATGCATGTTTAGTCTTGAGTATGGTGACTTAGAGGGACTTCACAGGCGGCTCAGTGGTAAAGAATCTGCTCACCAAGCAGGAGACGCCGGTTCAATCCCCGGGTCAGGAAGATCCCCTGGAGAAGGAAACGGCAACCCACTCCATGGGCATCTCATGGACAGAGAAGCCTGGTGGTCTACAGTCCATGGGGCCGCAAAGAGTCGGACAATGAGCACGCACGGAGGGTATGGTGACTAGCACAGTCTAGGCTAAACAAATGCACTCATAAGTCTGTGAAGAAATTGGACTTGTTTTCCAATAATTCTAATTTCCCAAGAGCTTCCCTGCTGTCTAAAGTTAGGAAAAGCTCTGTTTCTGTCTTACCATCTAATTATTGTTATCGATAATATAAATGAATATTCACAACTTTCCCTGCCTCATGTCTTTCTTTGTTCACATTTTCCCTGCTCGTTCTGTGAATTAAAGCAAAGCATCTAGGACATGAGTTTGAGCAAGCTTCAGGAGTTGGTGGTGGACAGGGAAGCCTGGGGTGCTGCAGTCCATGGGGTCTCAAAGAGTCGGACACAACTGAACAACTGCACTGAACTAAACTGATGTAGTTATTGGATGCACTTCTCAGATGATTAGCCTTCTACGGAAGCATGGGAGACAGGGGCATTGGGAGGAAGGGAGCACCACTGGGTGCAGGGGACTGTGACTTGCAGTTTACTGTGGGCTCATTTTGTGATTTTTATGAAAGGATCTGTGCATGGGCTGGGGGATCCAATCCACCATAATTTCTTGCTGTGATGATGGTGATCATCATCATATATCCTCCCTTTGTCTAACTTATTAGGTGCCAGATGTCTTAGAAATATTTTCTCACTAATACAGCAAACACATGAGATATGATTTGCTATCGACATTTATCAGATGAGGAAAAGTGAGACTCAGAGAGGCTAAGTTAATTAGCTCTGCGTTGACAATAGTAAAGACAAGTAGAAAGCTGTGCCAACACTTCCACTATCAGTCCTGCCATCTGTCCACACCCCTCCCTGCCTGATGGCCTGTGTTGATAAAAATGTGCATTTCAGCAGATGCTCTAGTGCTGACTGTGCTGCCTCCCAGTGATGCCTGGCTTGCCACAAGAGCATCCTTCTGTCCCTTCAGATGTAGGCAAGTGTGCTTTCTGTGGTCATAGTGGAAGAATTCCAGGTTTTCCCCTCGGATTTAGCTCAGAACCTCTGATTCTAATGGGGCTCTGACACTTTTCTGCTGATTTTTCTTAACCAAGGTAACTGTTCCAAACCTTTATTGTTCTCATGATACCCTGAACAACTCCTTCCTTTATTACTTTAAGGATATGACCTCCTTTTAAAAGCATTTATTATTTTTATTATTTATTATTTTTTATTGGAGTATAATTGCTTTATAGTGTTGTGTTAGTCTTTGCTGTTCTGATGGGTGGGGCCATGCTCAGTCAGTTGAGTTCAGTCGTTTAGTCATGTACAGCTCTGCGACCCCATGGACTGCAGCACGCCAGGCCTCCCTGTTCATCACCAATGCCCAGAGCTTACTCAAACTCATGTCCATTGAGTTGGTGATGCCACCCACCATCTCATCCTCTGTTGTCCCCTTCTCTTCCCGCCTTCAATCTTTACCAGCATCAGGGTCTTTCCCAATGAGTCAGTTCTTCCCATCAGGTGGCCAAAGTATTGGAGTTTCAGCCTCAGCATCAGTCCTTCCAATAAATATTCAGGACTGATTTTCTTTAGGAGACTGGTTGGATCTCCCTGCTGTCCAAAGGACTCTCAAGAGTCTTCTCCAACACCACAGTTCAAAACCATCAATTCTTTGGTGCTCAGCTTTCTTTATAGTCCAACTCTAACATCCATACATGAAGTGAAGTGAAAGTAGCTCAGTCATTTCTGACTCTTTGAAATCCCATGGACTAGTAGAATCCATGGAATTCTCCAGGCCAGAATACAAGAGTGGATAGCCTTTCCCTTCTCCAGGGGATCTTCCCAACCCAGGGATCAAACCCAGGTCTTCCGTATTGCAGGTGGATTCTTTACCAGCTGAGCCACAAAGGAAGCCCAATGGAATTGCAGGCAGATTCTTTACCAGTTAAGCCCAAGGGAGTCCAAAAGGGAATCCATACAACTACTGGAAAAACCATAGCTTTGATTAGATGGATCTTTGTTGGCAAAGTAGTCTCAATAAAGGACAGAAATGGTATGGGCCTAACAGAAGCAGAGGATATTAAGAAGAGGTGACAAGAATACACAGAAGAACTACACAAAAAAGAACTTCACAGCTCAAATAATCACAATGGTGTGATCACTCATCTAGAGCCAGACATGCTGGAATGTGAAGTCAAGTTGGCCTTAGGAAGCATCACTATGAACAAAGCTAGTGTAGGTGATGGAATTCCAGTGGAGCTATTTCAAATCCTAAAAAATGATGCTGTGAAAATGCTGCACTCAATATGCCAGCAAATTTGGAAAACTCAGCAATTGCCACAGGACTGGAAAAGGTCAGTTTTCATTCCAATCCCAAAAACAGGTGATGCCAAAGAATGTTCAAACTACCACACAATTGCATTTATCTCATACACTAGCAAAGTAATTCTCAAAAGTCTCCAAGCCAGGCTTCAACAGTACATGAACCATGAACTTGCAGATGTTCAAGCTGGGTTTAGAAAAGGCAGAGGAATCAGAGATCAAATTGCCAACACCTTTTGGATCATCAAAAAAGCAAGAGAGTTCCAGAAAAACATCTACTTCTGTTTTATTGACTATGCCAAACCCTTTGACTGTGTGAATCACAGAAAACTGGAAATTCTGAAAGAGATGGGAATACCAGACCACCTGACCTGCTTCTTGAGAAATCTGTATGCAGCTCAGGATACAGTTAGAACAGTTAGAACTGGACATGGAAAAACAGACTGGTTCCAAATCGGGAAAGGAGCATGTCAAGGCTGTATATTGTCACCCTGCTTATTTAACTTATATGCAGAGTACATCATGAGAAACACTGGGCTGAATGAAGCACAAACTGGAATCAAGATTGCCAGGAGAAACTTTAGGCAGATGACACCACCCTTATGGCAGAAAGCAAAGAAGAACTAAAGAGCCTCTTGAAAGTGAAAGAGGAGAGTGTAAAAGTTGGCTTAAAGCTCAATATTCAGAAAACTAAGATCATGACATCTGGTCCCATCACTTAATGGCAAATAGATGGGGGAAACAATGGAAACAGTGACAGACTTTATTTTTGGGGGCTCCAGGATCACTGCAGATGGTGACTGCAGCCATGAAATTAAAAGATGTTTGCTCCTTGGACCAGATACCATGAATTTAGTTTTCTGAATGTTGAGCTTTAAGCCAACTTTTTCACTCTCCTCTTTCACTTTCATCAATACACTCTTTAGTTCTTCTTCACTTTCTGCCATAAGTTTGGTGTCATCTGCATAACTGAAGTTATTGATATTTCTCCCAGCAATCTTGATTCCAGCTTGTGCTTCATCCAGCCCAGTGTTTCTCATGATGTATTCTGCTTATAAGTTAAATAAGCAGAGTGACAATATACAGCCTTGATGTACTCCTTTTCCTATTTGGAACCAGTCTGTTGTTTCATGTCCAATTCTAACTGTTGCCTCCTAACCTACATACAGGTTTCTCAAGAGACAGGTCCAATGGTCTGGTATTCCCAGCTCTTTCAGAATTTTCCACAGTTTATTGTGATCCACACAGTCAAAGGTTTTTCATAGTCAATAAAACAGAAATAGATGTTTTCTCTGGAACTCTCTTGCTTTTTCGATGATCCAGGAGATGTTGGCAATTTGATCTCTGATTTCTCTGCCTTTTCTAAACCCAACTTGAACATCTGGAAGTTCACGGTTCACATATTGCTGAAGCCTGGCTTGGAGAATTTTGAGAATTACTTTACTAGCGTGTGAGATGAGTGCAATTGTGTGGTAGTTCAAGGCAACTCTTTGACGTTGCCTTTCTTTGGGATTGGAATGAAAACTGACCTTCTCCTGTCCTGTGGCCACTGCTGAGTTTTCCAAATTTGCTGTTATTTTTTCACAGTTATTTATAAGTAAATAGCTCAGAAATCTTTAATCCAATTTTCTGTTAATGGGCAGGGCTGTATTCCCTCCTTGTTGACCTCCAAACTACGGTGGAGGTAATGAAGATAATGGCCACCTCCTTCAAAAGGTCCTGTGCAAAGGACTTCAGAAGGACTATAAAGAAAACTGAACACTACAGAATTGATGCTTTTAAACTGTGGTGTTGGAGAAGACTCTTAAGAGCTCCTTGAACTGCAAAGAGACCAAACCAGTCAATCCTAAAGGAAATCAGTCCTGAATATTCACTGGAAGGACTGATATTGAAGATGAAACTCCTATACTTTGGCCACCTGATGTGGAGAACTGACTCATTGGAAAAGACCCTGATGCTGGGACAGACTGAAGGCAGGAGGAGAAGGGGACGACAGAGGATGAGATGGTTGGATGACATCACCAAATCAATGGGCATGAGTTTGAGCAAGCTCCAGGAGCTGGTGATAACAGGGAGGCCCGGTTTGCTGCAGTCCATGGGGTTGCAAAAAGTTGGACACATCTGAGTGGCTGAACTGAACTGAACTTCGTGTGTGTGTGAGGTGGTATCTTATTGTGACTTTTGATGAACGTTTCACTAATGATTAGTAAGCATCTTTCCATGTGCTTATTGGCCATTTGTATGTCTTCTTTAGCGAAGTGTCTACTCAAGTCCTGTGCCCTTTTAACATTGGGTTGCTTGAAACCAATTTATTTTTAAAAATACAAATCTGACCACATCTCTTCTGCTTGAACTTTTCATTATTTCCCACTGCCTACGGAAACCTGGCTGAAATAACCTCTTCCTTTGTTCTCCTTTGACTCATTGGAGCCTGTATTTTCTGCAGCACAATCTCATCCTTTATAACTCAGCCACACCTCACTCATTAGTTCCACTGGGAACTTGTTTTCATTTACCCAAATTGGGTATACAGAATTTTCTTAGAGCTTGCTTTGATTGTTAGGTTTATTCTTTTATGTCATAAGTAGCTGTTTTCTTCATCACACTGTGAGCTTCCTGTGGGGAGAAGTCTGTATCTTATCCTTCTCCATTTCCCCAGTATTCATCTGAGAATCTCCTATGTAATAGAGGCTTAGTAGGTTTGATGAACAAGTAAATAATTTGACCCTGATGCTGGGACAGATTGAAGGCAGGAGGAGAAGGGGACGACAGAGGATGAGATGGTTGGATGACATCACCAACTCAATGGGCATGAGTTCCTGTAGAGTAGCAGTTTGCAAATATTTTGGTCTCAGGAGCCCTTTATACATTTCAAAATTATTGTGGACCCCAAAGAATTTTATTATGTTGGCTTCTTTTTTAATTTTTACTTTTTGGTTGTGCCATGCAGTGTGTGGGATCTTAGTTCTCTGACCAGGGATTGAACCCATGCCACCTGCTTTAGAAGCATGGAGTCTTAACCGCTGAGCCATCAGGGAAGTAGCCAGAATTTCTAATTTTATGTGAGTTTTATCTATCAATATTTACCATATTAGAAATTAAAATTGAGAAACAAAAAATGATTAATTCACTAAAATGCCAGTCAAACAAATTGTGTTAAAGTAGTGTATTTTAATGAAAAATAATCCTAGCTTTCAAAATAATAAGTAAGAAGGGGGACATTGTTTTACATTTTTGCAAATGCTTTACAAATATGGCTTTATAGAGGACTGTTCAGTTTTCATATCTGTTTCTACATTTAGACTGTTGAAATATATTGTTCTGGTTGAAATAGTGAAGAAAATTCAGGCTTGTACAGACTTATCACTGGAAAAGGAAGGCATATTTTAAAAGCTTTTTCAGATAATTGTGAATATTCTTCAGTGATTCTCCGCCAAAAGTCAATCAGTGGTGTTTTTTAAAACCTAGTTGCCATGTGGAATTTGAAATCACATTAACAAATTTTTGTACTTGGTTATACTATTGATGCTTTGTAACTGTAGTGCTGGAGAAGACTGTTGAGAGTCCCTTGGTGGCTCAGACAGTAAAGCATCTGCCTGCAATGCTGGAGACCCGGGTTCAATCCCTGTGTCAGGAAGATCCCCTGGAGGAGGAAATGGCAACCCACTCCAGTACTCTTGCCTGGAAAATTCCACGGACTCAGGAGCCTGGTAGGCTATAGTTCATGGGGTCGCACAGAGTCGGACACGTCTGAGTGACTTCACTTGGACATCAAGGAGATCAAACCAGTCAATCCTAAAGGAAATCAACCCTGAATATTCATTGGAAGGACTGGTGCTGAAGCTGAAGTTCCAATCCTTTGGCCACCTGATGCGAAAATCTGACTCATTGGAAAAGACTTTGATCCTGGGAAAGATTGAAGTCAAGAGGAGAAGGCATTGACGGAGGATGAGATGATTGGATGGCATCACTGACTCAATGGGATGAGTTTGAGCAAACTCAGGGAGATAGGAAAGGACAAAGAAGCCTGGCGCACTGAAGTTCATGGGTCATAGAGTTGGACACAACTTGTCGACTGAACAACAGCCAACACTATTTCACTGGTCTTTCTTGCCCTTTAAATAGAAACTTTACACATATACAGTTTTGTAGCACACTATTTGGCCATTTTGGAAACACTGGCATGCTGAGTTATACTGATCTTCTGAATGTTTGACTGAGGCATTTCATTACATAATATCAAAATGACATTCATTAATATCACCACTCATCTCCCCAGAAAGGTGTTTAAGTATTGGAAAGCAGTCATGTTCTGAATGGCAAACACAAGTTTTCCAAATGTCTCATTTTCATTTAAAAGCTTGAATCTTATCATTGGTGGTAAAAACCATGAGTTCTCCTTGAAATGATAGGCTTACTTCATTTATTTAAAAAAAAAATATCTTGTCAAGTACCCAAGTCTGAGTAACTATCGTCAGTCTTTTTGTCAAGTAAAAGTGATGTACTGTTAAACAAACATGACATTTAGCTTGCAACTGAAATAGCAGTACAAGTGTTTGTTTTTAAATTTTTATTGGAATATGGTTGCTTTGGGCTTCTCCATTGAGATAAAGAATCTGTCTACAATGCAGGTGGTGTGGAGATTTGGGTTTGATCCCTGGGTCAGGAAGATCCCCTGGAGTAGAAAATGCAACCCACTATAGTAATCTTGCCTGAAAAAAATCCCAGGGACAGAGGATCCTGGCAGGCTACAGTCCAGGGGGTCACAGAGGATGACTAAGCAACTTAAAAAATAAACCAAATAGTTGCTTTACAATGCTGTGTGTTTGTGAATCAGTTTTTTTCTTGAGCCAACCATGGTATTTTGGGACACAGTAGACATGTTAGATAAGCACGTCCCATTTCATTGCATGGAATATTGAAAAGAACAGCTTTAATAAAATTAATAATTTTTACTGCTCATTCAAGAACACTCTTTTTATATATTTTAATCCAGTAATAATAATACAATATTATTTCAACATTTAATAAATATGAGATAATTATCAAGAAATTTTATATTTTTTTCTTGTGTCCAGTCTTTGACACCTGGTGTGTTTTTTACACTCACAGCCCTTCTCAATACAGACTAGACACAAGTGTCCATAAGCCACTAAGACTATTGGATTAGATAACATAGCCCTGGATCTTTCAAGAACATTTTGAATCAAAGCTGTTATTTTTTTCCGGTGAGTGTATAAGTAGGTGAAGATCAGACTCTGATGCCTTAACTTTGGCATTTTGCTGCCTATGAGGGGCAACAATCCAGAACCACTTATTCCAAAGATAGTGTTCATATCTCTTCATTTTGGACACATCTAAGACTGAGTCCTGTTCATGACCTTGCAGAAAAATGTTAACTGGCTCACTTCCAGAAAGCAGCCTTGAGAACTGATTTCAGAGCTGGTTTTGTGTTGTGGGGTATCTGAGCATCCCACTGAGGGAAAGAACCACGGAGCTGGCTGGTGGCTTGGGAACAATTATGAGCCTTGCCGCAGCTTCCACATGAAAGCCAAGATGAGGACAAAATATTAGTCAGCCCCAGCGCCGGTGAGCTTATAACACGTGGGTCAGTGGAAGGGGTCCTCTGTGGGAAATGTGGACAGGCCAGGTGGCAGCAGTCTTCTATGAGCCTGAGTCACCAGCAAGTCTATCCTTGCCTCAGTTTCCATCAGGAGTCAACATAGGGGAGGTCGTGCTTTTGGCCTGTACCGTGCTGGTGTAGGGCTTCATGTTTCTAGGTTCTTTCCCCCCTTTTTAAAAACTTTTTATTTTGTATTGGTGTAATAGCTGGTTAACAATGTTGTGGTAGGTCCAGGTGAATAGTGAAGGGATTCAGCCATACATAAACTTGTATCTACTCTCACTCAAACTCCCCTTCCATCCAGCTGCCACATAACATTGAGCAGAGTTCCCTGTGCTATATAGTAGGTCCTTGTTGGTTATGCATTTTCAATATAGCATGTTTAAATATAACATGTCCACCCCAAACTCCCTAACTATCCCTTCCACCCATTCTTCCTCCTGAAACCATAAGTTCATTCTCTAAGTCTGTGAGTCTCTTTCTAGGTTCTTTTTTAAAGATCCATTATCTTGTCTGATTTGTCACCCTTTTGGGAGAGATACCATTTCATGAGGGATTTGATTTTGGTCACACCTGAATGGTCTAGTGGTTTTTCCCTACTTTCTTCAATTGAGGTCTGAATATGGCAATAAGGAGTTTATGGTCTATGCTACAGTCAGCTCCCAGTCTTGTTTTTGCTGACTGTATAGGATTTCTCCATCTTTGGCTGCAAAGAATATAATCAGTCTGATTTTGGTATTGACCACCTGGTGATGTCCATGTGTAGAGTCTTCTCTTGTGTTGTTGGAAGAGGGTGTTTGCTATGACCAGTGTGTTCTCTTGGCAAAACTCTATTAGCCTTTGCCCTGCTTCAGTCTGTACTCCAAGGCCAAATTTGCCTGTTACTTCAGGTATTTCTTGACTCCTACTTTTGCATTCCAGTCCCCTATAATGAAAAGCACATCTTTTTGGGTGTTCGTGCTAAAAGGTCTTGTAGGTCTTCATAGAACCATTCAACTTCAGCTTCTTCAGCATTACTGGTCAGGGTATAGACTTGGATTACCTGATGCGAAGAACTGACTCATTTGAAAAGACTTTGATGCTAGGAAAGATTGAAGGAAGGAGGAGAAGGGGATGACAGAGGATGAGATGGTTGGATGGTATCACCGACTCAAAGGACGTGAGTTTGAGTAAACTCTGGGAGTTGGTAATGGACAGGGAGGCCTGGTGTGCTGCAGTTCATGGGGTTGCAAAGAGTCAGACATGACTGAGCGACTGAACTGAACTGGGATACGTAAGGCAAAGCTTATTCTTATTTGTTACCAAGTAGAAGCTCAGAAGGCTTCCCTGATAGCTCAGTTGGTAAAGAACCCACATGCAATGCAGGAGACCCCACTTTGATTCCTGGGTCAGGAAGATCTGCTGGAGAAGGGATAGGCTACCCATTCCAATATTCTTGGGTTTCCTTTGTGGCTCAGCTGGTAAAGAAGCCTAGAAGAGATGTGCTTTGCCAAAGGCCACATAGGCATTCTCCTAGTGACTTTCCCAGTGGGCACCAGCAGTGGGGGGATTGGAATGTAGACTTCCTCCAGATTTCAGGTGTCTGAAGGCTTTTTCCACTGTCCCCACCTGGGCAGGTTTGGATGTTCTGAGGCATCCTTGGGCCACTATAGTGTGTGTGTGTGTGTGTGTGTGTGTGTGAAAGAGAGAGAGAGAGAGAGAAAGTGAGCTGTTACCCTTTAGGTCTGTGCAGAAAGACTTCTCCTGGCATCCTGGGTGGGGCTTTTCCAGCCCAGGTTACTCCTTGGCATGTGTGGAAGAGGTGGGTTGAAATAGGGGTCATTTGTCTTTGTCTGGGGAGTTCCCTTGATAGAAAGGCAGGCTTTGATTGCGAGACGTTCGATCTGTGGGTGCAGCTGTCTTGAACTTGGTTTCCTGCTGGATTTCAGACGCGTGGTGAGACAGCTCAGAGCTTGCACAGACTTCCCGGTAGGTTCCTGCTTCTTTGGTTCTCATCCTCCATACACAGTGACACAGGCCTGGGAAATATCTGCAAGTGGCTGACCCTGGCCTCTCGCTATAGAAGTTTCTCAACAGTCCTGCCATCTAGATGCTTCATGATTACAACCTGCCTCGTTATATTTTATTAGATGTCTAGGTCTTCACTTTGCTCCCTGGGGACTCCGGAGGTAACTTTAACGTTTTTCTCAGGGAAAGTGTCTGAGTGACAGAGAAACAATTTTCAACAAGCCGCGGCCCTCAGCTGACCGCCTCCTTGCCCCGCTCAGCTCACACACAGAACAGACTGCCTTGCCTCCCAATCGCCTCAGCTGAGCCATTAAACCCCGTTTGAAGTTTTATTTCCCTCTATTCTTGCTATCTCAACGGGCAATCACTCTTAGGACATTTTGTAACAAATAGCATTTTCTGTTCTGCTGAGAACACAGACCCCTGGCCTGCAGCCTGGTTGTATTGAGAGGCAAGCCCATCTCTTCCCCTGAAATCCGAACCTCATTCTTTCTTGTTCCTTGTTGTTGTTTCAAAAAATATTATTTTTTCTCCTAAGAGCCGCAAGCATACAGAATTGAGATATACGTACGCCCCAGTTCACGTCACACCAGCGTTAAGGCCTGTCTTTTATTTTTCCCCATCTCTATCTCATTCTTTCTCTTCCCTGGAGCCCACTTGTATAGTAAGGCCTGAAGTGCTGTTTGCTTCCTGGACACCTCTGGAGCCTCACAGGGCCCCGCCCAGGGCCTACTACAAGGTCCCAGCTCTCTCACCAGATATGCCCATACCCCAAGAGAAAGACGACCCCCCATTCCCCCACCCCCTTCCCACTAGTTCTGCTATCAGCTGGACCAACTGCCTCCCACCAGTTCTCAGCCTCACGTGTTTCACCTCCTGCCTGCCTGTGAAATTATTTAAGCAAGCCAACCACACCTTCCTGTGGGCACCAGGGAGCACCTGCCCTCCTGTTAGCATAAAGCCCGCCTCCCACAGCCCGTTCTGGTTCTCTTCCCTCCCCCCACCGTGGCGCCCTGCATGCTGTGTGGCGACTGTCAGGGTACGTGACTGATAAACTGCTGTGTCTCAGCTCTTCAGTGTTGAGGGAGTTGGGGGAGTCCCTTTTTCACCAACACATTGGATGGTAAGTGATGAGGATGGTCCTTCAGAGCTGGGGAGATGGGGGTTCCTTGGACCCAGAGAGCAGGGACCTGCACCTGTGCTTTCTGGGAGTCTGGGCCGTGGATGACTTTCTCAGAAGTCCTCCTCAACACCTACTGTGTGCTTTCCCAGCTCCGTAGGGAGGGGGCTCCCTGACACTGCCTTCGCTCCAGCTCAGCACCCCTCCTCTGTAATCACTCTAACCCTGTCCCACTAGCCCCTGCCTGCCCCCGGGCTCTCTTGTACACCTACTGAATTCCAAATAGACCATTTGTTAAATGCAAATCTAGATACAGCTCTTGAACTTTCAAAACGCTTCAAAAGTCCCTTGCTTTTACTAATATTATGGTCATCCAGGGAGGATAATTGGTTGGGGTCACTTTAGCTTTGCTGTTGCTGTTTAGTTGCTTAAGTCCTTTTTGACTCTTGTGACCCCATGGACTGTAGCCTGCCCGGCTCCTCTCTCCATGGGATTCTCCAAGCAAGAATACTGGAGTGGGTTGCCATGCCCTCTTCCAGGGGATCTTCCTGACCCAGGGATCAAACCTGAGTCTCCGTGGTCTCCTGCTTGGCATGTGGTTTCTTTATATGATGGATAAAATATACATGTTCCTCACCAAAAAAGAGACATTTACATACAGTTTAGTTATTTAGAAATGTGAACTTTTAGGTCATAAACATTAAAAAATCTTAAAAAGGAACTCTTTTTATATTACTAAGATTGTTTTTGGATTATACTAGTCTGAAATGGTTACATTCTTTGTTTTACATATTTATTGTTTACAACTCTGGACCTGAATTTTGTTTTTTTTAAGCCTGCCAAGTATAGAAGTGAGAGGTTAAAGTAAAAAGTTGCTCCTTATTTCCTTTTTAAAAATTTATTTTTAATATTTATTTATTTGACTGCACTGGAATCCCTAAACTTGGTTGTGGAATGAGGGAGCTTTAGTGGCAGCATGTGGGATCTAGTTCCCCCACCAGGGGCAGACCTTGGGCCCCTGCATCGGAAGAGTGGAATCTTAGCCACTGGACCACCAGGGTTTGCTGTGTGTGCTTAGTCACTCAGTCGTGTCCAACTCTTTTCGACCCCATGGGCTATAGCCCGCCAGGCTCCTCTGTCCACGGGGATTCTCCAGACAGGTATACTGGAGTGGGTTGCATGCCCTCCTCCAGGGGATCTTTCCAACCCAGGGATCAAACCTAGGTCTCCCACATTGCAGGTGGATTCTTTACCATCTGAGTCACCAGGGAAGCCCATCCTCCTTGTTTCTTACAGCATAATGACCCTTATGTCCCTTAATGGATCAGCATGCAAGACCCTCCTTAAATTGGTCCCAAACTCTCATTCCTTGCTCCCCAACCCTCGCATCTACCCTTTGTCTCTCCTTCAAGCCTACGGCATCCTCGCACCGATGCATTTGCTCCAGGGGATCCCTTTGTCTTGAATACCTTCCCATTCTTTCCTTAGGGGTCAGTTCCACTGTGAAGTTTCCTGGATTCCTAGTGGTTCCTCCCACTGAGTTTTCTGAACAGGTGGGGCTTGAAATCACAATGAAGTAATTAACCAGGTGACTGACTTGTTGGAAAAGACCCTGATGCTGGGAAAGACTGAAGGCAGGAGGAGAAGGGGATGACAGAGGATAAGATGAATGGATGGCATCCCTGACTCAATGGACATGAGTTTGAGTAAACTCCGGGAGCTGGTGATGGACACGGAGACCTGGCATGCTGCAGTCCATGGGGTCGCCGAGTCAGACAGGACTGAGAGACTGAACTGAACTGAACTAAGGGATAGCAGAGTGGGTGTCCCAGGCCAAGGGAAATGCAGGGGCCGAAGCCTGAGGTGGGAGGGAGCGTGGAGGGTTTATCCAGCAGGAGGTAGTTCAGGAGGGCTGCAAAGAAGAGTGGGTGTTGTGGATATGTTGGGGGACCAGGTTAGCCAGGAATGAGAACAAGGAGATAGGAGTGGACTTGATAGTTGAACTCTGGCAATGGGAGCCTAAGGGGTTAAGCAGGTCGGAGCTTCGCCAGCTGGTGATTGGGTTTCATCAGTTCGTCCTGTGGTTCCACGCAGCAGCTTATCCAGCTGGGGCCTTTTGCTTGCCTCCTGTGCCTCAGCGAGCTCCTCCTCATCCCTGGGCAGAGAGACCAGCCCTCCTTGCCTCTTGAAAGCTGACCGCATCACCCCAAGGGCCCTGGGTAACTGAACACAGGTAAAGGATGGACTCACTCGTGAGGCTTCAGCCTGTGTTAAAGCTGCCCCTTGTCTGAGTGGCGTGGTTCCTGGGGAGTTGGGGTGAAGGAGTAGGCATGGAAACCCCGTGGCCGGGGGGACCTCCACAGTGGAGCTGAGACCAACTGCCTTTTGTGTTTGTACCACATGCACCTCTCACGTCAAATGGCTTTTGAAATTCAGGCCATGATCTGGAGGATCTAGGTGCCCCAGGAAGGAGGACAAGGAAATAAGGGCCCCGCCTGAGTCGTAAGAGCCCCATTGGGACGAGCTTGTGCTTCAGGGGCCCCACAGGAGCCTGTGTTTTCATTACTAAGCAACTTAGAAGGAGTTCGTTTTGGGGGAAAGAAAGACGGTGGGTAATAAGTCTGTAATAATGGCTGCCATGTGGAGGGAAGGCAGTGTTACCCAGCTAAGGACTAGAAAACATGGTTTATATTTTCAACAGTTGGAGAAAGAAATGAAAACTGAATATTTGCTGCACCTGTGAAAACATATTTGATCATGATGGCAAGTCCAGCGTTCTTAGTGCGGGATTCATATTTCATAACTCGTGTTCAAACAAGAAAAATGATTATAATGTTAAGTATTTCCTGAGTTTATTTTGATGGATGACAGAATAAGTACTGTATCTTTCACTCATTAAAATACAGATTGGTGTAATTTAATAAATGAACTTAATACACAGATGTTCCAGGCTGTTTTAGCAGGGTGTATATTAATCAACTTCTTTATATATGATCCTCTTTTATATTTTTTAAAGAAACTTGCAGGAGCCAAGAATTTATTAGATTTGCATGCTCTAGGACGAGTATCCGATGTCAGGTACATGCAGGAGTGTATTAAGATGAAACGGAGCCAGAGTCTGCAGACCAGCCAGGTCCCCACAAGGGTCGTCCCTGGGTCCGACTGGCTCCCAGGGTTGTCTCAGAGCCCCAGGCCTGTGCCAGGTTCCTGGGTCTTTTGCTGAGCTTGCTTGCTGCTGCCACGGCCTCAGGGCCTCTCGGAGGTGCCTCCGGAGACCCAGATGGAAGGTGGTGGCCTTGGAAGCTTTGGTGGCCCGGACTGGACGGTGGCCCTGCATGGGCAGAGGCTGGCAGCTCAGCGGGGCTCGAGGGTCCTTCTTGTCTTTCCTGAGCTCCCCCAGCAGGGGCATTCTCCCTCCCCTCACTTGGCTGCACCCTCAGGGGCTGTGCTCTGTTCTGTCTTTGCTTGTTTCACAGGAGGGAAGCTTGCCTCGCTGACCCTAAACTCCTGAAGATAAGGGCAGTGCCTTCTACAGCCACACAATCTGTGCTCAGTGAACCTGGTAGGTGTGTACTGAATCCACGTGTCAGAGACTCAGAAACCCTTGTTCAGCCACCCTAGAGGGTGTGTGTTGGGAGGAGGGAGGCAGCGTGAGCACACTGACCTTTCTGGGGAAAGGACAGAGAACGCATGAGAACAGAGGCTTCATGTCAGCCACCCAAATGGCCGTTGCAAATCCAGGCGATACAGGGGTTGGGGGGGCAGGGGAGTTATTTCTGGCTGGCAGCAGTGGTGGGCGGTGGGAAGGCTGAGCGGGGGAGGTGTCTGAGGCCAGGGAACTCATTTTTGCAGCCTGCTCTACCTGCACCCAGCACTTAGCAGTCTCTCAAAGCATCCTGCACTCTTTTGCTAGTTCTGGAACTACAGGGCTCCTATGATGTGCCACACTGGATGGGAACCTGCAGGTCCGGGGGCTCCAGCTCTTCCGTTTCAGCACCTTTTTCTCATTAGAGTTGAACTCGGGCCTCCCAGATCTCCTTCCATTGCCCAGGTAGCTACCCAGTGCCGGCTGGCTTATGTGTTGTACGTGAGGTCAGCCGGCCACCCAGAACACAGGCCCTGGCTTCCCTCCAGCTCTCCCCAAGGATGGGTGCTGCCTGGTGGCTGCAGCCTGAGCTGGCTCCTTCCCCCTGCAGCCCCTCTGCACCCCTCAGTGGCTCATCGATCACGCGGGAAGGGCCTGTGGGAGGGTAGTGGGTCTGCTGTCACATGCCTGTTTGCAATAAGCACTGGCCATAGTCATTAATCATTCACGGAGGCTGTGGTTAGCGGCCCTCCGTCAAGGGGATGGTTTCAGGTTTTTCAGGCTAAGTGCCTCTCTAGCAAGCATCCTCCTCAGCCCTTTCATGTCCAGCCATTTGATGTTCGTGCACGCTGAGCCAGCCACCAAGGCCAGGCTTTGTTTTTGAAGGGTTGCTCTGAATGCATCCCCCGGGCCCAGTGGCAGAGAGTTCTGGGTTTCCAGCTCTTCATCTACACAGGAAATAGAGCTCAGAGAATGAATCTCTTTCTCGAGCACTTGCTGGGCACCTAGTTCTCTGCCACGCCGTGGCGATCTGTGAAGTTATTCACTTTGCCCTCGGTGCCCCGTTTAGGGGCGGCACTCAAGCAGGACAGTAGGCCTGCAAGAGTGAATCTATCAGGGTTAAGAGGTCTAAGAGAGCCCTCCAGCCTGCAGGTTTCTCACGAGGGTGAATGCTAAGAGGCTGGGCGGTGTGGGGCAGGGAACGAGGGAATCACAGGCTAGGAGGCCACAGGTGTGTGCAGGGCAGCCTGGGTGGTTCTTCTGTATGGCCTGAGCTGGTCCTTGAGTGCAGATTGAAACCTATGGATAATGGTCTGGAAACAGCAATTAAAATGCTTTTTTTTTTCCCCTGGGAGAAATGTGAAAAAAATGAACTTTACATTTAATCTGCAGATGACAATATTTTCTGCAAGTTACTAATATGGTCATAGGCATTACTTGAAAAGATACATTATACATTGCATGAGAAAGAACTGGGAGAAGCTCTAACTGAGGCTAGAGATCAGGTGGCTTCAACAGATATTGCCCAGGCACCTTCTAGGTGCTAGGACCTCAACCTCAGGGACAAGAAGCGTCCTGATGATACACAGTCTACCCATGTGATATCCAGCATGACAGCTCTGAGGGCAGGGATTCCAGTGTCTGGAGCTACAAGGGCAGGGACGGGTGTGGAGGATGGCCCTGCTGAAATACAAAGTTGACACAGAGCTCTTACTGAGGCCAATGCCCATCCTCCATTTCAGCATCTTTCCCAGAAAATGTGTCTTGCGTGTTCAGCCATTGAGGACTTAGAGTGAACAAATCAAAGAACTCTGGGTGTTCAGAGGCAAGAGAGATTACATCTGGTTGAGAGCATCAGGAATGGCTTCATATTGCATCAGCGGGATTTGGCAGAATCCTGGAAGGCCAGGAAAGACTTCCCCAGGCAGAAGTGGGCGAGGAAGAGATTGCCAGGTAAATGGAGGAGGGGCTGAAAGGCACAGAGGGTTGCCTGAATTGCTTGCAGCCAGGGTCCTGGGCCAGGGTGGTGGCATTTGGAGCTAGGAGGGCAGGGTGGTGTCACCTGTCTGCTTCATCCTGTGTTCCCAACCCAGCCCTCTGATTCCCGCTCTGCCACCTGAAATGTCACTACTCTGAAACTTTTCTCTCTGTGCTCTTCTCACACTGTCTCTGCTTGGGAATCTTTTGCTTTCTTTGCTGCCTGGAGCATTTCTCCTCATCCTTCAAAATTCAGCTCCAGTTGCAGCCTTCCTCTCACTGGCATGGTATGTGTGGATGCTGTGGTCCTGCCTCTGGAATCCCACACTGGGGAGCTGGCAGTACTGTTCACCACCCACTGGGAGCTTGTTTTAGGGTGGGAGTGGAGAAGATCTGAGACCTGCTTCTGCCATTCACTGTCTGGATATCTACCTCAGTTTTCTCATCTGGGTGAAGGGAAAAGATTGCAAAGAGTTTTGAGAAGCAATAAATAGAAGAAATCAAGTGACTTGTGTCATGCCAGCTACTGAGCCGGCAAGGAGTAGATGCTCAGAGGGGTTGAGGCTCCTTCCCGCTCCCCAACCTCATTCTCTCCCACTGTCAGCCATCTGCAGGCAAGTCTCTGCAAGTGGAATGTGAGATCCATGGGGTAGAATATGACTCTTGCATGGTAATGGACAACCTGCTTCTGCAGGACTCCTTCCCTGTGGAGAAAGATCTGAGCTCCTCAGGGCAATTTGTAGACGTGGGAATCAAGTTTGTTTGTTTGTTTTTCTTAGTAAGGTTCTGATTAAGCCAGAAACTTCCTGAAGTCATACAATTCTCCTCTCCCCAGAGAAGGATTTGCATAAAGTATTCTCTTGCTGGAAGGAAAATTAGAGATAATTAGTCCAGTGGTTTTCAAAATTTGTAAAGGACTGGAACCATTTTTTGAAATGAAATTTTATATGGAACTTGAAGCTACACAAGCAGTCAAAGCATTATTTTTGAAAATATTAATATTTATTAATTAACGATTAAATCACATCAGAAACATGGGCAAATGTATTTCTCATATAATTTCAAGCTTTTAACAAAAAAGCACAGTGAGACTATTCTGATCAATGGAAAAATTAGGAATTAAAGCCTTATGGTGATCTTTGCTGTGTTTCACTTTCAGAATCAATTCACTTATGTATTTTTTTTAATATAATTTTACTTATTTATTTACTGGCTGTGCTAGGTTTTCATTGCTGCTTGGGCTTTTCTCTAGTTGCATTGTGCAGGCTTCTCATTGCAGTGGCTTTTTTTTTTTTGCTTTTTTCCCCCCCTCAATTATTTTTATTAGTTGAAGGCTAATTACTTTACAATATCGTAGTGGTTTTTGCCATACATTGACATGAATCAGCCATGGATTTACATGTGTTCTCCATCCCGATCCCCTCTCCCACCTCCCTCCCCATCCCATCCCTCTTGTTGCTCTAGGTGCACAGGCTCAGTAGCTATGATTCTCGGGCCCTTAAGTGCTGACTCAGTAGTTGTGGTGCTCAGACTTAGTTACTCCTCAGCATGTGGGACCTTCTTAGACCAGGAGTCAAACTCCTCTATTGGCAGGCGGATTCTTTACCACTGAGCTGCCAGGGAAGTCCTCATGTATGTATCTTATTTTGTTTTCACAGTGTGGAGGAAATCCTGATTCACAGTGACAGGTTGATTCAAATGATTGCCATTTTTAAGTTTTGTAAATTGCAGTCTCCACGCCCTTCAGTTATTCCACAGGTGGTGGGGGAGCTCTGATTTGAAGTGGCCCCAAAACTGAGTGAACTTGGTCGCGTAAGTTATTATCAGTCTGCATGGAGTTAAAAGTGGACACCCTTCTTGTTTTTAATGTCACGCTTTCATCAATGACTAAAAATATTTATAAATATAAATTTTTGAAATAAAGTAACTTCTGGAGTTCTTAGGGCTGAGAACGTGTGATAGGAAATTGCTGTTGAATCCACCCTCTTTTAATCCCATGTGTGTAAACTGAAAGTGGAATGTGACAAGGTCATGTCAAGGCTAAACAAGAATGGATGCTGGGCTGGCGTGAAAACTTAGGTCTCCTGCATCTTACCCCTGGGACTTTTTGACTATATTCTCTATCTTTCTTTCCTAATATGAATTAGTAAAAATGTATCCTCGTTGCTATTTGTTTACACTAGCCAGGACAGGGAAGCAACTTAGATGTCCATCTACAGATGAATGGATATTTGTCTTTAAACAAGTTAGACACCCTGACTCTCTAGTTTGATTTATATTCAAGGCCTTCTTATATTCCAGGGAGGAGCATGAAACAGGCCGCTTACTGGAATTAATAGTACGACCCGGAAACCTCCCTCCACATCTTCCTGTCTCACCAGGAGAATTCTGCTCGGGTGATAGATAATTGGAATGGATTTGGCCAGCCGGCCTGCATAGAAATGATGATGCTATGTTTGTTCATCTGTCAGGAGAGTAAAGAGCAAAGCTGGTAATTTGTGTTAACTAAGCACTTCCATTATAAGAACTCAAGGGAAAGGGTGGGGAACCGAACATCTTGTCATCCAGCTGCCCCGGATCCTAAGGCTGATTTGTGTAGTTAAGAAGAAATTCTAATAATGTGGAGCGTATGGAAAAGTTTAAGGCAAAGATGATGGGTCATTTTCTAAGTGTTCGGGTTGAGTATCAAGAGCCATCAGCTTCCTTTTCCAACTCCTGCTCTTCCTGGCAGGGTGGATCTCACACTGCGCCTCCCACGTGCTGCAGATGGAGTCACCCCAGTGAGCTAAGAGTGTGAGTGTCACAGAGGGAACCCCAATCTCCCTCTCTTCACCCTAGAAGGCAAGAAAAAGCCTTGCCCTGAAGTGCACTGGATGCTTCTTCACAGCTGTTACAGTCTCTTCTCCAACCTCTCACTCTCGACCTCAGGTTCTTCCTGGCCAGGTGCTTAGTATCCAAATCGAGGGAGCATTTTAGGGGTGACCCCTTTGTCTTAAGGCAGCCCTTTCTGAGATTGTCCTAACCTACAGAGAGAATAGGCTAATGGTACCCATCAGACCCCTCTGTTCTCAGCATTCTTTCTCCACTTGCCCATCCAAGAAGTCTTGAAACCCTTTCCCTGGAGATGGAGCCTCTTCTGCCCTAGAATTGAGCTTAGGGATGCTGGTACCCCAGAAGAGGGAGACAAGGGTCTAATGGTCACATTGGGGCGAGTGGTCTGCATTGCCTCTTCCTTTGGAGCAGACATTTCTCAGGGAGAGAAAGCAGGAGGGCTCAGAGAGGCTGGAATCCCAGGACAAGATCATGGAGAAGAGAGGAGAGGAAATAAAGTGAGGGGAAGGGGTTTGGGATCCTCAGATGGACTAGGCTGCCTGGCTTGTTTTGCCCCAGGAAAAGGCAGGTGGAGAAAAAAACTCAGTTTTGTGGGGGACTTTGAGGCGAGGCTGTTTTCTGCTCCTTGGAACAAGGATAGCCTTGGTCTTACCATTTCATTCTTAACTAATGAAAGTGATGGTTAATTCTTCAGCTTTAGCCTCCCTTCATAAAAAGGCTCAGAGCTGAGCTTCTTTTTTTTTTGGTTAATTGATTGATTTTTTTTTCTGTTCATTTTTATTTTATTTTTTTTTTTCATTTATTTTTATTAGTTGGAGCCTAATTACTTTACAATAATGTAGTGGTTTTTGTCATACATTGACATGAATCAGCCATGGATTTACATGTATTCCCCATCCCAATCCCCCCTCCTACCTCCCTCTCCACCCGATTCCTCTGGGTCTTCGAAGTGCACCAGGCCCGAGCTTCTTAAAGAGCAAATTACAAATAGGATTTGAGTCACATACAGAGAAAGTGATTTACTTTCGTACTTCCAAGACCACATCTGTTATGCAATGCAAAATTCTAATTGGACCTCAAAAGTATCAAATAAAGAGTTTATTTCTTTGTTAGAGAAAAAGGCATCTGTGCCTGTAAACCACCTTTGCTCATTCTGAATGGTGTTACATTTGACTCAGATGCAGGGACCCAAGGATGAAGAGAGTGTGAGGAATTTAAACTTATTGGTCTTCAGTATGGGGTACCCATGGAGCCTTGAGTTGTAGCTGGTCCTGTACGGATAAAGATACAGCTAAAGATGGGGGCACGAGGAGAAGGGGACAACAGAGGATGAGATGGCTGGATGGCATCACCGACTCGACAGACATGAGTTTGAGTAAACTCCGGGAGTTAGTGATGGACAGGGAGGCCTGGCTTGCTGCAATTCATGGGGTCGCAAAGAGTCGGAAACCACTGAGCGACTGAAATGAACTGAAAGATGCAACACAGAGTGATGTACCACAAGCAAACTTAAAGGAGAATGTTATCCATTGAGACAAACATGTGCATCATTTCAGCTGCTGTTTGATCACAGCTGTGGATGAATGAGCCCCTCCAACATAATTTCCTAGGCTAATTGGGAACATCTTCCCTTTATGGCCACATCTCTCAGGCATTTGGAGATGAAGACAAAGCTGAAGGTCTCTCTCTCTATTGGATTCAAATCTTCTTTCTAAAGACTTTGTATATGAAAAGTTAAAGGTAAGCTTGACAGAATAGAGAGGGATCAACAATGTTTGTCCATAAGTCTTTGTAAAAAAGGAGTGCTTTTTCTCTTGAAGCCTTGGTTGACTTTCAGGGGTAAGGAGGTGGAAATGTCCCCAGGAAATCTTAAGAATCTCAGAGGAAGTTATTGACAGGCTTCCAGTGAACTGTTTTTGCTTGTGCTCTGGAGACAGTGCTTAGCTTGTGCTCAGGTTGAAGAAGAGACTGAGTAACAGATGGACTTGGACAGACCTTGGACAGATGAGCATAATCTTCGAAAGGTAGTTTTCTTTCATTTTGCTTTTTCACGAGTGGTGTTACAAGCCCACGCTGCAGTGTTTCTCAGCACTGTGGTGAGATCCTGGTCTGCTGGATGTTTTTAAGAAATTATTAAGGGCATGTAGCTGGAGTCAAGAGTCCTGTGTGTCTAGACAAGCCACCTATGCTGTCCATGGTTTTCTTGTTGGTAAGCAGGGATGACGAAAAAGCCCCTCTGTATCTCTGAGTTGTGAAGACCGGATGGGACCCTGGAGAATGGGAAACACTTTGTCAGCAGCTCAGATGCTGTGAATACTCAGCAGTAGGAGCTCAGGAGGGTCATCACACAGAGAGCACTGGAGCTCACTAGAGCTGAGGGAGCAAAGACGAGTAGGGGAGAAATTGTGTTAACTCTGAAGGGCAAAGGCAGCTTCTGTGACTGCCCAGACATAGCTGTCTTCACATGGAGCTCCATCCCTCCATCGAGTTTTGGCTTAGAGGCTTCTGGTCAAATGGGAGCAAAGAGCAGCCCTGGAGAAGAACCTAGTGTATTGATCTTGGAGTTCCCTGAGCATGCGACCAGAGGCAATATCTCCTCCCTCAAATGCATAAGGCCCTGCTGCATTGAGCCAAAGGTCAGTTGAAGCCTTCATGTCCCTGAGGTCTTGCTTCCCAGTTCATCCTCTGGTGCTGGAAAGTTCACAGTGAGAACAGAAGAGGTGGGCTCCACTAACAAGGAGCAAATGACAAGTAGTTCAGAAAGATGAGGTAACTTCCAAAGGTGACTTGTCTTTTCATTGGCAATTAACCTGAAATGAAATAATGGAAGCTGCTGAATCCTGTGCAGTCTGAGCACAGAACCTTGGGGAGCACTAGTCTTCAGCATCAGACTGGCTTGGCCAGGACTCAGGATCATGACCGTCTGCCTCCCATGGACCATCTGAGCCCCTGAAACCCAAGTCTGGGCTGACCTCGGGGCCATTCATATTTTTCAGATTCCTGAAATCGTTAGGCTGGATATCTGGTTGATGAGATGTACAGCATCAACCCTGTCCTTCCCTGCTACCACTCCCAGAAGAATCCAGAACTCTGGTCCAGTTCACTCCCCAACAGAGGTCAGAGCTCTCCAAGGTGCTGATGGCCCAGGCCGGCTTAGCCGGAGGGGCACTTACACAACAGTTTTGCCTTGAAGCCCACCCAGGTCACCTGGGGAACCTGTCCCTGCCTCCCTTCTTGTGAGCAGGAGGGCCCTCTGATAGAGTTGAATGGAAGAAGATGCTGGCTAGGCTGTCTAGATTGGTGTGGGAAGATTGACCAAAGGCTCCAAGCAGACCTGAGAATGTCAGAATGATGCATCTACAAGTTACTTGGAGCCTGGCTGAAAATGCCTTGGAAGTGGCCACCCTTGTGTCAGATATGTCCACACCAGCATATTATCATAAACCCTGAGAAGTGGGAAAATGCTGCTTTTTAGAATCTAACTATGAAGGGGGCAACTTGGGGCATCCTCCTGATAGATTTTGGATGGGACCAATGAAACTGATTGGGGGCTGTTTGAGTAGTTAGACCAGAGATGAGTGCTGAATTAGGACAGTGAGTTTATCACTGGGAATATCCTCATAGGTGACACCAGCAGGAGTTCATGATTATTGGGTGGGTGAGTGGGGGGGAGTGCAGAAAGGAGTTATCCTTGACTCTCAAATTAGTGGCTTGGGAAACTGAGTAGATGGTAATGTGATTCACCAAGAGGAGTATCAGGGTTTCTTTAGGGGTGGCAAGGGGGGGAATGGTAAGTTCAGATTATATTTGTTGAGTGTGAGGTATCAATGGTACTCTGAGATGGGTTGTCCAGTAGGAGCTGGAGATATAGTTTTAGAGCTCAGCAGAGAGATCAGGGCCAATGATAAATGACAAAGATCTAGGAATCACTGAAGAAGAGGACATGGTTGAAAAAGTGGGAGATGACAGATGAGATCAGCCAGGGAAAAATGTGTAGAGAGGAGAGGAAGGCAAGGAGTAGGCCTTGGTGGAATGACTGCATTTTCCAGGTGTGTTGCGGTCCAGGTACTGATAAACAAGTCTGCCACAGGGCTCTCATCACCCGCTCTCAGATCACTTCACCACCAATCTGATTTCATCCCAATCACTCCTTCCCATTCTCCCTCTTCTAATATAGAGATAGATATAGAACTTAGAGTTAGATTTAGCTATAGATACTTAGAGGCAGGTGTATCCTAAGGAATTGGCTCCTGTGATTATGCAGGTTGGCAAGTCCAAAATCTGCAGACTTAGCCAACAGTCTTGAGACCCAGGGAAGAGTGGACATTGCAATCTTGACCTGTAAGCAGTCTGGAAGCACAATTCCTTTCTTGGAGAAATATCAACCTTTCTTTTCTCTTAAGAATGTTGTAGTAAGGCCCATGATGGAGAGAGCAGTCGGCTTTACTCAGAATCTACTGATTTAAATGTTAATTGTGTCTAAAGGAACCAGCACAGCAGTACTGAGTGCCTAGTATCTGGGTGCTATGGTCATGTTGATACGTAAGACTGATCATCACAAGGCGTGGCACCACCTGGGAGCCTCACATCCAGGTTCAGATGAGAGTAAATAGATGGTAAAGCAAAACCTGTCTCTTTCCCAGTTGCTTTGACCCAATGCCCCCTCCTAACTCCACACACACTCGCAGGGTATGGAGGAGCAGGGGGTATTGGTGCCCTCCTCGGAATCTGTCCACATTTCTGTTCACTATCATTTGCTCATTCCAACCTGATCTTTCCAGATTCTCCAACCTAATTCTCACCTCAGTACCACTTTGGACTCTTTTTTCTCCTTACCTGGAGATCCTCACCTTTGATTCTGGCATTTGTTACCTTGCCCCTTCCAGCAGGTAATGGAAGCTTCAGCTCCCCCTCTGTCCCATCCAGCCTCCCAGGCATAAGAGGGTTTAGAGACAAAGAAATTTCTCATTTCCATTTCAAAGTTGGAAAAATGTGAGTTAGAAAGGAGTTAAATTACTTGCCGCAAAGATCTTTCAGAGAAAGTCTAGTGCTGCCAACAACGGGGTTTTCTGCACAGCCACACCATTCCCCATCTGTGTCAGAATCCTTGGTGCATTTTTCAAGCTTAGTGTCCAAGACATCTCCAACCCTAATAAGAATAAGGTGCCCCAGGCTGGTTCCCCGCCAGGGCGGGAGTGAGCAGAGACACATTCCTTTGAAGCTGGTTTCAGGTTCTGGAATGCTTTCCTGGAAACCACACAATCTCAGGAGAGATCCATCACCTGCCAATGCTGCCTGAGGTCCGTGTCAAGACAGGGGCCCTGGACCTCCGAATGAGACAGTGTCTGCCCCCGATTAGCCGCTTCCTGTGTGGTGGCTGCAGGATTTACTCAGAGCTGGTCTGGGCAGACCTGGCTGAAACTTGGTACGAACCCCCTACCTCATCTTTCTCCCCATCCTTCTCTCCCTGCTCAACCCCATACCTCCTCCAGAGATTTTGTCCTTGGATATCAGAACAGAAGGCCCAGGGCCCAAGGCACACACAGAGAAACTCTTCTCTGGCTCTAGACCTAGAAACATCCTTCCGTCCAGGGCCTGGGGAGAGGGGTGGGCTGCCCCCTTGCATGATGGCACTGAGCTATCTTAAGAAGGTAGCTGTAGAGGCAGTCACAAGAGCACTGAACAAGGAGTCAGGGGCCTTGAGACCATGCCCCCTGATGCTCCTGTTCCTTTCGTGGTGACCTCAGGCAAGTCACAGAGTCAGAGAATGGTAATGCCAGGTGTGTCCTCGGAAATTGTCTTTCTACTTCCTTCACTTTAGAGGTGAGGAGGCTCCAAGGAGGCAGGCCAATGGCTTAAGGTCCCAGACTGAGGTGGCATCAGAACCAGAAATAAAATATCCTGACCAGTACACTTCCTGTGACTGCCTCTGTCCCTCCTCAGTTTCTCTGGACCTTAAATTTTCTCACCTATCAAGTAGGGGCCAGCGACATCTGCCTCTTGGGCCCATTGTAAAGATCAAATGCGATTGTGGATAGAAAACAGCTCTAAAAAGGTGAAAGTGTTGAGTTCTCAGGAGTCTCTTTACTCCCAGGAGTAGCACGGGTTGCCTTCCCATATCTGATGCAGCCCAGAAAGGATGAGGGTCTGAATTCCAGGAGGAGGGACACCAGTGATGATGCCACCTGATGCTCGTGAATGTGTCCGTAACTGTTAAGATACTGAAACACTTGTGGCTCCCATCCCCCGTCTTCCTGAGTGCCCTTCTGCCGCCCTGCCCCTTCCCCAGTCATCGCTGGACCTCACATTCTGGGAATTAGAAGGTAAACATCTGGCAAAGCAGGAGGTCTCTAAGACCCTGCTCCATCCCTACCGCCTGTCAGCATCCATTCTGATTGGTCAGGGCTCATACTGTACTTAATGTTGGTTAACTATTGATATGCAACATAACCACTCTGAAACTCAGTGGCTTAAAAGAAGAGTTTATTATTATCTCTCAAAAGTTCTGTGGGTTGACCAGACTCAGCTGCCTGGTTTCCCACTATAGTCCCACATGTGATTGCACTCAGCTGGAGCTTGGGGCTGAAGTTGTTTGAGGCCTCAGCTGGGCAGGATGTCTAACACAGCTCGGTCGTTTCTATGGCTGGCATCAGCTGGGAGCTCAGTGAATGTGTCGACCCTGATGGAGTTCCTACACTTGACCTCTCCATGTGCCTTGGGCTTCTCACAGCAGGGTACCTGAGATCCCAGAGAGAGCCTCCTGATAGCCAGTGAGCCAAAGGCAGGAAGCCAAACTGGCCTGGTGCCATCTCCACCACGTTTGACTTGTCAAAGCCGTCAAGAGCCCTCCTGGACTCAAGGGAGTGGGAGAGTGCCAAGATCAACTTGCAGAAAAGCCTGTGGGAGGCAAAGACTGTTGCATTCATCTTTGGAAAAGAGAATCTGCCCCGATCCCTGAGGGAGAAGCTTACCTGGCCAGTACGTGGTCTGTCCGAGGTCCCCCTGCTCTCCCTGTTATAGCCCCTTCTCCTTCCCAGGAGGGCCACCATCAGCTTTCTCTGGATCAGCATCAGCATCACCATGCTCCAGTGGGAGCATCCCTTCCTGTCTCCAGAGCTCGCTCTCCTCTCTTCTCATGTCTCCGTCTTAGAATGGAGCTGCCAGTCCCTCTTTATGCTCTCACGCCAAAGGCAGGTACTTTTGACCAGATTCGCATCAGTGACAACTTGGTGCCCTTTTCCTGGCCAAACCAAAGGGTGATATTGGCCTTGGGAACCAGTATGGAAGCTTGCCCTGTATGCATGTTAGTGAGGGGTGGGGGGCTTGGCAGAAAGCATTGCTGTCAGTGGTCTTTGGGCAAAGATTGGTTCCTGCCAGATGTGTGAGTTCTGAGATGATGACTGAGTTCTGAGATGAATCCAGTGGTCATCAGGAACAAGCAATCTGAGAGGGCATTGCCCTCCCCAACCACTCTGTATGCTTGTCATCCATCCTGAGCCTTGTATGCAGGCTTGTCAGCCTAGGCTGAATTCTGGGTGGTGTCTGGACAGTTTCTCTTGCTGCTCAGAAAGGCTCCATCCTCATTTTCTGCAGGGCTCATTTGAGCAGGGCTTGGCATCCCTGTCAACCACCACTGCCCTTTAGAGTATTCCATGTGCCTCATTTCCCTCTCCTAGTTTGAAATGTGGCTGCAGCTGCAACCCAGGTCTCTTCCATGGACTGCCTAGCAATTCTCTGTCAGCCTGTCTTGGGGAGAAGACTTTGTATGACCTTCCATTCCAGTGAAGAAAAAGCAAGTGGCTCTTGGTCTCTCTCCCATCCACCCAACCCCGATGTGCTTTTTAGCTGAGGGAAAAATCTGTTATTCATAAAGAAAAACAAAGGATGATAAATTATAGGACCTTGTAAAATATATTAACATGCATCCACACTTTCTTCTGGATAATTGAATTTAGAGTGACAGCGGCCAGGCTCTGCAGCTTACGCAGGAATGCCAGCTTTGCTCGCTTGTTTTTCATTCTTCTGGTGTGATCCCACAAAGGCCTGGCTAAGTCCGAGGCCTCCACTGTCTCTCGGCCAGCATGTGTTGTAATCTTGTCCACAATTTCATTACCCTCTGAATTAGGAGCTTCATTAAAATGATATGTCTCTCTCAGCATTGTGAATGACAAGTGACCTTCTAACCAAATGTGGCCTCATTAGATGACAGGAAAGAATTAAATGTCAGGATGCAAGGTGGTAAGGTTTTGATATTTATGAGGGTCAAATGAAGGGTGAGTAATATAATGAAGTATTCCACCAGAAGTCAGACCAGGGTTCCTGGGAACCACTGCCCTAGCTGCTCCTTGGTGCTGTAAGAAATGGATTTTCTGTAGACTTTGCTTGCATTGCAAGGTTGTAGACTGTTCAGAGTTTGCGTGAAACCACAGCTGTATTCTAATTGTAATTGGAAGACTGGTTGAAAAAAAAAAACAAACTGGAAAATGTCCAGAAATAACTTGTTTCTGCCAACTGTCTTAATCTTCCACTCCAACCAGTTATTGATTGGTTAATTGGTGTTTTGCCAAAGAAGAGGTCTCAGGAGGCAGGCAGCTTTGCTCATCCAAGAATTCCTTTGATTTGGCTCTGCTAGATTTCCTGTCTTCATAGACCTTGTCTTTATCTCTTCGGGTAAATAGAAGTCTGTTTTTAAAAGCCATGCCCAGTGCTGTTCACTGGTTTGGGGCTGCTCAGTGGAATGAGGAAGAATCTTTGGGTCTGTAGGAGACTTACTTTCTAATTGGCCTGACCCAAAGATCTGGAGGCCATGGGAGCAGGAGAGAGTTGGGGATAAAGGATATTAAGACTCGCTGGGGTGGTCCATTCGAGGTCTAAGAAGTTTGTCCCCTAAGGTTCCCAGACCTTGGGGATTCAGAGAAGGGCAACCACGAAGGATTTTGTAGTTTTTGCACAAGAGCATCTAGTCTAAGGGAAGAACAGTGGATGAGTTTTAGCCTGTGTTCCATTTATCAAGCCCTGGTGCTGGGCTGCATTCACCTGGAGCAGTGACTGGGAAACAATAGCCTGTGAGTCGTATCAGGTCCACTGCCTGTTTTTAGAAATAAAAATGTTTTGAAACACAGCTCTCCACCCATTTGTTGATGTGTTGTGTCTGGTTGCTTTCGTGTGACAATGGCAGAGTTGAGTTGTGACAGAGACCTTCTGACCCACAAAGCCTAAAATATTTACTACCTGGCCCTTGATAGAAAAAATTTGCAGACCAGTGATCTGAAGGTAGGGGCACCTTTTTCTAATTTGCAAAGGCTCTGTCTGTCTGCCAAGCCAGAATTGCATCTGAAAGATGGGGGCCGGCTTTTTCTGATTTGCACAAAGGTGCCTTGTGAGCAAGTAGGGCCCTAAGGAGGAGTCCCAGTCCTTTCTCTGAGGGTGGGGGCCTCGGGGAGCAGTGCTCACAAGGCCTCACCCCAACCCATCGCAGGCTGCTGACAACCGGGAGCGAGCTCTGCTCAGTAGAACAGTTATAGGCTTGATGCCCGGAGGGGCTGTCTGAGTAGCGTGGGGCTGGTTGTAGAAGCTCCCAGGAGTAAAACAAATGCTTCCTTTGTTCCTTTCCTAAATAACCGTAAAAGAGCAGGTTGGTTTGGGGAGTCTTTGTCACCGGCCACTCCGTAAAGAAATGCAAACTCTCTCAAGAGGTATCATCAATCACTTGTTTACACAGCAGGGCTGATTGACACAGTTTATTTTTCTGCGGTTTTTCTCCTAATCGGAAAGTGAAACATGAACTAGAGAATTCATTGAGTTCCCTTCACCTCTTGCAGCCCAGAACCTGCAAAGGAGGTGACTGTTTTCACTCGTGCGAACACTCTAGGCCCCATCTGATCGGGTCGCACGCCTATGAGAGATCTGTTCAGCAATGCCTGCAGGTGCCCTTGTCCTCCCCAGGGAGTCCATGTGTGAAGCAGGACCAGTGATTGTAGAGCATCAGGCGAGGAGGGAACTCAGAGTCGTTGTCTTTTGACGACTGTAGGGTCCCTCAGTTGAACCCAGGTGAATCAGCTCCAGTGATTTGCAGTGACTTTCCCAAGGATTCACGGGACCCAAGAGTACTTGCTCTGGGCAAGCTCCAGTGGGCAGGATTTGAATTCCAGGCAGGACACCCTTGTGGTAGGAAAGGGGCCCATGGTGGTCCAGATAGCAGAGATCTGGTGGGAATAATTGTGTTAATTTCAGCATGCCCAGCACCAGATCATTTACAAGGCTGTTAGCTTTCATGGTCTCATTTACTTCTCCCCACTATTCCATGGTGGCTCAGTGGTAAAGAAATTGCCTGCCAGTGCAGGGTGTGTGGGTTCAATCCATGGGTTGGGAAGATCCCCTGGAGTAGGAATTGGCAACCCACTCTAATATTCTTGCTTGGAGAATTCCATGGACAGAGGAGCTTGGGTGGCTACAGTCCATGGGACCACAGATTTGGATGTGACTGAGCATTCATGCATGTATACACTGTTTTATGAGACTAATACTTTCTTCCATATTCCATTAGTTGTTATATAGAGTTTAGAGATAATCTCAAACAATTCCAGCGAGATGGGATGGAATGATAAATCTAATGGTCTGTACAAGTTAAGGGAATTATACTACGGGTACTTTTTCCTTTTTTTTTTAATTGACAAAAGCAAGCAAATACAATACCTCTGCCATTGGTAATTGTGAAATAATCTATTTTTAAAAAGTTGATTACACAAAATCAGAGCAGGAATGTTTGGCTATGGAAGAGGTCATGAGGACAGACCTGGGGAACTGTGATGGGGGGAGCATGAATCAGGGATGAGGAGGTGGCTGTAGATGACACTTGGGACCCTAAGTCCAGAGATGGAGGAGAGAGACAGTAAGCTGGGCGGGATCCTGAACCCCCAGGGCATTAGCAAGTCACTTCCTGGGGCTGCTGTCACTCTTGCCAGATCTCAGGAAGACACATTCCTCACTTCTCTTCCTCCTGGCCTTGTGCCACCAGCCTGTTGCCCACACCCTGCTGGAAATTGTGGAAGCCTAGAATTTGGCCTGGGTGTGTTATAGAGGACATTATTGCTGCTGTTCATTCGCTAAGTCATGCCCAACTCTTTGCGACTCCATGGACAGGCTTTCCTGTCCTTCACCATCTCCTGTAGTTTGCTCAAACTCATGTCCATTGAGTCAGTGATGCCATCCAACCATCTCATCCTCTGTTGCCCCCTTCTCCCACTTGCCCTCAATCTTTCCCAGCATCAAGGTCTTTTCCAATGAGTTGGCTCTTGGCATCAGGTGGCCAAAATATTAGAGCTTCAGCTTCAGCAGTGGTCCTTCTGATAAATATTCAGGATTGATTTCCTTTAGGATAGACTGGTTGGATCTCCTTGCAGTCCAAGGGACTCTCAAGAGGCTTTTCCAGTACCACAGTTTGAAAGCATCAATTCTTCAGTGCTCAGCCTTCTTTATGGTCCAAATCTCTCATCTGTAAGTTCAAGATGTATGCAATCCTAATATCTGTTTGGAGCCTACTTCCCTCAGGATTTCATGGCAATTGTCCACTGGCCCCATGTTCACACATCCCTTCAAATATACATATAGTGTTACTCACAGACACTGTATTGATTTCAGAATCTTTTGTGGGAGGGTGGCTGGCTCTGTTTCAATTAACATCTTTATCATAAGTAGAGCACACCAAGTAGCCTTACTCAGCAAGTGAGTGAATTCCTCCAAAGTAAGTTGGGGAAGTAGCAATGCTCTTAAGACATACTGGGATGAATATGCTTGTGTGCATGTGTGTGTGTTTGTGTGTGTATGTGTGTGTGTGTGACATTTCAACTGAATGAGGCAGGCTTTGAGGCTTGGGAGAGGATGGGAACATTGAGACTTTTCCTGGAAGACTTTTATTTCATAAGTCCCAACTTTGGGAAAGGTTCTTATTTATCTGGGAGGTTTAACTGAGCTTCTGGCCTGCTCAGAGGCAACAGAAGAATCTCTCAGTCTGTAAAAGTATGTCCTGCTCAGCAGTAGAGGACAACCAAAGTTTCTTACATTCAAATTGTCTATGAAATCCATACTTGGCTCTATAGCTCTAATCAGAGGAAATTCTGGAAGGAAGCTTTGTTTTTGCAAGGCCAGCAGTTGATGAGTCCTCTGAGCAATTCTTCCCGGGAGCTGACTGAATCATCTGACTTTGGCAAAGGCCACCTTAGGGCCCCAGAGCACCAAAGCTGCAGTTTCTGGAGCCCAAGACCTGGGATTGTGGTTCTTTTGCTTCTTATGAGGAAAGAGCCCAGTACTGGGGTTTGCCTCAGCTGGACAAACCATGATTTACTTCCCCTGAAGTCAGAGCTAAAGGTTCTGGGGGTGCCATCCTGGGCTGTGCTGGGAAGGAAGGTGTGAGCCTTGATGCAGGGCAGGAGAAAACAAAACAGACTCCAGCCCTTTTCAGAGGTTAGAAGAATTTCTTAAGCAAAGAGCTCTGCACTGTGGAGATTCACCTAGCTACGGAAGCACAGATGCTCACAGGTACCCAAATCTTCTGAGTCAGACAATTTTATACAGTGAAAATGTCCATCCATCCCTCTGCAAATACACTGCAAGCAGAGTGTCCCCCCTCCCAAATCTCAAGGGCTGCCTCTCCCACTTCCCTCCTTCCCCAGGCCTCTTCTTTAGGAAGTCTTTCCTGGTGGTCCTAAGTCAGAATCTTCACCCTCTGATAGTATGGAATCTCTTTGGTCAGGAGTGCCTGACAGGGTGAGGCCAAGATGGGAAACAGCTCAGATTTGCTTCCAGACTTATAGAAGGCCTTCTCTTTCCTAAGGAACTGTAATCTGTAAGCTGGGCTAGTTTCAGGGAAAAAGAGACTTAGACCCAGGAGCTTAATTAGGTGGGTGGGGTTGAGGGAAATGAGGTCATGTGTACCTTCTTGGGACACCTGATCAGGAAGGTCACACTGACTTGCCCACCCAGTGCCCAAAGTGTGGTTTGATTCAGGCTCCACATGCCTGATGGATGGATCTCGGCTCTTCCCAACATCTCAGAGCCTTCTGTCTTGCCATTGGTGTAATGGAAAATTTTAGGTCCCAGGGCTACATCTTTGTTAAAATCATTAGTATTTTAAAGAGATTATTTATGCCAACAACTGTTCATCTTTTCCCTTAAATGACCTGGGGTCATGACCACAGTTGCTTTTAACCCTGCTTCCTTTGGCCTCTGGGGTTTTAAGGGCTGGTGAAAGCTTCCTGACACTCAGAGAGCCTTTGAGCACTGATTACACAGTAAGGAGGTGAGAGGATGATAGAGAGTTTGGGGGGGTATGGAGCGTTAGTCTCTCCAAAGACCACACGAATGATTTTTACTGTTTGATACTTGGATTGCCTTTTCTTGTGCTATTGGACATTACCAACCATTTCTGGGACCGAGGGCAAGACAAATATCAGTCTCTTGCCATTTAGTATAAAGTTTTTTTCCTTCTTTCTTTGGTTTCAATGTCTGTTGCCTCTTATAATGCCTGGATAATCAAAAGGCATCTGACTGATAAAAAAAATATTTCTCTCTGGAGCCAAGAAGCATGAGTTCAGAGATAGTCTTTGCCAAGAGTGCATAACTGCATAATGGCTGGCATGTGTGACAAGGGCTTAGTAGTCTCCCTGACAGAAGAACCCATTAGTCCGAAGAAGACAGAAAAGCCTTAATGTGGCCAGCAGGCATTTGGATTCTCACTCAGTGCTTGGGAAGTCACAGGACATATTGCATGGGAAAAAGATGATTCAGGGGGACTAGGCATGGTCCTTAAATCTCTCCAAAGGAAGAGGGAGAGGAAATAGGCTGTGTAGCCTGAAGGGCAGGGGTAGGACTTGCAAGATAGACGTGCAGAGAGGCAGATCTGATGCCAATAGCAGACAGAACTTTCTAAAGGTCAAAGGGAAGTGTGGCCTCCAATCTGGAGAAACATAGTAGAAGCTGGAGGAATGCTCAACCCTGATGTTGCTCCAAGTGTTCCTATCATGTGTAAGACCTAAGAAGCCAAGTATGCAGCAAGACCATACAATGTGGTGGTCCTTAATAAAAGTACACGCATACTGAAAAAATAAAAAAACAAGCCTGGTGATGCTTGACCTTTAAAAAATAACGATGTTGCTCATGTTTAGTGCAAAAATAATGAAGCAGGAGGGAGGAAAGAATGGTACAAATTTAGAAATTTACAAGATGTTTGATTATCGTGTATCTTGTAAAAGAAGTGATGATTGATCATCCAAGATTAGAGTAATACTGGCAATCTTGGCCAGTATTCAGCTAAAGGGTGAACAGCTCCTATTTGAATGAAGTCAAGCCTGTCCCAGTGTGCTGGAGGGGAGGATTCACAGGATGGATCCCTCTGGGAGATGAGAGTGGCTGTCTCAGTTTCCAGCTATACCTTCTGCCACACACAGCCCATTCCCAACATACGTGACAGCAGACAGGCCAAAGAAGGCTCTTGAGGGCCTCACAACATGGCAGACCTCAAAGGCCCACCTGGAGGTCTCCATCACCCCTGCCCCCACCCCCTGCCATGTGGCCCCTTGTCTTGGAGATAACGCTGGTTGCTGGGTTGCAGTCCCATCCTGCTGCTGCTATACAAAGGGCATACTCAGGCAACTCAGCAATAAAAGCAACTCGAAGGGAGACCAGCTGGACTTATAAATAAACATCCCGAGCACATTAATCTGCTGAAGGTTTTTATGAGGGGAAGCATAAAATTTCAAATAAAGGGCTAATGGGAAATATTTCCAAAATGTTGGAACTGGTGATGCTCTATAGTAGGGAACTGCCCAGATAGAGCCATAAAACAAAACGTAACTAACAGCTGATTCAGTTTTAAAACCCCAGCCCTCTCACTCCCACACCTGAGTTGTATATTTTATCTGATGGGCTGTTTCATGTTCCAGAGCCAGCTCTGCTTGCAAGCGAGCTGTCACAATTTTATGGCCCCAACTTTAAAGAGCAGGACATTTCTTTCCTGGAGAAGAAGGCTAATAGGAGGTAAACTGCAGGGATTATGGGTTCTCCCACAAATCCAGGCTAGCAGATGCGCCTCTTTTCTGTAATCAAAATGAATGTTTTCTTTGGACCCAGTTAGGAAGGCCCCTTAAAACATCCCAGGCACAGGAGACATGTGGCAGGCCAGATCAGAGATTGGAAGCAGACGGTGAGGAAAGCAGGTGTCTAGCCCTTTGGAGTACCTGCTCCTTTCCCCCTTCAGGAGAGGTAATTTTAAAAAATGACAAGGTGATTTTCTTTTTTTTAAGTGAAAAATGGGAGATGGCATCTGGTTAGCATTGCTCCCTGCCCTGCCCTTCACCTCCGTCAACAATCTGCTTTCTTCCCCTGGCTGGGGCTATGGGGAGCTCTCTTTTGTGTTCTTTCCCTCCTTAACTTTGTACCAGGCCATTTGAGTCTGCAGAGGAGGACACCCAACAAATAAGAGTCTTTGGAGTAGTGAAGAGAGCTTGGGTTGGGGAGTGAGAATGTGTTCAGATCCCTATTCTGCCACCTACCTGCTTGTTGGACAGATCCCTATTCTGCTTGTTGGACCTTAAGCAAGTTGCTCATTTTTCATTTTCTCCCTGGGAATAAAAGGGGGATAAAACCCACCATCACAGGTGCATTGTGGGCAACGCATGGAGGCCCCAGAGAAAGCTCCTGTTGGTGCAGAGTCCGACTGCTGAAAGTCAGAGTTTGACTGTTGATCAAAAACAAATACTTCCCTGCTCTGAGCCTCAGTTTTCTCATTCATAAAATGGTGATAATAACCCCTTACCAGGTTGTTAAGAAGATTAAAGAAAATATGCACAGGAGGTGCTTAGCTCTGTGCCTGCCACATGGGAGCTATAGCATCTTGACCATCATCACTGCTAGTTAAGCAGAGATTAGGCTGTTTGGCAGACAGTTTGACTCACCCAAACATCACATGGCTTAAATTCAGTAAAGGCAAAACCAAGCATTCCTTCCCCTGCTCTCCTTGCTCATGATGGAGCCCTTGTTTGATTACATTTCAACCCACCTCTGCCCTTTGGCTGCTTCTCACTACACATGGAGCTCACTGTATGAGCTTTGTTTGCCAAGATGGGTGGCATTCTGTGCTGTCCTGGGATTTGAAAGGGGCACCCCTTGGGCTGTTTCAGCCCCCAGATGCCTTAGACAAGGACTTGTAGATAAGCTCTAGTCCCTGCATACCACATACCAGCTCTGCACTGCCCCTCCTCCCTCAGGTTAGTGACCTCAACCCCGCAAGAGAAGAACAGATGTTTACAGGTGGGCGGGAATTAATGCATCCTAGATCTTTCCTCTCCAATCCTACATGAGAGGCCAACCTCCTTTCATCACCTGCCCTACTCACTCCAGTTTGACAGCAACACAGAACAAAAGGAACACAAGCAAAATAAACATACTTGATCACAGCAATGAGAAAAATAGCAGCACTGAAGACAGTGCCAGTGGTGTAAGTTTATGACACATTCCCAGCATAATCCCTTGCTGGGTTCATGTCTCCTCGAGGCTGAAATCGACTCATCTCACCCTCTTTGCACACGCTGTCTCCTGGGGTTCTTTAGTTCTTCTTGGTTTTTTTTTTTACAGTGCCAAGTCCCAAGTAGATACCATGATCTAAACCTCCTTGTTTGCTGTATCTCTCATCACAGAGCAGAACCTTAATAAAGACTGAAGTAAGGGGAGCCCAGGTCACATGGAGAGGTTGTGCTGGGGGTGTTCAACTGAGGTCCAGTTTCCTCTCTTAGTGGAAGAAGCCTCAAAGACATCTTATGCCCCAGCCACTGCCTGCCCACAATAGGGTAAGAGACCTGGCTGAGAACCATCTAGCTGAGCCCATTCATCCCCTCTACTGTTAGTCACTCAGTTGTGTCTGACTCATGCAATCTAGCCCTCTAGGCTTCTCTGTCCATGGGATTTCCCAGGCAAGAATACTGGAGTGGGTTGTCATTTCCTTCTCCAGATCTTCTGAACCTGGGTCTCCTGCGTGGCAGGCAGATTCTTTACCATCTGAGCCACCAGGGAAGCCCAAGTTTCTCTAGGCAAAAAGTACAAAAGTCTCAGAAGAACAGCAAGGGACCCATAAATAGTGATGATAATAATAGGCAATCATTGTATAGTGCCATTGGGTTGAGAAGGCTTTTTGAGTAATACTTACATCACTAGTCACTTAAACAGCACTCTTGGCTGTCTGTACGGCTATGAGAGCCATAAGCCACACCCCTTGGAGAGGCCTAAAGTGCTACCACCAACTGGTGGTGCGCAGTGGCTCCGAACTTCAGCAGCAGCCTCCTGACCGACCCGCATGCCGGGCCTCAGGGCTGCCAGGGAGCCTGGGCAATGGGATTCCTCTGGCCGGATACCTTGCCTGGGGAGGCACTGGCTGCCTGGCCCTTGGGGAGTGACCCACCCTTCCTTCTCCAGCAGAACTGGGAAGATATCCAGGGCCAGCTGTGTGCTTTGGAAAGCCACTTCTCTAGCTCCTCGGCTCTCTCCTCTGTGCAGGAGGATACAATTGACCTCCAGTTTTATACCCTGGAACTCCAAGTACCAAACAAGATTCAGGGTTTTTCAGGTGCAATTTCTTTATTTGACTTTTAGCAAATGCAGACAACAATAGAATTCAAACATGCAGATCCTCGGGCGTGAATCTTGTAACCACAAGTGTAAAGGGGTTTCTAGTTACCTCTGGCTGTGTGCAAAGTCCTTGTTCTCCCTGAAGAATGGGTGTGAAGGTTCAGGTTATGCAATGGTCTGGGAATGGAGACTTGGAAGAGAGGACTGAGGTTCCTCAGAGTTATAGAACATGCCGTTAGCCAGCAAGCAGGTGGTCAGACAGAAAGGAAAGCCAGGCAGAGCTGCCATGAGGCTGTGCAATAGGCATGGCACACTCTGTCAAGGTGTGTTTTCCATAGTCGTACTCAGCTATCAACCCTGCTGCATACTGAATGTATGTGTCCCTCCCACACTGGTAATTTGAAGCCTTCATCGGGGATGAAGGTCATGTGGGTGGAACCCCCAAGATGGATTAATGCCCTTATAAGAGGAGGAAGAGACCAGAGCCCTCTCTGCCATGAGAGGGCATAGCAAGAACATGGCCATATACAAGTCAGAAGGAGGGCCCTCCCTAGACACCAAATCTGTTGGCATTTTGATCTTGAACTTCCCAGCCTTCATTTGTTTAAGTCATTAATATTTTAATTACATATTTAGTTAAGTATTAATATTTTGTTGAATCCACCTGGGCTATCGAAGACAAGCCCTACAATCCCACATTTAATTTTGTCTCATGGGCCCAGAAGAACCTATGAGATCCTCACCTCCAACCAGAACTGCTCAGTTGAAGACCCTTATAGTTTGGGACTTTGTGACTCTACACAGTCACAAAGCTGTGTGGAGAATGCCCTCCACATCGTGAGTGCCCCAACTTGTCAAAGCCTTGACTTTAAAATAAAAAAGACATTGGTCTTTACTGGTCACTGTGTCCATCTTCACTGAAGGAAGTGAAGAACAGAGTCAATTATCCAGCTAACCCACCAAGCAAACCCCATTGATATAAGAGGGAACTTCTTGACAGGGATTGGTTCTCTGTAGGGTTGGAACTCCCTGGATGTATGCTCAGGATTCCACGGCACTTTGTAGGGATGCAGCCAGGGATGTAAATAATCATGCCCCTGTGTAATGGAGCTCAGTTCTCTTATACCTTTAGAATTCACAAGAAACCCAATTTCAATGGCTTGGCAGACAGACTACTGAAGTTCAAGTTCTGACTCTAATACCACTAGCTGTGTGATCTTGGATGAGCTACTTAACCTCTCTCTGCTTCAATTTTCTCACCTGTAAAATAAACAGTAACACCTCCCTCATGGGATTGTTTTTTTTGAATTCCAAGGCCTTTAATTTGTGGCGAGCATGCCTCGTCCTCATCCGAGCTCCTCCCGTGTTGCCACCCCCATGCCAGCACCTCCCCGCCTCCCTTCTTGGGTCTCCCAGGTCATACCCCCAACAGCAGATGCCCCGGCCCCTCCCTCCCAGCCTCCTAGGTAGGGGCAGGCGGGGGTGCCGCCAGAGTCCCGGCGGCGCCCAGCATCAGCATGGCCAGGGCCTTGGGCCCCGCCGTGTGGATCTTCTCATGCCGGTGCAGGTTGGAATGCCAGCTGAAGCTCTTGCCACACAGCGGGCAGGAGTAGGGCCGGATGCCGCGGTGGGTGCGCTGGTGGGCGGTGAGGTGCGAGCTGTGGCTGAAGCTCTTGCTGCAGTCGAGGCAGTGGTAGGGCTTCTCGCCGGTGTGCGTGCGGTTGTGTGCAATGAGGCTGGATCGCTGGCTGAAGCACTTTCCGCACTCGGGGCAGGGGCAGGGCTTGACTCCGGTGTGGGTGCGCTGGTGGGTGACCAGGGCCGAGCTCTGCGTGAAGCGCTTGCCGCAGATGAGGCACTTGTGCGGCGTGGCACCCGTGTGGGTGCCCTGGTGGGTGACCAGGTCCGAGCGGCGGGTGAAGCGCTTGGCGCAGCGGTCGCACACGTAGGGCTTCTCGCCCGTGTGGATGCGCTGGTGCTGGATCAGGGTCGAGTGGTGGCTGAAGCTCTTCCAGCAGGACGGGCAGGTGTAGGGTTCTCGCCCGTGTGGATGATCTGGTGCTGGATGAGGTGCGAGCTGCGGCCGAAGCGCTTGCCGCGGCCCGTGCAGGCGTAGGGCTTCTCGCCCGTGTGCGTGCTACGGTGCGTCATCAGGTGCGAGGGCCAGCTGAAGGCCTTGCCGCACTGCTCGCACTTGTAGGTCTTCTTGCCCGCCTCGCTGTCCAGCGCCAGGCCCTCCTCGCTGCTCTCGGGGGCCGCCATGCCCCCCTCTCTGGGTTGCTCTGGGAAGGGGCCCTTCTGGGTTTTCAGGAGGTTGGTGTCAGGCGGGGCTAATTCCGGCTATGACTCCTCCACGGGACGGGGCTGCACATCGTCCTTGGCGGGCCCTGAGTTCTGGCCGCTGGCTGCTCGCTGCCCGCAGCGCGGGGCACCCCCCGGGTTCTTCCCACTCTGCTTTTGAAGGACTTTACATCGCCAAGGGCTCCCAGCGGTGCAGTCAGCTCCTCCTTGTCTGCCTCCACCGCTCCTCTTTTCTCCTCCTCCTCATGTCCCAACTGTCTGCTGGAGCCCGGGGCCTCGCCCTTGCCCTGCACTTGAGAGGCCCAGAAGGGTCTGCTGAAGGGAAACCCCAAGGACAGTCCGCTCCTCTTCTGCAGGATCTCCCTGTAGCTCTGCTGGGTGTGGTCCAGCCGCCCTCATTCCTCCCGGGAGAGGTACAGAGCCAGGTCCTCAAAGGTTACCGGCATCTGGGACCAGGCGGTGAGGAGTGCCGCGGTCATCTGCCAGTCTCTGGTCCTCCCCTCGCGGGAGAGCAGAGGGATCAGGGGGGCCGGGAAGGATTTTTATTTCACTCTCTTAGAGAAGTTTCTGGTTGTTCAGTACAGTGCTATTGTTTGTCATTATTTTTAATGAAAACATTTAATTTTCATTGTAACAAGCCATGGGAAGCTTATAGCCTTCCAAAGTTCACAAAAATGTGTTCTATTTTGAAAGCATGATGTTTAATCAAAATTTGAATTTGTGCTTGATGAGGTACCCGCTCTCTTTCTTGTCACAGTCCCCACCAGTTACATTTCAGACATTTTTTTGTTACCAGTTATGTCCCTGTAGACCTTAGGGTTTGTAACATATGGTCTTCTGGAAAAGTTAATTGGACAGATTGGAACATAGCATTAGAACCTGATGCAAAGAGCCGATTCATTGGAAAAGACCCTGATGCTGGGAAAGATTGAAGAGAGGAGGAGAAGGGGGCCACAGAGGATGAGATGGTTGGATGGCATCATTGACTCAATGGATATGAGCTTGAGCAAACTACAGGAGATGGTGAAGGACAGGGGAAGCTTGGCATGCTTCAGTCCGTGGGGTTGCAAAGAGTCAGACATGACTCAATGACTGAACAACAACAGCAGTAACAGAACATAGCATTCATGGGTATAAAGGTCTCTAGTAAGGGAGGTGAGGTTTGAAGTCAGTGAAGGCATTTTTGGAGTGCATGGTAGCAGTCTGTCACATTCCCTCTTCTTCTCCTGTTGCTGCACCCCTGCACGTGGTGGAAATGATGAAAGCTTGAAGAGTCTTAAAGGGTGACGGCCCAGGACAGACACAGGTGTGTGCACCAATAGTTCAGTCCTAGTCTGAAGGCTGGAAGAGACCAATGTCCCAGTTCAAACAGAGAGGCAGGAGGAGTGTCCTCTTACTTAAAATAAGTCAGCCTTTCTGGGCTGGTCAGGCCTTCAACTGATTGGATGAGGCCCGCCTGTGTTAGGGAGGGCAATCTGCTTCATTCTGTTTGCTGATTTAAGTGTTAATATCATCCAAAAACACCCACCACAGACACAGCCAGAATGATGTTTGGCCAAACATTAGGCACCCAATGGCCCAGTCAGGTTGACACATAAAATCAACCACCACACATACCTTTGTACCCTCAGATGTACCCCTACTGCATAGCTATACAATCTGGCATTGTGGGCAGTGCATGCTGTGTGGCTTCTTCATCAGCTGCACTGATCCGCTGGTAGCGATGGATATTCCTGGTCCTGACGTGCACTCTGATGCCTGCTCTCTGGGGGCCATTGTCAGCTCCAGGAGTGGAGCTCTGTGACTGAGGCTTCCCACTGATAAATGGCCCTCAGTGAACAACTTCTCTTTGCTGTGGTTTCTTTGCAGGATGATTTTCTTCAGATTCTAGTGGGATGGAAGGGCTGTTTCAACACCTGCCACAGTAGCTGGGGAGTGAACAGTCAGGAGGCTGTGGCTTAAAGGCCTTTTGTCTTCATTTGTAGCTCTGAAGCGTGTGCTCTGAAGAGCAGGACAGGGATTTTCCTGTCCTTGGGTGTGTCTGCCTCTAGCATTAGAATTTAGCAGATCCAGCCTCTTAGTTGGTAAGTTCTGTCCTCATCTCTGATCTCTCTTTTGTGCTTACCTCTCCTGCGTGTGTGTTTTGGGATCTGGCTGCTCAAAACCTACTATGCTGATAGCCCACCAGGCCTGTCTGCTCTCCCCTAGAGTCTTAGTTCCAAAAGCAGCCTCTTCCCAAACCCACCAAATCATGACACCAGGTCCCCACTGGGTGAAAGGCACCCATTAGAGAAAATTCACATTAAGTGGGAAAACAAAGATAGCTGGCCTTACTCATCCTATGGGTCCTTTTCATCATACAGTGACAAAGAAAAAGGTGGAAATCTTATTCACCTTATCCCCTGCCTTCCAATTTCTTTCTCTAAAGGAACCAGTTTCTTATGTGAACTTCTAGAAGGAGTCTATGCATATCTAAGCACATATAGTGTTTCTTTTTTTAAGAACATAGTAGCATTCTGTACAACAAAAATCTGCATCTTTATTTCATTTTACTTCCTTGGAGATCATTTTATACTAGAATGTATAGAACTGCCTAAAAATATTTATAGCTTTGTGTCATTACATTGCATTGATATACTTCAATTTATCTTACTGGTTGCCTGATACACATTTGGATTGATTCTAATCTTTTGCATTTATAAGAGCAACACTGCCCTGAATATCATGGATCTCAAACCTGTGGGATAAAGACCTAAAAGTGAATGTGCTGGGTCAAAGGTAACTGCTTTGCAAATTTGACTTCTACTGCCTGACTGCCCTCCATGAAAGCTGTGACATCTCCCCAGCAATGTCTGAGAGTACCACTTCCCCACACGTGCACCAACACAGTGTGGTGATAAAGTGTTTGACAATTTGATACGTACAGAGTGATATTTCACGGTGGTTTTAATTTGGATTTTTATATTGTGAGTGAAGTTTTGATCTTTCATATATGTTTATGTGTCTGAGTTTTCTTTTCCCTACACTGTCTGTACAGATCATCTCCTGTTTTTCTACTGTATTATGGCTATTTTTCTACTGATTTAGGGGGGCTTCCCAGGTGGCACTAGTTACTGAAGCTCATCAACAGAGGATGAGATGGTTGGGTGGCATCCCCAACTCAATGGACATGAGTTTGAGCAAGCTCCAGGAGACAGTAATGGACAGGGAAGCCTGGCGTATTGCAGTTCATAGGGTCACAGAGTCGGACATGACTGAGCGACTGAACTGACAGAGGGTGGAGAATTTATTTCCCTTCTCCATTCTTTATATTTCTGAGTTCAAGGACTCCAGTAAATGTAAGTCTTGTCCTCTTTCTGACCCCCCTCCCCACCCCCACTCCCACCACTCGTTTCAACTGTGGAGAAGAAAAGTAAATTATCTGGTTGGTGAGTTTGAGATGAAGAAGGGGATGGCCTTGCCTCTCTCTCTCCCTGCCCTTTGGGATCTGCTTACCTGCAGAACACAGGTGCTTCTGGTGGCCTTTGACTCTGCGGTCAGTCTAGTGACAAAGGCCCTGCCCTGGCCAGGTGAGGCCTGTGGGTTTCCACAGCTGTCTGTGACCTGGGAGGAGATCTCCTTCATTCCAGGGTCTGGCATTAGGAGACCTATGGTTTGCACACCTAAACCGTGTTCTCCAAAAGCTCTGTCAGGGGACTTCCCTGGCAATCCAGTGATTAAAGCTCTGCACATCCAGTACAAGGGGCATGGGTTCAGTCCCCGGCTGGGGAGCCATGATCCCACATGCTGTGTGGTGTCTGGCCAAGGAACAAATAAATAAGATTAATTAAAAAAAATACTTTAAAAAAGCTCTGTCAGTAGTAAAGCTGGTTTTAGAATCCTCATGTACCTATTCCTGTGTCTATTACAATTTGGTTTGGAATTTTGGTAGGGAAAGAGATTCTATGATATTTATTAAATCTCTCAGACTCCAAAGGAGCTTTATAAGTCTTAAGGAAATTAATATTTTACCTGTGATACAAGTTCCAAATATTTTTTCTGAGTGAAGTGAAAGTCTCTCACTTGTGTCCAGCTCTTTGTGACCTCATAGACTATGCAGTTCATGAAATTCTCCAGGCCAGAATACTGGAATGGGTAGCCTTTCCCTTCTCCAGGGAATCCTTCCATCCCAGGGATTGAATCCAGGCCTTCCGCATTGCAGGTGGATTCTTTACCAGCTGAGCCACAAGGGAAGCCCAGGAATACTGGAGTGGGTAGCCTATCTCTTCTCCAGTGGATCTTCCTGACCCAGGAATCGAACTGGGGTCTCCTGCATTGCAGGTGGATTCTTTACCAACTGAGCTATCAGGGAAGCTGGTTTTCATTTATCTTTTCTTTTGCCATTTGGTGTTTTTCTCCTTGATGTGGAAATCTAGTCAAAATTATTGATCTCCTATTTTATGGATATGGAGGTTTTGTGACCTGCCTAAAAAGGCCTTTCTCCCTGCTGGATTATAAAATATATTCTCATTTTCCTTTATCTGCATTTATTTTTCATGTTTAATCCTTGTGAGGTCCTTCCTGGGGTGGTGGGCTACCAGGAACCTGGGCTGAGTCTGAGGGAATGGAGCTTCAGGAGGTGGCAGAAGGAGGAGGCCCAAGCAACATCAGCTCCACGTCTAGGCTTGGGGCTGGCCCTGCGTGAGGCGTGTGGTTATGGATCAGGTATAGGTCTCTGGAGTAGCCTGAGCCCTTCAGCAGCCACTGTGGGGAGAAGGCACTGCTCGAGGAGCCTCCATCTGGGGCCAGAAAGGGAAGGGCTTTCTCCGCTTACTCTGTGAGCTGGGTGGAGGCAGGACTAGCGCCCAGGTCTCCCAGCCACAAGCCAGGGACTTGTCTTCTGGATTCAGTGGCTCAAGTCCAGCTTGATTCCAGTTGAACCAGAGCTCAGGGGACAGCGCGCCCAGCTCTGAAGCTGATGGTCCCACAGGTCTCCTGAAGTTGGATGTATGCTCTGGACCTGGCTGAGTTCTGACTCCTGCTCCGGACATGGGGTCTGCTGGGGCAACTAGAAAACCAGGGCATTTACTAGAAAACCAGGGTGGGGATGCACTTGTAGCCTCCGAGAGAGAAGTGGAGATTTGCTTTCTTTCTTCTGAGTAAAATCAACAACAGGCTGCAAACGTGGGATCACTTAGAGACCAAAGGCTTCTGCATCGGGTACTTGTTACTCTGTGAGCTCCTTTCACATGTTATAAAGGAACATGCCTTCAGGGGGCCATGTGCTTCTCCACTCTCAGCCCCTCGTGACTCAATGACCTGAGGACCAGGCCGCTGAGCCGCTCAGGGCCGTCACACCTGTCTACCAGCAGCCCCTCCTTCTTCTTACCAGTGCATCCTTGAATGATGAAAAGATCTCCAGCATTTTGTTTTTCATAAGCATAGTTAAACACTATGGGGATTCTTCATGAATTTGGGTGGGTCTAGACAAGTATGAAGATGCCTTATTGTAAGTGTTCATGTGCCGTGTGTATGTTTCTGAGCTTAGTCACTCAGTCCTGTCTGACTCTTTGCGACACTATGGACTGTAGCCCACCAGGCTCCTCGGTCCATGGGGATTCTCCAGGCAAGAATACTGGAGTGGGTTGCCATGCCTTTCTCCCGGGGATCTTCCCAACCCAGGGATCGAACCCAGGTCTCCCAGATTGTAGGCAGATTCTTTACCATCTGAGCCACCAAGGAAGCCAGCCAGGAAGGCTCTATGTTTACATTTCATGTATTACAAATGTTCATATCTCTTCTCCCAGTGAGAAGATTAATTCTATGTTGTCTTTGGTATTGTTTCTTCCTAGCATCCTTCTCTTGCTGTTCAGAGAGCCCTGAGCAGCCTCCACTAGGGCTGCCATGTACAGTTGCATGGGTTTGTGCACTGCACAACACCAAGGGGTGCCATTGATTTTATAGTCTGTAAGCTGAATGTCTGGGCTTCCCAGGTGGTGCTAGAGGTAAAAAACCCACCTGCCAATGCAGGAGACATAAGAGATGTGGGTTCGATCCCTGGGTGGGGAAGATCCCCTGGAGAAGGAAATGGCGACCCACTCCAGTGTTCTTGCCTGGGAAATCTCATGGACAGAGGAGCCTGGTGGGCTACAGTCCGAAGGGTCGCAAAGAGTCGGACATGACTGAAACGACATAGCACCCCCTAGCTGGAAGGACTTATGGACTGTGGCAGCCCTTTCTCCATTCATTGTGCAGTGACTATTTACACAGGCAATTCTAATGCCTTTCTATAATTAATGACTCAGATGCTATATCCCAGAGCCACATGGAAATATTTCTTGGATTACCCGCTGTTCTGAATTATCCATGCTTGACTCTTCCACTAACGTATGTGATCAAGAATTACTCCCACTCTTTTAGTTGAGTTGAGTGAAGAGGATAAGAGGAAAATGTCAGATTAAACTGATCCACACTAAAGTGTGAGTGACTAATATGCCACCCGAGCCCTGGAGGAACGGGGGAAGGGCATTTCATTTCAGAGAGGGATCCTATTCACTAAAAGGCAGACTGGGTTGTAAAAAATCACAACTAGGTGGGCAGGGAGGGAAGATCTTACATCAGGGTGGAGGAGATCTGAGGGTAGGGCTCATTAAGGCCCTCACTCTCCACTGCCACCCTAGGACCAATAACAGCAGCCTACAGACTGAGGGGAGCCTTTCTGCAGAGGGCACTTTCAGTGTTTCATCTCTTTGGGAAATCCACTAATGCTGTCAGCTTCCCATTTCCTGCTGCAGCAGCAGAAAAAGCCTGAGAGTTATTCTTCACTACCCTGACCACTGGGAGCTGCAGATATGACTCCAAGTTAGCCAATCAAATGCACCCATTCAGAGCCAGAGCAAAGCATGTCAAGGAGCAGGTGCAGTTAGAATTATCTCTGCAGAGGGGGGAAGCAATTGGGGTCAAGGTGTAATGCCCGTGGCAGGAGAACTGAGACGCAAGCATCAGCTGCCTTCTCTGCCTGGTCTGGCACACCCTGCCTGACCATACTCAGTTCCAGCCTCTTTCCTAATTCTGATTCTCCAGATTTGCTGCGGATTCTGTAAGTGATCTGATGTATCCATCCTCCTCAATCTCACTACCCAAATCCTGCCTTAGGATAAAGAAGAGTCAGCTTCTTTATCTGCATGGTGAATCCTGAGAGAAATGCCCGCTGCTCACAAAGTCCTGAGGTCTTATTGAAATCAATGATTCTTTCTGGCGAGCAGCGATGTGCTGATGCACCATCTCTCTAGGGAAAAGAAAAGTCCCCGATGTGTGGCATTTGGCATTTGCTGGTTTCCATGGTATAAATACTCTCCCCGTAGTCAATTTCAAAATTGTTGCTGTTGTTCACTCACTATGTTGTGTCTGACTCTTTGCAACCCTGAGCACTGCAGCATGCCAGGCTCCTCTGTCCTCCGCTATCTCCTGGAGTTTGCTCAGATTTATGTCCATTGAGTCGGTGACACATCTATCCATCTTATCCTCTGCCACTCCCTTCTCATTTTGCCCTCAATCTTTTCCAGCATCAGGGTCTTTTCCAATGAGTTGGCTCTCGCATCAGTTTTGAAATGCCAACCTTTAAACACCTGACTAGCAACATTCCTGAATATTTAACAACAGGTTGTCAGGAGCCAGGATGAGCCAATTTCAACAGAGTACTGCCATCAGAATGTGACCTTTATAGCCAAGGTTTGGGGTTTGCCAGACTCGGAGCAGGTGGCAAGTGAGAAGGTCAGTGTTGAGCAGCGGTCAGAGGTCTTGGTTGATGGTACCCCCTGAGGTCAGGAGGAGCCCTTCTGTGGGTAGAGTAAGAAAACTGTCCTTGCTTTTACCTTTACCCTTGATTGACAACTATACAGGCTCCCGTGACTGGGTCAGCTGGGCCTCAGTTTCTCCCTACAAAAAATGGGGTGGCCTTTGCCATGCTAATATCAGAAAGCTCTTGTGAGAACTCGGCGTTTGTGCTGAGGGCCAGGGGGGGTCAGTTCTGCAAAGACAACTTCAGTCTTCTGGGGTTTCGGCAAAGGGATTGAGTCTCATGGGAGGCTCCTGGCTTCGCATGCTTTGTAGCATCTGCGTGATACATGCCTGGGGTGTGTGTCTCTGTGTATCGTGTATGATGTGGTGAAACCAGGCCCTGGGGACCTCCGGCTCGGTGTGGCTCCAGGCATGTGTGTTGGATTACTGGTGCTCAGCGGGTGAGCAGACGACAGGATCCAGTTTTAGAGAACATGAAGGGGATTTGAATACTTAATAAGGAAAGGATGGACAAAACATGCTACAAGCACTCCACAAAATGTCGCTGGCATCCACTGGCCTGCTCCCTCCAGCTTGTGTTGACAGCAGTTGGTAAATAGTCTGATTAATCCATGTCCTCTTGTGACCTAGAAATTCACAATTTGAGCTGGAGTTTGTTCCTGCGACTTCATGTGTTGGCCAGTTGCAGAGAGAAACAATGAGGACCCTACATGATTTCCTGGCCTCACATCAGAAAAGCCCTGTAAATAGCTCATTGGCCTCGGAGGGTCATGGGGCTTCATGTACCAACCAACGTCGCCCACCTTGGAGGTTCTGAAATACCTGTGCTTTCTGCCCTGCCAGGTCCCGGCCAACCTGACTGCATAGCCTGAAATTAGGGTGCAGTGTGAAACTCCAAAGGTCCGGGGCAACATCACGGCCCCAGCTAAGGGCCTGAAGTTTACTCCAGGGCCTGGGCCCTTCTTCTCTCAGAGCCTTCTCTCAACATTGAACCCTGAAACAATCTGGGGAGATTCGAGGTCGTCAGTAGCAGTATTTTGTGTTTACAAACCACATCAATCCAAGACTCTATTTCATATCAGCTTTTCCCAAAAAAGGACTGTGGGTCAGCTCACAGGGCCTGGTACCAGCTGATTCTTTCCAGCACCCTTGGCTCAAGCTGCCCCTGGCCTCTACCAGACCTTAAAGCTGAATGGGAGCAGTGATGCCCAAAGGATTACTCGGTCAGCTGCCACCATTTGGCCCTAAACATCTGTGTGAACCTTGTGAGTCAGGAGTCCTTGGGACCAGAAGCTCCTCCAGCCCCAGGGTACAGGTGTCCTAAAGAGAAGCACAGTCAAGCAAAGCGCTAGAAGCCGGTATGAGGTCAGGTCTCTGTCAGCAGATTCACTCACTTCTTTGTTCACGTCTGCTTGCTCCTCCATGAGAAATGTGGGTATCTGCATTCTGAAGGGAGCCATGGTGGGGGCAGGGGCTGGCCTATCCCCCTACAGGCAATATCCCACTGTAGGTGCAAAGCAGAGAAAGTCTGTGTGTTACGTTTAGAAGGGGCAGGAAATTTCCCCAATCATATTTTTTTTCCCCCTTAAAAACACACTACAGTAATAGTCTAGCTCTTCACTTAGCCTTGAATTAATGTGACATCATCCAAAATGACTGTTAGTCTGAAGTTAAAACTTTCAAGTCCTAATATAAAAAGTCCCCTTTCCCTACAAATAAACATTACATATACTCAACTGTGGGCTTCCCTGGTGGTTCAGAAGGTAAAGAATCTGCCTGCAATGCAGGAGACCTGGGTTCGATCCCTGGGTCAGGAAGATCCCCTGGAGAAGGGCATGGCTACCCACTCCAGCATTCTTGCCTGGAGAATCCCATGGACAGAAGAGCCTGGTGGGCTACTGTCCATGGGATCACAAAGAGTTGGACATGACTGAGTGACTAACACTATACTCAACCATAGAAATAAAGGATTATAGACTTGGGGAGCTTGAAGGAATCATACAGTTTATTTTACAGAAGAAGAAACTATGGATCAGAGAGAAGGAGACTCTTTGCCTCGAGGCAGGAGGAAAAGTCAGGCCTGGGAGCCCCTAGGGATCTTGTAGCATCTCAGAGGGTGGTGACCTTTGAAAGTATCTCAGCCACAGCTGAGCTGAGTCATGTCAACTTCATTTGTATGCTACAGGTGTTTGGTCAGAGGCTGTGATGACATGATGTAAGCCTCATCTGTGCCACTTGGGACACCCAGAGTCATTCTCCACCTAGAGTCTGAGACCTGGGTCCCATTTCCCCAGTTCAGCACTTTCAACTGAACCTTGTGAATTCCTGAGAATGGCTGCCTCCAGGGATGTGTCTATACCTCTTGGGCCTCCTATGAGCTGGAAAATGGGACCTTTCTTTGTTTTAGAAGGATTGCACTTGAGTTCTTATGAATTGCTTTGTTGGTGAGAGCAACAGGGCCTCAACTCAGCCTTGAGGCACCAGGAACGTCCTAGTCTAATATATGTCCTAGGTCTTAGCATCAGGTGTGGCATAGATTTGAAGAGGAGAGAGGGGACCAGGGCTGCAGGCCCCAGATGGCCAGTGCTGTTAGGCTCCCATCTCTGCATGGAATAGAAAACCTGCCCAGAGACACAGATGATGAGGGTGGGGTATACACTGGCAGGGATCTCCAAGTTGGGGAACAGACAGGCTGGCAAACTAGAGTGCCTGTACACAGGAGGAGCCTAATTCGCACTTGTTGAACAAAAGAAGGGTCGATGATTCCAGTGAGCTCGGCCCAGTCACAGGCTATCCTACCCATGGAGGCCAGGCCTTCTGGAACATACCCTTACCCAGATGCTGGTGTTTAAACATCTCTGATGATCCATCAACCTCAAGATTTTTTCAGCTCCAGTGCAATTACCTTAAACTTAAGATTTGCTTATGTTGCTTTCCTGTTCAGAAATCTTTGCTGGCTCCCCAGTACCTTTGGAGATGTTTCCTAGTTATTAAAAATTGATTTCAGTGATTATGCCTCCCTCTTGAGAATTCACGATGTACGTTAACACACTCTAGGGCCCTGAGAAGACCTGCAGGGAAGAAATTGGTTTCCCAACCTCGACCATGGAACACTAGAGTCTGTCTTTTGTTTACTTAACATCCATTAGCACACAGCAGAGGACAGGGTTTATTTTGATAACATTAACCAATAGCATAAAAGCCAGATGAATTCGTTTTACACTCAAGACATGATGAAATCTGACCTCAGCCTAAGGTTCTTATCACCATGTTGCTCCACCTTCTTGACCTCACAGCTGTCTTGGGCTGAATTATGTCTCCCTAAAATGCCAACAAAGGTCCTTCTAGTCAAAGCTATGGCTTTTCCAGCAGTCAGGTATGGATGTGAGAGTTGGACCATAAAGAAAACTGAGCACCGAAGAATTGATGCTTTTGAACTACGGTGTTGGAGAAGACTCTTGATAGTCCTTTGGACAGAAGGGAGATCCAAACAGTCCATCCTAAAGGAAATTAGTCCTGAATATTCATTGGAAGGACTGATGCTGAAGCTGAAGCTCTAATACCTTGGCCACCTGATGTGAAGAATTGGCTCACTAGAAGGGACCCTGATGTTGGAAAGGATTGAAGGCAGGAGGAGGGGGGGTGGTGGTGACAGAGGATGAGATGGTTGAATGGTATCACTGACTCAATGGACATGAGTTTGAGTAAACTCCGGGAGTTGGTGATGGACAGGGAAGCCTGGCGTGCTGCAGTCCATGGGGTCGCAAAGAGTCAGACATGACCAAGCAACTGAACTGAACTGAAAATTCATGTGCTGAGGTCCTAACCCCAGCCCCTCAGAATCTGACTGTATTTGAGTATTTAAATTATCTTTAAAGAGGAAATTATATTAAAATGACGCTGTTTGGGTGGACTCCAAACCCAGTCTGAAACTGATGTCTTTATAAGAGGACATTAGGTTACACGGTGGCTTCCCGTTGCACTGGTGGTAAAGAACCTGCTTGCCAATGCAGGAGATGCAAGAGACGCAGGTTCAGTCCCTGGGTTTGGAAGATCCCCTGGAGGAGGGCTTGGCAACCTACATCAGTATTCTTGCCTGGAGAATCCCGTGGACAGAGGAGACTGGTGGGCTATGGTCCATAGGATCACACGGTGTCGGACACGACTGAAGTGACTTAGCACATCACAGGACACACAGAGAGACAGCAGACGGTGAGATGAGTCACGTTCAGGATGCAGAGAGAAGGCAACCATGCGCAAGTCAGGGGAAGAGGTCTCAGAAGAGGCCAACTTTGCCAACACCTTGATTTCCGAATTCCAACCTCCGGAGCCTAGAGAGAGGAATTTTTGCAGTGGAAGCCCCCAGTCTGGGGTGATGTATGATGGCCGCCCAGGGAGACTAACTCACGGTGCTCCCCACTGCTCCCCAAACTTGCCCTAGGATTCGGTCAGCATTCCTATCCACAGTCTGGCTAGTCCACTCTTCCTCCAGGCTCTGCCTCTGCAATTCTTTTAGCAACAAACAAACAAAACCACAATAAAATACCCCCCCCCCCCATCTCGTCTTTTCAGGCCTCACACACATGCCTCTTTGTCCAGTGGGCTCACCGTGGTCCATTGGCTACATGAGTCCCTCTCTTCTGTGCTCCCAGAGTTGGCAGAAACTTCTGTTCACCCTTCACTCACTCGCTTTCTGTGGGGTGAGTCGAGCGTGTCTATCCTACCCCCTGTATTGTTGGATCTCTGGGGGCTGAAGCTTGCCCAACATGTGACAGATGCTCCATGATGATTTTCTGGATGGAACTGCAGCTGTGTCTCTGCATCTACCAGGTCAAGAGAAAGGTGGGCACCGGCTGTCTCCTTGGCATTTTCAGCTCTTGGCTGCTGGGACCAAAAGCACAGTGTCTGCTCTGTCCCCAGGGGGAGGGGAGGATGCGGCGTTGGAGGTAGGCCTTAATGGAGCTGAAGTTATGCCTCTGCGGAGCGAAGGAGCAGAGACTACTTTATCTGGGTTTCTGAATAATTTCATGCCTTTGACTCAGATGCATAGGAATCCTGTGCCTTGCACACAGAGGGGACTCTGTAACCGTGATAAAGGCGAAGACGGGCCACATGCCAACACATCAGGCTCTCGGGCTCTGCTCCTTTGGGAAGTTCCTTCCAGTGACTCCACGGGAGCTGGAAGGCACAGATGATGGTGCAGCGGCCAAAGTCAGGCCCTCCCTCAGGAGGCCACGTGTGTGCCAGGCCACCATGCTAAGTCACCGGGCCTCATGTGGCGGTCATCAAGCGTGACTACAGGGCTCACATCTCCACGCCCCGTGGCCTTGGGGAGAAGGGCCCCCTGCAAGGGGAGCTTTGACACCCTCCACTCTGATCTGAACACAGGTTTTTAATTTCCCTGTAATTTGCCCTTTCTCCCTCTCCCTGGGCTGGCTTCCCTGTCACTTCATTTCCTGCACTATTCTCATCTTACAGCAGAGGTGAAGAGAGTTGACCTCTCCTTGCCCTAGAGCTGAATAAAATACAGAACAGATTTTTTTTTTTTTTTTGTGAATAAAAATAGGCTCGAATACCACCAGCCAGTCACTCCGGGCTCCGTCGGCCCATCTGGCCTCTCTCTCTCTCCCACCCACTGGTGGCCCACAGCACACGGTCGCTGAGGGAGAGGATGTCAGGTCTCCAGGGCACAGCCCAAGGGGACTGTGGGCAGGAAGGAGGTCAGGACCGTGCTGGAGCGAGGCCAGGCCGGGGGCTGGAGGGGCGGGGGCAGCTGGCCAGCTTCACCTTCTCCCGTGAGCAGCAGCCGTGAGGGTGGAAGCCTCCTCGTGCAGTGCCCTTGCCAGGGGACCAAGGGGGAAAGACCGAAATGTCAACACCTAGCGGGAAAGAACTTTCTTTCTGGAACATTTGGGTCAACTCCAAGAAGGATGCAACTGGAGCCCTTATGAGCAGAATAGAAAAGATTGCAGCTTTAGAGCCAGACGGACCGCGCGTCTGTCTGGTCCTCATTCTTTTGTGGTCGGCTGTGTTATCTTAGACAAGAAACTCAGTCTCTCTGAACCTCAGTTTTCTCATCTGTAAGACAGAGACGATGCAGATTCTGTAGGTCAGCTGGGAGAATGAAATAAAACAGCACGCGAAAAGTGCTTTGCACATAAAGGGTGAACCCTGATCTACCCGCATCCTTCTTGTCATTCAGGTCAAAGGTCAGATGGGGCTGTCTCTGACACCCCAGCCCCTGATCTAATGGTTGCCCAGCTCCAGTCCATTGAGTGTCCATGGGGTTCTCTGCAAAGTACAAATGTGTCCTTGTTTCTTCGTTTATGAGTGTATTTTTATTTATTTTTTTGCTGTCCGGCTCCTCCTAGGAAGAAAGCTAATGAGAGTGGGCCTCTGAGTGGGTGACGTAGAATCAGTTCCATCCTTCAGCCTCAGAATATAATTCCTTAATGGAAGCCTCTTCCCCTCAAGGAACCAGCTTCTAACCCCTCTCCCACTAAGACAAAACTCCATAATCCCCCTCGTGGACGTGGTGTTCAAGAGGTCCCCTTGTGTCACCTGACCATGTCTCCTCTTGCTCTGAAACACAGAGAGATGCCCACAGGGTCCTGGCCCCAGAGAAAATGACCAAAATCCACATTAGCTTCCTTTTGCGGCTATCACGAATCACCACCACAGGGTGGCTTGACGTAGTTCACGCTGATTACCTCACGGGTCTGTGGAAGTGGGACGCTGGGCTAGAATTCAGGCGTCAGCAGGCCTGGGTTCCATTCTGGAGCCTCTAGATGTGGATGAATTTCCACCTTCTGGAGGCCATCCACCTCCCTTGCCTCCTGGCCCCAGCACAGCCTCTCTCTGACCTACTCACAAGGTACCAACATTCTACCAGAAGCAGACAGGTGAGCCCAGAAATGCAGTCCTATGTGGGAAGTGAAGAGAGGTGTTCTGCAGAGAGCAGGGTGGGAACATGCGTGGCGGGTGGTCCCAAGTCACGGCAGGTGGTCTCAAAGGGTGGTACCCAAGTCAGTGCTTGGCTTCACTCCTCCACAAACCTGTGGAAAAGTGCAAAGTCAGGACTGGACCAAACTCATCCTCTTCCTTCTTTTGAAACTCAGTTCACTGCTTTGTGTCTGGTTACACCCAATGAACGCTGATGCCACTTCCAATGAACAGGTGTCATCTTTCAGTCATTTTTGTCTTTGGGGGCCTCAGTTTTGGATCTGTGATGTGATGGGAAATCAGCCAGCATCTTGGGACATAGCTCTGGCCTGAGCATTTGAAGGATTTTCGTTACTGTTATCCACTTTTGCCCATCAGAGGTGAAGAGCAGGACTGAAGTGACAGCCTTACATCCAGCTGTGAGGCCTCACCTGGAATCTCCCCAGACATCAGGGAACCGGATTTGAGACACTGCCCTTGGTTTCAAGCAGGGCTTTAACATCACTAGGGCATTGATTGGTAAGGGATGGCTTGTCCTTTGAATTTCTTCATAAAATCACATGCTAGGAGCAAGGGGATGAAATCAAGCAACTGAAATACTTGGAAGAGTGTCAGGAAGGACTTTCTGGGCAGATCTATCAGCTGTGCCCTAGGGGGAGGGGGCTGCTGCCAGAGTTGGAGGATACGGGGGTGATTCTGGTCTCCAGCGGAAAAGTTCCACCTGGTAAGGCCCCTTGGCTCTGAGTATCTTCTGCCCTCTGGCTTCAGATTATTCTCCTTCATCCTTACCTTCTTCTTCACTTAGAGCTACAGGATGGGGCCCCCATACAGTTCCAGGAGCCACAGACTGCAGGGGAAGGCTGATCACAGGGGTGTCTGAAGCTCTGCCTGGCAGGGCAGGCAAAGCCTGGGGCTAAACTCTTGGGGGGACTCAATGTTTGCTGAGAGGATGTGTGAAGGCATGATACAGACCAAGTAAGGCTGGATGGTGAATCAGGGTTGCCTTGGTACTTCCCCAGGCCATCATCTTCCTCCTCGACTGGAAAAGCCCAGCATCTTCAGCCCCTCCTGAGCCTGCAGGACCTGGAATGTACAGGGGAGTCAATACAGTAGACTTTATCCTCCATTCTTTGGAGGTCCTTTTCTCCAGGCCACCCTTCCAACCAGTTTTGACAACCAATTAGTGGGTGGTGAAGTCAAGGTAGTGAATGGAGATCCACCTTGCATTAAAAAAAAGAGACACAGAATCCAGTAGAGTTGAAAATATCCAAGTGTATTTCAGGAATAAGGATACTGCTTTGTGAAAATGTGTTTCAGTTTTGTTTATAGTATGCTAAATGAGGCCTTCCCTGGTGGCTCAGTGGTAAAGAATCTGCCTGCCAATGCAGGAGATGCAGGTTTGATCCCTGGATTGGGAAGATCCCCTGGAGAAGGAAATGGAAACCCACTCTAGTATTCTTGCCTGGAAAATCCCATGGACAGAGGAGCGTAGTGGGCTACAGTCCATGGGGTCACAAAGGAATTGGACGTGACTGAGTGACTAAACAATAACAACATACTAAGTGTGGGTTGCAAAGTACGATGTATTTCTTACTGTGGGTCAAGGAAAAATAGAGCATTCCAGGAATCACTGGGGGGATCCAGTGACCCCTGGGGGGAGATGTTGCAAGTTTGACCAGGCAGCTTTATCAACTCTAAATAAAGATGGATAAAGCATCCAAAATGTTCCTTTCTGGAGACCTTGGGGTTCAGTGGAGGAGCACTGGCTAGGAGTTGGGAGGGTGGGGTTTGAGTCAGGGGGTTGGATTGGATCACAGTTCTCCCTGTGAGCTTTGGGTGCGTTGCTGAGCTCCCTTCCCACCTCAGTTTGCTCCTCTCTCAAATGGGGCGGTTCCATTGTGTCCGTGTGCACTGCTGCCCTCTGGTGGTGAACTCTGCAACTTGCTGCAGCCCTGACTTCCAAAATGGGATTGCTGATCAGCATGGGGCTTTCCATGTTCCAGGCGAGCCTCGCTCCCAAGTGGAGTGTACAGCACCCCCACTTAAGTACTGTGAGTTCTCCAAAAAGACCCCAGCTGCTCAAATTCCCTGCCTGCTGAAAAACTTTGTGCGCTAGTATACAGTATAGACTTTTCACTCAAAGATCCATTTGTCCATGAATATGAGTGACCCTTCACAGTGTGTGAAGTTCAGCTATGGGAGACTTCAGGCTATGGGACTAGGATAGCAGTCTTCACCAGCCTGGTCAATTGCTGACTTTCCTCACTGTTGAAGTTCACTGTGGGTCACTGCCTGGCACAGCCAGGTTGAAAGTCAGAATTTCTGGGGAGGCAGACATGAGGCCCCTGTGTCGCAAGATGGTGATGTATCTTCTTGATCTTTGCCCACAGCTGGCCTCCTTTCCTGCAGGTATTTTTACCAAACATCAACTGCCAGGGCCAAGGGCCGAGGCTTCCTTCCCAGGAGAACTAGCTTGTAGCCAAAGTTGTGATGGGGTCTACCTGCTTTGGGGTCCTTAGCTGTATGCCAGGCATCTGGATACACCTGCTGGGCCTAAATGGTATTTTTTGAAGCTGCTGTGAGTGGGACCAAACATTTAGAATATGAACTTTGTCTTGTCACTATTCTCAACCTCTTCTTTTTTGAATGGTATCAGCACCTATTTGCATCTCCTGTTAAGGCACTAACTAAATCCTATAGTCTTTGACTTAACCTCTTGCAAGAAATGTGATTTTGTGAAAAATTTCTTACTTAAACAGCATGATGTGTTGTTCTGCGATTTATGCCTAGTAAAAGAGGACTGAATGTTCCTGGCATTGTCTCTGGATTGAGAAACGTCAACTGCTGGCATCTTCAGATCCCCTGAAGTGAATACCTTGGATCATTGCATTCAACAGGTGCTTAATAATTGTTTGTTTAAAGGTTGCAGGAATGAATGGAAGGAATTGCAGCAGTGGCCCTTAGGATCAAGCTTCTGAACTCTGAAGTCACAGTATAAACCCCGCTGTTACACAACAGGACAGAGCGGTCTGCAGCCAAATCAGGGGACTTATATCCATGAGGCTGAAAGACGCAAGCAAATATTTGACAAAATGGAGTTGAAGTACCTTTCAAAACAGTTATTTGGATTATTAGACCGCTGTCTTATGGGCGGTCTGAAGGGCCTGAAGTAGGAGTGTTTTATTTTCAAACAGTTCACTTCCCTTCTGACTTCAGGAATCCCCAGGATGGCTTGGTTTTGAGGACATTACCAGTCAACCGCAGCCAAGAAGTGATTATCAAGTGCCTGTTGCACAGACATGGTCTGACTTCTGGGCTGAGTTCAAAGCAGAGTTCTTAGTTTAATAATAATACAGGATTAGCTTTCCTTTACAACTTCCCATGCTGGATCTATTTTGGAAAAAAACAGCACTGAAATGTCCGTGGAACTTTGGGGCATAGTGAAGACTTTGAGAAAACATTTAGTGCATGTTTGCATTCTTGTTCACATCCTCTCATAATGAATCATGGAGAAAATATCCCTCCCTTAATTCTCTTGGTGGGAAATGGTGGTTATTTCTAACAGGATGAGAAACAACAGGTCTTGAACTCCTCCTATCACTAGTCAACTTGCTGAGAGGTGGTTCCAGAGCTCACGGAGGCAGGCAGGAAGAGCGATGCAGCCTTGTGTTCATTTATAGCCATGTCATCTAAAGGAATCTGATGAAGGGTTCAGAAAAAAAAAAAAGCACTAGGATTCTACAGAATAATTGTCTAATACTTGTGGGAAGATTTTAGCCCAAATATGGATGAATATTTCCATTTCAATGGCATATATTTAACACATATTTAAAAGATATACAGCTAACACATCTGTGATTTCTTGAATATTTTAGAAAAGACTAAGGAATCCATTTAATTGAAAATAAAAAAGAAAGGTAGGAGTATTAATTCAAAGAAGACTACTAATAGTGAAAATTGTGAGGCTGGTAGCTAAATAATGAAGTTTGGTGAACTGATGCAAAGTGAGCATTAAGCTCTTGTAGTGCTATTAGAAGTAGTACTCAGGTTCATAAGTACTGTTTGGAACAAATATTCAGGACTTACCATCTTCTCGGGGAAAGGCTCAGGTACTGTGGGCGTGCTTGGAAGGAAGCCTTAAGGGCGTGGCTATTCTTTTTGGTTGTGGGGAACATTCTAGCTCTGAGATCTCAGGCTTCCCAGGTAGCTCAGTGGTGAAAAATCTGCCTGCCAAGCAGGAGATGTGGATTTGATTCCTGGGCCAGGAAGATCCATTGGAGAAGGAAATGGCAACCCACTCCAGTATTCTTGCCTGGGAAATCCCATGGACAGAGGAGCCTGGTGGGTTACAGTCCATGGGATCATAAAAGAGTCAGATACAATGACTAAAGAACAACAATCTTTCTATTAACAGAACAAATCTCTGTGAGTCCCCCAGTGAAGACACCCAGCAGTCAGTTATGTCTGCTCAGGAGCAGCTGCTGCTAAGTTGCTTCAGTCATGTCTGATTCTTTGTAACCCCATGGACTGTAGCCCACCAGGCTCCTCTGTCCATGGCATTCTCCAGGCAAGAATACTGGAGTGGGTTGCCATTTCCTCCTCCAGGGTATCTTCCTGACCCAGGGACTGAACCCACATCTCCTGTGGCTCCCACACTGCAGGAATCTTTATTGCTGAGCCACAGGGGAAGCCCCTGATTGGGAGAACGGATCTTTTCTCAGACTGAGCCTGGACCTCAGATGCAAGGTGATAACTCCAAAGTCTTCCCTTCTGCCCACCAGTCAGGGATGTCATTGCCTGCCCTGTGGAGAATCTTCCACCAGGTCTATCGCAGCTGACAGAGCATCGGAGTGGAGACCAAAGTGACAAACGTGACTTCTGCTCACTCAGGCTCCTCCACCACCTGGGCAGGAGGCTGGCGTGCAAATCCACTGCGTCTCCTTCAGGATAAACACCACAGGGAGACAGAGCTCTGTCTGTATTCACATTTCTGAGTCTTTGATGATAGTGAGGTGTCCTGGGGAGGGTGCTTAAGAGGAGAGCATAACTGTTGAAGTCCTTTTGTGTGTGTTTGTGTGTGTGTGTGTGTGTGTGTGTGTATGGAACCTCAGTCTCTACCAGAGAATCTCCTCCTGAGCCTGACCTTGCTTGGGACCCTGGTTTTCTCAGGGAAGGAACTCAGAGAGTGCCCAGAGCCAGTGCTGGCAATACCATTTGGTGGTCTGGGAGTTGTTGATTGCTTTCTCTGTCACAGAGCCTTTGATTTCCACCGGCTCGTGTGTACACATGTGGGTATTCTTGGTGGCCTGACCATTGAGCATAATTAAAAGAAATGATTGGCTTTCTCTTGATGCAAACATCTGGTTTTACTTGAAACAAGATGACTTAGCTGTTTCAGAAACATTCTTGTAACCCTGGATTCACATTTTCTTCTTAAAATATATATTTTCTCTGTTAGGGCAGCATGTTAATGTAAACACTCCATGTAACTGACAACCGACAGTTTCAGAAGTATGTGGGGCTCCAAGCACCGGAGGAACCGCAAGAATGATTGCGTTTTTGATTTGATCACTGGAAATCTGTTTCAACAGTCACTCTGATTTAAACAATTACTCTGATTTATACTCCAAACGCTGTAATTTGCAGAAAATGTAACCATGTGAGGACATTTTTCTAGAGTATGTCTTGGCAACTTCGTTTTGTTGTGATGTCATTCCCTTCAGCTTCAAGGAAGTGCTAAGGGAATCCAAGAAGGAAAACAGGGTCTTTTCTTTCTGATGGGTTTTCCTGGCCGCCAAGGGGAATGTTCTTCAGTCTTACCACTCTCAGCCCTGGGGCCAACTCTGCAGGTCTGAGAATGACATCCAGGAGAGAAGGAGACCCAGGGTTTCCCGAAGGTCAAAGAGTTAAGGACCAGGAGAGGGGTGATTGGTTGTGTGGTCATTCCCACTCTCTACGGTTAAGGAGGGCAGGTGGGAAGCCTACTCTTGTATCATGTTTATTCTTCAAAGTCCAGGCTGATGGAACTGGAAGACTAACCAGAAGGTTTCATCTTTAATCCCTTCATTGCCCAGAAAGGAAGATCCAGAGATGGAAAGAACACCACCCAGGTTCTAGAACACATGTGAGAGCAAAAGGAAGAATCAGGTCCTTGGATTTCTAATTTATTGCAAGTTAGAAATGTAGGCGTGAAAGAGTCAGCGCATAGCTGGCACTCAGCAATGGTTTGCTGAACAGTCCTGGATTGGCTAGTTGACTAGTACGTCCTGTAGTAGTAAGTTCATCCATACTAAACACACTGATAGAAACAACTGTTCTTTCTTTGTTTTCCTAATACTGATCTGATACTCCACCTTAGCTCCCACACATGGGTGGTGAAAGAAGAAATAAAACTAAATTTTGGTCCAGTTGAAAAGTTTCAAACTGATTCCAGCTCTCTTCTCCTTTCTCTAACCCCATATGGCACTGGGCTGTGGCAGGAGGAATACTGTGTCCTCAGATCCCTCAGGCATTGGTGATCCTCTGATTTCTGAGCCAGTGGCCCTTGGTCTGGTCACTGCTTACCTTGCTGTCTTTGATGACTGAGGTCAGCAGTTGGTGAGACTTCTGACTTTACCTCTCAATCCTCAATTTCCCCACTCAGCTGACTCAGGGTAGGCTGCATCCTTTCTTACTTTGACCTGAGAGGTCTCTCCTGTGGGTCCTTATTTCACCTGCCGTGGTGACCCAGGGAGACCCCCTGGCTCCCAACACAGTGGCCACACACTGCTCCCTCTCCTCCATGGAGGGCCTGTGGGAATGTCTGGGTCCCAGACACGCTCCCCATTCCCCCAAGGAAATTGAAAATGGCTCAGAAATGTAACCCAAGCTTGGTCTTCTCTTAGCTCTAGTATGCTTCACAATTAAATTTACTTTGGTGTGGTTGCTGCCATGTCGGTACAAGATTTAAAGTAAAATTAACCCAGAGTCTCAACCAAGAGATAGGACAAAAGACTCTTCCTTCTGGTTTTCCCCTCTGATTATTCAACACATTGTGTGTGCATTAGTAATTCGTTTACCTCTGACTCTTTTGTGACCCCATGGACTGTAGTCTGCCAAGCTCCTCTGTCCATGGAATTCTCAGGCAAGAATACTGGAGTGGGTAGCCTTTTTCTCCTTCAGGGGATCTTCTCAACCCAGGGATCGCGCCTCGGTCTCCTGCATTGCAGGCAGATTCCTTACCCTCTGAGCCACCAGGGAAGCCCAGTTCAACATAGAGGAGCCTCTTATCTCACTTCCTGCCTCTTCTGCATTTTCCCCCTTCTCCTCCTAACCCCTCAGGACTGGGATAGGTGAACTTCTAGCTTTACTTTCCTCTATGTATTATTCTCCTTTTGAATTGGACAGCAAGTCTCATGGTCTGAATATACTCCAGAAAAAAAATTCTATATTCTGAATTTCTTCAACTGATATGTGGGTTACTCTCTATACTTATCTTTTGCCTGAATCTCTACCTATCTATCTGTCTAAATTGCTTCTCAATATTTACACTTGGATGTCTAAGAAGAATCTCAATCTTAGAATAATCAACACCAGACCTGTTTGGCTGCCTGTCCCTGTTTCTGTCCCTTATTCCAAGGATTTTTAATTTTGGTGAATAGAACTGCCATCGTCTTAGTTGCCCAGACCAAAAATTTAAAGTCATCTTTAGCTCTTCTATCTCTCGCATCCCACATCTAATCCATCAGAAAATCCCATTGGCTTTAACTTCAAAATAGATCTTGGACCCCAAACATTTCTTATCACCTCTATGGTTACCGTCAGCATCTAAGCTGCTGTTTCTTCCTCTTGGACCGCAGCTACAGTCTCCAAACTGGGACTCCTTCTTCCACTTGTGTCCCCATAGAACAGAAGTTCTCATCTGGGGGTGACTGTGTTCCCAAGGAACATTTGGTGATGTTTGGGAACACTTTTGGTTGTCTCTACTGGAAGTAGGGGTGTGCTACTGGCATCTGCTGACAATTCTATAAGACATTAGACAGTCCCCCCACAGCAAAGAATTACCTAGCCCCAAATTTTGATAGTGGTAAGGTTGAAAAACTCTGCCAAACTCCCAACATAGTAACCAGGGTGGTTTTTCTTAAATACAAATTAAATTGTGTCACTCCCATGCTTAAAACAACGTGGCTTGCTAGCGTAATAAGAATAAAACTTAAATTATTTATACTAGTTTTCAAGGCCCCATAGGACCTAGCCTCTGTCAGTCAGTCAGTCAGTCAGTCAGTTCAGTCGCACAGTCGTGTCCGACTCTCTGCAACCCCATGAATTGCAGCACACCAGACCTCCCTGTCCATCACCAACTCCCGGAGTTTACTCAAACTCATGCCCATTGAGTCTGGGATGCCGTCCAGCCATCTCATCCTCTGTCGTCCCCTTCTCCTCCTGCCCCCAATCCCTCCCAGCATCAGGGTCTTTTCCAATGAGTCAACTCTTCACATGAGGTGGCCAAAGTATTGGAGTTTTAGCCTCAGCATCAGTCCTTCCAATGAACACCCAGGACTGATCTCCTTTAGGATGGACTGCTTGGATCTCCCTGCAGTCCAAGGGACTCTCAAGAGTCTTCTCCAACACCACAGTTCAAAAGCATCAATTTTTCGGTGCTCAGCTTTCTTCACCATCTAACTCTCATATCCATACATGACCACTGGAAAAACCATAGCCTTGACTAGATGGACCTTTATTGGCAAAATAATGTCTCTGCTTTTTAATATGCTGTCTAGTTTGGTCATAACTTTCCTTTCAAGGAGTAAGTGTATTTTAATTTCATGGCTGCAGTCACCATCTGCAGTGATTTTGGAGCCCCCCAAAAATAAAGTCTGACACTGTTTCCACTGTTTCCTCATCTATTTCCCATGAAGTGATGGGACCAGATGCCATGATCTTAGTTTTCTGAATGTTGAGCTTTAAGCCAGCGTTTTCACTCTCCTCTTTCACTTTCATCAAGAGCTTTTTAGTTCCTCTTCACTTTCGGCCATAAGGGTGGTGTCAACTGCATATCTGAGGTTATTGATATTTCCCCTGGCAATATTGATCCCTCTGTAGACCTCTTCTATATCCTATTTCTCCATTCTGGTCATTTACAATCCTCCAGAAGCAATGATACTTTGTATTTATCTTCAGTTTCCTAAAAACATTCCTGTCTCAGGGCCTTTGCACTTGTTGTGACTACTGTGTTCTCTAGATTTTGCTTGATTGCTATGTTATTACTCAGGTCTCAGGTTAAATGTCATCTCTTCAACCAGTCTTTCCAGAACCCTGCAAAACATACACATCACATTACCTAATTTTATCTCCTTCTTAGCACTTATCAATGCCTGGTATTATCTTGTTTACTTGTGGCCTGTCTCTTTTCTCTAAGTTTCTTGGGGATAAGACTATTCTTCTGGAACATACAGAGAAGGGCTCAATAGCTATTGCTGGCTGCATGCCTGACTGATTGATTGTCAGTACATTGAATAGAACCTAAAGAGATTAGAACATCTTTTCTCTCTGGTCAATGCCTAGCTTTCAGGCCTATTGTCTTACTGTGAAATCGTATTTCAATAATATGAGCTGAATATTAACTCTTTCTCTATGCATTCCTGTTATAACATTTCTAGCTACCTCCACACCACTCCATCCAACCAATATATACCTTTGCCAGTTAGAGGATAGGTCATGCTCAGGGGAATATGAAAGAGAAAACACTAATCATTGTTGTCCCAAATATTACTTTAAGAAATATAAAACAAAGTGTTCAATCTATCACTTGAGAAAGTCCTCTTTGTTCTTAAAAAAATGCTTTTCTATTATTAGAAAACGTCTCCTTCTTCTAAACCTCATCCCCCTCTGTCCTCCCAGTGGGTGCCAGGCTGGGTTCCAGCTGGTTGCCTGTTGGCACTGGTCCTGGCAACTGAACGTTTTCTGCTGCCACCTTCCCCACAGCACAAACCTAAGGCTTTACCTAAAGCATTATCCAGCATTGCCTAAGGCTGTTTCTACTCTAGTGAAAAGAATAGGCTCCCTTGCACAGAAGCAGAGGAGGCTAACTGTGGATGTGCTGGAGTCATAGGCACCCTTTCAGATATTAGGCTCCCCTTTGTCAGTGGATAAACAGCTGAGATTTCATAGACACAAGAGGTAAGGTTGCAGGAGTGTGCTTTTTGTGCATGAGTGTGTATTGTGTACACAGGTCTGTGTGCAGGCAACACGTGTGGATCTGTACCTGTGACACCCCAGAGGTCACAAGATCAAAAATGGGAAAGAATATTTCATGTCTCAGTCCAGGAAAGGGTGATGGGAAGACATTCATGTCATTAATTTAGTGCCGGCCATAAGAACTGGTAGCATTTGGCTCTGTGGCTCTGAGAGGGCGATTTAATTCTTTCCCTGTCCCGCAAGCTCAGGATCAACAAGGCATCCAGGTGTGGCCAACTTTTAAAGAGAAATCTGTCCCCAGGACCTCCGCAGTGTCTGACCCAGTGGAAACCCGCTTTATCATGTTGTGACTGGAAGGTGGAGAGACTTTCTCCAGCCATCGGCTACCTTTCAGACCTCTCTCTGCGATTTCCCTTTCACTGAATTCTTCAGGCGCCTGCTGACTTGTTCTTACCTTGCTCCTTGTATGCTGGTCTCAACTGTCCATTCATCCCAAAGGCAGGAGGCCCATCTCACTTATGAGAAGGAGTTTCACAGAGGGATGAAGAGGACAGACACAAATGCCAGATGCTTAGAGAACTCCAGCCTCACCCCTTAGAAACTGGTGACCCTGAGCTAGTTGCTTAATGTTTCCGTGTCTCAACATCCTTGTCTGTGAAATAGCAATATTGATAACGTCTATCCTGTAGAGTTGTCATAAACTTGCATGAGATAATATTTATTTAATTCTGCCTGGCATGTAGTGATCAACATGTAAATTTCTTAGAAGTACCTATTTTGATGATACATTTTAAAATTCTTTTTTGAAAATAATTTTATTTCTTTATTTTTGGCCATGCTGGGTCTTCACTGCTGCATGGGATTTCCTCTAGTTGCATAGAGTGGGACCTACTCTCTGGTTGTGGTACACAGGCTTCTCATTGCGATGGCTTCTCTTGTTGTGGAGCACAGGCTCTAGGATGTGTGAGCTTCAGTAGCCACAGTACATGGTCTCAGCGGTCGCAGCTCCCGGGTTCTAGAGCACAGGCTAAGTAGTTTTGGTGCATGGGCTTAGCTATTCTGCTGCATGTGGGATCTTCCCAGGTCAGGGATTGAACCTGTGTCTCCTGCATTGGTAGGTGGGTTCTTTACCACTGAGCCACCAGGGGAGCCCATCGCAATGTAAGTTTTGTGGAGGTGATGAAGGTCATGGTGATGGTGGTTATGATGATAACGGTGAGGATGGTGGTGGTGAAGGAGATAGTGGTGATGATGCTGGTGGTAGGTAGTGAGGATGGTGATGGTGATGAGATGATGGTAATGATCCTGATGGTGATGATGATGGTGGTGATGATATTCTCTTCACTTGTGGTCTGCAGCACCTCGGACAGGCCCAGGTACAGAGTTGGTCTGGAAAGATCTATTGCTTGTCACAGCCTGGACCCGCAGCTTGCCCTGAGGTATCTGTGAGATGTGGTGGCACCTGGGCTGGCTCCTTCCTGGGGACAGTTGTGGGTCATCCCTAGGAAGTAAAGGCAGAGGAAGAGTTTATGCTAATACTTCAGTGAGCAAAACCTGGTGGTTCTGAGTGAAGGGCGGTGGGCCTTGAGAGGACACATAATGCTGAACGGACTCACATGGTAACAATTACCAACAATATCAAGGACTCTTTCCTTTTGGTCATAAATTCTTTTTCCTTCCTGGGAGTAGGCTGCCCGTGTTTCTGTGAAAATACCCAAAATATCTTCAATCCGAATATTTGACAGCTATTGACCAGGGTGGTCAATGGACTGGGCACGATGTGTCGTGTCCCACTACCAGCCCCTGTATTCTGAGAACAGTGGTTAGAATCTGAATACTAGGTTTGCTCTGAGGGGAAATTCCAACGCTTTAAAGAAAAGCTGTATTTTCTGTATCAGGAAGAGGCCAGCCCATGCTTGGGGGGAACTGGGTGGGAAGAAGTGAGCAGGGGCCCACAGAGGGAGGCTGGCCCACCCAGAGCAATTTGGAGCAAATTTCATCTAAATTCTGATTTTCTCTGTCATCAGCCTGTTCCTAAATGTTGTAGTTCTTTGATGCTAGGATTTACTGGATGGACAGGGACCTCATAGGAGGGAGCATTTGGAACTGTCAGAAGAGAAGGCTCTAGATTAAGAACTGGGCCAGGTTCTGAGTGGATACGGTGACAGATTTCTTCTTCTTGGGCTCTAAAATCACTGTGGATGGTGACTGCAGCCATGAAATTAGAAGATGATTGCTTCTTGGAAGGAAAGCTATGACAAACCTATGCAGTGTATTAAAAAGCAAAGTCATCACTTAGCCAACAAAGGTCCATATAGTCAAAGTTATAGTCTTTCCAGCAGTCATGTACAGATGTGAAATTTGGACCGTAGAGAAGGCAGAGTGCTGAAGAATTGATACTTTCAAACTGTGGTGTTGGAGTAGACTCTTGAGAGTCCCTTGGACTGCAAGGACATCAAACCAGTCAATCCTAAATGAAATCAACCCTGACTACTCATTGAAAGGATCGATGCTGAAGTTGAGGTACCAATGCTTTGGCCACTTGATATAAGAGCCAACTCATTGGAAAAGACTCTGATACTGGGAAAGATTGAGGGCAAGAGGAGAAGGGGGCGACAGAAGATGAGATAGCTGGATTGTATCACTGATTTAATGGACATGAACTTGGGCAAACTCTGAGAGATGGTGAGGGACAGGAAGGCCTGGCATGCTGCAGGCCATGGTCACAAAAAGGCAAACACAACTTGGCAATTGAACAACAACAACAACAACAGGTTCTGAGCATCACCATCTGCAGATGGGCCTTTCTTGAGAGGACTGTCTTTTCTAATCGACTACAGAGATGATCTAGCTCCATGAACAATATGGGAACATGGACCTTCCTAAGATGTGCAGTTCTTACTGTTAATCATGATGACCTGATTTAATTAGAGGATTATTGTGTTATATTGTCCATGGATTTTCAGGAATACTAGATACCTGATATGATCAGGTAGTGCCTGGGAATCAAGCTGTGCTAGCAATGACCAGCAACCTCAAAAGCTGGTCTGCCTGGTCTGTCTGCTGCTACCCTTATCTGTTTGAGTCAGGAACCCTGCACACAGGTGATTACTGAGTGCTTACTTTCCACCAGCATCTGTGTATCTACTATCCCTGCCACCACCTCCGCCCCCATCACTATCCCCACCATCAATAGCATTATCTCCACTGTGCGTGCGGGACATTTTCTATCACAGGAGGGCTGCCATCTCTCCTCTCCCTTGTCCTCCTGTAACAAATAGAAGCAGTAGATGTTGGTCTTGTGACTCCCTACAGAATCAGATAGAATGAGCTTCAAGAACTTGTTCCCCTGGGAGGAAGCTGCAGGTCAGGAAGCTACATGGCCCGTCCTGCAAATGAGCAGTGGATCAGCACTATACCCTTTTGACTGCTGATGTCTCTGGTTTGTTCAGAGTGTTGTGGGTACAGAAACCAGTTCCTGGGTCAGAAATGTAATGACACGTGTTCATGCATGGGGCCAATAGATTGAGTTTTTGAATTTTTGTTTGGGAAATCTAGTATGTTAAGGGTCTGAGGAAAAAGTCAAGAAGCGTGAGTTCTATTCCCCAGAAGACTCTGGTGGTTCAAGGCTAATGTGTAACTTCTCAGCCTTTGGAGATATTCTCTGAGCAGGTGCTCCAGAGAACATTCAGTGCTCTCACTGCCAAGGGTCTGGGTTCAGTCCCAGAGAACTAAGACCTCATAAACCTTACAGAGAGAGGGAGAGAGAGACAGAGAAGAGAGTGGGGCGTTAAGTAGGTTTGGCGCTTAGTGGTGGGGGATGATGGCAAAGTTGTGTTTAGATTTCCTGAGATTGACCAGGTAGGCAGGTCAGCCTGGAGGCATGGAAGCCGCACACATGCTCCCTCTTGGGGACAGGGGTTGGGGGAGTGGGTGAACTGACATACAGAGGTAGGTTCTCCAGAACCTACAACTGGGACAGTCTCCTGGGCTGCAGAGATTAAGACCCTTCAGTATAAATTGGGCTTCCCTTGTGGCTCAGATGGTAAAGAACCCCCCTTCGATGCAGGAGATCTGGGTTCAATCCCTGGGTCAGGAAGATCCCCTGGAGAAGGGCATGACAATTCACTCCAGTATTCTTGCCTGGAGAATCCCCATGGACAGAGGAGCCTGGTAGGCTGCAGTCCGTGGGGTCACAAAGAGTCGGACACAACTGAGCGACTAAGCACAGCATAGTATAAATTAATCCAGCAATATTAAGAAGCAATTTAAAAAATAAATATCAAGAAACTTTACCCAGTATTTAAGATCATGAAACATATGGACCATAGGCAATACTTTGGAAATAACATGAAGTTTGAAAACAAAATATAAACTATAAATGCAGTAAGAATTATTACTGCAGAACATCAGTTTAGTTCAGTCGCTCAGTCTTGTCTGAATGACCCCATGGACTGCAGCACACTAGGAGTCCCTGTCCATCATCAACTCCTGGAGCTTGCTCAAACTCATGTCCATTGAGTGGGTGATGCCATCCAACCTTCTCGTCCTCTGTCTCATTTACTGTAAAACATAAACTGAAACAAAGTGTGAAGAGTATTTGGTTTTGGGTGGTGCAACTCTAGGGGATATTTTTTCTTTCTGCTTTTCTCTTTTATACATTTTCTTGTCCTATTCTTTTTACAGTTGAGGTAAAATTTGCATAACACCCCAGTCTCTGGCAACCACTGATCTACTTCTATCTCTATGTATTTACCTTTCTGGATATTTCATATAAATGAAATCATACAAAAAAAAAAAAATACCCTTCTGAGAAAAGGTGAGACAAGGATGTCTCGCTGTGGGGAGGGAGAGGATTGAGTCTGATGGTTTCCTCCAATCTTGCCCCTGAAACTTGTCCCAAGTTTCTTAAGGAAAGAAACTTTAGAAATAGAGCCAGTTTGCTCTGGGAACACCCCTGAAAGAGCTACACTCGTGGAAGTCATCTGCAGTTTGGCTGGAAGCTGAGCTGATAGTTGGGAAAACCTGGGTTTCAAGGCCATTTCAGAGGCAAGAGGGTAACCACAGGGACAAAGAAATCCAAGAAACGTATTGGAGAAAAGAGCGAGGCAAATTCTAGAACTGCAGAGGAGAGTGTGTGAGCTCCTGGGCTCCAGAAGAGGAGCGGAGAGTCTTTGGGGATTAAACTCCAGAGACATTCCAGGCTGGAGACACAGGGCCAGAGATCACCAGGAGTGTGCTCAAAGGCCTGAGCAGTCCCCAAGAACAAAGTGAAAGGAAAAATCAAACCTATGATCTCCCAGAGACCGGCCCAGGAGGAGCTCTGTCCTGTAGGTAAGGGATCCAATGTAACTCAGAAAACATGCTCACGGCTGAGCTGATAGCCTGAAAGAGAAAACACCATTTTCCTCCTTCAGAGCCTCCACAGTGGCATGTCAAGAAGCTGTTAGAGCCGCCTTTTCATCACCTAATTCAGGTGACAGCAATGAGGAGGGCAACACAGCTGCTCCCTTGGTCTGGAAGTTCTCGGGCAGCCAGTTCAGAGGCATTTGCGCCAGCCCCAGTTCAGGTCCTCCCCAGCTCTGGCCACTCACAGGGCCCTGCAGACATAGAGGAACCTGGAAAGAAACTGCGACTGGTGACGCCTGCTGGTGGCAATGAATCTATCTAGAGAGAAACAGTGAGTCATTAACCAAGATCTGTGACAAATTTCTCCTTGTTACTATTTTATATTTGTATTTGAAAGTCATAACCCTGGGCTGTGACAGAGGGGTATGTTCAATATAGAATTTCTGCTTTGCCTGGAGAGCCAGCTTTTGGCTGTGAAAGTGGCACATTGTCAACTGTCTGTATTTTGGCTTTCACACTGCATTTCCTTCCCGGCTGTGAGGCAGTAACCAGGCACAGACCTCCTCTCTGCCTGCTCCGGGCTTCTCAGAAACACTGCTGTCCTTCTACCAGACCTGTGACAATTCTGAGAGCAAGCCTGGCACTCAAGCTCCTTTGCTGTCCTGGCCAGCTGGAGGCCCCACTGGTCGAACAACGCCCCCAAACTTCCTGGAAGAAGGACAAAAAGGAATCTCTGATTTGTTGAGGAGCTTAGAATCTCTGTGACTCAAGTAATTGCTCTCTGTCACGATGACGAGCTTCAACGGAGACCCTCTGGGCATGAAGTGGACAGAGTCCATAGGTGTGGCCTCTAGCCTTTAAGCTGGCACTTAACAATTAAGCTGGCACACACTAGCAGTGAAGATCATGGTTTTTGGTTCAAATGCTTAATGCATCACTTACTAGCTGTGTGTGTTCAGGCAATTTGTTTAATCCCATTAAGCCTCAGTTTCCTCATTTGTAAAATGGGAAATAGTAAGAATAAAAAACTTCAGAGGGCTGCAGTAAGGATTAAATGAGAAAATGCAAGCAAAACGCCTCTATTAGTGACCACTACTACCTAATATGTGGGCTTCCCTGGTGGCTCAGTGATAAAGAATCTGCCTGGAGACGTGGGTTCGATCACTGGGATGGGAAGATCCCCTGGAGGAGGAAATGGCAACCCACTCCAGTATTCTTGCCTGGGAAATCCTATGGACAGAGGAGCCTGGTGGGCTACAGTCCATGGGATCACAGACAGTCAAACATGACTTAGCAACTGAACGACAACAAACGATAACAACCTAGTACGTATTTGAAAAGTTATCAACTTTATTGGTGCTACATTTGGGTTCTGCCTGACTCAAAATCTGGTATAGGCAGCACATTGAGGAAGGAAAAGCTCGCTGCATGCTCTACATAGCATCTGGGAAGAAGTTATCATGTTTCAGAGATGCCAGCCAAAGATCATCTTATTTCTAGCCAAGCACCTTGTTTGTCCAGCTACAGAGTGTGGCCTGTTTATCTGAGACCAAGTCACCCCAACCCTATTTTTCATATTTATTTCGCAAGAAGTACAGCCAGAAGAGGAAATTAAGTTGTGGTTTGGTTGCAGCCCAAGAGGCAGACATTCTCTTTTCTGATAGGCGCATCCGCCCTGCCAGTGGCCCTGTGAAACATGCAGGAACATGTAAGGAATCACTTACTACGGCTGTTGGAGGAACTGATACCCTTTGAGAGAGGGTTGGAACAATGCACGTGTCACGTGGTATCTGCTGTGCACAGACTAGAAGGAACAAGCCAATTAACGGATGGAATGCCAGCCATCCAGGGGAACTGCAGGGGCTCTGAAAGGCCAAAAAAGAAAAGCGCAGAGAGGGGTCCCCAGGTGGACAGGAGTCAGCTGCTGGTGCTGAGTCTGGGCAGAACTAAAGCCAGTCTAGTGGTTTTTGACTGGCCCTGGGGCAAGCTCCCAAATTCTCTGGCTCCTTATTATTCTTTTAATATATATTTAATTAATTAATTTAGTTATGACTGCATTGGGACTTTGTTGCTACACACGGGCTTTTTCTAGTTATGGTGAGTGGGGCCTCCTCTCTAGTTGCGGTGAGCAGGCTTCTCATTGCAGTGGCTTCTTCTGGTGCAGAATATGGACTCTAGGTGTGCAGGCTCAATAGTTTTGCAGCTCATGAACTCATGTGGAATCTTCCTGGACCCAGGACTGAATCTGTGTTCCTGCATTGGCAGGTGGATTCTTTTTTTTTTTAACTCAAATTTTAAACTTTTTATATTGTATTCAGGTATAGGTGATTAACAATGTGGTCATTTCAGGTGAATGGCAAAGGGACTCAGCCATACATATACATGTATCCATTGTCTCCCAAGCCCTCTTCCCATCCAGGCTGGCACATAACATTGGGCACGGTTCCATGAAGGTATCCTTAGGGACTTTGGGAAGGTCATGTACACACCGCTATATTTAAAATGGATAACCAGCAGGCAGATTCTTAACCACTGGGCCACCAGGGAAGTCCAGGCTGCTTATTTTCTTCCAGTGTGGGCACATCCCACTTTGAACTGGTAAGTTCCTGCACCAGAGCTCAACATCAAGCACCAATTCCACCCTTTATAGAACCTTGAGTTTCCCCTCACTTGTGGCTTCGCTTTCCTACTGCCTGCTGTGTGGTAAGAATGCCCGGAACTGACTGCCTCTTCAGCCAGCTTGGCAGCTCTGCTTGAGAACACCAAGTCATGCTCAGATTTGAATCTCTGAGCAGGCGTAGGCTTTTAGTGGATGCCTAGTACGCTAAGGGAAAGGTCTTTGGGAAAGTGTACAATCATGGATGAACAAGGTCCATGGTGCACAAGGACACACACAGCATAGGCCAATCAGGAACTAGTGCACAATGATTTGACAACATTTGTACAGTGAACAGCCATAAATACAATGGACAGCAGAGGTGTCTTCCTGGAGCTCATAGACAGTTTGTTGTAGAGTGTGGACCAGAAAGCCATCCTTTGATTGTTAGCACTGAATTCTTCCTCTGTGGATCATTTGCTTTTGCCCGTGGCTCAGAGCTTGGGGCTGTGAGAAATCAACTAAAGCAGGATAGAGAATCTGGTCAAGGCCAGAGCCCTCTCTCCAGTTCCTGTTTGTTCTGGTCTGAAACAGAGACATCTTGAGCCAGGCTAGGGAAGAGACCTCAGCTGAAAAGAGATAGACAGGACCAGGGAACGTCTGGCTTCTGTATCACTCAAACAGAATTTGATGCAAGTTTCAACTGGGGACTGCGAGTCACATGTATTCTCCATCTAGAAATCATTTGTTAATCAATGAGTGTGCTTTTTTTTTTTTTTTTGTATTTTGAATCACATCTGGAAATGATCTCTCCCCATAAATTGATGCTCAGGAAGATGATTAAAAAAATTCTGATTGTGCTCAAATGAGTATGGAAAGGTTTAATAAGGAGCTGGGGTCTGGGATCCCTGTGAGGCGCATTCTTGAGTCCTCATGGCCTGGATTTCACTCAGGGCAAAGGGACCAAAGGGAAGGTTAGGAGAGGGTGGTTTAGTTTGTTTCCCAATCTAGGGTAAGTGAGCACCCTCTCCTGCCTGGCTCGTCTTTCTCGAGCCCAAGTTCCCATTGCTTGATTCTCAAACACATCACCAGCCTGCTTCCTGGGGTAGAGAAAAGACCAGGAAGAGTGTAGGGTGGTCACGGTGCTGGCATCTCACAGACAGGCCATGAGGCTTCTGGGCCATGGGGATTACCATCCATTTTCACTCTCAAAGAGGTCATGGTGATCACAAGTCTTTTGAGCTTCACATCCCATGTGACTCACACAAGCATTAGAATGAGCTGCCTCGGGGCTGGCTGTCTGGCCCTCTGCCTGGGAGAAGCCTGCACTGGGTGACTGGAGACTGGACCACGTTGACTAGTGCCCCTTGCTAAGGAGCACAGATGCCAACGTGCAGCCTGGGTTGCTGCTCTGGGGATTTTGCTGCAGGCAGTGACTCGGGAAGCCTGCTCTGCACCCCAGAGCTGGGAAAGGGTGTCCTGAGGGGGCCCTCCAACCTCATGACTCCCTGCATCTTCTGTGTGAGTCTGAGATCCCAACTGCTTGCAGGGCTCCCCGAGTCAGGGAGAAGGTTCTGGCTTCACCTGTCAGCCAATACGGTAGCCTCAGCAATTAGTCGCCCCTAATTGGGCTCCAGCTGCCTCAGCATTTTCTTCCAGGGTAGGGGGTGCTCTCCAGGCACCTCAGAAATTGTCTGCCATTGGGCCTCCCTCTGAAGAAGCTGGGGACAGGGAGGCCTGGCTTGCTACAGTCCATGGGGATCAGAGTTGGACATGACTTAGCGACTGAACAACAAGTGAAGAAACTAAGGAAACTGAAGACTAGAAGATGTTTCCCAAGGTTTTGTGGAAAGCTGGGGGCAGAATGAGGACTGGCAATAGAAATCCTGCCCACTTCCCAGTTCCATTATTTGCTGTTGTTTGTTGTTGTTCAGTCCTTTAGTTGTGTACCCTTCCATTTGTCAGACCGGCATTTTTCTTGTTTCCCAGACATCTGGTGAGTTTGGTGATACCTTGAGTTTTTTCATCTCCCCAAAAGTTATTGCCCAGACAGAACTGAATACAAAGATAGAAGCAGGCACAACCTGACGTATGGAGAGCCAAGGCCATAGAAACAGCCAGAGTCTACAGCCTCAGAAGAGAAAGGAAGTAATGCTCACTGCCTTTAGGAGATTGTAGGGCATGGCACCCTCAGCCCAGGATTGCATTTCCTCCTGCAGATTTCCTGTGGATCTGCGTTCTCACTGGCCCCATGACGCCTGTCTTCTTGGTGAGGGCTTTCTCTGTGGGGCACGATCTTAAAGTGGTGAGAGTCATGAGAGACAGACAAAACCCACAAACCAACCAAACTGCAACAATGTGGCTCTTGTCAGTCATTAGAGAATGGGAGCCAGGACCATCTTGTTCTGGGCTTAAGGTCAAAAGTGCAGACCTTGATCTAGGTATCATTTCAATGGGCACACTTTATATTTTACAAACTCTTGATGTTAATGAGTGGGCTGAAGTTTTTAATGTGTGTTTTCCGGAGTTGGTAGGTCATTTTGAGGGAGTGGTAAATACTGTTACCAAGACGAGTCAAAGCAACATTTGGTTCTTGTCTTTGTTCTGCTTGGGGTTTCCCAGGTGTTGCTAGTGGTAAGGAATCTGCCTGCCAACGCAGGAGAGATAAGAGACAGAGGTTCAATCCCTGAGTTGGGAAGATCCCCTGGAGGAGGGTATGGCAACTCACTCCAGTATTCTTGCCCAGAGAATCCCATGGACAGAGGGGCCTGACATGCTATGGTCCATAGGATCACAGAGAGTGGACACAACTGAAGCGATTTAGCACGTAAGTAAGCTTGTTTTGCTCAGAAGGCTGTGCAATGAGGCACAGCCTCCTGTTGGCCAAACCTAAGGTTTTCTCATGCCCAGCTGGCTGTGTGGAACAAGGACTGCCATCCAGGACACGAAGGACCCCCCCCCCCCCCACCTTGAATTGCAAGGTTGGGTGTTGAGGCCAGGGGAGAAGACCCCCCCACCTCCTCACCTCTTGGTAGGACTTGGGGGTCTGAGTAGTTCCAGGACTAATCCACGCTTGTCCTCCATCCAGTGAGGATATGCAGTCAGCCTAACACCTGTGACCCTGGCAATACTCTGCAGATCCTGGTCTTGGGCTGAGCATTTTGGGCACCTTTTGAGCTTTAGCTCAAATTTGAAAGTTGTTTTGGAGCCAACCCTGAACCTCAAAGTTGTGTATAAAATGAGTCACCTTGGGTGAGGGACAGCCAGGGTGCTGATGTGACCTTCTCTGCCTGGGGTGGGGCAGTGCACAGGGAAGATGGAGGTGAGCACTGGGGTTGATGCAAGTCAACCCCTCAGAGGCAGGAGCAGTGCAGGGGAACTGGCTCCCTGCCCGGACTTCTTCAGCTGGTTGACCTGGAGGTAAAATAAAGAGGTGATGAGTAAAGCTGAAGTAAAGAGGTGATGGGGTTGGGAGGGATACGTGGGGGTGCAGGAAAGTGTTCAGAACAGAGAGAGGCCTTGCCTTTATTGAGCTGACTCTGCTGAAGGCAAACAGGCAGTGTGCTTAGGGGCTCGTTTCTCTGTGCCTGATCCTGGGCTGGGGGTAAAGATGTTATGGGCATGCTCATTTCATGCAGGGAGGGGTGCAGACCTCTTCCAGACTGGTGGGTGGTCCGTGGAGAATGGTTTGGTCCAGTGGCAGCAGCTCTAGTGAATGACTCTCAGAGTGCAGACATTTGGCTGGAAGGCCCTCTAAACAGTCCTGTTGGTCTTGGCAGCCAGGCCGTGTGTGTTCCATTCATCAGTGTCACCTGTGAAATCCCCAGGAGCCCCTTTAGGTGGAGTGAAGCAGAGACAGCATGTGTGTGGCTGGAAGTGCATTTCCCAGCAGTCAGGGTCCCGGGAATGGAGTTCTTGAGGGGTGGGTGGGTGGGAGGGGGTTTATTTCTGGGACATCTTACTCAAGTGAGAGACACTTCCTGGAGAAAGGCGAGCCTGGGGCTGGAGCCGGGTGGGAGTGCTTTCTCCAGCAGAGATGCTTGTCTGCTCAGACCCTCCAGGCCTGTCCCTGGAGGCCTAGCTAGCTGTTCTCTTGGCCCTGAGAAATGAGCCATCTCTGGGAGTAACCCTGATAAAACTCTGAGCTGGGAGGGACATGAGAGGCCCAGATACCTCATGGACACAAAGGAAGTATGTGGCCCCCAATGGAAGGAGTCAGAGGCCAACAGATGACCTGCTATTGCAGGAGGTGGGCAGCTTTGTAGGCAGAGTACCTCGGGTAGAACCAAGAGAGCTCTCTCCTGGAAAAGCAGCAGGCACACAGCAGGTGCTCAATACGTGTCTGTTGCATGAAACAGTACAGCCCACCTGCACTTCTGGGCCCGTCTCAGCATCATGTGACTAGAGGAGGAGGCAAGGAGATGAGGTGGGCCCTCACCTGGGAGGGCCCTCACCTGTTTGTGCTCTGGGAGGGGTGTGTGGGCTGACCTGCACAGTTGCACCTTTGAGAGCAAAGTGCTGTGGCACACTCTTCAGAAAACTCGAGAACTGTTCCAGGAGCTGCACCCCATGGGGAGTAACAGGCCAAGTGAGGAATGCCCCCACCCCTGCCCCATGGCCAGTGCCTAGGGGGCCTCACCTGGAGCTGGCAGAGCCAAACCTTCTTCATCTATTTTCTGATAAGTGGCTGAACCTGTGGACTTAGCAGGAACTTGGAGGCTGTGGGCAATCAGGCCGTCACCTTGTCCTGCCTGGAATTATAGGATGTCTCTCCTGGGTGAGCTGACGTCTAACAAATGGAACACCCAGCCAGGGTGACAAAGACCTTGTTTTTAGCTCCCTTTCTGTAGGACCAGCCCTCTAACCATGGCCATGGAGCTTCAGTCTGCTTCCAGGTATCAGGTGGCAAGGCCCTGGGTTTCAAGGGAGCGGCCGAGTGTACCATGGAACAGGAAAGGGAGAATTTCAGAAGCAGCAGTGAGTGGTGGGCCTGGAATGGGGCATCTCTGGCAACTAAAGGGAGGCATTGAGGAGGAGGATGTGCTGGCAGGGTGGGGGGGTATGCATGGGGTACATCTAATCACATGTGCGGGTGCACGTACATTCATGCAGATGTTTGTATCCACTCCACGTGTGTTTGTGCCCGATGCCTGTATATAGGTGTTGAAACATACATCGAGGCAAATTAAACATTTTAAGGGTTTATGGGAGCAGAAGCCGTTAGAAGTGCTCCACCGAGAGAAGCCAGGGCGAGACTTCTGCAGAGGAGGGGCAGAAGCTGATTGGCTTCGACTGAAACGTTTGCCGTGTTTGGGAAAGCCTAGTTGACTGTGTTTGGTTGTTCTTAGGTTTTGATTTTGGTTTGCTTACATGAACTCTGAAGGCATTGGAACCACCTTGGCATGTTTAATTTTTAATACAGGCATTTCTGCATTTCTGTGTCCTGTGTTGCACAAATGCATAGGGCCCCGGTCAGTCAATGTAATAGGTGTGCTTACACACCTGTGTATGTGCTTGGGTTAAGGCCACCAAGGGCCTACACTCAGCCTAGCACTGGCACTGACCGATCAGAACGGACACTGTCAGTCACATGGCCTCGGCTGGAGTCCAGGGGAGGCCCAGTGGGCCCACTGGAGGGGGTGTATAATGATGGGGGCGAGAGGGAGGTGTGAAGAGGTAACCATTGGTTCAGACATGGTTTCACTATTTTAGCTGGTGTGGACTTCCTAGTGCTAATGGAGAGAGCATCAGTTCGCTGTCCCCCAAAATAAGTTGGGTGAGTAATTAGGAAAATACATTTTGGCTAAGATGAGTTAGATTTTCAACAAAGGGAGTGATAATTGGATTTACATGTTAGAAAGTGTCTTCTGTTGGCTCTGGACAAGTTACTTAATCTCCCTGTAACACTGGGATAACCACACCCACCTTTATGTAAGGTTGTTATAAAGATGAAAGGAGAGAAACCCATATAGGGTGCTTGGACTGGAAAGTTGTTATTGGTGGCATCATTTGTATTATAAAAATGGCCCAGTATCTGCTTCCAGGTATGGTTTTAGAGGTCACACAGATCTGGATTTAAAGCCCAGTTTTGTGTATAAGCTGTAACTTTGAAGTTACTCTGGGAGCCTCAGTTTCCCTGTCTATAAAATAAAGACCACAGTGGGCTACTATGGATTTGTTGTAATAGTATGAACACTGTCTCACACATAGAAAGTTTACTATTTCCATTAATATTCCTGATGATGATGTTGGTAAAAGAAGAAAGAGATTCTGTCAGAAACTGAAGGCCTTTAGAAATTACCTCGTTCCGCTGTGGTCTGGAGGAATGTGGCAAGGGGCTGACCTTCCGAGGGGCCCACAGAGGCATGGGAAACCCAGTGGGCCTTCGGCTGGATGGCTTTCTTCACTTTGCTGAGTCCTGGGACTTAGTGTCTTTGTGACCTTTGTGACCACAGTTGACCTTAGGACTTTGTGAGATGGAGGTGCCATATACTTTTAATACTTCCTATCAACTTATCAATGATTGCTTGTCACTGAGAACTTAGTTCTGTTCTTCATATATGTATTGAGGCATCAGGCTCCCTGGAACCTGGGTTCCACTTTGGTGGCGGGGAGTGGGGAGGAGGGCACCACAGAGCCCCTTCTCTGCTGGACACAGCAGTAGCCTGGCTGGCTTACCCAGGTTGGTGGTGGCCCTGGTCCCGGCCCCATCGCCTGAGAAGTGTCCTCTCCATTAGCGAGGCCTGCCTTGATGCCATCATTAAGTTAGAGGCCAAAGCAGAAACTCAGCCAAGACAAGGCCTCCCAGTTGACCAGGTACCAAATGTTACAGAAGCTTATGGCTCCTTGTGGGGTTGGTGAAGGAGGGAGGGACTGATGACCCAGGAGGCATTCTATTGGTTGTCCTGGAAGAGTAGGTTTCAGAAGCCAGATCATCTGATACTAACAACAGCAAGTATTCCATAGCCTTCACATTGCCTCAGTCACCACTCTAAGCAACTGACACGTTCAGTTCAGTCTCTCAGTCGTGTCTGACTCTTTGTGACCCCATGGACTGCAGCACGCCAGGCCTCCCTGTCCATCGTCAACTCCCAGAGTTTACTCAGACTCATGTCCATTGAGTCAGTGATGCCATCCAACTGACACGTATTAATGCCTATAATTTAACAAGAACCCTCTGAGGAAGGTACTTTTTAAAAAAAATTATTTATTTTGGAATTGAAGGATCATTGCTTTACAGAATTCTGTTGTTTTCAGTCATATGAGGTAGGCACCTTTATTATCCCCACTTTACACTTGAGGAAATGCAGATACAGAACAGCCCAGAAATCTCAGGAGGTCAGAGCCCTGGCACACGAGGGAACTGGAATTAGATCCAGGTGGCCAGGCCCATGAGCCTGTTCTGTGTCTTCTTCTGGAGGATGGGATCAAAGGACAAAGCCCCTTCCTTCCCCCTGAGGGAGAGCTGGGCTGACCATTGGGAAGCTGTCGGCCTGGGTGTTTCTGATGCACAGGAAGCCCGAGCGCCATGCCGGCCGGCCACTTGGAAGCCGCTTGCCCTGCATTCCACGGCGGCCACACGCGGTTGCCCGGAGAGCCTCTGGGAGCGTCATTAATCATGGCGTGGCCCCTCACGGGGACCAGCCCAACCACACCCCACCTCTCCTCTCTCACTTGCTGAGTTCTCACTTTGAAAGGGAGCATGACCTTCCCTTGGAGGGGGGTTCCTGGCCTCCCAAAGGTGGGGAGTGGGAACCACCTCTCCTTCACGTTGAGCTTTTAGGTTTTGCTGTATCCCTGCCAGGAGCCCAGACCTAGGAGGCCCAGTTGTTGGCTATAGATCGGACGCAATGTGTGAAACCCAGGCCTGGGTCAGGGCACCCACAGGCCCCACAGCCAGGAGAAAGGAGGGTGGATGGCTCACCGGAGCATCGGGGTTGGGGTGCTGGGTCAGAGAAGGCCTCCCAGAGGAGGGGGAGTCTGGGGGCTTTGTGGCAAAGAGGATGTCACTCACCCCTCTAAGCCAAAGACACACATTAATGCCTATAACTTAACAAGAACCTTCTGAGGTAGGTAGTATTACTATCCCCAAGTAATGTCTCCCAGAGCAGATAGGTGTGGCATGTCACTGGGAAGGGGGTGGCGGGGCTGGGGGCTGCTGGTGAAGCCCTGGGGCCCCACCTGCTGAGCCCTTTTCCTCCCGAGTTGGGGGCTGAGCCCTCCTGGTGCCAAGCCCTGGGGTCCCCTGGTGCAGGCTCTTGTATTCACCCGTGTTTGCCTCACCCTTCTGTGTGCCCATGGGGCAGGCCCCAAATCACAGGGGTGGCACTTGAAGGAACAAAAGAACTAAGGACAGATTACCGGTTGGTGCCCCACCTGATCTGGGCGCCCTAGCAGGGCCGCCTGGAGCAGATGGCCAGGCCAAGTCTGGAGGATGTAAGTGTAGGCTTCCCCTCACCTTAACCAAGTGCCTCCCCGGCCTGCAAGAGCCCCAGATTCGTGTCTGGGGACAGCTGGCCCTGGTCGTGCAGGCTTTCCCTCTAGGGTCCCCTCTACAGCCTGGGTCCCTGGTCAGCGGCCCTGGGGAGCCCTCAGCATCCTTCCCTCTCACACCTTGTCATCAGGCAGGACTGGGGAGATGCCCTGCGGTGCCAGCAATAGGCCTCAGCCCTGACCAGTCCAGACCAGCACCCCTCACTCGGTTTCCAGGAGTAGGGGGGCACTGTTGGCTACCGTGGTTTAAGCTGGTCTCAAAGCAAAACAGTCGCATCTCCAGGGAGCCAGGCAATGGAAGGAAGAAGCCTTCTCCCTCATCACACAGGGATGATCAGAAAATTCAGGATCATGCTTTACTGGTCCTCTCTGGAGTCTTTGAATCCCTAGTAGGGAGCCATTCAGGATTTGCATAGGTGGCGCTAGTAGTTAAGAACCCATCTGCGAATGCAGGAGATGTAAGACCTGCAGGTTCCATCCCTGGGTCAGGAAGATCCCCTGGAGGAGGAAATGGCAACCCACTCCAGTACTTTTGCCTGGGAAATTCCATGGACAGAGGAGCCAGGTGGGCTATAGTCCATAGGGTTGCAAAGAATTGGACATGACTGAAGTGACTTAGCACACACACACAAGGACTTTTAAAGTTTGATTTCCTTTCTGTGGTCTGCCGGGAAAACCAGTGGAGAGTCTGCCCAGTGGGCGATGGGGTCCTTCCTCCTTGCCCCGCAGGAGGCCTCAGTCAAACCCAACGACCCTGTCCCTGCCAGGGTGGTGACTTAGGGGGGAAGTGGCCGGATTCTCGGGGGTCGGAGGGCCTTGAGAGGTAATGTCTCCTGGGGCCATTTTACATTCTCACCTCCAGCTTTATATTTTGTTCAGAGCTGTTCACATTACACTTCAGCACTTAATTCAACAGCCATAGAAAATACGCTCTTTTACTTTTTTCATCTTTTTGACCTAAGATCATGTTGGTGCCAATTTCCTTGAAAATAATTCATTACCTGTAGGCCCCTGGTGGGAAATCCCAGCGGTCGCCTGCACCGCCCCTCTCTCTGTAATTCCGTGGCCTCCTCTCGCTCACCCTCCCCTCGGGAGCCCTGGCCTCTGTGTTTATACACTAACGTTTTTTCTCACACATTCATTGTGCGGCTTTCCTTAATTTGGTGTCCCGCCGGTGCCCGGCGGGAGGCCACTCAAACATTATGTCAGTGATCTCAAAATTGAACCCCAGGGCTTTCTTCTGCCAGCGGCCCGAGCAGATGTGTGGCACACTTTATTAACTCAAGTACCCGCGAGTTGAAAATTTCATTAGTTTGAGGGGAGGGCTAAGTCCCATCCAGAGACCTGGTCTGGACAGATTCTTTGTGTCGACCTGACCCCTAGCAAAACGGATTATTGTTCTAAGTGAGACAAGCGACCCAATGTTCTGCCTGTTACGCACACATGGTCTGTAACCTTTTAAAATACGAGTGTGGGAAAACAGCGCCTTCAGCCACGTCCCCGACTGCACATTCCTGACAGGTGGCAGCCAGACTCCTAGCAACGCCACCAGGGGCCTAGAATTATCCAGGGGCCACAGTGGTTCCCTCAGGGCAGGTACAGGCTGGGACAGGAAGAAGTGAAAGGGGAACCTTGGGGAACCTCTGGTGCCCCCGAGACTTGGCCCAGGTTGCGTTGTGGCCTTAGCCTGGGGTGCAGGATAGCCACCCTCCTAGGCCCTCTTGGCCTAGGTCTTGTTTTCCAGAAGTACTGGAGGAGCTTTGCTAGGAGCCTGGGAGACAAGAGGGGTGTGCTGGTTGGTTTGTTGTGTAAAGAGTTTACCAGGGTGCTGGGTGTTGGGTGAACCACATCCCTGAGCAAACCCATACCGCCATCTAAGTGATCTCGTGTTCTACCTGTTAGGTGGCCATACTCTGTAACCTTTCAAAACATGAGTGGTGGGGGGGATCAGCACCTTCTGCCTCCTCCCTGATCACTGATTCCAGCCCAGGGGGAGCCAGCTCTAGGGGAGAAAGGGCTTGGTAAAGTCAGCAGCCTCTGAGGTTTCCTAGCAAGGTCCTGAACTGTGTCCCATGTGTGAGACAGGGCTGATTCTCAATGGCCCGGTGAGCTGTAGGCAATAATCCGGCAGTCCAGGATAAAGGCAAGGCTTCCCAGGTGGTACAAGTGGTGGTAAAGAGCCCGCCTGCCAATGCAGGAGACACACAAGATGGGGGTTTGATCCCTGGGTCAGGAAGATCCCCCCTGGGTCAGGAGGAGGAAATGGCAACCCCCTCCAATATTCTTGTCTGGAAAACTCCATGAGCAGAGGAGCCTGGCGGGCTACATTCCATGGGATTGCAAAGAGTTGGACATGACTGAGCACGCCAGGATGAGAGGATGGATGAAGGAAGGACCAGTCAGGCCGGGGATGCAATCTCCATTTCACGGCGTGGCAGGAGGAGGCGGGCAGTTCTGACCAAGGGACTCGGGGAGCAGGGATTGAGTGAGGCTTGAACAGGCAGACGAGTGGGCGAGGGAAGGGTCCTGGGAAAGAAAGCGACAAGGTGCGGATCTTGGTTGGAGTTTTGGGGACATTAAGAGGTGGCTATGACCGTCTACAGCGTGCTGGCTCTGTACTGTGTGGCTCGGAGACAGAGCAGTCCTGGGCTGAGAGAGGGTTCCACGGGAGCCCGCAGGCAACCTTTCTGGTGGCACCGAGCTCTCACGTGGGACCTGTCATAGGCGTCCACCTGTTGGCCATCCCAGATTTGGTGGCTACAAGCCTTGAGCCCTAGGGACACGGCCCCCCGGCCGGAGCTTGGCTCTCCCCAGAGGCTCTGATCCGGCCTCCCAGGGAGCTGAGGAGAGGGCGGCCCTGGCCTCCACCTTCTGACAGACACAAAGCAGAGCTGGTTGTAAAAACTTAATTAAATGAAATATTTTAACAAGAAATTCCGAGAACAGAATGCCCTGCTCGTAAGCAAGCCCCCACCGAAATAAAAGCTGACGGGAAGCGTGTGTTCTGTCTGACAAGAGAAAGCTTCTGCGGGAACCACGCTGGTGCGGAGAGGCAGCCTGTGCTGGGCGGGTGGGTGAGTCGGCCCGGGGCCTGGGTCAGAGCCTCCCAGGGCCAGCTCGGCGCTCTGGGAAAGCCCAGACCATCCTCTTCCCACAAACGCACGGTCCTGTGCCCCAGGCGGCACGCTGACGGAGTGTGCGCCCTTGCTCCTGTTAGAATGATCTTTATAAGATGAAGAAATGGAGGCTCAGGGAGGATACGTGACCTCCCAGACTTCGGTCAGAGGTGCGAGTGAGGGGGAGCTGGGATCAGAGCCCAGTCCGCCTGACCCCCAAATCCAGTTTTGTTTCCACCTGACTTGCCCCTTCTTTTTATTAGTTTCTTTTTGGCTGTGCTGGGTCTCTGTTGCTGCCCACAGGCTTTCTCCAGTTGCAGCACAGGGGGCCACTCTCTAGTTGCAGCGGGCAGGCTTCTCGCTTCTCTGACCTCTCTTATTGCAGGGCACAGGCTCTAGGGCGTGTGGGCTCAGTAGCTGTGGCACACGGGTTTAGTTGTTCTGTGGCTTGTGGTATCTTGCAGGGTCAGGGATTGAACCCATGTCCCCTGCATTAGCAGGTGAATTCTTAAACCCCTGGACCACCAGGGAAGCCCCTGACCTGCCCTTTCTACCACAGAGAGATTGCTGGCTGGCCTGAAGAGGTAGGGCCACCTCCAGGGTGGGGTGTGCCATCATTCCTTCTCTTGGGGAAGCAGAGCCAAACTTTCTCCCCACAGGGGGCTGAGAGGAGTGGGGAACTTCATTCCCACTCTGAGGAGAGGGCCCCGGGGCCAGTTTGGCTGAGGCGTCACAGTGAGACCAGACTGCGTCAGGCCCAGTGGTCACATCATAGATGGAGACAGTGGGCTGCACTGTGGGCAGATGGACAGTCAAGCCTGACGGAACTCAGGAGAGGGCTGGAAGGCTCTGGAAGGCTTCCTGGAGGAGGAGGCACTGTATGGGCCTCTGAATAGTACTTATAGAGTCTGGGGAATGTGTTCCAGGCTTGGGGAAGGGAATGAGCAAAGTCTGGGGGTGGGTGGCAAAGCCCGCTGAGTAGCCAAGGGGGCAGGAGGAGCCTAGATCCAATGACTGACCCTTAGGATGACCTTGCCCTCGTGTATGTGTCAGTGATGATGGGGCGTTGGGAACCATCTGCCTCCTTGTCAGTCTGGGGCCTCTGTGGGGAACTGTGGGGAAAATGTACCTCATGGACAAATCAAGTGACCGGCTTGACTTTCTAGAATAGAAATATTTCTGTAACAGTAGAAACAGATCCTTCCTGGCGTAAGCTGGTATATTTACTACACGCCGTCTCCAGTGACCTCAGTAGGACCTGGCTGAGTACCACTCTGGTTGAAGAAAGCTCCATAAAACCCTGAAAACTGCAAAGAACATTCATTTTAGGTAGAATGGTTCACAGGATACAGGGACACTGCTTTATAAGAATCTTTTCCATCAGATTCTCTTATACTGTAAATTTAAAATATTCTTTGATTTATCAAAGTGAACACCTGCATTTTCTTGAACTTAGTGAATGTGTACAGTGAGTCATGGATGTAGTTAGTTTAGAATGAAATCTTCCAATGAAGTGACTTTTTTTTGCAGCAGAAAAATTGCCTGAAAATTCCATTCTCCACTGTCCTCCACCTGTTTCTTCCCCTTGGACACCAAAAGGGAATGGACAGAATATTCCATCAGGAGCCTGCATCCACAGGACCCATCTCTCACCACAAAACCAAAGACTTGACTAAATCTCCCCTGTGCAAGGTTCTCATCTCAGCCTTTTGGGAGAGAGCAAATACATGTGGGCTTCCATTACCCATCTACCTTGTCCCAGGAAAACTGCATGAAAAATTCTTTCTTTTAAATAAATTTTTAGATTTATCTTCTGCTGTGCCGGGTTTTCGTTGCTGTGTGGGCTTTCTCTAGTTCCAGCGAGCACAGGCTACTCTCTAGTTGTGATACATGGCCTTCTCATTGTAGTAGCTTCTCTTGTTGTGGAGCACAGACTCTAGGCTGTGTGGGCTCAGTAGCTGTGGCACACAGGCTCAGTTGCCCTGCAGCATGTAGCATCTTCCTGGACCAGGGATCAAACCCGTGTCCCCTGTATTGGCAGGCAGATTCTTAACCACTGGACCACTGGGGAAATCCTGAGTAAAGAATTCTTGATAAACAGATTCTTTTAAAAATACGGTAGGATGAATCACTGCCCCATTTAATTTGTGAAAGGTAGAAAAAAATTTAATATTTTAAAGCTGGCTGCAGTTGGAGCCTGTTGGCCTAAAAAGAAGGCAAAGTGTTTCCTTTCCTTGTAAGATGATGCCTTGTTTTATCATAAAGGAAAATAGGTCAAAGGACTTTTGGGTTATAAAACAGGAGGCCCCAGTGCCTCCCCAGACATAATCACAGAAAAGTCAAGTTGTTCTGTCCTCTGCAGTGACAGGAGTCTTCCTCTGTTGGGTGGGGCAGGCAGGGTTTGGAGACCTGGGGAAAGTTGAAGGGAGAGGGGGAAAGAGCGCTATAGGGATGGGACACCCCTTGGGTGGGGTGCTATGTGGGCTGGAACTCTTTTTTTTTTTTTTCCATTTATTTTTATTAGTTGGAGGCTAATTACTTCACAACATTTCAGTGGGTTTTGTCATACACTGACATGAATCAGCCATGGAGTTACATGTATTCCCCATCCCGGTCCCCCCTCCCACCTCCCTCTCCACCCGATCCCTCTGGGTCTTCCCAGTGCACCAGGCCCGAGCACTTGTCTCATGCATCCCACCTGGGCTGGTGATCTGTTTCAATATAGATAATATACATACTGTTCTTTCGAAACATCCCACCCTCGCCTTCTCCCACAGAGTCCAAAAGTCTGTTCTGTACATCTGAGTCTCTTTTTCTGTTTTGCATATAGGGTTATCATTACCATCTTTCTATATTCCATATATATGTGTTAGTATGCTGTAATGTTCTTTATCTTTCTGGCTTACTTCACTCTGTATAATGGGTTCCAGTTTCATCCATCTCATTAGAACTGATTCAAATGAATTCTTTTTAACGGCTGAATAATATTCCATGGTGTATATGTACCACTGCTTCCTTATCCATTCATCTGCTGATGGGCATCTAGGTTGCTTCCATGTCCTGGCTATGATAAACAGTGCTGCGATGAACATTGGGGTGCACGTGTCTCTTTCAGATCTGGTTTCCTCAGTGTGTATGCCCAGAAGTGGTATTGCTGGGTCATATGGCAGTTCTATTTCCAGTTTTTTAAGAAATCTCCACACTGTTTTCCATAGCGGCTGTACTAGTTTGCATTCCCACCAACAGTGTAAGAGGGTTCCCTTTTCTCCACACCCTCTCCAGCATTTATTGCTTGTAGACTTTTGGATAGCAGCCATCCTGACTGGCGTGTAATGGTGCCTCATTGTGGTTTTGATTTGCATTTCTCTGATAATGAGCGATGTTGAGCATCTTTTCATGTGTTTGTTAGCCATCTGTATGTCTTCCTTGGAGAAATGTCTGTTGAGTTCTTTGGCCCATTTTTTGATTGGGTCATTTATTTTTCTGGAATTGAGCTGGAGGAGTTGCTTGTATATTTTTGAGATTAATCCTTTGTCTGTTGCTTCATTTGCTATTATTTTCTCCCAATCTGAGGGCTGTCTTTTAACCTTGCTTATAGTTTCCTTTGTTGTGCAAAAGTTTTTAAGTTTCATTAGGTCCCATTTGTTTATTTTTGATTTTATTTCCAGTATTCTGGGAGGTGGGTCATAGAGGATCCTGCTGTGATTTATGTCAGAGAGTGTTTGCTATGTTCTCCTCTAGGAGTCTTATAGTTTCTGGTCTTACATTTAGATCTTTAATCCATTTTGAGTTTGTTTTTGTGTATGGTGTTAGGAAGTGTTCTAGTTTCATTCTTTTACAGGTGGTTGACCAGTTTTCCCAGCACCACTTGTTAAAGAGGTTGTCTTTTCTCCATTGTATATTCTTGTCTCCTTTGTCGAAGATAAGGTGTCCATAGGTTCGTGGATTTATCTCTGGGCTTTCTATTCTGTTCCATTGATCTATATTTCTGTCTTTGTGCCAGTACCATACTGTCTTGATGACTGTGGCTTTGTAGTAGAGCCTGAAGTCAGGCAGGTTGATTCCTCCAGTTCCATTCTTCTTTCTCAAGATTACTTTAGCTATTCGAGGTTTTTTGTATTTCCATACAAGTTGTGAAATTATTTGTTCTAGTTCTGTGTAAAATACTGTTGGTAGCTTGATAGGGATTGCATTGAATCTATAGATTGCTTTGGGTAGAATAACCATTTTGACAATATTGATTCTTCCAATCCATGAACACGGTATGTTTTTCCATCTGTTTGTGTCCTCTTTGATTTCTTTCATCAGTGTTTTATAGTTTCCTATGTAAAGGTCTTTTGTTTCTTTAGGTAGATATACTCCTAAGTATTTTATTCTTTTTGTTGCAATGGTGAATGATATTGTTTCCTTAATTTCTCTTTCTGTCTTTTCATTGTTAGTGTATAGGAATGCAAGGGATTTCTGTGTGTTAATTTTATATCCTGCCACTTTACTATATTCATTGATTAGCTCTAGTAATTTTATGGTAGAGTCTTTAGGGTTTTCTATGTAGAGGATCATGTCATCTGCAAACAGTGAGAGTTTCACTTCTTCTTTTCCTATCTGGATTCCTTTTACTTCTTTTTCTGCTCTGATTGCTGTGGCCAAAACTTCCAACACTATGTTGAATAGTAGTGGTGAGAGTGGGCACCCTTGTCTTGTTCCTGATTTCAGGGGAAATGCTTTCAATTTTTCACCATTGAGAGTGATGCTTGCTGTGGGTTTGTCATATATAGCTTTTATTATGTTGAGGTATGTTCCTTCTATTCCTGCTTTTTGGAGAGTTTTAATCATAAATGAGTGTTGAATTTTGTCAAAGGCTTTCTCTGCATCTATTGAGATAATCATATGGTTTTTATCTTTCAATTTGTTAATGTGGTGTATTACATTGATTGATTTTTGGATATTAAAGAATCCTTGCATTCCTGGGATAAAGCCCTATGTGGGCTGGAACTCAAGGAGTTGCTCAATGTTATGTGGTAACCTGGATGGGAGGGAGGTTTGGGGGAGAATGGATACATGTATATGTATGGCTGAGTCCCTTTGTCATCAACATTGTTAATAGGCTATACCCTAATACAAAATAAAAATCTCAACAGAAAAAAAAAGAGGGAGACCTTGGAGGCTGGATAATGTGGGCACATCCAAGCAGCCAACACATGGTTGCATAGTGAGTTTCAGGCTTGTGTTTTGTGTATATTGGATTTGCTCAAAGAGGGACACATCATGGTCCTATTTGATCCACAGCCTGGCTGTCAGTCATGGAAGGACCATGGGAGATGGGGCTGGGGGCCTGTGCAGCTTCATAGAGGCAGTCAGGCCTGCAGCAGAGATGGAGCCAGGCCTGCAGACTGTGTGGAGAAACTCTTGCAAGCTTGGAGATGGAGACTGCCCCGCTGGCCAGATGGAGGACTTCTAAGGAGTAAGATTTCCACTTGGGGTTCCCAGGACATGGTGGCCCAGTGGGGAGCTTGGAGAATCTGAGTGGCTCTTAGAGAAGGAGTGAGGGGTTGGGGTTGGTGTGTCCCATGTTTGGATTATTCCCTACCTTTGGTGTTACTGGAGAGTTGAGGCTTCATGTGCCTTCCATCCTAGCCCCATGGCTTTCCCCTTACACAAGAATTGAGGGGAGGCCCTTTACCCCAGCTTGCAGCTGTACCTGTTATAGAACAAGAGTCAGTCCTGCATGGCTTAGGGGACCAGTGATTGGGGAGGCTGGATGTCAGGGCTGGGGAGGAAAAGTTGGAGAGTATAAGCACCGAATTTGGCATGGGAGCAAAAACCTAGAGAAAAGGGAAGAAGGTAGTCCAAAGTATCAGGCCCCAGTCAGCGAAGGTGACCTCTCATTATCCACCACCCGTGGTATTAAGACCGCTAACCAAGGTCAAGATAACAAAGCAGGCAGAGGAAGTGATCTGAGACATCAGAGAAAGGAAGTTTAGTGGGAAATGCCACAAGAAATGGACCAAACGAACTGGCTTGAGGATCGAGAGGCAAAGTGACTCTCCCAGGACCCCACATCTAGTTTCTCTCCCTGTCCCCACCGTCTCCTGGGACCCTAGGGTGCCTGTGAGTGCTTCCCATCTGGGCCTCCCCCAGCATCCCACTGCAGAGCCTTTCTTCATTTCTGAATGCTTAGGAGAGTGCCTGGCTTAGAGATGGGGCTTAATGAATAGCTGCTGAGAATATGAAACAATTCTCTTTTGAAAGGGGAGGAGTTTGTCCATCCGAAAATCCCATGTTGATGCCATAAAGAAAGGGAACCACAAATTAAATTAAGTACTTAATATGTGTCAGGCCCTTGGAAATTTTTCTTCTCTCTTTAAATTTTTGAATAAAGTAAAAAAGCAATATATTTAAATTAATTAATAACATTAAAAAATAGTTGTTCAGTCGTGTCTGACTCTTTGCAATCCCATAGACTGTAGACCGCCAGGCTCCTCTGTCCATGGAATTCTCCAGGTAAGAATACTGGAGTGGGTAACCATCTCCTTCTCCAGGGGATCTTCCCAACTCAAGGATCAAACCCCAGTCTCCTGCATAGCAGGAAGATCCTTTACCATCTAAGCCACCAAGGAAATACAATAAATGGCCCTGAACTCATCACCCAGCATGACAGTGAAAGCATGATGTAACTCATACCTACCTCTTGTGTGTCCTCGCCTTTTGTAATGGTTAATTTTATGGGTCAACTTGACTGAGCTGAGGGATACCCAGTAGCTGGTAAACATTATTTCTGGGCATCTATAAGGGTGCTTCCAGATGAGATTAGCATTTGAATTGGTAGACTGAGTGAAACAGATGGCTCTCACCTCTACATGTGAGCACCATCTAATCTGTTGAGGCCTGGGTGGAACAAAAAACAGAGGAGGGTGAATTTGCTCTTTGCTGAGCAGGGATGTCCATCGTCTCCTACCCTTGGACATTGGTGCTCCTGGTTCTTGGGCCTTTGGGCTTTGATCAAGTATTATTCCACTGGCCCCCAGATTCTCAGGTCTTCAAACCCAGACATTGTTGGCTTTCCTGGTTCTCCAGGTTGCATATGGTAGATCATGGGACTTTTTGGCCTCCATTTTCTAGACAATTTCCTGTTTCCTATCAATTCTGCTTCTCCAGAGAAATCTAACACATCCATCCTTACCCCTGCCTCTCCACCATATGTTACCTCTTTTGAGTCTTGCGTTTACCATTCCTTTCCTTTAGAAGTATAATTCCAGAGATAAATTTAGTTTTAGTTTATTTTGACTTTATTGAACAGGTATCATGCTGTGTTTAATCTTCTGGGACTTACCTTCTCCATTTATGTTGGTAAAATTCCTCTATATGCTTGTGTGTAACTGTAATTATATTTTATTCACTTGCTTCTATCAATATGATGCAATTAATTAATTTGCACACCGTGTGCCAGGTACTTCATGTACCTTATTTCATATCATCTTCATTACAACTCTATAAAGTAAGAGGGAACCACTCCATTCCTGCTCAGAGTGCTTCAAACTATTCTTTTATGATTCTCATTTCAAAGATGAAACTAAAAAAAATCAAGTAACTTTCCCAAGGTTATATAATTCATGAGAAAGGAAGCCTGAATTTGGCTCCAGAGCTTAGCTTTCCTTTGAGACAAGGGAAGTAGTGGCTGCCGGACTCTATCCTTTTTCTACTCTTCTTTCCATGAACTTCCAAGGCATTGTGTAATTCCAGGAGTGTTCTAATGACCTCAGCTCTGATCCATCTAGCTCAACCCTTGGGACAAGACTCCTGGAGCTGTCTTGGGGGTCTCATTGCTCTATAGGGACCTACATGCCAGCCTGAATTGGACCCACTTGATGGAAGAGAAGGAAGGAGTGGCGAGTCCACTTGAGGATCCGGGCGGAGCCGGGCTGCTGACCGAGCCACCCTTTCCTCAGTCTACTCTCTAGCTGAGAGTCTGAAGTGTGAATGTCTCGGCTCCATGTGGTGCTCATGCCACACAGCTATGGCCCAGCCACAGCTTAGAAACAAGGGTAGGGACACAGCTCATGGACCATCCTACCTTCCAAGGCCATAGTTGTCTTTCTTGATTAAAACTGGGCCTCAGTGGTGCCAGCGGAAGGTAAAGTTGACACAAGGATCAGAACTTAGTGCGTAGTGCCCTGGATATCACTGACCCAAGGCACTGCTCAGACTCGGAGGAGGTGTGAGCCAGTCTGTACAGGAGGAGGAGGGCAGGGCCCTCTCCTCCTAGAAACATGTGTACCTACTCCACCAGCTTTTACGAGGCCCTGGAATATTATTTGTTGGTGACCACCCAACCATCCCACCAACAAAGAGAGTGCTTGAAGGGAGTGCAGTTGACCTCTTAATGTGAAACAGTGAGACAAGGGATGAGCTAAGAGGTAGGGTCTGTTTCTGCACATTTATCTCTGGTTATGAGACACTTTTAGAGGGAACATCTGTCCATCCTGGCTCCCATGTTACAGGCCCCATTTGAGGGCCAGCTTGGCCCCTTCTCTGACTGAATGGGGACTAAGTCATAAATTAGAGGCAGAAAAGGGACCTAGAATAAGAAGTCAGAGGGGACTTTGTTCATCTCATAGGTAAAGGGCAATTGGGTTCCTTAACTGATCAGCCTTCACAGGAAAAGCAAAGAGAATGGACAGAGCTCCTTATACTCCAGGTGGTACCCACTCCCAAGAGACTTAATTATCACAAGGTTTATCCTGGGTACAGAGCCACTGGCCTAAGGCAGGACCCAGGAGTCAAACCAAGTACACAGCTTGGTCATGCTTCCAAAGTTCCAGGGACCTGGGCTGGGTGCCATTATCTCATTTCTCCCTTGGTTTTCAACTTTGGATATTTGTTTTACGGGAGGAATAGCTGTGTTTATAGTAGTACTTTCTACATCATCTCACAGTATGTTCTCAGGACATGTACATGTTGGCTCACTCTCAGGTCAATAGGGCAATTAGTTATACAAGAGGAAAAACTCTGTTTTCTTATTACATTTCTAAAGGTAGGTATAAGGACACAAAATCAATACAATTGGTTAAAATGATCCCTCATTCCCATTTCTCTGGATAGTTTCTCTAGCCCACATCACCAATATAATATTGGAGATATTTCTGCATGGACATACCATGCAACTGGAAGCATACCATGTGATCCCACATGACCAGCTATGAGTCTATGCCTTACACTAATAATCTGTCCCCTACACATTCCTCCTGTTTCTGCTGATGCCCCATAGGTCTTCAAGTTTTTATGCAGGTTCAAAATTTCTTAATTTTGAAGTCAGTTTGACTCATTCTGCTTCCTTGTTCTTTGGGTCGTCCCAGCAATTTTTGTCTCCAGTGAATTTTCCAGGTGGTTCCAGTTCTTAGAGCCTTTGCATACATCCCTTCTGTCCTTAACAATCAGCCCCACAGCTCTGTCAATTTGTCAGTTATGTCTTGCTGATGCTTCTTGTATCCGCCCCACCATCATTCTCAGCAGCTATGACTTGGCTGAGATGCTCAGTATCTTTTACCTGGACCTTACAACAGCCTCAAACCCAGATTCATCCTGTAGAAGCTGTGATACCAGGTTTCTTAAGTCACGACTCATTTCAGCCTCCTATTCAAGCACTTTCACTGGCTACCCTCGCCAGTCAGGAAAGTGCCAGCTTTCAAGACCTCCGCTGCCTTCCAAATCCTGTCTAGCCTTGATTTGGCCACCTCCAAATGCACCTAACTCTGTTTCTTTGCTATGTTCTTCTGTAGTGTCATTTCTCCCTTACCTCTTCTCAAAGTCTATGTATCCTCAAGATCCAGTTCCACAGTCTCCATGAATACTTCTTGGTTTTTATCCTTTCCTGTGATAAACCCTCAGAGTACTTTGTATATATCCATGATGGGAGAGCACATTCCACCTCTGATAAACAGATGGATAGAGAGACATCCAGGGCCTGTGTCTTACTGATCTTTTTTTCCTCTATAGAACTTCTGTGTGTAGCACATAGAAGCACTTAATAAATGTTCACTAAACTGTCTGGAGAAGGCAGTGGCACCCCACTCCAGTACTCTTGCCTGGAAAATCCCATGGATGGAGGAGTTTGGTGGGCTGCGGTTCATGGACCCGCTAAGTGTCGGACACAACTGAGCGACTTCACTTTCACTTTTCACTTTCATGCATTGGAGAAGGAAATGGAAACCCACTCCAGTGTTCTTGCCTGGAGAATCCCAGGGACGGGGGAGCCTGGTGGGCTGCCATCTATGGGGTCATACAGAGTTGGACATGACTGAAGCGACTTAGCAGCAGCAGCAGCAAACTGTCTAGTTCTCCTTGCCTCCATTCTCTCCTTGCCATAAACTTGCTTGAGTAGTCATCTAATAATAAGGCACTTGGTTTCTATACCACAATAAAGGTTATAAAATTGTTTCACATTTTATTATTTCAACTAATATTCATGAACAGCCTTTCAAGGCAGGCAGGATAGATATTACCTTTATTTTGTAGATAACAAAACTGAAGTTCACAGAGGGAAAATTAGTGGCCCAAAGCTCCAGACAAGTAAGAAATGTAGCCATTAACTGAACCCAGAGAAGTATCTTGATATGCAGTAGAAGACAAAGGAAGAGGGGAGGCAAAGTCCAAGTCACTCAAGAATTCCCTCTTCCAACTTCACTGAGCATGTTAAAGATATGCTAAGGCAGTCAGGGTACCTCATACAAGGGATACCAGTCAGGGAACTAGGAGGGTGGCACTGTGTGATTCTATGGTAATTTTTGTGTCTATTTTTTTTCCTCCACTCATGCCCCAGACAAAGGTATCACCACATGAGTACTAAGAATCTTGGACTTCTTCCCCTCCAAATTAAGCCATAATCCCAGGCTTCCTTTCAGTTTGAACACTCAGTAGATTCTTGCTGCTCACAGCTCATCAGGGAAAGTCTCGTAGCACTATGCCAGGAACTACTCACATGATGCTCTGGGACCTGGGCCTAATTTCCCTCCCATATCATCCTTGGAACTAACCCCTCATTTATTCTGTCATTCATTCACTCAATGATCTCTATCCATCCACCCATCCACTCATTCATCTGCCCACACATCCATCCATCCATCTACTGATTCACTGGCCAGAAGACTTTCTTTTAGTATCAGATCCAGATGTATTCTACCTCCCTGTGACTCTCTTTAGCTCCTCAGTTCCAGACAGAAGAATCATGCAAAGGAACCAAGAGGCTAATGTGTTTCCTAATGCTTGCGCATTTTAAAAGTAGCCTTCAAGAAGGGAATGTGAAGGCTTTATGAAAGAATGGTACAGGTTGAAGGTATTTGGGAATAAAAGGGCCTTTTCCAAATAGGCCTCATGTAGGACTTGGGTAGGGGTGAGAGTCTGCAATTTCCTATTCTCCAATGGTCACACCCTTCCTCTGTCCTCAAGTGCCATTGAAATGAATGTTATAGCTGCCCTTCCCAATGATATCATCTTCTAGCCTTCCTTCACCAGAGTTCACCTTGGATGCTCTGGCTGGATGTTGTTGTTTAGTTGCTAAGTCGTGTCCAACTCTTTTGTGACCCCAGGGACTGTAGCCTGCCAGGCTCCTCTGTCCATGGGATTTCCCAGACAAGAATACTGGAGTAGGTTGCCATTATCTTCTCCAAGGGATCTCCCCAGCCCAGGGATCAAACCCATGTCCCCTGCACTGGCAGACAGATTCTCTACCACTGAGTCACCTGGGAAGCCCCTGACTGGATGTTGCCAGTGTTTAAGATCAGAGTTTGAGGTGAGTGGATGAAGCAAGGGAAACACTTGAGTTTTGATTACACTTAGGATGGTTGGATATTAAGTTTGGAGAAATAAAGAAACTCAAGAGCATAAATGTATGCTTGGTCCAGAAATGTTAGGAACCCATGCCTCCTCTCCTACCCTTACCTCCTCGGCCATGAATGGATCCTGGCCAAGCTTCAGGGAGCCTCTAGGGTCCCTACCATGAGGTCCTTGGGGGCTAGGAGTTCTTAGCCATTCCTTTTCCATTCCTGGCAGGCAAGTGAAATAAAGGGCCTGGTGATTTATCTCAGAACCTAGCAGAGAGCCTTGCCTGGCAAATGCAGACTGATTGCTGAGGAAGACTGTGTGTCACATAATGAGATGCTCCTGTGGATCAAATTATGTGAAAGCTTCTGCAAATAATTTTTCATTCTCACTTGGCAAATGTACTCTCTGAGATCAGTTACTTCCTTTCAGGTAGCAAAATATGTCCCTTCTTAAATTCTCCTTTTCCCCTATCACTCAAAACAGTATGTGTTCCAGAGGTTTTGAAATGTCAGACATTTGAATAAATACTCCCATTTTCTCTTTCAATGCGAATGAATCACGATGAGTGGTATGATACACAATAAAGAATTTATTTGTTCTCACTCTCCCAGAGTTTAGCAAAATAACTCAGATCCTGGTTTTCTTGAACTTGCAAAAAATGTCATTCCCCAGAGCTCAGAGACCTTCAGAGAACTGATGCTAGCTTCAGTGCAGGTCCAGTTCATATGTGCTTCTGCTTGGAGCCAGCTGCCTGTTACAGGGCTGGCTTGGTCAAAAGTTATATTAATACATACGGTTTGAATTTTTTCCCTACTATGTGAAAGTCTAATTGGAGAATTGCTATAAAAATTCAGAAGGTGATAGTAAATTCTCCTGGAGCAACCTTTATGTAGGGGCTCATGTCATTGACTGTGGCTGATTGTAGCTCTTTCAGTAACTCCATGATATAGTTCAGAAACATGTGGTAGTTTTGAATGGACAGGTCAATCAATCTTTTAGATTCAGAGATGAATTTTTCACAGTAATCAGAGAGCTGGTCTGAAAACTCCTGTAGTTTATATGTGAACTGCTGGTGGTAATCAGAAATGATTTCCTTCACTGCAACAGCCCAGCTTTTAATTACTTCCTGAGCACTGGTAGAAAACTCTGTAATCTTCTCTTTCCCCCTTTCCTCTGCATCGGCAAGGATGCTAAGATACTTCTGCAAATCTTTCTGAATCAGTGGTTCAATCTGACTTGAGAGTTGGGAAACAAAATCAGCAGCACCAACAGTGTATTTGGAATGGAAGTCTTTAAGGACATCTACTAGGTTCTTGATCAGGTTGATGATCTTTTCTTCAAATTCATAATATTTCACTGTCCAGCCAACCGTAGCTGGATCAAAATATTCTTGGTGAAGAGCCTGCACGTACTGATGGAGCTGCTGTAATTCTTGAGAAGTTTCCTGAAGTTTATTTTGGATTAGTTCATTAAACTCAACAAAGTTATAGTCTAGGTTTTCTTTCAGGGATCTAAAAACAAATGAAATGTATATGTTGAAGATTGTGTTGATGTTCTGTAGGGTTTGATTAATGAGATCAGTCGATTTCTTCTCCTTGAAGTGTTTAAGTTCACTTTCTATCTCTTGGAAAATGTCTTGTAGAGACCTCTGAAGATCACTTAGCATCTCTGTCATCATGGTAGACTGGAGGTAACTAAGTGCTTTTTGGATCTCTTGTGAGAAAAATAAAAGCGTTTTCATACACTCCAAGACCATACCTATTAGTTGATTGCTCATTGACGCAAAAGAAAATTTATTGTTTAGGTCCTTGTATAATTCAGACTCCTCCATCAGGTATAGGAAATAGGAAAACAGTATATGTAACCCATTATGGATATTTGAATGTACCTGGGACAGTCGCTTCGCTGTTTCCTGTATGATCACAGTGCAGAGCTTATCTGCAGTATAGTTCCTGGCTCTTCCTGGGAACTGGAATCTGGTTACATTCAGGAGATCAATGAGCAAGTCAGTTGCACGCTTGACTGTCACGTTGTATCCCTGAATAACTCTTATTAAGCTGTCTGACACGTTCTGCTGGAGTCTCTGGAGACCACTGTGGTCCTCCTGAGCCAACAGTTCCCGGTACAGACGCTGGGCCTTGTCCTTCCACTGCTGGTAGGTTTCAGTGGTACCTCTGGCCATGCTTCGGAGCTCCACGTCCACTTCATCAATCTGCCTCATGGCCCCTTGATACACCTGATCAGCGCTGTCCTGCAGGACTCTCCTCAGTTTTAAAGAAGCATCTTTCAGATCGAGTCCCGTGTACTCTTGGTGGTACTTGTTGACATAGTCATAAAGGGCTCCCGTGGCCCTGGGCACATTGTCTTTGAGCGAGCTTAACAATTTGGACACTGCTTCTTCCTCCCAGTTAGCCTTGATTTGAACTTCATCATCCAATTCCAGGACCCTCAACTCCATTTTGAATATGTTGAGTATTTTATCTGGAGAGGCCTAAGACCAGCAGAAAAGGATGAAAAGAACATGTTTTCAATTATCCTTATTACATAATACACTGCATTAAAACTTCATTAGCTATTAAAAGTAAAGATCAGAGGATCTTTCATATTCTGATGGAGATTTATCTTTCACATGTCATCTATTTCATATGTGTTTGTCTTATGGTTAAGCAAATACACTCTTGTTAATTTCTCTTTAACACATGCCCCAGAAAGGATAAAATTATGTACAGCATTTGCACAGTGACATTTAACATCAAGGCTTTTCTAGCACTGAAGATCAGAAGAGGAAGACAGTGGAGGAAGAGGGAGGAGAAGGATCGAGAGAATGGGGAGAAAAAAAAAAAACCCCAGGAAAACACTAATTCAGAGAAAGAAGATGTAACAAAAATGAAAAATGTCCAGGGTCCATCTAGGAGAGAACTAGAAGACCAATACCAGGTGCCATCCATCCTCCAAGCCTATGACAAACTCTAATAATAGAACCTGGTTATTTCTTCTTCTCTACTAATGGCATCTTTGATTTGGCCCTGGCAGAACTTGTATGGTAGGTGAGAGGAATTTGGCATATCTTACCTAACAATCCTAGCGTGGGAAAGAATTTTGAAGCCTCAAACACTCCAGATGCCCCAATCTGAAAAATGTACTCAGCATACGGCAGAGTTTGACCATGATTTAGGTGATGAGGCAAAATCTCTCATCTTTCTAGAATTACCCAAATGTAATAAAATAATAGTGGTAATAGGAAGTTATATGTGCATCTCATACAATCAATAAAAGACTCCTAACACTTTCTGGAGAAGAGTTCCTCAGAAGAGAAGTTTAGCCAGTTCATTGCTTGTGTTTTGGAAAGCCCAGGTAATACTGTATGGACTTCAATTTATCTGCCCATATTCTATGTTTACTCTTGATATGTGTAAACCACTAGATGGGACTCACCTGAGGGCGGTAGTAGAGGTTCCATCCCAATAAGGTATTGCTAATGTTTTTCACATCGATGACCACAGTGCCTATGGCTGGGGAGGCTACTGATGAGGAGAAGTGATTCTCATTTTCTTGGTAGTGCAGATGGACATCAGTTAATGTTGGGCTGGTGATGTTAAGGTCAACCTTTCCATTCCAGTACCTGAAAGCAAAAAAAAAAAACCCAACCCCCCCAAAAAACAGATGGGCCATCACAAAAAGGAGGTGGAGATGGCAGACACCACAATAACTAGAAAAAAGATGAAATTAAAAGTTCCCTACCCAAGTCCTTGATATTTGCCATCTTCTTCATATTCTGCACTGAAGTCACGGTGTGCAAATGATGCGTTAGTCTTATACACTAACATGCCACCTTCGATTTTGTGTGTTCCTACAACTGTATGGGACAGATTTTATATTTCATTAGATTAGTAACTGCAGGATATAAATATTTTCCTTGTGAAAACAGAGAATTCTATCTTAACTATATGTCTTATATGTTTGTAACATGCAGTCCTCATTTGAAAAAAAAAAAAGGAGACCTTATGCGTCCTACAATGATTACAGAAACACTATTTTCTCTGAAACTATTTCTGTAGAATGTCAGTAGGTTTTCAACAGGATGGTTTTCACATATGGGGTATAAATGTATCTCCTTCCTGCCCCTTTTAAATTTTGCTATAGATAGCAGCTTTGCCTCAAGTCCTATTTAAATACATAATGATTTATTTACAACTCTCATTGAAGAAATACAGCATGTGCAGAGGGTAGGGGAGCTTCCCTGGTGCCTCAGTGGTAAAGACTCCACCTGCCAATGCAGGAACCATGGGTTCGATCCCTGATCTGGGAAGATCCCACAGGGCAAGGAGCAACTAAGCCGCTATACTACAACTGTTGAGCCTGTGCTCTAGAGCCCGGGAACTGCAACCACTGAAGCACATGCTCTGCAACGAGAAGCCATTGCAATGAGAAGCCCATGCACCACAACTAGAGAGTAGCCCTCACTTGCCACAACTACAGAAAACTCCATGTAGCAACGAAGACCCGGCACAGCCAAATATAAATAAAGTCTTAAAAAAAAAAAAAGAGAAATACAGCATGTGTGTTTCCTTACCATTTAGGTCATACTCAAGGAACTGAATGGTTGAGCTGCATGTGGAATCCAGGAATGTTTCAACATGATCTCCTTTGTTTTTCAAACCAGCACTCCAAGTGGTGTTGTACAAGGGTGAGGCCACCTCAAAACGTGCGGTCAGTGTTCCAAAGGAAGGAATGAGAATTCCAGCAGGTACAGAGAACTTCATGGAAGGAATCTCAAGAGTCTGCTCAGGCACGGTGATGGTTGGCAGCTCAAAGTCTGCGATATTACTGGCTACTGCGTTTAGATCCAGAACAGTGCTGCCAACTGAAATACTTTTGGGAAGGGTGAAGTGGGACACAGTCAGCTGAGATGCAGGCACAGTTATCTCAAAAAAGGGAACAGAGGAGGCTTCTGGTTTAGAGTACTGTATTAACACATCAACTCTGGGGAATTTTACTTTGGGTAGAGTTGATATGTTGAAGGTCAATGGCAGAGTACTTAGCTTCTTGTAGATTTTTATTTCACCAAGGTCAAGTGTGTAAGATGGAAACTGAAGATCTGTAAAGGGGACTTGGAATGTAGGTGTGACATGAACAGAATTTTGATTATTTTGTTTCAGTCCAGGAATAATGAATTTATCATCCAACTCTTGCATGGGGATAGAAACAAGATAACCATTGGGGTTTTTTGTATATATGAGGGCAGTTGCAGCACGGAGATACTGTTTCCTATTAAGGCTGGTGGTAACATCCAGCTTTAGGAGGTCCCACAAACTCTTGTCATAAACCGGTAGGACAGTACCTTTGAGGAACCATAGATACCCATCTAAGGAGACTGCCATGTCAAAGCGAGCCACTTCTTGGTCATTAGAAAGCTGTATATTGGTCTGAAGAGACCCAGAATGAACCTGGACCTGACTTTTCCAGCTGATTTTCTGGTTCTCAGTGTTAACATTCAAGGAGACTTCTTGGCCAAGGAAATTGATTTTAAGGAGGGAACTGGGCTGATGTGCACGGACCTGAACGAGGGCTGATATTTTCCACAGGGAGAGCTCCAGGGTGGCTTTGCTTGTATGCTCTCCAGATGTTAAGATGAGGCCCCCTAGCTCTAAATGGTTTTTCATATTTTGTTCCCAGATGGTATATATGCGTTGGAGTGTGGCTTCTCCAGCAAAATTTTCTTTCACTTTGAGGTCCCAGAGACCATCTGCTTTGGAGGCTCCTTGCAGTGTCACAGAAGATCTGGTGCCCTTGGAATTCAAGTAAGTGCTGGCTTCACTGGCAAGAGACCCTGAATATCCCCGTGAACCAAAAGAACCCTCAACACCTCCTTTGGTAGATGACTCAATGGAAAAATAAGAGGTGAGGCTTTCTAAGGTGAGCTTGTGGGTAACTGTTCCCATAGCAGTAGAGAGCAGTTTGGGGGAATTGAAATTATACTTTAATTCAATGGCTGAAGAGACAGTAGGTTTTGACTTGGTATTCCCATGAAGCTCTTGCTTGAAACTCATTTTCAAAATTGGAATTTGGACTCTTGCTGTTGTCGTCACTGATGCGTCCATATTTTTCTTGGTGAAACTAATGGTACTGTCATGACTGCCCTCCACAAATCTGTTACTCAGGGACAGAGCTGTGGCTAACTTTAGTCCTCTTTTCCTCGTCAAACTTGAGGTGCCCTCTAATTTGTACTGTAGTGCGTCCATGACAGAAGACGATGAAGTAAGAAAATGAGCGACAATATCTGACTGGTTATAAAGACCAATATTGGTACTCAGTGTGATGACACTTGACTTAAAGGAAAAATCATAGGTAATATTGCCCAGGGCTGGAATTAAAATTTTGTTTATCGTACTCAATACGTTGAACGCTGGAACAGAAAGCCCAGAAAGTTCCCTAGGGACATGAAGGGTTGGCAGCTCTACAAATGGCAGGACTAACGTGTATGAGGGTACATAGATGCCAGAACCCAGGACAGTGATGCTGGGGGTGCTGATCTCTTTGGGGATCATATACTCAAATGTTAACATCTTTACTGTGAAGGGAGACACTTCAATGTTGGCAATTGGAATAGTGTATCCAGGAATTTTATAGATCTTGGGTTGCTGGTTAAGGGATTTTTCAACTTTGTACTTATCAAAAGTAGTTTTTGCTTCATTATAGGATTTGATAAAAAAATCTAGTGCCTGGTTTCTGACTGTCTGGAAAAGCCTGGAGAAGGAATTGATGTTACGATGGATAAGTGCATAGAAGGCATTCAGAGGAACTGGGATGGAATGTTTGTCTTTGTTTTTCTTATACTGAGCCCTTACACTCAAATCAAATGATTGCTTTGTTGTTTTCAAGAAATCCTTCAAGCCTGTCTTTTCCCACAAGGAGATTTCTTTCATCTGGGGAGTTGTGAGATTTATGTAAGGTAGAGTCATTTCAGGGATTGTTAAAGGAATGTTTAAGAAATCCAGGTTGGCTTCTCCATTTATTCCCAGGTGGGCTTCGATGCTTTTCTCATTGTTGCCAGCAGAGAAATTTTGATGGTACTTATATTGATTGAACCTGCCACTTGCTTGCCAACTGGCTTGCTGGGCACTAGGACTCAGAAACAGTGCGTAATTATTCAGAAAGTCTATCTTCCCTGTCAGTTTTAATGGAAAGCTAACTCTCAAGTTTCCTTCATTGTTTGTGGATGCAGTCATCTCATATGGCTGTGCTGAAAAGAAAAGAGAATTTTTCAAACTTCCAACAACTTTCCCATTTAAATGCGCATCATGGTTGCCGGTTATCTCTGCCTTCCCCTCTTGAAGCAGCGCCAGGCCTTTAGCAGTTAGAACACTGCGACCCACATGCTGGCATTCAGCTTGCGACTGGATTTCAAATTTAGAGAAGTTGAGGAAGCGAGATTCATACAGTATTTTTTGGTTCACTCTTAGGTGTTTGCTGTTGATCTTATTAGACAATCTGAAGGAAGTGATGGACTCTTCCACAGTAAAGCTACTTTGGGATTCATGTGTTCCCTCATCTGAGAAATCGTGGCAGGCCAATTTCCAGGATGCAGTTCCAGAAGAAGCCCATGCTATGTGTCCAGCTTCCAACAGGGTCTTGAGGTCACTGTGCAGGTCAGCCTGGCTGGAGAAGTCTAGCTGGGGGATGTTCAATTTGTGGAAGTACTTTGTGTTGCTGTCCAGGGTAAGCCGATTATTTACCTTGACGAGCACACTATTACTGAGCTCCAGTGTATTTTTTTCTGTGTGTATACCCGCCACTGTGTTTGACTTTCCCTCGACAGCATTTCCAACCCAGAGCACCTCACTCTCATGCTCCGTCTTCAGGTACTTGCTGGAGAACCTCACGGATTCCTTCAGAACCAGTGGATTAATCATAGAGTCTGAAAGTTGTGCTTTTGCTTGAAAATCAAAATTGAGCACTTCTAATCTGGATGCTCCTTTGGCGGTGATGGAAGCCTCCATCTCCACCTGGTTTGCCGAAGCTGTTGCATTCTGAATGTCAGCATTTGCATCTAACGTGAAAAGGGGAGACTGGATTTTCAGAATGCCGTACAGCTTGCCAAAAGCAGGTACTTCGATTGTGTGTGAGATGTGGGAAAGCTGGAATTCTGGGATGTGAAGGTCAGAAACTTGAAAATCTGTAAGGTTGAGATTCGGGATGACAAATTCTGGAATAGTGATTTCCGGTAAATGGAAGTCTGGCATAGTGATTCCAGCAAGAATGGTATCCACCCCGCTCAGATCTCCCAGGTACACTTCCGGGACTGGCCACTGCAGCTCACTGTTCAGCATCTGGTCAATGGTTCTGATGATCTTTATTTTTATTTCTATGAAGTCAATTGTAAAGGAAGGGACATGGAGGGTATTGAAGATGGTAAATTCTGGAGTGGAAAAGCTGGATGGGATTTTCACATCCTTCAGTGTTTTGAAGTTGATCTGAAAGGATGGGATTCTCAGATCTGTCAGGGGAACGATGAAGTCAGGAGTCTGATATGTAGCCTCCTGAAGGGCACGGAGACTGATTTCAAAGGCAGGTATGGTCCCAAAGGTGGTCTGGATTTTGGGAACAGTGAACCCTTGTTCTACTAACTTTTTCAGGTTTTCAGCCCAGTCTTGGATCGAATACTGTTTTGCAAAGTCAGTAAGGTTCTTAGCAGCAAGAAACCACCAGTCAGAAATGTAGGTGACGAGTGTGTTGTAAGCCTGGCCCACTAGGAATAGGTACTGCTGGAGTTCCTGACATATATCCATTTGATATATTCGGTCTCGAAAATCTTCCAGGGTCTCCTGAAATTTTGCTTTCATGTAAGTTACAGATGTTGAACTTAGAGCCTTCTGTAACCAATCCAAGAATACAGTGATTTTGGTGGCCTTTAGGTTTTTCAGATAGGTTGAGACCATAATCTTAGCATCCTCTACAAGCAGTCTGAATGCCTTTGCTTTCTGTGGGAGTTCCAGGGCCTGAATTTCATCATTGATTCTCTCAGTCACCTCATGAATTTTGTTATTGGTTTCATCTACAAACTGGTGGTAATCAAATGACTTTAATTTTTTCACCAACATGTCAAGGAATCTGTTTACTTCTTCAAGGAATTGATTAAAAGACAATGCTTCAAGTTGCTTGAGAGCATTGTTGGTAAGCCCAATCAATTTTTCAACAAGATCTGCCATCTTGACTTGCTGTAGGACACTGCTTAGCTTCTGAACAGTCTCCTGCAGCTTATATTGTTGGGCCAACTGTACTGATTTATCCATTAAAGCCTGGATGTATTGATCTATTTTATACATCTCAATGAATTCATGGACCATGACTCTGAAAGCATTGATTTCCTCAGTTACTTCAAAACCTTCAGAAAGACTTGTAACACGGTATTTGACATGCTCAGTAATTTCCTTTATTCTCTGAAATGGGATTGCAGTTCTCAACTGATCTAAAAGCACTCTGATGTCAACAGCTTCAATCTGCTGTTTGAACATTTCAGCAAGGTGCTGGATGTCTACAGCCTGAATCTGTACCTTGAGCTGTTGCAATTTTTCTTGTATCTGGATTCTTATTTGATACTTAGTATCTATATTTTGAATCCAAGATGCAGTACTACTTCCAATTTTGTTAAAATCAAAATTTTCAATAAAAAAATACAGATCACGGATCTTTTTTACTAAATTGACACGGATATGATAATGTTCATCAAGAATTTTCAATTTTTCAATGATTTGATCAATAATCTTAGCAATAGTTGTCTTAAAATCATGCAAATCATAATTATTTTTAATATACTGATCAAATTGTATCACATATGTTTGCAGCTGAGACAGTTTTTCATTAAGGTTGATTTTGGCATTGTCTAATACAATTTGCAGGTCATTTTCTGTCATTTGATAATTTTCTGTGAAAGCAGTTAGTTTCTCCTTGGCACTCAAAACTTGTCTCTCCCAATTGAACGTGCTCAGATAATCATTAACTTGCTGTGAGAGTCTGTCCAAGGCTGCCACATATTTCCTCATGTGCTGATCAATATGGGTGCGCTTCAGTTCTTTCTGTACAGCCTCCAGTGCACTTATAACTACTGCCTGAGTCTTCTCAAAATATTTTGGCAGGAATTTAAAGAATGGGAGATGGATGGTGTGAGCATTTTGGTTCTTATCATATTTTACAGAAGCAACAAGAGTGAATTCTTGGGGCTGACCAACAGAATCCCTCATCTCTAAAGTGTCAATGACATTGATGGACTGGCTGAGTACCAGTGGCACTGCAATCGGGAAGTCCAGCACAGTGAGGTCAGCCAGGGCTCGTCCACTGAGCTCAATACCAACTTTGTCTTTTGTGTTGTAAGCACTGAAGTCCTGGCTGTATTCATTTTGGTCCAACCGGGTCCTGAGTTTCCAGTCACCAGTCTGCTCAGCCAGAGTGAGTAGGGCACTGACTTTGTGATCAAGAGCAGTGGTGATGCTTCTCCTGGACATGAGATGGTGACTTGTGGATCCTCTATAATCATGGGAGAAAGTAAAGGCCAGAGGCTCTGCTTTCAACAGGAATTTGCTGTAGAGCTGCCCCGTGTGTTGTCCCCAGAGAACCAGCTTCCCATTGCCATTTGTATGTGTGTCGATGGTCATTGTAAACGGGGCCACTGCACAGCGGAATGCATTGCTGAAATGCAGGGAGTCTGAATTGTAGTTTGTACTGATGTCCACGGTTGAAGCAAGCCCAGCAATGTTCGTGTTGAGCCGATGGCTAAACTCTCTTCCTTGCACCTTAGCTACAGTGTCTGCTTTATAGCTTGCAGATAAGTCAGCATAAGAAAGAGTGTAGATGTGTTTTATTTCATCATTTTGGTAGGCTCCTTTCATGGTCCCACCCACATTCAGCTTCAGAGGTTCTAGCCTTAATTTTCCACTGTTGGTCATATCCAGAGCATTGAACTTCAAGTCACTGTTTAAAGTAGTTACCAGGGAATAGGGCTCTAACTGTAGATTAAAATTTTGCTTATAAAACTTGTCAGAGCTATAAATGTTGTCAAGTTTGGAAGAGAAGTCCAGTGAGAACCCTGCAACATTCAGATTGTTTGTGTAGTCAAGTTTCATTTCATCATATGAACCCATCATGTCATTTGAAAGCTTCAGTCCTTCCTGGTTGATTCTGAAGTGGAAGATGTTTTTGCTGTCGACACCCAGAATCATGGCCTGATAGGCACTTCCCAGCGATACCTCTGTGGGGGCAGCTTTTCCATCTAGACTGAATTTCACATGGTGTTCCCGAAAGCGGCCGTTTGATGTTAATTTCAGAGATGCCCCAGAGAGGCTGACTGCCGCGTTGAGTTCATTCTCCAGCACCAGGGGACTATACTTCAAGCTGGTCATTGCACTGGTGGACATTCCATCCTGGGCAATCCTGAGTGTTGCCTTGTGAGCACCACTATTAATTTTGTCAGTGCCCAAGACGTCGGCATTTAACTCAAGGCCGTGAGAGTTTAGAGATCCAGAAAGCAGGGTGAAGAACCTCAGTGACTTGTAATCAGCCTGATACTCAGAACGGAGCAATGCACTCTGCTTAGAGAAGGTCAGATCCACCTTGTTTGAAGTGGCAAAGTCCTCATACTTCCCGTTGGTGTCAGATTTCAGTGTCAGTTCATAGTTTTCATATTTCAGGGAAGCAGTATTTTTCACGAGGCCATCTTGCAGATCCGAGGTGGAGGTAATGGAGACAGTGCCATCATCGTACCTTCCTGTTATCTGGTTGGTGCCCTGGACGTAGGAGGAGTTAAACCTCAGGTTGGATTCTCCAGTGAGCTGGCCCGTGGCAGGATCTCTCTGATAAGACAGGTCGTATGCGCCTTTAGCATAGAATGCAGAGGCTCTGAACTGTCCGTCAATCTTGACTTCCTTGATGTACAAATGCTCTTTCTTCTTTGAGTCCAAGTGGATTGATGCAGAAATCTGTGGGCCCCAGGCACTGGATGCGTCAAATGTTAGCAGACCTTCTGAGGCCGGATTGTTTCCCCTTTTCTCTGCGTGACTGAATTTGACATTTGAATCCAGAAATTTGTGGTGTAGAGACCCATCACCTGATAACGTGAGTGTATTCCTGTGGTCATACGCTGCTTTTCCAGATCCTAGCATAAAAATCAAAACACATTGATTAAATGAAGTCATACGTCTCCAGAACAATTGCTATGGTGAAAGGCTTTCAGTAATAAAGTCCCATTGGTCTGGGTCAGTTGTGCCACAGTCTCCTTTATTTGTAGTGTGAGCACGAAATCTGACAGCAAAAGGCCTTCCTCCCAGAAGCCCTCCCTGACTACCACAGACCTTGCTGGGTTTCCCTTTCAAGTGCCTCCACTTTATACCTAGACTGTGTCACAGCATCTTTCACACTGAAATCTAACTGCCAGTTTATCTGTTTATCTTCTCTCTTACTGCCTAGTAGAATCCTTGGTATATATGTGTTTAATAAATATTTCCAAAAGAAGAGAGGCAGGGAGGGAGAAAGGTAGGAAGGACAAAGTATAGGGTTCCCTATTTGCAGGGCAGCAGTGGATACACAGACATAGAGAACAGACTTATGGACCAGGTGGTGGATGGGGAGGAAGGAGAGGGTGGGATATATGGAGAGAGTAACGCGGAAACATACATTACCATATGTAAAACAGACAGCTAATGGGAATTTGCTGAATGACTCAGGGAACTCAAACTGGGGCTCTGTAACAACCTGGAGGGGAGGGATGGGGAGGGAGGTGGGAGGAGGTTCAAGAGGGAGGGGACATAGGCATACCTATGGCTAATTCATGTTGATGTCTGGCAGAAACCAACACAATATCAGAAAGCAATTATCCTTCAATTAAAAATAATAATAATAATAAAAGAACAGGGTTGCAAGTAGCAAGAAAAATATCTGTAAGGAAATCTTTCCCTTCCTAAAGGAGGTTCTCCCACTGGGACATGGAGCGAGGCTGTTCTGTGACCCTCCCCGCGGGCACGGCTCACCTTGCACGTGGTAGGAGAACAGGTTGACCACAGAGTCCGCCTTCACGTGGTACTGAGCCTGAAGGCTCCAGTGGTCTGTGCTGGTGTTGCCGCCAGTATAGGAGGCGGACCAGTTGTACAAGTTGCTGTAGATACTTGTGGAGAGGTCTAGCACACCCAAGAGAGGCAGCCGCAGTGGATACAAGTGGGGGATGGTAAAAGTGGGGATCTGGAACTCTTGAGATGGCAGGTGGAACCCCAGAGGCTGGAAGTTGAGGGCTGGAGTCTGAATTGTCTTGAACATCTTTAGATCTTCAGAGGATTTGCCACCAAAAGGCAATGGGATCTCAATTTCCATACTGTTCTTGTTCAAGGTGTATTTGATCCGACCGTCACTGAAATCAAGAGCAAAGACAGTGCCCACAGTCAGACGACAAGAACTTCACTGCCTCCTGACCATCCAAACAATAGTGCATGTGGCCCATTCTCAATCCAGTACTGCACATTGCTCATGCTCTTCCCAAGGCCAGGAGTCCTTGGTCTTAATCCCTACCTATCAAACACTCAAATTCATTCAAATCCCTTCCAAGAGCTGTGTCCTTATTACTACCATCCATCTAAGTCATAGCTGTGGCCTTGGTTGCTTCAGTCATGTCTGACTCTTTGCGACCCTGTGGACTGCCAGGCTCCTTTGTCCATGGGGTTTTCCAGGCAAGAACGCTGGAGTGGGTTGCCATGCCCTCCTCCAGGGAATCTTCCCTACCCAGCCATAGAACCGGAGTCTCTTAGGTGGGTTCTTTACCACTAGCACCACCTGGAAGCCCAAATCCTAGTTTTTCTTGTTCTTACAGTGACACAACCACTTACCTCCAAGAGCGTTTCATAACCTGTGAATAAAACATCTTAGGGACAGAGTACCAGAATCTCATTACTTTCTCAGGATTTTTTTTTTTTAACTGGGTTGGTGTTCACATTCTGACCTCATATTTACTAATGCAAAAATGCCACAGCATTTATGCTACAGTTACTAATGTCTTTAAAATGCTCACATCATTTCCATAAAAAATGTAAACTGAAAAAAAGCCTAAATCGTGCTAAGTAAAATCTTCCATTTACATCTCATGGTTCAATAAATTTTTCTGGTTCATTTTTTTCACCTTTTCAAGAAGAGGTTTCCTGGAATGTGGAAGTTTGGCAATTCCATTTTCTGGAGGCACAACTCTTGCAGGCCACTGAGTTGATCTTGTATTTTCTGGGCGTAAGGAAGACTCCTCGATGTCTCCTGGAGCCAGGTGCTTGCTGCCTACAAAATAACGGGAGTTTTAAAAGCAGTGGGCATGGACAGGCATCAAACACAATTCACATTAGGTGATAATCCAAATTTGACAGCTCTATCATTAAGCAGGATGATATTCTCAAAGTTAAAATATAAATCATAAAAATTATTTAATATTGGTTGGCAGTAATTCATCTCTTCCTGTATTTTATAAAAAGAATGCAGAGCATAGTCAACCCTCTAGCCAGTATCCTGAAGTTCCCTGTGATGTCTTAGGCACAGGTAACTTCTGCTTAGTAGTATTCATCTGGTATTTAAAACATACAGCCTTGTATAAATGGGTAGCTAGACACATGTTCAGGGCTTCCCTGGTGGCTCAGTAGTAAAGAACATGCCTGCCAATGCAGGAGAGGCAAGTTCAATCCCTGGGTTGGGAAGATCCCCTGGAGTTGGTAACCACTCCAATATTCTTTCCTGGGAAATCCCATGGACAGAGGAGCCTGGTGAGCTATAGTACATGGGGTTGCAAAACAGCTGGACAAGACTTAACACCTAAACAAAAACAGTGTACATGTCAATGCTTCTTTTTCTCCCCAGGAATTCCCTGGGGGTGGGAAGCATACCTTCTCCATCTTTGGATATTCTCTTTCACCTAACACAGGGTTGACTATGTAATTATCACCATGTTATTTATTGACTGGCTGATGTGTACTCACAGCAACTAATTTGGAACCCATGTGCCGAAAAGTCAGGTCTGTCTGAGGAAATCTGCGATCCAGGAGAATATTGGCATACGCATGCAAGGTTTTAGGAAAACCAGAGAGATCCACAGGGAAATTGGAAGTTGCTTTTTTAGTATCCACATTGGTGCCTGTGTTCCATTCAAATTCAATCTTCTCTCCATCTGAAAGCACACATGGGAAATAGCTGTCAAGAGCATCACGTCAGTCCCTACCTACAGCTGTCAGCACTGCCCTCAAGTACACGGGGCTCTTCTTGGGTATGCTCACGTAGGAGAGACATACACACCATAACGCCATGCCACCTTCTTGGATATTGTTGAGCCGTAAGCCGTGGCAGAGGAGTCCATCTGCAGGAGCAGTTTTGAGGGAGACCAGAGGCTGAGAATCTCACTTCTGGCTTCTGCTTGCAAACGGGGTATGGAAATCACACCTTTGATTTTGCCTTCTTCCCTCCTGTCATAGCTATTGAAAAAGAAAAAGTCAACATCAATGATTCCATTCATTCCAAGGAGATTCGCAGGATGAAACATGGGTTCTATTTGTGGTGAAGAAAACAAGATACATGAATGACTCAAAGAAGTGACTAGAGATTAAACTCCTCAACTTCTAAAGCTAACTGGGCACAAATGCAGGACTTTCCAGGGAGGTAGGGGAGAGAAGGTTTACAAAAACTGAATCCTGCTCTACCCTTTACTATCTCTGCTGTCTTGGCCAAATTATTTAGCCCCTCTGAGCTGCCATGTCCTCATCTATAAAACTGATACCTACCTTGCAGTTTATCATGAGGCCTGAGATAATTAAAGTACCCACAGAGTCTCATGAATAGTAATACCAGTGAATGGCAGGGAGGTCCAACCAGACAAGAGCAGAGAGTCAGAATGATGAGGATTCTTTGCACTGTGGACTGTGGGTACCCCTGGCCTGGTCAGCTTTAAAGCTGAAAAGGAAGAAAGGGTGGAGCCAGAAAGGTCCACAGCTCTGGACAGACCCCCCCAGAGAGTTCCTTACCTTATGTGGCCAGTGAGGGTGACCTCAGTGATTTTCTTGTTCTGAAATTCCAGGGTGAGCTTGTAAGACTTCATTTCCTTAGAAGATTCATAACTAGCTTTGAGGACTGTCCCAAGGTCAACATCAAAATCTGGAATGTGGAGTTCACTGGACAAGGTCTTACTTTGCCGGTTGTATCTAAACAGCAGAGTAGCCTCGGTCTGCTTCACACCTGGGAGAGTGTAAAGGAGAGTCAAGATGCATATTCATCAGCTCCATGTAGGAGGGAAAGAGAACAAGGCAGAGAAACCTCCAGAACTTAATGCACTCAAATGAGGACACAGTTCAAGGATTTTACCTTAAATTTTTAACTCGGAGGTATTTTTAAAATTTTTAACTGGACATGCATTCAATTTGTAAATAATTATTGATTACTTATCATGGGTGAGACACTGCTCTTGGCACTGGGAGTCCCAGTCCTCATGGAGCTGACATTCTAGTGGGAGGTGTATAGACAATAGGCAAGTACATTATGTCCAGTGGTAATAAATGTTAAGATGAAAAGTAAAACTGGATAAGATGATAAAGGACAGATAAGGATAGAAGAGGTGCTATTTCATGTGTGGTGGCCAGAGAAGCTCTGATAAGAGAATATGTGGGCAGAGGCTTGAATGAAGAGACAGGCTGAGGGACTTCCCTGGTGGTCCATTGGCTAAGATTCCGAGCTCCCAATGTAGGGGACCCAGGTTGCATCCCTGGTCAGGGAACTAGATTCCACATGCCACAACTTAGAGTTCACATGCTGCAACTAAAGATCTTGCATGCTGAAACTAAGACCTGACACAGACAAATAAACAAATAAAAGTGAGAAAGATGCTGAGCCAGGCTGTATCCTATGGGGACAGCAGTCCAGGCAGAGGAAATCAGAAGTGCAAAGGGCCTGACATGAGAAACACTTAGCATGTCCAGGGATCAATAAAGGCTTGGCTCTGTCAGGCACACATGACATCTCTATATGAGCATCTGCCTATGACATCCTTCCTGGTTCCCTGCCACTGTGCCCTGCCTTCCTCTCTCCCAGCTCCTCCTGTCTTTGTCATAAGATTCCCAGGTTTCCTTCAGTTCACAGGTTTGCCCATTTTACATCTCTTGTGAAATTGTTAAATGACATTATTTTCATACATATCCCCTGTGAGCACCCCCTTTCCTCTGGGTTTTGTCTTCCTTTTGTTTTTAATCTTGTGACTTACTGTTCTTGCATAAATAATCTTCCACAGTGAGTATCTCAGCTTTTCCATCCCCTAAAACCTGCCTCTCCACTGGCCTTTTCCATCTAAGGACATGGCAACCCTGTTCTTTATCTGCTCAGGCCAAAAATTTGAGTTGTCCTGATAGCCTTTTTTCTCTTACACTGAATATCCACTGTATCAGGCAAATTCTGTCCACCTAACCCTCAAAATATGGCCAGAATCCAGTCACATTTGCCACCACCAGTCCAATCCAAAGCACCACCATCTCTGGCCTGGATTATTGTGACAGGCTGCACACTAGTTTCTCTGCCCTTGTCCTTCTAAAGTCTTTCCTCAGCATAAACACAAATTAGATAGTCACTTCTTCAAAAATAAACAAATGGGACATTATCAAACTTAGAGGCACAGCAAAGGAAATCATAAACAAAATGGAAAGATGACCTACCGACTAGGAGAAAATATATGCAAACCATCAAGGGCGTAATTTCCAAAATATACAAATGGCTTATACAGCTCAGCATAAAAAAGCAAACAACCCAATCAAAAAATGGGTAGAAGACCTAAATAGACATTTCTCTAAAGAAGAGATAGAGATGTCCAAGAGGCATTTGCAAAGATGCTCAGCATCACTAATTATTAGAGAAACACAAATCAAAACTACAGTGAGGTATCACCTCACACTGGTCAGAATGGCCATTATCAAAAAGTCTAAAAATAATAAATGCTGGATAGGATATGGAGAAAAGAGAACCGTTCTACTGTGTTGACAGGGCTATAAATTGGTATAGCCACTATGGGGAACAGTATGGAGATTTCCTAAAAAACTAAAAACTATAAACATATGATGTAGCAATCCCATTCCTGGACATATACCCAAATTAGACAAAAAACCTAATTTGGAAAGATACATGAACCCCAATGTTCATAGCAGCACTATTTACAATAGTGAGGATATGAAAGAAACCTAAATGTCCACTAATAGATGAATGGATAAAGAAGATCTGGTATACACATACAATGGAATACCACCCAGCCATAAAAAAGAATAAAACATTGCTATATGCAGAAACATGGATGGACCTAGAGATTATTGTTCTAACTGAAATAAGTCAGACAAAGCAAGAAAAGTATCATATGATATCACTAACATGTGGGATCTAAAAAAATGATACGAATGAATTTACTGATAAAACAGACTCACAGACAGAAAATGAACTTATGGCTACCAAAGGGCAAAGGGGGTGGATGGGTAAATTAAGAGTTTGAGATCAACAGATACACACTATTATATATAAAAGAGATTAAAAAAGGATCTACTGTACAGCACAGAGAACTATAGTCAATATCTTGTAATAATCTATAATGGAAAAGAATCTGAAAAAGTATATATATATATATAACTGAATCACTTTGCTATACACCTGAAACTAACACATTTTAAGTCAAGTATATTTCAATTTTAAAAAATAGTAGCTTACTTCACTCATTGTAAAAACTAACATCCTTACACAGACTACACGACCATCCTTCACCCTGCCCCTATTTCTCTGACTTCATCTTCTACAGTTTTCCTCCCTGATCTCTGCTTCAACCATACTGACTTCTTTCCTTTTCCTCAAACAGAGGCTATGTACCTGTCCCAGGACCTTTGCACCAGCTGCCCCCTCAGTCTGTAACACTCTTTACATGTGCATTATCCCCTTACCTCTTTCAGGCCTCCTGTTCATGCTCCCTTTACCAGTGAGAGCTTCCCTTTTCATTCCAAATGGCACTGCCTTCCCCCATCCTTTCTCCTGGCTGCCACTCCTGACATCCCCTGGACCCCTCTGTGCTCTATTCTCCCCAGCACGAATCTGACCTTCTGAATATTTACTTGTTTGGTTGTTTACTATAAATTCCACAAAAAAGACAGTGACTTCATCTCTGTTTACTGTTCTATCTTCAGCTCTTAGATCAGGCCTGACACTTAACCAGCACTCAGTAACTATTTGTGAAATACATTAAATGAAATGAGTTCTCCTTGTGAGTCCTGGACTTGAGACTGAGGGCGGAGACAGAGGGTCCCTTTTCTGGATACTTGCCTTCTGTCTGAGTTACGAGCTTCAGCATGTCCACCAAGGCTTCACCATCTCTCCGGAGTTCGTAGAATGCCTTGGCAGAATACTGTTCCACTTCTCCTGTGGGCTTCAGTTCCAGTTCAAATCTAAAGATGTTACAATGCACGTGTTGCCTAATGTTAGAGCCTTCGTGATAATAATAACATCACCAAAACAATTCGGCCTCAGTTGCAACAAAAATCTGGTCCTTATTTAACCCTGTCTCTTGTCCTTAACTAATGATGATCTTTAAGGTCCCTTCATTTCCTCCAAAAGCCCAAGTCAAGGGCAAGTCTCAGGATGCCTGGGGTTTTGGACCAACAAGGGTTGACTGGTTATGTCAGCAAAGCTGAGAATAAGGAGCGAGAAGTGAAGTGAAAGTCGCTCAGTCGGGTCTGATGCTGCGACTCAATGGACTATAAGGTCCATGGAATTGTCCAGGCCAGAATACTTGGAGTGGGTAGTCTTTGCCTTCTCCAGGGGATCTTCCCAACCCAGGGATTGAAACCAGGTCTCTTGCATTGTGGGCGGATTCTTTACCAGCTGAGCCACAAGGGAAGCCACAGAGTGGGAGTGGCTTCAAGAAAGATCTTGCCCATGTGTCTGGAGGTAACGGAAACATGGACACTGAACTGGGTGCAAATCAGCATATGTCTATGATCTCCTCCTCTAATGCATGAGGGAGAAAAAGGGGGCGCCATCTACAAAGAGATGCTTTTAAAGGAGTGATTCTCAGTGGCAGTGGGTACAGTTTCCTTGAGGGAGTTTGATAAAATTTTCTTTGTTTATTTTTGGAGCTAAGACCTCCCTAGGGGTTATGACACCTCACCTTCCAACACTGCCCTCTCCTCCCCATCTGTGGAGATGCCAAAACCTGGCCACAAAGGTTAGGTAGGTACCCTTCTGGTGTGTAGGGCAGAGGACCACAGTTCTAAATAACTAAGGCATAGAACAAGTTCCTGAGGCTGGCGACATGGCATTCTTCCTTGGCCCTGCTTGCATGTGAATGCTCAGTCATGTCCAACTCTGTGTGACCCCATGGACTGTAACCCATCAGGCTCCTTGATCCATGGGATTTCCCAGACAAGAATACTGGAGTGGGTTGTCATTTTCTTCTCCAGTGGATCTTCCCCACCCAGGGGAACCCATGCCTGTTATGTCTCCCGCATTGGCAGGCAGATTCTTTATCACTAGCACCATATGGGAAGCCCGCTAGGGGGTCATAATCTAGGAGGGGAGCAGATGCTGGGCAGGGACACTGAGCATTTCTGACCTGGTGTCCCCAGTCAGCGGGTAGTAGGAGGAAGAGTCTGTGGAGCTGGCATTGGAGTAAGCACCCGTGATGCAATAGTTCAGGCCAATGAAGAAAGGCTTGCAAGTTGACCAGGACTGCCTGTTCTCAATGAGAGGTGGGATCGCTTCCGTTTTGGTGGTAGAGACCAAATGCAATGTGTTACTAGTGAAAGAAAGAAAGAAAAACCTAGTTATTTTCAAGTCATTGAAATGAACATCACTGATTCTCCCAATGCAAATGCCCCCTTACCCTGCCCCCTATCTTCCCTGTGTCCATATCCACCTCAAATTCTTTGATTTACTCAGAAACACAGAACTGTAAGAAGAACATCAATAAGGCTGACAACCCTGTGACGCTTAACATTTCCCAAAACAATTTGCACTAAGACATTGCACTAAGCTGGTCACATTTCTTATCTGTAGTTTCCATGACAGTAGGAATTAAGAGTCTCCTTTTACAGGTGAAAGAGGATCAGAGAGGTCAGTAATGGTCATTGGGACCTGACTTCATGGCTGCCCCTTCCTTCCTAAAGTGCAGGTAAAAGGTGTACAATTTGTTTTTCATCTGAAGTCCCTCTCCACTAGCTTTTCTCCACCAGTGTTAAACATACTCAAATTTCTTTTTCCACTGTCTACACACACTCCACACCCCTTTCCTGCCCTTCTAGCCCCGTCTTGTCTCCCTCACAATCAAGAAATCTGTCTGCCTCTGTAGTCACCACTGTCACTCAACACCCTTCTCCTGAACAGGGGTCTGACAGTCGCCCTCCTGGTGCTTCTGCAACTGCCTTCATCAGCATCTCCAGTCACCTCCGATGGACATTTTTTGGCTTTGTCTTCTTTGATCTCTTGGAAGCATTCAGTAGAGTTGCTCACTAGTGGCCAGATTAAGACTTTAGAGTCTGAACTAGATCTGAAAATATCTGGTATCCTCCTCCCCAGTATGCTCTTAAAAAATTAGTAAGTACAAGAATGTTTCACAATGTCCTGATTCCATCTAAGGATGGTCTCTGATATATCGTGTTCTTTTCTTAGGGCTGTTTTCTCATTTTAGGGGTGTGCTGAGACCAACCTTTGCTGGTGGGCTGGAACCCTAAGTGCCTGTGATGTCCTGTCCGTGGGGTCATCCACCCCTGTGGCTGCTCCCGGGCTTTTGTGACCATTTATGGCTTCGGTCACCCCTTATCACTCTCCTGCAAATGCCTCTTCCTTTTACATGTGTATATTCTATCTGTTCTTGTCCTAGTCCCTCATGCCTTACTTTACATGAATCACTGTTTGATTTCACCAACCTCTGTGTGCCAGTGATGCCCAGGTATGTATTTGTAATTCAGACCTTTGCACTGAGCTCAGATTCATGGCTCTGATGACAGCTAGGTATTCTCAGTCTCCCAGGACTTCCAAGCCAGTGTGTTGAAAATGGCATTTGTCCTTGTCCCCCTCGCCAACTGCTTTGCTTCTTTAGTCTCTATTTCAATGATGAGCACCCCGGACTCTTCCTGACTCCTTCTTTTTCTTCACATCCCCACCCCCCACCGCCCATTCCCTGCATCCAGTCCATCACCAAGTTTCCACCTCCTAAAGATTTCTGGGGTCAGTTCATTGCTCTGTCTGCCTGCCCTCATCAGGTGTGGCACTACCATCTCCCCCAACGTGTGGTTGTAATCAGGCTCCTGACTCATCTTCCTGCCCTGGCCATGCCTCCTCTCGACCCATCCTACTCCAGAGTCAGAGTTTTCTAAAACACCAACCTTACTTCATTTACACGCCCACTTTCAACCCTTTTGTCTTCGGAAGAGCCCACACTCCTGAAGATGGCTCACAAAGCTAACCCCTGCCAGCCTCTCACATCCTCTTTCACTGTATTCCCCATGCACTTGACCACATGGAACTTCTTGTAATTCCTGGAACCACATTTTTTCTTCAGGTCACTGCACGTGCTTTTCTCTTTGCCTGGGAACATTCATTCTTTTCTCTTTTGTCTGGGTAACTCCCACATGACTTCCAGGAATCAGCTGAAGTGTGGCTTTCTCCAAAATGCTTTCCCTAACTGCCACTGCTCCACAATATACAATGCCATGGTCCTCTCCTGCTTCCTCTAACTCAGCCTTCACTTGACAGTCCCTGCTTATCTCACTATATTTGAACTGATAAATTAATGTGTCCTTATAGAGCAGTTTTACTGTGTAGGCAGAAAGAGAATGAGAGTAAAATGGTCTCCATTTGTCTTATATTTGATAACACTCGTTGCAAAGCATTCAGGGGGTTAGAGTTTAGTGAACATAATAATTATTAATTAAAAAAAAGTGTCCAAAATATGGAAACACTAGGGTAAATCCATGTTTGAGGATTTCATTGACCATGGAGCTCTCAATAGGAGGTTGCCTCCCATAGTTAGTAGATTAGGACTTTCATGCTTTATCCACTGAACTGGCCATTGCAGATCAGTATGTCCTTTAGCATTTTTCTTGGGAAAAATGTTCATTTCCCAAGGATGTTTTCCCTATAGCTACTGTTTTATTCATTCTCAAAAGAAATCACACAAGAAAATACAACCTAATAGCAACTATTTAATCAGTAAGTCTTAAGTCTCAGTGAAATATGAAAAGTCTAGGAAATTGTAATTATGCAGTGACAGGTAATCCAGTACCTTCTCTGAGGAAACTGTAATTATGTAGTGAGTCTAGGCAGGTTAAAAGCAGGTAATCAGTACCTTCTCTCACTCCATTCCCCCTGCCCCCCATCAAGATCCACTGGGGCCTGAATTTTCTCAATGAACTGTGTAGCTTGGCCAAATCCTGCAGTCATAATTTCTTCTATTACACTGTATGGTCAGATCTAAGTGAAAGAATTACCTGCCACTGAACAGCCTGACTGGCCTCTTGGGAGAAGGAATGATGAACTTCAGTTGCCCAGCTTTTAGGACTATTCGCGCCTCCAGGCCTGTTTCGTGGAAGAAGTTGGTGTTCATCTGCACCCCGCTCCTGGCAAAGTCTGGGATGATGATGCCCATGTTTGTCACAAACTCCACAGACACAGACGGCTTTGTCACCAGTTCTGCCTGCATCTGTAAGTCAGACAATGACCTAATCAGCTTGGTTCAATAACCTTAGTCCCCTGCAGTCAGATCACCACCACCCCCACCCCTATTTCCCACTTCTGGGAAGAATCTATGGATGGCTCACACCAGAGAAAACGTTACTGAGATGTGTTTGTGGAAGGAAAAGCCACATTCTCAGTCCTCCAGGGCTAGACTGATACCCAGGACCAGGAAGTGCCCAAGTTAACTTTAAGCATAACAGGATACAAAGATGACCGAAACACTTAGTTCTTATGTTATGGCCATGCCTGAGCGGAAGTTGCTAGGTGCATCCTGGTGGAAGCCTAATGTTCATCAACACATATACACTACCATGTGTAAAATAGATAGCTGGTGAGAAGTTGGTATATAACACAGGGAGCCCAGCCTGGTGCTTTGTGATGACCTAGAGGGGTGGAGTGGGGGGAGGGGAGAGGGGCTCAAGAGGGAGGTTATATATGCAAAATCATGGCTGATTCGTGTTGTTGTATGGCAGAAACCAACACAACACTTTAAAGCAATTTTCCTCCAATTAAAAAAAGAAAAGTTAATGAAATGATTCCAGTGATGACACACTTCATCTTGAATTGCAAACACCTTTTTAAATTGCACAAGACACCTGCCCTGGAGGAAAAGAACAATCTAAGGAATAAAAAAGTGAACAGATTCTTACATTGGCTACTTCCAGTTTCACTCCAGCTTTGATTCCAGGAGTGATGATGCCGGAGGAGGACACTTGCAGTTGTAATCCAAGTCCAGTGGGGAGTTCAAAGGCATTGTCCATGAAGATGTAGTGAAGGAACAAGTCACTTGTTGAACCTTTCCTTACGAGCTCTTTAATCTATATATCACACAGGAGAGAGTACAAGTAAGCCTTATTCAAGTAGGCTTTCTGAAATGCAGCCTCCCCCATGTCAGACGGTAGTTATTCTTTATCCAGAATGGAAGGGACCAGCATATTTTAATTAGCTTAATAGCTTAATAAATAAAGATGAATGATTATTGATTTCAACAAATTGGAATACAAAAAGTTGCCCTGGGTAGATATCATGTCATTTTCAACTGGGGATTCAAAAAGCATTTCAGACTATTTCTGGGCCTCTGAGATTTGTGAACTTTAAATATCATTGCATGGCATGACTTAATTCTGATTATTTGGCATTGGAATACTTGCAGCACAATATATTATGGTCAAACCAGTTTTTTAAAACTGATGAACTATTTAAATGATGTACATATCAGTATGCATTGGTGTTTATTCTTTATAACACCTCTGGAAAATAACTTGAGATCTCTTTTATGAAAGCCACATTATTATTCATTATATCCTATGGAGTATATTTGAATATTTTCTCCCTTTTAAATAAACTAATAATTATAAATATTTAGACAATGGACTGCAGTTTTCTACATACTTTGTTTCATAATCACTTCATCATTTAAATATTAAGGGGAATATTTAATATTAAATATATCTCTAGGTAGAGAGATACACTTAATACTGTTTTCCACATGAACAAATGAATGCTGTTAAAAGATACATCTATTGATCTATATTTCTGTCTTTGTGCCAGTACCATACTGTCTTGATGACTGTGGCTTTGTGGTAGAGACTGAAGTCAGGCAGGTTGATTCCTCCAGTTCCACTCTTCTTTCTTAAGATTTCTTTGGCTATTCAAGTTTTTTTGTATTTCCATACAAATTGTGAAATTATTTGTTCTAGTTCTCTAAAAAATACGATTGGTAGCTTGATAGGGATTGCATTGAATCTATAGATTGCTTTGGGTAGTATACTCATTTTCACTATATTGATTCTTCTGATCCATGAACATGGTATATTTCTCTATCTATTTGTGTCCTCTTTGATTTCTTTCACCAGTGTTTTATAGTTTTCTATATATAGGTCTTTTGTTTCTTTAGGTAGATATATTTCTAAGTATTTTATTTTTTTTTGTTGCAATGGTGAATGGAATTGTTTCCTTAATTTTTCTGTTTTCTCATTGTTAGTGTATAGGAATGCAAGGGATTTCTGTGTGTTAATTTTATATCCTGCAACTTTACTATATTCATTGATTAGCTCTAGTAATTTTCTGGTGGAATCTTTAGGGTTTTCTGTGTAGAGGATAATGTCATCTGCAAACAGTGAGAGTTTTACTTCTTTTCCAGTCTGGATTCCTTTTATTTCTTTTTCTGCTCTGATTGCTGTGGTCAAAACTTCCAAGACTATGTTGAATAGTAGTGGTTAGAGTGGGCACCCTTGTCTTGTTCCTGACTTTAGGGGAAATGCTTTTAATTTTGCACCATAGAGGATAATGTTTGCTGAGGGTTTGTCATATATAGCTTTTATTATGTTGAGGTATGTTCCTTCTATTCCTGCTTTCTGGAAGGTTTTCTTTTTATCATAAATGGATGTTGAATTTTGTCAAAGGCTTTCTCTGCATTTACTGAGACAATCATATGGTTTTTATTTTTCAATTTGTTAATGTGGTGTATTACATTGATTGATTTGCAGATATTGAAGAATCCTTGCTTCTCTGGGATAAAGCCTACTTGGTCATGATGTATGATCTTTTTAATATGTTGTTGGATTCTGTTTGCTAGAATTTTGTTAAGGATTTTTGCATCTATGTTCATCAGTGATATTGGCCTGTAGTTTTCTTTTTTTGTGGCATCTTTGTCAGGTTTTGGTATTAGGGTGATAGCCCAGAGATAAATCCACACACCTATGGACACCTTATCTTTGACAAAGGAGACAAGAATATACAATGGAGAAAAGACAATCTCTTTAACAAGTGGTGCTGGAAAAACTGGTCAACCATTTGTAAAAGAATGAAACTAGAACACTTTCTAACACCATACACAAAAATAAACTCAAAATGGATTAAAGATCTAAACGTACGACCAGCAACTATTAAACTCCTAGAGGAAAACATAGGAAAAACACTCTCTGACATAAATCACAGCAGGATCCTCTATGACCCACCTCCCAGAATATTGGAAATAAAAGCAAAAATAAACAAATGGGACCTAATTAAAATTAAAAGTTTCTGCACAACAAAGGAAACTATAAGCAAGGTGAAAAGACAGCCTTCAGAATGGGAGAAAATAATAGCAAACGAAGCAATGAACAAAGAATTAATCTCAAAAATATACAAGCAACTCCTGCAGCTCAATTCCAGAAAAATAAAAGACCCAATCAAAAAGTGGGCCAAAGAACTAAACAGACATTTCTCCAAAGAAGACATACAGATAGCTAACAAACACATGAAAAGATGCTCAACATCACTCATTATCAGAGAAATGCAAATCAAAACCACAATGAGGTACCACTTCACGCCAGTCAGAATGGCTGCTATCCAAAAGTCTACAAGCAATAAATGCTGGAGAGGGTGTGGAGAAAAGGGAACCCTCTTACACAGTTGGTGGGAATGCAAACTATTACAGCCACTATGGAGAACAGTGTGGAGATTCCTTAAAAAACTGAAAATAGAACTGCCATATGACCCAGCAATCCCTCTAATGGGCATACACACTGAGGAAACCAAAATTGAAAGAGACACATGTACCCCAATGTTCATCGCAGCACTGTTTATAATAGCCAGGACATGGAAGCAACCTAGATGTCTATCTGCAGGTGAATGGATAAGAAAACTGTAGCATATATACACAATGGAATATTACTCAGCCATTAAAAAGAATACATTTGAATCAGCTCTAATGAGGTGGATGAAACTGGAGCCTATTATACAGAGTGAAGTAAGCCAGAAAGAAAAACAACAATACAGTATACTAACACATGTATATGGAATTTAGAAAGATGGTAATGATAACCCTGTATGTGAGATAGCAAAAGAGATGCAGATGTATTGGACAGTCTTTTGGACTCTGGGAGAGGGCGAGGGTGGGATGATATGGGAGAATGGCATTGAAACATGTAAATTATCATATGTGAAAAGAATCACCAGTCCTGGTTCGAGCATGAGAGGGTGCTCAGGGCTGGTGCACTGGGATGACCCAGAGGGATGGGATGGGGAGGGAGGTGAGAGCAGGGTTCAGGATGGGGAACACATGTACACATGTACACATGGAGGATTCAAGTCAATGTATGGCAAAACCAATACAATATTGTAAAGTAAAATTAATTAATTAATTACTTAAAAAAGAGATACAACTAACATGATAATAGCTTAATTTCTAAATGTTATCAATTCCTTAGGAATCCAGGAATCTTCTTCACTGACATTTAAGACAAACTTGCCTCTCTGGAGGAAGCACAAGCACTTTCTCTGGTCTGCATGACTGGGATCTTAAGGGAGTCTGGGAGATCTCAACAGAGCCCAGGCTAATCCATCACCCTATGACAGCCCACTTACCATCTGGGGGATCCCCTGCAGGGTACGAACACCTTTCAGCAGCAACTTCCCCAGGAGTTGGAGGTCGTGGAGTCTGACAAAGCCAAGCTCTTCTCCCAAGATGCGGAGGTAGGCTCTGGCTTCTGGGAAGTCTTTGGATTTCAGATCTTTGACCAGCTTCTCAATGTTGAACATGATTCCATTGACCATGTCCTGGGATTTTAACAACAAAATGTCTAGTGAGATGTGAGTGCTGTCAAACACCCTTAGGTTAAGATGTTGCAGCTGTGATGAGCCTAAACATAAACCCTCATGGTGGGGTCGTGGGGCAGACACTGAAACCAGGCCCCCACCTTTTATCAGAAGATAGACGGCTCCTCCAAACTGACATTTAAAAAAACAACAACAAAAAACAAAAAACTAAGGTCTTGTCAGGGATAATGGTGCTTCCACACTGTTCTTAACCTGAATGAGGTAGGCATTCAAGTGATCTATGATGTAGGCATAGGTGATCTCTGTTCTCTAGCATGCCAGGATCCCTATGGCTCCCCCAGATTAGAAGATCCTCTGTCCCCCATCCCCTCCCATGCTTACTCGTCTCCTCCGACAGAGGAAAACACTAGGGATTTCCTGGGAAAGCATAGCTGCTGTATACATTGGCCAAAAGCTTGAAACATACCTCATCTAGGGAAGCTCTGATCTAGGTAAGTTCTTAGACATAAGAATTCCATAGACTGATGCTTAGGCACTGAGAAAGAAAGAGTGATTGAGACCCAAAACAGATCAAAGACCCTCAGCCTCAAGTGGAGGTGAGTAAATTAGGAGATGGAGGTGAGCATCGGGGAGTAAATTACTGCCCTGCTTCTCAAATTGAAATGTGTACACTGGTCACTTGGGGGGGGTCTCATTAAAATGCAAGTCCTGATTCCATAGAGGCCAGTAGGGCCTGAGAACCTGCATTTCTAACAAGCATTGCTGTGATGCCAATGACTGGACCATGCTTTGGACAGCAAAGAGTTAAAGAATAAGAAGGTCCAGATCACACAATCTATTTTATGCTCCTTAAGTGGAGGCTTATGCCAACTTCAAAGAGGATTCTGCCTCCATTAGCTAGTGCACGGATGTGGGTGATAGCCAAAGAAAGTAGTTAATAATAGTGAAAATATGAATTTCAAAATTATAATACTATCTGCTTGTTGAATAATCAACACAAGAGTCAGGGGCTTTGTTTAGCTTTTTAGATACTTTAGTTCATTTAGTCTGTAAATATCCTTGTGAAGGATATAAGTTATTATTAGTATTCTGGGGATGTGGAAACATAAAACATCAAGTATCTTGCCCAGGTATGCAGAGCTTGAAGAAAGTGAGGTTAGATTTCAAACCCATGCCGCAGAGTTCACACTCTTAATCATTATGCTAGAGAGCCTCTAATGAGCCTGGACTCTGGGCAGACTGAATCTCCAGAAGGCCCATCACTGTCTCTTATTCCCACTGGACTGGTTAGTAATAGCCATAGTTGTTGCTCTAGTTAGATAGTGCTTTGCTGACTTCCAGGCTTAGATAAAAACATTTTCACATTGAGACCCAAAGCTTTCCTTGAGAGGATACGTAAAACGTACCTGCTCACGTTTATCATCTTTGGTGTAGCCAAAGTGGTCCACCAAGACCTTGGAGACACGATCAGGAACTCGACCATTAACCCAGTACAAAGCCTTGTTGACACTGTCTGGGAAGAATCCTTCTTTCCCAAAAAGAGCTTCGAGTGTTGGTTCAAAACCTTTTCCTTCCAAACCAATCTGAGAGAGAAAATCAGGCAAGAAACACCATCAGGTTTCTCTGTTGTCTGTCCATCTCCTATTCCCTTATTTATGCTCAATTTATTAAACAAGTACTTGGTGAATGCTACTGGGCAGGAGTTGACCTGAATACTCCACAGGAGTTGTCTTATTTAAATCTCACTGGAATCTTGCAAGGCAAAACCTATTATGTGCTTGTTTTCTGGAAGAGGCAGCTAAGGTTCAGAGGAGATACATAGTTAAACTGAAGATTCTGGTTTTGGGGTGAATTTGGGGTTTGAACCCTTGGATTTTGGGTATAGGGGCTTCTCTGAGACATCAAACTTCCATTCATATAAGGAGCCGTGCTTCACATGGCCCCTAGTGGGGAGGCAGGAAGAAGAGGGGGAAAGGAAAGAAGTGACGGTATCACTGCCTGATGATTCTTGTTCCTCTTATAGCTGGCTCACAGCTCCCTTGACTTGACTATTTATGATGTAGACCAGAATTGGCTAGATAAACATAAGACTCTGCTTCAGGCCCACACATACCTCAAAGAGGTCAGTTGAAGCAAATCCAAAGACTTTGAGGGTTGTTTTCAGCATGCTTTCTTTAGGAAGGTAATTGTTTGGATCAAATATAATATTTCCTTCAATTTTGGCTGAGACTGGGTCAAGTGATGGAAGAGAAATCGATTTGGAAAACTGATAGTTGCGGGAAAATTTCTTGAAATCCATGACAGTTGGAAGTTGAGATTCTTTCAGAGCTTCTTCCACTAAGCTTTTCAAGCTAGACAAAAAGGAGAGGATTTTGAGCTGACACACATTGTGTTACTCTCTCACCCCCAAGTCAATGTGGATTTCCAATCACTACCAAACTCTTTGGGTTTTATTTGCCCCAAAACCTTGGCTCAGATCTGCTGCACTTGCACACAGATGTTGGTTCCAGAAGAAAGAACAGCCTGTAAAGGGCAGGCAGCAGCTAGATCAGAACTGAGATTTGGAACTTCAGCCCCTTGTGGCAGACGCAGGAAAATGACTTTACTTACTCCCGGACGTACAAATCTTCTGAGTTTAAGATGTTGGCGATGTGGGAAGCCACAAAGTTCTTCACTTGCTCATTCTGTTCCCGAGGGAGAAGTTGGGTGATTTTGCTAATATCCGACTGGGAAGGACTCCCCATCAGCATGAGATAGGCAGCCAGCCGCTTATCCCCTGGAGAGGAGTCATCGAGGAAAGTCTGAAGAAGGACTTCCCGGACCTGTAGCCCAAAGACAAGACTGTCATCACTGTCAGAACATGCAACATGTCTGGCAAACATGCCTGATCTTATTTTGCAAGTGGAATTTCTCTCTATGAATTCTTCAAATGCTGTTACTGAACCTTCTTCACTCAGAGCAAACAGCTCAAGGAAGGGTTCTCAGAAGACACCTATCAAATGCACGTTGAGGGATTTCCCTGGTGGTCCAGTGGTTAAGACTTTGCCTTGCAATGTAGGGGGTGTGCATTCGATCCCTGGTTGGGCAGCTAAGGTTCCCAAATGCCTTGTGGCCAAAAAATCAAAACATAAAACAGAAGCAATATTGTAACAAATTCAATAAAGACTTTAAAAATAGTCCACATCAAAAAGAATCTTAAAAAAAATATACATGCTGGATTCAATTGCATTAAAATACACAAGTTATGGCCAAGTTATGACTTGTTGGAGATCTGCCACTAACTGAAGATAAAGATGTTTTAACATAAATTATTTCAATATGAGGATAAGTGAGAAGGAATCAGGAGAATTTAATGCTAATAAGTAAGTCAGGTCGTCTGCAAAGCTGTGGAGTCACCATCACCACCTTTGGGGGCCAGTTTGACTCTCTTAGTCTAGGGAAATTGGGGGAAAAAAATCAGACAGGTTTTCCCAGGATGGGAGTGATGGTCAATCTGGTGAGAGGACAGCAGGTAGTGAAAAAAAATCATACTTTGCCTGCTGAAGCAGCAGGAAGGTCAACTATTTTTCTCACGTCCACATATGGCTAGGCAGTCAATTGTTGTTTAGTTGGTAAGTCATGTCTGACTCTCTTGTAACCCCATTGACTGTACCTCGCCAGGCTCCTCTGTCCATGGGATTTTCCAGAGAAGAATAGTGCAGTGGGTTGCCATTTCCTTTTCCAGGGAATCTTACCCTGTGTTTGATCCCTTACACAGGGATCAAACCTGTGTCTCCTGCATTGGCAGGAGTATTCTTTAGCACTGAGCCATCTGGAAGCCCCAGGCAGTCAATAGGTATATTGAAATTTGCAATTAAAGAGCAGTAGAATAAAGTCAGTAGAATGACGAGACTTAGAATCTCATTCCAAATCTTTGTCAATCTGAATCAACTCGTCATTTTCAGCCCTCTTCTGCGGACCTTACCTCGTCACTAAGCTCCATTTTCCGCAGGGCCTGGATGGCAGCCTTCTGGATCACCAGGGATGGCTGTTCACTTCTGATACATTTCAGGACTGAAGACCTAAGTTTTGGGGTTAGTTGCTCCATGGTTTTACCAATATTTCCTATGACCTGCATTGAAAATAAACAAGAGAGAATCAGGGCACAGAAGGTGCAGTGAGGGGCAGACAGAAAAAGTGCATCTGAAATGATGCCTATTATAGAAAACAAACAAGCAAAAAACTGAAAATACCCTCAGAATCAGGTAGGTGAGATCTTCATTCCCAGTGCAGTCATTGCCAATCTGTTCTGACAGGTAATCAGCAATTTCCAGCAGGTCCTGTGTCCATGTAGGGTTTGTCTTATGATAGCTACAGAAGAAGAGTTAGGATTTAGCGAGCATAGCCAGGTTTATCTTAAAATATACACTGACGTTTGCTGATTTCTTATCTCAAGTCATTACTCTTAAAATTGACCAGTAGACAAATGAAAGGGTAAGCACCAGAATTTGCAAGTGGAGGGAGGGTAGAAACAGAATACTAACACGTGGGGTCATTCTTTGCTCCTACGAGGAGAACCAGTGGAAAACTCACTTGTTGATCACGTGACTCAGAGCATAAAATGTGAGCCGGCTCTGCTGCGCTCTTGCGGTGTTAAAGACCTCCCGCAGTCTCTCAGCTGAGGGCTCTGGGATCAGGGCCACCAGGTAGGTCACGGCATCTATCAGGAGGGGGTTGGCTCTCTCATTTTTCAGCCACTGGAGGATGTGAGTGTAGCACTGGGGCTGTCCGCACTGAATCAAGGCTTGTAAAGTGATGGGGCTGAGAAGAAAAGGGCAGAGAAAGAAAGATCACCTTCTAGGCAGCTAAAACCTCCTTGGCCCACAGTGTTCCCTCTGCCAGGAATTCCCTTTTTCAAGATCCAAATCCAACTATCTTCCAAAATCTAACAGATCCCTAGAGAACAGAGAAGCCTTCCCCATAAGTAGCATCCACTGGAGAAGCACCATGGAGAAAAATCTGAAGAAGGACCCCCTGGACTCAACACCCAGAGAGGACTGTTACCCTTTGGTCAGAAGATGGAACATACCACATAAACACTTGCCCAGTCCCCAGTCCCTTCTCTGACCTTCACAGCACTAAGACTGCACTGAGGTAAAGAGAAGTCACGGTGTTATTTTGTTTGCTTGAGTTTTCTCTCCTCTAGCCTACAGGCTTCCAGAAAACACAGACTTCTTTTCCTCTCACACTTCCCAGGGTACTCATTATAGAACTAGGGATTGAAGATACCCATCAAAATGTGGGAAAGATTTCCCTCCTATCTTAACATGTAAATATTTATCTACCTTGGATGCAATATATGTGTGTGTGTTACCCATGGAACTCTAGACACCTTAGCTGACATTTCTCTATCAAGCAAACATTTACTGACTGACTCAATTGATTAAATGGGTTGAAATTTCAGTGATTCCTGAGATTCTCTGGCTGAGGTCTCAGCCAGCTCCCATGGGCTCTGCGACTGCTGCTCGAGAAATACCTGGACACCTCGATCAGCTTCGGCAAGACGGAGGTGACCGCCTCACTGCTGAGGCCTCGCAGCTCAGTCACTAGTTTATGGAAGAGGTTGGCTCTCTGGGCATTCTGCTCAGAGACGTGCAGTTTCTGCAGCTCCTGGAGCGTCTTCACAATGGCCTCAGCGTGCTTTGGAGGTGATGTGGACCTGGTGCTCTCGAAGGCAAGACCCACCGCCTCGGTGCCTGGAAGGAGGAGCGTGTTAGAGGGATTCCAGTTTACCCCTGCATCTTAACCTCATCTTTCTTCTGGAAGCTGGAGATCTGGGAGGGGTCAGCAAGAGGGGGGTGGAGAAAAGAAGCCTCTCCTGTTCTTTTTTTTTTTCTCTCTCCTGTTCTGTACTTAGTGTCTGTTTTGTTTTCTCTCTCCTGTTCTGTACTTAGTGTCTGTTTTGTGTCTAGCTCTGCTAGGGGTCTGACTTCAGTGTTTCCCTAAGTTGCCACCCTCTCCTGTGATTAGCATGAATATTGTGCATACCTGCTATTGCTTCAGTCATGCCTGACTCTTTGCGACCCCGTAGACCATAGCCTGTCAGGCTCCCTTGTCCATGGGATTCTCCAGGCAAGAATACTGGAGTGGGTACCATGTCCGTCTCCAGGGGATCTTCCCAACTCAGGGATCAAACCTGAGTCTCTTACATCTCCTGCACTGGCAGCTGGGTTCTTTACCACAAGCACCACTTGGGAAGTCCAGCGTTAATATTATTCCTCAATTTAAATATAAGGGAACTAAGACCCAGAGGTGAGCCACTCACCATGTGCAAGACCTTTCTGGGTGTACGAGACAGAGCTGGGATTGAATCCAGGATTGTTAGACTTGTATGGGATTGAATGACCTTTTTGCCTAAAAGAACTGGTGAGGAGGTGCTGCTGACATGACAACAGTGGAGGCTAGACTCACTGCTGCTCACCTGTCCTGTCTTCCCACTAGATTTAATGGCAGTTTGTGTGTGTGTTGGGGGGGATGTTTTGTGTTCCCTCCATCACCCTGCTCTCACCTCTGCCCAGGAGGTGGGTGAATCCGTGGTGCGGAGGAAGGAGTCCTGACTTAGATAAGACATGGAGGCCCATTCTGTACTGCCTCTAACAGCCTGTGACTTTGAATATATCACTAAGCCTCTCTGTGTGTGCCTTTTCCTTCTGTAGAATGGGTGTAAAAGCACATGCTGCTACCACCTGACATCACAGGTGGCTGAGAACGAGGCAGGGCCCACGACTCATTGACATACAAGATAGAAGCAGGGCTGAGGTTGGACTAGAGGTTTCTGTAGTTCCCTTCAGCTCTAAAGACTGATTCCTGACCTTTCCCATTTGCCCTACCTTGCTCAGGCCCGGCTGTCCGATTTACCAACAGTGGACTTGGGAGGCTGGTTTCCTACTTCCAAAATCCAGGGAGCTTTGGGAGAACTCTCCCCTTTCCTTTATCCCATTGCCACCTGACATTCTGAAATGAACAGGCTTTCTCAGTAGAATGGCCCATGGCCAGAAGCCCAGGGCCCAGGACTCTCACAGGGCCTAGCAAGGAGCTAAGCCATGGTTGGTACCTTGTAGACAAGTTTCCCAGCCCTGGCAACTATGTGTACATCACATCTTACCTTCCTCAAAGAAGCGGCTGTTGATCTTAGGTGTGTCTTCAAGTTTCAAAGTCTGTGTGACCTGTGCCATCATCCCATATTTGTTCCTGGTAACACAGAAATCACAGCATGTCATGGATGGCCAGGCTCCCTGCAGCATTCTCTGCTCTTCATGTTGAATGTCTCCCCTATCTCTGCTCCTCCCCTAATCCTGCTCCCCTTTCAAACCATACTTATTTATATCCAGCTGTCCTTGAGCCCCTGTGAATGGCAGCATCTCCTGGTCATGCTGGCTGTCCGTCCATCAGAAGGACACATGTACCTTACACTCTCCACCATTCCAGAGTGCCCAGAGGGAATGAACTAACACTAAGCTCCAAAATTCTTTTGTTATCTCCCATAGTTCAGTGCCAAGAATATAGATAGCAGTTACTCAGTCAACACTAGTTGACTGACCAGTTTTCAAAATGGATATGTAAGTCTCTAGGCCAATTCCAAAATCTTCTGTAAAGCTTCTCTAACCCAAGTAGCCAGTAATGGTTCCAGTTTTTCCTGATCTCTAGCCCTTAAAGTCTGGATCTCAGAAATCTTTTGTTGGTTTTGAATTGTTCCTCATGCCTAAGTCTTTCCTACCAAATGGCCTATTAGCTTGAGATAGGAGGACAGAAATACATTCTGCTTTGTACCTTTTCCTACCTCCTCCCAGACACAGAGTAGCTTGCAACAGGGCACGGAGAAGCATTTAGTGCCTAATGGCCCCATAAATAAGGAATCAGGGCTACAGCTGGGGACCTACTTGTAGGAGAAGGGCAGGAATAGGTGTTGTTCATTGCAGATGGCTTCTGACACATGCTTCCTCCTTGGGTCCAGGGTGTACTGGCAGGACTGGCTGCTGCCAATCAGTGTTGACAAGGGGCGGGTCTGTGAATGGGATCAGGGGAAAAGCACTTTCATCAGTCCCTGGGGCTTGAACCTGAGTGTTCTCCCATATGTATTTCCCTTCCGGGAAGAAAGTGGGGGAACAGGGGTTCTGTACCACTAGATAAACTCAGCGAGAGAAGAGAGCTTCATACTTGACTTTTAGTCAAGGAGATGAAAACCCAAAAGCTGAGTCTAGCTGTAGACTTCTTTTTATTTCACCCCAGGGGACTTTTGATCTGTACAAAGTATTTATAACCTGGAATCCAGCACATGGGGTTTCCTAGGTGGCACTAGTAGTAAAGAACCTGCCTGTCAATGAAGGAAACACAATGAAACATGCTTTTGATTGTTCCCTGGGTTGGGAAGATCCCCTGGAGAAGGGCATGGCAACCCGCTCCAGTATTCTTGCCTGGAGAATCCCATGGACAGAGGAGACTGGCAGGCTACAGTCCACAGGGTTGCAAAAAGTCGGACATGACTGAAGCTACTTAGCACGCATGCACACATCTAACATGACTCCCTGTCCTACCACACACGAACACTTCACACCTGTTCCTACTGCTCCTTATGTTTTCTCTGCCTAGAATTCTCTGGGATCCCTTCTAGCTCTAACATTCCACAATGTTAATAATGAAGGGGTTGCTGCCAATGTGCATAGCAATGCTGATGTGAAACTTACCATGCCTCTAATCAAAGCGAGTGGGCTAACTCCCGTGCTAATGGGCTGGAAGTGATCACACTTCTCCAGGTTTCTTTCAATAGATATTTCTGTTGCCACATTTCCCTTCTTCGTTTTAACAGTAAAGTCTGTGGAGCAGTTTCCATACACGGTATCCTAGGGCAGCAAAAGATACAACAAGTGTACTCAACACAGGGAACCATCTTTTGGTGCTCAGGGTAGGGCTGGGAAAGAAGCCTGTAAGAAAAGGCAGGGGCAACATGGTTCTGGGAGAAAGCTTCATCCTCTTGGACAGAATGTGGGTGTGGTTGGTTCCCGGGCAGCCAGGGTGGACGCGAGAACACCTCTTAAGGGTGGTCCTGGCTCTGAGGTACACCTCCCTGCCCTCCTAGGGGCCAGCCAACACTGGTTGCATATTCTGTGCTCTCGGAGCCTTTTCTCTATTGCTCATTTACAGCATGTACTCCAATCTGTTTTGTGTTGTATGTGTCCTGGTTCTCCCCCCAGATCCTGAGACCTCCCTGTGCAGGGGTCCCCGTGGGATGCAGCAGTGTCTGCTCCCCGTGGAGCGCAGCACAGAGCTCAGAATGTAGTAAGGGCTCAAAAGTGTTCACGGGACTGAACTAAACTGAATGCATCCTCAGATCAAAACCTGGGATTCTTAAAAGACGCTGGCCAATAGATTCAATTATTTTCTGTGTTTAAAATGCACACAGGGGACTTCGTTGGTGGTCCAGTGGTTAAGACTCTGCCTTCCAATGCAAGGGGCACAGGTTCAATCCCTGATTGGGGAACTAAGATCCCACATGTTGCATAGTGTGGCCAGAAATTATACATACACACACACACACACACACACACACACACACACACACACATACACACACAGAGGCCTAACTGTGCTCTACCTTGTGGAAACATAACAAAATCAAACAGAGGATAGGGTGGTCAGGACTCCCAGAAACTGCTATAAAATTAGACCCAACCTGCTCAGGCTGTGTGGGCTTGGCCCTCAGTGAGCCCAGAGGCCAGGGGAGCTCTGAGCAACGTGTTTCACACCAATACAGGGCCTCCTATGTAACCAGCCATGCAGCTGAGTCAACGATCCAGTTGCATGCCAGTGGTACCTGGCTCCACTATGTAAAGAGGAGTTCAAAGGACCACTATTATCAGTTTTCTAAATTCTCACCAGAAATAACACTTGCTTAGCCTCTTCCGTTTCTGGGGGAAGCAGGAGGGCAGAGATGATGCCCCTCTTGATGTTGAGGATGTGTTTAGGCTCTTCTTTCTCTGGGTAAAGTAGAACTTGCTTGCCTTCAGGAACAGCCAGCTTGAGGTCGTACCTGGTGCAGAGAGAGTATGGTCACTGAGTGTCCCTTCACCATGAGCCATAAGCTAGGTGGCTTTGCAGCCTCCTTTTTACTTATTTTCTTTTTACATTTTTTTGATAAATATCAGCATATACACATACATTTTCAAAAAAGTATACAAGTATGTGTATGCTTTGGTACTCTTTCATTTCCTTTTTTTTTTTTTTTTTGGCTTGGCTTGGCTCACCCAGTCCCTTTCTCTCCCCATATCAGTCTTTGCAGCCACGCTCCCCAAGGAACACCCCATTGGGCCTTCTATTCATATCTCCACACTCATATGATCTTATACAGAAGTGTGGGAGTGAAAACACCTTCACAGAAAGAGTTTGTCATTGCTGGTTTTATCCAAATGGCATAACATCATGCATACTTGTATTTATCTTGTTCTTCTCATTTAATTCTACTCATGAAAATCCTTGAGTCATCTGGTAGCACTCTAACAGATTCTTTTTACAAAGCTGTATAACAGTCCATTCTATGGTTATATATTCTTTATTCAGATAGCGTCCTATTTGATGGCATTCACTTTTTCTCTTCCTGGATGTTTAATTTTTTTTTGCCCCACCAACACCACTGATACAAACATTCTTATGCATCTATCTTCACATGTTACTACACTTCTTTTTAGTTATGTCAAAGGTTCCAAGTATTTTTCATTATACTTATAATTATAGTAGAAATTGACTAAAGGTACTCCTTTGCAGCAGCAATGCATGAGGGTATGCTTTCCCTCACAGGCTTGCCAGTAACAGGTGCTATTGTTGTTTTAAGTTTCTGTAGTCTTATGAGTATAAGTGGGTATAACGTGGCAAATATCTTGTTACATTAATTTCATCTCCTGAGCACCAGGGAATTGGAGCTTCTTTCTATACATTTGTTGGACATTCCTTCACTTTCATATGATCTCAGGCTGTGGCTAAAGCCTGGGTCAACTCTGATTTTAGGGACTTTTCTTTGGTGACTTCCCTAGGGGATTTCACAGAGCCTGGGACCACCTGCCCTAGTTGAGTCAGAAGAAAGAAAAAGAGATGAGGGATGCTTCCCACAGCCCTATATCCTCTCAGAAAATTCCAGACACTGTGATGCAGGCTCACAGGAAAGCCTCAAGGTGGCCAAAAACAGAAGTCTCTTTTGTTTGGAAGAGGGTAAGGACCAAAGAAGACTTCCCTGGTGGCTCAGATGGTAAAGAATCTGCCTGGAACATGAGAGGCCCTGTTCTCTGGGTTGGGAAGATCCCCTGGAGAAGGGAATGGCTACCCACTCCAGTATCCTTGCCTGGAGAATTCCATGGATAGAGGAGCCTGGCAGGCTACAGTCCATGGGGTTGCAGGTTGAACATGACTGAGCAACTAACAGACAAGGACCAAAGAGCAACTCCTACTCCCTTCCATCACTGCATCCCCACTCTCTCTGATGCTTCTAAGTCTTGGATACAATAAGATGCGCTGGGCCTATTTTGGCTTCTGAGTCTAATGTTTAACAAATTGAAATGTGGGCAGGGAAGGAGTGTCCACTGTTACCAAATCAACAACCCCATGACTGTCTGTATTTGCACACACTTCGGACACTACAAGGACTTCCCTGATGGCTCAGATGGAAAAGAATCTGCCTGCAATGCAGGAGACACTGCAAACTATGACCTGGAGATGAGGCATGGGTGATGGTCAAAAAAATCTAACAACCAGCACACCGTGCATACTGATCAGTCAGAAGCACTGCCGGCTGTAAGCAACAGGAATGGTCTGGTCAGGGTGCACTGGCAGGACGCTGGCCCTGGAGGGGGACCCGCTCAGGCCGTGGCTCTCCCCGGACCCCGTGAAGCCAGTGTTCTCTGCTGAGCTGAGCCATGTTTGGTCACAGCAAGTCCTGCCCAGACCCTCTCTGAGGACCACAAGGCACAGTCTTGTTTCATTCTTTAAACATGAATTCACTTGTTTAAACAAACCATCTCAGCTTTATCGTCTCAAGGAGTTTTAAAGTGTGAGATCTTTTAGAACCATATTTAAATGATAATTAGGGAAACTTCAGTAGGGGAGGGTAAAGACTACTTCCCTCTTTTTGATTGTTGTGAAAATTCAGCAATTCCCTGCTCTATGGTGAATAGAGAGTACAAATACTTGTACTCACATATATGCCCAACAATAAACACATGCTCATGTCCCCCTTGGACACACACACACACACACACACACACTCATGCAAAACATATGCCATGATGCCTGGAGCTCAGAAATTTGAACGCACAGGCCCAGGTCTTACTTGGACATGGCAGCTGCAAACTCCTCAGAGTTCTTGGTCTTCTTCAGCAAGGCCTTGCCCTCAGGGTTGAGGCCATACACCTCTTTCAGGGTGCAGTGACTCGTCTTCAGGATGAAGTTGCAGAGTTGGGGGACCTCCAGCTCCACCTGAGAAGATAGAGTAACAGAACATTAAGACTCTACCAAGAATACAACACTCCTCCCCAGCTCAGCGCTTCCTGACCTTTCCCATGTTCCGTGGGGTAACATGCTTCTAAAGTTTTCCCCTTTGTATGCAAAGGATGTTAATTTTTTATTGGTTCGAAATGTACTCCCTTTAGTTATAAAGAGGTACAACTGGCTGGAAGAAAAGCAGCTGAGGAGTCAGGGTTTGGAAGAAAACCAAGGAGGCAGGAGGAGGGCTATCACTGGTTTCAACAGCAAATGTTTCCTTTCCTTAATGTAAGTAGAAAAAACAAGAATCCAAGACCATTTGTATCTATCAGGGCCTATTTCGAGCTTCACATGTAGCTGGAGTTTAAATAGTTACTTTTGTGTTATCCAGCATGGTTTAAAGAACTTTCTGCAATGCTGGAGATGTTCTGTATTCTCACTATCCAATATAGGAGCCACTAGGTACGGGGCCAACTGGGCACTTGAAACACAGTTAGTGTGACTAAGAAACTGAATTTTTACTTTTATTCAATTTATTTTCATTTATTTATTTAAAACTTTTTATTTTATATTTGAATATAGCCAAGTAACAACTTTTATTCAATTTAAATAGTTGCATTGCTACCTTACCTGACAGCATAGATGCTGGTGCCCTAAAAATAAGAGGGTGGCCCAGTTTGACTTCTCTTTCCCACATGAACCCCAATAGTTGCCCTTAGATCTGTTCCACAGAACATGGATATGAGTACAGTCTGTCTCAACAACTGGCAAAGTTTTATTTGAGAACAAACTACATGTTTAAAATTTTCTGTTCTGTTTGTTTTTAGTAGTAGATACTATTTCAGTTAGATGATAAAAGCCACACTCTAGAATGCTTTCCTGGGATGCTCATCTACTGGACATCTCTTGAAATGTTAAATCCATTGGTCTGCAATCTTGACATTTTAGATCACATATTCTAATTACATCTTGGAAAGAAAAGTGAAAGTGACAGTGAATTCGCTCAGTCATGTCCGACTCCTTACGACTCCATGGACTCTAGCCTACCAGGCTTCTCCGTCCATGGGATTTTCCAGGCAAAAGTACCAGAGTGTATTGTCATTTCCTTCTCTAGGGGATCTTCTTGACCCAGGGATCGAACCCGGGTTTCCTGCATTGCAGGCAGAGACTTTACCCTCTGAGCCACCAGGGAATGGAAGCTAATAGCAAGATAAACCTGGTAGGTAAAAATATTTTTTCTGTGGCAGACAACTTAAAAAAAGGGGTTTAAAAAAAATTTTTTTTTTTATGTGAACCACTTCTTCACTGAATCTGTTGCAATATCGCTTCTGTTTTATGTTTTGGTTTTTTTGACCTTGAGTCATGTGGGATCTTGGCCACGCCGAACAGGGATTGAATCCACAACTTCCTGCATTGGAAGGTGAAGCCTTAACCACTGAACCACCAGGAAAGTCTCTGTAGCAAACAACTTCTCAGCAAAGAAGCTGATTTGCAAACAGGGCCAGTCCAGCACTTAGAGGTTATGACAGTCCTGGCACAAGCTGGGTTTGCTCAGCCCTGGGCTCCAGGGTCCTCCAGTGGCCTTCCCTTTCCCCTCGTACCTTGCAGTTGATCCTGGTGGAGCTTCTTGAATCAGCAGTCCCAGGGACACCACTGGAACTCTCAGCCTCATAGTTATAGACATATTTCCTGAGGTGCTTGAATCGCGTTGCATCTTCTACAATGAGGAGAGATCTGTCAGCTACACGGCAGAAATAACTCGCCCAAGGATACTCAGTCCTGGGCATAGAGGGATAGTGGTACAGATAATGAAAAACTGTAATTAAACTCCAATTGTTTTCAATTAATTTTGCCTTATACTTAAATTTTCTTTATAGATTTAACTTCTCGGGCAGTGCTGAGGCTAATATTTAAATTAACTGGTATTCCTTGAATATATAATCTGAAGCACAAGGCAGGGAGTGTCAAGTAATGAGGTTCAGACAGTCTACAGGAAAGACTCCTTGGAAAATTAAGAGTTGACAGAATAAAGCAAAGATATCTCTCACTGCCTTTTCAGCATGAAAATACTCTAATTCTGTGGCTCTCTTTAGATTCTACCAAATATCTGAGGCAAAGTTCACTAAGTGTCAAGGGTATCTGGCTGACTTAAGAAACCCCCAAGAAGGAATTTCTGGAGGTTTTCGCTGTGCTTGAAAGAAATTTCCTGAACAATTTTAGAGAACATCTAGGTCCTGAGTCCAGATGCAGTGATGCCAGACGCCCACGAGATGGCAGTGCTGCCCCATCGGAGGTTAGCATCCCGCTCTCTCCGTAGAACACAGGGTACCACTGCAAGGCCGGCTCCTTTGAACCCGAGGGGTCAGGTAAATACAAATCTCAGGGTGAGCATCTGGATTTCTGCACAAAGGTTAAAGTCAGCGTTTCTTCACCCTCTTGTGCTTCAGATTAATGATTAGTCCCTGACAAACAGTCTCTTTAAAGTGCCCATGGACCAACAGGTCCCTTCCCCACCCTACCCCCAGGCTGAACGTTTGGGACAGAGGGGAAGGGCGGGTAAAAGAGCTGAGATCCCCTCACGGGGGCAGAGGCTCCAGGAACTGGCTTCTTGGGGTCAGAACAGTGTACACCAATCACAGCATCACCGTGTTTCAGTGATCTGAGGTGCAGAGGGAGGGGTCGAGGGTGGGGTGGGGCACCCTTCCCAGCTCAGGGGGAAATGCCTTACTTGGACAGCTGGGGCTGACATTTTCCAGCACTTCATCTCCTGTAAGAAAGGGAGAAAGACAACTGTAGGTTTTCACGTTCTTCCAGCTGGGTCCCAGGGTCCGCCAGAAGGCCCACTGCATTATCCTCTAGCCGGGAAGAAGGCTTTGAAGAATCCTCCGTCCCTCCTATCACCTCCCCCACCCTCACCCTGAATCTAGAGGCGTCCCCCGCAGCTGGTCCTGTGCCCCTGTCCTTCCATCCTCGGGCTGCCCTCCCTCTGTCCCAGGACCAAGCTGCCCCAGCCACCACTCTGGCCCTGGCTTCAGGCCCTGGTCCCCCACCGCCACCCCGCATGCCGGCGGCCGGGCGGCCTCACTCACTGGCCTGGGCGCTGGCGGCATCCAGGAGCAGCAGCAGCAGCAGCAGCAGCAGCAGCGGCGCAGGCCTCGGGGCGCCCATGGCCACCCTGGGCGGTGTCTCCCTGCCGCCTGCTGTCTGGGCCTGGCCTCGGTGCTGCTTGCTGGCTCCGGGGGACGGGCGCCCACAGGCAGCCCAGCACCCACACTTGCACCTTCAGTGGGAATGGACGGCCAGTGCCCGGGGCCCTATTTATACGAGGACCGAGGCCGCCCGCCCAGGGCTGCAGCTGAAGGAGCACCGGGCAAATTGCAAAAGGTCCAAAGGGCAGCGTCCGGGGCCTGTTTGCTTTTCCGCACCAGGCCCGGCTCTGAGCCCTGAGGAGGGGCCGGCGAGGGGCTCAGCCCAGACTCCCCCAGAGCCACTGGGGCCTGGCCTCTCACCTGGCCTGTCCTCGGGGGTCTCAGGGCCCGAGGAGCCTGCCCTGACCCACGTAGAAGACCGAGCACAGGATGAAGCCTGCTCCTGCTCCCTGCAGGGACTCTGTAGCCGCTGGATGGCTAGTCCTTCCCAGCGTCTAGGTGGAGGCGTTCCACCTCCCCCCCACCCCCCACTTCCTTCCTACCTTGGTGGACTTTGAGGGTGCCATTGGAAAAGATCCTGATGCTGGGAGGGATTGGGGGCAGGAGGAGAGGGGGCGACAGAGGATGAGATGGCTGGATGGCATCACCGACTGGCTGGATATGAGTTTGAGTAAACTCCGGGAGTTGGTGATGGACAGGGAGGCCTGGCATCCTGCAGTCCATGGGGTCGCAAAGAGTCAGACACAACTGAGCAACTTAACTGAACTGAGGGGCCTCTAACCCAGATCAGTACCCAAGGCTCTGGGTCACCTGCCCTGGATTCAGTCCATCTGGAGGAAGCAGAGAGAAGGAAAGGAGAGAGGTGTCAGATGGACTGAGCCCCTCTCGACCTGAGGGACCACATTTCTGTCAAAGCAGAAATCCAGGAGCTGGGATCTTGTAGAAGCCCCAGTGAGGAGGGGCCTTTGGAAAAGGCCAGCTTCCTCCTCCTTCTCCCCTGCCCATCCCAAAGGCCCAATTTCTTCTTGGGAAGTTGAGGGGAGGAAGCTTTTCTCTACATGAACTGCCTTTGGGTTTCCTCAGGGACAGGGGAGGCCAGTGAGGAGAAGTAGAGTAGTGGTTAGACACAGCATATTTCTCCTAACACATCCCAGAACCTTCTCCGTGAATCCGTCCCTTCCCCTCTAGGTCCTGTCTATTTCCCACAGGAAACTTTCACCAAGGCTCTCCTTATACTCTTCCTTGTCCTGCCATAGGCAATCAGGCACAGCATGAGCATTTCAGCACTGATGTCTTGGGCTTCCCAGGTGGCTAGTGGTAAATAATCTGCCTGCCAATGCAGGAGACAAGGGTTTGATCCCTGGGTCGGGAAGATCCTGTGGAGGAAAAAAATGGCAACACACTACAGCCTTCTTGCCTGGGAAATCCCACGGACAGAGGAACCTGGCAGGCTACAGTCCATGGGATTGCAAAGAGGTGGACACGAGTGAGCCCACACACTCACACGCTGATGTCTTCCTGACCCAGAAACTATCATAAAGGGCGATGGCTGGGGTGGTTTTGTGATAGGATGGATGAATGTCTGAGACTGGCCGTGTCTACAAGGCACTGCAATCTGACTGGGGAGACAAGCTGCGTAGACAGGAGAAAGCTGGTGAGCAATGCAGGCAGGCTGCAAGCAATGCTCAAGGGTGTAGAACTGCTGGGGGAGAGCCAAGGGAGGAGGTTGGGGTGGGCAGCAAGCAATGAAGTGAGACTACAGACTGAAGGGGACACTGAGCACCTGAGGCACAAGTCAGTATATGTTGTTACAATCTGTTATTTATGAGATGCATCCAGATGTAATGAACCACATGTGGAGTCATTTAAATTTTCTGGTGCCAGGACTGACAGTTCCAGAAGAGTCATGTTCTGAAACAGTTCAGTTCAGTTACTAAGTTGTGTCCAACTCTTTGCGACCTCATGGACTGCAGCACGCCAGGCTTCCCTGTCCTTTACCATCTCCCAGAGTTTGCTCAAACTCATGTCCATTGAGTTGGTGATGTCATCCAACCATCTCATTCTGTGTCAACCCCTCTCTGCCTTCAATCTTTCCCAGCATCAGGGTCTTTTCCAATGAGCCAACTCTTTGCATCAGGTGGCCATAGTATTGGAGCTTCAGCGTCAGTCCTTCCAATGAATATTCTTGGAAGGGTTGATTTCCTTTAGGATTGATTGGTTTGATCTTGCAGTCCAAGGGAATCCCACAGTTCTGAAATAGTGTATAAAGACCCCCATTTCCTCAGAGGACAGTTGAAGGTTTGTCTTATTCCCGGAACCTGGGCCTACACATTTCTCCTCATTCATGTTCCTTAGCCAGGAACTCTCTATGAGCAGCTAAAATCCCTTCAGTGATTAGCTGCTTTGTATCCAAGGTATATTCATATTGTTAAAAGTGGATATTACAAAGTCTTCAACTCAAGGCTGGTCATACCTACACCACTGAGTTTTACAAGATCTGGACAAAAAAACTGGCCCCAAATCCCATTTCTCTGAGTATTTTATTTGAACTATTTTATGTGGAGTGTCGCTCCACAGGAGGAGCTGCTGTCAGAATTTCAGGAAATGGTCCTGGTCCCATACATTTTTACTTTAAGGAGAATGTGCAAACATATGTAGGTACAAAGGAACTGAAAGGAGATGGTTAACTTCAGTTTACGAACACAAGTCCAGGCTTTCTCTGCTGGATGACAAACGAAGCCACTGTCTTATAGTATGTCAGTGGAAAACATTAGTCTTGGAGATTAATGTACAGCATTACGAATGTAGTTAATAGTACTGCTTTGCATATTTTCAATTTGCTAAGAGAATAGATGGGACTTCCCAAGTGGCTCCCCAGGTGGTAAAGAACCCTCCTGCCAGTGCAGGAGACATAAGAGATGCACGTTCAATCCCTGGGTTGGGAAGATCCTCTGGAGGAGGGCAGAACAATCCGCTCCAGTATTCTTGCCTGGAAAATCCCATAGACAAAGGACCTGGAGGGCTACATTCGTTAGGGTCACAAAGAGTTGGACATGACTGAAGTGACTTAGCACACAAAAGAGTAGATTATAAAAGGATCACAAGAAAAGAAAAAATTTTTGGTAATGGAGTATAGTGTTGGAGGCTGCCTTATTGTGATCCTTTTGCAATGTGTATAAACATTGGATTATTCTATTAGAAAAGGCAGAGAACATAATTTTTATGATTCGAGACTCAAAAATGGATCTGCTGACTTGGATACAGGAAAACTCTGTGGGTTGTTTCTTTCTTTTTTTTTTTTTTAATTTAATTTTATTTTTTTATTTTATTTTTTTTTTAATTTATTTTTTTTCCATTTATTTTTATTAGTTGGAGGCTAATTACTTTACATCATTACAGTAGTTTTTGTCATACATTGAAATGAATTAGCCATGGATTTACATGTATTCCCCATCCCAGTCCCCCCTCCCACCTCCCTCTCCACCCGATCCCTCTGGGTCTTCCCAGTGCACCAGGCCCGAGCACTTGTCTCGTGTACCCAAACTGGGCTGGTGATCTGTTTCACCCTAGGTAATATACATGTTTCAATGCTGTTCTCTTGAAACATCCCACCCTCGCCTTCTCCCAGAGTCCACAAGTCTGTTCTATACATCTGAGTCTCTTTTTCTGTTTTGCATATAGGGTTATCGTTACCATCTTTCTAAAGTCCATATATATGTGTTAGTATACTGTAATGGTCTTTATCTTTCTGGCTTACTTCACTCTGTATAATGGGCTCCAGTTTCATCCATCTCATTAGAACTGATTCAAATGAATTCTTTTTAATGGCTGAGTAATATTCCATGGTGTATATGTACCACAGCTTCCTCATCCATTCGTCTGCTGATGGGCATCTGGGTTGCTTCCATGTCCTGGCTATGATAAACAGTGCTGCGATGAACATTGGGGTGCACGTGTCTCTTTCAGATCTGGTTTCCTTGGTGTGTATGCCCAGAAGTGGGATTGCTGGGTCATATGGCAGTTCTATTTCCAGCTTTTTAAGAAATCTCCTGTGGGTTGTTTCTATACCCTGAGTTGACTGTTGTCATCTCTAAAGGAGAAACCCTAAGACTTGGAAGCACTGGGCTGAGCACTGGGCTCAGCTTCTGTTTCTTTCCCCGATTTTCTCTGTAATGCCACCCCAGTGCTGGGCTTCAGCCAGCAGTACTCACGCCCTGACAGGGTCAGGGACACAAGCACGACAGAGGGAGTGTTGATTGTTGAGCTGATTTGGGTACACTCACAGAAACACTGTAAGGATTAGTGTGAAGACGTTTCTTAAATTACTAAATCCACTTAGACCTGTGTAAAACACTATTTCACTTTTTAAACACTATTTGTTTATTTATTTTTGGCTGTGCTGGGTCTTCATTGCTCTGCAGGCTTTTCTTCAGTTGCATGGGTGGGGGCTATTCTCTAGTTGCAGGGCTTCTCATTGCAGTGGCTTCTCTTGCTGCAAAGCAAGTTGTGGTGCATGGGCTTAGGTGCTCCAGGGCATGTGGGGTCATCCTGGACCAGGGATCAAACCTGTGTCTTCTGCATTGGCAGACAGATTCTTTACCACTGAACCACCAGGGAAGCCCGTAAAACACTATTTTAAAATACAGCATTATCTGTGACCATAGCTATCACTCTTCATCTCTTTCCCTTTAAGTAGAACATTTCTCAGTTTGCTCTCCTAAACACACTTGAAGTTTCAAAGGACAGCAAGCTGTTTTCACAGACATCAAATTGTGTCAGGAGTCAGGAAATCTTCTATTATAATCTATTCACTGAATGGAGAAAACCTGGGTCCTGAGAGGTCAGTTGATGTAAAGGAAAGCAGTGTGTGTGTTAGATTCAGGAAGACCTGAGATCGAGTCCTATCTTGGTTTCTTGTGGGGTTTGTAACCTTGGCTAAGTGACTTGACTTTCCCAAGTTTCTGTTTAGCCTTCCCTAGAACAGGATTAAAAATATACACCCCCCCCCAGAGGAATCTTTGTGAGAATTAAGTGAAACAATTATGTAAATGATTGCATTGATAGCAGGATGTCCCACAAAGAAGACAATATATGGTAAATTATCATTTAATATGTGTGTGCACTGGAGTGGAAGTATATTTGGAGGGTACCTACTGAGCTAGCTAACCACAACAGATATAGAGACAGAAATAAATAGAACAAAAATAGGAAATCAGGCTAAGGAGAGAGAGCAGAAACAAAACAGGGCATCCTTGAGGGCAGTGTACAGCAGACATAGAGCATCTGTTGGCCACTGATGATTCCTAACTTTGCTGGGGATCTGAAATCACTGTCTTTTCTGGAGTGAATGGAGGCCTTTCTACAGCAAGCAGACTACTGAGTGACTAGAGCAGACACAGATTCTGAAGTTGTGGAGATTGTTCTCAGCTAGTATCTATGATTTATCAGTTTGTGAAGGCAAAGTCCCATTGGGTGAACCATTGGTCTGAGTATCATAGAGCTCAGGGTCCCCATTAGAAAGCCATCTGATGAATGGAATTTCAAGGAATTAGATAATGCTGAATATCCCAGTTACAGTCTTCAGAAACGAAACTATGCATTCTGTTTATCTGCAGGTGACCAGAAGGGTCCTGGTCAAGTTCAGGGACCTATAGGAACTATGCAAGGTCCTTCAGCAGCCCACTATCCTGAGTTCAGCATAGTTTATCTACTGAAATGTGTTCAATATATATTTGCTGAAAACAAATGAATGAATTTATGACATTCAGTTTTACCTCTGTTGCTTCCAGGACATTCAGGGACAATGACCATGATGTTAAATATATCTTTTCAGGGACATAAAACAAGGAAATACAATCTGATACAAATTATTCCCAGCTATACTGTTCAAATCACTCATCTGGCAAATAGGGACCAGAATTGACAATGATTAATTGGCCCATTTCTTTTCTGCCTATGACAGCATTATAATTGCTAAATGATGCCCAGGAGCTGAAAGTAAACTTCAAGAATTATAGATGGAGGGATTTCCCTGGTGGTCCAGTGGTTAAGAATCTGTCTGCCAATGCAGGGGAAATGGGATCAATCCCTGGTCTGGGAAGATCCCATATGCCACAGGGCAACTACTGAGCCCACATGCTACAACTACTGAAGATCAAAACCCTAGAATTTATGCTCTGCAACAAGAAGCTGCAGTAATGAGAGATGAGTGCACCACAATACAGAGTAGCCCCTGCTCATCACACCTAGAGAAAGCCCACACAGAAATGAAGACTCAGTGCAACCAAAAATAATAAATAAATAGATAAATTGAAGAAAAAGAATTGTAGAAGGGGCCATTCCCAGTATGGTCTGTGCATGCTGATAACAGAGTGCAGACACACATATACACAAACACATACAGAAATGATAAATGTCAAGGAAAAAAAAGCAGTGCTAAATGATGTAAATGAAAGATGGTGGGAAGGGCCAGCATCAATCAGATGAAGACATGACTGATGGATGATTCATTTCTGGTGAAGAAGCAAAAAGAAGCCTTCCTACTCAGTTATTTTGCTATCCAAGAGATAAGGTCAGATTGTGGAGCAGCAGTGCTTACCGAAGAGAAAAGTCCGAAGTCAGCATGGTTCAGTATGTGGTCAGGTTGTATGCGTGTGTAGCTATCCCTTCCATGACCATGCAGATCTCAGTCCTCCACCCTGCCAGGGCAGCTCCAGCCCCACCTACTTCCAGGAGCCTTTCTCTGGCTCCCATTATTAGACCTCCTGGCTTCTGACCCTGGTCTTACAAGGGTCAGTTTCTTTATAGGGCAACAGTTCCTCAAGGGCCTCCATACAGACATCCTGTTGCCCTGAATCTATATTTGTCTCTGGTGATATTATTTAACTTTTTATGTGTTTGCATATTATCTTGCCAACTGGAGATAAGCTTGGAGGACAAGGACTGTGTGTTGCTTTCACCTTTGTATTCCTCTTCCCTCTCCCTCACCAGCACCTCGCAGAGGGCCAGGCCGGTAGCGGTGAAGAGTAAACCCTGTGACTGCTAAGTGAGTGAGATGGTCCTTGTGAGACAGGTTTGGTTTTTTTTTTTTTTCTTCCATACCTACAACTCAATTTTACTCTTGGGTGCTGCTGCATATGCTTATATGTTAATTTATTGGGTTGGCCAAAAAGTTCATTTGGATTTTTCCATAAGAAACCCAAACAAACTTTTTGACCAACCCAACAGAATGAGTGGTGGATCTGAATCAGCATAAGATAGGCAGGATCTTGGAGCCAGGATTATGGGACAGTCTCAGACTGAGTATGGTCCCTCACCTGTGAGAATCGTGAGTCAACACGATTAGGTGACCTTTTAAACTCATCACTGCTCTGACTACTTGATTCTGTGAATACTTTGGAACTTAAAGAAAACAACCTACAAATTATCCTGGGTTTCGACCTCACTGTGATGAGGAACTGAGGCTGAGGATTTGGAATCACTGAGCAGGATGCATTTTCAGGAGACCTGAACTCATACTGTGCAAGAAATATAACCCTTCATCTGTTTTAAACAGATTTCCAAATAAGGAGAGGTCCAGCCCTCCTGGGGGTAGTGGGGACTCTTAGGAAGTCCTTCCTCATGTATAATTTTAGGCTTGCCTTGCATTTTTTTTTTTTAAATTTTGACTACTTTGGGTCTTCATTGCAGTGCGTGGGCTTCTCTCATTGTGGTGTTTGGGTTCCATAGTTGCAGTGCATGGGCTTAGTTGCTTGGCAGCATGTGGGATCTTAGTTCCAAAACCAGGGATCAAACTGATATCCCCTGCCTTGGAAGGCAGATTCTTAACCACTGGACCACCAGGGAAGTCGCTTGTCTTCTTTAGATATACCTTAGCTTTTCCTTTGAAAGACTTTTTGCTAGCTTTGTTCAGCTGCTCTTTACTGATTTTATTTTATTTTTTAAGTTTTGTGTTCTCACAAGACCAAGGTTTATAACATGCTACCCTCAAAGAGCTGACCAGCACTAATGATAAAGAAATGGCTGGCTAGCTAAACAAATCCCACCAGCCCCACCCACACAACTGCAGGTTCTCTTCAAGTATTCAGGGAGCCTCTGAGCACATCTGAGAGCTTACAGGTGAGAAGGGTCTGAATGCACATCACAGCTAATAAAAAGAAAGAAAAAGCTAAAGAGCCCAGTGTGGGATCTACACAGCAAGGCTGCAGTGGTCCAATGTGGGTCTCTGAGGTCCCGGAGGAGGTGGGACTTGAGTAGATTTTGGATGATGGACAGGATTTGGGTACCTCGACTGGGGGGTACCACTAAAAGTGCAATGGCTAGAAGTTGAGTCTCTGCTGTGACTGACAGTCTGTAACCCAGCCAGCCAGCTGAGTTCATGGAGAAGGCTGGGGAAAAGTGGGATGTGGATCAGGATGGAACACAGGGCACTGTGCCCCGGACACAGACAGCTGGCTGGCTAATTCAATCTTTGATTTAACTGTGAGTTACTGTCTAAATGGAACACTATATATTTGTCATTAAAAATGGTACTTATAGCATTAAGTGGGGCTTCCTTGGTGGCTCAGATGGTAAAGAATCTGCCTGCAATGCAGGAGACCCTGGTTTGATCCCTGGATCAGGAAGATCCCCTGGAGAAAAGAATGGCTACCCACTCCAAAATTCCTGCCTGGAGAATGCCATGGACAGAGGAGCCTGGTGGGCTTTGGTCTATGAGGTCGCAAAGAGTCAGACATGATTGAGTCACTTCACTTCACATGGCATTAAAACTCTAGCTAGTGTTAATGCAATGATTATATTGGGCTGGATTCTCCTGTCCACAGCTGTGAAGGGAAATGGAGGAAGAGGGATTCCTAGAGTGTAAAGGCACAGAATATATTAGAGGGTGACTCCAGACAATATTCTTACTCTATAGATAGAGAAACTGATGCCTTGACAGTCTGAGGTTCTTTTTTGTTTTTCTTTTCCAGACAAGGGCAAAGATAGGGTAAGAACTTGGGTCTCCTAATTTATAATCTAGAATATTCATTATTCTCTAATTGCACTAAATCTATGCTGACTACATAAAATTGCTTGAAGACGCTCTATGAAAATGAATCTTCGATCTCAGTGTACTTCGTTGTAATCTATTGCTCATTAAAAGTGAAAAACTTAATTAATATTTTTGTGGGTTTGTATTCAGAATAAATGTTGTTATGTAACAAACTACATAGAATCACAGCAATTTAGGGTTTCACAGGGCTATTACAGTCATTGTATCCAACTCATCTCCCAACATGGGTATCTCATCAAACTCAAAATACCTGGGAGCCCATTAGCAAATTGCCTAAAAATGCTCTAGTTAGCAGAGCAATTAAAATTCCCTTAAAGGGACACTCCCCCAGCCTGTTTATCTGCAGAGGACCAGCTGGATCCTATGTATGGACAGCAATGCCTGTGGTTGTATCTCAGATCTCTTCTATTTCTGGCCTCTGCCCAGGTCAGACCATCCATCACTGGGAAAACTGAGAAAGGTGCCCATTTGGGGATGGAAGTTTCTCTGATACAGTCTTTATCTGTATTTTGATGTGAAGAGCAAATAACTATCAGATTGGCTGATATTATTTTCATCTGTACCTCCTTTGCTGTCTATTAGTTTAGAGGGAGGAGTCAGGCCATTCCCAGAACCCAATCTGCTTTGGTGTTTTGTTATTCAAAACAGAAAGTGGGTAGACACATGTGCTGTTTAGTATCTGGGATTCTTTGCCTTTCTTCTTTTTAATGGTGGCACTTAGCTTTTAATAGTTATTTTAAAAAATAATGGCCACCTTCAGCTATTTTGAGATCTAACTTGGAAAAGAATTTTTTAAATAAGCTTTATTGAGATAAGATTCATACCATAAAATACACCCATTTCAAGTGTATAATTCAATGTTTCTTAGTGTAATCAGAGAATTGTACAACCATTACGTCAACAGGTTTTCAGAAAAAATTTTAATATCCCTAAAAGAAATCTTGTGCCAATTAGCCAGCAACCCCTTAAACTCCCCATTCCTTCAGCCCTATGCGTGTGTCCTAAGTTGCTTTAGGCATGTCACACTCTTTGTGACCCATGGACCATAGCCAGTCAGGCTCTTCTGTCCAGCCACAAACTGCCTATGTTAGACATTTTGTACAAATGGGGTCATAAATATATTGTTTTTGTGACAGATTTCTTTTACTTAGCATAATGTTTTCAAGGGTCATCCATGTTGTAGCATCATTCCTTTTCATTGCCAAATAATATTCCATTGTTTGGATTTACCACAGTTTATCTATTCATCAGTTGATGGACGTTTATGTTGCTTCTACTTAGTAGCTACTATGAATAACGCTGCTATGAATATTTGTGTGCAAGTTTTTGGGTGGACATACGTTTCCATTTCTCCTAAGAATATGAACAACAGCACTTGCTGATTACAGCCATTGGGTGTGAACTGGTATCTCATTGTGGTTTTCATTGGTATTTCCATGAGGGCTAGGATATTGAGCATATTTTTTGTGTTATCACTGGCAATTTGTATATCTTCTTTGGAGAAACATTTATTCAAACCCTTTGGATTTCAAACTTTTTTTTTATTACTAAGTTGTAAGAGTTCTTTGGGGCTTCCCAGGTGGCTCAGTGGTAAAGAATCTGCCTGCCAGTGCAAGAGATGTGGGTTCAACCCCTGGGTCAGAAAGATACTCTAGAGAAGGAAATGGCAACCCAGTTCAGCATTCTTGCCTGAGAAATCCCATGGACAGAGGAACCAGTGACCTACAGTCCATGGGATCACAAAAGAGCCGGACATGACTCAGTGCCTAAACAGCAAAACAAGAGTTCTTTACATATGATAGACACAAGACCTTTATTAGACATAGGATTTGCAAATATTTTCTCTCATTTTGTGGACTGTCTTTTCACTTTCATGGTGTCCTTTGAAGTACATTTTTAATTTTGGTAAAGTCTGCTTCGTTTGTTTTTGTTACTTGTTCTCTTGGTGTCTTGCCTAAAAATGATGCCTAAAACAAGGTCAAGAAAATTTACTCCTATATTTTCTTCAAGGAGATTTATAGTATTAGGTATTATATTTATGTGTGCAATCCATTTAGAATTAAATTTTGTACACAGAGGTCACCTTTCAAGCCTTGCTTTTGGAAATGTCTGAGTCCTGAGAGCTTGCACATGACTCTGCATAACCTCTCCCGCCTTCCTGCTGATAGGGTGTGGCGTGTTCCCCAGGAGAATGACTTCAGGCCGCTTGCTCAGTGCGCAGGGTCAGCCCCTTATCGGTGTTACTCCTCCCCGGTGCTTTCCAGGCAGTCACCAGTCACCAGGGACCAGGAGCCACAGTCTCTGAGGGGACAGGCCCTGAGCCCTTGTCTTCTCAGAAGGAAAAAAGATGTTTTTGGTCTCTGAAGCTGAACTTCCAAGCTCCTTCTCAAGTCCATGAGGGTCTCTGATAACCATGCCTCCTTTTTCCTTCCAAAAGTATCCAGTAGTTAGAGAAATGAGGCGTTTCTGTACCCAAGACAGCTCAACATGTTCTACAAGGAAATATACAAAACTAGAGACAAACAAGGAAATTAAACGAAGTGACATCAAACACTTCAGAATGACTGCTTGGGGGGTAAAGGGGAGAAGAGCAGGAGTTGTAGGTGGGAATGAGGAGTTAGGATGAGAAATAAATAAACCAAGACAATAAGACAAGGACCCCTGCAGACCAATAACTGTGTCAGAGACTGGGAGGGGGAACAGTCATGTCTCCTCTTGAGTGATAACAGAACAACACTCCTAACTACAAATGTTAAAAAAAAAAAATAGTATTTCTCAAGTACCCAAAATGTACTAATCACTGTGAGAGTTAACTTTCATAAATCATGAAAGTGTTAGTCACTCAGTTGTGTCTGACTCTTGGTGACCCATGGACCTGTAGCCCGCCAAAGCTCCTCTGTCCATGGGATTCTCCAGGCAAGAATATTGGAGTGGGAAGCCATTCCCTTCTCCAGGGGACCTTGCTGACTCAGGGACTGAACCCAGGTCTCCTGCATTGCAGGCAGTGTGCAAGGTCTTCCTCATGATCCCTAGAAGAGGCAACAATGGCTGTATAAAAGGGTCAAATGAACACCAAGGTTCATCTCAATTCATCTGGGCACATATACTCAAGTGGCCATTGATCTGGGAGAAATAAGCTACTGTCTTATCAATAAGAGCTGCGATTGCATCTTGCTTTCAGTTTTGCTAAAGGCTTTGGTGTCAATTATTTTTTCTAATAACCTTTCAACCTGTTTTTTTTTTTTTTTTTTTTTGGCTGTGTTTCCCGGCATACATGACCTTAGTTCCTCAACCAGGGATCGAACCTGTGCCTCTTGCAGAGGCAGCACAGAGTCTTAACCACTGTACTGCCATGAAATTTCTAACCCTTTGAGTTTTATGTTAGATATTACAGGTGAGGCTCTGGAGGCTCCCTGGAGTTAAATGACTTTCTGGGTGCACCTGGCATGTCACTAGCTGAGCGAGAACTCAAGATTAGGTGTTCTGACTTCACATCCCCAGGAATTCATACTTATTTCACCATCCTGAATCTTAATGAGAGAATTAGGGAATCCAAGACTTTTTATGGAATGTGGTAGAGGAAAAAGGCACAGGGGTTCTGAGCCTCCACTGGCTCCCAGAGCGGTGCTCAGAGAGACAGCATGAAAATACAGGAGCAATCCACTGCCGCAGGAGGAGAGGGGGTTTGGTGGTACTTTCGAGGGGCCGCCTTTGATAACATCCAGCTTTCTATTGAAACACACTTAGGCGAGAAGCAACGATGTGCTGAAACACCTGTGGTCGCCGCTCCTTTGATGTGTTCTTAATGTAAATGCTGTTTCTTGCAATTTTTCCTTTCTCAATGCCTTCATGCATTTCCTCTAAGTAGGTAAACAAGAAGCTGGCTCAGACAACTCAGTTCTTTTTCCATACTTATCTTGCACATGATGACCTCACATGGATATTCCTATGAGTGAGAATGTGAGACACTGTCTCATACTCAGAAAATCTGAGAATGAGTCAGTATGAAATGATGTGTCTGTCCTCTTATTCCAGACCAGGTCTTGGGACTGGAGAGTCCCTTGGCAGAACACTGGCTTACAAGATTCTCCATCACTGGCCAACCCATAGGCAAAGTTAATGGTCATTGAAATAACTTAATTTGGAGAAGTCCAATATAAAATGGTCTAAGTGCTGGCACTCAGTTGTGTCTGACTCTTTTGTGACCCTATGGACCATAGCCCACCAGGCTCCTCTGTCCATGGGATTCTCCAGGCAAGAATACTGGAGTGGGTGGCCATTTCCTCCTCCAGGGGATCTTCCAGACCCAGGAATTGAATCCGTGTCTCCAACGTCCCCTACACTGCAGACAGACTCTTTACTGCTTGAGCCACTGGGAAACCTTGAGGCAATTAACTCAAATCAATATATTCCTCTTGACTCTTACACCATTTTTACCTGGTCTTCTTAGTTGAATATGGTGATGGATGTCTGAATTATCCAGATAATTACTTCATCCTCACATCATTAATAACAGAACTGTGTCTCCTTGTTAGAGGGCAGATGTGCTGTTTGCATCCTTACTGCTCAAAGAAGCTAGAACCTTCCTGAAAAGAGGGAGGTCGAGGGGTGGGCAATCAGACAACTTAGCTTCCAGGGCCATCCCATGGATGAGAACGCCACCATCTTTAGCTGTCCTGCTTCCACCTCTCTGATGGTCCCTCCCTGAACTCCTTCCAGGCAGGGAGAGGAAACTCCTGGGAGCAACTTTCTACTCCTCCACTCTCTCCTCACTTTCTTTCTCACTCTTGCCTCAGCAAATTCACTCTCTTGCGCTGGTCACCAAACCCCAGCCCCAAATTCCATTTTCTTTATTAAGGTTATCTGTCACATTCTTTCTCCTCTTTCACATTTGCTTTATAATCACCACCAATTTAGCACCTTGTTATCTCTGAATTAATTGATATTTTGAGTTATTTTATGGATTGAGAGGCTGCCATATAAGTGAATATGTTGTCACGACTCCCAACATAGCCTGTGTATTAGTTTGCTCAGGTCACCGTAACAAAGTACCACAGAATGGGTGACTTAAACAACAGCAATTTCTTTTCTCAAAACTCTGGAGGCTACAAGTTCAAGATCAAGGTGTTGGCAAGGCTGGTTTCTTTGGCTTGTGGATGGCTATCTCCTCTTCCCTCGGTTTTCACATGGTTTTCTCTCTCTGCCTGCCTGTCAGTCTGTCTTACAAAGACAGCAGTCTTATTGGACCATGCTTACCTTAATATTTCATTTTAAACACTGTGTTAAAAGCCCCATCTCCAAATACAGTCACATTCTGAGATGCTGGAGCTTAAGATTTTCAAAGTATGCTGTTGTCTGCTCAGACTGCTATAGCAAAATACCATAGACTGGGGCCTTAAACAACAGAAATTTATCTTCTCATAGTCTGGAAGCTAGAAGTTTGAGATGAGAGTGCCAGCGTGGTCAGGTTCTGGTAAGAGCTCTCTGCTAGGACTGCAGACAGCTACCTACTCCCTGTGTCCTCACATGGTAGGGGGGTGAGTGGGAGGAGGGGTAGGAAGCCGAGAGAGAGACAGAGAAAGAGAAGCAGGGAGCTCTGATGTTCCTTCTTATAAGGGAACCAATCTCACCATCAAAGCCCTGTCCTCCTGACCTTGTCTAAACCTAATTACCTCCAACAGCTCTATTTCCAAACACTATCACATTGGGGATTAGGGCTTCAACATACAAATTTGAGGGGAACACAATCCTGTTCATAGCAACATACAAATTTTGGGGGGCTACACTTGAACCCTATACTCAGTGACTATACAATATAGTTAGAAGGGCTTTATAAACAGAAGTACATGACTTCCCTACAACTGGCAGTTATGCAGACTCCTTTCCTGAGAAGGACTCTGGAAAGCTGCAAAAAGACCCTTTTAGTGGAGTATCTGACTAGGGATTAGGGTCCAAATGGGCTTGGAACTGCCTCACTGAGTTAAATGGCTTCCTCAGAGTCCTGAGATGGGCTTTGCAGATGTGATTGTTTCAGTGGAAGGCCACTATGGGAGAACAGTGCCTCTAGAGCAAACTTCTGGGCAGCCAGGGGCTGTGTTTGGTTGCACATTCGTGTCCGACTCTTTGTGACCCCATGGACTGTAGCCCATCAGTCTCCTCTGTCCATGGGATTTTACAGGCGAGAATACTGGAGTGGGTCGCCATTCCCTTCTCCAGGGGATCTTCCCCACCCAGGGATCAAACCTGCACATATCGTAAGTCTCTTGCATTGGTAGACGGGTTCTTTACCACTAGTGCCACTTTGGAAGTCCTGGGGAGCCAGGAGATCCTGTGGTAATTTCAGTGGTAGGACAAATCCAGAAAACAACTGGCCTGGGACACGAAGACAGCCTATCAGCAACAACAAAATAACCCATAATAATAATAGAACTCATTATTTTGCTCTTTATTATTTAAAAATACTTATTGATTGATTTATTTGGCTGTGCTGGGTCTTAGTTGTGGCATGCAGGGTCTTTAGTTGCATCATTTGGGCTTTAGTTCCCTGACCAGGGTTTGAACCTGGGTCCCTGGAATTGGGAGCTCAGAGTCTTAGCCATTGGACCACTAAGGTAGTCCTGACTTTTGCTCTTAAAGGACTACTTTTCTCCCTTTTCTTCTAGCAGAATAAACTCATCTCTAAGAGAATTAAAGATAGATTCCTGGGGAATTATGGATTCCCTTGTACCTGTGGGCCAGCAGTCTTCTTAGCTCAGGAGCAGAGCAGCGGTGGCCTTAACCTGATTAGGAAGGGCAGATTAATACTTTGATACTGTGAGTATTTTGGGTGGAGAACAGAGAAATAAAAGTGTCTCTTGCAAGAAAAAAATAGGTGCAAAAATCTGCAGATTAGAAAAGACTCATTTACATGAAATACTAGGCTTCTTAAGGAAATGTGAGAAATCATTTATGAAAATTTTTTTTTAAGTGACACTATTAACATCAACCAGCCTATGAGAAAGGCATGGTAATAGCACATTTGGGTAAAATCACAAAAATAAGGCAACAATAACATTAAATTATTTAGCTGAGTAGTTTCACTGAAACCAAAAGTGATTTCATCATGGTCAGAGAATTTACTCTGTATGATTTTAATTATTTCAAATTTGTTGAGGTTTGTTTATGGCCCAGAATATGGCCTATGTTGGTGAATGTTTCAATAGTCATTTGAAAAAATGTGTATTCTACTGTGTTGGGTATAGACTTATATGCATGTCCATTACATCCTGTTGGTTGATGGTGTTGTTGCCTTCTTTTATATTCTTGTTGATTTTGTCTATTGATTCTATGAGATGCTGAGAGTGGGGTGTTGAACTAGCTGACAATAACTGGAGCTGTGACACAAAAAGAATAAGGCTTCCTCATATCAGTCAGTCAATAAGTCAATTAATCAGCAAAAGAGCATTTATTATTTTCAGCATTCTTTAGTCCTTACACTGGGTGGTGAAAGAAAGAAGATATGGATTTAGTTAATAAAACTGGGAGTTTATGTCATGTATGAAATCAGTGTGTATGGGCTCATGATGATATGCTGAAATATTTATAACCTCCCTTTCTAGAGATTTTTATGTGTTCATTAATCCATTTGGTCAGCCAAACTGTGTTTGAAGTAACCATGTGTGTGCGTACTAAGCTGCTTCAGTTGTGTCCAGCCCTTTGCAACCCAATGGACGGTAGCCACCAGGCTCCTCTGTTCACGGGATTCTCCAGGCAAGAAATACTGGAGTGAGTTGCCATGCCCTCCTCCAGGGGATCTTCCTGACTCAGAGATCAAACCTGCGTCTCTTATGTCTCCTGCACTGGCAGGTGAGTTCTTTACCACTAGCTGCCCCTGGGTAACTATATGGCCCAACAATAAAGGTGGGCTTTCAGACTGGACAATCTATTGAGCAACTTATTCTTGCAAAACAAGCTGATCCCAGGAGACCCAGAAGTCCATTTTTTTTTCAGAGCTGGGTACCGATACTTCCCTTGCTCATGTTTTTCTTTTCAGGAAGTGCATTTGTAGAATGGTTAAGAGCACACACTCTAAAGTCAGCACTACAGCTCTGTCATTCACAGGTAATGTGACTGGGGGCATGTTATTTAATCTCTTGTGGCTCTGTTTCCTTATCTGTAAAAAGGGGATCATAATAGATTGCTCCTACCTAATAAAATTTAAGGTATTGCACATAGTTCTTATGCATGGTAAATAGTCCTTAAATATTAGTTACTATCATTGGTCTGTCAATATATCCTTTCACATTCAGATTCCTTCCTTCTCGCCAATGTCTGTGGTCTACTGATGTGCACATATAATGTCTACTTCAGTTATCTTCCCAAGATGAATACAAAGTTTTTCTGTTAGTTTACATTCTTAAAGAGGAAGTGAGACCTACAAGAACAGCCAGGTTGTAAGACCAGACGTTATTGCTCTAGAAGAGATGCAGCTGAGGTCACCAGAGGTGGTGGAGGGAGACAATATGCTGTGATGAAAGATCCAAACCTTTGAAGGGTTTTGCAATAAGTTCCTTTGCATGCTAGCTGAATGGCCAATTGACTTTTTTGTGATATTTATGTTTTACTAAATATATTCCTGGCATTTTCTTTATTAGGTGCGATTTTCATTTGAAGTAGAAACACTAACGTCTCATTTGGTAAAATGAGTTTTAGCTTCTTACTTGGTATCTTTACACATTTAGTGGAGAGTCTCAGAAATCTGGAAACTCTCAAATTATTTGTTTGGTAGGCTGTTTCTTCATCTAGCTTTAACATTTATGAAAAGCAAGTAATTCTTTTCCCATGCAATTTGTAAAAATATTTTCATAAGTATCATTATGAAGTTTGCAATACAATTATAATATCCATGGTTGGGCTGAAAGCTGAGTTACCTTAGAACCTTCTGAACAGGGTAGGAGTGAATGGACTGCCCATGACTCTGATCTCTGGTCAGGGGAGGAAAGTAAAGCCTCATAGTGAAATCTGATAAGGAATATTCTTCTGTTGAAGAACTCAGAATTGAGACTCATGATCTTGTGATTTGTTACATGGACAGGTATTTTCTAAAACTTTAGTTTCATGAAAGACTAATACTAGAGGGTAAAATGCATTCAGGTTTCCAGTAATCCAACCAGTTGTTCCAAAGTTTTTTAGAGCTGTGATTCTTTCTGATACAACCATGAAAAGGAAAGAAAGAAGGCAAAAGGACTTTCAGATCTTGAGCAAGTCTCTGAGTCTCTAACGATCTTCTTTTTTTTTTTTTTCATTTTTTCATTTATTTTTATTATCTTCTTTTTACCACAACCCCAAACTGTAAGAGTTTATCATATGGCATAACAAGCGGCCTCACAGAAGCTAAGAGAAGTGAGAATTTTAAGAAGGGTCCAATGGAATCAAGGGATGGAAAATGTCCACTGGCTTTGGAAATTAGGAAATTATTTGAAGTCTTGTTTCTGTTAAAAGTGTGAGGCCTAAAGCCAGATCACAATAAGCTGGGATTGTAAATGGGAGATAAAAAGGAAGAGACTCAGAAAAGCTAGCTTATAAGGAAAAAAAAGGGTGATCTGAAGAGAAGAGCATAGAAAAGCCTTTATTTGGCAAGATGGAAACATGAATATGTCTTGAGGTTATGAAGGAAAAGGCTGATAGTATAAAAAGAGTAACTGAAGGAGGATTTTCCCAATGGAGTTGGGAAATAAGGGGGAAGAGGATGTGATAAAGATTGAAAATAGATAACTCAGCGGGGAAAAGAAACTGAAAATAGGATAATAAACTCTCTCTCAAGGTGAGTTCAGTGTCTAATTGATGTTGGAAATAACATTTAAGATGATCCTGAGAACTCAGTGGGAATTTTCTCTCTATATGGCCTTGTATATCCCTTGTAGATACTAGATGGTCAAAGTAAGCCTGGATTTGGGCCTGACTGAGGGATGTGAAGAAGAGCAAAGGAGTCAGGTAATCAAGGGTGGTAGTCTTCAGAGGGATTCACTACATAATCTAGAGATGAGAGGGCATAGACGTCATGAAGTGTAGACAGATTAGAAGGTGTGAAGGGGCTGAGGCTCTGCGTGAAGGTGAAAAGAAAGCTTAGTGGATGTTAGGGTCAGGTGTTGGTCTTCTGAGTTTAAGCTTTCAGAAGAAGAATAACTCTGGGATTCCGGACAAAGAGATAGTTTGGAATGTGACCATGAATGTGGGTTGCTGGAATACAGGTGAAGGTCACTGGAGTTGAGGTGATTTAGAGACCTTTGATTCTAGAGTACGGGTGAGTCACTGATTTAGAAACTAACATTATTAAAAAGTTGGCAGGAAAGGAAAAAATAATTTGGTCTGTTTGTTCATTCATCCTGGATTTATTCAACAAACACTGATCGGTATGTATTTGTCTTAGTCTTAAGGACATTCAAATAACTTGACTGTATCAGTTTTTGTCTAGGATCTATTCTGGAGTGATTCAAGCATAAAAAGTGACAGCCTATGTAGCAATCTTTAAAGGCTTTTACTTACAAGGCTTTAAACACTTTTTGAGATAACTGCATATTCATATGCAGTGGTAAGAAATAATACAGAGAGGTTTTGTTTACCCTTCAACTAGATTCCTACAAGAGGAACATTTTGTAGAAGAATAACACAGTATTACAACCAGGAAAATGACACTGATACAATCCAATGACTGTAATTTTCACCAGTTTCACATGCATTTGTGCGTGATGTGTGTGCACATAGTTCTGTGCAGTTTCATTGCAAATGCAGATTTGTGTGGCCACCCCCACAGTCAAGACATGAATCTATTCCCTCACAAACACCTTTTTACCCTCTCATCACTGCAACTACTTTCCTCTTCAGTGCTCCTCCTTAACCCTTGGCAACCTCTAAGCTGTTCTCCATTTCTATAATTTTGTCATTTCAAGAATGTTATATAAATAGAATTATACAGTATACACACTTCTGAGGTTTTTTTCACTCACAATTGCCTACAAATCTATAGCAATGTGTATCAATAACTGTTCCTTTTTATTGCTCAGTAGTATCGGATGGTGAAGATTGATCAGAGTATGTTTAACCATTCACCCTTTGAAGAACCTTTGGCTGGTTTTCACATTTTTGGTTATTAAGCCAACAACTGCTATAAGCATTGTGTATGGGTTTTTGTGGGAACACAAGCTTTCATTTCTCTGAGATAAATGTCAGAAAGGATGCTTGGGTAAACATTCTCCTGAGGCTTTGAGAACCTGCAGAGAGGTGTTCGCATGTGGAGACAGGAAGACATTCTGCTTGGACTGAGAATTCTTGGTGGTCACCAGTGCTAAACGATAGCAAAGAGAATTGTGAATGATAGAGAGCTACTTTCATCCCTCACACCTGCCCCTGGACTCTGACCTCCTTCTCTGGGCAGGAAATACATTTACTGTCTGTTTTTGTTTGTGGTGTATTAAGAAAGCAGCAGGGTTGGCCTTGAAGAGTTTCTTTCCAATCCTGTGATCTGCACATTCCTGGATTTGCTCACATGTTGCAGATAACAGATGGATTGCTTCACCTGCGTTGTTATCCTCTTCTCCTTCTGGGGGCTCTTATTCCACTTGTTGTGCCCTCTCTCTCTTATCTCTAGACTCTGCTCCGTCAGCAGCACAGTTGTTTCAAGCTTTGGAGTAAGGCATTCTGTTCCCCTCTGCTCTGAAACTCATTGATTGACCTCACAGTAGGCAAACTGTTTAACCTCTTAGACTCTGCCTCTCATCTTTAAAAGGGTGGTAGGAACAATTTTATCATTTCACAGACTTTGGCATTAGACTTCTGGTTCAATTTTGACCTGGCTGTTTTATAACTGTATGCCTGGAGATATACTTTACTTCTCTGTCCTTCAAATTTTCTCATCTGCAAAATGAAAGTGAAATGAAAATACCAGTTACCCTATAAGAGTTGTCATGAGGATTAAATGAGGTAATACATGTAAAGTGTCCATTTCCTATATTAGAACGCAGGAAGCACTCAATAAATGTTAAATGATTGTTATCATCTCAGAATTATTCTGAGAATTAACCAAGAGTGTGTATCTAAAATGATTAAAATTGCATATAAAACATGCTATGCTGTTTGCATATATAAAACGTGTCAAATCCCTACTAACTTAAAAAATGTTTTTGATACTGAATCACTAACTACCACCCTCTATTCCTCCTTGATTTTCCCACAGCTTTTCCTAAATGCAGTTCACATAAACATTGCTTCCATTTTCTCACTTCCAATGCACGTCTCAGCTCAATGCAATCTGGTGTAGACCCTCTCAGCCACTAAAACCCATGACAACTGCTTTATTAAGGGTGCCAAAGCTTATTTAACACATCCCATGTCAGCATCTCAGTCTCTTGCTGCTTGACTTAACTTCAACTTTTGACACTGATATGTGTTGCCCTGTTTGTGAAGTCCCACTCTTCTGATGAGTTTCATGTCATTACAATCTTCTAGTTCTCCTCCCATCCTCCATAGAGCAACCTGCTTTACCCAACTATTGCTTTATCTGTTCTTTAAATGTCACTCTTCTCTCAGGCTCTGTTCTTGTCACCCTCTATCTCACCTATCCTGTGGCTTCCACCTCTATTGACATGCTGATGGCCTCTCATTTATATTTGCAGCCCAATTTTCTTATTTGGGATCCTCACCAACATATATAATTCCCATCCAATTGGACATCCTGTAGGCATCTCAAACACAACACATTTGAAACTGAATATATCATCTTACCCATCCTTGAATCTAAATCTCTTCACCATGTACATTCCCTAATTTATCGATAGGAAACAGTTTTCTCCACATACCCAAACCAGAACCCTAGGAGTCATTAGGGCCTCTTCCCTCTGTATTTCTGAGCCCTGTCAATCACAAAAACAAGTCTAGTATACTTTCTAAATATCTCCATTACTTTTTCCCTCCAGTTCTCTACTGCCATTGATCTGGGCATGCCTCTTCTATATCACTGCAAGAGCCATCCTGCACCCTATCTACAGCCATACAATTCAATTTGTAGCTGCCTGAATATTTCAACATCTTTCACTTCTTGGGGTCCTTGAAGATGCCATTCTCTCTGCCTGGAATGCTCTCCTCCCATCAGTTTGACAAATAAACTTAAAGTCCTTTCTATTGCTATCCATGATGTACCCAGCAAATTTAGTAGTTGCTTTTAATGCTACTTCTGTGCTTTGAACATATTCGCATTATAGAAATTTCTGGTTGTACTGTAATCATCTATTTGTCCATCCATTTTTTCATTACTCTGAGCATTTTAAGGGCAGAGGTCCTGCCTTTTCACTTTGTCAGCTCATTGCCAGGCACACCAAAACGTCTCCACTTGGACATCCCACAAATATCTGACATGACTTTTTGAATGCATGAAATTTGTTGAATATACTTCTTTTCATCTTCTGTACTTTAAGCGTGAGGATCTTCATCATCTTTGGTGGCAAATATTTAATCCTATGTTTTAAGTGATGGAGATTCACAGACTATTGGTTCTCATCTGCCATTCACAATCTGTTCCCTTCTCAAGTGGCAGTTTCCCATAAGGTGTAATACAGACATTTTTTTTTTTTAAACTCCAATGAAGTTTCCATTGTTTCACACAAAGATCATCGTTTGAATTAAAGCACAGTGTTAATAGGAATGCTTACTGGATGCACAGTTGGATTTGAACAGAACACTGGTATTTCAAGAGTGTAGCTTCCTTTTTATCTGGCTTGCATTTAAAAAAATCGAGAAAGATAATTTCTTTTGCAGAATCATTTGCAAAAGTTATGTTTGTGTACAAAAATACACACACTTCATTCATAAACCTCAAAACAATTAATGAATAAAAAAGGAAAAATAATTCACATTGTCTTAGAGGAATCGATGGCTTTTAGCAATTTCTACTATCTGTTTGGTCAGAGTTAGAAAATGTTCTTCCTTTGTGTCATGTGAAATTCCTTCTAGTTCCACACTTTATGAAACATTGTTCTACTCTGAGCAAAAGAACAGAGCCTACTTTTTACTTTTTTTATGATTCAGTAATGAGATATAATTTTCACTCTAGTAAAATTCTTTGGGGTTTAGAAAAATGAAGTAGTTTAGAATTGGAAATATAAACGCTCTGGTACATGGACCACTGGTTCACTTCTTCAGCAAAAGAACCTATCAATTCACACCAATGAAACATAAAGCTGTGAAGGGAAGAATATATTTCTCATTTCTCAGCTATCTGAAAAATGTCACTGGGCCAACTTTAATCATCTTTCCCATTACCATCTAAATGTATATTTGAAATGCAGCATCATAAAGTAAATGGATATTTTTAAATTGTCATGTTAGATTTTCACTGGTCATAAAGCCGCTTGATATTATTTTCTATTATTTTAGCAGCCAACTAGAACTTATTTTATACAACTCTCCAAAATCAACATTATATAACTAAAGTAACATGGAATAGTTAACTGTTAACTTTTTCTATTTTTTCATTATTCTATCAGTAATGACTCAGTCATGATAGAGATAGTTATTGATTTAGAACACTGGAAAGAATGAATAGAAGACAACAACATTTTTATAGCCCCAATTTTTCTCTTGTTGCAGATCCCTGCTTTTAAAAGTGAATGAATTAATTTTGCTGACATTAATTATCTGTAAGAAACTTAATACTTAAATAATTAGGTATTTTCATAAAAAGAGAAAGAAACAATCCCAATTTAGGCATGGGATTAACCTTCTTGGAGCTCAGGAAAGCTACAAGCTGTGAAATTAGGCCATAGTTAATCTTCTGATAAAAACACCTTGATTTAAATTATACAATTGTGTAAAAGTTATTTAGTCATTTAGAGGACATCAGGTAAACTTTTTTCTCAGATACTCAGCAATAAAGAATGTCTCTTCCAGAATGAAAGATAAATATCCTAGTTTCAAAGGATACATTTTTAGATTTTCTTAGATTCAAATTTTTATTTTTATTTATTTTTTTAATTTATTTTTATTAGTTGGAGGCTAATTACTTTACAATATTGTAGTGGGTTTTGTCATACATTGACATGAATCAGCCAGATTCAAATTTTTAAAAATCAGGCTATAAATACACAATGTGATCAGGTAACAATTAGCCAAATGGGACTCTGAGTTGCAACAAGCCAGCTCAGTAAGAAACATCATGGCCTAGCTGGATACAGTAGAGTCAACATAGCCTGCTCTCTCAGTGTTTTTATTTATTTATTTTTTATTTATTTTTATTTTATTTTACTTATTTATTTTTTTCTTTTTTTTTCATTTATTTTTATTAGTTGGAGGCTAATTACTTTACAGTATTGTAGTGGTTTTTGCCATACATTGACATGAATCAGCCAAGGATTTACATGTGTTCCTCATCCTGATCCCTCCTCCCGCCTCCCTCCCCATCCCATCCCTCTGGGTCTTCCCAGCGCACCAGCCCTCAGTATTTTTAATAGCAGCAATTGGAGGAACAGAATCCACTGTGGGGAAATCTACCCTCTTCACACTGATGACAGAAACTGGGGGACTGCTGTATTGCATAACAAATGGACTATCTTCTATTTACTTGTTTTTGAACATGCTGCTATGGTAGGATCAGAAACCAATGCTTACACAAATAGCACAGGGATTAGTAACATATGACACTGCGTTTTAAGGAAATCAGCCCTTAGATTTGGTCAAAGTGCTTCTAGCTAGTCTTCCACAGGGTACGCATTCCCACTGAGGCAGTAACACTCTGGCCACTAGAATCTGTTAACTGACCACTTACTAAGTAGATGCTGGGACAGTAAATCATACAGACACCAGTTTCTGTTACTCAAAAGATCTTTGTCTCCATTTTACTCAGGGTTACAAAACTACTCTTCTTACTGTAAGAACATACAAAGATTATACTTGAAAAAACTGATTGTTCTTAAACATTTGGGGGCCACAGAACCCTGCCCTTTGATGATCTGATCCTAGCTAGTATCCTCTTACTATAAATAGCTACAAATTGCCAGCAAGTTTTGCACGGAACTTCAAGAGGTTGTGAAGTCCCTGGAACCCATCCAGACCCCAACAATGCCTTAGCTGCTTACTGTGACAACTAGAGGATCAGGTTCAGACTTAATTTGTCCCTGTATCTTTAGACTTCCTCGTGCATTGACTAGCCTGGAGCAGGATTTCAGATTTACTGGCAATAAATGATTTACCAGGGGTTGGAGTTGGTGCTCTTAGACACCGGGAGGCCCAGAGCACCAGGAGGAAGGCTCTGAGAATCTCAATGCACTACCGCCTGCATCTCCAGAGGTCGAGTGCTCCCCACTGCAGCCCGTTGTCTGTGCATTCAGGACAGAGGGTTTCAGGAGAACTGGGAAGCCTGGGCAGCGCTGGGTGAGTGCTGGCTGTCAGGGACACCCACATGCTGGCACCAGCAACCCCAGCCTGACCACACTGGGCAAGTTATGAGTGAGGTCACTGCTGTCAGGATGACTGTGGTTTTTGGTGCTTTGGCCCGTGATATCAGATGCTAGAATAACACCATCCTTCAATAAATGGTACAGTTAACTGCTCTTGTGTCATCAAGAAATCCTGGCATGAGCCAATGAGTGTGCTGAGCCACAGGTCCAGAAATGATGGTCTTGACAGGGAAAATGTACGCTATGGAAAGAATGCAGAGAAAGGCTTCAAATGGAGTCCACGAAGCCTTAGAATCAGGTTTTCCTCTGGGTGTTGCTGTGTGTGTGTGTGTGTGTGTGTGTGTGTGTGTGTGTGAAAGAGAGAGAGAGATGGGGACAGGAGGCAGAGAAGGAAGTCCCAAAGCTGCGACTCAATCCATGCTTCCAGGGATGTTTTGCAGCTCACCTTCCTAAAGTACATGTGACCTGTGACATCGCTTTAACTTCTGAGCCAAAGCCTTTGGTGCTGTCCCAAAGACCCACTGTACCTGGACAGCGCCTCAATACTGGAGCCACACTGGGTTGTGTGGGACAGTGATGTGTTGATATAGCTCGTCAGTGCAGAGATCAGGTTTCTGTGAGAACACCCCACTTGCAAAGGTTCCTCTCAAGTGCAGAAGCTCAAGAATACAAATGTCGTAAATCTCAGATGACACGTTGTTCTGCTGCCTGTCTCTTGCCCTCTCCTGGCCTGTAGTTACTGTGCGTGGTGACTGGCCAGGGTTAGGGCTGAGAGAAGATGATGCAAGGGAGGGAAACCCGGGCTATGCTTGCTGAGAGCTGGTAGCTGGGCTCAGCCAGCCAGGCAGGAGCTCATGGGCACAGAAGACTGGCAAGATGTCAGCCCCATTTACATGGTGCTGCCCCTAGGATTTGCTCTCGGTGGACTTATTAGAAATCTTCCTGGATATCTCAGTTCCCCTCTGCTTCAGTGCCATTCTGTTAACTGAAGCGTATTGATTACCTGGTGTGACATTTAAATATTCCTAATATTCTCTATAATTTTTGGTCATTCTTCTTTCCTGATTATGTCCTTGGGAACAAGATGTCTGTAGGCGCCACCCCATGGAGCTGAGCAGGTGTAGAAATCAAGAAATACTGGCTTGAGTGAGTTAAGAATCTAACTATTGAATTATTAAAGAAGCAACCAGGCTTAGTCCAAATAATTTTATAAGTATTCAAGTAGAGAGGGCATGAAATCTCTATCGGCATTTTTCAAACTTCTTGAAAGTGACTTATAGTTACTTTACCATTCCAACAGAATACACAGACACACACGAGATAAAAGTTACCTGAAACAAAACTTACTCTTATCCTTACTACATGTGATACACTGATTTTTAAAATTCTGTTTCATAAAAAAAATAAGAAAAGAGCTAGTTACCACCCATTAAATTGATTTCCTGATCTACCAATGAGTGGCAATTTGTTTTCAAAATACTGGCTTACTTCATTGGACTATATTAAACCTGGCAAGGAACCCTACTCTGCTTTGCCCTCTTCTCTAAAAACCATAAAAATATTTTCTATTCATACATAATTTACATAAGCTAAGCTCAGAAGCGCAGCTTTACAACATTTCTTAACTAGGTTTCACATCCAGTAAGTAATGAAATTTAGAGCCACAGCCAGTCTTAAGTGTCCAAATCAAAGGCTATTTCCACTTTATCATGCCAGATTCATGATCTGATTAGTGTCGGCCTAGCCTCCAAAACTTGGTTGTAAGGGCCCGAAAGACCATGAATGCTCCTAACACCATGCTGGGCACCCCAGGGGTGCTGTGCTCAGTGATAAACAGAAAGGTATAATAAGGTTGGTCAAAAGCCATGTTCTGGTTTTGATATTGTATTTTGGGCATTTTTGTGCCAAAACTTTTTATAAAGCTTTAGAGTCAAACCTCATAAAAGGAATGATTATGTTTCATAGATTGTATCATATTTATGATACCCGATGTGTCAATGTTTCCCAAGCTTGTAGGACCTTTTGAGTGAACAGATAGAAGGTTATGAGAGAGGGTCACTGGTTCCTACCTGTCCTTGAGCTTTCCCCAGAGCTCAAAGAGAAGTTCCAGAAAGACCAATAAAAGCACCAGACAGGAAAGTCTTTATTTCTGCTAGTTTTCCCAAATGGCTTTCCTACGGCTATAATTTGCAGACCTGGCAGACTCTGAACCCATGATCAACGGTAAACTATCAAGAATAAGCCCCCATTTCAGTTCCTTTGGGGTTCTCCAGCTAAAATGCAAAGTCCTTAGGGAAACACACACATACACTGTCCTAAGGTATATCCACATATGTATGTGGAGGTAGGTAAGAACTTGTAAAGACTGAATAGGCACTAAATACTCACCTGTTGATTGAGAGCATGAATGTGAAAAATCAAAGTGTGAATATATGCTACACATATGTGGATATTCAGGATTTTTATATGTCCTCATACTAGCCTGTTTTCCTCAATGTTCTAGGAGCAGGAAGTGTGACAATACCAGTCCTGGGGGCACTTGGAAAGAAAAGGATTGGGGAAAGAATAGCTGAATGGAGAAAAGCGAAGGGAGGAATGGGAAAAAAAAATGCGAGGAAAATGTGGCTGAAATTGCAGGAAGAAGGCCCAGCAACACTGAGCACTGATCACATCTCTGTTAGTTCTAGAATCATCTTTATCTTACTTGTTACTCTGTATACTTTGTTGGACTCAAAGTACACATTTCAAATGGTGGAAAGTTTCCCTGTTTACTTACTCTTCCTGACCCAGCTTTAAAGGCTGTTTGACCATCGCAATATATTTCTTGTAGCTGATATACCTGTGAGCTGAGGTAAGGAGTGGGAGGAAGCAGACTAAGATGGCTTCCTACATCTAGTTCATATGAAAGAAACCTAGTTCATGTGAAAGAAACCTATCCTAATATTACATCAAATGGAACCCTCTCAGTAGGAGAAAAATAGGTGATGTTGCAAGGACAAGACCCACCTTTCAACCTCATGACTGATAAGGTTTGGAGGAAAGAATGACATTCTGTTCAAAAGTCAGGTCAAAAGCTTATCCACACACCGATTTCTCAATCCAAGATCTTTAATACCAAATAAAACAAAGGCCTTGGTCCCAAATGAAGTCATTAGCAAATATCTCTTTGCTCTGCTGGGAGTTCTGTTCTCTCACAACATCTTTCTGAATTATCACTCTGTATTGAGGCAGCGGTTTTAATCTTTCAAATGAAGTATACAATCTCAGAAGAGGCCAGTGGTTCCACGGGCGGAAGGGAAGGCTGGTTCTACCCTTGTGCTGGGAGAAACATTAAGATCAAGAGCACAGCTGTGGGAGTCAGACAGCCTGGATCTGAAATTGGTTCCACTACCAGCTATGTAAGTTACACAACCTTTCTATGCCTCCTATGCGAAAGTGAATGAAATGGTTTTCATACGAATGATACAGGTGATGCACTTGTTTAAAACAGTGCCTGAATACAGCAGGCATTCATTAAATCCTGGATATGAATAGGATATAAAAAATAAATATTATTTGCTAAATTTGTGGTTTATTTTGGTAGGTTTTTTTCCCTGCATTTTTATAAGGACCAGTGGTTTTAAGAATCTTGGAATAATAGATCTGAAAGGAATGCTGATTTTACAGAGATGTAAAAAGCCCAGAGCATTGAGCTTTTCAAGGTCACCCGATATCTAGTGGTACACTCAGGACTAGAAATCAGACTGCTGACTTCAGACCATTCTCCACTGGACACTTTTTCCCTGGGGGAGGATGTCCAGGACCAAGAAAGTTCCATCAGAGCAATAACGACAACCAGAACTGCCAGACCTCCTCCAGAGGCTCCCTTGTCACCCCAAAGTTAACCTTAAGCTGGTTTGTTCGTTCATTCATTCACTCACTCACCCATTCCCTCACTCACCCACTCACCCATCACTGAGTTAGGCTATCAGTGAAAGGTACAGAAAAGTAAAATGCAATCTTTGTCTTTAAAGGACTTTGGTTGAAATTGAAACAGCAAAATAGGCAGAAATAAAATGATACAATAATACAAATACCTAACGATATGGAAAGTATTAGAAAGGTTAGTCATCTTTTGCTATACAACCAATCAGAAGTTTGGTAAAATAACTTTTGATAAGGTCAGTACATTTATAAAATGACTAGGATAAATGAAACTAGGCAGGTCTACTATGAGCTGGGCTGTGCTTACTGTTTAATGTAGCTGGAGGTGTAGGTGCGGGAGGCGTCAAGTCTCTGCAGTGCCTCTCTGTTCATCTCCCCTGCTGCCCAGGGATGATTCCCTGAGAAGTCCTCCTTAGACAGAATCTGCCTTTTCAACTGTAGCCCACTGTTATATCACAGCCCTGTTTGTGTGGCGGTGAGGCGTCTGGGAGGGAAAGCGTTCTGTAGTTTTATAGTTAAATGCTTTGGTCCCTGGTAGGCAACCTTCACAAGTGTCTCTTAGACCCCTTCTCTGTTAGGTAGGACAGGAAACACATTGCGGGTTGGAGGCAGGGGAGAGTACTTCTCCCAAATGGACAAAGACTCAGGTAGAATCTTTCTGCTGAAGGGCAGGGCTTTGTTATGGAAATCACTCTGGATTTATTTCAAATAAGGAAAACTTTCCCACCACCTGTCAGAGCCACGAGGTGATCTTTCTTAGTTCTTCACTGTGAGAACCTGGTGGGTTTCCTAGAAGTAAAGTCCATGAAGGTGAGAGTGACCCCCTAAGATCAGAGATTCCAGGAGTCTCTCACTCTCTTACTGCTGCTGCTGCTAAGTCGCCACAGTTGTGTCCGACTCTGTGCGAACCCATAGACGGCAGCCCACCAGGCTCCCCTGTCCCTGGGATTCTCCAGGCAAGAACACTGGAGTGGGCTGCCATTTCCTTCTCCAATGCATGAAAGTGAAAAGTGAAAGTGAAGTCGCTCAGTCGTGTCTGACTCTTAGCGACCCCATGGACTGCAGCCTACCAGGCTCCTCCATCCATGGGATTTTCCAGGCAAGAGTACTGGAGAGGGGTGCCATTGCCTTCTCCCATTCTAGTCCACACTAGTCCACACTCAGCTCCTGCAATTTGTCAGAATTACCACAAAAGTGTTGCTATCAGTGTCTGGCTCCAGTGATTCCCACTCCAGGGAAGTGGACCTCAGTGACCTTACTATCCATCCAGATTTTGGGGTGGTCACTTGCCCTGCTACCTAAGCTTCATGAATCCAAGGAAAGTCCCTGATTTTTAGTGTTTTTTTTTTTACTTTTTTGGGGGGTAAGATTGTGGTTTTTACATGCAGGACTGAAACCTAAAGCTCCAGCTTCATTTTTTACATTTGGATCTGCACTTATACCAGCACCATTTGTTGCAAAGACTGTTCTCTTCATACTAAACCTTTTGGCATCCTCATCAAAAATCATTTGACCATAAATATGGGAATTTATTTCTGGACTTTCAATTCTATTCTCAAATGACCCATATGTTTACTTTTATGCCAGTATGACACTGTCCTGATGACAGTAGCTTTGTAGTAAGTTTTGAAATTGGGAAGTGTGAGTCCCTCAAATCCATTATTTTTCCCCAAGATTGTTTTGGTTATTCTAGTTCCCTTGCATTTCCTATGAATTTTAGAATTAGCTTGTCATCTTGTGCAAAGAAGCCAGCTGGGATTTTGAAATAAATTGCATTGAATCTCTACATCAATTTGGAAAGTTTTGCTTATCTTAACAATATTGTCTTCTAATTCTTAGATGTGGGATGTCTTTCCATTTATGTAGGCCTTTTTTCTTTCAATGATGTTTTATAATTTTAGTTTACAAGTACTATACTTTTGTTACATTTATTCCTGAATGTTTTATCCTTTTAATGCTACTACAATTGAAATTGTTTTTTCTAAGTTTCATTTATGGATTTTTCACTGCTAGGATATTAACATAAACTAATTGATTTTTGTATGTTGACTTCATATTCTGTAAACCCCCTGACCTTGTTTATTAGTTCTTATGATTGTGGAGTGTTTCTTTTAGGATGATCAGTTATAACTTCTCTACAGTTCAGTGAAATTGGGATTAAAAATGCCCATAAAACTTATCAACTAGAACCATAAAATTTGTCAATTAGAACCATTCTTTAGTCATGTGTGCACAAGAATAAAGATAACAGTAAGCAGTAATACTGTTTTGATCTTTGGCTGGAGATTTACTGTCCAAGTATTGTTGTGAAAGTATGTTAAAAAAAGTGTCAAAGATACTGGTAAAAAAAAAAAATTGAGACAACCTATCCTGTTATAACAGTCTAAGTTGGCACGGAAGCCTTAGCGAGTCCTCACAGACAGAGAAACATTACGGGGGTTAAAGAACTGGAGGTCTCTCTAGTGTTGAAAGTAGGTACAGTGGGACTGAAGGCACAAGAGAAGTAGAAGGATAAGACGGTGAGACTCATAACGGGATAGTGCACTTCAGATTTTCAGATGTGGTTGCTTTCCAGGTGATGACAAGATTCTAGGTGTGATTTGGCTAAAGCAGAGTGGATGTGAAAGACCCTAGAATCATGAGTCTGGGCTCATTTTCTAGATGGCTCATCTATTAACACACGACCTTGATATCACCCAGAATTATGACAAGAACTGGGGTAGAAAGAAAGATTCAGGTCCTATTTGCCAGTTAATGAGGGGGGATATCCTAGGAAGTTGGTAGATGACAGTAATAAAGTGAGGTAGAGGTTGGTAAACCTGAATGACCTAACCTCATGGGATCAAGAGCTTACACCCAATGTAACCAAGGGTTACAAGGCTCTTTTTAATCACAGTGGCTCCTTCTGAGATGGTTCTTAAAGTGGGGAAGCATCCTGAGAGAATACTTTGGGGGTGAACCAGAGAGTTAGTTCATCTCTACATTCGAAAACTCAGCCTGGTTGTTCTGATTTAACCATCAGGAGGTGTAATTTCCCACTGTTTTCCTCTTCCCAGTGAGAATTTCTGTTTTAGGCATGGCTACAGAAATCCAGGGAGAATTCCTGAGGGGCATATGGTTTCTGTCCTATTCATACTCTTGTGCATGCTACTGACAACTACATACAGACTTGAATTTAGATTTCTGACAGACCTTCGCAAGGAAAAACACATATATTTTTCATAGTTATGTTTAATTTGATATGAAATAGTATAAATGCATACATTCATTTTAATAACAGGTGTTATTTACAGTGAAATGAACAGATCTTAAATGCACAGTTTGGTGAGTTGTTTTTTTTTTTTTTTTTTGTGAGTTTTGACAAATGCATAAGCTCTCACCTATATCAGGCTATAGAATATTTACTCTAGAAAGTTCCTTGATGACCCTTCCTACTCAATTCCTGCCCTCTTTGAGGCAACCACAGGGCTGATTTCTCTCATCATAGATGAGTTTTGTTATTTTAGGGCTTCATTTTAATGGAAACATGGTTGGTACTCCTGTATCTGACTTCTTTTGCTCCTCATAATGAGCCTTAAAGTTAGAATTGGGTATTAAAACAAGTCATTCTAATAGAAAATTCTCATTATTACCAAGGTGACTGAATTCAGATCAAAAGAAGGCAGATATGTAAAAGAACTGTGGTGTGTTTCCCTGCTCCTGGATAGAATCTGCCAAGAAAGCCTAAGACACTTTAATTACATGTCGCAGAAATTATCCTGTGGCCAAAGTCCACTTGGCTTTGTGTCCCTATCACCACCCCCTTCCTGAATTCATCTTTTGTTGATGAACTCTCAGGTTGTTTCATTATTTGCTGTTGTGAATACGATGCTGACAATATGGGGGTGCAGATATTTCTTTGTTATTCTCTTTTCATTTTCTTTGGATATATACTCAGAAGTAGGATTGCTGGATTATATGGTAATTCTATTTTTAATTTTTGAAGAACCTCCATACTGTTTTCCATAGTGGCTACACAATTTACATTCCCATCAAAAGTGCACAAGGATTCCTATTTTTCCACATCCTCATCAACCTTAACTCTTGTCTTTATGAGGACAGCCATTCTAACAAGTGTGAGATGATTTATTGTGGTTTTGATTTTCATTTCACTGATAATGACAGATGTTGAGCACTTTTTCATGTATCTGTTGGCTCCCTGTATAACTTCTTTGGAGAAATGTCTATTTAGTTCCTCTGTCCCATTTTTAATTCAACTTGTCTGTTTTTGCTTTTGAGTTGTATGAGTTCTTTATATATTTTGGATATTAACCCTTTATCAGATATATAACTAACAAATATTTCCTCCAATTTCATATGTTGCCTTTTCATTCCATGGATTGTTTCCTTTGCTGTGCCAAAGCTTTTCAGTAGTCCCACTTCTTAATTTTTGCTTTTGTTGCCTTATTGCTTGATATTTTCACTCTTCTGGATAAATGTGCTTCGCTGACAAGTGAGTCAAGAGTTTAGTAACCTAATTACAGACTTTTGCAAGTGTGTGTATGCATGTGAGAGAGAGAGAAACAAAAAAAGTGGGCCACATTTCTCTGGTAGGACATGCTCCTCAACGACGGCCAGAAAACACTATTGTCTAGAATATCAAGCATTGTTTAGTTAAAATTTGTAATTGAAAGCATCAGTTCAGTTGCTCAGTCTTGTCTGACTCTGCGACCCCATGGACTGCGGCACACCAGGCTTCCCTGTCCATCACCAACTCTCGGAGCTTGCTCAAACTCAAGTCCATTGAGCTGGTGATGCCATCCAACCATCTCATTTTCTGTCGTCCCCTTCTCCTCCTGCCTTCAATCTTTACCAGCATCAGGGTCTTTTCCAGTGAGTCAGTTCTTCACATCACATGGCCAAAGTATTGGAGCTTCAGCTTCAGCATCAGTCCCTCCAATGAATATTCACAGCTGATTTCCTTTAGGAGGGACTGGTTTGATTGTCCTGCTGATCTCTCAACAGTCTTCTCCAACACCACAGTTCAAAACATCAATTTTTCGACACTCAACTTTCTTTATAGTCCAACTCTCACATCCATACAGGATTACAGGATAAACCATAGCTTTGACTATATGGACCTTTGTTGGTAAAGTAATGTCTCTGCTTTTTAATATGCTGTCTAGGTTGGTCATAGCTTTTCTTCCAAAGATCAAGCATCTTTTAATTTCATGGCTGCAGTCACCATCTGCAGTGATTTTGGAGCCCAAGAAAATAAAGTCTGTCATGTTTCCATTGTTTCCCCATCTATTTGCCATTAAGTGATGGGACCGGATGCCATGATCTTAGTTTTTTGAAAGCTGAGTTTTAATCCATGTTTTCCACTCTCCTTTTTCACTTTCATCAAGAGGCTCTTTAGTTCCTCTTCATTTTCTACCATAAGGGTGATATCATCTGCATATCTGAAGTTATTGATATTTCTCCCGGCAATCTTGATTCCAGCTTGTGCTTCATCCAACCTGGCATTTCACATGATGTACTCTGCATATAAGTTAAATAAGAAAGGTGACAATATACAGTCTTGACATATTCCTTTCCCAATTTTGAACCAGTCTGTTGTTGCATGTCCAGTTCAAACTGTTGCTTCTTGACCTGCATGCAGGTTTCTCAGGAGGCAGGTAAGGTGGTCTGGTGTTCCCATGTCATTAAGAATTTCCTACAGTTTGTTGTGATCCACACAGTTAAAGGCTTTAGTGTAGTCAATGAAACAGAAGTAGATGTTTTTCTGGAATTCTCTTGCTTTTTCTATGTTTCAACAGATATTTGCAATTTGGTCTCTGGTTTCTCTACCTTTTCTATATCCAGCTTGAACATCTGGAAGTTCTTGATTCATGTACTGTTAAAGCCTAGCTTGGAGAATTTTGAACATTACTTTGCTAGTGTATGAGATGAGCACAATTGTGTGGTAGTTTGAACATTCTTTGGCATTGTCTTTCTTTGGGAGTGGAATGAAAACTGACCTTTTCCAGTCCTGTGGCCACTGCTGAGTTTTCCAAATTTATTGGCATATTGAGTGCAACACTTTCACAGCATCATCTTTTAGGATTTGAAATAGCTCAAATAGCTTTGAAATATGGAATTCCATCATCTCCACTAGCTTTGTTCATAGTGATGCTTTCTAAGGTCCACTTGTCTTCCCACTCCAGGATATCTGGCTCTGAGTGAGTGATCACACCATTATGGTTATCTGGGTCATTAAGATCTTTTTTATACAGTTCTTCTGTGTATTCTTGCCACATCTTCTTAGTATCTTCTGCTTCTGTGAGGTCCATAATATTTCTGTCCTTTATTGAGTCCATCTTTGTATGAAATGTTCCCTTGGTATCTCTAATTTTCTTGAAGAGATCTCTAGTCTTTCCCATTCTATTGTTTTCCTCTATTTCTTTGCACTGATCACTGAGGAAGGCTTTCTTATCTCTCCTTGCTATTCTTTGGAACTCTGCATTCAGATGGATATATCCTTCCTTTTCTCCTTTGCTTTTCCCTTCCCTTCTTTTCACAGCTATTTGTAAGGCCTCCTCAGACAACCATTTTGCCTTTTTGCATTTCTTCTTCTTGGGGATGGTTTTGATCATTGCCTCCTGTGCAGTGTTGTGAACCGCTGTCCATAGCTCTTCAGGCACTCTGTCTATAAGATCTAATCCCTTGAATCTATTTGTCACTTCTACTGTATAATCAAGGGGTTTGATTTAGGTAACACCTGCATGGTCAGATACCCTGGTGGCTCAGATGGTAAAGCACCTGCCTGTAACACAGGAGACCTGGGTTCAATCCCTGGGTCGGGAAGATCCCCTGGAGAAGGAAATGGCAACCCACTCCAGTACTCTTGTCTAGAAAATTCTATGGATGGAGAAGCCTGGTGGGCTACAGTCCATGGGGTTGCAAAGAGTCAGACATAGCTGAGTGACTTCATACTTTTTTTCACATACTTTCTGAATGGTCTAGTGGTTTTCCCTACTCTCTTCAATTTAAGTCTGAATTTTGCAATAAGGAATTCATGATCTGAGCCACAGTGAGCTCCTGGATCTGCTTTTGCTAACTGTATAGAGCTTCTCCATCTTCAGATGCAAAAAATATATCCCACCCATCAGAACAAGACCCAGATTTCCCCACAGCGAGTCCCTTCTATCAGGAAGCTTCCACAAGCCTCTTATCCTTATCCATCAGAGGGAAGACAGAATGGAAACCACAGTTTATAAAACAGATAAACAACAAAGACTACTACACAGCACAGTGAACTATATTTAAGGATAATGTAAAAACCTATAATAGAAAAGAATCTGAAAAAGAATATATATATCTCACTTTACTGTATACATGATACTAACATAAAACAGTATTGTAAATCAACTATACTTCAATAAAAAAGAAATTGGAGGGATTCTTGGGACCTAATTTCTCTGAACATAAAGTTAACAGGTTAATTAAATACCAGATGACCTCTGATATCCCACCCAAGCCAAACTTTTCAAGACTTTTACACTCAGTTCAGTTCAGTCACTCAGACTCTTTGCGACCCCATGGACTGCAGCACATCAGGTGGTTCTGCAGTACGCCAGGCCTCCCTGTCCATCACCAACTCCCGGAGTTTACCCAAGCTCATGTTCATTGAGTCAGTGATGCCATCCAGCCATCTCATCCTCTGTCGTCCCCTTCTCCTCCTGCCTTCAATCTTTCCCAGCATCAGGGTCTTTTCAAATGAGTCAGCTCTTCACATCAGGTGGCCAAAGTATTAGAGTTTAAGCTTCAACAGACTCTTACACTATTTGGTTTTAAATTATCTTCCAAGCCTCATCTTCTCTAACTCGATATAAACCTAGTTTTATTTTTCGTATATTCATATATTTTGACCATTAGAAATACATTTTTATATTACTTCATAAAAAGTAAAATTCAATACTTAAGAGTTCAGGAGCAATGAAATATTTTTCTTCTCTTCAAATGAATTTATTAATTCAGTTCATGTTCCATAAATTGTCACTGATCTGGTAATTTGCTGAAAACATTTATATACAAATATTCCTCTAAAATAAAAAGTCTGTGGACACTAAGAAATTTATTCAGCCATATATGTAATCTTAGAATAAAATACTCTGAATACATAAAAATGAGTAAGACATGAGAGTATAATAAAAAGCATTTCTACTGGAGGAGTTTGACGATATATGTCTCTAGAGATTTAAAATTTCATTAGAATCACTTTCTCTCCATTTTCTTTTATTTCAAAGATCTTTCATACAGCACACTACTCTTATGTTGAAAGTTTATCACTAAATTTAACTTTTTTACAATCTTAATTACTTCATTATTTCTTTTTCACAAATCATTTGAAATATTGGAATAAAGTCAGTTATTGCCAGGCTTTATGAAAATTATATCAAATTCTAAACTCTCCTAGCCCTTTCTGAATGGTGTTACCCTAGATAGTTGCTTTCTCTATAGCTATCCTTTTTAACACCAACATTTTTACGCACTTTGTCATCTTAAAGAAAAATTTTCCATAATCAGAGCATCCTCCTCAGAGAATAATGGACAGAGCTCAGTGTTTTCTTTATGATTAAAGGTTATCCTCAACCTTTTTCTTTTACTTCAGAATCATTTAATAAGCATACATTGAACAAATTGCTAGAGATGCTACTAAACTAAGTCCGTGTAGGGCTTAAGTACAAGGAGACATGTTCGGGGCATATTTGGGGCAGCAGGACACAAGTGATTGCTTGCCTGGAGATGGAAAAGGTTATAAATGTGTCATAACTTGTGTGTCTTCATATTTTTTCATTTTTGTTCCACACATACCCTTTAAACTAACACTAAATCTCCCATGTATACCTCTTTTTATCCATTACCAGATGTTCACCCTCTTTTAATCCTCAAATACAAATCTACAAGATAGATGGGTAAATGGTATCCTTCCCATCTGGTGGGTGAAAAAGAAATACAGGCCCTAAGGGTAACTGCTTGCCTGGATTCTGCAATATGTAGCTGGTTGAAGTGAGGCTACATTTGTCTTTCAAGTCATAGGCTGACTCCTAGGTTTCTCTGATTATTTTGCCTAATCTTTGCACAAAATAGGAGAGGAATTAGTAGTTGTGAATAGGAATGGAAATATGGTGAAAAGGAATACATCTATAATGAAACTCATTAGCTTCCTTCAAAAAATAAAATGGCAGGTCTCCACACAGGTTGGGAAGCTGGATCACAGAACTCTGACTTTCATCCTTGAGATCTACTTGCCCCTAAGTGGTTTTTTACACTGGCCTAAGCTTGCCTGGTGGCTCAGAGGAAAAAGCGTCTGTCCACAATGTGGGAGACCTGAGTTCGATCCCTGGGTCAGGAAGATCCCCTGGAGAAGGAAATGGCAACCCACTACAGTATTCTTGCCTGGAGAATCCCATGGACAGAGGAACCTGGTAGGCTACAGTCCACTAGGTTGCAAAGAGTTGGACACAACTAAGTGATTTCACTGTTTTTTCACTTAAGCAGGTATACAGATCACTTTGTTGACTCTCCACAGCACAGCTGAGAAACACTTTTTTCAATGTATTTAAATAGAGATTTATTTATTCAGATTTTCGACTCCATCTTAATCATTTTGATTTCAAGTTCTTTTCTTTCAGCAAACTAAAGATATTGTTCAGCATCTTCTTTCATCCAATACTGTTGATGACACATGTAAAGCCACTTATTTTGAACAACCTTTTTTCTAACCCTCTCTGGAGGCTTCAGCAGTTTGTCTTTTCTCTTGTAGTTTTTAGCACACTGACTATATACCTCATGTTCTAAACTTTTATTACTTTTGTACGCTGCCTTTTATCTTTGTTGTGTGTTTAGTTTCAATCCTGCTCTATAGTTGGTACTGTTTGAATCTGAGGATTTATATGTTTCTTCAACTATAAGAAATTTCATCCTATTATTTCTTCAGATTTTACCTTCCCTCTGTTTTCATTATTTTCTATTGGGTAGATACCATGGCTTTCAGAACTCTCTTCCATGTCTTAAGTTTTCACCTTTTTCTCACCACGTCCTTCATTCCCAGGCTGTCTTTCAGATATCCAATTTCTTTTATAGCTGCGCCCATTCTTCTACTTATATCTACTGAATTTTTAATTTCAATAATTTTTTACTTCCAAGGTCTGTCTTTGGTTTGTTTTATAACAGATAGTTCCTGATTCATTATTGTGACTCCATCCTATATCTGAACACACTAATTAAACTGGTTTTAAAGTCCTTTTCTTATCACTCTATTAACTTCTGCATAGTTGTACCTCGGTTGGGTTGTTATTTTTTCATGGTGGCTGCATGCCAGATGTTGGTGATTTCTAATTGTAGCTCACCTCTGTGGTTTGGATCCTTTGCTGGATCCTTTACACTGCCAGGCCCTCAGCCATCCTTGTGGGAGCTGGAGAAACGGCTATTGAGGTTCGTGCTCCCCACTGTTTTCTGTTGAAATGGGGAAAAGGTGGGATGCATGCTGGATGGGATTCCTCAGAGGCTGGTATTCTGGGCTGAGCCATTCTCTCTGGGACTGTCAGGTTCTGTCTCTCCTTCAGCATGGCTCCTGGCCAAAGACAGGTCTGAATGAGTGGAGAGGCACAGCCACTGTGGGGATCCCAACGCATTCCCTGTCATTTGCGCTGAGTCCTCTTCTCTGCTCCTGTCTTCTACCTGCAGGCATGTATGCTCAGTTGTGTCCAACTCTTTGCCACCATATGGACTCTAGCCCACCAGGTTCCTCTGTCCACAGAATTTTCCAGGCAAGAACACTGGAGTGGGTTGCCATTTCCTTCTCCAGGGGATCTTCCTGGCCCAGGGATCGATACCGCGTCTCCTGCACCTTCTGCATTGGTGGCTGGACTCTTTACCACTGAGCCACCTGGGCGGCTCTTCTCCCCACAGGCCGGCAGAATTCCTCGTGAAGCCCCCACGTGCTGTGGCAGTACTTTCCAAAATGGTCCAGCACAAATTCCAGACTGCAATTACCCTCTTCACACTTATCCTTTGTTTTCTTAGACTCTCAGAAATTCTCATAATTTTCATTAGCCAAAATTTTCCCTTTGAATTTACAGAATGGGGTATATATTCCCATACTCACAAAAAGAAAGCCAAGGCTTAGAATAGAAGGACAGAGAGGGTTGGGGAAGGAGAAACATTCCTGTGTGCAGTTAGTTTCCCAACAGAAAGGCAAAAACCTCCAATTTTATTTTGGGTTGGTTGTCTTTTTCTTATATTAGAGATATTAACCAGTTGTTAGTTATGCTGTAAATACTTATCACATATGTCTTTCAATGTTATCTAAGGTACTGCCTGAGATACAGAAATTTTACATTTTTATGAGGACAAATCTGTCCATTGTTTTACTTCAAGATTTCTGGGTGTTGTGTCATGCTCAAGAGGCCATCCTAATCCAAACTGAAACCTATTTTACTACACAGTGACTTTTAATATTCAATAGTTCAGTCTTTTGTGATTAGATATTTCATGTTTAGATACAGATCCATCAGGATTTTAATTTTGTATTTGGTCTGAGGTTTCGTGTGTATCCCTTTTCCAAATGGAGCCTTTTATTGCTGTTGTCCCCTTCCGCTCTGCTACCTTGTATTGGTGGGTGGGTATGCGGGAGTTGTGAACATTTGTTAATATTTTTAGTTCATCTTTCACCAAACCATAAGGAATCACATACTTGATCTGAAGTATCTGATGAATTGGATTGTACCACAGTGAGAGTTCTTACCCTTTGAGATGAATCTAGTAACTCCCTAAGATTTGGGGTTATTTCTCTCCGGGACAAGGTGAGTGAGAAGCAGGATCTGTAGATACAGTTAGCCAGGGCATCCACAGAAGCAATTTTCCAGTTTTCCCTTTGAGCACACAGCTAGAATCCATCTCCCTGCTTCCCTCACGACTGGGTACAGCCATGGGACTATGCTCTCCCCAGTGTAATGTGAACAGTATTTCTGCCAGGCCTCTAAAAACTCTCACTTATACTCCTCCATCCTCCTTTTCAAGGCTGAATATAAAGGATGCATTTCCAGGAGATGAGGCCATGAGATGCAAGGATTCTGAGTACCTGTAAGACTGTGCATAGGGTTTGCTAACCAGAAACACTCACCTTGGACTTAAGTAAGAAATAAGCTTCTTTGGTTATTTGCCTAAGCTAAGACAGAAGACTTAGGTTTCTAGTAGATATGTTGTATCCAGTTAGGGAAGTTTCCTTCCATTTACCTAATTTACCAAGAGACTTTCTTGTTTAATCAGGAATGGTTATTAAATTTTTTTAAAAAGTATTTATTTATTTGGTTTTTGGCTGTGCTGGGTCTTCACTGCTGTGTGTGAGCTTTCCCCCTAGCTGCATAGGACGGGGGCTACCCCGTGTTGCAGTGCGGTGGCTTCTCATTGCAGTGGCACCTCCTGTTGTGGAGCACAGGCTTTAGGTGATGGGTTTCAGTAGTAGTTGCAGCCCATGGGCTAAGTAGTTGTGGCTCGCAGGCTTTACCGTGCATGAGCTCAGTGGCTATGGCACGTGGGCCCAGTTCTCTGGGCTCTTCCTGGAGCAGGAATCGAATCCATGTCCCCTTCACTGGCAGGTGGGATGTCAACACTGGACCACCAGAAAAGCTCTGTGTTACATTTTGTTAATACAGTTTTGACATCTATCAAGGGTATCATAGACATCTTACCCTTAAATTTCAAAACATAATAAGTTACAAGTGTTATATTAATATTGTCCCTAAAACGAATGGTATTGTGCTCAGTCATGGCCAACTCTTTGCAACACTTTGGATTGTAATCCACCAGGCTTCTCTGTCCCTGGGATTTTCAGGCAAAAATACTGGAGTGGGTTGCCATCTCCTCCTCCGAGGGACTTCCCAAGCCAGGGATCAAACTCACATTTCCTGCGTCTTCTGCATTGAAGGCAGATTCTTTACCCATTCAGTTATGGGGGAAGCCCCGACAGTCCTTAAAACAGAATCATATTTAGATAATTTCATGGCATAGTATTCTTTTAAAAGCAGTTCTGGAAATGACTTTGCTTATAATTTGTTAAAACTCTCCAAATAATTCATTGGCTTACTGTTTTCTTGTTTTATTTGACCTTTGTTCACTTTCCACATTGAGTTTATGCCAAATACAAACTGAGATGCTTTTCAGATTTTTCTTTGGTCTTGAATAACTGATGTCATGAGTCACTGGGGCCTGTCTTTTTGGGAAATACATTTTTTTAAAACTATAGTTCTAATTTCCTCTATGATTATTGGTCAACCCAGTTACTTACAAGTGAAACATCTTTCTACTTTGGAGTTTTTTGGGCCATGGTTTTTCCAACTTATATCGAGTTAATGAGCAAGCAACTGAAAGCAAACCTGTATTTCTGTACAATATGTTTGGTATTCTTGATGTACAATTTTACCTATTTAAGTGTTTTAGAACTTAAGTCTTACTGTGGATAAAAAGGAACTTGGGTTCTTATAGATAACCTACATCCTTTTTTTTTACTAATTGGAAAAATGTACATATTGAACTTATCCATGTTAAAACTACTGAATCCTAAAATTATCACAAATATGAGAGATTAAGTAATAGAAACTGGCAAACTTGTCTTTAAATATTTTAATTTTGTTATTGTTTAGTCACTAAGTCTATCAGACGGGACAGTAGCATGCCAGGCTTCCCTGTCCTTCACTATCTCCTGAAGTTTGCTCAAACTCATGTCCATTGAGTCACTGGTGCTATTCAACATCTCATCTTTTGTAGCTATATGTGAAAATGAAGTGTCTTATTAACATGACATAGTGATTTACACTTCTTGATTATCTGTATCTTTGGAATTAGCTGCTGAATAGAAACTTGATATGACCATAAAGTAACCTTTATATGACTTGCTATAGGGATTTAAAGATGCATTTTCTTTTACTTTTCCTAATCATCTCATTATTAAAACCAAAGTTACATATTTTTATGCAAAGTGAATTCATTTATTAGGAGGCTATCTAATATCATCTCTGGTCTATATCATACAGTTCAGAATATGGACTTTGGCCTATTGGTCACAATGCTGTGACATTTGGCAAGCATTTTAACCTCTCTGTATTTCAGATCCCTCAATGTAAAGTGAGGATAAATATGCTATCTGCTTGATAGGATTTTTTGAAGGGTTAAGAGTTCAAAATGAAAAGTTACTAGAACATTCCTGGGGAAAATATGACTACTGTGAAGAGTAAATAAATTAAAAAATGCTGGGAAAAATTGAAGGTGGGAGGAGAAGGGGACAACAGAGGATGTGATGGTTGGATGGCATCACTGACTCAATGGAGATGAGTCTGGGTAAACTCCAGGAGTTTGTCATGGACAGGGAGGCCTGGCATGCTGCAGTCCATAGGGCCGCAAATAGTCAGACACGACTGAGTGACTGAACTGATTTTTATTATAATATAGGAGAAATCACAGGCACCTTTCTGAAAATCTTTTGCTGATTTTCTTCTCATTATTAGAGTGTCCTTTATGTTAAGGAACATTCTACAAATTGTCATAATCTTATCCTAAACCTTGTGATGTAGGTATCATTACACTCCGTAAGAAAAACTAAGAAACATGAAATAACTGTTCAAATTCACAAAGCAGTAAGAGGCAGAATTGGGATTTGAATCCAGGTCTGTCTGACACCAAAGTCATGCTCTTTTCATTACATCATTCAGCCTGATGCTACCTCTCTCTGTAAAACCCACCACAATCACCTCTTTTTGCCCTCACCAAAGCAGAGTGGTTAGTATTTCTTTTGGAATACTGAAAATTATCCAGCAGTGTACACCTCTGTATTGACATTAAACTGTTGGTATCTGATGACATAATGATTTATTCTTGCTTCTCTCAGCTTACCCCAGATAATGTGTCAATCAATACTCAGTCTTTGGTTTTCTCTACGCCATGCATCTCAGCTTCCAGTTTCAAACAGGTGTTTAAGGATGCTGTCTACTCAGACAACACTAAAAGGCTACTGTAATCAAAACAGCATGGTTCTGACATAAAAACAGACATATAGCTCAATGGAACAGAATAGAGTCCAGAAATAAACCCGCACACCTAAGGTCAATTGATCTTCAACAAAGGCAGCAAAAATACACAACAGAAAAAAGACAGTCTCTTCAATAAATGGTGCTGGGAAAGCTGGACAGCTACATGTAAATCAATGAAATTAGAACACTCTCATATACCACATACAAGAATGAACTCACAATGGTTTGAAGACCTAAATATATGATATTACCATAAATATCCTGGAAGAGAATAGAGGCAAAACATTCCTGGACATAAATCATACCAACATTTTCTTAGATCAGTCTCTTAAGGTGAAATAAATAAAAGCAAAAATAAACAAATGGGACCTAATGAAACTTAGAAGGTTTTGCACAGCAAACGAAACCATCAACAAAATGAAAGTACATTCTATGAAATGGGAGAAAATGCTTGTAAATAATGCAACAAACAAGGGTTTAATTTCCAAAACACACAAAGCTCATACAACTCAGCATCAAAAAAAAAAAAAAAAAAAAAACCAACCAAAAAACCACAATAAAAAAATTAGCATAAGACCTAAATAGACATTTCTCCAAAGAAGACAAATGAACAATTTTTACTCTATCTGGCATCTGGATTACACTTCACAGTTGATACATTTTTTCTGCATAAATTACCCCTTTAATCCATTATAATAATCTTCAGCTTAAAAGTTATATTTTTATTATGAGAGAAAAAATTGAAGCTTAAGGGTGGTATATCACTTGCCCAAGACCACAAAGCTAATCAATGGGAAAGTAAAATACATTAATTTACTCCCAGTTCTTAATGGGAGAATTAAACAATCTATGTTCTTTGAGATTCTTCCCTACATGCTCTATTCACTCTGAATCACAGCACTGAGAAGTTTCCAGAAAAGGATACTTGCTGTTTTCCCATATCTCATAGGTATCAAAGAAAATAAAGGCTTAAATAAGTAGCAGGAGTGATTTAGGTTAGATATTAACTGGGTGACTGATGCTGATGAGACTAGAAAAGATGACCAAAGGATACTTTGAGATAATCGGTCTTGAAAAAACAGTACGGGTTGGATTCCATTCCAGTACATGCCTGGGGGTGCAAGAAGTAATTCAATGAATACGTGTGAATTATTTGAAAGCAGTTTATAAATTGGATGATTTAATGGAGTTTCTTTAAGTTCTCTGATTCTATAACAAATATTCTACCAAATGGATTTATACTACTGAAAGTTGCTGTCTGGTGTATGGGGATGGGTCTTGTTTTCTTGACACCTTCATCTGTGATCTCTGGAGAATACAGATCCCCTTATTCAATTCCATTTCATACCCTCAGGGTTAAGGCCTCAGGGAAGAGGTCAGAGATGACCTAACTTACTTGGGGTCCTGAGCTGCTTCCTGGGCAGATAGCTTTCCATACCACTGTTGATTTGATTTCACTCCGCACCCCAGGGAGATTTTAAGGAGATACAATTTTGGCCTGAGTGTGGTTCAATTTCCAACCTTTATCGGATGTCAGATCATGTAAGATCATGGCATCCAGTCCCATCACTTCATGGCAAATAGATGGGGAAACAGTGGAAACAGTGGCTGACTTTATTTTTTTGGGCTCCAAAATCACTGCAGATGGTGACGGCAGCCATGAAATTAAAAGATGCTTACTCCTTGGAAGGAAAGTTATGACCAACCTAGGCAGCATATTAAAAAGCAGAGATATTACTTTGTCAACAAAGGTCCATCTAGTCAAGGCTGATTTTTCCAGGAGTCATGTATGGATGTGAGAGTTGGACTATAAAGAAAGCTGAGCACGAAGAATTGATGATTTTGAACTGTGGTGTTGGAGAAGACTCTTGAGAGTCCCTTGGACTGCAAGGAAATCCAACCAGTCTATCCTAAAGGAGATCAGCCCTGGGTGTTCATTGGAAGGACTGATGCTGAAGCTGAAACTCCAATACTTTGGCCACCTGATGCGAAGAGCTGACTCATTTGAAAAGCCCCTGATGCTGGGAAAGATTGGGGGCAGAAGGAGAAGGGGATGACAGAGGATGAGATGGTTGGATGGCATCACTGACTCAATGGACATGAGTTTGGGTAGGCTCCAGGCCTTGGCGATGGACAGGGAGGCCTGGCGTGCTGTAGCTCATGGGGTTGCAAAGAGTTGGACACGACTGAGCGACTAAACTGAACTGAACTGAACTTATGGGATGTCAGTGCTGAAGCATAAAGAAAGGATAAGGTAGCTGGCTTAAGACAGTAAGCCTAAAAGAAAGACACCTAGTGGGAAAAATAAAATTATCTGGTATTTATCCAGATGCTGCCACAATCAGATACCTGCCTTAGAGCAGCATCTATAGGGTATTAAATCCATGTGATTTCATTCATGCTGGAAAGTCCCTTCTCTCCTCAACAGAAGTGTCATCTGTATATCTTAAATTGATCCTGTGCATGCTAAGTTGCGTCAGTCATGTCTGACTCTTGCGACCCCACGGACTGCAGCCTGCCAGGCTCCTCTGTCCATGGGACTATCCAGGCAAGAATACTGGAATGGGTTGCCATGCCCTCCTCCAGGGGATATTCCCAACCCAAGGATCAAACCCATACCTTCTATGCCTCCTGCACTGCCAGGGGAGCTTCTTTACCAGTCAGTTCAGCTCAGTTCAGTTCATTCGCATCCAACTCTTTGCGACCCCATCAACCATGCATGCCAGGCCTCCCTGCCCACCACCAACTCGCGGAGTTTACCCAAACTCATATCCATAGAGTTGGTGATGCCATCCAACCAAATCATCCTCTGTCATCCCCTTCTCCTCCTGCCTTCAATCTTTCCCAGCATCAGGGTCTTGTCAAATGAGTCAGCTCTTTGCATCAGGTGTCCAAAATATTGGAGTTTCAGCTTCAGCATCAGTCCTTCCAATGAACACTCAGAACTGATCTCCCTTAGGATGGACTGGTTGGATTTCCTTGCAGTCCAAGGGACTCTCAAGAGTCTTCTCCAACACCACAGTTCAAAATCATCAATTCTTCGTGCTCAGCTTTCTTTCTAGTCCAACTCTCACATCCATACATGACTACTGGAAAAACCATAGCCTTGATTAGATGGATCTTTGTTGGCAAAGTAATGTCTCTGCTTTTTAATATGCTATCTGGTTGGTTATAGCTTTCCTCCAAGGAATAAGAAGCATCTTTTAATTTCATGGCTGCAATCACCATCTGCAGTGATTTGGGAGCCCAGAAAAATAAAATCAGCCACTGTTTCCACTGTTTCCCCATCTATTTGCCATGAAGTATTGGGCCCAGATGCCATGATCTTAGCTTTCTGAATGTTGAGTTTGAGCCAATGTTTTCATTCTTCTCTTTCACTTTCATCAAGAGGCTTTTTAGTTCATCTTCACTTTCTGCCATAAGGGTGGTGTCATCTGCATATCTGAGGTTCTTGATATTTCTCCCGGCAATCTTGATTCCAGCTTGTGCTTCTTCCAGCCCAGTGTTTCTAATGATGTACTCTACATATAAGTTAAATAAGCAGGGTGACAATATACAGCCTTGATGTTCTCCTTTTCCTATTTGGAACCAGTCCGTTGTTCCATGTCCAGTTCTAACTGTTCCTTCCTGACCTGCATACAGATTTCTCAAGAGGCAGGTCAGGCGGTCTGGTATTCCCATCTCTTTCAGAATTTTCCACAGTTTATTGTGATCCACACATTCAAAGGCTTTGGCGTAGTCAATAAAGCAGAAATAGATGTTTTTCTTGAACTCTGTTTACCATTAGTGCTCAAATGACCCTGTACAATTTGTGTTAGTTGTTCAGTCATGTCCGAATCTTTGTGACTCCAAGGACTGTAGCCTATCAGGCTCCTCTGTCTATGGAATTCTCAAGGCAAGAATACTGGAGTGGGTAGCCATTCCTTTCTCCAGTGGATCTTTCTGATTCATGTCTAACCAGGTCTTTCTGATCAGGTCTGACCAGATCTTTCTGACCAGGTCTCCTGCATTGCAGGCATATTTGTTACTGTCTGAGTCACCAGGAAACTAATTCCATTTCCCTGATGTGTTTAAATCTACCTGTTTTAGTTTCCTCTTTATTCAAAAAGAAGAATTAAAATTTCCCACCTCACAGTGTTACAGAGTTAAGTGATGGAGCTTTCTGAAGGGTGTCATGCATTCCACTTTAAAGACCCTTTCAAGAGAATATCGAAATTAAGGAAAAACTATTGTAGAACTCATCTAACAAAATACTTCCTAAAAATTAAGGTAATGCATTATATGCAAACAAAAGTGGTAATCAATTCATAAGTAATGTGCATCTGAAACTCAAAAAGATAAAAAAGAGAATCATTTTGTAAAAAAAAGCACTGCTTCTCACCCACATATCCTTTCTTTCCTGTGTCTTTGAACTCCCCTCATTGGGAGCCCTGACTTCCAATAATGTAGCTGACAAGTGAAGAACTGGGTTTAGAGGGGCAGTCACCAAAACACAGTTTTAGCAAAGAGCCCAGCTTTTCCAACAGGCCCACACTGTGAATCTGGAGCAGCGATCACACTGCTCCTGCCTAACCTGGAACATTTAGCTTCTGGAAGTCCACAGAAGAGAATGCAGAGCTGGGGAGGGGTACTCAGTGATGATGCTGTTCAACCACTCCTGTTACTGTGCAGATAACAAAACTGAAGCCAAGACATAAGCCAGGTTTTTTTTTTTTCTCTTTTAAATTTCAGAGTTAAATTCTTCATTGAAGAATGCAATGAAAAGCAAGGTGAAAAAGTCAAGGGTGTATCCATGTATCCCACATTCAGGGTGTGACTGTTTGTAAGCAGATGTGCCTTCAGATAGCCCACCATGTCTGCAGAGTCTACAGAAAAATGAAAGATCACTGCATACCAAGTATCATCTCAGTAAGTACGTGGGGTTAAGGCCAACAGAGTTTAACTTCACACTTAGCAGATCCCCGTTCTTGGCAGAACTCTCTTCTAAGCCCAGATAACATCACATAACATTAGAATCTTCCCTCCAAAGATCTGCCTCTCTACCTCTTCAGGGCAGCAGGAGCCTTCTGTTGGCAGCTCTAATCAGCGCAAGATCAACACAAATCCACACACCTCAATCACTCTGTTTTCACCTACTCTAGATTGCTTTCTTTCAGATTTAATTGTCTGAATTTTAGTGTCTGTGATAAGAAATCAAGGGTCATATCACACACCTCCGGAATCCTTCCATTGATTATGGACTGTGCCCAGCAAGTGATGACAGTAGGATTTAGGCAATTATGAGTGCAGGATTTTCTGGCCCTGCCAGGATCTTCACAGAGAACGTCATGCTGTGCACATTCTCATGGAGCTGGCTTGATTTTGCAATTTTTTACACCCTATTGTAAAATACTGCTATCTCCAACAAGGTCCCTGTCCAAGCATGCTTTGATGTTTTACTGGAATAAATGGCAGCATTCAGGATTTAAGCATCAAAAGTAGAAATATACATTTTTCTTTTTTATTCTGTAAGATTTAACACATCAATTATAAGCTTAATCACAGAAGAGGATAGTGAACAAAATGTGCTGTTGTGGAATTATGAAAATGTTTTAATACTTTTATATAACTTAGAATGTTTCTACAAAGAAAAAAAATTATATTTCTGAATCATGTCAGTGTTTTAAAGGATCCCACTGAATGTTGTGGGGCTTACTGGGCCTCTGAGAGGCTTTGTGACACTGGATTGTAGGGCACCCCCTGAGCCCAGTGATGACAGGAAACACTGACTTCCAGGTTTGGGGCCACCTTGAGGTTTTATGATTCTTTGCAAGCTCTAAACTCATAATTAAAAATGGATCGCCAAGGCCTGGGGCATGATTCCAACATTAGTTTTATTGTTTTGAAAGTCCAGATCTGGAATCGGAATGCTTTAGCAATCCACTTGAGGAGGTGAATAAAAGGCAGGCCGTCCTTCAGGAGGAGAGGGGGCAGGGGCACCTTATTGTTATTAACACTCCTGTGATTTCTGCTGCTTCTGTGCTTTCCTCAGTGTGACTAACCAAAATGCTCTTTGTTCTTTGTTCCAGACTCAGAGACATCCCTGCCACGCGGCACACAGATTTATAACGCTGGGCAAAGGTTTCAACAAATATGATTCCTTCACTCCAAAGTCCATCTATGTGTATTGCCTGAAATACAGAGCAGTGTGTGATTGTCTGCTAGTCTCTAATCCCAGGAGCCTTGGCAGCCGAGGCAGGATGAGTTCCTAAAACTCTGGAGACAGAGATGGCTCACACAGGCTGGTGCTGTGTAGGGGTGTTCATGCAATTTATTGCTCTTTTTTCAAACTGACATAGTGTCTACACCAACACAGCCCAGAAAAAATAAACTATTGTAAATGAAAGATCTAAAATTTGTCTATTGTAAATGAAAAGATCATAACCCAAAGATGTGGTGAAAACATGCTCCTTATCCAGACAGTCCACTGTAATGTTTCAATTGCAGAGTTTCACTCAGAGAAGGAGAATGGGTTCAAACACACACACAAAAGACAACAAGATCCAGGGGTTAGGTTTGATGGTCTTAAACACACAAGGATGAAGACAAAACTTCTGATATTGGCGACCTGGGTACATGACCTGGGATGTAAATCAGAATCTTCAAAGGCTATATTATGCTTCCCCATCCACCTCTTCCATGAAGACAGGCAATAGGGAGGAACTTGAATTTCTTCATGTCCTATGGCCGTCACTGAGCAATTTGTTTCTTAGGCATCTCCCATGAACATGGCTGAAATAACAAGTAAAACTCACCCAGGTGTCCAATCGGAGGAATGTACTTCTAACGTCCAAAGTCCATGTGACAATACTATCTGAAAAATATTTGACATGAACCCAATGCAATAATACTAAACTCACTCTAATGAGCAGTTCTGTAAAAGGCATCCATTTTGGAGCCCAGGCCAGATACGAGTGAAACTCAGTAGTAAGAATGACAATCTGACTTTACCACAAGGTCTTACAGCAGAGTCCTGGTATGGTGTTAACCTTTGGATTACCCAGTCTTGGGAAGGAGCCAACTGGCCTGTAGAACTCCTGAAAATGAAACACTACCCATCATAGGTGGGAAAGTACGTCTGCCTAAGTAACTCTGATAAGAGGCCCTTGAAAATGGAAAACCACAAAAACGCCAATACTATAGCTCTTGAGAAGTTCCTTGTTTAGTGGGAAAAGGAGATAAAATATAAAAATTTTGGGACTTCCCTGGAGGCCCAGTGATTAAGAATCTACCTGCCAATGCAGGGGACATGGGTTCAATCCATATTCTGGGAAGATTCTGCATGCCTCAAGAGAACTAACCTCATCTGTTAGAACTACTGAAGCCTGTGTTTCTAGAGCCTGTGCTCCATAACAAGAGAGGCCACCACAAGGAGAAGCCCAGGAATCAGAAGTAGAAAAAGCCTGTGTGTAGCAAGGCAGACCCAGTGCAGCCAAATAAATTAAAAAAAAATTTTTTTAATGTTATTTTTGTTGTTCAGTAGTGTCTGACTCTGCAACCCCATGGACTGTAGAACATAGGGCTTCTCTGTCCATCAACTCCCAGCGCTTGCTCAAACTCATGTGCATTGAGTTGGTAATGCCGTCCAACCATCTTGTCCTCTGACATTCCCTTCTCCTCCTGCCTTCAGTCTTTCCCAGCATCAGGGTCTTTTCCAATTTGTGGGCTTTTCGCATCAGGTGGCCAAAGTATTGGTGCTTCAGCTTCAGCATCAGTCCTTCCAATGAATATTCAGGATTGACCTCCTTTAGGTTTGACCTGTTTGATCTCCTTGCTGTCCAAGGGACTCCCAAGTGTTGTCTCCAATATCACAGTTTGAAAGCATCAGTTCTTCAGTGCTCAGCTTTCTTTATGGTTCAACTCTCACATCCACACATGACTACTGGAAAAACCACAGCTTTCACTATACAGACCTTTGTTGGCAAGGTGATGTCTCTGCTCTTTAATACAGTGTCTAGGTTTGTCATAGCTTTTCTTCCGAGGAGCAAGCATCTTTTAATTAATTGCATATAGTCACCATCTTCAGTGATTTTGGAGTCCAAGAGTATAAAGTCTGTCACTGTTTCCACCGGTTCTCCACCTATTTGCCATCAAATGATGGGACCACATGCCATGATCTTCGTTTTCTGAATGCTGAGCTTTAAGCCAACTTTTTCACTCTCCTCATCAAAAGGTTCTTTAGTTCCCCTTTACTTTCTGCCATAAGGGTGGTGTCATCTATGTATCTGAGGTTGTTGATATTTTTCCCTTGCAATCTTGACTCCAGCTTGTGCTTCATTCAGCCCAGTATTTCACATGATGTACTCTGCATATAAATTAAATAAACAGGGTGACAATATACAGCCTTGACATACTCCTTTCCCAATCTGGAACCAGTCTGTTCCATGTCTGGTTCTAATTGTTGCTTTTTGACCTGCACACAGATTTCTCAGGAGGCAGGTAAGGTAGTTTGGTATTCCCATCTCTTGAAGAATTTCTCGCCATCTGTTGTGATTCATACAGTTAAAAGCTTTAGCATAGTCAATGAAGCTGACGTAAATATTTTTCTGGAATTCTCTTGCTTTTTCTATGATCCAATGGATGTTCATAGTTTGATCTCTGGTTCCTCTGCCTTTTCTAAATGCAGCTTGAACATCTGGAAATTCTTGGTTCATGTACTGTTGAAGCCTACCTTGGAGGATTTTGAACATTACTTTGCTAGTGTGTGAGATGAGTGCAATTGTGCCATAGTTGGAACATTATTTGGCATTTACTTTCTTTGATATTGGAATGAAAACTGACTTTTCCAGTCCTGTGGCCGCTGCTGAATTTTCCAAATTTGCTGGCCTATTGAGGGCGGCACTTTCACAACATCAGTTTTTAGAATTTGAAATAGGTCAACTGGAATTCCATCACCTCGACTAGCTTGGTTTGTAGTGATGCTTCCTAAGGCCCACTTGACCTCACACTCCAAGATGTCTGGCTCTAGGTGAGTGACCACAGCATCACGGTTATCTGGGTCATTAAAATCTTTTTTGAATAGTTCTTCTGTGTATTCTTGCCACCTCTTCTTGGTATCTTCTGCTTCTGTTAGGTCCATACCATTTGTGCCCATCTTTGCACAAAGTGTTCCCTTGGTCTCTCTAATTTTCCTGAAGAGATCTCTAGTTTTTCCCATTCTTTTGTTTTCCTCTATATCCTCTTTCATGGCACGGCAACCCACTTCAGTACTCCTGCCTGGAGAATCCCATGGTAGAGGAGTCTGGCAGGCCACAGTCCATGGGGTCTCAAAGAGTTGGACATGACTGAAAGACAGCATGTACATACACAGAAACATTTACATTTTTACATTTACATTTACATTTCCCATAAAGTCATCTGAGTTGGGTGAGCTGAACGTTGGAGAATGGGCTCTATCTGGCTGCTTGAAGAGCTCAAGGCCATAAAAGTGTGTGCTGTCATTTTCTTTTTTATATATTTATTTATTTATTTGGCTTTGCTGGGTCTTAGTTATGGCTAATGGGATCTTTCAGTCTTTAGTTGTCACATGTGAACTGTTAGTTGTGGCACATGGGATCTGGTTCCCTAACCAGGGATTGAACCCAGGACTCTGGCATTGGGAGTGTGGAGTCTTAACCACTGGACCACAAGGTAAGTTCTTAAATGTCATCTTCTAACTGCCTGGTAAAGCTGTTTATCTTTCATGGGTTAGTACTTTATATCCAGGACAGGGTCTGACTAAATCATGAAAAAACTCAGTTGTGTATTACAAACTTCTTATCCTTCTTTCTTTTCTAATTGGAAATATTAATGGGTCAATTATTGCTCTGGGCTCAAGAGGGAAAATAAGCCCAGAAAAGACAAACTGCAGGCTGGGGTTATGCCAAGTGTATCCTCTGGATGTCTTATAGTGGGTTTCTTAAGAGAGGCATGATTTGTTGTTCAGTAAGGGCCACACTTTAGGATTTTACCCTGAGTTTGGACACAGTGCAGGATCACTTCAGTTATCTTGGAAATGAAAGTGGTGGTAGCCAGTGGAGAGACTCTTTTGGAGTAAGACAGTAACATTATCTAAAGTCACTTCCGGTTTGTAGATAAATAAATATGCACCAACTGATAGGATCATGCAGATTTTCTCATCAGACCTGCTAATGTAGTAAATGAAATAGTTTTTAATAGCTCTGCTGAGATATAATTCACATACTATACAATTCACCCAATTAAAGGATATGATTCAATAACTTTTAGCACAGTCACATAATTGTGTAGCCATCACCACAATCTAATTTTAGAATATTTTCATCATACCAGAAAGAAACCTTGTATCTGTTAGCTATCACCATCCAATGTCCCCATTTCACACCTTAAGAAATCACTAATCTACTTTCTGTCTCGATTGATCTGCCTACTACAGACATTTCATATAAATAGAATTATATAATATTATGATATTTTGTGACTGGCTTCTTTAATTTATCACAGTGTTTTCAAGGTTCATCCTGTTGTGGCATCTAACAAGGGCTCATTCTTTGTTATTGCCAAAAAAGTTCCTTTGTATGACTATAATACCCTTTGTTTTATTGAGTTATCATTGGTTGGACACTTAGATTATTTCCACTGTTTGGCTACTATGAATAATGTGGCTATGCAGTACTATAGCTAAGACATGGGGAAAATGTAAGTATTTATCAATGGATGACCAAGTATCTATCAACAGATAAAGAAGATGTGGACTATCATTCAACCTTAAAAGAAGATGTGGAATATCATTCAACCTTAAAAAAGAGGAAATCCTACCAATAGTAACAACATAAATGGACCTTGAGAACATTATGTTAAGTGAAATAAGGCAGACAAAAACAAGTACCATATGATCTAACTTATATGTAGAACCTAAAAAACAAACAAACTTATAGAAATAGAGGTCATATTTGTGGTTTCCAGAGGTGGGGTTGGGGGAGATTGGATGAAGGTGGTCAAAAGGTACAAACTTTCAGTTATAAGATAAATAAATACTAGGGATGTGATCTAAAACATGATGATAGTTACATTGCTATGTGATATGTATGAAAGTTAAGAGAATAACTCCTAAGAGTTCTTATCATAAGGAAAAACTTTTTCTTCCTCTTTTTCTTGTCTTTGGTATCTGTATGAGATGATGGATGCTAACTAAACAATTGTGGTAATCACTTCACAATGCCTGTAAGTCAAATCATTACGCTGTATACCTTAAACTTATACAATGCAGTTAATTAATTGTATAAGTAAAAACTTATAAAATATGTTAATTATGGGCTTCCCTGGTGGTTCAGATGGTAAAGAATCTGACTGCAATGCAGGAAACCTGGGTTCAATCCCTGGGTCAGAATATCCCCTGGAGAAGGGAATGGCTACCCACTCCAGTATTCTTTCCTGGAGAATTCCATGGACAGAGGAGTTTGGTGGGCTACAGTCCATGGGGGCACAGAGTTGGACATGACTGAGTGACTAACACACACACACACACACACACACACACACACGTTAATTACACCACAATAAAAATGGAAAAAATGCAGCTCAGCTCAGCTCATTTCAGTTGCTCAGTTGTGTCTGACTCTTTGCGACCCATGGACTGCAGCATGCCAGGCTTCCCTGTTCATCACCAACTCCCAGAGCTTGCTCAAACTCATGTCCATTGAGTTGGTGATGCCATCCAACCATCTCATCTTCTGTTGTCTCCTTCTCCTTCTGCCTTCAAACCTTCCAGCATCAGGGCCTTTTCCAATGAGTCAGTTCTTTAAATCAGGTGGCTGAAGTATTGGAGTTTCAGCTTCAGCATCAGTCCTTCCAATGAATATTCAGGACTGATTTCCTTTAGGATTGACTTGATGGATCTCCTTGCAGTCCAAGGGACTCTCAAGAGTCTTCTCCAACACTATGAACATTCATGCTCAAGTATTTGCATGGACATATGTTTTTCAACTCTCTTGGTTATACATCTACGAGTAGAATTGCTGGGTCTCTATTGTAATTCTATGTTTAACCTGTTAGGAATTGAGAAAACCAGAAAACAATGGGATTTTTTTCCTAAGAAAATGTGAAGGACTGGCCATAAAAGGAGATCAAGGTTGTGATTGAAAGAGGCTATCCTCAAGCCAGACTGCTCTAAGTCTATCATCTGTATATCAAGGGCAGTAACAAAAAGTACTTCATGGGTAACCCAGAAAGCAAAACTGCAAGCAAACTTTCCAGTAGTCCTAATATCCCAAGATTTTTGTTTGTTTGTTTTAGATTCAAACAGGAAGGTAGATAGATTTTCTATTCCTGTAAATTATTTCTACATGGCATGTCTTAGAAGTACTTCAGGAGAAGCTGTGTAGACTTCACTGCCTAGAGTCATATCTGAATCCTATAAAGATGTATAAGAAATATAATGGCCACTGGTTCTTTGTGGCTTTGGCAATTAAGTTAATCAAAATAAAATAATATTTAACAGTCATATCCTCAGTTGTACTGGCCACTTTGCAAGTGCTTAATACCCACATGTGACTTGTGGCTACTATGTTGGGAATTTCCCTCATTGCATAAAGTTCTATCAGACAGGGTTGTTGTGAAGCAGAGCTCCTAAAATGGTGGTGATTTAATCCCCTTTCAAAGAAATCTGGCAATGTGTGAAGACATTTTGATTTTTTCAACTTAGGGAAGGAAGGGTGCTTCTGTGTCTAGTGGGTAGAGGCCAGGGATGCTGCCAAACATCCTATAATGCACAGGGCAGTCTCCACAACAACTAGCCATCCCCAAATGTCAATAGCTGCAGGACTGAGAAACTCTGTTCTGAAGCAAGGATGTCCAAACCTGGGTAGCTTTTTATCAAAAACATCAGAAGAATCAAGTGGTCCTCTTTTTAATAATTCATATACCTGAGTCCCACCCCTAAGATTCTGATTAAGGAAGTCCGAAGAGAATCCAGGAATTTGTGTTGTTCAAAAGCTTTCCAAGTGATTCTAATGACCGAGAAGATTCAAGAACTATCATGTGAAAGCGACTGACTCTCAGCTCTTAATTCAGAGGAATATCACCTGGTAAATATGAGCAGTACTCCAAGAATAGATTAATGGCTCCAAGGCTATTACCTCTTCTGTTTAATTTCTCCAATTACTTATTTCTCAATTAATGGGGTCATTAAGCACTTAAGAGTTGCATTAATGTCTCTCTTCTTTAAAAAATTCTTTTATTCTGTGTAAATCTAGTTTGCAAATGATTACATCTCATTAATTATTGTACACTTTCTGTTTACAAACAGAACAAAAGACCTAGAAAAAGTCTGGCAGCTGTCTCTGTTCACTGGTGTTTGATGAGATACAGATGAGCAAACATGCATACCAGCCCTGTAGGTAGTCTGGCATGGCATATTAATATTCATTCCTTTGCTACTGACTAACTTAATACATAGAAGCAGAATTCATTTTAAGTGGTTTGAAGTTGCATAGTTTAAGGTCAATACAATTCTTCTAAACTTAGAAAAGTATATAAATGAATTAATTTTAGCTTTAAGACACTTTTTTCCTTTTCCATTTTCTATCAATCTGTAATAAATTACAAAAAGGGAATAGTTCTTGCTCTTAAAAAACTTAAAAGGTCGTAGTGGAAAATGAGACATAAACACAAGTATATGAAAGAAAAAAGATGTTAAATATTTTGAGAGGATATAAATTTGAGAGGAAGAAATCATTCTGACTGGAGAGATCTGGGAAAATTTTCAAGGAAGTAGAAGCATTTTCATTCACTCAATAAGTGTTTGCTGGCCCTACCTCATGCTAGGTTCACCATATCTGACATATGTAAACAGCTCCTACAACTCGACATTGAAATAAAACCAAAAAACCCAATAAAAAAATGAGCAGAAGAACCGAATAGACATTTTTTCCAAAGAGGGAATGCAGATGGCCAACAACACGTGAAAAAATGCTCAACATCACTAACCATTGGGAAGTGCAAATCAAAACCACATAGAGATATCACCTCACACCTATCTGAATGGCTATCATAAAAACAAAAACAAAAACACGAGGAACGAATGTTGGTGATGAAATGGAGAAAAGGGAACCCTCTTACACTATTGGTGGGAATGTAAATTAGTGCAGCCACTGTAAAAGCAGAATGGAGAGGTCTCAAAAAACTAAAAGTAGAACTAGCATGACCCAGCAATTCCACTGCTAGGTATATATTTGAAAAAAAACACAAACGCTGATTCAAAAGATACATGCACCCTGATGTTCACAGTAGTACTATTTAAAACTGCCAAGGTATGGAAGCAACCCAAGTGTCTACCAACAGATTAATGGATAAAGAAGATACATATTTGTAAAATGGAATACAACTTGGTCATAAAAAAGAATAAAATTCTGCCATTTGCAGTAACATGGATGGACTCGGAGGTCATTATGCTAAATGAAATGTCAGACAAAAAGACAAATACTGAATGATATCACTTAAATGTGGATTCTAAAAAATGCAACTAGTGAATATTACAAAAAAGCAGCAGACTTACAGATATACAGAACAAACTAGTGGTTATCAGTGTGGAGGGGGAGTAATACAGGAGTGAGAGAGTGGGAGACACAAACTATTGGGTGTAAGATAGGCTCAGTGAAGTACAACATGCGGAATATGTCTAATATTATGTAATATCAGTAAATGGGAAGTACTTTTTAAAAATGGATAAAAAATTTTAAAAAATGGAAAAAACAATAATTCTTTTAGTAGGTTTCAACTTTATTTTTACCTATGCCCCTCTTCTTTTATGTTTATATCGCTAACAATTTTAATTCTACATAATCATTAAATTTGTTTTTTCCACTTTTATTTTGAGGACTCTTCAATTACTTAACAGATGCAGCATCAGCAATTATTTAAATTTTTGCTAATTGCTTAATTAGGAGAGATTTCCTTTTCATTTTAACTCTTCTGATCACAAACTCTGCTGGCTAAAGCAAATCAAACCACAAGGCCAGCCCATCAAGGGAAAGGAAATAAATTCATCTATTCATTTGTAAGATCTGCAGAGTCATTCTGCATTTTAACCTTTCTGATACCTAACCACCCTCAGAAAAGACTACTATGAAATCAATGGTGTGCCTTAAAATTGATGGCTTCTTAGAAGTGGATTTGCTACATATACAGTAATGCCAGTTTAGCTCACTCACACATTAATCCTTCATTAAAAACTACTGAGTATCTGTGTTCAATACACTGTACTAGGTGTAAGAGATATTAGCAGTGAGTAAGACAGATGTGATTCTGGTCCTTATCTAACTTACCTTAGGTCTAGAGTCCATAGTCACAAGGTCCTGTTAATTTGACATTCTAAGTAATCTTGAATATGATCCATCTTCTAGCTGTGTTCTACCTCTGTTCTGGCTCAAGTCCTTATCATGTCTCACATCTGTTACTGAAAAAACCCCTCTCCCCACAAATTCATTTTTACACAACACTCTGTGATTTGATTTAATCACATCTTGAACTTAATTGGCTCATCCATCAATTCTAGGATGAGGTTCACTGTCTATAAAATATCATGCTAGGTCCTCTGTAGTCAGGTTTCTGCTACCCTTAGGCTATGTCTCTGAACAAGCTTCTCAATTTACCACCGTGTATCACCGCCCTGAGTTTAGGCTCTGTGCATTTCATGCTATTTTTCTCCTCTCTGCCTTGGTCTATATTATCCTGACAAGCCACTAAGTCTTTGGTCTTTGCCTTGCCAAATCCTCCTCATCCTTAAAGGCTTAATTCAGTGTCACCTCCTGGAATTTAGGAGAAGAAACAGAATTGTTTAGGAAATTTCCTAAAACAGAGGTTATAGGAAATACTACGGAAAGGGACTTGAAAGCTACGAGGATGGAGCTGGAGGTCAGAATGAAGGAAAGCTGTGTTGACAAATGGCAAAGGGCTGGGTTGAACAGAAAGGGTGCTGGGGCTGTGATGACAGGATGAAGCCTGGGCATTGGAAAAGGAATAGGACAGGGAGCTCGTAAGGAGGATGGGGAAAATGAAGACTTATGTGGGAAGTCTTTTTGGGAACTTTCTTATGGGAAGTGGAAAACTTATGTGGGAAGTTTCTGGGACCTGGGAGCAGATTTAGGGAAATGGAAGCAAATGGTGCTCGTCTATGTAGTAATTAAAATTGTCTAGTGTAACAGAGCTTGTGATACGTATTCCATTTTGGGAAAACATTTCAACACTATTGTTTTTTAACAGCTACAAATTTCTGAATTTCTTATTGCTGAATCCTTACTTTGCTTCTAGTTCACATTATTATAAGCAAAGTCGTATGGATTATCTCTGTAGCTGTATTTTTGCTCAGAGTCACAATTATTTCTTTAAGAGAAGTGACTAGGGGTGGGAGAGTGGTTGTGGGAAGGAGTGCCAGGGTAAGTGGTATACACCCTTTGAAGGCTTTGGATGGATAGTTTTCAAATTGCTTCAATTAACACTTCTACCACAAGTATATGATGGTACTTGTTACACCACATCCTCATTAACACTGTATATTTAGGGGGAAAAATTGGTCAGTTTTAATTGCATCTTAAGTAGAAAAGACTTCTCACCTTAAGGAAGTGACAGAATGACTGCAGATGTATAGGCATCAAGGGTGAGATAGCGTGAGATCACAAACCAAATTTGTGCTGCCTCCTGGTGGCACCTAAGAAACCAACACGACAGAAAATCCAGTTAACCAGAAAGGAGATTATCCCAAGTCATCAAGCTTAATTTATTTCATGCTAAAGTTCTAGAAAATGGGCAGTAGAAGTATAGAAAAAAAGTGGAGCTAACTTTAGGATATTGGAGGATATGGGAACTAGAGGAAAAATATTCTTACCCAGAAGTATCATACATGGCATGCTATACTCAGAAATGATTAAACTGAATAAAAGAATGTTTAAATGGCATGTTCTGAGGATGGATCATGTGCAGCTTCCATGAAAAGGGGTGATGGAAATGACTATATTTTATATCTGCTTTCCTATAAGATGGTAAAGGCCAGGAGGCACAAAAATTTAAGAGACTTGCCCAGTTTACAGTCTTCTAGAGTTAAGTGTTTCACTGAAAAGAACACCCTGGCTTCCCAGGTGACATTAGTGGCAACGAACCTGCCTGCCATTGCAGGAGATGTAACAGACACGGGTTCGATCCCTGGGTCAGGAAGATCCCCTGGAGGAGGGCACAGCAAGCCGCTCAAGTATTCTTGCTCAGAGAATCCCATGGACAGAGGAGTCTGGCAGGCTGCAATTCATAGGGTTGGACAGAGTTGGACACAACTTAGCATGCAAGCATAATAGCAGTTGAGTATTTTGGATCTTAGACTGGTTTGGAATAGCATGGTTACTTTTACTCTTGTATGTTTCCTGTGTGCAAGACACTGTGCTCCTTACTCAGGAAAAAAGTGGAAAGGAAAAAAGGTGCAAAAACAAATGACACAGTTGTGGTCCTAACCAGAATTGTTAATACACTGCTCTTTTCAAGGGTTCCATCCTCTGCTTTGCTCACATGTTCGAGGTAATCTCATCTAACTCCCAGACTGCGGCTACCACCTGGACAGTAATGTATTTGTTCATTCAACTTTTCACTTAAAGATTCACTGAGGAAAAATAATATGCTCAGTGTTATTTCTATGAGACTTGATGTTGCAGGAGAAACAGACACTAATAATCATATAATTATGCAGATGACACCATCCTTATAGCAGAAAGTGAAGAAGAACTAAAGAGCCTCTTGATGAAAGTGAAAGAGGAGAGTGAAAAAGTTGGCTTAAAGCTCAGCATTCAGAAAACTAAGGTCATGGCATCTGGTCCCATCACTTCATGGCAAAAAGATGGGGAAACAGTGGGAACAGTGGCTGACTTTAGTTTTGGGGGCTCTAAAATCACTGCAGATGGTGATTGCAGCCATGAAATTAAAAGACGCTTGCTCCTTGGAAGGAAAGTTATGACCAACCCAGACAGCATATTAAAAAGCAGTGACATTACTTTTTCAACAAAGGACCATCTAGTCAAGGCTATGGTTTTTCCAGTAGTCATGTATGGATGTGAGAGTTGGACTATAAAGAAAGCTGAGCACTGAAGAATTGATGCTTTTGAATAGTGGTGTTGGAGAAGACGCTTGAGAGTCCCTTGGACTGCAAGGAGATCCAACCAGTCCATCCTAAAGGAGATCAGCCCTGGGTGTTCACTGGAAGGACTGATGCTGAAGCTGAAACTCCAATACTTTGGCCACCTGATTCAAAGAGCTGACTCATTTGAAAAGACCCTGATGCTGGGAAAGATTGAGGGCAGGAGGAAAAGAGGATGACAGAGGATGAGATGGTTGGATGGCATCACTGACTCAATGAACACGGGTTTGGGTGGACTCTGCGAGTTGGTGATGGACAGGGAGGCCTGGCGTGCTGCGTTTCATGGGGTTTCAAAGAGTCGGGCACAACTGAGTAACTGAACTGAACCACGTATTTACACACTATAATTATTAAGGGGAAAGTCCAGCTTGCTATGAGAAAATAAAATAGTTCAGTGGTTCCTAAACCTTCTTGCTATCATGCTGTTAAAGCACCTGTATCTCTAATGACTGAATGATTGAGGAATTGACTAAATTCTTCAATCTTAATTTCTCTCTCTCTTTTTTTTAAGTGCTAAAATTAGAGACCACTTGACTTGAATCATCTTTCTTAGTGTCTGGGAAGTTTCATAAAAAGGCCTTATCAAAAATTGCCGAATTACATGTGTTATTCTTTTTCTTAGATGCGACTCACTTAACAGATAAACTCAAGAAAAATATTATTAATTCCTATATTTTTTCAAAGTTTGTGTTTTTCTTTTTTTCATTGAGGTATAAGCTAAAGTGTACTCAAGCGTACAGGTCAATGGCTTTTTAACAAAAAGACGCTGGTAGCAATGAGATCTTTAATAATATTTTACAAATGACCACTATCTGTTGCAGGGATCCGATTCAAGTTTCTGCAACACAGAGAAACAGAAGAAAACGCAATAAGGTACAGAAAGACCTGATTCATTGGGGCTCAGTAAGTGGCTGTTACTTTCACTGGTCTGTAAAGTCTACAGACTAGGGGCGCCCGGGTTTCTTTCCTGGGGAGCCACAACGGGGATCGTCTGCGTGCTCTGAAGGCTTTGCACAACCAGATACGAGGGGTGACTGCACCCCATGCGCCACATCCACCAGGCAAGCAACATCCTTTACAGCACCCTAGCCCTGCCCCCTTCCCCAGAGGCCTCCTACAAGGCTCTAACCCAGGTGTTAGCCAGGCCCTAAAAGACCAGGCTGGGAGGGGGCCCACCTGGAGTGGGTACCTCAGATTGAACAGCGCGCTTCCCAGGACCCCGGTGGCTGGCGTTCTCAGGCTGGAGGAACAGCTTGCAGCCGCGAGCTTCCCGTGATGCCCCGGCCTCCACGCCCTGCGCCTGCGCCCCGCAGCGCACGAGGGGCGAGAACCCGCTTCAAGTTTGCCGCCATCTTGGGCTGTGGCTAGAGCGTCGGGAAGAAACTGACTTGGCGTCAGGAAGAAATGGACCTCCTCTGAGGGCTCCGTAAGTCGCTATCTATAAAATGGTCAGCTCTCGGTAGGCGGTATTGTTTTTGAAGGTGATGCCTTTGCAGCCCCCTTTCCGCTTTGTTCCTTGACCATTGTGGTTTTGCTCCAGAGGACCCGGGCGCCGGCCCACAGCCTTCGATCCGCGTCGGGATCCCCTCAGCTCTGTGACCTCCCGACTTCCTAGAGGTGTTCGCTACTCGGCCACTTCGTGGGCGTCCGTGTCCTTGCCCTGAAAAATGCCATTTTCAGAGAAGGTGTACCCTCCAGGTTGGTTTAGTATTGCTGAGGCGTTTTTTTTCCTGCAGAGGTCAAAAGATACCAAGTCTGAGTGTGACGTTGCTCTTTTGAAGAGATTGAGCTTTGCTGAGTCACCCCATTGTTGTAACAGTTTAATACACATTCAAAAATAACGTGTTACCTTTTGGAATTCAGAAAAAGAAGTGCAAGCCTTTTGCAGAATAGCAGCTAAATAGAAGTTCATCCCCCCGTCCACCCCCACCCCATTTTACCAGTCCCATCTCCTAATTTATCCTTCTCTTTAACTGTTTGCAGAGAGACACATTCCTGTACATATATAGGATATTATTTTTGTTTTTTATGTTACTCTGAGCCCCTCCCCCCACCCCAACTTAACAGTATTCCTAAGACCTGTCCCAGTCAATAAAAATAGATTGACTTTATTGCTTTTTAGTAGTAACTAAAATAATAGAGACGCCATAATTTTACTCTTCCCCCATTAATAAACTTTAGGCTGTGTGTTTGTAGGGTGTGTGTGTTTGACAGCTTTGCTGAAGTATAATTCAGGTACTACAAACTTGCATGTAAAGTGTGTAGTTTGACACCTGACAGAATGTGTGTGACCATGAAATGATTATAATCAAGATAATAAATACATTGGACACCCCCAGAAGTTTCTTCTGCCCCCCCCCAACACTGATCAACTTTCTGTCACTATAGTTTACATTTTCTAGAAGTTTTGTGTAAACAATGAAATGTTGTCTCAGCTTTCTTTCACTCAGGGTAATTATTTTTGAGATCTGTCTTTGTTGTGCTGTGTACCAATACTTTGCTCCTTTATATTGCTGTTTAGTTTTCATTGTGTGGCATATAGTCATTGTATGATTCCATTTTTACTTCAAGAACAAACTATGGTCCTTCAGGTTTGGGTATTTTGCAGACATTTACCTGAGAATGAGTAAAGTGAGCTTGACACTTTAAGGAAAACACCTGATGGCATTTGTCAGTGATAAAATTTAAGCTTTAAAGCCAAAATTGAAAAGTTGGAATATATGTGGACTGTCAATGCAAGCTTGATGCCTTACCAGTATTTGGATTTTCTAATAAAGTTGATGGTGATATTAATTTAACTTGATGTTGGTTAATGTGTTATGTATGGAAGTTTGTATAACTGAATCAATATTTTCAAATCAATGTATCTTTAAAATCATTATGTTTGAAAATCTCATTCAAGGTGTATGATAGACCAAGGGAGTTTAGGGTAAGGGAGTACAAAAATTTATTAATATGGTTTAATATTCCATTTTGTAAATAATTTCTGAGAAATGACTTCTCATAGAGCTTTTGTGAAAATTAAAAATTCCTCAGTTATATGAAAAAGCTGTTAAAGTGCTCCTCCCTTCTCTAACTACATTATCTGTATGTGGTCAGTTTTTATTCACATACTTTACCCAGAACAACCTATTGCATACTGAATGCAGAAGCAGCTGTGAGAATACAGCTATTTTCATTAAGCAGACATTGAGGTTTTCAAAAATGGTAATTTTTTGGTTCTGAAAAATAATCTTCATGAAAATATCAACATTTAATGGGTTTATTGTTATTTGAAAGTGAATTACTGAGTATTTTAAAATTTGCTATTATTTATAATATGGTAAATGTTGACAGAAGCCATGTATATGTTCTTTGGGGTCTGTCTTAGCTTGGACTGCTATAACAAAATACCTTAAACTGAATGGCCTATAAACAATAGAAATCTATTTCTCATAGTTCTGCAGGCTGAGAAGTCCAAGATCAAGGTTCTTACTGATTTAATATCTGGTGAGAGCCTGCTTCCTGGTTTACACTTTTTCATTGATATTTATGTTTTGCCTCTTCTGTCTCATGAAGAAAGCTTTAAGATTAGATTGTTTTCTACTAATTCTTTAGATGGTTTTAAAGAATTCTTTTATCTCCCTGAGATTTGTTTTTGTTTTCAGCAAAGCATTTTCTCGACCAGTATTTTGGTATGGATAATTGCTGTGTTTTCATTGTTTCACTGATCACATTCATGAGAGCTCAATTCTCATGAGATAGTCTTATCCCATCATTGGGAGATACAGTTTCAACATATGAATTTAGGGGGAGAGGACACACCTCAGTCTTCTTTAACTTATAGGTGTATAAAAGGGTCCTGAGGCCAAATATTCGAGAACCAGTAATGCACGTTGTGTATTATATTTAAAAAAAAGATCATTCTGGTTACAGTGCTGAGAATCATCATGATTGAGTTCAGTTCAGTCACTCAGTCGTGACCGACTCTGCCATCCCATGAATTGCAGCACACCAGGCCTCTCTGCCATCAACAACTCCCAGAGTTTACTTAAACTCATGTTCATCGAGTTGGTGATACCATCCAGCCATCTCATCTTCTGTCGTCCCCTTCTCCCCCTGCCCCCAATCCCTCCCAGCATCAGGGTCTTTTCCAATGAGTCAACTCTTTGCATGAGGTAGCCAAAGTATTGGAGTTTCAGCTTCAGCATCAGCCCTTCCAATGAACACCCAGGACTGAACTCCTTTAGGATGGACTGGTTGGATCTCTTTGCAGTCCAAGGGACTCTCAAGAGTCTTCTCCAACACCACAGTTCAAAAGCATCAATTTTTTGGTGCTCAGCTTTCTTCACAGTCCAACTCATATACATACATGACCACTGGAAAAACCATAGCCTTGACTAGACGAACCTTTGTTGAAAAAGTAATGTCACTGCTTTTTAATATGCTATCTAGGTTGGTCATAACTTTCCTTTCAAAGAGTAAGCATCTTTTAATTTCATGGCTGCAATCACCATCTGCAGTGATTTGGGAGCCCAGAAAAATAAAGTCAGCCACTGTTTCCCCATTTATTTCCCATGAAGTGATGGGACCAGATGCCATGATCTTAGTTTTCTGAATGTGAGCTTTAAGCCCACGTTTTCACCCTCCTCTTTCACTTTCATCAAGAGGCTTTTTAGTTCCTCTTCACTTTCTGCCATAAGGGTGGTGTCAGCTGCATATCTGAGGTTCTTGATATTTCTCCCAGCAGTCTTGATTCCAGCTTGTGCTTCTTCCAGCCCAGCGTTTCTCTTAATGTACTGTGCATAGAAGTTAAATAAGCAGGGTGACAATATACAGCCTTGATGTTCTCCTTTTCCTATTTGGAATCAGTCTGTTGTTCCATGTCTAGTTCTTTTTTTTTGGTTTTCATTTTTTTTTTCACATTTGAGTTTTTTTTTCCCATTTATTTTTATTAGTTGGAGGCTAATTTACATCATTGCAGTGGTTTTTGTCATACATTGAAATGAATTAGCCATGGATTTACATGTATTCCCCATCCCGGTCCCCCTTCCCACCTCCCTCTCCACCCGATCCCTCTGGGTCTTCCCAGTGCACCAGGCCCAAGCACTTGTCTCGTGCACCCAACCTGGGCTGATGATCTGTTTCACCCTAGATAATATACATGTTTCAATGCTGTTCTCTTGAAACATTCCCACCCTTGCCTTCTCCCAGAGTCCACAAGTCTGTTCTATACATCTGAGTCTCTTTTTCTGTTTTGCATATAGGGTTATCGTTTCCATCTTTCTAAATTCCTTATATATGTGTTAGTATACTGTAATGGTCTTTATCTTTCTGGCTTACTTCGCTCTGTATAATGGGCTCGTTTCATCCATCTCATTAGAACTGATTCAAGTGAATTCTTTTTACCGCTGAGTAATATTCCATGGTATATATGTACCACAGCTTCCTCATCCATGCGTCTGCTGATGGGCATCTACGTTGCTTCCATGTCCTGGCTATGATAAACAGTGCTGTGATGAACATTGGGGTGCACGTGTCTCTTTCAGATCTGGTTTCCTCAGTGTGTATGCCCAGAAGTGGTATTGCTGGGTCATATGGCAGTTCTATTTCCAGCTTTTTAAGAGATCTCCACACTGTTTTCCATAGTGGCTGTACTAATTTGCATTCCCACCAACAGCGTAAGAGGGTTCCCTTTTCTCCACACCCTCTCCAGCATTTATTGCTTGTAGACTTTTGGATAGCAGCCATCCTGACTGGCGTGTAATGGTACCTCATTGTGGGTTTGATTTGCATTTCTCTGATAATGAGTGATGTTGAGCATCTTTTCATGTGTTTGTTAGCCATCTGTATGTCTTCCTTGGAGAAATGTCTGTTTAGTTCTTTGGCCCATTTTTTGATTGGGTCGTTTATTTTTCTGGAATTGAGCTTCAGGAGTTGCTTGTATATTTTTGAGATTAATCCTTTGTCTGTTGCTTCATTTACTATTATTTTCTCCCAATCTGAGGGCTGTCTTTTCACCTTGCTTACAGTTTCCTTTGTTGTGCAAAAGCTTTTAAGTTTCATTAGGTCCCATTTGTTTATTTTTGCTTTTGTTTCTAAAATTCGGGGATGTGGGTCATAGAGGATCCTGCTGTGATTTATGTCAGAGAGTGTTTTGCCTATGTTCTCCTCTAGGAGTTTTATAGTTTCTGGTCTTACATTTAGATCTTTAAACCATTTTGAGTTTATTTTTGTGTATGGTGTTAGGAAGTGTTCTAGTTTCATTCTTTTACAGGTGGTTGACCAGTTTTCCCTGCACCACTTGTTAAAGAGGTTGTCTTTTTTCCATTGTATATCCTTGCCTCCTTTGTCGAAGATAAGGTGACCATAGGTTCAAGGATTTATCTCTGGGCTTTCTATTCTATTCCATTGATCTATATTTCTGTCTTTGTGCCAGTATCATACTGTCTTGATGACTGTGGCTTTGTAGTATAGTCTGAAGTCAGGCAGGTTGATTCCTCCAGTTCCATTCTTCTTTCTCAAGATTACTTTGGCTATTCGAGGTTTTTTGTATTTCCATACAAATTGTGAAATTATTTGTTCTAGTTCTGTGAAAAATACCGTTGGTAGTTTGATAGGGATTGCATTGAATCTATAGATTGCTTTGGGTAGTATAGCCATTTTGACAATATTGATTCTTCCAATCCATGAACAGGGTATATTTCTCCATCTGTTTGTGTCCTCTTTGATTTCTTTCATCAGTGTTTTATAGTTTTCTATGTATAGGTCTTTTGTTTCTTTAGGTAGATATACTCCTAAGTATTTTATTCTTTTTGTTGCAATGGTGAATGGTATTGTTTCCTTAATTTCTCTTTCTGTTTTCTCATTGTTAGTGTATAGGAATGCAAGAGATTTCTGTGTGTTAATTTTATATCCTGCAACTTTATTGTATTCGTTGATTAGCTCTAGTAATTTTCTGGTAGAGTCTTTAGGGTTTTCTATGTAGAGGATCATGTCATATGCAAACAGAGTTTCACTTCTTCTTTTCCTATCTGGATTCCTTTTACTTCTTTTTCTGCCCTGATTGCTGTGGCCAACACTTCCAAAACTATGTTGAATAGGAGTGGTGAGAGTGGGCACCCTTGTCTTGTTCCTGATTTCAGGGGAAATGCTTTCAATTTTTCACCATTGAGGGTGATGCTTGCTGTGGGTTTGTCATATATAGCTTTTATTATGTTGAGGTATGTTCCTTCTATTCCTGCTTTCTGGAGAGTTTTAATCATAAATGGATGTTGAATTTTGTCAAAGGCTTTTTCTGCATCTATTGAGATAATCATATGGTTTTTATCTTTCAATTTGTTAATGTGGTGTATTACATTGATTGATTTGTGGATATTAAAGAATCCTTGCATTCCTGGGATAAAGCCCACTTGGTCATGGTGTATGATTTTTTTAATATGTTGTTGGATTCTGTTTGCTAGAATTTTGTTAAGGATTTTTGCATCTATGTTCATCAGTGACATTGGCCTGTAGTTTTCTTTTTTTGTGGCATTTTTGTCTGGTTTTGGAATTAGGGTGATGGTAGCCTCATAGAATGAGTTTGGAAGTTTACCTTCTTCTGCAGTTTTCTGGGATAGTTTGAGTAAGATAGGTGTTAGCTCTTCTCTAAATTTTTGGTAGAATTCAGCTATGAAGCCATCTGGTCCTGGGCTTTTGTTTGCTGGAAGATTTCTGATTACAGTTTCGATTTCCTTGCTTGTGATGGGTTTGTTAAGATCTTCTATTTCTTCCTGGTTCAGTTTTGGAAAGTTATACTTCTCTAAGAACTTGTCCATTTCTTCCAAGTTGTCCATTTTATTGGCATAGAGCTGCTGGTAGTAGTCTCTTATGATCCTTTGTATTTCAGTGTTGTCTGTTGTGATCTTTTCATTTTTGTTTTTAATTTTGTTAATTTGGTTCTTCTCCCTTTGTTTCTTAATGAGTCTTGCTAATGGTTTGTCAATTTTGTTTATTTTTTCAAAAAACCAGCTTTTAGCTTTGTTGATTTTTGCTATGGTCTCTTTAGTTTCTTTTGCATCTATTTCTGCCCTAATTTTTAAGATTTCTTTCCTTCTACTAACCCTAGGGTTCTTCATTTCTTCCTCCTCTAGTTGCTTTAGGTGTAGAGTTAAGTTATTTATTTGACTTTTTTCTTGTTTCTTGAGGTAGGCCTGTAATGCTATGAATCTTCCCCTTAGCACTGCTTTTACAGTGTCCCATAGGTTTTGGGTTGTTGTGTTTTCATTTTCATTCATTTCTATGCATATTTTGATTTCTTTTTTGATTTCTTCTATGATTTTTTGGTTATTCAGAAGCGTGTTGTTTAGCCTCCATATGTTTGAATTTTTAATAATTTTTTTCCTGTAATTGCGATCTAATCTTACTGCACTGTGGTCAGAAAAGATGACTGGAATGATTTCAGTGTTTTTGAATTTACCAAGACTAGATTTATGGCCCAGGATGTGATCTATTCTGAAGAAGGTTCCGTGTGCACTTGAGAAAAAGGTGAAGTTGATTGTTTTGGGGTGAAATGTCCTATAGATGTCAGTTAGGTCTAGCTGGTCCATTGTGTCCTTTAAAGTTTGTGTTTCCTTGTTCATTTTCTGTTTAGTTGATCTATCCATAGTTGTGAGTGGGGTATTAAAGTCTCCTACTATTATTGTGTTACTATTAATTTCCTCTTTCATACTCGTTAGCGTTTGCCTTACATATTGCAGTGCTCCTATGTTGGGTGCATATATAATTGTTATATCTTCTTCTTGGATTGATCCTTTGATCATTATCTTTGTCTCTTTTCACAGCCTTTATTTGAAATTCTATTTTATCTGATATGAGTATTGCAACTCCTGCTTTCTTTTGGTCTCCGTTTGCGTGGAATATTTTTTTCCAGCCCTTCACTTTTAGTCTGTATGTGTCCCTTGTTTTGAGGTGGGTCTCTTTTAGACAGCATATATAGGGGTCTTGCTTTTGTATCTATTCAGCCAGCCTTTGTCTTTTGTTTGGGGCATTCAACCCATTTACATTTAAGGTAATTATTGATAGGTATGGTCCTGTTGCCATTTATTTTGTTGTTTGGGGTTCATGTTTATACAACCTTTCTGTGTTTCCTGTCTAGAGAAGATCCTTTAGTATTTGTTGGAGAGCTGGTTTGGTGGTGGTGAATTCTCTCAGCTTTTGTTTGTCTGTAAAGCTTTTGAGTTCTCCTTCATATCTCAATGAGATCTTTGCTGGGTAGAGTAATCTAGGTTGTAGGTTATTCTCTTTCATTACTTTAAGTATGTCCTGCCATTCCCTTCTGGCCTGAAGGGTTTCTATTGATAGATCAGCTGTTATCCTTATGGGAATCCCTTTGTGTGTTATTTGTTGTTTCTCCCTTGCTGCTTTTAATATTTGTTCTTTGTGTTTGATCTTTGTTAATTTGACTAATATGTGTCTTGGGGTGTTTCGCCTTGGGTTTATCCTGTTTGGGACACTCTGGGTTTCTTGGACTTGGGTGGCTATTTCCTTCCCCATTTTAGGGAAGTTTTCAGCTATTATCTCCTCGAGTAACTTCTCATGGCCTTTGTTTTTGTCTTCTTCTTCTGGGACTCCTATGATTTGAATGTTGGGGCATTTCACATTGTCCCAGAGGTCCCTGAGGTTGTCCTCATTTCTTTTGATTCTTTTTTCTTTTTTCCTCTCTGCTTCATTTATTTCCACCATTTTATCTTCTAACTCACTTATCCTATCTTCTGTCTCTGTTATTCTACTCATGGTTCCCTCCAGAGTGTTTTTGATATCATTTATTTCATTATTAATTTTTAATTGACTTTTTTTTTTTACTTCTTCTAGGTCCTTGTTAAACATTTCTTGCATCTTCTCAATCTTTGTCTCCAGGCTATTTATTTGTAACTCCATTTTGTTTTCAAGATTTGGATCATTTTTATTATCATTATTCTAAATTCTTTTTCAGGTAGATTCCCTATTTCCTCCTCTTTTGTTTGACTTGGTGGGCTTTTTTCATGTTCCCTTACCTGTTGGGTATTTCTCTGCCTTTTCATCTTGTTTAGATTGCTGTGTCTGGAGTGGGCTTTCTGTATTCTTGTGGTCTGTGGTTCCTTTTTATTGTGGCTGTTTCACCCAGTGGGTGGGGTTGGACGATTGGTTTGTCAAGGTTTCCTGGTTAGGGAAGCTTGTGTCAGCGTTCTGGTGCGTGGAATTGGATTTCTTCTCTCTGGAGTGCAATGGAGTGTCCAGTAATGAGTTTTGCGATGGGTCTATGTGTTAGGTGTGACTTTGGACAGCCTGTATGTTGACACTCAGGTCTATGTTCCTGCGTTGCTAAAGAATTTGCGTGGTACGTCTTGTACTGGAGCTTATTGGCTCTTGGGTGGTGGTTGGTTTTGGTATAGGTATGGAGGCTTTTGGATGGTCTCTTATTCCTTAATGTTCTGTGTAGTCAGGAGTTTTCTGGTTTTCTCAGGTTTTGGGCTTAAGTCTGCTGCCTCTGGATTTCAGTTTTATTCTTCCAATAGTCTCAAGACTTCTCCAACTATACAGCACTGATAATAAAACTTCTAGGTTAATGGTGAAAAGATTCTCCACCGTGAGAGACAACCAGAGAGGTTCACAGAGTTACATGAATAGGAGAGGGAGGAAGGAGATAGAGGTGAGCAGGAGGAGAAAAAGGGGACTCAAGAGGAAAGAGACAGATCTACGCAGTTCTCAGTTCCCAAAGTGTTCTCTGTAGCCCAGACACCCACAAAGATTCACAGAGTTGGATTGGGAAGAGAAGGGGAAAGGAGGAAATAGAGGTGTTCTGAGGTAGAAAACAGAGAGTCAAAAGTGGGAGAGTAATCACCACACTCCTGAATAGAAATGGGAACTGAATATTGGATTCTTAAATGTCCAAAATTTATATCACATACTGAAAAAAAAGATTAAAAATCTAGTGTAGAGGTTAGACTCTTTGAAATACAATATTTAAAAACAAAAACACAAAAAATTTAGACATGTATATGAAGTTCAGTTGAAAAATAGGGTTTCTCTCTCTTTTTTTTTGGCAAGGTTATAGTGAAATGAAAATGAAAATTAAGGCATAATAGAGGAGTATTAGAGGACTTTAAAAGGAAATAGGAGAGAAAAACAAGAAAAAGAAAAAAAAAGAAAAAAATTTTTTCCCCTAATTAAAAAAATCGTAAAAATATATGAAAATGAAAGTTGAGGGGTAATGGGGGAGTAATAGGGAATTTTAAAAGAAAATAAAAGAGAAAAAATTAAAAAAAAAAGGAAAGAAAAAAATTTTTTTTTTAAATTAAAAAATGTATATATACATATAAATCTAGGAATTTCTCTGGAGTTGTTGCGGTCAGTGTAGGTTCAGTTCAATTTCAGATAGCTCATCTTTCCAGCTTAACACTTCTCGATATCTATAGGCCCCTTCCGGTGTAGTCGGTGTTACCTTCAGGGATTTTAATCTGTTTCACCGGTCCTTTCTGAAGCGGTTCCCTTTGTTTATTTGGCTTCTGTTTGCCGTCTCTTCGGTATCTAATTTCCGCCCTGACACAGGCGGGCGGAGGTGATCTCTTATTTAGGTTCGCTAGTTCAGTTCAGTCCTGCTACGGGGAGGGCGGGGCGCTGCAGACAGATACCGCTCAGTGTGGATAGCGCTCACCATGTTCCGGTCACACTGGGTTTGCCCCGTACAGGGGTGTCTGTGCTTTTCCCGTCTACACTGCTCAGGCTCCCGGCTGCTCTATATGGAGCGGGCCCTGCGTTGAGTGCAGTTCCAGTTTTCAGGTACTCCACAAAAGCGCGGATTCGGTAGCGCCTGCATTTTGTGCCTTCCCCGGCCTGAGCGGTTCAGGCAGCTAGAGGCTTGGGCCCACTCTCCCCGGGTACGGCGCGCTTTCTCCCACCGCGGCCCCAGCGCGCGCTGCCAGTCGGGTCTCAGGAAGTCTTTAAATAGGAACCGGGGGCCTGTTTGCAGTGTGGGAGGGGGTGGCTTCTCCCCTGCCTCCTACCTCCATCGGGGATGGGCCGGCTCTTCTCTGGAGTTTCTCAGTCCCTTTGTTTTGCGAACCGCCAGCAGTGTGTTCGGGCCGGTTAATTTTGACCCTTGCTATCCCACAGTTTAAAAAAGCTCCCTCCGATTGCTCTCAGGGTCTTCGGGCGGTCCTTACCCTAAGCAATGCCGCCCTCTCTGCTTGTTGCTGGCGGGTACGGGCGTCTGGGGTACTTTTCTGCTGGGAGTTGCTTTTAGGCACGTAATCTGTGGGCCTTGTTTGATTTTTCCTCCCAGTTAGATTGCCGAAAACTTCCCCCAGTCCCGCCAGTGAGAGGGTTTCCTGGTGATTGGAAACTTCCTCTCTTAAGACTCCCTTCCCGGGACGGGTCTCCGTCCGTAGCTCTTTTGACTCCCTTTTTATCTTTTATATTTTGTCCTACCTCCCTTTGAAGACAATGGGCTGCTTTTCTGGGCGCCTGATGTCCTCTGCTAGCGATCAGAAGTTGTTTTGTGAAATTTGCTCAGCGTTAAAATGTTCTTTCGATGAATTTTGTGAAATTTGCTCAGCGTTAAAATGTTCTTTCGATGAATTTGTAGGGGAGAAAGTGGTCTCCCCGTCCTATTCCTCTGCCATCTTTGGTTTTCATCTCCATGTCCGGTTATAATTGTTGCTTTCTGACCTACATATAGGTTTCTCAAGAGGCAGGTCAGGTGATCTGGTATTCCCATGTCTTTCAGAATTTTCCACAGTTTATTGTGATCCACAGAGTCAAAGGCTTTGGCATAATCAATAAAGCAGAAATAGATGTTTTTCTGGAACTCTCTTGCTTTTTTGATGATCCAGCAGTTGTTGGCAGTTTGATCTCTGGTTCCTCTGCCTTTTCTAAAACCAGCTTGAACATCTGGAAGTTCACGGTTCACATATTGCTGAAGCCTGGCTAGGAGAATTTTGAGCATTACTTTACTAGTGTGTGAGATGAGTGCAATTGTGCAGTAGTTTGAGCATTCTTTGGGACTGAGAGTAGGGTAGGGTTAAAGATACAGCAGGAAGATAAGTTAGGGACTCAGTTTTACAGATGATAGGAGTTTGGGCCAGGGTTGTAGCAGCAGAGATGGAAGAAATGTCGGAGTTTTTTTGTACTCTGGAGATGAATCTAGTAAGATTCCTTGATAGATTGTGTGTGAACGTGAAAGTCGCAGTCGCTCAGTTGTGTCCGTCTCTTTGTAACCCCATGGACTATACAGTCCATGGGATCTCCAGGCCAGAATACTGGAGTGAGGAGCTTTTCCTTCTCCAGGGGATCTTTCCCAACCCAGAGATTGAACCCTGGTCTTACCCATTGCAGGCGCATTCTTTACCAGCTGAGCCATCAGGGAAACTGGATGGCTTCCAGTTGGAAAAAGGTGGAGTCAAAGGTGACAGAAGATATTTGGACTGGGAAAATCATTTTTTTAAACTGTGATAAATTACATTGATTTTTATATATTTTTTAATTGATTTCAATTTTGTTACAGCTTTATTTCTTGTAATATTTTAAATTTAAAAAACACTGGTAGCCTCTTTTGTCTCATGAGGAAAGCTTTAAGATTAGATTGTTTTCTACTAATTCTTTGCTGCTACTGCTAAGTCGTGGCTGACTCTGTGCATCTCCATAGATGTTAGTTGTTGCTCTGCTGCAACCCCTGTGCAGCCCACCAGGCTCCCCCGTCCCTGGGATTCTCCAGGCAAGAACACTGGAGTGGGTTGCCATTTCCTTCTCCAATGCATGAAAGTGAAAAGTGAAAGTGAAGTCGCAAAGTCGTGTCCGACTCTTCGTGACCCCATGGACTGCAGCCTACCAGGCTCCTCTGCCCATGGGATTTTCCTGGCAAGAGTACTGGAGTGGGGTGCCATTGCCTTCTCCGACTAATTCTTTAGATGATTTTAAAGAATTCTTTTATCTCCCTGGGGTTTGTTTTTACTTTCAGTGAAGCATTTTCTCAGCCAGCATTTTGGTATGGATGATCGCTTTTTTTTTTTTTTTTTGTGGGAGGTTATTCTGTCCATTATAGGATATTTAGCAGCATCTCTGGCATATACTGGGCTTCCCAGGTGGTTCAGGTAAAGAATCTGCCTGCTAAACAAGAGAGGCAAATCCAGTCCTAGGTTCAGGAAGATTCCCCTGGAGGAGGAAATGGCAACCACTCCAGTATTCTTGCCTGGGAAATCCCATGGACAGAGGAGCCTAGGGCTACAGTCCATTGGGTTGCAAAAGAGTCGGCCACAACTTAGTGACTAACAAAGAACTGGCATATGCTTTGTATATGCCAGTGGGAACCTCGACCCTGGCCCAGTTATGATAAGCAAATATATCTCCATACGTAGCAAATGTCCCCTATGGGACAACATTGTCCTTGATTAAGGAACTACTTCGGTAAAGAATGTTAGCAAAATTGAAGCACTGATTTTGAAATATGCAATTTTAAAAGTACTCTATGCTGTTTGATTTCTTCTCTATCAGTATCCTTAAAGACCTAAACCTAGAAACCATTTTGAATATATGGAGAATATAGGAGGAGAAAACCAAAGCACAGATGCCTAACTTGATCCAGTCTTCTAGCACATGGTAACCTTGCCAGAATGCTAGTCAGAGTTTAACCAGAATTATTTTAAATTTTGAAAAAGGAAGAATAAGCTGATTCTATCCCATAAGGGTGCTTTCCCTATTTTTTTTTTTTTTTTTGGTTGGTTTGTTTAGATTTTTGGTTTTCGATTTGTATCTTTCACTTTTTATTTCTTGTCCATGATTACATGGGTTAGTTGAAAGAGCAGTGTGAAACACTGGGAGTAATGTGGGAGGAGAACTAGGAGAACTGGACTGAATCAGAAAATGAAAATTCAAGCTCGCTCCTGTATTTCCTTTATCTTAAGTTATTTTCATTTGAAAAATGGAAATCTTATTGCAAAGATCAGTTAAAGTAATGTGCAGAAAACTTTTTTAAAAAAATGTAAAGCGTTATAAGAAGCTCTTAATGTAAGGAAAGAAATTCAAATTTCTGTTAGAAAATTTACAAAAATTTAAGTTACATGACTCATTAAGAGTGGCATCATCTCTAATATGTATTCTGTAGAATCAGGGGATTTTAGTGTAGGAAGGGGTTTCCATATCAATTTTAATAGTGTTGTAGATTGTATTTTCACAAACCTTAGGGAAACAGCGATACTTTGAATTTTTGACTTAAATTTAATTCATGAGTTTGTGAACTTTGAATTTAATTTTTAAAAATAGTCTACTTTTTAAAGAAGAAATAAAATTGTTCAATATGATATATTAAACTTAAAAGCAGTAATGAGCACTGATTGGTGCCATACGATTAATTTGTTTAAATTGAGGCTCTACTGCATCTTTTTTTTTTAAGATTAAGAAAAAAGATTTATTGAACTGATAAATTGAAAACAGCAAGAAATGGGGAGGTGACAACAAATGCTTGGATAACTTCCTAATAGTCTCATTAAGAGGCAGATAGCATGACCCAAAAAAACACTATATGGGTTAAGTGATCTTCATATTTAAATAATTCCTAGTGTCATCCTTGAATCCAAAATAAGATGGATGTGTGTTTCTTAATTGACATATAATTGACTTACTGTGTTTCAGGTATGCAGCAAAATCATTAAGTTGTTTATTTATATTCAGATTATTTTCCATTTTAGGTTGTTATAAGATATCAAATATAGTTCCTCGTCATACACAGCAAACATGTGTTGCTTGATCTATTTTAAGTATAGGAGTTTGTATCTGTTAATCTCATACTCCTAATTTATCCCACTCCTGCCTTCCCCTTTGGTAACTATCTGCTCTATTTTTGTTTGAACTTACCTGTATCTGATCATGTACAATTGTGAAACTGTTACAAATGTTTGAGCCTGATTTTTTCCCCAGTACTGTTACCAAATACAGTATTAAGGCAAATTAAATGATGGAGCTGCTATAAGACTGTGTTCATCAGAATGATTTTAGTATTCTCATTTACTGGTTTTATAATTGTATAAATTTATGAAATTATTGGGGCTTCCCTGGTGGCCCAGAAGGTAAAGAATCTGCCTGCAATGCAGGAAACCTGGGTTCGATTCCTGGGTTGGGAAGATCCACTGGAGGGGAGGGCATGGCAGCCCACTCCAGTATTTTTGCCTGGAGAATCCCCATGGACAGAGGAGCCTGGTGGACTCCATGAGGTGGCAAAGAGTTGGACATGACTGAGCAACTCAGCACAGCACGTGTAATTATTAGACTACCATTTATGAATCTAACTGATAGATATTTGAAGTTTTCTATTTACTTTTTGCACCTTAGATTAAGAAGGATTTCTGCTATTGCAAAAAAAAAAAAAAAAAAACCAAAAAACCCACGTTTGAAAAACCCAAATTTAATTCAGCCCTCTCATTTTACAGATTTGGAATCTGATTCTGAGAAAACAGTTCTCCAAACTTCATACTGTTAATTGAGTCTCAAGTAAAACTCAAGTTTCTTGATCTCCTAAACTTGTGTACAAAGTGTAAGTACTTTCTGTCAGTGTAGTAATATTATAAGGAATATAATACTGAATAGAGTTTGGATCTAGAACATCTTTAAGTTATATCCTTAAATAATTGTCCCTTGTATATGGTTTAGTTTTAAATTTCCTGTTGATTTTTTTCCCCTAATTTTCTCTGAATTGTTATAGTTTGATGATCTTCAGATAGACAAGGGTAGGAGCTTTATCCATAACCCAGTGAACCTGCTTCATGATCCTGCTGAGCAAGCATTGGAGAGGCAGGTGAAGGAGGCTGATTCATAGTCATTGAATAAGTAGTTCTGTCTACCTGATTAAGAATCTTTTCCATAGTGAGCCCTTCAATGCACATCACATGCGACCTACAAGTTTTCTTCATGTGCCAAATCTGAGAGGCTCATCCATATGCCTCTTCTTTAGATTTATTTTGTAACAAATCCTCCAGTCTTGTTCCTTTAGAATTGCTAATCATCCTGCAGAAACTATTAGCTGTGGCCTACTAATATGCACAGTTTCTTAACTGAAACAGTTTTTTCTTCAGGCAAAGTAGATGTACTGGTAGTCCTGTCAACTTGAATATCTCCTTTTGTTTCTTTGGCAAGGACTGTCCTGGGTTGGGATGCAGTACTTTTGCAGTCCATTTCTGGAAGTTACTGGCATTAGGTGAGAGAACATGTGCAGATCAAGCTCAGAATTTTTTCCCCCTTTCTCTGTGAAATTCTCCATGAGGCCATTTGTTTTGTTTGAAGGAGGGACAGCAGTGTGGAGGAGCAGGCTTCTGGTATTTGGGGTAACCTCATTGCATAACTTCCTTTGGGCTTTTCTTTGGTCTATTTTGTATATACTATATTCGCTTCATCAAGGAATCCTTCTGGCTGCTTCTGCTTTTTATATCTAAAGTGTGTGTGATTCCTGGAAGACTTAAGTATTTTTTTCCTTTTCCTATCTTCTCAGGTAACCCTTTGGGTGAATACCAAGAGGAATGTTCTTGGTATAATCAAACACAGGATCCTTTCTTAATAATACTTGGTCTTCTCTTCATGTAAGGTATTATAGATTTATAAACTGACTAAAGTCTGGTAATTGAGTAGAGGCCTGTGACTTTAATTAAAGGCAGCTTAGTCTAATGAGAGTCTTTAATGTATTGCTCATTGATTTTTATTCTTAAGGACATCAGGGTCAAGTGAGCATTGCCTAGAATCTCTGTAGATCAAGCCATGCTGATTATCACACCAAGTTAATTATCTGGGAGGAAATAAGAATCATACTCAGCACCCAGATGACCCTAAATCATTCCTCTAGCTTTCCAGTGGCCTGTTTCACTGTGTGGACTTGGGTCTTAAGTCTAAGAAAGGGCTTCTCTTCTCTTATTTTATCTCTGAGATAACATTTATACTTTGGTAAGATTTTATATTCCTGTTCTTCATGCTTCTTTTTCATCTTTTTATCCTTCTGAGTTTTGGGGGTATTTTCTCAAAATTTTCTCATCTTCCGTTCATCTGTGTTTTGCATTGGCTTTCCTCATTGCAGTAGGGACATTCCCATTGACTCTTATGTGTGGTTCCCTGATTTCAGCTGTTGCATCTTAATGAATACTTAGTCATATAAAAATGCATTATCCTCTTTTGGACTTTTTAAAAAGAGGAATCGAACTGTTGAAAAACAATATTTTGCTATTCCTTCAATGCAATGTTTATTCCTGATGTGAGGGTTTCCTTGGTTTATTTTAAGTGGTTCCCTCATTTTTTTTAGCTCCAGTGTTTTTTTCTCTCTGTTTCTTTCTCATTCTAATAGAAAAAAAATTGTCAACTATTAGAATCAAGCTGGAGTTAGGCTGTATCCTACTACAATAGATGTTGGTTCTTACCTGAATTTGGGGGCTGTTTTATGCTTCTTGAATATTTGACTTACAGTTTTTAGAATTCTAACAATCCAGAGAAACTTAGGTGGAGCCATAGTTAGAGTAGAGAGCTTTGCCTCTCTGCTAAAGATTTATTTTCCTCTCCCCCTCCCTCCACACTTTTTGTGGGTACGCGTGCCAGTGACAGAGGCTTCCCAGATGGTGCTAGTGGTAAAGAACCCGCCTGCCAATGCAGGAAACAGAGATGTAGGTTTGATCTCTGGGTTGTCAAGATCCCCTGAAGGAGGTGTGGTGACCCACTCCAGTATTCTTGCCTAGAGAATCCCTATGGGTAGAGGAGCCTGGCAGGCTACAGTCCATAGGGTTGTGGAGAGTCAGACATGACTAAGCGATTTGACACACACACATGCTAGCGACAAGCGTGGATGTACTTAACCTGTCTAAGGGTCTTTCCATGCCTGGCTCTCCTTTCTGTTGTCCCAACCTATTGTCTCAACTTGTTGCCCTCAGAGGAGGAACCTGGAGTTGTATAATGATGCTGATAGGGACCACATACTGCTAATTGACACAGAGTAGGGACTATAAACAGTGAGTCCCCTGTTGGGTAATCATCCACCCTTGCTTCTAGCACTCACCCCTTGGAATTATAGGTACTGGAAGAAGTCTGCATGAAGGAGTGTAGTTCTCCAGTAGGCTTTATTTGGCTTTCTTCCATTACACACTATTAGTCCAATATCTACTAGAAATTCGTTAGTCTCTTGAAAAATACTGCCTTTTTCTTTTTTTCTGTTTTCCAGTGATTATATTCATTCTCCCTATTTTTAAATGCTCTCTTGGTTATTTCAGTAGAATTTTTTGAAAGTGTGAAAGGCAGTGAATGGTCAGATGCATTTTATTTATTTCTTCATCTTGTCTAATATATATAATTTTTACCAACATGTTCAGTTTGGTAAATACAGACATGGAATTATTTTGATATTTAATATATGTTTACATACTTTTAAGGCTAGTTTGGTCTATGTTTACATACATATAAGACTAATTTCATTTAATTTTGACGACTGTCTGTCCAGAAACTAATAGGTTCTTATTATTTGCTTTTTAGAAAATGGATTCTACATCTCTGTTACCAACCCTTTTAAATGTGGATCTGACAATATCACATATAGAATGTCTTCCTAAGGACATTCTGGTGAAATTTCAAGGCAGAAATAATATTGAATGTGAGTTTGACTACCACATATTGCAGAGGGAAATACAGCATGTTCAAAAAGGAAACAATAATGTAGACATCAATGACTTTTGTTTGGTAGAAGAAAGAGTATCAGGAGAATGGCAGAGAGGAAGAGTTGTGGAAAAGAAAAATGAACTCTATACTGTGCTCCTCATAGACCGTGGAGAGGAACTGAGAGTAGACAGTACGCAGGTTGCTTCAGCCTGTGGCAACCTATTTGAGCTACCACCACGGGTAACATTTGGCATTTTGGCCAACATACTACCAGCTGGGGAAAAATGGTCTCCCAAGGCTTTGAATTATTTCAAGTCATTAGTAGGACTACAAGTGAAAGGTTGTGTGCAAGCTGTTTTGCCTCTTCAGATGATTGTTCTTGAAGTGCCAAACATTATATCCCAGGTTCTCGAATTACAATTAGGGAGACTCATTGATGGAGATTCATTTCGTCTTATTGTGGAAATGGTAAAAGGATTCCCCAAACAAATGCCAGATTCATTACACCATAAAAGACCTGAATCATCTTTAATTAATAACGATACTTTACTTGATATTCAGCATATTCTGGATAATTTGCAACCATCTTTGTCAGTGGGCAGTACTGAAAGTGTAAAAGTATCATCTGCCTTGAGCCCAAGTAAATTTTATTGCCAATTAATTAAATGGATTCCAGAGTTGGAAAACTTTACAACATGTATGACTTTGCATTATGATATTACCAGCCAAGGAAGTATTCCCACATGTGATAATTTTGGACTACTTTGTGTTGCCAGAAGAATAAATGGACAGTGGCATAGAGGAATTCTTCAGCAGCTTTTGCCTAATAATCAAGTGAGAATTTGGTTTATGGATTATGGCAGTAGTGAGACTATACCTTCAGTTCATGTAAAGAAACTTAAACAAGATTTTGTCTTAGTACCATTATTTTCATTTCCATGTTCTCTAACATGTTTACACAGTCCAGACAGAGATATAAGAAAATTTCAACTGAGTATATTTAAACAAGCCTTGTTAGGACAGGTAGTATATGCACACCTTGATCGGTTCAATAAGGATGAGCATTTGTATTATGTAACCTTAGAAACTCAAGAGTCTACAATTAGTTCTAAGTGTCTGCTGAAGACTGTAGGCACACAAGTACTTTGTCCAGTGTCTGATTCAAAAATTTATAATAGGCTGAGGGCAACTAGAGCTTCTGAGGTAAACAGCTTTGCAGTTGAGAGTTTTATTGCAAACACTGAGCAGCCGATAGACTCTCTAAGTAAAAAAGATACTTTAAAAATAGATTTTCCTGTTAAAACTGTAGAAATGAAGATAGAAGCTGCCTACATAGGTTTCGTTGTGTATGTATTAAACCCATCAAATTTCTGGGTACGTACTAATGAACATCAGAATGAATTTCAAGATACAATTAAAAATATAAACAAATATTATGATTTGTGTGAAAATGATGAATTGATTCTAAGAAATCCAGAACCTGGATTATTTTGTTGTGCTAGATATAGCAAGGATAGACATTTTTATAGAGCTGTCATCACTGAAATTAATGGTTATAAAGTTAATGTTTATTTTTTAGATTATGGAAATACTGATTCCATACCATTTTTTGATGTAAAAATTTTGCTTCCAGAGTTCTGTGAGTTGCCTGCTTTAGCCATGTGCTGTTCACTTGCACATGTATTTCCTGTTGAAGATCTATGGGTGAAGGCTGCTGTTGATTATTTTAAAAAAATTGTCCTGAACAAAGCAGTTTTGCTTCAGGTTATAGCAAAAAAAGATGACAAGTATACTGTAAATATTCAGAGTATTGAAGCCTCAGAAGATAATGATGTTGTCTCTCTTATGTTACAAGCTGGATATGCAGAATATTGGGAAGTAGAACCAGAATGTTGTCCAAAATTTGTAAATGAATATTCAGTGTTAAATTTAAAATCTAAAAGCAAGAAAGTCATATCTGCCCTTCTTGAAGGACCTCAATCTAAAAGGTACCATTCAAGTAAGCTAAAAGAAAGTAACTTGTCTCTGTTAAAGTCCCCACCTGTTAATTTCTCTGAATTTGAAAACCCTTTCACCTTGTCTGTGGGACCTGAGTCACCATGGCGTTATAAAGAATATGTGTTTAAACCAGGAACAGTCCTTGAAGTTAAGTGTTCTTATTCTTGTGGCCCAGGTGACTTCTTATGCCAGCTGCAATGTAAGTTAGAAGACTTAAAATTACTAATGGAACAACTTCAGCATTATTATAGTGTTCATTCTGATCCTTATCAGGTTGGGCAGATGGCTTGTGTTGCTAAATCCTCTAAAGATGGAAAGTGGTATAGAGCTGCTATTTTGACTCAAATATCAGAAAAAGAATTTGATATAATACTGGTTGATTATGGTTACCAGGAAAGAGTTTTAATTAGAGATCTTTGTGCTATTAAGCCACATTTTCTTTCTTTGGAAGCCCAGGCCTTCAGATGTAGTCTTAACCATTTAGTTGAACCCATTAGTTGTAGAATATTCAGTTGGTCGATAGAAGCATGCAGAGACTTTGAGAATTTTATTTCTTCATCTAGAGGGTTATTGACTTGTGTCATCTGTGCCATAGTTCTTATATATCCAAACTGTTTAAGTAATTTAGTGGATTTACAGTCTTCATTTACTAGTGCAAAAGAATTTCTTATTCGTCATGGCTCTGCACAATATTGTACAGTATCAAAGCCATTTCCATCTTCAGTTAGTCTTTACAGTTACTGTTACTCTTCCTTCAACATAAAAATTGGAAGTGAGGAAGAAATATATATCTCTCACATATATAGTCCTCAAGAGTTTTATTGTCAACTTAGTAGAAATAGTAAAGACCTAGAGATGATAGCAACAAAAATCAGGGAAATTAGTTACCCCAGTGATTGCCCCAAATATAATTTTAGTAAAATGAGATTATGTATATCTAAGTATGTGGAGGATGGTCTCTCTTATAGAGCTTTATCAATGCCGACAGATTCATTATCTGACTTCCTGGTGTATTTTGTGGACTTTGGAAATAAGCAATTAGTAGAAGAAAGTATGTTGAGGGCTGTTTCAGATGAGTTTCCAGAGTTGCTGTTTACACCTATGCAAGCTATTAAATGTTTTTTGTCAGATCTTAGCGATGTAGATATTCCAGCAGAAATCAATAACTGGTTTGCAGGTAAATTTTTTGGAAAACCATTAAGGGCAAAAATACTGTCCAGGGAGCCAGATGGCCAGTTTGGTGTGGACTTATATGATGGATATCAACATATAAATCAGAAAATTAAAATGTTACTTCATGCTTATGGAAAAAAGCATTGTGACCAAGCGCAGTGTTTGAAAAAGGATCATAAAACAAATGGGAATAAAAAAAATGCTGTTTCCTTGAAAGGCAAAATAGAAAACAACTATCACCATAATGTAAGTAAAACTAGTCTAATAACACATTCTGAAAGCAAAACAGATCAGCCAATGAATCCCAGAAGTATATATGCCGGGGTTTTGAAACCATCAGTTTGCTGTAAAGTGGAACCTGTGTCAAAAAACAAGGTGAAGAAGTCTTTGCAAAATGAACTTAAAAATAAAGGTGTAAAAATTGTCCCTGGACTTACATATATTCTTGATGAACATAATGTGGGCCAAAAATCAGTAAGGGTTGTATCACAGTCTTCTATTAGAGAATTAAATCAAGAAACCTCAAAAAACATACATAGTCATGCCAGACCACAAATTAAAGACCTTCCTCAACCCAAGATTTACTTGAATGCCAAAGTTAGAGGATATGTTTCTAATATAAGGAATCCAGCGAGTTTCCATATTCAGCTTGCTGAGCATGAAAATGTAATCATCAGACTAGCGGCTGCTCTAAATGCAAGAAGAGCCAGTATAGTGAGAGAGAGAAAATCAGTTAAACCCATGGTGGGAGATCTTGTAGTTGCAGAATACTCTGGTGACAATGCCATTTACAGAGCAGTTATTAAGAAAATTTTGTCAAGAAATTCTTATGAAGTGGAATTTATTGACTATGGTAATACTGCAGTAGTAAACGCATCTAAAATGTTTGAAATTAAGGAGGAGTTCTTAACCATTCCTCAGCTAGGAGTTCATTCTTTCCTTAGTGGAGTCAAGTGGAATGAACCTAATGAAATATGGGACAGAAAAACTGTGGATTATTTTGCTTCAAGAGTAAGTAACAAAGCAATTTCCTGTGAGTTTTTGAAAAGGCATGAACAGAAATGGGAAGTAGATGTAATTTGTGATGAAAAATGTGTCATTAATGAACTAGTGAAATGGACAGCGTGCTCGAAACTACAGAGAACAGTATTACAGATGCCTCAGGTTGTCTCTCAAAAGGTGGGCCCTGTTGATAGTGAAATGAAGAAAGGAGGATCAAATGGATATGAAGGTTCTGTGATCCTTCAGCCATCCTACCAACAACTGGTTAGTATTCCTTTTGAAGAGTTAAAACCTGGACAACTTGAAAAGGCTGAAATACTTCATGTTTCCAAAAATGGAACATTTTATGTGAAGTTATCTAAAAATAAAAAAATTTTATCAGATTTAACGGTATTAATTACTGAAGAAGTAAGAAACCCTGCTTTTTTATCAGTGGAAAATATTGAGAAAGGCTTGGAATGCTTGGCAAAATCTAAAAACACTTTTGAGTGGTATCGATCAAAAGTAGATAAGTATGTTGATGAGAAAGTGCTTGTTTTTTTAGTAGATTGTGGTAGGTATGAAATAGTGCCTTTATGTAATACTAAGGTGCTTAGTAATGAAATCAGAAATATTCCAAGACAAGCTGTGCCTTGTGAGTGGATTTGGTTTGAAAATTTTAGGAAGATGCCGTTTGAGTCTGTTGTGGATTTGTTTGCTCATTTGGAAATAAACATCCTTTTCCTGAAATATTTAGACTCTGCTTGGAAAGTAGACATTTTGATAGATGGTCTGTTACTTTTGGAATATTTAAACTTAAATACAGTTCATATTGAAGAAAACAAATTTAGATCTTCAGGAATTACTTGTAGTGTTGAATCTAAGACTCCTGTATCACCATGTACCATAAGATCATTTACTTGGACACAGCTTCAAAATGGTAGGCAATATTCTGGTATTGCCACTGCTGTTTCTGATCCATCAGACTTCTGTGTTCAGTTAGAAGATTTCTTTGACACAATGAAATCTCTCTTTATGTTGCTTTCTGATCTACCAGAAGACTTACAAACAGTGCCTCAGGATGATATAATTCCCGGTTCTAGTTGTTTGTTCAAATGTGAATCGGAAGATCAGTGGGATAGAGTAGAAATTTCCAAAGTCTCTGATCAGAATTTACTTCTTACATTGATTGACTATGGATTTTCTGTTTACATACCTTATTCAGATATAAAAATTCTTAAAGTTGTTTCTGAAGAACTTCTGAATTTGCCGAGGCTAAGTTATTCTTGCGTCTTACATGGTGTCTTACCTGCTGAAGGCACACATTGGAATGAAGAAGCCAAAAGATTTTTTCAAGATTTCCTGAGTAAACCGGGCTTAGTTTTTCAGTTTAGGGGATACAGTTTTGAAACAAAACTGAAGGTAGACATCATTCATGAGAAAAACAATTTGGCAGACATGTTAGTTGCTTCTGGTCTTGCAATTTATTCTAAAGATTCAGTTCATCTCGACGCAGTTACTACTACTGGATCTGTTGAAGTCCAATATAAGTCAGAGGGTAAGCCTATTTGCCAATTGTTAGATCGAAATAATTACAAAATAGAAAATATAAATTGTACATGCACTGAGAAGCAAGTGCTAAAAAATCAGAAAACTATAAAGAGGAAAGATGTCTATAAACACCTCTTAAGGAAAAGCCATATTAGTAGAAGATTACAGTCTGGAAACTCAGTACTGAGGAGGAAGAAGGTTGATACTGGAAAATATAATCCCCGAAGTACCATTACATTTGATACATGTGCAACAGCTTCATTTGGGGAACTACCTAATAGTTTGAAGAATAACACCAATTGCATTGAAAACATTTTTGCAAAGCTAAGTGAAGGATTACAGGAAAATAATACAGTGGACTTAAGAACAACAAGAAAAGCATTGCATGTTAATGAAGTAATGTATCAAAACATTTGAAAGGTAAGTGGACATTTTTAAAGAAATAATTCTTTTCTGTAGATTTTGTAGATTCTATTTTTGATTATTTAAAGGTTTGTTATTTACTAAAATTATTCAAGTTGAAAATACCCTGCAAGATTTTACTAAAAATTTGAATAAGTGGATAACTAGAAGAGATCACTTGAATTATAAAATGATGCTTTGCTATTTTTACCTTTTATGAATGCTTTGTGAATGTAATGAAAGTAGAGGATTTGAACCACATATGCATGAACACGTGCATGACATTTTGCAAACTTCAGGGGTTTCACAAAACTCCTGAAGGTCCATAGATCTCAGATTGATCTTGCTACTATTAGAGAGCTTCCTGGGTGCACTTTGAAGAATCAATTTTCTATTATACTTTGATTCTTATCAGATTAAATATAATCTTGAGGTTTTTTTGAGTGTGATTTTTAGCATATTGACAATGTAATTAAACTTGTAGAATTAACTGACTCTAGCATATTCATCTGAAAACTTTTAGACTTCAAGCTGTTTATAAACATTAAATTTTTAATAGCCTATGTGCTGGAGTTAAAATTTTAATATTCTCTGTGTGGAGTATTGTCTTTTTTTGCTTATGTGTGTTATATTTCATTTTATGTATGAACTAGTGAGGATTTATAGGTTATAAAGAATGTTCTATGCATAATGAATGCTCCAACTTGTACATTATTCCATATTCTGACTAGTATAACAGGTTACATTGTTTCAATTAATGGAGGTATCTTGTTTTTAATTAATATATTTTAGGAAGAATATTTCATTTGAATTAACATTAGATGTTTTATAGTGAATTGATAAATGCTTTAATATGGGCCCTTTTCCCCTAATTTTTGAATCATTCTTTTATTGTAGTGGCAGTAATGGTAGAATGCTTATTATGTTCCCAGGTACTAGGTGGAGTTTTATATGTATTAGCTTATTTAAAGCTTTCCACAACTCTATTAAAATGTAAACTAGTAACTAGTATCCTACTTCTTTGCCTGAATTCAGAACCACTTTATAGAGACAAGCAGAAAGACAATTGAGCAACATACTACATTTATTAAAAACAAAACAATATTTGATGAATGTGGCTTACACACATGGGTGTACGGGTTTACCAATACTCGAACCTGTAATCTAGGCTTAACCCATATAGTCACAGAGGAGAGTTTCTCCATGGGGGCTTACCCATGTAAAATTTACAGCTTGAGGTAGCCATATCTATAAAGGGAGAGAGGGAGGAGGAAGAGACTAATAAAACATAGATCTTTCTCACTGTAAATGAAACAGGTTGCCTCGACTTCTCGTGTATGAGTAAGGGTGGAATGAGACCAGAGGGTTGTTAATCTAGGAGTGTCTTTCTCCCCCAGAGTTATTATAAATATTTTACACTCAGACTCAGGGAAACAAGTAAATTGCCCATGGACATAGAGCTGGTAATTGAGGAACTGAACTTTTAAATTAAGATTTCTCCAAAAGTAGAGTCTACTTTTGTCCATTATTTATACTTTAAAAAACAGTTTATTTTAGAAAGAGTTTTTCTATAAAACTCCTGACCATCATTCATTTTGGCACTTACATATCTTTTATTGTTCCTTTACCTGTGCACATTTTTGCCTTTTTTGTTTTGCTCATCAGATTCTTTAAGATCCCACTTTTGGTCACTATGTCTATCCCACCTCCTGTATCCTTAGCACACAGTGAGTAAAAAACTTAAAGTGTTGAAAGCAACAGTTATAAAAGGAGTTAGAGAATCAAACATTAAATTATACTTCTAAAAAATTTGAAGCCCTTTTTAAGGAAAGGTCATAACTTCAGTGAGACAAAAATATATGGTTTTATGGACAAAGAATAGGGTGATAAATTTGCTATCATCATAGTTTTAAAACAAAAATGAGAAAACAACACAAACTGATTTCATTGCCTTGAATGCCATCTGGGTTCCTTCTACCTATATTACCTGTGCAAGGGCAATAGTAACCACTGCTGTTTGCTGCTATTATTGGCTGTAGCTTGTCTGAGTCTAGAGCAAAATAGTTTTAGTAGTTCTTATTTTAAGATAATCAATACTTGAGAAACTTTCTTGACTATTAAAAATGTTAGCAGAGGGACTCTTAACATTCATGCTTTTCAAGTAGGCTTTGCATTGGCGTTAAGAAAGGATTTTTTTTTTTTAAATTCTGATGCCTGTGTGTCAGTTTTACAGATTGTAGATTGTTTTAATTGGTCAAACTGTGGCCTTGCCATTAGGATTTTAAAGCTCCCCAAATGATTCTGATGTATAGCCAAGGAACAGAATCACTATTCTAGAAATTACTATGGATAGCTTCTTGAATTATATTGTGGGAGAAAATAGTAATTTTGTATTTTTATGTGGGGAAAATGTTTAGACTTGTTTTTGTATTTGGAGTCCAGACTATACATAATAAGTCACAGTAATCCTCTGCTAAACTTAATTTAAAGTAATGGACATTGTATTAGAAATGGCCTATAAGTATATAAAGCATTTATTTCATCTCGCTCAGGTATTGTTTTAGTTAATAGAAGTTTGTTGTTGTTCAGTTGCTAAGTCGTGTTCAACTCTTCGCGATCCCATGAACTGCAGAGCACCAGGCTTCCCTGTTCTTCACCATCTCCTGGATTTGCTCAAACTCATGTTCATTGAGTTGGTGATACCATCCAACCATCTCATCCTTTTTCAGCCCCTTCTCCTCCTTCCCTTAATCTTTCTCAGCATCAAGGTCTTTTCCACTGAGTCAGCTCTTTGCATCAGGTGGCCAAAATATTGGAGCATCAGCTTCAGCATTAGTTCTTCTGGTGAATATTCAGGGTTGCTTTTCTTTAGGATTGAGTGGTGTGATCTTGCAGTCCAGGGGACGCTCAAGAGTCTTCTCCAGCACCACAGTTCGAAAGCAGCAATTCTTCAACACTCAGCCGTCTTTGTAGTCCAACTCTCACATCCATACATGAGCACTAGAAAAACCATAGCTTTGACAATACAGACCTTTGTTGGCAAAGTGATGTCTCTGCTTTTTAATACACTATCTAGGTTTGCCATAGGTTTTCTTTCAAGGAGCAAATCTCTTAATTTCATGGCTACAGTCACCATCTGCAGTGATTTTGGAGCCCAAGAAAATGAAATCTTACTTTTCCCACTTTTTCACCATATATTTGCTGTGAAGTCATGGGACCAGATGCCATGCTCTTAGTTTTTTGAATGTTGAGTTTTAAGCCAGCTTTTTCACTCTCCTCTTCATCAAGAGGCTCTTTAGTTCCTGTTTACTTTCCGCCATTAGCTTATAGAAGTTGCTGCCTTTTAGACAATTGTCTTAACTTAGTCATAGATTTAGCCTACTATAACATATGAATATTTAAATATGCAAGGCAGTTGTTTTTATTTAAAGATTGTTTTCTCCAAAATAAAAATTACTAGTCCTTCTCCAGGATGTTTTTACAGAGTTCTTTTGTTTTTGTTTTATTGCTGTGGTTGGTTGGTTGGTTGGTTACTTGTTTATTTTTCTCTGGGAGTCCTGTAACAGTTATTTCAAAAAGAATCTTCATGAAAACTGTGCATGCATGCGTGCTAAATTGCTTCAGTCATGTCCAACTCTTTGTGTCCATGGGATTCTCCAGGCAGGAATACTGGAATGGGTTGCCTTGCCCTCCTCCAGGGGAATCTCCTGATCCTGGGATCGAATCCACATCTCCTGTGGCTCCTGCATTGTAGGCAGATTCTTTACTGCTGAGCCAGATTCTTTTCTCATTTAGGTTATTACAGAATATTGAGTAGAGTTCCCTATGCTATATAGTAGATTCTGAAGTAAAAAGTGCTCAATCTTGTCTGACTCTGTGATACCACCCCTCCTCACCCCAACTGCCACCACCATGGACTGTAACCCACCAGACTCCTCTGCCTGTTGAATTTTCTAGAAAAGAATACTGTAGTGGTTGCCATTTCCTTCTCCAGGGGATATTTCAGACCCAGGGATCGAACCTGCATCTCTGGTGTCTCTTGCTTTGGCAGGAAGATTCTTTACCACTGGCGTCACCTGTGGTCCTGCATGTAAGCTTTACCTTATGATACTTGTCTTTCTCTGACTTACTTCACTTACTTATGGTAAATTTCAGTTAATTCCTGTTGCTGTAAATGGCATTATTTCATTCTTTTTAATGACTGAGAAATAGCCCATTGTATATATTACTACATCTTTATCCATTCATCTGTAACTGTATCAATTTGCATTCTTACCAACAGTGTAGGAAGTTTCTCTTTTCTCTGTATCCTTTCTAGCATTTACTGTTTGTAGGACTTTTTTTTTTTTTTTTTTTGATGATGGCCATTATAAGTGTGAGGTGATATCTCATGGGATTTTGGTTTGCATTTCTCTAATAATTAGTGATGTTAAGGATCTTTTCATGTGTGTGGTTTCCTTTGTGGTGCAAAAGCTTTTGAGTTTAAATAGGTCCCATTAGTTTTTCTGCTTTTATTTCCATTTCTCTAGCAGATGGCTTGAAGAAGCTATTGCTGTGATTTCTGTCAGGGAGTGTTCTGCCTATGTTTTACTCTAAGAAAAACAGTGATATTTGTTACAATGATATTTCCGGTTTTGTACCAGTACCTGTTGTTTTGATGACTGTAGCTTTGTAGTGTAGTCTTAAGTCAGGGCACCTGGTTCCTTCAGCTCAGTTTCTCTTAAAATTGCTATGGTTATTGGATATCTTTTGTGTGTCCATACAGATTTTAAGGTTTTCTTGTTTTAATTCTGTGAAAAATGCCTTTCATTATTTGATAGGGATTGCATTGAATCTGTAGTTTGCTTTGGTAGTATAGTCATTTTGAAAATACTGATTCTTCCAGTCCAAGAACATAGTGTATATTTCCATCTGTTTATGTACTCTTCGATTTCTTTCATCAGCATCTTGTAGTTTTCAGAGTACATGTCTTTTGTTTTCTTAGGTAGGTTTATTCCTAGGTAGTTTATTCTTTTTGATGTGATGGTAAATGAGGTTGTTTCTTTAATTTTTTTCTAATATTTTGTTGTCAGTGTATAGAAATACAACAGATTTCTGTATATTAATTTTGTATCCTGCAACTTTACTGAATTCATTGATGAACTCTAATAGCTTTCTGGTACCATCTTTAGGATTATCTATATATTGTATCATGTCATCTGCAAGCAGTGACAGTTTTGCTTCTTCTTTTACTTATCTTTTTCTTCTCTGATTGCCATGGCTAGGATTTCTAAAACTGTGTTGAATAAAATTGTCAAGAGTGAACATTCATTTCTTGCTTCTGATCTTATAGGAAATGCTTTCAGCTGTTTGCCAATGAGTATGTCTTGTACAGTTTATTTATTTACCTGGAAGACATCTTTGAAAGAAATATGGAATGGCAACCCAGCTTTAGAGAAGAATATCATCTGACATTTTACATTTGAGATTGTATCTGGACATCCAAAGGGGAGTGGCTGACAGGCATGCAAAATGTCAGATGGAATTTTGAAAATATAACACTAATAAGTGATATATATTCATAAATCACTTGCATTAAATCTAGCATGGTAGTGAAAAATATGGGCATTGAGGCCAAATTCCCTGAGTTTGATATCCTTTTCCATCCTTTTCTAATTGAAAATGTAGGTAAGCTTTTAACTGCTCTGTTCCTCAGCTTCTTCATCTGTAAAATGGAGATCATGATAATTACTCCATTGCCTGGTGGAGGATTAAATAGAACACAAAGTGTTTTCACTAGTACCTCAGTTCAGATCAGTTGTTCAATCATGTCTGACTCTTTGTGACCCCATGGACCACAGCATGCAATCCTCCGTGGCTGTCACCAAATCCCGGAGTTGATCCAAACTCACATCCATTGAGTCGGTGATGCCATCCAACCATCTCATTCTCTGTCGTCCCCTTCTCCTCCTGCCCTCAGTCTTTCCCAGCATCAGGATCTTTTCAAATGAGTCAGCTATTCGCATCAGGTGGCCAGAGTATTGGAGTTTCACCTTCAAAATCAGTCCTTCCAATGAACACTCAGGACTGATCTTCTTTTGGATGGACTGGTGGGATCTCCTTGCAGTTCAAGGGACTCTCAAAAGTCTTCTCCAACATCACAGTTCAAAAGCATCAATTCTTTGGTACTCAGTTTTCTTTATAGTCCAACTCTCACATCCATATATGATTACTGGAGAAACAATAACCTGGACTAGATGGACCTTTGTTGGTAAAGTAATGTGTCTGCTTTTTAATATGCTGTCTAGGCTGGTCATAACTTTCCTTCCAAGGAGTAAGCATCTTTTAGTTTCATGGCTGCAGTCACCATCTGCAGTGATTTTGGAGCCTCCTAAAATAAAGTCAGCCACTGTTTCCACTGTTTATCCATCTATTTGCCATGGAGTGATGGGACCGGATGCCATGATCTTAGTTTTCTGAATGTTGAGCTTTAAGGCAACTTTTCCACTCTCACACTTTCATCAAGAGGTTCTTTAGTTCTTCACTTTCTGCCATAAGGATGGTGTCAACTGTGTATCTGAGGTTATTGATATTTCTCCTGGCAATCTTGATTCCAGTTTGTGCTTCATCCAGCCCAGCATTTCTCATAATGTACTCTGCATATAAATTAAATAAACGGGGTGACAATACACAGCCTTGACGTACTCCTTTTCCTATTTGGAACCAGTCTGTTGTTGCATGTCCAGTTCTAATGGTTGCTTCCTGACCTGCATACAGGTTTCTCAAGAGGCAGGTCAGGTATTCCCATGTCTTTCAGAATTTTCCACAGTTTGTTGTGATCCACACAGTCAAAGGCTTTGGCATAGTCAATAAAGCAGAGATAGATGTTTTTCTGGAACTCTCTTGCTTTTTTGATGATCCAGTGGATGTTGGCAATTTGAACTCTGGTTCCTCTGCCTTTTCTAAACCCAGCTTGAACATCTGGAAGTTCACGGTTCATGTACTGTTGAAGCCTTGCTTGGAGAATTTTGAGCATTACTTTACTAGTGTGTGAGATGAGTGCAATTGTGCGGTCGTTTGAGCATTCTTTGGCATTGCCTTTCTTTGGGATTGAAATGAAAACTGACCTTTTCCAGTCCTGTGGCCACTGCTGAGTTTTCCAAATTTGCTGGCATATTGAGTGCAGCACTTTCACAGCATCATCTATTAGGATTTGAAGTAACTCAGCTGGAATTCCATCACCTCCACTAGCTTTGTTTGTAGTGATGCTTCCTAAGGCCCACTTGACTTCACATTCCAGGATGTCTGGCTCTAGGTGAGTGATCACACCATCATGATTTTCTGGGTCATGAAGATGTTTTTTTGTACAGTTCTTCTGTGTATTCTTGTCACCTCTTCTTACTATCTACTGCTTCTGTTAGATCCATACCATTTCTGTCCTTTATTGAGCCCATCTTCCATGAAATGTTCACTTGGTATCTCTGATTTTCTTGAAGAGATCTCTAGTCTTTCCCATTCTATTGTTTTCCTCTATTTCTTTGCAGTTATTGCTGAGGAGGGTTTCTTATCTCCTTGCTATTCTTTGGAACTCTGCATTCAAATGGGTATATCTTTCTTTTTCTCCTTTGCTTTTTGCTTCCCTTCTTTTCACAGCTATTTGTAAGGCCTCCTTAGACAGCCATTTTGGTTTTTTGTATTTCTTTTTCTTGGGGATGGTCTTGATCCCTTTCTCCTGTACAATGCCACAAACCTCCATCCATAGTTCATCAGGACTCTATCAGATCTAGTCCCTTAAGTCTATTTCTCACTTCCACTGCATAATCATAAGGAATTTGATTTAGGTCATATCTGAATGGTCTAGTGGTTTTCCCTACTTTCTTCAGCTTAGGTCTGAATTTGGCAATAAGGAGTTCATGATCTGAGCCACAGCCTGCCTCCGATCTTATTTTTGCTGACTGTGTAGAGCTTCTCCATCGTTGGCTAGAAAGAATATAATCAGTCTGATTTTGGTGTTGGCCATCTGGTGATGTCCATGTGTAGAGTCTTTTCTTGTGTTATTGGAAGAGAGTGTTTTTCTATGACCAGTGCATTCTCTTGGCAAAACTCTATTGGCCTTTGCCCTGCTTCATTTTGTACTCCAAGGCCAAATTTGCCTGTTACTCCAGGTGTTTCTTGACTTCCTACTTTTGCATTCCAGTCCCCTATAATGAAAAGGACATCTTTTTTGGGTGTTAGTTCTAAAAGGTCTTGTAGGTCTTCATAGAACTGTTCAGCTTCAGCTTCTTCAGCATCACTATTACCTGGTTCATAGTAAATGCTTATTGTTAGCCAGTGATCATTATAATAAAGCTACTATACTTACTTTGAAAATATATCGGGAAATGGTAACTTTGAAAAAATTCTGATGCTACTCTGTAAGAAATGTTTAGGACAATGTATGCATGTGCACACATCATACTTAACAGTGTGAGATTAATGGTAGTGTTTAATAGGTTGATGGTTAAATTTCTTTTTGAAGGTAGGATTTAGGATTAAGAGATAATTATTGTTTTAAATAAGCATTGGAATAGGCTGTACATATTTCACAGTGATTATAATTGTTTAAGAAAGCTATTTTAAGTTTATATATGTGTGGTTATTTGTTTACCTTTTGGTGTATGCATAATTTTTTTTTTTGCTGTATTTCATATCTTTCCTTTTTATATTGGGACTTTTAGGAATTATGTAGAAATTCTATTTATGTCAAATCTTGAGTAACTATTAACAGAACCCATAATGCTTTGAAAATTGTATTCATCATGTTCATGTTTTGTTTGCTTTTTCAGTAGAGGGAGAAGAAAGTTCAGATGGTTTATGCATCAGTTTGGCAACAGATGATACATAAGATACACAGTAATTGCTATACTTAGATGTTCCAGATATATTTTAAAAGTTGTAAGTGTAGAACAATTTCTAATATATTAAAACTGTTAAAATAATCTAGATTGTTCAGATTATTTTCTCAGGAGACAGTAACTAGAATGTTAGAGAAATTTTTTGACAGCAAGAATTGTTATTTTATGTAAAAAGTGTTACTTAGGAAATGTGGTTCACCTCTAAAGTATCTTGAAAAAATCTTTTTTGAGAAATAATTTTTACACATGCTTTTACAGTCTTTAGATAATATCACTTCAATATTTTTCAGCTGTCTTTGCCTGACTGCTGTCTGTGTTTCAGCTGCTACTTTGTAGGGTCCTAATTGCAGTCCTGGGTTATATGCAGAGTTAATGCTGTGTAACTGTATTCGGTGGGAAGTAGAGGTGCTTATAGGACTGACATTTATAAGAAAGTCAGAGTTAATCCTATCCTCCCATCTTTTTAGCTATTATTATGGTGTTTTGCTTCCTTTCATTTTATCATTATATCTATTTTTAGTTTGGGTTTGGTTTATTGATTGTGGATATTTGTGATGTGTGGGTATTTGTGACATTAAAGAACATCCTTCTCTAGTGGTAGGAGTATAGATATTGTCAGAGTATTCACGTGTGAATTGGAATTTATTTTGCAAGTAAATATTGTTGCTCAGTTGGTAAAGAATCTGCCTGCAGTGCAGGAGACCTGGGTTCAATCCCTTGGTTGGGAAGATCCCCTGGAGAAGGAAATGGCAACCCACTCCATTTCTCTTGTCTGGAGAATTCCATGGACAGAGGAGCCTAGCGGGCTACAGTCCATGGGATTGCAGAGTCAGACACAGCTGTATGACTATGTTCAGTTCAAATATTTATTAGGCAAATTCAGTGTTTTGGTGCAAAGATAGAACCTTAAAATTATAAAAGTGTGCTTAAGAGTCAGTGTAAATCAAATAGTTTTGAAAAACTAGAGATCTAGGGATACAAAGAATTTTGTGAAAAATTTAAATTTTCAAAACTGGCTAAGGACAATAAACTTTGTCATTTGTACATATATATTGAGTGTTGAATATGTGTTGATATTATTTTTTGAGACTAGGAAATAATTTCCAGAAATACTATTTATGAATATATTGGCATTTAAATTTGGTATCCTGAAAGTTAGTTTATTCAAGGCAGGCAGACATTATGTATATATTTTTACATTATGAGTTAATATCTAGTGATTATTTTAGAGTCTTAACATTTACTCATTCATACCTAATTTTTTTAAAATAATTTTGTATTACTTGCCCTCAAACCTCACCAGATCTTAAAGATTATTTACTACAGTTTAGAAGAGTGCTTCTATTGGAAAAGTAATTCACTCTACATAACTTCTATGACTGTTGTATCTCTGGGTTGCTTTTGTTCTTGTGTGTATTTTTTTTTTAATGATTTGATTAGTTTTAAAGAATTTGAATGCTAAAGTAAGATAAAGTAGTAATAATGAATTTTGGGGTACTAATTTAATCACGAAGGGCTGCATACTCCTTTAGATTTTTAGAATTCTTTTAACTTCATTTATGTCTTACTGTATAGTATTTTATGTTTGGAAATGATCAGAAATGAACAGACTTATTCACAGAATTTAAATTAATAAATCCTGTAGAAAATATTTTTTCAAGTCTGCATTTCAGTTAATTCCTAATTGATTGCTTTTCTATTTGGACAGAAGTCCCTGATAGCTTAGGTGGTAAAGAGTCCGCCTGCAATGCAAGAGACCCCAGTTTGATTCCTGGGTTGGGAAGATCCACTGGAGAAGGGATAGGCTACCCACTCCAGTATTCTTGGGCTTCCCTTGTGGCTCAGCTGGTAAAGAATCCACCTGCAATGCGGGAGACCTGGGTTCGATCCCTGGGTTGGGAAGATCCCCTGGAGAAGGAAACAGCTACCCACTCCAATATTCTGGCCTGGAGAATGTATATATACATAGTCCATATATACATAGTCCGTGGGATCGTAAAGAGTTGGACATGACTGAGCAACTTTCATTTTTACTTCCCAATACAGAAAGTAACTGAAGATATGATTAAAATCAAGTTTCCTTTTTTTTTTAAGATAAATAGTGCTAAGTTGTCTATGTGTTATTAACTTCATAACTTTTTCTGATTTTAATAAAAATATTGAGCTCTAATATTTTAAATAATAAAACTTTCTCACATTATTAATGAATATTATTTGCGTACACCCAAAAAAATTATTTTTGTTTTGTGTATTGAATGTTTTGAGTTTAATTTTTTCACTGTAAAATAGTTGTGGTACTTCCTAAACAGTATATGTGTGTGTATATGTTTTAACAAAATCATGCCATATGCATACTGTGATGAAAAATTTAATTCATTTAATTTTATTTACAAAAATAGCTCTTACTCAAACACATTATAGTTTCATGTGTTTAAAAATAGTTTTGTCTTCTCAGAAAACAGACTTTTAAAAATATTCTTCATCCTTTTCACTTTTAAGGGGAATGCTGGCTTTTTAAAATTGAAGCTCTCTTTTAAAACATTTTTTGGTTTCTACTCTGAATATAATTCTCATCCATTTTCAGAAGTCTCCAGCATTGTATTTTTATCTCTATTTGACTTTTAGAATAATTTTTCTTTATATGGATATCATAATATAACCTAGATTTGTTTAAGATTCTAATAGTCATTCCCCTTTGGCTGTGATGCATTAACATATTCGTGTGAACCCTAAGTAATAGTTTTAATATATTTCCTTAGTTTTGTCATAATTTTTTAGCAATCATAAAGTGATCAGTTGCTGACTAAAGCTACTTTTGTCATAATGCTTTTGTGTAGCACAGTGTATTTATTTATGTCTTTATGTCCTTGAACATAATGATCTTTGAATATCTTCTCATTACTAAATCATCATCCTTTTTAAACTCATTATATTCTTCTTATGGTGCCTTCATTCATCAAAAGTTTTGAAAGTCACTCTATTAGATATAGGAGATAGAAAAATAAGTCAAATTCTACTTCTTAAAGATATGTCTATTACAGTGGTGGAAACGAATTTATAAACATTTATTATAAAGATTGATATGTAGAATTCAATAAAGGTATATAAGATGTGTTTTACATCCACAGAGGATGGTGTATCTAGCTGCCTAGGGTTGAGGAACAAGTTAAAAGACTTAGAGAAGTATAATGTGTGAGCCTGATTCTTAAAAGGTGTGGTATAATTTGCTAGGGAACTTGGGCAGGAGTACAGGGAAGGAAATTTTAGAAAGCATAGTACAGCCAAGTAACGCTGACTCACTACAAACACACTACTTTTGGTTTGATTCCCAAGGCCTGAGGGGAGGTAGCTGATGGGTATGGGGTTTCTCTTTGGGATGATGAAAAATGTTCTGAAGTTCATTGATGATAGCAGTTGCACTACTCTGAATATACTGAAATTCATTGAATTTTACACTTTAAAGAAGGTAAATTTTATGACAAGTGAAATCTTAGGTAAACTGCTTAAATTACGTGTATAATACATATGTATAGCTTATGAATTAAGTAAGCTATCCTTTGAAACTGTTGAAGAAAGAAATGTAATGAATAGTTCTGATTATCTGTTGCAAGGATTTCAAAATTAAATGAAATATCAAACCTCAAGGTGTTTTTTTTTTTTTTTAAGACCCAGGAGAGGGAACACAGCATCCTGAACCAAGAGCATTCTTTGCGTGTCATCATTAGTTATTGGCATATAATGCATTTTTAAACTTTTGTTATTTTAAAATGTAGCATAAAGAAAACTGCACCAAACAGAATTATGCAGTTCGAAGGATTACTTCTGATTGAACTCTGATGTAACTACTACATATTTAAGAATAGAACATTGCCAAAACTTCAGAAGTTCTTTCCCTCTCCTTTTTGATATTTATGCCTTTTCCAACTGAACTGCTATCTTGACTATTGTGTATTTCCCTTCTTACTTTTTATGTTTTAAAAAGTTTTACCACCTAATATTGCCAACAATAAGGAAGTAATGTTGCTTTTTTTCTTTTAATGGTTATGTATGGAAATCATGGTCTGTTTTTGTATCTGTAGTTTGCTTTTGCAGTTTTTTAGATGTTAAGATTCATCCATTTCGTGTATAGCTATGGTTCATTCATTTTCTTTTTCAAATTTGTTTTCAGAGCAATTTTTATTGTAGTTAATTTACAATATTAAGTTTCAGTTTTGCGATATAGTGATTCAGTATTTTTATAGATTATATTTAAAGTTATTACAGAATAATGGCTATATTTGCATACTTTTATACATTGTAATTTGTACCTCTTAATCCCCAACCCCTATCTCCCCCCCCCCATCATTGTAACCACTAGTTCTCTGTATCTGTGAGTCTGTTTCTGTTTTGTCATCACATTCATTTGTGTTAATTTTTAGATTCAACATAGAAGAAATAAAGTATTTGTCTTTCTCTGACTTAGTTCACTAAGCATAATACTCTCTAGGTTCATCCACGTTTTTGCAAATGACAGAATTTTAATTCCTTTTAATGAATGAGTAATATTCCATATTTTGGTTTTTTTGTGTGTGTATGTGTGTACATACCACTGTTTCTTTATTTGTTATTCTGTTGGTGGACACTTGGGTTGCTTTCTAATCTTGAATATTGTGAATAATGGTGCTGTGGACATTGGAGTACATATATCTTTTTGAACTATATTTATTTTTTCAGATATATACCTAGCAGTGGAATTCCTGGATCATGTGGTAGTTCTATTTTTAGTTTTTTGAGGACCCTCCATAGAAATTCTGCCAGTTTACCTTCCCAGCAGTAGTGCACAAGGGTTCTTTTTTCTCTACATCCTCACCGATGTTTGTTGTTTGTATTTGTGATGATAGCCATTTTGACAGTTGTAGTGTGATCTCACTGTCATTTTGATTTGCATTTCTCTGATTAGCAGTGTTGAGCATTTTTTCATGTACTTGTTGGCCATCTGTATATTTTTGGAAAAAGTGGCTGTTCAGGTCGTCTGCACGTTTTTAATCATGTTTGCTTTCCTCATGTTGAGTAGAATGGGCTGTTTATTTTGGATATTAACCCTTTATCAGTCATATCATTTGCAAATATTTCTCCTATTCCATAGCTTGTCTTTTTGCTAATAACTTTATGTGAAGAAGCTTTTACGTTTAGTCAGGTCCCATTTGTTTATTTTTGCTTTTGTTTTCTTTGTCTTGCTGTGCTGTGCTTTGTCGCTCAGTCATGTCCAACTCTTTGCCACCCCATGGACTGTAAGCTGCCAGGCTCCTCTGTCCATTCTTCAGGCAAGAATACTGGAGTGGGTTGCCATGCCCTCTTCCAGGGGATCTTCCCAACCCAGGGATTGAACCCAGGTCTACTTCATTGCAGGTGGATTCTTTACTGTCTGAGCCCCGGGGAAACCCAAGAATACTGGAGTGGGTAACCTATCCCTTCTCCAGGGGATCTTCCTGACCCAGGAATTAAACTGGGGTCTCCTGCATTGCTGGTGGATTCTTTACCAGCTGAGCTACTGGGGAAGCCCTTCTTTGTTTTGGGAGACAGATTTTTAAAAATAGTGTGACAATTTATGCCACAGTGTCTTATTATATTTGGGTCTTTAGTCAGTTTGGGTTTATTTTTGAATATGGTGTGATAAAATGTTCAAATTTCCTTCTTTACATGTAGCTGCCCAGTTTTCCGGCTTGTTCAAGAGAAGCTGTCTTCATTGTATGTTCTTGCCTTCTTTGTCATAGATGGATTGACCATTAGTGCTTTCGTTTATTTCTGAACTCCTTTCTGTTCCATTGATCTGTGTTGTCTTTTTGTGCCAGTACCATACAAAAGAAAGTGAAAGTTGCTCAGTTCTTTCTGACTCTCTAAGACCACCTGACTATACAGTCCATGGAATTCTCCAGACCAGAATACTGGAGTGGGTAGCCATTCCTTTCTCCAGGGTATCTTCCCAACCCAGGGATCAAACCCTGGTCTCCCACATTGGAGGTGTATTCTTTGCCAGTTGAGCTATCAGGAAAACTCAAGAATACTGGAGTGGGTAGCCTAACCCTTCTCCAGTGGATCTTCCTGACCCAGGAATTGAACTGAGGTCTCCTTCTTTACCAGCTGAGCTACCAGGGAAGTCCATGTACCATGGTTTTTGTACCATGCTGTTTTTGATTAATTTTGTTAATAGGGAGTTTTGGTCTGTAGGTTTTTTTTTTTTTTCCCCCTTCCTTGTGATGTCTAGTTTGGATATGCCATCAGGGTAAAAAAATGACTTGGGAAATATTTCCTCCTCTATTGTATGAAGAATTTTATGTAGGATTGGTATTATTTCTTCCTTTAAAATTTGACAGAATTTACCAATAAAGGTCTTTGAACCTGGCTTTTCTTTATAAGAAGTGCTAATTCCTACTTCAGTTTCTTTGCTTGTTATAGGTGTGTTCAGATATATATATATATATATATATGTATTTTTTTTTACTTTCTCAGTCAGTTTTGGTTATTTGTGTCATTCTAGGAATTTGTTCATTTCATCCACATTATCTAGTTTGTTTACATAAATTTGCTCTAGGAAATACTGTAGGGGCTCCTTTCCAGGGCCTGTGGAGAGTGGATAGAACTTCTGTGCTAAGAGCTGAAATTGACTGCTGTTAACTGCAGTTCACCCCCTATTCAAAATTTTTGCTTGGCAATTGTAAGCAACTTAGATTATTTTAAATCTTTCTGTAATAGAAGTATTTAATACTGTAACTTGTTTTAAGTATTCTTCAGCTGCATCTTATAAATTTTGAAGTGTTTTTTGTTTTGTTTTGTTTTCATTTTTGAAGTTATTTTAAAAATATATTTTAATTTATATTAATTTGGCTCTTAATAACAATGAATTTTTTCAGTTTTTGTCTTTCTGTGACTTTTTATTTTGCTACTTTAAAAACTAATTAGAGGCGTGTTTTCATATCATACACCCTTTTCAAGTGTAGAATTCAGTGTTTTTTTGGTAATTAAAAAATTGTGAACTGTCATCAGAAATAATTTTTATAACATTTTTCTCATCCACTATCATTTCTGCTACACATTAATCCCCGCATTTCATTGTGTGACTACACTTAAGTTTTAGCTGTTCCTAAGTTTCAGCTATTATGATTAGTGCTGCTAAAAAGATATGTTTATCAACATTTATGTGAATATATGTGTTCTTTCTCTTGGCTATATATCTGAGTAGAATTACTGGATCATATATCTGAGTAGAATTACTGGATCATATGGTAAATTTATGTTTAACATTTAAAGAAGCACTGAACTGTTTTCCTCAGTGGTTGCACCATTCTTAAATTTCTATTAGTTATATGTATGCACCTGATTCTCTGTATGTTTGTCAATATTTGTTACTGCCATTTTTATTCTTGCCACATTATGTGAAATGCTGTTTTCTGGTTTTAATTTGCATTTCACTAATGACTAATGATATTGGGTGTTTTTTTCATATGGTTATTAGTCATTTTTATATCTTTTTTGTATAAATATGTCCAAACTTTTTCACCATAAAAATAGTTTTGTCTTTTTACTGTTAAATAATTAAAGTTCTTAATATATTCTGGATACAAGCCCCTTATCCTATATATGGTTTACAAATATTTTTCCCTGTTCTGTAGGTTATCTTCTTACTTCTTGATTGATGCTCTTTTGAAGCATAAGAGTTTTTAATTTTGGAGTTCAGTGTACCTGTTTTTTCTGTTGTCACTTTTGCTTTCAGTGTCATATATAACAAATCATTGTCTAATCCAGGATCATGAAGATTTACACATTTTTCCTAAGAGTTAGAATTTTAGCTCTTATGTTTAGATCTTTGATCTATTTTAAGTTAACTTTATTATGGTGTAAAGTAGGGTCTGCATTTTTTTTTGCAGATGGATTTCCAGTTTTTATAGCACTATTTATTGAGAAAAGACTATTCTTTGAGTTGTTGAGGAAATTTTGTCAGAATCAGTTGACCAAAAATGTAAGGATTTATTTGGGTACTTTTAATTCTATTCCACTGATCTATATGACTAGTTTCATGCTGGTACCTCAGTGCTTTGATTATTACAGGTTTGGAGTATTTTTAATGTTAGAAAGGTAAGTCTCCATAGTTTTTTTGTTTTTCCAATTTTTTGGCTCCATTTGGTATATTGCATTTTTATTTGAATTTGAGGATCATCTTGTAAATTTCCACAAAAATCCAGCCAGAATTTTTATAAGCATTTGGTTGAATCTGTAGATTAGTTTGGAGAGAATTGCTTTCTTAGCAGTATTTTCGCTTCCAATTTGTGAACAGGGAGTATCTCTCCATTTGTTACTTAATTTCCCTCAGCAGTGTTTGCAATTTTTAGTGCAAAAGTCTTGAACTTATTTTGTTTCTAAATATTTTAATACTAATTTTAAGTTATTTTTCCAGTTATTCATTGTTGATCTATAGAAATACAGTTGATTTTGAATTTTGATCTTGTGTCTGGTCACCTTTCTGTCTTTTTCATTGGTTCTAATTTGTACATGTGCCTATATGCGTATGTGTGTGCCTTTGGATTTTCTGTATAGAAGATATTGTCATTTACAACTAAATAATCTTCCCTTTTGAGTTTAGATGCCTTGCTTATCAGATTACATGAGGTAGAACTTTCAATATAATGTTGAAAAGTTGTGAGGGCATGCATCCAGACTTTGTAGTCTATCATAGAGGAAAGGCCTTCTGTCTTCTCACCATTAGGTATGATATTTGTGGTAGGTATCTTAACTTCTAATCATGTTGTGCACATCCTTTCTATTCTGAGTTTATTGAGAATTTCATCATGAACAGATGCCAGATTTAACTAATTATTTTCTCTTGGTTATTGATCAGTGTTTCCTGCCTTTTTAAAAAAATTACATGATGGATGGTGTGAATATATATTGTAGTAGCTTTGGGGTTATGTTATTTTCTTCTTAACATTTTAAAGTTTTTTTTCTGATAGGTAGATAAACTGCAAATGCATCACGTGAATCCTATCAAGATTTAGTTTAAGGAAAGATCTATTTCAGTTTTGTTTTAAGGAAAGATCTATTTCAGTTTTGTTTCTCCACTTTGTTCATGGCCCCCACTTCTATGGCATAAGTTTTCTTGGGTCTGAACTGAATGCCAAGGTTGTTTTTTGGGGTCCTTATGCTCTACTTTGGCCCCAAATGCAAAATATTGCAATATTCCTCTGCTTGTTTGTTGCTGAAATGGGGATGTGGGTCCTGACTACACTGTTTCTCCACTCCTCCTGCCCTGTATTATTATGTTTCTGCCTATATGTCTTTAGTTGTTGAAAATATTTTCTGCTTGTCTTTTAGTTGATATCCTATCATATGGTATCATAGATATCATAGATGGTTGTTCCTGTAAGTAGTTGTAATTGTGGCGTGTCTATGGAAGGAGGGTATTCAGTGTCTTCCTGCCCTGCCATCTTAGCTACCTGTCCTCAACAAATGCCCATCATTCTTACTGATTATAGTGAACCCATAATAAAGGTAGCATGAAAATTGAAAGTGAAAGTCGCTCAGTCATGTCCAACTCTTTGCGACTCCATGGATTGTAGTCTGCCAGTCTCCTCTGTCCATGGAATTCTCCGAGTCAGAGTATTGGCGGTAGCTGTTCCCTTTTCCAGGGGATCTTCCCAAACCAGGGATTGAATCAGGTCTCCCACATTGCAGGCAGATTCTTCACCGTCTGAGCCACCAGGGAAGTCCCATGTTTCGCTTTAATTCCTGGCATGCTGATAATAGTCACTACAGAGCCTTTGCCCCAGTGTATTTTTTTTTCCTTTTAGTTGAGGGATGATTGCTTTACAGTATTGTGTTGGTTTCTACCATACCTCAGCATAAATCAGTCATAGGTACACATATGTCCCCTCCCTGCCACCCACTAAGCCCTCCCACCCTTCTAAGTTGTTACAGAGCCCTGGTGTGAGTTCCCTGAGTTATCCCAATGTATTTGTTAAATCAGTTGTGAAGAAAACATTCTTTGAATGTTCCTTGGGAACTAGGGAATTAGTGAACAAGTCACATAATAAATACACTTGCATTGTTATATCCCTATGAATTTCTTCTATATCAAAGGTTTTCAAAGTGCATATATCCTGTCTCTTGGAGGATTGTTAAAACAGGGATTTCTGGGTCCTGGTGCCAAAATTTCTGATTTAGTAGCTCTGAAGGAGGCCTGAGAATTTTCATTTTAAACAATCCCTAGATAATGGTGGTGTTGCTGGTCTGGGGGGGCCATCATTTGAGAATTGTTTTACATTATACAAATAGAACCCTGGAGAAGCCTGGGTTGGGAATATCCTCTGGAGAATGAAATGGCAGCCCACTCCTGTATTCGTGCCTAGGGAATTCCATGGACACAGGACCCTGGCGGGCTACAATCAGCAGGGTTGTGAAGAGTCAGACAGGAACTTTCACTTTCAAATAGAATTCTGGACATCTCGATTTTCATGTGTAACACCATTGAGTCCACATTTTACTCAGCCAGGTGAGCAAGCTGTTGGAACCGTTCTCAGCTACTTAGCACATTGCAACAGTGACAACATGATGAGATAATTGAAAGGGTTCACAAGACTCTTGTATACTCATAAAATACTTTAATGAAGGTTGGAGATACAGTGTGACAGGAGAAAGTAAGCAAAGGCTAACATATGAAAACTTTTCTCTGTCACCCAGGACTTGCTTTGTACTTAAATTGTGACCCATCAGAAAACATGTGAGATCCCTTTGACTTAGGAGAGCCACATACTCATCTGAGAGAGAATCTTTCGTATCCCTGGGGTTATTTTTTTTTTATAGATCTGTGTTCTGTTTTAGTGATGCAAAAATGTTTTTAAGTTTTATTTTGCTCTTTGCACTGTTGGTTTTGTTCTCCTAGATTTTCCTCAAATATTTTTTTTTTTTTTTTGGTCCACTCATGTTGGTTAGTGAAGAGACTTAAAATAATGATTGGAACTTCTCTGTTCATATGCTGAGGTGTGATCTGACAGGAGCAAAGCGTTTTGTTATGTTGGCTTCTCTTTCTTTCATTTTCCCTGCTAACAGTCCTCTTATCTACTACTTGGTGGGTATATGCCAGGTTGTCAATCTGGAAGCTATATTAGGAAACAGGTTGGTGAATTCTATGTATAGTATTTCATTTTGTCTCTAAATTTTGAGCAAAATATGTTACCCATGCCTTCTGTTGCGCTTGGCATCACCAAATTAGGAGCCTCTATTATTTCCGGTATAAATTCTCTAGAGCAGTAGATTGCAAACTTTTATTCTCAAGTTCTCCTTATAATCTTAAAAACTAGTGCAGATCCCAAAGAGCTTTTGTTTATGTGGATTATATCTATCAAAATTCACTATGTTAAAAATTGAAGATTAAAAATAATTCATTGAAAAATAGCAATCTAATTATATTTTAATTTTATATTGTGATTTTAAGATTAGCCTAATTCTTTGAAGATACTTCTGAAATTAAAAAAATCAGTTAGAACAATGTCATTGTTCTAAATTTTCATAAATTTAATGCCTGCCTTCATGGAGGATGGCTGGATTTTCATACTTGCTTTTGTATTTAGTCTGTTTCTATATCATGTGTCATATAGTTCTTGGAAAATTCCATTCTGTACTCATGAGAGAATGAGAATGAAAAACGCAAAGCACATCTTAGTATAATAATGAAAATAGTTCTTATCTTTATCGACTGTAAGGTAAGAAGGGGTTTCAGGGCCCCAGTAGTAGCACCCAGACCACAGTTCGAGAACTGCTGCTTTAGAGAATAAATAAATATACCTTTTACTGAGTAGTAGAGAGGTAATCACCTAGGCATTTGGGGTTGGCCTGAGGTCATTGGTTTAATTCTTCTATACAAAATCTCAGTAAATCCTTTTGTTTTTGAGCTTTACCTGCTTACCTCCCCCTTCATAAAAATAAAGCTCTGCTGTAAGGTATGTCCTTGGAAATGCTGTTTCAGATATTAAGTGATTGACTCTCATCCTCTACCACGATTCTTTTTTCAGAGCAGTTGAGCCAAAGTTATTATCTTGGAATTGGAGAGGAAGGGAAAGTTGGAACAAGATGGCAGACAAACTATTAGCTAGAACGAGACAGTGTGTCTTTATCTCCACAGCCGTCTCTTAGTAAAATCTGTCTAGGTCAGACTATTTGACTGTTCGAATAGGTATCAACTAATTTTCTCTTTCCATTGCTGTTTTTATTTTTGTCCTTTGGATTTATCTTTTTTATTTTTTCTGTTATTCTAATAGGGCTTTAAGAGGCAGCACAGATAATGTGTTGCAGCCATTAGTTCTTCCTTCTGTCATTATGCATGGTTGACAATAGTACTTTGGTCTTCTTCACCATTTATTTCTTGATAAGTTGGTATAGGGGATTTTCCAAAAATGGCCACAGTGCGGTTTCCTGTCCTTATTCTCTTCTTCAAAGACTGTAGAAAATGATGCTGTGTGACTTCCAAGGCTTGGTCATGAAAGCTGTGTTTCTCTAACTTGTTCACTGGAATACTTGTGCTTAATGCTGAGCTGCCATGTAAGGAGGCCAGTTACCTTGAGCTAGCCACTCTGAGGAAACCCATGCTACAAGGAGAAGAAATGTTTAGGTACATTTTTGATAGTTTCCGCTTTTGATTATTTTAATATCCCTGTATAAGGCTCAGACATTATGAAGCAGTGCTCCACCCTGTCTGAATTTCTGCATCACAGGATCTGTGAGCATGATAATACCATTATTTTTATCACTAGGCTTTGGGGTAAGTTGAAATGATAACTGGAACAGATTTTGATACCAGAAGTGAGAGGCTGACCTAACTTTTGGATTGAGCAGTGGACAGAAGCTGGAAGGGTCTTGAAGAGAGGAAACATGACCAGGCTTCAAGGAGACTGTCATGAGGGCTTTGAGGAAGTTGAGGAAAATGTTGGAAGCTGAAAGAAAGGAGACTGGAAATCTTTGTTAGATATAGTCAAGAAAATTTAGCAAAATGGTTACTGCCACAATATGGAAAACTGAAAATGTAGCTAACAAACTTGAGGAATCTGGCTAGCAAGGTTAAAGAGATTTCTAAGCAATCACTGTATTCCTGCTGGCTCTCCTCCCTTTGAATGAGAGTGCATACAGAAGTTAACCTGTGCTTGTTCCGTAGTTGTATGTTAAATGTATGTGGGGTAACTTGCCGCTTTGTTTTGTAGATCTTCAGGTCGAGAGGAGCTGTACTTAAAGAACCACTTCTTGGGAGCTTAATCTACCCTTGGACCTGATTTAGATAATGAGGTTCAAGATTGTCCTGATGCCATAGTGGATTGAGACTTTGCAGGTCTTGGGGAGGGTGGGAATGATGTGAATTGTGGCCAGAGTGAAGGCTGTGTTACATTGTATTATCCAAAAATTGTCACATGTAATATTTCCCATTTAACATTTAATATTGTCACATGTAATATTACCATTCTTACCTGCTTTTATCCGGTGTGCCCCTTGTCATTCTTTACCATTTGTATCTGGACAGGCTTGTGAATGCTTTGATCGAAGCATAGGGTAGCAGTGATGCAGTGTGACCTTAGAAGACTGGGTTGTAAACAGCGATGCAACTTTCACCTTACTTTTTGAAACATTTGTACCTGGTGCCCTGGACCATCATGAAAGAAATCTACATTTTAGCATCTAGGCTGGGAGGAAACCCAAGCTACACAAAGATTCCTGTCAGCAGTTCCAGACCCCAGGCATTTGAGTTGTTCCTGCTGAGGCCATGGGCATTGTGCAGAGACAAGTCAACTCCATCATGCCCAGATTTCTAAGCTGCAGGATGCATGAACTTGATAAAACAGTAGTTTTATGTATTAAACTCTGAAGTAGTAACTAGAACAACTGGATAACTTAAATACGTTATAAGAATCATTAAGACCTTTTGGTGTATAGATGTGGTAAAGATGCTTAGTAATGTATGAGTTTCCGTGAAAATGTTAATGACACACACATAGCTGCCTGATGGCTCATTTATTCAGTTATTTGGTTTTAGGATACTACGTCATGTGCCTCTGTCTGAGTTCTAGATGATTCTTGTGCTGTTGTGCATTAGTGTGTACTGGTTTATTTGTAAACATTCTATTCAGTTTTCATTTTGTTCTGCTTGATTAAAAATTCAATAAATGATTCTTTCAGTTTGTCTCATTATTTTTTACATAATAGATTTGAGATAAATGCATATTGATTAAATACTAAGTGTCTCATCTTTTCAGAGGACATAATTCATAAGTTTTAAAAAAATGTGAATGTTTCAGATGACTTAGGAAATGGAGAGTTATATATGACTATTAACTCCTTTAGGACTTCCCTGTAGCTCAGAACTGTAGAGAATCTGCCTGTGATACAGTAGACCAGGGTTCAGTCCCTGGGTTAGGAAGTTCCTCTGGAGAAGTGAAGGGCAATCCACTCCAGTATTCTTGCCTGGAGAATTCCATGGACAGAGAAGTCTGGCAGGTTACAGTCCGTGGGGTCACAGAGTCGGACATGACTGAGTGACTAACACACACATTAACTGCTTTATTAATAAAGGTTATAGTCTGTCTTTTAAGGAACTTCATTCCTGGTAATCATCTAATTTGAATGTTTTTAATGAGGTAAAGAAAGATGCTTAGCAGTTAAGAAAAATGTTTCTATAATTTTCGGAGGGTTTTACTGCCATCTAGTGGCGGTTAGTCCTATATGACTTAAATTCCTTTTAGTTTTCTTTATTTCTACTCATTTTCCCATTAATTATCCCATTTTCCCATAATTATCTTCTCTTAGTTTTTAAGCTTGTTTTTTTCTTTTTTAAGGAAAAATATTTCAGGTGCCTAAAGTAATGGTAGATTTTTTTTGAAGCTACTTGATATTATACATATACCATATATATATATATATATATATGATACATATATAATTTAACATAAGCGAATCAAGATATCACTCACTTTTAGGTATAGTAATGTCTTGCACTTTTTTCCCCTCTCATTTGCTTAGATTCTCCTTCCTCTTTTCTCTGTTCTATTCTTATGATTTATATAATTTCTGTTTATATAACTCTTCCATCTCTGCTGAGTTAGGTCATAAAAGCCTAGATTTTCTCCATGTGCATATAATCAGTGCTTGAGTGAATTTAATGATGTTAGCATAGAAATACAATGTACACATCTTTGTTACGTTTTAGAAAAATAGGATCATACAAGTTTCTGCATTTTATTTTTCTCACTTAGCACTCCTCTTAGAAATCTAAGATTAGTAATGTGCTGCTGCTGCTGCTAAGTCGCTTCAGTCATGTCTGACTCTGTGCGACCCCATAGACGGCAGCCCATGAGGCTCCCCCGTCCCTGGGATTCTCCAGGCAAGAACACTGGAGTGAGTTGTCATTTCCTTCTCCAAAGCATGAAAGTGAAAAGTGAAAGTGAAGTCGCTCAGTTATGTCTGATACTTAGTGACCCCATGGACTGCAGCCTACCAGCTCCTCCGTCCATAGGATTTTCCAGGCAAGAGTACTGGAGTGGGTTGCCATTGCCTTCTCTGTAATAATGTGCTACTTTTAATTTTTCAAATTATTCATTATTTAAAAAATACAGATATATTTTAAATTCTGTTTCAGCAACTTCTTTATTGATTTATTTTTGCAGTTTTTGCCACCTTGAATGTAGTTGAAGTACATATCTGTGAGTGTACACCCCTTACATAGTGATAATCTATTAAATATGTTGCTCCAAGATAGTTTTTTAGCAGTTCAGTTCAGTCGCTCAATTGTGTCCGACTCTTTGCAACCCCATGAATCACAGCACGCCAGGCCTCGCTGTCCATCACCAACTCCCGGAGTTTACTCAAACTCAAGTCCATCGAGTCGGTGATGCCATCCAGCTGTCTAATCCTCGGTCGTCCCCTTCTCCTCCTGCCCCCCAATCCCTCCCAGAATCAGGGTCTTTTCCAGAGTCAACTCTTCACATGAGGTGGCCAAAGTATTGGAGTTTCAGCTTCAACATCAATCCTTCCAGTGAACACCCAGGACTGATCTCGTTTAGGATGGACTGGTTGGATCTCCTTGCAGTCCAAGGGCCTCTCAAGAGTCTTCTCCAATGTCAGAGAATGTTTGACGGGAGGATTCCTATATGCTGTCTCATGAGTCCTTTGTCCCTCTTCAAGCGGAACAGCACGCTGCTCCCAGGGACTGAGGTCATTGTGTGAGGCAGGCTTGGGTCTCCTTTAGTAAGCATTCTCTTTAGGACAAAACTGCTTAGTCTTGATCCCCTTTCTTGAGATATGGATTGTCTCCTGACCTTGTGACTAATATTACCCCTTGTTCCCTCGGTAATGGTTGCTGTATGTTTGGTTTTCTGATCTCTATCATTCCCGAAAGAAGTTTCTTGTACCACAGCCTATATATACACATAGAAAAATCATTAAAGCACCTTTGCTTCATCAGAGCTTAGGTCCCCATGTCTTTTTTGTTTCTCTCTCTCTCTCTCTCTTTTTCTGGCTAATTCTCTGGAGCATGGAGACCCGTCGTGCTCACTTTCCTGCCCGGGCTTCTAAGACCCCCTCAAGAGGGCGCCTGGTGCCTCCTTCATGAGTGATGCATGTCCTGTGTCAAGGGCTTTATTGGTCCTCTGCATAAACCAGGGAATATCAGCCTCTTTCTCTCTTTTACTTTCTTATCGTCGACTCCGTACCACCAGGTTCTGGTCTATTAAAGGACCCCAACACGCCAACACCGCAGTTCAAAAGCATCAATTCTTTGGTGCTCAGCTTTCTTCACAGTCCAACTCTCACATCCATACATGACCACAGGAAAAACCATAGCCTTGACTAGACGGACCTTTGTTGACAATGTAATGTCTCTGCTTTTTAACATGCTATCTAGGTTGCTCATAACTTTCCTTCCAAGGAGTAAGTGTCTTTTAATTTCATGGCTGCAGTCACCATCTGCAGTGTTTTGGGAGCCCCCCAAAATAAAGTCTGACACTGTTTCCACTGTTTCCCCAACTATTTCCCATGAAGTGATGGGTCTGGATGCCATGATCTTAGTTTTCTGAATGTTGAGCTTTAAGCCAACTTTTTCACTCTCCTCTTTCACTTTCATCAAGAGGCTTTTTAGTTCCTCTTCACTTTCTGCCATAAGGGCGGTGTAATCTGCATATCTGAGGTTATTGATATTTCTCCCTGCAATCTTGATTCCCGCTTGTGCTTCTTCCAGCCCAGCGTTTTTCATGATGTACCCTGCATATAAGTTAAATAAGCAGGATGACAATATACAGCCTTGACATACTCCTTTTCCTACCTGGAACCAGTCTGTTGTTCCGTGTCCAGTTCTAACTGTTGCTTCCTGACCTGCATACAGATTTCTCAAGAGGCAGGTCAGGTGGTCTGGTATTTCCATGTCTTTCAGAATTTTCCACAGTTTATTGTGATCCACACAGTCAAAGGCTTTAGTCAATAAAACAGAGATAGATATTTTTCTGGAACTCTCTTGCTTTTTCGATGATCCACCGGATGTTGGCAGTTTGATCTCTGGTTCCTCTGCCTTTTCTAAAACCAGCTTGAACATCTGGAAGTTCACGGTTCACGTATTGCTGAAGCCTGGCTTGGAGAATTTTGAGCATTATTTTATTAGCGTGTGAGATGAGTGGAGATTGTTAAATAAAAAAATATTTTTAATTTCAGTAGCTGCTATCATTATTGCTTTCAAAAACAACTGAAATATCAATGAATGATATATGATAATACTTTTTCCCTATGTTATCTTTAGTAGATTTTTAACATTTTATACGTTTTTGTCTGTATGAGGGTGTAAAATGATTTATTATTTTAATTTGAATTTCCTTATTAGAGAATTTTAACAACTTAGTGTTTGAATTTATTCTTCTGTGAAGTTTCTAATTTTAACTTTTGCAGTTTGTATATTATGTTAACACTTTATCATCCACTTTACAGACATTTTGTATGGAAAAAGATACAACACAGTTTTAAATCTTCATACAATTAACCATGTTTATCTTTTGTTTTTGAGACTGAATTTCCCAGATATAGTTAAGAAAGTCTCTTTTACATTTGGATTGTATTCTAGGTTCATTCCTGCCTTTTTTATTTTGCAACATTTTTATTTTCTGGGTGTTAACTTTAAGCCTTAATCCCTGTGGGATTTAATTGTTTTAATAGACTTTCATAAACTTTAAAAAAAATTTATTTATTTATTTTACTTTACAGTATTGTATTGGTTTTGCCATACATTGACTTGAATCTGCCATGGGTGTACATAAACTTTTAAGAACTTAAAGATAACAGGCACCATTAAGTACAGTGTTATCACAAAATGTACTCATCAGCCAGTCAGAATAATTTGATGCCTTCTTTATTACTACTAAGCCTTCAGTATCATAGCACTCTGCTGATATGTGATAATCACCTTCTTGCTGATTTTTGTATGTTTAACCTCCTAAACTGGGTCCTTAAAAAAAAAACAACAACTTCTCTGGTGGCTCAGAGAGTAAAGAATCTGCCTGTAATGCAGGAGACCCTGGTTTGATTCCTGGTTTGGGAAGATCCTCTGGAGAAGGGACTGGCAACCATCTCCAATATTCTTGCCTGGAGAATTCCATGGACAGAGAAGCCTGGTGAACTACAGTCCCCAGGATTGCAAAGAGTCAGCCACAACTGAGTGACACACACACACACACACACAAGCTGAGTTCCTAAACATTATCGTTTGATTAGTCGATCCTTGACCTTAATATATTATGTTCATGTGTATTTTTATATGTTATCTTTTGCTTATTAACATGCTATTTGAGTTTTATCCATGTTATGTGTAGCAGTTCGTTAATTATTCTTGCTATATAGTATTCCATTGTGTGGCTGTGACTTACCTGTTTTCTTGATGGATATTCAGATTGTTTTCAGTTATGGCTATATGAAATAATGCCGCTATGGTCCTTCTTAATACATTATTCGGATGCTTTTGTGCATATAGTTCAGTTGGATATATTGAATATATATTTCAGAGAAAAATTTGATGGCATGTATGTGTGTGTAGATACATATTTCAGAGAAAAATTGATGGGATATATGTGGGTTTGTGTGTGTGTGTGTGTGTATGTATATATATATATGTGTGTATATGTATAATTTATGAATACAGGCTTTTTGCTGAAAATGTCTTTTTCACTTCATGGCTTACTTTTTACTCTTTTTATGATAGTTTATTTTTTTGATTAACAGAAATTCTAGTTAGTTCAGTTTATACATTTATTTTCTTTTTTGTTTAGTACAGTTTTGTATTCTGCTGAAGAAATTTTTACGTGTCCCAAGCTCATGAAAAAGTTTCCTAGAATAATTTTATTTGGTTTCAAGTTCAATCTGTAATGCACCTAAAAATTAAATTTTGTGTAAGGTATAAGAAATAAGTGAATATTCATTTCTTTACATACAGATATCTAGTTGGCCCAGTAGCAGTTTTTGAAAAAAGCCTTGCTTGCCCCACTGCACTGACATATCCCCTTGGATATAAAAGTGTTTATGCTTGGGTATTCTGGGCTTTGTTTCTTTCATTGAACTGCAGTACCATACAACAAGTCAATACCATACTTAATTTTACAGTGTCATGATCTGCCAAGTATAAACTCACTATCCTCTTTATTCTTTAAGATCATGTTAGCTTTTCTCTACTTTTGCATTTCCATGAACATTTTAAAGTTAGGTTTTTAATTTTCTATGAAAATATGCTGTTGCATCTTTCATTGGGATTTCTTTGAATTTTGAGATCATTTAGAGAAGGTTTACAGCTTTAAAATTTAAGTCTTCCAGTCCATGAATACATTTACCTTGGTTCTATTAAAATTCTTTAAAAAATACTTTATAATTTTCAGTATAGCTGTCTTGTACACCTTTAATTATAGTCCTATGTATTTGATGTTTGAGATGTTATTGTTGGTATACTTTAAATATTTAGTTCATTTAACTTTTGTTACTGATATTGTAACTAGTGATCTTGCTAATAAGTTAATTTCTAATAAAACTGCTTCTGAAAAATGATTTCTTCTCATTCCTAAAATTATTTTTGATTTAACACAATTTTTATACTGTGTAATGGAAGTAATTGATTGTGAGCAACCTTGTGTCATTCCCAATCTTGAAAAAAGCTTTTAATATTTCACCATTAAGTATGGTGAATACAAAAGTGGCAATAGAGTCTTTAATAGATTAATGAAGTTTTAAAAAAATTTCTATTTTGCTACTATTTTTAGTATGAATAGGTGTAGAATCTTATCAAATTGCTTCTGCTGATATGATCATGTGATTTTTTCTATTTTTGTGGTTCATTTTATTGTTTCACTTTAAAATAGTCAACCTTTAATTTATGGACTGAATTCTCTTCATTGATGACAGGTTATTTTTGTAATTCTCTGCATTTAATTTTCTAAGTTTTGGATTTCTGCCTCTATAATCACTGGAAAGATTTGCCTCTACCTTTTCTTTTTCTTATAACTAGAGGATTTGATGTAAAGGTTAAATTGTTCTCTTAAATAAAGAATGCTTTATTTATGTTCTCTAAAAGACTTTTTATAAGATTTTGTTACACTTTTTTTTCCATGTTTTGAAGGACTCACCAAGTCATATAAGCCTGGAGATTTCTTTGTAGGAAAATTTCTTTAATACAACATTTAAAAATGTTGTATTAGACACCAAGATTTGGGTACTGGATGAGCACATTATTTATTTTTAATTTATTTATTTTTTTCCATTTATTTTTATTAGTTGGAGGCTAATTACTTTACAGTATTGTGGTGGGTTTTGTCCTACATTGACATGAATTAGCCATGGATTTACATGTATTCCCCATCCCGATCCCCCCTCCCACCTCCCTCCCCACCCCATCCCTCTGGGTCTTCCCACTGCACCAGGTCCGAGCACTTGTCTCATGCATCCAACCTGGGCTGGTGATCTGTTTCACCCTAGATAATATACATGTTTCGATGCTATTCTCTTGAAACCTCCCACCCTCGCCTTCTCCCACAGAGTCCAAAAGTCTGTTCTATACATCTGTGTCTCTTTTTCTGTTTTGCATATAGGGTTATCGTTACCATCTTTCTAAATTCCATATATATGTGTTAGTATACTGTAATAGTCTTTATCTTTCTGGCTTACTTCACTCTGTATAATGGGTGGATGAGCACATTTATTTCAATTAAATTCTGTTCTTTATTATTTAATTTTCTTTGGGTTTTATCTATCTTTTTCTAACTTCTTGAGATATGTTAAATTTTCAATATACAGCTTAAAATGTTTTCTAATTTCCTTTTTTTGAATAATGAAATATTTAGAAGTTTATTAATTTCCAAAACTTCAGGTATCTTCAAGTTAAAAATTTCTTTCCAGCTTAATTTTGTAGTGCAGAGAACAGACATTCAATTTAGTCTTTCAAGCCACACTTTTGGCTTTCGTTGCATTAGCACATGGATGATTTTCCATGTTCTCCAGACCTCTTTTACTTTCAAACATACTTTGTGCTTCTATTTAAGGTGTGTATGTCATACACAATTTAAAGCTATTTTCCTCATCTGATTGTATTTTTCTTTTAAAAGGAGTATTTATTTCATTGACATTTATATAGCTAAGTATGTATTTGGTTTGTATATACTGTTTTACCATTTGTTTTCTGTTTGGTCCATTTTTTTTCTTGTTTTCTTTTGAATATAAAATCTTTTTATTTTTCTACTAGCCTCAGTTATACATTATTTCAGAATTCATTTTAATGGTTACGTAGAGATTAACACATGCATCCTTGATTTAATAGAGTTTACATTATTTTTTCTATTTACTAGACAATGATGGTGTCTTAGAATACAGTTTAATGCCATTTACCACTTTATTCCACTTTGTATTATTGCTGTCCTAATTTTTAATCTCATAAAATATTTTGAATAGTATTAAGAAATTAGACTTATCTACTTATCTAGAAAGTCTCTATTTCTTTCTGTTTTCTTGTGTTTCCTTCTGGGATCTTTTTACTTTCTGAAGAATCTGTTAATGTTTCATTTAACACATGCTTTATGATGAGGAATTCTCTTATTTTTGCCTGAAATACATTTTGTCTTCAGTTTTAAAGTAATTTTTATTGAATATAGAATTTTGGAATAGTTATTTTCTAACTAGAATTTTAATAAAGTTTTAGAATTCTAGAATAGTTTTTCTTCAGAGTTTTAAAGATATCTTTATATATCTTGAGACTTTCACCTTTTTAAGTCAGCTCAAAATATTATTGGTTTCCCTTGGCTGCTTTAAGTTTTTTTCTTTTCCCTAAATTTTAGAAATTCTCCTGTGCTGTGTCTGGAACATTTTTGTTTATGAATTGATGCTTTTAAACTGTGGTGTTGCCCTTGGACTACAAGGAGATCTAACCAGTCCATCCTAAAGGAAATCAGTCCTGAATATTCATTGGAAGGACTGATGCTGAAGCTGAAATTCCAATACTTTGGCCACCTGATGCAAAGAACTGACTCATTTGAAAAGACCCTGATGCTGGGAAAGATTGAAGGCAGGAGGAGAAGGGGATGACAGAAGATGAGATGGTTGGATGGCATCACCGACTCTAGGGACATGAGTTTGAGTAAGCTTCAGGAGTTGGTGATGGACAGGGAAACCTGGAGTGCTACAGTTCATGGGGTCACAAAGAGTCAGACATGACTAAGTGACTGAGCTGAACTGTAATTTCCCTGTTTGGGATTTGTGCCACTTAAAAAAAAATCTTTAGCTATTAATAGAATTTTGGGGAACAGTTTTAATAAATCCTCAGTCACAGTATCTTTAGACATTTCTTTCACCCATTGTATCTCTTCTCTTCTTGGATTCCAGGTACATTTATGTTAGAGGTTTATACTTTGTCACATATTCTGATGACGTTTTATTTTTCATCCTTTTCACCTTTCAAGCTTTAGTCTACATATTTTCTACCGACATATATTCTGGTTTATAACAAAACCCTTGATGTTATCCTGATTCCTCTTTTTCTCTCATACTTCATAAGCATTCCTATCACACCATCTTTAAAACATATCTGGGGCTTTACTCACGGTACAGTGGATAAGAATCTGCTTGCCAATGCAGGGGATGTGGGTTTCGTCCCTGGTCTGGGAAGATTCTACATGCTATAGAGCAACTAAAGCCCGAGTTGCAACTACTGGAGCCCATGTACTCTCAGGCCTGCAAGTCACAACTACTGAGTCCGTGTGCCTAGAGTCTGTGCTCTATAAGAGGAGCCACTGCAATAAGAAGTTCTTGTACTGCAATGAAGAGTAGCCTCTGCTCACCACAACTAGAGAAAGCCAGTGCTCAGCATCAAAGACCCAGCTCAACCAAAAGTAAATAAACATATCTCTCTGGGAACTTGCCTAGTGGCTAAGACTGTGCTCCCAGTGCAGAGGGCCGGGTTCCATCCCTGATTAGCAATCTAGATCTTGCATGCTACAAGAAAGATTGAAGACCTTTCATGTGGCAATTGAGACCCAGAGCAACCAAATAAATACTAAAAAAAAAAAAAATGATGTTTTTACCCCTTGCATTGCTACCATCAGAGTGTAAGCCACCACTATTTCCTCCCTGCATGGCTGCAGCAGACTAGTAAATTCCCCGCTGCCCCCTTTTTCCTCCCACAAACACACACCCAGTCTGTTCCTCACATAGTTGTCTGTTGAGTGAACCTATTAAAGCCCTAATCTGATTCTCTCCAAAATCTCCAGTGGCTTTCTCCCATGTTTAGAATACAATTGATAGTTCTTGAGTGGCCACAGGGCTCTGCATACTCTGACCCATTGCTACCTCTCTAAGCCAGTCTTTCACTTTTCTTTCACTCACTATTCTCTAGCCACATTGTTCCACTTACTTGTCTGTACATGTTTCTACCTTAGACTCTTTACATGTACTGTTTCTTAGCCTAAAACGTTTTTTCTTAGGAATGCATCAGTTCAGTTCAGTCACACCCCATGGACTGCAGCACGCCAGGTCTCCCTGTCTATCACCAACTCTCGGAGTTTACTCAGGCTCATGTCCATTGAGTCGGTGATGCCATCCAACCATCTCATCCTCTGTCGTCCCCTTCTCCTCCCACCCTTGATCTCTCCCAGCGTCAAGGTCTTTTCAAATGAGTCAGTTCGTCGCATCAGGTGGCCAAAGTACTGGAGTTTCAGCTTCAACATCAGTCCTTCCAATGAATATTCAGGACTGATTTCCTTTAGAATGGACTGGTTAGATCTCCTTTCAGTCTAAGGGATTCTCAAAAGTCTTCTCCAACACCACAGTTCAAAAACATCAATTCTTTGGTGCTCAATTTTCTTTATAGTCCAACTCTCACATCCATGCATGACTATTGGAAAAACCATAGCCTTGTCTAGACGGACCTTTGTTGACAAAGTAATGTCTCTGCTTTTTAATATGCTATCTAGGTTGCTCATAACTTTCCTTCCAAGGAGCAAGCGTCTTTTAATTTCATGGCTGCAGTCACCATCTGCAGTGATTTTGGAGCCCCCAAAAATAAAGTCTGACACTGTTTCCACTGTCTCCCCATCTATTTCCCATGAAGTGATGGGACCAGATGCCATGATCTTAGTTTTCTGAATGTTGAGCTTTAAGCCAACTTTTTCACTCTCCTCTTTCACTTTCATCAAGAGGTTTTCTAGTTCCTCTTCACTTTCTGCCATACGGGTGGTGTAATCTGCATATCTTGGTTCTTGATATTTCTCCCTGCAATCTTGATTCCCACTTGTGCTTCTTCCAGCCCAGCGTTTCTCATGATGTACTCTGCATATAAGTTAAATAAGCAGGGTGACAATATACAGCTTTGACATACTCCTTTTCCTATTTGGAACCAGTCTGTTGTTCCGTGTCCAGTTCTAACTGTTGCTTCCTGACTTGCATACAGATTTCTCAAGAGGCAGGTCAAGTGGTCTGGTATTTCCATATCTTTCAGAATTTTCCACAGTTTATTGTGATCCACAGAGTCAAAGGCTTTGGCATAGTCAATAAAGCAGAAATAGATATTTTTCTGGAACCCTCTTGCTTTCTCGATGATCCAGTGGATGTTGGCAATATGATCTCTGGTTCCTCTACCTTTTCTAAAACCATAAATTTCTCAATTTATTCAGATCTGTTATTTAAATATTGCCTTATAGAGGCTAATATTGACCATTCTTTATAAAGTAAGTATATTTCCACCTATATAACTCCTTATCCTATTACTCTCCTTTATTTTGTTCTTATGTTGATGACAACTGATGTTATGGTGTGTATTTATTTTTGTCTCTCCCTGCTAGAATGTAAGCTCTCTGAAGGAAAGAAATTTGTTTGCATTTTTCTCCATAGCCCCTGCACTGAGGGCATTTGTTCACATACAATACGTACTCAAGAAATATTTGTTGAATAATGAATACATAAATAAAATTTCTGACAGCCACAGAATTTCTCCCTGTGCTCAGTTCAAAACATTTGCTTTTTTGTTTTTCTTGTATAAGATTAAACATTGGTGGACTTTATTTTGTAAATAGGCCTTTAATTTATGCATTATGAGAGTCAGAATTTTCTGAATTAAATAAGTTTATGCATTCTTTTTAGGATAACACATTACATCTTTTATCTTTTGTGATTCACTCTTAGGGAGATGAACCAAAAAGTTCTGAGGTCCTTTAGAATTTACAAGTAGAAATTTTGGCCACCAGATGGAGACCCAGTACTGACATTTATGATAGGCTGACTAAGAAGTAATGGTAAAAATATAAAATGCTAAAACAAATGCCTTTTTCCCCTCCTGATTTTCTAATAATTCTAACAAATTTTACTCTTTAGAGTCAGTCTTACCTATATTCAGGAAAGTTTGCTGTGGATAGCAAGTTGTAGTAAAAAGGAAGCATTAAAATCTGATTCATTCAAAGATCAGGAAGTGAAAAGTGATCCACACAAAGATCAGGGTACTTGTCTAATTCTGTTCAGTAAGATTGGAGGAGCACAGGGCTGTTGAAGTTAAAAAGTAATGTTCAGTTGATTAGATTTTAGGAGTGAAGGGATTTGTATTAGTGGGAAAAAATGGTAGTCAGGTAAGAATATAAAAGGGAAAATAACTCATGATGAAAATAGCTGTAACTAAGTGTGCTTTCTTGATACAGTGGAGTAGAACAGCAATGAAGTCCACAGAGAGGCTTCCAGAGATTTGTCAGCAGCAGGATATTCTGAGAAATTTTCTAACAGGCCAGGCAAATTGGATTGTGATTGTTCCTTCCTAAATGAGTAGAGAAGTTGACCTATTTATCACTTTACCTCTTTGCTTTTGGTATCTTTTCATAGTGCTGTGCAGTTTGGAGACTTACATGTACCTCTTATGAGATATCTAAAGCAATAAACGTTTTCCTTGGAGTTCTTGGTGAATATGATTTCCTCATAACTGAAAGACAAAAGACCCCAGAAGGGAAATGTAAAATAACTTTTCCATATTTGCTTGCTAGGTTCCATTTACCTTGCTTCTAGAGATGGGCAACTACACAAAAAGTTAGTGACATTTTGTGACAGTGCAAAAAGAAAAGTCTTTCATGGCTTATATGCTGTTTGACCCCAACACTGAAGGAAAAGTTTGCCTTTTGTTTCACTGTCACCTCACGGAGAGGCTGGTGAGCTTTGCTCTAGTTTTCTTTTACTCTCTGCAGAATGCAAGTCGCCTTTTAACTCAGCTCTCTGTCTCTGCTCTCTCTTCCGTTGCTTTGGCCTTTTGTGCTCTGTCAGGCTAGTGTATCTAAAACAGCGATGATGGAGTCTGCCCATAATCAATCAAAGACTGCATTCAGTGCAGGGTAAATCTAAACTGTTAGGCATGATGAGGTCTACCCACCTGATCCTGCCTACAGTTTGGACTGATGGCTCATCTCATGTATAACTTCTGGAGCCTCCCTTAATGCTTCTGAACAAAAGCCACAGAAGTCCCCTCTTCTGTATTTATGTTTTTGTTTGTACTGTTGGTGTATACCTGATGCATTGTACCTAACTATATTGATTTATGACCTTCTATAGATTTCTGATGCTTGTCTTCTGGAGTCCTCTCTTATTTCCTAAGGCCTTCAGCACTGAAATAAACACAATTAGTAAAACGTTGTTCAGCCTTTCAGTTTTATTTTTGTAGGAACGTGTAAAAATCATTTATTTCCTGCCATGCCCTGCTGAAGATTTTAGATAAGTTTGGTTTTTAAAATTCATGTCGAAACCAAAATAGCCTGTTGGGCAAAATGAAAAACCATAGAGAGTATTATCATTTTAGCCTTTTAAAATGTAAATAGTTTATCACATTTATATTACATTATGCATAATATTTAATAGAACTTATTTCTCTTTTTAACATTATATGCAAATCAGAAACCAATAAAGTCAATTCATAACCTTGTAGGATTTACCAAAAGGAAGAATTAGTTCTTCCTTCTACTTTTCTGTTAAAAATACCTACACCAGGTGCTTCCCTGGATTAAGAATCTGCCTTGCAATGCAGGGGACATGGGTTTAATCCCTGGTCAAATAACTGAAGATCCCATGTACCCCAACTACTGAGCCCACATGCTCTAGAGCCCATGGGCCACAACTAAAGAGCCTGTGCACCGCAATGAAAGATTCTGCTTGATGCAGTGGAGATCCTGAGTGCTGCAACTAAGACCTTCTGCTGCCAAATATTAAAAAAATGATAATAAAACAATATCTACACTAAACACATATAAAACAATGTATACAACAGTAACAAGTATAGTGAAAATCTTAGTAGAAAATTTCAAATATCGAAAAGTGCTTTGGATTTAATTTATTCCTTAATGAAAAAAATTTTTAACACTTGCTCTTTGTCAGATACCATCCTAGGTCCTGGAAAATATTTATAAATAAAAATGTCAAGTCTTAATACTCATGGAACTTACCATCTTATGAGGATGATAAACAGAAGTAAGCAATGAGCAAACATTCTGGATAATGGTGATTACTTAAGAAAATCAGGGCAATAGTTTGTAGAATAGAAGGTCAAAGAACATTTTTACTTTTTCCCCTCATTTAAAAAATTACGTGAGGAGTGGTGATAGATTTGATTACAGAATAGGGGTGAATGTCAAGACATGACAACTTGCCTTTTGTAGGGAATATCGTAATGTGCCTCAGATCACTGGAGTTCTGACTCTTCACTGAGATTTTAGGCTTTGGTATTTTCATGGAGTTTATCTCAGATTTATTTTTTGCCACACAAGTGTCTTATCAAGGTATCTGGCTTACCTGACGTTTCCTTCTCTATTCCATCAATGTGGTACTATTAGTGTAATGCACCAGCATCATGCTCTGTGGAATAGGAAAACAATCAAGCTCTCTATAGATTAATTTGCTTTATAGAGCCTGAGAGTTGACCTACTTTGAGGCGAAACAGTGAGAAGTGAGTTCTGTCACTGCTAGGTGAGAACAGGCTGCTTTGAGTATTCTCTGTTGGTAGAAAAAGAATTCACCAGAGCAGTAGCTGCCTGCCAGGTGCTGGGCATTGCGTTGATTTACTTTAGTGGAGTGGCCACATCTGGACCAGCAGCTTCAATTGGCATAATTGCTTGATTAGGCTGCCCTTCTTTAAGATATATCTTGGAGTTAAACAGGGCTGTATTAGGAATCCTTACCTCAGCAGTTTTCAAAAATTTGGTGGTATCCTAATCTCTATAATTCTCCAGAGATATCTGGTATTCTTATAAATGGCCCTTCCCACTGTTAAAGACTTTACTTTTTTAAGAGGTCATGTGCCAGGGGACAGTCCTGGCGGTCCAGTGCCTGGGCAGTGCAGGGGGCCTGGGTTCAGTCCTTGGTTGGGGAATTGGATGCCACAGCTGGGAGTTCACACACTGCAGCTGAAGATCCCACATCCTGCAGCTAAAGGATCTCAAGTGCCACAGTGAGGACTGAGGATCCTGAAGATTACAGCTTGCGGCCTGGTGAAACCAAAATACATGGATAATTAAATATACAGACATTTTTAAGAGTTAAAGTGAGGATTCTTGTTTTTTCTACTGTATCTGTTTCAACTATATATTAAAGATCTGGGGAAGGGGCCATAGGGTGAGACTGTTTGTCACACTGAGTACCTAAAAAACTAATTTAAGACTGAACTCCTTTGAATAGATGACCATCTTTGGCAGGACCAATAGATGGTCATCTTTGAATAGGTGACCACAGTGGCTTTCTGGACTCAGAGGGTTTAACATTAACTCAAAGCTATGTTCTACAACCTTCCGAACACCTAGATATTTCTGTGCCCCCAAAGCCTCACATTTTATCCCCTTGGGAAACATCAGGATTTATGGAATGTACTTAAATACCTAACCATCCCTTCACTTAAGGGGTTCAGTGTCACTAAACTAACTCAGAATTAAGTATTATGTGAAGAACTATGACTCTATTTTGGTGGCTCGTGTCATGTATGTTTATCAGACTAAAGAGGTTTTTGAGTTATACAAATCATATAGAATCTTAGAAAGCTACCCATTTATCTCAGTCCTCTCATCAGTCTTCTAGTATCAAAGGTCATTAGTACTCAGAACATCCTGACTATAGCTACATTGTTTCCTTTGGGTGGTTAGGTGTGACTTCTAGGCGTATATCGTCCAGAGAACTGATCATTACGTAAGAATCCTGGTACCTATGTCACTTACGGGCATCATCACCAGCATCCTTGCCCTACAAAGAATGCACACCATAACACTTTTCAAAGATGCTCACATTTCCCTCAACATTCATATTTCTGAATTCCTTGATTAAGTTAGTATCTTCTAAGTTTTCTTGAGGGGCATAGGATAGTGGGAGAGTAGACCATTCATAATAAACAGCATTCCTATTGCCCCAAGTTTTTGTATCCTTTCCTTGGTATATTATACTAAGAATTTTCTGACATTTCAGCTTCATTTAAGATAGTCACATTGTGAGCAGTTTTTTGTTTGTTTTGGTTTTTGAAGTTTAGAAGGGGCTCTGCCAGTACAATTAGATGTAAATCATCTATAAATGAGGGTACCCAGAGTACTTCATAAGTTCACAGATCCTAAGATTTTCTTCTATTGTAATTTTTGTGTTTACATTTTTATTTTTGCCCTTCACATTTGGATCTTTGATTACAATGCATTGTAGGGACTTTATATGTTTTCTCCTTTAATTTCTTTTCTGTTTTGTGGTTATACTAATTTATACTCCCATTTACCCTTACCTGCACCATGGCCTACATTGGTGGTATTAACACTTTTTGTCCATTAGATGGTAAATGTTTTGTTGCAGTTGAACAGTTTTTCTTTGTCTATTGAGCATTTCTAATTCTTTAAAGTAGGTGTGATTTACCATTAATTTCTTTTTCTCATTGTTAAAATGTCATCTACTCAATGACTTGTATTTTAAACTTGCATCCCCTACCATGCAATCTTGCTTCTCCTTAAACTACTTTGTTTTTAGTTTTTTCCATAATGCTCATCACCTTCTGGTATAATTTTGTTTATCAGGTTTACTGTTTATTGTCCATTTCTCATGGATATCTCTATGGAATGTCAGGTCTATAAGGAAGGATAGTTGTCTGATTGGTACATTTATGTATCTAGAATAATGCCTGGCAAATAGTAGATGCAGGTATTCCCTGATATCCAAGTGTAGAGCATTCCTTTGAAATCTTTTGTAAGCTGAAATAGCATCAAGCGAAGAAGCAGTTATTTTAGTCCTTACCTTGCTAATGGATGCAGAAAATGAATTGAGGAAAGGCGCAGATCCCAGGTGGCGCTAGTGGTAAGAAACCCACCTGCCAATGCAGGAGACTTAAGAGATGTGGGCTTAATCCCTGGGTGGGAAGATTCCCTGGAGAAGGAAATGGCAACATATTCCAGTATTCTTGCCTGGAGAGTCCCATGGACAGAGGAGCCCTGGTGGGTTGTGGTCCATAGGCTCGAAAAGAGTCGGACACTACTGAAGCGACTTCACACAAAAGCACAGCTGCTCACAGACAGAATTCAAAGCTGTGGTGTCTTGATGCTCAGATGCTGAGTATACATTCACGTCTGTGGAAGGAGTTTGGTGGTGCTACTCTTGTTACTCAGGGTGTACACTGCCTCTATAAAGGCTGTTTGCAAAACATGGTGAAGGCTCTTTTTACCCCTTTTTTTTTGTCTTCATAAAATCGAAAATCCTCTTGGAATTTCTTTTGTTAGCAAAAACAGGCACTAATGTAGGACTTTTGTAAAAACAAAGTGGCATAAAGCAAACTTTCAAAAGGTGGGGAATACCTGTACTTGTTATAGACTTCCTCCTTTCCTTCCCTCTGCCCTGCTCCAGCTTCATGTGCTGAAATCACCAGTACATTAAAACATGACTGTATTTGCAAAGAAGGTCTTTAAAAAGGCAATTAGGTTAAAATGAGATCATTAGAGTGGGTCGTAATCCAGGACAACCAGTGTCCTTATAAGAAGAGGGAATTTGGATATAGATATATGCAGAGGGAAGTCTATGTGAAGACACAGGGTAAAGACAGTTACATATCTACAAGTCAAGGATAGAGTCCTCAGAAGAAACCAACTATCCTTAAACCTTGACTTTGGACCTCTGGCTTCTATAATTGTGAGTAAATAGATTTCTGTTAATGCCACCCAGTTTGTGTTACTTTGTTAGTAGCCCTCACAAACTAATACAGTGTTCAATATATATTTGTTGAGTTGAATTTATACTCTTATTGGAAAATTTGCCTTCTTTTTATTTCTTATAACATACAAAGCTTTTTTGAAAAAAAGAAGGCAAATATTCATGAACAAAGGATCCTGGCAGGCTACAGCCTGTGGGGTTGCAGGAGTTGGACACGGCTTAGCGACTAAACCACCACCCACCATGTTTTAAGAATATTTACTTTCTCTTGTTGAAAATTTACTTTCCTAGTTGTTTTCTTCCTGTTTAGCTTTGTTTACATTTGGTTATCTTTTAACTTTGTTTATGGTGAGATTTTAAAGTTGTACACAAATGCTTAGTATTAGTGCGGTGATTTTAGTCACTAAGTCATGTCCGACTCTTGTGACCCCACTGACTATAGCCTGCCAGGCTTCTCTGTCGGTGGGATTTCCCAGGCAAGAATACTGGAATGGGTTGCCATTTCCTTCTCCAGGGGATCTTTCCTGACCCAGGTATTGAACCCGGGTCTCCTGCATTGCAAGCAGATTCTTTACTGACTGAACTACCAGTGAAATCAGTAATTTCTTAGTGTATTTGGGGTTATTTCTGAGATTTTCATTGTGCTTATTTCCATTATCTCTTTATTCTGGTGCCAGTATCATACTTCTTAACTGTGGTAAATTTATAGTATGTTTTAACATCTATCTCTCTTATTTTCTTCTTCGTAGATACAGTATCTTCAAATTTGCATGAGAATCCTGTTAGATTTAGTGCCTTGATTTTTGCTGCAAGCGTGATAGTTAAAATTGTGTTTGTTTGAATTCCTTTAAATTGGTCTTTTTCTTTCAGACTACAGAATTATCTCATATAAGTCCATTTAAAAAATTACTGTTTTTTTCCTCATCATGTTATTAATGGATGGATTTGGGGTGGGGAAAGTGTATATTTTTCTAATATTGGAAGTTACATAATTTCTTTAAGTGAGAATGAAAAGACTAGATTTACATAATTTTTATTTATCTAAGTTAGAGAGGTCTAAGGCATAGGGAAAGAGTAGGCATGGCCTCATAACAATAATCTCACCCCATTAGGTTGATGCACATGTTTTCAGAGTGTTTTTATTTTATTTTTAATGCAGCCCTACCAGTTAGATCCTAGTAGGTTGGTGTGAGGCAAGTGAGTAGCCTAGCAAGCTCCTAGGACCCTGAGAATGGGTGCCTCTTTCAGTTTCGTTCCCTGGGAGCGTCTCTTGTTTCACTCTTGGCTCTTTTAAGGGTAGGCTGGGTGTGTCAAGGGTCACCCTTCCAAGTGTGTGCAAACAGGTGCTGCTGGCAGAATTTGCTCCCCACATGTTACTTCACAGCCCATTCCCATCTACAGTTGCTGAGGCCCAGATTGTGTTAGTGGCAGTTTCTCCTGGGAAATTCACTTCCAAGTTAGGGGTTTTCTTCACTTGTAATAATTTAGAATTTGCTTTTTCCTTATTTTTCTTTCTCTTAGGGTATGTTTTACAGGAGTTCCTGATATGTGTGTGTATTCCCCTCCCTTTGAAATGGGGGAATCTCTGTTCATGCTTAGTCATTTCAATTTCAACGAGGAGGTAAATATATTGGATCATTTTGTGATCTTGAAGGTTAATAGTTTAGTGTATTTTCTTCTAGATTTTTTTCAAGTATATATTTTATACATAGCTGAAATAAAAATTCTGTACAGTTTTATGCCCCCCCTTTTTTTTAAAAAAATTGAAAGTGGTTAGTCACTCTGTTGTGTCTGACTCTTTGTGACCCCATGGACTGGAGCTTGCCAGGCTCCTCTGTCCATGAAATTCTTCAGGGAGGAATACTGGAGTGGGTAGCCATTCCCTTTTCTAGGGTATCTTTCTGACTCAAGGATTGAAACTGTGTCTCCTCATTGCAGGCAGATTCTTTACCATCTGAGCCACAAGATTTGACATTTGTACCTGACATTATATCAGAATATTTCCCTGAGTTTTGGTGAACATGTTTTTAATGACTGCATAACAGTCCATTAAAAGGATATAGGGACTTCCCTGGTGGTCCAGTGGCTAAGACTAGGCACTCCCAATGCAGGGGGCTCAGGTTCCATCCCTGGTCAGAAAACTAGATCCCACATGCCCCAACCAAGAGTTTGTATGCTGCGACTAAAGATCACACATGTCAGAAGATCGAAGCTCTTGGGTGCCCCAACTAAGACCTGGCACAGCCAAATAAATAAATATTTTAAATAAAAAGGATATAGTAAGTTCTTTCTCAGCCATTTGACTTCTTATTGTTTGTGCATAAGAGATATTATAGGCTTACTGACAGTGTAGTTTGCTGTAAATGTACACCTACTGTATGCAACCCTGTTTTATAATGCTAGTGATGGTGATAGATGTGTAAGTTGGGGTTAGGAAGATACATTGTAATGAAATATATAAAAAGTTCTTTTGGAATACTAAGGAGAGAGTAATTGATTGATACTTGGCATTGGTATTTGTGGGTATAGTTTCACCAATGAGTCGCATTTGAAATGACCTTGAAGGCTTAGTAGTTTTTACAGAGTTAGGAAGAAAGCATTCAAGGAAGAGAGAACAGCATAAATAAAGACATAGACTAGGGAAAAAAAAAATGGAATTCAATGCTGACCTGTTTATCTGTGCTTACAGTAATTCACTGATAAGTCTAAGCTGTATCCTGGTGAGTACTTTAACCATATCCCTTTTTAGACCCCAATAGCTGTTGATAAGAAAATCTAGTTATGTTATTTGTATATTATGTCCACATATTTTCACCTCTCTCCTTCCTGATGTCATCTGTGAAAAGTAAAATAGGTTTGATATGTGTCTTGTTTTCTTCTGTTGAATTTAAATTCATTAGTCTTGTAAGAAATTATTTTGGTAAAAGGCAATAGCCATAGAAAAATAAGAACGAACTTTGGAAGTGTCTGCAAGATCTTATGTGGAAATGAAGGAATAGTTTTTAAAGAAATAATTATGGTGTTTTTAGCTAGTGTGAACAACAGAACATAATATAGAAGAAAATCTCTTTTTCACTTCCCACCCTTGTTTGTGTGCACTTCTCTTAACATTGAGTATATTTAAAAACTGCTGAGAATAAAGAATTCTGAGAACAAAAGATCTATATCACACATATTGTAAGTTTTAAGTGGGCATTTTATATGTGTTTTAATGTTGCCAGAATATATATTAGGAGTGGAAATCACCAACTCTGGAAACAAGGAGGCCTTTTATCAAATTAGTAAAAGGGCAGTGAGATTTGTTAAGGCCAGAGATGTAATGGTTAGATAATATGTCAAGTCTGTGGAGAGCACTAATTGCAGCAAGAGATTAAAGTCTCTGTTGAAATCACTTAAAGCTCTAAAGCCTTGCTGAAGTAAATCAGAACAATGCCCCATGTCACAGCGCTATCAGCACCCGATGTTCATTCATCATGTGCTTCTACTTTTTGCCTTGAGTGTTTCCACAGTTGTCCGCAGGACAGTGTGACTGTAGTTACCATACTGAGGAAGATTAAGAGCTTTGCACCTCTAATAGCAAACCTGCAATTACCCAATGGGGGAAGACAGATTAAGTGCAACAAAAGGGAGATCTACATCACCTTAATTTATCCAGGCCACCAACCTGGGGAAGCTACTTAATAAAATAATTCTGAACTTGGCCAAACTTTATGGCAGTTATCTTTTAATTTGAAAATTAGTAAATTAATCTTTCTGGCATAATCATGTGTGAAAGTAGCTCAGTCGTGTCCAACTGACTCTTTGTGACCCATGGACTAAACAGTCCGTGGAATTCTCTAGGCCAGAATACTGGAGTAGGTAGACTTTCCTTTTTCCAGGGCGTCTTCTCAACCCAGGGATCGAACCCAGGACTACCACATGGCAGGCGGGTTACCAGCTGAGCCACAAGGGAAGCCCAAGAATACTGGAGTGGGTAGCCTATCCCTTCTCCAGCGGATCTTCCCGAGCCAGCAATCAAACTGGGGTCTCCTGCACTGCAGGCAGATTCTTACCAACTGAGCTATGAGGAGATAGTCATGGCTGGGACTCAAATCTAAGCAGTTAAATGTCCTTCTCCCCACCCAGCCTTTTCTTACTAAATGATGTGTTAGAAAAGAGATGCTCTTTAGAGTTAAACATATGTGGTTGGCTCTTAGGGGAATTCCATCCACTCTCCAATAGACAGAATACTTTTCCTATATTCAGGGACAATACAAAGCTGTTGAAAATCACACTGAAAGGTTAAGGTGCTGTTAGTACAAATGTTAGGTGTTGTTTGATTCTGAGCTTTGTGGTTCAAAGGATACTGTGACAGGATTTTTAGAATTGGGTGTAGAATGGCAGGAACCTTTTGAGGGAAGAAACGGATTTTTAAAAGCAAATTTTGGATAAAATATAAATATATGAAGTTTTAATTTTGAAAACTTTTTTAGGTTTAAAGTTTTTGTGGGAAAAAAAGTTTTTGTGAATTTGTGAACACATGTATTCTGTGTTACCATATTATTTTTGTCTATGTGAATATGTGAAGTCCTATAAAATACTTGATATTTTTTAAACAAATTTCTCTTAAAATATGTAAAATCCAAATGTTTTCATTATTTTTACATAATAAAGCTTTTTAAAGATAGAGACACCATTCTTAAAAAAACAGGTATCTGAATTAAAAAACAAACTTGAATGCTGTTGGATATGGAGGTCTGCTGGGGATATTGTCCCTAAAATATTTTTTCCCTTGGGATTCTCTCACTTGTGTACTGTCACCATGCAGGTTAAAAATGGTCTGTCCCTAGGGCTGCGTTAAGACTTTAGAGGCTGTAAATGCTAAAAGGAGTAGTAGTACATGGATGGTTTTATATCATTATTAGAAAATACTGAAGAATGAGAATAGTAAAGGTGTCTGTTTTTATTCTGTCTATGATGACTACTGCAACGCTCTCCATTCACACATACATACATATGTTTATTCATTTAAAAGATTCATTTGAAAATATTTTTGATGCCCTTGCATGCATTTAATTCAATACTGACTCCCTCATTAGAACTCAGGCATAAAATTTTTCTTTTTTTTAATATAACTCCTTCTGCCTAAAATTTTCTCAGAATTTATGGCCAATATCATATTGATACCCTTCAAGCTAAAATCAGCCCACTGTGCATGTTGTGTGCACGGGCACGCACGCGCACACACACACACACACACACATACATAAAATGTGTATATGTCTATAGGTATATGTGTATATATATTCATACACGTAGTAGTACAGTTTCATTTTATGAGCTTTTTAGAATTTTCAGTGTTTTAAAACTATGTAATTGATAAAATAGGAATAGGTTGGAGGGAGAGGAATAAAAATCCTCATTCTGTTACCTCTCTGCTTTGGAAACATGAGGATTTTACTTGAAGTGTCTACCTTGTTTCCTTGCATTAAATTACTTCCAGCAAGTGAAATTTGTTACCTGGATAAATAGACTACACTTGTCTCAAATATCATGATTCCAAAAAAGATCTTGTTCTCGTAGCATTTCCCTCCGGGACTCAGAATTGATTCATTCTACAGATATTTTGGTGTGTCTACTGGATGCAAATCATTCCATAAATATTTATGCAAGGTCTGTGTTTGGGACGCAAATGAATAATATCATTCCTGACCTCAAGAAGTTTATTTCTGATAGGAGAAATGAGAAAATTAGAATTATCTGTAATAAAAGGTGAGCTAGAGTAAATTCTGCATTAATATCCATTTAATATTTAAGGAGTTAGGGCAGAGTAAGATTTAGTGTCATAAATGTATTTTAATTTTAGCTCTAACCAACAGGACTTTTTTTTCCATTCTTGCACTCCATGAGCATGGAGGTGATTTCATTTCTAGAGAGAACACTGTCTCTTTTCCATTAAGAGACAAAGCAATTAAATGGAGAGTTTGAAATTTTTCTGTGTGCTTTGCCATGCAAGAAGTTATCTTGTTCTTCCCACTCAAATAATGAAAGCAAACAAACAAAGGAAAACACCTGCTTATTTCACCTCTAATTGTGTTTTCTTTCATCCTGCCCCCCAAGGGCCAGATTCAGTCAACAGCTGTGCACCATGTGTGCCCAGAATCTGTAGAAATTTGTGCATGTGTCTGCAGAGCAAACTTCTTTTTTTTTTTCATGGCATAGTCATGATTGAGTTTAGTTTGTTTTTTCCATTGTAGTGTCTGAGAGTATGCGTGATGAGAAATAATACACACATACTTATAATTAAAGTGGTCTTTCAAAGCACATTTGAAATTGTATCACGTTCGTCTCCTAATATTTGGCAGCTACAAGGGCATGTGAAGAGTTGCCCTCCCTATGGCTTACTTTTTCATGGGGAAGGGGAGAGGTCTAGCTGCTTTCACAGTAATTAATCTGCAGACTTTAACTAGAGAATCATATTCTGTAGAGTTTTTATGATTGGGGATATGGAAACTTCACTTCTGGGCTTCCCAGGTGGTGCTAGTGGTAAACCTATCAATTCAAGAGACACAAGAGATGCAGATTTGATTCCTGGATCAGTCCTGTATTGGGAAGAACCCCTGGAGGAGGGCATGGCAACCCACTCCAGTATTCTTGCCTGGAAAATTCCATGGGCAGAGGAGCCTGGAAGGCTACAGTCCATGGAATGACAAAGAGTAGGACATCACTAAAGTGACTTAGCCTGCCTGCAGACAAACTTCATATTTGCAAACAGGACACTGCTGAGAAAGAGCTATGCAGGGGTCACAATTTGAATGCTGATTTTTCTTGAATATATTAGGTTATGAATGCCAGAGCTGGTGTTTAGGTGCTCCTCATAAAGGATTTCAAAATGTTATTAACATTACTATTATGAATCCTCTTGTTTCATATGAGGGCACAGAACTGACTAGTCAGTTAACATGCAGTAAAAGAGAAGCATAACCTTTCTGAAACTTCTGTGGTAACTTCATTTTTATTTATAGTTCTGCCTTGTTGCTAGAGGCTCCCAGTAATGGTCAGGTGCTTACGTAAAGTGCTGAGCCACTTAACTTTTCCTAGATTATAAATGAGTTTATCTTATTTCAAATGTTCTTAATTTAAGACAGCCTACATTCTTTAAAAACAATGACCCTCAACCAAATAAATCAAGAAGTGAATAAATCAGAACTCTAGAAAACATCAGTCTAGTTTATCAAAGTCCTGATATTGTGGTGATGAAATAAAGCAGTAGCCAGTTGCAAGTGACAAATGACTAAATTGATTAACATCCCCCTTTAAAGTTCACTTTAAATAAATTCCATACATGAGATAATATCATCCTTATAGTAGTCTAGCAGACCCACAATGCCATATGGATTTCTCTTTTCACCAAGAATGAAATTATGGTTTTTGAAATTAGTATGAATATGCCTGATTTGTTCTATAGTAGCATCAAGTTTTTACTCTTTTTAGTTTCTGTTATTTGTTCTCTCCTTTGGTTGATGTTATGTAGACTTTGAGGGACTTTTTGTAAGGTCATTTTTGAGCTTGTTTCTTGTAAATGGTGCTTTGTGACTATCAACACTGCTGGTTCCTGCAGTGTGTGCTTCTTTCTGGACTTTCAGCAGAGGTATCCCAACCAATGAGTGAGACATCAGTGTCCGCTCAGTCATGTCCGACTCTTTGTGACCCCATGGGTTGTAGCCCACCTGGGTTTCCCATTAAAGGTTGGAACTTATCTCCATAAATTATCATGATGCTATTGAAGGGAAACAACAGGACACAAAGTCTGCAAATATTTTCCCTGACATAAATTATATATATAAAAAAGTTGTAATAGATGTGAAAGCTACTCTCTTAATTAATCAGACATTTCAAAATTTTATAATAAAGTAAATTGATTTGAATTTTGATGAGAGTATAGCCTGCTCAATTAAGTGTGGTAATGAAGATTTACAAGATGAGTAGAAGTATTTGCAGTTGACTTATACATCAATCATTGATATAATCCTTTTCATTTCTTTTCTTCCCATGTAATTCTGTATGGCATGTGTGGTTCAGGAAACTATTCTTTAAACTGCCATGGTAGCCAGAATTTTGGCATATCCTCTAGGCTGCTACAGTGCCTATGTTTGTGATTGTGATTGTAATCCTGATTTGGAGGATTTCATATCCTTGATGAGATTGAATTAGTCCCAGTGTTTTGAGGAATCCTGTGTCCAGTGATGTTATTATTATTGCTTATCCTTATTTACATATAATTTTCATACTGTGGAACATTTATCTCTGCCAGCTTTAGTATGGATAGAGAAAAAGAAAATATCTGACCTCAACAAATTGACGTTGATTTGGATTACCTTTACTATTATGTTCATATTGTCATATTACTGCTTTCAACTTTTAGCACATTTGGTAAAAAATATTTAGTTTTTCTTAACAGTTTTGTTTTTTGCCTTAACCTTTTTCTAGTTGCTGACCTATCACTATTCTCAGAAGATTGAGTAAGATCAGTTCTGTGTAACTTCTCTGTCATATTTGCTGGATAAGTATCTTTTGATGAACAGATTTATCTAGAATTTTTCCTTTGTCAAGTTTAGTGGTCAGCCTGTTTAGGAGGATTACACATTCATTATTGTTGTTCAGTTACTAAGTCATGTCAGACAGTTTGCGACCCCATTAACTGTAGCACACCAGGCTTCCCTGTCCTTCTTTCTCTCCTGGAGTTTGCTCAAATTCATGTCCATTAAGTTGGTGATGCCATCCAACCATCTCATCCTCTGTTGTCCCCTTCTCCTTCCTTCAGTCTTTCCTAGCATCAGCGTCTTTTCCAAAGTGTTGGTTCTTCACATCAGGTGGCCAAAGTATTGGAGCTTCAGCTTCAGCATCAGTCCTTTCAATGAATATTCAGGGTTGATTTCCTTTAGGATTAACTGGTTTGGTCTCCTTGCTGTCCAAAGGACTCTCAAGCGTCTTCTCCAATACTGCAGTTTGGAAAACATCAATTCTTCAGTGCTCAGTCTTCTTTATGGTCCAGCTCTCACATCTGTACATGACTACTGGAAAAACCATAGCTTCAACTATATGGATCTTTGTCAGCCAAATGATATCTTTACTTTTTAACATGTTGTCTAGTTTTGTCATAGTTTTTCTTTTGAGGAACACGCATCTCTTAATTTCGTGGCCGCTGTCACCATCTGCAGTCATTTTGGAGCCCAAGAAAATAAAATCTGTCACTATTTCCAGTTTTTCTCCATTTATTTGCCATGAAATGATGGGAATGGATATGATAATCTTCATATTTTGAATGTTGAGTTTTAACCCAGCTTTTTCCCTCTCCTTTTTTCCCTCATCAGGAGGCTCTTTAGTTCCTCTTTGCTTCCTGCCATTAAAGGGATATCATCTGCATATCTGAGGTTGTTGATATTTCTCCTGGTAATCTTGATTCCACCTTGTGAGTAATCTGGCTGGACATTTTGCATGATGTAATCTGCATGTAAGGTAAATAAGCAGGGTGGCAGCATACAGCCTTGTCACATACCTTTCCCAGTTTTGAACCAGTCTGTTTTTCCATGTCTAGTTCTGTTGCTTCTCGACTTGCATACAGGTCTCTCAGGAGGCAGGTAAGGTGGTCTAGTATTCCTGTCTCTTTAAGAATTTTCCACACTTTGTTGTGATCCACACAGTCAAAGGCTTTAGTGTAGTCAGTGAAGCAGAAGTTGTGGGGAAAAGAACATCTGAGCTCACTCCTCAGATCCTTTGGAACTCCTAGTTCCAAAAAGCAAACCATGTTGAACATTTCAACGTTTCTTTTATGATTTATAGATTCTATGGATAATATAAAAATTAACGTTCAGTATCCACCAATTCAAACATTTGATTTCTGTTATCTCTTTTTTTCCCTAATCGAATGGATGGGTTACATCGGAGGAAAATAAAAACATTACTCATATAAGGAGAGATTCTGAGTAAAGAATGTTGCCAGTGCTGACTCTTATCCAGGTTAACGGTTTCAACATTCACGCTTTATTTCAGTGCTGCACATTGTTTAGTTAATATGTGGTGGTTCTCTGCAAGAAAAGAAAATGTCTTGTAAAGTCAGTGTTGTTTTGTCAGACTATTAGTAGCAGAAGTTTGTAATATATCTAGAGAAGGAAAAGAATGCTGCTAGCCTTATCATTGCTTAATTTTAGATTCATTTTGACAGTTTTCCTGATGTTGCTAGTTCCTGTAAAGGAATTTCAGGATTAAAGAATCTAAATAATTGGAAAACAGATTGATTTTCCCCCTATGGTTTAACTAAAGACAATAAAAAAATACTCCATACCCTCAACTTGAGAAACAATGTCACCTTTATCTCTGAAGGATTCTGTGTCCCACCCTAATTACTTCATCCTCCATTCATATTAGTATAACCAAACTCCTGATTTCAGTGATGATTACTCCAATACTATTCTGTATGGTTTTACCACATTTGTATCTGATCCAAAATATGCTATTAATTTTGTACTTCTCAGTTTTTATATAAATAAAATTTTAATTGAATAGTATGTTATAGAAGTTCATCCATTTTTATGATGGAGCTGTACTTAATTTGTTTCCCAATGCTGATAATTTTTTTCTATTTTTCCTTAATTGTCTGGCTAGAGGCTTATCAGTTTTGTTGATCTTTTAAAACAATCACCTTTTGGTTTCTTTGACTTATTTTTTTCTGTTCCTTGTGATTTTCAATTTGATTTATGCTCTTTATTACTTCTTTCCTTCTGCTTGCTTTTTCTTTTATTTTTCTGATTTTTAGTGTAAAGATTCGGGTAGCTGATTTGAAATCTTTTCTTTTTTATGTAAGTATATGTTATCCTCTGGGCCCTGCATTGTCTGTGTCACACATTCTGTTGCCTTGTGGTTGTATTTCATTTAGCTAGATTTTATAAAGCTGAACTCCATCATACAGTATGTATCATCTTACAGCTTGCTTCTTATATTCAACATTTTGTTTTTTGAGTTTTAACCAATTTGATACATGAAGATATGATTTATGCATTTCAGCTACTTCATAATATTCATCATACCTGTAAATAACAGTTTATATATCTGAATCTATACTTCTGGGCAGTTCTTACTTATTTTTGCCATCATAATCAATTCTGTAATGAATATTTTTGTATATGCCTCCTTTTACTTATTATTGCTTTGTTGACTAGAAGTGTAAATTGTGGATGATGTCATTCTGTAAGTATCAACCAAGTCGAGTTGCTTGAGTCTGTTGTTCAAGTCTTCCAAATGCTACTGATTTTATTTCTACAATTCTAAATGTTTATGTCCTTAACAAGAGGACTTGATAATAGATGAAGCAAGACAATTCCACAGAACTACAAAAAAGAAATAACTTTATAATTATAGCAAGATATTTCAGTACCCTAATATTAGTAAGGTTATAGAAGACTTGAAAGTACAATCAACCAACCTGACATACTTGAAATTTATAGTATACCTTATCCAACAATAGCAGACTGAATTTTTCTCTAGTGCACATGAGCTATTCATCAAGACAGACTATACACTGGGCCATAGAACAAACTTGGTATTTAGAAGAATTAAAATTATACTAAGTTTGTTCTCTGACTGCAGTGAAATTAGCAATTAATAATAGAAAAATATCTATAAAAATCCCCCAAACTTACAAAGTTAAATAATACAAATCCAGAGGTCAAAAAGGAAATTACATGGTATATTAAAAATTATTTTCAGTAAAATGAAAGCAAAAGCACTGCATATCTATAGGATGCAACTAAAGCAATCCTTAGAGGAAAATCTACAGCATTAAATATTTATATTAAGAAAGAGTAAGGGTCTCAAATTGATGACTTCAGATATACCTTAAAAAAAAAGGAATAGATATGATGCAAAACAAGTAGAAGAAAATAAAATCAGAAGCAGATGAAGTTGTAATTACAAAAACAATAGAGAAAAATCAATAAAAATAAAACTTTGGAAAAATCAATAAAAGAAGTAATTAAGAAAGAAGATAGAGAAGATGCTTTTACCTCCATCATGAACTTTAAAAGAATACCAGTATAAATCTTTCAAATATTGAAAAGACAATAAGGAAATATTGTGAACAACTTTATGCCTATAAATTTGACAATTTTGAAAAACTTGCAAAATTTCCCCAAAGGCACAAGTATAGAAATACCTTCAGGAAGAAAGGAATAATTTGTAAAGTTTATCCATCAAAGAAAGTATATTCATAGTTAAAACATTCAAATTATGAAAACCTCCCATACAGACAATTTCACTGGTAAATTCTATCAATACTTAGAAAATTTAGTAGAAATACACTAATTCTACTAAATTTCTTTACAGAAAATAGACATGGTTCTCAACTTCTCTACTCATTTTTTAGAGGCTGACATTACTCTGATGTTAAAACCAGACAAAGACACAACAAGATAATAAAACTAGAGACAAGTATTCCTCATGTACATGTTAGAAATTATCATCAAAATGTCTACTGTCATTATGGCAAATGTCTGCTGTCATTCTCCTAAAATACGTACTGTCATCCTGGTAAGGATTTGAGGGATGCAAATTTAATCAAGGGATGCAGCATCACACATATTAAATTTGTTTTGCTCTATTTAAAGCCTGTCTCAGATTTTGACATTTGGACTTTCAATGAAAGTCAGACCTTTTGTTGAGTTTGAGTTGATTAACCTTTTTCTGTAGATAACATTCCTTTAAATAGTGCCAAGAGATTCTCTAAGGAAAGAATCCATTGAATACTTATTTATAGTCATAATATTGTAATTCATCAGTCTTAAGTTTTTATATTTTAAATGGGATTAAAGTATTAACTATCAAGGAAAATTAAGCTTACTTTAACTTTTCCTTTAAAACAAAAACAGAGTCAAACTTACTTGGCATTGCATGCAGAGAATTTGAAATTCTAAGACTTTTGTCTGAGACTGTGTGGAAGGTCAACTGCTTATATTGACGCTTAGGCATAGTTCAGTGTCTGACTCTACACTTTGTTTACAATAATGTGCTATTCCAGATCATGCAAATATATTCTGATTGTAGACCTGCCACTAAGTCTAAAAGGTTCATAACTTTCAGTTTGGCCCATAGTTATTGTTATCATTGTCACAACTGCAACCAATAAAGTGCCCCTGTGGCCAATCATCCAGTTTTCTCAGGACTGTGGGGATTCCCAGTATGTGAAGCTTTCAGTGCTAAATGGGAAAGACTTAGGTAAACTGGGAGGAGTTAATCACCCGTATCATTATAAGGCTTTTTTAACTGTCCCTTGCAATGATTAACACATTCTCTTCTATAGTAGATGAAAAACAAATATGTGTTCAAAAAATTGTTGAACATAAAGCTTTATCTTCAAGACTTTTCTAATGTAATGGAAAATCACTTTCATATTGTTTGTGACATACCTTTCAATTTCTGGAAAAAAAAATCTCCAGGAACCACTTGAACAAAGATGCTGTTGAGGTAAGGAAAGAATCACTCAGTATGCAAATAATTGTGGAAGCAAAAATGAGTATGATCTGTATGCTGTGTGGGTAGTGATTTAATGAATTGTCTCCACCAATATTATGGAATGAACTAATCAGAAAACCTTAAAGATCATTGATGAAAGTGTGCAGTTATGACTTGAACCATTTTATAGTTATTGAGACTGATTTGGTGGCCCAGAATATGGGTAAATATTCTGGATGCACTTGAAAAGACTATGTATTCTGCTAATGTTGGGTGGAATGTTCTACAAAATGTCACTAAGGTCAAGATGGTTGATTATGTTGTTTAAGTCTTTTATATCCTTTATATTTTTCTGTTTACTAGTTCTTTCAACTTTTGAGAGAGCACGTGGAAATCTGTAGTTATAATTATAGATTTGTCTTTTTCTCCTTGTAAATCTATTAGTTTTTGTTTCATTTATTTTGATGGTCTGCTATTAGGTGAAGAGACATGTTATTAGGTGAAGAAACTAGGACTGTTATGTCATTTTGATGAATTGACCCCTTTATAATTAAAATATTTTTTAATCCTTGTTAATAACTTTTTCTCTTTTCTCTTGAGATTGACATACACACACGACTATATATAAAATAGGTAACTAGTAAGAACCTACTGTATATCACAGGAAACTCTATTCAATATGTTACAGTGACCTGTATGGGAAAAGAATCTAAAAAAGAGTGAATATATGTGTCACTGATTCACTTTGATGTGCAGCAGAAATGAAGACAACATTGTAAATCAATTGTACTCCAATAAAAATTTATTAAAATTTTTTTCTCTGAAGTATACTTTTTATTTCTTTTGATTAGTGTTATCATGGTATACACTTTTCCAGCCTTTTAATGTTAGGTTAGCTTATTTGTGTTTTTATGTTTAAAATGCATTGTTGTAGGCAACATGTAGTTGTATTGCTTCATGATCTGACCATGTCTGTTTTTTAATTGAGATTATCAGACCATTTACATTTACTTTTAATGTGGTTGTTGGTGTGGTTAGATTTAAGCCTGTCATCTTTTTATTTTCTATTTGTCCCATATATCCTTTGTTCCCTTTTTTCTGTCTTTCTGGTTTGTTTTAGGATTAATTCTATTTTAATTCCCTTGTTGACTTATTAGGTATAACTCTTAGTTTTGTTAATTTGGTGATTTATTTAAGGTTATAATTATATAATTAAATTTACCAGTTTACTTTCAAGTGAGATGTGATAACTTCACATAAAGTGTAAGAATGTTGCAGTTTTATACTTCCATATCTTTAATATTGTTTTCAACATTTTACTTATATATATATTACAGTGCCACATTTGCGGTTATTTTTGTTTAAGTAACTATATTTTAAGAAGGTGCAAATCACAAGAGAAATCTTATATATTTACTCATGTAGTTAGAATTTCCAGGGTAAATCCATGTTTTTGTCTATTATAATTTTTCTCCTGCTTGAAAAAATGCCTTATTCTTCTGCCTTCTTCCTTTAACATTTCTTATTGTGTGAATCTGCTGGTGATGAATTCTTTCACCTTTTTTATTACTGAAAAATTACTCTTTTTGTCTTCATATTTCAAAGATACTTTTGCTGGGTATTGAGTTCTAGGTTGACAGTTTTTTTTTCTTCTTTCAAGTACTTAAACTTGTTGCTCCACTGCTTTCACATTTGTAATGTTTTCAGTGAGAAATCTGCCATCATCATATTTGTTTCTCTCTACTTACTATATCTTCCCCTCACATTCTTGGCTATTAGTTAAGATTTCCTCTTAATAACTGATTTAGAGCAATTTGATAATAGTATGTTAAGGTGTAGTTTTATTCTCTTTTTGTGTTTGCTGTTGTTCAGTCACTAAGTTATGTCTGACTCTTTGTGACCCCATGGACTGCAACACACCAAGCTCCTCTGTCCTCCACTCTCTCATGGAGTTTGCTCAAATTCATGTCTGAGTTGGTAATGCTATCTAACCATCTTATCCTCTGCTAAGCCCTTCTCCTTTTGCCTTCAGTCTTTCTCAGCATCAGGTTATTTTCCAGTGAGTCAGCTGTTCACATCAGGTGGCCAAAATATTGGAGCTTCAGCTTCAGCATCAGTCCTTTCAGTGAATATTCAGGATTTCCTTTAGGATTGACTGGTTTGATCTCCTTGCAGTCCAAGGAAAAGAGTCTTCTCCAGCACCACAGTTTGAAAGCATCTGTTCTTCGACACACAGGCTTCTTTATGGCCCAACTCTCATTTGTGTGTGTGTGTGTGCATGCATGCATGGAGTTAGAGTAGTTAGATGTGTAGGTATATTGTTTTCATTATTGGAAAGTCTCTGTCTGTTATTTCTTCACATTTTTTTTTCTGTCCCTCCCATCCCTGACATTGAGGTTGAGACAGGCAATGGCTTGGGTCTAAATCTACCATCACTTTGTCTTAGCTGTTAGTTCTCACTTTCTGGAATTAAAGATAATTTTTTAAACTGACAGATCAGTTATCAACATTACCAATTTCTAGTGCTTTTGCAACTTTCTTTCTTACTCTGGTATTTCTAGTGCATTTTGGTAGATGAAAAATAGATGAATTAAGTGCTGTTATCTGACTTATATTTTAACTTTTTGGTCTTAATTTAAAAGTATATTTTTATACTTTTTCCCTGTATTCTAATACTGTTTCACTTAAATTTAGGACTATACAATTGTTACTTTTGAATCATAGTAACTCATCTCATGTGGAACTTAACCTAGGCTAGAGTAGAGAAATTTGGAGTAGATCTGCTATCAGTTGGATTCTGATACTGCAAAACATGGTTTTCTTTACTCTAATTTAGAATATTTGATTTAAATTCCTTAAGTATCTGTGCCTTCAAAGTGATGTAATAAAATTAAGCTAAGTTCCAGTAAACATTATCTTATAAGCTACAGTATGAATGAAGTGTCATTTATTTAGGGGTGCAAGTCATTAATGTGGATATGATGATTTCTCATTAACACAACTTCAGAGCTGTTTTTACATTAGATTAAAATAGCAATTTACCTGCTCAGTAAATGATTACATGCAAAGAGTGTTGTGTAATCTGTTCACTAGGAGTTGGTAAATGTTGCCAAGTTCTAATGATTCAGTTTCTTAATAGCATGAGGGAGTATGAGGCCATAAGTTTCAGTTAAGAAGATTCTGTCAGGATTGAACTTGGCCCTGGTGCAGAGGCAACACAGTGAGATGGGAAGAATGTAGGCATGTGTGCAGGTCTATATTTGAATCTTAGTAGGAACTGTAAGGAATGGTACCCTCTGAAAGCTCAGCTTTCCTTTTGTAAAATATTCTCCCTTATATTGTAGGATTATAACAATAATAATTATATTATTATAATAAATAGTAGTGCATTTCTGTACAATGCCTGCTTATATTATCATTAGGGGTTGGACTGAAATGTATCTGGGCAATATTTTCTCTTGTATCTATGGTATACTTATCAAGAAAACAATATTAGGGAAAGCCTGGAAAAATATTTGTTGCAGGATTTTTGAGAGGCATATGAGGTAGAGTTATTTTTGATTTTTAAATTTTCTATTACTTGTCTTAATGATAAAGGCTGTGAAAGTGAAGTCGCTCAGTCGTGTCTGACTCTTTGCAACCCCATGGACTGTATGCAGCCTACCAGGTTCCTCCGTCCATGGGATTTTCCAGGCAAGAATACTGGAGTGGGTTGCCATTACCTTCTCAAGGAGATCTTCCCGACCGAGGGATTGAACCCGGGTCTCCCACATTGTAGGCAGATGCTTTACTGTCTGAGACACCAGGGAAGTCCAATGATAAAGAAATCCTAAAGGAAAAACTAGAAAAAAGATTCCTAACTAATAGCTTTGTATAAACATAGGATAGAAACTGAGAACAAGTTGTTTTAGACTAGAGAACTAGTCTCATACAGTATCAGGTTTACTCAAATAGTATCAGAATGAGAACTGGGCTTGATTTTCTTTTTGGGTCCAATGACTACATTTTTCTTTAACATATGGAAAATCAGCAGACCCAGATTAGGTCATTTGTGTTCAGGAATTAATAGAGGATGGTGGAGATAATCTGAAATCAAGATATAGAGGAACTAGTTTTAAATGGTCTTTTTAAAAAACAGAATAACAACAAAATCTAGATGACAGTGCCTGAAGTCTGGGTTAGAGTGTGTAAGTAGAATGAATCAAGACAATAGTAGTTTGAATTCTTGTGAGGTAATAAATGAAGATTCTCTATTTTTCAGAGGAGTCCCATAATTTTATGGTACCATTGTTACTTCCAAAAACTGTGAACTGTTGCTTTAATGCTAAAATCACATAGTCTATACAATGATAACACTATTGCATACACTAATTTTTTATGCCCAATAAACATAATTTTTACTTTTAATTAATATTCATTGATACCTATTATAAGTAAAGGGCTACAGATGTAACAATATATAGACAGACAAAAATCCCTGCCCTGATGGAGCTTATGTTATAGCAAGAGAAGGTAGTAAGCAAATTAAGAAAATATTTACTGTGTTGGAAGATAATAGCTTATATGGGGGAAATAAAGCAAGAAAAGTGTCAGGGTTTGTGTGCTGGGGGAGAGAGATGCTCATTGAGAAGGTCATATTTAAGCAAATACCTGAAAGAGATCTGTGAGTTAGTCATGGTGGGTATCTAGGGCAGGAATAGTCTCTATGCGGGGACCAGCAAGTGTGGGCTTTTGAGGAGCCTTTTCTATTTGAAAAAGTAAGGAGGCCAGTGTTCTTGGAAGAGTTAGTGAAGGGAGAGCAGAAGATGACAGAGATCATGGGGGGCCAGATCACATAGGCCTTGTAAGCCGTTTTTGCTTGGAGTGAAACAGGAAGCCAAGACAGGGCTTTGAGAGAGGACTGATGTGATCTGACATATTGTTAAGGGTTTACTGTGCCTTCTGTACTGAGAATAGAATGTAAGGGGGCTAGGGAGGAAACACAGAGACCAATAACCCATTCAATAGAACTGAGTGGGTTGCTCACTTGCTTCCTTCTATGTGCTGTGCAAGGGAGAAGATTAGTAGTGAATACCCATTAAACCTCTGAGATTGGAAGGGTTGGCTTCCTCGAGGGAAATGCAGTTTCCTTTTGGCAGATAAGGAAATATTCCTAGGTGATGCAGAGGCATCCTCTCTCCTATTAGTGGTAACTTGGTGACAGGAGAGTGAACTTGCTGGCTCTGGCCCACCTGGATGTTTCAGATCTATTTCTGGAATACAGGGTGTATGCAGTATGCGTGGAGCTTCTTCCTTTTATCCTGACTTGCAAGTTCCTAATTGGGTTGAGTTCAGATTCTGTGTCATGGTTCTGTTTTGCTGGGAGAAGCTAATAAAGAAGGAAGCTATGTATTCTTAGGTATAGGACAAATGGAATATAGTAATTAGGCAGGATTGTGTCTTCGCTGGACAAAAGCCTTAAGCAGCTCAGGCAAACACCAAACAAAAACCTGACACATGCATACAGATGTAGATACCTGGTGAAATCCTAGAAAATGTGTTCTCATTTTATTCTCTGGTAGCAATATTCTTTTCACAAAGCATTCCACACTGTGATAGTTGTATCATTAGGCTGATAATCTCAAGTTAATTCTCTGTTGCTTCTTACATGGTTTTCTGTATACTGTTGATTTAAAGCAGAGGGCTGAGCAGCTTAAAGAGATTGCTCTAAGAAATTGCAGCTTTATGTGGGATAGAAAAATAGACTACCTTTAGACAAGAAGTGTAGTTAAATTCAAATGGAGCAAATGTCATTGTATAAATGGGTGTTTGCATTTGTTGAGTAGACAGTAATTTCCATGTGTCCCACACTGTGTTTGGGATGGGGCTGGTCAACACAGAGCCTGCCCCAGAGATGATAATCTCTCTCTCTCTCTCTATCTGATATATATAAGCTTCTTTAATCATTCTGTACTGTTGTTTATTTGGTTGGTGTACTGTTTAGCATAACACTAGTTGTAATAAATAAAATTTCAATGGCCAATTACAATGAAGTTTAATTTTTTTGTTTCATGTGAAGGTCCAGTGTGAGTGTTCGTGGCTTCCAGGTACCTTTCTTCCAGATGATGATTCAGAGACTCAGACTCTTTCCATCTGAGACTCTACTATTATTCCCTAAGGTCTCAAGAGTTTCCTGCATTCAGTCAGTAGACAGATAAAGAGTGGAGAAAGATGGACAGATCCTGCTTGAACAGCCAGTTCTCAGCTGCAACACTTCTCTGAGGAGAGGAAGCACTCATTTTTAGTGAATGGGTAGCTCATCCTGCTACACATGATTTCTAATTTTTGTCAGTTGCCGATAGCAGTACTTTTAAATAGCTCTGAACAAATGGTTTTCTTTTCTATTTGAGATTAATTTATTTCAGATATATTTCTAGAAGAGAGAGTACTGGATGTAAGTTTTAATTATAAAATAACAGTGAAGTATGTTTTATTTAATAAATGTATTAGAATTCTAATTGATATACCTATGAAGTTGTTGGCTGTGAGCCACCTCCAATTCATTATTATTTAGGTTTACTCCAAGAATATTTTTGCTATCTTGTATTTAGGATAATGAATGCTGTAATAACAACAAATATATTTACACTGTCATATTTAACTAAAGGCTGTTTGGTTATCATATTTTATTCTACACAGAATGTGTTAACTAATTTAGCAAAACAGATACCTGTACCGTTAGACTAAATTACTTAGACAATACATGTGGTTTGAGCAGAAAATGAAAACATACATCTAGCAGTCTTCACATTCTTTTGTCTTGCTGTATTTTGGGGTGGCAGATTGGGAGATGGTTTAAACTACTTAACTACCATGTACATATGTGTGTATATATTTATTTATTAAATCTCAAGTAAGAATTTTTCTGGGAACTGTGGAAAGCTTGAATGCATAGATGGAGAGAAAAGTCTATGGACTCAGCTGCAGGTTGCCCTCCAAAGAGGTGGCACCATTTTCCCCCTACTACCAGTGTATGAGAGCATGTTTCCCTTACATTTTTCACATCAGGCATTTTGATCTTTCCCAAAATTATTTACATAAAATTCTAATTTAATTATAATTTATTTAATTATAGCTAAAGTTGAATGTCTTCTTAAGCATCCATTACCCATTTTTTTCTATGAAATGTGTCTATACAGTTGCCCATTTTTATAAGTAGATTTTGAAGTAAATATTTATTTTCTGTTTCAGGAAAATTATGGCTCTTATGTATATTGCAAATATTTTATTTTTAGTTTGCTGTGTTCTTATTATTTTGTTTATATTTTCCATGTATTTTTATTAAATTTTTATTGGCATATAGGTGACTTACAATGTTGTGTTAGTTTAAGGTGTACAGCGAAGTGAATCAGTTATACATATATCCACTTTTTAAAAAGACCTCAAATACCCAAAGCAATCTTGAGAAAGAGAAACAGAGCTGGAAGAATCAGGCGCCGTGACTAAAGACTGTACTACAAAGGTACAGTAATCAAAACAGTATGGTACCGGAAATTCGTTGGCAGTCTAATGGTTAGGATTCCACACTGTCACTGCTGAGGGCCCAGGTTCAACCCCTGATCAGGGAACAAAGATCCCACAAGCCATGCAGTGTGGTCAAAACAAAAATAAACCATTCTGGTACTGGCACAGAAACAGACATATAGATCAATGGAACAGGATGGAAAGCCCAGAGATAAACCTGTGCACCTGTGGCCTCCTAGTCTATGACAGAGGAGGCAAGAAGATACAGTGGAGAGAAGACAGTCTCTTCAATAAGTGGTGCTAGGAAAACTTCACAGCTACATGTACAAGAATGAAATCAGAACACTCCCTAACACAGTACACAAAAATAAACTCAAAATGGGTTAAAGAGCTAAATGTAAGGCCAGGTACTATAAAGCTCTTACAGGAAAACATAGTCAGAATGCTCTTAATAAATGCTCTTAAATCTTGCAGCAAGATCTTTTTTGATCCACTTCCTAGAATAATGGGAATAAAAATAAATGAGACGACTAAATTTAAGTTTTAAAAACAGCAAAGGAAACCATAAACAAAATGAAAGACAGCCCACAAAATAGGAGAAAATATTTCCAAATGAAGCAACTAGCAAGGGATTAATCTCCAAAATATACAGACGGTTCAGGAAACTCAGTAGCAATAAAACAACCCAATCAAAAAGTGAGCAAAAGATCTCAATAGGCATTTCTCAAAAGAAGACATAGAGATGGCCAAAAAGCCCATGAAAGGATATTCAACATCACTAATTATTGGAGAAATGCAAATCACAGCTGTAAGGGGGTATCACCTCACCCTGCTCAGAATGGTCATCATCAAAAAAATCTATAAACAATAAATGCTGGAGGAGATGTGGTAAAAGGGAAACCTCCTATATTGTTGATGGGAATATAAATTGATATAGCCACTTTGGAGAATAATACAGAGGTTCCTCAAAAAATGTTGAATTTTAAAATATTTGTATGTAGTTAAATTCTTTGATCTTTTTCTTTTATGATTGCCAGGGTTTTGGTTTTATCTACTCTGAAGTGTTTTCTTTTTACTGTTTTACAGAATCAGCTTTTTTTTTGAGCTTTAATCTCCATTTTCCTGGTTTTGATAATGTAGTTATATAAGATGTCACCACTGGGAGGAGCAAGGTGGTGAGTAGAGAGAACCTCCTCTGTGTATGAATTTTGCAACTTCTTGTGAGTCTATAATTAAGAAGTTAAAAAAAAAATAAGCAGAAGATAAAATCACTGTAATCCAGAAGTACTCCATAGGAAAATTCAGTAAACCTTTTCCTAAGTAACCCTGATCACTAAGTGTTCAAAGAAAACTAATTTTATGCATTAAGTGCTAGTGTGACCTGTTGGGTTTTCTAATAGTGTGGTCTGAGATACTGTGATGAAAACAAAAAAGAGCAACTACTCTGCACCTGTGTAATACTAGTGGTGATTTACTCATTCAGAGAATGTATTACAACTTCCAAAGCACCTTGACATAAATATTGTGATGTAATTCTCTTAACACTTCTGTGGAAGTATGTGTATATTTCCTGCTGTACACATGTGGAAACAAACTCATAGGAGCCTCTATGTGAGGCTACAGAATTCCTAAGTGACAGAATTGTACTGTCACCCAAGCTGATGCTGTTTCTAATAAACCAGAGTGACCTTTGGTCTTTTTGACTCTCTTTCCAAGCAGAAAAGGACTCTGCCTGTAGAACAGGACATAGCCAGGTGGCCTGATGGCAGCTGTGTGAGCTTTGCTGGGACAAGAAGAGCTATTTGAGGTACAAAATAGGGGAAATGGTTTTTTATGGTGCAGAGGGTAAGATGGACATGGTCAAAGGGGCACAACTGCTATATTCATATACCTGCCATAATTAATGAACTAGTAATAAATATGGGGCTTCGGTGGTGGCTGGGGCTCCCCTGGTGGTTCAGATGGTAAAGAATCGCCTGTAATGTAAGAGATCTGGGTTCGATCCCTTGGGAAGATCCCCTGGAGAAGGGAATGGCTACCCACTTCACTATTCTGGCCTGGAGAATCCCATGGATAGAGGAGCCTGGCAGACTAGAGTCCATGTGGTCGCAAAGAGTCAGACACGACTAAATGACTTTCACACATACTAATACATAATTTTAGTACTAAATATGTCCAAGTATTATGCTTAGCATTTAGTGTATATTATTTTATGTATGCTATATAATTCATTTTTATTTTCATTTTATAGTTGATGATACCCAGGCTTAGAAATATTAATATGCCCAAAATCATGGCTGGAGAGTAGCTGAACTCAGATTGTAACTCTGGGCTACCTGATTCTTAATGAGTCTGGGGAGAAGAGACTGGGTGAAAATAGATAAACATCTCTTTTGTTGCTACATTTCCAGAAAAGGCAACTACTCTATTTTTAGTAACTTGCATGTGATACTTGGTGATCTGAAGGCACTTTTCTTGGTAGTTATCCCTTTGCAACCAGACACAAAGTTAATAGATCTGTGTCAGTTTTTCTCTTGCCTTCCTTTGCCTTTCTCCCAGTCCTGGGTCTAGCAGCTGGCCCTACACACGGCAAGCATTGCTGTGGATTACCTTTGGGCTTATCTACTTAGAACCAAGACAGTAGGTGGTCTAATGCTGGAACATATTTTAACAAGACTTGTTTCTTTACTCTCAGCCTCCTGTTTTTCCTGGTGACCGTTTTTGAATGGAACCAGAGATTAAATTGGAGAGAAGCCAAGTCTGCCATTAGATAGTTTAGTGATCTCTCCCTGTGTAAGAATTGTAAGTCCCTGGAGGGTAGGGACTCCTGTCTGAATAACTTATTCAGATTCAACAGGCATGTGCTAATAAGAATAACTGTGTACCAAACACAGTGCTAAGCTCTTTATATCTGTAATCCTTGCAACAATCCTGTGAGGTGGAGACATCATTTTTATTTTGCAGATGAGGAAAGTCTGAGTTCAGTTGAATGTCCCAAGATTATATCCCTTGTCACACTGACAGGTGTGGGATTTTAACTCAGATCTCCCTGGTCCCAAGTATATATCCTTTCACAGAGCTGTGGGTGAATTGTTAGATGCACAGGAATACTTATTAATTGTTGGTGCATTATTTTTGATATTTGGGAATTTTGCTCTTCTGAAATTTGATTACCTGTGATGCACAACCACTGTCAGAAGAGTCTTCTCAGGTTTTTTTCCCAGTTGCCTGGTTGGCTGTCCATTCATATCTGAGCAGTTTCCCTGCCTCTGTGAATATCTGTTTTATATTGCCATGTCTCCAAACTTTCTTCTTTCAATCCATCTCCATGCTGTAAAATAGTACATACTTTTAAAAATCTGATTATACTCATCCTCTGTGTATTAAAAATTTTTAAATAACTTTGCATTGTTTTCAAGCTGAAGTACCAGCTTCTTAATATAATCTATAAGGCCGTCAGTGTCTGGCCTCCTGTCTCACCCTGTTACTTGTATCTCTTCCCTCTTCCTCCAAATCAGGTACTAGTATTTAATGCCCTCAAGACCAGTCTGGGTTACAGTCCCTTCTCCATGTCCTGGTTTCCTTTTTAATAGCATTTATTACATAGAATTGTGATTGTTCACATGACTGCATTCCCCCATCAGACTCTAAGATGCTCAAGCTCAAAACCGGTACCTTCTTCACCATCTTACTGCCAGCCAAACACAGTGACTGGCACACTGTCTGGTCAACAGACATTTACTGCAGATCCTTCAGGTAGCCTTGAGCCTAACACCTTGTAAATTCAGGCATATAGTCATTTGCTTCTATTTGGAAGCTGTAATGAGAAGAACATTCAGTCATATAGAAAATAAGAAAAAACTCTCCACTTAAGAGTAATTGTCTCCTATTTCTTATATTCCTTTAGTGAAGCAAAGGCGGTATGATAAAAATAATTATTATATCACATAAAGTGCAACATCTGTCTCACTTTTGCCGTACTTCATTCCTGAGATTTCTTGCAGATCAGTCTGAATTTTGTATTAAAGAGAATTGAAAAGATCAAGAAGAGGTGACTTATTTAAACTGAAGACTGATTTTCAAAGAAATGATGTTATAAATTTAACAAGTAGTAAAGCATCAGATCACCTGTAAATTTAACTTAACTTATTGAACTATGCCCAGAGCATGACTTTTCAATATAATGGTCAAATATCATGGGAAGAGTTTGCAGAGTGTTCATGAGAATCACCCCAGAAATTCAGATCACCTTTGTAAGTAGGAAAATAAACACTGCTGCGGGGGGCAGGAGATGGGATGAGAGCCTCCATCCATGTACAGGTAATGTCAGGGTCTGTTTCTGGATAGCGGAGAAAGTCGTGCAAAGGTCAATCGTTTTATGTCCCCAGGGAAAAACCTCCCAAGCGAATGGTGCCTAATTTAAAGAAACTTTTTTCTCAGATTTATTGCAGGCAGTGGAAGGACAATTGGGAAGAAGGCATAGAATATTATCTAATCTGGAATGCAAATTAAGAAAACTCAGAAAAATATAATCCAGTTTCGAACATAGCTGGGGTGGGAAGTAGTTGTAAGATCTACTGAAACATCTTTATAATGTTTTTAAAGTAAAAATAAATATATTTAAGTTCAGTTTCCACCTAAATGTGAAGAGTCTGCCTTTGGTTACAGTCATGTACACTTAGAATAAAAAGGTGGGGGAAAGTGTTGTGTGAGGCAACAATTAAATCCTAGAGCTTTTAGGAAAATGAAGTAGCATGAAAGGTAAATAAAGGGGGTGGGAAAATTGGGCTGCAGAGAGTGGAAATGCTTGCTTGTATTGTAACTGGTGCCCTGTCTTGATCCAGGTATAAAGGATGGGGCAGAGTAAGCTGATGAATGGAGAATAGAGTAGGAAATGAGTTGGAGTATGAGAAGGTAACTTGAGCCCTAAGGAAAAATCTGAGTAGCTTCTGTGTTCTGTTTTTATCCTCCATCTTCCTTTCTGAATTTCCTTCTTCACTGAACTGGTTGTATGTGGAGTGTACACAAACTAATGTAGAATCTTTGCTATCTCCCCGGCACTTGCGGAGACAGCTGTATTTCAAAACCCTTTCTTATATGTAAACTTTGAAAGCTTTTGTAGAATATGTCAGTATTGTAATGCCAGTGTGACAAATGAAGAGAATGGCTCAGGGAGGCTATGCTGACTTGACAAAGTTCACTTAGTGATTTGTCTTAGAGTGGGAATTTCAGCCAGTCTCCTACCCTCCCATTTTGTGAAGCAACATCCTTGTAGACTATGTGACTGTTATATATAGTAGGTGTTTGTAGGGATGGTATGGCCTTCCCAGGTGGCACTAGTAAAGAACCCGCCTGCCAGTGCAGGAGACTAGGATTAGATCCTTGGATCTAGAAGATCCCCCAGAGGAAAGCAAGGCAACACACTCCAGTATTCTTGCCTGGAGAATCCCATGGACAGAGGATCCTGGGAGGGGATAGTCCATGGTGTCACAAAGAGTCAGACACAACTGAAGCAACTTAGCACTCATGTACTGTCCTTCAAACACCCAGGATCCAGGACAGAGTTTTAGACAGCTTTTGATCAGAAAACTGGGGAGGATGATCTAAAGAATTTGTTTGCCTTTATCTTCAGATATTGTGAGAGATTTTGTTCTATACAAGGAGACTATTTTTCATTATAAGTGGTGGTGTTCACAATAGGAATAAAAGGTTCATTAAGCTAAAAAAATTAGAAGGAAACAGTAACATTTCATAGAAGCCATTGTGGAGAGTACATTAAAGTTAATGAGTATTAGACTACTTTATTTGTAAGACTTCAAAATTTTAAATATTTTCAGGAAATATAAAGTAGTTCCTGTCCACTTTCTGATCAATCTCCTAGACTGTATGTAGGTAGGATGGTTGACCATTTTCTCTAGGTTTGGAGGGAGGTCCCTAGGTAGGTGAAATGAATGGACTGTTGCACAATGCCAGATGACTTTGTTGAGATTCCGTGTCCCACATACTTTCCCCTTATAAATCACCAGTTCTGGACCAATCCGGACTTAACTTGGAGGATTAAGGGCTTCATATCTCCTGTGGGTATTTTTCTCTTCCAGTAGAGTTCAGTGGAAAGATAATGCTGAAGTTGAAAGAATGATTATTTAATACTTGGTTCTTAGGCAGTGTTATACCTGAATTTATAATCCACCTTCTTGCCTAGAAGTGAAGGCAGTCAGTCAGTCAGTTCAGTCACTCACTCGTGACTGACTGACTCACTCTTTGTAACCCCATGAACCACAGCACGCCAGGCCTCCTTGTTTATCACTAACTCCCGGAGTTTAATCAAACTCATGTCCATTGAGTCGGTGATGCCATCTAAGCATCTCATCCTCTGTCATCCCCTTCTCCTCCTGCTGTCAATCTTTCCCAACATCAGGGTCTTTTCAAATGAGTCAGCTCTTTGCATCAGGTGTCCAAAATATTGGAGTTTCAGCTTCAACATCCGTCCTTCCAATGAGCACTCAGGAATGATTTCCTTTAGGATGGACTGGTTGGATCTCCTTGCAGTCCAAGGGACTCTCAAGCCTCTTCTCCAACACCACAGTTCAAAAACATCGATTCCTTTTCACTCAGCTTTCTTTATAGTCCAACTCTCACATCCATACATGACCGCGGGAAAAACCATAACCTTGACTAGATGGATCTTTGTTGACAAAGTAATGTCTCTGCTTTTTAATATGCTATCTAGGTTGGTCATAACTTTCCTTCCAAGGACTAAGCATCTTTCAATTTCATGGCTGCAGTCACCATCTGCAGTGATTTGGGAGCCCAAAAAAATAAAGTCTGACACTGTTTCTACTGTTTCCCCATCTATTTCCTATGAAGTGATGGGACCAGATGCCATGATCTTAGTTTTCTGAATGTTGAGCTTTAAGCCAACTTTTTCACTCTCCTCTTTCACTTTCATCAAGAGGCTCTTTAGTTCTTCTTCACTTTCTGCCATAAGGGTGGTGTCATCTGCATATCTGAGGTTCTTGATAATTTCTCCCGACAATCTTGATTCTAGCTTGTGCTTCCTCCAGCCCAGCGTTTCTCATGATGTACTCTGCATATAAGTTAAATAAGCAGGGTGACAATATACAGCCTTGATGTACTCCTTTTCCTATTTGGAGCCAGTCTGTTGTTCCATGTCTAGTTCTAACTGTTGCTTCCTGACCTGCATACAGATTTCTCAAGAGACAGGTCAGGTGGTCTGGTATTTCCATCTCTTTCAGAATTTTCCACAGTTTACTGTGATCCACACAGTCAAAGGCTGTGGCATAGTAATAAAGCAAAAATAGATGTTTTCTGGAACTCTCTTGCTTTTTTGATGATCCAGCGGATGTTGGCAACTTGATCTCTGGTTCCTCTGCCTTTTCTAAAACCAGCTTGAACATCTGAAAGTTCACGGTTCACATATTGCTGAAGCCTGGCTTGGAGAATTTTAAGCATTACTTTACTAGCGTGTGAGATGAGTGCAATTGTGCAGTCGTTTGAGCATTCTTTGGCATTGCCTTTCTTTGGGATTGGAATGAAAATGGACCTTTTCCAGTCCTGTGGCCACTGCTGAATTTTCCAAATTTGCTGGCATATTGAGTGCAGCACTTTCACAGCATCATCTTTCAGGATTTGAAATAGCTCAACTGGTATTCCATCACCTCCACTAGCTTTGTTCATAGTGATGCTTCCTAAGGCCCATGTGACTTCACATTCCAGGATGTCTGGCTCTAGGTGAGTGATCACACCATCGTGATGATCTGGTCATGAGATCTTTTTTGTACAGTTCTTCTGTGTATTCTTGCCACCTCTTCTTAATATCTTCTGCTTCTGTAAGGTCCCTACCATTTCTGTCCTTTATTGTGCCCATCTTTGCATGAAATGTTCCCTTAGTATCTCTGATTTTCTTGAAGAGATCTCTAGTCTTTCCCATTCTATTGTTTTCCTCTATTTCTTTGCATTGATCACTGAGGAAGGCTTTCTTATCTCTCCTTGCTATTCTTTGGAACTCTGCATTCAAATGGTATATCTTTACTTTTCTCCTTTGCTTTTTGCTTCCCTTCTCTTCACAGCTATTTGTAAGGCCTCCTTAGACAGCCATTTTGCTTTTTGCATTTCTTTTTTTGGGGGGATTGTCTTGATTCCTGTCTCCTGTACAATGTCATGAACCTCCATCCATAGTTCATCAGGCACTCTGTCTATCAGACCTAGTCCCTTAAATCTATTTCTCACTTCTACTGTATAGTCATAAGGGATTTGATTTAGGCTGTATACTTGATAAATAAAAATTGTGTGTGGTGTACAACCTGGTGTTTGATATATGTGTACACTGTGAAATTAATTAATTAATTTCTCACATCAGAATCCCAAGGAAGGAAATCTTGTCATTTGCAGTAATGTGGATGGACCTGAATATAACCAGTGTGTAATAATATAATGAAGGACCTTACATGAAATAAGCCAGACACAAAAAGATGTATACCTAATGATCTTACTCATATTATTTGAATCTAAAAAAGTCAAACTCGAAAAAAAAAAAAATGGCAAAGTCATAAAAGCAGAGAGTAGAAGGTAGAATCCAGGGCCTGGTAGTGGGGTTGTAAGAAATTCTTTCCTATATCAAGACTAGCAAGATATGGATATATCTATTCTCCTTGAAGTTTTAAAATTCTGTTTAAAGTTCTGTTATCTTTTGTGTGTATATATATATTAATATATACTTACAAATATATGTGTGTATATATATTAATATATATGTGTGTATATGTGTATATATATATGTATGTATATATATATATATATATATATATATATATAGAGAGAGAGAGAGAGAGATAGATGAGAGTGGGAAGAAGGAGGGAGTGTGTGTGTGCGTGCCTGTGTGTGTGTGTATGTATGTGGAGTGAAAGTGAAAGTGAAAGTCACTCAGTCGTGTCCGACTCTTTGTGACTCCATGGAGTATACAGTCCATGGAATTCTCCAGGCCAGAATACTGAAGTGAATAGCCTTTCCCTTCTTCAGGGGATCTTCCTAACCCAGGGATCAAACCTAGGTCTCCCACATTGCAGGTGGATTCTTACCAGCTGAGTCACAAGGGAAGCCCAAGAATACTGGCATGGGTAACCTATCTCTTCTCTAGCAGATCTTCCCGACCCAGGAAGTGAACTGAGGTCTCCTACATTGCAGGCGGATTCTTTATCAACTGAGCTATCAGGGAAGCCCCATGTGGAGAGAAGTGGCACTCTAATTTTTTTCCCATATAGATAAACAATTTTTCTAACACAATATTATTGGCGAGTCTGTCTATAGGATTTAATGCTACCTCTCTGCTCTGTGTACATTTACATATACTTGTGAGTCTGTTTCCAAGTGTTTTATATTTTCTCTCAGTTTGTTTGCTTATTCCCATACCATTATCACATTGTCTCATTTACTGTAGCTTCAGAGTCAGTCTTCACATCTGTCAGAACAGATTTCCCTATTTGGTCTTTTTACTCACAATTGTCATGACAATTTTTGGCCTTTTGTTCTTCAGTATAAATTTTAATATTTAGTTTGTCAAGTTCTATAAGATACTTTGTTGATATTATTTATAGATTAATTTGAAGAGAGTTGTGTATTGCTATGCTTATTACAGTTTTTTAATTGTAAATGGCAAAAGGATGGACATACAGATCTATAGAATACCTAGTCCAGACATATTCACACATATGTAAAAATTACACATTCTAATCGTTGCTGGTATAAAGGAGTACATTTTTCTTTTTATTTAGGTATACTTTACATGCAATAAAATAAAACTATTTTAAGGGTGTAGTTTGTTGAGTTCTGAAAAATGTATATATGCCTATAACACATATGTCAGTTGGAGTATGACTCACAGCTCAGTGAGCTTCCTCACATCTCTTTCTAAATAATTCCTTCCCATTCAAAGGCAGCCACTGTTCACCTGTCACCATAGAAGAGTGTAATGTACTTTTCTTATTTTAAGAAATAATTCAGTATGGTTTAAAACAATCTGGTTTCCTTTCATCATTATAGCTTCCATGAGATTCATCTATGTTGTTGCAGATAGCCATGGGTTTTTCCATTTAATTACTGAGAAGTACTTCATGATAAAAAATATACCACAATTTACTCATTTTTCTGTTGATGGACGTTTGGATTGTTTCCAGTTTTTTTCTATTAAAAATTAAGTTACTAGGAATATTCTTGTACAAGTCTGTATGTGGATATATGTTTTCATTTCTCATGAGTTAGTACATGGAGTGAAATTTCTAGGTTGCAGGGTAGATGTTTATTGAACTTTTTAAGAAACTGCCAAACAGTTTTCCAAGATGGTTTTACTGTTTAAACCCGCACTAGTAATGCATGAGAGTTTCATTTGCTCCACATCCTCACCAATATTTATATTAATTTTCCTCATTTCAGTGAGTGTGTGGTAGTATCTAGTCATTTATATTTTTCTTATTGCTGGTCGCATTGAATACATTTTCATGCACTTATTCACCATTCATATTTCTTATTTTGTTAAGTTTCTTTCCCACTGTTTACCCATTTTTAATCTTTGGGTAGTTTGTCTTTTTGTTCTTAAATTATAGGATCTTTAAAAATATATTCTGGATATCATTTATTGCAGTGATTTGTGCTTTTTGATGGTGTCTTTCAAAGATCAGATCTTAGTTTATGAAATCCATTTTATCACTTTTTTATGTCTGAGACTTTGGCATGCTATCTAGGGGATATTTTTTATAGACTTTATTTCTTTAAGAGCAGATTTAAGTTCACAGTGAAATTGAGAGAAAGGTACAAAGACTCCTCCTATACCCCTTGGACCCTCACGTGTATAAATTCCTCCATTACCAAGATCTCCTACCAGAGTGCTGCATGTGTTAAAATTGATGAACCTGCTGTGACACATCAAAATAACTCAAAGTCCATAGTTTACTATCAAATTACCCATAGTCGAATGTTAGGGTTCACCCTTGGTGTTGTACATTCTATGAGTGTGGATGACATGTCCCTGTCATTCTACTTTGTGTTCATATTAATAGATGCTCTGTACCTGCTGCTGTTAGATACAGAATAGTACCACTGTCTGTAAGGAATCACTGACTGCCTCGATACTATGAATATTTTTTTGCTATATTTTCTTCTGTAAGTTTTCCATTTCAAGTTATTTATTGTGTAGGTGTTGAGGAGAGAATCAAGGCTTATATTTTTCCCAACTGGAAATGCAATTTTTCCAGCACCATTTGATGAAATGATTGTCCTTTCAGATTGAATTACTGTGGTACCTTTAACAAAATGCAGTTGAGCATATATGTATGACTCTATGTCTGGATTCTGTTTTCTATTTTGTAGATTTGTATGTCCCTCTTTATGCCACTTCAACACTGTCTTGATCTTGTAATTTTGTGAGGTCTTAATGCAGGGTTGTGTAGTTTTCCAACTTTGTTCTTCTTTTGAAAAATTATTCTGGTTATTCTTTGTTCTTTGTATTTTGATCTGAATTTAAGAATCAGCTTAATTTAAGAACTTAAGAATTTCTGTTGCCATTCAAAATCTAAAACCAGCTTTGTCATATAATTTGTCTTGTATTTGATTATACTGAGAGCAAAAGTTCTGTGCTATCCCCAGAATGAAGGCATGATGGTTAAATTTTATATGTCGACTTTGCTAGGCTGTGGTGCCCAGTTGTTTGGTGTAACAAGTTCAGATGTTGCTCTGCAGGTACTAGGTAGATTTGACCAATATCTACAATCAGTTGACCTCAAGTAAAGGAGTTTGCCTTCATAATGTGGGTGAGCTCTATTCAATTAACTGAAGGCCTGAAAAACAAAACCCAAAATTTCCCAAAGAAATTCGGCCTCAAGACTGTAATGTAGAAATCCTGTTTGAGTTTCTACCCTCCCTGTTTGTCAGATTTAAGACTTCAGAACTGTAACTGATACAAAAGGGTAAAAAATTCTCATTTTTTAGTTATTTGCAGCTCAGTAGATTTTCCCTTTGACTTACTATTAAGTGTGGCATAAATCTGAGAGTGTGTGGCTAAGTCGCTTCAGTCGTTTCTGACTCTGTGTGACTCTATGGACTGTAGCCCGTCAGGCTCCTCTGTCCAGGGGATTCTCAAGGCAGGAATACTGGAGTGGGTTGCCCTTTCCTTCTGAGAGAGGGGGAAATATAAGCTTTTATGAGGAAGAAAAATAAGAAAACATCATGGAAACTTCGCAGGAAGGACAGTTTTTCAGTATAGAACACTATGGTTAGAATGACTGAAAATAGAGCTTCTTGGCAATCTGTGTTTTACTAAGCATTTCCATATAACTAATCACACCTTCTTTTCATGCATTCTTGTCAACTCTGTGAGAGGCCCTGGTACTTGGAATTCATGGTTTAGAGAGACTGTGACACAAACAGAAGCATGAAATGAGTGCTATGATGTGGCTAACTAAAGGTGAACTGTGAGGATACTTAAGACGCATGGATTATCCTTTATTTAATTAATCACATGAAGTGTGTCACTAGTGGTAGGAGACATTCAAGAGAGGGAGGAGCTGAGAAGATGGTGGGAGACCTCAGTTTTTCCCCTGACCCTTGTGCATGCCACAGAGCTTTCTGAGGGACGAGCCATGTGTCAGGGGAGCCCCTACTTCCTCACTTCTCAAGAATCTTCTTCACTGGAGAGTCTTACAGTTCAATGTCCCAAGGGATTTATTCCCCTTGGAGAAATACCCATTGCTTATGTGTGGACATGTAAAACAGCCATGTCTACATACCATATAAATATTTAACACAGCAAAGATTATCTGCTGCAACCAGAAATTCTACTGAGAAAAAACTCGTGATTAGGAGCTTGACTTCTATATCTTCCCCGACAGCCATTCCTCATGGGTGAATGCCTAAGCTTTGGGGTCTGTGTCCCTATGTTTTAGTGATGTACTGTGTGCTCTGAGATCCATGCTGGTACATGAATCACATGAAAGTGAAAACTCAAGCCAGTTGTTGTGTTCCCAAATTTTTGGATCAGTTTCAATTTTGCTTGTCAATTTTGATGTAAAAATGATATAAAACCTAATATAATGCTGTATATTTGCCTGTATACTACCTTATACTACCCATTACCCTGATCCTCCTCCTACTTCATAGAAGTTCTGTGTCAGTTTTCATCATTGCTGAATTCTTTTGCAGTAACTACTTTTTGAGTAAATGAATGAATGATTGAATATATATTTAGTAGTGTTTCTTAACATTTATGTTTTAATTCCATTTGACTCTTGTCTCATGTCCAGAAGCTCTTTGTGGATACTGTTATTTCTTTGCTTGAAAGACTGTATACTCCTTTATTTATTTATTTATTTTTGACTGAGATTCAATTTCATCTATGATCTGACATCATCCTGTATGTTAATTTTTTTGTCTTTCATTATTCCCCAACCAAAAGCCACTTCTCACATATTTGACTCTTTTTTTGATGCTAGAACTTTGCATGTCTGTGTCCCTACTTGTCCTTTCCTAAAATACAATATGCAGAGCTTGAAGGCTGTACCATAAAACTTGTCACTTGATCATATTCTCTATTTGTTGCAGATAAAAGTAGAGAGTGGAGGGATTATTGGATACTTCAGGAGAATGTTAAAATGGGAAATGTCACAAGTCTCTCAATTCTAGTGCCCAGGACTTACCTCTCCAATAGGATTTTTAACCACATAGGGTACACATTTTTATGTGGTAGATTTTCCTAGACTAGAGGTTGCTTGCATTCAACTTGTATTTTAGAGACTTTCTCTTGTTTTTCTCAGTTTTGACTGCTTTTTAGACAGGAGAGGAATAAAAGGATTGCAGGGTGGGTCTCACTTTGAAGCAAACAGAAATGCCAAAAACCCCAACGTTGTTCCCTGTATTTTGGCAACATTTTCTATAAGCCTCATTTTTCTAGCAAGACTGAGCCAGCTAATTAGATCCTGGTCTAGCTTTTACCTCCTGTAAATCTGCAAGAACTCTGTAGTATTAACTATCATCACTGTTACTATGATCATCTGTACTTGAAAGTGTACTTCCCATCATGACCGCACTCTGATGAGGAAGCCTATGCACTATGGAATCACAAATATTTGAATTGTTAGAGGACTTGTCTTCAACCAGGTGTCATATTTTAACAAAGCTGTCATCCAGTAACTCGAAACAAATGTCAATGTAGAATTAATTTGTTTTATAATTAATATTCAATCTTTGGTGTCAAATGAATATAATAATTTAATGATAATAGTAATTAGACTCTATTGTAATTAACTTTAAAATGAAGAATACACCCAGAGCTGTAGAAAGTAATTTTGGGAGTTGATTTTTATATTCTCTATAGTAGAAGACTACTGTAAAGATGTCAGGTTTGGCCAAAATAGTCTGTAAATTTAATGCTAATTCATTCTAAATTGCAAATTTAAAAATATTGACAAATGGATTCATGCTTTCATCTGGAAGAGAAAAAATTATTGATGGTCAGGAAACTGGGAGGAATGGCCTGGGGAAACTTGCCATACCAGTTATCAAAGTATACTCTCAAGTAAATGTAATAGGAATAATGTGGTACTGGAAAAGAAATAGATAGATAAATGAAAGAGAAGAGAACATTCATAAGTAGAGTCTAGTTTATGTTAGAATTTTATATATGATGGAGTCAGCACTTCTAATCAATGGAGAAAATCTTGACAATTCAGTCAAAAATCTTACAGCAATTGGTCTGTGTTAGCAAGAAATTTAAATCGGGTCTCTGTTCACATTTTACACATAAGAAGATCCAGCAGAATTAAAGATTAAATACATATTTTTAATATAATATGTTATTAAGAGAAAATTTCCTTCAAGTCAGTGGAAAAGGTGCTACAGCAAAATACTGAGGAAAAGAACACAAATTTGACATCATGAAGTTTAGAATTTCCGTATGATATATTATAACATTCATTCTTTCAATCAACTAATACTTGCCCTGTAGCTACTATATGCAAGGTACAACTGGGAACACCAAAGAGTTACTGTGGTATACAGTGAGTTAATATCTTAAATGTATAAAGAATTCTTACAAATCAATAGAAAGAAGATGAACAACTTGAGGAAAAAAAGGAAAAAATACAAATAAATGTAATTTATTACAGTATAAAAAGCTAATAGACAAATGAAAAAATGAAAAGCTTCCTAATCAGAGATGTACTTTAAAAAAATGAGATACAATTTTTTATTTATAGTATTAATAAAGATTTAAAGGCGTGATAGTATCCACTATTGGTAAGGGTACAAGCAAGTAAATATCTTGACTTCTCTTGTGAAAATATAAATTACACAGCTTTTGGAGGGCAATTTGGCAGTGTGTAATAATGTTTAAAATGTGCATAACTTTATACCCAGCAAATCTATTTCTAGAAATGAATCCTAAAGAAGTAACTGCCTAAGTGTGCTGAGACTTATGCAAAAGACTTTCCCTTGCAGCAATGCTTATAGTAACTAAAAGTGAAAATTACCTAAGCATCTATCCACAGGGATTGGTTAATGAATTGTGTTATATCCATACAATGAAATTCTGTGAAACTGTCCCCAAAATAAGTTAATTATTTGTGTTGTTGTTGTTGTTTCAGTTCAGTTTATTTGCTCAGTCATGTCTGACTCTTTGCGACCCCATGGACTACAGGATGCCAGGCCTCCCTGTCCATCACCAACTCCCGGAGTTTACTCAAACGCATGTCCATCAAGTCGGTGATGCCATCCAACCATCTCATCCTCTGTCATCCCCTTCTCCTCCTGCCTTCAATTTTTCCCAGCATCAGAGTCTTTTCCAATGAGTCAGTTCTTCACATCAGGTGACCAAAGTGTTGGAGTTTCAGCTTCAACATCGGTCCTTCCAATGAACTCTCAGGACTAATCTCCTTTAGGATGGACTGGTTGGATCCCTTTGCTGTCCAAGGGACTGTCAAGAGTCTTCTCCAACACCACAGTTCAAAAGCATCAATTCTTCAGTGCTTAGTGTTCTTTATAGTTCAACTCTCACATCCATACATGACTACTGGAAAAACCATGGCCTTAACTAGATGGACCTAGTCACTAAGTAATGTCTGACTCTTTGTGGCTTCATGGACTGTAGCTTCATAGACTGCCAGGATTCTTTGTCCATCAGATTTCCTAGGCAAGAATATTGGAGTGGGTTGCCGTTTTCTTCTCTAGGGGATCATCCTGACCCAGGGATCAAACCCATATCTTCTGCATTGGCAGATGGATTCATTACCACTGAACCACTAAGGAAGCCCCAGTTATTTGTACAACTACATGTAAATGAAAGTGAAAGTCACTCAGTCATGTCTGACTCTTTGGACCCCATGGACTACACAGTCCATGGAATTCTCCAGGCCAGAATACTGGAGTGTGTACCCATTCCCTTCTCCAGGGGATCTTCACAACCCAGGGATTGAACCCAGGTCTCCCGCATTGCAGGAAGATTCTTTACCAACTGAGCCACAAGGAAAACCCAACTACATGTAAACATGCCCATAATATATCGTTATATTAAGAAAGTCAGTTTTGTAGTATGTAGAGAATGTCTTCCTTCATAAAGTATGTATGTATAGGTATTAGAAAAATATATAGATACATAATTATGCTTGAAGTAGCATAAAAGTGTTAATGATCATTGTATCTGAGGTATGGGATTTCTGGGGATTTGTATTCCCTTCTCTAAATATATCAGTATGTTTTGGATTTATTGAAATAAAAAATCCCATTGCTTTCATTGGAAAAGGAGGGATATTTTCACTTGAACAAATTAAAACATGAGGCCATAAAAAATATTTTAAGGTTACAGCTCTATTCTGTATATATTTACTATGAGAATTTATAGAGTCTTAAACTCAAAAAGCAGCTTTTTCTCTCTTTGAGAACTTTGTTTTGTTGGTTCTTAGCAGTCATTTTGGTGAACGTTTCTTTAGGGCCAGATATGGAGAGTCACAATGATAACTAGTTTGTGATACCTTACCCTAAAGAACATGATGTTCTATAATGTGATCAGTTTGATTTAGTAAGATGAGCTTTCAGCTGGAGGGCACTGGTCAGTTCCCCAGCAATAGTACCCATGGAGTGCTTCGGTGTATTTGAGGACATCCTAAAGATTCATAATAACAAGGTTTACAGCAGTGACTCACGGGTTTAGCCTACTGCCTGTCTTTGGCCACCCTGGTTTAGATGCAGGCGCTCCTTTCACAGAGCAAACCAGAGTCAGGGGGCATTTCCCTAAACACACTGATTTCCTAGAGTCCTTGCTTGAGAAATCTGAGATTCTGATCGAATCTTTCCCACATATGCTTCAGATATATTTTCTCAAACTGTAACCTCTCCCTAGATTGCCCTTTACTGTCTTTGTTTGCTTATATCTGCACATTCTCCAATGTCCAATCAAACTGCATTTTTTGTGATGTCTTTACTGACTCCTCACAGAAGTGATGTGCTCATTCCATAAGCTCCTATACCTTTTTATACCTCTTTAAGTATAACGTTGATTATGCATTGCCTTGTGGTCTCATGATGACTGTATATACTCCATGTTCCCTAAGAGAATGTAAGCTATGTGGTCTCATCATTTAGCCAGCACCGTACTGGAAACATATGAACTATGTATTTATTGAGTAAGTGATGGATGAATGAATATTCAGACAGATTTTTTTTTTTTGTCTAGTTCCATGGTTGCATTACTGCCTCCTAAGGGGTGTTTTGGAAATTTATAGGAGACAGTTGTGGTTATCATAATGATTGGGCAGAATCACTGACACTTACTAGATATGAACTAGTTATATTAGGGCTTCCCAGGTGGCACAGTGGTAAACACTTCTGCCAGTGCAGGAGATGCAAGAGACATGGGTTAGATCCCAGGGTCGGGAAGATTCACTGGAGAAGGAAATGGCAACCTACTCCAGTATTCTTGCCTGGAAAATTCCATGGAGAGAGGAGCCTGGTGAGCTCCAGTCCATGGGGTCACAAAGAGTTGGACATGATTGAGTGACTGAGCATGCACATAAAATTTAGGGGCTGTCCTTCAATATGTAGTACAATTTTTTTTCACAGTGAGTAATCCTCTGTCTCATGAATTTTGAATGACCCACCAGATATTCAGGTAGGTGGAAAGCGTGTTCATAATCATTTGGGCCTAGAAGCAAGCTCCATTTTTTTATATATAAAAGCAAAGTTTATTTTTGTATCATTTTTCTCTTTACTGAATTCTCCAAGAATGTAGCCACTATGTAAATTGAGGAAAATTGTATTCTTTTTTGTTTGAAATTTTACCAAGTGTTGGTTCACCATTTTGGAAAATCCCATCACTGACTGCAGTGCTGCTTATCGTGACTGAATTGCCAACACAGTACTTGTGCATAGATGTGTGTTTGTAGAGGTTTCATTCATGCAGCCGTCTATTTTCTGTGTTTTGGGGTGGGCATGCCAAACATTCACTTATGAAAATATATGTCATTTTATTATAGATTGCTTTCTGCTTATTTCTCTTTTATATTACCAATAAGACACTTTATTACTTTACAATTGTGCATAGGAAAGCTATATTGTCTTAGAATTTCATTTCAAGATAGTGAAAGGGGCATTAGTTCTGATAAGTTTGAAAACTCATCTAGGTTGTCAGTTTTTCTATCTATTAACCATGGAAAACTTGGGTGCTTTGTTGCAGTTCCAGAAATGTTGTCTAAGTTGCTCTCAATGAAAATAAACTTAGGCCAATGGCCTCAGTTAAAAAACTGACATTTCAACAGAGCTTGAGGGATATCTTTGAACATTCTTTGGCATTGCCTTTCTTTGGGATTGGAATGAAAATGACCTTTTCCAGTCCTGTGGCCACTGCTGAATTTTCCAAATTTGCTGGCATATTGAGTGCAGCACTTTCACAGCATCATCTTTTAGGAATTGAAATAACTCAATTGGAAACCCAGCACCTCCACTAGCTTTGTTCATAGTGATGCTTCCTAAGGCCCATGTGACTTTGCATTCCAGGATGTCTGGTTCTAGGTGAGTGATCACACCATCATGGTTACCTGGGTTGTGAAAATCTTTTTGGTATAGTTCTTCTGTGTATTCTTGCCACCTCTTCTTAATATCTTCTGCTTCTGTTAGGTCCATACCATTTCTGTCCTTTGTTGAGCCCACCTTTGCATGAAATGTTCCCTTGCTATCCTCTAATTTTCTTGAAGAGATCGCTGGTATTTCCCATTCTATTGTTTTCCTCTGTTTCTTTGCATTGATCACTGAGGAAGGCTTTCTTATCTCTCCTTGCTATTCTTTGTAACTCTGCATTCAAATGGGTATATATTTCCTTTTCTCCTCTCACCTCAGGAACAGTGGCTGCGAGGCACAGTAGTGACATCTGTGTGGCACAGGAGCTACCCCACGTCCAAGGTCAGGAGCGGCGTCCATGAGGAGATACCCTACGTCCAAGGCAAGAAGGAGCAGTGGCTGTGCTTTGATGGAGCAGCATGAAGAGATACCCCACATCCAAGGTAAGAGAAACCCAAGTAAGATGGTAGGCACTGAGAGAGGGCATCAGAGGGCAGACAGACTGAAGCCACAATCACAGACAACTAGCCAATCTGATCACATGGACCACAGCCTTATCTAACTCAATGAAACTAAGCCATGCTCTGTAGGGACACCCATGACAGATGGGTCATGGTGGAGTGGTCTGACAGAATGTGGTCTGTTGGAGAAGGGAATGGCAAACCACTTCAGTATTCTTGCCTTGAGAACCCCATGAAGAGTATGAAAAGGCAAAAAGATAGGACACTGAAAGATGAACTCCCCAGGTTGGTAGGTGCCCAATATACTACTGGAGATCAGTGGAGAAATAACTCCAGAAAGAATGAAGGGATGGAGCCAAAGCAAAAACAATGCCCAGTTGTGGATGGGAGTGGTGATAGAAGCAAGGTCTGATGCTGTAAAGAGCAATATTGCATAGGAACCTGGAATGTTAAGTCCATGAATCAAGACAATTTGGAAGTGGTCGAACAGGAGATGGCAAGCATGAACATCGACATTGTAGGAATCAGCGAAGTAAGATGGACTGGAATGGGGAATTTAACTCAGTTGACCATTATATCAACTGCTGTGGGCAGGAATCCCTTAGAAGAAATGGAGTAGCCATCATAGTCAACTAAAAAGTCTGAAATACAGTACTTGGATGCAATCTCAAAAATGACAGAATGATCTCTGTTCATTTCCAAGGGAAACTATTCAATATCACGGTAATCCAAGTCTATGCCCTGACCCGTAATGCTGAAGAAGCTGAACAGTTCTTTGAAGACTTACAAGACCTTTAAGAACTAACACACAAAAAGATGTGCTTTTCATTATAGGGGACTGGAATGCAAAAGTAGGAAGTCAAGAAACACCTGGAGTAACAGGCACATTTGGCCTTGGAGTATGGAATGAATCAGGGCAAAGGCTAATAGAGTTTTGCCAAGAGAACACACTGGCCATAGCAAACACCCTCTTCCAACAACACAAGAGAAGACTCTACACATGGACATCACCAGATGATCAACACCGAAATCAGATTGATTATATTCTTTGCAGCTAAAGATGGAGAAGCTCTATACAGTCAGCAAAAACAAGACCAGGAGCTGACTGTGGCTCAGATCATGAACTCCTTATTGCCAAATTCAGATTTAAATTGAAGAAAGTGGGGAAAACCACTAGACCATTCAGGTATGACCTAAATCAAATCCCTTATGATTATACAGTGGAAGTGAGAAGTAGATTTAAGGGACTAGATCTGATAGACAGAGTGCCTGATGAACTATGGATGGAGGTTCATGATGTTGTACTGGAGAAAGGGATCAAGACCATCCCCAAGAAAAAGAAATGCAAAATGGCTGTCTGAGGAGGCCTTACAAATAGCTGTGAAAAGAAGAGAAGCAAAAAGCAAAGGAGAAAAGGAAAGATATACCCATTTGAATGCAGAGTTCCAGAGAATAGCAAGGAGAGATAAGAAAGCCTTCCATTTATAAGTAAATAGCTCAGAAAATCTTTAATCCAATTTTCTGTTGATGGGCAGGGCTGTGTTCCCTCCTTGTTGTTGACCTGAGACCAAACTATGGTGGAGGTAATGAAGATAATGGCAACCTTCTTCACAATTCCTGTGCCAAGGACTTTATTTTTTTTTTCAGTTTATTTTTATTAGTTGGAGGCTAATTACTTTACAACATTGCAGTGGTTCTTGTCATACATTGAAATGAATTAGCCATGGATTTACATGTATTCCCCATCCCGGTCCGCCCTCCCACCTGCCTCTCCACCCCATCCCTCTGGGTTTTCCCAGTGCACCAGGCCTGAGCACTTGTCTCATGCATCCCACCTGGGCTGGTGATCTGTTTCACCCTAGATATACATGTTTCGATGCTGTTCTCTTGAAACATCCCACCCTCGCCTTCTCCCACAGAGTCCACAAGTCTGTTCTATACATCTGAGTCTCTTTTTCTGTTTTGCATATAGGGTTATCGTTACCATCTTTCTAAATTCCATATATATGTGTTAGTATACTGTAATGGTCTTTATCTTTCTGGCTTACTTCGCTCTGTATAATGGGCTCCAGTTTCATCCATCTCATTAGAACTGATTCAAATGAATTCTTTTTAATGGCTGAGTAATATTCCATGGTGTATATGTACCACAGCTTCCTCATCCATTCGTCTGCTGATGGGCATCTAGGTTGCTTCCATGTCCTGGCTATTATAAACAGTGCTGCGATGAACATTGGGGTGCACATGTCTCTTTCAGATCTGGTTTCCTCAGTGTGTATGCCTAGAAGTGGTATTGCTGGGCCATATGGCAGTTCTATTTCCAGCTTTTTAAGGAATCTCCACACTGTTTTCCATAGTGGCTGTACTAATTTGCATTCCCACCAACAGTGTAAGAGGGTTCCCTTTTCTGCACACCCTCTCCAGCATTTATTGCTTGTAGACTTTTGGATAGCAGCCATCCTGACTGGTGTATAATGGTACCTCATTGTGGTTTTGATTTGCATTTCTCTGATAGTGAGTGATGTTGAGCATCTTTTCATGTGTTTTTTTGCCATCTGTATGTCTTCCTTGGAGAAATGTCTGTTGAGTTCTTTGGCCCATTTTTTGATTGGGTCATTTATTTTTCTGGAGTTGAGCTGGAGGAGTTGCTTGTATATTTTTGAGATTAATCCTTTGTTGCTTCATTTGCTATTATTTTTTCCGAATCTGAGGGCTGTCTTTTCACCTTGCTTATAGTTTCCTTTGTTGTACAAAAGCTTTTAAGTTTCATTAGGTCCCATTTGTTTATTTTTGCTTTTGTTTCTAAAATTCTGGGATGTGGGTCATAGAGGATCCTGCTGTGATTTATGTCGGAGAGTGTTTTGCCTATGTTCTCCTCTAGGAGTCTTATAGTTTCTGGTCTTACATTTAGATCTTTAATCCATTTTGAGTTTATTTTTGTGTATGGTGTTAGAAAGTGTTCTAGTTTCATTCTTTTACAGGTGGTTGACCAGTTTTCCCAGCACCACTTGTTAAAGAGGTTGTCTTTTTTCCATTGTATATCCTTGCCTCCTTTGTCGAAGATAAGGTGACGATAGGTTCGTGGATTTATCTCTGGGCTTTCTATTCTGTTCCATTGATCTATATTTCTGTCTTTGTGCCAGTACCATACTGTCTTGATGACTGTGGCTTTGTAGTATAGTCTGAAGTCAGGCAGGTTGATTCCTCCAGTTCCATTCTTCTTTCTCAAGATTACTTTGGCTATTCGAGGCTTTTTGTATTTCCATACAAATGGTGAAATTATTTGTTCTAGTTCTGTGAAAAATACCATTGGTAGTTTGATAGGGATTGCATTGAATCTATAGATTGCTTTGGGTAGTATAGCCATTTTGACAATATTGATTCTTCCAATCCATGAACACGGTATATTTCTCCATCTGTTTGTGTCCTCTTTGATTTCTTTCATCAGTGTTTTATAGTTTTCTATGTATAGGTCTTTTGTTTCTTTAGGTAGATATACTCCTAAGTATTTTATTCTTTTTTTTTTTTTTCAAATTCTGTAAGTGTTTTATTTATCATTGAAGAAAAAACACAGCAGCAAGTTCTGTGTTGGCTTCAATAAGACCAAATAGTTAATCTTTAACATAGCTACTACACTCCAAAATTGAAGTCAACACAGTCATTACTACAAATTACTTATTGAAAGAATCTATTCTGAAGAGAAAGGAAATTAGGAAAAAGAATTTAAACAATTCCTCCAAACCACACATTTATAAATATTGTCATATTTAAAATGCTTGAAAGGCATGAATTCTCCATAAATGGAAAAGCAGTTTGCTATTGGCAACAGAAAAAACTCAGCCACAGTTTACCAAATGCTTTAAAATTTAAAAGCTATTTCTGTTTTGGATTCACACTCCAGCAGTATTCTCGTCATTATAATAATGACTGCAAGTTGGTTTATACTCACCTTCTTTCAAGTAAAATCTACCAAAAACTCCACTGTATCCAATATGTGTAATGTTCACTGCACTTAAGAGTAAACCTAAAAACCTTCTGAATTTAGTAAATAGTAAATACCTCAAAATACCTAGAGGTATGTCTCAATGGTGTGAGAACTGTTTCAGCTCCCTGTTTTAGAGACTTCAAATACATTCTCTATAACAGAACCTTACTTCATTCCAAATTAATACCAGGTATTTCAAAATCAAAAGAAAAAAGACCAGTTCTATACCAAGATATAGGTGTTACTCAATACCTGAAGAATTCTCATTTTAAATTTATTTTTAGTTTTTCTTTTTTTGTAAACAAATGATTGATGAAATAATGCAACACCTTAAATTCAAAAACATGGTGTGGTTTTCCAACCGTCTGTGGATGCGGTGCCTGATCAATCTATTATATAGGATTAATACAAGTTCATGCTTTTTGTGTTATGGTGAGACATTAAAGAATCCAATTTAGATTGGTTTTTTGTTGCAATGGTGAATGGTATTGTTTCCTTAATTTCTCTTTCTGTTTTCTCATTGTTAGTGTATAGGAATACAAGAGATTTCTGTGTGTTAATTTTATATCCTGCAACTTTATTGTATTCGTTGATTAGCTCTAGTAATTTTCTGGTAGAGTCTTTAGGGTTTTCTATGTAGAGGATCATGTCATCTGCAAACAGAGAGAGTTTCACTTCTTCTTTTCCTATCTGGATTCCTTTTACTTCTTTTTCTGCCCTGATTGCTGTGGCCAACACTTCCAAAACTATGTTGAATAGGAGTGGTGAGAGTGGGCACCCTTGTCTTGTTCCTGATTTCAGGGGAAATGCTTTCAATTTTCCACCATTGAGGGTGATGCTTGCTGTGGGTTTGTCATATATAGCTTTTATTATGTTGAGGTATGTTCCTTGTATTCCTGCTTTCTGGAGAGTTTTAATCATAAATGGATGTTGAATTTTGTCAAAGGCTTTTTCTGCATCTATTGAGATAATCATATGGTTTGTATCTTTCAATTTGTTAATGTGGTGTATTACATTGATTGATTTGCGGATATTAAAGAATCCTTGCATTCCTGGGATAAAGCCCACTTGGTCATGGTGTATGATTTTTTTAATATGTTGTTGGATTCTGTTTGCTAGAATTTTGCTAAGGATTTTTGCATCTATGTTCATCAGTGATATTGGCCTGTAGTTTTCTTTTTTTGTGGCATCTTTGTCTGGTTTTGGAATTAGGGTGATGGTAGCCTCATAGAATGAGTTTGGAAGTTTACCTTCTTCTGCAGTTTTCTGGGATAGTTTGAGTAAGATAGGTGTTAGCTCTTCTCTAAATTTTTGGTAGAATTCAGCTGTGAAGCCATCTGGTCCTGGGCTTTTGTTTGCTGGAAGATTTCTGATTACAGTTTCGATTTCCTTGCTTGTGATGGGTCTGTTAAGATCTTCTATTTCTTCCTGGTTCAGTTTTGGAAAGTTATACTTCTCTAAGAACTTGTCCATTTCTTCCAAGTCGTCCATTTTATTGGCATAGAGCTGCTGGTAGTAGTCTCTTATGATCCTTTGTATTTCAGTGTTGTCTGTTGTGATCTCTCCATTTTTGTTTCTAATTTTGTTAATTTGGTTCTCCCTTTGTTTCTTAATGAGTCTTGCTAATGGTTTGTCAATTTTGTTTATTTTTTCAAAAGACCAGCTTTTAGCTTTGTTGATTTTTGCTATGGTCTCTTTAGTTTCTTTTGCATTTATTTCTGCCCTAATTTTTAGGATTTCTTTCCTTCTGCTAACCCTGGGGTTCTTCATTTCTTCCTTCTCTAGTTGCTTTAGGTGTAGAGTTAGGTTATTTATTTGACTTTTTTCTTGTTTCTTGAGGTAGGCCTGTAATGCTATGAATCTTCCCCTTAGCACTGCTTTTACGGTGTCCCATAGGTTTTGGGTTGTTGTGTTTTCATTTTCGTTCATTTCTATGCATATTTTGATTTCTTTTTTGATTTCTTCTATGATTTGTTGGTTATTCAGAAGCGTGTTGTTTAGCCTCCATATGGTTGAATTTTTAATAATTTTTTTCCTGTAATTGAGATCTAATCTTACTGCACTGTGGTCAGAAAAGATGACTGGAATGATTTCAAGTTTTTTGAATTTACCAAGACTAGATTTATGGCCCAGGATGTGATCTATTCTGGAGAAGGTTCCGTGTGCACTTGAGAAAAAGGTGAAGTTGATTGTTTTGGGGTGAAATGTCCTATAGATGTCGATAAGGTCTAGCTGGTCCATTGTGTCCTTTAAAGTTTGTGTTTCCTTGTTAATTTTCTGTTCAGTTGATCTATCCATAGTTGTGAGTGGGGTATTAAAGTCTCCCACTATTATTGTGTTACTATTAATTTCATCTTTCATACTCGTTAGTATTTGCCTTACTTATTGCAGTGCTCCTATGTTGGGTGCATATATATTTATAATTGTTATATCTTCTTCTTGAATTGATCCTTTGATCATTATGTAGTGTCAGTTCCTGTGCAAAGGACTTTAAAAGGATTATAAAGAAAGCTGAGTGCCAAAGAATTGATGCTTTTGAACTGTGGTGTTGGAGAAGACTCTTGAGAGTCCCTTGTATTGCAAAGAGATCAAACCAGTTAATCCTAAAGGAAGTCAGTCCTGAATATTCATTGGAAGGACTGATAGTGAAGCTGAAACTCCAATACTTTGGCCACCTGATGCGAAGAACTGACTATTGGAAAAGACCCTGATGCTGGGAAAGATTGAAGGCAGGAGGAGAAGGGGACAACAGAGGATGAGATGGTTGGATGGCATCACTGAGTCAATGGACATGAGTTTGAGTAAGCTCTGGGAGTTGGTGATGGACAGGGAAGCCTGGCATCCTGCAGTCCCTGGGGTGGCAAAGAGTTGGACATGACTGAGTGACTGAACTGAACTGAAGGATATCTGGGGAGTTGTTTGTAATATAATCATTGAAAGTTACAGGATAGGGTGAAATTCTCAAGAAGTGGTAAGATGACCAAATATTCTTATCCAAGGTTAACCCAGCTGTTAAGCCCTGGGTACCCTCATTTTCAGGGCCTCTCTGATGATTCCAGCAGCACTGGTAAGTTTGTCATTTTTTTGGACAGTGATTCTCACATTTAGCCTGAATCAGAATCAGTGAAAATCCTGATTAAAATATAGATTATTGAGCCCTGTTTCCAAAGTTGCTAGTTTAGTAGGTCTGAGGTGGAGCTTGAGTTTTGCAATTTTAACAAGTCCTCAGGTGCTGCTGCTACTGCTGTTCCCAAGCCCATACACTGAGAACCACTTGGGAGATGCTAGAAATTAATAGATGTTTATTTGCTCATGCCTTGTTTCAATATGGACTTAAAGCAGGTAATATGTTTTTAAAGGAGGAGAAAAAAGAAGAAAAACATGGAGCCAGAAATGAGTCTAATACCAAAATGCAAATTCAACAATCTCATACATTTGCCAGAGAGTTGGGGAGTGTAGAAATATACTGCAAAGTTTTTTGCAAGTCTCTACTGCTAGAAATGCTGTGTGTTTTTGAAATAGAAATCCCCTAAAGCACCTGGAAGAGAAACACTACACTATTCAGAGCTTCTTTTTGGGACAGAGTTTCCATGGCTAGCCTGTGGATGGGGAGTCTGGTACTTCATTGTAGTATAGTGTAAGAAGATAAATACATAGAGGCTGCTGCACACACACACACACAAGCATACCCATATGGGATGGACTCAGCAACAGATCCACCATGTGCTTCAATTCAGGCAGTTGTGTTATAGCCACTTAATTGTAAGTAAATGAGTAATTAGCAGCTCTTAGATAATTTCTGCTTGTCCCATCAATGTGGTTCATTTTTCATGTGTAGATACCTAACTGGAAAAAACAACAGCAACAGCAATTGGATGTTAAGTGGAGAAAACTGCCAGTTTAAACTTTCTTCCCAGAAGGACAGAGCAGATTTCTATTTTATTTATTCTTCTTTATAAAAATCAGGTCTAATAGTCACAATGAATCCTTCACAGGCAACCAAGCTATTCTTTGTTTCTGATTGTCTCCAACGGCGTTTATCTTAATGCTCTTCCATGTGTATAATTTCCTGGAAAATTTAGTACTTAATATTCTGATGGTTTCCAGTACATGTTTTGTCTCCCTACTGAGACAGTAAGTGATTCAAGGGCAAAATCTATGCCTTACACCATTTCCTTATCTTCCAGTGCTGACCCACATGAGGTGCTAAGTAGCTGTGGCAGTTGTTCTTCATGAGGGGTAAAGGTAGGAGGACACACAGGAATCACACAGGGGGCTTTTAAAAAATATGCACGCTGCAGAAAGTCCTGTGTAAGGTACTAGATATAACAATTTTTATTCATATTATTTACATTTCCAAAGGTAATTTCAACCTACTTTTCTAGTACCTAAAATATGAGAACTTGGCAAATGATAAAGTCAGCAGTACAAAACCAGTGGGTGAGTAATGGTTTATTTTGTAGTGAATAACAGGAATACTGGTTCACTTATTTGGAGGGAAAAAAAGATGAACCCTTTAAATCATATAAAATTACTATTAAGTTTATTTAACTGAATATGCTACTATATGCCAAGCACTTCTTTAGATCTTGAGGAGAAAGGAGAGAGCAAAGAGAAAGTGAGCTGCTGCTCTTATGAAACTTTCATCCCGATGGGGTTCTATGGACAATTAACATGCACACATATATATTTATTTACTTACAAATATATATTCTATTTCAGTTTTCCCTAGGCAAAGGGCTATAAAGAAAATGGAAGCAGGCTAAGAGAATAAGGGGAGATGTTCTTTTAGATAGGGAAGGCCTGAGAAGGTGACAACTGGACTGAAGTTTTAACGAAAGGAAGAAGGGGGGCATAGAACATTCTGGGAAAATCATTCTGGGAGGAGGAAACTAGTGACCATAAAGGTCCTCAGGCAGGAAAGAGCTTTCTTGACTCCTTGAAGAGCAACACGAAGGCCAGTGGGATGGAGTGGAATGAGTGAGTGGGTGTGCTTTAAGAGAGTAGGGGAAGGTGTATGTCTTTGACCTTGAGAGTGAGAACTGAGAGTGAGCTGGGAAAAGGTGAGGGACTAACAAAATCCGGGAGTGAAGACATAGGTTTTTCCAAATGTGAGTGGCATTTTTATCCAATTTGGGAACATGACTGGACTCTGGTCAGCAGATTTCAATTCCCATGCCTCAGAGTTTAAGCCAAGTGGTGTGGCTAATGGCATTGGGCAGGATGTGGTGAGTGTCATGAAGTATAAGATTTTGGTGACTCTCTGGATTGTTATGACAAAATGCCACAGACTATGTGACTTATAAACAACAAAAATTTCTCACAATTCTGGAAGCTAGAAATCCGAGAAAAGGGTACTAGCAGGGTTTTATAAGAGTGCTTTTTGGGGTCGCAGGCTTTTCATTGTATCCTCACATGGGGTGAAGGGGGTTAGGGGGCCCTATGGCATCTCTCATAATGCTAATTTCATTCATGAGGGCTCTACTCTCATGACCTAATCACCTCCTAAAGGTCTCGCCTACTGTTTTCATCTCCTTAAGGGATTAGGGTTTCTGCATATGAATTTGGGGAGACCTAAACATTCAGGTCATGGCAGTATCCAGAGATGTGGGTTCCATCCCTGGTCAGGAAGATTCCCTGGAGGAGGGCAGAGTAAACTACTCCAATATTGCATGGAGGATCCCATGGACAGAGGAGCCTGCAGGGCTATAGTCTATAGGGTCACAAGGAGTTGGACACGACTGAAGCGACTTAGCACACAGCGTCCAGAATAGAGAAGGAACTGACATGCCTTCACAGAAGGCAGTGTGTGAGCCGGATATGTCTTGAGAAAACCTCTGTGGATGCATCAGAGGTTGCCTCATTTGTGGACCACAGTGTTACAGTCCAGAATTCTCCCTGGATGGAAGGAGTATGGGTCATCTTCACGCTGGTAAAAGTTCCACTGGGGAAGCTTGTGGAAGGTTCTCCCTCACCCCTTTTATTTCTGCCTCTATCCTGTCTGGGAAGTTTCTTTCAGTACAATCATGCATAAAAATTAAGCTTGGATTTGCATCCTGTAGAAACAAGATTTTAAAGTCTTGAAAGACCTAAGCCTGGCAAGAGCTGTAGTATGTGTAGCCTTCTAAAAATTGGCTTATTTGATTGTAGGGTCTAGCAAGGCTGAAATTTGTGGGGCAAGTTGGTGGGCTGCAGATTCAGATAAAAATTTATGTTGCAGATCTTGAGTCCTAGGTCCACAGGGCAGCAGGCTGGAAGCTCAGGCAGGGTTTCTGTGTTGCAGTCCTCTTTTTAAAAAAAATTCTCCCCTAACTCCCTTTCTGTCACATCTGTATTTATTTTTACAGCTCACTGAGGTATAATTGACAAATTGTGTATATTTAAAATGTACAATTTGATGATTTGACATATGTATATATTGTGAAATACCACAATCAACGCGTCCATCACCCCAGTGGATACCTTTTTTTTTTTCTTTTCCTGTGATGAGAATGATTAGGATCTACTTTCTCAGTACATTTTAAGTAATTTTAACTCAGTCTCTGTTGCGGTCGTGGGTAGAATTCCTTCTATTCAATGGGAACTCATTTTGTGTTCTTAAGGCCTTCTGTGCTTAGATGAGGCCCATCCACACTGTAAAGAGTACAATGACTTATTTACTTCATTATTAGTTTTATCAATTTATTCATTCATTATTATTAAGTCATTTAGTTATGATTTACTCATTCACTTATTTAATGATTTTCTTATAGTCTCTATTTTTAAAAAAATGTCTTTATAGAGACACCTGGACTTCGGTTTAACCAAACAACTGGGCACCAAAGCCTAGCTGAGTTGACACATAAGGTTAACCATTGCAGGGTGCTCACTAAACTGCCTTATATACTAGGATGATCCAGGTCTTCTTTGTGTTTAGAGATCGTTCTTTGGATATGCAGTGTATGAAAATTCAGATCAATATCTCTAGAGTTAGCCTTCTGGGTTTGAATCATAACCCCCACCACATACCAGTTCTCTAAACTTTGGGTAATCAATCTATTTGTGCTTTAACTTCCCTATCTATAAAATATGAATATAATATAACCCATCTTCTAAGGCTATTAGAAGAACTAAATGAATTAATGAAGATAAAGGGCCTAAACAATGTCATATGTAAATGCGAGGTAAATATTAGCTATACTTATGCACGTAAACAACATTATTAGATGGTTTTGGGGATGGGCACTGGGGAGATTGGCAAGACAAGTCAGTAGAAGGAACTGCTATAACCTGGGGATAGACCCCACTAACACGGCCAGGACTAAGGAGGGACAGAGTCAGTAAAGGTGTGCAATGTGTTATGGCTTGTAGATTTTAGGAGAACTTAAGTTTTAAGTTTTCTTCTTCAGTATTGTAATTTATTATGACATCCTCAAGTGTTTGGGAAAGTTGGTTAAGTACTACAGTCTAGTGTCAGTCATGGTTTGCGGTTGCCTTGGGGACAAGTAGTAACCATGTGTTTACGTTCCCAGAGAATTGTGTGGTAGAGAAACTAAACAGGGACTCCAGTGATTTTATTTGAATTGTGAAGGAAAGACTGACTCCAGATTTGGAATGCTTGGGGGCATTTCAGTAACACACACACATGCCATTGCTTTTTAGCTGGTATCTTATGCACCAGCCATGCTCACTGCTCACTGTCTGCCATTCTGTCTCTTGGCTTTTGTGTTTGTGAAAGTAATGCCTTTGCATATTTTGAAGGATGGTTTGTACTTTGCTTAGAACATAGACAGAGGTAATTAAAAAACAAAGAGGGAGAATTGTTAAAATTGGGTGTTTGGGATACTGTCTTGTAGCTCTGGTCAGGATCATGTTGGTAAAGAGGGTGGTTCTCAAAAGTGACCTCGGACACAGGGTAAAGAGGCTGTGGAGCCAAGCAGGTAAAACTTTGATTGCTTCCCTTAACTATCCCTCCCCCTCCAAACCCCCCTCCCCCACTGCCAAACATGCGAATTCAAAGCTCAACCTCAGAACTAGAAAAGGCCAATTTGAGATTGGTCAGACTTGAGTACGTTACAAACCTCTATCACAAGCCAAGTCACTGGTGCCCGGCAAGGAAATTAGCATTTATCGCATTTCGGTAAAAATGATGTGGCCCAGTTAAATTAGATTTCCTTTCATTTACAATAGACTTAAAATCCTATTTAGCTATAATCCAGCCATTGTAAAATTGGTTACAAGGATCCTAATTTTCTAAGATATTGAAGCCTCCCATTCTATCAGAGCATCTTGATTTTATCCATTTTCATCCATCGTTAAATTTCTTATGGCTGAGAATGCCAGAGGCGACCTACCTTTCCAATCCGCTGCTGCATTCAGCAGTAACTGGATTGAGATCAGAAACATTTATTTTATTCAACGCCTTATCTGCTCTTTTCCACTATTTTAAACACTACTGAGGGTCAGACCGAAAATCCTTCTCTGATTCTAACTGTAATCAAGCGGGAAATGGTTTTATTTTATTTTAAACTAATATCAAGCCTAAGAAGACAGCATCATTTTATGCAATGGGATTGAATGGCCCATTGTGCCATTGCTGAAATTGTATAGTTTGCATATCTTACCACAGAATCCATGCTTTTATGTGGTGTTTCAACTTAAAATTCTCTGAGCCTTCTCTCTGCTTAAATTGATGTCTCTCTCATTTGGGAGCCAGCTCAGGCTTCGTCACCTTTAGGGACTTGTAGTCACAGTGACCTCCCTCCTTCATATGAACTCCTGCTGCTCTGAAGGCCTGTGTTACCTGTGGAGTCTATTTGTCCACACTATGGTGCCCTCAGCTGCTTCTGTGTGAGTCCTGCCACCCCATCCAAATAGGGTACTCTGTGAAGGCTGGGACTGTTGCTCAAGGCCTCCGTCTGCTTTATTTAGTTGACAGAGAACACCTGATGATGAACCGATTCCAAAAAGAGGAAGCTTTGTATGAGTATGCAAGGGTAGGTACTTTTCTGGGTTCCTGACATTTGGACCCTTAGAATGTTAGTTATATAATATTATGAGGCATTACTTTCCCTCCAGTTCCCTCTAGGCCTTTGTGCCTTCCAGGGAGAAGTCAGTGAGCTTATCTGACTCAGAAGCTTGTGCACAGCAGCTTGAGGTACCCTGTGATCTGGGAAGTAGAGGTGGGGGGTAGTGGGGGCCACTGTACCTTATGGTTCATGAGAGCTCACTGGTCTCCCAGGCACTGCAGCTTCCTTTCCTGGAGAGCAGGGATTGACTCTATCACTAATACTCACCATTCCTTCTCCCTGCCCTCCATACATCATGGACATTGTGGCCTTCCCCAGGAGTCACCAGCAGAGAGATGAAAAGGGTAGAATTAGAGCATTGCTAGGGACCTTGTGTCCTTTTGACTCAGAGCAGGAGACAATATTTGTGATCTTGACCTTGGTGCTCAGCATTCTCAGGTGAGCTGGAGAGCTGGTGGGCATGAAACTACACCACCACCACCAGCTGCACACCTGTGAGTCCTCCTCTGTTGGAGGTTCTAGGGTTTGGGGCACAGAGACTTTTTCAGTCTAGCCCCTGATTTGAGTTGCTTAACCCTCCATCTGGGAGAACTAGATCTGAGCCCAGTGCCAGGCTACATAGCTTCTGAGTCCCAAAATTGAAAGAAGAGGAAATCTCTGAGCACAAGTAGCAGGGTAGGGAGACATGTAGGAACATCAGAGAAAGTGGAACTCTATGTATTTATTATTCAATAAACCTAATGAACTCCCATCAGTCAGAGTGTACAAAGTTGAAAATGTTCTTTCCTTGAGGGGCAAGGAGCAAAGGGCAGTAACAGCATGGAACGACGTGAGCTGTGCTGTGGAGAGCCTGAGCTGTGGGAGCCCCGGGCAGGGGTACTTCACCAGCCAAGGTTTTCCGGAGCTGAAGAAGCAAATGGCATGAAAAAGGCCACCAAAATGCCTTTCTTTTTCAAATTTATTAAGAAGAATATCAGCCAGAATGCCGATAGAAAGAACTGTTCACTGGTCCAGAAAGTTTGGGTGAAGTGTTCTTGTCTCTTTTTTGTTTTTGTTTTCCAAAATCAAATAACCTATTATGATGACTTTGTGAAGAAGGAATCTTCAGGGGCTTTTTCTGGCCTAAATCACATTTTATCGCAGAAAACACACCAAAGGAGGAGTTACACAGGAGCCTCGGTTTCCCTCAACATCTTCCTCAGTTACATGGGTCCTGGGCAGTTGTGGTTGCAGCCTTTTGTCCAGGAGAACCCCTCCTGGCTGGGCTCACAGTTCCCTTTCTTCCTCTTACACATGTCTGTCTTCCTAGATGGTAACAGAATATGGAATGAGCTCAGATGAGAGAGCCATTGTCTGGATACAGGCCTGACATGGTCTGGGATCTGACTCGCCTTTTTGTTTTCCTTGTCTGCTGAGGACCTTCTGGGTCCTCCTTCTCAGGAAGATTTGGTATCTCACCTTCATCAACAACCAGCCTCCTTCCCCAGCACTGGCTTAAAACGTGGTGTCATAGGACTAACATCAGAGGACAGAGAGAGTGGCTTCATGATAGCTTCATTGCTCCAGGTACCCCTGGAGGTTGACTACTAGAGGAACACAGGGATTCCGAACATGATGGATGTGGGACCTCCATCTGAGTAATCCGACAGGACTGGAAGGGAGACCCTCAGAGAGGATCAGGGCTCTATCCATTCTAGCCAGTCAACCCCCTCTCTCTTCTGAGCCCCCTTTTCTTATAGGAGTTGACTCCCCAAGCTCTGAGGGACAGAGACAGCTTGGCTGGGGAGCTGTTAGGTATAACTGGGGAAATGGCCACATATTTCTCCCTCAATGGCAGTGTGACTGAGGCAGCTCCTGCTGCAGTAGTCATGTGGGCCAGAGGCAGTTATAGATCAGTTAGCATAGGGCGGGCAGTCTTCTTTCCTGAGCCTGCCATAGAACTGCCTGGTGGGATGGAGTCTAGGGAAGCTGTACTGAGCCGCTAAGGATAAGGAAACTTATAGTCTGACACTAGGGAACTTTTCTCCCCTTCTGGTCCAGGCTTTTCTCCCTAGACTTGTCACTGAGCTTTGTTGTAGCTCAGAGATGCTGTTCTGAAGATAGACCATAAGAGATAAGGTAGGATTTGAAGTCACAGGCCAAACATTCCTGGGTCTGTTCTCCTAGGGACACAGAGTTCTGCACAAAGCTTTTCCCCAATTCACTGGCTTCCCAGGTGGTGCAGTGGTAAGCAATCCACTGCAATGCAAGAGATGCGAGTTTGATCCCTGGGTTGGAAAGATTCCCTGGAGAAGGAAATGGTAACCCACTCCAGTGTTCTTGCCTGGGAAATACTGTGGACCGAGGAGCCTGGCGGGCTATAGTCCATAGGTTTGCAAAGGAGTCAGACACAACCTAGCTACTAAAACAACAAATGCTAATTCACTGCAGCCTTCTCATAATTTCATGGTAGTAACTTACGAATGGTAGAACTGAGACTCTAGAATTGGAATTAACCATTTGGATGTTGTTTAGCAGAAGAGCTAGGGTCCATCATATGGCCTCTGTCTCATTTATATTTATACTTCCACCAGCTGCCAGGCCTTGTGTTATGTAGCCTTGAGAAAATTATCATACCATTTTGAACCTCATCTATAAAGAGGGGTGATTAATGCCCATCACACAGGGTCTTTGGAAGAGTTTATCAAAATAGAACATTTTGCACGGTATATGGCATGTAGTAAGCCCCTCTGAAAAAGGCGATTAATAAAACTTTGATCATCATGACTGGGTGATTACAGTTGTTCCTGAGGACCAGGATACCACAAGCTCTGAGGATAGTGGTGGACAGGGACAGGGAGGTCTGGTCTCAGGATATTTGACTCTAATACTTTATTCTCTGAGATTGGCAGGCTTGCTGCAGAGATGATTCACCTTTGTCCAGTGCTAAGGCTGCTTGGGATTCTGGTTTGTGTTCTACTGGGGCCTGGAACAAAGCCAGGGAGACACAATGAAGGATGTTTCCCTTTGTGTCCACAGCTGCTTACTGGTTACAATGGGCCATTGTTGTGCTAAGCCGCAGTGGAAGGGAAGTGTAACTGATCGGCCAATTGATTCTGTCTCATGTCTTGGGCTCCAGAGACCCTGCTCTGCAGGGGCATCTGAGGTTTGGTGAAGTTGTCTCAAACAGTAAATTAGTTATTACTGAATGGTAGATGGATTATTGATCTTTACTCTTTATTTCCTCCCCTGTAATAGAGATACCTTCATGAGTTTTGCCCTCTAACTTTGGTGCACTTTTCATTAGAGCAAGAATATAAGCCCCATTGATATTTAGCATGGCTTTAACCAATAGAATTAGTGTATATGACATAAGCAGAGGCTATGAATATGCTTGGGTTGTTTGGCTTAGCCTCTTGTATTTCTGCCATGGAATAAATGCTCTGGATAGGTCTGGTCCACAGAGAATGATGTGATACTTAGAACATACCTGAACTCTATCCTTAGTCCAAATCCAAGCCTAGCAGAGCATGGTTGAGATCAGTTGAATCCAAGCCTACTGGTAAACCAATGAAGGAGACAAATTAATGTTTGTTGTTATAAGCCAATGAGATTTGGGATTGTTTATTATGCATCATTGTCTTGAAACAATAGTTAATTAATGCACTGACACATGGAGTCTCTAGTAAAGAAGGATCAGCAGGAGAATCTAATGGCTACAGACTGGTTAATGTAAGTTCTTTGGAGAAAGACTTGAAATTTTCTGAACTAAAATGATCGATTATCTTTTCTCCTGGAGGAGACTGAAGAGAGCACAGAATGGGCATGGTTTGTCCGTGTTCTGCTCCTAATACTTAACTTTGTGCCCTCTTCAGACTAAAGGGTTGATGTGTTAGATCTTATTGGAATAAATTGAAGCATAGCCAGGCTAGAGAAGGCTTATTTCTGAAAACAAGGCTTTCTGAAAGAGCATCCAAGATGCAAATCGGAGAAAAGGCCATGAGAAGGGCAGACCTAGCCCACCCAGGGCAAGGCCAACTCCAGGAGAAAATTTAGGAATGCCCTGAGGCTGTGAAGACTGTTGGTTGGTAGCTTTTGTTCTCTGAAACTTGCTTGAGAATACACTTAGAAATGTATTGTTTTCTGTCTTAGTCCTAGCTGCTATAGTAGAATATCATAAACTGGGTAGCATAAACAACAGGTATTTATTTCTCACAGTTCAGAAGCCTGGAAAGTCTGAGATCAGGGTGCCAACCTGGTCAAGTTCTGAACCCACACCCTTGGCAGTTAAAGCATGGAGCCCTAACCACTGGACTGCCAGGTAAGTCTCCAGATTTTACCAGTTTTACATTCACTTGTGTGTGTGTGTGTAGGTCCAGGCATAGTTTCATGTAACTACCACCAGTACAGAACTGTACAGTCACCATAAATCCCCTTTTGCTACCTCCTTTTGACCATATTACAGGTGGATTCTTTACCAGCTGTGCCACAAGGGAAGCCCAAGAATACTGGAGTTGGTAGCCTAGCCCTTCTCCAGCGGATCTTCCCAACCCAGGAATTGAACTGGGGTCTCCCGCATTGCAGGCGATTCTTTACCAACTGAGCCATCAGGGAAGCCCCTTTTGGCCACACCAAACACCTATTTCTAAGTCTTTGAAGTCATCAGGATACAGATTTCTTCTCAGTGGAAGTATATTTTTATGACAAGAAATGCTTGACACTGAACTTGTGAAATAGCAAGCTCCTTGTCCTTGGAATCATTCCAACAGAATCTGGATCTTCTTTATCAGGGATTCTTTAAAGTGGTAATACAAGAGAGGGACTGGTGTGAATTAAACTCTGAGGTCCCAACTCTGAGCCTCTAGGGTTATATAGGAAAGGACTCAGGGACGTGAGGGGTCAGATGGGCCTTGAGGACCAAGAAGGCAGAGAGGAGAGAGCACAGGCGAGACCCAGCTTTTCTCTGTTCCCACGCCATGGGTGACCAGGATAAACCTCTGGGGCAGAGGAGCAGGTTTCTCTGAAGAAAGCCGTCTGGCCATGTGGAGCCCAAGCATTCAGCTTCTTTATTTTGGGTCAAAGAGTTAACAGCTGTGTTGTCCAGGAGTCCAGGTATCTGCCAAGTGGCAGAGGCATCCCAGGCGAAGACAGGCTTCCAGCTCCCCTGGCTGCCATGCCCTAAGCCATGTCCCCCATCAGTATGGATGAAGTGGTCCCATCATTATTTCTCTTCATAACCCAGACTAGAGAAAATATGAACAAGTCTAACTGGTCTGCTTCTCCTAGCACCCCCTGTGATGATGTTCTTTCCCCAGAATGTATTCATTCTTTTTTTTTTTCCAAGGGACTTCACCAGGTAATTTAAAAGACTAACAAACTTTGGCGTAGATCACTTTAAGAGCCAGAGAGCTGGCTGGAATATTAATGAAGCCGTTTAGTGATAGAGTTGCTTCCTGATGCAGGAACATATCAAAGAGGTTAGGGCCATGAGTGTTGCTCTGCAGAGCCCCAGCTCTATTATCTAGCTCTTAATTACTTCATTAAAATTCAGCAGAGGAGCTGCCCAAATCCAGTAGTGTGCCCAAGGCTTGCTGGGTGATTTCCCTGCCTCTGGCCATACGCGAGTTTTAGTTCTTTAGGTCTCCAGAGATGGGAGGCTAGATCTCAGGCAGACAGACCTGCTGCTGCGGGCTGAGTTCACTAGCAGCACTGGGGCAGCTCTCTGGCTTTTGCACAGCTGGAGCTCTGCCCCTCTCTCCCACAGGTATCAAGACCCCTGCTTCGCTTGTGTCCTTGGGGAAGGAGCTGCCCTACAAAAGTGATCTCCAGATCTCTCAAGTCTCCTTGGTTAGATGCCTATATTTTCTGAAACTTTCTGCAAGAGAAAAATTGTTACCAGCTTTTCCTCCTTAAAGCTGTAGTCACCATTTCAGCTTGGGTGGCTAATCTGGAGGAAGTAGGCAGGCTGGGCTTTGTATGAAAACACTTTGGCTCGATTCCCAATTTTCCAGCCTCCCTGAGCCACAGTTTTCCTATCTGTAAAATGAAGCCGTTTCATGGCTTAGTCCCTCGTTACCTCTAAATTATCTTGGTCTTTAGTAATATCCATTTTCAACTAGGGATGTAACATAGTGACACATTCTGGCTGAAGCTGCACCCATTTTCAGCTTCTGTCCTAAAGTGTCTCTGTTGGGTCTAATTTATAAGTGCTGTTCCTTTTAGTGATAATCATTGTCACTGCCCTCTTGAACCCTGGGACCAGGAAAACTGCATGAGACATAATTTAAAGATAATTATCTTTAAACCTGATTTTTAGTCCACAGGGAATTAGTGAGGTGGTACTACCTCTTCTTTAGAGTCCAGGCTTTTGAATTCCTTGTTTTTAGATCCAGAGACCTTTTTAATGCCGCTGAGTTTCCATCTGTGCTCCAAGTGGAGTGGAGTTTTTAGAATTTCAGTGAGTCAGCAAAAGACACTGTGGAGAAAGGGAGGATTCAGCCCCTCCTCTCTGACTGCAGGAACTGGGGCATCAGGCCTTCCCTCCCCTCACACTGGGGTTTATGCTGTCAGCTTCCCTGGTTTTCAGACCCTCACATGCAGACTGCCTTACACAGCTGACTTTCCTGGGTCTCCTGCTTGCACATGGCAGACTGTGGGACTTAGCCTCCATAATCATGTGAGGCAATTCCTCATAGTAAATCAGTCTCTCTCTCTCTCTCTCTTTCTCTATCCTCACTCTGAATTCCTTTTGGTTCTGTTTCTCTGGAAAGCTTTGACTAATCCAGGGTAGTATATGATGCTTGACCCTTTTCAAGACTTCGTAGAAGTGCCCCTATTCTATCAGGTGGTGCTGGCAGGAGCTCAGAGTCTCATAACTCATTCATCTTGGAAGAAAACATTTTTTTTTGGGGGGGGCAGCGGTATTCAGGCATTTTTCTGGTTCTAATACATTCAATTCTATGCCATATATTTAAGGTCCTTGTGGAATACCTACCATGTGCCAAATCCTGTGCTAAGCAAAAGCAGTGTAATGTGGCATAGAGATAAGTCATATAGAAGTTCTGTCCCCCAGGATCACATTCTGGCTCTGGTGGGACCTATCACAACTTATTTGACCTTCATACTTGGTAAAACCATGTACTTTAGCCCAGGTCCTTGTGAAAACAGTGTCAGTGGCAGGAATTAAGGTACTAACCATTTGTTTGGGAGTTGCAAGATGGAGGTGTTGAGAATGCAGGCAGAAAGGGGGAAGTGAGGCAAGGAAAGATGCAAAGCAGTGCTATGCTGTGTGTTCCTGTGCTGGTGGGGGCTTCCGCTGAGCGTGTTAGAGATCATTGGGTCCTCACAGGCATGTTTTCTTGGCATCCTGGACTTCTTGCGAAGGTTTGCAAAGAAAAAAAAAATCCACTTTTTTAAGCAATTAACATTGAAGAGGAAAGGGGATGTGTTTGCCCAGTTTCCCTCCATTTTTACTTCTCTTTAGTCAAGGTTACATCCAGAGGGAGCTGACAAAATTGCACTTTCAGGTTGTATGATCTGTTCCCTAGAAAATGCTCAGAAAGCCAGATGTCGTGCCCCATGACATTGTATTTCGTACAAATGCAGAAGCAAGGGGATAGCTTGGCACAGGTGGAGTTTGATTAAGAGAAAGAAAGAGACAGTTGAGGGCATCTGAAAAGGTGTGAGGGCTTTGATTCCTATACACAGACCTCTCCTCCTCAAGGTTGGGAGGACATGGGATCCAGTGGAGATGGGAGGTGGATATGGCTCAACTTCTCAATTCCTCCCTTCATGTCCATCTACTGGAAGTGGCTGTATCCTGCTGACAGGCTCCTAAGCTCAGAATCCTCATCCAGGGGCTTAACAGGAACAGAATTGCTTCTGTTGCCCCCCCTTGGCCTCCCCTGGGGACCCGATCCAGCCTTATCCTCTCCACAATCCCTTAGGAGAGGCCGAGATCCTTATTAAGAAACACTATGGATTTTTAGAGTAAAAAATCTATAGAGGAACTTCAGAAACAGTCTGGGGAGATTATAAAGAAATGTGGGCCAGTTTTCCAAGGAGATTTTATAGAATATTCAATAGCACTCATGTCATAAAAGGCCTTTGGAGGTTTCCAAAGCCGAGGCCAGCCCTGAATTATGATTCCCTGATGCAGAGCCTGGAGAAAGGTCACAGCATAACAGATCAGGGCTTGATTCTGCGGCGCTTGTAAAAATAGAGCCACCTCACTAAAATGCAGTGGGGATATTAATTTCCAGGGCTGAAGTTCAATTTAACAGAAAGACAGAGTAGAAAATAGAGCTGTCTTTTCAATCCCAGTGGTCATAATAGAGCCCCACCCTGTACCTCTCTGAAAACCATCTCCTAGCCAGCTCCCAGCCATTCTAAAACGTGCCTTGTGCTTTTCTTTCCATGATAACTGGAGCTAGGTAGCTGGAGGGACAGCAATTACAGTCCACAGATGAGGAACCTGAGGCATTTGCAGGTTAATCTACTCTCTCACAGGCACTGAACAAGTCAGAGGATGAGCCTGTTTGCAGTTAGTAAAATATTACTCCCAACTCAGAGCTGATGACCATATTTATATTTAACTTTTAGGCCAGAAGGAGGGGTATTAACATGTGTCCCTACTGGGTGTCCCTGGGTAAAGGGCTAGAAATACATCTCCTCGGTCAGTTTTATAGTGAATCTCATAGATGCACATGCTCTCCGTCTGTTAGGAAACTAAGGCTCAAGGAGCCAAGCAACTTCCTCCAAATAATTCACATAGTCCTTAAGAGGCCCGAAGTGCAGAAGAACTGGTGTCAGATGGTCTGACTGGTATAGGTTTGCCCCCTTCTCAGCTGGTCTGAAACTTCCACTAGACCAGGAACTGTGTCCCGACTCCCCTGCCCACTCAGTATCCAGCTCCAGGCAGGGCTCTTGAGGTGGTTGAGGGGAGGTGAGCTGGTCAGAACTCATAAGGAGAGTTCTGGGGTGCTGGGTAGACCTGGCCTAATATTCTTTGAAAGTAGTCTAGAGCTTTAACTAGAACTCTCTCTTTAATATGAAGTTCAGTGAAATGCCAGTTTTGGGGTAGATGGGGAGAACTTGAGGGTGAATTTGTCTAGTTAAATGAGAATGGAACATTGAGAACAGTGGCATTTGAAGGTTAGACAAGGGACTCCTTTGATGAGGTACAGAATTATAAATGGAAAGGTCCGGATTTTGAGATGGACTTGAAGCAGACACTCAATCACCACCTCCGGGTCTCATAACAGTTACTTTCTTGGACTCTCACCCTTGGTCCACAGTGACTACTGGCCTAGGCTGGAGTTCAACAGGATGGCCAATGCCCATGCTCAGTCATGGTGGGAGGGTTTTAGCTTTATAAGGGCCTGGGGAACTTCAGAAGATACTGCCCTAACACATGTTCTCTGTAGTGCTGGTGCCAAGTACTCCTCCCAGAGGCAGAGGGGAACAGGGGGAGAAGCGTTACCTGGGACTGTAGGTCATGTTTGGGCTTTGGGCTCAGCTCCATCTGTGATTGAATTAAGGGAGGTGAGTAAATGTATCTGAAAGCACCACACAAATAGTCTGTGCTCTAATTCTCTGTCTGCCTTGCTGCTTTGAGTTGCCAGCCACCCACCTGGTCGCTCTCAGGGCCATCAGCAAGATGAAGATGTTCTGCTGTTGCCACGGCAGTAATGACTGTAGTGAACTAATGAGGACGTTGTCTGAGGCAATGATATCTGTTTGACCATGACCCTGGCCTGGGCTTACTGATGGGCACTCAGGTTCAGCTGTGGTCTGTGACACTTGTTGCCATAGTCTCTATCACACTCAGAAAGGATCTCATTAGTGCCTAGGAAAGTCTTCCTCCCCCGCCTTTTCTTCTAACAGTGAGCAATTTTAATTGCGTCCGATCACCTTTTTTCGATGATCCTGATGTCATCTAACCCTTTTCTTACCTCCCAGCTCCTGTGAGACAGTATTTGTGCATGTTGTCTGCACCTAGTGGGTGTGAGATGGCTACACCATGACTCTGCACAGGGGAGTAGATTGATGTTTAATGGTGTCATGCGGGAAGTGCCACAGCCTCTGTATTTGTGCACAATGGAGAATCTATTTTCAGCTCCCACCCCATCCGAAAGTTACTTTTCTAGGCAAAAAGAGCAGAATTTACCCACCCACTTCCTATTACCACAGTGTGATCAGAACACAGAGTAGGTGGGGAGAACAAAAGATTTGGATCAGAGTGATTGGTTCTCCAAGTTCAGTGTGCATTTCACCTCCAGGACCCGGGGAGGTGTTGTTAACATACAGGTGCATGATCCACATTCTTGGAAATTCTGATTTAGTAGCTCTGAAGTAGAGGCTGGACATCCATTTTTTGAACAACCTTTTCAGGCCATTTCCATTCGTGGACCACACTTTTAGAACCATCGGGCTAGAAAAATGAGTTGGAGGCAGATAGCTGCAGGACCTCACGTGCAGGGAGAACAGCTTCTCCTGGATAATAGTTAATTAGCAGCTGGTGGATGTAAACCTCTTAAACAAGACAGTTGATAAAGCCTTAAAGTTTGGCTGGCCATATGCCCTGTTTTGTCTGATTTCATGGTAGTTGTAGATCAATTAATACCTGTTAATTATTTTTACTGCCTCTTCTCCCTCTCAAAAAAGTGTCTGGGTTTGGGCGATAAATTATATAGTTTCCTTAAAATGAACTTTGTCAAGAAGAAATTTCTTTCTGCCATCATAAGTTCCAGAGCTAATCATCTCTGAGTCGGTGTCCTTGGGATCTGGGGGTGGGAGGAAAGAGCACATCGCTTGTGCTAGGCTCTTTCCTCCAGTGTCCCAGCTGAGGGATCAGCCCAGGGACGTTTGAAAGCCCCTGATCTCACTGAGGTATCTGAGGCATAAACGATTCAAAAAGGCCACAGGCGTGCTTCCAGAAGCATAACAATCTTATTAAAATCATGGCTTACTCTCAAAAAAATTCAAATCTGTTTACATCCAACTTACTACATATGGTAGCAACAGAAAAACCTTCGTTTTTTTTTTTTTTCCTAATCTCAACAATCTTCTCTTGTTCAACATTCAGATTTTATTTCCACAAACACAGAACTGCATTCTACATTTGAAGATGTCATTTAAGGCCAAGAAACTCCAATAAAAAAGCACTTATCAGCAGTAAAGTTTGTTTGAGGATTACCTACTGCGAAGAAAGGCAAGCTCCCCTTTTAAACTGAAGCATGCTATTTCAGGAATGTGACCCCTTTCATGAATAAATGACATGGTGACATTTACAGATAAAGCAAGATTTAACTGCTATGAAAGAAGGTGACAAATGTCAGGATGTCAATAATGATCCGTGAACATAATGGTTTCTTGCCTGAGCACAGAGCAGATACATAATGTAACTGCTGCCTGCCAGCATTCTGCAGAGAATGGGCCCCGCAGTCAAGGAACAGTCGAGAAGCTCCCAGAACCTGGAGAGTCGTGAGTCTGGGGCTGGTGGGTTCACAGGCAGGGTCTGAGTGCAATCTAGCTGTGAAATGAGGCTGTTACTTCCTCCATGTTACTCTCATGTCTACAGTCTGGGGAAGGATGAAGTTTTTCTATCATCTCTGGCTAAATGTTGTCTGTCAGAGGAGGATTCAGATGTTGTGAAATAGCTTCCTGATGATGCCTTCATTTTGTGAAGTGCCAAGGGTATAGAGGAAATGTCAGAAAGAAGTCCAAGCTGTCTCTAGTCTGGTGAGGCCGTGGGTGATACCTGGTCAGGTGGTATAGGCACAGAAGCCCACACTAGGGTCGCCTCCCCTTCCAGCATGGTACCAGCAGCATGTGACCAAAGCCTCAGGACATGCTAGCCAGAGTGTGGGTAGCTTAGCCGGACTGGCTCCATCTCATGAAGACCCTTTCCTCTGGCCTGTCTCTCCTGCCTTGGATTCAGAGCACCATTCCCTTCTGGTTCTGTTCCTACATCTTTGAAGCTGTTTTGTCCTTTCTTTTACTGGCCTTTTATCTCCGCCCTTAAAATTAGATGCCCTTGGTCAGTGGTAAATGTTTAACAACCAGCTCTTAGAAAACAAGCTCCAGTTAGTTTCCTTTTCTGTGGCGTAAATACTGTCCCACCCCCGCCTCCCCCATCACAACGAATTTTAAACTACTTTTCAACATGAAGTCACTGAGCAAGAGTTGGGAAGATATACATAGTTGCTGTAGCCAGCTTCAGTACCATGTGGTGATCCTCAGGGTCCTAACTGCTTCTGTACACTCACTCCCCACCTCAGTTACTGCTCTCTCTTTCCAGACTACCACGTTCATGCAAAGAATCCCAATGTATATTCCAGCCTGGATGTCTCTCCCCAGATCCTGGCCCACATAACAAACCCAGAAGACACCTTCCTCTGCTTCCGCCTTTGCAGTTGTCCTGCCCAGTCCGCCCCTTCATTTCTACCTCCTAAGGCGAGATCTTTCCTCACCTTTTCTCTTCAGTGATGCTTTCTGCGTCTGGCTAGGGTCTCCAGGTTCACCAGAGCACCTCCACTCCTAACCCCTAGTCTGGGCATTGTTGTTTTCTCATTATATGTTAAAGCTCATGAGTGTCTAGCTGTTACCTCATTTAACAGTGAAATTGAGAAAACAAAGGTTCTGATATGTTCACTGACTTCCTGGAGGATCTACAGGTATTGTGTCCAAGTTATGACGGGAAGCCGTGTTTCATGATTCCCAGGACCAGGCCTTTTCCTGTGTAGTAACTCCATGTTTTCCATTACTTACCAAGGCCCAGACTCAGCTAAATCTCATCTGCTCAGCTCCTCCACCTCCAGCCCAACCTCTGGCCCCGCAGTGACTCCCAGGCCCTCCTCTGAGTTCCTGTGTTCGGTCACTTCAGTGATGGAGGGATGAGTGTTGGCAGTTGTCATTCTGAAGCCTCTGGTACCACATGGTGGCACATTTAGCTCAGCCTTCTTTCAGCCCTCTGGTACAGATGTGATTTTCTTGACAAATACCATGGTCCTGTCCCCTGTGGCTTCCAGAAAAGCCTTGAACTTTAAGAACAAGAGCAGGTCAGAAAGTAGGGTTGTCAGAACCAGCACTGACAGGCCACCAGCCCCCATCAGTAGCTGGAGCGAGTGAGGCCTTGGGTTTTTACCTCAGTGGGAGGGCATTTTTCTCCATGTGCAGGGGTCTTGCTCAGACAGACAAAGGAATGGCATTCCGAATCTTCTGTACTTTGTGGGTCTGGATTAGATGCCCTGCCTGGTGTGTGTGAGCAGTTAGTCCTCTGCTCAATTATACTGAAGGGGAAGCCAGAGGCCTTCCCAGGCCCAGATCTGAGGCTGAATCTGAGTGACAGAATTCAGTTCGGGGAAGGGAGAAGTTTTCGTTGCCTGGAACAATCAAGGATAATTTTCTGGGTGAGGAAAGGAATGAGTAGAACTTTGAAAAACAGTATTTTTTGCAGAAGACAGACTCCTAGGATACTAGGGAGAAGGAGGCTGCCATGAAGAAGAGTTTCAGAGGCGGGGAAGAGTGGTTCTCTCTCTCTCACATCCCTCTCCCATCTTCTTGCTGCTGCCATTGAGAGCTCAGGCTGAGAAGGCTGGTCTCCTAGGGAAGAGGACAGGAGAGTGCAAATGACTTCAGACCTTTCCCTGAAAGAGGGAGCTGATGGGAGTCCCCTGCAGAGAATACTCCTGGTCCTGGGGAGGGGAGGCGTAGAGTTGGGCAGGCCTCGTGCAGGGGGTCAGCACTGCCATCCACCTGCCCACTTCCCTGTTGCAGCCTGTCACCTCCAGCCACAGAGAGGCTGCTGCCTTGGCCATTCCGACAGGTCAGTGGGCTCACTGTGGGCCCCCTGGGTGCGGGCTGGAGGCCCCGCACCTCCTTAGCAGCTTCTGAGGCAATTAGGAGCCTGACTGACATTTTTTTTTCCCCTTCAACACTAACTCACTTCCATCCTGCTTTGCTCTTACAGGCTGACAAGATTTCATCCTGAAGCAGGAGACTCGTGATGCTGTCATAAAGTACATGTGGAGAAGAGCTGAGAGGTAAATGCATTTCACTGGAAGTCAATTTCATTGGGAAGTTTCCCTGTGGTTGGAAGTTTCTTTGAAAACTTGGTGATTATTAAGATGTCAGTGGTAGAAGAGAGTTTGCTGCTGCCTTCCTGCCGCCCAGCCCTGTCTGCTGTGACTGTCCTCCTCCTCACTCCTTCCCACAGAACAGGCCAGAGAAAGGACAAGGGACACTGAATAGTGGTGGATGACGCTGCTCAGGCCAGTCCCTGAGATGCTTGGTGGGTGGCCCCGGCCACCCATGCTGAGGCCCTTCAGGCTTTTTTCTCCCACTTGGTGGGACAGATCCCAGACACTTATGTGGCTAAAAAGTACACTTTGGCACAACTAATCTGTGGTCTGCAGCATCTGTCTTTGAAGGAGTGGTGTTCTCTGGCCTGGGGAACTTTTTAGTGAGCCCATTGGTTATGTAAAACCTAGTCCAGAGCCTCACCTCGGAGGAAGAGAGGGACAAAGACAAAGGAGGCCCTGCAGCTGCTCTGCTTGATGGTGTAGGTCTGTGCCCTTGCTGTGGTCCGGGCAGGGGCTCTGGGTGAACTGTTTTGTTTAGAATTGAGGAAGGCGGGATGCAGTACTCCTGATTTGGAGAGAAAGAGAGAATCCCAGGGGACTGCTACCTGGGAGTGTCCCCAGCAGCCAGTAGAGGGTGTGGGTGGATGTATGACGACCCTGAGGGCCTTTGTTGCCCAAAGAGGGATCCACCTTCCACCAGGGACTTGCATTGTGTTGAAAAGCACTAGAAGCTGTGGCTTCTGGTATTAAACTTTGAGGCTTTTCTTCTCAGCACTGGCACATTCTCAGACTGCACTGAGTTCTGAAATTCTACAGCTGAGTGTCAGCCATGGTTTGGGGAATGACAGGAGAGAGGGTGTCCGTGTGTAGGGGAAGCAGATCAGGAAGCAGAGGGACGGGCCCAAGAACAGAAGTCAGCAGGGAGGAGCTCAGAGCATCTGTGGACCAAACAGTCAGGAGCAGCCCCCATCCTGGGGGCAGTCGGCTGCCCACTCTTCCTGGGCTTCACAGCACTACTAAGACAGGGGACCTGCTCAGAGACATGGTCTTTCTGCAGTCACAGAAGAGGAATTGGACTATTCTTATTTAAACAGAAAAGGCATTGGTGACCCTGGATGATGGGAAAATAGGGATTCTTGCATTTACCTGTGTATTCCTCCATTCAGCCTTTTATGCATTTAGATGTTTGTTGAACAATATTTTGGGTTCAGGCTCTGTAAAGGATACAGTGAAGCAAAAGACTCAGTGTCTGTCCTCAAGAATCATTCTCTGGCCAGTGCTCATGATTGTTATCATTGCTATGACTACTGTTACAGCAGCCTTGTATGATTTAGGAAATCTGCAACCTTCTCCTTAAGGAGGAGACTGGCGCTGCCTATAACTCCCCCTAGCTGCTGGTGACACTGTGGTCTTGTGCTCCTGTCCACAAAGTCAGCTCTGGGCTGTGATCCAAATGGGAAAGGACAGAGCACTCAAGAGCAGGGGGAAAGTGCACTCACTTTTATTCTGCTGAAATAATTTTGTTCTGAGCACTCCACAGAGCTTAGAGCGAGGTGCATGTAGAATTGGCAGTTTTGAATATGGTGTCACGGCTCCACCCAGACTGTTCATTTGAGAACTTGAACATGTTCCATGTCCTCCTTTAATCTTGAAGGCTGGTGCCTGGCCTGCTGGAATGCAGGGTCATGGAGTTCAGAAACCTTCTGCAGAGTGTGCAATTTGAGTACCCAGCAGGTCCCAGTCCACCTTGGCTGAATTAAACAAAAGACACAGAACCTACATCAGAGGGATTTCCTCTCTCTCCACCAGGCAGCTTGAAATTAGCAGTTGCTGGTGTTCATGGGCACCTGAGTAGAATTTTTGTGGCTAGCAGCTTTGGCCTTCCTTTTTTGTCTTAGTCAGTCCAGGGTGCCAAACAAAACACCATGACAGTGTGGCTTAAACAACAGACACTTATTTTTGTAGTTCCGCAAGTCTTAAGATCAAGGTGCCAGCCATTTCAGTTCCTGATGAGGACACTCTTCATGGTCTGCAGTCTGCAGTCTTCTTGCTGTGCCCTGCTACAGTGGGAAGACAGAGAGCTCTCTGTGTATCTTTTAAGGACACTAATCCCATCAAGTGATCTCTACCCTCACAACCTAATTACCTCCCCAAACCCCACCTTTGGAATACCATGCCATCACACTGAAGATTAAGGCTTCAACATATGAATTTTGGAGGCACACAAGCATGTAGTCTGTGTGCCTTTTTATCCCTGCCTTTGGACCTGGTTGATTCTCTCTCCTCGTGCCTACATTTTCTTCTGGGAGTCCTGTGTTCTGCATGGGCTCTGGCATTGGTCCTTTGCACTTCAGGAGAATGGTCTTCCTGCTGCAGGAGCCTGAGTGCTCCAGAGAGGAAATGATGTCTCTTGGAAATGAAGTTCTCAGCTCCAGCCTGTCCTTCTGGAATTTTTATACTTTGGCCCAAATGCAGACTCTGCTGGAGTCCTTTTGCCTCAGCTCCATGGTGTCTGTGCCCAGAGGAAGTCTTGTGGTCGCTGCTGCTGGAACAGCAGTTATCACTGGTATTCCTGATGAAGCCATGGCCCTGGCAAGCCTCAAGTGGACAGAAGCTTCTCCTCTGCAGAGTTTTATCATATTGAAATGTCAGGGATACAATGATCCAGGCAACATGGAGAATTTAGGATGAAACTAAAGCTTTATTTTAACATATCTATGAAAAGAATGTGGCATGCGCCAGTGTTCTGGAAGGAAATGTGCATATATATGTGCATGTGTGTACAAGAACCATGCATGTATACATCTGTATTAAAACATACAAAACAATGTGGCTAGGGGATTAGTGTGTTAACATATAAATCTGGAAGAAAACACTGAGCTGTGGCTTGTATGACTACAGTTGAAAATATTTTCTTAACTAACCTAATGACAAAGTAATTTAAACAGGACAGTAAGTCATAAAATCAATTAAGTTTCCCTTTGACCAATGCTTTGACTCTATGCAAAAACCTGCTTCCCGCCTGTTCTGTTGCACCATCAATCATGTGGGTGGAGCCACGGATACAGCAGAATAAAGAGGGTTGGCTCCGGGTCTCCCTCAGGTTCAGGGCGTGGTAGCTGTGCCTTTGCTCGCCTGGGTTCTCTGGTCAAAGGAACTGCTCTTGGTGACTTTTAAACTTCCAGGGTGAAAGGCAGGATGCCAGTCTTCAGGTACGGCATTTCTGCGAATGAGCTAGAAGCAGTTGGGGAGCCATAAACTTGTGCATGTTATGGAGCGGTGTGCCACCAGCAGGCCTCAACGGCGGATGTTTTCTCACGTCCCACAGTTTTATGATCCCATACCTTTAAATATTCATTTCCATCGCTCTCCATGAGGATATAAAGTCAGATTGTGCCTCCACAAGTCCTGGTGGGGGCCGATCTCTACAGTCCTGAGACTGACTTCCCCGGGAGAGGAGAGCCGCCTCCCTCCTGACTGATGGAGGCTGGAAGAGCTGATGCAGTCAGTGTTCCCGATGTCCTCTGCCCACCTGTTTCCTCCCCTCTCTCTTTTTCTGGCATCAGACCTGGTTATTGCATTGCCCATGTGTGTCTGTGGGTAACACACAGGGGAGGTTGTCCTCACCTCTCGCTTTAGCTGGGGCCCTGCCACAGCTCCTGAAACTTACTGGTGGTCAACACTCATTTGCCAAACTAATGAAGGGTTCTGCCATCTAAAAGCTACTTCTTCACTGACTCTGGCTTTCACAAGTGAGTTAACACTGTACTGTAAATAAAATATGCTTCAGAAAGACCGAGTAATAGTGACGTGACAAAGTTACTCATCCATCTCTTGCCCACGTTGCAGTCCAGAGCTGAACTTGCTTGTTGGAGGTAAGGCCTGCAATTAGGGCCCACGGCACCCAGTCTCCCCACAGCACCAGCCAGACCAGGAGCAGGTAGGTGATCCACCTTCAGTCATACTTACAGATCCTCTTCAGTGTGTGGTCCTCAGCTGGCAGTGAATCTTTTGACTGAAGAGAATTACTTTGCTGCTGAAACTGCTTGTAATTTACAGCAGAGTGACATACACAGTTTTTTCCTCCTAGGGAGCATTCCTATATTCTTCAGTTTCTTGGTACTTGGACACATTGTTGAAATTGCCAGTCAAGTTGAATCATTTTCAGTATGTACCCAATCACTGTCCCCGTGAAGGGTGTCAGTTGTAGTGTGGTTAGGGAGTTGGACCTGGGGCAGCACCCACCATATCCTACAATAAACACTCAATCCTTTTATGTCTCTACATTTAATTTTACTAGGATGACATCCCTGCACAGGTCACCTGAAGTCAAATTAGAAGAAGTAGTTGAATGAGAAAGGAGGCTCCGATTTGGGGCTATAGAATGTTGAAATGTATTATCATTAGACATGATGATATAACACCTGTCCATCCCAGCATTTCACAGGCATTCTGTTTCTTTATAAGATCTGGACACTGGACAGACAAATTCTTCTCATCAGAGCACTACTGTGGGGTTTCATTGTAACAAAATGACCTAGAATGAGAGGGATGAAGTCACCCCACATGCAGGCATTTCCCGTGAAACGCGAAGAGTCATATTACAGCCATCAAAGCTCCTCAGCGTCACTTTCTGTCTCGACATATAACTTAAGGGATCACTTGTCCTCCCACATCTTCCGTGCCCTCTTCTGTTGTCAGTGTTGATACCTGCTGCCTGACTGAAACTCCAGCATTGCAGGTGACGCAGCACTTCCCTGTCCAACAGTGACCTTGGTTCTCACCCCACCCCTGCGTCCTTGGAGAGGAGCTGGTACACATCCAGGCCTGGGCAGTGAGTGTCCTGTCTGGCTTCTCTTTGGAGAGGGGATTATAAGACAAAACACGAGTGAGCGCATCTATAAGACAGAACATGAGTGAACACAGCAAGGACTAAATAAACATTAGTTCAATGAAAACTCTAGCATCGAAACAATGCCATAAGGTGAACAGTGGCTACAAAGGCATTTGTCTTTGGGGTCTCTTGTCTCTCTCTTACCCACTCCAGTGTTCGTGCCTGGAGAATCCCAGGGATCAGGGATACTGGTGGGCTGCCATCTACGGAGCCGCAGAGTCGGACACGACTGAAGAGACTTAGCAGCAGCAGTCTCTCTCTTCTGGCGACACCCCCAGTGCTTCTGTCTCACTTTCAGAGGATTTGTGCTTTTCCTTTTCCAAGTGTATTCTCAAAAAAGAACAGAGATTCATAGATTCTTATAGGTGACTGGGGTTGATTTTCAGGTAGAGTTGGAAGGTAGGAAGAAATAAAGCTGAAATAAAGAAAGTTCTGGTGGCAGGATTCTTAACATTGACCAGCTGGTGGGGACAAACAGGAGTCTGAGGGAAAGAGTCTTTGGATTCCCACCTCTGCATCAGTTGTGTAGGGGCTTCTACTCTTGGAAGAGGGAATGAAGTTCTCCTCCAGTGTCCAGGGGGGCTTTTCAGGTGGCTCAGATGGTAAAGAATCTGCCTGCAGGAAACCTGGGTTCGATCCCTGGGTTGGGAAGATCCTCTGGAGATGGGATGGCAACCCACTCCAGTATTCTTGCCTGGAGAGTCCCACGGACAGAGGAGCCTTGTGGGCTACAGTCCATGGGGTCGCAAAGAGTTGGACATGATTTAGTGACTAACACACACACCATGGTCGAGATCAGGTGCTTAGGAAAGTTATTTGATGCTGCAGTTTTGTGCCAGTAAGCTGTGCTTGCAACTCTGTTCTGGGCATATCTCAGTCCCTTTCCTTCCAGAGCCAACTGAATTAATTGGGAAAGGGAGAGAGCCCCAGTGACTTGTGCTCTGACAAGCCCTTGGTCTCTTTGAGCTCTGGTGACAGGCAGCCAGACTTCAAAGGCCTCGGGGCCCTCCTCCTTTTACCCTGCCTGTCAAGAGAGGCTGAGGAGGACTGAACGCTGGGGCGAGGGGAGGGCAGCGGGGAGTAGGGCTCCCTGACATTTGTCCTTCCCTCGCTGCCGACAGCCAACTCAAGATGGGCTCTGTAGCCCGCTGCCACAGCTCTCCAACCTCTCACACCAGGGAGACAGCTCAGCCTCTAAATTTAGCAGGAGGAGAGTAAGGGGAGGTCAGCATGTCCAGGGTGAGGGCTGAAGGTGGACACAGAATAAAAGAGACAGTGGACAAGCAGGGGCAGTGAGAAAGAGAAGAGTGAGTGAGGGGAGGGCCTCCAAGGCGAGTCGCTGGCACAGATGGAGAGAGAAGAGAGGCTTTTAAGGAGTTTGTAAAAATGTAGTGTGTGAGTCTTTCCCAATTACGACCAGGAGCGTTACTAATGTGTGCTAATGGGCACGGTCAGTTTGCATTTGTGAGGAGGCTGAATTAGAGCTCTCTTTTAATGCGGCACTAGGCGGCTTAAAGCATCAGCGCTGCTGCAGCTGAAATGGGCCCAATGACATTTCTGTTCAGTGGAAGGCAAGGCCGTGGGGGTGGGGGGGTACTTATTAAGCACCTATTATGAGCCAGGACTGGAATTTGCACGAGTCATTACTTAGCTCATTTCATTTTACAATAGTTGGGTGTGATAGCTTTCAGGAGAATTTTCTTTTTTAAATTAATGGATCAAGGTGAGGCTCAACTTGCAGACTTTAAAGTGACTAGTCTAGGATTGGGCTAGATTTGTCTGATTATAAAATGCTTTTTCCACTCCTGTAATAAATGAATGTGAATACTTTGAAACCCTTCCCACCAGAATGCTGGTCTATGGTGCTAACCGCTTCCTGCATAGAAATCCCATTTTTTACCTTCTTTTAAAGGATATGACCATGATTTGTCCTTTTAATTCTCTGGCGATTTTGTTTATACTGTTGCTTAATTTAGCACACCATGTCTGTCCTGAAAGAGGCTCAAATAAGTTTCAGGGAGGTTTCTTCATCAGATCAGAGCTGAAACTCTGAATCAAAGTACCTGTGTGGGTTGGTTGGTTCTATGAAAGCTTAATGTCTTCGGTAACCAGTGCGTACTACCTGAAATAGTTTTGGTGTGTATCCTGACAATCTCAGTGGACAGCTTTTGGGCAAGAGAAGCATTTGGATAGAAACATGTCCCTTACCAGACAGGAACAATGCTTTCAGTCAGGAAACAACTGCAGCGTGGAAACAATAATATGTCCTCTTAATTCGAGCAATCCTCCAAGGAGGATTTTTTCTTTAATGGCTAAATGCCAAGACTCAGAAGATTACTATAAAGTATGTTTATTGTTGTGCTAGCAACACCTGTTGCTTGGCAACCAAGAGTTTGAACAGTCATCAGTGAGAGGCCCAACATTTCAGGTCTTCTGTCTGGCTTGACTGGCATCAGGGTGGGCTTTAGTACTGAACAGGAGATCCTCAGTTGGCCTCTGCCTTGTCCCAGAGAGTTGCTTAGCAAATAGTAGACACATAAACACATGCCTTCATGACCAGTCAGGTGAATGACGGTATTCTAAAATCATCATACTTTTTTTTTTTAATGATAATCTCCCAATGAATTTTGGAAGTGGCTTTTAAAAGGGAAAGACTGGAGTAGACTTTTGAAAGGAACAATTGTGTGTGTGTGTGAAGGAAGCGAGGGATGAGAAAGATAAAGTCTTGGGAAGTGGAGAAAGAGAAAGGTTTGAGGACTTGTGGCTTCCCTTGGCAGTCACCATCCCGTCAACCACCTCTGCCTCCAGGCAGGTCACCCTGCAGGCCAAAAGCCTAGCGAGTCTCCACCCCAGCATCATGCCTTCTCTGCAGTCTACATGGTCACTGCAGATTCCCACAGTGCCTGGGGCTGCTGGGGAAGGTGGGTTGTTAGTTTTCTAATGTGTTAGACTCTGCTTCTCCCACCTTACATGTGAGATCCTGACCTCCAGAGAGTCAGAGCTCAGGATTTCCTGCACCTAGCCCTGATGCATCCCCATGAGCACTGCAGGCCTATTTGTTGTACAGGAAAAGTCTGCTGCATTATGAAATGCGGCTCATTTCTAGCTCACATGCATTGTTTCCCCTGCAGCTCTTTTTATGTTAAAGCCTGTCTCTCTCATGTTATCTGCTGGTTTCCTAGGAGATGCCCTCACTCACCATGCTCTTCACAGATGCCAGAGTTGGATATTATCTATAAGCACTAAATATCTGCTTTGTTCACTCAGCACTGCTCTGCCCTTTCTCCCTGGGCTAGTGGCTAGCTTCTCACAAGAGTCCCAGTGGCTGTGTAGAGACAGGGAAAGGCTAAATGTATCTGCCTTCCCACATCTGCCTCAGCTGTAAGCCAGGCTCCGGGTCTGCTCTAATAGGTTTACTCACTGGCAACTTCCAAGCTAATATAAACATTCTGTTTGTTGCTTGTGGGTTTTCCGAATTGAGACAAAGTTGGTGCACAGGCACATTGCCAGATTTCATAGGAAGATGAGAGACCCCTTCTTCAGAAGGGTAGGTTAAGTTACTTATCCTCTGTACACCCCAGCTTCCACATGAAACTTACACGGTACCATCTAGAAAGCATCAGCAACAGTTACTGGAAACTTCAGTAGACTGTTTCATAGTCTTCTTTGACAGAAAGGTCCAAATATAGCTCCGGGCTGGCTTTCCATAATGTGACGAGAAGACAGGGCGTCCCAGAAGTTTGAGGGAGCTGCTGTCACCATGGGAAGAGGGCTTGACAACTTGGGCAGTATCCACATGAAGATACAATTTCTAATCTGTCAAAATTGCTTTTTTCTTAGAAGCCCTGATTATATTAACACCTTCTCTGTCTGATCTGATTGTCTTCTCTTAGAAATGTTCTTCTTACAACTGTAACCAAAGCCATTCATGTTATATTGAGATCAAGAAATATATACATCCTGTAGGGAAGCATGTAGGCATACATATTATTTCTGGAACTAAATTTAAAGATAAATTGCAGATATCATGGTTCAGCACTAGAATTTTGAGGCGAGAAGTAGTAGAAGATGACAAACAGGAATTGAAAAGAAACAAGAACAGTTAGAAGAAAATGTGATCATTGATGAGTATCTGAGAGTAAAATGCAATTTGACCTATTTCTCTATGGCACAAGTAGGAAATAAAAGAAAGATAGTAGACCGTTATTTGATTTAGTGAAGCAAGAAATCCCAAGAGACCAAATGAAGCAACATTTACTCCAAAAAGTAAACCTCCTACTCATCTCCTGCTTTCCCCAGCTGTGTCTGGGAATCCAGAGAGAGACATGTATTTGTTTGAATTCATGACAGAGTCCCCCAAAATAGAATGAACAGAAGTGCTTGAACAGGTAACAAAGGCTGTACCCACACTGCAGCTGTTTGCAAACAGAATTACACTTGATGCTCTGACAACTTCATTTGTGCATTCTTTAATCGTTGATCTTTGTCTCTGAGTTGGCCAGCTGTATGGTCAGAGTTAAAGATGACATCATACCATCATGGGTAACAAGCTGAACCTAATTCTTGTGCCTAAAACAAATCTACACAAAGTGCTGCCAGGATGCTCTATCTCAACCATCCTCAGAGCTCTAATCTTCTAGTTACTGGGGCCTCTGAATACAGTCCGAAGTGATAGCATTCAAACTTGTTCGATTGGGACCCATGCTAAAAACTATATTTGATGGTGCCAACTAGTATATCTATACATATATATAATATATGCATAATATAGAAATAAACATTTTTTAGAATAGTGCTTCATTTCACTATGTGTGATGAACTGATATTTTTCTTTTTTTTTTTCCATTTATTTTTATTAGTTGGAGGCTAATTACTTTACATCATTACAGTAGTTTTTGTTATACATTGAAATGAATTAGCCATGGATTTACATGTATTCCCCATCCCAGTCCCCCCTCCCACCTTCTTCTCCACCCGATCCCTCTGGGTCTTCCCAGTGCACCAGGCCCGAGCACTTGTCTCATGCACCCAACCTGGGCTGGTGATCTGTTTCACCCTAGATAATATACATGTTTCAATGCTGTTCTCTTGAAACATCCCACCCTCGCCTTCTCCCAGAGTCCACAAGTCTGTTCTATACATCTGAGTCTCTTTTTCTGTTTTGCATATAGGGTTATCGTTACCATCTTTCTAAAGTCCATATATATGTGTTAGTATACTGTAATGGTCTTTATCTTTGTGGCTTACTTCGCTCTGTATAATGGGCTCCAGTTTCATCCATCTCATTAGAACTGATTCAAATGAATTCTTTTTAATGGCTGAGTAATATTCCATGGTGTATATGTACCACAGCTTCCTCATCCATTCGTCTGCTGATGGGCATCTGGGTTGCTTCCATGTCCTGGCTATTATAAACAGTGCTGCGGTGAACATTGGGGTGCATGTGTCTCTTTCAGATCTGGTTTCCTTGGTGTGTATGCCCAGAAGTGGGATTGCTGGGTCATATGGCAGTTCTATCTCCAGCTTTTTAAGAAATCTCCACACTGTTTTCCATAGTGGCTGTACTAATTTGCATTCCCACCAACAGTGTAAGAGGGTTCCCTTTTCTCCACACCCTCTCCAGCATTTATTGCTTATAGACTTTTGGATAGCAGCCATCCTGACTGGCGTATAATGGTACCTCATTGTGGTTTTGATTTGCATTTCTCTGATAATGAGTGATGTTGAGCATCTTTTCATGTGTTTGTTAGCCATCTGTATGTCTTCCTTGGAGAAATGTCTGTTGAGTTCTTTGGCCCATTTTTTGATTGGGTCATTTATTTTTCTGGAGTTGAGCTGGAGGAGTTGCTTGTATATTTTTGAGATTAATCCTTTGTCTGTTGCTTTGTTTACTATTATTTTCTCCCAATCTGAGGGCTGTCTTTTCACCTTGCTTATAGTTTCCTTTGTTGTGCAAAAGCTTTTAAGTTTCATTAGGTCCCATTTGTTTATTTTTGCTTTTATTTCTAAAATTCTGGGATGTGGGTCATAGAGGATCCTGCTGTGATTTATGTCGGAGAGTGTTTTGCCTATGTTCTCCTCTAGGAGTTTGATAGTTTCTGGTCTTACATTTAGATCTTTAATCCATTTTGAGTTTATTTTTGTGTATGGTGTTAGAAAGTGTTCTAGTTTCATTCTTTTACAGGTGGTTGACCAGTTTTCCCTGCACCACTTGTTAAAGAGGTTATCTTTTTTCCATTGTATATCTTTGCCTCCTTTGTCGAAGATAAGGTGACCATAGGTTCGTGGATTTATCTCTGGGCTTTCTATTCTGTTCGATTGATCTATATTTCTGTCTTTGTGCCAGTACCATACTGTCTTGATGACTGTGGCTTTGTAGTAGAGTCTGAAGTCAGGCAGATTGATTCCTCCAGCTCCATTCTTCTTTCTCAGGATTACTTTGGCTATTCGAGGTTTTTTGTATTTCCATACAAATTGTGAAATTATTTGTTCTAGTTCTGTGAAAAATACCGTTGGCAGTTTGATAGGGATTGCATTGAATCTATAGATTGCTTTGGGTAGTATAGCCATTTTGACAATATTGATTCTTCCAATCCATGAACATGGTATATTTCTCCATCTGTTTGTGTCCTCTTTGATTTCTTTCATCAGTGTTTTATAGTTTTCTATGTATAGGTCTTTTGTTTCTTTAGGTAGATATACTCCTAAGTATTTTATTCTTTTTGTTGCAATGGTGAATGGTATTGTTTCCTTAATTTCTCTTTCTGTTTTCTCATTGTTAGTGTATAGGAATGCAAGAGATTTCTGTGTGTTAATTTTATATCCTGCAACTTTACTGTATTCATTGATTAGCTCTAGTAATTTTCTGGTAGAGTCTTTAGGGTTTTCTATGTAGAGGATCATGTCATCTGCAAACAGAGAGAGTTTCACTTCTTCTTTTCCTATCTGGATTCCTTTTACTTCTTTTTCTGCCCTGATTGCTGTGGCCAACACTTCCAAGACTATGTTGAATAGTAGTGGTGAGAGTGGGCACCCTTGTCTTGTTCCTAATTTCAGGGGAAATGCTTTCAATTTTTCACCATTGAGGGTGATGCTTGCTGTGGGTTTGTCATATATAGCTTTTATTATGTTGAGGTATGTTCCTTCTATTCCTGCTTTCTGGAGAGTTTTAATCATAAATGGATGTTGAATTTTGTCAAAGGCTTTTTCTGCATCTACTGAGATAATCATATGGCTTTTATCTTTCAATTTGTTAATGTGGTGTATTACATTGATTGACTTGCGGATATTAAAGAATCCTTGCATTCCTGGGATAAAGCCCACTTGGTCATGGTGTATGATTTTTTTAATATGTTGTTGGATTCTGTTTGCTAGAATTTTGTTAAGGATTTTTGCATCTATGTTCATCAGTGATATTGGCCTGTAGTTTTCTTTTTTTGTGGCATCTTTGTCTGGTTTTGGAATTAGGGTGATGGTAGCCTCATAGAATGAGTTTGGAAGTTTACCTTCTTCTGCAGTTTTCTGGGATAGTTTGAGTAAGATAGGTGTTAGCTCTTCTCTAAATTTTTGGTAGAATTCAGCTGTGAAGCCATCTGGTCCTGGGCTTTTGTTTGCTGGAAGATTTCTGATTACAGTTTCGATTTCCTTGCTTGTGATCATTTTGTTAAGATCTTCTATTTCTTCCTGGTTCAGTTTTGATATTTTTCTTTCTTTTCCATTTCATTCCATGGCAGATAATTGATTATGAGTCTCTAAATTAATTTAACTTCTCTAATACTGATCTAGAACTGGATGTAAGGTAGAAAATGGATACCTGGGTACCATATCCTCAAGATTGTTGATCTGTATGCAGGACTGGAAGAGGACAGCCTAATGTATCAGTTCCTATGCATTTGAGAGACATCAGACAGATACTGTAAAAACGAAGTCCATTTAAAAACATTTGATGGATCATTTTGCTTCAGCATAATAGATTGAATCAAACACAAGTTATTTGAAGTGAACTTTGTTATAGTAATGTAATAAAAATCAGTCATTTTCTTTAAATTTATTTTGAAAAGGGAGCAGTAATAAAGGGTATTAACATTTATTGAGGTCTTATATGTGCCCACTATATTATACAAGTTATCTTACTTAATCCTTAGGGTCACCCTGAAAGGAAGGTATTATTATCATTTCATTTTATAGAAAAGGAAACTAAGGTGCAGAGGAGTTTATGTGACATAACTAGATCCGTGTAGCTTATCAGAAGCGGAGCTGAGATTCATTTTTGGGTGTGGGCCTGCTTTACTATGAAGCAGGTGCTCAGTCACCCGAGCTCTGCTGTGTTCCATGGAAGCCTCCATTGAGCTCCAGCTTCATTAGGTTGGTAAACACTGATGACTGACATTTCTCCAAGAGGTCATTTGGTTGCTCCTGCATTCAGAGATATCCTAAAAGTTATTGAAACAAGGAATTTGACTCCATCATTAAACATCTCCCAGGCATGAGAGTCTGTTTCTGGCCTCTACTTAGAACACAAGTTAAATTTGTAGTCAAACCAGTGATGCTGTCAGGATTGTTCAAACATGAAAACCTATGAATGGTCATACACTTGCCTTCAAAACTACTCTGATCTTCCAAAGAGCAGCCTACACCAGCTGCCAAGAACCCGAGCCATTCTGGCGGCTATTTGGCCGGAGGATTTGATCGTTGGTCAAGGAACACCAAATAAGAGACAGGATGGTGTCATGGGAGCAGGGCTGGCTCTGGACATCAGAGCTATGGGTTCCAACATGGAATGGACTTCCAGGCTGCTGTGCGAAGTTGCAAAAAATAGTCCTTTGGGCCTGTTTCCTCATCTAGAAAATGAAATAAATTAACATATCTACTTATGGAATTGTTGTTTAAGAATTATATAAGTAAAGCCTATAGTAATATTATTATAGTTTGTCCCCATTATTATTTGTCACTCAAAACATTCAGCTTTGCTGTCTTTAATACTCAGTACTTGCATTCATGTCCAATTTTAGGTGCTGGTAGCAATGAAACTTTTATACCTGCCACCAGAGAAAGCTATTTATTTTTCATCATTACCTGCTGGGAACCCACAGGTTCACCATTTATCTATCCAAATATACCTGATTATTCAGTGTTTTATGTTGCTAAATAGGGGTCTACTTTGAAAACATTGAAGCCTCAAGGAGAAATTCGGTAATGCCCTGAACTCAAATCCTCTAGAAACTTCAGTGTGCTACATTCTCCTCTCTTCCCCTCCTATCAGGGGAAGAGGCATGTTTTGACTCAATAATAGGACCCATGTTAATAGGAAAGAAAGTGAAGAAGCAGAGGGAGAACTGGCAGAATGGGAGAAAGGCAAATGGTTTTTTCGGAAACATGCTGCTAAATACCTTTGAATTGATAAAGGTACGACTGAGAATGTCTCCCAACATGTAGGCTTGAGCAGCCATTTTGCTTTGTAAAGCTTCAGAGAAGTTCCTTTGGAGAAATTAACCAGAGTTGAGTTGAAATGGATTAAAAAATAAACAAAAGATTTTCACTGAGCAGTAAGAGTAGATACAAACTCAGGTGATAAGCTAGGGGTTTCTACAGGGTCCAGTCTCTCCCCAGGTCTCTGTATTGCTGGCTGCACTGATAAAGCCAGAGGAGATGACTGGAGAGTTCTGTGATCTCAGGCCAGTCACTTGTATGAAAGGATCACTATTGGGAAAAAATCTACTTGTATTTGAGGAAAACAAGTCAGAAGTGGATATGGTTTAGGTGGGGAAGTCCCGACATGCATTAACTCTGAGAGCGACAATAGACCACAGATTAGAATGAGGCTCTGAATTAGGGATTGTCCTTGTTTGGGACTGGATAGCTTGTCAGACAGTCTGGGCATGGGCAGCAGCAGCCGACAGTGGGCTGCGAGGCATGCTGGCTGAGGAAGATGGATTGTCCACTAAAGGCACCACAGGCCGCTCAAAAAGTCTGTGACGCTTCAAATGTCACTTAGTTATTGGAAGGAGAGTGGTGCCCAATGACCAGACTGCCATTTTGTTTTTTTCCTTGTGGTGAGTAACACAGTAATGGAGAAGCACTCTGTCACTGGTCCATATATAGCAGTGGTTCCTGGCTGCTGGTCATGTCCGGATGCTCAACAAAGTGAGTCATTTTACATTTTATGCTGTGCCATTTGTTTCAGGCTCTGCCTCCATTGTGGAGCATCTGTAGGCTAGCAATTGACTCTTAGGTGACATGCTAAATTCAGTAAACCAATTCTCCCATTTCCCTGTTAAGTGTTACAGAATACACAGAGACTCAAGGAAGATGCCTGTCTCCCTGTTGGTTCCCTCCTGGGTCATGACTTTCAAATATATCCTGTCTGCTCAGTCCTGTCTCCCTTCCTTACGTACTCTGGTGAAAGGTATCACTTCAGGTTCTCTCTAGCCAACCTCCTTGCCCTAGCTCTCCCTTTGCACCTCAAATTTCAGAGCCCACCCCACCCTTGTTTATCAGTATTCTACCCAGACTTGCTATCAGAAATCAATATGCAAGTTTTCCTCATGACAGTAAATGACTGATAATGTTTTAAAAGCACATTTTCTCAAGGATATTTGCAATAAAACAGGGTGGCAGTGTCCCTAACAGACCAATTCTTCTTCACTCTTTCCTGTAGCTCCTACTTCATGCTTTCTGTTTACCCATTTATTTCTACAACCACACCTCCATTCTCTTCTGTCCCTCAAACTGATTTCAACTTCTTCAACTATTAATCATCTGAATCTTTTTTTTTTTCACTCTTGCTTTTTATTTCCTCTTTGGTTTAAACAGATATTTTGTATTCCAGTGTCAGAACTGTTTGATTTGTTTCCAGTCCCTAAAATCTACCCATGGGTACCATAATATCTAGATTTTCATTACACTAGACAAACCTAAAACCTTGAACCTGAGTTAGGATTTTTCAGCCACAATCTCCGTATATCTCTTCTTCCCCATATCTGTACCCAACTGAACTTTCTTCTGTCTTAATTGGGCTCACCAATAGCTTCTCTTCAAGTGGAACTGAATCTACTTTGAATTTATCTGAATCTTTGCGTTGCCTGAATTTCATCACCATTTGTGTCAGAGATTCTCAAATCAGCATACAAGACTCCTTATATCCTTATCTTCCTGAGCCTACAGTGCATTCTTCTTCCTCAGAGTACCATCCTTTTGAGGATGACTACAGAAGGTCAAGTCTTTGCTAGTGGCTCGGTCATAAAAGAATCTACCTGCCAAAGACGCAGGAGACATGGGTTCAGTCCTTGGGTGGGGAAGATCCCATGGAGGAGGAAATGGCAACCCACACCAGTATTCTTGCCTGGAGAATCTCATGGATTCATGGCGAACTACAGTCCATGGGATCGCAAAGAGTCAGACATGACCGAGTGCACACAGATCAGTGAACCAAGCAGACATACATCTCAAGGAAAGCCTGGCTCTGAGGGAACTATGGGTCTTTTGAGTAGTTGGATGGCATGATCCCACCTGTCTGAGTGTTGTTGTCTTTTCATGTATCCAATCCAAGACACTTCTGTCACTTGAGGAGACTCTAAGCAGGGATTTACTGTGACTACCACCTGGAAGGTTCGAAAGATTTAAGTACCCCAACTCGCAAAGAGGCCGCTGAAGTGAAATAAACATTGTGACGTTGAAAAAGCAAAAAGAGCATTTACTTCGGGTCGGATGTGTCAACTGTGTATCACCATAATGGACTGCTCTGGGCCCACTGTGAAGTCCCAGCTGATGAGCTGCAACCAGTGACAGAGCTGGCTTTGAGTCCATAGACCTGTTCTCTGGAGCCTGGTACTTGAGTTTCTTGTGCATTATATGTAATTCCTTCCTCCTGCATTGCATGTAACACAGTCTTCACAGCAGGCCCCACAGAAGAGGGAGATCTGCTGTGACGGTGTCTTCAGCTCTTTCAGGAATCCCAGTGAGCTCTCAGCATGTAGGGCACAATTTTTCTAGTGGATTCTTATACCATAGTCTTACTGGGAAATTCAGAACCATCTCACCATTCCAAGTTGATCAGTGTTCACTTAAATTCAGTGTAATATTCAGTGTAATATTTTGCCCACATTTATGAGGCATGTGTTAGGTTTAAAGCACCATGTTCAGTCATGTATATACAGAAAGAAAAAAGTACCATCCTCAAGAAATAGCCTTGTGAACTGGAGAGTAATGTTCACATGCCTGTACATAGTGAAAAGTGTAGTATTGTAGTACAAATAATAACCGAAACTTGTGAGAACACAGATGAAGGAGTATGGAATTCCGATGAAAGAATAAACAGGCAATGATTGAGGCAAGCTTCTTAGAGGAGCTGGCTTTGAGTTGTGCCTTGAAGCACAGATACATCTAGATGAGCAGAGATGAAGAAAGAGTAGTGATAGGAGAGGCTTTGGAGGAGGAGGGAACAGTGTGCAAAACAAGCTGTGATTGGATTGGGGGCAAGAAAAGAATGTGAAGTCTAGATGTCTGCGGTGGAAGGGAAGAGTGGAGGTGAAACATCAAAGGGAGGTTGAATAGACTTCAAGTTTTAACGTTCAGCAATGCCAGCAGCAACATACAGGGCTGAGTGTGTATGTGCTCAGTCACTAAGTCGTGTCTGACTCTGCAACTCAATGGACTATAGCCCACCAGGCTCCTCTGTGCCTTTGAGAAAGAAGGGAGGGATGCAGATGGCATCCCTTTGTGACCAGGAAGGAGAAGCCACACAAATCCAAAGACTGCTTTCAGAGCTGTGGGTGGAGTCACAACTGTCCATGGCTGTTGGCTTTTTTTCTTTTTTTTGTATTGATTTATTTGGATGCACTGGGTCTTAGTTGTAGCACAAGGGATCTTCAGTCTTCATTGCGGCATGGAAACTCTTAGTGGCGGCATGTGGGATCTAGCTTCCTGACCAAGGATTGAGCCTGGGCCCCCTGCATTGGGAGCTCAGTCTTAGCCAGTGGGCCACCAGGGGGAGTCCTGACAGTGGGCTTTTTGTTGCTTGACTTATTTCTGATTAGCTGTCTTTCTCTTGGCATTCTGAATGCTCACCCCCAGACTTGTTTTTCATTCACTGAACCCTGATGATGTGAACCATCTGAGTCCCAGTGATTGTCCAGGTATTTGACTCTCATCAGCTTTACAGAGTCTAGTTCTCTGCTGTGTGAGTAGTGATTTAATTCTTCTCTGTTCTGGCCAGCTGCGAGTGGAGTTTGTCTCTGTATAAATACAGACACATTTTGCCTTGGTAATTCTGGCTTCTCCTGCAAGGTTTTCCCTCCAGGCTCTTACTTTGTTGTTATGTAGGCACAAAGTTTCAATGCCGGGGACAGTTTTCAGTGCTATGGATGCACCAGGAAAAAACACAACACAGAAACTGTCACTATCAAAAGAGTTCCGACTTCAATGAGTAATGAAGTTGCATGAATTCCAAGTCGTTGTTCCAAAGGATTTCCATAAGCCTCTTGATTTCCAAATGAGAAAATCATGATAAGCAGTTAATTAGCTCTTTAAGCAAAGGCGAGCCACCACAGACACCGCTGTGCACTCCAAGCTCTCAGGAGAGGGAGGCCAGCACCACATTCCAAAAAACATGCAGTGCAAGCATGAAAATGGAGTTCATATAAATTCAAGTAATGTCCTTTGACTTTTCATTAAGCCGGGCATGTCCCAGTTACCCCTTGGGGACTTTCTTAATGTTATCATGGCAACATACAATTAAGTCAGATTACATTTTTTATATGCAGGGAGAGGTGCTAAGATACCATTCTAAATTATTCATCAGTTCGCTTTTCACAAAACAACCCCAGATATGACTTTAAGATGTGCAATATTAAAAAATAGCAGATAATTTGATATTGCTATATCATGTAAAGAAGCCTTTCTTCCTTTCCCCAGGGAGAACAAAAGACTTAATCGAACTCCACATGTGTCACTGTGCTTATCACAGCTTACCGTATTACTCTGATTTATGTGGCAGATTGTGAACTTGAGAATTAACAGAAGTTTCTTCCCCAGGGCTGGAATATTCTGCTTTCAGCATTATAGAGTCAGGGACAGCTTTGAAAGGGAGCTAAATCATTCTCTCTTTCTCTCGCTCTTCCGCACCCGCCTTGTGTGTGTGTGTGTGTGTGTGTGTGTGTGTGTGTGTGTGTGTTTGACCCTGAGTTATGGTGTCACAGTCACCAAGGAGGCGTTAAGGAGACTGATTAAATGCATCCACTTTTGGAGATGCATTATCCCAGTGAGCCTTAACTGCACCACACCAACCCCACCCCCCCCACCCCAGTCCCACCCCAACTTAGTCTCAAAGAAGAGAGAATGCTTTGAGATGCTGAGTTATACATCTCAAGGCCGGCCGCAGTGGGGTAAGGTTCAGTGTGGGTAGACATCTGTTTATGGGTTTCTTGTCCTCCTATTCATCTTGCCCAGTGTGCCAAGATTGTGAGGCCTTGAACAGTCTTTATCTGGGCCATTTTTCAGTGTTTGTTTGCAGCATGTAACCTTGAGGGATGAGGTAATGTCTCCTCTAAGATAGAGAGCAAGTTTTCTTGCACATTTCTATAAAGAAATGGGGTCCTCCCGCTCAGGATTCCTCTCTTGTAATTCAGCCCACTTCCCGTGTATCCATCTAGGTCCACCTGTGCTGCCCTGAGGGGATTGAGGCACTGTGATCCATGCTGACCCTCTGGCTACTGCTTTTGTTGTGAGTAACAGAGTCTTTTGTCTCTGACTTCAGAAAGCATTCGTGAATTTGTGGCAAGTTAACTCGTTAGCTTGCAGATAGGGTAACACCTCAGACCCTTTGTAGACCCTGACAGTTAATGTGAAATGCCATGGGTGGCTTTTCCTTCCCCTGTCTATTCGTTTTTGTTTTTTTTAAGCGTGAATTTTAAAACAGCATTTATTTGGCTGCATCCGGCCTTAGTTGTGGTGCAAGGGATCTTTGGTTGCAGCACATGAACTCTTTAGTTGTGATGCATGGAGCACACAAGCTCAGCACTTGCAGTGTGAAAGCTTAGTTGCTCCGTGGTATGTGGGCTCTTAGTTCCCCAACCAGGAATCAAACCTGCATCCCCTGCACTTCAAGGCAGATTCTTAACTACTGGACCACCAGGGAATTACCCCCCCAGCTATTCTGAAGATACAGTTCTTGTTGGAATATCCTGTTTTATTGTATAGGTTCCTCCTGTGTAAGCCAAAGTCTGAGTAGAAGCCTTCGTTCTAATGATCTCAAGAAGCATAAGTCTGTTATTGGCCTCAGAAATAAAACGCCATGCACAAGTCTCTGTTATGCCAGTCTTCTCTGTCATGGGTGTACTTGGTGAGTCTTACCTTACTCACTCCTTGTTGGCACGGCAGAAAGAATCTGATGTGTGGCTAATGGTTACTGCTTGGGTTTCAAATGTTGAGTTTTTTGAAATCATGCATTGGGGAGGAGAATTTCAGATATATTGTGAAGTACACACTTCTGGGCCTTGTCCACAAATTCAGATTCATGTTACTCCGGAAGCTGTGTCTTTGGAAGTTACTTCAATGATGGGGCATGAGACACTGATTTGTAGGCATTGCTGTTGTTTTATAGGGATTAATACATATGGACACATAGGGATGCGCTGAGGAGCCATCACTGCCCTTCTCCCTCCTAGTTCTTTTCCAGTGGGAAACAGTCAGTTGTATTTGTTTTGAGAAGGACTGTGGTTCTTTTCCCTTGTGGCTCAGCTGGTAGAGAATCCACCTGCAATGTGGGAGACCTGGGTTGGATCCCTGAGTTAGGAAGATCCCCTAGAAAAGGGAAAGGCTACTCATTCCAGTATTCTGGCCTGGAGAATTCCATGAACAGTATAGCCCATGGGATTGCAAAGAGTCGGACATGACTTGGCAACTTTCACCTCATTTCACTTTGTGGTTCTTTTCCAGTTGGGAATACCCCTTCTCCAGCCGAAATGGTGGCTGTTGTTGTTATGTTCTATTTCTGAGGGCCCAGCCTGACAAACACAGCTGCAACTCTCTAAACCATCACCAATAGCAGCTCTTCATATGGTAACTGACTTTTATGTACTGGGTACCTTGAATCTATGTTCTTCAGTGTTCATAGCAGTCATGAGAAGTGGGTATCATACTGCTCACTCTATACCCAAGGAGGCAGGAACTAACTCAACAGGACCATATCACTTCTGAGTACCAAAGCCAGGAGCTGAGTATCAAACATGGAGCTGTCTGAGTTCAAAAGCTTTCCTTCTTGTTCTGGTATCTCTCTAATCCTGCCTTCTTCATAAAGGCTCAGCAAGATGAGATGTGGTCTGTGAAATTCATAAAGACTGTTATTCCATAGTTCAGATGCCTCTGAAGAATCCATATCACTTACAGAATCTAGTTCAGCCTTCCTGCCTTTCAGTCAAGTCCTTTTCCCAGCTCCGTTAGCTACTATTTACCACAGACACACCTTACACCTTAGCCAAATGTAAACATTAATAATTTCCTGTAATGTTATCAGTTTTCTCATTCTGTGTTTTCAGTCAGGTTCCTCCAGCTTCAAATAGTCCACTTTTTCTTTAAAAATCACTTAAAATCCCACTCTTCTTTAAAGATCTTAAAAAATCAGTATAACCTCTGTGAAGTCATTCCTGACCCCACAACTGAATGTGAGCTTTCTTTTTGACACGACAGTTCTATTTTATACAGTGTAGGGCCCTGGGCTTCTGAAAAGAGACTTGTTCCAGAAGCCCACGTCTTCTTGTGCATTGTATCTGTGTGTCCTACTGTCTACTAAATATCTCCCCTTGGGAATTCCATAGGTGTCTCAATCTTGGTACAGCCAGGACTAAACCCCTAACTCCCTCACAAACTTGTGCTTCCCCGAGAGGCCCTCATCTCAGTGAAAACTCTCCTGTACCCACTTGCTCAAGTCAGAAATATGGGTATCATCAATGACCCCTTTTTGGCCATCAGTTGTCACATGCCATCATTTAATCCTATTGCATCTATGGCTTGACTGCTTCTCAAAGCTAATACTTTGCCTCCATTTCTATTGTAATTTCCCAAGTCCAGGTGACCATCACTGGCCATCCAGATTACTATGGGAACCTTCCTTCTAACTGACCTCCAGACTTCCAAGTTTGCCTCATCTAAACTGATCCTCACTACTAGAGTCAGAGGGAGCAATGCATAAGTCACAAACCTAGCATGTCAGTCTCCTGCTCAGAAAACTCTCCAGCTCAGAAACTGCGCTCAAGATAAAATCTAAACCAATCGTTTGCATATCTTTTCTTTGGGTGACTTCTCCAGCCATATCTTTCACTCCCTCTTCTCCTTTATGCCTTGGCCATTCTAAACCTCATTCAGTTCTTTAGATAAACAATGATTATTCCAACATATTGTTTTAATTACTCCCAAAAGCACTACTTCTGCTTCTTGCACAGTGCAAGAAGCACTTTTTGCCTGGCTGCTTGTCTGCTACATCTCAGTTTAGGTGTAACTTCTGACAGACTTTCTCTGACCTCAGAAAGCCTGGATTTGGTGCTCTTCAAGATCCTCTTTAACTCTCTCTACTTCCCCCATCACAACCAAGCCATAGAATTTCTGCTCTAGTGGCCTGTCTCCATCACTGTACTGATTAGAATGTATCTAACACAGCCTGGATGCCCGTGGAGTTCTTTCCTGCATGGTATTTGAAGGTTCATAATTATACGAAGCCACAGAGCCCAGTGCATGGAAGACATACTAAAAAATTGTCATTTTGCTTTTTTTGAGAAGAGACAGGTATTTCTAATCTTAAATGCTTGCGACTAGTCACACAGATTATTAGAAATATTCTTGAGTCTTTTAATTGCCATACTTTTTGTTGGTTTTTGTTAAATTAATTCTGTCTTGGTGGCAAGCAAGGGTTAATAGCTATTAAAAAGGACCCAGGGAGAGTAGGAAAGAACATGTCTGTGTTCATGATGACATTAATTTATGAGGAAGGGTTGGAGGAGCAAGCCAATCAAATACCGGATGCCAAATTACCATATATCACACAATTTACGAGGCAGTCAAAAGTGTTATTAAATTGGAGACCAGAACAACCTTCTTAATTCATCCTTATGACAGTGATTGTAATGACTTTAAGAACCTGGTTTAACCTGAGTTCATTTTATGAAAGGTCTTTCATTTTTAAGCATTACATTTATTGAATTAAAAAGAAAGCTTGTCTTTAAAAATGTATACAGTTAAAGCATAATAAAAATGCCCCAATAATAAATGCATATTCAATACCTGGGTCAACCTCAGGATCTGTGGCAGGCATGCAGTGGATTCTGGTTTTCAAAAACCTGATATCAATTCAGTTTTTCTTTTTTCTCTATAAAACAAAATAATTAACCTTCAGATTTCACTTTAGTAATCTTGTTCTTGTTTTTTGGTCTTTTGTTTTTTGCTCTCATGGCCCCAACATCTCTCACCAGAACCTAGTTTCTCTATTCTGGTAATTCTGGAGGAGTTGCTGACCAGCAGTGGACCCCTCCTTAATCATTCTTCTTTGCGGGTGAAGCCAGCACCCACCCATAAACCCAAGAAGAGCCCTGATTAAAGGTGAGGGTTTTTTTTTTAAGTCTCACTGATCCCTGGCCTTGTGGATTCATGTGAAAACTGCAAATACAGCATCACCTTCACTGCTACTGTTGACCTCTCAAGGGTTGGGACAGGGGTTGGTGCAGCGAGCTTGCAGACTTCTTACCCCAGCCTCTTGCCTCCTGTTCAAAACACAGAATGAATGCCCAATAACTCTTATGGCATGGGTGAAAAATAGGTTTATTTTTTCTATTTTTTGGCTTTTATAATCCACTAGTTATGCTGTCAGTTGTAGACTGATAGAGATAAGAACGAACCCGTGGTGCTTTTCTCACGGGAGCTGTCTTGCCCAGGACATTGCTGCATCCTTTGTAGTCATTGCGGCAGGTTGCACTCTGCCCAAGTCTGGTGTGTTCTGTGGGCCTGTCCTTGGTTCTTACAGCAGTGAGGGCCTTGGTAGCTGCCGATCAGTCTGTGGTGGCAGAGTTTTTGTCACTGTGCTTGAGTGGCTCTTGGTCTTGTGTAAAAGCTAGGCACCCTGGAGGACAGGCTAACTTCTAGAACCTCAGATGAACCTCTCTCCTAGAAGGAAACATTTATAAAGGCTCTCAAATGGGGACATGGGCTGTGTAAGGACCTGGTACCAACTGACTTAGATCCTGGCTGTGTGATCTGAAAGGGTTAAGCACACAGGGCCCAGCATGTGCATGAGACTGCACTTAACAATTTTCAATACCCTTTCCTACCATCCTTTCATCCTGCTTCTGGATCCATGCCATGGTTATCCCCTTGGTAATGTCGCCTGGCTTTTGGTTGGAGGGTTGGGGGAGGCAGGGAAAAGAAAGAGTCTAAAATTGTGATACCTGAGCTGAGATCAAAGAGTAAATAATAATTATTTATACAATTAAGATTAGAAAAAATGTTTTGGATAGAAGCAACAGCTTCAACCTCAATAAGGAGATGAGGGATATATGGAAAATTACATTGAAATTAATCGTAGGCAGGAGTGGCTGGAGTTGAATTATGATTACATTATTGGGGACCTGCTAGGTGGTGCTAAAGATCATAGACTTTGTTCTGAGGTTAGTAGGAGACACTGGGATATTTTAAGTGGTGGTAGGTAATATGGTCAGATCTTCATTTATGAAAGGCCACTCACTCTGGCTCCAATGTGAAAGATGGATTGGAGAACATGAGTCAGGGATTCATTTAGAAGCTGATGCAGAGGTTAAGAGACACTGAGGCCTGAGCCAGAGCAGTGGGATGGATGGAGAGGAAGAGATGCTGCTCCTGCTCTCTCTATAGCTCTTCTGCTCTGTGATGCTTCATTTCTACTGAGATGTTGGTGATACCATTGCAGGCCATCTTCCCCTCCCCTTCAACAATACTCAAAATTTTGTAATAAAAAGTGAACCTTACTATAAGAATGTCAGGAATCAGCAATGAGTATAGCAGCAGTTTCAGGAGAACACGGGGTGTTTAGGGTCCCTGACATCATACTGTGTTGATGGTTGTCCTGGTTGTTTGTTAGGAACAAAACAACAAACAAAAGACCATTTATGGCTCTGATCCAGAGTGACTTTCAGGGCTGTCTGTCTCTCTGCTTCATCCTGAGCTGCTCACCCAGCATGTCTGACATCTCCAGCTAGATATATAGCATATAACAAGGCACCAAGGAACTGCTAGAATTTAGTCCAAAATGCTCCTTATGAGGAATGGATGCACACTGTTGTTCTCTGCTTCCACCCACAAGGGCTGAGGGCATTTATAAAATTTGCTTGTCAGGTAGCCCTATGTTTAGAGCCATTACTTTGATTCTTCCTAGAATCAAATCACTAGTGGTTTCTTCTTGTACCTAAAAGTGAAAATCTCTCCAAGAAAATCTCTCTGGTCCCATCACTTCATGGCAAATAAATGAGGAAACAGTGGAAACAGTGAGAGACTTTATTTTTGGGGGCTCCAAAATCACTGCAGATGGTGACTGCAGCCATGAAATTGAAAGATGCTTGCTCCTGTAAGAAAAGTTATGACCAACCTAGACAGCGTATTAAAAAGCAGAGACATTACTTTGCCAACAAAGGTCCATCTAGTCAAAACTATGGTTTTTCCAGTAGTCATGTATGGATGTGAGAGTTGGACTATAAAGAAAGCTGAGCACTGAAGAATTGATGCTTTTGAACTGTGGTGTTGGAGAAGACTCTTGAGAGTCCCTTGGACTGCAAGGAGATCTAACCAGTCTATCCTAATGGAAATCAGTTGTGAATATTCATTGGAAGGACTGATGTTGAAGCTGAAGCTCCAATACTTTGGCCACCTGATGTGAAGAACTGACTCATTTGAAAAGACCCTGATTCTGGGAAAGATTGAAGGCAGGAGGAGAAGGGGACAACAGAGGATGAGATGGTTGGATGGCATCACCGACTCAATGGATATGAGTTTGGGTAAACTCTGGGAGTTTGTGATGGACAGAGAGGCCTGGTGTGCTGCAGTCCATGGGGTCACAAAGAGTCAGACATGACTGAGCAACTGAACTAATGTCCAGCATATGCTTGAAAATGTCCATCAACACAGGGAACTTATTATCTTTTATGGAAAGTCTTTCTATATTAGGATAATCTGTCCTTTATTGTTAAAAAATCTATGTCTTAGTACTTTCCATACATTGAATTTTATTCTATATTCTAAACCTACTTGAACATAACAGAACTGAGGATATTCCTTTCAGCCTCCATGTCTTGCAGACTCTTCTCTTCTTGAGGGTAGGCATCTTCACACCTGAGATTATTTCCCAGATTATGTGGTTTCTAATCTCTTTATCATTTTCACTTTTATTGGATATACTTCTTTTTAGTGTGGGTCCACTCTTGGTATGGCAGTTAGCATTCTTTGAAATAATTGGGTAAGGCTAGTGGTTAGATTTGGACATAGAACAACAGACTGGTTCCAAGTTGGGAAAGGAGTATGTCAGGGCTGTATATTGTCACACTGCTTATTTAATTTATATGCAGAGTATATCATGTGAAATGCTGGGCTGGATGAAGCACAAGCTGGAATCAAGATTGCAGGAGAAATATCAATAACCTCAGATACACAGATGCCACCACCCTTGTGGCAGAAAGTGAAAAAATCTAAAGAGCCTCTTGATGAAAGTGAAAGAGGAGAGTGGATAAGCTGGCTTAAAACTAAACATTCAAAAAACTAAGATCATGGCACCTGGTCCCATCACTTCATGGCAAATAGATGGGGAAACAATGGAAACAGTGACAAACTTTATTTTCTTGGGCTCTAAAATCACTGCAGATGGTGACTGCAGCCATGAAATTAAAAGATTCTCGCTCCTTGGAAGAAAAGCTATGACCAACCTAGACAGCATATTAAAAAACAGAGACATTACTTTGCCAACAAAGACCCATCTAGTCAAAGCTATGGTTTTTCCAGTAGTCATGTTTGGTTGTGAGAGTTGGAGTATAAATAAAGCTGAGTGCTGAAGAACTGATGCTTTTGAACTGTGGTGTTGGAGGAGACTCTTGAGAGTCACCTGGACTGCAAGGAGATCTAACCAGTCCATCCTAAAGGAAATTAGTTGTGAATATTCATTGGAAGGACTGATGTTGAAGCTGAAACTCCAATACTTTGGCCACCTGATTCGAAAAACTGACTCATTTGAAAAGACCCTGATGCTGGGAAAGATTGAAGGCAGGAGGAGAAGGAGATGACAGAGGATGAGATGGTTGGATGGCATCACCGACTCGATGGACATGAGTTTTAGTAAACTCCGGGAGTTTGTGATGGACAGGAAGGCCTGGCATGCTGCAGTCCATGGGACTGCAAATAGTCGGACACGACTAAGTGACAACTGAACTGAAACCTAGTTGATGTCATCTGACAGTGATCTGAATGCAGAGTTCTGAGGGAAAAAAGCACAGGATAGTAATAGAGGCAAAAGGAGATAGGAAGAAGGGGTTAACATTCAGGACTGTCTCTTCCTTTCCAGACAGATTTCTGCTATGAAGCATCATGGGGAGGGAACAGGACCATAGTCAGTTGCAGGCTGCCATTGTTCTAGGACTGTAACTCAAATGTAAAACCAGAAGGAAAGCTTCTGATGGATGTGACTTGCATTATGACATCATCCCTTAGCCAATCACTGTGGCGAGAGGGACCGATGTCACCTTGGGTGCCACCTGTGTTGTCAGACTTGCCTTTCTGTGGGAAGAGGCAAGTCCTCCAGAGGAGGAGTGTTTTCTAGGAGAAGGGGAAAGGATGCCTGGTTGTTAAAATCAACTGCTGTTCCCTACAGAGATTGTTTGAGGAAGAAACAGAGTGGAGAGAGTTACTGAAGGGAATGCCAGGTAAACTTATTCTTAAACTTCACAGTTTATCTAAAGTTATTGGAAGAGCCTAGTTTTAAATGCCAGACATCTGTCCCTTTAAAACTTGTACTCTGCTGCTTCAAGAAGGCATCCATACAGTACTGGGTTGTATTTCTTGGAACAGTTCAGGTAAAAGCAGGCTCCTGGGAGCCTGAGGTTCTGTCCTGGATAGATGGTGGGACACCCTGCCTGTGGTCATCATCGCCCAGATGACTCCCGTTCTCGCTATAGGCTAGGGTTTATGTCAGTAGGCTACTGCAGTGATGTCCAGCACTGTCCTCTAGACAGAAGCTGGGAAGAGAGGCTCTAACCTGGTCCTGCCTCTGGGACCCTGGCTTGTCATTCATGCTGAAAAAAATCCTCCTTGATTTCAGTTCGCCTTAATATACCTAACGTTTGACCTTATGATTGACAAGACCATAACATTGAAACGTTTGACCTAATGTTTGACCTTATGGTTGAAGGGCCATATGGTTGAAAGGAAATCTTAATAATAAATTCCAGCCAGCAATGTCCCCCTAATGTGACGTTTTCAACAGTTGTTTCAGCCTCTTTAAGCTTATCATCTGGCTGTACTTTATCATAATGATTGTCTCAATACCTCATCTCCCCAGAGCATTCGTACATTGTAAGTACTTTCTGTTTGCTGCTTAAGCTATTTATTAATCACATTCTTTCCTATTCAGCCCTAACCAGCAGAAATGACAATTTCAAGCATTTCTCCGTTACCTACTATAAATTGGCCCAATTATTAGATGATCATATAGACTGTTCCTTGGGGTGTTTCACCCACTCCAGCACTGTAATTGGTTTGCTAAGAAGGAAAAGAAAAAAAAAAAAAACCTGGATCTTAATGTCTGCTGTGGGGTTTTCTTGGAGCCTAGGTTTTCACTTAAATGGTTAAAGGAGTTTTAGGTGTATATCATTACTGCAGCAATCACATTTAATGAACATAAATGCTCACCACAATTTTAGTGAGAATATCCCATTTTCGACATTTATAAACCTGGAAATTGAGGCTCTTTCTCTGTCTTCCCACGCAGGGTAGGCTGTGGGATTGAAAACCTAAATTGGATGCTGTAACCATTCACTGAAGATTGGAAAATATCCTTCTCTCAATCAGGGCACGTGAGCATCATATATTTTGTCTTTCTAGAAATTCCTCTGAGGTGACTAGATGTTTGCCCATATCCCTGCCTCCTTCACAGAAGGTGAAGCTTCATCTCTTGGGGTGTTGAGGGAACACAGTGCCCTTATGAGGCACCAGAGGCCAAGTTTTGGGGGTGTGTGGTTGGAGCCTAGGGGAGGAAAGTGGGGGTGTAAACTTCATCAAGCAGGTGATTTCATGGATTGTATCCCAGAGTAGTTCCACTGAACTGAGGATTCCAGGAACCAGCACACTATGCCCTTTGGCTTTGGGACCTGGATTTTACATCATTTGGGGACTATTTTTGGAAAAGCGAATTAGAAATTGGAAGTGGTTCTATGTGAGGGAGTTAAGAAAGCCTTCCACTTGTCTCATTAATATTTCCAGATTCCTTCAAGATTCGGTTCAGGTTTTCTGCTGTCCTGAAAGTCATTTTTGAATTCTAGGCTGAATTAGTGACTGTAATCTAAGGTTTCAGCACCGTATGCCTTCTAGCACCTCTGTCTTTGCATTGAAATGATCTGCTTATGTCCAATTTCCTTTCCAAGGCAGGGACTGTCTTATTACCCTGTACACCTCTGACACACAGTGAGATGTGTGTCAAAGCTACATCCCTACAGTAAGGCCCGGTGCTGTAGGTACTTAATAAGTATGGAATCTGACATGGGCTTAGGGCTTGGTGTCCAGGGGAGCCCTCTTAGCAGAGCCACAATAAACGTTTTCATAGTCATAGACTACATGGGCCAGAAGGTGAAGGATTTTTTCAAGTGATATTTTCCTGCTGGGGTTTTGGTAAGGAATGTGAAAAAAGAAGGAGCTTCTGTTTTAGAACCTGGGCCAGGTCTGCCGCATTAGCTTGTAGGGGTACACAGCAGCTACGACCTCAGCAGAGTGTGTGCTGTGCTTGTAGAAGCAGAAAGCTCTCCTAGATGGGGTGAAGGGGAGGCGGGCTGGCGCCAGGAATCCTAGACAAAGTCCTGCTCCTGTGCAGTCAGAGCTGCTGCTCACAGGGTAAGCCTGGTGACATTGGTGGCCCCATTGTGCACAGCTTTGCTGATTCCCCAGCTTATTTGGGAGCATCCTTTTGTTCTCAGCGTTGGAATGGGTCCCATTAGAGAGAGAGCCCAATAGTCCTTGCCTTCTTTATTAGATCATGTGGCCTTCTGGGCAGGGATATATGTGGAGTAATGGGTAACTGGCTGACCTTCTAGAGCCCCAGTGCAAGGGTTAGAATGCCGGGTCTTTTCCTTAAAGTTGCCACTGTAACTGGCCTCATCTACTAAATGTACTGTATCATCCTTCACTGCCATCCTTTTAATTATGCATTGTGGAAGGGTTTCAATAACAACTTTTACTTCTAAAAGCCTTTCCAAGTCCTCCAGCATTACTAATAGAAATCCCAAGGAGTAAAGCCTATACTAAAATAGAAAATAAGAAATGCATAAACTACACCAAGCCAGTGTGATGGAACTCTTGCCAAAAACATAAAAAAGCATATGCATAATATTTTATTAAACTTAAGAAACACACAGAAATTCCTCTGTGAGGTCCAAGTCTATTTGTAGTAGACATGCCATGAAACTCAGTTACTCACCAGTCATAAGATAGCACAGACCAAGAAAATGCTGTCATTTTAAAGGAAACATTTCAAAATGAGAGAAAAAGAGACATTTACTAGATAATTATAAGTGAGAAAATAACAGTGATGTAATCAGTAACCACAAGTCATCTGGGCAGATCCACATCTAGTGGTGGCAGTGGAGAGCTCTGTTACTCAGAGTTTTCTAGAGAAACAGAACCAATGATCTACATTTTCATCTATATATCTGTATCTCATTGTACATGTGTATATATGTATATACATATGTGTGTGTGTATATCGAGAAACTATGTGGAATATATAGTATGTGCTCAGTTGCTCAGTCCTGTCTGACTTTTATGACCATGTGGACTGTAGCCTGCCATGCTCCTCTGTGCATGAAATTTTCTAGGCAAGAATACTGGAGTGTTTTGCCATTTCCTTCTCTGGAATATACAATACACACACACACACACACACACACACACACACATATATATAAACTTATATAAATGATTGTATATATTAAATATTTATATTTATTATGCATGTATTGAATTGGCTAACATGATTCTGGAGCCTGAAAAGTCCCAAGACCTGCAGTTGGCAGGCTGGAGATCTAGGAGAGCCAATGGAATAAATTCTAGTTGAAGTCTGAGTTGGAGTTTGAAGGCAGGAGGAGACTGATGTCCCAGCTTGAAGACAGATGGAGGGAGAGAGAATTCTTTCTTACTCAGTCTTTTTATTGTATTCTGGCCTTCAGCTGTTTAGAGGAAGTCCACCACTTTGGGAAGGGCAATCTGCTTCATTAAGTCTGCTGATTCAAATGTTAATCTCCTCCGGAATCACCCTCATAGACATACCTAGAAATAATTGTTAATCAAATATCTGGGGACCCTCTGACTCAGTCAAGTTGACACATAAAATACACATAAAATTTACCATCACAGGTGCTGTGTTCTGGAATGCTCCAGGGCAGGAAGAATCCCTAATTTTACAGGGGTGGGTATGTGGTGTCTGTAAATACCATAGCATTCAAAAACAACTCTTGGGGTTGAACATGAGGTATGCATGTGACATTCATGGCTAAACTTAACAGTATGCATTTATTTTCTGTCCAATATTTTGCATCTAAGTAGTTCTTCTTCTAGATATCTGGCTATAATTTGTATTGAAAATAAATTTGTGTGCTGTGCTCAGTCGTGTCCAACTCTTTGCAACTCCATGGACTGTAGCCCGCCAGGCTCCTCTGTTCATGGGGTTTTTCAGGCAAGAATACTGAAGTGGGCTGCCATTTCCTCCTCCAGGGGATCTTCATGACCCAGGGATTGAACCTACATCTCCTCTGTCTCCTGCATTGCAGGCAGATTCCTTACCTGCTGAGACATGAGGGAATCCTTTTAAAAAACAGATGAATTGATATTTGAGGAGGAATTTAGTTTCTACTATATCATATTACTTCTTCCAGGAGAATAGACTCAGACCTAGGAAATAGAACCAGTATCCCTAATACCTTCTTGTTGCTGTGTTTCTCACCAAATCATAGAATTACCATTCAAAAAATCTTCAAAAAAGTAAGAGTGTGACATCCGATCCCATCACTCCATGGCAATTAGATGAGAAAACAATGGAAACCGAAACAGACTGTTTCTTGGGCTCCAAAATCACTGCAGATAGTGACCGTAGCCATGAAATTAAAAGATGCTTGCTCCTTGAAAGAAAAGCTATGACAAACCTAGACAGTGTATTAAAAAGCAGAGATGTTACTTTGCCAACAAAGGTCCATGTAGTCAAAGCTATGGTTTTTCCAGGAGTCATGTTTGGATGTGAGAGATGAACTGTAAAGAAGGCTGAGCATTGAAGTGTTGTTGCTTTTGTACTGTGGTATTGAAGAAGACTCTTGAGAGTCCTTGGACAGCAAGGAGATCAAATCAGTCAATCCTAAAGGAAGTCAATCTGGAATATTCATTGGAAGGACTGATGCTGAAACTGAAGTTCTAATACTTTGGCCACCTGATGCCAAGAGCCGACTCATTTGAAAAGACCCTGATGCTGGGAAAGATTGAAGGCAGGTGGGAAAGGGGATGATAGAGGATGAGATGGTTGGATGGCATCACGACTCCATGGACATGAGTTTGAGCAAGCTCTGAAAGATGGTGTAGGACAGGGAAGATTCTTGTGCTGTAGTCCATGGGGTCACAAAGAGTCAGACGTGACTGAGCGACTGAGCAACAACAGTATAGACTTACCAGCTTTTTTTTTTTTTTTTTTAACCACCTTGCTCCTGTACTTCTTATGTTCCAGTTTCGAAGGTGAGGAGCCAGTATTTGTTTGGATAGATTTTGCAAGGAGTAATGACTCTTTCAATATCTTCATTTGCAAGTCAGAGGTGTTATGGCCTAGACCTAGGAAACTTTACAGGTTAGAGGACTAAGCTTAGAAAGCAAAAATTATGTGAAAAGAGGGGATTTTTTCCCTTGTCTTGTCCTACCATGAATACCTCTCATAAGATGGGTCTAGATGGCATTTGTATAACAAGACTCTGCTGGGATGTCTAAAGGAAGCCAGAGAACCAACAGCTGTATTTTCATGAAGCAGGACATGTTTCTTGAACTTGGATGCCCATAACCCTGGGAATATGCAAAGATAGCAGAACGAATGTGGCACCTTTTTGAAGCAAAAATGATTTTATATTAATTCAAACAGACACTTCATGAGTAGAATACAGATTTCACAAAATTTTTTGAAAAAGTTCCAACTTGTAAGTTCAAGGAAATTCTATGCTTGAAGTCACCTGTATGGGTTCTAATCTTTTCTCTTGGGGTATGTGTATACCTTTGTCTGTAATGAAAGAGATTTAGTTGAAAGAGTTTGAGAGCTCTGGATAAGGCCATTTGCAGGTGGGAGGCTTGGTTTCTAGACTCAAACATTTTGTTGATTTGCTGTCTGACTCTAAGCAATACCCCTATCTTCTACCTACACCACACATACAAAGATGAAATAAACTTTTATTTGTCTGGATGCTTCGGGCTGAACCAAATGGCCTCTTGAACACCTCTGAAGTTTTGGCTCTTTAATATTCACTGGACTTGAAGATAGGGAAGAATTCTCAGAGCACTGGGAGTACGGTCCATTTTTCTATACACTCAACCAAGTTTGTGGATTGTCCTCTTTGGAATCCCTCCCAAAAAGCAGGAACTCACCACTGAGGCAGAATGCTTCCCTTATCTACCCCTTCATTATACACACATTTCTGTCTTATTGGAAAAGAGTGATGGCAACCACCTAGCAGGTGACAAGCTCCAGTCAGCCTGGTGAGGGTAGCTGTGGACGCACACGCCTTATTAAACACAACCCATGACAGATTGAAGTGCTGTGAACACTTGCTAAATGATCTGGCAGAGACACAGATCCTTTTGCTAAGTAGAGTCTAGAAACTACAAATCTCAAATCCACCATAGAACAGTGATATACTGAGGTCTTAGAGCTTTAGAGATTCTAAAATGGATTGTACTCCTGACAGGTTTTTCAGATATTGGCTCTGAAAATGGATCCCTTTTTAGGATTCCAAGTCATCTTTGTTTTGGGGAAATCGAATGTGAGTGTAAATCCAATAAAATGTAGGATAAACACCTTTGGGCTGCTTGGGATAATCTATTTGTGAATGCAGGTGGCTGTTTCCCCCCGAGTTGTTGAAGTCTAGGGGAGCTTGAGGGGTCAGCTCTGTAGACTCTTACTTCTAGGGAAGGATAAAGATGGGACACTGACTTTCCATTTGTAGCTGTGTTAGTGAGTTCTTTTTCCCTAAGCGGGTGATGTGGAGGTCTCAACCCTTCCTAGAAGCTCACTCTTCACTGCACTGCTGTATTCTGGACCAAGCCATTATACAGTACTGGTCCCGACTCCAGGCATTGCCACTGTGACCCAAGGACACTGCCTTTGTTTGACTTAAGGCCTCTGCACTTATTCACTTGAGTCATTGGGAAAGACCCTGATGCTGGGAAAGATTGAAGGCAAAGGCAGAAGAGGGTGGCAGAAGACGAGATGGTTAGAGAGCATCACCAACTCAGTGGCCATGAATCTGAGCAAACTCCGGGAGATAGTGGAGGACAGGGAAGCCTGGCTTGCTGCAGTCCACGGGATCACAAGAAGTCAGATATAACTTAGTGACTGAACAACAACAAATATTCAACAAACATTTTGAACACCTACCATGGATTTTTGAAAACCTAATTCTTCCCTTTTACTCCTAAAGTGCATTTAACATACTATTAGCGTCTAGTGATTTGAGAGCCAGGAAATGTTCAGATGCCTGATACCCTACTACATGTCCCCCTATGACACACAATATTTCCCCTATAGTAGCATTTGTCCTACTGCATTGTAGCTTCTTATTTAATTGCCTGTCACCCCTGCTAGACAGGCCGCTCTGTGAGGACAGTGATGGGGGTGTCCCTTCTTTTTTGTTGTATCCATAAAGCTTACGTACATTTCTCCTACCTAATAAGCATCCAACAAAGACTCATTGATTAAAAGAAATACTTTATTGCCTTTGACTTTCTGATCAATTCCAGTGAAAGTAATGCAGGATTCTCCAGTGATACTCATACCTTTCCCCTTGACTTCCCCCAGTATTTTAGACTCTGTAAATTAGAGGGCTGGGATCAAATTAGATCCACTGAGAATGTGTATTTGGCTTCTACCTAGAATGATATGTGATTCAGTGAACTAATTTCACTCCAAATGACAGGAAGCAAATACAAGTTAGAAATGTATTGTTTTGAGCCTCAGTAAATAACAATGCAAAGGCTTTAATATTTTAGTGAAATAACACCATTTCCAAGAAAGTTAGAGTCATTAATCAAATTCTAGAGTAAAAGCCGAATATTTTTTTGTGGTTTCTTTTTCCTTTTCATACATTTCATTCAGATGATACTAGATTTGGTAAGATGAGAAGAAATAATAAACATGCAGAATAACAATTTCATTCTAATAAATTCTTGCTTAGGCTTGTGGTTTATTGCAAAGTGGTATTGTATCATCATCTTCCTGTGAAATATGGAAATATATGGTCAAAACAACCAACTTTGCCTTTAGCAAATTCTTGTGGCCTCATGAAAACATAAACAATACAGTTTAGACTGTTTTGTCTATAAATACTGACTAGTTAGAAGCAAAATATTTGGCACATACATTTTAATGTGTAATTCACTGACAATTGTGATTGCTTGAAAGCTCAGCTGAATTTGGGGAAACAATGAAAATTGTGGGACTTGAGAAAACATTTTTGAACCATACCACACTGGTGTAATGATTAAAACCTTTTCTCTTTTTCTCTATGCTCAAGACCTAATGGATACAAATTGAATAGATGTTTTCCCACCTTAAAGACTATTGTTTCAGTGAGAAACACACATATAAACCTGGAAATACAGTGCCCTGTGCTCTGAGAGAATTTTAGGCAGGATATTGAGGGAGCACAGGGGAGAGAACAAAACTCATGTAAGAGCTGACATCTGAGCTAAATCTTCAAAGCTGAGTTGGAAGTCTCCAGGTAAAGAGAAGAAGACAAGATCCTTTTAAGCAGAAAGCAAAAAAATGTGCAGACATGAAGGTATCAAAGAGCTTGGTGTACTGAGGATATGTCCAGGAGTGTGTTGTGGCTAAAGAGGAGGCATGAGCTCATGAAAATATGAGCAATTCAGTTTACAAGAAGGATGAAGGAGAAGGTGAGAGAGGTGGTTTGCTCTGAGCCATGAAGGCGCCTGGGTGTTAGGGTCAGGAGTGAAGAGCACAGACGACAAGAACAAAGGGAGCGTTGGGAGACCATTATGTGGAGACAGCACTGCTAAGAAGTTGAAATTCTAATTCAGATAACAAGACCTGTTATAACCTAAAGTAGTGTTTGTGAAAGACAAGAACCAGTTATGTTATTATAGCTAGGGGCCAGGAAAGCCTTTCTGGAGGAGTCTGTACCTGAAGCATCAATAGAACCAAGGATGGAATAAACTATTCCAGGAAGAGGGGCCATGTTGCAGAAAGTGATGAGTTAGGGAGGAGAAAAGAGAGGGAGGAGGCAGGGAGGAGAGGGAAAGTAAGGAATGAGAAGAGAGGGAGGGGAGGAGAGGAGAGGGGAGGAGGGAGGAAAAGATGGGGGGGGGGAGGGATAGGGGAGGAGGAGATGCACGCCAGAGCTGAAAGTCCTTGAGTATGGCAGTTGGATGGGAGCAGAAATCAGTCAAGGGGAGTTAGAAGAGAGGACTTTTGAGGTGAAAGTCATGGCTCCATTAAGCAGGCCTTTGTAAGCAAGCTTAGGATAGGGGAACTGCTGATGTATTGAAAGCAGGGAGGTGTTGTGATCAGATTTGCAGTTAAGAAAGATCTAGAGAGTGACTAGAGAAGCTATGGGATCAGTTAGCTGTTTCAGTAGTCTAGAAAAGAGATGATGGTAGCCCAGACTATGATATTGATTGGCAAGACAGTTGAGGACATTGTCAAGAAAGGAACTAAATGAGACCAATGGAATTTAAATTCTATAAGGAATTAAGTGAAGACGAAAGACCATAGAGTGTAAGATGTGCTGGTGGGAAAACACTGAAAAGCTCCCTGGGATTGAAGATTGGCTGTGGGAGGTGTTGGAGGGATCACTGCAAGGGAGTGTTGGGCTCAGAGGGCAGTATCGAACATATTTTTTAAGTGGAGTGGGTTCCTGGCAATTGTAAACTGCCTGTGATGGAGATGGGGAAGAGAAATGGAGAAGGAGCCCAGTGGAGGGGACAGGCACTGAGTGGGGGCGCGGCCGGAAGTCCGTCCACCTGGGCCTGGGGATGCCTGGGTAGAGAAGGGAGCTGTGGACCAACTCCTAGTCTCCATGGACTAAGACATGACATGGGGATGGATAGATGATGATGGATAAGGGGCAGAAAAGGACCCGTAAACAGAAAGCCACGAATCTAGACGGGGCTGTGGGTTTTTGCAAGAAAACAGCGGAGAAATGGTCCAGAAATAGAACTGAATAGCTAGCAAAGGATGTGCAAAAATGATTTGTTTCAAAATGGGAGGGAAGCAGAAGTGGTTCCTCAAGAAAAAGCCACATTTTACATGAGGCAGGAAGGTAAAAGGGGCTGTTGTTGAAGAGGCCTAGATCTTGTGGACCTGGACTGAGGATCTGGAGAACACAGTTAGGAAAGAAAGGTGGAGACTGGTAGATTTGAGATATGTGGGTTTTGATGGCTGTAAGGTTTCTAAAACTGCTAGAAGGAGAGAGTTGCTAGAGCTTTTGGAGAGGATTAGTTGTGCGAACTTTTATTAAATGTGAAAATAAGAGGCTACCAGCAGCAGTTTCCCTAAGTGTATTTTGTATATTTAGAACTGGAGCCATCACTTTGTGGTGCTGGGTTGGCCTTTTCAACGATTAAGGATGCAAACCCATTGAGCATCTCTGGGGATCTGTGTCCGAGGCACAAACTGTTGGCTGTATTATTGACCCCTCAAATCAGGGTATAATGATGCTGTGTCTAGACCCTGTGTTGCAGTAGCCAGGAAGACTCACCCTGAAAATATTTTTATCTCCAAATCTTTTTCAGAGATTTCCTCAGCAAAGACATGTTTTCTCTTTTCGTGCATTTAAAGGAATAAACTCTAACCTTGAGGGAAGATAGAATCAAAGATCTGGCAACATTTATCATAAATAATGAATGAAAAAACATTAAAAAATTAATTGGGAAAAATTAAGTATCAGTGTAGTACTTGTGCAAACTGGCTCATGGGAGTTGTAGTAGGTTTGCTTCACTGATGAGCTGCCTGTGTGAAATCCTTCTCCCATGGCACTTGTCAGCTGATGTGTAGGTTCTCCCTGTATCAGTAGCTCCTGTTTTCCTCCTCTGGTCCCTCACTGAGTGTCCCCCAAACCTCAAATCTCAAGCTTTAAGTTCTTTCTAAGTTTTTTCTTTCAGGCTTCAATGTCTGTTTCCAAACTGATATAACACATTCTTTTCTCTGACCCAGAATCTAGACTCTTAGTATGAGAGACAAACCTATAGAACGCCTTTCCTGAAATGCACAGCTTTTGCCATCTCACCAAACTCAATTGGAATCCCAACCCATTATCTGTCTTCCCAAAGTCTCATTCTCTTTCAAGGGTGCTATTATCATCCTAAACATACGGTCCCAAATCTTTCTCTATCTCATTAAGGTTGTTTCTAGATCACATCAGTTCTTTCCTTGCAATTCTTTGTTATTTTATCCTTTTCACTCCTTCTCTTTTGATTTCACTGTCATGTGACCAGTCTCTGATTACTTTTCTTCAGCCTCAAATCTATCCTGATCTCAAATGCCAGTGTTCTCAAAGCACTGATTTTGTCCCTATTCCATTAAAAACAAAAACAAAACACATGGAATAGTCTCTCTCTCTCTCTCTCTACTGTCTCAATCCTACATTCTAAGGGCCAGCTCCATTTTCACTTCTTCTAGGAAGCAACAATTTCCACCCAAAACACCATCTCTCCATTTTGACATCTGCTCCAAAGAATCCACCCTGTGAAGATTGATACTGGGAGTGGTCCAGGAAAGCAGGTGGTAAGATGAGGTTTTCCATCACAAGCCACCAGGCTGCAATAAAGACCCAATCGTTGGTGCACAGAGAGCCCTTGGTCAAAGGTATCCCTCCAACTTGTTAACATTTTCACTAGTGGTGAAATGAGATGGTGAACTGGTGGAAGGGAATGTGCTAGCATGCAGGATTTAACATGGTCTTTTGAAATCAACGTATGAGATGAAAGCATGCGTGTGTGCATGCTAAGTCGCTTCTGTTGTGTCTAACTCTGCAACCCTATGGACTGTAACCTGCCAGTCTCCTCTGTCTATGAGATTCTCCAGGCAAGAATACTGGAGTGGGTTGCCATGCCCTTCTCCAATGAGATGTATAAATAGTCTCTGTTAGGGTAATAGGATTAGATGGCTATTGTCAAATGCCACTGATGCTTTATAGAAAGATAATGATCAGCTGAAGATAAGTAAAGGCAATATAAAGCCAAGTAGGAAAGCCCAAGGGCATCTTTGGCTGCATGTAAAGAAACTCTTATTTTCAAAATTAATAACTGAGCTAAATGCCCAAACATGGCAGGTCTATTATGTTAAAGTCCACTCAGCACCAAGATTATTGCCTGAAGAGATGGCCAAGTCTCTAGGAAGAAGGACCATGTAGCATCATGGCATACATGCTCAGTAACTTATTTCCCCAGTCTTTTTCTAAAGAGATCTAAGATCATTTACATGTACAACTATGGGGAAGGAGGAATACCACGACTTTCAAAGGACTGGTCTGTACAGGATTTGAGTTCTTATTGATTCCCAGAGACCCAAATCATATGGTCCTTCTGTTAGAATAGGGGTATGTGGTGTCCTCTGGTGTTCATTTTCCCATCCTCAAATAGACAATTGTTTTGATGTAGTTAGCAGTTGGTACTGCTACCATATTAGGGTCAAGGCTACCATAGAGAAAACCTCTGACCTATCCCTCAGCCCTCTGCACCCCTGCAGTCAAGATAGTGAATCAAGCACCACATTGCATTCTAGAGAGTATGGTTGAGATTTGCATTCTACTTAGAGCTTCTAAGGGTTTCAGGTGGTGGTTCTTATCATATTTCCATTTAATTCATGAGTCTAGTTGCAAAAAGTGTGTGGAGCTTGGAGAATGATGGTAGATTACTGCAAGTTCAGCAAAGCAGTAGCCACAATCACAGCTGCCTTGCCAGATGTGTTCTCTTTGCTAGAACAGATTAATATAGACTTAGGTAAATGGTGTGCAGCTATTGATTTGGTGACTGACTCTCTTGTATCCCTATCACAGGGTTCAGAAACAGCTCACATTTGCATGATATAGAATGGATAACTGCATGCATTTATAATATTTTTCAGAGCCATGTCAACTTTCCTGATCTTTATCACAGTGTGGGCTGAGGAGCTCTAGACTGTGCTGTCCAATATAAAATGTGAATCACACATATAATTTACATTTTCAAAGAATCACATTAAAAGGAAACAGGTGAATTAGTTTTAATAGTTTTATTTGAGCCAAGATCTCAATGCATGAATATGAAAATTTGGTGAGATTTATTTGTAAGAAGATTTTTGTACTTCAGATGTGTTTTGTACGTAGAGCATATCTCATGGCAGATGTTACATTTTCATGGGATATACTTATCTCATAAAATTTGCAGTTGAAAAGATAGATTCTCATGAATAAGTTGTTCCAAACATTCTTAAAAGTTGGCCAACTTAATCAACTATCAAAAGGAATAATTTGCCTTAGTATCTGTATCCACACTGACAAAACTGGTTTATTGTTTTTAAAGAATTGGGTTGACTTTGAAGCAAATGTGTATCAGTTTCATAAATATGATTGCTGTGCAGGCTAAGTCGCTTCAGTTGTGTCTGACTCTGTGTGACCCCATGGACTGTAGCCCACCAGACTCCTCTGTCCATGGGATTCTCCAGGCAAGAATACTGGAGTGAGTTTCCATGCCCTCCTCCAGGGGATCTTTCTGACCCAGGTATCGAACTTGCGTCTCTTATGTCTCCTGCCTTGGCAGGCAGGTTCTTTACCACTTGCGCCACCTGGGAAGCCCAAATATGATTGTTAGGATGAAGTGAATTATTGTGTCAACTCATTATTATTAAAACTTAATTCAAAAGGATAGTGCAAAAATTGAAAAACAACTTTAAATTTATTAATGCCAGAAAGTGTTCTTAGGAGATTTTTTTATAGTTTTGCAAACAATTTAGATAACTATCAATTACAATGAAAAATTTCTTATTGGTTCATATTGGAAAAATATGTAAAATCATTTTTATTGATTTGTATTACAAAAATTTTCAATTGCAACATAAATTTGCATACAAGTTCAGCTAGGTCACAAACTTCTTCAGACCTTTAAAGTTACTTGATTCACATGGAGTAAATATCAATTAGAAAGTGTAATTGCACTATTTTTTGCCTTTGATTATTGAATATTTGGCATGCATTCCTTTTCTCTCAAGGAGTTTAGCTTTATTAGTATTGGAATTTATAATTCTTGAAATCCTTGTACAATTTTTCCATGACTTAACCAATGAGCATAAGATCACTAAATTTATCGTCTTCTATTTTCTTCAAAAGTTTGATAAATGGGCATTGATTTTTGTTGTGTGTGTGTGCGCGCTGCATACTTTTAACAGCTATATTAGTAGTAATTTTACTAAAGTGTGCTCCAGAAAACTAAACGCAAATATCTCCAATATATGTCATACAGTGGAATAAATCTACAGGGAAATATCAGTGTCTTGTTTTAAAATTCCAGTAAATTCAATTCTGACTTAATATAGTTGGAGCGCCACTCATTGTCTTAGAAACTAATTCTTCGTGTCTTGATAAACATTTTATTTGAGAGGTGTCAAACATTTTAAAATATCTATGCCATGAGTCTGATATTTTAGGTTGCAAATTGATATGTGTTTACAAATTTGGAAAGAAAATTGAGACAAAATATACAAAAGTATTGATTGGGCTATGTCTCTTGATACTGTGTGGCCTGTCTAAAGCTAATGAAAAGTACTTATATTTTTCAAATTTTGAATCAGCTAATTTTTGATACTGTTGGGAAAGTTTATTATTCTAGTGATAATTGGTTGCTTAATTGAAGATCTTTCACTTTTTATAAAATACATTTTTTAGTATTTTTCTTACTATTTTATAACAAACTTTCTATAATTGGACAGTGGCGAATAGAAACAGATGGAAAGGTTAGGACCAAAGAATTCTCAGTTAATGACATGTAGATGGTCCAATGGGAATTGTCATGAAATTCCCATTTGCAAATGTGTGAAGTTTGTTTAGTGCACATTAATACCCACAAGAGAGCATCCGCCACAGAAGAGACACAAAACAATGAAGTGGGCAGAATTACTCAGCCAGTTGATGTCAGCCACCTTGTCATCAGCCACCTTGATAATGACATGAATAGACATATGAACAGAGTTATGGCTGTGGCCAGGCTGAAGGATATGCATGGGTTCAATAACATAAGTTCTGACTTCCCAAGTCAGAATAGACAGGCTGACCTGTCTATTGTACTGCTAGCTGTCCATCTTGCCAGCAACAGAGACCAGTGCTGACCATCCAGATGAGCACTGTTCCTTGAAAATACCAAGTGGTCATTTGATGGCAATATGACAGCATTGGGTGCCTTTCATTTTAAGAGGTTTTCCAGGAATAGGCACATGTAACTTGTTTAGGTATACCTTTTCTACCCATAGATTCTTTAGCTGGCAGCACTATTCACCAGTTATGTGTTCTTAGATAAGAGAGATAGACACAGAGAGAGAGGCAGGGGTTGGGGGTGGGGGTAAATCCTAAGCTAGGAAGAGGGGGAGAGAGAGAGGAAGACAAATATTGAGAATTCCGCATTCCCAGAATTGAAAGGAGTTTAGATAGGTGCCTAGAGAATCAGAAAAGGAGTTAGCAAAAGGAAGTTTGGAGATGAAACTGGAGAGGTAATCATCAGGTAAGTCATGAAAAGCCTTTGTTAGCCATACTAAGAAGTTTGAACCATATGAATATGGGTAACCAACAAAGGGTTTTAACAAGGCAGGTGGCATGATCAGATTTGCCATGAACTTCTTGGACTTCACTTCTTACCGTATTTGATAAGAAGAGGAGGAATGTGAAGTTTTGCACAAAATATGTGAGCCGGGCCTCTGTCCTATTTATCAGAGAAGAAAACCCTCTCATTATTATAATGAGACAATTGCGAGGATTGTATTTTTTTCAAGTAACATAAACATACAAATGGAAATGGGGGTGTCTTTGCCTGCTCATATTTGTAAAAGCTAAGCAGCAAATATAGAAATGCTCAAAGAGCATGTTTGAATGCATCTCTTTGTAAAACATGACAGGAAGGAGTGATTATTTAAATTGGACAGGGCTTTGCTTTCTGGGCTCCTTGGTGGCAGTGCCTTTTGTCTGAACTCTCTTACTAGAAAAATGTCACAAAGGATAAAAAATGAGTCCAATAAGTTTTATTCAATTTCAGAGTCTATTATATATTCTGTTTTACACAAAGCATATAATTTTAAATTTCATAGATAGGCACACCGAACATACACTTGGTAGATATACAGCTATTTGTACGGGTGAAATTGAAACCCTCCAGGGAGGGTACATTAATAATTCCTTACTTGTAAGACAGAATAGCCATCTCACATTCCAAACAAAGACCAGCCAGCACAAAAGTGATTCATGGTCATTTATAAAAACTGATTACCAATCACCAGATCTTAAAGCCACGGCAACATTTATTTTTCCCGTCTCATAAACAATAAAGCTCCCTTTTGTTTAACACATGAGGGACCTCTTTCCCATGGAGGAGTTAGTAAATGCAAAAGCTAATTTTCCATGTCTGACAGCATGCATGAAAGCTGAGGAATACGTGCATGATAAATGTATATTTCAGTAGAAAGAAAATATTAATGTATATGTATTTATATAGAGTTTTCTTTCACTGAGCTGTTGATCCAACAGGCGAAAAGACCCAGAACCTGACTGCTTTGTTTTAGTACCCCAAAGACAAAATCTTTCCTGACAGGACTGTTTAAAAATATTCACTTCATTAACCCTAGATAAAATTGATATCCCTATTTGGCTTAAATGTTTCTTCTGAGCACGATATTAAAACAACAGACTATTTATTTCTTAGTGAGAAATAAGAGATTATAATAATTCCAGATCTGTAGCTTAATGTCAATGTATGGTAAAGACATTAGACAAATCACTCATTACTTTTCGATCACCCAGAAACCCCAAGAACAGCACAACTCTAGGACTCACACATCCTGCGGGGCCCCTTTCCCCTGTTTCAGTGGTTGAGTGACAAGCCAGGTAGATAAGAGAATGTAATAAGGTCATCTCTCTGCTTGGCCTTACTTGTTCTGTCAGTGTCTATTTTATCCTCCAGTGAGACAGTACTTCTCCAAGGTCAACTGGAAAGCCTGGAAGTGTGTTCACCCATCATGTAGTCAAACGTGCTTGTGGAGGGAGGTGAAGTCCAAAACTCGGCGAAGTGATTGATAGAAGGCAGGAGGATGGGGGAACACAGATCTTTGTTGATTTCCCATGCCTGGTCTTCTGTTTGGAAGTGCTCATTTGTGCACCTGTGTCCAACTCTTTGTGAGCCCATTGCCTGTAGCCCGCCGGACTCCTCTGTCCATGGAATTTTCCAGGCAAGAATACTGGAATGAGTTGCCATTTCCTATTCCAGGGGATCTTCCTGACCTAGGTATCAAACCTGTGTCTCTTGCATTGGCAGGCAAATTCTTTTTACGGCTGCACCACCTTGCATTTGGAAGAAATCCTTAAAACATTTTAATTCAGAGTGAGCTTAAGAAGTTTAAACTTAATTAGTCCTAAATCAGGTGATATTTTGGGTCATATTCAATGGTAATATGGCCAGAACTGAACTGCAGTTAGAGTCTTATTGACAGAAGTCCACCAGTATCTTTGGTCCCTATATCATAAATGAATAATTTTGGACTTTAGGGAACTTGGCTTCTCCTGCTGAAACTCTTGAGTCCTTTGGAGCACTAGCCTTGGTCCCTCCAGAGCCCTGGGACTGTCATGACTGAGTTTGTGGTAAAGGGATTAACCCTTTGTCTAGAGTCTTTGGGCTCCTGCTTTGTTTGTTACATCTCTTCCTTGTCCTTTGGCCGGGTTCTGCCTGTTGAAGTGCTCTTGGGCTCAAGCTTCATTTTCTTCTGTAATCCAGAGGACAATCGCTGGATTGATCTCTTCTTGTTGGGGATCTAGACAGGGGGTGTCATTAATGGTACACCGACTACCTTAGTCAAAAATGGCTGGGTTCCTGCCATCTTGTGTGCTTACTGTAACATTTTCTAGTTTAATGTGAAAGGAGGTTTACTTGTGGAGGCAAAGGTCATTCAAAAATTCATTCCGAATCTTGCCATAAGAACAGTCTTTAGTTCTTGTTCTGCACCAAATATATAATTCCTCCTGGTCTGTTCTAAGCTATGTAAGCAGATAATTTCCAGTTTTTCAATGGCATTTTTAATAGTTGCCTTCTGGAATTCAGCTTTCAAGGGATTTCCTGATAAGAGCTATGTAATCAGGATAGAATCTCTTATTAAAAGGACTTTCCTTTTCCAAAGCTTGAAAAAAGTCTGTTTCTCTCTTCTCAATTTATCAGGCTATCTATCAATAATTGAAGGTGAGATCGAAACTGTGACCTTGGCAGGTACGGCAGAGGATTTGCTGAAGTTGTTCAATAGTATGAGCTATTTTTTTAGATTATGTGTTTTTGAAGTGTTTTAAAAGTAAACTTCTTTTCACGCTCTTCAGGATCCTGGAAACAGGTTCATTTATTCACCAAACAGTACTATGACTATAGAGGAAGGGAACAAATTGAGAAAGTTTCCAGCTGCCCTTCCACACTGACTCTCTTTGGTACATAATGGTAGAAGAGTCCATCCTTGGCCAAGTTACCATAGTGTCTCCCAGATCTATGCTTATCCCTTTGTAAATGATGCACCTGGCTAGAGTGTGTGGACCTTCACCTGAATGATTGGGTTGTTGTCGTTCAGTCATTAAGTCATGTCCAACTCTTTGCAACCCCATGGACTGTAGCACGCCAGGCTTCCCTGTCCTTCACCACCTCCCGCAGTTTGCTCAAACCCATGTTCATTGAGTCAGTGATGCCATCCAACCCTTTCATCTTCTGCCACTCCCTTCTCCTCCTGCCCTCAATCTTTCCCAGCATCAGGGTCTTTTCCAGTGAGTCAGTTCTTCGCATCAGGTGGCCAGAGTATTGGAGCTTCAGCTTCAGCACCAGTCCTTCCAATGAATATTCAGGATTGATTTCCTTTAGGATTGACTGGTTTGATCTCCTTGTTGTCCAAGGGACTCTCAAGAGTCTTCTCCAGCACCACTGTTCAAAAGCTCCAACTATTTGGCCCTTAGCCTTCTTTATGCTCTGAGTCTCACATCCATACATGACTATGGGGAATGTACTAAAACTCAAATTTCAGATTCCAAGCCAAATATACAGTAAGTATCTAAATAGAAGGCTTGGAATATGTATTTTAACACCTTTTCTAGGTGATTCTTATGGGAATTTAATTGTGAGAATCACTGCATCAAAAGCTGTGACTAGAATCCTGCCTCCCTAACTTAATAATGAGCTTGGACTATCTATTTAACCTCTCAGTGCCTCTGTTTCCTCATCTGTAAAGTGTCAGCTAACAGTAACAAGCTAATGGATGGGAGAGCTCTGAATATTGTAAAATGGTATACATATTTTTCAATATTGCTCATGTATTTATATGCATATAGATGTAACCGAAAAAATAGAACAGAAAATACCTAGTAAGCATCTATCAGGAAAAAGAAAGTCCTATGCCAGATGTTTAGAGGGTGTAAAAAGTAAATATGACATTGTTCCTGCCTGCAGAGAACGTATTGTCCCTTTAGGGTGAGTGTTGCATGCCCTATGCTTTCCTTATCCAGCTTTCTGCATGCCAAGTGAAATCAGACAGCAAAGGTGAATGTGATTAAGTTTGAAAATAAGTCCAGGCAGCTAATCCTCTATAGAAGTGATTCAAACTACACAGAAGGATAGTTTGTCTTCTTGCTGCCTGTCTCTGAGCTTCTCAACACCACCTTCCCTTATCTTCAAATGCTGGCCTCTTTCTGAGGATCTGCGTGCTTGCTTCCAGTCCTGCTCCAGTACTTTCTCTGTTGTCTGTTCTTTCTGAATTTTCCTTCTATGAGGTCTCCTCCTAACCCCCTGCTCAGTTATCTCTTTAACCTCAGGAAGAAGAATCACCTTCATTATGCCACCAGAGTGTGGAATAGGAAAGAAGGAAGAGCTGGCATAATTCAAGCTAAATGGATTTTTTTTTAAAAAAAATCACATCCACTTGGCATCTAGAAGTACAACACTTAACAGCTTTGCATAAATTTTGGCTCCTCTGATGGCAGCATCTTTGCAGACAACGCTGCACTTGGTGCATAGTAGGAGCATGAGAAATATTTCTGGGAAATGAATGTCTTTACTTACTGTATATAGTTTTCTGGGTGAAAACAGTGAAGTTGATCCTTGTTCTTTCCACATCCAGAGGCTAAAGATAGCACTGTTTCTTTTAAAAAACTGTTTTGGATGATCGAGGTACACAGACTGTTGATCTACTGCTTTCCTATCAAGCTGCAACATGGCAGTGTTAATATGACAGTGTAGGAAAGGTGAATACTGGCTGCACTGAGGGAAAAAAAAATTGCTTGTCTGATCTGTCTCTCTCAAGCGTAAGGAAATAATTCAATTCAGTACCTTGAAAAAAAAAGGAAACAGCAACAACAAAATCCACACATACACACACACAAATTCCACAAAAAAAAAAACCAAGAAAAACATCGTGTTCTTCAGGGAGAATGTCTCTGTGCTAAGTTGACCATTGTGTTCTGTTGGCCTCCTGCTGTTGTCAGGCCACTCTGCTGCAAAGGTGCGACTACCTGTGATAGGGTGTGAGCCTACTCTGACCCATACAGATGGCCTTAGTTACTGTATCTTTTGGACACTTCCACTACCTCTTGCAATATGAAGGTAAGATGTTCCTTCCAGTTTCTGGGGGTTTGGGGTCCCTGGGATGTTTGTGTAAGGGAAGAAGAGAGCATCAGGAAGTAGTAGCTGAAAGCCATGTTGTAAAAGGGAGATAGAAATCATCAAATGTAGACATAAAACCCAAAAAGAGCAGCTGTCTGTGGCTGTTTATTGCATAAACAGTCTGAAACCTTTCAATCTTCCTCCTACATTATAACGGGGCTCATTAAAAAAACAGACAATTTGGTGATTATAAATCATCAAAGAAAAGTTGGATTATTTTAGTAGAGATGGAAGTGAAGGTGTCCCAAGTTACGAAAAATTTTCCATTTAAAATAGATATAAAATGGAGTGTGTGTGTTAGTTGCTGAGTTGTGTCCAACTCTTTGCAACCCCATGGACTGTAGCCCACCAGGCCCCTCCGTCCATGGGATTCTCCAGGCAAGAACACTGGAGTGGGTTGCCATTTCCTTCTCCAAAAGGAACTATAGAAAGAAAGAAAGTGAAGTTGCTCAGTCGTGTCCCACTCTTTGTGACCCCATAGACTGTAGCCTACCAGGCTCCTCCATCCATGGAATTTTCCAGGCAAGAGTACTGGAGTGGGTTGCCATTTCCTTCTCCAATAAAATAGAGATGCAGTCTTTCTTTCTTTTTTTTTTTTAACTTTATGATGGTAAACTTAAATGGGGACTGCTACATCCCCAGAGAATATCATCAATTAGGAATTAAGTTAACTGAACAGCTACTGCTTACCTCTTCTGTGCCAGGCACATAGAGGCATTAAGACATGGTCCCTTTCCTCAAGGTGCTTGCCATTTTTAGTGCATTGTGCCAGTGAAAATTATTTGCACAGAAGACGGGTGTTGATTGTTTCTCCTAGAGTCCTGATGGGCCTTTTGGTAATTCTTGCTTTGTTCTTCACTCAAAGGATTGACTGCCCTGGCATCTGCAGTCATTGGTAAAACTCCATGATTCTGATTCTCAGAGCTGTAAAAAATGAACTCCACCCTGAGACACAGAGAAGGATTGGAAAGGATACCAGAATCATCCCCAGTGTAGTTAGAAAGGTTACATCAAGAGCATTGTCTCCCAGATCTCAGATCAGTTCAAGAAGCTCCAAGGAGAATCTTTACCAGACTGGAGGCAACATGTGGTGTGGAGAGAGCTCACCTGGTGGGGGACTGCCTGGCTATCAGTCATGGCTCCAAAGCCACAGGTTTGGGTGAGATCCTTTTGGGATCTCAGTTTTCCCATCCGAAAAACAAGAAGCCTGAACTCACAGGTTCTGCAAGCAAGGTTCTTCCTGGCCATTTCCTCTTGCTGTGCTATTATAGTCTATAGCTGAGTGTGTTTTATTGCCACCTGTGTTAAGCCCAGTGAAGCAGTAAATACATAGCACAGAGCTCTGTATGTGATGATAAGGTGGGCTCCTTGTTTGCTGAAGCTCCTGTGTACCCAACATCCCCAGGTTAAAACAGCTCGACCCTTGAGTTCTGTGTCTCTGACTGTATGATTCTCACGTTCTGTGCAGCAGACGTCGGTGAGAGCGGGGACACATTGAGAAGCCATGTCCATTCTCATTATCTCTGACCTTGAGTGTACCCTTAATACTGCTTCTTGACTGATTGGCAGCAGTTTCAAACATTCCTTAGCCAAGATCCAGTTGACATTATTGTTAAGTCTTCATGTCTGAATTAGCCTTTATATTCTCTTATAGAACACATACTACCTAAATTGAGAAATTGGAACTCATTAAAGATTTTATTGATTCCCAGCCATGTCTTTGAAACAAAGAAATGACTGAATAAATAGTCATTAATTCATTTAATTTTTGCTTGTTCAGGCTGGACATCTTAGGATACCCTCCCCACCCCCGTTTCCCCTTTACCTTAGGCCTAGGCCTAGATAATATCTTCTCAATAACTAAGGCTATCAGTGCTTCTGCATAATGTTCTTCCTCTATGTGTCTACCTCCCCACCTGAACTTAGGAGCATATCACGGCTTATCTTGATTACTACAACATCTAACAAAATTGTTGCCTTGCCTCATCTTTTAACTTTCTAAAATCCCATTCATCATATATGTGTATTTATATTAACTTCATAAATCTTAAGCCGTGGTCATAGTTTTCCCTTATTCAAAAACTTCAGTGTTTTCTGTTGATCCAGAATGAAGTCTGAATCCCCCAGTCTCACATTTACATTTCCCTCCAACTCCTCCAGTTCTTCATCCTCATTCTAGTACGTTCCAACATAGAACTGAGATGCCATCTTCACTAATTTTCTCACTGAACCCCCACAGAGCTTTAATTTCCTTCCATCACACATGTATGTATGTCCTAAAACCTTCCTAATATGCTATAAGCACTTTAGGGGCAATATTCATGCCAGTTCACAAGGTCTCCTACACAGCAGCTAGCCCAGAGTGCAACACAGATGGCTTTTTTTTTTCACATTGAATTTATTTTAATTTATATCTTTCTAACATGCTTTCCATGAACATCATATATCATTTGCTTATAAGGAAACTAACATTTTTACTATTTTTCTCACTCAGCTGGCTCTTAATCTGCTTTTGATGAATAGAGTTTTCTCTCTGACTTTACTGAATGTCTTCCTTCTTTGTAGGCCTCAGCAGTGCTACCATACTAAACATTGCCACTGTTTATTCTGTGGCCATTTCTGTCTGTCTTCCTATATTTTCTTCCAACATTATACAGCCTTTTAAACTCTTAGATTTGTCCTTTTATTTTTCCTATTATCTTCGCCCACTGGTTGTTACAGATCAACTTCAAAGATGTTTTGAGAGATCAGACATTCCTATAACTCTTTCTCTCCTTGCTCTGCTCTCTTGAGGGTCTTGTCTGTCCATAGATATTTGTGGAGCAAATCATTGAGTGTACCCCACAAGTTCAGTTCAGTTCAGTTGCTCAGTCATGTCCGACTCTTTGTGACCCCATGAATTGCAGCATGCCAGGCCTCCCTGTCCATCACCAACTTCGGAGTCTACTCAAACTCACGTCAGTCGAGTCGGTGATGCCATCCAGCCATCTCATCCTCTGTTGTCCCCTTCTCCTCCTGCCCCCAATCCCTCCCAGCATCAGGGTCTTTTCCAATGAGTCAACTCTTCGCATCAGGTGGCCAAAGTATTGGAGTTTCAGCTTCAGCATCAGTCCTTCCAATGAACACCCAAGGCTGATCTCCTTCAGGATGGACTGGTTGGATCTCCGTGCAGTCCAAGGGACTCTCAAGAGTCTTCTCCAACACCATAGTTCAAAAGCATCAATTTTTTGGCACTCAGCTTTCCTCACAGTCCAACTCTCACATCCATATATGACCATTGGAAAAACCATAGCCTTGACCAGACAGACCTTTGTTGGCAAAGCAATGTCTCTGGTTTTAAATATGCTATCTAAGTTGGTCATAACTTTCCTTCCAAGGAGCAAGCGTCTTTTAATTTCATGGCTGCAATTACCATCTGCAGTGATTTTGGAGCCCCAAAAAATAAAGTCTGACACAAAGCCATTGCCATTTCTACCTTTAGCTCTTCTCTCATGTAATGCTCTCTCTACTTGGAATGTTCTCTTTTATCCACTTTAAAATGTTTGCCATTAATAATTTTGGCTAGTCAAATTTAACTTTCATCTAAGATTTTCCATTCATTGGCACAAAACTCTTTATAATCTCATCTTATCTTATTAATGTTTGTGGCATCTGTAATTAAGTTGCCCTTTTCATTCCTAATATGTTTATTCATATTTTCTCTACTTTTTATCTTGATCAGCTTTGCGAGACATTTGTTAATTTTATTACTTTTTGCAAAGAACCAACTGTTGGCTTTTGTTTTATTCTCTCTATTGTGTGCTGGTTTTCTATTTTATTAACTTCTCTTATCTTTATTATTTCCCCTTCTACTTTCTTTGGATTTAATTCACTATTTCCCCCTTCACTGTCTCTTTTTTAAACTAAGACAGATGCTTAGTTCAATAGCTTTCAGTCTTTTTACCTAGTATAAGCATTTGAGGTCATACTTTTCACTATCAATACCACGTTAATTTGCATTTCACAATGCTGGGATTTCTCACATAGCAGTATTGTTTAGCTCCAAAAGTTTTCTAATTTGTAATATGATTTCTTCTTTGATTTGTGAGTGATTTATTAAATTTCCAAATGTGCTAAGATTTTCCTACCTATCTTTTAGCTACTATTTCTTACTTAATTGTTTTATGCTCAGTGAACTTTCTGAGACACCAAATCCTTTGAAATTTGTCAAACCTTTCTTTTTATAGTCTAATATATTGTGACTTTGGTTGAAATAATTTTGTTATCTCTTATTGTTGGGTCAAATGGTCTATAAATGCCCATGAGGTTATGCAGTTAATAGTGTGATTTTAATAGGTATTCTTAATTTTTTTCCCTCTGCTTGGACTAACAGTGTGAATAGCTATGTTAAATTTTTTTCCATTAATGTAGTAGTTTTTTTTCCTACATAGTTACAATTTTTTGCTTTAAATATTTTCACAACATGTTATTAGATTAATAGTGTTATGACCTAGATAAATTCAAACTTTTAACTTTAAATAGTGACCCTATATCTAGTTATTTTTTTTTTTCCTTTGCTAGTTATGCTTTCCCTTAAAATCAATTTACACTGATACTGATATAGCTTCCTTTCTTTACTATTTACCTGGAATATCTTTGCATTCTTTTACTTTCAGTCTTCTTGTTTTCTATGTCTTACATGTCTCTCCTATAAACAGCATAGAAGTGGGTTTATTTATTTATTTATTTATTTATTTTTCCATTTATTTTTATTAGTTGGAGGCTAATTACTTTACATCATTACAGTAGTTTTTGTCATACATTGAAATGAATTAGCCATGGATTTACATGTATTCCCCATCCCGGTCCCCCCTCCCACCTCCCTCTCCACCCGATCCCTCTGGGTCTTCCCAGTGCACCAGGCCCGAGCACTTGTCTCCTGCACCCAACAGCATTGAAACATGTATATTATCTAGGGTGAAGTGGGTTTATTTTTATCATCTTCAGTATTTATCTTTTAGCTGTAAACATTTATACATCAGTACTTATTCAGGTAATTACCTATGTTTACACACACTGTATTTCTATGTATATATTCATATAATAATACATATAAATATATTCATTTCATATTTTCTAATTATAGCATCTTATTTGTCTATTTATTTTGTTCTCTATTTCTTTTTCTCCTTTTTTACCTTAGAGGGAGTTTATATTTTGTTATTACATTTTCAGCCTTATTTTAGAAATTATGCACTCTATTTTTCTTCTTTCAGTAACTACTACAGCAGTTATTTTACTTTTTTACTGTTATTTATTTGTTTTTGGTGTGCAGGATCTTTGTTGCTGAGGGCAGTCTTTCTCTAGTTCAGTGAGTGGGGGCTGCTCTCTAGTTGCAGTACATTGACTATGGGGTACATAGTACATAGTACATAGTACATAGGCTGTGGGGCGCTCGGGCTCAGTAGTTGGGGCACATGGTCTCAGCTGCCCCATGCATGTGGGATCTTCCTGGACCAGGGGTCACAGCTGCATCCCCTGCATTGGTAGGCAAATTCTTAACCACTGGATCACCATGGAAGTCCCCAGAGGGTTTTGATATGCATGCATAACTTGAAGTCTAGGGTTAATCAGTATTTTGACCTTTTTTCTCAACAGTGATCCCATAAGTCACTCCTTCTGTCTCCTGTTTTGCTTTTTTCCCCAATAGCTTTGAGATATAATTTGCATGGCATTTAATTCACTCACTCACAGTGTACAATTCAGTGTTTTTTAGTATATTCACAGAGTTGTTCAACCATCACCAATACCTAATTTTAGAACATTTCCCTCACCCCCTAAAAAAATCCCATACTCATTAGCAGTCACTCCCAACTTTCCCCCATCCTTAAGCTCCTGTCAGCTTCTAATTTATTTTCTGCCTCTATGGATTTGCCTGTTCTGGACATTTCATAGAAATGGATTATACAATATTTTTGTCTTTTGTGACTAGGTTCTTTCATTGAGCATAGTGTTTTCAAGATCCATCTGTATTGTAGCATATATCAGTACTTTATTTCTTTTTATGTCCAAATAATACTATTTCAATATATTGATATAACTGATACTCATGTTTACCAGGTTTGCTAAATTCTTTTAAAGCTAAAGTTGGCTTCATTGGTTATTTTAAATTTAAAGTTTCCTTATTCACTTATTCTCTGGTTTGGAATTATTTACTTTGACACTTCTTGCTTAATCAAGAAGTTAAATGATTTAGAATCAACCTTTTTAGATGTTTTCAGCAGGTGGCTCAATCTGGGTGCCATATTGCTGGACAAATTAACTCTCCAAGGATTCTCTTCTGTGCATTCAGCTCTCCCATCCATCCTTCTCCACCAGATCACACTGCCTCTACTAGCTAGTTTTTTCTGACTTGTCAGCATATTGAAGTCTCTGTCACCTCACATTCCTTCAGCCCTCTTTTGGATTTCTATTCATATTCCTTCTGACACAGATGGCTTTGTATTCAATTATCACTCACTGGGATGGGAAGCTCTGGGTGGGCACGGTTGGTCCCTGATGCTTCTGTCTGTATTCAGGAAGGTAGTCTGACTTGGTATAGGCTGGGGTCGAAGGTGGGCATTCAAGAAATAACTATCAGGTAAATAAATGGACAGAGTCAAGGACTGTTCTTTTCTTACCTGGAAATTTACTCCTCTGAGTGAAATTTAATATATAAGGCTCTTGATGCCTGGATAAAGTGCACTAGGATCAAGGTGTCAATCTACTGCTCTGGGCACCTTTTCTGGTTTGGCTCTTTGATCTCGGGGACATGGAGGAGGCTGTGGTGCACGCTGTCATTATTGAGCCTCTGCAGGGCATGTGAGAGGACAGGAACAAGTCATCTTCCCCAGGCTGGCTCCACTGATGCCTCAGGCTCCTAAGGCTTGGGAGGCATGTTGCAATTTTGATTTCCCAAGTTCAGAGGGGGCTTATATATGTGCCTATCTTAAGCTCCTTATTGTCTTTCTGCATATTAAGTGGCAAAACCAAGGTCTCTCTCAACGGAGTGTATTCAAAAGGGAGATCAAGAGAGGAATTTGGATCAGATCTGATTAAACCCTAATCTCCTTATTACATATTGGAAGGAGAGCGCTACCAGCACCAATGGTAGGGCCTTTTCACGGAGCTGCCCAGGTGGCTTGGTTTGGTAGACAGGACGCAGGGACCCAGGAGGGCCTGTGCTGACCTCACAGGTGGGAGAGGCCTTTCTCCGAGTTTGTAAATCTTTAAATTGAGCTGGGAATGGAGAGCACTGAGGTTGAACAGATGGGCTGTGGCTACTCCACTGCGGGCTAATGAGAAATCGGCATTTCCAGATAGCAAAGAGCTCTGGAGGGACCCAGTCCAGCCAGCTTAGGAGAGCTTAGAGGAGGGTGAGGGAGGCACTGAAGAATCATCACTGTGGAGATTTTGGCTGCTTCATGAAGCCAGCATATTGCCCTTAATTCTTTCTTCCTGAAATAGCACTTGGTTCATCAGAGATGTCCAGTCTTGACACAGGTTAGACATATATATCTCTTTTTTAAAAAAAAATTGAGTAAGTGGAGCAAAAATGACAATATGACACTGCAGCTGAGAAATAACAGGGGAGGATTTCCCATAAACCAAATCTAATTTATAGTTGGCACTTGCAAGGGGTTGTGAAGCCTTACACATAATAGAGGCTTAATGGGTATTTGTTGAATTTAATGATTTGAACCATTTGCAGCAAAACAAATTCCACTTTGTCTGAATTGCTCAGATAGGTTTCTTCTTCGCTCCATTTAGTGCAGCAGGCAGGTAAAATTTTCCATGTGCAGTTGAACCATAGGATGAGAGACCCTGGCTCATTTGTAGCCTGTGCCTTAAGTCACAGAGGCATGTGATAATTATACTGAAATAGAAGGACCTTGGCCTGAGTCCTGGCTCTGTAATTTACCCACCCATAAAAACACAGGGCTTTTTGGTGAGAAATAACGTTTATGGCAAAATAACACTCTGGCAAAGAGTTGGTTACAGAAATAAATTGTGTTTTCCCCTTAAGAAGGTGTTGGACAAAACTCCGTGATTTAGCTTCAGGGTGCCCACTAAAATATCTATGTTGCTGTTGTTCAGTCACTAAGGTGTGTCCAACTCTGCAACTCTGTGAACCGTAGCTTGCCAGGCTCCTTGGTCCATGGGATTTTACAGGCAAGAATACTGGCGTGGGTTGCCACTTCCTTTCCCAGGGGATCTTTCCAACCCAGGGATCAAACCTGTGTCTCCTGCCTTTCATGCACTGGCATGCAGATTCTTTACCTCTGAGCCATCAGGGAAAAAGTATCCATGTACTATGAGAAAATTTCGAACGTTCTAATAGCCTAAAGGGGCTGTGATGGCATCAAAGATAGATTTGCATTAATTATGAGAATGTACATGTCAGAATGGAAATCCAGATAATCAACGGGAGCTGATGCCTTTGCCCTTGAAAAGACAGACAACACACCTATAGCCTGAAAGTAAGATTAGGAGAGACAAGTGATGAGGAAGAAGGTGGCACCAAATGAAAAACCCATAGCAAAAACTGCCTTCTAAAGGGCTAAGAATGGTTTATTTCCCGTGATTAGACTATATAAATCCCTATTTTATGCTCAGACCATATAAATCCCTATTTTATCATATGGTTTGGTTGCAGAAGCAAGCTGAGGGAGGAGCTTTGGAATCAGTAAAGTTAGAGGAAAGGGTTGTAGCAAAGAGCGTGCATTTTAGGAGCTGGAGTTTTTGATCTACTGTTACATGAAAAAGTGTGGAAGCAGGGGGCACAGGCTGCCAGATGTCTTCAAAGCTGTCCAGGTGAATCTCACATGTAGCTCAGGTTGCAGTCCTCTGTTTAAGATTATCTGGGCTGAAACACTTGCCTTTAGGCTGGAAGTAGAGTCAGATCGTTTTGCAGTCAGGGCAAGTGGTGGTTTTTAAAATACTTGTTAAATATACAGAGAGTGGACCCTCCCCCAAGATATACCAAGTCAGAATCTCTGGGAAGAGGGTGGGAGTTGGGTCCTGGAATCTGCATTTTAATCAGCTGTCACTTATGCTCATTTGTGTCTGAAATTGAATGCCAGGGGACTGCTCTTGCAGTTTATTTTATAGAATCACCTCAATTCAGTTCAGTTCAGTGGCTCAGCCACATCTGACTCTTTGCAACCCCATGGACTGCAGTATACCAGGCCTTCCTGTCCATCACCAACACCTGGAGTTTACTCAAACTCATGTCCACTGAGTCCGTGATGCCATCCAACCATCTCATCCTCTGTGGTCCCCTTCTCCTCCTGCCTTCAATCTTTCCCAGAATCAGGGTCTTTTCAAATGAGTCAGTTCTTCACATCAAGTGGCTAAAGTACTGGAGTTTCAGCTTCAGCCTCAGTCCTTCCAATGAACACCCAGGACTGATCTCCTTTAGGATGGACTGGTTGGATCTTCTTGCTGTCCAAGGGATTCTCAAGAGTCTTCTCCAATACCACAGTTCAAAAGCATTAATTCTTCGGTGCTCAGCTTTCTTTATAGTCCAACTCTCACATCCATACGTGACTGTTGGAAAAACCATAGCCTTGATCAGATGGACCATTGTTGGCAAAGTAATGTCTCTGCTTTTTAATATGCTGTCTAGGTTGGTCATAACTTTTCTTCCAAGGAGTAAGTGTCTTTTAATTTCATGGCTACAGTCACCATCTGCAATAATTTTGGAGCCCCAAAATATAAAGTCAGCCACTGTTTCCACTGTTTCCCCATCTATTTGCCATGAAGTGATGGGACTGGATGCCATGATCTTAGTTTTCTGAATGCTGATCTTTAAGCCAACTTTTTCACTCTCCTCTTTCATTTTCATCAAGAGGCTCTAGAATCACCTGGAGAGCTCTTTTTTTTTTTTTTTTTAAAGCAGCTTGATTATCTAGACCCCTCCTCATGGAGATTTTTATTAATCAGTCAGATAAAAACTCCAGAGATCAACAGGTTTAAAAGTGCTCCAATGAGCCCAATGTATGACTAGGATTAAGACCCACTGAAGTAGAGGTTATATATGTTGATAAATTATTAAGCTTAAAATATGAGAGAAAAATTCCTACAGCAACTATATAGACAGTCTAAGCTTATAGGTTATACAAATTTCCAATCCTAAGATCATTAAATTGATGAGATGAATACGAGAGAGAGGGAAGTCCTGCAAATCTATGGCAAACTGATCTTTACCATCATCCCTGAGGATTGAATTCTAGATGCATTTCTTTTAGAACAGAAATATGACAAGCATGCTTACTATTATTAAAATTTGTTGTGGAATTTTTAATGAAATAAGGCAAGACAAAAAATTAGAGGCAGAACAAGTGAAACTGGCTTCTGAATTTATCATTGTTTTCTGATGATACAATCTTTATCTAGCAAACCTAACATATAACTATGTAATAAGAATGCTTACCACATTGGTTAAGCATAAAGCAAATTTTTTTTAAAAGCACAGGCTTCCCCATATTTTAACATTAAACATTCGGAAAATAATAGATATTGTTCACATTAGCAATGAAAAGAAATCTTAATAAGAAATCACAAAATCTGTAAGAAAACCATAAAACATGAATGAAAAATGTAAAAATTATCTTGTATAAATGGAGACATCTTATTAATAGATAGGAAAGACTGATCCATAATGATGTAACTGAACTGAATATAGTCGCACAGTTGTGTCCGACTCTCTGCGATCCCATGGACTATAGTCCACTAGGCTCCTTTGTTCATGGAATTCTCCAGGCAAGAGTACTGGAGTGGGTTGCCATTTCCTTCTCCAATAATGATGTAAGTTTTATGCAAATTAATTTATGGTTTTAATACAATTTCTTAAAATCACAGTATTTTTTTTTAAATGGATATATTATTCTAAAGTCTGCCTAGCAGAGTAAATAAAATTATTTAATAAAATTGTGAAAAAGACATGTGTGACTTGCTTTTACATTTATTTATTGTTGTTCAGTCACTCAGTTGTGTCCAACTCTTTGCAACCGCATGAACTACAGTATACCAGGCTTCCCTGTCTTTCACCATCTCCCGGGGTTTGCTCTAACTCATGTCCATTGAGTTGATGATACTATCCAGCAATCTCATCCACTGTTGTCCCCTTCTCCTCCTGCCTTCAATCTTTCCCAGCATCAGGGTCTTTTCAGATGAGTCAGTTCTTTGCATCAGGTGGCCAACGTATTGGAGTTTCAGCTTCAGCATCAGTCCTTCCAATGAATATTCAGGACTGATTTCCTTTAGGATGGACTAGTTTGATCTCCTTGTAGTCCAATGGATTCTCAAGAGTTTTCTCCAACAGCACAGTTCAAAAGCATCAGTTCTTCAGTGCTCAGCCTTCTTTATGGTCCAGCTCTCACATCCATATATTACTGGAAAAAACAGCTATTTTTTTAGCATTTATAAAAATGTGCAAAACCAAGAAAAAGGTGCAGAGAGAGACCTTTTCAAGAAGAAAAAGATATAGATGACAGAATAAGAAAAAAAAGAAAAGTAAAATCTGCGTAGAATACATTTAAATTATTGATGTGATATTTATAATATTTCAGATCCCTGGGGGAAATTAATTATTCAGTAATTGCAATCAGAGCAATTGACTAAACTTTGGAAAAGTTTAAATGAAGTTAGATTTCTATCTCATGTAATATCACAATTAATTCCATTACAATTAAGTGAAGTGTCTTCTTATAAATCAACAGGAAATGATGAGTATCTTGGTAGAATATATGTAAAGTTTATAAGCTATTAGGAAAAGAAGAAGTGTAAATGAACATTTAGAATGTGAAAAAACATTCAAATATTAAACAAAATCATTTGTTTATTTTGCAAAGAGAAAAATTATGGAGACATTGTGGTAAATTGACCTCACTTCTACTCTGCTATTGAGGTTGTCAGTTGATACTGTAATTTTACAGGACAATTTGGAAGCATATATTTAGAGTTGTGAAGATACATAGTTTTAAAATGTCCAGAATCTTTCAATAAGTAATTTCACTTTCAGGATATTTTAGGACATAATCAGATATTTGGCTAATGATTATTATATAAGGATGCTCAACATAGCATTATTTTTTATAGTGAAAATTAGAAGCAGTATAAATGCCCATAATAAGGGATTGTTTAAAAAAAGTAAATTTTGGTTTAGCCCTATACTGTAGTTCTGTTAAACTTTAACAAACCACTTTCTTGAAGAAAAATGAGATGGAGGAAGTGTGTGCCATTATTAAAGGACCAAAAAGACCACTGAAGAAATCTGAATATTGGCTTCTGGGGAGGAATTTAAATCTACCCCACACCTCCTGGCAGAATGATGAATAGAATAGTTAAATCTGAGCATATTTTATTGAGTAATATTTTAGCAGGTAGAATAAGTTTGTATAATTATAAGGTCATGTTCGGATGAGAGTTACTGTTTTCTTCCTTCTGCCCTGCCAGGTTTGTAATGGCACTTTTTATGCTTGGCTGACCTGTTTATCTCCTCTTAGAGGTGGCTCCCCACCTCTAAGCTGAGAAAGTAGGCATGGAGGAGAGGGCACAGGGTACAGTCACTGGGGCAGATACTCTCTCCTGTTGCCTTTTTCTCTTAGTCCTTTCCTTTAATTCTGCTGGAGTCGGGGGTCTCCTCCTTGTATTCCAGTGATATAAGGCAAGATCCCCTTTGGGTTTAGAGGAAACCAAGAGGCCTACAACTCAGGCATCCCCAGCATAGGAAGAAGAAGCAATCCTCCTCTAGTTTATCAGTCACAGATTAGGGCTTGAGACCAAACAGTTAAAAATATTGTCTGACCATACATCTTGTCCTCTGGATGTGTTTATTTCACTTGAAGACCTTTCACATTATACTGGTCTAAGACAGTATTGGGTGATTCTAGGTCTTGACCTAATACTATCTGTTTCTAATCAGAATATCTCTGTCTCTAACTTGAGAGGCTAGTTTTACAAATTGCCCCATTATATATAAAAAATGGAGCTCTGACTCACAGCAGCAGTCAATCCAGGAAGACAACTATAACCTCTGTAGGAATTGGCTCAAAGCAGTCAGGATTTAACCAGTAACTGAAAACTACCCTAATTTTTGCCTCCGCTTCCAATTTACGACCAACCAGTGAGAGCCAAATATGCTCCCCTAACCAATCACATAGGATGCTCTGCTTTTAGTTATCCTGCTTCTGGCTTCTTGGATGCCAACATCCTTCAAGAAGAGCATGCCTTAGACTCCCCTTATTTCAATATGCAGCTTTTACACCGCTCTGCCTGCCTCCGAGGGCTTTCCCACGGCTCAGTGGGAAAGAATCTCCCTGTAGTGCAGGAGACGCTGGAGATGTGGGCTCAATCCTTGGGGTGGGAAGATCCCCTGGAGGAGGAAATGGCAACCCACTCCAGTACTCTTGCCTGGAAAATCCCATGGACAGAGGAGCCTGGCAGGCTGCTGTCCACGGGGTTTCAGAGAGTCAGACACAGCTGAGCAACTGAGCGCACGTGCCTGCCTCTGAGCTTCTGTGAAATTCAAGTGATGGTGGCTGACTCTTGCTATACCAAGCTCGGAGTAGTTTTTCCTTGTTTTCATTTGGGTGTTCTTTGTTTGTTTCTACACTTCCTATTTATCTCTCTATGTGAATACGACTATCTACTGAGGAATATATATTGTGAATGGAGAAATATTCTCTATGTGTAGAAATGCATATAGTAATTACAAAAATTATAAATTGATTTCTCTTGGAAAACAAAATACACAGGTTGGTCAGAAAGGAACTTAAGGGAGGCCTTGCTCCCAGCAAAGTTCTAAGAAGTTATAAAACTAAAGGGAAGAATAAAAACACAGGTAGACTGGAATTAGGGAGGGCAGTGAGGGTGATAACTGGAGCAGAGGCCATGTGGGGGCAGGACACCTGAGGTCAGCATGATTTACCTTAAAGGTTCAACAAGTGGATTGACTGGGTATAGTTTGGAAGTGCTCTATGGAGTAGAGAGGAAAGGAGGCTGGAGGCAGGGAGAATAGTCAGAGTTCATGTAATAGTGCAGGAGGGATGCTGAGACTATCCCAAAAGACCAGTCCTTAGAAACATGCTGTGATGGTTCATTTTCTGTATCGACTTGACTGGGTCATGGTGTGCCCAGATATTTGGCTAAACATCATTCAGAGTGTTTCTATGAGGTTGTTTGTGGATGAGATTAGCATTTAAATAGGTAGACTGAATAAAACAGATTGCCCTCCATAATGTGGGTGGACCTCATCCAGTCCACTGAAGGCCTCAATAGACAAAAGGCTGACCTTCCCTAAGTAAGAGAATTCTTCTGACTTCAAGCTAGAACACTGCTTATTCCTGGTCCTACAGCTACTTCCAGTCTTGAAACTCAAACTGGTTGTCTCCTCTACAGATATTGGGACTTGTCAGTTCAGTTCAGTTCAGTCACTCAGTCATGTCTGACTCTTTGCGACCCCATGGACTGCAGCACACCAGGCCTCCCTGTCCATCACCAACTCCTGGAGCTTGCTGAAACTCATGTCCATTGAGTTGGTGATGCCATCCAACCATCTCATCTTCTGTTATCCCCTTCTCCTCCCACCTTCAATCTTTCCCAGCATCAGGGTCTTTTCAAATGAGTCAGTTCTTTGAATCAGGTGGCCAAAGTATTGGAGTTTCAGCTTCAGCGTCAGTCCTTCCAATGAATATTCAGGACTGATTTCCTTTAGGATGGACTGGTTTGATCTCCTTGCAGTCCAAGGGGTTCTCAAGAGTCTTCTCCAACACCACAGTTCAAAAGCATCAATTCTTTGGCACTCAAGTTACTTGTCAATCTCCATAATTGCATAAGCCAGTTCTCCATAATAGATCAGGATATCTCAGTCAATCTCTCTCCTCTTTCCTCCCGCCTGCCCCTCCTTCTTCCTCTCCATTTTTGCACCCCTCTTTCATCCTCCCTCTTTCTCTGTGTGTACACATACCAGACTAATACACACATCATAGGAAAACTGTTTCGACTTTGATTGGAGTTAAAAGACTGATAATCTGTGATGAATGAAAGAACTGGAGGTATTTAAGCTAAAAGAATTATTGAGTAAAATGGGAAAATATACAATGCCAGGAATGATACAAGGCAAAAGAAGAAGGGGATTGGTCAGTCCTCTTTGCAATGTGTTCAGCTGAAAACAACTGCAAGATATCCAAGAGGAGCTGGAGAGTGGGCCTATAAAACATTCTCAGTAATTGTTCTTGAACTGGAAAAATCAGTATGATATAAAAGTCTAATGAAGTTTAAATAGGTTGGCTGTTTAAAACAATCATTTTCATCTCTGACACTACAGGTTATCATCAGTTTTCTTAAGGAATGTCAACAAATTAATTTTAATCAAAATTAATTTTAGTTTATTTTGCTCAGTATTCATGATCTGAAGCATCCCACATTAGTGGGAGTGCTGTGGAATGAAGAAGTCTCTCATACATAATGTTTTGCAACTGAAAGCAATTTGTAATTGTTATGCAGAGTTATCTAGCTTGCCTGTCTACACTGAACTCAATGGGTGACCCTTTCAATCTTCAATCCTCTTTGCTTTGGGCATAGCCATTCTCAATGGTGGACAGAGAGATTGCTCAAAAACGTTGACTGCCAAACACAAAAACATGAACCAGGGTTAGAAAAGCAGGACTAATGTAGCCTGCTTAATGAATGTTCTCTGCTGGATGACTCCTCGGCAAGGAGGCAAATGTCCAATAGATTCAGGGATGTAACGAGAGCAGCCAGAGCGGGTCCACTGGTGGCATCTCTCCCTGAGCTGTCTGCTGCCCTGCCTCGCGCTTCAGTCCCTGCACACTGAATCGTTAACCTTTGGCACTGAGTAGGGTTCAGCGTTTCAGAAGTGTCTTGATTATGAAAAATCTGCCAGCACTAATGGGGAACCTCTGACCCAGGTGTCAGCCCAGCCTTACAGCTCCACAGCTGCTGCGATTTTGATTGAAAAACAGGTCTCTGGTGTCAGGAACAAAGTAACTGGGAATTGGGCCACCTGTAATAGTCAAACTTTTATGTAGACCATGAAGAGCCTTCCTTTTCTTTTCTTTTACTGTTACAAGACTGGTTTCCTACATTTTCTGAACACAAAGTTTACAAACCACTGTCTTCAACTGCCTTTTCACTCATCCACCTCATTTAGGGACCCAACTGCATGGCAGCTCGTTGCTGGTTACTGGTTTTTTTTTTTTTTCCAAATAACAGAGAGCCATGATGTTACATATATTTATACACACACACACACACACACACACACACACACACATGTGTCAGGGGCTGTTAGTCACATTAACACTACCTGGTCATCAGATAGGAGGGCAATTGGATCAGCATGGACTTGAGTAGCTGGGAAGGCTTCTTGGAAGAGGTAGCAGTGGGACTAGGCATGAAATAATACATAGGACAGGCAGAGAGGGAGATGGAGAGCAACCTGAAACTGAGAAGACAATTTTGACTAATGCTTCAAGTCAGAAAATTCACTGGAATTCCTGTTTGGAAGTTATCACTGCATCCCTAAGAGATCGGCATTTGACAGACCACATAGCTGATTAAATAACAACTGTTTGTTGAGCCTTGTATAGCCAGGGAATAGTGGAAAGTATGTTCTGAATTTCTCAGGACTCCCCTGAAGTAAGAAGATAATTTTTTTTAATTTTTCAAAAATTAAAAAAAAGAGACAGATAAACAACTTTTTAAGAGCCCAACTAGCATGTTTCTGTAGCTGAAAACAACTTGTGTTTGAGAAGGGACACTATCACTATACTTTTCTTTTGAGTGAGTCCAAGTTTATTTTTTAACACCTTAGCAAAGTTCAACTGGCTTACTCACACAATAAGTATTTCTGAAGGTCTCTTATATGCCAAGCACTATTCTAGGCACTTAATATACAACAGTGAAATAAAGACAGACATTTCTGTCTTGTTACAGCTTATTTTCTAGTGTCTGTAGGGAAAACTACCATTTTAATTTAATTAATGAGTAATTTATGTAACATGCTAGAAGGTGATGTGATATCAAACAAACAATAAAACATAAGCAGGTTAAGGGAATAGGTTGTTGTACTAAGGAAGGGGAATCAATTTTTCTACTGTTGCATTTTATATTTTTATATTATTTTTATTGGGCTATTTATCTGCCATAGAATTCACTCTTTTAAAGTGGATAATTCATTCTTGCTGCTTAATTCCAGTACATTTTTATCATCTCCCACCAAAACCCTGTATCTATGAGTAGTGCTTATCTACCTCCCCCCAACCACTTTCCTCCAGCTCCTTGAAACCACTCCTATATTTTCTGTCTTTCTATGGATTTGCCATTTCTGGACATTTCATATTAATGGAATCATACAATATGTTGTCAATTGTGTCTGACTTCTTTCACTTATCATAATGCTTTCAGAGCTCCTCCATGTAGCTTTTTATGGCTGTATAATATTCAATCAGAGGAACCAGAGATCAAGTTGCCAACATCCTCTGGATCATAGAAAAGCAAGGAAATTAAAAAAAAAAACATCTGCTTCATTGACTCCGCTAAAGCCTTTAACTGTGTGGATCACAACAAACTATGAAATATTCTTAAAGAGATGGGAATACCAGACAACCTTACCTGCCTCCTGAGAAACTTGAATGCAGAGCAAGAAGTAATAGTTAGAACCGGACATGGATCACCGGACTGGTTCCAAATTGGGAAAGGAGTACGTCAAGGCTGTATATTGTCACCCTGCTTATTTAACTTATATGCAGAGTATATCATATGAAATGCTGGGCTGGATGACTCACGGGTAGAATCAAGATTGCTGGGAGAAATATCAACAAACAGCCTCAGATATGCAGAAAGTGAAGAGGAATTAAAGAGTCTCTTGAGGGTGAAAGAGGAGAATGAAAAAGCTGGCTTGAAACTCAGCATTATAAAAACTAAGATCATGTCACCTGATCCCATCACTTCATGGCAAATAGAAGGGAACAAAGAGGAAACGGCAGCAGATTTTATTTTCTTGGGTTTCAAAATCACTGAGGGCTGTGACTATGGCCATGATGTTGAAAGATGCTTATTCCTTGGAAAAAAAGCTATGACAAACCTAGACAGCATATTAAAAAGCAGAGATATCACTTTGCGGACAAAAATGTCATGTAATCAAAGCTATGGTTTTTCCAGTAGTGATGTACAGATGTGAGAGTTGGACCATGAAGAAGACTGAGCATCAAAGAATTGATGTTATCAAATTGTGGTACTGGAGTAGACTCCTGAGAATCCCCTGAACTGCGAGGAGATCAAGCCAGTCAATCCTAAAGGAAATCAACTCTGAATATTCAATGGGAGGACTGATGCTGAAGCTGAAACTCTAATACTTTGGACACCTGATGTAAAGAGCCAATTCACTGGAAAAGACCCTGATGCTGGGAAAGACTGAGGACAGGAGGAGAAGGGAGTGGCAGAGGATGGGATAGTTAGATAGATCACTGACTCAGTGGATGTAAATCTGATCAAACTCCAGGAGGTAGTGAAGGACTGAGGAGCCTGGCTTGCTGCACTCCATGGAGTTGCAGATTCAGACATGACTTAGCTACTAAACAATAGCAGCAAATAGTTGATTGTATGTACCACATTTGTCAATCCATTCATCAACTGATGGACACTTAGCCTATCTTCATGACTATTAACATTCATGTGCAAGTTTTTATTTGGTCATATGTCTTCAATTTTCTTGGATATGTTACTATATCTAAGAGTGGAATTGCTGGGTGCAATGGTAACTCTGTGTTTAAATTTCTGTGGAACTTTCAAACTACTTTCCGAAGCAGCTGTACCAGTTTACTTTCCCAGCAGCAGTGAGAGTTTCAATTTCTCCACATTTTCATCAAGACTTGTTATTGTCCATCTTTTTTCAGTATAACCATTCTAAATGGTATCTTATTGTGGTTTTGATTGGTGTTTCCCGTAGGGCTAATAATGGTGAATATCTTTTCACAATGACCTTCTGTATATCTTCCTTGGAGAAATGTCTTGTCACATCATTTGCTTCTTAAAAATATATGGTTGTCTTTTAGCCCTCAGATTGGGAGAAAAATCCCTCAGATTGGGAGAAAATAATAGCAAATGAAGCAACAGACAAAGGATTAATCTCAAAAATATACAAGCAACTCCTCCAGCTCAACTCCAGAAAAATAAATGACCCAATCAAAAAATGGGCCAAACAACTAAACAGACATTTCTCCAAGGAAGACATACAGATGGCAAAAAAACACATGAAAAGATGCTCAACATCACTCATTATCAGAGAAATACAAATCAAAACCACAATGAGGTACCATTACACGCCAGTCAGGATGGCTGCTATCCAAAAGTCTACAAGCAATAAATGCTGGAGAGGGTGTGCAGAAAAGGGAACCCTCTTACACTGTTGGTGGGAATGCAAACTAGTACAGCCGCTATGGAAAACAGTGTGGAGATTTCTTAAAAAGCTGGAAATAGAACTGCCATATGACCCAGCAATCCCACTTCTGGGCATACACACTGAGGAAACCAGATCTGAAAGAGACACGTGCACCCCAATGTTCATCGCAGCACTGTTTATAATAGCCAGGACATGGAAGCAACCTAGATGCCCATCAGCAGATGAATGGATGAGGAAGCTGTGGTACATATACACCATGGAATATTACTCAGCCATTAAAAAGAATTCATTTGAATCAGTTCTAATGAGATGGATGAAACTGGAGCCCATTATACAGAGCGAAGTAAGCCAGAAAGATAAAGACCATTACAGTATACTAACACATATATATGGAATTTAGAAAGATGGTAACGATAACCCTATATGCAAAACAGAAAAAGAGACTCAGATGTATAGAACAGACTTTTGGACTCTGTGGGAGAAGGCGAGGGTGGAATGTTTCAAGAGAACAGCATCGAAACATGTATATTATCTAGGGTGAAACAGATCACCAGCCCAGGTTGGGTGCATGAGACAAGTGCTCAGGCCTGGTGCACTGGGAAGACCCAGAGGGATCAGGTGGAGAGGGAGGTGGGAGGGGGGACCAGGATGGGGAATACATGTAAATCCATGGCTAATTCATTTCAATGTATGACAAAAACCACTGCAATGATGTAAAGTAATTAGCCTCCAACTAATAAAAATAAATGGAAAAAAAAATATATGGTTGTCTTTTATTGTTTGTGTTTTGATTGGTAAGAGTTCTTTATGTGTTTATATATAGTTATAGATACACACACATATATATGTCTATATATTCTTGTCCAATTATAATATAACTCATAAATATTTTTTCCTGTTGTATGGATTGTATTTTTGCTTTCTGATAATGTCTTTTGAAATAAAAATCTTCTTTAATTTTATAAGTCCAATTTATCTAATTTTTTCATTTTTGATTGTGTTTTTGGTGTCATATCTAGGAAACCATTCTCTAATCCAAGATTCTGAATATTTATACCTGTGTTTTCTTAAAGAATCTTGAGTTTTAGTTCTTATATTTAAGTCTATGATTCATTTTGAGTACATTTTTGTGCTTGTGGAATCCTTTTGTCCCAGTATCATTTGTTGGCATTATTTTACTGTTTACTTATCTTGGAACTCTTGTTGAAGATCTGTTGAAATTAGGTATATGCTTTTATTTTTGGACTTTCAGTTCCATTTGTTTGAACTATATGTCTGTCCTTGTACCATACTACACTGTTTTGATTACATAGCTTTGTAGTAAATTTTGAAAATGGGAAGTATTCTTATTTTCTAGATTATGTTGACTATTCTGGTTTCCTTGTATATCCACATGAGTTTTAGGATCAACTTGTCAGTATCTGCAAAACAGGCAACTTGGATTTTAATAAGAGATACATTTGAATCTGTACATTAATTTGGGAAATATTTCCATCCTTAACAATATTAAGGTGTCCATCTGTGAACATGAGATGTTTTCCCATTTATCTAGGTTTTCTCATTTATCTAGGTTTTCTTTATTTTTTTAATGACATATTTTAGCTGTCTGTGTACAAGTCTTGTATTTCTTCTAAACTCAAATTTGTTTCTATTTGATTCTTTTTTATGCTATTATTTTCTTAATTTCATTTTTGGATCATCATTTTTAGTATATAGAAATAAAATTGATCTCAGTTTTAGCTCTAAAATATTTTTTGATGAACTATTAATACTTAGGATTTCTATGTATAATATCATGCTACTAGAAGTAATTTTGATTTCTATTTTCTAATATAGATGGCTTTTATTTTGTTTTCTTGCCATATTGCTAGACTATGCAGTACAATTTTGAATAAAAGTGAGATATTGGATATCTTTGTTTATTTCTGATCTCTCAGGGAGTATAAGAGAGTACAATTTTAAATTGTATTGTCAGGAGAGGTTTCAATAATGAAGTGGCATTTGGAGAAAAAACTTAAAGGAAATTAAGGAGTCACATAGGCTTCTATATGTGGAAGAAGTGTTCCAGGTAGAAGAGAAACAGTCAGTGCATAGAACCTGGAGCAGGAGTGTAGCTAGAATGGGGTAAGTAAGTGACAAAACAGAGCAAAGGAGGTCAGAGAGGTGATGAATAAACATGGGCAGATTGAATAGGGCAGTTGGAAGCTATTGTAATGGCTTTACCTGAGTAAAATGGGAATCCTTTAAGGGATTTTTTTTTTTTAATTAGTTGGAGGCTAATCACTTTACAATATTGTAGTGGGTTTTGTCATACATTGACATGAATCAGCCATGGATTTACATGTGTTCCCCATCCCGATCCCCCCTCCCACCTCCCTCTCTGCCCGATCCCTCTGGGTCTTCCCAGTGCACCAGGTCTGAGCACTTGTCTCATGCATCCAACCTGGGCTGGTGATCTGTTTCACCCTAGATAATATACATGTTTCGATGCTGTTCTCTTGAAATATCCCACCCTCGCCTTCTCCCACAGAGTCCAAAAGTCTGTTCTATACATCTGTGTCTCTTTTTCTGTTTTGCACATAGGGTTATCATTAACATCTTTCTAAATTCCATATATATGTGTTAGTATACTGTAATGGTCTTTATCTCTCTGGCCTACTTCACTCTGTATAATGGGCTCCAGTTTCATCCATCTCATTAGAACTGATTCAAATGAATTCTTTTTAATGGCTGAGTAATATTCCATGGTGTATATGTACCACAGCTTCCTCATCCATTCGTCTGCTGATGGGCATCTAGGTTGCTTCCAGGTCCTGGCTATTATAAACAGTGCTGCGATGAACATTGGGGTGCACGTGTCTCTTTCAGATCTGGTTTCCTCGGTGTGTGTGCCCAGAAGTGGGATTGCTGGGTCATATGGCAGTTCTATTTCCAGCTTTTTAAGAAATCTCCACACTGTTTTTCATAATGGCTGTACTAATTTGCATTCCCACCAACAGTGTAAGAGGGTTCCCTTTTCTCCACACCCTCTCCAGCATTTATTGCTTGTAGACTTTTGGATAGCAGCCATCCTGACTGGCGTGTAATGATACCTCATTGTGGTTTTGATTTGTATTTCTCTGATAATGAGTGATGTTGAGCATCTTAAGGGATTATTAAGTGAAGAGGAACTCAAGAGCCTCCTGATGAAAGTGGAAGAGGAGAGTAAAAAAGCTGGCTTAAAACTCAGCATCCAAAAAAACTAAGATCATAGCATCTGGCCCCATCACTTCATGGCAAGTAAGTGGGGAAACAATGAAAACACTGAGAGACTATTTTTGGGGGTTCCCAAATCACTGCAGATGATGACTGCAGCCATGAAATTAAAAGATGCTTGCTCTTTGGAAGAAAAACTACAAACAATCTAGACAGCATATTAAAAAGCAGAGACATTACTTCACCTACAAAGGTCTGTCTAGTCAAAGCTATGGTTTTTCCAGTAGTCATATAGGATGTGAGAGTTGGACCATAAAGAAAGCTGAGCACCACAGACTTGATGCTTTTGAACTGTAGTATTGGAGAAGACTCTTGAGAGTCCCTTGGACTGCAAGGAGCACCAACCAGTCCATCCTAAAGGAAATCAGTCCTGAATACTCATTGGAAGGACTGATCCTGAAGCTGAAGCTCCAAATACTTTGGCCACCTGATGTGAAGAACTGACTCATTGGAAAAGACCCTGATGCTGGGAAAGATTGTAGACAGGAGGAGAAGGGGACACAACGGAGGATGAGATGGTTGGATGCCATCACCGACTGGATGGACATGAGTTTGAGCAAGCTCTGGGAGTTGTTGATGGACAGGGAAGCCTGGCGTGCTGCAGTCCATGGGGTCACAAAGAGTTGGACACAGCTGAGTGACTGAACTGAACTGAACTGAAGGAGAAGAAAGACATGATTCAAGTTACTTTTCAAAAGAATCACTTTCATTGATATTTAAACTATAGGTAGAGGAGAAAGATTGGAGGGAGGGAGACCAGTTAGGAGGTGATTCAAATCTAGGCAAGAGGTAACAATGGCATGGGCCACTTGGTAGCCATGAAGTTAGTAAGAAGTGATGACATTCTGGACATATTTTATAGTCAAAGCTAAATATTCAGTTCACATTGAGAGAAAATGAGATGGCAATGATGACTTAAATGTTCTTAGGTCTGAGCACCCACACGAGTCAACTGAAAAGATCACATGTAGAACACGATGGAAGAGTCAAGAGATCCAGAGTTTGGTTTTCATCATGTGGAATGTAAGATGTCTATTAGATATTCAAGTGTAGTTGTTAATATGTGAGTCTAAAGTTCAGGAGAAATGTCTATGCTAAAGATATAAATTTAGGAGCCATTGATATAAAGATACTACTTAAAGCCACAAGACTAATGAGGTGTCATCTAGTGAGTTATTTTACATGGAGAGAAGATGAGGAAACCAAGGAATGAACCCTAAGACATACCGGCATTAAGAATTAAGACTCAATCAACTATACTTCAGTTAAAAAAAAAAGAAGACTCTAGGAAAATTAGAGGAACTGGTAAAGGAGATGAAGAGGGAAAAACTAGTGGAGTAAGAGACAAGGAAGAGGATGTGTAGTGTCCTGAAAGCTAAGTGGTGGATAGACTGTCAGTTCTTTGAGAACCATGTTAGCGTCTTCAACTTCTGAATGGTAGGTGACATCCTAGTATCCTTCTTTGTCAGGTGAAAACCTCTTGATTCCTTATTTGGGGACCTGGCTCACTTCAAATAATGTAATGGTGACCGATACAACTTGGGGAGGTGGAGCTGGGGGATGAGGGCAGGAGAGCTGACAGTTTTTATACATCTTCTCCCACTGTGGTTGTGTTTGCTTGGAGATTGGTTTGGTCTCCACGGTTGTTTTGAGCTGCTAATCAAGTACACCAGACTTTCAGCTTCTGGTTTGCAAACTTGGATCCTGTCAGTTTTATCCCATTGGAATAAGAGTTAATTAAAGCAAGATTAAAATGTTAATAATTTGGGGGGCAATGTGGTGAAAGCTTAGAATCTCTGGAGATTGAGTTTTTCATGGAAATCAAAAGTATAAGGCAATGAAAAAAAATCCATCGAAGTTGTCGAGCAAGTCTAATTTCAAAATTGAATATTTGCTTTTGAGAACAATTATAATCTTTCTTGTTTGAAAAGAACTTTATGATATTCTGTAGTTCAGTGAGTAGGCAGGCCATTAAAATTGTGAACTTAAACCCAAATATGGCCCAGGATTTTTGAGGAGAATGTAACCTGCATCTCAGTGTTGTCTTTACACATTATACTGTGGATAGGATGTTTAATTTATATCTCTGGTCATGATCACAGGTGTCATGCCTGTCCCATTGTGGGAGCCTGAAAGTGTTCATAAAATAGGAAATAAAAAGGCCATCTTGACTTCATGTGGGCCATTTCTTTGACTTCCTGTGCAATCTCCTTTATATCATTACAAGGTCATCCTTTTCAGCTTACATTAAAAAGTGGAATTTATTGGTTTACTCAGAAGAGTCTCTAATAGTGCTCCAGAGGCCTGTCTAAATTATCATTCTTGCCTCCTTGAGGTTTCCTGGGTACTGTGTAAGGTCTTTATCCCAGTTCTCACCATAAACTTATCAGGGATCCATTGCTGGGGATCTACAATCTGGTTCTGAGATTAACTTCCCAACAGTGCAATACGGTTGGTGTCTTTTTGACTACTGTTGTATCCTATACAGGCTGCAAGCTACACAGCATGGCCAGCCAACTTGCCACTGCTCTCTTGGGCTTTGCAGCTCAGAATATACTGTTTAATGTAGTGAGTGTGATAAAGGACTGGTTTAGAATGGCTTTCTTATGCTAAAGTGAGCAAATACATTCTCCACAGTGGCAGCAGCTGTTTGGAGGTTTTAAACCACTGCTCCCTTATAGAGCTGTCTCTCTGCATTAGAAGTGATGCTTTGGACTGTAGTTGCTGTGGACTGATTTCCTGCAGGCATTCCTGGATGTGTGATGCTCGTGTCTGATTTGTAGCTTTAGTTTCTCTGTCTGATAAATTGTGGTCCCATGTGTTGAGGGCTCTAAGCTACTTCAAGGAAGGAATAGTCAGCTAGAGAAAAGATGATGACTCAGCCAGCTGAACTTACAAAACATTTCGATTACATGAGCTAATATATGTACAGTGCTTTGGCATAAGTCTCAAGTTATCATCTTTATCATATGATGTCAGCATATGGTGATTATTATTATCTGAGGATTTTTCTTTCTTTCTTTCTTTTTTTTAAAATGATCCTTCCTTGGTATCTAGGCCAAATAGCCTTCATTTAACCCTTGAGATGTATTCTTTTCTCTCTTCATTCCTGCTCTGTGCTCCTGGAGGCTGGCTTGTATGAACTCCTTCCAGTGACTCCCATGCCCTCTGGCTTTGGATTGTGTTCAACTAGTGGGGACCTTGGAAGGAGTTCTGTGAGGAAGGAGAGTGACTGGTGTGGGTGTTATCACCTCTTCTGCCCTGTAGCATCATTTTAGAATCACTGGTCTTGGGAGGGAAAGTCATGCTCATATCTGACAGATATTCCCACATAGCCTCTCTTTCTGCAGGTTACAGAATCTGCTCTTTCCCCTCCCTGCTTCAGGGCTAGGACTACAAATTCCAGGCTGGAAAGACTCATTTTCCTTAATGCAGAATCCTGTCTGTTTTCCCGACACTCTGCCTGTACCTTTGTTGATGTTCCTTTTATTAATCTTTCCCTTAATTACTTAATTTGAGAGTATCAATTGTCGCTGAGTGAGAACCTAAAAAATACACCTTCCTACTTCTTTTCACTGCTACCAGTGCAAAACAGGGGAGCCTGTACACTTGACCCATCTTCTGCTATTTCTCGCTATACTTTATGGACCTCTCTTTCCCTTCAAGACTTCATTGTCTTGAAATCAATTCACAGAGCAAGTGTGCTTGTTGAATGTGTTATCCACCCTTTTATTTTCTCCTTGGAAGTTCTGTCCAAAAGAAAACACAAAGGTCTCAGCCAGACCCATCAAACTATTTGCAGCCTCATTCTTGAACTTCTACCACCAGGCTGCCCTGAGCTCTGCATCTGCTGGGTGATGCGTATTATCACTCCCTCCATGAGCAAGGCTTAGACAGCATGTCCCTTCACTGATGGGTCCCGGCCCTGAACTTTGCATCTGATGACAATGGAAATGCTTAGAGAGCTAAGTAAGAAGACTTTTAGAGTCCTGGATAGCTCTCAGGACTTCTAGAATCTGGGAAGAGGGGTTTATACTTAGAGGACCTTTGTGTTTATGGACGTAGAGATGTGAAGATTACGTGTTATTGTCTTGCATTTACCTTCCTGTACCCCACATCCTTTCTAAACATTCTAATCTCTGACATAGTTCTAAATACACAGACTTGGGCTGAACAGCATCAGCTTTCAACTTCTGTGTCTCTTAATGTCTTTTTTGCCATAGTGTGAGGCTTGAACAGACAGACTTGTCACTGGCACACAGAGTTTCATTGCGTATCTTTGGCCAGAGAATAGCAGCTGCTAAAGTGAAGTAATATTGCATTATACTTTGGTGCTCACTGAGAAAGTTGAGAGGTCAAGTTGGGTAATCTGATGAGCTCTCCCAGGACCACACATGTCTCCAGTAAGCCTAGGAAGATGCTCCAGAAATCTTAGAGTTGGTTCAGAATCATCACTCTGTGATGTGAAACAAGTCCTCTTGATTATATTCAATGGGAATTTGAATACACATTGTTTTCCATATCTGAATAGGCCTTGTTCTCTCTCTGCCATGAGACGTAATGTACTTCCCATGCAGACAATGGCCTGTGATGAAGGGTGTTTGTCAAAGAAAAAGTTAAGACTCAGGGGAATTATAAATCATCTTCTTAATGCAGATCTTTCTCTGGGAGAGAAGTGAGATCTACCTTCTTTATCTGAGGTTTGGTGATAAGTCCAGTCTTCAGAGAGAGAAAAACCAATCCTGTATGGCAAATAGGAATATCCAAGTGGAAATCTTTTTTTATTTTTTAAGACTTTAGCCACTATTTGATAAACGCATCCTTGTTTGGAACTTTATTTCATACATGTTAATACTGATGTGATAATGAAATCGTGTGAATGTATTACACCAGTGAGGGAAGGGACTAGCATAGATCCTTTGCTTTTTGGAAAATTGAAACTTTTAGGCTCCTTTCTCTGACCTGATCTAGTTCTAGAATTCTTAGTTTTTGGAGGTGGTGATGGTAAACACCAATGGTATCTAGGTGTGAATGCCTTGGATACACACGGTGGAGCAGGTATCTATTCTATTTTGAGTACAGGCCCTTTTGTGACAGTGTCAAATATTTTTCATAGAGCTGAATGTAAGGGTAATGTGTGTATGTGCTCAGTCACTCTGTCATGTCTGACTCTTTGAGACCCCATGGACTGTATCCCTCCAGGCTCCTCTGTCCATGGAATTTTCCAGGCAAGAATACTGGAGTGGCTTGCCATTTCCTTCTCTAGTGGATCTTCCTGATCCAGGAATTGAACCCGGATCTTCTGCATTGGCAGGCGGATTCTTAACCCCTGAGTCACCTGGGAAGCCCGCTAATAGAGCTAATAGAATTTAGGAAATGCTCTTTGAAAACTCCCTGGTTCCTGTTGGGCTTCCTTGGTGGCTCAGATGGTAAAAATATCTGCCTGCCATGCAGGAGACCTGGGTTCGATCCTTGGATCAGGAAGATCTCCTGAAGAAGGGAATGACAACCCACTCTAGTATTCTGCCTGGAGAATTCCATGGACAGAGGAGTCTGACAGGCTACAGTGCGTAGGGTCACAGATGGTCAGACACAACTGAGAGACCAGCACTTTGTTTCAGTTTGGTTCCTGTTATGAGACATCATGGGAACAGTGACAGAATTTACTTTCTTGGTCTCCAAAATCACTTCAGATTGTGACTGTAGCCATGAAATTAAAAGATGCATGCTCCTTGGAAGAAAAGCTATGACAAAGCTAAGCAAGCATATTAAAAAGCAAAGACATTATTTTACCTACAGAGTTTCCTATAGTCAAAGCTGTGGTTTTTCCAGTAGTCATGTATGGATGTGAGAGTTGGACCATAAAGAAGGCTGAGAGCCGAAGAACTGATGCTTTTGAACTTTGGTGCTGGAGAAGACTCTTGAGAGTCCCTTGGATGGCAAGGAGATCAAAGCAGTCAATCCTAAAGGAAATCAATCCTGAATATTCACTGGAAGGACTGATACTAAAACTGAAGCTCCAGTACTTTGGTCACCTGATGCAAAGAGCCAACTCATAAGAAAAGACCCTGATGCTGGGAAAGATTGAAGGGAGGAAGAGAAGGGGACGACAGAGGGTGAGATGGTTGGATGGCATTGCTGACCCAATGGACATGAGTTTGAGCAAGCTCTTGAAGTTGGTGGACAGGGAAGCCTGGAATGCTGCAGACCATGGGATCACTAAGAGTCAGACACAACTGAGAGACTGAACAACAATAATGAGACATCATATAAGATGATGTTTCAGAGTTCATCACTCTTTAAGACAAACTTGGAAAATTTCTCCAATTGTATTACATAATAATTTTCACACTGAAGTTATCTGTCCACACTTGCTCTGTCTCCTTGAAATCTCCGAATGTTTTCTGTTGATTTAGCTTTAATACCAGAAGTTGTAGTCAGTTGAAACAGTTAGGGTCTCACTGAATTTTTTTCATTACCACCCATAGCATGCTAAATAAGATTTGCACTTAGTACTGATCTCTTGGCTATGTTACTCATTATACCTACCTGCAGAGAGAATTGCCCATCTATTCCTCCTCTGTTTCAGTCTTAAAACCAATCCTTGATCCCTGACAAACAATTCTTTCAAATCTGGGGTTAATCCATTTTGAATGGCCTTTGATGTAAACACTTCTAAATGGCTTTAAAAATATATTCCAATCATTCCTGTTTTAGTAACCTCAGGTCAGGGTAATTTGCTTTGGAGGGCTGGTTTACAATGAATGTTCTGGGTGCCCTAAAAGGACATGAGAAATTTAGCAAAGATTCTGTAAATCCATATACCCTTCTGGCATTTTCTATACAAAAAATTCTTTTTTGTATCCATGTATAGTCATCCCCCAGTATCTGTAGGGCATTGGTTTCAGGACATCCACAGGTATGAAAATCTGTGGATGCTTAAGACCCTTACATAAAAAGGATGGTACAGTTAGCCTTTCCTGTCCACAGATGGTTGAATCCATGGATAGATAACCCACGAGTGTGGAGAGCCAACTTTACTATCATTTTTGAAATGAATGTTGATAAATTTGTGATTAGCAAAATACAGATTATTTTAAAAAAGAATTCTGTTTCATATAATCTTTAAAATAGAATGCATAAGTCAGTGAATATAAAATTTCAGGGGGAAATCTTTACATTTTTGACATTTAAAGAGGACTGTTAGCTAGGAAAGTCAGCATCTCCACTTTTACAATATAGAATTTTTTAAAAGTCTATTCTGGGCTTCCCTAGTGGCTCAGTGGTGAAGAATCCTCCTGCCAATTCAGGAGAAAGGAGTTTCATCCCTGGACCAGGAAGATCCCAAATACCTCGGAGCAGCTAGGCCCTAATGCCGCAACTATTGAGCCTGTGGTCTAGAGCCCGGGAACCAGAGCTACTGAGCCCATGTACCGTGACTACTGAAGCCCATGCGCCCTAGAGGCTGTGCTCCACAACAAGAGAAACCACCACAGTGAGAAGCCGGGCACTGTGGCCAGAGAGTAGGCCCTGCTCTCTGCAGCTAGAGAAAAGCCCACATCTCAGTGAAGACCAGCATTGCCAAAAATAAATAAAAGTCTGTGCTGGTAGCAGATACTGGGTCAGTGAGTGGACTTGATAACATAGAAAGTAGAAGAGGATGCTCTACTCTGCTGCTCCACAGAAATTGTCCTCTAACAAGTGCAGGTCACATGGTAATTTAGCAGTATCTTTCCACCAGTGTTCTCTAAGCGACCTTTTTATTATTATTTTTTTCCTTCCAAAATCAGGATGAATGCTAACTTCTGTGGGCCAAGTTAGGTACTGGCTGAATCACCTGCATGTATTAGTTGATAACCAGCCCATCTATTAGTAGCATTACTTTGTCCATGACTGTTCAAATTCTCATGAATATAAGTGATGAAATAAGATTAATGCTTTTGAAAGTGTAGCTTGATTATACACTATGGCCATTGTAATATATCTATAGGTGTTAAATGTGCTCATTGTGGGGACCAAAGAGGGAATGCATTGTCAGAGTGCATGGTGATAGCTAGAGTGTTAAAAGCAAATGTGATTCTTTTCTATCAACATACAAGCATAACACTTGCTTCTTGATCTGAAAACATAAAATCTAACTGATGGGGGTGCATAGAATATATAGCATAGAGGTGTTAACTTTGATGGTGCAGTAGAATAGAAGGAAAGAAGGAAGGAGGCTGTGGGAGGTAGGGTTTGTTGGGGATGACTTTAGTCTATAAATAGAAGAATAGATGGAATTTGAAAGATGGGGAAGGGAGGTGAGGGGGTCCTTGTATGGTTGGCAGTACACTTGGAACTTCATATACATCGTGGGACTTACATTTCATATTAACTCTGTAAGGCAGGACATTATTACTGATGAGAAAACTGAGCATTAGAAGTGGTATGGATTAAAAAGTTGCACAGATTAAAATAATTATAGAATAAGAATTAAGTCCAAAACTGATTGAGAAGTCCATTAAGAAAGTAGAATTTAGATCTCAACCAGGAAGGTAGATTTAAATAGTTTTTTCTCTCTCTGATTACACAGTCTACTTTGTAAATTATATAAAAAAGAGAGCCATATATATTGTGCACCATGTATGCACAGATAGCTCTATGTCATCATCTCAGGCATTCTGGAATCCTGGAAAGAGATTCAGGGATTCTGGAAAGAGCTAATGTATCAGCTAAGGTTCAACAAAATAAGTAGAACTGGTAGAGACAGCAGGAAATTGTCTGTCTATCTATCATCAATCTATGGATTTATTACAGGGGCTTTGCTTGTCTAATTGTGGAGGCTGGTTAAATAGTCCCTATAAAACTGCCTCCACATGTAGTATTGAATCTTGCAGTCTATAGAGCAGGCAGTTAGGAAGGGATGAATATCACAAGCAGGCAAGAATCCCAAAAGCACAAGTTTAAATCCTACAAGCATGAGCTATATAGATCCTATTATGGCCTGAAACCTATGTCTGGTTTTTTTTTTTAATGCCTCTGCCTTTTGTGATGAGGATGTCCTGTAGAAGCTAAAACCCTTTGTTATGGATCTAAACACACATATAGGTATACCGTGGAGATATTTCAATTATGGTTCCAGACCACCATAAAAAGTTGAATATCTCAATAAGCAAGTGACAGGCTTTTTGGTTTCCCAATGCAATATATGTTATGTTTACAGTGTAGTCTATTAATTTGCAATAGCATTACATCTTAAAAAAAACCCCAAAGTACATATCTTAATTAAAAAATACCTTATTGCTGAAAAACACTAATTGCTGTTTGAATCTTCAGTGAGTTATAATCTTTTTTTTTGCAGTACTACTGTCAAAGATCACGAATCACAGATCACCACAGCAGATATAATAATGAGAGAAGAGTTTGAAATATTGTGAGAATTATCAAAATATGATACAGAGACATGAAATGAGCAAATGCCTTTGGAAAAATGGTGCCTATATACTTGCTCAATGTAGGGTTGCCTTCAATTTGTAAATAATGCAACACTATCTGCAAAGCACAATAGTGTGAAATACAGTAAAATGAGGTATGTCTGTACTTGACCTAGGTGCTATTCCATCACTGGGTGGATCAACACATCAGTAACAATGAGTACACGCTACAAAAGGACTGCTGTTTCCCTTCTACCCTCTTTCCAAAGTCTCCCAAGGATTCTGGGAAATGTAGTCCAGCCTACTCAGGTTGACACATCAGAAGACCATCACACCTTCTTTCTTCTAATTAGCAGAACTGTCATTCTGGTAACATGCAGCAACTCTACCCTTTTAGAACTAGATATGCCAGCCCCAAAATAAGCTGGTTTGTTGGGGGTCATTCAGTCTCAACATTGTAAAAAATTTATCTTGGTAGTTTCAGGACAGAAAAGGTCAGAGTCATCATTTACACAAAGACTTTGGAACTTATGGAGAGAGAGCTTTCAATTACTATTCTAACCATACTAAGAATAAAGCAGGAATAATATGACTTGTGCCATTCGATTTGACTGAGAGGCTGAGACCCCAGATTCTGAGCTCATTCCCACATGACTTTGCCCATAGAAAAGTTGCTGAAATGTATTTACCTTCTGATGAATTGCATGCATACTTTTAGGTTAGAAACTAAATTTTAAACATCGGTCTCAACTGTTTTCTTTCCTCAGAAGACATAGATTTTCCCTGGAGCCTACTGTATAAGCACTAGAGTATTATCCTAGGCAAAGACAGAGAAGAATTTAAATTAAAGTCTAAAATTGGGTCTCTTAACACAGGTACTCCACTCCAGTATGTAAATATCACAGGTAGCAAATAGGTTAGTAATTGGGCAGTGTTTGATGTGAGATTGAATAGCCAAATGATGTATGTGCCATTACAAGTTTTTGCTATGATATATAATCCAATTGCAGATATAGGCCAAACAAATTAATGCATCTTTGAATCTCTCATAATTAATTTTTGCTAGCTTTTCAAGGAGATTTAAACCATTCATTCAATCCATCAACAGTTATTTTGGAGCAATTGCTGGGCATGAGACACTATTTCTGTGGCTGAAATAATAGGGATACTTAAGATGTGATACCAGTTGGCAAGTAACTCAGTTTACTTGTGACAAATAAAGCATACTATAAAAACAAGAGCCATTCTCAGTAATGCTAGAAAAGTGTTTTGCAGTGCCATGAGTGGGCAGATTCCTTTCAACTGAGTAGGATCAGAGATGCTCTCTGAGCTGAGCCCTGAAAAATGGGTGGAGTTTTGTGGAATGAAATTGGGGCAGACAGTCTGTGGGTGCATTGTTGAATCTCATTTTGTCTGGTTTAAGAGGCCAGGTGAAGATAGAAGATATGAAATTTAAAAAGGGTACTTAACTCTTGATTCTTCAATTTATCCTTTCATTACTATGATTGGGAGTTAAAGTGTTTACAATTAAAGTTAATGAACGTTTTATCGCTCATGACAGTTCACAGCAAATTAGTCTCTTACTTTCTTCTCAAAGTGGGAGAAGGCCCCAGGAAACCTCTCCCTGAAGCTGGAGCTGTGGAGCACTGGCTCTGAAGGATGCTCTGTGCAGGTGAACTTGGGGAGCAGGGATTCTGCCAGGATGGATCCCCTATGAAATGTGCCAAGGCTGATTGAAGGTGGAGTGCTGAGAACAACCTGGTGGAGTTAAGGGAACAAGAGGAGGCTTGGCCCCTGCCCTCGGGCAGCCTGAGAATCCTGTGAGTGTTGACTCACCTTCTGGACCGGTACTGGAGGTGGGCCTGACCTCCCAGAGCCCCTGCCCTTACCTTCCCTGTGGGTAGGTGGGTCCCCTCAGCCTCTGCCTCATCTCTGAGGATGAGCCCTTTTCTTTCTTCCTTTTTTCTCCTTCCTTCCTTCCTTCCTCTCTTCCTTTTTTCCTTGGTTGTTGTTGTGGTGGTCATTAAAGATACTGGAATGTGTTTTTATTTGTTTTTCTAAGGAGGCTTTGAACAATACTCTGTTTTATCAAGTTGGCCAAAAAGTTCATTCAGGTTTTTCCATAGCATCTTATGGAAAAACCTGAATGAACTTTTTGCCAAGTAAATATATTCATCCTGGGAATATGTTATAGATAGTCAGATTGGGGACCCTTCGTCTCTCCCTAGAGTAACTGCAGCAGTACTGCTTGGGGTCTGCAGCCCTATATCACAGCCCCCACTTGGTGAACAGTGCTTCTCGCAAGGTGTCTACTGGGCTCCCAATGGGAACAGCTTAGCTGTTTATATCTCTGTTTACGTTTTCGTTTTTAAAAAGATTCCATGGCTAAAAAGATTTAAAAACACCTGATTGAATGCTCTCCCAGGGTCCTCTGACTCTCAAATTCCATGATTAAGTTTATCACAATCAACTGTAGTACCTCCTAGGTCTACGTCTGCACTAACAGGCCATCTGCCGGAATTTCACAGCTGAATATTAATAGGACTTTCTTTGCCATAGCCTGGATATTTGTATCCTTCCTTCACCAATTTATATACTAAGGTGATGATATTAGGAGGTGGGGTCTTTAGGAGTTGATTAGGTCTTGAGGGCCAAGCTTTCACGAATGGGGTTAGTCCCCTTATAAGAGAGATCCAGAGAGCTCCCTCCTCCTTTCTGGCTTGAGAGGTTACAGTGAGATGACAGCCAGCACTGAGGAAGCAGGGTCTTACCAGACCCTGAAAATGCTGGCACCATGATTTCAGACTTCCCAGCTTCCAGAAGTGTGAGAAGTAAATGTTTGTCAGACACGCAGTTGACGGTATTTTTGTTATAGCAGCATGAGTGGACTGAAACCCTTGCCCTCCACAAATGGCTCTTCTCATCTTCTCTGCACAAGTGCTGATAGGCTTCCTGGTTGCCAGCCCTGTGTTTGGTCAGGGTAAGGACTGCATGGTGAGGGAGCGTTGTGGAAGGAGCTCCCACGGGTGCAGAGTACATGTCAGATCCACTTCAGTAGTAGAACTGGGGGACATGTACTTAGTGCTGGACTCAGCTTTCTCCTCACTGAGCTAATCACTGTCAACACCCCAGACCTAGACCTGGGTGCTCACTTCTGCTCCAGTCCCATGTACACAGCTTCTAGCTTCAGATTTATGCTTGCACATCTGCCACGCACTTTCCATTCTCTCTAGCACATCTCTCTGCAAAGAATTCATTATCTCCCTTTAAAGCTGCTACTCTTTCCTGACTTCCCAGTGAGGCTGAAAAACTCAGAACCATCTGTATTAGCTCCGTCTTTCACCTCGAATATCTCTCTGGTTCCCGAATCCTGACAAGTTTCCTTTTTATTGTTTCTTGCTTCTGTTGTCTCTTTTGCCTTTACCACCCCTCTAGTTCAGGCTCTCATCATCCTCCGACTATCACAAACATGTTCTCCCTCCATTCCCATCTTCATGGTGAGTGCTCAGGGCTAATGCCTCTGAAGCCGTGCAGGATAGCAAAACCTGGAGTCAGCACTTGTGTGACTTTTTATCAAACAAACAGTCTGCACATTCAGAATCTCCTTCCACCCATCCCTCCACCCCCAATGGGATCCTATCTGATCCTTATGAATAAGAATCCCTTGCTATCACCTTATTAGCCAAAGTCCCAACCCCAAAATAAAGATAACTTCTGCCACTATACTGTTTAAACTGTTCCTCGTGGGAACCCAGCTCAGCCCATCCTCTAAGCCCCATGCAGACCTCATCAACTTTGTGAAATCTTCCCAAACAAATAATCCCAATCAGAAGACCTTTCTCTATATCTGCCCCTCCTTGTGTCAGTTCACTGGATACTGTCAGATCCTGCTCTTTAGCTCTATGTGTGTGTGTGTGTGTGTGTGTGTGTATAATATATATATGGCCATGGCATCTAAGAAGGAAACTCATGGAGAGCAAGGACCTGGAAAGTGTTTTCCTCGACTCATTTAATGAGTAACCTGGCAAATGTCTGCTCTGCTTCCAGAAGTCTAATCTGTTGAAAAAATACTGAAGGGCATCAAAACTGTGTCCAAGCTCTTATGTTAATTGATCATGATGAATAGCTCCAACTGTGTTTGTTTTTTCTTCACCTTGGTAAGTGCATTTTCTGAGAAAGTTGAGATCTGTAGTCTTGAGTGACCCATTCTGGGATATCCTAAGACTTATAATCTTGAGTTTCTTTTTAATTGGAGCTGAGAAGTTATGGATGTAACATTTTTGTATGTTTGTACAAAATTCACTTTGCTCACTATAATTTATGTTTTCCTTAGTAACTGGTGGAAACATTTTAAGGGTCAGCCTAGAAGTAGCAGAATCAGTAGAAACACCTTTTCTAAACCTTTCTTCCTTGTGTCATTAATCAAAAGAAACACACCTACTAACCCAGCCTGTCAGATTCACTCACAAAAGTTGCAATTTATCTCCAAAGCATTCTTGCCCCCTGAACCTGGTAGCTGATTGGGTAATGAGTAATTACACACCTTCAGTTATTGCTCTGGCTTGGAATTTTTCAGTTTCTATTTTCTGTCAGTAAATGGAACTAAACTGCATGTGTTTTGGCTTGAGTATACAATGAATCAGAATTAATGAAATGTCATATCCATTAAAGCAAACTCAGAAAATTGCAAGCAAATATGGATAAGAGGGCTCTTAGTCCTCACTTTGCAGTTACAAGCAAAATGATAGTGACCATTTCCCATAGACCACTCTACACAATCTTCCTTCCTGCTATCACTCTCTAGGACTTGGCCTGTCCAGAGAAAAGAAGGAAGTTACCAAAGCTTCCTTGAAAAATGCCCATGAGGGAATCCTAAATACTAAGGGTAGTTAGGGTTTTGAAACCTCTACTTTTTTATCTCAAATATGTGGTTCTCTCTCTTCTCTGTGGGAACTTGTTGTGACACTGGCTCTGTTATTTATTGCCTACTGTTGTGGACAGTAAAGCCAAAGATGGGCTGACAAACACAGAACTGTAGATTGGCAATGGAATTTATTAGGTTTCGTTGGTATTGTCAACACTATCTGTTTCCAGTGCTTCACACATTTGCCGTTGAAAACATGTAGAGTAAAAGGTTTGCTCTATCGCTTCTTCTATGCATTGTTTTAAACATGGAAATGATTATCTATGTAGCGTCATGTTGGGGAGTCCTCTTGGTGAAAGGCAGAGAAAAGCACTGTGTGGTTCCCCTAGATCCTTCCTGGTTTTCAGATGCCTCCTCAGTGATGATCACTGGGACGGTAGGATGCTCAGACTGTCGCTGCTGCCTGTTGTTGTCTTCACTGTCCACCCACAGGCATCACAGGCCGAGGGGGATTTATACATGAGTGGAAGCCCTTCCGTTCTATAGCAATAGTGAAAAATTACCCAAACAACTAAATAGAGAGAACCATAGGTTGCCTTGCCATTGAGTGGCGACCTCTGCATTCCTGATTTTGGTGTGCTCCAGAGGCTGGACCGTCAGTGCTGTGTAACACTGCAAATAAATGCCCGATACTGGCGGTCTCTCAAGAATACCACTGGTTGGGGCCCTCCTTTCATCAATGTGCATGGTGTTTCTGTTGTGACAAATGTATTTCTGTAAAAAAAGAATGCAATGTCTCTTGTTTAAGTGATGCATCATTAATTCTGCTGTGTGTGTGTATGTGTGTGTGCAGGCATGTGCATGCTCAGTCGTGTCTGGTGTCTGATTCTTTGCCACCCCATGGACTATAGCTCACCCAGCTCCTCTGTCCATGAGATTCTCCTGGTGAGAATACTGGAGTGGGTTGTCATTTCCTTCTCCAGGGGTCTTCCCAGCTTAGTGATCGAACTCGTGCCTCTTGCATCTCCTGCATTGACAGGCAGATTCTTTACCACTATGCTACCTGGGAAGCCCCTAATTCTGAATTGATGATTATTATTATTTTGGACATGCTGAGCAGCTTTGGGAATTTTTGGGATCTTGTTTTCCCCAACCAGGAATTGAACCCTGGACCTCAAGAGTGAGAACACCAAGTGTTAATCACTGGGCCACCAGGGAATTCCAAATTCGGTCACATTTGATTTCAGCAAATTGATAAAGAGGGGATTAGGACCTCATTGGAGAGGGTGGAGATGACACTTCTTCCCTAAACTGCTGCACAGGATGTAGAAGATAAAGCATGGATAAAGCACCTTCTGAGGCTCTTAGGGGATTGTAGACACCCTTTGCATGTAGGACAGGAGGCTTTCGTGGAGACCCCTCTATAAACTGAGCCTCTTGGGAGAAGCCTCGATGCTAGTCAGTTCATGTCAGTATGAATTAATGACTTTCATTCCTCTTCAAAGAATGTCTAAAGTTCTCAGCAAGTACAAAGATATGGGATCTGGGAGAAGCTAGGGTTTCCAGGTCTGGAATAATTCTTGTGACTTTCCAGGTTCCCTGCGCCCCTGACCAAAGCTCCCGAGTCATTTATTGCCCCTTTTCTGACCTGATCTTCCCTAAAGGGGGTATGTACCCTTTAAATTTTTACTTTTATTGCAAAGAGGACAGTTCATGAATGGAAGAGGAAGTAGGCTTGAACCTAGCAGCCTTCAGGGGAGAAATATTGGGAACTAGGGTTGAACTCTGGCCTCTTGGCTCTTGAAAAGGCGTCAAGGCCAGCTGGTTGGCCAGCTTCCTAATTCTGATGCTCCCTCATGTGTTACTTCCAGAAAGGCATAGCCTCTCACAGATGCTGTGTTATATTTGCTGTCTAATTTATTCATACAACAGAGACAGAGAGCAAAGGAAATGATATGTAAATACTTCTCAGATCTTTTGGAGCATTTTCATCTTGAGAAATTAACCTGAATAAACCAGGAGTTCTCCGTTCTCTAACAATCTCCCCACAATCTCTCTCAGCCCTGCTTACTCTGAAGGGCAGTTGAAGCATGAAGAGGATCCATGGAGAGATAAAGCAGCATTGCTAGGTCAGGACTCCTCAGGAGGAGATGGCAGGCAGTCACGGGCCAGTGGGGTGAGCTCCAGACCAGAAGCTGCATGGTCTGGCTTCTGGTTCTGAAGCTACATCCATGTGTTACTTCTAGAAGGTCATAACCTCTTATGGGAATTTTGTTTCACTATTTGAAAACTACAGAGAATGAATCAGGCAATCTCTAAGGACCTTCCTACCCAGTATGCCAGGCTTTCCTGTCCTTCACTATCTCCCAGAGTTTGCTCAAACTTATATCCATTGAGTCGGTGATGCCATCCAACCAGCTTATCCTCCGTTGTCCCCTTCTTCTGTCCTTAATATTTCCCAGCATCAGGGTCTTTTCCAATGAGTCGGTTCTTTGCATCAGGTGGCCAGAGTATTGGAGCTTCAGATTCAGCATCAGACCTTCCAATGAATATTCAGGGTTGAATGAATATAAGCATGGTTAAGACTCTTTGTTTCCACTGCAGGGGGCTATAGGTTCTATCCCTAGTTGGGGAACTAAGATCTCAGGATCTTAGTTCTTCCTGTCTTAGATCTTCCTATCTCCAGATCTGGTTCCATTCCACCTTGAAGCTAGCAGAGTTTGCTCTTTTTCCTGCCAGTAACTTGTGAGTCTCTTTCTTTTCTGCTTCCCTGGCCCTTCTTTGGCTTCCTCCCGAGGCTTCCTGACATCTCACAGCTGCCCTGCTTTGTTCTCCATCACACCAGGACACAGCAGCCGGCAGGAGCCAGAGACCAATCAGTATTTGATAAAGATAAATCTGTGCTTAGAGCTGGAGCAGATGTTTAGCCAATTAGGAGATGAAACCCTCTGTAGCAGTAGATCAGCTTTCATCTGAGGACTTTGGATTTTGCTGTAAAAAGTACTCATTCCTTAAAAGTGCTTGTAGAATGTATCAAAACAAGACATAAGATTAGGGCACTTGCGCTAGAATACTCAGTTACAGTGTGGCTTCAAGATACCGAATACTCTTATATTTAGAATGTTATAAAATATGGATATTTTAGAATGGAAGGGACTTTATTCCTTTTCTTCCCACCCAGTGGAGGAGGTGTTCTACAGTTTTGCTTCTCAGAATGTGGTAACTGAACCAACAGTCTTCCAGTATTACCTGGGAACTTGTTAGAGATGCAGACTCTCAGGCCCCATACCAGACCTGCTGAGTTAGAAGGTACACTTCAGTAAGATGCACAGATGATTTACATGTACATTGAGGTGTGAGAAACACCACTTTAAGATATCCCATTTGTGGTACTGGAGAAGACTCTTGAGATTCCCTTGAACAAAAAGAGATCAAACCAGTCAATCCTAAAGGAAATCTACCCTGAATATTCATTGGAAGGACTGCTGCTGAAGCTGAAGCTCCAATACTTTGGCCACTTGATGTGAAGAACTGACTCATTGGGAAAGACCCTGATGCTGGGAAAGATTGAGGGCAGGAGGAGAAGGGTGGCGACAGAGGATGAGATGGTTGGATGGCATCACCTACTCAATGGGCATGAGTTTGAGCAAACTCTGGGAGATAGTGAAGGACAGGGAAACCTGGCATGCTGCAGTCCATGAGGTCACAAAGAGTTGGACACAGCTTAAAGACTGAACAACAATGAACAAGTTATCCCTAATCAAAAGACAACATATTGATACTTCCCTAGTGGCCCAGTGGTTAAGACTCCATGCTTCCACTGCAAGGGGTATAGGTTCAGTCCCCAGTTGGAGAACTAAGATCTCGGCATGCTGTATGAATAGCCAAACAATAAATAAAATAGTAAAATACAGAGGTGATTCACATGTTTATTGAGCTGTGAAACACCAGTCTGAGATTATTGTTGTTGTTCAGTCTTCTGAATTCATGGCTGCAGTCACCTCACCATTCGCAGACCACTCTAAGATATCCCTGATCAAAAGACAACATATCTTAGTTTAAACACACTCAGACACAAGATGCTACCTACTTATTGCAGGGTGTTCAGTTTGGGAATACATCTGAGTGTCAGAACAGGCTTCCTTATAATAAAGAGAATAGTAATTATTTATTTAACTCTGACCTAGTGACTTCTTTTAAATGCTTTACAAGTATGTGTTGCTTTGTTTTGCAGTCACAACAACCAGGTGAGATAGATACTATTTGTTTTTGTTCAATTTAATCTCCACAACACATGGATGAGGGGGATATACTTTTATTTTCCTTTCTCCATCAGAAAGCTAAGACCAGACAAAATGAATAACCTGCCCAAGTCACACAGCTGAAGAGTGACTCATAAGCTCTAACCTGAGTAGTTTGACTCCAGAGCCCAACCTAACCACTATACTCTATGCTTATTCATTTTAGTGATAAAGGTGTTGCTTTCTATAGCGTCTGCCCATCTGTATTCTAGAAGTACAAATAAAATTTTATGTTTTTCTTATGTGAAAACTGAACTTATTTGGCACCAACTCTCATGATCACTATTTTTGATATGTTCTTCATATGATGTAATTATATATCCTCCCCATGTTAGTCAAATGCTTGTCTGTAATGGTATAGACCTAACAGAAGCAGAAGATATTAAGAAGAGGTAGCAAGAATACACAGAAGAACTGTACAAAAAAGGTCTTCACAACCCAGATAATCATGATGGTGTGATCACTCACCTAGAGCCAGACATCCTGGTATGTGAAGTCAAGTGGGCCTTAGGAAGCATCACTATGAACAATGCTAGTGGAGGTGATGGAATTCCAGTTGAGCTATTTCAAATCCTAAAAGATGATGATGTGAAAGTGCTACACTCAATATGCCAGCAAATTTGGAAAACTCAGCAGTGGCCACAGGACTGGAAAAGGTCAGTTTTCATTCCAATTCCTAAGAAAGGCAATGCCAAGGAATATTCCAACTACTGCACAATTGCACTCATCTCATATGCTAGCAAAGTAATGCTCAAAATTCTCCAAGTCAGGCTTCAACAACATGTGAACCATGAACTTCCAGATGTTCAAGCTGGTTTTAGAAAAGGCAGAGGAACCAGAGATCAAATTGCCAACATCCAATGGATCATCAAAAAAGTAAGAGAGTTCTAGAAAACATCTATTTCTGCATTATTGACTATGCCAAAGCCTTTGTCTGTTTGGATCACAATAAACTGTGGAAAATTCTTCAAGAGATGGGAATACCAGACCACCTGACCTGCCTCTTGAGAAATCTGTATACAGGTCAGGAAGCAACAGTAAGAACTGGACATGGAACAACAGACTGGTTCCAAATCGGGAAAGGAATACATCAAGGCTATATATTGTCACCCTGTTTATTTAACTTATATGCAGAGTACATCATGAGAAACACTGGGCTGGATGAAGCACAAGCTGGAATCAAGACTGCTTGGAGAAATATCAATAACCTCAGATATGCAGATGACACCACCCTGATGGCAGAAAGTGAAGAACTAAAGAGCCTCTTGATGAAAGTGTAAGAGGAGAGTGAAAAAGTTGGCTAAAAGCTCAACATTCAGAAAACTAAGATCATGGCACCTGGCCCCATCACTTCATGGGAAATAGATGGGGAAACAGTGAGAGGCTTTATTTTGGGGGGCTCCAAAATCACTGCAAATGGTGACTGCTACCATGAAATTAAAAGACGCTTGCTCTTTGGAAGAAAAGTTATGAACAACCTAGACAGTGTATTAAAAAGCAGAGACATTACTTTGCCAACAGAGGTCCGTCTAGTCAAAGCTATGGTTTTTCCAGTAGTCATGTATGGATGTGAGAGTTGGACTATAAAGAAAGCTGAGCACTGAAGAATTGATGCTTTTGAATAGTGGTGTTGGAGAAGACGCTTGAGAGTCAGTCCTGAGTGTTCATTGGAAGGACTGATGCTGAAGTTGAAACTCCAGTACTTTGGCTACCTGATGCGAAGAGCTGACTCATTTGAAAAGACCTTGATGCTGGACAAGATTGAAGGTGGGAGAAGAAGGGGTTGACAGAGGATGAGATGGTTGGATGGCATCACGGACTCAATGCACATGAGTTTGATTAAACTCTGGGAATTGGTGATGGACAGGGAGTCCTGGCATGCTACAGTCCATGGACTCACAAAGAATGGGACACAACTGAATGACTGAACTGAACTGAAGTGAAGTATGGCCTTCAGGTTGTACCCTGAACCTCAGCTGTGTGGTTTTGAGCAAAGCAAAGTTCTAAGATAACCTTCAATGTGTACTGGAGTATACCACACCTTGAATAATGAAGACTGATGATTATACAACTGAATTCTCTAATGTAATCATGGTGTTGATTGGTAATGAGCTCAATGGGTTTTCACAAAGATTGCTATTAAGCAGTTTCTCTAAGTCTCTATTTGTCAAGATGATTTTTGAACCCAGAGGCATTCCCTTGAAGCCGACCCATCATCAGTATCATGTGCTTCTGCCCACACTGAGCTCAAGCAATTCCCTGGCACCAGTCTCCAGTGTAGGGAGATTGCTCAAGGGATACCCTGGCACTTGTCTCCAGTGTAGAGAGGGTGCTAAAGGGATACCCTGGCACCAGTCTCCAGTTTAGGGAGGGTGTCTTTACACCCTGTGGAGGGTAAAACTTGATATCCATCCTGTTGAATTTCATCTTGTTAGCTGTGACTCATTATTCATCCTGTCAAACCTTTTGGATTCTTGAATCTATCTCTCAGCATATTTGCTAGCTGTCCCAACCATGTGTCATCTGAAAATGTGATCAACATACCTCCTATCTTTGTTATGCAATTTGCAGCTAAAACTGCTGAATGGGCCAAAGTTGAAGGAAGCCCCTGGGATGGGGCCTACTCCTAGAGACCTTCCATGCAGGCTAATATCAGTTCACTTAATCTGCAACTTCTGGGCCAGACAGTTAATCATCTTAATTTCTCAAAGCTCTTTGAGCAGCCTGTATGTCTCCATTTTCCCAGGAGGGAGAGTAGTGGCCAATATGCTATTTTAAACCACCAACACCCTTCAGGTATATGGTCCTCCATTATTATGGTGAAGGCAACAATTTAGTGCAAGGCACTCTGAATCAGTTAGAAATGAGTTAAATATGAGCTCTAGCTCTGCTGCTTCTGTCTTTGTACCCATCAGTTAAGGTGGATCAGAGAAGCAGAACCACTAGGAGGGGCTTATATAGTATAAAATTATACAATAAGGGCTTTGTTGTTGAGGTTTGAACTATGCAGTTGTGGGACCTGATTGAATAGTGTCTCTTTACGTCTGTGTATATTGGTGGGTCTGAAATAGCAGGATAGTCAGTTCAAAGGGGCTTCCACGGTGGCTCAGACTGTAAAGAATACACTTGCAATGCAGGAGACCTGGGTTTGATCCCTGGATAGGGAAGATCCCCTTGGAGAAGGGAATGACAACTCACTCCAGTATTCTTGCCTGGAGAATCCCATGGACAGAGGAGCCTGGCAGGCTATAATCCATGGGGTTGTAAAGAGTCAGACACAACTGAGCGATTAAGCATGTCAGTTGGTAAGAAAAGATGGGTGTGAGGGACTTCCCTAGTGGTTTAATGATAAAGAATCCACCTTCCAATGCACGACACACAGGTTTGATTACTGATCAGGGAACTAAGAGCCTAAAATGTGGTGGAGCAGCTAAGCCCATGTGCCACAACTACTGAACCTGCATGTTTTGGAGCCTGAACACCACACTAGAGAGAAGCTTGAACACCTCAATGAAAGATCCCATCAAGTAAATAAATATTTTTCAAAAAAGAAAAGATGGACATGAAATAGAGGAGAGCAAGGACAAAATAGAACCCATGGGGATGTGTTGAAGCCCACATCCATCCCTAGTTACCTCTAGGACTTCATCTTTGATGATGCAGGTGACTTTAAAGGAGAAACTGGCTCCTTCTCACAGAGATAAACATATACCTGGCCTAAGAGTCAGAGACTAAAGGAAGAGATGTAGTGGGATCTGGAGTTTCTGGGAGCCTGGCTGCTGCTCTATGCCAGCCGGTGAGCCAGCAGATCAGCAAAATGCATGTGGGCTGCCTCAGCTGCCCAGCACTGACTTTCTATCTGCTGCTTCATTTCGCCCTCCAGATCTTGTGCGAATTTCTCCTTTAGTCCACACTAGCCTGAAACTATGCAGGAAAGGGAATCTGGGAAATATAGTTTCAGCTTAGCTGGCACCCTCCTTGTGTGCTGCCTGTATAGCCATCTTTTAACATCACTTCTTTTCCAAATGAATACAGTACAGAAACCATGTTTCAGCCTAACATAATGCAGCAATCCCTTGTACAACTGAAAACAGACCACCACCTTCAAAGTAGATATTTGTTTAATTGTGGTGTCTCACTCTTTTGTGACCCTATGGCCTACAGCCTGCCAGGCTTCTCTGTCCATGGGATTTCACAGGCAAGAATACTGGGTCGGGTTGCCATGGCCTCCTCCAGGGGATCTTCCCAACCCAGAGATCAAACCCATGTATCCTCTATTGGTAGGTGGATTTTTTTTAACCACTGATCCATCAGGAAAGTCCTCAAAAGTAGATAGAAATTCTTTCAATTCATTTCTGCATGTTGTGTATTCATCTTTTTGTGGAATCACATGCTTCCTTTGGTATCTTGTAATGTAGATACTGAGATAAACTTAAGTACCATTATTTTATCTTCTGTTAGATAATAAGGGAATTGGAGGAAAAAATAGTTAATGTGTGCTTAAACATATTTGTATTAAAATAAGGAAGAAGTACTAAAATCTATTATAGTTCTTGTTTGTGCAATTGCCCATGTGGTTATTCCTGGCATTTTTAACTACCTTTTCCTCCCCCTACATATTCTTTGTTTCATATTTCCTTTGCCTCTACTAAAAAAAATCTGCTGGTTTTGGTTCCTGGTCAAATAGGGTGACCCAAACATTTATTCATGAAGGTTTTAGGGCACTATTATTTCTGACTGTATAGGGTTGTGGACAATTTCCATTGACTTTAATTGTAGGACCTGGAGTACCAAGAGAGGCCCCAGGGACTCTCATAAATTCCAGATGAACTCTTTCTTGCCTCCAGTATGGAGTAGCAATTGCTACTGTATCCTCCTGAAAGCATCCTTATCCCACTCAGTACAGTAAATTGCCTTCTTTACCTGTTAAATTACTGCCAGGAGGAGCTCAGATTGGTTGGTGGCTGTCTCAGCTACCAGTTTTAGTAAAGTATTGTGTGTCTCCTGCTGGAAGCGTGCTTCCTTGGGAACTAGGTCTTACAAACCAGAAGAGGTCAAAGTGATGGCAAAGCAACACCTTCTCTTATGGATCACCATGGGAATCAATAATAGGAGCCATTCGTATTTTTAAAGTCCTTTATTCTAGGACCTGTAAGCTCTCGAAAAGAGAGAAACATCACCATGTATTTCTGTTGATTGAGAGCACAGTGTATTTCTGGATAGATTTCAGAGATAGTGACATTATTAAAAACCTAAAAGATGCAAACATTGTATTAATATTTCTTATCTAGTGTTCATTCAGTTTGTTTCTTTGGCTTGTGCAGAAGACAGACAGATCTTGGAGGGTGACAGTGGATTATCATGAACTCCTTTGGGTAGTGACTCCAATTGCAGCTGCTATTCCAGATGTGGTTTCATTCCTAGAACAAATCAATACATTCCTTGGCACCTGGGTCTGGCAAATGCCCTTTTCTCTATACCAGTTACTAAAGATCATTACAAGTTGTTTGGCATTTGGTAGTACCAACAATACAGCTTCATGGTACTACCTCAACTCTCCAGCCATATGTCCTAATCTGTTTCTCAGGCAGATTATGTTGGTTCATTACATTGTTGGTATCACATTGTTTGAACCTAGTGAGTTGAATGTGTATTTCCACCTGCCCCAGGAGGGCTATGTCTGTTTACTCTATTTAAAATTACCACCTCCTGTCCCTACTAGTTATATAGTCCTGACCGATTACAGAGGAGGTAACAATAGTGTAATGGAAATACCCGAGACAATGTTGAAAACCATAGTTTTGCTACTTATGTTTATATCTTTTTCTTGGTCATTTTCTTCATTTTTAAGATGAAAACAAAAATACATCTCATAGTGTTGGTATGAGGGTTACCTGTGTTGATGTATACAGTGGCATAAGGAATTTACTGCTCTACAGTAGACACTTAATAAATTTGAGTGTTTGATCCACATGCACCTGAGGAACAAAGGTTCTGACAAGTCCTTTAACTTGTCGAGGCTTCCAGTGTTAGTAGGTGATGGAACCAGGATGTGAACTCCAGATGTTTTGTGAGGAAACCAGTGTTCTTTCCATTTGGCATGTTCCCACTTTGCATGCTTTGTAGACCCTAAAACACCAGCAGTGTATAAATATAGGTTCTGCGCTGTTCTTCATGAATTCATGCTGAAGTGTACTGATCCCCAGCTGCCTAAAATTCTCTGTCTAGTCATCTAGGGACTCTGCCTTTAATTTCTGGGATGAATCAGGTGTTCTTTTTCAAAATTTTGTTTCCTCATTTTGAAAATCACCCTCTGTATGTTGTAGTTTAAAAAGCACTTATTGTTGTACTTTCATGTACTGTCATTTCACAATCTGAAGGGTAGAGCCTCATTTTCTCTGCAAGAAACTGAGGTAGGTTTAGGTAGATAATAATGTATCAAAGCTTATACAGTTGATAAATGGCAGAATCACTTCTCCCCCGCTTCAGGGTTTTTCCCCACTCTTTCAGTACTGCATGAGGCTCCAAGAATCTGTCAGTTCTCTGAAGACATATTTTCCTCCTTTATCAGGAGGTTTCCTGGAACCAGGCACAGTTTCCCTCAGGAAGAATATGGGTCCAGTAAATCTCAGAAGGTTCATAGATGTTCACACATCAGTGGGCCATAGAAGCACTGTTGGAAGTGCTTCTGTTGGAAGGAAAACCCCACTAAAAGCCATGAGCATCAGACCTGAGCAAATCCCAGCTTATGGGCTATGATTATGCTGAAGGTAATAGGCTAATGAAAATGCTCCCAGTTCTCACCAGTGACCTTACTTTATTTCAGATGGTGTGAAATAAACTGGTCTTCTGTCAAACCTTCAATTAGAAGTAACTAACACTCTTGACTAAAGAATGATAACCCATCGTCATTGAGCCAGTATGAATGTTAGGATTTATCACAGGCCAGAAACCCCATGAAGGTACGATGTAGAGGGTGGGGAAATCACTGAATATAGCTTTTTCCCCTGAGGCCCTCTGCTGACTTCTGGGGACCTCGAGCTTCAGTTTTCAAGGCTGAGACAGCAATCAAATAGACGCTGATTGTTGAGGGCTATACATTCAGAGTAGGTTCTAATATATTACCAAAGTTTGTACCAAGCACATTTATTTTCTATCTCTCCAATGTAGGCTTAACCACATGAGATGAGACTATTGATACTTGACTAGTTTTACCTATAAAAGTATCAGTCTCATATGTCATGGAGATGTTTGCTCACAATTGCCTGTCCAATACATAGAATAATATCTGGTACATAGTAGGTTTTTTATTGGCATGATGGATGAAATTAAGTTGAAAGCCAGTCATTAAAAGATCAATAGAACAAACTCCAGATGAGAGTTAAAAAAATATATCTGGACAACAATGAATAAATGCAAAATTTATAATGAAATGAAAGGAAACCTGAATTTAGAGCCTGCTAGGAATAGGAGAGAACAAAAGAAGGTGGGGAGTGGTCTCTTGAAGTTGCCTTAATGGGATCTAACCAGCCCACTTGGTTAACAGGTTTATTTCTAGGGTCTCCACTTCATCCTTCCTAGCTGGCCAGCTTGAAATGTCTCACTTTTATTCCTACCTGATTAACACAGTTATTAAAAAATAAAAGCTCAAGTCTTTCCAATGTTTATAACCAAATGTAATGTATAGGTTCTTATTTATGGGAGAAATATGGAATACAAATTAAAAACCCTGTGATGTAGAGCTCAGAAGTGCTCCCTTCAAAAGTTACCCAAGAGTATGTGAAGCTTTCTCACTACCCCCTCTCTCTTTCCTATTTAATCAGATTTTGAGATTAGAGATGCAATTTCCTTTTGTGTCTGGGGAGGTTTATCAGGATGCTGCACACTACTGTTTTCACTCTGCTCCTCCTTGTCCTGAGGTTATAGAATGAAAAGTGTCTGTCATATAATTATTCTTTACAAAGAAAATTATTTACTTTCTTGGTTTAATGAACAAAAATTCTGTGAAATCACATCTGTGTGGGTTAGGCTCCAAAATCAATGAGTAGGGTGAAAGTCATGGATACTAGTTAAAACCACACACAAAAATCTTTTATACTACCTGTCAATTAAAATGCACAAGTTTTACATGTATAATCCTATGTGGTTTTCCTTGTGTACCTGGTGAGAACCCGTGAGTTAACTAAAGACAGAAATGAAAGGGAAGCCTATCAGTAGGTTCCCAGCTTTTTAAATCCTCTGTCTTTAAGAGAACTGTCAAATTCGCAGTGATGACTGTGGAGAAGGTTGAGAATCCTGAAATGCTTCTGCTTCCTGAAAGGATGACTCCATTGTGCTTGAACAGTATGCCTCACTGTTCCAGGACACATTCATATATTTGTTCACATTGGGAATCACTTGTTATGTTTTACTTACTATAAACAACTGCGACTCTAGTATTCACACAATCAGATCATCAGGTACCAAGTAAAGATTCAAGTGAAAGTGCAGTCGCTCAGTCGTGTCCAACTCTTTGCAACCCCATGGACTGTAGCCTACCAGGATCCTCCATCCATGGGATTTTCCAGGCAAGAGCACTGGAGTGGGTTGCCATTTCCTTCTCCAGGGGATCTTCCCAACCCAGGGATCAAACCCGGGTCTCCCGCATTGTAGGCAGATGCTTTACTGGCTGAGCCGCCAGGGAAGTCCTAAAAGATTCAAGGTTGGGGCTAAATCATGTAGACACTGGACATGCGCTTCCAAATTGCCTCTTTCCAAGCAAGTGTGGTTGTGAGTGGTACAGGTGAACCTTCTGGCTCCTGGGGAAGTGATATGAAATCCAAGTCAGGGACATAGACCAGCTTTGCTCTAAGGATGGTGGTCTAATGTAACAAAGGTCTGTTTAGACCAGACATGCTAGAGTCAGAGTTTTGGCTTTGCCTGTGATAGAGAGTCCAGGTGCTTTAGATCATTGTTTTTTCAAAATGGAGATATTTTAACCATTATCAGTTTAAAAAACACTCTTTCTCTCCAGCTTCTCCAAACACGTCCTATTGTTTTGCTATTGGTGGAGAAGCTGCAGACAGTCTTGGGATCTGGCTAAGGGGAAATTGCCTTGAGATCACAGTGGGTTGGAGTTTTGTAGTTGATGGTCCCTTCTTTGCGGAAGTGAGTTGTAGCTGGCTGTCATGTTTTAGGAATGGCCCTCAAAATTGCATAAGCTTCAGACCTCATTAAGCCTGTTCCTCGTAAGGTTGAACTCTTGACCAAAGGGTGTGATTTCACATGCCACCAAGCTTGTCTGCTTGTTTAGGTCACTCCTTCACTGTGTGTACTGATGTCTCAGGAGGTACAGAAGACATTGATGTTTGAAAGTCTGCCTGAAATTGAGCACAGGTGGCAATAGCAGGCAGCATACAGAGCTGGCCTCTGATTGTTCACAGAAAGCCTTGTTTTTATACAGAATGAATACAGTGTATAAGCCAGGCAGAGGAGGCTGTTTTCCTTGTGATTTGTTAGGAAAGAAGGTTGGCTTCTCACTTCTGGATGGTTTGTGGCCTGCGTGAACCAGAAGGTAACAAAGTCCAATAGAAACTCTTGCTCCAAGTAAAAACTATCTTCAAAGCCACCATTAAGGAGAAGTCCTGCTAGTCTATGAGTCAAAATACCTCACTCTTTGGTTAAGGTATTTTCACATCCTTGTGGACTCTGACCTGTAAAACGGGGATCGTGTTCCTTTACTGGACTGTGTTAAAGCAGTTACTGCATAAAGCTGGCCAGAAAGCCATGGAAACATGCAAGGTACTAGGAAAATGTAAGAAATGTGATGAATATAGGAAAATATTAAGGGTAAAAATCAATATAGTCATTTAGCTAAACTTTCAGAAAATCTTTTTCCCGACTAGCTGTAGGCTGCTGAAGAAGGATCCTGATCAATTAAGGTCAGGAAGGCTTGAAAGATGTGGATTTCTATAATAATGCAGTCTAATTCACAGGGGCCAATTTGTTCAAGCCTAGACATATTTGTCAGTATAATTGAAAGAAGCATGGTCCGACTATGCGGTGCCCCCGCCAGCAGCAGACCCAGGGGACTGTGGTCTTGCTGTGCCTGGGGACCTTGGTGGGCTACCTGTTCCCTGACTGGCAGGAAGACAGAAGGGAGGAAAGCTTCTTTCTCGCTTTCAGGCTGCCCATTAATCAACATCACTTTCCTCATTAATATAAAGGCATTCTCAGCTGCACATTTTGGGGAGCTTCTAACAATTCATTTTTCCTCTGGTTACAGTAAAAACAGCTTTCATAATGAGGCAGAGAGCTGTGTTCTTTACAAAGCTAAATATTAATTCTTTTTTCAGTCTGTCATTTACATATCCCTCAAATCGGGTTTACTTTTTCAATTTACGCTGCTGAAGCCCCATGACCCAAAGATACACAACACTATTTCCTTGGTGAGGGTCAGAGTGCCCGTTTTGTAGGCTCAGGTTTCTCCTAAGACAGTAGTTGAACATATTGATCCATGAGAAATGGAAATTTAACTGGCATAACTAGGAGGACCTCCTTGCCGGGCTGAGAATGAGAGATAAATGGCCATTCTCTTCAGTCAGCCATGTCTGCCTACACGGTGTTGGTTGAGGGCATCCTCTGTTAGAGAGGGCAACATCCAGCACTCTGCCTCATGAGACTTTAGGGAAGGGTTTTGCGCTTCTCTCTTCAAGGATTAATGGTGTCTAGTGACCACTCAGGGTGTCATCTTGTCAGAATTAATGATCTCCAGGTGTTAATAGATCTTTTCTAATTTTATAGATGCCTTGTTCCAAAAACTTGCCCGCCTTTAAGATATACAGTCTGTATCCACCCCCAGACTTCCCTCTCTTCCTGTCTTTCTTCTTCCCTCCCTCATTTATTCCTTCCTTCTTTTTCTTCTCTCTCTTCTCTACATGTCTCCTTTGCTTCCATGGTGAGCACCTCTTGAGTTAATATCTGTTTGACGCTATGCTAGAAGCTGGAAGTACTATAGCAAAGAGAACAGTCTAGTGCAGGAGCCAGACACAAAATGGGCAACTTTAGGGCAGTCCAAGAGCCACTTGCATAGGAGAAAAGACAGGGGTCTGTGGTATAAGGAGGAGCCAGCAGGCAGGGATGTGTCTTTCTTCTGAAATCTTTCAGCGCTGAGTTGTGTTTGTTTTTTTTTTTTAATATCTATCTCTTGTATAGTTGTTTAGCTGAGAGGTGTCTGTGATTCTGGGTTTAGATAGGCCAAATGAAATATCCCAGTGTTCATTTTTCTCACCTATAAAATAGAATAGCAACAAAATATGAGTTCAGTCATGCAACGTGCTTAGAATCCCAACCCAGCATATGCTTCCTGAGTCATGAATGGCATCACATAGGAATTGGCAGCTATTGAACCTTTGTCTGTAAGTGAAAGTTTGCATCATAGAATTATCTCTTGGGTCTTTAGGGACTTGGAAGACCTTTCTGGTGTCGACTTAAAAAAAATGCACAACGTGAGAGTTGTGAGTTAAGTTTTATTTAGGGCAAAATGAGGACTGCAGCCCTGGAGACGCCACCTCAGATAACTCTGAGAAGCTTCTCCAAAGGGCAAAGGGAAGGCCGGCATATATGTAATTTTGGTGAAGGGAGAATACATGCAGTCAAGCACATATTTTTCCAGAAGGTTTCTGCTAGTTTTATGAAGCTTTTGCCTGTCATGAGGAGCAGTCATCACCATGAAGAATTTTAGTGCTTTTCTAGATATGAGGAGATGTAAGAATTGGGCTCACAAAATCAACCCCTGAAAATATCTGACTATCGGAAGGCCTGTCCCACCAGTTTTTCCCAGAGCACAGGGTGCCTTGTTTTTGCTCTCCACCCTGAACTCATTGCAGGGGGTGTTGAAGGTCAGCAGCTGCAGCATCACATGATTTAATTCTTGTAGAGATAGGTGGCAAGTACCCAGGGCAGGTGTCAATTTGCAGTTGATAATGGAAAGCCAAAAGAAGAGAGATACACATTGTTGGATTCTTCTTAAGGGTATAGAACAGCTCCACATCTGACCTGGAATGCCACGTGGAGTCATTTGAGGTTAAGACGCTGAGCGATGTGTCAGCTCTCTTTTTTTAGTGGATGAGGGGCATCAAAGTGAAAACACTGCATCTTCAAGGCTGGTGATTCTATGTATATTTTTTCTTTTAACCACCTGGGGTGTGCATTTGGAATTTTCCTACTTGGCATCGGGCTGAGCGCGTGCTACATGAAAGACAGAGTGAAAGAACATCTTAGTGGCAAGAGTTCTGGGTCTAAGTTTAGACAGAATCACATTCAAACTCTGAAACTGAAATTTCCTAGCTCTCTAACTTGAGCAGGTTCATTGCCTTTCTCCAAAACTGAGTTTTCTCGTCTCTGAAACAGAGACAATTCCATTACAATCTTAATAGAGATGTGTTCTCTTGGCAGATATTAAATGTGTAATAAATATCAACTGTTGTTTTAGAATACCAATTGTATGCATGCTGTTTACATGTTCACCAAGGCCTGGTGCCTGCAGCTTCCATGCTACTTAAGACACAACCCTTTGGCAAACTCTGTCTCATTGAGGGGGTCTGCCAGGTGCATTAATTGGCATAGTGGCTACTTGCAGAAGACACCCGTGGGGCTGTCCTTCAGTCCCTCTTTTCTGGTAAGTTGCTTTGCCCCCACTCATCTTTAATATGTCTGTAAGAGTCACTGATGGTAGAGTGATTCTTCTCCTCAGACACTGGTCCAGAGTTTGGGCTTAGGACCTGGAGAGTGGGGTCAGGTACTTTCTCTGTCCTGTAGCAGTAAGATGCATAGCTCAGTGGATGTGAGTGGCCATGCTTCCTTCCATGAGGACCTAAGAAGCAGAATTTTGTCTGGCTAAAGATAAGGAAAGAAAAAGACAGGAAGAAAGAAAAATAAAAGATACGTGTGTAGTCCGTGTGTAAAGAGAATTGAGAATATGAGCTGGAGAGGGAATTCTAAGTGATGCCTTGTTCCATTTATTTCTGATTTCCAGTCATAGTGCTGGGTGTGAATTCCTTGAAATAACCCAACATTATTTGATGAATTAATCTTAACTGTTACCTAAGCTATTGAGAGTTGGGTTTTGTCCCTTGTAATTATAAAACTTCTAAGTAATACCTTCTTCCATAAATGTTACACCACAGAGGGTGTCCAGAACATGTTTCTAGTAAATATTACAGGTATTCCACTCACCTGGGCTTCCTTTGGGGTAGGTCATCATCATAATACTCATAGCAGAGAGTATGTATGTGAGTATTAAAATACCCATCTCTGTGTTGGTGTTCTTTCTCTTCATTGGTTTTGTTGGAATGAAGAATAAAAGTAGGCACCTCAGCCCTGAGGTAGTTAGAGTCAGTCAGGTCTTAAAGGTAAAAGAGAAGCTGGAATGGTGTTGTGACTGCAGAAATGGGCAGAATTCCCGAGGTTCAGCCATATTCTCTGTGATAATCTCTGCTGTTACCTGAGCTTTTGAGAGTTGTTTTGTCACTGCTGAGTTTTGCAGGAGGTACAGTATTTGATGTTGCCAGGGCCACATGTTATAGGGAAGGGGATTCTGGAAGGAGACTCATGGGGGTCCTGTATTTCAGAGAACCCCTACTCCTACCATCACTATACCTTCAGAGCCACAAGGCTCTCAGCCTTCACCCCTTGCAGAGGTAGGATAACATGGTGGAGAAAAACGTGGATTCCAGAGACGAGCTACCGGGCTTTGAATCCTGGCTCTGCTATGTGACCCTGGGAAAACTAGTTATCCTTTCTCTTCTTCACTTTCTTCTGTAAGATGAGGATAAAGCTATCAAAAGGTCTCTGAGGGGATTAAATGGGTTAATATGTAGAAAGTATTTAGAACAGTGTCTGGCACATAATAAGCGTAGTATGTATAGTATCATTGTTGCTACTGCTGCCACTTAATACTACTGTTGCCACCACAAACCCTAGGAGATCACAGTCCACGCAGAAGGCAGCCCTGGAACATATCACAAGTTCAACGATAAAACGGGAGAAGTTAGCGGAGTCAGTTCCGAAGGAAAGTGCCTCACACTGAGGAGTGTGGGAATTGAGCAGAAGTATAGGGAGACCCTCATCTTGAATTCTCTTGATTTGAGGAATCCTTAGTGTTCTTCTCCTCCAATATCCAACAAGGCACATGAACCTAATTGTTCTATTGGAAATAGAACTGTTCAACATCTCTTTGCACACTTCTCATGGACAACTCACTTCTTTCTGAAGCAAGCCAAAGAGATCTTATTAAATGGCTTGTGAGGTACCAAGCCACATAAGCTAGGAATCTAAAAGTCTACCTTTTATTCTACCATATATCATTTATTTACCCTTTATTCATTTGAGTCTTAGTGGTTTCTCCTACCCCACCCCAAATGTAGCTGACACTTACTGGAAAGGATGTGGTTCCTCGGTCCATGCACAGCTGAAAACTTGCATAAGTAAAGACTGAAACTGTATAAAGGTGGGTATTTCTGTTTACCAGCTGAAGTGTCACTGCCTTATGGTTAGAGTGTAAATAAAACTTAAATGCATTTGGCCTGATAACTTTGAACAAAATCATGTCTTAATTCATTTTGAGTTCAGGGAATTCAGATTATTTCAAATTGTCTGTAGAAAACAAAACTTTTATTTTAATATTACACTTTCTAGTTTATGCGACTTGAATTTCCATAAGATAACTCGTGAATCTATGTCTTCCACATCACCTCTGCCTGTCCTTTAGTTAAGAAAGTCATCATCTCTTTCTAGATTGTTAAATTTTCATTTTATATTGTGATCATAGTGCTCATTTATGTGTGTATATCTCAGTCTATAAATTTAAGAGTAAGGAACAATTTCTGTTTATCTTTTTGCTCTGTCTCCCTTCTCATTTCCCTGTGCTCACCTGCACACACGCACACACACACATACACAGAGTAATTGAAAATATTACTTCGTTCAATCTTCCCAACCATTCTAGGAAGTAGGTGAATATTGTCTTCATTTTTCAAATTAATACATTGGGACTCAGGGAGGTTAATAAAATTGTATAAGGTCACAAAATTTGCAAGTGATGGAGTCAGTATTTCAACCCAAGGCTCTGTGACTCTAAAGTCCATATTCCTTTTTCTGCCATGTCAGATCTCTACTCCAGGATGTCCCTTGCCCATTTTAAGTTTCTCAAGGACAGACTGTGTCTCTTTCCCCTTTATTTTGTTAGCATTAGCATAGTAACCTACAGTCATATTCAGGTTGGCATTTAAGAAAATTGATAGCTGTTGGATTGGTTATTCCTAAAGCAGAACATAGAACTGGGAGGAATAAGGAAGGCTTAAAAGTGGAGCTGACTTAGAAGTTGTGGTTGTTAAGATATATATGTTTGTCTTTTCAAGTAATGCTGTGGCCGGGACCCTGAGTTCTACCAAGTCCAGTTTTCATTCCTTTTTATGATATGAGTCAGACTGAATGCCTTAAGACCTGGCCGTGACTTTGATGTTTACTCAGCTGTCTGGTGGTAAAGAACTGCAGGAGACCCTGGTTCAGTTTCGGGGTCAGAAAGATCCCCTGGAGAAGGGAGAGGCTGCCCACGCTGGTATTCTTGGGCTTCCCTGGTGGCTCAGATGATAAAGAATCAGCCTGCAGTGCCGGAGACTTGGGGTCGATCCCTGGGATGGAAAGGTCTCCTGGAGAAGGGCATGGCAATCCACTCCTGTATTCTTGCCTGGAGAATCCCTATGGACAGAGAAGCCTGGTGGGCTACAGTCCATGGGGTTGCAAAGTCGGACATGACTGAGCGATTAAGCACAACACAACTCTCTGGTTAGGTTTTGGCCTTAGTAACAGATTTAGGGTGAATTATCAAAAGAAAGAGTAAGCAACCAAACCCTGGAGCCATGGACCAAGCCTAAAGGAACCTTCTCCCTTTCTGGGGCCTCATCCCCATGCTCAGGAATGCTGGAATACTTTTCACTTCTCAAAGTCACAAGGCTTATGAGTCAGTTGCAACCTCCATCTGCAGCTTTCTTCCTGTTTTCTTGCCTACCCACTTCCTGTTCATCATTCAGGTCTCAGTCTAAGTATCTCTTGTTTAGGGAGGTTCTTTCTGATTGTCTAGACTAGGTTAAGGATTTCTGACAAGACTGCTGAAATAATCCTTTGTGCTTAACACCAGACATTAATTATACAATTATTTGATGCCTTTTTTGCACATCTGACTATAAACTACATAAGGGCAAGGATTGCGTTCATTTTACTCATCATGTCTGGCACCGACTACAGAACACATGCTTAATAAATATTGATCGATGGGTAGATGAACAAATGGGTGATAACAATCATCTCTCGGCTTCTCCCCACTAGAGGGAAGTGAAGAGAGGGGAGAAAGAGGTGACTTTCAGATTCACCTGGAGAACATAATGTTTCAATAAGAAAGAAGAGATTTCATTTTCTGGACTGTTGTTCTTCCGAATGTTTATCATTTAAATTCTCACTTTATTTGACAGCACCACTTATATGCCTGTAAGAATGAAATTGAATAAATATATTTCAGAGTAACCCAAGGTGACCTGCAGGCCTAGGCAGCCTGAGCTTGTAGAGGGCGAGCAGTCTTCAGGCACCAGGAGAGGAAGACCAGCATGTCTGTGTTTGAACTGGCACTTTCTCCTTCATCGCGATCTTTAGAAATCAGATGCAAATCTGAGAATAACATTCATCTTCGGCTCTGGAATGTGACTGTTTTTAGGTCTTACACAATGAAAACAGCGAGGGTCTAAGTTAAATTAAAACCTCTCTCCTTACATTCAATGTGTTCCCAAGATTGTAGGGCTTGTTCATTTTCCATCTTTTGAAATGAAAAGGGCAATGCATGCTCACAATAAAAATATTATTGGGTACTGTGTGTGAGGAACCAGGCTGGTGTGGAGGATGTCAGGGAGCCCCGAGGAGCTTTTGAATTCTCATTAGAGTCTGGAATGACATTGAATTTAACATTTCAATGGGCTTACCATATTATTTATCTTCCCACCGAGGGGTGGTTTTAAGAGTAAATGGGTGTTATTGTTAATCTGAATGAACCTGCATAAGCCAGTACGGGCTAAACCTGGACACCGTGTTTGTCCTGTATTTAACAGTGCTCTGAAAGAACAATGACATAGATGCCTTGTGTAGTATATGGTTCACTGCCAAATGAATTTTACAGAGTATAACTACTTTAGAAATTCAGAAAATGAAGGGAGTGGTATCACTGCTTGTTAACAATGGGTGGTTAGTAAAGGCTGTAATATGAGGGTCAAATCTGAGCTGTAGACAGAGGATGGACAGGATCTGTAAACAGGTAAGGGGAGCAGATTGGCTCATGTGAGTGAAAGTGCAGAGGTATTTTTCAGGAGTTAACTGATTGTTTTTGCTTGTTTAGCCTAGAGTAAAATATATGAAAACTATCAATATCTTAAGAAAGAGAAAATTTGTGTTAACGTTCCCACTTTCTGGCTCTGCTCACTGTGGCATTCTTCCAGCCTACAGCAATCCCAAAGCCTGCAAAGATCAGCCTGAAGTTGCTGGAGGCAGTACCTGCTGTGATAGGTCCCTTTCTGCTTCCTTGCCTCTTCTTTCTTTTCCCTTCCCTTTTCACTCTCTTTTTTCTCTCTTCTCTCCCCTCCTCCTTTTACTTTCCTTCTCTAGGCCTTTCTATCACACTCTCCTGCATCCACTCCATCCTCTTTCCTCCCTGGTCATGGGGACTGGGGCCAGAACAACAGCAGCCAGGATGTGGTGGACTGTCAGGGCCATGATTCTCAAGTTAGAGGCTGAGACTCTGGAGGCTGGAGTGACTGATGGCCTCCTATCCAGGGAACATTATCTCCTCCAGGCTCCTGAAATTCCCTCACTATGAGCACTCTCTTCAGAAGGAAAACCGAGGGCTGAAGACCCAAGTGGGACACTTCCAACAAAGGACACATTCTTTGTCTCTTTTTCATCTCTAAGCCAAGGTTTAATATTCCATCTAGAGGAGAGCCTGCTATCATTTTTCAAGAGGATTTCTTTTAAGACAATCAAATTGCTGAGTGTCATTGTTCTGATCCTGCCTGGAGAGCTCATCCATTTACAGCTGTGAAATGTAAGCTCCCCTCAGTCAGAGTGGCTCAGAAGGAATTGTGTTCCCAGGTGGAAGTGAACTGGTTGGGCTTCCTCAGACTGAGATTCTGCCCAGTTAGCAAAGGCAGAAGGGCAGGACATTTGAGTGCATTAGTACTAGCTTTTAATTTTTTATCTTGTTGAAAAATATATTTTTAAAGTATAAAAGAATATTTCATAATTCATAATAGGTTTGCATGCTTTTCACAGATATCATATTTGGAGACATTTTTCTTCCTCTGGGAAGTTGTAGGCAATACCCTCTCCATGATTCACTCTCATGCCTTTTGCTTTATTGATGCTGGCTTCCTTGAAGGAAGGCTGGCACCAGTATCCCCATCACTGCAGGATGCAGGACAGCATGGGGAACAAGGAAAAAGGGTAACAGGGAGAGAGACAGAACTTGCTTTTAAACCAGAACTGTGGATAAGCTCATATTCCTTCTGGTGGTTAAAGTAGGAGGCTAGCAATCTTGGGGAGATGTCTATCTGTGGGGAGACTGGGAAGAATTGTAGGTTCCCATGATGTAAAGAATAGAAATATTAACCAGGCATGAGCAAGAAGAAAACCGTGCCATTTGTGACAACATGGATTTTGGATGGATTTTGAGGGCATTATGCTAAGTGAAATAGGTCAGACAGAGGAAGACAGATACAGTATGATATCACTTACATGTGGAATATAAGAAGTTCAGTTTCTAACAGAAAGACAGAGTTGAATAGTGGTTACAGGGCTTGGGGGTGGTAGTAGTGAGTAATGAGGAGGTGCTGGTCAAAGGGTACAAGCTTCCAGTTATAACATGAATAATTCCTGGGCATCTAATGTACACCATGGTGATTATAGTTAATCATACTGTATTATACACTTAAAAGTTGCTAAGAGAGTAGATCTTAAATGTTCTCACCACAAAAAAGAAATGGTAATTATGTGACATAATAGAGGTATTAGCTAACACTATGGTGGTAATCATTTTGCAATGTCTAAGTGTATTAAATCAAACCAATTTTATTTGAATTCCTAAGGATAAGACACTTTCACTGATATCTAGTTCACAGGAGTCCCCTCGAGAGTTCAGCATGAGCTGTCTGTGGCTCTAGACATGGGGTCTTGGCTCACGTCTCTCGCTTATAACTTCCCCTTTCCTCATTTCACTTGAGGCACATACTTTCTTCTTTGAGTGAAGGATGTTCTTCTGGGAAGGAGGCATAGTTACAGATGTGGTTTGCTTTCATGGTTCACTATTTTACAGTGTCTGGTTGCTTTTGATCATGGCCCCATTTCCTGGTCCTTTTTATCCCTCTCTCACTGTCTTTTAAATCAAAGTTACTGTCACATTGCTCCAGAGAACAAAATAGTTACAAAATGTGTGCTAAATAATGGATTAATAATTTAAAACAAATTCTCATTTAATGACTATTTGCAAGACTTTTTGTTAACCACTGTAGAGGGGAAATGGTAGTTTTTAACCTAGATTATGTGTTGGAAACTCCTAAGGAACTTCTAATAAAATAGAATCTGTAGATTACTTTGACAGCATGTGGAAGTCAAAGCAATCTACAGTTTTAATGCCATCCTTATCAAAACTCCTATTTTTGCTTTAATAAAGAAAATCTATGCTAAAATTCTTATGGAATCTCAAGGGACCCAGAATAGCCAATCCAATCTTGAAAAATGATGAAATTGGAGGTTTTGTATTTTCTGATTTTAAAATGTATCATAAAGCTGTATTAATAAAAACAGTGTTGTACTGGCCTAAAGATAGCCATACAGACCAATAGAATAGAGAACCCAAAAATAAACCCTTGTCTGTATGATGAAATGATCTACAGCAAGGGTGCTAAGCCCACTCAAAGGAAAAAAGGACAGTTTCTTCAACAAATGGTATTGGAAAAACTGGATATCCATATGTAAAAGAATGAAATTTGACCCCACCTTACATCATATACATAATTAACTCAAAAACATAAGACTTAAAACTTTAACATTCCTAAAAGAAACAGAGGAAAAGCTTCATGACTTTGGATTTCAAAATAGTTTCTTGGGTGTATAATGCCAAAAGCACAGGCAACAAAAGCAAGATTAGACAAATGAGACAATATCAAACTTAAAAACGTCTGTGCATCAAAGGACACATTCAACAAATTGAAAAGGTAAACTGTGAAATTAGAGATAATATTCACAAATCATGTAGCTGGTAAGGGGCTAATATCAGAATATGTAAAGAAATCCTACAGCTCAATAACCTAAACAACTAAAACCTCAAATAACCTGATTAAAATATGAAGGAAGGACTTAAATAGATATTTCTCTAAATATGATATACAAGGGGACAACGAACATGAAAAAATGCTTAACATCACTAGTTAGAGAAATGCAAATCAAAAACAAACTAAGATATCATCTCAGGTGGAGTAGGATGGTTACTCTAAACAAAACAAAAATCCAGAAAATAAGTGTTAGTGAGGATGTGGAGAAATTGGAAACTGTGCCCTTTTGAAGAATGTAACATGGTGAAGCCACTGTAAGAAACAGTATGATGGTTTCTTAAATAATTAAACATAAAATTATCATATGACCTAGTTATCCCACTTCTGGGTATATATAAAAGAATTGAAAGGATCTTGTGGATACAAACTACTAGGACTTTCTTGATGGTTTGGATGGTAAAGAATCTGTCTATGATGCAGGAGACTGAGATTTAATCCCTGGAGTAGGAAGTGACAACCCACTCCAGTATTCTTGCCTGGAAAATTCCATGGACAGAGGAGCCTGGTGGGCTCCAGTCCATGGGGTCACAAAGAGTTGAACACGACTAAGAAGCTTTCACTTTCAGAGTAATCAAATTCACAGAAAGTAGAATGGAGGTTGGTAGGGATGGTGGAGGGGGAGAATGGGGAGTTGCTATTTAGTGAATATAGAGTTCAGGCTTTATAAGGTAAATATATTCTGGAGACTGGTTATAGAACAGTGTAAATATACTTGACACGTCTGAACTGTATACTTCAAAAGGCTTAAGATGGGAAAAAAGTACCATGCCTAGACCTCAAATTCAAAACATTGCACCAGAGTCTCTGGGGTAGGAACCCAATGCTGGTGCTTCAACAAAGCTCCCTAGGTGACTGAGGTGTCAAGCAGAGTTAAGGACCACTGGACTGGAAGGATTGGTGAGGATGGATGAGATCTGGTTCTGCCTTCAGGGAAGACCACCTCTGGGTGGGGGAATGAAGGAGGGAAGTGCAATGTGTATGTAGAGCACCGTCAAGTCAGTCCATTGTGATAAGGGCATTTTCCAAAGTGTCATGAAGATCCAGAAGGCAAAGGCCTTCCTTGTAGCTTGGAGTGCATTTTCTAAAATGCCCTTGTGCCAGGCTTTGAGGAATCAGTCGGAGTTGACATGATGCCTGAGGAGCGAGAGGGTCTGCAGCTGTCACGGAAGGATGGAGGTGGGTAAAATGCCGGAAATGATTAGGAAATGGAGGGTATGCAGTTTCACTGGAGTGTGTAAAGGGTGTGTGGTGTGGAGGAGGCAGTGGTAAAGAATTACAATTTCCACAAGACAAGCCGATGCCAGCTTGCGGCGGGTCTTGAATGTCATGCTAAGAAGATTAGATATTATTCAGTAGACAATGGGGAGTCATTGCTTTTTCAGCCAGGAAGTGAAAAAAGCTAAAACATCTGGGTGATTTAAAATCCAGTGATAAGAGTTATGTTTGAAGAAGATATATTTTACTCTTCCTTAAATGACATATACCAACCAATACTTTGGAACTGCCTGTTCACATTTCATGCAGGTTTTCAACACATGTTATTTCATTTTCTGCTGCCTGGCCCAGAACTCTTGTTTTCTCCAACCTGATGCTCCCCTAGGCTTCCTGGTTCACCCAGCTGAGCACATAGGAGTCGCATTATCCTGGTGCCTATCCCATGGGCCCAGTCACTTTGCTAAGCTAAAACAGTCTGCCTCCAAACAACCCATTTAAGGGAGGGGCCATTTGTATTTGAAAGATTAGCACTAATTATCTTCCACAGCGAAAACCACTTTGTAAGCATGATTCCTTACACAGAGACTGGAGTGGGGGATGCTGATTTCCTTGAGCAGGGGCCTTTGGGAACAGCATGCAGCCACTCGGCCCTTGGCTTCCTTCACAAGTGCTTGCTTTCTTCTTCTTGGAAAGCCCAGATGCTTGTATTTTGCAGAATATTTTCAAATCTGTTCCTGGACCCTGACATTTTCAAAACAACTAACCTGTTTTGTTTGAGAAATGCATTTAAATAAATTAATGAAACCACCGCTCCGAATGAATCCTTTCAGGCTGCTTACAGAGAAATTTTGAAAGGGCAATATTATCACTGACAAAAACTACAGCATCTGAGCAATTTGATATCCAGAACGCTGAGCAGGGAGGCATAACATAATGACAGAGTTTTACCTATAGCAAAACCATTAAAGGTCGCCTACCAGAAGGACAGCTGAAATAGAATTTGTTTTCAAATTATAAGATTAAAGAACATTCCTTGAAGAAAATATTATTGTACAGTGTCAAAAAAAAAAAAAAGAGAGAGAGAGAGAGATTAAAATGGTTGGAAGATGCAATCACAGCTGAGATAAATTCTACTTTCTCTGTGGTTTGCACACCCTGCTGTCTCTCCGCCTCAGTGGATTGGGTGGGTTGGAAAAATTAGCAAGGGCTTCTCTCTCCACACACATCTTTCCCCCACTGAGAGTTCTTTTCCCCTCTGGTCTCACTGAAAACACATTGGCCTACCATGGAAACCATGTGGAGGAGTGGAGGGTTTCTTTGTTAATGGTGCCCGTTGGAGAGGACAACATTAAAAATTCTTTAAAATGAAAGGGGCAATTTTGAGTTTCCAAGTCATTAAGCAGGTTTATGACTTGTCCATTTGCAAGGGAGCCGATGGGAGTCTCCACACAGCCATTTTGCATAAAATTGTCTCATCTCACACGTGGGCTTTTGCTCAGTTGCCCCCACCCCCACCCCCAACACACAACCCATGCCCAGAGCTCCTCTGGTCTAGGCTGAGGCTCCCTTTGGAGGACATGTATCATTCATAAGTTCTTTACAAATACTGAGAATGAGCCTGCAAAGCTACAGATGGAAACTATGCAGGTGCTTTCTGCAGTTTAAAGATATTAGACTACGTCCCTTGAAAACAAGCTTTCTCTTTACCTAAGGCTTTTTGTAGTGGACACAATTTGTTCAAAATTAAACAACACAGAATGGCAGGAGCTAGGAGGATTATGTGATTGACTGTAATGTAATAAATACTAGTGTGCTATTCTCAACACAGAAACAGGGGGCTTCTTATTATATTGTCAAGCTGATCATCCAGGTCTTCCATCTTCAAAATGTCTACTCTGGACAGAAATGCCACCTCAGTGATCCCTGAATGTCCATTGTGCCTTTTAGCCCTCCTGTGCCTAACCAGTTTCCTTGCTACCCTGTGCCCTTCTAGAATGTTAGCTTTCTGTGAGGCTCGCCCAAACCCCCTCCTTCATCAATGCCTGTTGGGTGAGTGGGGAATTATGAGAGTTGTTGCAGAGCTGAGGCCAGAGTCAAGCTGTCTGGAGGCTGGAAGCTGGTAGGCATGGTCCTGGGTTATCTTGGACCCAGGGTTCCAAGAATGCTGGGTTATCTTGCCTTTATTTCCACTGTCTTGACTGGAAAGACTACAGTATTAGTGACAGTACAGCAGAGCTCCTGGGGTTTCCCTGCTATGGGGACCAAAATGTGTTTTCCATTCCAGTCAGTGGGGCAGGAACCTCTGCTGCTGTGCTCTCCTGGTGAGGCAGGAACAGCTGCAGGGAAATGTCATCAGTGCCCCTCCCCGCCCATCAAGCAGAAAGAACTTCATTTGAGCTCAACATCAAGCAGTTACTTAGCTGAGAACCTTGGACTCCTGGAGAGCTGGGTTTCTCAGCATCAAAATCCAGTGCCAGGGACAAAGTGAACCTGCCTTTTGCTGTCATCCTTATTTCTGTTCTGTTCCCTTTAACTTCTCTTTTTGGTTTCATTCTCATCCAAAGTGGACCTAAGTTCCAGTGTCCAGGTTAGGAAATGTGTCCTGTGTTATGGAGAGCCCAGTGAACAGACAGAACTTTGCTATCTTTGTTACTTTGCCCAGGCCAGAAGTCAAGCTTAATATCTTGTCATACTTTTTTCCTTTGTCTGAGTTTAGAACCAGTTAAGAAAACAGGTGAAAGAATCAGAGATGGAGATTAAACTGATAAGCTTATTAATCATAAATCTGAATATGAGAATGTCGATTAGATAGGCAGTCATGAATTGTACCTTCTAGTATTCCTGTTCTAGTCTAGACTTTGCATCTACTCACATCATGGAGAGATTGGACATACCAAATATATGCTTTTACCAAGATTTCCTGCCTCACATCTGTCACACTGCTGTCGTGGGGAAGAAAGCAAGATATACCTGTGGTCCTGGGTTCTTAACATGTGGATCTCCAGTTGGGGGCAGAAATAGAAGAAAATGCATCTGTTCTGTGGTAAAGCAGTAGAGAGAGATGTGGTGGTGAGTTGGAGTGGGGACAGTCCTGAGACATCTGCATTCAGTTGGTTATGTGTTGGTTTAATACATACTTGTTAACGAGAAAAAGTGACAATAGTGAATGATAGTTTGATGAGTTTTCAAAATAGTGTAGAAACTTGAGTAAAAGTATAGAAAATAACTTCCAAGCCAGTAGGATTTAAAAAGTTATAAAAGAAAACTTTATTGATTTGACATAACAAGAACAGAATACTTAAAAAGTAAAGAAAAGCAAAGTTATTCTTGAGAAAAAAGAACTGCAGATGGAAATCATAAATAACGATGGAGAGGAACATTCATTATTATAAAGGAATATCACTGAGAAGTAAATAGACCACAGTTACAGGTACTTATCAACATACATTTCAATCATAGAAAGAAAATAAAAATTTAGAACAGATTTGGAAGATTAAAATAGCATGAATATCAAGCTTGATTTCATAGATATAATAGACCTAGAAAATATGCATTATTTTCAAGACATCAAGAACATTCATTAAAATGAACCTTGCATAGGTAACAAAAGTTAAAAAAAAAATTCAAAAGTTATGTGCAAACTGTTTATCAATCTGCTGATAAAAGAAGTTGTTAACGAGACTTGCATTACCAAATGTTAAACATTTTGTATACCTGCCTTAATTAAAGCAGTGGCACTGGCAGAGGGAATGGCAAATAAATGACTGGAACCAAATGGACAGTCCAGAAACTGAGTGAAGCTTATAGAGGAGTTTGGTGGCTAACACAGGGGTCCTCAAAAATCAGGGGGAAGGATGATCTGGAATTGGGAAAATTGGCTTTCCATATGGAAATAAAAATAAACTGCATTTCTATCGCTTATAAACAAAATAAATTTCAAGTAGAATAAAGATTAATTGTGTAAAAGATGACTTTATATGAACATCTCTGTGACCTCAGGGAAGAAAGGAATTTCTTAAGCAAATTCTCACCTACACAAGTTACACAGGGAAATATTGATATATTTAACTTAAAATTGATAAATTCCTACATGACCACATGCCGTGAACCACCTAAATGTGAAATGACAGGTCAGGAGAAGCTGTTCGCCACACATGTAACTAGCAACCTGGAAAGTGTTGTCGCTCAGTCGTGTCCGACTCTTGGAAACCCCATGGACTGTAGTCGGCCAGGCTTCTCTGTCCATGGGGTTTCCTATGCAAAAATGTTAGAGTGGGTGGCCATTCCCTTTTCCAGGGATCTTCCTGACCCAGGGATTGAACCCAGGTCTCCTGTATTGCAGGCAGATTCTTTACTGTCTGAACCGCCAGAGAAGCCCCAGAAAACAAACAAAAAAACAAACAATTCCTCAAGTCACTAAAAGACAAACAACCTAATAAATATGGGCAAAGGATGAAAGCAGACTGCATAACAGAGGAAGCCTAAATAGGGAAAAATAATCTTTCTGGCAATCAGATAAATATAAATTTTAGAAAAATATTGTGTTGCAAGATTCATTTGGGTTTTTCCATGTGAACTTTTTGGCCAATGCGATAACTTTTTATCATCCAACCAGCCAAAAATTTTTTAAAAGGTGAAAATTCAAAGTGTTGGCATGTGTATAGGCATATGAAGACTCCCCTACACTGCCAGGGAGAGAGTGACTAGTAAAACCACTTTGGAGGGGCTTTTGATGTTTTCTGGTACATTTGACAATTCGCTTACCTTATGAACTCACAGTTTGGCTTCTGATTACATACCCAGAGATAACTCTTGCACAAGTGAAGTAAATGCTTATTATGACATAATTTGAGTAATGAAAAACCAAAGGCAAAGTAACGGTCTGGAAATCAAATGTAGAATTTTCATAGAATGAAATACTGCATCTATCTCTCTACCTGTCTGTCTTTAGAGAACTCAGAACCTTAACTTTGAGAGAGAGCAGTTGCAAAAGGGTAGGAATACTGTGATAACATTTAAGTACATTTTTAAAATATACTTAAACATTGTATTATTTTATGGACACATCTATATGTAGAAAAAGCATAAAATTGTGAACCTGGCATGACACACAAGAAGATCATGACATTAATTGCCTACTTTTTAATAAAAATATTAAAAAGATGAAACCCAAGTAATAGGCCTAGTCCATAGCTAGGCACATGCTGGCACTTAATAATAATGCTTACTATTTGACAAAAAGATGATAAGGTATCGGTTTGTTAGGATTTGATACAGATATAAAGAAGAACTGAATATTCACCAAGTAACTAAGATAATTACCTTTGGCATGGACTCCTTGGTCTTTGTTTGCTATGAGAAAAAGAAAAGCTTAAAAAAATTAGAGTCAGTTTCAACTGCAAGCAAATGATGATCAAGAGATAGTGGGACATTGTCCAAAGAATTTTTCCTATTTTTTCAATGCATCTTTAGACTTCTTGTGATGTACCATTGCCTAGATTTTGGTTATATTGGTCAAAAAGTAAAGATTCTTATTGTTCCATTCTGAAACATATCCAGAACCTGACATGGTATTCTCTGAAGGGCAAGATTCTTCTTTTATTAGATCATGCAATGAAGTACCATTGCCTAGATTTTGGTTATATTGGCCAAAAAGTAAAGATTCTTATTGTTCCATTCTGAAACATATCCAGAACCTGACACAGTGTTCTCCGAGGGGCAAGACTCTTTTTTTTATTAGATCATGCCAGATCATCCACAAGTACAAAGTCATTGCCAGTTTGTCTCACAGGCTGCTCATGAAAGTACATCCACATTGATAAATTCTACTGCCACAGATTCTTTGAGAACTGGATGAAGAATTCTGTTGTCATTGATTTCCAGGTGGAATATGCTTTCATAGATCATCTGATTCTTCACTCAAAGTTCAGTCTGTGGTCCAGCAGCATTGGCATCACCTGGGAGATTGTTAGAAACGCAGAGTCTCTGATGCCACTCCAAAACAACTGAATTGGAATCTGAATTCTACAAGGTCCCCTGATGTCTTATATACACACTCAAGTTTGATAAGCCCTGATCTAGTTCAGTTGTTTCCAAACCTGGCAATAATGCAACCAATATCCCATGGCTAGCACCACTCTCCCATGGCCAGCTCCCACTGCAGAAGCTCCTCCTGCCACTCTGGGGTTTCAACACCTCTCCCCAGGCTGCTACCATTGCCATTCCCCTGAACTAGTGCCCTTCTTACTGTGCTCCGACATTCCATTCCAAATTGCCATCACTGCCCTTGAAAATACTTTCCTTACTCAACTAGGCTTCCACACCCCTTGCCAGGCTGTGCAAAGCTTTCTGCACTCTGTTTGGGCTCTGACAACAGATGCCAGACTGCCATAATTATCTCCTGCTCTACTTCGCACCCTGCTTGGGTTCTGACACTCCACATGAGCTCCCACTGCCATTGTTTACCCAGCTCAGGTATCCTCTTTACTCACCTAGACTGTGGCTTTGGGCTGTCTCCCCCCTCCCCATCCCTCATTATTCTCCCTTGGGCCAGTACCTCTTGTCTCCACTTGCCTCAACTCTTTCCTTGTCTGATCATTCACCCTGTCCTTAGCATGAGGGCCCACATTACTTTACTCCACTTAGATTCCAACACTGAACTCACAGTGCCATGTTGAGGGTCTAGTTGGTAGTTCAGTCTTTGCCCAACTCCATGATTTTCTGCACCACTCCTAAAGTTTTCTTGACTATCTTTTGCCCAAACTCTTTTGGGAAAGGAAGCCTACATGAGTCCTTTACTTCTTTTAAAACTGAAGTTTTATTCCTTCTCTTTCCACCCCTCATTCCTTGGGCTGCTCACTTTTGGCAAAGAACAAATTTTAATATACTAAGACAACCATCCCATTTCACTCTAAATCTTCTCCTTTATAGTCCCAGATTTCTAGGTCTGTCACCATCATTCTTATGCATTACAGTTTTTATATTCTTTAATAGCTTCATTACTTTTATTAGCAGTGTTCTAGGTTACTAACATTCTTACAGTATAGCTACTGGTATAGTGACTTCACCTCCTTTAACTTGAAATACATACCTCTTCTAATTCAGCCCATGACCCATCCAATTTTCCAATCCATACATCAAATAAACAGCTCACACTAAACAGTTTTCTAAAACTCTTACGTCTTTTCTTTGTAAACCTCTTCATTATATTAAAGAGAAAAGAAATGCTCATAGAATTCAAAATAAATTAGCCCCAGTGAGTAAACAAGATACCAGGGGAAATATTTTAAATTACTGGCTTGTTTTTTATAATATTCTTAAACTATGTACTTCCAAGAATAATATGCTTATGATGATATTCCTTATCAATCTATTATGAAATTCTTAAAATAGCCAAGCTTTTCAGAGTCCCCCTTAATTATAGATATGTTGTCACCCACTTTCTACAGATCTTCATTATGAAGAAGAATCTTATTAATTTACATTGGATTCATGATTTAGCAATAAATAAGTTAGTTCAAATAAATTCTTAGACATCACTCCAACATATAAAATCTATAGAAGTGGATCCACCCTTGATATAACTTGTAACCATCTTAGCTTCTTCCTTGTCTCCTGGAGTATTTCCCGGGGCCTCCACAGAATATAGAAGATGTGCTAGATGGATTATCAAGGAGCCTCAAAACGTATTGAGCAGTCATTTTGCCACAAATAGCTGGTTCTGAAAGTGCAGCTTCCATTACTAGCCTAATAGGTCCCCTGTCTTGAGTGCTAGGAAATGTATTTATTAAACTCTAAGCCCAGCTACTGTGGGGATGAATTGGCTGTTCCTTAATAGAAAGGCGATGATTGGAGTAAGTCACTGAGAGATGTCATAGAAACAGCCCATTCATTCACCCATCCATCCATCTACCATCCATCTATGTGATGAAGAGTTAAGATCCCTAACTGTTTGTAGAACAAATGTCTAAATTTCTTAAGGGAGTGTCATTTGCCAAGTTGATTGGTTTATTATTCTCAGATGTCTCATGGTTGGTGGATGCCATCACATTCTACATGTTTGTCTGTCATTGTTTCAGATCAGGCTTTTTGGAGGTCCTTTCCTTTGGGTAGGGTCAGAATATTCTCTAGTTTTCCTGGGGTTGCAATCACTTTTAATCTTATCTGTTCATGTAGGCTTTCTGGCTCAGAGGTCAAGCCTACCCTGATTTTCATTACTTTTCTTCAGTCTTAGGCACATGGTCATCTTCACCATGATTATAAACATTTTAGGGGCTATTCGTGTCAAGTTTCTTTAACAGGAAATTAATAAGAAGGGAAGAAGCATTTATTAAGCAACTGCTATGCTTTAGACAGTGTTTATGTGTTTACTTTAATCCATGCTTCTTTCACCGTTGATTCTTTCTCATCTCTCAGCCCTAGCTTCATTGTTATTTATGACCTCTTGATCTAAATTGGTCTCTTTCCTGCTATTTTCTAAATTTTAACTGGTGTAATTTTGTAATATCTCCCATTCCCATAGAATATAAGTTATTTGAAGATATTGGTTATAGCTGTTGGATAATTTAGCTATCGTGTAAATTTATTCACCTATGAAAAGTGGCCTGCCATTAACCCTCTTGTTAGGGGTCTGAAATGAGTTGATAATGTAAAGGTTTTGTAACTGTGTCTGACGCTTAATAAATGCTCACTCCTACTACTCTTCTCTAATTTCTACAACCGCAATAACAGCTACTATTATTCCTACTACAACTATTACTTGTGCTTACTCATTAGAGTATGTGTCGTTGCAGAATGAGTGCTCAATAAGTCCTTTTTGAATGAGTGAATGCCCAGTCCCCACAGCCTTTGTATGAGGTCACAGTAAGAGGAAAATGAGGCATGGAGAGGAAGATACCCTGCCCGAGTCTGCTCAGTGATAAAATTGGGTCTGGGATTCAGCCCTGTCTTACCCCAGTGAATGTTATGTTCACTGTGGGCACCGTTTCATCACTTCAGGCCACAGGGATTCCCTCCTTCATAAGAATGCTGCCTAATTAAAAGTCTGTTTAAGAGAAAAAAGTGAGAGAGGTCTTTCACGATTCTGGTTAAGAGGTTAGCTACTAGCTAGCTGGTCTTGTTTGAAGAATATCTTGTGTGTGTGCCTGCTTCTGCCCCTTCCCTGCCCAGCCCAGGATACTCTGATATCTGCACCCAGGAGGCCTCGGAGGCCTGGGGGAGCAGGCTTGGAGTGTGAAAGCAGGGGTGTGAAGCGCATGTCCCCACGCCCCCATGCCCCCAGCCTGCCCTGAGCACATTGCTCTTTCCCACCTGCTCTGTGAGCCGCATCTGCCGCAGTGGCCTCCCTCCTGGGGCAGGCGCTGCCTCATCTGACAGGCCATGATTTGGGTCGTTACACCCTCCCACGGGCAGCACTGACATTTTTTTCTTTCCTAGACACGACCGCTGTGCAGTTGCCTCACGGGAGAGAGAGTCGATAATGATCATTCCTTCTCTTTGGCTCCTGGCTCCACCCTGGTGGGGCTAGTGATGGCGGAAGTCTGCTCCAGAGGCCCCTTTCCTAGTCGAGTTTCCTTTTGGTGGTGCTTACATTGGCAGAGATGCTCTGCACAGCGGAAGGGGAATCTAGAAGGGTCACATCCTGGAGTGTGGCCACTGAGGGTAGTGTGGGAATTGGCATGGGCCACAGGGCAAGTGTCCTTGTTCAAAAGCAGCCCTGCCTTTACCCCCAGAGGTGCTTTGCATTAACAAGCTTTGGGGAAGCTCAAGCTCAGAAAAGCACCCATCTTAGTGAGAATTATTAGAATCACCTGGCATTGGTCCATTCCCTTCGAGAAATATGTTTGGATGAAAACTGGAGAGGGATAATGACCTCAGTCCTCCATGAAAGCGCTGGCTGGGGTAGAGCTGCCAGGAACATGGAAGCTGCTGGAAGCCATTGCAGACCCTCCTGGTCCTATTTTGTGAGAGACGGTCACAGAAGGGGAGGCATGGTGGTGACAGAATGGTGACATTTTGGCTTTACCTTAGGATGCTGTCTAGACTGTCAGCTTTACCCAAAGCAGCACTTAGAGAGATGGTATGACGGATTAAACACACGCCGACCTCAGGTCAAACAGAATGGAATCCAGTCGTGTTCTGCCAGTTACTCCCTTAGGAGTGCTGGCAAGATGTCACACTGCTCCAGGCAGTGTCCTTATTTGTCAAATGAGGGAACTGCTCTCAGCTTCTTAGGGTCTTTCACATAGTGTTTTACGACTCTTGAGAAGCAGCCGTATTTCTCTAAGACTACCAGACTGAGGCTGAGTGCGGGGCTGGGTGGCAGGTACTTCTTGTCTTCTGGGCCCAGGAACCCTGAGCTGTGGGTGCCTCTGGGTTCTAGCAGCATCCACTTCCAGCTCCTGGCCCAGGGGTTATGACTCTGTTAATTTAACATCTGTTAAGTAGAGCACAAAGAACTGGAGGCTGAGCCACAGTTTGACAACAGACCACAAGAGAAAATGAAGTACAGGAGTTTATTGCGTACAGTTCCTAGAGGGAGTACATAGTACATACATAGTGGCCCCCTTGGGGGGTCACGTGGGGAGGTCAAGGCCACGGGCTATCAGGCAGAGAAGTAGGACCTGGGGCACATACCCTTTTTAGGTCCTGTGGGTGAATGCTTTGGGACTCCTGGGCTAGGCCTGCATCAGTCAATTCAAACCAAAGGGTGAGGTTTTGGTGAGGCCCACAGGGGTACATAAGGCAAACAGGGCCAGGTGCTAAAAGGCAGGGGGACTGTAGATTACAAGGGTTGCTGGGGAAATCCTACTGGGAACATAACGTTTGCTTGTGACTCTGCTATTTAGGGTATTTAGGGCATGTGCTTTCATGCGGGGTCTGGTATCAGTTTAAGGTCCCTGCAGCCCACTTGGCCAAACAAAGTGGATGCTGAGGCAGCAATTCCATGGAGTAGCTTAGCTCAACTCTCCACACTGAGGCTCTGACTGTGGGATTGAGACGTTTGTAGGCACTGGGGATTTAGTTAGCTGCCAAACTCTGATTTAGGTCACTTCTCTTTATCCTTCCCTCATAAACCCAGTTTTCAAACTGCCAGTAACATATCTTTCCCCAGCGCTTTAATTAATGAGTTTTTCATTTGAATTATTTAAATGTTTAGAAAGTGACTTTTTTTTACCTAAGGTAGTTTCCTAGTAAGTTACAAGTGGAAGTAAGAGGGGCTTGGGTTCCTGGTTATAAATCTACCCTTTTCTTGAGACTGCTTAACAGCGGGGCATTAGGTTCTGGAATATCCCCAAGTGATCAGCTCTTTTCTTCATAAACATCTAGGGCTTAAAATGAGGCACTGTCAGCAGCAGCTTAGACACATCATTCTCTTGAAATATGACACCTGAATCCTCTGTTTTGTTTTGCTCAAGTCACAGTATATTGTGAGAGAGAAGAGGGAACACAGTGGTCATTTAAGCTCATGTTAAATTGACAAATGAACACATCCAAAATCAGAGAAATGTTGGTGACTTGGGAGGGGCACTTTCTGGGTTGTATGGAGGCAAGGGGACCACTACAACGTTGTGATGGAGCCAGAGTCATAATTCTTGGGGTTTATTAGCAGGGGCACAAATGATGGAGTGTCAGCTCATTGCTACCCAGGTGGATGCCAGTCACAGGTCAGAGAGAGTGAGGAGAATATTCTGTTGATAATAGCTGGAGTCTAAATAATCTTGTATTATTTATAGGGGCCACCTGTCTACCCTCTGCTTCTCTACCAAGCCACCAGAAATGAGGAATCTCTTGTTGGCAGCACTTTTAGCCTCCACCTCCTGAACACTGATAGTGTTATTGACATGTGGTTTGCTGACAAACTCACTACTTACTTCTAAGGACACTGTTTAGCATTGCCAAACAGCTTTCAGTACCAGGACACTACATGCAGAGCTGAGAGTTACCTCCCTGTAACTCCAACTCTGGCTCTTTAGAGACTGATTTCCATGGCTACTCTTCAGAGAATTGAAACCAGCTCCCTTGACCTGGCCCACACCCAGGTCTTCACTTCTCAAAGTTTCTCATCAAAATTTTGGTTTCAGACCTTCTCCATTCTGGAAACCCACCCCTGATTAAGCTCCATTTGTGTACTGATGCTTCCTACAAGCATGTCATACTTTTGTTTCTAAAGTATAGTAATAATAAAGTTTGGATTATTATACTTTAGAATTTGGATTAAGTACCCAGGGTCACCCTGAACCTTCTGTCTTTGGGAAACACGGAGTTAAGAAGTCTGGACTTTGTCGAGAATGGCTGGTGGGAACCAGGCTATTGGTGGACACACACACACACACCCTTGGAATAGGGTCAGTGGAAAACAATGAATATACTCTGTTCTCCTCCTCCTTCCATCTTGTAGGACACCAGCAGCAACTGTTAGTCCGCCCTGCAGAGGGGCTCTTCGCTGGTGGGAAACAGATTTAGGTTCTGTCTGCAGCTCTGCTTTAGCGTGTCATCTTTACTCTTTGGTTTCTTTGGTTCCTACTTCCTCATTATAGAAGTTAGATGCACTTCCTCCAGTAATGATGGCTAATTCCTTGAGGAAAGTTCCAGTCCTTATTTTGTCCTCAGCTCTCAGTGTGATTTAGGACAAGTTATTTGCCCCTGTCAAATGAAGAGATTGGATAGGGTGAAGTTCCTTCCTGCTTTTGCTGGAAAACTTCCCCACTGCAGGACAGTCATCCAGCACTTTGCATGCCAAGGATGGGCTGTCAGACTTGCATGCAGTTCTTGTGCCATTACTGAGAAGCATGCTGATGGGCGACTTAATCCCTCCTCACTCCGGGTTAAGTAGTTGACTGGATGGAGATTTGGGCGCCTTGGAGTCTTCATCTCAAGGTTTATACGTCCCCTCTGAAATTGCAGGGGATACTAGAAGGACGCACTGAAGGTCAGAGCTTCTGGGCGGAGATCTCTGAAGGCTCAAGGATAAGCCCAGGGTCTAGTCTCAGTCATACAAGCCATCTGTGAGATTTGGGCACGTCAGCTGACCTCCAAGCACAGCTTCTTCATCTTGACACAAGAATGGAGCTGAAAGTCTCTTTTCATCATAGTACTCTGATGCAAAATTTCCCCTTAGAGAAGTTTTGTAAGTTTTCTACCTGTTAGAGCTCTTGATGCCAGAATTTAACCTCCTGGAGGCAGGTCTTACCTTTATCCAGGCATATAAGAGAGTGTTGGGAAAGTGCTCACGGTGGACACTGGTTTGTGTCACTCAGAACTAGCCCCCTTTGCTATTAAAGAGCTTATTCCCATGGTTAGGAGTTCTGTTATTTGATGGCCCCCAGCTGTTAGCTGTTTCTAGCATTACCCTTGGCTGCAAAGGTCTCTGTCTCCCAAAGGTTGCTGATCCCCTACCTGGAGGCAGACTTCATCTAATGTTTCCTCCAGTCTGGAAAAAGTGGCCAGGAAGTTCAGAGGGACTATGAAGATTATAACCAAATCTAAGATGAATATACACCCATAGGAACCAGAAAGTAACACTCATATGTTAGGCAGTGGATTCTGAAGGTGTTGAATCTAGGAGGATGGAATTGGATGAGGGAGAACATATTGGTATAGACACATGGAATTTAACAAACTGGCAAGACCCCCAGGAGATGGTGCTAACATGTTGGCTCTTACTGTGGCTCTTAGAAGCATGGAGGAAGTGATGGCTTAAATTAAGTAAGGTAAGGATGCTAGAAGTGGTATGGCAGATGGTGGATCAAAGGTCTCAGAGAAATGAGCATGCTAGGAAACGATGTACCATGTAAGGCTGGAAAACTCACCAGCTGGTTATATTTACTGGGAGGACCCAGAGGATGCTCCATTTCTCAAAGTAATAAGAGATGTACTAGAAAGAAGGGCACCAGCATCTCCCAGAACTCAGTGTTAGCTGTCTCTGAAGATGGTTTCTGACAGTTGGAGAATTTAGAGAATTAGGTTCACTGATGGCAATGGGATGTTAAGATCTCCAAATCATACAGGCCAGGTCATGGTACTTAACATTCAGAAAGACTGTGGGTAAACCACTCATAATGTCAGAATGGCAGATGAATGTTGTGTCTCTAGTAGGTAAAATATGTGTGTCACCAGGAGGGAAGAGAAGGAAAGGCCCACCTCCCATCAGTTCCACAAAGCTACTTGGGGGAACTAATGCTTTTTGTTCCCACAACTCTGGGTTCTGTAGGTTTGGAAGTTTTGATTCCCAAAGGAGATGAGCTTGCATTGAGGGACCTAGTAAGAATTTTATTGAACATTGAGCATTAGCTGCTACCCAGACACTTTTTGCTCTTTGTGCCAGGAGATTAGGAGACAAGAAAAGGAATTACCATCAGAGGTTCTTACAGTCAAAGCTATGGTTTTTTCAATAGTCAGGTGCAGATGTGAGAGTTGGACCATAAAGAAGGCTGAACACTGAATAATTGATGCTTTCGAATTGTTGTGTTGGAGAAGACTCTTGAGAGTCCCTTGACTGCAAGGAGATCAAACCAGTCAATCCTAAAGGAAATCAACCTTGAATATTCATTGGAAGGTCTGGCGCTGAAGCTGAAGCTCCAATACTTTGGTCACCTGATGCGAAGAGCCAACTCATTTGAAAAGACCCTGATGCTGGAAAGATGGGGGACCAAGGGAGAAGGGGGTGACAGAGGATGAGATGGTTGGATGGTATCACTGACTCAATGGACATGAGTTTGAGCAAGCTCTGGGAGATGGTGAAGAACAGGGAAGCCTGGTGTGCTGCAGTCCATGGGATTGCAAAGAGTTGGACGTGACTGAGTGACTGAATGACAACAACAGGGACACTTGAACTTAATGAGTCAGGGAGAGGCAGGGTGCTGCTACACGGAAGGGACAGGGAGAATGTGGTTTGCATTTGGATCTTCTTGGCACCCCTTTGCCTAATTTTAATAGTAAATGTATATATGTGTACAAACCCCATATAGCAGCCATGTCCTAAGAAGAGCACAATGACCTGAAGCTCTGACTCCTTAGGGTGGAGGGTCTAGGTCATGCCACCTAGATAGCGGAGGTGCTGACTGAGTGTACAGGGCATCTAGGATGTCCAGTAAGAGAGGGGTGTGAGTGGCAGCACCTGGAGACCAGCTGAAGCCACAGCGGCTCTCATTTGTCCCACTGTTAACTCTTTTTATGCATTTATTCCAAGAAAAAAAGGCCCTCAAGAAGCCTGGAAGAGCTGGTCTTGGAACTTAAATGAATCTGTAGTAGACACAGGATTGCGTGCCCCACCCAGACTCTTCCCTCAGGACTGAGGGTTTATTTCCCATAGGTTCTAGCCTTCAGCTGAACAGGCCCGAAGGCCAGCCCTCCCACCCTGATGGGGGTGATTCTGAAAGAACCTCCAGGCTTCGGATTTCCCAGTAGAGCCAGCTGAGACTTCTGTTGTGATTGCATTGCAGTCCAGCTTTTCTCCTTCTTCAGATCTGTTCCCGTTCCTTCCCCCACTGATATAGGTCCTGAGAGCACCACCTCATTCATTTCCTGTATGCTTCTCTCCCTCTCAGGGTCTTCTTCTCAGTTAACTGGACTGTAAGAGTTGTAAACTTTTGAGCTTGGTATAGGAAATATTAGCATTATACTGATGATTGTAATGTAGTAGGTGCTCAATAAATACATGTTGGCTGCAATGAAGAATGTTCAGGGTATTTTTTTATGCCCATTGCTACAACTCCCTTAAAGAGTATTCTTGAAGTCATCAAGTTCTGACTTTAAATAAAGTCATATAAATTCTGACAGAAGGGAAAAAAAGTGCCTTCCCTAGACACGAGGAGCATCATGCACCAGATCTTTTAATGGGTCTCCTTCAGCCTCTGCTGTGATTTATTTGCCCCAAACCCAATAATTATGGGCCTGCTTTGTACTTGTTTCTGGACTAGCCCGAGGAGAAATTGTGCTAGTTGTGTCCTTTTAGAAATTTGATCAAACAAACTCTGTTTGGCATAGCCTGGATTTGAAATCTACAAACTTTGTACATAAAGATTCAGATAGTAAATATTTCTGGTTCACAGGCCACATGACCTCCATGGCAATTACACCACTCTGGTAGTGGTAGGATAAATAAAAGGATCTGTGTTATAATCAAATTTAACTTACAAAAACAGGTGTTAGATCAGATTTGGCCTGCAGGCCGTGTTTAGAGTTGAATAATGCACAGAGCCTATGAAATGAGATGCCTGCTAGTCCTCTTTGGCCAGGAATGAAAGACTTTGCATATGTGTGCCTAGAATCACAGACTAGCCAATTAGTCTTATTCATTTGTTAGTTCTCCCAATCAAGAAATTTACAACAGACATGTACATATGTACAGAGCCTAGGTATTAAAGATAAACAAAGTATCATCCATGCCTTTTAGGGGCTAATACAGAAGTAAGAGTTGAGTCAGAATGGTATCGTTATATAAGTATTACAAAGGATCTGTGAGGGAAAGTACATGAGGCAGACCCAGAGGAATGGGTGACCCATTCTTCATCTCGACCCTTTGAAACATGAAAGCAGCCTGGTATGTCATGGGCATAGCATGCCTGAAGGCTCGATGGAAAAAGGGACCCAGCTGGAAGATTAAACAGGAGCCAGAGTCATGGCCTTTATCCTGAACATGGTGGGAACAACCGAAGGGTTTTACTCAGAGGAGTAGCATGGTGAGATTTGCATTTACAAAAGTTCCTTTGAAAGCAGATTGCTGGATGGGATGGGCAGGTGACAAAAGTAAAAGCATAGTGCTCACCTGCTTCTGACATTAAATACAACCTACCTTTATTGTGAGCATTTGTATATAGATACATTTATACAGCATTGATTTTTAAAATTAGAGTATAATTATTTTACAACATTGTGTTAGTTTCTGCTGAAAAACAATGTGAATCAGCTGTATGTATACATATATATCCTCCCTCTAGAGCCTCCCTCCCATCCCCAAATTAACTGTATTGTTTGTTTCTATCTATACTTCCTACAGTATAAACATCAAGAAGCAGAGAGTTGTTTTCCTTCCCCACTACTGTTTTCAAGCGCCTAGGATAATAGGGACACATGGTAGGTACTTAATATGTATTTGCTGAATGAATGAATGAGGGTTTCCCTTCTTGTGAAAAAGAAGGTGGTAATATAATTCAAATATTGGTTCCAAAAACATTTAGAAGCAGCAAGTAAATTTAGTTAGTTGATTCACAGCTCTTTGGGCTACAAGAGAGGCTATGGAAGACCTAAAATGATACATGCAAAGACAACTGAGAAACATTACCAGTTATACAAAGGGCAGCTCCCAGGAGCAATCTGTGAAGGAAGGACTGTTGGCTGGGAATCCAGAAATCTATATTTTTATCCCCACCCTCTGGCTTACTGTGTGAACCTGGCCATGCCCACTCCAGCTCTCTGTGAGATGAGACTGACTCTTACTTATCTCAGTGTAGCTCAGAGTATCTGGCCCATAGTAGGTGCTCAGCAAGTATGTGTTGAATGACAGCTGTAACAGGTGTTAGGAGCAGACTCCTTATGGCCCACAAAGTTGAGAGGGTGTGGCTTAGAGGATGGAAGATAAACCAAGCTCAGAGGATGGAGGGTAAACCATCTCCCTTCCTCTTTAATGACACAATACACAATATTATGGCTAGGAATGCCTAGCCCCTCTCCATCTAATCCCTTTCTGGCTCTGGTGTAAGTTCTTCATGTGTAAATTCTTACCATAGGCAGAGAAACTCAGGCCTACCTCCGTGCTCCATCTATAAGCTTGAGCCCTCTGGGAGATGCAGAAGGCAACCCGGGAGTCCTGGTGTTGAGGTAGCTGCTGAGATCCAGTGCTCTCACTGCAGGAAACTGACTTTTCTATGGTCCTCCTAGAGAGGCCAGGATTTCCTAGACTCTGTGCTTGATCTCACATCCTTCGAACACTCTAGCTTTACTGAGTTTAAGAAGCCCTGCTGGGAAACAGAGCATTTCCCTCTTAGGAGCTATCCCAGTCCTTCAAAGGTTTTCCCTGTTTAATTTTCCTCCATCTGCTTGGTTCTCTCTCCTGGAACAGTGCTTTATATGCAAACTTTGCAGTGAAGGCAACTTACGACATCCACAGAGAGGGAGAGGCTAAATGTTTCAGAAAAAAAAAAAAAAGGCAACAAAAAACATCAAGCAGGCCAGAGTCAGAAGTCTTTTCCAAACTGGAAGTGATGAGAAAGGAAACCGATTTATCTATTTTTACCATGTGTGTCCCATGGCTGTGCTTGACCCCAGCACAACCTACTAGGAAAAAGTCTTGAGTCACTCTTCAGGTAACCAGGAGTGAGGAAGCAGCACTTCTGTTTTCTTTAATAGCTCCAGTTCTCAGCCTGAGTCAGATTTTCAGTTCACACCGTGGTGGCTCAGATAGTAAAGCGTCTGCCTAAAAGGCAGGAAACCTGGGTTCAATCCCTGTGTCAGGAAGATCCCCTGGAGAAGGAAATGGCAACCCACTCCAGTACTCTTGCCTGGAAAATCCTATGGACGGAGGAGCCTGGTAGGCTACAGTCCATGGGGTCGCAAAGAGTCAAACATGACTGAGCGACTGCACTTTCTGTCAAGTTGGTGAGGTTGGTACTACCAAAATCTGTCTGTTAGAAGAGTTAGGAACCTCATGAGATAGGCTTATTCTGAGGGAAGGATGATGAGTAGAGAAGAGGCTCATTCTGAGAGAAGGAAATGCACGATGAGATTGGTCCTACTAAGGAAACCTTAGTCATGGTAGGAAGGAGAATTCCGAGTATAGTCTGGTGTTCGTCACTAAAGGATAAGTAGAGGAAAGCAGTGACAGCTGGACTGAATGCTCGCCTGAAGCATGTGTGGGTCACTGAGGTGCAGAAAACACAGCTCAACTATTTCCCTAAACAGTAGAGTTCTCCAGCCAACTCTTACTAGGTCATCAGAGCTGATTACATACCTCAAGCTGAATGGTAGCCTAAAATCGGCCATAGTGAGAGTGTTCACACCATGGCAAACAAAAAATTTTGTCTGTGGGGAAGTGTTTATTAAACATTTATCAGCACACTAGTAACAGGACATAACCAACAGGGTAAAAGAGAAGACCTAGGCTCCCAAGCAGTCCCAGACTAGAGTACATTTGGGCAGAGTGAAGTTCCAATACACGATTTTTCAAAATGTGTACTGCAAAACACCGTGCATGCACACTTTATGTGACTCTTTAGTTTACGATACACACAAGCGCATTAAAGGCTCCGAGGAATTTTTGTTAGAAATATGCTTAATTTTGTTTAATTTAGAGCAATAGTTCTCAGACTTTAATGTGTGTATTATTCACCAGGGGATTTTGTTAAAATTTGGGTCTGGGTTGGGGTTGAGTTTATGCATTTTTAAAAAGCTATCAAGTAATACTGATACTGCTGCTCTAAGACGACCATACATTGAAACAGCAATTTAGAATCCCTCGATTTATTTAATTATGGAACCCAGCATTAAAAAAAAAAATCTATAGAGAACATTCGGTGTTTTGCAGAGCTCTGATCCTATGAATACACTTTGGAAAATTCAAATAGAATAGTGGGGATGTGTGGGGGAGGGGAGCAGTGAACAAGTCCTGGTAAGATCAGAGTGTTCTCCAGGGCAGGATAGAGGCCATGGGTCCACAGGCATGAGACAGGCCCTGGGGAGACCTTGGTTTTCAGGGGAAAAGAAGCATAGCTTGATGGAATCATGGACTAAAATAGATATAGAGATGGAATTCCCATGAGGGTTGGGTGTAGCAGGCAAATTTATCCAGGAACATATGTAAAGTGCTGTGAGACACTGCCTGGGGACATCCAGAAAGTCTTGGTGGGAGAGTTTGGCAGGAGACCGGTTTTCTACATCATGGAGATGGTAGTATGAGGAAACCAACTATTAGATAACACTGTGATTAACACTAGCTTGTACCCACAGGCTGGTGAAGACTGGCCAAAATGAATAACACTGCTCAGTTTCTTAGAACAGGGGACACATTCTGTCTTAAAAGATGAACAGAAATCGTCTAGGCAAAGGTAGGGTGTTGGCTTGCATAGGTGGAGGACAGGAAGGAGTGCACATTATCATCTTAAAGGATCAGAGAGGGCGAGGGCTTGTGGAGTGCTGGTCCTGTTGGAGCGAGGCTGTGGCTTTTGCACCAGCTGTTCCTTCTGCTGTACTCACATGGAAAATGAGGCAGTTTCCTTTGGAATATATTATACTTCCGGCCTAACAGGTAGGAAGGACTGACAGAGATCAGCTCATCCACCCAGCCTGGGATGGACAGGAGCAAAGGAGAAGCTGGCAGGTGGTCGGGACCCATTGCAGTTCTGCAAATGGTTTCCTGGTCTCAGGATAGCCCGCTCTGTGAAAGCATCTACTCCTTTTTCAGGGAGGCTTGGATCCCACCGCCATTATGCTTTGACTTTTGTAGGAATGTGCTTATCTCTCCTGCCAACTGCTGAGCTAGCTAAGGAAAGGAGTCACATTTTATAAAAATAAATAATAAAACTAATATTTTATGAGCATCTGTTATGAGAAAGGCGATTTCAAATATGTCATTTTCTTTACCTTTCATGTCAACCTTACAAGGTAAGTATGACTATCCCAGATTTTCAGGAAAGGAAACCAAGTTGCAGAAAGGAAATGAGGCTTGTGAAGGTCCTGCAGGGAGGAGCTTTCCGACTTCCAGTTTGGTGCTCATCTGCTGGGTTGCAGCCCTTCCTCCTTCAGGTCTAAACTCCCCCAGGGCTAAACCCAGTCATGTGGTAGACCTGCAAGAGGTGCCTTAGTTATGTCTGTTTATCCTTTATCCAGAAATTGCTTGTTTCAAAAATAAACATAATCAATGAGGTATTAAGGAAAAAAAGATATTTCAAACTCAGTGGACTTTACAATTTGATTTTTGCCAATTATATGTGGCTTTGGGCTTCCCTGATAGCTTAGTTGGTAAAGAATCCACCTGTGATGGAGGAGACCCTGCTTCGATTCCTAGGGTGGGAAGATCCCCTGGAGAAGGGATAGGCTACCCACTCCAGTATTCTTGGGCTTCCCTTGTGGCTTAGCTGGTAGAGAATCTGCCTGCAATGCAGCAGACCTGGGTTCAATCCCTGGGTTGGGAAGATCCCCTGGAGAAAGGAAAGGCTACCCACTCCAGTACTCTGGCCTAGAGAATTCCATGGTCTGCATAGTCCATGGGGTCGCAAAGAGTCAGACATGACTGAGCAACTTTCACAACTATAGCCCATTCTTTCAAAAACTGTTTCACTGAGTTGCAGTGGTGAACAAGCAGACATAGTCTCTGGCCACAGTCTAGTAGCACAAGGATCATATAATGTGCCTTGAGCATTGCTCTTAACATCTATCTCTATTTCAAAGTCTTACCACGTTTTATCATTTGCCCCTCTGTCCATGTGAAATAAAGTCCATACCCGTATCTTCTACATCTAAATAGGCATTAATGCACAGATGACATTTTAATTTGCCCTTTTACCTAATGTCAGTTCCACTTGGCCTCTTTATCTTGATGAGTTTAAGGTTGTAGATTTTTGAGCAAAGAGTTTTTTTGCCTTTGGTGTAAGTCCAAAACAACATGGACTCAATAATTAGTAGCGTAAAGGGGAGGGTATGAGAGCACAGGATCACAAGCAGAAATCAGAACAGTGGGAACTCCCGGAGTAGACATGGTGGGAATGCAGGAATGACTGCCCTAATCCAGGCAGAATCAGGAAATCGTTGCAGAAAAAGTGATTATCTGTGTTCACATCTGAAGATCAAGTAGGAATGAACAGGCCAAGGGAGGAATGTATGGAAAATTAAGAGACGACAAAAGTCATGCTGAGAAAGCAAGTGGTTTGGGGTGCGGGACTGCAGAATCTGATGGGAGGAAGGGGGATGAGAAAGCCATGTTGTGCTATTGGATTTAATATGGAGAGCCATGGAGAGTCAGTGATGGGTTGGACCAGGAAGTGGCATGATCTGACTTTAATTTTAGGAATTCACTCTGGATGCAATGTGGAAATCGGTTGGTACTTAATTACATGGGGGCAGGGTGACTAGATAGGAAGCTGTGGCAGCTGTCCAGGTGGAAGATGCTGCTGTGGAGCTGAATCGTGGCAGTGGGCCTAGCAGGGATGGGGCACATCTGAGAGACACTTAGGAGGCGTTATCAGCAAGACTCAGTGGTGAACTGGTGGCAAGGATTGAGACGTGGTCAGGGATGACACAGGATTGGCTGGCTTGAATCACAAAGAACCCATAGTGGTTTCATTCCCTGAGATGGCAAGCCCAGGGGGAAGATAAGGATTTTGGTCTATCTTGTTTGAGAGTGGAAAATGACAATTTTTACTTGAACTGAGGTATCTGTGGGAGAACCATTGTGCAGGAGGTAGCTGTGCATGTAGGTCTGAGGGCAAAATGAGAAAACTGAGCTTCAAGAATAGATCGTTACCGTATACAAGGTGACCGAGGTCCCTGAGCCCGTGAAGGTGGCTGGAGATGTCAGAAGGAGAGCAGGAAGTCTGGGGAAGTGTGGCCACAGCACTGCCAAGGGAGCGGGGGTTCAGGACGAGCAGCTCTCAGCAGTCTCAGCCCCATGCCCGGCTCCGCTGTCTTAGGCCCTTCAAGCTTCCTTGTTGTTGCTCAGTTACGAGGTTGAGGCAGGTTACAAAGATCAGATGCTGAGAGTGATCTGGACATCCCTGGGGTGATTGTGGTGGCTGGTGGTACAGGTGTGATGTTGTTTTGAAGTAGGTATGGCCAGCATTTTACAAAAGATTCAAGATGCCTGGGCCAGATGAGGGGAGAAGAAGGGACAAATTATATCACATGCTGTGTTTCTTTTTTCCTCCCTCCCTCCATTTCTTCCTTCCTTCCTTCAAATGTATGCCATGTTTTCTTTCTTCCTTTTTCTCTTTCCCTTTCTGTCCTTTCTCCCTTTCTCTTTTTTACTTTGAAAATGTTCATAGAGATCTTATTGAATTTCAGAACTATATTAAGCTCTAGGCTGCTGTGCTAAATGAGCTAGACTCCCTGTCATTGTGGGACAGTTTCCAAAGGCCAATAGAAATTACTTAAATAGCTATATAAATTAATAATAACTGTGGAAAAGACTACAAAGGAGAAAGAGCAGGTGCTCTGTAAATGCAGAATAGAAGGGTTTAAAGTGATATAGAGAATCAGGGAAGAATTCCAGAAAGAAGGGGTATTTGATCATTGAGAATGAATGATGGGTAGATCACTTGGTAGATGCTAACTATTCAAGGAAGAGGGACAGAAGGAATAGCTTGACTAACCTGTCTGAAGCAGGAGGAATCCTGGCGTGTGGGGAAGTCAAACAGCTCTGTGTGTTTGGAGCAGGGAGAGCTGAGACAGATCTAAAAACTGAGCGGGGAGGAGCAGGAGCTAGGCTCAGCAGGACTTAGGAGAGCTTTGTCAGGCAAAGCTATTAGACTGGGGGGTGATGTGATCAGATTTGCATTTAAAAATTCACCGTATCTACAGTGTGAAGAATGGATTGAAGGTGGCATAAAGTGCTGCAGAGACTCCATTGTGAACATCCTCTGAACACCTAAAGCGTGCTGCTCTTACTGTCTGCTGATGGTAGCAACTCTTGGATGAATGCTGGAGGATGCAGGATGTGTGATGGTGGTGGGGGGCAGGAGGCGGTGAGGAAGAAGTGTGTGTTCTTGAAGAGCTTGAAATCTGTTTGAGGAAATAGTCATGGGACCTCCCCAAGAAGAACACAGGCTGAGTATAAAATCAAGAGCTGAGTGTGATCAGTCAGAAGTCTGTAGTGGAGCAGGGCCACTGTGGGCTGGGGGACTGAAAGAAGGAATTGTCAGTGGAGACCTGAGCCTCCAGATTGAATTCCTGAGGTGGAGGGTGTGAACGGTGGGGTTCCCAGAGGGCTCCATGATGGGGCGCAAAGGGCCGTTCCAGCCTGGAGCAGACAATACAGGATCCTCCCCACTTTTCTCCGGACTGCTGGAGATGACTTCCTAGCCTCGCAAAATTCTGGAGTTGTTGAGCTTTATATGTCTTGTCTGTCTGTCTATCTGCCTATCTATCTAATTTAATCTATCTATCTATCCATCTGCCTATCTATCTATCTACTATTTAGGAATGGACATCCAAGAGGAAGTTTCATCTTCCTTCCTGTCATTTCCCAGCAGAGCAATCAGCTTTGCAAAGCTTCTGATTTTAGGGCTGATCATGTTCCTTTTCTCCCTGGAAAAGGACTATTTGCATGTTTTTATGAGTCTTATTACATAGCTTTATGACTTGTACATGTAATAATAGTGAGCCAGACGTTCATAGTATGTGTCTCCAGAGAAGTCATCAGTCGCACATAAAAATGTAAATCCATTTGGAAAAACACAGACCAGTTATTGAAAGTGATGCCTGCAGAACATGTGCCCCCAGTGATAGATTAGCCGAGGCCCGACGGCACACACTCCCAGCTCAGACCTGCTCTGTGGACCATCTGGAAACATGATGCTTAATAATGCAGAATAATAAAATCAGCCAAGTTCCCATTTACAAATGAGATAAATGGGAGAATGAGTGATTACATGAACCTAGAACCAATGGCCATAGTGTCCCCAAATTTGGGGTGGGGCAGGTCTGCAGGAGAAGATGGTCAAAGATTCCAGGCCCTTCTTGTGAATCTGGGTGAAGCCAGGCGTTTGAAAATAAGAAAGCAAAGATTCCAGGTGGGTGAATCTCTCTGCAAAATTGGCCTGTCAGAAACCCTCTATGGATGACTGTACTTTCTCTGACAAACAGATATCAATATCTAAAAATTCTTCCTTCAATTTCTTTTCACAAAGCAATAAGACAGTTTCAGGCCAATAACAGCTCACTAAGTGGTATTCTCTGTTCTGTCACCCCTGCAGCTATAACCAGCAAAATGAAAAGGTAAGAAAGATACAGGAAAAATCAGGGGTCACCTGCGATGAGCCAGTGTGGCTCTTTTTCCTGACAGGGAAAGCCAGAGTAGCTTGACTGTTTCTATTTCTTTAGCTTTTCCTTCCAAAATCTTCTAGGTCTTTTATGAGCAATTAAGACCATTATTTGTTTGGCTGTTAAACAGGGAACCAAGGACCTGAAAGTTTATGTCACATATTATTGAGAGGCAGTTTAGCTGGAAGGACCAGGACTGTGGCTGAGAAGTGGAGAGGGGCAGACTCGAGAACCCCATGTGTTAACTGCTCTGGCAATGGTGCTAGATGAGTTTTAAAGTTTGCTGCTCATGTGATCATTCTGCAGCAAAACCTGAAAGAGATTTCTGTGTAGGGCAGGAGCAGCGGCAGCTTTCTTAGAGTCCAGGTGTTAGAAGCAGGAGAATTTTATCACATACCGCAGAAATATGTATACTGCAACCCCAGCTCCTTCCCCTTGTTTTGGGATTAAGTATACTACCACTGTCTAGTCAAACCTATGGTTTTTTCAGTAGTCATGTATGGATGTGAGAGTTGGACTATAAAGAAAACTGAGCACTGAAGAATTGATGCTTTTGAACTGTGGTGTTGGAGAAGACTCTTGAGAGTCCCTTGGACAGCAAGGAGATCCAACCAGTCCATCCTGCAGGAGATCAGTCCTGAATATTCATTGGAGGGACTGATGCTGAAGCTGAAACTCTAATACTTTGGCCACCTGATGTGAAAAACTGAATCACTGGAAAAGATCCTGATGCTGGGAGGGATTGGGGGCAGGAGGAGAAGGGGATGACAGAGGATGAGATGCTTGAATGGCATCACCAACTGGATGGGTGAGAATTTGAGCAAGCTCTGGGAGTTGGTGATGGGCAGGGAAGCCTGGGATGCTGCAGTCCATGAGGTCGCAAAAAGTCAGACACAACTGAGTGACCGAACTGAACTCACTACCACTACCACTTCTCTTTCATATGTATCAATCAAATGTATAAGAAACTTACATCGGTGTGGCTAGTCTTATGCTGTGTGGCCTGGCAGATACATTGCCTTGTGTGTGTGTGTTGGGGATGAGGGGTTGACGGTTGAGCATATGAAGATTGGGAGAGGATCGGGGTCGAAGAAGCAAAGGAAATCCTTTAGGGCATTCTGAACTGGTACAGTTGGGCAAAGGATCCTGGCCAGCAAATTGCATTAGCAGCCAGTCACACTAAGTCCCAAATGAGGGGAGTGCAGTGTCCATGAGGGGTCTGGAGAGGTGGAAGAGCCCCTGAGGCTCAGGAAGGGGTCCAGGGGGTGGTGGTGTCTACGTTGGGCCTTGGAGGTAAAGGTAGGGATGGAGGGGAATGAGAGCAGCCTTGATGGTGGGGGGAATGTGGAAGAGTGGATGTATATATATGTATAACTGATTCACTTTGCTGTACACCGGAAACTAACGCAACATTGTAAATCAACTATACCCAAATAAAAATTGTTTAAAAATGTAAAGAAAGAGGTGTGGAAAGGCAGTAAGGCCTAGGGGAAAAAGGTGAGAAAGAGTTAGAGTTCTAGAGGTCGGCAGTCCTGACTGGATCTCACTGAGCCGTGATGTTGGTGGGGTTGAGTTGGGGAGAATTTTTTTTTTTTTTTTTCCCTCTTCTAGCTTCTAGAGGCCACTTGCATTTCTTGGCTTCTGGTCCCTTCCTCCCTCTTCAAAGTCACTGAGTTTGGGCTAAGTCTTTACAGTGGCATCTCTCTGGTTCTGACCTGATCTGTTTCTTTCTTCCACTTATAAAGATCCTTGGGATTATATTAGTCTCACCCGACTATTTCAGGATAATCTCTCTATTTTAAGGTCAGCTGATTAGCAACCTTAATTACCCTTTGCACATAATCTAACACAGGTTCTGGGGACTAGGATGTGGGTAGCTTTGAGGGGAATATGGTTCTGTCTACCCATGGGGCCCAGAGTTTTAATTTGCATGTTACAGGGAGAAGGAAGAGCAGGGACTTGAACTCCTGGAGCTGCTGTTCCAGTGTTGGGCTTTAGGACTTGCCATGAGCAAGGCGTGTTGTTTGGTCTTCCAGAGTTTCAAAACTATGCCTGTGGACTGAGGGCTCCAAAATCCTCATCTTCAAAACAGGCCTTCTTCCTGAGTTTTATCCCCTTGATCCAGTTTCCTACTGGATACCTCTCCTTGCATATCCCCAGTCTGTGCTGAAAACACATGCTATCGAAGTTTTTCTTGAAGATCAGCTATAGAACTCGGGTGAAACAGATCAGCAGCCCAGGTTGGGTGCATGAGACAAGTGCTCGGGCCTGGTGCACTGGGAAGACCCAGAGGGATCGGGTGGAGAGGGAGGTGGGAGGGGGGACCGGGATGGGGAATACATGTAAATCCATGGCTAATTCATTTCAATGTATGACAAAAACTACTGTAATGATGTAAAGTAATTAACCTCCAACTAATAAAAATAAATGGAAAAAAAATAATAAAATAAAATAGCCTGAGTGGGGGTGGGAAAATAAAGAACTCGCCAAGTTCTTGCAGAATTACCTTTTTTCTTAAAGATTCTGACACTCACCTCTTTATTCCTTCCTGACTGTCACCATACTTTCCACTGCTTTTTCCTTGTCTGCTGTATTAACCATAGCCTCCTACCAGTCCTGCCTCTGTTGAATACCCATTCCTTGTCTCAAACCATTGCAGACACTGCCAGAGCAATTGTATATAAATGCAGAGCTCTAAAATTCTGTGTTTCCCTCCTTTGCACAAAATCAAAGTCTGACTCATCAACCCATACCAATGTCGTCTATCTTCAAACTCTTTCCACATAGGGTGATGATTTTTCCATCACTTGTAAGTTATATGCAGGAGACACTGTCATACTTTATTGTCTCTGTGTAATTGCTTACATGTGTGTCTGCCTTCCTTTGTAGATTGGGGCCAACTCAAGAGTAGGGAAGTAACTTATTATCTCAATATCCTCCTTAGAAGATGCCACAGATGCTTAGCAAATATTCAGTGAAACAGCCACTAAGTTGTCCCTTTTGCTTGCATTTTAGTCATCCTCCCAGAGCAACTCACAGCAGTAGCAGTGATTACCAAGCAGGTGATAAGACCCATCTGCTGTTGCTGGCCAGAGCTTCTCTGTGTCTTGGCCATCTCTAGCCATATTCAGACTTCTAACGCTTGTTGCTCTGGAGCACTGCTCTCAGTCTGCCCATTGCTACCAACTAAAGTCAAGTCAGAGCTTTCTAGTTTTCAGCAACAACTGCCAAGAAATGGGTCTCATGCAGGTGTCTCCTCCAGCCACTGCTGCTCATTCCTTAGAGTTTACTTTCTTAAAAATCTCTTTTCCTAATGCTCTGCTCTTCAAGTAATATTCTGACACAAATTCCTCAATATTGGATGAATAAACTATAGCCAATGGCCGGGGTCAAGTGGATTCAGAGTTTAGTGAGGATGAAAGTGCCTCAACTCAGAGTGCTTTGTCCTCTAAAGCACACCATCTCTTACTTATTTTTAGGTAGAGCAACAATCCTAAGATGGAGTGGCAACTTACTTTTTCTGAAACTCTTTTCTTATTGAATCCACTCTTTTGACCTTGCATTTGTAGGGATCATAAGCAACTTTAAGTAATGTTAACTATTCTCTGGGAATGTCACAGTGTGGAAACCTCATGATAATTAGTTTGCATTTCTTTCTGTTACAAAAAAATAAGAGGAAAAAAACCCCTCAAATGTCTATGTCTCACATGCACTTTATAGAGGGTCCTCGAGTTAATTATATTTACAAAAAGTGCCTTAACATTTGCATTATTTGTGACCCATCTTCAAAATATTTTGCTTTTGCAGATTTTTGCGCCATTTTAAAATGGTCCTGTGAAAATGCAGACTGTGACATCTGTACACTTAAATTTATGTGACAGCCTCTGACCACAGACACTTATAACTAAGTGCCACATAAGTAGCTTATTGAGCAGAGGTGCAAGTGGTGAGGAAGGATAGGGGCTCCATCTTCTTCCCTGGCAGAGCGGGTATATGTATCAATTATGCTTTTGTATTCTCTGGGCTCATGGTCCAAGCAGAGATTGTGCCTGGGAAAAGATCAATAGTGGAGCAGTGGAGGTTAGAGCAGAGGAGAAAATGACATCTCTAAGACAAAGTGCTAGAAACCTGCATCACGCTTGTCAAGCATCACCCAGCATCACTCATGTGCTGCTTTTAGTTCACACTAACAGTGTAGAAAAGGTTATTACGACAGAACAACTACACCCAACAGCCAACACCTTTCCCACCAGTAAGTCTCAGACTGAAATTCGGGCTGTAAATCTTGGGCTTTGAAGAGCAAGAGGCAGAGTTTGCAGGTCTCTATCCCGCCCTACATTTCTCTTCTCTTTGAAAAATATTGGGCCTCAGTGTGGTTTTCCAGCGTGCTCAGGGTCACCCAGGATTCTGGGCAGCCTGCCTCCACCTTATACTCCATTTTAATGAGTCATGGTGTTGCTGTTTGCTGGACAAGAGCAAAGCTTCAAATTGTTCACCACAGACTAGATCTCTGCAAAAATGACTCCTATTTAAAGCCCACCTTGTGTCCTAGATCCCCCACCTCTCTTCCTAGTGATTAGAAGGGCTAATGGAGGTAGGCCTGTAAACATCTGTGGTGAAACCAGGCACTCAAATCTTTGGGGGCACCTTTGTCACCCTGTCATGCTTTCCCCTTCTCTACCAGTCAGGCACACTTTTTCAAACAATCCTGCAGCTTTGATTTGTCTGAAAAAATGGTTCAGATTTTAACTAGTTTACTTAATCCTTAAGAGAACCATAAAGGCGCTCCCTAAAGAGATCAAGTGAAGAAAAGCATAGGCCAAAAGCACTTTGAATGTTCTCAAGCTTCAGAATCTGATTTTAAGCATCCTTCATAGTATTTCAGGCACCCAAATCTCATTAACTTGTCCCCACCCCTAATAAGAGCCCCAGAGTGAAGAAAGACATCCTGTTATGCTTTGGGGAATCAAGAGGAAACACTTTAGATTTGGGGTCTCCTCTGGGTTGGGAGCACACAGCACTGAGGAAGCTGGGTTGATGGTCAAGTCAGGCCTGGCTGGTCCTCTGTGATGCTGTTTCAGAGGTAGGTACTGAATTCCCTCCCTGCCCAACCCCTGGTGCTACCTCCTAGGGAATTGTCTCCTGAGCAGAAGCAGGAAGGTGGCCACATTTTTTTCTGGCAGATTAGCGATTCTTTTATAATGCAGCTGAGAGTCCTTTGGGTGAAAGGCAGTAAACAAATCACCTGGTGATGAATGCTGCTCTTCTGACTGGCTGGAACCTTCTCCTCCATGGAGCTGCCCACAGCCTTTAGGGAAGGCAGTGAATGGGGGTCTGCACAGGAAGCATGCATAATCCAAGTCTATTTACTTACAAATATGTAAAGGTCTCACGAAGCTGAGGATGGTTTTGAATAAATATGCCTCTCTCTCAAAATCAACAGCCCTATAGATGTGGGGATGGAGCTTCACTGCTCCCCAGTGCTCAGCTCATAAATAAATAAAAGGTGCCCGTTGATTCAACTGCCAAATGCGACATGGTGATGACTTTCCAAGAGTGTCACTCAGGGTGGTGACAAATGCAGTGCTGATGGGTCTGGGAGCAGCTGATGGGCAGAGCATCAGTGTGCATGGGTTCTTCACTGAGGCCTTTATAGGGGCGGATGACTCGACATTCTGGTGACCAGCACAGTCTGACTTTCTCAGACACCTCACCGAGCACACCCTGCGAAACGCAGTGAAGAGGCTACAGAGACCTAGTTAGATAGACACAAACGAGTGATAGTAGGGGCTTAATCCTTGGGCCCAGACTGACAAGGATGTAGTGTCCACAGGGCCATTCTTCCGTGGCCACTAACTCTGCCCCAACCCATGCATCCTCTATTTGGAGGGTCCCAGAGAGTTTTTCTAAAGAGACTTGGTGGTCCTTGCCTAAAATCCTTCAATGGCCCCTGTTCACTTCTAGGATAAAATCCCAATTCCTGAGTTTAGCATACAAGGTTCTTCATTACTGTGACAGCCTCCTTATGGCTCCATATCCCACCACTGTCTGAGCACCTGCCACAGTGGCTTTCCTCTTCTTGCCTGGGCACCTCATGCATCTGTGTGTTTCCATCAGGGTTCTCCAGAGAAATAAAACCAATGGGATATATGTTCATAGATTTATTTGAAGGAATATGCTCATGTGATTCTGGGTGCTAGCAAGTCTGAGATCTTATAGGGCAGGTTGGAGACTCAGGCAAAATTTCTGTTACAGTTTTAAGGCTGAAACTGCAGTTTCTCTCCAGAAACTGCAGATTTTGTTCTTAAAGCCTTCAGTTGATTGAATGAGGCCCACCTACAGAATGGGAAGTACCTGCTGTTATGTAAACTCAGCTGATTGTGATGTTAAACACATTTGCAAACTATTTTCACCACTACATCTAGACTAGTAGGTGATATACTATAGTCTGGCTTAATTGACTCGTTAAATTTAGCCATTACATGATATCTGTCTGCTTTTGCACATATCCTCCCATTGTCTGGAGAAGGAAATGGCAACCAACTCCCATATTCTTGCCTGGAGAATCCCCATGGACAGAGGAGTCTGGCAGGCTATAGTCCATGATGTCACAGAGTCAGACACGACTGACTAAGATTTCCCGTTGTCTAGAACCCCTGAACCCTCACATGCAACACACACTCCAGTGCCTGTTAAGTGCCTATTCATTTTGCAAGATTATTCAAACACTTCTGCCTCTGCAAAGCTCATCGCTCTGAGAGGGAGCTGTGCACTTACTCTTTCCTGTTTACCACTGTCCTCTTCTCCTTGACTATAGCACCTAGTGTGCTTTATAGCAGTGGCTTGTCTGTTAAGTGTGTTTCCAAGTTAGATTACTAGCTCCTGGAAAGCAGAGATTTTGTCTCACTTATCAGTTCATTTTCTACTAAATAGTGCAGGAATTAGAATGTAGCAGGTGCTCAATAGATAGAGATTAAATGAGTTATTATAAGATACACATAAAACCTGACATCTGGCAAATTTGTAAGATAAAAAATCTGTCCTTATTTGGTTTTGTTTTTCATGAGAACAAGGCACAACATGTCACATCACTGAACTGATTAGCAGATGTTAGCTGTTTAGTCTGGGTGAGTTTGGGATCAGTTTGTGTCTGAGCCCTGGGCCCCTCCTGCTTTGCTCCTAGCTCTCCCATTGTGTTCCCTTCCACTCATCATCCCCTACCCCGTATCCCAGCCCTTTCTTCCCATAGGAGGGTGCCTGTCAGAGCACAAGCACCTGCTGTAGCCTCTACCTTCTGAAATGACACCCCCCCCCCCACCTTGAACATGATCTATACTGGGTGAGATAACACTTCCCAAGTAATTTGGGTAGAAGCAGTTATTTAGGAAAAAAGAGAGAGAGAGATGACCCAGAAAAGACTCATTCTAATCGGTCACTTCTCTGCTTATTTGGTTAACAGCTCAGCAGTCCCCAATGCTCATATAGTCATAGCCTTCCTGCCCAATCACATAGTTTTTAACACCAGTAGATCCAGAAATATGAAGTTGTCTGTTATCAATACATCGCTACTTTCTTCCAAAGTAGCTGAGCCGCACTGCATAGTTTTCTCTTGCTCCTAGGATTTTGGGGAAGAGTTTGCCAAGGAGTGACATTCACATGACATTTGGGAAATGGCAGAGAAGGAGAGGCCAAATTTCTCCAGGCAACATAGTGGGTGGTTGCACGGGTCTCTCTGTGAGTCTCCAATTTCCAAATTAAAGCATTCATATTAGAAACAGAGTGGCTTCTAGCTACTGTTGTCCTCATGGCACCCTGCTTATATTATTGTTTCTGCCAGGTCTTTATGGATCACTGGCTTCTTAGTAATTGGATAGTGGAAAGGGCCCTAGACTAGGATTCAGGGTTTTGGGTGATCTGACAACTATGTCACTAAGTCACTTCCTGCTTATAGGCCTCTGTTTCCCATAAATAAAATGAGAGGTTAAACTAATTGCTTTTGAAAGTTTCTTTCAAATTTAAAACACAGATCCATCTAAGTGGTATAGAATGTGACATCCTAAATGTTTTGCATGTCTACTAAATCCTACCAGAGACTATGTTAGAGCAGTTTAATACAGAGGCAAAACTTGATTCCCTAGGCTTTCAAGTCAAATACATCAGTGGTGGATTAGGTGAGTTTCAGACTGAGAACTGGAGGAAAGGATTGTTGAGTCCAAGGCCCTGAAGCACAGCCAGGCCTCTAGGATGTTACGCTCACTGGCTGTGCATCCAAGGAATCTCCTTTCAGTGCTGCACACGTCCTCTAGGTGATCCGTATGGTGAACCTGCAAACATAGAACAAGAGCTGCTTATTACTCAGAGATAGCCCATGCTCAGACCTGCATACAAGGCAGTAGGATTCTGAATGAAATGAATCTTTAGTTCATAGTGACTGCTCATGCCTTCATCATTAGCTGTCCCTGGAAGGATGCTGACCACAGATAAGCTCTGAAGCCCCTCCTGGTCCAACAATAGCACATGGATTTCAGAACATACTCACAGGGAGCAACTATGTGAAGTAGTCAGAAGCCTTCAGATCAGTCAGAGGACAGGGAGCTCTGAGAGTGTGTCCAAAAGCCTTGCTGATGGAGAGCCTTTGGTGACACTGCCTCTGCTTTGCTCAGGGCTGGCTGAAGCCAGTTTGGACCTTTTGCCTTGTCCTTGGTGGAAATAAGGAGCTTCATTCAGGTTTTCCCATTCAGTTCATGTTGCCTAAACTCTAACCAACATAAACCTCACGTACCACTGCCCACCCCCGACCCCCACATCTGAAGAAGTAGCAGAATTATATTTGTATGATGTCATGGTATTCTCTTCCAGGAAGGAACTAGGATGGCAGAGGCTTAATTAATGGTGACTATTAGCAGTATTTTTGTTGCCAAGGTGGCTAATGGAATGGTCTCTGTCACATTTGAACAAGGACACAGTTACTCAGCCCACTTGGAGGAATACTTAGAAATTCTCTTTGATCATACAAATTTAAAGAGGGAGAATCCATCAGTTCCTGGTTTATGCATTCACCATGGGCAGTGAGTGAGCTCTAATTCTTTGTCTCCCCACAGCTCTGAGCTTCATTTTAGACACTAGGTATTTAATGAATATTTGTGGTTGGCAGCTTCTAAATGGGTTGCCAAAAATCTCCCAGAGGTACTCTTCAGTATCTTTTTCTCCCATCTAGTAGTGAGCACACCAGCCTAAGGCACACACAGTACAGATGAGAGCTCCTTTGGAAGATGTTGATTTTCATACACAAAACAGAGCTCTTAAGAAGAGGAAGGGTCCCTCCCTCAGGAGTTACTCAGCCCCTGGATATAGGCAGGTGTGAACACAAGAGTTTAAGACAGCAAGCTCCGTTGTTAGTGCTTCCCTTTTAGTAACCAGGTTGAGAACATCTGTCTATCTCCTGTGTCCCTGGAGAGAATAGCTGCTGATGACAGAGTGTTGGTTTGAAGACACCCTTAGATGCATTTGTTCTCATGTTCTCTTTCTGTGTAATTCCTCTTCTTAAACTCTAACATGTTGCTGTCATATTGGCAACAGTGAACACTATAGTGGAAAATGCATCTGAGCTCTTTTCATGCCGACCTTTTACCCCTCAGGTGAAAGCTCTCCAAAATTAGACTCTCTTGGCATGGCTTTTCTTGATATTGAACTGAATGCAGTAAAGAATGATGTTTGAAACTTGAGTTGTTTTTGAGATATATCGTTTTCAGAATATACTTTTCAGTTGTCACATTTTATTCATTTTGAGAATGCACAAATATAATGGTTTATTTTTAAATGTGGCTATCATTTATTGTAAAGCATACATTTATTTCTGAGTATTCTAGCCTATGTATTGATCATGACTGAAGTCTAAGTACTGATAAATACTGTAGCTGGCAGATGATTTATCTAAATGTTAAGAATAGAATTTGATTCTCAAAGGTGCTAATAAAAGCACATAGATTCCATTTTAATGCATTCAGGATTACTAGTAAATGAACATATGTTTGCATTTCAAAAGTTATGTTTGCATTACCTAAAAATTGCATTTAGTACTAAGGAGTTGAAATCAGCAAATGCTTTAATGAGTTATTGCCTTATAAGAAAGATGCCTAGACATGCAAAGAGAGGAAGATGTATGATGCTATTGCAATTTCATGATGTTAGTATTGGATTGCCTTTGGTTCTCATTGTGCTGGAAGCATTTCATGAAAAACAGTGTCACAAAGCTTCTGCTTCTATCTCCTCTCCCACTTCAAGCAGTTTATTCTTCTGATGTTTCTACTGTTATCAAAGTTTGTATTGATAAAAACATTGTCTCCAAAGTCTGAAGTCATTGTCAACCATTCAACCAATAAATTCTTAATGTCTTACTATTCAACCAATAAATTTTCAAGTTCAAATTTTAGCCTTTAGTTACTTGAAAACCATTTGAGGTTAGGAAACAACTTCCAGTGTACAGGAAATATGTTCAGAGATGTTATTCTTTTGATATAATTAATGGAATAAAATAATCTTACTGACTTTCCCATATGCTAGAAAATGTATTTTGTTATTTTGTTCATTCAAATGTAACCATATAAGATCATTATTATTAGTCCCCATTTCACAGAAGAGAAATTAAGGGCATAGTGAAGTTCAGCAACTTGCTTGAAGTTGCAATACTCATCAGGGGTGAAGCTGGGACTCAAACCCCAGTGTATCTGATCCCAAATGCTGTTCAGAGCAGCAAGGCCTTAGAAGAGTGGGAGCATATTTGGTTTATATAAGTCTATAATGATAACCCTACAGCCCTTGTTCCTGCCAGACCTGAGCATGCAATAACACAAATATTTAAGTAAAGAGTCTAGAAGCCACTTGTGGGTGAATCCCAGAGAAAGTCAGCTTACTGGGCAGGGGCACTCTCTTCTTCCCAGGGACCTTCTTCACTTAGGGTCTGGGCCTGCAGAGTCAGCTCTGGCTCTTCCGCCTTCTTTCCATGCCCAGTCCTTCCTTCAGTTCAACTTTGATAGCACTTACAAGCTTAAGGCCAGGGAAGGATGGGGTGGTAGTGAAGTGGGGAAGGGAGGGCAGACTTGGGAAGTGTCTTTGGGTGTTCTTTGATTTTCAACAGGCCTTCCCCGATAGTTAGAGAGTCTGGGATGGACATGTACACACTGCTATATTTAAATTGGATAGCCAACAAGGACTTACTGTGTAGCACATGGAACTCTGCTCAATGTTACATGGCAGCCTTGATGGGACGGGAGGGTTTGGGGGAGAATGGATGCATGTATATGTATGCCGAGTCCCTTAGCTGCTCACCTGAAACTACCACAACGTTGTTAATTGGCTGTACCCCAATACAAAATAAAAAGTTAAAAAGAAAAAGAAACCCCAGGTAAAAATAAAAATAAATAATAAATAGGCCTTCCTCATATCTTTTCCTTGATTTAGGAGTGCTATCCCTCAGGAGAGGGGGTGGAGGTTGTGATGGGCTTTGAGAAAGGAAGGGGGTTTTAGAGCCTAGGTGGGGCAGTAGCGCAGTGGACAAAAACTGTGGGACTGGTGGGAGCTTTGGTCTATGAGAAGCCTCAGAGTCTGGGGGAGGGGCCTGGGAACTGAGAGTGGGATAGGGGTGGTGACAGGGCTGGGGTGGGTACAGAACAAGAGTTTGAGAGCAGGGGAAAGGCAGAGACCCAAGGTTAGAAATACAGGTGTTTTTGTTTTTGTTTTCTTCTTCCTGCTGCTCCCCTGGGAGAACTTTCCACCTACCATCCACTGCAGGGTCCTTCCTGCAGACAAAACCCCCTTCCATCAGATGCTCCGAAAATTCCCATCTAGGAGCCTCCCTCTAAAGTCGGTTCCCCCTCTGCCTCTTGTTCTCAGTTACCAGTCAGGTTCCTTTTCTAGGACATTATTCTTGATGGACTAGGGAGTAGGGTCACCTCTTCCCTATGACACTGACCTGTATGCCACAGTACTGTGTTTACATGGGTTCATGGCCAGTCAGAAAGCCCAGGAGAACGGAGGCTTCTTTGCAACAGATACGCATTGCTTGTAGTGCAAAAGCACACCTTTTCCAGCCTTGATAAGGACTCATCTAGGAAAATACTCGGTTGGCCCAAAAGTTCGTTAGGGTATTTCTGTAAGGTCCTACAAAAAAGCCCAGATGAACTTTCTGGCCAACCCAAGACGAGGAGAGCTATAAAATGTCTCTCAAAGACCAGGAAACACTGCTCAAAATGAGTGCTAAAACACCATTCACTATGTATAGGAATTACCCAGTGATCTTGTTAAAATAAAGATTCTGATGCAGTAGGTCTCAGCTGGAGTCTGCCTTTCTTTCAGCTCATGCAGGTGCCAAGGACCACACCTCATTCTAGTTGCTGCTAGGCTTTGCTTTACTTCAGCCTTCAGGAAGATGGAAACACATTCTAGATAAAGTCTTTTGGGTGTTGTGTGTGCCGGGCATCTTATTTGGATATTTTAGAATGTTTAAATGTGCCTGTGTTTGGGTTATTTATTCTCCCAATGAATGCTTTTGCACCAGAGGCCCCAAGTCCCTAAGCTGACATGCCCACAGACACGTACAATTCGCTGTCACTGTGCATCACCATTCCTGTTGTTGCTGGCTGTTAAGTTTTCTCTGAAAGAGTCAGGACTGATGCTCTTTTGGTGACCTAATTGATCTGGTCAAAGAGAGGCTTCTGGACGCTCTCACAGCCTCTGCCTTGCCCATTGTTCCTCTCTGAGGCCCCTGGAACACCCCCCGCCTCCCTGCCTGGAAGGAGCGACAAGTGTGTTCATCATGTTTGTGGCCTGACTGTGTTTCTATTGCCTGAGGCTGGGCTTTTGAATTTTTCAGCAGGAAGAAAAACTGCCCTGGGAAATAATTTTCCTGTTGGTAGGTTCTGTAAAGGTTACATGCAACCACAGATACACCAAACAGTCCAGGTAACAAAGGAGACAGACTCTTCTATTGCTCACCTCTTTTCCAGCAAATGATGGTGACCAGTGACCCATGGTGGCCCTTCCCACAGGACTTCAGACTCCCTCTTCTGCCTTGATTAATTCTATGTTCTGAACAGAAATGACAATCATTTATTATTCTGTTTTACATATTCACCTCCAGGGAGTCCAGCTAAAAGCTCTAATTTTCTAGTTCAATTGTAGCGCTGGTCTCTGAGAGGCATTGACTGCAGAGATGCTAAAAGGATGCCAGTTCAGTGAATTATTGAGTTTTAGATAGAATCATATGCTCATATGGATTCAGGTGGTGCTTATTGAAACACGATGCAGCCCCCCTTTGCCCCTGGGCCAATATGTTCTTACGTGAAAGAACAATGAGCTTGGGTGGGAGTGACCTATTACAAAAATCAATGAGGTCGTGCACCCTGTGTCTGCCTGCAGTGTCTGACTGTCCTTAGATACGGCCACAGTTGTCAATCAGCTCTGAGGGACCTTGGCTGCCTGTCTCTGCATCCTTCCGCCAGCCCGTGGCTGTTGGAAATGGAAATCAAGGCAGTTTCCTGCTGATTTAAAAAGTGTCATTCATTCCTTCCATTAAAGTGTTTTAACAACACGAAATCTCTTAATCTCCTGCTTAAAATGATGATGGATATTTTAGAACAGCGATTTTGAGGCTCTTTGAATTTCTCAAATGTGCATAAGAATAGGCACCTGGAGTCATGAGTTAGGTAAGATTAGAACTTTCCCACCTCACTCTAATCACTGGCTAGGCTTTGCCTTTCTTCAGCCTTCAGGAAGGTGGGAACGTTCTAGATAATGTCTTTCAGGTGTTGTTTGCTGGGCATCTTATTTGGGTATTTTAGAATGTTTTAAGTGTGCCTCCATTTGGGTTATTTATTCTCCCAATAAATGAAATCATGAACTTTTGACTTAAGTTGGTAGTGGTAGCAGGAGGCAAACTGAACAGAGACAAATGCAAAGCCTTTAGGAGGGCAAGGAGAGCCAGACAACTGGGGGTGAAAGATCATGGCAGAGTCAGGAGAACCATCAGGATGTGAAATGCCCACGCACACGCCTGTGAGGGCGGGAGTCAGGTTGCAGCCAGCAGAGGGCGCCAGGCCTGAACCAACAAAGGGCCTCTGTGGCGGGCGGGGAGGGGCCAGGAGCTCTGGGTAGCTGGCTCTGGTGGTGTCAGGAAGCATTTTCACTGATAAAAGACACACCTCGGGAAGTGAGGGGACTGGAGGAGGTCCTGGCAGTCTAATACATGCACTTGGATCCTCAGGGAGATCTTGTGAGCTCTCATAACTGAGCAGTGATGTGACCCCATCTTCCTCATTCTTGAGTGCTCCTGGGAAAGCAACAACAGAACAGCAGAGAGGCTTTGCTGGCTCAGGGCTGCCTCCTCACTCAGCATGACCGAGATAGAGCATCCATGAACTCGGGCGCGGTACTTAGCACAGTGTGGCGCTGTAGTCGGTGGTCACTGGACGTTAGTTTTCACTACTCATTTACCCATACAGTAAACATGGGTCAGGAACCTACCTACCCTGGACTGAGAACTGGGCTTACAAAGGGGGAAAAATTGTGTATTCCCTGTTCTTTGGAAACACGAGGTGGGCACCGACTGCCTTGGAGGCTTCGAGGGGAGGTGACATTTGAGCTGGTTTGTGAAGGATGTGTGGGTGTATATGAAATAGATGAGGAAAGGAGGCGGGTCCTGGTCTTTGGGGGACATTCTGGGATGCTGTGTCACCGTGTCACCATGGGTGCATGCCCGGGGAAGTTGAAAGTTCTGTTGAGTTGAGGTTCAGGACTGGTAATACATTTAGGATGGTGGAGAGGAAGATACACAGAGGAAATGTGAGAAAAGAAAGTTGAGAAAACAATTGAGAAGGCTACAGCTTGTAACCCTTGCAGGAGATTTTGACTTTATCCTGTAGTCACCAGGAGGCAGTGGGGATTCATAAGGAAGGGTGTGACACAGCTGATCTCTATATGCCTCAGTTTCCCCATTACTGTGACTGGCAAGAGACACTAATGAGTGGCTTGGTCATCTTCTCTACAGTGTCAGCAAATTAGCCCTGCTGAATTTGCACTTCACTATGGGTCAGGTGTCTAAAGAGAGACAAACGTGCTCCTTCCCAGGGCAGAAGACTGAGAGGTGTGTGCTGCCTTACCACTTCCTGTTGCTAAGCCATGCCAACAGCTCATGCAACAGCTGGCCCAGAAATGAATCCCATGATCAAAATCAAGTTTAGGAACTAGAACTTTTATTTCTGTTTTTGTGTGTAGTTAGAAAGCTCAACATTCAGAAAACTAAGATCATGGCATCTGGTCCCATCACTTCATGGGAAATAGATGAGGAAACAGTGGAAACAGTGTCAGACTTTATTTTTTTGGGCTCCCAAATCACTGCAGATGGTGATTGCAGCCATGAAATTAAAAGACGCTTACTCCTTGGAAAGAAAATTATGACCAACTTAGATAGCATATTAAAAAGCAGAGACATTACTTTGCCAACAAAGGTCCATGTAGTCAAAGCTATGGTTTTTCCAGTAGTCATGTATGGATGTGAGAGTTGGACTGTGAAGAAAGCTGAGCACCAAAGAATTGATGCTTTTGAACTGTGGTGTTGGAGAAGACTCTTGAGAGTCCCTTGGACTGCACGGAGATCCAACCAGTCATCCTAAAGGAGATCAGTCCTGGGTGTTCATTGGAAGGACTGATGCTAATGCTGAAACTCCAATACTTTTGCCACTTGATGCGAAGAGCTGACTCATTGGAAAAGACCCTGATGCTGGGAGGGATTGGGGGCAGGAGGAGAAGGGGACGACAGAGGATGAGATGGCTGGATGGCGTCACCGACTCTATGGACTTGAGTTTGAGTCAAGTCCGGGAGGTGGTGATGGACAGGGAGGCCTGGCGTGCTGCGATTCATGGGGTCGCAAAGAGTCGGACACGACTGAGTGACTGAACTGAACTGTACTGAGAACTCACTCTTCATTGCTTAAACTCTACAGCCAAATGTGTGTCCCTTGCTTTACCCTGCTCTCAACTGCAGTGCCCTGTTGAGCTGTCTGCCCATCACTCTGAATCACTCATGGTCTGAAGACTAGAATGAGGCATTAGGCTTGGCTATCAAGAATCAGTCCCATCCTGCTACCTCCACAGGCCAAAAGCCTGAGAGCCAGAGTCTAAAGACTGTTCATTAGAACAACCCTTCAGGAGGTTTAATTATGCTTTCTTGCCAAGTTAAAACTGGGGGCAGGTGATAAAATGGTGATTAAACCAATGCTTATGTTTGAATTAGACCAAAATACATTTTGGTGACTTAACTCTATGGTTCACTGACGTTTTCATATGATTTACCTGTAAAATGCTATGGTTGGCCAAGGTGAGGCTTAAGGCATCTTTTCTCCAGAATTCTAGGGTTTCCTGATGCTCGATTTTATCTGAAGTCACCAGAATAGGCCCTCTCTACTTGAGTGGGTGTTCAACCCCAACAGATGACTGAGACCAGCAGAGTACAACCGCTGGAGCCCAGAGGCCCCTCTCCAGCTTTGATGATGGGCCTGTCTTGGGTACCACGTATCACATTGTTTAGGAGGTTGTAACTTCATACTCCTGGAGACTTTCACTCTCAAAACTTCACACACTGAATTTGATAGAGTAGTTTCTTTCATGTGTCAGGACATTTCCTGTTTCTAAGCTCCCTCCATGGCTATTCTGTGAGATGAGAAGGTCCTGATCCCCATATTTTAATTATCCATTTCTTCCCAATACCAGAAATTCCACTAACACAGACAGAAGCAAAACATTGGCAAGTACAGCTTGGAACTGAGCCTCAACTTGTCTGTTCACTAATTATTCAAACTTGGATGTCACTCTAAACGTCGGATTCCTCATGATTAATAGGGTACTGTTGAGAGGACTGAAAGAGGGGGCATAATTAACATTTCTTGCCCGGAACCCCGCTCTAAGGAGATCACCAGGTCCTGCCTCTTCTTCCTGTCTTCTTGCTCTGCTGTGCTCCACCACTGACTGGGCATCCACACTTTTCCTTTCAGTGCTGCTGTTTTTACTAGACTCAGCCCTGCTACCTCCACGTCTTCTGAGACCACTTGCTCCTTAACCTTCTCTTGTCTGGCCTCTAGCCTGGTTGTTCCTTGAAACCCAACTTGCATGATCACTAAACCTCTGAGCTCCCAAAGCTCTTATCTCTACCTGGTCTGGAACTTTTTGATCTTCCTGAAGCACTGGACACCTAAACAATACACAGCTACAGTTGCTCACAGTCAACCATCCTCCTGTTTCTCATGTGATTGCTCTGTTTGCCTTTAGCTTCATTTTACATCTGCCAGGCTCTGCACCCCTGTCTCTGCTCCTTCCCTGTGATGAATCCCTTTCACTGGCTTCTCTTCCTCCGCTTGACTCCTAAACATGCATGTTTTCCAAGATTTCAGTCTCAATGCTATCTATACCTTTGGCACTTGCTTCATTCTTGCCCATAGCTTCCACTTGCACCCGTATCGAGCCCTATGCTTGTGTTTCCACGGTCAAATGTTTTTTTTCTTTTTAATGCCAGGAAGCACTCTTCTGATATGTAGATTTACCTTCCCAACAACCTAAACACTAGCAACTGTACTCATGATCACACCCTCAGAATGCCCCAAATCATTGTTCCCTACTACTTCCCAAGTGGGGAGTAACATGATTTGACTTTCTCTTGGCTAATGGTCACTCATCTCATCACCTCTTCAGCCAAACTTTCCTAACCTGTCCTTACCCCCTTAATAACTCAGAAGAGATAGTTACCGTTTCTGAGTTTCCATAGCATTTTCCTCAAACAATGAGAATCATTGGAAGGCTTTGTTATAATAAGGTGTCTGTGTCTGTCTTCTGCCTTTCTAGATAGTAAGTTTTCAATGGACAGAGATAGGATATTATCTTAACCTGGGAGAATCTAAGTAATCCCATAGTGCTCACCACTCATTTAAATACTGTTTGATTATTAATCCTTCTCATGTGTAGGTCTGAGCTCACCTACAGATGCTGTCTATGTACTTTTTATATGACTAGTAGTATTTACTTGTGAAAACCCTTCCCAGGTGGCAGTTTACTAAAGATGCAGCCTATGTATTTTTTGTATGGTCAATAGTATTTGTTGTAGTAGTAGTTATAAAACATATGTCCTAGAATTATTTCTGGTTCCTTTTCTAGGTGTTATGAAATGAATTGTGTCTTGCCAAAATTCATGTCCTGATTATCATTACCTCAGAACATGACTGTATTGAAATCAGGGCCTATAAAATAGTGATGAGGATAAAATGAACTTGTATGGGTGGGCCCCAATACAATATGACTGGTGTCTTTGTAAGAAGAGATTAAGACAGAAACAACACACAGATTGAGGGGACAACCATGTGAGTATACATCAAGGAGGAGACCATCTGGGAACCAAGGAGAGAAGAAAGCAGACCTCCCGATACCTTGATCCTGAACTTCTAGCCTCCAAAACTGTGAGAAAATAAATTTTTTTTGGTTGAAACCACCCAGTCTGTAGTATGTCATGACAGCACCAGAAAACCAAGATACTATCTAACTGTTATGGACCAAATTTGGGGTTGAGTAACAATGCTTCTTTGGGTTTGACATTTGGAAGCAATTCAAATTGCTTCTTTCTTTTAATTCCAGAGATGCGCCAAAATCAGACAGTGGGTTCATCTGGGAGGATACTTCCCCACATAGTCTTACGCCAGAGGGGAATTTTTCAGTCATTGGCACTCAAATTCAATGACTCTTTCTATATATTTCTTCTTCTTGTTTTTTTCTTTGTATTTTTCTTTCTTTTTTTGGGGGGGAGGGATGGTTAGATTTGAGCAGAGGTTTGCGATTTGAGTCATAAGATAACCTATGTTTGACTGTCAAACAATCTGGGATGTTTGGGCTGTGAAAGATTTGCAGCTTGATAGCAAAGGAATCAGGAATGCTGTGTTCAGTTTCTGCCCCAAGGTGGTTATGCATGTATAACAGACCCGCGAGACTGAATCAGCACTTGGGTTTAACAAAGGGACTGTCCAGGTGTGTATAGTAAAGAATCTTTTGAGCTGCTCTTGCTGTTAACAATCTGGTTTCATATACCCAGATGATTAGATGTCATAGACATCAGAAGGAGGTCAATAAAATTCAGGCTTTAAACTTTGACAATAATTTGAGCTGAATAATAGTTGAATTTCAGAACTGAGTTGTCATGGTGAGAGCTATTGAAGAGGAATAATTATCTTATAACTCAGTTATTGTCCTGGTGAACTCATAGCAATATCCCTAACTCCATTTCCAACTCACCAAGCCCAGATCATATTAAGTCATGCTTAGGAGCGTTAGTTTTATATATTCTTTTATGTATATATTTATATTCATAGCCAAATACATATAAACTATATTTGAATAAATATGCATTGCCTGAAGCTTACTGAAAAAGGGTACCAGTGGTTTATTAGCTATAAATTGCATATTCTTGGAGAAAAATACTAAAGTACCATTCAAGTAGTCTCAAGAGCCAGGTGATAGAGAGATGTTAGCAATAATTCTTTTTGCAGTTTAACATATTGACAATCATGCCATTTGTTTCCATTATTTTTGTGAACTAAAATTTTCATCTCATCTCTCTTGGGTAATACCATACATTTTCCCCCTTATTAATCCATAAAAGCACTATGGTGCACTTTGCTAATCAAAGTTGCACACTGTGTAATAATTTACAACCCAATAAATATAAGCTTCTTCCACATTTCCTCAAATGTAGATGCAATTACTAAAAGATACTAAAATAGTAAAGATAAATTTGAGCTAAGAGGTAATTTAGGTGCATCAAAACAGTAAGAAATAAATGGTAACTTATTTTAAGTACAGTTTAATCAATTATTTGAGGAAAATCCCCAGGGTGTTTTCACTGAAGGTAAAAAATGACAATTCTTCTACCGAGATAAGAGATTTTTTTCAAGTGATGCCAATAAATGAAGGGCAGAGGGAGGGGATAAAGATAATTTTAGCAGTTCTATTCCTGATGGCAATGAAAGAGATGAGAAAATTGATAATTAATGGAAAGGAATCATTCATGTTTAAGACATGGTTGCACATCGCCCGTTCTCCAATTGAAATAACCAATAGAAAATACAAATTGTGAAAAATCTTTTACCAGCTGTGACAACAAGGAAGAGGTATTAACTACATGCAAGGATTTCAAGGAATTTCTGCTAGCTAGAGTGAACATGGTGCCCTACTAAAGAAGTTTAGAGGATGAGAATGTGGCTCCTCTTTGGGAACAAGAGCTTATCATGCAAGAAAGCAGAGGTGATGGGAGCAGAAACTAGCTCATACTTTATTTGAGGTGGGTGACAGCTAGAAGACAAGGCTGCACAATCACCTCTCACATCTGCTGACTTCCAGGCCATTTGGCGTCAGTGGCAAAGGGATGGCTCCGGGTTTTGTCTCTAGCATTGATGTCCAAAAGCTGTAGTGTCCTAGCAATGCTGATGTCCGTGCCTGGGGTGGCCTCCCTCAATACAGAGGCGCCACACTTCACAGGGAGTCAGAGCTCCTCCGGCCCAGCTCTGTCCCTGCTGCTCAGTGCAGCCTGCCCGAGCTGCACTGGAAGATTATGATCTTATATATTATTTTCCTCTCATTTTTTTAGAGCAGTAAACACAAATTTCCAACAGAAGGCAACCCATTTCCTACTTGCCAAAAAACTAGTAATAGATACGGTAGATTCTCTCTTTCTAAAGAACAGAAAACTGGGGAAATTAACAAGGCCTGGCAGCAAATATTACAGGTTTAAAAATGAAACAAAACAAAAACAGGTCCCTCTTGAAAATGAGAACAACAGCCTCCAGCTAAAATATATTCCTGCAAGAAATAGAAAATGCATGTTTCTCCGCAAGATCAAAGGTTCGCCACAAGCATGATGACGTTGAAGGCAAAAGTCATGAGGACCGTGGGGGACTGTATGGAAATGAGAGTCAAACTTGTAAATCAAAACCTCAGTGGAACAAATGAACAGCAAATTGGACATTGTATCGGTCCAAGCTGGTGAGTTAGAAGAGCAAACGTGGGGACGTCTCTAGGAATTCAGAAGAAAAAGACGCAGATGAAAGCGAATAGACAGTTCTTCTCAGGGAGTATGAAGGAGAACAGAGACAAAGTGAAAGTAGGATTGAAGACAACGGCATGGGCAAGACCTGGAGCTTAAAACTGTGAGAGAACGTTGTGTTTCAGGTGAACACCATGAAAAGAATATCAAATATAGACATGGCTTCATAGAATTTCCCCGTTTCATAATAGACTGAGAGCATCATGTCTGTTTGGGGATGTGGTAATCCGTTGGTTCTGTTTCTCTGGAGAATCCTAAGAGGGTGGGTCCCATAACTGAGTAAATTATGGACTGTCCATCACACTGTAATCCTGTGTCAGCACCAAAAGTGGTAACATGACTCCATGTTGAAAACAGATATAGGCTTATGATAAATCACATATAAAAAGCATACTGAGCAGCAAGTATGATAGGACCCCATTGACAAATAATATAGCTCCATGCACTTAGCAGATTAAGCAAGTTGTGCTCTGACCTTTGCAGAGGGGCCTCTCTAAGTGTTACAGAGAAGGCAATGGCACCCCACTCCAGTACTCTTGCCTGGACAATCCCATGGATGGAGGAGCCTGGTAGGCTGCAGTCCATGGGTTTGCTAAGAGTCGGGCACGACTGAGCGACTTCACTTTGACTTTTCACTTTCATGCATTGGAGAAGGAAATGGCAACCCACTCCAGTGTTCTTACCTGGAGAATCCCAGGGACGGCAGAGCCTGGGCAGCTGCCGTCTGTGGGGTTGCACAGAGTCAGGCACAACTGAAGCGACTTAGCAGCAGCAGCAAAGTGTTAAGAGAATAAGACATGAATTTTATTCCCTCTGCCTTTATTTTATATTAACTTTTTCTGTGTATTTTTGATAAATACTTGAATATTATGTTTTAACTTCATAATAGTAATAAAACAAATCTATTTCTATAAAAAGAGGGTAGATTGATCCCTAATTTTAGGGGCATCTCCTTTACTTTGTTTAAAAGGAAATAACATTACAGAAATAGAATGGTACAAGATAAAAAATAAATACCTGACTGCCTTCCTTGTGTAGTTGTACAAAACTTTACACATACATTTGTACCCACAGAGACACATCCACTCCCCCTACAAAATTCACACATGCAGGAATCACATAATCACTACTCTTTACCTCACCATTTTTACTAAATACATCTTGGTGGAGCTTTTCCCATTTTAGCATGTATGGTTATTTCCTTCCTTATTACTACATATCCTTCTATTATATATGTATACAATTTAAACAGTACATAATTAACCAGCATTTAGATTTCTTAGAGATATTTTTATTTTAAAATATATTTATAGTCAATCTCAGAAGGCAGAATTTCTCAGACAATGAAGATATCACATCTTCTGAAATTGATATGCATGTTGCTGAAATATTCAAAAAAATTTTTTAAAGATAAAACAATGTACACAGAAACTATATATGAAAAGGTCTGTATATCTTTGCCAGTACTGATTGCAATTTTAAATAATACACTTTTATCAAATCAGTGAGAAATACTATTGATATGTATTGCTGTAATTGTGAGTGGACTTGGGTTTGTTTTTTTAATTTATATTTTTAACTTTCTATTTTATATTGGAGTATAATAATTGTTATTGTATAACAGTTAACATTGTTGTGATAATTTCAGGTGGACAGCATCTTGTCCATATACATGTATCCATTCTTCCCCAAACTCCCCTCCCAACCAGGCTTCCAGGTAACATTGAGCAGAGTTCCATGTGCTATACAGTAGGTCCTTGTTGATTATGCATTTTAAATATAGCCGTGTGTACATCCATCCCAAACTCCCTGACAATCCCTTCACCCCATTCTTCCCCCCAGGAAACCATAAGTTCCCTAAGTCTGTGAGTATCTTTCTGTTTTGTATCATTTATTTTCTCTTCCTATGAATATATTTAATTGAAAAGTGGTGAAAGTGATAGTTGCTCAGCTCTGTCTGTCTCTTTGAGACCCATGGACAGCAGCCTTCCAGGCTCCTGTGTCCATGGAATTCTCTTGGCAAGAATACTGGAGTGGGGTGCTATTTCCTTCTCTAGGGGATCTTCCCAACCCAGGTATCACGCCCTGGTTGCCTGCATTGCAGTAAAGGCAGAGTCTTTACTGTCTGAACCACTAGGGAAGCCCATGAATATGTATAACTTTCCCTATTTTTCTATTGTATTACCATATTCATTGCTTGCTATGAAACTCTTTACATGTTAAAGGAATTCTCAGCTTCATGGTGTACATGAAATTGTTCAGTTAATTTTTTGACTTTTTTTTTTTTGCTATAGAGAATTATACATTTTTAAAAGTATTAATGTTTGCCAATATTTTCTCCCATGACTTGCATTTATTTTTATATTTTTTGACTCTGTTTGTATGCTCAGTCACTCAGTCGTGTCTGACTCTTTGTGAACCCATGGGCTGTAGCCTGCCAGGCTTCTCTGTCATGGAATTTTCCAGGCAAAAATACTGGAGCAGGTAGCCACTTCCTGCTCCAGGGGATCTTCCTGACCCAAGGATAGAACCCATGACTCATGTGTCTCCTGCATTGGCAGGCATTCTTTTTACTATTGTGCCGCTTTTGACTCTAGGGTTATGATAATAATATAGGTACTTTCTTCTAGAATTGTATTAGAGTATTTATTGATTGATATAAGGAATTACAGGCTATGAAGCTTTTTTCTTTTTCTTTTTTTTCCCAAAGCATTAGCTAGTTGCTTCAATCTAATTTCTCATAAACTAACTTGAGTGAAAAATAGTACCAAGCTGTTTTAATCATGACAGTTTTGTAATATGTTTTAATCGTGGTTGGACTTATATCCTTTTATTACTATACTTTCTCAGAATTATCTGGGATAATGTTTTATATATATTCTTCCAGAAAATCTTTGGTGTTATTTTCACATTAGTAAAAATAAAAAATCCCATTAGTATTTTAATTTGAACCATGTGAAAGCTCTATATAAGCTTTGAGGGAAATTTACATTTTTTTTTCAATATCAAGTCTTTGTATCATGTTAGAACATGACATGCAATTAAATCTTATTTCATGTAATTAAATAATTAAAACTTATTTCAGTAGTTTTACATTTTGCTTATTATGGATTATATGAATTTCTCCAAGCTAATTTTAAGCTATTTACTTTGAAGAGTAGCATCATGAATTGGGTCTTTTCTTTCATTATATCTTCTGATACTCATTTTATCTATAAGAACACTTTTAAAAAATAATTAGTTTTATAAATTTGTGAACATGTCTTTTTGGACTGTCTTGAGTTTTGAAAAATAACAATTGTCTGTCATCCACAAAATAAGAGAAACATTTATTGTTTTAAGTCTTGCATCTTTATTGCTGTCTCTTGCTGTCCTTATTGCATTGACTTGTCCTTGTTTAATGATAAATATGGAAATAGTGGATATTCTTGTACTGTCTCTGACATTAATGATGGCTTTTAGAGGTCCCATTATTTTTATATATATATAAATATATATATTCACTGTCTTAAGAAGTGTCTATTTATTTATACTGTTAATGTCTTACCCAAGGTTACAAGTGAGGTTTGTAAATAAAGTCAAAGTCTCTTTACCTGGAGGCAAGTGGGTTTTCCCAAAAAGAGCCACTCTAATATGACATGCCCACCATATTCTAAATGGCTTATACATACATTTTTGGGGTCATATTTGCTTGCTTTCTCATAATGTTCTTGCTCTGACTTCAGCAGTTACATTGCAGCAAATGCAATTATATATAAAATCTAACCCAGCAATCTTTATTCCATGTTAGTCACTCAGTTGTGTCTGACTCTTTGAGACCCAATAGACTGTACCCTGCCAGACTCCTCTGTCCATGGAATTCTCCAGGCAAGAATACTGGAGTGGATTGCCATTTCCTTCTCTAGGGGATTTTCCTGACCCAGGGGGGATCAAACCTGGGTCTCCCTCATTGCAGGCAGATTGCCATCTGAGCCACCAGGGAAGGGGATTAAAACATTTTAGGGCCCAGGTTTGGGCGTTGCACTGTTAATGCGAGGTGATCCATTTTGGAGTTTCTGAGAAAACAGCCTTCCCCTATACATTGCCACTTTATCCTCCCTGCCCACATCACAGCAGGGTGTTCCCATGGATAATGTCAAGGGTTGCATACATAATTTTTTTTATAATATCTTGAGATTCTTTTCTACTTTGTAAGAGTAAAACTTTAAAAAAGGTATAACCATGTGTGCAGATTTGAAATGCAATTTCAGAAAGGAGCCAAGATTGTTGGCTATTATAGTGATAAAACAGGCCAATTTCTGTATTAGGTCATGGCTAAATTGAAAGTATGTGCAATCCCCCCTGGATGCAATTATTTCTCGTGTAGCCCTTTTAATAATGTCCACATTTTGTGCCAAATAAGCTGATCAATAGTAGCTCTGGGAGAAAATCTCATCTATGCCGGTGTGTCCTGCATGATTCTTATTAATAAATTAAAACTAAGAAGATGTGCTAAAGTGACCTCCTTCCTCCCACCTCCTGGGGGCAGGCACTGAAGAGAGGGAGTAGAGGTTTATAAATAAAGAAACAAAAAAAACCATGCCCCGCAAGGGAAAAACAAATCACATGGAGCTGGTGAAATGCTTTGTGTGTAAGGATCAAATCAGGCCCCTTTGTGGCCCCTCTATCATCTAGATTGTACAGAGCTGAGCTGTGTGGTTATTGATAAGTGCTGGGGTCACACCTGTCTCTTTTTTGCTCTTCCCTGGGACCATTATCTACAGGCCCTCCTATGGGGGTGCTGGCCGCTTAACAACCTTGTCTTATAGTCACTTTGCTGCCCAGAGCTCAGAGGGACAGCCCTTAGGAAGGGAGGAATATGGGACCTGTGACAGTTCACTGAATCTAGGGCAGCTGTCTGGGGCAGGGGCAGTATTCTGATTAAAAAGTGCTCAAGATTTCAAGCATGTATGCTCAGTTTCTCAGTCATGTCTGACTCTTTGCAATCCCATGGACTGCAGCTCCTCTGTCCATGGGATTTCTCAGTTAAGGTTACTGGAGTGGGTTGCTATTTCCTACTTCAGGGGATCTTCCTGACCCAGGGGTAGAACCTGAGTCTTCTGTGTCTCCTGCACTGGCACCATAGCCCATTAAACACAGGGCTAAACGGGAACACCTTAGTGGCCTGCATAACAGCTGGGAGCTAAGCCTTGTGTGACTGTGGGATGACCTGGAACTACACAAAGCAATGGCACCAGTCAGGTCATCCAGATGCCACCTCTCTCCTCATCCCCGAGCTCATGTCTTAGGAACATTATTTTTCAAACACAATATACATGCTACCTCCAATATATAATGAGACAGGTGAAGGAAGAAACACTCTGGTTGAAAGAGCCAAAGAATGGGAGATCCCCATCAGGCTTTCCCTTGGGTTCCCTCCCCAGTGTGTTTATATTAATACATGGTAACACATAACATCATTTGTTCCATGAATTAGTGAACTTTTAATAAATTGTTGCAGGCTTCTTAAAACACATCTATATACCAACAAGCATTTGTTAAACTCTTTTTGAGTTGCTTATTGTTTTGTGGATACACAGAAGAATATTAGATTCAGGCAGTGTCCTTCATGAATTTTAGTTCAGTTAGAAATAGTCATTGCCGTAACCCAAAGAATAAGTGACATAAGAAATGGCAACCCACTCCAGTATTCCTGCCTAGATAATCCCATGGTCAGAGGAGCCTGGGTGGGCTACCATAGAGTCATAAAGAATGGGACAAGACTGAGTACGAACATGCAAACCACAAAGAATAAGTTCTAGCTCAATTACTTTTCCCATCAACATTGTCGTTCCAAAGGAGGTTTGGAGGGAGAAATGGTTTGCTGAAGCCCCTCACCTGGAAGTGACAGAGATGAGGCTTCAGCCTGCATCTGTTTGGTTTGCAAGCCTGTATTTAATTCCACATTCTGCTTGCCAGTCTGTGGGGATACACTAAATGCTGCATGGAATTGGTTTTTCTGGTAGTGAGCAGTTAAGAGAAGGGAGAGAGAGGTCAGCATAGCTCTGGGTGCCCCCACCCACAACACTGCCCAAAACATGCTGCTGATTGGCTTTTAGACATAGCTTCCACCTGGTCAGAAATAGTCTCATTCTAATATATTAAAGCAGTAAGTCATTCCTGGATTGGTTCTCTGGAAGTGTGGCCACTTCTGACAATTTCTGAGACGACAAGAAGTTATCTCTTGAGCACTCGTGGGGAAAGCCAGTACTTGTTGGACGTGCTCGATCTATTCACTTTCAACTGCTGATCATTTCCAGTGAATTTCTCTTCTCTGCAGCATCTCAGTCCTATTGGCTGTGACTCTGTTAAGCAGCATGGGGGAGACATGGGAAGAAGAAAGGTACACCAGTCTCCCCCTTCAAGGGGGCTCTCTGGATAGAGGCACACAGAGCCCCTCACTGAGAGGTCTTCTGTCTGTGGACCCTGGGGCTTTCACAGAGCTTGTGAGGAAGGAGGGCAGCCTGAGACCAGTCTCACCCACGTCACTCACCTGCAGAACCCCCTCCAACACCTGAGTCTCAAGAAAATGGCCTGCTCAGCATGAACTCGCTGGGTTCCAGATGTTTCCTTGATTTTCAGATCCTCATGTATTTGGTACATTTGTATCTCTTGTCATATTTCCTTTCCTGCTGAGGTTAGGATGCGCTGGGCGCACAGAAGTTGTGACATCTGGCGGAGGACTGCTGGGGGTTCCAGACATGACTTAACCCCCCGCCATGCCAAAGAGCGGCAGCCAGCTCTTCCTGGGCAGCTGACTCCACTGAACGAGCAGCTGCCTCCTGAGAGCCGGGGAGGTGGAGGTGGGCAAGTCACTGGTGTGAGGAGGTCTTCTCTGTGTGCTTAAGCGGTGCAAGCGCAAACGCTCACTGGCACAGGTAACACATCTGTGCACGCGTGAACATATGTATAGACGGGTGCATATACACAATTTCCTACACATTTGTATTTACACTCTTCCATACTTCTCATTAAAAATAGGGGGGAAATATCACTTTTCACACAGTCACCAAAATTTCCTTCCTAAAGCACAAATCCAACCGTGCCATTTGATGATATTTAGCAATTATTGTTAATTTTGTTAGCGGTGACGATGATACTGTGGTTCTGTAGGAAATGTCCTTATTTTAGAAGATACATGCTGAGTATTTAGTGCTAAAATATCATGATGTCTATAAAGTGTTATAGCAAACATACAGATGAAGTAAAGATGGCAAGATTTAAATTATGAGCTTTTCAATTGCATTATCCTCTCTGGGTTTCTGTGTGCTTAAAATTTTTCCTTAGAGAAGGTTTAAAAAGAAAAAAAAAAGAGGACATCTGAATCTGCTTGTACCATCTCCTCGCAGCCATAGTCCTGAATTTTTTGATTCAGAGAATGGTCCTTGGACCAGCAGCTTTGGTGTCTCCTAGGAGCTTAAATGTAGAGTCTTGAGCCTTACCCTAGACCTATTGGATCAGAATGTATATTTCAACAAGATTCCCGGGTGATTTGTATATGCACTTGTTATGGACTGCATGCTTGTGTTCCCTCCAAATTCATATGTTAAATGAAGTCCTAACCCTCAATGCTATGGTATTTGGAAGTGCAGCCTTTGGGAGACAAGTAGATTTAGATGAGCTTGTGAAGGTAAGGCCCCCACAATAGGGTTAATGTCCTTATAAGAAGAGGAAGGTTGCTCAGACCTCTCTCTTTCTCCACCATGTGAAGACACAGTGAGAAGATTGTCATCTGCAAGCCAGCAAGAGAGCCCTCATTGGGGAACCATAGCAGTTGACACCTTATTGTCAGACACCTTATTGTCAGCCCCAGTCTCCAGAACCATGAGGAATAAATTCCTGTCATTTAAGCACCCACTCTGTGGTATTTTGTTTTGGTAGACTAACCTGAATAAGCACTCAAATTTTAAGAGCACAGGGCTAAAAAATAAAAGCCAAGCTCTTTGTCATGGCACCTTAGGCCTTTCAGGACCACATTTCCATCTTTGCAGCTGGAACACTTTCATGTCTGCTCCACCATCACACCCTGGGTGTGTCTGTCTTTTTCCTCTTTTTATAAGGACATGGTCACATTGATAGCTTATGGTGAACGATGTTGGATCCATGATCTCTGAAGAAGATTTAGCTTCGGGATTGGGGACCAGTCTTGATCACTCAAGAGCTTTTGTGTAGCAGAGTTTTATTAAAGTGAAAAAGGGACAGAGAAAGCCTCTGACACAGACATCAGAAGGGGGGCGGAGAGTGCCCCCACTCACTAGTCTTATCAAGGCATTATACACTTTTACCAGACCCACTCCCACAACATACATCCTAAATTAATAAGATTATAATATTAAGATAGAAATATTAGAAAAATTAGATAAATTAAGATAGAAATACTAGAAAAATTAGAATATTAAAATAGAATATTGTATCAGTTCAGTTCAATCAGTTCATTTCAGTTCAGTTCAATCGCTCAGTTGTTTCCGACTCCTTGTGACCCCATAGACAGAAGCACGCCAGACCTCCCTGTCCATCACAAACTTCTGAAGTTTACTAAAACTCATGTCCATCTAGTCGGTGATGCCATTCAACCATCTCATCCTCTGTCATCCCCTTCTGTTCCCACTTTCAATCTTTCCCAGCATCAGGGTCTTTTCAAATGAGTCAGCTCTGCGCATCAGGTAGCCAAAGTATTGGAGTTTCAGTTTCAGCTTCAGTCCTTCCAATGAATATTCAGGACTGATCTCCTTTGGGATGGACTGGTTGGATCTCCTTGCAGTCCAAGGGACTCTCAAGAGTCTTCTCCAACACTACAGTTCAAAAGCATCAGTTCTTTGGTGCTCAGCTTTCTTTATAGTCCAACTCTCACGTCCATACATGACTACTGGGAAAACCATGGCTTTGACTGGATGGACCTTTGTTGCCAAAGTAATGTCTCTGCTTTTTAATAAGCTATCTAGGTTGGTCATAACTTTTCTTCCAAGGAGCAAGTGTCTTTTAATTTCATGGCTGCAGTCACCATCTGCAGTGATTTTGGAGCCCCCCAAAATAAAGTCTGTCACTGTTTCTATTGTTTCCCCATCTATTTCCCATGAAGTGATGGGACCGGATGTCATGATCTTAGTTTTTTGAATGTTGAGTTTTAAGCCAGCTTATCCACTCTCCTCTTTCAGTTTCATCAAGAGGCTCTTTAGTTCCTCTTTGCTTTCAGCCATAAGTGTGGTGTTATCTGCATATCTGAGGTTATTGATATTTCTGCCAGCAAGCTTGATTTCAGCTTGTGCTTCCTCCAGCCCAGCGTTTCTCATGATGTACTCTGCATATAAGTTAAATAAACAGGGTGACAATATATAGCCTTGATGTACTCCTTTCCCGATTTGGAACCAGTCTGTTGTTCCATGTCCAGTTCTAACTGTTGCTTCCTGAATTGCATACAGATTTCTCAGGAGGCAGGTCAGGTGGTCTGATATTCCCATCTCTTGGAGAATTTTCTGCAGTTTGTTGTTATCCACACAGTCAAAGGCTTTGGCATAGTCAGTAAAGCAGAAGTAGATGTTTTTCTGGAATTCTCTTGCTTTTTCAGTGATCCATTGGATGTTGGCAATGTGGTCTCTGGTTCCTCTACCTTTTCTAAATCCAGCTTGAACATCTGGAAGTTCACAGTTCATGTACTGTTGAAGCCTGACTTGGAGAATTTTGGGCATTACTTTACTAGCGTGTGAGATGAGTGCAATTGTTCGGTAGTTTGAGCATTGTTTGGCATTGCCTTTCTTTGGGATTGGAATGAAAACTGACCTTTTCCAGTCCTGTGACCACTGCTGTGGCCCATAACAAGATTAGTCAGAAAACCCTCTTTAAGGAGAAGCATGTCCTTGAGCAAGGTACATTGTTATATTGACTAAGACAAAGCAATGTAGAAAAAAAATTTGTACTTTTTTCCTTGAGAGCCCCAGACCCCTTTCTCTTCCTTAGGGACCCTGGACTTCTTAACAACGTACCTAGGAATTGACTCTCTCAACATGAGACTAGAAGGTCACCTACTCCAGCATGACCTCCTAGTCGAGTCTGCCATGATGCCCCTTCCAAATATTGTCATGATCTGGGGCACTGGGGCTTAGGATTCCATGTACCTTTGGGAGGACACAATTCAAGCTGTAACAACCCTAAGTCCCAATTTCCTGCTTTCTTCACCTCTGAGCTCCAGGTCGCCTCTTGTACATCTCTCCTTGGAAGTCCAGAAATACCTAAACATCTGCCAAAAGCAGTACACTCGTCATTTCCAATCACTAAATATCTTTCATCATTCCTTATTTCAGTGAATGGTATGTCTCCATGCACCAAGGTGTGCAAACCAGATGTGTTGTCTCCCTTAACATCATTATCTTTTTAATGCAATAGTTCAGAAAATAAGCCAAGAAAATCTAACACTTAAACATCTCTCAGACATCACCACTTCTCCCCTGTCCCTATACTGACAGCCACTGTCCTGTCATATCCAACAGTGTCTAGCTGGGCCTATTGTAATAGCTCTCCATGTACTCACCCACATCTGGTATTTTACCTACCAACCCATTCCACATAGTATATATGGAGTAGTCTTTTTTTTTTTTTTTTGGAGTAGTCTTTTAAATCACAAGTTTTATTATATCAGTTACCTTATTAAACCCTTTAGATGTTTCCCATTTCCATGGCATCAATTTCAAAATCCCTCAGATAGGCTGAATAATTAAGCCCTGCATTATAATTCCAGCTTTACACCTCATCTCTCTACCCTTCATTCTCCACACTTGTGTCAGCCTGGCCTTCTTACAGTTCTTGGAAAATTCAGATGGACTTTGCACATATTTTTAGTTCCTGAAAGTTTTCTTCCTCTACCATTCTTTTGCCCAGCTGTCCACTATTCAGACTTCGGATCTCAGATGAACCTTCATTTTCTCTAAGCAGCTTTCCCTGCCTTTTCATTCCAGGACAGATCTCCTGTAAAATTCTCTCATGGTGTCCTCTGCGGTTTTTTTGGTAGCGTAATTATAATGAAATAATGATGCAATCAGTCTGCAATCTATTTCTCCCACTGAAGTGCAGTCTCCAACTTGGGAGCAGAGACTGTGTTCTCTTCACTGCTATTGCTCTGACCACCTAGAACATCGTCCAACACAGAGTTGGTTGTCAGGACATCTGTGCTAGATAAATAAATGAGTAAAAATCAAGACCTCTTTGGTTTTGCTCATAGGCCTATCCCTGTGTCTTGCGTAGTCCCTTGCACATGGAAAGCACTTCATAAATATTGTTTGAATAGAATGGTGGACTGGCCCTTTCTTCCTGCATAGTATTGAACACACATCTCTGGGAGAGCCGGGGGTGGCCACTAGAGAGGACACTGCATGAGATCAGCGCGTGGCATGAGTGCCACTGTGGATGAATATTCTGAAATGCCCATGCCTTTGCTCTTTTTACATTCCATCTTCACCCCCCACCACAGCTCGTGTGTCATTCTGACACCTTCTGTTGTGCTGGCACAAGCAAGGACAGGGTCTCCTGCGGTCTCGCTTCCTCACGTCAGACCTCGGCAGGGAAACAGCAGGCAGGGGCTTGTGGGGGAAAGGGTCCGCACACCATGTGTCCACTCTGCCCTTGGAGAGCTTGTACTGTATGCTCTTAGGAACATTGATTTTAAAAACTTGTACTTTGTTGTCAAGAGCAGATGTGGATTGCCTGAAAGTGGATCCATTATGTAATAAAGTAGACACAACCATTTGTATTTAGCATGAATACCCCAAGGTCTACAGATACTGGTTTTTCTTGGAGGGCAAAGTACTTTCACATGCCTTCTTGCCATTGATTTTCCTACAACAAATCTGTGGTAAGGGTTACTATTTTCCCTTTTTACATTTACAGGATTAAATCTCAGTGTAAGTCAACTGGCATGGTGTCTGGACTGCAGTAGGTACACAGTGCGTGTAGCAGAGCTGGAAACGAAAATCAGGTTTACTAACTATGAGGTCTCTCCTACTGCCTTTCATGGAAGTGTGAAGATGGACAGAGTTTGGCACAGGTGGCTGGGCATGGCTTAATGCTCTTTTTGTAGTTCCCTGCTGAGAAGGGGTCTTTGTGCCTGTTTCCAGGAGTCCCTCCAAATATGTGCCATTCATAGTGGCTAACCATTTTTGAGTCAAGAAATACTTTTATAGGTACTCCATACCTATTACCACTTTTGATACTCACTGTGTAAATTTGGAGTACGAACTAAACTAGGAATCAGGGAAAGTAAGTAACATTCCTAAATCTCCTTGATAAGTTTTAAAGTCAAGTGTCATATCCAGGAAATTTGATTCCAGAGCCTGAACTGTTAACTGTTGGATAGCACTGCCTTCTCTACCATATTCAGTCTCTTTTTATTCATTCATTCATTCTTTAAATTGAAGTATAGTTGATTTACAGTATCTTGGTAGTTTCAGGTATACAGCTCAGTGATTAAGTTGCATATAGATATAGCTGAATATATTATTCACTTACAGATTATTATAAAATATTCAGTATAGTTCCCTATGCTATACAGTAGGTCTTTGTTGTTTATCTATTTTATATATAGTAGTGGGTATCTGTTAGTCACATTCTCCTAATTTATCCCTCCCTCCTTTTCCTCTTCAGTAACTATAAATTTGTTTTCTATATCTATGAATCTCTATTTTATAAATAAATTCATAGCTTTGTTTTAGATTCCATATATAAGAAATATCATATGATATTTGTCTTTCTCTGTCTGGCTTAGTTAGTATGATAATCTCTAGGTCTATCCCTGTTCTGCAGTGGCATTATTTCATAATTTAGGCCTGAGTAGTATTCCATTGTGTGTGTGTACACACACACATACACACCGTATCTTTATCCATTCATCTGTTGATAGGCACTTAGATTACTTCCAAGTAGAGGTGCATGAACATTGAACTGCATGCATATTTTTGAATTACAGTTTCCTTTGGGCTGCCATCTCTAACCCTTCTACTCCCTATCACCCTCTCACAGGGAAATTTGAGTTTATTTATACTCAGGGATTTAACTGAACTTCCCTTTCTCTCAATCTCTTTGTTTCCCTGTGATAGAGAAGAAAGCAAAAATACATTCCTTGGACTAAAATAATTTATGGAAAGTGCATGTGATGTTCTTGCAGAATATTAGTGCTTATTCACTGGTAGTACTTAGTAGGTGATTATAATAATTATGCAAAGCAAACAAATTAGCTAAGTTAACTTCTCACTAAAGCTCATTTCAATGAGGTGTACAAGAGAAAATGAATTCTCCCACTTATTGTTCAACCAAATGGGAATTCTAAAAGAGAGGGACCATTCTAACAGGGGTAATTAAAGGAGACATCTCTTAGACATCGTATTTCAGACAACATATTTCAAATGTACACACACATGCACACACATAACTGCTGGTTAAGACCTATATGCAAAGATGTGGATTTGGAGAAAGATTTCAAGGTGGCTTATTTTAAATAAAAGCAATGAAAACTTGTGATTGAGAACTGCAGCAGCATCTTTAAAATGCTCATATTTCTGAAATAATGAGCTTCTTTGCAAGATGACAGATTTAAATGGCGAAGCATACGCTTCAAAATACTTGCTGTCTAGGCAAGCTTATGATATTTCTACAAATGGGGTTTTCATAGTCTGGGGGGAATTGTGAAGGGTACATCGAGTACTTCTCAATTTTAACAAGCACTTTATATTGCAAAGTTCTTCATAATCACTTTTAATAATTGTTTCTTCCAACAGCTCTGTTATTCCCATTTCACAAATACAGTAACTGATGCAGATAGAATAAAAGGAATGTTTAGGAGGCCACTCCACAGTTAATGTCAATGGCTTACTGATCTCACCCTGCTGAAAATTTCAAGAAATCAGACTTGCTGTTGAGAGTTGATCTGTGCATTTCATAGAAGGGGCTCCATCACCTAGAAGGGGTGGGGGTCACTGCTGAACAGGGAGTGCTGGCCTGACCTGTGCTGCAGTGGAAGGTCACAGGTGGGAGGGGTCATCCCAAGGAGCTATATATACTGGCTCCTGCCTTGTCTATCAGCTGCTGTGTAACTCTCTGTAGTATACTGTTTGGAAAGGAATAATTCATCCATTCCTTCATTCAGGAGCAACTATTTAGTGAGCATCTACCAAGAATCTGTATTAAAGGCTTTCTAACTGAAAGATGACTTGGAAATCTGCCTATATATCTTGCCACCCAGCTCTCATAGATGAATGATGCTCTCAGTATTTTGCATTTGCACTGTCCTAAGTTAGGTACAGTTTGGATGTCAAGTGAGAGATGGACATTTCTAAACTTTATTGAGTATGGTTTAAAATAAAGCCCAAAATCCTAAGAGGTATTTAGGCAAAATATGTTAAAGATCATCTGATCTGTAATCCTAACCACCCTTGAAAGTCCTGGGTGACTTGATCGTCTCTGTGAAATCCTTTGGGACCAGGTTATCCTCTAATCTCCCCCACTGGGGACTGGTACTGCACTAGTTTCCATTTGGATTCAATGCCATTCAACACTTGTTTGAATACTTAAGTTTTGTTGGGTCCAGTGCTGGGTCCAGGAATACTGCATTGTGTGCTTTATGAAATTTTTGTTTATTTCGTGTCTTCATGCAATTTTACCAATGAGATTGTTTATTTCATGTCTTCATGCAGTTTTACCAATGAGATTGTGAGCTTCCAAAGGGCAGGAGACAGCTGAGGCTTCTCCTGCATCCTTTCTAGAATCACCCAGCACTTTGCATTTAGGAAAAGACTGATGGTAGTAGCCAATCAACTGAATTGCATAAGTAAAACCCAGTGTTATTCACTGATTTACTATTATTTTGCAAAATCCTATAAGCCAGAGAGTCAGGTGGCATCTTGTTTTCTAAATGAATATTTATTTCATATTTCTGATTCCTTTCTTGTATACCATAGAAACTCACTGAAACTTCTTTTTTGGCTCCAATTATTACCTAGTATACATTACCCTTCCTTTTCCCTCTTTTTCACTGACCTTCTGCATAGCTTTTAAATTTGCACAGATCTGTGATAAGACAGGGAATTCTGCCACTCCTTGACAGATATTCTGTCATTCTGTGCATTTCATAAAGACAGAAGAGGCAGTAGAAAATTAGCAATGTCACCTCCAACGTCAAACTCAGTTAACAATCCTCTTCTGTTCATTTTCATACTCCACTTAGCCCAAAGTTTTTTACTGTTGTCTTCTTTTTTGAAACTGAAAAGCATGTCTGCGTTTGCAGGGAATGGTGACAGGAAATGTGGACGGTGAGAAAAAGCTGATAGAGGGGAAAAAATTGTGTTAAAACACATAGCCTATTAGAGTCATGATATATTTTGGGAAGAGATTTCAGAATTTAATACCTGTTATTTGCCAACAAAGAGCCTGAGGTTCAAAAAATAAGCATTTTATCCTGGCCACCTAGCAAGTCATTGGAAGACTTTGGACAATATGCTGGCTTGGTGACCTTTTGATTGATGACTATGATTCATCAACATAAAGTCCTCTGTGAGGTAGCACATGCTGGGACACTGACCTATTCTATAAACTGCCTTTGGAGAGGCGTATATCATAGTGGATGGCTCTGGATTTTCAAAATCAGCCTCAGAACATAACTGTGAACAGTTTATAGTCCTCCCCCTAGTGTCTGTTACCTCCTCTATAAAAAGAAGATAATGATAGTGTCTACAGGGTTGTTGTGTGAATTAACTGAGTTGACAGCCCACAATCTGGCATGCTTTGAGGCTCACTATCACACATACACCATTTAGAAATAATTGTGAAGCACACAGATGAGTTCTTTGGCAGAGAACAATCCAATAGCACATGTTGTTGAATTTCTAAAGTAGCCATTGGTGACCTATTAAACCAGGACATTACCCACTTGCTGCGTTTATTCATTTGCTTGTTCACTGGGTGCCTATGCGTGTATTTATTGGGTACCTACCCAGTGCCACATACTGCGCTAGGCCCTGGCAGTACAGAGGCGATTTGGACGTGGTCTTTGTCCTTGGAATATTTCACAGAGAAGTAACTGCATTTGACTGATGAGGTTAAGTGGTAGAAGTACCTAAAGGTAGCCGAGAGCAGCAGTTCCCAACCTTTTTGGCACCAAGGACTGGTTTCCTAGAAGACAGTTTTTCCATGGACTGGGTTGCGGCGGTGGTTTTGGGATGATTCAAACACATCACCTTTACTGTGAACTGTATTTCAATTATTATTGTATCAGCTCCATCTCACATCATTAGACATTAGATTCTGGAGGTTGGGAGTCCCTGGACTAGAGGAGGATTGAGCCCCACCCAAGGGCCTCGAGAGAGTGATAGAGGGCTCTTGATCACTCAGTTGTATTGTTTTGGTTCTCGGGTTTCTGTTGTCAGGCTCATGATGAAGTAACATAAGGAAGACGTGCTCTCTCCTAATGTGTGCAAGCCAATTCAGGAAGGACGTGTTGCCAGGGGCAGTCGTATCTGACTTAAGATGCTCTGGCTTTCACCTGATGGATCGGCCCTTGCTGTGAGTCCTCTACCTCCCCTTCCCCAGGGACCACCGAGAAAGTTTGCTTTGTGAAGTGGTGAATGCTTGCAGACCACTCGCTCTAGCAATGAATCTCTTTTTGAAGGGCAGTGGAAGTGAGTTCTAGGGTGGATTTAATTTATGATTTCACTTATGGACAAGATCAGGTAGGACTTGGAGCAGATGGAAAATCATCACATTTTCATGTATCAGAAAAAAAAAAAAAAAACACCTTTATGGCAATGAAATGAAAAGTGTCCTTTGGGAGCAGAGAATGAATGTCAGTAGGAATGGTGTCAGGAAGAACGGAGCTCTGCTTTCTTGCAAAACAGAGTGATAAAAGGCAGGGCTAGCCTGGAGTGATAGGAAGTGTGCAGCTCACCTCTGCTTCTTGGACATTTGGGGAGACTGAGGCCCTGGAGGCCTTGTTGAGGTCCTTTATGAGCTGACTGGAAGGCCCAGGGTTATTGTCTGCCCTGGTTCATTCCCCTTTCCTGCATGAGAGGGCTTTGTTACCTGTGATCCCCACTCTGTCATCTCTGAGGATCTGCTTGATTCTGTCTTCTTGATTCTGTGCTATTTTCCAGCAGAACTTCATCTAGCTTGTTCTCCCATCTCCAATCATCACCTGTTTCTCGATTGTCCATTTGATTGCCATGATGGACTTTGAGAATTGAACTCTTTCAAACCCTGACATTAAGGACTCAGCCAGGAACCTTGAACCAACCGTCCCTCCTTAGCACCCTGCCTCCTTTACTCCGCCCTTCCCGCTTCCCTTCATCCATCCATCCACCCTTACCGGGCCCCACTGAGCACCCAGCAGGGTCCTATGTAACAGAGCACTTGATAGACATTTGTTAGATTAAACAACAGCAATGACTTGACATGGACAGAATAAGCATAATGACAGATAATGTTACACAGCACAGAGGATAAGATGGATCCTAGCAGCAACCCCAAATTAATTGCCGCACACTTTTGATTCTGCTCTGCCTAACTCTGTAGGAAAAGAGCTCCATGGTGAAAGGTTAAAGTTTGCTCTTCGCCTCCCTGATTTATTTTCTGTGTGTCCCCATGTCCCTGTGTCTCTGGGCTACACTGCTGGGGCAGTCATCTCAGCTGCTAATCGTGCCTTCATGGATCCACAGTACTTCTTGTGGCCTTGACAGATGACTGTCCCGTTAACATGTTTACATTCCCCAAGCACTTTGTGTTTGTCCTCCCTTGGGAGTGCCTGGGATATGCAGATAGGAATGGCTCTGTGCACAGCTGACTTCCTCTGCCCTGCCTTAGATTAAACGCAGGAGCCTGCAGCCAAAAATTAGAAGAAGGCTTGCGGAAGCTGCCTTGAGCCCAGGGGTTACTAAGGGGAGAGCAGTTCAGTGGGCGGTGAGGGGTGTGGAATGCAGGAGTGGGGTGGAGCAGTCACAGTGTGGTCTCCGTACCACTGAGAATGAGGCAGCTGTAGCTCATTCTCAAAGACCCCTGTAGACGCCTCACTCTTCAGGTTGCTCTGACATTGCCTAAATGTCTGCATCATCTCCCCACCGCCCCTTGCCTCGGAATGATCTAAGTCCTAACTTTTCTACCACTGGGCCTTGCACTGGCTCCTTTATTTCCAGGACATGGTGGTCTGGATTCCAGACCTACCTTCACTTCAGGCCCCTGTATTTTATTTAACACGAATCGGGTTGTTCTTTCTGCTTTTCAAAGCCTCTGATAGTCATACAGTCCACATCCACTGTCACCTGCCTGGATTAGCCTCAGAACACTCCTACCCATCACACTGTCCTCCAACTGGCTTTCCCCTCCAGCTGCCCTCGTTGCCAACTCATCATCTCCGTAAGACAGACAGCCTTTTCCATATGCCAGTCATCTGGTCAAGGACCTTCTGTGGCTCCCACTGCCTTTGGAACAGGCCCTCCAGGATAGTTGCTGATTGATGGATTGCTCTGTAAACTCTGCACGGAGCCCGTGTTTACCAGGCCCTGACACAGCTTTTAATGACCACTCACATTAATCTCTCTTTCCAAAAAGGTCTTTGGAGATATTTAATGTGCAGCCCGTGTCTCTTTCAAGTTGATGGGTTTGCCTGAGAGGTGGAAGTAACTCCAAAGAAACCATTGAGTTTAAACAACACTCTGAATGACATGCCTTCTTTGGGGATATTGCTCCAAACTGATCCGCTTGCTTGAAAGTGGAATCTGCCTTCATTTTTAGCATCGCTCCCAATTTGAATGCTGGTGGTGTCTCAGAGCACTGCGCTGTTCCTTGTGACAGCTAGAGCAAAGTCTAATTATGGAAAGATAAATATGAGTTCCAACTTCTTGCTTTTCCCCAGGATGTCACAACCCTAAATGCTTAGTGCGTTCAGATTTTTGTGAGTCACTATGATTGTGCAGAAGAAAAGTTTATATTATTAAATTTACTCTTAGCTGTACAATTTCTTCTGAGACCCAGAGCTCTTCCTGCCTTCACAAATTTAAAGAAATTGGATAAAGAGACAATAACCTGAGCTTTCCTGGAGACACTGGCTATTTTGATCTATTTTTACTGCAGCCTATTTCCAAGGGCAACACATCTCTGGTTTTTTTAATCAAATGGTGTGAATCGAAAGTTGCAGCCTGACCTCTGTAGCAGGCACCATGGGATGTCAGCAGCAGCTATGAAGAGCGTGAGCACCGAAAAGGAGTTGCCTTGGTCTTACTATGGGAAAATGACCTTGACCCTATGCCGAGGAAGCAGACTACCATCTCAAAGGGGTGGGGGGTCACTGTACCTTTGGAGTTGCTGCATTTTGATCTGTAGCGCACTCTTGTCTGGGCACTGGTTAAGTCTGAACCAGAAGGCTGACTGTGCCTGGCCACGAACTGATTAGAAGTTTAGTCCAACTTCTCACTGCTGTCAACTCTTTATTGACTGAGTGTCACAGGTAGATGCTGCTGAGAAATCTCAGTGGAAAGGCGGAACTGAGGGCAATTGAGCAGAGAGAAAAGCACATTTATATTTGTTTTTGAGCAGCAGGGATAACAATCAGCAAATGTCTGAATTAAAGTCTTATTGGTACTTATATTGTAATTAGGATCACCATTTCTACAGCCTAAGTTTGGCCTTCTGAGTTTCAAATCTAAGAATCTCAATGCCTAGTGCAATTCTGGGCACATTGTATGGAGTATAAAGAATACTTTGTCATTAATTAATAAAAAGCCAGGAGGAGAGAACAATATTGAGTATTCCCCTTCCCCCCAAGAGTTAGGTCCGTGTCATGTGCTCTTCGCCGAATCAAGGCAAAACCTGGAATCACCTGTCCACTCTTTGGCTCCCCTTCCAGTTGGTGAATTCCCAGAGGGCAGAGATTATATCTGTCTTATCACTGTGCTGTGTGGCCCCAGCTTCTAGAATAGTGCCTGTCACATTGTACACATCTGGTTAACACATGTCTGAATAAATAGTTTGAAAGATCATACATTGGGTGCTTTTGGTTTCAGTCAATAATCTTCACTTACTAAATCCTGTAATCGCAATGACTGTATCTCTGAGAGCCCGGCTTTAAACCTCTATCCTATTTTTACACTACATCACTTTACCCGTCATCAGGGTACATGGCTTACACAGTGAAGAAGATCCTCAAAGAAAAAGGAAAAAGAACAGCAACCCAGCCAAACCAGTTATGTTCACTTCTGAGCAGGGGCAGAAGTTAGCTGAGGGAGAGATCTGGTGGCCTAGGGGTTTAGCAACTGGGAGAGGGACAGAGTCACAGTCTGGTAGTGTGGACAGTGACTGCAAAGGCAGGAAGAGTCTGGCTCAGAAAGCATATTTGAGGGCATGCCCTCTCTGACAACTAGATACAGTCTGTAGCCAAAGACTGATGGGACAAATTGTATCCCAGGGAACAGCAATCAGGTTCCTGGGGTGGGCTTGGGTGAGAGTTCATCTCCCTGATGATATCTGGGCACTGGAGAAGCATTGGAGAAATCCCCTGGAATTTGGCTGTCATCCCAGGGAAGAAGTAAGGAGGGACAGGACTCTTAATTAACACTGTCTCTCCAAAAAGACCAAAAATAAATAAATCAGTGCAGTGTCATATTAACTTGAACATTACCCAAAAAAGTTTCCTGTTCCATCTTCTTGGGAGATTGAAAAAGGAATAAACAAATTTAGAGAAGAATAACAGAAGGGCTTGGATCTCCAGATCTAATTATCAGATTAAATGATAGTGGTCATTTCCTGGAAATTTAAATTAAAAAACAAGAACAAAAACCACCATAGAGAAATAAGTGGCTACATCTGTTAGAATGAAGAGCACCTTCACCTTGCTTTCATATACTAATCCACGTGTTCTTTTCAAGAAAATCTCCTAATTTTCTTGTATTATCTGCCAAAGGATGAATGATGAGGCTAACATAAATGACCTCCAAGTAATTAAACCTGGTATTTACTTTCAAAAACAGAACCTCTCCAAGAGCACAGGGTCCTCACTGTTGAGTTTCTTTCTTAAGGGATGAAAGGATGAGAGAGGAGAGCCTGCCAAAGCTGAAATTTTAATTTGTAGACTAGGATGTTTCCAGAAACTTCTTAACAGGATTTTTGAATTCATGTTCTTGAGGAAACTTTCTACATCCTGCTGGGGTTAGAGAGAAGCTCTGTTGTCGGCTGGGTACCTGAGACAGAGGGCACAGGCCCTGCTGTGTAGAACCACAAACCTTGAAATAATCAATCATCTTGGCATAAAATTCAGCCAGCAATCTGATTTTTAAGACCTCAATATATATTTAAAAAATTCAGTTTCCATGGATTTTGCTCTATTCGCACGTGAAGAGAGCAGATTTCAAAGTTGGTTTGCTAATTTTCTTGGAAATGTAGTGGTGAGTTAACTTGAAAAATGTGTAACAATGTTTGTTCCTTGAAAAAATCCAATACTTTTCAAAATATGTGAGTTTTGAAAAGTCTATTCTTAATTGATTTGGCACATTTGTGTTCAAATATTAGCATATGATCTGTTTTCACTGTTCTCCCATCCTTTCTTCCTCCCTTCATTCAGCTCTTCCTCCTTCCCTTCATCTCCCCATCTCTCCTTTCATCATTCCCTGCCTTCCCCTCGACTTCCTCCTCTTCTCTCTCTCTTTCAATTTTGGAGGTATGATTTGCATAAAATAAAATTCACTGACCTAAAGTGTTCACTTTGAATAATTTTGGCATTCATATATACCCATGTAGTTCAGTTCAGTTCAGTCACTCAGTTGTGTCCAACTCTTTTACAACCCCATGGACTGAAGCATGCCAGGTTTCCCTGTCCATCACCAATTCCCCTTGTTTATTCAGACTCATGTCCATTGAGTCGGTGATGCCACCCAACCATCTCATCCTCTGTCATCCCCTTCTCCTTCTGCTTTCAATCTTTCCCAGCATCAGGGTCTTTTCATATGAGTCAGTGCTTCACATCAGGTGGCCAAAATATTGGAGTTTCAGCTTCAGTCCTTCCTATGAATATTCAGGACTGATTTCCTTTAGAATGGATTGGTTGGATCTCCTTGCTGTCCAAGGGTCTTTCAAGAGTCTTCTCCAACACCACAGTTCAAAAGCATCAATTCTTTAGCACTCAGCTTTCTTTATAGTCCAACTCTCACAACCATACATGACTACTGGAAAAACCATAGCTTTGACTAGATGGACCTTTGTTGGCAAAGTAATGTCTCTGCTTTTTAATATGCTGTCTAGGTTGGTCATAACTTTTCTTCCAAGGAGCAAGTGTCTTTCAATTTCATGGCTGCAGTCACCATCTGCAGTGATTTTGGAGCCCAAAAAGATAAAGTCTGTCAATTTCCCATCTCTTTGCCATGAAGTGATGGGACCAGATGCCACGATCTTAGTTTTCTGAATGTTGAGCTTTAAGCCAACTTTTTCACTCTCCTCTTTCACTTTCATCAAGAGGCTCTTTAGTTCCTCTTTGCTTTCGGCCATAAGGGTGTTGTCATCTGAATATCTGAGATTATTGATATTTCTCCTGGCATTCTTGATTCCAGCTTATGCTTCTTCCAGTCCAGCATTTCTCATGATATACTCGGCATATAAGTTAAATAAGCAGGGTGACAATATACAGCCTTGATGTACTCCTTTTCCTATTTGGAACCAGTCTGTTGTTCCATGTTCAATTCTAACTGTTGCTTCTTGACCTGCATACAGATTCCTCAGGAGGCAAATCAGGTGGTCTGGTATTCCCATCTCTTTAAGAATTTTTCACAGTTTGTTGTGATCCACACAGTCAAAGGCTTTGGCTTAGTCAATAAAGCAAAAGTAGATACCCATATAACCAGTAGCCAAAATAAGATACAGAATATCATCTTCACCTCAGAAAACTCCTTTTCTCCTTTCCAACCCAGAAGCTCCCAGTGTCCTGATTTCCATCATTTTACTGTTGCCTGTTCTTTGATCTCATCTGTATACAAGGCATGCACCTTTCGTGGTTGACTTCTCTCTCTCAACAGAATGTTTTTGAAATTCATCCATGTTGATGTATTAGTTTGTACTTTTTGTTGCTATTCCATTGTAGGTATATACCAGAATTTATCAATATTCTTATTGAGGAATTTTTGACCTGGTTGGAGTTTTTGACTATTTATGAATAAGGCTATTATAAGTCTTCTGTGGACATGTATTTTATTTCTTCTAGGTAAAAACCTGGAGATACAATTATCCGTCGTAGGGTCCATGTAGGCTTAATTCTTGCAGATAGGGGTCAAACAGTTCTTTAAAGATGGTGAATGATTTTATATTCTCACTAGTAGGAGATCTCCAGTTGCTCCAAAACTTCACCAATATTTGTTATTTTCAGTGTTTAAAAAAAAATATTTTTAGCCATTACAGTGTTTGTGCAGTGATTTTTAAAATTTGCATTTCCTTGATGTTAATGTTGTTTAATACCTCTTCTTGTGTTTATTGGACATTTTTGCATCTTTCATTTATGGAATGTTCAAGTATTTTACCTAAATTTTTATCACATTGTTTATATTTTATTGCTGATTTATAGCAATGTTGTGTATATATATATATATATATATATATATATATATGATGGAAATAATTTTCTGGATACACTTAATATTTTTACATATAATATTTTAGTCTGTCTTGGGCTTCCTTTTAAATTTTCCTTAACTTTAAAAAAGCAATAGTTTTTATTTTGGTAAAATCCAGTTTGTCAATTATTTTCTTTTGAGATTTATCCCTTTGGTATCCTATATAATAATTTTTCCTTTTACTGAGTTTGCAAAATTCTCCTATGTTTCCTTCTAAAGGTTTCATAGATTTTGTTTTTAAATTTAGCTTTATGACCCATTTCAAATGAACTTTTATGTATGGTGTGAGATAAAGGATTTAGCTAATTTTTTTAATATAGCTGTCCAATTGCTCTGATATCATTTATTGAAAACATGATCCTTTTCTTGTTTAATTACCTTGATACCTTGAACATAAATTACTCTAACATTTATGTGGGTGCCTCTTTCTGGACTGTATTTTGTTTAATTGATCTATATCATTTATAGGCATAATCTGTCTATAAGACATCAATGCCAGTGTTAGATTACTATAGTTTTAAGTTTTGAAAGTAGTTTTGTAGTAAGTTTTGAAACAAGGTGCCAACTTTATTCCTTCTCTTAATCTGTTTTTTAACTTCAAAATTTTATCAGACTTATAAAAAATTATCAATTCAGTTCACTCGCTCAGTCATGTACGACTCTGCAACCCCATGGATTGCAGCCCATCTCTGTTCATTACAACTCCCAGAGCTTCCTCAAACTCATGTCCATCATGTCAGTGATGCCATCCAACCATCTCATCCTCTGTCATCCCCTTCTCCTCCCACCTTCAATCTTTCCCAGCATCAGGGTCTTTTTCAATGAGTTGGCTGTTCATATCAGGTGGCCAAAGTATTGGAGCTTCAGTTTTAGCATCAGTCCTTCCAATGAATATTCAGGACTGATCTCCTTTAGGATGGACTGGTTGGATTTCCTTGCAGTCCAAGGGAGTCTCAAGAGTCTTCTCCGACACCACAATTTAAAGGCATCAATTCTTCGGTGCTCAGCTTTCTTTGTAGTCCAACTCTCACATCCATACATGACTACTGGGAAAACCAAAACCTATAATAATACACTCCAGTTTCTCAATTGTCAGTCTTGCACAGCTGCAGTACAATGCCATTTGAAAAAAAAAGAGATATGATGTTTTTATTTAATATACAAATCTTGTTCAAGCTTTATCATGCTTTTTGCTCATGTATATTTCCACCCATTATCATTTTCCTTCAGCCTGAAACAAATTCTCCTCCTAATTCTAATAGTACAGACCTTTTGAAATCAGATTGAAAATTATGTCTTTTTTTTTTTCTGTTTAGGATGTCATTATTTTGCCTTCTTTATTTAAGTATAAGATTCTAGATTGACAGGGTATTTTTCTTTCAGCCTCTTACAGATGTTTTTTCCTTTACTTCTGACCTCCACTGTTTTTGATGACAAGTTAGTTGTTTGTTTTAATACCAGTTTTCCTTTGTATATAATCTTTTTTTTTTTTACTGTCTGCTTTTAATAATTTTTCCTTATCTTTGGTTTTTAGAAGTGTGACTATGGTATGCATTGTTATGACTTTCTTTTCATTTGTCCTGCTTAAGTTTCAATGAGCTTCTTTAATCTATGGCTTGAAATTATTCCACAATTTTTGAAAATTTTTAGCCTGTCTGTCTTCATTTATTTCTGCTGATCTATGCTCTCTCTCCTTCAAGAGCTTGAATTATACATGTGTTAGGCTATTTGATATTGTCTACAGACCTGTGATACTCTGTTCAATTTTTCCCCCTGGTCTTTGTATTTTAGTTCTATTGCATCATTTTACTGTTAATATCATCAAATGGATTCTTAATTTCTAATCTTGTATATTTTTTCATATCCTGTGTGTTCATAGCTGCTTAGTTGTGTCTGACTCTTTGTGACCCCACAGACTGTAGGCCTCCAGGCTCCTCTGTCTGTGGGGGTTCTCCAGGCAAGAATATTGGAATGTGTTACCATGCCCTCCTCCAGGGAATCTTCCCAACCCAAGGATCGAACCCAGGTCTCCCACACTGCAGGTGGATTCTTTACCATCTGAGCTACCAGGGAAGCACCTTTTCATTTCCGGTTTACTTATTTAATTCCTTTTGTCTTTTTGAATTTTCTGTCTCTCTGCTGGCATTCCTTGTGTTATTACACATATAGTTTTGGGTTTGGGATATGGAACTTTGGGTGGTTAATTTCCCCATCTTTGTTTCTCTACTCTTGGGAGAGACAAGAACCATCATAATGCCTGCTGGCTACATGCTGGGGTAGCTAAGAATAGTCTGGCTTCAGTTGTTTCTAACTTCAAAGAACACATATTTCTTCCTATTGAGGCTGTTAATTGAGAAGAATGACCAAGACAGCTCATGTAGGGAGGTTCCTGAAATGGTCTAATTTTGCCAAATCATGAGGTTAGGTCTGCAGCCTCCTTTAAGGGCTTCTTTGAAGAGAAGAACACACATTGAGAAGTGGGGTGCATCATTGGATTGGTGGACTCCCACTGGAATCCAGTATCTTATCACTCACATTGTTTAGAAGTGCTAGCTTGTGATAGTAGAAAAAATACACTGACTTTTTGTTTACTTTATTATTGTTTTTAAATTCTCTACCTGAAATATTCCCTTTTATTGCTTGCATCTAGAATGGCTATCTACCAATACTCTGGCCTTGGTATGCCACCGCTTGAAGGCACAAAGGTCTTTGTTTGTGAGTTATCCACTTTATTATGGTCACGGATTACTACTCTTCAAAAGCCCCAATAGGAATAGAGTTTCCAGTGAAGGAATTCCACAAAATCCCTGGGGATTCAAGATGTCTAATTTTTGGACATTGAACATTCTGTCAGTCCTTCTATGATGCAAGCCAGTCCACAGAAGCAAACATAGCCTCATTTTCTCAAAACAACAAGAAGAAAAGAAAAATAGAAACTGGAATTCAAGCAAGTATTGTCTTTTTAAGTTTGAGAGCCTCTTGCTGCAGTGTGCCTCTGGACATATGAGCATCTTTTGATTCTCCAGAGCTGCGCTTATGCCGGGTGTTGCTGGCAAGAGTCACACCAAAAAGACAGAGGGTTTTAAACAGAGAGCTTGAGAGCATTATGTGTTGGTCTCTGGCAAGGGAGCACTTGACTGAACAAGAAGCAGCCAGATGCAGTGTCTCCAAGGTGAATCTGTAATAACTTAGGTGGCAGTAATTTCCTAGGAGACTGGCATAATTATACCCAAACAAATTGCCTGAATAGACACATATTTATTAACATGAGATTAAAACTCTCAAGTCTGAGCAAACCTGGAGAGCGGCAGCAGAAGCCAAAGTGGGGAGGAACGTGGGTAATTTGCCTGACACCCCACACCAGAGCTGAGAAAGAGCCAGGGTAAGGTCCAGTCTGCAGCTTGGGCCTCTGAGGACTCAGCTGTATTTTCTTGTTTACTGTTGACATCCCTGGATATCAACACTTAGAACTTGTATCAGTTATCTCACTAGTGTGTAACAGCTCACTCCAAATTTAGCAGCTTTAAGTAACAGCCATTTACTTAGTTTATAATTCCAGTGGATTGAGCTGGTCAGCTCTGTTTCATCCTGGCCCTCTCAGATGCTCCAGGTCAGCTTCAGGTCAGCCAGGCAGCAATACTTCTGAAGTTGGTTGGCTGTTGGCAGGTGCGGCGGGATGACTAGGACACATGTCTCCAGTCCTACGGCAGCCTAAGGCAGGCTTGTCCTCCTGGTGCTTCCAGGGTTCCAAAAAGGCAAGCAGAGCAGACAAGGCCTTAGGAGAGCTAGTTCAGAACTAGCTCACCATCATTTCCACTAAATTCTGTTGTCAAAGCAATTATAATACAAAGCTAGCCCAGAATCAAGCAGAGGGGAAATAAACTCTCTTTCTTGATAAAATGAACTGCAACATCACATTATCAGTTCAGTTCAGTCACTCAGTAGTGTCCGACTCTTTGCGACCCCATGGACTGCAGCACACCAGGCCTCCCTGTCCATCACCAACACCCAGAGTGTGCTCAAACTTATGTCCATCGAGTCAGTGATGCCATCCAGCCATCTCATCCTCTATCTTCCCCTTCACCTGCTGTCTTCAATGTTTCCCAGCATTAGGGTATTTTCCAAGGAGTCATTTCTTTGCATCAGCTGGCCAAAGTATTGGAGTTTCAGCTTCAGCATCAGTCCTTCCTATGAATATCCAGGACTGATTTCCTGTAGGATGGACTGGATTGGATATCCTTGCAGTCCAAGGGACTCTCAAGAGTCTTCTCTAACACCACAATTTAAAAGCGTCAATTCTTCAGCGCTCAGCTTTCTTTATGGTCCAAATCTCACATCTATACATGACTACTGGAAAAACCATAGCTTTGACTAGATGGACTTTTGTTGACAAAACAGTGTCTCTGCTTTTTAATATGTTGTCTAGGTTTGTCATAGCTTTTTTTTTTCCCCAAGGAGCAAGCATCTTTTAATTTCATGGCTGCAGTCACCATCTGCAGTGATTTTGGAGCCCCAAAAAATAAAGTCTATCACTGTTTCCATTGTTTCCCCATTTGTTTGCCATGACGTGATGGGACCAGAAGCCATGATCTTTGTTTTCTGAGTGTTGAGCTTTAAGCCAGCCTTTTCACTCTTCTCTTTCATTTTCATCAAGAGGTTCTTTAGTTCTTCTTCGTTTTCTGCCATAAGGGTAGTGTCATCTGCATATCTGAGGTTATTGATCATAGTACATCACAAATGGCATGGGAATAAGGAGCAATGAAGGACCGTAGGCTTTAAAACAAAAAAATCTATAGCAAAACCTTTTAAAAACCATAAGGCTACTCGAGGTTGTACTGATGTAGATACTGAGTATTCACATCAAGCTTCTTTATTCTATATTGTCTGTTCAGTTAAATTAGACATGCATTTATTAAATAGGTTCTATAAGCAAGGTACTGTGTTTGACATTCTGTGGGGAAGACCAGTTTGAAAAACAGTATATTGTTCTTGATTTCTAGGGCCTCACACTGTAGTGGGAAAGACCGATACATAGTCTGATAGTTAGTACATACTGTTGTTAACATCATCAATATTGTCATGGTCTACAATAGGGAGTATGAAAAAGAGAGAGTTCAGATAATGATGCCTGTTGCATTTATGGGATCATGTGAGTGTTGCTCTAAGGACTGGATAAGAACGGTGCTGACGTTTACTGCAGTGGGTGGAATGCAGTGGGTTGACTTGGAGTCAGGAAACCTGAAAAGATGGCATCTGTCTGGTGAGGGTACTGGAAGCCGGCAGGTGGATGTAAATATGATTTAGCATCTTAGAGGGTCACAGAGAAAGCACGTGAACACAGCTTTCTGATCAATCGGATTAATTTACCAACCACCATTTACTTGGTGGTGAGATGGATTTAATATATTGGAGAACAAGAAGCAATAAAATTAGATAACAACTCAGACAGAGATAGGGAAGAGGCCACTGGGATCTGAAAACCTAATAAATACAACTGTGATCCTTACTGGAAAGTAGCTAACAGTTCTGGGATTAAAGCATGGACATCCAGTGGTTTATGTAGATGTGAACACATGCCTGCCTTTGCATTGGTAGCCTGTCCTCCCAATACACATTTGCTTTGTTGTTTCCCCAGAAAGACTTGGGCATTCCCCTATGGTCCTCTCATATCCTTTTTCTTCCAGATTAGTTGCTGGAGTGGTATCAGAGTCAGTGCTTTTGTACTCTTTATACCTTTAGCGTATATTGATGGGCTGATTTCATATATCTCAAACTTCATATGTTCATGTCATGAGAAGTCTATAAAGATGCTAAAACTATATCCATTCTGGTCCTGGTTTTGACATTGCATGGTTCTGTGGCCACATTGTGAAGTTCAGGCACTCTAACCTGTAACAGATTGTGATTCCTAGGCCACTGAGCCTTTGGGTCTCAAGTTTCCTGTCTTTCACCATGATTGTGTGCACAGCATGAGAAGATGGCTGTGGAAGGAGAACCTTCCTCTGTCAATATGAGCAGCACGGTAACAAGAGAAGAATCTCTGGATTCAGACTTCCCTGCTCAGATCATGGCTGTTTCCCTTTCCAATAATATAATTGAGGATAAGTTGTTTGGTCTGTTGATGCCTCCATAAAGGGTGTAGAACCATGCATGGCAAGACTAAATACATGTTTGTAATTGATAGTAGTAATAAGAATACCATTTCTTCTGTTACCTCCTAGCATGCCCTGTGCTAAGTTTTTCCAACTCAAATTTATCAAACACTTACTGAGGACCCTGAACTGCCTATAAGTTGTAGGGATGAACAAGATATGGTTTCTGTTTTCAAGGATTCACTGTAAAAATATATATATATGTGTGTGTATATATATATATATATATGAAACTAGTATCAGACTGACATGCTATATGCTTTAAAGAGGTTGAGACCAAGTGCTGAGGCAGCACAGGAGAGGGAAAGAGCAGATCTAGCAAGACTAAGAATGTAGCATTGGTGCTGAAGGATATTTAGAATTAGGCAAGCTGTGATGAGTTGGGGACTGAGATAGGGAAGGGAAAAGTCATGTTAATGTTTCTAATTTAAAATGAGGAAATTGGTCCATATAATTTTCAGTTGCATGAGAGCTCTAAAATTCAATTCTACAAAATCATGCTTTCATTCCTTGATGAATATATGAGAATTCAGTAAATGAGTTGTTGCATCCAAAAATTTTAGCTGCTGGGCATGAAGTTTACTCAGTATTCACAGCAAAACAGATTACTAGTAGAAACTTGAATTAGGAAAATGCTGACATAGTAGAAAATATAATTTGTACCCAATGGCTTGAAAAAAACCTATAAAACTACCCAGGAACTGTGCAGCTACTAAATGGGGCCTAATGGCATTTTCGTTTTTCATGTCGGCATTTCAAGGTTGTTCTGACAAAGTTCACCTGGGAAGAAGGGCTTTTAGTGAAATGGCAAAATGGTGCTTCCTCTGATGTCTCAGTTGAAACCTGAGCTTTGAAATCATTTGGATGCTGTTAGTGGCAGTGTCCTTATAAGCTAGGCAGGCCTTTTGTCAGTTTCATTGTTTCTAAGAATTACCTAGGGAGTTTTAAAACAAATGCAGATTCCTTGAGCGCTGCCTTTGAAGATTCTGGTTTAGTAGGTCTGTGGCAGGGCCCAGACCTCTGTATTTTAGCAACGATCTGATGCAAGTGGTCTCAGCAACACTTAATGAAGCATCTAGCTGAGAAGGTTGAGTGCGATGTCTGAGGTCACACAGAGTAACCATTAGACCAGAATGTGTTCTGGAAGCAGCATCACTTTTGAGTGTCAGACATAAACCTGAGAACCGAAGCTCCCTGAGAAGGCGGAGCTGGAAGAAAACAAATTTTAAGCTACGAATCAAAGACTTAGGTGTCAGAACTGGCTCAGTGCATGCAAAGACTTGAGGTCAATATTTCGTCTTGGTTACCTGAGTTTTCCTCCTCACTTAGTGTCCTTGGTCATTTCTCTCCCACCCCCACCGCCTGGCACCTAAGCCTGCTCTGTCACACCATTCCCCATCCTTCACTGGAAACCTGCCCTGTACATCTTCAGCTCCATGGCATCCTGGTTCCTAGGGCTTCCTCTGAAAGGGACTGAAAGGAGTGATTAAGAGACACAAAATGAAACAATAACTTCCTAAAAAATCCCAGAAATTGGTTGGTATAAAAGATTTGGAAGCCATCCAACCCCCTAAATCACAGTGCACCTTGCTGTCAGTAATAACGAGAGAAAACAGAGTCTAGAAGAAAAATCCCCAACTAAATCTAGTTTCAGGCTTCTTATATAAATCTGGGACAGCATATGTATGTAAAAATCTCAATGGGCCAAGAATGCACATCAGATGCTGTGCTAAACACAGTCACTTTGCTACAGGAAGGAGGCATTGGCTACAGGAGAGCCCCGGTTCTAAAGCAGATGTAGCTCACAGATGATAAGCTACTCTGGAGAAAAGAGATGATGAAAATGACTTTTGTTTCAGAGGCATCCCTTTTAATGATAGCTCAAATAATTAACTTCAATGGCAGCGTCTGCAGAGTGCCTTATACAACACTGTTCAAGGTGCCTTATAAAAACCTATCATTTTAACAGATAACTTAGAAGGGTGAGAAGTTTCAAAGCAGTGCAGTGTCAAATTGGGGTCTGCAAAGAGGCTAGTCTGTATCTTCTGGGGATTTTAGCAGCAGGGTGTGTAGGATAGCATGTGTTTTTATCCAGGCTGGTTACCAGTGTAGGGCCAACCAAGGGTTAAGAGCAAGAGAAGACGGCAAGAGAATAAATGACCACTCGGGGGCAGAGAAGAGCTGGGGTATAATAACCTCTCAAAGGAAGTGGAGTAAACCTCTTAGAGAGGGCCAATTCTACCTGCAATTTCAGTCTCTACAGTTCTTCAGATTTGCTTCTCTGCCATAGCCATGTTTGAGCCATTCAGCACATATTTAGGAGCAGGGAGATTTAAACAGGCTGTTGACAGGTGAGAGGTATCCTCCTCTCCAAAATATCTATGTAGAGACATCCTTGAGGAGAGATAAAGATCCTTAGATGGATATTTTGAGACCTCAGTTCATGATTGTTCTAAGTAATGATTTTAACACAAAGCTGCAAGATGAGAAGATGACTTTCAACTGCAAACTCGCTTCTGTAGAAGTATTTATGTGACATATTTGCAGGAGATAATAATGATTTTAAACTGTGAGGTGTGCTGGGTAGAACACAGGCTAACAGGCCTCAAGGTTGGATGTTTTCATCCTGTGACTCCTAGCGCCCTCACGACGTCCCTGGGCTCTGCTTCACCCGGCTGAGTGCCCAGCATAGAACCGTGCGTGGCGGTGGGCTGCCTGGTGGGAGTGCCCCCTTGAGGGCAATGGCCATCTCCTGCTGTTTCCTGCAGCCCCACCGGAGGCCCTGAGGGAAGCACTCTGGGGGAAGGAGCAGGGAAGATGAACCTCTAGTCACAAGACAATTTTTCCTTTGCATACTTTGTTGTCCTCTGATCTCCTGTGTCACCTCTGAATTTCTGTGTGTTTCCCATCTGTTAACATCAACCTGAAGCATTTCTAGACGTCTTCTGTCACTGTCTTTCATTGTCAGCCCCTATAGCTGGTACCCCACAATGAACAATTATACTGTCTGTGGTTATATATGATTCTCTGGTGGCTCCAGATGTGAAATCTTGTTTCCTTAATGGCACTCTAACTATCTCCAGCAAATCAGCATCTGCTCTGCTGGGCTTAGTCAGGGCCAGATGCATGGCTCTCAATAATTTGCTTTTTGGTCCTTATCGCTCTTCCAGGATCTGGGGCTTGTCAGCCAAATCAATCAGTAAACAGAAAGGCAGCATATTACAGTGAAAATATCACTGAATGAACAAAAGGGCGTTGGGAGTCTAGTGCTCCTACTATTTAACTTGAAGAGGATATGTGGATGGGCCACCCAAATTTCTGTGTTTGAGTGTCGTCTTCTTTAAGATTAGAATGTGACTTGGTTTGCATGCCTGTTATGAGAATGAAAACAGAGGTGAAACGGATTTCCAGAGATGGAATGCATGCTCAGTAGCTACAGTCATGTCCAACACTTTGCAATCCCATAGACTGTACCCGACCAGGTGTCTCTGTCCATGGGACTCTCCAGAGATGAAAATCATTAGGTAAATGGGGAGTGTGAGTAGACCAACTTGGCAATGTGGAGAAAGGGAAGCTGAGATGGTTCTGACCACACTCTACCTGGAATAGTATTGAAGTAAAACATCATATAAGTTAAATAAGCAGGGTGACAATATACAGCCTTGACGTACTCCTTTTCCTATTTGGAACCAGTCTGTTGTTCCATGTCCAGTTCTAACTATTGCTTCCTGATCTGCATACACTTTCCTCAAGAGGCAATCAGCTGATTTGGTATTCCCATCTCTTTAAGAATTTTCCACAGTTTGCGGTGATCCACACAGTCAAAGGCAATAAAGCAGAAATAAATGTTTTTCTGGAATTCTCTTGCTTTTTCGATACTCCAACAGATGTTGACAATTTGATCTCTGGTTCCTCTGCCTTTTCTAAAACCAGCTTGAACATATAGAAGTTCACTGTTCACGTACTGTTGAAGACTGGCTCAGAGAATTTTGAGCATTACTTTACTAGCGTGTGAAATGAATGCAGTTTGCAGTAGTTTGAACATTCTTTGGCATTGCCTTTCTTAGGGATTGGAATGAAAACTGACCTTATCCAGTCCTGTGGCCATTGCTGAGTTTTCCAAATTTGCTGGCGTATTGAGTGCAGCACTTTCACAGCATCATCTTTTAGGATTTGAAATAGCTCCACTGGAATTCCATCACCTCTACTAGCTTTGTTCATAGTGATGCTTCCTAAGGCCCACTTGACTTTGCATTCCAGGAGGTCTGGCTCTAGGTGAGTGATCATACCATCGTGATTATCTGGGTTCTGAAGATCTTTTTTTTTTGTATAATTCTGCTTTGTATTTTTGCTACCTCTTCTTAATATCTTCTGCTTCTGTTAGGTCCATACCATTTCTGTCCTTTATTGTGCCCAACTTTGTGTGAAATGTTCCCTTGGTATGTCTGATTTTCTTGAAGAGATCTCTAGTCTTTCCCATTCTATTGTTCTCCTCTATTTCTTTGCACTGATCACTGAGGAAGGCTTTCTTATGTCTCCTTGCTATTCTTTGGAACTCTGCATTCAAATGGGTATATTTTTCCTTTCCTCCTTTGCTTTTGGCTTCTCTTCTTTTCAGAGTTATTTGTAAGGCCTCCTCAGACAGCCATTTGCTTGTATGCCTTTCTTTTTCTTGGGGATGGTCTTGTTCCCTGTCTTCTGTACAATGTCACAAACCTCCATCCATAGCTCATCAGGCACTCTGTTTATCAGATCTAATCCCTTGAATCTGTTTCTCACTTCCACTGTATAATCTTGAGAAATCTGTATGCAGGTCAGGAAGCAATAGTTAGAACTGGACATGAAACAACAACTGGCTCCAAACAGGGAAAGGAGTACATTAAGGCTGTATACGGTCACCCTGCTTGTTTAGTTTGTATGCAGAGTGCATCATGAGAAATGCTAGGCTGGATGAAGCACAAGCTGGAATCAAGATTGCCGGGAGAATATCAATAACCTCAGATATGCAGATTACACCACCCTTATGGCAGAAAGTGAAGAAGAACTAAAGAGCCTCTTGATGAAAGTGAAAGAGGAGAATGAAAAAACTGGCTTAAAACTCAGCATTCAGAAAACTAAGATCATGGCATCTGGTCCCATCACTTCATGTCAAAGAGATGGGGAAACAGTGGAAACAGTGACAGATTTTATTTTTTGAGGGGGCTCCAAAATCACTGCAGATGGTGACTGCAGCCATGAAATTAAAAGAAGAAGAAAAGCTATGACCAACCTAGAGAGCATATTAAAAAGCAGAGACATTATTTTGCCAACAATAGTCCATCTGGTCAAGGCTATGGTTTTTCCAGTAGTCATGTATGGATGTGAGAGTTGGACTACAAAGAAAGCTGAGAGCCAAAGAATTGATGCATTTGAACTGTGGTGTTGGAGAAGACCCTTGAGAGTCCCTTGGACAGCAAGGAGATCCAACCAGTCCATCCTAAAGGAGATCAGTCCTGAATATTCATTGGAATGATTGATGCTGAAGCTGAAACTCCAGTGTTTTGGCCACCTGATGCAAAGAACTGACTCATTGGAAAAGACCCTGATGCTGGGAAAGATTGAAGGTGGGAACAGAAGGGTATGGCAGAGGATGAGATGGTTGGATGACATCACTGACTCAATGGACATGAGTTTGAGTAAACTCCGGGAGTTGGTGATGGACAGGGAGGGCTGGCGTGCTGCAGTTCATGGGGTTGCAAAGAGTTGGACACGACTGAGCGACTGAACTGAACTGATGATTTGATGTTAGTACTGGCTTCAGGGTCTATAGGAAATTCAGATAATAAAAGACAGTGATAGAAGATGTCTAAAAACCCCAGTGGGAAGTTTGGGGAGGGGGAATCCAGAAGGGAATACCTTCATGACAGAGGCTGACTAGTCGGTTGCTTCTTCTCCCATAGCTTCCTCTGGGATAGGTGTCCCAGGTGACGGTTTGGAAGTGTCTCTATCGCAGAGAGTTAAATATTTCAGTTAGGTCACCTACTTTCCCCAAGCCTCTTCTCTTTTCGGTTGCTGTGGCTAAAACCACTAAAATGGAAAACACAGGCCAGAAACCTCACATAGCCTCCTGCTGCAAAATTGAAAAGGCCCAGAGACCGGCTCCTGTGCTGGGGCTCTCATCCTGTAGGAAGCAGGTGGGAGAAACTGAGTCTCTATGGTGCTCATACCTGGCCTAAGAGTTATGTTTTCTGAAAAGGCCTGGCCATGAAGACAGCCAGAAGTGTGAGGGAAACAGTGGAGATCACCAGGTATAGGCCTCAGGATTTTATGCAAGGAAATGTGGGGCCTGGGACCACTGTGGATGTGAGGAGCAGTTAACTGACCTTATTTAGCCATCCTGTAGATCTCAATTCAGGCTTCCCAGATGGCCAGTGATAAAGAATCTGCCTGCCAAGCAGGAGATGTGAGTCCGATCCCTGGGTCAGGAGGATTCCCTGGAGAAGGGAATGGCAGTTCATTCCAGTATTCTTGTTTGGAAAACCCCATGGACAGAGAAGCCTGGTGGGCTATAGTCCTTGGGGTCGCAAAGAGTCAGACGTGACTGAGTGACTAATTAACTACAAAGATCTCAACTCATAAAGAAATGTAGAATACTTTTGGAACTTTATACCAGTTCCCAGCCTTCTGTCCTACAGGGCATGAATTGGGAGTTGATCTAGAAGAAAAAGAAAGAGAAATGGGCTGAGTCAACTATACCTGCCCATCTGTAGTTATTTAGAGGCTGCATGTTTGAAATAAAACAAGTGTAGGGTGAAATGTTAGTCTGGTAGAAATGACACTGACTTCTTAGGATCTATTCTAATGGTCTTATCTTGAGGATATTTTTCTATCTTTGATGTAGGGCTAACTGTTGCTTGCTAACTGTGGGTTGCTTGCTAATAGTGATTATAGGCACATCCTGCAAAGGAGCATAGTAAACAGATGAGAAGAGCTTTAAGCTATTTCTAAGAAGTGCTGGTTAAAGCTGAACTCAAACCATGGGTCTCATAGTTGACACTTGAAATACAGAGTCCTTCTGAGATGACACTCCTCAGTCTGTTAAGGAACTGGTGTTCTGCTTGTGATGCTCAACAGATGTAGATCTTAGGTACTCTGATGACTATGAAAGGGCGAGAAAGAACGCAAATACTTGTGTAGACAAAATTATTATATCCCTATTTCAGAAGAGGAAACTAAAACAGAGAAGAAATATTTTGCAAAAGTGTCCTGTAATGTCAGCTCCTTTCAGAATTACCCTTTCATTTCCACCTTTGACATAGTTGCTATTTATTGAATCAATTCAGAAATCCTAGACAACTCCATCTTTTTAGTAACCAAAACAGTTTAATTTTCAAGTTATATCATTTCATACTCAGAAAAGTTTATCACGATCTTTCAGGTAAATTATTAGAAATAATAAGAGACTTTAACCATATGGCCAGCACCAAGATCAATATGCAACCCTTGTGTGTTTTTATATGTCCTGAAGTTAAAGATTAAGAAACACAATTCAAAAATATTTCTCCTAAAAGCTCACATTAGTTGAATGCTTGTTACGTGTTAAATACTCTGCATATATTATTTGACGCCAGTAGATATGTTAGTATGTGAATGGAAAAGAAAATATAGAGGGATGTATATGTCAAACTCTTTCTTCTGACTTAAACTTCATTCTTACTCAAATACATCCTCTATTGTTTCTGTAAGGTTCTATGAATTGGTAAGTCTGTCTGAAATGTCTCTTCTGTTCTCTATTTCTTTTCTGGCTGCTCTGCACAGCTTGCAGGGTCTTAGTTCCTGATCAGGCATTGAACCTGGGCCCTCAGCACTAACAGCACAGAGCCCTAACCACTGGACCATCAAGGAATTCCTTCTAATGTTGTCTCTTGAATGATAGTCCAGGAATATAATTATTTATTATTATTAATCAGTTTCCCATATTTTGATAATATGAGTTCATTTTCTTTTTATCTCTGTTTTGGCTAATTAAAGATCTAATTGTTAATTCTTGTAAATAGTCTGCCTTTCTTCTTTGGTTGTTCCTAAGATTCTCTTCTTGTCTTTGGGGTTTTGCACTTTTGTGGCTGTGTGTCTAAAAATCCACATGTGTGGTTTTATAAAAAGTATGCTGTGTTGGGGTATAGCGGATTTCCACCTTTCAGCAATTCTGTAAAATCCTAGGATATTATTAATAAATACTGATTTTTCAATGTTCAGTCTAACCTCCTGGTAGAGCATTCATTAGGTATAAATTGGATGTCTCCTTCTATTATCTGTATTTCTTAAGCTTTACTTAATATTTTCCATATTTTAATCAGTGTGGGGAACTTCTAGCTCTCTAATTCAGTTTTCAGCTCTGCTTACTTACTGAATGTTTAATTTCTCTGAAAAAACATTGTGTATATGTTTGTGTGTTTAATTCCTAGACGTAATATTTAACCTTTACTTTCAAAGCTGCTAGTTCTTTTCCATAACGTCCTATAAGACACAGTTTTCCCTTATACCTTTTTTCTTTTAGTCTCTGTGTTTACTTTGATCATATTATTTTAGAGTCTATTTTTCTACTCTTTAAAATTTTTTGGGATTGAGTTATCTGTTTATCAGTATTTCCCTTGTGATCATTTCCTTGTGTGTGTGTGTGTGTGTGTGTGTGTGTGTGTGTGTGTGTTTAGCTATACTCTTCTGTTGGTATGCATTGTTTTATTCTCAGGGTATCTGGTCCCATAAACCCTTGTTGGTTATAGACATATTGCCATGAAGAGTTTTTATGTTTATTTGTTTTTGTTTTAACTTCCAGGTTATGCAGGGATTTTATAGGTCTAAACCAATTTTTTTGATTCACTTATCACTCTGAGCTATGAATTTCATACTGATAGAAAAAAAAGTAAGCTTTACAATTTTACCCAACACAGGTTATGTTGCTTAACAAAAATTAACCTTTTAATTATGATATTGTAAAAGTATTGCTTGGCTTGTGTGCCTTTTCCATCCTTTATATTTTCACACACCGTTCCCAAGACACATTTTCTCTCTTTGGTGTCTAGGCTAGTGGGTGTACTTCTACTTTCATTATCACTGAGGTTTCTTAGATTTAACATCCCACTTCACATGTGTGAAATACCTCCTATCCTCTCTTGATGTGGGCTCTAAAGCCCAGCCTTGTAACTCCTACATCCAGCAGTTCATTATGAGCTGAGCTGCCCAGCCCTATAACTCCTAAATCCTGTAGTCTATTATACCATGCGGTTGGGCCACTGTTGTTTTGATTTCTTGATGACTGTGCTTTCTTTAAGTTTTCTCTTTTTTATGATACTTAGAAATTCCCCTTTCTTTCCTTTGAGTTCAAGTATATGTTATGTTATACAATGTATATAATCAGACCTTCATTTTCCTGCAAGCAGAACTCTTGCTTTGTTGACTGAATCTGCCATGTTCCTAGAATGTCATAATCTATAAGGTCAATTGACATTTTAAAAGAAAATGAATGTTTTCTTAAAAAAAGACCCAATATTTAAGGTACTTCGCTAGTGGTCCAGTGACTAAGACTCTGTGCTCCCCCAAAAAGGGGGCTGGGGTTCAACCCCTGGTCAGGGAACTAGATCCCACATATTAACTAGATCTTAACATGCCACAGTTAAGAGTTCACATGCTGCAACTAAAGATCCCATGTGCCACAATTAAGACCTGGCACAGCCAAATAAATAAATATTTTTTTAAAAAACCCAAAAAACAATATTTAAGGCAAGAGACTTCTGGTTTCTATTTGAATTGCTACTAACTCACAACAAGATAAATAAAGATTGACAGTAAGTCTATTGCCAAGTCTAGAAGGAATTTTCACCATTAGGGCCATTGAACTGGATTGAAAAGTGTAATCGATGGTCCATTGTCTAGGCTCTTGAGAAATCTGCCCATTCTGATTCCCTCCCTCCTTCTGGTATTCTCTGTCCTCCTGATTAGAAGCACAAGCTCTTTACTGACTGGAAATCTCTCTCCACTGCATGATAGCTGTGTGCATGTGTAGCGTATGTTGAGATAGGTAAGAAACTATTCTTTCTTACTTCCCACTTTCTCTTTATATCCCAACTTTATCTCCAACCCACACCTGTATTGTTGGCTTTTAACATCTAGTAAAACACTGAAATTTTTAAAATACAACTGTATAATATGAAGTATGTGAAGAAGGGAAAGTATGTTGTATTTTGGGAGTCATGAGCCTTCAAGAAAAGTGCTATTTACAGGATTGAGTTAGGAAAACATTGATGGCAGTGCATCATGGGAAGTTCAGTTTACTACATATAGAATCAATATATAGCATAACAACATGTTGATAAATCCCACTACCAAACCAGTGGGATTAAGAAAAATCTTGAGATGTTTCTGTAAGACTTTCATATAATTGTTCATCCAGCAGTTCAGTAGTGAGAGAAATTTTACATATCATGATTTTTAGGAAATGTTAAACCTCGGAAGATAGTTCCTCACCCAAGGAGGGCACAGAAGAAAACCTGCATGAAGTCTATGACAATGGACTACATAGCCAGGAAGGAAAGATCATCCTTAGATTGAAAAGAAGTTCTTATAAAGATTGTTAATTAGAAGATACAGAAGGAAATCATTTAAAACATTTAAATCAAATGCAACAAAACCTGGCATTTGTGTTCCTATATTTGAAAACAGTCAAGAGTTAACATATGGACAGAAAATGACAAGAAAGGAGATTTGAAGAAAAAACAGGTGAGAGAGTAAGGAATGATTATGAGAAAATTAGAAGGAAAATAGAAACAAAATTCACTACAGAGGCAGTAAAGAACTGATACTGTGGAAACAGATATAATAATGTGCAGTATATATTTGAGAGACCCTATTAGATGGATCTACTAGGTAGAAATTTATAAATAAAGGATAATACTATGAGAGAAGATAGAAGAGAAAGGAGTGATCCCAGACCTAAGATTAATATGATCATTTCTTCTAAGGAAGAAGTCAAAACAACTGGAGCAAATCAAAAGATTGAGAAAGAGATTATTTCCTGAGCTAAAAAATAAGATAAACCACTAGAGAATGCAGATCAAAAGAGTCTATGTTCCATGTAATATAAACAAAAACTTGCATCCCATTGGGTGGAATTTAATTGCATGAATGAATGAAACATGAAGTTTAATTAGCAGTTCCACCCAAGAACTCACAGAAATAAATATCATACCGACATGAATTATAAGACACATCATGCAGAACGTCAGAGGACTCAGATTTTTCAAAGTAGATAGCCCAAAACAAGTTGTGTGGCTGTTAAATTCAATACGTAAGTGTCAAAAGTAGTTGTTGATTGGAATTTAAAAGGATTTCTTAAACTTGAAAATGTTGTTTAATATTATCCAAACAAGTCAGAGTATACTCACTTTTGAGCACTATGTGCTTCAAGAAATAGAACAAGTTCAGCTCCCCTCAAGCCCTCATGCCCCTTCACAGTCAGTATTCCTCCTCCCCCCTCATTTAGAGTAAGAATGACATTTTCTTGACCATGTATCACTAAAAAATATAGTCTGTTTTTTTGTTTTATATAAATGCAGTTATACTGTGCATGCTATTTTCTATCTTTATTCCTTCATTTAATGGTATGTTTATGAGATTTATCCATGCTGATTATGTGTAACTATGATCCTTTCATTTTCATTGATATTTTGTGTTCTTTTAATGAAAACCCTATGATCTTTTTGTATTCTGGTCATTGGTCTGGCACATAATTCTGCTGTAACATTGTTGTCTATGTTTTTTTGGTGAACATATATATGTAAGATTGTTGGTGATATACTTAGGGATATAGTTACAGGATCTCAGGGGATGTGCAGACTTAACCATAGAAATACTGTCAGTTTTCCAAACTGGTTAAAACAGTTGACATTCCCATCAGCTGTGTATAAGTTCCATTTGCTCCCATCATCACCAATACTTGGTATTATCGGCAGTTTACATTTTAGCTGACCTACTGTCTGTAAAGTGGTGCCACATTTTAGTTTTAATTTCTTTAGCAATTAATAAGGTTGAACACACTTTCATATCTTTATTGGCCATTTAACTTTCCTCTTTAATAATATGTCTTTTTAGAACCCTTGTCTATTTTTCTTGTCTTTGTAGGAAATCTTTATGTATTTTGAATAATAGTCCTTTGTTCATATGCGTGAAAAATTTAGTCTGTGGCTTGTTTTATGGCATCTTTTAAGGAACAGATCATTTTAATTTTAATATATTGGTACTTGTCATTATTTATAGTTAATATATTTTTGTTTTATTTAAGAAATCAATTTATACCCAAATTTATAAAGATATTCTTCTCTATTGACAAGAAATTATACTGCTTTTCCTTTTCCATTTATTTAGGTTTATGGTCTACCTGAAGTTAATATCTTCTATATGATATAAAGCAGATTTTAATTTTATTTTATTTTCCTTATAGATTATTCAATTATCTCAGAAACACGTATTGAACATCTGTCCCTGCCCTACAGCTCTGCAGTTTCACCCTGTATAAATCAAGTGTTCATGTGTGGATAGATCCCCTTCTAGGTTCTCTGTTCTTTGCCTTTTGTTTTTTTGCCTTTTCTCATTATCAAAGCTTTATAATATGACATGATATCTGGAAAGCAAGTCTTCCCACTTTGTTCGTCTTTAAGTGGATCTTGGCTGTTTCTTTTCATTTTCATAGAAATTGTTCAGCTGACTTGTCAAGTTATATACTTGAACAGACTTCCTGGATTTTAAATGATATTATTGTTAATAGATTGATTTATTAGGGAAGAACTGACAGCTTTAAATATGGAATCTTCCTGTCTTCCTGCCTGTCAACATGTATCTTCTTTATTTAACTCTCATTAAGGTGCAGTAGTAAAACTCTAATATTTGATTTGTAGGAATATTGCATATTGGTCAGGTAATTATTACTTTCTGTTTTACATTTTTAGTAATACTATATATACTGTTTTAATTACTTTTAATTATTATTTGTGTATTGAAGTAAAAATGAGTTTTGTGTATTGATTTCATATATAGAAAACTTGATAAACTCAGGAAATTTAACAAGATCAAACCATCTGCAAATTATGATAATTTTGTTTCTTCCTTTTTTACCCTCTACTTTTTTGTTTTCTGACTTCTTGTCCTGTATATGGATAGAAGGTGGGAAAGAGTAAAGCCTTGTTTTGTTTCTGATATTGCTGCAAGTTTTTTGTGTATTGACATTATTTTTAATAGATTTCCAGGTAATAGGGCTTCCCAGGTGGCTCAGATGGTAAAGAATCTGCCTGTAATGCAGGAGACCACGGTTCGATCCCTGGGTTGGGAAGATCCCTTGGAGAAGGGGATGGCAACCCACTCCAGTGTACTTGCCTGGAGAATCCTATGGACAGAGGAACCTGGAGGGGTACAGTCCATGGTGCCGCACAGAGTCGGACATGACTGAGCGACTAACAACATTAATAGATTTATAAGTTCCCTTCCTTTCCTAGCTTGCTTAAAGACTTTATTTTTATTATGAATGGATGCTGAATTTTGTCAAATACTTTTTCCTGTGCCATATGAGGTTATAAAATTATCTTTACCCTTTATTTGCTAGTGGAATGGGAGGGTGTTCACGTAGTTGGTTGGTGGAGGCCAGAGCAGCAATTCTTGGCTACCACTCAGGGTTGCTGTCTCTCCTACACTTTGGCCTTATAGTTTCTTCCTGTCTTTTCAGTCCTTTCCTACAATTAAGATTATTTATTAAAGAGTCACTTATATGGACGTTTTGAAACAATATTTTACCATTATTAGTAATATGAGTAACTTTGCATTGAAAAATGAAATAACAGAAAAATGTATTTTGGTTTAAAAAACCAGTTTCTAAGGGAAAAATACAATACTTGAAGGTACTGAGAGAGCTAATGTGGCAGAACAATAGTTTCTTATAACAAGGAACTAAGACTGGTTGGTTCCTAATTGTAGCTCAATCAGAAGAGCAGATGCCCAGCTTCAGTTGATTTTTCTGTTGGTCCCAGTCTCCATGCAGCATAGACTTAAGAATCAGGAGACTTGGGTATTATCTTGGCCCTGGCTTTGGCCATGACACTGACTCTCTCTGAGGTTCCTGGGTCATTTCTTCTCATTTTATCTGGCTGCTGTCTAGCTTGTATCATGGCATTAGATAACAGTTTGTGCCTCTGTTATTCTCCATCAGAAAATTCTCTCCCACTCTCAGGACACATCTTCCATTCCATCTTTCTCTGTGAATTTTCCATTAGATCCCTCTCACATCAACCAGCTTTTAAATGTCTCAAAAAGGCATTGGGGATCCATATATTAATAAATAGCCACAGTTGCTTTGAGTTTGCAGGAGAGTAGAGAGCACCCTGGGAATACTGCAGCCATTCATTTGCTAACAATTTAAGAAATACTTCATCATGCTTTATTGTGTTTCATGTGGTATAAACACATCTCTCAATTGAATTATGTTCTGTATTCAAGTAGGAGGTTAAATTACACTGAAGACAGAAAAAGAAAAATACAGTGATTTTTAAACAGAGTCGGGGAAGAGGAAGAGGATTTTATGTCATTAATAAGAACATACAGATATAAAAACCCTACACCAAATCCTTTAACTCCATAGCTCATGCATGGTATTTGAAAACTGAAAGCACAATTTTCCCCAGTAATATTATAAGTACTCTTGGTTCCTGGTTGCTATGTTTACTAATAGGTGTAGATCTAACACTTTTTGATTTGTGGTGATATTATTGGAAATAAGATTAGCTGTTTAGAATTTCTAAGGAACAATGAGATAAAACTTGAAGATAACATAGAAGAGATTCCAAACACAATAAAGAATGGTTTGTCAACATTAAGACAAAAGCATGGCCAATCTGTTGTATTATATTAGGAAGATGGTGATTCTGGTTGTAATGACTCATCAATAAAAGGAATACACTATTGATATACCCAACAATATGGATGACTCTATAAGCAATTATGTTGAGGGAAAGAAGTCAGATAGAAAAGAATATATACTGTAAATTCCATCCTTATAAAATGCTGTGAAATGCAAGCAACGCTATAGTGATAGAAAGTGAACCCTGGTTTCCTAGAGATGAGGTGTCTCTATTGTGGGAAGAGGCAGTGGGGGAGGATTACAAAGGGCAGGAAGAAATTTTTCACTGCATAATGAATTCACAGGTGTGAACATATCACAAAAATTATCAAATTATATACTCTAACCATGGACCAGTTTATATAAATTATACTTCAAAACCTTTTTTAAAAAGTGGGCAACATTAAAATAAAACTACTTTGGAACCCCCCAAGTAAAATGAGACCAATAACCATACACCTTCAAAAGATTATTGTAATTATGAAATAACTCATTCAGGGTGCTTGCAGTCATTCCTGGCAATAGTAAGCTGTCTAAAAATATTAGCCTTTGTTTTCTATTATTGGATCATTGAAAGAAGGTACTCTGAGAAGAATACAGAAGGTACTTTCTGAATACATTTTGCAGATGGCAGTTGAGGGGTGGCTACTCTTCCCTGTTATAGGTTGAATTGTGATCTCCCGAAATTCAGTGCTGAGTTCTTAACCTCTAGTACCTCAGAATGTTACTGTATTGAAGATAGGACCTTTAAAGAGGACCTTTAAACTTAAGTTAAAATACAGTCAATAGTCTAATAAAACCGGTGTCCTTACAAGCAGAGATTTGGACACAGAGACACGTGTGCACAAGGGAAAAGCTATCTGAGGACAAAGAATTCAGCCATCTGCAAGTCAAAAAGAAAGGCTTTGGAAACACCAACCCTTCCAATATATTGATCATGGATTTCTAGCTTCCAGAACTGTGAAAGAACAAGTTTCTGTTGTTTAAGGCACCCAGTCTGTGATATTTTGTCATGGCGGCCCTAGCAAACTAACATGCACCCCAGACAGAAAATCTCTTGCAATAGCCTTTCCATGTGTTGCAGGGAAGTTGCTCGTCAGCATTCTCTGCAGAGCGTCCAGGTTTTCCTCCACAGAGCAGCAGTGAACTGTCACTCATCTCAGGCTGCACTGTAATGAAAAGCATCCAAGCACAAGCCAGACACAGACCCTGAAGCACCTCCTTCAGTGCCTACCAGTGGGGGTGCCCACTGGGGTTTGCAGCTGCGGTGCCCACCGGCTCCAGACTCCTACTGCTTCGTTGCATTGTCAGGTGCGGCAGAGCCCAGACTTTGTATAATCAAGTGCTCTGTGCCGTAAGACATCAAAAAGGGCAGGGGGAGACAAATGAAACTCACAGATTACTTTGCTCACAGGGATTTTATTTCCTAGTTCCTTTATGGCACTTTTCATCTGAAAAATTTTATCTTGGAATGTAGAAGCTAAAATATCTTCAATGGAATTACTATGCATTTTCTAAGACTCTGGTGTTCTCCTTTTGTATAAAGAAAGACCTGTTTCTGCTCTCTCCCTTAAGATACTATGTCCTCATTTATTTCCCTGCCTTTTAAACTTTTCTTTCTTTATAACAAGCCCCTTGAACACCCCTTAGGAGTTTTTTTTTTTTTGATCATAAACCAGATTTTTCATCCTTTGAATGCTTGTTCTCTCCAGCCCTCATATTAAACTTCCTGCAGTGTGACTCCATGAGTGATCTATCACACGTAGGCACAGAAACTCCTCGGAGACGGAGACGTGAGCTTTCATATCTCACACAGCCTTCTGGGCACTAGGTGTTCTTGCTAAATCCCTGTAATGACTTTCCTTTCACAGAACTCAAATTTTCACAGAAACCAAAACTAATTTAGAAAAAAAAAACCATTAATTTATTCATTAGACACATATTAGTGAATGGGGTTATAAAGTTGAATCAAAAGCCTTATTTGCCCTAAGGAGATTTTCAGTCTAATAGAGGGATTCAAAAATGTAAATAAATATGTGTAAGAAAGCATTGTAGGTTGGGGTTAGAAGGCACAAGTTCAAAGATAGGAATTGGAAGTGTGGATGAGGTTAGAAGAAGATAGGCCGCCAGGAGAGGTGGAACAGGGCCAGGGGCTCTTGAGAGGAAGTGACTGGACAGGAGACTTCCCTTGTAAGGAACTTACTTAGGGTCTGGCGGGGCACATGCTATGGCTTGGTGTCTGAATATTGTTACTATTACTCACTCATGAACATATGTTTACCAAGGAGATTTATTGAGACTCAAAGTGTGCTATACTGAGCAAATGTATGGGAGTTTTTTTTTTTTTTAAACTTCGGTTATGTGACCATGTTATACCAGCTTTCTTAAGCATATTCTAAGCTTCACTAAAAATGGCTATCCATTCTCTTGAAACACAGGCAATTTAGAAATATACCAGTTTGAAGGCAACCAGCTCCTGGCCTCTAGCTTTTTTCCAGAAGGCTCTTCTGGCATGTGATGTATCAGTGTTCCTCCCTCTGTTCAATTCTCTAATTCTAAAATATACAGATTTGTAATGCAACAGTTAGCCATGAACAACATTCTGTTTTCTAAAATTTGGGTTTCTGTGTGCATGTGTGTCAGTGTTATCCAAAGATAAGATGAGCTGGTCTCTTTAATTACCTTCAAAATGCCTGAAAAAATATGTAATATGCAGTTATCATCCTGGGTTGGAAAAAGGAGACAGCCTCTATCTCAGAAGGCCTTTACCACCAATGTGGCCAATGGCACTCTGGCTGATACTTACGGTGGAAGGAGAGGAGTGCTCTTACCTTGAAGAAGGGTGATTCTCAAGGTCCCCACCATGGAGTGCTTTGGTGCCGGTTTTATTCAGAGAAGGCATACATGGTAGAAACATTGTGGGTTTTGAAGATAAACAGGGGTTGAACTTAGAGCTAAACAATGGCACTTCCATTAAAAAAAAAAAAAAACACAGTAAATTTCTGTGATTATTGACATCCTCTTCACTCCCCTCTCTCTTGATTTTCCTCTGAGGTGGGTCATGTCACCCACTTTACTGATTCACTATTGTCAGACTTTTGGTAAGTGACCCTACCCACCTCCCTTACATTTAGGCTAACAGAACAGTAAAAGTAGGCATTAGTTTGCTTTCAGGTGCCTGCATCTTTGAATTGGCACATGGTACACACAGCTAGCTGTATCCTCCTTACCTATTTACAAAAAAAGGATACTCATTTCCTAGCTGAATACTGCATAGATCACAATTTTCAATATCATTACTAATGAAGCACCCTGTGCTGCTTTGATTGCCATCCGAATGTGAGCAGCTAATTAGATTGATTGTCTATTTGATGCCTGCTGATTAGCTTATGAAAGCCCTCTGAATTCCTGACTTTGTGAGAAAATGCCCCTGACTTTATGATTACTGATTGATGCTCCAATTTCTGATTGCTGTGTGAATAGACAGTTAATAGCTCTGTCACCTTGACAAGGGTTTTGGTATTCATCTGATGAGGAAAACAGAGCAGGGTGCTCTGTTTATCAATGTCTGCCAAACGTTTAAAGTTCTTTAGAGTGTGAAGACCACGAATCAGGGGCATTTGTGGCCTTGTGACAAGGCCATGTAACTAATGTCATGTGGTTAGTGAGCATAATGAGAAAGGAGGAGGCTGGCAGGTGGCCCTGATGCTTTACTCTTCCCCAAGACCAGTTTTAGGACTAGGATTCATCTAGTTGGATCAGGAGTCATCTCTGTGCTTTGACAGTTTTGCTTTCAAGAGTGAGTATGCAGAGTGGGCTATAGGTTCTGATGCACTCCCTCTGTATTTCTTAATTTTACACTAAAATACATAAGGAGGCACCAGCAAAGAACGATTACCTATGGAAACACCAAAAACTCATAGTGGTAGTTGACCTGTTGTTGAAATCTAGGAGAATTTTCTCGCTCTGTGATATGCAAAACTGTGAGGTGGAACCCTGATTCAACTAAACACTCATTGCTTAAAGTAGTCGATACAAAGCCTCTTCAGTCTCTCCACTCTTTGTACCTGGATACAGAATAGGAAGTTGTGTCCCATGCAGAGAATTGGGTACCTTCCCCTCTGCTATGGGCAAGTTGCTTTTTGGGAAAGGTCTAACATCTTGTTCATTGTCTTCCTACCTGCCTTTCTGCATCCAGTAAGATCCAACACTCAGTCTCACCATTACACCATGGTACAGAGGTCTAAAAACGTACTCATTCCTGACAGTAAATTTTTCAAGACAAGAGAAGAAACTGTGCATGCTCTGATTACCAAGAGAGATGGATTGGACTGAAGAGGAATGTAAGGATGGCATGCAGGGGAATGTAGGAATGGAAGAAAAAAATTGACTCCCTTCTTTTAAGGACTGACACTGGTGATGACTCACCTTCCACTGTTTCATAGTTAGAAAATATCAGGCAGTAGTGAGGATCTTGCCATACTTTCCAAACCTGAGGTCAGGTATGGGTAAAAGGTACCAGTGTGCACATATCCTATGACCCACGAAATCTCTTGTAGTAATAAGCAATAAGGGACAAGTGGCCCAGGTTGAACTTGAACGTGCTGAGGAAGATGTGAAATGACATCTTATGTGGATTTAATTCACATTCTCTAAGTTTCTAATTTTAATGTATTCAAAACTATTTTTTATTATGTTTTGCCTTAGGCTTAGTTCATTTCTGTATATCATTTGAGACATTCTCGCCACTCTAAGTCACAAAGATATTTTCAGTGATTTTTCTGCAAAATATTATAAAGTTTTGTTGTAATGTAAACAACTTACATTTACATTTCTAATTTATCAAGGTAGGATTGAGAGAATGGATTCATTTTCTTTTTTAAAATATGGAAATACAGCTTTCCCAACAAAATTAACTGAAAAAAATCCAAGGGCAATGTCAACTCTTTCATATTAATATATTTACTCTCTTTGTATGTGTTTATCTATTTTATTTCTGGGTTTCTTTTGGGCATTTAATTAGAATTGCAACAGAGCTATAGATCAATTTGGACAGAATCTTTGCACTCACTATGTAGTCTTGCTATCCATGAATATGTGATTTTCTCTTTACTTATGTAGGTTCTTTATAATTTTATAAATTCATTTTTATAAACTTTTATCTTTTTCCACCACACAACTTGTGAGATCTTAGTTCCCAGACCAGGGGTTGAACCTGAACCCACAGCAGTGAAATCAATGAGTCCTAACCACTGTAGTGCCAAAAAATTTCATATAAATTTCTGCATAAAAGATTTATGATCTTTTGTTGAATTTATTCTTATATACTTTATAGTTTTGTTGCAATTTTAAAAAGTGATATTTTAAAACTTTAGTTCTTTGTTTCTGGCTGTTTTTAAAAAGTGTATCCAGAAACATAAGTAATTAATGTTCCCTCTTGTAAATACTAATGGTTTACCTATATATTCTTTTGGGTTTTCTGTATAGGTGGCCATATGGTCTGCAATAATGGTATAATTTGTTTTCCCTTTTCAAATCCTTATACTTTCAGTTTATATTTGTATTACTGCAAAGTTTAAAAAGTCTGTTGAAAAGGAAAGCCAATAGTGGGTATATTTCACTGTTAAGAATTATGTCTATGCAAAGGTTTTTAAGATAGTTAGGATATGACAGTTTTCTTTTATTCATATGTTGCTAAGATCTTTTTTTTCTTTTAAATGAAATCTGAGTGTTAATTTTTTTGAATTTTTTTTGCAATCGAGGTGATTATATATATTGCTTTAATATGATTGTGAAGTAATTACATTTATAGTTTTTTAACAAGTATATTCCTAGATACCACCAATTTGATCATGATATATTTTTAGTTCATTGCTGAATTTTGTACATATTTAGAAATTTGCATCTATTTATGTGAATAAGGTTAGATCGTAAATTTCTTTCTTTCATAGTCCTTGTCTGGTTTTGATGTCAGGGTTTTACTACCCTCATAAAAAGAAAGATTGGTAGTAGATTTTTTGTATTCTTTAAAAATGTGCAAAGTCCTAAAAGTATCTTTCTTTCTCTTATCTGTTCTTTGAAATTTTATTAGAACTTTTCTGCAAACCCATGGATACCTAATGGTTTTATTTTTGTAAGAAAATTTTGATTGAATTTTGTTAATGTTTAAAAAACTTTTACATTTTAAGTTCTTCTTTCAACAAGATTTTACAATTTATATTTTCCTTAGAATAGCTTTGCTGAACCTATATTTTTTCTTTGGCACACATATTTAATAATAAGAATATTACCTTTTAAAATCTCTTGTAGCATCAGTAATTTCAATTCTAGTATTAGTTATTTGTATATCTTCTTTCCTTCTGTTTTATGATGAATTTTGCCAGAGGCTTATAAATTCTTTTCATCCAAAGAACTTTAAATATATCTCTTAAAAACAATATAGAGGTGGACTTCTTCAAGTCTAGTTTGATTAATTTTGTGTCTTACATGTAAATATTGAGTATTAATTTCATATATGTGGATTTATATCTGCCATGTTATTTTCAGATCTTTGTCCTGCTTTTGCTATTTCTCTTATATCTTACTTTCTCTTGTTGTTTTCTAAAGAAAATGATCACTTGAGTATGCCTAAAATATATGGTATTCATTCTTCACAGTTCCTCCTTGCAGCTTAGATTTTTCTTCTGAGATAGTGTTGTTTCTTCCTTTGTTTTCTCCTTTACGTCTTCTATTAGTGGAGGTCTATTGTAAGTTACCTCTCAGGTTTTGTTTGAACGTATCTATTTCACTCAATATTTTTAGATATTCAGTTCAGTTCAGTTCAGTCACTCAGTTGTGTCCGACTCTTTGTGACCCCATCAATCGCAGCACACCAGGCCTCCCTGTCCATCACCAATACCCGGAGTTTACTCAAACCCATGCCCATGGAGTCGGTGATGCCATCCAGCCATCTCATCCTCTGTCGTCCCCTTCTCCTCCTGCCCCCAATCTCTCCCAGCATCAGGGTCTTTTCCAGTGAGTCAACTCTTCGCATGAGGTGGCCAAAGTACTGGAGTTTCAGCTTCAGCATCAGTCCTTCCAATGAACACCCAGGACTGATATCCTTTAGGATGGACTGGTTGGATCTCCTTGAAGTCCAAGGGACTCTCAAGAGTCTTCTCCAACACCATAATTCAAAAGCATCAATTTTTTGGCACTTAGCTTTCTTCACACTCAAACTCTCTCATACATACATGACCACTGGAAAAACATAGCCTTGACCAGATGGACCTTTGTTGGCAAAGTAATGTCTCTGCTTTTTAATATGCTGTCTAGGTTGGTCATAACTTTCCTTCCAAGGAGTAAGCGTCTTTTAATTTCATGGCTGTAGTCATCATCTGCAGTGATTTTGGAGCCCAAGAAAATACTCTGCCTCTGTTTCCACTGTCTCCCCATCTATTTCCCATGAGGTGATGGGACCAGATGCCATGATTTAGTTTGCTGAATGTTAAGCTTTAAGCCAACTTTTTCACTCTCCTCTTTCACTTTCATCAACAGGCTTTTTAGTTCCTCTTCACTTTCTGCCATAAGGGTGGTGTTATCTGCATATTTGAGATTATTGATATTTCTCCCAGCAACCTTGATTCCAGCTTGAGCTTCCTCCAGCCCAGCATTTCTCATGATGTACTCTGCATAAAAGTTAAATAAGCACGGTGACAATATACAGCCTTGACGTACTCCTTTTCCTATTTGGAACCAGCCTGTTGTTCCATGTCCAGTTCTAACTGTTGCTTCGTGACCTGCATACAGGTTTCTCAAGAGGCAGGTCAGGTGGTCTGGTTTCCCCATCTCTTTCAGAATTTTCCACAGTTTATCGTGATTCACACAGTCGAAGGCTTTGGTGTAGTCAATAAAGCAGAAATAGATGTTTTTCTGGAACTTTCTTGCTTTTTCGATGATCTAGCAGATATTGGCAATTTGATCTCTGGTCCCTCTGCCTTTTCTAAAACCAGCTTGAACATCTGAAAGTTCTTGGTTCACGTATTGCTGAAGGTTATATAAGTCTACCTTGAAGGTTCCTTTCTCACAGCAACTGGTTTCAATTTTTTGCTGATTAAAAGTTGACTGTCACTTTAATTGTCCTTTTTCTAAAAGTAAGCAGTGTATTTTTCATTTTTATCCTTTATCTATTTGAGGCACTACAGCTTCATTAAGATAGGTCCTGATTTAATTTGATATTGATTTCTTGTTCTTTGTTCTGTTTGGGATTTGTTCATTGCCTAGAATTTAAGGATTGTTGTCTTTAATCTACTCTAGAAAATTCTTATCTACAATATCTCTAAGTATTTCTCCTCACGTTTTCTTTGGTGTTCTACCCTTGTTCTCTCATTTAATATGTTGGGTCTTATTACTTTTGTATCCTCTATATCTCCACCTCACTTTTATACTTTTTCTTTCTTCATTTTTCTCAGCTTCCTTTTTTGATAATTCCATCAATTCTGCTTTTTAGGTAATCTGGAAAATATATGATACTTCTAATACCTACAGCCATTTGGGGTTGATTTTATAATTTGTGTTTTTCTGCTGAATTTATTTGTATATGAATTGTTTCTACACTTGTTTAATGATTTCTTATTGTTAGTTCACATTTCTTGAAAAGTTATGGTTAACAAAGAAAGTGTTTGTCTTTCCTAGTTACTTGGTGGCCCAGTGAAATGAAGATCATTAAGCTTAAGATTTTTTTCAGACCACATGGGTAGTGTTAATTGCAGCCACATGTACATATGACCCAGGGATCTAGTTTAGGAATTCTCTGACTTACTTTTTCTTTTCCTCTGTGTCTCATATATTCACACCCAAGATCTATGCAGCAAGCCTTCTGCAGGAGGAATTTTTTGGTTCCCAGTTCACTTATTGAGGATATTGCCCTTTGGTGGCCTCAGACTTACTAGGGACTCCCTAATCCAAGCTCCTTCCAGATATTGGGGCCCCAGGCTATGCCTACTTTCTCTTGGTTTGATTTGGGTCATTAAAACTCTGAGTCTCTTATAGATGTATATCCAAAAAAATTGAAAACAGAGATTGGAACAGGTATTTTTACACCAGCATTTATTGAAGCATTATTCACAATAGCTAAACAGTGGAAGCAACCTAACTATTCATCAGCATATACATGGATAAACAAAATGTGGTACACACATACATATGGAATATCACTCAGCTTAAAAAGGAATGAGGTTCTGACACATGCTGCAACATGGATGAACCTTGAAAACCATATGCAAAGTTTAATAAGTCAGTCACAAAAGGACAAATATTGTTTGAGTCCATGTACATGAAATATTTAGAATAGGCAAATTCATAGGCATAAAAAGTAAATTATAGGTTACTCAGAGGTAAAGAATCCACCTGCAATGCAGGGGACACAGATACATGGGTTCGATCCCTGGGTTGGGAAGATCCCTTGGAAGAGGAAATGGCAATCCACTCCAGTATCTTTGCCTGAAAAATCCCATGACTGAAGCCTGAAGTCCTTGGAGTCGCAAAGAGTCAGAGACAATTGAACATACACACACACACACAGACACACACACAAACACACACACAAACTGGAGGAGGGAGTAATGAGGAGTGACTGCTTAATGGCTGAAAGAGTTTCTGTTTCGGGTGATGGAAAATAGTACACTTAAAACTGGTTAAAATGGCATGTTTTTGTGTTATTTGTATTTTTTTCACAGTTGAAAGCTGAATTTAGGCCTTCATGTATTAGATGTCTGCAGACTAACTCTGTTCTGACTCCAGTGCTAGATCACCAATGGCTTTCAACATTTATGGCATCTGAGTTTTGCCCTTCTTTACCTCTGCCTTAGTATGCTTTGGGGCTTCCCTGGTAGCTCAGCTGGTAAAGAACCTGCCTGTAATGCAGGAGACCCTGGTTGCATTCCTGGGTTGGGAAGATCCCCTGGAGAAGGGATAGGATACCCACTCCAGTATTATGGGCTTCCCGGTGACTCAGATGGTTAAGAATCCACCTGCCCTGCAGGAGACCTGGGTTCAATTCCTGTGCTGGGAAGATCCCTGGAGGAGGGCATGGCAACCCATTCTAGTATTCTTGCCTGGAGAATACCTATGGACAGAGGAGCCTGGTGGGCTACAGTCCATGGGGTCACAAAGAGTGGGACACGACAGAGTGGCTAAGCACAACACACAGCACAGTATGCTTTAAAAATAACTTAATATATGTAGCCTTTTTATCCAATATTGAGATGCCCAGTTGACACATTTTTTAAAATACTATTACTCTGGCGACACTTAAGAGACAGAAAGCACATATACAGTGGTTGAAAGGAAGAGAAGGAAGTAGCTATTGGTTATTTCAGGAGCAGACTTCCAAACAGTGTTGGGGGAGCTTGCCTGGCCACATCATTCAATCATGCCCCACAGACCCAATCTGCCCCACACTTGTGCCTAGTCAGGATTCAGGAACATGATAGCTGCAATTGAAATCCACTCATCTCCAGCTGCCTGATGATTATTCTGGCCATTCAGGGAAAGATTGAAAATCTGCTCTTTTGTTCCTCTCTTTTGCTCAGTAATTATATTTACTTGCTCGAAAGGCTGAGTGAAGTCTAAGTCAGAGATTTGTATGGTGCAAGATGTCTCAGTCTGTTTTCTGTGCCTAAATGGAAGATGAGGATTAATTTCTTTATTTCTCAAGGAAATCAGCGTGGATCCATTGGCATGCTGCTAGCAAAAGTTCCTTGATCAAATACATTTTTCACAATGTACAGACTGCCAACTGTGGTTACAGCTCTCTGAAAAGCACATTTTCTTGACTTTAGTGTCAGTTTACGTTGACTTTGAATTTAGAGGGGGAGAAAAAGCCATTAACCTCCAGAAATTATAGAAAAATAGTGTAGCTGTGTGGTATAGCAAAGTAATGGATAAACAATTATATGCAAATGAATGCAGGTACTAGAGGTCTCAGAGTGCAGACTCTATAACTTCTCAGATGAATCCTTTGCCATAATCTTGTTAATAGCAGAGCACATATTGAATCCTAGGTGGCCTTTGAACAAGTTAGTCATGCCATAGTAATATTAACAAGTCAGCCCAAACTATGTCTTTTACAATGTGTTGCTAAGAATAGCCAGTTGCGTGAGAATCCAAGGTGTTTTAAACAGACTGATTACATCCATTGATTGATGATTGGATTCAGAATAATTTTCTTTCCTTGGATGAGAAAAAGTGACGTTATTGACCCTGTTCATTCAATCAAAATGGTAATGCAACATAAGCATGCCTGCTTGCAGAAACAGCAAGTCAGGGGAGAGTCTAAATTATGCAGGGTCTGCCTCTGAGCTGTGTTTATGAATACAATTGATTGACATTGCCTGTTGCCCCTCCTCAACACACATGCATCCACATGTGCTTGTCTTATTATAGATAAACAAGGCATTGGGATTGCAGAAATTGTTTTTACTCCACATTTTGTTGGGAAGATAATCACTGCTATTCTTTATTTGTGGTTAATGTGCCATTATGTGTAAAAGGGAAAAATGATTAAATGTAATATATTATCAGAAGCACACAGAGGTTATACTTGGCAAAGAAAGTTGATTACTCCTAATATTTGTCGAGAGGGTTTTGTGTTGTCTAGATCACTTAAAATGCCTCTTTAATGAGTGCATGTGTCATTGTACTTCACTTCCTCCAGTGAAGGACTAGCTCCTCCAGTATGGAATTCTTGGTTTCTGTCTCTGGGGCAATTCAGTCCTTTGTGATCTCTTTCTTAACTAACGCTCCCAAGGTACACAGAATATAGAAGGTGTATTGACATCTTGTTCCACAATCTGACTTTTAAAACAGGTTCATGTAGTGTGGGTGGAACTAGATAGTGAGGACTTGCAGTAGGATTGAATAGGGGGGGCATGAGGTGACGGCAAGATTCAAAAAATAGGTAAAAAGGATGGATCAGAGTTTAAAGCAAAATAATGCAGTGGCAAGGTGTCACTTTTTCTATTTGTACACAGCTGGCCCTTCTTCTGGAAAGTGTACTTTCTTCCTTCTAAGAAATTCTTTTCTCCCAGACCAATCAGGTTCTGATGTGAAGACTACATTTTTAATGATGTGATATTTCAGACTACAAAGATGATAACCCCACCCACATTGGAATCATGGTTTTCTAGATTTTTTATTCAAATTAGGAAGTGCAAATGTCAGACCTTCTCTCTGTAAAGAATCTGAAACATAAATTTTGAAGTACCAGTAGGCCTAGTTTTGGTTGCATGAAAGAAGCCCAAAGGAGAGACAAAAAACAGATATACAGAAAGTAGAAGGGGAGATGGAAAGAAATTCTGGGTGGTATTTGAGACTACGCAGCCATCTGCATCTCTCAGGCCCAGAGATACCCTCTAATTTTCTCAACGCTTGTCAATTTTTAAAAAAATAATTTGGATTTGTATTTTTAGCACTTTTGGCCCCAAAGTCCTAATTAATAGCACAAAAAGAAACTTTTTTTTTCTGGAAACTGAATTGTTAAATTTACTCTCAGTTTTTGTCATATTTAAAGATTTTGATAATTTTCCTTGATGGGTAAAAATTCTTTTCAATTGCTTGATTTGTAAAGTTGGGTGGCCTAAACAGAATGCTTATTCTTTCCTTGTATATATTCCAATTATTACATTTCTAACACATATGGTTACTTGTTAACATCTCTCTCTCCTACATTCTTTGCCACTGCCTTTCTTTGGGATTGGAATGAAAACTGACCTTTTCCAGTCCTGTGGCCACTGCTGAGTTTTCCAAATTTGCTGGCATATTGAATCCAACACTTTCACAGCATCATCTTTTAGGATTTGAAATAGCTCAACTGGAATTCCATCACCTCCACTAGCTTTGTTCGTAGTGATTCTTCCTAAGGCCCACTTGACTTCACATTCCAGAATGTCTGGCTCTAGGTGAGTGATCACACCATCGTGATTATCTGGGTCATGAAGATCTTTTTTTGTATAGTTTCTCTGTGTATTCTTGCCACCTCTTCTTACTATCTTCTGCTTCTGTTAGGTCCATACCATTTCTGTCCTTTATTGAGCTCATCTTTGCATGAAATGTTCCCTTGGTATTTCTAATTTTCTTGGAGAGATCTCTAGTCTTTCCCATTCTATTGTTTTCCTCTATTTCTTTGCACTGATCACTGAGGAAGGCTTTCTTACCTCTCCTTGCTATTCTTTGGAACTCTGCATGCAAATAGGTATATCTTTCCCTTTCTCTTTTGCTTTTGGCTTCTCTTCTTTTCACAGCTATTTGCAATGCCTCCCCAGACAGCCATTTTGCTTTTATGCATTTCTTTTTCTTGGGGATGGTCTTGGTCCGTGTCTCTTGTACAGTGTCACAGACCTCTGTCTATAGTTCATTAGGCACTCTGTCTATCAGATCTAATCCCTTGAATCTATTTGTCACTTCCACTGTATAATTGTAAGGCATTTGATTTAGGTCATACCTGAATAGTTTAGAGGTTTTCCCTACTTTCTTCAATTTAAGTCTGAATTTGGCAATAAGGTGTTCATGATCTGAGCCACAGTCAACTCCCGGTCTTGTTTTGCTGATTGTATAGAGCTTCTCCATCTTTGGCTGCAAAGAATATAATCAGTCTGATTTCCATATTGACCATCTGGTGATGTCCATGTGTAGTGTCTTCTCTTGTGTTGTTGGAAGAGGGTGTTTATGACCAGTGGGTTCTCTTGGCAAAACTCTGTTAGCCTTTGCCCTGCTTCATTCTGTCACACACTAGTAAAGTAATGCTTAAAATTCTCCAAGCCAGACTTTAACAATATGTGAACCGTGAACTTCCAGATGTTCAAGCTGGTTTTAGAAAAGGCAGAGGAACCAGAGATCAAATTGCCAATATTGGATTATTGAAAAAGTGAGAGAGTTACAGAAAAGCATCTATTTCTGCTTTATTGACTATGCCAAAGCCTTTGACTGTGTGGATCACCACAAACTGCAGAAAATTCTTCAAGAGATGGGAATACCAGACCATCTGACCTGCCTCTTGAGAAATCTGTATGCAGGTCAGAAAGCAACAGTTAGAACTGGACATGGAACAACAGATTTGTTCCAAATTGGGAAAGGAGTACTTCAAGGCTGCTTGTTTAAGTTATATGCAGAGTACATCATGCAAAATGCCAGGCCGGATGAAACATAAGCTGGAATCAAGATTGCTGGGAGAAGTATCAATAACATAAGATATGCAGATGACACCACCCTTATGGCAGAAAGCAAAGAAGAACTAAAAAGCCTCTTGATGAAAGTGAAAGAGGAGAGTGAAAAAGTTGGCTTAAAGCTCAACATTCAGAAAACTAAGATCATGGCATCTGGTCCCATCACTTCATGGCAAATAGATGGGGAAACAGGGGAAACAGTGGCTGACTTTATTTTTCTTGGGCTCCAAAATCACTGCAGATGGTGATTGCAGCCATGAAATTAAAAGACACTTGCTCCTTGAAAGAAAAGTTATGACCGACTTAGCATATTAGAAAGCAGAGACATTACTTTGCCAATAAAGGTCTGTCTAGTCAAAGCTATGGTTTTTCCAGTAGTCATGTATGGATGTGAAAGTTGGACTATAAAGAAAGCTGAGCGCTGAAGAATTGATGCTTTTGAACTGTGATGTTGGAGAAAACTCTTGAGAGTCCCTTGGACTGCAAGGAGATCCAACCAGTCCATCCTAAAGGAGATCAGTTCTGGGTGTTCATTGGAAGGACTGATGTTGAAGCTGAAACTGCAGTATTTTGCCACTTGATGCAAAGAACTGAATTATTTGGAAAGACCCTGATGCTGGGAAAGATTGAAGGTGGGAGGAGAAGGTGACAACAGAGAATGAGATGGTTGGATGGCTTCACCAACTCAATGGAGTTTAAGTAAACCCCTGGAAGTTGGTGATGGACAGGGAGGCCTGGCGTGCTGCAGTCCATGGGGCCCCAAAAAGTTGGACACGACTGAGCTACTGAACTGAACCTGAACTGGACTGATCTCTCCTACATATCTGTGAGCTTCTTTAAGGGAGGAGGGTCCAGGTCTTATTTTTGCCTCTGCATCTTCAGAACCTGATATAGCTTTAGGCACATTTTAAGCTTCTCAAATATTTGCTCAGTTGAGTTTTAGTGAGCACCAGTGTCTCAGGATTTTGCATTGTCCTTTGACTGAATTGCCAGATATCTCTCTCCCTTTCCTAGGATCTCTCACTTCCAAGGTCACTGAAGTTACTCCTTAATGTTCTGATTCCCAGCCTGGGAGCTTTAGATCTCAAGAATTTCCAGGAAGCCCAGACAGCTTTGTGGCTTTGAAAGCAATAGCACATTGATGTTCTCTTGTGCTTTTTTTTTTTTTTCCAGAAACAAAGCTCCAAATTTGGAAAACATCAGTGAAACTCCACAGGTAAGAAATAATGTCAATCATGACACATTTCATTTACTTGGTTGGACACTTTGGATGGCTTATCTCAGCAGGTTTCTATTCAAAGAACATCTGTTACTTTTTCTAAATCCCTGTAATGAAGCCAGCATTTAGTTGCAACTCCCTGAAAACCCCACAATTATTAAAACCACAAGTGTATACTTCCTCCACTTACCACTTAGTTTAGAAGTGTAGTTAGCCTGAAACATTTCCTATGTGCCTTCTGTACAGGTCACATGTTTTATCATTGATTTCTTGTTTTACAGGAAGGGGAACTGGTACTCAGATGGGTCAGGTATTTTGCCCAAGGTCCATAAGAAGTGTCAAGTAGAACAGGACTTGTGAGGGAGGCTGAATTTGGTCATGTTCAAATCCTTAGAAAGTCCATAGTCCTTGCCATTCATTTGGTTCTCAAAGAATGATGCTCAAGTGAGCTAGCCAAGCTTCCAAGTGTAGCTACCTTCTATGACCTTGTATCCTTTCAGAAAAAAGTGGCATGCTACTTAAATATTTAGAGGCATCTATAAAACTCTTATTTGCGTGACTTCAAATAATGTTGACTGGATTTGCACATGCTGCTTTGTCACTTTCAATATTGAATTTAAATTCCAGTGTTAGTGATATTCTTTAAAAAATGTAGCTCTTTGCCTTTGTGAAAGATTGCATCTGGGTACATCATTCTGCATTCATCAAAATGGGTTAATGGTGGAGTTTGAGGGCAGAGATCACTGCTCTTGTTCATTTTTTGTAAGGTTACAAATCAGTGATATTTGTTGGATTTGTGGAGTTGTGCAGCTGTCACTATGATCCAGTTGTATGGCGTTTCATCACTCTAAAAATCCCCCATGAGCTCATTTGCAGTCCTTCTGCACTGCAGAGAGTATCCCTGTCAGAGGCATACATTGATCTGCTTTCTGTCTCTATAAACAGTTACCTTTTTTAGACTCCTGGTGTAAATGAAACCCCACCATTTGTAGTCTTTGGCGTCTGGCTCCTTTCATTTAGTGGAATGCTTTGAGGATTTATGTGTGTCACAATATATATCCATATTTCATCCCTTTATTTACTAAATAGTTTATTGTATGGCTATATACCATATTTCATTATATCATCTAACATTGGATGGATACTTGGATTGTTCAGTTTATGGCCATTAAAAAATGCTTTTATGAACCTTTGTGTATAAAATCATTTTAGGCATGTTTTCATTTTGCTGTGGTAGATTATTAAGAGTAGAATTGCTGGGTCATGTGATAAGTTTGTTTCATTTTTTAAAGAAATTTCCCAACTGATTTCCAACTCGGCTATATTAGTTTATGTTTCTACCAGCAATGTGTGAGGGTCATAGTTTCTCTACAACTTTTCTGAAACTTTGCAGCCCACCAGACTTACCTGTCCTTTAGCATCTCCCAGAGTTTGCGCAAATTTATGTCCATTGAGTCAGTGATGCCATCCTACCATCTCAGATTTAACTTAGTTCCTAATGAATGTGTAGCAACTTTTAATCTACTTGTTAGCCCTTTGCCTGTGATCTCTGGTATGTAAAGTACAAATTTTTATCAATTTTATATCACTTTTTAAATTTTTCAGTTATACATTATGCTATTATTAAATTATATACTATATTACATAATTCATATTACATATGGAAGTCTTTTATCAGATATGTATTTTCCAAATATAGTCTCCCAGTTTGTGTCTTTCTTGCCATTTCTTTTTCTTAATGGTGTCTTTTGAAGTGTTACTGTTTCTCATTTTAATGAAATATAACTTATTATATATAGTTATATATTATAATTTATTTATTATATATTTACTTATGTAATAAAATAATGAATTATATTAGCTATTTAATGAAGTAATCATGAATATATAATATTACATATTATAAATTATTATTACTTATTACATGTATATATATATGTATGTATGTATTTAAATATACACACATGCATATTTATGTTGTTTGCCTTTGGTTGTATATCTGATATCTCTTTGCCTGACCCTAAATCTTGAAATTTTATGTTCTCTTTGGAGAATTTTAGTATTTTTAGCTTGTGCATTTAGGTCAGTGACTGATACTGAATACATTTTTGTTAAGCATCTAAATTCATCCTTTAGCATGTGGCTGTCTATTTATACCAGTATCATTCATTTAAAATATAATTGAATTGCCTTTGTCAAAAAAATTGACCATAAACTTAAAGATTCACTTTTGGACTCTTTTCAGTTTCATTGATCTAGTTTCATTGTGCTTATTCTTATGCCAATACCAAGTTATCTTCTTTACTGTTGCTTTATAGTAAAATTTGAAAGGTAAGCCCTTAAAGTTTGCTTTTTTTTTTCAATAATTGTTTTCGCTATTCTAAGTCTTTGCATTTTATTTAGCTTGATGTTTTCTATAAATGAATCTTGGAGGGATTTGGACGAGGATTTTGTTAAATTTATAGGTCAGTTTTGGGAGAAAGCTGCTTCAATTTGGGGAGAAGTATCTCAGTTCATAAACATGGCATGTGTTGTTACTTAGAATATGTTCCAGCAATGTTTTGTGGTATTCACATAAAATTATATACATCTTGTGTTAGATTTTTTCCCAATGTATATTATTATTCTTGATGATATTCTGTGTATAATTGTGTTTTTTTCTTTATTTATTATTTATTTTTGGTTGTGTTGAGTCTCTGCTGCTGCGCGAGCTCTTCTCTAATTGTGAGTGGGGGCTAGTCTCTAGTTGTGAGTAGGCTTCTCATTGCAGTGGTTTCTCTTGTTGAGGAATACTGGTTCTATAGCACGCTGGCTTCAGTAGTTGCCACATATGGGTTTAGTAGTTGTGGTTCCCAGGTTCTAGAACACAGGCTTATTAGTTGTGATCCTCAATTCAGTTGCTCTGTGGCACGTGGGAAATTCCTGGATCAGTCTTTCGCATTGGTAGGTGGATTCTTTACCACTGAGCCACCAGGGAAACTGTAGAATTGTTTTCATGATTTTATTTTTTGATTGTTCACTGCTAGTATATGGAATTCAATTGATTTTAGGTATTACTCTTATATCTTATGACCTTGATAAATTTATTTATTTGGGTTTCCCCAGGTGTTGCTTTTTTTTTGCATTTCTTTTTCTTGGAGATGCTCTTGCTCCCAGTCTCCAGTACAATGTCACGAACCTCGTCCATAGTTCATCAGGCACTCTGTCTATCAGATCTAGTCTCTTAAATCTATTTCTCACTTCTACTATATAATTGTGAGGGATTTGATTTATGTCATACCTGAGTGGTCATACCTGAACGACCATCCTCAAGAAAAAGAAATGTAAAAAGGCAAAATGGCTGTCTGAGGAGGCCTTACAAATAGCTGTGAAAAGAAGAGAAGCCAAAAGCAAAAGAGAAAGGGAAAGATATACCTTTTTGCATGCAGAGTTCCAAAGAATAGCAAGAAGAGGTAAGAAAGCCTTCCTCAGTGATCAGTGCAAAGAAATAGAGGAAAACAATAGAATGGGAAAGACTAGAGATTTCTCCAAGAAAATTAGAAATACCAAGGGAACATTTCATGCAAAGATGGGCTCAACAAAGGACAGAAATAGTATGGACATAACAGAAGCAGAAGATAGTAAGAAGAGGTGGCAAGAATACACAGAGAAACTATACAAAAAAGATCTTCATGACCCAGATAATCATGATGGTGTGATCACTCACCTAGAGCCAGACATCCTGGAATGTGAAGTCAAGTGGGCCTTAGGAAGAATCACTACGAACAAAGCTAGTGGAGGTGATGGAATTCCAGTTGAGCTATTTCAAATCCTAAAAGATGATGCTGTGAAAGTGTTGGACTCAATATGCCAGCCAATTTGGAAAACTCAGCAGTGGCCACAGGACTGGGAAAGGTCAGTTTTCATACCAATCCCAAAGAAAGGCAATGCCAAAGAATGCTCAAACTACTGCACAATTGCACTCATCTCACACACTAGTAAAGTAATGCTTAAAATTCTCCAAGCTAAGCTTCAACAATACATGAACTGTGAAATTCCAGTTGTTCAAGCTGGTTTTAGAAAAGGCAGAGGAACCAGAGATCAAATTGCCAACATCCGCTGGATCGTTGAAAAAGCAAGAGAGTTCCAGAAAAATATCTATTTCTGCTGTATTGACTATGCCAAAGCTTTTGACTGTGTGGATCACCACAAACTGTGGAAAATTTTGAAAGAGATGGGAATACCAGACCACCTGACCTGCCTCTTGAGACACCTGTATGCAGGTCAGGAAGCAACAGTTAGAACTGGACATGGAACAACAGACTGGTTCCAAATATTGAAAAGGAGTACGTCAAGGCTGTATATTGTCACCATGCTTATTTAACTTTTATCCTGAGTACATGATGAGAAACGCTGGGCTGGATGAAGCACAAGCTGGAATCAAGGTTGCCGGGAGAAATATCAATAACCTCAGATATGCAGATGACACTACCCTTAGGGCAGAAAGTGAAGAAGAACTAAAGAGCCTGTTGATGAAAGTGAAAAAGAGGAGAGTGAAAAAGTTGTCTTAAAGTTCAACATTCAGAAAACAAAGATCATGGCATCCGGTCCCATCACTTCATGGCAAATAGATGGAGAAACAGTTGAAACAGTGCTAGAATATTTTCTTGGGCTCCAAAATCACTGAAGATGGTGACTGCAGCCATGAAATTAAAAAATGCTTACTCCTTGGAAGAAAAGTTACAACCAAACTAGACAGCATATTAAAAAGCAGAGACATTACTTTGCCAAAAAAAGGTCCGTCTAGTCAAGGCTATGGTTTTTGCAGTGGTCATGTATGGATGTGAGAGTTGGACTATAAAGAAAGTTGAGTGCTGAAGAATCGATGCTTTTGAACTGTGGTGTTGGAGAAGGCTCTTGAGAGTCCCTTGGACTGCAAGCAGATTCAACCAGTCCACCCTAAAGGAAATGAGTCCTGAATGTTCTTTGGAAGGACTGATGTTGAAGCTGAAATTTCAATACTTTGGCCACCTGATGTGGCCAAATGAGCTGACTCATTTGAAAAGACCCTGATGTTGGGAAAGATTGAAGGCAGGAGGAGAAGGGGATGACAGAGGATGAGATGTTTGGTTGACCTCACCAACTCAATGGACATGAGTTTAAGTAAACCCCTGGGAGCTGGTGATGGACAGGGAGGCCTGGCATGCTGCAGTCTATGGGGTCGCAACGAATGGGACACGACTGAGTGACCGAACTGACCTGAACTGAACTGAGGTGTTGTTAGTGGTAAAGAACCTGCCTACCAATCCAAGAGACTTAAGAGACGGTTTGATATCTGGGTTGGGAAGATTCCCTGGAGAAGGGAGTGGCAACCTACTCCAGTATTCTTGCCTGGAGAATCCCATGGACAGAGTAGCCTGGCAGGGTGCAGTCCATGGGGCCACACAGAATTGGACATGACTGAAGTGACTTTGCACATAGAATGGCATTCCTTGGGATCCTTTAGCCTATGGGTTATGCCATCTGCAAATAAAGACAGTTTTGTTTCCTCTAATTTGAATTCCTTCAACTTGTTTTCCCTCTTCCCTCTCCACCTCTCCTCCCCATCTTCCTCTTGACTGAACATGTTGGCTATAGTTGCCAGTACAATGTTCAATAGAAATGAAGAGAACAGAGCAGAGCTTATTTGCCTTTTTCCTCATCTTTGATGGGAAGGATTTAGTCTTTCACCATTAAGTATGATGTTAGATATTAAGCTTTTTTGTTTGTTTTAAGAAAGATATCATCTATTCCTAGTTTGTAGTGAAATAACTACTATAAAAGAGTATTGAATTTTTTTCACAAGCTTTTTGAATCTATTGGTATTCTCATGTGGATTTTGTCCTTTTTTTCATTAATGTGGTACATTACAGTAATTGATTTTCAGATATTTAACCAACCTTTCATTCCTGGTATGAATTGCACTTGGTCATGTTGTATAATCCTGACTAACTGCTGCTGAGTTCAGTATTTAATATTTTGTTAAAGATGTGTATGCATCTGTATTCATGATGGCTATTGGTCTTTAGTATTCTTTTCTTGATGTCTTTGTAAATTTATGTTGTCATGGTAATACTGGCCTCATATAATGACTATAGAAGTATTCCTTCCATTACATTTAATGGAAGAACTTGTGAAGGAATGGTATTATTTCTTCTTAAAACGTTTGGTATAATTCATCAGTTAAACTACTCATGCCTAAAATTTCCTCTGTGAGAATGTTTTAAATTACTATTTCAAATTCCTTACATTTTATAGGTCTATTCATATTCTTTTTCTTATTTTTCTGAGTGAATTTGGTAATGTGTATCTTTTTAGGAATTTGTCCATATATTCAGATTTGTCTAATCAGTTGTCTAGTCTGTCTAATCTTTCATTTAAGCTAATATTTCCTTACAAACCTCTTAATTTCTATAGAGAAGATGATATTCTGTTTCATTACTATTTTTGGTAATTTGCTATTTTTATTTTAATTGCTTGTCAGTTTATCTATGAGTTTATCAATTTTATTTTTTTAAATCAACTTTTGGTTTTATGATTTTCTCTATGGTATTTTTTTTATTTCCTTAATTTACTCTAATATTTATTATTTCTTACTTCTTGCTGTGACTTTATTTGCCCTTCTTTTTATAAATTGCTAAGGTGGAAGCTTAGGTGATGATTTGAGAGTTTTTCTCTTCTGATATAGGCATTTAAAATTTCAGATCCTGTGAGACTTCAGCTGAAAACATAAATATGTTTTCATGATTTCAATAAATTCAGATTATTTTATGATTTCTTCTTTGACACATGAGTAATTTGAAGTGTGTCATTTAATGTCCATATGTTGGAGTAGTCTCAGGTTTACTTCTGTTGTGGGTTGCCAACTTAATTTCAAGTGGTCAGAGATTATACTTCATATACTTTCAGTCATTTAAACTCTTGAGGGATTCTTTATGGCTCAGCAAGTGGTCTGTCCTGGAGAACATTTTGTGTGTGCTCAAAAAGAGTGTGCATTCTGCAGAGTTTAGTTGAGGTGTCCTATTGATGTTGGTTACAAGTTGTTTAATAGCATCATTTTCGTCATCTCTGTCCATGCTGATTTCTTTGTAGTTTTTCTATCAGCTTTTGTAATAGGCTGTTGAAATCTCTATCTGTTATTATTAAACTCTCTATTTCTTCTTTAAATTCTGCCAGGTTTTACTTCATGTATTTTGGAGCTTTATTGTTAAGTATATGTGCTTGGGCTTCCCTGCTGGCTCAGGTGCATAAAGAATCCTCCAGGCAATGCAGGAGACCCAGGTTCCTGGGTTGGGAAGATCTTGGTCATGGCAACCCACTCCAGTATTCTTGCCTAGAGAATCCCCATGGACAGAGGAGCCTGATGGGCTACACGTCCATGGAGTCGCAAAGAGTTGGACATAACTGAGTGACTAATACACACACATATGCATTTATAATTTTAATATATTTTAATCACTGATAATGTTTTTACTGTTATCAAATGTCCACCTTTTTAATATTTCCTGTCTGAAGTTAATTTTGTGTGATATGAATACAGCCATTCCAGCTTTTTTATGGTCACTGTTTGCATGTTATTTTTCTATTATTTTATATTCAGTATATTTATGTCTGACATGTATCCCTTGTAGACAGCATTTAGCGGGTTTGCTATTTAACCCAGTCTGACATTCCATATTTGAGTGGAGTTGTGTAGACTCTTTACATTTAATGTAATGATATGTTTGGTTTTACTTCTAGAGTTTATATATTTATCATTTGTCTTTTTTGTTCCCCTTTTTTTCTTTACTATCTTTTAAAAAATTCTTTTCCATTATAATTTATTATATGATCTTAAATATAGTTCCCTGTGCTATATGGTAGGACCTTATTTTTTATTTTATATATAGTAGAATGTATCTGTTGGAGAAGGCAATGGCAACCCACTCCAGAACTCTTGCCTGGAAAATCCCTTGGATGGAGGAGCCTGGTAGGCTGCAGTCCATGGGGTCACTAAGAGTCGGACACGACTGAGTGACTTCAAGTTCACTTTTCACTTTCATGCATTGGAGAAGGAAATGGCAACCTACTCCAGTGTTCTTGCCTGGAGAATCCCAGGGACGGGGGAGCCTGGTGGGCTGCCGTCTATGGGGTTGCACAGAGTCAGACACGACTGAAGTGACTTAGCAGCAGCAGCAGAATGTATCTGTTAGTCCCCAACTCCTAATTTATTCTTTCCCTTTTGGTAACTGTAAGTTTTTTTCCTATGTTTGTGAGTCTATTTTCTGTTTTGTAAATAAATTCTTTGCTTCATATTTTAGAGTCTACATTTAAGTGATAATGTGTGATATTTGTCTTTGTTTGACTTAACTTCACTTAACATGATAATCGCTAGGTCCACCCATGTTGCTGGAATGGCATTATTCCATTCTTTTTACGGCTAATATTCCATTGTATATGTGTGACATACCTTCTTTATAGATTCCTCTGTTGATGGATGTTTAGATTGCTTCCATGTCTTGGCTATTGTAAATAGTGCTGTTATGAACACTGAGGTGCATATATCTTTTTGAATTAAAATTTTCTCCAGATATATGCCCAGGAGTGGAATTACTGGATCATACGGTACTCCTATTTTTAGTTTTTGAATAAACCTTGATGCTGTGTTTTTCATAGTGGCTCCACATTCCCACCAATAGTGTAGGAGGGTTCCCTTTTCTCCATACCTTCTCCAGCATTTATTATTTGTAGACTTTTTAGTGATGGCCATTCTGACTGGTGTGAGGTAGTATCTCATTGTAGTTTTGATTTGCAGTTCTCTAAAAATTAGTAATGCTGAGCATCTTCACATGTGCCTGTTGGAACATGTCTTCTTTGGAGGAATGTCTGTTTAGGTCTTCTCATTTTGTGATTCTGTTGTTTGTTTTTTAGTTGAGCTGTATGAGCTGTGTGTGCCTTTTGAAAATTAAACCCTTGTTGGTTGCATCATTTGCAAATATTTTCTCCAAGTCCATAGGTTGTCTTTTGTTTATGGTTTCTTCTGTTGAGCAGAAGCTTGTAAGTTTGATTAGGTCCCATTTGTATATTTTTGCTTTTATTTCTATTTTCTTGGGAGACTGACCTAAGAGAACATTGGTATGGTTTATGTCAGAGAATGTTTTTCCTATGTTCTCTTCTAGGAGTTTTATGGTGTCACATCTTACATGTAAGTCTTAAAGCCATTTTGAGTTAATTTTTGTATATTGTGTATGGGACAGTTCTAACTTCTTTGGTTTACTTGTGGTCTGTCCAGCTTTCACAACACCACTTGCTGAAGAAACTTTTTTTTCTCCACTGTGTATTCTTGACTGCTTTGTCGAAGATTAATTGATCTCAGGTTTATTTCTGGGCTCTCTTATTGTGTGCCATTAATCCATATGTCTATTTTTGTGTCAATACCATGCTATTTTGATTATTGTAGCTTAGTATTATTGTCTGAAGTCCGGGAAGGTTATGTTTCCAGCTTTATTCTTTTTCCTCAGGATTGTTTGCTGGATTTCTAAAGTCAGTATTTTACAACTGTTGTTTTAACTCCTATGTTGATTTCTTCAGTTAAGTTCAGTTGCTCAGTCGTGTCTGACTCTTTGTGACCCCGTGGACTGCAGCAGACTGACTGAAAACCACAGTCACAGGAAACTAGCCAATCTGGTCACGTGGACCACAGCCTTCTCTAACTCAATGAAATAAGAGCCATGCCGTGTAGGGCCACCCAAGATGGATGGGTCATGGTGGAGAGTTCTGACAAAACATAGTCCACTGGAGAAGGGAATGGCAAACCACTTCAGTATTCGTGCCTTGAGAACCCCATGAACAGTACGAAAAGGCAAAAAGATAGGACACTGAAAGATGTTGTTTTCTTAGTATACATTATTATTATTCACTTAGTTATTGCTCTTAGAATTACAATATGTATTTTGAACATATCTCAATCTTCTTCAAAACAATATTAACTTGAAAGTGAAAGTGTTAGTTGCTCACTCATGTCTGACTCTTTGCAACCCCATGGACTGTAGTCTACCAGGCTCCTCTGTCCATGGGATTCTCCAGACAAGAATGCTGGAGTGGGTTGCCACTCCTTTCTTCAGGGGATCTTCCGGACCCAGGGATCTAACCCAGGTCTCCTGCATTGCAGACAGATTCTTTATCATCTGAGCCGCCAGGGAAGCCCGAAACTAACTTGATTGCAGTAAAATACAGAATGTCTGTGCCAATAAAGCTCCTTTCATTCCTATTTTTGTGCTAATATTTCTATACTGTTATTTAACAAAAATGTATATTATAAACATAAAAGGTTTTTTTGCTCTTATTCAATCTTTTGTCTTTGAAAAATTTAAGAGAAAAAATGATAAAATATACATTTATGGAGCAAAATATTTACTATTTCCAGTGCTCTTCATTTCTTCTTTTGGATTTGAGCTACACTCTGGTGTCACTTCCCTTCAGCTTGAAAGATTTCCTTTTGTATTTTTGGTGACTTTAAGTCTGCTAGAAAGAATTTTCTCTCAGTCATTATACAGCTGTGAATATATGTATTTCAGCTTTATATTTGAATGATAATTTTGCTGCATATAGAACATATGCTTGATATACAGGCCTACTTCATTTTATTGGACTTTACTTCAGAACATTTTGAAGAGACTGTGCTTTTTACAAATTTAAGGTTTGTGGCAATGCTGTTTTGAGAACGTCTATTGACACTTTTTTCCCAGTAATGTTTTCTCACTTCATGTCTCTGTGTTCTATTTTGGTAATTCTCACAGTATTTCACATGTTTCCATTATTATTACATTTGTTATAGTGATCTGTGATGTTGCTTTTATGATTGTTTTGGGAGCTATGAACCATACCAACATAAGATGGTTAACATAATCAGTAAATATTATTTGCTATTGACTGCACAACTGACCAGACAGTTGTTTCCCTGTCTTGCTGCCTCTCCTCAGGCCTCTACATTGAGGCACAACATTACTGAAATTCAGTTCAGCTCAGTTCAGTTCAGTCAAGTCCGACTCTTTTGACCCCATGAACCATAGCACGCCAGGCCTCCCTGTCCATCACCAGCTCTTGGAGTTCACCCAAACCCGTGTCCATCGAGTCAGTGATGCCATCCAACTGCCTCATCCTCTGTCGTCCCCTTCTCCTCCTGCCCTCAATCTTTCCCTGCATCAGGGTCTTTTCAAATGAGTCAGCTCTTTGCATCAGGTGGCCAAAGTATTGGAGTTTCAGCTTCAACATCAGTCCTTCCAATGAACACCCAGGACTGATCTCCTTTAGGGTGGACTGGTTGAATCTCCTTGCAGTCCAAAGGACTCTCAAGAGTCTTCTCCAACACCACAGTTCAAAAGCATCAATTCTTCAGCACTCAACTTTCTTTATAGTCCAAATCTCACATCCATACATGACCACTGGAAAAACCATAGCCTTGTCTAGATGGACCTTTGTTGACAAAGTAATATCTCTGCTTTTTAATATGCTGTCTGGGTTGGTTATAACTTTCCTTCCAAGGAGTAAGTGTCTTTTAAATATTCATGGCTGCAGTCACCATCTGCAGTGATTTTGGAGCCCAGAAAAATAGTCAGCCACTGTTTCCACTGTTTCCCCATCTATTTGCCATGAAGTGATGGGACCAGATGCCATGATCTTTGTTTTCTGAATGTTGAACTTTAAGACAACTTTTTCACTCTCCTCTTTCAACTTTCATCAAGAGGCTCTTTAGTTCTTCTTCAATTTTCTGCCATAAGGGTGGTGTCATCTGCATGTCTGAGGTTATTGATATTTGTCCCGGCAACCTTGATTCCAGCTGTGCTTCCTCCAGCCCAGCGTTTCTCATGATGTACTCTGCATAGAAGTTAAATAAGGAGGGTGACAATATACAGCCTTGACGTACTCCTTTTCCTATTTGGAACCAGTCTGTTGTTCCATGTCCAGTTCTAACTGTTGCTTCCTGACCTGCATACAGGCTTCTCAAGAAGCAGGTCAGGTGGTCTGGTATTCCTATCTCTTTCAAACTTTTCCACGGTTTGTGGTGATCCACACAGTCAAAAGCTTTGGCATAGTCAATACAGCAGAAATAGATATTTTTCTGGAACTCTCTTGCTTTTTTGATGATCCAGCGGATGTTGGCAATTTGATCTCTGGTTCCTCTGCCTTTTCTAAAACCAGCTTGAACATCTGGAAGTTCATGGTTAACGTATTACTGAAGCCTGGCTTGGAGAATTTTAAACATTACTTTACTAGCATCTGAGATGAGTGCAATTGTGCATTAGTTTGAGCATTCTTTGGCATTGCCTTTCTTTGGGATTGGAATGAAAACTGACCTTTTCCAGTCCTGTGGCCACTGCTGAGTTTTCCAAATTTGCTTGCATATTAGGTGCAGCACTTTCACAGCATCATCTTTCAGGATTGAAATTAGGTCATTTAATAACCTTTAAGTGTGCAAATGAAAAGAAGAGTTTTATGTCTCTCACTTTAAGTTAAAATCTTGAAATGATTAAACTTAGGAAAAAATGTCTAAAAGCCAAGATAGGCAAAAGGTAGGCCTCTCTTGCCAAACAGGGACGGTATAACTGAAGAGGAAAAATTCTTATGGGAAATTGAAAGCACTATTCCAATGAATACACAAATGATAAGAAAAAGACTTATTGCTGATATGGAGAAAATGTTAATGATCTGGATAGAAGATCAAATAAACCACAATATTCCCTTAAGCCAAAGCCTAATTCAGAGCAAGGCACTAACTATTTTCAGTTCTCTGATGGCTGAAAGAGATGAGGAACCTGCAGAAGAAAAGTTTGAAACTAGCAGAGTTTGGTTCATGAGGTTTAAGGAAAGAAGCTGTCTTGATAACATAAAATGTAAGGTGAAGCATCAAGTGCTGACGTAGGAGCTGCAACAAGTTGTCCAGAATATCTAGCTAAGATAATGAATGAAAGTGGCCCTACTAAACAGCAGATTTTCATTGTAAATGAAACAACCTTATGGTGGAAGAATTTACCATCTAAGATTGTCATAGCCCGAGAGAAGTCAATGCCTTACTTCAAACTTCAGCCCCTAACTCTCTTATTGGGGGCTAATGCAGCTGGTGACTTTAATCAAACCAGTTCTCATTTAGTATTCTGAAATTTCTAGTGCCCTTAAGAATTATGCTAAATCTAACTCTGCTTGTGGTCTATAAATGGAACAACAAAACTTAGATGACAGCACATCTGTTTACAGTATGGTTTACTGAATATTCTAAGCTCACTGTTGGGACCTATTGCCAACAAAAGAAGGTTCCTTTTGGAATATACTATTCATTGATGTTGCACCTGGTCACCCAAGAGCTCTGATGGAATTGTAAGAGATCGATGTTGTTTTCATGCTTGCTAACACATCTATTCTGTAGCCCATGGATCAAGGAGTAATTTCAACTTTCAGGTCTTATTATTAAGGAAATACATTTTGTAAAGCTATAGCTGTCATAGATTGTGGTTCCTCTCATGAATCTGGGCTAAGTAAATTGAAAACCTTCTGGAAAGGATTCATCATTTTAGATGCTAAGAACATTTTTTATTCATGGGAAGAGGTCAGAATGTAAACATTATCAAGAATATGGAAGAAGTTGTTTCCAGCTGTTGTTGGTGACTTTAAGGGGTTCAAAATTTAGTGGAGAAAACAAGTGCATAAATAGTGGAAATAACAAGAAAACTAGAATTAGAAGTGAAGCCTGAAAATGTGACTGGATTGCTGCAATCTCATAATAAAACGTGAATGAGTAAGGAGTTGCTTCTTATGGATGAATATAGAAAGTGTTTTCTGGAGATGGACTCTATTCCAAGTGAAGATGCTGTGAAGACTGTTGAACTGATAACAAAAGATGTAGAATATTATATAAAGTTAGTTGATAAAACAGTGGCAGGGTTTGAGATGATTGAATCCAATTTTGAAAGAATTTTTACTGTGTGTAAAAGGCAATCAAACAGTATTATATGCTATAGAGAAATAGTTTGTGAAAAGAAGAGCCAATTGATGTGGCAAAATTCAATTTTGTCTTATTTTAAGAAATTGCCACAGCCATCTCAACCTTCAGCAACCACTACCCTGACGAGTCAACAGCCTTCAGTATGGAGGTAAGACACTCCATTAGCAAAAAAGATAAGTTGCTGATGGTTCAGATAATCATTAACATTTTTAGCAATGAAGCATTTTTTAATTAGGGTATGTACATTTTGGGACATAATGCTATTACACACTTAATACACTATAATATAGGGTAACATAACCTTTATGTGCCCTAGAAAACTAAAAAAAATTGTGTAACTTGCTTTTTTGTGATATTGACTCTCTTGCTTTATTCACAAACAAAACTTGAAGTATAGCTAAGGTATGTCTATATGTTTTTTTCCTTTTTACCTCTTTGGATATGTCATTTTAATGTCTTCTGAACTCCATTGCTTTGGAGGAGAAATCAGCTGTTCATCCTTTATGTTCATCTGTATGTGATGAGTTGTTTATCTTTTGCTGCTTTGAAGATTTCTCTTTTTCCTTGTCTTTTAGTTATTTGAATATGGCATGTCTAGGTATGACTCTTATGTCTATCCTACTTGAGTTTTGTTGAGCTTCTCAGATTTGTAGAGTAATAATTTTCATCAAATTTAGGATAGCTTTGTTATTTTTGGGTCACTTTTTTTTAACCCCTTCTACTCTTTTGTGCTTATTCTGTGACTCTTATTGTACATGTTGGTTTGCTTCCTACTGTTCCATATATCTCTGAGACTGCTCATTTTTCATCTTTTTGTACTCAGTTCTTCAGATTAATTTCTAGTGCTCTGTATTTAGGCTTAGGGAGTCTTAGTTATGCCATATCAAATATAGTTTTATGTTCCCTTAGTAAATTTTAAAATTTGAGATATTGATGGTTTCAATTCTAGAATTTTAATTTTTTAATAATTTCTATTCTTTGTTGTTGAGATATTCCATTTGTTAACATTGATTTGTTAATATTTTTCTTTAATTCTTTAAACATGACTTCCTGTTGTTCTTTGAACAAATTTATAACAGTTACTTGAACAACTTTTTCTGCTACTTTCAGCATCAGGGAACACTCAGAAACATTATGTATTAGAAGGTTTTTGCTTTTACTTTTAGTTCTTAAGTATGGATCATGCTTTCTTTTTCTTTGCACTTAATATTTTGTTTAATACTAGACATTTTAGATGCCATATTGTCATGACACTAGTGATTCTGATCTAGCCTTCTCCTTGAGGGTTGTTGTTTTTATTTACTTTTATGTTAATAAATGGACTTCCCTGGTGGCTCAGATGGTAAAGAATCTGCCTGCAATGCAGGAGACCTGAGTTTGATTCCTGGGTTGGGAAGATCCCCTGGAGACAGGGAATGGCAACCCACTACAGTATTCTTGCCTGGAGAATTGCCAGATTCTTGCCTGGAGATGGCCAGAAGGGCCTGGAAGTCTACAGTCCATGGGGTCACAAAGAACCAGACATGGCTGAACAACTAACACTTTTACTTTCATGTTAGTAAATATAACTTCTTTGGACATAATCTTTGAAACCTTTCTCCCCTGCAATGTATAGTCATTGACATCTCTGATCAGTTTTATTTTTCCATTTTTTAGTTTTAAGATTGCAAAGTGTTGGCCTGTCTTCAGAGACAGATATTTTTAGAGATTGTGCTCAAATATCTCAAACCAATGTCTTCCATTTTTTTTTTTTTTGATGATGAGTCTGTGTGTCAACTACATTCATAGCCTAGACTGACTTCAACTCTCTCCTGCTTTAATTTTATGATAGTTTCTGTCATGTCTCCTCTGCTCATGCATTGAGGTTCCATCAGCTAGGGATATTTTAGTGGCTTGCACCCACTCTAATGTACATGCACACAGCCTTGGGTCTTTCCAGGATATGCAGAGAAATTATCGAGCTTTACATAACCACCTCATCTTCTAGAAATCTCTGTTAATACCTGCAGCTAGTTTGTGAGTCCATAGCAGCAACACTCCAAGTCAAGTGATTACCCACACCCCTTGCAGTGTCAATACGGCTACTGCTTTTCATGGCCTACTCCACCCTGGTTGACTATCACACTGAGGAACCAGGAATAGGATCAGTCCTAGGGAAGAACATCACAAATTCCTATTGTTCCCAATTGTAGTTTGATAGTTTTAATAAATAAATATTTCTGTTTTCCTATGTTTTTGATCAATTTCCAGAGTGCTAAAGTTTTTTTTGGGGGGGGGCATTTTTGTACATCTTCATAGTTGCTTACTGGGAAGACTTGTTGACCTCTCTTCATCATGGTAGAGTTTTATAGATTTTTGTTTTCTTAGTACTTAACACAATTTCTGGCTTATAGGGAACTCTTAAACTTTATTAAATTAATGAATTAACTGAAAGAATAGGGAAAGGAGTGTTATTTCATGCAGCTCAGAGATTCCCAAATGTTAATGGCTTTGGTGTGTTTCTTGTAAGAGTATACAAGAGACATAATCTGGAGATAATTGGTCTTCAACTGAGAATGATTAACTAACAAGACTTAGGGTCCCTGGAGATAAAGTGGAACAAGTTGTATATACATGCCAGTTTCTGACAGTTTCTAAACACATCTATAGACCTCATGTTGCTTAGGACAGACTCCAGCTGTTATTCAAAGTAAGGGAATTGTGGTTAATGATTTAGGCAGCATTTCCATTTTGACTTCAGCTCTCACTATTAGCTGTTGGTTGGAGAAGGATTACTAATTCAGAATGTTTACTGCATACCCAAATCTCTTATTTTCAGGAACTCAAACCCAGCCAGACCACTTTAATATTATTATGCTATGTCTCTGAACAAGAAAGAATACTGAAGTAAATAACTGTCCTCATAAAAGGTCAAATAGATGAAATAAAATGACTACACTTGGGTTTAGCTTACCCATAATGATAGTTTAAGTTTTATGGACTTTTTTTCTGTAGCAAAAATGCTTAAGATTTGCAGGAAAGCATGGAACAGAAGCTGAGTTACCAGTTTTAGAAGTTGTCGCTAAAATTGTCTGCATAGCCATTTAACCATAGTTTTCCTGCCCACATTTCAAGCTTTAGAGAGAACATAAAATCCAAGCACTGTCAGTGGTTAATTTATACCCCCATATGGCAGGTTCTGCTCTCCTTCCAAACTCTTCAAACCTCTGGTGTTAATTAGACTCCAAATATCTCTCTCTCTGCTTAAAACCATCTATGCACACACGTTCATACACATTACAAGTGGTCACATACACATTTCCATTGACTGCTGCATTTATTTTTTCCCCCAAGGATAGGTATTCTTGTGTAAGATCTCTTCACATGCAAGTCTTACCCCTACAGAGCCAACTGGTGGAGCTGGCCCAAGACTTACCACCAGAGTTGACTGAGACAGTCATCAGCTTTATAAATTTGGATGCTACTAATATATTGATAGTGTCTCTACTGCTAGACTTCCTAAGAGAAATACTGGACAAACAGTCATTCATGTTGTAGCTGACTGTCAAACATTTGAGCTAAACTGTTCCAGTCAGACAGTAGAATTAAATTGAGTAGAGTATCTATTCATTATCCATCTAATGCGACAACCAACACAAATAATGTATGAATATTTAGATTAACTAAAATAACATGGGCTAAGAAACCTCATAGATTTAAATAAGGTGGAGAAAATGCCTTGATATCCAACAGAATATAGAACAGTTTATTTTATCATTTGGATAGGCGGATGATGATAGTGGTAAAGAACCCGCTTGCGAATGCAGGAGGCATAAGAGATGTGGGTTCAGTCCCTGGGTCAAGAAGATTCCTTTGGAGGAGGGCATGACAATCTACTCCAATATTCTTGCCTAGAGAATCCCATAGACAAAGGGACCTGATGGGCTACAGTCTACAGTGTCATGAAGAGTCAGACATTACTAAAGAGACTTAGCATGCACACTACCATTTTAGTGAAAATAAAAGATTTTTTGGTATCATTGGAAGGTACATTTAATAGCCAAAGGAAAGTTCACATAGATATTATTCTCAGAACTCTACAAGGGATTATAATGGTAAGGCACAGCTGAAGTTCCCTTGTTTCTTGCAATTTGGTTTCTGTGTTTATCTTCATCATAGCTCTCATCATAGATACCATAATGCATATCTGTGTCTATAAACTCCTTTCTTAGACAGTGAACTCCTTTAGAACAGGGACTCCTCATCATCCAGATCATAATACTTCTGTGATAAAATTCATTTTCTGAAAAATTAGCTCCTTGAGATCAGGGACTCTGTTTTATTAGTTTTTGGTTCTCTGGTTTTTGTATCTCTAATTTAGTGGCATATGAAACATAGTAGGCTCTCAAGTGTTTGCTAACTTAATTTACAAAGGGAAGGGGAAGAGAATTGAGACGATGTGCTCATTCGTAATTAGTTCACAGTGATACTCAGACCCTTGGTGAAGGGACGGGACACAGAGGTGTACTTTTTAGATAACTGATGCATGACTTTTACTACAGAATTTGTAATATTTATCACTGGGACTAAATCTATGATGACAGAGTTCACCATATTGCCCTGCTAAGTTGACTGTGCTATTTGGCACCAATTAAGAATTTTGAAAAACTTTAAGAACAAATGCTGTGAATATGTGTTGTGTATCACTGTTGTTTAGTCGCTAAGTTACGTTCAACTCTTTTGCGACCACGTGGACTGTAGCCCACCAGACTCCTCTGTCCATGGGATTTCCCAGGCAATCCAGGGGATTTCTATGGGATCTTCCCAACCCAGAGATTTAACCCAAGTCTCCTGTATTGCCGGCAGATTCTTTCCTGCTGAGGCACTGGGGAAGCCCATGAAAATTTAGACCTAGGTTCAATCCCTGGGTTGGGAAAATCCCCTGGAGAAGGAAATGTCAACCCACTCCAGTATTCTTGCCTGGGAAATCCTGGACAGAGGAGCATGTCTGGCTACAGTCCATGGGGTCTCAAGAGTAGGACATGGCTCAGAAGTAAACCATCATCACCACTACCAACCCCACCCCCCCCCACACGAAGATAGACAAAGTAGACAAGATACAGAAAAATGGTTGTCAATGTGGACAGATTTTAGTTTATGTATTCTCTTTAAAACTAAATTCTAATAGAATAGAGAAATATATTCTAATAGAATAAACAATATAACATTTCTGCAAAGATTCCATGGAAATGTATGTATGGAGCACTTAGATATAGGCATAGTACTTTGTGCTGGGAGTACAAACAAAGATGCATCCCGATTCCTGTCTTCAGAGACCTTAAATACTAATTAGAGACAAGGTAATAAATAAATAAAGGCAAAATGCATCACAGGTGCTTTGTTTGAAATGTGCTCAAGGCAGTTCTCTAAGAGAAAGTGAAAGTCACTCAGTTGTGTTCAACTCTTTGTGACCCCAAGGACTATACAGTCCATGGAATTCTTCAGACCACAATACTGGAGTGGGTAGCCGTTCCCTTTTTCCAGGGGATCTTCCCAAACCCAGGGATCAAACCCAGGTCTCCCACATTGCAGGCAGATTCTTTATCAGCTGAGCCACAAGGGAAGCCCAAGAATTCTGGAGTGGGTAGCCTATTTCTTCTCCAGTGGATTTTCCTGATCCAGGAGTCAACCAGGGCCTCCTGCATTACAGGCAGATTCTTTGCTAACTGAGCTACCAGGGATGCCCTCTCTAAGAGACGATGTTTTCAATTGCACAGTGAGTATTGAGATCAAGGAACGGTTGGCAGAGAAGGCAACCTTTGAGTTCAGTTTTGGAGATAAATAAGGTTGGCCAGGAGATGAGGGGAAAAAAACAGAAAACAGTATGAGTATAGATATGATAATGTGATGGCCCAGAAGGCTTGTGTGAGTGAGAAAGGCAGCTGTGGGTTTCACTGAAATGAGATCTATACCATCAGGTGCTGTCAGGTGGAAATGGCAGGGTAAGTAGCATATTTGATAGCAACCGAGATAAGGCTCCCTTGCAAATTGAACTTGAAACAAGCTAGATATAAATATAGATCTATTAAGGCAAAGCGCTTCATGTGTCAGTATCTATTAACTGCTTGATGCTGAGATGTATTTGTGCTGAGTGGCAGGAGCTGGTGGGCCTGCCAGTCCCAGTAGGGTATAAGATCCAGAGAGGTTTTTCCCAAAGAGAAGTATTTGCTTACAAGTACACACACCCCCTGTTGTATTACAATGTGATTATACTTCACACTCTTCTGAGAGATAAAATTGTCTATGATGGAAATCAGAGGGAGAGCACAATGCAGGGCTGGGGGCTGGTTGGCAGCATGCAAGATCAAACTCCCTTTTAACTTGTATTAGACGAGGGATTAACATTGGATTTTGTGATATTTTTGACTGACACTCATACAGTTCCATTAAGAATAATCTTGGGAAATTATCTGAATGCATCTACTTAAATGACAAGAATGGATGATAAATTATGTATCTCTATAGCTGTCTGTAAAAAGAGGGGGAGGTTCTGTAGACACTGGAGATTAGGCTTTGCTCCGTATTTTTGTAGTTATATTATTTTCCCATCTTCAGTTAGTAAAGTAGGGTTGATGGCTTTACCTAGTTTCATGGAGAGCAAACATATCACACTATGCCTGCGCATGCTCAGCCACTCTGTAGCGTCAACTCTTGGCGACGCTACGGACCATAGCCCACCAGGTTCCTCTTTTCTCGGCAAGATTACTGGAGTCATTTTCTCCTCTAGATGATCTTCCCAACCCTGGATCAAACCTGCATCTCCTGCATCTCTTGCTTTGGCAGGCAGATTCTTTATCACTGAACCACCTGGGAAGCCCTTATTTGGGAAACCAGAAATTGTCTTCTATTTTGTTTATATCACCTCCAAGATGCCATAATACAAATGTCTCTCACTATGACGAAAAATGCACATGTCTGTGCAGAATGATATCTGATTCAACATTGTGTTTGTGTTTCTCCAGTAGGCCCCTTTGAAAGGACGAACACATGCATTTCCTTTACCATCTGATCTTGATTTTATTCTAACCCTGTCTTTCCCACCCACGCAGGGCTCTGTGGCTTCCAACCCAGATTTATGAGATAATAGACCAGTGCTGCTGCCTCAGGATAAGGTGCAACAATGAAAGTTTTTCTGTTCAATAAAATTATTAAATGATATTTTTGTTGTTTTTTTCCCCAATGTTTTTTTATGAACTTTTACATTCACAGAGTTTCATAAAGTCCTGTGGCTCTTCAAGAAATAACCAATTACAACTTTTTGCCCTGTTGTTCAGGGTGAAATGTGATTGAAGTAGGACCAGGTCTGAATGTTCAATGACCACTTTCAGATTTCAGTAAAATTAGTAATGTTACTTTATTCATGAAAGTGCTTTGAAATGTTTAATTTTACTGATTGGATAGAAATTGGGAATATTGCTGTTATTGCAATGCACATACTTCAGGCTACACCAATGTGCAGATAAGGATAGTGTTTCAGTAACATTTACAAAAGCAGTTGTACATTGACCAGTCCTTCCTTTCACTTTTCCCCAACAGTTCTGGGAAACCCAAGAATCTTTAATGTAACCTGTGGACCTGTCAGTTTTCTTTGCAACTAGAATTTAGCCATTTTTTTCCCCATTTATGCCGTGACTTGCTCTAATGATGTCTGCTACTTCAATATTCTGTCTTGCTGTCCCTGTTAAACCATTTAAATGTTCTAGTAATTTTAATATCTTTCATCTAGGTCACATCATCCCAGCTTCTTCTTGCCCCTGAAAGCAAGATAAATATAATTATCTAGACCATGAGCTACACTCTCAGATTGAAAATATTGTCACAGCTTATATCATCACGTTTTCCAGTAAGAGGATCACTAGTTGTCATTTGTAAATCTTTCTCTTTTTCAGATTTCATATAAGATAGGATATGATCTGTAGTCAAATGAAGCAAATCTATTCCAGTCATTAGTTTTCACTGTCTGTTGGGAGAATGGGGGAAAGTAGGAGAAATGTTCCTGGTTTGACAGCCCTGCATAATTTACCTCTCTGAGTAAAACTAAAATGAAATATCCTCTCTGGGTCAAACTGAAATGAGCCACCTTGTCAGTTAGTACTAGCATCTTCTCCAGTAAATAGATCTGCCTCTTTGTGCTGCTTTTTTGTGTGGAGGACAAGGTTCCCCAAGGTGAGAGCTGTTAGTTTATTATGGTGGTACGCAAATCTTTAGTTTTGTGTTGGTCACATGGTTTATATTTCTAGATCAAAAGATTGCCCCTTTGCAAATTCTTCCCCCTGGGGTAATTGTAATTTCTCAAAAATATATGACAGATGAGGCAGCTTTGGGTAAACATTTATATACCATGCATTTCAGTTGGACTGGAACTTGGCGTCTAGTTAGGTAGAACAAGTAACACCACTTCCCTAGAATCAATTGCACAGTTTGATTTTTATTAGGTTGAGACATCTACTGGGAATCCAACTCAAATAGCAATAGAGTTCAGGCACATCTAGAAGCCTGGAGGATGGGTAGACTCATTGATAACCAAAATGCAAAGTGAGGGTGACTGATTCCACAGAGTGAATTGATCATAATAAAATATGAAGTCTGGATTCATGATCAAGATTCTGCAAAAGGGCATGAGGGTGAGAAGAAAGAAGCAGTTCTGTTTGTAACATGTTAGCTGGTGAAAATAGCATCACCTGAAATATAACAGGTGACCTTTGCTGGCTCTTTCCTTTCTGTTCCTATCAATAGTTATACGTATGGACACTTCTTTTTTTCTAACGAAAAATACAAATGCATATTTACACATTTATTTGTATAATAGATTAAAACTTCAATCTGTATATTGGAGCAGCATAATGACATTCACATATAAATATTTGCATATGAAAGTCCTTGATTTGCATGGGCAATTATAAGTACTTCTTTTTTTGCTGATGCAAATGAAGAAACACCTTTGGAAAATTGGCCTCATAATTTCTAATCATATATCATTGAATGGTGCATACACTTTTAGGAAAGGAATTGGCATCATTTTAAGAATAAGAAGTCATTTAGAAAGATTTTCTCTGGGAGAAGTGCTTCACAGAATGATCTTTTTTCTAATAATGCTTAAAAATTGAGCATTCAGTAGTCCAAAGCTGAAAGAGATGAAAGACTGACTTGGTGGTTCCTGGGTAAGCACAGAATGGCATACTTGACTTCACTTGACTGTTTTATAAAGACTTTTATAAATGTTTTCATTAGAAGCAATCAGAGGATTGTTTGTTTATGATCTTTACATTACAGAGGATTGAAATCTCAGAAAGGAAAGAATGGTAGGGGGCCACTGGTTAAGTTTAAACAGGTCAAAGCTCAGCTTAGAAGGCCAGGGGCCATCCTAGGCATTTTCAGTAATATTCCCAGGTTTCTATCTCTGCAAATAAATTTCAAAGTGAGTTAAATATTTCCTGAGGGTGTGAAACTCACATTAGAGTTTTAGCAGTTGTCAAAAAGCTCTAGATCTTTCAGAAGACTGAGTATGTAGCATGATCTTTATTGTCGACATTCTGTCCAAAGTGTTTGGTCTGTCTCAGGGTGCTTCTTCCTGGTTATCAGTAATTTAGATATGTGAAATTGCTTCTTGTCATAAGCATGATCGGGAGGAGAACATTTTCAGTTCTATCATTTATATGCTTTTAGTAATTACACTTCATTTATTGGGTCATGAGAAATGACATTTTTGTTTCTAAGTGAATAGTGTTATAATGAATTTACTTCAGATTGTTAAATCTTGTCTGTAACTGAGGTGACTCTGCCCTTATAAAAGCACTCTGTAGTAAATCTTTTTTCCTCCCTTTTCATCCAATAATATAGCCATCCTGCGCACATGAAACAGATGCCTCTTAGAAGGCTGCTGACTTCTTTATCCAGATTATTGTATGAAAGGGCATGAGAACACTATCTTGGGGACACTCACCACAGTCCAGTGACTCAGGGTCCAGTAGGATGTCTTTCCAGCTTGATGCAGTGAGCCATCTCCCTTTCCTTCCCCTGAGGCCTGAATGAATTTGTATGTCTGCCAGGAAGGATTCTGGGCATCATTCTCCTCACGCATTTCATTCTGGTACTTTCGTATCTGTTAGCAATTCCAGAAGCTGTCATTGCTTTGGCATATTAATTAAATTTAAACTTAGAATTGATTCCCAGTCATTTCATTCATATATATATATATATATGTATGTATATATAATGTATACATATATACTATAGAGTTGTGAATTATGTCTATAAAACTGAATATATATGTATACACATATAATATATGTATATGTGTTTGTGTGTGTCTTCCAACCGAAAAGTTTATCCATAAGGATAATAAGGTTTTTTCCACTCTCATGGAAGTAGGTTTGAAATCTGGAAAAAAAAATTGGGAACACTTCAATAATTACAACACTTTTTGTATATCTGTAACAGTTCTTGTTTATAATAACATAAGTGAAGGTAGGCCAAAATAAGAGTCCCTAGTTTATAGATGAGAAAATGGAGTTTGAGGAGAGTTAAATGATCTGTTCAAGGTGATAACATGAGTCACTGAAAGACCCAAGGCTGAACTCAACATTAAGGGCCCTGGTTTGGTGTTTCTTCTGATCTCACCAGGCCTATGTCTTCTTCTCTTTTATATCTAATAGCACCTTCCACAGCCTTGGGTAAAGCTTAGAGTGTAGGCTGTACTTGTTAAATTAATAGCAGCTTCTTCCTTAGAGATCACACAGTATTCCCAGACCAAGTGTGTTCAGTGGTCTCACCTCTTAGCCCAACAATAATATCTTTAAAAATGCCAAGAGAAAGGGCTACAGCTTAGAAGATAAAACTGTCATTTTAACTATCCTGAATGGTGATATAATATTATATAGAACCTATTTTGAGAGAGATGTGAGAAATCACAAGAGGATGCCATCAATATATATCTCATTGAACTACTACAATTAATACTGCCACATTAAGGCCTCATGCTGTTTGAGACAGTAAAGCTTACAGCCTCTTTCTGCCCTGCAGATTTCTTCAAGGAACAGTTCAGTTTCCAAATGTGCCATGCAGCGTCATCAGCTTCTCCAACACACATACTGTTCTGCCTTGTCTGGCCTCGGATGGGACTCACCTCTGTTGTTACACTGTGTTCACCTTTATGCCCTGTTTAATACTTATCTCTTTTGTCCCACCACTAGTTATGAACACCTGAAGCAAAAGGCTAGTACTGAGTTCATTTTACCCTCAAAGCCTGATAGGTACTTAATACATGTTTCTTGGATTAATAGTAGAATCTAAAGAAACAGATCTTAAGTTATATTTGTCAGCCATCTGTAGGCATGCTGTATCAAATTTGAAGCACCACAGTTTAGGAGATACAAGAGGATACAAAAAGGAGTGATAATTATGATGAAGTGGCTGAAAAGTGAGAACTTAAAGGCAGGTTAAATCCCTAGAATAACGGCATGGATTGTTGTAGCCACGTGTTCTGGGAAACAAACTCACTGAGAAGGACAATGCAGATAGTGGAATGCAGTTTATTACACCGGCGGGCCCAAGGCAGAGTCTCCTCTTAGCCAAGGACCCTGACCAGTTTTTCTGAAAACTTTATGTACCCTAAGTATGCGTGCCCAAACCCACCTCCCCAAATTCCCTGAAACTTGTCTGGACAAAGGAAAAGAAAGATGCAATCAAAGTTAGCCCTTGATTCATATGCCTTAAGCCTAGGTAGTTAATAGTGGACAATTATCAGTAGGCCTGTGGTCAAACCCCAATAGGCGTAATAGAATTTATGATTCTATTCGGTTACACAGGTAATTAAGGTAGTCTTTTAGGCAACAGAGAGTCTAGGTATGAGCCCTGGGGCTCTTCCATCCAGGGGGCCTGGTTTTCCAGTTGGTATGTCATTTCCATATATATTGGGCATATAGCTCAAAGTCCACAGTCTGGCCCAAGATGGAGTCCTGCTTTCAAGATGGAGCCTGTTCTGTCTGTTTCCTCCTTCAGGATGAGCCTGCTTGTCATGTTCACATACATATTTCTATAACAGATCAAAAGCTTCTTGAAGATACCCATGGAGCTTATTAGCACAGGAAATGGCAAAAAATACTTTCTCAGTTAAAATTTGTCAACCTGATTAATAGAAAATATTTACAAGCAGGCGAAGAGTATACCTCCACCCCTTCTTCCTCCTTTGAGTCATAAAAATCCACCATTTGGTTAACCATTGGTCTCCCTAGCCCACAAGACTAAAGTGTTTTGAGAGAGAGAACTGTGAAAGTGGAGAGGACAGACAGTGCCCCCAAAGGATGCGTGACCTGCAATATTGGGAGCTGTCCTCCACTCCTCAAAAATCAAAGGCACTTGGCAGCTTCGTAGGACTGAGGAAGACATGCTCTCTGTGATGTGCACAGGGACACTTGAAATGGAGATACACATTTCATAACACACAAACAGACCCTGGGCCCACATGGGGGTGACGCAGGGCCAAGAGGGCTGGAGGGCCACAATATGAACTTCAAATTTGTGTTGAGCTTTGCTAAAAACTTTGAAATGTGAAGTAAAATGAGGGAAAGCTGACTTTCTTAAAGGGTACATAAAGGTGTTAGTAAAAGTATGCCAACCTACCCACTTAATAAACACTGAGTGATTTTTAGGCACCGGAACTATTTTTTTAATAGAAATTTATTTATTTTAATTGGAGGCAAATTACTTTACAGAATTGTAGTGGTTTTGCCATACATTGACATGAATCTGCCACAGGTGTACACGTGTTCCCAATCCTGAACCCCCTCCCACCGCCCTCCCCATCCCATCCCTCAGGGTCGTCCCAGTGCACCAGCCCCGAGCACCTTGTCTCATGCATCAAACCTGGACTGGCGATTCATTTTGCATATGATAATATACGTGTTTCAATGCCATTCTCCCAAATCATCCCACCCTCGCCCTCTCCCAGAGTCCAAAAGTCTGTTCTGTACATCTGTGTCTCTTTTGCTGTCTCACATATAGGGTTATCATTATCATCTTTCTAAATTCCATATATATGCGTTAGTATACTGTATTGGTGTTCTTTTTCCTGGCTTATTTCACTCTGTATAATAGGCTCCAGTTTCATCCACCTCATTAGAACTGATTCAAATGTATTCTTTTTAATGGCTGAGTAATATTCCATGGTGTATATGTACCACAGCTTCCTCATCCATTCGTCTGCTGATGGGCATCTAGGTTGCTTCCATGTCCTGGCTATTATAAATAGTGCTGCGATGAACATTGGAGTGCACGTGTCTCTTTCAGATCTGGTTTCCTCAGTGTGTATGCCCAGGAGTGGGGTTGCTGGGTCATATGGCAGTTCTATTTCCAGTTTTTTAAGAAATCTCCACACTGTTCTCCATAGCGGCTGTACTAGTTTCCATTCCCACCAACAGTGTAAGAGGGTTCCCTTTTCTCCACACCCTCTCCAGCATTTATTGCTTGTAGACTTTTGGATAGCAACCATTCTGACTGGCGTGAAATGGTACCTCATTGTGGTTTTGATTTACAGTTCTCTGATAATGAGTGATGTTGAGCATCTTTTCATGTGTTTGTTAGCCATCTGTATGTCTTCTTTGGAGAAATGTCTGTTTAGTTCTTTGGCCCATTTTTTGATTGGGTCGTTTATTTTTCTGGAATTGAGCTTCAGGAGTTGCTTGTATATTTTTGAGATTAATTCTTTGTCAGTTGCTTCATTTGCTATTATTTTCTCCCATTCTGAAGGCTGTCTTTTCACCTTGCTTATAGTTTCCTTTGTTGTGCAAAAGCTTTTAAGTTTAATTAGGTCCATTTGTTTATTTTTGCTTTTATTTCCAATATTCTGGGAGGTGGGTCATAGAGGATCTTGCTGTGATTTATGTCAGAGAGTGTTTTGCCTGTTTTCCTCTCAGAGTTTTATAGGTTCTGGTCTTACGTTTAGATCTTTAATCCATTTTGAGTTTATTTTTGTGGATGGTGTTAGAAAGTGTTCTAGTTTCATTCTTTTACAAGTGGTTGACCAGTTTTCCCAACACCACTTGTTAAAGAGATTGTCTTTTCTCCATTGTATATTCTTGCCTCCTTTGTCGAAGATAAGGTGTCCATAGGTGCGTGGATTTATCTCTGGGCTTTCTATTTAGTTCCATTGATCTATATTTCTGCCTTTGAGGCACCAGAACTTTAAATGGATGATCCTTCCCCATAAACAGAACTCCAGAATCCCTACTGCTTCCTTCTGGGAGCTGCCATGTCTGGGAGATGCCATGTAGCATCATAAACAAGAGGAATTGGGATTTTTCCACATTCTAAAGGCAACTTGTTACCATCTGCTCCAGGATCTGACTTATCATCCAGAGCCGACCACTGGGATTTGTGTGGAAGGATCATTAGAAAGATACGGTCCTCTGAAGATCCTACACTATATCTGCTGCTTTAGGGACAAGCTAAGAATGGCTCTGCACCCAGAATCCTGGGCTTTCGCTGATCAGAATTCAGACTTAATGTTGCCCAGGATGTTCAAAATCACATCAGAGAGAATAATTTGTCATGAGGATAAATAAATAATATATTTTCTAGTTAGCGTGCAAATAAATGATGACTCCTGGAAACTGTAACCTCTTCAAATCCTATCTTTTCAAGCAAAATTGTGTCCACCATATAGGCAGAGCTGCTCCTCCATTTCTAACTTTAATGTTCCTGCTTTGGCACAGGTATTCCTTTTCATTATAGCTTTTCAACCAGAAAAGCTAATACTGGAATATATTATACTACATATTTACCTCAAACTTAACAGGACTGAAGCCTTGGTGGAGCAGTTGACATGCAAGGAATACTAACAGCACTGAGCAGAGCAGGGGAAGGAAAGAAACAGAAATAAGATGGAGAGTGACATTGTTCCTTATACGTGAATAACGTAAAAGGCAGAGTAAGATTCTCAGGTAGGAAAGCTGGTCAGAGGCAAAGTATGCTGAGACAGATTTTTTTTTTTTTAATGGCAAAGAGTCCGACAGTGGACATTTTCCGCAACTTTTACCAAATAGTGAATTTATAGGATTAAAGAATAAAATATACACATGTAGGTGGAATGCTAAGGTTATTAGTAGAAATGAAGTTAGTTAATGGATTCCTATCTTTTAAGGACTTTATTGTTAGAGTCTAGATTTATAAAGAGGGATACGTCCAAAAATAGAACTCATTTTTTAACATCCAAAGAATCACTGATAGGAATTCATGCAAGCCATAATGTTGCTCATCTCTTTACATATTATTGATTTACCTTAGAGGAGATAAGTATAATTTTAGGAGATGGTTGGAAGACAAGACTCAGCCATTTTCACTTTATAGTACTCTTATTCTGATTTTGAACTGTGGTTTTTGTGGTTCATTGTTGTATAACTTTCCAAGTATATATTTATAATTTGTCATACCAGCTAAGCAGCCAACTCCTTAGGAGAAATCATGCATTTTTTACTTTTTATTCTGCTATATAACACCTAGCACAGTGGTGGCCACATTAAAACACAGATACATGTACAAAACACATCCTCCCCGACAATACTCTTATGTGAAGGGACTGAACTGGAGCTGAGTAGTGGGCAGCCCCATAGTGCTGCCTGCAGACACATGGTCATTGCTTATGTCAATCTCTTGTGAACACTTTGAGGGCAGAGGTATCTCAGAATCCCCAGCACCTAGCATGACACCTAGCACAGAGTGGGTACCCATAGCTGGCAAATATACTGGTCTGTTTGATTTGCAATTCCACCTAAGGTATAAACCCACTTTGTAACCTGCAGTGCTACAGTCCTTTCCCTTCATTGTTCTCTCAAAGGATGATTAGACATAAGGTGGAACTACAGGTCAAGAGAAGAAATTGGGTCAAATAAGCCTCAGGTGTTGAATGTGACAGGAGAGAATTTGTATGCCTCCCCTGAGCCCAGGAGCTGTGGAATGGCCTTAGATGACCCAGGCAGAAGAGAGGGGGAGTTTGACAGTTATGCAGAGAGGCTGGGATAGAAGCAGAGGCAGTGGCTACAAAATGGCACAGCTCCAAGATTCAGAACCATGACGGAAGCAGGTGATGATTTGTGGAGCTATCTTAGTCTCCAGCGGAAAACAAGAAAAGACAGTTTTGATGAAGAAGTTGAAAGGAATAGAATGTAATAGATAAATCTCAGGGAAAATAAGCAGACAGTTTGCACGTGTGAGCATAGTAAGTGTGCTTCCACCTTGGGGTCACTCTCCAGGGAGCCCCTTGATTCCCATCTTTTCATTCTTCAGGTCCTTACTTATTCATCACTTTATCAATGGTACAGATGAACCGATTTCCAGGACAGGAATAGAGACACAGACATAGTGAATACACATGTGGACACAGGGGAGGAGGATACGAAGGGGAAGGTGGGATGAATTGGCAGGTTAGGATTGACATATATGTACTACCATGTGTAAAATAGACAGCTAGTGAGAGGCTGCTCTGTAACATAGGGAGCTCAGCTCGGTGCTCTGTGATGACCTAGAGGGGTGGGTGGAGGGGGTGAGAGGGAGGCTCAGGAGGAAGGGGATATGTGTGTACATATAGCTGATTCACTTTGTTGTACAGTAGAAACTAACACAACATTATAATGCAATTACACTCAAATTAAAAAAGAAAAAAAATGAGATTTTGCCTGACCATCGTATTCAAAACATAGCAGTCCATTCCCCCATCCCTCTGTGTGCTCCAATGGGCTTGCCCTGCTCTCCTCCATGGCATTGCTCATTTCTTAAAATACCATTTCCTTTCTTATTTATGATCTCTTTCTTTTGAGTCCAGCAAAAGAGCGACGAAGGCAGGAATGTTGGCTGTGTTAATTCTCTGCTGCCTCCTCAGCACTTAGAATAGTGCTCATAACTTGGTAGGCATTCAATGAATGAATGAATGAATGAAGCAAGCTCTTTGGAGGGATGCATTGAGAACTGGGGATGGCAGATTTCTTGATCCATCACAAATTTTTATTTGCTAGATAATCAGGTTCTCTTTCCTGGCTTCAATGTTTCATCTGTAATATTGCCTGAGTCATGACAAGTTGGGGGTAGGAAGAACATTGTATTTCTCCAGGGAAAAAACTAGACTAGTCCATCTCTTTAAATTTCTTCTGCTTCATAGTCCCATGACTTTGTGAATCTAAGGTTTCATGATCTAAATATTCCATTTTTCCCCACAGTGAACCCCCCTTTACTTTTAAATCCAATGAATATCTCAATTTTATGTGAAATCCAAAAACGGTGAACTTTATCATCTGTTTATATGTGAGTAAAATACATATACACAAACATGTCAATAAAATGCATATATGAACATACAAATGTACATGCACCTATATGTAAACATAAGATAAAAAAGAAACCAAAATAATTTTCTGTGCCATAGTCCACTAGTTCCTCTATATTGGCAAATTGGCTGATATATCCAGTTGAACCATTCGAAACAGTTTTACCTATGTATTTTCTTTTTTACCGCCTGTTCTTTAAAAGAATTGACCAGATGCAATAGACAATTCCTTAGCTGTTATTTAGAGGAAGCTTTGAGCTTGAATCAATATGATATTTCACTCTGTAGGTATTGAAAATCATTGTACTGTTGTCACTAATTGCTTTGATATTCTGCAGAAGTACAAAGTGTCAGCTATTTATTAATAAATCTGTTTTTCTAGTAGGGGACGCATCTTTACTGTTTATCATGTACCAGCAGTAAAAAGTACTGAAGCCCTGAATAGAGCATGTAATGAAAGACTCTGTCAGTGTGTGGTGTATCTGCTGATTAAAAAGCAGGTAAAAGGATACACAAGAAGAAGGACAGTATACAGACAATCCTTCCAAAGCCCTCATCGCCAGTGATCACTCTTACATGGATTAAATGCTGTCAGATACAATCATTTATCAAGCAGTTGTGAAATGGGGAAATATAAAATTAAAAAGAGATTTCTGATGGCTTGTCACAGTCAGCCACTGGGCTAGGCTTGCATAGAATTCATGAGATTAAGTAGATAAAACACACATTTATTTGATTCTGTGGCATAACTAAATTGAGAAAGGTGGTTTGCAAGACAGATATCTCATCTCTTTTAGTCAGCAGTGAGTGATAGAGAAAGCAGTCCTCTATCTTCATCTTTTCCACAGAACTCTTCTAGAGATGCAAACCGTAGCTCCAAACCATCCTGGGAAACATAATTGTTTCCTCAGACAAGAAGGAGTGATGGGAGAATGTACTCCTCCATCATATACAAGCCACCATGTACTCAAATTTATTGCTGGATGTAGATGTCTATGAATTATTGTTTGGGGAGCATTGAGAAAACTCTCTTAGTCCTCAGGGATCATTTGCACCAGCTTAGACCAGTCTCTGAAGTCCTCATCACTATGTCTGACAATTATAGGGACCCAAATTCCATGGCTTGTTTTTTTTCTCCAGGTCTAGTTTAAGGATGTTTAAGGACTAGTTTAAGGATGGCACCAACAAAAATGAACTTTATCAGGATAAGAAATACAATATAGCTCCTGGGGACCCTGTGCTGGAAACTCAGGATCTGAGCATGTGTACATAGCCTCTAGTTAGTCCAGACAGACCACAGACTTCTGCTCTGGCAGAACATCTAAAGCTTTTCAGAACATGTGAATTAAATGCCTAATACAATATGTGCTCAGCAAATAGGGAGGAATACAAGTGACTTCTGTTCCTAGTGGGAGGAAAGTGTATAAATAAATAACTGCACACATGCAATATGCTAATTGAGAAATGCATAATGCTGGTTAGGGTTTATAGTGGAATTAGTAACATACTGGGCTAGAGGGAAAGTTTCATTTAAGCTTTATGGAGAATGTGATTCTAGGAGGAGACGTCCAGGAGGGGTGAGAGGTCATCAGATAAACCGGGAAGTTTAGAATATTACAAAAGGCCTATTTTCCTCTTAGTGCTTAGTGCTGACCGGTTGCACACCTCTTTTCTCCACTGCCTCCCAGTTCTAGATTAGCCGTCGCCTTGGGTGTTGGAGACTTGAAAAGCCCCACTGGCCTCCAGCTTCTCAGTGACTGCAACTCTTGTCTTGGCGGACAAGAGTTACATAGAGGGGGATGTGCCATCGCAAGCAGATGAGGCAGTATTTGAGCTGTCTCCGGCCCACCACCTGCTGACTTGTGCCATGCCCTCTGTTGGTATAATCACATCAAATCTTATGAGAAGGAAAGGCCAGCCTGCCAGGAGTGAAGAAAGCTTTGGGCAAGTACAGCCCTGCTAATGTGGAAGACACCACAGAAAGTGGAGCTACAGATAGTAAAGATGTTGATGACATGGATCTCTTTGGATCTGATGAGGAGGAGGAAAGTGAAGAAGCCATGAGGCTAGCAGAAGAACGCCTTGCCCAGTATGAGTCAAAGAAAGCCAAAAAACCAGCACTTGTCGCCGTCTTTCATCTTATTAGATATGAAACCTTGGGAGGATGAGACCAATATGGCAAAATTAGAGGAGTGAGTCAGAAGCATTCAAGCAGATGGCTTGTTCTGGGGCTCTTCTAAACTAGTTCCGGTTGGGTATGCCATTAAAAAGCTTCAAATACAGTGTGTAGTTGAAGATGACAAAGTTGGGACAGACATACTGGAGGAGCAGATCTCTACTTTTGATGAGTATGTACAATCTATGGAAGTGGCTGCATTCAACAAGATCTAAAATCCGTCATGGATCAGTGCCCTTAAATAAAAGTCTGAAAGACAATAAAATAAATAGATAAAATATTACAAAAGAAAATAGTCTTGCACAGTGCAGTGGTACCTCTCCAATGACTGGTGCTTTGAATTCCCCCCACCCCAGCCTGATTCACATATTTTTCTCTTCTGTGGCAGCTTTCATTCACATAGCACTATGTAGCTTATGAATATTTACATATGTTGTCTCATTTGATCTTCTGGCCACCTTCAAGTTTTTTCAGGTTTAGGAAAGACTGGCCAAGCACTGCAGAAAATTATCTGAGTGATGATTTTATCAACTTCTTCAAGGACAGTACATAGCAGGCTCCAGTCTACACACATAGAAAAGTTAATTCATTACATGTCATGGGTGTCATAGGGCATTAAGACATAATCCTCTGGTTGAGAAAGCGTAGGATAGACATCCACCAAACTCATCTCCTTGTTGTTCTGACCACAAAGATATGTTTTTTCAGCCTCCCCAGAAACAAAGTGGGGCCAGGTATCTAAGTTCTAGTCAATAGAACACACATAGAATTGACACATGCTGCTTCTCAACCAGCCTCATAAAGTCCTCCTGTGTGCTTCTCCATATCCTTTCCCTGTCCACTGGCTGAAATGAGAGCACCCTGAAGATATAGAGAACAGAGCCACAAAAACCACCTGCCAAATACCATTATCACACTGTTATGGAAGAAAATATAAAGTTTTATTATGTTAAGCCATTACATTTTGGGACTTGTTTCTTAAAGTGATTAGCCTTCCTTGATTAATATGGCAGATGTATTATTTCCACAGATTTATAGCTAAAGAAGGGCTTCCCTTGTGACTCATATGGTAAAGAATCTGCCTGCGATGCAGAAGACCCATGTTCAATCGATGATTTGGGAAGATCCCCTGGAGAAGGGAATGGCTACCCATGCCAGTATTCTTGCCTGGAGAATTCCATGGACAGAGGAGCCTGGTGGGCTGTAGTCCGTGGGAATGAAAACAGTCAGACACAACTGAGCAACTGACAGTTCCATAACTAAAGAAAGAAAGATTCACAGAAAAGGAAACTTTGGCCAAGGCAAAATGGAAGGTAGAGAATGGAAACTCCACCTGGATGCACACTATGTGACTCTAGACCCCTGCGCTTACTGTTCTCCCCAGCACCTTCTCTATACAGAGGGCAAAGGACTGGAGCTCTACTGCACAAGAACCAGGTCCAGCACAGAAGTTCTTTAACCACCAGTGATTTGGTTACTACCTACAGCCAGCTGAATTACACTTTGGCTTTGAGAATTAAGTCCTGTAATTGTGTCCCCCTCAAAAGTTATAGCTCAGTTGGTAAAGAATCCACCTGCAATGCAGGAGACCCTGGTTCAACTCCTGGGTCAGAATGATCCTGTGGAGAAGGGATAGCCTACCCACTCCAGTATTTTTGGGCTTCCCTTGTGGCTCAGCTGGTAAAGAATTTGCCTGCAGTGTGGGAGACCTGGGTTTCATCCCTGGGTTGGGAAGATCCCCTGGAGAAGGGAACAGCTACCCACTCCAGTATTCTGGCCTGGAGAATTCCATGGACTATATAGTCCATAGGGTTGCAAAGAGTCAGACATGACTGAGTGACTTTCACTTTTCACTTTGAAAAGTTAGCTGAGCTTTAGCCTTTTCACTTCTGCTAGGAAACTGGCATGCCTCCTAGCATCTCCTAGACAGTACCAGAGAGACGCATCTGTCTCTTTGTTCTGCAACTTTGTCACTCAAAGCATCATCTACAGACCAGGAGCCTGGGCATATCTGGGAAGTTATTAGAAATGCAGAATTGAAGCCTACTGAACCAAATATGCATCTTAGCTAAATCTCCAGGTGATTCTTATGCACATTAAATTTTGAGAAATGTGGTTCTACAGCATCACTATACCTTGAGATTTGCTTTCCTGACCTAGAGTATCCCAGCATCTGTTGTCTGCTCTAACCAATATCCTCTTCATCTCGGCAAGTCTCCATGCATTCTCTTACCTGACCACACCCTTCTCTGGCTGCAAGTGTGTTGACTCCCAGATACCTGCTTTGACTCACTTCAAGCCTGACTTTGGCTTCCTTTCATGTGATCTAGCCATCCCAGATAGAGAATCGGCTTCCACAAGCAGGAACCAGCTCTTGGAAAGTAGATGTACACTCGAGGGAGTAGAATTTTAGGTGCTCTGTAGTTAATTGAAGTGTCATATTAGCTCCAGGTACTAAATGGGAATCTATGAAAAATGAGCCCTTGATTAATCAATGACTAGGTCAGTCTCTAGTAGAGGGAAAAGATCGGACATAACAGGTTATCCTGGGAGGGCCTGCAATGTCAGGCATTCATTTTTGGACTGATTAACATTGGATAAGTCTCCTCCAGGCTTCCCAGGTGGCTCAGTGGTAAAGAATTTGTCTGCCAAACAGGAGACCTGAGTTTGATTCCTGGGTCGGGAAGATCCACTGAAGGAGGAAATGACAACCCACCCCAGTATTCTTGCCTTAAAAATCCCATGGACAGAGGAGCCTAGTGGGCTATATAGTCCAGGGGGTCACAGAGAGTTGGACATGACTTAGCAGCTAAACAGAACAGAATTCTCTTCCACAACAAAACATGTTGGCTTTATTTGCCTCTTATGGCATTGTAAAAACTAAAACTAGTACTCTCAGCTCCCTCCTTTTAAATGAGAATGTATCACTGCTCGTAACTGAAATACCTCAAATGTCAGCAGGGAAGGGTGATAGCATCTTTTTTTGTATCCTCTGCATTTATTGCTACTCAGGCATCTGGCTTTGAGAATCAGCCAAGAACAGAAGTGCAGAGGCTCGTACTCTGAAGTGACACAGAGCTGGAGTCTCTGAACAGGGTGACTCAAACATTTTTGTAGGTCAAAGTTAGAATTTCCAGACCTGAAGTTCAATTACTCAGAAATGATTCACATCTCTTTTTTAATCAGGAATCTTAACATGTGACCCATTGTTCTCCAACTGCTAACAAGTAAGGGGGGTTAGTGGCATTGTTGGCAGCTGTCTTTGGAATGTGGTGGAGACGAGTGTGGGTCCCTGGGCCCTTTGGCTGAGTTTCAGTTCTGGAACTATCCTTACTTGCTCTGTGAGCTTGGAGAAGTTGTGTAACCTCTCTAGATCTCAGTTTCATCTCTAAAAATGGATTCACAGGGTTCTTCTAAGTTAAATAAGACATGAAAAATGAGTTGGTCAAAAAGTTCATTCTAATTTTTCTGTAACATCTTTTGGAAAATCCTGAGTGAGCAGTTTTGGCCAACCCAATATTTAGAACAGAACAGACAGAAATACAGGATCATCAGGAAGAATCAGCTCTTATCTTTTGTACCCATTTTCACCACTGTCATCTTTAGCAGGTGTAGAAAGAAAGGATTTAAAATAAACTAGTCATTATCTTTGGCTGAAATGTTTTCCTGTTTCCTGATGGGAAAATGTATTATGTAAGCATTGAAAACAATCATATTGGATGCCAGTAGCACTATAGATGGGGACCCTAGGCCACCAAGAGGCCCCACGAAGGCATTGGCATAGAGGTTAGAATAATAATTGCTTAATTAGCTTTGTTGAATATTGTCCTTGCCTCCTCCCTTACTGATAGTCTACGTTTCCAAAGATTTCCAGTCTGATTTCCCTTGTGATCTTCACTATTCACAGCCACAGGGTTCTTGAATTGATCCAAGACATTTAAAACAAAATATTGTTTTGGAGTTCCTCTATCAGTCCCTGGCTTTGGAAGTTCTGCTTTGAAAGCAAGGTTTGTTACAGTGATCAGTATCAGTATGATAAGGAACAGCAGCTTAGTCGTCATCTTATCCTGGTTCACATGCCTCTTAAGACTTGAAGTGTCTTGTGTGATTCTGATATTTCATCTCACATTTCCCTCTTCTCTGTTGTCCAATCGTCGGTTAATGATACCAAAGTATAACACACTTTCAGGGTGCTGTGTCCCCTTCAAATCTTTTCAGAACTGATTTAATACCATTTTACAGGTCTGTGCAATTCATCTAAACCCTTAAATCATTTTTCTTTCCCCAGCTTAAAGCCTTTCAATTCTATACCTCCACCGATAAGGCTTAACATTATAACAGCTTAAGATGTTCTTGCTCTTAGACGTGTAAGGGGAAATAGCTGTTGTATCATTGCCAGTGTTTATCATGGAGTTTTTTATGGAGCACATCACAGAGTTTTGAAACAGTCAACACTCACAAAATTCTATTTTCATATTTAGAAAATGTCTTTGAGCAGGAAGTGACAATTGTGGCCAAGCTAACTGTGACTTGCTTCTAGTATATTTTCAGCAGTGTTATTTTCAGAATAACCAAAGCCTCACATTAAGCATATTACTTTTCTTCAAAAACAAATATTGAAAAACAAAGAAAAAATCTATTATGCATTGCTTATAAAACAAAGTTGAAACTTTTTACTTTTTTCTTGAAAGCTATAGTTTTTCTCGGCACCTATTCCATTTCTAAAAACCCAATATTTTTCTTCATTCAGTGTAACTACTTTTCTAGTTTTTGCCTTCCTAATTATAAATATTTTTTTATTTTCTCAACATTCTTATCATTGTGGAATAATTATTTTGGCACACTCTATAGTCCCTGTTCTTTGAGGATAAGTTTTCATATCATATTCATTATCGCAGCCCTTATTTACATGGAATAACTCCTTGGATATAGTAGATACTTGTTAAACATTTCCTGAAATTTTAATGAATTCATAAATGAAAGTAGCATAAAATATGAACTGGAAGTACTGGGCTGTAATTCTGATTCTTCCCCTAAAAATATGACTTTGGGTAAATGTGGCAGGTAGACTGTTTAAGGTGATGCTATAATCTCTACCTCCTAATGTCCACACTCCCGTGTGATCCCTTTCTCTAGAATGTACACATTTCCATGACTTGCTTTTAGCAAATAAAATTCAGCAAAGTGTTGAGATGTAAGAGATTAAATGATTACATTGCATAACATCATAGTGCTCGACCTGATGGGATTTCTTTCCCTTGCTGACTTTGAGGAAACAAGTAGCCATACTGGGGAACTACATGTTACAAGAACTGTGAATGGCCTCTCGGAGCTGAGGGAGCCTGCTAAGCAGTAGCCAGTAAGAAACTAAAACCCTCAGTCCCACAACCAGAAGAATTGAATTCCTTCAACAGTTGAGTGAACTTGAAAGTGGATTCTATCCCAGTTGAATCCACATGAGGCTGCAAATTTGGGTGACATCTTTATTGCAGGCAGGTGATACCCTTAGTAGGGGACACAGATAAGCAGTTTTCAGACATATGATCCACAAAAACAGCAAGTAGTTGTTCTAAGCTGCTATGTTCCTGGTAATACCATTACACAGTAGTAGAAGACTAATACAGTAAGTAACACCCTGAAGCTCCAACACTTTGGCCACCTGATGTGAAGAGCCAACTCACTGCAAAAGACACTGTCGGTGGGAAAGATTGAGGGCAGGAGAAGTAAGGCACAGAGGATGAGATGGTGGGATGGTATCACCCACTCAATGGGCATGAGTTTGAGCAAACTCTGAGAGATAGTGAAGGACAGGGAAGCCTGGAGTGCTGCAGTTTGTGGGGTCGCAAAGAGTCAGACACAACTTAGTGACTGAACAAGAGCAATAACTCACTGAATACTGATCTTCATAGTTGTAAAGTGTAAATAAAGTTGTCTCTCCCACCTTAGTTATAGTATTATAAGTAGTTCAAATGAGAAGATTATGTGTTGAAGAGCATTTAAAAATTCTAGAACACTATATGAGCATTGTATTTTAAGGGGAACACTTTACTAATGTGATTTCATTTATTCTTCCAACAACACCTTGAAGAATGTAATATTACCATTCCTTTTTTATAGCCAAGGGAACTATTACCTATCAGATGAAGAATTTGAATCTCAGAGAGGTCGAGTAATGAGCTTAAAGCAACACAGACTGTAATTGGTAGAGCTCAGATTTAAACTCTGTTTTAAATTCCAAACCCTAGCACTTTCTACTGATTGCTAGTAAGACAAAGTATATTTAAAACCATGTAGTACCCATGCCTATGTCTATATATTTTCAAGAGTCTACAGGGCAAATTAGCATTTTAAAATTCTAATTAAATATTATAATTCTTAGGTTTAATGAAGTAACCTAATTTCTCTAAAACAATTCATCACAAATTCTATATCCCATAACAAGTCTGATTCAGCAACAACAACAACAGACATTTATTAGGGACTTATATATGGTTATATATGACTTATATGCCAGGTCATCTTTGAGCACATAATTTGTATTGTCTTAATTAACAAGAAATAGAAAAAAAAATTTTAATTAATGATATTTTTCCAATAAATTATCACCTTCATGTTGCTTTTGTTGCTCTTAGAAAGTAACCAAAATAAACCTGGAAAACTAATTTCTGTTCTCTGTTGTGTTAAGAGCTTGTTGCATCATTTTCTAGAAACTGAACAAACATTAATGAAGGATAGAGAGATTACACAAATAGTGCCTATAGGAAATAATGTTAATCTTTAAGTCCTGCTGTGGCCAATGGGTAGCACATTTCTGGTCTCTTGCTGTAACTTAATTACTCTTTCTCAGAGGAGAACTTGATATCCATTAGACCATTCTGTGACCAAGTACACTCATGATGCTAGAAAAACAAGAAATAGGACCCACTCTCTGTTTCTCTCTAGATGTCTAACTCCTTGATCAAATAGAAGAGCCATCACCTTAATCCATACCTCCTCAGCAGTAGAAAGATTAGGCCAGGGAACTTCTTGAAGATTCAGATGGGCAGGCACATTTATCAGGTACACTTTACCTGAAGGGCTTTAACTTTAATCCTACCAGGGAAAGAGTAGGCACCTGCATTTTGGCATCAGATTCAGACTGCTTTCTTTCATTCATTGCCACCGAAACAGCTGATGCTTTAGTTACTTATCTGTGTGTGCGGTTCACAATCAGTTGGGACATTAGGGATGAGAGTTATGAGTGATTGGCTCCCAGAATTGTCAGTTGTGTCCTTTAACCATTGGAGGTTCTGTCGCACCATCCCCTGGTTTTGTTGAGAACCTTTATTGAATTATTTTTGAAAATCTATGAAAATAACTCCCAAACCTGTATTACTCTTTGCTTATCAAATCCTAGTCCAACTGCCTCCAACTTCTAACCACTTACATTGGAATATCATATTGTACCTTGAAATTAGGCCTTCCCAGGTGGTACTAGTGGTAAAGAACCTACCTGCCAATGCAGGAGACATAGAGACCTGGGTTCGATAACCCTGGGTTGGGAATATCCCTTGGAGGAGGGCGTGGCAACCCACCCCAGCATTGTTGCCTGGAGAATCAATACCCTGCACACAGGAGCCTGGCAGGCTACAGTCTGTAGGGTCACAAACAGTTGGACACGACTGAAGTGACTTAGCATGCATACACACACAGCTTGAAAGAAACCACTTTGATTCCTAAATTATGATGGTGAATATTTGGAGCACTAGTTAAACCTGTAACATTTCAGCTCCTTCCCCATTGGTTCTTGATTGGATTCTAGAAATTGTCTTTTTAATCAGTACTCGAGATGATTCTTATGATACAAGAGTGTTTTAATCAAGTATGTTGACTTGAGGGGTGAAAGACCTCTCAATTACTCTTTGGCAAAATCTCTTTCTCTTTAATGACCCTGGTGCACTATGAAACCCATATTATACTGTGTTCTTATGTTCCCAACTTAACTGTAGTCACCTTTGATATCAGGGTTGGTCACATCCTAAATTTGATTTCTAACCTAATAGTGAATTTATGACAAGCCTCCAGATGCATCAGAACCTTTACTCAATCAAACACTTTCAGATATCTTTTAAAATTCTCCTTATGGAAAATGGCAAGCATATACAAAAGTGGGGAGAATAGTTTAATAAAACTCTGTATACCCCTTTCTAGCTTCAGCAGTTAACCATTCATCTATACTTCATTCATTTCTCCTCATCTCTGATTCTTTTGAAATAAATCTCAGATATATTTCATTTGTAAACATTTCAGTTCAGTTCAGTTCAGTCACTCAGTCTTGTTTGATTCTTTGCAACCCCATGGACTGCAGCATGCCAGGCTTCCCTGTCTATCACCAACTCCTGGAGCTTGCTCAAACTCATGTCTGAGTCAGTGATGCCATCCAAGCATCTCATCCACTGCTGTCCTCTTCTCCTCCTGTCTTCAATCTTTCCTGGTATCAGGGTCTTTTCTAATGAGCCACCTCTTTGCATCAGATGGCCAAAATATTGGCGCTTCAGCTTCAACATCAGTCCTTCCAATGAATATTCAGGATTGATTTCTTTTAGGATTGACTGGTTTGATCTCCTTGCAGTCCAAACATACCAAATGTTTCAGTATGATTATCTAAAAGATAATCTTTTATAAAATCTCACTGCCATTTTCATGCATATAAAATAATCAATAATTTCTTAAGTCAGCAAATTTCCAGATAGCATATGTTAAAGTTTTCTCACATCTTGATCTATCATCATCACCACCACCCCAGCCTCCTCCTCTTTCACCTTATCGTCATCTATAATTTATAGTTTGAGCAATAAGACTCCAAATAAAAAAATAAACATTGACTTTGGTTGCTGTATTCCTTAGATCTGTTTTAAAATTTCCTTTCCATATCTCTTTCCTCCTTTACTAGTTATTTGTTTAAGATACCAGGTTATATTTTCCTGTAACATTTACCACAGAAATTGTTGTTTGCATTGCCTCTGTTCCTTTTATTTCCTATAAGTTGGAGAGTTGATCAGATTCAAATTCTGATCTTTACATAGGAATAATTCAGAAGTAGAACCATTTGTTTTCTTTATAGGTTTCATCCTATCTACCTGTCTCTATTTTTGTGATGTTAGCAGCCATTGATAATCAACATCTTAGTCCATTGTTTTGTACCTTATATGTGACATAGTAATAGTCTAATTCTTTCATTTTTTCTTTATTCAATAGCTAGAATATTGCCTGGAAAGAGAGAAAATTTACTTCATTAACAACTTATTTCCTTTGAGGTATATTCCTTTTGGGAAAAACAGGAGAAATACCTGATTCTTTCCTTTATTTACAAATTTTCATTAGGTTCCAAAGCATCTCTCAAAGATGACCAGGGAGTTTAGAAAACTAAATATGATGGATTTTCATGCATTTGAAGTACTCCCATTCATTGTTGTAATTGTCCTCATTGATCCTCAGATTTTCTTATTTCCTTTCCCAGATTTTTTTGAATCATGTTTCCTTTTCTGCCTTTCAATCCACTATATTTACCAAATGTGACATGTGAGCCCAGCATCACTCAGCTTTTGTTCCTAATTGCTCACTTGCTCCAGTGACACCAGGAAGAAGAGTGGGACTAAGTATAAACTCTACTCTGCTTTATGTCAGTTGTGTTTATGATGTTGTCCTGTAGGGATTCAGATATAGGAGTCTGGAGTTACATGAGGCAAAGCTTGGAGCTGAAGGTGTAGGAAGCACTTTCTCACAAGCATCAGAGACAATGGAATTCCCCAGGGATATTGAGATATAAGACCCTTATAGCTCCAGATTACACAAACATGTAAAGACTGGGCAGGGAAAACTGAGCCAGAGAAAGAAACAAAGAGTTGCCTGAGAGAAAACTGGGCAAGGACAGGGTAATTAAGAGAAGCCAGAGTAGGGGAAAGGAAGTATTTTGTATTTTGTATTTTGCTGGAAATAGAACTGCCATATGACCCAGCAATCCCACTTCTCGGCATACACACCAAGGAAACCAGATCTGAAAGAGACACGTGCACCCCAATGTTCATCGCAGCACTGTTTATAATAGCCAGGACATGGAAGCAACCAGATGCCCATCAGCAGACGAATGGATGAGGAAGCTGTGGTACACATACACCATGGAATATTACTCAGCCATTAAAAAGAATTCATTCGAATCAGTTCTAATGAGATGGATGAAACTGGAGCCCATTATACAGAGCGAAGTAAGCCAGAAAGATAAAGACCATTACAGTATACTAACACATATATATGGACTTTAGAAAGATGATAACGATAACCCTATATGCAAAACAGAAAAAGAGACTCAGCTGTATAGAACAGACTTGTGGACTCTGGGAGAAGGCGAGGGTGGGATGTTTCAAAAGAACAGCATTGAAACATGTATATTATCTAGGGTGAAACAGATAACCAGCTCAGGTTGGGTACATGAGACAAGTGCTCGGGCCTGGTGCACTGGGAAAACCCAGAGGGATCGGGTGGAGAGGGAGGTGGGAGGGGGGACTGGGATGGGGAATACATGTAAATCCATGGCTAATTCATTTCAATGTATAACAAAAACTACTGTAATGATGTAAAGTAATTAGCCTCCAACTAATAAAAATTAAAAAAAGAAAAAAAAAAAAAGAGAAGCCAGAGTAGGGGAAAGGAAGTATTTTGTAAACAACCAGTAGAAGAGGGCTTAGAGTCTCTTGAATCTGTCATTCAAAAGGCAATTTTGTGACCTTCATCAGATGAGTAAAGAGTAGCTCAGATCGGTTACACAACATGCCTCAAAATCATAGCTGATAAAAAGTTGAATGAGGCTCCAAATCCTCTGCTCTGACCACTATGCAGTGCTGATCAATCAACTGCATTGTAGTTCCCTGGCAAATTGCAATCCACATTATCCCTGGAGGTGTCATCATTTTGACATCCTAGCTTGATAGGATTTAGAGTCTATTTGGATTTCCCTGATGGCTGCAACACAGATCTGAAGTCTCTTCACTCTTGGCCTCATATAAAATGTAGGAAAGAGGCCAAATTCTCTAGATCTTCTGGCATTAGTAGTCTCTGCTCTGAAGTATGATCCTTCAGCCTGTAGCTGCCCAAAGAGTAATTAGTATGTACATGTGAGGAAGAAGGATACCCACGTGTGTGCATTTATATGTGTGCATACTGCTGCTGATGACATTTCTGTAGTCAAGGACTGCTATACATTTTCTCATTGTTTAACCACAGTTCTAAACACTCTGTAGATTAATGGACCTGGCCTAGACAGAGCCAAGCTTGGTCAGTTTCAGACTCCCAGTCCTGAAATTATAGTGGCTATGTAGGTTAAGAATGGGGAGACTGTCGGGCTACAGTCCATGGGATCGCAGAGAGTTGAAAACAGCTTTCCTGGGTTAAGAATAAGATGGAAGAAGGAAGAATCAGCAGTATTTCAGGAACAGGCTTTTAATCAGAGAGCTAGAACTCTACCCAATTTGCCTCAATCAAGTTCTCTGCTTTTTCTCCTGAAGCTCCTCTAGCTAAGATTTCTAATCTTGTTAAATTTATCTCTGTGGTACCTGTTCACATATTATGTTCCCTTCATGGAGTATCCTTCCCTTTCAGAGTTCTGTTCTGTTCATTCATTCATGCATCATCCATTCACACATCATTCATTCATGCATCATCCATTCACACATCATTCATTCATTGGTTTGCTTATTTGTTTAGAAAGTGTGGCGGCTTTGCTCTTGCTGTTCTTTCCCCCACAAAGCCCCTATCCTTCCCACCATCTTATCCATCCAACTTACTCCTCTAACTGCACTGGACTTAGTGACCCTCCTCTGTGCTCTCCTAATACTACTTGCATATTCTACCACTGTATGTCACAGGGAAGTTCTCTGTTTCCTCTTTGAGTAAGGTCACCGAGAAAGAGGAAATGTTTTATACATTGTCATGTCTGACATATGTAGGAACTCAACAGTAAATATTTGTCGTGGTGAACAATACTTGTTTAGAGCACTCTATGAATTGGGTTGTCCGAGTGTTCAGGGATCGATAAGGTCTGAAATATTACAGAAGTGCAGCTGAACTCTAGGACTTTTATTTGAATTCAGTTCAGTTTAGTTCAGTTGCTTGGTCGTGTCTGACTCTTTGCGACCCCATGGACAGCAGCACGCCTGGCTTTCCTGTCCATCACCAACTCCCAGACCCTACTCAAACTCATGTCCATCATGTCAGTGATTTATTTGAATTAGTATTCACATATATATACATATGACTTTACATATATACATTTACATATACATACATATATATTATATGATTTTCAATATAAAGCTGTAATATAAGCCTGGGGGTATATATGTATATATATGCATATGTATTAAAGGAAGATATAGCTCTGGATGTGTAGGCTACAAGCAGGTATATTTGGCAAGTCCCATAGGGAATCTACAGGAGTGAGACAGCAATTTCTAACTTTAATGGGGCAACTTAAATTTCCTCTCCTTCTTGCCTCCACCACCTCCTTTTTGTATGTGGGTCTCCTTATTTTGAAAGTTTATAACATTAACTACTTGTATGTCCAGTAGATAACTTAGAATGATCAACTCTTTCACATTGAAAGTTTACTTACCTTACAGTTAAAACTATGCTCTAGGCAACAGGAGGGTCAAGGTCATGCCTCATCTGTATGTGTTGCCAGTAAATGTATAGACTGAAACTGCAACATAGTAGAAACTTGGTGAGCTCTTAAGGGTTAGCAGATACCTGTGGAGAGTCCATGCATGTCACTTAGTTTAAACAGGGTGAAGTGTGGGGGCACAGGCACATGATTTCAGATGGAGCCCCTGGAACGTGTGACTCTGTCCTCAAACCGGAATAGAAGCAAAAACCTCTCTGGGATTATGCTGAAAGTTTTCAAGTTTCATCAACAACCAATGAAAAAGGATCATTTCACTGTGAGTCCTCTGAGGTTTCCTTCCCAGGGCCTAACTGAAGATGGGGGTAATGATGACTGGATTTTTTTTCAGAGAAAGCTTTTTGTGAGAGTTCAGATGTACATTTAATGTTTGAAAGATCCCCCAGATATGAAGAGAGAGGTTCAGCAGAAAGTTATTGGGCCTTGAATAATTTTACCACCACCAACAGAGACCAAAAAAATGACCATCTATTTATAATTCTAAGAATTATCCTTTTTCATTGTGTTCATGAAATGTGGTCTTTTGTATGTCTAGAAGAAATGTCATCCCTAAATATTTAATACTATTGGGTTTCCAACTTGAAAAGAAGAAAAAATTGGAAGAAAAAGAATACTTTCAGTGATAATTCTTTGAATTTTTGATGCCTGCTTCCTTTTCCACAGTACAATGAATGTTTCTTAACAAATTAATCTGGCTGTTACATAGGAAGCTTTCTGTTAGCCTTTGCTTCTTTTATTGGTAAGATCACTTTAAAAAAGTTTCTAGAATTTGCCTGCTACCTATTTGGTGTTGGTATATATGTGTTTCTTTCTAGCTCTGCCTGGTGAACATCTCTCATTTCCCAGGTTGGGAAAAGACCAGTTGCAATTATCCTGAGTTAAGCCTCTTTTTGTTTTTATTGAAATCTAACTGACATATGTCATGGTATTAGTTTTAAGTATACAACAATTTAGGACTTCCCAGGTGGCTCAATGGATAAAGAACCTGCCTGCAAGGCAGGAGACACTGGAGATATGAGTTCAATTCCTGGATTAGAAAGATCCCATTGAGGAGGGCATAGCAACCCACTCCCATATTCTTGCCTGGAGGATCTCATGGACAGAGGAGCCTGGCAGGCAACAGTCCAGTGGATCACAAAGAGTCAGACATGACTGAAGCAACATAGCCCACATACACATACAACAATCTGACATCTGTGTATCCTGCAAAACTGTAACTATAATAAATTTAATTGCTATACATCACCACAGAGTTCCAGATTTCCTTTTTCTTGTGATAACTATCCTAGCATCTTTCAAGTGTATAATACAATATTGTTAACTGTAGTAACCATGCTGTACATTGTATCCCCAGGACTTATTTATCTTATAACCAGAAGTTTGCTCCTTTCCTGACTATTGCATATGCTTTATTTAGGATGTCAGACCAGGTACTCAAAATTTTAAGATCATAAATTTTGAAATCATACATCAGACAAGGTAGCTTTCTGGTATGTGTTTCGTGATGAAAGATAAACACATTATATGGATGCAATTTTCCCTAAATTGAATGAAGTGTGCAATTTTCATGGCTTTGTTTAAAATTTAATGCTTTGAGGATTATGATTTTATTTATTGCGCCTCAAAACTCAAATGCAATTAAGAGATAAAGAAAGTCATTTTGATGCCTGGTGAGTGCATTTCTTTCCTCAGGTTCATTTCTTTCCTCACTGGAGGACAACCAGTGAATCACTGATAGGTGTTTCAGTCCTAACGAAAGCTACACTCATAATTGTCTGGTCAGTTGTTATGAGATTCAATACATTGATCAAGACACTTGTTCAAAATTGTTTTCTTGATAATTGCTTTGTAGCTTGTTTGTTCCTTTTGATTATTGCTGTTTCTGCTGGACCATGGCTGACCAATAGACCACTCTTGAGTCATATTCCACTGTCTTCCACTCAAAGCAATCAAATTACTCCATGAACACTGCCACTTGCACTGTCCTTTTCAACAGAAAGGGCATAATTGACACACATTAGTCATTGTATTGCACCTAATTCTGGTTCTGGCTCTAACATAATTTTTTTTTAAAAATATTGTCTGATCTTTCTTAACTTCTCAGGCCTTAGTTTTCTATTTATAAAATATATGGACTTGGCAGCATGTTTTCTAGAATAACTAAGCTCTGACAGTCTTTAATTTTATATGATTAAATGAAATAAAATTAATTAAATGCTACACAAAAGCAAAGGATTGTGATATAGATGACTAAAGAAGATAGGTAGATTGACTATCTGCTTTAGTTTAGCCACAAAGCTATTCATTATACCATGATTCACATCGCTGTATTCTCTGCTGAAAGGAGGGGATGAGCAAGGAGTGATTGCTCATAACCTAGTTAGATGATGCTTCTCATTTCCTATAACATACTCAGGATTTGTGTGGTTATTTTTGGCACCCTTCACACACACACACACACGCACAAATACAGTCACACACACTGTGAGTGTGTGATATATCTGATACTTGCTAATGACTGCAGAGTCAAAATGTATGCTGCCATTGTGTTTGTATTTCACTATGACTATATTATTCTACACTTTGCAAGGTGATTTTGGTCAATGTTAATTTTATGTGATTTTTCATTTGGGTCGTGTGTATAGGTCTTTATGTAATGTGACAATTCTAGCTGTGTCCTTAAAGCTGTATTTATTCCAAGTGTCATTTTCTTCTTCTAAGTATGTATGATCCAGAAAAACTTAAAAGGTCTGCCATTCCATCGTTGTTTGTTCCTTTATTCTTCCCTCCCTCCCTTCCTTCCTTTCTTTCTTCCCTCACCTTTCTTGTCCCTTCCAGCTGAGTAAATTCTGCTACTTTCCAGTGAGTTTTTTTTTTGTAGACATCTATTATGAAAATCAACAGGGCGTTTAAACCTGGAGGTCAGTTCCTGGCTCAGGTTAATGGAAACAGTAGATTACCAGGGGAAGGAGTGTGTATAACCTGGGTAGAGAGGTGATGTTAACACATGCACTGCTTATTTAATTAATTCTGCCAAAGCCCAGCCCTGCCTGCCAGAGTCACCTGGTTTTGACTTTGGAATAGCTACTTATGCCAGCCTCAGCACAGGGCACTCAAGATCCTGTGCCATTTAACACTTCACTCAAGTATGTTGACAATTCCTTCAGAAATTCTAGCCCATGGAAGAATAAACTATTGCCTTCTAGGGAATGTGATTAAACTCTATTCAATGACAAGAGGCATGCCAATCAAAAGATTAGTCCTAAAAGTATTCAATACATATCAGTTCAGTTCAGTTCAGTCGCTCAGTTGTGTCCGACTCTTTGTGACCCCATGAACCGCAGCTCTCCAGGCCTCCCTGTCCATCACCAACTTCCGGTGTCCACCCAAACCGATGTCCATTGAGTCAGTGATGCCGTCCAACCATCTTATCCTCTGTCATCCCCTTCTCCTCCTGCATTCAGTCTTTCCCAGCATCAGGGTCTTTTCCAGTGAGTCAGCTCTTCACATCAGGTGGCCAAAGTATTGGAGTTTCAGCTTCAACATCAGTCTTTCCAATGAACACCCAGGACTGATCTCCTTTAGGATGGACTGGTTGGATCTCCTCGCAGTCCAAGGGACTCTTAAGAGTCTTCTCCAACACCACAGTTCAAAAGCATCAATTCTTCGGTGTTCAGCTTTTATAGTCCAACTCTCACATTCATACATGACTACTGGGAAAACCATAACCTTGACTAGACTGACTTTTGTTGACAAAGTGATGTCTCTGCCTTTCCCCACTATTATAATCTTTCCTATTGTAGAAAATTTTCATAGATTTTGGTTTGTTAGCATCCATATCTCCTTTGACAATATTTGGATTTTCCACTTGGACACTGGTTTTCAAATTCTTTGAATATAACCTGCCATAAAAATGTGTTTAATACTGCAACCTAGTAAACATTGTTTAACATGAAATCAAACTTTTATCAAGTCATATTTATTTTTATTACCTGTAATATCCTCTGATATTTGCCTTCTCTTCACATTTTTCTCTTCTATACTTTCTCTGTCTATTCCATCTATCAAAAATAAAAACAAACTACAAAAGAATACTTGGTTGCACATCACCAAATAAGGAAAAATTGCTCCTTATTTCCTCTGTGCTCTGTACTTGTGTGCTTCTGGTGGAATTCACAGAACTCCCAGATCTAATTGTGGAGAATGTGAAGTAACACAGTCAACAAGTGGTGTTTCTCTGACTGATGTGCTATGTTCAGCTGCAGAAGTGTGACATAATCATGATAAGTTACCATAAATCTTTGTTGCTTGGCAGGATATTCTGTCCTTTCTTACAGACTTGAGGTGGTGTGAATATAGAATCCAGGGCTACCTTAGCAATCTCACACACAAAACCAGAGATCGATCTATCTGAAAGTGAAACTTACAGGCAGAGCCTTTTCTGAGAGATGGAAGGAAATTTTATAGAATTGAGTACCAAGGCTGGTGGAAGTTAATGAACTGGTCCAAAATCACATGTGTAGAAAGTTATAGAGTTAAAATTAGAGTAGGTTTGTCTGATTCCAAAGTGTTAGTAGCTCAATTGTGTCCGATTCTTTGCAGCCCCATGGACTGTAGCCTGCCAGGCTCTTCTGTTGTGGGATTCTCCAGGCAAGAATGCTGGAGTGGGTTGCCGTTCCCTTCTCTAGGGGATCTTCCCAACCCGGGGATGGAACCCAGGTCTCCTGCATTGCAAGTGGATTTTTTTTTTAACCACTGAACCACTAGGGAAGCCCAAAGCTGATGCTTTTTTTGTATTCTATTTTCTTCCATTAAGAACTTTGCAGTCATGTTGCAGAAGCAAGGGCACAAGTAATGTAGAAGCATGTCAGTAATTTTCATTGTTCCATGTGGGTCAGAAGAGAGCATCACAGTTAAATAGAAAGCATCATATAAGAATAAGAGTCAGAAGCATGGAGAGCATGTGTGTATGTATGTGGGTTCCTTGAGGTGGGACGAGAGTTTGCTTATGTGGTAGAGCAGAAGTTTGGAGGGGTAGGGTTGACACAGAAAATCTGGGCATTCCTATTCCTGTGGTAATTTTACTTTATTTTTAATTAAAGGGAGAAGATTTTATGAATGTAAGAAACACTATCCTTCCTCAAGGCTAAAGGGATAATCACTTACACATTCAATTATGTATCTCCCCAAAGAATGAACCATATATTATGAACTCTGAGTACACGCAAAAAATATCTTTCATTTTAGTAAGGTGTACCCTCTAACAGTGGAAATTTTCTGCAGTGTGGGTGGGTTGCCAGTTCTGCGGGATTGCATGTTTTGGGGAAAAATGAAAGGAAGAGTATTGTTTCTCATTTAATTTTCGGCATTATAAAAGCTTATGTCTCCATTTCCTCCAAAAACATCTGTTAAACTACAAAGCTGATTCAAGCAAACAAAAGAACTTGAAAGAAAGACCAAATGCTCTGTCTCCAAGAAGACGTATTTAGCCTGGTTCGAATTGACATTCATATGCATTCAAAAGCAATTAAACTCTCACAAAAGCAGCACAACAACAGGAGTCTAGAGCACTCCTTGTTGTCAAGCATTTTCGAGCTCCATTTCAGGAAGAAGAAGGCCTGTGGAGCCTATTCTCATTAGTTGTATTTCTAGCTCAGTAAGGCAGTAAACAGACAGCCTTCTCAGGCACATTTGGCTTGAAAGTCCAGACTAGATTAAAAACTAATGAGAGAAAAAAAAGTCTTATCATCCTAATCACCAGTCTAACATATCCCCACCTCCAGAATTTTTAATCCCCAAATTCTCATTACATTAACTTGTAACAGCAATTACAACTGTTAGTAATTATTGGTTTACTTGTCTATTGCATATCTTACCCATTATGAATGTTCATTTAACAGAGCAGGAAGCTTGCTGCTGATGTATCCAGGCACCTTGCCACTTATACATATCTGATGGATATTATTAAACTGATAAATGAATAAGCAAATTAATAGAATAGTAATAGAATAGATTTCTATTACTCCTGTCTCGGAGTAGTAGAGATCATACTCAAAGCTTGCCTGAGTCTTAAGTTACCATTACATTTCAGTTTTATTATTTACTTTTTGACATTAAACATCCTACATGTGGTAAACTGATTGGTGAGTTATAATTTTATTGTATGTTGTCCTTTTTCTCACTCTTCCAGTTAGTAGCTAATAACCTTTTTTGAACTATCAAGAGGAGGAATAATAAATACGCCATAATTCTTATGTTTAACTTTGTAAGGTGCATGCTATAAAGCAGCAAAAATTAGAAATGAGAATAGGTGTGGTAGGTCCCATTTCCTTCTACTCGGCTTCTAGAATAAAGTCAATTATAAATTCTCCAATCATGTGTTGAAATAAATTTTGCACAATGAGTTGTAAGTGAAGTTCTATTGGGGGAAAAACAAGACTGCAGCCCAAGAGACAGCATTTCAGATGGCTCTAAGAAGCTGCTCTAAGGAGGTAAGGGGAGGAATTTTGCAACAAAAGACAGGTAGTCCGAACACTAAAAGATGATTGTTAATTAAAGAAAACCAGATATCCCAAGTTAAGGAATTCAGCAGTTTTCTATGTATGGGATGATGCAAGAGTCTCCCTGAAATCATCCCTTTCATGTATACCTCAGCTGTCCGGGACCAGTATCCTGTGTTTTCACATCCTGAGTGTCCTTGGGGCTCACCGAATCACATTGGAAGGCTCCTTTGGATGACTGTGACATCCTTTGTTTACTGATAAAGAGGAAATATTCCTTTATCACAGGGGAAGGAGTAGAGAAGGGGATAGGGCATTTACTGGGTTTGTGACATTGTTTGCACCACTCCCTTGGGTATTTTGGCATGATGGTTGGACAAATATGTGCAGGATCAGTGTTTAGAAGAGCTTTACCTGTGCAACTCAGCTGGTGATGGGCAAATGATAACTGATATATCTCCTAATATAATGAAGCATTCTAGAGAAGAGAGGCTCAAGGGTTTGTTAAGAGCAAAGTGAATGTCTGCTGGCAACTCCAAGCCTTCCAGGGCTTCAGGATGTGCTAGCTGAATAGCTTGACTTTCCAAAGCCATAGGAAAGGTGTAGAAGGGCTGAAAGAGGACTGACATCAATGAAAAGTGTGAAGGTATGAATCAGGAAGACCCTGTCAACTGAAACAGAAATGCACAACCTACAAGTTGAGAATGATGTTTTATTTGTCTGATGAAACTGAGGACTTAAGCCCAGGATGCAGACTCTCAAATAGTGCTAAGGGGCTGCTCTGAAGAGGAAAGGGAAGAGACAGAATATTATAGGAGTTTTTGCAACAAAGACAAGGTAGTTAGAACGTCAATGAAAGAAAACTGGATATATCAAGTTAAGGAATTTAGCACTTTTCTATGTATGGGAAGATGCAAAGAGTCATTGAAATCATTGCTCTGATATGCACCTTAACTATCTAAGGCCAGTGTCCTGCTTTACTCCATCCTGAGTATCCTCAGGGTACATAGTTGGGGGTGAATGCAGTAGCTGAGGGCTTGGCAGTGGGCATCCAGTTCATCTCTATCCAGAGTTCCCTCTGGGCTTACCGTCTGCAGGCATGTAGTGGCTTGATGGCTGCAGCACCCCTTCTTTACTAATGTGGCAGGCAACATTTTTGCAGTCACAACCCCAGGTAATCATACTGGATCTATAAATTGAAGGCTAAGGCAGGAGTTAGGACACCTCTGTAAAGTAATTGGGACAGAGACCATCAACCCAAATCTTTGGCCGGATGACTGGTTACCCCAGGGGACATCAGCATGAAGGGGATGTGTCTGAAGATCATACAAGACAGGGTACATCTCACAGAAGGTCTGCTTATGCTATAACCATAAAGAGACTATAGAATAGAAATTCTCTCTTTTTCTCTGTTATTGCTTTTGTGATGGCAGTTGTTTAATATTTCTAGAGGTTTGAATCCATATGGGGGAAAGGAGAGAGAGAATGAAATCTGAGAGTGATTTAAAAAATCTGAATACAGCTGCATTATCCACCTGAATTGACTGAGAAGTGCCTTGAATGGAAGAAATTTACCTGAAAGCAACTTGATATCAGTTTTCTGCTTCAGAGCAGAAATGGGAGCTTAATGATAGAAATTATGTTTGACTATAGAAAAATAAGTTACGATTTTGCATATATCAGTTCGTGATTGAAAATTTGAATCTATTATATAGTCCCAGCAATTTAATTTTTCTTTCATGGTTACAACTCCTTATGATTTTCTCTCTTTTTTTAAAAAAAATCTACTATCAGTCATTTGTATGCTCCACCTTTTCCTTTGGGCCTATTCATCATTTAACTAGTTCACAGATAGCTATTAAAACAATGCAGAAAGTCAAGAGGTGAGGAAGTGCTTGTTCACTACAGTTAAAGGGAAAAAAAAGAAACCTCCCCCCTCTTCCTCTCTCCTTGCATCTGCTTGTGTGGTTTCCCTTGCCTAAAATATTCTCCCCCTTCTACTTAATCAAATCCTATTGATCAAGTCTTCATTCAGCTCTTTCCTCTGCAACTCAGGTTTTTCTGGTTCCTCTAGTCCAACATTGCAGTCACCTTCCTCAAACTATTTTAAAGAATGTACACTGTCTAATATATAGTTAAGAACTAAGTTATAATGGGCTGCCTTTAAAAAATAAGAGTGATTGTCTTCCTATTTTCTCAATTAGATCGTGATCTCCCCAAGATCTTCCTTATATATCTTTAAACACAAAGTCTTAGGCAAATGGGTAATAATTGTTGCTGATTGATTGAAATGTCACATTTAGATCCAAAGCAACATGTTGACCTAGAATATAAGTTAAGTGTGCTTACACACCCTGGATTCTTCTGTGTAAACCCAGCTAAAGAACTAATTACTTTCAAAGCAGGTGACTGATTTGATCCTAATTGGAGATATTGCTACCCTTGCTAAATTCAACTTAATATATGATATGCTTTTATGCAAAGAAATAGAGGAAGACAGTAGAATGGGAAAGACTAGAGGTCTCGTCAAGAAAATTAGAGATACTAAGGGAACATATCATGCCAAGATGGGCACAATAAAGAACAGATATGGTATAGACCTAACAGAAGTAGAAGATATTAAGAAGAGGTGGCAAGAATACACAGAACTATACGAGAAAGATCTTAATGGCCCCGATAACCACAATGGTGTGATCAGTCACCTAGAGCCAGACATCCTGGAGTGTGAAGTCAGGTGGGCCCTAGGAAGCATTACTACAAACAAAGCTAGTGGAGGTGGTGGAATTTCAGCTGAGCTATTTCAATTCCAATTTTGGGGGCTCCAAAATCACTGCAAATGGTGACTGTAGCCATGAACTTAAAAGATGCTTGCTCTTTGGAAGAAAAGCTATGACAAACCTAGACAGCATATTAAAAATCAGAGACATTACTTTGCCAACAAAGGTCTGCCTAGTCAAAGCTATGGTTTTTCCAGGGGTCATGTATGGATGTGAGTTAGACTATAAAGAAAGCTGAGTGCCAAAGAATTGATGGTTTTGAACTGTGCTCTTGGAGAAGACTCTTGAGAGTCCCTTGGACTGCAAGGAGATCCAACCAGTCCATCCTAAAGGAAATCAGTCCTGAATATTCATTGGAAGGACTGATGCTGAAGCTGAAACTTCAGTACTTTGGCCCACCTGATGTGAAGAACTGACTCATTCGAAAAGACCCTGATGCTGGGAAAGATTGAAGGCAGGAGAAGAAAGGGACGACAGAGGATGAGATGATTGGATGGCATCACTGACTCAATGAACAGGAGTTTTGAGTAAACTCTGGGAGTTGGTGATGGATAGGGAGGCCTGGCCTACTGTGGTCCATGGGGTCACAAAGAGTCAAAACACAACTGAGTGACCAAATGCCTGATGCTTCCCACATGGCATTATTTGGGTTGATTTCCAAGACTAGGTAGATAGGTAGTGTTTACAGCCTCAGTTTACACAATTTTGTCCCTGGTCCTAATAATATCCACACTGATCCAGCAAAACCTTGCCTGGCCCCTTTGTTTTTCCTTTTCTCATCTCCTACCACTTAACATGTTAGCTTTAAGTACCTTAGGGTGCATTCAGAGCCAAAACCATTCAAAGGATGGAGTATGTCTAATAAAAGTGGTAATGCACCTTCTTGGATCACTGCCGTCGGGGGAATATAAAAGTTGTGCTGAGATCCAAACTGAAAAACAGAAAAAATTAATAATAACCCCTGCCTGGTCTTCAAGTTGAGGATGAATTTTAATCGGCTTCTGCCCTGCTGATTCTTGATGCCTATCCCCAGTTAGTTAGTAATCTTTTATTGGCATATGTCAATTAGACACTCTTTCAAGTCACTTTTCATAGACATCCAGATGGTTGATGGAGATGGATTCATACCCATCATGTGACCATCATTTTATCACTTATTCAACTTGGCAAGTTTGATGAGGACCTGTATTTGCACACTGGCAGATTCCGTGATGGTCCCAATTCTAATATTGACAGTGTGAGGTGACTTTCCCAGTTTAAGCTTTTTGTTTGCTGAAATATATCCTCCATCCTTATGTTCTTATTTATTATCACAGTCCTCTTCCATCTATCTTTTGCATATTCAGTGTTGGACAAATCTCCAACACTTGTTAAATTTATGATTTAATTTGTATTACAATTCTAGTGACAAATTGTCTTGTTTGTTGATAAGGTGGACTAGCTTGTGAGATAAAGAAGGATTCTTTTAACTTGCAGAGTATCATCATGATGACCCTTGTCCTAAATCCTCAAAGATCTTTTCTCTTTTTTTCCATTGCCTTCATTTAATGGAATTTGTTTTTGTACTTTCTTAGTAATCTCATGGAAGTTGATCTTGGGCTTCCCAGGGGGCTCAGTGGTAGAGAATTCACCTACTAATGCAGGAGACTCAGAATACGAGGGTTTGATCCCTGGATCAGGAAGATCCACTGGTGAACGGAATAGAAATCTACCCCAGTATTCTTGCCTGGAGAATTCCATGGAGTGAGGAACTTGGCTGGCTACAGTCCATGGGGTTGCAAAGAGTTGGACACAACTGAGTGACTTTCACTTTCACGTTAGTGGCAAGTGGCACATACAGGATCTAAGTAGGAATTGTTAGGACACATTGATAATTCCATGTTTAGACAAGCAAATTCGTCTTGGAAAATTACCAATGGAGACTTGTTGCATGTGTCTGTTACCTTGAGCAAAAATATTTAAGAACACAAAAGGTAGATATAGACTTCACCTCATATTATAAGGTTTGGAGAAGGAAACAGCAACCCACTCCAGCACTGTTGCCTTGAAAGTCCCATGGATGGAGGAATCTGGTAGGCTATAGTCCATGGGGTCACAAAGAGTTGGACACAACTGAGTGACTTCACTTTCACTTTCATATTATAAGGTAACATGATGACATGAACGTTTTCTGGTGCTTTGAAAATAAGTGTTCTCTACTGTTTGCTGACGTAGAAGTTTGACTTCTTTGGAAGACATTGCCTCTGCTTTTAATCTGAGTCTTATCATCATACTTTTGTCATTTTCATTTTTATTCCCTTCAGCTCAAGGCTACCCACAAGACCTTGCAAAAGTGCACTCAGCATTGGATCCACAGATCCTCTGTCCCACAGTGATTATCTGAATGTAAGATAATCATGGATATATCCTCCCTTTAATAAAATTAAACCACATACTTCCTTTGATAAAATCCTTAAATTCACAAGGGGTACCTGATTCACCATCATTTAGAATGCTCTTGGAAATATGTTATTAGGGACTTCCCTGGTAATCCAGTGGTTAAGACTCCATGCTTCCACTGCAGGGTCATGGATTCAATTCCTGGTTGGGGAATTAAGCTCTCACATGCTGTGCTGCATGGCCAAAAAAAAAAAAAAAAAAAAAGAAGAAGAAGAAAAAAAAAGAAATATATTCTTCATTTAGTTTTCACAACTTTTTTCTGCCTGCAATGTGTGATCTGTAGTTTTGTAATGCTTCAAAATCACACAGTGTTTGTTAAAATTTGGGAATATAAATACTTATATAAATGTTAACTCCGAAAGAGCAATTCAAACTGTTTATTTGTGGAAATGTAAATAAACTTCTGAATTAGAGAAAAAAGAGATTGACAAGGTCATAGAAACTGATCATTTGGTTCTGATAAATGTGCAATTTGTTCATAGACATTGAACAGTTGTCTATGAACAGTTCATAGACAGTTGTTTCTGAATTTCTGTTAACATTGTAAAAAAGCATTGAAATAAGGGAATAATAGTTACATCAGTCCAAGAGGCCAGAATGAGTGCCACTGGCAAGTCAGAACTTTTATGAAATGTAGTGGAAGAGAAAGTCAGGAAAGACTAGCCAGCTGGCAATTTGTTTTATGAGAAGGAAAAGTGAAATGACCAAAGCTCCTGAAGAAAGTTCACTATCAACTAGTAACCAGGAGAAGCAGAGAAAGAAGACGAGTGTGGCTTATGGGAAAAGACTGAAGAAGCAAAATCGATTAAATGCTACTGTTGTCCTTGGAAAGACATTGGGATCAAGTCTGGTGCTAGCTCAAGGTTTATCCTTTAGATGAAGGCCATTCTCGGGGAGTGCAGGCCTGCTTTGTTGTAATGTGAGCTATAATACCAGCTAAAGAAGGGCATTCCATCTCTCTGGACTTTAAGACACCGTAACTTCTGTGCTCTCAACTCTACCGCTGTGCCACGCTCACAACAGTTTTGATGTCAATTGTGTGAGTTTTTTTTCCACACCAAGCAAACCTGTGACACTAGCTGGGGTGTCTTATAATTCAACTTAATGCACAATAGGCAGAGTTAACACAGACCCCATAGGTTACGGGCTCAGTTCCACAAGACTGCCTCCTACTCCAGATGCTAATTCCAAGAAGTAGGTCCCTAGGTGCCTACAACTTCTAACTGACTTGGCTACAAACTGGAGATTCCCGTGATCTCTTCCTTGGCTTTAATTATTTGCTAAAAGAGCTTACAGAACTTAGGGAAGTACTTATGTCTAGCAGTTTCTTATATCATAAAGGATATAAATCATATCCAGATGAAGAGATTCATAGAGTGAGGTGTGGAAGGGTCCCAAGAGCAGGAGCTTCTGTCCCCGTGGAGTTGGGATGTGAAAACCTCCTGGCATGTTGGGTTGGCTCAAAAGTTTGCTTGGGTTTTTCCTTAACATCATGTAAAAACCTGAACAAGCTTTTTGGCCAAGCCAATACATATGATTGCCAACCCAGAAACTCCCCAATCACTGTACTAGTGGGATTCTTATGAAAGTTTCATCACATAGGCATAATTGATCATTAACTCCATTTCTAGCCCTTTTTCCCTCTCTGGAGAATGGGAGATGGCCTTGAGAATTCCAGACTACTAATTATGGCTTGGTCTTTTTGGGGCTTGCGTGGGTGTTCAGCTGCTCAATTGTGTCCTACTCTTTTGCGACCTTATAAACTGTAGTCTGCCAGGCTCCTCTATCCATGGAATTTTCCAGGCAAGAATACTGAAGTGGATTGCTGTTTTCTTCTTAAGGTGATCTTCCTGACCCAGGGATTGAACCCTCATCTCTTGAGTCTCCTGCAATAAGGGGGATTCTTTATTACTGTATCACCCGGGAAACCTAGATTTTCTGGTGACCCAACCCTTATCCAGAAACTCAGAAAAGATTTCCTCATTAGTAGAAAAGATATTAGTAGAAAAGATATCTGCTGTCATGCAGGAAGTTCCGAGGATTTAGGAGCCATGTGTCAGGAACTGGGGTCAGAGACTAAATGTTGGAACAAAAGATTCTCCGAACACCTCTATTTACACGAGTTAAAACCTTGTTAGTTCCTAGGAAAATTCTGTGTCAAGGATGAGGGGCAGAGACCAGTATATGCATTTCTTATTATTTCACAGTGCACAATTCAAGTCTTGGGTTTTTTTGTCTGTTGGCTGGGGCTTCCCTTGTGGCTCAGCTGGTAAAGAATCCACCTACAATGCGGGAGACCTGGGTTTGACCCCTGGGTTGGGAAGATTCTCTGGAGAAGGGAAAGGCTACCCACTCCAGTATTCTGGCCTGGAGAATTCTATGGACTGGATGTATAGTCCATGGGGTTGCAAAGAGTTGGACAAGACTGAGTGACTTTCACTTTCTTTTCACTTTTACTTTCTGTTGGCTGATGGCTGAGGGACCTAACTCATAAGGTTGTTTTGAGGATTAAAAGATAGACTGTGTGCTAAGCATTTAAAAGCTTAATGGGTTGTCATAAAGATTATCTGTTATTAAAAATGTAAAACTTCTGACAATATTTATATCAGAAATATAAATGATAAAATTTAAGGTAGTTTTTATTTTCTATTTTTTGTTTAGCCATTTCTAATTTTCCTACAATGACTATGCATTACTTTTGAAAAGAAATGAGGAAAATAATACTGATGATTTATAAAAATTACTAGCCATTTTTAACCAGAAAAGTAGAATTTTGATTTTATGGAAGAATTGTCTGATACTTTCAAAAATAGCCTTTGTTCTGTGTTAATACTGCCACTATGGACTCACTTTAATGCTTCAGTTGTTCTTTATTGCATTTTCTGCTGTGCTAGTTTTTTGCCTATATTGTCACAGTTCCTAATCTACCCCATTACTCTCTGTTCGGGGATGAGATGCTGGAGCTTAAACACTGGTAACTACGTTTATCAGACTCTCTTCAGCTGTTCCCTCTTAGGTTTGGCCAATAGGAAGCAGTAGAAAGAGAGTGGAAGGGAGAAAGAGGGGCTGAGAAGATACTTTCTTTTCCCTGCGTGCTCTTGGCCCCGGCAGCATCACCCGAGCAGCAGCAGTTCTTCAGGTTGTGCAGGTTACCCTGGCTACAGCAGGAGGCCCAGCATCTTTCAGCACTCCTAGAACAAGCCTTATCACATCCTCTTCAAGGTACCACCTTGAATTGGTGGCAATGCCACCTCCTCCGAGGTCTGTGCCTCAACTCCTAAATGTGTTCTCTTCCCTGGAGGTGTCTCCTTTTCAAGATCTGACCACCAACTCTTTGAGACTCCTCCTCTGGAACTCTAAAGTTCTGCTCACACCTGCCTCTTTCCCTCCAGCTTTAGGAGTAGTAGCTGCTCCCTGCTGTTGTTGTCTCGGGGTTACCTCAGTGTTGCCTCTTCTTTCTGCATGTTAAATCTCCTATGTTAAATTCCCTCTGATAAGTACATAGGGTCGTTTTGGTTTTCCTGAGTAGATTCTGACTAATGCAATGATATTTGTGAATTTGAGACTTAGATAAGGTCCTCAGGACATTCATTCCTAAATCTTGAGCATCCATTGCATTTTTTCAAAACAAGTCAGATCTGTTTTTACATGGTACTCTTTTGGAAGAAGGCAGAAAGTAATCATGAGTCATTTGTGTTCTCCATCAGAAAAGATTGGATTCTGCCATCTGAATCATAACCCTGATGAATCTTAAACACACAGGAGTTTAGGTTATGCACTAAGAGGTCTGGACTTAGGAAATCTAGGGTTTGTAAGGCTAATCCAGATGCATCAAGAAATTAAACTTCTTCTGTCTTCCTAATGTGCCATCCTCAGCATATAGCTTTTGTCTTTCTGGTCCCAAGTGCTCCTGCATATCCTCATTCCAGGCAGGAAGAGGATGGAAGAGGAGGAGGTCTCAACAGATTTCTGTGTGTATCTCATTGATCAGAACTGTTTCAGAGGACCTTACCTGAAGCTGCAAGAAAAGATACAAAATTGAATATTTAGCTTTTCTTTTGAGCTCTTGTAAATAGGTTAGCAATTACACTACTTACTATGCACATACACAGGCCCATTATATGACACAGGTGCCCATGGCAAACTGCTGTATTTAAGCCCCAATAGGTAGCATTTATATGACTGGTGCAAGAGGCTGATTATATATTGTCCTTTGAAGTAGACTGTTACGTTCTTCATTATTTGCTTTCTGTATTTGCACAGAAAGGAAATTTTGTGAGTTCCAAGGGGCAGAGAAGAAAGCAAGCTCATTCTAGCACACTTAGCCACCCCATTCGGTAGCATTTGAACTTTCCTGATGATCATTTACCACGCAACAGTGACTCTCTTCAGTTCTTTCACCATTTGCTACAAGGTCACCCTTGAAGAGCTGCAAGGCAAACTCGCTGAAGTCTTTAGCACAATGCTTTCCTCTCCTTAATTAGCTGCTGGGAAGGAGTGGAATTGTTTCGCCATTCCAGTGTCCCCATTTAACTCATAGGGACTTGGCTCTGCTGCTGGAGAAGGGGCCGGGAACAGCTCTTGATGGTGCAGCCTAATGAGGCTATCAGTAACACACTGATGTGATTAGACCTCCAGCATCTCAAATACGTAAGGAGGCAACCTGCACAATACTGTGAAAACCTGGAGCAAGAAAAGGATTTAGTGATTGTGTTTTATTTAACTGAGATGAAAGCAGCAATCTTCCCATCAGGCACTATTTATGATTAATTAAGATAGATTTTGCAAAGCAATCTATGCTTTTTGTGCTCAAACGGAGGCATGCTAACAAGAGAGGACAATCATGACGCTTCACAAACCGAACAGTAATAAGCCTGGCTTCAGCCCTACCAGCTAAATTTCATCTCAGTGACATTCAAGGTTTGGCAGCCACCTCCAAACCTCATCACAGATGCTAATAGCAAATCAACTGAAATGGATGATGTGGGAGATGCCAAACCTACAATGATTTGTATCCTTTTAAAAGTTCCGTTCCAATTTTCTGGAGATTTGCTACAGGGGGATGAAATGCATATGACATGCACGTGGGTTCTAAGGAAAGCGAAGCAGAGGCAAAGTTAACACATTTCAAGGTGGGCTTCAAAAAACAGACAGTGGAGAGAGAATAGGAAAAGGAAAGCAGTTACCTGCATGGAACAAGAACTCATAGAAAGCCATGATTTTGAAGCTTATACTTCAGTTAGCATTTTGAACATCTCATTATGAACATTATCATTTAATACCTCCCTCATCCCAAATTAGCAGATTCAGCCAAAGAAACCAGACTAATTTAGGAAACAGCAAAAACAATGACAATAACCAAACAATAGTGACTTTTTGGATAAGTCATGCCCCATTGGATTTTTAGTTTTTTCAAGTTATTTCAATAGATCTGGGCCTATAAATTGATCATTTATTTAACAATCAGTACCAGTTATTTTGAATGAGGCAAAAAGAAGGGATTTCTTTGACCAATTTACTTTGATGTGCAGACAAGTAGATGTCATTCTTCTGTTTATTTTATACTTATTTACTTACCTATTATATCACCAGTTATGTGCCAGCTGATATAATAGACTTAAGGGATACATGACAAAACATTATAAACATGTGTTCTGATTTCACCAAATATGCCAATTATGTAGGGTTTCCCAGGTGGCTCAGTGATAAAGAATTCACTTGCCAAGCAAGAGACCCGGGTTCAATCCCTGGGTAAGGAAGATCCCCTAAAGAAGGAAATGGTGACCCACTGCAGTATTCTTGCCTAGGAAACCCCACGGGCAGAAGAGCCTGGTAGGCTGAGATCCAGGGAGTCATGAAGCTAGACACAACTTAGCGACTGAACAACAGCAGCAGTAGCCAGTTATGTGTGATTTAGATGAGGATGTAGGCAATTAAAGTACCATGTGATACATGCTATGGGAGGAGAAGTACAGGTTCTAAGAGAGAGGGAGGTGCCTAACAGACTTAGTGATGTGGGCAGGAGCCATACCGAAAATTTCTTAGAGAAACAGATGTCTAAGCTGTGACGTGAATGCTCAGTCGACATTGGAAGGGAGCAAAGGTAAGGTTGAGTGGGGAAAGGGTACCGTGAAAAGATAGAACATCCTATGCAAAATATTGGAGGCTAGAGAAAGAGGTATTCAGAAAAACAAAAAATTGTTTGTATGGCTGGAGGCTAGAGTGTGTGACAGAATACAAGAGAGAGGGATACAGAATGAGGGGCAAAGCGAGATATGAATCTGGAGGTCCCAGATCACAAAGTTTCTTTTAAATCATCTGAAGGAGTTTGGACTTATTCTAAAGTATTTTTAAGCAAATGTATACCTTGATCAAATTTGCATTTTAGAATGAAGGAAGGATGTTCTACAGTGGAATTTACTGAGGGCTGAGGAACCTGTTAAGAAGTGGTTCTAGGGATAAAATCAGGTAAAAGTATCGCTGTGAGAAGCACTATAGAGGCAGGTAGAATTGTGAGATATGGAGATACTTGGAAACTATAGCAAGTCCCTTAGAAACACCATCAAGTGTGCATGAAATCTTTCAGCTCTACCATTTCCCACCACCCCTTTCTTCTCCACTTAGTAACTCTTCTTGCTTGGTCACTCAGTGACAGCTGTTGTACTGTACTACTGTTCTTTTCAAGGTACTGTACTCTAAGATTACAAATGTTTTCTTTATTTTTTGTGTTTGCTTGTTTTTTATGTATTATTTGTGTGAAAAGTATTATAAACCTATTACAGTACAGTACTATGTAGCCTATTGTGTTAGTTGGGTACCCAGGCCAACTTTGTTGGATTTATAAACAAATTGGACTAATGGATGTGCTCTCGGAATGGAACTCATTTGTAAGTAGGGAATTTACTGTATTTTAGGAAGTAAAATCAGTATGTTTGGTGACCAGTTATATGATCGACATTTTGGATAATCCATAGTAGATAATGGTGGTGTTCTCTGAGACAGAATATCCAAGCTGTGAAACTCAGGGGCTGGGGAAAGGGCTTTAGTTCCTTTCTTTCTTTTCTTTTTCTTTTTTTTTTTAACTTGTAGCGATGTTAAGTTTTAAGTCTCTTTGGGCCATTCTAGTAAAGGTGTCTCTTTCATAAACAGTGTAGTCACTGGACTCATACATGCTGCAAAATATGGAAGTGCTGATTTGTCTGTGATAAGCCTTTAGATAGGTCTTTAAGAATGGATGGAAGAGGAGTTTGGGGGGGAATGGATATATGTATATTTATGGCTGAATCCCTTTGCTGTCCACCTGAAACTATTACAACATTGTTCATTGGCTATACTCCAATATAAAATTAAAAGTTAAAAAAAAATAAGAAAAAAAAGTGCATAGCATCGGAAGAGAACCTACCTGGAAGCTTGGAGAAACATCAGCATTTAAGAGTTGGCCAAGAAAAAGCCTCCAAAGGAGACTCAGTATCAGGAAAGTCATTAAAAGCATGAATAAAGTTTTCAGAGAGACAATGTAAATGACTTGTTAAAGATGTTTGACTATGAAAGCAAAGAGAAAAGTTAGTTGATATTTGAGGTGAATGTGGGGCCTGAAGAATAATTTCTTTTTAAGATGGGAGAGATGAGCTTAATACACGCACATAGATATGGAGGTTATGATAATCCAACCTGGGGATAAAGTTTACCTTTGAACAGATCATGAAAAGAGGATTTGCTAAGCAAAGGAAGGATGTTAACACATTTGTGGAGAGGCATATTTAACCTACTAAAGAGAACAAAGTGTTTCTATGCACTGGAACAGTTGCTATTTGCATATGCACGTTGTGATTAAAGATTGCTCTTACCTTCTCCCTGGAGCCAGACTCATCTTTGGCAATACATCGTTAGTAATGACTTTGAATATCAAAGTTTGTTTGTTTCCATGTTGTTTTCTTCCTTCTCCAGATTTCCAGGTTCTGTTCTAGGTGTTAAGAATTCAAAGAAGGCCAAGTCTTATTCTTCTTTCAAGGACTTAAGTACCTGGGGAGGAGACATGCATTTACAATGCAGTGAGTGTCAGGAGTGGGGCATGGGAGGGGTCCTGGGCACCTGGCCTAGGCTATTTCCTGTAACAGGAGGCAGAAGGATATGTCTTCTTGCAGACTTCACTGGAATCTGGGAGGTTGAGTAAGAGTTTGGTAAACTACATTAATTTTAGTCTATTACATCATTCCATGTTATCGATTCAATCAAAATTCCACCCCACTCCCCCTGGCAAATTCTTTCTGTAAGAGTCAATACACTTTTTCTGTAACAGGGCAATAGTAATTTCACTTTGTGGATCGTGGATCTCTGTGCAACTACTTCAGTCTCCCTTGCAGCAAGGAAGTGTCAGGCGAGTGTATGCTCCTCAGTTCTGTCTCATCACAACAAAGATTTGGAGTGACGGACATTAAAGCCCTCGGCGGGTCACAGCTGTTGGGTCTTGGACAAACCGTGTTATAGCTCTTAGACAAATCAGTGTTACAGCTCTATTTTATTTAGAAGATAGTAGGAGATCCATCCTTGAAGCATGATGGCATGCCAACCCAAAGACTGGAAGAGAAGAGAGTGGAGGAGTGCACTGGCCTGTGTGTGTGTGTGTGTGTGGGAGAGAGAGAGAGAGAGAGAGAGAGAGAGAGAGAGAGAGAGATAGCGCGCGCGCATGCGGGGGCGGAGTGGGGAGAGAGCACTTTGACTTCTCCTTTTATATGTTTTTTCCTCCCCCTGGGCCCGCCCTATGCAAATTGCGCTAGCCAAGAATGCTGTTTGTTCTACCTGAAGTCCTCACTACAGTCCTTGGACCTTCCTTTTTTCTATTTTTGCAGGCTTTTTCCCTTCCTTGTCTTTTAGCCACTGCCATTTTGGACTCCTGTTTCCTATTCTAACTACCTAACAAAAGCAACCATAGACAATACAGAAATGGATAGGCATGGCTCTTAAGGATGGTGAATGTGACCTTAGCCCTATGCCCCTCAAAAACAGAAAGGTTACAGACCCCACCCCTCCCAGCTGTTTTCTAGAAAATGACTTCCTGCAAAGAACCATCTCCCACTGTGACTTAGAAAAGACTTAGGGATGCCTGCATGTTAATATATGACAAAACCAGGCACAAACCCTCCATATCTCTTTATTTTGCCTATAAATACTGTGTTGGCCAAGAATTTCATTTGAATTTCTCTCTGTTGTGGAAACCTGAATGAACTTTTTGGCCAACCCAATAATTAGCTGAACCATTTTGTCCTCATTGATGAAGGGGAACAAAATACTTGTTAACAAAACTTTGGTTAAGATTCTCACCTTCACTTAGGCCTCTGAATTTCAGCTTGCCCTCTGCCTGAGCCAGCAAACAGCCACTCCTGAAGTGCTGCTCTGAGAAAACAGGCTGGCCTCAGCATGAAATAGTCTTCCTTTCCAACTATAATCAGATCACACCACACTTTTAACCCACTTCTGCACACTCAGTTCTTTCTAACCTTGTTCATTCCTTTCTAGGAAAGAAAATCCCTTTCGCCTTGAGATGTTTGCTGTTCTCATGGTCATAGTCTTCTTTTTTGTTGCAAAATCCCCCAATTTCCCTGTTTCAGTCATTCCTCACCCCTGCCTGTCAATAATCTCATTGAATAAAATCTCTCCTTGTGGCTCAGACAGTAAAGAATCTGTCCACAGTGCGGGAGACCAGAGTTAGGTAAGGAAGATCCCCTGGAGAAAGAAATGGCAACCCACTCCATTATTCTTGCCTGGAAAATTCCATGAACAAAGGAGCCTGGAGGATTATAGTCCATGGGGTCACAAAGAGTCAGACACAACTGAGCAACTAACATAAATGTAGATTTATTAATAAAAATCATTATGTTGACACTGTGTTTCAATAAAGCACACTACAATTTGAATTTTATGTTTATCTTTCACATGGGGACAGAATTTTATTCATCTTCTGCTTGTTACCCAACCTTTTAAATTTTTAATAATTATTCTTAGCTCACAGACATTACAAAACAGGTGACAGACCAGATTTGACCCGAGGGATCTAGTTTTACAATCCTTGCTTTTATATTAAAGAGACTTCAGGTTTAACAGAACCCAATTAGTTTGCCTTTTAGAGAATTACCTATCAATTCAATTCAATAAGCATTTATTAAGTGCCTACACTTTGCTCAGCATTATTCTAGGCCCTGGAGGTAAAATCATGAACAAGACAAATATTGTCCTACTTTCAAGAAATTTAAAAATAATGGCATTAGTATTTACCTTCACTGTGCTCTGCTGCCTGTTGTATGACATGATGCTATTTAATTACAGGTTTGTTGTAGATGTATTATGACTGGAAGATACAACTATACACACAGGCCATTGGTTGCCTTGATAAACATGCCACACATTTTCAATCTGAATAAACGGTTCTCTCTACAATATGGTAGTCAACTTGGACTTCTATATACTAATTCCAAACATAAAACAATCATCCCAAATAAATACTGAATTTCTCATTGAACATTATCTTCAGACTCTGTAATAATTTAATTTCTTCCATAATGATAACTTTTTACATGTTGATGAATTTCAATATTAGAAACTGCCAAAGATTTTCTGAAGCCAAGAAAGGTGAATAACTCAGATGAGTAAGAATAACTAAAGAGAATAAGTAATGTTTTCTCCTTTTGAAACACAAAGTTTCTAATTTCTAAGCAATCCAGTTGAAATTTTGTAATATTTTTCTTAAATTGGCTTATTATGGACCAAAGATTTTGTTCTAAAAAATTCCTAGGTTGAAACCCTAGCCCCCAGTATGATTATATTTGGAGATGGGGCCTTCATGGAGGTAATTAAGGTTAAATAAAGTCCAAGGGTGGGGTCCTGGTCCAGTGGGATCAGTGCCTTTCTAAGAAGTGTCACTTAAGATCTCAATGGCTGTCTCTGCACATACAAAGGGGCCATGTGCATGTTGAAAAGGTGGCAGGAAGTGGGTCCTCATCAGGAACTGAATTGAATGGCAGCTTGGTCTTCAACTTACAGAACTACAGAACTGACAAAAGCTTCAGAACTGGGACAGGGTTTAAGCCACTCCATCTGTTGTGTATTGTTATGGCAGGCTGAGTTGATTACATACCTGGCTTTTTACACATTTTTTAAAGGCGGCTTTGGAGAGTTTTGAGCAAGGTCAGCATTTTTGGAATGATTTTCTGCTCATCAAGGAGACTCTACTGAAGATAAAGAGGCTCTTTTGGATGTACAGATTCTTCTTAGTTTTTAAAATCACAAATAATATTTTTTATGATGTCACTGTGTGTGTAACTGTTTGTATGGTAAGAATTTGATTTATCACCCACTAGGTGATAAATTTTAAGCCCACAGTCACCTGCAAATCTGGAGAAAAGTAAGAGATACATCTCCAGTGTATGGCTGTTTTAGTGTCTTTCTTATTATTTACTGTTTCTAGGAAGAAAACTGTGTAGGGCCTCTTTAGAGAGTGAGTACTTAGTTAGAAATATAAGTGAGGGGAAAAGGAGGAAGAGATGTATCCATGGATAAAACCCAGTTCTGAAACATGCAAGGTACTAAACTTACCTTGAATATGACTAGGCTCAGTGTGACATACTTCTTGTGGGCTGTGAGAGTGGGCATGGGGGTGGCTCATATGGATGACATGCCAGAATACTTGTTACTTCCGTGGATGTTAGAATCTTGAAATATCTCGTCTCCACAGTAATTAAGAACATATATCCTTATTTAAAAATATAACCTAGTGAACTAACACTGACATTGATTAGAAAATTGATTGGATCAGTGACTACTGTATAAGACTGAGATTTATAGTTATGTGCTTGTTGAACAAATAATCACTAATTATTCCTCTTGTAAGAACCAGCTATTCTGCCACCAGGAAACTGGGAATAGGAGGGCAAACAGGTTAGGGCCCAGGTTTAGAAGAGCTGATGGCCTTGAGAAGGAGAAAACAAACAGATAAAAGGAATTGCAATGCAAACTCAGTGCTATAATGCAACATTGTGCAAAGTACAGTGGGAAAATATAGAGCTGTGAACCATTCTTTGAGTATGGGTGCCAGAGTAACCAATACACAAGCCCAAATGTTACTAAGAAAAGAGAAGGAATCATTGCATCCTGTTTCTTCCTCTTTCTATTCATTTAATAAGAGTTCAGGGTCAGATAAATTCAGGAACCCCCAAAATCAATTTATCAGGCAAAAATGAAGAGGCGGGGAATTAACACTTTTTATGAACTCACTATTTGAGGAGAAAGACATGTTATTCTGGTGGCAGTGGGCAACTAGGTAGAAAGAGATTGCTATTAAGTGAAAAATGAGCTTCCACAGGAAGCCACGACAATGAAAGTAATAATTAAATCTTCCTCTAACTTAGGTTGCATTGTAAGTGCTTAGCTGAAAAATGTGTCTGTACCTCCGGGCCTGCAGCAATGACATCTGTTATATTTTAGGAACAGAAAGCTAATGAGGTGGAATCTGGAGTAGTGAGCTTAATTGGGCTTGTTTTGATTAAGTGTATGTGCTGGGAATATTCTAATCACTTGTCTGAATTGCAAAACAGCCAGTGTAAGCCCCCAAATTCTTGCAAGCACTTGTGAATCCATTTAGAATAGATAGGGAAATGGTGTGGAGGAAAGAGTAAACTGTAAAGCAAAAATTATCTAAAGTTCAGATGAAGTAAAACGTATGTAGTGTTCCTTGCCTCATTAGCAACTTCAGGCCTAAGTAGCAGCCCAGTCATACCTGCCTGCTGCTCACTGTAAGTTAAGGCAGCTGCGCGGAGAAGCATGAAATGTCAGCGCCTGAAGAACCACAGTGGGCATGATGCCATCCTGCCCTCCTCACTTTTAGAGAATCTGAAGCCTAGAAATGAAGAGTGTTTCCTAGGACCAGTACAGACTCCATGGCAGAGTCTAAGCAAGAACTGAGGTCTCCTGATCCCCAGACCATGGCACTCTCCTCTCTGCGCTTGCTGTCCAGTCTAGGAGGTGAGAGATGGGACACAGGTGGGGTTTCATATGGCAGTTCCCAACCAAACATTCAAGATTGCTTAGAGACGCCCATTTGCCGCAAGTAATGACTATGGGAATTTTGTTGTTATACCATTTTTCCATTCTGGATTCGTCATCCCTAGAATGGAAATTGAATCATTCTTTGTATAAATATTTTGTTAATATTTGACTAGTTCTTTACATTGTATGTTTCATGAGTGCAGCTCTTACCTCTGTACTCCTGGAAATTGCACAGTTCTGAGAACATAGTGCATTCCCATAAATATTTGCCAAATGAAAGGATAAATACAATAATAAATAAGAGAGCATCTTGACCCGGCAATAAGTGGCAACGGAAAAAGACTCAAACAAAGAACCCCCTTATGAGGGAGGCTTCTCTGCTTTGATGAAGAAAGAAAGAGAGAAACAAAGGTCTGTACAAAGGTCTGTCTTGAAATAAGAAAGGTGAACTTGGAAATTAGAGAGGTCATAGATGTGTGGCAGATGCCTGAAAGGACTTTGAGATTTTGGAGTTTAGATTCTCACTTTTAGAGTACACTTCTTCCATTCAGTTCATATCAGTTGAAACAGCATTTCCTGGACATCCATTTATTTTAAACCTTGTATTAACCCTTGAAAGACAAGAGTAAACACACCCAGCCTCTGCTTTCCAGAACCAATAATTGATTAACTATCACATATCTTAGTAAGTACCAACATATGCCAACTGTTCACGGATGCTCACCACCTCCACACAAGCACACTCCTGTGTGCCCAGATGTGCCTCTTGCCTAATGAAAAACATACATGGAAAAATGATTTGTGGATGATTCTGGAGATACTGAAACCATTAAAAAAATGAGGTCAGAGAAAGAATGTGTGTGTATAAGGTGGAGAGTGAGTGCAAGAGCAAGCAAATGAGGAATCATATTTGCGATAAACTCCCAAGGTCAGCAATGAAAGTAACTAGAATAAATACTTTTAATAGGGAGGCAGACAAGCAAAAGGGGAAGAAATGTAAAAGGGATATAGCCTGTGACTGGAGCGGCCATGATTGTGATAGAATTTTCAGAGCTGTATTTAAAAATTACCCCCATGATGAAGGGATCTGGGCCAAACCCCAGCTTCTTCACCACACTTTTGCATTATTGACCCATCACTCTTTCCTACCACTCACAAACTTGTTTGGGGTGCTCTTTGGGTGTAGCAGGAATTAGAAAGCAATTGGAGCTGAAAAAATTCAGAAAAGCCAGGAAATTAAGAATAGGTTATGTGAAACCTATTTCCCTTAACTGCCGGCATAAAGGCCCAAACATGCAGGCGTATGAATAATCGGAGTAAATTTTAATTAGTTTTAATCTTTCCTTGTTCTTCTATAAATAGGGTGAGTGGTTTCCAAGGTTCTGACTATTACCTTGGCATGTATGTAATATTTACTGGTACACAGAAACACTATGCAACAATTTAGGATAGATATTAAAGAAAAATGCCTTACTCAAGGTAAACTGCAGGGATAATTTAGGCTGGCAGAATGTAATTACCCAAACTGGAACACATTCCTCAGGGAGCAAGAATGCGTGAGAAGACGGTGTGCTGTTGCCCCCTGTGATGAGAACAGCAGTTTTGCAAAATGAAAAGAAAATGAAAGTTACGCAAGAAGACCTGCCCTCTTTGACGACCTTGAGTGAGACATGGAGAATTTGAGGAATTGTAAGAGCATCACTTCTTCCTTGGAGGAACCTTTAAGTTCATTACCTCTGACACTGTATCCTTACTGTGTGGATGCTCAGTCTCTACTCAAGTACTGCTGGGAGAGGGAGTGGGTGGCCTCCCCAGAAGGTCACAATGATCTTTTATGGAGGAGAGAACTCACATCCTATAATATCTATCAGCTGGACTTCCTTTGGCCTCTGAGGGTCATACAGTAAGCCTGTCCCCTTCTGTACCAGATAACTTTCAATTATTTCAGTGTTATTTCCATAAACTGTCCAAATCTGCTTCCCCCAGCTAAGTGTCCTCTCTGCTTGTATGTGCACTAAATCATGCAATTCTAGACCCTTTACTGTTTTAATCCACAAGATATGCTGTCATCTATTTTTTTTTCCCAATCCTGGTTTCCAGAACCAGACACATTATTTTGATACATAAGAGGGTTGGCCTACCACCTTTGTAGATCTGTATATTATACTTATGCTAACTCATCTAAAGAAGTTTCTTTGTCAGTCACATTACATTGTTGACTCAAGTTGGATCAAAAACTCTACAAATTCAACTCCTTTTCTGAGTGTTCTAAGAGAGATTGGCCCTGAGGTCTCCCAGATCTGTCTTCTTTCTACATATTCTTGGTATGCGTCACCTCTTTTTTCAATACCTGTACTTAAAGTTTCTAATATGTCTACATTATCATTAGTATTGTTCATCATGATCATGTTAAAAATAATAATCCCCATTCTGCTATTTAAGCCATGAATAATTTCAGAGCCACATGCTGAAGTGTTTGGGGGTTTGACCTTGAAAGTCCAGAACTAGCTGATGGGGGTAGATGGAAGATTAAATCACCTTACGTCCCACTTCAGATGAAAAGACATCTTACATCCTGTTTCATCTTGGTGTAATAGGTCATATTGTCTTTTCTGTTCTCCTAACGGCACAGATGAAGTCTATAAATTGTGACACTACCCCAGCCAAAAAGTAATTAAAAATTTATAGGTCTATAGTTTTTCTGTTGAAATTTTTCTTGGCTTTGGTCCAAATTCTATTAGTTTCAGCACCCCTATTTAGATAGCAAGGATGTGTCATAGTAATATAATAAAGATCTTGCTGGTTAAGCCTATGGACACAATTTCCCAATGGTGGCCATGTTACATTAATGTGCAGTCAGATGTCAGGGCACGAGGATGTGTGTGGATGTCTGTCCACACTGTCACTTATCGAGGAAGCAAATAGGAACTTGCTTTGAGTTTCTGCCTTCATAGTCTTTTGCTACACGTTCCTTCCTTTCTGCACTGTTACGTTCAATAAAAAGATGCTCTCTCTCTCTCAGTTGTTTTTTGGTCAGAGCTAAAGAACAGATTTTGGAAAGAAAGCTGTGTGGGCCTAGTGGTTTCAGTCCATCCTGAATGTTGCTTGAATGAGATAGGTGATAATTTTGTGCATTAATAAAAGGCAAATGGGCACTTCAAGGAGCATTAAGATGCATAGTTATAAACAGTTTCAATTATGTGTATTTTGGAGTGATGTGGAAATGTTCCCATGAAGGATTCACTAGGATCACAAAACATCCTGCCACACTATCCCTCACCTCCCCAAACATGCATGTGACCTTTGTAGCACTGAATGTTTTTATGAGAGTTAAGATTTTCATGAGTCTATCGGAAAATTCTTGGCCCGCTCTTTAATAGGGAGAAGAGGCTCCCCACCCAACCATCCATCCATCCATCCATCCATCCATCCTGTAGACCAGTACAGTGTGGAGACCCCCATTATTGTGACTGAAGAAGACGCCAGCTAGGAGATCCTGTCAGGAATGCTTATTTCTACTTATAGCTTATGAATACCATCCAATGTTTTTTCCCAACAAATTTTCATCTCAAAATTTCTCCACAGTTTACATCTTGATTCTGTATTCTTTGTTTTACCTTTCACTTGTTTTGGGGGTGTGGAAGTCATATTACATTAGAGTATTTGTTATCCAAACAATATCAGGGAAAAAGAAAATTATTGTCTCCAACTAGAAAATTAGATAATGGAATTAGATTTCTTTGCCTTTTTCATTAACAATTGCTACTCATGTGCTGTTCTGAGGGGAATCAACAAAATTTAATTTCATTGTTTTTGGCTCTCTTTGCAATGTAAAAGAAGAAGGAGGCTTATGAAATTGCAGTCCTGGGCCTCTCTCCCCTTGGACAGCCAGAAAGTCTAAGAATATGAACTAAGTTTTCCCAACACAGACCTTGGAAGCTGCTCCTGGCTCCTCAGGCAGGCCTTGTGGACAAGTGTCATCTGTGTCCCAGTGCCAGGCAGGCAATGGGGATACAGCCCTCAACTCAAGGCAGCTGAGAAAGACTGTGACCCTGGCATGGTTGTTGGCTCCAGACGCCACATACCCTGGCACGGTTGTTGGCTCCAGACGCCACACGTGGAATGTGAGCCCCCAGACCGATCCCTGGGCCTTGCTGTAACCTGGACCCTGTGTCAAGGAGTAGTTACTGACATCTGGGCTCGGTTCCTTAGAGGTGAACTTGGTCACCCTTCCTGCAATCTTCTTGTCCAAACCCGGATGTGAAGAAGGCTCTGAGCCACAGCAAGCAGACATTCTCATCTGGCTTCTCTCTCCTGTGCTGCCGCCTCCTCACAGCTGCCTTACCCCTCCCCCGCGCCACACTCTCCCCTCAGAAGCAACTTCTCTCTGTGGAATGGCAGGACTTGGCTGTGCTTACTCTGGCTTTGCTAGAGGTTTTTAACCATTCATGACAGTCTTAAAGGAAAATGACTATAAGTCTCTTATTTCTTAAGCTATAGATAATTATAGATAAGAATATAAGTACTTTTCTCTGCTTAGGTAATTGTAGATAGTTATAACTGAAAAAGAGAAATGTAACTAATTTTTTTTTCAGTAATTTTAGACTTTGTTTTCATCTACTTACATAACTTTTGTAAGCTTACTAATTTATTTAAAAACATACCAAAATGTTTAGTTAGTAACCCAGGAGATATATATGTATGTATATATATATATATATATATATCCCAGGTGGAAAATGCTTTTTTGTGTGTTTGTGGAAAATTCTTAAAGAGATGGGAATACCAGACCATCTGACCTGCCTCTTGAGAAACCTGGATGCAGGTCAGGAAGCAACATTTATAACTGAACATGAACAACAGACTGATTCCAAATAGGAAAAGGAGTACGTCAAGGCTGTATATTGTCACTCTGTTTATTTAACTTATATGCAGAGTACATCATGAGAAACGAGGGGCTGGAGAAAGCACATGCTGGAATCAAGATTGCAGCGAGAAAAAACAATAACCTCAGATATGCAGATGACACCACCCTTATGGCAGAAAGTGAGGAAGAACTAAAGAGCCTCTTGATGAAAGAGAAGAGTGAAAAAGGTGGCTTAAAGTTCAGCATTTAGAAAACTAAGATCATGACATTGGGTCCCATCACTCCACAGCAAATAGATGGGGAAACAGTGGAAACAGCGACAGACTATCTTTGGGGGCTCCAAAATCACTGAAGGTGGTGACTGCAACCATGAAATTAAAAGATGCTTGCTTCTTGGAAGAAAAGTTTTGACCAACCTAGATAGCATATTAAAAAGCAGAGACATTACTTTCCCAGCAAAGGTCCGTCTAGTCAAAGCTATGGTTTTTCCAGTAGTCATGTATGGATGTGAGAGTTGGACTATAAAGAAAGCTGAGCACTGAAGAATTGATGCTTTTGAACTGTGGTGTTGGAGAAGACTCTTGAGAGTCCCTTGGACTGCAAGGAGATCCAACCAGTCCAACATAAAGGACATCAGTCCTGAATATTCATTGGAAGGACTGATGCTGAAGCTGCAACTCCAATACTATGGCCACCTGATGGGAAGAGCTGACTCATTTGAAAAGACCCTGATGCTGGGAAAGATTGAAGGCAGGAGGATAAGGGGACGACAGAGGATGAGATGGCTGGATGGCATCACTGACTTGATGGACATGGGTTTGGGTGAACTCTGGGAGTTGGTGATGGACAGGGAGGCCTGGCGTGCTGCTCTTCATGGGGTTGCAGAGAGTCAGACATGACTGAGAGAGTGAACTGAACTGAACTGAACTGAACTGATATATATACATATACATACACACTTATATATATGTACATACATATACAGACATATGTATATATAATACAAATATATATGTGCATACACTTGTGTGTGTGTACATATATTTGTTGTTGTTAAATAAACTATTTCTTGGTGAAAAACATTGAAGAGTCACAGAGAGATGAGAAAAATTAGCATTGCCAAGTAACATATCTAAAACAAGAAAGGGTTGGAAACACTGTAATTTAGAAGTATCAAGATATTTCCAGTAAAGCAATGGTCTGAAGTCAGAGCAGTTTCCTTCTTTCCTCCTTTCATCATTGAGGTGAATTAACAATGTCCTCTGTATGACTATTTCCTGTTGTTTCTGACTTGGCTTTTCTCTTCATGAGCTTCTCTGCTTGCTTAGAACTGATCCCTGAACCAGAATTCTCAAGATCTAAACCTAACTTGCTCCTAATAGTTTTTGCCTTACTTCAGTACCTTGTCTCTAAGAAAGCTTTATGTTCATTCTAGTACCTGACACATGGAAAGCTTTTGACAAGTGTTAGTTGATGGAATAATTGCTGATACTCTGACCTCAGCTTCTATCTCCTAGCCATTTTCTGGTCATAGCCACTGATGCAGTATTGGTTAGTTCTTTGTCTTAAAACTATTTTTATCCTATAAATTATTTAGAAGATATAGTTGTTTAAGTATATTTTTTAGAAAATTCATTAAATGTTTAATATCAACCAGTCCTATTAAGTATATCTAAACATTTATTTCATTCTTCTTCTCTTTTATGACCAAATATATCCAGGCTTTATCACTGAGGAATAACTTTGTCCCTATCCTTAAATAATTCTATTGTGTGTATGTGTGGTATAAATGAGTTTCAAAATCATAATTAAACTTCAACATAAATTAAATATGTAATTCTGTATCCAAAAAAATGCTTTCTTGGTATGTAGACTCTTGCCTGCAATTTAGGAAATGATCTTGTTATAAAATCGGCACACAAAATTAGCGTTCACTCTGTTTCCCTGCTGACTTAACCAGGCTATGCCCCCTGGAAACTCCAGGGAAAGAAGAGGCAGCTCTCTGCAGGCACAGGCCTGGGGTCCATGATTAACTTTTGGCTTTGAATTTAATTTCTTTCTTTCTGAGTGAAAAGAAGCAACAGGACATATGTAGGTTGCCGTGCAGTTAAATGATTGAAACTCAGAATTGGAAACTTCACAGACTCCTGTTGACCTTTCTGCAGTGAATTGCAAGGGCACCCTTTGCATACAGTGTCCCCAGTCATGCCTTGGGCACTCTGCTGTTTCTCCTCAGAAGCCCTCCAGCACTTCAGGGTTTTAATAACACACAGTCCAGCCCTTAGTGCAGGCGTGCAGTGTGGAATGAGGAGCCACTCTTTGACCTCGTGTCCCCTGCCTGATGACAGCAAGCTCATTGAAGGCAGGACTGAATCGTTTTTTTTTTTTTTAACTTTCTAAAACTGGCCAAGAGCTTTGTGCATAAGTGGGCACAGCCCAAACATTCAGTATGTATCTTGTAACTGGCTTTTCCAGAATGTATATCAGGAGAGATATTGGCAGAAGGCATAGGAACACGGAGGGCTTAGAAAAGAAAATTCTAGGGTTTAGAATCTGTGAGTAGTTATGTTGTTTTCAGATGAGGATACTAGCAATGATCAATAATGACATGTGATTATGGCTATGTGTTCATTGTGTTGGCTTCTTAGAAATGTATCATCTGGCAGGAAGCTTAAGAATACGATCCATTAAACAATATCTCACATTTTCACTTGGTGTAAGGAGTCTATGTTTTCAGTTTCTCACTCACTTTCTGGGTCAATGGCTCCAATAGTGAGGTGAGGGGGGAGAGGCTGCAGACATCAGTAGATTCCAGTGGCTGGTTTCCCAAGACTCTGTGGACGGTCTCTTATCACCAATGCTCTTCCCTTAAAGGAGGTAGAGTGAGAGGAGTATTGATAGGATATGCAGTTCTTGCCTTTATGTTGCTCATAGCATTCACAGAGAATCAATATTTATACTCATGTTATGTAGAGATTGACACAAGACATTCTGGAATTACGGTAAAAATAGTGGCACTGCTGCTAGCCTTGAAGCCTAACCCTGAATATGAAGTTTACTATACTGTGCAGTGTCCTGCCCAGAGCCTTGTCTTGGTACAACAAAGCAGCAAATGGTGAGCAGATGGCCCTTTTGATCTGAATTTATAGGCATTCTCTCTGCTGATTGCAAGAGAGCTAGTTTTGCCTCCCTACATCAACACATGATATGGGCTATGTTCTAGTGGCAGAGCAAGAGATTGCCTCTCACAATGTCAGTCACGCCAGCACATTAGTTGATACACTGAGGTTAAATTTGTAGGGAAGAAGAGAATGAAGCTTTATGGTTTATGCTGTAGATTCATTTATACAAGCAATTAAATCAGTGTATCCCCAAAAAGTGTGAATGAATATGGCTAAGATAACTTGGATCAGAGCTCCTATCTCAATGTCTTTTTAATCAATGCCATGTGTGAAAACACTGGAGGCAGGCTAATTACATTTTCATTTGGCCCAAAGTTAGGAAGGTCAATTTAATAAGCAGTTTAATAGACAACATTCAAATAACCTTGCCAAACTAGAATAATAGGCCCAGACATATAAAATCATCAACATTTATTTAACATCTGCTAGACATAGAGGAAGCTATTGTACATACATTATCGCAAAAAATGCAATGTACTATTTATGAAAAGGCTATGAAGGAACTTCTGGTTCCTTGTCCAGCATGTCAGAAGCTTGGAGCTTGCCACTTCATCCTCAGTTCAGTTCAGCTCAGTTGCTCAGTCATGTCCAACTCTTTGTGACCCCATGAATCACAGCACGCCAGGCCTCCCAGTCCATCACCAACTCCCAGAGTTTACCCAAACTCATGTCCATTGAGTCGGTGATGCCATCCAGCCATCTCATCCTCTGCCGTCCCCTTCTCCTCCTGCCCCCAATCCCTCCCAGCATCAGGGTCTTTTCCAATGAGTCAACTCTTCGCATGAGGTGGCCAAAGTATTGGAGTTTCAGCTTCAGCACCAGTCCTTCCAATGAACAGCCAGGACTGATCTCCTTTAGGATGGACTCGTTGGATCTCCGTGCAGTCCAAGGGACTCTCAAGAGTCTTCTCCAATACCACAGTTCAAAAACATCAATTCTTCAGCACTCAGCTTTCTTCACAGTCCAACTCTCACATCCATACATGACCACTGGAAAAACCATAGTCTTGACTAGATGGACCTTTGCTGGCAAAATAATGTCTCTGCTTTTTAATATGCTATCTAGGTTGGTCATAACTTTCCTTCCAAGAAGTAAGCTTCTTTTAATTTCATGGCTGCAGTCAGCATCTACAGTGATTTTGGAGCCCAGAAAAATAAAGTCTGACACTGTTTCCACTGTTTCCCCATCTATTTCCCATGAGGTGATGGGACCAGATGCAATGATCTTAGTTTTCTGAATGTTGAGCTTTAAGCCAACTTTTTCACTCTCCTCTTTCACTTTCATCAAACTTCATCCTAATGACAAGTAAAAAGCAGAACAAACTGAAAATTCAACAACTCTTCTTAGAGCCATAAGAGAAATGAGTTCAGGGTAAACTGATGTTCCCATAATTATAGAGACCAACAGGCAAATACAAAGAAGCATGTATCATGATATCACTTATATGTGGAGTCTAAAAAATAACAAAAATGAACTTATTAATATTTAATAAACAAATAGACACACAGACATAGAAAATACTTTTAACCAGTGTATTATTTCCCCCCAGCAAGAGCATGGAGAAGTATTTCACTAATTTTGTTGCATTGACTTTTATTTTTGGCTCATATGTATTATATATTCTGTGCTAAAGCCCTTGTCAAATATATATTTTGCAAATTAAAAAGAAAGCTATAAAGTAGGATCATCTGTTCAGTCCAGTTCAGTTGCTCAGTCATGTCTGACTCTTTGAGATCCCATGGACAGCAGCATGCCAGGCTTCCCTATCCATCACCAACTCCCAGAGCTTGCTCTAACTCATGTCCATTGAGTTGAGTCAGTGATGGACATCTCATCCTCTGTTGCCCCCTTCTCTTCCTGCCTTCAGTGTTTCCCAGCATGTGTCTTTTCCAGTGAGTCGGTTCTTGGCATCTGGTGGCTAAAGTATTGGAGCTTCAGCTTTGGCATCAGTTCTTCCAATGAATATCCAGGACCGATTTCCTTTAGGATTGATTGGTTTGATCTCCTTGCAGTCCAAGGGACTCTCAAGAGTCTTCTCCAACACCACAGTTCAAAAGCATCAATTCTTCAGCACTCAGCTTTCTTTTTGGTCCAACTCTCATGTCCATACGTGACTACTGAAAAAACTATAACTTTGACTATATGGACTTTTGTTGATAATGTCTCTGCTCTTGTAATATGGAATTATAACTATGCCAGTTGATAGGTAAGGAAACTGATGCTCAAAAAAGTGATGTAATTTACCCAAGTATACAAAGCTAGTAAGTGACAGAGCCAGGATTAGAACCTGAGTAGTTGCATTGCCAGCAGATTCTTGATTATCTGAGCCACCAGTAAAGCATCAGTTAACCACTATGGTGCATTAAATGTTTAGACGTTGATATAGCTTTACCTTTTATATACCTTAAAATTTACTTTATATTTTAGGTAGAATTAGTAGCTGTTGTTCAAGATTGGGCAAATATCACTGTTAATATTTATGAGAAAGGATTTTCAGATTTCAATAACTTTAAGGTCAACCTGAACCAAAGGCATAAGAAGACTATTTGAAAATCCACATGTAAATCTGAGCTCCATGACACCCAGCTCAGGGGAAGCAATAATCCCACTGTGCATCAAGACCCCATTTTAGGTGATACTAATTTTTTAAAATAATTCCTTAAAATGTGTTGTGTCCAGAAGAAGCCAATAATAAGATTTATGAAGGACCTTGAACACACTGCCAAATTAATTCAACAATACTAGTTTAGTACTGTGTGGTATGCATTATGGTATAATGATGAACAAAACAGTGTTTATCTCAAGAAGCCTTGAGTTTCAAGAAATTTGGAGTATTTATTCCAAAGAAGTAACAAGTGGGATGAGGTGTGATTCAATTATCAAAAACATTAAAATACCTGTTCTATATCATTATGTTGGAGACTAGAGATACAAGGATGCATAAATACATCACGGTGTTCTTTCTCAAAGAGATCACAGTCTGATGGGTGAGGAGGTCCCACACACTTGTCTGGGATACGATAAATCATATGCTAGTAATATACACAACAGACTAACATAGTAGAACATGGCTGAAATCAGCAGACATGCTTCTGTTTGTTTGAGGATGACACAGAAGGGGTATATTTGATGGCTTTCTGCAAGTATTTTAGGAGCTGTTATTTAGTACAAGAAAACAGATTTTTTTTTTTAAAGAACCCTCATCATGAAGGAGCATGAAAGTTTGGAAATCACAGAATAGAAAACTTTTTATTAATAGGTGTAACTTCTTTCAAAGCAATGAAAGATGAGATCACAATATAGGTTACCTAAAAATGAGACAGCTTTTCACATCACCACGCATGTCCTAGCAGAGCCCAGCCCACCACCTAGCATGGGTATTGTGGACTCGATTCCAAACGGATGAAAGTTTGTACTGAATGAATTTTAAGGTCCCTCCAAATTCTGAGATGCTGTTACTGGCATTAGCAGCTTCCTAAACTAGGAAAAGCTGCTTACAGGAAATGTTGATTTGGTTTGTTCTCTAGATATTTTGTAGAACTGGGTTTTTCCTGGCATAAGCCTTCTGGGTAAGGGCCTTGCACCTGGATCTTCCTGTCATTTGGCTTGAGCTCATTTCAGGATTATAGTCTGGTTATTACATTGTCCAGTAATTAAAGAGTGATTATTGCCCAGTGAACCTACACTGCAAGAGGCCAAAGCCAGAGACACAGCATTACACTTACCAACTAAAGCAGGCTGATGTCTTCAGGTTTCAGCCTTGAAAAGGGTCAAGCACTTCTTACCTGGTTCTGTCAGCATGTGATCTGGAAATTCTGTATCATGTCAGCTGAGGACATCCACACTTTCCTAGGGATCTTTCTTTTAATCCAGATTATTCTAGGGATGTTTCTAGTCCTTCATTCCTCTCCTTTTGGAGTAGTGGGAAGTGCAATGCATCAGGATTCAAGAATGGTAGGTTCAGTTTTCGCTTTGTCACTTTATATCTATATGAATTCTCTGCTCTGAGATTTGGATTCCTCTTTTATAAATCATGAGAGATGCGTTGAGTCAGAGACAGCAGCCCGTCTTCTTTAAAGATTTCATGGAGAGCTTCTAAACGACCTCTTCTGGAGCTTCAGCCTTGGGGAGTCTGATTCAGTAGATCTTGAGTAGGAAAAGGAAATAGTATTTTTAAGTTCTTTTGAGGATCCTAATGGTAAGCCCAATTTGGGACCTGAGTAAGATAATTTCTAAGTTCCCTATCTGTTCTAACAGTCTATGAGTTTGTGATTCTGTTTTTCCCTTTTCAAAACTTCAGCGATTTTATATATAGTCTTAAAAAGAAAAGGCTTTTATGCACCACAGCCCATGTGGAAAAATTCAATTCACTTGTGATTATAGGCAACATCATTTTATTTTAACAATTTCCTTTTCTAATGCTGCTCAGGTAGTTTGAAGAAGTATCCAAAATTTTTTAAAAAGCTGGGAGGAATTAAATAAATATTTAGCCAAGTCAGGGCACAGCTTGCCCCCCTCCCATCCCTGCCCTTCTAATTCCTTCCCTTCTTTCTCGTCTCAAACATTTAAGCAACACATAAGAGAAAAACACTCTCCCTTAAGCCCATTTTTGAAATGATTCTATTTTTAAACACTGCAGTTCATCTCAATTGTGCTCAAATTCAATTCACTTGTGATTGTCTGCTATATTATTTTCTTTATCAATTTCTCCTCAAACTCAGTGGGGTAGTGATTGAAATTTGAAAGCTTATGGAGGGAATGAAGTTCAAAATAGTATTGAGGAAAATGTGTCTTGAGTCTGTTGGCTTCAAGGAGCCCTTGCTTTTCCTTAACACCCAATCCACTTTCATCCATAGTCTCTTGATAAACACCATCCAGCCAAAATGACTTAAAAGTAAATTTAATTTGATTCCTCCATCATCAAAAATATTATTTTCTCCCTAGCCTTAAAATGCTTCACTTCCTATTGTTGCATCCTGTGCTTAATGTTTTGGCTAAGACTGCCTTGCTTTTGGTTGCTAAATCTTTGCTGTTCTTTATTTTAGTTGGCATGCATCTATGCAAGGTATTAGGGGTGTTGGCTATTGCAGTCTTCTTGGAATGGACAGATAGCACTTATTTTGTTCCCAAACTGGCTTGGCCTTTGAACATAATGAGAACTTATTTCTAATACATCAAGCTATTTTAGTATCCTATTTGTGAAACTTGTGATTTTGTCTAATTTTTAATTCCATTCTTACTTCTCCCATCCAAAATTTAATGTAATACAGTCATCAAGTATATTAGAGACAATGAAGGGGACAGGAATTAACAAGAATAGGTTTCAAACACCAGTGTCAGGATGTACAGTTCTCATGCTTATTTGTACACATTATAAGAGTATTCTTCTCATTCATGTCCAAAGGTAGAAACACCCTCAGCTAACTGCCTCCTCTGTTATTTAACTCCACATGTGACTGGGGCCATCTCAGTGCATGCTTTCCTAGTATGCTCCCTTGTGTTCTGTTACTTGTAAAATACTTGCTTCCTTGTATCATTGACCCCTAGGGTTTATTATACCTTGTTTGTTATTGAAGAAGTTGGAAGGGAGTACTGGAGATTTATTTTATAGGGGTGTAGAATATAAGAGGCTGATCAGTGCAGTTTCTCTCACCTTGCACACATCCAGATCTTTGTGTGACTTTTCGTGTACAGCCATGGTCACCCCCCAACTCTATGCTCATGAATTTATTTTCTCTTTCCCTCTACCATTTACTGAAACTCTGCCCTTTCTTCAAAGTCTGCCACCTCTAAGAAGTCTTCTTTGACCACATACATTCTCACTCAGTGCGCACTTCCCTTGTGTTCTTGTTTATGCCCCCAGCTACTTAATGTTTCCAGGATGTATGTCATGCCTCCCCACACATGGGCAATCTGTGTCCTAACCTTGTCAGTGCCGACAGTTAGCCCATGCCCCTTGCTAAGCAGTATCTGTGGAGTGTAAGATGAATAATAACAGATGAACACTGATATGCTCTACATGTTAGACCTGTTGTTGTTTAATCACTAACTTGTGCCCAACTCTTTGCTACTTCGTGGACTATAACCCACCAGGTTCCTCTGTCTGTAGTATTTCCCAGGCAAGAATAATGCAGTGGGTTTCCATTTCCTTCTCCAGGGGAGCTTCTGGACCCAGGGATCGAAACCGCTGTTATGTTATAACACTTCTATGCATTAAATACCACTCCTACTCTAATTTATAAGTGCATATTTGAAAAGTTAGATGGTTTGCCCAGAGTGCCAAGTGTTGGAGTTGGTATACGAAGTCAGAGCTTTACCTCAGAAAGAATATACTATGATGTGGTGAAGTTTTTCTCCAAAATTTTGCTTTGTGATTTATTCTTTTATATTCCCGCTCTGTTTCTACTCATCAAAACCAACCATCTTCTGGAAGTTGGAGGTGGAAAAATGGTCTTTTATGGTTAAAAAAGACAGACTTGTGAGGGGCCAGAAATTATCCATGGAAGGCTTAGAGGAGAATGATGTTGAGGGCAAGGAATAAAATCCCATGTACAATGAGGTAAGGCACATGGGTTCCCAGGGACTTATTCCGTGATGGTGGGAGTACAGTCTTCTCTCAGTATCCACGTGGTTTCAGGGACCCCCATAGATACCAAAATCAGCCTATGCTCAAGTCCCTGATACAAAATGACTTAGGGCAGTCGTCCTCCATATTCACAGATTCTGCCTTCACTGAAAATTTGGAACTGCGGATACAGAGAGCTAACAGTTTCTCCAACATGGGAGAGACATCAAAGTGGAGTCTTCACTTCCAACATCTCTAATGAAACAAAAGCCTGCAGAGTCAGCTGATTCTGTCTCATCAGGCCGCTCACCTGGGCCTGCTTGACACGCAACTCCTTATGCTTTCACAGCTGAAGAAAGTAAAGCAGTACTTCCCCTCTTGTGGATTTGCATAATTGTAAAGCATCCATGATGCCATTGCTTTTTCAAAATAATTGTTGGAAAGTGATTAGCTACTACAAATCCCGGAATAAAGTGCATCTGTATATTTCCTGCCTGTACAAATGCCTGGAAAAAGACAATGGGCTGAGAAACATCCGAGAGGAGCAGGCACACATCTGCTAGATCAGTAGCCCCTACACCATCACTGTTCTTAGAAAGCGAACCTTAAAAGACCCAAAGCAAGAATTTTATTCATAAAAAAAAAAAGGAGACAAAGGAGGCAGTATTTAAAAAGTACTTTCAAAATTAAAAGGAACTGTCCAAATGTGAGATGTATTGTTTAAACAGATCATTAAAAGACCCCCTAGCTAGGGTTTTTAGTACTTTGAGGGTGGTGAAATCAAAAAGAAGATGCCTGTGGTGTTAACATGTATAGGAAAGACCTAAAGCCTATAAAAATAGAATAGAAAAAAAACCGCATGAATGAAATATCTTAATCTCTGATTATCATTGGAATGATCTGTACATTGAGCCTCTAAAATGTTTTCTAGTCTTTTGACAGTGCAGCCTCATTATCACAGTCTTTCCTATTTGAATTCTGGAGTTTAGGTCAAAGAGACAACCTAGTTTGAGGAAAGTAAATGTTCTCTCCTAGTCATGACAATGGGAAGCCACAGGGAACTCAGCTGCATATGTTGCTATGAAGCCTGGAGAGGGTTGGCAGGGCCCCAGTGGGAGCCATCAGCAGCAGGAGCACGTAAAAATGTGCTCAGCAGTGTCGCCTTCTGCAGTTCTTCTCAACTGGTATTGTGGTGGCCACGAAAGAATTGTGCTGTCCCCTGAGTGGTGTGAAAACATTAACGGTGTGGGCTTCCCAGTCACTTTGCTAAAGCCACTTTCTTGGGGTGTACCGTGAGTGAGCTCTACACACACACACACACACACCCCTTCACGCATTCAGCTAGTATTCATTGAGTGTTTTTAGTATTAGATGCTTGGGAATGGATTTCCACAATAGTATAGTAAGGGGCCTGATGGAGGGTAAAAGTCGAATAGAGATGGGAGTTCTAAGTTACTGATTGCCTTATGGCAAACCAGTTCCCAAACTGAATGGCCCCAAACAGTGGTGGTTTCTGATCTCCCACAATGCTGAGTCTGACTAGTTTCAGCTGGGCAGTTCTTCTGCTCTGTACAGTATTCAGCGGACTACAGTCTTCTGAGAGCATGAGACTATAACGTCCAGGATGGCTCAGTCATGGCTGGCGGTGGGTGCTGACTGTCTGGTAGAGCCCAGCTAAGCCGATGGCCAGAGCTCCTTATTTCTCCTCCTCATGGCCTCTCGTGTGAATTATGCTCCACCGAGCATGGCATCTGGGATCCAAGAGTAGAATGCCAGCCACAAGAAAGTGGAATCTGAAGATCTTTTTAGGACCTGGCCCTGGAAATTACAGTGTCACTTCTGCTGCTGCTTATTGGTCACAGGGAATCCCAGGACCAGCGAAGATTCAAAGAGAAGGGAAGTAGGCTAAATTTTGTGTGAGTGTGGTTAGAGGCAAAATAAAACCCAGCTATATTAAAATAAATTATGACTCCCTTTTATTCCACACCGTGCAGGAATGAATATATTTGGGATGAACTTTAGGAAAGCAAGTGGTCTTAACAGATCAGTGGCCACAGTTTACTTCTGTGTGTATATATATAGCTGGGGGATGTGGATTTATTTTTAGCTTCTTATATATTCCATGATAAATTTAAAGAGAGCGAGAGGTCAGTGATCCATGTATGCAAAGCTAAAGTCACGTGGACTCCGTTTTCAGAGGTCAGAGTGTCCTGTCCCTCATGACCGTGGGGCTTTCAGGACTGACTGCTCCCTTAGCTTTGCTTCCAAAAGCTTAGCTTTGGGTCGTGCTCCCACCACTGAGGGCAAGGAGATACTGACCATACGAGTGATATTGAGCCTAGCACAGGTGTTACCAAAAACTTGAAATAAGTATCTCAGTTCTCACTCCCTAGCTTTAGTTCTATTTTCTTACTCCTTATTATATAAGAAGACCATGTTCCCAATTCCTTGTGTGAGAGCTTAATCAATACTATTTATTGATTAAATATATGCATCCTTTTAAATCTAAAGAACACTTTTCTTCTTTGGTTTCTCTGATGACTCTGGTTATTTCTGACAATATATGTTCAAGGTAAAGACTTCCCTGATAGCTCAGTTGGTAAAGAATCCACCTGCAATGCAGGAGACCCCTGTTTGATTCCTGGGTCAGAAAGATGCACTGGAGAAGGGATAGGCTACCCACTCCAGTATTCTTGGGCTTCCCTTGTGGCTTAGCTGGTAACGAATCTGCCTGCAATGTGGGAGACCTGGGTTCAATCCCTGGGTTGGGAAGATCCCCTGGAGAAGGGAACAGCTACCCACTCCAATATTCTGGCCTGGAGAATTCCATGAACTGTATAATCCATGGGGTCAGAAAGAGTTGGACATAACTGAACAACTTGCACTTTCACATACTTAAGGTACATATAGAATTCATGTTAAGAATATGGTCAAAATCACAATTTTGTTTATGTACAAATTCAGGTTGTTTTTGTTAGATACAAAATTTTCATAGCCCTTATGAACTATAACTATAGTCTTTGCCACTGGCCCAGAGCTGTACTGTTGGTTTTAAGGGGAATGTGGTAAGAATATGAATGTCGGACTAAGCAAAGCTCTTAATTTTCTAGCAGGACTCAAAATGCTGCAGTAGAATTCTTATCATCTTTGTATTCAAAGGAATATATAAATATTCAAAGGAATATGTAAGTAAACACTCATATATGTATATGTCATGATAAGTATTTACATAATGTCTTGAGAATAATGATAATCCAGGAAATATTTGCTAAATTATTTGAACTGGGCTATTTTTTTTTTTTTTTTGCTTTCAGTTAACTCATCACAAGAAAGGTGATTAACCTCTGATTTAAGAGTTAGATTTATTGTTGTTTAGTCACTAAGTCATGTCTAACTGTTTCACAACCCGTGGACTGGCTCCCATGGACTGTAGCCCACAAGGCTCCTCTGTCCATGGGATTTCTCAGGCAAGAATACTGTAATGGATTGCTATTTTCTTCTCTGGGGAATCTTACCAACCCAGGGATTGAACATGTGTCTCCTGCATTGGCAGGCAGATACTTTACCACTGAGAATTAGCACACTGAGGTTAGCCCTAATTCTTACTCTGAAAAAGTCATAACGAAATGCCTTTCTTGTCCACAGGTCATGTTGCCAGAGGTCCCATTCAACAAAGCAGTTGAAATTAGTTAAAAAGTTATCTAAGAAGCAAAAAAGCTCTTACAAATCCTATGCCCTTTTGTTAGTTTGGGGAGGTATAACTACTTCAGAACAGAGAAGATAGCATGGTTCATAAAGCTAAGCTTCTTAGGAGAGATCATTAGAAATGGTGGACCAGTAAGAGTTTTAGCACAGAGGCAAAGCTGTATAGTGGTTAAGTCTATGGTAACACAATGCCTAAGTAGTAGTTCCATGTTTAAATTTGTTTCACCTCCTTGATCTTAATTTCCTAATTTGTGAAATGGGGCTGCTTTATAGGGTTGTTTTAAAGTCTTTGCATCACATGCCTTAGTGTCATGAAACAGAACAAATCAAATTACACTTAAATTATATGGAAAAGTTATTTATATGAAATGGATATTTCCTAACAACACTAGAAAAATAAGTATAAGTCTGTATATCTGAATTTCTATATTTTATGTTAAACCTGACAGGAAAAAAAAAAACCCACAAAACACTACTTCTCAGTTCCAAAGACATGCATACAAGATGCATACATTCAGCTCATCTCTGAGCTCCATGGAGAAGGATATAGTATCAAATGCAAACATATAGTTAGACAAAGATACACAAATACACATGCACACACATAAAATTGTTAACATTCAGGAAGTATGAAAAGAAGAAGCCTGTAAAATTTGTTTACTCCAGAGTTTTGTTCATTTTCTGCAAACAGAATAATGATTGAAGGGAGGTACTTTCACTGTTCTCCCTGTCTGAAATTCTGAAGCCTGGAGGCCATCTGAGTTTTCCTTTTAGGTTTTGGCAGTTATTTGAGAAGTGGCAGAGGAGGGTAAGTAATCACAGCAGGTTCTGGGGAAGGAGGCACCACCTAAATTGCTATTCTAAGGTAGTAAACAGGTTCAGGCAACTTCTGAGAGTCGGGTAACTTCTAAGAGGTGAAACCCAAGATTGAAATGGGATATTTAGCCCTGTTCTATGTGCTCCACTCTTCTGTATGGTTGGCTGGTTTATTATTTTCTCTTTGGAGCATGGGTGCAATTTCAGCTTCTTGAAGTAGGTTATTTTAGGCTGCAGGTTATAGGACTGGGATACTGAAGAAATGTAATGAAGTTAGATAGTCACAGTTGGTTTGGGACAAAGATGAACTTAAGGTTGGATGGTGAGAGAAAGAAGTCAGGACTAGTGTAGTTACTGGAAGTTTTGCATTACACTAGTGTGTGTAGTATGAGCAGTGGTCCTTCTGTACTTGGCAGATCTCTATTAAACTGCTTGGTCATATTCTTAGTCTGGAATCTATGCTTGTATTTTCCAGAACAGTAGCCACTAATCATATGTGCCATTTAGCAACTGAAATGTACTGGCACACATGTGCATATGTGTAAGTATAAAATACATACTAGATTTCAAAGATTGAGTATTAAAAAAGGTCATGACATATATATCATATTACTAGTTTTAATAGCTTGCATGTTAAATGGCAGTATTTTGGATACCTATGGGTATCGATACATTATTTAAAATTAATGTCCCCTGTTCTTTTTATATTTTAGAGTGGCTACTAAAATGTGTAAAATCATAGATGTGCCTCACATCTTATTTGTATAGAATATCACTATTCTTTATAGTGACAGACTCATAAAATAAGTATGGCTTATCCAGCTGTACTGGAGTCTAGTCATATCCCTTGCAGGAACCTGTTTGCCTGACTGGGGATGTGGATGAGACTGTGATGAATCTGTGTCAAAATGCTGTACTACGTTTCAAAATTATCATTGGTATAATTGAGGTGGAGTGTTAGAGAGTGATTGAGTATCATCTATAAATGCAGATAGAATGTCCTACCCAACTCCAATCAATACCTAAACTGCTGGCTGTACTAAACAGATTTAAAAAGATAAACTTTTCTGTATCAAACATATGAGATATGCTGTATCTCATGAGTCACTGGAAGGCCAAAGTCACTTCAGATAGTAAGCAGATCAGCTCAAAATTTAGTTCCAATAATCTGTGCTTGATTTTCTTTGGAAAGAACTGCATTCAGTACCATGGAGAGCTTGTGAGGAACATTAGTAAGGGTGAAAAGCATAGATTCCTTCAAAAGGAGCTAGTTTTGAAGAATAATACCAGTGAGAGCTACACATACACACACACACACAAAGACTATAGAGTTTGGAGGAGGGGGAATACTTTTTTCCCCTATTTACCTTGTTTTCTGTCATACTTCTATAATTTATTCATAGAACAACCCAGCTGTCACAGGCTAATGGTCTAGTAAACAAAAATCTCAAAATGTTAACTATCCTTAGTTCACATAGAGAAGATAGTGATAGACTTCGGATTCTGTTTGTAAGTTTCAAGCGATTTACATTCTCAGGCAAGATATGTAGGGTAGAGAATATTTTACCTAAAGAGGGCTCCTCTTTGATTAACTTCAGTTCAGTTCAGTCAATCAGTTGTGTCTGACTCTTTGTGACCCTATGGACTGCAGCATGCCAGGCCTCCCTGTCCATCACCAACTCCAGAAGTTTGCTCAAACTCATGTCCATTGAGTCAGTGGTGCCATCCAACCATCTCATCCTCTGTCGTCCCCTTATCCTCCTGCCTTCAATCTTTCCCAGCATCAGGGTCTTTTCAAAAGAGTCAGTTCTGCACATCAGGTGGCCTAAGTATTGGAGTTTCAGCTTCAGCATCAGTCCTTCCAATGAATATTCAGGACTGATTTCCTTTAGGATGGACGGGTTGGATCCTCCTTGCAGTCCAAGGGACGCTCAAGAGTCTTCTCCATCCAGCGCCACCGTTCAAAAGCATCAATTCTTCGGTGCTCAGCTTTCTTTATAGTCCAACTCTCACATCCATACATGACAACTGGAACTTCTCCCAACTTTAAATGGCCAGGGTGGTAGAAATTGGCATTTTCTTTAAGAAAGAACTCTGGCAAGGAGCTTAAGAGGATAGTTGTGGAAGACAGGCTAACTTAATGCGTCAGCTCAGCTATTCATGAGTTACTTAACCTCTCTGAAATTCACAGTCCTCACCCCGGATGTGATAGTGATGCTTACCCATGGTGTTGTCACCACACATACACAGGAAAGAGTTGATACGTATAGAGTGCTGAACAGAATAACTGATGCATAGTAAAGACTCAGTGTTAACTGTCATAATCTGCAAAGGCCCCATGCGGATTTAGCTACATAACAACACTTTGCTCCCTTTTGAAAGTTGAAATTCTTGGGGATCTGATTCTGAAATGGAGAGAAGTTTTCAGAAAGTCTACTATGGAGTGCTGTTGGAATCAACTCTTGTCACACACATAAAAGCAGAATTAGGTAGTATTGATTAGGAAGCAGAGTTCGCCTCAGGGATGAGATATGTTGTGATATAGTTTCTTGTTTTTCTGAAGTCATCTTCCATCCAGCTCTTTTTAATTGAAGTATAATTGCCTTACGATATTATAATTAGTTTCAGGTGTACAACATAGTGATTCCATATTTTTGTACATCACAAAATGATCGCCATAAGTCTAGTTACCATCTGTTATCATATCAAGTTATTACAGTATTATTGACTGTATTTGCTATGCTGTGTTTAACATTACTGTGACTTACTGATTTTATAGCTGGAAGTTGGTTGCTGTCAGTCCCCTTCACCTATTTCACACATTCCCCCATCCCCTCCCATATGGCCTCCTGCTTTCTGTTCTCTGTGTCTGTGAATCTGTTCCTCTTTTGGTATGTTGGTTTATTTGTACTGTTTATTAGATTCTACAGATAAGTTCATACTGCATTTATGTTACTGTTTGAGTTATTTCATTTAACATAATACCCTCTAAGTCCATCCATATTATCACAAATGCTCTTGAATGGCTGAGTAATAGTCTATCTGTCCCTCTGTCTAGATATAGGTCTATAGATATGTAGGGAAAGAGCAAATGAGGTAAATGGTGGTGGTCAGGCTCTCTCACCCCATGGTTTCTCGCTCTCCCACCACATTTTGTAAATACATGGTCATGTAACAGCTGAGATCACTTACAGCACTGTGCATGTGTCAGGATGTGCCCGCGGGGCCACAGGCCACTCTTGCTCTGTAAGTATATATAAGCTCTACCTGAAAAGCCACAGAGGCTGCATTTTGTTTGGGTCCTCTGGGTCAGCCACCAAAGAATACAGCAAGGCTGCATTACGGCTGCCGGGCCAGCCCAGAGAGAATAAGCATGTCTGCAGTTCCTACGATTCCCCGTCTTCTTCCAGCTTCCCTGCTCCCGCCTCGTGTATCCTGGGTTCAGTTAACAGTGAAATATAACAAGACAAGATACGTCACATCTTCTGTGTCCTTTCATCTATGGATGCACACTTAGGTTGCTTCCATGTGTTGGCTATTGTAAATAAGAGTGCAACGAACATTGGACGCATATATTTTTTCAAATTAGTGTTTTTGTTTTCTTCAAGTAAATGCCTAGAAGTGGAATGCTGAATTGTGTGGTGGCTCTATTTTTAGGAACTTCCATACTGTTTTTTGAGCTTCCCTGGAGTCTCAGTGGCAAAGATTCCACCAGGATTGCAGGAGCCACAGGAGGTGGGTTTGATCCCTGGGTCAGAAAGATCCCCTGGAGGAGGGAATGCCATCCACTCCCATGGACAGAAGAGTCTGGCACCTCTGTCCATAGGGTCAGCAAGAGTCGAACACGACTGAAGCAACTTTACACGCACGCACACATACTGTTTTCCATAGTGGCTGTACCAATTTACCGGCTTCCCTGGGGGCTCAGAAGTAAAGAATCCACCTGCCAATTCAGGAGCCAGAGGAGATGTGAGTTCAATCCCTGGGTCGAGAAAATCCCCTGGAGGAAGGCATGGCAACCCACTCCAGTATTCCTGCCTGGACAATTCCATGGACAGAAGAGCCTGGCAGGCTACAGTCTAATGGGTCACAAAGAGTCAGATGTGACTGAAACACATGCATGCACACAGGCAACACATACCAACTTACATTCCCAGCAGCAGTGCAAAAGGGTGACCTTTTCTCCACATCCTTGCCAACACTTGTTCCTTGTTGTCTTTTTGATAACAGTCATTCTGACAGGTGTGAGGTGTTATCTCATTGTGGTTTGCCTTTTAGTCAAGGCAACTGTCTTTAGTGAGGCAATTCATGCAGAAGGCTGTTTGTTAGCAGTGCTCCCAGGAGCTGGGAACTAAGACTTCGCTTCTGAAAGGAGCACTGGGCGCACCTCACCGCGTCCGTGAAGTTGCTCATGCTCTGCGTTCTTGCTTGTCACGGAGCCCTCAGTATCCTAGAAGGCAATAATATCTGTTGGGTTTTGAGGGTGATTTTATAAAAAAGACATTAATTTTTTCTCCTGAGTTTGAAGCCAGTTGAAAAATAAGATAATAGGAATGATACACATGGAGTTAAAATGTCAGTTTTTTTACTGATAAATGCAAATTGGAAAATATGTAGTTATTATATTCAGTAATCACCCGGTATATCTCCTATCTGGAACTGAGCATATCCTCAAACTGCTGGCCTCCCTCTGCACTGCCTGGAATGTATACTCCTGGGCAAGCAGAGGACACCTAGACCCTGAGGGCAATCCATGCAGAAAGAAGAAGCATCCTCAGAAGTAGCTGAGCCTCCTATATACCATACCTTCTCCTAATTTTATCTGAGGTCATAGAAGAAAGTAGAAAGTGTTTCCATGCCTTTCTCTCATGAGGCATAGAAAATGAGAACATACTTCATTGTGTAAAAATGAGTGAAATTTAAGCATTCCTTCTTAATTCTGCTACTTCCTCTGGCTACTTTTGGTCTTTCCCGCAGGCTTTGTGTCCTCAAAATAGCTCAACAGAAGATGTTATCTTCGTTGGCATCTTCTAACAAGGTCCTTCTGTCCCTGAGGCTAGCTTCAGGCTTCTAAAAAGAGAACGTGTAACTATGAGTCTGAACTATAGATATGAAATGCTTTTTTTCCCCCGCATAGCACATTGTTTAAAGATGCACATTCTACCAGACTAATTATGAAAAACTATGATTGTCTTACCATCCCCATTCAGTTGCTGCTCTAGAAAATGGCAACTTTCAAATATTTTGTTTTCCTTTAGTATCTACCTTTATGTTTCTTAATAATCCATTTACATTGGCATGTCTTGATTTTCACATTTAAAACATTATCTGTTGACTTCTCACTATGGAAGAATAAATACTAGATTTTTGGTTCTCTTGCTTCTCACTTTTGACATGTTCCCTTCTCACCCCCCCCATTCTACCACCATGATTATGACATAATTTTGTTTAGAACAGATTCAAGGCATTGCATCATTATCACTATGTGTGTGTGTGTGCATGCTGAGTTGCGTCCCACTCTGCGACCCCAAGGACTGTAGCGTGCCAGGCTCATCTGTCTGTGGAATTTTCCAGGCAAAGAATACTGGAGTGGGTTGCCATTTCTTATTCTAGGGGATCTGCCCAACCCAGGGATTGAACCCGCATCACCTGTGTTTCCTGTATTGACAGGCAGATTCTTTACTGCTGTGCCACCTGGAAGCCTGTCATTATCACTGTCAGTGTTATTCACATTTAAGACATGCTCTACATTATGACTATTTTTTCTTTCTTGCAAAACTTCTTGGTTTTCTAGGAATTAAGAATGGTCTTACTTTTTGTGTGTGTAGTGTCCCAATGTCTGATCACTGGTTTATTCCTAGATTCGAATCTATTTTGTATAAATCTCTTCTCAATATGTTGAAAAAAGTCATACTTTAAATTACTTTCATTTTCTGGAAGAAACTTTCTTTTTGCTCTTTCTTGCCTGCTCCAGTCTGAGCTAATTTGTCTCTAGGAGTGCAGTGCTATTTTTATTCTGATATTTCCTTCCTTTATCAAGTTGGGGTTTTCCTTTTCTGCATTGATTACTATATCCCATATCTTTTCATTTCCTGATTTACTTCTTTATATTTCCTCTTCTAGCATTTTCCTGAGAAAGGGTACTTAAAAGGCAAAACTATGACATTACATGTTACAAAATATTTATTTTCTTCTATTTTCTGAAAGATTATTACAATTATACACAACTTAATGGTTCTGTCCCTTTATTCCACTTTAACATTTTTGCCTTCTTATATTTTTTTCTAGATATTTTTGTTCTCTGTTTATCTTCTTTGTCTTACTACTCTATTCTATTTGAGGAATGCATTTTTTTTTCTTTTATTTTACTAAGTGTTTTATTAGAGCAGGTGTGGGTTTTTTGTTTGTTTTCTACATTTTCATCTCCTGGAAGATTTCTTGTTTCCTCCAAGATATTGTTACTGTTTGCTTCATTCTTTGACTCTTGGCATGGCATTATCCTTGCTTTTCATGTGATACCTTTCACTAAATACTCATTTAATAGGATAATGCAGAAAGCCTGATCAAATGCTAATCAGGTGTGTATGTTGGTGGGCTTTATTATAGATGGAGCTGGTTAGACTTTTCACTGGGAGCTTTAAGTTTTTTTTCTCTTGGACTGTGAACTTTACTCCTGGACTACATGCTTCTGGCTGCAGACACACAAGGCTTGTGGGAGAGGACTATCGTACCAAATCTCCACTCTCAACTGTGCCTGGTCCTATACCCCATCCAAGGATGATACTTCCACCTCTAATATACCTGCAGAGTATGGGTGAGAAGTTGCTCAGCTGAGCCAAGAGAAGATGGGAACCTCTTATCTAGCTTCTTAAATGATCTTCTACCTAGTCTTTTTCTTCTTTGCCCCCACCTTCATTTCTATAACTCTAGATAGCTGATATTGGTGATTATTAAGCTTACAGGAGACATTTTGTGGAGGGTAAATTGGGTTACTCTCTGTTGTCTCTGCTACCAGTTGAAAGATGCCCACACCTGACAGGTTAGATTCTCTCATTTTCCTGCCTTTCGGCCTGTAGTCTGGTTATTTTCATCTTGTGTCCCATTCATTTTGTACCTGGGGTGCAATTAGTCCCATTACTGTTGTTTTAGTTAGGTTTTTTTTAGAGAGATGGCAGAGATGAAAGTGTTTGCTCAATATGCCATGTTTAACAAAAATATCTTCCTCAATATATCAGCGCTGTGTTTTCCTCAGATGCCTACACTTACTCTCTTTGCTTTATCACCCATATATTCACATCTTTACATTTAGAAAACATGTATTTACAGATCTTAGAATCTTCTGAATCTTCTCAAATGAATATACAGAATAGAGACTTGATTTCCACCTGCTATCTACTTACAAACTATCCGAAACAGGTCTTATACATTTCATCTTAATGACTACTTTAGACCCAAAATAATTTTTATTGATAACAGTAATATGGTAATTCATTATGGTATGCTGTTACCCAAGTGCTAATTAAAACGAAAGATAGTTGGAGGATAAAAGAGGGCTTGAAAGCACATCACACAAAAGTTCCTTCCTAATATATTTCCTGCCTATCACACTTATTACTGCAGGGTGGGTTGACAGGTTAATTATGTACTAGGCAGGAGAGCTGGTACAGAGGATGTTACAATCTCAAAAGCAAACACTTTAATCATTTTATCTAAATATAAGACAAACTCACCTTGGTGAAGGACTGCATTTAGTGATTAAATGTAAGGCGACCTCCCTATGTATAGATTACAGGTGGAACCTAGTTAAATGTTACACCATAGAGCTGGTACCTAAATGCTGACCCTGCAGCAGCTACCCAGGACTCCTGTCTAGGAATTCTGTCAAAATTTGCAAGTTAGCTTCATTCTTCCATTGCTGATAATTCTGACTTCTCTATTTCTTTCTCATAACCAAAGTTTTTAATAGCAGATTTTCCATATGGTGTTCAAATGGTATATATGGTATATAATTGAAAAATCTTCTATTCATAGTGTATATTTAGTTTAAAATGGTGAGAACTTATCATTTGCTTAAGGAGGACCTTTATCCCATAAAGGAGTCTCCTTTCAAAATCCTGCTAGTGGCTCCCATCCTCGTCTATCTTGTCCTGAAATATATCTGGGCCAAGAAGCTCATCTCCATGTTGGACAGCTCACCACACCAATTGAGAATCCCAATAGAAAGTTCTGGGTCTGTTTTACTTTGTTTTAGATTGAGAAGATCCTTCTTTTTAATTTCTTTCCAATGACATTAATTCTTACCTTTTGGACTTACACATCAACTCTCAACATCTTTCACAGGACAATTTTCTAATATCTGAATATAGCTGACACATCCTTTGAAAGTTCTGTTTTCTCTTCTGTACCCTGCTCATTTTCTTCTGTGTTTCTACTTGTCATTTTCCCCAGAATCTTCTTTATATTAGTTGCCATTCTCTGGAAGATTTTCCACGATCCTTCAAGTGAATAGCTTATAACTTAATATAACACTTTAGATGTGTGTGTATACACACACAGACACATACACACACAGATTAGGGTGAACCTATTAAACTTGGTTTGAATGTCATTCTTTTACTGGTGCAGTCCAAGGCTCCAAGGGCTGTGCTAGCAGCAATTTCTCATTGTGTTGGCTTATATGAAGCACCAGATCTTTTCTGTCCCCTCAACTCACCTGTTGTTCTCAAATAAACATGATTATTTTTTCTACTTCTCACCAAAAATATTTTAAGACTTTGGAAAAATAGTAGCAATGTACTGTTTTATGACATTCTCTCAATTTATTTCCTCTTTCAAAAATCGCACTTCTTCCAACAATGGGTACATTTTTTTTTTCTTGTGTGTACACTGTACTTAGAATTTATTTTAGCTCATTTCTCTTTCTTCTTTGGCACTTAGAATATGGTGAATGGTCAGTACTACTTAATTCACTTCAATTTAACAATCAAATACATATTTATGAAACAAATACAGCCCCAAGTACAGTATTAAGCCCTTCTTAGGCACACATTATCAAACCAGTGTGTCTTTGGGACAAGACAAAATGTGAACAGGTAACATTCTAACAGAGTGACACTTACTGTGGAAGGAGTATTATAACTATAATAAAATGATGGTGAGGCAGGATGACTTGTCCCATTTCCAGGCTACTCTGAATATGCTATGCCTTTGGGTTGCTAAAATTATACTGTTGGGCCATGAATTGATATGACACTTTGATAACTTTGCCTAACTTGACAGCTTATGATAATACCACCGCAGTAATTCTGCTGGCTTGTTTATATGGCTTTATTGGTGTCATCAGATGCTCGACTCTGAGAAAAATAGTAACCAACTATGAATAAAGCCAAATACAAGTCATTTAGATTTATTACAAATACCATCTGAAGAACATGAACAATGTCACTCTCTCTCTGATCAGCCTTGACCTAAGTTCAAAGCTTTGCTCCTTAAAAAAGCATTTTCACACCCGCAATTCTCTTTGAGTCTTATAGTAACATGATGAGGTGGGTAGAATAGAGATTACTGTCTCCACGTTACAGATGAGGAAAATGAGGTGGTGTGATTTGCTAGAGCAAAGTTGTAGAACCACTACAAACAGCCACTGTTTCCTGAATCCTGGCTTTTTCATTCTACCAGAAGTCAGTCTCAGGGGCCAGCCATTTTCCTGGCTCTCTCTGCTACATGTATTGGAAGAGAGAATGTTTATTTAGATAATGCACAGAACTCACAGGGGTCAGGCGTAACTTGTGACCTTTAGGAATGAGGATTACTGAACACAAATCCAAGGTTTAAGAGGAGAAGCAGGCCAATCTAATTTAGATCTTCCTTCGTGAAATCTAAGCCAGTGAAACCATGTGATGGATTCTTTTTAATATGGTATTATTGTCAGGGAATAGCTTCAATATGCACCGTAAGCATTAAATGCTAAAAATAATAACAGCAATTATAGATTGTTCTGACACCAGAAGAGTAGAATTATGCTTCTTAACTGCATTGCCTTTAGCCAATAAAATGCAAAATCGCTTTTCTGGAAACTGTTTTCCTCTGTCCTAGATTACCAAGAGATGGCAGCATTCCATCCATCATTCAGCAAGTATATATTCTTTGCTTGGGAACTGAGATTTCCTCTTTTCCCAATGAAGTGTTGAGCACAAAGAATAAAATTTAAAATATGAATCTGTCTCATAATCACCCATTTTCACACAGTCACACGGCTCTAGATTGCCCAGATCCAAATTTAGATGCTGATGGTACATAACTGTAAAGATTCAAATGACCTACTTTAAAATAATACATGGCATATAGTTGATGGTAATGCACAAAATCCACTGAGTGATTCAAGGAAGGATATGGTGATATATGATTCCTCCTGGATGTACTTGAAGATTTCCGTGTGTAGGTTTCTCTTTTCTGCATACGTTTGGTAATTCAGTATCACAAAAGTGAATTACCAACTCAGTCACGTCCAACTCTTTGCGGCCCCATGGACTGTAGTCCACCAGGTTCCTCTGTCCATGGAATTCTCCAGGTCAGAATACCGGAGTGGGTAGCTGTTCCCTCCTCCGGGGATCTTCCCCACCCAGAGATCAAACCCAGGCCTCCCACATTGCAGACAGATTCTTTACCATCTGAGCCGCCAGGGGAGCCCGATTCAGTATCACATGTACTGTATTAATAAAGCTGGGACCAGTTTGTTTATAGCTTGACATTCTGTTGGGGTTTGACATTGTTTGCCATTGGAAAATTTTAGTAAGTGTGACATCACAATCCATCCATATGTACTAGTCAATTAAAAAAGCCTCAAGATATGCGATCATATGGAGAGGTGGAAGCAACTTTTTTTTATTAGGGCAGATTCAGAAATGGTCATAAAGTTAAAATTTTCAGAAGTTTATATTTCCAGTGTTCAGCTGGTCATAAAAACTTCCTTCATTTTTTTTTTCCCCATCATTTGAGTTATTACCTTATCACAGAGGCCAATGGAAAAAATAAATTTTGAGGCCTTTCTCATAACAAAAGTAATGCTTTTAAAGTATATGGCTATATTATTGGCCTCCTTTTTCTCTTCTTTTGGTAACTGTATAGTTTATTTTACCAGTAATTGTCTTCAGTTGTCAAATATCACAGATTTGTCATAGGGTTAACTTGTCCACCAGGGGCTCTGACTGAGAAGTACCTTAGACCCGGTTTTGGAAACTGCAGACTCTCTGCTAATATGTCTCATTGCTTTCTGCTTTAGTGAGATCATTACAGCTTCCCTTGATCAGAGCACCATGGTGCTGGGCAGCATCTGCGTTATTTATCTTCATCTCACTCAAGAGATGACTCATTTATCCTGGATTTGAAGGAAGGTGCCAGAAGTCACACAGCAAGTTAGCAGCAGAAGTAGGCACACCCAACTCTAGTCTTCTGACTTCCAAAGCAGCAGGCTTTCAATACACTAAAAATGTTCAGAAAATGACACCGTTGGTTTTTAAGGTGAACCGGTGCCACAGTCCTCTTTGGGTATCCTAGTTAATTGGATTGGAGGGATTTGAGCCATTCTTATGTGAGGTTTGGGAAGAGAAAGCAGATGCCACAGAAGGAAATGATGGATCTCCACATGGTCAGGGAAGGTGCTGGTGACTCCTGGGTGCTTGCTGGGAAGCCAGAGTTCCCCATCTTAGACCAAAAGCTTCAGTAACCCCAGATTTTCTCCATGTCTGAAGGCAGGAATCTTTATATCTTGTAGGAAACATTATGCTCTTCTTTCTATACAGTCTTGACAGAGGGTCAGCTGAGCAGGACTTCAGTGAAAGTGTTAAGGCACTTAGTTATGTCTGACTCTTTGTGACACATGGACTGTAGCCCACCAGGCTCCTCTGTCCCTGGAATTCTCCAGGCGAGAATACTGGAGTGGGTAGCCATTCCCTTCTCTAGAGGATCTTCCCAACCCAAGGATCAAACCTGAGTCTCCTGCATTGCAGGCAGATTCTTTACTGTCTGAGCCACCAGGTCCTCATGGGCTTGCCAATTGTTTTTGTAGATGAGACATTTTTCCTCAGGAAACTCATAGCTTTGATGAGAGGAATACATCCTTCCCTCTTCGGAGACCCCAGGCTAAGTTTTCCACAGATCAGGTGCTAGGCACAGGCTTGTCAAGTGCCATGGTTACTACTGTAACCAAGAGAGGCCTGAAGGATGGTTCCTACATGACTGATGAGCAAATTAACTGACCCTCCTTTTTCTTCCATCAGCAGTACCCTGAGGGGTTAGGAGGGGGTTCCCAGGGACATGGGGTTTTTATTGGTGATGCACATAGCTTATCTCCTTGGTTTCCATGCATGTACCTGCAATGCAGACCCAGGACACTGGAATTCATAAAGGAGCTGTCTCCTACAAAGCTCTTTTTCCTCTCCACAAGCAAGTCATTATTAAGGCCTGCATAAGGCAACCTAGTTTTCATTCTCCCAAGATTCACTTGGGGAAAAAATATGAGCAATTCTTGACAATGATGATAGCCTTCGTTAAGTGTGAGGCTATCACACTTAATAATACATTCAGAATAACAATACTGAATGCTTTTCATAAATTATTATTCTGAATGCTTTTCATAAATTAGTGTTTATTCCCCACAAACAACCCTGTGGAATTGCTGTTATTATTACTTCCATTTTGCAGATGGAACTGAGTCTTAGAGAGGTGAAACAACTTCTTGAGGATTTGAACACTGAGAGACTGACTCCAGACTCCTGACATGTAATCACACCATACTGTCTCCGTGCCTGTTTCTACCCCATCACAGGCAGCGTTTTATTTCTCTCTTCAGAAAGTCAAAATGCAGCTAGCGATTGGTGTCACCTGTTTGTTCCTTATCTGTATTGCCAGAGAACACAAAAACAGTCAGGGCGTAAGCCTAGACAGCTGGAGATTTGATTCCTGGATTGGACATTTACAGGCTCTCTGATGTGGATATAGATGTGGCCCAACCTTGGGAACATCAGCCTCCTTGCTGGAGCTGTCCTGCCTCAGACAACCACAACTAGTCCACTGAGAGTGAGGCTGCCACAGGTCAGGCCCAGGCGCTGATGTAGAAAGGTTATCTGCCGTGTCTTCCCTCTAATGAAACAGATCCCATAGACATTGATTTTCCAACAAGCCCCAGAGTCATTTTGTGGTCAGACTTTACCTGTTTGAGTCCATCAGGTTCATCTTGTTTCCACTTATTGCTGGAAACAGAAATATGACTCTGATTTACACCCTCACAGAAAGTAAACTTTTCAGCTGTTGCTTTCCAGAGTTTCCTTACGAGGAAGGGAGGAAGGAAGGGCCCTCGTGGAAACATTTCCCTAAGGACTTTTCTCCACCTCCCCACCTAGTTTAGCTGTGACTAAACACAGACCCTATTAAAATTCCAGCTCCTGCTTTAACTTCTGTAGCTGCTTACCACTCTCCCCACTTCAGGCGTTTTATTCCAGCCTCTGCTTCAGGGTCTCCACCTCCATAGTGTTGAGTTGAGGTGAGCTGAGTCTATCTGTTCATGAATCTTTTTTTTTTTAATTTGCTTTACAGTGTTTTGCTGGTTTCTGCTGTGCAGCCACATGAATCAGCCATAATTATATATATAAATCCCTTTCCTCTTGAACCTTCCTGCCCCCTCCCATCCCACACACTACCCGCCATTCTTGTTCCTGTACCATTAGGCTCAGGACAGTCTTAATTCAAGCTGTGCACTGCACATTGACACGCAGAGGAAACTAAGCATTTAAGTCAATCAAATCTATTTCTAAGATACATTTACTTTCTCGGTCATTATACAGATTCAGTTACAAGGCTAAGTGTCTCTAAGTAGCAATATTCAGTGGCTAGGTTTTATCTGTTCTACTCGATTGCATCGTCTTGCAGGTGACTATAGCTGGCCTGCCCCAGAAGAAGATGATGAGAGGCCTTCTATTAAATGAAATTCATTTTAATTAAAAAAGCTGTAGTTAATAATAGTATCATTCAGTAAAAGTATAGTATCATTTATTGACATGCAATGTAAGCCAATAATTATACTAAGAGTTTTAATCATATTGTCTCACTTAAATAAAAAAAAGATAACCCTGCAAGGTAGATATTGTTAATCGTCTCCATTTTACAGATGAGAAACTTGCCCAAAGTCATATTGTTAGTAAGTGGAAAGCAGAGGCTAGAATGTGGAAAGTCTGACTAGGGAGATGGCATTGTAGACAACGATGCGTCTCTGTGTCTGCTTGGGGCTGTAGTTGGGTCCTAGAGTGCAGGCCCCATGTTTCTTATCCTTCAACATACTTGAGGCCTAAAACAGTAGAAGGTGCACAGGAGATACTTATATGATGGAGGCAGATTGGGTTTATGGCCCTCCTCTTTTCTGAATTATTCAATGTGCACTTATAGATATACTAGGTTTTAGAATGCATTCTACTCCTTCGACTCTGTTTACTTAGACTTCATACCATATTTGTGTTTTATGTATACTTTCTTCATACATAGATTTTAAGTTTCTTAGAAGTAGATATTTTGTCTTCTGCTTCATTTACTAGCTAAGTCCTTTGAACAGGGACAGTCTTATAGTGTGTGTGTGTGTGTGTGTGTGTGTGTGTGTGTGTGTATGTGTGTGTATATATAATGGTATTAATAGGATGTTTACTTAGTATTGTGTGTGTTAGTCGCTCAGTTGTGTCTGACTCTTCATGACCCCATGGACTGGAGCCCGCCAGTCTCTTCTACCCATGGAATTCTCCAGGTAAGAATACTGGAATAGTTTGTCATTCTTCTCTCCAGTGGGTCTTCCCCACCCAGTTATTGAACCCAGGCCTCCAGCATTGCAGGCAGATTGTTTACCATCTGAGCCACAAGGGAAGCCCATCTATAAAACTACAGGAAACACTAAAAGTATGTTTGAGCAAATGGAAAGACATCACTTGGAAGCACCAAAAGAGAAGACATCAACATGAAGATAAGGCATGGCTTGAACTATGTCACAAAAAGTCATTCTGGGGTTGGCTTGCTCAGTTGTAATGAGAGATCTGGCATAGGCTTTATTATTTTCCTTTCACCAAGCTTTTCACAGTATCTGGTATATTTTACAGTAATTGTGTCTGTTCAATTTTCTGTCTTTCTTGCTGGACTATGATATCTGGGAAGGCAAATACCATTTATCCACAAAACTCAGCACATGATTGCTCATTAAATATTTGAAGAATGATTGAAAGTGCTTATCTGTGGTTATCCACATCTTCAGATACTAAATACTCTGTATGAGTCGTTTGGACTGAATGAACTAAAGTCCAGTCCTGAGACGCATGGCTGGCAAGCACACAGAACTTTTCAGAAATAGGTGGAAAATGAATTATGTGGCATTCTCAACAACAGTAACAACAAAATAGTACAAATTTAATTCTGTGTGGACCAATTTTGAATTCTTGTCCTTCTGATCAATACTTCAGTTCAGTCGCTCAGTCGTGTCTGACTCTTTGAGATCAACTCTTAGAAGCAGCAATTAGTGAACAGGAGGCTGAAATTGTGCACACCACACTGACATTGAATTCTTCTGAAGGCAATGGCCTGGGCCTTCCTGAAGTGAAAATCTTGACTTATTCAGTACATAGATATGACTAAGACAGAGCCTGTGAGTTTGGGGGTCTCAGGTGAAGGTCATCACCCTAGAGGTGTGAGGTATTAGCTGAGTTGCATGGATACCAGTGACAGAGCCATGTGGTTGATTCTGGGGATTCCACGATTCAGGGAAAAGCTGGAGAATCCTTTTATTTTCAAGGTAACAACAGATAAAGGGTTTAGTAGGCCTCTCTCCATCTATACAAAACTCTAGTCAGACTGTGAGTGGTTTTTCTCCTTAACACAGATCCCTGCAGGAACTGGCTGCTCGTTTAGAAATGGCAGTACCAGAAAAAAAGCTGCTCTAGGCTGAATAATTATTTCATGTCTGATCCCTAAGTCTAATATCAAGTGAGTGAAGCAAGCCCTTTAGTAAAACAAATACCCACATTACGCCGAGAGGAACATGGAGACAAATAGGAAGAGGCAGCCAGTTCTGCTGCCAGGCAGGCGCCAGGGAGGACTGCTAGAGGGCATCTACCCCAGCTAACAACAGAGCCCATCACAGCGTGTCATTCGGGGTGCCGCCAGCTGCTGGCCTGTGTGGACCCCACAAGGAGCATAATGCTGAAGGGTCTTTTAAGGTAGCTCTGCTTCCAGCACAGCCATGGCGTTTGGTAAATTGATTTCCATTTTACTAACTGAAAGCCAGTGGCTAATGGGAGAATGATTTCTGGCTGCCATATGGGCACATGGATATTTTCTAATTTAGTGGCTGGAATATTAGCTGTTCCTCTTTATATTAAGACATTCTATTGTAATTATTTCTACTGCCCCCGGCGGAAACAAACAGAGCTCTTTGTTGAAAGGTTAAATGAGGAGAGTTGATGACTTCGGTTCACGTTTGGGGAATCAAAAGAGATATGACACCCACATTATTTCAATTATATTCCAGGAAACACATCATGTCAGGAGAGAGTGTGGTCTGCAGTGTTGATCAAAGCATGGTGATAAAGCTCAGATCTCGTTCACAGCCTTAGAGTCTCGGGCAGACAGGGTGGGAAGAACCTTAGGGATCATTTATCCAAAACTTTTCACATTAGAAATCAGAGCCTGGAGAAGGGAGTTGACCCTCCCAAGATCACATAGCTCTGGGCAAGTTTAAGGATGTTCCAGGTCTTCTGAAGCCATTTGTGAGCTTCCCACTTAACCCCATTGTTCTGTCTCCTTTCGGGTGAGCTAGGCTCGTTTTCTGGGTAAGATGTCATAATCACACTGGTTGAATACTTTGAAACTTTACTAAGACATAATTTTAAAGCCGTTTAGTAGAAAATTTAGTACTCTGTGTTTGTTTTTTCTGATGAGACCTTTCAAGATTGGTGAGGCAACTTTCAAATGTGCAATGCACTTTTAACTGTAGTCACCATGCTATCCATTACATTCTTATGACTTACTTCTTTTATTTTTTTAAGAGGTTTTTAAAAAAGCATTTATTTGTTTATCTGGCTGCATTTGGTCTTGGTTGCATCATGCAGGATCTTTTGTTGTGGTTCATAGACTCTCTAGTTGTGGCACGTGGACTCAATGACTGCAGCACACAGGCTCCAGAGCACACAGACTTCACTGATTGTGGTACGACAGGTCTCTGGTTCTGGCATTTGGTTGTTCTGCTGCATGTGGGATCTTAGTTCACTGACTAGAGATTAAACCCAAATCCCCTGCATTGCAAGGTAGATTCTTAACCACTGGACCACCAAGGAAGTCCCACTTATTTCTTTTATGATTGGAAGTTTGTACATTTTTAATATATTGTCTTTGTAATAAAAATTAACAGTCAGTAACCTACCACCAGGGGGATGTGGTGATTGCAGTACTTACATGAAACAGACTATTATAAATGTTCCATCCGCATTTACAGCTGAATTTCCCAAGAGCACTCAGTCCTTGACCTTGTTTTCTAGGTTGCTGAGGGTGGAGGAGCAGAAGAGATGCTAGGGCCCAGCTCTTTTTTGATGAACACCTGTCATCTGCTGACAGGTCCACTTCTCCTAGACAGACAGGAATCTCTGTCTCACACACAGACACTCACCCAAGCAGGCATGCATGTAGACTCATGCAAAGTCAACTCAGTCAGGAATTTGACAATTGCTGCATAATTGATTCACTAAATGCTACAAAATTTAAGCAGACAGGCATCTTTCTCTTGGAGAAGGAGTCTTCAGAGTTCTTGGGACTTGAAAGCTGAGAAGAATTTGGAGAATATTTCAGAGGAGAGAACACAAAATGCAGGACAGAAATTGATGTGTTGGCGATGGGGTGGGGCTGGGATTAGGAAGAATGATTGGCTTTGGTCTCCCTGGCCTGGGGCTCACATGCAGCAGAAGAAGCTTGGGCTGTGCTTTCAAGGAGGTCCAGGAGATTAGGATTATAGTGAAGACACACTAAGATGATAAACCAAAAACCTGACACTCTACACTCAGTGTGGGAACTTTGGGGTTACATGTACATGTTTTTGTCAAGAATTAAAATAAACTGGATTCTATGTGAAAGAGCTGTCTTTCTTTTCTGTGACTTGTAGAAGAAGCTATCTCTTCCCCGACTCCCACATCCATCTGGCCTCAACCTTTTTCTCTGTCAATCTAAGTCAAACTTAAAGGAAGAAAAAAAATTCTGTAATTGAAGTTGTCTGTTTTTTTGCTAGTTATAGCTGTCTCCTCAGTGCTGTCTATGATTAAATCAAAAGCTCAAATAACTGCCAATGCTGATAGTTTAGGTTAAAACTTTTTAATCTCATTCAAACACATACTGAACAAAACATGTATTAAGTCTTACTGGGTGCCTGAAATTGGGCTGGAACTTGAAACCAGAACAAAATAGGGATTCAGTCCTTAAGCACCTTGAATGTAATAGGGGAAATAAATGTTGGGAAATATTCCAGGTGTGATATCAGAAATCTGTGTACTGAAACAGGGCATATCAAGAGCAGTTAATAGGTGTCTGTTGAATTGAACCCTCCTCGCGCATTCTAGTTCCTGTTCTTTCTTACTGTTTCAAGGACTTGGCTCCTGTATTTCTCTCCTCCCTCATTCACTGAGATTTCCCTTTCTATAAGATCAGTCCCATTAATATATAAACACATTCTAATTATGCCTACCTAAAAATTAAAATGAGGGGGAAAAAAATAAAACAAAACTCTTGACCTCACAGTCTTCTCCAGCTACTGTCATCCCTCCCCCTTTATAATCATTTCTCCTTCTTCACTGAACATCCTTACTTGAATTTTTTCCAAGGAGTCTGCATGCAGTCCTCCCTGCTTCACTGACACTGCTATGATTAGAAGCATTAGGAATCCCTTTGTCACCTGTCCAAGTGACATCTCTCTTTTTATCTTACTTGATCTCCAGTAGCACTCAACAAAATAAACTCTGACTTCATGGAGTATGTTTTTTCTTCGGATCCTGGCATAGACTCTCCTGGTTTTCTTCCAGGCTAATGTGTCACTACTCAATCTTCAGGGCTGGCTCCTCCTCTTTGCTCTACCTATGTTTTTACATCCTGCTTCTGTGTCTTTTTGCACCCCCCTCCTTTGGTGATCTAACACATACTCTGGTTTTAAATACTTCATATGTGTCGATGACTCTCAAGCTATGTCTCCAGTTTCTACCTTGCCCCAACAATCCAAGTATGAATATCTCCCTCTCTATTTGACATTTACAGATGGATGCCATATAGAAATCTCAAACTTAACAAGATGAGTATCATTTTCTTAGTTCCCCACACTAACTCTTGTGTTACATAAATTCTCTACCTTTCAGTTTACGGCACCACCATATACCTATTTTCTTAAACAAACAAACAAACAAACAAAAAATCAGAAATTATCCTTGATTCTTCCATTTTCCTCAACTTCTAGATCAAATCTATGGGTTGAAAACCACATGTTCTAGGGAATTCCCTGGCGATCCAGAGGTTAGGACTTTGCACTTTGATGGTTTGATCCTTGGTTGGGGAACTCAGATCCCACTTCATTTTCACTGCTGCACCCTAGTCAAAGCCTTTGTCACTTCTCATCCAGACTAATGCAGTAGCTACCCAGCTGATGTTTCCTGTTTTCCCCCCTTTTTTTTAATCCACTCAAAGTTTTCTGCAACAAAGCCAGACTGTCTTTTAAAAATGCAAATCAGGTTATGTCCACATCCTACTTAAGACCTCTAATGGCTTCCCATCACACTTAGAATTAAATGGAAACTCCTGGCTTACAAAGCCTTTGACGACGGGTCCCTGGTTACTTCTCCAGTTTCCTCTGGCATCCTCGCTGTGGTGTGCAGCAGCTGTCTAAGAACAGGTTCTCTGAGTGGGGGCAGGGGCTGGGAACTGGAGGAACCCTTGATTTATACCACCTGCCAATTTCTCTGCTGTAACCACTCCCACCACAGCCAACAACAGGCTACCAAAGTCATGTTAGCAGGCTCACAAAATTCCTGAAAATGTAACAATTGTCTCTTGCTAGTGGACACACTCCAGTCTCAGCACCTGGTGTGACCTTCATCACAACCACATAGCATAGCCACTCTGATCTTCACTTGTTTCCTCAAAAACTTTCATTACTCAAGTATCTGGTTCAGGCCTTGGACGTCATTTTTATCTCTGCCCGAAGTGCTCTTGATCATGGTATGGAACAGGAATAATTTCAGTTATTTAAGTCTCAGCCAAGCTCAAAGAACTCCTTACTGCAGTTTTTCTTAACCATCCCCTGCAGAGACTATTTAGTTATTCTCTAGTACATAAGCTGATATGAATTCTCTCCATAAGACCTCAGGGTATCTGATGTTTACCTAATATGTCGTTTATTTATATTCCATTTGCCTCGCCAGAATATAATCTCTACATTTACAGGGTCCTTGTCCATCATGTTCGCAGCTGCATCCTCAGCGTTAAGACCAGTGCCCAACACACTCACATGCTAGATACTCAGTTTGAAAGGAAAAAAAAAAGTCAATGACTAAGATAACGTTTCTGGAACAGTTGCTGTCTGCGTGTGTATATGGTCTTTCTGATAGTCAAATTGATAGTCTTGTTAGATAGTCAGATTTCTCAGACATAACTTGCTTTTCTTCTATTCTGCCATTTTGCAGTCACGCATCTCCTAGCCTATATCTTCCCAAGTGGCTCAGATAGTAGAGTCCACTTTGTAATGAGAGAGACCTGTGTTCGATCCCGGAGTCAGGAAGATCCCCTGGAGAGGGAAATGTCCACTCACTCCAATATTCTTGCCTGGAGAATCCCATGGACAGAGGAGCCTGGGGGGCTACAGTCCGTGGGGACAAACTGAGCAACAAACACTTTCATCTCCTAGCCTATGGTGCTATACCTGTTCCTTGGTTTTTTTTTTTTTATCATCAGAATCTTTTTACCCAGAAAGGGTAATTTCAGCCCTTTTTTTAGGAAGTCTTGCCTGGTCATTTCAGGCTATAGAGTCCCTCACTTCTAATGGCCAGCAGCACATTTTACCTGCATATATCCCTGCTAATTAGTCACACACTGCCAAGTGACACCCTGTGTTGCTCTCTTGGGCTATGACTTTATTTTTATTTAATGTTTCCAGTGCCCACTTAGTCTTCTACCTGTTTTCTTCTGAGCTTCTGTACTTCCAATGCAGGCTGGTACTTCCTTCATTGTTCACTAAGATACCTGGTGCCAGTCTGTAAACACTATATTTAGTAAATGTCTCTTATATTTGCTGTATGGTTTTGCATGTCCATGAGCTGGATCTTTTTTGGTTTCCCAGCTGAACTGAGTAGATAGCTGCTTCATCTTTCTCTGCTTTGTGCCCTAGGAGATTGATGTATATGTACTTCAAGGAGCCCTTGTTCTGTCTGACTTTGGATGAGTTGAGCCTAGGTCAGAGATCAGGGGCAAGAAAGGAGAGTAAGGTGAGACTTGGCATTTCCCTGGCCCCTCCTCACCTTGCGTGGTCATCATGGACTTTCTTCAGCATTTGTTGTAAGGCCTCATCTCTCATCATAGACTATTCCGTGCACAGTGCTGTCTTTCTGAGTTCCCGTGGCCAGTCTTGCCCCCAGTCCACCAATCCTAAGGTGATAACTGGATCCATGATGCCTCTTAGCTCTTGTGATTCTTCCACACGCTGCCCTGCAGAGTGTTCCCTCCACTTCAAGCACTTTTATTTCTCAGATGCCCCTATTCCCTTTTAACAGGGAGCCTTGATGTGTAGTCACCATTCTTCCTTCTCTCATTCTCAGTTAATTCTTGCTTATCTTTCTTATGTGGCATTTTTCTCCAGGAAGTATCCATGATTTTTCTAACCTGGTCATATCTCCTTATTTCCAAACAGCTTCTCTTCATAGCACTCATCGTTGTTGCAGCTTTACCTAGGTTGGGTGATTATTGATATTGTAGCTGTATCCCTTAGTAACCCACGAGCAACATGATCACCATGTTTAGATGGTCTCACTCTTGTCCCCTCACCATCTGATAGCACTGGGCAGAACTCGGTGCACATCTGCAGGGAAAGCGTGTGATCCTGACTCTGTTGTGGGGGTCATCTCCTATCTGGTGATTTCCTCCACAGTTACGTTTATAGTTCTCTTGACAGGTATTTCTCTTTTAATCAGTTAAGTCATCTGACCAATACATCATGATCAAAGTAATACAAACTATTTCAGGTTCATTATAAAGTGGGATAAATACAGATAAGTAAGAGAAAAAAAAATCCAGAGAGGAGTAATGTGGATATATTGGTGTATACCACTGAAGAATATATTTCTGTATTGATCAGGAGTCCTTTGGGCTAAATTGAACTTAGTAGATTTACTGGAAGGACATCAGGTAAGGGCATGTAGTCAAAGAAGGAGAGGTTAATATTCCAGTTTAGGAAGGCCAGGACAATAATTGGAACCCAAGTCTCAAATTCCATTAGCGCTTCTGTTCTGCACCTTCCTGACTCACCATCCCTCTCTGGCTGCTAGGATCATTATCACTTCTGCAGTCCATCTTCTTACAGGTGGGGCAAATTCTGACTTCAGAATGAAACAGACTTTCTTGTTTCTGGCTGAAAAAAGAATTATTATTCTGGGAAAGTTTTCATACTGGTCCTATTGCCTGGAGTCCGATCCTGAACAAGCAAGTTGGCATCTATAAAAATAAGGTTGGTCTTGGGGGAGGAACAGTTATAAAAAGAAAAGAAGTACCTCGAAAGGTAGGTGGGAGTGTTCATTCCAATGTGTGTGTGCCTGTGTCTGTTTCATAGCCTCTTACCTCCCATACTGATACATCATGACCATCTTTAAAGAGATGGCTCTGTAATTGTAGCATATCTGTCATCCTGACAGCCCAGACAAAGCAGAGCCTGGCCTTGGGCTGGTGACGGGAGAGAGCAGTGTTGCTCTTCATTTTCATTCTTTCAGTGAGGGCACCACTGCCTAGCAAAAGGTGGAGATGAGGAGGCCACAGGGCAAAGGAGGAGGCCTAGAGGGGGTTTGAGCAAAAGGATCCTGGATTTAGGCCACAAGGAGGAAAAGTCATTCAAAGAAAAGGCAAGCAGCCCAAGTGAGCTCATTTCTGAGAGAGGAAACGGGAGTTAATGAATAAAGATAGAACTAAGAATCCGAGGAGATAATTGGCCTTACTAGATATAGGGTCTCTTGCCAGAACAGTACATCCTATAAATGCTAATTCAGAGCCCCAGAAGATTGGAACAGCCTTAGATAAGAGCAGGCTCATCAGTCCTATTTGCAGAAAAGTCCGGAAGGGCTTGAAGAACAGGGATATAAATCAGCATCTCCAGCGTGAGAAGGAAGAGGTATGTCACTCATTTTGCTCTGGCGGGGCCGCTTTCAAAAATCTCCTGGCCTCAGCTTCTCCCTGTCCGCTGCTCCCACACACTGGAGGAGGTGACGGGATGGGGTCTCTGATCCCTCCCCGTGGTGGCTACTGTAGACGCCTTCACCCATCCCCATGCAGCCGTGCCCTACATCCCAGAGTCTCCCAGGAGTTCTGAGGGTACGCTTCCAGCTACCTGTCCCCATCCCTCAGGAAGGTTATCGGTCCCAGGGGCCTGCAGCCATGACTCTGGATGTAGCCAATGCCAGCTGCCCCCTGAGCAACATTAGCGTTACTTAAATACTGTTTCCCATTTTATATTCTCATGGCAGGTAACGTGATCTCAAATTCATGAAGCATCTGCTCTCCTCATCCATCCACTCTGGAGATAACTTTTAAAAGATATATATATATATATATATATTTTTTTTTTTGGTAACGACTTTACATTTAAAGCTTTTTTGAAGTGGAAGTTTGGGAGACTTTGAAAAGTCATGCTCAGCAAAAGAAAAAAAAAGTAATTTATACTCTCTCTAGTTAATAACCTCTTATGTGCTTTAATAATTTAAACCAATTATCAATGGGAAGGTCTATAGTGTATACTTCAATGATTGCTTTTCGTATATTTCCTCCTTTCTTTCATGCCGTATGCCACTTGTCCTCGATGTGTCTCCAGTGCCTATTATCTCTGCTATACACATAAAATAACTGCTTTAACTAGGAGAACATGACCTTGACATGGAGAAAAGCAGTCCTTTAAAGGATAGCTCAATTAAAATCTAAGGCCTCTGTTCCTGATTGGATTTCATTATTATTCATAAGACTGTGCAGTACTAAGCACGTATTTGCAGGGTCCTGAAGGCTGATTTCAGAAAAGGTGCATTAAAGTCATCAGTGGGATGCCCGCCTGGAGCCTGGTGATGCTTAGTCACCAACAAACTCATTAGCCTGACCTGGCTGGTGGAGGCTTGACTCCTCCAAATGAATCTACTCTGTGTCCATTAGACTGTGAACACCTTGAGGGAGGCTGTGAAATGGACTAGTCAGGAGCACAGGTTATTAGCTACATACAGATCTAAATTTAGGTTGAAGGTGTGGAATTTTATAAATCTGATGATCCTGAGCAATTTATGTAAATTCTCTGAGCTCAATTTACCCACCTGAAAAATGGGAATAATCATATGCAAAGATGAGGTGGTGCATGTAAAATATTTAGTACAGTTCCTGGCCCATAATAAGCGTAAGCTTTGGAGATAATAATAATAGTAATAATGATGCAATGTCTTACTCTCTCTTTCTTTCTGTGTGTGTGTGTGTATTAGTTACTCAGTCGTAGCTGACTTTTTGCCACCCCATGGATTGTAGTCTGCCAGGCTCCCGTGTCTATGGGATTCTCCAGGCAAGGTTACTGGAGTGGGTTGCCAGTTCCTTCTCCAGGGGACCTTCCTGACCCAGGGATCGAACCCTAATCTCCCACATTTCGGCAGATTCTTTACCATCTGAGCCACTAGGTGTACGAGTGTGTACACACACATACATACACACACCCAGTGTCCTTAATGACCATTCGTTGCTGAGAAAAGATAATCGTCAATGATCACTTAACACAAGGTGACAGTATGAAGGCATTTCACACTAGTGCTCCCAGACAAAAAGAGAGAAGTGTAAACTAGAGCAGGTAGGGATGGCTTCCTTGCAAAGATGGGATATGAAACATGTCACAGAGGTCGGCTATGGACCTGGAACTTTTTAGCACACAAAGGACCAATGATTTGTGCCAAGAGGACCGAAAGTGTTTCATGGATGAAACACATTTAATTCTAAGGATAAGACATTTGAACTAATCAGAAAGAGGCCAGAGAGGGTATTGCCAGCAGAATCTGTCCATAAATTATCTGAAGGCTTCAGAGAGGAGGGCCACAGCTGAATTATGTGCCAAGTTCAAAGCATCAACTTAGCTATTTTAAAGGCAAACCCTGGTCTCTGTTCTCCCATACAATAGGACCTTCTGCCCCATAGAGAATATTGTGTGAAGTGTTGCATGCATAGAATGAATATGTAGACCAAGCATATAGTACAAGATGGAATAAGGGTTCGTATCATGAGGATGATGTCAGTGAGAGAGAGGCCTGAGGAGCATGGATGCCTGCCACTTGAGGTAGAGGAGTGCTAAGAGGCATGCCATGACTCCCAGGTACAGCTAGAAAATCATTTTAACTTCAGGACTCTAGTGATTCTAGGACAAGGTTTCTCAACTTTGACCCTTGACATTTGGGGCCAGATAATTTTCAATAGCAGAGACCTGTCTTGTTCATTGTAGGGTCTTTAGTAGCATCCCTGGCCTCTCTGCCCAGTAGATATCAGTAGCAGCCTGTCAGTTGTAACAACCAAAAATGTCTCCAAACATTGTCAGATATCCCTCCATGGGGGCCAAAGCACCTCAGCTGATGTTATCACTCTATACAGCATTAAAAATCTGGGGAGATAGGAATTCCTAGACACCCTTGTTCTTGCTGCCCAGTCTCTGATCTGAATCTTTTTTTAATGCTGAGGCTCAGTTCTGGCATTTCTGAGTCTAGTTGACTTTAGTCTGTTGACAGATGGGCAGCTTCACGATGTGAAGCCAAATGCATCGGCCTAACAGAATCAAGAAGAAGCTAGCTACTATTAAAGAACTCAGATGAAGATCTCTTTCTTAAGTATAACTTTCCCCACCCCCAGAGTTTATTACAGCCTTTGGGCAAACAGTAAGTAACATCCTGTAGTCCCAGAGCAAAATTCTATATTCCCTGAATAACACTCCATATGTCAAGGTCAAGCCTGTTTGCAGCAGGGTTGTGCTCTTTTGCGACATCACAATTTTGACCTGCATTTCTGACCTTTGGCTCTATCATGACAATGGAGAACTCAACTGAGTACAGAGGCAATCATGGGTGGAGCAGAAGAAACACATTTCAAACAGTGCTGGCTTAGGTGGTGTTGGGGGAGGTTAAATGTAAACTTCTTATCTTGTTCTAATGATTATGACTTAGTGGGGCCATTTGAAACCAAGCTTAATGGAAGCACTTCTTTCCATTACCCAGGTCCACACTATACACATTCCCCTTAAGTGTCTTTCCCAAGGCAGAGTAGAACTGAGTTCTAAAATTGTAATCATCTGCTAAACACAAATCGTATGACTTCTCTTTGTATCAAACTCTTCTTCAATTGTTATTCTTGGCCAAATGCACTTGGAGGTTGTTCCATTTGCTTCTCCTCAAGAGAACCAGGGCCAGCTCTGCATCTCTGATGAAGTGTGACTGTGTCTCAGAGCCTATTGGCAGCAGCCCTAGCTATCAGCTCTCAGGATGCGCATTAGTCTGGGTCATAGCTGGAAGACCAGGCACAAAAACAGAGAGACTAGCCAGCCCTCATTTTTTTTAAGGTTAAGATTATACTTGGTGATCATTCTTTTTCTTTTAGTTAATGTTTCTCATTCTCTCCTTCAGTAAAGTTTGTTTTCCTCAATGTTTTCAACATTCTAGTTTGTACTTAGCTTTCCTCTTAAATTCATCATCTTAGTCAATGACCAGACTTTCTGTTCAAGGTTTAATGACAGACCCAACAGAGACCATGGGTGAAATAAAAGTTCTGTAGCTAGCTCTGTACTTTGCTCCAATCTTTCATTCCCTGCTATCCTAAGTTCTTTGAATTCATATCCAGTCCTTTGTGTTTCTCATCCAGGTGGGATTTAGAGTTGAAACCCTAAATCAGGGATTCCTCAACCTCTAGGATCTAATGTCTGATAATCTGAGGTGGAGCTGATATGATAGTAATAGTAATAATGTGCACAATAAATGTAATGCACTTGAATCTTCCCTAAACCATTCCTACCCCCAGGTCCCAGTCTGTGGAAAAATGGTCTTCCACAAAACTGGTCTTTGGTGCCAAAAAGACTGCTGCCCTGAAAGACACATTTCCATATGAAACTTAGACCTGGAGATGGTGGAGTTTAGAATGGAAAATGAAATATTACAGTGAGTTCCAGTATTCAAACCACAAATAAACTTTGAAGAACTGGATATGTTGCTTTTGAACCTTGAACACCCAAAGACTGAAGGGTCATTGACACTATATGACTACATTTTTAGCTTTAAATATGATTTAAACATTTTCTTACCATGGACAGAGACTGCTGATCCACATAGAAATTAATTGCTTTAATATCATAAGTTTTAATATAAAAGCCATTGCTATTGTTTGATCATATATAAGATGATAAAATATGTCTTTTCTTTAAAAAAAAACCCAAAACTAGCATCTTATTTTTTTAGATGTCTTTATTGAATTTGTTAGAGTATTGCTTCTCTTTTAATGGGCTTCTTTTCCTTTATTTTCTGGGGTGGGGCATGAGGCATGTGGGATCTTAGTTCCCCGACCAGGGATTGAATCCTCACTCACGACTGAATACCTGCATTGGAATATCAAGTCTTAACCACTGGACTGTCAGGGAAATCCCTATCAGTCCTTTGTTCTCACCGATTGCTCAATAGGACCTATTTCTGTCTTTTACTATTTAATACGGAGAATTGTGAGACCTGTGTTACAATTGTCGACACTGAAAAAGATGGGTAGTCATAAAAATTGTGAAGTTAACCAAGACCAAAAGCCCATTATAAGTCATAGGAATCTCCTGAAAAGAGGTGTAAGTACCCTTTGTATTACTATGTGATTAGATGTCTTCTCCCACCTGAGCAAAGCATCTTCACTTGCTTACTAGTCAGTGTTTTCTTACAGCCCAACAGTGACTTATGGACAGGTTAAGGCCATAGGAGCCGCATGATGGTGTGAAGTGGGGTACTGGAATAAACACAGTACCAGCCTTGCAGGGAATGCTTGTCATTCAACCACCATGTCACCAGTCCTCTGGTCCAGAGGAAAGGATAAGTAGGTGGTGGTGGTGGGCCGTTTGGCTCAAGAGTTCAAAGGATGAAAAATTACAGCTGCTTCCCTTATAAACCATAAGGGTAAGATCACTGTTAAAGACAACTTACGAGAGTTAAGGGAGAAGTAAAATCAACACGGAAAATTGGAGCCGCCTTAATGTGCTGAGCCAGCATCTGCTGCAGAATCAATTAACTGGGCGGGCAAAGCCCAGGCCATGCCAAGAGACTCCTACCCCTTGCCAGGCCAGGATCTTGAAGAAAGACCTGCACATCTGTTGGCCTGTTCACTGCAGGTCTGAGACCATGAAGGTTCCTGGGGTCGGATTATTAGAACGTGGCTTTTTCTGAGTCCAAACATCTCTCTGAGGAGAAGGACAGGCAGGAGATTGTCCTGTGGGCAGGACAGGGGCTGCAGGCCCAGAAATGTAATGGGCTTATCCGATGCTCCATGTGCCTACAAGCCTTCTACTTCTGCAGTGTTTGTTCCTTCTGTTATCATTAATATACAGATTATCGCTTGCCAGCTCCCATGAGCTTCCTGACTGTAAGGAAAGCGTTTCTCTCATCATCAGCTAATGAGGACATTTTGTCCCTGTAATCCCTAAAGAAGTGTACTCCTTCCCTAATTAATCAACAAATATTTATTGAGCAGCTTTGGGCACACAGTCCCACTGCCTCTCCCTCCCAGGCTGTCCTGTCCTCTGTGCTCTCCAAGAACTCTCTCTGCTTGCACTTCTGTTGCACGTTGACTGCACTGTATGATCGTTCCTTGCTCACATGGCCGATTCTCTTACTAGACCAAGTGTTCGCAAGGATAGGGCCCATATTTTTCATTCATCTCTGTAAGTCTAGCGCCTAGAATAGGTCCTAGCCTAGAGTGGGTGCTTGATAAATGCTTGTGGAAGAAAGGAATCGATGGATGAATGCACAGAGTTTCATTTCCTTGGCTCTGGGAAGGGTCCAGGAAAAACAGAAGCCACACCCTCTACTCCTTGCAGAGCTCACAGTCGACGTGCAGGTCAGACGAAAATAAACATAGCAGACAATGAATTACTACCGAGGTTCATGTCATATGTATTATGGGTGCTGAGATGGGGTGATCAGGACAAGCTTAGAGAAATCAGGTGAGGTGCTCAGAGTGGTGGCACTTGAGTTGTGTTTGGAAATTGGAAGTGGTGATGCTGGGTACCAGGCAGACAATGGGGATCTCCAGCCCTCCTGACCCACCGGTCATTCCTCATGAGCACTCAGTTTTACCTGGTGTGTAAAATGCAGAGCCTCACATTAGACTTGGGTGCCAAAATGAAAAGTCTGTGATTTTCTTTTAGGTGGTTTACAGTCTTTCACATAGAGGAGATTGGGGAAGCAATTAAGTTAAGCATGAGTCTGTTTAGGAAGGCACTTTTTCAGGAGCTAAATGAAACAGGAAAGACCTCTGTACCCTTGTGAATGTTCTCAGAACCTGACCAGGCTCTGGCCTCTCATCAGGCCTCCTTTTCTTTTCTCTTTCTTACTTCACCGGGCTGGGGAGATGCTCAGGCTTCTTTGATCTAAACATTCTCAAGACATAGTCAAGTGTGTGTGGAAACCTTGAAGATAGCAGCAGAGAATAAAAAATGTAGAATATGATAGGTGATAGTTGGTGGGATGAGATTTTAATGGAGGCCGGTAGTAGCTTCTTCTTCCACAGCTGCATTCTCCTCCTTCATGAGGTTCTGTTCCAACTCACATTCCACATATCCTCCTCTCTGGGATGTCCACTCAGTCAGGACCTTTGTGTCCCATCTGCCAATCCCAGGACTAGGTCAGCATCCTGCAGCTGGCTTTCCCTATCCAACTGGCCCAACAAAGAAGGCTCTTCTCTGTTCCCTTCTGTTCCACTTCAAGCATAGATTAGACCCAGCTCTGCTTCACCCGGTTCAGGCAGTTTTTGGTAAGTTCTAAGCCACATACGTCACACTAGAACCCTACTACTCATCCAGGCTTGGTGTCACCCAGAGAGAATCCCTTCGTGGCTTTCTTTCAGAATGCACTGGGTCCTTTGGGCCAGTTATTTGCAGGAATCCTTAGAGAAGGGAGCTTGAGAAGGAATTGCAAAGAACTGATTAAAATAGAGCCTATTTATTGACTGGTGGTATAACTGGGTGCCTCCACGTGACTCCCGAAGATGTCTTGTGAGGCCAGGCGGGATATGGAGGCCAGTTCTCTTCTGCTCCTCAGTGTGAAGGACCACTTTCCAGTTTGTTGTGGGAGGCTGATTTGTGGACTGGCAGCCAGAACCACACTTCTTTTAGATATGATTCTGAGTCTTGGGGAAGAACTTTCCAATGTAGCCTCGGATACCTTTCTCTTCACATAGCTTAGCCTGAGCTCTTCTTCAGGGCTGACCTCTGTTGCAGATGTGCCCTGGGACAGGTACATTTTACGGAAATGAAGTCTGGGTTCAGGAAAGTCAGACAGAGCAAGTTTAGGAATCCAGGCTGTGGACCTAAAATAAGACATATGATTTCTGCTTTGTGTTCATTTTTATGGGGTTTCTGTGGGGATTATCCTCTGTAGGATGGCTGCCCTTTGGCTGGATCTTCAAGTGAGGGTGAGGGTGAGGGCCGTAAGAACTGGGAGAAAAGACAGGGAGGCAGAGGAATGACCTTGGGAAGTGAGGTGGATCAACATCCCTGACAGTCTTCTGACCCTAGTAATGCCTGTGAAAAGTTTGTAAACACAAAAAAGAGTGCAGAGAAGGATGATATGGCAGAGATGGGCTTCCTTCCTCATCCCTTCTGCTGCCTGTCTCTGACATATCCTGGGAGCCAGGTACAATGAATTCTTTGGCCTCCAGAAGAAGGAGGTAAGCCAGCAGTGCATAGTAAAGAGCTCTTCTCTACAAGCAGAAACCCCCTGTCACCTAGCTAGTATGATGTTGAGGGAGCCCACCCTTATCTGAGTCTTACATATAAAATGAGAGACTTGAAGAAAGTGGCCTCTGAGGGCACTTGTGGCTACAATATTTGTGGATCTGTGGCTTCACCTTGAGAAGCTGATGAGAAAAGGCTGATGAGGTGCATTGTGGGTTAAGGTGTGGATTCCCAAATGCCGGCCATTTAGCTGTTATGGAGGCCGAGAGCTCTAGGTAGTAGCTACCCTGGTTACTTGTCAGGATAGCTGGTTGGATAGCAGGCTGTTGGCACCTGTGTTCACTAGGTGAGTCCCATCCCTGGGAATTTAGGCAATACATATTAATAGGCTTTGTTATTCATTTATTCTGTTTTTAACTGACCCATCCAAATGTTCTTGAATGACTACTACAAGTGGCTTTGTGTTGAGGATGTAAGAAAAACAAAAGCGAAAACAAGAAGCAGTCCTTACCTTCAAGTTGCTCAATACTCAATGAACAGAACAGGATCCATAACTCAGGAGGGGCCCCCAGTCCAGAGTGGCAGACAGAAGAGGCTTCTGGCAGAAGACTCTCAGGGCTGAACTTTGAGGACTCACTGGGCCTTGATAAGGTTGGGAGTGTTGGAGGGGAAGTAAGTAAAGGCCAGGAGCGTGTTGAGAACAAAGGGTCTACTTATTGGATCTCCCAGTGGGGAGGGTGCCTGAGAAGAGATGGGAGACTAAAAGTGAAATCTTCTTCCTCCTGGGCTCCCTGACCTCACACAAGGGACAGGACAGGGAGACTTGAGCCACAGAGGATAAAGAAACCTGAATCCGGCAGATGCCGTGTTCCTGCCATGTTTTGTGGCTTTGTGCATCTTGCCCGGGGTACATTCTGCAGCTTGTGGACGCTTATTATCCATAACAATCATAATAATTAATAAAACCTTTTAAAGGGGGCTTTAATCATGCTTGTGCTTTTGCTTCCAAACACATAATAAAAAGGAATTACTTATAAAAGTGACAAATTTATTCCTAATTATACCATTATTTTGTTATGCAATACAAGTAAAGCAATCTTTGAAGCTGGAAAAATGTCTCATGCAGAATTAATTAGAACAGTATGCTGTTTGGAATTAGGCAATTATTTTATTGATATTTCACAACTAGAACTTTGTAAGAGCACCTCAAATATTTTCATTAATGCCAGTAAATAGTTATTTTAAACACTTACCAGTATGAGTTCTCAAGATATACTTTGGACTGTTTTTGGACCTTATGAAAATGTTTTTAATCTGAGAGAAATTTTATAAGACACATGAGTCTCTGCGACCCCCAGGGAAGTTTTGAGGAAGCGGATGGCAATGTTTAGGGAATTAACTTCATGACACCACAGGGGAGTGGCTGCAGAGACAGAGCGTTGGGTCTCAGCCGGAAGGGTGTCCAGGTGTCATCACCTTGCAAATGAGGGAATCAGAGAGGGAGAGTGAGTCCCAGGTCAAACAGGAAGTTATGGGCTAAGATCATAACTCTGGTCCCTGGACTCTCGTTTCTGTGTTCTTACTTTCCTTAAAAAATGTTGACTTATTTCTCAGGTTATGGAAGTAATACCTACTCATATCCAATCCTCCTTCCTGTTGCCTTCAGACCCATGCCCACACTGACTTCTTTATTTCATTTTTTAGTAGATTAAATAGCTCATGAGTACAGCCATGTATTCTTACTTTGCCTCACACATGTAAAACTTGCCTATTTGTCCCCCTATTCCTAGGGAACTTCTCTCTTAGTCTTCTCCTAACAGCCCATGTTCAAGGCCTGGCTCATAGCACAAATGCTATAAAGATTTGCTTAGCTTTACCAAGCTCACAGCCCATAACCAGAGTGTAGGAGACTCGCCATCTCATGAGATTCTTGTAGGCTGACTTCTTGGGTTCAGAGAGAGGTTGTGAGTGAGGAGGCAGCCATATTTGTGAGACTCCATCCGAGATTATCCACAGCCTCTGGTGGGAATGGATGTGTTCATGTAGTGGCCATGGCCTCATTCATGGGTTGTCTTTGGATGTCACTGAGGGAGCAAAGTACCTTTTGGTTCCTTGTGTTGTTAAGAACAAAACTTTTTTTTCTTCTTCTACTGGATGTAGCTAATTCTGGTAATATGCACACCCAGAAAACATGTTGGCAGGCAGGGCACTGGCATTCAGATCAGTTGGTTCCACACTCCAAAGGAAGAAGAAGCAAAAGAGCTATGAGAACTGCATGGTTCACAGGAAAGACTCAGGCAATGAGTTCACTGACCTCAGCTTTAGTCTGCGTTGTGTCACTTCCTCACTGAAAACCCTAAAGTAGAGAGATGCCTGCTTTGGGCCTCAGCTGCCCAAATTGTAAAATAAGAACATCAGATTCCCAGTTACCTGGGACTTGTCTGAGATTCACTGCAGTTACTTGCCACACCCCACATGGTGGCTTCTTTTTTTGCCAGAAGCAGAGGTCTTGTGCACTCTGAGTAGCTGAAATAATAAAAACGTTCTTCCTTCCACGGCAGCTTGCTCAATCATTGCAGCTCTCTCTCGGCTCTGCTTTGCTACCTAATATTTAACCTAAACCTTTTCGCTGCTTTTGTTTTAGTTCATCGTCACTTGCTTGCTTCTATCAATCTACCTGTGTGTTTCTATGCCACCTCTCACCAGAGTGCTTAGCACCTGTCCTTTCTGAGCAATGAGGTTAATATTGAAGGTAAAATCCATTTCGTAGAGATAATGTACTATAGACCTTTCAGAAGAGCTCTCTATGATAATGAGGAATGAGTTACCATGCTGAGGTTGTTTAAATGTCATTTATTTTAACAAGTGACACTCTGAATTTATTTAAAGTTGACTACAATGAAGGAAGGGTGGAAAGTTTTAAAGTTTCATGAAACAATAATAGAACTGCAAAGCAAGGAGCCCTGAAAGATGGATCTGAATGGCAATTCTGATTACAAGCTCCACAGGAGACTGGTGGGGCAGAATGCTTCCTGCGGCTTCAGAAACACTCCAGAGACATGGAGAATGAGGATGTCACACAGAGAGCACTGGTTGGGCCCTGACTGCCTTCTCTTTTCTGTTGTTCTCATGTTTGTATGTAGGCACCCATGTGTATGCAAATGTCCGGGCAGGTATACATGTGCAAGTGAGCTAGCAAGGGAATATTCTCTTTCCTGTTGATTGCACTATTTAACACTCCTCCTGGTGCTGAATCAAGGCTACAAGTCCTGAGTTTCTCTTGCTTTCTTGTCTGGAGAAGCCTTTGACTGTCTGAGAATTGAGACCATGTTTTATGCTCATCTCTACCAACAGGAATTAGCAGTTAGACATAATGATTTATGAAGTGAAATGAAAGTGTTAGTCGCTCAATCATGTCCAACTTTTTGCGACCCCGTGGACTATAACCTGCCAATCTCCTCTGTCCATGGAATTCTCTAGGCAAGAATACTGAAGTGGGTAGCCATTCCCTTCTTCAGGGGATCTTTCCAACCCTGGGATCAAGCCCGGGGCCTCCTGCATTGCAAGAAGTCTATTTACCATCTGAGCCCCCAGGGAAGCCCAATGATATATGCTTATTCACTGAAAAATTGAGCTTGGGAAGGTAGACAATGGTTAAGGGCTACAGAGTCTCCTTGGGGAAAACATGGCTAAGGGCTGAGGAATTCCTTTCCTTGACTTGAGTGAGTGTTCTTAAGGGTCTAGGAGGGGATTCATTTGATTGGAAGCAACAGAAACCAGTAAGAATTAATTTAAGAAAGAGGTGGGTGGAATAAAGATGGATTTGTTGTCAGGATGGTGGTGTACCTTGGCGACATGGGGCAGCTGGGCCTTTCAAGGGCATGGAAGAAGGGGTTGGAATGCTGTCCAGGAACCATTGTAGTAGGGTCTCCTTTCTTCTTTGTCCTTTGTCTCTGCCTCTCTGCTCATCTTCTTTTCTTCCTTCTTCCTCTCTCTGAGACTGGCTTTCTCTCTCTCTCTCTATGTATATTTTGAGCAGAAAATAGCTGCCCAGAAATTCCCAGTCCTATCCTTTCAATTCCAGCTACACATGGAGAAAAAGCGCTGGCTGAATTCAATTCCACTTCCATATTCCTAGGAGAGATCATCTGATGGGTTTGACTTACTTCAAGAGTCCACCCTTAAGAGCCAACTATGTGTATTCCCCTTGCCCTTCTCTCTGCTAGTGTAAATAAAGAACATCTCCCCATTGGTAAATAGTAATAGCAAACATCATTTTTACATGAAAAAAAAAAGTGTACCCCTGGTCCAATCATCCATGGCCAAGAAGAAAAGGTCAAATAAAACAAATGTGGGCTACTGGGACCTTGTTCCTGTGTGTGGAAGAGGCAGTTCTCATGGAAGGTGGCCAATCTGAGATGGGCAAAGAGCAAAGAATGTTTCTAATACACCAGGGAACTTTAGAGCATACAAAACACTGAGCTCAGAATCCACTCAACCCTGTCTTCCTCGTGAGGGAACGTGACATAGAGTAGTTAGCCTATCTAAGTGAAATGATGTCTGAGGTGGGTGATTTCATGAAGAGTTAGATCATAACAACATTTTTAAAGTTAAATAAGTTATTTTCTTTTCAGTCCAATCAATTCCCTATTTGAACATTTAAGATAATTATAGGTTACAGGTAAATTATATATTATACACATGCTAAATTATAACCCATCTCTGCCAATTAATATTTATTGAGCAATGAATGGGCAAAATATGCTAACTTAGGGATTCCAGACCTGAGTGTAATTAGGTATTTCGGCTGGGAAAGATTATCGCTGCATCTTCCCAAACATCCCTCCCTTCTCTCCCCAGTGTATGTGAAGGGAAATGTGGAGATAATATGCTAACCCTTCGCTTATCTCTGAAGTTGTTTACACAGGGAGAAAAATCAATTACTTTAAATATTTTAGATTCTATTTCCCAGTAACTAACCAATTGCAATTTATGATGATCTGAAGAGCCAAGTAGAAGAGTGAAATGTGCTGTTTAATATTTTTCCTTTCTTTAGGGCTTCTTGTGAGCCTCTCACATGCAGGCATGGAGGAGATGACCGCAGAGTTGACAGCTTGGTGCTCCTGAGCCTGGGATCCAGTTTGGGAGACAGACTGGTGAGTCCTCTTGGCACCTCTAATGGTGTGGTCCAGTTTGGAAAAGGAGGTTATCATTGTGCAGAAAGTAGAAATCACAGGATATCTGTGGCTTTGCTGACAGTGAATGGAGCTTAAAGTTTAGCAATTAGTAAAGCATTTTGAAATCCAGAAATTAAGGTTTAAACCATGCAACAGATGACTGTTTTAAAGGAATGACTATAATCATGGAGGAAGATATGGCAGTAGACCAGTGATTTAACATTTGTCAACACCCTGTGATGACTTTAGGACTTCCCTCGTGGCTCAGATGGTAAAGTGTCTGCCTACAATGCAGGAGACCCGCCTTCGATCCCTGGGTCGGGAAGATCCCCTGAAGAAGGAAATGGCAACACACTCCAGTACTCTTGCCTGGAAAATCCCATGGACAGAGGAGCCTGGTAGGCTACAGTCCATAGGGTTGCAAAGAGTCAGATACGACTAAGCAACTTCACTTCACTTGTGATGACTTCTCTTCACAAAGAGGATTAATACCCAAACCTTAAGGATGCTCTCAGTCTCTATGGACTACTTCGGCAGGCAGAAAGGGGAGGGCAGAGGGAATCAGGGAGGGTTGGAGGTTGTCCATGGCAGATGTGACACAAGTGGGGCCTTACATAGAAAGCACATTGACCATCAGGACAGCTTGACAGAGAATGCATTTCCTGGCCTGAATCCATTAAATCTGGAACCCTATTGATGGTAGGAGTTCATATGCAGTTTCTGTAGGACATTCCAGTTTATGTCTGTCTGCATTTGGATGATGAAATACTTTATCCCTTTCTTATCTCAGGCATCAGCACACACAGAGGTTTTAGAAACCACCACCTGTGATGGACTGATTCACTCTTCAAGTTGCATATATTAGTGGAATCCTTTCTAAGCCTGTATATTCCCTGTTCCACCCGTATTTGTATTTCTGACAGCTCTAAATATCCCTCCTAACATACAGATGTGCACTCATGGTGCAATTTCTACTTCTCAAGCTTATTCTATGAGTTTTTCCCTTTGAATTTTGCAATTAGCAAGGGATAGGCAGAGACTGGGATATTACTGCTCAGAGATATTAAAGCACTTACTCAAGGTGATCATGGTTGTCAGGGGCAGAGCTCAGAGTAGAACGCAGACTCCCAATTCCCAGGTCAGTGCTTTTCCTGCCATATGAAGGGCAATGCCATATACAGACTGAGGTTTCTAGCCCGTCTCAACTATCCGGGTTTCCCCGTCATCAGCATCCTATGTAGTCAGTGTCCATAAGGCTTATAGAACCGAGAGAGAGACAACAGAACTACACATGTGCCAACTTGGACTACAGGTTCACTGTTAAGTGTCTATGTTACATGACTCCTCTCTCCTTTGAAAAACATGTCTTTTTTTTATTTCTTTCCTATAAGGTGAGAGCAATGAGATTAGTTCTGTCTACTCAGGAGTTGTAATGATAAATATATATGAAAACAGTGGGGTAACATTTAGAAAAAAGAAAATGCTCAATATTTAAAGTAAACAGATACAGAAATATAATAGGTTATTTTCCCCAGGAAAAGCCTTAAATGGTCGTGCAGAGAATGGCTACCACAGCATTTGTTTAATCACCAATCCAGTACCCCTAAAGCCCTGAGTGCTCTTGGTCACCATTCTCTCATCTCTGCATGTCACACGCAAAGTGATTGTGTGATGCAGTGGGTATAAACCATCCAAACTTTAATTTTTGTAAAAGAAAATGGAAGGCATGTCCTACACATAATGTCCATAATCTGCATTTTGGAATTGAGAAAGGCATGTTTGTCCTTTTCAGAGGCACATTCATTATCCACACACTTGCTTAAGGGACCGTGGCTTTCGCCTTCACTTCCTCACTGAAACTGTTGGGTGTGCTGCTGTTTTGTTCTAGAGAAGGCATATCTGAGTCCAAAGGAAATGCTAGCAATTTAATAGGAGATAAAGTGATCCAACACAGCTCACACGCACAATAAATGAAATGAGAGGCGACAGACTTGTAATGTGTCCTTAATGTAATCACAGCTATATTCCAGGGATGGAGGTGTGATCTCAATTTGTATGGATGCACACGACTTTCTCATTTGAGATCATCATTAGCAGGTTGTACGCACCTTGTTGAAATGGGAATCTGCCCCATGGAAATTTAATGCTCTTAATGAAACTAGAAAACATCAATTGTGACAGAAGGGACTGGGCTGAGTCAGATCACCCACACAGCCGAATGGCCTGATTTTCAGCGGTCAATACTAAAGAGTCTAAATTCTGCCCTTGACTCAGAAGAACACAATGCACTCTCTTCCCAACACTGGTGGTAAAGAGAGGACCAGCCACCGACTGCATTGATATCACAAGACCATGTTCATGGGGTGGGACATCATCTAACATCTCTTGTAGATGTGATTTATAAACAGGGTTTGATTCTTGTTCCTCTTCCTCTGCAAGGTTATTTACATTTTAAAGAAGGCTTTTGTCACTCATATTTCTTACACCCCTAGATATTACTATGGCTTTTTATCTGTTTCTTATCACATTCAACCTGTCTCCTAGTTATTTGTGTCTGCATTTTATTTTCTCCGGCAAACGTAAACCCTTTGATATTAAGGTCCAGCTTGTAATCATCTTTGCTATCCCTCCTTGTACCTTAGCTCAGGGCCTGAAAAAGAGACAGCTTGCATCCGTGCTTAGTGAACTGAGTTGAAACCCTTCCTCTAAGCCCAGCAAGCAGGGCCATCCCTCTGGGTAAAAGTCTGTACAGGAATTAAATTAATCAGTGTATTACTTGTTTTTCCCTCCCATGTTAACTCAAATTGTGCCATATTATTAGCCAAGAGGGAATTCTATTTAGGAAAATACTCTCCTATAAATTTCTGACTTTGTTTACAAATACATTTTGTACTTTCCAAACTTTGCTAATGTTTCAAACTCTTTAATGGATTATACTTATAATTAAAAGTAGATTCTCCTTATCCAGACTTCATCACTAAGCATAACCCAGGGATTTTGAGGATTGGTATCATATAAGGAAATCAGAAGAACTAATGCAGCTGAGCTCAGTTTGGATTGTGTAATTTGTTCATCACATGGCCTTGGGCAAGGGGCACCTGTGGGTCTCAGCTGGTTCAGGATTGAAACAGTTATAATCATACCTGTGCTGTGTGCTTCACAGGGTTATAATGAAACTAATGAGGTGATTGGTGTAAAAACACCTATAACCTGCAGAGCTGTGTGTAAATAAGAGAGTTTATGGGGAATAAAGATGGAAAGGATTAGATATGCTAATGTCCCCACGTCACAGTAATTCAAGACTGTTTCACTCTAGGATTCAAACCATCTGACCAAGACTGGCAAGCCCATGGGGCAGGGACAAAGTGGTCTAGTTGTAGGAAAAATAACACAATTCATGATAAGAGAACTGAGCATACAAGGATGTTCCAAGGGCAGGGAGTTGTGGACCAAGGCGGGGGCACCTGCCAGTGTGTGACTTCTCAAGCTCTTGGCTTGCCCCCTCCCATAAGCCACAATTCCAGAACTCTTAGGAGAACCCTAGGAAGTAAAGGATATAGCAACAAGGAACAACAACAACAACAACAACAAACACGAAACATTCCACTGACATCACTGTGAGATTATGTTGGTGAGGAAGCCCTGTTCTGCTTCCCATGTAATGTGTAACTCCAAGGGGAAATGGAGGCCCTTTTCTTACTTCAGGGTGGGAGAGGGAATGAGTTGGAATGCAGTTAGAGTTCCAGAAGACCCAGCCTGGGCTGGGCACCCTGAGGGCTTCAGCGCTTACAGAAGGAGTCAGGGCAGTGGTAGCACCCATGCCCAGCACCTGCTGCAGCAAGAAAGCACGCACCTATGGATGAAGCAGGGTGCCAAGGACTCGGGAATGATGGGCACTGATGGCCTTTCTCTGGACATCACTGTGCCCTCCTTGAAGATAGGAGGCAGCAGTGTGGTGTCCCTGCATGAGGGACACTAATGTATGGAGGGCTTCGCATCATTAGCAGTTTTGGTATCATGGCAGTTTTGGAAGGCATGGCAGTAATGGCACCTGAGAGGATTGGTGTTGCAGCATGGTAGCTAGAATAAATTTCATGAACTAATGGAAGAGCACCATAAATATCAATTACAGAAAACTGAGAGGGTACATGTTATGCAAGTGGTGGTAAGAATCAAGTCTGGGAATACCACAAGTGACACAGGTGATAGGAAAAGCTGAGTGTCTATATTGCTCTAGATAGGAAAGGGTTACAGGCCACTGGCCAGTATAGCTCCAGCAGCATCCTATGATTCCAACTTATTTAAATAGGAGGACCTGTCTGCTGCTGGTATGTTGGAAATGCTAGTAAGGAATGCGGGGGCTCTTAGAGTCTGGGTAGGAGGTGGTTATCTTCAATGGTAAACAGGATGGGAGAATGCTTTTCCTGTTTCTTCCATTTACCATCCCCAGAACCACAACCTTCTCTGGCCCAGGCAAGCACCCCCTGATACCTTAGAATTTACATTTCACAATGCTAAAACAAGATCAGTTGTAGATAATTTAGCCCCAGGAAGCTTAAGCCAGGGACAATCAAGCAGGGCTTCAGTAAAAGAGAACACCAGGCCTCTTTACTTCTTTACCCTGGGACTTTATTTCTGAGCCAAGAAGATAACACATCTTAATAGCAAGCAGCTGAGTTAACTAGATAAAAGGTTTCATAAACAGTTAGTGAAATCTTGAAATCAGAGAAACGGGAGATTCACAGCCTTACTTTGCTTGACTGGATCTAAATGTACATCACTAAAAGCAACACAGAATGAGATGGTGAGATACCCAGCACTGCTCCCACGAGCCGATGCACATGAGCTTCTGTTCATTCATTCATTCCACAGATAGATATTGAACACTACACAGTTTCCTCTCAGCTTACGTCTGAGGATAAGAGATGCCAGAAGAATCAATCAGCTAAAATGGATTTAATGATCTTACAAGATAATGATTACATTAAACCAATGAGTACATGGTGCTATAAAAGGCCACTTTTCCATTCTACTAGTCAATAGTAAAGAAATAGAAAACCTAAAAAGCTTAGATCCATAAGTAAAATAATGGTACTAGGAATTAATATAAAAATATGCAAGATGACTTAAAATGAATAAAATTGACATGTGGTGAAAGGATCAGGATTATAAATTGTGGTGATTTATATAGTTAAAGCCATGGTTTTTCCAGTAGTCCTGTATGGATGTGAGAGTCAGACTATAAAGAAAGCTGAGCACCGAAGAATTGATGCTTTTGAACTGTGTTGTTGGAGAAGACTCTTGAGAGTCCCTTGGACTGCAAGGAGATCAAACCAGTTCACCCTAAAGGAAATCAGTCCTGAATATTCATTGGAAGGACTGATACTAAAGCTGAAACTCCAATATTTTAGCCACCTGATACAAAGAACTGACTTACTAGAAAAGACTCTGAAGCTGGGAAAGATTGAAGGCAGGAGGAGAAGGGGCCAACAGAGGATGAGATGGTGGGATGGCTTCACTGACTCAATGGACATGAATTTAAGTAAACTCCGGGAGTTGGTGATGGATAGGGAAGCCTGGCATGCTGCAGTCCATGGGGTCTCAAAGAGTCAGAGATGACTGAGCGACTGAACTGATTGATAATGGTTAAAAGGAAATGATAGGAAAATGAAAATAGAAAAATTCAAGAAGAGAGAAGAAAAGTTACTTGATGGGAAGAAAGAGGTCTGGGAACCTTTTAGGAAATTGACTTTGGTGAAGGGAGGGGATAGAAGTGAGACTAGACCGAGAGCCTGGGGCACACGCTAGGGGGCTGTGGGCTTGTGAACTACTGCTGGCCCCCAAATGGACCACCTATAGCCGAAAGATTTTAAACAAAGTACACATTCAAGAAAATTCCAATTACTGTGGCAGCAGCTAGAAAAAGGGAATATCAAAGGAAATATCGAGGGGGAAAAATGATTGATTCTGAACAAAGGAAAATTAAAGATCAAAAGCAAGAAGATAAAGGAAATCATACTGGTTTTGGACAAAGACTACACGCATTCCGAACCTATAAATAGATAAATAGGGAGCAATTTTCTGAAAAAGTTAATGAAATGGAGCAACAACTGAGATATGGAAAATAATGATTATGTGACGATGGGAATAAAGCCAGTCAAATGCTACCACATCAATTAAGGAAACAGCAGGCCTCCAAAGCAGAGACAAAAATAATACAACTTCTGAAGACCCAACATTTACAAGACAACATGAAAGAACCAAGAGAAACATGTGCCTTTCAATGCTAATCTGCCTTTACGTGAAATATTACCAAAAAATACTTTTAAAAAACATGAAAATTATTCAAATTGCAAAGCAAATTCTTCAAAGCCTTGTGCATTTCATCAGAGCAAGTTTCACTCTGTGCTCCGGTGTGATCTCTGGGCCCTGGGCCCTCATTTTTGTGGGTGACCACTCTGCAAATGATACCAGCTCTGTAGATGTTCAGACCCTCCAGTGGACACAGAAGGGCCATGGCCTCTGTGTTCATTGAGCTCTTGTGTTGACTCCTAGCTCCCCTCAGGGAAAGAAGGAATGCTTTTAGTTATTCCTTTTCTGGCTCCCGCCTCCCAGTTTCTGATACTAATGAGTAATCTGTCCATGGAGCCTGTCTCTAGACACACCTGCTGAGCACACAGTTGGATGAACAGTTGGAATGAAGGATTCAGTGTCCCTGACGACCTCTTTCTTCCCAGTTACCACACCAAGGCAGATACTAATGTTCTTTCCGATGTCATTAATTAGCTGTGCTTCACTGGCTGTGAGTGGTACAAATGAAATTTCGTCCTCAAATGTTCACTCTCTTCCTGGCTTCTCTCATTTGTTTTGACATCTGTTTATTTCCTCTGCATCTTCGGTGACTAGCAGAGTTCCTAGCTCATTGCCAATGTCAGTAAAGTTTTGCCAAGTCAATAGATCTTCATACACTGACCTTCTTCCATGTTAAATCTGCCACGCTAACCCCTGCCTCACCTGTGCCTTCTCTGTTGATTTTTCAGGCTCTTTCTTACATACTCTGTCTCCAAACCATGGGGGTCTCTGAGTGTTTTGTCTTAAACCTTTCTCTCATCCCATTTTATATTTTCGCCCTTTCCTTTTTATTGTCTTTTAATCCTGTTTATGTTTGTTTTAGCAGAGTGAAATAGTTAATTTCAAGGCAGTGGATAGATCACCAAAAGGTGAAAAACAATGAATGCTTTTGTAAATCCAGAACTCAAGATCTTATTTAATTCCTCATAGGTACATCTTCTTTGAGTATGATTTGCTAGAAATGGGTAGGGCTTCCCACAAAGCTTATTTAAAAATAGCAAAACACAAACTGAAATAGCATACATATTTATAAAACGTAGTATGTGAAATAAATATAAATATTACAAGTTAAAGAAAATAGTAACACAAATCTGTAATTATAGCTGAATATAATTTTCTACCCATTTATAATTATTTCCAGTAAAAATAATTCTAGTTTTCTGTTTATGCTTGTCATTTCTTTAACCTATACTAAATTTTAAAAATTTGAGTTATAAGTTTCTGGTAGTGGGTTTAATAGCTCCTGATAGTGTTTGTTTGCTTTGTAATTTAAAAAAAATTATTAACATTATACATGAGCATGATTTAAAGTGTCAAATATGTCTTCAAAATTTCTTATGAAAACTTACAGTCCCTGCTCCCCTGCAAATATTTCCCACTTCTCATGTATGTGAGTGTTCTATTGTCATAACAAATTATCACAAACTTGGTGGCTTAAAACAACATACATTTGTCATCTACAAGTTCTGGAAGTCTGAAGTCTGACATAGCTCTCACTGGGATACAATGAAGATATCAGTGGGGTTGCATGCATTCCTGGGGGCTCTAGGGAAGAATCTGGTGTCTTGCTCATTCAGGTGTTGGCAGAATTCAGTTTCAGGCAGGTGTAGGATGGTTGCTGGCTGTCAGCCCACAGCTGCCTGGTACCCTGATCCTAAAACTAGCCGCCTACATCTCAGAATAAGCCACAGGACTTAGGATCCTTTTCATCTTGCCATCTGTCTCTCTCATCTCCTGCTTTTCTTGTCTACTTTTAAGGACTCATAACCAGATTAGGCCCACCCTGATAATCGAGGATAGTCTCCATTTCAACGTCCTTAAGCTTTCTCATATCTGCAGTTACTTTTGCTGTTTAAAGTAATGTTCATAGATTCCAGGAATTATAGCTTGGGCATCTTTTGGGGTAGGGGCGTTATTCTGCCTACTATATCATAGGTACCCATATTCAGATCTTCGAGGTCATTAATTATCCTAGTATCTCTAAATAGAAACCCTTGTTATTTTTTCAGTTTTTGTAATTGCATGCTGTGTGTGCCGTGCTTAATCACTCAGTCATGTCCAATTCTTTGCGACTCCATGGACTGCAGCCCCTCCAGATTCCTCTGTCCACGGGAAATCTCCAGGCAAGAATACTGGAGTGGGTTGCCTTGCCCTCTTTCAGGGGGTCGTCCCAACCCAGGGACTGAACCCGGGTCTCTTGCATTGCGGGCGGATTCTTTGCAGCCTGAGCCACTAGGAAAGCTTGGCTTCCAATCATACGAGATGAAGATATAGCCACTGTTTTCTACTCAGCCTCCTGTAAAATACATTCATTTCTTGTCCCTTTATCTTTCCTATCTGGTCAAATTAAGATGTGATCAAATGCAGTTTTTATATTGTTACTTTATAGCTGAATTATGTGTTATACTATCATAACTTTTTTCTGGCAAAACAACTTGTTCGTTAAGTTTCCTCTGTGTTTATCTCTCACTTATATCATACTGCTTCCCAGTTGTGTAAATTCCTTTCCTGTCCTGTTTCTTCTAATCATGTTAGGTATTGTCAGTTCCATTTCCTAGAAGAACTCCCAGGATTTTCTGGTCTGTTCAATTTGCATTTGTTTTTTTCTAAGCACGCTGCCCAACTGTATTATGGGAGTCTCCCTGTAACTACATCCTTAACATTCTTTTCGCCACCTCTTGTGTGGGCTCTCACTTTTTTTTTTCCTTTTCCTTTATTTCAGCTGAATACTTTCTTTAGGAACTTCTTGATTAAGAATGTAAGGGAAACAGAATATTTTAGACTCAGGCATCATTTTCCTACCCTCAGACTTAACTGAGAGCTGACTGGTTTTAAATTTTAATTGGATATTATTTTCCATCAGAATTTTGGTCTAAACATTTAGTTGGCCATCTTAAGCTTGATCAATCCCCCTGTTCACATAGCCTTCATCATCCCTGTCCTCAGTGGTGTTCAGCATCCTCCAGTCTAGATTGTGTACGCTCAGTGACTCCGTTCTGTCTGACTCTTTCTGACCCCATAGACTGTAGCCCACCAAGCTCCTCTGTCCATGGGATTTCGCAGGCAAGAATACTGGAGTGGGTTCAATTTCTCCCTCCAGGAGATCTTCCCCACCCAGGGATCAAAACCACATCTCCTGCATTGCCTGCACTGGCAGGTGGGTTCTTTATGACCTTCTATTTTATTCTATCCAGAGAAAAAACCATTAGGCTTCTGCAGTGAGCAAGAAGTTGATTGGAATGAAAGAAGGAACTCAGAGCCTGCTTCATAAAATTTTCTATTAACCACCCTGTTTTTAACCTTCAGTATACATACACATATTCTGGGTACCTAGTTCTTCAGATTCCAGAGCTTTGGGGATTTTGTAAATGAGGATATTTCCTGGTAGCTCAGCTGGTAAAGAATCCACCTGCAGTGCAGGAGACCCCAGTTAGATTCCTGGGTCGGGAAGATCCACTGGAGAAGGGATAGGCTACCCACTCTAGTATTCTTGGTTTTTCCTGTGGCTCAGCTGGTAAAGAATCTGCCTACAATATGGGAGACCTGGGTTTGATCCCTGGGTTGGAAAGATCCCCTGGAGAAGGGAATGGCTACCCATTCCAATATCCTGGCCTGGAGAATTCCATGGACTACAGTCCATGGGGTCGCAAAGAGTGGGTCACAGCTGACTGACTTTCACTTCACTTCCACAGGTTAGGATTTAGAATTCTCCAACCAGCTAAGGCTAATTAATATTGACTACTTTCCAGCTTTAAAATACTGTTGTTATTGTATTCACTTCTGTTCTCTTTACCATTGTGTTATGTCCTTTCACAATTGCTTTCCATGAATTTCTATCTTTATTTGGTATTCATTATGGCTGAATTCATTTTCTGTGATCAGCCATCTATCTTTAAATGACAGTCCCCATCAACTTTTAGAGTTCAACTATTTTTTTTTATTACCATTGATAGGAATGTCAGAGTTTCTATTAATAGATATATTAGCATATTTGAGGTCTACTTTTAAGTGGTTCGTTTCCTACAGGACAACTTTACCTAGATATTTGGTCAAATTATAGCTAAAACTCAACTGGAAAACTTCAACATACTCCTTCTAGCCCAGTGCTTCTTTAGGCCTTCCCTTTATGGCCATGGATATCCTATTTTCCATATTCCCAAACTATTCAGCCAGGTTGCCAATTTATCCCTTAGTTCAGTCTGTTAGTAAAGCACATTGATTTTTTTCTTCAAGGCATTTCTCAAATGTGCCCTTCCTATCTCTCACCATTTCTTTCTTCCTTGTCTAGGCTCTTGATATGTGTTAATAGGATTATTGCAAAACAGCATATTGACAAGTACTGTTCTCTCCCATCGTTCCCCTCCCCTCCTTTTTCACCATTCTGCTCAACCTTACTGAAGACCACTGCCACCATGATAGCTTCTACCTGCGTATTTGCCCTCCCTTTCTCTGTGGATTAGATTTAGACTGAATTGTCAATGTCTGGATATAGAAAACACTCAATAAACACTTGTGAAGGGAGCAGCTAAATGGCATTCAAAGATCTCTGACAGAGCTTTTCACCTCGCCTAACAACATTTTTCTCTAACTGAATAAGGTGGATCCTCTCTGCTTGTCATGACTTTTCTTCCCGTTTCCTGTGTAAATCCTCATTCCTACTTTAAGCTTGACCTTCCCTTAGTCTTTTTACCTCGCCACCCAAATCTGCACTTCCTCAATGATCTACTTTATCTCTAAACACTCAAGGAATCTTGCCCTGAATGTCAAGAGAATATGGAGCTAGCTGTCTTAAAAAAAAATAGGTTTGTCCACTGCTGTTTTGCCTGCATCTGCATTTTCTTCCTCAAGCTCTTTGAGGGTAGGGATTACATCTACCATTTCTCTCAAACTCATCAGTATGTACATGAGTTGGCAGATACAAACCGGTATATTGTAACCTCTTTCTACAAAAATATCCTTATGCAAAGATGAGTAAGGACTTCACTCTAAGTCATGTGCTTAAAAAATTTGTCATTTCATTGAATTTGCCTAAGTAATTTTTTTTTTTTTGCATAAACTGTAACTTATTTGTGTCAATGTAGTCCAATGGAGTCCAAAATTTGACTCCACCACTTAGTACTATTATAGCTTTGGGCTAATTACTCAGCTTTTCTATATATCGGTTTTCTCATTTTAAAAACAAAGATGGCAGTTGTTTCAATCTGTTTGTTGATATGGACAAATAAATTAGTTAATCTATATAAAGCACTCAAGACTGTGTTAGTTGCTCGGTTGTGTCCGCCATGCGACACATGGACTGTAACCCTCCAGGCTCCTCTGTCCATGGGATTCTCCAGGCAAGAATACTGGAGTGGGTTGCCATTTCCTTCTCCAACTCAAGACAGTGCTGAGCAGTTATTATGTGCTCAATAAATATTAGCTACTATTTCAAAAAAGATTATTTATTTTCCCTGATAATTGCATTAAATTAATACTTCAGAAATATGAACCATATTTATCCTGTGGTTTCAGAGAATCAAGGTGGGGCCACACAGCAGACCTTCATATAACAGAGTTGTTGAGTCATCAGGGCAACCATGGTGTGGTCCTGCTTGGAGAGACTAAAATCCAACAATCTGAGCCTTGTCCCACATCACAGAGGAGCAGAGACCCACATTTCCCACTACTGTAGCCTCAGTGTGGTCATCTCAGCCCACAGCCATCTCCACTCTTTAAAACACGTGGATTTGGATAATTGTTGTCCGTCAAAAGATTCCACGTAATGACACCCCTACACCCTGTGTGCCTGGATTTGGCATTTATTTTAGGATTTCAAGAGTGCCCACTATAAAGAAGAAACACTTCTATCTCATGCTCAAATGTGGCTCTTTTGTTTTATTATTCAGACTGTCTCCAAATTATCATCCAATGTTATCCCTCTGTGACTTTCAGGGGAGACTGGAGCAGGGTAGGTTTTAGATTAAATCTTGGAACCTTGGTGTTGCAGTAAGAAGTGAGGAAAAGAGACAACAGAGGGACTAAAAAAGGGATTAAGAAGTTGCTGTTTCACCGCTAAATTGTGTCCTCTTTTACAACCCCATGGACTGTAGCCCACCAGGCTCCTCTGTCCATGGAATTTCCCAAGCAAGAATACTGGAGTGGGCTGCCATTTCCTCCTCCAGGGGATCTTCCCAACCAGAGATTGAACCCACATCCTCCTGCATTGCAGCAGATTCTTTTACTAGTGGCCCACTGGGGAAGCGTACCTGAGATGTAACCCAGAGTGCTATAAATTACCTCTACTTGAGATTTGCTTCTCAATACATGTCTGCTCTAAGTATAAGTGCTCTGGTTCCTAAAATACTTCTTTGTTTTTCATGTCCTTTGATAATCTCATTCTCTGAGATATTTCAGACTGGTATGAATGGATAACTGTCCCTTTATTCTCTAAAGTTACATTCAGTGATGTCATTTTAGCAGATCAAGAGGTGTTTTAGGAAGCATCAAGATCATGGTGTCGTGGAGAAGCTGGTTGATTCCTGGAGGTAGAGAATGACGTCTCTCCTGAAGATAGAAGAGTCTGCCATGTCCACTTATCTCAGCACAATGTCCGTTGAGGGAAATACTGTGCTCTGCCTCTGTTACGGAACTCGTGTGTCCTTCAAGATCTCCTGCTGTAATGAGAATTAGGACAGGATACAACACCAGATCATGAGTTCCTTCAGGGCAAGGATGGCTGAAGCCAATTACCAACTTGACTTTTTCTAAAGGAAGCCATGTGGCTTGCGTGCTGTCTCTGGGTCCTTAGTCCTGGAGCCCTTCTATGAGGCCGAACTTTGAATGTAGGAGAGAGGTGACTTATCTGAGATGCTCCTTCTTCCCTCTCCATTCACTGGTGGTGCCCTAATACTTTTACCTTCTGCTTTAACCAGATATTCTCCCAGTCACTGCCCAGTTCGCCTTGGGCTCTTTTCTCTATGAATAATCTTTCACTAAAGAGATTTGAGGGAGCAGCTGGAGCATTCTAGAAGAAAGTCTTTTTTTTTTTTTTTTCCAATAGGGGTTTTTGCCTACCTATGTACTTCTTCTGTCTGCAGTAAGGTCGTTGTAAAAATGGCAAAGCATAGGTCTTTCGCGGTTTTTGTTTTTCACTTGGCCTGAAATTCATCTCAATGGCTTTTTTTTTCCCCCCAGTAAATGCTTCCCCCTTTAAAAGTGGTTAACAAAAGGCATCATCGAGCGCATACCTGAAGCCTCTGTGCATATGAAATCAATGGAAAACTCACAGCAGTCTCTCCAAGGACTCTTTTTAAAACCACCTCGGACCCCATATTTCAGAAAGAAACTCAAAGAAGCTAAATATCATTGCCATGCATGAGGCATTTCACTACTTGCTACTTTAATTTCAAAAAAAAAAAAGAATACAACTCTATTATAAGGAGCACATAGTCTATTATCTCTTGATAATAACCTTAAATAAATGTCAAACACAGAGGTCTAAAATTATTTCTGGCCTCATACATCACTTATGTTCTATGGGATGGCCCTGCAATTGACTAAAAATAATGAAATGTATTCATTATGCTGAATTGTGTGTGTGTTTAACTCTTCCAGACCTTGGTGCCCAGATACCCTCTCAGATAATGTTAAGCCTTTGCATAAATGGAAGAGCCCCAAGTGAGCCAAATTATAATAAAATGCCTTTTGTCTCTCTTCTTTCCTTTGTTTGCCACCTCCCTTTGATTAGCAAGTCCTGTTCATTGATCTTCATCAATCCAACCTAAAACCCACACCCCTTCCTCCTCATCTCCATCCGCTCCATCTACATCAGCAGGTATCTCCACTGAATTTCTGCTCCAGCCTTACTGGTTTTGTCTCCAGTCCCTCCATGCTACTGCCAGAGTAATTTTTTTTTTTAAACCTGTGAAACAGCTTTTATATTCCAATTTACTTTCCCAAGGTTAAAGCTAAACTTCTTTATATTTCAAATACAAGCTTTTATGATACTGCTCCTGCCTGTAAGTCTGTTTTGCAGCACAAACCTATAAATGCTCTCAACTTTAGCTATAGCTATAATCTTGTAGGTGCTTGAATGCTCCATTCTGCTCCATGTCTCTGGACTTCCGTTCATTCTGTCCCACCTGTCTGGAATCCCTTTCTCCTCACTGTATGCCTGCTTATCTCCTTGAGATCCGTCTAAGGTCAGTAAGTTGTCACCATCTCCACCAAGACTTCCTACACTGCCTATGAATCTCTCTGAACTCCTTGTTCCCAAAACACCCTATATGTCAAACAATCCTAAACTCATCTCCACAACATCATTTTTGCTTGCCCTTCTCTTTCTTTTTCTTTACCAAACTCCCAAGCCCTTCTGTAACCTCCTGTGTCAGAATCTGGGAATGAGGTCCAGGAGTTTGTATTTTTGTTTTTTAATTAATTTTCAGTTGTGCTGGATCTTCGTTACTGTGTGGACTTTAGTTGGGGAGAGCAGGAGCTCCTATCCAGTTGTGGGGTGCGGGCTTCTCATAGTGATGGCTTCTCTTGTTGGGCAGTACGGACTCTAAGGCGCACGGGCTCAGTAGTTGCAGCTCATGGGCTTCTGCTTGCAGGCTCTGGAGGGTGAGCTCAGTAGTTGTGGTGCAGGGCCTTCATTGCCCCTCAGCATGCGGGATCTTACTGGACCAGGGATCAAACCTGTGACACCTGCACTGGCAGGCAAATTTGTAACCACTGAACCACCAGGGAAGTCCCTCCCTTCTCTTAATAGCTGCATTTTAAATCTCTTCTGGGAAATCATGCTATCTTTGTAGTCCTAGGATTTAGCATAATGTCTTTAGCACATCTTGCACCAAATTCATGTATTTAAGTGAATTAATGGTATGGACTTGTACTTTTAAAAGATAAGTGGGAATTTATGTCTTTGAATAAACATTGTCTTTTATGACAGAATTTTCTTGGAAGTGAGAAAAACCTCCTTAATCCAGTGAGGAAAACCCCAAACCTGATGGAAACTCCTCTTTGGGGTCTGCTTTTGGAGCCCAATTATAAATCACACAAAGAAACTGGGCTCAGCTTCACTAGCATATGGACGATGTGGCAGAAAATGAACTCCCAGCTTCATCACCCCACTTGACTCATCAAAGTGGGCTCTGAGTGACTTTTGAATGAGGTTGAGTTATATTTTTTTTGGCAATAAAAGACATAGTTTGCTACAATTGAAGATTTTTAAAAATTGCTTTTTAAAGAGGGGTCCAGACATTATAAACAAAGATAATACCTCTGGAATACATATATTATCCTTCGATAACACACAGTACACATTCATATCCTTAGTGAGAGTGAAGTCGCTCAGTAGTGTCCAACTCTTTTCGACCCCGTGGACTGTAGCCCACCAGGCTCCTCCATCCATGGGATTCTCCAGGCAAGAGTACTGGAGCAGGTTGCCATTTCCTTCTCCAGGGGATCTTCCCGATCCAGGGATCGAACCCGGGTCTCCCGCATTGTAGGCAGACACTTTAACCTCTGAGCCGCCAGGGAAGACCACATCCTTGGATAATCATAAATAGTCCTGTGGGGACTATTGGAAGAATTGATCTCAGTTTTTGCTGGAGACAGTGTCTGCCCATTTAGTAGTCCTGCGACTTGGAGGTAGCTTGGACCTGGTTACAAAAACATGACAGTTTAAATTCAGAGGCTTTGGGCTTGATTTCTTACCCTGTTGCTTGCTACTTATGTGGCTTTGGATAAGTCAGTGACTTAAGGAGAAAATGAATTTCAGATTATTGTACTAAAATGAAGACATAAACATTCCAAAATGTAATAATCAAAGTATCTATTATCATATAATTTACTTTTAGGAACTGGGGCTTCCCTAGTGGCTCAGAAGGTAAAGAATCCGCCTGCAATTCAGGAGACCTGAATTAGATCCCTGGGTTGGGAAGATCCCTTGGAGGAGGAAATGGTAACCTACTCCAGTATTCTTGCCTGGAGAATTCCATGTACAGAGGAGCCTAGCAGGCTACAGTTCATCGGATCGCAAAGAGTCAGACATGACAGAGCTAAGCAACTAAACTTTTAAACTAATACTATGAAGTAAAATTTTCATGAAAATTTTCTCATTTAATCCTCTCAAAAAACAATTCATAGATATGGAAACTGAAGCTCTTGGGGAGGTCAGAAATTTTGCTCAGGGTGACAAAAATTTTCTCTCAGTCTGCCTCCATAGCTCATATTCTTAAGCACTCTTTTCCCTTTTCTCCAAAATTATCACAACAATCTGGACCCTCCAGCAGTATGGATTCAACATGTTGATGAATTTAAATTTTGGACTATTTCTTTGTCAAACTGTAATCATATAAATAAAAGTTTTTGGTGGACCTTATTGGTGAACACCCTACCTTATATACATATAAAATTCAACACAGACATGAATTTACTCTAGAAGTTCAAAATATGCTATGTAACTCCCCTGGAGATTCCTTTCAAATCATCTTCTTGGTGAGTGATGTATCTCCAGAAGGGAATGGCCTTTTTTATATTTTTGTAGAGCTGTCATGTGGAAGAGGATGCAGATGGATTCCAGAAGGCAGAAGTAGGACAACTGGATGGAACTCACTGGAGACATGGTTAAGTTTAATGTGAGAAGGAAACAGATGACCCTCAGGACAGCCCAACAACAGAGCAGGCTGCCTTGTAAGGCATGGTGCTTCCTGTCACTGATGGTGTTCAAAAAGAAGGTGAAAGACCTCTGTCAAGGATGCCATAATCACTAACCCACGGGGATGTTGGATCACCTGTCCCATAAGGTCCCTTATAGTCTTCAGCATTTGAAATTTCATAGGAAACCCAAGACTGTGATGACCCTGCCATATTCAGGGGACCATGCATCTGCCAGACCAAATACTCAGTGATTTAGAGTAAGAGGGACTCTGGGCAGGTCCTTCAAGACACAGATGATAGCAAAGATGATGTCTCAGTGTCTCTTCTAGTTTTTGCCAGATACAGAAATACCAATGCATGAATGTGTGCACAAATTAATCATCAAATAAAACAGCAGCAGCTTCTTCTGTCATTGATGTTTGTCAACATAATACTTGCGTATTAAATGGACAATGACTGTTGGAAGAGGTGTCTGAAGAGTCAAATGGCTTTCTTTAATGGCACTCATAACACCAGTTATTGTGTATACATTGGTTTTTTAATCCTTTCAACAAAACTGTGAATGTAGGTATTATCCTTGTTTAAAGATGAGGAAACTGAGGCTTCAAGAGCTGTGTTGTCTTCATTGCTTAAAAGTAAAATGATAGGCTTAAAGATCACAGGAGACAAACTGAGAGGACCCAAAGTGGTTCTGATAGAAAGCTGCTGGAAATCTGTGGAAGTCTGTTGCATAAAGTAATAGATGACATGTCTCCATTTGTATGAACAGTTTCTTAGCTCTCCCCTTTCCAGAAGTTGGGATCACATCTTTAGTCCCACTTTTCCTTACCCATCACTTTCTTGATCAGTGGTCCGCGTTTCAGTTCCTGGTAGTAAACCTCAGTATCTCAGCCACTGGTCAGGGCTGATAGAAACTCCCAGGTAATTATATCTGGCCAGTTTTTGCTGAAGTTAATTCTCAGCCTGGTGTGTTAAATGGTATGTATTCAATAGACAGTGGAAATCTCTGTTGTAATGATCTCCCACTCATGTCAGTAAAAAAAATCATTATGGTTTTGTATTAAGGATGATCCAGAGGGGATTTCTAAAATTATCATCTTCCCCCACATTTCCTCATATCTCCTCAAATAAACTTAGTCATTAGAGTCTGTGGTCTTTGCATTTAACTTTGTGCCAACACTAATCTGAAAAACGTAGCAGGTGGGTTTAAGGATTAGTAGGGAGTTCACAAAATAGAATAATAAACAGCAATGAGAATGAATGAACCATTGCTACATGCAATGGTATGGATAAATCTCAAGAAATATGTTAAGAGAAGTCAGATATAAAAGAGTACATGATGAGCAGTTGTATTTGTGAAAATGTCAAATGTGGTGTTTAAATAAGAACGATAACCCTTGTAGAGTAGGTATAGGTGGAACTCCAGTAGTATTTTTGAGGTTCTGCTAAGGTGTGTTTTTTTCCCTTGAACCAAGGTTTAAAATTTCACTTAACATTTATGAATAGTTTTTTTTTTTCCCTTAATGAAGGCTATATTTAAATAGATTACCCCAAATTTTATTTAGACAGAGGAGACCACACCCAGACCTCTGGTATAAGTTCTGGGAAGCAGGTGATTTCCCTGAGCATGTGGTAAGATTTCATGTAGAGGACTGACAAAGCTTCCTTGCCAACATCTTATCCGCCACACACACTCCAAACACTGGAGGATCTGCCCAGTCTCATGACCTAAGTGGCAGAGGTGCCAGTCTGGCTCTCTTGGCTTGTTGCCAAATCTTTCTTGCTCTGGGATCTTGTTCTGGAAGCCTTCTAGGTTCCTTGGCAAATAAAATAGAGGAGCATGCTAACTGAGGTATATATTAACTCTGAAACCCAAAGAGACCCACTACACATTGTGCCCCATTTTGGTAAGAGGAGCAAAATGCAGCAACTTATCCTTCTGGACGTACCCTAGATCTCCAGACACCACGTTGCAGTGGGTTTGCAGCAGACCCTTCAATTTCTGTGAGATTTACTTCCTGTCCTCTGGTGCTCATGTGCCTTTCAGTGCATCTGCAGAAGTTGCTACTTTTGCCCACCAGGTGCACTCAATGTGATACCATCAGTTAAAACAGAACTAAAAAACTGGATTTTTTTAATGGTAGAAAATACACACAAAAGGAATGTAATGTAAATTACCTCTAAACCCATAACAGAAAAGTTTATACACGCACATGTATATGGGGTATACTTGTCATATTTTGTAGTGGTTTTCATTTAATGTATTATGACCATCTTTTGTGTCATTTTTCTCCAATATGATTAATGTTTACTTAGCAATTACTATGTTTAAGACACTATATTTACCTTGACTATCTCATTTAATTCTCTCAGTTACTCTTGAGGGAAGGATCATCAGTACCTTTATTTTTCTGTATAAAGGAATTGTCTCATTAAATGTGTAACTTTGCCCAAAGCTTTGAAGTTACTAATTCTTTGTAAAGTGAGAACATATTTAACTTTAACATCAGAAGCTAAAAGTTGCCTGGTCTGAGATCAGAAATAACTACCACTTATTCCCACCATATTACCTGTTCCTTGTAGTCTATGTACCTGCATGCTGCACCATACAAAGTAAAGGCTCTTAAAGATGCTATGGTCTAGATTATGACAGGATGGGAAAGTTAATCTTGGGTGGAACAGTAACGATATATTGCTGGCCTTGTCAGCTCAAATCAACTTTTTCATTTTTACTGACGAATATAGAGAACAAACATTTATCAGATCGATTGATGCATACTGGTTCCCACGATATATGTTGGTTTGCTCCAGCAATGAATCTGTATATTCAGGGGAAGTTATCATGTGATTAAGTTTTTACTAATCATTGTCATCTCTGAGATCAGTTAATCTTTTGCTTGGGCAAGTCGAGTAAGGATATGGAAGGACCCATGTGTTTTTCAGTCCTTTGTGGTACCACTAATCTCTGCAGTCTCCCTGGGTATTGCTTTGGTTTACTATTTTGATATTTACTTTTACTGTAATAATAGCCCACATCTGGGACTTGCTGATGGTCCAGCAGTAAAAACTCCATACTCCCACTGCAAAGGGCATGGTTCCATTCCTGGTTGGGAACTAAGATCCTGCATGTCACGTGGTGTAGCCAAACAAACAAAAAAGTAGTCCACATTCTACAGGTCAGGCTGTATGTGGAGAATTCTACCAGAATCTGGGAAAGTAAACACAGAGTATGATTAGTGACTCTTTGGGTCCACTGTGAGTCTGAACCCAATGAAGTTCCATTAATCATCCCACCTTCATAAGCCTCTTTTCTCACTAAAGTGGGATTATGGATCTCTGTGAATTAAAGTTGATTCATAGCAGTGTCAGTAATCCCTGAAAAGTGTGATTACTTTATCTTGCCCATTGCATTATCACATGGTAAATAGTTAAGCCACAGATTCCTTTGGGAAAGGCCAGGGGAAGATTTACAGTATAAATGTTGGCAATATGGCAGCATCATTTCTCAAGGGGTCTCAGCCTCCCCTTTCAATCATTCTGTGTCTGTGAAAATGGAATTGATTGACAGGTCATGACTGTTTTCTGTGGTGACTCAAGTCAGACTTCTGTTTCTCAGACCTAGAGACCCTTCATTTAAATAGGTCACTTTTGAGTCCAAATTTCAGTCAACCAACCAAGCAAGCTGGTAAAATCACTCCAGATACTTGAGTTAACATATTGAGTCCAGAATCTCTTTAGTAAGCCTATGTGAGTAAATTTGATTCTATCCAATATTAGATTCTTTCCATTCTTATCCAACAGTCTTTGGTCCCATTCTCACACACGTGGATTTGCTTGATTTAAATTGCAAAATTCATGCACTTGTTTGGGTGTGGTTCACTGGTCATATAGTTTGCACCTCACAATGTGTGACTCACCTGCTAGAACCTGAATCTGATTATTACTAAAGGAGTAACAAAAGGTGCTGAGGATATGCCCTCAGGATAATCAGCAGGTAACTCAATTCCAGGAGCGGCCATCAGGAGAGCATTAAGCAAGGGAAAACTAACTTCCTCTGGCTTCTTGGCAAACTGTAGGGATTAAATGGTCACCGGCTTTACTGAAATCACCTCATAAGTCCTCAATGTAATTTTCAGAGCCCCTCTTATGTCCATTCAGCGCCTTAAGTTTAATATGAGAGCTTACAAAATTGAGAATTTAATTTTAATTCAACCATCTGTAAGATTAAACTTTGAGTTTGGTTTTCAAAAATCTTGAGCTCTTGGCTCTAGGATATCAATGTTTTTCTTAAGTCAGCCAAAGAGACTTCCAGGTCTCGCTGTATTAGTTTTCTTTTGCTGCATAACAAATGACCACAAACTCAGCTGCTTGAAGCAACTTCCATTTTATATCTCGCATTCCAGGTACAGCTTAACTGAGTCCCTAGTTTAGGGCTGAACAAAGCTACAGTCAGAACTTCCATTGGAACCGGTGTCTTCATTGAGGTGCAAGACCTCCTCCAAGCATACATATTTCTTGGCAGAATCCATTTCTTTGCAACTGCAGAAATCATGAAGGCTTGTTTTTCTTTCTTTTTTAAAAGTGATTTATTTATTTTTGGCTGTGGTGGGTTTTCATTGCTGCATGGGCTTTTTCTCTAGTTGCAGAGAATGAGGGCTACTCTCTAGTTGCAGTGCATGGGCTTCTCATTGCGGTGGCTTCTTTCGTTGCAGAGCACAGGCTCTGGAGTGTGTGAGCTTCGGTAGTTGTGGCTCCTGGGTCCTAGAGCACAGGCTCAATAGTTGTGGCGCACTGGCTTAGTTGCCCCAAGGCTTGTTCCCAGATCAGGGATTTGAACCCATGACTCCTGCATTGGTGGGTGGATTCTTTACCACGGAGCCACCAGGGAAGCCTTGGCTTGTTTCTTTAAAGCCAGCATAAGGATCTCTTTCTAGCCTGCTGTGATGTAGTCTTCTATAACATAATATAATTGCATTATGATGTGATCTGTACATTTTTCTTGTTCTATTAAGTCACAGGTTCAACAAGGACTCCAAGAATGAAGATCATACAAGGGTCCAACTCACTGGGGGTTACCTTAAGGCATGTCTGTCACACATAGACCTTGAACTAGAAATTTGGTGCACTTAGACATAGCTAGTAAACCATATCATGCAATTTATTTGTCGTACAGTTTCTTATGACTATAAATACTTGATCACATTCTAACTCATCACATTCTATAGGCCCTTTAATTAAAGATGTATACAGGTGATTAATTAAACGTGCATGCACGCATACTAAGTCACTTCAGTTGTGTCTGACTGTGCAACCCTATGGACAGCAGCCCACCAGGCTCCACTGTCCATAGGATTCTCTATGCAAGAATACTGGAGTGGGTTGGTTGTATTAATGCATGGCATGAACTAGTAGAGTCTCCTTTACCATTGTAGATAGGGTCAAGAACACTTTAACTTTCTCATCAGGGCAGAGGATCAATTCCAGACAACCCAGAACCAATTCAGAGAAGCCATCATTTTATTTTGTGTTTATTTTTAATTTTTAAATTAGTCTTTGTTTTTATTTGTTTTGTTGTGGGTTTTTTTGGTTTGGTTTTTTTTTTTTCCTGTATGTTTTTCTGGTTTGTGTGTATGTGTGTTTTGTTTTTGTTTTTTGGCCATGATGTTCTGCTTGTGAGATATTAGTTCCCTGACCAGGGATAGAACCTGGGCTCCTAGCTCTGGAGGCACGGAGTGCTAACCACTGGAACAGGTAATTCCTGCCATCACTTTAAAGAATATGGCTGCTGCTTCCCATTGGCCCTCTTAATCTTGTGGAAGGAAGGTGTCTTTTGTGGCTCACAGGAACCCAGAATTCTGAAGAGAAGGATGGTTTTCACTTAACTGAATTGACACAATACCAGTCCACTACTGTAGGGCACTACCTGCTGGCTAGAAGTTGGAGATGCCCCTGCAAATGACAACTGATGTCACGTCCCCTGCTCTGGTCACTTCTCTAGCTCTTGGGTCATATGTCTGTCCACATGTGGTGATTTCTCAGAGGTGCTAAGATGCTGTTTTCTGTGAAAAAGGCTCTTTACCAATTGTTCGGATTCCTGGTCAGGGCTGACTTGATTCACTCAGTCAGGCCCTTTCTCAGAGGGCTGAGGCACCTCAGATGAAGGCCTGGGGCAGACACTTGAGCCCATTGCCCTAGAAGAGGGCTGGGAGCTGTGGAGGAGGAGCGCTGCCCCAGGGTGAGGTCATGGAGGGGAGGATGAGCTGACTGTGATTGCAAGGCTATGTGAGTTAATACCACACTTGTATTCGTTTCCAGAGTGGACTTGTATTCGTTTCCAGTCAGTTCTAAAAATGTGAAATACAAGCAAGCATATTACATTCCAGACTTTCTATACATTTACCACTATGTAAGTTGTATATATATTGGAATAGAGATGATGGTGAGTAATAATACTAGTTATTACTTATTTAGTTCTTCTCATATGCCTACTTTAGAATAGGAGCCTTTTCTTATATTACCTGTATATTTCTTTTTTTTAAAAAATAACTGTATTTATATAAAATTCATATAACATGAAAGTGAAGTAAAGTTGCTCAGTTGTGTCTGACTCTTTGCAACCCTATGGACTGTAGCCTACCAGGCTCCTCCCATGGGATTTTCCAGGCAAGAGTACTGGAGTGGGATGCCATTTCCTTCTCCAGAGGATCTTCCCCACCCAGGGATCAAACCCGGGTCTCCCGCATTGCAGGCAGACGCTTTACCGTCTGAGCTGCCAGGGAAGTCTTAATTCATATAACATATATTTTACCTATTTAGTGTGTATAATTCAATAGTTTTAGGTATATTAACAGGTAAGTGCAACTATCACCATGGTCAACTTTATACTCAATTTTTCATCTCTTCAGAAAGGAGTTCTGTACTCTTTAGCTATTACTTCTGTATTCCCCACCTCACCAGCCCTAAGGAATCACTAATAAACTTTTGTATAATATCTTGTCTTTTGTGATGAGTCTATTCTATGTGGAATCATGTGTCCATGCATATTGCAGCACTTAATTAGTGATTTATTCCTTTTTGTGGAGGAATAATATTCCGTTGTATGGACGTACCACATTTTGTTTATTCATCCAGCAGCTGATGGATATTTTGGTTTTTTTCCATGTTTGACTATTATGAGTAATGCTTCCATGAATATTAATATACAGGCATTTTACAGGTTTTGTTTTCATTTCTCTTGAATGGATATATAGGAGTGAAATTGCTGGGTTCTGTATTTTTAACAATACTATGAGCAACTTAGTACAGCCTATGTTTTACTGAGAAGGAAACTGAGGTTCAGATGGGTAAAACCATATGCCCAATGTCATAGAGAAAATCAAAGATGAGATTGCATCTCTACACCTTTTAAGTACAGATTTCACGTTTCCCTTGCTGTGCTCCTGACCAGAGTGAACACTAAACATACAACCTGGTCCAGCATGCAGTGAACACCACCCCCCAAGTGCAAGCACACCTAGTGGTCACAATGACATCAGCTGTGGTTTAAGATAAATCTGACATCACCATAACCACCCTCTCTCATCCTGACTCCCCTGCAGGAAACATGCGCTCCAGCCACATCTACCTCCTTTCTATGGACTTTTCACAACATGAGCCCAGGCTTGTCTTTAGGGAGCAGAGTCAGAATTATCTTTCATTTGAACTAGCCTTAGGAGTTGAGCTGAGGAAGGCACAAAAGCATGCCTTGCTCTAGAATCTCTGAGACCCACACAGAATGAACTCGTCTGAATGCTGTCTGCATGTGTATCTCCTGACAAAGAGGCTTCTAGTAGATCAGGCAGCATGCTTCCCAGAGCCTGTGGCTTCATTACTCAGTCTGGGCCCACAACTGCTGTGCACACACTCAAGGTACCAAGGCCTCATTATCCTGAAATATTGCTCTTTAGGATTGACTGCCATCTCCCCAACTAAGATGCAGAAATCTTACAAACTTTTATATTTTTTTAAGAGCAAGCAGTTCAAAATTGGATTACCTTTCCACATTTTCATACAAAGTGGATTAATGCACCCCTATCTTTATTACATTTTCCACCCTTGTCATTTGTGATTAAGCCAACACTATGAAGATGTATTACAGATCGGTATAAATGGGAACATTAAAATACTGGCTATATATCAGAGGAGCTCAAGGCAAGTTGATTTGTGCTACACATGCCCTCAGTGCAATACATCTAGAATATTTCACATCTCTTTGGACAGAACAATCTTTCTACCAAAAAGTGTCAAAAGTAATAGGAGGTAAGAAAGGGGATGAGGAGAGAAGAAAGAAGGAAAAGTGCCAACTTCTATCCTAAGATAATGGAGGAAAGCTCTGCTTCCTGCAACAGTTTCAACATAAAACTTCTCATGATTTCCTTCTGAAACCAAACCCATCACTTGGGGTCAATGAAGCAGTAAAAACATTGTCCTTGACTGAGTTCTTAATTCATACAAGGAGGTAGGGTGTTTTATCAGCCCCACGTCCTGTTGCCTGAGCTTATGTTCCATCTCTGCCAGGTCATTCCTGCTCTGAGACTACATTTCTGGCTTAGGCTTTCTGTGGAAGCAGCTGACCCTGGAACAGTTCAAATCCAAAAGGCAGGTCCTCTCTCTGTACAGGTCCCACTCATCCTTAGTCACATGAGACATGAACTCAAGGCTCCAAGGCTGAAAAGATGGGATGAGACCAGACTTTTCCTGATCTGTTGTCCCCGCCCCTTCTGCTCTTCCAGCTCCTCTGGGACCAGATCAGAGCAGCTCTCTCTCTGGTCACTTCATTTGCACTGAGGACATCATCTCATGGACACGTCTCAAACTGGGTCTAGGACCCATGGAGGGGGTATGTCTACATTGGAAAAGGACATCTTGTCAGTGATACTAGTACCCCCGGAGCAAAGAAGGTTGCTCAGCAGCTCTGAATTAAGCCTGTCTTTGTTAATAAGAAGCAGATAGCTCTATAGCCTACGTCTCATTTTAGTCCAGTCCTATTCATCTCTTCTGTGTGACTGGACATGGTGGAAGCAACACAGGTGAGGTCTCTCTGTTCAGGGAGTTTGTAGAGAGTCAAACACATAATACAAAATCAATAAATTGTGTTAATTATGAAGAAGAAAATAAAACAGGAAGAGAAGATATAGCAAGTTGAAAAGGCTAATTTATCACTATCAGAGAGGTGACTTTTGAGATAAAATTCCAAAATAACCAGAACCTAACTGGATCCTAAATTGATTGGGGAGGCTTGGGGCAGTAAGCTGGTAGAACCAGCTTTCCTGGAGGAAATGGGGTGGGTCCTTAATATCAGCTATTGTGGGCAAGGCTCAGAGCCCTGCTTCTCCTGCATGCTGGGAATTGTGTTTTTTCTCACACACAAGATGCCTCTTTGGTACATCATGATGGAATGAGCTTGAAATCCTGCTTGAAATGGATTGAATTAGGAGTTATGCTCTTCAGCCTGCTTTCCAAATGTAGGTCTGAGAAGAGGATACAGAGATTCAATTATTAATTCAACAAATATTAATCAAAACAGATAGTTATTTTGCCGTGGAGTCGTTAAATGGAAGAAATTGATAGGCCAAAAATGGCAGGAATACAGTTTATACACTGTGATGTATACTAGAAAGGAAAACGAAAGTATAATTTTGGAATATGTAATGGGGGCACTAATGCTCTCTAAAATGTTAAGGAAGATTTCCCCCAAAGATGTAATTTGAGCTGAAACACTAAAATTTGTGTAAGTATTAGCTAGATCTTTTGTATGGAGTGGGAATTGGGAGCTTTTCTGTTAAAAGAAACAGCAAATGCAAAGATCCTATGACAGAAGGGAGAAGACTCTATTTAAGAACCTGAAGGGAAATCTCAGCTAGAGAGGGTGCCAGCTGATTCTGGTGAGTTGAGCAGTTGCCAGGATAAGCAAATCTTGTAGGTAGTCTGAGTTACTTGATTGTTCGTCCTAAGTGCAAGAGATGGGAAGCCAGTGAAGAGACTTCATCTGGAAAGCACAAGTTTATCTACATTGAAAAAGATTGCTCTGGGCAAGAGAAAAGTAGACTTAGGAAAATCAGTTAGGAGACTAAATTGTCTAAGCCAGAGATCACGGAGACTGGGGCTCGCCATATGACAGCACAGAAGTGAAGTGAATGTGTTATTTATTTGATTAAACCCATAGGACTCACTAGTGCCCCAGAATATACCAAGTCTGAGAAAGAAGTATCAAAGTTGATCCTTAAATTGTTATTTTGTTTTGTTTTTAACCTCAGCCATAAAGATGGTAGTTGCTTGATTAAAAAAAGGATGAACTTTAGTGAAAGACAACAAGATGAAGCCTCTGTCTGTTAACAAATATGACTGTGAAATTATGAATTAATCTTGCCTCGTTCAAGGATGAGAAGAGAAGAAATAGTGGAGGGTGGGGGAGATTCTTCATCTGGCCAGTAAAGGGATACTCCAGACTAAGGGGAGACCAGAGGAAGATTTCTGAAAACAGTACATTCTAAATTCAAGGAATTCCAGGGCACCGTTTAAAATGCTTCTTAGAGTGAAAAAAGATTGTATTTTACAAAATAGGATTATACTTTATAAAAACTTCTAGGAGAGATAGAGTTAAATGATGCATTGAAGAAGAAACAAGGAAATATGGAAGATGAGATGAGGAAGAATTGCAAGGAAACTAAGAATGCAAGAGGGTGATGAGTTCATAAAAAGTAGGATCGATGCTACAATAATTAATTTGTAATGCAGATAACAAATTTGAGAAGATATCTCAAAATATAGAACAACAAAGTAAATAAAAATCAGAGTAATAAAAACATGGTGAATGTGATGGACAGAGAATAATAATATAAGACTAGTTAATAACCAAAAATATATAAGGGAAAATAAATCATGTTTTTTTTCCAGCTAAATAAAGATCTAAACATAGACTGAAGGATTTTACAGTATTATGTGATCAGTTAAAGAAAATACATAGATACAGTATAACAGAAATTTGTATTGCAATAAATACGCACTGTAACTCATAAGCATTCAGTAAAAGGAAAAAAATAAAAACTAGAAATAGTGTTTTAAAGAAAAACCAATTTCAGGGTAGTCTCCATTTCTTTCTCTGTAACGCCAACTCTCAGAAGATAGTAGTTGAAAATCTATAAACTTTTGAAGGAATACTTTCGTGGTTTGAGGATATTTTGCCCAGCTTCATTGTCTTTCTCTCCTTTTTTTTAATGTTGAAAAGCAATAGAAAAACATATTCAGCTACAAAAAGGTTCAGATTCTCTATCAGTCAAGTATACTCACTACACACTCACACATGTATAGACTCTTTCTGATAGGGAGATAAGTGAAGAAGAAAGAAAGAAGAAGCAAAAGGTCATGAATCTACATGCTGTGACATAAAAAGGTAGAAGAGCATCTGTTTAAAGAGTAAGAGTAAATGTTTTGTAATTTTAGTTTTAAAATTGAATGCAAATTAAACATGTATTGTCCACTTAATGGCATTAATAATAAAGTGGTTATAAATTCCCAGATAATTGACAAACGGGAACAGAAGTATAGAAAGAACAAAATTCTATGTTGTAAAAGGGTAGAGGACTGAAAACATTTCATTTCATCTTTACAATATCTGAAAACATGATTAAAATGATAGCACTTGGTTTTATTTTCCTCTTTCCCTTTCTGGGATGTGATTCACACTGCCCTCCTCTTCTATTATATTCTTCTATTTACATCCCAAATTAAATTAGACTTTTAGGGAGTTGTTTACCCATATTGAACTGCATTCATCTAGAGCTGAAAGGGAGAAGATTTGTGAATGCAGCTATATACTGTGAAGGAGAACATAAGCACAAGTTGTTATTCGGTTGCTAAGTTGTGTCTGACTCTTTGTGACCCCATGGACTACAACATACCAAGCTCCTCAGTTCTCCATTATCTCTTGGAGTTTGCTCAAATTCATGTCCATTGAGTTGGTGATGCTGTCTAACCATCTCATCCTCTGTGCCCCCTTCTCCTTTTGCCTTCCGTCTTTGCTAGCATCAGTCTTTTCCAGTGAGTTGGCTTTTTACATCAGGTGGTAAAAAGTATTGGAGTTCAGTTTCAGCAACAGTCCTTCCAATAAATATTCAGGGTTGATTTCCTTTAGGATTGACTGATTTGATCTCCTTGCAGTCCAAGGGACTCTCAAAAGTTTTCTCCAGCGACCACAATCTGAAAGCATTGATTCTTCAGCGCTCAGCCTTCTTTATGGTCCAACTGGACCAACATGTCTACTGGAGAAACCATAGCTTTGACTGTATGGACCTTTATTGGCAAAGTGATGTCTCTGCTTTTTAATATGCTATCTAGGTTTGTCATAGCTTTTCTTCCAAGGAGCAAGTCTCTTCCAATTTCATGGCTGCAGTCACTGTCCACAGTGATTTTGGAGCCCAAGAAAATAAAATCATTATTTCTGCTTTTTTCCCTTCTATTTGCTGTAAAGTTATGGGCCTGGATGCCATGATTTTAGTTTTTTTGAATGTTGAGTTTCAAGCTAGCTTTTTCTCTCCTCTTTCACCCTCAGTAAGAGGCTATTTAGTTCCTCATCACTATCTGCCATTAGAGTAATATAATCTGCATATCTGAGGTTGTTGATATTTCTCCTGAAAATTTCAATTCCAGCTTGTGTTTCATCCAACCCAACATTTTGTGTGATGTACTCTGCATATAAGTTAAATAAGCAGGGTGACAGTGTACAGCCTTGACATACTCTTTTCCCAGTTTTGAACCAGTCCCTTGTTCCATGTCTGATTCTAACTGTTGCTTCTTGACCTGCATACAGGTTTATAGCAAATGTTTTCACATAAATTGTAGTGAAATGAGGCTGCATGCCTTCTATGCTTGTTCTGTTGTTTTGCACTTAAAATATGAAAAGTTATGTTTCTGTTATTGTTCTTTTCAGTTTTGGCTCAGCATTCCCCCTTCCCAACAGGATTCTCTCATCAGACATTGGCTACATCCCTCTTTGCTTTGCACCATCTGGAAATTTGGCCAACAGCCCCCTATACCTTCATTTAAGCTTGTGTTTTGCAAACTTTGATCATTTAAAGCCCAGCATCACAATCTTGGTAGCTCAGCTGGTAAAGAAGATCCTAGTTCAATTCCTGGATCAGAAAGAACCCCTGGAGAAGACATAGGCTACCACACCAGTATTCTTGGGTTTCCCTGGTGGCTCAGCTGGTAAAGAATCCTCCTGCAATGTGGGAGACCTGGGTTTTATCCCTGGTTTGGAAAGATTCCCTGGAGAAGGGAACAGCTACCCACTCCAGTATTCTGGCCTGGAGAATTCCGTGGACTCTATAGTCCGTGGGGCTGCAAAGAGTTGGACATGACTTTCACATTACCATTCGGACATGTTTTGTGTATTCCCACACATTATAAGTTTTGTTTGTCAGCTCACTTTTCCTTATATAAACTTATCATAAAAGAATTGTATAGAATGGATTTGATGTATAAGATACTCATATAGATAAACCAATGTTAGCCTGTGTACCAAATAAAACTCTCATGTGAACCACTCATCAGTAGTATAATACCCCCTTGCAGAAACCCATTTATTCCTGTCATCTGTAGAGTGATAGGTAGGTTGATGACCAGTTAGTCTCATGTGTAATATCACTTCCTGTGCTGGAACCATAGATCAGAGCTCTCGGTGTAGGAAGCCGTACTCTGGGCACATTGTCTGAAGTAGAGAGGGCTGAATAAAAGTTCTTCCATTCAGAGGCATTTTCAGTCTTGGCATACTTGAAAGTGAAAGTCACTCAGTTGTGTCCAACCCTTTGCAACCCCGTAGGCTATACAGTCCATGAAATTCTCCAGGCCAGAATACTGCAGCGGTAGCCTTTCCCTTCTCCAGGGGCTCTTCCTAACCCAGGGATTGAACCCAGGTCTCCCACATAGCAGGCAGATTCTTTATCAGTGAGCCACAAGGGAAGCCCCTTAACATACTTGTTTGGCTTTAAACACCTCAGATTATTTTAGGTAGTTTATTTGGCTCTTTGATTAGTATCTGGCAGTAAACTTTTTCCAACTTAACTCATATCTGACTCTACATCTTGATGGTCTTTTTAGAACCTATAAATATTCCAATTCAGGTCCAAATGTGTTTGCAATACATCATCAGAGTCCATTTTCATTTTTAGCTAAAAATTTCAGATCCAGTAGTTTGTCAAATTCAATAGTGTCTTTGACCCATAGACATATCATTCCATGCAGTTAAATAAGAATGAAATATACTTGAATCTTTCATATTGTCAGGGACTTAGAAGGAAGAGATTCTTATTTGTTTGTTTTATGTTCTGCCTTTTTACCCCAAACTAGTTCATCCACATTTGGCTACAAGTTAGTATTGAGGTATATTTCTTTAATATAACTCCTTTGAAATGAATATATCTCTTTCATAAGAATGATGATAATTTCTAATGCAGAGATCAAAATGACAAGAGCTATTCATCTTCATGGTCCAAGGTACAATCTGAGCACCAGCTGGGGTCAGGAAGAAATTTTTGTGGCCAGATAAAAAATGTTATATAATTCACTCTAATTGGTTCCTAATGCAAACATTTTTACCTCTCTTCAGACCCAGCAGGTGTGGACTACTCTTAATGATGTTTCATCCTGTTTTGCTATAGCAGTTTTTCTCTGTTACATTATTGTCCCTTCCTCTAGCTACTTCCTGTCTCAGTATCTCTTTCTTGTATTACTTCTCTTCCTACTGTTTTCCCCCTCCTCCTTTGCTAATGAATTGCATTGCAGACAGGCTCAGGGGCTCTCAGAAGCTATGTCTGTCCTTTCATCCTAACTGGTGTGTTGGTCACCAGCATCCTTTGTGGTCATTTCTTCTGCCCAGCTGTGAATTAGGACATTCACTGATGTTCTGTTTTGAATTGCAGAAGCCAGCTGCTGGTTTTTTTTTTTTTTTTCCAGCAGCTGTTTTGACAGTGCTGCCGATGAGACTATAAACTGGAAATTGGCAACTTCTATGCTAATAGGAGACATTAGCTTAAGAAGAGTTTTCAGGGTCTTGGGTTAGAGGTCACTTTCAGGTAAAATCTTTTCTGATAGGATTGATCTTTTCATGGATCATCAAGATAAATAGCCAGAGTTCTATGTATGTGCTGCAAAAATTAAAATCCCTTTTAAGAAAGACTACATCTTGTGTCTTATCACTTGCTTTACCTGGTGATATTTGGAAGGTTATATTTCACAGATTACTCTGTAAATATTATTGATGGAGAATAATGGTTAGTATAGTAATGTTAGGTAGTTAAAATATGGAAAAGGAGTCCAAAATGGCAGTGGCCAAAAGACAAGCAAGGGAAAAGCCCATGAAAAGAGAACAGAAGAATGTCAAAGGAAGGTCTGAGGACTGGAGCGAGGACTTCAGGTAGAACAGCACTCCTGACTAAGCCCAATTTGCATAGGGCAGGCCCGGGGGAAGAAAAAAAACATATAAACAGAGGAGCCAAAGGACTCTCTCTCTCCCACGTGATGGGGCACTCTTCTCTTTGCGTCTTTGTATCGACGTGCCCTCAGGCCCTGAAGATGGATTTTCCTGCTATCTTCTAAATAAAATAGAGCGGTAACGTGGAGCTGTAGCACCTATTTGTCTAAGGGCTATAACACGGTCCGTCTAAGACCCGAGAGCTGTGACATGCCTAGAGGGCTTTAATGTCGGTCACTCCAAATCTTTGTTGTGACGAGACAAGAACCGAGGAGCATACACTCGCCTGACAGTAACAACAGCAGTGGTCGTATTAGCAGGAGTAAAAGTAGTCATACTCTACCTGTTTTGCATAGTTTCTTCAACTTGTAATGTATTGTGTTTAGTTCAGCAGCCAATAAATATTTATTACAAGTCTGGAATTGTGGTTGGTGAACCATAAGATACACATATATAGCTGTACATCAAAATGGCTGAATATCAGGCAGTTCAGGTGTTTCCGTTTAATTCTTATGACAAAGCTGTGAGGCAGGTATTATCCCCGTTTTATATATGAAGACACTGAGGACCAGCGCAGACAGTGAGCATAGATAGCGCATCACGCAGTCAGGGCTTCAGGCCGCAGACCTGGCGTTTTCTCTTCTGCTACGCTAAGTCCTCCACAGTCTCCTTCTGTTACTCCCATGTTGCGGTTTGTTAGACAGAGTTTCAGGAGAGAACTCAGCGTCCTTTATGTGCTCCTGACCCATCAGCCTATCACTGGTGAACATGAGCTGCGTCCTCTTAATTCCTGTCGTTGTTTAGTCGCTCAGTCGTGTCTGACTTTTTTGCAACCCCGTGGACTGTCTCCTGGCAGGCTCCTCTGTCCAGTGGGATTTCCTAGGCAAGAATCCTGGAGTGGACTGTCATTTCCTTTTCCAGGGGATCTGCCTAACCCAAGGATTGAACCCACATCTCCTGCATTGGCAGGCAGATTCTTTACCACTGAGCCACCAGGAAAGCCCTCTTTGTTCCTGACCAGGGTTTTAACTTTTCTTCCTTGAAAACATGAGGTCTGAGCATGGATGTTATAACCATATGGGCATTTACTAGAGTCCTGTTCATTTATGTGAGGTATTCCTATAAGATAGAGGAAGCATGTGAGAACAAGAGTGCCACCTCCCCTGACAGCACGTCGACAGTGGTGGAGAGGCCACAGGTACCCATGTCTCACCATCGAGCCTGGAGCAAGGAACGGCCTCTGGAGCACAGAGCCTTTCATCAGTGGTGAAGACAGCTCCCGGAGAGCAATTCCTTCCAGACTGGCAAAACTCTTTGACCTTGTGCTTTCTGGGGACAAGCTTGATATTCACCTGGCAGTAAAACCCTTTGAACCCACAAAACATCAGCACAGGGAGACTGGAAAATCTTTGACCGAGGTACTTACATCCTTATTACTGAATCTCAGATATATTCAGGTCCTTCCAGATCTAGAAACTTTCACTGTCCAAAGCCATGATCTTGGGATTGGAGTTTGCAAAGTGCAGAAAAGGCAAGTCCAATTCGAATTCTTCACTTATGAAAGAAACAGCCTTATTAAAATTTCTCTGTTTAATGTAACTTTCTGGGCATAATAACTATTCCTGTTTGACACTGCCCCAGCTCTTTATCCTGGATGGATCAGGGACTTTAAATTGACCTGATCTCCTTCCATTATAGTTTTAATCGCTGCATCACTGCAGCTGAACACTTAGGACTGTTTGTGATTTTTGCTGCATTCTCAGTTTTCCACACAAATTATAAATATAATTCTTCAACTATTTCAGAAAACCCATGTATTATCTTTATTCTTTTTTTTTCCCTTGGGAAACAAGAAATCTATTTGCTTTTGCATGGTATATGGCAGTCAGAAGTACCTCATTCACTCACTTTTTATTCATCTGATGCATGAAAAAAAGGCATTAAATGTATTTCAGCGTGTCACCTCAAATTCTGGGCAGCCAGCAGTGATGAATATGCTCAGTTCCTCAGCTGGGGTACTGTTTCATTTTTTTGTGACAATATCATTTGACAAGCCGATTCTGCATTGGCAATATTGTATCATATTTTTGTCTGCATGTAAATTATGTTGACAGTCTCATAAACATAAATTGGCAGGCATACTGTCCCAAAGCAATGTTTGTTAAAATACACTAATGGCATAGAATAAATAAATTTTTCCAAAGCATTAATAACACAGTGGTGTGTCACTGCATTGTGCAGGAAGGTCTACAGAATATGTTACTGTCTGTGCTAAATTAATACAGTATATATTTGTTAGCATATATTTCATTCTACCTCATGCTTATGTTTATTGATTAGTCATCCCATTTCATGGGCCTTTGCATACCATTGGCCACACACTTGTGATCTTTGGAAAAGTCAGCATTGACTGGGGCAGATATCTGTAATGGAACATGTGTATGGTGTCATTTAAATCTTGCAGTGTTATTCCATTGCTTTGTTCCTGACTAGACTTTGTCTTCCCTACCTGCCAACCTAAGACCATGCTCCTGACTAGCTTCTGCCCTGGTGGACCAGGCAGATGCTAGGGTGGTAGATCTAAAGCAGGTCTCTGGAACACCAATATGTTTTATTTATTTTTGACCCCAGCAATAAGAAATTCCCTCCAGGTGTTTGTGGACAGACAATATGAAACATTGGGAATAGTATAGACGATGCCATTTTGTTGGTTCTTTTACTTGCCAGCAATGTGACCACTGGCAAGGACAAATGAGGGCAGGTGTTATGAGGATTAGATGCATTGAGATGCTGAATGCAAGCAATTGGCATGAAAAATGCCAATTGCCAATTGTCTAGCTCCTAACAGACACTCACATAATGGTATCCAACCATTTAGAATGGAGGGAATGAAGAGAGGGAGATCCAACGGGAGAAAGGCAAAAACAGAGAAAGAATATGAATTTAACCATTTTCTTTGAGGAAACAAAGGATGGAAAATTCATATGCCACCTCTCCAAAAATATAAGTTTTTGGATCAGGGGGAAATGTACACGGTTCTGGAATTCTACAAGTATATTCAAATCATTGAATTCCACGTGGACTGTGACTTGTGTGCATCCCTGAATGGCAGTATGCACACCTAATTTCTCAGTTTTATCTTTCTTATCAGCAGATGCCTTGCATCTTCTGATCTTTGAAGAGAAAAGATGAACTGAGAAGCATAAGCTGGGATTCCATTGGGGAAAAAATTTTAGAAAAAGCAGTAGGTCCCTAAAGGCTATACCTTTTGATCAGCGTTTGGCCAGAATCCTTGTGTGACTGTCACCTCAAATGCCTGCTGCTATAGCTTCACCCACTCTCCAAGCTTTTAACCTTGAGGTTTCCTGCGAAGCATCATATAAACTGTTCGTTTCACAGTCCACATGCTTGGGCTTGGGTGCTGTAAGCAGAGATGGTTAGACAGACACAGCTTTGGTCACCGGATGCATAAATGCAAGCCCAGTAAACCTGCAGGTTATACGAAAAGAGAAAGATGCATGACTCTCCTCTGAGATATTGTGTTCAAAGTGCAACACCCATACTGATTAACCATAAGAACGACATCCACCAACTTCCTGCCAAACCTGATTTTATTGAAGAGGTAAAATGTAAGAATTGCTTATGAAATTTAAGCAACAATCCAAGCAACAAATTATGAATGCCCAGACTAAGATAGTAGCTGTAAGTGAGAAAAGAAACACAGGGTCATGCAGTGTTTTACACAAGTAAGGGGTAGGGTTTTGTAAACTTAAACAGCAGGTATTATTGATCACTCTGTTCTTATAAAGCATTGTGGTAGATCTATGGGTAAACAGAAAAAAGTTTCATATACCCTCCTTGATCTCCAGAAGTTTAAAATCAATTTGGAGATATGACACTAATTAACATATAGGCAAGTTGTTAATATAAATAGAAGAACTAGAATCCAGTTAAGTAATCCAAGTTAGTTTGGGCTGTGTAGTGGATACTGTAGTCTGCCTTCCAGATTTTGTCTTTCTAAAATAAAGGTACTCATTCCTCAAGAGTGCTACCCTTTTATTATCCATAGATCCCCTAAGTAACTACCATACCCAGGGTTACTCATTTTCTCCAGGGCCAATGATTGGTGGATGGGAATGCACAAAGGTTCAACTCCCTTGTCTAAATTGGAGACATCACCAAAGGGCCATTCTAGCTACAGAGCTCCCCACAGGACTAGCTATATAGCCTGTGTTGCAACACATCACTGCTCATCATTTCCTTGTGCCCAATCCTGCTGTCCTCACTTGGTTACATTCCTGTTCCTAAGAGCCCTCCTGGATAAGCCACTTGCACACATATCTCCATCTCATAGTCTGTTTCCTGGGAAACCTAATCTGCCTACCACAGCTTGTATGTTTTAAGGTTCAAAGAGTATGCAGACAATAAATGCTATAGAAATATTGAAGAGAGAGAAATCTCTACATTAAAGTATCTCTTTATTTCCCAAACCTGGCAGAGTGCTTGTTGCATGGTCGGCCCAATAGATTTTTACTAGATGAATGGCTTGTGTGCTCAGGAAAATTGGCTGGGTGTTGACAGGGAGAAGGGAGAATAACTAACTATACAGAGATTGACTTGGGAGTGCAAAGAATATTGTATCATTCTCAAAAGAAAGAATTGAATGATGGGAGGAAATTTGAGCTGATTACTCTTTTCTGTGTCCCGTCTCAGGATGTTTAATAAGACTGGAATTTATGAAACTGAATGTAGTGTGGGTTCAGGGTTCATTGTGTGATATATGCCCCTTACAGTCAGCGAAGAATTACAGAAAAAGTCACTTCTGGGTTCAACTTCTTACATTTGGTGGTGTTATAAAACCTTCTCTCCTAGAGAGTGCTAGAGAAGAAATTTAAAAGACCACTTATCAAATTTATAGATATAAATGGAGAAATATAGAGAGATATATAAAGATGAATATAGATATCAATATAGATATAGATATGCATGAGAGGAGTACATCCATAAGTAAATAATGGAATAAAATGCCTATGTAGAGTACACCAAATTTGAATGTAATTTTTCTGAGCAAGAAATTAAAGTTTAAATATTAAATCTCTTTTCATTTTACAGTTCGAAAGAAGTAAGATGAAAATCAACTTTTTCTTTTCATACTAAGAATAAAATTCCAAAGATTAAATCTCAAATATATCTTTGAGAAGCAGTATGATACAGTGAAGAAGAACATGTGTTTTGGATCAGGACACCTTGGCTTTGGTTTCCATTCTATTCATTGGTGTATGTGAAATAAAAGATAGCAGACTTTTTACATAAAGGCTCTGGGCCTTATTTTTCTCCTCAGGAAGAAGGGAGTTATTTTACTCTGGATATTAGTTTGATCGACAGATGAGTTAGTTTAAATCAGATGGCTAGAGAGATGCTTGACAATGATATTATGTGTTTGGTTATTATTAATAAAGTGGCCAACCCAATATATAATTATCCTCTTAAATCTACTATGCTACTTAATTTAAGCTAGTACATTTCTTGAGTACTAGATAGAGTCTAGCTTCACTCAGGTTTATATTTTCAATTCCAGCCTCGTATTTGCTTCATATTTTTTTTAAATTTTATTTTTAAATTTATTTATTTTTAGCTGTTTTGGATCTTTGTTGGTACGCATGGACTTTATCTAGTTGTGTTGAGTGGGGGCTACTCTCTAGATGCGGTGTGCCCGCTTAGTTGCCCTGCAACATGTGTAATCTTCCTGGACCAGGGATGGAACCCATGTGTCCTGCATTAGCAGGCAGGTTCCTAGCCACTGGACCACGAGGGAAGTCCAGCTTTGTACTTTTTTAATTGTCAGAGACTCAGAATTTTCATAAGATTGGCTCCAAATACCAGAATTATCATAGAAGCTAATTTCTGCCCCAATTTAAATTATTTTTTTCTAGAATGCAATTACCGTATGGATTAGTGCTTTTAGTCAAATACACCCTCTCTTCCACTTTTGGTATCTCATTTTTCTACCATCCAGCATGCAAAATAGTTGATTGCAATTGTTCATAATCCATTACAAAGTGGAATAAAAGAATGTGAAGGATGTTCTATGAAGTTAAGCTATGTTGGGAGAAATCTCCCAGCAATATGTTAATTTTGGCTAATGACACAGGTCACTTGTTTCCAGTTGCTCTTACAAGGTTTGCCCCCTGAACAGAATTCAGACCCAGAGCCACGGTTACTTCCTCATGTATTTAAATACCCTGATTTCCGACATCTTTCCATATCCATCAAATTTTACCTAATCCTGTAATAAACACAACTGGGAAACATTCCTGAGTAGAAATTGAGTTTGGCCTTATGCATTTACCATCTCGTTTCTCAGAAAGTAGCATCTGAGAGATTGCTGCCTTCATAGTAAATTCAGCAATTTGCAATAAAAGCATTCCCAGTCACTGGACTTATTTTGAAGTCATTCACTTAAACCTTTGTTTCCCCAGTAATATATTCAAAACTTCTCAAGTTCTGTTTCCCCTTTGAGTCCTCTGTTGCTGTTTTTACCTGGTACTGAGTTGAGGATGGGCAGCATCTCATGACGCAGTGTCCACACTGTCTTTTAGACAGGCATCTTCAGTCCTGTGCTCTTCTCTTTCCACTGCCCCTTGGTAGATGTTTGTCTCGTCTGAGTCTACTTGCGTTGTTTCCTTGGAAACTCCTTTACATATATTAAGCCAACCCAGATCCAGTTTGGTCTCAAGCTATCAGACAGGACTTTTGAACCTTTGGAATAATCACAAAAACTTCCTCTGTTACCTTTCCATGGCCCTGGATGCGGAAGAGAATTTGGCACCTAGTTTACCACTATGGGGCTTTCCTGGTGGCTCAGACGGTAAAGTGTCTGCCTACGATGCCGGAGACCCGGGCTCAATCCCTGGATTGGGAAGATCTCCTGGAGAAGGAGATGGCAACCCACTCCAGTATTCTTGCCTGGAAAATCCCATGGACGGAGGAACCTGGTAGGCTACAGTCCATGGGGTTGCAAAGAGTCAGACACGACTGAGCGACTTCACTTTCAGCTTTCACTTTCTTAGCACTATGCGTGTAGCCCTGACTCTAACAATATACACCTAGGAGCTTGCTAGTGCCTGGAAGCATGTGAAAAACTGAGCCGCCTTTTTGTTCAAAGGCAGCAATTTGTATTATTTTCATCAATTCAAGTAAATGTATGCAAATTAGCCTGGCATACCGCTGGGGCTTCCCAGGTGTCATACTCACAGGGGCTTCCCAGATGGCGCTAGTGGTAAAGAACGTGCCTGTCTCTTATGCAGGAGACATAAGAGATGTGGGTTCTATCCCTGGGTCGGAAAGATCTCCTGGAGGAGGGCATGGCAACCCACTCAGTACTCTTGCCTGGAGAATCCCATAGACAGAGGAGCCTGGGGGGCTGCAGTCCATAGCATTGCACAGAGTTGGATATGACTGAAGTGACTTAGCATGCACACACCACTCATTGCACTTATGTAGTTGGGTGGTCAAGCTTCATGAGGTCTGTGAGGCTGCATGAGGCTGTCTATAGCTGCTCTAGTTGGTTTGCTATGCCTGTGTCGCCAGTGTACTCATAAACCACCCGCCTCGTCAGCACTTGTTTGGCCCTTGTTTCTTATCTGGTACCTGTGCCTTTTCTGAGCCTTTGCATCCTGTTCAGGTTTGCTGAGGATAATATTGCCTTGTTTAATGCCTGCCCCTTGCAGCTCTACTTCTTTTGGAATAGGCATTCACTTATAGACAATGAGCTACAGTGACCATAGGATTAAAAATCCTCCCCACATATTCGTCAGTTGGTGAATGGAGGGCAATGTGTGGTATATCCACGCACTTGAATATGCTTCAGCTATAGAGAATTTAAAAATACTGATTTATGCTATAACAGGGATGAACCTTAAAAGTATTATGCTAAGTGAAAGAAATCAGACTCAAAAGGCCACATATTATACAATTCCATTTAGAGTAAAAGGTAGAGAAGAGATGACTTCATAAGGATAGAAAGTTGATTAGTGGTTGCCAGAGCTTGGGGCAGAGGGGATTGCTGATGGGGATGGGGTTTATTTTGGGGGTGATGGAGTTGTTCTAGAATTAGATGACAGTAAAGAATTCACAGCATTGTGAATATAGTAAAAGACATTGAATTGTACACTTTGAAAAAATAAATTTTGTAATTAGCGTCCAACTAATAAAAAATAAAAAAAGAAAAAAAAAGAAAAAATAAATTTTATAGTTGTGAATTGCAACAAAAAGAGAAGAGTTTAAAATCACATCATACTACTTAAAAAAAAAAAAAAACTTGTGAATTGATGAGCTACATGAAAACCAAGTTTATAGAGGCTTTTCCATCAAACATCTGGCATTCTCCATGGGTTAAGCTCTTCCCCAGCAAGGTAGCAAGGTGTGAAGCATCCATGATTAGCTTAAGCTCAGAGAAATTCTCTTAAATCAGGTAGGTCCAAAAAGCAAAGATAGCAAAATATGCTCTAAGAGGTATCATCCTTAGTCGTTGTTATTCAAATGTCAGTAAGAACTGTCAACAACACAATAAAGACAACAAATATTTGAACATGGAATAGAAAGTAGGATTATGTGCACATGAAACAATAAATAGTTTCTTTTAATCTTGGAACTCTCAGTTTACTCTTAGAAACATTAAACGTGTAGAGTTTAGAAACATTCATGGAGTTCTCTTAGAAGCATTAAATATATAGTTATCATAACAAACAAACACATGAAAAAAATCCCATTGGCAATTGCCTAGTATAGAATCTTCCAGACTGACAGCCATACTCTAGCTGTGATGTCAGCCTCAAACTCCAGGTGTTATCTTTTTTTAGTTGAATTTTTCTTGGAGTATGGTTGCTTTATAATGCTGTGTTAGTTTCTATTGTACAGCAAGTTGAATCAGCCATATGCATACACATATATCCCTTCCTTTTTGGATTTCCTTTCCATTTAGGTCACCAAGGTATAGAAAATAGAGTTCCCTGTGCTATAGGGTATGTTCTCATTAGTTATCTACTTTGTACATAGTATCAATAGTATATATGTGTCAATCCCAAGGGTTATTTTGATCTCCCATAATTCATTCCAAGTTTGGTTTTCTCAAGATTCCCAGCCTAGTGAACCAGATATTGGGAATTTAAAGTGGCCTCCCCTAAAAAAATAAAGTGGCCCAGTAAATAACACTCTTCTTTTCCACCTAAATTTTCTCCAATTAATTAAAAAGGCAGTACAAAAACAATAAGGAAACTAAAATAACACATTTATTAAAAACTTAAAGTTAGCTCATTAGCAATCAAGAACCCATGCTTCAGCCTTTGAGTAGGCAGGAGATGCCAAGAGGAAGAGAAAAGGAGGCTGGGAATTTCTTCTATATCAATCCTTTAAATAACTTGGCAGAAGCAAGAGGGATGGGGAAGACAAGGGTGGTAGCATTCACCTAATAGATGGTCTTCTACCTGGAAGAAAATATTAGCACTGACGGGATGCATGTTACTTCTTGCAATATTATAATGTGCCCAACTCCAAGTGCTTTCTATATCTAGTTACATATAATCCTCACAATAACTATGAGATAGGTATTATTATAAATGTCATTGTATAGATATTAACTGAAGACTAATTTATTTGCAAGCCAATACACACATCCGATGTCTCTACCATCAAACTAACTCGACTATCTCTAGAGCAAGTGTTCTTAAGCAGTGTGCTACATAGAGATGAAATTATTAAAAAAAAAAAAAAAGAAAGCTAACAGACACTGGAAAAAATAAGCAGAATTAAAATCCTCATAGGAAGCAATATATTACAGAACATCCACTGCACAAATTAAATCATCGCCGTATAATGAAAATCAGAATGTAAAGCAAAAGATCACAGGAATGAATGTGAAAAGAACAAAGAAAATAGATATGATGGCAAAGAGCAGACAGCTAGCAGATATTAATAGGATTTTCTAGGGAGGAAACCAGAAAAAATGAATCTGAAACATATGAACAATAATAAGGGTATGGACTAGTGAAAGGAAAATAGTTACAGGAAAAAACAGGATGAATTCAAAGGGTAGGTAGGAAGGAAAATAGAAGTTGGTAATTCATTGAAAATGCTGATTGGGATGAAGGAAGGGGGGGGCATGGTGATTCCATCAGTATTTCCACTGGATTGTGAGAAGGGATTATAATGAGAAATGTCAGACACTTAAGTTCCTCATCCTGTCTAGGAGGAGATACAGAGTTACTACTTTATTTTTTATTTTGATAATTATATAACTATAGGTAGAGCTAGGTTTTTTTAAAATCTGAAGGTAGTCACTAAGAGACTCACAGCAAGATTACCTGCATCTCAGATTCCCATAGATGGTTTAAAAAAATTAAGAAAAAAATAACCTATGTGGTAAAAGGCAGAGGAAAGAGAAAAGTCGCAAAACTTAAACAGAATATACCCACCTGGAAAGCATAAAATAGGATGACAGAAATAAATGTAGGCAGAGCTTTAAATCAACATAAAACTTCAAACACTTCTAATAAAGAACAAAACTCTCAAATTGGGTCAACAAAATACGACTTCCTGAATAGTATGGCAGCCAGGTTGCATCTGGGTTACCTTTTATCCTTTTCCAGTTAAAGATTGCAAGTGTCCAACTTGAGATAAAAAGTGACAGCTTCATAGCCATTGATGACAAAACAGGACTGTGTGTGTGTGTGTGTGTGTGCGCGCGCGTGTGTGTGTGTGTGGGGGGGGTGTTAGTCACTCAGTCATGTCTGACTCTTTGTGACCACATGGACTGTAGCCCACCAGTCTCCTCTGTCCTTGGAATTCTCCAGGCAAGAATGCTGGAGTTAGTTGCCCTTTCCTTCTCCAGGGGATCGTCTAGACCCAGGGATCAAACCCAGGCTTCCTGCATTGCAGGCAGATTCTTTACCATCTGCGCTTCTCAGTTCAGTCGCCCAGTTGTGTCCAACTCTTTGCAACCCCATGAATCTCAGCATGCCAGACCTCTCTGTCCATCACCAACTCCCGGAGTTTACTCAAACTCATGTCCTTCGAGTCGGTGATGCCATCCAGCCATCTCATCTTCTGTCGTCCCCTTCTCCTGCTGCCCCCAATCCCTCCCAGCATCAGGGTCTTTTCCAATGAGTCAACTCTTCGCATGAGGTGGCCAAAGTACTGGAGTTTCAGCTTCAGCGTCAGTTCTCGGGAAGCCCAGAACAGGCCTGTACGCAGTATCTAAGACTAGGTCTTCTAGCACGATGTTGGTCTTCCCTGGTGGCTCAGATGGTAAAGAATCTGCCTGCAACTGGGGAGATACAAGAGACATGGGTTCTATATATATATACATACATACATATATATATATAATTTTTAGAGCTTCTCTACTGTTCCTGCCTGGATAATCCCATAGACAGGAGCCTGGCGGGCTACAGTCTATACGGTTGCACAGGGTTGAACATAACTGAATCAACTTGGCATGCACACATATAATTTTTATATACTTATATACATCCTCATATACTTATATACATTCTTTTTCATGTTCTTTTCCATTACGGTTTATCAAAGGATCTTCAATATAGTTCCGTGTGTTACACAGTAGGAGCTTGCTGTTTATCACCTCTTAACTTCATAAGCAGTTCCCTGATATCTGCTCTCAAAATCTTACTCTTCCATGTATACAAATGTTTCCCCTGCCAGAATTACATTATCTATAATTGCCACTTTTTGATACAGGAGATGCAGAAATGACCAAGATAAAATCTCAGATGTGATGGAGCTTACCTTTTAGTCAGGGACACTGACACTCAGCACACGCTATATAACATAATATCAGTTAGTGATACCCTGAAAGGAAAACTAGGGGCAGGGGCTAGCGCGGCCACGTTGTAGACAGGGTGGTCAGGGTAAGTCTTTGAGGAAGTGGCATTTAAACAGAATGACCTCCTGGCCCTACTGGGCTGTGGGAGCTGCTCTTCCCAGGTAGAACAGTAAGAACCAAGACCTTAAAGAAGAGGAAGCCTGCTGTGGGAAGCAACAAGCAAGATGAACTGTTTAGATGGGACTAAGTAAGCAAGGGAGAGTGAGACAGGGACATTCAGGTCATGATAAGGGATATGAAATTTTATTTCTCTAAGCATAGATATTTTTGATCAGGGATTAATTGCATAAATTATTTTTATTTTAAAAGATGACACTGGGTCCTTTGTGAAGAAAAGGCTGTGATGGGGAAGTTGGGAGTAGGGAGATTTTGGCTGCTGACTTCAAGTAGAGGACCATGGTTTGGCTTGGATTGGGTATGCAGCAGAGCTGAGGAGAAAGGATCAAGATAGAGTTTCAAAGAGGAGACAGGGAATTGGAATTGAATGTGGAATGTGAAGGGAAGAGGATTCACTACTGAATACAAGAGAATCAATACCTAATTGGTTGAACCATTTATTAACTGTAAGACAGGAAAGGAGTTTGCTGCAGAAGTGAAAAGAATTAAATGATATTTTGAAGATTTTTTCTGAGAGTGGAAGGATACTGATATTATAATTGATACATATCAACTTTCATAGAAAAATTCTTTTAAAATGTCTTAATCCACTTCATTACTTTGTTAAGTGGAGTTTAATGAAGAAATTGGGTATTTCTGTCATGCCTGATGCTCCTGTGGGTTATTATCATCATTATTCTGAGTATCGGTTGTCACTATTCAGGGCTCTGACTTAAGACATGAAAGACAAGGGCGACTCAACACAAACAGAACAGACCATAAAGATGAGCTCAGAGATTTTCAAATAGAACAATCTGCATAGTGTACACTATGGTTTCTATGGGTGTTCTGTAGAATTTTGAGTAATTTTTGTTCTTCTTTTTATTATTTTGTATATTCTAAAGTTTTCAAATGACACAATATATTCTTTCACTTGTATTCAGAATTCATATGTGGATATATTTTCACTGCTTAAGATCCAGGTGATATGCAAAAGTTCAGAATCCATAGGTGAAAATTCCTCCTAAGATTCCTCTAAATGTACCCATGCCAAGAAGTATATATTTTAATATTTCACTTTATATTCTCCTGGTTTTTTTATTTGCCTTTAAGTGCGTCTACCATAACTTCATCTTATCATTTTCTTCATATCTGTCTATCTATCTTTATGTGCTAAGTTGCTTCAGTCGTGTCCAACTCTGCAACCCCAGGGACTTTAGCCAACGAGGCTCCTCTGTCCGTGGGATACTCCAGGCAAGAATACTGCAGTAGGTTGCCATGCCCTCCTCTAGGAGATTTTTCCAACCCAGGGGTCAAACCTGTGTCTCTTGCATCTCCTTCATTGGCAGGCTGGTTCTTTACTACTAGCACCATGGAAGCCCATCTACCTCTCTATATGTCTACAAGTACAAACACATATCTTTTCAAAGTAAATGAACTCACATTGTATGCATTATTATATAACTTGTATTTTTCTACTTAATACTGTGTCTTGGATTTCTTCCGTGTTGGAAGATGTAGTTATACTTCACTACCAAATAAATATAAAAAATAAAATAGAACAATATCTGACTCGTAGCCCATAAAATAAGTGACAGGTCCCTTATGTAACTATTTCCCTATTGAATTACAGTTTTTAAAAAATTATTATTATTTGATAGTACGAGTAACACTGCAAAGAATGTTCTGAACTATGCAATATTTATACTTGTATGAATATCACTTTAGGTTAGTTTTCTAGAAGTAGTACTGTTTGATCAAAAAATATACACATTTTAAATCATTGTACATACTGAAAGATGGCCCTTTAAAAAGATTTACTAATGCGTAGTCCATCAATGGTACATGAGAATGGTCCTTTCTCCAGAGCTGGTCGCTTTAACTTGCTTGATTACTTTGTTTTTTATTTTTGTTTTCGGAGGCACCATGATGGGAGGTTAGGGTCAGACAAGAAATTTAATTCTCCATAAGCCCCACCAGTGTCTCCAAATTTGTTCTTTGCTATGGAAAGAGATTTTTCTACTTCTTTGTAAAGTGCTTTGTAAATACAGTTTTAAAGTTCTCTCTTTCTAACCAAATTGTTCGGGTTGCCTGTTTAACCCAATAGTTGTTTAAAAGATAATATAAAACTTTGCAAAATGATAGATTCTATAGATTGTCTAAGATATGCTTAATTTATATTTTTGCTGTATTGTAGAGAATACAGTTGTAATTTATTGAGCTCTTTTTACAGCCATTATGTATGGGTACATGTTTCATGTGCACTTGAAGGAATGTTTATTTACTTTTTTCTATTTACTCGGTATAGAGCTTTATTTTGCATGGTAGAACTTTTCATTCACAAGGTTATTGTTTTATTTAATCCTTGATACCCTTATTTACTTTTATTTATCTATCTATTTTGTCCAATACTGGGAGATGGCATTAAATTCTCCAACAGCAGTTATGGATTTTTCAATTTTTTCTTCTATTTTTTATGAGATTTGTTTGAAATATTTCAAAGCGATATAGCCATGTGAAAAATATCTTAGAATGTTATAGCCTTTTGGGTGGATCAATTTGTATGTTTCACTCTGTCTAGTTTATGGCCCTTCTTACCCATTTAATCTTATTTTAACCCTATCTTATCATCTTTCCCCCTTTCTCCTTTGCTTGCTTGTCTCTATCTAACCCATCACTTTCAGACATTGGATTGTTTACATACCATTAAAAAAATAAATCCTGCTTGGCCTTTGAGTCAGAAGATTTGTATCTTTTTCAGTTATTTGTTGATGTTTTCCTGTTCTATTTCTTGTTGTTTTTAGCCCAAATTTCTGGGTCTCTTCTCTATTGTCTTTTAATTTCACTGTGAGACTTTCCATCTATTTTTCCTTTTATGGGGAACTGTAGAATACAGGAGAATTTCTTGGCTATATCTTCCCAGGAACTAATTTTCTGTCTATGTATGTATGTTTGGCCCAGCCTGAGTGCTGTGATTCTCAGTATGGCAGTTATATACAGTATACCTCAGCATACATCCTTTTGATTGTTAGGTATTCTCAAAAGTCAGCCAATAAACAGTGTTTTGAATTTGAATTTCTTGTACTTCATGAGCAGCAGAGTACCAGAAAATGTTCCCAGGTTTTCAATTGTTTTGTTTTGTATTATGTGCTTGACCAAAAATACTCAAAGTTACACAATCTATAGCAGTGATAAAAATGACCATTGCAATATAATTACTTATTTGAAAGTGTAATATCACTTGTATTATTTCCATTGATTCATTTTGTCCTATAAAAATTGACTGAACCTTTAAATTAGAGGTTGACTTTTCTAATCTTTGTGCCAAATGCTTTGCTCATGTGTACAGTTTCTAATATCTTCAAAACAGTTTACGGAGAAAGCATAATCAGTCAAATTATAGAGTAAAAGTTCAAAAAAAGCATATTGTTAGGTTACATAGTAATAACTAATATGAACTGTTGATACAAATCTTCATTTAAATGGGATTTGACACTCTGTTAGTATCAAGTTGTGCCAACTTAGAAGCTCAGTAATTGAAACAAGAACAATTTCCTGAAAGTTTTTCTTCAATAAAATAATTACCCTTGTAAGATGGGAAATGCCTATTCTGTGTGTTCTGCTAATTACTTCGGGCATTAGAGCTGCTAATGAATTTTGGTGACACTGTTTGTCACATGTGTGCAATCTTGGTTGTTTTCTCACCCTTGCTTTCATGATTGCCACTTTGCCATGGAACAGGTGATGACTTTGTACTGTCTGGTTTGCCTTCAGTTATTCCATGGGAAGGACGGACTTGCTGTAGGTAGAGGATAGTAATCACTCAACTCCTGGGTGTGCCAGGTTCTCTCTGGGGGTTCAGAGCTATCAGGGGTAAAGCCCTGGTCCTGGAGCATCTCTCTACTTGCCTTGTGAAGTGAAAGTCACTCAGTTGTGTCTGACTCTGCAACCCCATGGACTATACAGTCCATGGAATTCTCCAGGCCAGAATACTGGAGTGGGTTGCTGTTCCCTTCTCAAGGGGATTTTCCCAACCCAGAGATCAAACCCAGGTCTCCTGCATTGCAGGTAGATTCTTCATCAGTTGAGCAGCCCTCTACTTGCCTTAGTGAAGATGAAAATACCTCTGCCTCCCTCTACTGCACTCAAGTCAGAAAGGACCACTTGGCTTAGCTGTTCTGTAGAGTTCTCTGAATCATCACTCATTTAAGAACCAGCTCTTCTGAAACACCTCTTTGATTCTGTTATGTCTCGGTTTGAACTTCCCCAGCCCTGCCCCTGGCTCCAAAGCAGTCTTCATCTGCTTCCCCCAGGGTTGCTTTTACATAGATCCAGTTCTGGTTTCTTTCTCAGGAAGTCCTGAAACCTTCTGGTTTGTTAATAGCACTTGTATAGTCATTTACTATAGAAATGCGTTTCCCACATTTTCATGTGATTTGTGTGTGGTTGGGTGGGGGTAGACTTAAAATCTTAGATATCATCTAGTCAATCTCTTCCACATAAATGTCTTGTAATTAGAAAAAAAATCCTCATCTGATACTTATAATAAAAATCATCATAATTACTGTATGTACTCTTTCCAAAAAAAAAAAAAAAAGTTGAGCAAAATCCAACTGAGCCACTGTCTGCTGTCAGGAAGGAACCTGGCCTTCTGTGTAAAAAAGGATGAATATTTGATACTTGTGATGAGGTTGAACAATGCTTTTTTATTAATAACGAATTGATGACTGCCCTGGCATTGTCATCCTGAATATATAGAGAGAAGTGTGAAACTAACCTGAGTGAATGTGAAGAGGCAAGAATACTCGAAGGTGACAGAATTTATTTTTAGGCTTTCTGTGTGCTTCCCAGCACCACAAATTACAGCTGCTGTGAGGTGAGCTGCAAAGGGCTGGCCAGGCCCACTTTCCCCAGGTGCACTTTGAACAAAGGCGGCATCAGGCAGAGCCGGCTGCATTTGCCATGCTGGTTTTACGTGAGGCTCACATAATTGCATCGACAGTAACTCCGGAGCACGGGGATTTTTCCTTTTCTCTAAAATATGTCCCGGAGTCAAGAAAAACTTACTGCTTCATATTCTCCACATCCTGCAGGTTGCTTTTCTTCTAGGCATTATTTGTAAATACTATAATTTTTGTTAGGCAGAACTTCCGTGGGAAATGTTTTATTTTGCTTTCTCAGCAGGTATATTTCTGTCAACTTCAATTAACCAGAATTTAAGGATCTTTGTTTCGGTTCAGTGGTTGAACTTTTGTTTTTAGCTAAATTTCCTCCTAAAGATGAAGACAAAGTGTCAGCAAAGAAAAAAAATATGGTTTATTTCAACACAATACAACACAGCAACATATATATATATATATATACACACACCCATACGCATATTGAAGCAAGTGATAGAGCCACGTCAGTTAAATCTCTATGAAATAGTCTATGGTTTTTGTGCCTTGAATAGTGACAAATGATGCTCAAAATGATGCCTTTAAAAATTTGCAAGATAGTTGACTGATCAGAAAAAAAGCTTAAATACTATTCTTTATAGTATCTTTACCCAGAAGGGATGTGGAGAAAGAGAGTTGTAACTATGAGAAGCTTTGCCTGGCAGGTGCTCTGGTCTTAGAAACACTGTCACTGGCAACTTGCAATGTGACAGGAAGCCAGCCAAGGGGTAAATACCATGACCTCTATCTTCTCCACCCTTCAGCTTCCTGTTGATGTCTCACAACAGCTGAAAACAACTAGAAGCCAGAGGGTGAGGGGCCCTGGCATTGAAATTCACAGAAGTTACCATTTCAGGTTACAATTAAAAGATGCTTATTCCTTGGAAAAAAAGTTATGACCAACCTAGACAGCATATTAAAAAACAGAGACTACTTTGCCAAAAAAGGTCTGTCTAGTCAAGGCTATGGTTTTCCCAATAGTCATGTATGAATGTGAGAGTTGGACTATAAAGAAAGCTGAGCACAGAAGAATCGATGCTTTTGAACTGTGGTGTTGGAGAAGACTTTTGAGAGTCCCTTGGACTGCAAGGAGAGGCAACCAGTTCATTCTAGAGGAGATCAGTCCTGGGTGTTCATTGGAAGGACTGATGTTGAAGTTAAAACTTCAATCCTTTGGCCACCTGATGCGAAGAGCCGACTCATTTGAAAAGACCCTGATGCTGGGAAAGATTGAAGGCAAGAGGAGAAAGGGACGACAGAGGATGAGATAGTTGGATGGCATCACCGACTCAATGGACATGAGTTTGAGTAAACCCCAGGAGTTGGTGATGGACAGGGAGGCCTGGTGTGCTGCGGTCTGTGGGGTCACAAAGAGTTGGACACGACTGAGCGACTGAACTGAACTCAACTGAACCATTGCAGGGTCTGGAACAGGGTGAGGAGGAGAGAGGATCTAGTATGTAAGCAGAGATGGCTATGGAGGGCATGATCGCGTCTCACTGATACTTGGGTATCCTTCCTCATAGCAACACTGAACAGGGGGGCTGCTAGTGCCCTTCAGTTCTACCAGTGGCACTGCTTGCCTGGAGGTCTCTGACCCCAACTTCTAGTAGTTCTCTAAGTCTGTGGGACACCCTGGTTTTTAATTCTGGACTGAAAGAATAGCAAAGTTCTCAGTTTCTAAACCATAGGGTGATACCCTATTTTCTAGTGTGAAAATCAAATTTTTTAGTGGTTAGTAAATTCAAGTTAGGTCACAGTTAATATATAGTAGTGGAGAGGTAGAACCAAGGTCTGTTTGGCTCCCATATATCTGCCTTTTCAGTGGTCTTAAAACCCTACCTTTTTCCTTTATCTACTGAATTTGGTTTTTACCCTCTTCACTTTTTTAGAGTCAGTGCCTTATAATTTTCCAGTGAAGTATGACTCCACGTTCTCTTTCTTTTCTGCCCTGTCCATGTATCATATTTCACTCTTCCTCCAGCATCCTTAGTTCTTTTGGCTACTTGAACCCAAGGCGTGTGGTAGATTCCCACTATGAGGTCATTAAATCACCTTTCTTCTTTAGAAACAAGTCATTTAACCAAACCTAAATGCTCCATTTTACAACAGTGATTTCTGTACTCATCTGTACATTACCTGGAATTTTAAATGCCTCCCTCACCAACCTCATTTCTACTTTATACTTTTTTTCTGCATCTTTTTGACATCTAAATCTTTTACTGATATTTCCATAAGAAATTTACATAATTTATGTTTCTCTCACAATAGCTGACTTTTCTTCCTATCACACTGAGAAAATAATGATCATCAGACATGAAATTTCTGAACTACTTTCACTATACCAAAAAGACATCATTATTTTCATCTGTTCTTGTCTCCTTTCCTATGGATTCCATTCAATGAAACCCAATAGACCTTTAGTTGAGCACTTACTGTGAGCCAATCAATATACTGAGTGCTTGGATATAAAGACTAACTGCATCAAAATACAGTTACTATCTCCAGTTGTTCATGGACTGATTTTTTGTGGTGTAGAGAAAGAGAGAAGACAAATTGAGATAGATACAGATACAGGTAAAGTGAAGCAAAATATGCTAAGTGCTGTTATGGGCACATGGGACGGTTTTGTCAATCACAGAGGAAAAGCAACTACCCTCACCTGGGGGGAGGGGAGTATCAAGGGATGAATTATAGAGGAGGTGATGCTTTCTCAGTCACTCGTGACATCCCCAACAACATGTTACAGTTCCTTCCCCATTCCTCTCGCAAAAATTATTATTTCCCTTTCACTTGGAAATTGTGATCCTTCTTCAATTCCTGTCAGAGAAAGTCCACACTCTTCTGTGTACCTTGAAGGCGTGCCATTAGCCTTGTTGCTTTTTCACTCCCACCTTACTCCTTGCCTTTCCTTGAGCTCCAGCCATCCTACAATACCCACAGCCTCCTGAATATCCTCACTGCCCTCAGGTGGTTATCATTTGCATAGAATCCTATCTTCCCAGTTTCTGGGCCTGTTCAAATCCTGCTGTTAACCTAGTACTGAGTGAAATAGCTCTGAAAAAATTCATCTGATTTCCCATCCCTCGACATAGTTACTCTCTCCTTTGTCCATGTTCTTACCATATTTTGTTTATATCTCTTTTATGATACTTGTGACTCTGGAAGATTGTTCTTTGCATGCTTTCCTCCACAGTTTGGGTGTAAAGCCCATTACCTAGGCATCCAGACACATTGTCTGGAACCTCGTCTGAGTGCTCAGTGAAGGTGTGTTTGACTGACACTGAAACACACAGACACACACACACATTGTGAAGTAAGTTCCAACTCCATTATTAGTTGAATAGTGTTCAGAAGCATTGTGACTTCTTTGATTTTCTTCTGTTTTTCCCCTGCTGTAAATAGGCATTATAATGCCCTGCCAACTTTACATAACTTCTATAGAAAAATCTATATGAAATTACTTTAAAGAAGGTGATCCAAAAAAAGTGAAAATTCTTATAAGAGAGGATGCCTTTAGCAGGAAAGAAAACTTAGAGAACCCTGAAGCTTCATTAATTTAATAAAACATTGTCTCCTTTTCCTTATTCAGTAGCAACACGAAGATGTTGCCTGAGCTACACTGCTGCAATTTCATAAGAAACACAACAGGAGAAATGCCAGCATCTTTGCTCCTGGATCATATTGCTTTGACTAAGAGCATTGCATTTTAGCTAGTGAACATGGGAAGGCTTTGGGTAAAAAAGACTCACATAACTCTAAACCCTTCGTTCATTTGCTTCTTATGCATGAAGCAGGTCAGTTGTATCTTATGCATCAGACAAAGCATTTGAAAAGCACTAGTGTGCTGGTTTGCCAATTGAAAGCTGTTTTTCTTCAGTCAAATATATTAGTGATTGTAGATACATGAATATGTGTACATATACCATTCATTTTATATGAAATACACTTTCCTACAGCCATAAAACCCCACATGTATAAAACTATCCATTATTATATATTTGCCGAATGTGAATAGACATGTGGTGAGGACCACAGGCTCTGGATCAGACTTACTGAAAATCTTGACTAGCTCTTCTAGATATGTAACATTCTGAGCATCAGTGAGAAATGGTCACGGTGTTACTTGATGAGTTTGTTGTCAGGATTAGGGAAATAATGTGAAGCACTTCACTCTGTGCCTGAATCTCACTAGAGATTCCTTACGGAGTCCTTGGATCAAAACCAACCTAAAAACTTCACACATCAGACTCAGGTTTGGATGGGTGAAACTGCCCAGTCCTTTTGCACACAGAGCCAGAATTACAATGATCCATGGCCTATGAGACTGAAATCAAATGTGAATGTCCCCATTATTTCATTGCTGTGCTTTCAGTATAAATGCCATTTGCAGGAATTTGTCCAAGACCAAATTCACATCCCATATAACTTGACTGGGAACTCTGGGGTGAGCAAAGTTTAGAATTTGACTAGATTCAGGATTGGACATGACTGAGCATGCACACATGACATGAGATTCAGCTCTGCACATAGTTCCCTATGTATGGTGGGTTAACCCTTCACCTTAAGGCCGTCTTAGAGGACATGCTTCCTTCCAGAGCTCCAGCGAGCTCTTGCAGAAGGAAGGTTTGAGCCCTGGTATACTTGAAACTCTTCCTTTGAGAGCTTCATTAATCTTCTCCTGGAATCCCATGCTTCTATATGCTGAGCTTAACTTGCTGTGGCTGGAGTTGATGGAAACCAAAGAGCAGAGGCAATTTACATCTTGTAAACCACAGAACACTGGAAACCCACCTGCAGCACATCTGGAGAGACCTGCATTATTTAGTGCTTTTACCCTTCCTTGCTGTCTCGAAAGTCTTAAAGCCGGCAGAGCAGCTGTCTCTCAAACTCACACCTGATTATGACTGTCTTATCTCATTCTCTAATTGCGGCATGAGAGCCACCCTTGTCTCCCTGCAGACTATAAACCTCCCCGGACAAGCTCCAGGTCTGACATTTCTTTCACTGCCTACTGACAGCACTAAGCTCAATGCCATCAGCAGCTAGATTGACATTTGACTGTTTAATCAGCCAGAGTCAGTATGTAATAAGGACATAAAAAAAGTGAATATGTGCTACATGCAAAGACTTCTTTACTAATTTTTCCAGAAGATACGGCAGTGTCCTTAACCAGAGTTCTCTTCCACTCTGTGTTAGATAGTGTTCCTTCAGACTCAGATGCTAAGGCAAGACATGGGTGCTGGTACTTTATTTAGGTGATGAGCTCAGGAAACATAGCTGGGGGAGGGGCAATTATCCCAGGGAGGGGTGCCATGCAAATAATGAGTGTGTTAAATGAGCAGGTTACCACTGAGGGCTCAGTCTGCGAGAGAATCTTGAGGAATCCCATAGAATGCCGTTCAGTGTTGTCTTGCCAAGGAGCAGGGGTGCTTAGGTGCACATGCATTGCTTCCTGCCCCTCACTGACTAGAGATCACTTCTGGCTAGGTGAATTGTTTTTAGCACTGAAGGCTGCATGGCCATGACTGCAGGGAGAGCCCTCAAAGACTGCAGGTGCCTGCAGTGGGCAGTTCTCTCTCTCTCTAAATGCTCCAGGCGCTCATGACCCCTGCACTGGCTTCTGGGGTCAGGGGATTAGCCACTTGCCTGTATCTGTGAGGAGCTACTGAGGATTGGGGAACCGGGTTCCAAAAGAATAAGAAAAATTCAAAGAGGCTTTGTGGTCTGACAGTCTTGAGGTTTGAGCCTGGTTGTGCTTCTATTACTGTGTCATCTTGGACCCAGGACGTATCCCTGTTAAGCTTTGTTTCCTCATCTTTAAAATCAGGATGATTATATTGCAAGAATATTATTGGTATTCAATGAGATGGTGAGTGTGAAGCACTTGCTGTTGGCCTGGTGTGTGGAAGATGCCCCCAAAAACCATAGCCATCATCATCATAACCATCATTATCAGTCTGAATTATGCCCTTTACCCAATATATCAGAAAAAAAGAGTTTACTCAATCAATGAATTTAATCAAGTTCTAACCAGTTTTTCTCATGGTTTGAAAACCTAGTAAGAGATGGTGATGGAATAGTTGATACTTTCATCAGTGGCAAAGCTCTTGGATTAGGAATTTCAGACCTCAGGTGATCTTTGTCCCTTAAGACCATTGTTGGAATTTCCTGCTGTATTGTCTAGGGGCTGAATCCCTGTAAAGGTCTAGGATAGACTCAGTTTCCTTGTAGTTCCAGCATCTCCCAAATGGGAGAGGCAGATAGGAAGTCATTGGAGCAGCCTACAGATCCATCACTTGAATATGTTAGATAATAATGTCAATATTTTGAGTGCTTGTTCTTTACTAGGGGGCTTCCCATGTGGCTCAGCAGTAAGAATCTGCCTGCAATGCAGGAGATGTGGGTTTGATCCCTGGGTCAGGAAGATCCCCCTGAGAAGGAAATGGCAACCCACTCCAGCTTTCTTACCTGGGAAATCCCATGAACAGAGGAGCCTGGTGGGCTACAGTCCATGGGGTTGAAAAAGCTGGACACGACTTAGTGACTAAACCACCAGCACTATTCTTTATGCTAGACACAGTTGAAGGTCTTTATACATATATATGCTTTAATTGGTAAAACAAATATATGACACAGTGCTACATTTGTGCTGGTTTGGAGGGTTTGGGCTTGCCCAGGCCTTGCAACTGCCACATGGGGGAGCCTGGGTTTGAGTCAGGTGTGAATGTGTGCAGAAGCCCAATATACTTGGCTGTGACCTATATGGAAAATTAGAAAATAAATCTTTTTTTGGAGAAAGTTTATCAAGCTTAATAAGTGTACATGTCTGTTCTCCCAGAAAGTTAGTCCTGTGTTGAAAGCCACAGGATGTGTCTTAGACGTCTCTCCACTAGTCAGCTGATGACAATGCATAGGATAAAATGGTAGTTAAGAGCATAAACTCTGGCACCAGACTGCTGGGCATGAAGGCCAGCTCTGCTTCTTATTAGCCATGTGAGCTGGAAAAAGTGTTTAACTTTTCTGGATCTCAGTTTCCTCAATTGCAAACAGAGATGGTGGTAGTAACTGCCTATTTGTAGAGCAAACAAGCAGGCACATATTGTGTATAATCTTAGAACAATGCATCTTAATCTGATGAACACTGTGTGACATAACTGTTTGCCTGCTTTTCTCTAGAATGTATTCTCTGTGCAGTCAGGGAGTTTCCATTTCACTGTTTTGCTCATGACTATATCTGAAGAACTGAGAGTATGCCTGTTAGAGAGTGTGTACCCAGAACTTTTGCTCAGTGAATGGGCATATCATTTTCACATCTCTGTAATCTCATCTATCACTTGGAAATAGTAACATGCCTCTTACAAACTGCACCACTTTGCTGTGATGGCCAGAGAAGCTTCTGGCTGCCTGAAACCCTTTAGAAAAATCATGAAGGTCAGATAAATGGGAACCTCTGAGACATTTCCTTCTGGTTATTTTCAGTGGAAATGCATAGTCCAGGAGAGAAAGTGTTAAGAAGAATGTCCTGAAGGTACAGATGGTGCTTATGGAGAAAGAAGTCTATTTTTCAATTTACAAAAATGATTAGCTGGGATCCCACTGAGTTCACTGCACGGGCCACTGCTAGTTTTAATTTGTGCCAACAGGATGGAGAGATGGACTTTAATGAGGATGTGTGTTTTCTAATCATGGGCAAAGTTAGGGGAAGTGGCAGAGGGGGTAGGGAGGGTGAAAGATAATTGGGGGATTCAGAAAACAGGGCTGCTTCTTGCGGACGGATGGACGCTCGACTGCCTTTCCAGCTGGAGTCCTGTCATGGTTGGGCTTTCACCTGACTGAGGCAGGGGCAGAGTGGTTATCATTATCCAGGGTGGCAAGTAGTAAGGAGATTCCAGACACACACTCTGGAGTCAGACAGTCTGGATTTGCTACTTACTGTGTGAACTTTGTGTTCTCATTTCCTCATTTGCAAACTATGGAAATAGTTATATCTACTGTTATAGGATTACTGTAACTATTAAACATGATAATACAGACAAAGAGCTTAGGGTAATGCCTTGCAAATATGACGTTCTCAATAAATTTCTCTGTAAGTTCATAAAATTATTTTCATTAGAAATGCTCATCCATCTGAAGAAGTAGCACAGGATTCCGTAGCCCCAGGAAGCCACTTCTCTCAATACAGCAGCCCCTATTCCTTGCGTGTGCTCTCTCCTCTTGGGAGAGGGACATAGGGTATCTGCCCTTTAATAAGAAGCTCCTGAGCCATTTTTATATTATCCTCCAACCCTAATGTCAATTGAGAACCATTCCACATGTACAGTGGAGAATTACATGGCAAGTGCATTGGTGGTGGTAATAGCAAAACGTGGATTATGGCCACCAGTGAGAATTTCCTGTAGAAATGATTTCAACCAAGGCAAGAGTCTAGACTTTTTCCTCCCAGCATTTCTATGCATACCTCTGTGGGGTTCACACAGTGACCCCATGTGCTGGCACAGCCCATGTATCCTCCTGTGAATTTTAGAAGTGAATGTTTATAGCCTGAAAACAGTGCTGTTCACTTTTCCATGGGATTTGAACAACAACTAGATTTTTCTGTATCTCACCAAAACTCAGATGCAGAACCATGATTGCCTTTGATTGATTAGCTCATGCCAAACTCTCACAACGATTTGGGAGAAGAAATAATGCAAAGATTTTTCTGGAGCAGGTGTTTGTGCTTTGAGGAGTAGAAGGAGGAGTCCATAAATTTCCTGAAACTTTATGGAACACCCATGTATATAGACATGTCATTTGGGAGTTAATAGGCTCATGGATCTGAGATCCAGAAAGTTTAAGGACCAGTGACTTAAGGAACAAGTAATTTTTTTTTTTATTCCTTTCTTTCAACCAGGCAAAAAGATTAGATGAGACCCTGGTCTAGTGAAGGAAACAGATGTATCAAGCAAATAATAGGGGACTTCCTGGTGATCCCAGTGGTTAAGACTCCATGCTTTCATTGCAGGAGGCATGAGTTTGATCCCTGGTCAGGGACTAAGATCCCACATGCCTTGAGTGGCCAAAATATAGAAAATAATAGAGATATAGGTCAACTAGATGCTAGGCAGGCACAGAATCCATGGAATGTCAGTAAGTCTTCAAGGCATTTGAGCAAAAGGAGAAGTGCTGGTTGGGGAGGGAAGATTCTCAAAGTCACACTACAGATGAAACCATAGGATTGGGTGGTTCTCTGTCCCTCACATATCACAGAGAGACATATCCCTGGACACTCTGTGTTTCAAACTTAGCCACCGGTTTTCCCCAGCTCAGGGATTACACTCATCCCAAGCCACTTCAGGGGAAACGTCCCCTCATCCGTCTCACTCAGTGTCTTTCACCCTTCAGGGTTCTGAGTCTTTTTTTTTTTTTTTCCCCTGAGGACACTTCAGTTCATTAGCTCTGGGGACAAGAGTGAAAAGAAAATATAAAACAACCCTCTGAAAACAAATCCAGGAAACATATTGTTGTGCAAGCTAATTAGCTTTTGAAAAAAGCAGTACTCTAATCAAGATTTCCGTATATCGCACACGGCCTAATTATAGTGACAATAATACCCAGGATTTACAAAGAGGCTGTCAATATGTATCTCTGCAATTGTTTCAGTTATTCACCAAATATCCTTTGGAACAGAAAAGAGGTAGATGAAGAAGCTGGGTTTTGCAGGGGCCAGGGTAACATGCATTATTTTCACAGTTGGAGCTTGAGTCTTGATCCTATTCCATCCTCAGGGTCTAAAGCCCTGGTTGCTTAAGTCATTACTGTTTGCAAAAGACAAAGGGAAAAAAAAATCCATGATAATACCAGGGATTAGGCTAGCCTTGATTATTTTGTGTTGCTGACTAAAAGAATCCAGGTGTACAGTCTGACTCATGCTTCTCTCTCAATTATTTTCTAAGTGAATAAATAAATTAATGAATGATTCAATCAGTAAATCAGATAGACCAAGGCCTTGGCAGGCAAAATTAATAATACATAGTGGTTCAGGAGTCCAGAGCAGACATGTTAGGTATAAATCAGTTGAAAAATTATTGATGTTCAAACTGGCTGACAGGTGGTAGTTTAGAAAGGACTTCTTGGAAGAGAAGGAGCTCAAAGAGGATAGTTACATGAGAAATTAGTGGGAAGTTCAAGAAAAAAGCAACATGGGCAGCAAATATGAGAAAATGAAGGAAAATAGTCAGGCACATAATAGGTCCTTAATGAATGGTACAAAGACAGAAAATATGTCTTTTCTTGAATGACACCAATGCTCTTATTTTGTGTTTAAAATGTGGAGTCTCAGCAGCTTCCAGGAGAGTTCAAGAGATCCTTGTTTAATGAAGTGTTTCCTTTAGTTTGTACTCAGCAGGTTAGGCCGTAATTTCTTTCATAAGCTTTCCATTTCAGTCATATTTATGACTTTGGGGAGACTTCGCTTTTTTAGTTAAACATGACACCTAGAAATACAATTTTCAATTCTTCAGTCCCTGTTCTCAGTCAAAGCCCATACTTGAAAGTATCTTGCTTTAATACTATTAAGCACATTTTTTTTTTCTCTAGGGACACCATCATATAGATGTGGGTGGGTGGTTGTGAGCCAAAGTTGTTCAATGAATGCTGTCAGTTGGCTAAGCATACAGTTTCTTAGGTCCTACAGATCAGATTAAGAAAAGGTTGCTTTGGGAAAAATGGACAGCCATATGCAAAAGAATGAAACTAAACCTCTATCTTGTACTATATATAAAAATCAACTTGATATAAATTAAAGACTTGAGTATAAGACCTGAAACCATAAACCTCCCAGAAGAAAACATGGACTCTTTGAGATCAGTCTTAGCATATCTTTCTGCATATGTCTCCTCAGGCAAGAGAAACAAAAGCAAAAATAAATAAAGCTACATCAAACTAAAAAGCTTCTTGCACAGCGAAGGAAGCCATCAGCAAAATGAAAAGGTAAGCTATCAAATGAGAGAATATGCTTGAAAAACACATCTCTGATAAGGGGTTGATATCCAAAATATATGAGTAACTCAACACCTCAACAACAACAAAAACCAAACAACCTGATTGAAACATGGGCAAAGGAGGTGAACAGACATTTTTCCAAAGAAGATATACAGATGGCCAACTGGCATGTGAAAAGAGATTAAACCACTAATTATTATGGAAATGCTAATCAAAACCACAATGAGCTATCACTGAATGCTTATTAGAATGTCTATTATCACAAAGGACAAGAAATAAGTGTTGGTGAGAATGTGGAGAAAAGAGAACCCTTATATACTGGGAGTGTAAACTGGTACAGCCACTATCAGAAACAGTATGGGGACCCCTCACAAAATTAACCCTACACCTACCATTCAGCTATTCCACTTCTGGGTGTTTATTTAAAGAATATGAAAATACTAACTCAAAAGACATATGTACCCCTATGTTCATCATCTGGGTGTTATTTAAAATAGCAAGTGAATGAATAAAGATGTGATGGGTACACCCACATGCAAGGAACACTACTCAGCCATAAAAAACAAAACTTTGCCATTTACTACAACATGAATAGACCTTGAGGGTATTATGCTAAGTGAAATTAATCACCTAGAAAAAGACAAATACTGTGTGATTTCACTCAAAGGTGGAATATAAAAAAAGCAAAACAAACAAGATAAGTTAGAACCAAACCCAACAAAAACAATACAGAGACTAGCCTAATGGTCACTAGAAGACAGGTGGCACTGGTGGGTGGAGGGGTGGTGGTGAAAGGGTAAAGAACATCAACTGTGTGGTGATGGATGGAAACTAAACTTTGGCAGTGAGCACACTGCAATGTATACAGAAGTCGGTACATCACATTGTACACATGAAACATATAATGTTATAAACCAATGTCCCTTAATACATTTTGAAAAAGTAAAAAAAAAAAAAAAAAAGAAGATGGTGAATTGTAGAGGTCAGGGACTGGAAGGAAAGGTAGGAAAGTCAGGCAGGAAATTCACATTGTAGAAACTTGCATCGAATATTAACCTATGTGGTAGAGCAAAGCAAGTGAAAGTGGGCGAGATAGAGCAATTGATGACTCAATATTTACCCAAGGGCACAAACAAGGATCAGGTAATTGAGTAAAGAGGGTTGAATACCCACATATTTCATGAGACATGTCAACAGACACTGTCCTGAAGGTGCACACTAACAGCCCAAGCATAGGATATGCTTCAGTGAGGTAACATTGCTCCTTATTAGATCAAGGTAGACAGCTGGTCCCCCCAGAGGGTCTAATACACACCTTACAAATTATAGGTAACGGAGTGTAGACTATAAAGTGTTGAGAAGATCAGTTATGAAATGACTGTCTTTACATGTGAGCACCTGTTCTCTATGGCATCCTGACACAGCTATTATTTTTTCCCCCTGGAAAATAACCCCACAAAAGTGTTTCTATTTTTCACACAGAGGATGTATACTCCTCTTGTATTCCTAAATTCTTAATCTGTGTTCTTTTCCATTTAAACAGAAAAGACTGTATCCTTTCATAGCCCCTATCTAGAATCAAAGTAAAAAAGACAAATGGAGACTATGCTACAGATGAAAAATTACCAGGAAATTTCAATAGGGATCCTGTTATAGAAAGAAAATGCCAGCAGAGAAAACTGTTCATACATAGAGTGACTCTGAGAATGATTGATGGGTCAGCTTCCAAGATATTTGCGACTCTGCAAACTATTCAGAAAATAAATTGCTAATGAGTAACAATTTTATGGATTTGGAGCTTACAACGTAAGCTCTGATTTTAACTGTTCATTAATGCCAAAAAATAAAATTTTAAATTGTAAACAATTCATAATACCAAAGGATTTTCCTCCAATTAAACTCATGGTAATACATTTTGCTCTACTAGATAGACACATCCCTTGTAAGTTGTTCTGTGACATTTGACTTAAGGCAAGTGATGCAAGGTAATCGTGGGCAGAAAGGCTGCCAAAGGGAGAAGCATTGTGATCAATAGGCTTCTTTTGTTGTTGGCAAACACTGTCAGTGGATGATCAGCGTCAGAGCTTGGAGCCAGAGGAAGCTAATAAGATGAGTGGCATGTTTCCCACAATATGCTCTAAGTATTTATGTGCTGTTCAAAGCAAGATCTGTAAACACGATGAGGACAAAGAGAATACAACATTATTGATGATATCCTCCTGATTTATGTTTACAGCATCTGTGGATAATAACTCCATTTGTCAGAGGGACCCTCATGAATACTAATTTGGGGTGGCAATCCAACCATGACCAGACTAGCTTTGGGTGATACCCTTTCACTCTGAAGTGTTTTTCCAGGATTATAGTATGTGGAGTGTCCTTTATCTCTGAAAAAGCATAGTGGATTTGGAAGCTTTTAGGTATAGTCATTTGCAGAAGTTTGCAGATGTTCACAAGGTCACATTTAATAGAGTTAGAATCAGGCTAATATCTTTGAATTCAAGTTTGTGTTTCCTGAAAGTGATTCTGAGTTTAATTATAAATGTCTCTAAATCCAAGAGTAGAAAGAAAGCTTAATGCTATCTCTTGGTTTGGAGGAAAGATGACAAAGAGAAAAATCCTTCAACTGATTTCAAGTAAATAAGTGATCTTTTCTTTTTCTCCTGAGGTTTGCTGTGATATTTTTAAGCTGTTAGTGGTAACATCTTGTATCTCAGAAAGGTATATATGCTACAAAGATATAGAGTTAGTGGGTCACTGGAAGGAGTGAACAAAACTATTTATCATGCTGTGAATCCAATATATCATATCCATTGTGTTTGAGAATGTTAGCCAAATTACAAGCAACCTAATTGCTATCTGTGATTCTGAAAATTCCTCCGTTTTAAGACTCTCAATCCATATGAGGAATAAATATTTCTATAAGGTATGAATGTTTTTCATTAAAAACGTGTCTTTTCTTGTCCCTAGGCCAGTTTACTGCCTCTTGCCAATGCTCCCTTCCAGAGATGGTTCCCTATGCACTTCCATTTGCACTGTTCCCTGGGGCATGGATATGTGAGTAAAGCAGGCTGATTACACTGGAGATGGGAGAAAGAAGAAATAAGGCAGCAGTGTAGACCATAAGGAGGGCATCCTTAGAAGTAGCTGTCAAAGAGGAAGCCAACATCCCAGACACACTAGCCTACTGTACACAAGTTGGGATCTGTTTACCAAAGAAGCAGGTTGTCTTTGTTTCCCCTAAGCGCCCTCAATAGAGTAATATTTACTAATTCAAGGCTGTTTATAAACACTGATACTGGTCAGATATTTGACACCATTTGACTTCCTTGGCCTTTCCACCAATGCTCTTCAGACAAATCCTATATAAAACTTTGCATATCTTCACACGCTTATTCAATTTCCTAGTGTTTACTTACCACCTGACTACACCCCCGCTTCTTTGGCTTCTCTGATCACTTTCTGGAAGCACCCTGACAGGGCTTCCCTGGTGGCCCATATGGTAAAGAATCTGCCTGCAATGCAGCGTACCTGCATTCTTCCCTGGTCAGGAAGATCCCTAGGAGAAGGGAATGGCTGGCTACCCACTCAAGTAGTTTTGCCTGGAGAATTCCATGGACAGAGAAAGAAGCCTGGAGGGCTACAGTCCATAGGATCACAAAGAGTCAGACACGACTGAGTGACTAACACTACGAGACAACCTTAAACATTCTATATCCTTATTAGTTCCTTTTTATGGAGAATTTTACTGAGAAGGACATAACATGGGGGTCAATATCTGTTGGGTCTTCTAGTCCCTTGACAAAGTCTCCAAATTCTAAACCATGTGAGCTAAAGTGCATTCTATGATAGGTATAGAAATTCTGGCCCACGTGAGATTATTTTTATTTCAAGTCACTTTGGAAAACACTAGGAACACCCGCCCCAGAGCACGCTCTCTCCAGGTCTGAGTTCAGACTGAGCTTGTTTTGAAAGCTGCTCCTTATTGTAGCTCCACAGGAAATAATTATGCTCAGAAAACCTGAGAAATTGTTTGTAATGCTGGGTCGACTGATCTTGAGCCAGACTGTAAGATATGTCATTTCCCATCTCATTTGCTAAAAGAAATGGCCTTGGATAATAGTGGATATGACATCTCAAGTAGCTTGGCTGGAAAAAGGAACGCAAATTACATGTTTTCTGAAGGAGGAAATCTTATTAGCTCTATTATGTAAAGGCTTATTCATTTTTTAGTAACTTCTCTATCATATATCTCCTTCCTCCTAGTCCATCCTAAGAACATCTGCTGTTCCCACAGCTGTGAAGCCCTGACTTTCTTATCGCAGCCTCAGTGCTCAGTACCTTCGGTTGGATGGTTGGCAGCTGTGATTCACCCACGGCTTCCACCCCTGTTGCTATAACAGAGCAAATGCAACTAACGAGCGAAAGCCAGAGGTAGACATGTTAAAGCCAAAATGACCCAACTGTCTCCAGTTGCTAATGTCTCAGAAAACAACTCTATTGCAATTTCCGAATCAACTGCAGCCCTGTTCTCTTCTTCTCCTGACCCTAAATTACGTCGTAATTGAGTCAAAATCCCAGAGACTTGGGCAGTGCATTGAGGAGAGAAAAATGAGGATCACACTGGCTTTTTGTTGAACTTCATAGACTTGATCTGACCCTAACTGAGAAAAAAGATGATATATTATTGCCTTCCTGGGGCTTGTGTTAAGTCAGGTGTGGAAATAGCGGTAGAAACATGATCTGTCTTGCCTCCAACAGTCTCTGAGCTGGGAATGGGCCCCTGGCATCTTACTCAGTATTCATCACCTCAGCCTTCTCTTTAAAAACATGTATTACACTGGAGAGCTGAGTTGTCCACGGGTTACTCATAACTTCCAATTTCAGAGATTGAAGGGACCTTAGGGGTCTGGTCCAACCTCTCACTGAGGATAGGAATCCCTTTTACAGCATTTATAGTGAAAAAAAAAAAGTTCAAGTCTCTGAGAACTTCTATTTAGTGATGGAGCTGATTTCCCTAAAAAATCAGCCGTACTCTAAGGAGATTTCAGAACATGACTTTGCTCCCAGCAGCAGTCTTAAGCCCCTGCAATGATGAAGTGGGGGTTGGTTTTATAAAGGGGAACATAATACAGTTGTTAGGGTTGGGTGGGGTGAGGCTAATCAGATAGACCTTTGTACATGATTTGGAGGCTTTTCTAGTATATTGACTGTTTGGAGTTTGAAGAGAACCATCCCAGGGTACCCCAAAGAGGAAAAGAGTATGGTTTGAGGGGCCAAGAAGAAAACAAGAATAAAAAGCAAGAAAATCTTATGTCAACAAATTCTGCTCTGAGAAAATATGTGCCCCACACTGCCCAGCTCTTCAGGGCAGTTCACAAGAGTAAGGTGGGAGATCTTTGAAGATTTTAACATAAAATTTTAGCATAGCTATTGTGCCTCTGCAGGTTGTTACTAATGCTGAAGTGCTTTTCCAGGGCATCCTTGGATGTATGTAGGGGCTAGATCCATGGGATTAGAGAGAAGCATTGTTCTGCATGAACCAACCTCAGATTCATTGACCTCAGTGCTGGGATCTATGGATGGCCTCCACCTGGGAGCCAAAGATGAGTTTTAAACTTTCCAATTTCTCTTTTGGGTTGATCATTGTATTTATACAGTTCTCTTTATCCCTCACTTTCCTGTAGGAATGAATTATTTGAAGGCATAAAACTGCATAGGCTGTAATGATTTCACTTTGGGTCAGGTCCACTGGAGCATTAATCATGCCTAAGGGCTGAATTAGGTATCTGAAGATAGAAATGGCTTTTTAAAAAGTCCATTTCATCAAGTTCTATTTCTCTGAATTAAAACAGAATCTTATGACATATTACTTGCAGTAGGTACCAGTATGGTCAAATGCTGTTCCCCAAAGCCTCCTTTATTTTCTTTTTACACTATTCTTGTCTATCTTACTAGCTCTTTTATCTCTGATCTTAAAGCACAAATATGCATTCACACACTCACTTTCTCCCCAAAATCTCTCATTTAACACCATATCATCTTCCAGTTACTCTTTTTATTTTGCTTCCATTTTGTCAGGTAAGACTTTTTAGATGCAAAAACAAAAAGACCCTGCATACTGATATTTTTGCAATTCTTCAGCTCACCCTTTCTGCTGCAATGATAATAGATGGTGTGCATGTAGAAAGTTGGGAAGTGACACTAAAATTGGAATAATGGCTAAATATGGAAAAGAGTTATGCAGAGTAGTGGCCAGACCAAGGCTACAAATGGTTATAGAACGGTGGCTCTTCTGTTTGCGCAAAGTGGTTATTAGTATGATCACCACTGATTTAGCAAGCTAAAAATTTGCATACTGGAAAGGATAGAAAATTCAAAGGCATCGTCTAGAGCTAATTATCTGGGGAAATTAAACCAGAAAATCCTTAATTGTTTTTTAGAATTCTAGGGTATGGTCTGGTGCTTTCTCTGACCTGCAGGACCCAGGTCCCAAGGCACTTGTGACTCCTGTGGATTTTAGCTAATGGGAAGAGCTGGGCCGGCTCAGTCCTCTATGCATTTGACCTTTGTTTCACCTTACAGATGCCTCATCATGACCAAATTTAGGTTAATCTGACCTTGCTGTGAACTTTTTAAGGTGTTCGCAGGAGATTTCTTGATTTTCTTGGTAAGATGCCAACCCATGAACTTCAGTGGTAAACAAAGGTCCCAAGCCCGTGGGTGGAAAAATCAGGGGCATGTCCTCATCTGTTACTCTGCTGCAATTTCTAAAAGGTTTGAATAGTTCTGTCTTATCAAAAGTAATATATGTAGTCCTTATGATGGAAAGAGAGGAAAGGACACACTTCTAATATGAGAAATAACATTTAAAGCCCAGCTGATGACCCACTTATTAAGATAAAAAAGCTGACATGCTTTATAGAAAATAGTGTGATTTTTATAATTATTTAGTTTATTGTAACATTACTTAAAGGGATCATATTGAAAATTGTAATATATAGGCCTTCTAGTCACTGTTTCATTATATTTCTTTGTTTTATATAAAATGCCATCACTAGTTATTACATACCCTCTTGTTATGCATCTGTACCTATGGGAGACCATGGAGAAACAGATGTTAACAAGTGATGAATATGTATAGTGTGCGCTTTAAATTATGTATTTTATGTTAACCACTTAATGCCTATATGGCAAATCCTGTGTTGAGAAGTACTGAAGTTCAGGGAAGAGAATCAACTCTAGCTAATTTAAGAAGAAACAGAGTTATTGTAGATTCTGACTTTCTTGTGACTTGTCAGATATACTAGCCCTTAATAACAGGGTGACTAAAAGAGAGCACACTGAATAATTTTCTTCACTATCCATGGGCATGCGATATCCATTTGTGCCTTCTATGTGTCATCATGATGTCAGGTGAATAATACAGCTAGAAACTTTAAGAAAATTAGGTGACAGAAGTATAAACTACTGTGGATGCTAAAGGAATTTTGATGGTGTTCCTCACAAATATCTGTATTTGCCCATGACGGTGCTCACTTCTCCCCTCCATGAAGACAGAGAACAATTTTTAGAATGTACCCACCATCCTCATGAATTTATGACTGAGTGTCAATTTGTTTTTATGAACTTCAGTGAATGCAAAACGATTCACAATAAAACTTGCATTTTAAAATGTTTTCTTTAAAAGCCAAAAAAGAAACCACACAAAAAAGAAATCTCCACAGTAAATAGAGAAACAAAAGTGGCAGAACTAGATGACTTGAATGGCCCATCTAATTCTGAGAGTTCATGGTTCCATGGCTCCAATAATAGCCAAATTAGCAGAATGACCAAGACATTTGGGCAAACAGACATTTTATCATTTCAGTAGGGAATAATAAAACTATTCATGTTTATTTTCTGTAAAGACAACACTACACAGTCTTAAAATATTTCAAGGAGATGAACAGTCAGAACAGAGTGCATTATTTATGTTCTTTACAGCTTAAAGTAAGTCTCGGATAAGCAAATAAATTAACTTATAGAAGTAGAATGCCTTCTATGTGCCAGACACTGTGTTGTTCAGTAGATATAAAATAATGGATAAGATCTGGTCATTGACTTCTAAGAGAAAACAGTCTAAAGAGGGAAACAGATTTATAGATAATGTAGTGTGGATAGGATGTTATAAAGGAACAAATAAACTTAGGGGATAAACAAAATGTACATAGTATAAAAGTTGGAATCTTGGCAAACCTTGCTGATTTGTATAAATGTGAAGGAATGTGTGGGAGTTTGCAGATGATGGTGAGGAAGAATGTTTTAAAGATCAGTTCAGTTCAGTTCAGTTCAGTCGCTCAGTCGTGTCTGACTCTTTGTGACCACATGGACTACAGCACACCAGGCCTGCTGTCCAACACCAGCTCCCGGAGTTTACTCAAACTCATGTACATGGAGTCAGTGATGCCATCCAACCATCTCATCCTCTGGTGTCACCTTCTCCTCTCAACTTCAGTCTTTCCCAGCATCAGGGTCTTTTCAACTGAGTCAGCTCTACACATCAGGTAGCCAAAGTTTTGGAGTTTCAGCTTCAATATCAGTCCTTCCAATGAACACCCAGGACTCATTTCCTTTAGGATGGACTGGTTTGATCTCCTTGCAGTCCAAGGGAATCTCAAGACTCTTCTCCAATACCACAGTTCAAAAGCATCAATTCTTCAGTTCTCAGCTTTCTTTACAGTCCAACTCTCACATCCATACATGATCACTGGGAAAACCATAGCCTTGACGAGATGGACCTTTGTTGACAAAGTAATGTCCCTGCTTTTTACTATGCTATATAGGTTGATCATAACTTTCTTTCCAAGGAGCAAGCATCTTTTAATTTCATGGCTGCAGTTACCATCTGCAGTGATTTCAGAGCACAAAAAATAAAGCCTACCACTGTTTCCACTGTTTCTCCATCTACTTGTCATGAAGTGATAGGACTGGATGCCATGATCTTAGTTTTCTGAATGTTGATCTTTAGGCCAACTTTTCCACTCTCCTCTCACTTTCATCAACAGGCTCTTTAGTTCTTCTTCGCTTTCTGCCATAAGGGTGGTGTCAGCTGCATATCTGAGGTTATTGATATTTTTCCCGGCAATCTTGATGCCAGCTTGTGCTTAATCCAGCTCACCATTTCTCATGATGTACTCTGCATATAAGTTAAATAAGCAGGGTGACAATATACAGCCTTGACGTACTCCTCTTCCTATTTGGAACCAGTCAGTTGTTCCATGTCCAGTTCTAACTGTTGCTTCCTGACCTGCATACAGGTTTCTCAAGAGGCAGGTCAGGTGGTCTGGTTTTCCCATCTCTTTCAGAATTTTCCACAGTTTATTGTGATCCACACAGACAAAAGGCTTTGGCATAGTCAATAATGCAGAAATGGATGTTTTTCTGGAACTCTCTTGCTTTTTCGATGATTCATCGGATGTTGGCAATTTGATCTCTGGTTCTTCTGCCTTTTCTAAAAGCAGCTTGAACATCTGGAAGTTCATGGTTCATGTACTGTTGAAGCCTGGCTTGGAGAATTTTGAGCATTACTTTATTAGCATGTGAGATGAGTGCAATTGTGCAGTAGTTTGAGCATTCTTTGGCATTGCCTTTCTTCAGGATTGGGATGAAAACGGACCTTTTCCAGTCCTGTGGTTACTGCTGAGTTTTCCAAGTTTGCTGGCATATTGAGTCCAACACTTTCACAGTATCATCTTTTAGGATTTGAAATAGCTCAACTGGAATTTCATCACCTCCACTACCTTTGTTCATAGTAACGCTTCCTAAGGCCTACTTGACTTCACATTCCAGGATGTCTGGCTCTAGGTGAGTGATCACACCATCGTGATCATCTGGGTCATGAAGATCTTTTCTGTACAGTTCTTCTGTGTATTCTTGCCACCTCTTCTTAATATCTTCTGCTTCTGTTAGGTCCATACCATTTCTGCACTTTATTGAGACCATCTTGCATGAAATGTTCCCTTGGTATCTCTAATTTTCTTGGAGAGATCTCTAGTCTTTCCCATTCTATTGTTTTCCTCTATTTCTTTGCACTGATCACTGAGGAAGGCTTTCTTATCTCTCCTTGCTATTCTCTGGAACTCTGCATTCAAATGGGCATATCTTTCCTTTTCTCCATTACTTTTCACTCCTCATCTTTTCACAGCTATTTGTAAGGCCTCCTCAGACAGCCATTTTGCTTTTTTGCATTTCTTTTTCTTGGGGTGGTCTTGATCCCTGTCTCCTGTACAATGTCATGAACCACCATCCATAGTTCATCAGGCTCTCTGTTTATCATGTCTAGCCCCTTTAATCTATTTCTCACTTCCACTGTATAATCATTATAGATTTGATTCAGGTCATACATGAATGGTCTAGTGGTTTTCCCTACTTTCTTCAATTTAAGTCTGAATTTGGCAATAAGGAGTTCATGATTTGTGCCACAGTCAGCTTCCAGTTTTGTTTTTGCTGACTATATAGAGCTTCTCCATCTTTGGCTGCAAAGAATATAATCAGTCTGATTTAGGTGTTGACCATCTGGTGATGTCCATGTGTAGAGCCTTCTTTTGTGCTGTTGGAAGAGGGTGTTTGCTATGACCAGTGTGTTCTCTTGGCAGAACTCTATTAGTCTTTGCCTTGCTTCATTCTGTACTCCAAGGTCAAATTTGGCCTGTTACTCCAGGTGTTTATTGACTTCCTACTTTTGCATTCCAGTCCCCTATAATGAAAAGGACATCTTTTGGGGTGTTAATTCTAGAAGGTCTTGGAGGTCTTCATAGAACCATTCAACTTCAGCTTCTCAGCATTACTGGTTGGGGCATAGTCTTGGATTACCATAATATTGAATGGTTTGCCTTGGAAATGAACAGAGATCATTCTGTCGTTTTTGAGACTGCATCCAAGTACTGCATTTCGGACTCTTTTGTTGACTATGATGGTTGCTCCATTTCTTCTAAGGGATTCTTGCACACAGTAGTAGATATAATGATCATCTGAGTTAAATTCACCCATTCCAGTCCATTTTAGTTCACTGATTCCTAAAATGTTGACATTCATTCTTGCCATCTCCTGTTTGACCACTTCCAATTTGCCTTGATTCATGGACCTAACATTCCAGGTTCCTATGAAATATTGCTCTTTACAGCATCGGACCTTGCTTCCATCACCAGTCACATCCACAACTGGGTGTTGTTTTTGCTTTGGCTCTATCTCTTCATTTTTCTGGAGTTATTTCTCCACTGATCAGTTTTAAAGATAGCGAACAGCAAATGAATAGACTTGGGAATATTATAAAGCACTTTTTGTTCAAGGAGACATAGTACTTCTGATATGAATGAAACCAGTGTGCCTGGATTGGGAATGGAGATGGAGAGATTGGAAGAGAGCAGTAGGGAGCAACAGGGAATGACCTAAAAGCTGTGCTGCATCTAGAACATTTTCTGAAATGCAATTCCAGGTACTTTCACTTATGTTCTATTACAGTGCTTTCCAAATAATTCTGCAGAAAATATTGATGGGCACTCCATTAAAAAACCAAACCAAACCCTCCTATTCCATAGTTAAATAAATTTTAGGACCTTCAGTTAAATGAGGTAAGTAAGGTTTCTTAATGCAAAATTTTTCCAAGCGTTTAATATGCTAATATTCATACATGTTAGGAATCTTAAGTGGAACAAATGCAAGAGGTATTTCTCAAATGTATTGGACGGCAAAAAAAAAAAAAAAATCTGAGCATATTTATCAATAATGTAAAATTTCTAGATTCCACGGAGCTCCACTTAGAATTTTCTATGACCTATAGAATAGTATTTCCCTTCTATCTATCTATGTATCTATCTGCCTTATCTATTTATTTATCTGCATGAATAGGTTGATAGTGCTCAGTATGAGTTTGTAAAGACATTAATTGCCCATTGTAATTTTCAAGCCTACATTTTCTGTAGAGTGCTACTCCTTTGGATAAGTTAAACACTGTAAGGATGAAAAAATGATTTCATATTCAAGTCAGTTGTGAAAAGACGGGTCAAAGGGTTTTGTTACCACAGTTCTTTGAGTGAGATTGATGACCTAACAGAGAGGAGAAGATAAGTGGAGGAAGGGCCTGGATGAAAGAAAGGAGTTGAATAAAAATGCAGGGCACATGGTTAGGTTATTCTTCAGAAATGAGAGACCCTTTTCTTTGCACCACACTGAAGGAAGCAAACCCATGATCAATAATTCTGTGATCTTTGATCTATTACTTTTTAGACCAGTGAGATCTTGACTGTCCTCATTTAAAGGCTACATAGAGATAAGACCCTGACTATTTAATTTACTTTGAAGAATTCTGAGAAAGAAGTTATATATAAAAGCCTGCTTTAAAATAGATGGCTACCAGACTGGATAGTTCCTCCAATAAAAGTTGACAGGAAAATGAAATATGGACTACGAGATGGTGCAATTTGGCTGATTTGTAACTACTTGAAGGGTTATACCTAAAATGTGATCATTCATTCTTTCATGTGTTCCTCCTTTGTTGATTGGCAAGAGACATGAACAGGTGACTCACAAAAGATACATTCTAATGGCCAAAAATCATACAGAAAAAACAAAAAAGTTTAGCTTGGCTTTGGCTGCACATCAGTGTTCTAAGGGGAAGTCAGTTCTTTCCTACCCCATGTATAGCACTCTCACCCCAACTTCCCAGGGATTCTACTCCAGGGAAGAAGGGGTGTAGGTTCTCCACAGGAATATGCAAGGTGACAACTCGGCCTTGGTGTAGGGGTTGTATTTTGTGTGCGCGACAAAAAGTTTAAAGGATCTTTAGGACCCATGCCCTTTTGGAGCTGAGTACCTGATGCAGTACAGTGAATCTGGGGCTATATCCCAGATGAGAAGCATCACCATTCTAGTGAGAGTAAATAAGGGAACCACTACATTTTTTAAAAGCACTTAAACTTATCTAAAGACTAAGGAAAAATTAATATTGGCAGTTATAGACTCACCAGGGCCAGAATTTCTGCTTAAGTCTAGTAATCAGAATCTGTTTTTAAAGGGTCTCTCCTTGAAAAGACACTTCTCCTTTGTGGTCTTACCAAGAAGTAGTTTTGTGGCTACAGTAAGCACTGAACAAGGATTCAAAGATTCAGGGCTCTCTTTCTTACTATTAATCCAAAAATGCAAATTAAAACAGCAAGATATCTTTCTGGTCTATCAAATTGGCAGATATTTAAAATAAAGATATTACGCAGCATTGATGAGGGTATGGGGGCATAGATAGCTCGTATGACTGGTAGGAGTGTAAATTAACTCAATCATTTTGAGGAGTAATTTGACAAGCTGTATCAAAAGCTTAAAAAAAACCCATGAGACATTCCACTTCTAAGAATTAATCCTAATAGGATAATTCTAGGTGTGCTCAAAGATTTGTCTATATGCATATTCATTGGAACATTGTTTAATTAATAGGAGAAAAATGGGAAATAAGCTAAATACTCAATAATAGAGAACTGTTTGAATTAATTGTGTTATATCATCATGGAATATGATGCAGGATTTGAAATGCTATTATAAAGTAATGACAAGGGAAAAAGTGAAATGAGATGATTATACAAAATGTAAGGAAAATCAGCAAACCCAATATGAAGACTTTGGACACTGATTCAACAAACTAACTATAAATAACCATTGATGAGATAATCCAGGATTTCTGTATTAAGAAATATTTAAAATAATTTTGGGTGATATGGCTTTGGGCCTTCTTTTTCTAAATGTTCATCTGTTAGAAATGCATACATCCTGAAGTATTTACTTATGAAACAATGTGATGCTTGGAATCTTCTTTAAAATAACCCAATGTGAGAAGTGGAGAAAATGGATGGAGATATAATAAAACATAAAACATTCAGCAAATATTGGTAATTATTGAATTAGGTGGTAGGTGCATAGGGATTTATTATACAACTATTTCTCTTTTTGTATTTATTTGGAATGTCCATTGTGTAAATAAAAATAATTTTGTTGAATAACTATTTAGGTGAAATATTTTCCCAGTTTATACAAATATTTTCATAGTGAATAGTTTTATAGTTCACATTTTCAATAATACTATTATTATAGTATTCAATAATACTATCAAAAAAGATTAACCAGAATATACAGTGTAAACTGATGATCTGATATATATGAAAGAATAAAGCACATTGAAATATTGGTAATAGTTATATATTTACTTTTATCATGTTTATCATTTTTATCTTTGTTTATCATTACTTGCTAAAGTTATTTTTCTTTCCCATAAACATTCATTACTTTAATCATAAAAACAGATCTAATAAAACACTTACTGAGCTCTTATAGTTGAGTAGACACTGTGCTTAGATTGAGAAGTATAGAGATAAAAGCCATAGCCACTGGCTCAAGGTACCCAAGGTCTAATGATGAAAGCCCACGTGCTGATACATAGACACTCTCCACTGTGCTAAGTGCAATAATAATGGAATGAATACAAGACTGTGAGAGGGACTGCCAGACTCTGCTGAACAGATTTTGGAAACACTTCACAGGAGGCCTATTTGAATTGGTCTTTGAGGACTGCAGCAGTTTGGGGAAAAATTATAGTTGACATTAAGAAAGGATCCAATGGAGAACTAGGAAAGGTTTAATTCAAAAGGAGTCAAAAGCAAAAGTTTTTAACAACAAATTTATTTCAAATAAAATAAAACAGTTTCTAAAATAGCACTATGATTTACTTTAAATAGATGCCACAGCATTATTATATTTATTTGAAAGATTGAAATATAATAGCATAAAAAATAAAAAATGACAATTCTTCAATCTAATTCCAAAAATGTTACCTCCCAAATAAATGAAGTATAATTGCAATGAGTATGTCTGGACCTGATGTCTTTCTCAGAGATATAACCAAGAACAACAGTTGTGGCAGGATGAGTAAGTACTAACTTACAACAGTTTAATATGATGTTAATGACAGTCAAGCTGCTTTTAGTAAAGGCAGAGGAACCAGAGATCAAATTGCCAACATCTGCTGGATCATCGAAAAAGCAAGAGAGTTCCAGAAAAACATCTACTTCTGCTTTATTGACTATGCCAAAGCCTTTGACTGTGTGGATCACAATAAACTGTGGAAAATTCTGAAAGAGAAGGGAAAACCAGACCACCTGACCTGCCTCTTGAGAAACCTGTATGCAGGTCAGGAAGCAACAGTTAGAACTGGACATGGAACAACAGACTGGTTCCAAATAGGAAAAGGAGTACATCAAGGCTGTGTATTGTCACCCTGCTTATCTAACTTATATGCAGAGTACATCATGAAAAACGCCGGGCTGGATGAAGCAGAAGCTGGAATCAAGATTTTGGGAAGAAATACCAGTAACCTCAGATATGCAGATGACATCACCTTATGGCAGAAAGTGATGAACTAAAGAGCCTGTTGATGAAAGTGAAAGAGGAGAGTGAAAAAGTTGGCTTAAAGCTCAACATTCAGAAAACTAAGATCATGGCATCTAGTCCTATCACTTCATGGCAAATAGATGGGAAAACAGTGGAAACAGTGGCTGACTCTATTTTGTGGGACTCCAAAATCATTGCAGATCGTGACTGTAGCCATGAAATTTAAAGACACTTACTCCTTGGAAGGAAAGTTATGACCACCCTAGACAGCATATTAAAAAATAGGGACATTACTTTGTCAACAAAGGTCCGTCTCATCAAGGCTATGGTTTTTCCAGTAGTCATGTATGGATGTGAGAGTTGGATTGTAAAGAAAGCTGAGCGCCGAAGAATTGATGCTTTTGAACTGTGTTGTAGAAGACTCTTGAGAGTCCCTTGGACAGCAAGGAGATCCAATCAGTCCATCCTAAAGGAAATGAGTCCTGGGTGTTCATTGGAAGGACTGATGTTGAAGCTGAAACTCCAATACTTTGGCCACCTGATGCAAAGAGCTGACTCATTTGAGAAGACCCTGATGCTGGGAAAGATTGAGGGCAGGAGGAGAACGGGACGACAGAGGATGAGATGGCTGGATGGCATCACCGACTCAATGGACGTGAGCTTGGGTAAACTCTGGGAGCTCCTCTTGGACGGGGAGGACTTATGTGCTGAGGTTCATGGGGGTTGCAAAGAGTCGGACAACTGAGTTACTGAACTGGATGATGGACTCAACTCGCCACTATGTTACATACTTGAGGTAATAGAAGCTCATGTGTGTGTGCTAGGTTGACTCAGTCGTGTCTGAATCTTTGTGACCCTACATGCCGGAGCCCACCAGGATCCTCTCTATACATGGAATTCTCTAGGCAAGGATGCTGGAGTGGGTTGCTGTGCCCTCCTCTAGGAGACCTTCCCAACCCAGGAATCAAACCTACATCTCTTATGTTTCCTGAATTGGCAGGTGGGTTCTTTACTACTTGTGCCACCAGGGAGGCACATTGAAGCTCGTACTTAATCTTTACTTCTGTAAAATTTCAATGTGCATTCTAAAAGTCGGAAAATACATATGCAGTTAGATTATACCCCATTTTCCACCATTTTGGTTTAGTTTTTTAATAATCATTATTGGTCAAGTCTCCCTACATGTCTCTGCCTAAAGTATTGGCTATTAATTTTTATGAACTTCATTTTCTTAATTTATAAACAATGTCCTAAAACTACATAAGGTAGTTAATTTCAGAATAAATTATATATAGTTAATGTAAAATTACTTAGCACCATGTTCAAAGTTCATCTTCCTTTTTACCTTCCTTTTTTATCCTTTTGTCCTTTATCCTCTTTGCAACCACATGGACTATGCAGTCCAATTCTCTAGGCCAGGATACTGGAGTGGGTAGCTGTTCCCTTCTCCAGGGGATCTTCCCAACCCAGGGATCAAACCCAGGTCCCCCCCATTGCAGGCAGATTCTTTACCAGCTGAGCCACAAGGGAAGCCCAAGAATACTGGAGTGGGTAGCCTATCCCTTCTCCAGGGGATCTTCCCAACCCAGGAATTCAAACCAGGGTCTCCTGCATTGCAGGGGATTCTTTACCAACTGAGCTATCAGGGAAGACCTCATGTGAAAACTATTTAATAAGCATACCTTTACTGTATAATAACTTGACGTGTAATTTTTTAAAAGAAGCATCTGAAAACAAAGAAAAAGGAATGTGCTAACAAATGGAATGGAGAACATTTACTATGTGAAAGAAATTTAGATAACCTCCTTATGTAATATAACAAAACAATTTCCCAAAAGTCTAAAGAGTTAAAACCAAAAGAGGTAAATAGTTTGAAAATATTAACATGGTCATATTTTATAATACCTGATAATAAAAAGGAAATTTAAAGGCCTCTGAGCAGAGTTGATATTGAAAATTACCAAGTATTTATGCAGTTTTCGACTGCAGAAAATCTGGCATGCTCAGTTACTTGAGACTGTTTAGTCTTCAGAAGTTCTTCCTTCAATGTTCGGAAGTTCGCAGTTGTTTGCATCCAGGCTGCTTTTCTAAAATGGCAGTTTATCCAGCATTGCTCATGGAATTTTAGTGTCATTTTAAATAGTTAATCCAAGGCCTTGATTCAGAAGATTTTCTTCATTCATATGGTGAAAAATATTTTCCAAGGATTTTATGAATAAATCTTTACCGCATAAGTGTTCTGAAAATGGGCTTTCACTTCACTCTCAAAAAAAGTGAAAAATTTTTCAAAAATTCAGTAAAGTACTCTCTTTTCTTTTTTAGAAAACCAGTAAAGTTTTATGTAGGAGAGTAGATTTTGATTTTTTTATTTTTTTAACAAAACCCTTTGTACAGGCAATAATTTAAGGCCCTGGCTCTGATAAATTTAATCAACCTTCATGACCTTAGGCTCTAATTCTTCCAGGATTATGGCTGAGAATTTTGCAGATCCTGAATACCCATATAGGAAGCAATGAACTGAGATGGATTATGTAGCTTCTGTCTTCACTGTCACATTAACACTGCAGTGCTAATTAAAGTTGTTTCATATGTGCCCAAAGTAGTATAGTTTTTCTACCAGTAGAAGTTGGTTGGCAAGAAACATTTTCATAATTCAAAGATCTTAACTACCTATGGATGCCAATTTCAAAACTAGAAACTTAGTGTTTTGGAGCCATGCCTTGTTTTGCCCACCTCAGTATTGATAATGGGCCATTTGGCTCTCAACCCTGTATTACCTACTACACAGTTTTAGAAGGATGTGCCTGATTCGGAACAGTAGTGGAGAGCCAACTCAGCTGTCTTCCTTCTGACCAAATGCAAATCAGCTCCCAAATTTCTAAAGCATGTGATTTCAACAAACATCATTACTCACGTGTTTAACTTTGCCACATGATAAGAAACCTCATAGAATGTTTCAAAACACAACTTCTGTGTTGAGCCAATTTGAATTTCAGTAAAATTCAAGCTCTTAAAATCCAGGTTTGAGCTCATAGAAAAGATGTAAACTGTCTGTTCTCTCTTTTGAATAAAAAAAAAGTATAGTAAGGTTTAGGTTTATAAGCTTCCCCTTCTGAAAACTTGCTTCATGCAAACCATCATCATTTTTATGTCCCAACACACCGAGATTCTGATTGAGCATGCAAAATGCACAATCTTCCTAACTTAAGGCATGCTTGTTATTAACAAAGATAGTGACCATACTCTTAATAGCAGGGTATGTCTTCATAATTGCTTTAATTTCTAAATGTTTTAATTAAATATGTTTTAATTTCTAAAAATGGGAAATAAGGCAATGCTGTGATTCTGTGTTCTCTAATCATGGAAGTATAACCATAAGCCTTATTCTGTTTAGAGTGAAATATTCACCATAGCATAACTTGAAGTAGAAAGAAGTATTTTCTTATAAAAATTTTCAAAATTAGATGACCTAGTCAAATAAATTTGTTTTATACTGGTTTATAGATAAACAAGAATTGAGAATCCGCCAACTAGTTGGTATTGTGTATATTTGTAAGTATATATAACTCTGTCAAGTTTTAGTCCTAGACTCACAGATCCTAGGTGTTTTGATTGAATATTATTTTAGTATCTGATGCAAAGTTTTAGCATAAGTTCTGAAGCACAGTAGTTACCAAGAAATGTTTGTAATGCTGAGTTTCACTTTAATGCCTAAAACAGAAGTCATGAGCAGAGAGCCTCTAATAAGATCATGACTAGTTCTTTTCTATCTTCTTGGAAACTCTACAAATGCATAGAAAGTGAAAATAAAAGCAAAGCTCTCATATTTGGTGAAATTGTAAGGTGAATTCCATGTTATTGTTAAGTCTTTTTAAGTACAGCAGAATCAGAGCATATGACTCTTGTGGGTAGGGGTGTTGGTGGAGCAATGGAAGAACAGAATGAATGGATACCTCAAACATATTTTGAGGATAAGAGTTCAAAAATCTTCAGAAATTAATTGCTTCTGAAAAGAAGACCCTATTCTCAGTGGGAACTACTATGAGGAGGGCTTAGATCAAGCAAACTAGGTTTAAATGCTGCAGGAAGTGGAATATCTCATGCAACACCAATAAAATAATATATAAATGATAATACTATTTAAGCAAACATCTCACTTAAAATTCAAAGACTGTGTCCTTTAGTGACTGCAACTGGTATTGGAGCCAATAAGAATATCATAGGACTGATGGTAGAAATCCTAAGAAAGTTGGTTTTTAAATTGCAAGGAGGAAGGTAATTATATAGAGGCACCTTTTAAAAGATGGTTTATTATTATAGCAGCCAGTATGCATGAAACTTCTCCCCCCTGCATTATCCCTCATCTCTTAATAATAGCTGGTTCAGTGAAAATCCTCCTTGTTGGTATTTCAGATTAAAAGTACCAGTTTTCTGCTATATAAATATGATATAGAAAGAAATGTGCAAAATGGCAATGGAAGCTTCCTGGTAAAAACAAAACAAAAAGTTAAGAGTAAAATATAGCCAAAAAGCAAAAAATAAATTTGATATCCCAATAAGAATTTTAAGATGTAAGAACAAGCTATTGCTGCTATGAAGGAAATCACTCAACAGAAATAAAGTACTCAGGGAAGGGAAGGCCTGAAATAAAGGCTAAATAACAGAAGGAGATAAAAATAATATTGGCATAACATAGGGGAAAAAAATAGAAAAAGACAAACTGTTTAAGAAATGAAGATTAAATTAGAAGAAGCCAAAGAGAGTAAGGGATTCTATAATCTATTATCATATGATAAAACATCTAAAATTTTAGTGATCTAAAATAATGATTATGCATTTTTTTCTTGCAACTTTGTTGGTTTGCTGAGCAGTTCTTTTGCTGATCTTGCCTGGGTTCCCCATGTAGCTGCATTCAGCTGGTGGGTTACCTGGGAGCTGAGAACAACTGGGATGGCTGGTCAGATTGACCTACTGTCTCTGTGGTTTTTCACTGTCGGTGACTCTAGGCAAGGCTTCTCGCCGTGGTAATGGCAACATTCAAAAAGGGAAAGTCCAAATATGCAAGTATTTATTAATCCTTTGCTTATGTCATATTTTTCGGTGTCCCAATGGCAAATCAAAAAAAAGAAAAACAACCACATGGCTACGTTCAGAGTCAAGCTGAGAGATGCTGACCTAGAATAATAGAAGAGGGTGGGGTTCATTGAGGGCCACTGATGCAGTGATATAATATTATCTGCTATCTCCCTGATGGTTCATGTTGTTCATTCAGACTAAAAGGCTATGATTTTGTGCATCTCGACTGGATATAGACAATGATCCTTAGGTGGAGTTCCTTGGATATAAGTCCTATTGATCCAGAGACTCAAGACAAAAAGGCAAGTTGTCTACCTCCCTTCCCCCACAGACCCAGCACAGGATGGTGAGCTAGGAACAGTACAATGGCAAGAGAAATTCTCACTTAAAAAGGAAAGTAATTGAAAGTTTATAGCAATCACTAGTCCATGACAGGTGTGAAATCCAGCTGAGCATATACTGTCAGGAGTCCTGCTTGGGGCAAAGGAATGCTTCTTGGTTGAGACTTCCTTCTGCTCCCTTAGAGTAGTTTTCTAAACCATTGTTCACCCATGGTCCTTGGTTCTGTCTTTTGTGCTCTTGGCTCAGCTATCTTCAAGATTTTCCCTTTTCTCTAAGAAATATATAAAGAGTTTCTCTGTGTTTTCTGTGATAGAAAGAGACCACAAAGACCTCTTTTCATTTTGAACTGTCTCTCTTCTTTTTAGTCCAAGTTGATACAACTACCATAAAAATTCTAATGATTCCTTGTGAATATGGCTGGGGTTCAATTGATGTCTCAGGCTCACAACCATAACTCTTTTAAGTTAGAACTCAGTCTAATTTGGGTGTTTCTGGATGCTGTGGGATAATGTTTTTTAAAAATCTTAGAAGCTCTTCCATTTAGCTGAGAGTGTCCTAAGAATCACTTTAAATTGTTGTAAGAACTGAAAAGAGGTTTTACATCAATATTCTTGGTTGGTTCTTTACCCTGAGACCATTTATTATACTGAGAATATTTTGCCAACTGGAAAGTCTGGAAATGTTAAATCATTTTATTTTCCAGTCCAGAAAGTTCTGCCTCTTCTTCATGTCTAAATTCCTCTTGCAAGCTGAATAGTTCTCTCCTTAGCTTCTCTCTCTCTTCCTATGCCTTACCAGATGCAACTAAAAGAAGCCAATTGTCACTTTAAAGGTCCTGCCAGGAAGTCTCCTTAGCCAGACCCATTAGTTCATCAGGTACAATTCCTTCTTCTGTGTACCAGCACTTGACAGGTTTGCCAAATGTTTGCTGTTATAAAATATGGGCTGCCATTTTTCCTGCCACTAATGATTGCCTCAACCCATTTCAGGCCTCTGCCAACTATTTCTTTGCCATCCTTCAGCCTTTGCCAACAGCCTCCTCACACTTCTCAAGCCTCCATCTGCTGCCCATTTCCAAAGCCAATGCCACATGTTTTGGGTTTTGTGACAGCCACACCGCACTTCTAGGCTGCCCAGTTCCAAAGCCAATGCCACATGTTATGGGTTTTGTGACAGCTACACCACACTTCTAGGCAACGATTTCTCTATCAGTTATCTAATAATGCCTAGCAAAACCCCTATAATTGTGTGGCTTAAAACAATGATTTAATGTCGCTCATGATGCTGTGGGTTGGACGTGCCCAATGACAGCCTTATACTAGTTCCACTCCCATGGCTGCAGCTAGCTGTTGAATTGGCAGGGAGCTATGTTAAGCTGAGATGGCTGGGCCTCTCTCTACATGTGGTCTTTCCTTCTCGAGACATTTAAACTAGGCTTCTTCACATGGTAATGGTAGCATTTCAAAAAGGCAAGGTCCTAAGTGCATGTGTTTATCAGGCCTCTACGTTTGTCACATTTGCATATATCCTGTTGGTAAAGCAAGTCAGAGCTAAGTCAAGAATTGGCATAGAAAAGACTATAAAAGTGTATGGATATCAGTGAGTGTGACTAACTGGGACCCATTATTTAACAATATACCACATGAGCAATAAAGATAGACTTGAAAAAATGAAAGTACAGGAATGAGGAAGAAAAACTAGAGAGAAAAATGATGGCTGTATAATACTAGTAAAGGAGAATGCAGAAAACTAGAAATAAAACCTATCATTGATATTTAAAAGTATATATAAGTAAATAAAATTTTTATGAGATATAAAGAAAATAATCTATTGAAAAGTCACTAAAATTAAAAATTAGCAGCAAAACATGATTTAAATGAAAAATGAATGAAAGAAAAAGATCTTTAGATGGATGAGAAATGTAAAGTATGTTAGATAAAGAATATTATAGATAAGATGATGAAAAACATGATTTAAGTATCTAAAACCAAAGGATCATGCCATGTATAGATGGAAAAACCATGTAGCCCAGGTGCCCTGTAATAATTTCAGTTTATACTTGTTGTTTAATAAACATCAGTGAATATAAATAGACTTTCATTTTCAAGATGTGATTTTGACAAAAATTAATGCTCTCTATTGTTTTAAGGGAAATGCAATTTTCAATAGTTTTCTTGATGGCAACATTCAATACCAGGAAACAATGAAGCAACACCTACAATATATTCTAGAAAAAGTGAGCCAGGATATTTAAATGCAGCCAAACTTTTCTTCAAATTTAAAAACTATGAATAAATTTGACCCAGAGTCAAATTTTCTTTATATATAATATCTTAATATTTTAATTGAGATATCTCAAGATTTTCAAAGAGAGATGATTCTGTCTAAAAGCAAGGGCAAAAATATTACATAAAGTTATAAGCTAGATGTAATTAATCATTATAATCTAAAATACTAATTCTTATTAGTATCAGAAGAACTATATAAAATAAAAATAAAACACATTTCACAAATAAATACAAATAGGAAGCAACAAATTAATATTAACATAAAAGAAAAATCCATATCATATTAATAAATAGAGTTATATGTAAGCTTTATTCACTTTTTTAAAGTACTCTTAAAAGAAGGTGACTCAAATGAAGGAAAAAGAGAAAATGATAAATAGGGCAAACCTATACCAAATGAATGCAAACATAAAGAATGCAGGAATCTTGGTTTTAATTTTAGATAAGATAGAAGTCAGGTCAAACCACACTCTTTGATACAAGGAAAAACAGTTTTAAAATATTACATGGTATAATTCACAGTACAGATATAACAGTTATGAATACCTACTAGAGTTGGACACAACTGATCGACTAACACTTAACACTTTATGCACTAGATTTCATAGCAGTAACGTTCACAGTTCAGAAATTATGAGAGATAACAAAATAGACTTTAAAATACTCAGAGACTTCTATTCACTGCTCTCAGACCTAGATAGGGTGATGGGAAAAAGCACATTTAAAGTTATGATTGTTGTTGTTGTTGTTTAGCCGCTGAGTCCTGTCTCTTTTTGCAGCCCCATGAGGTGTAGCCCTTCTCATACTATTCATGGGGTTCTCAAGGCAAGAATACTGAAGTGGTTTGCCATTCCCTTCTCCAGTCGACCACATTTTGATTGAAGGCAGGAGGAGAAGGGGACAACAGAGGATGAGATGGTTGGATGGCATCACCAACTCAATGGACATGAGTTTGGGTAAACTCTGGGAGTTGGTGATGGACAGGGAAGCCTGGCACACTGCAGTCCATGGGGCTGCAAAAGAGTTCGACACGACTGAGTGACTGAACTGAACTGAAGTGTAGCCCACCAGGCTCCTCCGTCCATGGGATTGCCCAGACAAGACTATGGAATGGGTTGCTATTTCCTCCTCTCGGAGATCTTCCTGATCCAGGGATTGAATCCGCATCTCCTTCATTTGTAGGCAGATTTTTTGTTTTCTTTTTGTTTTACCCTGAGCCACTAGGGAAGCCCCAAGGTTATAGCATTCCTTAACAAAAATAAACAAGAAAATATACATGAAACCCTTTACTTTATAAATTGAGTACATACCCATGTGACATTTAAAATTATTTTTCTAGACTACAATGAAGGTATCTATACATCTGAAAGTGAGAAATAATTTAGAAAATGATACATCTTTGTGATTCTAATGCAATAAAACTAGACATGATAGCAACATATAAAAAATGTATACAGTTAAAGAAGTTCAGTTCAGTTCAGTTGCTCAGTCATGTCTGATTCTTTGCAACCCCATGCATTGCAGCACACCGGACTTCCCTGTCTATCAACAACTTCTGGAGCCTGCTCAAACTCATGTCCATTGAGTCGGTGATGCCATCCATCCATCTCATCCTCTGTCGTCCCCTTCTTCTCCTGCCTTCAATCTTTCCCAGCATCAGGGTCTTTTCCAATGAGTCAGTTCTTCACATCAGGTGGCCAAAGTATTGGAGCTTCAGCATCAGTCCTTCCCATGAATATTCAGGACTGATTTCGTTTAGGATTGACTAGTTTGATCCTTGCAGTCCAAGTCTTTCTCAAATGCTTTTGGATTAAAGATGAAAATAAAAATGCCTAGATGTCAGAATTTCTAGAAAATAACAATATAATAACAGTGGGACACAGTTAAATCAGAGCTGAGAGGAAAATTCATAGCCTTGAATCTTATACAAATAAAATTGAAAGAATGAAAGTGAAACAAATTTCTGGCTAGATGTGTTAGAAAAAGAACCAAACTTTTATATATTTAATATCTGACATTCTTTCAAATAAATGTCATTTTTATTGAGCTATTCTTGTTTAGGAGTTCTTAGAATCCAGAGTAGACTGGTCTAAGTCAGAAATCAGAGGGCCTGGGGGATATCTGAGAAAGGTCAAAATATTGCATATCTTTTTCTCTTTGTCTGTGGAGGAGCTCACCATAATTCATTTCAAATGCTCCTGAGTTTTCATTCTTAATTAAAATCCTCTTTAAGATTATACTTTAATAATTAAAAAACAACTCCAGCTCTAAAACTGTATCACAATACACCAAGTACTGTATTTGTAGGCAGTCTCAAAAAAGATCAAATATCATTAGCGTTTATGTCCATTTTGTACATTAGGTGATTTTTAACATGAGATAACATTTAGTCAAAATTTTGTATTTTTCTCAGAAAAGTAGTTATTCCATATTGAGTATTCTGGAAGTCATCTAAATCTAATGAAAGCTACTGATGAATTTTATGCTTTCATTTAACTTACTCTTGAAGAGCAAAGTGTCCACCCGTCTCTGCCATATATGTTCTTTGTGTTTGCTGTTCCTTGGCCTGAATGTGCTTTCTCTTCCCAAGTCCTTCTTTCTCTTTGATTGTCCAAAGCGTTGTTGCTGTTTTTCAGCACTAAGTCATGTCTAACTCTGAGACCCCATGAACCACAGCAGGCTGGGTTTCCCTGTCCTTTACCATTTCCCAAGTTGGCTCAGATTCATGTCCATTGATTTGGTGATACCATACAACCATCTCATCTTCTGCTGCCCCCTTCTCTTCCTGCCCTCAATCTTTCCCAGCTTCAGGGTCTTTTTCAATGAGTCAGCTCTTCGCACCTGGTGGCCGAAGTATTGGAGCTTCAGCTTCAGCAGCAGTCCTTCCAGTGAATATTCAGGGTTGATTTCCTTTAGGATTGACTGGTTTGATCCAAAGCATGAAGTCAAGTGTAATATTAGTCACTCAGTTGTGTCCAACTCTTTGATCCAAGGCATATCTGTTCTTAAGAAGCTATTCAGATCTCTCTTTTTGCAGGAAGCTTTTCCAGACTATCTGAGGATTCACTATTTTGTTTGCTCCCTGATCTTCTTTGTTTCATAATTTATATTGAAAATCCCACCATTTTATCCTATGCTTTCAGACAGGCATTATATTGATATATATGTGGATTTCAGAAGGTCTGCTTCTTTTTAAGTGGCTGCCTGTGATGTCTGAAATTCCACCAGAAGCAACTATTCCATTGGTGTAAAGAGTGTTACAGTGTTCTCTCTGGTTGGTTTTGTTGAACCTCATACGCTGCTACAAAGTGTCCTTGTTAAAATTTCCACCATATTAATTCTTCTCTCACAGTGAGAGACTGAGAGTTTTGACCAGTATTGTAGTCGTTGAACCGACATTTTGTAGTCTGGATTATCATGCATAGTGAAGACAGAGAAAATAATTTGAGAAAATTGGGAAATAGTACCAAAAGGAAATCGATAGATATTAATGATGAGCTTCATCAATTTCAGAATTTATTAGTGCCAAACCTATCTACTTTGTATAGATATGTATAGTTCTATATTATTTTTTGCTTTTCTATGAACTTAAACACTCCTTATGGAAAGATACACATCCAAATATTATATCTAGCACACAGTATTTCATATAGTTTTAAGTATACAGAAATTTCTGAGAACATGATTATTGAAATAAAATGTTTCTGTCATTTCTATTTCATTTATTATATGAAATAAGTTTACTTTTCCAAAATGGAAATGTTGTAACTAATAATTTATACTTAATTTCAACACTGTTAAGATTTTAAAACTATATAGTCTGGGGGGAAAAATACAAATTGAGGGGAAAAAAACTAGATGCAGTATTTTAGCAACGATACAAGCAGTCATAAACTGGTGATATCCTTTCAGGTAATGTTCATTTAAGAGTTTTATAAGGACTTTCCTGGGGGTCCAGTGGCTAAGACTCCACACTCCCAATGCAGAGGGCCTAGATTTGATCCCTATCTGGGGAACTAGATTCCACATGCCATAACTAAGAGTTCACGTTACATACAACTGAAAGAGCCAACATTCCTTACTAAGACCTGGTGCAGCAAAGTGTGTGTGTGTGTGTGTGTGTGTGAGAGAGAGAGAGAGAGAGAGAGAGAGAAACATCTCTGTGGTACTGATCAAGTCTTTTAGTTTTGCTTTCATGCAGGAAAGTGTGATGGGGAAGGTTTGGTTTGCGGTACATTTCCTGAGTGTTTGCATTTTAAGTGAGGGGGTTGGAGAGAGCATTGATAATGAATTATTATTGACAGTCTTCTATGTGGCTTTTAAAGCGCTGAGCTCTCGGTCGCTGTTCTTATTGTCAAAACTATAGTGCTAAGATTTTTATTTTCATTTTATTTTGAAGATTCATTTCTTGGCCAGAAACAAAAGGAGAGATAAGGAAGACCTGAAGGGAATGGCCCAGACAATATCCTCCCTTCTTCCTGGTGTTTTGACCTTTTCCTGACTCCCTTGTCCATGAGGGCTTATCCCAGCAGAGCGGTAGCTGTCATCTTTTGCACTTTCATGGTGCTGGTACCTACCTCTGTCATAGTCCTTATCACATTGTATTATACTTCCTTGCTTCTGTCACCCCTCTGAGAAAGTATTCTCCTTAAAGTAAAGGCTCTGTCATATTTACCTCTAATCCTCAGTGTCAAGCACACAGCCTGGAACACAGTAGGGGCTGTGTTTACAGACCACCAGCACATTCTATAATCGCTCTCATCCCTCATTTGAGGCCAGCTTCCCAAAGAGAGAATTCTTTTGGACCCACAGTACTCTTTGCCTCACAGAGGTCTAAGATTCATCAGAGAGTTCTAGGATTCTATTGCCATATTTTATTTTTATTCTTTCCTCCGTTTTTTTTTTTTTTTTTTGGTGATAAATGGCCTCATAGAGCTGCTCTATCTCCATTTCTGCTTTTCTTTTCAGTGCTCTTTTTTCAGTATTAGCTCAGTGCAGTTAGTAATAGTTATCAAGAAGAGATAGAATTACTTTTTAAAAGCCTTAGTTTTTTTTGCTCTTAACCTTGCTTTTCACATCAGCTATTTCCATAGCTAATAAATTTTAACTGTGAAAATTGCTTTGATCAATTATGCATTTAGGTTTTTCATAAACATGCTGATGTTATTACTTATGGAAACCATTAAGAACACATTTGTGTAGGATTGCTCCTGTGTTGTCCCAGGTGAATTCTTTATGTTGGCAGCGATTGTCCTCTTTAGTGATTTTATGAGGATCTTGCAGATATTTTTATTTTCATGAAATAAATAAAGGCGTGGGTATTGTTTAAAAAACATTCGCAATACATTCATATCCATGCTGATAAACAGTAAGCTAGAAATACAGCAGATTTTTAATTTAAGATAAACAGATAATTCTACACCTACCCTCCCCAAATCACAAGGTTGAGCTCAGGGTTGCCTGTAGGTGGCAGCAAGAATGTTGCAAATTGTACCTACAAAATAATACCAACAGCATAATTAAAAGGAAAGGACAAATTAAAAATAGCCTCATTGTCATGTTCAAAGTACTGTATATTTAGCTTTGGGCAACAGATTTATTTTCAAGACAGAAAAAGAGCAGCCATGACGTTCATCTGGGAATGGAAATCAGATAACCTCACAAAGCAAAGGGCAAAAGACAGTACCCTATTACTTTTATATGACTGGATTTTGGAAGCAAACAATAAGATGTGCTATAAATGGTTCAGATGGTATTGGATGTGGCTCAAAGGCACATGACAAAAGCTTCACGTTTCAAACTGTGTCTTGCCTTACGTCATTTCAGCTCCATTTTCCACAGCAGTGAATTCAGAATGCTGAGCACACTCAAGCCACAGATTTAGGCTACCTGGTGCATTTAGAAAAATCAAGTGTAACGTTTAAAAAAAAATATACGTTGTTATATTTTTTTCGACTTGTTCTTAGGCATCAGTATTGTCCACAGTTTTAGGCCAGAAGGGAAGAGGAATGAATGATGAGGCATTAACATTGCCTCAGGTATCTCTCTATACTGACCAGGTTGAATTATCTGGGAAAAGTTTAGGTGTAGGGTAGGCAAGGAATGTTAACTCACAACTGCTAATTTCAGAGTTGCATCATGGTTTAATTTCCTGGTGACTCGTTGACAGGTTATGGAAAGATTGACTTGCCATATAGAAGGAGGAAAAGGTGCTGAAAAAAAAAAAATCCAGAATGAATAAATATATTAAGCATTAGCAGCCAAGAAATGCAACTCAGTCATTGCATGCAACAGTTATCTATTAAGCACCCATAATATATGTGTCTTGTGTGGGTGATGCAGGAAGATTTAAAACTTTGGTAACAGAGAAGCACCCCTCTCCATTAAAAAGGAATTAACTTTGATTTCAAGAATAGCCCCTCTGCTGCTCTAGACTGAGTTTGTATCCCTCACTTAGAATTCATATGTTGAAATCTCAGTTCCCACTGTGATAGTGCTTGGAGATGGGGGCTTTGGGAGGTGATTAGGTCATGAAGGGGGTGCACTTATGAGTAGGATTAGTGTCCTTATAAAAGAGATTCCAGAGAGCTTCCTTGACCCTTCCTTCTCAGAGTAAAATGAAAAGCCTCCTGTGAATCTGGAAGTGATCCCTTAGTGGACATTCGATCTGCCAGCACTTTGATCTTGGACTTCCAGCCTCTAGAACTGGAAGTAATTATTGACCACCAAGTTTATGGTATTCTGTTATTGCAGCCTGAACAGACTAAAACACCTGCAATTTGCTGAATTTGAATCACAGATTCTATGGTTCAATTGCATACCTACTGTGCTAATTGCTGGTGTTACCCTCTAAAATGTAATGTGCAAGTCCCTGTGTTGTCTCAGATGAGTTGACTGCAGATGCTTTGTCACAGTAGGTCTCATTTGCGATGATTTTCTTGCTCAAAATGCACTACCTTTGAGATATTTGTGATTACAATGGGGGGGGGGGGCGGTGAACAGGAACACTTGTGAATTCTGAAAATGAGCGAGGAAGAGACTGATGGAGCAATATTGGCAGACACTGTGTTTCTTATCTCCTACTCCATTTTCCAAAGGGTCAAAAGGTTTCGAAGTGCTAAGGGCATCATTCCTTTCTCTTCATCTTGGTAGATTATTTGTTTTTATGAAAGGTCCTTCCCTTTCTGTTGGTGTGTATTGAAAAGCAGGATCAGAGCATTGCAAAATGTTATGAAAAGTATAAAGTGCACGTTGGAGGAAGGATTCAGCCAGATGACGTGATTTATTTTCTTTAATGACTAGATTTTGACACAGCAGAGGACAGAGAATGGCATTCTAAGTAGAGAAGACGGCTGCAGTCGTCCTGTGTTACCTGGGAGCAGGTTACAGTGATGCCCTGACAAATATGTTTGAAGTGCAACTGAGCAGCAGGCAGAGAACAACTCCCCAGTTCTTATCGTTACAGGATGTTTTGCCTTGTTTTTGCACGTGTGATGAATGATCCTGAATTTCATCACAGGGGACCTAGGGGTGCTGACACGCAACTGCTGGAGCCAGGGTTTGGTTTCTGAGACTGTCCAAGTTAAGGTGGGCTAGGAGGAATAGGCTGGGCCTGGCTCAAGCTGGGGTTTGATGGGGAAAGTTGCTGCTCAGATGCTAAGCAGACAGAAAGCCCAGAGGGCCAGGGATGCATCAAGAGTGAGGAGTGGAGCCAGAAGCTCTGAGCTGGCAGAGACTGAATAGGAGAGAGAGCAGGTGGGGAACAAGTGAAAAGGCCTCTGAACAATCATAGCAAATAGTTTTGGGCAAATGCAATGTTGCTGTATCAGCTGGCGGGTCGTAATGTAAGAAAGAATCTGACTGAAAAGGCCAGCTCTCTCTCTCTAAGCAGCACACATATTAAAGTCACATGTGGAACAGGGAATTGTATCCACCTCTGGGAACTGTGGAATGGCATTTCTACCTTGGCACATCCGCAGATTTTTGACACATAATGATTTGATATAAACTGTCATCTCTCAGATATAACCCAACAACAAAGCCTGCTAATCTTTTCATTCTGAACTGTTCCTGGATGGTGGAGGGTGATTAGATACATGCCTGTTGGAGACTTTATTAATACAGTATGAAGTATGTGGGAATTTTCTTTGAAGGGGAGAAACAATTAGAGATGGAGATTTTCAGAAGAATGTAAGAGGCGGGGGGTCTCTCATGTTTTATTTCCTAAAGCCAAAAACTCTCTATAAAATCCTGACTTAACTCATATTCTTAAGCTAGAGATCAAGGCTTCTGAGGAATAGGCATACCTTAAAGTCAATCCACGTGGCATTACTGGGATCAAAGAAAAGATGATGCTCTGAGGGCCTTGCCGCTTGAGTTGTTTACCTAACTAGACCCCAGCTGACCTGTAGGGATGGTCATTTAGAAAAAAAAAATCTGGACTCTTTCCTCCTCTTTATTTTTAAAAAAAAATTTGTTGAAGTATAGTTGATTTACAATGCCTTTTTTATTTCTGCAGTACAGCAGAGTGATTTAGTTATAAACACACACACACACAAACTTATACATATATTCTTTTCCATATTCTACTATGGTTTATCACAGGATACTGAATGTAATTGCTTATGCTATAGAGTAAGATCTTGCTGTTTATCCATCCTGCATATAAAAGTGTGCATCTGCTAATCTCACACTCCCATTTTCTTTCCCTCCACCGCCCCCACTCGCCACTTACCAACCACAAGTCCATTCACTATTTCTGTGACTCTGTTTTTGTTTCATAGCTCTGTTGATTTGTGTCCTGTCTTCAGTCCCTCATATAAGTAATATCCTATGGTATTTGTCTTCTTCTGATTTATTTCATTTAGTATAATAATTTTCTGGGTCCATCCATGTTGCTGCAAATGGCATTATTTATTTTTAATGGCTAGGTGATATTCCATTGTATATACATATTACATCTTCTTTAGCCATTCCATTTAGGCTGTTTCCACGTTTTGGTTATTGTAAATTGTGCTGCTATGAACATAGTCATGCATATGTCTTTTTGAATTGTAGTTTTGTCTGGGTATGAAGGAGAGGGATTGCTGGATCATATGGCAACTCTATTTTTATTTTTTCCATTTATTTTTATTAGTTGGAGGCTAATTACAATATTGTAGTGGTTTTATATTTTTTTGAGGAACCGCCATACTGTTTTCTGTAACTGCTGCACCAAGTTATGTTACCACCAAGAGTCTAAGAGGGATTCTTTTTTGCCACACCCTCTCCAGCATTTATGTTTTGTAAACTTTTTAATGATGTCCATTCTGACCTCTGTGAGGTGGTGCCTCATTGTATTCAATAGGCTTGGTTTCCATTTCTCTAATAATTAGTGAGGATGAGCATCTTCTCATGTACCTATTGGCCATCTGAATGTCTTCCTTGGAGAGATATCTATTTAGGTCTTCTGCCCATTTTTTAGTTGGGCAGTTTGTTTTTGTAACTGAATTATATAAACTGTTTGCATGTTTTGGAAATTAGGCCCTTGTTGGTCGCATCATTTGCAAATATTTTCTCTCAGTCTATAAGTTGTCTTTTTGTTTTGTTTATAGTTTCCTTTGCTGTCCAAAAGCTTACAAGTTTGATTATGTCACGTTTGCTTACTTTTTCTCTTATTTTTGTTGCTTTCGGAATCTGACCTAAGAAAACATTGGTACTGTCTCCTCTTTAGAGATGCTTCGGGGGATTGGAGAACTGAATCTCCTTGATTGCAGACTCTGGGACTTTCCAGAGGCCCGAGTCTTATTACAAAGAAAATGCATATAAGTATTTGTGTGTCCGTATTATAATGGATATGTTGGGTTGACAGACATGGCTTTCAAGGATGTCATCTCTTGAAAAAATCACTAAGGTGTTCTTTTCTCAGATAAGGCAAAATTCACTATGAATCTAAGGAGGAATTCATGCAGGTAGTGTAAAAGCACCTTCTTCTCTGCTCTTAGGTATGGGGTGATGTGCTTTAAGTTGAGACTTCGTAGCTGTTGTGCTAGTCACTCAGTCATGTTTGACTCTTCGGGACCCCTTGGACTGTAGCCTGCCAGGCTCCTCTGTCCATGGAATTCTCCAGGCAAGAATACTGGAGTGGGTTGCCGTGCCCCACTCCAGGGGATCATCCCAACCCAGGGATTGAACCCAGGTCTCCTGCATTGCAGGCACATTCTTTACCTTCTGAGCCAACACTGTTACTCTTTCCTTAATATCACATCTGCATGATCTCATGGATGATCTGTCACAGGCCACATATGTTCTTTGAACTCAAGAAATCATGCTTTGTTTTGGTATCATTCCTAGTTTTCAAGCTTTCCAACTTTTGGCATCACCTTTTTCTCTCAAAGTTTATATTTAAATAAACTCTCATTGAATCTCTCATTTTGCATGACCAGAAAATTATTACATCATTATAGTTACCATGTGTCTCTCCCTTAGGATTTCTGTGCATCCTGGATGGGGAAGTACTGAATCTAGAGTGCTTCCTACCACTCTTTGCCCTTCTCCTGTGCTCTCACTTCTCTCCTATCACCTCTGGTGGTTTCAGAATATTTTGAGGTCCACTGTGTCACCCAATACTTGGAGAGAGAAGTGACAATTTACTTCCATCACTGATAAAGGTGATATGTTTAATTTCTAAGGTGTGAAGATAAAATGAGGGAATTAGAATGCAGGAAAGAAATTTTAAACATATACTCGGGGAGGGGGCGAATATACGTACACCTATGGTTAATTCATGCCAGTGTATGACAGAAATCAAACCGATATTGTAAAGCAATCCTCCATCAAGCTAAAAAAAAATAGATCCTGGAGTATGACAGTGCCTAAATTTCATCATTCCGTCCTCTTCAGAGGGATTATATTGTCATGTCTATGACATGGGATATAAGGATATTCTTGAATATGGCCCTTCTTAGATCACACCTCCCTTCTTGGTTTTTCTTGCCAAACTCCAGGACTTTGGAGTTCTGGACTCCCCTAAATTGCTGTCCTATCTAGAAGCTAGTTTGTGGTTTAGAACATTTTCCTCCTTTTGTCTCAGCCTTCAGTAGATTCAGGGCCAATCGTTTGCATATCCAAAAGGTGCGTTAAAATATTTTTCCCAAACCAAAGGAGATCAAAGCTAAAAAACAATTCTGTTTTCCCTTGTTTTATTTATTTTTCTTACTTCTGGCCATACTTCAGGGCATGTGGGATCTTAGTTCCCTGACCTGGGATGGAGCCCACATAACCTGCATTGGAAGGTGGATTCTTAACAACTGGACCACCAGGGAAGTCCCTCTTTTGTATTCTTGATACTATCAGTCACATGCACTACAGTTAGCTTTGAAAAATAGCAACTTTTATGTCTCCTCTGATTAATAACAATAGAAATCATGTAAACAAATCTCTCCAAGCTTTCCCAGCCTCAGAATCTTTTCCAGTGAGTCAGCCCTTCGCATCAGGTGGCCAAAGTATTGGAGCTTCAGCCTCAGCATCAGTCCTTCCAATGAATATTCTGGATTGATTTCCTTTAGGATTGACTGGTTTGATCTCCTTGCTGTCCAAGGGACTCTCCAGCACCACAGTTCAAAAGGGTCAGTTCTTTGGCACTCATCCTTCTTTATGGTCCAACTCTCACATCCATGCATGACTTTTAGAAAACCATAATTTTACTCTACGGACCTTTGTTGGCAAAGTGAGGTCTCTGCTTTTTAATACACTATCTAGGTTTGTCATAGCTATTCTTCCAAAGACCAAGCATCTTTTAAATTCGTGGTTGTAGTCACTGTCCACACTACTACTTTATTTAACATTTTTCATCTATTTTTTAAGTGGTTATAATTTTAACTTTTGGTGTTGCCTTTATTTTGTTTTTATATCATAATTTTGCTAATTTTTAAAACTACATTTAAAACTCCCATCAACACAGTACTCATTCACTAGTTAGATGAATGGGATGAGACTCTGGAAAAATTTGTAATACATGGGAATAAACTATTTCCTGAAAATTTGGTAGAACACAGTAGCAAAAGTATGCTTAGTGACATTTTAGAGACATATTATTGACATCTTTCCAATATTTTAATAGATATTTGTCTATTCAGTTTTATCATTCTTGAATGGATTTAAACATTTTGTTTTTCTCATCACTTTTCATGATGATTTTTAATTTTTATAGTGACATCTACACATTTTTCTTACTGTCAGTCTCTTGCTGATATATAAGTGCTCAGTAGCAAAGTCATGTCTGACTCTGTGACCCCCAGGGACTGTAGCCTTCCAGGCTCCTCTGTCATGGGATTTCCCAGGCAAGAATACTGGAGTGGGTTGCCATTCCCTTCTCCAGGGATTTTCCTGACCCAGGGATCAAACCCATATCTCTTGTGTCTCCTGCATTAGCAGGCAGATTTTATACACACACACACACACACATATATATATATGTATATATATATATATATATATATATATATACATTTTTCTATTTGTTTATTTCTACATGCCCACTGCTGAATAATTTTAGGTATCATTCTTATAATTCATATATGTTATTTTGTTAGTTGATTGGAAGGTCTCTGTTTAATAGGGAATTTAATGTATTTAAATTTATGGTGAATGCAGTTTACTTTTTCCATCTTGGTTTTTATTTGAGTCTACTCTGTTTTCCTCTTTTCTTATTTTAGATGAACAGGGTTTTAATTTTTAATATTTTCTCCCACTGGCAGTGTAACAGTTGTACATGCTAATTATCCCTCTAGTGGTTATCATAAAAATTTTAACATACGTTTTCAATCTTATATTTACTTATTAATATCCAGGGTTAATTTTTAGTTATATCTTGTCTTAGATAAGAGAAGGGGCTTAAAATTTGTATACTTTCTCTTCTGCTGACTTCTTAAGTTAAGATCCTTTGGTATTTTATTTCAAGTTTTATCTTTTTATATTATATATCACCATTCTTTACTGTGTTACTAGTGTCTTTACCCTTATGTTCTATATTTTCTAATTCTTGGATTAAAAAAAATTAATGGCATATATAACCAATAGTATGTGTAGGTTAAAACTTCTTATGACTGTACCCACATGAAAAATTCCAAGTTTGGTTCTTTCTCAAGTACTGTTTGCTTAGGTATAAAATTCTAGGTTTGAGATAATTTTTTATCATATCTTTGAAGAAATGACTCAACAGTCTTCCAATATTTATAATGCTAATAATGATTTATCTTTTTAATTTGAATGTGCATTCTTTTTCTCTGACCAAATTTTGGGCTTTCTCATTTACTAAAGTTCTATAATTTCACTTTAATGTGTTGAAGTGTCATCTTTTATTCTTTTCTATTTATCTTTCTTGAGACTCAGTTTTTTCTTTTTGTTTGTTGCTGTTCAGTTGCTCAGTAGTGCCCGACTCTTTGTGACCCCATGGACTGCAGCATGCCAGGCTTCCCTGTCCTTCACCAACTTCCAGAGCTTGCTCAGACTCATGTCCATTGAGTCAGTGATGCCATCCAACCATCTTGTCCTCTCATCCCCTTCTCCGCCTGCCTTTAATCTTTCCCAGCATCAGGGTCTTTTCCAGTGAGTCAGTTCTTTACATCAGGTGGCCAAAGTATTGGAGTTTCAGCTTCAGCATCAGTCCTTCCAATGAATATTCAGGACTGATTTCCTTTAGGATTGACTGGTTTGATCTCCTTACAATCCAAGGGACTTGCAAGAGTCTTCTCCAACACCACAGTTCAAAAGCATCAATTCTTCGGCACTCAGACTCCTTTATGGTCCAAATCTCACATCCACACATGACTCCTGGAGAAACCATAGCTTTGACTAGACTGACCTTTGTTGGCAAAGTAATGTCTCTGCTTTTTAATACACTGTCAAGGTATGTTACAGCTTTTCTTCCAAGGAACAAGCATCTTTTAATTTTGTTGCTTCAGTCACCATCTGCAGTGATTTTGGAGCCCAAGAAAATAGTCTGTTACTGTTTCCATTGTTTCCCCATCTATTTGTCATGAAGTGATGGGACCACATGACATTTGTTTTCAGTTTAAAAGCTAATATCTCTCCTATGATGTAGAGAAGTTGATTTTCTTTTTTTTCCCTTTTGTATAATAATCTCACCTCAATTATATTCATTTTTTTTCTAGAAATCTTACTAACTATATAGTAGAACTCTGAACCTATCCTCTATGTCACAACTTTCTGTAATATAGTTGGTTTATAATACATTGCCTTTTGGAAGAACTTTTTGGCTCACTCTTCCAACTCTGTAATTTGTATTTTACTTGTGTTCAGGAAAATATCATTAAAACGAACCTTCCTACCACCCAAGAAAACCTCTCCACACGAGTATAAGTGGAAGAAAACCAATTTTATTATTAAATAAGTGTTAAAGCAGATAGATATGCATCACAGGTAATCTTTTAAGAATCTGCAAACACAGAAAAAAGCCTCACTCTTTCAAATTGCATAACACACACAGTCCATGACACACATCTCAAGATAAACAAGTAAATAAGGCCTCAAGTAAGAGGATTTACACCATCACTTGTCATACATGAAGTAAAGTGGTAGTTGCTCTGTCGTGCTCAACTCTTTGTGACTGCAGCCCACCAGGCTCCTCTGTCCTTGAGATTTTTCAGGCAAGGATACTGGAGTGGGTTATTATTTCCTTCTCCAGGGGATCTTCCCAACCCAGGGATAGAACCCAGGTCTCCTGCATTGCAGGCAGATTCTTTACCAGCTGAGCTATGAGGAAAGCCCTATGTCATCATAAATTTAAGGATAAGTCATCCTAAATTTACTTTATAGTTGAGATGACCATCTATGATAGCTAACTGGTTTTATCCAAAGGAAAAAAGAAACTTCTTGTATTTTATAGCAGAAAGTAGTCTTACAATTTGGTGGGAATCTAAGTGGCAGTAGTGGAAAAGAACCCACCTGCCAATGCAGGAGACATAAGAGATGTAGTTTTGATCCCTGGGTGGGGAAGATCCCCTGGAGGAGGGCACGGCAACCCACTCCAGTATTCTTGCCTGGAGAATCCCATGGACAGAGGAGCATGGTGGGCTAAGACCCACAGGGTCACAAAGAGCTGGACACGACTAAAGCTACTTAGATCACACCCCTCCCGCAGAAACTGGACTGTAGGGGTGTGCTCTCCCTTTGGATAATTACATTTTAAAGAGATGGCTCTCGGGTCCTTGATAAAGTTATTCCTGGGCTGTAAAGTGGACAACATGCTTATTTAACTTTTTAAAAGATTTTCATACACTTCAAAGAGATTGAAACTTGGAATTACAAGTTTTCCAAAGTAAATGCTCTAAGAAAAGGGAATAGGGAATTCTATGTATTTTCAAGAGAGAATTTAGGCTCTTGTTTTAAATTTGTCTTTGCCCTTACAGTTGTGACTTTACATTTATTTTTTAAGATCTCTAGTTGTGTGTGTTTGTGTGTGTGTGTTTAAGCAGTCTGTTCCCTTTTTATGAATGTGATAATTGTTTGAAGTTCTCTGGAAATATCAAGTTTGCTTAATTTGTTCTTATCATATGCTTACACTTTTCAATCTGTTTTTCAGTTCATTGGGTTTACTTTGCTTTGTTGTTTAGTCGCTAAGTCATGTCCCACTGTGACCCCATGGACTGTAGCCCACTGCGCTCCTCTGTCCACGGGATTTTCTAGGCAGAATAGTGGAGTGGGTTGCTGTTTCCTTCTCCATGGGATCTTCACAAGCTGTCTTTAATGGTTTTTTTAATCATAGCTTTTGAGTCACGGTTTGCCTCCTTGTGCATATAAGCTCCTTCTACAGAGGAGGATATACTGATGTATGGAACTTGCTAGTAATTTGTAAAAAGGGCTTCAGGGTCCCTACACTTCTTGATTAGGAAGCCATTTAGGAGACCCCCTTTCCAGCCCAGTTTCTCATATCCACTGCTTTGTGTGTTTTCAAGGCAAGCAAGAAACATTGTGAAACACAAGCTGGAATGAAGGAAATAACACAGACTTGTTACTTCAATACAGTTCTAATAACAAGCATCCTTTCATTTATTGCAAGGTTATTTCCAGCTCCTTATGCCATGTGATCCTAATCTGAGTTCCATATGCCTGGTATAGTTTTTCCCTTGGACTGCAAGGAGATCAAACCAGTCAATCCTAAAGAAATCAACCCTGAATATTCATTGGAAGTACTGATGCTAAAGCTGATGCTCTGATATTTTGGCTACCTAATGCAAAGGGCCAACTCATTGGAAAAGATTCTGAGGTTGGGAAAGATTGAGGACAGGAGGAAGGAGAAGAGGGCAATAGAGGATGAGATGATTGGACTCAGTGGACATGAGTTTGGGCAGACTCCAGGAGATAGTGAATGACAGGGAAACCTGGCGTGCTACAGTCCATGGGATAACAAAGAGTTGGACATGGATTAGCAATTGAATGACAAATGCCTGGCGCATTTATTTACCCCTCAGATTGTACCCTTTCTTACTACCAGGACCTTTATTTGGCAGGGAACTATGAAAATGGCAATGCACTCCAGTATTCTTACCTGGAGAATCTCAGAGACTGAGGAGGCCGGTGGGCCGCTGTCTATGGGGTCGCACAGAGTTGGACATGACTGAAGCGACTTAGCAGCAGCAGCAGCATGATGTGTCCAGCCCCAGAATTTGAATGATGATTTGTTTATCCAGTCATAGCAGGCTCTACTGTCTTTGTCTGTGCTTAGTCAACAGGAGAACATGTAGCCTGGAGAACATAAGAATTAATGGGTTCTCTAGTCTCTGGGGAAGATTTTTCTCCTTTCATTATAAAAGAAAGGAATATGCAAGATGAAACTACTTTCTGTACTCTTCCTTTTCCTGCTTGGGAGATTTCCAGTCAGTAAATGGTGTTTGGAGTCATAAAAAACTGTATCTAACCTTGACAACAGAAGCTATTAGCAAACAAAGAATATAAGGAGAGCCTGAGGGTCACTGATGCTGTTGTGGACCCATGGGACCAACCTGGAATGGACCACATCTTGAGTTTGTTGTAGGTGAATTGATTATGTGATTTTTAAATTTCCTCTTCCCTTATTTGTGGGTTTCCCTGATAGCTCAGTTGGTAAAGAATCCGACTGCAATACAGGAGACCGAAGTTCAATTCCTGGACTGGGAAGATCCGCTGGAGAAGGGATAGGCTACCCACTCCAGTATTCTTAGGCTCCCCTTGTGGCTCAGCTGGTAGAGAATCTGCCTCCTATGCAGGAGACCTGGGTTTGATCCCTGGGTTGGAAAGATCCCCTGGAGAAGGGAAAGGCTATCCAGTCCAGTATTCTGGCCTGGAGAATTCCATGGGGTCAAAAGAGTGAAACACGACTGAGTGACTTTGACTTTCGCTTCATTTTTCCTTATTTGTAGCTCAAAGCACAGTTCACTCCACTCACTACCTCTGCTTCAGCTCTGCATTTTCTGCCCGTTTTGCAAGTTTCTGTTTCCCTGTAGATGTGATGTTATCCGCTTTTCTTAATTTCTAAGAATTCTTCATCTTTGATTTGATTAAGGCACATTTCATATTTTCAGCCTTTTAATAGATTTATTCTAAATAAAATTATACAAAATTTTGTACATACAACTTTTCTGACATGTAAGGGTTTTTGAGCAGAAATTCAATAATAAGAGAAATATGCTACGTTTGCTGTCTTCCTACGCTTGTCTGCTTCCAGCTTGTGCTTATCCAAAACCTTCCTGTCTTTCAGGATTCAGCTGTGTTGTCATCTCCTCTGGTAATCTTTCTATGATCTCCTAAATTTCCATTCTATCCTGTGTATGCTTCTATTGTACTTGGTACAGTGTTTAAATGGTCTTACCCAACCCATTCTTCCCTTGGATTGGGAAACTGTCTTGTTACACTCTAAGTATTATTCATATTTTAACTTTGCAGAATGACTTATTCATGGTCGTTCCTCAGAATGTTTTGTTAAATTGAACGTATTTTGGTTCTTGAGGAGGTTATTTTCTACATGGGGCTTAAAATCTACAATGACACTTCTTATCAAATTCTGAATTTTTCTTCTTGATTTATCCTGCTTGAACCTATGAGATTTGTACTTGGATCTTCAAGATAAACCTTTCATGGAGAATTTCACAAATATAACTATAAAGTGCCTTCTTTCTCTTCCCCTTCTTTATCTTTCTTAGTCTCTTTCTTGTGTTCCTATGTTTATAGAGTCAATTGTCTTGAGGTTCTTATTATTGTGATATTAAATAATTCACAAGTAAAATTTCCAGGCAACTATATTCAGTTTGGTTGTTTTCACCTTAAGTTTCAAGTTCACAAAACCTTCATTGAAATATGTTATGTGATGAGATTTGTTCCAAATTTGTATAGAGGCAAAAAATTTATCTTTGTAAGGGAACACATCTATATTTCTCTCTGTATCTGAATCTATCTATATAGCTACATCTATATATATATATATGTACACCTATGCCTATTCTGTCTGTATTGACATCTTTATCTATAAAGTTAAATAGATTAATACATTTGTTTTTGAATCTCTATGTAAGTATGTTAAAATATGGCATATGATTTTTTCCAAGTCTTTTTCTATAAAAGACAAAGGAAATCTGTGTATCCCATAAGCAGCTTAATCTATTAAGGAATATTAATTAGTTAAATTAGCACCATTTTTGGCCTCAGTCATCTAGGCTACTATAACAAAAATATAGTCTGGGTGACTTGTAAGCAACAACAACAGAAAACCTTTATATCTCTGGAATATAAAGCTCTGGAAGTTGTAAGTCAAAATGGTCAAGTTCAGGTGAGAGTCCTTGTTCAGATTTTAGACTTTTCTCCTATATTCTCACATGGAGAGCAGAGAGGGGAAGACTGCCTTGTATCTCTTAAAAGGCCTCTAATCCCATTCATGAGGACTCATCTAATCCTAACCATCTCCCAAGGCCCACCACCTAATATCATCACATCTTGTATTCTGGGAAGGTAGGTTAGGGCTTCAACAAATAAATTTTGTTGGAGGAGGATGCAGACATTTAGTTCATAACAGACCATCCTTGAAATCTGAGGAGTTTAATACATAGAAACTCACTTCTTGCTCTTTTAAAGTCTTATCAGTAACTGTTTGGCAATGTAAAATATTGATGTTCATGCAGTCATTTGGAAATTCAGTCTAAAAAAGCCTGTTATATTTTATATGTAGTTAGTGAGTCACCTGAACAACAATAACAAAAACATTTAGGAAGCAGATAAAAGAGAGAGAGAGAGAGAGAGAGAGAGAGAGAGAGGCAGGACGAGAGGCAAGCTGGGAGGGAGGGAGACTGGGATTGAGCATGTGCTTGTGAAGACATCTGATGGCTGGGATATGAAAGCAGCATGCCTCGTTTTCCTCAGTTGGATGGAAAATGGAGGATGGCAGCTTTTTCCAGGGGAGACTGGAACGTAAGTCGAGCTCTGTGCAAAAAGGAAAGGCTTGATGTTCTGATGAATGCGCTGCAGTGTCTGCCACAGACCTGTGCCAAGTGGTCAGCACGTCTGGCTGAGGATGAAGCCTGTGAGAGTGGTTCAGACACAGCTTTGGCTTTCCTCTACTAATTTTAAGTCTCATCTCCATTTGTTTTAATAAAACTTTCCTAATCAGGCCAGCTTGGGGAAATTGACCAGACTAATACATACAAAGTCAGAAGCAAAAATGGATACTTACTCAGCAGGTGGCTCTCTTCAAATTCTCTGAGCTCCAATGATCAGTATATGAGAATGTATTTTCTCTTATTAGCTTCTGTAATGAGCCACCAGTCAACAAGAATGCAGTGAGTGCATCAGTTGATTTTTTTTTCCCCTTTAGTTTAATGAGGAAAGAGAAAGAAGTTATTTGTTGATGTTGTAACCATTAGCCAACTGCAAAGTTTTTCCAGGATAAATTGGAGGACTGGGAGGAGATAGTATTGACTGGTTATGTGGATTTTCCAGACCTTCCTTCTTTTTCCCCAATTTTTAATAAAGCAAATAAAAATCACTGTAAGGTATGGATAAGAAAAGCACCTAAGAAATGAACATAGCACTTTAAGAATTAGGAGGGAAGAGACTAAATGTCTACACTTTTTCTTCCTAGTAGGGAAGACAGAATGTCTCTTCTGTTCTCCAGTTCTGTAGCATGATGGTATGGATAGATAAGAGGCTTGGTGTTTAAGACATAATTAGATTTGAAGCCTTAATTTGCTCATTACAACTGCTATCCATTTGAGGAGAAAACTGCATTTCCAAGCCTGGATTATTATGTCTTTTAAATGGGTGTAACTATATTTACAGAGAGTACATGTATGTAACAAAACTGTTTGAAAGATTACATTCAGTAAGCCAGAGCACCTACCACAGCACCTGCCTTCCTGTAAGCACTCTGGAAATGATGCTTGTTTGGGGCTGGAGAAATAAGGAACAGGGTAGCTTTCTAGAAAATGGTGATCTATGTGAAACAACAGGTTTGGGGTGTGCAACCCCTCAGATGATTTCATCAACATTTACTGAAATACTTCTATGCTCTGCAGGTACTCCATCCATGGTGATCCAGAAGCATTTTGCATGTGCTTCTGTGAAGGCCTTACCGTATTTACATGCTAGTCTTTGAACATTGCGCATTGCTTATTTCAGCAAAGACTAAGAGTGAGTCTTAATTTTCGATGCCAGGCCCTGTGCCAGGCACCACAGGGATCAAGAATGAAAAGATGGGTCTCTGCATTTACAGAGTTTATACTTGGCAGTACCTTTAGCTTAACTCTGTTTTCTTAGGTATATTTAAATCTGACACAGGAAAGCTATTAATAGGATTGTTCAAGCGTATCTGGTGAAAGGAATCATGTTTATGTTCAACCCATGAGGAGAAAGAGGATGAAAACAGAAAGATCAGGGTCCACTTCTTCCCTGTCCTCCACCAAACCCAGGGCATAGTGAAAGAGAACAGAGCGGAAGGGGCACGGTTCAACCACCCTCCTAAACTGCCCCCAGTGCAGAAGAACTCTGATGGCCCCGCCACCTCCTATCACAGCTTCCGAAGTTCCAGGCACAGAAGGAGGACTGGGTCCATTGTGAACTCTATAGCAGTTATTTTTATATTATCAGTTTGAAGAAAAGAAAAACTTTTTTTTTTTTGGAAATGCATCAAGGAATTTCCTCCTTAAAACATAAAATGGCAGCCCTTCAGGAAAACTTGTGAACTGGAACTCAAAATATCTTTCTACTAAAACCCCATGTCATATTCACCTTGAATGTGGACATTTTTAATGTGTCTGGGAAAACTGTTCCTGCCTTGTACATTGCATATGATCTGTCAAGATATCTTGACAAATATCCGAGCTCATCCCCACACGGACCTGTAAGAGAACAGAAAAAGGAAACAGGTTGGCAAGTAATCAAGAGACTGGAACTCGGAGGTGAGTTGAGACTGTGTTCAGTCCCAAGTAATACCAGTGGAATATTTATATTTTTGAAGTTAATTTTTTAAAAAACTGCTTGTCTGCACATTAATTTTTACTTTCTGTCCTTTTTTTCTGCACCACATGCACCAGATTTGGTAATTAACTTTTTAAGCCGAGTTCAGCAATTTATTGGGCTTAGTTCGCAGTCCAGAAACTGATCACATACCTACCCTGACAAGACAGTCTTAATGAGTCAGAAACCAGGAGCTGAAGCCCTAGATGAACTAATTCTGCAACCTGAGGGCCCGAGCCAGTTGCTGGAAATTATCCCAAATGCACGCAGCATCTTGCAGCATAATCTGCCCCCACCCCCCACGAATGCCCCTCCAAAATGTTGGATGGGATAGCACCACAGAAATGCCCTCAGAAGAATTTTTCCCCCTATTTTAATTGCATTTTTGGAGGAAAAAAAATGTACAGTTCTGCAATATTTATTGCTCTGTTCAACTGGAGCAAGAACCCTACATAATATTGTAGCAATTACAAAGGTCAAAAGATTTTCTTTCCTCAAGCCATTTGATGGTACAGAGAACACTTCTGAACACATAATGAACACTACCATCTCCATTTGGATTGGGAAGAAACCCCCAGTTCCCATGAAAGGGGTTTTAATGAGATCTTGTATTAGTATAATACTGCATTCAAAGCAATCACCAGCATGCTGATTGTTCCCTGAGCAGGGCCAAATTCATGAGCCCTATTTTGTAACAAGATGAAGGCATGTTCAACAGAAAATACTGGTTTTCAGAAGCAAAGAAGCCACGGCTGAGCCCAAAGAACCACTGTCCATGCCTGAGGCTTTTAATAGCTTGTAATGGATGTAAAAAAATTCAGAAAGATGAAAGCAAGATACCTTGGCAAGTTTCAGGATACAGGACACAAACAGATCAGTTTTCTCTGTGGCTCAAAACTTTGTGGACTAAATCATGACACTTGGGACAAAGACAGAGATTGTTCTAGATTCAAGACCTCCTTTGGGGATAAGAAGTTTTGTTTAACTTGACAGCCTTACCAGGCTGGACCCTCAGAGATGTGCAAAGCCTTCTCACTTCACCTCCATAAGCTTGGAAGTTCATGTGAGAGCGAACCATTCTGCTTCCTTAGTTCGAAAAACGGTGCACGAAGGAAGGGACTTGGGATGTCAGCTGCGAGTTGTTCTTCACCAAAGGAAGCAGGCTAATTGACTTTCTACACGGTATTTATTGAGTCTTGATGTGCTCAGTTTCGGTACAAAGCATGGTCACAGACTGAAGACAGATGTTTCATTCCTGCTCTAAAAGGTGTACAGTACAAGCTCAGGTGAATTGGTTCTGATAGAAGCATTTGATGATGTTACAGACGAGGCACCAAGTGTGTGTGTGATGGAAGTGCCTGCTCTCAGGGTCAGCTCAGACATAGCCCTGTGGTTTGGCAAGATGGAAGTGATTGGTTTGCAACAAAAACTTGAAGTTGGTAGAATTTAGAAGAGTGGACATTCTCAGAAGGCAATGGAATGAGCAAAGATACAGAAGTGAAATGATTGTAGCCTATTATTTGTAGGACGGCTAAAGCACTCCTTTAGGTGGATTAAAATAATTCTTTTCCTTAGCCTTCTTTTCTATCTAAATATTTCCAATTTTTAAGCATCCTGACACCCTGGTCTGCTACTCTCCCCATGAAGTACCATTCCTCTTTCTGCGCTATCACTCTATAGACTATGCCATTCCAAAATGTGACACTAGAAATATTTATCTCTTTATTCCTATTCAACTGAGAGTTTTCCAAGCAAAGAGATAAGGCTCCCTATTTCTATGATCTTATATGATAATCAGTACTTAATGTATGGAGGAAGTTTTGATGAATGGCTGAATTTAAGCTACAATTTGTTCACGAGTCTCTCTCTGGACCCTTAACATCTTTCCTTACCTATATCTGTCTGCCTCTTTCTTTCTCTGCTCCATGCTCTTTAAACTGAGCAACAGTCCCCCCAGAAAATAGTATCTGAACTGCAAAACTCCCAATCCAGGTTAACCTTCAGACTCTGTGTCTTGATAAACTTTATCTACGAATTGATGCAAATTCAGTGTTAGAATATATTAGCTACATGAGATCACAGGCTCATATCAAGCCTGTTTTAAAAATTAAACTCTGAGACATCTATGGTCTCTGTCATCCTCTACTGATGAAAATGGATTTCTGATCCTAAGTTTGGAACTTTATGCATTTACAAGTGTCAGACTTTTTTATTGGCTGAAAATGTTATAAATATTTCAAGGTAATTTTTAACTCTGATTTTGCCATTGGTAATACTAAGTGCTTTCTTTGAACTTTACCAAGGACTCCATTTGATAAGCCATATTCTATTTTTTTTGTCAATTGGTAGACTGAGAGTATTGAACCAAATAGATCCAAGGAAAGAACCTTGAATGGAACCAATGGAAATGTTCTCCAGACTAACTAGAAGTTGACAGGTAAGTGAACCCACATTGGGTTTCTCATTTAAACATATATGTTCTCTGGCTAACATTTTGTAGTGCTGTCAGAGAAAGATATAGTGAAAAAAAAGCAATCATTTTTTTAACACCAAAATATACCTAACTTTAGCAGCCTTTCTCTGGCTAAGAAGAAAGCAAATTTAGTGTGAGCTGATGTTTTTTCCCCATATTATTCACCAATAGTCACTGTCATTTTACTTCTCCTATCTTTAAAGCAATTGATAAGAACTGACCTTCAGCTATTGCTACAGTACATCTTCTAACCACTTCTGAAAATTCAGATAATATCTTTCTTATGTTTTATTGCATTTTCTATGCTCTTAACATTGTCAATCTAAAAAATTAGCAATAATGAAGCAAAGTATTATGATTCTTTTATTAGTAAGATAATCATCCTGAATGGGTTAAAAATATTAACGGACAGATAACTTTTGCAAGTCAAGAATTCTACAGGTTTTGTTTAACATTGTGGATTTTGTTAAAAGACCTAGACATCTTAAATCTTCGGTTTTGTGGGCTTCATTTTTTTTTTCCCAAAATGAGAGAATTAGCAGTGAATGCATAATCTCTAAAGTTTCTTTTAATCCTAAAATTTTGTAATTTAAGTTTAGATACTGTAGACAGTCAAGAAGTCCTTTATAACTTACCCGTTATCTATAATGTGGAGATCTACCATCAATATGGAATTAAATCCACATTTAGATCTATTACTTTCAAGAATTTTAGTTTGAACTGCTTCTGCCTTCAAATAAAGGGCAGAACAAGTCTGAGAAAGAGGAAATGCTACTTCTCAGCTTTTGCATGCCTGCCAATCAGAAAGACCATTTGGGGATTTGGTGCAAAGTTATTTCTGGTTGATGACTCCACATGCCAGAATTCTCACTGATATTTTTAAATCCCTGCAATAAAGTCTTAGTAGAAGAAACCACAAGATGAATTACACATGCGCATAGATCTATCTCTGACAAACTTCAGAGTTTTCATTCATCTTCATAATTTCAGCACTCAGTGTCCCAGAAAATCTTTGGGGAACAGAACTGAGAAGCAAACCAATGATGTCACGCAACAGTGATGGCCGAGGGTTAAATATATTGTTTTTCTAATTGGAGGCAGAAAAAAAGTGTTTCTAAATCCTCTGCAGCATTTATTTTCCCTTCAATTCCCTTGGGCTTCGGTTGATGAACTATTTTCTAAAGAATTTCCTTTGTAGATGCCTTTTCATTTACTGAAAAGAACTAATTGTTTTTCCCAGAGATATATAAAAATACAGTGGGCTCAACTCACTACTCTGTATCAAGGCTCAGAAAAATATTGTTCTCAAGGCACTCTATTCTGAGGAAATTTCCTTTTATAAAGTGCTTTCATAGCAGAGTCGTTGTTACTTAAGCCATCATTAGTAACCATTCACATATGTTAGTCAAATCAAGTTGATTATGCACATCCTATAAATCATCAAGAGTAGCAAATGAAAATCCACAGCCACATCTTTAGCCATGCCGCCACCAGTGTTTCATTCTGTCTCTTGGAGTCTTGACACTAAAGCAAGACCTGCATTTATTACTTAGCCTCAGTGTAACCCTTTCTGCCTCAGGCCACACTCATCTAGAGGAAAACAGTTGTGTAGCTGGAAGCAGTGTTCTTTCTCTTTCACTGTCTTACCTCCCCGAGTTGCTTATGGGGTTGTTCATCTCATAAACTAGTCAGGATGCTAGCAAAGCTCTGCTTACCAATAGACAAGGAAAAGGATATATACATACCCCTGTGGCTCATTTATTTTGTAAAAGAAAGTTTCTATCTCTGAATTAGCTTTACCTATTTCTCTCCCACTTTCCTTCTGTGTGGCAACTACCTCTTTGTTTTCTGTGTCTATGATTCTGCTTGGGGAGTGTAGTCAGTAACTATGTAGTATCTTCGTATGGTAACGGGCAGCAACTAGACTGGTCATGGTGATCATCCTGAGACGTGTGGAAATATCCAGTCATTATGCTGTATGCCAGAAACTAATCTAGTGTTGTAGGTCAATTATACTTCAAAAAAAAATCTCCTTGAAAAAGAGATAAGATTTGTTGCCACCAGAAGTGGGGGTGGGTAGTGGGTGGAGAGGGAATTAGATGAAGATTGTCAAAAGATACACACTTCCAGTTAAAAGTACATACTAGGGATGCAATATTAACATGATAAACATAATTAACACTGCTGTATATTATACTTGAATGCTTTTAAGAGAGTAAATCCTAAGAGTTCTCATCACAAGAAAAACTTTTTTCTTCTATTTCTTTAATACTGTATCTATATGAGATGGTAGATGTTCAGTAAACTTACAATAATCATTTCATGATGTGTATACGTCTGGTCACATATGAAGTGCTGTATGTCAATTGTATCTCAGTAAAACTGGGCAGGGGGAAGAACATATACATACCTACAGCTTCTGCACCCTTTTTGGTTCTGCTCAAAGCTCAAAACTTGGATAAATTGCTCATTAGTAACTTTCTTTTATCCTTCTCTCATAAGGTTTTGGGATTCTTGCTCTCCAGGATATGATCAATAGTAAAATAGGAATCTTTGGGCAAAGAATCTAACCAGGCTTTGAGATTAAGACAGTCCTCCAGACATAGTTTAGAAAGTCCTGTATTGTATGAGGCACATGTTGAATAATAGAGTAACCCTAATAGAAAAGTCATTACCTCTTGCATTTTTACCTTCCCTTGGAAACAAAGGGGTAAAATGCCTTGAAGTGGTAAAAACAATAACAACAAACCCAAAAAATAAATGACTTTGATAAAGTTACTGAAATAGCAAAAGGGAAAAACCTATGATAGCACTGTAAATTTTGTAATGCACAGAAATTTCACTATGTGTAGAGTCTTCACAATTCTTCATTAGGAGAAAATGCAGCATTTTTAGGCAGTCTTTTAGCTAGCTATGATTTTTATGCCTTTTGGTCTCCATTGTGTTGCATATTTATATTTTCTTCTTGGCTTTCATTAATAGACTTGATATATTTGCATCCATATTATTGGTTTTAATTTTAAATTGGTTTTAATTTTAAAAGTTTTCAGATACATTTAAAACTTTTTTATTTTCTAATTTAATACTTTTTAATTTATTAGGTTAATTTTGCTGCAACTTTTCTAGTTTCTAGAGTTCAATATTTGTTTCATTTAGTTTCATTATTTCTTATTTAATGAAAAACATAATTAAGTAAATGAATTTTGCTCTTTTTAAAGTTTCAACCATGCCTGTAAGTGACTAAACAACTACAATGATATTACTGTGATACATAAAATATTATTGTAGCTAAATTTAATAACTTGTCATAGAAGCCTTGATTAAGTTTTTGATGCAGAGATTATTTAGCAGAGGTTTTTGTTCTTATTTCCAAATGATTAGATTAGGTTCTTGATTATTTTGTAATAAACTCCTGGCTTTATTACATTGTGAATAGAGAATTTATGATTATAACTGTGATCTTTTGTTTGTAAATGTATTAGAACAATGTTAAAAAATGTTTTTTCTATATAAGGGACACATTTTTATATCATCTATTTGATTTAATATATTGAATATTAGTTACATTATTCTAACACTATATCTGTTATTTTGTTCTATTTGAACTGTAAAAATATGACAATATATGTCAGTTCAAGAATGACTATTATTCTTTTTCATCTTGCTGGTTATATTCCAAAGCTTTTTCTTATATACCTTGAAGTTAGTGAATTTGGAACACAGATCCATGACAGTTGCATCTTCATTGTGACTTGCCCTTTATATTAAATAATTGCATTTTATAGATATATGCTTTTTGCATGATTTTATTTTCAATACTAAGAATACTCTGCTGTGTATAAAAAATGCCTACACACTGGCATTTCTCTGTATTTGCCCATTTCTTTATTAGTATCTTTCTTTGTTATTTTGATTTGGTTGTGATTCTTACAGAAGTGGTAAATTGAATTTTTTTAAAACCAAAACCTATCTCAATTGTGGCCTTCTTGACAAGGATTTAACCTCTTCTTATTTATTTCAATAATATGTATGTTACTGTTTATTTATTTATTTTTTTGGTAAACACTTTGTAAATTATTAATGAAAAAAAACTATAGAAAATTTGACAAATCATAGGCACAAACCTCAGTGACATATTTCATAGTGAATATGTCCATGTAACTACCACCCAGAATAAGGTAAAGGACTTGAGAGAACCTCTCTCAAGCCCTATCCCTGTCATTATTTTCCTGAATGTCACCGTTCAGACTGTTACACCACAGATTAGTGTGAACTGTAATAGCACTCCACAGACTAGGTGGCCTGCAAACAACAGAAATGTATTTCTAATAGTTCTGAAGGCTTGGAATTCCAGCATCAGGGTGTCAGCAGATTCTGTGTGTTGAGGCTCCACTTCTGGGTTTATGTCTACCATTTCACTGTGTCCTCACATGGTGGAAGTGGATACACGGGCAAGCTCTCTGGGGTCACTTTTATAAGGGCATAACCCCATTCCTGAGGGCTCCCCCATCAGGTCCTAATCACCTGCCAAAGGGCTCGCCTCCAAATACCATCACGTTGAGGCTTAGCTTTCAACAGATGAATTTTAGGGAGCCACAGCTCTTTCGTCTATAGCAGTTTCCCTGATTTCTGAGGTTTGTGTAAAAGAAACCCTATGCAATCTTTGGATCTGGCTTTTTAAATTCATTTTCTTTTTTTGTGTGAAAATTCTCTTTGGTAATACAAGAAGCAAGTTTGTAATTTCATTGCTGTAAAGTGTTTCATTTTCTGACTATCACAAAAATATTTATTCTTTCTATGAAACTCCAATACTTTGGCCACCTGATGCAAAGACCTGACTCATTTGAAAAGACCCTGATGCTGGGAAAGATTGAAGGCAGAAGAAGGGGACGACAGAGGATGAGATGATTGGATGGCATCACCGACTCAATGGACATGAGTTTGAGTAAATTCCGGAAGTTGGTGATGGACAGGGAGGCCTGGCGTGCTGTGATTCATGGGATCGCAAAGAGTCAGACGTGACTGAGTGATTGAACTGACTGACTGACAGCCAGTTTAGTTTTTTTTGTTTTTTTGTTTTTCCTCCTAGTTTGGGCTTATTATAAAACATATATAAACATTATTGTATGTCTTGTTCAAGTATAAGACATAAATGTAATGGATGAGTCATAGAGGATACATATATACACACACACATACAGAGAGTTATATATATAGTGTATGCATATGTATCTATATATTTCCTTGGTGTGCTTATTAAATTTTTATCAAATTCTTGACACTGCATTTTTGTACAGAGTGAGTGTGCTATTTTCTGCTCTAGGCATACATAGAAACACAGCCCCTCATTCTCACCAAGCATTGATTGTGCCCGGTTTGTAAGTCTCCGTCTCCCCTTGGTTCATCTATGCTCCTAGGATGCAGCTCCGCAAGGTTTCTGCCTGATGGACCAGAGCGTTTATTAGGGCCTCTGTTCTTGGCGGGACCTAGACTTTCACTTTGCCTCTTCAGTACAGTGAGACTGCGAGAACTTGGCCTCCGTTTCAGTGGCTTTCTGTTTAGGCTTTTAACTTAATCCTCCACAACTTGAAATTCAGAAAATGCTTCATGAAAGACAACCAGCATGGTTGGGCAAGTCCGTCTGCACCGCCCATTCCTCTGGAATCTTGGCCTCTCACATTTTGTCTTCTTTGTGGTCACAACACTTCCAATAATTATCTCTACTTTTCTATAAGATGGGTGAATATTAATCACTTAGCAGTAACCCACGTTCCCTTAAGAAGGAGAAAAGAGCCTAAGAAGAAAAGTGGTTTACAGAATGTTACCTCGTGTTCTACTTCTCTCTTCTCTTATGTCCTTAAGTGCTAATAGCTTCAGAGCTCTCAGGCGTATAGATGATTTTTTTCTTTTCCTTTTTTATCACATCTTAGTAGATGCTCTTGACAGAAGCAACTAATTGAAATTAGAAGCCCAAGCTCAACCTATGTTATGTTTTTTTTAGAAGTTCACTATATTTTTTTACTATTGTTTAAACTTTTATTCTTCTTTATTTCTTCTCCTAATTTGAAAATTGCATAGCACGTTTTGATTCTAGTGGCAGCCCCTCTTTTATATTTTAAACACATATACTTAAGCTTATATTTCTATATCAGTGTCACAAAAAAAGAACATCTATAGAACTCAACTCATTTTACTCCTGCAAAATTTTCTTGGTATTTTTCCATTGTGTTTAAAATAATTTTTGCCAAGAGATTTTCTATTTCTTTTGTAAGGTAAGATTTTTTTTTCTGTCTTGATGCTGATAAAATACTTTTTCTATAGTTTTTAATAGATCTAGGTCTTCTGATTTTGTTGCTGTTTGTCTATTTGTTTCCTTTAGTTTTCCCAGCTTCCTTGACTAATCTTGTACTGGAAAAGGTCTTTATTAACCTGATTGTCAATTTAAAACATCAAGTCATCTTATATGTAAGTGCCTTTATGTGTAGCATTGAATCATTTTTTATTTAAATGAGTCATAATTGTTACAGACCAATTCTCTCTCATAATTATAGTCAAAGAAGGGAAATGAGAATATAAAAAACTTTTTCAGGTGAAAGATACTATGAACTAAGTATAGAACTTAGTTGTGGCTTTCCAAGTACCCAAAACCATTTACACAAATGAAGACACAAACATTGGTTGCCCACCCAGTACCCATTTACTCCTTCTTCCTTACAGAGAAGCCACCAGTGCAAAATGAGTAGCCGCTAGTGCAGAATAAGTAACCATGTGACATAATCTTTTCATTGTCTTATAGCAAAATCTGTGGGGTACCCTGGGAAGAAATTTGCTTTTAATAATCCATGTAAATGAATGCATTTGGTGTGGCTTTCCCATCCCCTTTCTTTCCTGACATGAACAAGAGTTTCGAAGTTGCAGCAGGCACCTTGCAATCTTAATGGACCAACAGTGAAAAAAAAAATGTCAAGAATATCGTGAGAGCCAGTCCTGAAAATGTTGTTCTTCTAAACAAATACTCACAACTCCTTTCAAAGGACTTCTTGTTATTTAAGGAAATAAGCTCAACTTGCTTAAGCCACTATAAATGAAGTTTTCAGTATGTGCACTTAACTGAGACATCAGAGAAAATTAATGTAAATAGCCACACAAAAAAAGTCATAGTGAAGAACCACATGTGTAGTGTAGCAAAAAAGTGGTTGTTTTTCCCTGGCTCCTTGACATGGAGGGTCGCCTTTAAGCAGGCCTGAGAAAAGCTGTCGGCCCTGGGCTCCTGCATACTTGGACTTCCAACCACATGCAGTTGGTCTGTACCTTCAATAAAAAATCTCTTCACTTATCTCCCTATTCAAAGCCACTTTCTTTCTCTTTTTTAGAAACAGGGACTGCAAGGTAATTAAATGTGTTCCCTAGCCAGCAAAACTAGAATCAGGGTGGGCAGCACCTGCTACAGGGTGGTAAGAATTTTTTCTCTTTCAGCCTTTCAAGGGAGTACATTGAGAGATCTTCCTTTTCTCTAATGAATTACCAGAGTGAAACACAAATGGTCAGAACTGCTAGAGAGTGTGGCTCCAGACGGTTTCATTAGGGAACATAAGGAAGCCTGACTAAACACTAGCATTTAAGAAGAGAGAAATTGAATTCAGGAAAATAAATAAATATAAGAACTCAGTAATTTCTGGGACTTCATTTTTCTCCCAGCCTTCTAGAATCCTGGAATCCCAGATCTGATAGCATAAGAGGAATCAATTTTAACTTCTGAATTATTTCATTAGATTAATTTAACTTGATTTATATAATTACTGGTCCACAATGATGCTCAGCACTTTGCTAACATTCAAAGGAGAACAGAGATGTAAACTGGATGCCAGATGCCTCGGTCCTAGTACTGTTGGAAATTTTTGTAAATCATTATGAGGATAAGTGATGGGCGAACTGTGCCATAAAGTCTATTTTGAAACTGTAATGAAGCTCGACTCATTTGGAGGCTCTTTTCATGCAAATAGGATTTTCTGGGGAAAAGTCAATATGAATCACCTTGTACTTTCCACATATATACACCATGTTTCTCATTTTTGAACCCCTCATTTATTCATTAATTCATTGTTTTGAGCATGTAAATACATTAGACACTGATTATCATAATTAAATTACCTTCCCCCATTACCTCCCACACCTACTAACTCCAGCCTATTATGCAGAATATGCACTGACCAGATCTCTTCAAATTATAAGGAGAAGAAATTCAAGACGAGTTGGCTTAAGCAGGGAAAAAGGTGTGTTGGCACACATATTATTTAAAAAAGAACACTCCTGGCTGAGACAAATAGGAATCAGAGGCTCAGCACCTACCAAAATATATTGCTCAAGCCCTTCCCCATACCTCTCTCACCAAGGCTTTACTCTAGGTGTCATCATTTCATTACCAGAATTCTCTGTATGTGGTTAATGAATTTACCACCAAAGACATTTCTGCAAACTATTTTTATGTTCAGAAGGTGAGTGTAGTTTCAGGTGCTATTTAAATGAACACATATTGTTGTAGGCCTGCTGACTCACCTTGTTGACAACAGTAAATCACCAGGCACACAGCCTCCAGCGACTTCTTCAGCTTCTGTAACTCCTGGGTCAGGTACACATTTGAATTCATGAAGAAAGGCACCATTTTGTGTAAGCAGCTCACATAATCAAAACCAAATGCTTAGAGTCAGTGAGAAATTGATGAGGGTTCCTTTATTGTCAAGGGTTCTATGCCATCTCACAGCTCCTGTTCGTCCTTTCTCTCTAGAGCTTCATTCCCATCTTTCCTTTCAGACTCCCTGACGTGTGGACTTTAGGGCCCAGCACCATAAACAAAAACAATTGTCATACATAAACTAATTAACCAGTTCCTACAATCTCCTCTTCAACTCTGTAATTGCCCAAGAGGTTTTGAGTCTCTAATTAAACCCGGGTCTGATACATTGACCACAGTTAAAACTAATAATATTTTACTTTCAATGTTTGTTGAGTTAATGAATAAATGTGATAAATGAAGTTATTCTTATACAACACACATTAATTTATTTACTTATTTATAATACAGCTTCCTCTCTATCCATCCATGTATTCTGTATTCCCATTTATCCATCCATAGGCTAAGTACTGGTTTTAAGTTTTCATGAAAACAACTGTAAATAATGTAAAGGATTCTCTTGCATGTGCATCTGCACTCAAGTGAAAGATGACAGCAGATCTGGGTCAATAACAGTTTGCAACTGACTTCTAACATAGGAAAATGAAGACTAGCTTCTCCAACTGAAAGTACTGGAGAATTTTAGGTTGATGAAGGGTAATTACCTGGGTGATGAAGCAGCATGAAGAGCTATAAATGGCTGCATTAGAACTCTGATTAGGAGTCAGCTGATTTCTTGGGTGAATTTTTCCTTGAACTCTCAGCTGAAATATAATAACATATAAGACAGTTTTCTTCATTTCCTTCAATTAATATCCTTCCTAGAAATATTTTATTTATCTGTTTTTATATATCTGTTGCCAAACTAGATATGCACTTGATCAGATTTGTCTATCCACATCCTGTTTGACTCCTTCATTAAACCATCATCGCAAGCGTTTGCAATGATTCCTGGCCTTAGCTCTATTTCCCACTGGACTGTAACTCACACTGCAGCTCTGATAGGGCTCAAGGTCACGACACACGAGTGATGAGAGTCAGTGTGCTTCAGTCTCTCTCCTGGCCTTGCCCATTCACTCTCCTTTCAGCCTCCGAGTTGCCCTTTCTTGCCAAGCATAGTGGAAAAGTGCTTCTACCCCGTGAAGATCCTTTTCCTGCATTCTTTTCAGAGATCTCGCATACTTCCCACGGCTCATATCTTTCTCTGACTTCCAGGCGCATACCTTTGAGTAAAACTGCCAGAAGCAAATGTCATCCCTTTTCTTTTATCAATAGCCTTTCAGAGTTTGCACAAGTGACTTGCTTCTCAACTGCTGCTGAGCAGTAGAGAGCGCACAGGAGGATTTTTACACGGAAAGAGCATTTCAACTGCTGAAGGGTTCCGCAGCTCTCTGAAACACGATTCCTGGGATGTTCAGCCTGGAAAGCTTGTGCTAAGCGTGGAAGTGAGTGGTGCCAAGTTAAGTGGCTGCTCAGTGTTCTGAATGACAGTTCTCATTTCCGGATTAAAGAAGAGGAAGAAGGAAGAGTGCTTTGTTGAATGATGTGCTCATTTAAAAAATCAGCAAGTCACTACTCCTGTTTGGAATATGTGGAAACGACCTGATCCCTGACTTCATCGTGCCTACAGTCTAGAAAAAAAGACAGTCAAAAAAACAACTAAAAAGACAATTAAATAAAATGAGTACAAATTCGTATCAGTTCGAAGCAAATGTGAAAACAGTATAGCTAGAAAGAGGGAGAAGGAAGGGGACCCTCTCTTGGTTCAAATCTCCATGGCCAGTTTCTAAAAGCGGTGACACTTAGCTGAATCACAAAAGAATAGCAGTCTTATGTCACCAGCCCAGGTTGGATGCGTGAGACAAGTGCTCAGGCCTGGTGCACTGGGAAGACCCAGAGGGATGGGGTGGAGAGGGAGGTGGGAGGGGGGACCGGGATAGGGAATACATGTAAATCCATGGCTAATTCATTTCAATGTGTGACAAAAACCACTGCAATGATGTAAAGTAATTAGCCTCCAACTAATAAAAATAAATGGAAAAAAAAAAGAATAGCAGTCTTATGAAGAACCTTAGTCTTAGGTGTTCTTAATCATCCTTTGAGGCTGGGGAAGGGACCATTTAATGTAGATTCCTCTAGGACCTCCTGGTACCTGTCTGCTGTCTGCCCTGGCTGCAGCCCCATCTGTTAGGCCAGCTGCTGTATAGTCAAGGGCTTGTGTGCATCTATTTTTCCCAAAGAGGCAAAAACTCCATGTCGTTAATGATGTACATACTGTGTTGCTACCATGTACAAGTCGCTGAGCTGGGCGCCCTGATAAATGCAGTAAAAGTGTAAAAGGCAGATCCTGATATCAAGAAATGATTTTGATTATTCCATACAAGGCAGAGAGGGGAGCCAGGATATTTTGGAGAACTAAAATCTGTGATTCACTATAGCTAAAGAATATAACAAGGTGCTTCCCTGAGACTACATCCCTGATGGAAATGTGATAAAATAGACAATATTAGCATGAACTTATAATTCCCCAGTGGGTAATCCTTTCAGCACAACACACATTTGCTAGCTGGCTACTCTGCATCTATAGGCTCTTCCGATAAGAACATACTTAAAATGATGTTTCTTCCTTTGAAATATATATAGAGGTACTTTGCTGTTAACAACAATTTATTCAGCAAAACTACAATATTACACAGACTGTAGCTTTTCTTGGGAAATTATAGATTCACACACGTGTTTATTTTCTGTGTTGTCTCTCCATAACCTCCTTATCTTCCCCGTCCCCACTACTTTTTCACTTCAAAGTAAAATTCTTGTTCACAGTCCTTGATGTTACAGGGCAGAGTGCCTGCTGTGACATTCATCTGCTTGAACACAATAGGCATTTTCAGCAGAAAGTAGGGAATAAATAGAAAGTCAGTGAGAAGGGAAATAAGGTATTTATTAGACACTGTTGAATGAGCAAAGAAAAAGAAAGAGAATCTGTGGCAAGTAGCACTGTGTGAACCAAGTGTCATGACAGCACCATGTCTTAGATGCTCTCTGCCCACACCTCAGCCTATACGTACAAGCATGCACACACATGGATTTGCATTTCCTTCCCCTGAAAGCAGCTGACACGTCCCTATTGGTTTTATTATTGATTATGGAAAATTGTTTGATTTACTATAAGTGGGCTTAGGAGATGGACAGACCTGGCTTTAAATCCCAGCTCTACCAGGTCATAGGAATAGTATGTGGATGATGTTCTGGCCCCCCAGTTGGCACTCAACGAATGGTCATCATTATATTAGGTGGATGGAGAGACATGTTTCTAGGAAGGCAACATACTAACAGTTAACTATTAAATTCATCTAGACTTTCAATAGCTAGATAAAATCGAACAAAAATGCTTAAATATTTGCAATACATAGATAAACTCTTAAAAGTTAAATGACTGAGAATTTCATCCAGAAATGAAGAGGAAAATGAAATTAAGAGCAGTGAGTGAATTGTTGCTTTGTCCATCAGAGGGAGGGATGGAGGAGGCAGCTATGAGGCAGAGAGCAAGGGTCAGTTTTGGCTTTTGAAGTCTCTAATGGAAAGGTTGAAGGGACCCAGGTTTGTGAGAAACAGGGAGTTTACACTAAGGTCCTTTCATAGATCCAGTCTCCTTTACAGGCCTTATGCTGTGTAAAATAGAAAAGAAAAAAAAAATCCAGCAACCTGCAAGGGATAGGACAAATACACACCACGTACTTCTGAAACTGAAAGTGAATGAAGAATGGCTAAGAAAATGAAGATTTGGTAGAATCTGTGTGATAATGTCCTTTCTCTTCCTTTAACTCTGATCTCTAACTCATCCTCAATCCAGATGAAGGCTGGGGGTTTATTCTCCAAGGATACCAGAGTGGATGGTCTCTGAAGTAGAGGTTCCAGGTACAATCATGGGAAGGAAAGGGGCATGTATGTGAATGCCGAAACTGAATCCCTAGCCCCCTCCCAACCTGGCTTCTGGAATCCTGGAAGCTGTGTCCTTACCAAGGCATACAATTAGGAGATTTCCCCCTAGACCTCTTAGCTAACCCAAGAGGAGATGCTTGAAGGTCCACTAGGTAGGGGGCTAATCTCCAGCCTCGTCACCCAGATCACCTGGTGTGAAATTGGTGTCACCACCCTGCCCTCCCCCATGAGTACTTCTATCCTCTTCATAGCTTTCCAGTCTTCTCTTAATTATGAGAATGAAGGATCACCAGGCATTGAGTAGATCCTTTAGTAAGGAACACTGTCACCAGAATAAAGAAAAGAAATCAACTTGGAGAAAAGAGAGACTATAGAGGAAAAAAATAAAAAAGAAACTGTCATTAATGTCCTCAAAGATATGAGAGAATATTGCATTCAGGGAATTTTTAAAAAAGTAACAAAAAAAGAAGGGGTTAGGATAAAGTGAAGGAGAATTATATACTTTTTTAGAAAAATAAAGTCTGAGAGCATTTCCCACTCACAAACTCTTATGGAAACAATTTCTAAATGGATGCACTTTAGAAATAATAACTTTGTAAGATAAGTGAATGAAGCAGAATGTAAGAATAAAAAGGGAAACAAGTAAACTAGTAACCATTATTTTAATATATGTGAATTATTTTTTTAATCAAGAGTATATTTAACTTATTTTATGATATAAAAGCAAACTGAAGTTATCCAAAATGATTGCAAGGAGACTGGGAGATTGATGAGAGGTAAAGCATCCATGAATGCATCCTTTAGGAGGAAAATAATAATGTGATTAATTTTAGCTTTAGATAAGTGTGCACACTTCAGTGTATAGACATAGATATATGTATATATAAATACATATATATATATATATATATATACACATACACACATGTGTATATACATATATATAAAGAATATAGAACTTTTAAATTAGTGAATGGGAACAAAGCAACTAAAGAAAAGATAATCCAATAGAAATACAAAATTGAGGCAAAATTGAAACAAAGAAAAATTATAGTAAATGAATAGCACAAAATAAGATGGAATACGTTTCATACAGAAACACACATATACATATATATGTATTAATGATTTTGTATATATACATTTATATATAAAGCAAGTTTAGCATATTAAAATCATCTGTAAAAATGTAAAGACAAACTGGAATTTTGAACAAGAACAATAAATATCAGTTAGAATCACTCTGATATAATAGTTCATCCATCAAATTAATAGAAATTTACAAACCTAATAAAACAGAATTTGGGGAAAATTATGTGGAAATAGGAAACTTTATGCATTGTTAATAGGAGAATAAATTGACACAATCATTAGAGAGTAAATTGTCAATATCTAGTAAAGATAAAAATAAACATACCTGATAACCCAGCAGTTTCAAAATTTCCTTAAGTGTGTTCTCTGGAGGAACTCTCACACATCCACAAAATATATGCTGCAATAGTATGCATTGTATAAGTGTTGTGAGGGTAGAAACTTGAAGCAGACTAACTGATTCACAGTAAAAACAGATGAATAAACTGATTTGTTCATATGTTGGAGTAGTCTATTGTCATTAAAATGCAAGACCTATATTTGTACAGTCCAATGGAAACATAATTTGGAGGTGGCATAAACATTAGTGTAAAAGTATAAAACAATGAATGATAAACACCTCAGCCATAGGAAACCAGGTATTTCTAGAAAGAGAGGAAGGAGAAGGAAGAGATATGGAGGGAAGTATTTTGCAGAATCTATACAATGATCTTTATGTTAAAACAAACAGGAGAGCTGAAGCCATTTGGCAGAATGTAAATGTCTTTCCTCATCTTGATGTTGAATATACAAATGGCTGTGATATAATTTTCCTATGATTTTCTATAGCTTTCAAACAATTCATTATTTTAAATTAAGAGAATACAATAGGGAATGAAAGATAGATTAGTAAGAGGAATTAGCATCCTTAGAGTCATGTAAATTACATATTTAGCCCACTTTTCACAATAGTATAATTAAAATTAAACCTGTCTAATGATACTTTCTTTTCTGTATTATTCTTCATACTAAGGATTGTCTCTATATAAATGACTTAGGAAGGCTCATTGTAGTTGCTACCAACAGAACAGCAAATTATTCCTGGAATTTAGAATTTGGAGACATACAATTTTCTGAGTGCTAACAGCATTCTTTGCTAATGTGTGATATTAAGAGACATCTGAGGCTGAATCTTTTTTGATATCATGTATGTGTATATATGTGGGTTAGTTCCCAAAGAGTACATTTTAAAATATTCTGATGAGGTGTACTGTTGAATTAACCAAACTCTTCCTAAGGGGTCTATTTGGAAGAGGAATGAGAAGAATGTGAGGTTTGTGCTAAACCCATAGCCACAATCTCATATTTGTTAATTATCCTGGCATCTCCCTCTCCTGACTAGGTTCTTAATGAAAAAAAGGACAAGTACACAGGCCCTGGGTTAGGACAACCATATGCTTAGCACTAGCTTCAAAACACCCTGAAAATAGCTCGATTATAGATGTGACCACAAATACTGTGAATGTGGCTCACACATCTGATTCTTTCATTCATTGTGTAATGCATTATTTTTTAACAAACCTTTTAAAAATAAACGATAACCCTATATGCAAAACAGAAAAAGAGACTCAGATGTATAGAACAGACTTGTGGACTCTGGGAGAAGGCGAGGGTGGGATGTTTCAAGAGAACAGCATTGAAACATGTATATTATCTAGAGTGAAACAGATCACCAGCCCAGGCTGGGTACATGAGACAAGTGCTTGGGCCTGGTGCACTGGGAAGACCCAGAGGGGTCGGGTGGAGAGGGAGGTGGGAGGGGGGACTGGGATGGGGAATACATGTAAATCCATGGCTAATTCATTTCAATGTATAACAAAAACTACTGTAATAATGTAAAGTAATTAGCCTCCAACTAATAAAAATAAATGGAAAAAAAAATAAACTTGTATCTAGAATTCACAGTGTGTGGGCCAGGGACACAGAAGAGCCGTTCCCTCACCAACAACTTACAGGTTAGCACAGTCGTTCTCACTCGTCACTGCCAACTGAAAACCTTGCAGGAGGAGCATATGTATATGTAGATTTTTTCCACCTCCCTGAAGTGAAGTGAAATTTGCTCAGTCATGTCTGACTCTTTGTGACCCCATGGACTATGCAGTCCATGGAATTCTCCAGGCCAGAATACTGAAGTGGGTAACCTTTCCCTTCTCCAGGGGATCATCCCAACCCAGGGATCGAACCCAGGTCTCCCGCATTGTGGGAAAATTCTTTACCAGCTAAGCTACAAGGGAAGCCCAAGAACACTGGAGTGGGTAGCCTATCCCTTCTCCAGCGGATCTTCCAGACCCAGGGATCGAACTGGGGTCTCCTGCATTGCTGGCAGATTCTTTACCAACTGAGCTATGCAAGTTATAATTGTACACAAGAAATAATTGATAGGGTTAGACCATGGGTTTGTCCATCTTCACTGAAGTAGACTGTATATTGAAGGTTCTTTTCAGTTATGCTGAATATACCAATGCATGTGAATATTTAAAGGCAATTTTTTAGAGTAATTTTAGGTTTAAAGCAAAATTCAGTGGAATGTAGAGATTCTCATATATACCCCTGCCTCCACACATGCATAGCCTTCCCCATTATCAGCATAGCTCACCAAAATGAACATATTTATTACCAAGGATGATAATCCTAATCATAATCATAATAATCATCATCATAATCACTCAGAGCCCATAGTTTACCTTAGGGTTCAATCTTGGTGTTATAAAGTCTATAGGTTTAGAGAAATATATAATGACATATTGGGCATTATAATATCATATAATTTTTCACTGACCTAAAATCCACTGTGTTCTGCTTATTCGTTTCTCCCCCCACCCCTTCCTATCCCTATAATCCTTATCTTTGTAAGGTCTCCTTAGCTCTGCCTTTTCCAGAATGTCATATACTTGGAATTACACAGTTTGTAGCATTCTCAGGTTGATTTCTTTTGCTTAATAATATGCATTTAAGTTTTCTCCTTGTGTTTTTCATGACTGGATAACTTATTTATTTTTAGCACTGAAATATATTCCATTGTCTGGATGTATCACAGTTTATCTATCCATTCACCTACTGAAGGACCATCCTTGTTGCTTCCAAATTTTGGCAATTATGAATAAAATTTGTGACAGATATCCAAGTGTAGATTTTTCTGTGGAGATAAGTTTTCAGCTCTTGTGGCTAAATGACAATGAGCATGAGTTCTGGGTCATGTGGTGAGAATATGTTTCCTTTTATATGAAACCACCAAACTGTCTTCCAAAGTGTAACATTTTGCATCCCCAAAATCATTGAATGAGCATTCCTGTTGCTCCACATTCTCACCAGTATTTGGTGAGAATGCTGTCAATATTCTCGGTTTTGGCCATTTTAACAGGTATATGTGGCTACAGGACTGGAAAAGGTCAGTTTTCATGCCAGTCCCAAAGAAAGGCAATGCCAAAGAATGCTCAAACTACCACACAATTGAACTCATCTTACATGCTAGCAAAGTAATGCTAAAATTCTCCAAGCAAGGCTTCAGCAATACGTGAACTGTGAACTTCCAGATGTTCAAGCTGGTTTTAGAAAAGGCAGAAGAACCAGAGATCAAATTACCAACAACCACTGGGTCATCGAAAAAGCAAGAGAATTCCAGAAAAACATCTATTTCTGCTTTATTGACTACACCAAAGCCTTTGACTATATGGATCACCATAAACTGTGGAAAATCCTGAAAGAGACGGGAATACCAGACCACCTGACCTGCCTCTTGAGAAACCTGTATGCAGGTCAGGAAGCAACAGTTAGAACTAGATATGGAACAATAGACTGATTCCAAATAGGAAAAGAAGTACCTCAAAGCTGTATATTGTCACCCCGCTTATTTAACTTATATGTAGAGTACATCATGAGAAACGCTAGGCTGGAGGAAGCACAAGCTGGAATCAAGATTGCCGGGAGAAATATCAATAACCTCAGATATGCAGATGACACCACCCTTATGGCAGAAAGTGAAGAAGAACTAAAGAGCCTCTTGATGAAAGTGAAAGAGGAGAGTGAAAAAGTTGGCTTAAAGCTTAACATTCAGAAAACTAAGATCATGGCATCCGGTCCCATCACTTCTTGGCAAATAGATGGGGAAACAGTGGAAACAGTGGTTGACTTGATTTCTTTGGGCTCCAAAATCACTGCTGATAGTGACTGCAGCCATGAAATTAAAAGACACTTACTCCTTGGAAGGAAAGTTATGACCAACCTAGATAGCATCTTAAAAAGCAGAGACATTCCTTTGTCAACAAAGGTCCGTCTAATCAAGGCTATGATTTTTCCAGTAGTCATGTATGGATGTGAGAGTTGGACTGTGAACAAAGCTGAGCACTGAAGAATTGATGCTTTTGAACTGTGGTGTTGGAGAAGACTCTTGGGAGTCCCTTGGACTGCAAGGAGATCCAACCAGTCCATCCTAAAGGAGATCAGTCCTGGGTGTTCATTGGAAGGACTGATGGTGAAGCTGAAACTTCAATACTTTGGCCACCTGATGCGAAGAGCTAGCTCATTGGAAAAGACCCTGATGCTGGGAAAGATTGAGGGCAGGAGGAGAAGGGGACGACAGAGGATGAGATGGTTGGATGGCATCACCGACTCGATGGACGTGGGTTTGTGTGGACTCCAGGAGTCGGTAATGGACAGGGATGCCCGGTGTGCTGCGGTTCATGGGGTCGCAAAAAGTCGGACGCAACTGAGCAACTGAACTGAGCAGGTATATAGTTGTATCTCATATTAATTTGCATTTCCCTGTTATCATATGACATGGAACATCTTTTGAGATGCATAATTGCCATCTGTATTTCTTCTTTGACGATGTGTCTATCAAGGTCTTTGGTCAATATTTTAATGAGGTTTTTTTTCTTATTGTTGCATTTTAAGAGATCTTTGTATGTTTTAGATTATAATACTTTATCAGATGTGTCTTTTGCAGGTATTTTCTCCAAGTCTGTGTTGTTTTCTAATTTTTTATCATTATATTTTACATAGATGAAATTTTTAATTTTTATGAAGTCTAGCTTATCGATGATTTCTTTCAGCGATTGTCTTCACTGTTGTATCTAAAAAGACATCACCATACCCAAGATCATCTAGATTTTCTGCTGTTATCTTCTAGTAGTTTCATGGTTTTACAGTTTATGTGTAGGTCTATGAGCCTTAAGTTTTGTGAATGGAGTAAAATCTTTATTTAGATGCAAATTTTTTGCATATAGAGATCCAATTGTTCCAGCACCATTAGTTGAAATGACTGTTTTTGCTTCATTGTATTAGGTTTGTCCCTTTGGCTATGTTTACATAGATCTGTTTCTTGGCTCTCTATTCTGTTCTATTGATCTACATTTTTCTCTTCTTTTGCCAATACTGCACTGTCTTGATCACTATAGATATACAGTAAGTCTTGAACTCAGGTAGTTTCAGTCTCCAACTTTGTTCTTCTCCTTCAAAATTGTCTTGGCTGTTCTGGGTCTTTCGCCTCTCTACATAAACTTCAGAATCCATTTGTCAATATCCACAAAATAACTTTCTGAGGTTTTGATTGGGATTGTACTGAATCCAGAGATCAAAGTGGGAAGAACTGACTTCTTGACAGCATTGAGTCTTTCTACCCATGAACATAGATTATCTCTCAATTTATTTAATTCTTTAATTTATGTAATAAGTGTTTTATAGTTTTCCTCATATAGATCTTGTACATATTTTGTTATATTTATACCTAAGTATTTTATTTTGGGGTTGCTATTGTAAACAGTATTATGATTTTAATTTTAAATTCCACTTGCTCTTTGCTGGACCAAGGAAAGCAATTGACTTTTTATAATGGTCTTATATCCTGCAACCTTGTGATAATCACTTATTAGTTCCAGGAGCTTTTTTCATAGATTCATTAGGATTTTTTACATAGTAATGTCATCTGCAGACAAACACAGCTTAATGTCTTCCTTTCCAATCTGTGTACATTTATTGCCTCTAACTGTCTCAAGCAAGAACTTTCAGTACAGTGTTGAAAAGATGGTGAATCCTTCTGTAGTGCTGCATAGGGTTCTAAGGAATTAGAGGACATCTACTCTATACACCTGCTTCCAAGTGTGGTAATTTTTCAAGCACCCCAGACCAATGATTTTTATTACAGGCCTTGTGGTTCTGTAGCGGTCTCGGTCATGTCTTGCAGCTGAGATTTCTGGGAGAATGCAAGAACCTGAAAAACGTGCCAGCAGATTCAGCCAGAACAGCTGTATCTTTTCACACAACTGTGGGGAACAAGATCCCCCCAGCTCTGTTCCTGTCTTCCCTATATTGCCTGATCAGTTTTACTTAGCCCTGTTGTCCTCCAGATCCATGCTTCTAGAATCCTTCCAGCAGCTTAGCCTTCCTGCCTCTTATCCTCATTTCTCTTTTTCCAGTCCCGAAGTTCTGCATGTTTTGTAGCAGGAGTGACTCCTGGGGCTCCCTTTAGAGACCATCAATTCTTCTGGCTACAGCATGACTGACCCAAAGGCCCCTTGAGTCCAGGTCCCCACCACTTTCAATGTTCAGGCACGGACTGGTATCTCTCTTCTTCCTTCTCCCCTGCCACCATCTCTTCCTTCCTTTTTTCATCCTTCCTTCCTTTCTCTTTCTTGTTTCCTTCCTCCTGAGTCCTAAGTGGGTAGCAAAACCTACAAAATCCACAGTAATATAATAAATTAAATGTCCATTCTCCACCCTGATATGAGTGGTATTTGGTAGTTGTGGGATGTGAGTGCCATGCTTGAAACATAAATCTGGCTGCTTGGGGGTTTCTACCAGTTTTTAATTAAGAATGTTATATTTGGGGACCTTTAATTGTCTGCAAGCACATCTATCAATAGAAAATTCAGACCCCTTGCATTCTCACTGTTTATTTCCTATTCATAGCTACCTAAAGAATCAAATTGTACTAACATCAGATTTTCTGAAGTCCTTAAAATGATACATTCTTATTCAACAATAAAATGTTGTAGGATTAAACATTCTTGGAGATCATCTGAGATAGTCTTCCTATTTTATAAGTAAAGATGTTATAAATTGCAATGAATGTCATGTAAATTTTTGTTGTTGTTGTTATAAAATCACAGTGTCTGGGACCAATATGCCTCTTTCTCATTAAGATGTTGTATGGTTACATTATATGTAGGTTTATGGGTCATTTAGGAATATTGATGGATCAGTTGTTTCTGAAATAAGAAATACCATAAATGTGATAGAGCCCCCTTCATTGGAGAGGCAGTTTAATATGGAAGGTGTGTTCCTAAGTTATTTTACACTGAACCTAGATTCTCTACAATTTCTTTTTAAGTGTTAAGAACTGACCCTAATTTTGAGTAGATACTTCATTAATATTCATTTGTATATAATTGCCTTAATTTCAGTGATAATGACTTCAGCTACCAACTGTTTGATTGATGGAACTTGCATCTTCTCTGGAAAAGAGCTAAGATATAAAAATCACACCATTCATGCATGCCTGGTATTTTTAGCTGCCTTTAATTACTAACCAGCTAAATAAGCATGCAAACCACGCTGTGATTGATAGGATCTCTTGGTTGAAGTGATTTTTTTTCCTCAGAATTTGGAAGATGCTTGAATCAATTGAGTGCTAAAAATAACCAGTGAAAACTGAATCTTCCAGAATCAGGATGCTCTTGAATAAAGCATCTAACAAGAAGAGGAGATTAACCTGCAGTCTTTAAGACATTCTGACTGAAAAAAAGAACCAACAGAAAGTTCTCATTGAGTGCAGTGGTGCAGAAAAATAGCCTGTAATGTGCCAAGTCTTTATTTACTGAAGGTATGCTAAGTAGCATCATGCCAGACACCAAAGGAGACATGAACTAAAAGTCATACAGGGCAAGAAAGGGAAAAAGAGAGTACAAAAATGTGCAGTTGAGCTGGGGGAACTGAAGCCTGAGAACACCTCCTGATTCAGAGCTATGCCAGCCCTGCAGGGATGATACCATTTCCTATAGTGTAACCCAATGCTGTTGAGCAAAATTTTGAGGAAGATTCTAGTCTTTGAATGTATCTCCTGTGTGGAAATCAAAATGCATTCAAACTGGGCACATTTTAATGGTTTAAAAAGCAACAACAACAACAATCCAATGATAAATTTGAAAAGGTTGCTCTAGCCAAGAATCTTCATGGCCAGAAAGTGTTTCCAGACACTTACTTTGTTAATAATAAACAACATTATTCTAAAGAAACACAATATAGGATGTTGCCACCCTCTGAAAGTGTTTTTACTATATTGAGTAACTAGCATCTGAGAAGTTGCTTTTCGGTACTCCCCACATTCCTTTACATTCTGTCTTCACTGCCTGACCCTACTTTATCACTGGCAGATCTGTCTCTCTTTCTTTCTCTTTTTTCCCTTGGCTAAATTCCTAGACCTCAGTGTTACATCTAAGTCCAAAAATCTCCAAGATAACCCACACACCATAATATTCTTTCCTCCAGCCATTCATAACCTCTGTCTGCATGGTGCTTTTGTAAGGGTTAGGAGAAAAGCAATCTGCTGATTTAAATTCACACTCTGGCTGTTCTTCCTTCTTCAATAGTATCTGGACTTTTAAAGAAAGTAAGTTATACTACCTTATGAATGTGCAGTGGGTGAATTTAGGCGATATTAAAGGCAAGATGAAGAAATAAATTTGAGATTATCTTTTCTTAAATATATCACCCAAGTGACTTATTGGGGTCATGTAGGGAGACAGACACAATAGGGAGAAGGTGATATATTAGTTCCTATGTAATAGTTATCAGTTGTTTATATGTGTAAGGCTGTGGGTGTTCATTAGATTTGGGGGAACCTCTCTAAAGGCTGGCAGGCAAACATAATGGTCTTCCCATGAAGTGGGCTCCAGACCAAGGGCATGCATTGACTTTCTCATCACTAATTCTGTGGAAGTGGGGTCCAATGGTTGGTTTTCTCCTTCTTGTCTCAGAGAAACTATAAAATATAGAAGTTTTATTTATGGGGGGGGGATGGAGGAGAGAGGATAACATTGTAAAATTAAACCAAAAAGTCATCAAAAATAAAACCATATTTATTATGATCTCCATGCATGATAATTAAGGCTTAGTTCCGACGATGCTGATCTAGTGAAATGGGCTCAGACCTGACCTTTTGATACACAGGTGAAAAGGGTTCACAGGGACTTGTCAGCAATAGCTTTGTTTTTCAGACACGTTCACTGACTCCCTGACTCTTCCACTGCATTCCTTTCTTCTTTCTGTCTAGTGAAAATGGCCCCGCTTTCTCCTTTCTTTGTAGCATATACTGAAGGAAAAAAAAGAAAAACACAACAGTGAGATGTTGCATTTTAGAGCATCTGAAGGCCGTGTGGGGAGAAAAATGGGAAGCTGCGATTATGTAAACATATGGAGAAAAATGAGTTGCTAGTGCACTTGGTTTCTTTTATTTATATTCTTCCTTCTGTTCCAAATGGTCTTCCAGTGCTGTGAACACCTGATGACACTGTCGCACTGTGCCAGGGTGTGTTCTTGGAACCAGAGCTGGATTACGCCAACATTTTCGAGTGACAAATAAAAATGGTAAATTAAATCCTGCAGTCAGGGTTTGTTGTCTGCATAAGCTCAGAGCTGGTTAAGTTGAAACTCTTCCAGCCCCACAGGGCTAAGAGGGACAGAGAGGAACCACTCTTCCCAGAGTGGGCTTCCTACCTGGGTTCCCTTGTTTGCACATGGTGGTCACTCTCTTGTGCTTCTTCCATAGTTCACCAGCGAGTCCTAACTCTTGACCACAGAGACTTTCAGAACTAGGGTAGACAGAAAACATGAACATTTCCTGCTGTGCTCAAGGTAATCCCTGCACTGAATTTAACTTCAGTAGCTATTAGGAGCAGAAAGTCAATGATATAGAAGGTGCTCAGTAAATATTTGAAGAATAAATAAATGGATATAAGCTGTACATCTTTCTAGAGATGCTAGAGTGGAGCATGTTAAGCAGAGGTAAGTGGAAGAGACCCCAGAAAGGAAATAATAGAAGTTCCCATTGACCAACCTCTGTGCTAAGAATTTGCATGCCTCACTTCATTTAATCTTCAGGACAAACCAATTTAAGTTAATTTTATTATATAAAAATTCTCTTTTCATATAGAAAAAAATGAGGGTCTAAAGGAATTAAGTAAGTTTAGTCATGTTGTTAGATAGCTGGAGAGCCCAGATGTGAGTCCATTTTTGTCTGATGCCAATTGTCATTTTTTTTTCCACCACTATATTGTCACCATTCACACTGAATGAACCTATCCACAGCCTTATTTTTATTCATTCTAAACTGCTTTCTCCCTGCCTTTCTATGTTGAAGTTCTTTCTATCCATTTATCTGGGGGACAGCTGAAACATCAACTGTTTATCCTCAAGTTTATCTTCATTCTCGAATTACATAAGAACTTCATCTCTTCTCAGTTACATGACACTTATCAGTATCATAACTACAACCCTCCTGGAACCATTCATTCAGCTATGGCCTTATACTTCATAGTAGGCCATAACTTCCTGGAGGAACTACATTTTACTCTTCTTTGCCTCTGATTCCCTAGAATGCCTACAATTAAGTTGTGCTAAATGTATTTTAAATTGACTCCAGTTACAGTCTGGCAATTTTTTGTTGCTTTTGTTGCTTATTAGATTTTAGATTTGAATGTTTATAACCTGCTCCTCTGCTTTAAGTAGCAATTATAAAAATTTATCCCAGTGGGTCCATGTCTATAACTTGATGACAGTGCTGAGAAAAATATGGAATCAATCACTTTAGGGAACCCTTTTATGTATAAAGCTCATGAATCACCCAGGTCTCTTGGTGCCATGTGACAGGAAATAGTGAAACCAGTAAGAGGATATTTTCAAACATGATTTTAAATGAACAGGTATATGTTGCAAGAGCTTCATGTAAGCACAGATGATATAAAACCATGTGAAATATAATATTATCCCCTCCTATTTAAAATCTACTACACTCTTCATTCATATAAAAGTACTTAGTTATAGCTATGTGGGTAGAAGGAAGACAAATGGTGAGTTACCTTTCAGGGGTAAGGGAAGGTTATCTCGACTGAAGCATTTAAGTCTTTTTTTTTTTTTTCTTCTATCTCCCAATCTCAGTTATGGAGTATAATAAATTACTTTGCTGCCCTGAGGAGAATTATTAGTATGGAAGTATTATTACTCACACCCTCTAGTTCCCTCGCACATCAAGAGTTTAACCAATATTTCACTCTAAAACACAGCATATTCTTACCAAGAGGGAAAAAATTTCATTTGAAATATGTTCTCCTATAGGGATGAAGATAGAAGGAAAACCTGTGCCTATTCAGTGGCAGCCATTGCTTGCATATAGCCTAGGGAAAATGTGTGAGTGTTCAGCTGAGGATCATGAGTCTTCGAAGATGGAAGGTACCCCCACCCCTAGTGTAATGGAGGGAGAGGCTGCTCCTCTATTCAGTCAAGCCACATGAATCCAGCTTGGTACACCCTGGGATGACTGAATATGCTTTTAAGATACTCTTATAACCATTAGGACAATTGACTATTTTCAGAACTTTGGACATTTCCACCTCCTTTTGTTCCCTTCCCGATATTTGTCATCTCTAAAAGTCAAGGTCTCATTGATACCTAGTTACAATCTGCATTGTTATTGCTGGTCTTTATAGAGAACTACTCTCCTATAGTCCTCTTATACACATTTTTCATTGTTATGACATCAATCATCTCTCCCTAAACCCCTATCATCCTTCATTCATCACTCCGACAATGTCTATCAGTTTCCATCTCGAGTTATAAGTAGTTGTGTGTGTGGATTAGCTTCTGTTGGAGACAGCAAGAATAGTATCCATCCTGAGTCAGCTTTTTATCATTCATAGTTGCTCTAAATATGTTGTGAGAAATGATGAAGTCTTGAAAGAAAAAAAGACGAGAAAGGAAAAACAAAGAGAAGTAAGTAAAAGGAAAGACCCAAAGAAGCCTCTCTCAGCATTCTTTTCTCTGGGTTAATTAGCCCAGGAAAGAAGATGTAGAAATAGACAAGTATCGTAAGTCAGGCATGGCGGATTCCTATTCTAATGTTGTTAATTACTAGTTGTGTGATCTTGGACAATATACCTAAACTCTTTGAAACGTAGTTTCTTTCCTGGAGAAATGAGTTTAATAAAACCTGAGTTGTAGGGTTGTTTAAAGATTAGGAGATTCTAGTCCATTATGAATCACATAGGACATATAGTTAGCAGACTATAAATGGGAAGTATATTGCTTTAACCCTTTCTCAGTGGACCTGCTTCCTATCAAACTAACTCATTGAGTTCATGTATTCTTTCTCTAAAGCATACCTCTAATAGAAAGGGCTTTACCAGCTCCCATTACTAAGAAACTAGGATTGTACATACTTGTATTATTACATACATGACAAATGCGGTAAGTTGTTTTTGGTATTATGTTTTTCACAATACTGAAAAACAAAACTACTGTGAATGTCAATTTAGTATGAGGGGAGCAGAATATGTCATCCCAAAATGTGCTGCTTTGACACGTGGGCTGTTTTGAGCTGAACGCAATCAAGAACCAGCAGATTCAGAAAGTAACAACAACAGTAACGAACATTTACCTCTCCTTTAATTACTTAAAAGAATTTAGATAGGGGGTCTGGCCCAGAAAGGGCACTATTACCATACATACCTTTTTATTTATTTGTTTTAATCTGAAAGACTTACCTGCATTACAAAGCATATATATGATTATTAAACACCTGTTCTTAACTTCCTATGAATTTTCCTCCCCTTTGATAGAGGCTTCCAGACCCCCTTCCCAATCCTTAGCTCAGGATGGCATGTAAGCATCAACTCCCTGATTGTCTCTGTATCTCATATTTTTAAGGAACTCCCAACATGCATGCATGCATGCTCAATCATTCAGTTGTGTCCGCCTCTTTGCGACCCCATGGACTGCAGCCCTCCAGGCTCCTCTGACCATGGAATTTTACAGGCAAGAATAATGGAGTGGGTTGCCATTTTCTTCTCCAGGAGACCTGCCTGACCCAGGGATTGAACCCACATCTCCTGTGTCTCCTGCATTGGCAGGTGGATTCTTTCCCACTGAGCTACCTGGGAACCCCTAGCTCCCATACACATGAAATTAAATTTGTTTTCTCTTGTTCATCTCTGGTATGCCAATTTAATTATTAGACCAGACAAAGGACCTAGAAGGAAAGAAGGGAGAATTTTTCTGCCCCTGCAAGTGTATGTTATCATTAGACTCTAATATGGACCCTTTTCGTGGGAAAACAGGGAGAACATTGTTTGGCTCTTCAGGTTGAGTTAATTCTAAAGAATTAGGATGATCTTTTAATAAGGATATGCTGTTACTAACTCTTTCCTAAAGGCAAAACAATTCACTTGTCTCTCTGCCTGTGTTTTGGTTTGCCTCTTAATAGAAGCTGTGAGCAGAGCAGCCCTTCAGTTTCTCAAAAAAAAGAGAGAGAGAGAGAACATATTTTTCTAACTAGCTACCTCAGGAAGCATTTGGTAGCAAATAACAAGAAATCCCAACTTAAATTGGCTTTTACAACAAGGAAAACATGGTCTCAAATAGTAAGAAGTCCAGCAGTGGGGCAGGTTCTGTGCAAGGCAGGTCATGTATGTGGCTCTCCAATCTGTTTCACCTGGTTATTTTCCCAAGTGATAGCATCATTCTTGAGTAGCATGGTGGCTAGAGCAATTTCAGGCATCATATTTTGTCCTAATAACAACCAGGAGGTGAAGAGGTAAGCATGTCTCTTTCTGTGTCTCCCAAGGACTCCATAGACCTTCTTTCTAATGTCATTGGCCAGAGTCAGGTCATACACTCACTCTAAGCCAACTCATGGCAAGGAGAAGGGTGCAAATGTAGGTCAGTCTGGCTGCGCACCTGAGGCACATACTGTATGTAGTAAAGATGGATACATGAAGCAAAAGAGTTTCTGTTTTCCATTTTTTGTTTTTGTTTTGGACATGCTGCCTATAGGATCTTAATTCCCAGATCAGTGATCAAACTCCTGATGCTTCCTGCAGTGGAAGCATGGAATCCTCACCACTGAGCACTGGGCTGCCTGGGAAGTCCTAAGAATTTTCTGTTAGAATCCAATATATACAAGTACATGGGTCAGATAACCAATAGTGATGACTCTAGTGGTGACTCTGTATACTTTCTGAATATCAAAATGACTTTCTACAACTTTAAAATGGGAGTCATTATTCTTTGATAATATAATGGGAAAATGGATATAGAGTAATTTCATTGTTTTTAATGCAGAAGCTGAACAAGGATTGGCTTAGGCTTTCCAGGAGCAAATCAGGCATCTCTAGTTCCATTTTATTTTTTTTCCATTTCATAAACAAATGCTGGAACAAACACTTTACCTGGCTTGATATATAGGTGAATGGAAGAAATTTTTTATAAATAGTATTTCACTGTTTAGACATATTCAAGATATATCAATACCTTAAAAGCAATTTAAACCATAAATTACTTTCAGTATCTCTTTTTACCTGGAAAGACAAATGTACAAGCAGATCAGGAGTTGTCTTGTTTTGTTCTTCCATCTCCATTCTTTTGGTACTTGCATGTGTAGTTCTCATTTTGTGTTTTAGCTCCACCTAGACACCCTCTTTATTTGAAGTCATCCCCTAGAGTGGAATTCTTATGGGAGGAACTACCTATTTCCCCTACAGAAGCCTAATTCCGGTTGTTAGCTTGCAACTGCTAACAACAGTAAAATGTGATCTGGGCTCAGCTTACAACTGCTGCGCAGTGCCTCAAATCTGGAGGAAGAAACTGAAACACCCAGACACAGTTGAGAGGTTGTCCATATGTAATAGAAGCGTAGAGACGCTAACACGTGAGTTGTCAGGGGCGTGACCCAGGCTGTATCCTCCAACCATGTTTTCTTGATTCCTGCCTGTTTTCTGACTCTGGTTCACCAGACTTTTGTTGAATCTGTGAGCCACTCACATCCTTTGTTCCTTGAATGAGCCAGATTTTGTTTGTGTGCTTACCCATGCTTGTTAATACAGCTTGCTTCATAAGTAAGAGGCTGGGAGATGTTTAGAACTGGAATTTCATGTCACATGGTTGCCTCTTTCACTCCCTGAAGACTTGAAAAAATCCTGACTATTTTTGAACCACATACCTTCTGCCTGCCAGATTAGATCCAGACCATTTCTCTCCCTTTTCAGCTTTTCTCATCAAAAAGAAGTTCATAGTTAGATGGCATATGGGTTAAGATTACGGTCCAAGAAAATGGGTATCTCAGATCAAAAACTTCTTTGAAGGTTATTCTTGCTCTGGGAAAGAAAAAGAAAGAAAGGAAAGATAAAGAACTGCAGTTATACTGTGGCTCCAACAATTGTTTTCAGAAGTCTGTTCTTGGCAGGAGAGACCTTTAGCCTCAGATCAACAGGCTTGTCTGCTGGAGGAGAGCAAAAAGCCTTCTGGCTCTGCAGAGGGCGGTAACGCTTGGTCCTATTGAAATTCATATGTTCTGTTTGTAAACAAAGCAACATTCTTACTAGGCATGCTCTTTATTATTTTACAAAGGCCTTTTACTCACAATGGATCAGTATTTTACTCTTCAAAAAACAGGTAAATAAAAACATGCCTTTTGTGCGTGTGTGCTCAGTTGCTTAGTCTGACTCTTTGCGACCCCATGGACCCCATGGACCCCAGGCTCCTCTCTCCATGGAATTTCCCAGGCAAGAGTACTGCATTGGTTGCCATGTCCTAATCCGAGGGATCTTCCTGATCCAGGGATCGAACCCGCATCTCCTGTGTCTCCTGCACTGGCAGGCAGATTCTTTACTGCTGAGTCATTAAGGAAGCCCATATTTTCTGTATTGGAGACCAAAAGGTAATGTCTTTAGTATGTGAAAATCCATTCAGCAAAAATTTATTGAGTACCACACATATGTCATCTCCTGCGCTACGTGCTCTTCACAAATAGGCTGGTGCTGGGGGCAATGGGACGCTCTGATTTGCAGCACTTGTTCTTACCATGGTGTAAATATGATACTCCCCCCACCAGGGCTGATTCTGAGCTATCAGCCTTGACTTGCCTGAACACAGAATTGGGAACAGATACACACAGTTGCCAGCACATCACTAGACTCCAGAATTACAGAGTTTGAGAGACTAAAAGAGATCACATTTATCTGGTAGCCAGTGGGAATATTTCAAAAAGGAAACAATTTTTCTGGGCAGGTTAGGAATAGGCAAAGCTTTAGCCATGAGAGGAGCAGATGAACACAGTGATGGAGCTGACACATAATGTCGCAATGGAGCAGATGAAATGACAGGAACAGAGGGTGGATGAAGTGGCGCAGAGAAGAATAAGGTAGGGAAACTGGAAAGGGTGTATGTTGAGAAAATGGATGGAATATGTATGACAGGAAGAAGTGCATAAGGGTCAAGGAGAAAGATGCTGTGTCGGTATTCAACATCGGGAACCCCATGTGTATTAGGGAGTGCATGGGTATCACCACATGAAAAGTCACGGATCACGTTTCTTGGGAAGCACGTGAAGGAGACCCCTGGCAGAGGCACTGGGAATGACACTTTCCAGAGGTCTTCCCACCAGATATTCGCTCAGCAACTCTGGGCTCACATTGCATGCCAAGTTGCTTCAGTTGCGTCTGCCTCTTTGCGACCCTATGGACTGTAACCTGCCAAGCTCCTCTGTCCATGGAATTTTCCAGGCAAGATTACTGGAGTGGGTTGCCGTGCCTGCCTCCAGGGGATCTTTACAGGGATCAAACCAACGCCTCTCGTGACTCTTGCTTTGGCAGGCAAGTTCTTTACCAGTATCACCACCTGGGAAGCCCAGTAATAAGCTGCTTTGTCCATGGGATTCTCCAGGCAAGGATACTGGAGTGGGTAGCCACCCCATTCTCCAGGGATCTTCCTGATCCACGGATCAAACCTTGATCTCCTGCATCGAAGGCAGACTATCGTCTGAGCTACCAGGGAAGCCCAGACTCACATTAGGTTAAATCTGTTTTGTATCTAGGACAGGTGTCAGTGCTCACGGGCAAGGTCCACATCTGTATCTCTGAACATATGTTATGACTTCAGGATGTAGATACTGCCAGAGGGATTTCCCTGGAGAAAAATAACTCAGAATTATCTATGTCCTCATCCATTTTGGACCTGGCCAGGCAGCCGGTCCTGCTGCAATGCCAGGCCAGTAGCTGTGTGGGCCCAGAATCTCCAGACAGCAGACATTCATCACTGAGATGCATTCTGGGACACAGAGCTCCCTGAACAGGGGATAGACAGTGCTTCCAGCATGCATTATCCCTTCTGTTACAGGGTCTTATCTTCACTGAGGTAGAGCAGGATAATGATGATGATGTCATGCTTGCTGTGGAGCCCAAGGCACATGAGGATGCAGTCAGCGCCTCCTTTGTTTTCTCTGCTAGGCTGCACCGCGGACATCCAACCGCTTCCAGACACGTTGCATGTTCACTGCCTCTTTTTCCTTCCCTCTTAAGCCCATGAACCACTCATGTTGGGCTGCACCCCTCCATTGTATGATCATAAAGTCAGACCCTGTCTTTGAATCAATATTTCTTTATAGCTTCCTTGGCTGGGATCTTACTCCATCTGCCATGCCCTTAGGAGATCTCAGGAAGAAACTAAGGCCCAAGGAAAGAGTCTTTGCCCGGGTTCAACAAACAGAGTCAAGATCACTCACCGACTTCAATTGCTTCAGCTCTTGAGGTTCTTGACTTCCAGCGGTTCACCATACAGAGCACATGGGGGAGTGATTGGCCACGAGAGGGCCCAGGTAGAAGCAGCTCACAGCAGAAGCAGGTGTCTATAAAATTGAGCTGCCTTTCTTTGCAGGCATCATACCTATTTTTAAACATGGACTGAAAACATCAACAATGCAGCAAATCTGTTTGATGGCCACTTGTTACTGACAGCTATGTTGCTGCCAGCACCTTAGAGTCCTGTTTCATTTTTGTCCCTTAGTATCCTATGCCACATTGCCACATCTCAACTTTTTCAATAATGTAGGTTTTTTTGTTTTTGTTTTTGTTTTTTTGCGGGGAGGGCATGGCAGAACCATGTCACCCTGCAGCTAGTTCCTGGACTATACTCACACTGAGAGGTGATCTTGGCTAGAGAACTTCCTCCTATTGTCCTGCTGCTGTCTTTGAAGGAAAGACTGCTTGACCCCACCTGTAGTAACACTTCTACCTTTTTAGCTGTACTCATCCTTGGAATGAGTTCTCTTGCATAAAAGCTATGGGATCATCCAGGAGGCTTAACTGCAGTCAGGAACGAGATCTCTGTCTTGTTCTCCTGTGCTGAGTCCCTCTCTGTTGCTTCCTGAGGATCACATGCTCCTTCTATCATTAAGCCACCTTGCTCTGAAGTTCTCCTTGTACATGTCTGTCTCTTTCTTATGGGTAAGGAGTGTTACCCATTCATCTCTGTGCATCTGTCACAAGCACAGGATAGGGTAGACATTAGGAGATTTTGTAGGTGACTGGATTTCATTGCTATGAATTAGATAAGGGGAAAAAATCATATTGAATTAAGGCTCTCCGTTATAATATTCTGCATCCTATTCCTTCAGTCCTGGGTCTGGAGGGACTGAAGAGCATTAATGAAGGATTTTAAAGGCACACTGCTCCCCCATCTTCAAGGCCTTGCTAATAACAATCCCCACCCAGACCAGGAATCTCCCTTTTTCTGAACTGCCTCCTCTTTGTCTGTTGAGAGATTTTCACTGGTCATGAGTCCCACATGCAGACCTTGTAGAAACTTCAGTTCCTGACACCCATTCTTATCTAGCTGTTTGCATCGTTAACCAAGCCCAAGAGTAACACTGGGGAAAACTGAACACTGAAACCAAGTATAGGAATGAATATGTGAGTATTTCTTTGGCTGATTTTTGTCATTTCTAACTCAGTCAAGCATCCTGTTTTACTGGGACTTTGCAAAGCCCTATCTCCCTCATCCTTCTCTTACCTAATATCATTAGGAAACTGACTTCAGAGCTTCTCTGAGCGTTTTGAGGCAGTGTTGTATAGAGAAGACAAAAGTCTTTGCACATGGAAGACCTAAAAGCTTTTGAATGTTGACTTCATCCTTCCCCAAAACTGCTAAGCGATTGAACAAGTCACTTCACTCCCTGGGCCTCAGTATTTTTCATTATTTATATTCATGAAGTTGTGTTCGGTTATTCATTCATGTGACACTCTCTAGAGTTCCAGATTCTGTGAACTTCTGATTCTACTTCTTCTTCTAAAACCGTCACCTTCATTAGCTTGTCTGGATTTAAATGAGCTGATTTTTAACACATATGAGCAAATGTCTTAGTGCTGACAATTGTCTCCTTTCAGGACTATGCAGCTAATATCTTCTCTAAGCCAAGGATATTAGTATTTTATTGCCTCAATCACTGATTTCTTAGATGCTCCTCTGACACAACATGACCACACATGCCCCAAACCAGTCATTATTATGGTCTAAGAAAGAGAATTGAGCCATGCAAGCTGGTGGTAGCCAAGTGGAAGAAAAGCCAGAACTTTTGTACACCTTTTGTAAAGTGCCTGCTTGCATGCCAGTGTCTGGAGTTGCTCTTTTCACTGGGCTCCTGGTCTCAGGCAGTATTTTTAATTCTCAGAGTTAAATCCAGCTGAGTTTGAAATCTGTTGCAACAAGTCACCAGAGGGACTATCTATCTCTCTCTTTCAGAGGAGAAGCCAAGCACAGCAGTTCAATTAAACTAGCACTAAGGCCTGCACTCCAAAGACTGAAGGGCCTAAGGGAAAGGCATCAAGGGGAGAGTTATATGCTCCTGTTCACCCCTCTTGGCTAGAAAATCATGGTGTTGTGACCAGAAAATTGAAATGGAATGAGATCCAAGATGGCAGACACAGCCTTCTTTTCTATGAACCTTCGGGCTGGAGTGCTCTGCAGAAGACAGGGTGACCAAGATGAATTACCTCTTGGATTTCAGTGCATTGTTTCACTAATGTAAGAAAGCTATCTGAGAAGTCTGTGATTCCCACCAAAAAATGCTTAAGATTATAAAAGTCATTAGAAAGGAGACTTTTAGAGCAGCCAAACAAACCAGGGATCTAAAAGAAACAAAAACAAAAAACCCCAAAAACCCCTACTTCTAGGATTTCAGAATAAATGAGAGATTAAATGGTAAAACTGCTATGATAATTATTGGCTCTCAAATTAATGGTAATAATTACCTTAGCAAATTGCTATGTAACTGTTCAGTGAACAAGTTCATAATCTAATCCTACATTTTTTTTCCCCTCTAAGCCAGTTTTTCTCTACTTTTATGTCTGAAGGCTAAAGCTTCTTGCTTTAGAATAATTCATGCTTTAATTCCCGCTAACCTAAGCCCTTGTTGTGAATAATGAGAGTAAAATGGTTGAAGGAAAGTATTTCATGGATGCCAATCCTGTGTCCCGTTCAAAAAATCCTGAACATCTGATCCAGACAGGTCTGTCTTCACACTGTTGTGGGGCATCTGTTCTTTGAGAATTAATGAATGAACTGTGATCTGGGAGTCACACTGTAGACCTGTATAAACCGAGAGCAGGTAGTTGACATCGAGCATAGCTGTTTTCCCTCACTTTGTGTAAAAGACTGAGTGGCTTCTTTCTCAGTTCAAGCTACAAGCTCCAGTTGGTGGGTTTTTTCCTAATGTAAAAGTGAAATCACTTACTTTACTCTCCCCTGTACCTTTTCTGACTCCCTATGTCTTTGTAGGAATCATTCCTTTGGCTTTGATATATGGTACCATTTTCCCAAAAGGCATCAAAACTTGCTTTTAAGATTGTTACTGCATTTTATTTGCAGTTGTTATCATTGCTGTTTGGAACATGCTTCTTTGGGTTACTTGTTTAATCACTTGATTATTCAATAGGAATCACCAAGCTTAAACTGGGCTCCCAGTTCTGTGCTCAAGAAGACATTAAAATAAGTCTATAGAGTATTATAGCCCAGAATGAACAAAAAGACACATGGCTCAAATTGAGGATTGCTAAGTGAAAAAGCAAAATCTCAAATGTGGGAGTAATTTCTATAGGCTGAGTTAGTGAGGAAAAACTTCCCCAATGGTACAGACCATAAAGAAAATGCCTGCAATGCCTGAGACCTGGATTCAATCCCTAGGTTGGGAAGATCCCCTGGAGGAGGGCATGGCAACCCACTCCAGTACTCTTGCCTGGAGAATCCCATGGACAGAGGAGCCTGGCGGGCTATGGTCCATGGGGTCACAAAGAGTTGGACACAACTGAGATTAAGCTCAGTGAGGAAAAACATGAGACTAAAGTGTGATTTGAGTTTCTCAATAATGATTCGTCATAGCATAATGGATGAGTAGATGGGAAGAGTACTCAAAGTTCTGCCTTACATTAAAAACACAAGAACTGGGACAATTTTTATAAGAAACATACTTTGGTGTTACTGATGAAACATGAGTGACAGTAAATTTAAAGTGGGAAGAGGACTGTGTGTATGGTTAGAAGTGCAAATACTTAAAAACGCATTGAGTGTGGTGCTTGATACACTCTGTAAATAGTTACTGAAATTAATTAATGTATCAGGTAGTACTTTTGACTAGTTAAATGCATCAACCTTGGAATCAGAAAGATTACACTTTGAAGATTTTCTCTGCTACTGATGAGAACTTGAGCAGATTGCCCAACCTATAAGGTTCAACTTTCACATGAGTAAAATGGGTGAAGTTATTGGATTGATGATAAAGTTACTTGATGATAATAAGTAGGGGTTTTGTGATGTAGAAATCAATAAGTGTATATAAAATTCTTAGCATGTTGCTTAGACATTGTAAGCATCAAATATATTATTGTTACACAGATGCAAAGATTTTCAAGTGTATATATGTTGGGAAATAGATAAGATTGGAGAGAGAAGTATATAAACAGACTTTTATGGAAATGAGTATGATGGAAATGAGTATGTGTAGAGAGGGGGGTAATTAAGTGCAACATGGTAGGAGCACCAGTTGATAGATGAGGGGATAAAAAGCTAATACCTCTTCACATTGAAATGCTGAGGAACTTCCCAGTGGTCCAGTGGTTAAGACTTTTCCTTCCACTGCAAAGGGTGTGAGGTTTGATCCCTGGTGGAGGAGCTAAGATCCCACATGCCTTGTGGCCAAAACACTGAAACAAAGAACAGAAACAATATTGTAACAGTTTCAAAAATGACTTTTAAAATGGTCCACGTCAACAAAATCTTGAAAAAAAAAAAAAGAAATGCTGACAAGTCCTTCATTTAGCAGATGGCATTGGCTTGGGAGAAGGATTCCTTGATATTAAACTACAGTCACAGCACTAGACTTGGGTTTCCCAAGGTCCTGACTACCTCTTTTGCCAATAATTAATATCTTAGAGCCAACTTTACTGAACTTACCTCGGTAGCTGTTCACAGGTGATGGGCTCGCAAATAAAAGCATTATTTGTCTCAAAGTCATTTCAATTTCTCAAATGTGTCATAAAGAGTAAGAGTCACTCTGACAAATGTCATTTTACCCATATTTGCTAGATAACCTTAGACTTGTAGGTCCTTTAAACAGCTGTAAACTTCTTGTACTGTAATTCTATACAAGTTTCTTATCTTTTTGACACAAGAGAACCTTCAACTGAAAATTAATTTAGGGAAATTGAAAGTCTTTTTTTCTGTGTTCACCTGTTTGTAAATGATAAGGGCTATAAACAACAGTTTTAATCATTCGGTCCTTTGCCCAGGAGCAGCAGTTTATGATCCCAGCCACCATCTCATACCCACATGAGCTGATCCTCAATTTCAAGCCAATACTCACTTTCTGTGATGAAATGCAAGGGCTCATCCCAATTTAATACATGGCTTCCTTCATATGGAGCATGCGAACTAGAATATCTGCTAGAGACCTGGGCTGTGAGGGTTCCTCTCTCCACCAGACTGCAAGGAAGAAGAAAATTAAATAGTGAAAGAAGTTTCAATTATTTTTATTTGTTAAAATGATTCAAATATTGCAATTTTTTTTTTCCTTTTGGACTCTCACTTCATAGACTAGCTATTTCTACAGGGATATAAGACAAGGAGGACAGTGGGCAAAGGAACCAAGAAAAATAGTACCAAAAGGATTCATTAAAGTCTAAAACAGATCAAACTTGAATGATGAAAGTAAAATATAAGTTAGGATGGACACCATTTTGGCAGTAACAATTACTGTTTTAAGGGACATAAAGTACATTCGTTTATAAAAATCAGGACTCAAATTAATCAGTATTTTACTAATGCACATGCCAAGTGCCCACACATCAAATTTTCAATGGAGGCTGGAAAACTCTGGGGGTAATGGCTGGATTTTAATTCATTTTATCCATCTCTTATCTCCTCAGACTTGGGTCTCTTAGAGCAGGTTCTAGTTCTTGTGCCCTGTGCAGGCTGGCTCAGCCTTTTCTGCAGCTTCCGCAGTCCTCAGCTGTGACAGACCTGACTGGTCTCTATATGGCCCTTGTCCATTGAATCATATACCACTTAATTTTAAGCTTAGGCAAAGAATGACATGTTAAAATGAGTTTATTTTTTGAAGTAATGGCATAGACCAGATTCACACAGAATACCCTAGACAAATCCATAAGCACTCTCTGAGCTCAGAAGTAGGTGTCTTGGTTTCTGGACTTACAAGAGATAAATTTACTCCACTGATGTAAAGGATCATTCCCCAGTTTCCCTGCTGAAATTCTCTAAATCAGAATGTCTGTCTTTGGGGGAAAAAGAAATCATTTCACTAGAGTTATGCTCTTCCAACTTTAAAAATCTGAAAAAAAATGTAATTTATATTATCAAAAAAGGAGAAAAGTTACCTCAATAGATACAAAAATAAGCATTTGAAAAAGTTCACCATCCCCATTCATGATAAAAATGTTAATCATAACAGAAATAGAAGGGGAATTTCATGACTTTATATAAAGGCATCTACAAAAAACCTACAGCTAACATTTGGGTTTCCCTGGTGGCTTAGTGGTAAAGAATCTACTTGCAATGCAGGAGACATGGATTTGATCCCTGGGTCAAGAAGATTCCCTGGAGAAGGAAACGGCAACCCACTCCAGTATTTTTGCCTGGGAAATCCAGTCCCATGGACAGGAGAACCTGGTGGGCTATAGTCCATGGAGTCACAAAAGTGTTGGACACAATTTAGTGACTAAACAACAACAGCAAACATAATATCTAATATGAAAGAGTGAATGCTTTTCCCATAATATTGGGATCAGGGCAAGAATTTCCTTTTCCACTAATCCTTTCAACATTGTACTGGAAGACCTTAAAGTAATAAAGGTGCAATAAAGAAATAAAACCAGTGCAATAAAAAAAGAAAAATAAAAAGCATACATATAAAAATGAAGAAATAAAACAATCTATTCATAGAAGATATAATTGTCTTCATAGAAAGTTTCAAAAAATTTATGAAAGACCCTTCTAGAATGAGTACACGCATTTTCCAAGGTTGCAGCATACAAATAACATATAAAAATTAATTGTATTTTATATTCTAACAATGAACAATTGGAACTTAAAGTTTTTAAAAATACCACTTACAGTAACACCAAAATAAATGAAATAAATGTCTAATAAAATATGTGCAAGATTTACATGCTGAAAACCACACATCATGATGAAAGAGATCAAAGAGATTAAAAGCTACACTAGTTGTGTAGCTTTGGGTAAAGTCACTGACTCTTCTTTGACCTCAAAAACCAAAACTATTAAACACAGTCCCCTGCAATTCTATGCCCATGCACTGCTTTTGTGCAACTTCAGTAAGAGCTGATAATGATACTTAGGGTTAATTGTTGCTTACTATAGAGCAGGCACTATGCTCAGCTGTTAACATGCAATATCTAATTCCATAATCACAATAACTCAGTGAGGTTGATATTATTATTAGCCTCAAATTACAACTTAAGAAACTGAGGCTAAAAGAGAATATATAATATGCCAAAAACCACACAGTGTCAGAGCCTGGAATTGCTTCCATATGTTTCTGGCTTTATGGGCCAAATTCTTATTGTACCCCATTTGCGTAGTGAGTCAGGCTGGCAGGAGATGCGATAGGGCCCTTGTAAAGCAGGAACAGATGGAAGTGTGCCTTCTGCCACCTCAGGGATCGCTGGGCTTATGACTGATTAGCATTCCTCCTGTTTGACTCTGGTTTGGGAATCACCATCAGCTTCTTCTTCTTTATGTTTTTTTTTTTTTTTTAATGTGGGCCATTTTTAAAGTCTTTATTGAATTTGTTATAATACTGCTTTTGTTTTTTTCTTTTTTTGGGCAATTGTTGGTTTTTTCGTCATGAGACATGTGGGATCTTAGCTCCCCGACTAGGGATCAAACCCACACACCCTATGTTGGCAGGTGGAGTCTTAACCACAGGACCACCAGGGAAGTCCCACCATCAGCTTTTATGTGTTGCTGTTTTGAGGGCATATACCAGAAGGCCTTATTCTTAGGAGGAGTTGTAATGGCTTTTATATGTGCCCCCTTTGTGCACTTTTAATGTCAGTTATCACGTTCTCCAAATTGGCCTTCCTTGTAGGCCTTTAGGGTTGAAAGGAACTTGAGTGCATCTCTCATTTCAGCAGCTAATTCCAGAACTGGAATGGGGGCATTGAGCCTGCCACTGGGATGGGAATTGCCTGGATGGCCAGCCACGCTTTCTTGCTATCAGCTCCAAGACTGCACAAGCTCCCATGGAGCTGTATGAGCCTGCTCTGAAGTAAATGTAGCCCAGCTAAAGCTTCTAACCCCCATATTTATCGTCAATGCTTGGTGTTTGCTGCCGACTTCCCAGTCTTGAAATGCAAAGTGCATTATATCTAGAAACTGACAAGTGAAGATTTTTATCCATTTGCTGTGTCTGGTGTGATAGCACAAGCAGTGCATTTTATACTTAAAACACAAGCTGGTTTTATATAAAAATGCATGCAAGTCGAAAGCTTGGGCCTAGGGAAGCTAGTTGATGAATGCATCCTGGTAGGCAATTAAGAAAGGGACAAGATAATGCAGGGAAATTATATTTCTCTCGTTTTGCACAAGATTCAGTGCCGTTCCTGTCTAATATATCAGCCACTTCTATCCTCATGCCACATTGGAATTTTCTTTCTTGAAATTTATGGGTGCACATTGGCTATGTATCATTGCTCTTATTTAATTTCATGGCAAACACCAGCACATCCACACTCTCCTCTAAGCTGCACCTTGCTGCAAACAACAACCCGAAGAAACATGGACCTTCTTTTGAAGGATGAGGCGGGGAATAAACATTGTTCCAAGAGCAGTGGGGGTGGGGGGTAGGCTTCTCCAGATCCATCTCTCTGGAGCACACACAGAGGACATGAAGCCTGCCAGGGCTCCCTGGGCTAATAAGGACTCCACTGCAACTCTGACCACTGGGTGGGTACTCTGAAGATGATTCTTTCCTTATGTTAATACACACTAGGTACCCTGGAGACTAGATGTGGCCTGGAAATTCAGCTACCTTTCAACTGCAGCATATATTTGCATGCTAAGTCACTTCAGTCGTTTCTGACTCTTTCACGACCCCATAGTCTGTGGCCCACCAGGCTCCTCTGTCCATGGGATTCTCCAGACAAGAATACTGGAGTGGGTTGCCATGCTCTTCTCCAGGGTATCTTCCCGACCTAGGGATCGAACCTGTGTCTCTTATGCCTCCTGCATTGACATGCGGGCTCTTTACCACAGTGGCAAACACCACTGTATGTTTGCCTCTTTGCAAATGCATTCTAAATCCCCTATTCTGTGGGTTCTCAGGAGACCCAGATTTTAGAGTCGGTCCCAATGCTTTTGTAGTGTCTGTGCAGTCAGTTTCCCCACTGTTTCCAGCCAGTCATATCTGAACTAAGAGGAAATTTATCATAAATGGGAAGTGAGACCAGGGACAGGGGAACTGTGTCCCCTAGGGCACGGGGGCAGGGGCATGTACCACTGTTCTTGTACTTACTGATGATGTTCAACATATTTGAGAGTGTCTATGGCATAGGGCCCGGTGTTGGAGAGAGGCCCTGAGGGTGCCCCCAGGGAGGACCGCAAGATCCTTGAGGGGGAACCTGGAATGGGGATAGGAAGGTGAGGGAGCTCAGACACTGGTTACTGACAGAGCAGGAGAAAAGATTCCTCAGGTTTTAGCCATCAGTTGGGGCCATGCCACCTGAGTTTCAGCGCAGCTTGTACAAAAGGGAAGCCTCGGGTCTGAATTTCAGAAGGCAAAGCTCAAAAGAGCAGCGGGACAGTTGTTGCTCTTACATCTGGTGCTGGGCAGGGAGAGCTTCGGCTGATTTATATGAACTCAGCTTTTCTCTTCTCCCTGCCTCTGTCACTCCTGAGTGTTATTAGGACTGTCTCTCCCTTTTCTCCGTTTCAAGAAGCTGTAGCCTTCCTTGGGTCAGTCCTAGTGGAGAAAGCTAGGACCAGCGTCAGCTCAGAGATGCTAAGGTAATCTCAGGATATGAATAAATGAAATAAGCCTGTTCTTCAGCCCTCAGTGTGCGGTTCAGAGACATTACTTTGTCAACAAACGTCCATCTAGTCAAGGCTATGGTTTTTCCAGTAGTCATGTATGGATGTGAGAGTTGGACTATAAAGAAAGCTGAGGACCGAAGAAGTGATGCTTTTGAACTGTGGTGTTGGAGAAGACCCTTCAGAGTCCCTTTGACTGCAAGAAGATCCAACCAGTCCATCCTAAAAGAGATCAGTCCTGGGTGTTCATTGGAAGGACTGTTGTTGAAGCTGAAACTCAGCTCCCTGGCCAGGGATCAAAACTAAACCCGCTGCATTAGAAGGTGAAATCTTAAGCACTGGACCACCAGTGAAGCCCTGCCTCCGTACTCTTAATCTGGACAATCGCTTTAGCAGGTATTGAAGTCCTTTTAAATCAAGGACTGTATATTTTCTAGTCTGTTTTTCAAACACCCCACATCATGGCTGGCATGCAATATATATGAGAATAACAGAAGCAGAAGATATTAAGAAGAGGTGGCAAGAATACACAGAAGAACTGTACAAAAAAGGTCTTCACAACCCAGATAATCAAGATGGTGTGATCACTCACCTAGAGCCAGACATCCTGGAATGTGAAGTCAAGTGGGCCTTAGGAAGCATCACTACGAACAAAGCTAGTGGAGGTGATGGAATTCCAGTTGAGCTATTTCAAATCCTAAAAGATGATACTGTGAAAGTGCTGCACTCAATATGTCAGCAAATTTGGAAAACTTAGCAGTGGCCACAGGACTGGAAAAGGTCAGTTTTCATTCCAATCCCTAAGAAAGGCAGTGCCAAAAAATATTCAAACTACTGCACAATTGCACTCATCTCACATGCTAGGAAAGTAATGCTCAAAATTCTCCAAGCCAAGCTTCAGCAATACGTGAACTGTGAACTTCCAGAAGTTCAAGCTGATTTTAGAAAAGGCAGAGGAACCAGAGATCAAATTGCCAACATCCGCTGGATCATCAAAAAAGCAAGAGAGTTCCAGAAAAACATCTATCTCTGTTTTATTGACTATGCCAAAGCATTTGACTGTGTGGATCACAATAAACTGTGGAAAATTCTGAAAGAGATCGGAATACCAGATCACCTGACCTGCTTCTTGAGAAGCCTGTATGCAGGTCAGGAAGCAACAGTTAGAACTGGACATGGAACAACTGACTGGTTCCAAATAGGAAAAGGAGTACGTCAAGGCTGTATACTGTCACCCTGCTTATTTAACTTATAGGCAGACTACATCATGAGAAATGCTGGGCTGGAAGAAGCAGAAGCTGGAATCAAGATTGCTGGGAGAAATATCAATAACCTCAGATATGCAGATGACACCACCCTTATGGCAGAAAGTGAACAGGAACTAAAGAGCCTCTTGATGAAAGTGAAAGAGGAGAGTGAAAAAGTTGGCTTAAAGCTTAACATTCAGAAAACTAAGATCATCCATCCGGTCCCATCACTTCATGGTAAGTAGATGGAGAAACAGTGGAAACAGTGGCTGTATTTATTTTTCTGGGCTCCAGAAACACTGCAGATGGTGATTGTAGCCATGAAATTAAAAGACATTTACTCCTTGGGAGGAAAGTCATGACCAACCTAGAGAGCATATTAAAAAGCGGAGACTACTTTGCCAACAAACGTCCGTCTAGTCAAGGCTGTGGTTTTTCTAGTGGTCATGTATGTATGTGAGAGTTGGACTATAAAGAAAGATGAGGACCGAAGAAGTGATGCTTTTGAACTGTGTTGTTGGAGAAGACCCTTCAGAGTCCCTTGGACTGCAATAAAATCCAACCATTTCATCCTAAAAGAGATCAGTCCTGGGTGTTCATTGGAAGGACTGTTGTTGAAGCTGAAACTCCAATCCTTTGGCCACCTTATGTGAAGAACTGACTCTTTTGAAAAGACCCTGATGCTGGGAAAGATTGAGGGTGGGAGGAGAAGGGGACGACAGAGGATGAGATGGTTGGATGGTATCACCGACTTGATGGACATGGGTTTGGGTGGACTCCAGGAGTTGGTGATGGACAGGGAGGCCTGACGTGCTGCAGTTCATTGGGTTGCAAAGAGTCAGACATGACTGAGCAACTGATTTGAACTGAACTGAATGAGTAAAATCAAACACATAACAAATATTTTTTTAAAAATCTCTGTGTGATCTTTATAGAAAGCTTTTCAATAGAGCAGAAATTAGCTTCACATGATGAAAGAACTAAGACCCAAGTAGGTGAAATGATTTGCTTAGCAGGAGTAAAAGGGAGAATCATGAGCAAGACTGTGGGCTAGACCCAGGTCTCAGTATCTCCCATCACCAGTCCTGTATTCTTTCAATTCTATTTTGTTGCTAGATAAGTTGCCTGAAATTTGTGTTTTGTGCTGCAGTAATACTTTAGGGATCTGCAGTATTGTCTTGAGCCAGATATAGGCCCTTGATGTCATGAAGTGGTAATTATTGCAACATAGGAAAAAAAGAAGTGCACTGTGTTTTTGGAGGCTTGCTCCTTGTTATTAATTCAGGTGTTGAAGGTTGTGACACTTGTCATCTGAAAGATAATTTTCCTCAGATTTAATAATCGCAGTTAAGTCTCAGATTTGATTTTAATTTCAGACCTTGATGTCATGAAGTATTAATTATCTCCATTACCTACTGGTAATATTCCTGCAAACATGCACATGTTTGATTGGCAGGAATTTTTATTAATTTACAAGGATGAACTCAATTAGAAGAGCTCAGTTATTGGCACAATTCCACTTACCTACCTGCTATTTCAAATGGAGTAAAATCCTAGCCAACTCCGAATTCCGAGCATAGAGGGTCAAATTGTGTAAGAAGTGTAGCTGACTCTAGCAGAGATTGATTGACATGTATTTCATTGTCTGATCTACCCGAGTTTGCTTTAAAATAAGTGAGAGAGAAACCTTTGGGACTAATTAAGATTCTTAAAGTCAAGTAATGAGAGATATTTTCCATGTCTACTTGGCTTTCGCCCCTTCTCCATCACCATGCCTAGGGTTTTTCTTGGGGCTGACACAGTCATACCTCATTTAAGGAACTACATTTGTTTCCACAGTGCTTTAATCACATACAGTGAAAAAATTCTTATGAATGCTAATATTTTATGTTAAGTGAATGATTTTCTCTTAGCTACCCACCATACAGCCAAGCAGTAAGGAAAAACTGCCTCAGTAAAACGACATGTCGTCATTTGACAGAGTAGGAACCTTGGGATTTGAGGAAGCCAACCCTGTGTCCTATGTCACATACAAGAGTGCAACATAGTTTGACTTGGATAAATTCCTTCCAATGAAATGAATATTTATGAAATTAAGGAAAAGTGATTTAGCTTGAGCTTGATTCTTCAACATAAGAATACAATAGGAATCATTTCTTGACCCTCAAGTTGAAGCATATCTTTGCCAAATGACTTTGTAAGAACTGCATTCTGGTTCCACATCAGCAGAGAAAAACCCTCTGTTTAGTTTTGGGGAATAGCAGGGCAGAATAATAAAACAAAGAAAATTCCAACAACGCCTTTTACTTACATAGCCATCCCCTAAGGGCTGTAGCTGCATGGCATGCTTCCACAGAACCGAGCCATACAACCTTAGTGCTCAGAAAGAAAAACAAAAATAATAGTAATTCAGTCCTGCTCAGTCAACTCCAGGGCAAACTGGGGTTTGGGGAATAAAGTCCAACTACAGTAAAAATGCTGTCATAGAGAAACCCAAATCAATTTAAAAAGAGAAAGGATGACTGTTTGTGATTTGGAACTAAGGCAAACAGCATATTTTTACTTGAAATATTTGTCTTCAGAATTATTTTAGCCTCCTCCATAATGAAAGGACCCAAACCATTTTCATCCAAAGGAAACTCTGTAGGCCTTTCTGAAAAACAGCACACGTCCCTACCAGACCTTTTCAAGACCATTCAAGATATCTAAAAGGGATTTGCTGGAAACCAAGAGTCTCTGGCCCCTGAACACAGTCTTGCTCTCCTCCATTCCTTCCTGGTTTCTGTCTGCTCCCTCTCCTGGCCAGACAGCTGCTCAGGCCTATCAGATACTGGTCAAGAGCTCCGTGGGACTCGGTGGTCAGCCCAGCAAAAGAACATGTTCAGGGCTGGATATATGGTGATATATGCTTCTCTAAGGTCTTACAATAGTCAATCACTACTCAGGTAGTCAAATTCAGTTTTACATTTTGACTCTATCTTTACCCTCTATCTTGCATGGGCAGTATCCCATCTTTAGCCTGTGTTTGATTTTCTGGAACAGTGCTGTCAGAAATATAATGTGAGCCATGCACGTCATTTTAAACTTTCTAGGAGCCATATTTAAAAATGAAACAACTGAAGTTAATTTTAGTAGTATGCTACACTTAATATAGGCTTCCCTGGCGGCTCAGTTGGTAAAGAATCCATCTGCAATGCAGGAGACCCAAGTTTGATCCGTGAGTCAGGAAAATCCATGGAGAAGAATATGACAACCCACTCCAGTATTCTTGCCTGGGAAATCCCACTGACAGAGGAGCCTGGCGGACTATCACCCATGGAGTCACAAGAGTTGGACACAACTTAGCAACTAAACTACCATAATATCTAATAATGTTATCATTTTGTGATATAATCCTATGCAAATTAATATTGCATGTTTTACTACTGTTAAAGGTCTTAGAAATCCTATATGTATTTTTACACTCATGGCATATCTCAGTTTATACCAGCCACATTTTCACACCCTCAGTAGCCACATGCAGATGTGATTAGTAGCTACATTACTGAACAGCAAAACTTTGTAACAATGGCTGTCAAACTTGGTGCCTGAACTAGCAACATCAGAATCACTTGGGAGTGCTTTGTAAATATATGTTTAGTGGTCCCCAACCCACTGAATAAGAAACTTCAGAGGTGGGGCCCAGCAATCTGTGTTTTTATAGACTCCCATCGACTTGTGATTACTTGTGAAAATTTGAAAACCACTGTTCTAAAAATTGAGGAAAAACCATTGTACATAGAGTGCTTAAGAAAGCTTTATGGAGAGAAATCATTTCCATATCATATTGCCTCACTGTATATATAGTCCACAAAAATAAGTAAATAATGGAGGCTCTTCATAATTTACAGAAAAGTAAATGGAATTCATAATAGCATTTTTTCATGTTAATCCTCTTCCACCCATAATTTTTTAAATATTGGTGCTACAGCATGGGTCTCTGTTTTGAATGAGAATCAAGTCCAGCTCAAGAGCAAAGAGGGCTTCCCAATAGTGGTAAAGAACCCGCTTGCCAATGCAGGAGACATAAGAGACACTGGTTTGATTCCCTAAGTCAGGAAAATCCCCTGGAGGAGGGCATGACAATCCACTCCAGTATTCTTGCCTGAGGAATCCCATGGACAGAGGAGCCTGGAGGACTCAGTGCCAGGGGTTGCAAAAGAGTCATCACAACTGAAGTGACTTAGCATGCATGCAAGGGCAAAGAACATCTTGGGCATTTGTGAAGTGAGTGAAATTGGACAGGGTCACACATGGAAGGATGGGCCTGCCAGGTCAAAGCTTTTAGAATCGGTCTTGCAAAGAATGTGGTACTATTTCCATTCTAGTCAATAGTTTCTTGCTCTCTGCCTGACACTAGCTTCCTCAAAGGGGCAGATTGTCTCCTGGTGAACGCAAACAGTTTTGTTTACTTTGGGATAATTGCTTATTTTGAATAATATATACTGTGCATAAGTAATGAGTGGAGCACAGTGAGCAAACATTCCTGTCTTCATTGCCTCCCATTTACGCATTAGGGAAGTGATTCCGGGGTGGACAAGCCCATCAGCCCCACAAAAGTCCCTTTAGTCTTTACACTAGCACATTAGCATGGCGGCCACAGTCTCTGCTGGGCCTGGGAGTGGCCGGCTTCAACCTGCTGCCTTGTTTACTAAATGGAATCAGCAGATAATTTCACGGTGGTATAGACAGCATGAAAATCCAGCTTGGGATTCATAAATCCTGCCTCAAACTTGGCCGGTTTAGACACAGCCTGCCCCCTCAGCCCTGTCGAATTGGAAGCTACACAATCACCCCAGGAGGGAGGTGGATTTGGGGGAAGAGAAAGCCAGGCCTCGTCTCCTCACCAGCCCAGGGAAGGATGCTGAGGGCTTTGGGACCAGATGAGTGGGAAGAGAGGTATTAATCACAATCCACAGTCAGTGAGTGAAGGAAATGCAAGTCAGAGGGTGAAAGACTGCCCCAGTCCGAGAACAAGGGTCACTGAGTTCGTACTGGATGAGCCTTCACCGGCCAGGTGTCTCAGGCTGAGAACAGGCTACATTCACCCCCTGCTCCACACTTATTTTTATTTGGGTATTCTTGATTAAAATTCTCATCATTCAGGGCATGTCCAGAGGTTTAGCTGAAAGTGCTAAATTTGGGAAGGAGAGAGGAGTGAGGAATAAGGGCACTGAAGGAGACCCCCGTGAGAAGGGAGAAATCTCACACTGACTGAGCTCCTAAGGTGTTTGGGGGGCTCCCTTCACTCTGTTTTGGGTCTTCGACTCTCCTCAGTTTTCAGTATACAGGATGTTTCCTGTGTGCCTAAAAATTATAATTCCATGAAAAGCCTCCTAGACCACGTGAAACACACCCAGAGAGACACACAGACACACACCCCTAAAAAAGAGATGAAGCTATATGTCTTTTTTTCTTTTTACTGACTAATTTATTTTTGACTGCACTGGGTCTTTGTTACTGTGTGCGGGCTTTCTCTAATTGTGGGGAGTGGGGGCTACTCTGTGGTTGCGGTGAGTGGGCTTCTCTTGCTGCTAAACACAGGCTCTAGGGCATGCAGGCTTCGGCAGCTGCAGCACTCGGGCTCAGTCGTGCTCTCAGGCTTAGTTCCCCTGCGGCATGGGGAATCTTCCCAGACCAGAGATCAAATATGTGTCCCATGCATTGGCAGGTGGATTCTTAGCCAATGGGCCACCAAGGAAGTCTGAAGCTATATATCTTGAATCTATATTAATCTGTTAGGCAAAGTTTCCCAGTTATTTTCCTGAAAGTAAAATTATTTATTAGCCAACATGAGTCACTTTTGCTGGAGAAGATGGATGACTTGAATGGATGACTTCTTAAATGACTATGGACCAAGTGGCCACAAGAGGGTCATCCTCAACCAGCAATGTCTGGGGATCTATTCTGTGTGCTCACTGCATCCTCACATGCTCTTTCTTCTGTTGCCTGTGTGCTGGGAGAGAGAATTCTCTGGTGTATTTTCTTATAAGTATGCTAAACCTATAGGATCAGGCCATGCTTATGCCCCCTTTAACCTTCATTACTTCTTTTTTTCAATTAAAAATTTTAGAGCTGTATAAAAATTTTAAGATAAGAATTGCACATATTTAAGGAGTACAACATGATATTATTGTGTACAGCATGGTGACTGTCATTAATAATACTGTATTGTGTACTGGAAATTTATTAAGAGAGTAGATTCCAAGTGCTCATACCACACACACACACACACACACACACACACACAGAATGGTGACCTTAATTACTGTTCAAAGATCCCATCTCCAAATACAGTCACACTCTGGGTTATGTCTTCACCATATGCATTGGAGTTGGGCACACTCTCTGTGATAGAGTATATCCAAGTGTTGAGCTGCAGGTAGATTTGAAGGGAGCATTATTCCATAGAATGATGATAATAAACATTTATCTGGTGCCACAGTTTCACAAATCTGAGTGATGAAGTATAACGACATGAGATCTGCTGACTATGGCAAGTGATTTCCAGTGGGAAATGCCTCCATCTGACCACAGAGAAAAGGCTGCTTCAGACTGGATTTTAGAGTTTCTCTCCACTCTGTCTTGGGATCATGTCTTATTGATCATGTAAACCTTTCTAGGAGAAGCATCATTAAGTCCTAGCAAGTCTGCAAAACTCTAATCATCAGGGAATGTATTAAAGGTAACAGATGAAGCTTAAAAGAGAGCATTACCATTCTTACAGAATCTTGGATAAATTACAAAATTCGATTCTGAGGGATTCAAGGGAGGATTGTCATATGCCTAATGGGTACTGAGCACTCATCTTTGTGGTAAGGGAGCTTTCACCTTGCCTCCAGGGGACAGAGTAAATCATGTATGTCCAAATAGGGTTGTGCAGTTCACAGGCAGTACATTTGTCTGCTTTCATCTGCCTGGATTAGAACGAGTGATTGACTCGTTTACACAGCAGTGGGAAACAGTGAGAGTGTCTATAGAAGACTGGAATTACTGCCCAGATCTGAGTGCAATAGACAAGGAAGAGATGTGGCTAGTGATGAGAAATGATGGATTCTAGAATTAAAAAAAAAAAAGTATTTATTTAGAAAATGCTCACTTTCTGCAGAAAGGTTAGTTTAAACATCTGAGTTAATGTACTGTAAACTGTTAAACTATTTCCTAAACAAAGGGAGTGCATAAATGGCACATTGATTGTTTTTGGTGGGTGCATTGTGTGTTTTGGGTTACAGCTTGTTTGTTACTGAAAGCAAACGGTAGCGGTGTGATGGATTTGCCTATGTGTGAAATGGATCTGCAACAAGGGAATCACAAAACGTTTACACTTCTAGACATGAGCACTCCCAACGCAGCACAGTCTGCCTTTCCAATTTCATCCAACTGTGATGGAAGGAAGAAAAAATTCCATAACATCAATGTGCACTTAATTGTCAGAGAGAAATAAAATTACAAAGTTTAGTAATACCATAAAAATCTGTGCTGTTATGCAAGAACCTAAAATTACATGCTCTCTAAAGGAAAATCATTATACTACAGGGACTCACAAAAGCTTTCCAAACAGAGCTGCATAATCTCACAGTTAAGAGCAGTTACTTCTGGTTGAAAGAGACTAAAAACAAAAAAGCAATCACTGTCAGGTTGTAAGGGTGGATAAATGCAAGGTGACTTTGGGTCATTCTGCTGTTTCGAGCCTGTGGAGTTAGGGGTGCCAAGGTAAGGATAATTCATTTTACAAGTATAAATTTAAGCTGTGTCTTATTTGATTTGAACTCCAATTAGTACATTCTTTTACATTCTAATAGATGGTTCAATCTTCTGTTTAAAAAAGCAATTGGATTCCCTTAAAGGTAGCTATAATTTAGGGGGAAAAGAAAGAGAAACAGCACAGATAATTAGCTCCTGTAATTTGGGTGATTTTCCTAAAGGTGGGTAGCTTGAGTCTTCCCAGTGGAGGAGGGCAGGTGGAAGAAAGGGCACTGGGTTTTGTAAATGGATCCTTCGCTTTAGAATCTGGGCCTTGTTTTGTTCTATACAGGGTGATTAAAGCAAGAAGATGTAGGATGACTTATTGTGGGCCTCCAGGTAGAGGGAAAAGTAAACAGGATTTCAAGTTATTGCTTTGAGTTTTTCTTCTCTCTGCCTGTTGAAGGTGGGTCTTCAGTGTTGGGATGCTAGGACTTGACCTGCTAGAAGCAGCACCACTGTGAGCTGAGCTATGCAACTTACAGAGGTGCCAGCACCATTCCTGTGGGGCAGCCTGGGATCCCAGGGTCATAATCTGTTTCTTTGAGAACATGTCCCCCTTGGGTCGAAATCCTTTAATCAGTGCAAAAATACTGCCCTCTGCCCCCAGCCCAATGCACTGCCACATCTCTGACTTTTTCTCCTTGATTCTTCCTAGTAGGCAGTATGGTTAAGTGGAAAGTGAATGACTTGTGACTAAGGCTACCCTGATTTCCAGACTCCACTTGCTAGCTATGTGATCCCAGGTGCAGTTTTAAACATATGTGAACCTCAGTTTTCTTCTCTGTAATTTGGAGGTAATAATACTTACATCATAATTTTATTGGAATTAAGAAAATTGCATGTTTGTTTCTTTCATCTTGGCAGCAGATTTCAGGCTTATGGGCAATGAAAAAGTTAACAGAAAAATGAGACTCAGTTCAAGCAGAAGTGAATAGAAAGAAGAAAATGCTAAATAGAAACAACAATGATGTTTAAGTCCAGGTTAATGCAGAAATACAAGCAGAATTGCCAGTTAGTATAAATATATCTCATGCCATTTTGGGGATATACTTAGACATTTTAAGGTTCCTTATCTGAAATTTAGATTCAACTGGAGGTTTTGAATTTTATCTGGCAACAGTAATCACAAAGTGTCATGAATATGTGGCAAAAAGGATGTGTATCTATGTGAAGGTCACTAGGCAAGGCTAATAATGCACATGGGGAAACTGCTGACTGATTATAACTGAGTTGGAAAGGCATTACATGAAGAGGTACTGCTGAGGTTTTGTAAGAATCAGGTTTAACTAATCATTATGATGTGTTAGCACTTAGCCAATCAAATAATAAGTAACTGCTACCAGATCATAGTTATATTGTGTTTAATCAGCAGTTAATTTCTTGTAAGAGGTTACCATTGTTGATATGTTCTATTTAGTTACATGATGGATGTGGTTATCTTGAGCTGGGTATTTGCTGCTTAGGAAGAGAGGAACCACCACCTTCAGGGTTTACTGTCATCAGAGGAAATGAAACAGGGGGAGAACAAGCCAGTCACCCCTAGGGCATTGCTGGACAGCACAGGAGAGCGCAGACTCCCAGGAGGACAGGTCCTGAGATACTGAAGATACTCAGCCCCTGGGGCAACCATGGGGTGAAAAGGGGGGCCTGCCATAACCTCTCTCCTGCAGGGACTGGCACGTGTATCTTTTCTCTCTTATAGTCCTCTTTGTTTTTTTCTAGATTTAAAGTAAAGCACAGTCTGAATGCCAGCCCAGATTGCCCAGGACAAACTGCTTTGGAGATTTGTACACTTACTTTCTGCTGGCATAGCTTCTGGCTGAGACCATGCCCTCATTAGAGACTGCTGCTAGTGCCAAGGGAGCCTGGGTCTCTTTGGGACGTTGCTTTGCCACTTGCAGTACAAAGTGTGCACATCTTTTCTGATGTGTCATAGTCATTAAAATTTTATTTCTTGGCCTTTCTTATTGATAGAAAATAGTATCTCATTATTTTCATTTGCATTTCTCTGCTTGCTAGTGAGTTTGACAGCTTCTTCTTACGATTATTAGTCATCTTGTCCTCTTCTTCTATAACCTATTAATGTTTTTGGTCACATTTCTATTGGTTTTCCTAACTTTATAGACATTGTCTTAAAAGTTTTAAGCGTGACACCTATTCTCTCCCTGGTATATTTCTCTTTCTAATTTGTGCCAATGTTGTCCTTCAATGAACTGAAGTTCTTAATTCCTGTGTAACCACATCCATTAATATCCCCACATTGCATATGCTTCTGATATCTTTTTTAATTGAAATATAATTGATGTACAATGTCATGTTAGTTTCAAGTGCACAGCACAGTGATTCAGTTATGTACACACATACACACATGTGTGTCACATATGTCCCACATATGTGTGTGTGTGTGTGTATATATTCATTTTCAGATTCTTTTCTCTTATTTGTTATTAAAAAATACGGACTATAGTTCCCTGTGTTATGTAGTAATTCCTTGTTTGTTATCTATTTTATGTATAGTATTATGTATATGTTAATCTCAACCTCCTAATTTATTCCTCCTCTGCCTTTCCTCCTTGGTAGCCATAAGTTTGTTTTCTATGTCTGTGGGTCTATTTCTGTTTTGTAAATAAGTTTGTCTTTTTTTTTTTTAAATTCCACATGTAAGCAACATCATATTTGTCTCTGTCTAGCTTACTTCACTTAGTATGATAATCTCTAGGTCCATCCATGTTGCTGCAAAAGACATTATTTCATTCTTGTTTACGGCTGAGTAACATCCCCTTGTTCTACAAAGCTATAGTAGTCAAAACAGTATGGTGCTGGCATAAAAAGAGGCATATAGATCAATGGAACAGACTAGAAAGCCCAGAAATAAACCCACACACCCATGATCAATTAGTCTATGACAAAGGGAGCAAGAATATACAATGGAAAAAAGACACTCCTTTAATCAGTAGTTCTGGGAAAACTGGACAGCTACATGAAAAAGAATGAAATTAGAACATTCTCTAACACCATATACAGTAATAAATTCAAAATTTATTAAAGACCTCTATGTATGACTAGATACTATAAAACTCCTAGAGGAAGAGATAGGTAGAACACTTTTTAACATATATCTCAGTAATATCTTTTTGGATTTGTCTCCTAGAGTAATAACATTTTTTTAACATGTTTTTCCCCCACTCTTAGATATCACAATTATTTTTCAACATTTTTCTATCATCTGCTTAGATCCCCATCCAGCATTTAGTTCCTTTTTTACAATTAGATTAAATTAGCTCTATTTATTTTTCTAGCTTTTTTGGAGATAAATTATTTTGGCATTAAATGCTGTGTAAGTTTAAGAAGTATAATATTATGATTTAATATATGTATATATTGCAAAATGATTAGAACAATAAGGTTAACCAATCCATCACCTCATATAATTATGTATATATGTGTGTGTGTGTGAACTTGTAATATCTCATATTTAGATTTTTAATTCATCTGACTCCACCTTTGTATGTGATGTGAGTTAGGGCACATGATTCTATTTTCCCTTATTGTGAGTTTCCATTACATTATTTCTGTAAACAATATGTTTTCAGTTTTACTCTTTATTGATTAAACATGCTATTTCTGAGTGCTATTTAACACATTGGTCTATTTCTTTCTCTCTGGGCTAACAGAAGTTTACTTATTTATTTATTTTTTAGTAAGTCTTAGTAACTGGTATAGTTAGTATTCTCTTATTGAAATAGCTATTCATGGGATTTTATTCTTCCAGAACATTTTTTGAATAAGTTTCAAAAATCCCTAAAAAATTCTACCTTAACATTTTAATATAATTGTTTTTGTATTAATACTTATAGTGTAATTTGGAGCATTTTTCTATTTTGTGAGACTATTTGTTTAAAATAAGACTTAACTTTTTTCACAGAGACTTGATAGAGTTTACCTATAAAACTAGTTGGACTGAAATTTTTTAGGGAGATTGTATTTAACTACTATTTCATTTTTTAAATGTTTATATAATACTGAAGGTTTTCATTTTTTTTTTCTCCTTAAGATATTCATTGTAGGAGTTTATTTAATCTAAGATTTAGTTTTTAACTACTATGCTATTTTTTAATATGTTATTATCTGTGTCCTTCATGATTTATTCTTTTTAATACATATATATTTTTAAACTATCTTTTTTTATTGCATTATCATATTAGGGCTGTGCATTATGAATGTTTTCCAAAATTCAATTTGGAATATTATTTAACTTTTCTGTGTTTATAAATGCCACATTTATAGGCATTTATAGATTGAAATCTATCCTTACATTTCTTTTTTCTGATTTCTTTGACTTTATCTTTGTTCGAACTTCTTGAGTTTTAATCTTAGCTCATTTATAAAACATGTGCTTTCTGATCATTGTAATTAAATCTGGCACTTAAAATCCTAAAAATCCATTTAGTTTTCATTGTCCAGTCCTAATTTTTTCATAATAGTCTCTCTATATATAGGGTTATTTACCAGCATGAGATTTTGCTTTCAAACCCATGGAATTTTTAAAGTTATTTTTGTTATTAATTAATTTTTTCTTGAATTTTGGGTGTAAAATCTATTATGCATGATATTTATTTCTGTTTTCTTTTGTTCTCACCTTCATTCTTTCTTTTCATCTTATTCTTTTCTTTATCTACTTATTACTTTAAGAATTTTAGTTTTCCTATTTTTTTAAACACAGTTATTCTAAATATTGTATCTACACTCAAAAAGAATATGTACTCTGTTGTTGGATGCTGAATTCCAAATTATCCCATAGATTAATTAAATTTATTTGTTTTATTATCTAGACTTTTCCATATTTCTGTTTATTTTGCCTTCTAGGTCTATCTATTTCTGAGAGTAGTGTGATAAAATCTGCAGCAACTATTGGTAATTTGTCTTTTTCTCTCTTCAGTCTTTCCCATTTTGGCTTTATATATTTTGTGATTTTATTGTAGAAGTGATAGCTGTTTCTAATGGTTTTATTTCTTTGATCAACTGTACTCTTTACCAATATAATCAGCCGTGCTATCTCTGTGGAGTTTTTTGTCTTAATTATATTTTGATATTAAGAATACTTCCTCAGATTTCTTTTGGTTAATATTTTCATATCTTTTTTCCATCCTTTATTCTCACCTTTTATTTTATTTGCAAATATTACAGATGTTGTACTGTTACACAATTTTATTTTCAACCTGAGTTTTTCATTGGTGAATTTAATCCAATATTATTGTGATTATATTGGCAATTTTTTGGTTATATGATTTAGTATTTTCCCTTTAATATCCTTCCTTTTTGTTTACTTTGGTAAACACTTCTTACTTTAAGTTTTCTTGTCCTAATTTCAAAATTACACACTCTACTTTTGTTTTTACATTAGAAATCTTTAAATAAAGAATCCTCATGTTTATATCCATATTGATTTCTTAAATTTATTATTACCTCTATTCTTTCCCTAAAAAATCAGCAAGTTTTGAACATCCTCGGGGCCTTTTGGCCTTTTCTGCCCCTTTATCTTCATGAAATTTTAGTTCTGAGTTTATTGCAAAATGTGGAGCACTATAGATTTTGCCCTTTTATCCTTGTTTCAAGAGGTAACTTTAATCTGTGCTAGAAAAGTTAATCACCCTTACTTCTCATATGGGTTGCTGCAGCCCAGGGATATACTTTTCACCTTGTTTGATTGTTTCACCCGAGAGTGTTTTCTAAGTGTTTGTATGGCAAGTCTTCTGAGGCTTATATGCCTGGGGATATTTTTCTCACCCTCGCATTTTAATGGTAATTCTGTTAAACAAAGAATTTTAGGGTCTGATGTCAATTTCTGCCTGTTGAGTGTTTCTAACAGGTGTAGGTGTGCGTGTTTTTTCACCTTTCCTATCTACCACTCTGGGCTCTTTCAGTCCAAGGTCTCTCATTGATAATTCTAGGAATTTTGTCTCCATTCTTTTTTGCAAATATCTCCTTTCTTTAGTTTATTACTTTTGTCTTTTGAAACTATTCTATTTCTAGCCTCTGTATTCCCCAGCTTTTCTCTTACATCTTCTAGTTCTTTGTCTGTTTTTGGTGTCTTCTGAGAGAACTCTTTGATCCTTCAGCTTGTTCACTCACCCTTCAGCTGTACTCATCTCTTTTGGTGATTTAAAAAATTTTAGCTACTCTATTCTGCACACTTAATATTTATAACTTTCTTATAACTTCTTGCTCCTGCTTTATGTTATAGTACATTCCCTTCTATTTTGAGTTTATGAACTTATAATTGTAGATCATCTATTTCAATAATTTTGCTTCATATAGCATATGTTCTTTGGTTTGTAGTCTTTCTTGAAATAATGATTTTGCCCTGTAGGTATGTGAAAATTGGGCATGTCAGCTCATAGTTTCCTGAAGGTCAGTTATCTCTTGTGATAATGGACACGCACAAGTTTGAGCCTACCTTGGCAATCTAATGGGAGAGGTGAAAACCCTAGGCACCTGTGGTGGACACACTTTTAGGTCACCTATAATAAGTCTTGTTCTTTTATAATTTCCTCTTCTTCAGTGCCAGCAAAGCCTCTGACTTGCTTCTAAGCAATAGACCTTGGCAAGGGTGATGGACTATGTTTCATTATATATAACTTCATCTTTGCTGGCTAGAAGGAGAGATTCTCCTGCTGGTCTTGAAGAAGCAAGCAGACCTGTGTAATTGCCTCTGGAAAAGGCCACGTAACAAGGAATCAACAGGCAACCTCTAGGAATGGAAAGCAGCCCTTCCTGACAGCCAGCAAGAAAATGGGAACCTCAGTCCTACAACCTTCAGGAGATTATATGAAACCACCTGAGGGAGACTGGAAGCATATCTTTCCCTAGTCAAGCCTCTGATGAGGCTGTAATCCCAGTTAGCCCTGGATTGCCTCCTGATGAGAATCTAAAGCAAAGGGCCCAGTTAAGCTATGGGCTTTCTGACCTACAGAAATTGGAAAATGATGCATGCTTGATGTTTTAAGCATATAAGTTTGTGGCAATTGGTTAAATAGCAATAGAAAAACTAGTATATCTTCAATTCTCTGTTGAGTACTCCTGTTGGCTCCCATACCACCTGGCTACACTTCTGGACAGATTTTGCCTTTAAATGGTTACAGGATATAAGTATTGGGAGGAGGCAATTGGTTTAGATTTTTATTCAGTAGCTGAAAAAATTTGAGAGAGATGGAATGGATGTCCCCACATAATTAGTAACCACCTATCTATTTTCATTTTCACCTCTTCTAAGTTTTCATCATATTCTTCATTTATAGGCAATAGTCAGCTTTACTAAAATATTTGACTATACTTATTTCCCATATTTCCCATAGCATAGTATAGGATTAGTTTCTTGGTATTTTCAAAGAAGGATTTTATTACTCAACAAATAATCTGAACTCTAATTAAAAAAAAAACTGTAGATATAGAGCTCTTTTTTTAAACACTTTGAAAATGTTAGCCTTCTGTTGATAGTGAAAAATTTGGTAACAATCTGAAACTTTTTTGTTTAACATAACTTCACTCACTGGAAGTATTTAGAATATTATTAAAATATTCCCTATCACACATGTGTGTGGATCTTCCATTATTTATACTGTTTTGTACATTTTAAAGTACTTTCTCTTAGGTGTTTATATTTTTAAATCTTGAGAAATTCTGGTGCGTTATCTGTTTCCACTTCTTCATTTGTTTTCTTTGTGGTACTGTTACAAATGGTTGGTGATGTTATATTTTTATCATCTATGTTTATTAACTTCTGTGTTTTCCATTACTTAATGACTTTCTGCTGCCTTCTAAATAAGTTCCTGTGTCTGATTTTCTGTTCACTCATTTATTTTGTGGCTCTATCATTTCTGTTAATTTGTCTATCATTTGTGATTTTTAAAATATATTTATATTATTATAGCCAAAAAATCTATTTGCTTCTTATTTATAACTGTTTATTGCTGCCTAATGTCATCAACACATCCTATCCTAGCTCTTTTAAGAGATTCATTCTATTTACTCTTTAAATGTTAACCTCTGTTTTCTGTCTTTCTCAATCACAGTGTATACATTGTTCTGTACATTGATATTCTATTTTAAAAATTGTACTCAGATGACTTCTTAGTTTTCTCTTTAAGCTCATATACCTTAGCTAGTCATGTTTACCAGAGGATAAGAGCTTCTGTTCATCCTGGTGAATTTAATGCTGGATAGCCTGATTTGCTGTGTCACTACCAATCTTTTATTCCTTTCAGGAAAACCCTGGGACTTTTCTTAGTATTTCTTTCTCTTGGCTGTAACTGGCTATACTTAGGGTTTAGAGCAGAAGATGGAAATACTCAGCAGCTGCCATTTTACAGAAACTTTTTAATCCATTCCTCACTCAGCCAGGCTTCTGCTTTGCCCTGTTATCTTGGGAACAGAAAAATGCTTAGCATAGTTTCTGCAATTCAAGAGCCTGGTTTGGAAGTCCAGCTCTGCCACATTCTAGCTGAGGGAACTTGGACAAGCTTCTCAACTTCTCTAGGCTTTGGAATCCATATAAGTAATGTAGTCTATTACTATTCACTGACTGCTACCATTGCTATGATATTTTGATAAAATAATGTGTATAAAGTGATTAAGACAGTACCTGATACAAGGTAGGGCCTACTAAATATTTGCTATTTATATCATTACAGTGTCTAGCTGTTGTATATGTTCAGCAAATGTCATCTATTACTGTGTCCTAGTTACACATATCCAGAGAGACCTATCTGAATCTTTGCACAGGTTACTATCAAAAGGTACCCATTCTTCAAATCTCGAGGATTCCTGTGTGCTTCCTGCCTTGACCTACACCTCTTTCCATCCTAGTGATCTGGTATTTTTTTGACAGGGGGCACTCTTTAGGCAAGAGTATGAGATCAAATGTTGATGGAATGGAAACAATATTTAAAATCTGTAGTATCTTATATCCATTATTTCCATCCTTTAAATCTTTGCCTCGTAGACAATATGTGAACTGACTTCTCTTGTATGCACACAGACATTCACAGATTTTAAAGAAGTTTTACATTCATTATCACATTTAATTTTGCATGACTTCAAAAAACATAAGAAACACTGAACCTATTTTCAAGAGGAAAACAATTCTCAAACTGATGGAGAATAGGAACAAAATTCCAACAGGTTGAGCATAGTGAACCTGAAGTCAGCCCAGTTGTTCTAGCTTCTTTGAGCACAGTCCCCCCTCCACACAGTTTGCAGAGGGGCCCAGGAAAAACAGAAACCTAGGATTTCTTCAGGAAGTGGATGTGGAAATAAAAGTGAATGGAATTTTAGATATTCATGATTTTGTCCTATCCCATTATACATTGAGCTCCGGGTCATGGCACACCCTACCCTTTCAGTGAAGAGGCCTCCTTATGCTTTTATTTACCCTTAGCTGATTGGGGTTGGTGCTGGGCACTACAAAGAACATCAGGTTTCAGAGTCTCTTCCTGTAGTTCAAGCTCTGACCAAAGCATCTAAAAATGTCGACCCTGTGAATCACTTACAGTATATTGTTAAGACTTTTCAGGAGCTTTGGGAAATGAATGCTTAAATTTACAATTTCTCAGGTAATAAGAATGAATCCTCAGAGCTAAACCATTCTGTTACCATCGCATAAGTTGACCTATTAGATTTTATACACAGTTCACAATAGAGTGTTCTATCTGTTTACTAGAGAGGCAGCTTGTGAACTTATGCCAAGCAAACATACTAGTGACCAGAAAACGTGGTACATATATGCAATGGAATATTATTCAGCTATTAAAAAGAATGGAATATCATTTGCAGCAACATGGATGGACCTAGAGATTGTCATGCTGAGTGAAGTGGGTCAGAGAAAGAGAAATGTCATATGATTTCACTTATATACATAATCTTCAAAAAGAAAAGTGATGCAAATAAATTATTTATAGGATGGAGACAGACTCATTGGAAAAGACTGATGCTGGAAAAGATTGAAGAGGAAAAGAGGAGACAGAATGAGATGGTTGTATCGCATCACTGACTGCATGGATATGAGTTCCAGCAAACTCAGGGAAATAGTGAAGGACAGGGAAGCCTGGTGTGCTGCAGTTCGTGGTATCATAAAGAGTTGGACATGACTTAGCATCTGAACAACAGACTTAGGGAACAAACTTGTGGTTCCCAGCAACTATCCCAGTAGGGGGAGGGATAGTTGGGGAGTTTGGGGTTGACATATATGCACTGCTCTATTTCAGTGGAAAACCAGCAAAGGACCTATTGTATAATACAGGGAACTCTTCTCAATATTGTGTAACAAGATAATTGGGAAAATAATTTGAAAAAGAATATATATTTCCTTGGTGGCTCAGGCAATGAAGAATCCACCTGCAATGCAAGAGACCTGGATCCAATCCCTGGGTCTGGAAGATCTCCTGGAGGAGAAAATGGCTACCCACTCCCTTATTCTTGCCTGGAGAATTCCACAGACAAAGGAGCCTGGTGGGCTATAGTTCATGGAGTTGCAAAGAGTTGGACACAACTGACTGACTAACACTTTCAACTTCAACTTTCATGTATATGTGTGTGTTTGTGTGTTAAAAAAGAAAAAACAACAACAACTCTGTGATGACCTATATGGGAATAGAATCTAAAAACATAAAAGAGTGGATATATGTATATGTGTGACTGACTCACTATGCTATACAGCAGAAATTAGCACAACATTGCAAATCAATTATACTGAAACAAAAATTTAATTTAAAAATGTGTATTGAGTACTAACTCTGGCCCAATCTTATGTGAAACATTGTAGAGGAGACTAAAAGGGAATAAGACACATGAAGCAATTAGTGAATATGTATATGAGAAATCGTGTTTCTCAATGCATGTGACATGTACAAGAAAGTCAAACAAGGTATAGCTCATAACCCTGATCACTTAGTCAACAGCTTGTCACATGTAGTCATCAACGCATATTTGTAGAATAAAGAAGGCAAGATCAGGGTAGGCAGATATTTGTGCTTGTGTCAGGCTTTTTACAAGAGATATGATCTGAGATATTTTCAAAATACATGGGGGAAAGGGCAGACATCCTAAGTGAGGTACAGACATAAAAGCAAGAAGAGAGTTTAGAGAGGAGAAAGGTGGAAAATGTGGGAATATCATCCATTATTAGAAAATAGACATTGTATAAAGCCCCATTAAGTTTACAATAGTCACATAATAACCTCCTAGAATCTTTAAGTCATATCTCCTCCACTTTGATATTTGAATGAATAACTAAGTCTTTTCATGCTGGTAAAATATGGTCATTTCTTTTTTTCTTTTTATCTCTTTTCTGTCTCGCTCCTTTTATTAAGGTATGATTTATGGCCCAGAATGTGTTCTTTTTTTAAAAAAGAAATGTTGATGATATAAGGTTCTTTCATCTTTATTGTATATGATTTTAAAGTTACATATGGTTAAAAAAATCAGAATGAAGCACCTGAAGCGTTCATTGATGGACCAATAGGTAAACAAAATGTGGTATATACATACAATGAAATGTTGTTCAGCATTTTATAAAAAAGAAAGTAACTTCTGACACGCTACAACATGAGTGAACCTTGACAGCATGCTAGGTGAAAAAAAAGTCACAAAGACAATATTATATGATTCTACTTACATGAGGTACCTGGAAAGTTGTCCAGTCTCTAACTCGTGTCAGACTCTTTGGTAACCCCATGGACTGTAGCCCACCAAACTTTTCTGCCTATGGAATTTTCCAGGCAAGAATACTGGAGTGGGTTGCCATTTCCAAATAATCAAATTCACAAAGACAGAAAGTAGAAGGGTGGTTGTCAGAGACTGGGGGAGGGTGGATGGGTACAGAGTTCACTTGTGGACGATTGCAGCATTCTGGAGATGGATACGGTAATGGTTGCACAACAACATGAATACACTTAATGCCGTAGAACTGTGTGTGTATCTGTCTGTTAGTGGCTCAGTCGTGTCCGACTCTTTGTGACCCAATAGACTGTAGCCCACCAGACTCCTTTGTCCGTGGAATTCTCCACGCAAGAGTACTGGAGTGGGTTGCCATTCCCTTCTCCAGGAGATCTTCCTGACCCAGGGATGGAACCTGGATCCACAAATCTGCCCACAAATTGCAGGCACATTTGTTACAATCTAAACCACCAGGACAGCCCAACAGACAGTAGAGCTGTACACTTAAAAAATAGTTAAGGTGGTAAATTTTTAAAAAATTTACCAGATTAAAGCAATGGGAAAAAAAATTAAAAATCAGAATAGTATTCAGAGAGAAAAGGTTATTTTTTAAATTTACATTTTATTTCAAATGTTTTTATTATTTTAGGACCAGTTTGATTTTCTTAATATACTTTATTTTTTGGATAAGTTTAAGTTTTAGCAGTATTGAGCAGAAGGGAAGCATGTGGGTGGCGGGAGGTCTGCTTAACGATCTCCAAGAGCATTTCAGCCAGAGCCCCCTGGTTTATTCACGTCATCTCACTGGCTTTAACTGATGAAAAGTGTCTGAGACAAAACACAGGTAGAAAGCCAGGGCTGTTGTAAAATCGTTTGTTGATTCAGACATTATCGATTCAAGCATACAATGTGTCTGATACAAATTTTTTTTTCTTTTAATTGAGAAAACTGACCACTTCATTTGACAGTGTTTAGGAAATGTGTGTATACACAGTGTCTGGATGCAATCTGTAAAGATTTGGAAACAGAATGAAGGGAAGGCTGGAGGTGGCCCTTTAAACTTGGGGTGTATTTTGCCAATAACAATAAGAGTGGACAAAGGTGCAGAAGCATTCTCTTTTTAGTTTAAGCATTGTAGCATGCACCCATGGCAGTTTACAGTGACAATGTACCCAGACTGGGTTCCCCCCCCATCCCACCCCACCCGCCGAGTCCTGAAAAAGGTTGACTCCAGGCCTGGAATCTCTGCAGTTTTTCATGTTCTGGAAAGAGAAGAGAAGAGAAGGTATTTTGCAACTCAGCCTAGTTGTTTCTTAATGTTTGGAGAGAAATATGTCTTCTTGTACATTGTTTTTTCAGTTGAAAAGAAACAGACTTTCTCATTGTACTGAAATGCCTCTTCCATATGCTTACTGTATTTGCATCTGAGCCCAAAAGGAGTACAAAGATTTTGTTCCCTGATTATTCTCAAGCTCAGAAATTAGGGTGAGCCACACTCCTAATGGGATTCCAATGAAAATTTGATTTGCGGTAACTAGTGGGGAGCACAATAAAACTCTCAGTGTAGAAAGACACGATTTATGCTCTCTGTTGACCTTGATTTTATGTCCTAGGGAATAATCATCTTTGACATTTGTAAACGGCCCTTCCTACCACAGTCCCCCAGGTCTCCCTCATTCAAGAGCTGCTCTCAGAATGTCACTTTCCTACTCAGTGACATGCTAGTGTACCACAGTGGGAGGCCAGGACCTTCAAACAGGAGGGAGCAGCATGATGCGGTTAAAGCAAAACCTGAAACATATCCCTCAGGGAAGGAAACTCTGGGGTTCAGAGTTCCTGTGCATGTAAACTATACTGCCAGTGTGTGTGGCTAGTTGGGGAAATGTGCTTTGCAGAGCAGCTTCACTCCAGGGAAATTGGGAAGGGTACCTTTGAGTGATTTCAAGCCTTTGGGAAGAGTCCCTTGAAACCTTGGTTTAGGTAAGCTTCAGTGTTGTTGGTAGGAGACCAACAGACTGTGGACCATAATAGGGCCAGAATTTCTCAAAATTATAACATCTTGAACACACAAATCAGACATGGTAACTATTTCCAGTAGTTCTATTTTGGGAGCAGCTTCCAAAGTGATGAATACAAATGACAACTATCATTATCCTAGCTTATTCATGGAATCACACTGTCCTGGGAAACTACAGTTATGGAAATCAAGGGAATATTGCTTAATATTACTATTAATAAATTACATGCTAGAGCAGCAGTGGCAGTAGCTGAGCAAGTTGATGCAACAGAACAAGTGTTCACATGGCTTCATATTTCACAGAACTCAATCTTACTTTTAAGTAATTTGTGATAAAAGATGTCCAATTACAATTTTGCCTTTCACATACCTTGAATTATAAAAATTTAACCAAATGCTAGCCAATTCATAATGCTTCAAATATGTGTATGTGTGTCTCTCTTTCCTTCTATCTCTATCTGTCACCTATCTATCCATCCATCCATCCATTTCCCTTCAGTTGCTTTAACTGAACAACCAAACTAGAATTATCTACTTTTAGGAACTCATTTTTTTCACTCTACAGCTCTTAAGATGGCTCAACTATTCTCTCTTGCCTGTGGTTTCAGTGTATGGAGAAAGAACCAGTTTTCATCTTTTGCTCAAATTCTCCAAGTTTTTAAGGAGGGAAATTCACATTCTTTTTTCTTTTAGAAAAAGCACTCTTTAAGGATGTCTTTTCCACAACTTCTTCTAAATATGAAATGTGTACCATTATCCCCCTTAAAATTTCTAGTCAGTACCAGTCCAGATTTATAGCAAAGTTTGATTTGAGACTTAATGAATAAATCCAAGCATCTTATATTTTGTTATACTACAGTGAACACAAAAAATTGTTAATTAAAAGAATTAAAAGCATGTTAACTGCATTAATATTTATACAGTTCAATTAATTTTAATACCTGAATTCAGAAATTTATAATCATTTTAACTTAATTTGATTCAACTGCTTTTTAATCTTTGAAGGTATTTTTCAGATTAATGTTACTGTTTTAAAAATCCTGACTAATTGAGACAGGTCAAGTTGCTCATCTGATTCTATACTGTGCCATGTTTGGGATTTGGAAAGGCTAAGACCAGTATTTCAGAATCCAGTGCAATGACTGTGCATGGCAGATACTCCTTTTTTCTCTCCAGTATCAACAGTATTTATGCAGCTTATAGTAAGCATCTTATTCTGCAAGAGAAGAAGTAATCAGACAAATAACTGATGCTAGTTTTCTCTCTTACATCCTGTTGAAAAATACATCTGATGCCCTAACACTCTCACTGGAATACCTGTGGTACATTTGATAAAAAATCTCTTCTAATAATATATCGATTCAAATCCAAGTATTCCCCCTACCCATCTCACCCTCCCAGTATGGCTCTAAAGTTAAAAGTAGAGTCTGAGACCACAGATTAGAAACACTCTTTCAAACCCAGATGATGTTTATGGTCTTTCAATGAGAAGTTAACTTTAGTATAAAGCATTCATTTGGAATGGATCCTCCCAGGTTAAAAATTAATAAATTAATGTATTCATTCCATTATTTGCTACACAATTATAGCCACTTTTAGATTCTAGTTATGAAGTTCTAATAATATCAAAAGTGCAAGAAAGATTAATAAAGAATTTTCTGCTCTTAATGTGTTAATGACTTCAAGTATGAGGTAGAAATGTAAACATGCAATTAAAATCCAGTGAAATAACTTCCACATCTGGTCAAGATGGAGTAAAAGGAAACTGAATTTATCTTCCAAATACTCAAAAGGTAGATAAAGTATATGCAAGAATTACTTTTTCAAGGTGTTAGACCTAAACTTAATTATAACAAAATCATGTTGAATGTGAATGGTTGAAAAATCCCAATTAAAATGCAGAGATTATCAGTTTGAATAAGACCCATTACACTTTAAATATAATGACATAAATAAGTTGAAAATAAAAGGATAGAATGAGGTATATCATAATAACATTAACCAGAAGAAAGCTCTAGTAGCTGTGTTAGCATCACATGAATTTGACCAAAGAGCCAAACAAATATTATTGGGGGAACAGAGGTTATTTCATAATGGCAAAAGGATCAATCAATTCATTGAGAGGTTGTAACAGTCCCAAACATTTATGTTCCAAAAAATAGAGCGTCAAAATGAACGTGTAAACATGATAGAACTGAAAGAGGAAATAGACACACCACAATTATATTTAAATGTTTCAGTATTCCTACTTCAACAGTAGATTTTAAAAAGTAAAAAGAAAATCATTATGTATATAAAAGATTTCAATAATGCAATTATATTAGAATTATCCATGGAAATAGAAGCAATATATATGTGTAGATATATAGAAAAGACTTACCGTGCGTGATTGGCTCACACAGTTATGGAGTCTGGAAGTCCCATAATCTGCCATCTTCAGGATGGAGGCCTGGGAAAGCCAGTACTCTAGTTTCAGTCCAAATATAAAGGCTTAAGAACCAGGGGAGTTGCTAATGGTCTAAGTCCCATTCTGAAGTCAAAAGGCCAGAGAAACAGAAGTGCTGAAGTCCAAGGACAGGAGAAGCTGGATGTCCTGGTTCAAGCAAAGAGCAGCTTTGTCCTTTCTTCAACTTTTTATTCTATTCAGGCTGTCAATGGATTGGTTGATGCTTATCTGAATCGAGAAGTCCATCTTTCAGTTCAGTTCAGTCGCTCAGTCATGTCCGACTCTTTGCAACCCTGTGAATCGCAGCACGCCAGGCCTCCCTGTCCATCACCAGCTCCCGGAGTTTACTCAAACTCATGCCCATTGAGTCGGTGATGCCATCCAGCCATCTCACCCTCTGTTGTCCCCTTCTCCTCCTGCCCTCCATCCCTCCAAGCATCAGGGTCTTTTCCAATGAGTCAACTCTTCGCATGAGGTGGCCAAAGTACTAGAGTTTCAGTTTCAGCATCAGTCCTTCCAATGAACACCCAGGACTGATCTCCTTTAGGATGGACTGGTTGGATCTCCTTGCAGTCCAAGGGATTCTCAAGAGTCTTCTCCAACACCACAGTTCAATAGCATCAATTTTTCAGTGCTCAGCTTTCTTCACAGTCCAACTCTCACATCCATACATGACCACTGGAAAAACCATAGCCTTGACCAGATGAACATTTGTTGGCAAAGTAATGTCTCTGCTTTTTAATATGCTGTCTAGGTTGGTCATAACTTTCCTTCCAAGGAGTAAGTGTATTTTAATTTCATGGCTGCAGTCACCGTCTGCAGTGATTTTGGAGCCCCCCAAAATAAAGTCTGACACTGTTTCCACTGTCTCCCCATCTATTTCCCATGAGGTGATGGGACCAGATGCCATGATCTTAGTTTTCTGAATGTAAAGCTTTAAGCCAACTTTTTCACTCTCCTCTTTCACTTTCATCAAGAGGCTCTTTAGTTCTTCTTCCCTTTCTGCCATAAGGGTGGTGTCATCCACATATCTGAGGTTCTTGATATTTCTCCCAGCAATCTTGATTCCAGCTTGTGCTTCTTCTAGCCCAGCGTTTCTCATGATGTACTCTGCATATCAGTTAAATAAGCAGGGTGACAATATACAGCCTTGACGTACTCCTTTTCCTATTTGGAACCAGTTTGTTGTTCCATGTCCAGTTCTAACTGTTGCTTTCTGACCTGCATACAGGTTTCTCAAGAAGCAGGTCAGGTGGTCTGGTATTCCCATCTCTTTCAGAATTTTCCACAGTTTATTGTGATCTACACAGTCAAAGGCTTTGGCATAGTCAATAAAGCAGAAATAGATGTTTTTTCTGGAACTCTCTTGCTTTCTTGATGATACAGCAGATGTTGGCAATTTGATCTCTGGTTCCTCTGCATTTTCTAAAATCAGCTTGAACATCTGGAAGTTCACAATTCACGTATTGCTGAAGCCTGGCTTGGAGAATTTTGAGCATTACTTTACTAGCATGTGAGATGAGTGCAATTGTGCAGTAGTTTGAGCATTCTTTCGGATTGCCTTTCTTAGGGATTGGTATGAAAACTGACCTTTTCCAGTCCTGTGGCCACTGCTAAGTTTTCCAAATTTGCTGGCATATTGAGTCCAGCACTTTCACAGCATCATCTTTCAGGATTTGAAATAGCTCAACTGGAATTCCATCACCTCCACTAGCTTTGTTCGTAGTGATGCTTTCTAAGGCCCACTTGACTTCACATTCCAGGATGTCTAGCTCTAGGTGAGTGATCACCTCATTGTGATTATCTGGCTTGTGAAGATCTCTTTTGTACAGTTCTTTGTTTATTCTTGCCACCTCTTCTTAATATCTTCTGCTTCTGTTAGGTCCATACCATTTCTGTCCTTTATTGAACCCATCTTTGCCTGACATTTTCCCTTGATATCTCTAATTTTCTTGAAGAGATCTCTAGTCTTTCCCATTCTGTTGTTTTCCTCTATTTCTTTGCATTGATTGCTGAGGAATGCTTTCTTATCTCTCCTGGCTATTCTTTGGAACTCTGCATTCAAATGGGAATGTCTTTCCTTTTGTCCTTTGCTTTTTGCTTCTCTTCTTTTCACAGCTATTAGTAAGGCCTTCTCAGACAACCATTTTGCCTTTTTCATTTCTTTTCCGTGGGGATGGTCTTGATCCCTGTCTCCTGTACAATGTCACAAACCTCCATCCATAGTTCATCAGGCACTCTGTCTATCAGATCTAGTCCCTTTAATCTATTTCTCACTTCCACTGTATAGTCATAAAGGATTTGATTTAGGTCATACCTGAATGGTCTAGTGGTTTTCCCTACTTTCTTCAGTTTAAGTCTGAATTTGGCAATACAGAGTTCATGATGTGGGCCACAGTCAGCTCCTGGTCTTGTTTTTGCTGACTGTATAGAGCTTCTCCATCTTTGGCTGCAAAGAATATAATCAGTCTGATTTCGGTGTTGAACATCTGGTGATGTCCATGTGTAGAGTCTTTTCTTGTGTTTTTGGAAGAGGGTGTTTGCTATGATCAGTGCATTCTCTTGGCAGAACTCTATTAGCCTTTGCCTTGCTTCATTCCGTACTCCAAGGCCAAATTTGCCTGCTACTCCAGGTGTTTCCTGACTTCCTATTTTTGCATTCCAGTCCCCTATAATGAAAAGGAGCTTCCCCACGTCCGAGGTCAGGGACGGTGGCCAAGAGGAGGAACCCCACCTCCAAGGAGAGGCTGCTGTGGGGCGCAGGATGGCTGAGAGGAGCTACTCCATGTTCAAGGTCAGGAGGGGTGGCTGTGAGAAGATACCCCTCGTCCAAGGTAAGGAGCAGCAGCTGCGCTTTGCTGGAGCAGCCGTGAAGAGATACCCCACGTCCGAGGTAAGAGAAACCCAAGTAAGACGGTAGGTGCTGCGAGAGGGCATCAGAGGGCAGACACACTAAAACCATAATCACAGAAAAGTAGACAATCTGATCACAGGACCACAGCTTGTCTAAGTCAGTGAAACTAAGCCATGCCGTGTGGGGCCACCCAAGACGGACAAGTCATGGTGGACAGGTCTGACAGAATGTGGTCCACTGGAGAAGGGAATGGCAAACCACTTCAGTATTCTTGCCTTGAGAACCCCATGAACAGTATAAAAAGGTAAAATGATAGGATACTGAAAGAGGAACTCCCCAGGTCAGTGGGTGCCAAATATGCTACTGGAGATCAGTGGAGAAATAACTCCAGAAAGAATGAAGGGATGGAGCCAAAGCAAAAACAATACCCAGTTGTGGATGTGACTGGTGACAGAAGCAAGGTCCGATGCTGTAAAGAGCACTGTTCCATAGGAACCTGTATTGTTAGGTCCATGATCAAAGCAAATTGGAAGTGGTCAAACAGGAGATGGCAAGAATGAATGTCAACATTCTAGGAATCAGCAAACTAAAATGGACTGGAATGGATGATTTAACTCAGATGACCATTATATCTACTACTGTGGGCAGGAATCCCTTAGAAGAAATGGAGTAGCCATCATGGTCAACAAAAGAGTCCGAAATGCAGTACTTGGATGGAATCTCAAAAACAACAGAATGATCTCTGTTCGTTTCCAAGGCAAACCATTCAATATCACGGTAATCCAAGCCTATGCCCCAACCAGTAATGCTGAAGAAGCTGAAGTTGAACAGTTCTATGAAGACCTACAAGACCTTTTAGAACTAACATCAAAAAAAAAAAAAAAAGTCCATCTTTAGTCTGTCGGTTTTGAAAGTTTTCCAGAAACACCCTCATAGATATACCTGATGTACATAATACTTCACCAGTTCTCTGGACATCTCTTTACCCAGTCAAGCTGATGCATAAAATTAGCCATCACAACAGTCAACCAACCTGAAGTTTACAGAACACTCCACCTTACAACAGCAGAACATGCTTTCTTTTCAGATGCACATGGAGTATTTACTAGGGAAAAGCATATTCTGGTTTTAGATAGGTCTGATTAATTTAAAAGAATTAAAGTCATACAAAATATGGTTTCTGACCAAAGAAACTAAATCAGAATTCAGAAATAGAAAGATCTCTAGAAAATATCTAAATATTAGGAAACTCAATACCATGCTTTTTATAAGGTATGTCAGAAAAGGAGCAAGTAAGAAATTAGAAAACATTTTGACCTAAATGCAAATAAAAGTACAACATATCAAAATGTATATAAATAAATATACACATAATTTATATATAAAGTTTAAGCAATAGAAGAGAATTTATAGTGTTAATATCTCTGTTGAAAAAGAGAGATGTATAAAGTCAATGACCTTAATTTCAAACTTAAGGAACTAGGAAATTAAGAGCAAACAAAGTGCAGAGTAAGTTATAAAAAGAAAAAGGATGGAATACATATTGGAGCAGAGGTCAGTATACTAGAATACCGAGAAAAATAGAGGAAGCAATTAAAGCCAAATGTTTCTTTCTTTCTGGTCCTTGAAAAAATTTTCAAAATTGACAAATCTTTAACCAGACTAATCAGAAAAGTAAAAGAAAGGATACAAAATTGTCAATATTGGATTTGAGAGAAGTGACATTGGCACACATTCTACACATATTAAAATGTTAATACAATAATATTTTGAACAACTTCATGCCAATGGTTTCTACGACTTAGAATAAATGGACACATTCCTTAAATGACTCAATCTAGAAAACCTAATTGAAGAAGAAATATAATAGCTCTATCTCAACCGCAGTAATGTGATTTCTACTAAAAACATATTACTAAACAGAAAATTCTACTCCCAGTTGGACTCGTTGGTGAATTCCACTGAACATTTATAAGGAAGAGATACTGCCAATTCTACAAAACTCTTCCAAAAAGAAGAGAGAACAGCTCTTAACTCATGTTTTAAGGCCAGAATTACCCTGATAAAAAGACCAGACAAAGATACTGCAAGAAAATAAAGCTGCAGACCAATATTCTTTGTGATAACGATGCAAATATTATTAAAAATAAATATCAGCATACTGAATTTAACAATATATAAAATGAATAACACATCACACATGTGACTAGTGGGTCATTCAACTCTGGTTGGAAAGACAACCATCATATTGTTTAATATCCTGAATCTGTGTCTGTAAGATTACACTTTGCTTGATATGAGGCTTACATAAACATTATCACTTTTCCACTACACTTCCCTCTACCACAGAAGACCCTTTAAGTATTAGACACCCAACAACTTTCTTCATTTCCAAAAGAGTGGGAATCAATTGTCATGGGCTCTCTTTTCCATGTCACTATCAGTTTTAGCCTCCTTGGAGCTAATTCATTTCTTAGGGAATACGCCTCTTTCCTTGGAAATAGTCTTGCTAGTGTCACATGCAAAGATTCAACCATTCTTCTGATATCAGCATCTCAGACTAACTCTCTGTATTCTTCCTCTGGAGATAAGTCATTATTTTTTAAATATTCAACTTTCCAAAAACTGACTCTGAATATCTTAGCCTCACACATGCAACATTTATTAAAATTGCTGAGACATTTAGTGTTGAATATTCTTGAAATTGCTCCAGAAAAACATGCTGGGCTTCCATCTTTTTGTATCATGCATTCTTGTGGGTTGTACACTGAGATATTTTTTTCCAGGTAACATGCTTTAAATGATATAACTTTCTTTTATCTGTGGAAGATTTGTCTCCAGTTTGTATTAATGCTTCACTGTGAGTATTACATTCTAGGTATTCTTATTTCTATTCCATTGCTTGGACTCACCAACACACCTATCCTGAAATGTTGCTTGTGGCGCTTCTTGCCTCTTTTTCCTTTCTCTCTGGTCATCACATGAAATGACATTATTACAGTCAACATAAAAGATCTGTTCCTGTGAATCATAGGCACTCAGAGAAGTCCTAGTCCTCCTTTTCTTTCATCTTGAGTCTAATTCTTCAGAGAGTCAGTTAGAAACATTAAAAAAAATAGGGCATAAATTTGGGATCCCTGTATTTTAGGGGCTCTAATTTCTTGTAGTCCATAAATAATATTTTAATTGTCATCACCCATTGTGTTTCAAAAAAGAAAATAGAAAGAGTTGACAAACACACATCCCTGTATACACAACTCACAAACATTAATCACATATGTGATGCATTAGCCAAATATGTAAAGGAAAGGTCATAATATCTTACTAAACTGCTGTACTAAACACCAAGTTCAATTCATAGACACTCAGTTGTATCTGAACCCATTAAAATGTGGCCATTTTGGAATCACACCTCATCAAATATCTCTACTGTTAAACTGGAAGAGAAAAATCTTCTAATTTTCATAACTTTATATCTTCCTCTTCAATGTATTTTCCAGTTAAGGAATTTAATTGTTATAAGAAGAAGTGGAAGGATTTTTTTTAACTCTACTGCTAAATAACAAGACACTGACAGGGTGACTCATTATAGGAATCCATTAATCTCAGCTGAATAGAAAGATCCAGATGGAATCGAGAGGAAATGGGCTATTCCTTTCCAAGAGTTAGCATAAGGACTACTCAGCTCAGGGTGGCAGATTTTATATTTAGTTTTGGCTAAGGAAGTATAGGTCACATTTTATGTTTCTTTGGAGGATTACTAAAGAAGTCAACACTGTAGAGACCATTTTCTTTCTCTCAATTCCTAAGGATAGAAAAGCAATAAAAATCTCTTAAAATCTATTTTAAAAAGTACACAAATATTTTCAAATTATTTATAGTATAAGAGGGACAGTAATTTATAGGGACCTCAGATTTAGCACATGCCTATACACATACACATCTCAAACCTTTTTTTCCCCTATAAAATATTTGCTGATTCCCTAGCAAAGTTCTCACAATAAAATTTTATAGCCTTTCTTTAAGAGAATTGAATCTGCCGTACCCAAGATTGGCAGTTTCATCTTCTCATGAGGAACAAAGGGTCTGAGGTAGGTTTAATGTAAACAAAATACTGTTGGGTTTGATACAATTTGGTTGAAAGCTTGAATGGTTGGTTTCATTCAGAATTGCTTGGGCAATCACTTAATCTCTCTGAAACTCTGACCTGTTATCTGCACATAAGGAGAATAACAGCTGATTCAGTTTTGTGAGGATTATTCTAGATAACATCTATAAACGACTAGCCCCTGCTTGATCCTTATGGTAGATACCCAAAGATACCTACCTAGCCTTTTGTTTATTTTTCCATTTTTCCATCACCGATGGAAAAGAACATGAAGCTGAAAGACTGAGCCTTTGAATGAAAAATATTGAGTCTCTGAAAAGCAAGATTTTTCAAGGTGTATTAAATCAGTTTTCATCTCCTGGAGGTAGTAGAGATCATTGAAAGGATAGAGAGTTATTATAAAAGAGAATTGACTGCTGTATGGAGGAACTTAAAAGGCTGATGGTAGTGAAAGTAAAGTGAAACTATTAGGTGTTCAGTCATGTCCGACTCTGCAACACCCCAGACTATAGCCTCCAGACTCCTCTGTCCGTGAAATTCTCCAGTCAAGAATACTGGAGTGGGTTGCCATTCCCCCCTCCAGGGGATCTTCCCAACCCAGAGATCGAATCCAGGTCTCCCTCATTGCAGGCTGATTCTTTACTAGCTGAGCCACTGGCAGGAAAGGAAGGAAGAAAGGAAACAGGATGTTGGGTTTTCTGTAGTAAAGATGATTGAGAGTTGAAGGACTCTACTATGATTATCCACTAAGCCCTGTGCATTCTGAGAAAGCTGCAGGAAAGTATCCTATTCCCTGCTCTTCTGTTTTTCCACATCTGGTCTCTCAGACCTATTGCAATTCTTTAGATAGTGATCCAGGCATGGTTGGTGGTCCTCACAGGGCAATTCTGACTAGTAGTCTACTTCATGCTAATTCAATAGTCTACTTCATGCTAATTCAGCTAATTCAGCTACTTCATGTCCAGAAACATCTGAATTCAGGCTAAGGGAAGAAGTCTGAGTTCGGTAGATAGTGGACAACAATACCCTAGATGCATTAGTCATAATCTGCTTAAATAAATATGCATAATATATGCATAAAATCATGACTTTGCTCTATGCAATTCTAAAGCCATTCTAATACCAGAAATATTTTAATATCAGAAACTGTTTACCAACTTCTTCTCCATATACACATCTGCCAAAATCCTCTAAGCACACTTACACTGAGCACAGAACCTGTTCAAAGCATCGCTGTAGATTCTATTGAGAGACAGTGAAAAAAAAGAAACCTTGATAGCTATTCAAAATATCTGTAAGAATAAGTTTCCCCACATAATTCAGTCTTATGTCCGGTGCCAAACAGAATGCTGTATACATCATAGGTGTTCAGTAATATTTGTAATTGAATAGAGGAGCCTCTTTATGTTATTTACTGTTATTTACTCAAAATCGGTTCTACTTAATTCACCTAGGCATATATGAAAACAAATGAGCTTCCCTTGTGGCTTACCTGGTGAAGAATCTGCCTGCAATGTGGGAGACCTGGGTTCGATCCCTGGGTTGGGAAGATCCCCTGGAGAAGGGAAATGCTACCCACTCCAATATTCTGGCCTGGGGATTTCCATGGACTGTATAGTCCATTGGGTTGCAAAGAGTTGGACATGACTGAGAAACTTTCACTTTCATGTATGAAAACACAATCTTTTCCATTCTCATAACTATTACTGAACAAAATAGCTAACATGTTTGAATATACATAGATGCCAAGTACAGTTCTAAGCAAGTACATTCTTTATCTCACTTAATCTTTATCCCACCTCTGTATGGTCACAGCTCCTTTTCATCCTACTCTTCTTCTGCTTTTTTTTCACATGATGAAATAGCCGAGGCACAGAAATGTTTTTTAACAGAGATCCACTCTGCAATGTAATTTGTAAATCAAAATAAATTTTAATAAAATTCATCAAAAATAAATTTTTAAAACTTAGGTAAATACACAATGGCTTCAACTCATTTATTTTCCAGCTATGCTTATACATAAATATATAATAAATTGTCCAAGATCACTATAAGAAGAAGAATCTAAATTTGAGCTGAAGCAATGTACTCCAGAGCTAGTACTCCTAATTTAAGAGTTTACTTACATATTTTACCTTATTTAATTTTTAGCCCTAGAGGATATTTATCATTGTCTTCAAACTACTGTGTATTTCCTGCCTTAAATATGTCTCAGAACAAGTCACAATTGCTTGTGCTCCTGAGTTTAGAGACTTTCTGAATTTTAGGGAGGAGACTGAAATCATGACCACTGGGAACAGATGTGCCCATGAGATGTTTCTACAACCCAGAAATCCAGCTTTCTGAGGGGCAAAGGGAATCTTATAATTCTGGAGATAATATGCTGGAAGAGAGTAAGGGAAAGCTAGGGTTTGGGAGAGGAGCTTGTAAAAAATAGAACAATTTCATGGCAAATAGTAAGGAAGAAAGTCGGAGCAGTGACAGATTTTATTTTCTTGGACTCTCACATCACTGCAGACAGTGACTGCAGCCATGAAATTAAAAAATGCTTACTCCTTGTAAGGAAAGCTATGACAAACCTAGACAGCATATTAAGAAGCAGAGACATCATTTTGCCAACAAAGGTTTGTATAGTCAAGGCTATGGTTTTTCCAGTGGTCAAGTACAGATGTGAGAGTTGAACCATAAAGAAGACTGAGCAAAGAAGGACTGATACATTCAAACTGTGCTGGAGAAGACACTTGAGAGGCCCTTGGACTGCAAAGAGATCAAGCTAGTAAATCCTAAAGGAAGTCAACCCTGAATATTCACTGCAAGGACCGATGCTGAAGTTCGAACACTTTGGCCATCTGATGCGAAGCACCAATTCACTGGAAAAGACCCCGATGCTGGGAAAGGTTGAGGGCAGGAGGAGAAGAGGATGACAGAAGATGAGATGGTTGGATGGCATCACTGACTCAATGGACATGAATTTGAGCAAACAATGGGATATCGTGGAGGACAAAAGAGCCTGGTGTACAGCAGTTCATGGGGTCACAAAGAATGGGATACAACTTAGCGACTGAACAATCACAACATGTGAAAAGGAAAATAATACAGTTGTGAGGGGAAGAGCATGCAACCAAACCAACATAAAACCTTCTAGATAACAAATGCTAGTGAGTTTGTTAAGTGACAGTTTTTTCAGAATGCATAAATTGTATGTTTTGCCTCCCACATGCAGATGGTATAACTTTTAATTACTGAGAAGTTGATGTAGCAATATTAAAGATAATGTTTGACTTTTAAAAATTACCTGTCACTTCACCACCCCAATAAAGCAATTACTTTCATTGGCTATGTGTATTATATATAGTCTATGTGAAAGAAACAGCTCCCTGTCTACTTGTACTAAAATAGTGACATAAATATTTCCATCTTCCAACCTAGTGTAGTTTTAATAATTCTGTCACACCCCATCAGTAAATGTAAGGTTATTATTGGACAGTTTGGCTATTTCTAATTTTTTTAACTATTGTAGCTGATTCTGCAATAAGCATTTTGATTTATATAACATTCTGCTTCCACTGAATGATTTCTTTAGGATAAATTCTCGTGAAAATGATGATGATGACTGGATTGTTTTTGCTACAGACTAAGCACTTAGGTTTAATTTTTTTAATTCAATGTATTTTAAGCGTTCTTCCTTCTTTTATTTGCTCTTGGGCAGATCCACAATATATACTTCTTGTGCGAGACCAAGAGATAAAAATTCAAAGGCAAACTGTTGTCACAAAAGACTTTCTGAGACTAAAACAGAAATGAAGAAGAATCTAAAAGAAGTTGCACTTTTTTATGCTCTTGCTTCCACCATAATGCATTCCTCTGTTTATTGTTTCCCCTTCCACACACACCTGTCCAGTAACCTAGATGCTCTTGGACAAGAAGAAGGGGATGCTGAGGCTCAACTCTAGCTCTGAGGATATGAAACAGACTAGGTGCACAATGTGGAAGTCAATGGATGATGGAGACTGGATGGATGGGGCGAAACCTTTTACTTTCGAATTGTCCTTGTTGAAACTATGATTTCCTTTGGGAATTTTGTCACGTATTCTACCATTATCCCTATGTTCTCCTATGCAATCTCCCCTTTTAACTAAAACACAATCAATCAGTCTATGTATTATAGGAGAGACCTACCCATCAATCTGTTTTCTCTTGTCCCAAGATAGTATCAATGCATACTCTTTTTATTAGTTGGCTGAGTGAATGTAAATACTTCAGTGAAGGACTAAGAGAAGACCTCAAATATGGTGGTGCCACAAGATGGAAAGAACTGGAATTCTGCCTGATGAAAAGCCAAGTGGATTGTGTACTGAACAGGAAAAGTTAAAATTTTACATAGCCTCCTGCTCGTTCTGCCTCTGTAACTCAGCTTGCTCCTTGTAAAATCTGGATCACGTAGGTCACACAGCCTCAGAAAGTGGGGGCTTACAATACTAGGAACTGGAGCTTATCTCACTCACCCTTGTCCTGCTCTTTGCAATTGCCCAGCTCCTGCAAACCTGCTTAATCATGCCTGTCCGTGTAAAGGTCAGGCATCCCCAGCCCTTTCTTGATTGCTGTTCCCGCGTGCATGAAACCCCTTAGTTTAAACCAGCCTGTTAACAGCTAGTGTTGCCCACTGTAGCCTGTCTATAAAAACTCTGTAACCCCTTTGTTCAGCCCTCAGAGCTGGGAGTGTTAACTCCTCTGGGCCCGCCAGCGTAATAAACCTGAGCTCGCCAACTCTCCGAGTCTGGTGCTTGGTTTCTCGAGTACTGGTTTCTGCAACACTAAGAGTGGGAATGTGCCTGCAATGTGTTACACTGCAGAGCTTGGAAGTTGCTAGTTTCTGTAGCTGGGTATTCCCCGTCCTAACAAATACACTTTCCATAATGATGATAATAAATCCACAGGACTTTACTGAGCACCTCATGATTCTCATCATTAGACTGGATAGTTGAACACAATCTTTAAGGGACTCAGAGTCTGGAATTGAGACTCTGGCTTTGTTGCTGTGAGTGTGGAGGGCACAGGACTGTAAGCTTCTTTGCCTAATGAGGTTGTCATTTATTTTCAAACTACCTGACGAATCTGGGCTGTAGTATTCTGAATATAAATTGACAATTCTGCTTAGGGAAAAAGGCTTGGCAGCCTTGTTCAGAAATAAGTCTTATTCTAGGAAGTGTCTTTTTTCCTTTAATATCAGCACTCTTCAGTGCTGTTACACGGCCAAAGTGATTAGGTGTTAGGAGTGTGGACATGGCCTCCAGATCATTAAACCACCCGTTTTGCAACATGAATAATCTGAACTCAATATCTGTAATGCTGTGAGAGATAAATGACTGTGAAATCCCCCGTGCGTGGCTGTTCAGATGGGACCCTGGGGGAAAGCCACCTCACTGGGAAAGATATCTGCCTGAGGTGATTAGGCTAGAATTTAATTTTATTTAAATGTGTGAACACTTTTAATAAGGCTCTCGAGGTATTACGAAGTTTGCCGAATCTTTATATTTGAAAAATGTTTTATTTTGCTCGATAACATGTAGAAAAGCCCTTATTGTGATTAGCATTTGAATAGGAGGATCATCTTAATACTCTTGTTATTAATATGACAGATTTGATTTTCCCAAAGGTGACAATTGAACCCAATTCTCAGATCAGTTAATCCATGTATTTATGTGAATTGAACTTTTTCTACCTTGTAATTTGGTTCTGGAGTACATTGGATTTTTTTTCTGCCCTGTGGGGTTCATGCACCAATTTAAATACCTAAGTTAACGGCCTACTTTTTGCTTGAAAGGAAGACTTAGGTTTCTTCCTTGAGTTCTGATCCTTGTCCACATGCTTTATGCAGGCAACAGACCTTCTGTTTTGTCATTTGATTGCTCCTAAACCTCTGTGAAGATACATTTGCTTCAGAGATGGAAGTTTCAGATTGGTCCACAACTGTTTTTAAAGACATTTGTAATTTAATGATGGTATCTGAGCACTAGCTGATGCCCTTTATATGGAAATGGAAAATAGAGCCTAGGGGAGGAGGAAGATAAGATGATTTTTTTTAAACTTCTCTTTCTATTCATCTGTAGTGCTGGACCCCTCAAGTTCCCTCTCTATAAGTGTATCACTGGTTCTTTCCTTGCTAAAAGTAGTCCTGCTTGTTTTCATGGTCCTTGGCATTTCCTTCCATTGATCCGTGATATGTTACTTCCTCTTTCTCCTGTGACCATAGTCCAGATCAGCTGTGAGGCCGAATCCATGGTCCCAGAGTCAGCGCTGTGTGCTATGTACTGCTCAGTGCATATTGGCTCTCAGAATAACCACATTCAAGCTTTGTTTTAGAAGTCACGGGGCATGTGCATCTCCTTCTGAGTACAGCAGGAGACTATGAATCCCTATTGCAAGTATGTGTCAGATATGAGGCTGGAAATTCAGATTCTTGAAAAATTCCAAGATCTCTTTCATTGCCATCCATTTTTGTGCCTTATATATTTATCCAGGCTAGCTTTCACTTGAGTCAGTTACACTTAGCCAGCATTTCCTCTCCAGTAAGTTTCCAAGAGTCCCACATTTCTTTCTCCTGATTTGTTGTGCAGTATTTTTTCTGTACGTACTAATATACTTACTCCATAGGGTCACAAAGAGTTGGACATGACTGAGCAGCTGAGTTGAGTATACTTACTACTCTGCAAATGTTCCCACCTTTTTCTCTTCTGGGACCGTTCACTTGGTTGCTGTTCTTCTCTTGGTTGCCTGAATCTTCAAAGCGCACTTCAAGCCCCACCCTCTCCAAACCAGTTGTAGAAACATGAAACCTCCTGACAAGTGGTTCCCAGCTACTCTGGGAACACATCTAGGAATGTAAAACACATCTAGGAATATAATACCGAGATATACTCATTACTACATTGTTAAGAGGGCTTCCCTGGTGGTTCAGTCAGTAAAGAATCCCCTGCAATGCATGAGACACAGGTTTGATCCCTGGGTTGGGAACATCCCCCATAAAGGAAATGGCAAGCCAGTCCAGTATTCTTGTCTGGGAAATCCCATGGACAGAGGAGCCTGGTAGGCTACAGTCTATGAGGTCACAAGGGTAGGACATGATTTTGTGACTAAACCACCACCTTCACCACATTGTTAAGAACCAGAGTGTATCAGAGGGTTCAAGCATTTACAAGATAAGCTCAGATCAGGAAATGAATTATGTACTAGCAAATCTGTATTCTAATCCCTCTTTAGTAACTAACTGGATGTATGATCTTGGGAACCTTAATTCTCCTCTGTGCATTTCAGTTTTACTTTTCTGCAAAAAAAAAAAAAAAAATTGGGGGTTATATGAGTGAACTGACTATCATGTAAAGTTGCTATTAGAAAAATCCATTTTTTTATAATGTTGGAATAATGGCATTTTCATATTACTAACCAGACTTTGATTAAAAATCACAGTTGTGTCATTAACTTTGATAAACATAATAAAGCTATTAGTTGATGCAAATTAAAAAAAAAACAAGATTGGCAAGGAAGTATGTGTAAACTATACTTGAAAGCCATTCTTACTATTTTAGAGCCATACCATGTATTCATCCTTTAAATATGACATTTCCTCTTATTCTGACAGCAAACAACTTTTCTGTCCTTACATTTTTGTTTTCAATGAATGGTTTCCTGCTATGCCTGTATATCAAAATGAAAATACACTTAAATATAAAATTTACCAGGAAACTTGTATTGGAAGACATGGTACAAAAATTCTGTGGGTGTCATGTTAGTAAGGGCTTCCCAAGCGGCACTAGTGATAAAGAACCTGCCTGCCAATGTAGGAAACGTAAGAGCCATGAGTTCGATCCCTGGGTTGGGAAGATCCTCTAGAGGAAGGCATGGCAACCCATGCTAGTATTCTCCCCCGGAGAATCACATGGACAGAGGAGACTGGTGGGCAATAGTCTAAAGGGTTGCAAAGAGTCGGACACAACTGAAACGACTTAGCATGCACTCATGTTGGTAGATCAGGGATTTTCCAAAGGAAATGATGGCATGTCATTCAACTATGATGGAGGACTTTACACAGTGCAGGGTATCACTGAGAACTGTTGGTTTGAATATCCCAGGAGTTGAAAGTTAATGGTTATACTTTCTATCTTGTCTTGGGTTGGTTAAATCTCCTTGAGAAGCATAAAGCAGGAGAATTGGTGCCAACATGATAGCTGAGTGAAGAAGTGGAAATTTTTTGCAGTAAAGATTCAATAAAAAGTGACCCTTCCAAACAGCCAGCAGCAATTCTGCTGGGCATTTGGAGAAGTGGGTGGATCTAACTTTTAAACATCAAAAGAAAAATTTTTTTCTTCTAGGCCAGTCTGAAGGGAAAGTGAAATTGCCTTGCTAGGGCAAGAGAAGTAGGCTCACAGGCTGCTGCTGACAAAGACTGCTAATAGGCTGCAGCTTTGTCACGTCACACTGCCAGCATCCACCCCGTTGCTGACAAAGACATTGACCTTTGGTAGACTTGATTCTCTAAAATAATGAGGGGGCAGGAGAAAATGCATTTGCATAATGTAAAGAGTGTCTGTGTTACTGCCCAAGAAGGATGTCATGTAGAATAAAAATGCGAAGCATTCTGTCCTTCCTGACTAAATGCATGACCCTAGGGTAAGTCAAAACCAAGGTACAAAACTCTCAGAGAATCATTTAGGTGCAGATGTGTGGTAAAGTACCCGCTTACTAATGCTGGAGACAAGAGATGCAGGTTCCATCCCTGGGTCGGGAAGATCCTCTGGCAGAGGGCATGGCAACCCACTCCAGTATTCTTGCCTAGAGAAGCCCATGGACAGAGGAGCCTGATGGGGTACAGTCCATTAGGCCGCCAAGAGCTGGACACGACTGAAGTGACTTATTACACATGCTTGCATGTTGTGGCAGTTTTCAGTCTTATGGGAATCTTGGATGCCCTTCTCGGTACAGAGGAAGGAAACTGATAGCTAGTGCTTTGGTGGAAAGAGTTTGGAATTAAAAGGCAAATTGTACTTTTACATTTGCTTATTATGATCCTTGGCATATGTCATTTGTTCTTTCTGAGTCTCAGCTCCTTATGTATAAAATGGGGACAATGTTGTATGTGGGATGAATAATGTAACAATATAAACATATATTTTAAATTGTGATGCACAGATTTTAAAAATCATTAATGTCACAGGATCAAATGTTTATGCCATTTTAATTGGAGTCCTCTGAGAAGCTGGCACAAAGAAGGGTTTAAATATGCATCTGATTTACTAGTGGAAATGTCTGTGCAAGGGCAGGTATGGAGGGAGTTGAGGAGAACTGATTCACCTTGACGCAAGGTGACCTTCAATGAAGAGAGAGGTGGAGAGGAAGTTTGGGTGAATGTGTCATAGATTGCTGCACAGTCTACATTTTGGCAAAGCCATCCACAAGTCTTCAAGATAAAACATGGCTCTGAGGAAAGACCTGCACCTCCTAGCATAACAGGGAAGAACAGAATCTGACTCTAGGTTGGATCTGTTTCTTTAGCTTTGAGTTTTCATTGCTTTCACTTCGGTAGTCATGGAAAGGATGCTGTCTATACCTGTAAGCATACATAATGGGCTGCATTGGGGAACCCTGCCCCCTCTGCCTGAAAGTTAAACTGAAGTGCCTTTGCTTAGCTCAGAGGGAAAAAGTCTGACCCTGCCCACCTGTGAATAGCTGCAGAAAAGAAGAATACATCCCCTCCCCATGCTGGCCAAGCCAGGAGATATTTTGCAAGACCAATGGCCTTTTTAATTTACTTCCTTCCCTCCTCCGTGTGTCTGTTATATAAAAGAAACTGGCATCCAGACCCCAATGAGATGGTACTCTAGGTTGCTAGCCTGCCATCTTCTCAGACACCTGGCTTTCTAAATAAAGTTGTTATTCCTTGCTTGAACACTTGTGCAGGGAGCAGATGGAGCTTGGATTCAGTAACACTAGGAGTGGGTCTGCCTTAATGTCTTGGTCAAACGCAGTCAGTGACCGAGGGAGACTTAGTTTTGAGGCAAAAACAGTGATGATTACCAAAGCTCAACAACTGTGTCGGTTGTGCTTCTGTTTGGACATCTAAGAGCATTCTCATGGCTGCTGTGGGTACTTTACATTCAAGGACTTTTCTCAGAAGACTATACCTGGATGATGGAAAGATACCAACCATGAAGTGATGTGGGGCGCAGTTGTGGGCAGAGGGGATAGGTACCACAGAAATTCCAAGATCCAATGAGCCCTCCGTAAGATCAAGGAGGCCATTAGGGCCAGAGCCCTGCAAGGAGCAGGGGAGAGTTGTAGGAGTTGATGCCAGAGAAGTGACCAGAGACCGGGTAATGAAAGGCCAGATAGGTCAGGTGATGAGTTTGAGTTTTTTAGCATAAAATGCAAAGCCATTATAGTGGTTTTTAGGCAGGTAAAAAAATTTAAGGATTATTCAGTCTGACATGTGTAGAGTGGAGGAAAGGAGGCTAATTAGAAGACCTAGTCCAGGTGAAAGAAGCTAGGCCAGGACTTGGACTAGGATAGCAACAGGGAAAGTGGAAGGGAGGTAACTGACCTAGGATATATTCTGGAAGTCTGGTCAAAATGACTTTGCGATAGATTTCCTAGAGGAGGAAAATATTATTCAAGGGTTATGCCTTATCTTTGGCTTTAGGACCTTTGTGAATAGAATTATATTTATTAAGAATGGCAGAGTCAGGGAAGAACAGATTTTGAAAGAGGGAAAGCCACACTTTTTGAATTGGAAATGTTTAGCTTGAGACACTTAACCGGCATACTCATAGCATTTGTAAAAAAAAAAAAAGTGTTAAGAAGGTAACTAGAACTATAGTTTGGAACTTACAGGGAAGATGAGATCTGAAGATTCAGTTTTGGGAGTCACCGACAGAGGAACTGTATTTAAATCTTTGGTATTAGATAAATTGGAGAAGGCAATGGCAACCCACTGCAGTTCTCTTGCCTGGAGAATCCCATGGACAGAGGAGCCTGGTAGGCTGCAGTCCATGGGGTTGCTAAGAGTCAGACATGACTAAGCGACTTTACTTTCACTTTTCATTTTCATGCATTGGAGAAGGAAATGGCAACCCACTCCAGTGTTCTTGCCTTGAGAATCCCAGGGACAGAGGACCTTGGTGGGCTGCCATCTATGGGGTCACACAGAGTCGGACATGACTGAAGCGACTTAGCAGCAGCAGCATTAGATAAGATTCCATATAGAAGAAATACAACTAGAAAATGGAAGGTGTTATAGGACCAAGTCTTGGAGTGGTCCAACTTTGTTGTTGTTCAGTCACTCAATTATGTCTGACTCTTAGCAACCCCATGGACTGCAGCACACCAGGCTTCCCTGTCCTTCACCATCTCCTGGAGCTTGCTCAAAATCATGTCCATTGAGTCAGTGATGTCATTCAACTATCTCGTCCCCTGTTGCCCCCTTCTCCTCTTGCCTTCAATCTTTCCCAGCATCAGGGTCTTTTTCAATGAGTTGACTCATCACATCAGGTGGCCAAAGTATTGGAGCTTCAGCCTTAGCCTCAGTCCCTTCAATGAATATTCAGGATTGATTTTCTTTAGAATTGACTAGTTTGGTCTCCTTGCAGTCCAAGGGATTCTCAAGAGTTTTCTCCAACACCACAGTTCAAAAGCATCAATTCTTCAGCATTCAGCCTTCTTTATGATCCAACTCTCACATCCATACATGACTACTGGAAAAACCATAGCTTTGACTATACAGACCTTTGTTGGCAAAGTAATGTCTCTGCTTTTTCATACACTGTCAAGGTTTGTCATAGCTTTTCTTCCAAGGAACAAGTGTCTTAATTTCATGGCTGCAGTCACCATCTACAGTAATTTTGGAGCCCAAGAAAATAAAGTCTGTCACTGTTTCCCCATCTATTTGCCATGAAGTGATAGGACTGGATGCCATGATATTAGTTTTTTGAATGTTGAGTTTTGCAAGTCCAACTTTGAAAATTCTAGACATAATAAAAACAGAACAGACTGTAAGGGGGCAGCCAATGGAGAAGAAGAACCGGTAGAATATAGTGTTATGAAAAAGCTGGAGAACCCATTTCATTGAGGAGGGAGAAGTCAGTGATATTCCATACCACTTTGAAGTAAGAAGATTGGAGAATTAGCCATGTAATACAAAAGTAGCTATTATCCCTCTGATGTCAGCCATTAAGGTTTAGTGATTGGTCAAGAGTCATGGTGTCAATTGATGGCAAAGCCAGGAATTATGTGCAACTATTATTATAGGTATGTATATGTTTATGTTCATTCATTACCCACGCCTTCACACATGCTGTGACTGATCACTCTATGTTAATCATACTGAAGCTTTAGTCTTATATCTTGGACTAAATTGGAAGTTCTTCAGAGAAGAGAGATACATACTCAGTGAGCTCACCTTCGCATCTAACACAGGACTCTGCTCAAAGAAGGTGCTTGGAGTTTGCAGTAGGTTGGGCAAGAGTTGTGATTCGTGGTGATACACCATGTTAGAAATACAGGCAGAAAGACTGATAGTCAATAATTGCCATACTACTCGACTTGTGGATATTTCTTCTCACTAGAGAAAAAATATGTTTCCCTGGCCCTTTCCTGCTTCCAGTGTGTCCATAGGCCATTTCTGAAACAAGCAGACATTGACTACAAAAACGAGATATTATTTGAGCCTCCTAAAACAATTCTTTATTCCCAAGTTTTCAAGGTAGAGTTTTGGAGTACAAATGTAACTTAACTTTGTGACAGAATGTGATCTTTAGACACATTTGCTATTTCAGGGTTCAGTTCACTTGACCTACTATTCTCATAAAATCAGTGTTTTATAGCTAGTAGTTACCAACCATGGAACTGTAATTGTGATTCTTTAAAACCAATACACTTGTGGAGTCTAAAGTATTTTTGCTGTTTGAAGAGTATAGAGACAGAGCATGCATCTATCCATACAGTGGTATTGCTTTGAAGGTGAATCATTTGGTTTTCCATATGCAGACTTGTCTTATTATCTGTCAGTGGAGCCCCAGGTGTAAATGCTGACCAGGAATTTATTTATTTTGCTACCATTTAGTATCTGAAACAGGTGTTAGTGGTTTGGAAATGAAGGATGCATCATCTGTGCTTCCATAGTCCATCGATTCTGAGACAGCTAGGACCTAAGGGAGTTTGGCCTGGAGAAAACACTGGTGACATGAGAACTGTCAATAAATATTTGATGTGCTGTCATGTGGAACAGGAAGCAGGCTTGCTCTGTTTGGCTCCAGCAGGCAGAACTAGAACTAATATATGGGAATTACATGGAAGCAGATGTGGTTTCCAGATTAGGAAGAACTTTCTAATCATTCAAGTTGCTTAAAATTGTAGAAGGCGATTGCCTGAGGCTACCACTTCTCCATTGCTTGGGGTCTTAAGGAAGAAAGTAGATTTCTTTGCAAGGCTGCTATAGAAGAGTTCTTACATCATATACTTGCTTGGAGTGCGTAATCTCCAGTGCAGCTTCCAGGTCAAAAGAACTGAGACCATGTGAGGTTGGGGAGTGCTGTATGAAGTGGGGGCACCACTTGTCCCTGTAAAGTACACTCAAAGTACCCCATGACCTGGGTTATCAAGTTGGAAGTTCTCTCATGCAGATTGAGACATCCTCAGAAACAAGTTACTCTTGGTTACATATAGTGTTTTGGTCCTCTGTTTGTTCACTCTTGCTATGTTCTTATCCCTTCTCCTCTAACCCTGCTTCCTTTTGCCCTCCCCCATCTCAAATCTTTCTAGCATTCTCTCTGGAACCTCATTTCTGCAGTTTCTATATTCCTAAATGTTTGACTAAGTAGCTCCTCTGGTTCCTCCAGTAACAAATACACAGCTCTATCCTGAGTCTTTTGTTTGACTTGCCTTCTTCGAAAGTGGAAGATTCTTATTTCTTATAATCCATGTGTCATATTTTGGGGAGATGGATTCTGGTTTTTTTTTCATAATTTTCATTTTAAATCATTTCTTTTTCACTATTCTGTTAAAAGCTCCCATCCTATGAACTTTTTAAGGAGTGTTATCTTCCCATCACTACATTACACTCTCTTATTCATTTTAGCAACTGACTCACAGTCTTCCTCAAGTTCTGCCTTTATATGGAGGACACCCAGTGTGCCTTTAGACAATGTATCCAGGATTTAGGCTGCTTATATTCTTGAAATTCTCATCTTCCATAAATTTTACCTCTATTCTAATTCAGGCTATCTACTCCTATGTTCAAAATTGTACTTTTTCAATTCCTACAATTGCAATTACTTTTAAGCATTTTATGGAGATATAATATACACACATAATATGTACATATCATACATGTATAGTCTTGGTGAGTTTTCTGAGCTACACACAACTGTATGACCAGTGTAAGATCAAAACATTACTAGCATCCAAGATATCCTTCCAGTCACTACATTCCTGAGAATAACCATAATCCATGTCGAATTAGTTTTTGAAATTTTTCTAGTTTTTATAAAATCATATATTTTTGTGGCTGGCTATTTTTGTTGATTGCTGTGTTCGTAGGCTATATTGATATCATTGCATGTAATTAACTCTCATTGCTCTATAGTATTCCATTATATGAAAATGCCAAAATATGTTTATCTGTTCTACTGGCAGTTGGGTTTCAATTGTCTATTTCAATTGTCTGTTGGTTTCAATTGTCTATTTCAGATACTGTTGATGTGAACAGTTGGATACATGTCTTTTGCTGAACATGTATTCTGTTGGCTGTACATCTGGGAGTGATTCATGTAGTATTCATGAACTACATGTAGTATTCATGTAGTTTCCCAGGTGATGCTAGCAGTAAAGAATATCCTGCCAACACAGGAGATGCAAGAGACTTGAGTTGGATCCCTGGGTCAGAAAGATCCCCTGGAGGAGGAAATGGCAACCAATTCCAGTATTCTTGCTTGAAAAATTCTATGGACAGAGGAGCCTGGCAGGCTACAGTCCATGGGGCTGCAGAGTCAGACATGACTGAGCATGCGTGCACTGAGTATGCATGGGTGTAGTATGTGCATATTCAACCTGTGTAGATTCAGCCTGTTTAGAAACTGATAAAGAGGTGCACTAATTCATGGGAGAATCTCCAGTTGCTTCACATTTTCATTACATCTTCATATGTACGTCTTTTCTCCTCCCACCACCCACTGTGCTGGCATACCATTGTGGCTTTGGTTTGCATTTTGGGTATCTGTTCGTTACTAATTTCTGGCTTAATCCCATTAATAGTCACAAACTTTACTGTGAATGATTTCAATATTTTGAAATATAGAGTTCTTTATTGTCCATATTGTCCAATGCATAGTTGATTTTGGCAAATGTTCTACCTGTACTCAAAAAAATTAAAAAAAAAATTCTGGTTTTGGGTGCAGTGTTATATGTGTGTTAATTAGATCCAGTTCATCAACTCTTCTGTTCAGATTTTCTATATCCTTGCCAATTCCTGTCTCTTCTTTTATCAGCTATTGCAGGAGGTGTGTTAAACTCTCTTATTCCACTGCTAATCAGTCCAATTCTCTCTCTCTCTCTTTTTTTTTTTTTGGCCATGCTACACAGCGTGTGGGATCTTAGTTTCCTGACCAGGGATTGAATTTATGCCCCCTGCAGTGGAAGTCCAGAGTATTAACCACTGGACCACCATGAAAGTCCCTAATTCTTCTTTTAGTTGTAGCAATTCTTGCTTTGATTTTATTAAAGCTGTATTTTAGAGATAAATAGATTTAGAATTGTGCTATTTCTGTGGGATTGCTCCATTTATACTTGTGATAATCTGTATCTCCAGGAATGTCATTTTTGCCTTAACCTTCTTTTTTGTATATATATATATATATATATATATATATATATATATATATATATATATAACTTAGTGCATGTGTTTTTCAAGTACATTATAGTTAAGTTAAATGTTTGATTTTTAATACGATCTGACAATTTTAATATTTCAGGGGAGTATTCAGTGAAGTAAACCATTTGAACTTCATGGAATTACTGACAGTTTCTCACTTTAATGAAAAGTGGAAGTGTTAGTTGCTCAGCCATGTCCGACTCCTTGCAACCCCATGATCTGTAGTGAACCAGGCTGCTCTGTCCATGGAATTCTCTAGGCAAGAATACTGGAGTGGGTTGCCATTTCCTAGTTTACATTATTTTCATAGTATTTTAATTGTTACCTTAGGGGTGATGTTGCTGGCCAAAATCTTGGCTTTCTTTGCCCACCTGTTGCAGAAACCAGTACTCGAGAAACCAAATACCACATTCGGAGAGTTAGAGAGCTCAGGTTTATTACGCCAGCGGGCCCAGAGGCATTAACACTCCAAGCTCTGAACCCCAAACAAAGAGGTTACAGAATTTTTATACACAGACAGGCCTGATTAAGTGAGTTTGTGGGTTTGCAGGGGCTGGGTGATTGCAAAGAGCCGGACAAGGGTGAGTGAGATAAGCTCTAGTTCCTAGTATTGTGAGTCCCCACTTTCTGAGACCTATGTGAACCAGACTTTGCAAGGAGCAAGCTGAGTTACAGAGGCAGAAGGAGCAGGATTATGTAAAATTTTAGGGAGGCAGAGTTTGCAAGAAATAGAAATGTGGCTTTAATTCTCAGAGGAAAGAACACAGTAGGTCCATGCCTCAAGAATTGTGGTCCCTCACCCCACCTCTATGAGGAGTCTAGGTGCTATATAAGATAAGGGCTCACAGTCTGGAGTCAGTCATGAGCAACAAAGGTGTTAGGGTCTTGATTTCTTCCTCTTGCATCGTTTCAAAGACAGTCACAGGCTGGAGTCAGAAACCCAGTAACTGAGTCTGGCAGTTCAGTGGCTCTTTGGCCTTCTTTCTGATATGTCACTACAAGGGTAAGGGTGTTGAAATGATAAACACCAGATACAGGATGTATTTAGCATAGTTGTTGTTCAGTCACTCAGTCATGTCCTCATGGACTGCAGAACCCCGGGCTTCCCTGCCCTTTGCAGTCTCCCGGAGTTTGCTCAGACTCGTGTTCGATGATGCCATCTAGCCATCCCATCCTCCGTCATCCCCTTCTCCTTCTGCACTCAATCCTTCCCAGCATCACGGTCTTTTCTAATGAGTACAGAGTCAAAGGTAAATAGGTGTGAAGTGTAGCTCCTGCCGTATTAGGGGGCAGAAAAGCAAACTTAGTTACAAAAATACTAGGACTGTTCAGGCCTGCTCACTGTTCTCTTTATCTTCTTTGTTCTCAAGAAAAAGAAAGAAAAAAACTCATTCCTCTTTTTCTCCTTTTCACTGCAACAGTAACAACATACATCTTTGACTTATTAGAATATAATAAAAATCATTGGTTTTTATCACTTCTTGATTCATTTAAAATTCTATAAAATTTTTACCATTTAGCCTTTTCCAACTTTATTATTTCTGTTTGGCATTACCTATGCATTGTAGCTCTAAATATATCAGACACGTCACATGACAATGCATTTACTGTTTTGTGCCATCAGTATTCACTTATATTTAGTCATGTTTTATCCTTTTTATCCTTTCTGGTGTTCTTCTTTCCTTCTCACATTTTCACTGTTTTCATCTGGGAATATTTTCTTTCTACTGAAAAATTCCCTTTTATGTTTCTTTTAGGACATGTCTTCTGATGGAAAAGTCACTCAACTTTTATTTTTTTGTTTGAAAATAGTTTTTACTCTGCCTTCATTTCTGAAGGTTACATTTTGCTAGGTAACCAATACTGAGTTGACAGTTGTTTTCTTTCATCACTTTAAAGATGATTTTTCATTGTTTTCTGAGTTCCATTAATTCTTTTGAGAAGCCTTATGTTTTTGTCAGGTAATGTCTTTTTTTCTCCGACTGCCTTTAAGGTTTTTTTTGTTTGTTTTTTGTTTTGTCTTTGGTTCCAGAAACTTTTCTATAATGTACCAACATGTGGTTTTCTTTTCATTTATTCTGCTGAGGTTGTTCAGAACTTATTGAGTCTGCAGGTTGATATCTTTCAGTAGTTTTGGAAATTTTTCAAATGATATGGCTTTAGATACTGCTTTTGCCTTCTCTTTCTTCTTCTTATGGAATTTCAATTACACATATTTTTGACACAAATCTCCTATGCTCTTATTTGATATTTACATGTTTTATTCATCCTACACTTCAATTTATATTTTTCTATGACTTGTTTTTAAGTTCCTTAATCCTGTATTTTTCTGTGAAGAGTCTGCTCATAAACTTATCTTTCATTAAATTCAGATACTATATTTTTAAGTTCTAGAATAGATATTTAATCTGTCTTTAAAATAAATTTCAACTTTCTGGTAAAACTTACTTATTTTGTCCTTTTCCATTAGTATCTTTAAAATATTACTAACATTTATTTTATAATCCCCACTTGTCAACTTTGTTATCTACTTCAGACACTGGAATACTTGTTTTATAAAGGGCTAGACAGTAAAAATTTTAGACTTGTTCACTTATGTGATCAATCTCTTTATTACTCAACCTACTATTGTAACATAAAAGCAGTTATATATGATACATAGATAAATTAATATGGCTACATTTCAATAAAACATTTTTATAAAAAGAGACATTGTCAATATATGGCCATAATTTATCTATCTCTGATCTGCTCCATCTTTGGGTTGGTTTCTGTTATATCTGTCTTTGTTGGTTAGTTTTGCCTCTTTATATATCTAATAATTTTTGATGATATGTCAAACATTGTGAATAAAGGAATTGCAAAGGCCTTCTATAATTATGTTTCAGCAGGGATTGTTTCCTTCTTTTGCAGACAGAGAGGATCTGATTGCCTCAGTTCAGCCAAGGTTTGAGTTGAGCTGTGTTGGGTTTGATTTTAGCTTTAAAGAGATTCAGTCTAGTTCTGGTCTGCTGTTGTTCCTATGGATTTATTACCCTAAAATTTTTATTGAAAACCTTGTGGATATTTGTCTCCTTTGTCTTGAAAACTGCAGAGATTTATTCTTTACTTTCAGGGATTTATATCTTATCTCTTTTGCCTCCCACCTTAAAACAGCTTCAAAGTTTGGTAATGTCTTAAGAAGTAGAGTGGCAATATTTGTGGTAAACTGCTTCCTTTGGAAGACTGTTTTTTTCTTAGTAAAATAATATGTGGATAATTTCATTCTGCCTTTTAAACTGTTGACCTTATACTCCCATCCTCCATTCAACCCTTATATTTAGAAAATATTTTGTAGAGAAAACAAATCATGCCTCTGAATCCTCTTAAGTATCCAATCTAGGTTCCTACCCTTGTGTCACCGCTAAAAGCTTTACTAGTTATTCTTTCCCGTAGTGTTATTCTTCTCTTTGACTCAATATTTAGTATATATCCAGATCTGACCAAATGCCCCAAGAAACAAAATGAATGGCAATCATTACCAGCTTATTTTAAGATAGTCTCATTCTGGAATTTTAGTTCACCTAGTTCTTATTGCTTTCACAAACCATAAACAGATATCTTTAAAAGTATAGTGTATTTAATATTTACCTAGGCTTGTAAAACAAATGTATACTTTTACATTGTTAGATTATTAGGTTAATTAGGTTAGATTATTAGGTTAATGCCTCTGGAATTTTGGACTGAAAAACACATGACTCATACATGTAAATGAGTACTAGAAATTTTTACACAACTTAAGTAAGTTGCATTGTATATGAACAAACCTTTGTAAAGCTAACCTAATGATCAAAATAAGAAGAGAGCAGATTAGTATTTGTTTAATGATTTATTCCTTCATTCATTCAGTCAGTCAGTAGGTCTTTTACTTACCAAATGAATATATGCAGAGACTGACCTAAGCTATCGAGTATCTTGATGAGCAAACTTGAACAGAATTCTCCCTTCATGAAGTTTAAGTTCTGATGAGATGACAAATATATTTTCACATGACTTTTGGCTGTTTTAATATGTGAATTACTCTTTGTATATCTTTCTCACTTTGCTACTAGGTTCTTCATCTTTTCTAGTGATTTATGATATATGTGAAGTCTTTGTGAATTATTATTTCTCCACTCTGTGTAGGGATTATTCTTTAAAAGATCTTCTATATGCAAAGATTAAAAATGCCAAGCACCTATCTTTACTGCTGTTGCTTTTATGTTTAAATCTTGTATTTGAATACTTAGGCATAATTATGATAATGATCCAGATTTCTCTCCCCACCCAAATGGCTAACCAGTTATCCCAACATAATGTGTTAACCGTATTACTTTTACTCACTGACTTGAAATGCCTTTATTATTACCATATACTAAATTTTGATGCATACCTGTTCTTTTTTATGTCTATTTTTTAGGATCTTTTCATATATTTAGATTACCATAGATTTAAATATCTGGAATGATACTGTATTTGATTCAGAATGATAGATACAGAAAGAGACAAAAAGGAGAATGTGAAAAGGACATTTTCTAGGTGTCACTGGCTGAGATATTTCAAGTAATGATTAAGCTAATAACATGAGTAAGGAAATAGAGGTGTGAAAAGGCATGGCCTGTATGACTGGAGATAAAACTGGAATAGTATGACATGTTATAGAGAGAAGGATCTCTTTTTTGCCCTTTGTCAGATAACTCAGTCACTGTAACAAACTATCCCAAATATTAATGACCTAACACAATAACAATTTAATTCTCACTGAGGAAAATTCCAGTGTGAGTACTTTGGAACTGTGGGTCAGCTGGTTCTCTACTAATTGGTGAATTTGGCAATCCAGGCTTCTTCCATCCTCTGATTCCAGGCTCTGACTCTGCTCAGTTATGGTGAGAGAGAGAGTATATGGAAGAATACAGTGAGTATTTTAGGAATCAGAAGAAGAAGAAGACTACCCCTGTGACTTTTTTTTTAAATTTATTTATTTATGTATTTTTTTTGACTATGCTGGGTCTTTACTGCATCCATGGGCTTTCTCCAGTTGCAGCAAGCACGGACTACTCTCTAGTTGGGGTGCATGGGCTTCTTGTTGCAGTGACTTCTCTTGTTGTGGATCACAGGATCAAGAGCATGTGGGCTCAGTAGTTGTGGCTCATGGGCTTAGTTGCCCTGGAGGCATTGGAATCCTCCAGACCAGGGATTGAATTGTGTCCCCTACATTCAGTTCAGTTCAGTTCAGTCGCTCAGTCGTGTCTGACTCTTTGTGACCCCCTGAACCGCAGCACGCCAGGCCTCCCTGTCTATCACCAACTCCTGGAATCTACCTAAACTCATGTCCATTGAGTTGGTTATGCCATCTGATCATCTCATCCTCTGTTGTCCCCTTATCCTCTTGCCTTCAATCTTTCCCAGCATCAGGGTCTTTTCCAATGAGTCAGCTCTTCGCATCAGGTGGCCAAAGTATTGGAGTTTCAGCTTCAGCACCAGTCCTTCCAATGAACACCAAGGACTGATCTCCTTTAGGATGGACTGGTTGGATCTCCTTGCAGTCCAAGGGATTCACAAGAGTCTTCTCTAACACCATAATTCAAAAGCATCAATTCTTCTGTGCTCAGCTTTCTTTATAGTCCAACTCTCACATCCATATACGACCACTGGAAAAGCCATAGCCTTGACTAGACAGACCTTTGTTGACAAAGTAATGCCTCTGCTTTTTAATATGCTGTCTAAGTTGGCCATAACTTTCCTTCCAAGGAACAAGTGCCTTTTAATTTCATGGCTGCATTCACCATCTGCAGTGATTTTGGAGCCCCCCAAAATAAAGTCAGTCACTATTTCCACTGTTTCCCCATCTATTTGCCATGAAGTGATGGGACCAGATGCCATGATCTTAGTTTTCTGAATGTTAAGCTTTAAGCCAACTTTTTCACTCTCCTCTTTCACTTTCATCAAGAGGCCCTTTAGTTCCTCTTCACTTTCTGCCATAAGGGTGCTGTCATCTGCATGTCTGAGGTTATTGATATTTCTCCTGGAAATCTTGATTCCAGGCGTGCATCTTCCAGCCCAGAGTTTCTCATGATATAATCTGCATATAAGTTAAATAAGCAGGGTGACAATATACAGCCTTGATGTATTCCTTTTCCTATTTGGAACCAGTCTGTTGTTTCAGGTCCAGTTCTAACTGTTTCTTCCTGACCTGCATACAGGTTTCTCAGGAGGCAGGTCAGGTGGTCTGGTATTCCCATCTCTTTCAGAATTTTCCCCAGTTTATTGTGATCCACACAGTCAAAGGCTTTGGCGTAGTCAATACAGCAGAAATAAAGCACAGGAGCGGCTGTGGGGAGATACCCCACGTCCAAGGTACAGGGCAGCAGCTGCGCTTTGCTGGAGCAGCCGTGAAGACATATCCTACGTCCAAGGTAAGAGAAACCCAAGTAAGACGGTAGGCGCTGAGAGAGGGTGCCTTTCTCAGAGGGCAGACAGACTGAAACCACAGTCACAGACAACTAGCCAATCTGATCACAGGACCACAGCCTTCTCTAACTCAATGAAACTAAGCCATGCCGTGTGGGGCCACCCAAGACGGACGGGTCATGGTGGAGAGGTCTGACAGAATGTGGTCCACTGGAGAAGGGAATGGCAAACCACTTCAGTATTCTTGCCTTGAGAACCCCATGAACAGTATGAAAAGGCAAAAAGATAGGACACTGAAAGAGGAAGTCCCCAGATCGGTAGGTGCCCAATATGCTACGGAGGTCCCCTACATTGGGAGGTGGATTCTTAACTGCTAGCCCACCAGGAAAATTTACACGCACGTGTGATTCTTTAAAATTTAATAGAAACTACAAAATGAAATTAGAGGGCACACACATTGTTAGTACGTTTTGAAAGTGTCAATATCAGTAGATTTTAAATTACTTTGTCAAATAGAGATGAAAGTTTTTAAATTCCTACTCTCTGTGTCTACATTTATATCATTGTGGACCAGTAAGAAACAATGGACAGACAGTGCACCACAGACTGCCTTTAGAGTGGTGTTAGCATATACTCTTTTGGCCTATTGTCCAGAACACAATGACATCGTCTCAGCCTAAATGCAAGAAAGGTTGGGAAATGCTTTCTCCTGTGCTTAGAAAAATGAAATAGATTGGTGGGCATCTCATCCATTCCTGCTACGGAGTTCCAATTAATTTAAATCAAATTTATTGCATTCCTTGCTTAATGTCCCTTCCTGGGAAACTGTTGCCTAAGTAGTACAATCTGAATACCTTAGCATGACAAATTTACTCAGGATTTGTTGTGTTTACATAACTTTGTTGTTGTTGCTGTTTTTGTTGTTTTATTAAAGCACTTGATACCCTCTGCTGTATGTACTTTTTACATATCTAACTTTCCCACTAGAACCCAGGGCTCCTGCATTGCAAGCAGACGCTTAAACTGTCTGAGCCACCATAGCACGTATGGTGGTGCTAAACTAGTTTAGTTTAGTTAGGTGGAACTAGTTTAGTTCCCACTAAGCTATTACACTTTTACTGTCTGAGCTATCAAACTATCAAACTTTTACTGTCTGAGCCACCATAGCATGTACGGTGGTGCTAAACTTGTTTAGTTTAGTTTAGTGGAACTAGTTTAGTTTAGTGGAACTAGTTTAGTTCCCACTAAACTATCAAAATCAAAGTCTCTCATTTTTACAACACCATCTAATAATGCAATATTTAACGCCTAGAAAACTTTTAATAAATGTTTGTAAGCTGAATTAATTAACATATTTACTATGGGTATTTCCCTAGTGGTCCAGTGGCTAAGACTCCATGCTGCAAATACAGGGGATCCAGGTTCAATCCCTAGTCAGGGAATTGGATGCCACATGCTGCAACTAAGATTTGGCACAGCCAAATAGATGAATATTAAAAAATATATATTAAGCATGATATTATTTGTTCTGTTTTATTATACAAAGGTTCTTCTATTATCAAATTGAAGGAAGGATTGACCAGAAAGTTGGCAAGACTGGAAGTATTATTATTAGTTAGGAAATAATTTTTAGTAATCTAAATTAAGTATGTTAAAGGTCTTAATTAAAAGATCATGGAGATGAAAATAGGGAGCAGGAACAACAAAGTTTCTGGAGTTTGAGTAAAGAGGATTCCTTCACTGATTGGTGATGCAGAATGAAGAATGACTTAGATTTCTAGTTTGTAGGACTAGTTGCATTTGATAGCAGCAACATAGAGGAACACAGGAGGATGTGTGAGTTTGAATGGAAAAGTACGAGTAATGAGCTCAGTTTGGGTCATGCTGAGCTTGAGATCCCTACAGAATAATGCACAGTAGTTTCTATGATCTTCATGTTGTAAAGTCTGTGTGGTTCTTTGTAAACCAAAGAGAAGAACTATTATCATAATGACTTGTAATATATTTCCTCCACTTCAATATGAAAAGCTTCCTCAAATTTTAAAATACATTGGTTTGAAAGAGGAATTCTAAACTCTAGAGGGGAGCTATGGTTCATGGCCCCTTTGAAGGGTGGAGAAGGGGTTTAGAACAGGCGTGTTGAGAAGCTGATCAGGCTGCATTTCAATGCTCCCCTCTAGTCCTCTAGAACTAGAAGGGGGGAGTTTTTATTCGCCAGCCTATTTTCCATAGACTGCTTTCTTCCTTTTGCCAATCTCCATCTCCACCCACTCCTACTTCTCATATTGCCTACACTGCCTCCCCCTGCCAATTCTCATCCTGAATCCAGTGTGCGCATTCCCTCCCTCCCTCACCCCTTAGCTCTTTGTTAGCCCTTCTGTTCTGCATGCTGTGAGCTGTGCTTAGTCACCCAGGCGTATCCGGCTTTGCAACAGCATGGACTGTAGCCCACCAGTCTCCCCTGTCCATGGGGATTCTCCAGGCAAGAATATTGGAGTGGGTTGCATGCCCTTCTCTAGGGCATCTTCCCAGCCCAGGGATCGAACCTAGGTCTCCCACATTGCAGGAGGATTCTTTACCATCTAAGCCACCAGGACCTATGATTTTACTTTGCATTCTAGATATTTATGGGCTTGCCTATTCCCACTAGGAGATCATAAAAGTTTTTTTTTTTTCTCTATTGCCTTTTTAAGGGAGAAACCATTGCTTAACTATGTATAGCTTGCTCTATCAGAATATACACTGTGCGAAAAATGTGATGTGCCTCAATGATTATATTTGGAATTCATCTAAATTGTTCAGGAATTTATTGCCTAGAAGGCAATTTCAGCTGAGACTAAAGAAGAGCCAATTAGACAAAAATGATGGGTAGTTGAAGGTAGCTGGGAGATTACATCTTCTTAGTCTTCTGTTTCCATGTGAGCATACTTCTCATGGAGTAAATAATCTCTTTTTGCCTCTTACACATTTCTTCTGGGCAAGAGAAACATGTTATCCAGTTAGTGGATTTTGAAAAAAAGAAATGAGTTTGAATAATTCAGTCTCAATGTGCTTGGATTCATGGTTTTGTTTGTCGGTCTCTGACTCTCAGATACCTGGCTCCAGAGAATCTGCTTTCTGATTTACTCTCCTGCCATGGGATATGGTTACTGAGTCAGGATCTTTGGCTTCAAGGGAGGCCTGGAGTTGTACATGGCTTCGGGGATGGGAAAAGTATAGTCTGATTTGGTGAGGGAATGTTTCTGGGCCCGTTTTGTCACTATCCAAAGACCAGTTCTCTCATCAGCTTCATCAGAATTGAGGTAGTCATTTTCATAATCATCTCCTGTTATTGTCTGTCTTTCTATCAGGGTATAGTTGCTTTTCAGTGTTGTGTTAGTTTCTGCTAAACAGCAAAGCAAATCACCTATATGTTTACATACATCCCCTCCCTCTTGGGTCTCCCCTTCACCCCACCCCCCCATCCCACCCATCTAGGTCATCACAGAGCACCAAGCTGAGCCCCCTGCATTGTACCAGTTCCCACTAGCTACTTGTTTAACACAAGGTACTATATATATGTCAATTCCAATCTCCCAGTTTATCCCCCCCACACTTCCCACCTCATGTTCACATGTCCATTCTCTACCTCTGTGTCTCTATTCTCCCCCTGCAAATAAGTTCATCAGTATCATTTTTTTAGGTTACATTTTTTAAAAAGATAAATAATAAAGAGCAGGAAAGCAAAGCTAAAAGAAACAGCAGCTCTAATTTATTTCTCTGTGAGAGTCTCAGGTCTCCTTAAGTGTTTTCCTGTTTTGGCTCTTCAAATCCAGCCTGAGCTAAAAAGAAGAGGTATGATAGATGCTGTTACACACATGCATAGTTCCCAAAGACCCCAGTAGGGTAAAGACCAAAAGGAAGCAAAACTAAAAGAAGATAAAACAGGAGAGCTGGGTTCGATCCCTGGTTTGGGAAGGTCCCCTGGAGAAGGCAATGGCAACCCACTCCAGTATTCTTGCCTGGAGAATCCCATGGACAGAGGAGCTGGGTGGACTCCAGTCCATAAGAGTCGGACACGACTGAGTGACTTTCACTCACTCACTCACCATTTTTTTAGATTCTACATATCCCGTATTTTCTTTTTCCATTGGTTTCAGAGGCAGAAGAGGGTCTGTGGCAGGCAGAATTGTAAGCTGACCTCCAAGATTTCCCACTCACTTCCTTTGTATATGTGGCACAGTTTACCTTAGATTAGGTGATAAGGGGACTGTGTATGAAGGAACAGAGGAGGTATTCAGGGACTGAGAGAAACCACTGGCTGGCAACCAGCCAGGAAGTAGGGAAGTCTCACCAATGAGTTATGCCAACCAAAGAATGAGCTTAGAAGGGGATTTTCTCTAAGAGTGTCCATATGAGAATACAGCCCTTGATTTCAGCTTGTGAGAGTCTAAGCAGAGAACCCAGACCTTTTGTGTCAGATTTCTGACCTATAAAACTAGGAGCTAATGTGTGAGTGTTATGTTAAGCTACTAGTTTACACGTGGATAATCTTTAAGAAATCAAAATCTCTACAAAAAAGAAGATTCTGGGACAATAGGGGGTGATAGCATAATTTTTGAATCTCTGCAAATTCACCTCTAAAAACAAAAAACTGAGAATGTAAAACCAAAACCCATCAACAGCATTTACAAGAAAACTAAATAACAAGATCATTCTCTGTGAACTCCAAATATAAATGCTGCTGCTGCTGCGGCTAAGTCGCTTCAGTCTGTCCGACTCTGTGCGACCCCATGGACTGCAGCCTACCAGGCTCCTCCGTCCATAGGATTTCCCAGGCAAGAGTACTGGTGTGGGTTGCCATTGCCTTCTCTGAAATATAAATGGAGAGGACTAAACCAGAGCTCAAACCTACCTGGTATCAGGCCAGACTGGGAGGAACTTCTATTATAATTCTCAGGCTGTTTTTTAGTTCAGTCTGCTACAACAATAAGTCCCCCGACACTTTCATCCAGTTTTGCTATTTAAAAACACGAGTATATCCTGGTTTTTGTAACGATTTAGTACCTAAACATTTAGCTTTTCTGGGTTCACTGGTTTAAATCAGCCTGCTCTGAGTTTTCCCTGTGACAGTCTCAGATTGGAGGTGTTTACCATCTGTTAGTCAGTTATTCCTGTCTGTTTGCCCTGCATTTTCTAAAACTGCGCTGCTGTTGTTTTGTCACTCTTTGTCTTTGTGGGTTTATGCCTTTTAAAAAAAATCCATTTACTGAGACTGTGTTGGCGTTTCAGGGAAAGGTAAGATAAATGCATTTGTTCAGTCTCCCATGTTTTACCACATGTTTGACTTTAACATTTAAAGAGCAAAGAGACTTTCAATAGATTTGCCCCCAATGATAGGGAGATGGCAGCACTCCTTCAGAGCCCCATTCTGCACGGAATACGTCTATATGAAGCATGCTTGTGTCTGCCTACTGCCAATTATTTGCTTCTTAACAAAATGACCTTCTAGAAGTATTCCACACACTTGTTGAGAAAGATTTCTTAAAGGTTCGGAAGGACACAAAGTCCTTACATTTGAAAAGGAGAATTGGTGGGGGATACAGATGGTGACAGGAAAATTCTGGTCTTTCTTGCATAGAATATGTTTATGCAATGGCATATATTTATTATTAAAACTAAAATAATTACACAGATAGATTTAACATTGTGGTATATTTTTCAGCAAAAGATAGAAAAGAAGAAATGTAGGAAGGATGGAAAGAAGGAAGGAAGGAGAGAAAAAAGGGAGAATTCCTTGATAATGCAGAGCTACATTTAGGTACCTCAATAGTCAATAGTGATGATGACTTAGATACCTCAGTACTTTGTCAACAGCGATGATGATGTTGACAGGAATGATGATGGCCACCATTGCCTTTCATTTTACTTTGGATTTGAATAGCATTTGGGCTTTGCAGTTCACTGCCTGGATGCCCTGCTTTTTCTCTCAGTTCTAACTAAGCTTTGCTTATGCTTCTTTGTTAAATACCAATGAAATTCATAGATCTTTGCCACCTTAAGCTGTAAGAAAATTCAGTGCAAAATCCTGGCTTATATAACTTTGAATTCAGACCTTGACAACTAGACAGGATTTATCTCATGCATATGTATTAATTTTAAGTGCTTTTCTGTAACAGTCATTTGACATTTAATATACCATAATTGTATTATTAAATTTAAATGCATATTTGCAATTCTAAAAGCACTACTGAACTTTATGGGTGAAAAATACGTTCTCCTTCACCTTGGCTCCTTCTCACCCACCGACTCTTCTCTAGGCTTTATTATCTCTGCTACCCTTACATTGATTGGAGCCCCTTCTTTAATTTTCTCAACATCAGATTCCCAATTTCCTATCTTTTCCCACTTCCTAACAATCTCTCCCTGGTCAGGGTATTATGATCCCACATGCTGCACACTGATGGCTAAATAATAAAATAAAATGTAAAAAAGCAAAACAAAGCATCTCTTCTTATACATTTAAAAAAGAATAAAGTGCTGCCGAATATCTAGCTCTCCACTGAAAACTCTTGACTTTGACCTTGACCTTTTATAATGGCAGGTGTCAGTGGGGTCTTAGCCCTTCTTTCAACATCATCAATTTTGTTAGAAATAAACCAAGACTCAGAGAAAGTAAGTCTTGGATTAACCTCATCTGTGGCAGAGCAGACAAAGAGGCCCTGGTCTATGACTCCTTCCCTAGTGCTCCCTATTCATCCCATCAGCTCTAGCCACACAAAACATCTCGTGGTGAGTTCCCTGAACGTGACCTTCGATTCTATGGCTATGCACTTACATCTGCTCTTCACCCTGCCAGGTACAACTTTTCCAACTCCCCTGTAGAGTTAAGTTTTATTAATTCTTCATGGGCTTCCCACGTGGTGCTAGTGGTAAAGAATCCTCCTGCCAGAGCAGGAGTTATTAAGGGGTACATTATGATGGTCAAGCATTGCCTTCCCAGAACATCTTTCTTCATCTTCCTCCACCTCTTCTGTCCCTCTGTCTGTCTCAGGTGCCCTAGTCCTGTGTTCTGTTAGCACCTGAGTTTAGTTTCTATTTGTACCTAATCACACAGTACCTGTATTGAATTTGACTGTTTATTAACCATCATCCCCTACTAGAATAGGAGCTTCTAGGGGTCAGGGTCTGTGCATTTAACTTTCAATTCTCAGGATCTGGCATAGAGCCTGCCACAGAAGGATTTAATTTTTTTTGTTGGACTGAGAAATTAAGGCTGCTAATCTCCCTACTACTTCTCTTAAGCCCCTTTTAGCACTACTAAGCTTTGTGAGTAAAAAAAATATATCCTCCTTCACTTTGGTTTCTTACTATGTGCTGGTTCTTCTCCAGGCTTTGTTCTGTCTGCCGCTCTCACCCTAACTGAGGTTCCCTTCGCCTTTCTCCATTTCAGCTTCTCAATTTCCTTTCCTTTTCCATTTCTCTGTGCTTCTCTCTCTGCAGTTCACATTCCCTCACGCTTAGCTACTGCTTTCCTTTTTTGGAAGGAAATTACATTTCTATTCTACGTGGGAATGTCTAGTGCTTCTCTTCACTGCAAAACATTTTCCCCCAGTCACTGCCTCCACCAGTCATCTCTCTCCCTCACTACGTAGGGCGGCTTCCTGCTCAAGAGGGAGGTTATCCTGTACTTTCAGACCCTCAGGCTGGGGAAGAGTGGACTTCAAGCAATGCACAGGCTCTGATTTTATTGATATCTTCCTCCCTCTACAAAAGCTATTTTGGGAAGATTCTCTGAGGGTCTAACAGTTTAAACCAGTCATTATCTCTTTCCTGCTCTGCTAAAATTCTTGACCCGTTACCCAATGAAGATGTGTGGTAACAGGTACTAAAGTGTACTTCCTTCTTTTTAGACTTTTCTGGATATGCCCAGTGTTTATGTCCGTGACAAAATAACTTTCCAGTCAGCCCACCACACATTTTACCCTAAAAACCAGGTTTCAGGATGATTCAGTGACCTCCTTACTCCTGCTTCTTTGAGTTTTCATTATAGTTGGAGCAATCATTTTCTAAAATTTAAATTCTCTGTCATTTAAAAAATTCCATTTTCCTTCCTAGCAGTGTCCCACCTTCAAGGAGGATTATACTATAGGCCTTGTTTTGAATAGAGAAATATAACTGTGTATCATTCCTGAGTATATACTTCCAGAGTTTACAATAATTCCTTTTCATTCTGCCACTCAAGATAGAAGTTTTTCTATTAACAAGGTCCTAGGAGTAAAGATGATACAGAACAGAGTTTCAGCTGACCCACTGCAAGCATGCAGCCTGAGCAAGAAATAACATCTGTTGATAAGCTGCTGGGATGCTGGTTATAACCAAAAGTCCAATGCATGAATTTTCAGGGGTCCCAAACATTCAATGGAGATCAGTCTTGGGTGTTCATTGGAAGTACTGATGTTGAAGCTGAAACTCCAATACTTTGCCCACCTGATGCGAAGAGCTGACTCATTTAAAAAGACCATGATGCTGGGAAAGATTGAAGGCAGGAGGAGAAAGGAACAACAGGATGAGATGGTTGGATGGCATCACCAACTCGATGGACATGGCTTTGGGTGAACTCCGAGAGTTGGCGATGGACAGGGAGGCCTGGCGTGCTGCAGTTCATGGAGTCGCAAAGAGTTGGACACGACTGAGCAACTGAACTGAAATATTCAGTGGGTATATCTTTCCTCTTCTCCTTTGCTTTTCACTTCTCTTCTTTTCACAGCTATTTCTAAGACCTCCTCAGACAGCCATTTTGCTTTTTTGCATTTCTATTCTTGGGGATGGTCTTGATTCCTGTCTCCTATACAATGTCATGAACTTCTGTCCATAGTTCATTAGCCACTCTGTCTAGCAGATCTAGTCCCTTAAATCTATTTCTCACTTCCACTGTATAGTCATAAGGGATTTGATTTAGGTCATACCTGAATGGTCTAGTGGTTTTCCCCACTTTCTTCAATTGAAGTCTGAATTTGGCAATAAGGAGTTCATGATCTGAGCCACAGTCAGCTCCCGGTCTTGTTTCTTCTGACTATATAGAGCTTCTCCATCTTTGGCTGCAAAGAATATAATCAATCTGATTTCAGTGTTGACCATCTGGTGATGTCCATGTGTAGAGTCTTCTCTTGTGTTGTTGGGAGAGGGTGTTTGCTATGACCAGTGAGTTCTCTTGGCAGAACTCTATTAGCCTTTGCCCTGATTCCAATAGATAGAAATTCCAAACAATATAATGGGAAACAAACAATAGAATGTATTCCAAACAATAGAATGGCAAAGACTAGAGATCTCTTCAAGAAAATTAGAGATACAAAGGGAACATTTCATGCAAAGATGGTCTCAATAAAGGATAGAAATGGTATGGAACTGACAGAAGCAGAAGATATTAAGAAGAGGTGGCAAGAATACACAGAATAACTATACAAAAAAGATCTTCATGACCCAGATAACCACAGTGGTGTGATACCTCACCTACAGTCAGATATCCTGGAATGTGAAATCAAGTGGGCCTTAGGAAGCATCACTACAAACAAAGCTAGTGGAGCTGATGGAATTCCAGTTGAGCTATTTCAAATCCTGAAAGATGATGCTGTGAAAGTGCTGCACTCAATATGTCAGCAAATTTGGAAAACTCAGCAGTTGCCACAGGACTGGAAAAGGTCAGTTTTCACTCCAATCCCAAAGAAAGGCAATGCCAAAGAATGCTCAAACTACCACACAATTGCACTCATCTCACACACTAGTAAAGTAATGCTCAAAATTCTCCAAGCCAGGCCTCAGCAAGATGTGAACCATGAACTTCCAGATGTTCAAGCTGGTTTTAGAAAAGTCAGAGGAACCAGACATCAAATTGCAAACATCCACTGGATCATCGAAAAAGCAAGGTAGTGCCAGAAAAATATCTATTTCTGCTTTATTGACTATGCCAAAGCCTTTGACTGTGTGGATCACCATAAACTGTGGAAAATTCTGAAAGAGATGGGAATACCAGACCACCTAACCTGCCTCTTGAGAAACCTGTATGCAGGTCAGGAAACAATAGTTAGAACTGGACATGAAACAACAGACTGGTTCCAAACAGGAAAGGACCTCAAGGAAAGTACGTCAAGGACCCTGCTAATTTAACTTATATGCAGAGTACATCATGAGAAACTCTGGGCTGGAGGAAGCACAAGCTGGAATCAAGATTGCTGGGAGAAATATCAATAACCTCAGATATGCAGATGATACCACCCTTATGGCTGAAAGTGAAGAAGAACTAAAGAACCTCTTGATGAAGGTGAAAGAGGAGAGTAAAAAAGTTGGCTTAAAGCTTAACATTCAGAAAACTAACATCATGACATCTGGTCCCATCACTTCATGGGAAATAGATGGGGAAACTGGCTGACTATTCTTCTGGGCTCCAAAATCACTGCAGATAGTGAATGCAACCATTCACCATCTTACTTACTCCTTGGAAGTAAGATGCTTACTCCTTGGAAGGAAAGTTATGACCAAACTAGACAGCATATTAAAATGTAGAGGCATTACTTTGCCAACAAAGGTCCATCTAGTCAAAGCTATAGTGTTTCCAGTAGTCATGTATGGATGTGAGAGTTGGACTATAAAGAAAGCTGAGCACCGAAGAATTGATGCTTTTGAACTGTGTTGTTGGAGGAGACTCTTGAGAGTCCCCTGGACTGCAACGAGATCCAACCAGTCCTTCCTAAAGGAAATCAGTCCTGAGTGTTCATTGGAAGGACTGATGTTGAAGCTGAAACTCTAATACTTTGGCCACCTGATGTGAAGAACTGACTCATTGGAAAAGACCCTGATGTTGGGAAAGATTGAAAGCAGGAGGAGAAGGGGATGACAGAGGATGAGATGGTTGGATGGCATCACCAACTCAATGGACATGGGTTTAGGTTTGATGGACAGGGAAGCCTGGCGTGCTGTGGTTCATGGGGTTGCATATAGTTGGATAGGACTGAATGACTGAACTGAACTGAACTGAACATTCAGTGTATAGCACCAAGCATATCTTTACAGCTACAGGTAGGGGAAATGGAAGAGTGGACTCTTCACTGGTGTGACATATGTGTGCTTGATTGTTCAGCTGTGTCTGACTCTTTGCAACCCCATGTACAGTAACCCATCAGGCTCCTCTGTCCATGGGGATTTCCAGGCAAGAATGCTCTAGTGGGTTGCCAACCCTGCTCCAGGGGATCTTCCCAACCCAGGTATCAAATCCAGGTCTCCTACATTGCAGGCAGATTCTTTACCATCTGAGAGATCCAGGAAGCCAGTAGCTAACTTGAAAGAAGGCCTCTGTGTAAAACGAGAGCATTAATGATTGAGGCTAGAGCATTGGGAAACAGTCCAGAAAATCTAATGAATGTTGTCTGATTTCCCAAGTCTAGTTTTCATAGAATGCACCTTAGAGAACATGAAGTAAATTCTGCAAGGATTAATAAAAGAAGCTTGCTATAATATATACTATCTCCCCGGTGGACCATCTAATGAAAAAAATCTATAAAATGTATTACAGCTTCATTGAAGTTGTGAAAATTTTATGGATGACAGCACTATAAACAGTGATTAGACAAAAACAGGCCAGCCTAACCTGAAACTGAGCTTCCAAGATCAAGAACAATTAATCCAAGCTCACCTTGGGTGTCCCATCTGAGATGGCACACTCTCCACAGCTGGACTTGAAGCTGAAGCTAAGGTGGCATTTACACTCCTCTGAAAACAGCAGAAGAGTTTGTCATTCCACCAGGATCGGGTTTTCTTTTTGCCTTTATACTTGCCACATGAAAGCTGCCTTTATATGCATGTCACCAGACTGTCTTTTTATAAATCACGCCTGCCTTGCCAAATAGATACGTGCATTGGTAAGACTGTCCTTTTTTGCATTAGTCTCATAAATCAACATCACAGAACAATTCCCAGCTTAGGTAGTCTTTTAAATTTAAAATTAGGAAACATAAAAACGGAGGCTGTGATAAGGAAATTAAAAATGCTCTTAAGAAATTCTGTGTGTTTGTTTGGAAGAGTGAGAGAAAGAGAGAGATTGAGCCAGAGAGAAAATTCCCTTCCTTCAGCTGCTCTGAGTTATGAGGCAGAAGGCATAGCAATGCTTGGAGGAGAAATAAAAAGACAGTTTTTCTAGGTAGCTTGGTACAGGTTTGCATTTTGTGACCCCTGGGAGGAGGCTCTTTGATGTGGCCTCAGGAGTCATTGGACTCACTGGTTCACCCTAAAATGCATGTTCTTGACAGAGGTGAAAAAAAAAAACCTGACTACTGTGATGTCCAAAGAAAGTGACAAATGGATTAATTTCAATGGAAAAAATACTAAGAATTGCGATAACTTTACTCTATTGCGTACTTACTCTATGCTGGGAACTTTCTAAACACTGTACTTGTAAGAATGCAGTCAGCCTGTAAGTTGAAGCCTCTGAGATAGGCACCAGAGTTGTGTCTTTATATAGAAAAAGAAACTGAGGCATAGAGATATCATTAAATAACTTGGATAGAGTCACATGGCTGATATATGTCAGGGCAGGATCTGAACATGGACAGCATGGCTTCAGCGTTCATGCCTCTCTAGCAGCAAACCTATAATTTAACCACAGAGAGTCTCAAGTTGAGAAATGAAATCCCTGAAGAGGGCCCTGACTTTCTTTGATGACCAGTGTGGATATTAGAATGTGGGGTCAGAATCGACAAGGCCCTTGACCTTGCTTTAAAGTACTTTCTGAAATAGCTTCTATCTGGTGTGAAATCGTGAAGGGGATAGAGTGGACCATGATTCTTAAAGGTACATGGGGTAGCCCAAGTTCAGTCTCATCATGGCCAGGAGGGTCTGTGGCTGTTTTAAGTGTGCTTTCTCATCTATTTGGTTATATGTGAAGCCACTTCCCTTCTTAGTTTAGTTGACTATGGAGAGACTAATGAGCTCAGTCATGTCTGACTCTTTGCGGCCTCATGCACTGTAGCCCACCAGGCTCCCCTGCCCATGGAATTTTCTAGGCAAGAATACTGAATTGGGGTGCCATTTCCGACTCCAGGGAATATTCCTGACCCAGGGATTATACCCGTGTCTCTTGCATTTCCTGCACTGGCAGGAAAACAGACTCTACCACTAGCACTAGGAAGATGATAACACTGGTGGTGTAGGGTATGTTGGTGAAAGTGTATATTCCTGGCCTTCAGTAAATATCAACAAATGACAGTCATTAGATTTCCATCTGTTGTCACATCCTTTGCTTGTGGGTTTCCTGTTCCAGGATTAGGTTTGCAGAGCGTACTTGAAAGCCTGCAGGGATAGGGTGGAGCTTCACCTTAAGCCAAGAAGACTTACCTTAAAGGACCCTCTAAGAAAACAAGAAACCTCTTCTACTCTTTGATTCTCAAAAAAAAAAAAAAAAAGAATATTTTGAGTCAAACTAGTTTTGTACAGCTCAGAAAAACAAAAACAAAAAAAAAAAAAATAATTATTTAGTGGTCAGGGCAATGAGGTAGAAGCTAGACTTCACACCTTAAAGGGGCAAAGCAAACCCAGGGTATAGGTTATATTTGAAAGTCTTCTAAGAAAGCTAAAATCAGATCTAGCCTACAAATCACACCTGCCCAGCTTAAGAAATAGCAAAGCTATCCCCACTGATTGCCATCTTCTCTCCAAGTCTCCCTGCTGTTCGAAAGAATCCTCTACCAGGGAGAGGGATAGAAGGGAAAGGTTTATATCAGTCATATTCCTGAGAATGGATCCCTTATGCTTATACCCTCTGAATCAGAATCTTCTGGGATATGGGAAGAACAGAAAAGTTTTTAAAAATCTCTCATACTAATTCTGAAACATAATTAGCTCCAGCTGGACACCACTGTGTTTTAAGAGCATTTATATAGATGCACAAATGTATGAAGAATATATTTGAAGTGATGTTAGTTCTCTGAGCCACACACACACACATAATTCTTATGACTGTTCACTTCCTGTACTCACTTATCTAGCTAAATATATCTTAAATGTATCGAAACATATTTTAGAATTCACTTCCAAGGGGAAAAAAAATCCACCCCTCTTAATTAACTGTTACACTTTTGTTGCTATTAATACCTAGCATCCTCTAATGTTTTTGCTTTGACCACCAGGAAGCTACATTCAATGCTTTGCTATTATCATAGTTCAGATTTTTGGTAAATTTATTTATGTCCTTTTCTGATTTTGTTCTGATGATCTGTGCCTAGTGTCAAACAAGGTCTTTTGTGTAAAATATCCCAGTCATTTTTAGAAGTTGATTATATGTAAATAATTTACTAAAAAGGAAAACGGGCATTTATTTTCTAAGAATGCTTAAAAGCTGGAATGTATGGGAATTTCACATTCAGATCTCTCCTTGCCTCTTTTTCTCTGGGGTCCCACAGGGACGTGTCCCTGGAGGCTCCTTCCTACTCATCTTGTGATAATAACTCAGAACGAACATTAATCCAGAAGGGCCCTGTCTCGTGTTAACAAGAATTTTTCAAGGAGGTCCATTTGAAAGGGCTTGGGGATGATGTGCTATGTCATAGCTTTTCACATAACAGGTCTGAAGATAATCATTTCTGAGAAAAGATGAAAGGGGCCCAAACCCGTGGGGCCTGAGAAATAATGACAAGTCTGGAGAACGGGCCAGATGAAAGGAGGGTAAAGGACATTGTCAGCGTGCCACGCGGAGGCTTTGGTTCAATGGGAACACGCTGGAAAAAAAATGATGAAAAAATACACAAAGAGCGCACCGTGCCTCTGCTCCGCTCCCCCACGTGCCTTGACAAACTGTGGACACAGGGAGATGAAGGCACCCTTTCCCCAGACTGCACCGCCAGGGAGGAGAGCCTCTCCCTGGCTTCCTTGCTGCCTTCCTTTCTCAGCCCGTAGTGTTCATTCATTTCCCTTTAACATTTTCCACGGCATCATTAGGCTTCTTTTTTTGTACACTTTTGAGATTGCTATTTCATCTCGGTCCGATGACATCCAAGATTTTAGCTAAAAGTTGCTGTGATTTGTTTTGTGATTTCTGGAGGAGAGTTTGGTGTGTGGTTGGCATACTTCAAAAGCAGCCCTGTGCATTTCAGCTTCTCCTCTCCTGGTAGAAATGTGACAGTCCATCCGTCTCCCCTCCCAGGCTGCTCACATTTGTGCCCCAGCTAAGGCCCCAGGCTCAGGTCCCCTGCCCACTCACGGCAGGCATGAAGCAAGCATTCCTGATTCACCTGGAACACACAAGTCACCCACGCCTCTCTGGGGGGAAGTCTGGCAGCTCTTTCCTCAGTTTCAGGGATGTTTCAGGCAGCCCTCCATCACTGGAAAACACCAGATGGGATGGATGGAGGCAATTTTGCAGAAAGTGCTGTGAGATCGGCTTCCTCAGTGGTCTTTCCAGCTGGAAGCAGAGCGGCCAGAAAGCACTGCGTTCTCAGCCCAGTTTCATCGCCTCAAGAGCTACAGATGGCTTCCCCAAGCACCTGAAGTGTGTGCCGCTTCCCTGGACAGAATATGCTGCAAGCTGCAGAAAGTCTTTTGTCTGTCCACAGCGCAACTCAGACCCAGTTTCTTTCTGCCTTGAGAACGAGAGCAGAAGACGCACAGTAGAAAGAGCCAGAAGGTGGGGAAATGAATGTTTAATGTTTGAAACTCCCTGGGACTGGCCAGCTGCTCAAAAAGGTACATCAGGGGATATTTATAACATGGCTTCCTGTGGGCATGCATAAACAAGACTTGGAAAACGGTCCAGCTCTCTCCCTCCAGAAAGATGTGGATTTACCAGTTGAGTTTGAATTGATTGCATGATTCGTACATATTACTGACTACAGCATTTTTTTTTTCTTGTGCTTTTCCTCTCCTTTTCCTTTTCTTTCTTTCTGCCTCCTACTTGACTGTTCAGTTCTGTGAACACAGGGGCTGGGATCAAGGCACTGGCACAATGAGCCGTGGTCACTGAATTGTTTCTGCTGCTGTTTAATGAGTCTTGCATTTGTTTTTAATTTTAGCTGCGTGTTGGGGGCTGAGGCTAACTGGCACCACTGTAAAAGGAAGGGAGAGTAACCCTGGGACGCTGTCAGAAAGGCAGGCAGAAGTGATCTTTGGTTTTACATAGTTACCCGTAGGAGGCCACCAGTGGTTGTTTTGTGTCAGGCCCAGGAATATTCCACTGTCAGTCAATCCCTCTCAGTTTCTGTGTGGTGTCATGGAAACTATGTTGAAAAACTAAATATTTTTTTTCCTGATTGAAATATGATTTGCATCTTTTTTCCTTATTCCTCCATCCAAAACCAAGTGTCAACCTTCCTGATCTTCCTTTCCATATTTCATACTGTTTCCTAAGACTGCAAAGTGCATACAGGCAGCAGACAGAATCTTTCTGGCCAGGTAGGAGCCATTTCAGTCCAGGCTTTGCCCTGTACCTTTCATTGTTTCTCAACCACTCGGGCTGAGGAGCAAAAAAGAGTGGCACTGATAATCTTAAACTCAAGATTCCCTAAAAGCTGGTGGGCTGGTGGTTACACTGAAGCAACCTCCTGGGATTTCGATGTATTCTTTCTTCAAGATGGTCTGCTTTCTTGAAGATAAATGAGGCTGACAGTCCATGCCTGCCACGAGCCACACAATGCAGGGAATTCTATTCAGGATGGCACACATCAGTGGAGCTGCTGGCCAGGCTAAAGGAAAGTGCAGGGCCAACCAGATAACAGGCAAGAGTGAAGGATCCTGACATAGTAACAGCCTTTGTGCAATAAAATATCTTTATATTAGAGGACTTGGAAATTGTCAAAGTCCTTTTGTATTTGTTGATTCATTTCAGTCCTGCACAGAACCTTCAGCATGACAAGGGAAACCTAGCCCAGAATCTATCGGTTTTCTGTCTAAAACCTGGAAGGTGAGCCAAAGCCCAGTATTTGTCCAGCAACTCGAGTCTTGGCTGAGCTGTTCTTACATTGTGTGGGTTCATTCAAAGGGCTTTGGAATGTGCAAAATAGAGCACCATGTAGTTTTTGAGTCCAGAGGATCACATAGACATATGTACAAGGAACAAAACAAATGGGGTACGGGATGAAATTGTACAACTGACTTTGTCATGTGCTCAGTGGTAGATCCAGTACCTAAAATATTGTTTGATGCTTACAGTAACAATTCTGTTCTCACTGATATGAGGAAACCAGTGCACACAGACAACTATTGTCATTTACTAATTTCACAAAGTTAGTGAATGATGATGCCAGAATTTAAATCCAGGTCTTATTGGCTATACCTAATTTGTTCCAAATAATTTCTAATAGTACTTAGAAATTTATAAAACATATCCATATACTCCATTGCACTGGATCCCTATCACCCCGGTAGGAGTTGGGTGATGTGATAGATGAGGGAATGAGATTCAAACAGTTAACCGATTTTTCCCAGATCTCAAGGCTAGCAACTGGGAGAGTCAAAACTCCATCCAATCTTCCTTTTGAAAATTCTTTTTTCTATTTTACTCTGCTTCTCTGATAAACAACATCAACTGCCACTTTTTATGGAACAATTACTTCCTCTCAGACACTACACAAAACATTTTACCTCGCTTCTCCCACTTAACCCTCACAACGAAACCAGGTGAGCTGTACCATTGTTACTCTAATTTTGCAGACAAGTAATTTAAAGACTATGCTCCAAGGTTACACAGCTAGTGAGTGGTAAGACTGGGCTTTCGTCCCAGTTACTCTGATTCTGACTTTAGAATCCAAACCTTCACAGCTCTTCCTGTGTGTGGCATAATATACTTGAGGTGCACAGTTCCATGGAATGATAGAAGAGGGGAATATTGATTTCAGCTAAAGAGATCTCCAAAAGCTTTGTGAAAGAAGTGACATTTGAGCTGAGCCTTAAGAGATTAAGTATCTAAGGAACAGATAGGCTTAGTGACTTGTTTAAAATTTCATAAGTTCTTCAAATACAGGTTTTCTTAAACTCAGATTCAGACTTTTTTTTAAGGAATGTATTCCCTAGCCCTATCTAGTTGTTCCCTTCCTTCTCTGTAGACCTTTTCTCCCTTTCCTTGAGCTACAAAGAAATAGGCAGAATTTAGAAGGACAAGAGCCTCAGATTCTTCAAAGATTATATATAAAAATATAGTAGTGTCATTCCATGGAGTCAAGAACAAAAGATACAAATTGAAAGCATATATTCATGCCCAAACTAACTCAAATCCCTCTGCTAACAAAAACAGCATCAATTTGCTCTATGAGTATGTGCAATCTAAAACATCCCAGCCTGTGAATCCAAACCCGAGAAATGCCCTAGCAAAGCTTCTATTCATGAAATGATATAAAGCAGAAGTAAAGGTTGACTCTATAGTCAAATTTTTAAAAAGCTATATTTCCATACAGTTTTCAAACACATGTAAAACTCTTTTTCATGTGAAATAAATACAAGTCCTGAGTAGTTTTAATTAGTGATCTTGGAGACACGCTGCACCTGTTCCAATTCATCTGCAGAGATGAAAACCCTTCACCCTTTTCGTTTGCTGACAAGTTAATAGACATTTCCAACTCAAGCCAGCACATGGAGTTTTGCAGCTTTCTTGTGACAGGTGAATAATAAAGCTGCACAAGAACATGGCAACCATACACAAAATCCTCAGCGAGTGTAAATTCCTGAGCAGAGGCGCTAGGTCACCCATTGTTCTGCAGGGCCCTGCACATGTAGCTTATGTGTCACTTTGTTTTTTTTAACAGATTTATTGAGTTGTAATTTACATCGCGTGTAATCCTTCCATTGAAAGTGTAAAATTCAGTAAGGCTAATATATCTGCAGAGCGGTGCAGCCATCACTAGAATCTAATTTTAGAACATTTCCACCACCCCCAAAAGAAATTTCATGCCATTTACAGTTATTCCTTATTCAACATCCCCCTCAACTTCAGTTCTAGACAACTACTCTGATGCTTCATTTTTACATTGTAGTATAGAAGGTATTAACTGTTTCATATGCTTGCTGCTTTGTGTATTGGGCTAGTGAATAATTGAATGGCACTTGTATTCATTGGAAAACATGATATGGTATGATTATTACTGTGGCAGTATGTGTGTGTGTGTGTGTGTGTGTGTGTGTCTGTGTGTGTCTGTGTGTGTATAAGCATCTCTATTCATATATCCTTGCAAACAGGCTAAACAGAAATAACAAGAAATCATTCCTGAAGAGAAGAAGAGGTTGGAAGACAGCTTATACTTTGATAGCAAAGCTGTCAGCAGAGATATTTAGTATAACAAGAGGCATCTTACAGAGAAAAGAGCAAAACTACAATTATAGTGGGTTCTCATTATTTGGAGATTCTGTATTTGCAGGTCATCTTTCTAAAATTTATTTGTAACCCCAGCATCAACTAGTCATTATTTGCAGTCATTTTCAGACATGCATAGAACAGCAACAAAAATTTGAGATCCTTCATTCTCTTCTCTCATGTTCCTAGCTGAGGTCAATCAAGGGGACACTTTGCCTTCTTGTTTAACCTCTCAAACGAGACCAGTGCAGATGGGGAAGGTTAGGACAGTGCAGTATGATGCAAGAAGCTTCAGTTCTTTGGCCAGTTGGATGGGATTTGACTCCAACTTTGGCACCTGTTAGTGGAGCAGCTTTAGGTGAGTAAATTAAAATCTCTAACCTGACTTATTCTTTTGTAAAATAAAGTAAAATAAAGAGGATAGAATCTACGTGAATGAGTTTAAGATTTAAGATTATGGTCTATGGGAATCTCTCTCTCTCTTGTCTTTCTCTGGTTCTCTGGTTTCTCTCTTAACTGTCTATCTGTCTCCTGTAGGGGTACTGGTTCACACACTATTCACTAATTCTGTGTTCCTGGGGAACTTTAGAGAACGTAGCTATTGTGAATAATGAGAATCAACTGTACATTATAGATATTGTTGACTGTGATAGGGAAGGAGGAGAAGACTTTTTCATACAATAAACTTTCTGTGGATAATTTATCCTATGAAATAATGACAATTCTTCAAATTTCCTTCTTTCTTAATACATACAGTCTTGTATGTAGAGGCCCTTCCTAAGTTTCAAAAGATAGAGAAGAAATCTTTGAAACTACAAATTAGGAATTTATTTTGCTGCTAGTAATGCAAATCGGAGTGACTGGACTTGAAAATCGAGATTTGTTTTTCAAACATAACAAGATATTTGAGGGTTGAGATGCTGGTGTTGGTTTAGCTGCTCATGGTAGAAACCAAAGCTGTTGCCACCCTCGCACTCTATCATCCTCAGTACTGGTTCTCATCATAATGTTTTTGGCTCTCAGACACAAAATGGCCACACAAGCACCAGACCTCATGGGAAGGGAGGGTAGGGAATAGCACATAGAACTTTATTCAACCTGTCCTTTATTAGGATCAGAAAAGAACTTTACCAGAAATGACTCCCCATAATTTTTTCATCAGTCTTATTGGCCAGAAATGTGCTATATGGCTATTTAAGACCAATTAGATGTTCCAATTTTTAGTGTGACCTGGTCATGTTGCTGTCTCCAATGAAATCAAATTTTGATAAACCATGAAGAGGAGGTCACAGGCATTGGATATTCTAGGGACTAAATGGAATTGAACACAATATCTGGATATAAGCAGTCTGGGGCCTTATTTGAATTTCTGATGTGGTATCTATTCTGGTAGGTAGCTCAGGTGCAGAGATGTTCCCTGGCTTTAACCCTGTACCATAAAATGAAAAACTGGCTATCCAGGATTGAGACTCAACTGATTCTTCATTCCACTACAGCTCACGAGCTTCCTTTGTGACTATTCTGTGAAATATTTTATTCTCTGGAAATAATGTAAGTCTGCTGCATGGATACAAACATGAAGAATTATTTCTGCAAGTTGAGTATCTTGTTAAAAATAAGAGAAGAGACATTTTCAAATAAAAATGTCAGTCAGAGGATGAGAAGTTGAAAATCTTCATTCAGTTTCCCATGTGTATTTATAACTCTTGAGCCAAAGTAGGATATAAGGGCTGCCCTATGACAATGTAAAAGTCTTAAAAATCAGAATTTCCCAACCAGATTTTTGAGAAGTAGTCCCACATTATTCTAAGTCCTTTAAAAATTACATAGTATTTTATTAAAATGTGGCAGGTTTAAGTTAATAAAAATTAATTTTATTAATTCAATGCATACATTTAATACATGCAATTATTTCATGGACCACTAATAGTTTTATTAGTGCTCAAAACACTGATCTTAAAAAAACTTTTAAATATTAGATTTCTAGTAAAATTTCTAATGTTCATACTATCAATGACTAATAATTTCTCCAAGATCTCATACAAATATCAACAAAATTATATAATTTAGAATAATCTTATGAGCCCCTAGAATTTGAGAACAAAACAAAAAGTGAGCTCAGGCCAAAAAATATCAAGAAGAATCACTGACGAGACTAGTAAATCTGACTTGGGAAACAGATCATGTTTTGTATAGTCTACGCCTTGAACTAAAACTTTTCCAGCCAGGAAAGTTGTAACAAAAGCCTTTGATTCATTGTGTTGTCTATCCCTTGCTCAAGGTCACAGAAGACTAGTTAAGCAGAAAACAAAGCAGCTACTCCTCCTTACCCCTTTCACCTCCACATCATAGTGACTGTTTCCTAGACCTTAAGAATTCATTGTGCAGAATAAAGTGGTGACCAGTGTCCGGGTTCAGCAGAACCTGAGTTAAACCCCAGGTCCTTGACTAGCTTAGGCACTGTACTTAGGCTAAATATTCGTTTTCTCATCTGTGAAATGGGAGCAATAACAGCATCTACTTCCAAGAGTTATGATGCTTATTTGAGGTGGTTTGCACAGCCCAGTTAGTCCAAGAGGAGACTTTCCTGGTGATACTGTGGATGAGGATCCACCTGCTAATGCAGGGGGCCACAGATGCGATCCCTGGTCCGGGAAGATTCCAAATGCCATAGGGCAGCTAAGCCTGTCTGCTGCAACTACTGAGCCCACGTGCTATAGCTACTGAAGCCCGTGTGCCTAGAGCCTGCGCTCTGCAACAAAAGAAGCCACCGCAATGAGAAGCCTGCACACCACCACAAAGAGTAGACCCTGCTCGCTATAGCTAGAGAAAGCCCAAGAATAGCAACCAAGATCCAGCACAGCCAAAAATTTAAAAAATAAATAAATGAAAGTAGAAGCGTCCACTTATATTAAATACTCAGTAGTTGTTCTTACTTATCATCTATCAAACTATTATTGTGCTTCCTGACACCATAAGTACACACACAAGGGAGGAGGAGCAATGATGGAGGAGGTAGAGATTCTATAACCTGCCATTGGACCGAGGTACCATGGGCTGACTGTGGTCTGAAAAATGGGATATGCGCTTCTTGGCCTGCATTGTCCCGTTTGTCCTTAATAACAACACAAAGGAGGTGTCATTTGTTGCAAAGTCTTAAAGTATGAGATGCTACGGTTGCTCTGCTGAGTATATTACATGAACTAAGAATTACAGATTGACCACACCTCTTGGCCACACTGTGGAAAGACACAGATATTGGAGCCTAAGAAAAGTTCGCCACAGAAATACTGGCTATGCAAAAAAAACAAACAGGTAGTTACAGGGTTACTGGATCAATAAAACAAGACTAGGAGTCATAGGGAAACAAGGATTTAGGTGAAGACTGTTACAGAGAGGAGGCAGGATACAAAAGTAAACTCTTCTTGATTGAAGGTGATTTTGCAACACCCCCGCTCCGGGAATATGTGGCAATATCAGGGGCAGTCTGATAGTCATGATTTGCTGCTGCCATTACTGGGTACCGGTTGGGAATGCTACTAAATATTATGTAATATATTATATATGCTGCTATAAACTACACAGGGCACTCCTTCAAACCAGGCATCATCTGGCTCAAGTGCACTTAGTGCTGGGGTTGAGAAGCTCTTCTCTAAAGGAAGGTTGATAGTAGAAACCAGGGGTATTGATCATTGGAAGTGACCCTACAGGAAACCGAATCACCCATTAAATGCTACTAAAAGGCTTTTTGCTAATTCAAAAGAAAAATAGAATATGCTAGAAAGAATATGTTACATATAGACTAGAAGAGGTGAGACCCAACCAATGAAAAATAGGTATACATAGAGAAAAAAAATGAAGACAGAAATACATAGATGCATCATAAATTAAAGTTTACCTAGATGGAAGCATTAGTTTGGTTTAGGTAAAAAGACATTCTCCCATTTGTAACAAAACATGTTAAAAAGAAAATCTAGGTGTAAAAGAAGAATGGTTTCTTCTTTTGGTTTAAACAAAACCCAAGCTAGTCTCTAATTTCTCCTGTCCAAGGTAAAATGCCAAAACAAACAAACAAACAAAAAAACAATATTCCACAGACAAAAATCTCCAGAACAAAGCCCATAGAAATTTAAGGAAAAAGACTTCAATTAAGTAAATTAAGTAATCAATAGCCATCTTACATATGCAAAGAAAGGTACTTAGATTCCATACTTTCAACTAAAGAATGTTAATATCCCAGTTAATAACAGCAAAATTGAAAAGTAATAACTGAAAATAGCCATGATATGAAAAGCCTGGTTGAGAAATAGAAACAGATAAAACAACAATAATTATTTAAATTTTGGTAACAAAGTCAAATTCAAATATTAAAGTTATTCTTAAAAGTGAAATGAACAGTAATCTGTTCACACATTGCTTATGAACAGTAATCTACATCTAATACCTCCAAATGAAATAATAAAAGCCAAGGTGACTTACCTGAAATGATAAATACAAAAGGTAATATTTTATTTATGATGTTTATAATTTTAGAAATTAATAGAGTGACTTCTTACAAATAAAATTGTCTTCAGAGTTCTATTTTTAAATGTTTCATTCTTTCTTGATCACTAATAATTTTTGAATTGAATGATTTAGCATATGTATCAAGAGAAAGAAGGGCACAGCACAAGTGCAATATTTTTAAAATTCATAAACTATGTGGCATAAATAGAACCAAAATCATCAGTGTATTTTTAACCTTTGGATTACACTGGATAAAGAGAGGAGTTTTCTGTTAAAAATGATAATAATCCCATAATGAAGATAAATCTCTGTGTATTACATAAGTTTATCATCAAATATATAAAGCCTATTATGAATGCAAAGCTAAATTGATAGAAATGTTCAGATATTCATAGATAAGTAGTTTTAAAAGAAATACATTTATAAAAACTAGAAAAATATTTTCAAAGTTTGCATCCATAAACACAAAACATAATTATTAATAATGCATAATTAAAATTGCTTGTATAGAAATATGTATCCTAGAAACACAAAAATACAATGTAAAGAACTGATGAAATATTTACTTTAAAATTGCATCTTAGACTATAAATTAAGCAATAAAATATTACAAATATATGAAAATATACATACAGAATGCTCCAAATTCAAAGTTACTGAAGCATATTACTTGAAAGTAAATGAAAATGTTTCTTGAACAGACAAATTAAGAAGAAAAAACAGAATCTTATGACTAACTCAAGTAAATGAAGGGGAAAATCTTTCTTTTTTATTCAGCAACCATAAAATTCTTATCAATATTTGTAGAATGTATCCAAAGTTATGCTCAGAGGCAAATGTACATCCTTAAATACTTTCATTATTCATTAACAAATATTAAGCTAAGCTTTCAACTTCTATAAAATAACACAAGCCCAAGGATAGCAGCAGAATAAATAATATTGAAATTTGTTAACTCAATATATTTGCAAAATAAATTGAAAAATTTACTCTGTGGTGTAATAAGGTACATAATAATTAAATATTAGGAAAATAGCTTACTTTTTTAATTAAGAAAAAAATGAACAAATCCACAAATATATGTTGTTAGAATGAAAGGACTATTTCAAAGTAGTGGAATTTTAAAAAGTATAAGAAAATTTTATGTAAACATTTATACCCCAAATTTGAAAACCTTAATGAAAAAAATAATTTCACAAGTTATTTTTAGCTGATGAAAGTGATTCCAGAAATCTTAGAAAACAAACAAAATGTCTAACACCTGTTGGAAAGAATGAAAAAAATCAAGGCTTACTAGGGTCTGATAGATTTACTAAGGATTTATTTTAGATTATTAATTTAAAAATTCCAATGTCATGTCAAATATTTCATTACTTAGTAAAATATGTCTATCAATTTATTTTGTGATACAAATATTACCCTGAGAAGGAGACCATAATTAGCATGTCTCACAATTGTAGATCAATAAAATTTATGAATACAGTACAAAAATTATATTACTGGAAATAGTATGTTAATGGAAGAATGATAAAAATCATTATTTATATTAGGAAATTAATTATTAAAAATAATCATGGATAAACATATTTCTTCAACATGACTTCTATTCTAAGCTAACATAATATAAATTCTCAGTTATGAAAGCTAATGTTATGGTTACTGAAGAATGCTGGAGAAAGCATGGTTTCTTAAATGCAGATTATGACAAAATTGCCTACTGTTCCCAGTACTATTTCGCATTGCTTTAAAACACTGACCAAGATAAGGAAACATGAAACGCAAATAAAATGTGCAGCTATTGGTAATGAGAACTGACTATCAATATTTATGAGTTGCTTCTGTGAAAACACAATTAACTGAAATATGATTTAAGATAATATAAAATGAATCAAACCCTCCCCAATGCACTGGCAGTAGCAAATTGAAAGATGGAATGGGAAAATAAGGTGTTTATGATAACAAGAAAACACAGACCAAATGGAACACCTTGATAAGAAATGTGGAAAACTATAAAAATTTTAAAAAACAAAACTATTAGCTTATAAAGCATGATGATATATATCATGTTTCTAGATGGAAATATCAAACATTATAAGGGTAGTATAGCTCCCTAAATCAAGATAATCCCAATCAAGATTTAAATTAGATTGTTTTGTTCTTTTTCACAAGGAAATGGAAGACTTTTAAAGGTAATGAAAGAACTGATAATGTTGAAACAGAATGATACAAGTGGTAAAAAAAAAAAATCCAGTTTTTAATGGATATAAAATTAAAACAACCAAGAGATAGTTGATGATGATGCTGTGAAAGTGCTGCACTCAATATGCCAGCAAATTTGGAAAACTCAGCAGTGGCCACAGGACTGGAAGAGGTCAATTTTCATTCCAGTCCCAAAGAAGGGCAATGTCAAAGAATGTTCAAACTACTGCACAATTGCACTCATCTCACACACTAGCAAAGTAATGCTCAAGCTTTTCCAAGCCAGGCTTCAACAGTATGTGAACCCTGGAATTCAAGATGTTCAAGCTGGATTTAGAAAAGGCAGAGGAACCAGAGATCAAATTGCCAACATTCATTAGACAATAGAAAAACAAGAGAATTACAGAAAAACATCTACTTCTGCTTTATTGATTACACCAAAGCCTTTGACTGTGTAGATAACAACAAACTGTGGAAAGTTCTTCAAGCGATGGGAATACCAGACCACCTTACCTGCCTCTTGAGAGATCTGCATGCAGGTCAAGAAGCAACAGTCAGAACCAGACGTGCAACAAAACATTGGTTCCAAATTGGGAAAGCAGCACGTCAAGGCTGTGTATTGTCACCCTGCTTATTTAATATATGCAGAGTACATCATGTGAAATGCCAGGCTCCATGAAGCACAAGCTGGAATCAAGATTGTTGGGAGAAATATCAACAACCACAGATATGCAAATGACACCACCCTTAGGGCAGAAAGTGAAGAGGAACTAAATAGCCTCTTTATGAGTGTGAAAGATGACAGTGAAAAAGCTGGCTTAAAACTCAGCGTTCAAAAAACTAAGATAATGGCATCTGGTCCCATCACTCCACGGCAAATGGATGGAGGAACAATGGAAACAGTGACAGACTTATTTTCTTGGGCTCCAAAATCACTGAAGATGGTGACTGCAGCCATGAAATTAAAAGACACCTGCTCCTTGGAATAAAAGTTATGACCAACCTAGATAGCATATTAAAAAGCAGAGACATTACCAACAAAGGTCCATATACTCAAAGCTATGGTTTTTCTAGTAGGCATGTATGGATGTGAGTATTGGACTATAAAGAAAGCTGAGTGTCAAAGAATTGATGCTTTTGAACTGCGGTGTTGGAGAAGACTGATGTTGAAGCTGAATGAAACTCCAATACTTTGGCCACCTGATGCAAAGAACTGACTCATTGGAAAAAACCCTGGTGCTGGGAAAGATTGAAGGTGGGAGAAAGGGATGACAGAGGATGACATAGTTGGATGGCATCACTGATTCAATGGGCATGCTTTTGAGTAAACTCTAGGAGTTGGTGATGGACATGGAAGCCTGACGTGATGCAGTCCATGAGGTCGCAAAGAGTTGGACACGACTGAGCGACTGAACCGAAGAGATAGTTGAATTGAGGTAAGGATCAAAACACATGTTAATTGAACGGAATAGTTAGCCTTAAACTACACTACAGAATTTATTAGAATCTAACTACTATAAAGAAAGCAACATACAGCAATGGGAAATTAATAATTCAAGATATGGTACTGGGAGAATAAATGTATGAGAATGATGAAATAGGGTTTTATCCTTATATAGTCCATTAGTATGTATTCCATATATTTAAAGAACTGGTAGAGATAAAGATATTCTGCAAAGAACTCTACTGAAAGGGATTTCCCTGGTGACTCAATTGGTAAAGAATCCGCTTGCAATGCAAGAGACTGACTGCAGTGCAGGAGACCCTGGTTTGATCCCTGGGGAGTCTGGTGGGCTATACTCCATGGGGTCACAAAAGAGGTGGACACAACTTAGTGACTAAACCACCACCACCAAACATACCCAACCTGTGCATGTTCATGTGTGCATATGTTTGGAAGGATGATTTTTCTGAGTACAAATCAGTCAAAGATATCGAAAACATGTACTTTAGTAAAAACGTAAAATGCAAGATAAATATTCTAGCTTTTTGAAGAATGTACAACCAGGAAACATCCTTTTTATATGTATATATAGATTATTAATATATACGTATACCACAATTGCAGTGATACACAATTGTCAATGAAAAGAGATTTAGGGGGATGAGAGTGGGATTAGGAAAAGGTCAAGGTGGGTTTCTGCTTAATGTTTGTTTTTCAGTATTTTACAATGAAGAGAATCAATTTTGTTTGTGTAATTAAAATTAATTAGTTTTAAAGATAAAAATTAAATCCATGGATAACTTCATGCAAAAATCATTGTATTATATGCACATTACACAATTTAAAAAGTGGAGCAAAAATTTATGAATCAAATGAAAAACTGAGATATTATTGCAATATATATTTTCACATTGAAAATGTCATTAAGAAACCTTAAAAAAAATGCTTCAGTATAGAAGTGGCCACTTGATATGAACAATTTACAGAGGCCAGAAAATGTATTGAAAAGATCAATTCTGCAAGTAATCAGGGATGCAAATGAAAGTAATATTGATTTTTCACTCACCACATTGAAATAGATTTTTTAAATGTATTTCAATACTAGAGAGAATGAATTTTATGAGCAGTTTTATATACTCCTAATGCAAGTGTGAATTTGGGTAAGTTTACTATGAAACAGTTTATGTTTTTTTTTTAATTTACCAAAATCCTTAACAGAAATTTACCCTTTGCTCCAACAGTATTACTTTTCAGTTCAATTCAGTTCAGTCGCTCAGGACTGCAGCACACCAGACCTCCCTGTCCATCGCCAACTTCTGGAGTTTACTCAAACTCATGTCCATTGAGTCGGTGATGCCATCCAACCATCTCATCCTCTGTCGTCCCCTTCTCCTCCCTCCTTCAATCTTTCCCAGCATCAGGGTCTTTCAAATTAGTATTACTTTTGATTATCTACTAAATTTTTAAGAGAGAGAGAAGCAGGCAAGTGTTTGTATAAAATGAGTATTGCATCAAAATTTATCATAGTATAAAAAATGAAAACAATTCAAGTTCCAAACAATAGAGGACTTTAAAATGCAGAATAGCTGCAACAGGGCCTGATAGGCACTAATTAAAAATCATGTCACAGAAGACTATCCTCCATCATAATAAGTGAGAAAGTAGAATATAAAACTGTTTGTCAGTTTTTGTTTTAGGCTCCTCTGTCTATGGAATTCTCTAGCAAGAATACTGGAGTGGGTGGTCATTCCCTTTTCCAGGGGATCTTCCCAACCCAGGGATCAAACCCAAGCCTTTCATGTTGCAGGAAGATTCTTTACTGTCTGAGCCAGCAGGGCAGCTCTTTATTTAATAGGCATATATTGAATGCTCATCAAAATCCTTGCACAAAATAGCTTCAGGTAATCAAAGTGCACATGTGTGCCCAAGTATGTGTAGACATGGAGATAAAACAATATATATTTTGGTTATGTATATGTAATTATATATAATAGATTTAAAGTTATTATTCACTTTCTTCATTAAACTCTTCTGCTCTTAAATGTTTTTCTTTGTAGTGAGCACCCTCTGTTTTCACCGTCAGAAAAAGAAAAACAAGCATTAGAAATAAACAAAGCACACATGCATGCCCTTTCCTCAGTGAGTGTCTACGCTTTTGCTGACAGCACTGCATCCACTAAACGTTCAAACAGGCAGTCTGTGACAGATTCTGGAGGCATTTAACAGGCATTTTTATGAGCATTTAATGACCAAATATTTATAAATTCTCACGACACCTCTGTGAAATAGGTACAGGAAGCACATCATTCTTTCAAAAGGCAAGTTGTGTTTGAAGTTCCTCCTTCACTAATCTTGTCAAGACTGTCAGATTCCGCCCCCCCCATACTACAAATGGCAAAGTTGTGATATCGCCATTACAGTTCCTAGTAATAAAAGTAGTAAAATGCCACAATAACCAGAAATAACTTTACCCGAAGGGGAACCTGATGCCTGCTTTGGTCACCTATGTCCTTTGTAGGGTCAACAAAGTTCCCACAGATTCCCCAAATCCATCTCCATGGATTCACTGATACAGGGTAAGAGGCACCATACCTTTTCACTCATTATTGAAGCAAATATACTTTAAACACCTACTTTCACAGTTGCTGGTGATAACAGCAGTGAAAAACAACAAAACCTAAGTTTCTGACTTCAGGGAGCTCACAATCTAGTGTAAATTAACCTGGCATTCTCCCTTCCTCTCCTCTTCCCAGGCCTCCCAAAAACTCACATAGCAGTGTCCTAAAGTCTTAGCTTCTTCAAAGTTTCCAGAACAATCTAGATATGGAATAGGACTATAATGAATATGCACATATCTTTTGCTGAAAATTAAAGCACACTCCTAACCAGTCCTGTGATAGACTATCCCAACCTCATCTGTGGTTTGGCATTACTTTCCGAGACTACATCCTGCCAATCAAACCCTAAATCTGATGCCAATAGAACAGTGCTGGTGAATATGGTAGTCACTAGCTACACATGGTGGCTATTTAAATTCAGATTACAATTAACTCAGAAGTTCAGTTCCCAAATTAGCCACCATTCAAAGAATCAATTACCACACGGCTGGGGCCATTGTATTGGGGAGGACAAACACAGAAACATCATTCTGAAAGGTCTGTTGTGTGGCACTGCTCAATAGTTGTGCTGGGATTTGCATTATTTGTTTGTTAAATAGAAGCTTTCCACAACCCCCACCTGTGCTTCTGAATCCTGTTGTCTAGTCTGTCTTTTCAGATTTAGACTCTTCCGTAAATACCCCAGTCTATGTCACAGTAATAAAATACTCAGGTGAACACTACTAAGTGACTATGTTTATGAGACTCACAGTCCCCATTTTCACTATGTTCTTCCCACCTTGCCTTTTAAACGGGCACCAACTTTTGAATTGTGGCTGAGTCTGCCATGCACAGATCTTTAAGGCAGTTTGGACCATTCTCTACTTTAGAAAGTGAGTGAGTGTGTGTGTGTGTGTCTGACTCTTTGTGACCTCATGGAATGTAGCCCACCTCTCTCCAAGGAATTTTCCACGCAAGAATACTGGAGTGAGTTGCCATATTTCCTACTCCAGCAGATAGATCTTCCCAACCCAGGGATTGAATCCACGTCTCTTGCGTCTCCATTGGTGAATTCTCTACCACTGCACCACCTGGGAAGCATTTCAGAGTTTAATTCCACTTAATAGTAACCTATTTATCTTCCCACTATCATTATCTCACTGTTGTTCCCAACCCTGTTCTCAGCCTCTCAGGATTGCCTCATTCCTGGACCTCACATTTATTTATAATATTCCTGGTTCCAATCACATGTCCCATCTGTCTGTAATTTATATTCTTTGTAGGAGAAACTTTCCTCTGGCTTCCTTCAAAAGTTTACTTACCAATTAACATTGTCCTCAAGACTCCAGGCTTGCAGGTATATACATTTATTCCCACGAAGTACCTGAACTTAATGAATTTCCTTGAACCTTGACTTGACTGTCAGCTTTTGAATCCAAGTTCTTTGACCCAATCTTCTCCTATGGTCCTAGACTATATTTACGGGAATACCTTTTCCAAGGTTCTCCCTCCCTCTCCTCTTCCAGTCCCAGGAACTGCCAGGATAATATGCCTTGCATCTAAGTCTTAAATCATTCATCGAACAACATCAAAAGCTCCTATGTCTTGAGCACAGCACTACAGCAAGAGAATATTCAGAGAGGAATGAAACCTTTCCTTAAGGAGATCACTGTGTAATTATGACATGAAATTCTTTGACATGGAAAGAAGCCTTTCTTTCTGCTGTAAGAAATCATGTTCAGAATATAAGTAAAGCTTAGGAGAAGCAAATCACTGATCACGAATTTACTTCTGTCATAAACAAGAAGACTGGTTCAGAAATGAGAAGAAGGAGGCCATTAAACAAAAAGATGGAAACAACAAAAACTTCACAAAGTTAGTTATCTTTGTGAGATTCTAGTCTTCATATATTTATGCTTTTGAAAAAAATATAAAAATTACAACTGAGGAAAAGAATATTTGCAGGGTTTCCTTGGTGATCTAGTGGTTGAGAATCCACCTGCCAATGCAGCCATCACGGGTTTGATCCCTGGTCCAGAAAGATCCCACTTACCACAGAGCAGCTAAGCCTGTGCGTCACAGCTACTGAAGCCCACGTGGCTAAAGCCTGTGCTCCATGTGAAAAGCCACTGTGATGAGAAGCCCATGCACCGCAATGAAGAGTAGTCCCTACTCACTGAAACTAGAAAAAGCCCACATGCAGAATGAAGACCCAGCCCAAACAAAAGTAAATAATTTAAATAAAATTTTAAAGGAATATTTGCAAATTGTATTAGTTGTTGAGTAGTCTGGATTGCTCTGATCAATTAGAAGCATTTCAACTTTAAATTCATCTTGACTATTTCCTTGAGTCCCTCCAAGTCTTGGTCTCAGCATAAATATTCCTCCTTATTCAAGACACCCTGTTAATGAGTTTTATGATCTTAGACTGGTCTATTCTGAATACTCATTCATTCATTTATTCAGCACACATTTGTTAGTTATCCAGACAGTGTTAACCCCTGTCCTGGGTGTCAGAAACACAGTGAAAGGCATGAGAGACAAATCCCTGATTCCCAAACATGTTACACTCAGATAAACTGATACATAAATATTAAAGTATCTGGTACTGAAACCTGCTAGGAAAATAAAGCAGAGGAAATGGGGGGAAAAATCAGTTGCTCTTTAGGGTATTTAGGGACAAGCTTTTTGAGGAGGTGGCATCTGAGTAGATAGCAGAATGGAATGAGATGGTAAACTGTATGGATTTGGGAGGAGTGTCTCATACAGAGTGAAAAACTAATGAAAAATCCCAGAGCAGGGGAGTGGCATACACTAGGTTATGTTTTCAAAGGATTTTTCCAGCTTCTGTGTGAATGATAGATTCCTGGCAAGACAGAAGCAAAGACACCATTAAGAGGCTCTGCATCCTTCAGGTGACTCAAAGCTATTGTAAGTCCCACACGTCCAGTACTCCTGAGTCATTCTGAACCCTAAGTAGGATGTATTTTTTCCTTATCTATCCCCTGTAATTTATTCTCAGGAATATATGTGTTTTACATGTCTGTTTTGTCAATGTTAACCTTAAAGGCTCAATCATAATATTTTGTGGCAGGGATAGGAAAAGTAGTTCAATTTGATACTGTTTAGCCCTCAATTACTGAATCACAACAGTGCTTACTGGAAATGGCATTGGTTGCTATAGTCTTTCTGTTTGTATTTTCACATGAAAAAGAGTAACTCCAGCATGGCCATCTCCCCATAGCCAAGAATAAAAGCCCAGTTTCACCAGGGCATATCACTGCCTTCCACTGATCTGTCTTTTTGGCATTTGTGGGAGCTTATATACATATATTTAAATATAAATAATTAATAATATAAATACATGTTTATAATTTATACTATAATATATAATTTATAATATAAATATAATTTATAGATTATATTATTTATAATTATATTTTATAATTATATTATTATAATTATAAATTATATTGTTTATAAATGTGTAATTATTTATAAAATAATTTATAATATAAATATAAATATATATATTTTTAAATTCAGAGAATACCTAGAGACATTTACCCTTTCCAACATAAAACCTTGGGTGAGACCATAAAAATTATATTCATGCCATCTTTCCTAATGAAAGCAAGCATATGCTTTCTTCATTAAAATGGCAGAATGGTAAACACAGACAAAATACATTAGTTACCATTAGCAACTGTATCAAAATTAGCAAATTTAGGTTATACTTTAAAAATTATATATATGTATGTATGTATTAGTAATCATTTCCCCAGTATGAAGGCTCAATGCAGTTTGATGGGAAGGTCTAAAAATACACTTTTTGCATAAAAATCAGTTGAAGTGAATTAACTGTAAGATGAGAAATTTTAAAACAGGGCTGGTAATTAAAAAAAAGGTATAATTTGATTCTGCTTCCACAAAGATGTTATATTTTTTGTACAAAAAAGTCTTGAATGTAATGATAATAAACACAACTGAGTTTAAGTTCTTTTAATTTTACTTTGATACATTGTTTTGACTTTGACTATTATGGGCTTTGACCTACAGATTATTAAAAAAAAAACTTTAGCTCTGTTTCAGCATTATTAGAGAGATTTAAGTCTAATGTTGATAGATTATTCATTTTATATTTTATGATGACATATTCCCTCATATGTCACTACAAGTGAAGATTTTAGCACTTTCATATGTGTATTTATATTGACAAGTGAGAGAAGATCATAAACCTGAGGATTGTGTGCTTAAATAGCAGGTTTATTTGTGGAATATTTTTTCAAACATGAAAGTTATTACTTTTGATCACCCACATACTGTCATTAGTATAAGTAATTTACTGAATTTTTATCAAAATGTGCTCTGGTACCTAATATGAGACAGACATGATATTTCTTATTGAAGGCACTCTGTTTTGCAGTGCTCTTCTCAGGAGGAGTGGATAGAAAGTCTGAGATTAATGATGTTTGGGGTAAAAAGTGAATAGCTTATTCGCCTGCATAGTTGATGCATGGCTGTTCGTGACTGGATACTGATCTAGTCAGGATGCCTGTAGTCCTGGAAGTTTGCCATTGGCACAGTGCTTGCCTTCTATACTTTCTTTGGGTCATTGTTCTCATTAGTTTGGTATAGGTAGAAAACAAATTATAGTTGAGTTTTATTTGTTTCAGAATTGAGGTCAGATGGCATGAATCCTTGCATGCACTGTTAAGTGAATCTTTGTATGATTTAATGGGATTGTCAACAGCACTTTGCACTAAGTAGCTGACTGCAGAAAATTCAGAATTCTGACTTCGTTAACTCACATAATATGATCAATTCAGAAAAAAAACATACTACATCACGGGACAGTTGATCCCGCTACCTTGACTTTTCCAGAACTGGAAAACATCATCTTAGGCAACACACATATGTAAAACTATGTGTTCAATAAAGGCTCTAGCATCTTTGAGCATCTGCTATATGGCACGCACTGAGCTAGTTGGTTACACCAGCAATAAATATTTATCGGGTATGGTGCAATTCATTTGTTATTGATCCTCCCATTGCTGTATTATCAACATTTCATTATTAACATGATGGCAACAATATCCAAAATGCAAAGTTATTTCAGTTTCAAGGAAGGAGTTGTGAGAGAGGAGATCATTAAAATAAGGCACAAACCAGAGCCAAGGAACTTGGCAGGATGGTGGGTTCTGTCTGTTTGTCTTCTGGGAAACACTTTTCTGTGCTTATGAACCAATATGGAGCAATACCCTAGTGTTTTTCACACTCCACGTTGCTCCATTTGTGTTCCATTTTCCTGTGAGGAAAGTGAACTGAGGAAGTTGGTTTCCCCTTAGGTTACTTGACCTACCACGACGACTCAGTAAACTACCCCTTCTATTCTGGCCAAAGTGCAAAGGTGACATGTGATCTAGGTGAAGTGGATGGTATCAGCCTCTGAGATATCTGGAATTGAATTCTATTCAATAAGTTATCTTTAAGTTGGCCTCTGAAAACCCAATTCCAACGAAGTCCTCTTAGTGGACGCATTACTTCTAGATGAATAGTGAGGAAGCAGAACAATTGTCAGGGCAATAGTGATACTGAGTTTCTGTTCTGGCTTGAGTCTGGAAAGCACTGAGATCTGAATTCTTGAAGAGCTGTTGATACAGTTTCACACTAAATAGCTGTACTCCACTGCCTATAGTATGTATCACTGCAAGAATTCTCTCTGTCCTATAGATATAAGAAGCTTTTGCAATATAAAGATCATTGATGGGTTTATCATTTTGTTATGTATTTTTCTAGACAACCATATCCAGTGCTTGTACATTATATTTAACTTGACAACATGAATATAAAAAAGAACTCAATAAACTGAGTCTTAGTGAGACATTATTTTCCTTCAGAGTTACATTAAAAATTTGATGGAGCAAGTATCCCATATTCCACTTTTTGTAGATGAAGAGACTGAAAATCAGAGATGGCTAATGACTTTCCCAAAGTCACATAGCTATTATTGGTAGGTATCAGGATACAGTCCATGGAGTCACAAAATCAGACATGGTTTAGCAACTGAGCATGAGCAAGACCAGGATATCCTTTTCTCATTTCCACTAATCAGTCACTGAATGTGTGATACCCTGCAACCCTTTCCTTGGCCCTAGGGTTGTCTGAACCTGCTCAAGTTTTTCCTAGTATACATATAGTTGGTGAAGGTACACGGTCACCTCTCCATGTCTTTTAGCTAACTCATAAGGATCCATTTCTGAGCCAAATGGAGACCAGGGGCCTATAAAGGCAAGGACACAAATTAGAAATGGAAGGAACTGTCTCAATGCTGACATTCACGTTTTTAGAGTGTTTACAGAACAGAAAGTACCTGATTATGGAAGGAAGCAACTGGGAGCATGCTTAACCTCAAGCATTGAGAGAAAAAGCAATCCAGAGGGTGGAGTATGTTTCCAAAGTGTCCATAAGTAGCAAACTGAGACCAGAAAGCAGTTAAGAGGAAGCACATCTAGGGTGACTAGAGGAAGTCTGACACAGTCCCTTTAGAACATAGTGAATGCAAACATCCTGGACCAGAAAGTGAGGGATGCTCAAGGATTCAGGGGGTGTGTCAAAGGACATAGGAGCCAGCTTGTAGGGACTTGCAGTGATCAAAGCTGGGCCTCAAAATAAGAAATGATAGCAGTGTTTTATAATCTAATGAATAAGACAAGAATTAATAAGTCCATAGAGTAATAAATAAATAAATGAATGAATCTATAAATAAATGAAAAAGAGAAAAGTCTTCCTTCCCATAGAATTCTACCTAATAGTTATTAGAGAAGTGGTAGAGTTAGAAAATTAGTATTGGATGCTAAAATTAGCAGGTGAATGTTGAGAGATAGAGTGGTTACATCATCTCAACCACAAATTACGTAGCATCTCTTCATAAATTACATTATTTTTAAAGGGAAAATGGTAATCTTACAGTGAAGGAAGACAATTTAACCAAGTGATTCAAAGCTAATATCACCACTATACCAATACTGGGATGAATCACTAACATGTGTCTCTTACTGTGACACACTTGGACATAAAATTGCATATATAATACTTCTGCCAAAAATGTATAATCTGAGTATAAAGAGAATCAGATATTGGACAAGCAACAACCAAGAGCAATGTTACAAAATAACTAGCACGTGCTATTCAAAAGTTCTAGGTCAAGAAAGAAAATAGAAAGGCTGAGTTACTCTTCCAGATTAAAGGAGAACAAAGAGACAAGATTCTGAATTACACCCTGAACGGGAAAAATAGTTAAAAGGAAATTAATGGGAAAATTAGTGATAATTAAATGTGGACTCTTAGATAATAGTATTACCTCAATTTTTAATTTTCTGATTTTGATACTGTAATATTTGGGGGAAAGGGGACACAATGTCTTGAGCTTACCCTCGAGTGAATGAGAAAAAATAATATGCATATATGCATGTAAAATAATATATGGGAGAGGAAAGAGAGAATGATAAAATAAATGGGTCAGAATGAAAATGTTTGGACAATTTGAGTAAAGGTTATGCATGAGTTTCTTATACTGTCCTTGCAGTTTTTCTGTAACACTGAAAGTATATCGAAATTAAAAATTTCCAAAATCATGCACATTATGTGTCTGACTAGATTCCATCACAATAAGGCATGAAAAATTCCAACTAAATTAAAGAATTAAAACACTGCTGAAAGCAAATAAGATAGTGAACTAAGGGGTGCATAAGTCTTGTTCAGTTGAATCAGGCTGAAAGGGAAGTTTGTGTTAAGACAGTTTGTAGATGCGCAGCTTATAATGAGCTCCCATATTCATGCCCCAGGAACTGGACTCATCAGAACATATTTTCTTCAGCTGTGAAAATAGGATCACAATAACTAACTTGCAAGGGCTTTTTGTTAGGTTGTTTAAAATAACGGATATACAGCGACCAGGACTGTGCCTGACACATAGAAAATACTCAATAAATATTGCCCATTTAATATCCATCTCCAATGGCTTTCCCAGATTTTCTTTGGATGTCACATGTAAAATTTCTCTTATTCCATCTCAAAGCTATTCAGCCTTGAGCCCATGGAAACTTATTCCTAAAACTTAGGCTACTGTTTCATGACCCATAAGAAATAGCTTCTATCATAACCCCGAAGGGAAGAAATATAACACTTGAGAGTTAGGATAATAATGAACACTTTTCTTTCCATTTCAGAATTATTCAAATGTATAGTCAATGGATCCCAGTGGAAGCATATTTCTCTCTTTAATTTCTGCCTGAAGACTTTGTACCACGTTTCTCCCTTAGAACAAACATGGGAAAGTGTTCTGGGAAAAGGAGTATTTTAGTGAATCAATAAGTAGGATGTTTTCTTTAAAAGGACTACAAATTCTTTCCATGTTTTTTTTCCTTAGAAACATGGGTGCACATGTTTAGAATCTAATCAGCCAAATTAATAGACTCCAGTGGCAAAGAAGTAAATTGAGAACTTGGATTTTGGCATTTTTATATTACTTCCATAATGGGTATTTCTATTGCTTGGTGATGTTTTAATTTTGTTCTACAAATGTAGTAAACACTAGTACTGGTATAAAAACTACAGGTGTACCTCAAGAAGTAGAAAAACACTCTTTACCCCAAATTATGCTGTTCATATGTCTTCCTTTCACAAATTATGAAAAATGCAAGTGATAAAAAGGTAAAATGAGCGACGCATAATATATTACATAGAAGTTGAGAAATTTAAGTGAGCCAAGTGGAGAAACCAGCAGAATTCAAGAATTTCAGTGGGAAGGGTTGAGGTGGCAATTACAAATTTCATATGCAACTTTGTTAGTATTACTTCCTGTCTCCTGGGTAGCTTCACTTAAGTCACTTACCATTGTTCTGCTCATTGAAATTACATCTATACTAATTAAAAAAAATTGTTCAAATAATGCCAGGCATAAACTTTAATAAATTTATGATGGGGTACTTATCTCTGTGTTTGAGCATATTGGCAGCCTGTGGTTCCTTAAACATCATCACTTAAAATTATGCACAAAAATGCCCCATTCCTTTGTGTAGCTGCCTGGTAGAATTTGCCACTTATACCAATCAGTTCCAACCACTAGTCAATCAAGTAGTAAACATGGGAGAAATAAAACTCAATCATGCATTTAATAAATATTTGTTGAATCAAATTAGCAGTTTTAAGAGAGGCAGGATGTAACATGGAAACAGAACTGGATTTATAGCCAGACAAATGGCGATTAAATTCTATCTCCTACTTTAAAAATATGTGACTTTGTTTATTCATCTGTAAAATGGAAGTAGTTATGCCTTCAGAACCAATCTCACAAACTGTTTTGAAGGTTAAATTTAATGCATATGAACTTATTTTCTAATAAGTGTATGTCTGTGTGTCAGAATAATTCCTTTCTTTTCAGTAAAATCATATTAGTCCCATGTTACATTATTTAAATCATTGCTTATTTTATATCCCTGCTATATAGTTTTAGATCGCCTAATACTTGTGACTAATACAAAAGTAAGAATAAAACTTATAAGAAACAACTGAACTACTTTTCAGAAAAGGGACAGACTTCTAGCTCCTCTCAGAGAATCATTTAAGACTGAGGGTAGGAGAGACCGTAGAGGAAAGAATTTCAAAGCATAGCATGTCCAGGAGTGAGGCTCATGTAGCTTATAAAGCTTAAATCCCCTCCAGTAAAAAATACCTCTAGGAGGCCTTGTCTGTTTATTTTAGTGGCTACTACCACTTGGGTCAAGTGAAGCTAGTTGTGCTATTCTGGTTATTATTGTCTAAGCCAAAGTCAAGAGTGTTTGGACTCACTGCAAAAAAACAAATAAAAAGACTAAATTTCTTTTAAATGAAAGATTACTATAATGTAAGCTCAAAGAAGGTAGGATATCGTTCAAAAAACAATGGAACCCTAGTACCTAGAACAGTGTTGGGTACAAATAGGTTGTTAGCTTAATGCAAAAAAAAAAAAGTGTTCCGGTGAAAAATACCCTGCTGGTCCAGTGGCTAAGACTCTATGTTCCCAGTACAGGGGGCCTGGGTTTAATCCTTAATCAGGGAACAAGTTCTCATATGCAGCAACTAAGAGTTGGCATACCACAACTAAAGATCCAGCATGCTACAATGAACATCAAAGATCCCACCTACAGCAACTAAGAGCCAACACAGCCAAATAAATAAATAAAAATAATTTTTAAAAATTCTGCTGGTACATATATACATGGAATATTACTCAGCAATTAAAATGAATGCATCTGAGTCAGTTTTAATGAGGTGGATGAAACTGGAGCATATTATACAAAGTAAGTCAGAAAGAAAAACACCAATGTAGTATATTAACGCATATATATGGAATTTAGAAAGATGGTAACGATGGCCCTCACTCCAGTACTCTTGCCTGGAAAATCCCATGGATGGAAGAGCCTGGTAGGATGCAGTCCATGGGGTCGCTAAGAGTCAGGCACGACTGAGCGACTTCACTTTCACTTTTCACTTTTCACTTTCATGCATTGGAGAAGGAAATGGCAACCCACTCCAGTGTTCTTACCTTAAGAATCCCAGGGACTGGGGAGCCTGGTGGGCTGCCGTCTACGGGGTTTCACAGAGCTGGACACGACTGAAGCAACTTAGCAGCAGCAGCAACGATGACCCTGTATGCAAGACAGCAAAAGAGACACAGATGTAAAGAACAGACTTTTGGACTCTGTGGGAGAAGGCAGGGGTGGGATGATTTGAGAAAATAGCATTGAAACATGTATATTATCATACGTGAAATAGATCGCATATGTCCAGGTTCGATGCATGAGACAGGGTGCTCAGGGCTGGTACCCTGGGATGACCCTGAGGGATGGGATGGGGAGGGAGGTGGGAGGGAGGGTCAGGATGGGGAACACATGTACACCCATGGCTGGTTCATGTGAATATATGGCAAAAACCACCATAATATTGTAAAGTAATTAGCCTCCAATTAAAATGAATTAAAAAAAAATTCTGTTCAGGGGGTGAGCCATATTGAAGAGTGATCCATAAAGACACTCTTTGAAAGTGTTGGTGGTAGATGACTCTTGACAAGCCACTCAATACTATACTGTTCCTGTGTTGATACTCTAAATGTTTTCATTTTCTTTTAACTGAGGTGATATAATCTCATATTCTGAGAAGCTATAAACCTTCATATCCATGAAGGAACTCCCTAACTGTGTATCACAGGAGGATTTCATCCTTGCAGACTTCAACAGCTCAATTATTACATAGAGAAAAACAAATCTTTCCTTGGGTACTCAATAGAAAAATATAATTTTTGCTCCACCTAAAGCCAGGATGCAAAGAGCTGACTGATTGGAAAAGACCCTAATGCTGGGAAAGATTGAGGGCAGGAGGAGAAGGGGGTGACAGACAATGAGATGGTTGGATGGCATCACTGACTCAGTAGAGTCAGTACAAATATGAGTCTGAGCAAACTCCAAGAGATGGTGAAGGACAGGGAAGCCTGGCATGCTGCAGTCCATGAGGTCGCAAAGAGTTGGACAGGACTTAGTGACAGAACAACAAAGCCAGGAAGCCTTTCAATATCGTTCCAGCTACGGCAGCAGAGAGTATTCTGCAGAAACCCACATACAAGCAATTGGTGGATAGCAGGAGCAGAATGTTTGCCCTGGAAGGGCAGGGCCCTGACTATTGTCTTTCTTGTTGTGTTGTCATTGTTGTTTAGTTGCTAAGTCAGGCCCAACTCTTTTGCGACCCCAAGGACTGTGGCCTGCCAGGCTCTTCTGTTCATAGGATTTCCCAGGCAAGAATACTGGAGTGAGTTGCTCTTTCCTTCTCCAGGGGATCTTTCTGACCCAGGGGTCAAACCCGCACCTCCTGCATTGCAGGTAGATTCTCTACCACTGAGCCACCAGGGAAACCCTCTTTCTTACACAGCAATAAATACTATCAGAAATGGTCAGAACAGTGGAAGTAATGTCAATGAGTTCTCTTAATGGAAACCAAAGTGTTTGTACTTTAAATCCTGAGTTCTGTAATAGTAATACAATGCTCTGAAACAAAGGGGAAAGAAAAAAAAGGAGGAAGAGATGAGGGGGAGGGAAAGGGGAAGAGGAAGAAGAACAGTGGCTCTCACATAAATGACCTTCTGACTGGAGAATTAGAGAATCAGGACTAGAGACAAGAGCAAAATCCATATCAAAATCAACTCATTACAGAACATTAGTATTGGATTTAGTACATGAGTCACAATGTAATGATTTCTGATTGAAAAGTGTCTATATGCCCAATTTATATGTTTAGCAAGCAGTATACAATTTGCATTCAGTCATACATGCTTAATTGTTTTCACCTAAATCTTTGCCATCTTAACGTTGACAGATAAGTTCTAATTTAAGGAGAGACATGAGAGCAAGTGTACCCACTTGTATAAGAATTCTCACAATTTCTTATAAAGTAATAACAACAAAAATATATTGTAGACAACCATGTCTATGGTAATTCAGTAAATGAAATGGTTACATGTTCCCAAATAACTGAGGAAAGCCTCCACAGGGTAACCTGCTGAGTTACTCTTGTTGGAGTAAATCTACTGAAGTTGAGTAAGCCTAAAGCTGAGGTGTTGAAACACATATAAAGAATGGTTACCCTAAGGTAATGAAATTCATGCTTCTTTCTTCTTCTATTGAATGACTAGGTTCTAGACTAAAGGATATCTATCATGCTGAAGAATTTAACCCCGACCCATATTATTTGCTGTTTTGATAAGGATACACATTAGAAATAAACCTGAAAATCCAGTGGAGTTCATAAGCATTTCAGGATGCTGTCTTACATTTTATTTATATTCTTCTAAATTATTAGGTACCAATGTGCCAAGCTGTTTAACTGTAAAAAAGGAGAAAAAAAAAAAAAAAAGAAAGAAAAGAAGCTGACTTTTTCCAGAGGGATTATTTTTTCCTACCCATGTTCCTATCAGAGTATATGGTACTTGCAGAAAATAACAACTAATTATGTGGTTTCCGTTATAAATTTCCTACCACTATTTCGGATGAATATCCCTTGTTATCTTCAAAAGGTTATACAGCATTTGAAATTCAAAAGGAAGGTGTTACCTGCTATCTTGCATAAATCTCTAACAATTGCAAATGGAATATATTATCTTCAGATCCGATTGCTTATGTCCAATCTTGCCTCATCCTAGCATTTGTAAAGGTAAATGCATAGCAACTTGCTTCTTTTTTTTCTTGGAATTCAAAATTGTGCATATAAATAAGAGGACCCATGTTGTACAATTCCATATAGATTGTCTTTTTCCATCACTGCTCTCATATGAGTACATTACACTGAACAGCGAGAAGGGCTGGAAAACTTTATTAACCCTAACTGAAATGTAACAGCAGATTCTTTTTAAATGCAAGTAGGGGAAAACAAATATCAACTTTATTCCTACTATTCAATAGAAGAATTACACACAATACTTGTTTGAATGCTCCTTGATTCTGTAAGGTCATTGCATTGAGAGAATGGTATGAGATTTTATACTGAAATCTCTTTGTTGGGAGTTTTCCAGAGTGTAAATCCATTTGGACTGTAATTTGTATATTCTTAACAATGCAAGTTAGTATACTGGAATTACCTTGCTCAGTTGAGCAAATATTTATTGGGTACCTACTCTTTCTGATCATCACACTAGGTTCTGGGGGGACAGGAAGTCAAGCAGGACCCTATCCCTGTCAAGTTCACAGTTGAGTTGGAAAGAGAATGAATACATTTAAAATTAATTTTCCCTTGGGTTGCAACAAGTTTAGCTAGAAGGGGGGTTTGGATAATTTTAGGGTTAAGTGTGATTCATAATCAGAATAAATTGGGGATATTTAAAAGAATAAAGATTGCTATTCCCATTCCAGATTTACTAATCTAGAATATCTTGGAGTATTACCCAAGGATATGTACACTTAAAATGCTCCCTGGAGGAACCTCCCTGGTGGTGGTCCAGTGGTTAAGAATCTGATTTCCAATGCAGGGGACATGAGTTTGATCCTTGGTCAGGGAATTAATGTCCCACATGTCATGGGGAGATTAAGCCTGTTTTCCGCAAGTACAGGGCCCTTGCACTCTACAGCCTGTGTGCCACAACAAGAAAAGCCCACATACCACAAGCAGAGAAAGCCCATGTGCTGCAACGAAGACCCAGCACAGCCAAAAAATAAAGTAAAAAAAAAAAAAAATTAAATTAAATGCTCCCTGGATAATAATGATGGTAAGTTTGGGAAACATCAGACCAGATGACTTTTAACGTCCTCTGAAAGCTTCGAAGACTACGATTCTATAACCGAACTTAGGAAGTTAAAAATGAAGAAACAATATAGGGGTTAAAATATGTATACATATTCAGGCTTATCATGAATGAAACATGAAGCATTTTCCCCAACTCAATTCCAAACCAACTCAATGAAAATCTGTATCAGTAATATGCCTGTTACCCACAAGAGGGCTCCCTGGGAAAAAAACAAAACAAAAATAACTCAAATCAAAATATTACAAAGCTTGATCTATTTAGAACAACCTCAATGATGTACTTGTTCACTGTAAAACATGCTTGTGATATATTATGGGCAATGTTTGAACCTTATCTAAAGGAACTTATGCTAAATTACCAAGACCTTAATTTAGTCTATAACTTTTAAAGCTTAGAGCCAGATTATTGTTAGAATATATGGTAACGCATCATATATGGTAAGCACTAAAGACATAATCTTACATTCCTCTTCATTTTCTGATGTTTTTTTCTTATAAAGTCAATTTGTACACAGCTCATGTATTTTCTTTATGTTTTTAGCCTTGCACACTCTAAGGCTTAACCAGTATGTAGATAGGAACAATACAGGGGGTTAAATTACTAACACTGCCGGCAGTGATCTTGCTAAGGCACCAGTAAGGCCGTTGAGAGCATAGATAATATATTTTTAAGTATCCAAATCTGGCCCTCGTCTCTGATTCTGTGGGACACTTGTTTGTCCAGAGTTTAATCTATTGAAAGTGCAGAGAGGCAGGACATTTTAGGGGCTGGCCAGCCTGCCTAGGGATGTTCCATGAACATATCATTGAAGATTCAGAGTCACAACAGTTTTCCCCTACCTCCTCTTTCACTTGGCTGCTCTCCAATCACATTTTATTCAGGAAAAGTGGCTGGATCTATGTTAGCCTCAGGACAACATTTAAATTCGTGTCACTGGAGGCATTCAATTTCTACAATCAGGGGTTTCCTTAGAGCTGCCCCAATGATGCATACTCATCTTGCCACTCTGACTCTGCACGTCTGAAAGGTAGCTCCATATGCTCTGTGGACAGTGGTTAAAAATGCCATTTTCTGAGTGGCAGTGTCTCCACATCTGAGTGCTATCAGGCATGGCCCTTGTAGGTCCCTTCCTTATCTGGCCCTTCCTCACAGACCTGGCAGTACCTATCAGACCTCCACATCACATTGGGATCCTTGGCACTGAGCTTCCTATGTTCCTTGGGTTGATAAGACATTGGTATGAGGTGATGATCTGAGATTGGAATACTCTGAGTGAAGAAGAGCTAATTCATTAACCATCACCGCCTATTTCCCAAATCACGTGTTTACCTGGAGCAGAAGTGGCAATGACATATTTACTGTAGCTAATTCTGATATCATTTGCAGGAGGAAAGAAGATAATCCCCTAGCTTCTGAGAGCTCACGTATCACCTGGCAGATTAAATATGAGAATTGTATTACCTGAATGGAGAAAGACGGTAACTGAACTGTACAAACTCATTTAGAAGTGTATGGATTCTGTGTTGCAATATATATTGATTGGCTATTGTGGGACTTAAAACCTTAATCTGTTTTGCTAACATAACAGCATGCAAAGCTGTTGGGCATATAATTTACTGCCTATACATATCACAGTGCAGGGTGAATGCACCACCTATCTCAATCTTACAGTCAGTCACTAGGTACCTGTTAGGTCAGGTTTCATGCAGAGAGTAGCAGGGGTTTTATAGGTAAGTAGAATCCCCTCTGACTCTCTAACCGCCCTTCAGGAGCTCAGAGTGACCTGAGAAAGGAAAGGTGTATATAATGAGATCTGTGTGGACAGAACATGAGTAACAGCACTGAATATATTCTTTTTTTTTCTTTTCTTTTTTTGACTTGTGCAATCTTAGTCCCTGACTAGGAATTTAACCCAGACCCTCAGGAGTGAAAACACAGAATCCACTGGACTGCCAGGGAATTCCCGGAGCTGAGACTTCTATGATGGGAAATGGGTTAAGGCAGGAACTCAAAAGGGGGAAGAAGTGTACGGGCAGAGGTAGAATGTACGCCTGAGGTCATTTTAAAGGATACTTAGCAGCTAGCACATAAGATGTGACAATCACAGCTGCCACCACATTCTTTGTGGTTGTACATTTCACACATACACAAAAATGCAGGCCACTTTTTCTCAAGTCATCATCTGTTTGGAAAGCACTCTGCTATTTTTGTCTTTGGGAGGAGTCATGCTCTATACATGGTAGGCAGAATTTCAAGATGATCTCCAAGATATTTGCTCCCTGTTGCTGCTCCTGCGATCAAGTTCCTTATTATATATCAAAAAGGAGACTATCCAGGTGAACCTAATCTACTCACGGGAGCACTTTATTTATTTATTTTTTAAATTTTATTTTCTTATTTATTTTTGGCTGTGCTGGATCTTCGCTGCTGTGCTGCCTTTTCTTTCGTTGTGTCGAGTAGGGGATATTCTCTAGTTATGGTGCACGGGCTTCTCATTGCGGTGGCTTCACTTGTTGTGAAGCATGGGCTCTAGAGCTTGTGGGCCTCAGTGGATGTGGCTCCTGGGCCCTAGAGCACAGGCCCCATAGTTATGGCTCCACAGCATGTGGGATCTTCCTGGATCAGCTATCAAACCCATGTCTCCTGCACTGACAGGCAGATTCTTTACCACTGAGCCACAAGGGAAGCCCATGTGAGTCCTTTAAAAGCAGAGATTTTTCTCAGGCTATAGGCAGAAGGAAAATCAGAGAGATTCCAATGGTGAGCGGAGTCAATGTGCTTTACTGGTATGAAGATAGAAGGGCTACATGAGAAGGAATAAGGAGCTAAGATGGGCCCTTGCTGATAGCCAGTGAGGAAGTGGGAACCTTAGTCTTATATAGCCCACATAACTGAATTACACCAGCAGCTGGAATGAATCTAGAAGTGGGTTCTTACCCAAAGCATCCAGGTTAGGCCAGTCTAGCAGATACCTTGATTTTAGCCTTCTGATACCCAAAGCAGAGAGCTCAGTCGCCTGCTTGGACTTCTGACCTACATTATTGGGAGATAATAAATAGATATTACTGAGTTTATGGTAACTCCTTACACAGTAACAGAAAACTAATTCACCATGTGTGGGCATGTTTGCATTATGCCTAGATTCCCTGTTAAGCATCTTAACGTGTCAGTTCCTTTGCATATAGATTCTAAAATGACAGTGACAGCTAAAGAAGAATAATGCTGTCTTGTGTATAGACAGATGAAATGCCTGTCTCTCCATCATTAAAGCACTTTGTTGCTTTTTGGGAGCTGGGGGTTGTTGCAAGGAGCCACCTGCCTTCTGAGGTCCCACCTGTATGGAGAATATTTGCCTACCTAAGGGAAGTAGCTGAAGAACTACAGGAGGAAATCATGGCCCAAATGGCCTGACATTAAATTCAGCTCTCCATCTTAAATTGACTCTTTGATGTCGCTCAGTGAAGCTCAGTGAAATGTACATTTAACATTCTTAGTTCTGTATATTTTGATCTTTCCATCTGACTCTGGTATGTTTCTGCCTCTCCCCTCTGGAAAAGTTGGTTTGCTTTTATTCCACTTATTTTTATTCTGTAGAATACTTGAAGAGGTTTTGGGAGCCTGTGAGGACAGTGTAATGCTTCCCTAACAGACATTCCAGATGGCCTAACCATTTAGGACAGGAAATGCAGATCCCTGCCACAAGAATTTTTGGAAGTCCTGTCATTTTCTCAGGATTTGGCTGGGATGTGGGCCAGACCCCTGAAGGCTCAGACTTCTGCTAATACCTCTTTTTCCTTGCGGAACTGCCAGAACTGGAGGAAATACTTTTTATTTTTCCCTTCAGAATGCACTTACAGTGTCAGCCTGAAACTTTTTGTAGTCTTAGGAATCAAATGCAGTGTAAGCTGCCCTTTCACTGGAGTTGGTTGATAATGTCTTCAGAATCCTCTCTTTCAGTTCTTGCAGAGTGTAACTCCTTCTCCCTTGTGATCCCACTTCTGCCAGAAGAATGAACAAGCACCACTCTGAACTTTTGACCTGGTACTTTCAGTGCATTTGAATCCATAAAACACAGAGAAAATGGCCTTTGTCGTCACTAACTTCCTCCTACTCATCTACTAAGTGGTACAATATAAGGGTCCCCGGCAAGGCAGTCTGGGGTACACTTGACATAGCCAGGACAGGACTGTCAGATGGTATTTAGGCTTCCTTATTAAACCCTAGGTATAGCATCATGACTCCCAGCCCACAAGGGATTCTATTGAACAATTCTGGCCCACTGGCCTTAATCTGTACCTTAAGTGCTACCCATTTCTAAAAGCTGCTCTTTGAAACTGGTAGGAGCTCTATATGTAAAGGGCTTCCCAGGTGGCATTATAAAGCACCCGCCTGCCAATGCAGGAGAGGCAAGAGACTCAGGTTTGATCCCTGGGTTGGGAAGATTCCCTTGGAGGAGGAAATGGCAACCACTCCAGTATTCTTGCCTAGGGAATGCCATGGACAGGGAGACTGGAGGGCTATAGTCCATGGAGTTGCAAAGAGTCAGACATGACTGAAGCGACTTAGCATGCATGCACATACATGTAAAAGTCCTATTTTGCAAATAAGATCATCTATACCACTTTTCTGGGCTTCCGTGGTGGCCCAGATAGTAAAGAGTGTGCTTGCAATGTGGGAGACCTGGGTTTGACCCCTGGGGTGGGAAGATTCCCTGGAGGAGGACATGGCAACCCTCTCCAGTAGTCTTCCCTGGAGAATCCCCATGGACAGAAGAACCTGATAGGCTACATCCATAGGGTCGCAAAGAGTCAGACACAACTGTGTGACAAAGCCCAGCACACACCACTTTTCTAGATTCTCCATATATACACTATTGATGCTAGTCATGACATAAATAACCAATGAGACCCTACTCTGTGGGTCAAGGAACTCCATTCAGTGCTCCTTGGTGACCTAAATGGGCAGGAAATCCAAATAAGAGGGGATTTAGGTATACATATAGCTGATTCACTTTACAGGAGAAACTTATACAACATTGTTAAGCAACTGCACTCCAATAAAAATTAATTTAAAAAGAAAAATTATTTTTAAAAAATAAATAAGTAAATGAAAGCCATGTTTTTCTCGCTCTTGGAGTACAAAGCAGTAATGCACCATTCCTTGATGCAACCTTCACAGACAATCAGCACAGCATTGCAAAAGGGATGTGGCCAGGAGGGGAAGGAAGAGGAAGGACCCTGTGCTCTGAAGCTGCAGGCGTGGAGGATGGAAGCCAAATATAGAAGGGTCCTGCTGCTGAGTTGCTCCGGGTGACTGCCACCTACCCTCTTCTCCTTTTGTAACAGGGACAGCAGGCCTTTACTTTCCAACTTTACAGGTTATAAAACTGTGATTCAGAGAGATTGGTGTTGCTTCGGAGCCCTCGGGGTGGCTCCCTTTAGGTTAAATTGTAAATGACTGTGAAAATGTGTCTATCTTCTGGGGTCTCAGTTTCTCTCAACAGCTTTGCATCTAGTCACCTGATGAGTTATCCATGAATACTTTTACTCAACACCCACTTTCATTTTTCCCCATCCTCCAAGAAGTCCCTGAGGTCATTATACAATGTAAAAGAGCAAAACTTAAGAGCTTGGACAACTATTGGTACCAGTGGAGTTAACTGAACATAATTTTGCATCGACAAGAGCTGGATTTAAATGTAAATTGATTTTCCAAGTGATTTGTTGGAAGAATACTTCCAAAAGAATACTATTTGTATGTTGTTTGTCTTTGGAGATTTTCTTAGCCTTTTTACTCTTATCTCAAATCATAGCTCTTCTTTCTTTCTTATAAATCCTCAAAAAATTCTACTGCCTTAGTGAACAATTGTAAGAAAAAGATGTAGGGTTCTAATGTTAGTAGTTAAAGTGGGAAATAAGTAATAAGTGGGTAACAGGTGCCATCAACCTGGTTTCTTTCAGGAAATGTGCAAAGATGGAGCTGAGATAGAAACATGATTTTGATTATGGAAAATTGTTTAGCTTATCTAAGCCTCAGTTTTCTCATCTATAAATTGGGACTGATACCATTGACCTTAGAGAATAGTTGAGCAAATTAAATAATATAAATAGAAACTTCTGAAGTTCTTGCCACTATACTCATAATTCATTAAATATAAGCACCTATCACCTTAGATCTCACCCATGACCAGTCAACAAATGAACAGTTCTTTGTGAACCAGGAGCTTCCCTTGTGGCTGAGCTGGTAAAGAATCTGCCTGCAATGTGGGAGACCTGAGTTTGATCCCTGGATTGGGAAGACTCCCTAGAGAAAGGAAAGGCTACCTACTCCAGTATTCTGTTCTGGAGAATTCTATGGATTGTATAGTCCATAGGGTTGCAAAGAGTCGGACATGACTGAGTGACTTTCACTTTACTTCCTGAACCAAGCACTGGAAAGCTAGGTGCTTAGATGAAAGAGTAAAGAATATATGAATCTCAACTTTGAAGACATTTCAGTATACTGAGAGACAAGATAAGGAACACAGAAAACATTTATGGGTCAGTTTCTGCCCCATATTTCTCAGTATCTCTGTGAAATATTCAATTCTACCTCTCACCCCCAGTGAGCTATGTCTATTTGTGCAAACATAGTTTCTTTCCACTGCTGTGAAGGAAGGGCTGATGTGTGGGTGTCTTCACTTTTCCCAGTGAGACCTGTAGAGACCAGGCTCATACACATCCTTCTGTGGTAAGTTCAGCACATCATGGAAACCTAGCATGAAGCTCACAGTCTACTCTGCTGGGTGTTCATTATAGTATTTGTTTTAGCATATGATGCTTTTTTTTATCATTAATTATAGAAAAGAAAAAAAATGACTCTGGGACAGTTCTAAGAGAAAATATTTGTTACTACAGTATTTAATTAGCAATTTGTCAACTAATGTTGACATTCCTAAATCTTCCTTAAGGAACTTCCTCCCAAAGTAGACAGCTCCTCCATGGGAGACTCTCAATCCCCAGGTTTTAGAAGCATTTCCATAATTTCAATGGTCTAAATGACAACAAATCAGTTGTACAGAATCCAATTGTACAGAATTCAGTTGTACTAGAACTTAGTAAAGTTCTAGTAAGTCAGCAATAAAGGAGATTGTTTTTCTTGCATCCTTTTCATTTTCTTTTCTTTTATTATTTTTTTTTTTTGGTGAGATGACCATTTAACCAATAGAATGTTCACTAATGTAATATCCAGAGGAAATAGCCGTTAGGACATCAAAACAGTGGAGAAGATACATGAAGTGAAGTGAAAGTTGCTCAGTTGTGTCTGACTCTTTGCCACCCCATTAACTATACAGTCCATGGAATTCTCTAGGCCAAAATACTGGAGTGGGTAGCTTTCCCTTCTCTAGGGGACCTTCCCAACCCAGGGGTCGAACTCAGGTCTCCCGCACTGCAGGTGGATTCTTTACCAGCTGAGCCACAAGGGAAGTCTAAGATACAAGAAGGTAACAATCAATTCAAATGTCTTTTTTTTTTTTTGCCTTCAAAAAATAAGGAACTTCCCTGGTGGTCCAGTGCTTAGGAATCTACCGGCCATTGCAGGGGACATGAGTTAGATCCCCGGTCTGGGTAGATTCCACATGCTGTGAGACAGTTGGGTCCCAGTTCCACAACTACTGAAGCCCACGTGCCCTAGAGCCTGTGCTATGCAACAAGGGAAGCCATCACAATGAGAAGCCCGTTCACCACAACTACAGTAGCCCCCGCTCACTACAGTTAGAGAAAAAAGGAGGCACACAGCACAAAGATCCAGGCAGCCAAGTTAATTAATTTAAAAAATGAGAACAAAAAGCCTCCAAACACTCCCATGAAAACTGCTCATGGGTATTCAGATGTGAGTTTTAGATGGGAAAGAAGACATTGACAAAGTCCATTTTCATTCATCTCTAAAGACAATAGGAAAATAACATTAGAATGAGAATAATACCTATCATTTTGCATTTGTATTGTGTGTTAGGAGCTGTTCTGAGTGATTTATATTTATTAACTTTTAAAACTCTCACTGCTCTATAAATATTCTGTTTTACAAGTAAGGAAACTGAGAAACAGCAAGGTTAAGCAATCTGCCTAAGAATATACAGACTGCAGAGCGGGGTTTTCATAAGTGCCTCCAGCAAGATAAAAGGAATTTAAATACAGTTCTTTGACCATTTGCAGATGTAGAGAATGAGTATTTCAACTTAGAAATAAAGATGTGAGCTAGGACATGAACTGTCTACCGGTAAAGACTCACCTTTAATGCAGACTTAACATATAAAACCTAACCAGGTCCAGGTCACCAGAAGATTGGATCCTGCCATCACTGGGCACTCAGTCTAATACATTCTCACATCTGTGATAGATAGTTCACTGGATTTTCTATTTTGCACCATGAATGTCTTAAGAGAAAGAGCTATGAGCATCCTTGCTGGATTCTCTTTAAGAAAATTATAAACTCCTCTCAGTCAAAAGTTACATTTTAGTCATCTCTTTCCAGCCCTTTCCTTTGAATCCAGTCCTAGCAACGTGCTTGAATGGCACATATTAGGTGGTCAGCAAATGGTAGATTAAGTGTTGAGTGCCTATCATACATTCAAGAATATAGAAAGTATTTTGCAAATATTTGATTTTCTAATAAATCAAAGAGCATGAGAGGTACCCTTGGGGAAGTCACGGTGACTGTCCTTCACTAAGCTCTTCCACTCCCTACCTTGACTCACATTCCTGATTATGGTTGAGCTTTGTGGCTGTAAAAATGGACACAGTATATAAATATTTAAAGAAAACATAAAGAAAAATAAGTTGTAAGGTGATTAATGGAGTTAGTTATCTAATTATATAATAGAGCATTATGTCAAAAGTACTTCATTAAAAAAAGAACAATTACCTATAATTAAATTTTAAATTTGATTGAAGAATGTTGAATTCATTACTACATCGAAGAACTCCCAGGATCATTCCATTCTCCTATTAGTGCTGTTTCTTTGAGGACAAACCTTCACTTTACTTGTAAACATGTTTTTTTATTTTAATAAAAATGTGTATTTTTAAAACATCCAACCAAAGATTTGGCTACAGAAAAGAAGTTACACTGTTAGAGGATAAAACAATTGTTCATTCCTATAAGAGGCTGAGTTAGGAGTTGAATATCTTAGTAAGTTCAGTTCTATTTGTCATTATCTCGCTCTAAAATGGGGACATATAGGAAGAAATGCCAAATACCACCCACTTAAGAGAGTAGAGAGGCTCTAGTAACTAGTGAGACAATTGAAGAGCATGAAAAAGTATACTTCTTATCTTTCTATGAGTACTCTTTTATGTTAATTATACAAATGTAGGTGAGGTGCTCTATGTAGTCGACCCTTCTGAATCCTTTACTACCTTTTAGGTTTCCCTGGAAACTACTTCTTAACTATAGCCCAATGAGAATTGGTAAATAAAAAGTAATCATTGTATTTGCAATTGTAATGGTGCAGATATCCATCACCACCGAGGACGAAAGAATAGAAATCAGAAAAGTTTTAGGGATTCCCTGGTGGTTCAGAGGTAAAGAATCTGCCTACCTGCCTGTGCAGGAGACACAGGTTTGATCCCTTATCCAAGAAGATCCCACATGCCTCGGAGCAGCTAAGCCTGTGCACCACAATTATTGAGCCTGTGCTCTGGAGCCTGGAAGCCACAACTACTGGGCCCATGTGACATAACTACTGAACCCCGTTCATCCTAGAGCCTGAAATCCGCAACAAGAAAAGTCACTGCAATGAGAAGCCTTCATACAGCAAGGAGACAAAAGCCTGTGCCTCCACGAAGACCCAGCACAGCCAAAAAGAAATAGACAAGTAAATAAAATTCTTTTTTTTTTTTTTAAAGAAAAGTTTTACTCCCAACTCTTTCCAGGTAGTTTGCCCAATGTATAACTTCTCTTATTTTCTCTGTGAATTCACAGCATAAGTTTAGTGTACCATCCTCTCCACTTCACAGGGTGGTGGTTCTGGTTGTCAAATGAGTAATATATATGATGTTATATCTTAGAACACATAAAATATTTTCCAGTAGAAGTTATCAGATCAACAATGCCTACCTATAGTTGCCTTACGCTGGACAATAGGACACCAGCTAGCCTGACATGGATCTTTTTCAAATGCTTAAGGCATGAGACACATGTTATGCTTTTCATAATTCCAGTTGCCATCAAGAATTGTCGATGACTTAGAGAGAACATTGATTTTTCTGGTGGTGTTTACATGCCTGCTTTCTGCAGCCATTAGTGGTCCTCATAGAATTGATAGCTTTTTGAACCATGTCAATGAGACTATTGATTCTTGGAAGGGTCCTAATCTAGGAAAACTTTTTAAATGTTTGCTATTGGCTTTTATTAACATATAATGTAGCAACAGGATTGAAAAATTCAAGTATTGTGTGATTGCCTGGAAATCTCAAAGTAAAAATCAATGTAACTAATCTATTTAATAAGTCATGAAACACACACAAAGTGGAGGAAAGTCAGTTCAGATTCCTTAGCAAGAAGGAGATCTTGTGGGAATGTGCTTTGCTGAGCCAGCCAGCCTTCCAGCCAGTTCCCTGCCCTCGTGAGCTCAGCTGTCTTGGCCAGAATCTAACACATCAACTTCCCCCTGGCTCTTTCAGTGCTTCCTCACCCCAACTCTGGCCTTATTTTCCTGCCTTGTCACATACAAGTTTCCAGTCCAGCCCCTTCCTCTCTTCACATTACAGCTTCTTCCTCTAATAACCCAGCAGATTGGAAAACACTATCAGTCAGCTCTTCATGATTCTCTGTGAAGTCTGCGTCCTACCATCAGGCAAGAAATAGGAGCTGTAATATCCTTAGGAACACAAGCTCAGTAATGGCTTATAGTGTCTAGGGCACTGAGCATGGAAAAGTCACATACCATGATTTTAAACAGCAAGACAACTACCTTTAAATGTCCAGAGTGATTGTGAGTCAGATATAGCTTACTTACCACAAAATTAACCACCAGAATGACCCACAGACATTTCACCCCGTCCAGCACACTTTGAATGAACAGAAACTCGTTCACCTCTTTTTCTTCAAATTCAGAGAGAGTGAACATGGTCTATCCTTATAGTCATATCTTTTTTTTTTTTTTAATGTTGATATAGGCAAGAGAAATTAAATTGTAGCACGGACAATAATCTAGTCACAGTGAGGAAAATCTCTCAAGTAATAATTTTGGAATTCCTACTAAGTTATCAAAAGGAGGAGAAAAATCCAATTCCATTTTTTTCTTTACAAATCCATTTATCTCTAGTCCTATGGAAAACAATGAAATGTACTATTAAGGCGGATAAGTCTGGGTGTCCCTCGGTGATAATAGAGCCATGAGGGGAAATGAAACAGGGCAAGAAAATGGGATCACTTTTATATCCAAATTTCAAAATGGGTGGCTAAAGGGTAACCAGTGGTTATAATGCTGATTTTCAGAAAAGCCTATTGAACATCTTAGGGAGTTAATCTGAGCTTTGGGCATCTTATTAATAAGAAGATATCAAGGTATCCACCAAGCAATGTCTGTCTCTATCAGGCAATGACTAAGGAAATTTTACCTAATACATATATACACACATAGCATATATACATTTGGTGATACTAACTAGCTAGACAAGAGGTGATTAGTAACTACTTATATTCTCAGGGTGTGGAGGGGCTTGGCACCCCTGTGTGCTGTGTGCTAAGGCAAAAATAAAATGCTGTCCATAAGGGAGACCATTTACCTGTATACTGATCACATATAGGTGTATGATCTAAATAGTAAATACTATCCTAGGTACAAAGGGATAGAAGATCTAAGGGCTGTACAGAGAGGTTTGAGAACCAGGTTCCATGCATGGGCACATCTTTATCCTTCCCTTCCAATCATCCCACTCCACCAACCTCACTCTAGAGCATAGAAAGCTGTGAAGGTATCTGTCCTACCATTGTGACCATTTTTGTACAGGTCTTTATTCACCACAGAGTGACTAAACAATCCTAGCGGTTAGCGAGGAGGCTTGGCTGGGTGGGAGCGGTGTAACTTGGACTAGGCACACACTGCTTGCTGGGAAGGTACGAGACCACTGCGAATAATGAGCTTCCTGAACAACACTCCACCACTGCCTCCCAGACCTTTCTTTCTTCTCCCTTGAAATGCCTGAAATCCAACCATAAAATACCTCTCCTTTGAGTGGTGCATGGTGCAGCCCGAGGAACATGAAGGCATATTCCTGACAAGCTGCCAATTGTTACTCTGTGAGAAAATTCCCCCATTATGGAGGTGGCAAAGCCAGGGAGAGTTCAGCCAGAGCTGTGACCTACAGGGGTCTTCATCTGCCACAGAACCATTCACTACAATTAATTTTGTAATAAAAATTATGATAAACATATTGTGAAGTGATTGACACAATGTTCCTTGCCTCTCCTTTCTCACATTTAATTCCCAGAGTACGGGGACTGTGCTTTAAATCACCCAGTTTATTGATGGCAAAGCCAAAAACGAGACTCAGATATCTTAATCTAATTTTATTTTCAGTAATTCTAGAAATGTGGATCAGGAGACCTACATTCTAGTCCTGGATCTGATTCCACAGCACTGTTTGGCTTGGTACCAGCCACTTACCATTTTTTGATTCTTCCCATATTTAGCAAAATAAGATGAAACAGATAGGCACATTTTTTTTTTTTTCTTCCAAATTTCCATCTGGGATCATCTGTACTACCAAGAGGGCTTCCCTGGTGGTTCAGACAGTAAAGAATCTGCCTGCAATGCAGGAGACCCAGGTTTGACGCCTGGGTTGAAAGGATCCCCTGGAGAGAGGTAAATGACAACCCACTGCAGTATTCTTGCCTGAAGAATTCTATGGCCAGAGGAACCTGGTGGGCCACAGTCCATGGGGTCACAAAGAATCAGACACCACTGAGTGACTAAGCATACACATACACCCACATACTACCAAGAAACTGAAATCTAACCATTCAAATTCTGACTTCTCTTAAGACAATAGAGTCTCTAATATACATCAGACTTAAAATGAGATGAAGTTCCATTGGGAGAATATAGGGCATCACCAGCTGATCAAGGATTAATTGAAAACTATCACATTTTAAACAAACTGTAGATTTAGAAATAATGTGACCAATTTACTTGAAGTAGGCAATAAGCAATGTAAACATTTCACTATTTATTAATTATTGCTTACAAGAAACTGAACTGGACATTTAGAATCAGATATTAAAGATGCCCCCAGGGAGTGAAACCAGCCAATTAAAATGAATGTGATACAGTTCATGGTATAGATTTCCATGCAAGGATTTGCTGAAACTTTTAGAAGAGAGTTAATGTTTGAATTGGACACAAAATTATGTCCAATTTAATATAGGTTTGTGGAACTTGAGATCCCTAGGCAGAGGAATTAGTATATATAGATGCAGTGGAAAATATGACCATGGAAAAATGGAAAATATGACCATAGCTTAGAATAGCCTCCTAGGTGGCGCTAGTTGTAAAGAACCTGCCTGCCTATGCAGGAGACAGAAGAGATGCAGGTTCGATCCCTGGGTCAGGAAGATCCCCTAAAGGAGGAAATGGCAATCCACTCCAATATTCTTGCCTGGAGAATCCCATGGACAGAGGAGCCTGGCCAGCTATGGTCCATAAGGTCATAAAGAGTCAGACATGACTGAAGTAACTCAGCATGCATGTGCAGCTTAGAACACAGGTTCAGAAAAACCTCAAAAAATGATACTAGAGAAGTATCAACCCAGTAGAACTGGGTTGTAAGATCCTTTTTTGTGCTTGTTGTGCCAGAGGGTTTACCTGGCGATAGAGAGATAGCAGTTTTTAAAAAATACCACCTTAATTTAAAACAACAACAAATACACTTTTTCACAGAATTTATTCCTTTATCAACATCTGTTCAGTTTCTGAAGTCTAGGTCATGTTATCTTCTCAAAAAAGAGATAGAGCATGCCCTGCCAAGTGTCCCAACCAGTCAGGTTTGGATTATCATAGAATATAAGGATTCATGTATACGATATTAAGCCCAGTTGCTGAGTTGCTTTCAATAGTTATTTTGTCAATAAGAAACATTGCAAGCATGACTCATGAAAGGAGGAAAGAATCACTAACACAGTTAAGGGAGAGAATATGAGGAAATAAACCCTACAGAAATCTGAGAAATGAATGTATTTAAGGGATTTCAGGGATAAGAGATGATCTGGCTGATTTTTACTGACCAGCTGTCAACTTGTAATACTTTTAAAAATTGACAAAATCAAAGCTATGAAACAGGGTAGAAATGATCTGAAGATGTAATGCTTTTGCACCCAGAGCTGTAAATGCTCTCAGAGAGCTTTTTTTGAGAAGACTGAAAACCTCACACAAAGACAAGGTAGCCTCTGGAATGACCAAACCTAACAGAAGATTGCAGTTGAATCATTTTCCAGGGAAAAGAACTGGATTCCTCTTAGAGCCAGGCCCCTCTGTTTGGCCACCCCTAGAACAGATGCCCTCTAAGCTGCTCTGGGACTTTCTTCAGACACTGGCTGATAGAGATAAAAGGGCAAAGTAGGTGATTAAATTGTTAATCCCACTAGGAGATTTTAGGTAGAAAAAATATGGGAGACCCTTGTATATTAATGATTACTAATGAGAACTGTTTTACTTAACCACAAAACCAAGTAGGTTTGCTTAGCAGCAAAAGCGTATAACAGAAGCATGAGACATGCCCCTAAACAATAAAACAATGGTGGCATGAGACCCACATCTTGCCCAGTGAGTTCAGTAGACTAATGATCCCTAGAACTTGCCTTCTACACACATAAAAAAACAATCATTTGTGGACCTTACTTGACCTTGTATGGACAAGAAAACTCCCTTGCTCAACCTGGAGGAGAAGATGATGATGGAAGCAAAACATCTATTGAAGAAAGACAAAGAAGTTCTTCTCCCTGTGGACTTTTCTTCTGATTATAAAACTGTAGCCCAGTAAGTTCTTGGGGCACATTTCTCACCTTACTGCTTGTAGGTTCCACAAGCGTCCTGTTCTAGTAAATCCCTTCTCATCTATCTCTTTGCCTCTAGGTGACTTCTTTCCTACACTGAGACATAAAGGACTGTGGTAATGGAGCTCTTCAAATCCACTGAAACGACACACGACAGTTTCATGGCCTTCGTGTGTGTGCTCAGTCACTTCAGTCACGTCCGACTCTTTGCAACCCTCTGGACTGCAGACCGTCAGGCTCCTAAGTCCATGCAATTCTCCTGGCAAGAACACTGGAGTGGGTTGTCATGCCCTCCTCCAGTTATAGCCATCAAACCTCTGATAAATGAGTCTACCCATTCCCTCTTGAAGTCTAAGCTAGGTCTCCAAAATGATGATTAAATGAGTCATAGCTTAAGAAAGACAAGATGCTAATATTTCAGTTGGAGATCACAGCTGCATGTGAAGAATATGTGGGGAAAACATTAGCCATTGATTTTTTATAATCCTTCCTGTGGACAAGCCATTTAAACAAGCATATCCCATGGTCCTGGAAGTTCTTGCTTTTGAAGTTGCCTAGATACTGGGAAAGTCATACATGCTGGAGGGATATCAAGGAGGCAAAAGTGGGGGAGGCAGGAGAGCTAGGACCCATGCAGACTTTAGCATCACCACATGATGCTCCCCATCCCAGATGAGAAGAAACAAAAAAATGATTTTACTGACCTGGGGTGCAATCTCTAGCTGGAGCCTAGTCCTTTGCCAACCATTTGGATGCTCATTTCTTGAAAAGTTTACTATTCTCTGTTTAGTTTCTCCCCCTTCCCTTCACCACTCGATGCACTTTGCCAGAAGTGCTCTTATCTGGGTACCAGTGACTTTCAGATTGCCAAAGTCAATGACCTTTTAAACTTTTTTTCATCTGTTAGACCTTTCTGTGTCACTTGATGTTACCCCTTTCTTCTTTTGTTTTATGATAACAGCTAATATTATGAAATGTTACTTTCCAGACACTGTGTTAAACATGCATTAACACTCTTTTTTTTTCCTGAAATGCAAGTGTGGCATATTCCCTAGGTTGCTAAGTCTTGTCCAACTCTTTGCAACCCATGGACTGCAGCATGCCAGGCTTCCCTATCTTTCACTATCTCCTGGAGTTTGCTCAAACTCACGTCCACTGAGTCAGTGATGTCATCCAACCATCTCATCCTCTGTCACCCCCTTCTCCTCCTGCCCTCAATCTTTCCCAGCATCTATGTTATATAGCAGAAGAAGAGTATAGAGTCCTCTTGGGACTCTGTGGACCCAGGGACTGCCAATCCTGGATGCCCAGTGGAAGATTCCAAACCCCATTCTCTGGTGATGCTGAGACTCTGATCTCATTCTCTTCTCTGGACGGCTTTGGGAAGGGGCCAGAGCCATCCAGCCCCAGGAGAGAATGAGATAAAGTCCTCAGAGAAGCCAGGACTAACTCATCAAGCAATAATAGATTGACAGATGCAGGCATGCTGGGACATGCCCATGGCCTGAGGTTTATTTGGTGACTGCCTAGTCCCTTTCCCATTCTACTTCTCTCCCTAATAACTTTGGCTCTGCACTTTCCACGGTCTCAGGTCTCATCTGTGTGGGCAGCTAAGACAGGTAAGATCATAAGGCGACCACATTACATACAACTTTGGTTTTATTCTAGGGAGCAAGGGCCATACAGATATTCCAGCAGTAAGTCAATGAGGCCCAAAGAAAACAGAAATGGAGTGTTTGGCCAGCAATAGAAGAGAAGACGATGACTGATGTAGGATGGATGCCAATGATGATATTCTCTGCTCTGGCACAGACATGAAGCTGCAGCCCTAATGCTCTGAGGTCAGATTGGAATGGAACAGATCCCTATAGTCTTTGCTCATCATGTCTTCTGCCTGTGTTCTGTCTGTGGAAAAACTTAAGCCAAAGAATAAGTTTAATCAGAGAAGTGAGAACATGCAGAAACAAAGGAAAACAGTCAAAGAAGATCAAATAATAATAGTTTAGTCATTAAGCAGAGGTAAAGACCATTAGTTCATTCTTGAGGGCTATAGATAACATTCTGAACCATATCCTGTAAGCTGTCTTATTCTGAACTATGTCCTGTTAGGACTCAACTCAATTTACTGCTACTAAAACCCCCCCAGGTGGAAGAAGTTAACTACACGGTGACCAGACTATAACCATGACATAGCTGCCACAATTCTGAGAACTGTCTTTAAGAAATGGAAATAGACCGACCTTGGAAGGAATGATTAACTGTACTTAAAACAATCAAGATGATGTTGGTCAGGCCACTGATGACCAATTTCAAGATGAGCATCAGAGCTGACTGTGCTGTTTCTATGTGTAGCCTGCTCCCTCTGTCTATAAAAGCCCTTGCTCCCTGATTGTCAGGGGTAGAGTTGGCCTTTGGATAGGTGTCCGCCCTCCCTTCACCCTGGGTTGTCAGCATCCAAAATAAAGAAAACTTTCCTTTCCACCAGCCTGGCCTCTTTAACGGCTTTTGAGCAGTCAGCAGCCAGACCTTGGTTCAGTAACATGTCAACCACACTCAGTCCACCACCTGCTCTAGAGTCCCCCTGTGTTATTAAAGGCAGTTTCTTTGGTGTTTTCATTAGCATGGAAAATAAGTTGCCAGCACTCTCTCTTGGCTTCTAATGATATTTACCTTCAAGTCCAACTGGAATAAAATTTCCTCAGGTTTATCTCTATCTAAAGACGTTCCTGGGGCTTCCCTGGTGGCTCAGTGGTAAAGAATCTGCCTGCCATTAGAGGGGACACAGGCTCGGTCGCTGGTCCAGGAGCCCACATGCCATGGAGCAACTAAGCCTGCGGGACCCAACTATTGTGCCTGTGCCCTGGAGCCCATGAGCCACAACCACTGAAACCTGCGCACCCTAGCAGCAAGGGATAAAACCACAATGAGAAGCCCACACACTGCAACCAAAAGTAACCCGTGCTCACTGCAACCAGAGAAAGCCTGCCTGCAGTAAAAAAGACCAAGCACAGCCCAAAACAAAAAATTGAAAAATCATAAAATGAAAATGTTACTTAAATAGAAGGGTAATATATTTTCTCTCTACATTCATACGTTAGTGTGACCATATATGTTATCTTTCCTCCCTCAATTCTTTCTTTCTTTTTTTAATAGCAGAAAAATAATGAAGGGCTGGAGCAAACAATGTTTGAACTATCAGACAACCACACTCATTTCTCATACTATCAAGGTTATGCTCAAAATCCTTCAAGCTAGACTTCAGCAGTAACTGAACTGAGAACTTCCAGATGTACAAGTTGGGTTTAGAAAAGACAGAGGAGCCAGAGATCAAATTGCCAACATTTGTTGGGTCATAGAAAAAGCAAGGGAATTCCAGGAAAACATCTACTTCTGTTTCATTGACTATGCAGAAGCTTTTGACTGTGTGGATCACAACAAACTGTGGAAAAATCTTAAAGAGATGGGAATACCCAACCATCTTACCTGTCTCCTGAGAAACCTCTATGTGGATCAAAAGCAACAGTTAGAACCTCATATGGAACAGTTGACTGGTTCAAGATTGGGAAAAGAGTATGACAAGGCTGTATATGTCACCTTGCTTATTTAATTTATATACAGAGTACATCATGCAAAATGCTGGGCTGAATGAATCACAAGCTGGAATCAAGATTGCCAGGAGAAATGGCAACAACTTCAGATATGTAAATGATGCCACTCTAATGGCAGAAAGTGAAAAGACACTAAAGAACTTCTTGATGAAAGTAAAAGAGGAGAGTGAAAATGCTTCCTTAAAACTAGATATTCAAAAAACTAAGATCATGGCATCTGGTCCCATCACGTTATGGCAAATAGGGAAAAAAGTGGAAACAGTGACAGATTTTATTTTCCAGGGCTCCAAAATCACTGTGATGGGTGACAGCAGCCATAAAATAAAGACATTTCCTCCTTGGAAGAAAAGAAGGAAAAACCTACAGAGCATATTCAACCATATTAAACCTTTGACAAACCTACAGAACTTATTAAAAGGCAAAGACATCACTTTACTGACAAAACTGTGGTTTTTCCAGTAGTCATATATGGATGTGAGAGTTGGACCATAAATCATGCTGAGCACTGAAGAATTGATACTTTCAAACTAGTGCTGTAGAAGACTCTTGAGAGTCCATTGGACAGCAAGGACCAGTCAATCCTAAAGAAATCAACTGAATATTCATTGTAAGGACTAATGTTGAAGCTCCAGTACTTTGGCCACCTGATGGGAAGAGCTGACTCACTGGAAAAGACTCTAATGCTGGAAAAGACTGAAGGCAAAAGAAGAGGCAGCAGAGAATAAGATGGTTGGATGTCTTCACTGACTCAATGGACATGAGTATGAGCAAACTTCAAGAGAGTGAAAGATAGGGAAGCCTGGCATCCTGCAGCCCACGGGATCACAAAGAGTTGGACATGACTTAGCAGCTGAACAACAACAACAAATGAAGGAAAAATTCACTTTGAATGAAATTCTATGAGTCTTTTTGCTGGGCCTAGAGATACGAGTTTAGCAAGATTATACTCTGAAGTGGACATTCTTATTCAGTACACAAGTAGGTGCGAACAAGGAAGGTCTCAAGATGTGCGACATGGATGTGTTGAAAGCTTCCTTATTAGATTCAGTTCAGTTCAGTTCAGTCGCTCAGGATTCCAGCTTGATTCCAGTTTGTGTCCAACTCTTTACAACCCCATGGACTGTCGCACACCAGGCCTCCCTGTCCATCACCAACTCCCGGAGTTTACTCAAACTCATGCTCATTGAGTCGGTGATGCCATCCAACTATCTCATCCTCCGTTGTCCCCTTTTTCTCCTGCCCTCAATCTTTTCCAGCATCAGGGTCTTTTAAACGAGTCAGTTCTTCAGATTAGGTGGTCGAAGCATTGCAGTTTCAGCTTCAACATAAGTCCTTCCAATGAATATTCAGGACTGATTTCCTTTAGGATGGACTGGTTGGATCTCCTTGCAGTCCAAGGGACTCTCAAGAGTCTTTTCCAACACCACAGTTCAAAAGCATCAATTTTTGGGTGCTCAGCTCTCTTTATAGTCCAACTCTCACCTTTGTACATGACTGCTGGAAAAACCATAGCTTTGACTAGATGGACATTTGTTGGCAAAGTAATGTCTCTGCTTTTTAATGTGTTGTCTAGGTTGGTCATAACTTTTCTTCCAAGGAGTAAGCATCTTTTAATTTCATGGCTGCTATCACCATCTGCATTGATTTTGGAGTCCCCAAAAATAAAGTCTATCACTGTTCCCATTGCTTCCACATTCCATTGCCATGAAGTGATGGAACCAGATGCCATGATCTTAGTTTTCTGAATGCTGAGCTTTAAGCCAACTTTTTCACTCTTCTCTTTCACTTTCATCAAGAGGCTCTGTAGTTCTTCACTTTCTGCCATAAGGGTGGTGTCATCTGCATATCTGAAGTTATTGATATTTCTCCCAGCAATCTTGATTCCAGCTTGTGCTTCATCCAGCTCAGCATTTCTTATGATGTACTCTGCATATAAGTTAAATAAGCAGGGTGACAACATATAGCCTTGACGTACTCCTTTCCCGATTTGGAACCAGTCTGTTGTTCCATGTCCAGTTCTAACTGTTGCTTCCTGACCTGCATACAGATTTCTCAAGAGGCGGGTCAGATGGTCTAGTATTCCCGTCTCCTTCAGAATTTCCCACAGTTTGTTGTGGTCCACACAGTCACAGGCTTCAACATAGTCAATAAAGCAGAAGTAGATGTTTTTCTGGGACTCTCTTGCTTTTTTGATGATCCAATGGATGTTGACAATTTGATCTCTGGTTCCTCTGCCTGTTCTAAATCCAGCTTGAGCATCTGGAAGTTCATGGTTCACGTATTGTTGAAGCCTGGCTTGGAGACTTTTGAGCATTGCTTTGCTAGCCTGTGAGATGAATGCAATTGTGTGGTGTTTGAGCATTGTTTGACATTGCCTTTCTTTGGGAGTGGAATGAAAACTGACCTTTTCCAGTCCTGAGTTTTCTAAAACACTGCTGAGTTTTCTAAATTTGCTGGCATATTGAGTGCAGCACTTTCACAGCATTATCTTTTAGGATTTGAAATATCTCAGCTGGAATTCCATCACCTCCACTAGCTTTGTTTGTAGTGATGCTTCCTAAGGCCCACTTGACTTTGCATTCCAGGATGTCTGGCTCTAGGTGAGTGATCACACCATCGTGCATATCTGGGTTGTGAAGATCTTTTTTGTATAATTCTTCTGTATATTCTTGTGACCTCTTTATAATATCTTCTGCTTCTGTTAGATCTATACCACTTTTGTCCTTTATTGTGCCCATCTTGCATGAAATGTTCCCTTGGTATCTCTAATTTTCTTGAAGAGATCTCTAGTCTTTCCCACTCTATTGTTTTCCTCTATTTCTTTGCATCGATCACTGCAGAAGGCTTTCCTATCTCTTCTTGCTCTTCTTTGGAACTCTGCATTCAGATGGGTATATCTTTCCTTTTCTTCTTATTAGATTACCTCTGTGCTACCTTGGTCTATGAACTTTATGGAACTTACTCCATTGGATCTTCATAACAACTCTTCCAGGTCAGTATTAATTACTCCTATGTTATAGATAAAAATTGAGCTCAGAGAAATTAAAGAAAATGTCTAAGACCACACCATTGCATAGAGGTAGAATCAGTGTTTACACTTATGTCTGTCTTACTCCCAAGTTCTAGTTCTGTCTTCCATGTGACATTCTCTGCCTTTACATTTCCACAGCTGGCACCTATGATATATATGCGTTCATGGTTTCAGCTTAAGTGGAGGGAGAAGTGAGCTAGACACATAAAAAGATAAATACCCAAGGCAGAACACATATGCATACGCTATTCTGCATGGTAAAAAACAATGAGATGAGTCTTACTTTAGAGAAACAAAGGAGCTTTGAGAACTGGAGTGGTCAGGAGTGAAAGTTGAACAGAATCCATTGAACATGGATACTGCCCTTGTGATCAGAATATAATTATTAAATGAATGTATGAAAGAATGAAGGACACTGCTCATGATCATTAAGGGTTTATTTAGCCCTGAGCTTTGTAAGAAAGGTTGCAGGCTGACTTTCAAATTGGAATGAAAAAATATATCAACAGTGTTAGAAATGATAGCGCTGGGATTATTTAGTTATTAAATTCAGTTGCATTTTGGAATTACTTAGTGTGTTCCAAACAATGTGCTCAGTCACAATCTATACCAATTATTGGAGAATCTCCAGAAGTGGTACCCAAGCACCTGAGCATCAGTAATTTGTTAAGCGCCCAAGCCGATTGCAGTGTGGAGCCAAACTCCAATGCAACATGATATGAAGAGTCCTCTGACAACAGTCATAACCTGCCATCGGGTAGAGATTTATTCTGAGACAGTAGACACCTGGAAACTGAAGAATTTGGACAAAGTTGATTCTTCCCAAAATATACTCTGTAATTTATGTCACAATTAATGATTAATTAGACATATTACTAAAACTTGAATATCAGAAATACAAGTCGCATTGTCAGTTACATTTATAAAATCGTTGAGTAACCACTTAGGTGTTTGTTGTTGCTGCTATTACTGTTTTAACCTTGGGACTTTTAAGAGTCTTTACAGTTCTAGCATGTGTTATATCTATCAAAATGAGGATCTAGTCTGTAGCACCTTCTAACTTTATATCATTGCTTACTTTGTTGTTGTTGTTGTTGTTTGTTTACATTTTGTAGAAGTAATGTTTCATGGAGTACATTCTGGGAACAACAACTACCGAAAGTTGACAAAGCTAAGAACAGCTTCTTCTGAAGTCTAGTCTGCCTATGTATTTCTTTAAATACACTGGATCCACACAATATTATGATAGGAATTAGCATATGCATCTTATAGATGAGGAAATTGATGCTCTACTACTTAACTTGGTTAAGTTCATGCAATAAATACAGAACTGGAATTCAAATCAGGTGTATGATTGCTAATTCAGCAACACCTCTTTGTGTTAACAGCCTCTCAGATTTTCTATGTAAAATCCCTTGCCCCTCCAGGTAGAGCCTAACCAGCAGTTACTGTACTACAGCAATACTTACCACTGCCAAGTATTTGCACTCTTTTAAACAGTTTAATGTTGAGGTTAAATTTTCCAATTAAAATCTTTCTGACTTCTGTTTATCTGACTAAATGCACTTTGTATTGTACTGCAGACTTTGTCTGCACTGCAGTCATTGTCCACAATCACCTTTCAGCCCCTCCTTGGCTTCCCTAAGAAACATACTGTCTGCAGCCACACCTCACATTGCTAATAGCCCCTCTCCTGTCTCCCAGAGTTCTTAAGTTATTAGTGTCCTCCAACAAGCAAGCATTGGTGACACTGACTCATTTTCTTCTTCTTCTGCTTTTAGTGTTTGGATGACTATGCAGGGTTCTGCAGGAATATGTATGAAAGCGTAATTACATTCCCTGCCTTGGGAAGTGAATGTTGGCTAGAAAGATGCCTCTGCCTGTGGTGTAAAACATCACAGCGATCAGGTTGGTTTCCCTGTATTTGCACGTGGCTGAAAACCGGCTCTCTCCACCCCCAGGCAGACAGATGAAGCCAGTTATCTGCAAAGGTGTTAGTGTCCTGTTAGCATCTGCACTTGTCTTGACTTTACGCTCTCCTAGCAAACTCAACAGCAAGCTGAGCAACCCAGATCATCTCTTGATCTGTATGAGTCAGTGATGCAGCCTGGAAAATACAAAACCGCTTCATTTTTCTGGAATCACAAGAAAAATCAGCCATGAGCAAATTCATCAGATTATCAACACACGATTTCCAGTTCCCAAACATTAAGCACATGCAGCATTTTCAGATTGAAATCTCCCAATATGCATGAAATGCTTTTTTTCTTTAAAAAAAAAAACAAAAAACATTTATTTGTTTGGCTGTTCTGGGTCTTAGTCGCGGTATGCAGGATCTTTGATCTTTGTTCCAGCATGCAGGAATTTTAGTTGCAGCATGAGGGATCTAGTTCCCTGACCAGGGATCAAACCCCAGTCCTCTGCTTTGGGAACTTGGGGTCTTAGCCACTGGACCTCAAGGTAAGTCCCAGGACACCCTTTCTTGATGCAACATTTATGTACTGGGCACCAACTGTGTCCAAGTACCATGACAATTCAGGACAAAAATAAGGATACAAAGTTATGTTATGTGAAGGCTCAGGAATTCTTTAGATAAAGCATAGATTTTAATTTGGGGGGTCTCATAGCTACCTCCACTCTGGCAATTCAGAAGAACTTTGTTTTTCCTTTCTCTCAGCTGTGGCCTATGTAAATGAGGCTGTTGGATAAGTGACCTGGAGAAAAGAGGGTGTTTTTGTAAATACACTGCCATTCATTCCACAAACATTTCCCACCTATCCCCACGTCCAGTCATAAGCATACAGCACACTTTAATCCCTGGCTATACTATGCTACGGGCTTTCACAGAGGCTCAGCAGTAAAGAATCTGCCTGCCGACTCAGGAGACGTGGGTTCAATCCCTGGGTCGGGCAGACCCCCTGGAGAAGGAAATGGCAACCCACTCCAGTATATTCTTGCCTGGGAAACCCCATGGACAGAAGAGTCCAGTGGGCTACCGTCCATAGGGTTACAAAAGAGTCAGGCATCCTTTTAGCAAGAGAGATACAAGCTAATGAAACCATGGACAGAGACACAAAGGGCAGTGGAAAAAACAAAACTGCATCTACATTCAAATTGTCATATGGTTTTGCAATTTCCAGGTATTCGGCAGGGGCAGAATGGTTCATGGCAACTGGAATCAAATTAAGAGAGGTCCACAGAACCCCTGATATGCTCCTACTTAAATTAGTGCAGCTTCTCCTAGCACAGAAGGAACTGACATCATTTCTATTCACTTGTATGCTCACCGGCCTCCTTAATACAGCTTCAGGCATTAAATGTTTCCCCATAGACAATGCAGGTGTCACTTCTGAGAAACATGCACACTCTGTTAACACTAAAGGTGGCAGCCAATTCTGGAACTATAATTGGAGCTTTTCTTCTCCATTCCAGTTGCATGATTTCTCTTTCTCTTCAGTGACTTCCCTAACTTTATAAATGAATACAAAGGCTCAGCCACATGCTACAGCAAAGATATTTGCTTAATCCCTTTACCCATCTGTAAAGCAGGCGTAATACACTCTATCAACTCATCAGTAGCAAGTGTGTGTGTGTGTGTGTGTGTGTGTGTGCGTGTCTGTGTGTATGAGGGCATAATGCAGATAATACACCCGATGAAGCCCACATAAGTAAACATTGTGTTTATTTAAAGATTTAAGTAAGGCAGGGCAAAGCTGTGGCTTGTGAGTGTAAAATAACCCTCCATGTTGGCTGTTCTCATTGCTCACTTGCACATGAATGTGGTCCTTGATCATTAATGTTGATTCTAGAGGCACAATGACGTATGCTTAAGGAAGTGTACGATATGCAATTCTAGAATTTGCTTTAGCCAAATTCAAATTCTATGTGGTGTTAACTCATTTGTTTTTCATTAAGTTCTTTATTAACAGCCAAATCCCTTGATTATTACACTTCTCTGAACTTTCTTGTTAATCTTACTTACAAGTCACATAATGCCTGAATACATTTCTCTGAAATGTTGCTGAGATAAAAGAGCTGACAGTGACAGTAATTAACTTCTAAATAAATATTAAAATGAGAGGGCATTGTAAATAACCCCCAGTGCAACGGATCCATGCCGAAGTCCCTAGGACGTTCGGCAGTCAGTCTGTCACCATTTGAGCTAACGGCAGCTCTGCGACTGATTTTGGAAGATATTCCTCTATACTATTTAGCCTCCTTAGCCTTTTTTAGTTCTTGGTTTTAGCTAAAATACATATTTTATACTTTGCTTTTCACACATTTGGCCTCTCAGCCATATGTTCTCCTGCCCAATTTTCCACAGCTTACTTGCATATAAAAATTCTCCCTAGGTAGGGACCAAGTTCAATGGTTTCTGCTTCCCATTATGATGGATCCTTGGACACCACTGGCTGGAAGCCCAAGTGGTGCATCTCGTGGTGGAACTGAGGTCCATTTGCTCATAAGATATTCATCTCCGACCTGTCAAACAGCAACCATGAAAGTGTCGTCTGATTGGCTGAGGCTAGCTGTCTGTTCCATAAAAAAGCAAAAATCACACCAGTACAAGTGTGATGTCTGGCATCCATCTGACAGGGTTGAAATACTAGTTCTGACCCAGATTACAAGTGTAACTTTGAACAGGTTACTTAACTCCTCTAAGTCTTCATTTCCTCACATGTGAAATGTGGAAAACCAGTATCCTCTCTTAAAGATTTTGTAATTATTAAATGGAATAATACATGTAAAGTGCTTCCCCCAGGACTTGGCAAGGGCTCACCCATCAGCAGCTATTATGATCTTTATTAGGAGTTCACATGAGAGATTTCTGGGTTGCAGCCCTTTACAGCTTCCTTGAAAAGGAAGATACAGAGCAGCTTCAATTACTTAGATTTACCTGGATATTTTGACGAGTTTCTCTATGGTAACAGCAGTAAACGTGATGAGGCTTAAACTGTATTCTCAAGGGAATCTTGTCTTTTAGCTTCAATGTCTTATCTTTTAGGCACAATGTGTTTCTCTCTGATCCTCGTCTCTAACCTGCACCCATCTTCAGAAGGACAGTTGTCACAAGTGGGTGGCCCGCACTCTCCTTGTTGTTAGTTTCATTACTCACATGGCAGTGGGTGAGTCCGGAAGGTATATGCCAAAATCCTTTTTAAAAAGACTAAGCACATATGAAGGCAAACATAACTGATATTAAAGGGAGTGATTAGTAAAACATACTGTTCATGGGGTTTTCAAGGCAGGAATATTGAAGTGGTTTGCCATTCCCTTCTCCAGTTTTATCAGCACTCTCCACTGTGACCTGTCTATTTCGGGTGGTCGCTCATGGCATAGCTCATAGGTTCATTGAATTACAGAAGATGAGGTCACAGAATAACAGGGCGGTTGGGGTGAATTGCACCTTGGGTGGACTGTGGAAGTGATCATGTATGATGACAATTTCCTTTCCACGTGTTCCTGGCTATCGGTTACAGTGGGTTAAGTTGAGTACCCAAAGTGGTTGGCCATACTCTGTCATTCTGAACCTTTGAATGTCTCTGACCCCAAAGTTGAGGAAGTTTAAGAGTAATCTGCTTGCACAGTTCAGCCAGTTTAAATAGTGTGTGTGTATGTATGGTTCATTTGGAGATTGAGATGCTGAAAACCAGGCAAACAGAATTAGCAAGAGGTCACAGGACCTCCTCCATCTTGTGTAATAATAGCTCAATTAATCCCAACTAGGAAAGGCTGGAATAGGTAAACACATAGACTGATGATGAGTCTATGAAAGTGCTAATCATGAGGCAAGGAGGGGGAATGGGGAAATTTCCATGAGGAGAGCTCTCTGCTGGTTCTAAGAATATCCCAGCTTCAGCCCTGGTCCTCCACTCATCACTGTACAGTACTACAAAGTTCCTCGCAAAGGTAGTCCTGGACCAGAGGCATTAGCACCTAACAAATTGGAATTTGTTAGAAATACAATTTTCAGGATTCCCTGGTGGTGCAGTAGATAAGAATCAGCTAGCCAACATGGGAGACATGGGTTCAATCCCTGGTTCAGGAAGATTCCATATACTGCAGAGCAACTAAGTCTAAGCACCACAACTACTGAAGCCTGCCTGCCCTCAGGCCTGCGAGTCACAACTACTGAAGCCCCTGAACGGTAGAGCCAGCAAGTCGCAGCTACTGAGCCTGTGTGCTGCAACTACTGAAGCCCATGTGCTTAGAGCCCATGCTCTGCAATAAGAGAAACCACTGCAATGAGAATCCAAGCACTGAGACTAGAGAGTAACCTCCGCTGTCTACAAGTAGAGAAAGCTGACTCACAGCAGCAAAGACCTAGTGCAGCCAACAATAAATAAATTAATTAATAAAGGAATATAGCAATGTGCATATGTCAATAAAAAAGAAATGCAATTTTTAGGACTCACACTAGACCTACTGATGAGGCACACTTGGAGGAGGGACCCAGCAAACTTCTTTAATAAACCTTGCAGATGGTTCTATTGCATAGTGGAAGTTGAGAACTTTCCAAAATGATGAGCATTGGTGAATCTGCACTGAGGTTTTTTATGTGTACTGTGTTCACAGGTCACTGTGTGTTCTATCAATGTGAAATCAAGGAGCTCCTGATTTCAGCCACAGATAAAAACAGGTCTTGTCATCTATTTCCTGGAATCGATGTCCTTCTACTGTATTTAGAGCTCCACACAGGGCAAAGTGACTGGTAATCAGGGCTCAGAATCTGAAAGCGAGTACGTGGAAAACATATTCTCAGGTTTTGGAGAACATTTTTTCCTTCTTTGCAGGGGAAATGATACCAATCTTTGGAATCTCTGTGATTAGCTAGAGTGAGGGATTGCCAGTTATAAGGTATCAATAGAAAGGTCTTCCTTTCTTCTGCCTTTCTGGGAGCTATCAAGCAGCTATTTTCAAAGTTCACTGTCTCAATCCAGTAAGCAGTCAGTGGGACTAAGATTGATACTTCCCCTATTCAGATCACACATCTGTATTCTAATAATTGGGAATTAGATTAATCTATATTAGACTTTAAAAACGGAAATATTACAAACAAGAATTTAAGTTAACACTTACAGAGTTTAAACCCTCTTTTTATGTACCAAGTGAAAATACTCCTTTGAGTCACAAAAAAGTGAGGCACAACTTAGCGACTAAACAAAGAACTGACAAATCTTGGAAGATGTTGCAAATGTTAGTTGTTCAGTTGTGTCTGACTCTTGGCAAACTTATGGACTGTAGCTCACCAGGCTCCTCTGTCCATGGAATTTTCCAGGCAAGAAAACTGGAGTGGGTAGCCATTCCCTTCTTCAGGGGATCTTCCTGACCCAAGGGTTGAACCTGGGAGAAGATACTGCAGGAAGGATGGAAACAAATCAGTGTCCCACATCTCTGGCTGTCTCCTTCAATGCAGTGTGCCCTTTGGGTGTTGGGGAGACAAGCTTCTTCCAAAAGAAAGTAAGATTGACACTGTTCAATAACTCTCTTCTGTCTCTGCCTGGGATTTATTTCTCCATCCATTTTCTAATCTTGTTTGTTTATATCAAATAGTTTCCCTGTCCTAACCTGCAATTTTTATGGGCAACCATTTATAATTTTTCATTTTTTCTCCCAACATTTTTCTTTCCATGGTGTTCTAATCCTGAGTTTCCTCACTGCTATTTAATTTAATCTTATTTATAATTTATTCTTCAAATGTGTTACCCTTATATGAAATGCCATTTCTGTGATAATACTAAGAGCAACCATTCAGGAAATGTTATTTCTGCTTCTCTTTGACCACCTCCCACAAATTATTTCTACATAATATTGATTAATCTGTAACCAGCACTTTTAAAAGCAGCATTCCATTTCTAGCATAAAAAGAAAAATACAACTGTAAATCATTTTGCACTGATTTACAGTCTTAAAGAATTAACTATGGTTGGGCTTCCCTGGTAGCTCAGTGGTAAAGAATCCACCTGCCAAGGAAGGAGACACTGGTTGGATCCACAATCCAGGAAGATCCCACATGTCGCAGAGCAACTATGCCCAGCGATTGAGCCTGTGCTCTAGAGCCAGGGAACCGCAACTCCTGAGCCCACACACCACAACTACTGAATCCCATGTGCCCTAAAGCCCACGCTTCCCAATAGGAGAAGTCCCTGCAGTGAGAAGCCTGTGCATCACAGCTTGACCATAGCTCACACAGCAGTGAGCACCCAGCAGAGCCAAAAATAGTCAGACACAGCTAAGCACAAACATAAATGCAATTATTAAAAAAAATATATAAATATGGTTGAAGCCAAATGATGGAGGGAACTTTCCAGTGAAGTAGAAGTTTTATTTTCAGGTCCTTTATAATTTCTTTCATTTTTCATGGTCTGCTTACTTCATCCTTCAATATCTACAAATAACCTTGAACATACTATGCAGTAAAATAGTTCATTGTATTCTCCATAGGGAATTAAAATCCATTCATTCTGCAAGGTCTTGTGACCTGAGATACCATGAACTGTAGGGCAGAGATGACTAGACAAGAAATTAGGGGGCAACATTTCTTTCCCTTTTATTTTCTGGGTATATTTGGATGAGTAATTGATCTGTCTAGATTTCAATTTTATTCCCTAAAATGTTATGTCAATCCTAATTCCAAGACTCTAAGAATCAGGTAGTACCACACATATGAGATGGTTTATATATTGTTAAGTTTTTATACCAAACTCCCTACTGGACATTACCACTTATAGGTAGGGGAGCTTTTTCAAAGTTTACTCAGAACTCATCCTTCCTTCTCCAAACTTTCTTCCTCTCTGTGCTTCTTATTATGGTACCTGGCACTGTGCACAGAAACCCAGCAGCAATCTTCGGGTATTCACTTCTCCTCAATAATCACATTCAGTGAATCAAGAATTACTATCAATTCTACTACTTAACTTTATCTTGAATCTATCCCTTCTTTCTTATTATTTATCTTTGCAGCCCAATTCTACTGACTAGATTACTATTCCTTGTCTCTGTCTTCAGTTCCGAATTCCTTTAATCCATTTTTTTTTTAACAAAGAGTACAGAATGATCCTTTTATGATGCAAATAGGACCCTTTCATTCTTACTTTAAATCATTCATTGGTTTCTTTCTACCTTTAAGATAAAGTCTAAACCCATTAAAATGTCTCCTAAGACTGTTCTTGACTTTCAATTACATAATATTCTTTCTGTTTTCCCCAATATGTCCTGCTTTTTCTCACCTGAAAGACTGTTCGTCTTTTCTGTCTCCCTGGACTACCTTTTCCCCAGTTAATACCTACACTATTTACTTACTTACCTTGCCAAATCCCACTCTTTTCAGTTTAAATATTACTTCCCATGGGAAGCATCCCTGAATTTCCATCCCTTGGCTGGATACCATTGTTGTGTGCCCTCACAGTGTGCTGTGTTTCCTATTAGAGTTATTAATAACAATCATAGTTACTTTTAAAACATCCTTCTCCTGGACTTAAGCATTATGCAGTAAGGACAATGCCTGTCTTATTCACCATTGTCTCTCTTATGCCTAGCGCAGTTCCCAGTAAACATTTGTTGAATTAGTGGATTGTTATAATTACTCAAATGAAAATGAAAAATAGTTTCTTCCTTCAAGAAGCTTCAGATCATTAAATATTGACAAATCACTATGACACAAGGCAATGTAGGGTAGGTGAATAATAATAATAAGGTATAGCATTTACTCCAGTCTAGTGCTATACTGGGGCTTTCCAGGTAGCACTAGTGGTAAAGAACATGCCTGCCAATGCAGGAGATGTAAGAGACACAGGTTGCATCCTTGGGTTGGGAAGATACTGTAGTGGGAGGCATGGCGACCCACTCCTGTATTCTTGCTCGGAGGATCCCATGGACAGATAAGGTAGGGCTACAGTCCAGAGAGTCACAAAGATTCGGATACAACTGAAGTGATTTAGCACCCATGCATGCAGGTACTATACTAAGCCATTCATATACAAGCTCACTTCATTCTCACAACAGTCCTAAGGATGTAACTTGACAGTATTCTTATTGTCATCCTCATATCAGACTGAGAAGGATTCTGGGACTTGCTGATGGCCACTCACTGGGTTGTGAGGGAATGCATTAAAATTCCAGGGGTTTCTGGCTCTAGACTTCATGTTCTTAACCTCTTATGCTGCCCTGACTCCGGTTACCTCCCTGCCTCCTTAGGAGGGGTTTTAGGTTGCCTCTTTCTCACTCTCTGGCATCCGGGATCCTGCTTGGCTTCCCTGTCCTTAGGGTGTGGTGGTCACACTGAAGCCTGCATTCTGACATTGCCCTCCTGCTTGATGGGGGTCTTGGTGCCAGGAGGGTTCAGATGCAAACCCGGCGGAGTCTCAAAGTAGTTCAAGCAGCACAGGTTGCCAGGGATGCAAAGTATATCCATCAAGTGATGAGGTAGTGCTGTCTCAACCACCGTGAATCCAGGTCCTGGCACATTACTGAGCAGAGGTTTAAAGCCCTTGGTCAGGGGCTTCCGTGCTGGCTCAGTGATGAAAAAAACCTGTCTGCCAATGCAAGAGACATAGTTTCCATCCCTGATCTGGGAAGAGCCCATGTGCCTTGGAGCAGCTAAGCCTATGTGCCACAACTAGTGAGCCTGTGCTTTAGGGCCTGGGAACCATAACTACTGAAGCCCATGCACCCCAGAGCCTATGCTCTGCAACAAGAGATGTCACTGCAATAAGAGGCCCACAGCTGGACAGCAGCCCCCACTCCCCGCAGCTAGAGAAAAGGCCACACAGCAATGAAGACCTAGCACAGCCCAATAGAAATAAAGCCCTCAGTCCACCTGTCTGTAATGAGTTGGTGCCGTGGTTCATGAGACATAGGGACCCTGACCAGTCTTGCATTTTTATTTTGCACTGGGCCACATAAATTATATAGCAGACCCTGCTAGGCTGGGAGGGTGACTGATGAATTCTAATTGCTTAGATCCAATCTTTGCACAGAGTAATTACTCAATAAATATGTTGAATGAATGTATACCTGGGTCAGGCTACAACCCTTTGCTACTTCAGATCTCCTGAGGCACTGCTGTGGCTAGCAATGAAAAAGAGACACCTTTGATGTCGACATGAAATTTTAGTTTTAAAATTAAAACTAAATTTAGTTTTAAAATTCAACCTCACTGACTTGTAATAACTAAGTGGAAGATAGTTTTGGAACTGCCCCAGATATTATTAAGATATATATTTGCCCATAGGAGAACATTTCCATAACATAGTTGGGAACAGTAATGGGAGGAAAGAAAGGTTGTTTGATGTCTGCACCTCCAATTTCGTGTTTATAAGCTGGTTAAGAAAAAAAAAAAGATCTTGGACTTCCCTGGTGGTCCAGTAGTTAGGAATCCCCCTGTCAATGCAGGGGGCGTGGGTTTAATCTTTTGTCTGGGAGGATTCCACATGCCACAGAGCAGCTGGGCCCATGTGCCACAACTACAGAAGCCCACATGCCCTAGACCCCACGTGCCGCAACCAGAGAAGTCACCGCAATGAGCAGCCTGTGAACTGCAGCTAGAGAGTAACCCCTATTCACCGCAACTAGAGAAAACCCAAGCACAGCAACAAAGACCCAGTGTAATGAAGACCCAGTGCATCATTTCTTAAAAAATGATGATCTTCACAGTGGGTGTGTTATGCCTGGGAAGACAGCAAAACTAGAGCCAAAATAGCTTGGAATCAGATTCTGAGAGAAAGTTAGGGGAATGAGGAACTGAAGCAAACTGAAAGCTGAGTTAGAAAGTATTGAGAGAAGATGAGAGGAAAGCGATCGTGGGAGATTTTGGAGCAAAGGAGTGGCTGCTTGCATGCCTGAATGCAGGTCAGGACCCTATGGAGACAATCTCTAAGCATACTCTTGACATTTCCAAAATACAGAGCATTCAACTTCCAGCTTGGAACCAGGATAGGACACTAATTTTGATCTAAAATTGGGAAAAGTAGCAAAGCTCTGCTTTTCTCCAGTAAAGTTTTCCAGTGCTCAGAGGCTAAGTGTATTGAAATCTTAGAGTTATGATTGAGAGTCAAATGATTCTGGCAAAGGTGTGCTTTATGTCTGGTATAAATTTATTTACTTTTATAATATAGTGCGTCAAGCTTGTCATCAAGGATGGCTGCCTTTCATCCACGGCAAGGATGGCAACTTGAAAAAGCAACAAAGTTAGCAAGTGATAGGTCAAGTGGCATAAGCCCTTGCATCTCAAGCCGCATAGCATAGGCATCTGTACTGTTGTGGTTTGCTTAGTATAAAGTCTAATGTTGACTGTGCTTAACTTTGAATTGTCTTCACAGAAGTTTTTAGGGATCTTGATATCATCTTCACTGGCTATCCTATTTTAGGAAGAAATAAGATGAGCATTTACTGGTTGTGGCCTAATCCCCATTGAATCAACTGGGGCGCCCACTATTCTATTATTTCTCATAAGTGGTGCTCAGCTTGGCTATTACTCTGACTTTCACAGCATCCTACTCTCATAGTCATGAGTCCCACGGACTAGCCCACTTCTCTTGGCTACTGAGGTGAAATAGGTCTAAAAATCAGACTAAGGAAGAGGCAATGGAAGATCCAGAACTCAAATAAAAGTAATTTTTATATAGTAAGATAACCATGTCAATTAAAGAAGCCATACAAACATTCAATAGACAGAAATACATGACCACTGTTATATAAGAAAGATCAGGATCTTTTGATGTAACCAGAAGCTAATAAAGGTTTCTCAGGTGGCTCATTTGTCAAGAGTCTTCCTACCAAGGCAGGACACAGGAGACATGGGTTTGATCTCTGGGTCAGGAAGATCTCCTAGAGGGGAAAATGACAACCCACTAAAGTATTTTTGCTGGAATAATCCCACGGACAGAGGAGCCTGTTGGGGTACAGTTCATGGGGTTGCAAAGACTCGGACACAACTGAGCAACTAAGCACCCAGAAGGCTAATTTCCCATGTTTTTCTTCTCTGGAGGTAAGACTTCAATTTAATCATGTACACAGGGCCTAGAGAATGCCATTGAAAGTATATCAACAAAGGAAACAAATTTTAAAAGATCAATACGATGAGGGAATCAAAATGAAAATAATCACTGTGCCAAAAAACTATTATGAATATTAAAAGTTGATTGTAATTCTCACAAATATTAAAAATTGTTTAACTTATCATCAACTCAAAATAATTTTTAGTGACATCTCAGTAGAAAATTGGAAGGAATTTCAAACATACCAAGTGAATTTCAACAGAAATCTCAAAAGGATTTTTATGGACTTTGACAGGGTGTTCTAAAATAATCTAAAAGAGAAAATGCATTATAAATAACCAAAACTTAAAGAACAATAAATGCATCTAAACCTTCCCAGATGCTAAAACATATCATAATCTGTAAGTTACTTTTTAATAGGACCAGTATAGAAGTAGATCAGCACAGAAATAGAAATTCCAGCAGTAGACCCATATGTGTATTTTTTAAAAAGGCATTCCTGAATTTGGGATATATAAGCACAATCAGGAGAACAAGAGCAACAAAAACTTTGAAAATCATAAGAGGTCTTTTATATTAATCAAAATTGTTAATACCTTTATAGGAAATACTTACATTTCTTAAAGAATAAAGAGTGAATTGAAACAAATGTGGAGGACTTCCCTGATGGTCTAGTGGTTAAGAATATGCCTGCCAATGCAGGGGACATGGGTTCAATCCCTAGTCCAGGAAGATGTCACGTGCCACAGAGCAACTAATCCTATGTGCCACAACTGTTAAAGCCCATGTGCTGAAACTATTGAGCCTGCACACCTAGAGCCTGTGGTCTGTGACAAGAGAAGCCTCCGTAATGAGAAGCCTGTGCACTACAACTAGAGAGTAGCCCCCATTCTCCACAACTAGAGAAACTCTGCACACAGCAATGAAGACACAGCACAGTCAAAAAACCAAAAAGTATGGAATACAATTTTTGCCCAACATGTGAACAACTGAAGTGACCCTGTTAAATGAAATACATGTCAATTTATCTGATAGTCATTTGTTAAGTAAAAGAACTATGTGAATTTTATGTACAAGGAGCGTATCACCGTTGTATCATTGAAAAAGCAAGAGAGTTCCAGAAAAACATCTACTTCTGCTTTATTGACTATGCCAAAGGCTTTGGCTTTGTGGATCACAACAAACTGTGGAAAATTCTGAAAGAGATGGGAATACCAAAAAACCTGACCTGCCTCCTGAAAAATCTGTATGCAGGTCAAGAAGCAACAGTTAGAACTGGATATGGAACAGACTGGTTCCAAATTGGTAAAGGAGTATGTCAAGGCTGTATATTGTCACACTGCTTATTTAACATATATGCAGAGTACCTCATGAGAAATCTTGGACTGGATGAAGCACAAGCTGGAATCAACATTGTCGGGAGAAATATCAATAACCTCAGATACGCAGAAGACACCACCCTTATGGAAGAAAGTGAAGAAGAAACTAAAGAGCGTCTTGATGAAAGTGAAAGAGGTGAGTTCAAAGTTGGCTTAAAGCTCAACATTCAGAAAACTAAGATCATAGCATCTGGTCCCATGACTTCATGGCAAGTAGATGGGGAAACAGTAGAAAGAGTGACAGACTTTTTTGGGGGGCTGCAAAATCACTGCAGATGGTGACTGCAGCCATGAAATTAAAAGACACTTACTCTTTGGAAGAAAAGTTATGACCAACCTAGACAGCACATTAAAAAACAGAGACATTACTTTACCAACAAAGATCCATCTAGTCAAAGCTATGGTTTTTCCAGTAGTCATGTATGGATATGAGAGTTGGATTATAAAAAAACTGAGCACCGAAGAATTAATACTTTTGAATTATGGTGTTGGAGAAGACTCTTGAGAGTCCCTTGGACAGCAAGGAGACCCAGTCAGTCTATCCTAAAGGCAATCAGTCCTGAATATTCATCTCAAGGACTGATGCTGAAGCTGAAACTCCAATACTTTGGCTACCTGATGCGAAGAGCTGACTCATTTGAAAAGACCCTGATGCCAGGAAAGATTGAAAGCAGGAGGAGAAGGGGATGACAGAAGATGAGATGGTTGGATGGCATCACTGTCTCAATGGACATGAGTTTGAGTAAACTCTGGGAGTTGGTGATGGACAGGGAGGCCTGGTGTGCTGTAGTCCATGGGATTGCAGAGACAGACGTGACTGAGCAACTGAACTGAACTGAACAAGAGATTTAATGTAGTTTTAATACACTTTTCTTTAGTTCTGTAATTTTGCTGACAGGTTAATATCTTAAACAATGCTCAGAACTACAGATAAAGTATTGTTACAAAGATGTTCTTCTTTTCTAAATAAAAGACTCAAAATTTCAATTTTAGGAGATTGGTAAAGATACAGGGAATTTAGTCATTGTGTATTAAAATGATTGTATATTAACTGAGAGTTTTTCCTGAGATAAATTGGGGCCAAAATATGTGAAACCCTTTAATGTTATACAAACTCTGTGACTTAGGAAATCTACTTCTAGGAATTTACCCTGAAAGTATAATTGCAAAAAATTTTTATTTTAAATTTTATATAAAAGGATGAATCTTGGTTCCAATGTTCATTCTATAGAGGAGTCAGTACACTTTTGTTTTAAAGCACCATAAAATAGAGACCACTGGCTTTACAGGCTATATGATCTTTGCCACAACTGTTGTCACTCAAAAACGATGACAGGTGATCTGTAAACAAATAGGCATGGCTGTGTTCCAATAAAACTTTATTTTAAAAGACAGCCTATATTGGGCTATTCATGGCTCTATTTAATTACAATGTAATCTGTATAAAACAGGGTTTTTTAAAAAAAATTTGCCTGTGGATGATCTAGTCTCCCTAAGAAGCCTCCACTTAGTATATTCCATCTGTTTTAATATTAAGCCTTATATAGCAATTTAAATAGTATTTTAAAATAATGTTTAGAATTTGGGGAAAATGTGAAAGAAGTTTCAATTTTCTTTGCCTATCCCATACTCCTGATTTACTTGAAAATGCATTTTGGAAACTGGCTTAAGTGATCTCTTGCCTATGTGGTGAAAGAATGCTCAGACTTCAACGCGATTCCCCAGATCTGCTATGAGGCTGGCTTCAGCCACATCAATTTGGATCTGTTTGGACAGACCACTCCAAAATTCAGTGACTTGAAACAAAAATTGAAAGTTAATTTTCATAGCTCTGTGTATGGATTGGGCTCAGGTGGTGGTTCTATGATCAGATCTCTCAGGGTTGCAGGTATACTACTAGAATCACCTAAAGACTGGTCTGGGCTGGATATTCAAGATAGCAGCTGATGCTATGCATGAAAGAGAGTTCATTTCAGTTTTCCAGATGAAAAGCCCACACTTAACCTCTCCATGTGCCCTGGGCTTCTCATGCCTGGTGTTCCAAGAGACCTTCATTGAAACCTTTAGGCTTTTAGTGATTTAGCCTCAGAAATCCCAAACATTACTTTTACTCCATGCTATTGGTCAAGAAGGTGCCAAGAGAAATTCAGATTCAAAGGGAATAGAATCACAGACTCTACTTCCCAAAAGAAGAGTGTCATGCATGAAAAAGACATAGGTTATGGCCACTTTGAACATAGCTATCAAATATACATTGGATTCTGCTGACATCTACTGCTGATACCTTTAGCTGATGATACACAAATCAATTCCTTCTTACTTCAATGAAATCCTAACAGTCTCTCTTTGCTAACTCAATGGCCATTCTGCTCTCATTCAGGTTCTATTTCTGATTCTATGCCATTGCTTCCACCATGCAATCTACCACAGAAGTTCATTTCCAGTTTATGTTGTAAAGTCACCTTAACACTATCATGCAGTGTCCATGCTACTTAAGAATTAAAGAGAAAAGCAAACCAGAACCCTCACTTTTGACACAAAACATCATCCATTATTTACACAGGCCTTCATTTTTGTTGTTGAGTCGCTAAGTCGTGTCTGACACTTTGCGACCCCATGGACTGTAGTCTGCCAGTCTCCTTGTCCATGGAATTTTCCAGGCAAGAATACTGAAGCAGGTTGCCATTTCTTTCTCCAGGAGATCTTCTCAATCCAGGGATCAAACGCTTGTCTCTTGTGTTTCCTGCATTGGCAGGCAGATTCTTTACCACTTCAACACCTGGGAAGCCACCTGGGAAGCTTTGGTGTTTATATAGGACCAAATGTATAATAGTAGTGTTCTGAGTCCCCATTTTAAAAAGTTAATATGACACATTTTGATCTCTTTGAGTTAAAGCCTGATAAAGAAATATTAGGACACTTATGTAATCAGACACTTTTTCCATGGCTTTCTTATCATTCCATAGTAGTTGAGGACAAGACAGTTGCCTGTCTTGTTCTCTCTTTTGCTTTCTTTATATCATGTTCTCCTTCCTGACTCGGGTAGGAAATGGCAACCCACTCCTGTCTTCTTGTGTGGAGGGAGAATTCCATGGTCAGAGGAGCCTAGCAGGCTGTCGTCCTTGGGGCCACGAACAGTCAGACAGATGGAGCTCATATGCACAATGGAAACAATGTTCCTTCCTGAATCCATCTTCGTGGTTAAGTGTTGGTGAAGGTAAGTGTATCATCTCTGAGAGGATGTATATGACCTCATAAATCAATAAATCAAAGGAATTTCAAGCATCTTCTTTCTACATTAAACATTTCTTGCAAGCCAATTGTCATGCTAAAAAAGCATGTCTTTCTTATCCTGGGAATATAAGAACATCTAGGCTTTTAATTGAAACTTGAAGGCAGGAGGAGAAGGGGACGACAGAGGCTGAGATGGTTGGATGGCATCACTGACTCAATGAACATGAGTTTGAGCAAGCTCCAGGAGTTATATTCTGGGAATATAAGAACATCTAGGCTTTTAATTGAAGATTGAAAGCAAGAATGAAGGCAGGAGGGGAAAGAGACAACAGAGGATGAGATGGTTGGATGGTATCACTGATTCGATGGACATGAGTTTGAGCAAGCTTCGAGAGCTGGTGATGGACAGGGAAGCCTGCTGTGCTGCAGTCCATGGAGTCTCAAAGAGTTGGACACGACTGAGTGACTGAACTGAGGCTTTTAGCCTCAGTAGTCCCAAACATTACTTTTACTCCATTCTGTTGGTCAAGCAGGTGCCAAAAGAGATTCATATTCAAAGGGAATAGAATCACAGACTCTAGGGAATATAACATCTTTTATGTTCAGATCTGAACTTGTATGCTGAGACTAGGTTAGACTACCAGATTAAAAAGAAAAATAGCAGAAAGTAAGTATATATCCATCACAAAGGAATGAGTAAGTAAATAATGGTACAGCTACCTGATGGAACATTTAAAGATTTTTAAATGCTATTTACTTAAGAATAAGGAAAAAGACGAAGACTGTTATTAATTCAATGTTGAGTTTAATAGTCTATGTTTGCAGTGGAGTGGCGTTCGATGTATACATATAGCTGATTCACTTCATTGTACAGCAGAAACAAACACAATATCATAAAGCAATTGTACTCCAATAATAGAATTTAAAAATAAAAAATTATTTAAGGACAAAAAAATAATAATATTTGTTTTGTTTCCACTTGCACCTTCTCCGTTTATGCTTATCTTCTGTACTCTTAATTAGAAATGATTCCTAATGCTCCGTCTTTGTTCTTTTCCAGTGTCTGCCTCAGTAATGGTACTCAGTTTCATGACAATGGCTGCCATATTTATGAAAAAGTTTTCAAGATTCAGCCTGTACTCTGGCTGCTCTTTTGTGCTTCATGTCTTTGTAACTATGTGCCTGCAATTCCTTTTGAAAATCCCATCTTTTTGACCAACTTGTGCCAAACCAGAGCTATCATCTTTCCATCAAGACTGACATCTCTTTGTTCTTTTCCTATTTCTCTCAATAGTAATCTATTTTCCCCATTTCACAGAATATATGGTCTGTAATAGTTTTTGACTCATCCTCTCTCACTCTGATCTCCAATATCTATATCTGTATCACAGATGCTGTCACCTACCCAAAGCCACCCCCTTTCCTTATTTTTGACAATAGAAATGGCTTTTTTTTTTTTTTTTTTTGCAGCATCAGAGTCACCTTCTCAAGTCTCAATTTCTAAATCTTAAAAAGTATAAAGTAATTTCAGTGATTTCACTTTTCTCGCTATCAGTGGTTAACACTGAGCATATGATACAATTCTGGAACTGAGTTCTAAGGGGATATTTGCTGAGGAGTATCCTAGGAAAGCTTTCTTCATTCTTAAAAAGTGACATGGGGACTTCCCTGGTAATCCAGTGCTTAAAACTTCACCTTCCAATGCAGAGGGTGTGGGTTTGATCCCTGGCTGAGGAGTTAAGACCCCACATGCCTCATGGCCAAGAAACCAAAACATAAAACAGAAGTGATATTGTAAGAAATTCAATAAAGACTTTAAAAATGGTCTGTATCAAACAATGAAAAATGACACCAATAAGGGACACTGATTCTTTCTTTGTGGGGAAGGAGACTCCATAGATATTATTGTATGAGAATGTGATACTTACAGCCATGACAGCAATATTGAGAACATATGGGGTTAAGCCTGACGACAAAAATGTTCACCTTTGCTGAGGATGACAAAGGGGAAAAATGGAAAAAAAGTTGAACCTTGTATGAGCTACCAAATTAAGCAAACCTCTGCGTAATTTTGACTCGTTTTTTTTTTCCTCAATTAATTTAGTAACAAGACCTTTAATTATGTAGACAATTCCAGTGCTGTGGGAAGACAATTAATATTCATTACAGTGTAATTCAAGCCTTCGCTCTGCTCCTTAAAAGTTGTGTGACGTTAGGGAAACTACTTTGTTTCTATCAATTTCTGCATCACTGAGTAAGGGACTATATTACACACTTAGTTGTTCTAAATACAGGATAAAATGCACACAAAATCACTTTGATAGGGTAAAGCATTGTATCAATATAAAATTAATATTTTGTCTTTTGAGCTCGATGATTTATTGATTGCTTGAGTCATTTTTCCAATGTTTGTTTAGGACTTGTTTAGGACTATAAGTTAAGCATTAGTACTCAGTCATGCCTAATGCTTTGCAACCCCACGGACTGTAGCCTGCCAGGCTCCTCTGGCCATGGGATTCTCCAGGAAAGAATACTGGAGTGGGTAGCCATTTCCTTCTCCAGGGGATCTTCCTGACCCAGGTATCAAACCCAAGTCTCCTGTGTTGCAGGCAAATTCTTTACCTTCTGAGCCATAATCTCTTCTAAATGTTAGCTCTGCCTCCATGTTTTTTCAGTCTCTAAATCACCTAGTCAACAGGTTAATATTTATAGTAATTTCCTTTTGTTGAGAAATGTGATAAATAAAATATAGAGAATTGGAATCAATGACTGGACTTGATTAAATTGGTAAATGTTCAACTCTATGTCATAAACAAAGACTAAACTTGCTTTCAATTGCTTTTGAAATATTTATAAATAACACTGATCATATCCTACACAATTAAGAATACTTAAATAAATTGCAAACAATACTTACTTTACACACAATGAAATACTAATAGTAGTTATTTACTAGCAGATAGCCCAATGTCAAATCACTAGGGGGAAAAAAAACCTCTGCTAAATAACAGTTTCATCAAAAAATAGACAAAACCCTGATAAAAATCTATGTATCAATAATCACTATGAAAATCTTGTACAAAAATTTATGAGGTAAAACAAAGGTATAACCAGGGGAGATTTTATAGATTTACATACTCTAATTTTTAAAGCTTATAACATATTTAAACTTAATTAAGGTTATAAAAGAGCAACACAGTAACTCTTATAGCACTAGAAGAAATTAGCTAAAGAAAGAAACATGATTGCAACTAGAAAAAAGAAGTCATAGTATAATTGAGTTAGTCAATAACTGAAATTTTAAATGACTTATATAACAAAATGAATTCTATCAATGATCATCTGTGAAATGAGAGAGAGAATATATTGTTCCTAGCACTATAAATGAGAAAGAAGCTATAACCATAGCTACAGAGACATATATCCCAAGATTGAAAACACTGGGATAGGAGTCCTGCACTTGGTTCTGATGTTGAAAACTGCAAAAAAACTATAGATCTCACCCGAAATATCAAATCAAGTTTGAGGAGCTATCATATCATGGTTTTTGAAAAACCCTCCAGGGTTAAGGACACAAACGGAAATGAACTAAACAATAGAAAGTGAGTTTCTTCTTATAAGAACATTGAGAACATTTCTGTCACGCTTGCCAATGTGGAAGGAGGAGGAATCTGCTAAGAAGGGGTAAACCAGCAGAGTACTTGTTAGGCTTTGAACTCACCATCTAAGAGCTGACACTCTTTGACAGTATAGAATCCCAAAAAGGCAGGTCACCAAGCAGAAGTCCATCACATTGCCAACACACTTCTATATGCCTTCATGGAGCAACCGAAGAGCATGCTGGAGGCAGGGAGCAGTTAGAAGAGTGGGCTGAAAGACCCTTCCTTTATAGAGTAACGGGGTGAGGCGCAGCTAAAAGAAGCCCGTTGTGAGCCTTGAACCTTCTGAGGTTGAGGGTGGAGCAGAAGGGCTGTGGGTGCAGCCTCCACACTGCAGACCTCCAGCTAAGACAAATGGGGGCTGGAGGTATGCAGGGAAGCTGAGAGACAAATCTGAGAGTAGACAAACCCTAAATGACACAGGCAGGATGGAGTCTCCTGTGTGATTGTTACAGACGTATACGTAAGTAGAATCTCAAAGGCAGTGCATTTAAGATAGAGGTACTTCACTGTCTATAAGTTATTCCTTAATTTCAAACATTGCTTCAGGGACTTCCCCGGCAATCCAGTGGTTAGGACTCCAAGCTTCCGATGCAGGGCATGCAGGTTTGATCCCCGGGAAACTAAGATCCCATATACTGTGCAAGCGAGCTCAGTCGCTCAGTCTGAGTGACTCTCTGCAACCCCATGGACTGCAGCCCGCCAGACTCCTCCATCCATGGGATTCTCCAGGCAAGAACACTGGAGCAGGTTGCCACTTCTTTCCCCAATAGGCTGTGCAGTGTGGTAAAACAAACAAACAAACAAAAAAAAACAAACAAACCCCCAATGCTTCTTCAGAAAGATGATTTTGATTGTGGTATGTTATGCAACATGAAGGGGAAAAAATGTTAGAACTCCCCAGAAAACCTATGTTTTAGCTTTCTTACAATCGAATACCTCTTGCCTCAAAGATTTAAATATATGACTATTATGTTATTATTTGTAGCAACTTTGAAAAGTAGCTGTATATGACAGTCTGTGATTAAGTGCGCAAAATTCAGCACAACTTTTTAGCTATCAAACTATGTAGTCATTACACTTGATATTATAGATGAATATGTAGGTAGAGAAAACTTTGTTGTTATTGAATTTAAAAATAGATTACAAATCAAGATGTATAGTATCTTGAAAAATACATGTCGAAAACCACCACCAACAGAGATAAAGGATCTAACCTAAACACTTAATGGTACTTATTACCTGCTTTTTCCTACTGTGTGTTTGATTTGTTTCTACAATAAGTCTGTATCATTTGTATAATTAAAAACAAGTTATTTTCTCATAAAACAGACAACACCATGATAAATAAGATGAATATCTTAAGGAAAAGAGCTGACCACATTAGCACATAAATTGATGAAGTTGTATGAAATTAATCTATTAATATTATATGTTAATTGTATAATAATTCATGTTAATGGGATAAATAAAATTTTGATCATAATGACACCAGTGGCTGACAAACTTGATAAACTTGAGACAAGTGGTTAATTATTTGAGGAAAAACAAAAAGCAATCTACCTACTTCAGATCATTCATCCAAAAACAATCAGTATCTTTAAAAAAACTAAGACCATAAACACCAATACAAAATAAGAGGAAAAAAATATAATACTGAAGGTAGGGAAAGGTTCTAAGGATCAAACTAAATGTTGATTTAAAGAAAACCATGTGGTACTAGTGGTAAAGAACATGCCTTCCAGGGCAGGAGACCTAAGAGATGTGAATTCGATCCCTGGGTCAGGAAGATCCCTGGAGGAGGACGTGGCAAACCACTTCAGTATTCTTGGCTGGAGAATCCCATGGTCAGAGGAGCCTGGAAGGCTACAGTCCATAGGGTGGTGAAGAGTCGGACATGGCTGAAGTGACTTAGCACACTTTGATATATTTGTGTGAATTTTAAAACCTTACTTACATCTAAAAAGTATAAAATTAGATCTCTAGGGAAAATGTTTTCAATAAATATGATAAAAAGAGTGAAAATTGTACTCTATAAAATATTATTACTTGTAAATTAAACAATGGGATCATTAAATTCACAAAATAAATGTAAATCTGTATTAAATGTATGAAAACAGTCAACTCTTTGATTAGCAATCAAAAATTCAAATTAAAAGTACCTTGAGTTATACTGAGATTATCAAACTGTCAAAGCTAAAGAAAAGATAATAATAACTTCTGATAAGGATGTAGGGATACTGATCATCTCAATCTCTGACAGTGCAGTGAAAACTGGGAAGTCTTTCTGGGGAGTGATTTATGAAAGCTATGTCAAAATCCTTAAAAATATGCATATCCTTTGATCCAGTCATTTCACTGCTAAGAGCTGCTTTTTCAGGGGGATTTGTTTGCAAAGATAAAAATCTACACAGCTCTGTTTATCATGGCATTTTTCAAAAATGGAAAACAAACTAACTGTTTACCAAAAAGGTAACTGAGTAAATATCTTTTGATATATTCTGACCAAACAATGATACAAAACCATGAAAAGTTATTTCATTGTAAAAGTTTCTTGTTATTTAAAGATACATGACAAACAGCTATCGAAAATGAGAAAGTGTTAGTTGCTCAGCTGTGTCTGACTTTTTGCAACGCCATGGACTATAGTCTGCCAGACTCCTCCATTTATGGGATTTTCCAGACAAGAATACAGGACTGGTTTCCTTCTCCAGGGAATCTTTCAGACCCAGGGATAGAACCCAGGTCTCCCACATGGCAGGCAGACTCTACAGTCTAAGCACCAGGGAAGCCCTAAGCAGCTATTAAGCAAACAGAAATCACTGCAGAGTGATGTGGCAAATTCTGGAGTTCAAATGTCCAGATTTGGTTGCCTATTCTGCCTTTTATTTCCTGTGCATTCTTGGGGAAGTCATTTGACTTTTCTAATTCTCAGTTTCAGTTCAGATGCTCAGTCGTGTCCAACTCTTTGCGACACCATGAAACGCAGCACGCAAGGGCTCCCTGTCCATCACCAGCTCCCAGAGCTTACTCAAACTCATGCCCATTGAGTCGGTGATGCCATCCAGCCATCTCATCCTCTGTCGTCCCCTTCTCCTCCTGCCCCCAACCCCTCCCAGCATCAGGGTCTCTTCCAATGAATCAACTCTTTGCATGTGGTAGCCAAAGTACTGGAGTTTCAGCTTCAGCATCAGTCCTTCCAATGAACCACCCAGGACTGATCTCCTTTAAGATGGACTGGTTGGATCTCCTTGCAGTCCAATGGACTCTCAAGAGTCTTCTCCAACACCATAGTTCAAAAGTATCTATATTTTGGCGCTCAGCTTTCTTCACCATTCAACTCACATCCATACATGACCACTGGAAAAACCATAGCCTTGACCAGATGGACCTTTGTTGGCAAAGTAATGTCTCTGCTTTTTAATATGCTATCTAGGTTGGTCATAACTCTCCTTCCAAGGAGTAAGTGTCTTTAATTTCTTGGCTGCAGTCACCATCTGCTGTGATTTTGGAGCCCCCCAAAATAAAGTCTGACACTGTTTCCACTGTCTCCCCATCTATTTCCCATGAGGTGATGGGACCAGATACCATGATCTTAGTTTTCTGAATGTTGAGCTTTAAGCCAACTTTTTCACTCTCCTCTTTCACTTTCATCAAGAGGCTTTTTAGTTCCTCTTCACTTTCTGCCATAAGGGTGGTGTCATCTGCATATCTGAAGTTATTGATATTTCTCCTGGCAATCTTGATTTCCAGCTTGTGCTTCTGCCAGCCCAGCATTTCTCATGATGTACTCTGCATATAAGTTTAATAAGCAGGGTGACAATATACAGTCTTGACGTACTCCTTTTCCTATTTGGAACCAGTCTGATGTTCCATGTCCAGTTCTAACTGTTGCTTCCTGACCTGCATACAGGCTTCTCAAGCGGCAGATCAGGTGGCCTATATTCCCATCTCTTTCAAAATTTTCCACAGTTTATTGTCATCCACACAGTCGAAGGCTTTGGTGTAGTCAATAAAGCAGAAATAGATGTTTTTCTGGAACTCTCTTGCTTTCTCGATGATCCAGTGGATACTGACAATTTGATCTTTGGTTCCTCTGCCTTTTCTAAAACCAGCCTGAACATCTGGAAGTTCTCGATTCATGTACTGCTGAAGCCTGGCTTGGAGAATTTTGAGCATTACTTTACTAGCGTGTGAGATGAGTGTTATTGTGCGGTAGTTTGAGCATTCTTTGGCATTGCCTTTCTTAGGGATTGGAATGAAAACTGACCTTTTCCAGTCCTGTGGCCACTGATGAGTTTTCCAAATTTGCTGGCATATTGAGTCAGCACTTTCACAGCATCATCTTTCAGGATTTGAAATAGCTCAACTGGAATTCCATCACACCCACTAGCTTTGTTCGTAGTGATGCTTTCTAAGGCCCACTTGACTTCACATTCCAGGATGTCTGGCTCTAGGTGAGTGATCCCACCATCATGATTATCTGGGTCGTGAAGATCTTTTTTGTACAGTTCTTCTGTGTATTCTTGCCACCTGTTCTTCTGCTTCTGTTAGGTCCATACCATTTCTGTCCTTTATCGAACCCATGTTTGCATGAAATGTTCCCTTGGTATCTAATCTTCTTGAAGAGATCTCTAGTCTTTCCCATTCTGTTGTTTTTCTCTATTTCTTTTCATTGATCATCTGAAAAACAGGTAATAGTAGCAATTTCATTGAATTGTTTTACAGTTTAAATTAGTTCACAAATATGAAGGAATAGCGCTTGGCATAAACTAAGTGCTTTTAAAAAAAGCTGACATCAATGAGTATTGTGAACTTAATTTAAAACATTACTTTTATCATAATTCTCTTCCATATCAAGGACAAAGAATGACTTTTAAATGTGTAGAGATCAAGTCTAAGCATTTTCACTTAGCAGAAAATCAGCCCTATTGTAAAAAGAGGTTTCCTAGGTGGCTCAGTGGTAAAGAATCCACCTGTCAATGCAAGAGACATAGGTTCAATCCCTAGGTTGAGAAGATCCCTTGGAGAAGGAAATGGCAACACCCTCCAGTATTCTTGCCTGGGAAATCCACTGGACAGAAGAGCCTGGAAGGCTACAGTTCATGGAGTCACAGAGTATGACTCAACTGAGGAACTGAACACACACATTGTAAAAAATACACAGAAAATTCCTTGTGTATGAACACATCCAGAAGTTTCTGCCTCCTTTGTAGTGCTTCTCCTAGGCACTCTTGCTAGATTACTGGCTCCTCCACTGCCTTCTCATCCTTCTTCAATCACTGTCCCAGTGCAGAATACTCTTATCACCATGATCCTTGCTCTATTCATCTCAAACACAGCTGGCCTTCCACACAAACCAGCATCCTGTGAAAATCTTTCTTTCCCCTCTCCAGCCTGTTGAATTATCAGAAAAAAAATTCTGACATGTCAACCCTATATCAAATTTTCTGGCCCTTAACATCAGTTCAGTTCAGTTCACTCGCTCAGTCTTGTCCGACTCTCTGTGACCCCACGTACTGCAGCACACCAGGCCTCCCTGTCCATCACCAATTCCCGGAGTTTACTCAAACTGATGTCCATTGAGTCGGTGATGCCATCCAACAATCTCATCCTCTGTCATCCCCTTCTCCTCCTGCCTTCTATCTTTTCCAGCATCAGGGTCTTTTCCAATGAGTCAGTTCTTCACATCAGATAGCCAAAGTACTGGAGTTTCAACTTCAGCATCAGTCCTTCCAATGAATATTCAGGACTGATTTCCTTTAGGAAGGACTGGTTAGATCTCCCTGAAGTCCAAGAGACCCTCAAGGGTCTTCTCCAACACCACAGTTCAAAAGCATCAATTCTTTGGCACTCAGCTTTCTTTATAGTTCAACTCTGACATCCATACATGACTACTGGAAAAACCATAGCTTTGGCTAGATGGACCTTTGTTGTCAAATAATGTCTCTGCTTTTTAATAAGTTGCCTAGGTTGGTCACAGCTTTTCTTCCAAGGAGCAAGCATCTTTTAATTTCATGCCTGCAGTCACCATCTGCAGTGATTTTGGAGCCCCCAAAAATAAAGTTAGCCACAGTTTCCACTGTTTCCCCATCTATTAGCCATGGATTGATGGGACCAGATGCCATGATCTTAGTTTTCTAAATGTTGAGCTTTACGTCAACTTTTTCACTCTCCTCTTTCACTTTCATCAAGAGGCTCTTTAGCTCTTCAATTTCTGCCATAGGGTGGTGTCATCTGCATATCTGAAGTTATTGATATTTCTCCTGGCAATCTTGATTCCAGCTTGTGCTTCTGCCAGCCCAGCATTTCTCATGATGTACTCTGCATATAAGTTTAATAAGCAAGGTGACAATATACAGCCTTGATGTACTGCTTTCCCTGTTTGGAACCAGTCTGCTATTCCATGTCCAGTTCTAACTGTTGCTTCCTGATCTGCATACAGATTTATCAGGAGGCAGGTCAAGGGGTCTGGTATTCCCATCTCTTTCAGAATTTTCTAGTTTGTTGTGATCCACACAGTCAAAGGCTTTGGCATAATCAATAAAGCAGAAGTAGATGTTTTTCTGGAACTCTCTTGCATTTTCGATGATCCAATTGATGTTGACAATTTGTTCTCTGGTTCCCTTTTTCTAAATCCAACTTGAACATCTGGAAGTTCACGGTTCAGGTACTGTTGAAGCCTGGCTTGGAGAATTTTGAGCATTAATTTGCTAGATTGTGAGATGAGTGCAATTGTGTGGTAGTTTGAGCAAGTCTGGCATTGACTTGCTTTGGGATTGGAATGAAAACTGACCTTTTGCAGTACTGTGGTCACTGCTGAGTTTTCCAAATTTGCTGGCATATTGAGTGCAGCTCATCTTTTAGGATTTGAAATAGCTCAACTGGAATTCCATCACCTCCACTAGCTTTGTTTGTAGTCATGCTATGTAAGGCCCACTTGACTTCACATTCCAGGATGTCTGGCTCTAGATGAGTGATCACACCATCCTGACTATCTGGGTGATGAAGATCTTTTTTGTATAGTTCTTCTATGTATTATTGTCACCTCTTCTTAATATCTTTTGCTTCTGTTAGGTCCCTACCATTTCTATCCTTTATTGGGCCCATCTTTGTATGAAAACTTCCCCTGGTATGTCTAATTTTCTTGAAGAGATCTCTAGTCCTTCCCATTCTATTCTTTTCCTCTATTTATTTGCACTGATCACTGAGGAAAGCTTTCTTATCTCTCCTTGCTATTCTTTGGAACTCTGCATTCAGATGGGTATATCTTTCCTTTTCTCCTTTGCCTTTCACTTCTTTTCTTTTCATAGCTGTTTGTAAGGTCTTCTCAGACAACCATTTTGCCTTTTTGCATTTCTTTTGCTTGGGGATGGTCTTGATCACTGCCTCCTGTACAATGTTATGAACCTTCATCCATAGTTCATCTGGCATTCTGTATATCAGATCTAATCCCTTGAATATGTTTGTCACTTCCATTGTATAGTCATAAGGGATTTGATTCTGGTCAAGGTGGAGAGTTCTGACAAAACGTAGTCCACTGGAGAAAGGAATGGCAAACCACTTTAGTATTCTTGCCTCGAGAACCCCATGAACAGTATGAAAAGGCAAAAAGATAAGACACTGAAAAATGAACTCCCCAGGTCAGTAGGTGCCCAATATGCTACTGGAGATCAGTGGAGAACTAATTCCAGAAAGAATGAAGAGATGGAGTCAAAGCAGAATCAACACCCAGTTGTGGATGGGAGTGGTGATAGAAGTAAAGTCCAGTGCTGTAAAGAGCAATATTGCATAGGAATCTTGAATGTTAAATCCATGAATCAAGGCAAAAGAAGTGGTCAAACAGGAGATGGCAAGAGTGAATATCAACATTTTAGGAATCAGCGAACTAAAGTGGACTGGAATGGGCAAATTTAACTCAGATGACCATTACATCTACTACTGTGGGCAAGAATCCCTTAGAAGAAATGGACTAGCCACCACAGTCAACAAAAGAGTCTGAAATGCAGCACTTGGATGCAGTCTCAAACTGACAGAATGATGTTTGTTTGTTTCCAAGGCAAACCATTCACTATCACAGTAATCCAAATGTATGCCCCGCCCAATAATGCTGAAGAAGCTGAAGTTGAATGGTTCTATGAAGACCTACAAGACCTTCTAGAACTAACACTCAAAAGAGATGTCCTTTTATCATAGGGTACTGGAATGCAAAAGTAGGAAGTCAAGAAACACCTGGAGTAACAGGCAAATTTGGCCTTGGAGTACAGAATGAAGCAGGGCAAAGGCTAACAGAGTTTTGCCAAGAGAACACACTGGTCATAGCAAACACCCTCTTTCAACAACACAAGAGAAGACTCTACACGTGGATTCACCAGATGGTCAGTACCAAAATCAGATTGATTATATTCTTTGCAGCCAAAGATGAAGAAGCTCTATACAGTCAGCAAAAACAAGACTGGGAGCTGACTGTGGCTCAGATCATGAACTGTCTGTTGCCAAATGAAAACTTAAATTGAAGAAAGTAGGGAAAACCACTATTCTATTCAGGTATGACCTAAATCAAGTTCCTTTTAACTATATAGTGGAATTCGCCCTTAACATAGACTTTCCTAATATACCCCAAGTGTGAGCCCAGTGTCCTTTGTTACATGAAGCCCATTAGTACCCCAAAACAAAGACTCTATGTACAAATCTAGCCATGCAAGTTAGAATATAATTTTAAGGCACAGAAATACCTATGGCTTCTTTGGTCCAATCTGTAGGAGGTTAATCATTTCAGAATGCTTCCAGACTGATTTTAATAGAGAAGAGCCCAACCTCATACAATAGCAGGAATCAACCAGGAATTTAATGAAATAAGATGCCTTCCTGAGAAATATCACAAATTTCCTATGTCTATAGAACCCACAGATATCTTCATATATTATAGAACTGTGCTTTCACTCTCATGTCAAAACTAAGGTGGAGAACATTTCAGAAAGAGATGTGCAGTGTGCATTCATTCCTAAGTTGTCTGAAGCTTTCGAAAGTCAGAGAATAGTCTCAGTTGAATCAGAACAAGTTTTCTCATCTCCCCCTCAAATAATTTGATGTCCTTGGGTGGTTGCACAGATCTCAAGGACTTCAGAGTCTAGCAAAATCTGATCAACTCTCCATAAAGAGTCCTTCAGAACCTCTCAGACTAACTGCAAATAACTTCCCATTTATTCGAACTGGACGACAACATCAAATCACATTATGTTCATGTAGGAAGTAATTGAAAGGCGATTCTTTAGTTCTGAATGCAGAAGTTGGTCAAAAGTCTAATATTTTCAAAAGCTATATCATTTTGAGAAAGTGAAGAAAACTGCATTTTTCTATCTTTCAAAAAAATCTAACAGTATCTTTTATTGTATTTTTAAGGTACCCTCATTGCTGCTGTGATGTTGAGGGAAAAATCAAGGACATAAGACTGAGAGATACAATGTGGCCGACTTCAAACAGCAGCCCTACTGAGTACTTCATTACCTGTTCTGTTGTGGTTCAACTAGGGATTGGAATAATAGCTGAAACACATAGGTGAGTAAATACAATTGAAAAAAGAAAGGCAGTGATGGAAAGCAGTGTATTCACATATGCAGACTGGTCAGGGATGCCTTCATCTATTCATCTGTCCACTCACCTATTCACCCATTGATACATCCATTAATTATTATTTTTAATACCTCATTGAGGAACTCTTATGCAGCTTCTTTCTAGGTGCTGAGGAAGTATCACGAACAAAGCCTACATGATCTCTGACCTTGTAGAGCTTCAGTCTAGCTAAGGAAGGGTGTATTATTTACGCTCTCATTAATTCATTAGAAATTAATGAGGACGCACCCAGTGTCACTGAAATGTGAATGTCTTTGCAGGAAAGGTAGAATTGTTTTTCTCATAGGACACTTTTCTACTCTTCTTCTTGTTGGATCTTGCTCAGAAAAATGCAAACTCCTCAAGGACAGCGGTATCTAAGGTTCACTTCAGCACGACTTTAGCGCCTGGTGAAGCTTCCTGCCTTGTGCATTGCAGCACCTACATCCATGGAATGGCTTCTCACTATTATCTCTGCTGTATTCACTGTATGTGTGCACATGTTCAGTCGCTCAGTCGTGTCTGACTCTTAGCAACCCCGTGGACTGTAGCCCCGCAGGCTCCTCTGTCCATGGGAGTTTTCAGGCAAAACTACTAGAGCAGGTTGCCACTTCCTCCTCTAGGAGGTCTTCCTAACCCAGAGACTGAACCTCAGTCTCTTGTGTCTCCTGCACTGGCAGACAGGTTCTTTACCACTGAGCCACCAGAGAAGCCTGTCTTCACTAGGAGACATTCCACAAGCATGGCTTTTTTGAATGTAAATGCTTGCATATTACAGAATTCCTTGAATCTGGCTACCATACAGATCACTCTGTGTTCCCTCCAGCATCTTCTTTCCAGCCCTGGTCCTCCCTTAGCCTGTATGATACCTTTGGTAACACTACAACTTCACCATCTGAGTTTCCTTCTAATTGTTTGACTACTTTTTCCTCTGTTGAACTTGATAACTGTTCAATTCCATTCAGTTCCAAAGCAAGCTAATTCAGTTTTATTAATATTTGAGCAGTTACTATGTGCTGGATACAATTTATTACCTCTATTTAGAATACTCTAAAATTCACCCTTCAGCCACCTGATGGATCTAAACCTACATTGTCTATTGGACACCATTTCCAGGGTAACCTATGATCTGCTCATTCTAAGCATATCTAAAATTAAACTTATCATTTTATTCTGAAAATGGGAATCTACCTACTTCTTATGTGAATATGATATTAATAATTTGAATATTGTTTTAGCCACTAATGCATAAATCTCTATGTTGTAGCTAACTAATTCTTCAAAATTCCCTTGGATTAAGCTTAATTTTATTCCAAATACAGTTCACTTCCAATCACAAAATGCCTAAACTTGTCTTGATCACTTTTATACCCTCTTGCATTCCAACCTACACAGCATACTTTGCTAAGTTACCAAAATGCTGCTAAGGCGCTTCAGTCATGTCCGACTCTGTGCAACCCCATAGACGGCAGCCCACGAGCCTACCCTGTCCCTGGGATTCTCCAGGCAAGAACACTGGAGTGGGTTGTCATTTCCTTCTCCAATGCATGAAAGTGAAAAGTGAAAGTGAAGTCGCTGAGTTGTGCTCTTAGCGACCCCATGGACTGCAGCCTACCAGGCTCCTCCGTCCATGGAATTTTTCCAGGCAAGTGTACTGGAGTGGGGTGTCATTGCCTTCTCCAAGTTACCAAAATAAGTCACCTTTAATGATGCTGAACTCTTAGAGAAGCAGGTGTAATTTCTTCAGTTCGGGGTATAATAGCTTAGGATGCAATACCTTCACTGTCATGGCCTTATTTGCTACTAACATTGTACATTTGTTCTACCCTATGAGGAAACTAGAGGTCTTCCTGAATGTTATGTAATTTCTTGCTTATAAATTGTTCTCCAACTTTTCTCACCCTTTGTGGTATACCTACTTCTGTCATTCCAGGTGTTAAAAATCTTTCTAACTTATAAGCCCTAGTTTAAATCAACCTTCTTGATGATGTATGCTGCAATGAAAATAAATTTAAAAGAAAAGATATAAAGAGGATGGCCTTTGGTAACATAGAGACTTGAATTAAATCCTGGATCCACCACTTTACATGCTGTTTGATCATTGACAAATTACTTTAAATTGTGACACTGCTCTAAGGAGGGAAATTCTGTCTTCAAAATGAAAGTAATCTTCCCTTGGACTTTGAAATGAAGAAGGTGGCTAAATAGCAAAATTTGATTAAAAGAAGTATGAAAATGCACAAGAGATGCTGGAGTTCAACCATCCTGAAACTTAGGAAATCACTGGTTAAAAATTTACCAGAAACCAGGATACAATTAAACCATTCCAGGCATGAACATGGTCCTGAGAAAGAAGAGTCTGTCCACACAGAAAATGTTTGTATATTTTCACTGCCCTTCATTGTGACTTGGTAAATTTACAAACCAGTAGGCTAGTAATCAAACTGTATATTTCCACCCCTACTACATGACAAAAATAATTTCTAGAGTACCCAAAGCCATTTCACTCCTGAATGTCACCCCCCTTTCACCCTCTAACGTAGACATCAACTTATAAATTTATTCTGGGACAACAATTTCAAGTAAAAGTCATGGCTGATGGCTGAAAGTAGGGAGCTGTTGTAGGAGTGATGCATTTTGGCAGTTTTAGATTTAGACACATTAATTATGGCAAGGAACTAAATACATACTCTGTAGGTCCCCTTCTGTATTATTACAAAACAAACAGGGATTCCCTGATGGTCCAGTGGTTAAGAATCCTCCTTGCAATGCAAGGGACATCTTACAATCCCTGGTCTGGGAAGATCCTACATGCCATGGGGCAACTAAGCCTGTGCTCCACAACTACTGAAGCCCGAGGGTCTAGAACCTGTGCTCCGCAACAAGAGAAGCCACTACAATGAGAAGCCTGTGCACCATAACTAGAGCATAGCCCTTGCTCACTGCAACTAGAGAAAGCCTGCTCACAGCAATGAAGACCCAGTGCAGCCAAAAATTAAATAATTAAAAATTTAAAAAACCAATCAGACAAAAAGAAAGAGAAGCATACAACAACAAAAATAAAACCATATAGCAAGAACAGTTTCCAGCAGGGTTACAGGACACTGGATATTTGGTAAGCCTTATGCCTATCCACTCACCCTCCAGCCAATGATCTTAGAATTTGGACAAATTAAAAAAGACCCTGTCAAATCCATGCCCTACTCAACAATGCACTGCCAAATATTAACCCAGATTGATCTCTTTCAACTGATGACTAAATTAAAATATAAATACATAAGAAAACATTTGATAGTATATAATTGTACTCAAATTATAAAGGATCATCCACCTTAAAATATATACATTAAGAAGCAGAAGAAATCTCAGCATCAATCTCAGCATGTTTGTTTTTAAATAAAATTAAAACATGCATACATACAATATATAGGGAAAAGGAAACCGAATATGTAAGTAGGAGAGCTGGAAGAATCCACCTCTCTCAGCTAATCCAAATACAGTAATTTTGGTTTCCCATGTGTTGCTACTGGGCTTGCCTAGTAGCTCAGTTGGTAAAGAATCTGCCTACAATGCAGGAGACACAGGTTTGAACCCTGGGTTGGGAAGACCCCCTAAAGAAGGAAATGCAACCCACTCCAGTATTCTTGCTCAGAGAATCCCATGGACTGAGAAGCCTGGCGGGCTACAGTCCATGGGGCCAAAAAGAGTCAAACACGATTGGAGTGACTGAGCATAGCACAGACATGTGTCTCTACTAGTCTGGCATTGATGGTCATAAAGCTTGGATTTTCTCCAACTTGCATTAAAGAGGGGTTCTTATTATTGGCATTAGGCAATTTTCCATGTTCTGATTCCTCTGAAAATTTATCCCAACTCCTTTTTCTCTTCCAGGATTTCCTAAAAGTTTATGCTTTGAATACTTTCTTATTTTCTAGTGTTTATATAAAATTATTCTTTCTTAATAGCATTTCTGTCATTTCACTTAAATTTCAGTGGGAAGGGAAGTAGAAAAATGACTTCAGTTTGCAATCTTGATTCAACTTCTCCATCAGATATTAATTTTGTATGCAAGAAAACAATAAACGTTACTCTTAAATATTACAATGATTAAAAATAAATTAAAAAGATAGTCTCTGCTTATGTGAAAAAACCAGCTAAATGGAACACCTTATTTTCTCTGTAATGATCAAGATAATGAGGCATTTCTGTGCCAAGTAAAAAAAAGTTTGCTTTAGAAAATTCTTTCTGAGACTCAAGTGTAAATTCTTTAATTTTTTATAAATTTCTTCCTACTTTATGCTGCTCTGAAAAGAGAAATGTGGTACTCTACAAGATTTGTAGTAATGTATTAAACATGTGTGTCTCTCTTCCATGGGTATTAGGGTCAATCTTTAATTAAATTTAGGACATTTATTGTTCTTAAGTTGAGAAGACAGTAACTAGCAAAGCATCAGTTCCAATCCACTATTGTAAATCGGTTCCAGACTTTGAGAACTGTAAGTGCTAAAATTATTTCCAAAACTTTGGCAATTAGATTAAAGTTCAATCATTTGATGTGCACTATAGCAAAATAGGTGTTTCCCAGGTGGCAGTAGTAGTTAAGAATCTTCCTGCCACTGCAGGAGATGCAGGTTGAATCCCTGGTTTGGGAAGATCCCCTGAAGTAGGAAATGATAATCTGCTCCAGTATTTTTGTCTGGGAAGTTCCACAGAGAGCTGGTGGAATTCCTGGCGGGCTACAGTCCATGGTAGTGCAGAATCGAACACAACTGAATGACTAAGTACACGCTAGCTAAATAAGATTGCCAGGAGAAATATCAATAACCTCAGATATGCAGGTGACACCACCCTTATGGCAGAAAGTGAAGAGGAACTAAAAAGCCTCTTGATGAAAGTGAAAGAGGAGAGTGAAAAAGTTGGCTTAAAGTTCAACATTCTTAAAAATAAGATCATGACATCTGGTCCCATCACCTCATGGGAAATAGATGGGGAGACAGTGGAAACAGTGTCAGACTTTATTGTTTGGGGCTCCAAAATCACTGCAGATGGTGACTGCAGCCATGAAATTAAGACGCTTACTCCTTGGAAGGAAAGTTATGACCAACCTAGATAGCATATTAAAAAGCAGAAACATTACTTTGCCAACAAAGGTCTGTCTGGTCAAGGCTATGGTTTTTCCAGTGGTTATGTATAGATGTGAGAGTTGGACAGTGAAGAAAGCTGAGTGCCAAAGAATTGATGCTTTCAAACTGTGATGTTGGAGAAGACTCTTGAGAGTCCCTTGGACTGCAAGGAGATCCAACCAGTCCATCCTAAAGGAGATCAGTCCTGGGTGTTCATTGGAAGGACTGATGCTGAAGCTGAAACGCCAGTATTTTGGCTACCTCATGGGAAGTGTTGATTCATTGGAAAAGACCCTGATGCTGGGAGGGATAGGGGGCAGGAGGAGAAGGGGATGACAGAGGATGAGATGGCTGGATGGCATCACTGACTCGATGGGCATGAGTTTGAGTAAGCTCCGGGAGTTGGTGATGGACAGGGAGGCCTGGCGTGCTGCGATTCATGAGGTCGCAAAGAGTTGGACACGACTGAGCGACTGAACTGAACTGAACTGAAATAGGTCATATCTTTAGATAATGTTGTGGCCTTTGGGTCTCACTAAGGATAATACATATCATACATTATTGTCCAGCTTCAGATGCATGAAGATAGCTAGCAATATTCATGCTTTTACCTGAGACTTCCTTTCACTGTATCTTTGTTTTGTTCACCTTTCATTACAATAGCTAAAGAAGCATAATAAGTTCAACATTGTCTTCTTGTACTAAGTCTCATCCTCATACTGCTCAACCTCCTCTCCCTATCCTAAGCTCTGGATTTCAGGGATTGGAAGGCTGAAACTACATTTGTTGGACTCCTTGTCAGTTGGATCCTGAGGTTGGGTTCTAGCAACAGAAGTAGCGGATAGAGGATTAAAAAAACCTGGGCTCCAGGACTTCCCTGGTGCTCCAGTGGTAAACAATCCACCTTCCAAATGCAGGGGACATGGGTTCAATTCCTGGTCAGGGAACTGAAATCCTACATGCTGTGGAGCAACTAAATCCTTTCACTACAACTAGACAATCCATGCATCGCAAGGAAAGATCCCACATGACCCAGAGTGTATCTCGTGGGCGGCAACTAAGACCCAGTGCAGCCAAATAAATACATAAATAGCAATATTTAAAAAAAAAAAAAAAACTGGGCTGCAATAGCATTTGTGGGTTGAGCTAAGGAATTGACTCCACCTTTTCACTGTTCATTCTCTAGCCCTGGGTGGGAGAGGGGTAGTTGACTCTTCTAGTTTCTGATGTCCGGGCAGCACCACCATTCCCTATCGTTCCCTATAATCCTTTCCAACAATTTTTAACTCTGTTTCTATACTAAGTTTTCTTCTGTTTGAAATTCTTAGAGTGGCTTCTCTTTTTCTGATTGGCCCCTGGCTGATACACATAATAAATACATGAACTCTATTAATTAAAGGAAAAAATGAGCTTGGGCCAAGTTGTGAAAATCTCTGCAGTGGAATCTTGGTGGTACAGATTAAAGCTTTCTCAGCCCCACCTGATCCACTTGAGGAATAACTTGACTGCTTTCTTGTAGATAAGAGTACTGGGGACCAGTGGTAGAGATGATAGACAGCTCATCTTCTTGCTCACTGCCTAATTACACCTTCTCTGACTGAGTTCTGGAACACAGCAGATCTCCAAGGTTGCCTTTTGTCACTGCCTGAATGCTACTTACTTCTGTGCCCATAATGATATGGCCCTGATGATATCATCGGAAGCTTGAAGGATGTAGACAACAGCAAGGTGCCCTTTGAGATAGTATCTTTGCTGAAGGTTTCAGATGAGATGTCATATTTTTCAAGCATGGCATTACCTGCTTGATCCATTTTGTCACATTACTTCTTCTGGTACGTGTCACATTATGTTAGGTCACGCCATCAGCAATGAGACACGCTGTTGCCAGAGCGGCAGCCTATGGGCCGCCACAGATTCAAAAGCCCTTGTTTTTTACCAAGACATGTGAGCTTTGGATCCTGTTCCACCAAGTCCTATAGTCATCATACAATATATATATTTTTTCCAAGAAAACAAAATGTCAGCTGATTTAAATCACGAGGGAACATTCTGGAGAAAACACCATCATCAGGACTGAAGTTTGAGCTCCAATGCCTTGGCAAAGCAGCATCTCTTTACATTCAGCTCTTGACTTCTAGCAATGGCAGTCATTTTGGATAAATTGTGCCTTGATGCTTCAGCACCAGACAGATTCACGGGAGCATCTTTATAGATTTCAAAAAGAGCTTACATTTAGAAAGATAGGACAGTCTGGGTCTTGCCACTTTGATTCATATTTAGAACCAGAACAAATTTCTCTTTCTGTTGCCTGTGGAAGACACATTCTCCAAATCGATGTCTGGAATTGCTAAATAAATTTCAAAGAATAGATTTTTTTTTCCTGACCTCATTTAAATGTCTAGACATTTGTGGATTATTGGATCTAAACCATCTGAAACATCAAGCCAATATTCCCCAAACCAAATTTAACCTATAGATTAAGAATGCAATCAAGAACTGTAAAATCAGAGTCTCATTGCCAGACCCGCTGGGAGGAAACTGAGAAGTGGAAGAAAAAGACGATCTCTTAAAAAAACCTTCCAACTAGATGGAAGAACAAAGGAAACACAGACAGTCAGCGAATAAGCGCTGACCAATATATTGTTGTTAATATTAGTGTGAGATACGCACAGAGGAGAGATGGGAAAATCAGAGAAAGTTTAAGTAACTGGGAAAACAGCTAATTGTACCTATTCTCAGATGATACACATTTACATGGAAACGTGCTTCATGTCCATGTTTCAGGGTTCTTATTTTTCTTTATTTGAAACCCAAGCTATTTTAAGGCTACTTCATTCTATAAGCAATTGCTATTAGATGACAGTTTAAGGGAAAAAAAAAAAAAAAAAGGACACGGTGGCCCACAGGAGGAGGCTGTGTCAACAGAGAAATTAGGGAAAAGGCTTCCTTCCCCACCTTTCTCCTTGTTAGGAACAAACTGCTAAAAGAGCAAGTCCACCAGGGGGGTAGCTTTTAAAGGAGTAAGGGTCCCAGGCTGTTGGAAACCTTCAGAAATTATCTCCTGTTTTTAACCAGTTTTTCCCGTGAGGGGGAAAAAAAAACAAAACAAAAAAACAACCTATTTCCCTTCCAGCCCATATTTAACCATCATATTTGTGCATATGATTGCAGCTCTTCTGAAAGGACTTGGAATGAGCTGCCAGGCTGCAAGGGATTGAATCGAAAGCCCCCTAACAGTTAAAGTGTCCATTAGCTCCTCTACACTTAGCATCCGTCAGAGAGAAAAAGGGCTGGGAGCCCCGGGCGAATTTCTAACTAGCCTAATGAGGAGAGAGATTCTGGGAGCAAAAAAAGTTCATTTGCTGAATTTCCAGCAAGAAGTCACTTCAATATTGCTTCTAGGAAACACTGACAGGCTTTGTTGGTAAGAAATCATTATGCTGAGAAAGAAATGGGATATTGTTATATGAGATTTTTAAAGAAAATTCATTTTGATAGATGTCTAACTGTGCATTCAATTAAATTTCCTTCTCTTTCTTAAAAAATAGATGTCAGGTAATTGTACTCAAGTTCTGTAAGCTGAAAAGTGTTATCCTTTCCTTCCAGTTATTAAAATTTCTTTATCAATATGTGTCTTTCTTGTCTTTATCCTTTGACTACAGGGGGCCCTCAATGAAAATATGTGGATTTCTCCCCTCCTTTCCTGTCAATGTGTGTGTGCCTCCCAGAAGGATTAGTAAGGGCTGCTCTTTTGGAGAAAATTGACTTCCATATTTAAATTATGTAGGCTCTCTGCCCCTGAAAATTCCTCTTCTTAAAAATCAATGCACATAATCACTTTCGAGACACAGAGTCCATTTATTTTTATTTATTTATTTTTTCACCCTATCTTTTGGCTGTGTTACATGGCATGCAGGATCTTAGTACCCCAACCAGGGATTGAATCCATGCCCCCTGCAGTGGAAGTGCAGAGTCTTAACCACTGAATTGCCAGGGAAGTCCCATGAAGTTCAATCACAAACCATCACTATTTACTGTGATGCCCCACTAGTTTCTACCTAGGTATCCTAAAGCTGAAGCTCCAATACCTTGGCCACCTGAAGCAAAGAGCCCACTTGTTGGAAAAGACTGATGCTAGGAAAGTTTGAGAGCAAGAGGAGAAGGGGGCGATGGAGGATGAGATGGTTGGATGGCATCACTGACTCCATCCATATGACTTTGGACAAATTCCACGAGATAGTGAGGGACAGTGAAGCCTCGTGTGCTGCAGTCCATGTGGTCACAAAGATTCAGATATGACTGAGCATGAATTACAACAAGGTATCCTGACATTTTGTGATGGTTCTTTTGAAGGTTCTAATAATGATCAACCAACTGCTATTCAAAGCACTTAGCCCCTTCAATCCATTCCCTTACTCCCACCAAATCCATTATTGTAAAATATGGCTTTGCAAGTAATACACTCCTCTTCCTAAGATATTTAGACCTCCAAGTGGCTATGCATCTATCATCTGGAACAACCACCTTCTCTTCTTGATTATTTTCAGATAGTGACATTCTCATGTTCCTAATCAATGAGACACATATTCTTAGAGTCATATTCCCTCACTCTTCAGATTTCCCTTATATTCATCAGAGCCACTCACTTTATTTCATGTGATATATTCCAAATCATGCAGGATTCTACCTTCACGATAAGGATCTCATTTGCCAACTTCTTTCCCTATCCATTGCCATCTAATTAATTCAGACTATTTTTTACATCTTGCCCTGACGCTTTTAATAACTCATTAATTGGTTTCTCTAACACTTACTTGTCTTATTCTAGATAATTCACATATGACAACCATACTAATTTTGCTAAGATAAACTTCAACCGCATTGTTATCTCCAACAAAGCCTCTATATGACTCTCCCACAGTCTACTGGATCTTACATAGGTCTTAGTATTTAAAGCTTTCCAAAATGTGGTTGACACCTACATTCCAGGATTTATTTCACACTTTTTTCATTAATACATGCTAAGCTGTCACAAAATATCACTTCAAACTGTCCCTATCATGTCTCACACTGTTTGATTTTTGTGTCTCCACTCAGTCTCTGCAAGTGGAATTTCCTTCCTCAACTGTCTTCCACATAAAATTCTTCATCTTATTTAGATTTCTTTTCAGATTTCAACTGGTCTTTGAAAGTATTTTCTGATTCAAGCATGTGCGTAAGTGTGCTCAGATGCTCAGTAGTGTCTGACTCTTTGTGACCCCATGGACTGCAGCCTGCAGGATCCTCTGTCTGTATGATTCTCCAGGCAAGAATACTGGAATGGGTGCTATTTCCTCCTCCAGATGATCTTCCAGACCCGGGGATCGAACCTGTATCTCCTGAGACTCCTGCATCCACAGGTGAATTCTTTACCACTAGAGTCACCTGGGAAACGCTTGTATGTGCTAAGTCACTTCAGTCGTGTCCGACTCTTTGCAACCCTATGGACTGTCACCCGCAAGGCTCCTCTGTCCATGATATTCTCCAGGCAAGGATACTGGAGTGGGTTGCCCTGAACTCCTCCAGAGGCTCTTCCTGACCCAGTGATGGAAACCATTTCTCTTAAGTCTCCTGTAATAGCAGGCAGGTACTTTACCATTAGCGCCACCTGGGAAACCCTGGATCCAAGCATAATTTCTGACTTCTCTGAGAAAGAGTATTTAATAGTATTTTGTTTGCATGTCAAAGTTTCCAAACTCTTTCCAGTTCTCATCCTTTGTGAACCAAAGGTCTTTTGATAATAAAAGAGAGGGGAAAAAAAATCACATTTCTCATTAGAATGAGATTTCAAAAAGACCTGAGTGCCTGGGAGAGAAAACCAAGTCATGTATCAGATCAAGCTGACTCAATCTATCTCTTTCCCAACTTTCTGTATGGCGTTATATAGAAATATTGAGGAATTTGGAACTTTCAATTAGGAAAGCAATGGTATTAAGGTCAAAATGTTGCATGCAGGCTATTTACATAATGGAGTTAATGAATTCATTTCCAATTCCCCCATAATAAAAAATAATAGCCCACCTTCTAACCTATACTTTTATTTTTTCTGTTTGTCCATTTTTTCTTTAAAGACTTATAAGCAAGCAGAGAACAGGGCTGTGATCAACTTGTCTTGGTGTCCTAAGTATTCAGAAAGAGACAGGAGAGGTATTTGATAAATATTTACTGAATTTAAGTCTCCACCGTCAGGCTCCCCTTATACACTTGGCACTTAGAGCTGCAAACCTTTAGGTAATTTACAGTGCACTACCTCTGTAATAGATGCTGCAGTGTTTCTTTTTTATTTTTACAATGCACCTCAGCATAACATTAATTCCTCAAGCTCAAGATGAGGATTTATCCTTATACAGTTATTGTAGCATACACCTCCAAGCATGGTGCATCATGCCTAGCACAAAGCAGAGTCAGACTCAGGAGAGCTTAATGTTTATAAATAGTATTAAAGTATTACATATTGCATCTATTTTCATATTAAGCTGAACAGAGGAAGAGAACAACAATCAAGGAGTTGCCTATATGTTTTTTGAGAACTTCTGAATGGCTCTTTCCTATAGAACAGCCAAAAATACAGAACCTCCTGCCAGCACACTCAAATATCAAGGTAAATGTATTCTGAAGCTTGGAGGAGTCAGGGACTCTGAAAAGATTCAGTGGTCATTGCACTCCAAGTCTCCATGTTCTCACAAATAAATAAATACCTTATCTATAGTACATGGAGTTTTCCAGGTAAGAATATTGGAGTGGGTTGCCATTTCCTTTTCCAGGGGATCTTCCTGATCCAAGGATCGAACCTTCATCTCCTGCATTAGTAGGTGGGTATTTTACTGCTGAGCTAAAAGCTTAAATACGTATCTTATTATCTGAAAATAAGTACCTTCCTATCTGAAAAAAAAAAAAAAATTACCTTTTTCTTAAGATTCCACTGTAACGATTCACTACCCTTTCCTAGGGTTCTACCAGTGTTTTGTTTTGTTTTGTCTTTTAGCCTAGAAGTAACACAACCTAAAGTCAGAAAAAGCAAGAGAGTTCCAGAAAAACATCTATTTCTGCTTTATTGACTATGCCAAAGCCTTTGACTGTGTGGATCACAATAAACTGTGGAAAATTCTTAAAGAGATGAGAGTACCAGACCATCTGACCTGCCTCTTGAGAAACTTGTATGCAAGTCAGGAAGCAACAGTTAGAACTGGACATAGACCAACAGACTGGTTCCAAATGGGAAAAGGAGTACATCAAGGCTGTGTATTGTCACCCTGCTTACTTAGCTTATATGCAGAGTACATCATGAGAAACGCTGGGCTGGAGGAAGCACAAGCTGGAATCAAGATTGCCAGGAGAAATATCAATAACCTCAGTTATGCAGACGACACCACCCTTATGGCAGAAAGTGAAGAGGAACTAAAAAGCCTCTTGATGAAAGTGAAGGAGGAGAGTGAAAAAGTTGGCTTAAAGCTCAACATTAAGAAAAGTAAGATCATGGCATCTGGTACCATCACTTCATGGCAAATAGATGGGGAAACAGTGGAAACAGTGTCAGACTTTATTTTTCTGGGCTCCAAAATCACTGCAGATGGTGACTGCAGCCATGAAATTAAAAGATGCTTACTCCTTAGAAGGAAAGTTATAACCAACCTAGATAGCATATTTAAAAGCAGACACATGATTTTGCCAACAAAGGTCCATCTAGTCAAGGCTACGGTTTTTCCAGTGGTCATGTATGGATGTGAGAGTTGGACTGTGTAGAAAACTGAGCGCCGAAGAATTGATGCTTTTGACTGTGGTGTTGGAGAAGACTCTTGAGAGTCCCTTGGTCTGCAAGGAGATCCAACCAGTCCATCCTAAAGGAGATCAGTCCTGGGTGTTCATTGGAAGGACTGATAAAGCTGAAACTGAAATAGCTGAAGCTGAAATTCCATTACTTTGGCTACCTCATGTGAAGAGTTGACTCATTGGAAAAGACCCTAATGCTGGGAAGGATTGCGGGCAGGAGGAAAAGGGGACGACAGAGGATGAGATGGCTGGATGGCATCACCAACTCGATGGACATGAGTTTGGGTAAACTCCAGGAGTTGGTGATGGTCAGGGAGGCCTGGCGTGCTGCGATTCATGGGGTCGCAAAGAGTTGGACATGACTGAGCGACTGAACTGAACTGACTGAAAGTCAGAATGATGTCAATTGCTTCCTCTCTTCTTTATCATCCCTGCTTCTTTTACCCATATTTTCTCTCCTGAGGGAAAGAAAGATGCTTCCTCCCCCCAGGTTAAAGTGATTAGAGATTCATTCCCTGTAGGCAAGACTACAATAGCAGGACAATTAAGGGAGGAGGCTGGGCCCTGCCCAGACCACATATTTCTCATTCTTAAAGTCAGGACACCCCTTGGACCGCACTAGCATAGAAAGTCTCCTTGGAGGTCCCCAAAGGGGAGTAATGTCAAAGGATGCTCTACCCACAGGCCTCTTTGGGTAAGAGATCCATCTTGGCTAAGAGATGTGTGCGCACACATGAGAGGATCCAGTGATATACCGAATATGGACTGTGAACCAGGCAAACCAAAATTATCGGCCAAAGGAAACTCTGAAGAAATACCCGCTAGAAGTAATTCAAACTGCCACAGGGCATGACTCAGCATCTCTCTCTCTGAGCTTGCCTGTGTGTCTATCCACATGAGATCAATCCCATTCATCAGTAAGCCCAATGCAAATCATCTGTCCTCTTTCCAAAACCTGTAGGATGTTTGATTGCTTGCTAGCCTAGAAACACTAGCATCTGGTTATACTGTCTCTGGTTTTCTGGAAGGAAACACACACATACATACACACCAAACTCAATACTGAAAAAGCCATTCACTGGGTGCAATGAGCTCCTTCATATGTTTGTAGTAAGATTGGTTGGTCTACTCAAATCCCTTTCAAGACTTACTCTACAAAGTGATTTGTATAAAACCCAGAGAGATGCAGAGATTTGACTGAAAAGTGACCACAGGTCTCATCTCTCTAATACTACTTAGTATTTTAAAATACAAAAATGACTATTGCTTTTCATCTCTGAACTCACCCCTGGCATGAACTGCTGCTGGAGCAGAAGAGAAGCTGGTCTTGGATGCATTTTGGGGATGACTGTAACCTTTGGATCTTTTCAAGTCTTTGTTTCTGCCTTTTTGCTTCAGCATAGTTCTCAGTTTCTAAAAGCATTCTCTGATGTCAGTGTTTGTAGCATAGAAAGATCCCAATTATTTGGCTTCAACACACAGTCAAGAGAGTCCTGCCAACTCTCATTAAATCCTTCAGTCTTATCTTTCAGTCAATATATTGAGCATCCTCTGGATGCTATTCCTGTTATAGATTTTAATCATCTTGATTAGATTATTGCTTCTGCTCCAAAGAACAATATGGGTTAGTGTAATCACATGGTAATAGAACAGTCTTACAAATTTGTATAATATTTCTTAGGTTTTGAAGTTCCCTAACATCTATCAGCCACGTATTCATCAAAACAACCACATGAGATAAGTCAGCTGCTGCCTTCTTTTAAGAAAGAGGACAAGGAATCATAAAAATAAAGGGACTTACTCCTGAAGCCATAGATGATAAGTGACATGTAAATTTTAATGGTAAGAGATTTTATATGAGACTTTATTATAGTAAATTAAAAAGAAAAAAAAAGATATTTTAAAATAAGCAAGGTTGGCTTAAGAATGACCTCTACCAATGCATCATGAATGAACCTTGAATGATTAGCAATGTGTAATATATTACTTGCATAAGGAGGGAAAGAAAAGAAAGGTCACATGTAAAGACATGAACATCAGAGATAAATAAAAACATTAAGAAAGGGGGCCTTTTTAAAGTGTTAACTAAACTCTAAATTTAATAGTGTGTCAATTCATGGAACACTTTACAATTAAATGGCATTCTGTATCATTACAAGATATGTAGATTTCTTTAGAATATTTTCGGGAGGAGGAGCCAAGATGGCGGAGGAATAGGACGGGGAGACCACTTTCTCCCCTACAAATTCATCGAAAGAACATTTGAACGCTGAGCAAATTTCACAAAACAACTTCTGATCACTAGCAGAGGACATCAGGTGCCCAGAAAAGCAGCCCATTGTCTTCGAAGGGAGGTAGGACAAAATATAAAAGATAAAAAGGGAGACAAAAGAGCTACGGACGGAGATCCTTCCCGGGAAGGGAGTCTTAAGAGAGGAAGTTTCCAATCACCAGGAAACCTTCGCACTGGCGGGACTGGGGGAAGTTTTCGGCAATCTAACTGGGAGGTAAAATTAATAAGGCCCACAGATTACGTGCCTAAAAGCAACTCCCAGCAGAAAAGTACCCCAGACACCCGCACCCGCCAGCAACAAGCCAGGGCGGAATGGAGAGGAGCGGGCGGCATTGCTTAGGGTAAGGACCGACCCGAAGACCCTGAGAGCAATCGGAGGGAGCTTTTTTAAACTGTGGGATAGCAAGGGACAAAATTAACCGGCCAGAACACACTGCCGGCGGATCACAAAACAAAGGGACTGAGAAACTCCAGAGAAGAGCCGGCCCATCCCCGCTGGAGGTAGGAGACAGGGGGCAGGGGAAAAGGGCAAACTCAGTCCCTGAGAAGCCACCCCCTCCCACACTGCAAACGGGCCCCCGGTTCCTATCTAAAGACTTCCTGAGACCCGACTGGCGGTGCGTGCTGGGGCCGCGGAGGGAAAAAGCGCGCCATACCCGGGGAGAGTGCGCCCAAGCCTCTGGCTGCCTGGGCCGCTCGACGCGGAGGGAAAAGGCGCGCCGCACCCGGGAGAATACGCCCAAGCCTCTGGCTGCCTGAACCGCTCAGGCCGGGAAAGGCACAAAACGCAGGCGCAACTGAATCCGCGCTTTTGTGGAGTACCCAAAAACTGGAACCACACTCAACGCAGTGCCCGCTCCATATAGAGCAGCCGGGAGCCTGAGCAGTGTACACGGGGAAAGCACTGACACCCGTGAGTGGGGCAAACCCAGTGTGGCTGGTGAGTGCTATCCACACAGAGCGGTATCTGTCTGCAGCGCCCCGCCCTCCCCGTAGCAGGACTGAACTGAACTTGCAAACCTAAATGAGAGATCACCTCCACCCGCCTGTGTCAGGGCGGAAATTAGACACCGAAGAGACGGCAAACAGAAGCCAAATAAACAAAGGGAACCGCTTCAGAAAGGACCGGTGCAACAGATTAAAATCCCTGAAGGTAACACGGACTACACCAGAAGGGGCCTAAAGATATTGAGAAGTGTAAGCTGGAAAGAGGAGCTATCTGAAATTGAACTGAACCTACGCTGACCGCAACAACTCCAGAGAAATTCCTAGATTTATATGTATATATACATTTTTTAATTAAAAAAAATTTTTTTTCTTTCCTTTTTTCTTAAATTCTTTTTTATTTTCTTTTAAAATTCCCTATTACTCCCCCATTACTCCTCAACTTTCATTTTCATATATTTTTACGATTTTTTTAATTAGGGAAAAAAATTTTTTTTCTTTTTTTTTTTTCTTTTTCTTGTTTTTCTCTCCTATTTCCTTTTAAAGTCCTCTAATACTCCTCTATTATTCCTTAATTTTCATTTTCATTTCACTATAACCTTGCCAAAAAAAGAGAGTGAGAGAGAAACCCTATTTTTAAACCGAGCTTCATATACATTTCTAAATTTTTCGTGTGTTTTTGTTTTTGTTTTTAAATATTGTATTTCAAAGAGTCTAACCTCTACACTAGATTTTTAATCTTTGTTTTTCAGTATGTGATATAAATTTTGGACATTTAAGAATCCAATATTCAGTTCCAATTTCTATTCAGGAGTGTGGTGATTACTCTCCCACTTTTGACTCTCTGTTTTCTACCTCAGAACACCTCTACTTCCTCCTTTCCCCTTCTCTTCCCAATCCAATTCTGTGAATCTCTGTGGGTGTCTGGGCTACAGAGAACACTTTGGGAACAGATAACTTCGTAGATCTGTCTCTCTCCTCTTGAGTCCCCTTTTTCTCCTCCTGCTCACCTCTATCTCCTTCCTCCCTCTCCTATTCTTCATGTAACTCTGTGAACCTCTCTGGTTGTCTCTCATGGTGGAGAATCTTTTCACCATTAACCTAGAAGTTTTATTATCAGTGCTGTATAGTTGGAGAAGTCTTGAGACTATTGGAAGAATAAAACTGAAATCCAGAGGCAGGAGACTTAAGCCCAAAACCTGAGAAAACCAGAAAACTCCTGACTACACGGAACATTAAGGAATAAGAGACCATCCAAAAGCCTCCATACCTACACCAAAACCAACCACCACCCAAGAGCCAATAAGCTCCAGTACAAGACATACCATGCAAATTCTTTAGCAACGCAGGAACATAGACCTGAGTGTCAACATACAGGCTGTCCAAAGTCACACCTAACACATAGACCCATCGCAAAACTCATTACTGGACACTCCATTGCACTCCAGAGAGAAGAAATCCAATTCCACACATCAGAACGCTGACACAAACTTCTCTAACCAGGAAACCTTGACAAACCAATTGTCCAACCCCACCCACTGGGTGAAACCTCCACAATAAAAAGGAACCACAGACCACAAGAATACAGAAAGCCTACTCCAGACACAGTAATCTAAACATGATGAAAAGGCAGAGAAATACCCAACAGGTAAAGGAACATGAAAAAAGCCCACCAAGTCAAACAAAAGAGGAGGAAATAGGGAATCTACCTGAAAAAGAATTTAGAATAATGATAATAAAAAATGATCCAAAATCTTGAAAACAAAATGGAGTTACAAATAAATAGCCTGGAGACAAAGATTGAGAAGATGCAAGAAATGTTTAACAATGACCTAGAAGAAATAAAGAAAAAATTAAAAATTAATAATGAAATAAATGAGACCAAAACACTCTGGAGGGAATCATGAGTAGAATAACAGAGACAGAAGATAGGATAAGTGAGTTAGAAGATAAAATGGTGGAAATAAATGAAGCAGAGAGGAAAAAAAAAAAAAGAATCAAATGAGGACAACCTCAGGGACCTCTGGGACAATGTGAAACGCCCCAACATTTGAATCATAGGAGTCCCAGAAGAAGACAAAAAGAAAGACCATGAGAAGTTACTCGAGGAGATAATAGCTGAAAACTTCCCTAAAATGGGGAAGGAAATAGCCACCCAAGTCCAAGAAACCCAGAGAGTCCCAAACAGGATAAACCCAAGGCGAAACACCCCAAGACACATATTAATCAAATTAACAAAGATCAAACACAAAGAACAAATATTAAAAGCAGCAAGGGAGAAACAACAAATAACACACAAAGGGATTCCCATAAGGATAACAGTTGATCTATCAATGGAAATCCTGCAGGCCAGAAGGGAATGGCAGGACATACTTAAAGTAATGAAAGAGAATAACCTACAACCTAGATTACTCTACCCAGCAAGGATCTCATTCAGATATGAAGGAGAACTCAAAAGCTTTACAGACAAGCAAAAGCTGAGAGAATTCAGCACCAGCTCTTCAACAAATACTAAAGGATCTTCTCTAGACAGGAAACACAGAAAGGAGGTATAAACGTGAACCCCAAACAACAAAATAAATGGCACCGGGACCATACCTATCAATAATTACCTTAAATGTAAATGGGTTGAATGCCCCAACCAAAAGACAAAGGCTGGCTGAATGGATACAAAAGCAAGACCCCTATATATGCTGTCTACGAGAGACCCACCTCAAAACAAGGGACACATACAGACTAAAAGTGAAGGGCTGGAAAAAAATATTCCACATAAACGGAGACCAAAAGAAAGCAGGAGTCGCAATACTCATATCAGATAAAATAGACTTTCAAATAAAGGCTGTGAAAAGAGACAAAGATGGACACTACATAATGATCAAAGAATCAATCCAAGAAGAAGATATAGCAATTATAAATATATATGCACCCAACATAGGAGCACCGCAATATGTAAGGCAAACGCTAATGAGTATGAAAGAGGAAATTCATAGTAACACAATAATAGTAGGAGACTTTAATACCTCACTCACAACTATGGATAGATCAACTAAACAGAAAATGAACAAGGAAACACAAACTTTAAAGGACACAATGGACTAGCTAGACCTAATTGACATCTATAGGACGTTTCACCCCAAAACAATCAACTTCACCTTTTTCTCAAGTGCACACAGAACCTTCTCCAGAATAGATCATATCCTGGGCCATAAACCTAGTCTTGGTAAATTCAAAAAAATCGAAATCATTCCAGTCATCTTTTCTGACCACAGTGCAGTAAGATTAGATCTCAATTACAGGAAAAAAATTATTAAAAATTCAAACATATGGATGCTAAACAACACACTTCTGAATAACCAACAAATCATAGAAGAAATCAAAAAAGAAATCAAAATATGCATAGAAATGAATGAAAATGAAAACACAACAACCCAAAACCTATGGGACACTGTAAAAGCAGTGCTAAGGGGAAGACTCATAGCATTACAGGCCTACCTCAAGAAACAAGAAAAAAGTCAAATAAATAACCTAACTCTACACCTAAAGCAACTAGAGAAGGAAGAAATAAAGAACCCCAGGGTTAGTAGAAGGAAAGAAATCTTAAAAATTAGGACAGAAATAAATGCAAAAGAAACTAAGGAGACCATAGCAAAAATTAACAAAGCTAAAAGCTGGTTTTTTGTAAAAATAAACAAAATTGACAAACCATTAGCAAGACTCATTAAGAAACAAAGGGAGAAGAACCAAATTAACAAAATTAGAAACGAAATTGGAAAGATCACAACAGACAACACTGAAATACAAAGGATCATAAGAGACTACTACCAGCAGCTCTATGCCAATAAAATGGACAACTTGGAAGAAATGGACAAGTTCTTAGAGAAGTATAACTTTCCAAAACTGAACCAGGAAGAAATAGAAGATCTTAACAAAACGATCACAAGCAAGGAAATCGAAACTGTAATCAGAAATCTTCCAGCAAACAAAAGCCCAGGACCAGATGGCTTCACAGCTGAATTCTACCAAAAATTTAGAGAAGAGCTAACACCTATCTTACTCAAACTATCCCAGAAAACTGCAGAAGAAGGTAAACTTCCAAACTCATTCTATGAGGCCACCATCACCCTAATTCCAAAACCAGACAAAGATGCCACAAAAAAAGAAAACTACAGGCCAATATCACTGATGAACATAGATGCAAAAATCCTTAACAAAATTCTAGCAAACAGAATCCAACAACATATTAAAAAAATCATACACCATGACCAAGTGGGCTTTATCCCAGGAATGCAAGGATTCTTTAATATCCGCAAATCAATCAATGTAATACACCACATTAACAAATTGAAAGATAAAAGCCATATGATTATCTCAATAGATGCAGAAAAAGCCTTTGACAAAATTCAACATCCATTTATGATTAAAACTCTCCAGAAAGCAGGAATAGAAGGAACATACCTCAACATAATAAAAGCTATATATGACAAACCCACAGCAAGCATTACCCTCAATGGTGAAAAATTGAAAGCATTTCCCCTGAGATCAGGAACAAGACAAGGGTGCCCACTCTCACCACTACTATTCAACATAGTTTTGGAAGTGTTGGCCACAGCAATAAGGGCTGAAATAGAAGTAGAAGGAATCCAGATAGGAAAAGAGGCAGTGAAGCTCTCTCTGTTTGCAGATGACATGATCCTCTATATAGAAAACCCTAAAGACTCTACCAGAAATTAACTAGAGCTAATCAACGAATACAGTAAAGTTGCAGGATATAAAATTAACACACAGAAATCTCTTGCATTCCTATACACTAACAATGAGAAAACAGAGAAATTAAGGAAACGATACCATTCACCATTGCAACAAAAAGAATAAAATACTTAGGAGTATATCTACCTAAAGAAACAAAAGACCTATACATAGAAAACTATAAAACACTGATGAAAGAAATCAAAGAGGACACAAACAGATGGAGAAATATACCGTGTTCATGGATTGGAAGAATCAATATTGTCAAAATGGCTATACTACCCAAAGCAATCTATAGATTCAATGCAATCCCTATCAAACTACCAACAGTATTTTTCACAGAACTAGAACAAATAATTTCACAATTTTTATGGAAATACAAAAAACCTCGAATAGCCAAAGTAATCCTGAGAAAGAAGAATGGAACTGGAGGAATCAACCTGCCTGACTTCAGACTATACTACAAAGCCACAGTCATCAAGACAGTATGGTACTCGCACAAAGACAGAAATATAGATCAATTGAACAGAATAGAAAGCCCAGAGATAAATCCACGAACCTATGGTCACCTTATCTTCGACAAAGGAGGCAAGGATATACAATGGAAAAAAGATAACCTCTTTAACAAGTGGTGCTGGGAAAACTGGTCAACCACCTGCAAAAGAATGAAACTAGAACACTTTCTAACACCATACACAAAAATAAACTCAAAATGGATTAAAGATCTAAATGTAAGACCAGAAACTATCAAACTCCTAGAGGAGAACATAGGCAAAACACTCTCCGACATAAATCACAGCAGGATCCTCTATAACCCACATCCTAGAATTTCAGAAATAAAAGCAAAAATAAACAAATGGGACCTAATGAAACTTAAAAGCTTTTGCACAACAAAGGAAACTATAAGCAAGGTGAAAAGACAGCCCTCAGATTGGGAGAAAATAATAGCAAACGAAGCAACAAAGGATTAATCTCAAAAATATATAAGCAACTCCTCCAGCTCAACTCCAGAAAAATAAATGACCCAATCAAAAATGGGCCAAAGAACTCAACAGACATTTCTCCAAGGAAGACATACAGATGGCACAAAAACACATGAAAAGATGCTCAACATCACTCATTATCAGAAAAATGCAAATCAAAACCACAATGAGGTACCATTACACGCCAGTCAGGATGGCTGCTATCCAAAAGTCTACAAGCAATAAATGCTGGAGAGGGTGTGGAGAAAAGGGAACCCTCTTACGCTGTTGGTGGGAATGCAAATTAGTACAGCCACTATGGAAAACAGTGTGGAGATTTCTTAAAAAGCTGGAAATAGAACTGCCATATGACCCAGCAATCCCACTTCTGGGCATACACACTGAGGAAACCAGATCTGAAAGAGACACGTGCACCCCAATGTTCATTGCAGCACTGTTTATAATAGCCAGGACATGGAAGCAACCTAGATGCCTATCAGCATACGAATGGATGAGGAAGCTGTGGTACATATACACCATGGAATATTACTCAGCCATTAAAAAGAATTCATTTGAATCAGTTCTAATGAGATGGATGAAGCTGGAGCCCATTATACAGAGCGAAGTAAGCCAGAAAGATAAAGACCATTACAGTACACTAATGCATATATATGGAATTTAGAAAGATGGTAACGATAACCCTATATGCAAAACAGAAAAAGAGACTCAGATGTATAGAACAGACTTGTGGACTCTGTGGGAGAAGGCGAGGCTGGGATGTTTCAAGAGAACAGCATCAAAACATGTATATTATCTAGGGTGAAACAGATCACCAGCCCAGGTTGGATGCATGAGACAAGTGCTCGGGCCTGGTGCACTGGGAAGACCCAGAGGGATCGGATGGAGAGGGAGGTGGGAGGGGGGACCAGGATGGGGAATACATGTAAATCCATGGCTAATTCATTTCAATGTATGACAAAAACCACTGCAATGCTGTAAAGTAATTAGCCTCCAACTAATAAAAATAAATGGAAAAAAAAAAGAATATTTTCACTGCAAGAGACACTTACTTTTGACCAATTTCTTGACATTCTGACTAATTGACAAGAACATTGTTTATGAAAATGGAGGGTTCCAGGTCTCATCGTCAAGATATCAATAGCATTTTGAACTAGGGAAAATATGTGACATTGAGATCATGTGTTATAAAAAAACATTTTTAAAGCTCTCAGTACTACAGGCAACCGCTGGCTCCATCAGTCTGTGTCCCGGAATTAATTTTCAGCCATACATCCCTGCTGATACATGTGCAACCTGAGAAAGTCCAATTTCCTTCCTTCATGTGTGTCTAATAGAGTCTGAAGGGTTCACGTGTCTGCGTGAAATCAGAGGCCAAGCCCCAGACGCACTTCCTCAGCAACAAGGAGGACAGTGACTTCAACCTGCTGCTGATGGAGAGGTTTGCATCTTCCTCTCCCCAGGAAAGGTTTTCACACCTGGGTGAGGTGAAAATTGCAGTCAGAAGTGAAGGGACCAATGGAACAGGATGGACTACTGGGCACAGGATGGCTTTCTGTCCATCCTTTCACCACTGAGCTAATCTCCCTCTCTTTCCAACCTGGCAGAGCCCTAGGGCAGCAAACAGGTCCAAAGGTGAAAAACTTCCACTTAAAGAGATTAACAGGAGATAGAAGAAAGGACATATGCAGTTTGTAAGATGCCCCAAAGTCCTTTCTATCTGTGAAAGGGCGAAGGGATCGGTTTCATTTGAAGCATTTCTAATTGCAGGTAATGCACACATGAGAGTCATATATAAAATGGTTCATCCATTAAGTCCTAAGTGAGTTTTGATGTGTGCTCTGCTCAGGACTCCTGAACTCTACAAGGGTAAGCACAAAAGCTATTCATGTGCTCTATTTATGAAAATTATTGAACAATGATACAGTCCATATCATAATATGCTGCAGCTCATTCAGATCCCTCCAGCTGTGTATGCAGGAGTGAGCTGGATATGGCCATTGAAAGAACTGTGCTTCATTCTTTAAAAAATAAATATATATAATTGAAGTGCAGTTGATTTAAAATGTTGTGTTAGTTTTAGGTATACAGCAAAGTGATTCTGTTATACAAACATATACATATTCTTTTTCAGATCCTTTTCAATTATAGGTTATTACAAGACACTGCCATACAGTAGGACCTTGTTGTTTAGCTATTTTACAGATAGTAGCATATATCTGTTAATCCCAAACTCCTAATTTATCCTTCCCTGACTTCCTCCTTGGCATGGCAATCATAAGACTGTTTTCTATGTCTGTAAGTCTGCTACTGTTTTGTAAATGACTTCATTTTTCATAATTTTATTAGATTCCACATAAAGTGAAAGTATATGATATTTGTCTTTGTCTGGCTTAATTCATTTAGAAGATCCATCCATGTTGCCACTAATGACATTATTTCATTCTTTTTATGGCTGAATAATATTCCATTGAATATACATACCACAACATCTTTATCCATACATCATCTGTCACTGGACACTTAGGTTTCTTCCAAGTCTAGGCTATTGTAGGTAGTGCTGCTGTGAACACTGGGGTGCATATATCTTCTATAATTAGAGTTTTCATTTTTTCTAGATACATGCCCAGGAGTAAGATTGCTGGATCATATGACAATTCTATTTTTAGCTTAAGGACCATCCATACTATTCTCTGGGCTACCCAGAGAATAGTGGCTCAGTGGTGGAGAGTCTCCCTACCAAACAGGAGTCACAGGTTTGATCCCTGGGTAGAGAAGATTCCCTGGAGAAGGAAATGGCAACCCACTCCAGTATTCTTGCCTGGAAAATTTCATGGACAGAGGAACCTGAGGTCACAAAAGAGTCAGGCATGACCTCACAACTAAATAACAAAAAATTCTATTCTCCACAGTGGTTTCATCAATTTATATTCCCACAAAAAGAGTAGGAGTGTTCTTTTTTCTCCTTATCTTCCCCAGAATTTATTATTTGTAGATTTTTGGTGATGGCCATTCTGATTAGCGCGAGGTGGTACACCATTGCAGTTTTGATTTGAAAGAGCTGTGCTTTGGAGTGCAAAGAACATTGCTGTGATTCCCATTTGAGTACAACCAAGACATACTGCTCCATTCACTTCCAGAAGTCAGCAGTGCCTGTGGGTGTCTAGAGGCAGCGATGATGATGGATGCAAATTTCTGACCTGCTTGGGTCTCATGCAGCATGACTAGGAATCCTGGGCTATCTGGAATCAGCATGTGTCAGCACTTTGTCAATAACCACTGTAGTTCTTCCAATTTAGGAAACTCTTTTTGTGGAGCCCCACCTACAAGTAGTTATGGAAAACCATTGCCTCCCTTTGTCTAGGTAGTGAAAGCTTTCTCTTATGTCAAGGTCTATTTGTAGTGTGTTTTCATCATCAACTTAGGAATATTTTCTGGGAGATGTGAGGGTGAAGAAAAAATTTAAAAAAAAAGATGACTGAGAAGAGGCACAGACCTTCCCCATACTGTGGAAGCACCCTCAGGACATGGGGCTTAAGTTACAGCTGTGAGTAATAGTCAGAGGGTACATCTCGGTTCTTTGCACTCCTTAGTAAAGTAGTCAGGTCATTTGGAACATGTATGTGTGCATGCTCAGTCGCTAAGTTGTGTCTGACTCTTTGTGACCCTATGGACTATAGCCTACCAGGCTCCTCAGTCCATGGGTATTCTCCAGGTAAGAATACTGGAGTTGATTGCCTTGCCTTCCTCTAGGGGATCCTCCCAACCCAGGGACTGAACCCACATCTCTCATGTCTCCTGCACTGGCAGGTGGGTTCTTTCCCAAGGAAGCAGCTATTGTTATACGAGCTGGCACAAGGCACTCAGTGACACTAGGCATAGAAAAGATCAACAGTATCTACCTTGTTCTATCTTGGACCACATATTTGTTAATTTCTCACAACTCTTCACAGTAATAGATTAACTATTATGATCTTTATCTTTTGGCTCACAGATGTCAAAAGACTTGCTTGTTATTTTCTTGCATGTAAGTGGCAGAACCAAGACTTGAAAGCCAATCTGTCTCATCCTACAGCTCATTCTCTTTCAAGTCAATAGGTCTCACTGTTCCCTAAATATCCACTGAAGTTGTCAAGGAGTGGATAGGAAAGGATTGACTAAATCTTAGGACCATCCCCCTCATGGAGATCAGGTTCTAGTCACTCCCTCTTCTGCATACAGTCTTTTCTCTCTCTGACTCTTGCTTAAGTACTTGGTTCTAAGCATAACATTTTGTCAGAAAAAAGACGAACATAGGTAAAAAAATATATAATATATTAAAAATAGAATAGAATAAAGTTGTTTGAAAGCCTCTGCAGTGCCTTAACAATGGAAGAAACATCTCTGTGTGTGCTTCCAACTTCAATTTATAGTTTGCTAAATACATAATTATGCTTAAGTTAGAAAACTACATAGCAATATTTCTATAAGCTGGGTTTAGCTATTGTTGCTTAATCTTTATTGCCTTTATATACAGTTCTAAGCACCTCTTCAGAGATGGCTAAATATAGGTTTTAGGGTAAGGAGGATACAGCATGCAATTATCATTGAATGCTGGTACCCAGATTTAATTAATCTGGGAGAATTAATTCGGAGGAGAATTAATATGCTCCCCTCAAAGCAGCACCTCCTCACACCCACATATACTTCCCACCAGGTGCTGCCTTAACCAGCCTTCATCTACCCTGCATGGGTGAACCACAACAGGAAGGAATTTCAGGTTACATAAAAGGACTCATAGTACCTCACCGTCTCAGTGGGAGACTCCAGCAAATTCCATGTTGGGATCCCAGTAAATAGTGTGAACCGAATGACTTGGATATTTATATCAGATGCTACATATTTGTCAGGGCATGTTCTAATCCCTTAGTACGTGCATGCTAAGTCACTTCAGTCATGTCTGACTCTGCGACCCTGTGGACTGTAGCCTCCAGGCTCTGCTATCCATGGTATCCTCTAGGCAAAAACACTGGAGTGGGTTGCTATGCCCTGCTCCAGGGGATCTTCCCAATCCAGGGATCCATACAGAGTCTCTTAAATCTCCTGCCTTGGCAGGCGTGTTCTTTACCACTAGCACCACCTGGGAAGCCCAAATAGGCTTACTGAAATCTTCACAACACTCCCTGAAGATTGCTACCTCACTGGCACCATTTTAAAGATGAAGCCCTTAGCATCGGCTTACTCATTTAATCTTCATAACAGCTCCCGAAGATTGCTAGCTCATTGGCACCATTTTAAAGATGAATAGAGACCCTGGTAGTCCAGTGGTTAAGAATCTGCCTTGCAATGCAGGGGTCACGGGTTCCATCCTTGACTGAAAAAAGAGGATCCCACATGCTGAGGGGCAACTAAGCCTACATGTCATAACTACTGAGCCCACACCCCACAACTAGGGAGTCCATGCACTGCAGAGGAAGATCCCTAGTGCTGCAACTAAGACCCAACTCAGTCAAGCAAAAAAATAAATAAAGGGGAAACTGAGGTACAGTGAGGTTTTGTAACTTGCTAGCTGCACGGGTATATTTTTTTTTCCATTTATTTTTATTAGTTGGAGGCTAATTACTTTACATCATTGCAGTGGTTTTTGTCATACATTGAAATGAATTAGCCATGGATTTACAAGTATTCCCCATCCCGGTCCCCCCTCCCACCTCCCTCTCCACCCGATCCCTCTGGGTCTTCCCAGTGCACCAGGCCCGAGCACTTGTCTCATGCACCCAACCTGGGCTGGTGATCTGTTTCACCCTAGATAATATACATGTTTCGATGCTGTTCTCTTGAAACATCCCACCCTCGCCTTCTCCCAGAGTCCACAAGTCTGTTCTATACATCTGAGTCTCTTTTTCTGTTTTGCATATAGGGTTATCGTTACCATCTTTCTAAAGTCCATATATATGTGTTAGTATACTGTAATGGTCTTTACCTTTCTGGCTTACTTTGCTCTGTATAATGGGCTCCATTTTCATCCATCTCTTTAGAACTGATTCAAATGAATTCTTTTTAATGGCTGAGTAATATTCCATGGTGTATATGTACCACAGCTTCCTCATCCACTCGTCTGCTGATGGGCATCTAGGTTGCTTCCATGTCCTGGCTATTATAAACAGTGCTGCGATGAACATTGGGGTGCACGTGTCTCTTTCAGATCTGGTTTCCTTGGTGTGTATTCCCAGAAGTGGGATTGCTGGGTCATATGGCAGTTCTATTTCCAGCTTTTTAAGAAATCTCCACACTGTTTTCCATAGTGGCTGTACTAATTTGCATTCCCACCAACAGTGTAAGAGGGTTCCCTTTTCTCCACACCCTCTCCAGCATTTATTGCTTGTAGACTTTTGGATAGCAGCACGGGTATATTTAAAGGTCTCTGAACATTTGGATTCATGAAGCCAGGCAAAATCAGAGTTCTAAGTCAAACTCTTGACTTCTTCACTGTGGGGGCTCAGCCAAAAACTTCACATGAAAATGAAATAAAGCTTGGTGAGGTGGGGAGGAGCGTGACTTGCTAAGATCTATTTCCTCAGCCCAATACACATATCAAGAAAAAACCAAGAATAGGCACCAGATCATCCTTTTTTTCAGCACAATCGAAGAAGAGTTTAATGAAAGATTTGGGGGCACATTTTCTGACCCAGTGAGCACTCATTTTATAAAGGAGCAAGTCATGGAGGGATTTGTTAGGGTGACAGTTACTGCTGTGAATTCCAACTTACTATAAAACACAGCACTTTCCAGAGGCCTCTACTGATGCTTCTTGTGCAGTTCTTTTGGCCTACCCCCTTGGAGGGTTTTCTCACCCTAAGTCCCACAAACTCACACTCACACTAATACTCCACACACACACAAAAGAGATGGGAGAAGGATTGCCGTCAACTCCCACAGAACTCAACACAAAGGACTCGGAAATAACAATGCAGGACTTACCTGACTAAACACTGAAATGTAACAAGTTTTAGAAGAAAGCACTGTGATTCATGATGTTTGCAATTCTACTCGAACTGCATTTACAGCCCCACCTTCTCGAACATACAAGCCTCTCTTCCCCACGCCAATAAAACAGCAAGACAGATATGCAAAGTTAGCAGCAAATTAAAGTCCACTTCATTTTTGCAATTATTTCACGCCTATTGCTATTGTTGGCTTTAATATATAATGTGGAATGTTGATCTTTTCACTCACTCACTCAATACATGACTGTATTTTACTACTGTAGAGCTCTCAGTTTATTCAAAAATGAAGTATTTGAAGATATAAAATATTCAGGGTATGATTAAATTGCGGAGTTGACTCCTTCCCTTGCCAAACACCTTATTCCCGTTGAACAAACTGACCAATTTGTAAGAGAACAGCTGCCTCCTGACCTCTGTGTGTTATTCCCACTGATGTACCAGTCACACAATGAGAAGAAAAACACAGATATAAATCTGTTAATCCCACCATATAGGTAGGCTCTATGAATCACTTACTAACTTGGAGAACTATAACAAAGAATATCAGAGGAGAATTTTCTAGAGAGCATCCTTTTTGGATAAATGCCTGATAATATGATTTTCTTTGTAGGACTTTGTGGGAATTGAAACATAAGAGGAAATAAAAACATAGTTCTTATACTCAAAGAGCTTGTGAATTCAAAAAGATATGTAACAACCCTAAATTTCAGACAACAATGAAGTCTACTGTGGATGTATTTAAAATTATTTTCATTCTATCTGGTTTCTATTTTTCATTCTAGCATAAACCTGTATCTGGTTTCACCAAGAGTGTACCTTGAGGACAGTGCTTTATCACATATATTTTTGCATCCTCAATGACCTGATCACAGTAGGTCCTCAAAAATAAATGCTTAGTAAAATCCATCCTCTGATGAGTATAATTTTCTATGAAAGTGAAAGTGAAGTCGCTTAGTCTGACTCTTTGAGACCCCATGGACTGTAGCCCACCAGGCTCCTCCATCCATGGAGTTTTCCAGGCAAGACTATTGGAGTTGGCTGCCATTTCCTTCTCCAGGGGATCTTCCTGACCTAGGGATTGAACCCGGGTTTCCTGCATTGCAGGCAGATGCTTTTACCGTCTGAGCCACCACTTCTACATTCTGAACAAATTCAGGAACTGAAAATATATGATACATCGTTTCTAGTTAAACATAATGTAAGCAGGTGTGCTTTTTATTTTCATGCTTTGCAGAAACTAAGAAAAAAAAACCTAAAAAAAAAAAAAAAGAAAAGAAATTTGATGGCTTGTCGTTAAATTGATTTGTCATTCAAACACCAATCAATCAACTTGTCTCTTTTTGTGAACCTACTATTGTAAGATATGCAAAAAGATGCCATCTCAGGCTTAGATACTGGTCATACACAGATGACTTAGACATACTTTCCTGCCTCATTCTACTAAAAAGATAAGCCTAAACCATGTCAACAAATACTTAGTTCTAAAGATAGGGGAAGATCAGTGTGAAAACTGCAGCCAGAAATGTCAGAGCAGCTGGGAAGATGGGGTTCTAGGGACTTGAGGAACCCCGGTTACAATCCCTGATCTCAAAAGTTGGAGTTAAAAGTCAGGGGAAAAGAAATATGAGCCATCATTCTGGTCCAAGAGAACCTGATGGACACACACAGCTATTTGAAAATTTCATCTGGGACCTCCCTGGTGGTCCAGTGGTTTAGACTTTGCCATCTAATATAGGGGCTGTAGGTTTGATCCCTGGTTGGGAGCTAAGATCCCACATGCCTTGGGGTCAAAAAATCAAAACATAAAACAAGCAATATTGTAACAAATTCAATAAAAGATTTTAAAATAAATGAAAGGATAAAAATATAGATAAAAATCTTAAAAATGCCTTTTTTTCTTAGTTAAAAATTATTCATGAGATTTGTAGAAAATAAAATTCTCTGTGTTAGTTTGTCACTGATAACATTTGCTAATTAGAGCAGTTAGTTTTACAGTGCTAATGTATGCCACAATAATTCTTACTAAAGAATAAATGCATCGAAGGAATTCTCCAAATTTCTGCAACACCCAGGTTCTGTTTTCATAGGTAAATGATTAAAGAAGTTATAAACACCTGTCTGCCAGCCACAATACTGCAGTGATTCCCTCATTCGCTCTTCCTAAATATGAGTTATCCCTTCTAGTTCATATCATTTGGTCACTGATAGTGGCCACAGGTATCACTATGTGGGTTGATTGTGGCATCAAGTATAATCACCTATTATTGGGGACTACTAATTTAAGCCTGGTTTATAAGACCTGAGGGAATATTGTATTAACAAGATGAGCAAACCATACCCAGGGCTGCTCTGGTGCAAATTAAAATGCTGTTTGGTTGTTGTTCATCATTATGTGTGTTGAATATTGTGTCTTTACCTAAGGGATTATGTGAGGTTTGTAATATTTATAAAGAGAACAGCTACTCATCTCAGGGCCATTTCAAGAGTATGTATTATTTATTTCCTGATCTACCCCCTCCAATGTTCAATATCCTTTAAGAACTGTGATTAATAAAACATTCCAATTTGAACAGTGTGGGTTCTATTCACAAAACATGGTTATTCAGCCCATTTCTATGCAGACATCACCAGGGAGAGCACTTATCACCCAAAAATGCATAATCAACATCAGATATTTTGAATTAATGATTTTAGGGAGGAGGTTCATTAAACTCTTTGCTTCATCCCTAAGTGGGACTTCTCAATTAAGGACGAAGAGATTGGGAAATAGAAGCGACCTGCACATTAAAAATGGTGTGTCAAGTTCAGTTAAAGCTGTGCTAAAGCCTTTCATTCAAGATCTGTCAAGAAATCATTATCATCTTTTCTTTTTCTTTTTTCTCTGAGTTTTTTATAACTGAGGTTTAATGTATTATTAATAGAAGAAAAGGGATAAGGAATACTCGACAGTTATTGTGCCGTGCAGCAGCAATTTTAGGTTTAGGTGGAAGCACTCAGAGTTATTTCTTCCATCTGAAATAAATGTAGGTGCCGGAGAATGGGGTCTGGTCTAATGTGAGCACGCAGAGCAGGTCAGAGCCACTGCCCTGCATGGAAACGTGTCCTGAGAGCCATTTACTGGTCCCTCATTTCACAAGATACATGGTACCACATCCATAAAAATATTTAATGTGGCCGTTTTAAGCATCAAATGGCATTTTGCATTCTAGTTAAAGATGGAACTGAAATGAAGCAAGCAAATCAATCAACAGGCTGTTATCAAACACCCACCTTGTGCCCTCTACTGTTTCATTTGCTTCCAGAATGATGAAATGACCCCTGCTCATGAGACCACTGCCATCTAGTTGGAATGTAATGTCAATGCCAAAGCTGTCACTCTTATAACATTTCGGGCAGAGATTAAAGGTCAAGATTAAAAACAAATTAGAAACCTTGAATTCCCTCTTTGTTGACTAGAAGCTCTTAATCTACATGCTGAGGCTAGGGGAAGAGACCCACCCCATCCACAACTCTTAGAGAAACTTAGAATAATTTGAATTTTGAATTTCGTTTATCCAATCACCCAAAAACTGCTTAAGTGACTATTTTTCCTAGTCCATCAACATCAAATCCCTTCAACTTGCCTCTATTTATGTATTACTCTGTTCTGAATATTGAACAAAGGATGCCTGCTGGTATTTTGTAGCCTAATGATTTATCTAAAAAGTCTACTGTCATAATAGTTTTTTTAAAGGTGTAAATAAGGGTTTAATGTTTGCAAGAAAGCATTAAACAGTGCTTTCCCATGAATATCTCATTTCACAGACACTACAGGATGAATTAACATAAATAATACATATTATTATAACCATTTGATAGATGAAGACAGTGAATACTTTAAATCAGCTTTCATTGCCAGTCAACAGTGGAGGCAGGACTCTAACCCAGCTCTCAGTCTGTCTATGTGTTTCTTTAATGGGTTCTCAGACATTTTGATTAATTTCTTCAAATAACTGAATAGAACCTTATAGAAACTTAAGTTAAAAATAAATAATATTCTTGGAGCAGCCACTATGGAGAACAGTTCTGAGGTTATGCAAAAATTAAAAATATAACTACTATATGATCCAGCAATCTCACTTCTGGGTATGTATCCAATAGAAATGAAACAAGATATCAAAGAGCTCTCTGAACTCCCATGTTCACTGCAGCATTATTCACAATAGCCATGACATGAAAACAAACTAATTGCCCATCCATAATGTATGCATATATATATAGTATAAAATATTCTATTATATATGATATATAATATTCTATTTTATATACATGTATGTATATACACACACACACACACACACACATATAAAATTCAGCCTTGGGAAAGAAGTAAGTTCTGCCATTTGTGAAAATGTGCATGCATGGACCTGGAGGATATTATGCTAAGTAAAATAAGTCAATCAGAGGAAAACAAAGAATGCCTGGGATCTTCAATAAAAATTCAAACTCACAGATACAGTAGAAAAGTAGCTGCCAGGGGTTGCAGGGGAGGGAATTAGGAAGAGGCTGGTAACAGGGTACAAATGTTTAGCTATAAGATGAATAAAGTCTGAGGACATAAAGTATAACATGAACACTATAGCTGATAACACTGAATTCTATAATTGAAATTTTAAGAGTGTCGAACTTAAATGTTCTCAGCCAAAAAAGTAAAAAAAGGTAAATATGTAAGGTGATGGCCTTGTTAATTAACAAGATAGCAGGAATCTTTTTAAAATGTATATGTATATTAGCCATCACCATATCACTTTAAATATTGTACAATTTTATTTGTCAGTTATGCCTCAGTAAAGCTGAAAAAATACTGTTACATGCTTACCATTAAGAAAATAAATAAATAATACTTATTGTTTGTCAAAATTGAATATTCAACAGATATATATATATATATGTACATATAAAATACATGAACTAAAGTCTGCCAGATTGTTACAGATGCTATCTATATCATAGCTTCTATAAAAGGGAAAAAGAGAAAATTTTACACATAGATCAATGCCACCTCACTCAATTTACACAGGACTGGTTTGTTTGCTAGATAGTAACATACCAGAAATGGCCCGGGGCAAACTCATCACTGAAAAGATATCTAGTTTTTATGATTTCAGCGATGGTCCTCCTAAGCAACAGTTTTGCAAAATGACTTTAATTCAGTATTTCAACTTATTTCGTGCATTTAGACAGCATTCTCTATGGTGCTGAGAATTTGACACAGCCATGGTGAACAAGAACTTCAGCTTCTGACTGAAACGAATGTGGCTGGAGAACCAGGTTGTATAAAACCAATCACAGACACAGCTGGGACTCCTTGGAGCTATCAGAAAATGGAATAGAGTCAGTGTTGCTTTGAAGAGCTTCTGACCTAGAGGCCAGACCCTATCAGCATGAGTCTGTTAGGGCAAATTCATGGCCCAGTGGTTTGATCCCACATGTCGAGCACCTTTAGAGAAGGTCTTGATCACATCCCAGAACATGAGAGAGCTGCAGGGCTATGTCAGCACAAGATCTGGTGGAGAACACACATGGGAATGTCTATCAACCTTTCCCACTTAGTCAAGTTTGTATCATCCTGTAGATGAGATTGAACAGAAGGGACACTGTTTGTCCATCTCTTTGCTTTGGATGTTCTCTTGCTTTAATTGGTTTTGTCAGTTTAGCCAACACTTTGGACCTGCCATGGGAACATGGCCCATATGGCTCAGGGGGATTGTGTGAGCAGAATAGGAAGCAGAAAATATCTAAGTCCATGATTTCATATTGCTTTTGTGCTTAGACAATCAGATTCAAAATAAAATAACCAGAGATCCTAGCGTTCTTTTCCTATAAGACACTGAAGAGTCCAGGAGTAGGTGGAAACCCACATCAAGATCTATGGAGCATGCTATAGCCCTGAGTCATTTCTTCCCCTTCATCTTCTAAGCAGGGACAAATGCTGTGATTTTTTAAAGTGTTCTCACATGTGACTTTGGAATTAAATGGGATTAGTTCATATCATAGCAAACACAGGAATTATAGAGCTACCTCCAATTCTATTCCTCCAATAGCCATTTATCACAGTCAAGAACCCTGCACTGAGGGAGCAGGGGAAGGTACAACCTCTGTTTCCTCTAAGTCTCCAGCCTCTTGCTGATTCTACATAGTGGTTCCATTCAAAGAGGAACAAGAAAGCAGGAGTTCTGGCTGAAGCATTCCTTAGACATTAGCCTCTTGGAATTCAGGGAAGGACAAAAAACGAGTGAAGCCTGGCAAACTAACACAGCACACACACCCTAAAGGTCTTTGAAAGGCTTCATGAAATGGGATGATTTCAAAAATGTTGATATATCTCAATTATATATTAACTATGAATCTCAATCCTCAAATTTCTTTCTCTATGCTCATTTCCTAGATGCATCATCCAATCTCTTGGCTTTAAATACCATCTATATTTTGATGACTCTCAAATTTTCCCTGACCTTTTCCTGAGTTCCAGCTGTGAACTTGACATTGCTATGAAGAGGTCTCAAAAGTCACCCACTCGCGACAGGAATCAAATGTATCACACCAGCTCCACCAACATCTGGCTGACTCATCCTTCCTTGCTCCTTATTTCAGGAAGTATTAACATTATTCCACCAGAGGCTCACGTCAAACACCAGTGAGTCATCCTTACATTCTTTTTCTTACTCCTCATTTTCAAGTCATTTGCAAGACTACATTCAAAATATACCCTAAATTTATCTACATCTTCCCTATGATACAATGACCGAGTTCAAGATTAGCCTGTGGCACACGCCTCCAAAGTTCTCTCTCTGCTCTATTTTTGTTCCCTCCCACACCCAGCAAAGTTATTTCTTCATAGATTGGTAACTGCTGTCTTTTATTTTTTCAAGATTTTTTTTGACATGGACCATTTTATATGTATTCATTAAATTTGTTACCATGTTGTTTCTGTTTTATGTTTTGGTCTTTTGGTCATGAGGCAGGATCTTAGTTCCCCGAAAAGTTATTGAACGTGTACACTCTGCATTGGAAAATGAAGTCTTAACCACTGGATCATCAGGGAAGATTCCTTCCCAACCCTTTTAAAGTAACTATTGAGTTTTAAAAAATCTATTGGCTATTGTGCTCATAATAGATTTTAAACTTTTGATCCTTGGCTTCCTAGGGCTCGGGTGATCTGGCCCTTTCCTATCTCTAAGAACTCATTTTCACTTTTCTCTCATTTATTTTACTTTCACCCCAGTGGCCACCTTGCTATTTTTCAACACCAAGGTTATTCCAGTGTCATGATGTTGTCACTTGTCTTCTGCCTGCAATGCTTTGCCCTCGAGTTTCTTTTGGATCACTCTCTACCTCTGTATCCATCGTGAACACTTCTAGTGAAGTCACTCAGTCGTGTCTGACTCTTTGCGACCCCATGGGCTGTAGCCCACCAGGCTCCTCAGTCCATGGAATTTTCCAGGCAAGAGTACTGGAGTGGGGTGCCATTTCCTTCTCCAGAGGATCTTCCCAACCCAGGGATTGAACCTGGGTCTCTTGCATTGCAGACAGATGCTTTACCCATCTGAGCAACCAGGGAAGCCCCTTCCCAAATGTTACCTCTGGGTCTTTCTCAGCTTCCTCAACTTTAAAACAATCTCTCTTTCATTTTGTTTTTTTGACATTACCTCTTGAAATTATATCATATATCAAATCTACTCTATATTTAATGCCTGTTTCTCAATTACAAGACAAGCTCAATCAAGGACATTTGTGTGTGTGTGTGTGTATGTGTGCTGATCCACATAAGTCAGTAAATAGTAGCTGCTCTAAATATATTTTTCACTGACTAAATGAAATAATTTTGCATGTCTAGTGATTTATGTATGTGTGTGTGTGTGTGTGTGTGTGTGTATACACACACATATATATTTACAAGATATTTTCTGCAACAGGACACTTTAATCCAGCATCAGCCTGGCCAAAGCTGGGCTCAGATACCCTCCACCACTCCTACCTTTCTCCTAGAGAAGCTGGAAAAAAAACAAAAAGCAAAAACAAAAAACTTTAAACGCAGACTATTTCAGGAAACCATACATCTCTCTTTTTAACTTTTCCACACTACTCCATAATTCTATCCTATTGGACTGCAAACAAAATAATTTTCTAGGACATGCTTACTGAGGCCAAGAGCAGTAAGTTCTACTATTCTAGCCTTTGTAATAATAAATGCCAAATCTTGGTGTATGTGTATGATTATTAGTGAGTGAGATAGGACTATAGGCTTGTATAGACAGCACACAGCATTCGTGGGCATTTCTGAGAGGGCAGTTGTATGAGAGAGCAGCAGAGGGAAAATCAGTGTGACTGTGAACAAACAGTCACGCAGCGTTGGTGGGGTTGGACTGTAAAAACCCGAGCTGGCAGACACTGTCAGGACCCAGGTTTGAGTCAAGCTTTGCTAAGCCTACTCCCTACAAGCTTGCCTGTTTACCACCAAAGTCACTCAGTATTATCTTCCTAGGAGCCACTAAAGTGACACTTAACAGAAGTGTTCTCCCAGATTCTAATGCAGCAGTGAGTTTCAGGGAAAATAAATGAAAACGTCACATTTCTTGAGGAGACCAGAAAGGGGAGCTCTCACACACATACAATAAAGAGTTCAACAGGAAGTGACAAACAAACCTTGCCTCTCCAGCAAGAAGTGACAGTGTACTACTTCTAGCAGGAAGAGGAAAGATTTTCTCCTTGCCTGGTAACAGCTCAGCAAATGAGAGGCTAATCACAACTCAGCCAATGAAAAGCCGCTATACATTGAACTCACAAGTCTCCTCCAACGGACTTTTTGCTTAAAACAGCACCTTCTAACTTACCCGTCTCCTGTATAAAAAAAGTTTCCTATCCTTAGGCTTTACTGAACTTGAGTGCGGTTTACCCTAGATGTATGTCCCAATTGTAATTCTTTGCTGCTCCTGAAAGAAAATATTTTGCTGGTAAAATAACTGGCTGTTTTATGTTTTTAGGTTAATATTTCCTTTCTTACTAATCCCAAAGTGTTTTGCTTATACCTCTTTTGTGGCCTTTACTATGTTTAATTAGTTATACACAATTGATAAGAAATTATTTGGTGGCAGGGACTGTTTCATGGCTCCCCCATCAGTCAAGCATACAGTCTTGTCCATTGAAAGTGCTCAAAAAAACACCAAATAAATGAATGATTCCAGAGGTATAACTTGTCTTAATAAAAATTAATAAACATGGCAGGCCTAACTTCAAGACTAAACTCAAGTTACAAACAGAGAAATCAGTTTCTTCCACACTGGCAAAGATTTCAGTGATAATGTCTTCTTCAATAAGATTTCACTTTTAGAAGAGACAGTGGTTCTCCATTCAGCAACATGTCTCACCTAGCGAGTGCTGAGCCCAGAAATAGAGAGTCACCATTGATTTTTCAGATCAATGGACACAACACTGTTAGTGTACACAACAAGATAATCAACACTTCAAGGCATTTGTTTTAAAGAATGAAAGCAATTTTTCACACCTTGGCTCTAGTCTTTACTAGCTATACAAATCATTTTAGGTTTTTTTATTCTCTTTGAGCCTTAGTTTCCTCATCTATAAAATGAGAATAATGTCCCTATAATTATGATGATTATGCATGAAGTAAATTAGAAAATAGCTGTGAATTTCTTCTGCAAAAATAGCTCTGTATGCTATGAAGTATACCACACACATATGCAGAATTATCATTGTAGCAGACTGCTCTTCTCTCCCTGCTAGCACAACCCCCTTCCTCTTTAATCTGGTAAATAAATCTGCCCCTTCAACACCCAATGTTGCCTCTGATCTGCCACAATAGTTCAATTTATTTGTGCCTCTGCCTCCAGAATTCTAAAATTTTATTTACTTATTTTTTGCTTAAGAGAGATTCTTGACTCATAAATTAAGTCAAAATTCTTCCCCAGGATTTCTTCCTCCAGATTTTATACATAAAATGAAAGGAAAAAAAGGTTTATTTTGCTGAAGCAGGTTATTAAAACTCAGGTTATTTGAATTTGGGATCTGCTATAGACAAAATGTTTGTGACCCTCCTGCAAATTCATATTTTAAAACCGATATTCAGGGACTTTGCTGGTGGCCCAGTGGTTAAAACTCTGTGCTTCCAGTGCAAGGGCCTTGGGTTTGATCCCTGGTCAGGAAACTGAGATCCCACATGATGCAGAGTAGCCAAAAAATATCAACAAGTGAAAAACCACCCAAAACAATGTTGTTAAAAAAAAAAGACTAATACCCAATGTAATGGTATTTGGATATGGGTCTCTGGGAGTTAATTAGGTCATGAGGGTAATGCCCCCATGAATGGAATTTGTGCTCCTATAAAGGAGACCTCAGAAGTCTTCCTCACCCCTTCTGCCACACAAATGGACACAGAGAGAAGATGGTCACCTATAAACTGTCAAGTGGGCTCTCAAAAGCTACTGAATCTGATGGCAACTTGATCTCAGACTTCTAGCCTCTGGAACCTTGAAAAATAAATTTCTGCTGTTAGTAAGCCAACCAGTCTATGGTATTCTGTTTATCAACCCAAATGGACTAAGACAGACTCTTATGGTAGTAAGTTATTTCATGTGGACTAAGAAGCAGGAAGAAAGAGCTGACAGCAAGAGAAAGGATGAAGTGAGTAGAAAAAGTAGATGTGAAAATGAAGATGACTGTAGAACACTCTAGAATGTCTCTGTTAATTGGCCCCATGTTCCCCCAAACCTGTAATCTGTTCTCAAATTTAATTTTTTAATTTGTATGTTTTATTTTTTTATTATAATGTATTTATGGGAGTCTGGGAATTCTATTAATAACTCACAGTTATCATTTATACCAGATTACCTGTTCAGGTAAATGGACAAACAGGCCAAAATTTAAGGGCTACCTGGAGCAGGCTTATTGACCTAGGTGTTGGCTTCAATGTTCATAGGTTATAGTACATAAAGAGTGCCCAGAACAGATTTTCTGAAAACATAAAAGTTAGAAGATGATTTACGGTGTGGGGTTATACTATATTTGGACAACATTTTTGTCCTTAGTTAATAGTCAGGTGGTGGACAATGGTGAGTAAAACACTGAATGCCTTCGGTGTTCACCTGAAACTATCACAACATCGTTCACTGGCTACACCCCAATACAAAATAAGTTTAAAAAAGGAAGTTACACATAGGGTAAAACACTTAACAAAGAAAAATAAATACCCACTTTGGAAAATTCCAGGTAGGCTTCTCAGAGGAAGTGCTATTTAAACTGTGTCTTAAAAGTGGAATAGTAGTTTATTAGGTTAGAAAGAGTTCAAAGAGAAGGACATTAAAGGCATCTGAGCAGAATGGCCATAGCGGGAGGCCATAGCGGGAGACCATATGGAGTATGCAGGCAGGTACACTGGTTCCATATTATTGAAGTGCAGTGGGAGGAGATGGGCATACATATGTGCCCGGAAAGATAGAGATCACTGAATGGTTATAAATGTGAGAGAGAAATATTGTGTGACATCATTTCTAATGGTACCATCTTGGCAACTGTGTAAATAAAACGTGTCATGGACTTCCCTGGCGGTCCAGTGGTTAAGAATCCATCTGCCAATGCAGGGGACATGGGTTCAATCCCTTATCCAGGAAGATCCGATGTGTGTATGTGTGTGTTCAGTTGCTACATCAAGTGAGATCCCACATCCACAGAGATATTAAGCCCATGTGCCACAACTACTGAGCCTGTGCTCTGGAGCCTGTGAGCCCCAAACACAGAGCCCTTGTTCTGCAACTACTGAAACCCACACACCTAAAGCCTAAACTCTGAAACAAGAGAAGCCAATGCAATGGGAAGCCTATGCACCACAACTAAAAAGTAGCTTCCTCTCGCCATGACTAGAGAAAGCCCACACCCAACAATGAAGACCCGGCGAGGCAAAAACAAATAAATTACTTAATTAATTTTTAAATGAGGAAAATACATCAGGAACTGGATCAAGGGGAAGTAGGAAGAAAAACGCCCAAGAGTACAGCCAAAGGTGATGGTTTACTAGACTAGAGAGTATATCACAAGTAATAGAAAACTATGGTAAAAGTCAAAACTAAGAGGTTCTTAGTTATCACTGAATAATCTCAAGAAAACATAGAGAATTGCAATCCATAAATTTCGTCTGATTTAGTTTTGAGCCTGAACAAGATAAAAATTAAAGGATGACTACGGGTTTCTGGTTGGGAGTTTAGGTATATAATGGTGTTGCTCACTGAAAGAAGAAACACAAAAAGAAAATCACATTTAGGGATGAATGGAAAGTTGAATTTAAAATATGTTCATTTTAAAGTTTGTGTGGTATATCCAATTAGAAATGATCACCAGCAATTTACATACAAGTCTGAAGCTGAGAAGAATAATTAGTTAGGGCTAGAAATGTTGAAAATAAGTGTCATTACCATATAGGTGATATTAAAGTCAGAAGAATCAATTCTGTCCCTGGGGACTGGAGAGCATATAGGCCTGTAGATTCTGGCTTCACCTCTTGGGATGCTAGTATTTAAAGCAGGAGCATGAAAATAGATATCAGTGAAAAGAAAATGTATGTCCTTGGTCCCATAACCCCGACTCTGGTTGTTAATTCACCTGTCTTTTCTGCATAAATTATTCAGTGTTCACTTATTTCATTTACAAATGAATATACCCACTGATAGTTCGGGCTTCCCAGGTGGCACAGTGGTAAAGAATCTGCCCTCCAGTGCAGAAGATGTAAGAGATGTGTGTTTGATCCCTGGGTCAGGAAGATCCCCTGGAGAAGGAAATGGCAACCCACTCCAGTATTCTTGCCTGGAGAATCCCATGGACAGAGGAGCCTGGTGGCCTACAGTCCATGGGGTGACAAAGAGTTGGATTCAACTGAATAACCGAGCATGCGCTCATACACACACATGGTCTTCAAGGTTGCCACACTAGAGGGAAAGAAAACTGGAGGGTCATGCATTGTCTCTTAAATGCCTTGGCTCAGAAATGTCACTTCTGCTTGTGTTTTATTGGCTAAAACTCATCATCTGTCCCTGATGACTGTAAAGGGGGCTGAGAGTGATAGAGGAGCTTATGAAATATCTGGTTTACATGACTGTCTCTTCCATACCATTATTTTAGGTGAGAACTAAGATTTAAAAGTTGTATAAAGTATAGAAGAGCATTCATTTGCCCATGTCTTCAACTCCATTTATTCTCTTCTCAGCATTAAGTGGCTGATTTTATATAGGGTACAGAAGGTAAATACACTAATTAGGTTTCCTTTTTAAGTTATTTAATGCCTAGCAACGCTAATTTCATAGGATTGAAATCATTGAGAGAAAAGAGATCTATTTCTTTCTTTCTTTTTTTTTTGGCCATGCAGGGTGGCATGTGTGATCCTAGTTTCCTGAACAGGAATCCAACCTGTACCCCCTCAATTAGAAGCATAGTCTTAACCACTGGACTGACGGGGAAGTCTGAAATCTATTTCAATTTGTTTGTTTGTTTAACAATCCCAGGGGGTAGTAAAACAACAGCTGCTTGATAAATGCTATCTAATTATACTTCCTTCAGATTTTTGCTCAAATATTTCCTTCTCTGCAAAGCATTCCCTGATCATCCTCTTTAATACTACACAGTTCTTAAGCCCTTCTTCTCTTTGCTACAATTTAGTTTTCTCCAAAGTACATATTACTCTGACACTTGCCTATTGTCTCATTCCCCACAATAAACTTAAAGAATAAAAAGGCATTTGCTTTTTGAATTCAGTGCTATTTCAAAACTCCCATAATATTACCTAGAATTCACTAGGCTCAATAAAGATTTATTGTTCAACGAGTGAAGAAGACTTCGGCCACCTGATGCAAAGAGCCGACTCATTGGAAAAGACCCTGATGCTCAAAAAGATTGAGGGAAGGAGGAGAAGGGGATGACAGAGGATGAGATGGTTGCATGGCATCATTGACTCAATGGACATGAATTTGAGAAAACTCCAGGAGATAGTGAAGGACAGGGAAGCCTGGCGTGCTGCAGTCCATGGTGTCCCTGAGAGTCAGACACAATTGAGTGACTGAACAGTGACAACAATGGGTGAAGAAAATAAACATAGGATAAGAGAAGTAGAGCTGAGGAAAGATCCGAAGTTAGGAGAGAGCTTTACTTTCAAGGCCTGGAGGTCAAAGAAGGTTTGCTGGAAAGTAGGCGTGTTGGTATGCATAAAGACTTTCCAGGAAGCGCCCATCAAAACTTGGTGGCCATCAAGATGAGTGACCGAGTGGCTGGTGGATGAGCGTGGGCAGAGGAAACTTACTCTGGAGCCTCAGTGACTTCATACTTTGCTCACCAGCTCAAGTGTGACATGAAATTCTTATATTAGCATCAATCATAACTTCAAGAAATTCTCCAAAATCCCAGGAAGACTGAAAAAAGGTGCTCCTTCCCTTCTGCAGAAACAATTGCTATAGGAATTCACCTGAGTGCGCAAGCTCAAGGTCAAGAAGCAGGTTATGAGGGTGATTGTTGTTATTTTTGTTTATCTCTTTGTTTTTGTGAGAACTCAGCTGAGTAAGTGAAGCAGAACAAAAACACACTAATAGGATGGTTGGAAATGATAAAAACCTAAGCGTCCTTCAAGAGCCAGCATAAATATATCCCCTCCTTGTTTGATCATTTCATTGTCTCTCTTCCTGAGGCATGTGTAGCATACTCCATGCGCTTCTGTTTAGAGTATAGCAGAATTTGCCAAAAAATTAATTAACTGAGTACTCAATGTAAAAAGTGAATGATTTGTTTAAAGTACAAATATGCTGATTATAATCTATAACAGGAATGTATAGCAGTACTAATGGTGTTTAAAAATCTGTCCTGCTTTTTGTGCCTAGAACACAGCTGACCCAGTGCTGAGAACACAGCTGATACCCAACATGTGCTCAAGGACTGAAATTTGGAGTTCAAATCTGTAGGCAAAATAAGCCTCATTACTGTTTCCTTTGAAAGCCATGTTCCTAAGTCAGAAGCCTGAACAACAACCTCCCATAAGACAGTAACAGACATGGCAAAGCACCAAGTGGTGTGTTCGTTTTTTTGTTTCTGATTTGTTGTTCACAGACAGTAGTTATGCATTAACTGGTTTTATTTTTACACTGGAATTCTGTGCCCTTTGTGCAAGATGTAGAAGTTAATTGGCAGCTAACTCACTTTGATGACAACTTCGGTGTGCTTGAGGGACATATTTTTGTAAATTGCCACATTTTTGATAGATTTTTACCATGACTGGTTTACGTATAGATGGTTATTACGCTCCAGCAGGATTCACTGCGTCTGCTCTGTGCAGATGATGGGGGTAGAAACTCATGCTCTCTTACTTCTTAGCAACAATGATAATAACAATGTAGATGCAGTGTGTGTTTTCACAGCACAGCAAAGAAAGAAGAAACCCAAGAGAGTCCACACAGCCATCGGAGCATTTACTGTGAAACTAGAACAAAGTACTATAATTTCAAAGATGCTGTTAAAGGCATCTTGCCTTACAGAGAGGCACTGAAGAACACATCCATTAGACATGAACTTTTGTTAGATCTATGAGCAGGCTTCTCTCTAACAGAGGTCAATAATGTTGTTTTCAGGCTGCTTTCTACCTGAAAGCAGTTACAACAGCTTTGCTAAATCCCAAGGAACTGTATTCCCAGTGGTTACATGGAGCCTGATTCTGAGAGCACTGAATAGCTTTCATTTCCAATTCCAATGCTGACTTAAAACTGGGAAGAATCTCTATCCTTCTCAGGGGCTGTGTTTTCTCATCTTTTAAAAAAAAGAGAGAACCAGATGATCAGGTGACAGCTGGACTCCCAATTAAATTCCTCTTGGATAAGTGTGACATCTCAGGTAGTATGTGTGATGAGGAGGTGGGTGGCAGAAAAGTATGATGTCTCAAGGTGTTAATGGTAGAATTTGGGCAATTTAGGCTTCCCGGTGGTTCAGACGTGAAAGAATCTTCCCGCAATGCAGGGGACCTCGGTTCGATCTCTGGGTCAGGAAGATCCCCTTAAGATGTAAATGGGAATCTACTCCAGTACTATTGCCTGGAGAATTCCAAGGGCAGAGGAGCCTGGCATGCTGCAGCCCACAGAGTTGCAAAGAGTTGGACATGATTGAGCAGCTAACACATGGAGGGAAATTTAGTCTTCCTCAGAAGTTAATAAAGCATTGACTACACACAGGTTTCTAGCTGAATGGGAAGAGCAGGTAGAGTTGGCAGGAGAGCTCATTGCTTTCAAGCTTCCCAAGTATAGAAGGGAACTCTGGCTGGTGGTCTTTTCATTTACAGAAATTCCTTATCCATCTCACTGCCAAGAAATGAACTATTATTATAGTAAAAGCATTTCTACTATTAAAACAGTTATTTTGGCTGAAAAAATTTAAACATCGAATCATTCATCTGCCTGTTTTTTAAAAAGTATTTATTTATTCATCTACCTACTCATTTATCTTTGGCTGCACTGGGACTTTCTAACAGCACGCAGGCTTGTCATTGCTACGTGAGGACTTTCTCTACTTGTGGTGAGTGGGGGCCACTCTCCAGTTGTGTACAGGCTTAGCTGCTCCACTACTTGTGGGATCTGAGTTCCCTGACCAGAGATTGAATCTGTGTTTCTGCATTGACAGGAGAATTCATAACCACTGGCCCACCAGGGAAGGTCCCTGCTTTCTTAAGAAAGGATAAAAGACATGGTTTAATCTTGCTCACTGGCCAGGGATCATTATTACAAACATCCACTACAGTGATGGGTGGCAATGTCATTGGGTCACCAGGTAGTTTGCCCCTGCATCAGGCATTCCCATTCTGGGATTCTTCAAAGCAGAGAGCCAAGGATCCTCTACCTCTGTACTATAATTTGTTCACAAGTTCTAGTGTACAGAATCTGCCTGTCAAGCAGGCAGGTTTGATCCCTGGGTTGGGAAGATTCCCCTGGAGAAGAAAATGGCAACTCACTCCAGGATTTTTGCCTGGAGAATTCCATGGGCAGAAGAGCCTGGCAGGCTATAGTCCATAGAGTCCCAAAGAGTCAGACACAACTCAATGGCTAAACAGCATCAGCAAACAAGATATGCATGAGAAAGGATTTCACATTTTCCTTGGACTTTTCAAGAGGTCTGCATCCAAGTTATTAGGAAACACTGAACTATGCTAAGTGGTCCAGATAACAATTTTTATATTTAACTAAAAGCCTATTAACCAATGCTACCACCTTCATTTGCTAGTAAGGTGCTATACACAAAATGCAAGTAAAATAGATTATTTTTAGAAGTGACCTGAATGGGAAGGAAGTGCAAAAGAGAAGAGATATGTGTATGTCTGATTCATTTTGGTGTACAGTAGAAACTAACACACAACATAGTAAAGCAACTATATTCCAAAAAAAATTAAAAAACAAAACAAAAAACAAATAAAATATCTTTAAAAATACGGACTTGTAACTACACTAGAGTTATCTTTCTTAGTTACTCAAAGGAGTTGTCTGATAAACAGAACAGCTGAATTCCATGCTGGTTAATTGACTAGCAGAAACCCACATGTTAACTTTCCATGATCTTATTTCTCTGTTAGAATCTCCTGAATCTCCCATATTGCATATTTGCTTCCCTGAGTCTTATTAGTCACCTTGAAATTTGTCTTATTATCCATCACTTCAAGTAACTCAAATTGCATATATACTTCCTCCCTCAGGCAGAGGCACAATGTAATATCTGGACGTGACATTTGAGGCTTCACTTTTAAAAATTCAATTACATTGTAACTGGAAAGAATAACATTAATTAGCAATGTAAAATGTAAAAGTAATTAATAACCTTAAGCACGTGTCAGATCCATGAAAGACCAGGCCCCACCCCTACTCACTTTGACCACCTGCCAGACCCTCAATCTCGGTTATTATATGCCTCTAAATTTCAAAACTGCAAACACAGCACTTACTTACAGTATGATTTATTACACCAAACCCGAGCTCTGCTGAGCCCCTCTGGTTTATTATTAATAAGGTACCTGTGAGGTCACCATCAAATCTCAACAACAGACAAGGTTCCAGAGTGTTAGCAATGGGAAAAAAAAAAAAAAAAAACCCTCGACTGATAAAAAAACCGGAATTATCTCCCAAAATTGAGCCCACTCCATTTGGCAAAATTAAACAAACAAACAAAAATGTACCTTGACAGTTTTGTGAGTCGAGTACTGTGTTTTTCAGTTTTAAAAAGTGCAAATGAAAAATTATGTCATCGTGCATGAAAACACTTTAGATGACGATTAGTTACCTGTTTTGCAGTGGAATTTCAGAGTTCATTCTCATTATTATGGGGAACAAATGAGATTGCAAACTAATGGAATTCTTCTTCCTGGTACTGAGAGTTGCTGTTCAAGATGGGAGACTAAATGTTTATCAGGACGTGAGGAAGGACCCATGTAACTGGAAGGACACCAGTTATATTTGTTTTTTGAACAAAGGACTGATTTTGAGAGGGGGCAATTTAAGTGATGCTCCAGTAATATATGGCTGAACACCTAGCTGAAAATTACTCTGAATTTATTTGGCACTTATTATGTTTTTAATGCTTCCCAGGTGGAGCAGTGGTAAAGAATCCATCTATCAATGCAGGAGACATGGGAGATTGCCAGTTCAATCCCTGAGTCAGGAAGATCCCCTGGAGTAGAAAATGGCAACTCGCTCCAGTATCCTTGCCTGGAAAATTCCATGGACAGAAGAGGCTGGTGGGCTACAGTCCACAGGGTCACACACAGTCAGACACAAACACACACAGTTTTTAATAAAAGAGAAAAATGTTTCACCCACAGATCTTGCTGTCCATAAGCTTATGGTCCATTTGGAAAAATCAAACAAAGTTTAGGGAAGAGTATATCACTGAACTGTATCTCATGTTGAGTATCTGAGGAGGGCAGGTGTACTCAGGGCAGGTTTTCTGGAGGAGATGTAGCTTGAACTCCAGTTGGAGGTTAAGCATTAGGGAGAACGGAGGCAAGTAGATCAGTCCAGTGGGCAAGAAACAGGAACAGCCATCAAGACATTGGGGGGCGGGGGGAGAGAGCTGTAAAAGAACAGCACTAGATGGTGACTGCCGTCATGAAATTAAAAGACACTTGCTCCTTGGAAGAAAAGCTATGACCAACCTAGACAACATATTAAAAAGCAGAGACATTACTCTGGCTAGTCAGAGCTATGGTTTTTCCAGTAGTCATGTATGGATGTGAGAGTTGGACTATAAAGAAACCATAGTGTTGAAGAATTGATGCTTTTGAATTGTGATGCTGGAGAAGACTCTTGAGAGTCCCTTCGACTGCAAGGAGATCCAACCAGTCCATCCTAAAGGAAATCAGTCCTGAATAGTCATTGGAAGGACTGATGCTGAAGCTGAAACTACAGTATTTTGGCCACCTGATGCAAAGAACTGACTCATTTGAAAAGACCCTGATGCTGAGAAAGATTGAAGGTGGGAGGAGAGGGGATGACAGAGGATGAAATGCTTAGACGGCATCACTGACTCGATGGACATGTGCTTGAGCAAGCTCCAGGAGTTGGTGATGGACAGGGAAGCCTGGTGTGCTGTAGTCCACGAGGTCGCAAAGACCAAATGAACTGAACTGAACAATTCAAAGAATGCATTCTGCATTATTTGAAGTCTGAACTGTGACTAATGTACGTGTCTGTGACCACCTGCTCAACGACTACTACAAAGTGAAGCTAAATATACATGAAAGTGTTAGTCAGTCAGTTAGAAAGTTAGTTAGTCAGTCGTGTCTGGCTCTTTATTACCCCGGACTGTAGCCCACCAGTCTCATCTGTCCATGGAATTCTCTGGCAAGAATACTGTAGTGGGTTGCCATTTCCTTCTCCACAGAATCTTCCCAACCCAGGGATTGAACCTGAGTCTCCCACTTTGCAGGCAGATTATTTATCACCTGAGCCACCAGGGAGGCCCCAGATATACCTGCTGAATGAGCAAATGAAAGAATTTATGACGGAATGAATGTGAGCTGGACTTTATATCATCTTGATTTGTCTATCAAATCACCTTTTAAAGGACATCCAATGCTGCATAATTAAGACTTTAGGACCCATGGCTGGATATCAAGAACCATGTCCCAGAGTCCAGCAAATCTGACATAATATTCTAGTTTTTCTGACTACCAGCTGGGTGACCTTAGGTAATTCATTTTCACACACTAGCCTCATTTTTCTCTCATTAGTAAAATAAAGACACTATAACTTACCTAACCAATGTACTGTGAAGCTCAAGTAATAAACAATGGATAAAGGACTAACTCTAGGGCTTGAGGCATTATAATTTGATATTAAACATATACATACATACCAGGAAAGACAATGATGCTAGGAAAAATGTCTATCCACAAGTGAGCTTTATTAATAAGTTTATTTTATTGACATAGATCCTTGTTTATGGGAATAATTGATATTGGATTCTGATTATCCTCACTGGGAGATGCTGGAAGACAGCTTTTGTATTCTTTCTAAGCTCCCAAGACATCAGTGCTTGTGTTGTTTTTGTCAACATGTCTAAATGTATAGAGCTGACTTCCCTGGTGGTCCAGTGGTTAAGACTCTGCACTTCTAATCCAGGGGGTATGGGTTCAATTCTTCGTCAAGGAACTAAGATCCCACATGCCAAGTGGTGTGACACACACACTCATAAAAAAAAAAAAAATCACAAACAAACCACATTTAGAGCAAAAGGGAACACCATCAAAGCACTGTTTCTTAAATATTCTATCTTCTGACTACACTTCTTTTTAGCAAACCAGGAATGCAGTGCAGTTTTCCAGAATTGTTGGGTTTATCACCGGAAATAACACACAGCATGAAAGCTATTTGTTGAGTCAGAGTCAAACATTGACTTGCATTAGGGAAGAAGAGCTTTGCTGAAAAGTTTAGAATGCTTCACTTAATGGAAACCAGGAATGGTCTAGATACACTTGGAAGCACCAGCGTTGAGAGTTCCTTAAAAGTACTACTTCCTGATGGAGTTAATTGTACACAAAGTCCCCTCCTTCACTGGCTTCTTAACTCCTGAAGGTAGGTCCTATTTCTTACTTATTTTATCTGACATTACTTCACTGAAATATTGATGTGTACAAAAAGACAATCTTCCTCTCTCAACCTCCTTCTGCCTACCAGCCTTCCCATCTTCCTTTCTTCCCTTTTCAAAACTTACTAAGTCAAACTCCATCACATTACTGTTTATCTGTTGAAATGTTTGGGTTTCACTGTCATTCTGGATGAAAGAATGAAGGCTTCTAGGTACATAAATCTGCTATGGGATTATTTCTGGACACACTTGTAATTATTCTGTGTGTAATAATGTTAGGTATTTGGAGCAATAGCAGGAGTTTGATTATAGAGTCTGGAAGACTATATAAAAACTCTAGCTTTATGATGAGTAAACAGATACCCCTGAGATCATTATGCAGATGAACTAAGGCCCTTTGTCAGGGCAGAGAAGACCTAAGAAGCAGCAGAGGAAGGAAAGAGCCTTCTGAAAGCTGAGAAATGTGCCTGTCTTCTCATGTCCCCTGTCCACTCCCTCAAAAATATACAGATCAGCCCTCAGACAGAGCTTCTGGTGTGCTGTCTTAGTAAGGGCTTGTGTGAAATAGAACCAACAGGAAAGGGAGAAGAGATAGATGATAGGTCGATAGATGATAGTGGATAGATAGGTAGATAAATAGATAGGTGATAGATAGATAATATTTATTAGGAAGAAGTAGCTCCCATGATTATGGAGACTGACAAGTTCTAAGACCTGCAGTCAGCCTGCTGGAGACCTGGAAAGAGCTGATGTCTCAGTGTGAGTTCAAAGACAGGAAAGAAATGATATTCCCTTTCCAGGCAGGAGTCAGGGGTGTTTTCTTTTACTTGCAGGAGGGGCAGCTTTTCTGTTTCATGCAGGGCTTCAACTGACTTGATAAGGCCCACCCACCCACATGAGAGAGGGCAATCTGCTTTTCCTAGTCTGTGGATTCAAATATTTATAACATCCTCACAGCCATACCCAGAGTGATGCTTATACCAGAAGTCTGGGCACCCCAGGGTCTAGTCGAGTGGACACAAAAGGTGATCTCTCATAGGTATAAGGAGGTTTGGACATCAGACAATGAGTGAGTGATGGAAGTGCTCTGAGTGGGGAAGGAAGAAATTCTACTCCTTCAGGGTTCACTTTGTGTCACTATCTCCAGAGATGTTTGCCTCAGGTCACCTTGTGTTCTGAGAAAAGCCCAGGGAAGAATTGATGTTTGTGAAATATTTCTTCCCTACAATTCTATTTTTATTTCCAACTATTCTTGCTCATAAGTCTGGATATGGGGCTTTAGCTAAATACTCAATATTCTCATCTTGTGTCTTATTAATCTTTTTCTGACCACTTAATGCCTATTGTGAGCATTGGGTAGAAAAGCTAAAACCTGTCTCAGCAGTGGCTCATTAAAGCTCAGAGAGAAATGTCCAGAAAATGCTTTTCAATGCTTAGTTTTGGGATTGTCATCTATCAGGGCTCACATGTTATCTCTGCTGAAAGGTTTTCTTCTTCCTCTGTGTGGACCTGGCTCATGTCAGAGCCAGTGAGATGAGAAAAGAGGGCTTCATGTCTATGTCTGAGCATATTGTTATCATCCCGATGTCTTTGCCAAAATACTTTCATTCACTATTAGCAAAATAAGAGATGAAAAAAATAGCTTTCTGAAAGCACTCAAATTGTTCCCATTGACAGAGCACAGGAGGCTAACACAGATGGTAGGAAGACAAAATGTGACTGAACGAGCTAGAGATTTGATCCTCATGTTGCTGCATAATTGATCTGACTGATTTTTGAATTTGCCAAATTAACCATGTGAGTGATACAGATACTGCATTCTTCCAGTGTGAAGTCCTTTCTCTTTAAAAGGTATGTTCTTTGAAAGAAGCCTCTGCGTCCTCTGTCACCAGATCTTGTTGGCCACTGCACTGTGATGACAGGACAGCATAGGTCCGGCCCCTCCTCCAGACACTCGGCATGAGTGGGAAACCAAAGGTTTATGCCAAGAGTGGGTGGGGTGGTGCTCATATGCGAAAGGACTTTTATCCCAGCTTAGCTTAATGAAATAAAATAGAGTGTCAACATTTTGAAACCTGCATTGACAAATGGACACGAGAAAAGAAAGACAACCCTTTGAAATAGTACAGAATCTGGATCTCAGAGAAGAGCTTCTCAGTGTGGAAGATGATCACATTTTTCTACACAACCTTGGCCGTACAAATTAGCTATGCTGAGGTCTGCAAAACATACCTACACAGCTGAAAAGACTGGAAGCACAAATGTATGAACACTCTGCTCAGGCAGAATGAAATATGGAAGACAAAATGATTTTAACTCTTCCTACCTAGCCCTAGATCCTTTAAAAACATCTATTTATTCTATTTATTTATTTTTTAAACAATTGCACATTGCCTGTTTCCATGCTACTCACCCCTGCCCCATTCGCCCTAGTGAAAGCCCCACAAGTTCAGGGACATTGCTTTCTCTCATTCATATTTATATTTTCAGAATCTAGAACAGTACATGGAATGAACTAGATTTCCAAGAACTATATTTGGATTATTTGATCAAGAACATACAAAGAGTGAGAAATATTCTTTTTGGCCCTTGAAATCAGGAAAAAAATAAAGTGCAAGCAGGTTCAGCTTGAGAAATAAAAGGGTGAGTTGAGGGAATTCCCCTTGTGGCCCAGTGATTAGGACTCTGTCTTTCACTGCTGAGGGTGTGGGTTCAATCCCTGGTGGGGGAACTAAGATCCAGGCAAACCACATGGGGCAACTGGAAAAAAAAAAAAGGAAGGAAGAAAAGAAAGGAAAAAAGGGTCAATTGACCCAAGAGTCCCCACAGCAAAGAAAGAAAGGAAGAACATTCTTGGGGTAAATAAATGCGTGTGCATACTCAGAAGTGTCTGACTCTCTATGACCCTATGGACTGTAGCCCACCAGGCTCCTCTGTCCATGGAATTTTACAGGCAAGAATACTGGAGCAGGTTGCTATTTCCTCCTCCAGGAGATTTTCCCAACCCAGGAATCAAACCCTAATCTCTCGTGTCTCCTGCATTGCAGGCAGACTCTACCACTGAGCCACCTGGGAATCCCAAAAATAAATAGAGTGACTTAATGTTATCCCATCTGTACCCTCAGGCTCCAAGTGACAAGATTGGAAGTCAAGATTGAGCTGTGACACAGTGACAGGGAAATTTTGGATAACTTATGGAAATTAATGAAATGCTTGTAAATGTAGCAGCAGCTGGTAGTCCTCACACACGGGGATCTTTTAACATCCATGGTATGTGAATTGAAGTGATGCATTTCTGTGGTGGTATCCAACAGTAATGGAAGCAAAGGAAAAATTGAAAAAATGTCTCTTTAACTGAGGAAAATAGCTCACCACTTTCTCCCTGCATAAGGTAAGAATATTAATCTAGCAAAGCAACTAAAATCTGGTTTAATTTTAGGATATGGTCTCAATAATATAAGCTAAAGTGAATAAAATGGAAATAAGAAATTGAAACTTTGAGAGAGAACATAAGCAAATGAGGAGAATCTGGGGTCAGAGGTGAAAGTGGGTAGCATTTTCTCACAAAGGAGAGAGGATATTCGCTCTCTGACCTCTGGGGACAGGAGGTAAAGATAGTTACAAATAAATAATGCTTTCTAGCTCAGTGGGAGAGAGGATGTATGTAGAGAAATTATTCACGCCTTCTCCAACATTCTTTAAGAACTAAAAGGCAAACTTATCTGCTGAGTATAAAAGTATGCACTTGAATAACATGCTTAAGAGACTTACTGAAGTTTTAAAATGGTAATTGAGAAGATCCAGAGCCTTCCTGCCTCAGAAGAAAACCCCAAATGATTGCTGAGTGATACTGAGATTCTTAGGGTTTCTCTGGTGGCTCAGCAGTAAAGAACCTGCCTGCAATGCAGGAGACATGACAGGAGACACAGGTTCGATCCCTGGGTCAGGAAAATCCCCTGGAGAAGAAAATGGCAGCCTGCTCCAGTATTCTTGCCTGGAGAAACCCATGAGCAGAGGAGCCTGGAGGGTTACAGGTCTTGGGGTCACAAAGAGTTGGATACAACCTAGTCACTGAGCACGCGCATGCACTAAACTCTTACAGTAGTGGATGGACATGGATTTACTGTGTCACTCACAGGCGTGAGGATGGTGTCTTCTTCAAAATTCCCAGTCACCCAGCTATGCCAACAGAGAGTATCCGTCATGGCATCCACCCTGGCCTCATCCACCTAGAGAGGGGGTGGGTGACACAGTACCCACAGTTCTAGTGAGAGAGGAGTTCGGTTGCATCACCTCCTTCAGGTGGTGGCACAACTAAGTCCCCTGGCCCCAGTCACATCACACTTAGAGGACAGAATCATCTCTCAGATTCTTTAGGCACTTTGCCAACTGCAGAAGAAATCCAGCCATTTTCCATGGCCACTGTGTGACATAGCTCTTCCTGATATGGCCCCACCTACCTCCTCAACCTTATACCTTTCATGAAAGTGAAAAGTGAAAGTTGCTCAGTCATGTCCGACTGTTTGTGACCCCATGGACTATACAGTCCATGGAATTCTCCAGGCCAGCATACTGGAGAGGGTAGCCATTCCCCTCTCCAGGGGCTCTTCCCAACCCAGGGAACAAACTCAGGTCTCCTGCATTTCAGGTGGATTCTTTACCAGCTGGGCCACCAGAAAAGCCCTATACCTTTCATGTCTCTCTGTCAAATCCATCTCAGGGTTTTGTAGATTCTTTTTTGAATGGGGACCGATTTCTGCCTTATCCATGAGGCTATAGTGACTTCTACATGTACCTGCTAGAATGTTTCAATTCTCTGTGGTTTTGCACAATCTGTTCCTTCTTAAAACTTCTTCCCCCTGCCCCCACCTGGGAATTGAGAGTCACTGTTCCCAACAGTCATCATATATCACTCTGACTGTCAAGCTCTCACTTCATAATTTCTATGAATTTTGATATATGCAAAGTGAATCACTCTTTTCCTTATACAAATTTTATAATCTGTCTGTATTTCCAAGCTTATTTGATTGTAATTATGCATTTAAATAATATTTCTCCTACTCGGTTGTGATCACATTAATAACAATGACTTTCTAGCAGTTTTTTTCTCTTTATCCGCAGGACCTAGATATTGTGTGAAGCACAGGAGTTACTCAGCAAACTCATTGGCCTGAAGACATGATGGTTGTAGGATTAGGTATCAGGGATGATGTAGATTTGAACAGGGAAGGGGCACCAGGAGACCAATTCTGGGAGAAGGAAAGATGCAAAGAGACTTAGGTTTGGAAGATAATGACAGACTTGCCTTGACAAACTGCTTCAGAGAATAGGACACAATATGGTTACAAAGGTCAGATGAACTAGACTACAGAAAATTTTTAAAACTCCTATAATGGAGCTTAGATATTGTAGAAAGTAAGAATTCCAATGATTAAAAGGCCTTCATTCTCTTATGAAAAACAGTTTAGGAGATAAAACTACTAAAAAAAAAATAACATCACATTAAGACATTTACCAGTCAACTGTTTTCTACAACCATATGTAAAATTATTTTCTTTATTCACTTAGCTGAATTCTTGAGGAGTTAAATTATTTAAAACATCAAAAAACAAACCTATTCTTAAATGAAAAATGCCATACTTAAAATTAAATTACAAATGACAGAAGCCAGACACAAAGGAGTACAGTTACATATGATTCCATTTCTTTGAAGTACAAAACCATGAAAGCACACTGATCTGTGTTGTCAGCCATCAGGATAGAAGTTTACACTGTTGGGTGTGGTGGAGATGAGGATGGACGAAGAAGAGAGATCTGGACTGCCAGATTATTCTCTCTCTCTTTCTTTCTTTTCTCTTTACAATTTAAGTGCTAGCTACACAGATGTGTTCTAGCTACAGAGATTATGAAAATGCATCATAAGTGCTAGCTACACAGATTATGAAAGTATATCAAATTGTACCTCTTCCTGGATTTATTTCACTTAAATAAAACAATTTAAAACATATAAGTGAGGGTGAGCATAAAGTATACACAGATACGTAATGCACAGAAAAGGTTACTGTGTGTAATGTTAAAAGTGCTCCAACCAATTCATTCAAAAAAGACAAATAACCCAGGAAAAAAATGGGCAAGGAATAATAACAAGAAACTCCTAGAAGGCATACAAATGACTAATATGCGTGTCTTTTTTAGGATTTATATTTCATTATTGATCTGGAAGGTACAGAATCAAACAAATACTAGTTACTATTTTTCATCTAGCACTTAGCAAACATTATGAAGATGGATAATGCCACAATGGAAGCCTTTACTGGGTACATACTATGTGATGATACTCTTCAATACGCTTTATTTTATTCCTATGTTGTTGTTACTTAGTTGCTAAGATGTGTCCAACTCTTTTGCCACTCGGTGGGACGAAGATGTGTCCAACTCTTTTGCCACTTGGTGGGACGTAGCCCGCCAAGCTCCTCTGTCCATGGGATTTCCCAGGCAAGATACTGGAGTAGATTGCCATTTCCTTCTCCAGGGGATCTTCCTGAACCAGGGATAGAACCCACATCTCTTGGGTTTCCTGAATTGGCAGGCAGATTCTTTACCACTGAGCCAACTGGGAATAATCCTCATTTAACTTGTGGTCTGATTTTTAATCTCTACGTGAGAGAAAATAATAGTATTTTTCTCATATAGTTAAGTGATAAAGTTTCAGACATGATTTAGTGACTGAACAACAACAACAACAAAATGATAAAATTGGTCTGTAAATCAGGCAGTCTGACCGCAAAACCCATTAATTAAACTACCCTTTTCTGATGCATCTCTACTGGAATTTTGAGTGTTAGTAATGAACATCTTTCCGCCTTGATATTTTCTGATTCATAAACTAGACACAAGAGTAATGAGAGGATTTTTTAAATTATATATTAATTCCATAATAGTGGTTATTAAAGTTGCTACTTTAATACTTTTCCCTGTTAGGGAACTAAGCACAAGTTTCCAAAAACTAATTTAAAGGCAACTCATCATGGACCTTTTTAAAAAAGTAAAATTGTATATTATAACATATTCTACTATACATATTTAAATAATTATACAAATACGAGTATTATAATATATTTGACATATGACATTGTTTAAATTTAAGATGTGCAAGGTGTTGATTTGATACATTTGCACACTGTTAATATGATTGCCATTGTAGTGATAGCTAGCATGAAATTCATTTAATTGTACAATTGAAGTGGAACAAATATTGGCCTTAAGTTTAAAGAACAGAGTATTTAGTCATAAACACTGAGAGTAGGAATGCTATAACTAAACAAACAGTAGGAAATAGAGTAACTAACTTTTTTCATCTCTTGTAACCTAAAAGTAAAAAATAGGTTGTTAAGAGAACAAAAAACATAAAAAGTAAATATTACTAATTTTTTCTTTGCTAAGTAGATACTACTTTTCAAAAAAAACCTAATGGTTAATTATATAAAGTTAAAGCTGCCTTTAACTACTGGAAGAAACCATACACACTTCCAAAATTATCAGAACTCAAATGCAAAACACAGCAAAGAAAATTACTATATAGAAAAAGATTTTAAAAGCAAAGAAAAATGTCATAAAAAATCTAAAACCAAACCTATCTGTCATATATATGCATGTGTAGATTGGCTAAAACCACCAATTGAATGAAACAATATCTGTTGGACCACAAATCAAAACTTCATATACTCCATATAAGACAGACTTAAATCATTCAGAAAGGTTATCAAAGTTTTAAATTATAGTGAGTTGGTAAAATGTCCTTCACCCACGCATTTGGAAACTAAAGATAATGATGTGATTTAAGGAAAAAGAGATTAATCATAAGAAGCCCTCTCTTATTTCTGAACCACATTGAGAACTTAATTCAAGAACACAGATGAAGCAGAATCAGTGGCTCTTTTGGGAAAATTACACTGGGGACAAGGTTTGGACGCAAAGTTCGTTCTTTAATCCCTGAACTGAACTGATTGACCTGAGGAAAACATCTGTAAGAACCCTGGCCCTGGCAACCTGTCACAAGAAATGGAAGTGAACGCATGCTTTACTTCAGGTCCACATGCGAAGGAGGGAATGAGAATGGGAGTAAGATGAGAGACAAAGAGGGAAGACACACGCAAGTGCTTGGGATGGTGAATGGGTGTTACTCGGTGCCTTATGAAACGGGAAACTGGAGTCTTTTAAACCAGATTATGAGTGAGTCGTATGGTTACTCACTTAAAGGGGATGCTGAAGGAGGAATAAATTTGGGGAGAAAGACTATAATTCTATTTTATGCATATTGACCTTAAAGATGCCCAAGAAGATACATCAAGTAGACTGTTGGGTGTATAAGTCTGGAACTAAAAGTAGAGCTTATGATTTCTCCCCACTTCCTCTTTCTCACTGTGGGATTTTGGGATTTTTGTCACTCATTTATTTTGCATAATTATAAAAATGTTATTTCTTCAAATACCAAGTCTTTGTACTCTACTACATAAATGACATCAGTGTTGAGCACTATGAGTTGTATTTATTCATTTATTTTTTTACCATGGTCTTTCCTTTCACGATTTTTGACTAGATTTATGGTCAGGTGTTTTGTTTTATTTTGTTTTGTTTTACTTATTTTGCCTCGTTTCTCTTCAAATTTTCCTTTGTAAGATTCACAGGGAGAATAGTTCCTTAATTTTATCCTCATTTGAGAATATCTTTTTCTAACATTTGGACATGAAAGATAGATAGCTTGTTGTGATAGTTTGGTCATGTACTAGTTCCCCATGAACATGTAGACTTTTTATAAAAATTCACTATGGTTCTCTAAATCTGTGAAAATCAGATATAATTTTTTTTTAACTAGTGATATTCACAGATAGAGAGAACAAATGAGTGGTTAACAGTAGGGGGTAGGGCAAGATAGAGGTGGGAAGTGGGAGGTACAAAATATTGGGTGTAAGACAGGTTCAAGGGTGTTATTTGTACAACATGGAGAATATAGTTGATATTTTATAGTAACTGGGGTGGAGAGAGAGGTGGGAGGGGGGACCGGGATGGGGAATACATGTAAATCCATGGCTAATTCATCTCAGTGTATGACAAAAACCACTGCAATGTTGTAAAGTAATTAGCCTCCAACTAATAAAAATAAATGGAAAAAAAAAAAAAGACTACATGTTGGGAAAAAAAAAATAAAATAAATTTTAATCCTGAAAAAAAAAAAGTAACTGTAAATGGAAATTAACCTTTAAAAATTATATTAAAAATGAAAAAAATTGGATAGTTTTTAAAAAAGTCACTATGGTTGTTGATAATTAGAAAGTGAGCCTGAATTTCTTCACTTTGGAGTTGGTTTCTTTTCTGCTTCAGATGACTGAAAATGCCTTTCTCAATTCATGAAGTTCAATAATTTAATGAGGATATGTTGTGATGCTAGCTGCTCTATATGAATTCTTGTGCAAAAGACACATACTGTATTTGTTAAAATCAAGTTTAGTCCAATTATCAGCAACCCTCCCCATCCCAAAATAACAGTGAGTTAAGAAGATAATAGTTTATTCTCTCCTCATATTCAAGAAATCTTGAGAAAGCCTCTGATTACCATTCCAGGAAGCATAAGGAGAAATGCCAGGAAATGAGCAAACTGTCTTCCTTTGATAATACTTCTTAAAATTCAAATATACTTTTCTTACCTACATCCTGTTGGCCAAAATTTAGTTATATGATCACAGCAGAGTACCAAAGGCAGTGGGGAATTTATTCCAAGCAAGCTTTTCCCAAATCCTCTGCTTGTACTGATATGGTTTGATACAACCGAAATTGTCTTTGACTCATTCCCACTTCATATGAGAGCCATTTGCCTACCTCTCTGAGCTTCCATTTGAGGATGAGAGAGTATACTTACTATCTTTTCTGTATCTTCAGGGTACAGATGGGTTTGGGGGAGAGGAGATGGCAGAGAGAACACAACTAGGGAGATGTATGACCTATCTTGGAAGCTGTGGACTCTGCAAACTCTTCTGAGATCATTTAGCTTGTATAAGAATGGATCTTATGCCCACTGAGTAATACCCCTGGTCTCAGACCAAAGAAGACCCTTAGTATCCATCAGAGAGAACCAGTCATGCTATTCCTCATTCCTTTCACTCACCTTTAACAATGAAACAGTCATTTCCACTTTGCTACGAAGAAGTCAGAAGAGGTGACAATATACTAAAACCTGTGGAGAAGACTCATTTTTAATAATCCAATCTGAAAGCTACCACCAAGGCTCTCAGAAAATGTATATAAAAAATGAGCAAATGTACTGAGACCCGTGTAAAAGATTTGAATATAACAAAACCATAACACTAATCTAAAGGGCAAGAATTTATATTATAAAATTGTAAAAAAAAAAAAAACCACTCTAAGTATTAATTTGTAAAATCTAATGCAAATCAATTCTATCCTGGCTTGATTTCCTTAAGAAATGAAAAAATAAGTCAAATTATAGGAAAAATTTATATGAAAGGATAAATGTGTAAGCATTGCAAATAAGTTTTTAAGTAAAGAGTGATGAGTATAGATTTTTCTCTACCAGAGAGTAAAATACATTTTAAAGTTGTAATAACTAAAATATGTGGTATTAAGCTGAGAAAAAGCAGATGCATTTGTCCATATGTTGGAAAATTCAGAGAAAAGATTATTTATAAAATCATAGTATATGATCAATTAAGGCTTTCAAACCCTAAGAAAAGGGCATTTTAAAAAAGACTAAACACCTAGAAAAAAAAAGAGCTAAATAAGATCCCATGTGCATGTGAGCAAAGTTGCTTCAGTTGTGTCCGACTGTTTGTGACCCCATGGACTGTAGCTCACCAGGCTCCTCTGTCCATGGGGTTTTCCAGGCAAAATTACTGGAGCGGGTTGCCATTTCCTCCTCCCAGGGATCTTCCCGACCCAGGGATTGAACCTGTGTCTCTTGGGTGTCCTGCATTGGCAGGAGAGTTCTTTACCACTAGTGCCATCTGGGAAACCCCGACAAATAAGATTCCCATATCTCACACCAAAAAAGGATAAAATGTATTAAATATTGAAACTTAGAAAATGTGTCCAAGTAATAAGAATATTTTACTACATATTCATTAGTAAAAACTATGATTGTGTCTGCTTACAAAACACACCACCGAAAGTAAATCTTAGGAGGTTTGAGTGAGATCAGTGAGTTGTCTTAATGTCAATATCCTGGTGATGATAACTAACACCATTTTGCAAAATGTCACTTTGGGGGAAAACTGGGCAAAATATACAAAGGCTCTCTCTGTATTTTTTTTTTTTACATCTGAATGTTCATCTACAATTACCTCAATAAAAACTTTAAGTAAAAGCCTATAAAGTCAGAAATAGACTCTACAAATAGTTAATAACATAGAAGAAGTTGAGGCTCCAGACCCAAAAAAACCCTAGACCTTTCCTTCCAACCTCCATTGTTAGTGTTGATACTTGCACATCACATACTTAAGTGTCACAATAAGGGATGTGGGCAGAATTGGAATTCAGTCAGTTCAGTTCAGTTGCTCAGTTGTGTCCGACTCTTTGCAACCCCATGAATCGCAGCACGCCAGGCCTCCCTGTCCATCACCAACTTCCGGAGTTTACTCAAACTCATGTCCATCGAGTTGGTGATGCCATCCAGCCATCTCATCTTCTGTCGTCTCCTTCTGCTCCTGCCCCCAATCCCTCCCAGCATCAGGGTCTTTTCCAATGAGTCACCCCTTTGCATGAGGTGGCCAAAGTAATGGAATTTCAGCTTCAGTATCAGTCCTTCCAATGAACACCCAGGACTGATCTCCTTCAGGATGGACTGGTTGGATCTCCTTGCAGTCCAAGGGACTCTCAAGAGTCTTCTCCAACACCATAGTTCAAAAGCATCAATTCTTCAGCACTCAGCTTTCTTCACCATCCAACTCTCACATCCATACATGACCACTGGAAAAACCATAGCCTTACCAGACGGACCTTTGTTGGCAAAGTAATGTCTCTGCTTTTTAATATGCTATCTAGGTTGGTCATAACTTTCCTTCCAAGGAGTAAGCATCTTTTAATTTCATGGTTGCAATCACCATCTGCAGTGATTTTGGAGCCCCCAAAAGATAAAGTCTGACACTGTTTCTACTGTCTCCCCACCTATTTCCCATGAGGTAATGGGACCAGATGCCATGATCTTAGTTTTCTGAATGTTGAGCTTTAAGCCAACTTTTTCACTCTCCTCTTTCACTTTCATCAAAAGACTTTTCAGTTCCTCTTCACTCTCTGCCATAAGGGTGGTGTCATCTGTATGTCTGAAGTTATTGAGATTTCTCCCGGCAATCTTGATTCCAGCTTGTGCTTCCTCCAGCCCAGCGTTTTTCATGATGTACTCTGCATATAAGTTACATAAGCAGGGTGACAATATACAGCCTTGATGTACTCCTTTTACTATTTGGAACCAGTCCGTTGTTCCATATCCAGTTCTAACTGTTGCTTCCTGATCTGCATACAGGTTTCTCAAGAGACAGGTCAGGTGGTCTTGGTCTGGTATTCCCATCTCTTTCAGAATTTCCCAGTTTATTGTGATCCATACAGTCGAAGGCTTTGGTGTAGTCAATAAAGCAGAAATAGATGTTTTTCTGGAACTCTCTTGCTTTTTCCATGATCCAGCGGATATTGGCAATTTGATCTCTGGTTCCTCTGCCTTTTCTAAAACCAGCTTGAACATCTGGAAGTTCTCGGTTCACGTATTGCTGAAGCCTGGCTTGGAGATTTTTGAGCATTACTTTACTAGCATGTGAGATGAGAGCAATTGTGCAGTAGTTTGAGCATTCTTTGGGATTGCCTTTTTTAGGGATTGGAATGAAAACTGACCTCTTCGAGTCCTGTGGCCACTGCTGAGTTTTCCAAATTTGCTGGCATATTGAGTCAGCACTTTCACAGCATCATCTTTCAGGATTTGAAATAGCTCAACTGGAATTCCATCAGCTCCACTAACTTTGTTCATAGTGATGCTTTCTAAGGCCCACTTGACTTCACATTCCAGGATGTCTAGCTCTAGGTGAGTGATCACACCATTGTGATTATCTGGCTCATGAAGATCTTTTTTGTATAGTTCTTCTGCGTATTCTTGCCTCCTCTTCTTAATATCTTCTGCTGCTGTTAGGTCCATACCATTTCTGTCCTTTATCAAATCCATCTTTGCCTGACATTTTCCCTTGATATCTCTAACTTTCTTGAAGAGATTTCTAGTCTTTCCCATTCTGTTGTTTTCCTCTATTTCTTTGCATTGATTGCTGAGGAACGCTTTCTTATCTCTCCTGGCTATTCTTTGGAACTCTGCATTCAAATGGGAATATCTTTTCTTTTCTCCTTTGCTTTTTGCTTCTCTTCTTTTCACAGCTATTTGTAAGGCCTCCTCAGACAACCATTTTGCCTTTTTGCATTTCTTTTCCATGGGGATGATCTTGATCCCCATCGCCTGTACAATGTCATGAACCTCCATCCATAGTTCTTCAGGCACTCTGTCTATCAGATCTAGTCCCTTTAATCTATTTCTCACTTCTACTGTATAGTCATAAAGGATTTGATTTAGGTCATACCTGAATGGTCTAGTGGTTTTCCCTACTTTCTTCAGTTTAAGTCTGAATTTGGCAATAAGGAGTTCATGATCTGAGCCACAGTCAGCTCCTGGTCTTGTTTTTGCTGACTGTATAGAGCTTCTCCATCTTTGGCTGCAAAGAATATAATCAATCTGATTTCGGTGTTGAACATCTGGTGATGTCCATGTGTAGAGTCTTCTCTTGTGTTGTTGGAAGAGGGTGTTTGCTATGACCAGTGCGATCTCTTGGCAAAACTCTATTAGCCTTTGCCCTGCTTCATTCTGTACTCCAAGGCCAAATTTGCCTGTTACTCCAGGTGTTTCTTGACTTCCTACTTTTGCATTCCAGTCCCCTATAATGAAAAAGACATCTTTTTGGGTATTAGTTCTAAAAGGTCTTGTAGGTCTTCATAGAACCATTCAACTTCAGCTTTTTCAGTGTTACTAGTTGGGGCATAGGCTTGGATTACCGTAATATTGAATGGTTTGCCTTGCAAATGAATAGAGATCATTCTGTCGTTTTTGAGATTGCATCCAAGAATTGGAATTAGGGTGGAGCAAAAACTGTAATACTGATGCCCAGCAAACCATAATCTTGGGTCACTGTATCTTTATGATCTACCAGATGTCACAGGATCAGTGAAATTAACTAATGGTCTACAAATCAAACAGAAGTTTTTCTTATTAAACAAGAACCATGACTATGAGCTTAAATTTAAATTTTCATATGGAAAATACACTGCTAAGTGAGAAAAGCATATTACAAAACAATACAAGGAGCAAGATACTATTTGGGGGGAATCATACATTCACAAATATACATGTATATAAAAGAAAGTGCTTCTATGACTGTTATGGTTTTTCTTTGAAACTTTTTATGCTTTCTGTGAGAGTGTGCATAAGATTCTGCTTCTTGAACACAACGAAGACCAAGAACAGAGAGTGTTCATCACAGAATGTTTTCTGCACCAGCCTTGAATTCGCTATCAATTTCACTCACCCTTCAGAGCAATAAATTGTGATTGTAATATTTGACATCTTCAGGCTCCTCAAGGTCACGTTATTCAAAACTTGATCTCTGTCCTGCGTTCAATTAATTTCTGATTGCAATTTATTTAATAAGTGTCCCCTATCTGTCCTCATTTAATTTCTGATTGCAATTCATTTGTTTGTAAAAACTCACTACCATCAAAGATATGGCCTCAGATGAACAGGTTTCCTTTTAAAGAATATTAGAACCAGGTCAATGTGTTTTTCTTCCCTAATAACCTACTGCAGAGAAGGAGGAAGGCCATTATCTTTCTGGATGAAATGCTGAGGACTCAGCCTGTGCTTCAGTTGGTTTTAGATGTTTCTTATCCCTTCCTTATTACTTCTTAGCATCTCATCTCTTTTGGCTGCTGTTTGCTTAAAAGGAAATACACCCAACATCTTTGGGGGCGAGTGCTGTACACCAACTCTATCTTTTCTTGTGATGCTGACATATGCTCAACGAGAAAATTATCCCCATCTCAACTGCTTGTCTTAAGAGATAAATGTGAATGTAAATGAAGGAAATGAGTGAATAGAGATTTATATTTTTACTGAAGGGAAAAAAATGTGCTAAATAAACTGAATCTAGTGTCCTACTTAACCAGTCTCAGATGCTGTGCCTAAGTTTACAGAGACAAAGCCCAGTTTCCTCTGTTAGAGGAAGGCTCACATATGCCCCTTCCCGCTGTCTCACCTCTAGTTTTCATCCCAAACCAATTGGTGGGCTTGAAATGTTTTCCTCACCCTACTCAGATTTTTGACATTTCTTGAGACTTAGCCTCCAGTACTGGCCCTTTGTTCACAAATCCTCTTGCCTGATGACCATTCTCCACACTTGAGCCTGGTTTCTCCAGCCTTACAGACCTGACAGGCTTTAGCTGTATTAATAGTTTCCTATTTCCACCTTAGTTCAGAATAGACCACATCTGCAAGTTTTCTTTGCTACAGGGCCAAAAGATAGTGCATTGCTAATCAGCAAGAAGCCCACCGAATGCATCTGTGCCATCAGAATCATTCTATGTGCCACAAAGGAACACACACACACACACACACACACACACACACACATGTAATTTCTGTGTGGCCACTTAGAAGTCACAGTCAAATTTAGGAGTCCTGAAATTGCAGAGTCTATGGGTAATGTAAAGATTAGCAATCAAATAGTTAACCTGAATTTAATGTTATAAACATTAGCTGGCAATAAGTTTGGGAGCAATTAGAAATACTGAAGAAGTCACATAAATCAATTTCATTGAATTTACTTCAGATCATTTGACTGACAGCTAAGTGCCTTGTGGTAGATTTATTTTTTCGCTGTTAATATAATCAGTGGATCAGTTTCCACCAATCTCAGTGCTTGGCACAGCGTCTGACAGGTCCCATGGGTATGAACACCAGGAAACACATTTCTGGGAGAATGAATGGAAGAAAGTTATGACTATACTCAGTGGAAATGACAATAGATCCAATCCATTCTTCAATTAATAATTCAATGTAATTTACAGATACACTCGCCTCACCTAACTTCACCATGCAATAGCTACTTAGACAGTGAGGTGCAAGATCTTTTTTAAGTCCAATATTCTGTGATATTCATAAATAGTATTGCTGATTTTGAGGGGAGAAGAGAGTCACCTCCAGTAATAGCGCTTATCTCTAGAATAAAATGTTTGCAGCTACTCTCTTTGGGGCCCTAAATCTTCAGAACTATAATTTTGTGATACTTTTGTCACTGATGACATTAAGGGCAGAATCACTTATGAGATCCCTCCATGACTCAGTGACCCTTGTGATTGATATCACATATGCAATTAGAGTTTATGGAAATGCCATATAATTATGATGATAGTGAAAAATGCAGCTGCTTTTTATGGAGTATTTACTCTATGCTAGCTGCATCTAGACATTATTTTATATTGAATATCATCATCAAGTGAGGACAATAAAGGGGCCCTGGAGATCGAAGGCACTTCTTTCAGATACAGGCTTCATTAATTGCCCCTAATGTAAGCTGTGCTTTAAAGCTCATAGTCAAAATAGTATCTGCAATGATGAAAGTGGCTTCAGAGACAGAACTGAGTTGAAATCAAAACTCTGTTATTTACTAGCTTTTCAGTCTTTTCTACACTAAAGTGTCCTTATCTGCACAACAAGGATGGCAATGGTGTGTTTCTCACAGAATTGTTTCACAGATGATGTAAGCATCATGATTCTGACAGTGCCTGATTCAAACAAATGTTAGTTGATCCTGTTAGGTGTATCATTTGTTATCATTTCTATGCATTCATTCCTATATTCTGGGCTTCCCTTGTGACTCAGCTGGTAAAGAATCTGCCTGCAATGTGGGAGACATGGGCTCGATCCCTGAGTTGGGAAGATCCCCTGAAGGAGGGAAGGGCTACCCACTACAGTATTCTGGCCTGGAGAGTTCCGTGGACTCTATAGTCCAGAGGGTCACAAAGAATCGGACACGACTGAGCAACTTTCACTTCACTTCACTTTACTCTTACATTCGTTCTTTAATATCTTTTTGCTGCCTAGAATTTAATGCTCCTGTGTTGGACACTAGAAATGGTCAGTTCTACTTTTTCAGGTGGCAGGAGTGCCATTTCAGTAATGCAAAGATAATTAAGTTCTCCTCAAAAATATACCCTTCATTTGAAATAGTTGAGAACTTTAATGCTCAGTGTTAGCCATTCATTTCTTCCAATACGATAGGTACTAGCCACACAGAACTATTTAAAATTAAGGCAATGAGATAAATAAAAATTAGTACCTTGGTCATATCAGCCACATTGCATCTGGGACATTTGTGTCATCATAGAAAGTTGTATTGGACACCAACAGATATCTTTACTTTTGTCCTGCTAATGTTTAGGTAACCAGGCAATCATTCATTATTTATACCTTTGAGTTAAAGTATGTTTAGATCCTTTTCTAAAACTATGTTTGTATATGGAGAACAGGGAAAGGGAATATGAAGGTGCTGGGGGAATCGTCAAGACTTGTCCATCTTAAACATATTCAATTTCTGTGCTACGTGCACATTTATAGCTTAGAAAATTGTCTGTAGATTCAACACCTCTGAAAGAAGACCCTCCTGTGTTTCCAGATCCTGCCATTTTAATTAGCACTCCACTGTTAGGCATTACCCAAGGATATTGGTGTGAGCTAACCCCATTCATGAGGCAAAGATATCAGCCTGAGAACAAAGGCTCTTGAGTCAAGATGCGAAATCAATCTCGGACAGCCGAGTACATGTGAGACTGTCTGAAATGCGCCTCTGCCCATGGGTTGATCTCTGTGCCCGGTACATCAGCACAGGCCTTAGAAGATTCCAGACAGTATGCTCTGGTAAGTTTAGAACCTGCTGTCAAATACAGACCCAAGTACCACTGTATGTGCATACACACAAAGCTACAAAAACAAACACAAAAATCAAACAAACACTCACACCCGATGAAGCCAGCCACTCTATTTGAACAGATCTTACTTTCCAAATGAAAGCAAAACTCATCACTTCCCAGGTTAGAACAGCTGAGACCCATCAACTCGCAGAAAACAATTTGTTGAGAGTAGACGCTGTCACCGGCTATTACCACGTGGAACGTGAAGAGCCGCTGCAGACCTCGGCTCCCAGACTCGGGCAGGACCGCTCCCATTTCACTTGACAGCTGTGGACATTGGAATAATACAAAACATAACCTAATCAACAGACTGTGAAAAATCTGAAAGCTAAAGACAGATGTTCAACTGCCATCACCACCTTTTCTATTTAATTATATTTATGTGGGGGAAAACAAGTGATAAGGCCACTCCTTGAAGGAGGATTACTTTACTATTAACTTAATGATGGGGTGGGTATGGAGTTTCCATGATATGGTGGTCCTCGAATGGCCTTAATCTAGGCCCTGATGGGAGATGAGCCTCTGATTAATTAGGCTGTGTTTCATACAACAACCTGCATGCTTCCTCTTGTTTTTCACTCCCTCTTTTCACTCACTCTTCCTTCCCAGACTAGGCCACCAGCATCACATCCATATGCAAGAGTGACTGAACACGGTTAGCAAACACTGATCACTGCCAAGCAGGCTGAAGGTAAGGACTTTTTTCCAACCTAACTTGAAAACAGCCAACCAGATTTTCCTTTTGCTATTTTGGATCTACAAAGTTCTCAAAGAAAAATGTGATATATCATCTGCTGCAGTGTCTAGTACCGTAAGTCCCCTACATATGAGCCTTCAAGCCTCAAACTTTCAAAGATTGAGAACATGTCTAGCCACATAAATTAGTTCACATGTCTAGAGTACATTGTCACATGCCTACTTCTCTACAAAAAGTTGTGCTTTTGTGTACTTTACTGCACAGTACTGTATTGAATACAGTATCTTTGTTTCAAGCTCAGGATGTCCAGAAGCAAGCTCAAAAGCCACGGTGATGTAACTGGTACTACTGTTCTTCTCCAGGTACTGCACTATAAGAGTAAAAATGTTTTCCTTATTTTTTCATGTTTATCTTTATTATGCATTATTTGTGTGAAAAGTTATAAGCTTATTAAAGTTCAGTACTATGTAGCTGATTCTGTCAGTTAGGTACCTAGGCTAACATTGTTGGACTTAGGAACAAATTGGACTTACCATCGCACTCTGAAAATGGAACTTGTAATATGCAGGACTAATTGTATCAGGAAATGATTTTTTGTAAGCTAATCAGGAAAGGGACAGGCACAAACTGACCCGAAGGCACGCAAATCCCGAGCTAACGGAACAATCTTCCCTCTTTGTTAAGGACCCTACAGGGAATTAAGAGGATTGTAGGAAACTGAAGAATTCCTGCTTGATCTTTAGTCCAGATCCTTAATTCCATACAGGAATGCAGTCCAGGTATGGATGGATAGAAGATTATTAATTAATTTGTTTGTTTAGAAGAAAAACTGGAGATGTAGGGTTTTATTTAACATCTAATGTTTAAATATTGTCAATTATTTATATTTTTCCAACATTGCATGGGTTTGTGGTACAGGGGTCAAACAAAACTTGTATGTTATGGATCTCCAATTTTGCAAGCTTTGACTTAAAAGGGTTCAAAGTTATTCTTTATAAAAACAGTGTTTTTATAAAACACTGTTCTCATGAGAGGTAAAGATGAAGAAGCCTATTTCTGGATGGCAATAAGGATCAGTGAAATGATGACTGGGCTAAAACTGGGAAGACTAGAGCTCTGCCCCGGCTCTTTTGTTTACAAATTAAGTGACTGGACAAATCATATAAATACTCAGTTTCTTCCTTTTTACTTTAGGGTCTCACTGGCCATGTCTACTTCCTGCTTTTTGAATATCAAATATGAACATATTTTTAAGTTGCAAAGGTTCCTATTACAAGGGAATATAATCTAGCACTAACTTTTAACTATATAAAACATTGAGTACTAATACATGACATTCAAATCATACTGCAAGATTTGAAGTCAAACTACATGTTCTGACGCTAATGTAAGTAATTGCCTTCAATTCTATGGAGATCAGTTTTCCTGCTTGTAAAATATAATAATGATACTCTTCAGCCCTATTTAGAAGTATAAGATTAAAACAAGTTAAAAGATATTAAGAATTGGACACAACAAAAGTATAAGGTAGCATTTTCAAATTTGATAGTTATCACTACTATTTTTTTCAAAGGTGCCTTACGTCGAAAAGGAAAATAATGCTGTCATCATATTATCAATATTAATATTAAAGATATTATACATGATACAATTAAAAATTTAAAAAAATATTTTGACCATGCATGTGGGATCTTAGTTCCCTGATCAGGGATCAAACTCACACCCCCTGCCCTGGAAGCATAGGTGTCCTAACTACTGGACTGCAAAGGAAATCCCAACAATTTTTACATACCTATTCTATTACAGGGGCTTCCCTCAAAGCTCAGTTGATAAAGAGTCTGCCTGCAATGCAGGAGACCTGGGTTTGATTCCTAGGTCAGGAAAAATCCCCTGGAGAAGGAAATGGCAACCCACTCCAGTATTCTTGCCTAGAGAATCCCATGGACAGAGGAACCTGGCAGGCTATACGATTTGGACACAACTGTGATTAAGCACATTCTATTACACAAAATTTACACTGAATAAAATATCTCTCAAAGCCATGTTAGATAGATATATTTGCTGGCCTTGCTAAAATCTAACCCCACCATTTTTTTTTAAACTAAGAATGACCCAGTTTTATTTGAGCAGCAACATTAGTAGCCCCAGGCTCAATATTCTCTTTCCCACAGCCCCTTGCAACAGGCAGCCACGTAACAGCTTACATTGTGACAGATAACAAAGTCCATAGACCGCACAGGAAGTGAAGGCTTGGCCTTGTCTATGAAAGGAAACAGAGAGACTGAAACTTTTACCCTTATTTCTACCCGAGATACAAGCACCATGCCTGAAGCTCCGGAAGAGGTGGCAAATCCAGGGGAAAGTCAAGGGAATGATAGATAGGCTATTAATGCATTATCAAAGAGGGAAGCCAATGCTGGCAGTTGACAAGGTCTGTATTGTGTGTGTGTGTGTGTTGTGTGTGTGTGTGAGATCTATAATCCCCAACTCAGTTACATCTCTATAAATTCACTTTCTGGTACTTTCAGCCAATTATTTTCTCTGTGTGTACTCAGTCGAGTCCGACACTCTGCAGGCCCATGGACTATAGCCCGTCAGGTTCCTCTGTCCACGGAATTTTCCCGACAAGAATACTGGAGTGGGTTGCCATTTCCTATTCCAGGGGATCTTCCTGACCCAGGGATCAAACCTGGGTCTCCTGCATCGGCAGGAAGAATCTTTACCACTGCACCACCTGGGAATCCAAACACATTAGCAATTTATGAAAGAGGTATTATTATCTTTATTTTTTCTACCCATAAAACTGAGATGAAAACCAGTTCTTTTGATTCCAAATTTGATGCAGCTAAGCCGTATGCTGCAAGGTATAAGAGCCTTTGGTTTGAAAATGAAGTGAGAAGCCATTAATCTTTCTGGAAACCAATTCTTCCATCTATAAAGCAGGGATTATAACAAATACTTCATTCATTTTTGTAAGGGCCAACAGAAAAGGTTATATAAAAGTAGTCTATAAAAACTGAAGAGTATCAGAAATTAGGTCTATATTATTATTAATGCAGATTTAAAACTTCACAGGTTCTGTTGATCATAAAATATGACTTTAGGACATTGAATGGAACATTTCATAAATATTCCACCCAGGGTAATTCACTGATGGCTGATTATATTTCATAGTGCTCTCAAAGAAGCCAAAGATGACTCAACATCTCTCCATCCTGTCTGGTTCTCCTTGGAAGTTTTTCCAATAGAAGCTGCTTTATTTGGCTTTTTGCAAATCCAAGCTCCAGTTTAAATATTGCAGTATTGCCTCTCCAACCTTCCTGTGTAGAGGATTTAGGAAGATGTGTGGGTTCCTGAGTTTTACTCACTTACGACAGAAGCTACAATATAGCAGCAGAGGATACACTGAAGAGAAGACTATAGAGCCACACAATTAAAGTAGAAGTCCTAAGCTGGTTTCCTGGACTTCCCTGGTATCTCAGATGTAAAGAGTCCACCTGCAATGCAGGAGACTCGGCTTCAATTCCTGGATTGGGAAGATTCCCTGGGGAAGGGAATGGTTACCCACTCCAGTATTCTTACCTGCAGAATTTCACAGACAGAGGAGTCTGGCGGGATATAGTCCATGGGGTCGCAAAGAATTAGAAATGACTGTGTGACTAACACTTTCACTTTCACTTCTAAGCTGGTTTCTAGTGCTAAAATGTGCTAGGGCCAGTGAGGACAATGGTGTTAAATACTGGCAGATGGAGAAAAGGTACCTAAGGGAGGCAGTAGAGACTAAGCTCTCAGCATCCTCTCATATGAGCAGCCAGATAATCAATCGTTCACTTATTCCTCACAAAAATGAAAAGGTAGGCATCATTACTCGAGTTTCACAGATGAAAGTTTAGAGTGGTTTGGTGCTTTGCCCAAATTTATACAATCTTTAAGACAGGCCCTTAGAATTCCAATCTTGGTGACCTGAATTCAGCCCATCATCTCAGCCCTAAGGTACACAATGGGTCAGCTGCTGCCAGACGTACAAAAAATTGGGAAGATTTTCAGAGAGTGCTTCTAAGAGCTGACAGACACAGACACTAGTAGGGAAAACTGGCTCTATTAACCACTTTTATGACTGAGTTTTGCCACAGTATTTTGAGATGAGGACAAATGCTGGCTGAAATGAGTGAAAACAAGTTCTTGCATGAATGTAGTGTAACTATTTAAAGTTCAGAGACTTCTCTGATAGTCCAGTGGCTAAGACTCAACATTCTCAAGGCAGGGGGCCTGGGGTTTCATTCCTGGTGAGGGAACTAGATATCACATGCTGCAACTAAGGACGGAGAAGGAAGTGGCAACCCACTCCAGTACTCTTGCCTGGGAAATCTCATGGATGGAGGAGCCTGGTGGGCTACAGTCCACGGGGTCCCTAAGAGTTGGACACGACTGAGCAATGCCACTTTCACTTTTCGCTTTCATGCATTGGAGAAGGAAATGGCAACCACTCCAGTATTCTTGCCTGGAGAATCCCCAGGGACAGAGGAGCCTGGTGGGCTGCAGTCCATGGAGTCGCTATGAATCGGACACGACTGAGCTACTTCACTTTCACTTTCACTTTCATGCATTGGAGAAGGAAATGGCAACCCACTCCAGTATTCTTGCCTGGAGAATCTCAGGGATGCGGGAGCCTGGTGGGCTGCCGTCTATGGGGTTGCACAGAGTCAGACACGACTGAAGTGACTTAGCAGCAGCAGCAGCAGCTAAAGAGCTCACAGGCTGCAACTAAAAAAAACAGATTCCGCATGCCACAACTAAAGATCTCACATTCCGTAACTAAGTCCTGGAGCAGCCAAATAAATAAATAAAAATAAATATTAAAAAAGTTCAGGCCCTGCTTTCAGAATTGGGTTTAGACTCAGATTCCATCACTTTCTTTGTGACCTGGGGCATTCATTTAAATCTTTTTCTTCAGTTTCTTCATTGTGAAAAGGAGACTAGTATTGATTCTGTCTCATAGCTTTGTTGTGAGGATTAAAGAAGGTAATTAATTTTAGCTATTATCTTTAGGGAAACTTCAGAGTGCTAGATCTTCATTGTATTTATCTGGTGTCTAAACGAACTCTAATCTGGAGGGCAAGAGATACAAAAAAGACAGAATGGAACCCTAATGAGCATATATATCACCATTAATTTATCTTTCAGAAATTGTTTTTGAAGAAATAGAAATTAAGCTGATTTAAAGTTCATAATTGAAGATGTATGGAGAAGCACCAGAGATCAAGTGAATTGAGCTCCCCAGATGTGGCTGTTTTTATTACAAGTTATAAACAACTGATAATTGGCAGCTCTTGTGAGTGACTGCTCCAGCCACATTCGCGCACTTGCTGTGAAAACAGGCAGCCCAGGTCTGAACCACATGACCCACACCCCTCTCCACATCTATGTGAACTTTTCACCCAGACTGACCAAACAGACCTGTCTCCCAGCAACTTGGAATTAAAACCCAGAGAATCTAGCCAATCTCTGTCAGATATTTGAGGTAGGAAGATGGGCAGTATTGGTGCTGGGATAGTCTGGTAGAGGCTGAAGCCGAAAAGCAGAAGACAGTCAACAGAAAGGGAGGAAGAACAGACAGAACTGTCTGAGGCCAAGTTGCTGGGGTCCAATCAGGACCCTGCTTTGTGCTATTTATCAGTTATGTGAACTTACTTGGCTACTACCATTGTTAAACAACTGCTACTGTTGTTTCCTCTTTCATAGGCTCATTGTGATGATTCAGTGACTCAACATATGCAAGACCTTTGGAAGGGGGCCTGAGATATGGTACATACTCTATCATGTTCCCTCTAACAATAAACATCCTCTTACTTCACTATCCTGTGTGTCTCCCTCTGTGACGGTGATCCTTATCACGTGTCTGCAACTGAGAGGGACAAGCACGGGGCCACCTATTCCCAGACTAACTTTCTCGCCTGTTACCCTAGTCCTGCCTCAGAGGAATTTGTGTTACTGGATTCCCTGAAACATCCCTCCATCCTCCCCATAAATTATCTCTTTCTTCCCCAGTAATGATAGTTTAATGTTTTAGCCCTTGTATACACATAATCTTTGAGGGAGAAGCACCAATTTGGGCTGCCCTTTGAGATAATTTGAACAAACTGTTCTTGACATTTTGGTGAACAATTCACTATTAAACATACCCTTGCATCTTCCCCTGATGTAGAGCTTGCTATTGGATACATACAGAAGTTTTGCAGTGCTCTGTTAGAAGAGGAATAATCAAAAGGAATGCAAGGCATGATAGTGATATGAAACTCACAGATCATAAAGATGCCTCCAAATTATTATTATAATCTACATCTAAAATAATTTCTGTTTCATAGCTCCCTCTGGTAAAAAAAATAAAACTCATAATTCAGTTAGGTAGTTTCTGGGATGTGGTTGCTATTGAAAGAAACTCAAAACATATTCCCTAAGACCCTCTTATGGGTAAGACTGACATAATCATAAAAAATAAAAATGCTATTAAATAGACTATAAATTTCAAAATGATACAGGAATGCAATAACCAGCCAGAGAGTTGAAGGAAATAATAAAAGCAAACAAAACCTAAATAGAACCATGCCCCACTTTGCTCTGGAGAGATAATGTCAAAGACAAAAGGTACTGATCAACAAGCTTACGCAGTGTGACCCTGCTCAATTGAAACCTTAGGGTTTCAGAAGAGACCTGATAAAATGCTGCATGGGCAGCCAAACCACAGTGCCCATAAATCACTATAATTTAAATAAAAGCATTGCAAAATAGATATACAATTTGGTTGTACACAAAATACATGTACTTTGTTAGAACTATAAGAAAATCCATGTTTGGAAAATATGCAAACTCTTCCCATAAATCTAAATCAGGGATGATTTCTGGCTCTGAATCTGTGCAGTAATGTGCAAACCATTGCAAAATGAGATTTTGTTGAAACAAGTAATAAAATCAATTAAGAAAGTTTAGTCTTCACTGTAAAATCTAACTAAGCAAATAAAAAACAAAGTTTTTGTAAAACCCTCAGGGATGAGCTGATCATGGCCTTTGCGGCATTATTATTAAAAGGATTTATTCCACCGTAGGGACTTCTCCATGCCACTTAGAAGTAAATCTTAGCCAGAATTTATGACCAGCTACACATGCTGGTCACTTGCAATATCTTTTCCAAGAAGGCAGGGCAAAATATGCCACAGTGCTAATCAGGAGACATTTTCCAGCCATGCCCACCACTGACTATCAAGCTCCCAGGGTCAATGTGCCAGCCATGGTGGGCAGAGATTCCAAGTTTAATTAAATATTTCTGTGTCAGACACTATATACCCAAGGTTCCCCACCTACCCCTTCTGCCCATGCTCAAGACATCTTTACTTTGTTCAGACAACTATACCCAGTTTCAGAGAAAGAATCATACAGTTAATTTTCTTTTACCAAATTTTTGTTTTCTGGATTCTCTCACAGTTATGGGTGGCTGCATAGTCTATTTCTGTGCAATGAGACATAAACTAAAATCTTTGAGGTGAGGGGTGGGATCTGTTCCTAGAAAATGTTTTTCTTACAAACAATTTTGCTACCACCATCTGCTTTCAGCTTAGAGCTGCAAAATAGATCATTCATGGTACAAAAATGATACTTGAAGATAACTGAGCATCTTTATTTACCACTAAGTCAACCCTTTAAATCATTAATGCAACATCTTTGTCTGTTCTCCTCAGACCTGTCATTGTCCTATGCTGACAATCAGATCAGCAGACCTGAGCCTGATAAGGAATTTGAACATTTATTTATGCTTAGTCTATATTATTTCATGGACTCTTCATTAAACCCTAGGAAGTAGGCATTGCAATTCTGTAAGTTAAAGCACAGAAATGTTGAAATACTTACCTGAAGCCAAAAAACTAGAAAGTGTGAGGCTGTGTTTTGAATTTGAGGAAGAGTTCAGAGTTCTGGGTGCAATATTACTCCCCCCTTTCCTCCAATGTTCCATTGATACTTCTGTTTGGCAGGACTAGATCTCAGCAATGTATTGCATAGGAAAAGGAGGTCTGCATAGCAGAATACCTAGAAGGGGCTTTCCAATGATCAAGGAAGTGGAAAATGCTTTTCTTCTGGTATAACTCTGCATGGCTTTGAAGTTGTTGGGACTTTAGCCCTAAAATCATACTGCTAGCTCTACATGAATTCGCCCCAGGAATGAAATGATCAGGCGAAGGAAGAATTCTATTTGGGTTGGTGAAATACATGAGGTTAGAAAATTATTTTAATGACTGGATCAAGAAAATGTGATATATATATATATATATAATTATACACACACACACACACACACACACACGTATATATATATATGCTTATGCCTTGAAAAAGGACACTGTCACTTGTAGACCACATGAATGGAACTACAAGATGTTATGCTAAATGAAATAACTGAAACAAAGACAAATACTGTATGTATCATTTACAGATGAGATCTTTAAAAAATTGAACTCACATAAGCAGAGAGTAGGAAAGAGTCTTGAAAGAGATGGGAATACCAGACCACCTGACCTGCCTCTTGAGAAACCTGTATGCAGGTCAGGAAGCAACAGTTAGAACTGAACATGGAACAACAGACTGGTTCCAAATAGGAAAAGGAGTATGTCAAGGCTGTATATTGTCACCCTGCTTATTTAACTTGGATGCAGAGTACATCATGAGAAATGCCCGGCTGGAAGAAGCACAAGCTGGAATCCAGATTGCTGGGAGAAATATCAATAACCTCAGGTATGCAGATGACACCACCCTTATGGCAGAAAGTGAAGAGGAACTAAAAAGCCTCTTGATGAAAGTGAAAGAGGAGAGTGAAAAAGTTGGCTTAAAGCTCAACATTCAGAAAACTAAGATCATGGCATCTGGTCCCATCACTTCATGGCAAATAGATGGGGAAACAGTAGAAACAGTGTCAGACTATTGTTTTGGGCTCCAAAATCACTGCAGATGGTGATTTCAACCATGAAATTAAAAGACGATTACTCCTTGGAAGGAAACTTAAGACCAACCTAGATAGCATATTAAAAAGCAGAGACATTACTTTGCCAACAAAGGTCCATCTAGTCAAGGCTATGGTTTTTCCACTGGTCATGTATGGATGTGAGAGTTGGACTGTGAAGAAAGCTGAGGGACAAAAAATGGATGGTATTGAACTGAGGTGTTGGAGAAGACTCTTGAGAGTCCCTTGGACTGCAAGGAGATCCAACCAGTCCATCCTAAAGGAGATGAGTCCTGGGTGTTCATTGGAAGGACTGATATTGAAGCTGAAACTCTATTACTTTGGCTACCTCCTGCGAAGAGTTGACTCACTGGAAAAGACCCTGATGCTGGGAGGGATTGGGGGCAGGAGGAGAAGGGGACGACAGGGGATGAGATGGCTGGATGGCATCACCGACTCGATGGACATGAGTTTGAGTAAACTCCGGGAGTTGGTGATGGACAGGGAGGCCTGGCGTGCTGTGATTCAGGGGGTCGCAAAGAGTTGGACACGCCAGAGCAACTGAACTGAACTGGCTGAGGAAAGAGTTTCCAGGGACTCAAAGGGAGGGGAGTTGGGTGAAATAGAGAGAGGTTGGTATAAAGGATGCAAACTTTCAGTTGTAAGATAAAGTCTGAAGATCTAATGTATAATACGGTGACTATAGCTGATGACACAGTACTGTATAATTGAAACTTGCCAGAACAAAAGAGCATAAATGTCCACACACACAAACACAAAGGTAAATATCTGAGAAAAATAAAAACCCACCATCCAACCACTCCAAGATAACTGGTATTAAATTTGTCTGTGCTGTTCTCACAAGGCACTTGTATATCAAATCATCTAAATGTCCACTTTAAATATCTTATAATGTTATTTGTCAATTTTATTTCAAGAAAGCTGAAGAAAAATGTTCATGCTGCTATTTCAGATTTTCTTCTATTGTTAAACATTACATTTAAGTAGATATATGTGTTTTTAACAGAAATAGAATCATATTATATTTCATAATCTTTTTCCTTAAAAATCTATAATGAACATCAGTCTATCATTCTATGTTTGAAAAGGAAAAGTTAATATGTTATTCTTAAAGTACAGAAAAAGTTTCATTGTTTAAGTCATAAATTCAGATGGAAGTGTGAGTTTCTAGTATTGGCTAATTTCAGGTTTTACATATTCAGATTCTGATAACTACAATTACATTTAATTCACTTCAAGGGAACACAGATATGCTTTTTCTCTTCTTCCACTAACTTGCTTTACCCTCGTTTATTTTTTCAGATTGAATTCAAAAAGAACTCATCTAAGAAAACAACAACCCTCTAGACTTGGTGGAGCATTTTTTTCATAACCCTAATATCCACATGAAGAAATTCTTATTTAATTTATGGTACAACTTTGGACCCTGAAACTGTTTCTTTATCCATAACATGGGATAAAAATATCCCCCCTGCTCTCTTTTCACAAGTAACCTAAGATTCAGTCTTTTGTTAGTTGTAAAAAAAACCTTGAAAAAATGCAGAGTATTATGTAAAAATGTAAAGTGTTATTATCCATTGTTAATCTGTGTTTTTCAAAGATTTTTTAAAATGTAAACCATTTTTCAAGTCTTTATTGAACTTGTTACAATATTGTTTTTTTTTTTTTTACTTTTCTGGCCAGGAAGCATGAGGCCTGTGGGATCTCAGCTCCCCTACCAGGGATTGAAGCATACTCCCTGCATTAAAAGGTGAAGTCTTAACCACTGGACAACCAGGGAAGTCCTTGTTAATGTGTGTTTTTTTTTTTTTTTTTTTTTATTCCTTTTTATGCATTCAGGAGTTCTACTAAATATTGCCATTTATATTTTCTCAATTTTTTTCAATGAAAAAGTACCACATCTAAATGTAACTATATAAAACTTGATTTTTTTGTTGTTGTTGTTGGTTTAGTAGAATTTATCTCACTTAGATCTATCTGGACTTGTGCCCTGTGTTAGTCTCTTCTATTTCATACCCTTTGGACTTAACAAAGGAAACGGCAGAAATACTAAGAAAGGGGCCATGGTATACATTTTTAAAAACATGTTCTTCTACAGAGAGGAATAAATCTGACTCTATTGTCTTTCAGTTCAGGATAGTTCCGCCATCGAAGTAACTATGGTTGAATGGCCACTCGCAGTTCACATGGGACAATGTCACCATGTGTTAGTGACGTAGTGAAGGTTTACAACTCAAGACTCAAGACTAAGATAATCATGGGAACATTTAGGAATGGGTCTAAAAGTTTGAGTTGGCTTCTGTGACCTCTCGGAAGGCATAGGCAGAGTGGGAGCCAAGGGTGGAAGCTCCCTGAGGGCCCAGGAAGAAAGAAGCAAGGGAACAGGTGACAGGGTGTTGATGGGGAGGGACAAAGACAAGACCGACAGGTTCTCTTATTCAGATGCTCCATGAGGGCCTGTTGCGTCAGAATAGTGCCCAAGGCCACCGAGACTTGGCTTTTACAGTAATGTGTTAAATGGGAGAGCTAATAAATGTATGCTGCCTGAAGCCTACCTAAGAATTTCTGCCTTTGTCATTCCTCTATCCTGAATTGGTTTCTGCCAAGTAGCACCCTCAATGGGCACGCAGGAGTAGTGCAAGATGGTTTTAGCATGGGGTTGTTCTCTGATACTAGACATTCTACAGATATTTCATTAATAAATCCACTTTTGCATTTTTTGTGTGTGTGGGATACACACTATGCCTAAGACTCATTCAAAGATCGTCTCATTTTCATTCTCACGTTACTGATGAAGAAACCAATGACTGGAAGCTATAGTAACTCCTAGTGACTACTCAGCTAACACGGGATGCAGATAGATTTGTTTCCTTCAAGCATTGTGGATCTTCTTCAGTTCATCCCCAAGAATGCTTATATACGTTTCTGTTCTACCACATTTATTTTTAGTTTTCATTTCTCTTGCTTGCTGTCAAGTCTATGTGCCCACTTCTGGCCAGGAATAAACTCCCTTCTTTGAGAAGGGAACATTGGTGTGTATGTGGGGGGTGGGGGCGGGGAGCAGTCGGTTATTTCCATTGAATGGTTATTTCCACTCCCATCCTCCCTGCTACCCCTCCCAAGCCTGTTAGTAAACCATGGCCAAGGCTTCTGGGGGAGAAATTAGTCACCCAAACCCATTCTACTTCTACAGCTACAAAATTAGCTGCGGGAAACGGTACTTTAAAAATCTAGTAAGTTCTGGCATCAGATCATTCTATTACAGAGAGAAAGAAAAACCATTGGTGCCCCAAATCATTATGGCAACAATAACTATGTTAGGTCCTAGAGTCACACATGTTTTAAAACATGTCAGAAGTCCTGCAGCCTGCAACAAGACTAGCATTTCTATGTGACTTTCAAAACTACACAGTAACATTTATCAGGGGAGGGAGAAACTCACTTGAAGTTTTAGAAGGTTATAAATGCAGCAGTGACGTGGTAGTAAAGGCTTACCTGTTCTTACCTCTCCTGTTAAAGTGGAGATGCCTTAAATATTTCTATTATGTTCTGCACCAAAAAGTGGGTAGTGGGAGGTGTGTGTCATAAATAACACCACTTCACAAATCCCCTCAGATCTGCCTACAGCTTTAGAAGTTCTTGCCGCCCAGGTCTGCACTCCCACCCAGGATAAATCACTGCAAAGCGCCATGTCCCCAACAGGGGGTTGTTAATTAGTTTTAAAGGCTCCTGCAGTTCCTCTAGTGCTTCAAGGAAGTACACAAACCCAGCATTCTACAAAAATACCTTTTTTTTATGGTCAGCACAGGCTGAGATTTTATGAGCTTCCCATGGTTGTATGAAAGTTAAGCTATATGCAAATGTGCAAAGCGAAGGCTGTTAAAATTGACTGGGATAAATGTTTTGTTTATCTTGCAGCTGGAATACAGCAGAAATCCACCTAAATGGAAGGAAAAAAGGCGAAGCACACTGTGCATTGAGCTGCAAGCACTAGGGCAAGATGGCCCTGTCCTGCACCTCCAGATGCGGCTCACTGTGCACCCAGCCCAACTGCGGTGCTGCCTTCTGTGTTCCTAGACAGGACAGTTTTGTCATAATTGACGAGGACAGGGAGTCTGAGAACTTTGGCATGGTAGAACTGGTCTGCCACTTAGAGAAAGAGTCCTTTCCTTCCCTACCAAATGACACACATGGAAAATGAGATCCACAGGAGTCAGCCTCAAAAACAGTCCCAACTGCCTCCCCTGCAACATGATAGAACCAGCAAAGACCCTCGTGCTCCTGCATGTGCTGTCGATGAGTCCTGTCTGACTCTTTGTGACCCCATGGACTGCAGTCCACCAGGTTCTTTGGTCCATGGACCTTTCCAGGTAAGAATACTGGAGTGGGTTGCCATGTCCTATTCCAGGGCATCCTTCTGACCCAGGGATCGAGACAGCGTCTCCTGCTTTCTCAGGTGAATTCTTTACCACTGAGCCACCCAGACTGATAATATTCAAAACATATGGGATTTGATTCACAGTTGAACAAATATTCATTAGTTATCTGTTCGGGACAAGGGACTGTGTTCTGAACACTGGAAGCTCTGAATAATCTCACCTTTCAAGGAATGTATACATCAACTTTTCCTCTTGTGATAAAAAGCTATTCCTTGTGAGGCATATCATCTTTCTTCCACATCTCAGTAAGATAACACTCAACATTCCCCAGAAGTGGGATGCTAATATTATAATAGCAAATATACAGTGAGGGCCTTCTCCATGCCCAGTGCTGGAATAAGAAATATATAAGCTGCTGCTGCTGCTAAGTTGCTTCAGTCGTGTCTGACTCTGTGCAACCCCAAAGAGGGCAGCCCACAAGCCTCCCCCATCCCTGGGATTCTCCAGGCAAGAACACTGAAGTGGGTTGCCATTTCCTTCAATGCATGAAAGTGAAAAGTGAAAGTGAAGTTGCTCAGTCATGTCCAACTCGTCACAACCCCATGGATTGCAGCCCACCAGGTTCCTCCATCCAAGGGATTTTCCAGGCAAGAGTATTGGAGTGGGTTGCCATTGTCTCCTCCGGAACTATACAAGGGATATCACTAAATCCTCCTCCTACCACCAAACACCACCCCTGCCAAAAAAAAATAAAAACTTGAAATAGGTACAAGGATTACCTCTCCCATTTTAGAGAGTGCCCCTGATGCACAATGAGCTTCACTGCCTGGTCAGGTGGGCAGTAGAAGAATATATTGCTATTTTCTGACCCATCAAAACCCCTTGTGTCCACACGACACCACCTCCCATAGTAAGTTACACAGCTGTGTGTCGACTAAAGAAGTTTCTTGATCTGAGTCACAAAATTGGTAGCAGTGGCTATGACAGTCATGTAAAACAGTTCTGATACCTGAAAGAATAGTAGGATTCGAGACTCTTTAAGACATAAAAGAGTTACTCAAGTGAATATACGGACATTAAAACAGCTAAAACATACATGGCTAAATGCCAAAACACCAGCTAAGATTCACTTTTGAGCCAACAGGTGAATAAAACATACTACTTGATATATATACTTCCATTTGTTCTTACCTGATTTATACCCTGACTCCAGCCTTCATTCTCTTTGGTCAATTCTCCTAAATACTCCTATTCCCTTTATGGTCATCTGTCCTTTATGAAACCTCCAAATGAACCCTATTTTTTTGTATTTATGGTTATGGAATTTATCTCCTTAGGGAATATCAGACAACTTAGAGAACTCAGTGCTTCCAGGTATCACAAGAAAGTTTATCCCCGTATTTCTGCAATTACCTAGAATAGTTTTCCCTTTGCATACCCTTGCTAAAGATACGTGACCAGCCATTGTCCCATTGTATTTTCCTAATCTGCCTGGATATTACAACTTATTTATCAGTCTTACCTGACAGTTTTGTATTGCTCTTTTAAGATAATAGAATCAAGATGTTCAGAGCAACCCAATGAATTTTTTTTTAATTAAACAAACAGGATTTTTACAGCTTTATGTCAGGTACACAATATGTTTAAAAGCCTCTTTTTAAAAATTCAGGTGGTTATCAGGATGATTAAGTCAAATCTAAGGGAGGGAAAGCAGAGCCTCTTAAGGTCTGGCTGGGGTGATGCTGAGCATAGTCAACAGATGGACATTTATTGAGCTGACTCCCCAGGAAATGAGGAAAGAAACAGATGAAGAGAGAAAAGTTACATATTTAGGAAAAGTGTCTGGCAAAATAGACTGCTTTGATAATCAAGTAATATCACATGACCTAGATGTGTGTGATATAGACACATAAAATCCAGATGACTTAAGATGTTACTTTAAACAATAAAAATGTAACATTCTAAAATCATACATATACATTTCACTCACTACTGTGGTTACTTGAGGGTGGTAGACTCTTTAAGCTGGAAAAAAGAGAATTCAGAAGTCAGGAACTCAATTCAGGAATATCTTTTAAATATATGATAAACAAAGAAATAATGACATTAATAAGTAATATGCCCTTGAAAATAAAGCACTAACATGATAACAGACAAATGGACTCTGAACATGAACAAATGTTTTAAAAAGAGGAAATATAAATATAATATAGCTAACAAACATGTGAGAGAATGTTTAACTTTGCTAGAAAATAGGAGACAATGCATATTCAAATGAATGCGTACTATATTTGCTATCACATTGTTTCAAGGTTGGTGATAGTGCAGTGAGGCAGGATATTTTCAAATGTTTCTGTTAGGAGAATAAAATAACACAGTGTTCCTTGTAAATCAATTTGATTCTGTGTTTCAAGATCGTTAAACATTTTCTACTGTTTTACCAAATGATTCTGTTTCTCAGTATGTATTTTAAAGGAAAAAAACCCTTTAAATGTACAAAAAGATGCTCACGATATAACAGCAGAAAAGAAAATGGAAACATTCAATGTGTCCAATTTAGCAGGTGTGGTCATTCTATTTCCGAATGCTCATTCACAAGAAGGTAACAGCTTATGTTCCCAAAGAATGACTATAGATGAGAAATAATTGACTATTTAAACGATCATTTTATCAAAAAAAGCAGGAAAAGGATTAAAAATGTACTGCTAGTGATTTGTGATCACGGAATGAAGACATTTTTTCTTTTTTTAAGGAGTTAATATTCTTTTTTTTTCTTTTAAGGAGTTAATGGGGGTACTTTGGAGATTTTAGCTATTATGTTACAAACATTTTTTTAATGCAAAGGAAATATAGCAAATGTACAGACTTGACAAATGTAAAGCAATCTGTTCTGTTAAGAACAAGTTGCTTGTTTGGACTTGACTAAAGTGTTGAATCTAGTTATCTATAGACAGCAATATATATCTCTAACCTGTGATAATTAGATTGTGGGTTTCTATCTGGGACAAGGACAATGCACCATTCCGATGACTGGATAAAAGAAGCTGGATGTGCAGGGGCCAAGGCCAAATGACTGATTCAGGACCCCCACCTGAGACTGCACTGCCAAACCCGGGGCACCACCAGCCCCACAGCTCAGAGGGCAGATTTACAGGAAGCAGAAAAACTCCTCCAGACTTTTTACTGCCACCTGCCAGAAAATAACACTTGGCTACAGTTATCAGAAACCTGGCTAAAAAATGGTCCAGGTTTCGAAATCTGGAGATCTCATTCTTTTAACAGTGTCCAGCTGGCCCATGGGAGCCACTTACTGGTGGCTCCTGGGAAGCTTTCCTTGAACTTGGTAAATGCAGCTTGGACCTGATCGAGGATGCTTCCTAGCTAAGTGTTTCAGCTTTATCCAAGAGAGAGAGAGAGAGGAGAAATCCATTCTCGAGCACAGGATTGTGCATGGTTTCCGTATGAACCCATGAGTTCCCACCTGTCAGTTAAGACTGTAAGTTTCCTGCCATCTCGCCATATCTAACACCAAAGTGAATGTGAATAGAATAATTCATCACTCATCTGCCTCTTACTTTAATAAAAATGCCAGAGTTTTAAAATTAGAGTGAAAGCATATACAAGTTCTAACTTTGTAAATAAAAAGAAGAAAGTCAATCAATGTTAACAACTTATTTTCTGGGGGACCTTTGGGGTGTTTGCACTCTCTCCCGTACATGGATTCAGAAATCAAAGAGTAGCAGATGAAAAAGTTTCTTTGGTCTGAATATTCACCTGTTAGCACAGACCTCATCTAAAAAAAGTATTTGTGCAGATTCTTTCTCTTCTTCCTGTGCTTATTTTTGATGTAAATGACTTGCTAACATTGAGCTTCATTAACTCTAAAATATGTGAGCCTTGTCTTTTTCTTTTTTCTGTTTTCAGTGTTCAAAAAAGTACTTCAAAAATTATGAAAAAAATGTTATTACACATTTTCCATATAGGTGAAGAAAGCATTTTTCCAATTCCAAAATTTAATAAAATTTAATAATATCATTCAGGTATGATTTTTCTTTCTTTTTCAAAGTTTTCTTAATTCTGATGATCCTAGCTACTCCCAAGAAACATACAGGAGCACCTGTATCTTAATGGTCAGCACAGGTAGCAACAGTTTTCTGTAGTGTGGTTGGAAGATGGTATCAGCATGGCTCTAGGGTACTGATGGTACTGATGTTAGGAAAATTAGGGGAGGCAGTAACTGAAGAATCCAGAAGATGCTAAGACTGCTATTTTACCCAAACTGTCAACACTTAGTCTTCTCTAATTTAACCCTCATCTCCCACTACCCTCTCTCCACACATGTACTGATCCTTATGACTTGCAAAAGTCTCTGATGATGTAGGGCTTTATCTCAACCTAGCTCTGACTCCTATTGTCTGCTCATCAAGCCTGCATTCTTTGGACTAAAGTTCAACTCCCTTCATGACTTTCCTTTTTCCAGCCTACATCATTTCCAATTACTCTCTAACATGAACTCTCACCGTAAGCTATATAGAGCCTCCACTGATTTCAAATGATAGAGTCCCCTACTTTAGGCTCCAGAAAGCTGAGCATGACATAGCAGTTCACCAGAGGAGACAGATGCGAAGGTGCACGTACTGAATTAGATTCATCCTTCTTGTGCTCAGTCACATCTGACTCTCTGCGACCCCATGGACTGTATGCCACCAAGCTCCTTGGTCCATGGGATTTCACATGCAAGAATACTGGAGTGGGTTGTCATTTGCTTCTCCACTGAATTAGATTGTACATGATCTGAAGAGAACCTTTAACTTTTAGAGACTTTAACACTAACCTAAAATACAATTTCATTCTTGATACTTTACCGATTTGAATGCCATAGTGTGGATCTGTTGAGGAGTACTGCTACATTTTGCTTTCAACTGTTAAATGATTGAAGCAACAACAGTTCACTAAGTACCTGCAATGTCTCACTCAGCTAAGTATTTATTTATGTATTTAATACTCTTGGTGAGTCAAGGCAATAATTACTGTCACTTTAGAGATAAGAAAGCTGTGTACCAACAAGCTTAAGTGACCTACCCAAGGACAAACAACCAGTAAGTGAACAAGGATTCACAGTTAGATCTGGTTGACTTTTTTTGTCAAGGCAAACTTCCTGGAGGAGATGGTCTGATTTTCAGTTTGAATGAAGATCTGTTTATGATTTACACTTCTGAATATTTGCTTAGTTTACTCATATGCTACTCTTGTCATCTGCATATTGTATAAAACTCAGTTGATTTCAATACTCCAGCACAAATTCACCCTATTTCTCCTTTTTACTGCACTGGTAAACTTCATGAAGTCAGGAAATAAAACTATGCTGCTAAGTATTTAATTATCGTTATTATTAATCCTCAATGTCTAGCACAGTGCTTGGCACATGGATGGTGATCAATATCTCTTAAGTGAGTAAATGAGAAGCAGGTATAGACATGGATATAGAGAATGAACTTGTGGACATGGCGGTGGCAGAAAAGGAGAGGGTGAGGCGAATTGAGAGTAGCATTGACATAAATACACTGCTATGTGTAAACTACATGGCTCGTGGGAAGCTTCTGTCTAGCACAGGGAGCTCAACCTGGTAGTCTGTGATGATTTAGAGGGGTGAGTTGGGGCAGGTGGGAGGAACGCTGAAGAAGGAAGGAATATATATATATACACACACAGATACACACACACACACATAGCTGATTCACTTAATTGTGGAGCATAAGCTAACACAACATTGTAAAGAAATTATAGTCCAATTAAAAACATAAATGAATTAAAAAAGTGAGAACCAGGGGGCCTTAGAGAAGTAGACAAGACAACTCATCCAGGGACACCGAGCAACTGATCACTCAAGCAAGACTTTTCTGGATACGTTAGCATCCAAACTAGAGCCAGATTAAGATAAGTCTCAAGGAGGTGGATTCAGGGGTCTATCCTCAAAAAGCTCAAAATCTGATTTGATTCCATCATTCAGTGCATTTCTTATGGGCTATACCAAGCCACCAGTGATGTAAATAAAGTATTCAGGTTTCTTGCAGAATCGTTACTCCACTATCCTTCATGCAATAATGCAGCACTTTGTAACAAGCTTTATAATGAGGCTATGAATTAAAGTGAAGCATGGCTTTTCTGAGGTACAATATGCATCACAACAGCCTGTATTAACAATTTAAAACCATATAATGTGCTTTATAAGCTAATAAAGTAGCTGCCTCTAAATGATTTATCAAATATGAATAATGCATCCAGAAATAACTTACAGGAACAGGGCCAGCCTCCTCCCCTCCTGCGCTAGTTGGCTTTCTCCACAGATGATACTGACAACGCTTGGGAGCTGAGTTCCTGAGTTCTGCCACCGGTCTCCTGCTCTGCCAGGAAGCCTGCCCAAATTCTCCCCAGAGACTCCCTGACTGTCTAGTCCCAATGGATAGTTCGGCCACCTTCCCTGTCTCTTCCTACTTCTGCCTCTCTTTCTAACCCTTTTAGATTCCCCTGTTTAAGGCTTCCTTCATTTGAGCATTTCCCTCATCTTTCCTGCTTCATACAAAAGAGGCTAGGGTCTATCGTAGAAAGTTGCCTATAGGAGCAGTGATATACAACAGATGAAGCAGTCAGTAGGATTCCGTAGTCAGAAGGGGGAACTCTGAGAGCACATAGCCTAGAAAGAGAAGTTACAAATGGTTTTCAGGCTTCTAAGAGATAGTGACATAAGAGTTTAAAGCACCCAAACCCCTAACTAACTAGATGTGATGCTCAGTACTTTATCTTCTGAACAAGGCACTTGTAAAATTTAACAGTGAGTATTTAAAGACTCAAAAATATGTTGGATCTCTGGGCTTTCTGGGGGTAGCAAATGGCATGGGAGGGCTTGATTCTAGAAATAAATGCTAAAAAAAAAAAAGAAAGAAACCAATGCATATGTATACAAAACCAAAAACATATAGGAGTCATTTTCAAGAGAACATTGCTTCTACCTGACAATTAGAACCAGTTAGCTCTTTAAAAACCCACCAGACAGCCTAAACAAACTAAACAAACTTGATTTCTAACTGTCACAAGCACTTGTTGGGAGGGAAAAGGACTCATGGTTGCTATAATCCCCCAGCACAGAAGCACATGGTGAACAAGCTCAGAATTGGCTGAAATATTGAGGAAAAAGTCGACTTTCTACAGATGTATGAAATGTATGTGGAGGCTGGAAAAATGGATTAGGAGTCTAGAGAGCCCTAGTCACAGACTTGCCTGAACCTCCACAAAAACTCATTCCTATAACAAATGCAAAGGGGTAATGCGCAGAGGCCACATGCAGGGTAGAAAGCTGAGAAAAATCCTTTTTACGCAAGTAGACTGCAGCTTTCCTCTGAAAGTTAGAATGGGGCAGCCAAGAGGATAGAGATCTCTACAGGCACAGAAAGCAGGGGGCAGTGATGGGGATGGATGGCAAAGAGCATTCCCAGCAACCCCAAAGCTTAGTGCTAGCCTGTAAAGTAGTGGGAGGTTTTCAGCATTCAGAAAGCTGGAAGCTTATCTGTAAAACAGAGAGAGATCTCTGGAATATCTCCAGGGTTCTTATTCCAACCTGTTCTAAAGGAAAGAATTCTAACATGGCCCTCGGAGTTCTGAAACTTAGAGTCAATTAAATCAGTTAAACCTACAATCACACCCAGACCATCAAAAAATTAAACTCAGATCCCTTCTGATTACTATTCACAGCACTGTGCCCAAAAGGTAAAAATAGCCGAAATGTCAGTTGGTGGGTTATTAGATACACAAATGGTGCTATATGCATACAATGGACTGTTATCAACCTTGGAAGGAATTAAGTAGCAGTACATGCTAGCAGCATGGTGTGTTGGCTATGTGCTTAGGTTTGTCTGACTCTTTGCAACCTCATGGACTGAAACCTGCTAGGCTCCTCTTGGTCATGAAAAATTTCAGGCAATAATACTGGAGTGGGTTGCCATGCCCTTCTCCAGAGAATCCTCCTGGACCCAGGGATTAAACCTGTGTCTTTTGTCTCTTCCTACTTTGACAGGCAGATTCTTTACCACTGAGACACCTGGGAAGCCACAAAGGGTCAGGGTTAGATATGGATATACCTCTAAATCACTATGCTAACTAAAAGAATCCAAACAAAGAAACTCGAACATGGCATGACCTCTTTTATATGAATTATTCAGAATAGTTCTTCTGAATAGTTCAAAATCCTCCAAGCTAGACTTCAACAGTATGTGAACTGAGAACTTCCAGATTAACAAGCTGGATTTAGAAAAGGCAGAGGAACCAGAGATCAAATTGCCAACATCCGTTAGATCATAGAGAAAGCAAGAGAATTCCAGAAAAACATATATTTCTGCTTTATTGACTATGCCAAAGCCTTTGACTGTGTGGATCACAACAAGCTGTGGAAAATTCTTAAAGAGATGGGAATACTAGACCACCTGACCTGCCTCCTGAGAAATCTACATGCAGGTTAAGAAGCAACATTTAGAACCAGACATGGAACAATGGACTGGTTCCAATTTGGGTCACCCTGCTTATTTAGCTTATACGCAGAGTGCATCATGCAAAATGCCAGGCTGGATGAAGCACAAGCTGGAATCAAGGTTGCTGGGAGAAATATCAATAACCTCAGATACATAGATGACACCACCCTTATGGCAGAAAATGATGTGGAACTAAAGAGCCTCTTGATGAAGGTGAAAGAGTAGAGTGAAAAAAGCTGACTCAAAACTCAACATTCAAAAATTGAAGATCATAATATCCAGTCCCATCACTTCATGGCAAATAGATGGGGAAACAATGGAAACAGTGACAGACTTAATTTTCTTGGGCTCCAAAACCACTGTGGACAGTGATTGCAACCATGAAATTAAAAGACACTTGCTCCTTGGAAGAAAATCTATAACAAACCTAGAAGGCATATTAAAAAGCAGAGACAGGACTTTGCCGACAAAGGTTCATATAGTCAAAGCTATGGTTTTTCCAGTAGGCATGTACAGATGTGAGAGTTGGACCATGGAAGAAGGCTGAACACCAAAAAAAAAAAAAAAATGATGCTTTTGAACTGTGGTGTTGGAGAAGACTTTTGAGAGTCCCTTGGATTGCAAAGAGATCAAACCAGTCAATCCTAAAAGAAATAAACCCAGTGAATATTCACTGGAAGGACTGATGCTAAAGCTGAAGCTCCAATACTTTGGCCACCTGATGTGAAGAGCTGGCTCATCAGAAAAGATCTTGATGCTGGGAAAGATTGAAGGCAGGAGGAGAAGGGGACTACAGAGGACCAGATGGTTGGATGGCTTCACCGACATAATGGGCATGAGTTTGGGCAAACTCCAGGAGACGGTGAAGGACAGGGAAGCCTGGAATGCTGTAGTCCATGTCACAAAGAGTCCGACATGACTGGGTGACTGAACAACAAACAACAATTCAGAATAGATAAATTCATAGAGACAGAACATAGACTGGTGGTTGCAAGAGGCTGAGAGAGGGAAGGATGGAGAGAGAAACTGCTTAATGAGTAAGAGACTTTACTGTGGATGGAGAGAAATTGATTAATGAATAAAAGGTCTTACTCTGGAGTGATTGAAATGTTTTGAAACTAGATAGAAATGGCAGTTGAACATCATTGTGAGTGTACTGAATGCTTCTGAATTTTTCATTTTAAAATGGCCAATTTCATGCTATGTGAATTTCACTACAATATTTAGAGGAAAAAAGCAAAAATAGATAGAATTAAAGGGAAACATAAAGAATTTTTGTATTAGAAATATAAATAAATATGCAATTTCCATAATGCATATAAAACTTAGATTAAAAAGTCATTAAGGATAGAGAATGTGGGAATAAACTGCAATAAAACAACAACAAAAGATTATCAACCAACTTGACTGGATTGGCATTTAGAGAACACTGCACTCCATTCTGAAAACTACACATAAACTTTATTGAAACATGTCACATTGATTAAAATAAACCATATGCTGAGCCAGAGAACACATTCAATGAATATTTTTTATCATTGAAATAAGCAGAACATATTTTCTGGCTGCAATAGTATTCAATTTAAAATCAACAATAACATCATGAATAAAAAATCTCTAAATTGTGAGAAATGAAACAATACAAACTTAAGTAAGTTATAAATAAAACATACATCAGAAAGGAAATTAGAGATTATTTCAAACAACCATAATAACGAAAACATAAACTATCAAAATGTATGAAATAAAGCTAAGTAGTAATCATGAGTTTCATAGCTTTGTGTGCTCAGACACTCAGTTGTCTCTGACTGTTTGAGACCCCGTAGACTGTAGCCCAACAGGCTCCTCTGTCTATGGGATTCTCCCAGCAAGACTACTGGAGTGGGCTGCCTTTTCCTTCTCTAGGGGGTCTTCCTGACCCAGGGATCAAATCCAAGTTTCTTACGCCTCATGCATTGGCAGGCAGATTAGCACCACCTGGGAAGCCCAATGTATTTTTAGCTTTAAATGCATATATTAGGAAATAGAAAAGTGCAAAGTTAGTAATCTAAATTCCAGTGTGTGAAGGTAACAAAAGAAGAATAAAATATGTCCCAAATAAGAAGAAAAACAAATAAAAATAAGAGCAAAAATGAATTAAGTAGAAAATGGACAAGTGATATAGAAATCAGCAATTGAAGTTGATTGAAGCAAAATTGGAGTTGTTTCTATGAAAAAATTAATATTGATTAAAACCCAGATGACTTATCAAGAAACATAAGACAAAATTCAAATTATCAACATTAGAAATACACAGAGGAACCATGACTATAGATCCTATAAACACTAATGATAATAAGGAGATATAAATGACTTCATGGCAATAATTTTGAGAGTAATAAATTTCTCAGAATAAGTGATGTAAGACAAAATTAAAAACCTAAATAGCCTTACACTATTAAAGTAATTAAATCATAATCAGAAACTTTTCCATATAGAATCTCCAGGCCTGAATGATTTCACTTTGAATTTTACTTAACATTTAAAGAAGAATAACATCAATTCTACACAAGTATTTTTCAGGAAACAGATAAAGAAGGAAAAATTTGAAATTAGCTTTATGAGCCAATATAATTCTAACACTAGAAATAAATTCTAAAAAATAATTACTCATCCACATTTTATATAATAGATATAATATTCCTTAACTAAATACTAGCCAACTAAATCTTCAATTATTTAATGGAGGTGATATATTATAGCCAAGTGGGGATTTTGTCAAGAGAACAAAGCCGATTTAACATAAAAAAATTAAGCAATATGATTTATTATATTTACAGAATAAAGGTAAAAAATCATATGCTCATTCTAATAGATGTAAAAAATATTTAATAAAATTGACTATTCATTTATAATTTATGAGAATCTAGAGAAAAATGGAAAACTTCCTCAATATTGATGTTTTATATGTATAAAACATAGACTTAACATCAAATTTGATGATACCAAATTATTGGACAGTTTTAAATAGAAGAATGAAGAAAGTTATTCATTATCATAACTTCTATTAAATGTTGTACTTTAAGTTCCATGCATTAAAGCAAGATAAGGAAATGAAATGTACAAATGTGATAAAAAAAAGAAAGCTATTATTCTTCAAAGATGACATTTTGTATGTAGAAAACATGAAATCTACAGAAAAGATAATAGGAAATGAATAAACAAACCTAGTAAAGAACAAAAGGTTGTGGGATCATATAAATATATTTGGTTTTTGTCCCTGGTTCCTGACAGAAAGCTCCTAATTCCACTGGAACTTCTTGGGTGATGTGTCTTTTTTTAAAATTTTTTTATATATTTATTTTTCTTTTTTATGTGGACCATTTCCAAAGTCTTTATTGAATCTGTTACAACCATTGCTTCTGTTGTTTATGTTCTGGTTTTTTGGCCAAGAGTCATGTGGCATCTTAACTCCCCAGCCAGGAATTAAACCTGCACCTCCTGCATTGGAAGGTGAAATGTTAACCACTGTACTGCCAGGTAAGTCCCGATAAAAGTGTCTTTTGTTTAAATATGGATACTCTTGGCCAGCCCCTAGTTTTCCGATGGGGCTAGTCACCAGAGAAATCAAGCCTTGACCTGAAGCCTGGAACTTTCAGTTCTATTCCTCCAACCTTCAGAAAGGAAAGAAGAACTGGGGATTGACAAAATAATCAATCATACCTATATAGGGCTTCCCAGGTGACACTTCTGGTAAAGAACTTGCCTGTCCATGCAGGAGGTGCAAGAGACCTGGGCTTGATCCCTGGGTCGGGAAGATCCCCTGGAGAAGGGAATGGCTACCCACTTCAGTATTCTTGGCTGGAGCATCCCACGTACAGAGAAGCTTGGTGGGTTACAGTGATGGGATCACAAAGAGTCGGACACAACTGAGAGATTAACACTTTCATTTCACTTTAAGTACAGGCAGGACTACTATGTAGTAATCAAAAACATTTCTCAGGAATGTGGGCATGAAGAGGGTTGGCTGCAATGGAAGTACAAAGGAATTATCAGATTTGATGGGAATATTTGAAATGTCAAGAGTGGCAGTTACACTCATGTAGCAAACTCTCAAAAATAATAGAAAGGAACATTTAAATTCTGTATAAATCATGCCTTAATATGATATTGCTTTATCAAAAAACAAAAAGAAAGTCACTGTAACAATAAGATGGTAGTCTGTCACCACTTATCTTGACCCTTCTGGCAAAATTTTCCCATTAGGTAGAGATGGGGAGGGTAGAGAATATAGAACTTTCTTTAACAAAAAGAGTATCAGTCAGCATTTCAAATGACTGCTGTGGCTCGGACAGTGGTAATAATAAACAGATTACTATATTGAACACTCACTAAGTCTTCATCTTCTTGACACAGAAGAAAGGGGTAGAAACTTGAACAACTGGTAATATCATAGCTTTTAAACAGTGAATCCAGGAACTGAACCTCAGTCTGATTCCAGAGTCCCTGCCTTTAACCACTGCTCTGGTTTACCTCCTGTAAACTTCTTATTCCTAACACTGGAAAAGTAGGCTTGAAGTCCAACAGAAAAAATGGTAAAATCAAACCACAGGGATGTAAGCTAAAATACCTGAAGTTTCTCTAAAGAATTATTCACATTAAGCTCAAATGAGAAAAATGGAATTTCACCAACAATAAACTACCAAGCAACACTCATAAGAACAACACTTGGAAAGGTGCATGATGCTAGCTATTGGTGAAGATGTGGCAAGACAAGAACTCTGGGTCATTGACTATGTCAATGTCCTCAAGCCATTTTGGAAATTATTCAGAAGGTACTTCATGTAAGTTACTAGGCGCACGGCTTATGATTGATCATTTCCATTTCTGAGCACCTAGCTCAAAGAAGTTTGTAAGGGAATGTGTACAAAGAGGTTGATTGCTCTGTGTGTGTGTGTCTTATTGTAAGGAAGAGCTGAGGAATACTCAATAGGATAATAAATTAGTAATATTATGGACCCAATGAAATATAGAAGCAATGGACATATATAATAAACAGTATAAATAAATTTTAAATACACTTTTAAAAATTAAAGAAATAAAATGAGATTAAAGTACAATAACATGCATGAAATCAAAGCTATACAAGGCAACTAACACTACCCAGTATGCATATTTATAGACATATTCATATATATATATTAAGCACCAAAGAACTGATTGTTTTGAATTGTGGTGCTGGAAAAGCCTCTTGAGAGTTCCTTGGACTGCAAAGAGATCAAACCAGTCAATCCTAAAGGAAATCAACCCTGAATACACATTAGAAGGACTGATGCTGAAGCTGAAGCCCTAGTACTTTGGCCACTTGACGTGAAGAGTCAACATATTGGCAAAGATCCTGATGCTGGAAAGATTGAAGGCAAAAGGAGAGAGGGCGGCAGAGGATGAGATGGTTAGACAGCATCATAGACTCAGTGGACATGAGTTTGAGCAAACTCCAAGAGATAGGAGGACAGGGAAGCCTGGCGTGCAGCACTCCATAGGGTTGCAAGGAGTCGAACACAGCTTAGTGACTGAATAACAACACAGCTTTGATTGGAAATCTATTGAAGAGGAAGAGGAACACAAACAGTGATTAAGAACAGAAGAAAAAATTTAAAATATCAGAGCCTTTCTAAAATCAAAGATAACAATGCTAGATAACAAAAATATGATAAACTAACAGCAAGCTCCTTAAATTAAAATAAAAGAGACAACTTTCAGGTTGAATAAAAGTTATTGATCTCACTACAACAAACAGTTTTTTTATTTATTTCTATAAAAATACATATAGGACTGCTCTAGAGAGTGAATCATATGCTTCAAAACCGTGAGTTCCAAAGTGCATGTGTGTGTGTGAGAGAGAGAGTGTATGCACTCTCATGTGTGCATGCTACAGATGTGCATTTCTAAAGAAAGGCCCATTATGAGGTGAAGTGGAGAGCAACCTGGAAAACTTTGCTGCCCAAACAGAACTGCAGTCCATCCAGTCCCCAGTGATCACTAGTATCAGGGTACCCACATCTCCACAAAAACTTAGATTACAGGTTGTTGAAGTGCATCCAGTGACTTTATGGAAACACCTATGTAGAGAAGGGGGTTAAGTGTGGGTCAAATTTCCTTCCTCACTTAAAATGTTGAAGTATAAAGCTCAGCCTCTACAGCGATCCTGTTCTCACTGGTCAAGGATAGAACACTAGGAGAAGGAATTTTGTCTGCCCTCTGTCACTTTTTCCTTGCTGGCTCCTTATGCTGATGAATTAACTGCAAATAGCATTGCCCCAGCTTTCGACACCAAAATAAGCAAAGCTATCCAAAGCTTCCCTGGTGTAGATCATCTCAGTTCAGACCTCGCACCTCTGTCTGAGCTCTGGCGGGTCTCAGGGTTGGTTTTATTCCAGATTCCCATGATAATCTGTGCTTTCTAATGACTGACACCTCACATTTGAGACTGCTATCCATTTAAGGGCAAACAGCAGTTTTTCCAATGCATGAAAGAAGAAAGGAATGAACCAAAGAATGAATGAATGAGTGAAAGAACACAATATTTCATGTCCAATTTTACAACACACATCAGTCACAAGAAATCTTCCCCATGTACAGGATGCCTGAAAACGGCAGAAACCAGAAAGCACAGAACAAAACAGCATTAGCTGGTGAATTCCTTCCACAAAACTGGTGGTTGAGAACACAGTACATTAGTCAAGTTTTGAAAGAAGAAAGTGCTAAATCACTGCCTAAAAACTCCAAGTGGAGGCAATAATGGTGTCTTATCAAGAGGGGTGCTCACTGTTTTTAAGTGGCATCGGAGAGACTGTCTCATATGTTATCACTGTAGTTCATATTGATTCATTCTCTGTAGTTGAATTATCTTTAAAAAATTTATGGTGCATTTTTATGGCAATAGCCAATCATGCATATCATTAGTGTGCATAGCAAGGAGTTGAAGACAAGAGAAGACTGATGGCTTTTCAATTATTGATGCAAATGAATTGCCAAGTGTAGATAGTTTAAGAAATGCAATAAAGAGCAAAAGTCAAGTCTCTGGCTCCATGTGCACGCACACGCACACACACAAGCACACTAAACAAACTCATATTTCATTTCAGCAGTAAGTGAAGAAGGCAATTAAGTTACTTAAAATTTCAGACACCTCTGGAAATTTAAATCACAAAATGAAATTAAAAAATAAATCCTAACTGGCATTTAAAACAAGGAACTAAATGAGAGGATTTAAAATGTACAGAGCGTTTCTGAGGGCATCACGTCCGACACGGCCCTGCTGGAACCTTAAGACCAGTGTCACCATCTCTGAGCGGATACTGGTTCTGACTAGAGGCTGATAGTCAGTGCTGTCACAGAAGCCACTTTATGCGGGAGCGAGCTCACCAAATTAAGAAACCGATTATTTGTCCACATACAATGTGGTTTCACCCTGATTTTCTGGGTTTCCCTATGCAAATTATTCTTTATATACATCATCATTTTTTCTATCTAAAATGGAAATATTAGTAGTATTAGCTTATGGGATCATATTAGAAACTTAAACAATTGCACGTACTGCAAAATAATCAGCCAATTCTTTAGGTTTAGGTTTATAGTTATGCTGGCAAAATTCATCTCTGTTTCAGGTCCATGGGCATGAACCAAGCCACAACACTGTCTATCATCCCAAAGCACCACAGTGAATCCCTACTCGCCATACTCAGTATAGCCCTCTGTACAACTTAGCAACTCTAACTTCCCTTTAAGCAATTTTGTTTTCCATCACATTCAGTACCATTCTAAAATTTAAGTCTTCACGCTGCAATCCTGTTTCACCTATTGTACATCCAGTAGATATTATTAGTTTCTATATCATGAGGAAACTTGGGGCATCAGATCTTACATACACCAGTTTCCTAGGTGTTGTTGCTCTTGTTTATTTGCTCAGTTGTGTCTGACTTTTTTGCAGCCCCATGGGCTGGAGCCCACAGGCTCCTCCATCTGTAGGCTTTCCCAGGCAAGAATACTGGAGTGGGTTGCCATTTCCTTCTCCAGGGGATCTTCCTGACCCAGGGATTGAATCTGCAGCTCCTGCACTGGCAGGCAGATTCTTTATCACTGAGACATCAGAGAAACCATTTCTTATGTACCCATGAACAATAAATACATTTATATCTTTTTCCTTCTAGTTTCAGAGGACCCCTATTCAGGATCAACCAATGATCTTATAGATGCCCTGTGTGCCATCTCTTTCCCAAATCCAAAACCACCTTGAGCTGATATATTTATTCTGAGCTTTCAATCCAAGTAGCTAAATATCATTAGGAAATCTTCATCCAGATGTTGTATAGAAAACCCATATTTAGCATATTTTAAATAGAACACTAATTTCCATCTCCAACCCAAACTCTTATGTTCACATAAGTGAATCTATCTTGGTACTCAAGCCATATATCTCTATGTCATTCTTGAAATTTCCTTTTCCATACAACTGGCACCCAATTGCAAAGTTATGTTAGATTTAATTTTTAAACAATTTCTTGAATCCATTTACTTATCTCCAACCTAACAGGTAACTACCCTAATTAAACCTGCCTCTACCATGAGAACTAATACAATAAACTTTTGGCTAGTCTTCTGGACTCCTATCTTGCTACTTTAAAATCTCCCTGCCACACTGAGAGTCATAATTCTAAAGCAGTTATCCAACAGTATTCCAAGGGTAAGCCTTTGATGATCTGGCCCTGCTTACCTCTTAAGCCACATTTCTCTACATTATCCTCTCATGCACCCTGTTGCTGTCAGACAAAGCATCGTGCAGTTTCACTTGGCTAACTTTAGTGATTTTGCACCATTCATCTTACTATCTCTTTGGCTGGCTCCTATCACTCACCCTCAAGATATGAGCCTCCTGGAATCTTCCCACCTCTCCAGACAGTGTTGGATGCCCCTCTTCTGTGCTTTCATATTACTGTCAACTACAGTTTTTTTCTCTCTTTTTGTTTCTTTCCCACTGAAGGGTGAGATTTCCAAGGGTAGGAGTGTCCAATGGGTAACTGAAGATGAAGTCATAAAATTCTTTCTAGGAAGGGTGGATCTAAACATCTATCATTATAAACAATAGGTGTATTTATGTGTGCTGGACCATGGGTCTGGATACCCATGCACATCACAGAATGGAAAGAGGGCTCTGGGCAGGACCCTGGAGAATACTACCAAGTTCCCTTTATATATCACCAAGGCCATGAAACAGCAGAAAGAGCAATTTTCAGGTACACATGAGATTTCAGGATAAAAAGAAAGCCACAGAGAAAAATGGAGAAGAGGTATAAGGCAAAAAAGGATTTTAATGTGCTGAAGTGAGCTCATATTTGTGGACCTACAGTTAATCCATAAAGAGAATTATCTGCCTGAAGTCGGTAAGGATGACAAAGTATGAGAAGCAAAATCAAGGACACTGAAGTTTAGTGTGGTATTTAAACTGTACAAATACAGAAGCATCTTATTTGGATGAATTTGTCAGGGAAAGGAAGTGAATAAGAGAAACAAAACAAACCAAAATTGCCCGTCAGGACAAATAAAGTAACTTACAATTAATACGATTCACAAAACATACAAAGGATGAATTTGGCCCTTTTACAAATCCTTTGTATCAGATAAAATTGGATTGAGAAATCACAGAGTATAAAGCCCGAGTGTTAAGGAACCTTTTGTTCTGAGCGCCACCTCACACCACAGCTTGGAGATTCCTTGATTCATTAATACCAATGGGTTTATTTTTATACAGGTTAAATCACCTGTTGTTAGAATGTGGTTCTGGGTCATCACACACTGAATCTTAATAAATTAAACCTGCTGTCCTTTTCAAAAACAACACATGGGTCAACAACTATGATTAAGTTGTCTTTATTAATAAGTGGTTATTTCTATGATAATTACAGTTTCTTCTAAGTGATTTGTATAAATGGGTAATGTCTTTAAATAGTTCCAAGTTACTTATATCCTCACCTTTGATATGTCCTGTGTGATCAAATACCTGTGTATGCATACCCAGTGGTTCTAACTTTAACTCACCACTCTGTCCCTTTTTTCCAACAAAGGAGCAGGATAGCATAGTGGTCAAATGCACAGACCCCGGTTAGAATCCCAGCTCCAGATTTTGCTTTTTGATCTTAGATCTGTTGTTAAATTTTGCTGTGGCTCAGTTGCTCGTTTGTAACTTAGAAATAATAATAGTCCTTATCCATTAGACTTAGCATGCATGCACTGTGGCTTGCCAGGCTTCCCTGGCCATGGAATTCTCCAGGCAAGAATACTGGAGTGGGTAGCCGTTTGCTTCTCCAGGGGATCTTCCTGACCCAGGGATTGAACCCTGGTCTCCTGCTTTGCAGATAGAATCTTTACCCAAGCCACCAGGGAAGCCCAAATATTACATAAGTCTATGTATATACACAGTTGTCTACAGGAAAAATATTTTGTAAGTTCTTAGAGCACAGTCTGACTCAGGATAAGCACTTAATAATTTAGCTATTACAGTCTCAATAATTCTAGTCCCCACTTTACACTGAGCAACATGGCTTGCTTGTTTTCTTGTCTTTTCTATGGCTATTTCCTGATTAATAAGAAAGTAATTAGGTAATGGGGGAAAGGTAGAAAAAGAAAATAAGAATAAAAGGACTAAGGTTGAAACCATGACATACAATGTACTTTGTATAACATATTGTTATAGTACTAGCACTTAATGTCATTTTCTTCATGCTCAGGTAAAACATAGCCTTGAACTGGTATATTTTCTATTTCAAATTCTGAATTGCTGAATGAGACAGATTATCCTTTCTACCTGATGGCTTGGCAGGAATGCAAATTTTTTTTTCTTTTTAATTTTGATGAAAATAGGAAAAGCCAATTTTCCAACCTCTGAGGAAAAAAATGTCCAGTTGCAATTAGATATGGAGATCTTCACTGAGCCTGAGTCATACCCTTTGGGCCTTTGTGAAAATCATGTTTTTCTAGACTCCCGCCATCTAGAAGCTAATGATGAGGCTGGATGTGATTCACCTTTTCTCCTTGTGAATTATATCCAGCCTTATCATTAGCTTCTAGATGGTAGAAGTGGAGACTCTAAGTTGGTGCTTGTTTTTCAGATGTATTTGAGTGCCTGTAAGTTACCAGAAAGCTGCTAGATGCTTGGAATACAAAGATGAACAATATGTGAATGCCTCTGACCTCAATTTTTTCCCCCAATTACTGGGGGAAAGGCCACAGAGCTAGTTACAGAGCTGGGATGTGTGAAAATATAATTCCAACGTCTCTACCATGGGAGAAGATTGCTGGGTGAAAATGGATTGTACAAAATGCTTACTTTAAAGCACATGAAGTGAATGATTAAATTCATTGTGAGAGGGGGAGTATTGTGGTGGTTTAGTCACTAAGGTGTGTCTGAATCTTCCAACCTCACAGACTGCAGCTTGCCAGGCTCCTCTGTCCATGGGAGTCTCCAGGCAGGAATACTGGAGTGGGTTGCTATTTCCTTCTCCAGGGAATCCTACCGACCCAGGGATTGAACTTGGGTCTCCTGCATTGCAGGTAGATTCTTTATCAACTGAGCTATGAGGGAAGCCCCAGAGGAGTATTGAGAATAGCATATTTGTAGAAGACTCTATCGATTGAGTGATGTTTTAAATTGGCCTTTGAAATAAGATTCATTTTCCCAGGCTTAAGAGAGTGATATTCTGAAATGCATCATTCAGCAGCTTCAAACACCATTAGGCCACATGAGGACACTCAGAGGGTGAAATCTGGAGACCAGTGGAGACCAGCCTGAAGCCTGAAGGTACTCAAGGATCTGGTTACAAATGGAATGAATTCATGAGACAAAGGGTAGGTACTTTGTCCTATAATCATGGAGGAAATACATATGATTAAGAATCAGAATCAGGAACCTCCCTGGTGGTCCAGAGCTTAAGAATCTGCCTTGCAATGAAAGGGATATGGGTTATATCCCTGGTTGAGAACTAAGATTCCACATGCAATGGAGCAACTAAGCCTGCATATGGAAACTATTGAGCCCGCGACACCACTCGAGAGCCTGTGCACCACCACAAAAGATGCCACGTGATACAATGAAGATCCCATATACTGCAACTAAGAGTAAATAAATAAGAAGCAGAATCATATTTCCTTTTAGAAAAACTACCTGAGAGGAAGTGAGGAGACTGATCTGGAAACCCTAAGAGAAGAGAACTTAAACCAGAGGTAGTGTCAGGGTGAATGAAAAAAAGGAGCACTGATTAGAGAGATGTCTACACTGTAAAAGTAAGAGGACTCAGTGGCCAATTAGATAGAAGAAATAGTGTAAGGAAGAGACTAGGATGATATGATTTCTAGTGGAATGATTGGATTAGGTCTTTAGAGATCAAAACAGGAGGTTTGTGAAAAAGATGAAGACATTGGTTTTGACCACAGTGTGTGTGAAGGGTCTACAGGACATCTGAGATGTTCATGGGTTGTTGAAATAAGATTCTAGGGCACAGGAAGAATTCTGAGTTCATGGTGGAGAATCAGAACATGGGTGTCTAAGTGTTAATATATGTGAAGCCAAATGAAAGTGGAAAAGTGAGGGTAAAGAATGAGAGCTCATGAAATGTAAAATTCAAGGTGCAAAAATGGGACTCAAATAGAAAGTAACATGGAAATGGAGTCTGGTAAGAAAGTTGAAAAAGAAGCCAATGCGCTTAATATTTCATATGTCAGTTTCACTTGATGAATGGGTGGTGGGGTAAACTGGAGCTTAAAAAAGAAGGACAAGGGGTTTAAATTCAAGATTTATATAGCACAATGAAAAAGGGGGTATTTTAGTAAGAACAAAGAGATAAACTCAAACATGAGAAGGTGTGCTGTAAATTATGAACATACTATATAGGGCAGGCAGCCTTACTGAAGCCAATTCACCCTTTGCTGATGGGAACTGACCAAAGACTAAAAGACCATGTCTTCTACTTAACTTCACGTGTGTCATTTAGGGCCATGAACAAGGTATAGGAAATTAAGCAGGGCTCCCATTTTCCAGGTTTACGTCCGTTTCTAACACCCCTATAAACGTCTCCTAAAGGATACAGCCCTCTCAAGAGTCAGATCACTCAGTCCTGGGGTTTATCACCCCAGCGTTGTTCTCCACTGGTTAAAAATCCACATGGAAGTCTCCAGCTTCTTTTGTTTCCCACACAGGCTCATACTTAATGAGGAGTGCATTTCTTGTTTAAATTCTAAAGTTTGTTTCTTATTGAAAACAAAGAGAACAGAAAACAAGCAATACTAAGCGCTGACAAGTCCCTAGAGGCATATGGTTCTCTTGTTCTTTAAAAGCTCTCGGTAGCTTTTGTGGAATTACTAAGGTTCATTCCAGAGACAAAAAAAAAAAAAGAAAAAAAAAACAGTTCTGTAGTGACAATTCCATTCACCTTTAAAGAGAAAAATCAAGAAAACAAGAATAACTTAAAAGTCTAAATGTTTGGTTTCAGGCTATATTTTACTTTTTTGTTCCCATCCAATCAATGTTGAAAAACCTATTTTAACTTTTAAAACATAAGACTATGCAATATCAAAGGAGGAAACTCTAACCTAAAAAAACCAGAGTCTAACTGTTGAAAAACAGGCCTTAGAATGATGGGATTGTTGTACCTGTGATGTATACTAAGAGAAAAAAAAATCAATTTCATTGGAATTACCTGATTGTATTGTTTATATAACCCTGTTTGGATCTTATCCGAACCGATTTCTTATTAAAAAAAAAAAAAAAAAGACATCCTTTACATATGAAGAGAGGCTGGGAACTGATTTTATGCCATTTAGAAAAAAAAAAAATGCTCTTAACTAAAGCTTATGCAGGCGTTCTGTCCCTAAACCAGCCAATGCATGGTCAATGCTTTTTTGAGGTTTCCAGAGATGATTTCTACTCCTTGTTCTCATCCTCTTCAGACAAACTGAGCACCAGTTTCGTGAAGTACCTGCAACACTACTCTCATCATTAAATCTGCGTGTGGCTCCAGAATTTTGTTCACATCTTGCTATGCTGTCCTTTCTCTCTCATTCTCTTTAGTCCTATGGCAGACATGCTGAATGTATGTAAAATACATCACATTGACCCAGAATTCCTCAACTGCTCATCCTCCCAAAGTAACTTCAGAATTTAACTGTCAACTGACAACAACAACTAAACCAGGAAAAAACACATTTACAATGTTCACTGCTCCTGTTCCAGAAAAAGTATAATATTTGCCTATTTATTCACCACCCCCCTTTCTGTTTTTTGTAGTTTTCTTCATTTAGGACACAAGTCTTTCTAGAAAAGCTTATTTCTAATTGTTATAATGTTTTGTCCATGCTTGAGGAATACATTTCACCTTCTAATTGATTATAGGAGTTACACAGAAAGCTAATTTTTTACATAGAAACTTATTTTGAATACTTTTTGAATGACATAAAATTGTGAAAATAGTGCAGAGAGTTTCCATATATACTGCATCCAGTTTTCCCTGTTGGAATACCTTAAATTAGGATTATACATAGGTTGCAAAAATGAATGAATGTTCATGTTATAATTATCTAAAGCCCATAATTTAGTCCTTAACTTTTACTCGGTGTCTTTTTTGTGTTCCCAAATCCTATCGAGATGCTATATTGCCTGTAATTATCATCTCCTTAAGCTCCTCTTGGGGCTTCCCAGGTGGTGCAGTGGTAAAGAATCTGTCTTCCAGTGTAGGAGACACAGAGACACGGGTTCAGTTCCTCCATTGGGAAGATCTCCTGGAGTAGCAAATGGCTACCCACTCCAGTATTCTTTCCTGGAAGATTCCATGGATGGAGGAGTCTGGAGGGCTCTATTCCATGGGGCCACAAAGCCCTGCAGACACAACTGAGTGACTAAGTACACACGAGTTCCTCTTGACTATGACTGCTTCTCAGATTTTCCTTGCTTTTGATGACCTTGATAGTTTTGAGGAGTACAAGTCAGCATTTTGTAGAATGTCTTTCAGCTGAGATTTTTGTAATGTTTTACTTATGATTAGACTCAGTTTATACAATCTCAGGGAAAAGATCACAAAATGCTACCCTCTTCACATTATATCAGGAGTGCATAGTTTCAGTATGCCTTAACAAACTTAAATGATGCTAACCTGACCCCCTAGCTGAGGTAGTGTCTATCACATTTCTCTGCTCTAAAGTTTTATTCTTTGCCCCTTGTTTCTATACTGTACTCTTTGGAAGGAAATCAATGTGCTGAGCCCACTCTTGAAGAGTGAAGAGTTATAGTCTACTCCTTAAGGGCAGAACATATACATGAATACTGTGGAATTGTTTGAGGTAAGTGATTTGTCTTCTGTCCCTGTTTTTTTTTCAATTACTCAATTACCTACTTATATCAGAATGAACTTGAGCATAATCATTTTACACTTTGGATTATCAACCAATATTATTCTATTTAAATATCCCCAAATTTTCCAGGATTAACCACTGAGAGCTCTTTAGATAGATATGGAGATGTAGATCTATACAGAGAGATACATATAGTCATATCTATCATCCATCTATATATCCATATAGATATCTCTATGTCTATCTATTATCTGACTCTCTGCTTACCTATCTAGTCTCAGTTCTAGAATCAGCCATTTCTCCAAAAAATCCAAGTTCCTTGTATTGGAGATGTTACTAGGACCCAAGATCTGGGCACTTGTGCTCATGTCTACTGTGGTGTAGTTGACTCTAGGCACTTTTAACTTATAGAAGAGAAACATATGTGTGTATACTAATGTTTGTATACACACATATCTATAGATATTACAATATGTAATCATCTGCTAAACACAAGTTCATACTGATGTTTCCAACACTAACCCATTACCACATGGATTATTCTAGCCTCTATCCCTTGTTTATTTGTAATCTCCAGTTCTGACAGTGAGAAACCTAGGAACTGCTTCCCAATCTGTATACTTAATTTTTCAAATTCAGTATACACGTGTAGCAGTTTTGAAAGTGGTAGCCTGTACCACTTTGGGGAACAACTTTTAACTAGGATGCAATGATGATTTGTAGTTCCTTTTGGCTTTAGACTTATCTACTTATATCTGAAGCTACTTAGGTCAATGCTTATTCCCTCTACCCTCTCCAGTGAGGTTTATAAAAGAACCAGTGAGGTTCTTTTATAAATGTATAATGTAGATAGTTTTGTCACATTCAGCATTTCATTTTAGGATCACCTGACTACAGAAATATATTTCCTTTCAGTTTACATGCACTAAGTTTCACTCTTTCTACTGTAGAGTTCTATAGGTTGTGAAATACACAGTGACACATATTTAACGTTACAGTCTCACACAGAATATTATGTCATTGCCCTAAAATAATCTCCTGCACTTCAGCAATTCAACCTTCTCCTTGAACCCTAAAGTCCTAAAATCACTGACATCTACCAGCATTATAGTCTTCCCATTTCCAGAATGCCATATGTAGCCTTTAAAAACTGGTTACTTCACTTAGCAACATGAATTTAGGAATTAAGATTCATCCCTGTTTTTCATGACTCAGTAGCTCATTTCTTTTTTAAAACAGAATAATATTTCATTAACTAGACACATGTCAGTTGATTTATCCATCCACTCATTGCAGGGCACCTGGATTCCTTCCAGTTTGTGGTGGATGGGGGTTATGAATAAACTGCAATAAACATTTTTACACAGGTTTTTGTGTGGACACAAGCCTTCAACTCATACAGGTAAAGCCAAACATCAGTATTACCGGATTACATGTTGAACTTACATTTCCCTTTGTTAGAAACTGCCAAACTGTCTTCCAAAGAGGCTTATTCTGTTTTACATTCCCACCAGGAATCAATGAGTGTCACACTATTGTCCTGGGCTGCGCTTAGTCACTCAGTCCTGTCTGTCTCTTTGCAACCCCATGGACTGTATGTAACCTGTTAGGCTCCTCTGTCCATGGGGATTCTCTAGGCAAGAATACTGGAGTGGGTTGCCATGCCCTCCTTCAGGGAATCTTCCCAACCTGGGGATTGAACTCAAGTCTTCCGCATTGCAGGCAGATTCTTTACCATCTGAGCCACCTACCCTTGCCAATAATTGCTATTGTCAGGTTTTTTTTGCTGTTTATGTAAAGGTTTGTGTGTGTGTTTTAGTCATTTTGATAAATATGTAGTGGGATCTCACTGTTATTTCATTTTGAACTCCATAATGAGAAACCATATTGAGTATCTTTTCACATACTTATATAGTATTTATGTATCTTTTTTGGTAAAGTATCTGGATATTTGACTCATTGTTTACCTAAGTTGTTTATTTTCTTGTTGTTTTAAGAGCTCATTGTATGTTTTGGATACAAGTCCTTTATCAGAATGTGTTTGGGAAATATTTTCTCCCAGTTTGTGGCTTGTTTTTCATTTTCTCAGCCATGTCTTCTGCAAAACGTTGTTTTTTTTTTCTTTTTAAATTTATAATAAAGTCAAACCCCAATTTTAAAAACAGATTATGCTTTCGATGTCCTACCTGAAAATCTCTGTTAAATTAAAATCTATGTACATTTCTCATTTATTTTATAGATTTTATAGTTTTGCACTTCATCATTAGGTCTATGATCCATTTTAAGTTTATTTTTGAAAAAGCCATCATGATGAAGAGAAGGTTTTTTGTTTTGTTTCATTGTTATTTTCATATGGGCATCTAATCATTCCAGCACCATTTGTTGAAAAGATTGTCCTTTCTTCATGGAATTTCTTTTGATCCTATTCTAAAGATCAGTCGCTATATATTTGTTTCAGTATATCTCTAAGTTAGCTATACTGTTTCATTGATCTGTATATATATTCTTTCCCCACTACCACACTCTTTTGATTATTATTTCTTTGTAGTAAGAAATAATAATTCCATTTGTTATTATAAAGATTCCATTATAAAGATTCCATTCTTGAATCTGGTAGGGTGCCTTGCAATATTGTTGTCCCATTCTAGTACTGGATTGGCTATTCTGAGTCTTTTACCTTTCCATATATACTTCAAGTTCAGTTAATTGATACTTGCCAGAACTTTTATTGTGATTGAATTAAATCTATAGATCAGGCTGGGAAGAATTGACATTCTAACAATATTAAGTCTTTGAATCCATGATCATAGACTGCATCTCCATTTATTTAAATCTTATTTAATGTCTTTCTTTAGAGCATTGCAGCATATAATCTTGTATATATTTGGTTAGATTTATACCTAAGCATTTCTTTTTCTTCTTTTTTATTAGTTGACAGTAGTGTTATCATAAATGAATATTACATTTTCTCATCCCCTCCCACCCTTTCACCCCTTATATAGTAATATGAACATGTGACTTTTTTTCCCTAGTCTTTTGATGTTGTAGATTACATTGACTTTCAACAAAATCAGAAGTTGTTTTTTAAAAAAATAATCAATATAATGATAAAACTCTAGCCAAGCTAAGCAAAAAAAGAAAAGAGAGAAGACAAATTACCAATATCAGAAAGGAAAGAGGAGACAGCAAGACTAGTGCCATGGACTTTAAAATGATAATAATGGAATACTTGAAAAACTCTTTGCCTACAAATTTAATAACCTAGATAAAATGAACCAATTCCTTGAAAGATGCAAACTATCAAAACTCACAGAAGGAAAGATGGATAATCTAAACAGGCATATACATATTAGATAAATTAGATCAAATATAAATAATCTTCTCCATTAAAATGCCAGACCCAGTTAGTTTCAGTGGTGAATTCTACAAGCACTTTAAGAATAAATGATTCCAGTTCTCCACAATCTTTCCAAGAATACAGTAACAGAGAGAACATTAATATACATTCTATGAGGGCAGCATCACTGTAAAACTAAACATAGATAAAGATGTTACAGGAAAGAAAAACTGTAGGCCAATATCTCTCATGAACATGCATGTAAATACTCTCAACAAAATATCAGCAAGTCATATCCAAAAATTCATAGATAATTACACACTATGACCATGTAGAATTTATTCTGGGTATTCAGGACTGGTTCAACATTTGAAATTAGGACACCACCTGATTTTTTTTTAAATTATAGAAGACATTTAACTATTTTGATTCTAGGAACTGAAGATCTTTGCTTTATCATTGAAGGTTAATGATTTTACAAGGAAATATAGCATAACAAAAATAGAACAGCATTTTCGAGAAACTTAAAGAAGGATGAACCTTAGCTATTAGAACTAGGGAGAGGCCACTAATGGACAATGGGTCTTTAGTGTGTGCCATGTTGTTAAGTAAATATGCCCGAAGTAATACGTAACTTTTCATTTACTTACAAAAAATAAAGTTCATAATCAGGGAGCCAGTTTAGGTGGATGTTGAAGAGTTATTCTGAGGTCAGTGGTGGTATTTTAACTTCTGGGCTCCGTTGGATTGGTTCTCAGATATTTACTTTATTTAAAAAAAGAAAAAAACCTTGCTGGTTCAGATATGTTTGGTAGCAACTTTAACAATATATAGTTGGCTCATCTTGAATAATTTTGTATAATATGGGATGTATCTTTAGATAATGTCCTCCCTTTAACGATAGATGAAGACTGAGATAATAAACGTTGTTTGAAAGTATCAGAGTTTTGTTTTTTTTTAATTTTTGAGAAATCTGATGGTCAGTATCAGTGAGTAGGTGGACAGAGTTAGTGCTAAATTATCCAGACCAATGGAACATAAGTGGTCATCTGTATTTTGGAGCAAAGCATCTATGAGTTTGGTATAAGATTCTGGAGAAAAAGGATAGAATTTCTTAAACTGTAAACTTACAGCATTACTTTCCAGGTAAACTCTTGACTTTTTCCCAAGTGAAAACAGGGAAGTTGTTTGGATATACTTATCTATAGAGGTCTTAAAGAAAGTCAAATATAAATCTACTATAGTAAAGAATTTGGCTACAGATTGATCCAAAGTGTATCATTTAGGTTAGGCAAAAAAAGCAAGGTATTTGTTAACTGCTTTGTATAGCTATGATAAATCTATAGCCTTGAAAATTAGATAACTTTTTATTAGCTTGGCATATAACAAATACTGGTACAAAGGTATAGTGATATTTTTTCTAGTATCTTTCTCAAATTTTTTTCTGGTTACTGTTGACTAGACACTTTCCTTGGCTTTAGTTTTAAAATATTGGGAAAGTTTAGGTAACAATTTACAAGTATTAAATTGGACTCTTACGGACTCTGCTCCAAATATTCTGCTTAAGCCTTGGAGTTTTTTGCTTGTAGGGATTCTGGGACCATAGCTAATTCTTTGGTTATTTCTTGAATTATACATAGTATAAGTCTACTGACTTCAGGATCAGCTATAATTTGATCATATGCTGAAGAATTTTCCAGGACTTCTAAAAATAATTCTGCAGTACATTTTATCCAGTATTTCCATTTGCAAATATTTCTCTACCTGTTAAGTTTGCAGGTTTTTTGTCAAACAGAAGAGGAGCTGTTCTCCTATAATAGTTCTAAAGTAAAAGTTTCATGTTGTGACATAGAGAAGACTTAACAATAGTTAGAACTCTCCCTATTTGAATGGATTTAATAATCAAAGGGAGACGATATTCTATTAGTGTGATTAATTGCAGCTGCAGTGACATCCATACAAAATAAGAAAGCTATATAGCTGTAACCTAATCAAAACTACCCATACATCTTTTTTGAAACACTCTCATAATTTTAAATACATTAAGTCCCCTATGTATGAACCTGCAAGTTGTGAACTTTCAAAGATGAAAACCTGCATCCACATGTTCAGCCACGTAAATTAATTCATGTGTCTGGCATACATTGTCATGTGTGCACACTCACTACAAGTGGCTGTGCTTTTGTGCACATTACTGGGCAGGACTGTAAAGAGTAAAGTAGTCCAGTCTTTTTATTTCAAGTCCAGTATGTCCAGAAGCAAGCGTAAAAGCAGCAGTGATGGAGCTGGTATTGCTCAGAGGTGCCAAGAGATTACAATGGAAACAAAAGTGAAAATAATTGAGAGAGTGGAGTGAGGCAAAAAGATAGTAGACATCACTCATTCTTCCAACATGAATCATTCAACCACCCACATGATTCTAAAGGACAAGGACAAGATCCTGGAACATGTGAAATCTGCTTTGCCTCTATTTACATTTAGGTCCTTGATTCTTTTTAAGCTAATCTTTACATATGGTGTAAGTTAGTGATCTAAACCTAGTCTCTTGTATGTGAATATCCAGTTCTCAGCACTATGTACTGAAGAGAATGTTCTTTCCCCCATTTAATTATCATGATATACTTGTTAAAATATCAATTTTTGGTAATATGCATATGGATTTATTTCGGGACCCTTCAAATCTTTTTTATTTATCTATATATATTCCTATTTATTTCAGTATTTTTTAAACATTTCATTTTCTTTTATTCTACTTTCTTAAAATTTACTCTGTTGAATTCTAGTTTTAAGTATAATGATTAGATAATTTATTTTCAAATATTCATATAATATTTGAAAGGTTCATTTATGGCTATGAGTTTGCTTCTAATTTCCACTTACTGAATCTAAATAAGTTAAACGTTAAAAAAACAAGTACAAACATCTAACAATTTTTACTTTGGTCTTTAACTCCAGGGACTATTTGGAATCCTGCTTTGCTGTATTTACACATATTTATTTTGCTTTCATTTTACTGCTGATATTGCTTTCTTTTTTCCTCTCATTCCAGCCACAGATATGTTCTGCACAATCTTAATCCATTGGAATCTCTTGCAAATAAATCTTACTTATAAAAGACCATCCTAGGAGTAGTCTTCTGATTACTGCTTTTAAAGTTCTGAGGAACACTTACCCTGAAACAGATTATAAAAAGTCTTTAGTTACTAGGGATTCTTCAGTGTCTTCGGAAAATTATTCATAACTCCAGTACCAAGGAATATTTTCCTGAATGTAACTGATATTCCTAGTGGTTTGGGGCTCTGAGGTTCACCTCTTGCTTCACTATAAGAAATAAACATGGATCCAGAGTTCAAGTTTCCTACTGTCCATGTATCTGATGTGGATATTCCTTTGGCATTGAATCTCCAACCCTTAGGGCAATGCAGCCTCATCAGACCCCACTCATCCATAACTGCTTCCTTTCTACTTTCTCTTTCTTTTATTAAATGCAAACGTGCATTTTTAATGTGCTATGTGTGCTTATAAATTTTGTATAGTATTACCATGTGTTTAAAACAAGAATTGGAGATTTAGACCTATGCCTAAGTTGCCCTTTTTCACTCAGAAGCTTAGTGGATTATTTTTGAAATACATTATGCAGGTTGTTCTACTAGAATTTTATGCTTTCTGCATAAAAATTGGTCTATAGTTTTGTCTTCATCACAGAGTTTAACAAATTTATCATTTTTTTTCCCTTAGAGAAAGAATATAATCTGAAACCTGCTTTATAAATCTCCAGTGTGATAATTAAAGTTGGTATAAATATTCAGTGTAGATGTAGACTGAACATGCACAGTGGTGCTTGAGGTATTTTCCAATCACAGCCCAGAATGTACTCAATTTTATCTACCATCACATTAAATAATTATTTCTAATTATGTGAGACTTTAATTTATAACATTATTTCCTTTCTTTTATCACTGCAACTGTACACTTCACTAGATGTACTGGGGTTAACAAAATTGCTTTGAAATCTAGTTCTCTTCGTCAGCTAAAAGGAAGAGAAAGCAAATGCAGGTGTGGTCTATGCTGAAAGTAGGAATCAGAGGAATATAAAATTTAAATAATGATTAAATATGTAGTGCTCTACCCATAGAGATAGATAGATTTTGTATATAATACATAAACTAGACAATAATTATTGCTTTTAACAGACAGGCACTAAGTAGAAATTAGTTCATGACTGGTTCACAAGGTGACATAGCCTATTTGATCCAAATTTGGTATCACTCCATTCATGCCATTATACCTACTGCACTGCCAATAGAAATGACTAATTCCTAAACTTTATGGAGTGATTAATGTCTGTCACTGTGACATTACTGAATGTGGGACTTGCTCACCTTTCAATTCAATGAATCTCTCAAGTGACTAGATACCTGTTCTTCCTTTCAGCTCTGGAACCCTGAAGATATCCTGTTTACCAACCTTATGTTATATGTGGTACATTAAATTACTTTATAGCAAGTATTCTCTATCTATCTTTGACTTATTTGGAAAGAATGAAAATATCTCTATGGCCCTCTGGTATTGTGCATAGACATGTAATTAGATGTGGCAAATATGATGCTAATTGACATAATGTAAACTGAGGCTTGAAATGGCCTTGCAGAAAAGTGCCTGTTTTTTTCAGCCTCTGTGATTGCTAAGACAAGAATTTAGTGTAGGTAGTCCATTAAATAAACTCAAATAAGCTATAATTAAATAAAAAAAAGAAGTATATCTCAGAAATAACTCTAGGTACAGCTTTAGTACATTATTAGTATCAATTCATAGAAAATGTACAAACTTTTTGAAAAAGCCGCATTCACAAATGCAGTTACCAACCTGATCTAAAGAACCCTAGACCACTAAACTCATGAAAGTATCTCTGATCCCTCAGTTTTCAACAGGCAGAAAGCAGGCTATGGAATCTGCTCAACCATTAATAAGGGAATATTCTCTATGAACTCTCCAGCAGTGGAGCAGTAGGGTGAAAGCAAAGTAAGAAAGTTCCAGAGCATCAGAGTCAAGAGATATAAAAAAGAAATAAACTGGAGAAACCCTCTCAATGAGCAGAATTGGAGTCTAAGGAAGAACAGAAACAAACAAATAAAAAAGATTTCCTACATTCAATATAATCCTATCTGGCAAATTTGCCCAATGAGATTTTTAGAATTTCTGTGGATTGGTGATGGCTATAAGTCTCCCATCATTCTCTTTTATTTTGTCCAAACTTTTTATTTTACATTGGAAAAATATCTAGAACATTTTTTGGGGGGGTGGGGGCATGCTGAGCAGCTTGTAGGATCTTATTTCCCTGACCAAGGATTGAACCTGGGCCCTCGTCACAGAGCATATGGAGTCCTAACCACTGAACAGCCAGGGAACTCCATTCCCCTTTCTAATGAGAGTGTTTATTGAGGTTATAGTCTCTATTCCACTATTTTGTGATATACATCTATATCAACCCTGACTATTCAATGGAAGGACTGATGCTGAAGCTGAAGCTCCAATAGTTTGGCCCTTGATGCCAAGAGCAGACTCATTTGAAAAGACTCTGTCTGATGCTGTGAAAGATTGAGGACAGGAAGAGAAGGGGGTGACAGAAGATGAGATGGTTAGATGGTGTCATCAACTCAAAGGACATGAGTTTTAGCAAACTCCAGGAGATGGTGAAGGACAGAGAAGCCTGGCATGCTGCAGTCTATGGGGGTCACAGAGTCGGACATGACCGAAAGACTGAGCAACAATAATATCTATATCTGTGGTCAAAATATATTTTCCTCTCTATTTAAAAGGTCTCTCACCTCTTCTTTAAGGAGACAAAGGAATATTCAGAGTTGAGTGAAAGAAAAGTTTGGGGTGACTTTTCTTAATAAATCTGCACCACTGACCAGTATCTGGTGCTTTTCTGTCTCCATGAGCTCCTGTGGCAGTGAGTGCATCCTAGTCTCTGAACTAAGTCATCCTCTGTGGCAATGTAGAAGATTCTCAAAGGTTTTAACCTTGTTACTACCTTCCATTGCTATCTTCTTATAATTCGTTTTGGGTTGGTTTTAAAAGTTACCCTTTAGATGTCAGTAATTAAATTTCTTGGAGAAAAGAAATTTAACTCCTCAGCACCCCTCACCTCTACTAATGAGATAACACTAGTATTCATCTAGTTGTAAACAATTAAAAAATGTGTCCAGACATTGTCAAACATCTCCTGGAGGGCAAAATCATTGTCTGTTGAAAACCACGGATCTAGGTAGTCTCTTAAAATGCAAATAGAACAAACATCCCTTCTTAACTCACCAATTAAAATAAAACACACTTAAAATAGTACACTGAACACACTTAAAATAAAATTCAATAAAATTTAATGTTATTATCATTGTGTGTCCATCCTGGACCCACACTGCTGCTGCTGCTGCTGCTAAGTCACTTCAGTCGTGTCTGACTCTGTGCGACCCCATAGACGGCAGCCCACCAGGCTCCCTCGTCCCTGGGATTCTCCAGGCAAGAACACTGGGGTGGGTTGCTGTTTCCTTCTCCAATGCATGAAAGTGAAAAATGAGAGTGAAGTTGCTCAGTCATGTCTGACTCTTAGCGACCCCATGGATTGCAGCCTACCAGCCTCCTTCATCCATGGGATTTTCCAGGCAAGAGTACTGGAATGGGGTATCATTGCCTTCTCTGGGACTCACACTATCCAACTCCAATTCCCAGTTGTCTTTCCAAAGTCATCTTCAGTGACTGCTCCATTTTCATTGCCCTTCAGCCATCTAAGCCCTTGATTTTCTTGGGAAAGGCTAAGTACATCCCCATTTCAGATTCTTATACTTAATGTTTTCTCTTTCTGCAATGTTGGTTCCCAAGAAATTCACTTGCCCTGTACCTGTGCTTCAAGTTTCACCTCTATATCCTATTATTTTCTGTTTTTCCACTAAAACGTGAGCTCTGAGAGGATAGGAGCTTCATCTTATTTGTTGCTGTAACCTTATAACTTAAAACAGAGGCCTTATACTGAGCAGGCACTCAATGTGTTTCTTGAATAAACATTTTAAGGAATAAATTCCTACAAATTAATGTGTAAAATATTAAAGAGGCAATTAATAAAGTATGTATACAACAAATATGAACAGATGTTACTGTAAAAATAATCAGAGAGAAATTTAAAGCAATATATTTCATAGCAAGTCTATAAGTTAGGCAAAAATTCCAAAATATATAGGCAATGATGGCAGTAAAGAACATCTCTTATGCCCAAGAACTAGTGGTGTTCAATGTATAAAGCATTTCTTACAAAATAGAAATAAAAAAGTTAAATATACCTAGCATGCTTCTATCTATAGGGCACTCAAAGAAAAGATAAAAATCAGGAAATTGATTAATGAAAGGCAAGAATGTTAGAAGTATAAACATTTAAATAGAATTATTGATTTATCAGTTGGATTTTATGGAGAAAAATTTCTTCAAACTATTATTCTAGATCCATTTGAAAATGGTCCCTTTTTTGTGATACAAACTAGGAAAAGATAATGCATTCTTCAAAAAATTTCAATTGCAGTGTAATTATAGAATCTAACACAAATAACATAGTGAACTCACGTTCATTTTGAATTCTGCTGAATGCAAGAATCAATTGTTTTTTCTTGGCTGAGACATTCTAACTCTGACCTCCTAGCTTAGTAGCAAAATGCATATCATGGTTTCTCCAGAGTTGTTGTGTGAACTAGGTATCTATAAGTAATTAAACCTGTAAATCAAATACTATGATACTACAATCATTGGGTTACTTTTTGAAGCTCTTAGAATGTGTCTTAGAAGTTATTTTACTTATTTTATTTATAACCTCTTATTAGGGCTGGTAGATTGTCATAGCATATTACTTGAGTAAATAATCTCTTGAAATTTGACTAGTGTAACAAAAAGTACATTATTTTTATCATGTGTAGTGTATGGGCTTAAACACACAAAGAATATAACTTTAGAAACTGGTTAAATGCTATAATACTGATGTTTACTAGTCCATTGACCAAAATGTTGTTACTACTGAGTGGTCAAAAGTTGGCCGTCTTGGAAAAGCATTGCTCCCTGGAAAGAGTGACACGGGAAAGAGAAGACACTAGTTAGAGTCAGGGATTGAAAGAAAAAGCAAGGAAGAAAGTGGTGGAAATGAAGGAAAGAAAGAAAAAATCAGGACGCACGTCAATAGCTCCCACCCCAGTAAAAGGTACAATCCAGTGAAGGAAGCCTAGTCCACTTCACTGGCAGGCAGGGACAGACACTTTCTGGGTAAGAGACAGGGTAACATAACAAAGTCCCTCACCCCAGTTACCATAGAGACACTTTGTATCGATAGCTTTAGAAATACAAGACATTTCAAAATGAACAAAAATGGACAGTAGAAATATTCTTACAAAGTTATTATAAGAAAACAGAAAACGAGAATCAAAATATTTCAGCTTAAGAAAATATCTTTCCAAGTGACAAAGAATAAAACAAAATAACATGAACAAAAACTTGTAGCATTGCAGAAGAAAAATTAAGCAATTTAAAACAATCATCCGTAGAACTGAATGAGTACTCTGAAACAGATGTTTTAAAATGATAAAATTAACATGACGAGAAATGGAAAAAAATACAAACAGATGTGAAGTGAAAATTTTGAAAAAAAGAAAATTTTCCCATTCAGAAGAACAGGGGTAAAAAAATCAACTCTGTAATAAAGCATAAATTAAATGGTGACTAAGGGAATGTTGATTTAATGGCAAATATGCTGAGGGACACTGAACAGTAGCATGAAATGAGCCATGAAAATGAAAATAAAATCATTAAACAGGTAAAGATGTCAGATAAATACGATAAGTGTATAAATGTAACTGGATTTCTTGTGGAAGAAAAACAAAACAATGAAACTATTAAAATAATAATCCAAGAAAACTCTGAGAAAAGGAGGTTGAATCTATACAGTAAAAGAGTCCATTATTGAACAAAAAAATGATACAGTACATTCAACCCCAAAATATATCCTAGTAAAAGTTTATGGACTCTAAAGATAGGAGAAAGAGAGTTATTTGAGCTCCCAAGCGAAAGACCAAATGACTTATAAAGGAAAAAAATCATGTTGACATGAAATTTCTAGAGAACAGCATATAAAGTGAGAGGAGAATAAAGTAAAATTAAAACAAAACCAAACAAACAAAACTTCCAGAACAAAGAGTGCTAACCTAGGCTTTTCAAACTAGACAAGCTGTCAACAAATATTAAGTAATAGAAATGCGAGAACTCAGAGATCACTGAACTCACAAGCTTTTTCCAGGAAACCACTAGAAGATGAACTTCACTCAATTAAGAGAAGACTTTGAGCCATTGGCTAAAGAACTGACAGTAAAAAAAGAAACAGACATGATTGAAGATATAAGATTAAAATAAGAATGGAAACAAGAGTAGAAGAAAAATTAAGTTATCAGTTCTTACAAGTAGAAATAAGATCATTTTTTAAATGTGAAGAGAACTGAGCAAGAAAGGAAAAAATAGAACAAGCTCATTGATTACTGCATAGGTAATAGAAGGAAATCAATGATAAAAATTAAAGCTGATGCACCAAATAGGAAAAGCATAAGTGAGCAAAGAGGGAGAGTAAGACTATTTTAAGCATCTTCCCAGGTGATGAAGTGGTAAAGAATCTGCCTACCAACACAAGAAATGCAAAGAGACACAGGTTGGATTTCTGGGTGGGGAAGATGCTCTGGAGTAGGAAATGGCAACCCTCTCCGATATTCTTGCCTGGAAAGTTCCATGGACATAGGAGCCTGGCATGCTACAGTGCATGGGGCTGCACAGAGTTGGACATGACTGAGAGACTAGGCGCAGCACAACCTACACACACACATACAGATATATACACAGAAAATGGCCTAAATGTGAAAAGTAATTTTTTGAAGACAGAATGAGAAAGCAAGACAATAAGCATGCAAGAGTGAGAATGAGTGAAACAGAGAGCAAGATGGAGAGAGCAAGAGAGTCAGAGGCAGAGACAAAAAGACCCTCCAGAGAATCCCAGTGAATATAATGAACACAGGAAAATAACATTGAGGGAAACTATATAATTGTGATTAAAGACATCAGATGCATCAATAAATGTAACACGCTTTACTTCTCTCCTACAAGAAAACTCCAAATTAATTCATATAAATATCCCAATGCTAAGCAGAATAAAAGATACATAAACTAACGTGATTCTGAAATGCTAAAAATAAAGGGATGAGCAAAGGCAAAAATGGAAAAGAGAATCAGGCTGAAAGCACTAAATTAAAGCACATCACAAAGGGAACGCCTTGTGATGCTAAAAGCCCATACTTGTCACGCAGATATCACTATAAGGAGTAAGTCAACACCAAATAACATATCGTGGAATTTATGATTATGAAAGGTGACAAAGATAATAAAGAAAAGGATATTTTAGCATGTATTTCCAACCTAAGTCAACTTCATTGAACAATGAATAAACAAATAAATAAAACCTAAAATTGTAATCAATATAGTATGTTCTTATACACTGAAATATAGTGCTAATAATATACCAATCATGGAGAATAAAAATAGACCTTATATTATGCCACTAAGAAAGCATCAAAAAATTCCATAAAGTGGAATGAATATAACCAACATTTCTGTTCTCAAAGCAATAGAAGGAAAAATTAATTAACAAAATAATGAAACCTCTCCATTGTCTAGGTATGTTAAAAATATCACCCATCTTATGGCAAAAGTGGAAATTGAAACAATATGTAGAATTTTTAAAATAATAATGATGCTGAAACCTTTATAAACAGGATACATATATATTACATATAGGCTAAAATCAGAAGAGTGATTTACATAAACTTGATAAAATTTTTAAAGATTAAAATTAAAGAATATAGGCATAGAAAAAGCATATTAGTCAATAATGAAGACAAAATCTAAAATTCATGAGGCAGTAAATAAACAGTGAAGTTAATGAATTGATCAGAATAGCAATTAAAAGACAGACAAACATGCATTTAGAGTAGTGTGCAGTAGGTTATGTTTGGTCATGGCTGTCATTATAAAAAAGAAACTTTAATTGTTAAAGAATAATATATTTTAAGTATAATAAACTAGGAACACAATAGGAAAATGATAAACTAAATTTTAGAGGCAAAGAAATTTTGCAGTGTGAGCTGATAAACATAAGACATCCCCTTCCTCCCGACTCCCAGCCCCTGCTAAGGGGCTGTGTATATGCAGACACAAGTTAAAATAAGTAGAAAAAGTATATCAAGAATTAGCTCTCTTTAAAAGAATATAAAAGAGAAAAAATAAAAAAGAAAAAAAAGAAAAACTATTTTAATTTTTTTAAAAAAGTAAAAATATATCTAGGAATTTCTCTGGAGCTGTTGCGATCCTAAACAGACATTTCTCTAAAGAAGACATACAGATGGCAAAAAAAACACATGAAAAGATGCTCAACATCACTCATTATCAGAGAAATGCAAATCAAAACCACAATGAGGTACCATTACACGCCAGTCAGGATGGCTGTTATCCAAAAGTCTACAAGCAATAAATGCTGGAAAGGGTGTGGAGAAAAGGGAACCCTCTTATACTGCTGGTGGGAATGCAAACTAGTACAGCCGCTATGGAGAACAGTATGGAGATTTCTTAAAAAACTGGAAATAGAACTGCCATATGACCCAGCAATCCCACTCCTGGGCATACACACCAAGGAAACCAGATCTGAAAGAGACACGTGCACCCCAATGTTCATCGCAGCACTGTTTATAATAGCCAGGACATGGAAGCAACCTAGATGCCCATCAGCAGACGAATGGATGAGGAAGCTGTGGTACATATACACCATGGAATATTACTCAGCCATTGAAAAGAATTCATTTGAATCAGTTCTAATGAGATGGATAAAACTGGAGCCCATTATACAGAGTGAAGTAAGCCAGAAAGATAAAGACCAATACAGTATACTAATGCATATATATATATGGAATTTAGAAAGATGGTAACGATAACCCTATATGCAAAACAGAAAAAGAGACACAGATGTACAGAACAGACTTTTGGACTCTGTGGGAGAAGGCGAGGGTGGGATGTTTTGAGAGAACAGCATTGAAACATGTATATTATCTAGGGGGAAACACATCACCAGCCCAGGCTGGATGCATGAGACAAGTGCTCGGGCCTGGTGCACTGGGAAGACCCAGAGGAATCAGGTAGAGAGGGAGGTAGGAGGGGGACCGGGATGGGGAATACATGTAAATCCATGGCTGATTCATATCAATGTATGACAAAAACCACTACAATATTGTAAAGTAATTAGCCTCCAACTAATAAAAATAAATGAAAAATTAAAAAATAGAAAAAAAGAATTAGCTCAACAGATACAGAGAACACATTTGATGATTAAATACTTATGTATAATAAAACAATAACAACTCTTATCAAACTAAGAATAGAAGGGAACTTTAAAAAATTTGATGAAGAATACGTAAAAAATTTTAAAGTAACACATGTACTGTTGAAATATGGGGGAAAAATTCAGAGTTTGAGAATAATGCAAGAAATTCTATTTTCATCACTTGTATTCAGCATTGAACTCAATATCCTAGTTAGTAGGATAAGGAAAGAAAAGTAAAATTAACAATGATTAAAGAAATATAGCTGATATGACTTCAGATCTCATTAATATGTATATGAAAGTTCAAAACAGTCTTTGTTGCTGTTAGTCAAGTCATGTCTGAGTATTTTTGCAATCCCATGGACTGTAGTCCACTAGGTTTCTCTGTCCATGATATTTCCCATGCGAGAATACTGGACTGGATTTCTATTTTCTTCTCCAGGGGATCTTCCTGACCCAGGGATCGAACCTATGTCTCCTGCATTGCAGGCAAATACCTTACTGCTGATCCACCAGGGAATAAGTAAAATTAAGAATTAAGTCTCAGAAGATTACTGTGTAGATAAATGTAAACAATCAATTTTCATATTCCAACAAAAACAAATAAAAATTAAAAATAAAACACACAAAGCATCAAAATCATGCTAGATCTTGGAATGCCACAAAAGTGGATCCAAATAAAATGAATAACTGCAAATGTCATAAACTGGAAGTTTTAACACTTTAAATATGTCAGTTCTCCTGATATTAATCTATAACTGAAATCTATACATAGAGCCAGACATCCTGGAATGTGAAGTCAAGTGGGCCTTAGAAAGCATCACTACGAACAAAGCTAGTGGAAGTGATGGAATTCCAGTTGAGCTATTTCAAATCCTGAAAGATGATGCTGTGAAAGTGCTGCACTCAATATGCAAACAAATTTGGAAAACTCAGCAGTGGCCACAGGACTGGAAAAGGTCAGTTATCATTCCAATCCCAAAGAAAGGCAATGCCAAAGAATGCTCAAACTACTGCACAATTACACTCATCTCACACACTAGTAAAAGTAATGCTCAAAATTCTCCAAGCCAGGCTTCAGCAGTACATGAACCATGAACTTCCAGATGTTCAAGCTGGTTTTAGAAAAGGCCGAGGAACCAGAGATCAAATTGCCAACATCTACTGGATCATCGAAAAAGCAAGAGTTCCAGAAAAACATCTATTTCTGCTTTACTGACTATGCCAAAGCCTTTGACTGTGTGGATCACAATAAACTGTGGAAAATTCTGAAGGAGATGGAAATAACAGACCACCTGACCTGCCTCTTGAGAAACCTATATGCAGGTCAGGAAGCCACAGTTAGAACTGGACATAGAACAACAGACTGGTTCCAAATAGGAAAAGGAGTACATCAAGGCTGTATATTGTCACCCTGCTTATTTAACTTCTATGCAGAGTACATCATGAAGCACAAGCTGGAATCAAGATTGCTGGGAGAAATATCAATAACCTCAGATATGCAGATGACACCATCCTTATGGCAGAAAGTGAAGAGGAACTAAAAAGCCTCTTGATGAAAGTGGAAGAGGAGAATGTAAAAGTTGGCTTAAAGCTCAACATTCAGAAAACTAAGTTCATGGCATCTGGTCCCATCACTTCATGGGAAATAGATGAGGAGACAGTGGAAACAGTGTCAGCCTTTATTTTGGGGGCTCCAAAATCACTGCAGATGGCAATTCCAGCCATGAAATTAAAAGATGCTTATTCCTTGGAAGGAAAGTTATGACTAACCTAGATAGAATATTAAAAAGCAGAGACATTATTTGCCAGCAAAGCTCCATCTAGTCAAGGCTATGGTTTTTCCAGTATTCATGTATGGATGTGAGAGTTGGACTATAAAGAAAGCTGAGCACCAAAGAATTGATGCTTTTGAACTGTGGTGTTGGAGAAGACTCTTGAGAGTCCCTTGGACTGCAAGGAGATCCAACCAGTCCATCCTAAAGGAGATCAGTCCTGGGTGTTCATTGGAAGGACTGATGTTGAAGCTGAAACTCCAACACTTTGGCCACCTGATGTGAAGGGCTGACTCATTTGAAAAGACCCTGATGCTGGGAAAGACTGAGGGCAGGAGGAGAAGGGGATGACAGAGGATGAGATGGCTGGATGGCATCACCGACTCAATGGACATGGGTTTGGGTAGACTCTGAGAGTTGGTGATGGACAGGGGGGCCTAGCATGCTGCGGTTCATGGGGTCGCAAAGAGTCAGAAATGACTGAGTGACTGAACTGAACTAAAAGACAATACTCAAACAGTATAAAGTAACCGAACTTATTAGTAATCATGCAAATGGAAATTTAGTCCACAATGAGGCACCCCCATTACAGTAGTTAAAAATACTATTAATGCCATTTTCAGCAACATGGATGGGCCTAGAGATTGTCTTACTGAGTGAAGTAAGTTAGACAGAGAAAGACAAATATCATTTATACATGGAATCTTAGAAAGTGGTGCAAATGAACTTATTTATAGAACAGAAATAGAATCACAGATGTACAATACAAATTTACGGTTATTAGATGGGAAAAGGGGGAGAGATAAATTGGGAGATTTGAACCGACATATATAAACACATAAAATCCTGGAGGGTACCCACTTCAGTATTCTTGCCTGAAGGATTCCAGGGACTGAGGAACCTGGCTGTCGATAGTCCATAGAGTGGCAAAGAGTCAGACATAGCCAAGTGACTAACATAAACATGTATAAAACAGATAACTAATAAGGACGTACCATATAACACAGGGAACTGTACTCATTTCTCTGTAATGGCCAACATGGTAAAAAAAATCTAAAAAAGAGTTTATATACATTATATGAAAGTGAAAGTGAAGTCCGCTCAGTCATGTCTAGCTCTTTGCGACCCCATGGACTGTAGCCTACCAGGTTCCTCCATCCATGGGATTTTCCAGGCAAGAATACTGGAGTGGGTTGCCATTTCCTTCTCCAGGAGATCTTCCTAATCCAGGGATTGAACCCAGGTCTCCTGCATTGTAGGCAGACACTTTACCATCTGAGCCATGGGGAAGTCCTATGTATACACACACACACACACACACACACACACACACACACACACACGTATAACTGATTCACTTGAAAAATCTTGAACATATTTGAAAATAACACATTGTAAATCAACTATACTGCAATAGAAATTTTTAAAAATACAGGCATTGCTAAATGTTGTTGAAAATGTAGACCACTTGGAACTTTGCTACATTATTATTGCATGTAAATGTTTTTGACTATTTTGGAAAACTGGTCATATCTGCTAAATAGTCTAGCCTATGACTCAGCAATTCTCCTTGTTGATATTTGATAAATGTTTATATGTTCACAAAAACACAAACACAAGTATGTCCCTGACAGCTCTAATCATAATAATATTCCAAACCCCAAAACAAACAAATCTTGGACAAATAAAGTGTTGTGTAACTATACAATAGAACAGATTATAATAATTTGAAAGATAAAAAGGATAAACTGAAGATATAAAAAAAAAACTTCCAATCCCATCTGTAATGGAGTAACAGGTATCAAATTTAATCTCTTACCTAAATCAGCTAAGAGAGTAGAAAAAATAGTTTAAAAAAAAAAGACTTTTTAAAATCTGGAAAGCTAACTATGCAAGATTATGTTTCCTGGGAGAAGGGAAACAAACAAACAAAAAAATGACCTCTGTGATTGCCCCAGCTTAATTCCTGGAAAAAGCTGTCAGGCCACAGTGTAATTGGACAAAACACAAAAGAATATAGAGTCTTGTTGATTTAAGAATACAGAAATAAGAGTCAGGTAAGCCAGGTTGATTAGACTGCAGTGAAAAATCCTGGAGAGGCAGGAACTTAAAAGAAAGAAAAATTGGGTGAGCTGCAGAGTTATTCCCTTGAGTCTTTGACTGAACAGCAATCTGTGGGTTCTTAAGAGAAAACTGCATGAGAAGGAAAGAACCGCTAGAAAGCAGTCAACAGCACAATTTCTAGAGGTCACACAGGCTTAGGAATAGTTTTTCAAACTAGTTAAAGTGGAAAGACCCTATAATACACACAGCTTAGAGTTCTGAAAATGTCATTGCATCATTAGCAAGAATAAATTATTCCTAAGCTAAAAATGTCTCTGGATTTATCCCAATCAAGCCTAAAAGAAAACCTCAAAAAAATCCATATTATTCTAAGTAATTTAACTACTACATGTCAGAGCCAAGTTCAACACTACTTAGAGAAATATGTAAAAAGTTACTGCCAACACTGTAAAGTTAATGATGTCTGACATACAATGGAAAATTAGCAAAAGCACATAAAGCAGGAAAATATGAACCATAATACTGAGGAAGACAATCATTAGAAACAGGAAAAGAGAAGATAGATAAATTGGAATTGATAGACAAGAATGTATATGTCAATATCTTGGAATAATATAAAATAGAAAAGAATCTGAAAAACAATAATTAATATAAGAAAAATTAAAATAATTTAAAAAGTGGACATTCCCTGTCCAGTCTTTTTCTCTGTTTTAAATTTTATTTTGTTACTGGAGTATAGTTGATTTACAGTGCTGTGTTAGTTTCAGGTATACGGCAAAGTGATTCAGTTATACATGTATCTGTTCTTTTTCAGACTGTTTTATATTATAGGTTATTACAAAATATTGAATAGAGTTCCCCGAGCTATAAAGTAGGTCCTTGAGGCAATCTATTTTATATACACTATGCAAAGGACTTCAGGGAGGCCCTAGGAAACAGAGGAGTTATGAGAAAGAAAGAACCTGTTTTCTTTAGTCATCACTAGGAGAAATCTGTTTGGTGACAAGCTAGCCTGCAATGGATTAGTAAGTGAGCAAAAACAAAAACAAAACAAACAAACAAAAAAAACTATGCTAAGTCCTTAAATGTAAAGTTTGATTTCTTATATAAATCAGTGTTAACCTAATGCCAAATTACCTATATAACTAGTAAACAAGCAAACAAAGAAAATCAAAGAATCTTAATATTATTATAAAACAAAAAACTAACTTCAGAATAAGTTCATTTTTCACCCATTGAAATACCAAAATTTATGAAAATCATAGCATGATTACACTGATAATTAGTCCTGTGACTATGTTCTATTGTTGTTTAGTCTCTAAGTCACGTCCAACTCTTTCACAACCCCATGGACTGCAGCCCTCCAAGGCTCCTCTGTCCATGGGATTTCCCAGGCAAGAATACTGCAGTGGGTTGCCATTTCCTTCTCCAGGGGATCTTCCTGACCCAGAGATCCAACACGCATCTCCTGCACGGCTGGCAGATTCTTTACTATGGAGCCACCTGGAAGCCATGACTGATTTAATCAGTGCTAAGTTTGTAAACCATCTAAGTTTCGGGAGTTGGTGATGGACAGGGAAGCCTGGTGTGCTACAGTCCATGGGGTTGCAAAGAGTCAGAAATGACTGAGGGACTGAACTGAACTGAACAGTATTACCATGAGAAAAACATCAAAAAACCTCAAACTGAGGAATATGTTATGAAATATATATTATTCCTTATACCTATCAAAGTTATCAAAAACAAAGAAAGTCTGATAACTGTTACAGCCCAAGGAAGCCCAAGGAGACATGATAAGGAAATGTAAAGAAGAATTCAACACTGGATCCTGAAATTAAAAGAGAACATTAGGGGAAAACTAGTGAAATTTGAATAAAATATGGATTTAGTTAATAATAATGTATTATAATTGATTGGTTCATTAGTTCACAGTTGTGACAACATACAAAAGTAAATGTAAAATATATGTGGAAGAAATGGTATATACCATATTGAAATAATTTGTGCTATCTTTGTAACTTTTCTATAAATAGAAAGCTATTGAAAAGTCTCAGTTCAGTTCAGTTCAGTCTCTCAGTCATGTCCAATCTTTTTGACCTCATGGACTGCAGCATGCCAGGCCTCCCTGTCCATCACCAATTCCCGGAGTTTGCCCAAACTTATGCTCATTGAGTCGGTGATGCCATACAACCAACTCAGTCCCTGTTGTCCCCTTCTCCTCCTGCCTTCAATCTTTCCCAGCATCAGGGTCTTTTCCAATGAGTCAACTCTTCCCATCAGGTGGCCAAAGTATTGGAGTTTCAGCTTCAACATCAGTCCTTCCAATGAACACCCAGGACTGATCTCCTTTAGGATGGACTGGTTGGATCTCCTTGCAGTCCAAGGGACTCTCAAGAGTCTTCTCCAGCACCACAGTTCAAAAGCATCAGTTCTTCGGTGCTCAGTTTTCTTTAAAGTTTATTTAAATTTAAAAAATAAAGAGAATATATATAAATATATATATATATATATATATAAGAAGGTATATATATACCTTCTAATAAAGGTATCAATTAGATAAAATGGACAAATTCCTTGAAAGACACAAACTACAAAGGCTCACTTAAGAAATAACACATAAACTAGAGTAACATCTGTTAAAGAAACTGAATTCAGAGTTTAACTTCAAGCAAAACAAAAATTTAGGTTCATTTGGTTCCACTGAGGTATATCTACCAAACATGTAAGGAAAAATATAACCTATTCCAAAAAATAGCCAAGAAAATTCCAATAAGTAAAAAAGGGTAAAACACTTCTCAATTCATTTTATGAGATCAGCATTACTGTAATATCCAAGATGATAAAGAATCTGCCTGCAATGCAGGAGATGATCCAGGTTCAATTCCTGAGTCGGGAAGATTCCCTAGAGAGGGAATGGCAACCCATTCCACTATTCTTGCCTGGAGAATTTCATGGACAGAGGAGCCTGACTGGTTACAGTCCACGGGGTTGCAAAGAGTAGGACATGCCTGAACGACTAACACTTACACTTTTCATTAAAAGAATTAAAAATCTACAGCTCAACATCTTTCATGAACACAGATATTCTTCTCAACATTTTAGCAAGCAATGCAGCAGAATATATGTAAAGTGGACATCACAACTAAGATGAATTTGTATCATGCATTCAATGTTGGTTTAAAAAATCAGTATATACTGATTCCACTATATTAAGGTAAATAAAAATATCATATAAAGATATGTGTGTATATATATATATATATATATATATATATATATAAAATGTTTGCTAGATCTCAACACCCATTTATAGTAAAAGATCTCAGTAACTAGGAGTAGAAGCAAACTTCCTCAAGCTGATAAAGGATCTATTTGTGGAAACTTGCAGATGAAATTTTTTATTTTTTTCTCTTAAGGTTGGAAACAAAGCAAAGATCTCCTTGCTTTCATCCCTGCTGTCTGATGTTGACAAGTCCTGTATAACTAGAGCAATAAGGCAAGAAAAAGAATAACTGCTCTAATATTTTATCTCTTCTGTTTTCCTCTCCTCCTTCATCTCCAGGGGAGACATAAAGAGTGATGGGCAGAGAAAGACAGAGAAATTTGGAGGTGGGTACAGTGGGGAAAGAGGCTGGTTTTACCTTTTCTCTGAAGCTTCAGTGTGAGCTAATTATAAAAGCCCAACTGGCCAACTAGAATATCTTGCAAGGTATTTTTCTTCAAACAAAGACATTTCCCTTTACTTGATTAATTAAAGTGCCAGTTAGAATAACACTTTTTACAGAGAAAGGAAATATATCTAGGAATCTAGGTTAATCTCTCCTTTCCACAAGGTTGTATAGACAGAAGAAGAAGATCAGTCGATCATTATAAAGTTTGGGTTAAGTATCATTCAGAATCTTGATGAAAAACAAAATAACTACATCTACCTGTTAAATATACTTCCTTGTAAACTTCATGCCATGAATTCTTTACAGATAGTCACTTTTTTCAGTGTTTTCTAACTGATAATCATGACTCATTAATGGTTTAATGCTCTGACATCTTTTTTTAAAGATGAAACAGAGAGGAATATATTAGAAATGATAATTTTAGTGAGTCCTTCACATATAGAGATATTAAGAACTGTTTTCTGAAAAATTTGCCTTGATCACATATGTGTACATATACATTTACATATGGAAGTTAATTATAATATTTATTTTTAATCCAGTTAGCAATAAAACATTCAAAATAAACTATTTCAGGTGTTTGGTAATTATTTATTTGAAAAGAATGTAGAATTTTTCCTACAAATGGGTAAATGTGTGATTTTCCACTCACTCAAACTGAGAATTTATATAATTCTTTTGATTTACATTGTGAAAATGTTTTGCTATGGACCTCATATTTTAATATTAGAAGATTTCCTTAAATTTGTATTTGTGTAGTTGTTTTTGCCTCCTAAACTGGAAATCATTACTGCTGTGAATAAATATCATGTAATAAATACTATAAAATAGCCACAATGCAACTTTTCTTATTTCGAATAGACTAAACAAAGAATTTAATAGGTTCTCAGAGCAGCCAAAACAGTTGTCAGAAATGCATGCACTAAAATCTATGTATATGGTTTTTCAAAGAGTTTAAGTTCACACATATAAATGTAGTTATTCCTATTATATACAACATGTATTTGGCTAACCAGATTCTAAATGTACTATTAGAATGCTTTTCTTTCAACTATTAAAAGCTTATTAGAGGGGGCTGAAATAGAAGAGGCATTTTCAAGACTTTCTGCATTATTCTAACTATAAAAAGCAATAAAGAGATGCCCAATTTTGAAAATAGAAAACTAAATAGGTGTGTTCCATTTAGATGTTGTGTTGTTTAAGTGAACATGCATAGGGTAAGTTTGCAGTTGTCTGTATGGTAGAATATATATAACATACAATTTCCCATTTAATCATTTAAATTACAATTAAGAGCATTAATTACATTCATAGTGCTGTCCAATCACAATATCATTATTTCTAAAACCACTCAAAATAAACACTCTATAGTCATTAATCAGTAAACTCTCCATTCTTCCTTCCCCATGGCCCTTGATGCCCTGTAATCTTCTTTCTGTCTCCATGAATTTTCTTGTTTTTGATAGTATTTTATATAAGTGGAATAATACGGTATTTGTCTTTTTATGTTTTATTTCACTTAGCACAACTTTTTAAGGTATCTGTGTTGCAGCATGTATCAGAATTTCGTTTTTTATTGTTGAATAATATTTTATTACATATCATATTTGTTAAATTTATATTTTATGTTTAGAAGGACACTTGGATTGGTTCTATCTTTTGGCTATTATGAATAATGTTTTTATAGTCATTGGCATATAAGTTTTCATTTGTGTCCTTGTATTCAATTATTTGGTGAATATCTCTAGAAGCGGGATTATTGGGTCAAATGGTAACCCTATGTTTAGCTTTTTGAGGAACTGACCTTTTTCCACAGTGGATATACCAGTTTACTTTCTTACCAATCATGTGTGAGAATTCTAATTCCTCCACATCCTCTTTGACACTTGTTCTTTTCATTTTATTATGATTACTATTGCTATTATTATTATTATTGCCATCTAGTGGGTATAAAGTCATACTTCTATATGGTTTTGCTTTGCATTTCCCTAATGCTAATCAAATCTGCATGTGTTTACTGGGTATTTGCCTACCTTCTTTAGAAAAATATCTGCTCAAGACTTCAGTCCAGTTTTTAATTGCTTTTAATTGATCTTTTTACTTTTTAGTTTTAGGAGTTCTTTATATAAACTGGATATGAAACCCAAATGCATTATTTATTTCCTCTCATCCTTTTTCATTTTGTTGTCTTCATTTTATCTATTGTCTATGTCTCTTATTGATAAATGTTCTCTGATGTGGAAACATTTAAAATTTTTTGATGAAGATCTTGCTTCTTTCATTGCTTATGTTTTAGATGTCATATTTAAGAAACCATCACCAAATCTAACATTGTGAAGATTCCTCCTCTATGTTTTCTTCTATAAGCTTTATAATGAAGTTCTTAAGATTAGGCTTTTCATCCATTTTGAGTTACTTTTTTTATGTGTTGTTAGGGAAGGATCCAAGATAATATTTTTGTATGTGAATACCCAATTTTTCCAGTATCATTTGTTGAAGAGATTATTCTTGTCCTATTGACTGGTCTCAGCACCCTCAGTGAAAACGGTGACCATATATATGGGGGTGAATATTTATATTAATAGTAACAAATAACAAAATCAGTTATAACATGTTATGTCTGAGAATCTAGAAGGAATCATGCTAGCCTAAGTATTCAGCATTGAGTCTATCACACAGAATGAAGTCAGAAAAAGAGAAACAAATATCATATATTAATGCATATACGTTGAATCTAAAAAATGGTACAGTTGCAGCTTCTCTGGTGGCTCAGTGGTAAAGAATCTGCCTGCCAGTGAAAGAGACATGGGTTTGATGCCTGGTTGGGGAAGATCCCATTTGCTGCAGAGTAACTAAGCCCATGCATCACAACTATACTAGAGTCTGAGAACAGGCAACTACTGAGCCCACGTGCTACAACTGCTGAAACCTACATGCCCAGAGCCTGTGCTCTGCAACGAGAAGCCCAAGCACTGCAACTGCTTGCCACAAGTAGAGAAAAGCCCACATAGCAATGAAGACCTAGCAGAGCCAAAAGTAATATAAATAAATAAAACAATTTTTAAAATGGTACAGGTGAACATATTTGCAGGGCAGGAAGAGAGAAACAGGCATAGAGAATGGATGTGTGGACACAGAGGGGTGGAAGGGATGTAGAGTGAATTGGAAGAGTAGATTTCTTGTATGTGCACTACTATGTGTAAAATACACAGCTAGTAGGAACCTGCTATATAGCGCAGGTAGTTCAGCTTGTTACTCTGTGCTGACCTAGACGGATGGAATGTGGAGTGGGGAGAGGGAGATGCATATAGCTGATTCACTTCATTATATAAAAGAAACTAACACAACATTGTAATGCAACTATATCCCAACTTAAAAAAAAAGAAATCTAGGAGGAGGGAGCATTTAGAGTAAGGATAATCAATTGCATAATAATTCAGTAAACCCACCAGGAAGCCCCCTGCCTGCCTAGTAAGTTTCTTTAGTGTCTGACTCTTTGTGACCCTGTAGGCTGTAGCCTGCCAGGCTCCTCTGTCCATGGATTCTCCAGGCAAGAATAATGGAGTGGGTTACTGTGCCCTCCTCCAGGGGATGTTCCAAACCCAGGGATTGAACCCTGTCTCCTGCATTTCAGGCAAATTCTTCACTGCTAAGCCACCTGAGAAGGCCCCGACCCTTTTCCCGAAATATAAAGACTGCATTTTAAACAACCAACTGAAAGAAAACCAAGCCTAGATTATAAATGTGGCTGTGGATGGTAGAGACTGAAAAAGTACAATTAGGAAGGCAATGACAACTTCTTTAATAAGTAAAAACATTAATGGAGAAAGTAAGTTTTAGTTCCACTCTTTGTAAAACTTTCTCCAGGAAAACTTAGGGAAATGTCATTATATAAAATATTGGTTTGACAAATACATTAGAATATGGGTCAGGCTGATAAATTATACTGGAAATGGCATAGCTACAAAATGTTATGTCTTATAGAGTTACATCAAATGACTATTTGTAGAAAATTAAGACCCATGCACTTAAAACTGGATTCATTTCTTTCTGATTTCATTGAACAGGATTTACCATTAAAGTGGACACTGCGAGACCTTGATTTTTTTCAACATATCCTGCCACAATTTTCTTTGACACCTTGGAAAGTAATTTAAACTCAATAAAGTGAAGATAATTGCACTTACCTCACAGAGATGCAGAGCGTGTTAATGAGATCATGTCTACAAAGTGATTCAAAGTCTTTAGTTGGTAATATAAATAGCAAGCATAACTATATTTTTCCAGATGTCTAATAATGATAACTATAAATATGATGAAATGAAAAGTTAAAAGGCTGCCAGTAAAAGTAAAATGTTTTCATTTTAATTGCTAGTCATTTAAATGTTCCCACTTGCATGTTTGGGTTATAGGAAATGCACAGAAATGTTAATTATGAGTTCCATTTTAATAAGGACATGTCCCCCAAGTTTAGATTCAAATGTACTTAACTTCTAGCCAAATGGGGAAAAACTGAACTACCTCTTCTTTGTGATTATGTCTAATAAATCACTGTAGATAAAATAAATCACAGCATAAATTTTAATGAAACCTATATATTACGTCTTCAAAATGTTTCTTAATATGAAATAGAAGATCATGACTTCAGTTCCAAATCCCATTACTCAATTGTCATACCTTCAGTATGTCTTTATTCCTGAGCTGATAAAGTTAACTACTAATATCCTCTATTCAGTTCCTATCCTGTTAAATATTTCTCAGGGCAGAAATACTTGTAAGCAGACCCAAACTATTTTTAAGTTCAGAGCCTACACTGTAATCCTACTGCTGTCAACCATTTGTGAATTAAAGTACTTATCTGTAAAACTGAATTGCATTTTCCATTAAATGAGCCAGAAAAAAAGCAATGTTGATTCTAACGGGAACAGGCATGATAATCTCCTGGCAAAGATGCCTTTCAAAGTACTGATTCTTGGCAGCTATGGAGGCTCACTGTCTACTGTACTTGGCTGTGGGATAGGCATTGCAGACGGGGACTTTGAAATGAGACCAGACATTAGGTCTGGATTCAATAAATAATAGAGGAAAAGAGGTCACTCTGTACAGCAACCAGCAGGGTAATTGCATCCTAAAGGATAGCAGAATTTCCTGTCATGTCCCATGAGGGCAGTTTGGGCTGCATTGATCTGACTGGTTATCATTGGATCTCATCCAACAGGTTGTCAGGATTCAATAGTCCATCATGCACCACACACACAAATAAGAAAAGCAAGCTGAGACAGAAAAATTCCAGTAATATCTTGGAATAAGAAAACAAGGTTTATTTCCTTTTTAATCTCCTTCTGTAATCCATCAAATTTAATGAGTTCATTGCTGCATGTTGAATTAAAACAATGCTTTCTTCATTTATTCACTTTGACATGGCGTAAGTAAACATTCTCAAAAAAACTGATATAGAAGCTATCTTTTTTTCGCCATCAGCTATGTCCCTAGAAGCTACTGAAAAAATTCTGTTAGGATTTCGATTTGACAATTGTTACTGATATCCAGATAGAAAATCACTAAAGATTTTCCTACACATGGGTGTGCACATGCATGCACACATATCCACACATCACAAACACAAACATGCACACACCATTCCAACCACCACCATCTTCCGTTTCGAATGCCTTTGATAGGAATTAGGTTTTGGATCTGTCCCAGATGAGAGACAAGCAGGCCAGCAAAACATAGAAAATAATTACTTGAAATATAAGGTTTCTTCCATAACACAGGATTAATCTTGCCAGAATTAGGAGATAGTGGTGAAAATAAAATCATTTTAGTGAGGAAATGAGCCAGGTATTCTATAACGTTAGGTAAGGCTATCTCCTACATATTAGAAGGAAATTAAATAAAAAGATATATATCTTTAATTAAATGCAACTTTTATTTAAAAATTTATAGGAAAGAGGAATATTCTACTTAGTTTCTAGTAATTAACCATTGGTATAAAAGACACTCAAGTAAAAGTCAACTGTATTTTTATACAGTAGCAATAAGCAATTCAAAATAAAATTAAGAAAACAAGCCCACGTACAGTGGCATATGAAAGAAAACCTTGCATAGCTAGAAGTAAATGGCGTGAATAAAAGAATTTTAAGACTGACATACTGAAAATTACAAAACAGGTTCACATAAATAAAAGACCCAAGTAAACAAAAAGATGCCTTGTGTTCATGGATTAGATGACAAGATTGTTAGGATGGCAATACTCCCTGTGTTAATCCACAGAGCCAATGAAATTCCTATCAAAATCCCAGGCGGCCTTTGTTTTACTCAGAAATTGACAGGCAGACTGAAATTTTACAGAAATTCAAGGGACGTAGAATAATTCATCTTGTAAAAGGGGAATAAAACTGGAAGATAGACACTTCATATTTTTAAAACTTACTACAAATCTATAGTAATCAAGACAGTATGGTACTGGCTTAAAAATAGATGTAGAGATAAAGTTAAGAGACTTGAGAGCTCATAAAAAATACATTTGTGATCAACTGAACTTTGATAAAAACAACAAGGAAATTCAGTTAGTAAAAAAAATTAGTCATTTCAACTGCTGGTGCTGGGATAGCCAGATACTCACTTGCAAAAGGATGAATTGGAATCCTTTTTCACAAACTATTCAACAAGTTAATTGAAAATAACTTGAAGAAAAAAATGTAAGGACTAAAACCACACAATTTTTAGAAGAAGACAGGATGTAAAAGTTTGTGATCTTGGATTTCTTAGTTATGATGTCTAAAGTAAAGCAGTCTAAGAAGACTGATAGATTAGACTTCAAGAAAACTAAAATACTTTGTATTTCAAAGAATACTATCAAGAAAATAGAAGCTCAACCCACAGAATGAAAGAAGGTATTTGCAAGTCATGTATCTGATAAATTCTAGAATACAGAAAAAAGAAATATATATAGTACCTCGTGGTATGCACCAATTAAAAAAATCTATAATAGATACACACTCAAAAAAGAGAAAGAGTTCTAGATAGAGCAATAAAGATAACTAACAAATCACATGGGAAGAGAAAAGAAGTCAAAAGAAACAAAGAACAAAACAATCTTGAGGATAAAAGAACAAAGCTGGAATAGTCATGTTCCCTAATTTCAACCTATAATACAAAGCTATATTGATTAAAATAGTATGGTACTGGCACAAAAACAAACATATAGCTCAATGGAACAGAACTGAACCACACTTATATGGTCAATTAATTTGTGACAAAGGAGGCAAGAATATACAATGGGGAGAAGACAGACTTTTCAATAAATGGTGTTGGAAAACCTGGACATATACATGGGAAACAATCAACTTGGAATACTTTCTAATACATAATAGAAAAATAAACTCAAAATGGATTCAAGAGTTAGATATAAGACCTGAAACAAAAAATACCCTTGAAGGAAATATAGGCAGTACTCTCTTTGTCATTGGTCTTTGAAATATTTTTTGGATATGTCTCCTCAGGCAAAGGGAACAAAAGTGAAAACAAACAAATGGAACTGCATCACACTGAAAATCTTTGCACAGTGAAGGAAACTAGCATTGAAATGAAAAGGCCATCTACTGAATGGGAGAAGATATTTATAAACAATATATCTATAAGGGGTTAATATCCTAAATATACAAAGCACTCATACAACTCAACTTAAAAAATTACAATCTGATTAAAAAATGAGCAGAGGGTCTGAATAGATGTTTTCCCAAAGAGGACATTTTTCCAAAGATGGCCAATAGACATATGAAAAGATGTTCAATATCACTTATCATCAGAGAAATGAAAATGAATTTCACAATGAGATGTCACATCACATCTGTCAGAATGGCTATTATCCTAAAGACAACAAATAACAAATATTGGTGAGGATATGGAGAAAAGGGACAGCTTGTGCCCTATTGGAGAGAATGTTAATCGGTATAGCCACTTCGGAAAACAATATGGAGATTCCTCAAAAGAATAAAAATGAAACTACTGTATAATCCAGCAATTTGACTTCTGAGTATTTTTCCAAGGAAAACAAAACACTAATTCAAAAAAGGCATATGTACCCTTTTGTTCATTGCAGCATTATTCACCATGGGAGCAACTGAAGTTTCTATCAATAAATAAATAGATGTATAAAGAAGATATGGTACATACATACAAAATATTTTACTCAGTCACAAAAAAAAAAAATGAAATTCTTGCCATTGTGACAACATGGATGGACCTAGATGTATTATGCTAAATAAAATAAGTCAGGAATCCAAAAATAAACAAATGAACAAACAGAAACAGACTCACAGATACAGAAAACAAACAGGTGTTTCCAAAAGGGGGAGTGGTGGGATGAGGGAAATAACTAAGGGAAATTAAGAGACACAAATTTCCAGTTACAAAATAAATGAACTAGAATATTATGATGTTCATTTTTTAAAGTCTAGAAATATCAAATCACTACATTGTATAACAGGAAATAACATAGTATTGTAAATCTGTTGTACTTCAAAAAACTCAAGTAACCAAACAAACTCACAGAAAAAGAGATTAGATTTGCAGTTATGAGAGGAGGGACTGGGGGTAGGGGAAGCAGATGAAGGTGGTCAAAATGTACAAAGATCTTGGTATATAAAAATAAGTACTATAGATGTAATATACAATATGATTAATATAACTAATAGTGCTATATGTTATATATGAAAGTTCTTGAGAGATCAAATTCTAAAAGTTCTCATCATAAGGAGACAAGATTTTAATTTTTAAAATTTTGTATCTATATAGATGATAGATGTTCTTAAACTTTTTATTGCAATCATCTTATGATGTACATAAATCAAATAACTGCTGTATACCTGAAACATAGACAGCATAGTATGTCAGTTATATCTCAATAAAACTGGAAGGAAAGAAGATCAACATATTAGTGGACTCATGCATTTCAAACCCATGTTATTCAAGGGTCAGCTGTAGTTTACATTACTTCTTTGCTCCAAGCCTTCTAAAGACATTTTACTCAAGATATTTATGTTAGTATAAACTCTATTCTTTTTTTTCTTCTAGTTTGAATTGTTTCTGATAAGAAAGGAGTCATTTCTCTGGTTACTTTTAAGACTATTTCCTTATTACTGATTTTTAACACTTTGATTTAGATGTGTCTTGGTGTATGTATGTGCTTTCGTGGTGGCTCAGCTGGTAAAGAATCTGCCTGCAATGCAGGAGACCTGGGTTCAATTCCTGGGTTGGGAAGATATCCTGGAGAAGGGAAGGTCGACCCACTTCGCTATTCTGGTCTGGATAATTCCATGGACTGTATAGTCCAGGAGGTTGCAAAGAGTTCTGGACAAGACTGAATGACTTTCACTTTCACTGGTGTATGTATGTGTGAGTGCTGTTTTATTTTTCATGTTTATCCTCTTGAAGCTCTTTGAGTTACCTAGTTCTTTGTGTTTATTTCTCATCTAATCTGGAACATGTTCCACTATTATTTCATCAACTGTCTTCTGTCCAAACCTTTTTCCATTTAATTTTTTACCCTTTTGCATGTATGCTAAACATCTTTGTATAGTATCATAGGTCACCGAGGCACTATTTATTTTTATTAGCTTTTTTTCTTTGTGATTTAACTTTTATGGGGTCTATTTCCTTCTTCAAATAAACTGATTTTTTTTTTCCTTAGTGCTCAACCTGCTGTTAAATCTATTCAATCTTTTTTGTTTTCACTGAAAGATTTATGTTTTTTACTTGTAAATTGTCAGTTTGGATTTATTTAGAGCTTCAATTTCTTTATCAAGATTCCATATTTATTGCCTCATTATGTCAACAAACATTCCAAAATATAGTGATCAACAATAATGATTTAGAAAATACACTAAAAATACGCTGAATTCACACTGGCAAATGTTAAACAAACCATAAAATGGCTATTACAAAGTATTTTCGATTTCACCTTATTCATTAAAAGGACAATTTGTTGATTTGGACATGATTGTGTGATTCACTTCATATTTAATCAAATTATTATTAGTGAGTCTGATATAGAAATGATCACCCAGGAAATAACTACTGGGGTGACTCTTGACACTGTGAACTAAAGTCCATGGCCAGAGGTTGCATTAAATTGTGAATATATTCTGCGGGTTTTGGAACTAGAAATAGCAGGGTAATGAAGGAAAGATAATATAGATGGAACAGTAGCAGAAACTACTCTGTTTGAATTCTTCAAATCATCAGACATGTAAAATTATAAGAAATCCTATTGAAAAACAACATTCTATACTTGAAATACATATACATTTTATAGATGCATATACATACATTTAGAAAAAATATATATATTGCTTTGGTTAAAATTTTATTAAACTAAACTAATTATGTTTCATTATTTTATTTTTAATTTGTTATTTTATATATTAAATAATATTCTGAATCTTACATCTCAACTATAAAGAAAATTTACTTTCCCCAAATTTGACTTGTCTTAAAATGTAAATAAACACATCCAATAATACATCATGAAACTGAACTAATCTTTCCTAAACTATCGATTATTAAAGGAAATTAATTTATTTCACTAGAGGAAGGACTGAATTGATTTTGTATTCTCATATTAGAAGTTATAATTACAAAATCATTTTCAAATAAAGGAACAGTTAAAGAAAATGCAGCCAAAATAAGAAAAACATAGGAAAAATAAATAATTGCACATTAGAAACTTTATAAATAAAACATTATACTGTTTCCCTGGATTTTATTATGATTATAGTATTTATTGTAATCTTTTCTCATTATGAATAAATGTTTACTAATTTTATATTATTTTCCCTAAAGAAGTGTTTGTCAAAATTATGTATGCTTGAGGCCACAACAGAGCAGAGTGAGAGAGAAGTACAAATATGAACATTTGTAACGTGGAAATGAAAATAAAACTATAATTCATAACCCCCAATATAAGACTACTTAGCCAACAAATGACAAATATTTATTTTTTTATTTTTACCTTTATCCACTTCCCCCTTTCTCTTTCCTCTCCATGTTACTTATGTTGTCCAATGTCCTCCAGATTTTCTGCAGTCAGTTGCCAATACATTAATGACTCTGGTTTTAGAATTTTTCAACTAAAGCTAAACTTTTAATGAGGGTGAAGACATCAGTCAAAGAGGACCTCCTAGTGATCTGAGTATATGAGAAAACACGGCCAACTAGAGTTCTCAGCCCACATTCACCTTCAATTAGTTGTGTTTCTTTGGACATATTATTTGAACTCGCAGGTTTCACTTTCTTCCTTTATAAAATGGAGCTGAAAACGCTTGTGTGTGTATGTTAATTTCAAATAAAGTAGTGCAAAAGAAATCACAGAAAAGAAAAAAGTTTCATATTTTTATTGTTTGTTTTGTGTCTTAGTAAAAGTTTTCAATGGAGAATGTGTGTGTGTGTGTGTGTGTGTGTGTGTGTGTGTGTGTGTGTGTGTATAAATACTGGAAGAAACTGTAAAAAAAAAAAAAAAAAGAGAGTACAGATACAAAGATAATATTTTTAAGACACATACTGAAAGAAAGAGGAGCGCTCCCAATTAAAAACCGTCAGATAAGAAGAGAAACGTTTACAGAGTAAAGCGAATTAGATAGACACATTCCTCTTTGTACTTCAGGGAAGCCTCTTGTCAGGAGGCAGAGAGGAAGACCAGCCCTCTGGCCTCCCCCTGAGCAGGTGATCCAGTCTCCCCCAGCGGGGGTGGCTCCTAACAGGAAGTCTGGGGTCCACGACCAAACACCAGGTCACGGGGAACATGAAATGTGGTGCGAGGGTAAAAATTTCATGTCATTTTTGGCATCTTTTTTCCAGTCACTTGACACTGTTCCCTAAAGACGTCAGTGGAGCATCTGCTCTGCTGACAGCATGAGCTGCTTGACATTTCTTCTGAGGAATGAACGATTAGGGTTCTTGGAAGGCAAGATGGAGCCCGGCAGGAAGCCCCACAGCTTCCGGCCACCTCCGCAGACTGCCTCCCAAACGTCATGGCTGCAATTACATTCACATTTTTCTCTTGATAAGTTAGTAAAGGGCTAAACCACAGCCTGCTCCTGATACCACATCGGCTCTGGGCACATTTCTTAGGTTTCCACATTGACAATAGGCAACGATGAGTGAAAATTTTTCTTCACAAAGCATGCGTGCCTGGTGCAGGCCTCAGGGTGGACCTGAACCACACAGAGTTGCTTCCCTGTTTTTGTGTTATTTTCTCATTACTAGGGCAGGTTTTGAATTACCGTGCTGCTTAGGCTCAGATGGGAAAGAATCTGCCTGCAATGCAGGAGACACTTACTTGATCCCTGGGTGGGGAAGGTACCCTGGAGAAGGGGATGGCAACCCTCTCCAGTATTCTTTCCTGGGAAATCCCATGGACAGAAGAGCATGGCAGGCCACAGTCCACAGGGCCAGCCCACAGGAGGGCAAAGAGTCTGACACAAATGAGTGACTAACACTTATTTCTTGGTGGGGGGCGAGGGGGTGGGGAAGAGTATATAATGGTATCAAATGCCTATGGTATCCTTTAACCAGTGTTTATATATTTATAGCATTTTTTCTTAATGATTGCTTTGTATTATGTTGTATTTGTTGTATTATGTTGTATTATGAGGTATTTTCTAAAATTCCTATATTGTGTGGTATTTATGTCATACTAATATTGTTTTGATAAAGCTACTGCAATAAATAGTCTCACATATTTAAGGAAAGGTGATCAAATTTGGTTAAGAGTCTGGAGCTGGAGTCTAACTATCCAGAATCAAAACTGAGCTTTTTTTCTTTTTTTAATACTTTGATCTCAGGAACCCACTTTATCTTCATTTGCTTTAGTTTCCTTGTAAGTAAAATAGAATAGTAATAATAGTACTGGCTTCATGGAGTTTTGTGAGGATAAAATTAGCTAATGTGTACATACAAAAGTGGAATACTTGGGCCAGTATGGATATGCCTTTTGAAAGGCATCACATATTTCTCTTCTCACCCATAGGATATGAAAGAGCCAGTTTTCATTCATTCTCAATAACAAACTATCCTAACATACTAATAACCTTTGCAATTGATGGGATGAAAATTACTTTTCACTACTGTTTAAAATTTTATTTATTTTTAAAAATTTATTTATTTATTTGGCTGTGCTGTCTTTTTTGCTGCACTGACTTTTCTCTATTTGTGTAGAGCAGGGGCTACTCTCTAGTTGCTGTGTACAGGCTTCTCACTGCGATGGCTCCTATTATTTCAGACCACAGGTTCTAGGGCTCACAGGCTTCAGCAGTTGCAGCACATGAGCTCAGTGGTTGGGGCTCCCAGGCTCGAGAGCACAGGCTCAGTAGACGTGGCACATGGACTCAGTTGATCTGCAGCATGTGAGATCTTCACGGACCAGGGATTGAACCTAAGCCTCCTGCATTGGCAGGCACATTCGTCATCACTGAGCCACCAGGAAAGCCCCTAAACTTTATTTTTCAATTAGGGGAAAAATAAAGGTACTTTTATGTTCTGCACGGTTTTTCATTTTTTGGGGTTTTTTAAAATATTTATTTATTCATTGTCTGTGTTGGGTCTTAGTTGGGGCATGCAGAATCCTTCCTTGCAGCATGTAGGCTCCAGAGCTCACAGGCTCTGGATTTGTGGCATGGAAGCTCGCTAATTTCGGTGCACAGGCTTAGTTGCCCCTTGGCATGTGGGATCTTAGTTCCCAGACCGTAGGACTGAACCTGAATACTTTGCTTTGGAAGGTGGATTCTTAACCACTAGAGCACCAGTGAAAGTCTTATTTTGCACTGTTTTAGCTGATTTTCTGGTGAACTCTCGATTTCTGTTTTCTTCTCCCTGTTTCACCATTTTGTCTTTCATTTTTATATTAACTCATGGAGGTGCTCTGTATCTTAATTACAGCAGACATATTTCTCACAGTGTTTTTTATCTGTTGACATTTATTTTGGTATTTATATTAAGCCAAGACTTAAAATATATATATATATTTTCTGTTTGTTCAGTCATTAAGTTGTATCTGACTGTTTTGTGAGCCCATGGATTGAAGCCTGCCAGGCTCCTGTGTCCATGGTATTTTCTGGACAGTAATACTGGAGTGGGTTGCCATTTCATTCTCCAGGGATCTTCCCAACTCAGGGGTTGAAACTGTGGCTCCTGCCATGTCTCCTGCTTTGCAGGTAGATTCTTTACCACTGAGGTACCAGGGAAGTCATTTTAATAATCCAAGTCAAATTTATCAGGATTTATATTTATGACCTCTGGTTTCTTTTATCTGCTTTAGATGACCTTTTATCTTCCTTAGTAAAATGGAACCAAGAACCCAAGGGAGAAAATCACCCTACTTGGGTGTTAATTTGTTATAGGAATGATTTTGTAGATCAGTAGGAAATAAAAAACAAAAACAAAAGCTATTTTTCCAAAAGGAGATTGGATATCCCTATGAAAAAGAAAAGTTGTTTGGCCCCTTTGTCACAGTACACACCAAAGCAAATTGTGGGAAATTGTATATCTATTTGTGAATGTCACAACATTCAGGAAATCATGGAGAAGATAATATTCATGACTTGGGTAGGAAAATAGAATAAGAGAAACTGATACTATGAGCCTTAAAAGAAAGATTGATAAAATTTGACTACCAAAAGTAAAAAATTACCTCCATCAAAAGCTACAGTTAAAAGGAAAATCCATTAAGTAGAAGATACTTAAAACTCAAGTAATCAACAAAGAGTTTATACCCAGAATATATAGAAAGTGTCTTCAAATCAGTATGAAAAATTACACTATTGAAATGTAGGTAACACAGTTTAAAAAGGAGCTTCACCAAAGAAGATGTCCAAATGGTTTATATGGATATATGTGATGCCTTATTAGTAACCAGGGAAATTCAAATTGAATAAAAATAAAATGTCACTGCATATCTACTGCAAAAGAATGATAACACCAAATGTGGAGAGAATGTAGAACATTTTACAAATGTAAGTGTGGATGCATTACTATGTCAGCAAACAGTTCAGCATCATCACATGAAAGAGTATGGTAACTTGGACAGGGTGTGCAATATAGTAAAATTATCGATATATTTTGAAGAGAGATTATAGATTTGCTGTTGGAGTGTATGTGGTGAGGAAGAAAAGGATAGGGTGAAGCATCATTTCAAGATTTGGTCTGAACAAATGGATGAATGAGGGTGTCATCAATCTATGTAGGAAAGACTGTAGAAGAGCTTTCGCTTTTCATGGATGAGGGGATGGTTCAGTAATTCAGATTCTTGTCATGTTAATTTGAAATACCACTTATGAATGCAAATGGCAGTATCAAGAAGGTAGCTGCACAGAAATCTGGCATACAAAATTTGAAATTATGTAACTGGAAGGCAGTGAATATAGGGAATGAAGAAAGTCAATAACAAGACTGACCACTGAAGTTTAAATGTTTGTGGAGTCGAGGAAGAATCAGCCAAGGAGATGGAAGATTGGCGGTGAGACAGAAGGGCAAGCAGGAAATAGTGGTAACCTGAAAATCAATCAGAAAGAAATATTTTTAGGAGGAGACAGTAATCAACTGTTAAATTCTGTTGACAGGTAAGGCAAGGACCAAGAATTGAGGCCACTGGTGACCTTGAAAAGAAAATTTTCAGAAGCCTGGTAGAGGTGAAATCCTGAATGAAATGGGTTCAAAATAGAAAAGGGAGAAACCAGTAGAAGAATACAGACAACACTTTTGAAGAGTTTTTCTCTAAGGGAAAGGAAAGTAAAAGCAATAACAAGAGAGGGAAGTAGAGATATGTGTATAATGATGAGACAGATACAGTAGAAAATAAATTATAATGGCATAAAAGAGAGCAGATATGGAACAATTACCCTGGAATGGGCAGAAGCTGTGAAATTTCATGTGCAAGTTGACAAACTTCTCTTAGAAGTAGAGGTAGTTTGTTTATTACAACATCAGAGAAGAAAGATCACTGGAGCAAGGCTGTCGATAAATGGTCAGATGTATTAATAGAAGCTCCTGAAATGTTTTCTAATCACTTTTACTTTCTCAGTAAAATAAAAGACACCGACACTACATAGAGAAAGGGGAGGTCTATAGGGTTATTTTTAGAAGAGAGTAAATGGTATAATATCTTCCAGAAGAGTAGGAAAGTGAATGGGCAAGGGGGTTGTAATAAGAATGCTAGGAAGCATTAAAATACTAATTTGTACAGATTTTATGCAAATATGCAACAATATGACTTTTAAAATCACAAAATAGTATTTTTTTTTATATACTAGACTCATTTATTGCTTTCTGAGAATACTTGATGAACTAGATGTATGTGGTCATTGCTTTCAGGGAGCTTATAAAACTCTTCCTCCTCTGAGGTCCTCTTGGGAAGTTAAAACATTATTTCCACTCATAGTAAACTGCTGAGAAAACAGATTTTGATTCATTCTTTAGCTATGCATTCAGAACATACAAACACAAAAGCTATACTGGTTGGGAAGATTGCCTGGAATAGGAAATGGCAACCCACTCCAGGATTCTTACCTGGAAAATTCCATGGACAGAGAAGCCTGATAGGCTACAGTCCATGGGGTCACACAGAGTCAAACACTACTGAATACACATGAGCATGATCTATTAATTGCTTATTTCCCATCTATCTTCTGAATTTTAGGGAAGAAGAGGGCAAAAACAATGTTTTCAACACCATTCAATCTGCAAGTCCTAGGATGGTGCTGGGCATGGTAAGAGCTCAGTTCAATTATGTTGAACATATAAGCTAATGGAATGAACACAGATATATCAGAATATGCTACTTGAAAAATAAAAATTCCATATATTTTCCATTTCTATATTCTACACTATTTTGTTGAAGTGGAGACAATAAATATTGGATAAACATGATTAACCTATTCAAAATATTTTGACTATAAGACATATGTAGCCCTAGAATAACACAGGAATACTGTATAATGGAACTCAGAGAGAATTTTGCTAGATATTGTTTAAAAAGATTAAGAAAAGTTCTCAGCACACTGAATTCCCATCTTCAGCAAATAAAGAAAATGTCATTAATTATTAATGAAAGCCTCTTCACTTATTAATCTGTGAATTGTATGTGTAAAAATGAATTTGCTGTTTATAGCAAAATGAGAATATGAAAGATAAGACGCCCAACCACCAAGTTTGTTGAACAAAGTTAGGTTCTTTCCACTCCTGGAAATGAATATCATTAGAAAAAAAATGCATTGAATATTGTTAACAATGGAGAACAATTGGGCATGGATGAGGAAGTTATGACATTGATACATATTCCTCTATATATACTGAGATTTATCCTGGACATCATTCAATACATATTTGTTAAAAATCAAGTTAAAGGATCTCATATCAGTGATTTAGGAACATAATGTGAAAAATATGATAAATTAAATGATTGATTGTTCATGTTTCAATGCTTCACATATTCACTGATACTAAGAAAAAAACTGTTCATTTCTTTAGGCTCATTAATTATGAACTTAGGATCATTTAGGAATTAAAAAAAAACAACTTCCAAGTTAATCTTTTGTTGTAAGTTTCTGAATAAGTTACTCTAGAAAACTGGTGAACTTAGCTATAGAATCCATTATTTCAAGTTTCTCATCTTGACTTCAATATGAAATTTTACTTATTAATTTATTAAATACAAGCTGTGGTATAATTTATTTATCTATTAAATACAGGCTGGTGTATTATGTTTTAATTATGAAAACATCTGTAAAATATGTATGCCTTTTATTGAATTAAACAATTAAAGAGATATATTTTGTACTATCAGAAGTCAAATTTCAATAGAACTACACGGGGTTGTTTAATGGCTTTTTAAATTTTGCAAACGCGACTAATTTTGTTTTATTGATTACTTAGTAACTTAAAATATTACAAATATGATTTATTTTGCCTTGGCATTAATCCAGACAATACTTGCAATAAGCATACAGTTCTTTATAAATGGTTCAGTTCAGTTCAGATCAGTTGCTCAGTCGTGTCCGACTCTTTGCGACCCCCTGAATTGCAGCACGCCAGGCCTTGCTGTCCATCACCAACTCCTGGAGTTTACTCAAACTCATGCCCATCGAGTTGGTGCCATCCAGCCATCTCATCCTCTGTCGCCGCCTTCTCCTCCTGCCCCCAATCCCTCCCAGCATCAGGGTCTTTTCCAATGAGTCAACTCTTCGCATCAGGTGGCCTAAGTATTGGAGTTTCACCTTCAACATCAGTCCTTCCAATGAACACCCAGGACTTGTCTCCTTCAGGATGGACTGGTTGGATCTCCTTGCAGTCCAAGGGACTCTCAAGAGTCTTCTCCAACACCACAGTTCAAAAGCATCAATTTTTCGGCGCTCAGCTTTCTTCACAGTCCAACTCTCACATCCATACATGACCACTGGAAGAACCATAGCCTTGACCAGACGGACCTTTGTTGGCAAAGTAATGTCTCTGCTTTTTATGCTATCTAGGTTGGTCATAACTTTCCTTCCAAGGAGTAAGCGTCTTTTAATTTCATGGTTGCAGTCACCATCTGCAGTGATTTTGGAGCCCCCCAAAATGAAGTCTGACACTGTTTCCACTGTCTCCCCATCTATTTCCCATGAAGTGATGGGACCAGATGCCATGATCTTAGTTTTCTGAATGTTGAGCTTTAAGCCAACTTTTTCACTCTCCTCTTCCACTTTCATCAAGAGGCTCTTTAGTTCCTCTTCACTTTCTGCCATAAGGGTGGTGTCATCTGCATATCTGAGGTTATTGATATTTCTCCGTGCAATCTTGATTCCAGCTTGTGCTTCTTCCAGCCCAGCATTTCTCATGATGTACTCTACATTTAAGTTAAATAAGCAGGGTGACAATATACAGCCTTGACATACTCCTTTTCCTATTTGGAACCAGTCTGTTGTTCCATGTCCAGTTCTAACTGTTGCTTCCTGACCTGCATACAGGTTTCTCAATAGGCAGATCAGGTGGTCTGGTATTCCCATCGCCTTCAGAATTTTCCACAGTTTATTGTGATCCACAAAGTCGAAGACTTTGGCGTAGTCAATAAAGCAGAAATAGATGTTTTTCTGGAACTCTCTTGCTTTTTTGATGATCCAGCAGATATTGGCAATTTGATCTCTGGTTCCTCTGCCTTTTCTAAAACCAGCTTGAACATCTGGAAGTTCTAGGTTCACATATTGCTGAAGCCTGGCTTGGAGAATTTTGAGCATTACTTTACTAGCGTGTGAGATGAGTACAATTGTGCAGCAGTTTGAGCATTCTTTGGGATTGCCTTTCTTTGGGATTGGAAAGAAAACTGACCTTTTCCAGTCCTGTGCCCACTGCTGAGTTTTCCAAATTTGCTGGCATATTGAGTGCAGCCCTTTCACAGCATCATCTTTCAGAATTTGAAATAGCTCAACTGGAATTCCATCACCTCCACTAGCTTTGTTTGTAGTGATGCTTTCTAAGGCCCACTTGACTTCACATTCCAGGATGTCAGGCTCTAGGTGAGTGATCACACCATTGTGATTATCTGGGTCATGAACATCTTTTTTGTACAGTTCTTCTGTGTATTCTTGCCACCTCTTCTTAATATCTTCTGCTTCTGTTAGGACCATAGCATTTCGGTCCTTTATCAAACCCACCTTTGCCTGATATGTTCCCTTGATATGTCTAATTTTCTTGAAGAGATCCCTAGTCTTCTCCATTCTGTTGTTTTCCTCTATTTCTGAGGAAGGCTTTCTTATCTCTCCTGGCTATTCTTTGGAACTCTGCATTCAAATACTTGGAGGTGGGGTTGCTCCTCTCAGCCACTGCCCCTGCCCTCGGGCATATGGTTTATAAATGGTACTGCTCCTCAATATGGTGAATAAACAACTGGTATGTATATTAAAATAATTTTTCTCTGAAAATGGGGATGGTTTCAATTAGTTATTGCTACTCATCAACTATGGCAAGAGTCTCATAAATTTCAGGAACGAATTTTCTATTGGTAGCCTTATGTCTCCCAATTCCCAAGTGAGGTACCTGTTAGAGGACCTTGACCTTCTCTCTTGATCTGTTTCCTGTAAGCCGGAGTGCTTAAGGATAGACTATGCCTCTAAGGTCTCTGGCTTTCTTTTCAGACAGAGTGCTTGAAATTATTCAGCATTCCCACTATTACCCTCACCTTGGTCATCATTTACTGAGTCATTCTAATGACTTAGCATTGGGATGTCACCTGTGTTTGTTTTAGTTTCTGACTTTAATCTTGGCCCTAAGGCTATGGAATTGGTTTCTCCTAAATTATACAACACCCTACTGCTTTCCACTACCATTATCCCTTCATTGACTAGACAGCATTCACCATACTGCTCCAACACAAGCAGAGCTTCTTTGCAAGGAGAACTTGACCTTTCTATAACTTTCGGCTATTGACAATTCCTGAATTGAACTTATTTCTAAGACAGCATCACCATCCTTGCATTCGTGATAAAGAGACAGCTTTTTCTTTGTTCTATACACAGCCAAAAGCTATGAATACATGTGTCTTCTCTTGTCAGCATGTAACTCAGTAAGGCAGCTGGCTACCTGAATCCAGTTCCTCTCTCAAATTCACCAATATGACATCTTACTCATCTTACTTTATATGGGGCTGGTAATGGGAAGGGGTAAGATCACTAAAACAATGGCACTTTAATACCATATAAGAAAATATCAGTTTGGGAGGAAGTGTTTTTCTCAAATATTCTGTTTTTCCATCTCCTAATTCACTGTGTTTAGCCACTAAGTTTACGATCAAACAAGTGCAGTTATTCTACAATGAAGAAGATTGACATTGCTGCCTTACTCTCACAAGGCCACCTCCCCAATGATAACAACTGTTCTTCTTGATCATCTTCTGGGAACACCACCAGATAATATAGGTTTGGCTACCCAACAGTCTAAAATGCATGCCGACAGTGCATTTACCAATTCCATTCTATATCCATAATGCATCTAAGGTTAGGATTTTCCAGTGTTCCATCCCAAATTATTTCAAGCACTTTGCCCAGAATAGTCTTAGAGATTCTGTAATGGGGTCAAATGACAACATAAAGATTGATGTAAATTCCAAAAAGATATGTGGTCCACTTTGAATAAAATCATTTGCCATTATCAGATTTTTAAGAATAAAATTATGCATAAAACAAAAGAAAATAAAATATGCAATTTTCAAATCAATCTAAATAAGAAAATGTTAAAATAAATAAAAATCCCCTGTTTACATCTATATTATTAGCATGTGTGCAAAGTTACCCCAGACTCTTTGTGACCCTATGGTCTGTAGCCCACCAGGCTCTTTCCATGGGGTTCCCCAGGCAAGAATACTGGAGTCAGTTGCCATGCTCTCCTTCAGAGAATCTTCCTGACTCACATCTCTTATATTTCCTGCACTGGCAGATGAATCCTTTACCACTAGTGCCACATGGGAAGCCCTATTTTTTTTAGTATATCTTATATTATTATTATTATTTAGTATATCTTATATTATTATGTCTTATTTTATAAAATTTCTTCTTGGAAACAAGAAGTCATATTCCTATGTTCCTCCCGCCCCTCCCCCCAAAAAAAAACAAAAGAGAGAAGAGAAATAGGGAGAAGAAGAGAAGAAAAAGTGAGGGAAAGAATCAGAAGAAAAGCATGTTCCACAGCGTAATTCTCCAGAAGAGCAGATGCAATCATACCAATTAAGAACAAGCATCAAACTAATTTCTAAGGGTTTTTTAGTTGCCCATACTCTGGCACAAACAGAATACTGGAGTGTGGAATACTGAGGCTTCCTTGTCACTGGTCCTGCTAAGTTTCAGAGCATCTAAGTGCCTACTGTTCTATAATCAAGTTTCCTTTCTACATTCTAGGCTAAAACTTTTCTACCGACGCTGCTTTTTTCCTGACAGTAGGATGTTTATATTGATGACAGGCAATCCTACTGGCAAAATACATTGATTTATAATTCGGACAACTTCGGTGATTTGCTCTCCAAACAGTGCTTGACCTCATTCAGTCATGTTTGGGTGTCTTCCATTTCCTGATATCCCTAAACATGTATCAACCTAATTCTGTCTATCCTCCCAACTTGGATGTTGCCCTCACAATAATCCTTGGAGTCCCTCTTGATGTATAAATGTGTCCATTGTTTAGATTGTTAGGAAAACAGCTGTGCTTAATGTCCTCTGTTGAGTGGTCTTTTACATTTTTCTTTCTAATATATGTCTCAGACCCTAGTGGGATCTTCTGTTGTATGAAATGTGCTGCCTTTCATTTCTTCTTCTGTCAAAACATTTCTGTTTCTGTTCTCCTGAGTAGGGAAGTCATATCTAAGTGTTAGTCTTCTCTGAACTCCAAATCTAGCCCAGATCTGTATTCTACCTATTGAGATCTTTCTGTTTTTCCCCTGGTTCATATCATCCATCTTTTATCTTGCCTTAATTTTATAACATTCCCACAACATATTCTTTGAGAGAACTGTTGGGGTCCAAGTCCATTCACCCCAAAATGTACTTCAATGGCATTATCATTAATTTTGAGTTAAAGTTACTTAAGAAATGGACAATGCAAGAATACTTTGACCTCTTCTCTGTCTTACTGAAAGCAAGAAATAAATCTTCCATATGAAAGTTATCCTCCCTGTAGAGAGAGGTATAAAAATATCCTTATCATCAGAGGTAAGGAATTTAGGGTCTAGAACTATATAAGTAAACCTTGTTATTTTACTAATTTTCTACCCAAGCCCCAACTTCACTTGAGTCCCTTATTAATTAAACTCTCAAACCTATTTTGTTGTCCTGTCAACTCCTCAAAAATTGATTGTTTCTTTGTGCAAAAAGAAATAAACTTTGCCTGCTTTGGGTTACTTTCTGAGAATCTTTTTATGATCTCCTGTGCACACAAAATTAAATTGGGTTCTCTCCTGTTAATCTGTCTTGTGTCACTTTTATTATTAATCCAGCCACAAGAACTCAAGAGAGGAAGAGGGAGGAAATTTCCTCCTCCCAACAGAATGGTTAATACCAATGCCTCTGTTTAGAATGATCAGTTTATCTTGAAACTCACTCAACAATAATTTAAGCATTTTACACTGATACTCCTAGTCTTCTCCTATTACACCTGTTCAAATTGTATATATAAACTGTTATTATAATTATCACAATCTTCAAGGATGCAGTTTTCTATTTGTTCTTAGTATGTATTCTATGTATAGGTTTGAAATGTCATTTCTCAATAGTTTCCTGGGCCCTAGCTCCATCCAAATAAGTTATTTCAGTTTGATCTCTGTTCAGTTTAGTCACTAAGTCGTGTCTGACTCTTTGCAACCCCATGAATCACAGCATGCCAGGCCTCCCTGTCCATCACCAACTCCTGGAGTTTACTCAAACTCATGCCCATCGAGTTGGTGCCATCCAGCCATCTCATACTCTGTCGTCCCCTTCTCCTCCTGCCCTCAATCCCTCCCAGCATCAGAGTCTTTTCCAATGAGTCAACTCTTCGCATGAGGTGGCCAAAGTATTGGAGTTTCAGCTTCAGCATCAGTCCTTCCAATGAACACCCAGGACTTGTCTCCTTCAGGATGGACTGGTTGGATCTCCTTGCAGTCCAAGGGACTCTCAAGCAGTCTTCTCCAACACCACAGTTCATAAGCATCAATTTTTCAGCGCTCAGCTTTCTTCACAGTCCAACTCTCACATCCATACATGACCACTGGAAAAACCATAGCCTTGACCAGACGGACCTTTGTTGGCAAAGTAATGTCTCTGCTTTTTAATATGCTATCTAGGTTGGTCATAACTTTCCTTCCAAGGAGTAAGCGTCTTTTAATTTCATGGTTGCAATCACCATCTGCAGTGATTTTGGAGCCGCCCAAAAAACAAAGTCTGACACTGTTTCCACTGTCTCCCCATCTATTTCCCATGAAGTGGTCGGACCAAATGCCATGATCTTAGTTTTCTGAATGTTGAGCTTTAAGCCAACTTTTTCACTCTCCTCTTTCACTTTCATTAAGAGGCTTTTTAGTTCCTCTTCACTTTCTGCCATAAGGGTGGTGTCATCTGCATATCTGAGGTTATTGATATTTCTCCGTGCAATCTTGATTCCAGCTTGTGCTTCTTGATCTCTGTGATCTTCACTAAATTCTTCTGTTAGTTTTCTCAAGTCCTCATCACTTTTTCTGGCTTGTTTATCAATAAAAATATTTACCTCTTGTCCAGCCAAAACCTTAAAAGTAGTTAAATCTTGGTACATTTTGTGCTAAGTACATTTTTAACCCTTTCATTCAAATCATGGCTTCTGAGACCTTTAATCTCTTTGAAGAATATGGCTTTTCTCTTTTTGCTTGGTTCTCCTAGATTATCCTCAGTCATTTTCAAAGACTGACTTTTCTTAAAATACCATCTCCTATTTATCTAAATCATGCTTCATTTTCTCTACCATCTTCCTATGCACCAACAATGTTTTCATACCAGGCTAATTTTCAAGATTAATTCATCCAGGTAGAAGCTTTCTTGAATAATAATAATAATAATTAAAGAGGTCTGTCAAGGATTTGTGATCAGCTCTCTCTAACACTATCCATGTGAGGGTTATATAGTCAAGTCTGGCAGAAACCTTCATTTCTATTTGTTCATTATACAATCTATCTTATTTCAGTATATAGGGCTAGTAATTGGATTTCCAATATTCACAAATGTAATTATCAAATGATGAGTATGATTTTAAGGGTAGGCTATAATAATAATAAAATAGGACATAAAATTTTCTAGCTAGCCTTGTGTCAGACCTGGGGAAAGATAGTCATAATCTCACAACTTATATAAAAAATATCTTAGTGATCTACAGATCTGTCTGAGAAACAAAACAGAGATAAGTGACTGCACAGAAGTTATTCTAAACTGGGTTTTAACAAGCCTTAAAGAAAACCATGGCAATAAGGTACTGTGTGTCCTGGTTTACTTGAAATCTCTTCACATACAACTTCAGATGTCATGATTCTTAAGTCTCATTGTTCAATCAGTGAGTTGTGGAGATATGAGGATGCTACCCCACCAAACATGCAGGTCCCACCACTGAAGGGACAGCATCCATGACTGTAAACCTTACAAGAGAGTAGAGCAATTGTGAAGGTCTGACAGACAGGAGAAAAGAAGGAGGACCGTGCACGCTCAGTCTCCTCTTTCCAACCTCATTACCAAGCTAAGCTGTCTTTCCTCTCTTGCAGCATGAATTACTGAGAGGCTATAGATCAGCCTGGAGTAGCCTTCTGCTGGGCATCCTGCGTACGCATAAACTCATGAACATTGCAGGATGCGGGTGGGTCACGGGGGGGCTGGGGGGTCATGGGGAATGTTTTATAAAACGTGTAAGCACACATATCAATACACGTTCTTCAAGGAAATGCTTTTGACCGATGAAGAACATTTTCACATTAAGGTTTGCTGTGTACTCAAGCTCTCTGTATCAGAGAACTCATTTGGACCTTTATTCCTAGAAATACTAGACATGAAAATCCAAACATAACAGGAAGATCTATGGCCATCAATCTTGCTGTTCTCTTAGTTGAACCCAGCGCAGGGTCTTCTTGCCTTCTGAATTTTCTTGACCCCTTAAGAGACAAACTCGTGCTTTTTACCTGCTGGAGTCAATTGCAGATCTCTGCTGCTCCTGACGTTGCCTGTGGCATGAATGTAGGCAAAACAACTTTAATCTGATCTGTGTGTCCATTGTTGAGTGATATCTCTATTTGCAAGCAAGCAAGAGAGCAACTATTCTGAGGAGATGGGCTTGTTTTTCCTAGATAAAGGCTTAGTATGAATTTATATAAACAGATTTAGTAGCAACTTTCTTTATTTTGACTAGCAGATATGCTATGTAATTTCTGAGATCCCAGCGGCAGTTACTGAATTTTCAGAAATAAAAGGTAGGGACTGAAAGAAAAACCATAACAGATATTTCTTTCTCATGGTGAAGACCTAAAATAATAGCTTATCACACTGAAAGAATAGCATAGTCTTAATTAACAAATATAAGAATTGTTTTGGTATGGTTAAATACCTCTTTATGTTATAAAAAAGAAAGCTGGCACAGTTGTTTTCATCTAAAATATTATGAAAAGGATTAGTATGTTCACACAGCCAGTGTGGTGGCCCATGCTGGGTATATGGATTAAGTTCAGTGACTTGAGGGTCACTTCTAGTTAGTTTTGGTTTCCAGGGTTTTCTAGAACATGCTAGATGTGGTGTTTATCATTTCAGCTGTTATGCTCAGGAGTTCATTCTATGCTACACTTACACAGCTAACGTGTATTATCTCTGAGATAGTGGCTTTGAGCTGTTCAGTTATCTTTATGGATAAGTTGAAACATATCATATATGTACTTTTGGAGCTAGCTTAAACTAGAATGTATAATTGTTACTTCCCTAAACATTTCTTGCCTGAAATGATAATAATTATGATAGTACTATCACTTTATTTATTACCATAGACAGAGTTTGAATTTTTCTATTAATATTAGTTACCAATTAAAGTGGTTTATGTTCTATATTTAAATTTTTTATATTTAAATATATTTAATATTCTATATTAGTATACTCTTTCATTCACTACTATTAAATCCCTCAAAATTGGATAAGGTATTATGTCTTAAGAGACAAGAAATTTATCTTAGGGAGAAATAAACATTCTGTAAATAAGAAGCTAAACAGAAACTAGAAGCTCCTATACTTTGGCCATTTGCTGCAGAGTCAAATCATTGGAAAAGACCCTACTGCTGGGAGACTGAAGGTGGGAGAAGGGGGCGACAGAGAATGAGATGGTTAGATGGCATCACCCAGTCAATGAACCTGCTGCTGCTGCTGCTGCTGCTAAGTCGCTTCAGTCGTGTCCGACTCTGTGCAACCCCACAGACGGCAGCCCACCAGGCTCCCCCGTCCCTAGGATTCTCCAGGCAAGAACATAGGAGTGGTTGCCATTTCCTTCTCCAGTGCATGAAAGTGAAAGGTGAAAGTGAAGTCAGTCAGTCGTGCCCGACTCTTAGCGACCCCACGGACTGCAGCCCACCAGGCTCCTCCATCCATGGGATTTTCCAGGCAAGAGTACTGGAGTGGGCTGCCATTGCCTTCTCCACAATGAACATGACTTTGAGCAAACTCCAGGAGATAGAGAAGGATTGGGAAGGCTGGCATGCTGCAGTCTCAGGGTTGCAAAGAGTGGGATACAACTTACTGACTGAACAATAACAAGAAGAAACTTGAAGCTAGGTTTTTATCTCTCCTAAGCCTGCATCCTTAACCACTTCATGAAACTTTCTCTATGGAATAGAAGACCAGAGCAAACAAGCTGATAAAGCACTTCTTAAAAGAACCCAGGTAGCTTAGTTCATACAACCCTTAAGCAGAAATATTAGTATTGTTCAGCAGAAAAATAAGTCTGAACCAAGGAACCAGTGTGATGTCCACCTGAACCTCCCCATGACAACAGATACGTCCCACAGGTTTGAAACCTGAGCAGACAGGGAATCAAAACCACATCCCTGCTGTGTAACATTCCTTTCTATCTGTACACTCAATAGCTATGTCATGCTATCTCCCAAAGACCTTGATAAATCAGTATAGTCCTGATGGTAAAGGGGAAATAATCTTACAAGCTGCTGGAGAGCTAAAGAACATTCACTAAATACCTGCAGCAAAAGCAAACCCTGGATAAAGGTTTGAAGAAAATAATGAGGAAGGTGTTACAAGGAGTGCAAACACCACTACAAAGATATCAGCGTAACTTGGAAGTTTTCATCTTCAGGAAATCCTAAACAGACTTTGAGTACCAGAGTGCTCATTCAACAGTGTATTATTCCTAGTGTAGACTGACAATCTCTGAGGTGGAGTGAGATGGGGAAACCACCAATGTAAGACTGTGCTTTGGACAAAGTGTCAAGGTCAGGAGCAGTGAAAATACTGAGCATCCTTTGACCACTATTTGAAAACAATGCAATTCTTTCATGGAACTGACTTCTTCTCTCTCAGAGAAGAAAACTTTTTGAACTTTTAGTTTTGGAAAATAGACTTTAGACAAAACAACAGATAACAGGATGATAAAGGTTTTTTTTGTTTTGTTTTGTTTTTTCTTTCTCCAATCCAGTCAAATACTTGGCATCAAGCAGTGGGGGAAAAAGTAGGAAAAAAAATTCCTAGCCTAAGCTTTTTCTATAATTATCTAAAATTATCTAGATTAAACTTGCATCTATCTACTGTACCTCATTAAGCACCCTATTCCACTGCCTGCCCTTTCTATCTGAAAATGTTCTCTCATTTTCAAATTGAATTTCTCCCCCATTAACTTACTGCTTAGGTATATTTTAATGGCTTTCCTTTCAACATAAACCCACTTGTTTTGGCCGTGAAATTATCTCATTTCATTGTGTAAAGCCCAGCTTTGTTTCTAATTTTCAGTAATTGTGTCCATTTCTAGGTGAAAAATGTAAGCCCAAACAAAAGCCCTCTTAAAACTGGCCTGTCATTTTCAATTCTTTCGCTTGCAGACAGTGGTTGGTAATTTTTCTTCCAATAATGTGTGTCTGTTCACCCCGCTTCCAGGTACTATGATAACTAATGATACAGTGAGGCAGGGGCACCTTCCCATGTGAGGTCATCCTCTGATAGGAAGTTGACAGTTTCACGCAGCAACAGACAGGACTGGTGTTGCAATCCTCAGGTAACCAACCTATCACCCTTTTGCTTTCTGAATAAAATCTTAAGGAGAACCACAATTGTATCCTTAATTTTTCATTAACTAGAACTTCACTGTCGGAAAACTTTGTCATATAGAAACTCTGAAAAAAAAATATTTTAATTCTCTCTATAATCCTATACACATTCCTGGTGTCTCAGTGGTAAAAAAAATCTGCCTGCCAATGCAGGAAATGCAGGTACAATCTCTGAGTTGGGATGATCCCCTGGAGAAGGAAATGGCAACCCACTCCAGTATTCTTGCCTGGGAAATCCCCACAGATGGGGGAGCCTGGCAGGCTACAGTTCATGGGGTCATAAGAGTTGGACATGACTTAGCGACTAAACTACCGCCAGTTATGGAAACAACACAAAAACACACACACATTGGACATGTATTTGCATGCATTCACACACACATATACACTCTGAAAAAAATCACATATATCATATAATACATTACATACACATACACACACATACACACACACAACACACTGTCTTTTAAAAGCTTGTTTCAAAATGATTTGCCAGTACTGTTCAATCTTTGATTTGTGTCAAGTTGCCTCAGGGGATGGAGGAGTGGAAGGTGACATTCCAAGTTGAGGAATGAGCTTGTAGAAGGACACCATGAGCAGAAAGGACCTTGAGATTTTGCAAAACATGTGAAGGTAAGTACATCTGGTATAGAAAAAAGAAACCTGTAAAATGAGTTTGTAGCTGAAACTTGGAGTAAAACTGAGAAGAGCCTTATGTGTCAAGCCTCAGACCCTGGACAAGATCCAAACACACAGTGTGTGAATCAAGCATCTGAACTTAATCCAAGTGATATGAAGGGCATGAAAATCATTTCAAAGAAAATAAAATGTATCAACCACTTTTATGCACACTCAATATTATTAGTTAAAATGCATTTTTACTTCTTCCTGTAATGATCCATAAAACATAAAACACAGAAGAAAGACTAATTTTAAAATATCCAGGAAAATACTTATGCAGAAGTAAGGTAGTAGGGTGATTATCATTATAAAAATAACAAAACCCAGGCTTGAAGCATCTAAATAAAATTTCAAGTTCACACAATTCCACTGCGTTGATGTTTTCTAATTCAGTAGCTTGAATGCTACTACCCCAAGCTAGAGAAGGCTGCTAAGAAGAAATGGTGAGAGGGAGACTGGCTTATAAAAATGGGTCTCAGTATAGGTGCACCAAAAGATTTCTAAGTTCCCATAGGAAGACCAGGCATCGGAGCAAAGAAGCATGGAAATGTGAAAGATTAATATTATATCCAGATTCAGGGAAAGATTTTGACAGAAATGTTTGCTAGGGGATTATTTATAATGAGAAAAAATGGAAATAATGTATGTGTTACTGAATGTGAAAGCTAAATAAATAATGTGCGTTACATATTTCAATATCATGTGGGCATCTGAACAATTTTAATTAAATGGAAAATGATTCACTGGATAATGTTAAGAAAAAGAAAACACACACAGACAAAATCTTCAAAAAACAAACAAAAACTATACACACAGCCACACACAATACTTTTCAAATACAATTATTACTTATTCATTCTTCCAGCTCTATGTCATTTTCTCTCCATCTAACCATGCTTTCAATCCGTCTATCTAGAAGGCATGTATAGGAGACTGGGAGGAAACACATTCACTAGATAATAGGGCTTTCCTCCCCTTTCACATCTATGTTTCTCCATATTCTTCCTAGTGTGCTAGAGACAATTGATGAGGAAACTCATGGTCCACTAGTTCCTAAGTTAGATAATTTTGCCTCTTCTTTAAACTACACAAAATTAGTTACTTGCTGACTTGTATTCAAATGGCAAATGACAAATCAGGGCATGAGAAATTAACAATGCAACAAGTCAATAAGCATCTGCCATAAGTGCCTACTATGTGCTGAGCAAGGGAGATTCCCAATCTTCATGGAGATAAGTACTGTCTATAGATGATTAAAAAATACAAATGTGATACATGAGATAAACAAGGAAATGCAAGTTATTTGGAAACTGCATATTTAGAACATAGAACCAAGGTTAGGAAAAAGTCAAAAGACTTTAAGAGGAAGAGGTATTGAAACAAAGATCCTAAAGGAGTGTTAGCAATATATGTCCAGAAAGAAAGATCAGGATAAGTGAAGGCCCTGGCATGAGTGACCCCTGTCACATTTGAGAAACTGAATGGTATTCTGATCGATTGCACTATAAGGTACATGTCTTGGGGGGCTGTATAAAAAGATGAGGCTTAAGAAGTAGGCAGTAGCATGTAGTAAGAGTTTCCTGGAAGCATATAAAGAAATTTGGGGTCTCTCCAGAGGGCAGCAAAATTTCAGTGAAGCTAGCTGAGGGGTAAAGGTAGTCAGGTCAGCATTGCAGTGGGTTTATTCTGGCTGCATTGTAGAGTGCTGATTGTTTGTAAATAAGATTGGCTAGAGGAATGACTGTTAGCAGGTTGCTTCAGTAGGGGCCTAATTATTGTAGGAAAAATGGGGGCTTGATAATTATAGTAGAATTTTTACTATAATTAGGAATGAAGGAATGATAATAATCCATAGACTTCAGATGTAATGATATGAAATAGAATGGTGAGGCCCCAATTTTAAGTGAATTTTTTCCTTGTGAGAGTTTGGATAAGATATACGTGGATGAAGGTGTGAAAGTAATAGCTTTTTCACATGAAAAACTTAAATTGTCATTTAAAAATATTATGTCACAGATATTAGAGCTTACCTGAAAATATTTATAAAAGCACTACCTTGAGACTCTTTGGAAAGTTTTTGTGTGTGGTGTTGGAGCGAGGCTGTAATTTGAGAATTTACGGAAAAAATAAGAGAGAATGACATCTTTGGAGAGATGTGGGAAGCACAGGTTTGGGTATTCCCAGAGATAATGGGCACTGGGCGGGAGCTACTTTGGAGGTTTATGTTTCCGCATGTGATGGGGAGAGAAATGTTCTAGGAAATGAAATTGGACAGGCGTAGAAAAAATCTAATTGTGGCATAGATGCAATTCATACCCACTTCTCAATGACATTTGGGTACAACTGTATTTTTCAAGTTTTCTACAATAAGCAGATATCATAAGACCCTTGACATTTACAAGGGATAAATCCCAAGATCTTTGCAAATTTCTAGCTCTGCAAATACAGAGGCATTTGTATAGTCTCTTGACTTTCTCAAAAATTGTATTTCCTTCCAGAGAAATAAGTTTCTAGTGCATTTCCTTACATAATCAGCAAGTATTATTGCTTCTAAATACAACACATATGTGGATTCTAGCCTCACCTTTCAAACTTCACTATGACTACTCTAGTTATTTATTTTTTGTTTGTGTTTTAGGCTACACCATATGGCATGTGGAATCTTAGTTCAAACCCACACCCCCTGCATTGGGAGTGGAGTCTTAACCACTGGACTACCCGGAAGTCCCTGACAACTCTAGTTTAAACCATATCATCTTTTTCTTGAAGAACTACGATAGCCACTAAAGCTGTTGTCCATGTTTCCATTTTGAACTATACATAGACTATAATAATTATAAATTTTACACCAAATCTCAGTCCTCTGATTAATATCTTTCAATGTCTTTCCACTGCTTTTAGAAACTAAAATCCATATTCATATTGCCATGACTTTAAAAGTCCTTATAATCTAAACTTCCTAAATGTAGCACTTCTACATTTTCTACCCTTTTCCATGTTTAATATTCTGCAGCCACTCTGACCTTTGAGAGCACAAACTGACAATAATCAGCATATAGTCTTACTGTGGAAAAGATTAAAATTCATCCTTACAGATATTGAAAACAATTTTCAAGTCATAGACACTCGGCAGTCTTCATAGTTTTAGTCAACATAAGCTAAGTTATGCTGCTTTAACAGATAAATCTTTCAGACTTCACACAAAAATGATAGTTCTTATCTATAAAAATTCACCCTCAGTCTAGGAAACTCTCAGTGGCTGCTCCCCTCCACATCCCTGCTGCTCTCTTGGGACTTGGCCATCGCAATAGGAGAACTCTGTCATAACAGCTGCAGTGGTAGAATAATGAAATTGAAACTTCACCAGAGTATTTTCACTTCCTCTGCCTGACAGTGATGTGTTTTACTAGCCAGAACCAGTCCCATGGCCTCATCTCACTGTAAGGAGGCTGGGAAGCACAGTTCCTGTGAGTTGAGGCAAGAAAGGAGGATTGAATACTGATGGTCACTGGTAAATTCTGCTACAGTTTCTCCTCCCAGCTCTAATATAGTAAGTTGAATCTTTATGCTAATACATATCCCCTTGCCAAGGAAGACCACCTGAATCTTATCCAACAAGAGCTCTAAAGTTTAGGTGTTGTGCAATAAGGGTCTTTTCATCAGATCTGGATGGAGCTCCCCTTGGACTGGAAATCTATGAACTCAAATGACAGTCACCTCTTCCTCTCCAAATATACCTTGTATATCATGATAGAACAAAGCTAGGGCAATTGCCATAAATATTCTCATTCTGGGAATAATGACATTTGCAGCAACATGGATGGACCTAGAGATTGTCATACTGAGTAAAGTAAGTCTGACAGAGAATGAGATATGTCATACGGCATCCCTTATATGTGGCATTTAAAAAGACACGATACAAATGAACTTGCTTACAAAACAGAAATAGACTCACAGACTTAGAGATGGAACTCATGGTTGCCAGGGGGAAGAATGGGGGGGATAGTTAAGGAATTTGGTATCGACATGTACACATTGCTATATTTAAAATGGATAAACAACAAGGTCCTACTGTATGGCACATGGAGCTCTGCTAAATGCTATGTGACAGCCTGGATGGGAGGGGGGTTTGGAGGAAAATGGATGCATGCGTATGTATGGCTGAATCTCTTTCCAGTCCACCTGAAACTATCAGAGCTTTGTTCATTGGCTATATGCCAATATAAAATTAAGGTTTTTAAAAGTTCTCATTTTGAAAAAAAGAAGAATGAATGTTACATAGCAGTCATTGGTCCTTAGAAATTCTGAAATCCCACTGGGCAGACATAGTATGAACCTCTTATCTTGAAGGTAGAGAATATTCCTTGATAAGGCCCTGACCTTGCTCTCCTGGAAGAAATTCTCTTTCCCATTATTCTTAGAGGACTCCCAGCTCCATCTGCTGAAAGCTTTCTTTTTCTCCCCCTCTGTCTCTCATTATCCTTCATGTCCATATCTGAAGTGGACTTTGGGGAATAGTCCTTCATAGGGACTTTAACAGTTTCTCAACCCACTTCCTGCCTATAGAAGCATAGAGGCCCAAGGATCATTTTGACAATGAATGTTAGCATTTATTGGATGCTTTCTGTGTGACAGAAATAACACAAAGCAACTATATGCATTTGATGCTCACAGTGGCCTTTAGAAATGGCACTATGATTATTCTTATTTAAATTGCCCAGTGTTCCCTAGCTAATCCATAATGGAATTTGGATTCTAACTCTGCTCTGTTCTAATACCAATCTGTAATGTTTCCTTTACTTCTGTTGTCTTTATACATCAGAGTTAAACAAATTATTTCAGGAATTGTTGAAAGTAATTCCTAGGGTAGCTGGACATAATCAATACTTTTGACAAATGCAAAGGTCATTTTTAAGTCTCAAGGAATCACAGGCTTTTGCAGTTAGGCGCCAAGTTTCTTTGGCAACATGATACCACATGTAAACACACACACACATGCACACACAGTAGGGCTCTTACATATTTGAATCCACACAGATCTATGTGTCAGGAACAATACATTTCTTTACAGGTTCTCAGGGCCAGTATTTTCTCTGATTTTATTTGTTTTTTATCTTCTTACTTTTTTCCATCAAAATTGACTTATTGAATCAATTTTGAATAGTAGATGAAAAGGCTACACTATAAATAAATCTGATCTTTACCTCAAGCTATTTTAAATATTAACATTAATTTATTGGGCATTGACCTTTAATCTGGTCTTTATTTTAAGGCATTTAAGTCTTTTGAGAAGTTTTAGCAATAGGTAGGAAAGTCATTCGTTTGTTCGTTGTTATATGGCTAAGTACTTACAGATTTTTTACTTTCAAAGTTTTTATTATATACATCATTTATATTTTGGGATCAAAAGCTGTCAGCTTTACCAATACTGCAAAAACGAAAACATTTATAATTCTATCATCCCTTTCCATATCCAACTATTTTCTGAGTTTTTCACTTTCTTGAACCATCACATAAAATGTGGCCAATTTTATTCAAAACACACTAATTGAATTCTGTTTTCCAACCTTTTCCCCTAGCCTCTGAGTTCAAGAAGATGTTTATCATTCATATGATCTAATTTTTAAATTACTACAAGCAGGAGTTTCACCACTCTATCACATATGACAAATGCTCTGTCACTTTTTAATAGAAATCATCATATTTTCAGGTACCTATAACAGCAATTTCACATATCTTAAATTTTTGTGATGACAGCACCCCACCTTCAGTACTAATTCTCTGTATTAGTTAGGGAAGTGTCTTAGTGGTTTCCAAGATCATCCCAAGGCTAAGTAATTCATTAAAAGTACTGAGAGAACTCAGAAATCATTGTATACATGGTTATGGTTTATCACAGTGAAAAGATGCAAAGCAAAATCAGCAAGGGTGCCTCAGCAGTCTGGAGGAAACCAAGAGAGAGCTTTCTCCCAGTGGAGTCAACAAAGACATGCTTAATTCTTCCTGCCATAAACTGAAACAAACATATGTAAAGTGTTGTCTACCAGGAAGTTTTCTTGAGCTTAAGAGTCTCAGGTTTTCACTGGAGACTGACCATTTAAACACACACTGCCTTCGTGATGGACTTCAGTTACTAAAACTAGAGACTAACAAGATGAAAGCAGGTGTCTACAAAAATCGCATTGTTTGCACAAACTGCCTGGAGAAGCTGGTAGAATTTCCTTCAGAGCTGAAGACACACAAAACACACTTATCAGAGCATTTCAAACTTTCAGTTGCCAATAGCCCACCCACAGCCAGTCAAGAAAATCAGCCTGTCTGGGAATATACAAGTTTCAAGCAATTCAGATCTGATGAATTTACTATTACCTGCAAATACATGTTGGAATATACTGTAGTAATCAAAACAACCCTATAATTTCATTGACTCAATATAGCAAAAGCATTTCACAACCACCGCCTACTCCATTTATGTTGACTTTATTGGAAACCTGGAGGACTCTTCAAGGCATTGGATTGCCATTCAATAACTCAATAACCCATGCTGCTTCAGTCTTTGGTTCTGCCACATGAGCACAAGACTTTGTCTACCATAGAAGTGACAGAAGAAAATGATGGAGAATCCCACAGTGCTCTTCATGGCATCAGCTAGTAACAGATGCTATTTCTACTCTCATTTCATTGGTTTTCCCAGGGCTCCTCCTAACTATAAGGGGCAGGGATTTTACACCTATAAAGTGGGGAAAACCACTAGGCCATTCAGGTATGACCTAAAACAAACCCCTTATGATTATACAGTGGAAGTGAGAAATAGATTCAAGGGACTAGATCTGATAGACAGAGTGCCTGATGAACTATGGACAGAGGTTCATGACATTGTGCAAGAGACAGGGATCAAGACCCTTCCCAAGAAAAAGAAATGCAAAAAAGCAAAATGGCTGTCTGAGGAGCCCTTACAAAGAGCTGTGAGAAGAAGAGAAGCTAAAAGCAAAGGAGAAAAGGAAAGATATTCATTTGAATGCAGAGTTTCAAAGAATAGCAAGGAGAGATAAGAAAGCCTTCCTCAGTGATCAATACAAAGAAATAGAGGAAAACAACAGAATGGGAAAGACTAGAGATCTCTTCAAGAAAACAGAGATACCAAGGGAACATTTCATGCAAAGATGGGCTCAATAAAGACAGAAGTGGTATGGACCTAACAGAAGCAGAAGATATTAAGAAGAGGTGGCAAGAATGCAAAAAGAACTATACAAAAAAGATCTTCATGACGAAGATAATCATGATGGTGTGATCACTCACCTAGAGCCTGACATCCTGGAATGCGAAGTCAAGTGGGCCTTAGGAAGCATCACTATGAACAAAGCTAGTGGAAGTGATGGAATTCCAGTTGAGCTATTTCAAATCCTAAAAGCTGATGCTGTGAAAGTGCTACACTTAATATGTCAGCAAATTTGGAAAACTCAGCAGTGGCCACAGGACTGGAAAAATCAGTTTTCATTCCAATCCCAAAGAAAGACAATACCAAAGAATGCTCAAACTACCACACAATTGCACTCATCTCACATGCTAGTAAAGTAATGCTCAAAATTCTCCAAGCCAGGCTTCAGCAATATGTGAACCGTGAGCTTCTAGATGTTCAAGCTGGATTTAGAAAAGGCAGAGGAACAAGAGATCAAATTGCCAACATCCACTGGATCATTGAAAAAGCAAGAGAGTTCGAGAAAAACATCTATTTCTGCTTTATTGACTATGCCAAAGCCTTTGACTGTGTGGATCACAATAAACTGGAAAATTCTGAAAGAGAGAGGAATACCAGACCACCTGACCTGCCTCTTGAGAAACCTGTATGCAGGTCAGGAAGCAACAGTTAGAACTGGACATGGAACAATAGACTGGTTCCAAATAGGAAAAGGAGTATGTCAAGGCTGTATATTGTCACCCTGCTTATTTAACTTAAATGCAGAGTACATCATGAGAAATGCTGGGCTGGGTGAAACACAAGCTGGAATCAAGATTGCTGGGAGCAATATCAATAACCTCAGATATGCAGATGACACCACCCTTATGGCAGAAAGTGAAGAGGAACTAAAGAGCTTCTTGATGAAAGTGAAAGAGGAGAGTGAAAAAGTTGGCTTAAAACTAAACATTCAAAAAAAGCTAAGATCATGGCATCCAGTCCCATCACTTCATGGCAAAAAGATAGGGAAACAATGGAAACAGTGGCTGACTTTTTTGGGGGGGGCTCCAAAATCACTGTAGATGGTGACTGCAGCCATGAAATTAAAAGTCACTTACTCCTTGGAAGGAAAGTTATGACCAACCTAGGCAGCGTATTAAAAAGCAGAGACATTACTTCACCAACAAAGGTCCATCTAGTCAAGGCTATGGTTTTTCCAGTCGTCATGTATGGATGTGAGAGTTGGACTATTAAAAAAGCTGAGCACAGAAGTTTTGATGCTATTGAACTGTGGTGTTGGCGAAGACTCTTGAGAGTCCCTTAGACTGCAAGGAGATCCAACCAGTCCATCTTAAAGGAGATCACTCCTAGGTGTTCATTGGAAGGACTGATGTTGAAGCTGAAACTCCTATGTTTTGGCCACCTGATGTGAAGAGCTGACTCATTTGAAAAGACCCTGACGCTGGGAAAGATTGTTGGCAGGAGGAGAAGGGGACGACAGAGGATGAGATGGTTGGATGGCATCACCGACACAACGGACATGGGTTGTGTCCTGGACGGTGGACTCCAGGAGTTGGTGATGGACAGGGAGGCCTGGAGTGCTGCAGTTCATGGGGTCTCAAACAGTCTGATACCACTGAGCAACTGAACTGAACTGAACCAATACTCAAGATGGAACAGAGATCCAGCTGTCAGTGCAAACTAGTGGTATCCATCTTATTTGCAAAGTAGTAATATTGTAGATGTTAAATTTGTGAATGACAAAGTGTTCATACACCTAGTTTATATCAGGAAAATCATTTTAAAAATACTGAGAAATAAAAACAAAGCAACCAATGGAACAAGTAGGGATAAAAGCTTCCCTTAAAATGATACAATTTGTCCCCTTGTTTCCTCAGATGTCAGTATCAAGTCTTTTGAAAAAAGAGTAATACCTTCTCCCAAAGTAGAAAGGTATCATCTCTTATTAAAATTAAGTATACATTTTAATCTGAGAGACTTTAGAGAAATCTGAGACAGTTTTCTAAGAGGAAAGGAAATTTCTTTACAGACTGATAGTTTAAACCTCCAAAAGGATAGAAGTGGAACTTCTAAAAGTTTTGAACAGTAGAGCTATTGAATGTTCTCTATGGGCCTGTCCTTTTGGTAAGAAATTTATATTTATGCATATCAAATTAATTATTCTTCATAAGAATCTTTTTAAATAGGCATTTATACAACTGTATTTTAGAGATAAAGAGTCTAGGATTAGCCAGGTAAATTAACAGGTAAATTGAACAGTAACCTAGGAAGAGTCAGAGTCAGAATGTGAATTCAGGTCTGTTTTGCTCTTAAACACAAGCTTATAAACTGCGAGACAAGTTTTTGCATGAAGGAAGAAGATGAGCTCAGAGACTTGAATGAGGCTATGAATGGACAGATGAAGCAACTGAAATACTCACTCTAAAAAATGTTGCTGTCCTATTCATCTTTTAGCCACTATTATAAAAATGATGAACATATATCTGGAAATAAGAGTTTATTTACTATAATTTCTCTTATGTTTATGCTGACTTATTATCCAGCTTATTTTCTTGTGTAAAGAATTGTGGTCCAAGGTAGGGCAGAACACATAAGGATGTAAGACAAAGAAGGGCAGGGTGTACAGCTGGTCAGGAGTTTGGGAGGTATCATGGGGATATAGTAGGGCTAAGGGTAAAACAGGGCAGGCAAAGAAGAAATAGATAAGCTTATTGCCCTAAAAGATTTTATTGCTTAGTCAGAGAAACAGATACAGAAAAGTAATAGCTAGCATCTTGAATCAATATATTTAATGTTGTAAGTCCAACTGATGATCAGAACAAGATATCACTCAAGCAAGAAGGTTATTGTATATAGGCTGCTTCAAAGATGTTGCGAAGTGAGCTGATTAGGGGAGGAAATGACCAAAATAAGGAAGAGTATTTACCCTGCTGGAACACAGAATTGAGAATCAGATTTGAAACCGTTTTCCCTTTTAATAGTTACATAAGTTATTGCAATGTTTTTAACCTCAGTCATTATCTATAAAGGGGCTTCCCAGGTGGTGCTAGTGTTAAAGAACCTATCTGCCAAGACAGGAGACATAAGGGGTGTGGGTTCAATTCCTGGGTTGGGAAGATCCCCTGGAGAAGGACATGGAAACCCACTCCAAGATCCTTGCCTGGAGAATCCCCTGAACAGGGAGCCTAAAGGACTATAGTCCATAGGGTCGCCAAGAGTCAGACATGACTGAAGTGACTTAGCGCGCACACAAAATGTCTGGGTTTATTCTCAGAAACAGCTGTGACAATGACAGAGGGCCCGTGTCAAGGGGTCATGGAGGCGGTGAAGTGAGAGGAATCCTGCGGGCAGATAGTAAGGACTCTTAGTACCAGGATGGGGAATTTAAACAGTCTCCTATTAGCACTTCAAAACTAGATCCAGCTCTTCCCTAGCAGCCCAGAACCTTTTTCTTGCTTGACCAAATGTGATCATTAGACAATTCACAGTTTTCTCAGCCCATTTTTTTCCAGGCCATTGAAACATGTAGCTGATCCAGCCTTGCTGAATTTTCATTCCAATGAATAAACTCCCTTCTCACTGCCTCTCCTGAATGTCCCTTTTGCAATTTCCTGGGTGTTTCTCCCATTTGGATCCTAGTCATGCCTCTGTTACTGTTTTCATTATTTTAAAAATGGAGAGGATGTGTTTCTGCTGAAGTTGCCCAATCTTGTTTTCACTCTATTGGACTCCAAAGTGTGCTGTCTGGGTGCAGGCAGATGGATGAGGCAGAAAAGCCACTGATTTGATTTTCCCTTTCAATTTTCAGATCTTTCACTGCTTGCCTGCTTTTGTTTTCTCTCTTAACAGTGCATCTAAATATGTGCCTTTCCTTTCTCTTGAGGTAATCCTTTTTATTGCTTTTACCTGTAACATTTGCCTTTGATGGTTTCTGGATATGTGTTTAGGATCAAAGATGTTCTGTTCTATGCTTAGTTATCATGTCTGTGCTTTCACCTAGCTATTTCCTTTTGTACTGTGGGGCTTTTCAGGCTTATTTTTTTAAGCTTTCTCTTCTCAGATATTCTTTTACTTTAGGGTGTCACAATAGTGTTTTTTTTTTAATAAATTTTTTGGCATCCAGAACTTTTAATGCATCAGACTGTGTCTTACTGTTGATATTTGGAAAGAAAAATACCATCTCAAAGAAGCTCAATATTCCTGCACAAGTTTTATGTTTTTACTCCTGTTCTAAAACCCAACAATCAATTAGTTGGTATATACTCCCTAAATCAGGTCTTCACTCAAGCCAAGAAACAGCTACCTAACCATTGTGCAATAAATCAAAGAAGCCTGATCAAGTTAGTGTCTTTAGGAAATTTAAAATAATTTCCTGCTCTTGCCTCCTTATTTCCCAGAAATCACAACATAACTGGAATTCAAGATGTTGTTAAATGTCCATGATGGGGGTAGAATAGACACAAATTGTAGGTTTATGAAAGAACTTCTTTCTAGATAAATATTTGGAATATCTGTATATTGCATAATGCCATCTTTATTATTTCCTTCTTCTGTTTTCATTTTTTAGGGACACCTAGTTTTCCTTATTGGACTTCCCAGGTGGTGCAGTGATAAAGAAGCAAGAATTTGCCTGCCTGTGCTAGAGATGCAGAGACCTGGGTTTGATCCCTGGGTCAGGAAGATCCCCTGAAGGGAGATCCTCCTCCCTGGAGGAGGGCATGACAATCCACTCCAGTATCTTTGCCTGGAAAATTCCATGGACAGAGGAGCCTAGTGGGCTACATTCCACAGGGTCACAAACGGTTGTATATGACTGAGCTGAGCATGCAAACATGGTCTAGTTTTCCTTATTAGCTGGTGAGTTTACCCTCAGCTACACACACACACACACACACACAGAGTATTTTGTAACAATACTTATGAGTTTATGTTTGACTAAATTATTTGCAGTTTTCATGCTTTAATATACTTTTCAATGACATATAGGGCTAACTTCTATGGATATGCACAATTCCTTTTTTATATAGGTTTTCTTCAATTTTGACCCCATATTTCAAGTAAACCCTTAAAGCTTGAATTATATCACAATTATTCCTCTAGGCATTTCTAAAATTTGCTGGTTGACTCATAGTGATAAAATTATAGACAGACATTAGTTTGTATTGGCATGCTATTTCATTGTTTGAATTCATATATTTTCATCACTATAAAAATAATATAACCAACCATGTAAAATTATGAGAAATTAAAAAATGAAAGCTTACTATCTTAATGCAATCATACTGTCTTACCATAAATGCTGCTTGAACTTTAGATCATATAGATTCATTTCTTGGAATGCTTATGATGATTCTACACACTCAGAACTTGCTAGATCTTGGGAACATAAAAAAGAAATGAAACAGTCTCTGAACTCACAAAGGATCCCAGTGAAGCTGAAAGTCTCCTACAAAGCCAACAAAGAAACCATCTTAGAGTAATGTGTCAGAGTCTAGAACAAAACCATGAGCAGAAACCTCAGGTATATAGAAAGGAAGTAGAGAAAGAATCTCAGCAAAGATAATTTCTGGGTGTTTTCTTAATGAATAAGTTGGGCTGGCTCAAAACAGGAAGGGTAAGAATATCATTCCAGGAAAAAGAAATACATAGATCAAAGCTCATGCCACAGTTCTATTTGGAGCACTATAATGAATTCACTGTTGCGGGAATATAACCTAAGTGGTGAGAAATATTAGACATTACAATTTGGCCAGTTCAATCTAGTCTGTGCATCACACTTTTGAAAATACTTTTAATCAAAGGAAATGTAAATAAAGAACTGTGTTTATTTTTATACACATATACATGCATATGTATGTATATATATATATTTTTATATTTATGCATATGTACATATGGCTGAGTGTGCAGCATATTGGATTTAATATAAAGTCATATGGCTATACTGCATTTTATTTAACAATTACTGTTGTATATTACATATTGTTAAATATAAATTATAAATAAATATTCAATATTAAATATATTAAATATCATTAAATAAATAAAACAATATTATGACTACTGTTCAAATTAATATCATTAACTCAGGTTACTGCTTTGTTCTGTGTAGCCTGGGTTATTCCCTTACAGTATGTTTCTAGCCTTGCTCTAACAAAACATAGAACATCCTCATGGCTCTTGGTACATAGTAGGAATAACTTAATAAGATGCTATTTGCACAGTTTAACCTCCATTCACAAAGCAAGTTTGAATGCATATATTTCTCCACAGCCACTGCCAACACTGGTGATTTTTTTTCCTCTTAAGCTTTGATAATTTATTTAGCAGAATATTTCTTAATCATTAATATCAGTCCTTGTGTTACAATGAGGGTTATTCTCATTTCTTAATGATGTTTTAAGGATTAATTAAAGCAATGAATGAAAACTGCCTAAACCCTGTTCAATAAATTATGGCTATTATGTTACTACTATCTCTCTGTCTAATAAAGGCTATTTTGATCTATTTTTTCTCTTCTTAGATCTATTGGAGAATTAATAACTTAATGAAAACTTAATGCTCATGTTAGAAAGTATTTTTATTTTCTCCTAGTGATTGACTACCAGCACATGAAGCTCTCAACTAAGATGTGGTGGGAAGAGTAATGCAATGATTTCAAACCTCCCACAAAATATCAGTCCATGTAGACTCTTGGGCTTCAATTCAGTTTAGCAAAATTCCTAAAGTTCAAATCAAGGAAAAATAATGCAGCCAAATGGATTTGCCACAATCTAGTAGGTAAAATGACTCTTAGCTCTGTATCTTATATTGAAAGCTCCATTTGCACTAGAAAATATCCAAGAGTAGACATGAATTCAGTGTCTTAAATATAAGATGTTAAGCAAAAAGGATGGAAGGAAAAAATGTGAAAATGTGTACTGTGTAGATATTAAGAGACTGAGTTTAAACATCTCCATATAATCTTCACCTTGGCCTAAAATGTTAGGCTGAGCTATAAAAGTAAACACATTACTGTTAAATAAAAACATATTAAAGAAAAAGAACATATCAGTGTTAGTGATAGCAGTTGTACATTTTGTTTCCTTTCCTGAATAAACCAATCTCTCCTTTTTTTTAGACAGGATTACCAAAATATAATTTGCATATAGTAAAATTTAACCTTTAAAATATTATCTCAAAGTATTAATCCATTTAATCTAAGTCATTAGATTTAGAGTCATCATGCTGCTCCGGTATATTTTAATGGCTTTGAATTCTCTTTTATTCTTGATATTGATATTTTGTATCTTCTCTCTTTTTTTCCTTAATTAGTCTGGTCAGCATTTTATCAATTTTATCACTGATTTTTTTTTTTTAGTTCCAGATTTTTGATTATCTGTATTTATATTTTGAGCTTTACTAATTTTTGCTCTTTTATTATTTTATTTGAATTAAATTGGTTCTTATTTTCCTGCTTTCTTAGTTGAGCCTCCAAAGACTGATTAGAAACATTTCTTTTTTCCCAATGTTATCAATTCTGTTCAAGCACCATTTAAACTGATCACATAAATATTGATATGTTATATTTTCATTTACATTTAATTCAAAATATCTCATTTCTTTCTTTGTTTTCTTCTTTGACACAGGGGTATATTTTTAATTTCCAAAATATTTAATAATTTCCAATTATTATCTATTTATCTCTAATTTTATTCTATTGTGGTCTGAGTACATTTGTTTTGCAATTTCATTTTAGAAACTTTGTGTCCTAGAATACAGTATATCTTGGTGAATAGTGTATTTGTGTACTTGAAAAAAAAGTATATTCTACTGTTTCCAGGTTTCTAGCCTCTGTCCTTTAATGTTAATTAGATTAAGTTAGTTAATTGTGTTGTTATTACTGATTTTTACTTTACTTGTCCTATCAGTTACTGAGACATCTCCAACTATAATTGTAGATTTTAGACTAGTCATTTTTTAAATGCCATGTGTACTGACAGTGACTCTTGATGTCTAATAAATTAGCAAACTTTTTTATTTGCTTATAATCACATAATTAGCCAAAATGTGTCTGCTAATGCTTAAATTCAATGTAATTTGAACTTTAATCACAATAAGAAACATCAGATACTTTTCACTGAGTAACAAATAACAGCAACTATTTATGTGTTCATGCATAAGTTAATCAAAGACATATTTTGTTATTTGGGGAATCTAACTCTATTTTAAAAACTTTAAAAGGCAAGACACTAGAATTCTTCTGACATCAAGACCCTAGGCAAAAATTTTTAGAAAATTCCCATTTTAAACCTTAATTGCATTAACTATTAAAAAAGAAAAAAGTTCAGCTAAATGAGATTTTAAGACTCTGCTTTCTATGACATCATCCTCTTCATCAAAATCATTATATTTATTTCATTTACACTGTATTTTATTTTTAAGGTCTACCACTTTTATCCCATGAGGTAACTTAGCAAAATGAGCCTTGTTTTGTCAATTATAAAGTAAGCCCTTCCTATGTTCAAAGAAGTTGTACTAAAAGAGAATATAAGTATTTGGCCCTGGTCAAGGGTTATATACAGTCATGTGGGTGGCACTGCCTGCCAGGCAGGAGGCCTAAGAGACACAAGTTCGATCCCTGGGTCAGGAAGATTCCCTGGAGAAGGGCATGGCAACCCACTCCAGTATTCTTGCCTGGAGAATCCCATGGACAGACATAGCCTTGCAGGCTACAGTCCATTAGGTCGCAAAGAATCAGACATGATTGAAGGGCCTTAGCACATACTCACAAATGCTGATATTATTATAATGGTCACTGCCTGGCAAAAACACTGACATGTTAGTGAAAGCTGATACTTTCCTCTGAAATACACACACACACACACACACACACACACAAACACTTCTGACCCAGAAACTTAATTATACCTATCCCATCATTTTGTGTATGTCTTTGAATGATCTTACATTGTTTCTAACAACATTTCTTGATCTTTCCTTCCCTAGGCAGCTAATTAAATCAGTCATGGAACTCTTCAATTCCTACTAAGGCAATCAGGAGTTGCTGTTTTTTTCTCAACTAGTTCCCTCATATAATTGCATGGTTTCTTTTTCTAGAATCTCAAAGAAGCAAGATTGAATGAACTTAATGAATGATTAACTTTCAGAGCTGCAAACAGAACTGACTTCACAAGATTTTGGCCAACTTGCATCCATCTGAATGGAAGATGGCTTGATTGGTCAAATATGAGCTAGACTGTGCCCTAATGTGGCTTTTGATAATCCACTCCAGTGTTTCTGAATTTGTGCCATCTACTTGAAAAAGAAACCAAACCTGGCAAGCATGATTTCCAATTTTTCATCTAGAGAGGATTAGTGAGAAAATTAAGTTCCCTCATCTAAGTAAGACCTCAGGGAACTATTCACCTATAAATGTATAGAGAGTTTCAACCAGTAACATACCCAATTTCATTAGCATTAATAGGAGTTTTGTGTGAAATCCTGTGTGAATCATTGCTTTAGGAGATCTGTAAGAGTTTGTTGATTACTTTTATTTTTGGAATGGCTCTGTTTTCCAGTTTTAACTTTTAACTCAACTGGCTTGCCAAAGATACTGAATTTTGGAAGGAATCAAATGTGGACTTTTGAAAGTAATGAAATCAGAGCAGGACCACATAGACTCAATCACCATTGTGAATGTGAGATGATGTTACACGATAAGTGCCCGGATGTTCTACTGGCTTACTATCTACAGTGTGTGAAGACTCAAATTTCAGTTTATAGCTTTCACCTAATTATGTTATGTTTTACTGCTGTTTTACTCATCTATGAATATTCTTACTAAAGCCTTTATTGAAGGACCATGAATTCTGCATCCATCTGGATGATCCTTCCAGCACCTTGCCTTCTCTCTTTCTCAGTCAATAATATTTAGTGACCTTCACATAGAACGAGAAGAGAATTTGTGTCCAAATTGAAAATGAAAAGAGAAACTGGCAGAGAATGGAGGGACTTGAGTGCACATGCGCAAATCCCCAGTGAGTTGAAGGAAGACCTAGTAAACTGACATCCCTGAGGTCTGTGTGCCTGGAAGGAAGATGCACAGAGAAGCTGGTGGGGTATCTCTAATCCTTCTGTCCGATCCCCCTGCTTTCACCCCCAGAAGCCTCCTCCAGACCTAGTGTGTTCAAGAGCCCCAAAGACCTGGGATATGAGTATTGTGGGAATTCAGGGGAAGAAGAGATGATTTTTGAGAAGAAGAAAATTCAGATGAATTACTTGGCGAATGACAAAGAAAACATGGAATTTGATAGTGTTTTTCTTTCTTTGATGAAAGTCCGGTTTTATGCCTAATGAGGGATGTAAATTGCAGAAGTAGCAGAAAATTCAGAGATGCCATTAAATCTGGACCACGATGCTGGTGTAGGTCAACTTTCAGATGGCTGGAGCAGGATTCTGTTTCAGATTAATTCTCTGGGATTTGAAGTTAAATCTCAATTCACAAGATCATAGCTTTAGTGCGGAAGAATAACTTTCAGAGGAAGACGATGAGGTGTATCATGGTCCTGTGCATCAGATAGGGGAGGGTGCTATGGACTCAGTTGAGGAAAGTCCTGAAATGTCCACAGTTAACACCTGGAAGTGTACTTTATGAAATGCAATAAACCCTCCTCTTTCACTGCCTTGCAACAGAGGTTAGATCCTTAATAAGAATTAGCCTCCTGAAGATAAAAGAAAAATGTCAGAGAAAGTCAACCTAGAGAACTCAGCACAAAGAGAAGAAGGCTTTGATGTTTCTCATTGGGAAGAAAAAAGAAAAAAACCTATAGTGAATGATTTGAGACATACTGCTGAGTAAAATGATAATACAATTCACCCGGGCCTCCCAGTCCCAAGAAAGTGAGCAATATTCTCAGCCATCAAGTCATCAACTGGAATAGCATCATTTCTAACTGCCAGGAAGATGTGAATGATTTTGAGAGGGAAGAAATGAAAGGTTGTTGCTGAACGATTAGACGCGGGATTCTTGGCCTCCGGAGGAGACGAATTCAATCCGGGGCCAGAGACGAGGCTGGATCGCTCAGAGCTTTTGTGTAATAAAGTTTTATTAAAGTATAAAGGAGATAGAGAAAGCTTCTGACATAGGCATCAGAAGGGGGCAAAAGAATAACCCTTTTGCTAGTGTTAGCAATGGAGTTATATACTCTCCAATGAATCCAAAGAATGTCTGGAGGTTGCAAAGACCTCACCAGACCCACTCCCATAATTTATGTTTTAAGATAACAGAATTAGCCAGAGACTGTCCTCAGGCAGGATACATTATTGTTATATAATCCTAAGGAATGTAGAGGAAAAAAAGTAAAAAAAGTCTGTCCTTTCTTCCTCCTTGAATATTCCATACTTCCCTCTCCTTGGGGACCCCTAGACTTCTTATCAACCTGCCTAGGAACTGACTCTCTCATTCCCCCCTTTCCTTTTAGGAGAATTATGTTGCCTAGGGAAAAGGGGCGTCGTTCTCATTCCATAACTGCTTCAGAGCTGACAAGGGGCGTTGTCCCTAAATTGGTGAGGCAACATATTCTCCTAATCCTCATAGTGAGGATGTCTGATCCAGGGGCCCCAAATAGTAGTCGGGAGAAGCTGCAGTGATAGCAGGAGTTTGAGCAACCATTTGTAACTTAAAAGCTTTCATGTGACTAGAAACAAATCCAGTTACACAGTTACAGATGCAGGGAGCAAACAGCAAAAACAAAACAATCAGAATTATTGTAATTAAGATAGATTTCCACCATGGGGAACTAGTTAACGTCTCCCAAAGTGAGACAATAGAGGCTTCAGGAGTATCCATGGCCCTAATCATCTTGTTCATGTGTTTAGTAAAATGAGTAACATTAGTGCTCATATCAGGTATATATGTGCAGCATTGAGTATGAATGATGGCACAAGTTCCTCCTTGTGCAGCTGTCAGAATATCTAAAGCCAATCTATTTTGTAAAACCACCTTTCTAATTTGTGTTTGTTCAGCATTAAGAGCTGAAATAGCTTTTTGAGAATCTTGTAATGCCTGTTGAGTAAAATTAGTCAAAGCATCTACTCGTAGCATAACATCTGTAGTTCCCAAAGAGGGGACAAACACTGCAGCCAAATAATCATACCAGTGAAATACAGACCTTGCCCACCGAGTTTTAAGGTGAGGTAAATTAGCAGGCTTTTCTGGAAGCTCTGAAAATATAAAGCCATGAGTAAATGCTAGACCCAGGGTGCATCTCCCTATCCAGCCAGGGGGAAGCCAAGCCCATAGGTAAGAGCCACATATCCAATAAGTCCCGTTTGGAGCAAGCCAGCGTGACTGAGATATCCAGTCCCAATTAGTGCCTGGCCAGGCAAAGGGAGGTCCTGAACTGGGGTTGGAAAACACGGGAATGATTACGTTACATATTTCTTGAGGCAAAAATCCCAATTGTTTCCAATCATTGTAATTAAGTTGTTGGCTAACCTTGGGGGATGGCTCAGTTTGTTCCCAGCATATAGGGGCAGTAGATATTAGACGTCCTTTTTCAGGAGTTAACCAAATAACCTCATCCCATATTTGATAAACATCAGGTAAAAAACCATCAGATCTAGACCTATTGGTCTTATGTGCAGCAAAATAGTCATTAAACTGAGACAGTGTATAATCAAAATTAAAAGTCACATTATGTCCATAGTTAAGGTATAGAGTATTACACCAGTCCATTCTAGGGTTGTTAGATGTCACCAGACGAAGAAGAGGCATCACATGTGATTGTTGTTGAAGGTATTCGCAGACTTGGAGAAAGTCTTTTCCTTGAAGTGGAGATGTCCACCACGGGAAGCCTTCCACTGATGAAGTGGGGAGTGCTCCGCAGACCCAGCAGTTAGACCGATTGTGGAATGCAGCATAGGAGTGAGCCCAGGACAGGAAGGCATTGTCTTGAGGATCAAATGGCAGACTCAGGATTTCTGGAGTCAGCAGAAGTAGGCTCACATAGATTATCAGGCCCATCTGAAACGTACAAAGCCAGAGCATAGAAAGTAAAGACGTAAAATGACATCACTTAGTTTTGGTCAGGGTGCCATCTCTTGACTCGAGTGTGATGCACCCATGAATCAATTCCTGGCACTTTGACAGCTGTGGGAGAAGAAAGAATAACCTGGTAAGGGCCTTCCCAGAGGGGCTCGAGGGATGAGCCCCCAGATCCCAATGTTTTTATAAGGACCTCAGTTCCTGGCTCAAATAGAGGCTTGCTGGATTCAGAGGCTGGGTCAGGAGTCGTCTGCTGGAGTTCTGTTAATGCCTGTTGAAAAGCTGAGAGCTGAGTTACATAATTAGTTAACTCTAAGGCTTCAGGATCTATAACAATGTCTGTGCGTAAGAAAGGCCTTCCATAAATACATTCAAAGGGGGACAGCCCCTCCTTTTTGGGGGCAGTTCGAGCCCTCATTAAAGCTATGGGTAGGACTTTAATCCAGTTGTCCTGCGTTTCTTGAGTTAATTTGCGCAGATGTCTTTTGATAATGTCATTAGCTTTTTCAACCTTTCCTGAGGATTGGGGTCTCCAGGAGCAGTGTAAGTGATACTCTATTCCTAGAGCTTTAGACACCCCCTGAGTTACAGCAGCTTTAAAGGCGGAGCCATTGTCACTCTGAAGGCTCCGTGGCAGCCCAAACCTGGGGATAATTTCATGGATTAAAATCTTTATAACCTCTTTAGCTTGTTCACTACGACAGGGGAAAGCCTCAATCCATCCAGTAAAAGTATCCACCCAAACTTGTAAGCAAGAATATCCATTAGCTTTTGGCATATGAGTAAAATCAATTTCCCAGTCTTCTCCAGGATACTTTCCCTTTCGTTGTAACCCAGATTTGGCTAGCTTTTCAGTCTTTGGGTTATTTTTCTGACAAACCTCACATCGTTTGATAATGTTCTTTAAAGTTTTCATTACATTTTTACCTTCAAACAAACGAGAAGCCATCTGGTAAGTACTTTCTACACCCAAATGAAAACTCTGATGTAAACCCTTAAGAATTTTCCACTGAGCATTCTCAGGAATTATTAACCGTCCATCCTCGGACTGTAACCATCCTTTATCAGTAATCTTTGCTCCTCTTTTCTCATATCTTTCTAATTCTTCCTCAGTATATTGTGGTTTTTCCTGTTCCACAGGACCTGTCCAGATCAAAGGCGTCTGCAGGGAGGGGGTCTCGTAAAGTGCCGCTTTTTTGGCTTGAGAGTCAGCTAACAGGTTACCAGCAGCTACTTTACTCCCATCCCTGTTGTGCCCTTTGCAATGCATAACTGCTACTTCTTTAGGACAATAGATAGCAGTTAAAAGTCTCTCGATCTCTCTGAAATGCTTAATAGGTTCTCCTGTTGCTGTTTTAAACTGTCTTTCTTTCCATATTGCAGCATGAGCATGTAAAGTCAAATAAGCATACTTAGAATCAGTGTAAATATTCACACGTTGCCCTTTGCTTAACTCTAGAGCTCGGGTCAGGGCCACAAGCTCCGCTAGCTGGGCACTGGTTCCCTGGGGGAGAGATTTTGCTTCTAAAACCTGTTCAGCAGTCACCACAGCATAACCTGCTTTACGCTTTCCATCCCGAACAAAAGAACTGCCATCTGTAAATATTTCCATGTCAGGATTGTCTAATGGGGTATCCATTAGATCTTCCCGAGCTGCATAGTTTAAAGTTAAAAATTGGGAGCAATCATGATCAGGTGTTTCATTTTCTTTCTCAGGAAGGAAAGTAGCAGGATTTAAATTTCCACAAACTTTAAGCTTAGTTACTGGTCCTTCTAACAATAGTGACTGATATTTAAGAAGCCTACTGTCTGTCATCCAAATATTAACTTTAGAATTCAAGATTCCACTCACATCATGAGAAGTCAGTACAGTAAGGTTTCGTCCATTAATTATTTTTAAAGCTTCAGGTGCTAATAAAGCCGTTGCTCCAATTACTCTTAGGCAGTGGGGCCACCCACGTGCAATTACATCTAATTCTTTGCTTAGATAAGCAATAGGTTGCTGATGAGGCCCTCGGGGTTGTGTCAAAACTCCCAAGGCCATACCTTTTCTTTCAGTGACAAACAAGTTAAATTCTGACCCTGTGGGCAAACTCAAAGCCGGAGCTTGCAGGAGAGCAGTCTGAAGAACCTTAAAAGCCTTTTGAGTATCTGGAGACCAAACCAGTTTGTCGGTTTGGGCCTGCTGAGTTTCAGCTATAAGTTTATATAAAGGCCGGGCAAGTTCCCCATAGCCCGGAATCCAAATACGACAGTAGCCTGTGATTCCCAAAAATCCTCTCAATTGCCTTAAAGTCATAGGTAGGGGATGGTTTAGTATAGGTTTAATTCTCTCAGGACCTATGGCCCTAGTCCCTTCTGATATGATTAGGCCCAGATATCTAACAGATTGTTGACAAAGCTGAGCCTTTTCTCTTGAAGCCTTGTAACCGCAGCCTGCCAGAAAGTTTAAGAAATCTTCTGAGGCTCGTGAACAAGCTTCCTCTGTTTCAGCACAGAGCAAAATATCATCTACATATTGTAACACTACCGCTTCAGAGCTATTAAAGTTTTGTAGATCTCGTGACAAACTTTGTCCAAATAAGTGAGGACTGTCACGAAATCCCTGGGGCAAAACTGTCCAGGTTAACTGAGAAGCTGGCTGCGTGGGGTCTTCAAAGGCAAATAGAAATTGACTTTCTTCCGCCAAAGGCACTGAATAGAAGGCATCTTTCAAATCAATTACTGAGAAATATTTGGCTCGTTCAGGAATTTCAGACAATAGAGTATAAGGATTAGGCACCACAGGGTGTAAAGGAACCACAGCCTCATTTATTATTCGCAAATCTTGAACTAGTCTCCATTTACCGTTTGATTTCTTTATACCCAAAATAGGAGTGTTGCATGGACTGTTACAGGGAACTAACAGTCCCTGCTCTTTTAAATTCTCAATGATGGGTTTTAACCCTTCTTTAACCTCAGGTTTCAGTGGATACTGCTTCTTATGTGGGAATAAGTGTGGGTCTTTGAGCTTGACAACTACAGGAATAGCATTCTGTGCTCGACCCACAGATTTTCCATCAGCCCATACCCTAAAATTTACATTTTGTTCAACTAAAGGGAGAGAAAGGGAGGGCTCCATATTCATGAAAACAGAGGCATGGACTTTGCTCAGTATATCCCTTCCCAAAAGGGGTGAGGGTGATTCTGGCACGATAAGAAACTCGTGTGAAAATAGCACAGAATCCCAGTTGCACGATAAAGAATGACTGAAGTAATACCTTTTGGCTTGTCCAGACAGTCCCATTACGGAAGCGGATCGGGAAGAAAGTGGGCCAGGGGCTTCATTAAGCACGGAGTAAGTTGCCCCAGTATCTAAAAGGAAATTGACGGATTGGCCTCCCACCGTTATCAATACCCGGGGCTCCTCAGGTGTAATTAGGACGGGGGCTTGTGTGGGGACCCCCGGGCACCTTCAGTCCTGGTGGTCTTGAGAGTCAGACCCCTGAGACCTACGCCTCTGGGGGCAGTCTCTCCTCCAGTGTGGTCCCTTGCAGACCGGACAGGGAGCCGGGGGCGGCTTAGATGCCTGAGGGCAATCTCGCTTGAGATGCCCCTCCTTTCCACAGCAATAGCAAGCCCATCCCTTTTCACCTGGGTCCCTCTGGGCACTTTTCTCAGGCTGGTTAAGAACGGTTTTCATAGCCATTGCGAGAGCTTCCGCCTTTTCCTTCGTCTTTCTCTGCCTTTCTTTCTTTTCCTCATATTCCCTTCCATAATAGACTGTCTGAGCCAGTTGTAACAGATTATCTAAAGACTGATTTGGTCCATGCGCCCGTTTTGATAACTTACGGCGAATATCTGGAGCCGACTGAGTGAGAAATCTATCCTTTAAGATCACTTTTCCCTCTTCACTTTCGGGATCAATCTCAGTGAATCTGCGAAGGGCTTCTCTCAGTCTATCTAGGAATTTACCAGGAGCTTCCTTCTCCTCCTGTTCTATGTCTGCCAGTTTGCCATAGTTTAAAGGCTTAGAACGCGCCTGCTTGAGTCCTTCAAGAATACATCTGACAAAATGACTCTGATCCCATCTTCCTTTAGCAGTGTTATAGTCCCAGTCTGGTTCTGTAGCTGGGACCGCCTGACTCCCAGTGGGGAGGGCAGTTATCTCGTCCTCTCTCTTTCCCACTGATTCATTACCAAGCCATTCATCTCCATAAGCAACCGCTTTTCCCAAAACTCGAGCTTTTGAGTCGGGAGTCAACGTTTGTCCCAAGATATACATCACATCTTTCCAAGTAAGGTCATAATGCAGAGTAACACCTTTAAAAGCTTTAATATATTTTTCTGGGTCCTCTAAATAGTCTCCCAGTGGGTACTTCATGAAGAGGCAACAGCATGAGTGGCTGTCCCTCAGTCTCTCTGGCTGCCCTGCACATATCCCAATTTTTCAGGATACAGTTCAAAGGAGTGAGGCTGGAATTATTAGCTCCCATCTGTAAGAGAGAAAAAAAGCGACCAGCGCCATTTTTTCTACCGGAGGCGTCCCTCCCTGCTCTAGATGGGGGTGTAGACAGACTTTACACCAAAAGCTTTCCTTCCTGGTCGGACTTAGTCTGTCCCTTACCGACGCAGGCGTCACACTCGTCCCTCCCGGTTCTACCACCGAGACGGGGTGGGGATGCACCAGGGGTAGACCTGACGGCATCCCTGACTGACGTCCAGCCCTTCACCTCGCTTGCCTCTGATGCCACCCGGGGTGCAATCAGAGTAACCTTCCGGAATGCTTCCCAAGCTAAGACCTCTGGGGGAAACATTTGTCACCTGAGTGCCTGTGCACGACCCTAAGTATATTCCTGACCACAGCAAGACCGATACAAACATGAAACTGAGAGGTTCCTTCCAAGTGTTACCACACCGGTATAAGAGCCTCCTCTGGTCCACTAAGAGCCAGTGTTACCAAAGGGAAAGAAAACCACTGCAGCTCCAATCCGAGTCACCTTTAACCTCAGAGATGCTCTGGGAGTTAGAGCTCCATCTAGCTTCCGAACTTTCCATGCCTAGCGAGGCTAGGCGCTTCCTGACCACCAATCCAAGTTTGAGACCTAGGCCACAGTACAGTAGCAACATAGATTACAAGTCCCTTGAAAGCCTATGATCCGATAGATTAGGTTAGTACTTTTAATTCCCAAGGAGTTATGAAATGGTCAAAGAGACCGAAAAGTTGACCGAGAAAGGAGAGTTCGGTCCACACGCTTTGCCCGTTTCTGGTCGGTTCCTGAAAAAGACATTGGTTGCCTCTTGGCATTGGCAGGTCGGTATAAACCCCCGACAGGTTTTTTGCCATAAGCCTTATGAGGTCGCCGCGGAACCGCAGAGCAGGGCTCCTCATTTGCTTTGCACAGGGCGTTTCATTCATTCACACAAGCACACCATAGAGTTAGTAAAGTACAGCAGAAAACATGTTTGCTAGGAGAACAAAGAACTAGAGCTCCAAGCATCCTTACCTTGTCTTGAAGGATCCCGGACGAGCCCCCAAGATGAAAGGTTGTTGCTGAACGATTAGACGCGGGATTCTTGGCCTCCGGAGGAGACGAATTCAATCCGGGGCCAGAGACGAGGCTGGATCGCTCAGAGCTTTTGTGTAATAAAGTTTTATTAAAGTATAAAGGAGATAGAGAAAGCTTCTGACATAGGCATCAGAAGGGGGCAAAAGAATAACCCTTTTGCTAGTGTTAGCAATGGAGTTATATACTCTCCAATGAATCCAAAGAATGTCTGGAGGTTGCAAAGACCTCACCAGACCCACTCCCATTACATTTTAAGATAACAGAGTTGGCTAGAAGGTCTAATCCAAAGATTGTCCTCAGGCAGGATACATTATTGTTATATAATCCTAAAGAATGTAGAGGAAAAAAGTAAAAAAAGTTTGTCCTTTCTTCCTCCTTGAATATTCCATATTTCTCTCTCCTTGGGGACCCCTAGACTTCTTATCAACCTGCCTAGGAACTGACTCTCTCAGAAACAAGACAGTAGAAAGGGTGAAATGGAGTTTTCCTCTTAATACCATGGACCCTTGTGTGGTTTGCCACTGTCCATATAAAAATAGTTGCATCCTCTATGGCAACAGAGGACGTCTTATGGAATATTTCACATGTGCAAAGAACCTTTAAAAAGTAAGCAAGATGAGTAACTTCTAGAGATCTGCTGTACAAAATAACAAATGTAAATATATGTAGTTAACAACACACTATTGTGCACTTAGGACAGATCTCATGTTAAGTGTACTAAACATACACAAAAATAAGAACACAAGGAAGTTGTTGGAGGTGATAGATTTGGTTAGTACCTCAACTCTGATGATAACGTTATAGGTGTATGCTTATGTCCATACACATCAAAATGTATACATTAAATATGTGCAAGTTTTGTATTAATTATATCTCAGAAAACTTTAAAAAAGAGAAAGAAGTAAGCCCTGCCTAGTATGAAGACAGCTAATTCAAATTGTTCTGCTAATTTATTTCCCCTAGTTGTGAAATTCTCATGACAGTAGGATTATATATTTCTAATGATATACCCTAAATATTTAAACATAACAGGTGTTTTAATTTTTCTATGTATATCAAAGGAAGAAAGTACCACATCCATATATATATTTTCTCTTAATAGTATAATTTACCTGCTTTTGGGGAGGGGGGGAGTGAACATTTGCTTTCACTTAGGAAAATGTAATTTCTGTTCATATTTTATATTTGGATTTTAATACAATTTAAATTGGATATACAATTCCTTCTTTACCTCAACTCCTTATGTTTTAAATCTTATCTACTTTCTATTATGAGAAGTATCTGTGAGATATTTATATCTACACACACATACACACACACACATATATATATAGCATTCAAATGTAACTTATTTAGTACTTTTCATGTAAGGAGAAAAATTTTCTGTGAAATATTCAATGTTAATATTTTAGATACCCTTTAATCTTGTGATTCTTAGTTTCTCTGCTCTTTCAGAGCCTCTTAAAATACTCTTTCCTGATAAAAAATAAATTGGAAGTTATATTTGGTGCTATTTAATTAAATTGTACTTCTTTTTCCTTTTTTCTTTTACCTTTTACCAGCAACTTTGGTATATAAAGAATTGGTGGTACAGATGTCATGAATTGAGAAGTCTTTGAGAATAACCATAATTTAGCCTCAAGACAAAACTTTGTAAGACTCCGTAGTAGAATATGGAGTTGTCCTGGTGGTATAAGGGGGTCAAATCTGTTGAACAGGCCCTTTTCTGCACTTGATTTCAGGTTTCAGGGGAGTCCATTGACTATTACAAAGCCTTTGACTGTGTGGATCACAATAAACTGTGGAAAATTCTGAAAGAGTTGGGAATATCAGACCACCCGACCTGCCTCTTGAGAAACCTGTATTCAGGTCAGGAAGCAACAGTTAGAACTGGACATGGAACAACAGACTGGTTCCAGATTGGGAAAGGAGTACGTCAAGGCTGTATATTGCCACCCTGCTTTTATATGCAGAGTACATCATGAGAAACGCTGGACTGGATGAAGCACAAGCTGGAATCAAGATTGCAGGGAGAAATATCAGTAACCTCAGATATGCAGATGACACCACCCTTATGGCAGAAAGCGAAGAACTAAAAAGCCTTTTGATGAAAGTGAAAGAGGAGAGTGAAAAAGTTGGGTTAAAGCTTAACATGCAGAAAACTAAGATCATGGCATCCAGTCCCATCACTTCATGGCAAATAGATGGGGAAACAGTGGAAACAGTGGCAGACTTTATTTTTTAGGGCTCCAAAATCACTGCAGATTGTGACTGCAGCCATGAAATAAAAAGACACTTATTCCTTGGAAGAAGAGTTATTACCAACCTAGATAGCATATTAAAAAGCAGAGACATTCGTTTGTCTCAACAAAGGTCCATCTACTCAAGGCTATGGTTTTTCTCGCAGTCATGTGTGGATGTGAGAGCTGGACTGCAAAGAAAGCTGAGTGCAGAAGAATTGATGCTTTTGAACTCTTGTGTTGGAGAAGGCTCTTGAGGGTCCCTTGGACTGCAAGGAGATCCAACCAGTTCATCCTAAAGGAAATCAGTCCTGGGTGTTCATTGGAAGGACTGATGTTGAAGCTGAAACTCCAATACTTTGGCCACCTGATGTGAAGAGCTGACTCATTTGAAAAGACCCTGATGCTGGGAAAGACTGAAGGCAGGAGGAGAAGGGGCCGACAGAATTTGAGATGGTTGGATGGCATCACTGACTCAGTGGACATGAGTTTGAGTAAACTCCTGGAGTTGGTGATGGACAGGGAGGCCTGAAATGCTGCCGTCGATGGGATTGCAGAGTTGGACACGACTGAGCGACTGAACTGAATTGAACTGATTGCTTTCCCTAAGTTAAAAAAAATAGACACTTTGAAGTATCTTCTTGGTCTGGGTTCCATTGTACCTGGAAGTTTCTTAAGTTTCAGATATTTGCTTCATGTTAGTTCCAGAAACCAATGAATTCAGAAAGATGAATTCAGAAATGTAATAACAGAAAAAAAATTCATTTTAAAAATAGCTTAGAAGGTCATAACTGTTTTCTAAATTATCCAAAAATTATGCATCACTTTTCTTCAAAAAAGACAGGGTCAGAACACAGGATTCTAAAGTATTTCAAATTGTGGACATTAACTTCTTGATTTATATTTAAATGTGAATTATATTTGAATCAAAGTAGTGTGAATGACCATTTTTATTTAGGTCCCAGTATTTCTGTCCTATGTATGATAGTTTTATGTAGTTTAGTTCACTTCAGTTGCTCAGTCATGTCCAAGTCTTTGTAATCCCATGGACTGCTGTATGCCAGGCCTCTGTGTTTATCACCCACTCCTGGAGAGAACTCAAACTCATGTCCATTGAGTTGGTGATACCATCCAACCATCTCAACCTCTGTCATCCATTTCTCCTCCCACCTTCAGTCTTTTCCATCATCAGGGTCTTTTCAAATGAGTCAGTTCTTCACATCAGATGGCCAAAGTATTGGAGTTTCAGTTTCAATATCAGTCCTTCCAATGAATACTCAGGAGTGATTTCTTTTAGGATGGACTGGTTGGATCTCCTTGCAGTCCAAGGGACCCTCAAGAGCCTTCCCCAACACCACAGTTCAAAAGTGTCAATTATTCTGCATTCAGCTTTCAGCTTTATAGTCCAACTCTCACACCCATATATGACTACTGGAAAAACCATAGCCTTGACTAGATGGACCTTTGTTGGTAAAGTAATGTCTCTGCTTTTTAATATGCTGTCTAGATCAGTAATAACTTTTCTTCTAAGGCATAAACATTTTTTTATTTCATGGCTGCAGTCACCATCTGCAGTGATTTTGGAGCCTCCCAAAATAAAGTCTGTTACTATTTCCATTGTTTCCCCATCTATTTGCCACGAAGTGATGGGACTGATCTTAGTTTTCTGAATGTTAAGGTTTAAGCCAACTTTTTCACTCTCCTCTTTCACTTTCATCAAGAGGCTCTTTAGTTCTTCACTGCCATAAGGGTGGTGTCATCTGCATATCTGAGGTTACTGATATTTCTCCGTGCAATCTTGATTCCAGCTTGTGCTTCATCCAGCCCAGCGTTTCTCATGCTGTACTCTATATTTAAGTTAAATAAGCAGGGTGACAATATACAGGCTTGACATACTCCTTTCCCAATTTGGAACCAGTCTGTTGTTCCATGTCCAGTTCTAACTGTTGCTTCCTGACCTGCATACAGATTTCTCAAGAGGCAGGTCAGGTGATCTGGTAATCCCATCTCTCTTTTTTTTTTTTCCATTTATTTTTATTAGTTGGAGGCTAATTACTTTACATCATTGCAGTGGTTTTTGTCATACACTGAAATGAATTAGCCATGGATTTACATGTATTCCCCATCCCGGTCCCCCCTCCCACCTCCCTCTCCACCCGATCCCTCTGGGTCTTCCCAGTGCACCAGGCCCGAGCACTTGTCTCATGCACCCAACCTGGGCTGGTGATCGGTTTCACCCTAGATAATATACATGTTTCGATGCTGTTCTCTTGAAACATTCCACGCTCGCCTTCTCCCAGAGTCCACAAGTCTGTTCTATACATCTGAGTCTCTTTTTCTGTTTTGCATATAGGGTTATCGTTTCCATCTTTCTAAATTCCATATATATGTGTTAGTATACTGTAATGGTCTTTATCTTTCTGGCTTACTTCGCTCTGTATAATGGGTTCCAGTTTCATCCATCTCATTATTCCAGAGTTTGTTGTGATCCACACAATCAAAGGCTTTGGCTCAGTCAATAAAGCAGAAATAGATGTTTTTCTGGAACTCTCTTGCTTTTTTTATGATCCAGCAGATGTTGGCAATTTGATCTCTGGTTCCTCTGCCTTTTCTAAAACCAGCTTGAACATCTGGAAGTTCACGGTTCACATATTGCTGAAGCCTGGCTTGGAGAATTTTGAGCATTACTTTACTAGCGTGTGAGATGAGTATAATTGTGCAGTAGTTTGAGCATTCTTTGGCATTGCCTTTCTTTGGGATTGGAGTGAAAACTGACCTTTTCCAGTCCTGTGGCCACTGCTGAGTTTTCCAAATTTGCTGGCACATTGTGTACAGCACTTTCACAGCATCATCTTTTAGGATTTGAAATAGCTCAACTGGAATTCCATCCCTTCCACTAGCTTTGTTCATAGTGATGCTTCCTGAGGCCCACTTGACTGCACATTCCAGAATGTCTGGCTCTAGGTTGAGTGATCATATCATGGTGATTATCTAGGTCATGAAGATCTTTTTTGTACAGTTCTTCTGTGTATTCTTGCCACCTCTTCTTAATATCTTCTGCTTCTGTTAGGTCCATACCATTTCTGTCAGGTTCATACCATTTCTGTCCTTTATTGTACCCATCTTTGCATGAAATATTCCCTTGGTACCTCTGAATTTGTTGTGGAGATCTCTAGTCTTTCCCATTCTATTGTTTTCCTCTATTTCTTTGCATTGTTCACTAAGGAAGACTTTCTTATCTCTCCTTGCTATTCTTGGAACTATGCATTCAAGTGGGTATATTTTTCCTTTTCTCCTTTGCTTTTGGCTTTTCTTCTTTTCACAGATACTTGTTAGGCCTCCTCAGACAACCATTTTGCCTTTTTGCATTTGTTTTTCTTGGGGATGGTCTTGATCCCTTTCTCCTGTACAGTGTCATGAACCTCTATCCATAGTTCTTCAGGCACTCTGGCTATCATATCTAATCCCTTGAATCTATTTGTCACTTTCACTGTATAATTGTAAGGCATTTGATTTAGGTCATACCTGAATGGTCTAGTGGTTTTCCCCACTCTTTAATTTCAGTCTGAATTTAGCAAAAAGAGTTCATGGTCTGAGCCACAATCAGCTCCTGGTCTTGTTTTTGCTGATTGTATAGAGCTTCTCCATCTTTGGCTGTCCTGTGTATGACAGTTTTATATAGTTAGGTGAGGATAATAAGATAAACTGAATAGTAAGTTTAGATTAGAACCAAGGGGTTGTTTGGCATAGTAGCTTTGTATGCTAATCACTAACAGAATATTACCACTATAAACTTCAAAAACAAAAGCACTTACACACATAAGACTTATCATGTACATAGGAAAAAAATGGCCAAAGAACTGAGTCCTCAGCAGAGTGATCCTCAAATACAGGAGAGCTTTATTAGTTTATGATTTGTAATATATCAAATGGGCTTCTCAGGTTGCACTAGTGGTAAAGAACCCACCTGCCATTGCAGGAGACATAAGAGACTGGGGTTGGGACGATCCCCTGGAGGAGGAAATGGCAACCCACTCCAGTATCCTTGCCTGGGAAATCCCATGGATAGAGGGCCTGGTGGGCTACAGTCCATGGGTCTGCAAAGAGTTGAACACAACTGAAGTGACTTAGCACAAACTTAATAATATATCAGCATCAGCCTTCGAACTGTGGCACTAGAGAAGACTCCTGGGAGTCCCTTGGACAGCAAGGAGATCATTCCAGTCAATCTTAAGGGAAATCAACCCTGAATACTCATTGGAAGGACTGACGCTTAAACTGAAACTCCAGTATTTTGGTCCAGTATTTTGGTCATCTGATGTGAGCAGCTGACTTGTTGGAAAAGTCCCTGATTCTGGGAAAGATTGAAGGCAGAAGGAGAAGGAGGCATCAGGGGATGAGATGGATGGATGGCATGACTAATGCAATGGACATGAACTTGTGCAAGCTTCGGGAGATGGTGTGAGGGACACAGAGGCCTGGCATGCTGCAGTCCATCAGGTCGCAAAGAGTCAGACACAACTGGGTAACTCGACAACAAAAATATATCAAACAGAACTAAGTAGAATTCATTCTCTGTGGAAAGTTAATGGCAATAATGAGAATATAAATAATGTGTATTCAGGGTATATATGTACAATGATTATGCTGTGTATAAAATACATCTGTGTGCAAATGGAGTCTCATTCCACATGCTTATGGATTACTAATGTAGTCTTGATTACATTTTAGCTTTAGTACTCGTATATTATTTATTGATTTACAAGTAAATACATGATTTATTAAGTGCTTGATTAAGAAAAAACTGAAATGGGAAACTATTCATGGTTAAGTAAGGACAACAAGCATAAAATGTGTCACCTTATCCCTAACTGCAAACTTTAATGCACCCTGGTACATCCACGGTCCTTGAATTCTGAAAAGTGTCACTTATATAAACACCCTAGTTTTTAATACAATTTTCTACCCTTCAAGTTTTAGAGTTAGTTTTACTCTCAACTTGTTTTTCACCTGACCAAGATCTCCATACTTCTGTTTTTTCTGCATCCTTATGTGCTCAGCCACTTCAGTCATGTCTGACACTTTGCGACCCCATGGACTGTACTCCACCAGGCTCCTCTGTCCAGGAGATTCTCCAGGCAAGAATACTGGAGTGGGTTGCCATGCCCTTCTCCATGGGATCTCCCCAACTCTGGGATCAAACTCCTGCATCTCCTGCATTGCAGGCAGACTTTTTACCTACTGAGTCATCTGGGAAGTCCCTCTGTCCTTTCTACTCTTTCAACATTTGTCTATATCTCAATTTTGAATAGATTTCAAGTCGATCCACTGTCTTATATCCTTCTTTCACTTGATCTGTTGTCATTCTTTCACACCCACCTTGAAGAACACTGATTTTGGACCATGAGAACTCTCATTCCTCCTTAATCAAGTCCAGGCTAGGTACACTGTTCAGAGAAACATGAGACCCTCACAAAGTACTCTTCCTTTAAATATATTTTCACTAGCATCCCTGAGGGTTCAGTGGTAATGAATCTGCCTGCAATGCAGGAGATGCAGATCTTCCTGGATCGGGAAGATCCTCTGGAGGAAGGCATGATAACTCACTCCAGTATTCTTGCCTGTAGAATCCCATGGACAGAGGAGCCTAGTGGGCTACAGTCCATAGGCTCGCAAAGAGTCAGACACGATTGAAGCGACTGAGCAGCCCCAGCATGAAATGGGCATCCAAGACAGTCTGGCAACCCTGTTCTCTCACTGGTTATTTTAAGGCCATCTCCCTGCCACCAACTGTGTAATCTGTGTGGAGCTAGTCATCCTACCTCTTATCTCAGAGAAAATAAATGCCATTAAGATTGGAAATCTGTCAACATCACACCCACAAAGGTGAATGAACCTGTGCCTGTATTTTTGTCTTTTACATTCACCATAGTGTGAGAGATATATTGCTCCTTTGCAAGATTAATTTATTCACCTCAGTTCTGAAATCTATAGCCTTCTACTTTCAAGAGACCTTATTACATTGATAGTTCTCTCTTTCTGCAGTATCTTCAAATAAAAATATTAGCTAACATGGATTGAAAGTATACTGATGTGCATTTACAGATGAAAAGATTGAGGCTGGATAGATACCTAGTAGGAAGCTGCTGGATCATACAAGGAGCTTAACCATGTGCTCTGTGATGACCTAGAGGGGTGGAGATGAGGGGGATGGGAGAGAGGTTGAAGAGGGAGGGATATATGTATGCATATAGCTGATTCACACTGTTGTGTACAAGAAACTAATACAACATTGTAAAGCAATTTTACTCCAATTAAAAAAAAAAAAGACAAATGGAGGCTGAGGCTGGGACAAATAGAAGGACATAAATATGGAAGGAAATAAATATACTCATCATCTCTCTTCACTGTTACTAGTGCTAAGATGGAAACCATTGTCACCTGCAGCCCTCTTCTGCATTAGACATTGCAGATGTCCAAGTAATAGTCTGAGTTCTTGAAAATCTATGCCAATTTGTGGGTTGTAGGCATGCAATGATCTTTCCAAATTTTACAGAAACAATAAATTGGGTCTTATAAATAACAGTCTTAGGAGTTTCATGATTTAAGACTGAGGCCTGTGAATCCTCTAACTTGCAGATCTGTTGGCATTCCTGACTCTTCTCCAATTTGGATCTGTAAACATCAGGAGCTATACAACCAAAGTATTCTCACTGGTAAATCAATAACGAGTGGTGTTAACACATCGGGTTACACCAGGTTTTTATTTTAGGGAACAGATTTGGCTTTGTGGCCAATAAAAACCTGTTTACTGGCAAACAGAAAACATGTCTGATCTCTAGTAAGCAAGTGCTAGGATATAACATTAGCAAATTTTGCTGCCAAGTTTTTGAATTCATCTTAACTTAAAGGTAATTATTTTATCTAGTGAAGAAAAGATCTAGCATAGAATGTACTTCACTTTAATTAGATTTCTTTCCCCAGTATTTGCCCACCCATTATCTTTTATTTCCCAAAGTACTATCTTAGTCACCAAAAAACAGAGATAGGTGACTAAGGATGAAATATTACTTTAAATTCAAGAGGGAAGCACAGGCTAACACCAAAAGTCCTCATGTCCCAGGTAGGCTGGCATGGACCTCTGTGCATATCTATATTATTACACAGAACATTACTAACTTCTTAATATCCTCCTCTAGAGAGTAAGATCTTCAGGAAAAAAAAAATTGGGATATTTCTTTCTTAGTCTAAATAATTCACAGTGTCCAGCATCATGCTTAACCCAGAGTGCTCAATAAATGTTTATATTACAGATTTTTACTAAATAAACCTTTGCAATCACCAAGAAAGCCTAATGGAGTATTTATCTTCTCAGGAAATAATAGCAAAATTTTTGGCCATATTGCATTAAAGGCTTAATTTTATTGTTACCTCTAGATGAATTTCAGATATGGAACTTTTCATATAATGATAATATCCTACTAAAATGTTTGCTATTTTGTTCCTTTCATTACAAAAACATTTGTGAGAGAAACAGGGAAAATAAAATACAGGCCAGGTCCATAATAGTACCTTTGTATCACACTCAGGTACATACCTTTAAATATACTCAAGTATAGATTTTTTGGAGTAGTTAGATACTGCCATGTACCATTTATCCTTACCAGCTTCAACCCCATAGTTAAGAGTCAGATATGAGATAGGTCGTAATAATTTGTGTATAACCTTTCCAGGTTCATCCCTTCTTTCCATGTTCCCAAGATTATATATATACATGTATACACACACACAAACACACATACAGACAGGCTTCCTAGGTGTCTAAGTGATGAAGAACATGCCTGCCAATGCAGGACATGTGAGTTCAATCCCTGGATCAGGAAGAGTCCCTGGAAAAGGAAATAGCAACCCACTGCAGTATTCTTGCCTGGAAAAGTCCATGGGCAGAGAAGCCTGGCCAGGCTACAGTCCACAAGATCACAAAAGTGTCGGACATGACTTAGCAGCTAAACAAAAATACACACATATGCACAGATGCATATATCCATATACATGTATATGCTGTGCTAAGTTGCTTCAGTCGTGTCTGACTCTTTGGGACCTGACGGACCGTAGCCAGTCAGGCTCCTCTGTCCATGGGATTCTCCAGGCATGGATATTGGAGTGGGTTTCTATGCCTTCTGCCAGGGGATTGTACCAACACAGGAATTAAGCCCTCATCTCTTAATGTCTTCTGCATTTACAGGCAGGTTCTTCACTACTAGCGCCACTTGGGAATCTCATATACAAACAACCATATATATGCACACATATGTATACATATACATATATGTATGTGTGTGTGTGTATATGTATGTATAAGATGTTATCAGGGATTTAAAACAGCACCCCTCCCAAATTTTAATTTGGGAAATATATATCAATATTTCCCTCAAAGATTCATTTTTTTGATCCAAAAATTCTATGTCCAATAACTTATTCTATAGTTATTGAGAAATACAGTAAATATTGTATGAAATAGAAAAATCAATAAATATACTCGGTAATTATCTACTATTTAATTAAATATAATATACTCACATTGTTAAAAAATTATTCAGTCCTTCCTAGAGATCACATTTCAAAACAACATTAAATAATGCATTAAAATACCCATAAGGTAATTTTAAGTGAAAAAAAGCGGGATATAAAACTGTTACACATATAATTGTGGTGGTGATGCCCTAGGCACTATATATATTTTATTTTTTCCTACCTTTTACACTTTTTCTGTACTAAAAGGCATTTTATTTTTATGATCATAAAATTTAAGGAACTGTTAAAGGAAGTTTCTCTAATAGTTAAAATAAGAAACCCGCTAATAGAATGGGATATAATAGGGTTAAGTATCATGCCTACCTTTAGGACTAAATACCTGAGGGAATAAAAATTAATAAATAGTCATGATCTTAATGACTCAAGATCAGTTTTAGGCAACAGTTTGCAGTGCCTCCTGACAAGACAAATGTAGTCTGTGAATTACTGTACTGTTTCTATTAGGAAAATTAAAAGTGAAAACTCCTCTACACTCTGACTTTAGTTGGGCCATATTTGAAGTATAGTGTTTGATTCCAAGAATCACATTTAAAGGGGATCAATAACCTGTAAGTTAGTGTGACCAGACTTACAAATGACTTCCATGTGAATTATAAACTCCTTCAGAGTAGTAGTGCTAGAAGGGGCAACTGTTTTGGGTAAATATAAAGGCATAATTCTCGTCTAGAACTATAACAAAATGGAACCAGGGTTTCTTTTTTTTTAATACTATGATCAAATGGGATTTATTCCTGGAATTTGAGAATGGGTCAACAGACAAAAATCAATCAATGTGATAAGTCACCTCAATAGAATGAAGGAAAAAAATCATCTTAATTGATGTAATATAAGAATTTGACAAAATTCCACATTCTTCCATGATAAAAACACTTCACCAGAAACAGAAGGAAACTTACTATGATAAAAGGGAAAGATTTAGGGCAGGAGGAGAAGGGGGTGACAGAGGATGAGTTGGTTAGATGGCATCACTGACTCAATGGACATGAATCTGAACAAACTCTGGGAAACAGTGAAGAACAGGGAAGCCTGGTGTGCAGCAGTTCATGGGGTTGCAAAGAGCTGGATACGACTTAGTGACTGAACAATAACAACATGAAAAATCCCATGGCTAACAACAAATCAGTGTGTATGTGTGTGTGTGTGGGTGGGTGGGTGTGAGTGCGCGCACGCATGTGTATGATATTATCTTGCATTCACAAAAGCTAATGGGAGACTATCTGAGTGGCCCCTTTGACAAGAACCCTGGTCCACAGATAACAGATTAGTTCCACCACCATGGTATCAAATCTGCAGAATCCTAGACTTGTAAGGCAAAACAAAATCTGGGTGTTTTCAGGATAAAGACACTTCCTTCATTATGAGGATTCCTTCCCCATTAATAAAACATGAAAAAATATCAAAGAAAAGGAGTTGAGTCTGAATCACAGAACAGAACTACTTTTATAATGTAGCATGTTACAAGCCTCGCAAAGCAGATGTACATAGAAAGTTTGCCAAGTTATTTTACGATAATATTATAAAATATTTTTCTCAATTAAAAAGCCTGTGGCTATCAACCTAAGAAAATCTTGTTGGAATGTATGTGTTCAAACCTGTCTTCAGAACCTACTTAATATGTCGATAATTACTTATGAGTCTATTTAATGTCTGGTTTTGAATTGCTTTTTCTGTGATTCACAAAAATGTAGTACAAATATGCCAGATGGCAATGCATAAGATGAGAATAATTTAATGCTTTTGCTTAGCAAAGTAGTGTAACTTGGCTTACTGTGAGAAGGAAAAGTATTTTTAGTATGTCAGGCTTCACATTTAAATGTAAGTATGTATGTATGGGTGTATGTGCATATACATAAATGCACAGTATAATCTATAAAGGAATTTTTCACATCTGTATCTTGTTTAGTTAGTGCATTTTGGGTATCCATTCACTCAACTTAATGGGAATGTACTTTGCAGTGAATTTTCTTTGTGATTTTTTTTTTTTCTCATTGCGGAAAAGGGGTGAGAAGGTGGGTCTGACAAAAAAGAATAAAAAGTACCTGCATTAAGACCCTTATTCAACAAATACAGTATGAATGTTAACCAAAGCCAAGATAGTCAACTCAGGAGGGCAAACATATTTCAATAGAAATATTTGACTATTTGGAAATACATGGACTCGTATTTACTGAAGGACTGAAACCTCAGATTACACAGCATGGATGTGCGAGGTAATTTTGAATTCACATAACAAACTATGTAATTTTCTTCCTAATCAGAAATGGACTCAAGGTAATAGATACATTTTTAATAAAACAAATGGACACTATTTAAAAGGCTGGGCAAAAACAAGATTCCTACTTAATCTTCTGTTCTTTGTTATTTCCTGCCACAGATTTTGGGCAATATTTTATATTTATATAAACATAAATCAATTGAAAGCAGGAAAATGTCTTCAGAGTATCCTGTACTTCCAATGTATAACCAAATTCCATTTTCTGATTCCTCATTTCATAAAAATAAAAATAATCTCAGAACATTATCTTCTCCTAAGTGCTTCTCCACAAAACTCACATCTTATCTCTGCAAAATCACTGATCTCATCTAAAATTATGAAACCCAAAGTTATCTATCACTGCATGTCAAACAAATTAACCTCTTCTCTCTTATTCTCTTGTCTTTCCAACTGTCTTAACTTCTTGCTGCCAACTGGTGAACATCTGCTGCTCCAAGGCATACCAAATCATTTTACTTTCCTCTGGATCTCTCTTCTGTTCATAGTCAAGTATTTTTTTAATTACTAAAAAAGTCCTGATGCTTTTATTTATTAGGTAAACCTCAAAAGCATCTGTTATTTTCAGAGTCCCTTTATCTTACAAAAGACAGCCTTTGCCATTTTGCCTGAAGCTAGTATGTCTTTCTTTGAAGTTTCCTATAGTCAGGTCTCCTTCACTGAATCCTTCCTAACTCAAATTTCCCTTGTTTTTTTATCTTAGATACATTGCTAGTCATCCTTGGATTTTTAATCAATATTGAGTAGCTAATAAACAAGTTAATTTCCCAATACTGATGTCAGGGTTGGTACAAGAACCAAAATATTTTATGTTAATATTTTTGATTTACTGAATTCATGGCTCTATACTAATTGGTACTAAATCAGGCTTAATCTATTGGAGTGAACCAAAAACAATGATGAGGACATCCTACTTTCTTACAAGCCTCAGGGTCATATCTCTGTTACCAAATGCTAGAAGTAACATGAGTGTACAACCTGCCTACTTAACTACCCCCTGAATCCCTAGGATTCTGGAGCTACAATAGAAAGAACAGGGATGCAGATCTCTATTTGGCATTTAAAGTCACAATGCCATTCTCTCATCCTGTAAGTAATATATAAATGCTATCTGCAGCTGCAAAAGAACTCCTGCCTTCTGTACGCAATTCATTTATTTGAAAGGAAAACAATCTCACTCTTCACAGGTATGGTGACTGTCTCCTCCACAATTAATTAGGTTCTATTTGTTTACATAATATTAAGGAGTAATTCAGGCACTGATCTTTCAAGTTGCCAACAAAACACACATTGTTTTCAGTTTCTTAAAACATAATTAATCTGTAGACTTCTGTGCGAGGTTCACGCAATTGATTTTTTTTCCTGCCTCCCCCTCCCCCCTACCCCACTTTGTCACTTGACAGCTTGAAACTGGGCCTGGAAAAGCTCATTTGCATTCTGGCAGCAAGGCTGAGGAATAAACCAAGCAAACCTGTCTATTTGTGTACTTCAGTATATGACTCTGCTTGCTTCCATCAAGACTTATTTTCAGTATCATGGCCAACAAAAGCATTAAACAAGTTTTCTCAGACATGAGTGATAAGCTGTAAAATGTATTTCTTTAAAGGAGTTTTTTTTTTTTTTTCCGGTGACACTTATGGAATGCAATAAAACAAAAGAAGCAAATCTCACTAGAAATTCAGTGCTACCTTGCCATTTGAACTCTTTCTTCTTGTTTCCTGACATGTTAAGTACCTTCATTATAGTTTAGGTTGTACCTGATTATAAGTTTAAAAGGTTACAGTTTTATTTCAAAAGAAATTATTTTCAAAAAATCAGTATTTCACACTGAACTTTAAAGACTACATTCTCAACCCAAGATTGTCATTTCACACATTGATCTCTTTGGGGAGTTAATGATGGTACCAGCTTCTTAGAATGAAAAACATCTAAAGTCTATTTTTTTTTCAGTTATTAGTATTGTTTCAACATAATGTCTCCTGGATGTTTTTTTCCCTAATTTTTCCCCAATGAGAATACCTGGTGCACTTTTATTTAAATTATTTCTTCCCTAACTACTCCCTCTCCCAGGGGCCAAAGATTTAACAGAAACCAATTATTTTTCTGACTATAAACTCACATGTTTCATCAACAAAATGGAAATGTGTACACATGTGTGTGTGAGAGAGAGAAACAGAGAAAAATATCTCTGTGCTACTGAAAAGTACAAGTGAAAGAAAAAAAAATCACTTTCCTGTGTTCTGTACATAATGCTGCAGTATTGTGTTAATGACAGAAACAGTGTTCTCAGTCATTTCAGTCAACACAGTCTTCTTTACACAACCTAATCTCCTTCATCTGAAAGAGATATATTTTTAGCTAACTTTCTGGGACCAAGTCATTGATTTATGAATATAAGGTGAAGGACTTCATGAATTTTTTCTTGACCTCCATCTGTCATTTCCTCAGTCATATCTATTTTAAGAAATATAAAACAAATTGTCCCAATGGGGCACATTATCACCTTGATATATCACACAGGAAGAACTCCTTCTGCTTCTTATCACACTTGGACAGAAAATTAGCTTTACACTGTCCTAAGCTGATTTTCTCTATATCCTTTATTATTTTATACTGATGGTGATCTACATTACTCAAATGTGGATTCATTCTGAAATTGCTCACAAGAATTGGAGTAAGGAACTTCAAGTCTTTTTTTAGATAAGGACAAACAACCAGAAACAATTGTTCTTGCATCTAAGAATTTCTGGGAAATGCATCCACAAAAGCTACATGAGCGATCATTACAGTGACTGCTAAAATTTCCTTTAGGCCACATGAGCTCACATTCTAACAACACTATCATTTCTTTGACAGACACCACATCTGTTAAGCCTCAGGCCTCATGCTACATAAGCATAAAAAGAAATCGCTTGCACTAATAATCATTAGGGAAATGCAAACAAAAGCTATGACATACTGCCTCACACCCATTAAGAAGTCTACTATCAAAAAATCAGAAAATAACAAGTGTTGGTGAAGATGTGGAGAAACTGGGTACTGTTGGGTGGGTGGGGGATGGTTAAAATGGTGCAGCCGGTATAGAAAACTGTACAGTGGTTCCTCAACAAATTAAAAATAAAATTATCATAGGATCAGCAATTCCATTTCTGAGTATATATGCAAAATAATTGAAAGCGCAGTCTCAGTGAGATATTTGTACACCCATGTTCATAGCAGCATTATTCACAATAGCTAAAAATGTGGAAGCAACACAAATTTTCATTGATAGATGAATAGATAAGTACATATGGTATACACATATGAGGGAATATTAATAAGCCTTAAAAGGGAAAACGTTTAATACCACTAAGCTATGTACTGAAAAATGGTTAAGATGAGAAATTTTATGTTTGTGTATTCTGGCTTGGTAAAAAAGTAGAAAAATACACAATCACTTAGTTTTTAAAAGTAATACAATTAAAAAGAAACCAAAAAATTGAAATTTTGAGGGATATTTGGATGACTCTATGTAGTCTCATTTTATAGCTGTTTGTAATTAAACATAAGATTTATATTCTTTTCCACACTTTGAGACATTTTCTCACTTCCTCTTTCTTTCTCTCATACAAACACACACACACACACTTTTCTCACACACACACACACACACATCCTATATACTACAAAGAAAGCCTGGATGGAAAAAAATATGAATATATGAGTAGTGACAATTTATTCTCTTGGTAGATGTGGAGTGGGCATAAGCCAATTCACTTTAAATGACCAAACTAGAAGCTGCTATGTGAATAGGGTCCATTTCAGGATAAGATACAGTTATCTTACCCTATAAGATACAGTTATACCTAACTATCTAACTTATAAGATATAGTTATGTTTTAGGCAGACTGAAGATAATACAATCCATTTTCCTTGTAAGGTATTGTGAGTTTTCCTATATGGTTGTGGAATCTCTGATAATATACTTCATAATGGGAAATTCACATGTAGAAATTTGGAGCTCTCCTTAAATGTTGGTATTTTTATCTCTGCAAAAACACATAACAGCTGATGAAAGGGGTTTGATTAAAATGAGGCTTATTAATAAAGGAGTAAGCAACCATGCCGCTGCTGCTGCTAAGTCACTTTAGTCATGTCCGACTCTGTGCAACCCCAAAGACAGCAGCCCACCAGGCTCCCCCGTCCCTGGGATTCTTCAGGCAAGAACACTGGAGTGGGTTGCCATTTCCTTCTCCAATGAATGAAAGTGAAAGATGAAAGTGAAGTTGCTCAGTCGTGTCCAACTCTTAGCGACCCCATGGACTGCAGCCTACCAGGCTCCTCCATCCATGGGATTTTCCAGGCAAAAGTACTGGGGTGAGTTGCCATTGCTTTCTCTGTAGCTTCATTAATAAAATCAAGATGTACAAATAATTACTTTGCTTGACTTTGATCACAGTTGAGTATTAGTCTTATTCTGACTCATGCATTTTAAGAATATTGACAAACTCAGGTTTTGTTAGAGGACAGTGATTTGGAAAATGAAACATCTAGAGTCCAAATCTTGCTTCCCTGGTGGCTCAGATGGTAAAGAATTCACCTGCAATGCAGGAGACCTGTGTTCTATCCCTGGGTTAGGAAGATCCCGTGGAGAAGGGCATGGCAACCTACTCCAGTATTCTTGCCTGGAGAATTCCCATGGGCAGAGGAGCCTGGCAGGCTCCAGTCCATGGGGTCACGAAGAGTGGGACTCGACTGAGCAACTAAGTATACACAGAATCCAAATTAGGAATGAGGAAGTATTATTAGTATGATAACTATTTAGCTAGGATACATAGGAAAGTCACTATGTATCCTATAAAAGTATAGTTTTATATATCTGAGGTATTACCATTAAGAAGAGAAGGAACAGTCTCTTGTTGTATAACTTTAGAAAATAAAATTAGGTCAAAGTGGGTAGAGTTGCAATATGTGATGTTTTATCTTATTTTAAAGAAAAGTTTTGCAACAATTATTGCTGTCCAACCACATGATGTGACCCTTTTGAAGTACTGTTCACGTTGTCACTGGGAGAATTCAAGTAGAATGTTCATCTGTGAGGAATCAAAGGGAATTCTGCATTGATGGAAGTTGGAAAGTGAGACCATGGATCTATTTCTATCCCCAAGATTAAAAATTCGGGAAATCAGACAATTTGAAAACTTGCAATTGTCCCTTTGAAAAACTCTCAGACTTAGAAATATATCTGGATGAATCAATATACCCATTCACTTAATATTAAAGATTAAAGAAGGTGATTTAAAGGACATTCAAAAGTTGTGATGATCATTAGAGTGAGTCCATGCCATTTCATGAAGAAACTAACCCTAATCTTTAAGTAAGTTTGGAGAAACAGAGCAGGACTGTTATTATGTTTTGTCATGATGTTGAATGCTACAGTTAATGCAAAAGTAATAATGACCTGGCTAGCTATGACATTAAAAGTATGAACAAAAAAGAAAAAAACAGACAAACCGGACCTGATTAAAATAAAATACAATTCTTATGTTTCTAAGAACTTCCAGAGAATGAAGGGACAATTTAAAAAATGAGAGAAAATATTGTCAAATCATATCTGATAAAGGTCCAGTATCCAGAATATACAAAGAACACTTATATCTCAACAAAAAGATTACTAAATTTAAAATGGATTAAGGACTAAAATTGATATTGGTACATAGAAAATATTCAGAGGCTCAATAAACACATGAAAAGATGTCAATATCATGAATTATTATGGAATTCAAATCAGAACTATAATGAGATAACACTTCATATCAACTAGGATGGCTAGAATAAAAGAAAAGGAAAATAATGAGCATTGGCGAGGAAAGGTAGAAAATGGAACCCTTTTACATTGCTGACAGGAAAACAAAATGGTTCAGTGGTGGTGGAAATTTGTTGGTTCCTTAGAAAGTTAAAGATAGAATTACCACATGACCCCACAATTCTACTCATAGGTATATGCTCAAAAGAATTGAAAACAGACATTCAAAAAATTACATATATATGCATAGTTATAGCAGCACCAAAAGGTAGAAATAGCCCCAATGTCCACCAGTGGAGGAAAAGGCAGAATATATTACATACATATAATGGAATACTATTCAGCCATAAAAGTGGAGTACTGATATATGCTACTAAATAGATGAAACTGCAACCATTCTATAGTGTGAAATATCCATTACAGATAAATTCATAGAGATGGAACAAAGATTATTACTTGCCAGATACTGGATAAAGAGGGAATTATATACAGACTTTTACTCTGGAGTGAAGGAAATGTGTTGGAGTTAAATAGAGATTATGATTACATGATGCTGTAACATTTAGTAGAACATTATATCAAACGCTACTTAGTTGTTCATTTTTAAACAATTTTATGTTATGTGAATTTCACATGAATAAATTATTTTAAAATTATTGTACTCTGGAGGATGCTGGTTCAACCTTTAGGTAGCTAAAAGATTCAAGCATGGAGGGCCTCCTCACATTTTTATTGAGTTCAAAGATATGGCACCTTGAGAAACTAGATGAAACTGGATGGATCTTGGAGAATGGCTGTATTCTGTGACAGACATAATCAAGTGATAGGCCCATTTGTAGCTGCAGTGCTCAATGTGGTATTAATCAAATCAATTAATAAGGTTTCAGATACAAGATGTACAGCCACTGATTTGCCAAATGTGTTCCTTTTCTATTCAAATTAGAAAACAAGATCAGAAACAGTTTGCATTCATGTGGGACAGACTACAATATTTATTTACAATTATGCCTCAGGACTATGTTAAGCCTCCTGCCTTCTGTCATAATATAGTCCTAAGAGATCTGGACCACCTGGACATCTCAACATCACACTGCTCCATTTTACCAATGACATCATGCTGAGCTGGCAAGATAAGGAAGAAGCAAGTCATGCTCTCTAGGCCTTGGTTAGATGCCCATCCCAGAGAAGGGAGGATAAACCTTACCAAGATTCAGAGACTGGACACATAATTGTAATCTGGGGGGATCAAGTATCAGAAGAGTGCCATCATGTTCCTTTCCAAGTGAAAAACAAACTGTTGCACCTTGCATCTTCCACCACAGAGAAAGAAACACAGTACCTTGATAGACCCCTTTGGGTCCACAGGCAACAGCATCACACCTAGGAATAGCTACTGGGAAGCAGGAAAGACTGTAAGGTTCCCTGGAGTAGAAGACGACAGGGGAGCAGGTCCAAGCCAGAGTGCCATCAGAATCACCACTTGGGACATGCAATCTAGCAAACACTATGGCATTGGAAGAGCCATTTGCGGGCAAGGATGCACTGTGGTAGCTCTGGTGGGGGAGTCCCAGCGCAGGTGCCTGGCATTCGGGGGCCGTGTGATCCATTACGGAGAATTACCAGTCCTTTAAGAAATACACATCTTTTGACATAATACTGAGTCCCGTTAGAGTTGGAGCACTTGAATGTGGGACACAAAGCGACAATTACTTTGGAATTTCCCATTAGGAGCCAGGTTCTGTCACCAGGTCCTGAGGTTAGAGAGAAAGGCCTAGCAGCTCCTGTCTATAATATGATAGATACGTACATCCAGGGATGAACCTGAGCAGGATCAGAGAGCAGAAGTCATGTCCATGACACGCAGACCAGGCCCTGAGCCACCATGGGGCTGCACCAGTGCTTCTCCTTCAGTTTGTACCTATGGCCACGTGGAGGTTCTCTCCAGCTGAAGAAGGAGGGGAGCCAGCCTTGGTTTATGACTAGTTCAGCTTGGTTCGTGGGTGCCAACAAACTGTGGGCAGCAACTGCAGACCCACATTCCTCATGGCCCTGAAAGATGGTTGAGAGTGATAATTTGCCAAATGAGCTAAAATTATGAGCAGTTGCCTATCATGCTGCAAGAGGCAATAAATGGGCCCAGCAGTGCAGACTCTCACTTACCTAGGCAGTTCTACTGCTGCCTCTGAATGTCTAAATTGTCAGTAACAGAGACCAGCATTGAACACACGGCATGGCACTGTCCCTTGAGGAGACCAATTGGCTATTTGGTGGCAAGCTTATCACACCGAATCCTTTTTATCTGAAAAGACCATCTGTTCAACTTCATATAGATAATAAATATATGCTGGGTATGGGTTCTCTTTTGTGCCCACACAACCAAGCCAGAACCACTGTCTGGGGACTTACAACAACCTGATCCACAGATGTGACTTCACATACATCATCAGATCAGGGACTGACATGAAGCAAATGAAGTGCAGGATGAGGAGGTACTGAAGTGGTCCCTGCCTATGACAGTCATGGGCTGTATCACACATCACACCATCAAGAGGCTTCTAGCCTCAGAGAACACTATAATGCCGGTGCTATGCTCAGTGGTGTCCGACTCTGTGGCCCCATGGACTGTAGCTTGTCAGGCTTCTCTGTCCATGGAATTTTCCATGCAAGAATACTAGAATGGGGTGCCATTCCCTACTCCAGAGGATCTTCCCAACCAGGGATTGAAACCATGCCTCTTGTATCAGAGCATTGACAGGTGAATTCTTTACTACTAGCACCACCTGGGAAGCCCCACAGAGCACCATGAGCTGTGTTGTGCTGTTCTTATAGCCCAGTCCTATCCGACTCTTTGCAACCCCATGGACTGTAGCCAGCCAGGCTTCTCTGTCCATGGGGATTCTCCAGGCAATAATACTTGAGTGGGTTGCCATGCCCTCCTCCAGGGGATCTTCCCAACCCACAGATTGAACCCAGTTCTCCCATATTGCAGGGTGGATTATTTACCATCTGAGCCACAAGGGAAGCCCAAGAATACTCAAGTAGGTAGCCTATCCCTTCTCCAGAGGAACTTTCTGACCAGGAATCAAACCATGGTTCCTGCATTGCAGGTGGATTCTTTACCAGCAGAGCTACCAGGGAAGCCTCTATAGAACACCATAGTTAAAAGTGCAACTGAAATGCCAACTCAGAGCAAACACCTGGAAAGGAATAGGAGCCACTCTTCCTAAGACAGTGTATTTATTTAAACAAGGATCTCTCTATAAGTTGCTCTGTGCCCGATAGGAAGTATCTGTGTGTTAAGAAACCAAGGGGCTGGAGACCTGAGCGATCCTGTTTACCATCGTTCCCAATGACTCACTGGGGGATCTTACTGTTTCGTCCTCATGCTTCGGGTTCTTCAGGGTTGAAGGTCCTTATCCCTAAAAGACTACGGTCCTGCTAAGGGACATTACTAGGAATCCTACCAAAGTAAAAAGTTATCCTGGACATACTGGACTCCTTGTTCCTAGGGGGAAAGACTGGCAAAGAGGGAGTCACTATATTAGCAGGGGTAATCGACCTTTATCTATAGGGTGAGCTAAGTCTCTTTTTCTGTGATATAGGGGTAAGGAGAAGTACTTGTGAATCCAGAAGAAGTACCCGTGGGCTTGGGCACCTCCCCATACATGCTTGCTCTGCTGAGCTATGCATACTTATGTGCAGTCACTCAGAACTGAAAAGAGAAGGACTGTCAGAACTTCTGACCCTTCAGGATGGGAGGTTTGGATCCCACCCCTAGGTGGGCCACCCATGCCCTCTGAGAGGGTAGCTGAGGGTGAGGGGACTTAGAATGGATCATGGGGGATCAGTTAAGAGTTAGAGATCCTCCGAAGCAATGGGACCTCTAGTTCATCCCATTAACCATCCTCTTCTGAGTTTCCCTGAGAAACAAAGGCCACAGAAGGTGTGGAGGAACTGCTCCCAAGTCTGAGGAGAGAAGCAGATCTGAAGAGTCTGGGGAGGAAGGATGTTTCTCACCAGCCTTTTCTCACAGAGCATAAATGACAAAGGGCCTCATCTGCTGAGCTCCAGAATCATCACTGAGTCATCCCAAGATCACACTCCCTTGGGCCACTTCCAGCCAGTGAATAGGGGGGCAGGGACACACTAAGAACTTCTGTATATTGATGTGGAATTTGTAAACAAATCAATAGCACCAGAGATTAGAGAAATCATCAGGCATTTATCAGAAAACGAAAGCAACTAGCAAACATGAAAAAGTGCTCAGGTAGCAAATAATCAGGACACTCAAGTAGGGACAGCAGTTTGCTATTTTACACTGATGAGACTGATAGATAATAATGAGGTTCATGAGGACAAGGAGGAGAGGGAGAAGTAGTAATGATGTGACAATGCTGAAAGTCATTGAGTTGGTAAGGAAATGGGGCTCAGACATGTGGTTCTGTAAACTGATCTAGTTATTTGGAAGAGCAGGACAGCAAAATTTTGTAAAACATTAGATATCTAATTCCTAAAACCAAGTGCATCAGCCATGTTTCAGTTGAATATAGTGAAAACAAAACTAGAGATGGGAAGCACGAAGCAATTCAAGACAGGAGGGTAGGTGCATGACATGTTGTCAGAAAGGCTGAGGGAACAAGTCCCATGCAGGGACTTTGAGAATAACATCCATGGCAGCCCCTCTCTCTGGCCCACCTGAGATGCTGCTGACCCTGCCGCAAAGAGAACACTGGGGCATCAGGATGGAGTACCACTATATTGCCATTATCTCAGTGTCAGAAGATGTCACCACCATTGTCAGTTCCAAGGCTACAACACAAAAACAGTTCACAAGCCAAAGTGTGCCCTGTATCCAGGATCCGGACTGAGGGGCATTGTCTGCTGCTGGAAAAAAAATAAAGAAATAAAAAACCTCTGTGCCTGCTTGTCAGCAGAACGGCCCAGCCTTCACCTCACTTTTTCCTTCCAAGTTTCCCTGTGAGAATCTGACTGGAAATCTAAATAAGTCTGCTAGAACAGAATGAAGGGATTTCCTAACTTTCTGGGTTTTGTGATTTGCTCAGGCAAATAAGGAGACATGTAAAATGGAAGCTGAGCACCAATCTACTAGATCCATTACATCTAGAAATTTCCCTTCTAAGCACACACACAGAATGCTCTTTCTCCAATTATCTGGCTAATTCTTCATTATGCCAGATGTTTCCCATAGGATGTTAACCATCCCTGGCCCCCTGGTATCAATTGCCAGTTGTCCTCCAGACATTGGTATGAACAAGCTGCATGGACACATTTCCAAACACACCCTGGGCAGAGAATACACCCATTACATATGAACCATTTCCTTGAGATGTTTTCAGCATATTTGCCTGTGGCTATTCACAGAAGCCTTGGCAACTATTGTAGAGAAAAATAACAGCCTATATGATCAACAATAGCAGAACAAAATGGAGAGATACACTCAGCTGCGTAACTTGCAGCAATTAAAATGCATGAGTCACCTCCATGGTATCAAGAACAACAATACTCAAGCAGATCATCTTTGATGGGGATAAACAAAACAAAATGAGTTGTAAAAGGGCTGCTACTATTGGGTCCAACACTTGACAAAAGTATAGATGGAGCTTCAGGATGTGTAGACAAAATCTGCCTCTTGAGTGAGTGTGAGTCCTGTCTTCTGGGAATACAAAGGGCTCCCACTACTTAGTTCATTCTTTTGCATGTCTGTTGACAGCAAATGATAAGAGATTACAAGGTGGCAGAGGCCATGATGACATCAGTCCACACAGAGGATGCTAATATTTGTATAGCAGACTGTGGTGATTTGATAAGGCTGTTTGAGGCCAGAGGTGACGAGCCCAGGGGCTGTGGCTGCCTAGAGTTTTAACCCAGCCTCCATAGGGGCTAAAAGGATCAATACTACAAGCAACTTTAACCCACTTGATGAGTTAACCTTTGGGAAGATCTGTATTAATAAGCATCAACAAACAATGTTCACATTAGCCTCACTGTTTATTCTGCCAAATCAGACTTTTCCTTAAAGGAGTTAGATTTTTGAGAATCATGTCATCAATACACTCAAGTTAAATATAATGAAATGAAACATACCCAGAAGAGGTAGCCTACAAGGGCAAACACCATGTCAAGTCATTTTGGCATTTCCATCTACTCCGTGAGTGCTAACCCCAGCACTTGGTATGCCTAAATGCTTGTTAACTTAAGGACTTGTTTTCACTGACATAGGTCCCAAGCTGACTGCCATTTAATCCCTTGATGGTAACCCTAACCTTCATTATGTGATGAGGAAAAGGACAGAGAATTAAAAGTCTCTGATCACAGAGTATTCCCATAGAATGATTTTGTCCTAAAAAGACTTCCCGGGGCCATCTGGTGAGCAAACACAAACTATCAGGCTGTCCTCAAACCTATGAAGTTCTCTCCACACCCTGAAAACTGCTCCAGTCTTAGCAATCACTAGAAACTAAATCAGTAAATAGGAGGACACAAAGGAAGATTTACTTGCATAGTATGCTCAAAATCTTGGTTACGCATTCTGCCAAGCCTGTTTCAGAACAATAAAAAGATGTTTTTAAAAGTAAAAAAGGAAGAAGAAGAGGAAGACAAGAAGGGAGGGGAGAGGATAGGGAGGAGGGGGAGGAAAAAATAGTACAGGGATGGGCAGGGGGCACCCGCAACATCAGGATCAACAACAGTTCTTTTTACAGCTCTGCAAGGAAATCAGACATGCCCAGTTGTGGACCTAATGTCTCTCGCCCTTTCAGCCAATCCCGAGGCCTCAGAAATCTTTGGGGGAGCAAGTCCCCTTCTCTCTTTCTTGGAAGAAGGAATACCTCTTCCCTTTCCAGGATGTTTCGGAGTGGGTTTGCTTCCTATCGCACCCTCTGCCTCACTTGTTCCCTCTGATCTTTTCTGATCCTTAAAGTGATGGAGAGATGGCAGGTGAGGCAGTGTTGCACGTGTTGGCAGTCACACGCAGTTATCTCGTCCATCACGGCTTGATCCCTCCTTTTTTCCCCTAGCTCTATTTTAGTGCCTCCTGCTCATGAATCAAATGTTTTCTGCCTCTGAACCACATCATGCACCTGGCTGAAGCACTGCTTAGATTTCCTCTCTGGGGTATAGTTCGTGTGAAGCCCACTGAGTTGAAAGTCCTCCTGCATTTGCTCTTTCCGACACCTGGGAGGCAGAGCTGCCACAGAGCGTTTTGTATTCTAGCCGTTAAACGTTGGAAAGTCAGATGGAGACAGAAAGTTCAAGGTCTGGCCACATTAAGCTTTGGTATCACAGGGCTGCACACTTCGACTATCGTTTGTGAGGCAGGAATGCCTGCTTCAGAAACATTCTACATTTGAGACTTAAGAACACCCAAATCCTCTAAGTCTTCCATTTTATTCATTTACCAGCCCCAAATCATAAATGCTGTCACAAAAACCACTTGCTCTGAGGCACTGTCCAAATGAAAGGGCAGAGTTTTCTTATGTTTTCCGGGAGCCTGAGCATGGATTCATCTCACTTACTGGCACAGGAAAGTGAGAGAGATAGGGCCTGGGTTAGCATGTCCAGTTCATTGTTTTCCAAAGAGGCTACAGAGAATGATAACACCAAGGGAATGTAGCTACAATACGGTAAAACATTTATCTTGGAATCCAAAACACAGAAACTCAAATAACAGGGTACTTCTCAAAGCCTCATAAAATGGTAATTGTGGGAGAGACAGCCTGCTAGAAAGAACCAAGACTTTAGAATAGCATGGACTGGAAAAGTGGAGATGGATACAGGCTTGGCTACCTTCCAGCTGGAAGAACTTGGGGAATTCTCCTGTCCTCTCTGAGCTTAAGTCTCCGCCTCAGTAACACGTGGCTGACACCATCTGACTTATGAGATTGCTGTGAAATTTATTAAATATCTGCTCCATGTGTCTGAAAGTGGAGTGAAAGTGTTATTCTCTCAGTCATGTCTGAGTCTTTGTGACCCCATGGACTGTAGCCAGCCAGCCTCCTCTGTCCAAGGAATTCTCTAGGCAATAATACTGGAGTGGGTCGCCATGTCCTCCTTCAGAGGATGTTCCCAACCCAGGGATTGAACCTGGGCCTCCTGCATTGCAGGCAGATTTTTTACCATCTGAGCCACCAGGGAAGCCCTGTGTCCAGTTATGACTGAAGCACCATACATTTCTTAATGATATGCCTTACAAAAGCCAAAAACAAGGATTTCTTCTGATGATGTAGCATTTGGTATCCTGAAGCACTCAGTTCAATTCAGTCGCTCAGTCATGTCCGACTCTTTGCAACCCCATGAACCGCAGCACGCCAGGCCTCACTGTCCATCACCAACTCCCAGAGTTTACTCAAACTCATGTCCATCAAGTCGGTGATGCCATCCAACCATCTCATCCTCTATCATCCCCTTCTCCTCCTGCCCTTGATCTTTCCCAGCATCAGGGTCTTCTCAAATGAGTCAGCTCTCTGCATCAGGTGGCCAAAGTGTTGGAGTTTCCGCTGCAACATCAGTCCTACCAATGAACACCCAGGACTGATCTCCTTTAGGATGGACTTGTTGGATCTCCTTGCAGTCCAAGGGACCCTCAAGAGTCTTCTCCAACACTACAGTTCAAAAGCATCAATTCTTCACCACTCAGCTTTCTTTATAGTCCAACTCTCACATCCATACATGACTACTGGAAAAACCATAGCCTTGACTAGACGGACCTTTGTTGGTAAAGTAATGTCTCTGCTTTTTAATATGCTGTCCTGAAGCACTCTTTGAATTCTTTCAAGAACTCAAAGTCTTCTTGAAAACCAGATCTTGGAAAATCTAGGTAGACCAGATGGGCCCCTGCTTATTTTATTTGTTTAGTTAAAATAAATTTAATTGCTCACCAGGCTCCCAGCACCTTGCTGAGAACAAAATACAGTTGACCCTTGAACATGGTGAATTTAGAACCACCTGGTCCACTTATGGCTTCTCTGCTGGCTCAGATAGTAAAGAATCTGCCTGCAATGCAGAAAACCCAGGTCTGATCCCTGGAGGAGGGAATGACAACCTACTCTAGTATTCTTGCCTGGAGAATCCCATGGACAGAGGAGCCTGGCAGGTTACAGTTCATGGGGTAACAAAGAGTTAGACATGGACTAAAGCAACTTAGGATACATGCACAGGTCCACTCATAGGTCACATTTTCAATAGACAGATGCAGTTACACATATCTGCCATTGGTTGAATCTCCAGATGCAGAATGGTAGGTATGGAGGGCCAACAATGGGACTTGAACATCCAAGAATTTTTGTATCTGAGGAATCCTGGAACCACTTACCTGCAGATACCTAGGGATGGCTGTAGGGGATGATACAGTCCTCCCAGTTTATAGGTTAATGCAAGACATGGGGAAATGTATGGCAAGATTTTTGGACAAACTTGAAAATCTCACCTGAAGGTTATATTTTAGTCAAAGTTATAATTCTGAGCATTGCTTGTAGGAATTTATGAGTGTGATAATTTTAAAACCAAATACATAGATTTTTGAGATGATGTCAATACTTGAAAGAGAATCTGTTAGGATAATTAAAATTTACTGAAAAATTCTAGGAGTCTAAAGAAAAATGAAACGGATTTTCTCTTCTATAATGATTGGATAAATATAAGAACTTACCCCCTATGTGCCAAATTCTGAGATACAGCTCAGTTCTAGGCAATTAAAACACTTAAGGACTGAAGAGGAAAATTTGGAAACTCATTATTTTTTATTAGCAAAACCAAAGGGATATTTTATGACATCCTGAGGAGACTGCCCTAGCCTTAGGGGAAGCTTAAAGCTGCACAGGAAGCTTTAAAGCTCAGCCCCAGTCTCCACGTAGTCAGAGGAACTTTTCCAGTCTTACCCTTAAGGTAAATATTTCAAAAGACTCAGCCCTCCTTACTTGCTTCTCACAATCTCCCATTAGTGAGAGGCCATTTTCTCTGAGACTCTTTTGAACTATGCATTTTAAACTGCTAAATCTGCTCTGAAATTTTGACTCAGAAATCCATGGTTTCTGTTCAGTTACTCTTTCCCAGGGGCCCCTACTCCCAGATCAGCTGAAGTTTCTACAATTATTGATCCATCTCAGGAAAGGTTGGTTTCAGAGCCACCTATCTGCCAACGAAAGTTCATGCAGAATCCTTATTAATTGCCCACGGGAGTGCCACTGAACCCTTTCGAGTTATAAATTTCATGCTTACAAGGATCTCTTCCTTTTCCCTAATTTCACATGCCAGCTCACCAACCTCCTCTTTCTTAGACCCAAGGCTGACAGCTTTGACTCTGTCCAGAGCTAAAACAGAACAGTATGAAATATATTCAATTCTTGTCTCAGTTTTCCTAACATATTAATTCTGTCACCCTCTTTTAGTGTGTGTCCAGTCAGTATAACTTAGGTCTCCCTTTCTAATTGTTTGGGCAATGTGTCCTCTAGTGTCTTTTATCTTTGGGTTGTGGAAGGAATGGAAATTTTCAACCCTTATTATTATAAGCCTGAAATCTTGAGCAGCCTTACAATAATGGACAGTGAAATTTGTGAGAACAGTCCAGAGTTGAACAATTTATATGAGACTAAAAATAGAGAATTTCATAGTATTTATTTATCTGAGTGGAGAAATCACTATTAATAAAATTTATTTGTATGGATTATTCATAGTCTTAGTTAGATATTAGAAACATAAATAGAAATAATACTGTGGATTATACAACTGGCCATGAAGCCAGTTAAATCAGCTTCAGAGTAAATGTAAACCCATTGGCTAGCTGAATAACCTTAGTATGAACCTTCTGCTCTTCATTTGTAAAATTGGAATAATTCCTTTCAACCCTATTTCAGTGTTGTGGGAATCAAATGAAAACACATTAAAAAGTGAATTGAAATGTGAGAATCATAACCAAATGGTAATTTAATACTACTAGATTCTGAAAATTTGTCATGATAAAAAAGGACTATATATTACCAGAAAAACACAATTTTCCTTTAGGAAAATCAGAGAGAGTTGCAAGTTGTGGATGAACAATAAAGATGCATTGAGTTGAAATCTGTGTCAGTGGTAAATAAATTCTAAAACATTTAATAACTGTGTGACCATAAAAGTTCTTTAACTGCTCACAGTCTCTGTATTTTTTACTTACAAAATTACAATAATATGAGTATTTATTATATAAGATGGTTGTAAGAATTAAGTGAACTAACACAGGGTTGACACAGTACTTGGCACAATAGTGCCAAAATAATGATTTTATACATACTAATTCAGTCCCAGGGAAGGGACCATATAACTTCTTTTAAAATACTACACTGAGGTGGTCCTAAGATGTGGAGGAATAGAACGAGGAGACCACTTTCTCCCCCACAAATTCATTGAAAGAACATTTGAATGCTGAGCAAATTCGACAAAACAACTTCTGAACGCTGGCAGAGGACATCAGGCACCCAAAAAAAGCAGTCCATTGTCTTCGAAAGGAGGTAGGACAAAATATTAAAGATAAAAAAAGAGACAAAGAGTTAGGGACAGAGATCCGTCCCAGGAAGGGAGTCTTAAAAGAGGAGAAGTTTCCAAACACCAGGACACCCTCTCACTAGCGGGTCTGTGGGGAGTTTGGGGATCTCAGAGGGCAACATAACCAGGAGGAAAAATAAATAAATAAATAAACCCCACAGATTACATGCCTAACGGAAACTCCCAGCAGAGAAGTACCCCAGATGCTCACATCCACCACCAGCAAGTGGGGGCTGAACAGGGAGGAGGGGGCTGCATTGCTTAGGGTAAGGACCAGGCCTGAATGTCCTGAGGGCAATCTGAGGGAGCTAACCTGAGATAGCAACCTAAACTGTGGGATAGCCAGAGAGAGAGAGGGAAAAAAAGAGAGAGAGAGAGAGAGAGAGAACTATCCCGCAAACAGCCCTAACCTAAGGCACTGCTGGCCCGCTCACAGAGCAAAGGGCTGAGCAAATACCAGAGGAGAGCTAGCAGGCTGCAGACCGGCCCATCTCCCACCGGAGGCAGCGGGAACCAGAGCCAGAAAGGGGCAAACTCGGCCCCAGAGACGCCATCCTCTACCAAAACTTCAAACAGCCTTCCAGTTTCTAACCAAGACTTCCTAGGATTCTGTATGGTTGACATCCACCGGTAGGCTTGCAGCCAGAGATCAGCTCCCCCGCCCGCAGCCACCCAGGAATCCCAGCGGCCGGGACCGGGGAGGTGATAAGACGCAGTCCCGCCTGGAGAGAGTGCACTCGCCAAGCACATGGTCGCCTGAGCTGCTCTGACTGGGGAAGGGCACAAAATGCAGGCCCAACCGAGTCTGCGCCTTTGTGGAGGACCCGAGAACCTGAACCTGAGCGGCTTAGACCTGGGAAGTGCAGGCAACCCAGGGCCCGCTCCCTGCAGAGCAACCTGGAGCCTGAGCAGTGTAGACGGGGAACGCACACACTCTGTGAGCGGGGGCAAACCCAGTGTGGCCCAGACACTGCGAGCGCTCCCCACACACGCCAGTGACATTTGTCTGCAGCGCCCCCCGCCCACAGCTCAACTGAACAAGTGAGCCTAAATAAGAGACCACCTCCGCCCCCTTGTGTCAGGGCAGAAATTAGACATTGAAGAGACCTGCAAACAGAAGCCAAATAAAGGGAACCGCTTTGGAAGTGACAGGTGCAACAGATTAAAATCCCTGTAGTTAACACCGACTACATTGAAAGGCGCCTGTAGATCTTGAGAAGTATAAGCTGGAACAAGGGACTATCTGAAATTGAACTGACCCCACACTGCCCGCAACAGCTCCAGAGAAATTACTAGATATATTTTTACTATTACCATTTTTTAATTTTTTTTCTTTTTTAAAGATCTCTATTATTCCTTTAATTTTCATTTTTATAGCCTACTATCACCTTGCCAAAAAAAAAAAAGACCCTATTTTTAAAGCAAACTTCATATATATTTCTTATACTTTTTGTGATTTTTTTTTTAATATTGTATTTTTGAGAGTCTAACATGTACTCTAGATTCTTAATCTTTGCTTTAGGGTCTGTGTTGTCAATTTTGTACATTTAAGAATCCAATCTTCAGTACCCATTTTTACTTAGGAGTGTGATTACTGGCTTGATTACTCTCTCCCGCTTTTGACTCTCCTTCTTCTCCCCCAGGTCACCTCTATCTCCTCCCTCCCCCTTCTCTTCTCTACCCAACTCTGTAAACCTCTGCCTGTTCCAGGCTGTGAACACTTAGGGAACAGAGTACTGCCTAGATCTCTCTCTCTCCTTTTGATTCCTCCCTTTCTCCTCCTGCTCACCTCTATTTCCTTCCTCCCTCTTCTCTTCTCTATGTATCTCCGTGAGCCTCTCTGAGGGATCCAGACTGTGGAGAACACTTAGGGAACAGAGTACTGCCTAGATCTCTCTCTCCCCTTTTGATTCCCCCCTTCTCCTACTGGTCACTCTATCTCCCTCCTTCCTCTTCTCTTCTCCATGTAGCTCTGTGAACCTCTCTGGGTGTCCCTCACTGTGGAGAATCTTTTCACCATTAACCTAGAAGTGTTATCATCAGTGCTGTATGGATGGAGAAGTCTTGAGGCTACTGTAAGAATAAGACTGAAAACCAGAGGCAGGAGGCTTAAGCCCAAAACCTGAGAACACCAGAGAACTCCTGACTCCAGGGAACATTAATCGATAAGAGTTCATCCCAAAGCCTCCATACCTACACTGAAACCAAGAACCACCCAAGAGCCAACAAGTTCCAGAGCAAGACATACCACACAAATTCTTCAGCAATGCAGGAACATAGCCCTGAGCTTCAATATACAGGCTGCCCAAAGTCACACCAAACCCATAGACCCATCTCAAAACTCACTACTGGACACTTCATTGCACTCCAGAGAGAAGAAATCCAGCTCCACCCACCAGAACACTGACGCAAGCTGCCCTCAGCAGGAAACCTTGACAAGCCACCCGTTCAACCCCACCCACAGGGAGGAACCTCCACAATAAAGAGAAACCACAAACTGCCAGAATACAGAAAGGCCACTCCAAACACATCAATCTAAACAAGATGAAAAGGCAGAGAAATACCCAGCAGGTAAAGGAACATGATAAATGTCCACCAAACCAAACCAAAGAGGAGGAGATAGGGAGTCTACCCGAAAAAGAATTTAGAATAAAGATAGTAAAAATGATCCAAAATCTTGAAAACAAAATGGAAGTTACAGATAAATAGCCTGGAGACAAGGATTGAGAAGATGCAAGAAATGTTTAACAAAGACCTAGAAGAAATAAAAAAGAGTCAATCAATAGTGAATAAAGCAATAAATGAGACCAAAAACACTCTGGAGGGAACCAACAGTAGAATAATGGAGGTGGAAGGTAGTATAAGTGAGATAGAAGATAGAATGGTAGAAATAAATGAAGCAGAGAGGAAAAAAGAAAAAAGAATTAAAAGAAATGAGGAAAACCTCAGGGACCTCTGGGACAATGTGAAATGCCCCAACATTCGAATCATAGGAGTCCCAGGAGAAGAAGACAAAAAGAAAGGCTATGAGAAAATACTCAAGGAGATAGTAGTTGAAAAGTTCCCTAAAATGGGGAAGGAAATAGTCATACAAGTCCAAGAAACCCAGAGAGTCCCAAACAGGATAAACCCAAGGTGAAACACCCCAAGACAAATATTAATCAAATTAACAAAGATCAAACACAAAGAACAAATATTAAAAGCAGCAAGGGAAAAACAACAAATAACACACAATGGGATTCCCATAAGGGTAACAGCTGATCTATCAATAGAAACCCTTCAGGCCAGAAGGGAATGACAGGACATAGTTAAAGTGATGAAAGAAAATAACCGACAGCCCAGATTACTGTACCCAGCAAGGATCTCATTCAAATATCAAGGAGAAATCAAAAGCTTTACAGACAAGAAAAAGCTGAGAGAATTCAGCACCACCAAACCAGCTCTCCAACAAATGCTAAAGGATCTTCTCTAGACAGGAAAAACAGAAAGGGTGTATAAACGCAAACCTAAAACAATAAAGTAAATGGCAGCGGGATCATACTTAACAATAATTACCTTAAATGTAAATGGGTTGAATGCTCCAACCAAAAAACAAAGACTGGCTGAATGGATACAAAAACAAGACCCCTATATATGTTGTCTACAAGAGACCCACCTCGAAACAAGGGACACATACAGACTGAAAGTGAAGGGCTGGAAAAAGATATTCCATGCAAATAGAGACCAAAAGAAAGCAGGAGTCGCAATACTCATATCAGATAAAATAGACTTTAAAACAAAGGCTGTGAAAAGAGACAAAGAAGGACACTACATAATGATCAAAGAATCAATCCAAGAAGAAGATGTAACAATCATATATGCATATGTACCCAACATAGGAGCACCGCAATACATAAGACAAATGCTAACAAGTATGAAAGGAGAAATTAACAATAACACAATAATAGTGGGAGACTTTAATATCCCACTCACACCTATGGATATATCAGCTAAACAGAAAATTAACAAGGAAACACAAACTTTAAAAAACACAATGAACCAGTTATACCTAATTGATTATTATAGGACATTTCACCCCCAAACAGTGAATTTCACCTTTTTCTCAAGTGCACACGGAACCTTCTCCAGGATAGATCACATCCTGAGCCATAAATCCAGCCTTGGTAAATTCAAAAAAATTGAAATCAATCCAAGCATCTTTTCTGACCACAATGCAATAATGTCAATTACAAGACAAAAACTATTAAAAGTTCCAACATATGAAGGCTAGATAACATGCTTCTGAATAACCAACAAATCACAGAAGAAATAAAAAAAGAAATCCAAATATGCATAGAAATGAATGAAAATGAAAACACAACAACCCAAAACCTATGGGACACTGTAAAAGCAGTGCTAAGGGGAAGGTTCATAGCAATACAGGCTTACCTCAAGAAACAAGAAAAAAGTCAAATAAATAACCTACCTCTACACCTAAAGCAACTAGAAAATTAAGAAATGAAGAACCCCAGGGTTAGTAGAAGGAAAGAAATCTTATAAATGAGGGCAGAAATAAATGCAAAAGAAACAAAAGAGACCATAGCAAAAATCAAAAAAGCTAAAATCTGTTTCTTTGAGAAGATAAATAAAATTGACAGACTATTAGCCAGACTCATCAAGAAACAATGGGAGAAGAATCAAATCAACAAAATTAGAAATGAAAATGGAGAAATCACAACAGACAACAAAGAAATACAAAGGATCATAAGAGACTACTATCAGCAACTATAAGCCAATAAAATGGACAACTTGGAAGAAATGGACAAATTCTTAGAAAAGTGTAACTTTCCAAAACTGAACCAGGAAGAAACAGAAGATCTTAACAGACCCATCATAAGCATGGAAATTGTAACTATAATCAGAAACCTTCCAGCAAACAAAAGCCCAGGACCAGATGGCTTCACAGCTGAATTCTAACAAAAATTTAGAGAAGAGCTAACACCTATCTTACTCAAACCCTTCCAGAAAATTGCAGAAGAAGGTAAACTTCCAAACTCATTCTATGAGGCAACCATCGCCGTGATACCAAAACCAGACAAAGATGCCACAAAAAAAGAAAACTCCAGGCCAATATCACTAATGAACACAGATGCAAAAATCCTTAACAAAATTCTAGCAAACAGAATCCAACAACATATTAAAAAGATCATACATCATGACCAAGTGGGCTTTATCCCAGGGATGCAAGGATTCTTCAATATTCACAAATCAATCAATGTAATACACCACATTAACAAATTGAAAGATAAAAACCATATGATTATCTCAATAGATGCAGAGAAAGCCTTTGACGAAACTCAACATCCATTTATAATGAAAACCCTCCAGAAAGCAGGAATAGAAGGAACATAACTCAACAGATTGCCTTTCTTAGGGACTGGAATGAAAACCGAACTTTTCCAGTCCTGTGGCCACTGCTGAGTTTTCCAAATTTGCAGACATATTGAGTGCAGCACTTTCACAGCATCATCTTTCAGATTTTGAAATAGCTCAACTGGAATTCCATCACATCCACTAGCTTTGTTCGTAGTGATGCATTCTAAGGCCTACTTGACTTCACATTCCAGGATGTCTGGCTCTAGGTGAGTGATCACACCATTGTGATTATCTGGGTCATGAAGATCTTTTTTGTACAGTTCTTCTGTGTATTCTTGCCACCTCTTCTTAATATCTTCTGCTTCTGTTAGGTCCATACCATTTCTGTCCTTTATTGAGCCCATTTTTGCATGAAATATGCCCTTGGTATCTCAAGAATGCTCAAATTACCACACAATTGCACTCATCTCACACGCTAGTAAAGTAATGCTCAAAATTCTCCAAGCCAGGCTTCAGCAATACGTGAACTGAGAACTTCTGGATGTTCAAGGTGGTTTTAGAAAAGGCAGAGGAACCAGAGATCAAATTGCCAATATCTGCTGGATCATCAAAAAAGCAAGAGAGTTCCAGAACAACATCTATTTCTGCTTTATTGACTATGCCAAAGCCTTTGACTGTGTGGATCACAATAAACTGTGGAAAATTCTGAAAGAGATGGGACTACTAGACCACCTGATCTGTCTCTTGAGAAACCTGTAGGCAGGTCAGGAAGCAACAGTTAGAACTGGACATGGAACAACAGACTGTTTCCAAATAGGAAAAGGAGTATGTCAAGGCTATATATTGTCACCCTGCTTACTTAACTTCTATGCAGAATACATCATGAGAAACGCTGGGCTGGAAGAAGCACAAGCTGGAATCACAATTGCCAGGAGAAATATCAATAACCTCAGATATGCAGATGATACCATGCTTATGGCAGAAAGTGAAGAGGAACTAAAAAGCCTCTTGATGAAAGTGAAAGAGGAGAGTGAAAAAGTTGGGTTAAAGTTTAACATGCAGAAAACTAAGATCATGGCATCTTGTCCCATTACCTCATGGGAAATAGATGGGGAGACAGTGGAAACAGTGTCAGACTTTATTTTTTGGGGCTCCAAAATCACTGCAGATGGTGACAGCAGCCATGAAATTAAAAGACACTTACTCCTTGGAAGGAAAGTTATGACCAAACTAGATAGCATATTAAAAAGCAGAGACATTACTTTGTCAACAAAGGTCCATCTAGTCAAGGCTATGGTTTTTCCAGTGGTCATGTATGGATGTGAGAGTTGGACTATAAAGAAAGCTGAGTGCCAAATAATTGATGCTTTTGAACTGTGGTGTTGGAGAAGACTCTTGAGAGTCCCTTGGAATGCAAGGAGATCCAACCAGTCCATCCTAAAGGAGATCAGTCCTGGGTGTTCATTGGAAGGACTGATGTTGAAGCTGAAACTCCAATACTTTGGCCACCTCATGCGAAGAATTGACTCATTGGAAAAAACCCTAATGCTGGGAAGGATTGGGGGCAGGAGCAAAAGGGGACGACAGAGGATGAGATGGCTGGATGGCATCACTGACTCAGTGGACATGGGTTTGGGTAGACTTCGGGAGTTGGTGATGGACAGGGAGGCCTAGTGGGCTACAATTCATGGGGTCACAAATAATTGGACATGACTGAGCGACTGAACTGAACTGATGACCAATGGTGTTCTTTGCTTGTGCTTATGGGTTATTAGTCATCCTTAGATAAAAATATCTAGTAAAACTCTGCTCATTTTAAAATTGGATTATTTACCTTCTTATTGTTGAACTATGTGTTCTTTTCATATTCTGAATATTGGACCTAAATCAGTTGTATGATTTGCAAATATTTTATCATAATTTCTGGTCTTTTCCCTTCCTTGATAGTATTTTTGAGCCCCCAAAAGATTTTAATGTCAATTAAAACCAATTTTAAAATTTTATCCTTTGGTTATTTTTGCTTTTATCATCATATTCAAGAACTATGGCCTAGTCCAATGTCACAGACTTACATTTACTTCCAGTCATATACATATTGGTTTATTTCTGGATTCTCAATTCTATTCGATTGATTTATTTATCATCCACAAAGAAGCAAATTGATCTTTAAATTGCAAATCTAATCACCTTATTCACACATTTAAATTGATTTAGTATAATTTCAAATTTTCCTTAGGACAAAGTTACCTGTCATGGCCTCTGTCTTGTTCTCCAAACTTGCTTGGCACAATTTGCTTCCTTTCAAATAACATTTTGCTTTGCTCTTGTTAAGTTGTTACGTTAACTCTTATGTCTGACTCTTTTGCGACCCCATGGACTGTAGCCTGCCAGGATCCTCTGTTCACAGGATTTTCCAGGCAAGAATACTGGAGTGGGTTGCCATTTCCTTCTCCAAGGGATCTTCCCAACCCAGGGATTGTACCTTCATCTCTTACATTGGCAGGCGGATTCTTCACCACTGAACTACCAGGTAGCCCTTAAATAATATTACTCTTCAGTTAAACCTATAATATTCCCATCTTGTTCCTGCAACAGGAACCATACTTTGTCATCAGAGGCCCTTTTCTTCTTCTCTTCTTTATTGCATTGTCTGAATATTATTTCTTTGAAGGATAATATTTGATTACTCATACTTATTTATTTTCTCTTAGAGTCTTATAATTTTCCATCATATATTACATCTGTAATTTATTTGTTGTATGTTTGTATATCTTACTAATATACCATGAAATAGATCTACTGTACTTTGTTCACCACTATAAACCAGTTTTCAGGCATGCCTAGTCCATCAGAGATATGAAGCAAATATTAGCTAAATGAATAAATGAATGGATCAATTGCTGTACACCCAGACCTAGGCAAATACACCTTTTCACAGAATGTCTAATATCAGTGAGATTGGATACCCAAACAAAATAAATAAAATTTTTTTGAACATGAAACTGACAGAAACAATATCAACTAAAAAGTAGTATAATTTCTTATTTTTATCTGGCATTATACAAGTCATGACTCCTCCAAAATAAAAATGACATTGATAGACTTAGATTTTACATCTGAATGAGATGTTTTTCCTTGAAAGAACCGTCATTTTTTTTTTTTTTTATATTATGCTTCTTGGGATGTTATAATTGTTTAACTGGTAATTCCTAGTTTTGTTAATGCCAAAGAATTTATACAAAACAAAGAAGAGTCTTATTACTTGATCTTCATACTGGATTTCAGTCCAAAAATAGAAACCCTGCCAGCTCAGATAAGGGATGGACATCCACCATGAATACATCTTTCCTTTGCAATCTCCTCCTAACCTGATTCTTTATTAACAGATAATCACAGATAACTAGACATTATTAAGCATTTGAGAAGAGGAAAAATAAATTTGAAAGAGAAAACCAACAACAAAAAATGCCCAAGAGCGCCCAAGGGAAATACACAAACCAGTAAACAGAAGCACATCTTACAAAATATATTCATAAAACAATATTGGACTATTTTAAATAGAGAAATCTGATAATAAAAATCTATATGTCCCTATTTATATGCTAATATGTATAATTACATAATGTGACATTAACTATAACATACCTTTGATAAAGTTGCTGAAACTTTAAAAAGGAGACAATATGAATTACAAAATGGACACAGATAAAAAAATCAAGATGGTTATCTGCAAATATAGTTGAAACACCCAGAATATAGATAAACAGAGGACACAGGCATGCAAGAAAAGTAAAAAGGAAGAACACTGAGAAGGCCCAGGTTTTCAGCTTACTTTTAGTAAGAAGATCAGAATGAAAAAGAGAAATAATGGAAGTGAGGAAATAATCAGAGAAACAATGGACTTACAGGAAAACAGGCTCAGATGTGAAACGTCTACCCATGTGATCTGAAGCAGAATTAATGAGAAAAAAAGAAAGAAACCCGGCCATGCATTCATAATTTTTTATAACCATAAGGACAAAGAGAACATTAAAAAGTGTTAAAAAGTAAAACAAGTTACTTATTCCATATGATTAGACTTCCTATTGGGAATATTACGTTTCTAGAAAAGTGATATGTCTTCACAATTTTGATTAAAAACATTTTCCAGAGACTTGGAGATCCAGTCAAATCATTAATAGACATGAGGTATTGGGAACAAATGTAAAAGAAGTCTGTTCACATGGGTAAAAGATAGATTGGTAACTGAACCTGATCTAGAAACTAAGTGTTCATCAATTACTGACCTTTGGTAGATTCTTCTTTAAGCAGTAGCTTTTAATTGCACTAGGTTACATTTTCTTCTCTAAAGAGCCACTCATTTTATTAAGTTCCATAGTGAATTGTGCTTGAAGTTTTATACTGATATTAGTCATCATGTTTTAAAATTAAACTATAGACACAATTTTTAAAAATCCAATTATAGATTCAAGAGAGAATATAATGTTATAAACCTTGATGTAAAAATAGCAAAATGACTAAGATAAATGGAAAAGGAGTAGTAAAAATGTTAGTAAAGGAACAGTAAGTGCCCAAGTTCCACTTATTTCATTAAAGAAAGAACAACAGATTCTGTCTACAATGGATGCATCAAGGAATAATAATTTAAACTTATTATTTTAATTAATGATGTCAATGAAATACTTGCTCAAGCATTTGTGGATATGTCTTAAAAATTAGGCAACAAAGTTGGGGAGGGTATAGTTTAATGATATAGATATAAGGCACCTCTAATTATCATATTATTTCAAAATTTCTATCTATTGCTTATATAGAACAGATCAATGAGTTCACTGTTTAAGGAGAAATGATAACCATACAAAAATAAAACAGTAAGCTCTTAACACTAATTGTCTCTAGGGACTGAGACTAAGCTTGGGTAGGGGAAGGAAGCTTTTAATTAAAAAAAAATTCTTTGTGGCATGGATTATTTTTTTACCTAAAAGCATATATTAGTTGTATACTTAATAAACTACCAGGTTAATAAAATAATTTTAAAATGTATGTACCCTGACCTAATATCTTAATTTATTCCCCAAAATTGGACCTAAAGAATTGACTGGTTCTAATAAATCTATCCTCAAAGGATAAAAGCCCAGCATTAGAAAATATTAAAAATATTTTCAGTACCAGGACCTTTCCCAGTGGTGGCCGCTTATATATAGTCTTGAGGTCAGTGTAGGATTAGTTACAAAACCGTGGACCACACTAATATCACAGACATGACACCAAAATAGAATTCACTTTTTCAACCAGCTCTACAAATACCTGCATGAAAAGTACTGGTTTCCATAATTCAATGTCTTCCATTTTCAACCTTCTCACAAATATCCCTTCTACTCTCCTCAAGAAAACTCAAGCAACCAGGGGTTCATAAGTAGAGGATTTTGGTGTTTATTGTTCCTGAAGCCTCCACCTCCTCTTTTACATTCCATAAAGTCACTGCACTCTGTATTCCCTTTGCTATATCATTTTATGTATCAAAAAGGTTATAATAGATAAGCCAATCAGAAGAAAAGGACAATCTGTGTAAAAGCTGAGGAGTATTTAGCCTCATAGAAATCCACCCCTGGTCCTCATACAGAGGAAAGAGTAGAGGTTACAACAATGTGAATCAAGATTTTTTTTTTTTTTTTTTTGGTTCCTCTGGGTTCCAAAACATTCTACTTGAACAGTAGACTTAATAACATTAAGTCACTGGAGCATTTGTGTATCCAATGCTTACCCTTTTATACTAACGAAGAGTACTCACAAGTTTCTGGAGAATATAGGTTGTATACCATCAGTGCCTAAAAGCAGTGCATACTCAATCTGTGTGGTTCCAAAGGGAGTTCTCAGCCTAAACATGTTACAAGACATCAGCCTTACCAAAGGAGGACTTTCTAGGGCTTACCACATATCAGATGGGTAAGCATTGGACTGCTCACTATCAGGTGCAGTGACAGTCACACATAGGGACTTCAGTGTCCTATGAAAGAGTAATTCATTTCATTACTGTTAAATGAACCACCGGAAATACAAGTGCATCTCATGTATCCATCAACAAATTTGTTTCATGAAGAACACATTCATTCTGGCACCAAAGATGGACAGTTTACAACCCTTGGGTGCACTTTACTTAATTTTAAGTGTGTAATAGAGTTAATCATCTTTTGGAAGGCAACTATTATTAACCACACAGATGTATCACACTTTGGATTTTGAAATGTGCCATGTATATAAGTGAAGATTTTATAGACTTCAAGGAATTGGCCCATTAGGCAAGTCTTCAACATCAGAACCAAGTGTGCTCAACTTTTCATGCTTGTGCATATGGGTAGCTTAAAATCTGTTGCAGAAAAACCACTAGGTTTAGTAAATGGCATTATGAATCTGATTCTTCTCTAAATTAGGATTGATCCTTCTCATCTTTCATTCCTCAGTTATTCCTACTCCATCAGACATTCAGGACTTGAAATAACCCTGAGCACTTCCTATTAGGAAATCAAACTGCCTAGCTAATATAGCCTAACTACATAGTAATTCTATTCATTTTATAACCCTAAATACCATCAAGATGAGATTCCAAATCTGTATTTTAGATATTGAGATGATGAGACCCTGAAAGCAAAGACATGTGGAAAAGGATGACACAGAACACAAAAACCTGGCCCAGAGGTCTGAAAATGTTTTGATATAAGCCTGAGATGAGAAAGGGAGGTAATGATTTGAGGCATCTTACAACTATAGGGCAATGAGCCACAGCATATAGCAGGCTTCTCTTCTATCACTTTCAGTTTAAATGGCATCAATCCCCAGATCCAGTTTGGAATCTAGTGACATTGAGATTTATAATATCACATTTAGATTTAAATTATTCTGGTCTCAAGGCATGTTCCGTAATTCCCATAAACTTTTTTTTTTTTTCTAAAGCCACTAGAACCTGAGGTTGTTTGAAAGAATCAGATAAGGGATCACACACTATCAGAAAAAGGAACAAGGACACAATGGTCACAACCGCAGGCTCTGCAACATTTGAGACCCTGCTTTGAGAATAATGTCAAACAGTATAAGCCTAAGGATAGAGTGAATGAATACCTTTCATTCTAAGGAGAACTCCCAACTTACTACTCAGTACCAACAGCATCCTACTTTTCAGGCTGCTCCCAAAAGTGAGAATGCATATCAGGTTTGCTTGCTTGCATGAGATACCTATGAAGTCTATCCTTCAATGCCTCACAACGAATGGGGCTTATACCAGAATAAAGCTAAGTCATTTTATCTTTGTGCATGCTTCTGAAGTGTCAGAACCTGATCTGTAGGCATTTCTGAAACGTTATAGGAAAGGAGACCACAACAAAACACAATAATCATGCATGTTTAAGATATGTAGTTTCCTTCTGTTTTCTCTAAAATGACCCACACTGAGAAAATTGCTTAACATGCACAAGGTAAGCCCCATTTTATAAGCCACTAATGGAGAAGCTGCAGCAACTAATTAGCTCCAACCAGTTCAAGTCAAACTGTTATTAACAAAATCTGAAAGTTAAATAGAGGTTCATTATTCCCCCAGTCATTGGCTCCCCCTCCCTGGGGTGTGTTTAACTTGCAGCAATGGTTTTGGCTTTCCTTGATTAAATCTCATTATAAGAAAGGAACGTGCACTTGTGCCCAAGTCTGAAGGAACCCATAGGTGTGCCAAGCCATCCATTAGGCTGGAGACGGTCAGATATTAGCAGGGCAGACATTTCTCTTCCAATTCAGCCTGGAGCATGGTGAGAAATATAGTTTCAAGCCTTCTGCTTTTCCTTATAGGTTCCTTCTACACTTCATTGAAAAACGGGCCATCTGCATTTTTCAATTCAAGAAAAGCATTGTTGCAGAGATTTGTGTTAGTTTCTACTTTTCCATGAGCCCTCCAAGGGAACACAGGATACACTGCATGCCCAACATACAGTGTTGGACAGTTGGCAGTATGTAAAAAGGAATCAAGACAGTGTTTATAGTCAGTTTTTCAGAAAAGGCAAAGGCTGAGGTAGGCCTATAGCTGAATAACCAAGGATGAACCCTGTGTGCAAGAATGGCCTTGCTGAAGTTAACCCATATCTTGTCATGAGCCCTCCTCTTACTTATAAAACTATCTCTGTTTCTCACATGCAGCAGTAAAAAATATTTATAGAGAGAGCTTCTGTATAGGTCATAGGCATTTTTATCCCCTCACTACCTTCAGCTGGAAGGATACATATAATAATAAAACTTTATATACACGTGACATTTATTTAATATCTGCCAATTAACTGAAATAGCATTTATAACCTGTCATTTATTACATTTTTCTGGATCACTTCTGATTTAGGTATTCAACTTTGTAAATGAAGTGTAATGCTATACTTTGCAAAACAAACAAAAATCTCACAGCTTCTAGAGTTGGCATCTAAAGAATATAATTTAAATTTTGGCTCTTTATCACAATCCCTTGGGTAAGTCACATATGACTGGCATGACCACCCCCATCTGCAATTCTAACTATGCATCTCAAACTATGGAGAAAACACAGGTAAGCAGGTGTCTTTGCTGCAGAATATTTCAGAATTTTAAATTGTATGTTAAAATAAGATTTAAAATATAACCTTCATAGGGATTATTCAAAAAGGTAATAGAATATAAAGCACATTCCAAAGTTCTGTTTTTAAAACCACAAACCTGTTTTTCATAGTATACAGAAATTCCATGGACAGTTTGGAAAGTATTTGGATAATCCAGGGTTTCTCAATCTTGGCATGACTGACTTTTTCAATCAGATGATTCTTCATTGTAGGTGAGATTGTATATGGCAGTATATGGTACTCATTTGCAATGCAGGGTCTAAAGGTAAATTCTGAGGGTTCAAAGCCAAGGTCTATCCCATGTGTCAAGTACCACAGAACATAATACATGGGAGTTGTGCTATTTGAATCTCCAAAATGGAACTAATAATGATAGCATTTACCTCATGCAGTTGTTATAAAGCTTTGATAAAATTATGTTTGAAAATCATTTAATACAATTTCTAGAAATAAGTAAAGGGTGTGATGCATATCAGCTCAAAAACTCTCTCTGGAATTCATTCTCTATTAACCTTAATTCATTTAGTTGTTAATTATTTTTAAAGGTCACTTGCATTTTTAGAAGTAGGTTACCTCCCAAATAATTTTCTTTTCCTACCAACTCTCTGTTTTATTTCCTTAAAGGACTCTATTCATCAAATAACTCTATGTTTTAATCTACCCTGTTGCCCTTCTATGCTGGCTTCCTAATGATGGGGTTCTGATTTACTTGGAGCCACAGTAAATACCTTCATCTCAAGTTGTTGATTCCAGAAATTTTGCTCTAACATTTTCAAAGAAACTCTTAGACAATTTCCCATGAAAATTGATGAAGAATGCCTAAAAAATATAATAATGACACAAAAGAAGATGATTTAAATTCTATTTTCCTTGAAAACAAGGGAATGATTTTTCTTTTTTTCTTTTTTTTTTTTTTGCTCATTTTGGTTTGTTAGTAACTAAGAGAACTAATTTACGTCCTACATTTTTCTTGTCTCAGAAATTCTGCAAGACAATTACTTTAAATGAAGCCATCTCTGTGTATCTAAGCAACAAAACAATGATTGATTTCTGATTCATTTCTGATAAGGCTACTTTTGGTCAATTATTATCCATGCCAGGGATACTCAGGGTTCTTTTAGTATATGTCCTGACACTACTATGTGATTTGGCTAATAATTATTCCTAAAGTCCTTGGGGGTGCTTCTTGTTTGAGGAAGAGATCAATATTTCTATGGCTGATGTAACAGAACTCACTCTGTGGGCACATAGCTTGGTGTTCCACATTTCATTGTCAATTTGCATACAGCTAAAGAACTGTTCCCCTAGCCACCACTATCACTGATCAGTTGGGGAACAGATATATCAAATAACTCTAATTCTCCTAGAGGAAAAATAAATGTAAATCAGTTAGCATGTTTTTCTGGAAGTCTACAGTTTATTACCTAAGTGATGATCCCTTTACATTTTTACTTTATGTGGATATACATAAAACTGTTTCAAATGACACAATGACAAAATTGTGTGTTCCCACACTGGAATCTTTAACTGCTCTTAGGCTGTGATTCAGAGATTTTTGTTTGTTTGTTTATATTTGAGATAAGCATTGAGAAACCCCCAAATTTAGGACTAAGGTAATTATAAAACTACATTCAACTGGCAAAATCCATCATGCTTAACAGAGATTTGCCCCTCTTACAACAAAATCAGAGATGACTAACTCTCTCCATTAATTCTGACAGTTCATCATGAGGGCTGTTCCTACTGATAAGCTCTTGTCTTCATAATTTCCACCTGCCATGAACCTATTTTAGATTTTTATAAGAAAGCAGACTGTAATTTTGTTTTGGTTTGGAAACCACTGTCAAGCTAAATGATTGTTAATATGATATTTATGTTTTCATTCATACTTTCATTTGATCATTCATTCAAGAAATTCATTGAATGCTTTTTCTCTGATTAATAAAGATGTAGTCTCCTAAACACATGAATGTTGACTTTGAATCATATATTCAAATACAAGATCAATCCTGATGTCATTGGGGTTGATCTGCCCTCATTCAATCCATTTTCCACAGAGTAGCCACAGTGACTTTCTAAAAAAACTTTTAAACATGTAAGCAGACTAGGTCCACCTCATCTTGTTATACTGTCTCCTTAAATCAATTTCCTCCCTTTATGCAGATTCCATTTGCTAAAACACAAGATCTCTTTGACCTTCCTTTAGGCTTTATGCTTGCTGGTTTCTCATTCTGAAATGCCACTCCTCTGTGTTATTATTATTTTTTTAACTTGACCCCTTCCTTTTCAGATAGCCATGTGTAGATTACTTAGTATAAGAAGGATATCCACTGGTAATATCTAACAAAATTCCATGAGTAAATCCTAATAGTACTTATCACAATGACCAATCAATTAATTGATTTATCAATATATCATCATGTCTCCAAGCCAACTCCCTCATGCGCTCATGCATGTGCACACAAAAAATAAAATTTAATTCTTTAGGGTGAGCAACATATTCAGCCTTCAAAAGACAAAGCAGACTTCTATTTAACAACTCCAAAGATTGCACATGAGACAATGAATGTCTCCCCGGTCCTCATGAGTATTTTCCCTTACACAGTAAGTTAATTGCCCAGTCTCTTTCTCTCTTCCCACTTCCCCACTACTCGTCCCCCACCAGGCTCTCTTTTACCTATTCTTTCCAAAACAAACAAAGAAAAGACAAACCCAAAGAAAATCACTTTCATTTTTGTAAGCAAAATGATTCAATCCAATTCTCTACAGTATCCACCTCACACTTACAGCTTCCTTTTTTTAAATTTTAAATGACTGAGTTTGAACTTTGAAATTATCGTTTATGGCTTAACTTTGAAATTATAGGTTATGACTTAACAGAATGCAACAGTCTTCCCCAGTCTCTGCTTGTGGGAGGGAGAGGATCACACTTGTAGTTGTGCTAGCAGGAGTGACGTATTTCTATTACAGGATTAGTCCTGTATTTCTAATCATTTTTACTGATTGAATATACAACCTGTACTGGATTGGGGTAGTTTTAAAATTATTGCCTTGAGGAAAAAATAAGTATTATTGTTTTCATTGCAACTGTGATAGCATTGCATGAAATCAGCTTGAAAAACATCATTCTGACCACCCAATTTTAACCACAAAGTGTTTTAGTGTATCATCTTATTTAGTTATCACAACTCCTTTAAGAATGAAAGACGGATTGTTGTTCCTCCTTACATATGAATTAGGGAGATCAAGTTCCCCTCCAGGTCTTAAATTCACAGCCCACAGGAAAAGGGCACTGAAATGAAGTCTGTACAAAGAAGAAGATTGGAGGCAATAAGGATAAGTTGGAATGCTTGTATGCAGACAGCACCTCTCACATACATTCTCACCCCTTCTTCTTGCTTGAGATCACTGGTGATAACTACTGACTTCCACTTCTGTAAAACCCATAGTGTAGAATTTGACACTCACCATCATCATCACCACCATCCCTCCATGCCAGAAGGTAGTGGACCTAGAATCACACTTACATGTCCCGATGATGACCTGATTCTTGGTCCACTTAAAAAGATAAATATTTTCAAAGTGTTAGGTCTTCCTATAAGTGAGAATCAGGAAAATGTTGGCTATGGCTACCAGGGAGGAAAAAGGGAGGGGTGGATAAATTGGGAGATTGGGGATGACATATACACACTATTATACATAAAAGTGATAACAAGGACCTATTGTATAGCACGGGGAACTCTGCTCAATACTCTGTAATGACCTATATAGGAAATAATCTAAAAAAGAATGGATATAAATATGACTGATTCACTTAACTGTGTGCAGAAGATTGTAAGTCAACTATAAGCCAATACAATTTTTTTTTTAAAGACAGAAAGTGGGGAGGGGATTTCCCATTGTCATGTTTGAGGCATACTTGGTGGGGTCAGCTTCTATCCCTCTCCCACATCCAGCCAGAGCACAGGCTGTTCGGTCATTTGAGATCACTGGGTAAGCAGCTAACACTGCTGGATTCAGTTGGTCTCTGCCTCACTCCACTTGCTTAAGGAATTAATAAGTCATTCATTTAACATGGTCACTAGTCAGTGATTATCTATCTTTGCTCTCATGGCTGTAGAGAGTTCTTAAGTTTCTGACTAATCAGAAATCATCTAATTGATTAAAAGTTAAGATGGTCCCAGAGCCAAGAGTCAGGGAGAATCTTTGCTCCAAATAATCTGAAATTTCTCCAGCGAGTGGAGCATCACGGCCCTCTGATGAGTGGCCTTTGTTAACAAGTCCACCTTTTGCTTTCCCATGTCTCTCTGTACAGCCCAACTTGTTTCTAATCAGGGAGTATTGATCGTCTCAGACTTATTTGTTTATTAAACTGACATTTATAACAAACATTCAGACACCAAAAATAATATCTACAATCTTGATATATTATCTTAATTGAATGTCAAATTCAAGGATTCCATTTTCAGCAGTAAATAAGAGTCCAAAATGACTCTTGGTGAAAATGTTCTGCCTTTTAATCTTTCCTTTCTCCTGAACATTGCCTATACCACTTGCTCCTGACCACTTTATTGTGAAACTGCAAACTCAAGCTATTGTAGTTGCCAATGCATGTAAAGCACAAAGAAGTCACTGATAACATACAACATAAAACAAATTTATATTAGTGTATGTGGAACCAAGGCATGCAAATGATCACCTGAAAACATCTGCCTATGAACAATTTAAAGTTCTAGAGAAATATCATCAGTGCTTAGTCACTCAATTGTGTCCGACTCTTTGCGATCCTTTGGATTGTAGCCCAGTCCTCCAGGTTCCTCTGTCTATGGGTTTTTTCCAGTCAAGAATACTGGCATGGTTTGCCATTTCCTCCTGTAGGGGATCTTCATGACCCAGGGATGGAACCCAAGTCTCCTGTCTCTCCTGTATTGCAGGCAAATTCTTGACCCACTGAGCCATTGAGGTGTCCCTGTCTCTTAGAGTTCTATAATCTAAATCAATAATCTTCTAATTAGATCTCTCTGGATTAATATAATTTGAATCAACAGAGTGTATAGATATGTCATTTCTTATATACTTCCATGCTAAGTCCATGAAATTAATTCATTAAGAAATATTCAAATCAAATGGTGATCTTTTTCTCCAAAATTCTGCAATAAAATACCAATGATTTTTTTCTATTTGTTACTTTATAAATTTTTTTTAAATTCATGTATATATAACATATAACCTTAGAAAATGCATACCTTTCCAGAAACATTTCTGTTCAAAGATAAGTCAGAAAAAATAGAAATTATACTTTCTTTTTAGAATAAGATGGTGGTGTGTTATATATAATTTTAAATATATACAAACTATGATTGATAATGGAGAAGGCAAAGGCAACTCTTGCCAGTACTCTTACCTGGAAAATCCCATGGACAGAGGAGCCTGGTAGGCTACAGTCCATGGGGTCTCGAAGAGCCAGACACGACTGAGCGACTTCACTTTCACTTTTTACTTTCATGCATTGGAGAAGGAAATGGCAACCCACTCCAGTATTCTTGCCTGGAGAATCCCAGGGATGGAGGAGCCTGGTGGGCTGCCGTCTATGAGGTCACACAGAGTCGAGTCACGACTGATGCGACTTAGCAGCAGCAGCATCAGGAGCATGATTGATAAAACGGAGTTGTAAGATAGAACCTTTAACAGTAATTAGCATATATCTTAATTGTTTTTTTTCTTCTAGCACTGAAATTTGCTAGTTCTTTTTTATTGAGATATAATTGACATATTAGTTTCAGGTATTCACCATAATGATTTGATATATGCACATATAGTGAAATGATTGCTAAAAAAATTTAGTTAACATTCATCATCACACATAGCTTCAATTTTTTTCTTGTGATTAGAACTTTTAAGATCTATTCTTTTAGTAACTTTCAAATATACCATAGAATATCCTTAACTGTAGTCACCATGCTGTACATCACATCCTCGGAAGTTATTTATTCTTTTACTGTCTAAGCCACTAGGGAAGCTATAACTGGAAGTTTGTATTTTTTATCCACCTTCATCCATTTCCCAAATAATGTTTTCTACTAGTTAATGACAGCTATATATATTAATACAATTTCCTATAGCTCAATGTTTTCCTGACACCCTTCCTGTTAATCAAGCAACTGTATACTTGCTGTCCTATTACCCTTGTGAAGTTCGTGTATGCGTGTTAAGTAACTTCAGTCATATCCAACTCTTTGCAACACTATGGAAAATAGCCTGCCAGTCTCCTTTGTCCATGGGGTTCTCTAGGCAAGAATACTGGAGTGGGTTGCCATGCCCTCTTCCATAGGATCTTCCCTACCCAGGGACTAAACCCACATCTCTTACATCTCCTGCATTGGCAGGTGGGTCCTTTACCACTAGCGCCACCTGGGAAGCCCAACCTTGTGATAGGTAATAATACAAACTGATAATATTTCAGTGACTTATTAATTATGCCTTATTAACTATAGTCCTGCTTACAAGAGAAGATTGCAAGGACACACCCCCATGTCTAGCCTAGAGACACAAAGAAACCACCAAAGCCAACAGATTTCTGGACTCCCTTCTGGGCAGCTCAGCTACATTGGTTGATAATCCTTGAATAATAAATTGATTTTAAACAACATAAACATCAAATCCATTCATTTGGCTCCACTCCCTTACAGCAAATACTGACCATCTCATTAATAAGTAAAAACCACAGCTGCTAATGCCTTGGAACAAGACGACTAATTTACATATCCTAGACTCTGGCAAGGGTTCTCCAGCACGTTTCCCCAAATCCGTGGAGGGTTATGTTTTTTCCCAGGCAGCAAAAGGGCAGAAAGACATCTACAGCTCAAACACAAATATTAATAAAGTTGTAAAGTAGCAGATAATTGAGCCATATCAATTATTTATCTAATTATGAGGTTATTAGTCATCTAAAATTACTCAGCGAGCCAACTCCAGAGACTGTGAGATACTAACATACAAAGTATAGTCCAAAATCATCAGGCCTGCAAAACTCCATCTGACAATGCTTCAACATTAATTAACTTTAATATCTGAAGGATGAGCAGAAAAAAAGGCAGGTATAGGAAAACATTCTATGTGGAAAAACTGGATCTTTGAAGACTGGTGGTAAGAGAAAGCTTAGTGTTTTTAATAACATGATTCCTTCTCTTTTGGGGGAACCACATCCTTGCTACATGGTGTGAACTGGTTCCCTGAAGATTGGCATCACTTCTTGGAGGAATTTTCAAGTCCAATAATTTAATACTGAGGTAGGATTCTCCATTCACTGCAAGCCTCAATAGCTGTCCTAATAGTTGCACGCAGGTAGTGACTTTTTTATTTTCTTTACTTACTTGGCTGCTTTGGGATCTTAGCTGCAGCACTCGGGCTCTTCATTGTATCATGTAGGAATTTTATTGTGGCACCTGGACTCTCTAGTTGCAGCATGAAGGCTTAGTTGCTCTGTGGCATATGGGCTCTTAGTTCCTCAACTAGGGATCGAACTTGCATCCCCTGTATTGCAAGGTGTATTCTTAACCACTGGACCACCAGGGAAGTCTCAGTAGTGATATTTTTATTCACTTTTGTAGGCAAAATAATAGCCCCATACAAAGATGCCCATACTCTAAGCCCTAGAAACTGTGAGTATGTTAGACTTCAGACTTCCATAACACAACAGTAAGGTAATATACTAAGTGGTCATTGTTATAGCAGTGATAGAAACAGATACATTTCCCAATCTCTCACTAGAATGAATTCATCAGGACCTCAACACTGCATATATCTATTCCATTAGGAATAATAAACTAATTAAATAGCACAACAGTTGTAATAGTCCCTGTATACATTTAAGAGAAAGTCATTAAAAAAAAAAAAAAGTTTTGAAACTCCTGTCATGAAAACATGAAGAAGTAATCTAAATGTACAAGAGACAAACTGGGTTATTCAGTTGTCCTCTCAGATTCATGGGGATATAAAATAAAGCCTAGAATAAAATTATCAGTATGGAAGAGCTCCATTAGAGGAAGGATAAGAAATTCCTGTAAGATATATTATAGCTTAAGACAGATAGAAGTTTATTATAAACACTGTAAAACCTAAAATATCTGAATAAGAAGTCTAGCTGAGGAGAGTGGATGGAGTCCCCTGGGGAAGCATACTTCTACCTCCTAAGTCAGAATGGCTGGAGCTGACAGCAACAAAGGAATCTGAGAACTATCAGTTGAAGTATAGTCTTGAGTGGGCTTCCCCCATGGCTCAGTGGCAAAGAATCTGCCTGCAAATCTGGAGATGCTGGAGACGTGGGTTCGATCCCTGGGTTGGTAAGATCCTTTGGGGAAGTGCATGGGAACCTACTCCAGTGTTCTTGCCTGGAGAATCCCATGGACAGGGGAGCCTTGTGGGCTATAGTTCATAGGGTGGCATACAGTTGGACACAACTGAAGCAACTGAGCACATAATCTTGAGCCTTGGGTCCTGAAGATGCAAGTGATTGAAGACTTAGCCCTAGTTTACCATTGGCCCTAATAACATCCTAGGTGAAGTGGAAATATTATGGTAATTGTTCAGAGCATTTAGAAAAGTTAAAGAGTTCCGTTCTTTCCAATTCCAAAATCCAGCAAAATCTTTTGTCTCCATTTTTTTTCAAGAATTTTCTCTTTAATGGAAATCAAAATGACTCTAATATACTGATCCTGTACTATGGATAGTCCAATATCTTTCAAAAAATTTTGAGAGGTACCTGGGGGTGGGGAAAGCTTTTGTTTCCTTGGTCAGCTCTAACATCACAGGTCCTCTGAATGGCCGTGTCAACACTAGCTATAGTTTCTATTCCCTAAAACACCACTAATACAACCCACACTTTGTAATCGATGACTTCTGAAGGTTTAGGCATAGCTTCCCTGGTGGTTCAGATGGTAAAGAATCTGTCTGCAGTGCAAGAGACCTGGGTTCAATCCCTAGATTGGGAAGATCCTCTGAAGAAGGAAATGGCAAAGCACTCCAGAATTCTTGCCTGGAGAATCCCACAGACAGAGGAACTGGACAGACTACAGTCCATGGGGGTCACAAAGAGTCAGACATGACTCAGTGACTAAGCACAGCATTTTACAGTACATCAACTATCGATGAACCATTTAAAATTAAATGTTAGGTATAACTATATTGAATTCCCTAGACTACGCAGACAGACCGAGGTTTTCTTCCTCTTCCCAAACCCATTCTTTTTGCCATGGTTCTTGCCTCTTTTTGATCCTCCAGGAAACAACTCTAATCCCTGTTATAGAGATAGTCACCCTTTTTGTCAATCGCTCCCACCAAGAGGAACTGAACTGCCTGGCACAATGCCCACTGTGGTGTTTTTCAAACAAAAGAGCAATGTGCTCCTATAAGTGCTGACTTCTCCCCAGACCACAGGTGCAAACTGTAGGTAGCTTCTAAAAGAGCGACTTAGTCTCCCCAGTACACAAGGAAACAAGTTCTCAGGCCCAGCAGTGATGCACTGGTCAGGCTGCTTACAGCTGAAGCTTACTTCCTCTGCTCAATGAGCATCTGGACCTCACATGTACAAAGAAAGTCTATACTGTAGCTGGTTAAGCATCTGTCCCTTCACTGGGGCTTAAGAGATTTGATAGTAACTCACACAACTTCTGACAGAACCCATACTAAACCCATACAAGGATTGGACCAACAATCCTTGCTGAGAAAAATTTCCAGGTATATGAAAACATCCCACAGTTTAAAAGTAGTCACCAATTTGAAGAAAGAGTTCAAATGCCACCCTCTGCAAAGAATTAAAATAGAAGCAAAGATATTTTATCAAAGAAATTTTAATTGGTATCTAATTTCCATTTTTAAAGGAGATGTAACATCTGTTAAGCTAAAGGAATTACTCATGAAAATCTAACAACTACATGGATACATTTCTCCCCAGTGTCAGTAAATCCTAGAAGTAATTTGGATTTCCATAAATTGATGAGGGGAGATTTATTTGTACCCAATAATTGCACTGTTTCTTTAGCCAAATTTTCATTTGTACTTAGTGGGAACCAAAACAAAAATTTAACATGGGAAAGTTTTAAAGTATTTCATTTATGTCACTTCTTAAGAAAAAGAAACATTAAAAAAGTATTCAAATAAACTGAGTAAAAGAACTCATGATAAACAAAAATCATACATACAAAAACACATGGTGATGAGCATAGAAATTAGCAAACCAAAGTGGAATAACTCAGCAATTCTCAATGATATATAAAGAAATAAAAGGCTATAATATGCCACATTCAGAGAGATATTGTTAAACTGCTTTTTTGTAGGAGCCCAGAAATAGGAAACTTGTAGCGTGCTCTTGGTGATTTCAAAGTACAGAAGTGGGAACTTTAGATAATTTTTTTTGTGTGTGTGAGCATAAGGATATGTGGTTTGGAAATAGGAGTGATATGGAGGACAAAATTTTTTTTTAATTTATGAATCTAATGAAATATTTTTGAGGAATTAAAAAAATTATTTTTAATTGCTTTACAATATTGTATTGGTTTTTGCTATATATCAACATAAATCATCCATGGATACACATAATTATTTTAAATTCTATATTTCTCATCTCTTAGGAGTAAGAGATGATAGCTAATGTTTCATTCATTTCTTTGATCTAAAAACATCATTGAAAACCTGTACTCTGCCAGGTTACTGCCTAAATGATGGGGATAAGTAATGACCAAAACAGGCCCAATCCTGGAATTCAAGGTCTAGGGATAGAGATCATCAAGAAAGTGGATGGACAGAGCGGACAGAGTTCCGTGATCCAAGGAAATCAAGGAGGGAATGTTAGGGGAGCTTCACTGAGACTGAAGTACTGGCCAGAGAAACAGACAGTCAAACTAATACCTGATCTGCTTTTACTCATAAATAATATGTTGTTGTTTTTAGTCACTAAGTTGACTCTGACTCTCTTTGCTGTCCCATGGACTGTAGCCCACCAGTCTCCTCTGTCCGTGTGATTTCCCAGACAAGAATACTGGGGTGGGTTGCCATTTCCTTCTCCAGGGGATCTTCCTGACCCAGGGATCGAAATTGAGTCGTCTGCACTGCAGACAGATACTTTACCACTGAGTCACCTGGGAAGCCTCAATAATCTGCTTAGATACAACTTAATGTCTTTTTCTCTCATTCTAGTTCACTATTAATGGTCTTCTAGTTCTAGTACCTGATTATAAAACCAATAGATTAGGTAGAATAGAAAAAATCTGCCTACCATTTAGAAAGAACTGAAAGAACTGAGTCTCAGAACTGAAAACAACCGATAAGCCAATAGAGGACGTTGATGTAGATCCCCAAAAGCACCCCCATCTTGGAATTATTTAAAGAGAAAAAAAACCACCTTACACATCTCAATATTTCTCAAAGCCAGCAATGAGTTCATCATATCTGCAATGGACATTTAATAAAAGGCTAAATACTGCTGTCACTTCTTATTAAGTGTATAGCAAAGGATAATCCTGGTGGTAAGGATACACTTCCTCAAAGGTGTTTGAGAAAAGGAGTTGTCTTCCTTCAGCCCCTGAGTTGTGTCCTTGGGCTGATATGCATACCTATTGTGAGCTTCTGAAGCTGTGCTTTGCCTGGATTCTTTGGGGTTACTCATCTTGGAAAGCACCCAGAACTTCTCTATCACAATATCCTCAAAAAGACGTCACTCCTTACTCACAGACTTCAGAAGGAAAGATCACAGCACAGGCTGTCCTCCCATTACATACCCACTGTTTGTTTATCTCAATACAATCACAAATTTCTATGGATATGTTGATTTTATTGAGGAATTTGTGCGACAAAAGTAATTGCCAAGGTATTAAGGAACATTTCAAAGTACTGCAAGTTGCATATGCCTACCTTCCAGTCCAATGGGGAGAGAACATCAGTGCAAGAAAAAGGTACCTTTCACTTGAGTGAAACATACTTCAGTTTCTGCCTCACTTCCCTGCCCAGAGACCCATTACCTTCCTGGAGAGTCTCTTGTTAACATCTGAACATTGCCGATCCCTCCCCTCCTTTCAGAGAAACCCCAGTTGTTAATCTGTGTATCAGTATGCAGATTTGAGAAAATCAGTACATTTTCCAAAGCATAAGTAATTCCTACTACAATAGTACCACAGAATAAGGAGGGCAGAGGAGGATGGTTAAAGAACAAGCTAGGATGAACGTGACATTCAATACCAGTCTGGACCCTGTGATGTCTCATTAGTGAAGGTGCAAAGATGACTGCTCGCTCTTCTTGATCATCCAAATGGTAACTATTAAGTCAAATACAAACACCACTTCCAAAGGCAAACCCTGCATTTCCTGAGACAGAAAAGTCAAAACCCACTGAGAAGATAAACAGTTTCTTAACTGCCCACTAGTGTGTTCAGCTGCTCATACCCTCCACACAGGCAGTACTTGACATGTATGTGTCACCTGGACAGAGCAGGACTGTTCTCCACTGTTTCATGCTGCTCACACGTGGCCCATCTGTGCCCCTCCAACATGTGAGATGTGACCTGTCACAGAAGCATCCTCATTCCCTTTACCACTCTTCTCTAACAGTAAATAACCAGTGGAAGTTTTAAATGTAAAGAGCTTACTTTTTTGGATCAGTTTGCCTTTTGAGACAATTCAAAATTTTGACCCTGGCTTTCTCAAAGGTACCCCGATGCCTTTGCACTGGCATCCGAAGTGCATTTGGTTTAATCTAAGAAGTAATGTATATGAGCTTTCTTATTCTTCTTACTAGAAAGATAATTATATGCATACTACCCATCCCAAGATATCCTTGCAATTATTGAGGAAAGACAAAGCTTTGTGAAAGGAGGATGTTTTCAGAATCTTGGGATGGGCCAAGGACCATGACATCCTTATGAGCTGAATATATGCTATCCAGGTTAAATGATATACCTTTTGTTGGTTAAAAAGCACTGCTAACCCCAATTTCAGAATCATGAATTACTGAGCAAGTGCCCTGTAAACAGCATTAACTAATGATACACAACAGAGCTTTCTTGGGAAATGAGAGTTATCCTAAGAAGAGAGTATGTTGGAAGCCCGTCCTCAGCATGTGTAATTCTATTTGTCCATGCAGCAAAGACTTCAGATATTTCCAGTCATGAAGGAGAGATGTGTTCCCTTCACTAAATTCTTTTCAGAAATGGTCCCAGCAAGTTACAAAGAGATCAGTATTTTTCAATTCGATATTCTACTCAACTAGATTTGGCTTAATATTATACTCTTATAAGGTTAGATGCACTTTAGTTTTACTGGAAAGCTCTTGGTTATAATCCTAATTATCATTATAGAATTCAGGTTTTGTTAAGCCATTAGCAATGCCTTATCAGATTAATTTGACACTTACATTTTATCTTTAAAAGGAAAAGGACTCTAAGATAATCATATGAACCTTATAGGAGTAAAGGCCCCCAAATATAAGGTCCAGAATTGAAGAAGAGGATTATGTGAGAGCCATGTGAGGGGTTGATTTGGGATTTGGCAGAGGACCCATTCAGCTATAGCCTGAAGATAAAGAGATCCAGAGGAAAATCAAAAGCTAACTGGTAAGGGAGAAGTATGTAAATAGGGCTGTGAGTTGGAGACAGCCTTATTAATTTTCAGGGGAAACTTGTATACAATATCATGAACAAAGAACACTTACATTACAGATTCTGTAGAGATCCACTGAGGAATAGAAAGAAAAAAAGGAAGAAAACAAAACAAAATATAACCAAAGCCAAATCCAGTGCCATTAAAAGAGTGCGTGTATGTGAGCCCATCCACGCTTAAACTCACACACGCCTTAAAGCTTGATGCTGTCTAGAGCATATACAATACCCATCACTAGAAATCTGTTTATGGTTTTCTTTTTCTAATACAACATCTTTTGCAAAGAACATGCCTCCTGCATTATTTATATTCAGAAGACTTGTATAATAAGGTACAGGTATATTTCCATTACATTGATGCATTTCTATAAAGGTACTCAATACCAAAACTGATTTGGAGACTAATGAATCTTGTGCGAGGAGGGTGGCTTGGTGACTAAGTTAGGCTACATGTCATTTTTACATATCACTACATTATTTTTATTGCTAAAACTGCTATTTCCTACTATTCATTTTAAAGAATAAGCATCCATGCCCTTATTTAAGATTTTCCATCTTCTTAATGATTCTCAGGATTATTAGCTGTAAGACATTTTGAAGACTATCAGAAAAGCAAGTTATTGAACTAAATTCATTTCCTTAAAATGACCCTAATATTTGTACTAAAAAAGCTTTTCTTTGATGGACCCTGAGTGTGTGTGTGTTTGTGTGTTCACTCTTGGACTCGGTGTTGTATATTCTTTGGGTTTGTTGTTGTTGTTTAGTTCCGTATCATACAGAGTATTTTCACTGCCCTAAAAAAATCCCCTGTGTTCTGCTATTCCTCACTCCCCCTTAACTGCTGGCAAATATTGACTTTTTTCAATGTCTCCACAATTTTGCTATTTGAAGACTGTCATATAGTTAAAATCATAGTACACAAACATTTCATATTGGCTTTTTTTTACTAGTAAGATTCATTTACGTTTTCTCCATGCATTTTCATTGCTTGATCTTTTTTTCAAAGTTGAATAATATCCCATCGTCTGTATTTACCACTGTTTATGTATCCATTCATTTACTAAAGGGTGTCTTGACTGCTTCCATATTTTGGCAATTATGGATAAACACTCCTATGCAGATTTGTGTGGACATATATTTGCAGTTTTTTTGGGTTAATACCAAGGAATGTGACAGCTGGAGCTTAAGGCAAGGGTATGCTTACATATATATACATATATATATATATATATATGTATATATATAAACTTCCAAACCAGTGTGGCTGAATATAAACTTCCAAACCAATGTGGCTGCACCACTTTTCAATCCTACCAGCTCCACATCTTTGACAGCATTTGGTGCTGTCAGGGTTCCAGATTTTCGGCCATTCTCACAGGTATGGAGTGGTATCTCACTGTTGTTTTAATTTGCATCCCCCTGATGTCATATGATACAGAGCATCTTTTCATGTGTCTATTTACCAGTTGTACATCTTCATTGGTGAAGTACCTGTTAATACTTTTGGCTGATTTTTTAATTGGGTTGTTTGTTTTATTATTGATGAATTTTGAGGGTTTTTTGGTACACTCTGAATAACAGTCCTTTATTACATGTATCTCTTGCAAATGTTTTCTCTTAAGGTGTGGCTTGTCTTCCAATTATCTTGACATTATCTTTCACACAACAGAAAATTTAATTGTAATGAAATTCTGGTTATCTGTGATTTCTTTCACAAATCAGGCCTTTGATGTCATAGCTAAATAGCAACATATCCGGGGTCACATAGGTTTTCCCCTATGTTATCTTCTATGAGTATGTATTTTTGTGTTTTATGTTTAGGTCTGTGATCTACTTTAAGTTAATTTTTGTGAAGGGCATAAGATCTGTGTCCAGATTCATTTTTTTGCATAGGGATTGCCAGTTACTCTAGCACCACCTTTTGAAGAGATCATTGTATATAGTCTTTACTTCCTTTAGCAAAGACTGGTTTGCCATATTTACGTGGATCCATTTCTGAGATCATTACTCTGTCCTATTGATCTATTTGTTTATCCTTTCACCGGTACCAATCTGTCTTGATTATTATAACTTTATAGTAAGTCTTAAATTCAGACAGTGTGAGGCCTCCAATGGTGTTCATCTCCTTTAATACTGTGCTGAAATACCTGAATCTTTTTCCTCTCCATATAAACTTTAGAATCAGTTTGTTGATCTCCCCAAACTCATTTGCTGGAGTATGTATCCATTTTGTCTGACTTCTTTCACTCACCATAATTCACCCACATTCATGTATCAATTGTTCATTCCATTTTTCTTTTTTTCCTTTTGTTGTTTCATTTCTTTTTAAAATTTTTATTGTAACAAAGCTGATTTAAAATATTATATATGAATGCATATGTATGGAATCTAGAAAGATGGTACTAATGAACAGCACAGCAGTGGAGATGCAGACATAGAGAACAAACTTGTAAACACAATGGGGGAAGGAGAGGATGGGACAAATTGAGAGAAAAGTATGGAAACATATACATTACCACATGTGAAATAGATGGCAAATGGGAATTTGCCATGTGGAACAGGGAGCTCAACTCAGTGCTCCCTGGAAACCTAGAGGGGTGGGTTGGGGTGGGAGATGGGGGGTTAGTTCAGAAGGGAAGGGACATATGCATACCTGTGGCTTATTCATGTTGATGAATGGCAGAAACCGACACAATATTGTAAAGCAATTATCCTCCAATAAACCAACATTGCAATTCTGCAGTAAACCCTACAATTGATTGTGATCTATTATCCTTTTTATATGCTGTTAATTTGATTTAATGACATTTTATTTGAATATTTATAATCAATACTCATATTATACCCAAGTGTTTATTGTTCCTATTTTTATGTCTTTGTCTTATTTTGGTATCAGAATAATTCAGACCTCATATACTGAGTTGGGAATATTCTCACCTTTTCAATTTTCTAGATCACTTTGTGTATAACTGATTTAATTTCTTCCTTAATTACTTGGTAGAATTCACAAGTGAAAACATCTGGGCCTGGAATTCACTTTGTGAAAGGTTTTAACTATAAATTCAATTTATTTAATAGATAACAGGTCTATTCGAATTATCTATTTCATCTTTGAGTGAGCTCTGATAGTTTATGTCTTTCAAGGGATTTGTTTATTCCATCTAAGTTGCCAAATTTATTGACATAAATTTGCTTGTAATATTTTACATTATCCTCTTAATATTTCTTAGAATATGTAGTGACATCAAATATCATCCTGATATTAGTAATTTAAATTTCTCTCTTTTTTCCTTATTAGCCTAAGGTTTTCTAAAGTTTATTGATCTTCTGAAAGAACCAGCCTTTGATTTACTTGATTCCCTATTATCTTTCTTTTCAATTTTTCAGTGAATTCAATTCTGGTTTTTATTATTTCCTTTATTTTGCTTACTTTGGTTCAATTTGCTCGTATTTATTTAGAAGCTTAGGTCATTGGTTTAAAACCATTCACATTTTCTAATATAGGCATTTAGTGCTAAAATTTTCCTACTAAATACGGCTATAATGATGCCCACAATGTTCATATGATGAGTTTTCATTTTTCATTCAGTTCAAAATATGTTCTAACTTCCCCTTTACCCCTTGGTCTGTAGGTTATTTAGAAATGTCTTATATCATTTTCAAATAAATAGAATTTCCAAGAAAGTTTTCTGTTATTGATTTCTAATTTAAATTCATTGTGGTGTGAGAACAATTTCGTATGACTTGAATCCTTTTTTAATTGTATTGAGGCATTTTTTTGTGGGCAAGAATGTTGTTTAATTTGAAAAATATACGTGTCCTTGAAAAAAGAATGCGTATTCTGTTGGTTAGAGTGTTCTGTAGATGTCAATGGGTTAGTTTGTTGATACTTAGGTACCGGAGAAGCTCTTTGACTCTCCACACTCTTCGATGGGAATGCATTAAACATATACCTTGAGACATCACATAATAACAACTGATCCAACATTAGGGAGTCAGAGAAGCCTTCCTGACATGTGATGTCATCATCTGACCGGTAAAAGTCAAACTTTGCAGGGGGGGTACATATAGTTGTGTTAGAAAGAACAGTACACACTCAGTAAAATACCAGTTGTGCAGTGTAATTTAAACTTAAAATAAAATGTTCAGAAAAATGTCAAGTTGTTGAACTTGAAGAAAAAAAGGAAGTTGAACAGATCATTAGTAAATTTCTGCTATTTTCAGGTGCAAAAGAAAAGAAATGCATTTTAAAGAATGGTTTGGTGGTATGTAAATAAATGCAAGAAACCCATTAGGAGGCTTTGCATAGAGCTAGCTTCTAACATACAGAATCTGCTTTTTTATGGGAAGCAAGCCCAAGCCATCCCATCCCCTTCTCACTTTACAACCAAAGAATGAGAATACCTATCTGAATGCATCATCTTCACAGGCATTGATGAGACAACAATGCTACTAGAAAATTACCTATCCTTCTTTTGGCGTTAAGTCTTTTAGAAATCTCTGTCTTCTTCCCAGGACTTATGGAGATAAAGACTTGGCCCAGTATCTGTCTCCTATCATCATGAGATAATATCATTCTCTTTCTCTGAGCCAGCTTCTCCCCCTATCTGACATCTCATTGTCAATCTCACTCTCTTTCTCATTGCTTCTCCTCATACAGTGCTGACCCAGATAATTTATGCTAGCTGCCACAACATATCACTTTTGAAATCTCAGTAGCTGAACACAACACAGATTTATTTCTGGATCATGGGGTCTGGTAGGACAGGGCATAGCAGGAAAACAAAAGAATGGAGGAAGCATTCTAGTTGTACTGGCAGCAACTTCCACTCACGCACCATCCACCAGAACTAGTAAGCAGTTACCAGCCCTCAGATTAATGGCAAGGGAGGCTGAGAAATATGAATGCATACATGGACTATTGCTTTTCTCTCCTGAAGAAACTTGTGTGCCTGCTTTGGAGTCTCTCTCCCTTATAAACATATTTGCTTAGAGTATTTTGCAACTTCCAGTTGTTTTCTATATTTGCATATGCATTAACTCATTTAAATTCTCTTAACAACCCTGAGACATAGGCTTTGTTGAGTGTGAGTAGTCTGCTTAAAATCACAACAGCACTCAAGAAGTGGTCCAAGTTTTTAACTAGGAGCTCCTATCTCTAAACTCTTTTACTGACTTCTCAAACTTCAGCCTCTTCAGTTTGCATCAGCGTCACCTGGACGACTGTCAAAGTACAGATTCCTGAGTTCCATTTCAAGTGTTTCTGATTCACTGGGTCTATGGTACCCAAGAAACTGCCTCTCTAACAAGCTCACATTGCTGATATTTCTGGTCTTTTATAAATGTACCCTAAAATCTTCTCTCTTCTTTTTTCTTTGTTATCAAGAAATATCTTAGTAACTTACTAACTTCATAACCCATTAATAAATGTATATAGATAAATACATTAGGATGCTTTTGATATTTCTCCTATAACATGTGCTCAACTGAGCCATAAGCAAATTGGAATTTGGCTAAAACTTGAAAGGATGGGATATAGGCTAATAGACTATCTTAGAACCCTCTGTTAATAAAAAGGGGAAAGAGTCAGAAATTTACATATGAGGTGGTATATAAATAAGTATTTGCTAATTGCAGTGCTTGTTGGTATTTTGAAAACTGACCTTAAAGGACAAGTAATAATGATAGCTAATACTGGTGGATGCTGGGGCTTCCCTAGAGGCTCAGTGTTGAAAAATATGCCTGCAGTGTAGGAGACGCAAGTGACACGGGTTTGATCCTTGGGTCGAGAAGTTCCCTTGGAGGAGGAAATGGCACCCCACTGCAGTATTCTTGCTGGGAAAATCCCATAGACAGAGGAGCCTGGTGGGCTACAGTCCATGGGGCTGCAGAGAGTTAGACATGACTGAGAACACACTCAGTAGAGGATGCTAGGGCAGCAATCATAACCTCGCTCTGTGTAGCATCTACTGGAAGAAGCAGATACAGTCATCATCCTGACTTTAGAAATGGGGAAATTGAGTCTGCAAAGGTGAATTTATTTGCTGACAGCTCCAGGCTGACTTTAGATGAAGACAACTAGGTGTCAGCTCCCAGGAGCTTAAGTATCACACAGTGTGATGGCAAAACAGAAACAAAAAAATCTATCTAAAAAGTTTAACCTTGGACCCCTACTAGCCAACACCAAAAAGCTGACAAAAACGCTATAAGGAAACAAACACAGACCAGTATCTCTTCAGAATAGAGATGCAAAAATACTCAACAGAATATGAACAAACCAAATCCAGCAACATAGAAAGAGGGTTACACACTCTTTTTCTTGAGACCAGACTTTTGATTAGGGTTGTATTCCATCACAGCAGCCTCCACAAGTGAAGGACTATAGTGCTACCATAATGAAGTACTGAAAGGAAAAAAATCTTTCCAAATCAGGAATCACTCGAGGATGGGGCATGCTGTCAGCAATGTTTGTAGACTCCTCATAGTCCTCTTTCCTGGCGAGATTTTCTTTCCGCAGGCCAACAAGCAGAGCAGAAGCCAGCCTGTAGGTTTGGAGGAAGTAACACCCATGGCCAGGCCTCCTATTTCTTGAAGAAGACACTGCCAGCCTTTTCCCCCTAAGCTTCCCATCTGGCCCAACCCACAAGGAGCCCTGGTGTACGTGTTCTCCATTTAGGGGGGAAGGAGAGCAGGAACAGTTTTTCCTTCCTTTCTGCCCATGCCTCTGGCAGGCACAACCACGGCCCATCTGTTCTCCTCTCAGATTCAGCCCACCCTTGATCTTTCTTTTTCTTCTAGACTTCACACTTTCCAGAAGAACAGAATGATTACCAGCTACTCCTCCTCAGCTCTCAACTTCTCAGACGGTCTGAAATGCCCCCTCCCTCCACATTGCAAACCTCAGGTTCTAAAAGTAGAAACCCCCAGGAACAACAAAAGCACCAATTAACACTTACATATAGATAACTCTTCTTAATATTACACCTGCTATACATGAAATAATCAATAACAATAATAACAATAGTAAATGTACAAGAAACTGAATTTTTCAGTATCCAAACTAGCTTTTTCTAACATGTACAATGAGAAGAATTAACAGAGATTTTTGTGGGATATTCCTCACTTATTTGCCCCCAAAGCGACCTCTTGTCTATAAATTTCAAGAGTCACAATGTGGTGTGTGACCAATCTGATCATTTTTGTACTATTTACTAAGATCCATTTCCCCAGAATCCTGTTTTACTCTGCTCCTAAGGAAAATCTAGAAAGCTGAGGTAGAGATGCTTTCTTCGTGAGAGGCAAGCTGACCTTGACTTAGTCCCATGGTGACAGCATGAAACAGAATAAACATCAAGTTTCCCTATGAGTGCATAGATCTTCATGAGCCAGATATCACGATGGTGTGATCACTCACCTGGAGCCAGACATCCTGGAATGTGAAATCAAGTGGGCCTTAGGAAGTATCACTACGAACAAAACTAGTAGAAGTGATGGAATTCCAGTTGAGTTATTTCAAATCCTAAAAGATGATGCTGTGAAAATATTGCACTAAATATGTCAACAAATTTGGAAAACTCAGCAGTGGCCACAGGATGGAAATGTCAGTTTTCATCCCAATCCCAAAGAAAGGCAATGCCAAAGAATGCTCAAACTACTGCACAATTGCACTCATCTCACATGCTAGTAAAGTAATGCTCAAAATTCTCCAAGCCAGACTTCGGCACTGTGTGAACTATGGACTTCCAGATGTTCAAGCTGGTTTTAGACAAGGCAGAGGAAGCAGAGATCAAATTGCCAACATCGACTGGATCATCAAAAAAGCAAGAGAGTTACAGAAAGACATCTACTTCTGCTTTATTGTCTATGCCAAAGCCTACAACTGTGTAGATCACAATAAACTGTGGAAAATTCTGAAAGAGATGGGAATACCAGACCACCTGATCTGCCTCATGACAAACCTGTAGGCAGGTCAGGAAGCAACAGTTAGAACTGGATATGGAACAACAGACTGGTTCCATATAGGAAAAGAAGTACGTCAAGGCTGTATATGGTCACCCTGCTTATTTAACTTACATAGAGTACATCATGAGAAATGCTGGGCTGGATGAAGCACAAGCTGGAATCAAGATTGCCGGGAGAAATATCAATAACCTCAGATATGCAGATGACACCTCCTTTATGGCAGAAAGCGAAGAAGAACTAAAGAGCCTCTTGACAAAAGTGAAAGAGGAGAGTGAAAAAGTTGGGTTAAAGCTCAACATTAAGAAAAGTAAGATCATAGTATCTGGTACCATCACTTCATGGGAAATAGATGGGGGAACAGCAGAAACAGTGGCTGACTTTATTTTGGGGGGCTCCAATATCACTGCAGATGGTGATTATAGCCATGAAATTAAAAGACGCTTACTCCTTGGAAGGAAGTTATGATGAACCTAGACAGCATGTTAAAAAGCAGAGACATTACTTTGTCAACAAAGGTTCGTCCAATCAAGGCTATGGTTTTTCCAGTGGTCATGTATGGATGTGAGGGTCGGACTATAAAGAAAGCTGAGCACAGAACTGATGCTTTTGAACTGTGGTGTTGGAGAAGACTCTTGAGAGTCGCTTGTACTGCAAGGAGATCCAGTCAGTCCATCCTACAGGAGATCAGTCCTGGGTGTTCATTGGAAGGACCGATGTTGAAGCTGAAACTGCAATGTTTTGGCCACTTGATGCGAAGAGCTGACTCACTTGAAAAGACCCTGATGTTGGGAAAGATCGAAGGCAGGAGGAGAAGGGGACGACAGAGGATATGGCTGGATGGCATCACCAACTCAACGGACATGAGTTTGGGTAAACTCCGGGAGTTGGTGATGGACAAGGAGGCCTGGTGTGCTGCAGTCCATGGGTTCACAGTCAGACATGACAGAGTGACTGAACTGAAATGAACTGCACAGGTGTCAGTGTTTAGGTAGTTTGAGGAGCTGAGACAGAGTAACCACAGTCCCCAAAAGGGGTCCACAGTCTCCACACCACAGTACAAGTTGACAGTTGTGTTCATTAGCTGTGTCCGTGGTAGCACTAACAGACCAGTCCCCACTCACCCCGTGAATACTTTGGGGCAACATTAAGTATTAAACACAGGATGTCAGTCACCATGTCCTTGGCTACAAACAGTGCTGCCCAGAGGGAAGTATCAAATAGCTTCAAAAAGCCTCCTAAAAGATCTCAATCGGTTGTTTTCCCCAAACCAGACATGGAATTACACAACAACTGTGCATCAAACAGGTGAAGGCTTAGTCATCTGGGACAGGGTTGATTTCTACAAATGCATCATTCTTCCCCAAATCTTCCTGGAGGCTAATTGGCCAGAGTCCCTGCTGGTTCTCAGGAGGATTCTGTGAAGTCACCATTTGAGCAAATGTCTTGCAGGATATTTACTGCTAGAAGTAAAGCCAAGTTTCCAGGGTAGTCGAGGAGTGGTAGGCAGCAAGTAGGAAAGAGAGTAGAAATTTTTTTTTTTTTAACAAGAAATTCAATACCTCTCATTTCAAATTTGACATTCTTCTCTTTCTTCATTTAGGCAATAAGCACTGAGTGATCAGCACTTAGTCCTAGTTCTATACTCCAGCCTCCATAGTACTTGTGTGTGTTAGTCACTCAGTTGTGTCTGACTCTTTGTGACTCCATGGACTGTAGCCCACCAGGCTCCTCTGTCGGTGGGATTCTCCAAGCAACAATACTAGAGTGGGTTGCCATTTCCTTTTCTAGGGTGTCTTCCTGACCCAGGGATTGAACTCACGTCTCCTTGCATCTCCTGTGCCTCTTGCACTGGCAAGCTGGTTCTTTACCACTAGTGCCCCTGTTATAATCACAGTTTTTACAATGTACATCTTTTAATTGTATTTTTGCTTTCAATTTCATTTAGGTCAGGAGTCCTCAAGCTTTTTGGCACCAGGGACCAATTTCATGGAAGAAAACTTCTCCATGGACCAGGAAGTAGGGGATGGTTTTGGCATGATTCAAGTACATTACATTTCTTGTGCACTTGTTTCTAATCCAGTGCTGCCACTGTACCAGTCCACAGCCACAGGTCGGGGACCCCTGATTTAGGTCCATCTTCTCCCCACAAGTACTAATAATAACTCATTTGCATAATTTTTCATAGATTACGAACACTTCAGTGTGTACAATCTTAGGTATATTTTGCAACTATCTTGGTGGTGATTCAGTTCATGTTGTTCTCATCACATATTATAGACACACAGAAATACACACACACACACACACACACACACACACACAGATATGTATCTACATAATGTCGTTCGATGTGTTTCCTAGTTCTGTTCTAGGCACTGTGAATGACTAAGAGCCCTCGAAGAGACTTTATTCTGCCCTGAAGAGCTCACATTCTAGGAGGGTGAAGGAATGTGAGCAGACAACCCTTTTCAGTTTGGTAAGTGGTAGGAGTTTGTGGGGGAGGAAATAGTTGACACTTTCTAGGGGCAACAGGAAAGAGACTTTGCTGAGAAGGCCACAATCCTTCGAACATAGAATGTTCCACTTAGAAATATCCTAAAGAGCCAGAATAAAAGAGGCTGTCGTATTTGAGCTGAATCTCCAAGAAAAAATCAGAGACCCTACCCTCTCCAGCTAGTACTGAAAATCTTCCATTGCCTTAGGAAAGAAAGGCTGTATCTATGCAGATTCTGATCTCAGGTCCTTTCTCTACCATTTGGTCATAGTGACCTTTCTCCTCCAGAATATTTTGATCCTTAAAATATTACTGCTTCTTTCTATTGGTGAAGTGAAATGAAGTGAAGTGAAGCCACTCAGTCGTGTCCGACTCTTTGTGACTCCATGGACTGTAGCCCACCAAGCTTCTCCATCCATGGGGTTTTCCAGGCAAGAATACTGGAGTGGGTTGCCGTTTCCTTCTCCAGGGGATCTTCCCCACCCAGGGATCGAACCCAGGTCTCCTGCACTGAAGGCAGACGCTTTACCCTCTGAGCCACCAGGGAAGTCCTAGCATTTCCAAAAGGTGAGAAAACCAAAACAAAATGTGAGTTTGAAGTATACAGAGACCACTAAGCACCCTAGTTTAAAAACCTTTTGAAAACACAAATAAAATATTTAGGACACGTGGAAATACAGCTCAGACTCTCTAAAGCAGGGACCAGCAAACTACTGCCCACAGGCCAAATGTGACCTATAGCCTGCTTTTGAAAATAAAGTTTTATTGGAACACAGCCATGTTCATGGCTGACATATTGTCCATGGATGCTTTCCTGCCACATTTACCGAGTTGAGCAGGAGCGACAGAGACCAGATGGCCTGCAGAGCCACGCTATTTACTCTCTGGACCTTGTCAGAAAAAGTTTGCCAATCCCTGTTCTAAAGCATGGAAAAAAGATGAGGATATAAAACTCATTACGTTTTAGAGCAGGACTACTCAAAATGTGCTTTGTGCAAAGATGTCAGTTTGTGATTCAACAAACACAGAAATCAAGGATAAATGTTTAGAAACTTCTATAGCAGTTTGACAAAGTAATTTTGATGTCTTTTGAATCTACTAATTATTAAAATATTGGGCTTATATTTTGCATTTTATTTGACTAGCTATCATTATTAGTTGTAAAGTCATCCCCTGCAATTTGTTTTTATTTTATTAGTGCATCAAGGAACCGAATTTTTTTTTTTATTAAAAAAGAGTTATTTGTGTTAGTTTAAATAGCCCCACCGGAGAGCACGGGTGGCCAAACCTAGCCAACCAAGGGGGCAGAATTCACCAACACAAAAGGCTCAAGGTATGGTGTCTTTGCTTGCAAAATATGTGACCTGGACTATTTCAACACTTCTGTCTCTTGGTAGCTTGAGAAGAATTTATCTCTGCATTCAGTCATCAACCGTTCATCATAACATCCGTGAACCTCATGGTTGCAATGGATGCACTCTTCTGCAGCCAAGTTGAAAGAAGAAACAAAGAAAAATACATGGATTCTCTCCTAACATCAATCATGAAGTTGAAGCCATAGAGTTCTTTGGTCTACAGTGTGTGTGTGTGTGTGACTTGACCTTACAAGAAGAATGGGGAAAATAAGGTCTATGCATTTTAGAGATAATTTTATAATTTCCAATCACTGCCCTTTATCAATGTATATTTAAATTATGTTGAAATTTGATTTTACAGGTGGCGCTAGTGGTAAGGAATCTGCCTCCCAATGCAGGAGATATAGGAGATGTGGGTTCCATCCCTGGGTCAGGAAGACCCCCTGAAGGAGGGCATGGCAACCCACTCCAGTATTCTTGCCTGGAAAACTCCATGAACAAGGGAGCCTTGTGGGCTACAGTCCATGGGGTCGTAAAGAGCTAGATGCAACTGAGCACACACACACACAGCAGTAGATATTAAACTGAAAAAAAAAGTTACTCTTTTCTCCTAGTTTAAAAAGAAAAAAAAATCCTTATAAGATGTAAGGTATAAAATGTTGATTCTGTGAGCCTGAAAATCACTTATCAGACACTCAAAATCCCTTCAAGAAACAAATAATTGTAAACTATTGTTTCCTGTTACCACAGATAATTTAAATGGTTTCCAATGTAGCACAGAATAACATCCGGTTGGACAATAACCCCCAAAGTGACAGCTGGCTGCAAGAGGGATTTGTCTTCCAGGACTCTTGATCCCTTTGTAATATGCACACCTCACAGCCTAATCTGCCAGACTCTCTAATATGTGGTTGCCTGGATTCATTTCTGCACACCAAAGCCTTCTATGGGGACAAGGCCCTCACTGGGTACCGCTGGTAAACAAATTAGAGAAACTCCATTATGTTGTATGAAAGGCCTAGCATTTTTCTCTTGCTGATTGTAATTAAGTTCATCTAAAGGTCAGCTGTGAAGGGCCCTCTGCTAGCACGGCTGCTGTAGATGGAGGAGCTTTGTCATATTTAATTCTGCAGCTTTGCTGTGGATGGTTCATAAGAGCTGGAACCCATCCAGCCCCAGAACTAGATTGCTTTGTGTCTGTGAACATTTACAGCACACTATGTTCTTCGGCTCCTATCACCCGCGGCAGAGGAGGAGAACGAAGGGGAGGAGGTGAGCTGTAGCTGCAAACACAGCTGCTTTGGAGGAACCAATTCCCAATTAATCCACTATTACCAATGGCTAGTGCCCCCTCCTCCCACATGATAAAGTCCCTTGTCAGTTTAATATAATTTATATTATTAAAATTGTTTTTGAGTGCCAAGTATAAGTTATCACTTGGCAGCAAGTGCTTTTAATTCAGATGCTTCTTCAGTGCCACCAATTCAAATGCCCCCTGGGGGTGCCACAAATCACAGGAAGAGAACCTTCAGGTTTGATCCAGGAGCAGCTCTCTGTATTTCCCAATCGGATGCTTTTCAAACCAACGTGAACAACTCATGCTTGGCTTTTCACAAAATGTCCCCCTAAAAGCTAGTATCTCTCCCCCTGTCATCATACACTGTTAAGAGACTTGACCAACTAGAGAGATGATTCTAGGACCATGTGGGTGGCCTCCTATAAATTTCCTAACTCTGTTTATTTTTACCTAAAATATTTAATCCTGGCTGTTTCCTCACTGTGATGTGAAGAAGTACTGCTACTCAGTCTGTAATTAGGTGACAATATAACCATCCCAAGTGGGACACCTCTAGGCTGAAAGGGGGAGCTTGGATAATGAGACTGTTTCAGGCAAAACCTATGGTCACTCTGTGGTCCTTTCTAAAGCCAACTGTTTGAGGAGAGGAAGGTATTTAGATATGCTGCCAAAGCCCTGCTGAGCCCAGAGTCACTTCGTCTTCATTACTATGCCATCTTTCTTCTTAAACTCTAACTAGTTCCTCCTTAAAAGCATAGAATCAGACTCTAAATATTAATTCTAACCAAGAAAAAGTCAACTCTCTAGAGTGTAATATGCACAGTAACTCTTGGAAATTAGTATAAAGCTGTGAAAACTGACCTCACTCAAGAAAGGTTAAGAACATTTTAAAATAAGAGTGTATATCCATATATCTGTATCTATCTATCTATCTATCTATCTATCTATCTATCTATCTATCTCTTTTTTCCCTGAGAATTAACAGTCCTCAGCACAATGCCAGTGGTCTAGGTAGATTCACAATGCAGTGGTAGATGCGTCAGTAGATAGAACTGAGTGTTCTTGCCCTGCTAGCCCAATTGTTTCCTATTGTGCAAAACTGTATGTTAGAAATTTTGGGATGACTTCCTGGATAAGTAGCACAATAGTTCTAACTCAAATTTCAGTCTTTTATGTTTATAATGAACACTTTTTCAAACATGAGTTCCAGGACTTTGAAACCTATAAAGTCTAACTCAAGAAGAGTATATTCCATTTGTCCAAAGGGCCTCAGTTATTGTTTTTCATGCTGACATCTTACACAACCATGGTACATTTTTCAAAACTATGAAATAAACTTCAATGCATTACTATAAACTACAGACTTTAAATTCTCAATTATAATCTTTACTTCTTTTTTATGCACCTTGGCTCTCCATTAAGCATTTGTTTCTAGAGATATCTTGAGCCCCTCAGAAGTTCTTTAAGCATTCCTCAAACCCAGGGAGAAGCAGGCAGCAGTAGCAAAATGGTTAATTTCAATATCAAGAGAATCATTTTTTCCCCACTGAAGATGGTTGGCACTGAGTATGTATGTGAGTATGGGGTGGGAGTGGTATTTGTTTTCTCCCCTTTAACCAATTTCACAACTGAATGAGCCTCAAGCTTATCTCTTGCCTCAGCAACTCAGAGAGACGTCCAGCACAGAGCCATACCCAGCACTTATTGATAATCTACGTACTGAGTGTAATAGTCCCCTGTGTGTTCCTGGGGGAATATCCACACAGAGTCAGGAGGTAGCGGAGCAGAGCATCTATTTCCAGATACAGCCATGCTTGTCTTTGTTCAAATTGTGCTTTTCTTTCCTCCCAATACTGCCCATTTCATCTTCTAAATCACTGTCTTGAGGCTTCCTTCACAAAAAGAGTGGAGGTTTTCAAGTGGCTAATGCAGGGTGTTGGAGACCAGAATTTGTGGTCTGCAATCCTAGTTTAGCTGTGCTATTTGGTACAGTGGCACTTGTCTCTTTGGAAGAGAGTGACAATCGAAAGAACACAGAAGTCAAAGCCCCCCAAGGTCTGAGTTTTGATCCAGCCTTGATCAAAAGGCTTGGATCCAGCCTTGTCTTCACTGTGTGACTTGGGAAATGGCTTAAATTCTCTGTGCCTCAGTGTCCCCTGTTATACAGCAAGGACAGTTCTGGCTGGTATAATGTGAGGTGCAGTCAGATGGCACAAGCTCGTGTCTGGAGGTAGCAAAGGCTCCATGTGTACAACTTTCCATCCTTAACCAGGTTTATCATCACAAAAAGAGAAGGAAGATGCTGAACTGACATGCAGCATGGCAATGGACATGATCGACTCTGATGTTCTTTAACATTGTCTCTTATTGAGAAATTCTGACATGCTAGACTTGTGTGACTGTCAGTTGCAATTTCTAAACTTAGACTTTTACCAAAAGTTTCCAGTTCTAACTGAGACTGACATAAGAAAAGAATCACTATCCAATAATGGAAGGTTCTCAGTTTGACTCCCAAGACCCAAGTGTGATTTTCTTTATTCCTGAATGCAGAGAATTCCAGGGCTTTTGATCTTCAACTGAACTCTAGTTTTAACCTGCCTGTCATGACCTTGCATGACCTGAGCCAACCTTACATAGACAAACTTGACCTTAATTGCTTTTCAGCATGGATCCCTGTGTCTCTTATCTGCTTGGTTTCTCTTCTGAACCTCCTTAATGTAATAGATAATTTTCTTTTCTTTGGCAAGTTCTATCCTGCTGCCTCTCCATCTCAATTCTCTTATCCTTCCTGAGGTTTTCTCTGTTTCATAACTCTATTTGAATGCTCTTTGGAGTTACTAAGTACCGCTTTGTGTTCAGTTATTTATTGGGTTTCTACTTTGGGTCCCTGAAGGAAATGTAAATATCTCATATGGAAAGACTCAACCCAAACATCCTTTACTGCCTCATAGTCACACATGTCATCCAGGGTATCTTTAGTCAACATTTTGAAATTAATTGTTCTAGAGACATTTCTTACACAAAATACAATTTTTGATGCAAAAATCATTTCAGTGGATCACCGTGTCTTGTAATATTGGGTAGTTAGAAAAGAGCACCTTCATCAATTCCAGGAGGGAATCAAATTTTAAAAGCAACTTTAGTGTCTCTAGTGGGAAAAGATAAAGAATATGAAAAATGTTTTGGAATTTCCTGGTTACAAAAAAAAATAAACGAAACTGTTCACATGTTGAAATTTAGGTCTCTGTTAGGTATAGAGGCAAAAACTAGAATATATGGGTAATTAAAAGTTTGAATAACCTGGTTCTAATAAATTATGACTAAACATATGTGTCTCACAGAATAGTGCCTTTAATTTTCATTAATCAAAATAATATCCATTTTGCCAAAATAAAATGAAGAAGACTCATAATGGAATGGGTCCTGTAATGTGTGTCTAACCTTTAGAGCTATTTTTTTTAAAGAATGATGTCATAAAATTAGACATAATACTATAACAAATACTCATGTTTCCAACTCCCTAAATTGGTAGCTGTTTACACTCTGTCATTTTTTAAAAAATATTGTCACGTCTTTAAAACAAAAATCTATGGGACAGTCTATTTTTCCCTCTCACAGCCAGGTCTATCCCCCTATGCTCCTTCTTAGAGTTAACAGATATCTTAGATTTAAAATGATCATTGTAGGTCTTTATTATACACATAATATGGCACATTTTGTGTATGTGCTTAAAATTTTTCAGTAAGTGCTATACTGCCCCTACTCATTTATCCATCTAAGCCTGTTTTTACCTCTCAGTATCATAATCTCTCTATGTGTATGAACCTGGGTCTATTCTATTGACACACTATGACTAGACCATGTTGTACTTATCTGTTCACATTTAATGGGTATTTATGTTACTTCCACATTTGTTTATGACTTTTTGTTACTCTAAATGATGCAAGAAGTGATGCACTTATCCAAAAATGGAAGTTACTGAGGCATGGAACATGTGCATTTTTAATGTTATTAGAGAGTGCAAAATTACTTTCCAAAGTGGTCGCACAATTTACCATCCCCAAAACAATATGTGAAAGTACCAATTTTCATTTCTAGCATGCACTATTGACAAAAATTTTATCGATTGAAAACTTGACGACTGAAAAAACATCACTGTTGTTTTAATGTACAATCCTTGTTATCAGGAATGTTGAAAGTCTTCCCATATGTGCGGTTGCTGTTTAGGTTTCTCTTTTTGTGAATTGCCTGTTCATGATTTTATAGAGGGATATCTTTACAAATTGATTTTTATTACTGTACATATTATAAATTATACACAATCCCCATTGTAATCCCAATCTATGATGCATATCAATTAGGATGTAGGTTAAGGTGTTACAGTAAGGTAGCACTAAAATATAGTGGCTCAAACAAGATAGATAGTTAACTATCTATTGGTATCACATCTTTGTAATGTTAGAAATACAAACTATTTCTTTCTTGTTTCTCTGTAGTCCTTAAAACCTCCATCTCATAGTTCAAATGACCCCTCTGATTCCAACCATAATAAAAGCATGTAGCTGGTAGCAAGGGAGAAATAGTAAGGGGAGGACTTGTCTCTTCTTCTTAAGGACATGACTTTGTCCTTTGCATGCCAGTGCACACAGTGAAATCCTAGTGCTGTAGAAGGAAAAGGATATTGGTTTTGGGCTAACAAACCACAGTGTTGTCATAATCCACCTAGCTGGAAATCAAAATTTTCAAATGCACCCTTATTCTCAAAGTGAGGCAAGCTCACTTCTTCCCTAAGAAAAACAATGAAAAACCCCAGTTAACAACTGCATCTATTTACTAGGGCTTTAATTTTAGGATTCCTAGGTAATATGTGAGGGTTTCCCTGGTGGCTCAGTGATAAAAACTATGCCTGCCAATGCAGGAGATGTGGGTTCAATCCCTGGGTCAGGAAGATGCCCCGAAGAAGGAAATAGCAACGCACACCAGTATTCTCACCTAGAGAATCCCCTGGAAAGAGGAACCTGGCGGTCTACAGTCCATGGGATCACGAAAGAGCTGGACATGACTGAGCGACTAAATAATAGATATTAATAATATGTGAACTTCTCCATTAAATCTAGAGAAGATGACATCTCTTAACATTGCTTCAGTTTTGTATTTTAATCCTTGAATTCCCAAATGAATCAGAGACAGTTCTCAGGCAGAGAGTCTCCATCTGTAGAATTTATTCTTTTCTCACCTCTGCTTGCAAACTTATTAAGTATAAATTGAGTTTATTTTTCTCATCGAAGTTCCCTTAAATTGCCAAGGACAGGACAGTTAACAGCCACATTCTGAATTTTTTTGTAGTTTAAATAATGTTGAGGCTTCAAAGGGTCAATGATGTTTTCTAAACCATTGCAGGCATGAAATTTGCAAATGGCTATACTACCCAAAGCAATCTATAGATTCAATGCAATCCCTATCAAGCTACCAACAGTATTTTTCACAGAACTAGAACAAATAATTTCACAATTTGTGTGGAAATACAAAAAACCTCGAATAGCCAAAGTAATCTTGAGAAAGAAGAATGGAAATGGAGGAATCAACCTGCCTGACTTCAGACTATACTACAAAGCCACAGTCATCAAGACAGTATGGTATTGGCACAAAGACAGAAATATAGATCAATGAAACAGAATAGAAAGCCCAGAGATAAATCCATGAACCTATGGTCACCTTATCTTCAACAAAGGAGGCAAGGATATACAATGGAAAAAAGACAACCTCTTTAACAAGTGGTGCTGGGAAAACTGGTCAACCACTTGTAAAAGAATGAAACTAGAACACTTTCTAACACCATACACAAAAATAAACTCAAAATGGATTAAAAATCTAAATGTAAGACCAGAAACTATAAAACTCCTAGAGGAGAACATAGGCAAAACACTCTCCGACATAAATCACAGCAGGATCCTCTATGACCCACATCCCAGAATTTTAGAAACAAAAGCAAAAATAAACAAATGGGACCTAATGAAACTTAAAAGCTTTTGCACAACAAAGGAAACTATAAGCAAGGTGAAAAGACAGCCCTCAGATTGGGAGAAAATAATAGCAAACGAAGCAACAGACAAACAATTAATCTCAAAAATATACAAGCAGCTCTTCCAGCTCAACTCCAGAAAAATAAATGACCCAATCAAAAAATGGGCCAAAGAACTCAACAGACATTTCTCCAAGGAAGACATACAGATGGCACAAAAACACATGAAAAGATGCTCAACATCACTCATTATCAGAGAAATGCAAATCAAAACCACAATGAGGTACCATTACACGCCAGTCAGGATGGCTGCTATCCAAAAGTCTACAAGCAATAAATGCTGGAGAAGGTGTGGAGAAAAGGGAACCCTCTTACACTGTTGGTGGGAATGCAAACTAGTACAGCCGCTATGGAAAACAGTGTGGAGATTTCTTAAAAAACTGGAAATAGAACTGCCATATGACCCAGCAAGCCGACTTCTGGGCATACACACCAAGGAAACCAGATCTGAAAGAGACATGTGCACCCCAATGTTCATCGCAGCACTGTTTATCATAGCCAGGACATGGAAGCAACCTAGATGCCCATCAGCAGACGAATGGATAAGGAAGCTGTGGTACATATACACTGTGGAATATTACTCAGCCATTAAAAAAGAATTCATTTGAATCAGTTCTAATGAGATGGATGAAACTGGAGCCCATTATACAGAGTGAAGTAAGCCAGAAAGATAAAGACCATTACAGTATACTAACACATATATATGGAATTTAGAAAGATGGTAACAATAACCCTATATGCAAAGCAGAAAAAGAGACACAGATGTATAGAACAGACTTTTGGACTCTGAGGGAGAAGGCGAGGGTGGGATGTTTCAAGAGAACAGCATCGAAACATGTATATTATCTAGGGTGAAACAGATCACCAGCCCAGGTTGGATGCATGAGACAAGTGCTCGGACCTGGTGCACTGGGAAGACCCAGAGGGATCGGGTGGAGAGGGAGGTGGGAAGGGGGATCGGGATGGGGAATACATGTATATCCATGGCTGATTCATGTCAATGTATGACAAAAACCACTACAATATTGTAAAGTAATTAGCCTCCAACTAATAAAAAATTTAAAAAAAAAAGAAATTTGCATGTTCTTGCCAGCATAACATAGGTTACTGTGAAGGTCTTTTGAGATCGCAACTTAGCTGGACTACAATTACCAGTAATCAATCAAATACAAATATAGGTATTGCTGGGGAGATCTTTTGTAGATATGACTGAAGTTCATAATCAGTTGACTTTAAATCTGAGTTGGCCTGGTTCTATCAGTTGAAAAGACTTAAGAGCAGAACTGAGGCTTCCTTGAAGAAGAAATTCTTCCTATGGACTGTAGTTTTAGCCAGTGCCTAACAGCCTGTCCTTGATGGACTGCCCTATGGATTGCAGATGTGACTAGCAAGCCCTCACAATCACATAATCCATGAAGACAATTATATAGATGATGATGAAGATAGAAAGATAGATGATATAGATAATCAACTGATAGATGATAGGAAAAAATGGAGATAATAGATTGATGGATAGATGGACGACAGATATTGATACCTAGAGAGATCCTCCTGGATCTGTTTCTCTGGTCAAAGGGTGGACTCTGACTATAAAGTTACTATAGCTTGAAGTCTGTGCCCTGTTCATCTTTTGCCTCAGAATTAACCCAATGTCCTTCTAGTTTTGTGTGGCAGGATTCCAGTTCTATTAACCAAATTGTGTATTAGTTAAGGATAAGTTAAGTATCTACAACAGAGAAAACCTAAAATTCAGAGACTTCATTGAACCAGAAGATAACATGAAGAATTTTGAGTAAAGCATCCAGGGCTGGCATGGCTGTTCAATGTTGACATTCTTTACTTAGGAAGCCATATGTTTTAAAAGGTAGCTCTTTATTCTTGTACCATATCAGAGTTAAATAATATATTTGTTCTTAGTGTTTGTAAGTTTGTTTTTAAAAATTCTAACATATATTTCATATCTTTAACACATTTTCTAAATGAGACCAGTGTTCTATCTTTCTCGAAGAATAATGCCTCAGAATGTTTTAACTTCTCTTATTGTAACTATCCTCTTCCCATCTTTCATGCATTATTGTTAAAATTTATATTCTGGTTTTCTTTATAATAGAATAATTCATGTTGCTATCATCATAATGTGTGATTAATTTATAAATAGATTTCCAACATAATTTATCAAATTACTTTATATATATATATATATTTGTATTTTATTTATTAAATTTAAAGTTGTTTTTTTAAGTCTCTCTTTAGGCATCATCTTAATTTTTCTAAGCTTCACATGTCTTTATACAGCCCTCAACCTCAAGTATTAATTTAGACATGTATAGAAAGTTATCCCTTCAACCCTTTGGAGTTTTAGGATCCTTATCTTCTAACAGATGTTATTGGTGATGAGAAATTTGTTGTTATTCTGATCATTATTCTTTCATAAAAATGAAAATTTAACTAGAGTCAGCAACCTAGAGGGATGGTATCCATTTAGTCACAGCATACTTAAAAGATACTAGGTTTAATTCCTATTTACACAAAGGGAGGCGTCCTTGATAGCTCAGTTAGTAAAGAAGTGAAGTGAAGTGAAAGTCTCTCAGTTGTGTCCAACTTTTTGTGACCCCATAGACTCTACAGTCCATGGCATTCTCCAGGCCAGAACACTGGACTGGGTAGCCTTTCCCTTCTCCAGGGGATCTTCCCAACCCAGGGATCTAACCCAGGTCTCCCGCATAGCAGGCAGATTCTTTACCAACTGAGCTATGAGGGAAGTTTCACCTGCAATGTGGGAGACCCTGGTTCAATTCTGGGGTTGGGATGATCCACTGGAGAAGGGATAGCTTACCCATTCCTGTATTCTTGGGCTTCCCTTGTAGCTCAGTTGGTAAAGAATTCGCCTACAATGTGGGAAGCCTGGGTTCAATCCCTGGGTTGGGAAGATCCCCTGGAGAAGGGAACAGCAGCTACCCACTCCAGTATTCTGGCCTGGAGAATTCCATGAGCTGTACAGTCCATGGGGTTGCAAAGAGCTGGACACGACTGAGTGACTTTCACTCACACATAAGGAACTGGGTTCTTATTTCCTATCAGGTGTGAGATGCATTTGACATCTGTTTCTCAGTTGACATTGTAAGTTGGACCAGATCATTTACATGTAGTCCTGACTTCCCTTTGACTATGGGTTTTCTCTCTGTGCTCATGACTTTGAATATTGATATTTATATATTTATTTAAAAGTGTAAAATACTTTTTATATATTATGTCTATGTATTTTGAACAGAGGCTTAGATTCTGCATTGCTTACAATTCCATTTTGTAATTTTCAGCTTTTTTAAAAGGCAAAATTCCTGGGTCATTATTATTGAAATGTGTATAATTTCCTAGTTACAAATGTAATATGTTTTAGTTATAAAAATTAAAACATTATTGAATTACATTTTCTTAACATCTGTCCTAGAAATGAGGCACTTTTAATGACATTAAAATGTAGGGCTGAGATACCAACCATGATCTTTCAATCAAATAATGCAAAGACATTTGAAAAGCAATCATATATTAACAATCTTCTCCAATTCTTTTAATCAATCTGGCATGTTTTGCTTTTGTTCTGATGGTCACTGATGCCTCATATTTCATTATTCAGGTAAATTTTGTAGCAATATTGACTGACAAGTTGCACATTTTGATATGTTAGTAATATTTACAGAGCACCCATCCCAGATTTATCACTAATGTCACCTTGAGTGGAAGAGTGATGCTCAAACATTCAAATTTATGGCAACAAGCAAAAGCAATCATTATTATTATTTTTATTTTAGAAATCAATGTAAAGATTTCATTTAGAATGGCTATCACAAAGAATATTTATAACTCTGGATTGCTGTCAATTTTTCTATCAAAAAAGGGAATTTAGGAAAGTTCAAAACTGCCATCACAGGTAAAGAAGGAACCCAAAGAAAATATATTAATACTACACATAGCATGTTGCAGTCCATGGGGTTGCAAAGAGTCAGATAGGACTTAGCGACTGAACTATAACAAAATTCTCATCTTGCTCTTCTGGAAATACATTTGTATTCCCAAAATTCTTTAAAAACAGAGAGGAACATTTCTTTGTAAGTTGCCTAAAACCTGAGAACACAGTGAGAGAGGCGGGCCCTCTTGGCAGAAAGAGAAAGAGGAGGCATCATGTCCCAATGGGCTGGGGCACGTACAGTCCAGCTGCCACCTGGCTCTTCACAATGACCCTAGCTGACAAGAAAAGGAAAACAAAGCATGCGCTCTTTTTCTTCTTTCTTTTGAAAAGAGCAACATTGATATCCAGACTGTTCCAACTGAACATCATGACATTTTAGTGGAAAAATGCATATGTGACTTGCAATATTTAGTGAGGTCAGAAACAAGCCAGGACTCTTTTCAGGGGAAAAGTTAAGTTTCAGACAGAATTGAGGTCAGAGTCTGATTTAAGTTAGGGCCAAAGAAGGGAGTCAACTGTTCTAAATTCTCCAATCAACCTCCCTTGAGGTTCAAGCACTAGAAATAACTGTCTCTCTCTCTCTCCAGCCACTTCAGTGTCACTTTGTAACAGTTCAGCTTCCATAAATCACCACTTAGGACTCCATGCTTCAGAAGGTCACTGTTAAATTCAATGTTTGAACATAGCATCCTCATCCTTTATCCCCTCCCCCAGACGTTCCACCTGGTGAGCCAAGTGCTAAGCAGACTCTTTATATCATAGTCCCAGGCTAGCATCATATGCAACATAAGAACATGACTTTGAAATCTATTTCTACTAGCTAGTGGTCCCAAGTTTTCTTTAAAACTGTCCATTATTCTCCACACCCTCTCCAGCATTTAGCCAGGACATGGAAGCAACCTAGATGTCCATTGGCAGACAAGTGGATAAGAAAGTTGTGGTACATATACACAATGAAATATTACTCAGCCATTAAAAAGAATACATTTGAATCAGTTCTAATAAGGTGGATGAAACTGGAGCCCATTATACAGAGTGAAGAAAGTCAGAAAGAAAAACACCAATACAGTATACTAATGCATATATATGGAATTTAGAAAGATGGTAATGATAACCCTATATGCCAGACAGCAAAAGAGACACAGATGTATAGAACAGTCTTTTGGACTCTGTGGGAGAAGGAGAGGGTGGGATGATTTGAGAGAATAGCATTGAAACATGTATATTATCACATGTGAAACAGATCGCCAGTCCAGGTTCGATGCATGAGACAGGGTGCTCAGGGCTGGTGACTCAGAGGGATGGGATGGGGAGGGAGGGGGGAGGGGGGTTCAGGATGGGGAACACATGTACACCCACGGCTGATTCATGCCAGTGTACGGCAAAAACCACTACAATATTGTAAAGTAATTAGCCTCCAATTAAAATAATTTTAATTAAAAAATAATAAAACTATTAATTTTTAAACTATAATTTTTGTAATATACTGCCCAGCACTTGTATATGTTTATGTTTGGGCCCAGCCAGTTGGGGCTGAGGTTTGCAATAGTTTCAGCCCTGTGATAAGAAATCTACTTTTACTCTGATAATTAATGTCCATTAATATAAATGAACAACTTTATTTTTTATATCTGGGATTTCCAATTAGTGATTTGCCATTTTGCTTTTCTTATTTTGAAGATTTTATCTCTTTAAACATTGTCATCATAATTGTTTGGAAGATTATTTCAGATAATTTATAGTTCTTAGTGTTAGCTTAAGAGCTGTAATAAGATATCACAAGCCATATGGCTTAAACAATAGAATTTATTTTCAGACAGTTCTAGAGGCTAGAAATCCAAGATAAAGGTGCCAGCAGGGCTGGTTTCTGCTTAGACCTCTCTTCCTGACTTGCCTGCAGCCTCCTTCTGGCCTTCCTTCCACACGGCCTTTCTTCTGTGTACAGATGTAGTGAGGGAGAGAAAGAGATCTCTTTTGTCTCTTCCTCTTCTTTTAAGGACGTCAGTCCTATTGGATTACGGTAGCATTTAGTCATTCGTTTGTCTCTGACTCTTCGCCGCCCTATGAGCTATAGCCCTCCAGGCTCCTCTGTTCATGGAATTCTCCAGGCAAGAACCATGCCCTTCTCCAGGGGATCTTCCTAATCCAGGGGTTGAACTTGGGTCTCCTGCATTACAGGCAGATTCTTTACCATCTGAGCCACCAACAAAGCCCCACTTAACATTATCTCTTTAAAAGCCCTATTTCTAAATGCAGTCACATTAGGGTTAGCAGATAAATATATAAATATGGCTGGTACATAATTCAATTTATGACAAAGTTCAAAAAATGTGCTTTGTTCAGCATGCTGACTTGTCGTTATGGTGACTTATTCACCTAAGACAAACTATAAATTAGAAATGAAAACTCTAAAAAACACCTTTAAAACCTGATTACAATGTTCAAAGGGATAAAAGAAAAAAGAATCAAAAGTTTATAATTGAATAAAATTTCCAAAAATGAAAATTCTAATTACTAAATTAACTAAATGCACCCTTGTCATTTTTGGTAGAGATCTCATCTTCAGTTTAATCCCCATTAAATGTACTCTAGATGATGGAGGAATCCCTACAGGGCAATTTTGCACTTTACTTTCCATAGTTCTTAATGTTTTAGCCATACCGGATGTGGTTTTTTTCTGGATAGTTTCTTGCCCAAGATTTCTACAATATATTGATTACTTTTAAGATTTTTTTTTAATGTGGACCATTTTTTAAAGTCTTTATTGAATTTATTACAATATTATTTCTGTTTTATTGTTTTGGCTTTTTGGCCTGGACGCCATCTTAGTTCCCCAGCCAGGGATTGAACTCACGCCTCCTGCATTGGAAAATAAAGTCTTAACCAGTGGATCACCAGGGAAGTCCCTGCTATTTTGATTTTAAACCCCAGGGTCTGAAATTTAGATCCAAGTAGAGATCTAGAGAATCTGACAAAGACTGGTAGATGTATGTATATAAATAAGTACATTAGGTTATCTATACAATATTATTAAATATCATATAATATATAATATTTCACCAATCACTTTTTCAAACATACTCAAGGGACAGTCTTTTTAAAAATGTTAAAATTTAACACATGTATATAATTCTTTAAGAAATTTTGTTAAATTCCATAATCCAAAGAAGATGTTCCACAATATTCAGTTTTCCTGCTGCCATAAAAACAGTAACAACACATCAGTAAAATGGTAATAAATGGGGGGCGAAGGTCATAGTGTACTTATTAGGATAAGATGATAGTGTTCTGTACAAAATGCATTTGTTGTGTGACTGATTGCTCAATTGATCTGTTTAACTATTCAAATGGTGGAGCCTGTGCACTTAATGCCAAATTTTTGATACAGATTAGTTTTTCCTTAAAAACAATTTTGAACCAATCAGTAATTTCTAGGTTTTGTTTGTTAAAAGTGTTAGAGTTCAAACTTTCACATTCTATTAAAGTTCAGCCTTAAAATGACAGGTTTCTTTAAAGCCTTACACACACTTGTGAAAGCTTTAAATTGCATGGGTCTATTGCTTATCTTTACTTTGGCCACCTGATACAAAAAGCCAACTCATTGGAAAAGATACTGATGCTGGGAAAGATTGAGGACAGGAGGAGAAGGGGTTAGCAGAAGATGAGATGGTTGGATGGCATCACTGACTCAAACATGAGTTTGAGCAAGTTCCAGGAGTTGGTGATGGACAGGGAAGCCTGGAGTGCTGCAGTCCATGGGGTTGAACTGGACACGACTAAGCAACTGAACAACAATAAATTGTTGATATTTGATTAAATCTTGATTTTGTGATCCTTTCTCAATACGAAAATCAGTAAGGTTTTCAGTACATGATGGGAGAATTGCAAAGGAACACATCCAAGGTTGTTAATGTGAGACAGACACTGGAGTATGTGCTTAAATCTCTGATTCATTTTATATCTACAGAAACTAATTGGAGGTACGTATAATATCATTTCACAAACATCACAAATCAGGACATTGAGTCTCATGGAAACAGACCACACCAAATCATCCAGCTACCAGTGAAAGACTAGAAAGGGTGGCATCAAGATGGCAGATGAGGAAGACCTGGAGCCCACCTCCCTCCACCAGCACGTCAAAACTAAATATAGAGCCACCTGAAGACTAGCACCATGGCTCCTCTATAAGCAAGGTAATTAAAAACAAAAACAACACAGAACAAAAACCTACAGGGACTCTGGCAAGAGAGGAGGAAGAGCAATCAAGTTGAGACCCATACTCCCAGCATGTGACCCGGAAGAGAAGTGTGCTGTCTTGGGCTCAAGGATCCTCCTTAAGAACAGGGCGTTCCAGATGTACAGAACAGACTTGTGGACTCTGTGGGAGAAGGCGAGGGTGGGATGTTTCAAGAGAACAGCATCGAAACATGTATACTATCTAGGATGAAACAGATCACCAGCCCAGGTTGGATGCATGAGACAAGTGCTCGGACCTGGTGCACTGGGAAGAGCCAGAGGGATCGGGTCGAGAGGGAGGTGGGAGGGGGGACCGGGATGGGGAATACATGTAAATCCATGGCTAATTCATGTCAATGTATGACAAAAACCACAACAATATTGTAAAGTAATTAGCCTCCAACTAATAAAAATAAATGAAAAAAAAAATAAAGTTGATGCCCTGTCACAGAGAAAAAAAAAAATAAATAAAAGAAACTTTAAGTAAAAAAGAAAAAAAAAAGAACAGGGTGTTCAAGCCCTGGGGTCTGGCACCAAGAAGACGATTCCCCTTGGCTAGTTTGAAAACCAGTTGCACTTATCAAAGGGTATTTGAATCTCGCCTTTTATTTCAAAATACATACTTTCTACAAAAAATCCTTTTGTCTTTGAATGTAAAATTCTAGTTAACATCATGCAACTCAAGATACATCCTCATAATTTAGTCACACTTTGGAAATACAATCTTTCATCCAAACCTTTTTTTTCCCAGTAACTTCTAGCAGTTGTTACTTTGATTAACATGAGAGAAGAAATTGGGAGGGAAACTTTTGTCTTCAATGTGGGAAAGAAATGTGTAAGTGAAGTTTTGAGAATGGCTAAATTTGGGGATTATATTAGCTGAAGTGTTACAGGAACAGGCCAAATACATGCTGAATTCAAGAGAAATTATTGCAAAATATGTCATATTTAATGTACCTTAACATTTGTTCTCTGGTTTGGATCCACAAGGAAAATTGGAAATCACACAATCATCTATACTATTAGCTGTGAAACCAGACCCAAAATCCACTTTAATTTAGCTGTGTCATGGTCATGGCAAGAAGTTCTCCCTCAGAAAAGCCTCTGTAAATGAGGCTGAAATCATGATTCCTAATGTCAGATAGACTTTTTAGTTTAGCCTCAGTGTCTTCATTTGAAGGGGCAGCATCTTTAGAGGCACGACCATCCAGGCATTTCATAGGCACAGAGCAAGGACAGTTCAGTTGTGATGACTGCTCTCCTCATGTTTTTCAAAGCATTAAGTGTCAGTCACTCAGTCTTGTCCAACTCTTTGAGACCTAGGGATCAAACCCAGTCAGACAGTAAAGAATCTGCCTGCAATGCAGGAGACCTGGGTTTGATCCCTGGGTTGGGAGGAGCCCCTGGAGAAGGAAATGGCAACCCACTCCAGTATTCTTGCCTGGAGAATTCCATGGACAGAGGAGCTGGTGGGCTACAGTCCATGGGGTCACAGAGAGTCGGACACAACTGAGCGAATAACACTTACACTTTGGATTTTTCAAAGTAGCTCCAATTTCGAAAGTTATGTTCCAGTGTCATTTTATATGCTTCATCAAGCATATTCTCATGATTATAGGTTTTCATTAAAAAATCAGACATATACAAGTGCCAGCATACTCCAGAAATATTGTGGGTTTGATTCCAGACTACCACAATCAATCAAATATCACAATAAAGCAAGTCATACAAATTCTTTCCTTTTCTAGTACACATACAAGTTATGTTTATACTATACTATAGTCTTTAAGTGTGCAATAGTACCATGTCTAAAAAAAAATAGTGTATATACTTTAATTAAAAAATGTTTTGTTGGTTAAAAAAATAACATGCTAACAATCAGCTGAGTTCAGTGAGTCACAGTAACATCAAAGATCACTAATCATGGATCACCATAGCAAATATTAGAGTAATGAAAATGTTACAATATTGTAAGAATTACTAAAGTGTGAGATATAGAGATGAAAGAGAAAATGCTGTTGGTATAATGAAGCTGATAGACTAGCTTGCCTCAGAGATGCCACAAACCTTCAATTTGTAAAAAATGCAGTATCTTTGAAGCACAATAAAGTAAAGCACAAGAAAATGAGCATAAGCATATCCTCTTAAAGAATATTAATAAAGGAACTCGAGCAGGTGCCATTTAGCAGGTCTAGCTGACCTGTTGAATCTCTCATTCAATGTGAAAACCACCCACCAAGAAACCACCATATCACACTAAACCCTCAAGTCTATTTATATACATAAAGCAGCCTTCTGAGTGTTTGTCACATACTAGGTACACACAAATGGAAATTTTATGTATTAATATTTTCATTCTGAAGGCTCCTCTACTTTTTCAGGAAATATATAATGATATACATTGTGAAATATTAAGAACATAGAGCATGTAAAATTTTAATGTGCACACAAAAGTCTTTTACAACCTTCTCACTCACTAAGTGGTCCCACATTAAAATAAAATAAATCTTCACCTAAAGAGAAAGCACTTAAAATGTGCAGCCATTTCAGAGTTGAGTCCCCCAAAGAATTCATTTTTCTTAATGGTGTCAGATATAATAAAACCATCCGTTTCAAAGAAAAAGTAATTAAAGCACTTAGCCTGATGTTTTACTTTCACTATTTAAAAATCAGCTATTTCTTATGATCAGTAATTTGGGATTCCATTAGATTTTATGATACTAAATATAGACTTACACAATAGATACTAATGACTGGACTCTTAGATACTTACTTAGGCTGTAAACCAGGATATCTGCCAAGAACATATGTTCTTAAAAATTATGCAGAGAATGCAAAATGATCATGAAGTTGGGCATGCATAATAAATACAGATCCTACGAAATGATGTTTTCCACGTGTTTCATTTCTTCCAAAGTCAGAGTCATCTTACACAGAACCAGTCAGTTGATTAGTTGTTTTTATCTATTCATTTTAGTATATTTGTTATTTTCAGTATGTACTGGTGCATCCTATAAACTGAAGTGAGTCAAGTGAAAGTTGCTCAGTCGTGTCTGACTCTTGTGACCCCCTGGACTATACAGTCCATGGAATTCTCCAGGCCAGGGTATTGGAGGGACTAGCTGTTCCCTTTTCCAGGGGATTTTCCCAACCCAGGGATTGAACCAAGGTCTCCCACATTGCAGGCAGATTCTTTACCAGCTGAGCCACAGAGGAAGCCCAAGAATACTTGAGTAGGTAGCCTATCCCTTCTCCAGCAGATCTTCCTGACCCAGGAATTGAACCCGGGTCTCCTGCATTGCAGGTGGATTCTTCACCAGCTGAGCTACCAGGGAAGCCCTGGTTCTTTGCACCAGTGATCTTAAAAAATAAGTAAGAAGAAAAAGTGGTCCTAGTTCTTGTCCTTAAAGAACCGACAAAATAGATGGAAACAGTATAAAATAAAATAAGTATACTTCAGTGTGCTAAAGCAGTATTACTTTAAAGAATATGTAGTGGGCACTGGGAAATTGCATTTACTGGGTGAAGGTGATCTGCAAAGGTTTCAGAGAGGATGTTAAAATGAGCCAGTTGGGATAAGGGAAAAAATTCAGTAGAGAAGAGAAAGGCCACATGGAGAACATGTTCCATGTCTCTGTTGACAGGAGGGTATTTTAAATCTGTGCTTCTCAGCATATTTTCCTTCAAGAACCAAAATCAGAAGCCCCTCAAGCACTTGTGTAGATGTCTGGGTTTCATTTGGAACTACCAAATCAGAATCCATCAGGTTGTGGCCAATACGCAGGCTTACCCTGTAGCTTTCTAGGACTTGTATGCGTGTCTGATGCACAGAAGGGGCATTGATGTATCACTTAGAGCTAACAGTATTCTCTCATGAAGCTATTCCCATCTCCTCCTTATAAAATACCAGTTAAAATGTCTTCTGTTCAAAAATCTTTTTCTCCCTGTTCAAATTGCTTTAAATTACTTTCATTTTTAAATAACAAAAATACAACAAAACAAGTAGCTTAATCAGAGTTTATGATGACAGACATTCTTTATGCTTTTCTTCAATAACATCAGCTTCCTAAAATGTAGGTCATTTTCAGAGCTGTGTTAATTTTTCCATTCATTGCCAAAGGGAGAAGAGAGATTCTAAGTATTAGTACTGGTTGGGGGCAGTTAGGTTTCTAATGAGCAGAAATATTTCCCTGCTCTTCAGTGAATAGCATGTATAGTTATTTAAATTAGTCCACACCAATATCTCTATTATGATAATAGTAATAATAATAAATCTCTACCATTATTTGCATATCACATTTAAGATAAAATCTAGAATATCTTTTAAAGTAGAAACACCTGGCTATAATTTGCAATACCTCACAGTAAATTTCAACTCTTATCTATTAATAAATAATTTAAATCTGATCATATCTCTCTGATTTAAATAACGAATTTCCCCCAACTCCCTTCTTAAATTTAGAAGTCTTCTAATCTTCTTTCATTTCAGTGATAAGCATGGACAGAGAAAATATTTTCCCATTTCAGAAAAAGTAAAAACAAAATAATGCAAAATACCATATGTGGTCTAGATGCAGCCTTTAAATGGCTACTTAACTTTTCAACAAGAATCTGCCTTCTTAGCATCCCTAAAAATCACCATTTTTTTTTTTTTAACCTCTTGAGATACATCTAAACTTTAGCTAAAAACAGCTTTATCATGGCTGTTGTTTTTTCTTCCTATCTAATAAAATTATATGCACACTCAAAGAGAGTGTATCAAAATTTGGGAATAATTTTGTTCTGTCTTCCAATCCTGATCTCTAATATAATCTTTAAAGTTAATAAGAACAGTGAAAGGCAGTCTTAAATATTACTGATTACTTAGAAGTTTAAAATATGCTTGAAACTTTGTCATCAGAAATTTCTTGAAATATGCCATTTTCCTCTGTCTGAAAGTTTCAATACCATTTATTAAAACAGAATTGTGTTTAACTTTGCTAATGCCATATTGTATCATAACTATCCATTCCTAGAAATCAAATAGTAGTAAAGACCAGCATATTTGCAATATAAACAAAAGTGCACTTAGGGCAAGAATGGTTTCAGGTAGCTTCTTTCCAAAAAGACAATCCAAAACCAAATACAGATCATCCTTGATTTACATGGGGTTATATCCCAATAAGCTCATTATAGCTGAAAATACCATAAGTTGAAAATGCATTTATTTCACCAAACCTACCAAACACCTCAGCATAGCCCAGTCTACCTTCAACCTGCTCAGAACACTTTACATTAGCTTACAGTTGCGCAAAATCATCTAACTCAAATTCTATTTTATAATGAAGTGCTGAATAGCTCGTGTAATTTATTCAATTGTACTGCAAGTGAAAAACAGAATAGTTGTCTGGGTATAAATTGGCTGAATGTACCAGATGCTTACCTATGTGATTGTGTGGCTGGCTGGGAGCTGTGACTCACTGCCCAGTATCACCAGAGACTATTGTACCAGATATCACTAGCCCTGAAAAGACCAAAATGCAAAATTCGAGGACAGTTTCTACTGAATGCATATTGCTTTTGCACCACAGTAGAGTCAAAAACTCATAAGTGTAACCATTGTAAGTTGGGGACCAGATGTAAACAGCATGAATGAAAGCTATTTTCACACAAGTTACAAGTAGTGAAAATAACATTTTATCATTTAACAAAGAATGACATTTTGATAAATAATTTTTTGATTGGTTCTGAAGATGACTATTAAGATCCAAAAAACTGTCATGCACCTATGATGTGAATATGGAAATGCATAGTCTTTATGCAGCTCAATATCTAGTGGTGGGTTTCAGGAACCAGACTAAGTAACCTAGGTCATGAATTTGCAACTTGCTGATACAATGAACAGTAGCTTTTGATATTTTTTCCTCAGCTACTGTATTTGCGTAAGTTGCCTTATGCATGAGTATTTTACTTGTTTTATGTCAATACATCACATTACTAACAACATCCTTAGTTTGCATCTTTGTAATGAGCTCCCATGATTTCTGTAGGGCATGTCTCCAAATTTGTGTTTACTAATAAAGATACAACTAGTATCACAGTTTGTTCTTGCCCTATTCAGCCCTTTATTAAGGTGAGAAGCTCTGTGATGAATAAAGTGGTAATCCTAATTTCATGATTTATGCAACATTTTTCTCTACTTCCCAACATTATATAAATCAGCTTATAGCCATATATATTTCCACACTTATTCCAGATGTAGATCCAAAATAACCTCAAGAGTTCATAAACACTTTCATTTTCTCTTATCAGATCATCATGTTTATAATTTTGAAATTCACTTTCTTATTTGAGGAATTGGAATAAATTAAAAAGGAAAAAACATGTACCAATGTAAAAAGCTTAAATAAGTGCCAGATGTCAAGAAAACTGCATTCTGATTAATCAAACTCTGAAATACATTAGCAAAATTTTCTGAGAGAAAAATTGGAAGGAATAAGGGAAGTTTAGAAAGATACGTCTTACTCTCTGTAGCTGGGCTTTCTAGGTAGCACTAGGGATAAAGAACCCACATACCAATGTAGGAGAAGCAAAAGATATGGGTTTGATCCCTGGGTTAGGAAGATCTCCTGGAGAAGGAAATGGCAACCCACTGCAGTATTCTTGCCTGGAAAATTCCATAGACATAGGAGCTTGGCAGGTTACAGTCCATGGAGTCTCAAAAGAGTCAGACACGACTAAGTACACATACACTCCATAGTTACTAGTTAGTCTCTTAATTGAAGAGTCCCAACCCCTGCATGTAAACACTGGGATCACCTAAATACCTCCTTGTTTCCAGAGAACCAAACAAAATTTGTCAAGTTCACAATAGGTGTAACATTACTGTCAAATGAAATTTTTGCTATTTGTTTGCTTTCCTTGCTTATTTACTTCTTGAGCAATGAGATTTTGTTACTTAAATATGTTTGTTAGCATCTTGACTATGTAGGTTAGTTCATTCAAATGTTCACCTTATTAGCAAATTAGTCCAAACACCTTAACAATAGAGGCCAATAATGTAGAACACCCCTCCAGGTTGTGATCTGTGGACTGAAGAAATAGGGCAGTGAAAAGATGTCACAGATTTGTTAAAAAATAATAATAATAATGCCAATGTGAGTTGAAGGCCAGGAAGAGGGTATGGCAACCAATAGGCCAGGAAAGGAACATCTTTTAGAAAGGAATATGAAGAGTTTGGGTAAGACAAGGGCAGAAATGTGTCCATCTTTCAGTGAAGTGCTAAGGGTGAAATTGCCCTGGAAACAAGATTGACAGGGGAGGAAGTGGAAACACTGTACAGGAAACTATTTTGTTTGTTTAGGGTGTTGCTCTAAGGGGCACAGAGAAATGGGAATGTAGCCAGTGAATGTGAGGCAAAAAGGGAATTTTTTTCATTAATGAGAGATACTGAAGCATATTTCTTTGTTTATAAAAATAAGAAATAATAGAGCAAAGAGTACTGAGATGTAAGATAAGGAATGAATGAGGGAACAAAGTCCTTGACAAGGCAAGGAGGATTAAGATCCAGCATCCAAGGGGAGAGACTTGCCCACCAGAGGGGTCTTTTGGTAGATGATGTCTTTTTCATAGGTCTCAAAGTAATTCTTTTCTAAATTAGGCCTGAAAAGTCAGTCATCCAATATATTTGAAGGTTACCAATTTATCTTGAGGAAAATGTCCTTCAGAGTGGAAATGTGAAATGCATTCTTTTTTTTTTTTCCTCCCAGTATCCCAAAGGGAGAAGTTTGTTCTGGCTCACAAAGACCTACATTCAAGAGTTGCCTACATTCGAGGCAAATAAGAAACATGCTTGGAAAAATAATAAAGACTCCTAAGGGGATTGTGCAGAGAAAAATCACCAGATTCTAAAATGAGACAAATGAAAGTTAGTTGGGTTTTTAACACCTGTGTAGTAATTCAAACCTGGTGACATGCAGTAGTGTAAGAAAAATCCTAGTCAATAGCATGACATCCTTGTCCATTACAACAATGTAGGCTTCAATTTAAAGAAAATTTAATCTGAATGAACTCAGAAAAAAAATGAAATATACTAGAATCCAGATACTCTAGGGATAACATTTATGAAGGCCCTTGGTTCAGGGTTCGAACAAAGTGATCATGGCCTACTTCTTTTTCTATAGAAGTACATTTTGCTTTCTTAGTGTTATCTCAATTCTCAAGCATATTCTTTTCTCTTGCATAAGGTGATTACACAAAACTCTTTATTGCTCATCACAAAAGGTAAAAAGACAAGCATCAAACAGGGAGTAGGCATTTGAAACATGTAGCAACCTAATAATTTGTAAAATGCATACTGCTGTTGTTGTTGTTCAGTCGCCAAGTCATGTCCAACTCTTCACAGCCCCATGGACTGCAGCACGCCAGGCTTCCGTTTCCCTTACCACTTCCCAGAGTTTGCCCAAGTTCATGTCCATTGATTTGTTGATGCCATCCATCTCCTTCATGGATCACTGCCTTCTCATGGCAAAGGGGTTTGTGTAACTCAATGAAGCTATGAGCCATGCAGTGTAGGGCCATCCAAGATGGACAGGTCATAGTAGAGAGTTCTGACAAAACATGATCCAGTGGAGGAGGGAATGGCAAACCACTCCAATATACTTGCCATGAGAACCCCATGAACTGTATAAAAAGGTGAAGTGTATTACAATAAAACTCCAAAAGAAAGAAAAAAAAGGTAAAAATCATGGCTGGGCAGTAGTAACCAGAAAAAGAAACATAAATAGTTCAAAAACATTGAAGTTGTTCAATACTATTAAAAAATAAGGAAATCTGAAATGAAATAACAATGAAGCATTATTCCCTAGGTACTATAATGACTAAGATTAAAATGTGATGGCAAGGATTTAGAGCAATGGAACAATGAAACTTTCATACTTGCTAGTGGGAATGTAAATTGTCACAGTTACTTTGAAAAAGAGTTTGACATTACTGAGTAAAGCTGAAGACACACCTATCCACCCCTGACCTTTTTATACCTAGATATATTGGGTTGGCCAAAAAATTAGTTCATCCATAACATCTTAATAAAAAATGTAAATGAATTTGTTGGCCAATCCAAGAGAGATTGGCCACCAGGGGTCATGTTCAAAATATTCAAAACATTATTGGAGATTCAAAAGCTTATCAATGGTATACAACATAGAAATAATAGATAAATAGATAAATTGTGGTATATATTCCATTTATTCAATAGAGCATGATAAAGCAGTGAAAATAAATGAACTATAGCAAGTAGTCACAGCATGGCTCTCAAGAATGAAATGTTAAGCAAAAGTAGCTGGTCAAAAGGAATATGCAACATATTATTCTGTGTATGCAAAGTTCAAAATGGGCAAAATTTTACAAACTATCTTTTACGGTTACTTACACATATATATTAAAACTCAACATAAGTATAAAGAATAGTACAGCACTTAAGTAAGTGGTTACCTATGTGAAGGGGTGAGTAAAGAAGATCAGACTGAGTGTGAGGGCTTCTATTCCATTGGAAAACTATTTATTAAAATTACTGTTGGATACATGGGTACCCAACTTTATTATTTTACTCTACTATGCATATTATGTACTTTTCAGTATGTATTACATATTTCACAATAAAAAGTTAGCCAAATACACCTAAGGATGCTAATTATGTTTGCAACACCAGTCATATGCTGGCGAACTGGTGTGCTCATGCAGGCCTTTTGCAAAGTTTTCGGTAAACTGCAGAGCTATATACATGCTCTTTTTTTCTGACCTCGTAATAGTTCTCATCTTATTGTAAAGAAAAAATACAGAAATTAAGTTTTTGCTCTTTGCAAATGCATTTTCCACCACTCTAACTGAGCTGTTCTAAACTATCATAGCAAACAATCTTCTCCTTAAAAAAGCTGGTTTTATCTCTCTGTTTTTCTATAAGCCTTGAAACTCTGCAACAATCTTAATTTCTTCAGAATGGGTTCCTTACCCACCTTATTTTCTACTAAATCCCTCTATATCTTTTAAGACTCAATGCAAATGCTGTTTCCTCATGTCAACTGTCTTTGATCCGTATATCAGGGTTAAGGTTCTCTCCACCATGTTCCCATATTTGTATGTTCATCTATTAAGTATTATGCCATGAGTCATGTGATATCCTATGAGACTACTAGCTCTATGAAGCTAAGTAGTGGTTTATTCACACCTGAATCTTTCCCCAACAGTAAATTCTACAGATAATTGTTCAGTGAATATTTGTTAACTGAAAGATAGAAGAGGTGACATGTTCACAACAGGATTGTTTATCATAACAAATCTCACAACAACCCAAGTGTCTATGCGTAGAGGAATGATCTACAGATGAAACATTATGCACCCATTAAAATGTTATTGTGAAGTCAAATATATTAAGATATTGAAAAATTTAATGATATATTGGTGACTAAACCAACTTATGAGAAAGATGGTAATTCTATTGATTATATATATTACAGCTATACAATAATATACATAGATGAACAGGAGCTGGAAGGCAAAATAAAATAGCCTACATAAGAAATAGCTATGTATATCTATATTCACATAAATATTAAAATTATTGTGGATTCTTTGTTGAAATTTTTCATCACAGTACTGTTTTTTTAGAAATTATATTTAAATTTTAATACTTTCCTACACAAGTGACTAAGATTTTGATTCTCATAACTGATGGCCTTATTCAAAGCAATTTCTATTCCCTTTCTTAGCATGTGGCTCAATATGTCCACTGGAGGCCAAAAAGGATAGTTTCAGATGAACCCTATGAAGCAATTTCTAATCCAAACCAGTTATATGACAATATACTTTTTAAAAATAGCATCCAAAAATGAGTTTTCAAGAATAATTCTAGGTCACCAACTAGTAAAACAAGGGGAAAAGTAAAACAAATAAACAAACAATAACAAAACCCACAAAAAAAACCTGTTGAAATGCATAGTTATAAAATGTAAGGATTTCATAAAATTTTAAGATGTTCTGTGAATCACCCAGTATAAGTGTCTGTGATTGCACTAATTACTGGCCCTTCCTGCAGTCACAGGCAACACTTAATATAGGACTGCTTTCCATGTGGGAGCATAAATATACAAAATCAGCATTATTTATCATCTTTGCCTCCGTTACACATCTGAATAGAATCTGAACATTACAAATAGATTTCTGGGCCCCATTCCAAGTGAGTTTGGGAAGGTGCTCCAGGCTTTCCGAGCTTAAGAAGTCCTCAGGATATTTAAATGTACAGCTTATGTTGAAAACAGTTGCTTAAAAAGTGAAAATAATTTTTAAGGTTAACATAAAGCCTAGTGAAACAAAGAACTCACTTTTTTTAAAAAAAGTATCATCACATATAGTATCTTTGAGGTATCTGTTGCAGTACTTGAATTGTACATATCTGAAACCAGTCTCTCTTATCCATCGTACTTCAAGCCCACTTTCTTCCCTCAGCTTTACTGAGGTATAATTGACAAATAAACTTGTAAAATATTTAAAGTGTGTAACAAGGTGCTATGAGAAAAGTGTACATTGTGCAAGGATTCTCTTCTGGCACACTCTGATACTAATTCAGACTCCCTAACTGCAAGCCCCATAGTTGAATCCATCCTGAATATCATTACTGAATACATCTTTCTTGGGCATAATTCTGCTTACTAATCTTCAGTAGGTCCTCACTGATAACTGAACAAAGCTCCAGACCCTCAAACTTCCACTTAAGACCCTTGCCTATCTGACCTTAGATAACTTCTCCCATCTAACTCTTTCATTTTCCCTCACAGACCCTATGTTGCAGCCAAGTCGTCTGTATTCTGTACACTTGTCCCTATCCTTTTCCACATATGTGCTTTAAAAAAAAAATTCTTCACAGAGTGCACCTAACTTACAGAAATTCAAGTCTCACTGATCCTCCAATTCTAGTTCTAATTTTCCACGCTTTCCCTGATGTCTTTTTCCCTTAAAAGTCTATATATAAACAATCCAACTAATATAACAATTTGTACCTTTATATCCTGTATTCTTTACCTAACAGAGCCATTATCATCTTATTATCTGTAAGATGTATGAAGTGAAGTAAAGTGTTAGTCACTCAGTCATGTCTGACTCTTTGAGACCTCATAAACTATAGGCTGCCAGGCTCTTCTGTCCATGGAGTTCTTCAGGCAAGAATACTAGAGTGGATAACCATTCCTTTCTCCAGGGGATCTTCCCGACCCAGGGATTGAACCTAGGTCTCCTGCATTGCAGGCAGATTCTTTTACTATCTGAGCCAGTCAGGAAGTCCTTGGATGTATGAGTACATTAAAAATAGTATTTCTGACTGATTGTCTTATTTCCTCCAGCATCTTACAACTATTCGTTCCCCAGAAACTTTCATTAAATTACTATATGCGATAGAAAGACTTGAGATGTTTCCAGGAAACTCAGAGCATGAGACTAGACAAAAACCCTCTATGCCCCCGACCCCCCTCAACCATAAAAACAACATTTCCCCTCTGTCTTTTGTATGGCTCTATCCATTTTTGAAGTAGTCAAGCCTGCATCAAGTTCTGTACAAACTTGCATCAGATTCCAGAGAAATAAAAATTAAAAAGACCTGTCACCTTGGAAGATACAAAAGAAATATCAGAGTGCATATTTTAGGGGTTGCAATAAGAAAAAAAAAAACACACATTTCATAAAAATGTTTACTTTCCATTATAGTCAATCTAAGATATGCACATAGTTCCTCAGGAGTACCAAAGAGGTGACTTTGATTTAACTGCAATTTTTAGTAATGCTTAGTTATACTCTATTGGGCCCTGAATAAGTGGTTTGGGATTTCTCCTCCACAGTCTATTTAGCCTCACCCCGAGTTGACCTCCCACCCTGGGCTGTCACTTGTACTTCTTCCTGGGTTCCATTTCCCCACACTTCTGTCTCTCCACTCACTTACCAAACATTATCGAGGCCACTAGAGAGAGGTGATTCAGCTCCATGTATGCTGGTCAGTCCACGAATCACTGACTTTGACTTGAACAAGAAGGTGTATGCACAAAACTTTTTTGTTTGTTTTTCTCTAGAAAGGAGAGCACTTGTTACCCCCTGTAATTCTGAACATGGAATGATTTTCCATCATTAAATATATCTTCCCCATGCTTGAGGACTGCTCAAAATAGCAAACCAGGGACTTCCCTTGTGGTCCAGTGGTTAAGACTCCGTGTTTCCAATGCACGAGGCCCAGCTTGGATCCCTGGCTAAGGAACTATGATCTCACATGCTGTGCCATGAGGTATGGCTGAAAGATTTTTAAAAAGACTTAAAAAAAAAAAAAAGAGGAAACCACATCCTATCCTTCTTTTGACATCAACACTTCAAAAACATCTATTTCTCTTTATTATTTTTTCCAATTCTCTGAAGGTCTCAGAAAACCTGAAAAGCCCTGCTCCAAGTTTGCTCCTCTAGGAAAGAACCAGTTTTAAACCACTTAATTATCAATCAATCTTAAGTAAGTCAAGCAAAAGCAGCATCTGACCCAATTTGTTTAGAAACCCATTCATTCAGCCTTGTGGCTTCTCTGCCATGCAGGAAACCTGTCAGACTGGAATCAAGAAAAAGGCTTATTGAATTTTAATGTTGAACTAATGTTGCTTCTGCAGTTGCCTGCATTAGAGGGGTGACGGGGAGTCCAGGAAGGAAGTAAAAAATGGTCTTTCTCTCTCTCTCACTTTTTTTTTCTTTTGTGAAGAGTTCAAACGTTCAATCTGTCCTTTCTGTGAACCTACTATTTATGGCAACCTCTTTTAACCTATATATAATGCATGAAGAAATCTAGGCAGAATAATATTGCATGTAGGCACTCATATGACTGATTGTGTTGAACCCTGAAAGCTTTTGAATGTCAGGATCAGGATATTGCGAGGTTCTCAGCTAACTCTACCTGCTAAGGCAACTCTTATCTACCCTCAGAAAAATTATATATCAATTTATACTATGGGACTTCAAGCGTGGATACTGTCTCGACCTGGAAGATTTATATGTCTTCCTCATTTCTCTGCATCATTTTTCATAATATAATGCCTTCAATAGGGTTTCATTAATGCTTTCAATTGAATGACAGACTATAAATATGTGCAGTGATTTAAGGAGCATCAACAACACCTGAACATGGAAAATGTAGTAAATGAATAGATTTTCTCACCTTATCTTTCCCAACGATTACAATATCTAGTTCTTTTTCTGAACCCCATATCACATATTCTACTCAGACCAAAGAAAGATAAGCAATAAGCAAGAACAGTGGATCTTACATCTATAAGAGGAATTTCCAGCTCTACCTCGGTACTCAGGGCATGTGGAACTTTGTTTTAGTGGCACACGGAACATGTCTTAGTGATATCAGTGACTGAGATTATGAAAAGTGAGCCAAAAGGATTTGTTTAGTTTTGACTATTTAATTTCACTGTTCCACTTCCAGTATGTCCAACAGTGGATTTGAAATAGCTCAACTCTCGTACCCTTATTTCATCACTCCTGGGAGTTGTTACTTTTCTTTTATAAAAGGGAGGTCCATTGCCTGAGTTTGGGTTCATCCCAAAACAGGGCTTGAGACAGGTACTTGGGTAGTTTATTTGCAAGTAGGAGTGTCAGAGCAAGGAGAACAAGAGAAGAAAGGGGAGAAATCCAAGGTAGTTAGCACTTAAGACAACTGGTTCTTGGTCCCATAGGTATCTTAAGTTCCACAGGGAAAGGTCTGAATAACCCTGTAGAATGCAGATAAAAGAACAGTCTCTTAAAATACTTGGATGCTTAGCCACTTATCCACCCAGTCCTTTCCCACATGGTTTAAGGTTATCCTCCAAAATCACTGACCTCCTACTGCCAGGTTGCCCAGCATAAATGACTTCAGTCTAACCAAATGTCTAAGCTACTGGGAATAAATTCCTGAGGTTAAACACACACACACACACACACACAAATATCATACGGGCTTAAGGCAGGGCACTGAAATAAGCCCAAAATCAAAGGTGTGTTACAGAGATGTGGTAAGATCACACAAATTATGTGCTATATACATGGATTTACCAGAACTTCTCAAGCTCAGCATACTAACATTTGGGGACAGAAAGTTATTTGTTGTTGGAAGTTACCTTGTACATTGTGGTATGTTAAACATCTCTGGCTTGTACCCATGAGATGCCTGTAAGACTCCCCCAGTTGTGACAACAAAAAATGTCTCCAGACATTGCCAAATATCCTCTGGATGGCAAAATCACCCCTTACTGAGACCAATGACCTGAGTCAATTCACTAAAAGTGATATTAGATACTGCTCTGGTTGTATATATAGCATGCTAGCGAAACACACAGGTCATATACAGATAACCTACCAGGAACGTCCTGCCATCACAAAAAATAACAGAATTAATTCATTTATTCATTCATTAATTTAAAAACATCTGTTTAGCATGTGCTGTGTTCTAGGTACAGTTGTTTAATGCCCTAAAGATATAATTTTGAGTGAGAAGTAGATTTGCCCTACCTTTGGGGAGCCTACAAACTGATGGGGGAAAAGACACTGGAAGATATAATAAAGTTCATCAAGTGTATGATATTGATGAAGATTCTAAAATCAGTTTTGGCAGGGAAAGTTGAGACTTCAGGAAAGTAACTCCCCAAGGGAATCAGGACCATATGGGTATGATACAACAAAGAGTCTAGAATTCATTACAAGCAAACCACTAAGCAATAATAATAATAATAATAATAATCTTATATAGTGCAATGCCAAGTATGTAACAAATGTTTTATGTATGCATATTGCTTTAATTCTTACAATAATATCATGAGCATTATTGTAACTACTTAAAAAATGGAGAAACTATAGGTTAAGAAGTATAGTACATTTTCCAACATCTAGTGAACAGTAGAACTGGAATTATTTCCCATATAGCCTAAATTCAGAGTTGCACCTAAAATAACTGTGGTAAACTACCTAAGACAACTGCAGTCACCCTTCACTATTTCCTCCTCAGCCAAAATTTTGCCCAACTTGTCTACATTCCCATTAAAAATCTGGGTTCACAAAATTTTTTCATATAATTCATTTTCTCTAAGGATCAATCCAATTTAGTTTACAGAATTTTAGTCTTAGATGGGAGGAATTCTAAAAAAGAACACAATGAGACACATCCTTAATTATGCAAGGCTTTTATATTTCTTCAGTAAATGGTACAATGGTCTGAATACAATCATATCATTGACAAGTCAAACCAGGACATTCAAGAGTGAAAAATTATACTACTGATAATTTTGCAGAAACCATAGGTATAAATGTTACCTCTCTTGGGTTAATTAACTTTACTCAGTTGAAAAGACCCTGATGCTGGAAAGATTGAGGGCAGGAGGAGAAGGGAATGACAGAGGATAAGATGATTGGATGGCATCACCAACTCAATAGACATGGGTTTGGGTGGAGTCTGGGAGTTGGTGAAGGACAGGGAGGCCTAGTGTGCTGAGGTTCATGGGGTTGCAGAGTCGGACACGACTGAGCAACTGAACTGAATGAATCATAGTCTATGGATCACATACCCCAGGTCTGAAATAGGAAGGAAGAATAAGATGTCGTAAAGCCCCCAAAAGCTTTGGTGATTCTGTTTTCTATATCAATTCAGTTCAATTCAGTTGCTCAGTCATGTCCGACTCTTTGCAACCCCATGAGCTGCAGCATGCCAGGCCTCCCTGTCCATCACCAACTCCCGGAGTTTACTCAAACTCAAGTCCATTGAGTCGGTGACGCCATCCAACCATCTCATCCTCTGTTGTCCCCTTCTCCTCCTGCCCCCAATCCCTCCCAGCATCAGGGTCTTTTCAAAAAAGTCAACTCTTTGCATCAGGTGGCCAAAGTATTGAGTTTCAGCTTCAACATCAGTCCTTCTAATGAACACCCAGGACTGATCTCCTTTAGGCAGGACTGGTTGGATCTCCTTGCAGTCCAAGGGACTCTTAGGAGTCTTCTCCAACACCACGGTTCAAAAGCATCAATTCTTCAGCACTCAGCTTTCTTTATAGTCCAACTCTCACATCCATACATGACCACTGGAAAAACCAAAGCCTTAACCAGATGGACCTTTGTTGGCAAAGTAATGTCTCTGCTTTTTAATATGCTGTCTAAGTTGGTCATAACTTTCCTTGCAAGGAGTAAGTGTCTGTTAATTTTATGGCTGCAGTCACCATTTGCAGTGATTTTGGAGCCCCCAAAAATGAAGTCTGTCACTGTTTCCACTGTTTCCCCATATATTTGCCATGAAGTGATGGGACTGGAGGCCATGATCTTAGTTTTCTGAATGTTGAGCTTTAAGTCAACTTTTTCAGTCTCCTCTTTCACTTTCATCAAGAGGCTCTTTAGTTTTCTGTATAGGATTAAGCAATGAAAACAGTTTTCCTCAATTCAGCCCTAAATATTTCTTCAGTCTCATTTTCTGCCACTGCTTACTTCACACTTCCCACTGCAAGTCTTTAAATCTCTTAGAGCTTTTCAGAATTTACCTCTTTGAAATTTCTTGACTTTGTTTAAGCTATTCTGTCTCTGTAATGGTCTTCCCACTCCTCCTCTGTTGGCTAACTGGTCACTTGGCCAATTTCTCCTTTTGTAACTACTCTCTTGACTAACATCTCATGCCTATTCTTCCTTTAAGAATGAGATCAACTCACAGAAGCCTCTTTTTTTTTAATGAGTTTCCTCCTGTTCACTTTCCCAAAAAGCCTTTAATCTTTTCCTTGTACCACAGCTTCCTCATCCATTCGTCTGCTGATGGGCATCTGGGTTGCTTCCATGTCCTGGCTATTATAAACAGTGCTGCGATGAACATTGGGGTGCACGTGTCTCTTTCAGATCTGGTTTCCTTGGTGTGTATGCCCAGGAGTGGGATTGCTGGGTCATATGGCAGTTCTATTTCCAGCTTTTTAAGAAATCTCCACACTGTTTTCCATAGTGGCTGTACTAATTTGCATTCCCACCAACAGTGTAAGAGGGTTCCCTTTTCTCCACACCCTCTCCAGCATTTATTGCTTGTAGACTTTTGGATAGCAGCCATCCTGACTGGCGTATAATGGTACCTCATTGTGGTTTTGATTTGCATTTCTCTGATAATGAGTGATGTTGGGCATCTTTTCATGTGTTTGTTAGCCATCTGTATGTCTTCCTTGGAGAAATGTCTGTTGAGTTCTTTGGCCCATTTTTTGATTGGGTCATTTATTTTTCTGGAGTTGAGCTGGAGGAGTTGCTTGTATATTTTTGAGATTAATCCTTTGTCTGTTGCTTCATTTGCTATTATTTTCTCCCAATCTGAGGGCTGTCTTTTCACCTTGCTTATAGTTTCCTTTGTTGTGCAAAAGCTTTTAAGTTTCATTAGGTCCCATTTGTTTATTTTTGCTTTTATTTCTAAAATTCTGGGATGTGGGTCATAGAGGATCCTGCTGTGATTTGCTGTGGTACATATACACCATGGAATATTACTCAGCCATTAAAAAGAATTCATTTGAATCAGTTCTAATGAGATGGATGAAACTGGAGCCCATTATACAGAGTGAAGTAAGCCAGAAAGATAAAGACCATTACAGTATACTAACACATATATATGGAATTTAGAAAGCTGGTAACGATAACCCTATATGCAAAACAGAAAAAGAGACTCAGATGTATAGAACAGACTTGTGGACTCTGTGGGAGAAGGCGAGGGTGGGATGTTTCAAGAGAACAGCATTGAAACATGTATATTATCTAGGGTGAAACAGATCACCAGCCCAGGTTGGGTGCATGAGACAAGTGCTCGGGCCTGGTGCACTGGGAAGACCCAGAGGGATCGGGTGGAGAGGGAGGTGGGAGGGGGGACCGGGATGGGGAATACATGTAAATCCATGGCTAATTCATTTCAATGTATGACAAAAACTACTGTAATGATGTAAAGTAATTAGCCTCCAACTAATAAAAATAAATGGAAAAAAAAAAAACAAACCAAGTTTAACTTAAAAAAAAAAAAAATCTTTTCCTTGACTTCACTCTCCATTCTGTTAAAATTACACTGCTGAGGAACAAGGCACAAGTTTTTCAAATCTTCGCAGTGTCCATGCTTAATACAAAGCATGCAGCATGATAAATGCTCAGTGAATGTTAAATGACATATGGACATATTAACAAATATGTTTTTGCCACCTCTGCAGCAAGTATATGTCAGGATCTTGAAATCAACGCATAATTCTACAACTCTTCATGCCCATTTTGTAATAAATGAGACTTTAAAAAAAGTAATGTGGCAAATTGGTTCCTTGGAGTACTTGCCAGAGCAAAAAGAGTTTATAACACCATGGATACATCTCAAAAAAATGTATTGTGTTCTAGATACATGTAGCATGTTACTATATAATCAATTCAAGTGGCCACTTCCATAACATTTGATGAAAGAATTAGGAAAAAAAAAATCATTGAGAGAGTTATTCCTTGGGAGGGTGGGAATTTACAACAGATTTTTCATAAAAAATAATTCTATAAAATTAATAAATAGAAATATATTTCCAGGAAATTATGTATTCAATACTTTTTTCAAGGTCAGAAGGGTACTTTTTTGAAGAATAAAGTGTTAGTTGCTCAGTGGTGTCCAACTCTTTATGATCCCATGGACTATATAGCCTGCCAGGCTTCTCTGTCCATGGAGTTTCCCCAACAAGAATTCTGGAGTGGGTAGCCATTTCCTTCCCCAGGAGATCTTCCCCACCAGGGATCAAACCTGGGTCTCTCACACTGCAGGCATATTCTTTACCTTCTGAGCCACCCGGGGAGGAGGGCACTAAACCCTTAGTATTAATAGTAGCATACTAAGGATTTTGCTAACTCCACAACAAAATCTAAACACGTGTCCAATTTTGTTTAACAAAAAATTCTAAGCTTATTTGACTCTAAGCTATGTTAAATGTGTATATGTTTTAAGAGTAAGAGGAGAGAGCTCATCCAAATAAAACCTTCTGTGATTGGCTGAATAATGACCTTACAAAGAAGACCACATCCTAACCTCAGAACCTATGAACATACTATCTTCACAAAGCAAAAGGGATTGTGCAGCTGTGATCAACTAAAGATTTTGAGGTGGGGAGATTATTCTGGGTCATCTGAGAGGGACCAATAATCAAAATAGTTCTTAAGTGAAAGAGAGAGGCAGGAGAGTCAAAGGAGATGTGACAACAGAAGCAAAGGTCAGAGTTATGCAATTGCTGGCTTAAAAATGGAAGAGAGCCCTGAGCCAAAAAACAAAGGAAGGACTTGGTAACTGGAAAAGACAAGTAAACAGACTGCTGTCTACAGCCATATTCATAAGGAATATGGTCCTCTTGACAGATACTCTAATTTTAGGCCTGTTGAGCCCCATTTCAGATTTTTGATTTCTAGAAACTATAAGATAACAAGCTTGTGTATTTTAAGCCACTCTTTGTGGTAATTTTTTATTGCCATATTAGAAAAACAATATACTTTCCTAGTGAGCAAAGCTTCTAATTTAGCAGAATATTTTGTCAACTCTAGTTTTATTTCACATTATGCTTTGTTTCCAACAACCCAAGAGATGACTCTAAACAAAGACATCACCAGATGGTCAATACCAAAATCAGACTGATTATATTCTTTGCAGTTAAAGATGGAGAAGCTCTATAAAGTCAACAAAAACAAGACCTGGAGCTGACTGTGGCTCAAATCATGAACTTTTTATTGCAAAATTCAGGCTTACTTTGAAGGAAGTAGGGAAAATCATTAGGCCATTCATGTATAACCTAAATCAAAATTCTTATAATTATACAGTGGAGGTGATGAATAGATTCAAGGAATTAGACCTGGTAGAAAGAGTGCTTGAAGAACTATGGATGGAGGTTCATAACACAGTACAAGAGGCAGTGACCAAAGCTATCCCAGAGAAAAAGAAATGAAAGAAGGCACAGAGGTTTCTGAGGAGGCTTTACAAATAACTGAGTTAGAGAGGAGACATGAAAGGCAAGGGAGAAAGGAAAAGCTATACCCTGACTGAAAGCAGAAGTCTAACAAGGAGAGATATGAAGGCCTTCTTAAATGAATAATGTAAAGAAAATAGAGGAAAACAATACAATGGGAAAGACTAGAGATCTCTTCAAGAAAATTGGCACTATCAAGGGAAAATTTCATGCAAGGAAGGGCTCAATAAAGGACAGAGATGATAAAGACATCACAGAAGCAGAAGAGATTAAGAAGAGATAGCAAGAATACAGAATTATACAAAAAAAGTCTTAATGATGGGATAACCATGATGGTGTGGTCACTCACTTAGAGCCAGGTATCCTGGAATGTCAAGTCAAGTGGGCCTTAGGAAACATTACTATAAACAAAGCTAGCAAAGGTGATGTAACTCCAGATAAGCTACATAAAATCCTAAAATATGATGCTGTTAAAGTGCTGAACTTAATCACTTCAGTTCAGTTGCTCAGTTGTGTCCAACGATTTGCAACCCCATGGGCTGCAGCACACCAGGCTTCCCTGTCCTTCACCAACACCCAGAGCATGCTCAAACTCAGGTCCATTGAGTCAGTGATGCCATCCAACCATCTGATCCTGTCATCTCCTTCTCCTCCTGCCTTCAATCTTTCCAAGCATCAGGGTATTTTCTAATGAGTCTGCTCTTCGATTCCCGTGGCGAAAAGATTGGAGTTTCAGTTTAAGCATCAATCCTTCAGTGAATATTCAGGACTGATTTCCTTTAGGATGGACTGGTTGGATCTCCTTGCAGTACAAGGGACTCTCAAGAGTCTTCTCCAACACCACAGTTCAAAAGCATCAATTTTGGGGCACTCAGCTTTCTTTATAGTCCTACATCCACACATGACTACTGGAAAAACCATAGCTTTGACTAGACAAACCTTTGTTGGCAAAGTAATGTCTCTGCTTTTTAATATACTGTTTAGGTTGGTCATAGCTTTTCTTTCAAGTAGCAAGCATCTTTTAATTTCATGGCTGCAGTCACCACCTACAGTGATTTTGGAGCCCAGATAATAAAGTCTGTCACTGTTTCCACTGTTTCCACATCTACTTGCCATGAAGTAATGGGACTGGATGCCATGATCTTTGCTTTGTTTTCTTTTCTAAAATTTATTTATTAATTTTAATTGGAGGCTAATTACTTCAAAAGGCTGTGGTAGTTTTTGCTATACATTGATATGAATCTGCCATGGGTGTACATGTGTCCCCCATCCCGAAACCCCCTCCCACCTCCCTCCCCATCCCATCCCTCTGGGTTGTTCCAGTGCACCGGCTTTGAGTGCCCTGTTTCATGCATCCAACTTGGACTGGTGATCTATTTCACATATGATAATATACATGTTTCAATGTTATTCTCACAAATCATTCCATTCTCACCTTCTCCCACAGAGTCCAAAAGTCTGTTCTTTATATCTGTGTCTCTTTTCTGTCTTGCATCATTTTTTGAATGTTGAGTTTTAAGCCAGCTTTTTCACTCTCCTCTATCATTTTCATCAAGACGCTCTTTAATTCTTCTTCACTTTCTGCCATCAAGGAGGTGTCATCTGCATATCTGAGGTTAGTGATATATCTCCCGGAAATCTTGATTCCAGCTTGTACTTCATCTGGCCCAGCATTTTGCATGATGTACTCTGCATATAAGTTAAACAAACAGGGTAACAACATACAGTCTTGACATACTGCTTTCCCAATTTGGAACCAGTCCATTGTTCCATGTCCAGTTTTAAAGTGTTGCTTCTTGACCTGCAATGCAGATTTCTCAGGAGGCAGGTCAGGTGGTCTGGTATTCCCATCTCTTTCAGAATTTTCCACCATTTGTTGTGATCCACACAGTCAAAGGCTTTGGCATAGTCAAGAAAGCAGAAAAGATGTTTTCCTGGAACTTTCTTGCTTTTTCTATGATCCAACAGACATTGGCAATTTGATAATTGGTTCCTCTGCCTTTTCCAAATCCAGCTTGAACATCTGGAAGTTCAGTTTTCACATACTCTGAAGCCTGGCTTGGAAAATTTTGAGCACTACTTTGCTAGCATGTGAGATGAGTATAATTGTGTGATAGTTTGAACATTCTTTGGCATTGCCTTTTTTTGGAATTGGAATGCAAACTGACCTTTTTCAATCCTGTGGCCACTGATGAGTTTTCCAAATTTGCTGGCATACTGAGTGCAGCACTTTCACATTATCTTTTAGGATTATCTTTTAGGATAATGCTGAGTGCAGCATTATCTTTTAGGATTTGAAAGAGCTCAACTGGAATTCCATCACCTCCACTAGCTTTGTTCATAGTGATACTTCCTAAGGCCCACTTGACTTCCCATTCCAGGATGTCTGGCTCTAGGTGAGTGATCACACAATCATGATTATGTGGGTCATGAAGACCTTTTTTGTATAGTTCTGTGTATTCTTGCCACCTCTTCTTAATATCTTCTGCTTCTATTAGTTCCATACCATTTCTGTCCTTTATTGGGTCCATTTTTCATGAAATATTCTCTTGGTATCTCTAATTTTCTTGAAGAGATCTCTAGTCTTTCCCATTCTGTTGTTTTCCTCTATTTCTTTGCATTGATCAACTGAGGAAGGTTTTCTTTTCTCTCTTTGCTATTTTTTTGGAACTCTGTATTCAGATGGGTATATCTTTCCTTTTCTCTTTTGCCTTTAGTTTCTCTTAATTTCTTAGCTATTTGTAAGGCCTCTACATTGATGTGTGTGTGCTTTTTTATATATAAAAAATTCTTCTTTGACCTTTTGTTATATGATTGAGTAGGAAATGGGCTAGGAGACAGTGCTATAGGTCGGATTCTATAGAACCAGATCCTCAGACTGAATTTGTATGCAAGTGTCTTATGAAGGAAATACTCATGAGAGAAACTTGCAAGTGAGTAGGTGAGGCAGGAAGGAAAAAACTGAAGAAGACAAAAAAGGGTATGATTTTAGGAAAAGTCTATCTTAATTATATCTTCAGTATTACCTTGCAGGAGAACATTCCTTTAGGAGTGGGTATTTTGCTTCAATGTCTATTTCAATACAGGCCTCAGATGTCAATACTGGATATTAACATCTTAGGTATGGGTTGTACATAAGTCCCCAGACACATTTTTCTCTTTTCAAATATCTGCAAAGATCAAAGTCAATTCTCTGGAAATTTCTAGATTCAGAATTGAAAATAAAAGTACACCTATGGAGGAACACTTGAAAAAATTAAAGATATCTTAGAAGGAATCTGTGTTTCTGAGGACTTTAGATGTGGCTTCCCTTTCTGGGTCTATATAAGTAGCCCTACTGGTTGTAGCCATTCCTAAACCAGTAGAGAGGGAAGAACAGAGGAAAATGGAAAGGAAGCAATTATCTTTAAAAGGGGACATAAATGTTGTATTATACTAATTTCATCAGCTCATATTTCACTGGTGAAAACTTTATTTATATACCTCCACCTAACTGTAAGGGAGGCTGGGAAATGAAACTCCATTAAAATTCTATTATTAAAATTCTGTAAAGGAGGAAGCAAATAGATTTGGGGACGTACAACTTACACAGGTGCTGCCAGCTTATGGTTTTAGTTGCACTTGTGGAATGAGACATGGTTACTCTAAGAATCAGGATAGTTTGATGAGAAGGAGACTGTTATTGCACAAGTATGACTAGTGTAACATTTAGAAGCCTGGCATAGCAGAATCAGCACATGAAATTATAAATTGCTGGCAGGTGGTAGGAAGAAGTAAACCAGGAGGATGTGGTATTACCAAAACTTGGAAAACAAAATGTTTCAAGAAAAGAGGGGGAAATGATGTGTATATTCTAGAATATTCCAGATAGTAAGAAAATAAGGATAAGACATAACAATCTGTTCTCATGGGGTTGACTTTGGAGTTTTGTTCACAGAGAGCTAAATAGAGAGCTAAAGGTCAGAAAGGTAGGTATTAGTTCAGGGTGCATGAGAATATGAGAGGGGATAAAGATAAGAGATGATGTATTTTGAACTTTCCTCAGAAAAAGAAGCAAGAGGCTGTCAGTCAGAGAGCAGTGAGAAAATATTTTCTTGGGAAAGTTTCGTAGGAGGTTTTTTTGGCCTTTCTGTTTTTCTAGAGAGATCCATTTAGGGTACCCATGATGACTCTCACAGCAAAAGAAGCCTCTCTTTTTTGGTATTATTGGAAACACTCAATCTCATCATTCTAAAGGAAGTAAGTAAAAATTCAAGGCCAAACATAGGAAAGAATCTTGTTAGGAGTCCAACCATGTAGAGCAAGTTCATAATTTGGATATTTGTGTTGAGAATTTAAAATTCCTCAACTAACTGTTGTCAACCATTAAGTTATTTTAGACATCAAGTACTTTGGAAGTATATTTCTTGGTTTGAAATAAAAATAAATAGACTTTTAAAATATATGTATTTAAAAATTAACATTCAATAAATTCCACTACCTCTTGTGTATACATCTATGAGCTTTTGAAAATGGACAGAATAATGAGACATCCATAAAAGATACAGAAGAGTTCCATCACCCCAAAAATCCACTGGGCACTTCTTTTATAGTCAATCAATCCCCATTCCCAATTCTAGCAACCACTGACCTTTTTGTCCCTCTATCTTGGTTTTTTGAGAATATCATAAAAACATGGTCATATACTGAATGTAGCCTTTTCGGTCTTGGCTAATTTCTCTTAGACAGACCAAAGGTCTGTTTAACCAAAGCTATGGTTTTTCTAGTATTCATGTGTGGATGTGAGAGTGGGACCATAAAGAAGGCTGAGCACTGAAGAACTGATGCTTTCAAACTGCGGTGCTAGAGAAGACTCTTGAGAGTCCCTTGGCCTCCAAGGAGATCATACCAGTCAATCCTAAAGGAAATCAACCCTGAATAATCATTGGAAGGACTGATGCTGAAGCTGAAGCTCCAATACTTTGGCCACCTGATACGAAGAGCTGACTCACTGAAAAAGACCCTGATGCTGGGAAAGACAGAAGACAGGAGGAGAAGGGGAAGACAGAGGATGAGATGGTTGGATGGCATCACTGACTCAATGCACATGAATTTGAGCAAGCTCTGAGAGATGGTGAAGGACAGGGAAGCCTGGTGTGCTGCAGTCCATAGAGTCACAGAGAATTGGACATGACTGAGCAACTGAATAACAGCAATTTCTCTTGGAGTAATCTGTGAGATTCATCTATGTTGTTCCATATATAAACTGTTCACTTCTCTTTATAGCTTTGTAGTATCGAATTGTATGGATATACCACAGTATGTTTATCTATTCACTGGTTGAAGGACATTTGGGCAGGGACATTTGAAATGAAGCTGTAAATAAACATTGATATACAGGTTTTATCTAAACATAACTTTCCATTCCTCTTGAATAAATATGTAGGAGTGGTATTGGTGGGTCTCAAGCTGAGTTTACATCAACAATATTCTAAAGTGGTTTTACCAACTTACATGTCCATAGTAATGAATGAGAGCTATTCTTGCTCTGTATCCTCAATAGTACTTGATAATGTCAGTTGTTTTTGTTTGTTTTAATTTTGTCCATATTAATAAGTATGTAAAAGTATCTCATTGTGGATTTAATTTGCATTTTCCTAAAAATGAATAATTTCAAACTTCATTTCTTGTGTTGATTTGTCATCCATTCATCTTCTTAATTGAGCATCTGTTCAAAAATTTTTATTAGTTTTTTTGTTTTCCTACTGCTGAGCTTTGAGAATGCTTTTTGTTTCCTGGATACAAGTCCTCTGTCAGATATGTGATTGGCAAATATTTTCTTAAAATCTATGCTGCATTTTTACCCTCTTAACACAGTCTTACACAGAGAAAAATGTTTTATTTTGATGAAATCTAATTTTTCAATTTCTTCTTTGGTGAATAATACCTTTGGTGTCATATCTAATAATGCTAACTAATTTAAGGTCACAAAGATATCCTATGTTTTCATGAAGATGCTTTGTAGCTCTAAATGTAACATTCAGATAATCCATATCTAGTTATTTTTATATTGTGAGAGAGATGGATTGAGGTCTTCCTTTTTTAGTGGAGTTGAGTCAATTGTTGAATCTGAAACTCCAATACTTTGGCCACCTGATGTGAAGAGCTGTCTCATTTGAAAAGACCCTGATGCTGGGAAAGATTGAGAGCAGGGCAGAAGGGGACAATAGAGGATGAGATGGTTGGATGGCATCACCAACTCAATGGACATGAGTTTGGGTAGGCTCTGGGAATTGGTGATGGACAGGGAGGCCTAGCATGCTACAGTTCATGGGTTTGCAAGGAGTCAGACATGACTGAGCGACTAAAGTGAACTGAATCAATTGTTAAGATAGGGGAATAAACAAGCTGAACTCTACGATTGTTGTCATTTACTATAAGAGATAGTTTGAAGGCTGCAGGATGAGAAAGAACCCAGTCAGAGGGTGGCAGTCTCCCTGAGTTGAGAAGACTAAAATGAATCTTCAAGAAGGCCAGGAGGGTAGAGAGCTGAGTCTACAAGATAGAGTAGTGGACACCTATACACACACACACACACACACACACACATCCTCACAAAAACAGAAAGAAGGAGACAGAGAGAGAGGACAGTACAGAAGTTCATCCTTAGTATTGAACAAGGTATTGATCAGCATATGCCTGTGAAAAAATGACTTGAAGCTGGGGGGAAAAAGATACAATACCTGAAATAATTAAAGAAGTGCAGAACTCACAACAGAACAAAGAACAGGTTGTCTTCTCACCAACTGGATGGAAAAACTATGAAACTCATTGTGGTTTTGATTTGCATTTCTCTGATAATGAGTGATGTTGAGCATCTTTTCATGTGTTTGTTAGCCATCTGTATGTCTTCCTTGGAGAAATGTCTGTTTAGTTCTTTGGCCCATTTTTTGATTGGGTCATTTGTTTTTCTGGAGTTGAGCTGGAGGAGTTGCTTGTATATTTTTGAGATTAATCCTTTGTCTGTTGCTTCATTTGCTATTATTTTCTCCCATTCTGAGGGCTGTCTTTTCACCTTGCTTATAGTTTCCTTTGTTGTGCAAAAGCTTTTAAGTTTCATTAGGTCCCATTTGTTTATTTTTGCTTTTGTTTCTAATATTCTGGGATGTGGGTCATAGAGGATCCTGCTGTGATTTATGTCGGAGAGTGTTTTGCCTATGTTCTCCTCTAGGAGTTTTATAGTTTCTGGTCTTACATTTAGATCTTTAATCCATTTTGAGTTTATTTTTGTGTATGGTGTTAGAAAGTGTTCAAGTTTCATTCTTTTACAGGTGGTTGACCAGTTTTCCCAGCACCACTTGTTAAAGAGGTTGTCTTTTTTCCATTGTATATCCTTGCCTCCTTTGCTGAAGATAAGGTGACCATAGGTTCGTGGATTTATCTCTGGGCTTTCTATTCTGTTCCATTGATCTATATTTCTGTCTTTGTGCCAGTACCATACTGTCTTGATGACTGTGGCTTTGTAGTATAGTCTGAAGTCAGGCAGGTTGATTCCTCCAGTTCCATTCTTCTTTCTCAAGATTACTTTGGCTATTCGAGGTTTTTTGTATATGAGGTACCATTACACACCAGTCAGGATGGCTGCTATCCAAAAGTCTACAAGCAATAAATGCTGGAGAGGATGTGGAGAAAAGGGAACCCTCTTACACTGTTGGTGGAAATGCAAACTAGTACAGCCACTATGGAGAACAGTGTGGAGATTTCTTAAAAAGCTGGAAATAGAACTGCCATATGACCCAGCAATCCCACTTCTGGGCATACACACCAAGGAAACCAGATCTGAAAGAGACACGTGCACCCCAATGTTCATCGCAGCACTGTTTATAATAGCCAGGACATGGAAGCAACCTAGATGCCCATCAGCAGACGAATGGATGAGGAAGCTGTGGTACATATACACCATGGGATATTACTCAGCCATTAAAAAGAATTCATTTAAATCAGTTCTAATGAGATGGATGAAACTGGAGCCCATTATACAGAGTGAAGTAAGCCAGAAAGATAAAGACCATTACAGTATACTAACACATATATATGGAATTTAGAAAGATGGTAACGATAACCCTATATGCAAAACAGAAAAAGAGACTTAGATGTAAAGAACAGACTTGTGGACTCTGGGAGAAGGCGAGGGTAGGATGTTTCAAGAGAACAGCATCGAAACATGTATATTATCTAGGGTGAAACAGATCACCTGCCCAGGTTGGGTGCATGAGACAAGTGCTCGGGCCTGGTGCACTGGGAAGACCCAGAGGGATCGGGTGGAGAGGGAGGTGGGAGGGGGGACCGGGATGGGGAATACATGTAAATCCATGGCTAATTCATTTCAATGTATGACAAAAACCACTGCAATGATGTAAAGTAATTAGCCTCCAACTAATAAAAATAAATGGAAAAAAAAAAAAAAAAAGAAAAACTATGAAACTTCCCAGGCATCAAGGAAAGAGTATAACATGAAGTGGCATAACTTAAATAGAGGTCCAATGTCAGCTTCACAGCCTCATACTAATGGCTGCATTGATCATGCCATCACAAAATTTAAACAAGCCTCAAAAGGTTTAAGCTATGGCCAAGTAACTAAAACACATCCAAGAACAAAGTTCAAGAATACTTCTATGAATACAAAAATATTTGGCACAACAAAATTCATAATGTTTGACATTGGGTCAAAAATTAACAGTCATGCAAATAAACAGGGGAATCCAATCAAAGGGTAAAGAGAGACTCAGAAATGATACAGAAAATTAGCAAATAAAGGCATAAAATAATGATTATGACTGTATTTCTTATGTTTATGGAGGTAACAGAAATTTTGAATATGTGTTAAACAGACATGAAAGAAATAAAAAAGATTGAAATCAAGTACAATTGAGAAGTACAATGTCTGAAGTGGAAATTACATTGGATGAGATTAACAGCAGATTAGCTACCACAGAATAACATAATTCATTAACTTGAAGACATAGAAATAAAAAAAATCCAAAGTAAAACCCACAGGGAGGAAAATATCTGATAAAAAATGAACAGGGCATCAGTGAGATGTGAGACAATTTCAAGCAGCCTAGTATACATAAAACTTGAGTCCTTAGAGAGCTCCCTTTTTCTATTTTATCCAGAGTTTATCATTGTAATCAGTGAGTGAAACAGGCTGAAGTGAAATTATCCTGTGTGGGCAAGCACTGAACAACTAATAAGCTTTAAGTATCATTCACAGGACCATAGAGTCCAATCGCTTTTCTTATTGGCAACTGACAAATTTTCATTCGGTTGACTAGTTATTAAGATGATCGATACCACTGATTTAGCACCTATTAAAAGAAACTATCTTTACATAAGATAACCTTTGCTTATTTATTTCATTCTACCCTCTTGTGCAAAGAACTGATTCATTGGAAAAGACCCTGATGCTGGGAAAGATTGAAGACAGGAGGAGAAGGGGACAACAGAGGATGAGATGGTTGAATGGCACCACCAACTGGATGGACATGAGTTTGAGCAAACTCCAGGAGTTGGTGATGGACAGGGAGGCTTGGTGTACTGCAGTCAGTGGGGTCGCAAAGAATCAGACATGACTGAGTCACTGAACTGAACTGAACCCCATTTCCTAGCTCCTAGTTATTCTTCTTTATCTCTTGTATCTTGGTTAATATTATTTGCAGAATATGCATTGCCATCAGGCACATTATCTGTAGTAAGCTGAATAATACACCTCAGAGATCTTAGGTCTTAAACACCAGGATTGTAAATGTTACTTTATTTGTAGGATCTTTGCAGATATAAGTAAATGAAATATCTTGAAATGAAATTATCCTGGATTGTTGGGGTAGGCCCTGGTTGCAAACACTCATGTAAGACAGAGGCAGAGGAAGATTACACACACACACACACACACACACACACACACACACACGGGCAGAAACTGATGTGGCCACAAGCCAAGGAACGCTAGCAGTCATCATCAGCTGGAAGAGACTAAGAACATAACCTCCCTGAATGTCCTGCTAACAGCTTAATTTTGGTCCAGTAATACAGAATTTCTAGCTTCCAGAACTGTGATAGAATCAATTTCCATTTTATAAAGCTATCCAGGGTATGATAATTTGTCACAAAAGCCACAGCAAAGAAATACTATCTATTAACTCATTATGTATTTATTTTGTTTGCTCCCATCACATACACACAGAACGTATGCTCCATGAAAGAAGAAGACTTTAAAATTGTTTTTCCCCTCTGCTCTGTCTTCAGTGCTCCAAATGGTGCCTGACACATAACAGAAATCCAATAAATACTTTTGAAAGAATATTTCAAAATATTGAAACATTCATATCTAAGATATTCAGTGCAGTAAAAAAAGTTCAAACAAATGGGCTGGAGAGGTGAGGGAAAGTTTCACGAGAAGGTGAGGGAACCAAGTTCTCTGAGAGGGTCCAATCACCAGACTAAACCTTGTGAGTATGGAAATGACTTCTTTATTCTCCTAAGCTATGCTGAGATTCATTTCTAGAAATTGTTTTTACCTCTTGAACAGAGGGTGATGATCAACATGAATAATTGTCCCTGGATATATCTTGACACTGTCATTGGCTTCAATTGTGCCTAAAAAAGAAAAGCATAAATGACAAAATGTTCTTTGTTCCTGTGTAATCGTCTTTTGTGGAGATGATAGTATAACAGGTGACAGGACATAAAACCCAAAGGCCTGGGAGACCTGAGTTTAAATCCAGGCTTTGCCACTTCTAATACAAACAAACATTTATTTAACATTTGCCATGTGATTAGAATTGTACTGTGTGGTTTGTGCACTGATTCCTAGCCAGTTGCATAAACCTGGAAAAGTCATGTAACCTTTTAGTTTCATAACAACTCTGAAAAGAGACTATTTTCATCCCTATAGAACTGATGCAGAAATAAGCACAGAGAGCTAATGTAACTCACTCAAGGTCACAGAGCTTAGTCCCAGAGCTTTAGGTCCTAGTTCCTAAAACTGGGATTCATATCTCCAAATTTCATTTATAATGGAATTTATTCTATTCCTATTCCAACATGATCTGTGTATTTCTCTTAGGCAACTTTGTGACAGTCACTGAATTTTATTTTTGCCTTAGTTTCTTCATCTATAAAATGAAAAGAAAGTCACTGGATTGATGGTTAAATTAATGTCAGTGGCTATGACGTAAAATGCTCAACACAGAAACAGATACATTCAATAAGTCATTATTGAACAGTGGATTTTTGCAGAAACTAATGCTTGTGGCTGGAGATTTGTTTTGTAAGTGATCTTAATATGTCAATAATGTTCCAGTAACAAAAGCCATGGGCTTCCCAGGTGTGAATTTAAAGTTGCTCAGTCATGTCCAACTCTTCGTGACCCCATGGACTACATAGTCCATGGAATTTTCCAGGCCAGAATACAGGAGTGGGTAGCCATTCCCTTCTCCAGGGGATCTTCCCAACCCAGGGATCAAACCCAGGTCTCCCACATTGCAGTTGGATTCTTTACCAGTGTTTGAGTGGTAAATAATCTGTCTGTCGAACAGGAGATCCGAGTTCCATCCCTGGGTTTGGAAGATCCCCTGGAGAAGAAAATGGCAACCCACTCCAGTATTCTTGCTTGGGAAATCCCATGGACAGAGAAGCCTGGTGGACTGCAATGCCTGGGGTCCCAAAGAGTTGGACATGACTGAGTGACTAACACCTTCTCACTACTCAGAGACAAACTTTATCCTGAGTGCAGTGGAGGGGAGTAAGTTCTGAGGCATCAGAGAGGTGAACTAGTAGCCTGGTGAGTATTGGGAATGTAGGAACCCTCCAAAACCCCTTTGCTCTTGAGTATCACTTTGCCAGCAAAGGTACATATAGCCAAAGCTATCTATGGTTTTTCCGGTTGTCACGTACGGATCTGGTCCATAAGGCTGAACACCAAAGAATTGATGATTTCAAATTGTGGTGTTGGAGAAGACTCTTGAGAGTCCTTTGGGCTGCAAGGAGATCAAGTCAGTCAATTCTAAAGGAAATCAACCTGGAATAGTCATTGGAAGGACTGCTGCTGAATCGAAGCTCTGATACTTTGACCACCTGATGTGAAGAGCTGACACACGGGAAAAGACCCTGATCCTGGGAAAGACTGAGGGCAAGAGGAGAAGAGAGCAGCAGAGGATGAGATCTTTATAGAGCATCACTGACACAATGGACATGAGTTTGAGCAAATTCTGGAAGACAGCGGAGGACAGAGGAGCCTGGCGTGCCATAGTCCTTGGGGTCACGAAGAGTCGGACACGACTTAGCAACTGAACAATAACAAAGGCTCGTCCTAGAGGGCAGAGCATGCTCCTAAAACTCCTGCCATCATCTTTCCCCAAAAGCTATCAAGTGGAGTGTCAGCATCTCCCCAGCCAGATGTGAGCACAGACCAGTTGTTTCTCTGCAGATACCACCAGCCCACATTCTTGCTACTTTACAAGCTGTGCAAACATGTGTGGGCTCGAGGCGGCTCAGTGTTGATACAGCCCTTCATCTGCTCTCCTTCTCCCATGTAGACACGAGGCCAAGTTCTGAACGGGTGAATCCTTATGACAAGGATGCCTGTCGGGGAGATATGGTGGCCCCCAAGCCTCTCTTCCTGCAGACATGACCCAGAAACACAGTTCTCTCTTTCATTAGAGATGTGGAACTGTGCCAACCCCTCTAACAAAGCACTGGAGGGTGGATCCTGCCTCACACATCTCTTGCTTTCAGCAGATGTTCCACAAGAGTGGCTGCCAGGGCATTTCTGTAGCAGTGAAGGTGTTAAAACTTCAAGGCCTTCAGAATATGTCTGTGCTGACAGATTGGGGAAAACATGCTAAAGCGCTTATGATGATGAACATGTAAAAATAGGGCACAGATGTCTAATTTAAAAGACAAGAAAATTTCTTGGCATTTACATCTTATTAGTCATTACTATGTTTTTCTTGTATTTTATTCACACATTTAACTTTGGGTGTTCCTCTGATTCACTTTGCCAACTGCAAGCTACCATCCCATAAACCAAAAAAAAGAGAGAGAGAAAGAAAAGAAAATGAAAGGAAGCTATTATACATTCCAAAAGGTCATTAAGAGTAATGGAAATTTTCAGTGATCTTTGCTCAGAACCTCACTTGGTCTTCAGTGAGACTGTTCAAACAAAGGTATCCATACAGTGGGCCACCTTGACCTGATTCTGAGAGGAGGAAAACCTAGAATGCTCGCAAGATGTGTTTTTAAGAAAGAAGTGAAAGTGTTAGTCACTCAGTCATGTCCGACTCTCTGTGATCCCATGGACTGTAAAAACCTCCAGGCTCCTCTGACCATGGAATTCTCCAGGCAAGAGTACTGGAGGGGGTAGCCACTCCCTTCTCCAGAAGATCTTCCCAATCCAGGGATCAAACCTGGGTTTCCTGCATTGCAGGCAGACTCTTTACTGTCTGAGCTACCAGAGTAGCCTGAGAAGGAAAAGGCATTTTAAAAATTACCTTCAGAGGGCTTAAAAATAACCTCTCTTTGTTTTAATGGCTAGGCTTTTATTAAGGTATATGATGACTTTAATAGTTTTACCCAATTCTTAACCATTGTGTGTTGAACAAAGTCTGAGTGGAATAAAAAATAAATAGTAGTTGCACAGTTGCACAACACTTTTTCTATCTATTAGCTTTTTATAAGGCTTTCGATTAGAAAAAGACTGTGGTTCACAGACTAAATGGAGGGGAAAGATTTTAACTCAATAGACAGGAAAGCTTTGGAATCTTCAAACTTCTAGACAGCTGGCTGTGCTCACAGACAAAAAGAGAAAACAAAAGCAGAGAGAGAAACTGAAATTAGATGAATGATTTTCCTTTCCCGACATACCTCAGGGTTAGTTTCCCAGTAGTATAAAGAGGAAGGATCTTGATCCATGTTGATAGGTAAGATGGGGCAGAAAAGAGGAAAAACGCTGCATGCTATCAACGTCATCAAAGCATGTGCTAATTAAATGCATAGCACCACTTGCAGTTGTGAGAGTAGCTGCCCTGTTCTCTGTGACTCATAATGCAAAGACATATGCGTGTGCATGCACACACACACACACACACACACACACACAGAAGGGACACAGTATCAAACTACCAAATTAAAAATTAATAGCTTAATAGCTAAGAGATCCTATAAATACTTACTTACTGAAATCTGTTATACTGCATGTTGTCTGCATGGCACTGGAGAAAGCAAAAATGTTCTTTAAGCCTCAGTAACCTTACAAGTTAACTGGGGATCATATTGGGTAATATGCTATATTCAAATGCTATTGCATACACCAAATGCCTGTCAATATCTTGGACATTCTAAACACTCAATAAACAGTACCTTTTATTATTGGTTGTTGATCTCTTTTTTGATGCAGTATCTTTAGAGACAGGTTCAAGGACAATCAATACATAAAGTAGTTTCTCATTTTTCAGCAGGCTTATTTACCACCAATTTTATATATAATTGCACATACCTGAACTGCCTTTGCACAAGCGCTCAGCATTTTCAGAAGCTGATGACAGACTTAAATATGCCAGACTGAGGACAAAGCAGATATGACTTTTGCTATAGTTTGCATGGGAAACTCCTTTTAAGGTTGTGTGTGTCGCATACGCCTCCTATCTGTGCATGTGGAAATGAGCTCCCTGAATAAGTTTCCACGGAGAGTGCTCAGAGTCCATCTCAAATTTCTCTCCTTACAGATCTTAGGATGATGAGATTCAGAAGCGCTGTCTTTATAATGGAAAGTCCTCATATGTGGAATTCTAATGAAACCTTTCTTCAGCTAATTCTTTCCTCTGAAAATTGTCTAGGCATAAACTCCCTCAAAACTCAGAGGGTCTCTTTTCTCACTAATCCACACCATCACAACATTTTTAATCAGTTAAGGGAATGTCTTACATAGCCCAGGTCCTGATGTAGGGTTAGCACTTAATAAGTGGTAGCTATTATTATTTCTATCATTAATATTATTAGTCCATTTATAGGAAATCTATTTCCAGTGCACTATTAAAGCAATCATTAAAATCATTAATGCAATCACTATTTGTAGTGCCTAATTTTATTATAATTATCTTTATCTTAATAATCCAAATACTACTACTAACTCACAGCTATTTCAATTATCATTAATTACTTCTAACTTTATGGCAATCTATAATATTCTGGCAGGGCCAGCCCTCAGTTACATACTGAAATAGACATGTATTTGCTTCCTGTCCTCTGTTCCTTTGTTATCTATACCTCTTTCCTTTCTCCTGTGAAGATCTCTTAGTGAAAAATATCTGGATAAATTAATTCTCCACTAAGGGAACTGGAAGATACACACTAAGGTGTGATTCATTGTCCCTCTTTCAGTACTTCTTCTGTCATCCTCTCTCTCACCCTGGGTTTTTCTGGTAAGCGACCAACTCCTGGTGGGTGACAGAGAGTAGTTCATGATTGTGGACAGGGATCCTTCCAGAGTCACAGATCTTCAGTCAAGTTCCCTGGAAGATCAACATTTTAAATGCAGCAGAGCTGATTTCAAAGGATAGGCCAAATGCCGGGAGTCACAACTGTGGATTTGTTTTGGAGAGTCGGGGGTGAGACTTTGTACAGGGAGATTCAATGTCAGAGATTTTGACTCTACTGGGAAACCCTGCAAGGGGCCACAATACTAAACGTGGCGCTAATTCACCTAGCAAGGGATAATGAATACAAGGTAGTGGCAGGAATGGCTGACTGCCTCCTCAACAGAAAGAGCCTGGGAGCAGGGCTGGCCGGTCCTAGAAGAGCCTCATCACTGTCATCAACACCTAGAGAAAACACTGTGAACTGAGGAGGGGAAGTAGCCAGGCCATGCCCAAGGGAAGGATTTCAATTACAAAAGCCGGAGGCAAGTGTTAATTATCCTCCAGGGGTCAGCAAGTTTTTTTTTTTTTTACTGTAAAGGACTCATGTGATTTCTATCATTTCATTGGTGTGTTTGTTACAATTCTTTTTTTTTTTTTTTCTTTTTTTTTCCATTTATTTTTATTAGTTGGAGGCTAATTACTTTACATCATTGCAGTGGTTTTTGTCATACATTGAAATGAATTAGCCATGGATTTACATGTATTCCCCATCCCGGTCCCCCCTCCCACCTCCCTCTCCACCCAATCCCTCTGGGTCTTCCCAGTGCACCAGGCCCGAGCACTTGTCTCATGCACCCAACCTGGGCAGGTGATCTGTTTCACCCTAGATAATATACATGTTTCGATGCTGTTCTCTTGAAACATCCCGCAATTCTTAAAAAATTTAAAACACATTCTTTTTAAAGCCAATAGTTTGAAAATGACTAGGAGAGCCATGAGAAGGAAAAGCATGGTAGGCTATATGAAGGTTTGGAAAGGCTTCTGGAAAAAAAAAAAAGAAAAAGGCAGAGATGTGGACTCATTCATTTCCCTCCCCATCTCCAAACCCCACAGAAGTACAATTATTTAACATCAGTCTGGACAAGTCCTAATGTTCTAAGAAAAGCTATGTGAAATTTTCAGCTAGCCCTGGAGGCCTAGCAAAGCTAGTTACTTCACCAAGCAGCAAAGAGAAAACTTTCTGACTGAGACCATTCTTTTTCACTATCCAGCCTGAAAAGATTACGTTGGCAAAATGACCTCCCTAAGAATCGTTAGCAAACAGTCAGCAATATGGAAACTAACAACCTGGAGGAGCTGTCAGAAAGGCAATGTGCCACTGGAATTATGAACTCATTAATTAAATATCAGTGTATCAAATGGGCTATGAGCTATTAATTCGAAAGCTATTACTGGCTTTGAAGTTGAAATTATAAGCAAAGCAATTAAAAAGTAACTTCTCAATGAGAGTGTTAAGGGATCATCATATCTGTTTATATACATCAGCTCTTTAATTTGGGAATTGAATTGCTCCCTTAAAAATAATGATTATATAAATGATCAAACTACCTATTTTATTGCGAAGCCTGCATGCTAGATTTAGAAGGAAAATCTGTAATCTTTCCTCTGCTGCAGTAATACTATGCATTTCAAGTATTCTTTCTTTTTCACTTGAGCAAAGGGATCACTATGAAAATTACCAATCAGGAAAAGAGTGCAAATATGTAAGAGGATTGATATTTGCTTTTGTTTATATCCTCTGGACACCAGGACTTCAAGGGGTTCGACTGTGACCAGGTGATGGTATTGAATAGATGGCTGTGCCGTTCAGATGTTTTTTGAAAGCATGACCTGACTCATGAGTCCACAATGTTGTTTTGTTGTTTTTTTCAATGCATGTAATATTTTTAATCATGTCATAATAGTCAACCTACAGACTCATTTCCTTTGACATATAATGGAATTCCCTTTTTTGTTACCTGACTGTCTTTCTATCTTCTGTATCTTGTCATTTCCATTTTACTTGCGTAACTCTCTTTCTGCTTATTTTATGGCTTTCTATCATTTTTTTTTTAAAACTGTTATCTTCTCTCTTGGTTTTAAACATACACAGACAAGCAAAGCAGCCACTGGAATCCTGTGGAAGTCAGATATCTCTTTGAATTTTATCTTTACTAGAGGAATATTAACTAGGAACAAACAAACAACTTCTCTGAAAAGAAGTTGTTTCTTTGGGCAGACTTAGCATCCTGGTTTCTAGACCAAGGCATCCTTTTCCTCCTACCATGTAAGCACAAACTATTGCTGGTAGGGGACTGATTAATGGACTAAAACTTATTCTGAAGAAAAATGAATGCTTTTAGTGGATTGGAAGCAGAAATGCCTATAGTTTATAACCAGTGGTGAACCACTCTGAAAGAGCAGCTGGAGACTTTGTATCTATTTAGTTGTAGCTTGTAGGAACTTCTATTATTTTTTTTTCTCAGTGAATTCTAAAAGGTTCATTTATTCCTCTAAAGTGCAACCTTTCTTTCCTGTAACAAAACAAAAATAATGGTGGGCAGCCCAGTGTTGGCATGGGAAGTCATCTCAACCCGGAAAATGCATTCATTCAACAGCCATTTCTTGAGTTTTGTCAATCACTCTTCCAAGAACTCAAGGAACCACACTGAACCAAACAGACAAATATCCCTTCTCCAAGGAGCTTGAACTCTAGCATTAATAATATTTTAATTAAATGTCAGCATTATCATGTAACAACAGCATTACTATCACACAGTGAGCTAGAAAATCTTTTTTTCCATCAATTAGAATATCTAAACCATCTACCAGTTAACCTCGGGCATCAAAGGAATGGAATGGAAGGAAGTTCTAGGGCTAATGCTACCAACAAATCAGTTCTGGGAAGCAGTATACTACCTGCTTTGTTACTGTTTGTGTTCACTCAATCCTGTCCGACTCTTTGCCACCCTTTTGACTGTAGCCCTCCAGACGCCTCTGTCCATGGAATTTTCTAGGCAAGAATACTGGAGTGAGTTGCCATTTCCTCCTCCAGGGTATCTTCCTGACCCAGGGATTGAACTCTCATTTCCTGTGTCTCCTGCATTTCAGGTGGATTCTTTTACCTCTGAGCCCTTGGGGATGCCCCTGATAGCAAGCAACTAAGGCTTGAATCCAGGTCTTCCCACTTAAAAGATATATGTTATTAACAATGCAGTCCTTTCTGAGATTCACTTTCACCATTTGTTTAATGGAGACCCTACTCAAAAGGCTTTGTAAGGATATAATGGGATAATGTATGTAAAACACTTAACACAGTGTTTTCTCCTCAGCAGGCAAGTGTGAGCATCCCCAGGAGGCTCTACTTTGTTTTGACAGCCAGAAGCCTGCTAAAGAAATGCTGGCAGACTTTCTTTCATCCAGGTGCAACCAGAACTGGAGATGAGGATGCTGTGTACGAGAGAGACAGTCTAATGTCTTCCCCTGGGCTCCTGAAGACACATAGGTAGTTAGTGTCTCCTGGGCCAGACAAAAATTTTGTGTTTTATGAGAGTGTTGAATTCTGCAATAATATCTCACATTTTTTCTCCACAGCTCTTCTGGAAATAATTTATACTGTTTACCGAAAACAGAGCCAAGACCATCAGATTAGCAAAATCCAGGATTCATGCTTATCCTGTTGTTAATGAATGATGGAGCAGAGGATACAATCACAATTATCCCATTGTAACACATTTGCCTCATTTCTGCCACGTGCTCGATTTTTGATCTTTGAAACAAAAGGAGAAAATAAGTAGCTGCATCCTTCATAAGTTTTCCTGGATGCATCAATATTCTCTTCCAACTGTGCTCCTGATTCTTTTAATTAGGGGCAAACAAAACACAATCACAAAAGCATTAATGCTCATAAAGCTTAAAAATCTCTTAAATCTCTGAAGAAATACTTGGTGTAATTAAAAAATGAAAGTCTATCATTTAAAAAATAGCTTGACATGGCATATCTGTATTTTGCATTCTAATAGTTAAGACTTATATTTTTTGGTGGTTTACCAGCTGAAAAAGCCAGAGAAGGCAGATCTCTGTTCTCATTCCAAACCCATTATTTTGCAGCTAGAAATGATTATAAGAGAAAGTGTATGAGAGGGACATGAGTGCATATATGTGTTGGGGAGAGAGAGGTAGACAAAGTCATGTAAGATAAAAATATTCGTATCCTCATCTGAAAAATGACTATGTTCTACCTTTGATAGTGTATCTCTTCTCCTCAAAAATGGTATTGTTCAAAGAATCTACAAGTCTAAGATGTAATTCAATCATGACAGCAAGTAGAGGTCATCTCCTCTAGGTCTAACATAATTAATGAAGGCAAATGGGCAGTCCAGGAGGGATTTAATAAAATTAATTTAATAAGTCTTTGTGAAGATATTTTACAAGGCTGGCTCTGTGCTAAAAAGTGCTGTGGGAAATATGGAGCTCTGAAAGACAAGGTCACTTGCTTAAATAAGACACAGATTCAGGGCAAACACAAAGAAAGATGACAGGTTCATTAGAATACTAACAAACTTTAAAAATCATTATTCAAACTTGATACAATTGAGCCAAGACAGGATAATTTTAATCTATGGATTACATTACCTTCTCTTTTGATACAAGTTCTGCGTCACATTTACACTCTGAAACATTTCATATTTTCATTGGATTTGTCCTATTGCTTTTGTGCATTGTTATGTTTGGGGATATTGTGTTGAATATGCAACATTAGGTTATCTGAAGATGGGATTATCAATTCAGGGTCAGTCTGCTTTCCCCACACTACTCCCCACCACCAATCATATACATTTCAGTATGAATGAGTATGAATAATTTTGATACAGTATGTTAAATGTCAAAGAAAAGTTGGAATGGATAAGTGAATATCAAAGAAGCTATTGGAAGAGATAAAAAAATCTAGAAGCCCAGGAAAGCACAGGTCAGGGTTGATTTCCTGCAGGATTGACTGACTTGATCTCCTTAAGTTCAAGGGACCACTGCAGCACCACAGTTAAAAAGCATCGACTCTTCAGTGCCTTCTTTATGGGCCAATTCTCACATGTATACGTGACTACTGGAAAAACCATATACAGACCTTTGACCGTACAGACCTTTGTCGGCGAAGTGATGTCTCTGGTTTTCAATACACTGTCTAGGTTAGTCATAGCTTTTCTTCCAAGGAGAAAGCGTCTTTTAATTTCACGGCTGCAGTCACCATCCACAGTGATTTTGGAACCCAAAAAAGTAAAACCTGCTACTATTTCCACTTTTTCCTCCATCTATTTGCCATGAAGCTATGGAACTAGATGCCATGGTCTTAGTTTACTGAATGTTGAGTTTTAAGACAGTTTTTTCACTCTCGTTTTTCACCCTCAACAAGAAGCTCTTTAGTTCCTCTTCTCTTTCTGCCATTAGAGTACAGTAACATCTGCATATCTGAGGTTGTTGACAAAACATATTAAAGGATCAATAATTTCTAAAAGGAAGGTCCAATGAGACTCAGAGAATTGGACGAAAGTCTGTAGAAGAATTTAGGTATCCTAAGAAACTCTCATATGTCACTTATCATGTAAAATGGGCAGCTGGTCCCTCCTCTTTCCCATCACATGACTTTGGATTTGGAACACAGGGTATAGAAGCACCATACTAAAAGAGAGAATGATAAAAACATGTACATTCTGAGTTTGCAACCTCAGGCTTCTCTACCTGACTGACTTTCCCTTAATTTGTGCAAGTCAGTTGTATACTGCCAGGCAAATATGATGTCTGGATTCTGACAAAATTAAGTAGCTAACCTCAATAAATAAATAAACTTTGGGTTAGCCAAAAAGTTCATCCAGATTCTTTTCCCCCATAACATCTTATAGAAAAACCCAAATGAAATTTTGGGTCAACCCAATTAATACAGTAATAGGCAGCAAAGTCATGATTACTCCAATGAAATAGCTGAACCACATCACTTGGTGGTGAAGCCCAATCATAGGGGGGATAAAAAGAAAAAAAAGGATACTCAATGCACATAGAGCATTTTTAGTATTTCACTGCTAAATATAAAAGGAGAAACAAGAATCAACAGGAGGGGGAAAGAAACTTACTGAGAAAAGAATAGATGAGGGGAGAGAAATAATGCTGAGAGATAAAAACAAACAAATAAAAATAAATCTAGATAAAACAAAGCCACAATGATTTTTAAATGCTATGTCTTCACAGCAACAAAAATAAGGCATTCCATGCATGAACAAGAACAGAATGCCATGAAAAGAAATGTCTGGAGAGCCACAAAATGCTCTTGAAGTTTAAATTCACCAGAAAAGATGAAAGTTAAATCTATGAAATCTCACAGAAAGGAAAGAGAAGCAGATAAGGATGGAAAATAGCAAAGACAAAAAGTAAAAGGTAATTAAAGGGCTGGCCCACCTTGCTCAACAAGCAAATAGTATAAAGAAAAAGTCAAAAATAAGTTAAAAGTGAGAAACAGAAAAGCAATAGAGAATAGACCTGGCATACTCAGCTGAGCCTTAATACTGCTAGGAGATAACTCAGCAAAGCAGCTGGCCAAGTAGGCCCTGTCATTCTCCTGTCAAACATAAATACTATAGCCCTTCATATCATTGTTTCTGCAACCATGAATTCAACCAACTTCAGATCCAGAAAAAAAGAAAATCCCAGAAAGTTCCAGAAAGCAAAACTTGAATTTGCCTTATACCCAACATTTTACATCAGCATTTACATTGTTTTTAAAAAGTATTTACATAGCATTTATTTTGCATTATAGAAGGTATTATGTCTCTGGGTATTATAAGTAACCTAGAGATGATTTAAAGAATAGAGAAGGTTGAGTTTAGGTTATGTGCAAACACTATGCCATATAAATAAGGGACATGAGCATCCTTGAATTTTCATATCCATACAGGCCCTGGAACCAATCTACTGCAGATACCAAGGGATGGCTGTTAATTTGCAAAAAAAAAAAAAAAAAAAAAATGAACATCAGACAAAGATGTTCTCTGACCATAACAGAGCAGGACAAAAATACTACTACTCCATAAACATGAAGAGCACAGAGAGAAACGAGAATACTGTTTAAACCACAAAAATACCCAAATAGCCTCCTTTTCTAACTTATATAAGTAATTGCTGCTTCTTTACTTATACTTTACTTCTTTACTCTATTTCTTTATTTCTGTTTGAGCAAGCCTTCAATGATCCTATATTCTAGATGAGAAGCATTAATATACTTCAAACAACGACCTTTACTTCCCCAAAGCATCTAATCTAGAGCAGGGTCCACTTTCTTTAACCTTTCCTGGACTCTTCACATGACCAAACTCTGTAGTTAGTCGTTTCTCACCCTCTATTTCTAAGATGCCCCATAGTTCATCATGGTGTACATTCTCCATCATTGAAAGAAGTTAATAATAGCAACTTTGCCCAAATACAGATATGATTTTCTTTGGTTTAGAGAGTATCGACCAAAGGAAATTATCCATGATATAATTCAAGAAACTATCCCATAACTGAAAGCTATCTTCGAATTAAAAGGAACTGTTGAATTCCTCAAAAAATGAAGAGAAACCTGACTCAAAGACATAACATTGTAAAATTTTTGAAACACCAATAATAAATAGAGGAACTTCAAATCTTCTGGGGCAGAAAAAGAATAGATTTTTTTCATACAGACACACATAGACACACAAAATCCAGAGATAGAAACAGTTATTCAATAGCAACCTCAGAAACAATGTCTTCAAATGACTCAATTATAAAAACAGAAGATTTTTTAGCATATACACAGTTTTAAAATATTTTACTTATTAATGAAAAATATTGGAATATATATTCACTGAAAATCAAAACAAAAGAGAAAATGAGTAATTAATCAAGACACATAGACATATGGAAAAGAAAATTCAACCTGAGAGGAAAAAGAAGGCCCAAGATGATGGTCAAGGGAGATCTTAGGGAAAGAGCTTGGCAGAGGGCCTATGGAACAAACAGTCATGCTGAAGAAGGAAGATGTAGAACTTCTCAAAGAAAACAGATGTATATATGTGTGTATATGTACATGTGTACATCCATATAAATTTATATGTATAAATACATACATATAAACATGCATTTAATTTAACAAATCTATATTTAATTTTTTTTTCTGATGTGCTTAAATACATCAAGAGGAAAAACAGACTGTTGCTTGAGAGTTTGGGGATGAATTAATGATAAGTAGAGTGGGGAAAAAAGCAAATAAAAATTAACTCTAGAAAAATAAAAAACATAGTAAACTAGACTACATGGTTCAGCAACAAAAATACATGAGATGCATGTATGTAGAGCAACATAAGATGTGTGAGTAGATTTTTGAATAGTACAAATTTAAATGAACATTATCTTTAAAAACAATTAAAAGGTAACAACATAAGTGCATCATTTAGAATTTTGAAGGAAAAACAATGGCTTTTGAAAACAGCATATATGAAAAAATTTTACAAAAATAAAAATTAAAACGGAAGAAAGTAATGAGCTGATTGAATATCAAAGTGACAGAGGCTCAGACAGCAAAGCAGAAAACTGTTGGCAGATGAGGGGAGAGAGATAGAGACTGGACCCCACCAAATCTTCCACATTCTGTCAAGAAGTTCAGAAACCAGGCTAATTGCAATGGGAGGTCAAAGCAGATCTTACGTTAGAAGAGATCATCTCCATAGTTTATTTTATACAGATTATTTGGTTACAGTATAAAGGTCTTTTCTGAGAGCATTAATATGAGGAGAGACAAAAGTTAGGAGACTCACATATGTCTAGTTTGAATAACTGACTAGATGGTTGTGAACACAGGAAAGAAAAGGAGCTTCAACCATGAAAAGATCACAGAGAGGTCAGGAGTTCAATTTTAAACCTGTCGAATCTGAATGGAGCTACCGATTAAGAGGCTCAGAGGAGAAATCCCAGTTGCAAATTTGAATTGAAGAGGCAGATCAGTATTGTAAGTTGGACATAGAAAAATGGATATGATGGGCTTGTGAAAGGTTTGTCTTCAAGAGAAAGTATAGGTAAAGAAGACAGAGAGTCCAGGACAGAAATGCAAACCTATTTCAAGACTTGCTAGAGAGGAAAGAATTGACATAGAGGCTGAAGAGAACCCAGAGGACAATGGAAAATGCTGCTGCAAGAATTGCACAGTGTCTTTTGGGTTGATGTTTGTAAATGATAAGGCGCTAATTGGGTTGTAGGAGTGGTAGCCAGATCCCTGGACTAAGAAGTTAGATCAAATGTTAGGAAGCACAGACAACTCTTAGGAAGTTAGGCTATTAAGGATTGAGAAGAGAATTCATCTGTCATTCCCAAGTAGCATGACTCTCCCTTTCTAGGTCATCTTCCTTTCCTGAGAGAGCACTAGACATCTGTTTTGGAGGAGGGGGCTTAACATTGCTTGCAACTTTTAGCTCCTTGGGGGATGTTATTGTGCATATCATTCTTAGGAGTCTCCTTTACCAGATTAAAATTATCTTTGTTCTATGTTGAAAGGCAAAGAAGAAAAGGAAAGATATACTTATTTGAATACAGAGTTCCAAAGAATAACAAGGAGAGATAAGAAAGCCTTCCTCAGTGATCAATGCAAAGAAATAGAGGAAAGCAACAAAAAGGGAAAGACTAGAGATCTCTTAAAAAAACCTGGAGATATCAAGGGGACATTTCATGCAAAGATGGGCACAATAAAGGACAGAAATGGTATGGAGCTAACAGAAGTAGGAGATATTAAGAAGAGGTGGCAAGAATACATAGAAGAACTGTACAAAAAAGATCTTCATGACCCAGATAACCATGATGGGTCTGATCATTCACCTAGATCCAGACATCCTGGAATGGGAAGTCAAGAGGGCCTTAGGAAGTATCACTATGAACAAAGCTAGTGGAGGTGATGGAATTCCAGTTGAGCTCTTTCAAATCCTAAAAGATAATGCTATGAAAGTGCTGCATTCAGTATGCCAGCAAATTTGGAAATCTCAGCAGTGGCCACAGGACTTGAAAAGGTCAGTTATCATTCCAATCCCTAAGAAAGGCAGTGTCAAAGAATGTTCAAACTACCGCACAATTACACTCATCTCACATGCTAGCAAAGTAATGTTCAAAATTCTCCAAGCCAGGCTTCAATTGTACATGAACCGTGAACTTCCAGATGTTCAAGTTGGATTTAGAAAAGGCAGAGGAACCAGAGATCAAATTGCCAACATCCACTGGATCATCGAAAAAGTAAGCGAGTTCCAGGAAAACATCTACTTCTGCTTTCTTGACTATGCCAAAGCCTTTGACTGTGTGGATCACAAGAAACTGTGGAAAATTCTGAAAGAGATGGGAATACCAGACCACCTGATCTGCCTCTTAAGAAATCTGTATGCAGGTCAGGAAGCAACAGTTAGAACCGGACATGGAACAGCAGACTGGTTCCAAATAGGAAAAGGAGTACGCCAAGGCTGTATATTGTCACCCTGCTTATTTAACTTCTATGCAGAGTACATCATGAGAAACACTGGACTGGATGAAGCACAAGCTGGATTCAAGGTTGCTGGGAGAAATATCAGTAAACTCAGATACGCAGATGATTCCACCCTTATGGCAGAAAGCAAAGAAGAACTAAAGAGTATCTTTAAAGTGAAAGAGGAGAGTGAAAAGTTGGCTTAAAGCTTAACACTCAGAAAACTGAGATCACAGAACAGACTTTTAGACTCGGTGGGAGAACGCGAGGGTGGGATGTTCTGAGAGAATAGCACTGAAACAAGTATACTATCAAGGGTGAAACAGATCACCAGCCCAGGTTGGATGCATGAGACAAGTACTTAGAGCTGGTGCACTGGGAAGACCCAGAGGGATGGGCTGGAGAGGGAGGCGGGAGGGGGGATCGGGAGGGGGAACACATGTAAATCCATGGCTGATTCATGTCAATGTATGGCAAAAACCACTACAATATTAATTAGCCTCCAACTAATAAAAATAAATGGAAAAAAAGAAAAGAAAAGAAAACTGAAATCATGGCATTCAGTCCCATCAGTTCATGGCAAAAGATGGGGAAATGGTGGAAATAGTGATAGACTTTACCTTTTCGGTCTCTAAAATCACTGCAGATGGTAACTGTAGCCTTGGAATTAAAAGATGCTTGCTTGCTCCTTGGAAGAAAAGTTAAGACCAACCTTGACAGCATAGTAAAAAGGAGAGACATTACTTTGTCAACAAAGGTCCGGCTAGTCAAAGCTATGGTTTTTCCAGTTGTCATGTATGGATGTGAAAGTTGGATGATAAAGAAGGCTTAGCACCAAAGAATTGAAGCTTTTGAACTGTGGTGTTGGAGAAGGCTCTTGAGAGTCCCTCAGACTGCAAGGAGATCCAATCAGTCCATCCTAAAGGAAATAAGTCCTGAATATTTATTGGAAGGACTGATGCTGAAGCTGAAACTCCAATACTTTGGCCACCAATGTGAAGAACTGACTCATTTGAAAAGACCCTGATGCTGGGAAAGATTGAAGGTGGGAGGAAAAGGGGACGATAGAGGATGAGATGGTTGGATGGCATCACCAGCTCCATGGATATGAGTTTGAGTAAACTCTGGGAGTTGGTGATGGACAGGGAGGCCTGGCATGCTGCAGTCCATGGGGTTGCAAAGAGTCAGGCAGGACTGAGGAATTGAACTGAACTGAATGTTGTCCTTACTTCTCTTTCCCTGTACTTTACAAAATCTGACCGCCTGTGAGCTCTTGGCATCTTCCTAGGGATAGTGAAGAATCTTCATCAGCATTGCTCCTCAAAAGTATTTACCACTGTGAACTCAGAATCCATTTTTGAGATATTCCCTGCAAGACTGAGTCACCTCTCCAATTAAATACTCCTATTAAGAAATCCTATATAATTTTTCTTTTGATCTTCATCTAACCTAGATTCCAAAAGCCCAGTTCCTTTTACACCAGCTGTGATCGATTTTGGGTGTTATGGTCTCCCTCTTCTAAGGTACTTTGGCCTACAAAACATAAACTGTTTATTCCTTGTCAGAGGCAGGTCTTTGTTGAGGATGCCCCTTCTTTTAGGAGATTAATTTTTCAGTAAAGCAAACTTATAGTTTGTTAGATGTTCTGCATTTAGCTGAATATACATCTAACATGTCTGATCTGATGACTTGAAATCTCTATCATTGTATTCTGCCTGTATAATATACTTGAGACACTCACATTGAAATACATAATTTCCTCCACTGAGTGGAGTGCCTGGGAGTATATACACATGTTCCTGCACTCAGAAAATATTTATTTAGTGCCTAATGTGTGCCAAACACTGTATTTTCAAAGGGGTATCACTTGTTTTCCTCCTATCATCTCTATTTTTATGACATATTTCCCCAACACATCTTTCAAATATGAAGACTTAGGTGTTTGAAAGGATAAATAAATCAATAAAACATATTAATATACTCTACTCCAGCTTAGTTCAAAGCCAAAAATTATCTTTAAAATGTTGATCCTGTGGACAGCATAATTTTGATGTTATAGAGCTTCAAAGGAAAAATATTTCAAAGTAGCTCCCATATACTAATGTTTATTATGCTCCAATTATACATATTATATTTAATCCCCATATCAACCTTATCATATACTTACATCTTTTTTTAACTCATGAGAAAATTAGGATTAAAAGAAAATAAATAATTTGTTGATGTCACACAGCTAGTAATTGGTGAATCTGCATTTACAATCCAAATCTGTCAAGTCTAGAGGTGACCTTGAAGAATTTAGTATGTTTGGCAGAATAGAGACACCTACAGAGAACTCAATGAGGGAGGATAAAAACAAACAAAACAATAATAAAATTGTTCCCTTTATGAATGATACTCACTTCTTCATCCCTCCCATTTCATCTGAGCCTTCTGATTTCACATGTCTGGGGTTTGCCCTCAGTTCCTGAATCTCCTCAACTGGAAGCATCTTTTACTATTTTGTATCACTCAGAATATAGACTCATATTGAAGACCACTTTATACTCACAAGCTTGAATACATAAAATGAACCTCCTTGGCCAGGAAGGAACCATGATACAAATGCCTTCTACTGCCATCTTTGAGACAAACTTGCAGGTATCAGTTGGATTTTATTGACTCTTCTAGACGATTTTGTGTGTGTGAATAAGAATTATCTAACTCAGAGAACAGACCATGATAGTTTATTGCACAGCTAGATGGTGAAATGTAAAACTTTATTAAGAACAGAAGGGATCACAAATTGACTGTTGTCCTTGAGTCTTTAATGGCCTTCCTCTATCCAAGGAGGTTAGAAGTTCAAAGCACTTGAGTTAAATGACTAAGAGATTGACATTCTGTCAAATAGGTAAACCAGAGGGTTTTCTGAAAAACACTGTATTTGGATGAAATTCTGATGAAAAAGGTAGAAAATCTGCTGTTTTGGAAGTGAAGAGACAGACCACTGAAGCCCCTAACTCCCGTGAATTAGTGGTTATTACGTGCAGAGGAAAACACAAACTTTGTTAATACTTTTCCCATCCACTGTGAAATATCAAAACTCAGCTGTGATGTAGCATTTAACTGCACATCGAATCTAGAGTCCAGTAATAGAAATTGCCTTTTTGCAGTAGAAAACAGGGTTAGAAGCAAACCAAAATAACACATAAAGCAGATCTCCATGGAGAAAATTGAAGACTGTTTCTAGCATGTAAAGATCGGGGATGCAATTCCTGTTCTGTGAAAAGCTTTTTTCCTGGGGTTTTAAATTTTCCTCTTGATTATGTGTAGAATCAAGGGGTGTCTGCGTGATTGTGCCCATGCATGACTCCTGGTAACAGAAATGGGGCAGATACAGACAGATGGTGACAGGCTCATTTTTAAGCCCAACCAGCAGGCATAGAAGTCAAGCATCTAAGGCGGATCAAAAAAGTTGGCATCAGATTTTCACTTCCAAATTCGAGATCGTCAATCAGCTAAAACTAAGTTTACTTCACCAGTAAAGAATAGACTTCAAATAAAATAGTAATGACGTTTAAAACATTTAACTAGCTAATTCATAAAATTTTTTTAAAAAGGATGTTTGCTTATTACTTCTTTTTCTCATTTTTTAAACTGGAATATAATTGCTTTACAAAGTTGTGTTAATCTCTGCTGTACACTGAAATGAATCAGCTGTATGCATACGTATATCCACTCCTTCCCAACCCATGCCCCCATCCTACCTGTCTCGATCATCACAGGGCACCAAGCTGAGCTTGCTGTGCCTTACAGCTGGTTCATACTAACTATCTATTTAACACGTGGTAGTGTACACATGGGCTTCCCAGGTGCCTAAGATGATAAAGAATCTGCCTGCAGTACATGAGATCTGGATTTGATTCCTGGGTCGGGAAGAAATGGCATCCCATTCCAGTATTCTTGCCTGGGAAATCACATGGACAGAGGACACTGGCAGGCTACAGTCCATAGCGTTGCAAAGACTCGGACACATACACAGTGTATAAAAGTCAGTCTTATTACTTGAAATATAAATTGAAGCAGTCTTTCTAAAAAACAATTAAATACACACATAATTATTTGTAATGGATAAAATTAGAAATGATCTTTTTTTCCCCCCCAAAAGCAGAAGACTCTGATATCCATTAAACCCCGTCAATACAAATTAAGTTTTCAATTAATTTTAAGGATAGAGGAACTTGGTTACATAACCTACCCTATATTATGAACAAAATAAGATACAAATCAAATATCCAATATAATTCTCAGAGTTCTATCTAGTGAGAATTTTGCAGAAAACCAGATATACTCCAAAATGTTATAAATTGCAATATCTCTCCACTATAGCACACTTAACAAATTTTTGTTTAATAATAAGCATTGTTTTGAAGAAAGAGTGCTTGAAAAACAATATATTGTCTTCCTTTTAAGTGTAAATCCTTTTGTATCTGCTGATGCATTTTTCAAAGTATATCCCTACATAATCTTAGAAAGAGAATCCCCCTCACCTAGGAGAAACATATTTATACTGCATTTGTTGAGTCTAGGCTCATAATCCCTTTATTCTACTCTGTGATACAACCAAAGTTAGATGTCAGACTCAGGATCACAGCCTGTAAAAAAAAATACAAACACTATAGCTCCATCTCTCAACTACTCTAACTCTCTACAAGATCACAGGCATGGGAAAATAATTGCCAGACATTCAAGAGGAGCTCCCTTTGAGTATATCTCTAAAGAGCACGTATCTACCTGAGGATTTGCAAGGAAAATAGAAAAGGATCAAATACTCAACTTGCATAAAGGTGAATCTTTGTGATTATGTCCAAAGACTAACCCTTGCACATTTTGTTTCATTCTTAGGTCACGGAAAAGATTTCCTTGAAGACTTCTTACTCCCTTCTTCTTGAGTAATATTGAAATTAACTAAATTGAGGTAAAAATGCAGGAGGAAGTCCTGGAAGAGTTCAGTTGAGCTCCTTTCTTTTGGATGAAAATGAATTCTCTTTTGCCCCCTGTCAACTAATTTAACCAGCAAAACAACCTTATAAGGTAGGTACCATTATTAGCTCTACTGCGCCAGGAAATCTGAGGTGCAAGAGATGAATTAATTTTCCCAGGGTCACAGAGATAATTGGTGGCAGAGTTAGAACTCAAACTCAGGCAGTTGAACTTCTAAAACTACCCTCTATCTATCTATTATCTACCTACCTCCCTATCTTTCTAACTATCTATCCATCATCTACCTATCTATCTATCCATCTATCTATTCACCTTTCTTTCTTTCCTTCCTTCCATGTATCCATCCATCCACCCATTCATCCATCAATGCATGCAGATACTAATTCGCTACTTTTTCTAAACAAATGATGATTCATCAGGCCACAGAAAAATCTCTAATCTGCAATCCAGTACATCTTCTCAAGTTAGTGAAAATAAGTTAAAGTCTCAAAGTCCTCACTTTCAGTTTCACCTGTGATAACATGAAAACAACAAGGTTTTGTACTACACCACAACAGCACAAAAGTACTGAATCAAAATCTCTGCAACCTATTAACCTAAGGGTTGAGGCATTTCCATTAGGACCATTTGAATGGTCACCAGCAGATGGAGCGAAGCCATCTGCACTAGAAGAATTTTTGAAACAAGGGGATAACCAGGGCTCTTAGTTTAAGACTTCATTTAGCAAGTTGGCTGTTTATGATCAGATTTGACTCCCTTAAAGTGCTAAGCATTTTTCCAGTGCTGATATGCATCATTGCAGGACAATTTAAACACACAGGCATGTACTTTTTTGGATAGGTGTAATTCTTCATACTTTTATTTGTAAAAACATGTATGATATCAAAATCTGGAAAATATCAATCATGCCTATTCCATCTTTTTTCCATAAAAAAAGAAGAAATGTACTTTTTATATGCTATTGACACTTTCTTTTTCATTATTTTCTAAATCAACCAACAATATTTTATGCACACCTATGGTATTATGGTATAAATAATAAGATGTGGTTGATTTGGGTGGGCTTCCCCGATAGCTCAGTTGGTAAAGAATCTGCCTGCAATGCAGGAGATCCTGGTTCTATTCCTGGGTCAAGAAGATCCACTGGAGAAGGATAGGCTACCCACTCCAGTATTCTTGGGCTTCTCTTATGGCTCAGCTGGTAAAGAATCCACTTGCAATGTGGGAGACCAGGGTTGGATCCCTGGGTTGGGAAGATCCCCTAGAGAAGGGAAAGGGAATACACACCCCAGTATCCTGGCCTGGAGAATTCCATGGACTGTATATTCCATGGGGTCTCAAAGAGTCAAATGCGACTAAGTGACTTTCACTTCAGTGATCTGGGTAAACTTTAGCCTTGCAAAGACATTAAAATGAATTCTAGAGAATTAGTCATTTTGTTCACTGATTTATAGTGAAGTTGAGAGCATTATGTGATACCTGACTGGAATAACCATAGAAATATGATTTTGCCAACACTTAATTAAGACACCAAAGGATAGTCCTAAATTGTAGAAATAATTCATTCCTTATGTTTGATGTATATTTGAGCTACTTGAACTTTGGTTTATCACTTAAAATGTTTTGATCTCATCCTTAATATGGTTGACTTAGATAATACCATCTAACATTGGTCATATATTCTAAGTTTTATGACTGCACTCTGCTTGAATCTGTTCTTAGTCTCCATCCTGAAGTTTATTCCATCTAAGAAAGTCACTGTTTGTCAATGGTTAGATCAACAGACTATAGACAAAAATGTCTGGAGATACTGCCCATGTCAACACTTTAATCATTTAAGCCCATTTCTATGGGAATATTTTCCAATCAGTAAAATAAAAATGATATTCAGGCTGCGTATGGCTACTTCCTTCAGCCAAGACAATGACGAATGGATTTATTATCTACTTTTCCTTAAACAATGCTTTTGTAAGGGAAAAAATTATGACAAACTTACATAAAAAATTGTTTGTGGGGCACAATTTTCAAATAAAACTCATTATATTGATAGACATTGAAATTACTGCTCATTGTGCAAGGACATAAATATCCATCCTGCCCAAAACAAATTTAGCAAAATCAAAATATGTAACACTAAAGAACATTTCAGCTTTTCTCTAGCACATGGAGCCAGCCCTACATGCCAACCCAATTCTATTGCCTCTCCTCATTAAGCTTGAAAGCATATTTTTGTTGCTTTTAGCAGCTCTTAAAATTTCTTTGTCTCTTAACACAGCACCATAAAAGTTCCCACCTGACAGATCATAAATCGTTCTCACAGAGCAAGCCTGTCCCCTGGCATGCACTGGCTACATTCTAGTCTCCAGAAACATTAGTAAGAGCAGTTATGTGCTTTTGCACAGAACTTAGCTTCAGGATCTGGAAAATGGTTGACCCTGTCCTGTCAATTCAGAGCAGGGAATGGTCTACTTTAGACAAAGGATTTATTTTCACCAAGACTGAAAGGAGTGTTTTTTTCTGTGATGAAACACACTTAGAACAATAAAAAGTGAGTTAAATCTGAGGTCAAGAAAATAACCACACAAATATGCCCCAGACATTTAGCAGTCCCTCACATACTATATCCTGTGTAATGGTGGTTTCTTCAACTTCGTCTCTAGAGAGTATTAAAAGACATGTAACTGGTGTGTCATTCTGCTATTTGTTCCTTCATTTGTCCAGGCATTAATTGAGAATCTACTTGATTCTACACACTTTGCAAATGATACAGCCTCAGAGATGGAGAAGACACAGTTCCTGTCCATAGTTGCATACAGATGTGCAGCTATGCAGGCATTTATAGTAAAGTGTATAAGATGTGTCATTAGCCATTCAGAAACTGACCCTGTGAGAGAGAAGGAAGAGTCAGAAAAGCTTTGAGGGAGGAATAAAAATGTGAGCAGAATTTTGAAATCTGAATGAGAATTTCTTAGGTGATCACTGAGTAGTAGGTAACATATATAAGGTACACAATTTTGAAAATATAGCATATTGTAGAATAGCAAGTGGTTTGGAATGAGCGGAACCCATGTAGTATGTGGTAAAGAGAAGTACACAGAGGAATCCCAGAGGATACTGAATGTTAATATGAAAGTGAAAGTGAAGTCGCTCAGTTGTGTCCAACTCTTTGTGACCCCATGGACTGTAGTCTACCAGGCTCCTCCATCCATGGGATTTTCCAGGCAAGAATACTGGAGGGGGTTGCCATTTCTTTCTCCAGGGGATCTTCCCGACCCAGGGATCAAACCCGGGTCTCCTGCATTGTAGGCAGATGCTTTTACCATGTGAGCTTCCAGGGAGGTCTGAATGTTAGTATAGAGAATGATAAGGATGTTTGTTTTTTCCTACGGAGTGTCAATCAAAGATATAACTCAAGGGAAGATAAATGACCACATGTTCAGATAGTCTTACTTAAGTAATAATAAAAAGTAACTACAAAAGCCACTATGACAGATTGCAAAAGCAGCTACAAATTCTCACCATCCCTACATGTGCATCACTTTGCAAAGTGAGTCTGAAGCTTTTCCCAGCACGAGGCTGACTTTCTCTAATCACTGAGTCTTTGCTTGGTATGTGACATGCTTTGGTCAATGGGACAGGAGCAAACATATGCAGTCAGAGACTTGGAAATCACTTTCTTAAAGAGGCATGTTCTCCAACTGCTCTTGGAAGCCTCAAGCTGCATGTGAAGAAGTCTGGGCTGTCCACCTGAGTGATGGGAGGTAAACTTCTCAGTGATCCCATCGCCCTATTAATCTATTAACAGCCATGTGCGTAAGAGAGGCCATCCCGGGCCATCCAGCCACATCCAGTACCTGATGTGACATTGTGACCTGACTGACTACAGAGTATGAACAAGACCAGAAAAGATCAACGTAGCTACCCCATAGCAGAAAAACTAAGTAATAAGCCCAAATAATTGTGAGCTAAATATTAATAAATGATTGATTTAATCCACTGAGTTTTTAGGCAGTTTTCTTTTCTTCTCTTTTCTTTTTTTTTTTTTTTTTTTATGAAATAAAGCTAATAGATACAACAGAGCATTATTAGAGACATAAGTGGAAGTGAAAGTCGCTTGGTCATGCCTGACTCTCTGTGACCCTATAGGCTATACAGTCCATGGAATTCTCCAGGCCAGAATACTGGGGTGGGTAGCCTTTCCCTTCTCCAGGGGAATCTTTCCAACTCAGGGATCAAACCCAGGTCTCCTGCACTGTGGGCAGATTCTTTACCAGCTGAACCACAAGAGAAGCCCAAGAATACTGAAGTGGGTAGCCTATCCCTTCTCCAGCAGATCTTCCCAACCCAGGAATCCAACTGGGGAGTCTCCTGCATTGCAGGTGGGTCTTTACCAACTGAGCTATCAGGTAAGCCCAGAGACATAAAATGGCAGTAACTATTCCAAAAGTTCCATGTACATTCTTTCATTAAATTATAAAAATCTTATGATTTGTGTCTTCATTTTATGGAGGAAAAAACTGATCTGTAGCCATTGCCTTTGACTACTGAACGAAATGAACTACAGAAGAAGTAAAATAATGTAAGACAAAACAACAACAAAAAAAAACAAATTGAAAGAGGGTAGTTTCTTGATTAGTGGTGGTGATGCTTAGTCCTCTGGAAATTCTATTTACCTCTGAGAATTTAACAACACTCTCAAGACAAACTTTCTGATACATATTAACTTTAAAAATTAGTGTGCACCTGGTTTGTAAACTTTTAAGTAGACTCAGCCAGGGATATAAATGAATGGAAAAGAAGTGTGCTTGATGTAAGAAAAAAACAATGGATAGCCCACACTCCATCTGAAATGGATAACCTCCATCTAATTGTTGTCAGACAAAATATAAACCCAATATTCTCAGTATTTTAGAACTTGTCTTTATAAACAAGAAAAAAAATTCTAGATGCAGCGTGAAATATTCTAGTACTTAAATGAGGTGCACGTGTCTCTTTCAGATCTGGTTTCCTTGGTGTGTATGCCCAGAAGTGGGATTGCTGGGTCATATGGCAGTTCTATTTCCAGCTTTTTAAGAAATCTCCACACTGTTTTCCATAGTTCAGTTGAGTTCAGTTCAGTTGCTCGATCGTGTCTGACTCTTTGCAACCCCATGAACCGAAGCATGCCAGGCCTCCCTGTCCATCACCAACTCCCAGAGTCCACCCAAACCCATGTCCATTGAGTTAGTGATGCCATCCAACCATCTCATCCTCTGTTGTCCCCTTCTCCTCCTGCCCTCAATCATTCCCAGCATCAGGGTCTTTTCAAATGAGTCAGCTCTTCGCATCAAGTGGCCAAAATATTGGAGTTTCAGCATCAACATCAGTCCTTCCAATGAACACCCAGGACTGATCTCCTTTAGGATGAACTGGTTGGATCTCCTTGCAGTCCAAGGGACTCTCAAGAGTCTTCTCCAACACCACTATTCAAAAGCATCAATTCTTCGGCACTCAGCTTTCTTTGTACTTAATTTATAACCATGTGTGTGTCACAAATAAACATTCTTTCTAGCGTTTGACTAGTGGACATCTAGTTTGCAATCTGAAATCAATAATGTTGAGGGTGGTGGGTCTGGTGTGGTTGGTTTGTTGATTTTTAGGCTACTTAAGTCTATCATTGTGCTTCTAAGTTCCATATACAGTTGCTTGTCACACAGTTTGCTTGGGGAATCTGAACCTGAAACTTTTTTTTTTCCCTCAAGAAAATTATTCACCAATTGGGAACTACCCTGACACTAGACATCCTGAAAACTTAGTACCTCTGGCTTCTAAATTGAGCCTTCAAAGATTTAACATAATCAAACTTTCCTAGCTGTAAGCCAGAAAACATCTGGATATCTTCAGCCTTTAAGAACCCTGATTTATTTCCACAAATTTCCTCCTCCCTAAAGTACTAGAGCTCTTTGGAAGATCAACCATCTCCTTCATTTACATCTGGAAGCATGTCCAGTCCTTCTTGGTTCTCAGTCATTTGGTCCATACTTTTCTTTAGAAAACCACCCTGTTTTTACTGGGGTCCTACCTGTATTTCTCTGCCTGTTACTAAGAGCTCTCGGATTGGCTGTGTTGATGAGAGAGCTTGAGAGCTTCTCTGGCCTTCATCTGTCTCTGAAGGGGCATGGGAGGGTGGCAGGGCATCTAAATGAAACTAAGTTCTGTTGAGATACCTTGCAATTCACATAATGCCAAGCATTGTGAAAGGGCCAAACTGCCATAGCCAGGACCACTCACCTGGAGAGATAGGACCCCTCATTTGGCAAATTTTGCTGTTTCCAACACATCTTGCTTCTTTTTTGCTACCAGGCCAGCTTCCCTCTGTGGGTGACAGTGGCAAATGGGCTAGAATTTCAATGTCTTTATTGTATTGATTTCCATTTATTTTGATCTTTACAGTCTTTTCTCTTTGCCAGTGAAAGTTGGGAAATGCTCTTCAGAGTTGGCTTCTAAGTTGTAGCACTTTAAAAAACACTAGTAAGTAATAAGACAAGTGACAGATAAGGGTCAAGAGATGCATGATCAAGGGTAAGTTGTAGGAAAGCACATCAAGGCAGGGTCAGGGAGAAAAGCAAAGCATGATACCCAGGTCCATGTTTTTCCTCTCAGGTCTGTCTCAGGCTCTTAAACAAGAGAATTTGGCTTTGCAGAATATGGAGCTAAGGGACTCAGAAAATTTAAGATCAATCAGTTATATCCTGATCCCACTCTGATCTATGCACAGTACTAGAAGCATGGTTGTGTCTTTAACTCCTGCTCTAATAACTGGTCCTGCTTCAATCACCTGTCAATAGTTCAGCTCCTTCAGACATGAGGTCGCAGCTTTCTTGTTCCAGGTTATTTCATTGTATGAAGATGCCTGAAGCCCAAGTTTTTGGAGCCTATTACTTGTTGAGAAATATTTCTGATGTTTTCCTTCACACTGTTTTCTAAACCTCCTCATCCCTCTGTGGCTAGTTTTCTTTTTACTTAAACAGTTATCCATAAACTCTCTTTAGACTTATTCTGTGCTCGTTGACTTTGAATAGCTTTCCACGAACCTGGGTGTCCATCTGCTTATCATTTGTACATGCCCCACTCAGCCGCAGGGCAAGCCAGTAGACCCCAAACCTTTTTCCATTTCTGCTTCTATTTAGTATCTTGGTCTGTTGCTATTTCAATATAATGTGTATAGTGTGGTTTTTTTTCAGTTATTCTTTCTGGGTAGAAAGCACATTAGGCTGACACATTTATTTGTAACACCTAAATATAAACGTATTTTTCTATTCTCTCCTTCAGGCATTTGTCCATTCTAGACATGGGCCAATGACCACACTTGATCAGGGCACGAGGAGTCTACTGAATGAAAGAGGAAATAATCGGGTTTTTGAGTTTTGCATAGTCTGGTGAAACAGAAGGGAATGTAATGGGGACCACCCCTTCCCACCAAAAAAAAACACAGTGGGTTTCCTCACAGAACACTTCATGAATTTTAGGTGGCATGGGAGATAGACTAGAAACTTCTAAAAGGCAGCAAGATATCTCCTGTGGTGTCTCAGTATTTTGAAAATCAAGTCCAACCAGAAGGACTGGTCTCGCCTGAAGATTCTGGGCATGAAATTAAAGAGTTAAAATTAAAACTCTGGAGGGCAGACGTGAATCTCAGCCTTCCAGCACTACATCACAACTCCAAGGATGCTGCATTTTAGAAACAGAAATGAATCCAAGGTGGACAGTCTTCCTAATAATACTGAAGCCCAAGACACGACATTCTAATCCTTGATTGTGATAATAAGTTGCTCCTGCTCTCCCTAACAGAGGGCTGTGTGAATACTTTGCAGGAAAGTTGCAGCATTTGTAGTCTCTACAGTTCTCTGTAACACAAAATGTCACAAAACATGAAGAGGCAAGAAAATGCATTTGAAAATCAAGACAAAAGATAGATAATGCAGGCAGATTTGCAGATAATCTAACTATTGGCTTCTGCAGACAAGGATGTGGAAATGAGTACTTTAAACAGATTAATCTTCTTAGGGCTTGTTGAGCCTTTTTGTACCTCTTAATCTTTCCAGAGTTCTTCTTAGCCAATATCATTCTGACTAGTACCTCTTCTCCATTGTTGCCTCTGGAACTCTGATAAGACATATCATGATATTATTGTTCTATCCAACCTTTCTAGCATAATTTAACTTTTTATCTTTGTTTCTCTTCTATTAGAATACATACTTCTTTAGGACAGTAATTTTGAATGTTTTCTTTATTGCTATGTCTAAAGGCCACTACAAAGTCACTTAATCTAATAAATTCCACATAATATTCTGATTGGAGGAAAACAATGCCTCTGAAAAATATAAGGAAAAAATAGCTGTACAAAATTCTGAATGATACATATGATGAAACTCAGTTATATGAATCAAAATAAGAAATAAAAGCCATCTCAATATAATAGTGAAAGATTATAAATGCATAAGCTAATTAAGGTAGGAATAAATAAAATAATAGTTATTATTTATTAAATTCTTACTTTGAAATTCTATTCCATCTCTCCACATATTATTCTATGTGGAGACTAATAATACTCTAAGAAGACTAATAATACTACTTGAACAGTATTATTACTTAACATAATCTTGGGATTCCTATTTAAAGCAAAAATATAAAATAAAATAAATGAATAAAATCACAATTATTTGTACATACTATTCTACTGTGAAGCTTTAGACTATCAACTGAAAATCCATTAAAATTAATAAAAGAGTTAGATAAAGTGGCTGAATACAAAATTAATTAGAAATTATTTTCTACATACCAACAATATTTTTTAGAAAATATGTTGGAAAAATTATTCATAATAGCAAATTCAAATAATATATTGAAATAGCTTCAAGGAAACTTATGAGAAATATGTGGAAAAGAAAGCTTTTCTGAAATATTAGAAAAAATAGCCCTTGTTTTCTGAATTAACTAGCTACTGATTTGACTGGTTTAGCAAAATGCAAAAGAGTGAACATGATGACAGGTGTGGGAAAGGTGTGGCCTTTTCATTGGACTATACTAGTGAGATTATTCAACTCAAGACAATGGGGATTTTCTCATGCCAATCCTAGTGATGGCAGCCACATAACCTTGTGTGTATTTCCTGGAATGATCTTTCTTTACCTGGGACTTGTATACATGAGTGCTCAATTGCTCAGTCACATCTGACTCTCTGCAACCCCACCAATGGTAGCCCAACAGGCTCTTTGGCCTGTGGAATTGTCCTGGCAAGAATATTGGAGCAGGTTGCCATTTCCTACTCCAGGGGAATCTTCCCAACCCAGGGATTGAACCCAAATCTCCTGTGTCTCCTGCATTGGCAGACGGACTCGTTACAACTGAGCCATCAGCGAAACTCTAGTGAGGGACCTGGGCTTTGTGTAGACATCTTTGAAGTGATGCAGCGAAGAGCTATCCCTGGGATGTGTACATTGAAACAAAGCTATTAACAATAACAATAATAACAAAAAACAAAGGACAATAAGTCTTGAAGCTGTAGAGAAATTTGAACCTCTGCACACTGTTGTCAGGAATGAAAGAATAGCACAGAAGCTCCTCAGAAAGTTAAAACATAGCTACCACTTGATCTGGCAATCCCATTTCTGGGTATTTATTAAAAGAAATGAAATCAGTATCTCAAAGAGATTAGCATTCCTATGTTCATTGTAGCAATATTCACAAAAGCCAAGATAAGGAAAGAATTGAAAATAACATAATTATTTATCAACAGATGAATGAATACAGAAATAAAGAGATGTGATATATGCATAAAATGAAATACTATTCAGCCTTTAAAAAGAAGGAAAATGTGCTTTCTACAACAGCATAAATAAACTTCAAGAACATTACTCATACCCATATATCGCTCTGTTGCGTCTGACTCTTTGCGACCCTGTGGACTGTAGCCCACCAGGTTCCTCCATCCATGGGATTCTCCAGGCAAGAATACTGGAGTGGGTTGCCATTTCCTCTTCCAGGGGATCTTCCCAACCCAGGGATTGAACTCAGGTCTCCTGCATTGTAGGCAGATGCTTTAACCTCTGAGCCACCAGGAAGTAAAATAAGCCAGCCCACAAAAAGAAAAACATGACATGATCCCACTCAAATGAGGTATTTAAAATAGTAATATTCATAGAATCCAAAATGGACTGATGGCTTTCCAGGGGTTGAGAGGAAGGGAGGTAACTAATCAACAGGTATAAAGTTTTAGTTAAACCAGATGAGTAAATTCTGGAGATCTGCTATATAACATTGGTACCTATCAGTTCAGTTCAGTTCAGTTCAGTCACCCAGTCATGTACAACTCTTTGTGACTCTATGGACTGCAACACACCAGGCCTCCTTGTCCATCACCAACTCCCAGAGCTTACTCAAACTCATGTCCATTGAGTCGGTGATACTATCCAACCATCTCTTCCTCTGTCATCCCCTTCTCCTCCTGCCCTCAATCTTTCCCAGCATCAGGGTCTTTTCAAATGAGACAGCTCTTCGCATCAGGTGGCCAAAGGATTGGAGTTTCAGCTTCAACATCAGCCCTTCTAATGAACACCCAGGACTGATTTCCTTTAGCATGGACTAGTTGGATCTCCTTGCAGTCCAAGGTACTCTCAAGAGTCTTCTCCAACACCACAGTTCAACCACATCAATTCTTTGGTGCTCAGCTTTCTTTACAGTCCAATTCTCACATCCATACAAGACTATTGGAAAAGCCATAGCCTTGACGAGACGGACATTTGTTGACAAAGTAATATCCCTGCTTTTTAATATACTGTCCAGGTTGGTCATAACTTTCCTTCCAAGAAGTAAGCGTCTTTTAATTTCATGGCTGCAGTCACCATCTGCCGTGATTTTGGAGCCCCAAAAAATAAAGTCAGCCACTGTTTCCACTGTTTTCCCATCTATTTGCCATGAAGTGATGGGACCAGATGCCATGATCTTAGTTTTCTGAATGTTGAGCTTTAACCCAACTTTTTCACTCTCTTCTTTCACTTTCATCAAGAGGCTTTGTAGTTCTTCTTGCCTTTCTTTGGGATTAGATTGGTACCTATAGTCAACAATAGTAAACTGCACACAATATTTGTTAAGAGGGTAGATTTCATGTTAAGCATTCTCGCTGCAAGAAAATGAGATTTAAAAAAAAAAGAAAAGATCTAATTTCTCCATTAGATTACTCAGTAGCCAGAAGTGGTTTCCTAAATAGGCAGCCCTCCTTTCCCTCCTCTGCACCCCCTGCCCCTCCTGCCCATAACCTTTTTACACCCTCTACTCTTCCTGATGGAAAATGTTCTTCTGGTTGCAGCTTTCTATAGCCAGAGGGCCCTGTATATCCTCTCTCTCCTTACTTCGTACATCCAGCTGGGCAAAGTTTATTCTGTTTTATGTACCATGATCTGTCATGGCTGATTTTGTTATAACAAGATCTGAACAGATGGGGAATGGTTTGCTCAAGAATTACTTGCAATATGAGTGACCTATAGAAAAAAATTGGAAACTGGAATGCAATCCCTGCAATAAAATCCCAAACTCGTTATCCTCCCCACAGGATGCCCATGGATCTTGCCCCCACATGAAGGTGTTAATGACTAATCCAGAGACCAGATAAAGGAGCCCAGTCCTCTGGTAAATAGCACATGCACAAACAAAGGAAGAAGACAGCAACAGAGAAAGTCAGTAATATTTCTTTGTCATAACTTGTCCTTCTGATTTTTTTTTTCCTATTAAGTGACATATACTTAAAAGATACAAACACAATCAGTTAACAATGGAATGGAAATGCTGCAAATAAAGCAATTTCCTTAGATCTGGAAAATCTCCAGAATTAGACAGATTCCTATCAACATTTAATAAACTTTTTTTAACACCTACTGAGTCCAATTTCATAGTTCTTCAAAGTTCTCACTAAGCATAACAGGGAAGATAATCAGAAACTCTTATGGACAATATGCTCTCTGAAAAGAGTATTAAAAAAAAAAGAATTAGGCAATGAGGATGCCATTAATCCTTTAATCCAACTGCCCATATTTATGTTGATTAAAAAAAAAAGAAAGAACCTAGCCATTCTAAGTGGTTAATGCCTCTACTGTCACTCCAAAGAGACCATGTAAATAAATTAAAATATCCTTCTCTGCCCAAGTTTTCTGTGGTTTAGTATGTTTTACAGTGACTGCTCAATTAGAACCAGCCTGAGGCCATTTCTACATTTAAAAAATTGCAACATAAACCATATGATCTTTGAACAGCATTTATGATCCAACTACATATTCCCTGCAGTTCCTAAAATAACATGAGTAGAGAAAATAAAATGAAGACAAAGAATGCTTTCAGTATTATGTTATAACATAAGCTTCTTCTGTTGAAATCTGTTCCTTTTTACTTACCCATATCTAGGCATTTTCTAGTCTCAATCCAGCCATCCTGACATCCTGAGTCTGTATCAAAACTTGGGCATCATTTTATAAAATTAGAAGTAAACAATTGATTAAACCGTGTCTGTATGGTTCTTTTCTGTTTTAGGTGAAATAGTTTCTCTTGTCTGAGTAAAATTAATTTTTTCAAGGCTGAGACCACTGACTTTTATCTTCCATAAAAGTGGAAGTGTTAGTCACTCAGTTGTGTCTGATTCTTTGTGACCCTGTGGACTTTAGCTCCCCAGGTTCCTCTATCCATGGGATTCTCCAAGCAAGAATACTGGAGTGGGTAGCCTTCCCTTCTCCAGGGGATCTTCCCAACCCATGGATCAAACCTGGGTCTCCTGCATTGCAGGCAGATTCTTTACCATCTGAGCCACCAGGGAAGCCCATAATTAACAATAAATAACACAATAAGTATAAAGAAAACTGAGCGCCAAAGAATTGATGCTTTTGAACTGTGGTGTTGGAGAAGACTCTTGAGAGTCCCTTGTACTGCAAGGAGATCCTAAAGGAACAAGTCAATCCTAAAGGAACTCAGTCCCTGAATATTCATTGGAAGGATTGATGCTGAAGTTGAAACTCCAATACTTTGGCCACCTGATGCAAAGAACTGACTCATTGGAAAAGACTCTGATGTTGGGAAAGATTGAAGGCAGGGGGAGAAGAGGATGACAGAGGATGAGATGGTTGGATGGCATCACTGACTCAACGGACATGAGTTTGAGTAAGCTCCGGGAGTTGGTGATGGACAGGGAAGCCTGGCATGCTGCAGACCATGGAACTGCAAAGAGTTGGACACAACTGTGCAATGGAACTGAACTGAACTGAACACAATAAGTAAGTCCCACCTTCCATATTTAATACTTAAATAGTAGAGTATGATGTCTAAATTTCCTTTTTTATGGCTAAACAATTCATATCATACCTAGTGTAAAACAGCTTAAGGGATAGAAGCCACAGAGTGAATAGATAGATATTACACTGTTTCATTAATTTTGGTGGAGCTTCCCAGATGACTCAATGGTAAAGAATCCACCTGCCAACTCAGGAGACACAAGAGACATGGGTTCTATCCCTGAGTCAGGAAGATTCCCTGGAGGAGGACACGGCAACCCATTCCAGTATCCTTGCCCCCAACTGAGAGCGCACACACATTAATGTTGTTAACAGCAGATTTGAGGAAGCACGTGGTGGATTCAGTATTCCTCCACAGGCAGCTTCTTGTCTTCAGAAAAATGACAAATGTCAAGACTGTTATCATCCAGTTTTGTTTGTGTCCTGTACTCTGAGGTCAGCATGGATAGAAATCTAGGACTCTGCTATTCTGGGAACTTTCCCTGGGGAGACTCACAAATTTTGCTGATCAGGCTTTAAAGCTACTCTTAAGGATGAGTCACTGGGGTAATGACACTCAACATTTCAACCGCTCTTTATCCCTTTTAGTTAATTATCCTGCAACATAGAAAATGATGATGGTTCTTATTTAAGAGGAAAATGAATGGTTTTGCTAAAATTGCAAAAGTCAGTGAGATTGGTTTCCAGATCATTGGGCATTTTGCCTCACATATCCCCAGGAGGATACACTTGGCCTTGCACTCCCATCGTTCTCCCAACCGTCCCAGCCACAGAGACCTTTTCCCCCAATATGTGGCCTTCATTTACCAAGAATTCTTTCAGCAAATTTCATTCTGCTATATCCCTTCCATGAACAACATAAACACCAGCAAACACCTGGGAGTCATTAGACTAATAGTTCCTGGCTTTGTTTAAAGTTGGGAAAAGGTTCATGGCTTGAACAGATGAAGAAGTTGAAGGAAAAATCCATAGGATGCTTGCTGCTTTCTCATCAAATCTTCCCATCTCTCTTCCCTAAGCAGTATAATCTACTCATCACTTCATCACCATCTCACTGCCCCACACTCACAACCACACACACACACACACACACACACACAAACACACTCACAACCACACTCATATCCACTGCTTTCATCAGTCCTAACCTAAGCTTTTCCCATCCTCTTCAGGGTGAACAATACCAAGTCCTTTTTCCTTATGCTTATCAACATAGTTGAGATGGGATAGACTTTATCAAAGGTTCATTAAATATGGATTTTTAAAAAGTACATAGGATGAGTAGATGACTGCCACTTCACTTTCCTCCCAGCAGTTCCATGTTCATTCTTTCTAAAGAGGAAGTGACCAGGCAAACTAGATTAGAAACAGCATTTTCTCTGAATTCTGTGGACCCTGAACACTCTCCTAAATCTGGCAAGCACTTGTGTGTGTGTGTTCTCTATGATGGTTGGTTAAATGAGAACCCAGCTCTGCCAATGGGAGGACAATGCTCAGAATGTCATTATATCCTCTTTATTGAAACAGAGAAAAATATACACTATATGGACTTCTCAGGTGGTGCTAATTGTAATGTATGAAACATGAGAGATGTGGCCGTGGTTCATGTTTTGAGAAGATCCCCTGGAGGAGGGCATGGAAACCCACTCCAGTATTCTTGCCTGGAGAATCCCATGGATGGAGGAGCCTGACAGGCTACAGTCCACAGGGTTACAAAGAGTTGGACATGACTGGTGACTTAGCATGCACATGCACACACACACATATTTGCCATTTACCCAGTACTCTGAAGAGAAGCTGTTAACTTTTTATTACATTGACTATAAAATATTATTCTGTCTCACATTCCCTGTCCCATGATTTGTTCTGACTCCCTAGAGGTGCACACTATTATGAATTATATGTGTATCTTTCCTGTCACTATTTTGCTTTTTTCTTTGTTCATTTTCTCTTTATAACATAAACACACAATTATGTACACATCAAGGATTTTTGAAATGTTTTCTAAATATCAGAGTGAATACATATTTTAAATATAATTTTATAACTTTCTGTTTTTAACATTATGCTTTCTAAATTTTGCCGCAAGGATGGATGGATAGATATATTCTTATATACATGGATAACATACACATACAGATTAGAGAGAGAGAGGAAAAAGAGAGCGGGAGTAGGGGAGAGGAAGGAGAAGAAGGAAAGAAATTTATTACTTTAAAATGCTATAAAATATTTTATTGTGGCACTACGTCTCATTTCATTAATTAACATTTAACATCCTAGCGGTTGACATTTAGGTTATTTCAGATTGTTGCTATTTTCATGATTGCATACAATGTTTCCATGCTGTGTGTCATGCAAGACCATTTTTCCTCATATCATCTATTGAATAGTTTGTCCTTGCTTTATTGATTTGTCTTTTTGTAAATCTGGAAAATTGTTTGCCATTATCTCTTCAAATATTCCTTCTCCCCAATGCCCATTTAATTTTTATTAACTGATAAAAGTGTTTTAGAGAATCCCAGATTACCTGCCATACATTTTAATTTCTTGTCAGCACTTTCATCCTTCTACTTTGGGAGCCATATTGTTGATGATTTTTGAGATCTATAATCTGGTTCACTAACTTTCTCTTCATCTGTCAGTGTTTTCCCACTTAACCCATACTTAGTTGCTACATGTTTTCATTTTAAGGATTAAATTTCTTATCTCTTGAATTTCTCTTTTAGAAATATGCTTTCTTCCACAATAGCCATCGTATCCTACCCCTGTGTGAATAGACTTCATCCCTCTCTTTATCTCAATACAAATTAGAAATGCAGTTTTTAATTTTCCTTTTCACCTTGTTCTTTCAAACCTGGTCTTTGCTTGTAAATTCTCCTGTTCACCGAATCTATTATTTATATCCACGACAGTGGGCTTTCTCATGTGTTCGTAATTTTATTGTGAGCTTCCGTCTGCTGGGAGATATCCTGCTAGAGAATCCTATGCTTGCCCAGGGTTGTGAATTAATTGTTATGTGTCAGTTTAAAATTTTGAATCCTAAGGGGAAATAAATTGCATTTTTAATTTTTTAAAATTTCTTGGCATATAGAAGAGTTACAACACTGTATTAGTTTCAGGTTTACAGCAAAATGAATCAGTTTACATATACACGTATATCCACTCTTTTTAAGACTCTTTTTCCATATAGGTCGTTACAGAGTATTGAGCTCCCTGTGCTATATAATAGGTTCTTGGCAGTTATCTATTTTATATATAGTAATGTGTATATGTCAGCTTAAATCTCCCAGTTTGTGCCTCTGCTCCCACATTCTCCCTGGTAAGCACAAATTAAATTGTGTTTGTTTTAATAAAAGTAACTCAGTTTTCACTCCTGGCCTGGGAATGTAGCCTGTTTTCATGCTGTGTTCAAAGGCTAGTGGTCAAATTCATGCAGTGAGCCTTGTTCCAGTCCACCCTCCATGTAGGGAGCTTTGACACCCACCCCAGAATAGGTGCTCATCGCTAAGAGGGCATCTACCAGCCTCTGCGGTGCCATGGTCTAATCTGCTTAGACCTGGGTTCCTTCTTCATTTTGGGCACTTTCTCCTTCTGATATTTCTGACATCAGATATGAATTTTAAATTGAACATGAGGTCTACTCAGTCACTTCTTATTCTGTCTTTGACCAGAAGTTCACTTCCCCATGGACCTGTAACCATAGCAATCCTAATCCACTTCCCCATAGATGCCTGGGTCAGTTTCTCAGCCCTCTTTTCTTCCTACTTGTGTATCAATTACCCCTACATTATTACCACAGTGTTGTTATTATGATGAATATCTTAATTTTTAAAAGGTAAGATTCATTCTCCCTTCCTGTTTAAAATTCCCTTGGCTCTTCTATGGGAACTGTGGTCCAATCAGTTTGTGGTTGACTTATCAGGATTATGGGACACACACTGCTTCCTCAAAGGCACAGAATATCATACTCAGGTAACAAATAATGTGTCAATAACCCTGTGATCAGTCCTCCTAGGACTACCTTGCTACTAAACTGTAACAGACCACAAGGTGCAGTTTAACTGGGACATTCCAAAGCAAATGGTTCCACTTCTGTTCTCTCACTCCTTAGAGAAGCAGCTAGAGAGGTAATGAGACAAGTGAAGGAGCATTGATGGGAGGACTGTTCAGAAATGCACCAATTCCTTCAGGAGAAAGGTCAAGGCTGGGAAGCGCCAACTCTGTGGAGGAATTATTCCCACATCTATTTACGAAGGAAGGTAAAAGTCCATGATAACATCCATTAATAGCTGGAAGTTTTCAAGTTACAGTGGTAACGCTGAGATTTTTGAACCCAATACCAACCCCATGAAGGGCCTGACCACTGAATAAGGGAAGGCTGGATGAAGAGGTGTGGGTAGTGTATCCCATTCACTGTGTCACACCATTGCTTTTCTTCAGCTGTTCAGTACAGGCAGTGTAATACCTTCCAGGAAATGGCAGTGCAGAGCATGCCTTGAGCACCAGGAGGCCAGGTGGAGACTCTGTTCAACTCCTAGAGGCTGGTTAATGTCTCATTTCTTGGGAGAGGAGGGGTGAGGAGAGCGTGTCAAGAAGGAAAATGAATCACCATGCGGGATCTTCATCAATCTTACCCATGGCCTTTGAGCACAAATAGAGGCAGGTAACTCTGGTAACTCTAACCACATTACAAGGACAGTGTATTATCACAAAATTACTAATTTGTTGAGGCGACAGTACAATTTACACATCTCCAGTCCCATCTCTAATTGTCTGACACTTATTTGTTGCTGAAAAGAAGCACACAGCAGGAGAGGGTCTGAGAGGCAAGCCAATCAGTCGAAGGCTTTCAGAGCCACAATGGGCTCACTTCTGGCATACAGGACTTCACAAGAGAAGCTTTCAAAGGGGAAAAAAAGCCCCGCTTTTGATGGGAAAAGAGATTTTTGAAACAGAAAACATTGTTTGATAGAGATAATATAAAAATTGGGACAATTTCTGCTTTTTAACTTACTCCTAAGGCTGCAGTGAGGGAATCTGAGATCATGGAAAAATGCTTTGAAAACTCAGAATGCTGACAGATGTGAAGGAATCAGGCATATACTGGGGGCTGTGCCATTCATCAGAGCTGGAAGGCTACTGGATCCTCTGGCTTGTTGGATAATGCACTGTCTTCATTCTCTCTGGAGAAAAATGGCAACCCACTCCAGTATTCTTGCCTGGAAAGTCCCATGGACGAAGGCACCTGTAGGCTACAGTCCTTGGAGTCGCAAAGAGTTGGACATGACTGAGCAACTTCACTTCACTTCATTCTCTCTGGACCAATCCCATAAAAGAATGGCCATCTCTTGCCTGTCTGTCTCTCCCTTCCTTTTAACCCTTCTAGATAGCTAACAAATATTAGGCTGTCTGGTTTATCCCATTTAAATATTTTTCAAGGAATGATAAGCAATGCCATGCAAGAAATGACAAGAGACATGTCAGTCACCTTCATTGCCATAAAGGCAAATGGAGACTTCCTGAATGAATGGAGTCCCACCTTGAATGGATCAAAGTCAGAAAGAGCCCAATGTGGCATAAAGCACAGCCTCTTTCTCAGCCACCCCCAAAGACCACAGAAGTAAAGAGGAACAATACATTTGAAATAACTCACCTTATAAGTTAAATGCAGGCAACAGCTGCTTGAATTGCAGAACTATGTTGCAAAGCCAAAAAATATTCAAAAACCTATGAAGGTGAATTATATGAATACTTTGAGGAATTACTAGATAGCCCTGCTAACAAGGAACTATATATGTCTTCCAGGAGTTTGTACACACAAGGACACACACGTATTTGTGTAGAGAGAGAATTAACATTACAAAGTATTAATGTATTTGATCAGCTGTCAAATGTAGGTGCTCACGCATAAACATGCTCTGAGATTTCAGAGCATGAAGAAATTCCTTCCTGCTGGTGAGCAGGCAAGGCTCCAAGGAGGAGGCCTCAATTAGGTGCACCTTGAACTACAGGCTTATATATTTATATATGAAAAAAGGGAGCAAGGTATAGACAGATCAGTAAGAAATATTATTAGTAAAGCCTTCAACGTGAAACAGAGCAATCCTTGTAAAGAAGACAGTAGGATCACTTAAGTGGAAGCAAAGGATCCATGGAGGAGGGAAAAGCAGATAAATCTTGAAAAGAGTCATTTAGTCAGATTGCAGAGGTCCTTCATTACCAGAATAAAAGAGAGGACCATGAGGATTAAGCAAAGATTTAGTCATCATGGACAGCATCAAACACTTCCAACTTTGGCTGAGACTAAATGAAAAGAAGATTAGGCTCAGGGGATAACAGAATTTTTTTTTTTTCCAGAGGTTGCCAGTCAATTAAATGTGGCTTTTACATATTTTAAATTCCTTATATATTCAGGGTTTCAATAGTTCTTATCAAATAAGCTTGCTGAAAACCAGCTCTACCTTGTGACAACTTAACTTCACTAAATCATTTTATTATCTGGAAGAGTCAGCAATGGGTTGACGTGCCGTAACTTTGACAGGAGTTTAATTCATTTCAAATGAAACTATCAAAATGCTAATTGAAGAAATAGTTTATATCTACCTTCTACTATATTATTAGGCATCAAAATAATTTGTGTCAAAAAGGCTAGCATCATGTATAACCTTGGGTCATATATGTATCATAGCAGAGCCCAAGCTTACTCTGCCTATTACAATGCATATCATATTTTCATAGTAACCATGAGAGACGGCTACATAACTAATCATGAAGTATGTGGTGAAGCACAAACCATGCAGTCTGTACTTGTCAAATCCTAATCATTAACTTGTTCACATTTAAGAATACAAGACACTTAAAGAGAAAACAAGTATGATTTCAACAATGGAAAACATCACTTAAATGTTAATATATTAGAATTGCTTATCTGGATATTGCTCACTCACTAGCACTTATCAAGAGTATATATGAATTTACTTAGAGATTATGAGCAGCTGATGAGTCCCATTTGTGAAGAGGTGAGAGGGAAACACAATATTAAATGTCAAGAACAAATTTTTAAAAAGATACTCATGTGGTCCATGGATTAATTTATTCAATACATTTTAATATTTATTGTCTATGATACAGCATATACCATTTTGGGTATTAGGCATATAGCAATGAATAGTGATAGTCTTTGCTTCCATGAAGTTTTTTGTTTTTATTTTTTTTAATTTATTTTACTGAAGTATAGCTGATCATAGCAGTGCTATTTACTGTGGCCAAGATATGGAAGCAATCTAAATGCTCATTAACAAATAAACAGATAAAAAATATATGGTGTCTATATATACATACACATATACAAACAATGGAATACTACTCATCTGTAAAAAATAATGAAATAGTTCCATTTGCAGCAACATGGAAACATGGATGGACCTTAAAATTATCATACTAAGTGAAGTAAGTCAGAAAAAGGAAGACAAATACCATTTATCACTTATATGTGGAATCTAAAATAATACACAAATGCATCCATGAAATTCTTATTCTAAAAGGAGACAGATAAAGAGAAACAAACAACAAAAGGCATCTAGTGTTATGTCAAGGAATGGTACATTCCTGGAAGAAAAATGAAGCATAATAGGAAAATAGAGAGCTTTAGGTTGTTTTGTTAAATCAGGTGATCAAGAAAGGCTCTTGATTTAGGAAGAAACCAGGGCCAAGAGAGGAAGATAGTCCTGAATACATTTGGGGTGAAGATGACCAAAGGGAAAATGATTAGCAAGTGTAAAAGTTTTAATACAGAATAAAGTTTACTGCAGTGCAGGAAGAAAAATCAACCAATGAAGCTAGATCAGAGTGAGTAAGACAGAGGGCATGGTTGACGAGACTGGTGAGTTAGCAAGAGAACTAGGTTCTTAAGCATTGGATTAATACTAAGGACCTTGAATTTGAATCAGGATAAGGTGGGAAGTCTTTGGAAGGTTTTTGTTTTGTGGAAAACATCTGATTTGATTTGTCTTTCAGAGGCTTCATTCTAGCTGCTTTGTGAAAAACAGGTGGAAAATATGGAAATATTGCAATTTTTGTTCATTCTATTTTAAGTGGAAACACACTGTCTAAATTTTTATGATTTATTTTTTAAATAGATGTTGTATTTTTGAGATTCATTCATTTTGATCCATACAGCAACATCCAATTCCATTCCACTGCTATACAGTATTCTTTTGGTATATGAATATGCTAAAATTTTATTATGTATTTTGCTTTCAGTGAACAACTTCCAATTGCTTCTAGTATTTTGCACTTCAGAAAATGCTGCCATTTTGTACATAGTTCTTAAGCATGTGTACTATTTCCTCTTGGGTCTATATCTAGGAATGAAATTTGTGGACCAGAGGACTCATCCATCTTACTTATATTTGGTAATGACTCCCTGTTTTTCAAAACAGAATGTACAAATCTAGACCTCCTTGAGCAGTTTATGATGGCTCTTGTCACTTCAAAATTTTGACCATACTTGCAATTCTCAGACTAATTTTTATTCATTTTGTGGTTGTGAAAGAGTAATTCAATGTAACCTGTATATCCTATATTATTAATAGCATTAAGCAGCTTTTTATATGCTTATGTCCCATTCAGGTTTTCTATTTGGGGATATCTTGCGGCAGGGGGAGGGGGCTTCCTCAATTTTTTTACTCTTGGGTCATTTGCCTTGTGAGAAAGTCTTCCAGTGGCAGCATCTACCTCCTGATGAACCACAATTCCTAAGCACAGTGAGGTAACATGTTGATACTACCTTCCAATGACATGAATGGCACTGGGAGGTCTTGCTTTTCTATTTCCTAGTGTTTATTGGGATACTTTCAAGTCTGAGCAAAAGAGAAGCAGGGCAGAAGCACTCACCCATGCTCATCGGCTTCACGGGCTCTTAGAGCCATGTGTATTAACTGAGCGGATTGACTACAAGATTACAGCCTTCTCCTATCCTGTACTTCATCACGCCAAACAATGTCATTCCCAATGCAGGACTGACAGGCACTCATGTCTGGCCTTGGTTCTGTATCCCCAATCCATTAGTATTGGCTCCAGGTCAGCTTTTGAATACAAGATCAATTCTAATATAGTTACATTGACTTCTCTGTGTATCAGAGAGTAGATAGAAAGTTGAGAGGGATCAATAAATGCCAAACAACAAATCAGAAAATACATAGTGTATATGAACCAGTTAGCATGCATGGATTTCTCTGTGCTAATCATTGATTCAAGTATAGGTAGTACAGAAATAATGTGTTCATGTTCGTATCTGAAAGCCAAAATGGAACTCAAACTCCTCAGGCTATGTCTTTAGCCGAATAGAAAATAGGAAATGACAAAATTCTTGGCTTTGTGTTCATAATCTTAAGTTTTCTGGATCTGTTACCTTTTCAAACTCAGTCACGTCTTCTCTCCAGATGTCTGTTGGACTAGTCTAATTTGCTTTGTCCTGTTTGTCCTGTGTCTGTTTGTCCTCCACCATAGCCAGTAGTTTCCTTCCCATCTGTTTTCTGCCTCCCCAAACCACTTCCTAACCAAGGCCCTGGCCAAATCTCTCTCTTTTATTAAAACTGTAACACCATTACTCTGAGGCTCAAGCAGTCAAAAAGCCCTAGCACTTATTCTTCTTAGGACTAATTTATAGCCTTATCATGTCTTCCTAATGTGATTAGCTTGCTACCTGTGTTTTCAAGCCAACGCCTGAGGATCTAGGGCTGTGGACTATCTACATATGTGCCACCCATACAGCGCATTGCTTACACACAAGTAGATGCTTAATTAAAACTGATGTGTTAATACAGACATGTGCCTGCACACATACCACTTGCTAATGTCATGCTCATCAAAATTAATCAATTTCCACTAGGATCCTGCCCTCTTTTTAACTTAAGGCACTGAGTCGGACAATTTGTACATTTCCATTTTTTTCCTTCCACTCATCCTGACCAAAATTTCGTCTTTAAGGTAAGCACCTATTATTAAAGAAACATCAAGCTAAAATATGCAAGGTAGTCCTAGCTAAAATGCATGGGGCACCTTGTTCCTTCCTGAGGTTATGTCTTGGTGTCATTGGCATGTCTTGGTATCTCAGAGATTCTGGCTTCTTGTTCCTACATCTCTTCATAGAGATTTAAAATGAGTCTAAAGATGGGACAATCATATTCTTATAGAATCTTGAGCTGTCTTTGGGCCTGATAACTTAGGAAGTTATCACTATTAATAAAGTTAATAGCAAATGTTTTTGACAAAAACTTATATAATGCATGCTTCTTAGTGCTTTACAGATACTCACTCACTTAATTTGTATAAAATTCTACAAAGTAGGTACTGTTACTCTGCTCAAGATTGACTCTTAGCCACTCTTCATCCAGGCCCCTCCATTCCTCATGCTGCATCAGGCTCCGTGTTCTTAGGTTTATCACTGAATCCAGCCACTGGGACAGAGTAGCAATATATTAGAGAGAGGGAAGTGAGAAAGGTCAATATTTTTACTTTATCAATTTCCTTTTTGCCAGGCTGTGTATTGACAACAGATGCTTTTATTCCTACCAAAGTCCACAACTTCCATAGCTAGCCCTCTCCTAAAGCAATAACTCTCCTAAGATTCTATTAACCACTCTCTGTTCTTGCCCTTTTACCTAGGAAGGGTGAGGGTTTTTTATTGCTAAAGTATTTTATTAGCCTTTATTAGTTTTCTTAAGCCTGCTCACACCTCTGTAAATATTCCTTTTATTAAACTCTTTTAAGTTGTCCCTTTTGAGTATAGCATTTGACTGCCTGGGCATGAACCTTTACAAATAAGGAAACTGAGACACAATCATACGAAGTTCCTTGCTCTTACTTATTCAGCTAGCAAGCAGCATAGTTGGGATTCAGATCTTGGCTGTCTGACTCCACAATCTGTGCTCTGATCACAGATTGCTCTATGTTCTCCCTGGGTCTCCAAATTTAGCTAGACAACTGATTTTTAACACTAATATAAGCCTACAATATATGCTTATCAGCTGAAGCCAAGACCAAAGGCCTCTTTCTTTGCCAGGAGAGAAAGATCATCAGATCAATTTCAGAAAGGATGTGGGCAAAGTTAACCATGAAAAAGGAAAAAACTGCATTTGGCCATGGTTTTCCTGTGAACTTCTGCTAGGTTCTACTATTGTCTGTTTTACATTTAAACAGTAGAGATAGGCATGGGTTTAAGAAAAACTGAAAAATAGTACATGATTGAAAACAAGAAACAAGTGAACAACAAAGAACTATAGTCGAAAATCAAAATCCCACTGAACATTTCAAAGACTCAAGCCAGTCCTTTGCTTAAACCAAAACCAATAACGAAGTCGAATTTAAACCAAAAAAAAAAAAAAAAAAATTGTAAAGGAAATGCTCATGAAGTTACTCAAGGTGGCTGATGAGATCTTCCACTTCAATCCTACAATAAAACAGCCAGTGGTCTGTCCTACAATTTACCATGAAGACAACATTGTTTTAATACCACTGTTTTAATACCACTCTGTATCAGATGCCTACTATGTGTGAGAGACTGTACCTAAATATCATTGATAAATTTTTCCACATCCTTGAAAGTTAGATAATATTAGTCCCATTTATTTGGTGGAGAGTAGAGGCTCAGAATGATTAAATTATTTTCTCATCATCAAAATATGAGTGGAGCTGCTATATTTAAAATGGATAACCAACAAGTTCCTACTGAATTACACAGGGAACTCTACTCAATGTTATGTAGCTGTGGATGGGAAGGGAGTCTGGGGGGAATGTATACACGCATATGTATGACTGAGTCCCTTTGCTGTCCACCTAAAAACTATTAGCTATACCCCATACAAAATAAAGTTTTAAAAGAAATGAGTGGAGAATTAAGATTCAAACTTAAATATGCTTTTTAATATTATATATATATATATATATATCTTTGGAAAAATTACTGTACTCACAGGTGTAGAATTACACAATAATTCAAAATTCAGTGCCCTCAGAATGGTGGAAACCACCTTGAACTCTATCTAAGCTTTCCTCAGTAGTGCATACATTATTTTGGCTGACATGAGATTACAAAGATACCATGAAATGCATTTGTTTTCTTTTTATAGCTCCCTGAAAGCAGCCACGAGTGAGGTAAGAATAGAGTGTAATTCCATGTATACCGCTGGAATTTTCACACCTGAGAGCTGAAATAATTTAAACTTGTTAGTTCTATCAAACTCTGCCAATCGCAGAATATACTTGGTTTTGTGCAATGCACAGGTCTCTAAAATCATTTACCGTCCACAAGTAGTGGGAATTGTATCCTTTCCTCATGACTTCTAAGTCATTTAAGAAAGAGAAACCTCAGTTTTGGAGGGAGCATCTCTATATTATTCTTTTTCCCCTTATTTCCCCATCCTTGGTAATGTGCTCAACAGTAAATCAAGTACCTAATTTAAAAGTAAACTTAAAAAAAAAATGTGTAGTTTGGTAGACACAAGGCAGGAGTTTCTCTAACAATTATTCAGTTTGGAGGACTGCGGTAGAGACAACACAAGATCTGGTCCATGGGCTTTTCTTTGCGGCATACAATTTTCTACCCAGAGGTAGAGAGATCGTAGGCTTCTGATGTTGTAGGAAGTGCTGCTAACAGTGTTTACAAAAATGGTTGAGAAAACCCATGTCTGTCTGACAGCTTTTTACCATATCAATTATAAATGCATTTTCCCTTGGGTGGTATTATCTCTCGCCCAAGGAATTTTCCACTGTCCTGGAGCATTTGCTGAGGAGAATTGATTAGGAAGGCGGCTTCCCAGTAGATGGAGAGAAACTGCAAATGCTTCTGTTTGTTGATGCTGTTATCCTCGTAGCATAAGTACTGCAAGAATGTGAACAATTACAGCCAAAAATTCAACTGGAAGCTGCTATGATAGGATTGGCAATTCATCCCTGCAGAGCAGAACAGACCCAGATGTGTGCAGCTGGAATAGAACTACCTGGGCAAAGTGATATTTGCTGGTGAGGGAGTTACAGACATCACCCTTTTGTAGGGGTGGGAGGAGATACATATATTGTTCAGGATAAGCTGGAATTATCTGTATTGACCATACTGAACAGTTTTTCACTGCTGATGTTTGCATAGACCCAGTTGTCTCTTCTTTTTCTGATTATGATCACAGGATGCCTGTGTGCAAGTTTCAATCACTTCAGTCGTGTCTGACTCTTTGTGATCCCATGGACTGTAGCTCGCCAGGCTCCTCTGTCCATGGGATTCTCCAGGCAAGAATTCTGGAGTGGGTTGCCATACCCTCCTCCAGGGGATCTTCCCAATCCAGGGATTGAACCTGCATCTCTTTAAGTCTCCTTCATTGGCAGGCATGTTCTTTATCACTAGCACCACCTGGGAATATCAAGTCTAAATTAATTATTAAGGAGAGTTTATATAAAATACTATCAACAATTCTGGGTGTATTTTTCAAGCCCTTTTGTATACTAATGTGACTAGCTTTGAAAAATTAATACATTTGTTTGTTTATTTTATTTTTACAATATAAAACTGGATGGTATTTGATCCTGACTAAGGTGACTGCATCTCAACCTTCCTTCCAATGTTATTTCATATTGGAGTCGAATGGCAATATGTTGTCTCATAGAACTTTTTCTGTAACATCTTAGGCTTAGGATCAATATATAGGAAGTACTGAATTAATGTTAATTGAAAGAAAAGATACAACTTAAGTTGACAGATTATTTTGGAAAAGTGAACATATGAGGTAAAGGTCTTAAAATTGTTCAACGTTTCTGTACCAGCCATCCCAGGACTATAAATTTCTCTTTAGGAGATAAACACAGTTATGCTGTTCAACATGATAGGCATAAGCCACACTGAGCACTTGAAATTTGGCTCATCTGATATGAGCTGTAAGTATAACACCTATTGAATTTTATAGGGCAGGGTTGAATTGGGAGTTTGGGACCACCACATGCAAACTCATATATGGAATGGATAAATAATAAGGTCCTATTTTATAGCACTGGGAACTATATGCAATATCCTATAATAAACAATAATGGAGAAGACTAAGAAAAAGATACAGTATATACTGAACTTTGAAGACAATATAAAAATGTAGACTATCTCACTAATATTTTAATTTAATAATATGTAGAAATGAGGTATTTTTAGTATATTGGATCAAATAAATTAACTTCACCTCTTTTTTTTTTTTAACTATTTTAAGATATACTCAAAAGAAGAAAGGACTATACACATGTATTTACTACAAAGTGGCCTATGGTGTAAGCATTTTGGTGCAAAACTGAAATACATATTTATCAATGCTGCTGCTGCTACTTAGTTACTCAGCATGTCCAACTCTTTGCAACCCCATGGACTGTAGTCCACCAGACTCCTCTGTCCATGGGATTTCCCAGGCAGGAATATTGGAGGGGGTTGCCATTTGCTTCTCCAGGGTATCTTCCTAATCTAGGGATTGAAACTTTATCTCTTCCATTGCAGGTGAATTCTTTACCACTGAGTCACCAGAGAAGCCCATCTATCAATGAGACAATAGCTAAGAACATTAGAAAATAGATAAATGATTCAATGGTATACAGTTACATAACAATGGCAATATGTGGAACACACATATAAGTGGAAAAGTAGGCAAAAATATTGTATGTACAATCTCATAGAACTTTATAAAAATATGTATCTAAATGGAAAAAAAAACTGGAAGATAATATGAAAACTAACACTTCATAAAGAAAAAGTTTTTAAATATTGCTTTTCTTCTTCAAAACCTTGGTATTACACTATTGTTTTCATCAGTTCAGTTCAGTTCAGTTGCTCAGTCATGTCCAACTCTTTGTGACCCCATGCACTGCTGCATGCCAGGCTTCCCTGTCCATCACCAACTCCTGGAGCTTACTCAAGCTCGTGTCCATCGACTCAGTGATGTCATCCAACCATCTCATCTCTGCTCCTCCTGCCTTCAGGAGGCATCTAAATGGAATCTCAATTTATCTAAATGGAAAAAAAACACAACAAAAAAAAACAACTGGAAGATAATGTGAAAACAATACTCTTCATAAAGATAGATTTTGGAAGTATTGTTTTTTTCTTTAAAACCTTGTCATTTGGTATTACACTATTGTTTTCATAGTTAAGACAAATAAAAACATAAAACTGGCAGATAAAGGTGTTTTGGCTTCCTCTGAGTCTTCTAGGTGATGTCCTGTTAAGAGTGTTCAAATATCTTGCAAACCTGGGCAGCCAGTCATGTCTGCCAGGGAGTAATCAGTGTATCTGATGTGGGGATATGGTTAACAAATGGTTCATCTTTGGGACTTATGGTGGGATTGCTAACGCCTGTACAATGTCACCAAATATTTTTAGTTTTACAGAAGAAATCACACACACAACACACACACACACACACACAGAGAAACCAAATCAATTCGAATTCAATCACTAAAGGAATAAACACAACGTTCTTGCATCAGCACTGCTATAGATCACTTACATTCCTATCACGGCCCTATACCAAAGCTCCTGTGATCTTATTGTCTCAATGTCTCATAATTTTATTTTGAACTCTCTGCCTCCATTCTCTCTGCTCCTCCAGTCTTAGTGTACAAGAGAGCTTCCCTAAACTATTTCTCTTGCAATGTCTTACCCCTCTTGATTAGAAAAACAATGAAAACCTAAATGAACAACCACTTTCTTACTTGTAGATTAACAATCAATTGCCTTTCTATCAGTCTTTATTCAAGATCTGCACTCCTGTCTGCTCTCACAGATTCTAATCTCTAGTTTACTGGATTTAACTATACTAAATAAGTACTGGTCTGGTTAGTAAAATACTGGTTAACAAAGTATTCATCTTGGAAAGTCTAGACCAACTATCACCTTTTAATGAAGTATTCCATCTCCTATTGACAGTATTTTGGACAGAGATGCAAAAACAAGGCACCTCTCTAACAAACACTCTCTTATCAGTGAAACCTATTCAGTTCTCAAGCTAAAAGCAGGGGCTCCAAACCTCATTCTGCCTTCTCTTGTGTTCCTTTATCAAGGCACAATTCTGTTAGCTTTGCTTTCTAACCAGCCTCTTATTTCCTCTCTTCATCTCTCTACCTTTTCTCCATTTTAGGCCCACCATCCACATCATGCCTGGATTTTGTGCCTCTGCCCCCGCTCCCTTTGGTCTCACCTACTCTGATCTTGTTCCAGTAACCAAACCACTCTTCATATAACTGCTACAGAATTAGTCCAAAAACACAAATCTGATTATTCACTCCCTTCCTTGCAGGAGTGTCTTTACTTACTCTCCATCACCTTTCAGGGTAACATTTCTAGTGGTTAACAAAACACATTATCAATCTAGCACCATCTCTCCATATTTACTCTTTCATAGTTTATGCTCCAGCAATACCAATCTGTTTGTTTGTTGCTAAATATAGCATGTGTTTTTTTAGGTTTTGTATCCTTTCTCCTGATTGTCTCTCTGCCTCTTTGACCATTCCCAACTGCAGGGCATATAAACAAATAGTACCTGACTTTTTCTCCTTATACTTTGAAATTAAAATGAGTGTGGTTTTCTCTAGGAAATGATTAGAAAATCAGTTCTGATTGATATTGACAGCTGGCTTCACTGCAGTTCCTCTCTTCTTTCCACTCCCATGTCACTTAGACATATAGCTATCCATTCATTTCCATGAGTTTTAATAAATATCCATGTCTGTCCCTCTTGGCAGACAGGAAACACCTTGAGAACAGAAAATATACCTCATCTCATTCTCTGTCACCAGGTTCGTATGTCGTGGGCACTCAATACATTTGTGGAATGAACTAGCAAAGAAAGCCAGCTGAACCCACTGAACATAAACTACTTATGATGACAAGATTTTAATCCAGTTTTAACTGTAATACTACCAGTGATCAAACAAATATTTACTTAATTTAAGGGCTCTCTCTTTTTTGTCATAGCCAAAATATTGGTGCTAAGATGAACAACACTTTGGGTTTCTCTGGTATGTTAGTTTGCATGTAACAAAAGATCTTGACACAGACTACCTAGAGAGACAGAGAGGAAAGGAATGAGCAGTAGACGTCACCTTGCGCTTGCTGGGTATGTTTCAAGTTTATAAGATCAGTCAGCTACAGCTTGCAAAGGTTGAATTCAGGTCCAGGTAAATGTTAGTATGAGATATTTGAGTTTTGCAAGAAAAACATTTTCCACTGGGTTGCTCCTTTTAAATACCATGACCAGCAGTGTCCACGGGGAAATCAAAGAAACGTGTTTGCTTTTACTTCTCCTTACTATATGTGCTATCTATTCCAGGATTGTGACAATGTACTTCTTTTGTTTGGTGGGTATGGATCCCCTCAGGGACCCTGAAGTATCTTTGGAAATACCAAAGAAATAAATTGCCATTTTACACAACTAATTGAATAAGAATTTATGTTAAATTTACAAAATACATGCCAAGGAATTTTAAAAATCTGGCCACATTTTTAGATATTCTTCCCTTGTGCAATTTATCATAATGGGAACTAGAAATAAATGTTTCTGTAAAACAAGTAAGTAAAGCAGTAAGACCTAGTTCTAAGTTATGGGAAGGTATTGCAAAAGAAAACAAAATATGCCTTGTCAAATAAAAAATATTTAGACTATAATTTCAAAAGCTATAAGAAATGGCAGGTTTTGATAGTTTGATAATTTCCTTTGTAATTCTCTACTAAAGAATAAGACCACTCGAGTTTTACAAATAAGGAAGGGAAAAAATTATTCAAAATGTTGCTAGACTATAACATTCATTTTTCAAAAGACTTTTTTGTTCAGAAGACATCTGAAGACTGTGACCTTATACTTCAAAAGTGTGCTTCCAACAGCTATTCTTAATCCTGTGTTGTTCTCAATGAGTGTTATCATTGATTAGCTAATAAATACATTCTAAATATCTATTGTGTGCTAGAATGTAACTCCAAGACCACACAACAATTCAAAGAATCATCTAAGATGACTAAGACAAGATCTCAGTGTATGTATTCAGGAAAATCACAAAGTCAGTTTGGGAGACCCATGTTAAGGTCACACCATATCCAAATGTCAGTATAATAACAAAAGACAGAAAGCTACAGTCATAGAGAACAGACCAGTTATTGCTGGGGATGGAAGACGCAGGGAAGATGGGACTATGAGGGAGTTTTAGGGGGCTGATAGAACCCCTGGTGATGGGGTTGGTTACATAAATCTATGCATGTGTTAAAATTCCTAGAACTGTACCTAGAACTGTACACTAAAAAAAGAGAGCATTTCCTGTTATTAAAATAATAATAAAATATAAGTCGAGTAGGAAGAATAATAAATATTATATGTTTTCAAAAAAAACAATAAAGGGCAATCAAGGAGTAAGTATAAATTCCTCCATCAATCAAAGATGTCTTCGAAATAGATGATGCCACTTATTATTCACATATCCATATTTCCCATTGACATGTATAGAATTTGGAGATGGTACAGAAAAAGGTGGAACCATAATAAAATAATTTTAATACTTTAAAGCCTTCCCTTGCCAAGCCCAGCAGGTGGGAATCATATGCTGTGTGCAGAACTTGGACTGGGTTTGTAAGGGATGGTCTCCACAGCCCCTGTTTTTCTACAGATGGTCCATTGCAAAGTGGGGAGCAAAAGCCACCTTTCTGGCCAGAAGCCACTCTCTACTCTAATGCAGTTAGATGGCAGCAACTCAGGCTTTACATAGCAGCTGATGACCAAATAATCCAAGTGTAATTAAAAGTCATGTTCAGAAAACAAAAAAGAAATCCCCATAGAGCGGTTTCCAGGAGGAAGCTATCAGGCAGCTACACAGGAGGCCAAATACAAAGGATGTATGAGCCAAAAATGACTTGGGAAGAAAAGAGACCTGGCTAAAGATGGAAGGAATAGGGGAGAGGCTGGAAACTCTCGAGCTCCAAAAGCAATGGCTGCTCAGAGCTGATTAGCTCACCTGAAGGTGATGAGAAGGGAAAAGAAGAAAAATCCCTGCCTTGGACCTAAAACAAGAGAAATGCCCTAAGCTCATAAGCATCAGGGAGTCAAAGGCTTTGTTCCCACACAAAATTAGCTGAGAGAATTACAGAATAATGATCATCTTTGGTAAACAGACTTCACGCCTGGAATTAGCTCTGGTGCCCCCACATTAATTATTTCTCTTGTGGACACAAAGGAACATTTGTATGAAAGTCAGTGACGTCAGCAAACACGCTTGGCTGGAATTCCCTAGGGGCTGTGAGAACTTATGGAGGCAATGAAAAATTATAAAGTGGTAAAACAGTTTTGACAGGAAAGCCCTCTGGAAAAAGGAAATTCTTCCTTCACCAAGGCGAATTTTCTGTGATTTAGGTTAGAAAAGAAACACGTCAAATGTATATTCCAAGAAAACTGCAACTATCTGAGTCTCTTCATTTTGTCTTTGTGTTAGTTGCTCAGTCGTGTCTGACTCTTTGCGACCGCATGGACTGGAGCTCACCAGGCTCCTCTGTCCATGGAATTCTCCAGGCAAGAATACTGGAGTAGGTTGCCGTGCCCTACTTCAGGGGGATCTTCCCGACCCAGGGATGGAACCCAGGTCTCTCTCCCTGCAGGCAGATTTTTTTACCATTTGAGCTACCTAGGAAGCCCCTGTCTCCTCACTGGGCAGGTTTATAACTAAATACAGAAGGCAGCCTCTTCTGGTTGACACATCTTTTTTCTGGATTATCTCAATTTGGTGGAAGACATGAACCTTAATGAAATATTTATATGATAGGAGGGGAGGTAAATTTCCCTCTGTATAAGCAGAATTATTCTCCAAAATTACTTTCAGACTATCTGATTTCTGCTTGTTGAACAGTAAGAGGGCATTATTGGGATAACCAGTTTTACAGAGCAGAAGCCCACACAGCTGGACTGTGTTGAGAAGAGTGTAGGATAGTGCTATTTTTTTTTTTTTTTCGTAACAACTGCTGCTTTTAAATACACAGAGAGTGCTTAGTAACGATGTACATGAAATTATTATTTTTGGTCTCATACAGTTTCGATCCAAAAAGCTGAATAAATCAGTGCCTCAAATGGAACATGTGTTCAGTGTGGTCTGGTTTAAAATACAGACTATGTAGCATTCCTGACATTCACTTTAGGGACAAGTGTTCTGGAGGATCATAGAAATATCCCTTACCTCCAGAGCAACTAAAAGTAAGATTCAATGAGAGGCTTCTGTGGCTGTCAACCAAGAGAGAGGAATCCTCCATAATAATATACTAGTAGGAGAAAAACAGTGTAAACTCTAAACATAAAGTCGCAAGCACAGACATTTCAAATTGCAGGCAAGTGAGGTGTGACTTAGCTTGTTTTCCTATCAGCGGCTCTAGCATCAGCATCTGTAAGTTTGTTTGAGTTCTAAACAATACCAAAATAGTCTTAGGAAGAGCATATGTTTTAGAGCAACTATAGAATTTTTTTTCAAAATTATATTGACTGGAACTAGAGGTTTCTCTGGTGAAATGTGGTAGCTCCTAGTTTTTGTCTTATAGGTGAATACAGAAATTTTCATGGGGGCAGTGAAATGAAGCAGTTAGGAGTGATGACTGTGAAAAAAATTACAGCTAGAAGACAATCCCAGTTCGACCTGTACATTCCTTCATTTTCCTGAACTCTGTTTCCTTCATCTATGAAATACAGATAAGAGAACCTATGTTGAGAATTGTTATAAATATTAAATGAGAAGATGTTTGTTCCATGCTTAGCACAGCATAAGATAATCATTTCACAATCACACAGTAAAATAAAAATAATTAAATAGACTCAATAAATCATGAATGACTTTCTATTTAGAGATTCACATTGACTGACATCGAGTCAAAGGTTTCTTCGACAAGGAAAACTTGGTGAATATAAAGTCGTATTACTCCATGAGGGATAGTTGCAGCAGCTGCTATTATTATAAGGATTCCCAGGAATTCAACAGAGGAGAATTCTTGTATCTTCCACTTTTTCTCCCTGGATTTCTCAAGGCAATAAATAGCAGATGGTTCCATGTGACCTTCCTTTTTTCCTGTAACTTTACCAGTTTGCTTTAGTGTGCCTTTTGCATGAACTTGATAAGCCTCACCTATATATAAACATTAGGTAGTTTATTTCTTCAAATTTCAATGATATTTTTGAATTATTAAAGCAAGAAATAAACCACACAAAATAAAGTTTTTCATGTATGTGGTGAGGGTGGTACTCAAAAATTGAGTGAACTGGGAGGAGACAGAGGGTATTACTGGGTTTGGGAGCTCAGAAACACTTAAGGAGGTCTTCATCTCTGAGTTAAGCTTGAAGGGGCATTTCCTAACTTCCTCTTGCAGCCTGTTGTTTACTGTGTGACATTATATTTCTCCCAACTGAGTTCTTCTAAAGTAGACCAAGAAACCCCAGATAACCACATATTTTCAGGAAAAGCAACACTATGTGTAGAAAATATATGATTGGATATGTTGATGAAGCAAGTTACTGTTACTCACTGCTTTCAAGAGCCATGAATATATGACACTTAATAGTTTGATTTAAAGAAACCTTGCCTTATTTTGGAACATATTTTGAAACAAACTATTATCTTTACCAGGCCCCAACCTTGAATCATCACCATTTAAGACAATTTTCAAGAAATTACAATAGAAAGCAGCTCTCACTACTGTATAGAAATTATTTGGCTTATCAGAGGAATTCTCAAAACACTTGAATGAAATTCAAATACTTTTTTTCCCCCTTTTCTTTTGAGAGAGAAATGGTAAAAAATCCATCTAAGGCAATTTGACTAGGAGGATTGTCTTCATTTGATCTTATTGATAAAGCAAAGTATTCAATATATAGCTAGACATCATTGTTATGATCACAGCTGGTAAAGAGAGGCTGGAAGTAAATCAGAAAACAAAACTATGACCTTTCTTGGATAAGTTAAGTTATCGCTCTAGGAGGAAAGATTGTGCCTTAAGATACAAAATATTTAAAGAAGTGCTTCTGTTAGATAGCCAAGAATAGAGAATTTATTTATTTTTTTTTCTTTTCAGCAATCAGAAGTCAGTTATACCTTGATAACAAACATTCAAGAGCAACCACCACCACCACCACATCAAAAATCCCACAGAATTTCTTTTGGAGGTTAGTTTGTTCAATAATTTAAAATATAGTTAGATTCATAGTGGTAATAAATTTATCAACTTTCTCGTGCTGGTGTAGGTAACATCAATGATACAGACTTTGCCAAAGATTGCCTAATTGACTTGAGGACAAAGAAATAAAATAGGGGGACATGAGTTCAAGGATGGGTTTTAAAGAATTATCTTATGCCTTGAAGAATGCCTAGTTTTATCTGTCCTGTGAGCCCTGGGAACTCTGATTCTCTTTATTCATCTTTCAGTCAGCTCAGTTCCCTCGTTCAGTCGTGTCTGACTCTTTGTGACCCCATGGACTGCAGCAATCCAGGCCTCCCTGTCCATCACCAACTCCTGGAGTTTACTCACACTCATGTCCATCGAGTTGGTGATGCCATCCAGCCATCTAATCCTCTGTCGTCCCCTTCTCCTCCTGCCCCCAATCCCTCTGAGCAGCAGGGTCTTTTCCAATGAGTCAACTCTTCGCACGAGGTGGCCAAAGTATTGGAGTTTCAGCTTCAACACCAGTCCTTCCAATGAACACCCAGGACTGATCTCCTTTAGGCAGGACTGGTTGGATCTCCTTTCAGTCCAAGGGACTCTCAAGAGTCTTCTCCAACACCACAGTTCAAAAGCATCAATTCTTTGGCACTCAGCTTTCTTCACAGTCCAACTGTCACATCCATACAGGACCACTGGAAAAACCATACTTATACTCATCTTTACCTTTGTATAAATCAGGGCATTCAACACTTCTAGGAACCAAAACAAAAAATCAGAATCAGTTGGATGTCAAAGTTGGTATCTCATTGAAAGTTGCTTCTTAGCAATCAAATGGTTTATATTGTTTATTTTATATAGTTTTGACTTATTCACCCTTTTCCAGGAAGAGGCATTTATTTTTGCATGAAAAATAATGGCATAATATTTGTGAAGATTTGTATAGTCAGTATATGTAAAGGAAATACATTTCCAATGCAAAAATAAGTTGCGTGGGGAAAAAATGCCAGCATATGTTTCTGTGGATTTTTCTGTGATGGAATTTCATAGATTTCACCAAATTCTCAAAAAGTCTGGATAGTGAAAGATGTTCCTGAACAACTGGTCTGTAGGGAAACTAATCTGAATGTAAAAATAATAGAACCAATCAGTAAATAAGCACAGGAAGTTTATATTTTGAATGATATTAAGGAGAGTTGTAATTAGTCTTTTAGATGCTATTATTAACAGAAGGTGTGAAAGTGTTATCTTTTCTGAAGTTGCTTAGGAAATGTCAAGGGTTGTGGCCATACACATCTAATATCTCACATAAATGAAACCAATGAATTTTTCTATAAGATAAAATACCTACCCTTTAGCCCCCTGCCAGGATACATTAATTTTGAAAGTAGGTACTTCATTAATCAGAGACAGAAGATCACCTAGAGAAATTATTAAAATGCAGATTCAGATTTGGTACATCTGGGGTAGAGCCTGAGAGTCTGCATTTCTAATGAGTTTCCAGATGAAATCACTTGCTGTTGCTCCATCACACACTGAATAACCAGGCTTTAGGCTAACAAATAAACATTGTGGTGAGCAAAGTAAAGAGTGCATGCATTTTATCTGACTTACTAATTTATCTTGCTTTGGCACTTGGTTGACTTGTTACCTATACCCCAAGTTAAGCATCAGTACCTTATATCTGCATTATTATCATGCATTGTTATTATACTATTGCATATACTGTTTTCCCTACCTCCTATCTGCCCTTCTCTCCAAAATTATTAATATCATTATTATTGTTTTTGTTATTACTCTCATTCATGCTATCTGTGATATACTCTTTTAAACTCTTCATAAATGTCAGCTCATTAATTCATCTTATTATCACACTAGTCACCCTATAAGATATTACTTTTATCATCTCATTTTCATGTTCCAAACATTTTAGCAGCTCCAATAGTTCTCTTAGAATTGTTTCATTTTTTTTTTTCTTATGAACTCTCCCACTGACCATCATTGTTCCAGAGTCAGAACTTTCCAGATAAGGCAAATCTCAACTTTGTGCCTTATGCATTAAATGTAAACTCTAATCTATCATAAATTAACTAGCAAACAGAGCCACCTTTGTTCATCTATAGTCTAGAATGTATCTCCATCTTTTGTCTAGTTGATAAGCAAGGCCTTTATAATTTCGATTATTCTCTGTGCATGAAAGAGAGTACCAATCATTAATGTGTCTGGATGATTTAATGTTACAAGTGGATGTGTAAAAACTAAAAACAGAACTACCATATGATCCAGTAATCCTACTCCCAATCCGGAGAAAACCATAATTTGAAAAGATACATGCTCCCCAATGTTCATTGCAGCAATAGCCAATCCATGGAAGCAACCTAAACGTCCATTGTCAGAGGAATGGATAAAGAAGACGTGGTACAATGGGATATTGTGTGCCATGCTTAGTTGCTCAGTCGTGTCTGACTCTTTGAGACCCCACAGACTATGGCCCGCCAGGCCCCTCTTTCCATGGGGATTCTCCAGGCAACAATCCTAGAGTGGGCTGCCATGCCCTCCTCCAGGGGATCTTTCCAACCCAGGGATTGAACCCAGGTCTCCTGATTTGCAGTCAGATTCTTTACCCACTGGAGACACCAATGGAATATTACTCAGCCTTAAAAAATAATAACATAATGCCATTTGCAGCAGATGGATGAACCTAGAGATTATCATAGTGCAATATTTCATACAGAGAAAGACAAATACCTATGATATCACTCATATATGGAATCTAATTTTTTAAAATGATACAAATGAACTTATTTATAAGACAGAAACAGACCTACAGATACCAAAAACAAACTTACAGCTTCCAAAGAGGAAACATGGGAGGGAAAGGATAAATCAGGAACTCGGCATTAAGTTACACACAATCTACATATAAGATAGATAACTTACAAGGACATACTATATAGCACAGGGAACTTTATTCAGTATTCTATAAAAGAAAAGAATCTTAAAAAGAATAAATATGTGTATAATTCAATCATTTTGCTGTATACCTGAAACTAACAAAACATTGTTTAAATTTTAAAAAGAGTAGATGTGAACAATAAGAGAGTCTGGGAACTCTCGGGGGAAAGCAGGAGGGGATCTAGTAGGATCAAGGATAAGCTAGGAGGTACATCCTAATTTTTCCTGTATGCTTAGACAGTAAGTTCATCCATCCTGTGTCTTTGCAAATTGATATAGATAGTTACAATGTCAGGTTCAGAATATCATAAAATTATAAGGGGTATAGTTTTCATGAACTATAGAATTCTTAGGAATATTCACAAATATTCATGTCAGTACTATTCAGGACAGCAAAAGATGGAAGCAACTCAGAGGTCCATCATATGAATAACAGATAAAAAAAAAAATCATATACCCACACAAAGGATTAGTCAGCTAGAAGAGAATACAGTACTGATATACATAACAACATGGATGAAACTTGAAAACATTATGCTAAGTGAAAAGGGTCAAATACAAAAGATCAGATATTGTATGATACTATTGATATAAGATATTCAGAATAGGCAAATTCACCAAGACAGAAAGTAGTTAGGTTGCCAGGAGCTGAAGAGAGAAGAGACTGGGGAGTCGAGTTTCCTTTTGAGGTAATGAAATATTTTGGAACTGGATGCTCTGGTTGGTTTACAACAGCATAGATGAAATGGATGCCACTGAATTATACATCTTAAAATGGTTAAAATATTTTTGTATTGATAGTATTTGAATTCTACCTAAATTCTAAAACATGTATATGGTAGAGAGAAGGTTGGGGTTTTATATTGCCTATGTCTCACTCATTCTATTAGTCTCATGAGGATATAGAGATCTTCCATAATTGTCAGCAGATCAGTCTTCTTCTCTTTAAAGTTATCACCAGGCCCTCAAATGGCCAAAAGGTCACACAGATGTCCAACTCCTTCATTTTAGCTTTTCCATTTCTAATCAACCTATCTGGAATTCTGGTCCTTTATAATGAGATTTATTATGACTTGATGTTATTTAACATGGCTTCTCAAATCAAACCTCTGCTCCAATAAATAAATCACCTCAGAATCCTATGAATGCATGAACATGACTTTCACCTCCATACTTTTCCCAGTGTTATTAACCCCAGCTGAAATATTCCACCCTCTCCACTAGGTGCACCCTATCCATTCTCTAAGGTGTAGCTAAAATTGCATCAGTATTTATCACTGCCCTTTTCTGAAAGATCTCATTTCCTTCTGAACTGATGGGGTATGTCCAACACTCAACTCCTTAAAGGGCTGCCTGTGGTACCTTTTCTTCTCAATTAGTTCATGAGAACTGAAATTTGAGACCATCTGTGTTAATATGACTTAGCTAAGACTGTAGGCCACTGATCCCAAAATAACTTACTTGGTTTTCCCAAGAAAGCTTTGCCCAGAAAGAATCTGTGATCTAATAAATAATTTCACAGCTTGCTTCAGGAACTTCTCACTGATCAATTTACAAGTGACACCTAGGAAACAGCTTACTTATTAACCACAGATTACTTATCAAGACAGTCATTCTGCTGTACTGCCATTCTCACCATTGTATTACAAATTATATTTGTAATATATTACAAATTATATTTGTAATATATTACAAATTATATTTGTAATATATTACAAATTATATATATATATAATCATAACTATATATATCACAATTATATATATGCATAAATTATAATATATCACAATTATATTACAAATTGTACCCAATTTATATATAATTGTACCAATTGTACAATTATACCAATATATACACAAATTATAATATGTCACAATTATATTACAAATTGTACCCAACCCAGTCAATCTTTAAAGATCTTCCTTAAACCACTTGAATTCACTTGAATTCAGACCCCAAAGCCTTATACATATTTGAATTCTGGTTTCCCCAGTTTAGGTATTGCTGAGATTACATCAGCATGGTGTTTTCCTTAACACAACTAACCCTAAAAAGTCTAGTTTTGCTTGATTAGCAGCTTTCTAGTGATAATTTGGGGGAGTTTAATATCTTAAAGTATGAACAGGGCTTCCTCACACTCATACTCACTTTTCCCATTGAACCCTCGTGGCTACAGAGGGATGTATTTCATAGATGGAGTAAGAAGGAAGGGCTTGCGTGTTAAGAAGGAAGAGAAGAGAGAGTAAGGAATGAAGGAAGGATGATTTCTGAGTGCCATTTCATACAGCAATCCCATAATGTGAGCCATCATCATCCAGAGAGCATATGTTATTAAGAGCTAAGATCTGGGAAGAATCTAGTTGTAAGTGAGAGCTTCTCTTTTAATAATATACCCAGTTATTAGTCACCCCTGGGACATACGTTCTCAAATAGAAACCTATCCTCCCCATTATTTTCAGGTAATTCTTTCTTAAATTATAGCACAGCTCTGTAAGAAAGCCATAGGATCCATAAAAGACTTCCTGAAGTTGCAGTGGAGAGACGCCCGTGGATTCTCTCTTGTGGGTGTACCTGTGATGGTTGAACTGATTGAATAATTACTGATACCAAGAATTAGTAGAGTGAGTTCATCTCTCCATTAACATGTTTAGCACTGATTATTCCCAATTTCATTCCTGTGTATCACTGGTGATAACCACATGGATTATTCATTACATTAGGCTCTGAAAATTAAAGGATGAATGAAGGTTTATAAATAAGAGAAATAATACTGACTCAGAACCATGCATTTAAGGAAGCAATAATCCTACACCCAAACTCTGGATGGGAAAGAAAGTTTAATCATGATATCAGGAAAACCTTAGAGCTACTAGAGAGCAAATTATAAAGGATACCACATTACAGCATTTGAAGGAAGGGGTTTTTTAAGCAATGGGTTAAATCCTCATCACAAAAGCAGTAAAGAGAAGAGTGACAGTCTTTCTGAATGAATAGTCTTCTCTTGAGAGAGAAAGTGTGAGTTGCTCAGTTGTGTCTGACTCTTTCGTGACCCCATGGACTGTAGCCCGCCAGTCACCTCTGTCCATGGGATTTCCCAGGCAAGAATGCTGGAATGGATTGTTATTCACTCCTTCAGGGTATCTTCCCAATCCAGGGATGAAAACTGTCTCCTGTATTGCAGGCACATTCTTTAATTTACCATTTGAGCCACCAGGGAAGCCCAGTATTCTCTTACCCTTGCTTACTTCAAAACTTAGGATTTATAAACATAGTAGAACATGACAAAATTTGTGGAAGATATTATACTTGTATTTTTCTTTAAATTACTAATCATATATCCTAGAAAATTGCCCTGGAGGGGCTTCTTAAAATCTATCTTCTTCCAAGAGCTCAAGAATAGCAGGGGTATGTTATCCCAATAATTTGGAAAAATGGTAAAACTCTTCTTCTAGTACTTGTTCATAAGTTAAATAATAAATCAATAGATGATTAATAAACTGGAGATGTGCAAATCTACTGAAAAGAAAAGGGAAGCTTTCCAGGTCAGTTAAACTCTATTAAAATAGTAACTGACTATATTAGCATATCTAGGAAAGCCTATGCTAACCAGAAGGAGTGCTGATCCCATGAAACCTTAGTACAAAGATAGTTGGAAAGGGTGATGCTGCTCAGGTCCCTCTGGGCAGGATCTGGGGGAGAATATTCAAATCCCAGTGGTACCACCTTCCCTGGAAGTGCAAAGAATGTTCTTCAAGCTACCTTAGCCAAAGACTATGTTCTGCGATTCTATAATATCCTATGATGGTCCCATGACTGTTTCCCATGTAGGCCTTGCTACAACAAGAAGTTTGTCATGCCCACATGAGTTCTAACTTCCCTGCTCTGTGACCATCTTCTTTCTTAATACATATTAATAGGCCCCGGTTTAGATGTAAGACTTCAACAATTTGTTACAGTGACATCTCTGAAAGACAGAACTGTTCCCATATAATGAGGAGATTAAAGTTCTGAGCCTTCAGAAGTGAAAGCCTCTCTGTTCAATGCACTCTACCATGCTAACTTGAATTATTTTATATACCACCACCCTCTTCAATATGATGACTCTCATCCTCAAACACTGAAACTCTTCCTTACTTTCTATGTTATAGACAAAATAGAAACCACAAGATAAGGCTCCCTTATCTTCTACATTCTCTATTCCAAACCCATTAATCCAACTCACCTACATCTTCAACCATGTTATTTTCTGCTCCTGTTTCTCTCTGCAACTCTATCTTTCTGACTATATATAGAGATTAGATATAGATATGCAGATAATATGTACATATATATAGATGGAGATGAGATAGAGATAGAGAAGTGACCCTTAAACAACACAGAGTGATTAAGGGCTGCAGACCCTCCAGAGTTGAAAATCTGCCTATGCCTATAACCAGCCTTCCTATTCATGTCCTCCTCTCTGCAGTTCTGCATCTATTGATTCAACCAAACATGGATCATGCAATACTGTAGTTAATTTACTATTAAAAAAAAATCATGTATAAGTGAACCCCTGAAGCTCAAAGGCATGTTGTTCTAGGGTCAGCTGTATGTGCATGCATGAGTGTGTATGTATAGACACATATTTAAACATACACATATTTTTCTGCCTTAAGAGTACATTCTTCCAATGTGCTTTGAATTCCATCCCCTCCCTTTTAACTGACTCTGTCCTGTTGCCAATATTTCATTCACAGCATATTACAAAATGCTTATTATATTCCAGATACTATTCAGCAGCACAAATTTCCTCTTATTCTCATCACAACCTCTCAAGGTTGGCATTTCTATCTGAATTTTGCAGAGAAAGAAATAGTCACAACAAGGTTAATACAATACAGATGGTAAATGGCACAACTGATATTTGAAACCAGGTTATTCTGACTCCAGGACACTTTTTTTCCTGTTCATTTATTTTTTGTGTTGCTTCTTTCCTCCATTACAATATAGGCTCTTTGAAAGCTGGAATCTTGTCTCTGTTGGACGCACTATATTCCCACATCCTCAGGGATCGGTGCACACTCTATAGTCAATTAATAGTGAAAGCACCTCTTTTGTCCTTTTCCTGTTTGCCCATTTCTGACCTCCTCTAACCTTGAAAAAAAACAATTATAGGGATGAAATCACTGGACAACTTAAACTAACTCCTGACTTCTGCTCTCCTGAATTGTATATCATGCCTTGACTAACCTGTTAATTCTTTCCCTAGATTAAAAGAAATAAGCATGGAGAATAACATAGGTAAAGAATGACTAACTCTCTACCCCAACAGTCCTCTTAGCATTCCTGCAGGTAGATCACAGAGACAAGATAGCATCTGAAGAGTCAGCCATCTTCCCCTCACCTTTCCCTTTAAAAACTGTCAGCTGAGCAAGAAGAATCTTCAGAGTTCATCTCAGAAGCCCACCTTCTCCCCACATTGCCAGGGTTTCTGAATAAAACATCTTTCCTTTCCACTGATGCTTGCCTCTTGATTGTTGTCTTTTGAGTGGCAAGCAGTCAAACCTGAGTTTGGTAACAATGGTAGTTAAATAAATTCATGAATGAATAAATGAATTCCCCTTCTACTCTCTTGGATACAGAGGCTGAGAATTTGTTTTTTGACTCCTTTGTTCACTGTTGTCTGCTGTTTCCACCCTACCCATCTCCACATAATCAGCTTGTCAGTTTTCCTTTCTCCATGGAATTCAATGACTTGGCCAAAATACAGCTGTTTTTTGCCCATAAATTTCTTCTTGTATTATCTCCATTTCTCTTGAAATTAGTCTTTCTTGAAAGACTAGCTATTGCTTAAACATCCTGTGCAGAAGGCTGGAGGGGTGCAATTCAGTGTATTTATCAGCCTCTATGTGACCTTGTTGTTTCAAACATCCTCAGGCCAAATCTAGTTGACTGTTTGCCTCATGGGCACATATTATTCTAGTTGACTATATTCACTAGCTAGGTGTGACCCTAATCAAAGTCCCTTTGGCTTATACAACCTCTAGTTTCAATTCACTTTCTTATTAGATTTTCTTTTAAGTGAACAGGATATATATACACACACACACACATATATATTTAGACATTAATAGATGATAGGCATACATTCTCCTTAAACTCCCCTCCTCCACCACTGAGAGCTATTGAGCAATTTTTCCAATGGCCTATTTTCCACCTCTTCCTTACCCCTTCCCTGACCCTAGATCTCATAATGCTAATCAATAGATTGTTAGATATGCTTTTCAAGGAAATCTTTACGCTGTTAGAAGTCTGCAGTTATGCCCTTTCTCTTATTATGCTCTTTTTTGGGGCCCATATTCATGAAATTTGGCAGAGTGGCCTTATATTTTTGATCTGTAGCAGTTTGCTCCATGGAATTCGGTGCCCCGCCCCCAAATGCTTTGCCTGTGGACTATGAAAAATATACATATATTTTTTTGTTTAGCTGTATTGGTCTTAGTTGTGGCACGCAGGATCTCCACTGTGCCATGTAGGATCTCTTTTTGCCACATGCGGATTCTCTAGCTGTGGTGCAGGCTCAGTAGTTGCAGCGTGGGCCCAGTTGCTCTGTGGCATGTAACACCTTAGTTCCCCAACCAGATATCGAACCTGCATTCCCTGTGCTGCAAGGCGGACTCCCAACCACTGAACCACCAGGGAAGTCCCTGGCCTTTTGTATTCTATCTAGTAGCTAATTTAAGTGCAGGTGTTAGCCACTCAGTCATGTCCAATTCTTCTGCGACTCCACAGACTGTATGTAACCCATCAGGCTCCTCTGTCCATCAAATTCTCTAGGCAGGAATATTGAGGTGGGTAGCTATTCCCTTATCCAGGATTGATATCCTACCCCACCCAGGGATCAAACTTGGGTTTCCCATATTGTAGGCAGTTTCTTTACCATCTGATCCACCAGAGAAGCCCAACTAATGTAAACTAGCCAGTTTTTTAAAAATCTGTTTTTTAAAAAACATAGGTTCCCAGGGCCCACCCTAGGAGATTTCTGATTTCAGGTCTAAAGTTGCATCTGCAAATGTACATTTGTAACAGCTCTCTAAGTGATTCTGATGCTTGACTAGTCTTAGCAACACCTTGCAACTGAGATGAGTTTTCTTCCTAGAGGATGAACAAAAACAATAGGTCTGTTATTGCTATCTTAGCTAGAAAGTACATTATGACAGAGATAAAAGACTTGACTTTGTTTATCTTTGTTTTCAACACATTGCTTGTGAAATAATAGTTTAAACCTCATCAAAGCTCTCACAGGTTTCCTGTGGCCGAAGCTTCTCTATCAATAAAGAGCAAAGCTGGAAGCTAAAGAGTTAAGTCATTTTCACCTAAACGTAAATGAGGTAGAGAAAAAGAAAGCAGATTCTGTCCCTGGAGATTTGAAAGGACTTAAATGTTAGCACTAACATATTGAACCTAATTCTCGGCTTCAGAGGTAGTCAGGGCAATCACCCAAGAGATCAATGCCTGCTCTCCCCCAGGGACAGATGCACTCCTGCCTTTCCTATTCCAGACCCCAAACCTCATTTCTGACCGACTTCCCACAACGAAGAATAGCTGTTGTTGTTTTCCTCTTCTTCTTTTTCTGTGAAGAATTCATTCAGGACATAACATCATAATTCTCGACTCCCACTCGTTTTTCTTCTTTTTGTGAAAATCAATAACCTATAGGACTGGATTTTATGAAGGCTGAAGCAGTTAGGAGAAAATAAAAGAATGAATCTTTTGGCTCATCTTATTTCACATACCCACCTGCTTACTGCCTTTGTCCCAGCCAGAAGGGACCAAGGAAATACCCAGGTACAGAGGCTGTGTGTCTGAGGAGTATGTGTGATGGACGGGAAGGGATGACAGAAAGCAGACACAAAAAGAAGGATACAAATATGCACACATACAGAGAGAGAGACCGACAGAGGAATAACAGGATAACGAGGGAGCTACATGAACTCAGGTGCCAAAAGTCTGGTTACCGTGCTTGTTCTGAGTAGAAGCTAACTGTTAAACACAACTAGCTAAGTTAATAAATGCATTAATAAATGAATACTTTATTAATAAAATGGATATTTAGCAGCAAATGAGAGGATTCGAGTTGGAAGGATATTAGAAACATACCAGAAGTCTTTAACTTTCATGCTAATAGTACTAGAAGAAATTCTACCTTTCTGATCATAGGAGTTATGATCAAAACAGTATTGAAGGTTGCTAATCTGTCAGTGGTACGTAGGATGGAGTAGACCAGGAAATAATAATCACTAGCAATCCCATTTAGAGAATAGTATGCTTTCAGCATGTGATGAAGGTCAGCCCTGGGAGAAGGACAAAGGAGTAGGGAAAAGGGGATTGTGAGAGGTAGTACATCAGGGAAAGAAGCGAGAAGATATAGAGAAAGATTAGATTGTGGGCATAAAGGTTCTGTCTTCAGGAAAGACAGAACCCTGCATTTCAAGAAGTTACCTCCTCTGGAAGGAGGTTAATGGTTTTCCAAACGGTTCATCACTACCTTCTCTGGATGGTGACTGTCATTTGCACACGTTTTTTATAGAGTGTGCACTGTGGACTTTATCACTACTTATTTGCTTATCTTTCTTTGTATTTGATTGTTTTCTTCTTTAAAAAGATACTTATTCTCAAGAAAGCAGGAACTGTACTACTTCCAGGTACAGGTTAGAGGAAAGTGGGATAATTATCAGTGAGGGACAAGATTTGCCTGGCGTCGAGTTTTTTAAGAGACAAGCCGAAAGACAAGTGTCAAGGATAAGCCAGGATTTATATATAGCCAATCATTATAATCCAGAAGAAGCACTACCTGCAGATTCAGGGCACGTATGTTTAAGGTCAGTACTAAAGAATAAGGCTGAAGCCTCAAGTTTAATGACTATCCAGTGTGTGGTAGGAAGAAAAACATTAGATTATGTTGCTATGTAATTAGGATGAGAATAAGAGCAATAACATGAAGCTAGAGTATTAAGTATGAAATTTAGTGAACTCAGAAAGAAGTTGCTAAATATTCATTTCTCCCAATCTCAGTTTGACGCTCCTCAAAGCAGGATGTTTTTGAATGGTCAGATACTATACCATAATTCTCTTTGTCTCTCTCATTCCAGTAACTGCATTAGTTTTTCCCTTTTAAGAAAACAAGATCTCAGACTTTGAGATCAGTCAACAATAATTTTAACAAAAGTGAAAGAAAAGGAAGTACATTTCTTCCCATCTATCCTGTCTATATAGTTTTTCTATATTTGTCATTAATACACAAGTTATCTGGAATGGATTACTTACTGTATCAAAACACTATACCTCTCACCTCATCCCTCCAAGCCCTGCCTCCAAAGATAGGAAAAAAAAAAAAAAAAGATAGGGAAAAATAAAGTATTCTCAGGAAAAAATAAATCTATCCTGTTTCCATTAAAGATGTTCTTTATTCTACCAACCCTCCTTTATCATTGTTAGGTGTTTATATTCCAGATTTGTCAAGATAAATACAAGCAACTAGACAACACTGGAAGTTACTATAAGTGCAAAATCTTTGGATAAATGTCTTTGAGTCAGGCTGCTGCTGCTGCTAAGTCGCTTGTCGTGTCCGACTCTGGGCGACCCCACAGATGGCAGCCCACTAGGCTCCTCCGTCCCCGGGACTCTCCAGGTAAGAATATTACTTTAGTTGTATTCAAAAGCCAGCTTTAAAGGCCAAAAAAATAAGTTAAAATAGTAATGAAATGATATATATCTGGAGGGAGCCTAACATGTCAGGTGGTTTTACCTTTTCCCATAGTCCCTGATAAATCATCCCTTCCCTTGTCTTAAAACTCACCCTCACAAAGGAGGTGTGGTGGAGACAGCTTTAAAGTGAGTAGTATTTCATTACTCTTCTCGTGTCACAGACTTTACCCATCCAGTCATTCAACAGACCCTGATTAAGCGTGTCCTGCACACCAGGCAGGGCTTTCTCAGCTTTATAACAGGAGGATCAACACATCCACACACTCTCATGCGCTTTAGCTAATTGTTGATTAAATGGCAGGGTCAATATTTGGGAACTATTTCTATCTAAATCTACATCTTCTGTTCTGAGCAAGAGTATTGGTGGTCTTCAGCTATCCAGAGCCTTCTCTCCAGAGAAACTTCAAAACACAGCAGTATCACAGCAGTGAGACTAAGCCAATGGTGGTCACCATGCCTGTTAACACATAACCATTAAACAAATACAGACCACTAGAGTAGGTAGGCAGCGTATGTTAGTATGATCTAATTTACAGATGGTCTCTGCCTTTTAGAGATTAATTTTCCAGAATTCATAATAACTTAAAATTAAGTCTCAAAAGGCAGGTACACTCAATGTGTAATGAATTTATAAGAAAAAAAGAGAATAAAAGGAGCTATTGCTACAGACCAGGAAGTCTTAACAGAGAAGGCAGTGTCACTCCACTCCAGTACTCCTGCCTGGAAAATCCCGTGGATGGAGGAGCCTGGTAGGCTGCGGTCCATGGGGTCACTAAGAGTTGGACATGACTGAGCGGCTTCACTTTCACTTTTCACTTTCATGCATTGGAGAAGGAAATGGCAACCCACTCCAGTATTCTTGCCTGGAGAATCCCAGAGATGGGGGAGCCTGGTGGGCTGCTGTCTGTGGGGTCGCACAGAGTCGGACACGACTGAAGCGACTTAGCAGCAGCAGCAGCAGGAAGTCTTAAAGGGGGAATGGCATTTGAGAGTCACAACTGCTAACAAGAATTTTTGAACCCTGTGTGAAAATTGGTCTCACTTGCATTTTAAAGAAAATAATTATTTTTATTTTCTAGATTTTTTTGCCACACCATGTGGCATGTGAGATCTTAATTCCCTGACCAGGGATTGAATCTTAACGACTTTGTCACTGGGAAGTTCCGTCAACTGCCCCATGTTGAAACCCCAGAGTCTCCACTTCTAAATGGGAAAAAAAAAATCACCTTCCTTTTTATCTCACACAAAAACTTCATGAAGAGAATAGAGAGATTTAAAATGGATGTGATAATTCACAAAATTCGAAGGAAGTTTATATGTGAAATAAACAGAAAGTCATCATACAGATCCAAGTATATATGGCAATCAGCACCCAAATGTTGTAGGGGCTGAAAATACAAATTACCTAGTGGATTCTTTTAGAAATCCTTGGATCTTTACCTGGTTGTAAAGGACACATAGAGAGAGATATGATTACAGTCCCTTACATGGAATATTCCATGTGCTGCCCCCACTTCTGCCCTCAGATGGGCAGATGCTCATCAAAGTCAGAACACTGGCAGGTATGACCAGCAGCTAAAATTCTGTGGCCACAATCTTCTGTAATTTGGGAGTGCATCTCAAAGCCTCTAGGATTACTGTACCTGTCAAAGCAAAGGGACTGTGTTTAGGGTAGAACAAATACACATGCTTTCCTAGAACAATCCTGGGCAATAATACTCCCATTTACTCTCAGAAATGTCCCTCTTTACATGGTTAATTATATGGGCACCTTAACTATACCCTGCTTTTCAAAAGACAAGCAGTGGTGGGCCACAGACCCCCATTTTCCTGTGAGCAGAGTTCCAAACAAAGTTATGGGGTTAGAATAGTTGAAGAGAACACAAAAACTGTCTGGAAACTATAGCACAGGCAAAACGCCAGTCTCATGCTTTGCAAATAATGAGCTGTTATTAATTCAATCTGGCTTTATACTAAATGACATTTTGATATTTGATTTTATATATATATACACGTATGTGTGTGTGTGTGTGTGTGTGTGTGTGTGTAGTTCATTATGCTAGGTTTCAAAGAGGCAGAGAAACCAGAGTTCAAATTGCCAACATCTGTTGGCACCATGTAGAAAGCAAGGGAGTTCCAGAAAAACATCTACTTCTGCTTCACTGACTACGCTAAAGCCTTTGACTGTGTGGATCACAACAAACTGGGAATTCTTAAAGAGATGGGAGTACCAAATCACCTTATTCGTCTCCTGAGAAACCTGTACATGGATCAAGCAGAAACAGAACAAGACATGGGACAACTGACTAGTTCAAAACTGGGAAAAGAGTAGGACAAGAACTAAAGAGTTTCTTGATGATGGTGAAACAGAAGACTGAAAAAAGCTGGCTTGAAACTCAACATTAAAAAACTAAGATCATGGCATCTGGTCCTATCACTTCACAGCAAATAGAAGAGACAAAGTTGAAGCAGTGACAGATTTTCTTTTCTTGAGCTCCAAAATCACTGCAGATGGTGACCGCAGCCATGAAATTAAAAGGCACTTGCTCCTTGGAAGGAAAGCTATGACAAAATTAGAATATTAAAAAGCAGAGACGTTGCTTTGCCAACAAGGTCCCCATAGGCAAAACTATGTTTTTTTTCAAGCAGACATGCATGGATGTAAGAGATGGACCATAAAGAAGGTTGAGTGCTGAAGGACTGATGCTTTCAAATTGTGGTGCTGGAGAAGACACTTGAGAGTCCCTTGGACTGTAAAAAGATCAAACCAGTCAATCCTAAATGAAATCAACCTTGAGTATTCATTGGAAGGACTGATGCTGAAGCTGAAGCTCCAACACTTGAGCCACCTGATGTGAAGAGCCAACTCTTTGGAAAAGACCCTGGTGCTGGGAAAGACTGAAGGCAAAAGAGAAGGGGTGGCAGAAGATGAAATGGTTAGATAGCATCCCAGACTCAGTGGTCATGAATTTCAGCAAACTCCAGGAGATGGTGGAGGACAGAGAAGCCTGGCATGCTACAGTTCATGGGTTGCAAAGAATCAGAAACATCTTAGCAATCGAACAACAACGAAAACAACAACGCGTCAGTGGGTTATCCACTCACAAGCTACAATTAGAAGCTTCTGGAAGGCAATGACTCATGTGACATAACTGAGATGATGCCAATGATGAGAAGAAGGCATATATGAAGTACCTGTGTAAGGTACTTCATAACTGACAAAGAATTCATGACAATTACAGAGAAGGCAATGGCAACCGACTCCAGTACTCTTGCCTGGAAAATCCCATGAATGGAGGAGCCTGGTAGGCTGCAGTCCATGGGGTCATGAAGAGTCAGACACGACTGAAAGACTTCGCTTTCATTTTTCACTTTCATGCATTGGAGAAGGAAATGGCAACCCACTCCAGTGTTCTTGCCTGGAGAAGCCCAGGGATGGCAGAACCTGGTGGGCTGCCATCTATGGGGCTGCAAAGAGTCGGACACGACTGAAGTGTCTTAGCAGCAGCAGCAGCATAACAATTATTTCTGCTGATTCTCAATTTTCTGTGAGTAATTCTACTTGTAAGGGTGAAGAAACTGTATCCAGTTTCACTATTGAACATTAGTTGGTGTTGAATTGGTGGTGTTAGGACTGCACCAATCCTAATTCTCATCCCTGTCCACCACCTGTAGCTGTTTTGTTGATAATGGTTATTTTGACAATAGTCAACAACAGGATGGAAATGCAATGAGAACTAGTGATGTTCTAAATTATCTCAATAGATTCTTCCCTTGCCAGCCCCAAACTCTCACCCGTGCACTTTCTACTGCCAGCCATTTAATCTGACCTAAACAGGATCTCCCTTAACCTGCCTCATAGCCTCATGTTTTTAGGTCCTCATCTCCTCCAGGAAGCCCTCCGTGGTGACTCAGGTTCACAGGGATTCCTCAATTCTCTAAGCACTCATGCCCTTGACTCATAGAAACACTCATTCTGAAACTCAGTTATTGACTATATGATTAATTTTTCCCCCCTAATACCTTTCAAATTCACTGGGGACAGATACTATTCCTGTTTGCTACTATACCCACAATGTCCCTCTACCTGCCCTCCCTCATATCCTAGGCAAGGACTCAGGAAGCAGAGTGAACCCAAACACACAAACATCTCAGTCCAAGACACTGAATCTGCTTGGGAAGGCCTGGCGGTATTGTCTCTCCAGAGAATTAGGCTCCCCAGTGGGCTTTGAAAAGGAAGAAATCAGGCTCAGGGACCCACCAGCAGAGACCAGTGGCTTGGTCTGATCCTTTACATGCCTGAGGACTAAGGGCTTTTGCCCAGAGCAGATGAAGGGAGGCAGGCCTGAACATATCTCCGCACAGAAGCCTCTTTCCCTGAGGCTGAAATGTGTTAATAACTGTGACAATTTCTGAGTTCTAACGTGTTCCGGTCTGTAACCACCATGCGGACTAAGCCTCATTTCTGTCGCAGGCTGCAGGGTCCATCCTTGTGGAGTTTTTATATTAATCATGACAGGTTCTATCACTTCAACCCTGTTAATTTAACTCATATTACAAAGCGTTGGCAAAATCTCAGAGGGAGAGACAGGGGTAGGCATACAATTATTAAAAATCTGTCACACCATTAAAAGACAAGGTATGTGTGTATATGTATTTGTATATATATGCAAATATAAATATGTAAAGCCTTTTCACTATTTGTTCTATGTTACTCTTTCCCCAGTAATGGTTGTGGCTAAATCCCTAAGACCCTGAAATTTTCACTCAAACATTACCTGCACAAAAGGACCTATCCTGATCATGGGACTTAAAATTGTTACCAACTCTGTCTGGACTCTTTCTCTTTACCATGCTCTTTTTCTAATATCTTATTCAGTCTATTTATTTATTTCATGTATCATGTATTGTTTGTCCCCTACTGAAATATAAACCATGTGGGTTAAAATTTTTTATTGCTTTTGTTCACTGATGAATCAATCACAAGCACAATAGGATAGTGTTAGGCACTTAGGTACTCAGTAAATCATTTTAATGGGATGGGATGGAATGAAAAGAATGAATGAATATTCAATGCTTATCAAACCCTGGGGTTTCCTAGATGGCTCAGTGGTAAAGAATCTGCCTGCCAATACAAGAGACGCAAGAGACACTGGTTTGATCCCTGGGTTGAGAAGATCCCCTGGAGGAGGAAATGCAATCCACTGCACTATTCTTTCCTGGAGAATCCCATGGACAGAGGAGCCTGGTGGGTTATAGTCCATGGGGTCGCAAAGAGTTGGGACATGACTGAGCACACACTCACTAAACTCTGGGTGTTTTTGGAACAAATGGCTCACCTAGAGATAGTACAGCCAGAGTAGGGTTAGGAGACCTTCAAAGACAGTGCTATTTGGGAATATACAAATGAGCACAGACTCCTGATCCCTAAGAATAGATCTCAGAGTCATCTCTGTAACATGGGATCCCATTGGGAATCTTTGCTGTTACAACTATGAGACAACCTAGGGGCATGCTAGTACTACCACATTCTAAAGACTAAGAATCTGGGAAATTAATCTTGGAAAAATATACATCAACTCCACCCACCTCCAATGGACAGAGCGTCATGCCATGTTCCCAGCATTTCTCACAGCACTTAAGCAAGGAAAAGTGTAAAGGAGTAAACACTGACCCTGATATCAAGGTATCTATGGTCAGGACCCATGGGACATTAAAGGAATAATGAGAATGATGTGGAATGAAGAGATGGTAGGACAAATACACATAATCCAAACATTTACAAAATTCCTAGCGTGATTAAAGTTCTATTCTGAATACTGGACAGATTATAAACAATATACGGTTTTATCCATATATCTGGGAATATAAGGAGGGAATGTAAGTGCATAATTGTAATACAATGCAATAAAAGTTGAAAGATTTATTTTTAATATATATAAATTGCTATGGGAACACAGAGAGAATGGTGAATAATTTTTTCCCATAAATGTAGGGAAAGCTACAGTAGCAGGGAATCCTTTTGTCCTTGAAGGATAAATCAGTTTGTCAGAAGAGGAAGTTAGGCACCTCATGATGGAAGAAATAACTGGAGGCAAGGGGCCTGTACTGGGGAAAGGCAAGTCCAGTACTTTGCCTAGGGTCTTCCTTTGCTCACAGTCCAATGATTTGTCTGGTCCTTTCCATCTCTCTCCTAAGACATGGAACAGTCCTTGCTTCATAAGACACAGTCAAGTATAAATACAGTAAGTGCATAAAACAAATGAAAACAATCAGAGTCTAGCCAGATCAACAATCAAAGCTCCTAGCCTATGTCCTTTTTTTTTTTTAATAGAAGGTCTGATGTCTTATAAAACTACCTCTTATAATCTGTGGTTTTATGGGTCTGAGATCTGGTTTTGCCAGTTATCCCCTCTCATTTTGAAGGTGATGATTGAATCTGTGATCAGAGATCATATTGCTGCTCCTGACCCTGGAGTGCCTGGCACAAGTTTGGGCACAGAGTGGTCATTCAGAAAATTATATTGAAGGAGGACAGTTTATAAAGAGGCATTCAGAGAGTCAGACAGACTGCTTGAAGGCTTCCCCTTCCAGATCTTAGTGTGTGATCTTGGACAGCCACTTAATATCTCTATGACTCTACTGATAAAAGAGGAACAAAAGAATTTAGGGCCTAGTGTCACTATAAATAAATAATAGTATGCAAAGTCTTTGAACAGGGCCTGGTACAAAATAGTACTTGGTAAAAGATATTGCTGTTATTTAGATTTGCTACTGTACTGATTCTCATGATTCCTTGCCTCTACTACCTCTCTGTCCCACCTCTCAGACTGATTTAGCCAATAAAAGTAGTGGAGTGCCAGAAGAAAGGAGGTCCAAAGCCTTAATCTTGGCTCTGCCCCAAACTACCTGTTTTACCTAAGGTAAAATAGTTCCCCTCAGAACTTCAGTTTCTTAGGGGGTTATGGTGAGGCTCAGATATGCAGGACTACAGGGATAAAAGAACTATACACATATTCTTATATGACTCTGGGTTTTCAGTTTCTCCTTGACCCCAAGATAGACACAGAGTGTCAACAAAAGTTCCCCAGGGAACTGGGATTCCTCACAACAGATGAGTGGATACATGTACATGTATGGCTGAGTCCCTTTCCTGCTCATCTGAAACTATCACAACATTGCTTGTTAATCAGCTATACCCCAATACAAAATAAAAAGTTTAAAAAAATACTAACTTACACAACAACAACAAAATGAAATAGGACACAGAGAAAAATCTAGATTCAGAGATGAGAACCTGATGCTGGGTCCAACAGAAGAGTGTGGAAATTTCATCACCAGCCTCCCGCTCCTGTTGTGGTTCAAATGCACCCTAAGCTGAACCGGTACACCACTCTGCACTCCTGTGCTGTGCTTGGTCGCTCAGTTGTGTCTGATTCTTGGCGACCCCATGGACTGCAGCCCACCAGGCTCCTCTGTCCATGGGATTCTCCAGGCAAGAATACTGGAGTGGGTGGCCATGCCCTTCTCCAGGGGATCTTCCCAACCCAGGGCTCGAACCCAGGTCTCTCATACAGCAGTTGGATTCTTTCCTGTCTGAACTACGAGGGAAGACCACTCAGCACTCCTGGCACAAGCTGAATGGAGGACAGCTCCCCCCGCTGAAGCCAGCTTGACATGATGGGAGCATGAAAGTTAAAGTTTCTATTTTCCTTTCTACCATGGCACTTAACTTTCTGAACTATAATTGCAGGATTTTCTTATCTGTGTTCCCTGCCAGAGCAAGAGCTCACTATAAGACAGACCAAGTATTACTTGTATCTATATTCATAACATCCTGCAAGGCACCTGAGACAATAAATATTTGGTGAATGAATAAAACAAGAAATAAATGGGTAATAGTAGTAGTATCAACAAGAACAAAAAATGACTAATGCCTTTACTATGTTTTACTCTGGGCAAGCACTGTATAAGTGCCATTCAAACATTGTTCCAATTAATCCTCAGTGCAAGACAACAAGAGAGGTACTCCTATCTCTCTTTCACGGACAGGAAAACAAAGGCTCAGGAAGAATCAGAAGCATAAACAAGTTTACACAGTCAGCAATCAGAAAAACCGAGGTTCACACTGACGCCCGCTTGAATCCAAAGCACTGACATTGAGTTGGCCAAAATATTTGCTGGGGTTCTTCCATAGGATCTCATGGAAAATCCTGAACACACTTTTTGGCCAACTCAGTACAACAAGGGGTGAGATATTCAGCTCGTGAATAGACTAATCAAAGGCCCCTCAGGCTATAGATCAACTCAAACTGAGCTAAACTTGAATTCCATCATTTTCTCCTTCCAAACCTTTTTTTTCCCCCCAGTAAAGCACATATGCTTAACATCTGAATTCCTAGTTTTCTCAGCACCAAGTCTTTGCCCAGTTTGGGTTGGCAAGTCTTTGACACAACAGTCCTAGGAAAACCATCACTGACAACCACCTCCCAGAGTATAGAACAATAAGGCTGGGAGGAGGGGCAGGAGAACTTTCAGCTCTGAGAAGCCAGCACAGGTGCTTTGTTCTTTCAGAAAGAAGATTCTCCAAAATTTCAGTCTAACTCAATCTTAATTTAACATCACACTGCAAGTCAGAGTTTAACCATAATTAAGGCAAGGTTATATAATGTCCATTCTGGTGAGAAACACGATTTTCTGTCTAAAGCCCTGTTTGTTAACAGGACTATTAGCTGAACATCACACAAAAACAAGGCCCTTCAGAATGCTGACGTATTTGTTAGGTGCCTGATAATTGCAGACATAGGAAATTCTGGGATAAAATAAAACTCCAGTGACATTATGGACACATTTAATTTGGCGACAATTAGTTTGATTAATCCCAAGTGAGAAGCTGAGGGAAGAAAGAAAGTGAAATGATCCATTTTTAGGGTGCATTTCAGAAAAGACTGATTCAGGAGGATTTATTTGCATAGTCACATTACAATCTGAAAAGGCAATAAATGAAATAAGAATTGCTATTTTGTGGGGCCATTGTTTCCACTATTGTTTTTATGGGGATTAAATGTGGGGAAGGGATTGATAGCCCTGGAGAGTTAAGAATCATGCTATCTCAAAGAATGGCTGCAGAGATGCAGTCAGAGAATCAGGAAGAAAAGGAGAAAAAGACTCATGATGGAGGTGTGAGGGGCTTCCCAAGTGGCACTAGTGGTAAAGAACCCACTCACCCGCCAATGCAGGAGACATAAGAGACACAGGTTCAATCCCTGGGTCAGGAAAATCCCCTGTAGGGGGGCATGGAAATCCACTCCAGTATTCTTGCCTGGAGACTCCAATGGACAGAGGATCCTGGTGGGTATAGTACACAGGGTCACAGAGAGTCAAACAAAAATGAAGTGACTTATACACATGAAAGGAGGTATGAAGATGCAGGGGCTGGCTCAGAGGTCTCCCCATCCCAGGAACCATAATTACTGAGCATAAGGCAGAAAGGGACTTGGTCATATGGGTCACATCCAGATCACAGAATATGGGTTTCCCAGGCTCACAGATTTGTTGAAGATATTTTGACTATTAAAGAGATGAAATGTCCAAAGGCTCCAGAGTCAAGGCAGGTGAAATATAGATAGCTCTAATTAGGAGTGAACCAAGAACTTCCAGATGTTCAAGCTGGTTTTAGAAAAGGCAGAGGAACCAGAGATCAAATTGCCAGCATCCATTGGATCATAGAAAAAGCAAGAGAATTTCAGAAAACCATCTACTTCTGATTCAATGACTACACTGAAGCTTTTGTCTGTGTGGATCACAACAAACTCTGGAAAATTCTTCAAAAGTTGGGAATATCAGACCACCTTACCTGCCTCCTGAGAAATCTGTATGCAGGTCAAGAAGCAACAGTTAGAACCTGACATGGAAAAACAGACTGGTTCCAAATTGGGAAAGGAGAATACCAAGGCTGTATTTTGTCATCCTGCTTATTTAACTTATATGCAGAGTACATCATGCAAAATGCCAGGCTGGATGAAACACAGCTGGAATCAAGATTGTAGGGAGAAATATCAACAACCTCAGATATGCAGATGACATTACCCTTATGGCAGAAGGCAAAGAGGAACTAAAGGATGAAAGTGAAAGTGGAGAGTGAAAAAGTTGATTTAAAACTCAAATTCAAAAAACTAAGATCATGGCATTGAGTTTCATCACTTCATGGCAAATAGATGAGGAAACAATGCAAACAGTGACAAACTTTATATTCTTGGACTCCAAAATCACTGCACATGCTGGCTGTAGCCATGAAATTAAAAGACACTTGCTCCTTGGAAGAAAAGTTATGACAAACCTAGACAGCATATTAAAAAGCAGAGACGTTATTTGGCCAGCAAATTTCCATCTAGTCAAAGCTATGGTTTCTCCAGTAGTCATGTGTATGGATGTGAGAGCTAGATCATAAAGAAGGCTGAGCACTGAAGAATTGATGCTTTTGAATGGTGGTGTTGGGGAAGACTCTTGAGAGTCCCTCGGACTGCAAGGAGATCCAACCAGTTAATCCTAAAGGAAATCAGTCCTGAATGTTCACTGGAAGGACTGATGCTGAAGTTGAAGCTCCAGTACTTTGGTCACCTGATGTGAAGAACTGACTCATTAGGAAAGACCCTGATGCTGGGAAAGATTGAAGGCAGGAGGAGAAGGGGATGACAGAGGATAAAATGGTTGGATGGCATCACTGACTCAATGGACATGAGTTTAAGCAAGCACCAGGAGTTGATGATGGACAGGGACACCTGGCATGCTGCAGTCCATGGGGTCGCAAAGAGTCAGTCATGACTGTGTGACTGAACTGAATTGAATTAGAAGTGTTACAGAAAAAAGATGGCTAAAAGATGGGAAAAAGCACATACTCAAAGAGGGCTTGCAGGTCACCAGGGATAAAGTCTGATTTAATGAGGAACACACTGAGGTCTTAAAGATGAGCAGTATCAGGACACCAGCTGCCCAACTTAACACAGCTGTGGACTGGAGCTGTGGTTCAAACTGACAGCCCATTATTGATTTATCAGGGGTTGGTATGGGTTAATGGCAGGGAATAAAAAACTGAACTACATTTAAGTGGTCCTATTTCTCTAGAAGTTTACTCTATAGTGGAGGAGAGAGAAAATATAAAATGTAGAGATAATTGCAGGTTGGGCTAAGTTACCCATGACAATTACTTAGTTCTGTCATGTCTCTTTCCTCATTGTGTTTCTTTTGTTATTTTCAGAAACATGAAAATAATAGGCCCACCTTGCCTAGATCACAGTGTAGAGTGAGAATAAATTGAAGCACTCCTGAGAAATGTTAACAATTTTATTCAAATAAGATGTTATTTTATTGTTTTAAACTGCTTTGAACAAGATGGTGAAAAATTATGATCACTAAACATAATGGGGTGTTGTATGCTTAGTCGTGTGTGACTCTTTGCAATCCTTTGTACTGTAGCCCACCAGGCTTCTCTGTGCATGGGATATTTCAGGTAAGAATACTGGAGTGGGTTGTCATTTCCGCCTCCAGGGGATCTTCCCAACCCAGGGACTGAACTTGTGTCTTCTGCATCTCCTACATTGCAGGTGGCTTCTTTAATAGAAAAGATTAATGTGGATACTGGCTCAGAACTAAGAAGGATGCCTACAACTGTTAAAAAAAAATGAAATCTGGAAACAAGTGGAGAAGGCAGGCATCGAAAAGGGTGGGAAATGACTCAGCTAATACCATTGGCCAAATTTGTAAAGCAGCATATGCTCCCTTTCATAAGAGAGCTGTTGTTTATGGAACTTCAGCATTTCTCTATGCCAGTGCTAGATGACTGAATAAGACGATTTATGAGATGGCCAAGCATCCAAGATTGGGTGTTCTCAGGAATGAAACACAGATGATCAACTTTCAGGAATCTGAAATTTTGGTGTACAGCAGATAGGAGAGAGATAAAGAGGAGAAAAAGAGAAAGCAAGAAAAGATGGTCAGGAGGGTCAAAGGAAGAATGTACGGCTGAGAAGGAGAAATAGACACAGAGAGACAGAGAAACAGGGACTAGGAACTAGACAATACTTGCAAAAAATAGCTGTGTGTGGAGACAAGGGCTTCCCTGGTGGTTCAGTCATTAAGGAATCCACTTGTAATGCGGGAGAGCCAAGTTCGAACCTGGGGTGGGGAAGATCCACTGGAAAAGGAAATGGCAAACTACTCCACTATTCTTGCCTGGAAATCCCAAGACAGAGAACTATGGTGGGCTACAGTCCACGAGGTAACAAGAGTTGGACACAACTTAGCGACTAAACCACTACCATGACCACCACCACCACTGGGAGATAATCACAGCAAAGGTGTTTAGAAGAAGTGGGTAAGAGAAATGATGGATACTCAAGAGAGCATTAAGTGTGACTTTACACAGACAATGCTTGGAAGATTAATGGCTACACCTCTACAAATCACCTGGCACAATCCCTTGGCCCCAGTTAAAAAAAAATGTTAGTCACTTAGTCATGTCTGACTCTTTGTGACGCCACCAGGCACATCCATGGAATTCTCCAGGCAAGAATACTGGAGTGGGTAGCCATTTCCTTCTCCAGGGGGATCTTCCTGACCCAGGGATTGAACCCAGGTCTCCCGCATTGCAGGCAGACTCTTTACCGACTGAGCCATCAGGGACGCCATCCCTGGCCCCAGAGTATGCACTAATTAAATGTTAGTCTCATTCCACCTCCCTTTCCTGTACTATTGTGAGTAAAGTACAACAGGTACCATTTCTCATGTTTCTGAGGGTCTCAATATCTTTACCACTGCCATACAAATGCTTGGTGACTGTCAGGTGACGGAAGTCTAAAAGCCTGGGACATCTGGGTTACGAAGAACAAAAATAACTTCAAAGCACCTCAAAAGAGATCAGTCAGAATGTCATGTTTTTATATACTGAAGGAAGTGGCGGGTACTCTTAGAGATTTCTGCAAAGAAGTAGAAATAATGTTTGTTAAAATGAGGTGAGGATACTTTTAAGAATGTACACTCATATAGAAATATATCAAGCTGTCCACTGAACTTTATGTCATGTTCATACTTTATTGTATGTAATTGATACTTCAACTGTAAATATGTATTAGAAGCAACGTAGCAGAAAATGGATGCACTTTCTGAATTCCACAGGACACCGTGTAGTGGCACCACTGAAGGTCAGTAGAAGACCTAGACGCATCTGAGGCTGTACGCTGGCTGTCCCCTGGACACTATAACTTATAGTGAAGAGGACTCGAGAAGGAGTGAGCTTGTATCATACCTGCACAACATGGGGCCAATGATCGTACACTTTGGACACTAAGGATTCTACAGGAAGGAAAGGGGAAACTACTATTCTTTGAGGGTTTGTGTGTGTGTGTGTGTGTGTTTAAGTAAGAGTTGCTCAGTTGTGTCTGACTCTTTGTGACCCCATGGACTGTAGCCCGTCAGGCTCCTCTGTCCATGGAGATTTTCCAGGCAAGAATACTGGAGTGGGTTCCCATGCCCTCCTCCAGGGGATCTTCCCAACCCAGGGATCGAACCCATTCTTCATATGTATGACATCCTTTAATCCTCACTCTATTTAATAAAGAAGCCATTGAGATGTATTTGGAGGGGTTAATTTTCCCGAGGAAGTAATATGCCCTGAGGGAATCAGAGAAGACACTGACTGTAGCATAAAGCACTTTCTCATCCCAAAGCAGAATATGATGCATTTCTCCCCTCCCCCTTTTTAAAATCTAAATCTTTTCCTGAGATTCTGGTGGCAGTCCAAAACAGCTTCTCTTATAGAAAAGGGTTTCGTCTACCCTACTTGTCCCCCTGTTAAGGAGAAAGGCAAACCCTTTTCCCTAGGCTGGAATAGTTATGTGACAGCCATTCCCCAGATCAACTGCTTCCATTAATAACCACGTGAAACATATCAGGAGTCAGGCAAACACAGAGGGAAACCTTAAGAGTAGGAGCTGTAGTTTCCACACAATCCCCATGCATTACTCCCATTACCACTAATGCCTGTGATATGTGTGAGCTGAGGGAATTCTCCACTTTATTAAGAGGAAATGATATATACAGTTACTTATGGAGTAAAATCAAACAGCAGAATTGCTGTCTGTCTATGGGAACTCTTTCTCATTAGTGTCATATAAATGCAAGGTAGATGCTTACAAAGATTGATAACACATAGGGCAGGTATAACCACACCATCTGACTGACTCAAAGCCAATTTCTAAAACAGAGAGGTATGGCTTTTTCTGACATTTTCTAAAAAGAATATTCCCATTCCAGAACCACAACTTCACCCCTTAATAACAGAGTATAATGCAATATTTCTAGCTCTTAAACAAATCTGGAAGGCGAAGAGCAAAAATGTGGTGAGCTAAGCGTTTTCTACTAAGCAAAATACGTTAATGAGTCAACTCATTTCCAACCTTCATGCTATGTGCCAATTGCTTAAATCAAATAAGTTCTTTCTAGCTCAGGACCCCAGAGCTCAAGTGCAAGTTGTCAGATCTGATAAAAGTCGATTTGTTCTAGAAGGAAACATTCCCTTTCTGTTTCCAGGGTACATCTGTTTGCAGGAGTACATTTCCCAGCTAATACCAGTTTGTCGACAGCATTTGCAATGAACTTTAATTGTGTGCTTTACCTGACAGTCTTAATTGTAATCTGCCTTCCTTCAGGTAGCAATCAGTGGAGTGAGGTAATCATATCTCCCTGAAGCCCATAAACACAACCACCTGCGCCTCTTCTGTTTCGCGTTCCTCTTTTTAACTTCAGTATCACACGCAGAGGGGATACAGAACCTGAAAAGGTACCATGTCCTCAAAATAGCTACGATTTTCCTATCCTGAAAGGGATGTATAATTAAACACAGAGTAACTGAGGACAAAAACAATCCTATAATTTTAAATTATAATAGTAAAGCTGCTGTGCAAAGGAGAGATGAGCTCCCCCTCCCCACTGCCCCAGTAGGGAAGGAATTGGTTCTACTTCATGCTTGTGCCTGCCTTTGTAGATTTCTCTGAATTTTCTTCTTGGTATGTAGTTTCTATGTCAATATCAGGGGCTTTCCCATCATACACTGCATCTGGAACCACCACTCTGTTCCTTACTCTCTATTCCATTGCTCACAGCTCTGATCCTCATTATCTCCTCAGTGATTCCCAAAGTCGGCTCTGGTTGGTCTTCACATGTTCCATTTTTCTCTGTCCTAGCCACACCACTTGTGGTACTCCAGTAATCTTTCTAAACTGAAAATCAAGCCAGGCCACAGATCTATCAGAAACGATTAGTGAGTTAACCTTCTCAGAAATACAGCACTGGGATTACCAGTTTCCAAATGAATGGACCCTAACCAATGTTAAATTTGTATACAGAGAATCTCATTTTTCACAGTATAAATATATGCATTGCATTTTAAAAAGAAACTAGTATAATTACAATCATGAATTCACTTGTGTCTCATAAACTTTTAAATATTCATCTACAATTAATGACACTGCTGGATGACTATAATTTTCCTTTCACAGCAATTTATTTATCCACTTTCCTTTCTTCAATGTTTATTTTTTCCCAATGTTCAGAAATAATATAGATAAACCAGTATTTTAGTTTTTCATTTTCTATATTAGGATTGAGGTAAAGAATTGCTTCATTTAATTATTGGCCATATATGTTTTATCAGTAGATACTGATTCTTTCTTATAGTGTTATTAGCATGTTCATCTATTTCTTGTTCATTTATAAGAGCTCTTTATATATAAATCATCATAATGTATTTCTCTAGTTCATTAACTCTCCAAATCTCCTAAATAGTTATTTTAGTCACTTTCCTTTTCTTCAAGCCTGTAATACCTTCTCCACTATCCTTAATTTTATTCAGTTTTTATTTCTCATGTAATTAAAAACCTGAATTAATTAGTAGAGAACTTATAAGTTACCACATTTGCACTAACCAATATATACACCCATGCACGTTGCCTTCTTTCCTGCTATTTCAGATGAACTCTTCATGCTTTTAACTAAAATGCAGCCTTCTTCTCATGTACTAGCTTTCAATCCCTTGAATGGTAATCAGAGACATCACACTAGCAATTTTCCCCTATCATCTGTTTTACCAGCTCCTCCCTCTCTACTGGCTTATTCTCATCAATAAATTAAATTGTTCATTTTACCTTTCTACTGTCTTTAATGTCCTCAAGTTACCAGTTCATAGTTCTTTTCCCCTATATTACAAAAGTCCTTGAAACACTTGTCTCTCAATCCTGCCCTTCAGTTCTCTCTTAAACCAGTTCCAGCTACATCTTCTTCCACATAACTCTTTTAAGTTTTGACATATTAATAGCATTTGAATTCTTCATCTGAAATGTTTTCAATTAATTTTTCAGATACCAGACTCTTCTGATTTTCCTCCTAAATTATCAACTCACGCTTTTCAGTCTCCTTCACTGAAGGAGACTGATAATCTTTTAACTCTTTGTGTTAGAGTGCCACACGGCTCAAACCTTGTTCTTACTTTTGTTGTTATCTTTTCCTCACCACTCCTTTCCGTTTATACCCAGTTTCTCTGTTGGAGAGCTCATCAATTGCTTGGCTTTAGATACCATATAACCTGACTGGTCTCAGAATCATATCTACAACTCAGATTTATCTCTTGAACTACAGACTCAAGAGATTTCAGAGATTTCCAACTGGCTTCTCTATATGGTGATCTAATAACTATTTCAAACCTAAGGCATCAAAGACTGATCTCTTGTTATGTTCTCTGTAACCTGCTTCTCCTAACATCTTTTCTAGATTTTTTTACATGTCTCAATCATTCCAGTGGCTAAGACCAAATTTTTCCTTGATTTTCTCTTTCTTCTTTTAACTCATATCTCATTCACTTGCAGATTCACTTGGCTCTTCCTTCAAAGTATGTACAAAATCTTACTACTTATAACTTCCATTGAGACCACCTGTTCCTTGCTCTTATCATCTTTAATCTAAAACAGACCATAACTTTACAGTTGGTTTCCTGTGGTTCTGCTCTGCCTTTTTAGAATTTATTTATAATAAAGTAGCCAAGATGATTCTGAGAAAACAAATCTAAGCAAGAATTTTTTTCTGCTAAAAATCTCAGTGGACAACCACCTCACATAGATTAAACTCCAGAGCTCTTAAGTGGTCTCTAGAGTTCTGCACAATAGACCCATAATATCTTTCTGACTGCTTCTCCTGCTTCTATCCCATTTGTTTACATCTCTACAGACATGGCTTCCTTGCTGTCATTCAAATATGCCAGATACACACTGACAACACAGTTTTTGCTAAATTAAATATTTGTTAAATGAATAAATGAGAAGATTAAATACAAAATCCTCTGATTAAAACACCCAAGTTGCCATCTCAATCTACACACATGGGCCTATTGTAAAAAATTGTAAAAACTGTCACTGATCAGCAAGAACATTTTGTAGTTTCAAGAGAGTTTGGAAAAGAGATTTTCAAAGGCCTATAGACAAATTGACACAGATCTGACTTAACAGCACAGTAGATTCTAGCTCCTAAAGGAATAATATCCTCAAAGTGCTAAGAGAAGAACTGCCAAATTTAAATTCTTTAATCAGTTAAACCACCATTTGAAAGGATAAAGTGGAAATTAAGACACTGCAGACAAAATCTCAATTGTTCTAATAATGATTGTGTCATTTTCTAATTGTGTTACACTTTCCAAGTTACTTAACATCCTGGCTGTTGTTTTCTCTTAATAAATGGATAATTATATTATTGTTCCATGGGACTTATTGTTAACAATTCAATGAGGGTTTACGTGTGAAGCTTTGCCATATTCTCAAAATTTTAGCTATGTTTCTGATGTTTCATATTTTTATTTTATTATTAGAAAACATGGAAATCTTTCAACTCTATTTTAAAACCGTGTAATCCTAATCTTAATATTCATCTCAGTTGGTAAAATAAAATAAAAATGTCAAATTCACTTATAAATCTAGATGAAATATTATAGATAAAATATACCAAATCAAATACATCAGTTTGTCATTATCAACAAGCTGCATCTTAGGAATGTAATGTGTGAATGGATTAACATCAGGAAATCTATTAATGTAATTCAGTATATTAAAAGATTAAGGGTGAACAACTATGTGATTATCTCAGTAGAGTGCTAAAAACAACTCAATATTCATACTTAATAAAACCCTCTGTTCATAAGAAAGAAAATTTTCTCACCTGAAAAAATTTTTCATCAGTTATATACACTCTGAAGCTAGACCCCCTAAATTCTGGATTCCATTATTTATTAATTATGTCCCATAGACAAGTTAATTATTTACTCTAGACCTTGGTTCCTCATATAAAAGTGGGTATACTAATGGTAAAGTGTCATTAATTTGTTACAAAGATTAAATGAGAAAATTAGTAAGTATTCTCTAAATTATAGCTTAAAGTGCATTTAATTGTAAAATATGATTTCCACTATATTAGTGGTGAAGGCAAGACATTCAATGTCAACTTTCTTTTAAAAATTTTATTGAAAGTCCTAGAAAATACATTAAAAATAAGAAAATAAACAGGAGGTAAAGGGTTAAAAAAGAATATTCAAAGTGGTAACTAATTAAAAGCAATGTTACATAAAAATTCTAAAGAATCAACCAATAAAATTAAAGTTAATATAACAACTGAATTAAGTATCTGAATACAAAATTAAACACTTTTACAGTTAGACTGGTAAAAATTTTAAAGGTATAATTTAGAAAAATCTACAAATGTTAGAAAAGATATTTACTTCCCAGAAACACATTAACAAGAAGAGCACTAAATCTCTGTCAAAGTGATACATTTATAAAGACCTACATATAGATTTCTTCTTAGAAAGACCCAAAGTTGCAAATACGTCAATTTATTCCATATCCATTAATAAATAGACACTAATACATTTCTTAAAATATTTTTCATGCTGATTCTACTGCTCATAAAGAATAATAAAATGCTCAGTAGTAAAGAAGTTTAAAGTGAAGAATGAGGTAAAACATGACCCAATTCAAACCATACGGCAACTAGAATAGTCCTAGATATTCACTCTTGTATCAATAGAATCAAGTTCAGATTTAATAAAATTTTACTTTGTTAACTTGGTTAGAAAAACACAAATAATTGAATGCTCTTGAGAGAAAGGGTTATCTCTTCGAGGAAAACCAAACCCTATCTTTATGCTTCTACGCTTGTATCTCTGTACGCTATCCCCGCACTGTAGCCAAGCATCGTTTTAAGATGCAAATCTGAACATTTAGATTTCCTGCTCATAATCTCCTATTAGCTTCTCATCACACAGAGAATAAAATGTGAAGTCATATTTATACTCTATGATACTCTATGAGCCTCTAAATCTTACAGTATCCCAATTACTTATCTAGGCTACTTTTTATCTCTACCCCTCCACCTCTTCCTCATGCTGTTCCAATTTCCCTTGCCTCCTTGCTATTCCTTTGCTTGGAATGTTCTTCCACTAGATGTCTACTGCATCTTGATTTTGGGGTCATCAAGGAAAGCACAGCTCAGCCAGGCACTGGATGGGGCAACACTTTATTCACACGGACAAGAGACAGAGCAAGATCAGCTTCAGTCATGAGTGACAGTCCCCTGTGGCCAACAGCTACCTCCAAGCAGCTGACACAGAGCCATCAGTCTGCAAGCAATCTCTTATGTCCCAGGATGGAGGATCCCACTTCCTCCTCGCAAGAGGCAGATACTAAAGTGGGCCAGGTGCTATATGACAGGTGCTATATGACACGCACACTTAACCTGAACAAAGGCGTGGACATTGAGTTTGAAACAGAAAGATATTACCGTACAAGGTGATTAGCCCAGCACAGGCTGTGAGGGTTCCTCATCTCTCTGTTTCAGGCCTCAGGCTTGTTCTTATGCAGCCAAGTGGGAACTGAAAAACTACATGCGAGAGACTGCACTTCTCAATATAAAATGCATATTTTGTACTGCTTATTTTAAAATAACTAAAGAATAAAAGGAGGATAATGTTCCAGTATTCTTGCCTGGAGAATCCTGGAGTCTGGTGGGCTGCAGTCCTTGGGGTCGCAGAAAGTAGGGCATGATTGAAGGACTAAACAACAATAACAACGTTTAAAGCCTAATACAACCATGAAATATTGGAGCAAACTAGCAAGTGTCTACCTTGTTGTACACCTTGTTCTATGCTAGGAGCCAGAGGGAATCCCTCATAAGATTGAACACTCTCGCATCAACCTTCTGAATTATGTATTTTCACTTGAATCAGCCTGCAATGCAAGAGTCACAGGAGATGTGGGTTTGATCCCTGGGTCAGGAAGATCCCCAGGAAAAGGGCATGGCAACCCACTCCAGTATTCTTGCCTAGAAAATCCCACGAACAGAGATTTGCGGGCTACAGTCCATGGGGTCACAAAGAGTCAGACAGGAGTGAAGCAGTTTAGCATACACACAGGTCTAGAGAGTTTCAGTAACTTGTATCTACTGATTCAAAATTTTTTACTTAATGGCAAAAGCACCTGCAGTCTTCAGAGACAGTAGTGGTCCTCTGATGAGGAGGGGTAGGTAGAGAAAACGGACAATGCCCCACAGTGTAAGGGGAGAGAGAGCTGAACCAGGTCCTGTCAGTACCAGCTAAGGTCTGAAAGGCATTTTCCAGAAGTTCCACACAAGTAGTTCAGACCAACATTTTCTCATAGTCAAAGTATGACCTGAAAGTTCATGTTCACCAGACTATCTCAGAGTACCTTCCCCGCCCCCTCAACACTTCCAGGTCAGAGAGGCACAGAATTAAATTGTCTGCAAATGGTGAACAATTTATCTCTTTTTATTCCCTATGATCCAATATAATACTGACTCAGAGGTTATTGCCATTTTCAGAGAATTAAGACAGTTACTATCTATAAGTGCTTCTAGAAAAAAGGAATATCTCAAAATTAAATTTTACTCCTTAAAAGATGAGAGATTTCATTCCTTTCATCTCTAAAAGCAAATAAGCACAATCAGGAATAATTTAACTGATTAGCTTCTCATCAACTGTTATTTTTTTAAATCAATAAAAGGGGAATCTTCCTTTAGAGCCATTTTCTAACTACAAGGTATAAAGAATTTAGGGTGATTTCCTTTAGGATAAAAGATTTTTGATAATCACCTAGCCACTGAAGGAGTTAGAGTAAGAAAGACTGAGAATAAGGAATTAAAAAACAAAGAAAATAAACAACAATTTAGTTTAGGCAAAACACCGGTGATAAAAGTCAGATTGCCATATCCATTTAACAAATATTGATTTTCTGCTGCATGTCCACACTGAGTTAAGCTTACATGTTAAGCAAATGAAAAACAAACTGTATGGCCTCTCTTTTAATTGAACTCAGAGATGATAGAAAATTTTTTTCAAGATAAATTACAATTTTCAAGAAAACTGCAAAATAACTTCACTTAAAAACACAGATCCAATAGTTCCAAATAAAATACCAATCAAAATAGTCACTATGACAAAAAATACACAGTATAACCAATTGTGGCTTAACCTAAAAATGTAAGAATTATTGATGACAAGAAACTATTAATGATATTCTTTTCAGTAAGGCAAAAAAGAAAAAAATATCTGAACATCTCACTAGATATGATAGATTTTAATAAAATGCTACATCTTTCTGATGAAAAGCTATACTAGCTAAGAACTAAAAAGTCGACCCTAACATGATAAAAACTATTTATATCATACTAACAAACCATGCCATATCTAATAGTGACATATGAATGAAATTCCATTGAGCTCAGGAGAAAAACTCATATACAGTATTTTCACCATGTGATTTAGTATTTCTCTGGTGGTCTATCATCACAGTATAATAAAATTAACTTTTTTCCATTAGCTGAAAGAAGAAACTAATGTACAAAATTAATGTACAAATATTATTAGATGATTAGGAAGATATAAGAATATAAATGATTACAAACTAAATATCCAAAAATAATTATATTCACATGTACCAGAAATAATTGCTTAGGAAAACACAATGGGAAAATATAAATTAAAAAATAAAAATATTTATATTTATCAACCCCATTGACACATTTCTGTGTTTTAAAATATTTTATTATTTCAAGCAGTAGTGTAATGAACACATTTCAAATTGTCTAAAAGTACAAATGTGCTTATTTTCATTACAATAATATTTCAAAGTTATTTTTACTATATATATATATAGCTCCTTTGAATATCACATCAGGATTTTATTTTTTCAATTATTTTCAGTTCAGTTGCTCAGTCATGTCTGACTCTTTGTGACCCCATGGACGGCAGCATGCTAGGCTTCGCTGCCCATCATCAACTCCCGGAAGTTGCTCAAATTCATATCCATTGAGTAAGTGATGCAATCAAACCACCTCATGCTCTGTCGTCCCCTTCTCCTCCTGCCTTCAATCTTTCCCAGCATCAGGGTCTTCTCCAATGAGTCAGTTCTTCACATCAGATGGCCCAAGTTTTGGAGCTTCAGCTTCAGCATCAGTCCTTCCAATGAATACTCAGGACTGATTTCCTTTAGGATGGACTGGTTTGATCTCCTTGCAGTGCAAGTGACTCTCAAGAATCTTCCCCAACACCACAGTTCAAAAACATCAATTTTTTAGTGCTCAGCTAAAGCATCCCATGTTTTAGATCCTGAAAAAATGGATGAGTTTAGTAACTATATTCTTCTGTGACAAGCAGTATATGCCTGCATGGTCAATCATATCTGACTCTTTGTGACCCCATGGACTATAGCCCACCAGGCTCCTCTGTCCATGGGATTCTCCAGGAAAGAATAGTGCATGGGTTGCCATTCCCTTCTCCAGGGGATCTCCCCAACCCAGGCGTGGAACCTGGGTCTCCTGCATTGCAGGTAGATTCTTTATTGCTGAGCCACTGGGGAAGTCGAAAATAAATGAAAGTCACTCAGTCTAGCCGTACTCTTGTGACCCCATGGACTACAGACTCCATGGAATTCTCCAGATCAGAATACTGGAGTGGCTAGCAGTCCCTTTTCCAAAGGATGTTCCCTTTTCAAAGGGATCTTCCCAACCCAGGGATCAAACCCAGGTATCCAACATTGTAGGCAGATTCTTTACCAGCTGAGCCACCAGGCAACCCCAAGAATAGTGGAATGGGTAGCCTATCCCTTTTCCAATGGTCTTCCCGATCAGGAATCAAACCAGGGTCTCCTGCATTGAGGTGGATTCTTTACCAGCTGAGTTACCAGGTAAGAGTTATTTATATCATCTTTTTGTGTCTTTTTTTAACTGCTTATTTTGTTTTTCTTATTTTCTGCCATTTATTGAGTTGGCTAAATGTTGTTTGGTTTCATATTGATAGCTTACAGTGAAAGGTGTCAGATTCTTGATCTCCAAAGATGATTTAGCTTTGGGACCAAGGACCAGACCAGATCATTCAAGAGCTTTTGTGTAGCAGAGTTTTATTAAAGTATGAAAAGGGACAGAGAAAGCTTATGACATGGACATCAGAAGGGGGATGGAGTGTGCCCCACTTGCTAGTCTTTAGCAAGGGAGCCATATATTTTTAAAATTAGTTATTACAATAAATCAAAAGAGTATCTCAAGGTTGTAAAATTTTTACCAGACTCACTCCCACAATTTACATTTTAAGATAACAGGATTAGTCAGGTTTTCAGGAAGGAGAAACTGTCCTCAAGCAGGATACATTGCTGTTATATAATCCTCCAGTTCAGTTCAGTCGCTGTCGTGTCTGACTCCTTGCCACCCCATGAACCGCAGAATGCCAGGCCTCCCTGTCCATCACCAACTCCTTGAGTCCACCCAAACCCATGTCCATCCAGTCAGTGATGCCATCCAACCATCTCATCCTCTGTCGTCCCCTTCTCCTCCTGCCCTCAATCTTTCCCAGCATCAGGGTCTTTTCAAATGAGTCAGCTGTTTGCATCAGGTGGCCAAAGGATTGGAGTTTCAGCTTCAACATAGTCCTACCAATGAACACACAGGACTGATCTCCTTTAGGATGGACTTAGTAAAGAGTTTAAACTGAGTCATTTGTTGTGTAATCATCAATTCAGTCCAGGCTTAAAGAAAAAAATATGTGACTAAGACTAAGGAATGTAGAAAGAGAAAAAAAATAAAAGACATTTGTCCTCCTTGAGAATTCCAGACCCTCATCTCCTCGAGAGCCCCAGTCCTCTTATAAACCTGCCTGGGAATTGACTCTCTCAATTTTCCCTCTTTGGAAAGATGTACATGCTATCTCTTTGTTTTAGTAGCAACACTTAAACATGTAACATAAATACTCAAAATAGTGAAAAGTTTATCTACCTCCCTAGCCCCTTTCATTTAACAGAACATCAGAATTGTTTGAGAACAACAACCTTACCTGTCCAGTCAGTTCTACTCATTTGCTCAGTCGTGTCCAACCCTTTGCAACCCATGGACTGCAGCACTCCAGGGCTCCCTGCCCATCACCAGCTCCTGGAGTTTAATCAAACTCATGTCCATTGAGTCACTGATGCCATCCAACCATCTTGTCCTCTGTCATCCCCTTCTCCTGCCCTCAATCTTTCCCATCATCAGGGTCTTTTCAAATGAGTCAGCTCTTCTCATCAGATGGCCAAAGTATTGGAGTTTCAGCTTCAGCATCAATCCTTCCAATGAACACCCAGGACTGATCTCCTTTAGGATGGACTGGTTGAATCTCCTTGCAGTCCAAGGGACTCTCAAGAGTCTTCTCCAACACCACAGTTCAAAAGCATCAATTTTTTGGTGCTCAGCTTTCTTCACAGTCCAACTTTCACATCCATACATGACCACTGGAAAAACCATAGCCCTGACCAGACAGACCTTTGTTGGCAAAGTAATGTCTCTGCTTTTTAATATGATGTCTAGGATGGTCATGACTTTCCTTCCAAGGAGTAAATGTCTTTTAATTTCATGGCTGCAGCCACCACCTGCAGTGATTTTGGAGCCCCCAAAAATAAAGTCTGACAGTGTTTCCACTGTCTCCCCATCTACTTCCCATGAGGTGATGGGACCAGATGCCATGATCTTAGTTTTCTGAATGTTGAGCTTTAAGCCAACTGTTTCACTCTCCTCTTTCACTTTCATCAAGAGACTTTTTAGTTCCTCTTCACTTTCTGCCATAAGGGTGGTGTCATCTGCATATCTGAGGTTATTGATATTTCTCCCGGCAATCTTGATTCCACATCAGAATTTTCAGATGGTGACTGTAGCCATGAAGTTAAAAGAAGCTTAATCCTTGGAAGAAAAGTTATGACCAACCTAGACAGCATATTAAAAAGCAATCTTGATTCCTGCTTGTGCTTCTTCCAGCCCAGCGTTTCTCATGATGTACTCTGCATATAAGTTAAATAAGCAAGGTGACAATATACAGCCTTGACGTACTCCTTTTCCTATTTGAAACCAGTCTGTTGTTCCATGTCCAGTTCTAACTGTTGCTTCCTGACCTGCATACAGGTTTCCTCAAGAGGCAGGTCAGGTGGTCTGGTATTCCCATCTCTTTCAGAGTTTTCCAGTTTATTGTGATCCACACAGTCAAAGGCTTTGGCATAGTCAATAAAGCAGAAATAGATGTTTTTCTGGAACTCTCTTGCTTTTTCGATGATCCAGCGGATATTGACAATTTGATCTCTGCTTCCTCTGCCTTTTCTAAAACCAGCTTGAACATCTGAAAGTTCTCAGTTCACGTATTGCTGAAGCCTGGCTTGGATAATTTTGAGCATTACTTCACTAGCGTGTGAGATGAGTGCAATTGTGCGGTAGTTTGAGCATTCTTTAGGATTGCCATTTTTAGGGATTGGAATGAAAACTGATGCAGTCCCATCACTTCATGGCAAATAGATGGGGAAACAGTGGAAATTGGCAGACCTTCCCTGTTACTGTTTAGCATTTCAATTCTACCAATTCCTATACCTTCCAAAATTTTTAAGTCCTATTATTCACAATCACTGCTTATTTAGATTGATCCACACCTGCTGTTTCTCTCGTCTTGCTTTTTGGTTTCAATATCCTTCTTGCAGAACTATATCCTTAGTAATTTTTATAGTGAAAATCTAGCAGTAGAAAATTTCCTTGGCTTCTGATAGAAAATTCCATTATTTGGCCTTCATTCCTCAGTAAAGTTTACCATGCTTTGAAACTCTAAGCTATCAGTAATATTCCCCATGTAAATGGCAACCCCTCCAGTATTCCTGCCTGGAGAATTCCATGGACAGAGAAGCCTGGCTGGCTCTAGTCCATGGAATAGCAAAGGGTCAGACATGACTGAGTGATTGAGCACACCAGGTGGATCTATTTCTTCTGTTTTGGGTTTGACACTTTTGATGGAATATTTGTTGTAGGCCCATTCGGTACGTCTTTAAAAAATAATTTAACTCTCCTTTCAGGAAACATAGTTACTTTCATCTTCAAAGTTATATGATTGCACGATAATCCAACAAAGTGTGGAGGTTTATACTTACCCTGTTTAAGACTTAAAGAGCCAATTTGAAATTTTCAGCCAATTTGAAAATTCAGGTTTTCATCAATAAGAGAAAGCTCTCAGTCCTATGTTATCCTCACTTATACTTTACTTCTTTTCATTTGGAACACCTAGAATTTTTTTTTTTTTTGTCCTCCATATATCTTAAAATCTCTTTTCTGTCTTTGTCTGTATAATTATATGATAATATAAGATACTACCTGATTTCCTGTACCTCATCTTTCAATTAATATATTCACCCTTCAATTATGTCCCGTCAACTTATCAACCGATCCATTATTATTTTATATTAATAAACTTGTTTTGTTTTTTAGACTACGTGTTTGCTTTCCAACAATGTCTGTTCCCATATCATATTGTACAGTTGTTATGTTGTAGCCACACGTTCTGGGAAACAAACCCACTCAGAAGGACAATGCAGATAGTGGAGTGCAGTTTATTACACCAGAGGATCCAAGGCAGAGTCTCCTCTTAGCAAAGTACCCCAACCAATTTTTGTGAAAACCTTTTATATCCTAAGTGTATGTGACCAAAGCCACTTCCCCAAATTCCCTGAAACTAGTCTGAACAAAGGAAAAAGAAAGATAGAATCAAAGTCAACCCCTGATTCATATGCCTTAAGCCTATGTAGTTATCAGTGGACAATTATCAATAGGCTTGTGGTCATACCCCAATAAGCATAACAGAATGTATGATTCTATTCGGTTACACAGATAATTAAAGTATTCTTTTAGGCAATGGAGATCCCTGGGGCTCTTCCTTCTGGGGGTCTGGTTTTCCAGTTGGTATGTCGTTTCCATAAATACTGGGCATATAGCTCGAAGTCCACAGTCCGGCCCAAGATGGAGTCTTGCTTTCAAGATAGAGCCTGTTCTGTCTCCTCCTTCAGTTATAGGATTATTTCCTTTGTCTATTCAACTATTATAAAGTCTACTTACTTAAAATTTTCTTTTAAATAGTTTATTACCTCCAGTTTTATTTGGTGTGCTTGCTGAGTCCCAATTTTTGTTTTATATGTGGTTTGTATAAATATAAGTTCATCTGCATCAAGGGTTATTTTCAATGAGAGTTCTATTTTTCCTAAATTGTAAGAATATCTTTTCAGAAATACTTGCTTCTAAAAGGCCTTTATTTGTGGACTAGCTGGAGGTATGGATTGTGGAGTATGAATTCAGATTTCATAGAAGGAAAAAGACCCAAGATTACGACTTATTTCAGGTCATCTTTTCTGTTCATTTCTATAGGCAGGCTGCAAGTTTTTGTGCTTTCCTGGATTGTAAAGAGTTTGTATTTTATGAATGAATCAGGCTTTATGCAGTATCTCATTTCTAAATCTCAGCAAAATCTCTTCCTCTTACAGTGAGTAATAGAGTCCCAGGCACCAGCCAGTAAGGCCCATGAGCCCCGAGGCTTCATTTTCCATTCATTGCTCCAACACTGAGTTCCCTTTTTATTTAGACTTTTTTTTCCCCTTGTTTATATCTTGAGCTCAGCTGTATAATTATATTTGCAGTTGTTATATTTTAAATGGCACTTCTATATATTTGAAATGGGAAAAAAGATTTCCTGGGTCAGCTCAGTCCAGCTATTTAATGGAAATCAACTTTGCATTTACATGAAATATTCTAATTGTCAATTTAGTTTTAGTCTTCTATGCAGAAAGATTTCCTTGAGGGAAAGAACTCTATTCTATTCATCTGTGTTTCTATTTGTTGAACAAATGAACTTCTCACCTATGACCCCATCTTCCTCTTGCCATTTTCTGGTATTTCTAAGTTTTGCTGGCTGCTGATAGAGTTTTTGCAACATTTGGTTGCTACAACAAAAACATATAAAACCACGGTGACCTTTAGTGTTTGGTGGGGTTTAATGAAGCTTTGTCTGAATGATGCCTTGAAATCCAGATGTAGAAAGCAGGCTTTCCCAGGCTCCATTATCTGGAGGAAATGAAAACAGAAGCATAATTATAATGTATGCCTTTAGTAACGCTGCCACCTGGGATTAGAGGTAGGCTTCGTTTTACTGAAAATGTTAAATAGTTGCTTCAAAAGTTCAATGAATCAATTAACATTTCTTTGTATTTAAGCCTGCATTTTGGGGGGAAGAAATGTGAAAGTCTTTGTACCAATTCTATGCCTAAAACAAAATTGAGCAATATGGTTTGTTAAATATTTTCAACAAGTCTCAATCCAGTTGAATGATTATGTTTTAATCTGTCAACTATATTAGACATTTCTATTTTTATGGCTATACCTGTAATAATTCCTCTAAAGGTTTAAGGCACATAGACAATGTCACCTTTTAACTAGATTTAAGCTTTCATTATTTTTGTGGCTACAGTTTTATGGGAAAAAAAATATATTCTAGATTATGATTATACTCGTATTATATCTATTTAGATGTTAAATAGTAATGTGCCTTTTCCAAAAGTATTGTGGAATGAGTACCATTTCCAAGAAATGACTCTTTTATTACAGTTAAATCAGAATTTCTCATCCTCTTCTTAATCTATGTCTCTCACAGTGTTTCCTCAGTTCTTCGCATGTTCCCATCAGCCAAGCAAATTTCATAGAGCTTTCTTTCCTATGTCTTATTTTAAGAAAGCAAGTATATTGAAAATGCTGTTTCAAATTATGTCTCTGCATTTCAGAATATTTCTTTACAGAATTAACAGCTATTAATATAAATATGGCCTGCATTATTCTAGAGTCAGACCTACCATAAATAAAATTTCACAGTTTCTACCCATTAGTAAGATTTCTTTCAAAGATGTTAGAAAACGCCGCGGCAAGAAAGAGCCACCTCTAAGGACCGTTGATGAAGGCCTTTATTGGGCGGTCGCTCTCGGGCAGAACTCCCGGGGGCGGGTGAGTGAAGAGACAAAGGGAGTCTGCAACCTGCGGGAAGGGGGGCGGCACCTATATACCCTGGCGGGTACGGAAGCGGCGGGACCTTTTCGAATATGCTTGGAGTCAGGCTCTAGGGTGCTGATTGGCCTTTTGTCCCGTGTCGGTTTTTCTTGATTGGCCGGAGTCTTGGCACCTTCGCGTCCAACAGTCTGCCTGGCAACGGGCTGCTGATTGGTGGATGTCTGTCCCTGGTGCTTATCTGGGACCTTTTGCCGGGGGCAGTCAGCGTGACCTTTCAAAAAGTAACGCGTGAAACTCCAGATCTCAACAAGATGTTCTATTTTCTACTCTAACCAGATTAGAATTAATTTTTACCAGGGGTTGGCAAACCATGACCAGCAACCAAACTCAGCCCACAGCATGTTTTGCTTTTTTTTTAATAAAGTTTTACTGAAACATAGATATATCTATTTGTTTCTGTAATAACTATGGCTGCTTCCTGGTATTATCAGCAAACTTGAGAAATTGCGAATGTTGCAAAAGAGACTATATGGTCCACACAAATAAATAATATTTACTATCTGACTTGTTATAGAAAAGTTTGCAGACTCTTGCTTTAAATCACTTAGGGCTGCTTTGGGGTCAGATTTCTTAAGCTAATTAATACTAAAGGGCTTTACCACTAACATGGCTTAATAATTCTGGGGTCAAATATTAGCAAATTACTTGAACAGGTAACGTGATAATATTTTTGTTCAAAATATTTTCTGTATCTTCCTGGGAGGAGAATTATATTTTCTGGCCCCTTTAACATCAGGCCTGACCATATAACTTCTTTGCCCAATGAACTGTGAATTGAATAATGTGTTTCACCTCCAGGAAGAAGCTTTAAAATCCAATGCATGACTTGCCTTGTACTTTTTTCCATCTGGAAGGAGACTGGTGATGTGTTAGAGGTTGTTCTGACAGCCTGAACTCTTAGTAAAGGGAACATAGAAAAGAGCTGCAGACAATCCACAGTATATATCATCATGGGTGATGAATAAACCTTTATTATGTGAAAATCACTGAGACTTTGGGGTTGCTTCTCACTGCACGATAGCTACGCTTAGGCTGACTAATAAAAAATTCTTTGAAGAAAGATGCTTTAATTGGCTCTTTGAGAGATCAGAAAGCTAGAGTGAAGATCAAATAAGCAAAATCAGCAACAGATAAATGGATTTTTAAAAGTCTGAGCCCAAATTTAAAAAAAGAACTCTAATAGCATACCTAGTAAACAATATCAGGATCCGTTACACAGAGAACACACCTTAAAAAAATAAATAAATAAAAAACACACATAATGGAGCCTAAATAAAGCCAAGAATCCCTCAGCTTCAATACAAAGCTTAAATCTCTCAGTGTGAAGTTAAAATAAACCTAATTTGTCACATTTCTATCATCAGTCAGTCAGTTCCGTTGCTCAGTTGTGCCCAACTCTGAGATTCCATGAGCAGCAGCATGCCAGGCCTCCCTGTCCATCACCAACTCCCAGAGTTTACCCAAACTCATGTCCATTGAGTCAGTGATGCCATCCAACCACCTCATCCTCTGTTGTCCCCTTCTCCTCTTGCCCTCAATCTTTCCCAGCATAGGGTCTTTTCAAATGAGTCAGCTGTTTGCAACAGGTGGCCAAAGTATTAGAGTTTCAGCTTCACAGCTTCAACATCAGTACTTCCAGGGAACACCCAGGACTGATCTCCTTTAGGATGGACTGGTTGGATATCATAAACAAGCAGTAAAGAAATAGATGTTTAATTCCATTATTTGACTAGCCAGGTAGATATCTATTTTATTCCTCACTAATTCAGGTACTGGCATCTAAAAGAAAATTAAACTAATTTTAGAGCTATTTTAGAGCTATTATAAAAGAATCTACCCTCAATGCAGGAGACACAGGTTTGATCCCTGGGTTGGGAAGATGCCCTGGAGAAGGAAATCGCAGCCCACTCCAGTATTCTTGCCTAGAGAATTCCATGGACAGAGGAGCTTGGCAAGCTATCATCTACAGTGTTGCAAGGGTCAGACATGACTAAGCCCACACTTTCTACTTCTTATTAATTGAAATATAAAAACAAACACCCTTGGCCCAGTCATCATGATTGACTTCAAAACTCTGGAAGTGAAAAACACAGTCACTAAACCTATAAAAAATTTACACATAACAGGTATGTTAATTAATGAGAAGATACTGCTTTCCTCCACAGGAAAGAAAATCTCAGTATCAAATATTGGCAAATACATAGAAAAAACATGTATCTTGACCTCTATACATTGCTGATGAGATTATAAAATGGTAAAATCTTTCTGGGAGGCATTGTGATATGTATCAAAGATCATTATAATAATCATAAGATTCAATCCAACAATTCTGCAACTATGGATTCACCCTAAGGAAATAATTAAGCATGTGTGAAAATATTAATTTACAAGAGTAGTTATCTGATCACAGTTGATAACAAAAATTGGAAATAACATATATTTCCTAAAATATAGAACTGGTTAAATAATCACGCCAAATCTTTTAATGGAAATCTATCTAGCAATTAAAAGTTAGGCAATAGAAAAACAGTAACATGGAAATAAGATCACAGTAAATTATCAAGCAGAACAAACCAATGAAAAGCAGGATAAAAATCAGTATATGTAATATGAGTACATATTAGCATATGAAGCGTTCTGGAAGATACACACAAAAGTGTGACTAATGATTATGTCAACTGTTAGATTAAGGATATTTAATTCCTTTTGCCTTTATTTTCTAATTATTCCATAATATGTACAGATTGCTTTAGATAAACAAATAAAGTTTAAATTAATAATTCATTAAGCAAAGTAAGAATACGCAAATATAAATATATATATTATACACAGTATATTTTGTAGTTTTATATAATAAAATATATTATATATTTATTTCTCTATATCTATATACACACATATATATGTTCCCATATTTGCATATATATCACAAAGGATGTCCAGAAAGATTATAGACTATCTATGATAGTTGAATTTGTGAGAAGAAAGGCATAAAAACACATATGGATAGGAAAATAATATTTAGTATGCCAAATTATAATATACTTAGATATTTAAAGGTGAATAGCAAACTACAGAAATAATCTCTAGCCTAATGAGAGTTTTACATATAAACACATAAATGTCATAATTTTTATAATTCAAGTTACTAATTTTGAAACATACAGGAAAATATTAAACTCAGAAAAGAAACATACATTAAAATAAAGAATTTTACATTTTACAAAGTATTTTAAAATTCTTATGATGCATGGCTACCTGGATATACCTTCAGCTAGCAATTCCACTATAAGAATTTTAAAATATTTTATCATATGAAAATAAAATATAGGCATCATAAAATATTGATAATAATGATAAATGTGAAGAAAATCACAGAAATCATCTGTAATTACATCACTGAGGGATAGTCTTCACTGTCAATCTGTTAATAATATGATGTTTTTGTTTCCATCTCTCCATTTCTCTTATTCAGGCTTCCCTCATAGCTCAGTTGGTAAAGAATCTGCCTGCAATGTCTGGGTTCGATTCCTGAGTTGGGAAGACTCCCTGGAGAAGGAAATGGCAGCCCACTCCAGTATTCTTGCCTGGAGAATCCCATGGACAGAGGAGCCTGGCAGGCTACAGTCCATGGGGTCCTAAGAGTCAGACACAATTTAGCAACTAAACCATTACCATTTCTCTTATTCACATTTTCTCACTGTCTCTCTCCCTCCTTTTCTTCTTTTATCTCTTTGTCTTCTTTGGCCTTTATTTATATCACATTTATATTATTAGCATTAACCCATGTTCTTATGTGACCTTCAAAAAATACAACTTTTACTGTCAACATATTGCACTATACAGAAGTAGTAAAACATTTAATCCTCCTACTAGTTTTCAATTACATTGCCATGTCCATATTTTGGTAATTATACAGATTTGGTCCATCAAATTTTTCAACATAAATCTTTTTTTCCCATCTATAGCTCCTGACGAAACATTTTGGAAACTGAAAACACTGTGTCAAATAGTCTAATATATATTAACACAATAGAGCTGCAAAGATAAACACAAAGATAAATATACATATATAAGGTCTATGAGCAGAAAACATAACATAAAAAGACTCCTTCCATCCCGCATACCTCTTCCTTTGTTCCTATGTTATCCAATCATGCTCTCCAGGGGTAATTGTTTCGGGTAAGTTCCTATGTATTATCTTATCAGAATTTCTCCATACACACGTGTGTGTGCTGAGTCACTTCAGTCATGTCTGACTCTGTGCAACGCTATGGAGCCCGCCAGGCTCCTCTGTCCATGGGATTCTCCAGGCAAGAATACTGGAGTGGGTTGCCATGCCCTCCCTTCCAGGGGTTCTTTCCAATCCATGGTGGAACCTGTATCTCTTCTGTCTCCTGCATTGGCAGGTGGGTTCTTTAACATTCGCACCACCTGGGAAACCATATACACACAATGATTCATGCTAATGACATCCTTCCATGTCAGAAAAACAGGCCTGTTTCTTTCTTTATCATGTTGTATGGTTATACGAGTTATGGCTGCAGGATATCATACCTAACACAACTCACTCCCACTACTCAACAGTAAGGTTTTCATCTCCCTACCCTATCCTTTCAAGGTTTTCACTTGTAGAAGTATATATTTGAATGGAATGGCTGAGACGGAGTATGCATATTTGATAATGCTTGCCATATGTTTTCCATTAAGATTGCTCAGATGGGAAACTGAAGACCACATTCAGAGATTCACTCGAAGGACTCTCAGGACTCAGCATATAATTATACTCACGGCTGCCACAACAGAAAGGGCACACGTTTAAAGCACAGGGTAAAACAGGCATGCAGTGTCTAGAGGAGTCCATGGGCCGGCTCCCTTATGCTCTCTTCATCTCCTAAGGAGGTGCACACAGAGCCCATTCTTTCTCCAGCAATGAAAAGTCAGCAATATAAGTGTGATCTCTTTCCCCAGGTAAGGCCCAGTAGAGATGCAGTGTCCAAGGTTTCTATTAAAAGCTGTTCGTATATAGGCACCTTCTATCTGGCATCTACCAAAATTCCAGGAGGAAAGCAAATGTTTAGCATAAACTACATTGTTGAATAAGAAGTCTAGGCACAATGAGTTACTCTTATCAGGAAAAACCGAAAACCCTGCAAAATCCAAGTTGCAAGCTGTCTCCTCTGCAAGCAGGCTTCTAAGAATACCAGTCTCAGATCGGCTATGTTAACCCTTCTGTCCAGAACATGCCAGCAGCATGAGTTGTCTCCTGTTTCTTTATACCTTGGCAGACAAACACTCTTGTCAAACTTCTCCAAAAAGTAGGGGGAGGGAGGGGCAGGTTTATAGATAAAGTTAACATTTCATTTAATTTTCATTTTTTTTCTTTAATCATAACTGAAGTTGTGTTTCTATCTACTTGTTGGTCACTGGTACTTGAAAGTGCTTTGTCAAATCATGTGTTAGGCTAATTTGCATGGAGAGAATTAGCCCTCCACTGTCACAAATTACAAAGGATTTTTTTTAACCAATTTATTGCTAATGGGCAACATTACAAAATCATGGTAATTTTTACAATACATTTAAAAATTGTTTGTTATGCACATTTATTGTTCTAGATGAACTTTCTATATCAAGCCATTATATTAAAAATAAGCTGCCAGTACTTTAAATGGATCATACTGAATTTTTTATATTTTAATCAATGTTTTTACTTTCTTGATCACCAATATTTTAAGCTACTTTAATTCTTTCATATCCTCAGAAGGGTTTATAAAATTAATTTTATATAAGAATATATTTATTTTGATAAATTTATCCCTGTCAGGTTTTATTCTATTTTATTTTTACTGTCAAGAGATTTTTCCCCCCTTTGTAATACTGTATAATTAGGATTTTTTTTTATCATATTGTGTACATTGGTAAATTACTGACTCTTAAATTTTTGTTTGCACTTGTTTTGCTGTATTACCTTATGGTTTCTAGCCTTTTCTAGTTAATTTTCTTGAGGCTTCCTTGTATATAACCATATAATATGCAGCATACAAATATGAGAGTTTTGCCTATTTAGCAGCATTTATATATTATACATTATTGTTTTATCTAGTTACATTTTTTAGTATTACCAGAACAATTTTATACAATACTGGTAATAATGAGTCATCTGTCTTCTTCTTGGCTTAATGGGATTAATATATAGGTTTTTCACTAAGTGAAATAAAAAAGCTGTTTGCATAGGGTGATAAACAGAGAGAAGGGGGCCAGAAGTAGGGAGAGAGAGAGCAAGCCAAGGAAATATCTACTGATTTGTGTTTTGCTAAAACTTTTCACAAGAAATAAGTGTTGAAATTTAACAAATAATTTTATTCTAAAATGCAACTCTCTTGAGGACAAATGTCATCTACTTACAGAGACATTTGTTGCCACTTAATCTGAAGTGACACCACCAAATACTTCTTATCTTTCTTTATAGTTACTCCAGAGCACATGTTAAACATGTCTAAGTGACTGGTAAGTTTATTTATTTGGATACTGTCTGTTTCTGCCTAGTAAATGTTAGTTCTCCAAATACCTTGTCTATTATCTGTTTAGGAGTTAGTTCACAGACACAGTTTTTAGGAGTTAGAACAGTAATTCACACAAGGTAGATGTTCAAATGATATTTACTGAATCAAGAAGCAGTATATTTTAAACTTACTCAAAGGTTTTATTACTATAAATGGATTGCCCTATAGTTTTCTACTGCATGCTTTTCTGCTTTCAGAGTTATTCCACTTCATTTTTTTTAAATGACATTTAAAAAATGACTATATATTATGTGTGTATATATATGTATATATCTTCTCAATGTCATAAGTTGTTTAGAGAGTATAAAAACTATTTGTCTTTTAAATATTTAATTTAATTTACCTGGAAAAATGTATGAGTCCTTCAATTTTGAGCAGAAATGACTCCTTGACAACCTTTTAAAAATTTCATATGGCTATCACTGTTTAGCTTTTGTGTTATGTTCTGTGTGTTTTCTGTGTATTCTTTATTATATTTTTTCTAGAATTTCATATTTGATCTATATTTTCAAAATGATTCACATAATGCTGTGTAAATATAGACATGATTTTCTAAATCTGTTATTATTTGCTGCTTCTAAGTAAATCTGAATATTACTTGTAAATTTTTTTCTTTAAAGATATAAAGTATTTTAAGATATATTTAAAAATTTACTTATAATAGTTTCTCTTACTTTTATTTCTCCCACTTATATTTTGATTGTTAATGTCTATTTTTTGCATTTAAGTGCCTTAACCTGTACAAATCTAACATGTATACATTACATAATTCATTGATACTTTTGCTTTTGCTAAATGTGTATACACTACTCAGAATTTGATACAAAAAGTTTTCTCTTTGCTTTCCTTCTGTATTTCATTTTTTAGAAGTTGATATTGAAACAATTCATTTTTATTACATTTATATCTGCCCATATGATTATTATCACCAATTTTAGGAATTTACAGGTAAGAAATACTTAATTTTCTAGATTCCAAACTAATAATAATTATAGGACATGCCATTAAATTAATACAGCTCATTAAAAATATTTAAGGACCATGTTAAATATACACATAGATTTTAAAACATGCTCTGATTTTAGAGTAGTTAAGATGTTAAAAATATTTATTTTAGGATTTAGGGTTTATATCCATGATAAAATCATAGAGCCATTCACAAATATGCTTTAGGCAGAGTTATTTAAAAGAGCAAACTCATATTTAAATAAATTCCTAAAACTAGATAAATATCTAAGTGTAGTATACTGAGTCTAAATCTTATGCAGCAATATAAAATAATTATGAACATGTAATTATGAGAGAATATTTATGAAATAACATTAAATGAACATGAAGAATTAAAAATTATACCTATACTACAGATAAAATTCTCTAAAAGCTTGCTTGCATATGGATAAACACTGTAAGGATTTACAGACAAAAATAAATAAATAAAGGACACTATAAATACTTCCAGCAATGCAATTAGAGGAGATTCTTTTTCTTCCCCCATAACCTCCCAATAGAATTTTGTTATAAAGTTTATTTGTGCAATAAAAGCAAATGTGGCAAATTCAGAAATATAAGAAAGCAAATGAGGCCGGAATTTCATCATCTACCTCCTTATCCTCCCCAGAGGACTGAAGGGAGAAGGGAAGACTCTAGGGGAAATGAGCTTTTTCCTTTCTCCCTGAGACATCCAGATACATGGCTGTCCACAGGTAGAACTGAGCCTGATGGGGTATATGTGTGATTGCAGGCCTGATATGATACAGTAGTTCCTGTTACCCATGGGGGATATGTTCCAAGGTCCCCATTGTATGCCATAAAACCCAAATAACACTGAACACTACACGTGCCATGATTTTTCCTATACTACTAATAACAGGCAGGTTGTGCATATCCCATGAGTATGCTGGACAAACGAATGATTCATGCCCCGTGGAAGGACAGTGGGAGATGTCACATGATACTCAGAATGGGGTTCAATTTAACATGTGTGAATTGTTTATTTCATATATCCAGCCCACATTTGACCACAGGTAACTGAAAACATGGATGGCGAAACCACAGACAAACGGGACTCCTGTAGTCCAGATCAAGACTTTTATTCACTTGAAAGCATTCCATTTCCTAATAAAATAATATTAATCTACTCATTATCTTTTCTGTTTATAAAATTGTTCTAAGCCAGAGATTGAAGTCAAGAAGCTTCTAGGAATGGCCATAAAAAATAATCTTTGTTATTTAAGAAACAATTGTTCAACAGGTCAAAAAGTTTGTCTGGGTTTTTCTGTAAAATCTTATGGAAATATCTTTCCATAAGAAAAGTATTTTCCAATTTTCAAAAATTTCCCATACTCAGCTTTCCCCACATCTATTGACATCACTACCAAATTTCTTACATTTTCTTTCTGGGTTTTATGTTTCTATGACTTGCCTTCCCCAACATTTCACATTGTTAAGGAAAAGGTTGCTGTCTTACATTTTTAATATCTGCTATGTGTCTTATCAAAGTGTGGTATATAATAGAAACCCCCATTTTTTCCTGCATTGAATCAAAAACACAATGCCATCTTTTAACCAGCTTTGCTATTTTTGAAGCAATCCCTGAACTTCTCCCCAGATAATAAATTTTTAAGTGGAGTTTGAACCAACTATTTCAAGGAAATCACTTACAAAATTATGCTGTTATTATTATTATCCAGCGATACTGAAAGTAGAATGACCAACAATGTCAACATCTCACCTGACGCCCAGGTATGCCCCCTCTTTCATTCCTGGCGTATTTCCCAGCCTGCTGGTATATTTGTTTGATATCCTCCATATTGACAAATGCATCACTCTCCCACTGGCACCTTCACTGTCAGAATCTATTTCCTTCATGTGCCTCATCTCGCTCTTCCTAAAAAATTAATTGTGTGAAAAATCCAACCTGTATTCTTTGGATTAATCTCCCCACACACACATTTGGTTTCTCACATTAATTTTAAAAAAAATCAAGTATAATACAAAAATATATTTTGGGGAGATCTGGGTTGTTATTTCTGTATTTTCTCATACTTTATAAATATGATTATATCACCTAAACATATATGAGTTTTACTTTTAAAATATAACTTCTGGGTATAACATTTAAAAAGCTAAAAGCATAGACTGTATGCAAATATAAGTGAGTACATGTCAAAATTGCTTAGCTTATTAGTGATGAACCACAAGGATGCTAAAGCTCTTTCAAAAAGTACTGGAGATATGGAGCTATTTATAGTAGCTTATAGGAAAAAACATTTGAATAAAATTGCTAGTTCAGGTATAAAACTAGTAAATGTCCATAAAGGACAATTAAAACTGTAACCTCTGGTCAAAATCCATTTACAATTTGCACACAAAATTAATTCCCATTGCAATGGGATTAAAATCATCTACATTACTATCAATTTTCTACAGGCTAACATGTATCCTGGCAAAGTTGCAAAATGTCCTAAATCATAATAAACAGCAGGTCACACAGGGACTACACAAAACAAAAGAAATGGGTAATCCTTTGTTTAATGTCCAGCAGTACATTTAAAAGACTTTCTATAATCTTTTCCATACTTTGGTCAATTTTTCTTAACAACCTGAACTTCAGAAATAATTATAAATTCTTCACCAATATAATGGCATAACTATAAACATGCCCAGATTTGGGGGGGGGAGTGAATTTATCATCTCTGACTAGATTGGAAGAATCTAGAAGTTCAGTGATTCTTAGCCTTTATCTATTCAGCCAAGGCAGACTGAGATGGACTGTTCCAAGTTGGTATCCTTGCTCCAGAAAACACTTACTGAGTAACTGCTATGTGCCAGGTGCTGTGTTTTATACAGAAGAAAATTAAATTCTTCCTCTTTGGGGCTGAGATTCTAATTGAGAAGACAGATGTACAAACAATTATAGTAGAATCTGACAAGTCTTTGCAGGATGCCGTGGGCCCTAGGGGAGTAATTCCTCAAGTCAGGGCCAGACTGAGTCAAACCAGACTGACTTCTACCACTGAAATCATGTTATTTATTGACTGCACAAAGTATCCATAATAAACTTTCATACCTCATTTCTAAGCTTGAAATCTTTAAAAAATGCATGACATAATTCTCTGACTCCTGAACCTGAGGATATAAAAATAACTTAAATTGATTAGATGACTGTGGGTCATTATGCTAAATGCACAATACCATCCAGGACTGTCACTCACTAATGACCCAGAAACTAGTGAGTCATAAAGGACATATTCTTTTTCCTATAATAAATAAACCCCAGCCTTCTGTGTTTTTAAGTCTTTACATCTGCTTTATATGATTTTATGTCTCTTGCAGCAGTCTGATGTTACTTCAATAAGTACAGTTAAAAAACTCATCATAGTTATTCTGTGATGTGTATAAAAGTGATGTTATTGGACTGCTATTTCTCACATCAGGATAAATTATGTAGGTGCCACAATGCAAAGAATAAAGCACTACTCACTCTAGTCCTCCCATCTGAAAAATGGGTGGAATGACAATAATGATGGGATAGTAAGCAAAGAGCTCAAAAAAGTCAAAAGAATCTTTAAAAGACAAGATATTTTGAGCATTAGGAAGCAAGAGATATGCTATTCTAGTTTTGTAAGGCATAATTTAGTAGTTAATCTTGTTCCATATTACTTTGAAAAAACTTTCAATACCTCATTGTGTTCAATTATACTCCTGATTGCCCAGATGAAGAAAATTTGGAAAAGGTGCAAGACACTTAAGTGTAAATTGCTGATGAAGTGCTTTCTCATTGCCCTTATGTCCCAGAAGGGCAGGATCATGGGTCCCAAGCAAGCATCTGTGAATTTTAGTTAGTTTAGGAATCTTTTTAGTCTTCAGTATTAATGGCTAGCCTCTTGATGAGGGTGAAAGAGGAGAGTGAAAAAGCTGGCTTAAAATTCGACATTGAAAACCTAAGATCATGGCATCTGGGCTCATTACTTCATGGCAAATAGATGCACAAAAAGTGGAAATACATGTATGGATGTGAGAACTGGACCATAAAGAAGGCAGAGCACCAAAGAATTGATGCTTTCAAACAGTGGTGTTGCAGACTCTTGAGAGTCCCTTGGACTGCAACAAGATCAAACCAGTCAATCCTGAAGGAAATCAACCCTGAAAATGCATTGGAAAGACTGATGCTGAAGCTGAAACTCCAATACTTTGGCTACCTGAGGTAAAGAGCCCACTCTGGAAAAGACCCTGACGCTGGGAAAGATTGAGGGCAAGAGAAGGGGATGAAAGAGGATGAGATGGTTGGATGGCATCACCAACTCAATGGACATGAGTTTGAGCAAACTCCGGGAGATGGTAAAGAACAGGGATGCCTGGCATGCTGCAATCCATGGGGTCCCAAAGAGTAGGACACAATTTAGCAACTGAAAAACAATGACAATCAATGGCTAGTGTGTACATGCTCAGTTGCTAAGGCATATCCAGCTCTTCGCAACCCCATAGACTGCAACCTGCCTTTGTCAAAACTTCAAGGGCCTGTCTGAATTAAGAAAGAGAGCTTCTCAGCCACCAAGACCTTCCCCTCACTCCAGATATTGCTTAAAGCAGGGATAAGGCTCATCTACCTCAGGCTGATGGGTATCAGCCTCCATGAATTAACTGTCCCTGCATTCACTCCTGTTTTATTCTTCTCAAAAATCATTCCCTAGAAAGCTAAAGACTCTATGTACTTTATGCAAAACTTCTTTTTAAATTTTTTGCCAATGCCATATGGCTTCTGGGGTCTTATTTCCTCAACCAGGCATTGAACCTGGGCCCCCTGCAGTGGAAGCCTGGAGTCCCAACCACTGGAGCACCAGGGAATTCCCAAGATTCCATGTTCTTTAGAGAGTGGTGATTTTTCTGGAGAAGAAAATGAGACAATTCCATCTCCCAAACTACCTCCCTTCTGCTTTCCATGATACAACTGAAGATGAATCCATTTAGGGAAGAAATGATTAAAAAAAAAAAAAAAAGATGGTATGAAAATCACACAGTTCAGTCTGTAATATGAATACAAGATTTAGGTCCAAAATCAGAATTTCTTTCTCTCAGGTGGGATATACACTAAAGATATTTGTATTTGCTTTCTCTGTCAGACAGATAAAGACTCAAGAACAAGAAAAAAAAAAAAATCGATGTCTTTGAGTTGTTCAATCCATGATGATTTTTTGTCAAATATGTTGGTATAAGGAAAGAGTATTTATCTTCACTGAATTTATAAGTCAGCAAGAAAGATCAAGATTGGGCAAGCTTGGTTAGTATAATTGGTGCTTTATGGGTGATGTACCAGGATGTGTGGGCATGTAGACCATGAAGACTTAGTATGGCCTTAGAGACAGGAAAACTTCCTCATAGGAAATGATGTGTAAGCTCAGGGATGAACTTGAGTTAGAGGGTTTTAGCTGGGTTGTGGAGACAGAGTGCCCCACAGGCAGACTGAACAGCATGTGCAAAATGCAGAAACACTCTAAATGAAGTGGCTGTTTTAGAGATTCTAAGAGAAAACTCATGTGGTCAAAGCCAAGAAAGCAACAGGCAGAGAGCACAAGATGAAGCTGGAAAGTTAGAAAATGTCCTGGCTGTAATGATTTTATCCCAGTGATTATGGAAAATCACTTTAAAATCTTAAATACGAAAATTTAAAGGAGAAAAATAGTGAAATACATGATCTCACTGGATTTTTAAAAGATCTCTCTTCTTAAGTATGGAAAATAAATCAGAAGAGTCAGAAGACCCTTAACAGGTGGCTTATTTTTTTAACATAGTAGTGACTAGAATTTGTATAACATGGGTTTAGATCATAGCCAAAGAAATATCCCTCCTAGAAACAAGACTCAGATGAAAAAAAAGAACTTAAGTTAGAGCCCATACTTGCATGCTTATCTAACTTCCATGACAGTGAACTTCAACATGTGGGTGCATCAAAAAAAAAGAAAAAAAAAATGTGGGATTAGAAGAGAAAGTAGGGATGCACATCTAATAAGAATCTTCCTACTGTTCTTTAATTTCCCTCTGTTATCCATCCCTATTAGATCAGGGCTTGAATATGCACCACAGTGACTGATGAACCTTTACATAAAGCAAACACAAGGATTCCAAAATATGCCCCACTTCCTGGCATGGCCAAGAGAACTTTTCCATGGTTCCAGAACTAAACTCATGTGTGTGTGTGTGTGGGGGGGGGGTATCTGTGTGTATGAAGGGGGTCCTCCCAGGGGTAAGGATAACTCAAGATAAGCAATAGAAGGGGCCCTCTGGCACAAACCCCAGCTAGAAGCTAAGCTTTTGATTCAGGCAGCTCAAAGCGCCAATCTCTCCATCAAGGGTGGGGTCAGCAAGAGAATCACCTCTGACAGCCTTCCTGGAGCCATATGCTCCTTGTGAAGCCCTGGGCTGAGAATCTAGGTCTACTCTCAATGTTTCTTGAAGTGACAGGTGCCTAAGGCAAGCCATCGGAATAGCAGCTGACGTCTGTATGTTATGCCTTAGCTACCTGTCACATATAAAACATTTTGTGAAAACAACTGAATTGTTTCTGTGGGTGAGCATTTTGTCTGTTGGGGAGTACACAGTTGACACCAAAAATTATTTAGCTAAATAAAATATTTCAAAGTCCTCATTCTGGCCCTATTAGATATTTAATAACTTTGGATGGTGTATTCAAATATTTTTTTAACAAACAACTTCTGTATTAACAATTCCCCAAAATACATTTGGAAACAAAATCAACAGAGTGAAACACTAACAGATTTTTTTTTTTTTCTATTAACCAAGAGTCTGGTTATTCAGTGTCTTTTTTTTTTTTTTTTCCTGAGCACACATCTCTTTTAATTTTCATCCCTACAGATTATAAAATCTTGCACAGAATTAGGTCACTATATACTTCACCCGAAGGGAAACGTCAAAAATGTAAAAGAGAAAATTAGTTCACCTTCAGGAAGTAATTTTACCTTGACTCTAAAAAAAAAAAACAAAAAAAACAAAAAAAAAACCTCAGGACTGTATAATGACAAAAAAGAGAGCTTCCTTCTCCTCTCTATTTTATCTTTCCCTTCCCAAGTTTCAGATGAGTCTTCTACCACAGACTCCGGTCTCAGTTCTGAAAGATTCTGAGTGGAAAATGGTAGGGGTCAGCATGGTGTGTAGAGACATCTTTCCACATGACAACTTGGCAATTTATTTCAATCATCATTTCCTCTGTTTCTCGATCAGCTAGAAGACTCAAGGGTATACAGTAGGCACTCAGTCAATATTGGTGGAATAAATAATTTAGTCATACATTATAAAATCAATACATACTAATTATAGACATTCTGGAAAATATATATGGGTACATGTGTGTGTAATGTTATTGCCTGAGGTAATCACTGTTAGCATTTCAGTGAAAAATTTTTAGATCATTCCCTATGAAGTTATTTGAAGGCTAGAAGAGATCATTATGATAAAATCCTGGAAAACTTAATCAAGGCAGTCAAGAGGGCCAGGAAAAGGCAATGAACTGTGATTTGAAAGAGAAGCTAAGAGGATACCTTAGGATGAAGCTTTTCCAATAAGCTCAAGCAGGCAAAGAATTATTTACTCCAGGAAATCTCACTGAGGTGCCTTCAGGAACATAGTTCAAAGGAACAGCAGATTGTCTATCACTCCATGAGAAAGAAGCTATAGGTCTGGAAGTTTCTGTTTATGCCAGATAATACGTAGCACTTGACCCCTCTCACCCTATAATCTGTGAATCTCTATTATTTCCCTTGATATGTCCTAGCCTCAAATTTAATTCTGCTTTGACTGACAGTGAAGAGTTGTTCACACTCCAATATTTACAGAAAACATCAATTTCCATGAGCCAAGATACTTATGAATTACATTAGAATTATGCGTGTGATATATGGAAAATGTATTGCTGACCTAGTTAGAATTCTTCCAAAAGTGCTTTGTTAGTGCATTTGAGAAGTTTAATATGCAGGGTGGCCTGTTTAGAATAGGTTCCACTTAATTCATCATGGCTAGCTGCAGTGACAGGATCTTTAGATTTGGGGCCAAGAACAAGTATATCCAATTCCAAATACTCATATCCACTCCTCCGAAGACACATAGCATTGGCCACAGCCCCCTGGGTTATGCTAGAAACCTTCTCTTTCTTTAACCTCTCTTTGCTCACCATATGGCCATTTCTTGTTCCTGGTTATCATAGATCTACTCTAAACTTGTTTGCAGAATTCATGATCCTTTTCTGTATTAATCAATATCTCCTCCATTTTCCAACTAAGGGATTTTCAAATTTATATCTTCTCAGACCATCAGTGCTCTGAGAAACCGGAAAATAAATCTCAAGTTAATAAAAGAATTACATGAGAAAAGTATGTGCTAGGACATGAAAATGTTTGGCCACAGTCAGAACTCAAAAATTTTTTAAAAGAAAAATAGGAAAAATATCTGCCTGAAATTCATTCAATAAATATTCACTAAATGCCTACTATGTACTAGACACTTAGGTCAGGACTAAAGGTAGAAATAGTAAGTAAAACGAAAGGAATCAATCGACTATCAGTTCAGTTCACTCAGTCATGTTCAACTTTTTGCAACCCCATGAATCGCAGCACTCCAGGCCTCCCTGTCCATCACCAACTCCAGGAGTTTACTCAAACTCATGTCCATCGAGTCGGTGATGCCATCCAGCTATTTCATCCTCTGTCGTCCCCTTCTTCTCCTGCCCCCAATCCCTCCCAGCATCATGAGTCAACTCTTCGTATGAGGTGGCCAAAGTATTAGAGTTTCAGCTTCAGCATCAGTCCTTCCAATGAACACCCAGGACTGATCTTTAGGCAGGACTGGTTGGATCTCCTTGCAGTTCAAGTCACTCTCAAGAGTCTTCTCCAACATCACAGTTCAAAAGCATCAATTTTTCAGTGCTCAGCTTTCTCCACAGTCCAACTCTCACATCCATACATGACCACTGGAAAAACCATAGCCTTGACTAGACAGACCTTTGTTGGCAAAGTAATGTCTCTGCTTTTTAATATGCTATCTAGGTTGGTCATAACTTTCCTTCAATTGACTATACTCTACTATAAAATAGCAACTTTGTGGGGTTTTTTTCTTAAGTCTACAAACAATAAATTTTTGAGAGGGTATGGAGAACAGGAACCCTCCTAAACCATTGGGAAGATAAATTGGTACATACTCTATGAAGAACAGTATGGAGGTTCCCTTGAAAAAAATGAAAAACAAAATAACAGATGAAATCCTTGTTCTGATGAATCTTACAGAGTATAGGTAAACAGAGATATAAGTCACCTCAAGATAAATTTAAAAATGGCAAAAAATGGCAAATACAAGTTGATAGATGTCACACAATGAGAGCATTTGCTTAGGGAATGTGGAGTGGCCACAGGACCTGGGAACATTTCCCCAAGGGAACAATGACTGAGCTGAAATCTGAAAGGGAAGAGCATGATTAAGGCTGTAGGGTATGAAGGGACATCCTGTGTTTGAGAAACATAATGAAGGCCAGTGTGTTTTGAACCTGAGAGAGGTGGTACGAGTGTTGTGGAATATTAATGTGGATGGGGTAGAAAGGGACACAACAATGCTAAGGCTTTTAGGACATGTTAAACGACAAGCAACTATAGTTGTTGACTTGATATAAATAAGATCTAAAACTACAGATTCGGTCCCATGATTCACCCATGATATTACTTTCTCACACCATTTTTCTTACTCACTAATATCTCTTTTATGTTAAGGATACTTATAAAAGAAAATGATCAACTATCATTGGGATGGACTATTTTGGACTTTCAACTTCAAGACAAGTTTCTGATGTGAATGGTTGAAATCCCTGGCCTGGCATTCCTCTTCCCCCCTTTTCTTCACTGGACTTATCTATTGGTCCATTTAGCATTCAGTGATGTGCTGCATTATCTTTTATTTGTGTTTGTAGCAACAAATCTCTGTATGCTGTCCCACAGAGTTAGCTAGCAGGTGGCCCCTTGGAATGATTTATGTCTCCCAGTCAATAACCATGGTAAAATAGCCTGTGACATTTACACAGGTGTCCTGTCACAATTCCTGATCTTCATGGCCCTTGAGTTACTGTGGAGGAAAAATGTGAAACTTGCTTTCAACTAGAGTTTGAAAAGGTTTAGAAAGACACTAAAGCAACTGGCATAACTGATATTTAAGCATAGTAACATGAGTGTTAGAGAATGAGTATCAAAATGTGGGAAAGAGAGGCTATGAGAAAAAGGAACAAAATACTGTATCATCTAGAAGTCCAATGCAGCCTGCATGAGAAACATACTTCAAAAATGATAATTCCCTCATTAGACAGAGAGAAGGAAAATAAAGCAAATAAATCAAAGGGACTCAGGAGTTAAGAGAGGGACTATCTCATGGATAACTTGAAGGAACTGGAGGGTACAGTGGACCTCTTCAAAGGGATACAGCAGAACACAATAGTGGCATAGACAGAGACTGCCAAAGCACAGACCACAGCTAGGAGTATGTGAAGAGATGACATTTCCTGTATTCCCTTGGAGGGTCCAATAGAGGCACAAGCAAAAGAAAATACAATATCTGCCACCTGAAAGTAGAAGCTATTTATCTGGAATTTTCTTGTGAAAACTAGAAAGTGGTTTTTCTCGTAACTTACATGCTAGGGATACATGAGACATGCAGGTTCTATGACAGCCATCTTTCCCTGAGTTTGAAGCATACTTAGATAATACTATTCTTATGTGTGTGTGTGTGTGTGTGTGTGTGTGTGTGTGTGTGTGTACAAATGGTCAAAATAATGTCAAGAGTAGTTTAATGGTTAACAGCTCCTCATCTTAGAAACTGTCTGATGCTAAGAAGTTGAGTACTGCATATTACAATATGTTGAGGTCCTGTAAGAAAGCAATAAATCACTTGTGAATTGAGAATTGAGGTCATATTTGCAGGCCCTCTCCTATATTTCCTTATAATATGTCCTTTTGCTTATTTTGATGTGAGACATCAGTGATGGGAGCAGAAAGGCTGAACCAAAAGGGACTGTGCAATGCAGAGGGAGGTATTGTTTTAAAATAATCTATACTCATTTGAACTGTGAGGGCAAAATGGCACCACCTATGGCCATAGTTACCAGGAGAGTTCATGGTGTCCATTGGATTTCATTAGCTTCTATGAAGCAGAACTGTCTCCTTTCTCATTTCGTTATCCTAAGACAAAAGTCTCTGCCTCCAGCACAAAAATTAATTACAAAGCCACCAAAGTCTTTTTGTTAATGTTTGCTAGCTTCTCACAAATCCTTCCAAGAGGGTAGGGGCCATGTATAAGCCTAACCCTATTCAGCTTACACAAGAAAGATACTTTGATTGTGATCTGTATGATTATAAATTTCTTTACTAGAGTGTGCATTCCTTGATGGAAATGTATTTACTCTTTATTAAACATTTATAACTTTCTAAAGATGGTAAAACTTTCCTTCTTTATTACTTGTAATGTTTCCCCAACATTTACACAATGATTACTGTATTCTAAAACATGATTCCCAGCTCTAGACATAAGTTTACACTTAAAGGAACAATCCTCTGAGGTAACTATTGGTACCACTTCTACCTTAACATGGAAGATCTAAGCCAAGGGAATCCTCAAAGACATGATGATTTAAATGGTGATGCTAGAATTTTTACCCAGGCACTTTGGCACCTAAATCCATGTGTTTCTTCACATAATTCTAATCCTCTACTTCTTTATCATTCTCTTACTAGTGCTTAGCATAGCTCCTAGCAAAGAGTAATTGAATGCTGATTGAATATACCAATTAAAGAATGAGAGTTAGCCTGAAGGTAATAATGGTGAGAAGATATAGATAACAGTGGTTTTAGTCATTGAGTCCCCTTCGTGGATCACAGATTTGTCGGGACAAAGGGGCTTGAATAACTCAATGAAGTTATGAGCCATGCTATGCAGGGCCACCCAAGACAGAGAGGTAATAGTGAAGAATTCTGACAAAACATGGTCCACAAACAGCAAGTCACTCCAGTATTCTTGCCTACTGTCCCATGAACAGAATGAAAAGGCAAAACTATATGACACTTGAAGATGAGCCCCCCAGGTCAGAAGGTGTCCAGTATGCTATTGATGAAGAGTGGAGGGCAATCACTAATAACTCCAGAAAGAATGAAACAGCTGGGCCGAAGCAGAAATGATGCTCAGTTGTGGATGAAAGGAAATCAACATTGTGTAGTCATTGGAAGGTCTGATGCTGAAGCTCCAATATTTTGGTCACCTCATGTGAAGAGCTGACTCAATGGAAAAAAAAAACCCTGGAACTATGGGAAAGATTGAAGGCAAAAGGGGGAGACAAAGGACAAGATGGTTAGAAAGCATCACTAACTCAATGGATATGAATTTGAGCAAACTGCAGGAGATAGGGAAGGACAGAGGAGCCTGGCATGTTGCAGTCCATGAGGTCGCAAAGAATCAGACACGACTTTGCAACTGAACAAGTCATTGAGTACCTACCATACTCAATTCAGACAAAATTCATTTCATGAATTATAAGTACCACATCTGTCATCTTCTCAATAGCCATAATGTTCATTTTTGCCTGCCTCACGTGACTAGTGCCAAACCTGAGAAAAATTAAAATAATTCTATAATGTTACACAGTTGGCTAGTGACACAGGCAACATTTGAACCCTGGCCTTTCTAACTATAATTTTTTTTTTAATTTTTCTACTATAATCAAAAGTCATCAATTCTGGGATTCTTTTGCTAACTACTGGTTAAGTGACATGAGACAAATCATTTGTAGCTTCTCACTGCACATGAATCTCTCTTTACAAAATAAGGTTAAAATACACTTGGCCAACTAATGTATTATTAATATTAATAACAATAGAAAGACTATAGAATAACAAAAATAAAATCCATCTTTGTCTCTGTTTCACTCTTTCACACACACACAGTCCTACCCGAAACCCCACAAGATACCAAGTTGAAAGTCACTATACAACAACCATATATCCCCATGGATCTAATAGAAAGACTGAATGAAATTGAGATTAATATAGCAGGCAAAAATGGATAAAATACAGTTTGTGATTTGAAATCCATAAAGCAACTCTAAGGGCATTGTGATTTATTCTATAGCAAATTCATTTCCCAATCCTAATATTCATGCCCACATGTTTTTAATATGCTATTTAGCCACATATTTTACAGACATAAACATCACCATATGAGCTTTCAATTAGCATTGATTTTCATCCTGAAGAAGTGCCTATTGGAATGAAATGGTAGGAATGGCTGGGAACTGATGTATGTGGAGTTAAAGTGCTGTTAATTCAATTGCTTTATCTGATCCAAAGTCACTTAGATTATATTAAATTAGCCATCTGCTTGGCTTTCACCTTGGAATGTCTGCCAGATGCTGAATATGTTTACAGAGTTCATTAGCAGACCCAACCTTAACAACAACTTTCTTGTGATCACACTATTGACCAGAAGTTTTCCTGAGAAGATATCACAAGAAAAATGTACAAGCGACACTTAAATAAATGTTTTCAGAAAAGAACTTTCAATGTACAAATTTTTAAAATTCCTGTTTATTGGAAAGGAGTTTGGCCAAGGATTCCTACAAAATACTAACTAATTTTCACTTAATTTTGTTTTTACAAACAATGAAAGTTGATCATGCTCTAATCTTAACAAAAATACCAATTTATGCAAATTTAGATATTTATTAATTAGCTTAGAACCAATCATGCCATATACACCAAAGGGAATCTTCTACCACTTTGCATTTTAACTTAATATTATCAAGTGAATTCCCAAGAGCAGATGACTATTCTATCTTGTAGGTCAATATGGTATATTATAGCCTAATGATGAAAGTGTATATATATATATATATATATATATAAATTAAATGAAGCTATTAAATGAAGCTATATATATATATATATATGGGATGATAAAAGTTTATATATATATAAGCTAATTTCATTACTATGACAAGCTATTAGAGATATGGACTGAAGCAGTTACAATGAGTAACATTTGAATTTAGTCTTGAACACATTAGAGTAACTACATATAAGTCATTCTAGATAGAGAGAACATTGACTAAAGGCATTTTCAGTTGGAATTTAAACATAAAATGTGGGGAACTGGAGAAAGATGAGGTTGAAAAGATTCTTAGAGGCCAGATCATGAAGATCCTTGATTGCTTTCTAGGAAATTTAGTCCTTAATCTGTATGTTATAAACAGTGAGTCACTGAACAGTTTTGAGCAGAGAAGTCACATGTCATATATGCAATTTAGAACCTGAAGGAAGTGTGAATTTTATGAAGGAGTTACCTGAATCAAAAGCACCTGAGCTAAGAGACTATTGCAAATTAGAGAGAGAGACCATGGAAACTGTAGCCAAAACAGAGAAGGTAGAGATGCAGAGAAAAGGATGGATGGAATAGTTATCATTATTTCAGAAAAAGAAAGACTGAATGAGATGTGTTTCACAATTAGAAATGAGGATGTTCAGAAAGGAAGATGTCTCAGATAACTTTCAGATTTCTTGTGCTTTGATTTGTGTTCAGTCGCTCAGTCGCGTTTGACACTTTGGGACTCCATGAAAGTGTACCCCCCTGCCAAGCTCCTCTTTCCATGGGATATCCAGGCAAGAATACTGAAGCTGGAGCCAGTTGCCATTTCCTGCTCCAGGGAATCTTCTTGACTCAGGGAGGCAGGTACACTAGATTGATACAAATTGAGAGTTGAGAAAAGGGTTATGGAAATTAATTAGAGGAAGTATGGGACCGTACCTTTGTCTTTGGATATTTGAACCCAATATGACAATTAGATATTCTTGGAGACATACCTGTAGATAGTTAGCTTTATAAGTTCAAAATTCAAGAAGGTGGTCTGAGCTAAAGACAAATTTGAGGCTCATTGATGTATACACATGCAACATAAGCACACAATAAACTTGGGGCCATGGAAATTAAATGAAGCTATTCAGCAAGAATATATGTAATAGAAAGATAAGGGTGCTAAACTTAGAACTCATTATTCTTTTAAGGCACAGAAGGAATGACTACAAAGGACTGTTCAAATAAGTAGAAGGAAAACAAGGAGGAAGTATTAGTGCAGGAGTCACTGAAAGAAAAAGTAACTATAATAAAGAAAAAAGGTCAACACTATCTAAGGTTGCAGAGTAACACTTTCCCCTAGTGTCTGTACTATAAAGCCTACTAAACCAAATTAAAGCACCCATAAAGCAGTAGGACAAAAAATAATTGAATGAATCAATGAACAAATAATCACAGAAATTGATGGAAAGTGTACTATCTATCCAAACCCGAGTACGTGTAAGATAAATTTTAACAATTCTATAAGACTGTTAATGGCTTGGTTTTTATTTTATCCATCTAGGAAATCAAAGGTAAACGGTAGTCAATAAGATTCAACAAAATTAAGAACAATGTTAAAACTTCTGTTTTATAGTTTTAGACTTTCTCTCTAGGACACAATGCCACTGAAACCTTAAGGAGCATAATGAAATACTCAGAGAATTGTTATTATTATATCATCATCCTTAACTTCATTTTATAGTGAAAGAAACTAATACTTAGAAAAGTAAAAGTGAAAGAACCAGACTGTTCCTTACATAGCCTGTGAGAGGTACATTCAGAACCACAATCTAAATTTCTTGGCTTCAAATTCTAAACTGCAGTGAAAAACTAAAATGAATTCTAAGTGCTCTGTACCAAACAATATAACAGTTTTGGCTAGGTCATTCTCTCTCCCTCCCTCTTTCTCTTTAAAGGAGTAAATGAGAGAATTGAAGCAATCCCTGTTCCAGCTACATGAGTCTGAGTTTCTATTAAATCTTCTAAAAGTTGTACAATTGTAAATGTCCCCCGGTATTAATGAATAGCTACCCAAACCTACAAAAATACTACTTTAAATTCAATTAATTTTCTAAAGAACTAAAGTTTATGTCTTGGAGCAAAGTATTTCATTTTGATTAATTATCATTCAATATTTATAAAAGTTCATGTTTCTGCTAAGTTGGAGCACTAGTTCCCATCACAGGCTATAACAAATGATGACGGGTAATTATTTCAATTACCTAGATTTTTTTTTTTAATGATGTTCACTTGTACTACAAATTGAACGTGCTCACCCATTTTGATGCAATGGTTTCAGGGTAACTTATAGGCAATACTTGATAATTTAGGAATATCACTGTATTTAGGACATAAAATTACATTGACCAGAATGTGTCTCAGGCAAGAGACATTCAGAATTGAATTGACACCAGCTTTCCTGAAAACACACCTACTATACACATTTTACTTTATTTATTTATTTTTATCAATATACCTTTTTAGGTATATCAATATACCTTTTTAGGACAGTTTTAATTTTTGCTTTTAGGTAAGAAAGTAGCATAGATAGTTCCTGAATGCTCTTGTACTTCACTATGGTAGAGTAAATTATTTAACCACTTTGAAAATCTAACATTATCTACAAGAGCCGAGCAAATGCATGATCTGTGGCACCACACTTTCAGTTATAAGTACACACCCAATGGGAATGCACACATATGTACACCTGAAATTATGTATAGGTATGTTTATAGAAGTAACTCTCCCTAATAGAGATAAGTGGGAAATAAGTCAAATGTTCATCAATATAGATGAATATACTATGAGATTGTAATATTACTTGAACTTTATGCATCACTTAATATTAATCTCACCATCAGTAATACACTATTGTCCAGAAGAAGCCAGACACAAAATATTACATAACCTGAATACAATTATAAAGTTCAAAACAGTCAAAAATAATCTATGTCATTGGAAGTAAAAATAGTGGTTACTTTCAGATGTAAAGAATAACGAAGGTAAAACTTCTAGATGAAGAAATTGAGGGCTAAATGGGGGAAGACCACTGTTCACAATGGCAAGACAATACAACATTCTTAGAAAAGATACTAAGAGAAGGTATATCAATTCTTCCAGGAAAAAAATTACAAACTCTTCTAAAGATATTGAAGACCTAAATAAAGTAGGAGATACACTTTGTTATAGGACAAGAAGACTGAATATTATGAAGATGTACACTGTCTCCATATTTACTTTTTTAAAATTTTAAAAAATATATCTATTTTTAATTGGAGGATAATCACTTAACAATATTATATTGCTTTCTGCCATACATCAACATGAATCAGTCATAGGTATACATATGATCCCTTCCTCTTGAATCTCTCTCATATTTACTTTGAATTTCAGTGAAATTCCCAACCAAATCCCTACAGAATCATCCATGGAAATGACAAAGTGATTCTAAAATGTATATGAAAACACAAAAGACGAAAAAAAGAGCAGGGCACTCTTAAAGAAAGAAGATTAGGTGACTTTCCCAAACAGATAAAAAAAATGTGTTAACAACCACAGTTAGTAGGATTCATGGACATTTGCAAACATGATTTACAATTGAGCTGACCCTCCAGATCAGTGGAGAAAGGACTATATAATTGTGCTTAAGTAATTGGTTATCTGTGCAAAATAATTTTTATCCATCCCTCATACCTGACAAAAATAATTTTAGGTAGATTAAAAACAAATGTAAAAGCCAGCATTGTTATACTTAGGAAATGACAGAAACAAAAGTCATGGCCTCCTAATAGGAAAGACTCTCTTAAGCAACAAAAAAAGTGTGAATATTAAAAAAATATCAGAAATTTATGAAGATCTGTATCTCACACAGTGAATAAATGCCAAGTTTTATACTGGGAAAGATATTTGCACCTCATATAATAAATAAACTATTGTATTAAATAGACTCCCTCAAAGCAATGCAAAAAATAGTAGAAACACAGGGAAAAGACATGAAGGGGAGAGAAAATAGGAATGACCCATGAGCATGTGAAAAAATCTATACCTCACTGATAATGAAAAATATTTAAATTATATCACGGCATGTGGTAAAAAAATAAATGAATACCATTGCATGTCCATCTGACTGGCTAGAGACATTCTGAAGCAAAACAAACTCATTCACTTATTACCATGCAATCATCCATTGGCCCAACTGTTTGAAAAAATGATTTAAAATTATTGAGTGATGCTGACAGCTTGCATACTCAACAATTCCACTTCTAGATATACATTCCACAGAGCTCTTAGCTGTGTTCAATGTGAGACTTATATAAGAATATTCACAGCAGTGTTTTTAATAAAGGCAAGAATTGGAAAAACCCAAATGTCTATCAATCGTAACATGTACAAATATATTCTAGTGTATTCTTAGAGCGGTAAAAATGTGAACGACAACACAATTGCACAACTTGTAACTACATGGGTGAATAATTGAAGCATAATTTTGCTGCAAAGAAGCAACTCAAAAAAGCAGTCCTACCACATGTTTTTGAAATGTGAATGATAGTCTAAATGATAGACTATCTTTAACAAAAGCATGAGGGTGATGAATCCAGAAGAATGGTTATCCTGGGAGAGAGAGTGGTATGTAATCAGAGCCACTCTGACCACCTCTATGTGTGGTGATACTTGTTTTATTAAACAGAGATTTGACTACCTGGGTAATCATATTAGTCTTGAAATGTTATGGACATATTTTATAAACTTTCTTTATGTGTAATATATTTCACCATGAAAGTTTAAATTAGTAAGAAAAGAGAAAATACTAAGGTTTTATATTTCAACAATTTGAAAATGAAAGAACCCCTAAATCTCCCAGATGAGAAACTAAAACATCAAAGAAGAATATTTTGAGATTTCTATGCTGCTGCTGCTAAGTCACTTCAGTCATGTACGACTCTGTGCGACCCCATAGACTGCAGCCACCAGGCTTCCCCGTCCCTGGGATTCTCCAGGCAAGAACACTGGAGTGGGTTGCCATTTCCCTCTCCAATGCATGAAAGTGAAAAGTGAAAGTGAAGTCGCTAAGTCGTGTCCAACCCTCAGTGACCCCATGCACCGCAGCCTTCCAGGCTCCTCCTTCCATGGGATTTTCCAGGCAAGAGTACTGGAGTGGGGTGCCATTGATTTCTATATACAGGTCTAAATACCAGAAAATAATTGTTCTTTGTATTTTGACTACCTACTATATATATATATATATGTATATATATATATATAAATATTATATATAAATGTATATTATATATACATGTATATATACATGTATGTATATAAGTATATATGTATAATACATATAATATTATTATATATAAATGTATATTATTATACATTATATATACGAACAGCTTAAAATATCAAGAATATTCTAGAAAGACAAGAACCTCAATGTTTCCCCTTTTGTTTCTCCACAGGTTTTTCCAAATGGGATTCTGGAAAACTCAGATAAAACCAGAAACCCTGCCAGGGGAAGTTACTACCCCTTTCTCCTTCACTATTTTTGCTTTTTCCCAGTTCAAGACAGATCCCTTTTTGTGCCCCTGCTAAATACCTCCAGACCACAAATCTTCTTGCCATCACACACTCCTGACCACACTGCAGCCTCTTGCCTCTTTCAATTTGAGAACATCATGCTAAACTAGAGGAGCACCCATGGAGACCCCATCTGCCCTCACCATGTGGTGGGGAAGTTGCTCTCCATTCATTACCACCTTGGGCATTTTGCCATCCTCAGATATCTAGTTATAACCCGTTTCTTTTAGGTAACTGTACATCTCTTCTCATTTGGGGATCTTCCAGGGTAGAGTCACAGAGTACAAGGAAACTGTCATTTTCTTTTACATCATAGCCTTCTTCTTTCAAAGATACAAATTTAGGGAGTGGTGGGGTCAGACAATGTGAGTTTAGTAGACAAGAAGAGACCAGACACATCTCCAGGCTTTATCTGCACGCTCTATATCTTTGAGATTTCACATTACGGTTAGACTGTAGGTTCCCTCCTCCTTTCTAGGCATATTCTCTCCTTGTGCACAGCTTCCCTTCTCACCACCCCTTCTCACATTTATGAAACATCTTGCATTCATTTATGCCACAATTATTCAGACACAGGGAAAAATGAAACATCACAATAGAATAAATGACCACAAAATATTAACAGATAATTTACCCCAAGTGTTAGATCTCACTAATAATGCAGTAAACTCAAATGATAGCAAACCAAATAATGTTGTCCATGCATTGATTTATGAAGATAAAGATAATATCACTTTAATTCAAACACAATTAAAGATAATGGATAAACTAATTGCAATACCATCTTAAATTAGTACCTTGGGAAAGCAAAATGGAATAATAAAAAGAATCATAGAGATATTTGCAAAAGGAAACTATGGAACATGTGTAATATGGATTCACAGTGTATGTCAGAGGAGAGGCATATACTCTAACCTATTAAAGCAAAACAAAAATTCAATTCATCACCACTATCAACACCACAAATCAAAATTAAGAAAGTAAGCAATGTGTTCAATATTAAGCTATTTTGATATGATGTCATATCAAGAGATAAAGCATTATTTGTTCTGATGTTTAGGAGTAAAATGTGTATGCTATAATAAAAATTGAGTTATAACTATAAATCTATGAGGGCATATTCTGCACATCAACTTGGGGTACATATTCAGAAATGGGCATTCTGTCATAGACTAGTTGGACAGCAAATTTTAAGCTACTGCTTGAACAATATTAAGTTGTCAAATTCCAACTGCTTTTGACGCAATGAAAAGGAAATGACATGTGGTTAAGTCTAAAATATTAAAAATGCTACCTTGGAAAAAAGGAATAGACTCTTTTGCTCTCAAGGAAGACCAGTCCACAGTATTTACAAAGGTAGAGAGTGTTAGATTCCATAGATTTCTCAAACTTCTTCAGTTTAATTATAAGCCCTTAGATGTTCAACATGCATTTTAAAAGTCCTTTGAACCCATATATTTTTCTTTTTATTTGCTACACAGTCTTGAATGTTTTCTAGTCTTCCCTTCACTCACAGGCCTGTAAACACATGACAATGATGAACGGAGTGTGCCTGAAGGCACGTAAGTCCATATTTCTAATAAAATTCCAGGGTGCCCCCCTACATAGTGCTCCAAGCCTAACCACTGTCTTTCAGCCTTTCCTGCCTATGCAAATCCATTTGGCCGAAACAACCTGAGAAAACTAGAATTATTTGCAGAATCACTGCAAAGGAGTTCAAGCATGGAAGAATCATTATTCATAATTTGCTGCCTATGGTAAAAATCAGTACCAGTCTGTTCATTTTCACTTACTTATTCACTTAATAAATCATCGAGCAGACATGATTTTCAACCTCCCCCAAGAAAGACAAAATTCTTTCAGAAAATAATCACTCAATGATTTAAGCTGAAAATATAAATGTAGTGCAGACAGTACATAGAAATCTCTGTCAGCTATATAAATCTTAACATGCGTCCTCCTTCTCTTCTGTGCTATGACAATGCTAAGAGACCAAAGCAGGTTCACAAGCAAGAGTTTTCAAATTGCTCATTATCAAAAATTTCTCACAGATATTTTCAAAAATATTATATGTTGGATAGAAGCCCCACTCTGGGCGAGTCAATTTGGGAAAAGGGACTGTTTTTTCTGAACTCTGGATAAGAACAGATTTTTGGCAGTCTTTTTAAAAAGTGGGTTGAGAACACAAATGAGCAGAAAATCAGAAATTTAAAGGAAGACTAAAATAAGGGGGAGAAAAGACAAAGGGTGATATATATATATATATATATATATATATATATAATTTTTTTACAAATTATGATAGAGGATATAGACACAAGATGATGAAAGAGGGGACTTGTGTGTGGATGACTACTGTGGAATCTGTATTAGTCACCATGTGCTAGGCTCTGCCATGTTAACAAACAACTTCTAATCTCACTGGCTTATGAGGATAAAGGTTTATTTCTTACCTTCCTTGGCTGGGATTCAGGCTGATGCAGCAGCTTGCCTGCACTTGCAACAAGCATTCTTACCTTACAAGGAGAGAAGCAAATGTGGAATAAATGTGTGACTCTTTAAATTTCTCAGATGCAGCTTTTTTCACTTCTGCTGGCATTCCATTGGCCAGAGTTACAGGGCCAAGCTGAACTACAGGGAGTGAGTGTACATTCTTCCTGCCAGGAGGGGCCCTGCTATGACAAATGTGGCAATGAACAGCTGGTAATAATATAACATATGACAACTCCCTACAGTACCTCTGATCCATATCAGAAGGAAATTCCTAAATAAACTTAACTTCAATTAAAGGTGAGTTGTCTCTCGAAGTTTAGGTGAACATTTTTTAAGACTTTTTTTTGCAAGTAGACCAGAAATTTTTAATCATGTAGTAGGTACCCCTAATTTGTTTATGTTCATGCTGGAGATAGGCATTATCATATGGATTAAACTGATGACTACCTGGCATCACCAACTCAATGGACATGGGTTTGGGTGGACTCGAGGAGTTGGTGATGGACAGGGAGGCCTGGCGTGCTGAGGTTCATGGGGTCGCAAAGAGTCGGACACGACTGAGCAACTGAGCTGAACTGAACTGAACCTGTCTAATTTTATTTTTCTTCTTTCATAGCCTATGGCTGGAGTTTTAAGGAGTTTGTAAGCATTGCCACGGTCTCTTCTCCCTGGGACTAAAACTGATTATGCAGTATACAGGGCATGAAAATATCTGTATTCACAGTAAAAAACAAACAAATAAAAACAGTTGTACAATAGACCATTAGATCTGCCTAGGGAAGAGCATGCTCATTGTCCTTACATTAAACATACTCACTGCCCTTATATTTACTCATCCTTTACTGGCAAAGCTGGAGATATTCTAGTTTCCAATAAAGGGAAAGTCACCTCCTCACACAGATTATTACAAATCCAAGTTAAGTGTATACCATATTTATAAATGCCATCTTCTTTAAAAAATAATCTTCAATGACTTATATTAAAGATACATGGTAGACAATTGATTTGTCAATCAGGGTAAAAAATGACCTTTATTAGTATGACAAAGTCTTAGATAGCAAATATAAAAGGAACTATTAAAAGTAATATAAAAGAAGAATGAAATTATAATTTAATTTACTTTACCTGTAATAATGAGTTCCTTTTTGACCATACTTTTAAGTATCTGTGGCTTTCCTGGTGGCTCAGAGGGTAAAGCATCCGCAATACAGGAGACCTGGGTTCAATCACTGGGTTGGGAAGATCCCCTGGAGAAGGAAATGGCAACCCACTCCAGTATTCTTGCCTGGAGAATCCCATGGATGGAGGAGCCTGGTAGGCTACAGTCCATGGGGTTGCAAAGAGTTGGAAACGACTGAGCGACTTCACTTTTTCTTTCTTTTAAGCATCTATATTAATTATCAAAGGTTGAGAAAATTCTCAAAAGAAGATGAGAACAGTTAATTTTGAAGGTTATTTATTCCAGTCCATAAATGTTTATATTATCTCTATTATATTTCTAATTTCTATACTATATCTTCACTAAAATCATCCAGATGATTCTATTCTGCCATGAGTATGAGAGGATCCAGTGAATCAAATCTCACCTAGCACCCTGAGTAGATATATGTTCATTGAAATTGTACTCATGTTTCAAGATTCACTGTGTATTTATATCTTCCATTATAAGAAGTCTTAAAATTTTATGACTAGACATTCATGCAAAAAAACCTAGACACCATTGTAAATGCATATATTTTGTCACACAAACAGATGTGAGGACTGTAAGGACACCATATATACTATGGATAGTTTCAAGATGATTTGAGCAATATATAATAAAACTACATTTAAAATTGGATAACTAAATAATTATTCTAGAATATATCTAGAAACTCAATAACCATCAAAACAAGGTCAATTCAACATCCTATGCTGAAATGTAGATATCTGTGTGTCTTTGACCAAAAAAAGGACCAGATGGCAAACCTTACAGTCATTTATGCAAATGAAAAAAGCAGACTTCCTTTCCTGGCGAGTTAAGGAGGCATCCTATCATAATGTTGTAGTCATAGAAAGTCATTATTTTCCCCAAAGTTGTTATTGTCCACATATGCAATTCTTAGTTCTTCATAGGGTAGAGACAGACAACAAAATCTGGACATACTTTTTTAAAATAAACTGAGTTATTTCAGAGTGACTTTTACAGAATATATGAATTTTGATTGCATCTTTTTTTCCCCAGAATGAGATGTTAAAAAATTAATCCCTAGTAGATATTTGGTGGAATTCATAGTTTGTTCATTTCGATGCTGGGAAATAGTAGATAAAAAATAAATTTTGTCATTATGGTCTTTTGTTGTTGTTCAGTTGCTAAGTCATGTCTGACTCTTTGCGACCCCATGGACTGCAGCACACTAGGCTCCTTTGTCCTCCACTATCTGAATTTGCTCAGATTCATGTCCATTGAATCAATGATACCATCCAACCACCTTATCCTCTGCTTATCCCTTCTCTTTTGCCTTCAGTCTTTCCCAGCATCAGGGTCTTTTCCACTCTTCACATCAGGTGGCCAAAGTTTTGTAGTTTCAGTTTCAGCATCAGTCCTACCAAAGAATATTCAGGACTGATTTTCTTTAGGATTGACTGATTTGCTCTCCTTGCAGTCCAAGGAGCTCTCAAGAGTCTTCTCCAACACGACAGTTCAAAAGCATCAATTCTTCGGTGCTCAGCCAGCCTTCTTTATGGTCCAACTCTTACATCTGTACATGACTACTGGAAAAACCATAGCTTTGACTATACAGACCTTTGTCAGCAAAGTGATGTCTCTGCTTTTTAATATGCTGTCTAGGTTGGTCATAGCTTTTCTTCCAAGGAGCAAGCGTCTTTTCATTTCATGGCTGTGGTCACTGTCAACAGTGACTTTGGAGCCCAAGAAAATAAAATGCATCATTGCTTCCACTTGTTCCCCTTCTATTTCCCATGAAGTGGTGGGACCAGATGCCATGATCGAACGTTGCATTTCAAACCAGCTTCTTCACTCTCCTCTTTCACCCACATCAAGACTCTTTATTTCCTGTTCATTTTCTACCATTGAAGTGGTATCATCTGCATACCTGAGGTTGTTGATATTTCTCCCAGAAATCTTGATTCCGGCTTATGATTTATCCCGCCCAGCATTCTGCATGACGTACTCAGCACAGAAGCTAAATAAGCAAGGTGACAATGCACAGCCTCATCATACTCCTTTCCTAATTTTGAACCAGTCCATTGTTCCATGTCCAGTTCTGACTATTGCTTCTTGACCTACACATAGATTTCTCAGGAGACAGCTAAGGTGGTCTGGTATTCCGCCTCTTAAGAATTTTTCAGTTTGTTGTGATCCACACCATCAATGAAGCACAAGTAGATGTGGGTTTTTTTGGTTTTTTTTTTTTGGAATTTCCTTGCTTTCTCCATGACACAATGAATGTTGGCAGTTTGATCTCTGGTTCCCCTGTCTTTTCTAAATCCAGCTTGTACATGTGGAAGCTTTCAGTTCACATATTGCTGATGCCTAGCTTGAAGGATTTTGAGTATAACCTTGCTAGCATATGAAATGAGGGCAGTGGTACAGTAGTTTGAACATTTTTCAGTACTGCTCTTCTTTGGGACTGGAAAGAAAACTGACCTTTTCCATTCCTGTGGCCATTGCTAAGTTTTCCAAATTTGCTGACATATTGAGTGCAGCACTGTAACAGCATCATCTTTTAGGATTTTTCAATAGTTCAGCTGGAATTCCACCACCTCCACTAGCTTTATTCCTAGTAATGCTTCCTAAGGTTCACTTGACTTCACTCTCCAGGATTTCTGACTCTAGGTGAGTGACCACACCACTGTGGTCATTCAGGTCATGACGACCTTTTCTGTGTAGTTCTCATCTGTATTCTTGTCACCTCTTCCTAATCTCTTCTGCTTCTGTTAGGTCCTTACCATTTCTGTCCTTTGCTGCACCCATCTTTTTCCCATTCTATTGTTTTCCTCTATTTCTTTACATTTGTTCACTTAAGAAGGCTATCTTAACCCTCCCTGCTCTTTCTGCATTCAGTTGGGTATATCTTTCCCTTTCTCCCTTGCCTTTTGGTTCTCTTTCCTCAGCTTTTGTAAAGCCTCCTCAGACAACCACTTCACATTCTTGCTTTTTTTTTAAAATTTGGGATGGTTTTGGTCACTACCTCCTTTACAATGTTACAAACCTCTGTCCACAGTTCTTTAAGCACTTTGTCTACCAGATTTAATCATTTTAATCTATTCATCACTTCCACTGTATTATCATAAGGAATTTTATTTAGGTCATACCTGAATGGCCAAGTGGTTTTCCCTACTTTCTTCAATTTAAGTCTGAATTTTGCAATAAGGAGTTCATGATCTGAGCCACAGTCAGCTCGAGGTCTTGTTTTTGCTAGCTGTATTAAGCTCCTCCATCTTTGACTATGAAGCACAAAATCAATTTGAATTTGCTATTGCTCATCTGGTGATGTCCATGTCTAGAGTTGTCTCTTGTACTGTTGGGAAAAGTTATTTCTGATGACCAGTGTGTTCTCTTGACAAAACTGTTAACCTTGGCTCTGCTTCATTTTGTACTCCAAGTACAAACTTGCCTGTTATTCTGGTATCTCTTCACTTCCTATTTTTGCATTCCAATCCCCTACGATGAAAAGACATCATTTTGGGTGCTAGTACTACAAGATCTTTATAGAACCAGTCAACTGCTCCTTCTTCACCATCAATGATTGGGGCATAGACTTGGATTATTGTGATGTTGAATGGTTTATGTTGGAAACAAACTGAGATCATTCTGTCATTTTTGAGGTTGCACCCAAGTACTGCATTTCAGACTCTTTTGCTGACTATGAGGGCTACCCCATTTCTTCTAAGGGATTCTTGCCCACAGTCATTGATATAATGGTCATTTGAATTAAATTCATCCATTTCCATCCATTTTAGTTCACTGATTCTTATAATGTTGATGTTCACTTTTCCCATCTCCTCCTTGACCATGTCCAATTTACCTTAATTCATGAATCTAACATTTCCGGTTTCTATGCAATATTAGTCTTTATATAGTATCAAATTTTACTTTCATCAGCAGACACTTCCACAACTGAACACTGTTTTCTCTTTGACCCAGCCACTTCATTCTTTCTGGAGGTATTAGTAACTGCCCTCTACTCAAATTTTGTCATTTTGGTCTAGCCATTAATAAAAAATAATTAAATATTCTGTTTTTTAAATAATAACCAAAAGATTAGGGTAAATTTTGCAAGTGAAAGTGTGAAAGTGAAAGTTGCTCAGTTGTGCCCAAGTTTTTGCAACCCCATGGACTATACCCTGCCAGGCTTCTCTGTCCATGGACTTCTCCAGGCAAGAATACTGGAGTGAGTTGCCATTCCCTTCTCCAGGAGATCTTCCTAACTCAGGGACTGAATCTGGGTCTCCTACATTGCAGGAAGTCTTTACAGTCTGAGCCATCAGGGAAGCCCCAATTCTGTAAAATATGCTATTAATATCCAATAAATTAATCAATCAAACAAATATATGTATCCATTTATAGCCCGAAAGTAAGGAGTTGAATATAGAAAAATAGAATGGATAAGACCCAAAGGTCTAATAAGGGAGAAAACCAAGAAAATATATCATTATAATACATTGTGTTAAATGCTTAAATAATGGTACATACAGTGAGATAATGAATTATCCACTGGAGAATTCTTGATTTTCTTTGTCATGACAAACGACTATGCTTGCAATTCATCGAAAAACTGAGTTATATTATTTGAGAACATGTTAATATACTAGGAATTTGAAGGAAAATCTCTACTATATTACTTTGTGTGTACATTCTGTATATATATAATCAATGCACTATTTCTTCTCAGTTTGGTTCTGGAAGTTATATAAATATACAATTGCTAAAACCCTTGTTATATACTATTCCTTGAGTCTGATTTCAAGATATTCTTTCAATAATTAATATATAGACATACATATATAGCAAATATAGTATATATATTATTATAGTGAGAATACTGATTATTTATTGAATGACCTTTATATACTATTTGGATATTCATTATAGGTTTCTACTAGTTTTGTTTTCAATTCACCTTCAAGTACATACAAGGAACATTGTGACAATCAAAAACTCATTAAGCAATTGAATATGGATTATGTAAGTTACAAAGCAGAATATTAATTAGATGGGTGTTGTAATTTTTTTAACAGATTTGCCTTTTTAAATAATTGAATCACTTAGAGGATTCTGTGCGATATCTGTTAACTTTCAAAATGTCCTTCTAGAGCAGTGAAAAGTAAGACTTGGAAAATTAGCAATGTACAGAGTTACACCATTTTTCTGGCTTGCTCCAAAGATTTATACTTCAAATTTATTATAGGGTATTTCACTTCAACTGATAGCATTTATCAACTAAAACAGGGCATCATTATCCCCATGCAATCCACAATCCTCCTACATTACTATGAGGAGTATAGGGTCACTGAGGAGCAAAGTCCAGACCCACAACTTTGGCATCGCCATTAGTTTTAAATTCAGGGCAAGCATCTGATGTCTTCCTGGTCTTATGATAACCAGGGAGCTGAGTGAGAGATGATATCACACTTATTTCAATGGAGCTTAAATTCTTGATTATTATTTTTTTTTACCCACTCTAACCTTAATCATTACAGTTCATTAAATAATGGCCTTATACTTTCTTCTATAAAGGAATTCTATCCCTGAAACTTGTTTCTCATAACACTGTCCACATGAAATATGTTTAATCAACATTATTGAGTAGCTGTATCAGTGAAAGTGAAGGATTGATATCAGCCCCGTGATACATTGGAACGCTGATTCTCCTCAGTTTCTCAAATTGTGGATGCCCCTTACCTTGAAAGTCATAACCTGCCAAATACAGGATTTACTTAAGTATTCAAATTATCTGGAATCAAGATTGCCAAAGAAATACCAATAACCTCAGATATGCAGATGACACCACCCTTATGGCAGAAAGTGAAGAACTAAAGAGCCTCTTGATGAAAGTGAAAGAGAAGAGTGAAAAAGTTGGCTTAAAGCTCAACATTCAGAAAACTAAGATCATGGCATCTTGTCCCATCACTTCATGGCAACTAGATGGGGAAATAGTGGAAACAGAAGCTGACTTTATTTTTCTGGGCTCCAAATTCACTGCAGATGGTGATTGCAGCCATGAAATTCAAAGATGCCTACTCCTTGGAAGGAAAGTTATGACCAACCTAGATAGCATATTAAAAAGCAGAGACATTACTTTGCCAACAAAGGTCCATCTAGCCAAGACTATGGTTTTTCCAGTAATCATGTATGGATGTGAGAGTTGGATTATAAAGAAAGTTGAGCGCTGAAGAATTGATGTTTCTGAACTGCAGTGTTGGAGAAGACTCTTGAGAGTCTCTTGGACTGCAAGGAGATCCAACCAATGCATCCTAAAGGAAATCAATCCTGGGTGCTCATTGGAAGGGCTGATGTTGAAGCTGAAACTCCAATACTTTGGCCACCTGATGCAAAGAGCTGACTCATTTGAAAAGACCCTGATGCTGGGAAAGATTGAGGGCAGGAGGAGAAGGGGACAACAGAGGATGAGATGGTTGGATGGCATCACCAACTCAATGGACATGAGTTTGAGTGAACTCTGAGAGTTGGTGATGGACAAAGGAGACCTGGCATGCTGTGGTTCATGGGGTCGCAAAGAGTCAGACACAACTGAGTGACTGAACTGAACTGAAATTGTTCATTAATTTACCAAGCTAATATCAGCCTATGCTGGTCTTCGGCAAAAAACACTTGCCAGTAGGTGATCATAAAGCAAGCTTTCTTAGGTCCAAATGACATCTATATTCTATTAAGAGCTTAGAGCTGCTCTGATGTGCCTGTAAACAAGACTATCACCCCCAAGATCTGAGATGCAACACATGATGAGTTAAAGCTCTGCTCCATCCCCACATTCAATTTGGGGATCTTTCTGGATAAAAAGGCTATTAAGCCCAGAGATGTCATAGCCATCAAAGCATCAATATAAAAGTCATTTATTTTTAAGAAGCTTTACTTTATATGTTAACCTTTTCAGAGTTAGGTTCTAAATTCTCTAGGATCAATTAGAATTAATCCAAAGCATAATATTAGATTATGCTTCCCTTTTATTATTTATTTTTAATTCTCTTGCCAGAAACCGACAGGCATACCAAGTTTGCTGATGAACAGCCCTCCATAAAGAAAAACTTTTCTGCCTGTGATCATTACACAATGCAAATATTTTTCCTGAAAATCCTATAATACATCATCCTAAACAGGAAAATGATATGGCCTTAGTGCGGTCAACTGTAAGTCCCAGGAAGAAAGCTCACCCTTTTCTTGATGACAGAACCACCAAGCTGGATAGGAGGGACACCTTCCACCTCCATCTGCTGTGGCTTATTTTCACTAGGGATTAATCGACTCAAACTGAATTAGCAGATACTCTCTGTGTACTTGCTTGGTGAGTTGACGATGATTTCAGGTCAACCACTGATCAACTTGTCGGAATGCCAAGGGGAGGTTATCACTGTTTTAGAAAACCGATGAAAATTCAAAACTAAATTTCTGCTGGCAACATAGAAGAAATGGAACTTAATCAAGGAAAACCTAAAATCATGGCATCCAGCCCCATCACTTCATGGTAAATAGATGGGGAAACAGTGGAAACAGTGACAGGCTTTATTTTGGGGGGGGCTCCAAAATCACTGTAGATGGTGACTGCAGCCATGAAATTAAAAGACACTTACTCCTTGAAAGGAAAGTTATGAACAACCTAGATGGCATATTAAAAAGCAGAGACATTACTTTACCAACAAAGGTCCATCTAGCCAAAGCTATGGTTTTTCCAGTAGTCATGTATAGATGTGAGAGTTGGACTATAAAGAAAGCTGAGTGCTGAAGAATTGACGCTTTCGAACTGTGGTGTCGGAGAAGACTCTTGAGAGTCCCTTGGACAGCAACGAGATCCAACCAGTCCATCTTAAAGGAAATTGGTCCTGATATTCATTGGAAGGACTGATGCTGAAGCTGAAACTCCAATACATTGGCCACCTGATGTGAAGAACTGACTCACTGGAAAAGACCCTGATGCTGGGAAAGAATTGAAGGCGGGAGGAGAAGGGGATGACAGAGGATGAGATGGTTGGATGGCATCACCAACGCAATGGATATGAGTTTGAGTAGGCCCCGGGAGTTGGTGATGGACAGGGAAGCCTGACTTACTGCAGTCCATGGGGTCACAAAGAATCGGACATGACTGAATGACTGAACTGAACTGAGGAAGCAAGCTCTAGACCAGATCTAGCTCTGATGCAAGCGTTTAAACACCAATGGCATTTCTGTCATCCATTTTTCATCCTCAGCAAGACAGGGATGGTTAAAAATATTATGTAAAGAATGTATGGCAGATTTTTGAATCAACAATTGTGAAGAAACAATGTGAATAATGAAATTAAAGATGTGACAGTTGATAAATTGGAAACAAGTTATTATGGAGCATGTGTACACTCAGGGTTCCTAAAGCGTTCTTAAAATAGAATTAATCCTTACAAGCCACTAATGTTTCTGTACTAGATTAATGTTACTATTCACAGAGGCTGATCATCCCCAAGGAAGTTCACAGTACATCAAACTAACACTGTTCACTAAAGGGCAATTATATTTGGTAGAAATAATCCCCTTGAAAGTAGAAAAAGAAAAGAAAATCAATCACTTCATGATTTAATGGACTACCCAACAGAAATACCAGCCATTACCAAATATGAACTACGGTGGTAATGATTAGAACATACTTTACTATGGAAAAAAACACTCACTTTGGATCACCTTCAATTCAAGCCTATTAAAATTTAATTCAAGCCCACTATACAATTAACAAATAGCAATTTTGAAAATTTAACACCAATTCTAGATATCCATTAATTATTTGATTATTTTCATTTAAGAAATATTTATTTATTGTCTTTAATATGCTAGACACTTGGTCTCTTTTATATATACATTATAAAGTTGTTCTTGTTAAATCCAGATAGACTTTCTTCTGATCAATATCTGTCTTAATAATGGCAGTCAAATCTTATGTTAACCAATTCAGGATATGCTGAGTGGAATGAAGAAATTGCATCAAATACATTCTTTTGTACCTATTAAGATCCTATCCTTATCTTTCATCTCACTGTTTCCCTATTCCCAAATCTTTACCTAAAGTGTCCTATGCTGAACATGGTCTTCACTTGCAGCTTTTACACCTTGCTTTATGCTACCCTTTTGCCTGTAAGATTAAGCATTTCCATGTCTACCAGTCAAAGTCTGTTCCTCCATCTAAGAACAACTGTTCTTCCACCTGTGTCAAATTTAAGTAAAATTAGTAGATAGTCTCAGTCAGATCTAATCTCTCCTTTTCGGAGCCTCTCATGTCACGTATTTCTATTATAGCACTTTTCATGGTCTCACATAGCTGAAAACTTACAAACATTTCTTCCTCATAGACACTGAGATTCTTTACTATTTTTTAATATTTATTTTATATTGGTGTATAACTGATTGGCACTATTGTATTAGTTTTTGGTGTACAGAAAAGTGATTCGCACATGTATGAATACATGTACACATTCTTTTTCAAATTCTTTTCCCATTTAGGTTATGACAGAACATTGAGCAGAGTTCTTGTGCTATACAGTAGATTTTTGTTGGTTATCTATTTTAAAGATAGCAATCTGTACATATTGATTCTAAACTTCCAATCTACCCCTCCCCTCACTCTCTTTTCCCCCTGGTAACCATAAGTTGATTCTCTAAGTCTATGAATCTGGAGATTCTTGAAAGAAGGGAATACATCTTTCTCTACCCCAGGGACAGAAACCTATGTAGAAATTCTGAATTATAGAAATTAGTACAGAAATTTGCAAATCCATCTGGAAAGGACTTTATCATTCCTCATTATGATTTAAATTAGTGGCAATTTTGTCAGCCATATTCTATTTTTATGAAGGTTGTTACAGCATAATTAGTGGTTAATTAGAGAATGTGGAGTGCAAGACCCAGCTAATGCCACTTATCTACATGAATGCCTGTGGAGAAATTCTTTAAGCTCCTTAAGGCTCTAGTTCCTCATGGGAAAATCGTAATGTTAACAATACGTATTTAATAGGACTTTTGTAAGAATTAAATGAGTTAAGTGTATAAAGAGCAAATTGTAGGTAGAATAGTCTTATATACATATATACTGTTACTAGACTGGAGTTCATGAGCATACATGAATGGAACTAGCATGGAAATCATGAGTACCCTCCAAAGAATAATTAAAAATATGAAGACATTTCAGTGGATTTTGAACCTATCAATAAATAAATCTTTGAGAATTATCTGTACTACTTAAGACATCTGCAAAACTCTCTTTTCCCTTCTCTTTCACAAGGAAAATCCAAAAATGAAGGTCCAGTTGGAGATTATATATTCTATATCAGGGTTTCTCTCTTCCTTTCTATGGGTGATAGCGATGTCTCTGTCTCAAGGTAGAGATGTTCTAAGCAGTAACCTTTTAAGCTACAGTTGCAAATCAAAGGCAGGACTGTATTCACAGTTCTAGACAACACACCCATGGTATCTAGTGATAATGGAAACTCACACCTTCTTCCTCAGGCATTTGCAGATTGATTCTGATTCTGATTCTCATAGCTAGGCACCCTAGCTTCTCTCTGCAATATGATCAAGTTTCAGTCAACAAAAAGGATATTTATTATTCATGTACGTGCACGCATGCTAAGTTGCTTCAGTCATGTATGACTCTTTGCAACCCCATGGAGTGTAGCCCACCAGGCTCCTCTGTCTACAGGATTCTCCAGGTAAAAAATATTGGAGAAAGTTGCCACGCCCTCCTCCAGGGGATCTTCTTGACCCAGGGATTGAACTGACGTCTCTTGCATCTCCTGCATTGGCAGGTGGGTTTTTTACCACTAGAGTCACCTGGGAACCCATTTATTATACAAAATGAGCAATAACAATAGAGCAATTTTTATTTATTTCCATAATTCCTAGATGTATTATTGATGTGCATAAACTGCAGGAACACTTCAACAACATGGTGGAGAAGAAAGTCCAAATAATTTCAGAATTAGACACAAAAGACATAATGCTTCCATGTGAAAATAAGTCTCTCTCCTTCAATATTAAATCGTGTTTCAACATTTCCACAGTTACAGAAAGCTTGAGTGTTCTTGGAAAGGATTCTATGCACAGAAAGTTTTAAATGTTGTTTCTTTTAAACTGGGGGTCATTTGTCTTATTCTAGCAGTACACAACTCTCTTCAATGTTAAGAACCTTGATTTATGCCTGTGCATAAATCCCCTCCCTCATTTTCCTAATGAGTAAAGCCTGCTAGGAAATAGAACACATTTTGATTAATAGTGCTTTGATAGTTATCTCTTTGTATAGGAAGAAGCTTGCTAGTTGCCTCTTAGTTGCAAATCAGAAAAGGATACTTCAGTCATCAGGCCTCTCTGTGGTCTCTGAGGCAATTCGGTTCCAGTTAATTAGCATTTAATGAACCTCTACTCTTTTCCTGGCACTGTATCCAGTGAGGACAAGAACAGGAACAAGCATGATACCTGACCTCAAAGGGCTTACAGTATGGTATTTCCTCAGTATCTATAAGGAATTGGCTCCAGGAGCCAGACAGATACTAAAATTCTCAGACGCTCAAGTCCCTTATATAAAATGGCATAGTTCTTGCTTACAACTAATGCACATCTGCCATATACTTAATTTTTTGCTTATAATTTTTATTGGAATATAATTGCTTTACAATGCTGTGTTTGTTTCTGCTGCATGATGAAATCAATCAGCCATATGCATACAAATATCCCCTCCCTCTTGGGTCCCCCTTCCCCTTCCCCATCCCCCTCCCACCTCTCTAGGTCATCACAGAGCATTGAGCTGAGCTTCCTGTGCTTTATAGCAGGTTCCCACTAGCTACGTATTTCACACATGGCAGTGCCATATATTTTAAATCATCACCAGATTACTCACAATCTTTAATGCAATGTAAATGTCATATAAATTTGCATGTGGCAATTTCAGGTTTTGCTTTTTTGGAACTTTCTGGAATTATTTGGGATATGTTCAATTTGTGGTTGGTCGAATCCCCAGAGGTGAAACCTACAGATATGGAGTGCCAACTGTATAGTCAAGGAGACAGACGTACAGACACATAATTGAAGCAACACATAAAGTATTGCTTCTATGGCTTGCAGAGAGGATAGGGAAAGACGAGGCACAGGAGAGAAAGAAACACATTCTGCTGGGAAAGGGGATGTATAAAAGGATGAACTTCCATACCTGGAAATTTGTAGATGTAAATGTTGTCATGTTGGGGGGTGGGGGGGAGATGGGAGGGAGGTCTGAGAGGACATATCTATACATATAGCTGATTCACTTCATTGCACAGAAGAAGCTAGCACAACATTATAAAGCAATTATACTCCAAGAAAAAATAAAAATTAAAAAATGTGGTCATATTAAACACAACATATTCCATATAGTCAAAGCTATGGTTTTTCCCGTAGTCATGTATGGATGTGAGGGTGGACCATAAAGAAGACTGAGCGCCAAAGAACTGATGCTTTCGAACTGTGGTGCTGGAGAAGACTCTTGAGAGTCCCTTGGACAGCAAGGAGATCAAATATGATGCTGAGAAAGACTGAGGGCAGGAGAAGATGGCAGAGAATGAGATGGTTGAATGGCATCACCAACTCAATGGACTCAATGGACATGAATTTGAGCAAATTCTGGGAGATAGTGAAGGACAGAGACGCCTGGCATGCTGCAGTCTATGGGGTCACAAAGAGTCAGGCAGGACTTAGTAACAACAATCTGTTGATGTCATATCTCCCCATAAAGTCTGCCCAAGTGTTTTCCAGGAGACCCCAGGTGACATCTCTTATATGCTTCTAATGTTTTTCTTTTATTAATTCTTGTCCTGCTTTCCTGTTCATGCTTGCTATTAGTAAACCAGTTGAAGGATGTCCTTTTCACCACCTGGAGCCTTCTGCCTCCCTCCCAACAGGCTAACCCTGATGCAATTGACATGCCCACCAGCAATGTGCTTCTTTCAGACCCCACCCAGGGGGAGACACACCATGTTCTGTGATCTCTTTCCAATCTCCATATTGCAATTTCTTAGCTGCATCTGATGCACTATTGCTTGTGCACAATTCTCCCAACATCCTGCCTGATTTTTTCCCCTTTATAGTCTATCTGCAGCCTCTCCCTCTAATGGATTCAATAGTAGACACTGGCTGTGACATGCGCTCTCTAATTTCTAGACATCTGAACATCACATTTTCCCCTGTTGAGTGTCCCCTGCAAACCTCCTATCCCATGATTGTGTATGACAGTAACTAGATGTTACGCAGAGAATATTAGCTCACCAGTTCATGATAAAGAGCCATGTAGGCTTCATCCCTGCTATAATTCCTAGAAGAGATAATGCCTGAATTTGAACTGACTAGACAGGAAAGGTAGAAAAGCCATTCCCTGTAGAGAGAACCACCTGGGCACAGCACAGAATGTGAGTCGGACAATTTAGTTTAGGCCAGTGAGAAGAGCAGTGTGGCTGGAGAGGGAGTAGGACCAGGTCACAGAAAGCCTTGAGTACTCTGAATAGAGACAGAAACTTACTTGGGCTGACATTAGGGAACCATTAGCCCATGTTACCTGAAGGAAACAACATAGTCTTGACTGTACACAATGACTACTGTGATTTACAGGGGAAAGAAATGGAGGCTAAGACTACTAGAGAGACAGCTAGTATTTGGGAGACAACTGTGATCATTTACAGTAGAGGAAATATTAAAATGTAGTATGGGCTCTGGAGCAGAAGTTAGATTCCTAAAAGGTTCTAGGCAATTAGAGGACAGTCAAAATTGCCAGATTTTGAGTTTGTCTAACATTGAAGGTGTTGGGTCCATTAGCCAAAACAGGAAATTGAGCTGTAAATGCAGGCTTGAGGGTAAAACTGAGGAATGGGGAGAATAAGAAGCCTGTTGCAGATATGTTAAGCTTATGAAGCTCGTGCTACATTGTAAAGGGAAAACCTGAATTTGAATATTATTCCTTGAGCTTGATCCCAGGAGGCAGCTGCATCGAAGATTTAGATCTGAATCATCAACATGTAGATGGTGGTTTAAATAAGATTAGTAGGTGATACTGCAAAGCTATTCAAAGCGTGAGTGAGAAGAGATGAAGACCAAAGAGGAAAACTCAGGAACAAAAAGTAATTTCTTACACATATTTGCTAGACTAGTATATGTTCCTAAAACTCATTTGTCCTGTGTTCTCTGTCTTACTCATAAGATTAACTATTAGACTTACAGACGTATTCTTTCGGTACATTTTCTAATTTTTGAAAATATCATTTTTTCTATTTTTTGCCTCTTTGTCCCACAAAGAGGCCTGGTAGGTGTTGTGTTCTTACTTGTTCTGAAGATGAATGTTCTGTTCAGAAATGAAGCTGAAAACATTGTCCACAAGATTGGCTTTCTGGCAAACAGGAGCATGGTACCCTAGTGCCTGTTTCTTTTTGCTTTATAAAGCCAGTGCCATGGGGGTAAATTTCAGCAGGCATGGCATTGGCCCAAGTTGTTTTACTGAAGTAAGAAATGGTCCTTCAGGGCACTTACCTTTGATCAAGGTATAAAATGTATTGATTAATGGTGTCAATTTGCAACAGTGGGTCAGGGGGTGTTTGTACCAGCTTGATGACACGGGATTAATGATGACACTGAGATTAATGATTTAAGAAGCCCTTGCCAAAATCTGCCTTGGGGTCCCTGGTTCTCTGAAGTCCCTGATCCAAAAGAGCAAGTATGGCCTGAAGGAAGAGGCACATTTGAAACTCAAGGCAGGTTCTTCCCAGAACCTTTGCTATGGGGTAGCCTTTGACTGCAATGCATATCCTTATTTTAATGCTATTTTTAAATTATGTCATTTTCCTCCAATAAATCATAGATTTGTAAGCACTGTCATTTTGGGTCCTGAGAGTCTTCTAAAAAAGACTAAGTCTTCAAGAGACTTTAGAAATTGAACCCTGTCTATCATCATTAGAGCAGTCCCTCTAAGCCAAAATAATTAAGTAGTTGGATGCAAATAAGCATAGGCACTTATCAGCAACTTAGTGGTCATTTAAAAATATACAAACATTGAAAGTACAAATAAAATGTTCATTTCATTTTTCAATAACTACAATCAGTCACTAATGGCACTATGTTATCAGATTGGACACTGTCACTCTCATTTCCTGTTTTGTAATGATATTCACACCATATTTTCTGGTTATCATAGCAACCTTCTGAAGTCTAGCCACATAAGGATATGACATCATCTAGAGGACAGTAGCTCAATCTAATGTTGAAACTGTGAACGACTTTGAGGTAGTAGTTTGGATCATGTCCAACAAATACTGTTATTTCACTCAAACATTGAAACTATCATGCAATGTTCATGTGAATTTGCTACAGCACTCTGGGGCACTTCAGCACACATTATGGGAGCCACAATACAGAAGAATGATACTAAATGAATCCCTTGTTCATAGACAATCTTTCTATGATAGTCGACAGTTCTAGTATGGTGGTAGCAATGTGATGGGGTTGGGATAAAAGAAAGACAGTATTTGTTTTTTAAAAGGTCCTACTATTCATTTCCTAGAGAAAAAAAAGTTAAAAGGTGTCTGAAATCAGAAACTTAGATACACCTGAAAAAGAGCTTTTCTCATCAATAAGAAATCTTGCCACCTAAGTAAAACAATGTTATTTCCATGCACTTTCTGCTCTGAAAAGCCTGTGGGTAGTCTCTCTACAATGCCTCGGTAGGATAAAGAAGCCAGATTTATCAGGAACAGGTGTTTTCAGCAGGAGAGAGGCATATCTCAACAGACTGGGGTTTCTCTTTGTGAAAATTTACCTTTGAAGATGGAGAAGGTAATTTTAGGTCTATAGATAGCTGATCTTTGAAAAATCAATAGAGAAACTTTCTGAATGAGATTCTTTATTACATACTGCATGTCTGGTTCTTGCTCTTTGCTGTTCCTAAGGACAGCTATCAACTTTTTCTATTTATTCATTCATTCACTCATTCAGTCATCAAACATTCATTGACTATCAGTTCTGTGCCAGGTGTACTGTTCCAGACACTGTAGAAAATTAAAGAATGGAATGCTGAAATGTAATACCCACAGGAATTTAGAAATTGGGTCATCCTCTACTTTTTAAATGTTATTTTTGATTCTGCAAGCCAGAAGGCATTTAAAAGACTAGTTGTCTCCAACAGAAGCTGAGAAAAGGAATATCCCAGTTCAGATGTTCTTTGTTCACTGAGGTGTTTCTGGACATAAATTCCCATTGTTTTGTTTCCAGTGGAGTCATATTTTCCTGTGGTCTTAAAAATGTACACAAGCCATATGTTCTGAGGATATCAGAGGTGACACAGTGAAAGAGGAGAAAACACTGAACTGTGGACTATTTCCCATTTTATCTATGGCAACATTTATCTGTTCTACATATTAGACCTAAAAGAAGCTTTCAGACAAAGGCATTCTCTTAAGAAAAGAAAAAAAAAGTATTAACTATCAACCCTTTTTTCTGCTACCTTCCCTTCATCAAAAAAAAAAAAAAATTAGTCCCTAGCAGGGAAATTCCAAATAAATCAAATGACTCTAGACTTCCATGGTCTATGGTTCATGTTTGTCAGCTGTTATGGATATACTGGGCTTCCCTGGTCATTTTATGGTAAAGAATCCACCTGCTAATGCAGGAGCAGAAGGAGACACAGGTTCAATCCCTGGGTTGGAAAGATCCCTTGAGGTAGGACATGGCAACCCACTCCAGTATTCTTGTTGGGATAATACCACCTACAGAAGAGCTTGGCAGGCTACAGTCCATGGGATCGCAGAGATTCAAACATGACTGAAGTGAATGAGCATGCACATGGTTATGCTATTTATCATCTTGTATGTCTAAGCCAAAATACTTTTCTTTCTCATTATTTGGAGGGAATTAATGTGAGCTTATTAACTGAAGCAACAGAGGATATAGTGAGATTACTTTCATCTCACAGGAGGGCATTCAGAGGAGTCTAACAACAAATTAATAGAGGAAAACTTCAGTCATAGTTGTTGGAGTTGAGGACTAATCAGTTGTCATTGCCTCTCTATCCCAGTTTTGAGCTCATTGAAAGAAATTAATCAGGAAGATAAAGATGAGTGTATCACTTCTATCACTGTCTAAAGCTAGCTTGGAGAATATGGATTTAAGTCTGTTAACTAGGCAGACTGTGTGCTGCAGTCCATTGGGTCACAAAGAGTCAGACACAACTGAGCAACTGAATTGAACTGAACTGAACTAGGTAGACTTGTTAATACTACATCATTGAATGTTAATCACCTACCTCATTACAAGCACTGGTAGGAAACCACAGGCATCACCTGAAGGTCAGTTTACCACATGGCTACAGGCAGACCAAAGCTCAAGCTCTCAGCATACAAGCATATTCCAAACTGAAATGGGGGAGTGTCTGTGTTTCCAGTCTTTAGTTTGAGCTCCCAGACGTACCGGGATGGCCAAAAAGTTTGTTCAGCTTCCCATACCATCTTACAGCAAACATACTTTTTGGCCAATCCAATATTAATCAGAAAGTGCTCCTTTTCTCCTGGATAGGGGTGAGTTAGGGAATAGGTTAAGAATCTAGGCGTGTATAGGAAAAATATTTTCCTGGGGGAAACCACAGGAGTGGAAATAAACAATCCAAACTGTGATTGAAGACTCAGAATGAGTACTTCTGAGTTTGTAGAGGAAGGAGTGTATGTGTATGGGAGGTGGGGACTGCTGGGTGAATTTACATTATCTATATCTGGATGTTCAGTTGGCCAGTGTCTGTGTGCACATGCTCCCACACACAGTTGCTCAATCATATCTGACTCTGCAACCCCATGAACTGTAGCCTGCCAGGCTCTTCTGTCCATGGAAATTTCCTGGCAAGAATACTGGGGTGGGTTGGAGAATTTCATTCTCCAAGATGGTCTGTACTATGACATTAAAACCATCTCCTTGAATACCCCAGTTTGAACTCTTTCACAGCTACAGGTAACTGGATCAGTTCACCAAGTAACATCTTTAGAAATGTGACCATGAATTTATTTCACAACAAAATTCTGGATACTAGAAAGATAGAGGGGAGGCAGGTTAATACCGGGATTAATGGATTCCAGTGCTTCCCCAAAGTATCTCCAGAATAAATTTGTGTCTGAACACACTGAATGAGAAAACATCCTGGGCATATCCATTTGATTAAAATAAAAAAGGGTAACCAAGGCTGTGCGAAATGTTAAAGCAAACTCTAGGGGAGGCAACTGAGAAGGAGGAAAGAAGGCTAGAATAATAATAGGAAGGGCCAGAGCTTATTCTTTCCCCACATCTTTGATAAAACTCAGGAATTTACCTCCTCATTTCTTATTTACAAAGAGCTCTTTTTTGAGAGAGAGGTTGTTTTTCTGTTTTTTTGAATCATCATTGTATCTTTCTCACTACCTTGTCCCTCAGTATAATCATTCTATTGATCCAGATAAGTGACAATCTATAAAGAAATTCAAACCAGATTTACATTTTCTCTAATTTCAGCAAGATTTGTCTTCAGTCTATAGAATAATGGATTCCAAATCATATGCTATCCTTATAGAAACCCAAAGCCTGCTCTCCAGCTTGATTGCAAAGGCTGTCTAGGATTCTGAAGGTAGGTCCAGAGGCATCCTTGCACTCTCTGGAGCCCTCTATACAGTGAAGTGTGGTGCTGGGTACACCTGTATATTAGAGAATGATACAAATTCAGACTTGGCCTTTGGCCCTAATGGTTAAGTGGTCTTAAGGGAAAATATGCTTCCTGATGTTCAAGATCCTGGTGACCCAGGAGGTGCTCAGCTTAAAGCATTAAATTGCCAAGAAATATAAAACTGGCAGCCAAGGGCCTTGGGGAAAAGATCCCATATGTCAGATACTGGAAGTAGTTAAGGGTTCTCCCAAACTTCATTGAAACCATCTTTTATTTGAATTGTTACATTTTTCACTGGGAGTAATTTCTCAGAAATCTGAATAAATGCACAGAGTCTCTACCAAGCAGTCACTTAAGTGGTCAAAATGTCACCTTTCTTTTAATGTGGGAGATCTGTAAAGGGGATTCTAACACCCAAGATCCCATCTCACATTGTTTCTGTGGGAATCAACTATAATGAAATGATGTACACACAAAAAAATATTTGTAAATAGGAAATTTTAAATGTGAAGATGTAAGTGCTAGCATCATTATCCTCATACCAATCATAACAAGATGTAAGCAAATGACATAATAAGAGTCTTAGTCTTGTCAAGGCTATGCTTGCTCCAGTAGTCATGTATGGATGTGAGAGTTGGACTATAAAGAAAGCTGAGCACCGAAGAATTGATGCTTTTGAAATGTGGTGTTGGAGAAAACTCTTGAGAGTCCCTTGGACAGCAAGGAGATCCAACCAGACCACCCTAAAGGAGATCAGTCCTGAATGTTCATTGGATGGACTGATATTGAAGCTGAAACGACAATAGTTTGGCCACCTAATGCGAAGAGCTGACTCATTGAAAAAGACCCTGATGCTGGTAAAGATTGAAGGCAGGAGGAGAAGGGGATGACAGAGGATGAGATGGTTGGATGGTATTACCGACTCAATGGAGATGAGTTTGAGTGAACTCTGGGAGTTGGTGATGGACAGGGAGGCCTGGCGTGCTGTGGCCCATGGGGTCGCAAGGAGTTGGACATGACTGAGCAACTGAACCGACCCGAACTGAGTCCAAGTACCAAAATTTAGAAATAAGAAAAATAAGTAAAATGTCAACACTTATTAAATACTTATGTATTTAACACATAAGTATTTCACACAAGTTAAATACTTATGATATAATTAAAATAGCTTACAAAGGCAACTTACATTTAATTATGTAAAAATAAGAAAACGATTTCTTTAGAATATGTCTTTTGGTCTAAAATAAATAAATGAGGTCATGTGATCTCTACACATAGCTTTCCTTGTGAAAGAATTAGTTGGGAAAGATCTCACAATGATACATTTTTCTCCATGATGGCTTTCAAAGTTTGTACACAGAGCTCATCACCGCTAGCTTACACTGATGATCAAGATGCCCTGCCCCGAGCACCCTCACATTCATTTAGCTTTCTGAACAGTCTGGTGCTTGATGACCTCATTCACTCAACAACCAAGTATTTGACCTTCTTAGATTAATTGAGTGCATAGGAGGTATTCTAGGCACCTATAGGACCTAGCAAAGAAGAAAACTGCTATGACTTTATAGAGTCCAAATGGTCCATTTTAGATCTATACAGAAAAAGCTCATCAACAAGTCTGTGATGTTATCTTACTTCAACTTTTTCAGCTCTCCACTGCTTAAAGAACAAATACTATGACATACAAGCTCCTCCTTACACATTTTCAGCTTCATTCCTCATCACTCCTCTACAGACAATCCATACTATCAGCCCCATTTAAGTCCTAGCTCTTCCTCAAACTCATCATGTAATGTCATTGCTTTAATTCTTTGCATAGGGTGTTTCCTCTACCTGGAATACCAGTGGTTTCATTGTCTTTCAGAAAATGCTGATTCATTATTCAAAATTTCTGAGTGAAAGGGAAAAAAAAAAAAAGAGAGAGAGAAAGGGGTGGAAGAGAGCAAGGGAAAGAGGAAGGAAAGGAAATGCTTATGTTCTCTTTGCAGTATTTGATTCTCCTTAGGTCTGGTTGTATCTGGACTGGCTTTTCCCTCTTATTCAACAAATATTTACTAAAAACTAACCAAGTAACTAAGTTTGCTCTTTCATTTTCACTTGAATCAGGGTTAGCTTTGTGACTTTCTTTGACGAAGAGAATATAGCAGATGTAGCACTATGCCAGTCCAGGGTCCAACGTTTAAGGGACTTGGCAGCTTGAGCTTCCTTCTCTTGGAACCCAATTACCATACACTAGGGAAGCTGGTCTAGACTAATAGAAGAAGAGACACCATGTGGAGGGGAACTCAGCTGCTCAGCCAACAACCAGCTTGCCTGAAAAACACGTGAATGAGGCCACCTTGGACTTTTCAGCCACAGCTCAGCTGCCAACTGAATGCAGAGGACTGGCCATAAACTCACAGAATTGGAAGGAAAAAAAAAAAGAAGCTTCTGTTATATTAAGTCACTAAGTTTGGGGGTATTTTGTTATCCAGCCATAGATAAATGAAACATTATGCAACTGATGCTATGCCAGTCACTAAGGACAAAAGTAAAAGTTTACATTCCAGAAGAACTCAGTTATGGGTACAAGAGATGGCTTTGTAAATATTTAATGACATATTACAAAAACATGTATAAATAAGTATGATGAAATCTGTCTTATCACTAACCTATTTTTTGGTGCAGAACCTGGAGATACATCTTCCTTTACAGTGGTAATAAATTAAAACAAAACAAATAAGTAGTGAGATGGTCCACAGACCAGCAGAGAGGTTTCTTGGCAGAATCCCACAGATTTTCAGATCTGTCCTTTCCTTAGTCATTAAATAATCATGAAGCATGGGTCTGAAAATTCCTTGCTAATTTCCACTTGGCAACGTGAGAAGGAAAAAGGAATTGTGAGAGAAGTTCTAATTTTTGTCTCTCCAGTTTTTTTCAGAGTCCTCCAAATTAGTTTTTCATTAAAGGAGTATTAATAATTTCCAATCAAGTTGTCTAGTGCCAGAAGGAGGCTTACTTTTTGATTCAGTACATGTATGAAAATTGAGAATGTGCAGAGCAGAAAAACATTATTTCTTAGCTGGCATTACCATCCTCAAAGAATGTGTTGGCCTCAAAGTTAGTCCATTATATTAAGCACCTTCTTTGTGTTCAGCTCTCTGCTGGTCATGATGATAGAAAAGAGGCAAGATACATATGCTAGAGAAAACATGTGCAAACATATTAGCAAACTTGCCTGCCAGGAAGTGTTTTATTCTGCTTCTGTGAAAGGCCAGGGATTGTACTAAAAGACCCTGAGGATGGGAGAAGTAGATTCAAAGTGTATTAGGTACAGCTTGGACCCTCTATAGAGGTGAAGAAAACACCTCTGTATAAACACTAGTTCCATAGGCTGCTGATACTATTAATAGTACTATTATCACTATTAATTTGATGACAGTTTTACAATAATGGTGTCCCCCATGGCTCAGTGGGTAAAAAATCCACCTGCAATGCAGGAAACTCAGGAGACACGTGTTTGATCCCTGGGTCGGGAATATCCCCTGAAGAAGGAAATGGCAACTCATTCCAGTATTCTTGCCTGGAAAAGCCCACGGGACAGAGGAGCCTCTGTCTACAGTCCATGAGGTCACAAAGAGTCGGACACGACTGGCTGACCGCAAACTACTTGCACTGCTACAGTAGTGGGAATAATTCCATACAAATGTGCTTCATATTTCAAAATGAAATTAATATTGCAGTAAATTCTGCAGGAAATAAAATTTACACTAAGGCAGACACTTTTTAAGCTGTCTCTAATTTCAGGGAATAGGTTTCTACATTAATGAAATACTACAAACGCTGACATATATTTTCTAAAACGAATCTTATGCGAGTTTTTGTTTCAATGCACACACACAGCAAATAAGATACTATGGCTGCATCTGTTCTTGTTTAGTCTTGTCTAATGGATTTTTAAATATTGTTATTAGTGAGCATCATCTTGCAACCTCAGAGAGACTGGCCTGCCTAAAAGTGGAGCATACAGTTCTTCAACCCTCCATGGACTTCTAAGACGTTCAGGAAAAGACTGATTTGATTTCTCAAGGGTAATGAAGGATTGAGCTGTTTAAGTTGGTGCCCCAAGGGCGGGATCTTCTGAGAGCTCACTGTTAGCATATTAAACACACATTGAGGGGCTCTGTTTACAGCACGTTCATTCTGCTGCTTTTTTGACACTTGTGGACTTTGCATTGTTTCTGCATGTCAAGATTCTCCTGTGGATTTGTTTTTAATTGTGGCCAGGCTTTAAAAGCCTGACATTACTTTAAAGAAAATCCAATCAAACAGGCTCTTGAAGACCTATTTAAGATGTGAGGTGTCAACATGATACTTCCCTGCATGCCCCGTGATTTTATTTATTTTTGTAATATTCCAAAACATAGATGAAGAGAAACCACTGTTACTTCTATTTGAAATGTCTCTTTACTATTTTAAATGCATCAAAACTTAAAATTAAAACTCCAAAGGAATTAAAATTTGTTTCTATCAGAAAAATATAGGTAGAAAGCTTGAAAGGTTCTCAAATCTTGCTGAAGTGTTTAATAGACTTCATTAAAGCAGGATTTTACACATGTTAGAAAAGAAAGAAAGTGAAGTTGCTCAGTCGTGTCCGACTCTTTGTGACCCCAGGGACTGTAGCCTACCAGGCTCCTCCATCCATGGGATCTTCCAGGCAAGAATACTGGAGTGGGTTGCCATTTCCTTCTCCAGCAGATCTTCCCAACCTAGGGGTTGAACCCACCTCTCTTGTGTCTCCTGCATTGACAGGTGGGTTCTTTACCACTGTGCCACATGACAAGAATAATACCTACTCATAGAACTGTTATCATGATAAAATTAGCTGCTGAGGGCAAAGCACTCATCCCAGTGTCTGGCCCATAGTATGTGCTCAATAAATATTTGCCAGTATTGTTTCTAGCCTAAATAACCCAGCCAGAGGTAGAGCATAGTGGCTTAAGACAACAATTTTTTAATAATTGACAATTATATGAATCTGCATCTTGGGCTGGGCTCAGCTGGACCAGTCCCCTGCTTTACTTTCCTGAGCACATTAATCCAGTTGTAGTCAGATGGTGGATCAGCTGAAGGCTAGTCATCTTGGATGGCCTCACACTCATTCCTGGCATTTGGCAAGCTGTTAATATGGGGGTAGTGTTGCTCTCATGTGTCTGATGATTGGCTTGATGTCAGCTGGGATGATGCCTACCTGCCTTTCATCATCTAGTAGTTCATTCACATGATGGTGGAAAAGAAAACTTTTCAAGCTTCTGCTCACATTATGTTTGCTAGTTTCACACTGACCCAAGAAAGCTAAGCTCTTGTCAAGAGGTGGAGAAATAACGAATTCCTTTTGATGGGAGGAACTTCAAAGAATCTGTGGTCATTTTCTACATTTGAACGAAATACTCATAACCTTTTTAAATAATTTCCATGTCTGATTATAAAATATAAATACCTAAATCTGTTTTGCACCAAGCAACCTTATTATGCGCTAAGCAATTTTATGTGAATTATCTTTTGTCATTTTCACAATGCCATGTGCTAGATAATGTTATTCATTGCTATTTATAAATGATGAAATAACACAAAGTAAGCTGTCTAATATAATACAGCTTCTGTGACATGAAGTCAGGATTCTAACCTATTAAGTCCAAAACTAGAGTTGATTTTCTTATCCAGGACTATACCTACAGAGGTTGAATTATCTCTCCTTTTAGTGAGATAAAATTTTAAGACTAGTACTGATAATTTAGCAGATGAATTAAAGATAATTATATTTAATTAAGGTTCAGATGTGTATTTTTCACATTTTAACATGTCTTAAATAAAATTCATCTTGCATTTGCTGCATATAATCATGTAGTTAGCTGTATTATTTTTTTTTCTGTCAATGCTACATAAAATAATGGCATATCTGCTATCTACAGTAACTTATATTCAATAAATATGATAGTATCATCACAGGTTACTTGGTTAACTTAGAGCATCAATATATTCAGCAACAAAGAAGGTTAAGCAACAGGATCTCAACCCAAGTCCAATGGCTTAGATATTGCTTAATTTACACAAAATGATGAACAAAACTTACTCTATGCCCAAGTGTTGGCATTTCTTTGCCAACATCTATGCATGCATGATAAGTCACTTCAGTTGTATTCAACTCTTTGCATTCCCATGGGCTATAGCCCGTCAGGCTCCTCTGTCCATGGGATTCTCTAGGCAAGAATACTGGAGTGGATTGCCACACCCTTCTCTAGGGAATCTTTCTGATTCAGGGATTGAACCCCATCTCTTACATCTCCTGTATTGGCAGGCGAGTTCTTTATCACTAGTGCCATCTGGGAAGCCAGCCAACATCTGTATCTATACATAAGTGATATCATCTGTGTCTAAATGATATCATTTCGAATGAAAATGTTAGTTTTGATGATATGTTGTTACATGAAGCCAAGAGAGGCTCTTGAAAAGACAGTTTCTGAACACATTATAGGTTATTTGTCTCTGTTATGTACACATCAGTGGTTTATCCACTAAGCATTTTGTTCATTTGAACTATTCTGCAAAAACTCAATATATAAAACTAATGAACTCAGAACTGTACTATTTAATTAGGTCTTGAGGAGTATTAGAGTCAAGCAGGCATTCAGAGAGAGACAGTAGTGACTGGGAGCAGGGGCTATGGAATTTGATTTCCTGAGTTTGTATCTAACAGTGGTTGAGTCACTGTTATTATCATGGTGAAATCACTTCACATATATGTAAGATTGGAAGCTATTAGTATATGCCCCTTGGGTATAAAACCTGGTAAATAGTCAATAAATAGTGTAAACTACTGTTATTATTGGCACATCTCCTCCCATAGAAGAGCTCTTAGGGTGGTGGTGGGTGCTGAATAAGGGTAGAGTTTATAAACTATGGAGTGGCACCTTTACAGGGCAGAAATAGAGATGCAGATGTAGAGAAATGACAGGCGGACACAGAGAGGGAAGGAGAGGGTGGGACATTTTGGGAGAGTGGCATTGACACTTACACTACTGTGCGTAAAACAGCTAGCTAGTGGAAAGCCACCACATAGTACAGGGAACTCAGCTCAGTGTTCTGTGCTGACCTAGGTGGGGGGGATGGGAAATGAGTGGGAGGGAGGCCCAAGAGGGAAGCGCTATATGTATACATATAGCTGCTTCACACTTTTTTATAGTATAAATGAGCAACATTGAAAAACAATTATACTCCAATTTAAAAAAATAAAATCATAAAAGATAAAGTTAAGGTCTTTGAATCACAAAACCATAACCAAGCAAACAATAGTAGCAATATTTATTAAGTGAATGCTACATACTTACTAAGCAGATAATAGCTCTATACTATGCAGGGGAAAAACGAAAAGTAGGACATCAAATTTGCCTCTTCAAAAGACTTATAGTAACTTGAATTTTAGGCACAGTGTCCTAGAAGAAACGGATTTATGCTCATATAGTCAGACTTACATGTCCTGAACTATTTGTTTAGGGCAAATTTTAGTGGAAATGATAGCAAAAGGGTGTTGGAATCAACATATTGATGTCATTTTTCCTTTTCCTATGAATTCTCTCAAGATTTCTTTGAAATAAATGAATGCAGCTGTGCCTATTTTACAGATGGAAAAATAGGGCTCCATGTAGGTCATGAATTCTCTCCAAGTGAAGAGCAAAGAAATGAGAACCAAGTATTCAGACTTCTATGTCTCTGTCTTACAAGATACAGGATGGTTCTTCCTAGGGGGAAAAGAAAGCAACACCATCAATTTCTTTTTGCTGAATCTTTCAATTTGAGAGTCAAACAGGGTTTAACAAGGAAAAATCCTTGTCTGTTTTACACAATATATTCATTACAAAGGTCGTGGTAAAGTCAGTCAGCAGGGGATGAGATTAAGATTTAGGGGTTAATCCCAGGGAATGGTCTCTCCTAAAATGTTATTTTGTTCTTAGTGACAATTAACTTTGCAGAGTACTTGAATCAAGGAACAAGCAAGGTCAGCTTGCAGTTGGTGCTTTCTCCTCCATTAAGAGACACATGTGCCTTTATTTTTAAATTATGCATAGGAGGTAGCAGGCTCCTGAATGCATTCCAAAATACATCACAGACCAGGTGTTAAAGCACATTGCTATAAAGATCAAAACAAGCTGAAATCCATAGTAATAAAGTTGGAGACTTTTCTACAGATGTGTAACATACAGTGTCATTTTTTATTTTCTAATATTACACAGACCAAAGGAACCACCCTCTTGTGAGTGACAGCTGGTGGGAATAACAAATAAGAGTAAATGTTTAAAAAGTAAATATTAGAACAACTTCCATAAGCATAGGGGGTGTGAAGCCTGTAACGTTAGGGAAAGGTGTTGAAGGTGGACCTGTGAGGAAGCAGAAAGTTGAGAAAACACCTCTTCTTGGTATAACTACTGTCTATCATATATACGTCTGCTATAGTCATGTTTCTAGAAGAAACTCTTTCAAGTTGGACTAGGTCGTCTCACCTGCAAAGGGTTTTGCTTTTAGTACAAGGGGGCAGAGTGGATGAGATGGTTGGATGGTATCACTGACTCAATGGACATGAGTGTAAGCAAACTCAGGGAGGTAGTGAAGGACAGGGAAGCCTGGCGTGCTGCAGTTCATGGGGTTGCAGAGTCTGATAGGACTTAGTGACTGAACAACAACAGAATTTTGGGTCCCGCCTTGAAGGTTTTATTTCAGTAGACCTGGAACTGGGGCAAGAAATCTTTGTTTATATGAAATATCTAGTAAAGTGTAGTCATTTGTCTTTTCTCTTATGCTTTCCAAAGGATTCTTTTCTCCATCCCCGTAATGTTCTGGATCAGGAATTAAATATTGGGAAGAAGACTGAGGGAGTCAGAGAGCATGGAATATCAAATATATCAAGGAGGATGTAACCATCAGCTAGAACACAGGGAAAACCTGGCTGAGAATCAGCTTTTACCACTGCCTATGAGACTCCACTCCTTAAGTCGGAGTCTCCCTGGCCCCTCATGTATACACACAGTAGCTCAAATCTGGGTACCATTTCCTGTCTTGGCAGCTATGAGAGAGACTCTCTGAGTGGCATCATTTCTCTGCTTCTGCATATGTCTCTCCTGGTCCTGATCTCACCATGGTTTTGCACATGGTGACATACTCGTCTTTAGGGGAATAAGAAGGAAAGAATGACTTTGAGAAACAAAGACAAATAAAAATTGGTTGGCATTAAGGTTTCCTTGCCAAGTTGACTGATTCTATCTGGTCCCGATCTCAGAACTCCATAAAGGTTGTCAATAATTCTGGCTACATTGTCTTAAAAAGAGTTTCTTTAAGGCATGATAGATTTTTCTTTAAAAAATTGTAAAGTATCAACATCCATTTATGATTAAAACTCTCCAGAAAGCAGGAATAGAAGGAACATACCTCAACATAATAAAAGCTATATATGACAAACCCACAGCAAGCATCACCCTCAATGGTGAAAAATTGAAAGCATTTCCCCTGAAATCAGGAACAAGACAAGGGTGCCCACTCTCACCACTACTATTCAACATAGTTTTGGAAGTTTTGGCCACAGCAATCAGGGCAGAAAAAGAAGTAAAAGGAATCCAGATAGGAAAAGAAGAAGTGAAACTCTCTCTGTTTGCAGATGACATGATCCTCTACATAGAAAACCCCAAAGACTCTACCAGAAAATTACTAGAGCTAATCAACGAATACAGTCAAGTTGCAGGATATAAAATTAACACACAGAAATCTCTTGCATTCCTATACACTAACAATGAGAAAACAGAAAGAGAAATTAAGGAAACAATACCATTCACCATTGCAACAAAAAGAATAAAATACTTAGGAGTATATCTACCTAAAGAAACAAAAGACCTATACATAGAAAACTATAAAACACTGATGAAAGAAATCAAAGAGGACACAAGCAGATGGAGAAATATACCATGTTCATGGATTGGAAGAATCAATATTGTCAAAATGGCTATACTACCCAAAGTAATCTATAGATTCAATGCAATCCCTATCAAACTACCAACAGTATTTTTCACAGAACTAGAACAAATAATTTCACAATTTGTATGGAAATACAAAAAACCTCGAATAGCCAAAGTAATCCTGAGAAAGAAGAATGGAACTGGAAGAATCAATCTGCCTGACTTCAGACTCTACTACAAATCCACAGTCATCAAGACAGTATGGTACTGGCACAAAGACAGAAATATAGATCAATGGAACAGAATAGAAAGCCCAGAGATAAGTCCACGAACCTATGGTCACCTTATCTTCGACAAAGGAGGCAAGGATATACAATGGAAAAAAGATAACCTCTTTAACAAGTGGTGCTGGGAAAATTGGTCAACCACCTGTAAAAGAATGAAACTAGAACACTTTCTAACACCATACACAAAAATAAACTCAAAATGGATTAAAGATCTAAATGTAAGACCAGAAACTATAAGACTCCTAGAGGAGAACATAGGCAAAACACTCTCCGACATAAATCACAGCAGGATCCTCTATGACCCACATCCCAGAATTTCAGAAATAAAAGCAAAAATAAACAAATGGGACCTAATGAAACTTAAAAGCTTTTGCACAACAAAGGAAACTATAAGCAAGGTGAAAAGACAGCCCTCAGATTGGGAGAAAATAATAGCAAATGAAGCAACAGACAAAGGATTAATCTCAAAAATATACAAGCAACTCCTCCAGCTCAACTCCAGAAAAATAAATGACCCAATCAAAAAATGGGCCAAAGAACTCAACAGACATTTCTCCAAGGAAGACATACAGATGGCTAACAAACACATGAAAAGATGCTCAACATCACTCATTATCAGAGAAATGCAAATCAAAACCACAATGAGGTACCATTACACGCCAGTCAGGATGGCTGCTATCCAAAAGTCTACAAGCAATAAATGCTGGAGAGGGTGTGGAGAAAAGGGAACCCTCTTACACTGTTGGTGGGAATGCAAATTAGTACAGCCACTATGGAAAACAGTGTGGAGATTTCTTAAAAAGCTGGAAATAGAACTGCCATATGACCCAGCAATCCCACTTCTGGGCATACACACCAAGGAAACCAGATCTGAAAGAGCCACATGCACCCCAATGTTCATCGCAGCACTGTTTATAATAGCCAGGACATGGAAGCAACCCAGATGCCCATCAGCAGACGAATGGATGAGGAAGCTGTGGTACATATACACCATGGAATACTACTCAGCCATTAAAAAGAATTCATTTGAATCAGTTCTAATGAGATGGATGAAACTGGAGCCCATTATACAGAGCGAAGTAAGCCAGAAAGATAAAGACCATTACAGCATACTAACACATATATATGGACTTTAGAAAGATGGTAACGATAACCCTATATGCAAAACAGAAAAAGAGACTCAGATGTATGGAACAGACTTGTGGACTCTGGGAGAAGGAGAGGGTGGGATGTTTCAGGAGAACAGCATTGAAACATGTATATTATCTAGGGTGAAACGGATAACCAGCTCAGGTTGGGTACATGAGACAAGTGCTCGGGCCTGGTGCACTGGGAAGACCCAGAGGGATCGGGTGGAGAGGGAGGTGGGAGGGGGGACTGGGATGGGGAATACATGTAAATCCATGGCTAATTCATATCAATGTATAACAAAAACTACTGTAATGATGTAAAGTAATTAGCCTCCAACTAATAAAAATAAGAAAAAAAAAAAAAAGAAAAAAAAGAAAAAAAAAAAAGAAAAAAAAGAAAAAAAAAAAAGTATGTGTGTGAAATTACAGATATATGGAAAAATAAAATGAAATTGCTAAAATGTACGTCCTAAATTTTGTATTTAATTCATGATGCTTGTCACTGATGGAGTCTGCCACAGCGGGAGTCTCAGATTCACTGCTGACGGAAATAACAAATAAAAGTAAATGGATAGTGTCCGATTGTCAGCCCTCTGCATTCCACCTTTCAGATGTTTTAGTAGCTTCTGGCAGTGGAATGTTACCCACATTCAAGTGCATTCATTTCGATTCTTATATTCTTCCTTCATATTTATGACTTCCTATCTTAAGATTCCATTCCAGGACAGAATACTATGTCTTACTCAAGCTACTGACTTCAAATATCCTTCATATATTTCTCAAACTCCAGAAGGGAAAGAGCCTTTTAAGAGAGCATATATGAAAATAATAATTAATGACTGTTCACATTTTATACATGGCGACATACTGGATTTATGTAATTTAAAAGATTAAAAAAAAAAAAAGGTCAGTTGTACTAGATGACTTTTAGCTCCTCATTATCCAATAATCCCAGATCTATAGGTTTAAGTAAGATAGGAATCCATTGCCTGAGATTCTGATCTTCCCACAAGCTCAACTTCAGTTCAGGTTAAATATATGTCCAAGGATTAGGGAACAGCCTGAGAAAATGGGAATAATGGGATTCACAGGCAGTCTCTCACCTGTAAGCTGATGACTATGTTGGGTAGAAATGTCTGCACATAGTCAGCTTAGCCCTTATCTTCTTACAACTCCATCTCTAGGAAAATAGGGACTTCTAATAAGTATATACTTCTGATATATGATTTTAGGTTACTATCCTACCTTGCAATCTCAGACACAGTTGTTTTTCAAATATGACCTTTCCCCGCTTGTAACTCCTCCAAGTTAATTTCTCTCAAATGAACCACATATCCCACCCCCCAACCCCGACTACTGTATCAGTGCCTGGCACACAGTCAGTGCTTATTAATTATTAAGTTGCTACTCAAAAGAAGAGAAATGTTGCAGTGTGAGAAATGAATCATTCAGTCCTCAAATGCTTTTAAGTGCTTATTATGTCCCCAAAGATCTCTGCTTTCATGCAATCTAGTCTTTGGATAAGGGAGTTAAGAGTGGTGGGAAAAGACACAGGCAACTAAACAAATAAGCAAACTAGACAAGTTTACAAAGTTCTAAATGATAGAAAGAAAGTGAATTTTGATACTGTGATAGTGAGTGGGGAAATGCAGAGTGGTCAAAGTCATCCTCTCAACTCTGAGATGACTTGAGAAAGATGATTTCAAGCCAAGGGGCAGAAATTTATGAAGATTTCCAAGGATAAATGGGTGATATTGGGTCCAAACAAGGAAAGACATAGTCTGTAGCCTCTTAGAGCCTGAGGCTTACTCTGAGCTTCCCCGTATAAGAACTATCTGGATTCCCTTTTGCACATGGTTGTATCAAACAGGTCTTTCCTTGTTGATTGACTTCCTCAATTTCTGCTCTATTCTTGTAAAACATTATTTAAAAAATAGCTTCAGATGAAGATCAATCTGATTTTCTCTGTGTCTGGCAGTGGGAAGAGGGCATTTCTTACAAGTCAAGGTGGATGGCCATCATGCAGGGCATTTTGATAGGGCTTGTTCTTTCTCTGCTCCTATGAACAAGTCTTAAAATTATCATTCTAGACTTGCTAGTAGCCAAAGTTGAATGCAAATGATAGGATGTTTTTCAAGACTGCATCCATTCACTCACTCACTTGTTCATTAATGCATATCTTCACCAGGCATTTGTTCACTGTCTCAACCTCAATTCTGAGCACTGGGAATACAGAGAATACTTCCCTTTCATAGGTGCACACACAAGTCTAGGGATACACGGATGAGTCCAAACACAGTAATGTGATGTGTGCTCTGACAGATTTGTAAGGGTTCGTGCAGAAACACAGAAGCATAAGTGCTGAATTCAGTGTGGGGAGGTTATGGCAGGTTCCCGAAGGAGGTGATGCTTTACCGGACTCTCAAACACTGAATAGAAGTATGTTAGGTGGGGGGCAAAGATGTGGGAGAGGATGCGTGTTTTCTAGTAAGAAGGTGTTGTTTAGGTAAGCAGGTGTGACATGCATGGTGTGTTCAGGGAACCAGAAGCCTGTCAAGAAGCAGTAAGAAAATGGGTGAGGGAGGGACAGATTAGAAGTTTGGGATTAGCAGATGAAACTATTACATATAGAATGGATAAACAACAAGATCCCACTGTATAGCACAGGGGAGTATATTCAATATTCTCTAATAAGCTATAATGGAAAAGAATATGAAAAAGGAAATATGAAAAAATTTCAAATTGTGGTGCTGGAGAAGACTCTTGAGAGTCCCTTAGACAGCAAGGAGATCGAACCAGTCGATCCTAAAGGAAATCAACACTGAATATTCATTAGAAGGGCTGATACAGAAGCTGAACTCCAATACTTTGGCCACCTGATGCAATGAGTCAACTCACTGGAAAAGACCCTGATCCTGGGAAAGATTGAGTGTAGGAGAAGGGGTCAATAGAGGACAAAATGGTTGGATGGCATCATCGACTCCATGGACATGAGTTTGAGCAAACTCCAGGAGATAGTGAAGGACAGGCAAGACTGGCATGCTGCAGTCCGTGGGGTCGCAGAGGGTCAGACACAACTGAGCAATGGAACAACAACATATATAACTGAATCACTTTGCTGGACAGCAGGAATTAACACAATATTGTAAATCCACTCTACTTCAATATTTTTTTTCAATTTTTTGAAAAAAGATAACAATGAAGGAGGAGGGAGATGATTCGATAAAGATGATATCAAGCCAAGGGGCAGAAATTTAGGAAGATTTCCAAGGATAAATGGGTGATGTTGTGTCCAAACATGGAAAGACATAGTCCATACACTCTTAGAGCCTGGGGCTTACTCTGAGCTTCCATGCAGAAGAACTGTCTGTATTCCCTTTTGCACATGGCTGTATCAAATAAGTCACCTCAAATGCCTGTTTTCTGCAGTCATCAATTTTTCACCCCTTTGTTCTAATAGTTTTTTTTGTTTTTTTTTAAGACAGCCTTGTCTTTACAGACAAGACTTTACAGTCTTTTTTTACAGACTAGGCTTCACTAGTGCTTCTGCCTTGTCTGGTTGTGACAACTGTCTCTTTTCCCTGGAGTCCTCACCAGGGGACTTAGCTCTTGTTTGCTGTCCCAGGACAGAGAGGTGCCTCCAGTGTACCAGGGAACACAGAGGTGCTAAACAACCATCACCTCATGCTCTTGACTGTGCAAAGTGCTTAACATTCTTAGAATGGAGATGAGGAAGGGTTGGGCCACCTTGCTTAAGGTCACACCGCTAGGAAATGGCATGGTTATCATTCAACTCCAAACCCAGTGCTCGCCCTATTACACTGGAGCAGAGCTGGTTGCAAATCAGGCTGGCAGTCCACTGAGCCTGTGGTTTTGGCTGGTGTGAAGACGTTGAAGGAAGGTTTGTATTAAGATGCTCTGTGATTTTGGCACAAGAGCTGTGGAAGCATATGGGCCCCTGGAGAGGTTAGCAATATGAGCAAGAAATAGCAGGATGAGATTCAACTGGAAAAATGCTAACGAATACATCTGGAGACAAACAAGCGGAAACACACACGGTTAATGGGAAGCAGAGCAGCAGGGACCACAAGGGCTTGGAGAAAGTGGACACTTCATCATAAAGACATTGCCAAGAGGAGATGGGAGCAGACATGCAGGAATCACTTGGGCTGTGAACAAAAAGACTTAATCTAACCTAGGTAAAAGAAAAAAGAAAAAAAAAAAGCCTTCTGCCTGTCTGATGTTTTGGATCTGCAATGCCATTTTCACTTTGGGTCTCTGTATTTTAAACAGAGCTCTACTAATGCTGGGGAATTCAGAGAGAGAGAATCACACATGTAATTTAATACCAGAGGGGATGAACTCAAGAGGAACAAACAAACAAGAAAAAAAGATCTTGCATCTCTACAATTCCGGGGAAAAAAAGCGACTGTAAAAATAGCTAAAAGTAGAATGTGCGAGTATGAAGGTTAACATGGCTCTTATCAGTGCAACCCTGGGCCCTGGGTATCCTCCATTATTTGATCTTCTGCAAAAGATAACTGGGAAACTGTCTCCTACAATGTGGGCACTCCGTACTTGAAGTCTAGCACTGACCCTATGGAAGCTGATTTCACACCAAACTCATTGGAGGGCAGGCTCTCAGGACCTCAGAAGGCAGCCTGTTGCCTTTCTCATCATCTCTTAAATGTATTTAATGATTACTCACAAATGATGTCCATGGATGCAGCGTCGTCTCTAGATGTGACTCAATAAACCTTGGTTCCTAAGCTACATCCATGTGGCAGGGAATGACACCACTTCCCAAATTTTACTCTGTTTTTTCTCCTTCTGTCAAAGAACACTGGGTAGATTGGAAATGACCCCAGTGTGCTATCTCAGTAATTCCTCAACCAAATGTTGCTTTTCAATAACCATCCATCTTAGAAACTGTCTTTCCCATTATCTTTATCCTAACTGCTTGAAACAGATGGCACTTTATACCTTAAATTCATGTCCAAGTCATTTCAACCACTATTGCCCTGTGATTTGGGACTCTAGTCCTAAGAGGGGAAAAAGGAAAGCAAGCGTGTTCACATTATAAAGTGTGAAAAAGATACCTTTAATTTTGTAGGGGAACAGAAGGTAGCAGTGATTTTTGTGTGTCTTGTTTTGGGCCTCTAAGAAATAAAGGGTCATGTTCTTGGTGAATAGTCCCCATGTAAACCCTATGTTGTCAATTCAGTCATGTCTGACTCTTTGTGACCCTATAGACTGTAGCCCACCAGTGTCCTATGTCCACGGGATTCCCCAGGCAAGAATACTGGAGTGGGTTGCCATTTCCTCCTCCAGCGGATCTTCCTGACCCAGGGATCAAACCATCTCTTACGTCTCCAGCACTGGCAGGAGGGTTCTTTACCACTAGCAACACCACTCTATGAGTACTGTGCTATTATAAATTACAAGTCTCCGGAATGGAAATCTGATACACATATGTACCCTAGATGTGACAAGACAAGCATTGAGCTGCCATCCTATCATAAGCTTTAGTGTCTTCTCATTCATTTAAGATTCTGAAAGTCAAGATTCACCTTTTCAATGTAAGAAGTGCTTCAGAAACATTTCCCAAATACATGGATGGGGGAAGACATCGATGGTGGAGCAGAGTCAGGACTTGGTTAGTTTTCGTGAAGTGGGAAGACCCAAGTTTGAACCTTAAAATCAGACAGATTGTATTCAGATCTTGCCCTCACCACCTAAAAATTGTATGCTTTCAGAATAGTAACTTCAATTTTATGTCCTTGATTTCCTGGTTGTTTGCTATTTTTACTGTTGTTAAGGGACAATTTTACCTAACTCACAGGAAAAAACAAACAAACAAACAAAAACAAAACATGCCTGATGACTCACATGATTCCTGGAGGATAATAGAGGTTTACCTCAAGTAAACACTTTTTGTTCCTGTTTTAGGGGCCACCAGTGACATTTTTCTGTCCAATAGCTCACTTACTCCCTTCTTATCTGTGGACCAAAGCTCCCCTCTCTGCCTCTCTCTATTCTCAAGGCTCTTTCAGCACAGCGTCTACACAACTCATCTAGACACTAGGCATATTTAGCTGGCCACATCCTATTTCTTATTTGTTATTTCACAGGACTTCCCTGGTGGCTCAGACGGTAAAGTGTCTGCCTACAATGTGGGAGACCAGGGTTCAATCCTGGGTTAGGAAGATCTCCTGGAGAAAGAAATGGCAACCCACTCCAGCAGTCTTGCCTGGAAAATCCCATGGACGAAGGAGCCTGGTAGGCTACAGTCCACGGGGTCACAAGGAGTTGGACACAACTGACCGACTTCACTTCACTTCACTTCACAGACTACATGTATCAGCTACATGTCCCCAAGTTGAAAACTTGAAAGCAGGAGTTGCAACAGGCTGTCCAATGCCAACTTCATAGGAGATGAATTTGGATAAGCATTAGATGAACACAGTATGTCACCCTTAAACATTTTGAACCAGAGATCCTTCATTTGTAAAGGATAAAATAGAACCCTATCTACATTTTAGGTGGGTTATAAGGATGAGATGAGGTAACATATGTGAAACATTGTATAATTCTTAAAGCTTTCACAAATGTATATTTCTTCCCTTATGGTTATTTTATCCTTCAACTGTAATTTTAAGTATGAAAAGATGGTTTCAGTCTTGACTTTGGAGAAACAAGCCCAGAACATGTCATTAGGTCAGCAACATCAGATCCAGTACTAATATCTGGCTCCCCTGTGTCCAAATACCTTCTTGCTACTGTCTATGATTATAGTGACCATAATATTTAATTAAAAAATACAGGATATGGGATTTTTAAAGGGTCAGCATAATAAGATATGTATATTTATTCCTTCCCTCTTTATAGCATCCAATGCATGTGTCTAATAATGGATATTATATTTTACTTTATTGAAAAGATTTATGAAGCCCTCTCACATATGGCCCTGATGCAGCATTTATGAAAACACACACCCAAATACAACCAAGTTGAAACAGCACTAGAGCCTTGAAATTTCCTACTGCTCTGCCAAAACCCTGGAGGAATTCCTATTAACCAAAGCACAGATGAAATATTCAGCAAATAAAAAGATGACTAGAAAGGGCAGATGTGGAGACATGGGAAATTGATGAATTTTCTGACTTGTAATTTCTGCATGATGGCAAGAGAATGATTGTAGAATGCATCTAATTATTTAGAAATAGATGCTCCTCTATACCATCAATTGATCAAAAAATGAAAGAAAGATATAATTTTAAGTAAAGCCCAAGAATGGGAATAAAATAGACCTAGATTTGTAGACCAACATTGCTACCTAGTAGTGGCAGGGCTATGATAACTTCTTAGTTCTAAATTTCAGGTTTTTGTATTCATATAAGTGATGTATATGTGTACGTTTAAAAGGTTGTCTTGATACAGTTACATATTGCGTTACTGAATACTGCTACAACATTAACTAACACCTCTATCTTATCATATAATTATCATTTCTTCTTTGTGGTAAGTATATTTAAGACTTTATCAACTTTGAAGTATGTAATAAATGAGGATAGTATTAGTGATTCCTTTATGTAGCTCCTATGAAACCATATGTAAAGTTCCTAGTATGGTGAGCAGAACAAGGTGAGGTCCAGTACATATTCATCTTACTATCTATATTGTTACTATATATTGTTGATTGTCTATTGATATTCAGGCTTACTCAAAAAACAAAAAAAAATGATACACACACATTCACACACACACACATTCACACACACACACACACACACACACACACACACACACAAACACCTCAGCCTCACAAGGAAGCCTGGAAGGTACGTTTCTCAGATTCTTGGGTTCTGACATATTCCATCAATGAAAATCACCTACACAAAATTAGGAAGATAGAAGAGAAAGAAAGCCACTATTCTCATCCTCCAGTGGCAGGGAGGTGAAAGGGCAGAAGCAAAAGTGGAATTCACAGAACTTTCTGGGTCTCTTACCAAGAATCACTCTCCCTGGACTGTGGGTCTTTGAGATTTCTGTGTGAATTCCTGGAATTCCTACATTTCTTGATTCCCACACAGTCAGCTGTTTTAATTGACCTGGACTCTTGGCTTCCCCAGTTTTCCCAAAAGTTTTAAAAGGAACTAATCTCTTATGTTAAATCTTTCCAATTTGAGATATCTAAAGTGACTATCTATCCTCCTGACCACATCTTGCATTAACACATATTCTTCCTATAATCACAACTGTTGTTTGATTGAGCTACTTCTGCCAGGTAATTAGCAGGCTGGTATTTGGAGTATGAATTGGCAACCCATTCCAGTATTCTTGCCTGGAAAATTCCATGGACAGAGGAGCCTGGCGGGCTACAGTTCACGTGCTCACAAAGAGTTGGACACGACTAAACACCACACACATTGACAACTTACACTTGAGCTGGCCTCCATCTCAATCTGAGTGAGAAAATCTTATGCCAAACAGACACAAGCTTGTAGAGATCTTTCCTCATTAAAGGAAGAATAAAGAGAAAACAACAAGAACCATAACAATACCAAGAAATCCAGCCAATAAAAGGAGCAGCAATCGAGATATAAATGAAAATAATAACTTTTCTGATTTTAACAAAATATTTCACCAACATGCTTCTATTACCTATGCAAATAAAATAGAACATATTTCAAAATTAAATAATAGCCCAGGGGGAAAAATTGTGAAAACCACTTAGTGAATAAGGCTTGTACTCCTCAAACGCTCTGAGAATTTGAGGCAAAGTGGAAGAAGAAAAAAATCATGTTTAATTGAGATTCATATCCCAAGCACCTTGTGTAGACTCTGACACACATTTGCTGAACTAAAGGGAAGTGGAAAATCAGGATTATCCTGGTAACTTCAGGATACAGGGAGGCCAGTGTGATCCAGTTAGTTCCAGACCAGCTCCTGAACCAGTTTTCTTTCTCCAAGCTTTCACTCCCTGCCTTCCCCAGCATCCACAACTTGCAGACTGAGGTCCCTCTTTACCCATGGAGCAGTATCAGTCCCAGGCTCCCTCCCCCAGACCTGCTATGTGGGTTTGTCTTTCCCACCCCACATCTGGGCAAGTAGATTTTAATAAGCAAGCTTTTTCAGACTGAATTCCCCTACTGCTGATTCTGTACTTTTGACATTTTGGGTTAGCTAAAATAAAATAATAAAATTCCAGAAAGCTTAATTATTTAAAAGAAGTCTTTTAGCTGGAAACTTACAATAACATGTATTTCCCATTATAACTGACAAAGCAACTAAAAGTTGTGAGAATGTTACAGTGTTTCTGATGAGATAAACCTTTATTCTGAGGGACATAATTAACTTCTCTGAGAAGACACTCTAAGTCTAAAATTCAAGGACATTTATTTTTTAAAACTTCTGAAGGTCTGATCTTCCACATTGTCAATTCAAGCAATGCATTTGACCTTCTGTTAAAATATGTGAATCCCCCCCTCCTATACAAGAATTTTTGATTCCAGTGGTTGTTTCACCTATTCTTGAAAAGCTGATATGCTTCTGGCTACAAGAGCCCAGAGGACCAATCCCCAGGGGATTTCCTTGACACTTGTATCTGGGAGAGGGGTGAAGTTTTCAGGTTATTAGTAAAGTTTGATCCATCAAGTTGACTCATTAACGCCTCTGATCCATGGCTCTTTACAAAGATTCCTGTGTACCTTGGGGGAGCAGTAGTGGTTCAACTATTGGGCTGGCCAAAAAGTTCATTCACATTTTTGTAGGATGTTATAGAAAAACCTCAACGAACTTTTGGCCAGTTCCCCCATCTTTTTTTTTTTTTTTAATATTTTTGGAGGGCACAGAAGCCCAGACTCTACTCTTAGGCTCTTATTACTGATGTGGACCACATTTAGGATGTCCATTCTGCACAAGGGGTAACAGGATACCTACTGCCAAAAGACTGCTTTTTTATAATTAAAAAAAAAATCTTACAGCTGAGTTTACATTAAAGAAGAACCATGAGGATAAGGGTTTCAAGGTGATAGATCATTCAATAATTATGGCAGCCAAAGCTACTAGTGACCCACTCCCCTAACAAGCCTGTGGATAGACTACTGGTTTTATGCAATGACACTGAATTCTGGAAAAAACAAACAAACAAACAAACACACAGTTTTCATAGTGAATGCTAATGTGGCATTCCTCTGTCTCAGTAACAAAAGCATTGAAGGAATCAGTCAAGAAAGACATGAGGGATATAAAATAGATGCCTCCCAACTGCAGCTTTAGATGCCAGGAGCTCTGAAACAAGGCTACTCTTCATGTGGATGCAAGTCCACCATGAACATAAGCAAACATACTATCTGTATTCAGGTGAGAGCTGGAATTTTGTACTTTTAATGTTGCCATGATTCATCCCTGCTTGGCTATAGATTTGCCACCCCTTTTGTATATGAAGTATAACAATTAGAACTAATAATTTTCATGTCCATAGCTTCAGAATGCTTTCCTGTTTCTAAGTTTGAGAAATAGTTCAATTTTAAATTGAGCAGAATATAAGCTAAACTTTGCATCTTTTAATAAGGGACCCTTGAGTTTTCTTTTTCTCACAAGGTACTATAGATTCCTTCAGTCAGGTACAGAAGTGATGGGGATACCCTTGGCTCAAGAAGTTTAAAACCTAGGTGATATTTTTATGGATTAGAGACCCAAACTCATCAAAAGTAAACCCGCTGAGCTCAGAGTTCCTTAAAGAAATTTGAGGATGTCTCTGTTTTCCAGGGTAGCCTGATTCCCCCCTAGAGACAACTGTTGAAACCTCCATGATTTCTGCACCCACAGAGCCCTAATAGAGGCTGCACAATAGTGTAGAATCTGAAAGGATACTAAGTCTAGCCTTCATGTTGACATTTCAAACATGGCACATGACCTGCACCCACATGGGGAGTCTGTGGGCTCTGATCACTTGCTCCCTCACTAAGATTGTCCTGTAAGTCCTGACATCCATGCGAGAATTAATCCTGCTCTCCTCTGCATTTTAGCTAAGGTAGATAAGCAAAAATCTGGCAATCACTGGGACGGATTGAAAGAGGCTGGGCACACCAGTGTGTGCCACTGCTTATGGACTATAACAAAAACGGCAATATATTCTGCATTTTACACTGCAGTATACCCTGTTCTGGAGAAGGAGATGGCACCCCACTCCAGTACTCTTGCCTGGAAAATCCCATGGATGGAGGAGCCTGGTAGGCTACAGTCCATGGGGTCTCAAAGAGTCAGACACAACTGAGCAACTTAACTTCACTTCACTTTCATGCATTGGAGAAGGAAATGGCAGCCCACTCCAGTGTTCTTGCCTGGAGAATCCCAGGGACGGGGGAGCCTGGTGGACTGCTGTCTATGGGGTCGCACAGAGTCGGACAAGGATGAAGCAACTTAGCAGTAGCAGCATACCCTATTCTAGAAGATATTTGCTATTGGTGAAAGCTACATAGGTTATTCAATATCAAACAATTTATATTACTTCAAACTGTCAATTCCCATTTCCTCAGGCACCAAAATAATAATAACAATCCTCAACTTCCTGCTGAAAATGCAACCTCTACTTATAGTACCATTCATACCAATTCTGAAAATATAGCCAAATCTAAAATTAGTCACCAGACCTACTGCTTTCTATACTTGAAAGTTATTGTTTCTAAATTCTATGGCTTCATCTCCCCTTATTACAAGTTATAAGGCATCAGCTAACTGAAATGGGCTGTGTGTTTTGGTCATGGTATTAGTCACCAGATTGGCAAAAGGAGTTTTAAGAAGTCAAAGATTATCATTAAGATCTTAAAATAGCAACCGTTCGGACACTGGCATCTGGAAGTAAACTAAGGTAAGTGGAGGAAGAAATGAGGATCTTAAATATTTAAAACCACACTTAATTTTAAGAACAGGTGATCCCTGCTGGGGAGTGGTGCTGGGAGGAGCCAGAGGAGGACTCATGACTTGGTGGCCACAAAGAGTTTTCCTGGAACCAGAAATTGTATCTGAAGTGTTACCAGGACATCCCAGTGCATCACTCAGGGAGCAAGGAGGTTGTGTGAGTTGACAGTGTTCATGGTGGGATGACGGCAGCATGATGGGGGAGAAGGAAGAGTGCAATTAAAGAGAAAGAAAATACTTAATAAGTACACACAAACAAGTTGAAAATATTCATGGTATATGAGTAACAGTGTAAGAAAGGATTTGAATCGCAAATATATAAAGAACTCTGACAACTCCATAATAAGGCAACCCTTTTTGTTTAAATTAAAATAAGATTGGAAGAGACAGGTTAACAAACAGCAGAAAAATATATGAATGGCTAATAAATATAGGGAAATATCTCAACATTATAATCCATCAGGCAAATGCTAATTAACACTGCGTTGAGATATCACTTCACATCCAATGTCTCAATTTGATGATTTCTAATACTAAGTGTCAGCAAGGATGTGGACTCTGGCGCTAGAATCTTCAAGCATTGCTTGCGGGAATGTAAAATGCTACAGTTGTATTGGAAAACAGCAAGCAGGTTTTTTTTTTTATCAACTTTACAATGTACACACTACATTACTTAACTATTTCACCTGTAGGTATTTACCCAAAAGAAATGAAATCACATTTCCACAAAAATAAAAGACTTCTACATGGATGTTCATAACAACTTTATCATAACAGCCCCAAAGCAGAAAACTCAAATGTCCACTGATAGAAAAATGGATAAACAATTTGAGATATTGACTATCTGTACCATGGAAAATTGCTCAGCAATAAAAATGAGACATAAAATATTATTCTTGAATCTCATAGACATTATATTGAGTCAAATAATCAGACATAAAAAGCATGTACTCTCAGATTGTAATTTAGGTGAAGTTCTAGACTAGGCAAAACCATTTTACGCAATAGACATCAGATGACTAATGGTTTGGAATGAGGAGTTTTGAGATTAACTACAAGGTGGCATGAGACATTTTTGAAGTGATGAAAATGTTTTATCTAGAGGATAGTTGTTGAATGGCTGGGTTTATTTGCTAAAACTCATTGAACTGTACACCTAAAATATGTATATTTTATTGTATGTGAATGATACCTCAAAGTTTATTTTTTAAACAGAAAAACAAATCAAAATACTATCAGATATTTCATAGGTCACCATAAACAAAACAAGTAAACATTCAGAGCCAAAGACAAAGAAAGGGGCTTAGAAGCGGAAGAGATGGGGAGCAGCACCCCAAGTGTGGGGTTGGTGTGTGTGGGTGACGTTTCTGTGCTCTCTACACCATGTGCGAGAAGTCAGGACACGCACGAAGAGACAAGTCCAGACAGGTGCAATATCCCCTTGCGTGTGCAACTAGCAACTTAGAAATTTTCTAAACTGGACTAGGTTCAAATCCTGGCTATGACAGTCTGAGCTGTATGATTATAAGACAAATGATTTTAAACTCAAGGAGTCTCTATTTTCTCAATTGTGAAATGACAATGATATTGGTTCTTTGGGTATTATAAGGATTATACTAAGAGAAGATATGCAGATTACTTGTGTGACTCACTATACTTAAGTGTTACTTTTTTTCATTTATTTTTATTAGTTGGAGGCTAATTACTTTATAATATTGTAGTGGGTTTTGTCATACATTGACATGAATCAGCCATGGATTTACACGTATTCCCCATCCCGATCCCCCCTCCCACCTCCCTCTCCACCCCATCCCTCTGGGTCTTCCCAGTGCACCAGGCCCGAGCACTTGTCTCATGCATCCAACCTGGGCTGGTGATCTGTTTCACCATAGATAATATACATGTTTTGATGCTGTTCTCTCAAAATATCCCACCCTTGCCTTCTCCCACAGAGTCCAAAAGTCTGTTCTGTACATCTGTGTCTCTTTTTCTGTTTTGCATATAGGGTTATCATTTTATATATATATATATATATATATATATATATAGTATATATGCAATATATATAATATATATATAATGATAACCCTTAAGTGTTACTTTTATATATATATATATACACACAATATATAAAATATAGTGTATATATATGCACATATATAGTATTGTATATATTGTATACATTGTATATATATGTATACATATATATGTATATATATACATATGTACATGTATATATACACACACACACATATACATATATACATGTATATATACATACACACATATACATATATACAATATACAATATATCAAATATATACATACATATATACATACATACATATACATATGTATGTATACATATATGTATACATATATACATGTATGTGTATATATACATACATACACATACATATATATACACATGTATACATATGTATGTATACATATATATATACACATATATACATATATACAACCCCCAAGGTAAAGCTTCTGTAATACCTCCTTTAAAAATGTATTTTACATATGCCATATATATGTATATATGTATACATATATACATATGCCATATATATATGCCGTATATATATATATATATACAAATGCCATATATATACACATATACATATGCCATATATATACATATATATGTACATACATATATATACATATACATACATGTATGTATGTATATATATAAATATACAATATATAGAATATAAAAGTGTTACTTTTATATATGTATATACACAATATATATACTATATATATATGTATATATATATAATGATAACCCTTACGTGTTACTCTTATCTGCATACTCAACCTACTGATGGAGCAAAAAGAAACCCAGACTGAGATGGTCAAGAGCTCCATGGACCCAACAAACAGACTGAAAGGCCATGAGGCAGCCTCCGACCACTGACCTCACTCTTCTTGTTTTCTCTGATCTGTCCAATGATTGCAAGACAATTAGACACAAAGACATGATGTCATTAAAAAATATATATATATATAAATCTTACCAGTGTCCCACAAAAGAAAAATGCCAACACATGATAGAGCAATTAATATTAAGCTCAATTTCATCTAACTGAAAACAATAAATTCAGATGTAAACATCATCAGATGAGGCATTCTAAAAATAACCACAAATCCATCTATCATCTACCGATGATTGGCAAATTCTTAGAACCTATTTCACAATACATGGACCCCTTGTTTGCAGTCTTCAGGCCTCTGGTTCCCCAGAGTGCTTTATGGTGCACACATTACAGGTCCAAGGTAAACTTCTGTAACACCTCCTTTAAGAATGTATTTATTTGGCTGTGTTGGGTCTTAGTGGCATCACGCGGGATCTTTCAGCACGGGCTCAGAAGTTGTGGTACACAGGCTTAGTGTCCCCATGGCAAGTGGGATCGCAGTTCCCCGACCAGGGATCAATCCTGTGTCCCTGCATTGCAAGCTGGATTCTTGACCACTGGACCACCAGGGAAGGCCCCTATCTATACTATCTCCTTTTAAGACTCTCTTAGAGTGATAGCAAAGGTATATCTTCTTTCCTCTGAGTGTTCAGCATTAGCTGTAGCTATTTACCTCGTATCAGTATAGTCATCACCAAAGTAAGCAAATATTTAAATCACTCTACCTGTACTTATTCAACCGTGACCAAAAAAGTTAATCCATATGTGTAATTTCAAAAATACAGGTTGAATTAAAGTCATTTTTTTAAAGAACATGTCTGTAAGGAGGAAAAAATGTAAACTGTTATGAATTTGAAATGTTTGTAAATGTTACTGAGAGTCAAAGTGCTGAGATTTTCCCACAGCCTCAATCACTCAGCCAAACAGTGGTGATCACAGCTCACTAGGTTACAAGAAAGGGGTTCTTTTGCTCCTGGATCACACAGAAGTTTCCTGTGAGTCCCCCTGTGTTGTCCGTGAGACCGAGAAGAGACATGTGAATGAAGACACATGAGTCCTTCAACAATAAAGCCTGTGGACATTACCAGGGAGAACCTGAGACCAGCCCTACTCCGAACACCCTCTTGGAGGGTTTGTGGGCAGTCTGTCCAGCGAATGAAGACAACTCTCAAGAGTATGGAGTCACAGAATAGCCAAACACATGGGGCATTAATTAACATTTGGTGGTTTATCATCTTATTGTAAAAGTAATAAGAATGAATTGTAGGAAACTCTAGTACAGAAAAACTTAACAAAGGAAATGAAAAACTGGCATGAAAATACCACACACTGTTAATAGCCTCATATAATATTTTCTACAGATATACAAACATGCTTGCATGTACAGAGTAGTATTTAAAAGTTGGATTAGGCTATGTATCATATGATTCCATGAGTAAAAAGCTCTAGAAACTGCTAAAAAATAAAATTTAAAAAATTGGCTTAGGTTGTAAATATTTTATACAATGATTTTTTTCACTCCTCATACACAATAGAAGTTCTTCCATGTTGTGAATTCAGAGTTTATATCTGGCCAATTGGATGGCATCATCAATTCAATGTACATGAGTATGAGCAAACTCCAGGAGATAGTCAACGACAGGGAAGCCTGATATGCTGCAATCCATGGGGTTGCAAAGAGTCAGATATAACTGAGCAACTGAACAATAACTGGCCAATTAATCATAAAGGTCTATAAAGCAGATAATCCTTTAAAAAATACAATCACTGCTTAAACATATTATTTTAACCTAAAATATACAAATGTGCATTTATTAGCTATGCTTATGATGTAGGGCCAAGGTCTTTTCCCTCTGATAAGCATTCCTCACAGTTTCTTTTTTTTCCACAAAAGCCACATTTATGTTGCATGTTCTACAATTCTCTCTTTTGATATCTTTAAGTGAAAGTGTGAATGCAAAGTCTCTGGAGAGTCAATCTGAGCCAAGAATTCTAGAATTTTAGTTTCCCTCATCTTTTTTTTAATATATATATTTGTCTAACCACACCTAGTCCCACAGATTTTTTAGCACCTTCCCTCCTAGAAAAAAACAATCTGAAACACTTTTTTTTCTTTGTACTTATGGCCCATTGATTTGCATAATATTTAATTGATTTATGTGATTAAAATAGCAAGGGCAACTGGCATAAACATACTTACTGACTTCTGATAAGCTCACCAGCCATGGTAGGGGCAGATAGGCATGGGAACAAGGGTGAGGGCCTGTAGGCCTTGAGATAAGCATGCCTGGACACTGCTTTGTGTGTTTACAGATGAAGTACAGGACTAAATTATTCTCATGAGTGGGTTAGGCATCTTCTGTAATTATCAACTCAGATATGTTTCCACAGTGATATAGTTCCCCAGACTCTTGAACCAAATGGCAATCTCGTATGGGGGTTGGAAGAGATGAGCAATTCTATACATAGGTTTATACTCTCCCTAAGTGGCCCACCTGTGGATACGGTGATAGTGAAACCTAGCAGCATCAATCTATGAACTCCATCTCTCAGAAGGAAGAATACAGTTAAAAGTCGGAGAGAGAAGTGAAGCTTAACTCACATGCAGGGATTCATATTTCTGGCAAAAGAAGATCAACAGAGCTGCTTCTATCCCACTGGACTATCAGTAGTCAACTTACATGGATGGCTTTTGCATAATAATTCAGCAAGGAATGTTAATATCATCTTAGATTAGGAGGCCCTATAGGTTTGCTGTTTTCCTGAAAGAAATCTGATGTTTCTACTTTTAACTGCCAATGTATCTTTTCACAAGAGTCTGCAGTGTTCTAAGTAAGGCGCCTGGGCAAAGTGCTAATGAGTAATTAACAATGTATTCATTAGTAAGGCAGTAAATGCCACTGATGGCCCTTAATCACATAATTATATGATGTTTTATTGTTTTATGAATGCTTTACTCCACAATTTTTTCCACTTATTAGTTAGTGAGGAGCCATAAGCATTTGTTGTTGCTGTTTAGTCATTAAGTCATGCGTGACTCCTCTGTGATCCCATGGTCTGTAGCCCACCAAGCTCTTCAGTCCATGGGATTTCCCAGGCAAAAATACTGGAGTGGGTTGTCATTTCCTTCTCCAGGGGATCTTCCCAACCCAGGGACTGAACCTATGTCTCCTTCATTGGCAGATGGATCCTTTACCACTGAGCCACCAGGGAAGCCCATCATGAGTACTATCTTTTGATAAAAAGGAATTGTACAGAAGAACTAAAGAATTGTATGATTGGCAATCCTTCCATTTAATACATATACTGTTTAATTATATGTGTCTGCAACCTTAGCTACAAGATTATTTTTCTCAGAACAGGTAATTTTGTCTGAGATATTAATGCTATGTGTTTAAATATGGTCCAATTATTGCATTTATCCATTTTCCATTTAAAACAAATGCTCTTGGGCATCATAGCTTGAGGCTATTCTCCTGTTAACCATTTAAGAAGTCAAGCTCTGTGCCTGGCCTTTTTTGAAAAAACGCAGACACTCTACTTAGCAGGCATAGTCTAAAATTTATCATGGGGATATATATGTAAAATATACATTGTAAGTGTGCCTATAATGGTATATATGCATTACACAGGTGTATTTATATGTGTATACACAGATGCATATATATGACTTTAAATAACTTGTAAGATAACTTCCCCCTTTTACTGGTGCATGCATGCATGCTAAGTAGCTTCAGTTGTTTCCAACTTTATGAGAGACCATAGCCCTCCTGGCTCCCCTGTCCATGGGATTCTCCAGGCAGGAATACTGGAGTGGGTTGCCATGCCCTCTTCCAGGGTATCTTCCCAACCTAGGGATCAAACCCATATCTCTACGTCTCCTTCACTGGTAGGCAGGTTCTTTACCACTAGCACCTCCACCATCCATAGACTTACACACGCCAAAGTTCATAGAGGCATTCTGGACATTCCAGGCATTCTTTTTTACATCCTGTATTTAATAAAAAGTCAATAAGGTAAAATAATTAGAATTTTACTTTGGAAATGTCTCTTATGTTTCTACTCTTTGTCCTGCCACCATCATTTCTCATTATTTCTCTTAAAGAAAACTATATTTAGCAGCCTCTCCTCCCTTCTAAATAACCTGCATTTATATCTTACTTATTTGCTATTTTTTTTTCTGATTAAGAGAAGATTTAGAGCAGGTTGTGAATAGGAATGATGAAGAAAGTAGGGGGACATTAGGTCATAAATCAGGAGGTCTTGTCTCTAGTGCCATTTGTTGGGGGAAGATGGTGTTCTCTGGCATACACAAGTGTCTACCAAAGAAAGAAAACAATTTTCTAGAAAAGTCTGATTTTTCAGGTCATAGGTGAAACAAGTTCTGGAATCAGAGAATCTTACACTTAAGAGATCTAAAGTGGGCATCCCCCTTCATTCAGTCCAATCCTGAAAACAATTATACTTTGTTATGGACTGAATTGCATGAAGTCCCTCAAAATTCATAGAGCTTCCTAAGACATAGGACCTCAGAATGTTACTATTTGGAGATTGAGCCTTTAAACAAGGTGATCAAAAGACTTCCCTGGCTGTCCAGTGGTTAAAACTTCATCTTCCAATGCAGGTGGTGTGGACTCAATTCCTGGGTGGGGAGCTAAGATCCCACACAACTCAGAGCCAAAAACCAAAAATGTAAAAAACAATAAATATTGTAACAAATTCAATAAAGACTTTCAAAATGGGCCACATTAAAAAAAAACTTAAAAAATAAAATGAAATAAAAAATAAAAAAGATGATCCATTGAAATGAAAGAAGGCTGGGCCCATCCAGTGCCATTATAAGAAAGGGAAATTGGGATATACAAAGAAATGCCAGGGATGAGCATGCAGAGGAATGACCATGTAAGACACAGGGAAAAGGTGGACATCTGAAAACCAAGGAGAGAGACTTCAGAGTAAAGTAAAGCTGCCAGTACCTTAAACTTCTGGTCTCTGGAAGTGTGGGAAAATAAATGCCTGTTATATCGGCCTCCAGTCTCTGTTAATTTGTTACGGCAGCCCTAGTTGACTAATACACTTCTTGACTCCAGCGAAGGAATGTTATCTTTTCTCACATCTGCAGCACACTCTATTTTTCAGGCAAAACAATATAGGAAAGAATAATTTTCATACTGGAAAGCATTTAGGGCTGTATAAATCTCATAGGAAAGCATGATAACAAGAGATTTGCAGCAATTAAACTTTAAAAAGCCTCTCAAGATCTCCCAAATTTAATGTGCACATTTCAACAAAGCCAAGTGCTGACAAACACATCTCCTGAAGCAACTCCTCTAGAAAAACACCTTCTCTACTCCCTCATGATTATAATTGTTTACTTGATAACCTCTTATCTCAACAAAATTCCCAGTGTGGACTCTCATAGTGGTTGGGTTGAAGCTGTCATGTGCCCTATTGAAGGTATGAATCTAAGAGTGAAAAAGGGAAATACTATGGTTCTAAATGACTTATATCATCAGCACATTTAACACAAAATTTAGGAAGACAATCCTCAGAAACAAAATATATTTCACCCTAAGCTATTCTTTCAAAGATCTGATCTCAAGTTTGAATTATTGTTATACTGAATATTTGTGTAAGGAATTGATCCTATTCTGACCTTGAGTCATCACTATCATTGTCCAAGGCCACCTCTCCTTCCTTGTGGCCAGAGGCTCACAGACAGCAATACGTCTTCCTGTGATACCTATTTCTGATCTCTGGCTCTAGACAGTGTGTGATTCAAAGTTCCCATCAGGATCTTAGGAGGCTGAAGAGCGATCAAGAGAATGTTGTTGTTCAGTCGCTAAGTCATGTCCAAGTCTGCAACCCCATGGACTGCAGCACACGAGGCTTCCCTGTCCTTCACTATCTTCCAGAGTTTGCTCAAACTCATGTTCATTGAGTAGGTGACACCATCCAACCATCTGAACATCAGTCTGTATGATTCACTGATGACTAAATAATCCAAGATAAGTTACTCATTGGTGGCTCTGTCTGATGTTATCTCTTTCAAATTTGTAATTAGCTTTCTACTCAAAATGCTATTTAGAGGCTTTCAAATGGAAGGCCTTTGGACTTTTTATAGCTATAGAGTTGCTTGGTTTGTTTTGAAGGTGTATTTTTATTTTAAAAAGATATGTATTTATATATAAACATCCATACATATGTGTGGATTATACACATTCTCGTTTGCCACAGTCCTCATGGTCCTCATCATACTCTGCCCTCTTCATAAGAAACTTGAAGGGACTTTAAAGGGACGCTGATTGTGTGGCCCTTCAGAAACATTTTGCATTACCTTATCTGTAACCTAATTGGAGAACACAAGGGTAAAGTGCTATCTAAAATATAAAACTTCCAACAAGCAAAGTGGTGGTAAAATAATAATAAAACACAGGTGCTGGTTAGGGCAAACTCCCTGGAGGCTCTACCACCCAGTCACCAAAAGCTGGGCAGTCTTCTATAATCTGACTTACATCCTCTCTGCAGCAAACCGACTCCAGTGTGATTCTCCCTAAAATCCCTTTCTGAAAAGCAAACATATACTCTGGAAAGGGTAATAAATTATGAGATCAGAGATCTTATTTTCCAGAGTATGAACCTACAGATCACTTTCTCATAATATTTTGTTTTGTGGTTGTTTACTCACTAAGTCATGTCCGACTCATGGGACCCCATGGATTGTAGCCTGCCAGGCTTCTAAGCCCATGGAACTCTCCAGACAAGAATACTGGAGTGGGTTGCCTTTTCCTTCTCCAGTGGATCTTCCCGATCCAGGGATCGAACCTACAGCTCCAGCATTGGCAGGTGGATTCTTTGCCATTGGGCCTCCAAGGAAAAGGCCATTTGTCCTTTTCATAATATATGACAGGAAAATACAGATTGAGAATGGGGGAAACCAGAGGAGGAATTCCCTGGAGGGATGACACTGCCCAGGAGGATTCACAGAGCCTCAGTGCACAAATGGAGAACCAGAGACAAATCACCTAACCCTCTACTAGTCCTGAAGTTAATCTTTGTATGCAAGGTGACCCTTGACTTCTGTAGATAATGCAACACTGTAACCTGAACTTCCCTGAGACACCTTGAGCTTGAGGCTTCCTTGGTGTCTCAAATGGTGAAGAATCTGCCTGCAATACAGGAGACCTGGGTTCAATCCCTGTGTTAGGAAGAACCCCTGGAAAAGAGATTGGTTACCCACTCCAGTATTCTTGCCTGGAGAATTCCATAGACAGAAGAGCATGGTGGGCTACAGTCCATGGGTCGCAAAGAGTTGGACATGACTGACTAATACACACACACACGTACACCCCTTAGGTTTAGGTACTTTTATTCTTTTTTAAAAAAAGAAATATATGTTGCTGAATAAATAAATTATATAAAAGTTGAATTCAATTCTATGTCTGAGACTTTCTACATAAACAGATTATTACATCAGGGATAATAATTGGTTAAATTAGTGTTTCTATTCAGAAAACGTGCCCAATGTGTTTTCATCTAGAACACAGGTAAACTCATACTTACCTGCATAGTATCATTGAGATAATGCGAGGGAAGTACTTTGCATTATACAGGTTTAGAAGGTGTTACCTACAGTGCTGTCTTCGTTTATGAAATACACTAAGTAGCAAGACAAGATTAATTCATAAGAGAATTAGTGCTAACCTTGAGGGAGTGCTAGGTGGGATTATAATCTTTTCTCGCACTCATCCCTGTTTCTAAGATCTACACTGATCTCTGTTAATAGATCTTCTCATCTCCATTCTGGAATTTCCCTAAATTTCTAATTTCCCTCCTTGTTGTATGTGGAACAATTCATCTCTGTTCAAATTCTGACCAGTAGTTCCTCCTTATCTCCCAGCACTGAGTGAAACTAATGCTGTCCAAATGGCAGTTGCCACTCTCTTTAGAAACCTGTTTCATGACTATCCCTCACTACTTGTGTCCCCTTGTTGAATATCACTTCCCATTTTAAAATACATATTAAGATCTTTCTCTAAATTCTCACAATGTTCTTCCTAAGAGTAACCAAGGTGCATAAACTATTCTAAATATTTCAAGTGCAGATATCCTCCATCAGAAGGGTGGCACAGTCCCTGGGAGCGAGATGCAGAGAGCATCCGTAAGAGGGCAAAGTGCTCACTCTCAACACGCCTTGGAGTCCTCACCACAGACTCCCTTTGACAATGTGTGCATACATCAAAACTAAAGTTTTACACCTTAACTATGTACAATTTTTACGTCCCTTGAACCTCAATACCTCTCGAGAAAAAAAAACAGCTTAGAAACCTTGACCCTGCTTGGAACTGGAATGAAGTAGGGATTCCTATGGACTGGAAGAAGAAACTGAGTTCATATAGAAATATGAGTGAGAAAGAGGTAGGACCAGCTTTGAGAACCACCATCACAGGGCAAAGACGAGTTAAAAAGCCAGCTCAGCCCCATTACCCAGCATCCCAGAATACATCAGGGCTTCCCAAGATGTGCACAGTCTGAGTCCAGGCTCACTGCTCACAGCCACTAACGCCAGTCCTCTGCCACAGAGAACCCCCTGTTCTGCCCTTTCAGTTTCCAACTCCTCATAAACCAAGATTAAAGTATGTCTTTGAGCTAAAACCAATGGCTTCAAAACTCAATGTCATGTTCTCCCCCTTTACTGGCGAGAGCAGAGAAAGCACTGTCCCTGGGGGGGTGGGAGGGGGTGTGGAGGAGTGGTCCACAGTTCAGCCCTAGGACTGACTCCCAAAGGCTGCCACCAATTCATTTCCGCAACCCCTCACACAGTCAGAGTCCTATAGCCAGGTGGTTGTCATGGCAACCAAGAGACAGCCAAGAGCCGATGGATCTTATCACCCCGCAAGTGGTGCTTCAAGTCTCCCATCTCATCACTCTTCCCATCTGACAAACTGTGTCATTAAGAGGGCCCAGATAGTAATTAATTACAAAGTATGTCTCCACGACTCCAAGTTTGGTCGTGCCAGAATCACCCTAAGGATGAGGAAAAAGCCAGTTGTAGTTGCAAGGTCTAAAATTTCAGATTGGGATGCAAGGGAGGATGCTACGGAGAGAGATTCAGGGAGGAAGAATGCTGGAGGTCATGTCCCTCAATGCCCTTGTTGCAGCCCTTTGTCTGAGCATAGCAATGAAAAATCATGCACTGTAACATCTGATTGCCCTTTTCAAATTCCCAGAATGAAGCAATATGAATCAGCAATGTCCCCTGGAGTGTAGGAAAAAGCCTCCCAAGGCAGTGGCAGAATATTGGCCAAGGTCTCCAAAAATTTATTTATTCTCTGGTTCAGCCAAAGCAGGATTGTAGTGAAAAAGCTTGGATAGCTTAGTCCTCTGAGGACACATTATTTTAATAAGGAATCTATTTTGTATAATTTAATAAATTTTATGTTTTGTCACATGCTTTATTTTTTCTATCTTTCCCCTTGTTGTTCTCATAAAAGAAAGAGTCTCCTTATCTTTAGAGGACAAATGGAAGGTCCCTCTTTCCATGACTCAGCCAGGAAAGCTGGAGAGTTCCCGGTATCATTAACAAGTCTGTTATCATGGGCATGGCATCAGGGATGGAGGACCTGGAGGAGCAGGGTGTTGGGAGAGGGATGCCTACTGCTCCCCATCCTTCCAGGCAGAGGAAGTAACTTATTTGGCATCCTAGAGAGTGGCAAATTGGTGTACCTTCACACATTTCTAAATGGCAAAAACATATGTAATAGCAGTGAAACATTTGACAGCAAAGATAGGCAGAGTCTGGTTATTAAGTTTTATAGAGCTAAAAAAGTTAGAAATGTTCTTTGAAAAGTATCAGTAGTCAGCAATCAGATTACTTTTAGCTCATCCATGCCATCAAGACAAGGAAGGCAAGCAAACGGAGGAGTGGTATTCATGACATCCTAAAAAAAAGGGAGAAGACATGATGGCTTTGAAGAATTTGGACAAGAACACTGTTAAGTATAGTTGCTTCTATAATGCTGTCTGAAGCAGTGAAAATTCCCCCTTACAGGTGAGACAAGAGTCATTTCCTAACTGTGAAAGGTCAAGTATCCCAGGGAGAGGGGTGAACTGGATTCACTAAAAGTCAGGGTCCTAGGATTGAGCTGACCCCGCGGGGGGAAGAGGAGTCACAAATGAGAGAGAAATCTGCTCATTTCCTTCTTCCTTGCCCCAAAGCAAAGCAACAGAATTTGGTCCAAAGTCCTAGGCTACAGATGGTGAAATAGCACAGCATATGTTCTGCAAGTACTTCCAAGAACCACCTATATCTTGGCACTTAAATACTTCACAACACAAAAAATGTGCTGATAATTCATATATTCAAAATGTGTTCATGTGTATACATGCCCAACACACACACACGCACACACTCACAGAGACAATGCTTAGCAGACTGTACTCATGAAACCCAACTCCCGAGCCCTGCTTCTCTTTCTTATGCTGTCCTTATGCCTAGTGTCTTCACTCTCTCTCGCTGCTCCAGTCTTCAGTCCTGCTCCTGGGAAGAGTTCTAAAATCAGCTTCTTATTCTTCCAGAAGACTCCAAGTTTCTTAGGAAGCCCAACTGTTAACCCCTATCATATGAAAAGTTATTTCCTCTTAGAATTTAATACATAAGTAAGCTTGAAATGGAGGGCCATTCATTGATCTCATAGAATATAGTCCACTACTTACAGCCAGGAATACACACCTATGGGTACATGGTGTGTGCATACCCCATAAATACCAGGCTCTATCCAATAAGAATATGGAAATGTCTCCTTATGTTCTCCCTGTGTTTCAGATTTTAGTATCCTGGGGCTCTAGCAAGGGGGACAATGGTCACTATTGTACCATCAAAGCAAATAAAGTTGATACTGAGAGCTCCCCAGATAGGAACTGCTTACCTTCTAGATGTAGATTTCTGATTCAGATCACAACTCTCAGAACCACCATCACTCAATAGACTTAGCAATGTATTCATTCTATATTTTCAGGGGTAGTTTGTACTGTATCTCCATTATCCACATGACTCTGAATAGGTCTCATCTTCTTGCTATGTCCTCTTCCACAAAACATCCCTAAGATCCCTGGGAGGATTACATTTCTGAAGATTAAGTAGACCACACAGCAACTGCATGAATCTCTGGCTGCATCAGTTCTTTGTTAGCAAGTACTTGCCAGAACAACTGTGCACGACAACCCCCAACTCCTCTTCACACACTGATATACACACCCGTTTCACATGCAGCTCCACATATCCACGCAGCTGCATTCCCCACAAGATCTCCACAACTATGCCCATTCCCATGCAGACACATCTGTGTACATAAGTGTACACAAACACAATCTTCACCTATATTTATGCATGTGTTTTATAAACAGCTAAACCTTGCTAATTCACAAACCCCTTTGACTGGCAGATTACTGGAGTGGGCAGATTAGAACTAAGGCAAATGATTACAAGGTCAAGGATAGCCCATTGCCAAACACATTCTGTTCTTTTGCTCAGCATTGTAGTTATGCCTTAATTTATGGTAATCCTGCCCATACTCCAAGTTAACGTACTGCTCTTTCATAAATGGAGTGCAATCTACTACCCCATGTTGGCTGAGAAGGAAGAGAAAACCGCCAGGTTTTTAAACGGTGCTTTCAAAAATGAAAATTACAGTTTTGCCACATATTAATGTGAGAATAGCTGAGATTCCTCACTGTACACATATATGGTGTATGTGGACCAATATACAAACTTGTAATGAAGTTTCAGTTCTGCAAAACCTCAGAACAGATGTTGAATTTAATTTCTATCATAACATATGACAGTTTGGTTCAATAAAAAAATATTTACAAGCTTCAGTAACTTCATGTCCAAGGGCTATTTTCTTTGCACCAACTGTCCTTATTCCATCTTTTCTCTCCTCTTCATGCCATGCTGGACTTCAGGTCCCACATTCAGTCCTTCTGGCCTTCTACATTTCCTTCTCCCATATCAGATCTGATCCTACCCTTTCAATGTCTCTGTGTATGTGTGTATGTACAAATATAGTGTCCAGTACAAACTCCTTAGAGTTCCACCAAAACCTCATGTCTGCTACCTTTACCTCCTCCAATTTCTAATCAGCCTTGTTTACATCTAAATCCAGGAACATACCCATAAACATTCTACCTTCTTTAATTTCCTGATTCTTTCTCATTAAGTTCAAATCTATATAAATTTTTCCTAGCATGAACTTCTTGAAACAGGTCATAATTTCTCTTTCCCTTGCATAGAATTTCTGGTAAATAAAATGTATTTCTATCCACTGAAAAGAATGCTCATAATTTCTAAATCCCAAGCCAACTTATGGGATGGTATTTTTAACTTTTGTATGGAAGTGTAATGTACATACAGAATAGTGCATGCATCATAACTATTCAGCTAGTTAAATTTTCAGAATTGAAATACATCTTTGTATCCAGCCACCCAGCTCAAGAAAAAGATTAGTAGTATAACATGTCTCTCCACGGCTCCTCAGAGTCACTACCTTCCACCCCAGCAGGTAGTGAAAAATTATCCTATCTTCTATTACCCCAATTAATTTTCCTGTTCTGGAATTTTATGAGTGAAATCATGTGAAATTTATTCTTCTGTGTCTTCCTTCTTTCAGTCAACATTACATACGAAAGTCAACCACACTGTTGCATGTAGTTGCAGTTCACTAATTCTCATTATTGTGTTGTAACCCATTTTGCAAATAAACCACAATTTATTATTCCTCTGTTGGTGAACTTTTGAGTAATTATTTATTCTATGATGTTATGAAGAGCTACACTGTGAACATTTTTGCATGAATATATCTATATCTATATATATAGATATATACACACACATACATATACATGAATTTCTATTAGGAAATTCCAGAAATGGAATTGTTTAGTGTTAGAGTCTGATATGTTCAGATGCAGTAGATTCTATCAAATACGATCCTGGTTTTTTTTTTTTTTAATATTTATTTTTGGCTGTGTTGGGTCTTAGTTGTGGTGTGCAGGCTCTCTATTGTGGCATGTGGGCTCAGTTGCCCTCAGGCATGTAGGATCTCAGTTCCCTGACCAGGGCCCAGACCCAGGTACCCTGCATTGTAAGGTGGATTCTTAACCACCAAACTATCAGGGAAGTCCCCAAAATGTTCTTTTAAAGTGTCTGTGAAAATTTATACTATCACCAATACTGTAGGAGTGTCCCAGTGGCTCTACATATTCACCAACATGAGTTTCAATGGTTCTACTTATTATTATTATTGCAATTTTGATGGAAGTGTAGCAGTATCATGTTTTGATTAATCCACATTTCCCTGACTCAGCACATTTTTCTACATTTATCCATCATTTAGACATCTGATTTTGTAAACTGCCTAATGATTAATGAAGTTAAATACCTTTGCATTTGTTTTTTGGCCATTTGGGTGTCCTCCTTTGAGGAGTTTTTTTGGATATTTTGCTACATTTTTTGGATATTTTGCTACTGCCTGCCTTTTTCATTTGGAGAAAGCAATGGCACCCCACTCCAGTAGTCTTGCCTGGAAAGTCCCATGGACGGAGGAGACTGGTGGCTGCAATCCATGGGGTCGCTGAGAGTTGGACACAACTGAGCGACTTCACTTTCACTTTTCACTTTCATGCATTGGAGAAGGAAATGGCAAACCACTCCACTGTTTTTGCCTGGAGAATCCTAGGGACGGTGGCACCTGGTGAGCTGCCATCTATGGGGTTGCACAGAGTCGGACACGACTGAAGCGACTTAGCAGCAGCAGCAGCCTTTTTCATTGATTTGTGGGAGCTCTGTACATTTTCTGGATAGGAGTCTTTATCAGATAATTGTGGTATGAATTGCTGCTCTTGTTTACTTTTGAAGTCATGTCTGACTCTTTGTGACCCCATGAACTGTAGCCCACCAGGCTCCTCTGTCCATGGGATTTCCCAGGCAAGAAGAGTGGAGTGGGCTACCTTTTTTTTTTTCTTTTTTTTTGCTTATAGGGTAGTTTTTTCTGCCCCATTTAAGAAAACATGCCTACTTCTGAGACAGGACATTTGTAAGTTCTTTTATATCCTTTAAGCTGATTCTTAGAACCTACCTATGAAGTAGGCACAGGGAATATCATGATGCCCACCTTAGAGAAAATGAACATAGACTCAAAAAGGAGACCAAGTAAAACAATTCTCAAGGCCAGGTCTTCTCACTCTTGCAGTTTGGCATCTGAAAACCCTGGACACTAAGTTATATTCAAATCTCTTGATATTCGTACACTTGGGTCCCTGTTCATGCCAAACCCCCACCTCCCTATGATCTGAAATGAAGCTCCTTAGGAAATATAATGCCAATAAGAAGGTGATGGTTATGGGTCTTCACAGCAAGTGATTCACAGTAAAATATGACAGTGTTCCTAAACCTGAGGTCTCTTCTCATCTACAAGGGTAAAGTAGAAATTTTTAGGAAAAGTCCAAAGTCTATTTGTTTCTTATCATTGAATGAGGCAGAGAGGAGAGAGGCTACTTCTGATTTTTGTTCCCATTAAAGGTATTTCACTGTAGGAAAATAAAGAGATGAAGAAGAAAGAGAGAGGAAAAGAGTGAGAACTACAAGGAGGAAAATGGAGTGACAAAGCACAAAAGAAGAAGCTAAGAAGAGAGAGATGAGGGTTGAGGTAGAGTGAATCAGAGAAAAACAAAGGAAGTGAGAAAAAACAAAATGAGATAAGGTAGAATGAGAGAAAAGAGAGAAAGTGAAGACTGAGAAAAGAAAAACAAGAAAATGAAAGACAAAGAGTGTTGTTATTTGTTCACACTGTGACCTTGGCCATATTATTTAATCTCTTCAGTTTTCATTTCTTTAAAATTGAGATAATATGGTAATCTAGAAACATGGTATAGATGATCTTATTTACAAAGCAGAAATAGAGACACATGTAGAGAATAAATGTATGAATATCAGGGGGAAAGGAGGTGAGGTGGGAGGAATTGGGTGATTGGGATTGATACACATACACAATTGATACAATGTATAAAATAGATGGACTTCCCAGGTGATGCTAAGTGGTAAAGAATCTGCCTAAAAATGCAGGAGATACAAAGGACCTGGGCTCCATCCCTGGGTCTGGCAGATCCCTTGGAGAAGGAAATGGCACCTTACTCCAGTATTCTTGCCTGGAAAAAGACATGGACAGAGGAGCTTGGCAGGCTAGTCCATGAGGTTGCAAATAGTCAGACATGACTGAGTACAAATATCTCTCTCTCATAAAATAGATACCTAATGAGAACCTACTGTTTAGCGCAGGGAACTCTACTTACTGCACTGTGATGACATGAATGGGAAAGATGTCAAAAAGGGAGGGAGCACATGTATATGGAAGGCTGACTCATTCTGCGGCATAGCAGAAACTAAGAACATTGTGAAGCAACTATGCTGCACTAAAAATTAAGTTTAAAAACTGAGATAATAATCTCTATCTCATGTGGCTGCTATTGGAATAAAATAAGCCAGGTAAACGTATTTACTTAACCACCCTTTTTCTATGAAGGCCAAAATTTAAAAAAAAAAAGTCAAACATAACATTTAAAAAGGCTTCAGGTGTGACGAAATCCTGACTTTGATGATGGGCAGTATGTGTATACTCACTGTCAACCAAATAAAATTCTTAGCATTGCCATTAAGAAAAATTGATTAGATGATTCATTGCAGATGTGAATTGACTACACCTAGAGGCAGAGAGTCTGACATGACTGAGCTACTGAACTGAACTGAATTGAAGAGGTACATTGGAAAGGACCCTGATGCTGGGAGGGATTGGGGACAGGAGGAGAAGGGGATGACAGAGGATGAGATGGTTGGAGGGCATCACCAACTCAATGGGCATGAGTTTGGGTAAACTCCGGGAATTGGTGATGGACAGGGAGGCCTGGCGTGCCGCGACTCATGGGGTCGCAAAGAGTCGGACACGACTGAGCGACTGAACTGAACTGAGAGCTACCTGTACTCTAAATCATGCTGAGCTTCAGGGATGAACAATTTCAGATTGAGCACTGGAGCTCCATAGACCGCTGAGTTTTCATTAACACTCTTATTAGTGATGAGATCACATGTTAAACAGAAAGAGAATTACTTTGCTTGATGACAAATATGGAGATATCACAATCACCATGTGTAGAAAATAATATCCCACTGCAAAAATAGATAAAAAAAGGACCAAAGTGTAGCAATTTCTTAAATTAGGCTATTTGTAGGTAGTTCTACACACAGATAAAATATATATTAGTGTAGAGAAATGCCTTTTCTTACAGGTATTTAAAATAATTCTAAAACCTAAGAAACTTGCCTAGGAAGAAAACGTATTGAATTCTCTATTCTTGAACACAATATCTATTATTCTAAGATTGACATCTCCTCTAACCCTATATGGTTTTACTATCCTGTTCTTTTCTGCAGTTACCATTTATCTCCAGAATTGTGTTATTCATTCAATCACACAAAACACACTTGTTTAAAAAGAATCGTGGACACTGTTGAAACTGGAAATATAAAGAAGGGTGTGGGATAGGAAAACATGATCAGTCTCTTTAATAGAGCTCAGAGCCTAGGTCAAATAGCCATTGTTTTCAGTGATAAACAGATAGAAAAACATACTCAAAGACAAGGCAAAGTCCTGTTGATATTTTGCAGCTGTACAAGTGATGAGGGGCATGAAGTGTTTTTGAAAGTTATCTCAGAAGCCTCAGGAATCACATCAAGACTCCTAAAAACATTAAAGCCATGGTCCTAGAGCCCGGAGCAAGAAAAGTTCCCAGAGATTACTCTCTTCCATGCTCAGGGTAAGGTAATGTCAGGTTATTCTGAAGCACAGAACAACAGAGAAATTTCTCTGCACTGACTTTTTTTTCTGATGCTTTCATAAGCTTCTCCTCTTTCTCTGCTGGTTGCATTCTCAGATGATGGAAAGAAGGGCTTTTTTTTTTTTTTTTTTTTTAAAATAACATCTCCTTAATATGCCAAGGGAAAGCCTAAAAAACTGGAAGCAATTTGAGGGCAGTCTGTTAAGATACTACAATAACTACAGTATAAATGTATGATACACACACACACACATACATATACATATCCTAATATCATATATACAAGGGTATTAGGAAACTTTCAGCACTTCATAATAGATATAACTCCGAAGCAGAGGAGTTTTTGAGATGAGAAAGGAAAAGCTATTCCCTGTGTATGTGAGATATTTGGGGAAAGATAAAGTAATTCTGAGAAGCCCAGGTGGCACAGTGGTAATTTACCTGCCAACGCAGAAGACACAAGAGATCCGGACTGGATCCCTGGGTTGGGAAAATCCCTTTAGCAGGATGGCAACTCACTCCGGTATTCTTACCTGGAAAATTCCATGGATGGAGGAGCCTAGTGGGCTACACCCCATGGTGCTACAAAGAGTTGGATATGACTGAGTGACTGAGCAGTCATATTCAGTTCAGTTGCTCAGTCATGTCCGACTCTTTGCAACCCCATGGACTGCAGCATGCCACGCTTCCCTGTCCAACACCAACTCCTGAAGCCTGCTCAAACTCATGTCCATGGAGTCAGTGAGCAGACACAAAATGTATTAATAACTTCAGATAGTGCTGCTATGGCCTTGAATGTCTGTGCCCCCCTGCCCCAAATACATGTGCTGAAATCCTAAACTTCAAGGTAATGATATTAAGACGTGGCATCTTGGGAGGTGATTAGGTCATCAGTTCCCTTATAAAAGAGGTCAGAGAACTCCCTTGCCCTTTCTACCATGTGGGGGCACAGTGAGAAGTCATATCCATGAACCAGAAAGAAAGCCCTCGTCAGACATGATTTTGCACTTGATCAAGTTGCCAGCACCTTGATCTTTGACCAACCAGTCTTCACTACGAGAAATACACTTATTTTGTTTATAAGACATTTAGTCTGTGATATTTTGTTATAAAAGCACTAACAGGCTTAGATGAGTACCAGGCACAATGAAAAGCAGTGTGTTGAAAAGCAGAAACATTATTGGCAAAGGTCTGTACAGTAAAGGCTATGATCTTCCCAGTGGTCACATATGGTTGTGAGAATTGGACCATAAAGAAGGCGGACTGCTGAAGAATTGATGCCTTTGGATTGTGGTGCTGGAGAAGACTCCTAAGAGTCCCTTGGACAGCAAGGAGATCAAACCAGTCAATCTTAAGGGAAATCAACCCTGAGTACTCATTGGAAGGACCAATGCTAAAGCTGAAACTCCAGTATTCTGACCATCTGATGCAAACAGCTGACTCATTGGGAAAGTTCCTGATGCTGGGAAAGATAGAGGGCAGAGGAGAAGGGGGCATCAGAGGATGAGATGCCTGGATGGCATCACCAATGCAATGGACATGAACTTGGGCAAACTTCGGGAAATGGCGAAGGACAAAGAGGGCTGGCATGCTGCAGTCCATGGGGTCACAAAGAGTCAAACGCAACTGGGCAACCGAACAGCAACCACAAGACACATTGATCCCAAATATTGATTTTGAGCTGTGATTAGAGGCCTAAAGTTCAATGATTTAGTCTGGAGAAAAAGCCAGACAGGGTCACCTGAGGAGTTTCGTTCTGTTTTACATCTTGGGAGATGCTTTGTGTGGGAGTCTAGTCTAAAATTAATTCATTTCTATATGGGTCCCAAAGACAAATGATGAAGGTGTACTGCCCAGAGTGAAGCCAGAAGGAGGCTGTGTCCTCCCTACCAGGCTCTTGTTGGTCTCCTGTAGCCACAGCCTACAGAGGACAACCTAAAGTGTTCTTTCTCAGTACAGTCCTGGCTTCTGACAACCTTCCATGCAGACAAAACCAGAGTAGAATGTTGGCTCCATTCAGCTCTCCCAAGAAATTCCAGAAACTGACCCTCCATTTGCAAAGGCCTATGGGGTTGAGCATTCTTTGGGATTGACTTTCTTAGCAATTGGAATGAAAACTGACCTTTTCCAGTCCTGTGGCCACTGCTGAGTTTTCCAAATTTGCTGGCATATTAAGGGCAGCACTTTCACAGCATCATCTTTCAGGATTTGAAATAGCTCAGCTGGAATCCATCACATCCACTAGCTTTGTTAAGGGAAATCAACCCTGAGTACTCATTGGAAGGACTGATGCTAAAGAAAGCATGCTTTCTAAGGTTCACTTGACTTCACATTCCAGGATGTCTGGCTCTAGATGAGTGATCACACCATTGTGATTATCTGGCTCATGAAGATCTTTTTTGTACAGTTCTTCTGTGTATTCTTGCCACCTCTTCTTAGTATCTTCTGCTTCTGTTAGGTCCATATCATTTCTGTCCTTTATTGAACCCATCTTTGCATGAAATGTTCCCTTGATATCTCTAATTTTCTTGAAGAGATCTCTAGTCTTTCCTATTCTGTTGTTTTCCTCTATTTCTTTCCATTGATCACTGAGCCATCTGTTCCCATCACTTCATGGGAAATAGATGGGGAGACTGTGGAAACAGTGTCAGAGTTTATCTTTTGGGGCTCCAAAATCACTGCAGATGGTGATTGCAGCCAGGAAATTAAAAGATGCTTACTCCTTGGAAGGAAAGTTATGACCAACCTAGATAGCATATTAAAAAGCAGAGACATGACTTTACCAACAAAGGTCTGTCTGGTCAAGGCTATGGTTTTTCCAGTGGTCATGTATGGATGTGAGAGTTGGACTGTGAAGAAAGCTGAGTGCTAAAAAATTGATGCTTTTGAACTATGGTGTTGGAGAAGACTCCTAAGAGTCCCTTGGACTGCAAGGAGATCCAACCAGTCCTGCTTAAAGGAGATCAGTCCTGGGTGTTCATTGGAAGGACTGATGCTAAAGCTGAAACTCCAATACTTTTGTCACCTCATGTGAAGGGTTGACTCATTGGAGAAGACCCTGATGCTGGGAGGGATTGGGGGCAGGAGGAGAAGGGGACAACAGAGGATGAGATGGTTGGATGGCATCACCAACTCGATGGACATGGGTTTGAGTAAACTCTGGGAGTTGGTGATGGACAGGGAGGCCTGGCGTGCTGCGATTCATGGGGTCACAAAGAGTTGGACATGACTGAGTGACTGAACTGAACTGAACTGATGGGGTTGAGGTTAAAATTACCTTGGAAATGTCTCAGTGATAAATGGAAAGGGCTTGAGTGGAAATCTGGGGGACCGAAGCACAGCACTACTTAGGTATTGCTCATCTATTTGCTTTGTGCTGTTTTCAAAGCACAGTGCTCTCATTCCCAAATCCCTAGGGGGCCCACACAAATTCACAACTGCACCCCCTCTATTTGCATGGACACACAGAGCACAACTGTCCACTCCAGACAAAAGGATCACGTTATAAAACTCTCAACTTTGTCTTTTCCTAAATCATGTGGTGAACAAGTCGCTGTAACTTAACTCCTGTCACATACGTATCAATAATTTAACGGAATCTAATGATGCTTTTTATTTTTTAAGCAAACACCATGCCTCTCAGTGCAGAATTATGGTCCCTTTTCTGGTTCCATAATGAAGTGCACAGTGTATCGACTACAAGGGGAACTAACGTCACATTTAAAATATGGAAGCAGGGGGTCCAGAGTAGATCAATTAGGATGAAATGATCCAGAAACATCTTTTTCCAAGAATGAAAGAAAAAAAAAATCTAAATTAGGCAGTGAAAATCAGAGTGACAACCCCAGAAGCCCTTGAGGGTTTGCCAAGCTAAGATGCTTTTCCAGCACAGTGAGCTTGCAGCCAACTGACTACTGTCTTTCTATCCTTAGGACTGCACCACCTAAGCGATCACACAGTAACAACCATCTTTGTGAGATGTTAAAACCATCCCTTTTCTTAGGCCTCTCCTCTATTGAGTTTCTCTTTTCCAGAAAATCAAGTCATATTTCTCCTCCATATCAAAATGGAAGCACTGCCATCTTGTTTATTAACTTTCACCAGCAAAGAGGATGTCAGGCTCTTTCTGGAAACTTACCCTGCAGGTGGTAACAGGTGAAATCTGGAAGCAGTAAAAGGTTTGCAAAGTATAACTGGTGTTGGAGGCAGATTCAGGAGGATCCCAAGATCTTAAATGTATCCAAGGATCATGAATATCTGAGCCTCAGTTGGTCTTCTTTTCACATAGCTGTTATCACAGAAGCCAGATGGCATTAATTTCACTTCCGTCAGCAAATAATGATCCCTAGACCAATACTCTAGAACTCAGCATCATTACAGTGTTGATTTGGGGGCCCTAGGGTAGTGACTGAGCTAAGGCTTTGTTTCTTGTTGAGCACTAGTTGGACAACTGGATCCTCGTCCAGCAACTTTCACCAGAGGCTTTGAGTGTGATCCAGAGTCAGGGGCTCCTTTCCCTGAGTCCACTTGCCCTCCTATCCTCCTTCTATGATGGAGTATAATTCAGCTAATTGTTACTGACCTTCTATTTATTCTTCTGTAGTAAATGCTCTATGTGAAGAAATGGTGCTTGTTCATATCTATCCTTGGGTCCAGATTGTTTCTCAGATAGGATAGTATACCAGAAGTCACTTTACATAGTAGCTTTTAGTTAATTTGACCTGGCCTACCCACCAGATTTTGAACTAATTAAGAGAGGGAGTTAAGTCTTAGTCATTTTCATTGAATTTGAATTTAAGTTCACATGAAAATTGAATATACTATCTTATTTAGTAAAACTCCTATCTTATTCTTATTTTGAATATACTGTTATCTTATGAAAATGCATACTTTAAAATGCATTTATAAAATATTTGTGACCAGAAATATGTGTGAAAATTAGATCTGTATTAGCTTTACTTCTGATTCATTCATTCCCTAGACAGTTATTTAATCCCCACTACATGGCAGATATTGTGAATATTACTTATCTACTCATTTCTGCACCTTTAAATATTATGATGTAGTTACTGGATATAAAATACATTTTTGAAAGAGAAAGAAGCTCTTGAACGTTTAAAATATTGCTTTATCAATGGCAAATACATCAATTCACTTTGATCAAAATCAAAGTATGAAAACAAATACTATCATGGAATCTCATTTCTTTTTCAAACCAAACGTATTGTGTTATACTCAGGTACTTCTGAAGTGAGTGCTGTCAGAGTGGTCACAGTTGATGAGTAAAGCTTTTCTTATTCAGATTTCACTGGAATTGGAATTTCCTCTATTATTTCCCAAGGAGGTACTATTATATCAGGGTTGGAGAAAAACACTTGCCATAGTGCCCTTAAGTATAAGAGAAAGGCTTGTCTATGTTGGCTCCCTTTCTGGAAGAAGGGATATACGCCTACACAGAGTTCAAATGCACAGGATGCATCCTGATTCTCAACCAAGATAGGGTACAGCACAACTCAGTTCTTCCAGGTAAAAAAAAAAGGCCAAAATAATCAGTCTCTCAATGGCCATCTCATGGCACGCCAGGCTCAGAGAAACAGTTTCACAGGACACTAGTCTCTCATTGATCATGTCAAATTAAAGCAGGCTAACATGAACTGACAGTGATTCATTCAAAACAAGGTGTTGGGAAAAATCAAAGTCAGAGCTTCTTTTTCTTTCTTCTAAGCAATATAGACTTCCCCACAGTCTGTAATATATTAGAAAGGGAAGGAAAATTGACCTTATCAATAATCAGTGAAAGGATGATGAATGCTTTCCCTCAGGGTTCAGAAACCTTCAATGCCCCCTTGCCATGGAAATGGAACAATCCAAATGCCTGCAGCTATTCTTAGTCTAGGACTCTCCACAGTCTCCACCTACTCCCTCCAGTTCAGTATGAAGCACATGAGTCATCTCCCTAGAATATGTCTCCCCTCCATTCTTTATGTATTTCTTAGTTCCATTTAGCTTTCAAATTCCATCTCAAGTCATACCTTCTCCGGGTCGCTACACTGACCACACAATTCACTGGACTCCCTTCCCCAAAATGGCAGAGCCATGACTAAACTGCCAAGGCAGCCTTTGCCTCGCAATTTTGTACACGTGCTCTCCCCTCAAAGAAAGCACAAGTCTTTCAAGGGTGAAAAATTACATTAGTTTCCTGGGAGTACTATAACAAATGATCACAAATTAGGTAGTTTAAAATAACAGAGTTATATTCTCTCACAGCTCTGGAGACTAGAAGTCCAAGATTAAGGTGTCAGGAGAGTCATACTCTCTAAAGGCTCAAAGGGACGATCTTCTCCATGCCCGTCTCTTAGCCTCAGCTACTCCCTGCAGTCTTTGGAATTCCTTGTCTCGTAGCTGTATTACTCTAATGTCTGCCTCCATCCTCGTATGGCCATTTTCCTTCTATATTAATAACCCAGAGTGTCTTCTCTTTTCTTATAAGGACACCAGCCATATTGGACCTAGGGTCCACTCTAGTATCTGGTGGCTCAGACAGTAAAAAATCCACCTGAAATGGGGGAGACCTCGGTTCGATCCCTGGATTGGGAAGATCCCCTGGAGGAGGGCATGGCAACTCACTCCAGTATTCTTGCCTGGAGAATCCCCATGGACAGAGGAGCCTAGTGGGCTGCAGTCCATGGGGTCGCAAAGAGTCAGACATGACTGGGAAACAGCATAGCACTAGTACCATATGATCCCATATTAACCATTTGCATCCACAAAGACCCTATGTCCAAATCAGGCCACATTCTGAGATTCTGGTTAGACATAAATTTGGGGGAACACAATTCAACCCAGGCCAGAGATAAAATCACCCTGTTTGTGATGCTTGGTGTCCTCCTTTCATCAGGAGAACTACAGAGCTCAGCTCATAATGCTGACATTATACTTATGGGGGTTGCTGTGTTTGAGATGGTATGCTGATCTCTGCAGGGGACACTTTCTGCACTGACTCAGTCAGAGAAAGGCAGTAAAAGTACTCTTCCCCTAAGTCTTGGTTCTACTAAGAAAAAGCCAATCACTTTGTAATGGTAATTGCTTTTGACCTGTTCTTCTGGGAGGCCGCTGATAGATACAATGGAGTTCACTTAAGCAAAGCTTTAGTATAAGAGATCAGGAATAATTAAGGCAGAGAGGGTGGGGAGAGGAAGCAATCATGGAGAAGCCTCATCATAAAGCATGGAAAATGCCACGTTGGATTCACTCTGTGTAAAGGTCAGCCTTAACATGCCAACCTTTCTGAATTTCATTTGAAGGACTCTGTTTAAAATATCATGCTACAAATTTGCTAAAGAACCATACACTCTGGGAAAACCTTTCATGCAGCTGCAGAAGACAGTGTTACCACATTAGAATTCAAAACTAAATTAAAACAATACAAATTTCCTGAATTCTAGGGAAACAAGTGAAGGAACACACCAAACTTTAAATATCCAGGAGAGCACTCTGGTAGAAGGGAAGTAAACAAAAAATAAATAAACAAAATCCCACTAGTCTCCAATCAGAAAAATGTGCTTCCAGTTCTAGGTTGCTAGTTGCTGGCTTTGTGACAATTCAGCAAGTTTAGACTTGACACCTTTCTCTAATATGGGGTAATACTTGGCATGCTTACTATAAAAGATGATTCTGCAAAACGAAATCTTATGCATGAAATGTTTTGTTACGTCTTTATTCACTCCAGAAATATTCATGATGATTTTGAAACCTCCAGATAAGCAGTTACATGTTATCTTAATGAGGATCAAAGTTACAACCAAATATCATCTGCCATCTTGAAATAAAACAAATTTATTCTTGAGTAAAGTCCTAAGGGATCAGCCCAAACTGGTTGCCTAGGAGAAGAGACATTTAACTAAAGGTTACGCAGAATTGAAAACTGCAATCCGAAATATAAAATTAGAGTCTTACAAGGTGATCTAGTCAGAAAACCAACACACATTCTGATGGAACATCTACTATGTGTAGATGTTCTCTAAGACTGAAGGAGAAACAGACCTTAAAAAATTAGTACCACAAAACCTAAAAAGATGAGAACACAGCCACACACTATTAAAAACAAATACATAAAATGTCAAAGTAGCGCAGGAAGAATACAGAGGCATGGCTAAGTAATATCTGAGTGACGTCATTGTAAGGAGAGACCCCTGTGGATATAAAGGTCAGGGAAACATTATGAGGAAGAGGTGAAGAGGTTTCTCAGCGGCAATTCTGAATCTATGTAATGGAACAGACCCTAAAACGTCTTGGATGGAGTGGAGGTTGTAAGGTTTGAGAGTGAGGAAGGAGGAGAAATGTTTGTTTTGATCCAGGGCTTTTCCACTTTAAGTATTCTTTTGTCACTGAGGTTATTACCTACAGTATCAGTCTGGACCCTCATGTCAGACTGAAACAAAAAGGATTTTAGCAAATCAGCTAGACTTAGGAGAAGCCTTAATTAGATATATTATCACCTATTCTGTTCATTCAAAAAAAAAATAAAAGATGAGGATGTGAAGACTGATCTATTTATCTTTAGGGTGCCATGAACACTTGGCCACAATTCCCAGTACTTACAGAGAAATGAATCCATCCACTTGTTTTAATTTCCTTAATGATAAAATATACAGATGTATTAAAATACTTGTAAAAATATACACATACATATACACACTAAGAAGATTTGACTACACTAGTATTTTTGGAAAAGAAGAAGAGAAAAAAAAACTTGATGAGAGATGAAGTATGAAAAAAATCAGAATGGAATTTAAAGTTGCAAAATGGATGTGTTTTTAGCGGACTGAACGGGAGAAAATGATCAAATTGAACTTAGCTGGATTGGAACAATGCTTTCTAAAAAGTGACCTATTCAGAGATGGGAAGATCTTACCCCTTCGAGAAGAGACAATCAGCTTTTGTGTGCAGTGTCAGTGTAAAAGCTGCTTCCAGCTGAGAGGAGAGCAGCCCTGCACTTGCTTTCGAGAGGAGATGGTAAGATGACAGAACGATGAACTTTAATGGGCTATCAGATATTTTTAAATAGCATTTTCCATTTTAAATGTGGATCCAAACCCAATGCTTATAGAATGAGGACTAAAAGCTTCGATTCAAACCAGCAAGGCCATCACCAGTATCTGCGCCAAAAGCTCTCTGACAAAAATACACTTGATTTCCAACCAGCAAGAGACTAGTTATTCCATTTAGGGAAATGACATCGTGATGACCTAAAATTACCCTTGCAGTTTCTGCAGACTATAGCTTCAGCAATGCATCTATTCCAGGTTGCACAGAAAAGCTTTGCTAAGGCTTTTAGAGAACTCTCTCCAGGGGGATCATGCTTTCTTTGCTGCTTTGCTAAAGGTGATATGAACACCTGTCAACATGGTTCTTACCAACCACTCAAGCTGGAGATTCATTCATTTAGGAACAGTTAGAGAATGCTTCCAATGTGCCGGGCTCAGTGCAAGATGCTGGCGACACAAAAATTAAAGACATAATGCCTGCCCTCAAGATCTATTGTCCTTTGGGGAAGACAACAAAGTAAACTAAATCAAAATGCAGTAAAGAAAGGTGGCCAGGTAATTCCTGGAAGAGCAGTTGAATTTTTCAGCCTTCACCATCTGCAATCTGGCCTAGACCCTTTCATGATACTAATATCCCTAAGATCACCAGGACTACTCAACCTTCCAATCTGATGGCCAGTTTAATCTTTATCCCATCCATTCTCCAACAGCATGTGTCACTGTGTTGTCCACTGATTTTCAGAACCATCTCTTTCATCTGTTTCTAGGGCTGTGCAATATCTTGATATTTCTCCTTATCACCTTGAAAATTCCTTCTAAATTTTTTGAAGTAGTCTTTTTCATGGCTTGGTCCTCAAATGTTAAGGTCAAAAAGAATAGGATTCAATTCTACCTATATGTACCTTCCTTAATACAATTCCATCTTTCAGGCTTCCATACAAAACTAAACCTCCAAATCTGTCCCATGTATAATCCATTGTCAATTCTGTTCATTAGATTCTGGAAATGCTTCCAAGTTTCCATTTAAGATGTTAAACAGAGCCCATACATTTGACTACACCATTGCTAAATTTTCATTTATATTTACAATGTTATATAAAAATATGTGTATTTTAGAAAACTGTATCAGTGTGACCAAACAGGGAAGGATGCCATTCACATCCTCAATATTGTTGAGATCATTTTTCCAAGATATAATATAGGCTTAAATTGCTATACAGAAAAATCACATACTAGGCTTAAATTCAATACATGGAAAGCAAACTCTCCAATCCTTTGAAACACAGGGGTAGGACCTGGAGGGATGGGGAAGGACCTGAACAGTAATCAAGGGAGGCCAAATCATGGGAATTCCCCGGTGGTCCAGTGGTTAAGACTCCACCTTTATCAATGCAAGGGGCACAGGTTCAGTTCCTGCTAGGGTCCCAGATACTGTCCAGCCAAGAAAAGAAAAGAGGGGGGAGCCTGAATCTTACTATGTGAATGACTTCAAGATGAACATCGGAAAGCACGGAGTCTGAGGTTACCAGGCTTGGACTCCTACTCCAGAATGCTTTGGCCACCACACAAAAAACACCAAATGAAATAGGAAAATTTCCTCAGAAACACCCTGACAATCACCTGGCTGACCTATACTCTTTTCTGCACTTTTATTTTGCCAGAGAAAGACATAACACATGACGAGTGGGAAGAGAGTTATTACTATAGGCATTTTGTTCAGCAAGAAACTTTTACTCTTCTGACAGAAGCTTGTTTCCCTGTGTCTGTTTGCCATGTATGCTTGTTGAAGTAGCTCTGCCTTCATAGAGATCCAATCATTATTTACTAGGTGGTGCAAATGTCCAAGTTGTGAGATGGTGTCAAGGCCACCTTCTAACCAGGTGTATGTCCAGAGTAGGCTCTATGTATCTCTGTTCACAGCACACACCAACTCCATTTCCAAAAATTGAAGTTTGCCCCCAGTCCTTCTCCTCTGGTCTCTGCTACCTGCCCTGATGGGTGTCTCTGCCTGGTTGAATTTTAACAATTCATGAGGGCAGTCTACAGTAAACCTTGCTGCTACTAGCAAAAGAGCTGGATTTCCCTCCCCCTCAAGTTGGTTTTGACACAATGTAGTTAGCTGGACTACTCCTCCTTCTCCCTAATGACACATGGTGGTGGTGGTTTAGACGCTAAGTCATGTCTGACTCTTGAGACTCCATGGACTCTAGCCTGCCAGGCTCCTCTGTCCATGAGATTTCCCAAGCAAGAATACTGGAGTGGGTTGCCATTTCCTTCCCCAGGAGGTCTTCCTGACCCAGAGATCAAACCTGGATATCACACATTGAGGCAGATTCTTCACTGTATGAGCCACAAAGAAAGACTCCTAATGGACATGACTTTGCTCATGAACAACTTCTCTTTTCTCACATGCTTTAAGTGGCATGTGTGTCCCATGACAAGGATAGTAGGGGAGAACCCGTGTCATATTAGTAAAGAGTGCCATGATAATTTTGTGTGACATTCAACTTCAAAATCTTAGTAGGCTCCAATGCAAGCATTTATTTTGCTCACTTTTATGAGTAAGCTATGGGTTTCTGGGGATAGGATGGACTTGGCTGCAAGTCAGCTTCAGATTGTTCTTTTTTTAAATTTGTGCATGAGTGTGTGTGTGTGCTCAGTCATGTCTGATTCTTTGCAACCCCACTGGAGGATAATTACTCTACAATGTTGTGTTGGTTTCTGGCATACAATAACGTGAATCAGCCATAAGTGTATGTGTATATGTGTGTGTGTATAAGTGTATGTGTATATGTGTGTGTGTATAAGTGTATGTGTATATGTGTGTGTGTATAAGTGTATGTGTATATGTGTGTGTGTATAAGTGTATGTGTATATGTGTGCATATACACTTCAGCCTCCCTCCCCTCCTCACCCCTCTAGGTCATCACAGAGGGTCAGGGTGGGCTCATTGTGTTAAACAGCAGCTTCCAACTAGCAATCCATTTTGCACATAGTAGAGTATATATGTCAATGCTACTCTCTCAACTTGTCCCACAGATTGTTCTAGACTTCTCTTTCTGAGATAGCAGACACCTGAGGTATGTGCTTCCCAATTGCAGGACCATAAGATGGTGAGGTGAGCCAGAAGATCCTTCACATGCCCAAACTTGAAACTGGTATACTGTCACCATGGAATACATTCCACCGGCCACAAGCCCTGTGGTGAAGCCCACCGAGGTTGAGGTGCCTAAGACCGCAAAAGAGTAAGAATAATGGAGACAGGAAGAGACAGGTAATGATTGAGGTGGAACTGATGAACTATTTTAGGAATAAAACATTCTATATAACATGTAGTTGGCTGTGTGATTTAGACATTTTTTATTGTCCCAAAAATTTCCCTTTGTCTTAGTTATAATCTTTTGTAATACGGCTTTACAATGATTGAATCTAGGGTTTATCAAAGCAGCCTTCAATTTGATACTGTCAACACGGTATTTTATACACACTATTTCTTTTTTTTATCTATACTGATGTAAATTTATCCAATGTTTGTGTATATGCATAGACATATATATATATATGCATATATATTCTTATAAATATGAATTTGGGGGAGAAGGGAATTAAATGTACAGGGCTCAAATTGTCATCTTGCCAGAAAACATATGTGTGGTTTTTCCATATTTATGTTTCTTCCAAAGAGACTATGTATCATCCTTCTATCCCAAGCATATAATATTGTTCCTGGAATATTAATATAGCAATACATCCTCAATAAATGTTCAAATTATGAATCACATTAATGATTTGGTTCTTCACTGTCCAAACATTTTATGATTATAAAAAGTTAATCCTGTGTACAGTCCCGAATGTCTTCATCTCCAACCATTCTCTGACTCAGGAGCTTGATCTTGCCTTGCTCTTCCTGTAAGTTCTCCAGTTCATTGATGCTTCCTTGGAGATGGGGCAAAATTTAAGCTAATAACTCAGGTGTAAATTAACTATTTTTTATTATCAAGGCAGAAACTGTGAGTTTCTATCATAAGTGGTGCACAGAGAAAGTTAACGTCAGTGCTTAACTTTCTGATTTGTCCTGTCTAAAGTCAGGACAATGGTTCTGACTTTTCCGCTTGGAGATTTGAAAGCCACTTCACCACTCTAGCCCTCAGTTATTCTAGAAAAAGTGTAAACAATTTTTTTTTAAAGCTGCCTTCTCTTCCTACCTTACCCTGCTACATCAAATGAGAATTGAGAATATGCCTTTTTAATGTGTTATACAAATATGCTCTGTGGTTATTAAAATAGAAATATAGTAAGTCTGAATAATATTGTTTAGAAAGTATGACTTGTACCTCTCAGGGCAATGAGAGTAGAACAGAAGGAAAAAATATGGAGGAGCTATTTTTGCCTGCTCCATCTCAATGAAATGTATACAACATACAGGAAATATACAGTTACAGAAAAAGCACACCTCCTCAAGAGATGATATCCTCCCGATCCTATCTTACCAACCACCCACATCAAAAAATCCAAAATGGAAACAGACAAAGGGAAAAGGAGATCAGCAGCTATAAAAGGGCATTTATTTGGAGTGAAGTTTCAGTATCTGTCAGCCTCACTCAACTTTCAGCGTGCCCCTTGATGTGTTTTGACAGGGGAGAGAGCTTATCCTGATTAAAAGGATCCATTCACATGGGTAGGTTTTCGGGGAGCAGGGCAGAGAGGGAAGGACCAATAACCAGGACTTCCACAGTGTGAAATTCTGGGTTGATGTTCCATCTGACTCTATCTAATACAGGGCATTCCATTCAGTGCCATCTGTATTCTAGGACTAGAAAAAAAATCACTTCAAAGATTAAACTCCATGCTGAGGAGCCAATTTCTCATAGCAATAGCTAATAATGAGTCTCCTTGCAATCCTTTTCCAATCAAAAAGACAGGGATTGTCAGAACAGATATCACTGTATTAAGGCCAGACTAACAGTCCAGTCAGGACTTCTCTTCTATGGATAAACCCACTAATAAAAGCAGTTCTAAGATATTTCTGTGAGAGTTTCAGAAAGAACACTAATTAACCCAGACAGAGAATCTTCCAAAGATGTATTCCTTCTGTTGAAGAATATCCTGTATTGGCATTTTTGTGAATCATTCTTGACATTTTGCCAGTTCTGCTGTCAGTTTTCAAGGGATACAGAAATACCCAGTGGATTTTTAAAAGCAAAATCTATAAAACAAAGTCTGATTACAAAACTACCAGCCAGCTTAAAAACAAAGCAAAACACAGAGATGATTATTAAAAAACAGAACTTCTAGGAAAGCCTCCTGTGGTGAAATTGCTTCATCTAGTGCAGCAGAACTATGTCAGAAAGGGCCAACTTGGATTAAATTAGAGTGTTCTTCAGGTTATAGACTAAAAGCATTTTGAGTTATTGAGTGGTGTGTATGCAAGAGTAAGCAAACACTCATACATAATCACACACATTCATTCAATGCATGTTTACTCACTATGTACAATGTGTCAACCACTGCTAATAACCTCTTAGAGCTACTGTTATTATTTTATAAAATATTAGTAGTTATTTTTTTCATGTATTTCCAGGGTTCCCTGCTTTCTCTGTGGTGAAGAATCCACCCCCTCGTGCAAGAGACATGGGTTTGATCCCTGGTCCAGGAGGATCCCACATGCCATGGAGCAACTGAGCGCTCACACCACAACTATTGAGCCTGTGCTCTAGAGCCTGGGAGCTGCAACTACTGAGATTAAGTGTCCTAGAGCCTATGCTCTGCAACAAGAGAAGCCACTGCAATGAGAAGTCTGTGCACTGCAGCTAGAGCAGGCCCCACTTACTGCCACTAGAGAAAGCACCCATGCAGCAATGAAGACCCAGCACAGCCAAAAATAAATAAATAAACTTATTTAAGAAACAAAATTTTTTAAAAATGGACTTTTGACTCATCTTGGTGTTCTGTGATGACCTAGCCTGGTGGGACGAGGGGATGTGGGAAGATCCAAGAGGGAGATACGTATAGATATAGCTGATTCATTTAATTTTACAGCAGAAACTAACACAACATTGTAAAGCAATTACACTCCAAGAAAAAAAAAGTAGTTTCTAAATATTTAGATGTTATTTTATGCTTTTAGTAACTAAATTCTTTTTTTAATAGCTTATTTTTAGAACAGCTTTAAGTTCTCAACAAAACTAAGAACAAGGTATAGAGATTGCCCTTTTAGCTCATATCCTCACACATTTAGAGTCTCTCCATTATCAACATCCCCCACCAAAGTGGTACACTTGTTACAACTGATAAAGCTACATTGACATCATTATCACCCAGAGTCTATAGTTCATATTAGGGTTTTTTAATCTTGGTATTGTACATTCTATGGGTTTGGAATATACTATGACATGTATCGACCATTATAATATCACACACAATATTTTCACTGTTGTAAAAATCTTCTGTACTCTGCCTATTCAGCCCCCAACACTATCAGATTTATCTGTTGTCTCCATAGTTTTGCCTTTTCCAGAACATCTTATAGCTGGAATTACACAGTATGTAGCTTTTTCTGATTGGCTTCTTTTATTTAGTAGTATGTAAGAAGCTCCAATACTTTGGCCACCTGATGTGAAGAACTGACTCATTGGAAAAGACCCCGATGCTGGAAAATATTGAAGGCAGGAGGAAAAGGGGATGACAGAGGATGAGATCGTTGGATGGAATAACCAACTTGATGGACATGAGTTTGAGCAAGCTCTGGGAGTTAGTGATGGACAGGGAAGCCTGGCACACTGCAGTCCCTGGGGTTGCAAAGAGTCAGACATGACTGAGCAGCTAAACTGAACTAAGTTTCATCTCTATCTTTATATGGCTTAATCATTTCCTTTTAGTGCTGAATAATATTCCATTGACCTGATATACCATTGTTTCACTATCCATTCTCCTACTTAAGAACATCTTGGTTCCTTCCAAGTTTTGACAATTATGGATAAAGCTGCTATAAAATCTATGTGCAGGTCTCTGCCTGGACATAAGTTTTCAACTTCTTTGGTCAATACCAAGAAAGCAAATTTCTGGATCCTATGTAAGAGTATACTTAATTTTGTAAGAAACCCTCAAACTGTCTTCCAAAATTACTGGACCCTTTTGCAGTCTCACCAGCAATGAATGAAAGTTCCTATTGCTCCACGTCCTGGTCAGCCCCTTGGATTTTTGTCATTCTAATAGGTGTGCGATGGTATTTCCTTTTAATTTGCCCTTCCCTAATGACATATAATATGGGGCACATTTTCATAGACCTGTTTGCCATCTGTTTAACTTCTTTGGTGAAATGTCTTCTAAGGTCTTTGGTCTACACATTGGGTTATTTGAGTTCTTACAGTTGAGTTGTTGAGTTTTAGGAAGTCTTTGTATATTTTGAATAATGGCCTTTTATCAGATGTGACTGGAGGAGGGCATGGCAAACAATCCAGTATTCTTGCCTAGAGAATCCCCATGGACAGAGGAGCCTGGCAGACTACAGTCCATGGGGTCACAAAGTGTTGGACATGACTGAGTAACTAAGCACGGAACATCAGATTTGTCTTTTGCAAACATTTTCTCCCTGTCTATGACTTCTCTTTTTATCCTCTTGATCTTTTTCTTAACATAAAATAGTACATGTAAGCCATATATAGGGGTTTCCCAGGTGGCTTGGTGGTAAAGAATCTGCCTGCCAACTCAGGAATCACATTTTTTAATCTCTGGATTGGAAAGATCTCCTGAAGTAGGAAATGTCAAACCACTCCAGTATTCTTGCCTGAAAAATTCCATTAATGGAGGAGCCTGGCAGGCTACAATCCATGGGGTCACAACCCCCATTCACTACTTCCTGTGGAAATTCTATGAAGCATGATTTGAAGCTGAGTTGGACACTCAGCTGTGTCCAACTCTTTGCAACCCTATGGACTGCAGTACGCCAGGCTTCCCTGTCCATCACTAACTCCTGGAGCTTGCTCAAACTCATGTCCACTGAGTCAGTGATGCCATCCAACCATCTCATCCACTGTTGTAACCTTCTCCTCCTGCCTTCAATCTTTCCCAGCATCAGGGTCTTGTCCAGTGAGTCAGTTCTTCCCATCAGGTGGCCAAAGTATTGGAGCTTCAGCATCAGTCCTTCCAATGAACACCCAGTACTGATCTCCTTTAGGATGGACTGGTTGGATCTCCTTGCAGTCCAAGGGACTCTCAAGCATCTTTTCCAGCACCACTGGTAAAAACCATCATTCTTCGGTGCTCAGCTTTTTTTATGGTCCAACTCTATAACATCCATACATGACTACTGGAAAAACTGTAGCTTTGGCTAGATGGACCTTTGTTGGCAAAGTAATGTCTCTGCTTTTTAATATGCTGTCTAGGTTGGTCACAGTTTTTCTTCCAAGAAGCTAGTGTCTTTTCATGGCTGCACTCACCATCTGCAGTGATTTTGGAGCCTAAGAAAATAAAATCTGTCACTGTTTCCATTGTTTCCTCATCTATTGCCATGAAGTGATGGGACTGGATGACATGATCTTAGTTTTTTGAATGTTGAGTTTTAAGTCAGCTTTTTCACTCTCCTCTTTCACTTTCATCAAGAGGCTCTTTAATTCTTCTTCCCTTTCTGCCATAAGGGTGGTATCATCTGTGTATTTGAGGTTATTGTTATTTCTCCCAGCAATCCTGATTCGAGCTTGTGCTTCATCCAGCCTGACATTCCACATGATGTACTCTGCATATAAGTTAAATAAGGAGGGTGACAGTTTACAGTCTTGATGTACTCCTTTCCCATTTCGGAATCAGTCTGTTGTTCATGTCCAGTTCTAACTATTGTTTCTTGCCCTGCCTACACATTTTCAGGAGGCAGGTAAGGTCTTCTGGTATTCTTGTCTCTTTAAGAATTTTCCACGGTTTGTTGTGATCCACGCAGTCAAAGGCTTTGGAGTAGTCAAAGAACATTACTCTTAAATTTTATTGTCAATCAGAATTTGTTAATGGCTTTCAAAATTGATGTAACAAATAAACACTTCACACATAAACCCTTTATCTTTGCTCACATGATATTTACACTTCCTCTATCTCTCACTCTATCTTCCAGAATGACTGATAAATAAGATACAAGTTCTTTTTCAAAAAAAAGAAAAAATCCCATCCATAAGCAAATGCAATAAAGATATTAGTTTCTAGATCATCAAAAACCAATGAGAGAGACAACCTTTTGCCTAAGAACCCAAGAGATAAACAGAATGGAGGACATGGTGTATTTCTTTGTAGCTTGGGGAGTGGAGTCTTTGAGAAGATACTACACAAGCCAGGGATAGAAGATTTGGTCATTAAAGTAGATACTGGCTCAGTCAATGGCAGATGGTCTAGAGAAGCTGATCCAGAGGCCTAGTGCCTTAGATTGGACCCTCATATTCTGATTCCACATCTGTTTTTCTAAAACAAACAAAAGGCAAAACAAAACAAACAATAAATATACCAATATTCACCTGTCACATGCTATGAAACACAGGCTTAAATTTATGAGCCATAGTAGAATGCTTATTTTAAATATGCTTTTACAGCCTTTGGAATCCTCAGAGGGCAGGGCCCCTGTGAGAAAACACAAACAGCAATGATGTTCCACAAACCTGTGAGATGGTGGCTATGGAGCCCCAGTCCCCCTGAGGCAAGACTGCCTCCTATGGAAACTGCATCACCGTCTGGTCTGATAACCTCAGCAGGTGCAGAGGGGAATGGGGACTTCTGCAAGGTGGAGGAGCCTCTGTCCATCTCACTACGTAGGCACTCACACCCTTACTCATCCACCAAAACTCTCACAGACCCTTGCTGGAAAAAAATGGCTCCTGGGCAGAGCCTGTCAGCAGGAGGTTTGGCTGAGGGAAAGAAAGAAAAAGAACACTCTTTGAGCATATTTTATTCTCTGCCTCAGTAATAGCAAGAGTACCAAAACTGACTGACTGAGTAGATTGTTTTTGGAATAAACACATGGTTCTCTCCCCCTCCTCTCTTCCTCTTCCTTCGTGTTCGCTGCTCTCCACTCTCCCCACCTCTTTCCATCTCTGCAAGCAGGAACACCCCCTCTTTTCTCCTTCTGGTACTGAAAAAGCTCTGGGGAAAATATGTATTTATATAACTCCCCCCTTCCACACGCATGCGTGCGCGCACACACACACACACATACACACACACACACCAGGATATAGCCTCCAGCTTTCCAGGTCATAAGGTAGATTTGGTCAAGACAGAAACCATGCTCCTCTTCAGATTCACGTCACTTGTTTGTCACTGACCAGATAACATGGTGTAGGTTTCAGATGCTTTCCCACTAACAATAGTTTGAAGCCCTCTGGCAGCTGAATTATGACCCCGTAGTGAAGAAAGAGTTGAATCTGCAGGCTCGGTCCATCCCACAGGAGGAAGTAATTTGCTTTGCTGCCGTGGCATTTTTTGTGACTGTGCACTCAAAGCCTCCTCCAGGTTCTCTCTCATTCCAGCTTGGGTTCTGCTCTGGGAAAACTTTCTGCAGATCTCTTCAAACACCTTTCTTATTAGCCACATGGACCCTGTCCCCAACCTTCCATAAGCTTGGGTCTCTCCAACTGTGGTTGAAATTGCACCAAGATGAACACTTATCTGGGAGCTACTGCTATGAAACTTCCTCTCCACTTGGGAAATCATGTAACATAAAGTAGGGTGTCTACCAAGTTAGTGAGCATGGAAAACCACAGAAAGAGGCATTATATGTGCCCCCGACTCTGTCCACCCACTTACACAAATGTCCCTTAACAAACAGCCTCAGCTACCAGTTAGCTCAAGACCTCAGGACCTGCCTTATCTGAGATCCAGGCTTTAGGGACCTTTTCATGCTTGTTGCCTGATAGGATTGAAACAGACTGAACTGAACTTTCTGTGCTATTATTCTGCTTCCTATTTCTTTCAGCTCAGCTTACACATGTCTATGTGATGTGTTACTCCAGTTAAATAACAAGCTAACTGAGGCATAGAACATAGGCAAAATTTTTCCTGCCATCTCCAGTATTCAGAACAGTACCTTTTTAGATGTCAATACATGTTTGCTAATTAATTGATAGGTTTATTAAATGAGTATAACTGAGAATAATAGTAATAATCATGATGATAAAATACCCTTTAAAGAATATTTACAAATTTCCAGGAACTTCAATAGACATTATACATTTAATAACTAATTTATGCAAAACACTTATGAAAGAGAAATAACATTCTCTACACAGAATTATCAACTCAACGGACATGAGCTTGAGCAAACTCTGGGAGATAGTGAAGGATGAGGGAAGCCTGGTGTGCTGTAGTCCATGGGTTGAAAAGAGTCAGATACAATGTAGCGACTGACCAACACAGAATAAAATTGAACTTTAGAGAAAAGAGATAAAGAAACTGTCTTAGGGCTATAAGAGGTAGAAAAATCATATTCCTGCCTTCAAATCTTCAGAATGTTGGTCAAAGTGGAATTGTGAAGGCATCACTAACAAGATTTTTCAGTGCTCAGTAAGGAAGATTGAATTTTGCCAAAAAAATTGATTTCTCCTTTCATAATCTCATCCAGAGGTTTTTTATTTTATTAATTTTTTTTAGTATACATGTAAGTAATCAGGATTTGAAATGTGTTTATCCAGGTACTCATAGATTTTTAGTAAAAGTCATTTGTATATCACAGAATGCCTGAGTGAGAAGAACTATAAAAGAAAATCTAATCCAACTCAACTTGGCTATTTCCAGCATCTCATTTGATGTCTTAAAAATCTTGTAGGCAAAAGTACTTTACAACTTGAGTGGACGGCACACTTGAAATGCTCCTAGGCAAAAAAAGATGCCATTTGGTGAAAGGAGTTGCATTTTGCTCTAAACTCTACTATATGCACACCTCCCAATATGTAGGCTATGTCTACTAATTCTCAAAAGTTTTCTTCCTTTTTAGACTGTAACTTTCAAGATCACCTTTTCTGGGGCTCTTGGTGTCCCCAGTGTTACCAGGTCAAGTCTCAGCTTACCTACTGACCACAGGCTGGCAACTAGTTTCATGAACTGCTATCTCCCAGTTTTCAATGTAGTTCAGTTATGTATGTTTCTGAAGCTTGGCAAGATGTGTGATTGTTCATAAATTTAATAAGACATGGGAATCAAGCTAGATCTTCAATTCAGAATTTTCAATCCAGAAGTCATATTTTCTTTCTGCTGCATTATGAAATAAAATAAAGGTTTCTTTGCTACTGGAGAAGCTCTGTCTTAATACTGAATTAAGCACTGGAAAAGAAGATGGCTGAGATGAGGGAACAAAAACATCATGATCTATTCAAGTTATCAGATAGCATAATCTAATTATAATTCAATTGATGAGAATAAACTAAACATCAGAGGTTTGACATAGTTTTCTACTTCAATTTAATTATCCCCAGGACCTATGAAAGATTAATAACATGGGGGATTTCTTGACCTGTTACAAAAAGAGGAACAAGGGCACACAAAAATTTCTGGTGAAGTAGAAGAATGAGCGTGACTATAACTAATACATAATCAAAAACAAACAAACAAAAAAGAAAATGAACAAAACATAAAAACAAATCCAGGAAACTCTTTGGCTGGGGCTTATTATACGAAGTCAGCTCAAATTCCCACCATTCCTGAAAGGTAAGAGTGGATGGCCCTCTCTACACATACCTTTTAATATCCACTGCTTGCTCTCCTTCAAGGCTATTATAATATCCATATAATATACTCCCCATGAATGTTACAAAGATACACAACCACTTCTGAAGATCAGAGGCACACTTAAGTGCTCTCAAGCCTTCTTGGTGGCCATAGACCCCCACCACAAGCCACAGTTTGATCTATTTGCCTACATATAGATCCCTTAACCAGAATCAAGTGTTTTTAAGTAAAAAAAGGTCACAGTCCTTTACACTGGCAGGATGAACAAATAGTTGCTCATACATACACTGACATCTTTCCTTCATGTAGACATTAGCCATTGTTTCTTTCCGATTTGCGATATGTATGGATGCAGTGCCTATAGATTTTGAATGAATTAATACAGTTTTAACTGTTCACATGGAAAGTGAAACAAATGGGAAATCAAGACCAGACCAAAGAAAAACCCTCTATTCAATGATTAAAGAATGAGTAATGATGCCAGGATTAAAAAGAATCCATTTAGCATGCAGGTTTAGTGTTAGAAAAGGTAATTATAAAAAGAATAGAAACTCATCATCTAGGTTAAAGAATAGAAAAGTAATAGTACTTTAAAGGAATCCTGCATGCCCCTCTTTAACCTCTTTAACCTCTTTCTTTCTGTCTCCCAGATTTAACCATTATCCTAAATTTGTATCATTTTATATATTTAAGCATGTATAAGTATAGCCCTAAAATATATATTTTACCTACTTCTGAATTTTTAACTTTATGAAAATATATTTATTCTGTATGTAACTTTACATAAGTAGTCATTTAATTTTTTTACTCAGCATTATGTTTGTTAGGTTCATCTGTATATTTGCATCTATAATTTAATACCACAAATAATCTATTGATTTTTATTGCTGATCAATGTTTGACTTAATTCCAATTCTCTTGCAATTCTGAAAATACTATGCTATATGACGTTTTATAAATATGTATTTATATTTTACAAATATATATATATATGTAATATAAAGATATGTACGTTGTGTTCTGATATATATTAAATTCTCTGTGGTGTGAATCATGAGGTGAAATTCTTATGATGTAGAGTATGAGCATTTACAGATGAAAACTGCCCACAAGTCTACCAGTCTGCTCTCCTATTAGCAGTGTATGAGTTTCCCTTTTGTATTATTATTTTGTATTATGAGTTTAAAAACTCATTTCATACACAAAATCATGAAGATATTTTCTTTTAAAAGCTTTTGAGTTTTTCCTTTCAGACTTTAGTCTTTAATTTAATTGGCATTAATTGCATGTGTGGCATTAATTTGCATGCTGTGGTGTAAAAGAGAGATGCATTTTAGTTTTTTCTATGTGTACAATCATTCTTCTCTGTGCAATTTAGTACACAGCTTTCCTCACCACAATGCAGTGACCAAAGATTTTCAATGCTAACTTTTCCCATGTCAAGAATCAATATATGTGTAGATCTCTCTCTGGAAATTCTATTCTGTTTCATTTGCTTATCCAGTTGTCTGTCCAGTTTAAATAGCTTACTTCCCACTCTGCAGAGAAAACTGAAATAATCAAAATTCAAGTTCCACAGATTCCTGCCATCAAATCTACTCCCTATACCAGCATCTGGTAAAAGAGATGACAACTTTCATCTTTGCTTATTGCATTAGAATTGAGAATTGATCTGTGTTGTTCTGTATTTGTATACAATATCAGTCATTTTCTTTTACTTAAGGACATTACATCAGCAATTCTGCCTTCTCTTTCTCTTAATTCATCAATATTTCCTTCTCTAAAGTGTCATTCTCATCAGCATAACTTCTTCCTTGAAAGAAACAAATAATATTGTAGTGGTTTTTGTCATACATGTTAAGTAATTAGCCTCCAACTAATAAAAATAAATGAAAAAAAAGTAAAAAATAAAAATTTTTTAAAAAAAGAAACAAATGAGCCTCATCTCTTGAACACTTAGATACTCTTGCTATACCCATTTCTCTGCTCCCTTTTACAGCAACACTGTCTGAAAGAGTTGACTGGACTCGCAGGTGTAACACCTCTAGTCCTAATTTCTCTCAAACTCACTCCGTTCGGGCACTGAATTCCATTGTTCTAAAACTGCTCTTGTAAAGATTATCAATGGCCTATGTCTTGACATGTATGACAGAGATTAGACTTGGGAAGACCAATCACTCTCTGAAATACCATCTCAGTTGCTTCCAGAACTCCAGACTCTGCTGGTCCTTGTCCTATATCGTCAGCTGCTCCTGAACCATCTTTTCTGTGGCTCTTTCTTTCCTTCCTGACCTCTTTAAAGTTGAACCACATCAATGACCAGTCAGACTAACCTTTACTCTTTTCTCTATGTATTCCATGTAAATAACCAAGAGAGACCATTGGCTCTGTCTTCAAAAACATTCAGACTCTGACAATCCTTTCTGTCTCCACGTTGTCACTTTGATATGAGTTGTCCCCACCTCTTGCTTGGATGATTGTATTAACCTGTCCCTCTCTTCATCTTTGCTTTCCTATGATCTATTATCAACATAGTGTCCTTAGCAATGTTTTTAACATGTCAATCTGGTCATGTTCCTTACCTGTCAAAATCCTCCAATGATGCCCCATTCCGTACAGTAAAAGCTAAATCCCTCACTGTGGTCTACCAAGCCTTCTGTGATCCTATTCTCTCTCCCACTCTCTCTGACTTCATCCCTGCCACTCTCATCTCTTCCCTCTTCACTCCAGCCCACTTCCTTGAAAAAAGCCAGGCACACTCTCACGTGAGCACCTGTTCTGTAGGAAATCATGTAACAGACTTCACTCACCTCCAACAAGTACTTACTCAAAAGTCACTTCATCAATGAGGAATAATACAATTTTAAAAACAGAAAATCAAAATGAACTCCTCTTAGTACCTACTGTCTTCCAATATACCCGTTTGCTATCCTTCACAATATTGCTCACCTTCCAATGTAATATATAACTGAATTATTCCAGTCATTGTCTGTCTTCCTAGGAGTGAGGTGAAACCGGCTCACACCAGATCAAGAGGTCTGATTGAATGTACTTCTTGCCAAACTCTCTGGCATTTGGTAGCCTGAAATTACATCACAGTAGGAGTAGCAGGCGTGAAGAGAAACCCCGCGTCCAAGGGAAGAGAAACCTAAGTAAGACAGTAGGCGCTGAGAGAGGGCATCAGAGGGCAGACAGACTGAAACCACAATCACACACAACAAGCCAATCTGATCACATGGACCACAGCTTATCTAAGTCAATGAAACTAAGCCATGCCACGTGGGGCCACCCAAAATAGATAGGTCATGATGGAGAGGTCTGACAGAATGTGGTCCGCTGGAGAAGGGAATGGCAAACCACTTCAGTATTCTTGCCTTGAGAACCTCATGAATAGTATGAAAAGGCAAAAAGATAAGACATTGAAAGATGAACTCCCCAGGTCGGTAGGTGCCCAATATGCTACTGGAGATCAATGGAGAAATAACTCCAGAAAGAATGAAGGGATGGAGGAAAAACAACACCCAGTTGTGGGTGGGACTGGTGATAGAAGTAAGGTCCAGTGCTGTAAAGAGCAATATTACATAGGAATCTGGAATGTTAGGTCCATGAATCAAGGCAAATTGGAGGTGGTCAAACAGGAGATGGCAAGAGTGAATGTCGACATTCTAGGAATCAGTGAACTAAGATGGACTGGAATGGGTGAATTTAACTCAGATGACCATTATATCTACCACTGTGGGTAAGAATCCCTTAGAAGAAATGGAGTAGCCATCACAGTAAACAAGAGAATCTGAAATGCAGTACTTAGATGCAATCTCAAAAATGACAAAATGATCTGTTTGTTTCCAAGGCAAACCATTCAATATCATGGTAATCCAAGTCTATGCCCCAACCAGTAGTGCTGAAGAAGCTGAAGCTGAATGGTTCTATGAAGACCTACAAGACCTGCTAGAACTAACACCCAAAAAAGATGTCCTTTTCATTATAGGGGACTGGAATGCAAAAGTAGGAAGTCAAGAAACACCTGGAGTAACAGGGGAATTTGGCCTTGGAGTACGGAATGAAGCAGGGCAAAGGATAATGGAGTTTTGCCAAGAGAATGCACTGTTCATAGCAAACACCCTCTTCCAACAACACAAGAGAAGACTCTACACACGGACATCACCAGATGGTCAACACCGAAATTAGACTGATTATATTCTTTGCAGCCAAAGATGGAGAAGTTCTATACAGTCAGCAAAAACAAGACAGGGAGCTGACTGTGGTCAGATCATGAACTCCTTATTGGCAAATTCAGACTTAAATTGAAGAAAGTAGGGAAAACCACTAGAGCATTCAGGTATGACCTAAGTCAAATCCCTTATGACTATACAGTGGAAGTGAGAAATAGATTTAAGGGACTAGATCTGATAGATAGAGTGCCTGATGAACTATGAACGGAGGTTTGTGACATTGTACAGGAGACAGGGATCAAGACCATCCCCAAGAAAAAGAAATGCAAAAAACAAAATGGCTGTCTGAGGAGGCCTTAAAGAAGAGAACTGAAAAGCAAAGGAGAAAAGGAAAGATATACCCATTTGAATGCAGAGTTCCAAAGAATAACAAGGAAGGATAAAGCCTTCCTCAGCGATCAATGCAAATAAATAGAGGAAAACAACAGAATGGGAAAGACTAGAGATCTCTTCAAGAAAATCAGAGATATCAAGGGAACATTTCCTGCAATGATGGGCTCGATAAAGGATAGAAATGGTATGGACCTAACAGAAACAGAAGATATTAAGAAGAGGTGACAAGAATACACAGAAGAACTATACAAAAAAGATCTTTATGACCCAGATAATCATGATGATGTGATTACGCATCTAGAGCCAGACATCCTGGAATGTGAAGTCAAGTGGGCCTTAGCAAGCATCACTATGAACAAAGCTAGTAGAGGTGACAGAATTCCAGTTGAGCTATTTCAAATCCTGGAAGATGATGTTGTGAAAGTGTGGCACTCAATATGCCAGCAAATTTGGAAAAATCAGCAGTTGCCACAGGACTGGAAAAGGTCAGTTTTCATTCCATTCCCAAAGAAAGGCAATCCCAAAGAAGGCTTGAACTACCGCACAATTGCACTCATCTCACACACTAGTAAAGTAATGCTCAAAATTCTCCAAGCCAGGCTTCAGCAATATGTGAACCATGAACTTCAAGCTGGTTTTAGAAAAGGCAGAGGAACCAGAGATCAAATTGTCACCATTTGCTGGATCATTGAAAAAGCAAAAGAGTTCCAGAAAAAACATCTATTTCTGCTTTATTGACTATACCAAAACCTTTCACTGTGTGGATCACAATAAACTCTGGAAAATTCTGAAAGAGATGGGAATACCAGACCACCTGACCTGCCTCTTGAGAAAGCAGTATGCAGGTCAGGAAGCAACAGTTAGAACTGGATGTGGAACAACAGACTGGTTCCAATAGGAAAAAGAGTATGCCAAGGCTCTATGCTGTCACCCTGATTATTTAACTTATATGCAGAGTACATCATGAGAAAAGCTGGGCTGGAGGAAACACAAGCTGGAATCAAGATTGCTGGGAGAAATATCAATAACCTTAGATATGCAGATGACACCAGCCTTATGGCAGAAAGTGAAGAAGAACTAAAGAGCCTTTTGATGGAAGTGAAAGAGGAGAGTGAGAAAGTTGGGTTAAAGCTCAACATTCAGAAAACTAAGATCATGGCATCTGGTCCTATCACTTCATGGGAAATAGATGGGGAAACAGTGGAAACAGTGGCTAACTTTATTTTTGGGGGCTCCAAAATCACTGCAGATAGTGATTATAGCCATTAAATTAAAAGACGCTTACTCCTTGGAAGGAAAGTTATGACCAACCTAGACAGCATATTAGAAAGCAGAGACATTACTTGGTCAACAAAGGTCTGTCTCGTCAAGGCTATGGTTTTTCCAGTAGTCATGTATGGATGTGAGAGTTGGACTATAAAGAATGCTGAGCACAGAAGAATTGGTGCTTTTGAACTGTGGTGTTGGAGAAGACTCTTGAGAGTCCCTTGGACTGCAAGATCAGTCCTGGGTGTTCATTGGAAGGACTGATGTTGAAGCTGAAACTCCAGTACTTTGGCCACCTGATGCGAAGAGCTGACTCATTTGAAAAGACCCTGATGTTGGGAAAGGTTGAAAGCAGGAGGAGAAGGGGATAACAGAGGATGTGATGGCTAGATGACATCACCGACTCAATGGACATGAGTTTGGGTAAACTCTGGGAGTTGGTATTGGACAGGGAGGCCTTGCATGTTGCAGTTCATGGGGTTGCAAATAGTCAGACACAACTGAGCGACTGAACTGAACTGAGGAGTATTGCATCACAGAAATCAGCAAACACTACAAATCAGAGCTTTTTGTTTGTTCTCTGGTTGTTAAATTTTTACCAGCACAATGCTGGTTTTCACATTCTAGAACAACTTTCTCTCCTATGAGATTGGAGCAGGGATTTCTGAATTTCTGTTTATTTTATTCACTGCTCTTTCTCTAGCCCTTATAATAACATCTAATATTTATCAGATACTTAAGAAATTAGGAAATGAATGAGTAGAGAGTTTTGTATGATCTTTCTCCTATTCAGCAAATATGCTGAGTCATGCTACAAGGTCTTTTCTATATTTTAAAAAAAAGATAGATTTCTGAAACAAACTCAACATTATAATGTATTTTCTGATATACATATACTTCATATTTTTAATATGTTAAGAATGTTGCATCTCTATCAGTAAAATTATCTGGATGGTTCCTAGCTTACGCTGCTTTAGGTTGAGTTTTTATCTCACAGTTATATTAAAATATTATAAGAATCAGGAAGAATTATTTCAACTTTTATTTTCTAAAAAAGCTTGTATGATATTGGAATTATGTGTTTCATGAATATTTGGTAGAATTAGCCTATGAAAGTATTAGAGTTTTCTCTAGCAGAAGATTTAATACAGTTTTCTTAATAAGTTTAAGACTATTGATAGTTCTTATTTCATCTTAAATTTACTTTTGCTACACATATTTTTCTAGGACCTCTTTCCCTACAGATACTCTTTGAATTTATTAGCATATCATTACTTTAATCTGTGCCACATCTGTGGTTATGGCCCATTTTTCCACACCTAATATTGTTTATTTAGCTTTTTCTCTCTACTTAATCTGGAAAATTTAATTGTCCACTTTGTCAACTCAAAGAACACACTTTGTCTTTTTTGATCTTTTTTCCATTAAATCTTTATTTTACTATTTCATTAATTTACTATCATTATTTTTTAAAATTATTTTCTTCTTAATATTTTGCTTATTTGATGTGGTGGGCAAAATTCTAAAAATGGTTGCATGTCCTAATTCTCTGAACTTGTGAACCTAATGAGATGGCACTCCCATCATTATGTTATGCTAAATGGCGCAGCTGAATTTAAGATATGGAGATTATCTGAATGTGTATAATATCATCACATAAACCTTTTAAAGCCAGAGAGTTTCTACACCTGGCAGCAGAAGAGAGAGATTGGAAACATAAGAGCAATTTGATGTGTTATGGATGGGATTATAAATGCAGCTGAATGTGTCCATATATCTGAGTTCTGACCATTAGTATGAGAGGAAAGAGGCTGGGGAAAGCTCCAGATTACTTTTCTGAAGACAAGATGCTTGCCCTGGAATTTCTCATCCCCACAAATTTCTATTGGTAAGAAACAGTGAATGTTTATATTATATTGGAAAACATATTGAGAGTGGCAGAGGCTCTCTTCAACTTCAAGAGCATTTCTACCCAGAACTTTCAGGGAGGGAGATATAAACCCATTTTATTTAAATCACTGTGTTTTACAGTCTCTTCATAATAGCAGCTTGGTTTGTACCCTATTACAATATATTTAGAAATTTCTTACTTATATGTCTTTTGATTTCTCTTTCAAATTTTCTATTTCTTCATCATTCTGTGGTTCATTCTATTGTTAATCTATATTATCAGATCAAAATCCAGTTTGCTAATTCCCACTACAGCTGTGTCTAATTGAATGTCTATTCTACCCACTGAATTTAACTTCACTCACTGTGCTTTCCAATTGTAGTCAGTTCTTTTGCAAATATGTCCCTGTTGATTTTAATACTATATACCCATTTATGATATTTTTAAGAGTCTCTTTAGCTTTTTAAAAATATCAAATCTATTAATAATCCCCAAGGCAAAAGACATGATACTGAAAGATGAACTCCCCAGGCCAGTATGTGCCCAATATGCTACTGGAGAAGAGTGGAGAAATAACTCCAGAAAGAATGAAGAGACGGAGCCAAAGTGGAAACAAAGCCCAGCTGTGGATGTGCCTGGTGATGGAAGTAAAGTCCATGCCATAAAGAACAATACTGCACAGGAACCTGGAATGTTGGATTCATGTATCAAGGCAAATTAGAAGGGGTCAAACAGGAGATGGCAAGAGAGAACATCGACATTTTCAGAATCAGTGAACTAAAATGCACTGGAATGAACACATTTAATTCAGATGACCATTATATCTCCCACTGTGGGCAAGAATCCCTTAGAAGAAATGGAGTAGCCCTCATAGTCAACAAAAGACTCCACAATGCAGTACTTGGGTGCAGTCTCAAAAGACAGAATAACTTCTGTTCATTTCCAAAGCAAAACATTCAATATCACAGTATCAAATCTATGCCCTAACCAGTAATGCTGAAGATGCTGAAGTTGAACAGTTCTATGAAGACCTACAAGACCTTCTAGAACTAAAACCCAAAAAAGATGCCCTTTTCATCAGAGGGGACTGGAATGCAAAAATAGGAAGTTAAGAGATATCTGGAGTAACAGACAAATTTGGCCTTGGAGTACAAAAATGAAGTAGGGCAAAGGCTAAGGAAGAACGCACTGGTCACAGCAAACACCCTCTTCCAACAACACAAGAGATGACTCTACACATGGACATCACCATATGGTCAATACCAAAATCAGATTGATTATTTTCTTTGTAGCCAAAGATGGAGAAGCGCTATACAGTCAGCAAAAAAAAAAAAAAAAAAAAACAAACAAACAAAACACAAAGTTCAGGAGCTGACTGTGGCTCAGATCACGAACTACTTATTGGCAAATTCAGACTTAAATTGAATTAAAGAAAACCACTACACCATTCAGGTACGACCTCAATCAAATCCCTTATGATTATATGGTGGAAGTGAGAAATAGATTCAAGGGATTAGATATGATAGACAGAGTGCCTGAAGAACTACGGACAGAGGTTTGTGACACTGTATGGGAGTCAGGGATCAATACCACCCCCAAGAAAAAGAAATGCAAAGAGTCAAAATGGTTGTCTGAGGAGGCCTTACAAACAGCTGAGAAAAGAAGAGATGCTAAAGGCAAAGGAGAAAAGGAAAGATATACCCATCTGAATCCAGAGTTCCAAAGCATAGCAAGCAGGGATAAGAAAGCTTTCCTCAGTGACCAGAAGATCAGTGATCAAAAGAAATAAAGGAACAATAGAAAGGGAAAGCCTAGAGATTTCTTCAAGAAAATTGGAGATATCAAGGGAATATTTCATGCAAAGATGGGCACAATAAAGGACAGAAATGATATGGACCTAAAAGAAGCAGAAGACATTAAGAAGAGGTGGCAAGAATACACATAACTATACAAAAAAGATCTTCATGACCCAGATAACCACGATGGTGTGATCACTCACCTAGAGCCAGACATCCTGGAGTTCAAAGTCAAGTAGGTCTTAGGAAGCATCACTATGAATAAAGCTAGTGGAGGTGATGGAATTCCACTTGAGCTATTTCAAATTCTGAAAGATGATGCTTTGAAAGTGCTGCACTCAATATGCCAGCAAATTTGGAAAACTCAGCAGTGGCACAGGACTGGAAAAGGTCAGTTTTCATTCCAATCCCAAAGAAAGGTAATGCCAGAGAGTGTTCAAACTACCACATAACTGCAAACATCTCACACACTAGCAAAGTAATACTCAAAATTCTCCTAGCCAGGTTTCAACAGTGCATGAACCGTGAGCTTCAGACGTTCAAGCTGGATTTAGAAAAGGCAGAGGAACCAGAGATCAAATTGCCAACATCTGTTGGATCATAGGAAAAAACTAGAGAATTCCAGAAAAACACCTATCTCTGCTTTATTGATTATGCCAAAGCCTTTGACTGTGTGGCTCACAACAAACTGTGGGAAATTCTTCAAGAGATGGGAGTACCAGACCATCTTACCTGCCTGCTAAGAAATCTGTATGCAGGTCAAGAAGCAATAGTTAGAACTGGACATGGAAAAACAGACTGGTTCCAAATAGGGAAACGAGTACGTCAAGGTTACAATATATAGCTATATATTGTCACCCTGTTTATTTAATTTATATGCAGAGTACATCATGCAAAATGCCAGACTGGATGAAGCACAAGCTGAATCAAGATTTCCAGGAGAAATATCAATAACCTCAGATATACAGATGACACCACCCTTATGGCAGAAAAACTAAAGAGCCTCTTGATGCAAGTGAAAGAGGAGACTGAAAAAGCTGGCTTAAAACTCAACATTCAGAAAACTAAGATCATGGCATCTGGTCCTATCACTTCATGGCAAAGAGTCAGACACAACTGAGCAACTGAACTGAACAGAATAATTCCCAAATTGTTAGTGTTTGATGTCCTGTTTCTGTGATTAGTTATTTCTGTTATATTTTGCTCACGGTGTTTAGTGAAATGATTTGCTGAATAACCTCTTACTGTGAACACATGTCCCCCAGAACTTGATCAGTTAGAGTGTGTTGAAAAGAGATCTCGGTTTAAAATACATTATTCCAGAGAACATAATCATTCACTGACTAATCATTCACTACTGACTAATTCTGGAGTACTACAATTTAGTACCACTTTAAACCACATTTCTTTGGGTGGGTTAGGAGGCATAGAAAGTGTGATTTCTAAACCTCAAAACTCCAAAGAGAGGGTTAGTGGTTTAAAATTCTCATAAAGTTTTTATTTATTTTTTCAATATCATCCTGCAGGCAGTTTTCCAAAAGAGGACAAGTCCACATACCTTTCACTGCAGGGACATTTTTGCTTTCCTTTTGACCACTGAGAGTGTTGACCCTAATGTACCTGAAAAGTGAAATTATTAGTCGCTCATTCATGTCCAACTCTTTGCGACCTCGTAGACTATAGCACACCAGGTTCCTCTGTCCATGGAATTCTCCAGACAAGAAAACTGGAATGGGTAGAGCCAGTCCCTTCTCCAGTGGATCTTCCCGACCGAGGGATGAAACCTGGGTCTTCTTGTATTGCAGGCAGATTCTTTACTATCTAAGCCACCAGAAGAGCCCATAAACGTGCCTGGACTCATATAGTTGTTACAATTGGTCATGTTAAGTCATCAAGAATGAACACAATTCCCCCAGAGCAATGTCAGTTCTTGTTTTCTCCCTTTGATTTGGGCTTTCTCAAATTTCATTTGTTGCTATATACATAAACTTCTATATTTCCAGATAAGCTTCAAATTTTCTACAGGGTATGTATCATTATGTAAAATTATCTTTTGGGGTTTTGGAGAGGTTATTTTCTGTTTTCTTTTTAGAATATAACTTCCTGAAATAGGAAACTGATTAGTCTTATTTACAACTATATTTCCAAGACATGCAACAATGCCTCACACATAGAAAATGCTCAATAAAAATTACCAAATTAAAAATAATAAATGTAAATGTATTATAAATGTAAATATAAATGTAATTATACATTTATACACATATAAATGTATTACATGCACTTAAATATGTGGTCTGCATGTTTGCACATATATTTGTGTGTGTGTGTGTGTATGTGTTCAGTTCAGTTGTTCAGTCAAGTCTGACTCTTTGCAACCCCATGGACTGTAGCATGCCAGGCTTCCCTGTCCATCACCAACTTACAGAGCCTACTCAAACTCACGTCTATCAAGTCGGTGACGCCATCCAACCATCTCATCCTCTGTAGTTCCCTTTTCATCCCGCTTTCAATCCTTCCCAGTGTCAGGGTCTTTTCAAATGAGTCAATTCTTTGCATCAGGTGGCCAAAGTATTGGAGTTTCAGCATCAGCATCAGTCCTTACAATGAGTATTCAGGACTGATTTCCTTTAGGATGGACTAGTTGGATCTCCTTGCTGTCCAAGGGACTCTCAAGAGTCTTCTCCAACACCACAGTTCAAAAGCATCAATTCTTCAGCACTCAGCTTTCTTGATGGTCCAACTCTCACATCCATACATGACTACTGGAAAAACCATAGCTTTGACTAGACAGATCTTTGTTGGCAAAGTAATGTCTCTGCTTTTTAATATGCTGTCTAGGTTGGTTATAACTTGTCTTCCAAGGAGCAAGCGTCTTAATTTCATGGCTGCAGTCACCATCCGCAGTGATTTTGGAGCCCAAGAAAATAAAGTCTGTCACTGTTTCCACTGTTTCCCCATCTATTTGCCATGAAGGGATAGGACCGGATGCCATGATCTTAGTTTTTTGAATATTGAGTTTTAAGACAACTTTGTGTATGTGTGTGTGTGTGCATTGTGTACCTATATAATTTGAATTTGAGCCATTTCTTAAACAACCTAGTCAATCATAAAACATTGTAATCTTAATGTATATTAAACATGATGAGTAAGATTAAATATTATGGAATTCCTTGCATTGAGTGTTTGGTAAAAAAGGCAAATGAGAGTTTTCTGGACAAAATTGGTTATTAACATGACAGACACAGCAGATAAACATGTACTTTTAAAGTCCTGAGTTATTGTAATATATATAGTCACTGAATGTTAACCTTAATTTCAGGTTGTCATTCAGGTTTGTATCCTTAACGCATCATTTCTCTGGTGGCTTTGAAAGGTGCTGTATTAGAGACTGTCACTTGGAGGCTTGAGGCACCTGGAGTTACTGTAGCATGACTGACATGAGCATTGAATGGTCCTTCATAGCCTCTGCCAGCAGGCCTTTATCCTGAGTAAAGGGAGTAGATTAGATAATTGGATGGTTCAGGAAGAATTCATGTATGTGTATTTGATGGAAGCAAAAACATGTGTTCAAGAATGCAAATTTGAGGATGAACTCTGTTTGCTGTGGAAAGAACACTGGAACTGGGGTTTGGAGACTTAAGTTTAAGCCTAGCTTATCCTCTTACTAGGTGATTCACTTCACCCTTCTGGACCTCAGTCAATTCACTGTAAATTAAAGGGATCCTGTAGTAAAGGTCCCTTCCGATTCTGCAATTCTATTATCAAACATTTCACAAACTCATAGACCTTTCTGAAGATGAAATAAAGTCTTAGAATAAGTTATTCCTCTTCTGTACTATGCAGTGTAAGGTAAGTCTTTGCTATAATTTTTTCAACAATAGTAAATACATGACGCCTGTCCCCAAGTGCTTCCCCAAAGTGGATGGTAATATAACTGAAGACAGAGCTGTACATAGAAAACAATGACTTATTCTATCATCTGAGGAAGCAAAGTTAGGGATCCCTTAGAGACATTTAGGGTAACTTGGTACTATCTCTAATCTAACTTGATGCATGAGTTATTGGACTATAAATGATACTTCCTATGGTGTCACTCTCCACTAATTTCTAAATCTCACAGTTTGTTGTTTTCCACCAACACTTATCTCTGGCTGGATTCCACTTCTCTTTATTCATCTTGCCAATTTTATCTAATCTGTACAATCAACTGAACAATAGAGAATGAAAGCACAGTATTTTTAACATATGATGACCATAGCCCATCAAATAGCTACAGCAATGCATCAATCCTGGCCTCTGTCTACCACTGAAAGTAAACTACTGATAAAGAAGATACAAATTACCAATACCAGAAATAAAATAAAATAATGTTCATGATCCCATGAGTATTAAAAAGAAAATAAATACTATCAACAATTATATGTCCATAAACTTGATAACTTAGATGAAACTGACCAATTTCTTAAAAGACAAACAGCAAAACTCACACAGGCTCTTGCCCTCCTAAACCAGAATAGATAATGCAAATAGCAAAGCATCAGACTCAGCCCACTAGCTGATAAGAGCAAGGGTTTGTGGTAGTTCAATGCCTTTTAATAGTTTAGGGGATCTCTGGTCACACCTTTTCACTCATCATCAACCATGTTGGTTAGCTTGCTTTCACGTCTATTAATTGAGGCTCTCTCTATGCTTACAATCTTGGCAAATTTCGGCATTATCTAGCCAAACTTTGACCTTCTCATCATCCTCTTCTTGTGAAATTGGACTTTTCTCTCTGTAGCCTTAGTTGTTGATAGAGGTCCTGCCACAGCAGAATGATAAGCCAGACCCGAGATGCCTCCTGTAACTTCAACAGCTCTGGCTCCCCCACCATCTTATTGCTGTAAATAATAAATCCAACCATCACAAGACTAGACTTGCTAACCATGGATTGCTTGGAGGTGCTTAGCAAGCAATTGCATGGATTGCTTGCTACCCATGGATTCCTTGGGAATCATAGTTTCCAACTAGAGCGATTTATTTTTCTTCGTTCTTGTCTTTCTTTATTGCTTTCCTTTCTCCTGGTCCATCATGATAATCTCTAGTCATTACATAGTGTCTCTTTTTCTATCTTTAGGTAGAGCAGGAATAAAAAATCAGTTTAACAACTCAGCCAATTTGAGGTATGTCATATTCATCAAGAGAGGCACAATATTAAAGGTAGACCTAGCTAGATATTTGATTTAATTATGGTATAAAGAACTTGGACCATCACTCATCCTTTTTATTTTCTTAAGCTGAATCTGAGGATACAAGATTCAACTTCACAGGGATGCTGTAAAGATTAAATGAGATGACATATATAAAAACATAGCACAGAAGTTGCTATAAACATTCAATAAATAGAAATTAACATAAAATCTGAACTGGCATTTGCTTTACAGATACCTCTATTGTCTACTGGAAGCATTATAATTGGATCAATCCTGCTCCTCCCATTCCTCTTATCTTCCATATTATATAGAATTGAAAAGGCTCTCGGGGACCAAGCCTTTCCCTTTTCTTGAGGAAATACTCCTAATATCCGATTTTTTATTGAAAACAGAGTCAGGTCTAGAGCTCAGGTCTATACTCTCAGGGTAAAGGATCTGGGAGGCTGGTTTGAATTGGTGGGTATTTGGGAGCGTTGAGTACTAGTGCACTCTTCTCTTCTGTATGGAGCTAAAATGAGGGTATAGGTCGCTCCAGTCATAGCTTTTTCTGGATCTCATATAAGAAAGAATAGAAAGTAGCAGAGAGTCAAAGGGAGAAGAAAGCGCCTTGGTTCTGAGTGCTGTCAAAAATGAAAGTAAACAACAGAAAATGCCGTCCCTGATGCAAAATCCATTAATAGAGCTCTGAAATATACTAGCCAATTATACTTTCCTCAAGCAGCCTGGGAAGCTTCTCCAAAGAATCTTATCAACACAATCAGGTACTAAGTAAAACAGTTGCACTAGTGCCAATATACATTTGAGTATGAAGGACTGAAAATTCTAGGATTTAGTCCAAGACTAACTTTAATCAGGAAACTAATTTTAATTTACAAATGGGAATAATGGAAGGAGAAAAGAAAAAACCTGAAGCTGAATGGTTGGAAATTAAATGGGATGTTGAAGGCTACAGAAAGCTGGCAAAGTGAACTTGGCTTTCATTTCACACACAGACCAATTGCCTAAGGTCAGAATGAGTCTTCAGCAGCAAAATGCCCTGGGCTGCCTGGCCTTTCTATCTCTGATTGTGTCTGGAATCCATTCTGCAATGATCTTCATTATGGTTAGAGCACGGAACTTCCTCATGATTATCTCCTCTGCATGGGTCCCCCTCTGAGTAGGCTGAGTCAGATGTTGTCAGAACATCGAGCTTATTACCGTCATTCTCACCAGAGGTGTATCAGAATCTTATTAGAGGGAACCACCTAGTATATTCCCCATATCTCTTCCATCACATATTGGGAGCTTGACTCCCACAGGCCTGCTCAACACTATCTCAGGCTTGAGGACATTCCTGTCCTATGATGGAGAGAACTGGTGAGTTCCCAATCTAGGAGCTGGCAAGACTCCCACCAAGCCAGCTTGGCATCAGTTTTGGATTGGACTTGAACCCTAGCCCCAGGAAGACCTTTCACTATACTTGTGAGCCAAGGTTTCCTAATTTATTTCAGCTCCACTTTCAGCAATGCCTCAGTTCTTCTCTCCAGCTTGAGACTCTTCACTTTCACTACAGAAACTGGCTGTGCTCTTACCAGTTCTTCTGGAGAATGGTCCCTGGATCTTGCCCTGGTCTGAGGTCAGGTCTCTCCAGTAAATACCATATTCTTCCCACTGTGATTGTGAACCCAGGACCATAACACTCCCCATGACACTGTGAACCATTTCCTCGACAGATACCACATCCAACTGACCTCTCAGGTTCCAGTCTGCCTGAGCTGCTGTCTCCAGCTCTTAGCCACCCTCCTTTCTCTTCCTCCTTCCTATTACTTTCTCTTTGGTCTTCTCCTGATCATCCATTTCACCTGCCCAAATCTCCCATGTCCTATTTGTCTAAATATCATAAGCTCTGATAGCAGCCTCTTCAAGTCAATTTTTCCCACCTTCACAAAGGATAAATAATAAATCCTAGTGCATTGTGATAATATCAGTCGGTGTGAGAGGGACAAAAAAATTAGTTATGAAAATGAACTAATCTTGTCTCCTGGTCTTCTATAGAGTCTTAGCATTTCACTGAAAAGCATGGCCAAAGGAGTAAGTCATAGCCTAAGGAAGTTCATCCTAAAAAGCAACATAGGTGGCTGGTCAAGAATGGCCCATGTTCCTAGCTTTCCACTCCTCGGCTCCTTTCACCTCCCCTTTGTATATGACATGTTCTGAACACATTTATTTCACAAGATTCTTACAGAGATTCCCTCAGGATCATTGCCCATCTCAAGCCACTCATGGTGTTATACTGAGAAATCTAGTCACAAGAAACATGAGAAAATATCATCTTTCACACCATGCCATAGATCTCCTTCCCTTTCATTCAATGTCTGGGATCTACATTCTGGTCCCAAACCCAAATATTACACTTTCACTTCCTATTTTTTGAATGTTCCGTTCACCTTGTAAGTGTTAAAAGCATCCTCTCTTCTTCTCATTGCCTTATGTAGGACAAAACTAATTTCCATTTTCAATCTGATATCTGTCCTCTGCAAGAATCTATGCTCATCTACTCTCTAGAGATACACAAAAATTTGACTAAAAATGAGTCATGAATTTCTCTTTAATTCTTAGATATAAGAAGCCTGGATCATCAGGGAATGTATACAGAAAGGATGCTCTGTATAAGGCAGCAGGTGTATGATACAGATGCAAAAGACTAGGGAAGGAACTTGGCTCCTTCACACCTCTTCTACATAAGGGCAGTGATAGTTTGGAAGTGACAAATTATAGGGTGCTGTTGGACTGTGAAGAAAGCTGAGTGCCGAAAAATTGATGCTTTTGAACTATGGTGTTGGAGAAGACTCTTGAGAGTCCCTTGGACTGCAAGGAGATCCAACCAGTCCATCCTATAGGAGATCAGTCCTGAGTGTTCATTGGAAGGACTGATGCTGAAGCTGAAACTCCAATACTTTGGCCACCTCATGTGAAGAGTTGACTCATTGGAAAAGACCCTGATGCTGGGAGGGATTGGGGGCAGGAGGAGAAGGGGACGACAGAGGATGAGATGGCTGGATGGCATCACTGACTCAATGGGCATGGGTTTGGGTAGACTCCGGGAGTTGGTGATGGACAGGGAGGCCTGGCGTGCTGCGATTCATGGGGTTGCAAAGAGTTGGACACAACTGAGCGACTGAACTGAACTGAATTGATAGTCATCTAAACTTGGAAGTATGTGAGAGGGTGGCACACAGGAAATGACAAATGCTTAAAAATATTAAAAAGGGCATCCAAGGCAGCTCTTAGCTGTGATCAGCCACTCCTACTTCCTATTCCTTCTCCGAGACCTGGATCAAGGATAACCCATGACTTGAAATTTTCATGACTCCATTTTCAGAATAGATCAGAGTCCTTTGTGCTTTTACCATTTTGTGTACAAACTTCTAATTCCTCTGTAACATAACCATCTGTTTATGTTACAGTGTCTTCTATTAGATTATTAATGATCTGAATACAGGGCATGCGTCTAAATAATCTATGAAAATGTGGCTACCTAGGACAATGTGTGATGCCTGATGGATGCTCATAAAATGATCCTTGAATAACTAAATGCAAGGATAAAGAGTATGGTGTTTATTGAACTCATTCTGCATGAATGGAAGTTTAGACTTGGACCATAATGTTTTACTTGCTCTGAAAGGTCTCTGCTTTCCTAAGGAAGTGTCAGGAGTGAAGGAAGTCATAATTACTGAGACTTTTGAAGCTCTCCATTCCCCCAAAAAATGTTTTTTGTTACACGTTCCTATTATGTGGGGGAGTTCAATGGCTTACTTGGTTTTGATAGGGAAATTTACTTGATAACTAAAAGGAAGATGGCCTAACTAATCACTTGTCATTACTGATATTTGGTAACTTTGAAACAAATAACATTTAAATTTCTTGAATGTCTACTCCTTTTTAGGTACTTGATAAGCACTTGATAAATAAAAACTCTTGACTTCCCCCCAAACCCTGCAAAATAAGTATAATTATGTCCGTTTTATAGAGGATGGGATTGAAGCATAGAGATATTTGTCACAAATACACATATTTTAGCTATGTCTAGTAAATGACAGAGCCAATTTTTTTTAATGGCTTCTGTTTACTGGATTCTTGATTTAGAGATTAGACTAAAAGTTTTGAATGATTGTCAGTGCAAACATATTTCCTGCTACCGAACTGTCAGCTTATTTTAAATGGAAAATAATTTCATTGACCCCAGGAATTAAATACTAAGTATTTGTTGTGATCAAAGGTTTGAGATATAAAGTAAAAATATTCTCATATACCAGTCATGAATGGGCATGTGACAATTCATGTGTCACAATCAGAGTGGGAAGGTGGGTAATTATGATTCCATGTGACCTATAGTACATATCAGAACTGGATCCCCACTGATTTGGGGATGGCCAGGTAGGAATGACAACCACAATATTAACAGTAACACATATATTCCATGCCATATTTGTTTCTTTACCTATTAACTATTTACTTACCTCTTATATGCCAGACACTGTGTGAGTTGCTGAGAATATATTCATTTAACCCCCTTTATATTTCTATAATCACTTATTTCCTTCCTATACCCACAGGAAGGTGGGTAGACATGATCTAGACATGTTCTAGGTTCTTATCTGCTATTTATTGGACAAAAATCTTCTGACCAGCTGTTTGTCTACAAATCTTTGCTTGTTCTCATTGTATTCAGACTTAAGCTCAATCTTTCTCCTCCACAGCAAAAACCCTGATTGCAATCCTTAAATAAATTCTTCCATGCTATCTTTAACAAGTGTCACAAACAATTTTTCTAACACTGCCCACTGCTCTTTGGATGATATTCTGGACCTGTAACATGGATTACAAGGTTCCTTGTAATCAGTCATCCATATCTCCAAAGAGATCAAAGACCTGCCTGAAACCTCTCTCAGCTAGTTTACGAGCTTGCTCAACTCTCTGCCTACTTGTACACCCATTTCATACTGTGTCAGGCTGGATTGCAACTCCTAGTTAATTGCCAGTTTCATAACTAATCTCTGAACTTTTCAAGGAAAGGGATTTAAATATATCTATCTTTGTTTCCATAGCACCTCTTACAACACTGAGAGAACTAAATATTTTTCAAAAGTCTGATGACTATTTAAACATGATCTTCACCTTTAAGATTTGTTCATTTAAAGTGATTTCATAAGCTCCACAATGATGGAGGCATTTCATGGCACTGTAGCTGATGATTTATGCCTTTTACAAGGTGTTATTTTGAATGAGTGATTATTTCAATTTATTTACTTCAACTCATCACACTTTAATTTCATCAAGTCACTCTAGCCCTTCTGCACAAAGGCTCAGACATAGAAATATGTGGAATTCATAGCAAGTAGCTTCTTCCCTCCTTCTTCAGAATGTTCACTTTCTTGCCTTCTACCTCCCTTTCCCATCTGCCTGCCTCTACTTCTTGCTCTTTTCCATGCTTTCCCTCCCCCTTGTTAAGATTACTTGACTATTTGATTATCATGATAGAGTTTTCCAAAGATTCACCATCAGAATGCTTTATCTGACATTTAACATATTATTAAAGAAGTAGGACAAGGCTCCAAGGTCATAGTTTGGATTTAAAGCTTAAAGGTTTTCATAATGTTTAGTAAAGGTATCATAAATGTCATCTCTCTCCAGAACTAGCACTTCCATAGTCAATGCCAATTGGATTTATTCAGGACTTAGATTTCTTTAGCTTTCCCACGCAGCATTTGTCAAAAAAGATTTCAGTTTCCAAGAAGTTATTTTGTTCAGCACAACTTACTCCTTTAACTAACATGGTCAAATGCATGATACCCATAAAAATACTCTCAAACATAAATGCACTGTCCGGTCACAGGGAAGAGAAAAAGAATTGAGAAATATGACAAAGGTCTACATTGGTTTTCTCACCAGTGTTCATTAGTTTCCACATCAATACCAGGCTAAGTGGAAAGATTCCTATATGTCTGGGTTACCACAAGGATTTAAAGTGTAACATGTGTGTGTGTTAGTCGCTCAGTCCTGTCCAACTCCTTGTGACCCCGTGAACTGTAGCCCGCCAGGCTCCTCTGTCCATGGAATTCTCCAGGAGATCTTCCCATTCCAGGGATCAAACCCTGGTCTCCTGCACTGCAGGCAGATTCTTAATCGTCTGAGCCACCAGGAATACCTCTGAAGTGTAACATACTAAATAAAATTGGAAATAACTGAAATATACAAATGTTTTTTGCAATCCATCATGTTTACAAAAATAAAGTCTTGATGAGATTTGTAATGAGGCATTAAAGATAAGCTGAGTAAACTACTGAAATGCTAGAAAAATATATTACAACATAACATATCTAGTCATACTCCTTATCTTATGCAAACAATCAGACAAGAAATATTTTTAAACAAACAGAAATTTAAATTTTAAAAGAAACTACACAAAACAGATTTAATATTTTTGATTACCTAGTAGAGTTCAAAGCCATTAAACCCTGAGTAGGAATTATATGGCTGGAAAGAAAACATTTTTCTTTTTGGTACTGAAATTCATTGGTTCTGTTTTTATTACCAGTGAAAATTAAAGACTTTTAGTATAAATGAAGTCATATTTAGCTTTTTAAAATTCCAGGGCAGTGTGGAGTTTAATATACTCTTTAGTTTCTGGAGAAAGCTGCTCGTTACAAGAGCTAATAGAAGAAAAAAATAATTACTCCTATTGTTGGTTCAATCGTGCACCCAGAAATCTCATTTTGTCAAACTGTCAGAACTGTTGATAAGATTTTTAAACAGATGATAGAGGATCACTTTCTGGGCAAATATCCTCATTTCTTTAGAAAAGCCAAAGTGATGCTATTTTTTGTAATGGGATGGAATTGCATAGGATAGCAAGACTAACTCAGTGATACCATCCTCCGGAAAAATCTGAATAAACTTTTGGGACAACCGAATACAATTTGTTATTGGGGGCAGAGTCTGCTCCAAGTATGACAGTCCTGTATTGAATCACTGACACTAGATAATTCTGAGATGGAGTGTGAAGGCTCTGTATGTTTCTATAAGAGGACAAACCAGTCAATCCTAAAGGAAATCAGCCCTGAATATTCACTGGAAGAACTGATACTGAAGCTGAAGCTCCAATACTTTGGCCACCTGATGTGAAGAGCTGACTCATTTGAAAAGACCCTGATGCTGGGAAAGATTAAGAGGAAGAGGAGAAGGGACAATGGAGAATGAGATGGTTGGATGGCATCACTGACCCAATGGACATGAGTTTGAGCAAACTCAGGGAGATAGTGAAGGAGAGGGAAGGCTGGTGTGTTGCAGTTTGTGGGGTTGCAAAGAGTCTGATGCAACCTAGAGACTGAACAAAGGGGCTTCCCTGGTGGCTCAGTGGTAAAGAATCCACTTGCCAGTTCAGGAGATGTGAGTCCAATCCCTGGAAAATACCCTGGAGAACAAAATGGCAACCCAATCCAATATTCTTGCTTGAGAAATCCCATGGCCAGAAGAGATTTGTTGGCTACAGTCTGTGGGGGTTGAAAAGAGTCGGATATGACTGAGCAGCTAAACAAGCAACAGGAGAACAAAGAGGCAGTATAAGCCCTCCCCTACCAAATCACTGCTTTCAGAAAGGTCTCTGCTTTCAGTATCTCTCTTACCTCCAAAACCTCATAGTATGCACGGACACCCCTTTTCTCTGCCCACACGCTGGCAGGCGTGGCCTCAGAAGACAACAGAATGACACTGACTCCATTTCATTTTCTCCAGCACAGAAGTCATATCACAAATGACAATGGGGAGCTGAACATTTAGAGGCGAAGGAGGGCAAATAAACTTTGGTCCACGTTCTTCCTACATCATGGCCCTTGTTCTACACAGCTGGAACTCAGAATGCTTTCCAGGAACAAAATCTGGGGTTTGGCAGAACTTTACAAATGTGCATATTCTTTGTGTGTGTTTGAGAATGCCACAGGGTCTCATTTTGTGCAGGCTTTCCTGACCCCTGAGTCAGTTTCAAACCTCTGTAATTCACATACAAATCCAGTGAAAAAGGTGAAGGTTTCGAAGTTTACCTCCAGCACCCTGAAATTTGAACCTCTCTAATCAAGCAATATTCCCTCATATCTCAGGATAACAAGCATACTTGTGAGACTTTACAATGTTTTGCTCCCAGCTGAGCTGAAAATACTAAGAATATGAGAATTACTTTCTATTTTTCCTCTCTCCTTGTGTGTCTGTATGTATTTTCATGGGATACTACTGTCAAGTAACTACTGTCACTTCTATTACAGATCATCATGAAAGACAAAAGTGTGCTGAAGCTGGGGTGGAGAAACTGAAGGAGACAAATATAAATGAGTTTAGAAATTTGAAAAAAAAGTTCTAAATGGGACACTAATTTTTGGGGCTTCCTAGGTGTCTCAGTGGTAAAGATCTGCCTGCTAATGCAGGAGACACGGATTCAGTGCCTGGGTTTATAAGATTCCCTGGAGAAGGAAGGACTTCCCTGTAACTCAAACAGTAAAGAATCTGCATGTGAAGCAGGAGACCAGGGAAGATCCTCTGGAGAAGGGAATGGCAATGCACTCCAGTACACTTGCCTGGAGAATTCCATGGACAGAGAAACCTGGCGAGCTACAGTTTGTGGGGTCGAAAAGAGGTGGTCGCAACTGCATGACTAACTCACTGGAGAAGGAAATGGCAACCCACTTCGGTCTTCTTGCCTGGAGAATCCCACGGACAGACAGACCCAATCCATAGGGTCGCACAGAGTCAGACAAGACTGATGGACTGAGTAAGTCAGTTTTTTGCAGATCTAGTGCTTATTTTAAATTAAAACTAAAATATGCACCGGGAAAAACAAAGTGAATTTAGGAAAAGAAAATGAGCAGCTTAATCCTTAGATGTTGGGAGAAGGGTTCTGGGTAGGAAATCTTCCAGCCTACTCCCCAGAGCCTATAACTTTCCAGAATTACTTCCAGGATACCTCAATAGTTGTGCTTGGACTACCATGGTGATCCAGTGGTTAAGAATCTGCCTGTCAATGCAGGGGACATGGGTTTGACATCTGATTGAGGAACTAAGATCCCACATGATGTGGAACAGCTAATTCCTCATGCCACAACTACTGAGCTCATGCTCCACAGCAACAGAAGCCAGTGCACCCTAGAGCTGGTGCTCCGCAACAAGAGAAGCCAGTGCAACCAGAGAAAGTCCATGCACAACAACGAAGACCCAGTGCAGTCAAAAAATATTTAAAAAAATAATAAAAAGGAAAGAGAAAAAGAACAACAAAGAATACTTAAAAAATTAGTTGTGCTTATGACTAAGACTTACTACCAGTGAGAGGATACAAAGCAAATGCAAAAAAGGGAGAGTGGAGGGAGAGAATGATATACAGGGTGAAGTCTGGATGACCCCAGGACCTGGCTTCCAAGAATCTTCTCCCAGTAGATTACACAGGACTTAAGCCCCCGGGATGAGTAATGGCAACATGCGAGAAGTGTTACCTGCCAGGGACACATGTTGGGGACTCAAAGTCCCAGGTGTTTACTGAAGCCTGGTCACTCAGGCACTTTTTACCTAGCACACACAAAGTCCCAGACCCCCAAAAGAAAACCAAATTATGTCTACAAATGGGTTCAGCACAATGACCCACTCTTACAATTCAGGGAGTTTCATGTCTCAGTGGAGGGTTCTGTCTACCAACCATGTTCTCAGGTAGGAGGCTGGGACCACACTTGTAAGCAGGTCTTTCCAGGTTGCACAGTCTCTAGCCATCTGTGTTCCCTCGTCTCTGTGTGGTCCCACAGACCTGTGGCTGACCACCCAGTCCCCCTCTCTCCACAATGTGTGCAGAGCTTCAGGGAGACATTGGCTATCTTTTTCTAGTCACATTTGGAAAATATATTTCCCATTCTTTATAAAGGCTTGATCAAAAAATTCATTCAGATATTTTGTAAGATGTATGAATGAACTTTTTAGCCAACCCAATACTATGGCTTTAAGAAAAGCAAAATAAAGGAATTATAAAAGAGACAGTGTTTATAACAGGAGCTTTCCTTCACATAATTTTGGCTCTTCTGATGTTTCAGGTATCATTTGAAATCTTTTGAGCTAACACTTAAACATACTTTGGGAAAATTCACTGAAGCTCTCAGATCTAACTAGCAAAAGGATAATTCCAGGGGCTCAGAGGAGCTCCAACAAACTGGAACCCCACCTCCCCAGACTCCCTGTTTTATATGGTTTGAATCTTTGAAGGACTGATGCTAAAGCTGAAGCTTGAATACTTTGGCCACCTGATGCGAAGAGATGGCTCATTGGAAAAGACCCTGATGTTGAGAAAGTTGGAGGGCAGGAGAATAAGGGGGTGACTGAGGATTGGATGGAAAGTTGAATGGCATCACTGGCTCAATGGACATGAGTATGAGCAAACTCTGGGAGATAGTGAAGGACAGAGAAGCCTGGTGTGCTGCAGTCCTTGGGGTCACAAAGAGCTGGACATGACTTAGTGACTGGACAACTGTTGTTGTCTAGCATGGTGACTCATGCTAGATCACAGCCAACTTTATTATGCCTCTCTGATGGAGTGCCCTAATTTTTTCCACCGCCATATTTGAGCCCCAGGAATCAGAACATACAGCAATTAGTGCCAGGGCCCTAGTGCATTTGTGCAACGTCCATTCCCTTCTCTCAAAGAAGAATGGAAACAAGGTTGGCTACTCTTTCCCATCTCACCTCAGTTCATCTGCCTAAACTCCAATTTCTTATTTTTTAACCTAATTGCTTCTTTCATAAAACCTTTCCCCAATTCCCGGACTTCAAGCTCCCTTACTCCTTTGGGTGCTGTGCCTCTCATCTCTGGGCTTCAACTAGGACACTTAAGACCAGTCACCTAAAAAAGATTACCACTTAGGGATACACATTCTCTTCCCAAGTACATGGGACCCAGTTTCCTCCAATGTGCATCAGCGTGCCCAGCTGACTTACCTGCCTTCTGTTTGTCACTTACCAAGTAAGTCACAGTAGTTGTCAGCAAGAGAAGAAGAAAAGCAAGGTGAAAATAGGTGTAAATCAGCAGACACCATCAAAGTTTAAGCAGATACCACACACTCTTCTGAAAATGTGGACTTAAGAGTTGGGACAAGGGAAGAGTGAAGTATAGATGAACATAGCAGCAGATGGCTTTTCTAGGGCAAGTTTGGAGATCCAACTTTGTGAGCAAAATCTGAGAACAAAACTAGCAAAAAACAGATAAGAAACCAAGACAGGAGGAATCACTTACTAATATTTCCCATCTGATCTATAACATATCCTGTTTCATGCTCATTAGAAAATAAACATTTCCATTCCCAGATAAGTTTGGGATATATTCTATACCACATTCCCTAGTCACACTTATCTCAGGAATTATTTTAAATTCTTCCAGAAGACCTGCAATAAAGGTCAAATACTTTTGTCTAGAAATGCACCATGTTTTTGTTTAATTCTATATTTTCTTTGTTTTATTAACACAAATTAATGTTCCCCTGATGTGGGTTCCATGGAACACGCACTGGGAAACAACGTTATCCATGTATTCTTATAAACATTATGCTATTGTCCTGGGTCTCTATGGAGTGTCAATATATCAGCTGATTTCTGTTCACCTTGCCTCAGATTTCAGTTTTTCTCAACATGTAGTTGCTTTATGAATGGAATAATTAGTGACCTGATGACATGAGTAGAGTTGCATAAAGTATCAGGCTCTATATTTGGATGATCTGAATAAAAGGACAGGTAGAAAGCAATTCCAAGAAGGAAAAAAAATGTTTCTGTTAGAATATTTACAAGGGTTAGAAGGATTAACACAGCCAAAACCATTCATAAGTGATTAAGAGAATATAGGGTCCACTTTCTCAAATGCTTCTGGGTCCCAGCTGGTAGAATCACATTCTGACCCAGGTGTGCTTTCCCCAGCTTTATGATTTTTCACTGTGAAGCCAAGTGTAAGCTACTTGATACTGCTGTCTTTGGCTTACTGATCTATAAAATGAGGCTAGCAGTGCACCCCAGCACAAGCATGGGAATGAAATTAACATAAATGATTTCAAGCTCTTCACAAATTTGAAATACTAGTGATCTGTGCTCACAAGACTAACTCTGCCTTCATGCTCCATTTATCCTTCTCCTTCCCTCAGGGAAACTTGTACTTGTTTAAGGGCACTGAAAAAAAGCCTGAGAGGTCATTCTCTCTTTGTGTGTGCCCAACTAAATGTGATGTCCAACTACACCTCTGGCCTACTCTAATTGAGCATTAAGTAAAAACAAGGTCTCTGGATATCCTTTCATGTTTTCAACTTCTTAGCTAGCTATTTAAGGGCTTCCCAGGTGGCTTAGATGATAAAGAATCCACCTGCAATGCAGGAGACCCGGGTTTGATCCCTGGGTCGGGAAGATCCCCTGGAGAAGGGAACAACAGCCCACTCCAGTATTCCTGCCTGGAGAATTCCATGGAGAGAGAAGCTGGAAGGCTATAGTCCATGGGATCACAAAGAATCGGCCATGGCTGAGTGACTTTTATTCTCACTCCAGGTGGTGCAGTGATGAAGAATCAACCTGCACAAGAGACATGGATCCGATCCCTAGATCAGGAAAATCCCCTGGAGGAGGGTATGGCAACCCACTCCAATATTCTTACCTGGAGAATCCCGTGGACAGGGGAGTCTGGCAGGCTACAGTTTATGGGATTGCAAAGAGTTGGACGTGACTAAGTGACTGAGTACACACACATAGATAGCTACTTGCTTTTCCATAGAGTTCAAATAGATCTCCAAGTCTTTCTGAAATTCTGACTGTTTGATCACCTCAATAGTCTTGTGACTTGGGTAGAATCAGCATTAGTACCTTTTGTTTTTCGGATAAGAAAAAAAACAAACTCAAAAAATTATGGGGGTTAGTTCAACAAAGACTCAGAAATACTGGCCTCAGATTTGGCTCCTGAAAGAGAGACACTATCTCACACACACATCTCTAAGTGGTCTTACAGTGGCCCCTTTCCACTTAAGAACAGGCCATCAGGGTCCCTGAGTGAAGAGAGGTAAACTCACTGTGTCTCAAGTATCCAAAAAATATACCAGATTTCCCTCTCTTCATGGCTAGAGAACACAGATCTCACAACTCTCAACTATCACAGTTAGAACCAGCTGAAACAAAGTTCTTTGGAAGTTTAACCAGAATCATAGAATCCCATACCTGAATCTCAAAGGTTATTTGTATAGCTTTCAGGCCAAAGCATCTCATACAGTACCAGTGCACCTTTTATGGTACCAATGCATCTTATATGGTACCCTCTCTATTACTCAGTCTTTGGTTCTTCCCTGACAACATCATCATTATTCCATCATCAGAAGCCAAAGTTACTTCGCATCTGTGCATGCCTAACCCCCTCGATAAGCATGCTCTTTAAAGGTATTGATTTTAGTTTCTGTCTCTGTATTTCTAAGGACCAGCCAATATCTAGTTGAGAAGACGTATCAATAAATAATTTGAAAGCTTTTCTTCTCACCTAAAGTAAAAGCAACAGCCTTCTATTAGCTCCCCTACTTACATCCTAAACAGCATATTAAAAAGCAGAGACATCACTTTGTTGACAAAGGTCCATATAGTCAAATATATAGCTTTTTCAGTAGTCACGTACAGATATGAGAGTTGGAACATAAAGAGGGCTGAGCAAGAAAGAATTGATGCTTTCAAACTGTGGTGCTGGAAAAAATTCTTGAGAGTCCCTTGGACAGCAAGGAGATCAAACCAGTCAATGCTAAAAGAAATCAGCACTGAATAAGCACTGGAAGGACTGAGCTGAAACTCCAATACTTTGGCCACCTGTTGTGAAGAGCCAACTCATTGAAAAAGACCCTGAGGCTGGGACAGAATGAAGGCAGGAGGAGAAGGGGACGACAGAGGATGAGATGGTTGGATGGCTTCATCAACTCAATGGACATGAGTTTAAAAAACTCTAGGAGTTAGTGAAGGACAGGGAAGTGGAGTGCTGCAGTCCATGGGGTCACAATGCATCAGACACAGCTTAGTGACTGAACAACAGCATACACCTAATCATTATCCTTAGTTCAATCACAGAAAAGAAAGATGTTATAAAATGTAAACCAGGCTATGTCCACAGTCCCTGCTTAAAACCTATTTATTTTCTTGAACATTCTAACATAAAATCTAAACTCAGCACTAATATCTAGAAGCCACAGAAGCCACATACTTTGAAGCTGAGGTTATTACCCATATTGCAGGGTCTCAGATTCCCATCACTATGATGGTCTAGTCAGATGGGCCACCTTCCTGCAGATAGAACATGCCACACTTATCTGGTCCTTTCATTTATAGTTTCCTCTGCCAGAAACTGTCTTTCCCATACCTCCTCAGGACTGGGTCCTTCTACCATTCAGATCCTTGGCTAAAATGTCTTTTTCCCAGAGAGGGCTTCCCGTCCCACTCTAGCTTATACGCCAATTCACAGTTTATTTCCTTAGTTTGTCTTATCTTAATAAAATAAACTTATGCTTTTGGTTTGTTTTACTGTTTATTGTATACTACCTGTCATCTGGTAAAAGCCTGGTAAGAACAGAATCTGGCCTCTCATTCAGCAATCTCTAAATCTAGGCCTTACCATCAACTCTCAGTTTATAAAGCAGATATTCTATTTGCTCTCTTCTGAAAGAATGGCTAAAGGAATTAATAATTCATTTAATGCTTAAACTCTCCCAAATACAATTACTGGTATCTTAACCAAATGTTACTCTTATTTTTCCTCGAGTAAAATGTGATAAAAAAACAAAAAGTGGTTCTCTATTTTTATACCAATTTTATTGCACAAACTTTCCCTCATGCAGTTGTTTGTCTTTCTGAAATGTTCTTCCTATTAATGAATATCCCCACTCTTTAAAAACACACAAAGCCTGTCTAGTTTCTTTTTCCCAATACAGTTCTTTGATTATTGCCTTCAAATCCTCTGCACGGATTCTTTTATGCAGGCTAAGAATACCATGCTTTTCTTCTATTTCACATTTTGTAGTTTCAAATTTTAGCTTTTTCTTCTAAATATATTCAAGTTTGTATTTGTTCTTATAAAATATGGAGCTTTTGGTTGATTTCTAAAATCACAATGATATTTTCACCAATACAAAATAGATTGTGTGTGAACTCATGTGTATTTGAAACCACTTAATATCACAGACACTTTGCTGGCAGCTACATCACACCCGTGACTCAAGCTGTTTATACACTAAAAATCCCAAAGCCATTTTTTTTTTAATTTTTATTAGTTGGAGGCTAATTACTTTACATCATTACAGTAGTTTTTGTTATACATTGAAATGAATTAGCCATGGATTTACATGTATTCCCCATCCCAATCCCCCCTCCCACCTCCCTCTCCACCCGATCCCTCTGGGTCTTCCCAGTGCACCAGGCCCGAGCACTTGTCTCATGCACCCAACCTGAGCTGGTTATCTGTTTCACCCTAGAAAATATACATGTTTCAATGCTGTTCTCTTGAAACATCCCACCCTCGCCTTCTCCCAGAGTCCAAAAGTCTGTTCTATACATCTGAGTCTCTTTTTCTGTTCTGCATATAGGGCCATCGTTACCATCTTTCTAAAGTCCATATATATGTGTTAGTATACTGTAATGGTCTTTATCTTTCTGGCTTACTTCGCTCTGTATAATGGGCTCCAGTTTCATCCACCTCATTAGAACTGATTCAAATGAATTCTTTTTAATGGCTGAGTAATATTCCATGGTGTATATGTACCACAGCTTCCTCATCCATTCGTCTGTTGATGGGCATCTGGGTTGCTTCCATGTCCTGGCTATTATAAACAGTGCTGCGATGAACATTGGGGTGCACGTGTCTCTTTCAGATCTGGTTTCCTTGGTGAGTATGCCCAGAAGTGGGATTGCTGGGTCATATGGCAGTTCTATTTCCAGCTTTTTAAGAAATCTCCACACTGTTTTCCATAGTCCCAAGCCATTTTTAAAGATCTATAGCCATTCATGTGTGATGACCAGCCTCCAAGATAACCACTAGTGAACCTGACCGGCTGGCCTTTAAAACCTTGTTATAGTCCCCTGACATACTATTTCAAGGCTGGTTTATGTGACCAATATAATACGGCACATATGATGGTATCTCACATCTGAAGCTATATTATAAAAGACATATATTTGACATCTGGCTTGCTCTTTAAGTCCTTTGCTCTGGCAAAAGAGAGATATTATGTCATAAGGACACACCATTCTCATGGAGAGACTCCAGTGGTTGAGGTTCTTCTGCCAACAGCCATGTGAATGAGTCATCTTAGAATTAAAACCTCCAGCCTCAGTTAAGCCTTGAGTACAACCTCAAGAGACTTTGAGCAAGAACTGCCTAAGTCTATGCTGGATTTCTATTCTCAGGATATACTTGATAAAATGAATTTTTTCTTTTTTTTGTTTCAGCTGCTAATTTTAGGCATATTTGTTATATAGTAACAGACAACCACTACATCATATCTCCTTCATCTTATGCTCATACTATTGTTTTTATAGATCTAAATCTGGATCTGTACATTTATTCTGAACAATTTCATAGCTTTACAACTTATTTTCTCCATTCTGTTAAGATCTTTCTCAGTAAGATTTTTTCTATGACTTTTACTCCCACTAGCTTTAATATTTATTTATTTATTTGGTTGCAACTGGGTCTTAGTTGTAGCTTGTGAACATGTAGGATCTAGTTCCATGACCAGGGATTGAACCCAGGCATCCTTCATTGGGAGCACAGAGTCTTAGCCACTGGACCACCAGGGAAGTCCCTCAGTAAGAAATGATCAACATATCTGACATAATACCATTTTATACAACATTTTAAAAAAATCTGATAACTTCCAAATTACTATTGCCTTTTAAGTTACTGATAGATATGTTAGAATGAAAAATGTATTAGATAGTATTCTGGTTGCTTTTACCAGTCTCTTTGGATTTATACTTTTACAAACTCTTTGCAGACAGGCTTTCTACCAGCCAATACTTTTTTAAATTTTCTTGTTTTCCATCCTATGCATCTCTATTTTATCAACAAGGATATTAAAACACAGGTTACGTCTGTTGCATTTCTTACATTGTCACTTTTAGTACTTAAGTTTAAAAAGAAAAAAGAAAAAATATTCTCATTTGGATATGACTCCTTCTTACAGAGCCCATTTTAACTCCTGGAGATATTATTATCCTATTTGTTTTTCTTTCAGGGGCTCAGAGGCCATTGTTTTATGGCTTTATAATAATGTCACAAGTTAGCATAAAGCTCATGTTTGTCAACTTACTATTCTATTCTTCTCCTTTTATTGAATATCAATGTTCATTTCTAGCCTATGCCTTCTCCCTCATCCTGCACTGCTTATCAATGATTAGGGTTTGCAATTCTCAGGCCAGGACTCACTGGCAATCTCATCATGCATTTAGCAATGGTCACCTTGCTTCTCAAGGTAGTTCATCTATGCACATTTATGTGTATGTTTCATTATATTGAATCATTCTCTATTTCCTTTCAGGCATCTATGGATACCTAAGAGTACACCAATCTACCAACAAATAAAAAACAACAACAAAAGGGAAATACAAGGGAAGACAATATACTAACCACTCCAATTTTTTGTTTGTTTGTTTTGCTTTATTTTATATTTTGGCCCAGGTGTGTGGCATGTGGGATCTAATCCCCCCATGAGGGATTGAACCTCTGGTGGAAGCATGGAATCCTAAACACTGGACTATCAGGCAAATCTATAACCACTCTGTATTTTATAACTACAAACTCTGAGGACTCACACCCATTAAATTAGTGAATGAATGAATGAACATATGAAGTATCCTAATTCAGAAAACCCAATTCTGGTAATCAACACTAAAAATCCAAACACTAACATCTGAATTCAGTTAATATACTCTTTGCCTTAAGACACTAAAAGGGTGGTCATAACTTATTTATTTTGCTTCACTTTCCTCTGAAATATATTAATGTTTTCTGCCACATTTTTAAATCAATAAGAAGAATATTTTCAATTCCTTACTGTGCATGAAAAGAAGTAAGAAGACAGAAATAACACACAGTTTTGAAAATTAAAGACCAATTTAAAAATATTTTCAGATATGATTATATTTTTCATTATTAGCTTTAAGTGGACACCATCAAAAAGGAGTGTTCTGCCTGTCAAACCAAGGAATACTGTTATATGCAGGCAATAAGTCAATCTGAAGACATATAAAATAAGCTATTATGCAATGAGTCATCCACAATCAGTGTAAAAAGAACAATAAATAGAATTGTGTAATAAAAAATTTATTTAAAAATAGATCCTCTCTTAGACTATACCTCCAAACACATTACTGATGTAATAAGGAGCTAAGTTCTGAAAAGGAAATAATAAATATATAAAGACTCCACTAATTAAACGAGCAATGGATATGAAAGGATAATTTGCCAAAATGGAAACAGAACATTTTAACAAACCCATTGAAAGAAAAATGTTTACCCTCATTGGGAACCAAAAAAATAAATAAAATAACAATATATATTTATTAATTCCAACAAATTAGCAGTCATTTAGATTTAATACATACATAGCAGTGCCAGTTGGTAGAAGGTGAAAGAGGCACATTTATAGCAACAGAAATGTGAATGCAAATTACTTAATAATCCTATTGAAAACACATCTGTCAATATCTATTTTTAAAAAGCCTTTCCTTTAACTCACTAATTCCTTTTCTGGAAATTGCACTAGAATGCTCTCCCTTTTCTGTGTGAGGCAAAGAAACATGTCTTCTTCCTCAGCCAGCCCAAGCTTCATTCCCTTTCTGAAGGTTACTGTCCTAGCACAGAAGATGCCTTCCTTCAGCTTGCTCATGCTGATCTGGCCTTGCAGAAGGAGAGGTCTCTGATTATTTAGAAGAAACATCTCTGTATGTGTGTGGAGGGCACAAGGAAGGGGAGCAGGACACAGCAAGAAATTCGCATTTCTATTAGGAGTAAATGAGATATCCTTTGAAACAGTGAGAGGCCCTTAGGTCTTGCGGGCAATATAATCCTGAAATATAGAAAAGCAAGGTCAGAGCTTACATAGCATAGAGGAAAAGGAGATGATAAGAAAGGTAAAGGTGTCTGTGTTGGTGCTGCAGATAAATGAGAAAGGCCAAGAAGATGAAATCAGGAATGAAAAAGATCCAGGCCAAAAATGTTGCTTCCAACTGGAGTGATGAGATAACATTTCAAGGCCAACCTTAGAAAGGCAGGCAAGATTTTAATCAGAATGACAACTTGGTGGGCAGAAGGTAAGTTCCAACATGCTTTTCAAGACACCAAGTGAAGGGTCTGATTCCAAGCTTCACAAGTAAAAAGAGAAAACAGACAAAGCTCAGAAAAATTTACATAGGCATGGAAATGACCTGAAGCAAGATAAATGCATGCACATATACACACAAATATATTCACAGTTCCTTATTTCTTTAGGGGCCTCAGAGACACAGAATTGAGCTATTTACACTTATTAGTCAATAGCATACTATAATTAGCAGTCCAAGTAAGACCACTGCTTTTATTATGTTTTTATTATTTTTTAGCCTTTCATGTTCTATCACCAAACCTGTTGCACCCTGCAAACCCTAAAATCTCCCTCTCATATACTGGTTATATCCTTTTTGTCTGCCTTCCATATGTTTACACAGATACAGATATTTCCTTGAAAAATGTGAATCTGGTAGTTTTCATCTTTAAAACTAATCTTGGGGAATCATAAAATATTAATTTTATGCTGGAGATACTGCTCCCTATAATTCTCTGTGCATTTGTATTATTTCAAAACTAGATAAATAGAGTGACTTTCATTATACATAAGTAGTATTATCCTACAATTCTCATCCATTTTTTCCTGCCCTTTTTAAAATTAACTTCTATGTTCTTGGGAGCTATCCATGTTGGTTTGCAGAAATATGTTCCTTGGGACTGATACATTTATTTGGGGGCATGTATATTGCATATTTTACTTATCAATAGTCAAGCTTCCAACATATTGCCTTTTCATATTCTTTACTCAACTTCTCCACTGGAGAAGTTGCCTTTTCCTTGCTTATTTACTGTTGTTCTTTCATTTACTATGTAATAAATAAATTGCCAGTTTTACACCTGATAAGTATCATCACTCAGTTATCATTCTCTGTTAACTTTTCTCTGATAGTATTTATTGATTTCTTTTGTGATGTATATATGACTTTTTTAAAGCATTTTTAAAGATTTATTACCATCCAAAGACCAATAAATATGCTGCACTTTTGTTTTATTAGCTTTATAATTTTTATCTTTCACATTTACTCCCATTATATTTGTACATGTATTTGTTTACAGGATTATGTGATGATTTGATTTGTAAAAAATATAAACATAAATACATACACACACACACATACTAATACACATAGTTTTTATGCTAGCCAGAGCTCCTAAAACTCTTAGAATTTCCTGAGCAATAAGAATGATAAGGATTCATTTTGCTATTCATTACAAGCTGCTTTTAATCATACTTGAATTTATGTTAATGGGACAACGTGTAGAATGGCCCTAAGGATGGGATCTAGTTGCCAGGAGAATCAACTATGTGATTAAAGTGTTGCAACTTACAGCCATACTCACTCCCCTATTTTTAGGTTGTAAAAGGAGTGCTGGAGAATGAGTTAATCACTAATGATCAAAGATTCAGTCAGTCTTGCATATGTAATGAAGCCACCACAAAAATTTAAAAGGAAAGTGTTGGAGAGCATCTGGGTTGAGGAACACATGTAGGTCTGGAAGGGTGGTGAGCCTAAAGAGGGCATAGAAGGTCTCTGCCCCTTCCCCCACACCTTGTCCTCTGTATCTCTTCCATCTGACTGCTCCTGAGTTACCTCCTTTTATAATAAACCAGTAATCTAGTAAGCAATCTCTTTTCCTGAGTTCTGTGAGACATTCTAGCAAACAGAAGAGGAGTTTGTGGGAGCCTTTAATTTGCAGCCAATGGTCAGAAGCACAAGTAATAACCTGGACTTATGATTGACATGTGAGAGCAGCAAAATGGCCAGGAAGATAAGGTTAGAATTGAGTTAAGTTATAGGACACCCCGCTGGTGTCTAAAAATTGCTTGGTGGGGGAAAACCCTGGCACATTTAACAACCAGAAGTATAAGCGGTGTTTTGGGAAATGCTGAAAGATAGAGTGTTTTGTGAATAGGCAAGAAAACGGGAGTTTTTCAAGTTCCAATATATTTTACTACATTGCAAATTTTAACTACAATATATACTAAGGAATTTTTCAACACCATCTTCTAAATATTTCATTATTTCCTCACTTCTTTGTGATTCTACTCTGTACTACTTGTTCCCACATATATGTCAATCTCTCTCTTGGCTTCTAATATGTTTAACTGATCTGCTTTAGCTGTGTCAATACTATTCTCTTTTTCAATTCAGTTCAGTTGCTCAATCGTGTCTGACTCTTTGCGACCCATGGACTGCAACACGCCAGGCTTCCCTGTCCATCACCAACTTCCAGAGCTTGTTCAAACTCATGTCCATCTAGTCAGCGATGCCATCAAACCATATTATCCTCTGTTATCCCCTTCTCCTCCTACCTTCAACCTTGCCCACCAACAGGGTCTTTACCAAAGAGTTAGTACTTCACATCAAATGGCCAAAGTATTGGAGCTTCAGCTTCAGCATCAGTACTTCCAATGAATACCACTACAGTTCAAAAGCATCAATTCTCTTTTTACTATGCCTCTATAAATCAAAAAAACTATGACAGTTTATACTCCCCCCCAAAAAAAACTAGCTATTTTATACCCTTTATTATTCTAAGTACTTCTTAGAATCTTTTTGTAATGTCTCCCCCAAATCTTAGCAGAGTTGTGATTAAAGTTGCATGTAACTTTTATAAAATAAATTCAAGACAGTGACACCTTTAAAATACTAAATTTCCCACCCATAAACACATACATCTCATTGTTCATTCAGATTTTCTTTTATTTTGTTTAATTAAATCATTCCCTCTATGAAGGTTCTTTTTTTCAGTCTCAATATTTGTATTTATTATTTCTTGTCTTTGTCCTAAACATTTGCCAGGGGCTTCAGTACTACACTGAATATTAGAAAATTTGGCAATCTGTTTTATTCCTATTAGGATTAGTGATAGAAAACGGAACTAAAATTTATCACATAAGTCTACAGAAGGACAGAAGGTCCAGAGTCAGTGAGAGGTGGTCACATTATCTGTTGTATAACTCCTTCAAATCATAATTGATTATATCTCCTGTATCAAGCATATCTAAGAGAATAAAACTAGGGAAATGATTTTTCAAACTTTTCCCAGCTCTGAAATTATACAGGTGAAAAGCCACCGACTGCATCATTTCTATTTATCTTGAACATGGCTCATAAAATGGCAGAAAACAAATCCTTACACAGAGAAATTAGGGAAACTTTTGTTATTCTTGAACTACTTCCAAAATTACCTCAAACCTAAGTTTATCCCTAAAGGAATGACAGTCAGTCAACAAATTTCAATTATCTTTGAGTTGCAACACTTATTTCCTCTGACTGGAGAAAACAAGCAAGTATTAAACATTATGGATTGATAGATCAGATTGATTATGAATGGAAGAAAACCCAGATGACAAGATTTAGCCAAAAGTTGTTTTCTAGATAATGCCCCTGCACAATGTTTTAAAAATAGAATCACTGGACTTTGGGCTAATAATTTCATCGTCTTCAGAATAAGAGAAAATCTTAAAGCAATCTCTGTGCAAACCTGCAAAAGTTAAATGACACTTGAAATTAGAGGGAACAATAGCATTCTTCTGGAAGCATCTTTAAAATGAACTCATGCATTTACTTGTACTTTCTGAAACAGCCTTGGGCTTCCCAGGTGATGCTAGAAGTAAAAGAACCTGCCTGCCAATGCTGGAGACATAAGAGACGCAGGTTCAATCCCTGGGTTGGGAAAATCTCCTGGAGGAGGGCATGGCAATTCACTCCAACATTCTTGTCTGGAGAATCCCATGGACAGAGGCGTCTGGTGTGGGCTACAGTCTACAGAGACACAAAGAATGCGACACGACGGAAGCGACTTAACCACAAACATGCATGCACAAAACTGTCATTCAGCGAGCCTGAGATTGGCAACTTAGCTCAGAGGAGCCTAAGGAAGGGACAGCGAAATTGATGAGTAAGGAAATCAAATTTACTCTGAAGGAAAAGAATCACTTTTCAAAGCAGGAATGGATCTAAAAGGAACCACAGTTCTCTAGGTTTACTAAAGATTTACTAATGTATAGCTAAGAAAGAAATATTCTAACAACAAAGGAAATTCTATCATATAGGGTGCTGATTCTTTTTTTAAAGAGTAAAGTTAGGTAATGCCATTAGGAGAATGGGATCCCTAGATTATGCTGCTATATAGGGAATGCTAACTCTTGGTATAACTTTATAATGCAGACTTACGTATAGCAAAAGATAAGACAAACGCCAAGAAAAGGCAACTTCACACCAGAGCAAGAACTCAAGTGTTCTCTCTGGGCACTGTGTCTCCTGCATGTGGCTCTCTTAAGAGAGAGATACTCAAACAGAATGGCTTCCTGCATCACACCAGTAGGCCTGGGAAAATCTCCTAAATTTATCAGCTTAGTGGCAGGTAGCATGAAGTTTTGATGTGAATCCTCCTGATTTTACTTAAAAAAAAAACACTATTTGTCTTCACTGGTCTTAGTTCCAGCACACAGGATCTTTAGTCGAATCATGCGTGTTCTTAACTGAGGCATGTGGGATCCAGTTCCCTGACCAGAAATCAAACCTGGACTTGCTGTGCTGGGAGTACTGTGTCGTAGCCACTGGACCACCAGGGAAATCCCTGCTTAATTTTACTTTTCAGTCATAAAGTCTGAAGTCCATAGCTATGGCCTTAGCTTTAGACTATGCTTTTTCTGTGATGATGGCTAAATGGCTGCTACTGCCAACACTTGCACATAAGAATGATCAGAAGCCAAGGGATCATTGACCCTGAAATGTACTCTCTTCAAATGAGTGTGTGTGCTTAATACGTAATTAATTATGAATTTCTTCCAGTTGACCAAAGAGCAAAATTTTATATGCCCCTGTGAGGCACCCAGCACTAGGCTAGGTTCTGAGTTTTTGTTGATACATATGATAAGCATAACCCTGGTCAGCAGTAAAAACATATATTTAAAAATCAGTGGCATTAAAAAAAATAAAAATAAAATAAAAATCAGTGGCATTAATTACAAATAAGTTCTAAGATGATTTCAAGTGAACAAAGTGCTGAGAAAGAGAAATATGGGGGTATTCTGGGGCTCATTATGTGGATTTTAATCTAATCATGGTTGGATGTCTAAGGAGCAGGAAACATTCCTGTCCATGTCCACAGGCTCTGAAAGGAGAGTCAGAGCTGGGCACGTGAAGAGGAGAGGCAAGAGGGTTCTAGGTACTCAAGAATATCACTTGTGAAGAGATCAAAGAAAATGAAATAATTTTCATGGGGTTTCATAGATTTTATGCTGCTTGTCCCCAAAGAGAAATCTGATTCTTTTTAACAGGGATCACTCTATCTGAGGCTTTGCTGCTGGCTCAGATGGTAAAGTTCACCTGCAATTCAGGAAGCCTGGGTTTGATCCTTGGGTCGGGAAGATCCCCTGGAGAAAGGAATGGCAGCCCACTCCAGTATTCTTGCCTGGACAGAAGTCTGGCAGGCTACAGTTCATGGGGTTACAAACAGTCAGACACGACTTAGTGACTAATACTTTCACTTCTTTTACTTTTTTCACTCTACCCTAGGCAAATTTTAATTGACTAGATCCCTGCCCCAAGGATTCAAGTTCTAACAGAAAACTTTATGTTCAGATCAAACTCATTATTTTTATACTCCAAAATAGCCTTTCTTCTTATTCCTTCTTAAATTCATTTTATAATTTCCCTAACAGAGCCCAATTCTTCTATCTTAGCATAACTCCAGATCAACCACCTAGGATTATCCTGTGCAGTTATCTGCATGAAGTAATTACTTTTTTCTTTTGCAACCCCATTTTCATATGCCAAGATAAGTCTTTAGACTTTAAGGCATGCACTTACAATACAGCTTGCAAATTTTCTTGGAAGTTAAAAGTAAGGAGTCAGCAATTTACTTCACTGACTGAAAAAAAAAGAAACTTTAAAGAACCATTCTACCTATGAATCTTTAGATGCCTACAAAATCTTGATTAATTTCTTAAGATGTCAAAACTGGCAGTGAAGTGTATGCCTTTGGTTGAAGATTAGAAACCTTTGTTCAGGGCATTTGAATAATAGTTTTATGATAATGTACAATGGTGGTAAGTACAAGTCACATTGAATCATTCACTCCTGAACTAAAATCTAGGAAAATGTCCTGCCTGCTAAAACAATAGGAAAGTGACTTGTGAAGTGATACTGAATGTAAGGCACTTTATTAAAAATCTCTCTGGTAACAAGGATGAGAGATGGACTACCATGGCTGAGAATATATTTCTTTTTTCATCAGTAATTCATAAGTGTTTACTACATTGACATTTGAAATTAGATAGGCAGGTGTGTCTTGTTTCACACAACAGATGTCTTCCTAAAAAGATACATAGAAATTACTGAAAAGGAATTCACATTTATACATGCTGGGGAAACTTCCTATTAAAAGGCAATCTGATAGACTCTCCTTTGCAAAAATAAGGATGTTGCTGATATGCAAATGATCCCTATTAATGAACTTATTTTCATGAGTCAATAGGTTTATATACTGAGCTTTGTTTAAGGTGTGCTTAAACAGTATGAAATGTAAATACGACACAAATGTTTCAAGCTTTGGAACTGACATAAACTTTAAGAAAAATATCCTTTCTGTTTAGCCATCAAGTCATGTCTGACTTGTTGCGACCTCATGGACTGCAGCTCACCGGGCTTCCCTTTTCTCCAGTATCTCCAGGAGGTTGCTCAAGTTCATGCTCATGGCGCTGGTGATGCTATCTAACCATCTCATCCTCTGCTGCCCTCTTTAACAAAAGGATATTAAGAAAAACACACTTTTGTTAAAGAAGGAGAAATAGAGGGAGAGAAGAAAAAGACAAAGGAAAGAGAGATGGAGATGAGTTAAAACATTCTACTTATGCATTGACTTTATAAAGCAGCCACAGGTATTGTTCCCAGATCTGAGAACACGTTTGGCTAGAATCCGTTGGCACTAATATTTGTTTTTTCCTTCACGTGACATCACTGTATAGGTGTATGGTTGTTCAGAAAAGCCTGATACATATGGTTCAACGGCTCAGGATGTCTGAGCTAGGCCAAGAGGTGGTATACACAGAAATGCTTATCAATTTCATCTGAACTAACTTGAAATTACCTAAAATCCAAATCAAGCACACATACATACACACACAACACACACACACACAAATTGATGAAAACAAGCCCCATTCTGAGACTTCAGTAGCTGCCTATATGAAAGGGAATAGACCCATAGAGATTCCCTGGTCTTCCCATTGACAATTTTCTTGGCAGTGGCCAGTCCCTCTGTGGTAACATTATACTGACCGTCTACTATCATCATTTTTAATAAAAAAGCTTGATAATCCCCATCCCTGTGTTTTTAACTAACCATCTCATTGTCTTAGGTAGATGGCATGACTTTGATGGTAAGATTCAAAATATATCAATAATTTTCATACCCCAAATTATGCACCACAAACATCAGGCACCAAGTTCTAGCAGAAAGCTTTATGTTCCACTTTATGATATAAAACTTCATGATTGCTTTAAACAGTGAAATCATTCATGTAACACTTTACAAACTCTAAAAAAAGGTATACATGTATTTTTTTAATTAACTAACGCTCTGAGAGTTAAAATAACATGCCCACCCTTTCACAGCTAAAGTGGCAAAGCATGTTCCATGTTGAAAACATAATAGAAACTGAGTCTATAATTGAAGGAATGAATATATGAGTTAAACAAAACACCGAGCACTGACTTAGTTCTGTTCAGTTGCTCAGTCGTGTCTGACTCTTTTTGACCCTATGGACTGCAGCACTCCAGGCTTCCCTGTCCATCACCAACTTGCAGTTTGCTCAAATTCGTGTTCATCAAGTTGGTGATGCCATCCAACCATCTCATCCTCTGTTGTCCCCTTCTCTTCCTGCCTTCAATCTTTCCCAGCATCCAGGAAACACTGACTACTCAGCAATTATCAAAAGAAGGGATCAAAAGCAGAATTACACAACCCCCATGTGTCACTGGAGGCAAAAAAGAGATACTAGTGTTTCATTTTTTTTTTCTGGACACCAGTGACTTCTCTTCTCAATCTCATTCCACAGTCTCATTCCCCCAACCCAAATGACTGCCTGACCCAGAAGGGAAACAAGATCTACATTCTCCACATATCTTAAACCTCACTCTTATTTCTGACTTTCTTCTTTAATCAACAGCTCCCCCCAGGCCATGAGAATTCTGGCCCTTTTGTATGTAGTCTCCTAGTTAGTGCCTCAATTCACTTCTGAACTGAACACACACTTAAAATGACTATGTTTTATTTGTATTTGTGTCCACTTTCTACAGTTGTCCCAATAAAGTACTTCCCATTCAAGAAGAGTCTCTATGAATCGATGACAAATAAGTGAATGGAGAAATAGGTAACATATTGTTTTGTCTTTCTGTGTTGTCTCATGTTTTGGAGTGTTATGCATTCAGGGAATCTGCAAGTCTCACAGGGCAGAGTGCACACGCATCATGCGCTCTTTTCCACGCCCCTCTCTTTACTGGGCTCATGACGGGGGGCAGTGCACACGTGGCTGTTTTTACAGTAAGTGCCTGCTGATATGTAGGTTTCATATTCCAAGACCTGCAGGAACACAGTCCAGGAGATCATTATCAGGGTTGTCAGTTACCAGGACCTCCTTCTGAGCCTTTCTCCTATCTCTGATCACACCCAGGGAGGTAACCACATGCTCCCAGCCCCTTACTATGCCAAGTCACTCTTGGGGAGAAGCATCATTTATGTAATGAGTGGAGTTGGTGAATTCTCTTGAGCAAGTCTCTGCCTATGATTTGCATGGAAGGAAGGGCTTCTATCCTTCCTCCTCCCAATAGAGGGATTTCTAGGTCTATTCAGAAACAGGGGAATACTAGCAGGGTTTGAATGACCCTTTGCTGTAGTCATGAAAAAGAGAATACATGACTGATTCTCATGCACATAGTCACTGGTGAGCTCTAATGCTAATGCTTCTTAAGCAAGAAATTGTCTCTGATCTCTACTCACATACACCACTGACATTTGTGCATGTCATGGGCCACCAGTTGTAGTCACCTATAATTCTTCTCGACTGAATTAGCCGAAAGAAAAAAAAGTTATCACTCAAGACTTGAACTAACGGAGAAACCGTGGATATACAGTGGCAACTGAATTTTCATTTGTTTGGTTTGGTTTCTGTCAACCAAGCCAGGACCCACCCTGAGTGTCTGACAGCAAGAGTATACAAGCGCGTAGGATTCAGCTGTGAAACCAAGACAAGAGGCCAGCAAATACTTATCTCTAATGGGCTTTGCAAGGCTTAATTAACTCCTGCACTAGGAGTTCTTTGTGATGTGTGCAGATTGCCTGTATTCTCAAAGGTCAAAGATGATGAAGATGGAAAGGAATAATGACTTACTAAACACTCCTCAGTGGCCTCAGAAGGACACTTTAATATTTTAACTCTCAGTCATTGTTTTATTACTAAAATTCTAGAAATGACTGATTACCCATAGGATGTCCAATTTTAAATATGTCTTAAAGGGGTAGTGTTTGTTTGTTTGTTTTAAAGATGGGTGTGACTATATCCAGGGCAAGGAGGGGTGCTGAGAGATTCTTTTTTTTTCTTTTTTTAAATCTTTCATGTAGTTTCCATAGATGGGGACTCAGAAGCCCAGTTAACATATGTAACATTGGAGCCTTGATTTCTGAGGTCTTTCTCATTGTACAAGAGAATTCACAATGTTACAGATTAACCTGTGCTACTGTGATGTTTTGAAAGTTCCCACTGACATCACTGAGCTTCTGGAGCAGGCTGGAGAAGCATTATGAAAATGATTTAAATCTGTTATTTAACTGAGATTATTTTCTTTATTCATTCATCTTTGTCAAGAAAACACTTTTATTCAAGAAAATAAATACCTACTCGTGACAAACTCTGAGAAAAGAATAGTGAGAAAGACACAATCTTCCCCAACATCCTCCCACTTCCCTAGGAGACTGAGACCAGTACACAGGGAAGTGTGATGTGGGATAAGGGAAAACAAAGGAACATACTGAGGATCATTGAAAGCAAAGGTCAGTGAAGTCTGGAGAGACAAGGACATGCTCCTCAGGACAATGAATCTTTCAGCTGAAAACTGAAGGTAAAAGAAGCCAGCTTGATAGGAGAGGATTGAAACCACCAGAGTCAGAACTAAGTTATGCAAAAGGCTTAAAGTGAGAGAGAGTGTGGGACTTTCAGAAACTCCAGGAAAGGCATTTGCACAGAGCCTGTGGCAAAAAGAGAAAGAGCTGGAGAAACGAATAGGGACCAATCACACGGATACTTTATTTTGAGGCTCCTTGGGGCCATTTAAATAGTTTAAAGTTTAAAAGTAGCCATTTAAAATAAAATTGCACTTTAGAAGACCAATGATGGCTTTGAAGGGAGTGGCGGTGGATGAAAAAGCCCTGGAGACATAGAGACCAGTGAGGATGTAATAAAGGACTTCTGGAGGAAATTAGACTGTGATCTGAGAAAATATAATGCAGAGGCAGGGCACAGGCGATGAGGTAGGCTTTAAAGATGGTTAGGATATAGAATTAAGGGTAGGTACTGATAGACTAGACAGAGAGGCAGATGGACAGGGAAAAGTTTCTGGCTTAGGGCTTCTAAGAGGTAGTGGTGCCAATCACTGGTGTTGGGCATATAGGAATCTGGGGTTGACTGCCTGAGACCTTGGTGGTGGTGATGGTTGGGCAGTGAGGAGAGAAGAGCGAACATGTCCATGTCTGTTGATTTTTTTCTAATATTAATCTAAAACATGAATTTCACCAAATTCACGCTCCCCGCATATTAGCCTGTGGATCCCAAAGCCCTAACTCAGCATAAAATCTTTTATCAAGTAGCAGTTTGATCAGTGACTCAGTGGTAAATAATCCGCCTGCCAATGCAGGAAACACAAGAGATGCAAGTTCGTTCCTTGGGTTGGGAAGATCCCCTGGAGAAGGAAATGGCAACCCACTCCAGTATTCTTGCCTGGGAAATCCCATGAACAGAGGAGCCTGGCAGGCTACAGCCCACGGGAGATGCAAAAGAGTCGGATGTGACTTACCAACTAAACAGAAGTTTGATCAGTAGAGTTACTCAGTTAGACCTTGCTATTTATCGTTTATCTTAAAATAAAATTAATGCACAGTTTATTATGTCCTTAACAGAGGTAATATGATTAGTTTTACTTCTTTAAAAGGCTGGGATATTTTCAATAATCCAAAAGTAAACCACACTGGAGTGTTGCTGTTGTTTTGTTTTTTTAATCAAAAGCTACATATCTATCCTAATTTAAATTCACAACAGCTCTGTGAGGAAGATAGTGCATTATATTATTTTGAGTTATAGTGGATGAAATCCAGCATCTACGAGATTAGTGACTTGGCAAGGGTGACCGAGATTGGTGTTCTTACCTCTGGAGCTCAGTCTTTCTGCTCCTAATCTGGGGCTCATTAGTTTCCTCCAGTGACTGCAAAGAGCATGCCCAGATGTTGGCTTCAGCAAAGATGTATATTTCATTGGTCATTAGAACCTAGCAGTATTACTATCATGATTATTATTTTGACTAGGAAAGTTCACTGCTCTGACTAATCTTCTGGCGGGTGGAGCTGCCCTTGTATTTTGAAGCACAATGCATTTTTTTTTAATGTATGAAAAGAACTGCTATCAATGGTTTTTGTGAGTGTTTTCCCCTCAAATGCACTTTCAAGCCTGGTTCACCAACAAACTGTCCATGTTGGGAATGCATTCTAATAAAAGCACAAGCATTATAGAGGTAAGAACACTTGAAACAGTATTTGCATCTGCTACAAGACTTACAATGTAATGGATTTCTAACTAATTAGCATGATTTCCCAGACTGAATTATGCCACATGTAGGAGTAGCTGGATATAAAAATAAATTTGATTATAATGTGCATAAATTGCTCATTTCTTACAGAATTATGGCTTTTTCTTAAGTGAATGCCCAACTTCCCCAAATTGTCAATGAAAATGTGTTTCCGAATGGCTGCTCTTTTGGGGGCCGTGCTGTTTTCCGGGGGGCCGGCTACTCGTGGCAGCTGCTTTGTTGGAACAGGACACACACAGCACATCAGGCAATGACTGTGACCTACATTCCGATGTTTATGAGTTCTGCAGAAACTGGGTGATTTCACTCACTATTTTGTTTTTCTGCTGATGTGCAGGATCTTTGAGCACCATTTTGGGCAATGAGTCCTCGGATGGTAAGAGGAAAGTACAGGGCTTATAGAAGGAGAAGATAAAAAGTGCAAATCCAACGATGGCATCTTTTTCCCAGTTCTGTGCCAGATTTTGTTAGATGGGATAAAAATCAATAACAAACACACTCCTCTACTCCATGGAGTTGCCATTATAATGATTCATACACAGGCAATAATAAAACAAAGCAAGACAAAAAAAAAAAAAAACAAAGCAAGACAGAATATAATCAAATGCTAAATGGCAGGGCACCAACTATATATTCTGGAAGTCAGAGGAAGGGAAATTCCTTTCCTTGAAGGGAGGTTTATGAATGGTACTTAATCCGGGAAGAAGAATGGGTAGAATGTGGACAGTTGACATATAGGAGATATCCTGCATCTGTAATCTAGAATGAAGGTGAGAAAAACCTCTTTCTTTCAAGGACAGATTATTCCATTCACTGTTAGGTTTCTATAGGTCTTCCCTGTAGCTCAAATGGTAAAGGATCTGCCTGCAGTGCAGGAGACCTGGGTTCGATCTCTCGCTTAGGGAGATCCTCTGGAGAAGGGAATGGCAATCCACTCCAGTATTCTTGCCGGGTGAATCATATAGACAGAGGAGCCTGGTGGACTACAGTCTGTGGAATCACAAAGGGTCAGATACAACCAAGCAAATAACACTATTACTTCTGTTAGACTTCTATTACATGTGAACTACAGTGATTCCATAAGTGTGAAGTGTCATTAAGTGTAACATCACACATGTAGTTTGTTAACAGGTACGGTGAACACACACAAAAGTGTTCCTTTGTCAATATGATTGGAAAGCAATGAGTATGCAAAGTTAAAGATAATTATTTCAAGACTTCTTGGTATTCAGTTTTCTTCAAATTTTTAAAAACATTTTTTTAAATTTCAAATTAAAGTAGATATTCAAGGACTTTCTAAATATTATACATAGATTTTGTATAACCAAAGAAGCTATATAAGAGAATAGTGAAAACTTTATAATATTAAAGTTTGGTGCCCTTTTTTTCATTCTCAAATCCCAACAAAAAATATCAATATATCAATATTATCCACTGTCATATTGGCTATCTGTGCCAGGCATCATGCTGGGTGCTTGACATGCTTTTTGTATAGCTGTCACAAAAAATTTCTAGATTATCTATAGTTATTTCTATATACAGATGAGAAACTTAAAGCTCAAAGAGATTAAAAATTTTGTAGATCACAGTTTGTAACTGGCAGAATCCATGTTGTCCACTTCTATATATGGCATTTTGATAAATCATGTTTTATATCATTCTTTGTTTTGTATATGGACTTTCCTGGTGCCTCAGATGGTAAAGTGTCTGCCTACAATGCAGGAGACCTGGATTCAGTCCTTGGGTTGGGAAGATCTCCTGGAGAAGGAAATGGCAACCCACTCCAGTATTCTTGCCTGGAAAATCCCATGGATAGAGGAACCTGGTAGACTACAGTCCATGGGGTCGCAAAGAGTCGGACACAACTGAGCGACTTCATTTTCACTTTTGCTTTGTGTATAAATAAGTTGGAATGGAAGTTCCAAGAAGAAGAGGTATATTTAAGGAAATGAAATACAAGAGGTAGTTGAGCATCAGTCCATAGACAAAGTCAGTGTTTTTAGATGACGAGAAGAAGGCACTGTTTACCTCCAAAAGGGGATCTACATGAGGACTAAGTAAATTTGCTTCCCAATCACCGTTTCCCAGGAAGTTACTTAGGATATGAGTCAATTGATAGATAAAGATTTCTCAAAAAGGAGGAAGACTCTGGATCTAGGAATAAGAGGGCCCAGCAAGGTCAAACAGTGTAGAGGCCTGAGACTTCCCTGGTGGTCCAGGAGTTAAGAATCTGCCTTGCAATGCAGGGGGACATGGGTTTGATCCCTGGTCAGGAAACTAACATCCCACATGCTGTGGGGGCAACAAAGCCTGTGTGGCACAACTACTGAGCTCATGCACTCTGGAGCCTGTGTGCCACAGCTAGAGAAAGAAGTCTGTGCACAGCAAAGATCTCGCATGCTACAACTAAGACCCGACACAGACAAATAAACAAACAAATTTTTTTTAAAACACTAATGTCAAAAAATAAGCAAACAATGTAGAAGCCTGTATTTACATTACTAAGATTCTAGCTCCAACTTTAGAATTTTAGTCTCAAATTTAGAGTCAGTAGATTCTGCTATGGGAATGATTGACACATTTACTCCAACGCTTTGCCCCCAAAAAACCATAAACCTTTGATGTTTTGTTAGTAGACTAACAAAGCCCTGGTGGCTCAGACAGTAAAGTGTCTGCCTGCAATGCAGGAGATCTGGGTTTGATCCCTGGGTTGGGAAGATCCCCTGGAGGAGGAAATGTCAATCCACTCCAGTACACTTGCCTGGAAAATTCCATGGACTGAGGAGTCTGATAGGCTACAGTCCATGGGGTCGAGAAGAGTCGGACACGGCTGAGCGACTTCACTTTCACTTTCACTTTAGTAGACAGAAAATAAGGTCGCCTTCTTAGCCATTTCCTACCTATCAGTTCTCATAAATCCCAATGGACTATTAGGAAATCAGGGTGAAGGTTGAGATTAGAGATAACAACACAGATGACACAGGAACCCAGGACTTTTTGTTACATGGGAGGACACAAGTAAGTGACCCATGTGACAGGATAGAACACAGTCATATACCCTTTGTTATCACAATATCAGTACCTCTTACTTTAAGTTGGGCCTGGCAGCCCAAATAAATAGTTGGTCCTTCAGTGGGCCTCAGCAACAAACCCAAAAGGAAAGTTTGCCTTCAGCCTGCAGTGGACAGCCACAACCACTGTGCAATCAGTGGTGACCAGCAGGAAGTTGAATTGCGTTCTTTGCATGGTCTGAAGAAGCTGATTTGCCCTCATTCAGCTAACCCAATGGGGAGCGTAGGACACAAAAAAACCAACTGATTCCCAAATCCCATTTTAATGATTTGTTGTAGGTCCCAGTGGCCAATTTCATCAGAGAGTTTGTTCCATTTGGGCGAGAATGCTTATTCAGAGTACCATGGAGACTTAATTCCAGAGATGGCAAAAAATTGTGTGCTCCTGAAATGAAGCCTCTCCATTATTCACAGAAAATATAAAGGCACTGCTTCCATTAACTTTCCAGCTATCACTGATTTCATTTACACCAAAATATTAGATTTAGTCTATTCACAATACTGTAATCACAACATAGTTATCACCTTGAATTGCTGATATTTCTACCTACTTCATTTTAGTACTTTATTTGTTTCTTTAAAAAAAAAAAACATGTTATACCTCAATGTTTTAATTATACTCAGCTGAATGTATTTGAATGCTCTCAGCATGCTTCATTATTTATATTAGTAGAAAAGCACATAAAATCAAATTGCATGCTGACATTCTACAATTTGTAGTCGTATATCTCTAAAATAGATTTCTATAGATACAGCAACTATTCAACAGTGGCTCAAGATATGCTATGATTTTAAATTTTAACTGAATTTTAATGTATGCCGAAAATAAAATTTATGAGTTTTCACTAGAAAATGTCTTATCTGATTATTCATATTCTACAATTATTAACTGTTCTTATTCTGCATTTGATTGAATTGTAAAAAGGTGAATTTCTACCCTTCTTACCCCAGGCAATAAGCTGTAATTTCTGCACATTTTGAGTTTTCCATATCTAAACTGGAAATTATGTTAGATCTACTGAAATATCAAGTATAAATAAAATATAAACCTTTTTATGAGAAATGGACATTACCGGTTAATTTAGTAAGGAGGTCTGCGGTCACACTGGCTTTCTCACAATACATTTCTTTCTGGGTTAAGTAGATACTTTTTATCAAAAAGTTGGTTTAAATTCTTCCCTTTTTCATTTGGAATTAAGAGCTAGAAGTCCCAAAAAGAATTATGAGAGCCTATGCTTTTATTTTTAGTACCACTTATAAGAACTCAGCTGTATTCACGAATCCAGCATAACTACCTCTCCATCAGCTTCATCTGAGACTAGGATTCCCCAAATAGATGCTTTGAATTGGTCTTCAGGCTTATTCTAAACATAAAAAAAGGCAGATTAATATTGGAGAAAGCTGCCAAAATGTACGCTTCTTCTGTGAATGATCAGGGGGCACAGAAGATATTAGTATAAATTTTCTCTCTGGTTAAAAGCTCCTCTATTGTGCCACATGCCATTGTGAGAGAAAGAGGAGAGGCAGGCCACTGAGTTGTGGATTCAGGGAGGAAACAGTAACTCCTTAAAAAACCAGTTAACCAATAAGAGGCACAAGTATCAATCTAATGACATTTCAGGGGAAAAGCCTATCTGAGCAGTTTGCTGGAGGAAAATGAAAGCATATTGTAAAATAAAGAAAAAAAAAAAGACCAAGTATAAGTGAAATAATAAAATGGTCTAGGTATGGTTAAAACACAAAGCAAGTATGCATTAGTGAAAAATAGAGCTTATCACCTCCGAGTAGAGTGCGCTTGCACAGGTGAGGAGTATGGCCACATCTGTTTAATCTGAGAGGCGATGGGAGCTCTTAAATATTTGTGCGCAGGAGGCCAGAGCAGAGCAGGATGATGTTGCAGGAACGTGGATCTGGGCACATGCACAGGATGTTGGGGATATTACTGCAGGTAGAGCAAACAACCGGGGAAGGCGGTGGCACCCCATTCCAGTATTCTTGTCTGGAAAATTCCGTGGACGGAGGAGCCTGATAGGCTGCACAACTCAGCGACTTCACTTTCACTTTTCACTTTCATGCATTGGAGAAGGAAATGGCAACCCACTCCAGTGTTCTTGCCTGGAGAATCCCAGGGACGGGGGAGCCTGGTGGGCTGCCGTCTATGGGGTCACACAGAGTCGGAGACGACTGAAGCGACTTAGCAGCAGCAGAGCAAACAACTGTGAGGCACGTGGAGCAACCCCGGACACGGTTGATTCAAGTTAAGTACAATACAGTCATTCAGTAAATACCTAACTTGAGAAGGGCACAGTGCTAGACATTGTGTAGACATCAGTGATAAGACAGTCTTTGCTGCTTTTTGAAGTCACAGAAAGGTTATATACTTAGTGTTTGGAGAAAAGAGAAAGGAGATGGGGAGGCAGGGAGCAAGGAAACATGGAGGGAGAAAGAACAGAGGAGAAGATGAAAACCAGGCAGAAAGTAAGGGAGATGGGACTGAGGAAGGTAGGAAAAGGATTTAACCATAGACCAAAAAGAAAAATAATCCATATAACTCTCTCCTAATGCTTCTAAATATTTTAAAATATCACATTATTTCCTAGTAAAAATATGTGACTAAAATTAATTCACTTGACAGAGAGTATCAGTGTTCATAGATACTTATATTCTTCTTTCTGATCACACAGATGGATTTGAGCAGAAAGGGTATGAACCACTTACAACATGTGGACCACGGTAACCTCCCATATACGGTTCATTGTCTCCCCAAAAGCTAGCTTAACAGGTTGGCTCTGAGAATCAGTCAAAGGGCAAAACCACACAGTGGAAGGAGCATGGGACTTTGAACGCCAGGGAGCATAGTCTCCCTGTCCCTGATACGCTGCATTATATGATGACTTAAACAATGATTAAGTGCTTGCTGTGTTAAGCATTTTGAGTACATTAGCCTACCCTGACAGACAAATATGCACAAGAACTACCAAATAGACACTGATTTGATCGGTATGATAAGCATAGTCTGCTAAGTTCTCAAGAAACTGATAATTTTGAATAATAATAAAAATACTACCTAGGTTTTCAGAAAAAATCCCAATCAATTATGGAAGCTAACAAAGGTTGACAATGGATATATAAGTGTTAATGAAACAATATAATTAACATAGATGCTCATAAATGTGACACAGATATAATTTTACAAATAAAATTTATTGTTGTTGTTTAGTCACTAAGTCATGTCCAACTCTTCATGACACCATGGACTGGAGCCCACCAGGCTCCTCTGTCCATGGAATTTTCCAGGGAAGAATACTGGAACAGGTTGCCACTTCCTTCTCCAGGGGATCGTACCAACCTAGGGATTGAATCTGGGTCTCCTGCATTGCAGGTGGATTCTTTACCACCTAGTCACCTGGGAAGCCCAAATAAAGTCTGGGAGGTCTATAATCCACAACTGTAAAATGTATTCCATGTAAGAAAAGATAGTACACAATTATAAAATCTTAATGTATTTTATTACCTTAATTGGGTTAAATAAGAACTATAATATCTTAAAGAAGATTAAATAGAGAAAAAGGATTAAAAGACATTTAATAGAATACAAAATTTATCTCTGAATTAAAAAAAATTCTCTTAGTAAAAAAGAACAGGATGCCATTAATTTGATAAAGAATATATACCTGATACTAACAGTGCATATCACAATAGACACCTCACATATATTTAAGTCCAAGATGAGATAAGGGTGCTTTTCAGCATCATTACTATTCTGTAACTTTATGACTTTTCCAAATGAAACAAAGATAACAGAAAAAAACTCTTAAATTCAAATTTCAATGCTTATAGATGCAACTGGTAACTTATACAACATAAGATAATCAATTGAAAAAATAATTAGAATCACTACATAATATTTTTGGACACTAGTAGTTTAAATAATAAATACTAAGATATACACACAGATGCATACACACAAATAAGCATGAACTATCCAAAGTCACTTCTAAAAGAAAAAGTTTATGTAGGACACTGAAGTTTATTACAGAACATATTAAAATGTATGGTACGGCTATAGCATCTGAAGTAAATTGAGAAAGAGTCTTTTTAAATAGGTAAAGGGAGGGTTTTCAATGATTATTATTGACATAAATAACTACTATTTAAGAAAAGATATAAAATAACATTCCTACCTCACACAGTATTTATATGTATTATGAATCTCTAAATGGAGCAACATGTACATGCAAAAATGAGTGAGTCAGTCAATAAAAATGCATTCACTAGTATAGGGTATTTCTGTATTACTCAGGATTGAAATGATTGATGCTAAAGCTCTAATACATTGGCTACCTGATGTGAAGAGCCGACTCATTGGAAGAGACCCTGATACTGGGAAAGATTGAGGACAGGAGGAGAAGGGGACAACAGAGGATAAGAGCACTGGGCTCAATGGACATCAGTTTGAGGAGATGGTGAAGGACAAGGAAGCCTGGTGTACTGCAGTCCATGGGGTTGCAAAGAGTCAGACATGACTGACTGAACAACAACAAAAGCAACACTCAGGATGGAGTAAAAAAGACAAAATAATAACATAATAAAACTTTAGAAATTTCTTCAAATTAAAAAAGACAGATAACTGAAATTGAATGGAAAAATATTATTTTACAAGTTAAAGTTTTATAATATATCTTCAGTCCAGGGAGTGTTTATATTAATACATTACTGTATTATTATAAAGACTTATTGCTAAGAGGTAAGATAAACATATTAAAAAGCAGAGACATTACTTTGCCAACAAAGGTCCTTCTAGTCAAGGCTATAGTTTTTCCAGTGGTCATGTATGGATGTGAGAGTTGGACTGTGAAGAAAGCTGAACGCTGAAGAATTGATGCCTTTGAACTGTAGTGTTGGAGAAGACTCTTGAGAGTCCCTTGGACTGCAAGGAGATCCAACCTGTCCATCCTGAAGGAGATAAGTCCTGGGTGTCCACTGGAAGGACTGATGCTGAAGCTGAAACTGTTAATACTTTGGCCACCTCATACAAAGAGTTGACTCATTGGAAAAGACCCTGATGCTGAGAGGGCTTGGAGGCAGGAGGAGAAAGGGATGACAGAGGATGAGATGGCTGGATGGCATCACCGACTCGATGGACATGACTTTGAGCAAACTCTGGGAGTTGGTGATGGACAGGGAGGCCTGGCATGCTGCTGTTCACGGGGTCACAAAGAGTCAGACACGACTGAGCAACTGAACTGAACTGAAGATAATCTGACAGGATTAAAAAGTTTACAAAATAGAAATAAGCATTTCACAAAAGACCTATAAACATATAAATCTGTACCAGTACAACCATAGTAAAATTAATGCAAATTCAGACAGTCATACACTATTTCTCTCTATCAAAGTGTCCCAGTCAAAAGATAACTGCCAGTGTTGGCAAGAGTTGGAGAAAAACAGAAATACTTCCATAGTACTGAGGTGTATATATTGGCACAAACTTCTTGAGTGGTCATATGCAATATATTTTTTAAACACTAAAAATGTACAGTCTTCAGATTAGCAACTTTCCACTTCAGGTAACTAGTGATATAGCTATAAGTAATAATTTACAAGTACCATGTATAGGGTTTTCTGGCCACATTGCTTATATAACAAACAAAAAAAAAAGAGGAAATTGTTTACATCTTCAGTGATAATGTCATGACAGTTGAATAAATGTTGGCATAGCATATAGTAGAAAAATACACAGTCACTAAAAAATGACATTATATAAAATATGTTAATACTTAAGGGCATGAAAATATTCTCATGCTATATATTTTAGGCTTAAAGATTTAGCTAATGCACATCATAAAATGAAATTCTCTCAATTTGCATGACATAAACAGGTGGAATTATAAATTTATGCATACACATACACACACACACAAACACCACTCACATGTGCCAAAATGCAAACACAGTGGAAGGAAATAATTTTGTGATTATTTCTGGGAAGTGACTTACAATTTTTTTTTTTAATTTTTGGTTGTAAGTTTTCTGAGGTACACAAACTAGTTTCACATTTAGAATAACAAATATGTTATTTTAAGAAACAAAGAAATCCAGAAAAGATGTTCTAGGGAAACAGTTATTATGTTTAAACAGACTTCCCAGGTGTCTCAGTGGTAAACAATCAATCAGCAATGCAGAAGACACAGGAGATGGTGGTTTGATCCCTGGGTCAGGAAGCTCCCTTGGAGGTGGAAATGGCAACCCACTCCAGTACTCTTGCCTGGAAAGTTCCATGGACAGAGGAGCCTGGTGGGCTATACAGTCCATGGCATCACAAAGGGTCAGATAATGACTGAACAACTGATCATGATGGTAAAAATACCTGACCTGGGATTGGAAATATCTAATTCATTGATGGTCATGAATTCTTTAACAGGGTTAAGTTAGGTTATACCCACTAACAAATCACTTCCTTTTTCTAAGCCTCAGTTTACTCCTTAGCAAAGGGGAGGATTCAACTAGTTAATTTCTGTAACCCTTTGAGATTCCATGATTATTAAAAATATTTTGTGCACACACATAAATTATTTGCATTGGTATAAATTCTCTAATATTCTTCCTACTTCACTGTAAGCTCCTGTACCCTGATTCTTAGATGATGGAAAAAATATGCTTCCTTCTTTATTATATTATATAAGACCTGGCTAAGTAGGAAGATTAAAATAAAATCTGCAAACCCCATCACCACTATTCTAGTCAGACAATAAAGAGAAGAGTCACACAGAGAGTCAAGGAATCTATGTTTCTCTGAATGGCAAGCTCGGAAAACGGCACAGATGAACCTCTTTGTAAAGCAGAAACAGAGACACAAAAGTGGAGAACAAGTGTATAGTCATCAAGAAGGGAATGGAGGAAATGTAATGGGATGAATTGGGAGACAGGGATTGACACTACTATGTATAAAATAGATAACTAAGGAGAACTTACCGTATAGCACAGGAAAGTCTACTCAGTTTCTCTGTGGTGACCTAAATGGGAAGCAAAAGCAAAAAAGGAGGAATCTATGTATATGGACAGTTCAGTTGAGTCACTCAGTCATGTCTGACTCTTTGAGATCCCATGGACTGCAGCATGCCAGGCCTTCCTGTCCATCACCAGCTCCCAGAGTTTACTCAAACTCACGTCCATTGAGTCGGTGTTGCCATCCAACCATCTCATCCTCTGCCGTCCCCTTCTCCCCCTGCCTTCAATCTTTCCAGCATCGAGGTCTTTTCAAATGAGTCAGCTCTTTGCATCAGGTGGCCAAAGTATTGGAGTTACAACTTCAACATCAGTCCTTCCAACGAGCACTCAGCACTGATCTCCTTTAGGATGGACAAGTTGGATCTCCTTGCCATCCAAGGGACTCTCAAAAGTCTTCTCCAACACTACAGTTCAAAAGCATCAACTCTTTGGTGCCTAGCTTTCTTTACAGTCCAACTCTCACATCCATACATGACCACTGGAAAAACCATAGCCTTGACTAGATGGACCTTTGTGGGCAAAATAATGTCTCTGCTTTTTAATATGCTGCTTAGGTTGGCCATAACTTTTCTTCTAAGGAGTAAGCATCTTTAATTTCATGGCTGCAGTTGCCATCTGCAGTGATTTTGGAGCCCCCCAAAATAGTCTGCCACTATTTCCACTGTTTCCCCATCTATTTGCCATGAAGTGATGGGACCAGATGCCGTGATCTTTGTTTTCTGAATAATGAGCTTTAAGCCAACTTTTTTTTACTCTCCTCTTTCACTTTCATCAAGAGGCTCTAGTTCTTCACTTTCTGCCATAAGGGTGGTGTCATCTGCATATCTGAGGTTATTGATATTTCCCCCAGCAATCTTGATTCCAGCTTGTGCTTCATCCAGCCCAGCGTTTCTCATGATGTACTTTGTATATAAGTTAAATATATGTGTATTTAACTGTATATGTGTAGCTCACTCTCCTTGCTGTACAGCAGAAACTAACATTGTAAAGCAAGTACACTCCAATAAAAATTAAGAAAAATAAAGCATCTTTGTGTTATAGGAAAAGAAGTACTGGGAACAGAAGAACTAAACAGTATGTGTGTGACCACACATTTTATCTTACAAACAAGGATCATTTGAGAATGAGGGAGGACTTATCAATAATTATCCTGAAATAACAGGTAAAATGAGACTATCCAAGGAGAAGCAGGACTTATGGTCATCCCAAACATAAGTCCTGGAGTTTGGGAAAAGAACATTATTCTCGCTGAAACAAACCTAAGAAGAAAGGAGGTAGGTTACAGTTGTGTTACACAGTCTATCATTGAGAGACATTTCAGAATGGTTTGCAGGCAACTAAGAATCTGCCATCCTCGCAGCAAACTGGAGATCTGTTAAACTTTCCAATAACGTTGGGGATACTGGATTCTAGCTCATCATCATTAAGGAGGCCTGCCTGTTTGAGCATAATTCACACTTGCAGCAAAATTTTAAGAACTCAAGAGTAATCTTGTTTACCATAATACCATACTGCTTTAGCTCACAAAATACATCCTTACCCTTAGCAGTGGTTGTAGGGCATCCAACACTTGACGCTAGGTGCACAACCATTTTGGCTTGAGAAAATTCTCAGGACACAGAACTTTCAGTGCTAAAATCAGGCACACCAGGATGGTTGGTCACCCTACCAGCCAATCATGACCTCTCTCTTAGATAAGGTAGTCAAATACATCTCCCCCTTATGTATTTCTACACTGTGATAATTTTGTTCTCTAAACTGTGTATAATTTGCGAATTGAATACTGTTATGGACTGAACTGTGTTCCTCCAAAATTTGTATGTTGAAGTCCTGATCCTGGCACCTCAGATGTGACTGAACTTGGAGATAGGATTCTTAAGCAGATAATTAAGGTGAAACGGGGTCATTTGCATGGGGCCCTAATCCAATACTGGAGAATGAACTCACCCCAGTATTCTTGCCTGGAAATTTCATGGACAGAGGAGCCTGGCGAAGTAAAATCCATGAGGTTTTAGAGTCCATAAAGTCAGACACAACTTAGCGACTGAATACACATGCACGCCACACACTAATACAATACAGCTGGTGTCCTCATAAGAAGAGGAAGAAACATCAGAAACGCACAGAAAGAAATCATGTGAGGAAACTGGAAGACAGCCATTTACAAGTCAAGGACACAGCCCTCAGAAGAAACCAATCTTGCCAAGGCCTTGATTTTGGACTTCTAGTCTCTACAACGGTGAGGAGGTAAATTTCTGTTATGTGCCTCAGTCTTTGGTACTTTGTTATGGCAGCTCTAGGGAACAAATGCAAATATACTAAAAAGTAATTTTGTTCTTAATTCTTTGCCTGGGAAAGTTGAAAATCTAAATTCTCTAGGGAAATGGTTTTCCTGGTTGTTTCAAATATGGTAGTCTATCTTGTTTCAAAATTATATATATATATATATATATATATATATAGTAATTTGTACTAAATACTCGGAGTAGCTAAACCATATTTTGCAAAAGGCTTTAAATTGCATTTCTTTTTTCAGTAAGAAACCCATCATGATTTGCATTCTGTCCATCTGTCCAAGTTCACCTCATCTCTCTGAGGAGTTGACCTGCCTCTTTATGCTTAGTACACATAATTATTTTTGATGTCCCTGTTAGATCAAGTTTAATTATCAGGTGGCCAATAGTACTCAATGGCTTACTTATTTTAAGTTTATTCACTTATGATATATTGTTATTTAACAACACAGCAGGACTGAAATTATGCTACAGTCTGTCATTTAAGCCTTTACAAACCATACTTAACAGTACATTATAGTTTTGTTCACTAATTACAAAGTATACTATGAAAAAGCAAATTAACATTTTGAAAAAAGGAGCATTATACTCTCACAAAAGTGGAAAAAATACTTTTTTCCCTGATTGGGAAGACTTTAATTTTTTTATTTTTCTTTTAATATTTAAAACTTGTAGTGAAATAGAAACAGTTTCTTGGTTTCAGTAGCTGAGAGAACCCCTTACTTCACTGAGAACTTTCAGACCCAGACCAAGGTAACCAGGACTCTGCTTCCACAGTTTGTTGCTGAGGTCTTCTTAATGTGCAAGCGTGCATGCTAAGTAGCTTCAGATATGTCTGACTCTTTGCAACCCTATGGACTGTAGCCCGCCAGGCTCCTCTGTCCAAGGAATTTCCAAGGCAAGAATACTGGAGTAGATTGTCATGTCCTCCTCCAGGAGATCTTCCCTCCCCAGGGATCAAACCTGCATCTCCTAAAGCTCCTACATTGCAGGCAGATTTCTTTACAACTGAGGTTGCTGAGGTCCCCACAACAGGTGGGGTGATCTCAGATATTCACTCCTAATATTGATTCCTGCTGTTCTTTCTCCCATTCACCATTTGTTGTAATAAGACAGACTTCTCCTTTCTTTTCTAGGAGAATATTCCCTGAAAAGGCCAAGGACTCAGACAAATAACTTCTTGTCTATAAAATGGGGCAACAGAGGTTCACATTATTTAAGTGTAATTTCAAAATAAGATAGAAGGGGGTTAAACCCTGGGTTGGGTTTTCCAGGTGACACGAGTGGTAAAGAAACCACCTGCCAATGCAGGATACATAGATTGCTTAGACTGTACAAACCTGATAGACCCACCCAGGATCTAGAACAGCCCCTGGCACATCACAGGCTCTTGATAAACACTTTCTGAATCAATTTAGCTAACATTTTAAGAACAATTACTCTGAGAAAGTAATTTGGCAGAGGAGACCATCAAGGTTAGATGTCATATAAAGTCTGAACTGTACAAGTGAAAATGAAGTACAAATGACAGTCGGATGACCATGAGAGAGGACCAGACTCACTTGCCTTGCAGGGACAACCCTGAACAAGATGCGGTCAGGGTATCAGACTGTGGGAAAGGGGGGCCTGTGGGCAGTTAAAAGTGAGAAGGAAGACTTTTTTGAGAGATCAAGAGTGCAAGCAACCAAACTCAGGAGAATGCCCAGGCTCAGCTTGGATGCAAGGTGCCGTCAAAAGATAGGAGTGAAACAATTAGCCCTGAGTTCCTTAGCCTGTCCCAAGGAGCCAATATTTGAAGCCTGCCCTACAGGCAGTTGTGATGGTGCATGGTCATTTCCTCTGGTGCAGGCTCAGGTATTAGGGTCTTTTGATTCAAAAGCAGCAAGAATGAAAAATATAAACATGACCTAACTATGAATTCCCCCTTGAGCTCTTCAAGACAATGTGCTGACTTTGTGCAGGAGAACATTTCTAATCGCATGACATTATTCTTCAAACTCGGACGACACATTCTCTTTCATATTTTAAAAAATGTTTCATTCCATAATGACTTAAAATCATCTAATGGGATTATCTATACTTTCAATTTTTTAAATTTGATTTTTCTTTATTCTTTGCATATTTAGTTATGAGATCATATTCATAATACACAATTTATACTGCAATAAAGATGGAATAAAGGCTCTTAAATGGAAATGAAATTCTCTCATGTATCAAATTTGTTTTGGTGAAAACTTTTATTTTGAGCACTCTATTTTATGAATTATACCTTATTTATAGAAAAGTTTGCCTTAAAATTACTTATTCAATTGAAAGACATTTTATTGGCATATATGGTTTCTATTTTGATGTCTCCTGAAGCCAAAAAACTTGTTAATGCTTAATCATCTTTATTTCTTTTAGGATGGGTATCAGTTAACATTACATTTGGCAACAAGTAAAGGGGAAACAGACGTTTCAGAAAACAACTGCTTAGATAAGACAGCAATCATTTTCATCCTTAGCAAAATACACTCAGTGATACCCAGGGTTAGCATAGATGCCAGGACAGACTCAAGCTACCTCTAGTGTTGCACTAGGCTGTGGCCTCTATCCCAATGCTCCAAGATGGAGGCAAAAGCTCAGGACCACATCCACAGAAGGACAGATGCAGAGAGAAAGAAAAACATGCCATCTCTCTCTACCCTCTAAGGGGGAGGTCTCACCCCACAGAACATTTCCACTTATATCTTGTCTATAAAAATTAGTCTCAGGACCACACCTATATTCAAGGGAGGTTTGGAAATACAGTTTGGGGTAGACACATAGGCAGCCAGAAACAATCAACATTATATTTCATGAAAAATCAAGAGAAGAGATATTGAGAGGCAATTGACAATTTCAGGTATAGGAGATTTAAAGAGATGTCTGTTGTCATTAGGAAGTTATGCTGAATGATTAGTGCAATAGCAGCAGATGGAACTCAAGTCAAAACAAAATAAGCAGACAGTTACATGCATGATAAATACTTTCGGAATGAAGAAGTGAATGAAAAAGTAATGCCTTCAAAACCACAAATATTTGACTTGACCCTGATCTGTTTCAAGAACTCCATGACTACCTGACACTCTGTGATTGTCAAATGCCACATGGTCTGGCTGAAATCTGACTGGCATTGGAATCAATAGTTGTTAGTCTGGTCACAATTCTGCCCTGACTTGATAAGTGACTTTATTTACTTTTACTAAGACTGGATTTCCTCACTTATAAAGTAGGCACTAATAAAATATATATTAGTATTTTATGACTAATAAAATACATATTTTATTGATCTATTCATTCAATGGCTAGTGACTGATTGGTTTTTAGGTACTAGCCCTGTGCTGGATACTGAAAAGGTGTAAAGAAAACACATTGCATGCTCTCTTGGAGCTTAGTAGAGAAGACAAATATTTAAAACAGTTCCCTAATAAATATATTTTTGCAAATTATTATGAAGGAAATGCTTTGTTGTTTAGTCACTAAGTCATGTCCAACTCTTCACCAGATTTATTAGGAGGCAGGTAAGGTGGTCTGGCATTTCTATCTCTTTAAGAATTTTCCACAAAATAAAGCAGGGCAAAGGCTAACAGAGTTTTGCCAAGAGAACGGACTGGTCATAGCAAGCATCCTCTTCCAACGACACAAGAGAAGACTCTACACATGGACATCTCCAGATGGTCAATACCAAAAGCAGATTGATTATATTCTTTGCAACCAAAGATGGAGAAGCTCTATACAGTCAGCAAAAACAAGACCAGGAGCTGACTGTGGCTCAGATCATGAAATCCTTATTGCAGAATTCAGACTTAAGTTGAAGAAAGTAGGGAAAACCACTAGACCATTCAGGAATAACCTAAATCAAATCCCTTATGATTATACAGTGGAAGTGACAAATAGATTCAAGGGATTAGGTCTGATAGAGTGCATGAAGAACTTTGGAAGGAGGTTCGTTACACTGTACAGGAGGCAGGGATCAAGACCATCCCCAAGTAAAAGAAATGCAAAAAGGCAAAACGGTTATCTGAGGACGCCTTACAAATAGCTAAGAAAAAAAGAGAAGCAAAAGGCAAAGGTTCCGAGAAAAGGAAAGATATACCCATCTGAATAAAGAGTTTCAGTGAATAACAAGGAGAGATAGGAACACCTTCCTCAGTGACCAAAAGATCAGTGATCAGAAGAAATAAAGGAAAACAACAGAATGGGAAAGCATAGAGATCTCTTCAAGAAAATTTGAGATACCAAAGGAACATTTCATGCAAAGACGGGCACAATAAAGGACAGAGATGATATGGACCTAACAGAAGCAGAAGATATTAAGAAGACGTGGCTAGAATACACAGAAGAACTAAACAAAAGATATCTTATTGATCCAGATAACCATGATGGTGTGATCACTCACCTAGAGCCTGACATCCTGGAGTCCTAAGTCAAGTGTGACTTAGGAAGCATCACTACAAACAAAGCTAGTGGAGGTGATGGAATTCCAGTTGAGCTATTTCAAATCCTAAATGATGATGCTGTGAAAGTTCTGCATTCAATATGCCAGCAAAGTTGGAAAACTCAGCAGTGGCACAGGACTGGAAAAGGTCAGTTTTCATTCCAATCCCAAAGAAAGGCAATGCCAAAGAATGCTCAAACTCCTCACAATTGCACTCATCTCACACTAGCAAAATAATGCTCAAAATTCTCCAAGCCAGGCTTCAACAATAAGTGAACTGTGAACTTCTAGATGTTCAAGCTAGATTTAGAAAAGGCATAGGAACCAGAGATCAAATTGCTAACATCTATTGGATCACAGAAAAAGCAAGCGAGTTCCAGAAAAACATCTACTTCTGCTATATTGACTATACCATAGCCTTTGACTGTGTGGATCACAACAAACTGTGGAACAGTCTAATAAGAGTTATAAAATCCAAACTGAGGGTCTAACAAAGTCAGTGTTATTTTGAAATTAAATGCTAAAAAGTTTGAACTAATTATAAGCTAAAAATTACTTTATTTGTTTATTCTTTCCTAAATGTATTGCAAATCTCGTGTCCTATTTAAAGTGAAACATAAGACATACATATCAACTGAATAAAAATCAGACAGTTCAATTACAATTATAGAACCCAATAAAATGTTGAAACTATTACCTAAGATGATTAAACCTAATCTCTTAGGGCTAAACTAAGTAGTTGGGGGAATGAGTATGCGGCTGTATATTGTTTTCTTGAGAATTACAAGAATTAGAAACTATTAAATAATTTATTCTAATCAAGGTTTCTATATGGTGTGCAAATTTTGTAAGTGAAAAAGCACAAAATAAGGCATTCATCTACCCACACGTGATGGAGTAGCCTAAATAAATAGGTATGAAAATATAATATAAATGAATAATATGCTAATAAAAGTAGTAAAGTCAGAACTAGGAATGGGCTCTGAGTTGGATGCCAAAGGAAAAGTATAGGAAGCTGAGGGGTAGACTGTGAAAGAAATGAAAATTCCTGGCCATATTCAGACAAGATTCATTAAAGAGTTATAGAATCTCTGGAATTTAAAGTATAAGCAAGAGGTTTGAAGATATTTGGAAAGAAATAGGCCTGTGTGTCCCAGAAATCCTGTTTACATTGGTCTTCTCCCTCTATGAGAAGACTGTGAGCAACACCACATTATAAACATGACCTGTGTCCTTGCTTATATTCCCTGTTAGACTTTAAGAAGGTGTTCACAAACATTAGATATGTGCATGATACAGAATATATCAGATACCAGGGACCATGGTACCTGTTACACGTAAACTCTATTACTTACCACCCACTGCATCAGTGCAAGAACTTGTTTGCCGTTATTTCAAAGGATGCCCAGGAATTTGAATCTGTACTGTTTGTAGCAACCAATGTTTTAAATCATTTGAGTAAGATTTCTTAACTGACTATGTACTGCATGCATGCATGCTAAGTCACTGCAGTTGTGTCTGACTCTTTGCAACCTTATGGACCATAGCCTGCTAGGCTCCTCTGTCCCTGGGATTCTCCAAGCAAGAATGCTAGAGTGGATTGCCATGCCCACCTTCAGGGGATCTGCCCAACCCAGGGATCCAACCAGGGCCTCCTGTGTCTATCTGCATTGGCAGGTGGGTTCTTTATCACTAGCACCACCTGGGAAGCCCAACTATGTACTAGACATAGAGAAAAATATCCATCACTAAAACTACATTCTACAAATTCCATAAAACCCTTAATTCCATACAGGGCATGACAGAATGCATACTGCTGCTCAACCAAAGGGCATTTTTTTTTTCTATCTTGCTTGTTTGGCAGAAATTTTATGTTTCAGTTTATTAGTGAGTAAAATGGATTGTGACAAAGTATTTCCACAGGCCAAGGACAACTGGGCATAATCACCATTTTTAAGAAATCTTTCTCTTGTCTCAAATACTCCTAAAGGCTCTCATAAAGATCAGAATAAATGATTATTTAAAAAAATAAAAATCCTAGAGAGAACCAAAAAGGATAGTGTTGTCAGTGCTATGAGTGTTTAGATAATGATGGCATGAGAAGAAATATATGAAATAGTTTTTCTAAAATAAATTGAAGGCAACATAATCTAATTATAATACATCCTACAATTTTACCTGACAGGCAGTGTAGAGCTCTTTGATATCTTATTAATTTACATATGTGTTCAAGTTCATTTATTTATATAGTTAATGAATTGACTTGTATAAGAGAGTTTATTTTATCCCTCTTTGTCTGTTTCCTTCTTTTTCTGAGGGAACCATCTGGGCTGAGTACAGTAATTCATTAGAACAAAAAATGATAATGATTTTGATGAAATGAAATAGCTTGTCCTAATTAGGATTCTTTGTCAGTATACTTTTATATACTACTCACTAATTATTGCTTATTTTCTTTAAAATATATTATCCAGAAATTATATCTGCAGAATGCTATGATGATGGGCAGGCAACATCACCACCTCTTATCTCTTCTTTAAAGCCATTTGGGTTTGGGTGTCTTACTTTGGTCACATTCCAGAAACACATTGTTTCTTAATTGGCATGCTAGTATTCTCCTGGCGCCATTCCTGCATTCAAAGCCATATTTGTTTTTATATCTGAGATTTCTATTTTTATTCACATCCGATCAGATAACTGATTTTGTGTTTTGCTACTATTCTGTTCATTCTGCTCAGTTTTACTAGGCATTGCTAAAACGTATGTTTTTAATCTTATTTTTTAATCTCTCTTATTTTTCCTCTTTATATGATTTCATTTTTTTTTAACAAAACGATTGTCATCAGATTTTCTCTGCTAGTATTATCATTCAAATATTCTTGAATTTTAACTTGCATAAATTTTTAAAGTATATCTGGTTAATGAATTATTTATGGCCTACATTTTAGCAGGAGCATCATTTTCATGGATTGTCTGGCTTTCCCTTAATAAACCTATAGTGAATTTATCATTTATAGGTGGCAACCCACTCCAGTATTCTTGGCTGGAAAATCTCATGGACAGAGGAACCTGGTAGGCTACAGTCCATGCGGTCGCAAAGAGTCAGACACGACTGAGCGACTTCACATAATGGCTCTAACCTGAGTGGTATTCTCAGCAGTGGCCTTGAACTCCCTGCTAAAAGGCTGCTATTTTGGTTGGAAGAAGGCTTGAGAAAATCGGGAAAAGATTGCCCAAGGATTTCTAAAATATCAGTAGGCTACCTTCATTGAGGCTTCCCTGGTGGTTCAGATGGTAAAGAATCCACCTGTAATAGAGGAGAGATGGATTTGATCATTGGGTTTGGAAGATCCCCTACAGAAGGAAATGGCTAACCCACTCCAGTATTCCTGCCTGAAGAATCCCATGGACAGAAGAACCTGGCGGGCTATAGTCCACGGGGTCACAAAGAGTTGGACATGACTGAGCGACTAAGCACACACGTGTGTACCATCATTGAACTGTACGAGTCTCAGCCACCTCAGATGAAAGCAAATGATTACATTAACAAATAACAAAGTATTCTGAAAGACATGTGTGCAAAGTAAAAGTTAAAGCAAACAACAATTTGAAAAACATTGCAGCAGAAGAGAATAACAAGTCAAGAATGGATTGACCAGAGTTAACTTTCACCTTGGAAAGATTTTCCACAGTATATACAAAAGACTTTAGAGATCCTCTAAAATCTATCTTAAGGAAACAAAAGAAGTCATTGACACTATTCAACAAGAGAAGGCAATACATTTTTACAAATAAAAATATGTGCTAGAACAATTAGCATAATCATTGGGAGCATCACAAAGTGAAATAAGAAATACAAAAAAAACAGTAGAAAGAATAAAGAAAGGAAAATGCCAAACATTAAGTCATGGAGAAAAGACTGTATTTATCTAACTTATGAATAATACAAATTCTTTTTAAAAAAAAGAGATAGAACAAAAACCAGGGAGTGATAATCATAGTTAATTATTTAAGTGTTCTCTGCATCAATTTCATAAAAGATTTCAGGCAAAACACAAAGGCATTAGATACTTGAATTTTACATTAAATAAAATGACTACTCCAATTATTTACCTCTGGTAACTTGCAATTCCATTTTTATGCATTTGTATTGCTCTCCTGCATCTCTTATTAAGACTACTTTTATGTATTTTACATTTTTGTTGCTAATGTGAGTGAATTATCAATTTCCTTTTATTCTAGCAGATTGTTGCTTCAGAATATGTATTTTATGAACTTCTTGATATATTAAACCCCTTATAAAACCCAATATATTTTAGCTTATCTTTGATATTAATCTGACATATTATACTATTTAAATCTTTCTTTTGATATTTATTCTAATTAGTCTTTCCATGTTTTAATCTAACAATTATAATTGCAAAAAGTATTCAACAAGAATAACAAGACTAGAAGTAATTTTTCTGCATCTATGTGCAAAAAGCATACTCTACAAGTAAAAAAGATTAATACATATCAACTTTATCACCTTATGTAAATAATGTTTATTTTAAGATGAATTTTTGTTGTTAAAAATGGTTAAAATTTACCATATTATTTTTCACTGGAATGTGCTTTTTTTAAGCTTATTATTAGTAAATTAGAGATATCTCTAATATGTTGTTTTTGATGTATGTTAGAAATTGAGCAGAGTCCCATTAAAATCCTATAGGTACTTTTACTTGTATTTATCTTGCTTTCATGAATAGATAAAGCAAATCTTACCTTTATCTAGAAAAGAAAATCCAATAAGAATGTAAAAATAAAGGAAGATAAAGTCACTTTCAAGCATATATGTGTAATAAATACACACTAAAATATATCATTAAAAATAAATATAGGTACATAACATACAAAATAAGATGAGAGAAATTAGAATCAAAATTGGAAAGTATACAATAAATAACTCAAATAGTTAGAAATATATTAATAACATCTAATACAATTGAATGAGAATAGTAATACTTCATTGTGAAACTGCTACCAATCCAAAAAATTCTCCAGGATCTGAGTTACCTATTTCTTTTTCTGACAGTTCTGAACTACCCTTACTAGTTAAAGGGTTTTATTTCATCTTTTTAAAATTCTAAACAACAAAGAATCCTGTTTTTGTATGTTTACGTGTGTTGTATTCTCCATTGTGATGGGTGTGGGTGTGGGTGTATGTGTATTTGAAAGAGAGAGGGAGAGATGTCCCTTCCATGTGTCTGGCATGCTGGCTGCCAAGCAAAACTTCTTACTCCTATCAGCTTTTATATTTCTGAAGGTCTTACAGAAATTGAGGTTATAATTTATACTGAAAGCTTTATTTCTTGTTCTTTAAATGTCCTCAGTTTAACAGATCTCCAGCTCCAATTTTATCTTCCCAATGGATATTCTCTTGTACTAACTTGGCATCCTCTGAAATGTTCATATTAGCAGTTTGATCCTAAAGGAAATGAGCATTTATCTGTTTTGAGTAAACCAGACACACCAAGTTTTCTGAATTATTTACAATTTTTGCTCAATTTGAGGTTGATATATAAGAGTGGGAAACAATGTCACTTGCTAAATACAAGAGTGATAGCAAAAACAGGGTGGGGAGGGACAGACAAATGAGCCATAAATAAGCATAGGTCCAGTAAGGTCTAATGACATTTGAAGGTGGGTGAGTGAGGTTGAGAGGGGAAGGGATGTCTCCGGTAACTGTAGACTGAAGCCACATTAGATGGTACAAGAGAAACAAAAGGTTTGCAAAAGTACAGAGAGAAGCACTGAAAGTTATCCCTGTTCTATACTTCACTGAGAGAATTTCCTTTTCAAATTTAATTAAGAGTAAAATATTGGACCAAATACATAGAACACTGAAGAAACTATAAACAAAGAGGGGATGAAGAAAACAGTAAGAATGACCAGTCCCTAAAGAAAAGAGGAAGACTTGGCTGAGCTGAATTAACCTAGTGAAACATAGGGCAAAATGTCCCATGTGTATCTTTCTCATGCCACAGGTAAATTCCTTACAGGCAGGGGTCTTATCCTTCTGTGTCATCTTAGACAAAGGCATGATATAGCATGCAAGCACTCATTCTTTCTGTAGTACTGACAACTATTACGTCTGTTCTAGAAGTTCTAGGTACACATCAGTGAATGGAATAGAAACACTTGACCTTGTAAACTATATGTTCTAGGGTAGGGAAGCCCATGACAAGCATATTCATTCATACAGTATGTTTGAAGGTAATCATTGCCATGGAAAGCAAAAATTGCATCAGGTTAAAACAGAGGGAGACTTGCCTAGAACAAGGATACAATTAAAATGGAGTGTTCAAGGAAGGTCCTATTGGGAAGGTGATATTTGGATAAAGACAGGAAGGTGTTGAGGGAGTACAGTGCAACTATCTAATTAAATTTAATTAACTGCCTTTTCAGGATGTAAACTTCCAAAGTAAATTTTATCAGTTTTTAAAATAAGATATTATAGTACAAAAAACAAAAATGTGTATTTTGGAATAAAACACTTTATAAAAGTCACAATAAAGATACTAAAATTGGTCTTAAACCTCTTAGGAAAATCCATGTATTTTCTCATATGAATAATGGGTTTTTAAATAAGATCTACCATTTAGGTGTATGATGCATGAAAATGCTCTCCTCACAAAGCTTGGTATACAGTGCATATTAAATAAAAGTGAGTTATCCATTCATACAACAAATATTTATAGAATGATAATAATGAACATGAATTAAAATAATTATATTCCATTCATGGTAAATTGACCTTTTTCCTTTTCAGTAGAAAAATTTTAAATAGCTTTAGAGTTTCTAATATGACCATTACATAACAAGATCCATTATCTTGTCTTGTTTTAATGCACTCACTCACTAAATACAGGAGTAATATCAAAAATGGGGTGAGGAGGGACATGGAATTCTCCAGGCCAGAATATTGGAGTGGGTAGGCATTCCCTTCTCCAGGGGATCTCCCCAACCCAGGGATCAAACCCAGGTCTCCCACATTGCAGGTGGATTCTGTACCAGCTGAGCCACAAGGGAAGTCCAAGAATATTAGAGTGGGCAATCTATCCCTTCTCTAGCAGGTCTTCCTGACCTGGGAATTGAACTGGGGTCTCCTGCATGGCAGGCCGATTCTTTCCCAGCTGAGCTACCAGGGAAACTCTTACTAATGTACTAGTTAGGAATTTATCATTCATTAATTAAATTTATTTTAATTCTAACTTTGTTCCAATTCAAATACAGTATTATTACCCTCCATGAAGAGACTCATTCATTAATCCACTTATTCAATCAGGTTTCAGTCTATCAATATTGGCTTGAATGAACTCTATCTCAATGGGTCCCTTACCAGTTGACACCTAGTTATAATCCTATAGTCTCTAATCTGTTTAACCTTCCATTCTTCTGAAAATTATTGTCTACATTCAACTAACATGGAAGAGAAGATTGCCAACGTTGACTGCTCCCAGTGGATAAAACCTTTATGACTTGACCTTGGGAGTCCACAGCACCACTTCTGCCATACCATACCCTATTAGGCAATCACTTGCCCAGATTCAAGAGAAGGGCAGTTATACCCTTTTCTTGATAGTAGGAGTATCAGAGAATTTTCAGGCTCTGTTTTAAAACTTCCAGTCTGACCTCTGGCCATAAATTATTTATATACCTCTCACATACAAAATACACTCACCCCCTGAGAACTGTAGAACTCTTGGCACAGCATGACTCCATTCAAACCTGCATTAAAAGAGGACTGGGCATGAGGCTGTGTCCTAGGATGACCCCAGTCTTCCATTAAAATGCCTGCCTGAGAAAGCAGAACAAAGCTATGTCCCTGAGATGACCCCAGCCCTCCATTAAAATGCCTGCCCGAGAAAGCTTCAGAGAATTGATTGCTTGTCCTAGCTAACATCTGAAGATAGGCCCCAACCTCAGTGAACACCTAGTAAACAGGGTTTACTAGAAAGGGCTCACAATGGTGCATCACTTTTGTCTTCCTTTGAGATGGCTATGCATCTCTCACCACACTGCAGTGTCTTTCTCAAGGACCTGAAAGAAGCCTCTGCTTCTCTGAACATCAGGAAGGAAAAGACCTCTCTCTCTCAGTCTCTGCAGGAGGGCAGAACTCTAACTGCAATAATTGGAAGCTTAGCAGACATATCTGGCCAGCTCACACTGACATTGACCAACCTCTTAGTGATGAGTTTTCACTTGAGCCCCTGTTTTCTCCCCTCTCTATTCCCTCACTAACAATTTCCTCCCTATCCTGACAGCCTTGACTTCCAATCTTTCTGAGACCCTTCAAGAAATGATGAAAATCTTTAAAGTTCATTCTTGTTTTAACTAATTTACTAACTGTTATAACTAAACTTAAGGACCTTTCCTTAACCAGCACCCAATTCCAAAGCCAATGCTGTATGTTTTAAGTGTTCACAATAGCAGAAGCCCACTTGTGGTAGTAAATTTATAGTTTAATTTTATAATAACTAACTTAGCAGCTCAAAATAATTATGCTTTTTTTTAAGGTCAAAGACTTTGGAAAACAGGAATGCAGACATAGTTCAATGAGATTTATTTATGCACATATCCATTCTCAAAGCAGTCAATCCTAAAAGAAATCAACTCTGAATATTCACTGCAAGGACTGATGCTGAAGCTGAAGCTCCAATATTTTTGCCATGTGATGCAAAGAGCCAACTCACTGGAAAAGACCCTGATGCTTGAAAAGACTGAGGAAAAGAGGAGAAGACGGTGACAGAGGATGAGATAGTGGGGTACATGAATTTGAGCAAACTCTTGGAGTTGGGGAAGGACAGGGAAGCCTGGTGTGCTGCAGTTCATGGGGTCTTAAAGAGTCAGACAAAACTCAGCAAACGAACAATAACAATCCTCCCCCAAACTCCCCTCCCATACAGACTGCCTCCTAACATTGAGAAGCATCCCTGTCTGAACAGCAGGACCTTGTTGGTTATCCATTTTAAATATAGCAGTGTCTACATGTTCATCCCAAACTCCGTAACTATCCCTCCCACTCTGGCTTGCCTTCTTTACAGTCCAGCAACTTTACTATCGCTAGATCTCCTACATGGCAGTTTGGATCTCCAAGTGTTAATATTCCAGGAGACCAGGTGGAAGCTGCAACATCTCTTATGATGAAACCTTGAAAGTCACATGGCTCCACTTCTACTGCACTCTTTTGAATGAAACTATCACAGATCCACCCAGGTTCAAAAGAAGGGAAATTAGATCAATTCCTAATAGAAGTCACATGTAGAGCAAGAAATAATATTATGGTCACATTTGGAAAAAACTAATTCAATAATTCATCAATAAATTAGTCAAGTATGTGCTTTGTAGAAAATTAGCTTATTCATATCATACACACATACACTCAACTACCACACACTTAGCATAATGTACATTGCCCTAAGATATGTATGTGATTTATGTTCACACTGCCTTGCATAAATTTATAATTTAGTTCATATTTTCTTACGTCAAATAGTCAAGTAAATTTTCAAGAAAAAATATAATTATAAAAAATACATATATAATTATAACATATAATAAAAAAAATTCAAGGCAGTAACCCAGAATAGCTAAGCACGTGAGCTTTGTGGTTCTATGTCTGTTATGAAGCTATGAAACTTTAATCAACTTATTCAGACTCACAAAGCTTCAGGGTTCCTTTTAAACAACTTTATTGACATGATTTATATAGACTGTACCCATTACAGGCATAAACTTTGATGAGTTTTGAAAGATATATATACCCATGAAACCAATGAAATTTATACTCAGTGAAACCAATGTCACAACCAAGATACAGAATATTACTTTCTACTGCCTCAATATTCTTTTGCTTTCTTTCAATCCATCCTTTCTTCCACTGTTGGCTCTTCAACACTTAGCTCTAAGCAACTACTGGTCTACTTTCAACAACTATAGATTAGTTTGCACTTTCTAGGATTTTTAACAGATTTTATTGTTGTTCAGTTGCTAAGTCATGTCTGACACTTTGGTACTCCATAGACCACAGCATGCCAGGTTCCCCTGTCCTTTACTATTTCCTGGAATTTGCTCAAATTTATGTCCAAATGAGTTGGTGATGCTATTAATTTTGTATCAGGTTTAAGTTAGCATATTGATTTTTGAGATTCATAAATGTTATTGTGTGTATCCACATTTCTTTCCTTTCAATTGTTGACTAGCAGTCCACTGTACAGATATAATATACTTGTTTATCCATTAACTTACTGATGGACATTTGCATTATTTCCAATTTGGGGCTATTATGAATAAAGATTGTAGGGATGTTCATATACAAATTTGTGTGTAGATATATATATATTCTCATATCCCTTCAATAAATATCTAGGGTCAGAATGGTTAGATCATATGTTATACATATGCTTAACTTTTATTGAGAAATTTTTTCTAAAGTGCTTGTATCATTTTATGTTCCTACTAGCTGTGGATGAGCATTCTAGTTGAGTAAAATCTCAGTTCTGCACCTGTAAAATGGGAAGTATATTGAATCTCAGGATATTTGAGAAAAATATATAAATTAATGTAGTCAAATTGCTATCACAGAGCTGTGTACACTGAGGTGAATAGTAGCTGGGGAGTATTTGTTCAGTGAAACCACATGCAATAATTTAATCAGAGATGGAAATTCAAAACAAGAAGGATGCAAATAGAATGGGATGAATCATGAAGTCTCCGAGGAGAGCTAGGAATTGAATTAATTATTGTAAATCATTAGTATTAAAACAATTCAAGAACATATGAAAAGACATAGCCACAATCTAAGGATGAAGTTCAGAGAGTGAGGATCAGAGGATCCAGGTTTAAAACCCAAGAAACCTAACATTTAGAGACAGAGGAGAGGGCAGAGACAGCAAAAGAGACCCCAAGGAGGAGTCAGTGATAAAGTAGAAAAAAATAGAAGAGAATTCTGTCCAAAGAGCTACGATACATGAATATTGCAAGAAATGATCAAACAATGAGAAGCTGAGTAAGGGAATAGCCCTCTAATGCGGAAGCCACTGATGACCTTACAAGAACTGTTTCAATGGAGATGCAGTGGAAGTCAGGTTAAGGGTGCATTAATGGTGCTCCCTAACCTGGTTTACTATATTTACTTCAACGGTTAACGTAAAATGGCTTACTATATTTACTTCTATTTCCAGCTCTCCTTGGAGACTTGCTAATTCATTCCATTCTATTTGCATCCTTCTTGTCTTGAATTCCTATTCACCCCTATCAATAGGGGATGAAGAAGAGGACACAAATGGTGTATGCAAATAAAATCCAACATGACCACAGAAGGGAGAGAGATGTGAACTATGTGACTCCAAACCCAGTTTCCAAGGAGAAGGGAAGAAGCTTTCGGTTGTGATCACTAGGCAGTGACAGAGCTCTGTTTGCCTGAGCAAGGGGATGATGCGGTAAAATGCTTGCAGTGTGGTCTACTTTTGACCTTGAGCTGAAAGAAGAAAGTAGAGAATGAGGCCACTCTGAAGGTAACTGCAGTAAAGCCACAAGGACCAGGAGCTGATGGCGGCTTCAGGAATATCAAGAGAGAGTTTCAAGTACAAACCAAAAAACTCTGTGCATTGAGCAAGTTTTGTTGATAAAAATACAATTCTTTAGACAAATATGTGTCCTGGGAAAAGCCCTAACCACCAGAAGGAAAACTGGTTGAAGGAAAAAGAGATGACATACTTGTGAGGGAAGTGAAGGCTGTTTTGTTAGTTTATTTCCACCTTCGAAGACTTTCTAATGATCTGCTACATAAAAAAGCTGACCTTTGTGATTAAAAAACGTTAAATAGCCCTTTCCTCATTCACTTCTGCCTTTGGTGTCACTCCCTTGAATAGCTCAAAGACAATTTAATCTGTTTTGGTTAATTAATTCAGGTTCAAAACACTAGGTGCAGTTGCTGCTCCCAATTAGTAAATCAGATAGAGCATGAGCTGTAGGTTCTATTCTATGTCCAGATATATTAGAATCTACAATAATGGATATTTACAGGCACTCATGGGAAGCACCTAATTGCCAAGGCAGTTTCCCTTGATATAAAAGACAATTTAAAGTTAAGCTATATCTGGTCCAAATTTAATTAATTTGGGGTCCTAGTTTCTCAAAGACGAAATCAAACATATTGAATATAAAACTGACACTTGAATAGGTAAAGGCATGCTTTTTTCCCCCCCTTTTAAAGGTCAGTGAAATTAAGAAAAGATAATATTGGTGAACCTAAACATGTCCATCACCATTCTGATGCTGCTGCCACTCCTGCTGCTGATAACAATGATGATGATGAAGATGATGATGGCAACAATTATGATGATGGCAGTAGTGATAGAGACGGGTTTCAGAGTGACAGAATGTAAGATTTAGGAATCCAGTGATGTTTAACAAATTGTATTGTCAGCAGTGACTCACATTAATGGAGTCATTATCAGAAAATTGCATATAATTCCTGTTATTGCAAGTCCTCAGGATAATATGGCTGTTCTGCTAGGAGATTTAGAAACTGCCTGCCCTGTGTAATTTTGGAAATTGCTCTGATCTAGCTCCTGTGGATACAGAGCTCAGAACAGACCCGTCACACGTGCATGGGCTCCTCAGGACAGCACTCTTTGAGGAAGTCACCTGCCTGTTTGGCAGCACGGGCTAGCTCTTGTCCTCTGATAATAAATTCTCTTATTTATTTAGTACGCCCAAGTCTCTTGTCTGCATTTAACAGCGCAGAAGGCGTAACATGCTCATTCTACCCTAATTATGCTTTAGAAAATTGTCCCATTTCAAAATTATAATGTCAAAAACTACCCGCCACCAGGTCTTGGGAAGGAGAATGGTCAGCCCTCACAGATGTCTTTCAAATGCCAGCACCAGGCTCTCTGACTGTTCATCAGAGACTGGGCTATGGCGGTCTCTTAAAATCTATTTTTTTCTCTCTCTTTCTGAGATAGTATCTCCCTTTAGATAAATTCTGGTTGCAATATTTTACTATTTTTAATCTTCCAGGAGGGAGGCAGTAATGCCCTTCTCCCTGTCCTTCACACCGATTTGTCTTTGCTTCTCATTATACAGAGTCTGCTTAAGTCGTGGTGCTTGCTGCCAGTTCTATTAAACTGCAGAAGGACCTGCCAGGTCACAATTTATGCTGCAATATCATAAAATTAACTTTCATGCAGAAATCCTTTTTTCCCTCTCTCTTATTCATTTTTATGCTTAAGAAATCCTGATGATTTCTGTTAGAAGGATTAGTTGTCTTTTTTCTGTGGGATTGACAAATTGGGCAGAATTTTGGTTTTAAGAGCAAGTGAAAATAGAATAAGAGCTTAATTCCAATTTCCTTCTTAATGATTACAAAATTCTTCTTGCCTTATTGCACCAGATTTAAAATAGAAATGCATGCTATGGAATCCGGTGGGGTGGGTTGAATAAGTCTTATATAGAAAGTGAGTCTATTACTCAAATCTCAAATCAAGATCTCCAGCTCCGATACAAGCCCGGTCTATTCGTTTCTACTCCTTCAGGACCCCATGGGAACGTTTCCTCATTAACTAGAATCTGGGTGTCCTGCTCCTATTTCCTATTATTGAGTTGGCTGAAAAGTTCATCCAGGCTTTTCCATAGCATCATAAAGAAAAATTTAAATGAACTTTTTGGCCTTGCAATACATCCAGAGGAACCTGTGCCGAGTATCATGTGTTGCCAATTGCCTTCCTTCCCCTCTTCCAGCATGCTCAGAGCAGGAAATGCAGCTAGAAAAGTCTAGACCTTGAAGTCCAAAAACACCCTATGATATTTCCATGACAGCTGCTGGGCCAAAACCTTTGACAGGGTTTGAAGAGTGAAAAATGGTAGATTAAGGATTTTACTTTTCCTATAAGAATCTATTATTTTGCCCTCAACAAATGGCATCCTCCCTTCTCCACTTTCCTTTCTTCTTAAATAAAATATTCTCTTGCTTGATACAGGATGTAAAAGTATGCATGTTTTGTCATCAAATGGCTTTCAAGGAAAACAGCCCTTTTCTAATACTACAGATATCAGAAAAAATAAAATGATACTTGTTCTTTCAATCATCATATTTTAACCTTCAGTTCAGTTCAGTCACTCAGTCGTGTCCGACTCTTTGCGACCACATGGACTGCAACATGCCAGGTGTCCCCGTCCATCACTAACTCCTGGAGTCTACTCAAACTCATGTCCATTGAGTTGATGATGCCATCCAACCATCTCATCCTCTGTTGTCCCCTTCTCCTCCGACCTTCAATCTTTCCCAGCATCAGGGTCTTTTCTGAGTCAGCTCTTCGAATCAGGTGGCCAAAGTATTGGAGGTTCAGCTTCAGCATCAGTCCTTCCAATGAATATTCAGGACTTATTTCAATGTTAGAGTTGCTTCTCAGCTATGAACAAAAATTTATGATTTAATTTGACAAATTTTTGTATAGATACTATCTGATATTACAGGGTAGAGTGGAATAGGGAAACCTAATCTAAAATGTCATCTTTACAGTTAGCATTTATTTCTTTCTAATACAAGAAAAATGCTTTATGGTGAATAATGACTATAGCAAAACCAGTATCATATTTCCATATTGTATTATTCTATTTATTTTTTCTGAATGGTGGAAGAATAATATCTATAAAAATATTGAATACTGCTACGGTTGTGTTTCACACTGAAGGCTGTCTTGGGAAGCAAACTTTTAAATTACCTGGAGCTAAAAATGTACCTGAATGGCATACACTTGCTAATCTGCTTGGAAGAGAATATTCTGCAATGTTATGAAAAAGGTACTCAAGACAGTTTTCCCATAACAATGAAAGACCATTGGACACTAATCACATGACTATTCTCATTAGCTCAACATCCCATTTAGCCAGTCTCTGCTGAGCTTTCACTCATATTTTATGTATAAAAGGAAAGCTTGCAAAGTAAGCTGACTAGGAAGGGAGTGTGAGAAGACGTCAGTGAACATAAAAACCCTGGCACCCATTAAGTATATGACCCTAAATTAAAAAATAGCCAATATTTTACAGAGTTTTTAAAAGGAACTGCTTGAGTCAAATCTGTGTTATTCTTACCAATTAGATAAACATGTTCCTGAGCTGGGTTTTGATCTAACAGGGTATGAGGAAAAAAAAAAAATGACTTGCACTAAGTGGTATGACTGCAGCTATTGAAAAACAGACATAGGTAATATTTCATTAAGAGTTTCTGAACAAGTTCCAAATCTGGTGTGAATTATAAAGACTCTATTGCAGTTTGAAGCCAGAAAATAAATATGCTTTCTGCCAAATGTGCTTAAATAGTTAGTGAATCTCCAGTTATTTAAATTATAGGTCCATGTTAAATGTATCCATCCCTTTATTGTAACTTGTGCTTTGGGCTTCCCCTGTGGCTCAGCTGGTAAAGAATTCGCCTGCAATGTGGGAGATCTGGGTTCAGTCCCGGTGTTGGGAAGACCCCCTGGAGAAGGGAAAGGCTACCCACTCCAGTATTCTGGCTTGGAGAACTCCATGGACTATACAGTCCATGGGGTCGCGGACTCAGACACGGCTGAGCGACTTTCACTCACTTTAATGTAACGAAGATAGCAAGGCTATCTGAGAGCACATAGCAGAAGCAATATGACCCTTTCCTCCATTTACTTCCACTGTGCCCCGGCCATAAGTATAACTGTGTCATCTAGGACAAAGGAGGAGATGTATGACTAAATGCACACAGAGTCATTCTCAATTCTCAGTAATAGGTGATCATTACACACCACTTTTTCTGGCCTCTATATGTATATCTTGGCAATTTTAGCACAGTATAAACCTCAGTCCAAGATATATAAACAGGCGTGGGTCTTTGTGCCTTTATATGTATGTGCATCTCACAAACAATATCATAGTCTTGACTGGTTATCTGTACTTCACCCATGCATGTCTTTCCTTTTCTTATACATTGGATCTTTTCAATGTTGTTCCTGTGGCTTAAGAGAGCTGCTGTTTCCTTTTCTCCATTTAAAAATCTCACTAATTCTTTAAGCTTAACATACATACCAGTTGTTTCATGCTGCTCTTTAGATACTCCCTGGTCCAATAAATTGTTCCTAATTAGAAACTCCCATAAGCTTCTGTATGTTCCTCTTTTGGAGAACAGGGTTCATTCTGCTTTGTATCAAAGTTACTTTAAAAAAAAAATCTATTCCCATAAATACACAATCAGTCCACAGAATGTAAGGTCCAAAGCTTACTCATCTTATTCATCTTTGTATTTTAGCCACATATAATGACATATATATCCTGAAAGTGAAAGTCGCTCAGTTGTGTCCAACCCTTTGCGACCCCATGGACTGTACAGTCCATGGAATTCTCCAGGCCAGAATACTGGGGTGGGTAGTCTTTCCCTTCTCCATAGGATCTTCCCAACCCAGGGATCGAACTCAGGACTCCTGCATTGTAGGCAGATTCTTTACCAGCTGAGCCATGAAGGAAGCCCAAATCCATATTATATGTATATTAGAATTCAACTAATATATATAGTTATTGTAGTACTATTAAACTAGTATAACTATTAAATTTTGGTTATTTTACCTGTGAAGAAAGAACTTTAATGAATCTGTTAAAGACTTTGCAAGCTCAAAACTTGCTAAATCAGGAATTGGTACTCATACAAAGTCTATCTAAATCATAGTCATTGATGACAAAGTGTATTTCATCAGCCTCATTAACCAAAGTGAATATAAAAACTATAGTGTACCAGGGACCCTTATGTTAAAATTCTTATTTTAAACATTAACTCAGAGACTAGATAGGCCAACAGAAATAAAGTCTGAGTTTGCTCATCAATGGTCTTGGTAAATGACTTGCTTTATTGGTTGTCTCTGACAAATTGTTGCTGGGTGGATTTGCCAATTCACGTCTGGTCTTTGGACTTCAATTTCCTTGACTTCTTATTTTTTTCTGGCATCATTCCAATGCTTTGTTTCACTTAGTCAAAACAGTAGAAAAGCCCCACACCAGATGATGAAATGTGCATTTTGTCCCATTTCACCAAGAGCAGCGATGATATTGTTCTATGTGATTTGGGGCAAGCCCCTTGCCCTCTGCAGGATGTTCTGGAATCTGAGGTTCTTGAACTAACATGTATCAGTGTATCCATTGTTCATCATAGGATGAGCTTCTCATGATATAAATTTCTGAAGGTCAAATGATTCCAATGAAAGGACTAATTCCCTTGATAGATAGGCTATTTCATGTTACTTCCTTGAGAATATATATGCTCCTACCCAGCCAAGAATTAAGCTTTTTTAAAAAAAATGAGCTTCTTTCAGGGCCCTGACCAACTGTGTACAATGATGGACCTCATCAGCATGTTATCCAGGACATGCTGTATGATGGTTCATTTCATGTATCAATTTGCTTGGGCCAATAGGTACCCAGATTAAGCATTCTTTCTTGGTGTGTCTGTAAGTATGTTTCCAGATGGGATGAGCATTTGAATCAAGTGGGTTCCTTAAAGTTGATTATTTTGACCAGTGTTGATTAGCACCATTCAATCCCATGAGGGCCTGAATAGAACAAAAACATGAGGAAGGAGGAATTTGCTTTTTGCTTCCTACCTGCCAACTGAGCTGAGGCATCTGTCTTCTATCCTTAGACCAAGACTTATATCATTAATTCCTCTGATTCTTAGGCCTTCAGATACTGATCAGACTTGTACCACCAGCTTGCATATGGCAGATTATGGTACTTCTCAACCTTCATAATTGAATAAGCCAATTCCTCAATAGGACATAGATAGATTGATAGATAAATATATAGGCATACAGACAATCACCTTGGTACTACTTCTTTGGATAACCTTGACTAATATACATTGAGACATAAATGAAAAGTTCTGTTTCCAAACACGGTTTAGTTGGGAAAATATAAGATTATTAGAATCAGACATAAGGTCACTGATTCCTCTATACACCTGCTCTTTCAATACCTCCTTCTCATTCATATACACAGTCACATGAACAAATCCCTCCTCTTATCATCTACCATGGGCTTCCCTGGTAGCTCAGACTGTAAAGAATCTGCCTGCAATGCGGGAGACCTGGGTTTGATTCCTGGGTTGGGAAGACCCCTGGAAGGGCATGGCAACCCACTCCTGTATTCTTGCCGGAGACTCCTCATGGACCGAGGAGCCTGGCGGGCTACTGTCCATGGGGTCACAAAGAGTCAGACATGACTGAGCGACTAAGCACACAGCACATCATCTACCACTGCTAGTCACTTATTCACCAAAGGAATGATCCCTCAGTACTTCAACCTGAAAACATATAACTCCTCCACAGCTTTTTGCATAAAAACTATGGGGTTTTATACCTCCTGTCTCCTGCAAAAAATCAGAGGGCTGATTTCAAACAGTGTAACAGCAACTTCATTTTATTAATTAATTCATCAATGGAATAAAACTTGTCATTTTCACTTGTTTCTGAGATTCCAATCAAAGCCTAATTAGCATAAACATTTCAACATGTGTCCTATATTAGCAGCAGGCATCAGGAAATGAAGACTTCCAACATGGAGGGGTAAGGAGGCAGAAAAGGTCATCCTTGTAGCCACTGGATATGTTTTTGTTAAAGATAAGCATCCAAGGAAATGTTACAATTTGATGAATACTAACAGCAGCCCTTTGTATGGGCTTGATGAATCAGTAGATTTGCAAACTTTTCACTCGACCAGCAGGGAAACCTTTGTAATATTCAAACCTGTCCAAAGATGATGTGAGCTACTCCAGGGAACGTGAGATTCCTGACATGGAAAGTACTTATAAACTTGTCTAAGATGCGGGGGCAAGCCCAATAATCCCAGTTGGAGCATTGCAGTGGATATCGATGACAGCTGGAGAAGAGAGAATAAATTCTGTCTTTGAGGAACTTTCCCAAGGTCAATTGGCCAGTAGCAGAACTCAGCTAGATGTCAGAGGCTCTAACTAGTTCAACTACCTCAATCTACCACTATCCCAAGCACTGAAAAGACCCTAGAGGTATGAAAGTTGGCTGAATTTAGGTAGGTTAGATAATTAACAGCTTGCCTCACAGCCAACACAGACTTGCAGGAGTATTAAATAGACTGGGTACCTGGGAAGAGCAGAGAATTAAAGAAAAATACTCCTCAAGGAATGGTAGAAAGAAGGACCTATATGCACACTTCTCAATTTTATCAAGACCCAGTCTAGGTTTCCAGAAGTATTATGTGCTCAGTGGTGTCCAACTCTGTGTGACCCCATGGATTGTAGCCCTCCAGGCTCCTATGTCCATGGAATTTTTCGCAAGAATACAGTAGTGGGTTGCCACTTCTTCCTCCAGGGGATCTTCCCAACCAGCTAGCACCACCTGAGAAGCCAGTCTTCCACAAACTATATCACAAAATGCCAAACCATCTGGCTGTCAGCAAAGAAGTATGAGAGGTACAATTCTCCAAAGTCAGCAGACCTCAAGGTAAAACCAAAGGAATGCTGGATACTTGGCTCCCAGGTCTTCTCTTGATTCCCTTCCCTCCCTCAATTCCCTCGTCATCCTGTTTCTCTCGTGGCCTTAGATAAATTGGAAGGAAATATTCTTCCCTCGTTTACTATCATCTCCCCAGCCTGGGCTGTGGCTACCAATTTCACAGTCTTCCTCCGAGCAATGACAGGTTACCTCAGTTTCATTTCTGAGTTTGATGACCTCAATTGCTGTCCATTTCCTATCTATGTCGATGCAGAATTGTCTATTTTTATTTGAAGTTTTTAGAAACATGGAAGAGGAGCCTTGGCCTTTTCCTTCAAATAACTGCTTCGACAGCTTTATGGATGGCTAGTTAGTTTCTCCCTGACCTCCCTAAGAGGTCCCATCAGCTCTAACCCAGTTTCCTCTAAATTCTATATTCCCGGCTCTGGGACAGCAGCAGACGGCTGTATCTTGTTCCACAATCCATAATTCTTAACTTCAAAGTTCAGTGCCAAATAAGATCGCACACTGTTGGATAACCTTTTGTACCAGCCCTTCAGCAGTAATTAAATCCTGCTCATTCCGTGCTGCCTGGAGAAAACCTAGGGCCCTCTGCTTGTTTTCAAGTTCAAACACAGAGCAAAACAAAACACAAAAACAGAGAGCAGCCACACAAAAATCGGAGATTTCCTCTCCATTAACTGTCTGGTCGGCAAAGTCAGGACACAAAGAAAGGCCTAGCATGAGAGGCAAGGAGGTGGCTGAGTTAAAGGGGATGTGTCAGAGCCTTTTGAGGGGTTTCTGCTGGAGCATAAGTGAGAGCAAGGTCTTCGTCTTAAGTGGCAGGCCTATAAATCCTTTAAAAACCTTAAGTAGGCATGACTAGTCAGATCATGTGAACTGGGGAGACTGTGTGAGACCCTGGGGTGACAAGTAATCAGTGCATGGAGTTTCTCAATGGTTAAGGAACAGACAGGACTTACTGAGCTACTAGCGTGTGCCTCAGAGGTCATTCTCGTCCCAACTATACACTGAACACCTGCTCTAGGATTTCCTTACATGATATCTAATCTTAACTGCGTGCCTGGATCCATTTCTGTTTTACAAATAAAGAAACAGACTGAGAGTATTTAAGAGTCTTCTCCAAAATTTATAAATATCCTTTTTCTTAAGTAAGTCAGAGTAAGACATATCATATGATATCACTTAAATGTGGGATATAAAATATGATACAAATGATCTTATTTACAAAATAGAAACAGACTCACATACATAGGAAACAAACATGGTTATCACAGGGAAAAGAAAGGGAGGGGATAAATTAGGAGTTTGGGGTTAGCAGATACAATCTACTGTATATAAAACAGATACAATGAAGTCCCACTATATAGCGTGTATGTGTGTGTTTTGTCTCTGACTCACCTGCGACCCTATGGACTATAGCCCACCAGGCTTTTCTGTCCATGGAATTATCCCAGCAAGAATACTGGAGTGTGTTGCCATTTCCTCCTCTAGGGAATCTTCCCAACCCAAGGATTGAACCCACGTCTCCCGAGGCTCCTGCATTGGCAGGCAGATTCTTTACCATTGAGCCATCTGGGGAGCCCTACTGTATACAGCCTAGGGAACTATATTCACTATCTTATAAACCATAATGGAAAATGTGAAACAATATATGTGTAAAACTGAATTGTTTTGCTGTACACCAGAAACTAATACAACATTGTAAATCAACTATACTTCAACAAAAAGTAAAAATTTTAAGTCTATGATCTTTGCACCATGCCATATTCCTGCAACCTACCCAAGTACCATCCTTTCTGTCAACATCAATGTTTAACACTCACTCTCATGGGAAAACACTACTAAGTGATTTACCAAACACTGGCTAACACCCACCACACTGAAGTTAACAAAAGTCTGTTGAACCAGACATTGTTCTTATTCCCACCATTGCTCATCTCTGTAACCACCCCAGAAGGAAGGTTTTGATAAACAAAAGACACACAGGAGACCTCAGAAGTTTGTAATCAAATTGGGATGACACTCAAAGATTTGCAGAAAGACTATCACCCCAAGACAAAGAGGTCAACTTAAGAGTTGTTTGACTGACTACAAGTTCTGGGATAAGTGTCTGGGAGAAGAACAGTTTGAGTTAAATAAACTGAATAAACCACTTCATCTAAGCATACCCAGTCAAGGCTTAAAAAGAGCTAGCACTAGAAAATATGCTTCTGTGATATGAGTAGGGAGTTTCCCCAAACAAATCATCATCCCACCAAGCCTCCCACCACCAGGGTAGCTGCAATACCTAGAGCCTATAGGATTTTTACCCAAAACTGTAAGTTCCCCAAGACAAGAAGAAGCCAGACTGACTCAGAGGAGAGCTTCCTACAATTACAGACAGGGGATTTTACTAGAGATCAGAAGAAATAATAGTTTTAGATGATAGCTGTGAAACCCCAATGAATTAGATGAAACACCTTGGGAGATCAAATAGATGACCCTGATCTTTACACATCTTAGCTTAACCCAGTAACTGAAAAATGAACAAGGTTGTGTGTATACACTAGCATGCTTGTAAGTAGTAGAGGTCTGAGTAGGAGAAACAGAAAAGCATTAAAATCTTATATAATAAACAATCTTGGACAAGATAAAAGCCATAAAGTTCAAATTAATTTGGATGATGATATATAGCTCTTTTGCAGTTATTTCTTAGCCTTACAATGATTAAAAAGAATTTAGCATTCTTGTTTTTAATGTGTTTACTTTTGGATTGTCTTTGTGTGTTTGGTAAAAGACTAAATTCACAGAACATTATCTCGATTTTTGTTTTTGCATGGATTACAACTTGTAATTAGTTATAACTTTCATTTAGACCACTGATAAAATGTCTTCCTTGGTCTCTGTTTCCAATATTTGCCCCTTGAAACAATCCAAGTGTTGCTTTTAGAGCCAGAGTCAACTTGTTCATTAGGTTCAGAGGAAAAATGTTTCAGGCTCATGTTACTTTTAGGGGCCCATTGAAATGGTTTAATTTCCTTTGAAATCAAAAGTTTTAAAAATGAACTTTTAATTTCATTGCTGCAATCACCATCTGTAGTGATTTTGGAGCCCAGAAAAATAAAGTCAGCCACTGTTTCCCCATCTATCTGCCATGAAGTGATGGGACCAGATGCCATAAACTTAGTTTTCTGAATGTTGACCTTTAACCCAACTTTTTCACTCTCCTCCTTCACTTTCATCAAGAGGCTCATTAGTTCCTCTTCACTTTCTGCTGTAAGGGTGGTGTCATCTGCATATCTGAGGTTATTGATATTTCTCCTGGCAATCTTGATTCCAGCTTGTGCTTCATCATGTCCAGCATTTCTCATGATGTACTCTGCATATAAGTTAAATAAGCAGGGTGACAATATACAGCCTTGATGTACTCCTTTTCCTATCTGGAACCAGTCTGTGGTTCCATGTCCAGTTCTAACTGTTGCTTTCTGACCTGCATACAGGTTTCTCAAGAGGCAGGTCACGTGGTCTGGTATTCCCATCTCCTTCAGAATTTTCCAGAGTTTATTGTGATCCACACAGTCAAAGGCTTTGGCATAGTCAATAAAGCAGAAATAGATGCTTTTCTGAACATGTGCTTATTGTAAATACTCAAGGTATTCCTGTAGTTAAATGCAACACAGGCAATATTTGCAATATTTTCATCAGCATGCAAGTGTGTTTAGTTGCTCAGTGGTGTCCAACTCTGCAACCCCATGGACTGTAGCCCACCAGGCTCCTCTGTCCATGGGATTCTCCAGGCAATAATACTGGACTGGGTTGCCATGCCCTCCTCCAGGGAATCTTCCTGACCCCAGGATGGAATCTGCATCTCTATGTCTCCTGCATTGGCAGGTGAATTCTTTACCACTAGTGTCACTGTGTGACTAGCCCTTAAGTAATTTCTACTTCTAAGCATAAGAGACATGAGTTCCTGTTCTCCTTGGCCTCTGAGATTGGTGTAAGGGGACAGTCGAGAATTTTCCAAATGAAAGCAATAGTGTTTCATCTCTCACCAACAACAGATGCAAGGTCTTACTAAAACTCATGCACAGTGCCTGAAGTAACAACACAGGCCAGTGAGAAGGAATGCTAAAGAGCCTTCTTTTGCTTGCCTTAAATCTGTATTTTCATTTGAATTTTAGAGATTTTCTTTGTTCTATTCTTTTTGCTTCAGTAGCACCAAAAGTGAGACAGCTGGAGACCCCAGGGAAAAAGACATTTTGGAAGAATATTTTGTAGCAAGTCCCCCCAGAGCAGAAATTTGTGTGGTTAATCTTATAGAGAAATTTGTATCATTTTTAGTCACATTTTCCAGACATTCACTGCCAATTCAACATCTCCAGCCTAAGCTAACTTAGACCCCATGGGTTTGTTGTCCTAATTGTTCTAACCAAAGAAAAACCCTAGCCACCATCCATAGCCATAGTTTTTTAAGACTAAGGTTAAAGATGCTCTGATTCATCCATAATCTTCATTCTTGTTCTCTTGAGAGGACTAAATACGGCGTGGCAGATAAGCCCGACCCAGAGTCAAAAATAGCCACAAACTGTGACCAAACCTGTAATTGGAGTCTCTTTAACCATTTTCTAACCTGGATACTGACTAGGAAACAATTACTTAGCACCTGCTATAGGTAAGACCTTTACCATGCATTTATATCCATTAGCTCCTTTAACATATAAAATCACCCTACCAGAAAAATTATTAACTTTATCACTTTAAAGAGGAAAATGCTGAAGACCCAAGCAATGGCCTTTCTGGAAGCTCATAGCTAGGGAGGGGGCAGTGGCAGGCAACCTCACTATAGGGACCCCATAGCATCCTATCCATGGGTATCTCTATGCTCTATCATTACAATCTTAGCTGCTTCCTCCCACTGAAATCTGTGAGCTCCTAACAAGTAGAATCATGTTTTCTTCTTAGCACCCACAATGACTGACACAGTGCCCTTCATGGAACTGCTATGATTTGTTCTGGTCTCTGTGTGGATGTGAGTAAGGAGAGACAGATGGGGGTTATGACAGTCAAAGAAAGCTCCCCGGATGTAAGCGAGTAGGTGTAGACATGTCTAGAAGAATGGATGGGAGCAGGTAGACCAAGGTAGGCGGCCCAGGATTTATTTCCTTAAGGGGAAGTTTGCCTGGGCAAAGGCAGAGGGACTGAAGACATGTAACATGACTGTGTGTAAACTAGGATGGCGCCGTGAGCCAATACGGGATAGAAGAAATGAGGAATTACTGACTGATGGGATTAGCCTGAACTCAGAAATACTGCCTCTTTGAATGTCTAGGTTCTGGTCTTGCAATTTCTCAAGCTTGCCTGAGGGCAGTGATTGGTCTCACCCACACACCTCCTCCCATTTTCCATTTCCTCTAAAGAGAGAAAGCTTAACTTTAAGGTGAGCTCCTTGCCTTTGATATTCTGACAGGAAATGTACATTGCTGTTTGCCAAACCTGCCCCACTGACCTGCCCTTATTCTGGGAAGAAAATAAGAAGGAAACAGGGGGAGTTATGAGGGGGCTGATTTCTGGCACAGTCGCTCATTTAGAAAAGTCATTTCAAATTGCACGAGGTGCTCCAATTGCCCTATTTTCCTGAAATTAATTCTAAATTTTATGGGTACAATTTGTTTCCCTTAAGTCTCTAATTATGCTTTTAACATTCAGTCTTTCAAACTCTAGCCATTAGTGCCTTAATATGGTGTTATCAGGAGATACAGTGGAGTTAGGAGTGTGGGTGGGAGTTGTAAGAGCAGACGTTGCACCTGTGCTTGTGATGGTTTGAAATTGATGTCCCCTGGAGGAAGGCGAAAAGAAAAATCTAATAAGTCACCAAAATAGACTCGAGTCAAGTCTGAAAATTAGTATTTAAGGTATTAGGACAAGGGGCTAGGAAGGGCTTGAGAGGTAATCACAAAGTTCCATTAAACTTATTGAACATGGGTGCTGGTGTGGGATTTCAGGACAAATGAAAAGAACTGTAGGAAATACAGATATCATCAGACAGCAAAGCATGCTGGTATAAGGTAGAAGTGCTAAGGTTAGAGGAGGACTTTCAAGGACATAAACAATTAAGGAAGGAGACAGGTAAGAAGTGGCTCAGAGACATGACCAAAAAAAAAAAAAAAAACTGAAAGCTGAATCACTGAATAGCTGGAAATAGCTTGTTGAAGTGGAGAAGGCAATGGCACCCCACTCCAGTACTCTTGCCTGGAAAATCCATAGACAGAGGAAGCTGGTAGGCTGCAGTCCATGGGGTTGCTAAGAGTTGGAAATGACTGAGCGACTTCACTTCCACTTTTCACTTTCATGCATTGGAGAAGGAAATGGCAACCCACTCCAGTGTTCTTGCCTAGAGAATCCCAGGGACGGGGGAGCCTGGTGGGCTGCTGTCTATGGGGTCGCATAGAGTCGGACATGACTGAAATGACTTAGCAGCAGCAGCCTATTGAAGAAGCAAGATGAAATAATCAGTAAAGTACAATCATTGTTGCTTAAATGTTCCATCAATAGGGATCAACTGAGCAGCCACAGTGCTACCTCTATTTCTTAAATGAGGTTTACCAGATAACTTGTCCACCTCAATTCCCCAAACACACATAGTTCCCATCTATGCGGACACAATCTGCCTCATGGTTCTGATGACAGCATATGAGTTTTAGCAACAGAAGCCAGAGGGGGCTAACATAGCCATGGAGAGCTCCATGAAGTGTTCAGAGGAGCAGACGACCCAGGCTGTACTACAGAGAATTCAGAGTTGGAGGAAAAAGAAAAAAAAGGCCTAAGTTTTAGGAAATTGACAGACTAAACACACCAGAGTTTGAGAAGACCTTAGACCTGCCAGGAGGACCTCCTTGGAAAGGAGACACACGAAAAGCCCAACTAGTTAGAGGCATTCATCTCTTGAAGTCTGGTGTATAAAAATAGGAAGCATCATTTCTACAATCAGCAAAGTCAACCACTGAGGCAGGCAGAATGAAGAATGATCACCGTTGGGTGGGAGAGAAGAGAATCACACCCATAAAACAATGAGTTGTTTGGAACAGAAAAATTACACATCAAAAAATATATTCTTATAAGTTTACAAAGGTGACCAAAAAAATCATTGAATCTTGAGATGTCTAGTGAAATCTTTTGAGATGAGAGAAGTTCCTAGTTGGAGTAGAAGGATGATCAGATATCAGAAAGATGGGGAAATTAACACTCTTACTAAGGGCAGTGATCTGAGAAAAAAACACAAAGTGAATCAAAGATAAGGAGAGCAGATATGATGATAAAGACTACAGCTGACAGATTGCTTCATTCCTTTGGAGATGATGGAGAGAGATGAAGTAGGATGGTAAAACTAGAATTTGGTTGCCTTGAATTTGATGTTAAATATCTTCAAATACCCACAACCAAACAAGTAGATAATATTAAGCATTTCCGAGCAGAGATTTTACATTCTAATGGTTGATTTTAATCTATTCTTTGCATGTAATTCTGATCAAGACTCCTTATCCTAAGATCCCAACAATTTTCAGATATAGGGGAGGTAATAGTAAAGGAAATATTTTCCAAAATTTGAGAGTCCTAAACGCTAAAGATTTTAGGAAATGTACATGTTGTACATTTCTTGAAGGCATAGACAAACTGCCCAACCACAGCTCAAACATCAGGACCCCCTCGTGTGTCATCCACACAGAAATGCTTTCCACACAGTTTTCTCAAAATCCTACATGTATGTACCATCCATTTGTACCATCCACATGTGTGTACCATCTTCATAGGTTTGTCATTAGAACAAGAATTCCATTTACACAGGTGTGCCACCTACCGAGTTGTGTCATGAACATAGGTGTTCAACAGCTAACTAATCTGTGGCATAAGGGGGCCATAAGTAACTTCTTTCTCTCCAGCATTTCTCACACTGAATGTTCTCCGATAAAGCAAAATACATTGAATTCTCCTCCACAGAACCATGAGACACTAAAGGTAAAGAACCATGCAGCCTCCTCTATGTTTGGTACCAAGTCACACTTTCTTCTTGACTCATCTTTCCAGTGCTAAAATAAAGGGGAAAATATATATCCTTCTAAGACTCTCATGCTCCAAACATTTATTCTAAGTCAACTGCATAAATCAGCAACAAGTAAATAACAAAGAATCAAACACAACAGTAAGCTTAACAAGTGTATATTTAATAGATTTGTATCAAAATCTATGCAAATTTAAGAAAAAAACCCCATTAAGTACAAAAATGGAGGAAGAATAGTCTCCCCAGTTTACTCTTACCTATCCTCTCTCCTCTTACATAGAAAGCAAATGCTTTTAATATAACTCAAGATTCACAATTCATACTTAAAAAAAAAAAAAAAAAGACTGTCTTTAATTCAAAGATGAACCTGAGTATGACCTCAGAGAATTCAGAACTGATACAGTGTTAGGCCTTTAATAAACTGGACTTGGAAATAACTGATCTCAAGGAAAATTCAATCAAAACCAAAGCCTTATCTTTCTTCAAAAACAGGACAGTTGAGAATTGAATGTGACGTTCTGCAAAAATCGAAGACGAAATGACATCAAACTAGTTTGCTCCTGGAAACAAGGCAACAGGAAACTGATGGCATTTTCACCTGTGGTTCCACTACAAAAGATGTTGGGCTTAGAAACCATGTCACTTGGCTCTCTTAAAATCCAACCCAGACAGACAGAGAACAAGCATTCATAGGCAGCATTTCTGGGATAATTTTGAAGTATAGAACCCAAGGAGGTCCTAGAACCAATGACCATCAGTTCTGTGAATAAGCAAAAGTTTTCTACCCCAAACACTCAAAGTGCTCAGTCTCTCCCTCAAATTCCCCTTCCTTGGTGGCAATGAAGCAGAACAAAAATGTAAAATCAAGAAAAGGGAAAGAGTCTCTAACTTTTTCTCATGTCCTGCTTAGTAACATATTTTCAGAAGAAACAGAATTGATTTGCCATTTCCTGTCTTTCCATGACCTTAAAGATGAGTAAAGTTAAACAGGAAAGCCAGTCTCTAAGTTACTGGAAAGGGGTAACCCATTTACATAATTACATCATATGCCCACATAATTTTTCTAAAGCAAGCAAGCACAAATGTAGCTATGGGAGCAAATGCTGTCTTTGACTTTCCTTGTAAAATGAATTAGAAGAGGGCCAAGACTAGTTTAGTTCTATGATGTCACTTCCATTTAAAGATGACAGGCTTTACTGAAAATGAGGAAGCATGAAATTTTGCAAAACCACAATCATTCCTCTGTGATACTATCTAAGAAGTATGTTATGCAGTAACATATATGTCATGTAAATCCTAGTAGGAAAAAATACAGCATGTTAAGCTCAATTAAAGTAAGAAGAACTACAAAGGAAAACACAGACATTTGATACTTAATAGCACAAAGAATAAACCACCCTCATGATCTATATCATAAAATTTGCATGTAAAACTAACAAAGATGCAGAGAATACTTACAAGGCTAGTTTAACCCCAGAACAAAGTTTCTATCTAAAAGAACTGTCTTCTGATTTGAACTTGCACATATGAAGTCTATTATTTTAAAATAATTCAATGAACACGGAAAACTAAGATTCTTACTGAGTACTCGATAAAACAATAAACTATCCCTTTAAATATGGTCAGTGTAATAAGCTGCATTATAAGAACTACAGGGACCACAATTTTTTCAATTAATTTATTTTTTATTGAAGGATAATTGTTTTACAGAATTTTGTTGTTTTCTGACAGACCTCAACATGAATCAGCCATAGATATGAATGTAGGAAAGAAAGGATGTTTTGCTTTTGAAGAGCTCACATTTTAATGGGAAAGACCAGTGAAACAATTTTACATATATATATATATATATACATATATATATACATATATATATATGTAATATAGAGTAGAATAACCTAAGTCAAATTCAATAAAAAGTTTATTTATAAAGGTGAATACAGAGGTTGTAGAAAAGGAAATGACAACCTACTCCAATATTCTTGCCTGGCAAAATCCATGGACAGAGGAGCCTGGTGGGCTACAGTTCATGTTAACAAATAGTCAGGCATGACTGAGTGACTAAACAGCAACAGCAATGTAGGGGTTGAGGAATGGCCAGGGATAACAAAGATATCCCAGATTAAGGCAGCAAAATTGGAGGAAAAAATAACTGGAGTCAAGAAGCAGAAGGGCTACTTGGAGTCCAGCAGATCTGAGACTAAATCAGAGGGTGCAGCTAGCCCCATGGAAGCCCACAGGGAGGGAATCAGGAGGGTAAGTACAAAAAATTGGATTAAAGATTTACTCAGCATGGCCCCACCCATCAGAACAAGACCCAGTTTCACCCTCAGTCAGTCTCAGCAGGTCAAAGGCCAACAGAGTTTTGCCAAGAGAATGCAGTGGTCATAGCAAACACCCTCTTACAACAATACAAGAGAAGACTCTACACATGGACATCACCAGATGGTCAAAACCGAAATCAGATTGATTATATTCTTTGGAGCTAAAGATGGAGAAGCTCTATACAGTCAGCAAAAACAAGACCAGGAGCTGACTGTGGCTCAGATCATGAACTCCGCATTGCCAAATTCATACGTAATTTAAGAAAGTAGGGAAAACCACTAGACAATTCAGGTATGACCTAAATCAAATCCCTTATGATTATACAGTGAAAGTGACAAATAGATTCAAGGGATTAGATCTGAAAGACAGAGTGCCTGATGAACTATGGATGGAGGTTTGTAACTTTGTACAGGAGGTAGTGATCAAGACCATCCCCAAGAAAATGAATGCAAAAAGGCAAAATGGTTGTCAAAGGAGGCCCTACAAATAGCTGAGAAAAGAAAAGACATGAAAAGCAAAGGAGAAAGGGAAAGATATACCCATCTGAAAACAGTTCCAAAGAATAGCAAGGAGAGATAAGAAAGCCTTCCTCAGTGATTAATGCAAAGTAATAGAGGAAAACAACAGAATGGGAAAGACTAGAGATCTCTTCAAGAAAATTAGAGATACCAAGGGAACATTTCATGCAAAGACGGGCTCAATAAAGTACAGAAATGGTATGGACCTAACAGAAGCAGAAGATATTAAGAAGAGGTGACAAGAATACACAGAAGAATTATACAAAAAAGATCTTCATGATCCAGATTACCACGATGGTGTGATCACTCACCTAGAGCCAGATATCCTGGAATGCGAAGTAAGGTGGGCCTTAGGAAGCATCACTACAAACAAAGCTAGTGGAGGTGATGGAATTCCAGTTGAGCTATTTCAAATCCTGAAAGAGGATTCTGTGAAACTGCTGCACGCAATATGCCAGCAAATTTGGAAAACTCAGCAGTGGCCACAGGACTGGAAAAGGTCAGTTTTCATTCCAATCACAAAGAAAGGCAATGCCAAAGAATGCTCAAACTACTGCACAATATATCTCACATGCTAGCAAAATAATGCTCAGAATTCTCCAAGGCACACTTCAACAGTATGTGAACCATGAATTTCCAGATGTTCAAGCTGGATTTAGAAAAGGCAGAGGAACCAGAGACCAAATTGCCAACATCCGCTGGATCATCAAAAAAGCAAAAGAGTTTCAGAAAAACATCTACTTCTGCTTTATGACTATACCAAAGCCTTTGACTGTGTGGATCACAACAAACTGTGGAAAATTCTGAAAGAGATGAGTATACCAGACCACCTGACATGCCTCCTGAGAAATCTGTACACAGGTCAAGAAGCAACAGTTAGAACTGGACATGGAACAACAGACTGGTTCCAAATTGGGAAAGGAGTACATCAAGGCTGTATATGTCACCCTGCTTATTTAACTTATATGCAGAGTACATCATGAGAAACTCTGTGCTGGATGAAGCACAAACTGGAATCAAGATTGCTGGGAGAAATATCAATAACCTCAGATATGCAGACGACACCACACTTATGGCAGAAAGTGAATAAGAACTAAAGAGCCTCTTGATGAAAGTGAAAGAGTGAAAAAGTTGGCTAAAACTCAACATTCAGAAAACTAAGATCATGGCACCCGGTCTCATCACTTCATGGCAAATAGATGGGGAAACAGAGGAAATAGTAACAGACTTTATTTTGGGGGGCTCCAAAAGCACTGCAGATGGTGACTGCAGCCATGAAATTAAAAGATGCTCCCTCCTTGGAAGAAAAGTTATGAGCAACCTAGATAGCATATTAAAAAGCAGATACATTACTTTCCCAACAAAGGTCCATCTAGTCAAAGCTATGGTTTTTCCAGTAACCACGTATGGATGGAAGAGTTGAAGTATAAAGAAAGTTGAACACCAGAGAATTGATGCTTTTGAACTGTGGTGTTGGAGAAGACTCTTGAGAGTCCCTTGGACTGCAAGGAGATCCAAGCTGTCCATCCTAAAGGAGTCCTGAATATTCATTGGAAGGACTGATGCTGAAACTGAAACTCCAATACTTTGGCCATCTGATGTGAAGAGCCGACTTATTTGAAAAGACTGATGCTGGAAAAGATTGAAGACAGGAGGAGAAGGGGATGACAGAGGATGAGATGGTTGGATGGCATCACCGACTTGTTAGACATGAGTTTGAGCAACCTCCAGGAGTCGGTGATGGACAAGGAAGCCTGGCGTGCTGCAGTCCATGGGGTCGCAAAGAGTCGGACATGCCTGTGCGACTGAACGGCAGCACTCCTGACCTCACTCTTCACCCACCCCTTGTCTTCCCAGTCTCCCCATTCCCCATGGTCAAAGTCAACCTGAAGGTAGAGGGCAAACAAGCCAACTGACTTAGTCTCTCTGAGTCAGAAACCCTCCATACAGAATACACTAGAGGAGGGTGGAGTCAGGTCTAGAGGATGATCTAAATACCCAGAACAGAGGTGTATAGACTGGGATCAGTCCCAAGAGAGGAATTATCTTTGGACTGATATTTCAGCTTTGGAGTCTCTGTTAATAGTTCACCTCTTTCCTGAAGCCTCTCCAGGTCTCCTTAGGATCAATTACTACTTTTGTGATTCAAAGAATGTTCTTTCCTTTACATTTCACCCTACTTCGTTGTGACATATTTCATAGATAGCTAGGTGTGTATGTGTTAGTCGTTCAGTCATGTCCGACTATTTGTGACCCCATAGACTTTAGCCTTGTCAGGCTCCTCTGTCCTTGGAATTCTCCAGGCAAAAATACTGGAGTGGGTATTCATTCCTCCCTCCAGGGGATCTTCCTGATCCAGAGATCAACCCCCTCCAGGTCTCCTGCATTGCAGGCAGATTCTTTATCCTCTGAGCCACCAGAGAAGCCCTGAGTATGTGTCTCTCTAAATAGGTTTTGAGATCTTCTGGGAAGAAAACTGTGTGTCTGAGTCAGTCAGCTTTGCATTGCCAGTGCCATGAATAACAATCACCCACTTTTTGTTAAATTGGATGTAAATAATTGCATCTATCATATCAATAACTAAGCATATCAGGGAGCTATGCTGGGTATGCAAACTACCTTTATATTCCTACCTCTCTTAATGTGTCCATATAACCTGTACCTGCATGCTCATGCATCTGGAAAAGAGAGATTATTTTATCATCCAGATGACACACAGAGGTAAAGTGCAACATAATTATCCAGGAATCAATGGAATAGCCAAATATTTGCAGTGATACAGATTTTTACAAGATAGCATTCTCTTAATTGACTCTATAAATGGTGGTGGGGTTTAGTCACTAAGTTGCATCCAACTATTGTGAGTCCATGGAATTTACCCCACCAGGCTCCTCTGTCCATGGGATTTCTCAGACAACAATACTCGAGTGGGCTGCCATTTCCTTCTCTAGGGGATCTTCCCAACACAGAGATCAAACCCAGATCTCTTGTATTGCAGGTGGATTCTTTACCTACTGATCCACTAGAGAAGCCTCTGACTATAAATACCAGCACTGAAAACCATTCATAGTTAGACAAAACAAACATTTTCTGACTATTCTGCCTAAGATGCTTGTGCTGGGCACTTTCATACTTGTGGTCTCATTTGATGGCTTCAGAGAAGAACATCATGGAATATGGGATTCGTTTCTGCATTTTAGAAACAAGGAAACTGAAGCTGAGAAAGATTAAGAGATATAATTATTAAATGGCAGAAATAAAGACAATTATTTTGATGTCAACTTGAGGTCCCCTTCTTAACACACCTGAGCAATTTCTTAATCTGAGAAACACATTTAAATAGTAGGATTTATTGTTGTTATTATGCATGATTCATGTTTATTTAATAGCTATTATTATTTACAATTTCACTTCATATATATATACATATGAAATGTCTAATAAATTACAAGAGAATGTTTAGATCAGTGTATCTTGGGCATATCTTTAGATTTTAATTTCTAAACATCCAAATCTTCTAAATGTTAAGTTCTAAACATCTAAATCTACCATTGAGTTTCTTATTTGATACAGAAAAACATCTACTTCTGCTTTATTGACTACACTAAAGCTTTGACATTCTAGGAACCAGCGAACTAAAATGGACTGGAATGGGTGAATTTAACTCAGATGACCATTATATCTACTACTGTGGGCAGGACTCCCTTAGAAGAAATGGAGTAGCCATCATGGTCAACAAAAGAGTTCGAAATGCAGTACTTGGATGCAGTCTCAAAAACGACAGAATGATCTCTGTTCATTTCCAAGGCAAACTATTCAATATCACAGTAATCCAAGACTATGCCCCACCCAGTAATGCTGAAGAAGGTGAGGTTGAACGGTTCTATGAAGACCTACAAGACCTTTTAGAACTAACACCCAAAAAAGATGTCCTTTTCATTATAGGGGACTGGAATGCAAAAGTAGGAAGCAGGAAACACCTGTAGTAACAAGGGAATTTGGCCTTGGAGTACGGAATGAAGCAGGGCAAAGGCTAATAGAGTTTTGCCAAGAGCATGCACTGGTCATAGCATACACCCACTTCCAACAACACAAGAGAAGACTCTACACATGGACCTCATCAGATGGCCAACACCAAAATCAGATTGATTATATTCTTTGCAGCTAAAGATGGAGAAGCTCTATACAGTCAGCAAAAACAAGACCAGGAGCTGACTGTGGCTCAGATCATGAACTCCGCATTGCCAAATTCATACTTAATTTAAGAAAGTAGGGAAAACCACTAGATCATTCAGGTATGACCTAAATCAAATCCCTTATGATTACACAGTGGAAGTGAGAAATAGATTTAAGGGACTAGATCTGATAGACAGAGTGCCTGATGAACTATGGATGGAGGTTCGTGACATTGTACAGGAGACAGGGATTAAGACCATCCCCATGGAAAAGAATTGTAAAAAAGTAAAATAGTTGTCTGAGGAGGTCTTACAAATAGCTGTGAAAAGAAGAGAAACTAAAAGCAAAAGAGAAAAGGAAAGATATTCCCATCTGAATGCAGATTTCCAAAGAATAGCAAGAAGAGATTAAAAAAAAGACTTCCTCAGTGATCAATGCAAAGAAATAGAGGAAAACAACAGAATGGGAAAGACTAGAGATCTCTTCAAGAAAATTAGAGATACCAAGGGAACATTTCATGCAAAGATGGGCTCGATAAAGGACAGAAATGGTATGGACCTAACAGAAGCAGAAGATATTAAGAAGAGGTGGCAAGAATACACAGAAGAACTGTACAAAAAAGATCTTCACGACCCATATAATCATGATGGTGTGATCACTCACCTAAGGCCAGACATCCTGGAATGTGAAGGCAAGTGGGCCTTAGAAAGCATCACTATGAACAAAGCTAGTGGAGGTGATGGAATTCCAGTTGAGCTATTTCAAAATCTGAAAGATGATGCTGTGAAAGTGCTGCACTCAATATGCCAGCAAATTTGGAAAACTCAGCAGTGGCCACAGGACTGGAAAAGGTCAGTTTTCATTCCAATCCCAAAGAAAGGCAATCCCAAAGAAGCCTTGAACTACTACACAATAGCATTCATCTCACACGCTAGTAAAGTAATGCTCAAAATTTTCCAAGCCAAGCTTCAGCAATACATGAACTGTGAACTTCAAGATGTTCAAGCTGGTTTTAGAAAAGGCAGAGGAACCAAAGATCAAATTGTCAACTGCTGCTTGATAATTGAAAAAGCAAGAGAGTTCCAGAAAAGCATCTATTTCTGCTTTGATTATATGGATCACAATAAACTATGGAAAATCCTGAAAGTGATGGGAATACCAGACCATGTGACCTGTCTCTTGAGAAACCTGTATGCAGGTCAGGAAGCAACAGTTAGAACTGGACATAGAACAACAGGCTGGTTCCAAATAGGAAAAGGAGTATATCAAGGCTGTATATTGTCACCCTGCTTTTAACTTATATGCAGAGTACATTATCTGAAATGCTGGGCTGGATGAAGCACAAGCTTGAATCAAGATTGCTGGGAGAAATATCAATAACCTCAGATATGCAGATTACACCACCCTTATGGCAGAAAGTGAAGAGGAACTGAAAAGCCTCTTGATGAAAGTGAAAGAGGAGAGTGAAAAAGTTGGGTTAAAGGTCAACATTCAGAAAACTAAAGATCATGGCATCTGGTCCCATCACTTCATGGCAAATAGATGGGGAAACAGTGGAAACAGTGTCAGATTTTGTTTTTGGGGGGCTCCAAAATCACTGCAGATGGTGATTACAGCCATGAAATTAAAAGACATTTACTCCTTGGAAGGAAAGTTATGACCAACCTAGGCAGCATATTAAAAAGCAGAGACATGACTTTGCCAACAAAGGTCCTTCTGGTCAAGGCTATGGTTTTTCCAGTGGTCATGTATGGATGTGAGAGTTGGACTGTGAAGAAAGCTGAGCATGGAAGAATTGATGCTTTTGAACTGTGGTGTTGGAGGAGACTCTTGAGAGTCCCTTGAACTACAAGGAGATCCAACCCGTCCATCCTAAAGGAGATCAGTCCTGGGTGCTCATTGGAAGGACTGATGCTGAAGCTGAAACTCCAATACTTTGGCCACCTCATGTGAAGATTTGACTCACTTGGAAAGACCCTAATGCTGGGAAGGATTGGGGGCAGGAGGAGAAGGGGATGACAGAGGATGAGAGGGCTGGATAGCATCACCAACTCAATGGACATGGGTTTGGGTAGACTCTGGGAGTTGGTGATGGACAGGGAAGCCTGGCATGCTGCAATTCATGGGGTTGTAAAGAGTTGGACACGACTGAGCAACTGAACTGAACTAAAAGTTTTGACTCTATGCATCACAACAAACTGGAAAATTCTTAAAGAAATGGGAATACCAGACCACTTACCTCTCTCCTGAGAAACCTGTACAATGTCAAGAAGCAACAGTTAGGACCTTACACGGAACAATTGATTGGTTCAAAACTAGGAAAGGAGTACAACAAGGCTCTATATTGTCACCTAGCTTTTTTAACTTATATACAGCGTATGTCATGTGAAATGCTGGGCTGGGTGAATCACAAGTTGAAATCAAGATTACTGGGAGAAATATCGATAACCTCATATATGCAGATGATACCACCCTAATGGCAGAAAGTGAAGAAGAACTAAAGAGCTTCTTGATGTGGGTGGAAATGAAGAGTGAAAAAAGCTGGTTTGAAATTCAACACTCAAAAAACTAAGATCATGGCATCTGGTCCCATCACTTCATGGCAAATAGAAGAGGAAAAGTATAAGCAGTGACAGATATCATTTTCTTGGGCTCCAAAATCACTGCAGACAGTGAATAGTCAAGAAATTAAAAGGTGTTTGCTGCTTGAAAGAAAAGCTATGACAAACCAAGACAGCATATTAAAAAGCAGAGACATCACTTTGCTGACAAAGGTCTGTATATTCAAAGTTATGGTTATTCCAGTAGTCAGGTATGGATGTGAGAAACAGACCATAAAGAAGGCTGAATAGTGAAGAATTGATGTTTTTGGACTGTGGTGCTGGAGAAGCCTCTTGAGAGTCCCTTGGACAGCAAGGAGATTAAACCAGTCAATATGAAAGGAAATCAACCTTGAATATTCACTGGAAGGACTGATTCTGAAGCTGTAGCCCCAATACTTTGGCCACCTGATGTAAAGAGCCAACTCATTTGAAAAGACCCTGATGCTGAGAAAGATTGATGGCATAAGAAGGGGGAAGAAGAGGATGAGATGGTTAGATAGCATCACTGACTCCTGGATATAAATCTGAACACACTTTTCACACTTGGGGAGATAGTGGAGAACAGAGATGCCTGGAGTGCTGCAGTCCATGGGGTTGCAAAGAGTCAGATGCAACTTAGAGACTGAACAACAGCAAATAATACATTTTATTAGAGAATAAAAATAAATGAGTAATTACCAGGAACATTCATGTTATAAAAAATTAAAATATTGATCAATAAGCACTTTATAACAACCTTAATGGTAACCATTAGGTTGATGTGACCTAGAACATTTTCTTGTGCATTTTACTATAAATCTATGAAATTACAAGCCACTGGTTAGAGTTCACAATAGTGAGTTTTTATGGAAAAGCCTGAAAGTGACTCTGAGAAGCTAGAAACTTTGTTTACTAGTTAAAGAAGAACGTTACAAAGCAAAATAGACTGTGGCAGTCAAAAGTAAAAATTTGCCATGATTTGTAGCTCTGGGTGCCAACTTCATTAATTAATACAGACTTTAGAATCCTTTCAAGAATATGAGCTAAAGAACTAGAACTACTGCTGGTGTAGATAGTAAATACAGATCAAATGCATTTCATTTAAAATATGGTAGCTTCAGATAACGCTAATTAGCAGGATGACAAAAACAGTCAATAAAATAGAAACAAATCTTATTCTTAAATGCTGGCAACAATTAGTGGAATTAATTGGAAATTGTTCCTCTTGCCCATTTGTATATAAGAATGTTATACTAGTTTTCAGTTGCTGCTGTTTTGGTATTTGTAGTTATTTTCTTGTGCTGTAATAACATACATCTTGTTCTATGTGAGCAGAGTTGCTAATGTCATCAGGAAAAGAGGGAAGTGGGACAAGGTGGGAAGTCATGCAGAGGAATGAACGTGGAGAGAGGCTAAAGGAATATAGCAGTGAATAACAGCTTTTTTTCTTTAATGCATTTTTTTTTCCAAGCAGAGTTATCTGATACCCTTCTTTTGATGGTTCTTGATTTTCTGGTTATTTGTTGTCTTATTTATATATTACAACACAACAAGCTATCCCAAAGCCTCGGTAGTTCTCAGCAACAACAATTTTATTCATTTGCTATAATCTATAATTTGGGCAGAGCCCACAAAGGCAGTCCACCACTCTTTCATGGGGCATTTATCCTTATCCTAAGGATAAAGGCTCTAGTCTCTGATGACCTGGCACATGGGTAGGCTTCTCATGGCCTGATGGTCTCAGGGTGGTTAAATATCTTACATTGAAGCTAGATTCCCCCATACCACAAAGGTGAGATATCAAGGTCAAAGGTTTAGGCTTGAAAACAGGTGCTGCATGATTTTTTTCCATAATTTAATTATTAAAGCAGGTCATGGCCCAGATTCAAGGGAAGGGACCACAAAGGGCATGGATACTAGAGGATATGGTCTACTGGAGCAAACTATCCCACCTGTCTGACATTTGACACAAACAGTAATTTTTCAGATTTTTGAACTATGTTAAAATAGCAGCCTCTAACAGAGGCTCATGACGACTCTAAAAAGTAAGCACCTTGAGACAAAATCCATGTCATTCCAGACTTATAAACTACCAAAGAACACAAAGTAACCACACCCACAGTATAAAAGATGGGGGCATTTTTCTCCAAGTTTTTAGAAACAAATGCTTTATGAAGGTAACTTTACCAGTCAGAAGCATATAGATCCACTCCCTGCTTCAGTACAATATTTACTCAACTTACATACTCCCATTTGCTCATTCAGCAAATGCATATTGTCTCTCTGCTGTGTGGTTCTCAGGACATAAGGTACAATGATGTATATTAAAAGGGAATCATAACTAAAAAAGAGTCTGCCAATATTGATCTCATGTTGATTTGAACTATCTGGGAAAAAACGTTAAAAGGAAAACTCTCAGCTTTGCTTCCCCCCTACCTAATAAAGCCCTCTAATATTTGTACATGGACTTATGGAAGAAGAGAGTTGCTCTAGTAGAAATTCGAACAAGTAGCCTTAATCAAATTTCTGCCATAGATAGTTTCCGTTCATCTCAGATGGTCACCACCGCCACAAACGCTAAGCCTTAGTTTCTGCATCTTTGATAATCTAGGTATAAGGATTGCTCCTGCTGCTAAGTCACTTCAGTCGTGTCTGACTCTGTGCAACCCATAGACGGCAGCCCATCAGGCTCCCCCATCCCTGGGATTCTCCAGGCAAGAACACTGGAGTGGGCTGCCATTTCCTTCTCCAATGCATGAAAGTGAAAAGTGAAAGGGAAGTCACTCAGTCATGTCCAACTCAGCAACCCCATAGACTGCAGCCTACCAGGCTCCTCCATCCATGGGATTCTCCAGGCAAGAATACTGGAGTGGGGTGCCATTACCTGCTCCAGATATAAGGACTAAGTGAGATGAAATGTCACATACTAAAATAAAACAAGAACTGTCACAGATGGAAACCAGACTGTGGTCATTTTGAAATGTATAGAAATACTGGATTATGATGCTGTGTAATAGGAACTAACATAGTGTGGTAGGTCAATTATACTTCAAAAACAAGCAAACTGACAGAAAAGGAGATTGGGTTTGTGGTTATCAGTGGTAGAGGGGTGGGGAGAGAGGGAATTAGAGAAAGGCAGAAAAAAGGTACAAACTTCCAGTTTTAAGACAAAGAAGTACTAGGGATATAATGTACAATGTGATAAACATAACTAACACTGCTGTACATTATAATTGAAGAGTTAATTAAGAGTAAATCCTGAGAGCTCTCATCACAAAGAGAATTTTTTTCTATTTCTTTAATTTTTTATCTCTATGAGATGATGGATGTTCACTAAGCTCACTGTGGTAATCACTGCATGATGTATGTAAGTCAAATCATCGTGCTGTACCCCTTATATTCACACAGTGGCTGTGTGCTAAGTCGCTTCAGTCACATCCGACTCTGCGTGACCCTATGGACTGTGACCCACCAGGCTCCTCTGCCCACTGGATCCTCCAGGCAAGAATACTGAAGTGGGTTGCCATGCCCTTCTCCAAGGGGCCATGCTCGACCCAGGGATCGAACCCGTGTCTCTTACATCTCCTGCATTGGCAGGTAGGTTCTTTACCACTAGCACCACCTGAGAAGCCCTAAACTTATACAGGGCTGCATGTCAATTATGTCTCAACAAAACTGGAAGATTAAAAAAAGAAATGTGAAGTGTACCATATACTGTAAAATATTATACAAATGGGCTGTTTCATAATGATGGTATATAAAGATCTACGTTAAACTACTCCATCAGTTTTGTTTTGTTTCTGGCAGATGCTTTGCCTGATGTCCTCACACACGGGGACTGCAGATTCCTACCCTTGTAACTCTTACTGCAGGTGTTTTTGAGTACTCCATATAAAGAAAATATTTTAGATTTTTATAGATGCTGAAGAAGTATTCACAATAAATATTAACTGTGGGTGAGAAAAGCTAGTTGAGAGATGCTAAACAGGGTATACAGTATCTCCAGACCACTTGACATTTTCACTGAGAAAACTCAAGCCAACAGTAATTATCCAAACCTCACCTGGTCAGGCCTAAAGATGAGAACATGTCCTTTTTCATAAGTGATGTAGATTTATCTCTAAAAGTATCAAATTATGAAACCTATGCTTCACACTTCCTTAGGCACTCTGGGGGATGTAAAAACAGCATAAGCTTTGCTCAGAGTTCTTGAGTATATGATCTATTACTATAGTACAGTATAGCCTCTACTTCTACAAGTGGGCTGGATGAGAGAGCTATAGTAGTTAACAGGAGTTACTGCTGCTTACAGCAGGTGGAGACAAACTTGAACTTGAGCAGGAAGGAAAGGTTCCTAGAAGATAGGGACTAAACTTCAATTTAATATTAATTTTGGTACCCAAGCATTAAGAAGTGGCTGACAGTAGTCTATGGATTCAATAGGGTTTTTTAAATTTTTTTATTTATTATAATTGGAGGCTAATTACTTTACCATATTGCAGTGTTTTTTGCCATACATTCCCATGAATCAGCCATGGGTGTACATGTGTACCCCTGTCCCGATCCCTCTTCCCACCCCTCCACGTTTCATCCCTCTGGATTGTCCTAGTCCACCAGCTTTGAGTGCCCTGTTTCATGCATCAAACAATATATATCCATAGGTTTTTGATGATCAAGATGCTCAGAGAGAGGTGCAGAGAAGGTATTTAAGATGAAGGGAGAAACTTGTGATGAGGATGACTCGAACAGAAGATCCTTGCTAAGAATTTAGAGATGAGGTTGCCTAGGGAAGGGAGCTGCAGCTGTGGAAGGCTTCTGAATCCGGGCTCAGGAGGTTCAGGCTTTCAACTGATAGCCAATAAGGAGCAATTATTTTAGGCTTTTAAGTACAATATTCCATTTTGCTAAAAAAAATTATGGAGTGAACATTTTCTTTAGTTCCATTTCCAATACTGAGAGTTCAAAGTCTTGCATAATTCTGATCTTCAGGAATAGAGAAAAACCTTAAACACTGAGTCACTTTTCAATGATGGAATTATTTATCTTTGATTAATCATGAGGATATTTCATTTCTGATTATGTCCCCTTTCATCTATTTCATACATCTCTTAAATACTGAACATCTACTCCTTTGAAACCCTAGTAAGAGATATTTTTTTGTGTGCTGACTTTTTTCTCACTTTTGCATAAAAAAGTGTTATGTTTATGAGGATGTTATAATAACAGGCATGACAGCAAGTGAGGTAAGGCCACAGGAAGCATGGTGGCCTCCTGTGACAGTCATCATTGTCTTAAAACAAATGCCTTAAGATGCCTTTTTGAGAAATTTCAGTCAGAGGGTAAACAATTATTGAGTCACATGATCACCAAGTAAAACAAAATATGGAAAGAGAATTATAGTTCTTGCAAGGGTCTGTTTGGATGTGAATTATGAAAATAGGTTGTGACTTCTGAATTTTTTTTAATGTACATTTTGGTGTGTAGCTAATCCGTTCTTCTAAACTATAAAGTGAAAAGTACCTGGTGCAATCAGACCTACAAAGCTTATGGATGCAGAGAGGTAACTCAGCTCAGCGATAACTGTGTGCTGGAAAAGCCTAGCTAAATATTCAGATAAATACAGAAGTCAGGTGAACAAGCAAGCCTCTGCAGCCCCCTGAGGCACAGCTAAGCCGGCCTTGCCTGCTTCTTCGTATTCTGCAGGAATGCTAATTTTAATACCAGCCTGGATCTGTACTTAGCAAATCTCCAAGCCTTGCACACAGATTTAGAATTGTACCTGACATATCCTAAAATGATACTTTGATTTTTCACTCTCGAACCATGCAATTTCGCTTTCTAAAACTTCAGCTGAGAATGAATGCGTTTAACATTTGGCTTTGCCAGGAAGAAAATGTTTCAGTATAGAAATTTGTGTCTCCAGGAACACACAATTGATAATTTAAACTGTCTGTGAATGAAAGACCATGGTTATATAGCACATAGTAGGTATTTAGTAACATTTTTTTACATCGAATTCTGTGACCTAAGTGGTCAGAATTTAGAATTCTTTATGCACTTTGGACAAGTCATAAATGAATTAAATGATGCCCAGAACAACCAGAGAACAGGAGAGAAATGACTTGTTTCTGAGACAAAATAGACAATGGGAAACTAGAGGCCCCAGGTGATGATTCAGAGACAAGGGCATGCATCTCATCCTGTTTGGTCCATTTAGATTGCAATGAATAGCTATGGGGTAGCTACCTCCCTCACCCTCCCATGCAGAGAGACCATAGACAGATGGCCCCAGGAATTGATTCTAAGGACGGGCAATAAAGGGGAAAAGCACTGTATCTGAATTCTACCTCCAAATATGACTTGCTGTATAACAAAAGGAAAACTACTTCTATTCTCCAGGCCACTAAACTGCTAAAGAAAGGTTTTGACGAAAATGACTTGGGTAATTAATAGCTTGGTTATGAAGAGTCAGACATGACTGAGGGATTTCACTTTCATTTTTCACTTTTATGCATTGGAGAAGGAAATGGCAACCCACTCCAGTGTTCTTGCCTGGAGAGTCCCAGGGATGGGGCCGCACAGAGTCGGACACGACTGAAGTGACTTAGCAGTGGTAGCAGCAGTATCTATAACAACACTAGAGGTCACTTCTTCTCCCCAATTCTCTCCCTAATTCTAAAACATTCCAGAAAAGAAAGTTTGCTTCCAGGTAAGCATTTTTAAAAGTCAAAATAGCAGAATTATCAAACCTGGGTTGTACAAATACCAAACTGAAATCCCTAGGAAGATGAAGTTAAGAAACAAGGACCAGCAGCCCATTTGTCAGAGGGAGGAGCTCAAGTGTCCACAAGCGCAAAAGTAACACACTACCAGTCATTACTTATTTTGCTCAACTCCCCTTGACCTCAGTTCAGTTCAGTCACTCGGTCGTGTCCGACTCGTTGAGACCCCATGAATCGCAGCATGCCAGGCCTCCCTGTCCATCACAAACTCCCAGAGTTTACTCAAACTCATGTCCATCAAGTCGGTGATGCCATCCAGCCATCTCATCCTCTGTCATCCCCTTCTCCTCCTGCCCCCAATCCCTCCCAGCATCAGGGTCTTTTCCAATGGGTCAACTCTTCGCATCAGGTAGCCAAAGTATTGGAGTTTCAGCTTCAGCATCAGTCCTTCCAATGAACACTCAGGACTGATTGCCTTTAAGATGGACTGGTTGGATCTCCTTGCAGTCCAAGGGACTCTCAAGAGTCTTCTCCAATACCACAGTTCAAAAGCATCAATTCTTCCATGCTCAGCTTTCTTCACCTTCCAACTCTCACATCCATACATGACCACTGGAAAAACCATAGCCTTGATTAGGTGGACCTTTGTTGGCAAAGTAATGTATCTGCTTTCTAATATGGTATCTAGGTTGGTCATAACTTTCCTTCCAAGGAGTAAGCGTCTTTTAATTTCATGCCTGCAGTCACCATCTGCAGTGATTTTGGAGGCCAAAAAAACAAAATCTGACACTGTTTCCACTGTCTCCCCATCTATTTCCCATGAAGTGATGGGACCAGATGTCATGATCTTAGTTTTCTTAATGTGGTAACCACTATTTCCCATTTTTATAGATTTGTCTCTCCTGAACACTGCATATAAACCGAATCATACAATATGAGGCTTTTCACTGGCTTCTTTCACTTAATATAACATTGTCAAGATTCATACATGTTGTAGTATATGTCAGCTCTCCATTCTTTTTTATTGCTCCCCAAAATGTGATATGGATATGTGCTATTTTATTTAACTGTTCATCAATTGATGGACATTTGGGTTGTTTCTACATTTTAACTCTTATGAACAATGCTTCTATAAACAATTTATGCACACAGAGAGAAAATGAGGAAGTCTGTGTACTAAGAACTATGGGCATCATCTCTGCCATTATTTGCTGATGCAGTGTCAGAGAGCATTCTAGATGAGTGGATCCCTCAGTAAACTATGCAGAAAAAAGTCCCGGGCTCACAGTGCCTGGTTCTAGTTGAGAGATAGAGACAGTAAGCCAAAAATGAGTTATGTGTGATAGAAAGAGTTATCAGTGATAGAAAGAGAAACTAAGTTGAAGGAAGAGACAGTGGGCACTTGGGCTGGTTGGCACAGGCCTCTCTGAGGAGGTGATATTTGAGCAGAGATCTGCAAGAAATGAGTAAGCAGCCACGTGAATAACAGAGAAAAATCATTCCAGCCTGGAGAATCAGAAAGTGCAGATTAGACCCTGGACTTGAATGCGTCTGGGAGTTTGGGGAAATGTGAGGAAAGCAGCATGGCTCAGGAAGGTGGCAGGTCAACAAGGGGAGAAAGTCGGGCAGAGCAGGTGCCCAGCTTACACAGGACAATGTGGATGGCCCCACTGCTGGTAAGGACCATGGGTTATGTTCTGAGTCGAGTAGGAAATCATTACAAGGCTCTTAACAGACCAGTAACATGTTCTAACTTAGAGGCCTCCTTGGTGGCTCAGCAGTGAAGAATCTGGCTCTGATGCAGGAGACACGGGTTTGATCCCTGAGTTGGGAAGATTCCCTAGAAAAGGAAATGGTAACACACTCCAGTATCTTTGCCTGGGAAATCCCATGGATAGAGGAGCCTGGCATGCTACAGTCTATGGGATCACAAGAGCTGGACATGACTTAGCAACTAAACCAACCACCATCATGTTTCAACTAAAGTTTTAGAAATATTGCCCTGGATGTTTTATAGAGGATGAATTTTAAGGAGGTAAGAATCTAAGACGAAACAGATTCAGGCAGCTATTTCAATATACCAAGGCAGAGATGATGGTGGTTTGGACTCCCATGGTAGTGATAGAGATGGTGAATGGTCAGATTGCGCATATATTCCATAGGCATAGCTAACAGGATTTGTTGATGGGTTGAAATGGCATTCCAAAGAGTAAAGTTCTCTCCATGCCTGGCTCCAGAAGATAAATGCTTGGCAAAAGGGACAGCAAGGACCAGAGTAATCCCAGAAAATGTGATCCTGCCGGCACTCGGGATCATGGGATGACTGAGATGCTGGGTTGTGTGTTAAGTAACAAGGCACATCTGAAGAGCCTAATTTAGCATCCTTCAGTACATACGGGCCTCAAAGGCGGGTAAGCCACAAGGCAACTCCATGCAATACCATGGGAGATGGTTCACCTACAATTCTCTGCCTCCTGGTAGTTAACCAAGTCAGAAAGAAAGCCCTCTGTCTATAGGCTTTTTAAAACAGGCCCTGCAGCCATATGATGACAAAAGTAGAGTAAGGAAAATGCAGCTTCGCCCAAGATGAGTCGGGAAAACAAGAAAATCTGATTGGAAACTCAACTCCCTGGAGTCAAAAAATCAGCAGTCTGAGGGAAATCACGAGCTTGACTGTATCCTTGGTTGCTTTGACTGTCAGTCATATTCAGATAATTGGCAGGAGCACCACGTCACCATAATTTTCTTTTCAGAATATGCCAGGGTTGAAAATGCTTGTTGTAACCATATCACAATAGATTCTCAGTAAGCTTTGACTATTCCAGCCACTGATTGGGGAGTTACATATCTTTTATAATAAAACTTGGCACTGCCCATGGTGATAGATCATATAAAAAGACCCCAGAGAACTTGGCATCATGGGGAGCCATGCCAAACATATACACACCTTCCTTATCATTATGCAAGCTCGATTAATTCTCATGTTTAAATATGTAGTATGTAATATTTTAAAAACACTTTACTTTGAGTCTATCAGTTAACTACATGAATAAATTCAGATGTATGCTTGTTCTTTCTTGGACAACATTTAAGTCCATGCTAAGGATTTCCTCCCTGCAAATCTCTTAATTGTTCATGTTATTTTCTTAGATCAATAAGAATGAACTGGCCGCACACCATTCGTTGACCCATGCTAAAGACTTTTCGAAAAGAATTTGACATTTAGGAGATAAGACCAACAACAAAATTCAAAAGGAGATACTGGGATGTAGCAGTGAGGAAGAGCTCCTGTTCTTCCCTTATTACCTGGTATGCGTGTCATTATCTGGTTATTCCTTCAGTCCCTTGAACTCCCTGTCTTATCCTTTCTGAACAGGTAAACTCAAAGTGGACATAAGTCTCCAGACAGGTTCGTAGGCTTCCCACTGTAAAGAACCCTCCTGCCAGTGCAGGAGACGCAAGAGATGTGGGTTCAACTCCTGGGTCAGGAAGATCCCCTGGAGGAGGAAATGGCAACCCACTCCAGTATTCTTGCCTGGAGAATCCTATGGTCAGAGGAGCCTGGTGGGCTACAGTCCATGAGGTCGCAAAGAGTTGGACACAACTGAAGCGACTTTGTTGCTGAAGGTTGGTAGGAGTTGAAAGGAACCTCTTGGTGGTCCATAGCATCTGCTTTAAGGAACATGTGAGAGCTTCTATGCTTGGAAATTTCTCTTGATGCCTAATTCAGAATCTGAAATTTTAGCAATTATAGATTTATCCCTTTGCGTATGAATTGTCTCTCTGAACTTTTAAATTCCTAGTGCCCTTGGAAAGGTCAGCACACTAAATCAATATGGATAGGTTTATTGGAGTCTTGCCTCAGTGACTAAAAGCACTAGCAATGGGAGGAGGAAAGGGGAGAGCAGTTCAGTTCAGTTGCTCCGTTGTGTCCGACTCTTTGCGACCCCATGAATCGCAGCACGCCAGGCCTCCCTGTCCATCACAAACTTCCGGAGTTTACTCAGACTCATGCCCATCGAGTCAGTGATGCCATCCAGCCATCTCATCTTCTGTCATCCCCTTCTCCTCCTGCCCCCAATCCCTCCCAGCATCAGGGTCTTTTCCAATGAGTCAACTCTTCGCATGAGGTAGACAAAGTACTGGAGTTTCAGCTTCAGCATCAGTCCTTCCAATGAACATCCAGGACTGATTGCCTTTAGGATGGACTGGTTGGATCTCCTTGCAGTTCAAGGGACTCTCAAGAGTCTTCTCCAATACCACAGTTCAAAGGCATCAATTTTTCAGTGCTAAGCTTTCTTCACAGTCCAACTCTCACATCCATACATGACCACTGGAAAAGCCATAGCCTTGACCAGATGGACCTTTGTTGGCAAAGTCATGTCTCTGCTTTTTAATATGCTGCCTAGGTTGGTCATAACTTTCCTTCCAAGGAGTAAGCATCTTTTAATTTCATGGCTGCAATCACCATCTGCAGTGATTTTGGAGCCCAAAAAAATAAAGACTGACACTGTTTCCACTGTCTCCCCATCTATTTCCCATGAGGTGATGGGACCAGATGCCATGATCTTAGTTTTCTAAATGTTGAGCTTTAAGCCAACTTTTTCACTCTCCTCTTTCACTTTCATCAAGAGGCTTTTTAGTTCATCTTCACTTTCTGCCATAAGGGTGGTATCATCTGCATATGTGAGGTTATTGATATTTCTCCCGGCAATCTTGATTCCAGCTTGTGTTTCTTCCAGCCCAGTGTTTCTCAAGCAGCTACTACTAAAATGTTTAACGTGAACCCAGGAAGGACACACAGTGGAAAGGGGGACACATCAAAAAGACACTGTTTCATCTTCCCTAAAACTTGATGTTTCACAAAAACCAAGACAGTGGAGAGTTAGACACTGAATTTAATAAGATGAAGGTAGTTGGCAACCTTGTTAAGTAATAAGAATGAAAGCCCAAACGAAATGGATTGAAGTAAGAATGGGACATCCCATTCTCCTAGTAAAATGATGCCCAGTGATCAGGAAGTAGCCGAAGACCTTGAGCCAGTCTCCACTCACTACTGTCTAAGGATGCCTAGAATCTTTCATGTAACTACCAAAATTCAGAAGGACCCACGTTCTTTGATGAAATACTACACTTACGAAATTAACTGAAAAAGTGGGATTTAATGGAGTCAAGGGAGGGTCCAGGAGAAGAAAATGTAAAAATCCATTCACAAAATTTAACTGTAAAAGATATGGAAGGCATAGGACAGTAATTTAAAAAGAAAAGAAGTCCCAGTGAAGGATATGTGTGTGATTCTTCCTAGTCCCAGGGAAAAAAATATCTAACATTTATTGAATGTTTCCTGCATCCCAGGTACAGTTCCATGTTCCCCTCACATATTAACTCCTTTAGGACAAAACAACCATATGAGGAGGGCATTATTATCCTCTTTTTACAGAAGAAAAAATGAAGCACAGAGAGGTGGTCCACTTTCTTCAGGTCACAAAGATAGTAAGTTGAAAAATAAACACTGTATCTCAGGTGGTCTGGGTTTAAAGTCTCTGCAATTAACTGTTATGATTTAGTGGCTCCCCCCAAAATTACTAAGTCTCACAACAGTTTTTATACTCTCTAAAAGTGAAAAATGAAAGTGTTAGTTGCATCCAGCTCTTTGCAACCCCGTGGACTGTACCCTGCCAGTCTCCTCTGTCCATGGAATTCTCCAGGCAAGAATATTTGGAATGGGTAGCCATTCCCTTCCCCAGGGAATCTTCCCAACCTAGGATTAAAGCCGGGTCTCCTGCATTCCAGGTGGATTCTTTACCATCTGAGCCGCCATCTTTAGCACTATTACAATGCACTGTTATTTATGCACATCCAGTGTCTATGCCTCAAGTTCTCAAGATTGTGTAATTCTTAAGGGCAAGAACTCATTCTCTTTAGTCTTCTCAAGAACCTAAACAGTGTCTGGTATAAAACATCAATGCTGAATATTTATCTCGGATGCCAGACACTAAAGAAGAGTGTCGTTCCTTTGTGGGTTTATTTTGTTTAGTTTTTAGAAGGCATGAAAGAGGTGTAAGAAAGGAGTTAGGGAGAGAGGGAAAAAGCAGGAGGGAGGGGAAAATAAGAGAGGTAGGTTGGTTCTAACTATCGAGGCATCTGCCACAAAGAAAAACAGAGGGTAAAGAGCCAGTGAAGGAGCAGATATTTTATGAGAACATGAACTAGATTTTATTTTTGCTCTGCTCAATGTTTCTAAAATTCAGTCTAAGATTTAATGTAAATCTATTTGAAAGGAGTTGCTAAATTTTAACGGGAAATACTTCTTTGTGCTAAATAATCTTTATAGCCTTCTAAATTATAGCCAAGTAGCAATATCATTACAGGGCTGTTTAGCCATAGCAGCTTATGTGGAAAGTCAGGAGAAGGTGATGATGCATATCAAAATATATAATAAAGAACTTTTAAAAATCATGGGTATCTTTATTTACTCAAAATACTTTTTTATTTAGCCATTTTAATGCATTCAAGATTAAAGGGGAGAATGAAACTAACCACTGGGAACTGCAAAATGTCCGTGAAATGATAATAATAATATTGTGTACTCTTGCAGCACTCTCCAGGAGAGAAGGTCAAAGCACTTTACAACCATTAACACATTCAAGTTCACAGAAGCCTGTGGGTGTGTGGGTGGGAAGCAGTTAGAGTTCCCTTTTCAGGAAATGACCATGGAGAGGGAAGAGTTAAGTGGAAATACTCAAGGCTGCAAGTCAGAGCGTTGCACTTGGGTGCACTGGTTCTCCTTGGCCAGCTCACCCGGGATTCCCACTGTGCAGCAATGGAGCTTGAGAAGACCACCTGCAGCCTTCCCCTCTCCCACCCCTCAGGGACCCTTCATCTCACAAGACATCCAGAGAAAATGTGTGTACACTGAAACATCCTGGAGAGGGGGTGTCTGATCTAACCCAGTGCCTCACCCATGGTACAGCCCGGCCCCCGCAAGAGGCGCTTATACAGCCTCTGCTTGAATGCATGTGTGTGCGTGCTATGTTGCTTCAGTCATGTCTGACTCTTTGCAACCCTAAGGACTAGAGCCCACCAGGCTCCTATGTCTGTGGTATACTCCGGGCAAGGATACTGGAATAGGTTGCCATGCTCTCCCTCCAGGGGATCTTCCCGACCCAGGAATTGAACCTGTCTTTCTTATGTCTCCTGTATTGGCAAGCAGGTCGTTTACCACTAGCCCACCTGGGCCCATAAGAAGCTGACACTCCTGTGGCAGTTTCTTCTGAAGTTGACCTGCTGTAAGCAGAAGAATGAGGACAGAGACTCTATTAAGGACTTGTTGACTGAGGGAAAATTGTGTAGAACTCGGGAACCAAGGCAACTTTCATAATTCATGAGTTCTCTTCAACTCTCCAGTGCTAAATAGACTTATCCAGAGATGAGTCACTCATGTTACTGCCGCCAAACTATTCTCTGCCTTTCAAGTTGCTTTTCAGGAGAAAGACAGGGAGGACTGGGAATAAGATCATGCTTATGACATTGGTTCCAGGAAGAACCACTGCAGGCAGCTCAGTATTCTCTATGGTTTGAATGCTCCCAATTCTACAAGGAGCCCTTCCTCAACCCTGCCTCTGTATGTGAGCTTCAGAAACTCTGTAGCAGACTTCTAGTTCTTTACATATGCAATACCAATGGGATCTTCATGACGAAGTCAAGTAACATCTTTTGAGTGACAGAGATATGCCAAGCTCTGAGGATGTGCTAAGGCATCTTCAGTTTCAAATTAATAGACTGGTTTAAATGGAATTGCATTTAGAATCACTCCAAGTTTTTTTTTTTTTTTTTTTTTTTTTTTTTTTTTTAATTTTTATTAGTTGGAGGCTAATTACTTTACATCATTACAGTAGTTTTTGTTATACATTGATATGAATTAGCCATGGATTTACATGTATTCCCCATCCCAGTCCCCCCTCCCACCTCCCTCTCCACCCGATCCCTCTGGGTCTTCCCAGTGCACCAGGCCCGAGCACTTGTCTCATGTACCCAACCTGAGCTGGTGATCTGTTTCACCCTAGATAATATACATGTTTCAATGCTGTTCTCCTGAATCATCCCACCCTCGCCTTCTCCCAGAGTCCACAAGTCTGTTCCATACATCTGAGTCTCTTTTTCTGTTTTGCATATAGGGTTATCGTTACCATCTTACTAAAGTCCATATATATGTGTTAGTATACTGTAATGGTCTTTATCTTTCTGGCTTACTTCGCTCTGTATAATAGGCTCCAGTTTCATCCATCTCATTAGAACTGATTCAAATGAATTCTTTTTAATGGCTGAGTAATATTCCATGGTGTATATGTACCACAGCTTCCTCATCCATTCGTCTGCTGATGGGCATCTGGGTTGCTTCCATGACCTGGCTATTATAAACAGTGCTGCGATGAACATTGGGGTGCATGTGGCTCTTAATAGCAAATGAAGCAACAGACAAAGGATTAATCTCAAAAATATACAAGCAACTCCTCCAGCTCAACTCCAGAAAAATAAATGACCCAATCAAAAAATGGGCCAAAGAACTCAACAGACATTTCTCCAAGGAAGACATACAGATGGCTAACAAACACATGACAAGATGCTCAACATCACTCATTATCAGAGAAATGCAAATCAAAACCACAATGAGGTACCATTACACGCCAGTCAGGACGGCTGCTATCCAAAAGTCTACAAGCAATAAATGCTGGAGAGGGTGTGGAGAAAAGGGAACCCTCTTACACTGTTGGTGGGAATGCAAATTAGTACAGCCACTATGGAAAACAGTGTGGAGATTTCTTAAAAAGCTGGAAATAGAACTGCCATATGACCCAGCAATCCCACTTCTGGGCATACACACCAAGGAAACCAGATCTGAAAGAGCCACATGCACCCCAAGAATCACTCCAAGTTTTTAGAGATGGGGGTGTTCAGCCTGAAATCCAAGATACCTCTGGACATCAAAGTTCACTTTGTACAATTACTAGAGAGCAAAGGTCTGTTCCCTGGTCCACTTGAGACCCATTATGTACAATGCATTGAGACAGAAATGGTCAGGAGTCCAGCAGTATATAACACATGATCTCTTGGAGATGATGATGATGCTGAGAAATGAAAATATCATAGCAAGAATGAGATAATCTAACCTTATATAGGAAAAGTCATAAGGTAGGTGTATGCAAGAAGCACTCAAGGATAATGCTGATGGTCATGCCTGCAGAAGCTCAGAAGAGGGAAGGATTCCTAGAGGAGGAGGGGATTAAGCTGATTCTTGGACCATGGGTAGCAGGTACAGTCATGGAAAAGAAAGAAGCTGTGTGTTTCTGTTTTATGATGTATCCTCATCACCATGAGCAGAACATTTCCTTAATGAGTGAGAGAGTGAGTGTGCAAGTAAAGACATCCCAGGGGAAGAGTCTGTCAAGGATAAAGTGAAAACTGGAAGATTTGCTCACTCTTCAGAGAGAAGATTAGTTATCTCTAATAAATCTGTAATATATCAAATGGTGCTCGTATCAGCAGTGTTGATAGGGAATAAAGGAACACAAAGTAAAGAGTCTAAAATATCGCATCATGATTTGTTTCTACCTAAAAATGGACCGGCAGGCAGTAACCATGAAATAAATGCTAGCTGACTTGAATGAGCTACCACCCTGGAAAACTGGCCACCTTCAATTTAGCCGTGCGGTGCTACTGTGAGGAGCTGTGCACTCCTCTGTAAGTTCCCCAGAATCACAGTGGAGTGAGGACACATCAGTCTGAAGCAGGGCCCAACTCTGAACTGCTGGAAACGCCAGGCTTCAAGCCTAGACTTCACCCTTGCCGTCAGTCCCACCTCCACCTCACACTAGAAGAGCCAATCCACATGGATATCTCGCTACTAGAGGTGAGAAGCCATCTTCATGTGGCTGGAGATAGGGGTGTTTAACATTGTCTAAGTGGATCATGATGGAAAAAACTGATATATAGCAAGTCTAAAAAAGATTCCCTTCTGATTATGCAAAAGGAAGGGCTAAACATAAGGAAGACTGACTTCTGATACAGAAAAATATTCCCCAATTAATCTCTCTTATCCCATAATATCATCTCTCCTAATCTCAGCCTATATCAAGACCTAGGAGGTGATGATTTTGGAAATAACATCTGTTTGCTTATTTCTTTTTAAATAATCATTTCATTCCTTTTTTCTTAAGTGATGTATAGTTTCTGTATAGCAAAATGCAAAGTCTTAATTGCTGATACATGCAACAGCATGGATAAACAAAGAAATTATGTTGAGCAAAAGAAGTCAGGACAACAGGGGACTTAGTGTATGGGCACTTTTATGAAGTTCAATAAGCAAAAAAACAATTTATAGTGATACCTGTTTTTAATTGAGGTTATCTAAACTTTCTTCTCCTTAAAGATACCAGTGACTGGTTATTTCATTTAATTTGCATTAAAATTGTTTCTTCCTTAAATGAATATTTGACATGACCTTGGAGACTGCTCCATAAGGTTATATAGTAGAAGACAGATTGTATTCAAGGATGATGTTCAGTTTCTTCTACTCTTTTCCTGTGTCAAAACCATAAAATCAAGGATTTTCTAATAGGATGAGTCCATTATCATGTCCTGTCTAAAGGTTACATTTCCCAGATTGAAATGTTAAGATTAAACAGACGGTCACAGTGGCAAAGCCTTCACCAAAATCCACATCTCCCAACTCACAATTCACATTATCTAAGGAAAAGACAAAGAAAGTCTCTCTCTATACAATCATATCTGTACACACAAGTTTCAGCTGATTTCAAACACAAAGAAAGTCTCTCTCTATACAATCATATCTGTACACACAAGTTTCAGCTGATTTCAAACTTTAGTCAGTATCTGCTCTCCCTCAGAAGAGTTTAGCAAGGTGAAGAGTTCAGAAAGGTATAAGAAATATCTATTTTCTTTATCTGGATTTACTTAGAATCCCCCAACATAATCTAAAGGGATTTTAAAATGTGTGGCTTAAGAACACTGAAGCAGGTAGACTCAAAATCAAACTCACATTTAATTTGGGTATTCCTGCTTAGAGTGATTTGTGTCTCCTGTAACTCAGGTTTAAAGCCAAATAAAATGGGAAAGATATTTATCCAGAGTGCAAAGCCAGTTTGATAGCTATGGCATGGGAAGTTATTGACACCATAGTAAAACTCCAGCTACCACATTCATTTTTTAAAGATTTCATTTCAAATAAAGCATAAACCTTCCACTTACTTAGCCAGATAGACCATCCTCTTAAGTGATGCAGCTCCCACCTCTGCCATAAAGTTGTTTCTCCACCCCTAATTGTGTCTCTGGTTGATGAATACTTGTGTGCATCATGTATACTGTTTTGTTACAGTCCTCACACTGTCATGTGTCAGCAGGAACATCTCAGGTATTTCGGTAACTTTGTAAGTCTTATCTCTGAACTATTTAAGAGCAGGAAACATCTTATTCTTCTAAGCCTCAGTTTCCACATCCATAAAATGGACATAATACCAGTATCTTAGGGTAGTGGTAGGGATTATATGTCTGGATAACCTAATACCTGTTAGAGTGCTGGAATATACTCTATTTCAGTGAATACATGAGTTTGAGTCAGCTCCGGGAGTTGGTGATGGACAGGGAAGCCTGGCGTGCTGTAGTCCATGGGGTTGCAAAGAGTCAGACATGACTGAGAGACTGAATTGAACTGAATACCTGCTACAGTGCCCAGAATATACGCTATTTCAGTGAATGGCAGCTAGTATCATCATCATCAACAACAACATGAGCATGGGTCTCAATACATTCCTAAAACCATATAGTATATAAAGAAGATCTGTACCCATAGAAGAAGTATAGGATGCTTAATGCTTCAGAGACATCTGACCTAACACAATTCCCCAGACATAGCATGGCCCTGAGAGGTAGTTCATCTAGCTCCTGGCTCAATACTTGAAGTGATGAGCAGCTCATCATTCCCAAAACAGCCCCTTCCAAAGGTGATGCTCTCGAACCAGAAGTAGGCCTTCCCTGTGCTGACATTTGCATCTTTGAGATTGGAAAACATTTCTCGCATGAATCAGTAGCTTCTCCTCGTTAAACTCTACAGAGGTGACTAATGTTGAAGGCTCCCCAGCTCCCCAGAGCCTGATGGACTCTTGATACCAAATAAACATTGCATTAAGTTACCAAGGCCACTATTTACTCCTGGTCTTTGTTCAAATGGCCATTTCCTGTCTTGTTTCATTGAACAGAATATCTTCCCAGGTTCTGCTTGCCACAAAATCTGCCCCTTTGTCCCTGAGCCTGGGTTAATAGTCTTTGAAAATCTCTCTAACAGATTTTCACAATTTTCACAAATTCTGGCTTTTCTGGCCCCTGAAACCACAAAAAAACCAAACTATTAGTGTGCTCTGAAGTAGACCTTATTGTCACAGAGAAAAGAGTGACACCACTTTCCAAGTGGGATACAGATGGGAGCTATTTTTTTATATAGTTATCTACATAGATTATACCGATTCATTTTGTTTGCAATAAAACTGAAATACTACTAATAATTATTTTTATCACAACTCTGATCTTCTTTGGCTCATGGCTTAGTGAATATATATATTTGTTTCAAAAATCAATATTTAATAAAGTTATCAGTGTCTGGGTCCTGAATTGAAGCCTCCCCTTCCAAACACACACACACATAAACACACACACACACCTACTCATACACTCTCCCACCTTCTCTTTTGAGAAGCTGAAGATATTGCTGCTTTCTGCTGGCTGGTCACAGCTTTCCATTTTAAAAAGCAGTGCCTCCCTAGAATAGCTAGATCCCCAAGTGCTAAGTGTTTTATTGTTCTAAACTATTGTAGCTACTTCTATATTCCTGCAGTCAAGGTCAGCAAGGTGTCTTGCTTTGGCACAAAAGGATCACGGTGGCTCATTGGCATCATGCACTGCTGTATACAGTACATCATTTCTGCTGGGCCTCCTGTCCTCCATGTGGGTTACAAACCAAAGATCAGAAATACCACCCATTCGGGAGCCAGTGCTATTTCTTCCACCATTAGTTTCTATTTCCCATTTACACCAGGAATTCTTTAAAAAAAAGTCCCAACTCACTTCGAGAAGAAGTGTGTAAAGAAACAGGATAAACCACCACGTGAGATGGTACTTAACAATCTGCTCCATGAAGCCGCTGCGCTGTGCTATCAGTGCCTTGCTTCCCATAAACACTACAGGCAAAGGCACCAACGGCATACCACACAGCAGAGTCAACTGTGAAGTGCTGTCAAGTCCCCAGCGAGGACAGAGAATCCCCAAATCACTTAACAGTTTTCCAAAATCATCATAGACTCCCAAGTTATACCTATGACATTTATCACACAGCTGGCTCTCCAGGCAAACAGCAACAATGATGAAAATAGCGTTAGTAATGATAATGATGATAGCTAATGTGTTTTTGTGCATCTTACTATATACTCTACACAGAACTAAGCATCAGATAGAAAATTGAGAAAAAGAATTCACTTATGTTTACAAATATTTATATTTATCACTTTCATTCTCTGTTCTTTCCTGAAGATCTAAGTTTCAATCAGATGTCCTAGGCTTTTATGATGATGATGATGAACTTCCTTTATGATTTCTTGCCATGTACATCCACTAATGGTAGATCCCATTATTTCTCTTTTATCTGAAAATGTCTTTATTTTCACCATCGTTCTTAAAGGATATTTTCACTGGAAACAGAATTCTAGCTAGACAGTTTACTTTTTTCCATTATTGGTCTTAGGCCTGCATAGTTTCAGATGAGAAATTAGTCACCATTTGGATCACTGAACCCTCCCCTTATTATGTAATGCCATTTTTCTCCAGTTGCTTTCATATGTTTTTCCTTAGTCTTCATTAGTTGCATTTGATATCCCTGGGTGTGATTTTCTTATAGTTATATTTCTTGAGTTTGCTGAGCTTCCTGAATCTATAAATTTATGGCAATTATTTCTTCAAATAAATGTTAAGCCCCATTGTCCCACCTGTCCATATGTTAGATAATTGACTCATGTTAGACAATGTGTAATTGTCCCATAGATCCCTGAGGTTTTGTCAATTTTTCTCAATATTTTATCTATATTGTTCATATCAGATAATTATTCTCTATTTTCATATTTACTGCCTCTGTCTTTTGTCACTTCCATTCTGCTGTTCAATTCATTCAACGAACATTTTAATTCCAGGCATTCTATTGAAAGTTCTAAAATTTGACTTTCTTACAGTTTTTCTTTCTCTGATTAAATATATTACCTTTTCATTCATTATAAACATTTTTCCTTGAATCATTGGGCATAGCTGTAAAATCTGTTTTAAAATTCTTATCTGCTAATTTCATCATTTCTGCTGTTGTCATTTTTCTTGAAAATGAGTCATACTCTTTTCTGATTGTTTGTAAGTTGTGTAATGTAAGCATGTATCCTGGGCATCATGGGTACAATGTTATAAAATCTCTGGATTCTGCCATATTCATGTAAAGTGTATAGTGTCATTTTCTCCTGGCAGAGTTTAAATGGCCTCCCGTCACTAATTTTGTCTCTTAGGTTGCATCTAAAATATTGATTCAGTTATTTTGTTCTTGGCCTATATTAAATCTATTCTGCATATGCAAGTTTTAGGGATGAGGCAGATTTTTGAGCAGAGTTTATGCATGCTATTTAGAACTGCCCCTCTCTGGACACTGGCTTTCTGGGATCCTCCCTCTTATTCCCCAGGGGCTATGATTGCCCAAAGTTTGTCTTCTGGGGGACCAGAAAGCCAAAGGTTTTGTATTAGAGTTTTAGTCACCCCATGTAGCACCAACTGTGGCCTGGCTCAGTTTAAACGTTGTAGAAGCAGATAAGTCACTTGTGCTTTTTCCTTCTTCCAAATGTCAACTCTCCTCTAAAATGCTCCTGTTCTTGTTCACATTCCAGGGTCTTTAACTAATTGTTGTTTACATTTTAACCAGAGTTTATACTTGTTTACTGCAAGAGGGTCAGTTGATAGAACTTCCTGATCCATACTGTTCCACTAGTCTGTTTTGTTATATTGGACAGTTTCTGAGGGCCAGTTGTTTGACATGAAGGTTTATTTGACTCTTGCATACACTGTACTGCATGTATTAAAAGATCGGATGGATGCATTGAAAGCATAAGTGCATAACCTGTAGAATATTGCCATGGTAGCTGTTGGTACCCTTATAGTTAATTAATTCAACTAGAAGATACTGAGTGCCTACAATGAGTGCTTCAGTCTGTTAGACACCAGACAAACAGTTGTGAGCAAAATAAACACAATTCTACCCTTATAGAGCTTTGCATTCTAGCAAGGGTAGAAGCAGCAACCTAAAAATTACCAAGATATTATAGTACAAAAAATTGTAGCAAGTCCTAAAGTAAAAATGCAGACTGTCATTCAGTATATATTGAGGTTGATTAGGAAAAGACTTTGGGACCATGCTGTAGAATTAATGAAAATTTACTCTGCAAAAATTTTTAAAAGGAGCATGTTAGAAAGAAGAAGGTTCAGGTACAAAGGGATTGGTTTAGGAAAAAGCCTGAAGTGCTTGAAGACTGGAAAATAATCAGGCTAAAATTGCCATAGCAAAGACACAGGATGTGAATGGAATTGTCAAAACCAATCATGCAAGACCCACAGTAAGGCTACTGTTGTCTATATTATGAACAATGGGAAACATGAAAGATTTCACCAAGAAAGCAATATTGTTAGGCTTGGTTTTGTTTTTCTTTCCCTGAAAGAACACTGTGGCTATAGTAGAAAATGCACCAGAATTTGTGTCTGTATACAGAATAATAAGTGTTATTTAGTGACCCCACAGAAAACATATTGGTTTCTTAAAGCAGGGTGGTGGAAGTAAGCCAAACGGAAAGAGAGGGACATAAAAGAATTTTAGTAGTTCAAATCTTCCAGATGGTTTATATCTGAAGGTTGAAAGAAAATAAAGAACCAAGAAAGTACTAGATTTCTCCCTCCTGTAATTGGATATATGTTTGTGTCATTCACTGAAATAGCTAGATTCAGGGGAAAGAAGATAAATTTAGTCTTGAACGTGAGTTTGAGATACCTTCAGGATATCTGATAGAAGATGCTACATCAGCAAGCAGATATATGGGTTCAAGGCCTAGAGTTTAAAATTTGGAAGCCAGTTCCACATAAATAACAACCGAAATCATGAAAATGAATGAGATTATTTAGGAAGATAGTTTAGAAGGTAGAGAAATGGAGGCCACACTGTGGGCAAATGTTTGCAACTTAAGCCAGGCAGCTACAGGGAGGCCTATGTAGTAAAGGAGGGAGATAGAAGGAAAGTTGGTGTGTGACATCATGGAAGTTAAGAGCAAATAAATAAAGAAAGGGGGACCTGTTAATAGAACCAAGTACTTATGAGATAGTAGGTTAAGGACTAAAACATTCTCATTGAATTTAATATCATATAAGTCAATGGTCACCTAGGCAAAAATATTTTCTACAGAGAGACAAGGGTGGGAGCCAGACTAGAGTGAGCTAAGAATTGAATGCAGTTGACACTATATGAAAGGTGAAGGTTAACAATACTTTAGAGGATTAGGAATGAGAGACAAAAAAATAATGTCTGAAAAGTTAAGTGCCATTTGAGAGATGCTATAATATATAAAAATAGCTACTGTTCTTTTTTTTTAAATTAAAGACAGGGGACACTTCAGTGTTTCAATGGTGATGGGAAAGAGTAGAGTGGGCAGAGATGAAAATGAAAGAAAGAGCAAAGTCATGTGGGAATGGGAATACAGCCACAAGTGGAGCTGGGTCTTACACAAGAGGAAGGCTATGGGACCATCCTGGTGGTGCAGTGCCTAAGACTCCAGGTTCCCACTGTAGGGGGCCCAGGTTTGGTTCCTGGTCAGGGAACTAGATCCCACATGCCACAATTAAGAGTTTATGTGCCAGAACAAAGATTGAAGATCCCACGTGTCCACAGCTAAGACCCGGTGCAGCCAAATAAATAAATAAAAATAAATATTAAAAAAGAGGAAGGCTCCTTTATAGCTATGACTGGAGGAAAACAAGAATTGAAGTAACTGCAGGCTTACATGTGTGTATAGGGTAGCAAGCAAAATGCAACAGATATATCACCTGTGTTATCTTCATTTTCTTTGTGAAGTAAGAAGCAAATTCATTTGTTGAGACTGAAGGGAAGAGGAGGTGAAACTAGGTTTGGAAGGAGGCAAAATGGTTTAAATCATAGAGAACAGGAAATGTTTAAAATGTAGAATTGCTGTAAGTAAAGAAGGCCAATTTAGGATTTCAGGTCACAAATGTATAGTGGACCCAATCTATCTGTTGAATGATTTTCCTGCAGGAATGTGCAATTGCTAGGGTAGACAGCAGGTAACCTGGATGTTGGTATCACCTATTTCCCAGATGGTTTAATCTGAAGTCTGCCCAACTAGGTAAATCCACATACACCATGCCTTTCCCATATTTTTATCATCATCTACAAGAAAGAGAACTAATGCTAACTGTATAGGGTTTCCCTGGTGGCTCAGACAGTAAGGAATCTGCCTGCAATGCAGGAGACCCAAGTTTGATCCCTGGATCAGGTAGATCCCCTGGAGAAGGAAATAGCAACCCACTCCAGTATTCTTGCCTGGGAAATTTCATGGACAGAGGAGCTTGGCGGGCTACAGTCCATGGGATCACAAAGATTTGGACACATGACTGAGCATGTAGTATCTTACATCCATTGAGGAATCTTCAAACTTTTGTCTCTAGAGCCCGCACTAGAGTTTTAGGAAATATGTGTACCCTCTTCCATAATGTTCAGTGCATATCTACATATTTTCCATCATAAGACTATGGGGTTGCAAAGGGCATAATTTCAGAGTATGATGTTCTGGATGTACTTTAAATATGTGCTGTCACAACTTTGGAGCTGAAAACGTACCTCAATATTCAGATATGCCTCTTTTTATTCTGCTTTGCTTTACTGTACTTTAAAGATACTGTTGTGCTTACCTCATAGCTCATTTATAAATTAAATGTCTGTGACAGCCTTGTGTTGAGCAAGTCTATCAGTGCCATTTTTCTTCTCTGTCACATTTCGGTTTTTCTTGCAATATTTATACATTGTTCATTATTATATTTGTTATGGTGAACTGTTACCAGGGATCTCTGATGTTATTATCTTATTTGTTTGAGGACACCATGAACTGCACCTATATAAAACAGCAAACAATGTATATGTGTTCTGTGTGTTTCTGCTCATGAACAAGTCATTCCACCATCCCTCTCCCTTTCTTCAAGCCTCCCTATTTCTTGAGACAGAACTATATTGAAATTAGACCAATTAATAACCTACAGTGACCTGTAAGGGTTCAAGTGAAAGAAAGAGTCAGATGTCTCTCCCTTTAAATCAAAAGCTAGAAATGATTAAACTTAGTAAGGAAGGGATGTCAAATACCAAGATAAGTCAGAAGCTAGACCTCTTGTACCAGTTAGCCAAGCTGTAAATGCAAAGGAAAAGTTCTTGAAGGAAATTAAAAGTGTTCCTCCAGGTAACACATGAATGATGAGAAAGTGAAACAGCCTTAATATTAAGAGGGTTTTGGTGATCTGGATAGAAGACGAAACCAGCCACAACATTCCCTGAAGCCAAAGCCCAATCCAGAGCGAGGTCCTCACTCTTATCAGTTTTATGAAAGCTGAGAGAGATGAGGAAGCTGCAGAAGGAAAGTTTGAAGCCAGCTGACGTTGGTTGGTTCCTGAGGTCTAAGGAAGAAAGCATTTCCATAAAATAAAAATGCAGGGTGAAGCTGCAAGTGCTGATGTAGAAGCTACAGCAAGTTATGCAGAATATCTATCTAAAATAATTAATGAAGGTGGCTTCACTAAACAACCAATTTTCATTGTAGACAAAACAGCCTTATTGTGGAAGAAATACAACCATAGCTAGAGAGAAGTCAATGCCTGGGAATAAAGCTTTACAGGACAGACTGATTCTCTTGTTAGGGGCTAGTAGAGCAGCTGAAGTCAATGGACTTTCGTCATTCTGAAAATTTAGGGGCATTAAGAATCTGTCAGTGTCCTATAAATGAAGGCTGAATGACAGCATATCTGTTTACAATATGGTTTACTGAATAGTTTAAACCCACTGTTAGGACCTACTGATCAGAAAGAAAGATTTCTTTCAAGATATTATTGCTCACTGACAAAGCACTTAGTCATCCAAGAGCACTGATGAGGATGGACAAGGAGATTTGTGTTGTTTTCATGCCTGCTAACACTACATCCATTTTGCAGCCCATGAATCAAGGAGTAATTTCAATTTTCAAGTCGTATTTTTTAAGAAACATATTTTGTAAGATTATAGCTACTATAGAGAGTGATTTTACTTTTGAACCTGAGCAAAGTAAGTTGAGAACCTTCTGGAAAAGATAAACTAGCCCATACCATTAAAAACACTTAGGACTCATGATATAAGAGGTAAAAATGTCAACGTTAATGAGAATTTAGAAGAAGTTGATTCCAGCTCTCATGGATGACTTTGAGGGGATCAAGACTTCATTGGAGGAAGTAATTCAAATGTGGTGGAAATAGCATGAGAATTAGAATTAAAATTGGAGGCTGAGGACTTCCTGTTTGTCCAGTGGTTGGAATTTCTCCTTCCAGTGCAGGGGGTGTGGGCTTGATCTCTGGTCAGGGAGCTAAGATCCTACATGCCTTGCAGCCAAAAAACCAAAACATAAAACAGAATAATACTGTAAAAATTTCAACAAAGATTTTTAAAATAGTTCATATTTTTTTAAAAATCTTTTTTTTTTAAAAGTGAAAGCTGAAAATGTGACTGAATTGTTGCAGTTTTCTGATAAAACTTGAATGGATGAGGAGTTGCTTCTTATGCATGAAAAGAAAGTTTCTTGAGATGGAATCTACTTACTGTGAAGATGCTGTGAAGATTGTTAAAATGGCAACAAAGGATTTAGAATATTACATAAAATTAGTTGAAAAAGCAGCAGAAAGGTTTAAAAGGATTGACTCCAATTTTGAAAGAAGTTCTACTATGGGTAGAAGGCTATAAAAAAAAAATACTGCATGCTACAGAGATATAGCTTGTGAAAGGAAGAGTCAGTCAAAGAGGCAAACTTCACTGCTGCCTTAAAGAAATTGCCAGGGGCTTTGCTGGTGGCTCAGTGGTAAAGGATTCACCTGCCAATTCAGGAGACACAGGTTTGATCCCAATCCCTAATCCAGGAAGATGCCACATGCAACGGAGCAACTAAGCCCATGTACCACAGCTATTGAGCTTGGGCTCTCCAGTCCACGCTCTGCAGCAGGGAGCCACCGCAATGAGAAGTCCATACACCTCAACTAGAGAGTGGCCTTCACTCACCTGAACTAGAGATAAGCTCAGACAGCAAAAATGACCCAGCACAGCCAAAAATAAATAATAAATAAATAAATAAAATATTTTTTAGCAATTGCCAGGAATTCCCTGGCAGTTCAGTGGTTAAGGACTCTGAGCTTTCACTGGCAGCGTTCAGGTTTACTCCCTTGTTGGAGAACTAAGATCCCATAAGCCTCATGACAAGGCCAAACACAAAAACTGCCACAGTCACCCCAACCTTCAGCAACCATCACCCTCATCAGTCAGCAACCATCAACATCAAGACAAGACCCTTTACCAACAGAGATCTCAACCCACAGGCTTAGACAATGGCTAATGATTTTTAGTAAAAAAAAAAAAAGTTTAGAAAATTTAACTAAATACACTGTTTATATAGACACAGTGCTATTGCACACTTAAAGGACTACAGAATAGTATAAACATAATTTTATATTCAATTAGAAATCAAGATATTTGTGTGATCCTCTTCATTGAAATATTTGCTTTATTGCAGTGGTCTAAAACTGAACCAATAATATCTTTGAGATATCTGTGTGTGTATACATATGTATATAATGCATAATGCATGCATGCTTATTCATGTCCGACTCTTTGCAATCCAAGAGACTGTAGCCCACCAGGCTCCTCTGTCCACGGGATTCTGCAGGAAAGAATACTGGAGTTGATTGCCATTTCCTTCTCCAGAGGATCTTCCCAACCCAGAGACAGAACTCGAGTCTCATGTGTCTCCTACAATGGCAGGTGGATTCTTTATCACTGAGTCACACGGGATATACACAGATACACACAAACACACACATACACATACACAGATGCATACACACACACAGTTATGTATCTGTATGTGTGTGTATATATACAGACACACAAACACACACACGATATACATAGCTTTCACTTGAGCTAATTGGCAAAATAAAGTTTTGCATCCACTCAATCAAATAAGAATTGCTGTATTTTTTTGTGTGTCAAAAACAAAGACTGATTTCAACTCAGAGTTCAAATAAACTTGTTAATAAATGACTTAATGTCCAGCATCTATCTTCCAAGTTCTAATTCAAATAAAGATTGACAGCTAGAAAAAGCATAAAGCATTGCCAATGGCTTGTCACCTGGCTACAGCAGGGTCCCACAATTCTTGCTTTGCTTTCTCAGGACTTCTCTCTGAAGCAAGATCTTTCCCTCTGGCCCCTTGTTTGTGGCTCAGAAATTTTTACCTCCCAGGGCAATAAACCAGAGTAAGTATCACTATAGGTAGAAAATGGAGTCTTCTTTATAAAGTGGAAACAGGGAAATTGTGAATGGGAAAATGGGAAAGAAGGATGGTAGTGCAAGGATTCTAGAGCATCAATTTTAGGAAAAAGGATAAATGAATCTCAAAACTGATTTCCTTCAAGTATACACCTCCACAGAGCTCTGGCCAGTCTGTGCCAAATAAATGCTGATTCCAGCTGGAAGAATGCCACTTGACATCACCTTTCCCCAGTGTGTGGAAAAGCAATCCATATTCCAAAAGTGGATTAGTTCATGAAGACTTATAAAGTCCATAAATGTCAATATTGGAAACTAGGAAAACATCTCCATGTCTGAAGTCCCAGTCTTCCATTTGCAGATAAGAAAACTGAGTCCCAGAGAGTTGAAATTGTGACCTTAATTGTCAAAAATGGTTCTTTTAGAACAATTTTAAATAAGGTTCAAAGTCTAAGTAAAGGTCTAAAAATACCCATGAATAAAACTCCCTATCCATCCATTCCAGACAGAGCTAAGCCTCTTTTTGCTCCAAGAAATATATACAAGAGAGATACAGTAATAATTTAGAAATATATCCTATCCTTAAGGAACTACGAAAAGACAGAACCTGTACACAAGTAGTATAATTCAAGAAAGTACATAAAAACAGAAATGTGAACAGAGAAACAGTGCCTGATGTCTTCAGAGAAGCTGACGGGGGTCTGGCTTTAAACTTCTGTAGAACACCCAGCTGTAAATTGATCTCCAGGACCACCGCAGTGCTGGCTAAACACAGAATAGGAGAAGAATCTCTTTCCAGTATTCCCAAATCTCTCTCTCTCTCTCTCTCTCTCTCTCTCTCTCTCTCTCGTGCGTGTGTGTGTGTGTGTGTGTGTGAAGTCGCTTCATTTGTGTCTGACTTTTTGTGACTCGATGGACCCTAACTTGCCAGGCTCCTCTACCCATGGGATTCTCCAAGCAGTAATACTGGAGTGAGTTGACATTTCTTTCTCCAAGGGATCTTCCTGACCCATGGATTGAACCCACATCTCTTATGTCCCCTGCAGCGCCAGGTAGGATCTTTACTACTAGCGCTACGAAACCAAAGTCTTTGGAGATCAAAGACCAACTGGACCAGTTCCGAATTACCAGTCACTGACTGAGGACTGGGAAACCAAAAGCCAGACCCAACCTTTCTCCATCTCAGGAAGTGTGAGGGCTGTACATCTTACACACAACCCTCCAATGATCAGCACTGGAAGGTGAAGAGGGTGCTCTAACAGCAGAAAGAGGACAAGGAAGTGCCTGTGAAGATGCTAGAAAAATAGGAGATGTATAGTTTAGTAAAAAAAAAAAACTTTTTAAAGTCCTTCAAAAACAACTTTCCAAAAGTCTGTAGTTTAATACCTACAGAGTATAGAGTGTAAACAATGCTATTGAAGAGTCTGACCTTTTTCAGCAACAAAAATCAACATCTCTCTCTCCCAAACCCTCATAGCATTTGTCATTGCCTCTCTTTCAACACTGATCTTGGTCTGACTGAATTGGGACTTATACTGGTATTGGACTCTTTCCCTACTTCTAGATTGTGAGCTCCCTGAATGAAAGACCTGGGTCCATCTCAATTTTTTTACCTTCCTATAACTTGAGCACACAATAAGTGCTCATTTGACCTACAATATAAGACCAAGGGAAAAAAAAATATATATATATATATATACACACACAAGACCAAGAAATCAATTGGTACCATACAGGAAACACAAAGGTCTTCTGCCGAAACCCCAAATTGGCCTCCAAACAGGCTAAAGTATCCTATAAACATTTATTTTTCCCTAAGTAGGGTGCCATGCTCTCCTCCAGGGGCTATTCCTGACTGAGGGATCAAACCTGCGTCTCTTGCATCTCCTGCATTGGCAGGTGGATTCTTTACGACTAGTGCCACCTGGGAAGCCCTTAATCTATGCTAGTAAGAACATAGTGTAGACCACAACTACAGAGATGTGGCCACTAAGTGAAAAAGAAAAGTGAAAGTCACTCAGTCGTGTCTAACTCTTTGCGATCCCATGGACATAGTCCATGGGATTCTTCAGGCCAGAATACTGGAGTGGGTAGCCTTTCCCATTTCCAGGGGATCTTCCCAACTCAGGGATCGAACCCAGGTCTCCCACAATGTAGGTGGATTCCTTACCAGCTGAGCCACAAAGAAAGTCCAAGAATACTGGAGTGGGTAGCCTATCCATTCTCTAGAGGATCTTCCTGACCCAGGAATTGAACCAGGATCTCCTGCATTGCAGGCGGATTCTTTACCAATTGAGCTATGAGGGAAGCCCAAAGGAAAAAATTGTCTTATTATGTTTATTTGTGTGTGTGTGTGTGTGTGTGTGTTGTGTGGCTGGGGAGAATGTTTACTTGGATTTAACCCAAAGCAAACTTTTAAGGCAGGCTGGACACTCTGAGGAATTCTAGTTTGCAATAGAAGAGCTAGCAATCCCTTCTCTACAATCTCACAACCAGGTTTCACTCCACTGCCAACCCCTAACTTAATTTTTTTATCTGTAATTCAATGAGAGGTTTTGCTTCCAAATCACTTTCAAATCCTCCAGCTGCGCTTTCTCCTGGTGCACGATAGGTACATTGCCTTCCTATTAAATTATCACCCTATTTATCTATTTTTCTATATTAAAGTCTGGTTAGCTGCTCTCTCCCAATGCCCTGGGGCTGGGGCCCTTCCTTGGCAGACGCTACCATTACTTTCTCAGTAATAGCACTAGGTGGACTCATTAAGTTTCAATATTAAACAAGCTGTAGGAAACTTTGGAGTTTCTTCCACAAAAGAGAAATGAAATCTTGATATACCTATAAATATGTGGTGTTTTCAACCCTATCCCAAACTGTTTGCTGCATTTTAATGCATATTAATATATGCAAAAGAAGCTTGAGAAAGAAAAACTGTGGCTTAGTGAGTGTTAAGAATGACAAAACCCAAGACTAATTGAACCCCATAAGGGACTTGCAGATAATTTTAAAGGATAAATTCTCTGCCTCCTCACCTTATTACTTGAAGGAAATCTAGTGCACATGGAGAAAGAAAAAAAAAAGAGCTAGAGATAAAATGTTTCCCCAAAGTCATCTGATTGGAAGCTCCATTACAACAGCACAGAATGCATTCGCTCTTCATTGGACCAGCAGAAGTTCCACCTGGATATGCACATCAGGCGTTTATCTGAGCAACAGGGAGGCACTCCTGACCTCCCTTCAAGAAAGAACAAATCCCTTTGGCTTGAAAAGTGATGTGCGAGGGCTGCTCCACCTTTGGGTTCGATACCAACTCGATGTCTGAGTGGGGTGAATTAAGAGTCTGTGATTGGTAAATTACCTGAAACTAACACAACATTGTTAATCAGCTATACTTCAATGTAAAATTTAAAAAAGAGTCTCTGGCTTCATTGCACTTTGGAGAGCTTTATACCTAACCCTTCAGCCTCCAGCACAGTTTGTATTGCCAGCTCAGTCTCTGAATGGTCCAGAATTCACAGAAGAAGGGAAGTAAGGAGATAGCCAAGTAATTACAACAGAAGATGTTGAAAGGGAATTATTTTATACTAAATTACTATATCCTTATAAATGAATGGGATTATTTCTGGGGGAAAAAAGAGAAAATTATGTTTACCCAAGTGGAAAGTTTTATTTTCAGTCATAAGCTGAGGCTTCATATCCCATTAAGTAGCAAAGGGAAATAACTCTTTTAACCTATTCTTCTTCCTGTCAATTTTGATTTAAAGAAAACAGAAGAAAAAAAAAATTAACCAGGGCCACAGGTCAGAGGATTCTAGCTTTCAAAATCAGAATTCTACTATGGATGTTTCAAGGAAATAGTGGTAAGTTCTACAGGAACCTGTTGACACCAGAGGAGCTTAAAATGGGTCTCCATGTTCTCCATCATCCTAGCTGATCATCCCTGCCTGGGATGCATACTGCCTCTCCTCATTCTCTCCTTGTAAAGTAGGTGAGATGATTTAATTCCCATCAGGAGCTGCCAGGTAGGAAGGACCGCCTTCACACACAGGCAAGCAGGCAGGTAAGTGGTAGGGAGGGAAATGCTGCACAGTGTGATGGGGACACACACCCGCCCCAGTGGGAGAGCTGCTCTCCCTACAGCCACCTGGCTACATCCATTAGGGAGAACACTGGCAGACACAGTGGAGCGGCGGGAGCCTCACTGACTGGGAAATTTGGAAGCAGCAGCAGCAACAGGAGCAGGCAGAACTCAAACATCCACTGAAATGAAAGGTTTCAGGCAGCCTGTTGTAAGAGGGTCTCCCTATAAATGAGACTCACTTTAGAATTGACCAGCTCCTTCCCACCTGGTTCAGAGGAAACACCACCAGCACCTATGCTGGAAACATTTTCTCCCCCCCTGAGTCCTTAAGAATTGAAATCTACAGAAAAATATTTCAACAGCTGTGGTCCAGAAAATATGCACTCCCCAAATGATTATTACATCATTGGCTTTAGTTCAATTCTGTAGGGGTTCCTGATCAATATCCTGGTTGAAAAAAAAAATTTATGACTCAGAAAGAAAATAAAGCTCTCTAAGTAATTCCACCAACCCTTCTGTGACGGTAGCATTTGTTCATAATGACAGTGTATTTTCAGATAAATTCTGGGATCTTTTCCCTTAAGGGTGTTACTGAACTGAGTATATTAAACTCCTTCCCAGATGCACAGTAACTCCTTCCCTTCATCCATCTTGTCTTTTCTCAAGGGCTGTTCTTTCCAGTCTTTGATATGTTGTTCACCTTGTTACTACCTATCTTGTCAGGCATTTCCTCTGTGGTTTCCGACATTTCATGCATCATTGCTCCCTATGTCTTTTTCTTACATCTTTTGCTTCCTAAGCCTTGAATCACCTTTTGGTGCAGTATTTCATGATACTCATTTTTCATGCAAATTTGCAATTTATTTCCATTTCCTTTCTGATAACACCACATTTCACACTCTTTAAGACACTGACTGGAGATACTTTTCCAGAAGAATCTCCCATGGAAAGAAGGAGAGGAAGAAAAATGATGTGCCATCCTCATAAAGCCAGTTTATACACCTAATTGATTCTAGAAGATGATATACTGACCAAAAGTAAAGGTGAAGCTTTTGGTCAGTGATGAAGATTAACAGGACTACATACGTGCAGTTAATCTGCAAAGGAGAGAGGGTTTGTCTTTCTCTAGCATGATCACTATTTTCATCCTTGGACTCAACCTTAAAGTTTTTGCTATGAACCAAGCGTTAAAACCTCTTTAAAAGATGGTCTTCAAGGTTAGCAGACTTGGAGATAAAGATAAGTTATAACTCAAAGGTGAAAAATCAAGAGGTCCTTAGCAGAGAAGAAGGAGATGTGTTTTAACTGAGTTTCAAAGCCATATGGAGAGCTGATGAGGTGGAGAAATATAAGCAGGATGTTTTTTCCAGATGGTGGGCACTTGAGTTGAGGAGATAAATTTTGTAGAGGCCAAGGACTCAGGGAAAAAGGAGTTCAAAGCCTTACAGAATTGAATCTCAAGGTCAAAGGAAATGAAGTATTCAATTGTACATGAGAGTCTAGGTGAAGGAGGTGAGATGAGGAACCAAAAAATGTGGTATCCAAAAAATGTATCCATATTTGTAAAATTAAGAAGATATAAGGGAAACTCACTGATATAACAACAAAAATTCCATGTGTTCTTCTGGATTGAAGAATGGGTGATCTACCTATAGAAAGCCTACTTATATAGCAGAAAGGACACTTGGTAATTTTTTTAAAATGTGGTCTCTAAACCACCTGCATTAGAATCACCTGAAGTTGTTCTTCAAGAAACAGAATCCCAGGCCTCAATCCATGTACTGCTGGGAGAAAAAAAAAAAAGAAGCCTTTTGTTGGGGAGAATTTCTCAAAGTTCATCAGGCAATATTTATGGTCATGAGAAAAGAAAATACTGCTGATAAAAAATATACTACAGATAGATCCAAATACATAAGGGAATGTTCCTGGTGCCTCATCTCCCAACTCATGGCTGATTTTGAAGGACACTAAAATATACTAAACAACAGAAGCAAAGATCAAATGCCACAGAGAATTACTTGAATGGATACTATCATATAAAGGGGCTACAAAATCTTCACTAATCAGATGGATCATTTGATGGGGATTTGTGAATGATTTTATTTTCTATGTATTTGATAGTTAACCAGAAAGCACTTTCTGATATTAAGGCTTTGTTTGTTTAAATTTTATATCCCTCTAAGAGCAGAGTAATCATGGTATACTTATGCTTGGGTCACTGGGGACCTTGCATATTTTCACGCTAATCACTGGGAATAAAATGGTTTAACATCTTATTATGTGGATAGAGACAGAGTAAAAATTAGGACAGCTATATACCTACTTTAGGTCAAACCTAAAAACTTCCTTTTAAAGGTATGCTATTTTGTGTGTATTTGCTTTATTTTTAGTTTTCACTTTTCTTTTCTCTTAGAAACAAAAAGGGATATTTAACACCCTAAAATATTACTATAAAAGAGTCTTGATGAGTCCGGTGGATTACAGATATTGCTTTGCCAGAAAGTATTTTTTTTTTGTCAACATTTCCCCTAAAGCAAGTCTATTACTGCACTGATATGCTGTTCATAAAGGCCATTCTAAGTCAAAGGGTAATGGTTGAAAAATTCTTTTCACTGATTCATTGTAAAATGGAAAATGTAAAAATACTTCCTTTTCATGAAGACAAATTGCATTTTTAAATTCTCCTAATGAAGCAGCATTCATCAATGCTTGCTCATTTGTCTTTGCAGGGGGAGTTCTGGGGCACAGATAAGAAGATTAATGTCTCTGAACTTTTCAACACATTGAGTTTAGTCATGGTCCTCCCCTAGCAAGAAAAATTAAGTCAATATCATTACTAACATTCTCAGTAACATTTTAAGATTTACATTATGTTTCTATCTTTAACTTTTTCTGACTTGGAGAGCCCATTCTGATACCAAAGTTTATGTTTCTAATTCTCCATGAATATAGTTTCAATTTCTTTTCATCTTGGTGAAAATAAAACTGTGGGCAACAGGAATGAGATGGTGGTATGAAAGTTAATGGTGCTTGAGGGCTTTAAGGAATGAGGAAGAAGGCGGCCCTCTGTTCTCTTTGAGATCATTCATTTATCAAATATTTATTAAGCATTTACTCTAAGGTAGGCACTGAAGAGGCTCTAGAGATATAAAGATAAATAAAAACCAGTCTTCTTCCAACGACTCAAAATTGTTGGGAGAGGCAGCCAAGAAAAGAAATTCATACTGCATGGGACACAGCACTTTTCAATGGAGAGAAACATTTTATTAAAGAATAATAAAGCACTCAAAGAGGAGAATCACTTGATTGGGAAATGATAGGATTTCAGTAATCTACTGGGTTGAATAATCCTCCCCCACTCCCCAAAAATAAATCTCTATGAACAACCTATAAATGTGACTTCATTTGGAAACAAGGTCTTTTCAGAAGTGATGAAATTAAGATGAGGTCATTCTGCATTAGGGTTGCTCCTAATTTTTAAAAATATGATGTCCTGAAAAAATCTGGACAGAGACTTGAAGGGAGAATATCATCCCTTGATAGAGGCAAACACTGGACTGATGTACCTAGAAACCAAGGACCAGCCAGAATCTCTGGAAACCACCAGAATCTAGGTAGTGTTGAAAAGGTTTCCCCCTTGGAGTCTTCAGAAAGAACTTGCCCCTGTTGACATCTTGATTTTGAATTTCTAGTCTCAAGAATTGAGTGACAAGAGCTTTCAATTTTATTTTATTTTTTTTTGCCTCCCAGTTTGTTTTGTTAACCCTTGGAAACCAATTTAGGTATGTATAATAATGAGAAAAAAATTGATTTCAAACCTTGCCATATTTGAAGAAAATGACTTTTTCAGGAAGCCAGAAATAGATTTAAGTGGAGGCATTGTTGGGAAATTTGAATGGAAATGTCAACTTGATATAGAAGATTTTAAAAAGTCAGAAGTATACATCAGAGATGATATTCACCCAGTACACTTATATATTACTAAATATTTTAAGTATTATTTTTGTGCATGTACCCTAGTAAGTGGTATGAACTTCAAATTGGAGGCAAATGAAGCCTTAGAATAGTTTACACTGGGAAAAGAAGCATAATTTATTTTGCTTTTTTTTTTTTTTTTTAAGAAAACCTACTTTGAATGTCCCATATGCCAAGGTATGTGGAGAGGAGTGGGTTGAAAGTATATAAGCTGGGACACGAACTAGGAGGATGTTACCATGAATGAGATGAAAGACTAAAGTAGGTGGTTAAGGGGTACCACTTTCCATAATGATGGCCTAACTTGTATCAAATAAGAGAAAATCATAAAGTCATTGGAGACCAATCAAAAGCAGGTATAAATTAGCAGGGATATGACCCTGAAACCAATGAAACAAGCTACGTGAGATCCACACTAAACCAGTCCTTCCTCTGAGGACATTCACATGTTCACATTATATGGTGGATAGAGCTCAAGCCAAAAAAGAAAAATGAGAGCTTTTCAGATGAGGATTAAGAGAAAAGATCTGAGCTTCCAAGGAGGTGAGAAATTGAAGAAAGGAATCCCCCAGAAAGGAAACAAAAACAGAGATCACCAAAATCTCCTTAAAAAAGCCATTTAAATCTTGATTCATTTCTGATCTGGATATACACAGAGCAAGAATAGAAATCAGGTTTTGAATGGAAAGAATTAGAAGAGTAGGAAAGCTAAAAGGCTTGAGCAATAGCAGCTCAGTGCTGGGTGGGAAAACTTCAGCGTTCAATTCCCACCATGTTAGAAGGAACTGATAAACTCAGAGTTACAGAGTTACTTTTCAAATCTCTGAAAGACAATTCCATAAAAGGAAGAATATGTCCAGACAAAGACCTTACCTGCTGATGGAACACAGGTCGTTAGCTCATTACAGAGGACTGAATACACATCACTGCACTATACAGTAGATTCTTAGTTACCAGTTTTACATATAGTAGTGTGTATTTATCAATCGCAATCTTCCAATTTGTCCCTCCCCACCTTTGTCTAAAGAAACATGGTCATTAGCACTTCATATTGGTGTTCAAATTACATGTAGATGTAAGAGTATATGACTAAATTAACACCAGAGAAGGAAAGGTACATTGACTTATATTTTTACAAAATTTTTATATTAGAGGTGAAGTACTAAAAAGATCAGGATGCATGTTACAATTCCTCAAGCAACTACTAAAAAGTTAATACAAAATCAAAGCAAAAAAAAAAAAAAATTAAAGCAAATATCCCAATAGAGAAAAACATAATAAACTACTAGAAAACATTTTCTGATTAAACTGCATGCAGGCAAAATGGAGAAAAAAATGTGAGGGGACAAGCAAAAAAAAAAAAAAAAAATCAAGGTGCTAGATTTAAAACCAATCATATAAATATATTCCTTCAATTAAGAGAATATCTTATTCAGTTAAACTGGACTTAAATGACAGATCAACTATATCTAAATACAGTAAATATAAACGTAAAATACAGCTGGAAGTAAAAGGATGGAAAAAACAGTTTCAATTATCAAGTTTAAGAAAGTGGAGTAGCTCTAATAATACCAGCCTTTTAAGACAAAAAGTATCACTTGAAGTAAAGAGAGGCATTTCATAAGCTTAGAAGGCTAATTTTGTCAAGACACATTAGAATACTGAATAAAAATAAATATATATCTAATGACAGATCTTTAAAATACATAAAGGAAAAAATCCTAAAGCGAGAAATAAACACAGCTAGAGATTTCAACACTCCTTTTGTTAGTAATTGATAGACAAGTAGACAAAAAATTCAATGACAAAAAGAATATTTGAATAGCAATAGAAGTTATCTTGATTTAATTAACATTTATGCAATAGTGCATCTGAAAATTTTAAACACATTCTGTTAAAGTGGATGTGGATAGTACACCAAAAAAAGATTGTGTGCCAGACTAGAAAATAAGTCTCATTACTTTTAAAAGATTGAAATAACTCAGAGTTTATTTTCTGACAACAGAATTAAACTACAATCTATAATAATAATCAGTTCTGATCTTGCAAATTTATCTAAAAATGAAAAAAATGAATATCATGAATAGCTTCATACCAATGAAATCAACTACCTACAATGAGAAAACTCCTCAAAAAAACAAGAGTTCATGAAATTGACCACAGATAAAAATAGGAAGTACATGGGGTTGCAAAGAGTCGGACATGACTGACGGCAGCACGTTTCACATTTCAGAAACAGAAAACATGAGTACCCTACATCTTCTGAAAGAAATTGCATTTGTAACCTAAAACTTTCCCAAAAAGAAAACTCCAGGCCCAGATGGCTTTACTAGGAAACTCTATCAAGCATTTAAATTACAAATGACACCAAGCTTATGCAAACTGTTTTATAAAATAGAAGTTGAGAGAACACTTCAGAACTCACTTCATGAGGCCAATCTGACCCTGCTATCAAAACTTGACTGGGACCAGACAAGAAAGGAAAATTACAGATAAAACAAATAGAAAAGATAGAAATTTAAGGTAATTTGAACACCAATTAAGTATTTGATTTTATTTAAGAAACTGCTGTATGTTTTGATGTGGCAATGATATTTCAACCGTATTTTAAAATAACTATCTTATGAAAGATGTACTGAAATATTCCTAGGTAAAGTGGTATCAAATTGAATCATAAAATGGATCTCTTTATTGGTCAAGAAACTGTCAAATATTAGCAATTTCACAATTCAACCTAATGTAATATCTGGAATTTTCTTCATTATAGTTCAGTAGTACAGAAGATGAAATGTATACATAGGGGAAAAGAAAACAAAAATGCTGAGATGATTGCTGTATTTGAATACACCATTTGCCTCATGACCATTTTCATGATCTAAAAGCTGTACTGTTTGTTCTGCCTGTCACATCACCCCTGTTGCCTGTGCGAAGGAACACATTTCAGATCCCAGGAAGAGGATGCTGCACAAGAACTAAACATGCTTCACACAGCCTGGACGTTGTCACCTTGAAAGATCTGTGTGTGTCAACTCTGAATGCCCTGGTCACAGCATCTTTCATAAGATAGCCCATCTGTTTCATAAGCTGTAAGAGCTATTTCTATTCAGCTATTCTCTCTCATGCATTCCATTTGGAAATTCTTCAGCAAAATGAAGCCTCTTTATAAATCACAGCACATTAGTAAATTGTTCTGAATTATACTTGAATTAGTCAATTTTTGAAGACTGTTACACACATTATCTTTCTTGTAAATTTCAAAAGGCATCACAAAGTGTAATCTAGTCACTGATTTACAGACTTGAATCTTTCAAAGGAGGGATTCGGATTCACTTTGTGTCCTTGAGTTGCTCAATCTGGCATTTAGATAGGAAATATTGTCTAACACATGGGAAATTGGTTCCTCATTCTCCTCCTCCTAGGACAAAAATTCATCATTAGAATATCTAAATATAAATTCTACTCTCAACTTTAAACCTTAGACAGGCACACGCAGACACACTCACACATACACAATCTGACAGATCTTCTTCCATCATTTTATCTACCATTTCCTCCACTGACTGAGAAATATGCTGTTTCATGTGCATTCCCTGGCTGTCACGGTACTCCACAGTACTCCGGCGGCTCAGCTTCTGTATCAGCTCAGGTCCAATCGGAAAAGAGAAACCTCACTGCAATTTTAAACAGGGGTAGCTTGATATAAAGAATATTAAGCTCTGATTAGCAAGTAACTGTAAAAATGTAATAAGAACTTTAAAGGGTACCCTAGGACTGATGGTAGGTGTGCAAAGAAAGATAAAATTGGAAGGGAGATGCCTCTCCAAGGTCAGGGTTCAGACCCCACTGAAGAACAAGTCATCTATTATGACTTGCAGACTACCTAGTCGTCAAGGAGTCGACTAGTTTTCACAATTGATCACAACTGCTGAGCAAGTACAAACAATAATCTCCAAGTCATATGTGAGTCAACATCAGTGAGCAGACAGAGAGGGAGGAGAGCCAGAGAACTGGGGGAAATTGAGTGCCTGGGCTAGGGTCGTGGGGCTTCTGAGGTCCTGTGCTCTGGGTGTGTTGGGGCAGAGCTAGGACTCCCAGGCACACTCACACCACAGACCCATTGTGTAGCCGGAGCAGGCAGAAGCAAACACAGCCCCCTGGAAGAGAAGTCTCCTTCTCACAAAATGCCCCTCACCGCTCTCTCCTGACAAAGCTTCAGGTCACACTCCCTATTAAGGAGAAAGGTTTAATCCACCATACAGAGTAAGTACTAAAGGATGAATCTAGAGCTGAGAGACAAAACATCCAGTTGTGGCTAATGGATTTCTGAATTTCACGTGTAGACACAGTCTCCCAAAAGTGAGCCAAGATCTAACTTTGTGATTTCCATGGCATCTTGAGTTCCATGAGCACACTTTTCATCTAAGTATCACAGATTCTTCATGTCATGGTCAAGACTCTCATACTGAGCTCTGCAGCTGGACTTCCTTGGACTAAATTCTGGCTATCCACTTTAAAACTATGTGACTTTGTGCTCCCAGTCATGTCTGACTCGTTGTAACCCCACAGACTGTAGCCCACCTGGCTCCTCTGTCCATGAGATTTTACAGGCAAGTATACTAGAGTTGGTTACTATTCCCTTCTCCAGGGGATCTTCCCAACCCAGGTATCGAACCCTCATCTCTTGCATCTCCTGCATTGGCAGGAGCATTCTTTACCACTAGTGCCACCTGGAAAGCTCATGTGACTTCAGCATAGTTATTTATTCTGTTTCCTCACCTAAAAAGGAGAAAGATTAGCCTCACTGCTGGAGTTGTTGGAAAAATTAAACGACTTAATATGTGCAAGAGCTCAGGATAATCCCTAGCTCATTGTCAGAGCTCAATAAACAATAGTATTTAAAAGTACTGTTGATGGAGCACATATGAAGTAGGTCCCTTACCTCTCTGGAAAGAACAGAAGCCTGGGAGCCCGTCTTCTAATTTCATTTACTCACAGGTTCAAGTATTTCTCTCATCAACCCTTATTGGCTTTATTGTGTCTCCTCTTGCAAGCCATGGAAACTATGCTGACATTGTATTGTGCTTAAATTCCATGGAAAGTTCATTACATCAAAATTCCCCCAGTGTTTATCTCTCCATTGACTCTTCCAAATATGTCCTCCTCTTTCTCTCTTCACTTACACGGTACAACCTGAGATGCTTTCCCCAACCATTTCTCTCTCAGTCTGTACACCGACACATTAAAGCATGCTCTATAAACAGAAAGGCAACTTGTTTAGGGGTCAAAAAAAATGATGCTCAATTTTGAAATTCTAAATTTGAATGTCCTCATTTTCTGAACATGTTTCCTACTTCATTTATTTAAAACCTAATTTATGCAATGAGATTGCCAGGAACATATGCCAGTTAGTCTTAAATGCTAAAATGAGAATCACTAGGTTTCCCACTACGACCTTTGGGTATAGCTCTCGTCTTCCAGTTTTGAAATATTCACTTCTCTTGGGGGTGGGCAGGTGGGTGGGGGATAAAATTAACACTGAGACACTTCTATTTTATAGTTCCTTCTCCACTTCTGCTCATTATTCTGAGTGTGAAACCTAAACTTTTACTTCGTTACCTTTCAAAATGATTAATGTTAGGTCAGGTCAAAAATCTTTTGTTTCCAAGTCCAAAGGGCCAAGAAGGGTCAGACTTCTGACATGCTCCAGGCCAGTTCAGCATAAGGAAATGAGTAGAACCTGGGGGTATGTTGACAGCTCTATCTGCATACCTCCATCATTGAAGGGACACTACATTACAGTGATTCTAATGCTTCTGTGTTTCCCACTAGACTGAACATCCCCATGCAGACGATACTGTGTCTTATTCCTGCTATTATGCCAAGTGACTAGGATAGCTTTAGCACAGAGTATGTCCATAATAAGTGCAGTATATAAATGAATGACTGAAATTTGCATAGTCAAAGTTTCCCTAGCTCCTTTTCCTAAATCCTTTTCAGGAAACACAATGAATCCAGATATATAGTTTAGAAATAATATCTTTTATTTTTTTTCCAATCTGCAGGATACAGTAAAACATTTCCACCAAAGCTAAATGGCTCACAGGATTTATTTCTGCCTCAACTTTTACAAGCATAGAAAGTTCATTACATCAAAATTTCCAAATATGGAAATTCCTAAATATGGACTCTTCCAAATATGTCCTCCTCTTTCTTTCACCCAAATGTTCACAGGATGACCACATGGCTATTTATCCTATTTGAGGATATCAATGACAAATATACTTAAAATCAACAATGAGAGTCTCCATAATAACAACTTTCTTCGGCCCGCCTATTTTCCTTCATGAAAGGCAAGGGTGCCTCAGTAAGGCAAGTTTCAAGTAAAGAATCAGGAAGACTTCATGAGAATTCAGATAGAAGTATTTGAATGCTAATCCTACTTACATTAGAGCAAACCCAGCTACAAAGAAACATGAAAGGATGAATGCAAAATGCAAATACTCATATGTGGTAAATCGATCATAACCCATGGTCCAAAGCCCCAAACACAAGGTATCAGCAAAGAGGCTAACCAATTTTCCAAGCCAAGCCAGAAGTAAGAAAACACATGATTCATAGTACCTAGAGAGATAGAAAGAGCAGATTAAATGGATAAATCAAAGCAAAATGTAGGAGGGTTTTTTTTGGAGAATCAAATAAAGAAGGTGACAGATCTGACTTGTCTATGGCAGGCAGATGGATGACATTCCTACATTTCTTTAGGTCATCCCCAGGCAGACCACAAGGATGACAACAGAGACAAGAGGAGCTCAGAAAAACACAATAGCCACATTGTAGAATGTTCTGGAAAGATAACTCATCGACTCCTTTACTTATTCATTTATGCAGCAAGTCTTTGTTGAGTACATCAGATGCCATACACTTCTCCAAAAAAAAAAGATAAATGAGATAACGTTACCACAAGAACACACAGTGTTTGATGCTACGAAACATATATGTAAAGAATTAAACTTTTGTTCTATGTTTTAGTGTCATAATGGAAGCAGGGACACTTTCATGAGAAGACAGAAGTGTAAAATATTAAGTATGGCAGATTAGGAGATTAAATTACAGTGTAAACTGCCTTTGGTTTATCCACCTTGGTCTACTCTAATGAATACCAGAGACTAAGTTAGCTTAAACAACAGAAATGCATTTCTCACAGTCCTGGAGGCCGAAAGGTCAAGGTGCCAGTCAGTTAGGTGCTGGTGAGGACAATCTTTCTGATTTATAGACTGCCACCTTCTTGTTGTATCCAAACATGATGGAGACAGACAGAAGCAGCAAGGTCTCTCCTGTCTCTTTTTATATTAATCCAATCATAAAGGCCTCACCATCACAACCCCATTACCTGCCAAAGGCCCCATCTCCAACTAATATTGCATTAGAGATTAGGTTCCAACCCAAGAACTGTGGGAGGGAAGGGGTTCAAACATTTGGTCCAATGCAACTTTCATCTTTTCCTTAGACCACTGCAAAGCACTTATCACTGTGTTTCCCTCCAGTCTGGCCTGTTTCCATATTTATTTCCTATAAAGTAGTTAGACTGATCTTGTAAATGTAGATCTGATTATGTCATAGCCCTTCTCTAAACTCCTTTTTTGCTTCTCATTCTACTTAGAGAAAATCACCTTTCACATAATTTATAAAACCTGCAGGGTCAAACCTTGTTTCATGTCCATTTCATCTTGCTGCATTCTTCCCCTTAACTCTCTCAGCTCCACCTACATGCATGTATTAGTTTACCAGCACTGTCATGCAAAATACCTCAGACTGGATGGCTTAAAATACAGATATGCCTTTTATCATAGTTCTAGAGGCTAGAAGTCCAAGATCAAAGTGTTGGCAGGTTTAATTTCTCCCAAGGTCTTTCTTTTGGACTCTCATGGTGTCTTCACAGTCTTTCTTCTCATGCATATAGATTCCCTGATGTATCTTTGTGAGTGTAAATTTTCTCTTCATGTAAGAACATAAAATTAGATTAGATTATGGCCTAAACTAATTATTTCAACTTAATTATCTCTTTGAAGACCTTATCTCCAAATGCAGTCAACATACTGAGATAGTGGGCATCAGGGCTTCAAAACTTGAGCTTGCAGAAGGAGACACAATTTAGTCCATAATAATGCAACTATTTTCATTTCCTGAAACACCCCATGTTTTTTCTCAGTTGAAGTCTTCACACATGTTATTAATACTTTGGGGTGTTTTTCCTCTTTGCTTCAATAAGTTACCATTTATTCATTCTTCAGATCTCAGGAAGTTTTCCCTAAATATCAATGTTGACTGAGTCTTCCCATTATATACATATCCTTAAATCTTACAGAAATTTGTTCCCTTATAAATACAAGCTTAGTTACTCATTATGATTCTATTAATCTTCTCTTGTCTTTCAACAATGCATCTTATGAACATAAGAACAATGTCTTTTATGCCTGTATTCAATTCCTTATTCATGTCATGAAATTATACCCAATTTTTTTTTGTTTTGTTTGCATTTATTGTGTTCTCTAATTAAAAGAAATCAATTGTCCTTGTATTTAATTACAAATTTCTGTCCTCTCTAGCTGTTATTTTATTTCTAATTATCTTGGGTACTTCGCTTTTGTGTTCTGCATTCTTTTTATTCAAAATATAGATTCACTTTTCAATTGTGTCTATTTGTGTTGTGGTTTATATTTATTTATTGGTTCTGAAATGGAGTTTCTTTAGATCCCAATTTGTTTCTTTTACATTAACAATATCTTTCCCATGCCATTTTATTATTTTATTTCCCTAACTGTAAGACATACAAAGAACTTTACAAGCTTAGCATGAATGTTAGGCACTAAAATAGCAGAAATAAAATCTATGCTATCCAGACAAGTAAAAGAAAAATGAATAATAAAAAGCAATCAATAGAAAAGGCAGAAATAAATGTAACAAAAACAAAATCAATCCCCAAGAGGCAGAAAATAAGATAAAACCATTAACTGTAAGAAGAAAGTCTAATTTTAAGAATGTCCTATCATAAAAACATGAAATAAAGTCATGAAGAGCACAAATAGAGTAGAAATGTTAGAAATGTAAAGGAAATATATATCTACTCATTTGCATTCAGTAAAATATATGTGCATATATATTTGTAATCCAGATAAACTGCTTAAAGTGTTAATTTCAGGAGAAAATGAACACAAAAGTTCAATATTGAGGGACGGAAGAATATATAAAAGGGAAATTTTACTAAAAATTGATAGAAAAACATCCATATCAGAAAAAAAGTTCAAAGTAATAGTATTGATGGTTATAAAGAGAGAAACTATATGTTACTAAAACTACCTTTCACTGAGAAGAAAACCACTGTGAAATTTAATGACCTATGCATGCAAAAATAAATCAAAATTATAGAATTAAAGTATAAATTTAAAAAGAATATCAAACACAGGAAGAAAGTTTAATCATCTATCCCAGAAATAGATTTTTTATGCAAACAAAAATTGTGACAATCTAAACCTTTTGACAAAGAGCATTAAAAGTTAAATCTAATTTCTATAGATATAACTCTTCACCAAACAACATATATATATATAATACAAATATATACACATATATAGTGAAATATTACTCAGCCATAAAAAGAATGAGCTAGTAGCAATTTCAGCAACATGGATAGACCTAGAATTTATACTAAGTGTAGTAAATCAGCAGAGAAAGATAAATATTATATGATATCTCTTATATGTATGTGGAAGCAAATAAAAATACAAATCAACTTATTTACAAAACAGAAACAGATGCACAGATATAGAAAACAAATTTATGTTTACCAAATGGAAAAGGGGAAGGGAAGGGATAAATTAGAAGCTGGTGATTAATAGATACATATCACTATATGTAAAATAGATAAATACCAGGATTTACTGTATAGCACATTGAACTATACTCAATATCTTCTATTAACCTATAATAGGAAACAGCATAAAGCTGTTCACATGAAACTAACACAATATTTTGAATCAACCATAGTTTAAAGGGTAAAATTAGCAAAAAAAATAAAAAATAAAAAGAAAGGATACTTAAGCACAGTTGCACTCATCTCACACACTAGTAAAGTAATCCTCAAAATTCTCCAAGCCAGGCTTCAACAATACATGAACCATGAACTTCAAGATGTTCAAGCTCATTTTAGAAAGGGCAGAACCAGAGATCAAATTACTAACATCCACTGAATCATCAAAAAAGAGAGTTCCAGAAAAACATCTATTTCTGTGTTATTGACTACGCCAAAGCCTTTGACTGTGATCACAATAAACTGTGGAAAATTCTGAAAGAGATGGGAATACCAGACCACCTGACATGCCTCCTGAGAAACCTGTATGCAGGTCAGGAAGCAACAGTTAGAACGGGACATGGAACAACAGACTGGTTCCAAATGGGAAAAGGAGTACGTCAAGGCTGTATACTGTCACCCTGCTTATTTAACTTATGTGCAGAGTACATTATGAGGAATGCTAGGCTGGATGAAGCACAAACTGGAATCAAGATTGCCAGGAGAAATATCAATAACCTCAGATATGCAGATTATACCACCCTTATGGCAGAAAGTGAAGAGGAACTAAAGAGCCTCTTGATGAAAGTGAAAGAGGAGAGTGAGAAAGTTGGCTTAAAGATCACATTTAGAAAACTAAGATCATGGCATCTGGTCCCATCACTTCATGGCAAATAGATGGGGAAACAGTGGCTGACTTTATTTTTTTGGACTTCAAAATCACAGCAGATGGTGATTGCATCCATGAAATTACAAGACACTTATTCCTTGGAAGAAAAGTTATGGCCAATCTAGACAGTATATTAAAATGCAGAGATATTACTTTGCCAACAAAGGTCCACCTAGTCAAGGGTATGGTTTTTCCAGTAGTCATGTACGGATATGAGAGTTGGAGTGTAAAGAAAGCTAAACAGTGAAGAACTGATGCTTTTGAACTGTGGTGTTGGAGAGGACTCTTGAGAGTCCCTTGGACAGCAAGGAGATCCAACCAGTCCATCCTAAAGGAGATCAGTCTTGAGTGTTCATTGGAAGGACTGATGTTGAAGCTGAGACTCCAATACTATGGCCACCTGATGCGAAGAACTGACTCATCTGAAAAGACCCTGATGCTTGGAAAAGTTGAGGGTGGAAGGAGAAGGGGATGACAGAGGATGAGATGGTTGGAAGGCATCACTAACTCGATGGACACGAATTTGAGTAAACTCTGGGAGTTGGTGATGGACACGGAGGCCTGGTGTGCTGCAGTCCATGGTGTTGCAAAGAGTCAGACACGACTGAATGACTGAACTGAACTGAACTGAGGTTTTAGAGTTTGGGTTCAAGTGATTTAAGGTTGTTCTCTCAAAGTACAGAGCTGCTTGGTTTTGAAAGAAGTTTGTGACATAATTTTGGCAGACATAGAGAGATAATGATTTTGAAGTGAGTCATGATAAATAGTTGTTTGACAAACTAGTTTTTTACCCAGATGAACAATCTAATATCTTGCAGCAAAACCATTTGCCCAGATGAGCAAGCTCTATACCAGTAAGAGTATGGAAGAATTTCCTGAAGCAAATAGTGAAATAGTTATTGGTTTACAGTCTCATCTTTTTGGGCAAGAATTTGATGGCATAAATCCTGTAGACCTGTTGACACAGGTGGCCTCAGCTCTTAGTCATTATTTATAAGTTATATAAAAACAGATCTCAGTATACATTTTCCTTAATAACTTTTGTTTCTGTATTTTAAATACAACGAAATAATAAGCAATCACAGAAGAACAAACACCGAAGGAAAATCACTACATAAAGAAACACTCATCTTCTTTAATTATCAAGGAAAATATATCGTTGCTTAGTCGCTAAGTCATGTCCACCTCTTTTGCAATCCCGTGAACTGCAGCCCTCAAGGTCCTCTGTCCGTGAGATTTTTCAGGCAAGAATACCAGAATGGGTTGTCATTCCTCCTCCAGGGGATCTTCCCAACCAGGGATCAAAGCCACATCTCTTAAGGCTCCTGAATTGGCTGGTGGATTCTTTACCACTAGCACCACCTTGGAAGCCCCAAATACGAAAAAAACCAAAAAACTCATTCCACTAAGATTTAACAAAGACAAAAAAAACTGAAAATCATCCACTACTGGTGGGTGGATAAAATGGTAAAACATGTTAAGAGGGCAACTTGTAAATATCTGGATATAGTGAGGTATATAATTTGTGACTCAGCAATGCTAATTTTAAATACATGCCCAAGAGAAACTCTTGTACATATTAGCCACAGATGATATGCACGAATATATCCATTCCAGTGGTGTTCTTAGTTAAGGGAATAATAAGTCACTGTGCATTCACTCAGTTCTTATAGCAACAAAACTATATTAATATATGTAAACATGGATAGATATAAAAAACCAATACTAAGTAAAAAAAATAAAACTTCCAAAATAACACATACACTAATAGCATTTATATACATTTTTAAAACAACAATGCAAGCAATACCTATGGATTTAGTGACAAAATAATAAAAATAATGAACAGGAAGGCATACACAATATTTATCGCTGGAAAATGAGATAAGATAATGTGATTTCAATGGAGAACAAAAAGGACTTTACCATCTTTCATAATATCATATATCTTTCATTTGAAAAAACAATAAAGTGAAATCTGAAGCAGAAGCAATAAAATATTAACATTTCTTCATTCTGACTGGTGGATACTTGTGTGTTTTATATTTTATGTTGTGTGTTTTCATATTGTTTTAGAACTTATCAGTTTCATTAAGGGGGGATAAGAAAGTTCATCAAGGTAGAAAAACAGTACAGCACAAGCTATAGATAAGCAGAATCTAGGGCAGCTAGTCTATTTTCACTTGTCATTCCCTTGACACTGGCAATCCCAAGGCCAAAATTTTATATAGTTGAACACTTTCCTTGGTCTTCTAGTTAGCTTAAAATCCCAGAGACACATCTCCTAACCCCCAACCCTCTTTTTTCCATTAATATAATAATCTATATGAGTAACTTTCTCTGTGTATGGATCTTTGTTTCTCAAATATTTATATTTTTGTGCAATACATTTCTTGTTCTTTCAAACCTCCATTGATGTTGGTAAAAGACCCAGAGAAAAGGAACAAGAAATAGTACAAGAACCAAAGTAAGAGAATAAAATATTCTTTGCCCTAAGGCCTAATTATACCAAGGTAAATATTGCAAGTTATTTCATATGGGGTAATTTCCAACCAAGAGGAAACATCCAGGTTACTTTACTAGCCAGGAGAAATAAAGAGAGAAAGAGAGAGAGAGAGAGAGAGATGTTATCTCAAGTATAAATATTCCCATGTTCCTCTAGTTCAAGGTTATCTGATGAAATTACACTATCATTCCCAAGGCTCTATCATTCAGAAATTGTGCCCAAATGGCTAACCTTATACTTACTTGGGAGGAAAGCAGAAGATTTTGGCTAAGAAACACTGATGAAAATGTTTGCAGAGATGACTTCACTGAGTAAACTGAAAGATGGCTGGAATTCACTGTGCTGCAGGATAATGAAGATGAGAGAGTTTAAAATAAATGTAAGCCTGCACTTCAGGCTGATACTGGGGGGCCGCCATGGATTGGGGTGAAGTCATAAGTATATTGAGAGTTGTTGAAGGTATGGTAGGAGATGGCCTTATCCAGGAAGAATGTATTAACTGAAGAGTGTGCAGGAATAGAGAGACAGCAAATGTTAACTTATTTACAAAAGAAAAAGGCAATAAAAGGGAACAGAGGAGTAGCCACAGAGTTAGAATGGGAATCCAGTAGAAGATGGAGACATAACTTATTATGTAGAAGATCAAGACATAATTTATTTTCCTATGTAGGATAAAATGGTCAACAGTACCGAATGCCTTGAGATACCTTATGATGAAGTTCGAAATAATCTTATTGCAATGAATACTTGAGAGGTCCAGGGTAAATGTGAAAGGAGTCCTAATGGAAATAGAGGAGTAAAAGTTCATTATGGCAGCATGAAATGTAAATCGGAGGAGAGGAAATGGTTGTATGTCCATGTGATAGTCCACAGTATTTAAAAGTATTTAAATACCAAAGTATTTTAAAGCAATATTCTATATGAGATAAGACAAATATAAATTAAGTTAAACCTTGGTATCTTGCTGCTGAACTCCAACAGAAAAAAATAATTTTTGTATAACCTATCTTGTTAAAAAAACACTGTACATTTAATTTATTCAATCTTAATAAATGCATTTAAATCAGTTATTAATTTGTAAAAGAAAAATTCAGAACATGTGCCTTATTTTGAACCCATTATCATTTAAAGTTTATAATACTGATTTCAGTTATTTTATATTATGTATTTCATTTCATTGAGGCATAACTAAAATGTACAGTTCTGAGTTTGAACAAAAGCATAATGATAGATTCTCCCCTAGAACCAGAATATAGAACAGTACTATCTCCTAAGAAAATTTCTACAGGTTGTAGTCAGTCTCTTCCCTCACTCTGAGTGCTAAGCATGCAATAATTGGTTTGTAGAATATTATATAAATAGAATCATAGAATATGCAGCATAGTGCATTATGCACTTAATACAGTTTGCTTGCAAATTGTCATTTTTGTTGCATGTATCAGTAGTAGCCATTTGTATGGGCATACCACAGTGTATTTATTCATTCAACAGTTGAAGAATATTTGTGTTGTTTGCAGTTGAATTGATTATGGATAAAGCCACCATAAACATACACATATGTGTATGAACCTAAGTTTTCATTTAGCTTGTGTTAGAAACTTGGGAGTAAGATGACTGGATCACGGATCATATGATCATTGTGTATCAGGTAGGATTTTATTTGCTTTGTTTCTTGTTTTATCTTCCCAGCCATTTTAATCAATGTGTAACGCTATCTTATTCTGGTTTGAAATTAATTTCCCTGGTGACTAACGACAGTCAGCATTTGTATTCAGCCCCCTGTATTGCCTTTTCTATATTATCTTTTGCAAGATGTCTATTCAAATTCTTTGACCATGTAAGTTGTACTGCACGTGTCTCTTCTTATTGTTTTGAATGTTCTTTATAAATTCTATATAGAAATCCTTTAGTAGGTTATGTTGTTTGGCAAATATTTTCCTCAATCAATAGTTGGTCTTTTCATTTTCCTTACACTGTTTTATGAAGACCCAAAGTTTCAGTTTTTTTTTTTAATTTTAAAGAGAAATTATATAAATGACTGTTTAATACTGAGGCAGAGTTGTCAAAGTTGAAACGCTGGAGTTCATTAGTTGTTTGCAGCACAGATTTAGATTAAGCTGTATGTCTTTCAGGCACATACAAATTCATGCCTGGTTAACTGACTTATGCAGAGGATACTATATACATGAAATTTCCTTTTACAGACATATTTTCAGTTCCCTTTGGAACTAGAAGAGAGGGATATTCAAATTTTGAATGAAAAAAAACAACAAATATGTGATTAACTATAACCCCTAAGGGTGTTTTCATTACCCTAGATACTGTGAAGTTCCAAATGTGTAAGTAATGGCTACTTATATGTCTAAGACATTTTATTACTTGCTTGTTTCACTTTCTTTTAGGTAGGAAATTCACTTGGGAGAAAACTAGCAATGCTGAAAAACATGAAAATGTGATTTTTTACAGATTTTTTTTTTTTTAAACAAAGCAATTCTATTTCTACCCTGACTTTTTCATGAAGCTGGTGATCACTGGTTCAAGTGACTGCTGCTTCTGGTGGTTCAGTAGGAGTTTGGCTCAAGCTAGGATAGTGAGTAAAGAGCAAGATGAGGTAATGAAGGAACGTAGCTTAAATGTGAAACCAGTTTCTTAATGGGCATTAAAACTTTACTGAACGTCAAATATTTATGGTTTTGAAACATTAGCTAAAACTTATGGTTTCTTTGATCTGGATATCTAGGAAAAAGATAGTTAATGATATCTATAACTTAGAAAGTGAGCTCAGTAAGAATATTAATCACAAAAGGCATGCCTACGTCCTATAGGCCTAACGCCACACCTGGCATGTAACATGTGCTCAGTAAACGTTATATTCTCTTGGAAGTAATACATGATATGAAGAACTTTTTGTTTAGGCATATTAGCTTCCAAATAATTTCCAAGAAGAACCTTCTTTTAAACTTTTATATATAAACTACAGAGAATTATCTATAAAAGTATATTGCTGCATATAGGGGAAACCAGATTAACCCATTCAATTTTCACAACCTTGTTTTTTTTTTTTTTTTCCAGGGATACTGCATCCCATTCCCTGCTAATTTTCTCCTTTATTTTTCTAATCTGATTAATATATTTCCATTTTTATTAGGTCTAATAGATAGCTGATCTAATTTGGAGCTTATAAATTATACAGTTATATGTGAATTGATTATAGCACATAACTCTAATGGACTGGCAATCTTTTCAGAGATTAGAAGTGCTGCTTAGTTCCCTTTCTATGGATGATTAATTTTCAGTGGTTATCAACTCTCAAACTGAAAATTAAGCAATACATATTTGCTTTGTGGATGACCAGTTTTATTAAAGTAGTAGAGCTGATGCAATTAATTATCAATACCCTATGAAGTGAAGCCAAAATTAAAATGGCTTAAAAGAAGCAGGCAGGTATCTATTGTCAATGGTAAAATTCAGTGACTGCTATAAAGAAACAGTGTCAGACTGCTCCTGATCATTTATGCAACAATCTGGAAACCTGCACAAACTATTCCTAGTTTGTTTCCACATTTTTTTCAGGAAAATTGATTTATACCAATAGCCATTTAAGATAAAGTGAACTGAAGATGATCAATGTTTCAACTGAAACATGATTCCACAGAAATCTTTCCATCCCCACTGGTGCTTAGAGGCGCTCTGCCTTTGGTGTTGACCATCACTTAAAACAAGGGAAAAGCGTCCATTGGAGCCCTCATATTTAGCGCGCATGCTTGTTTGATCATCATTTCTGTAACCAGTACTCTGAGAGCTAAGAGTGAATAACTGGAGATGCTGTGACAATGTCCCGGTAGGGAAACCGCACTGTAGCTGAAGGCTGGCTCTCCTGGTGGTAGCTTCTCACAGGAGGAGTGAAATTAGCCCAGCTAAGTCATTGCTAGAAATTTCCTTTTGCAATATGGGACTTCTCTGTCATACTAACATGAATTAAAGTTTTGAATATGAGACCAGCTATGCTTTTGTATGTGTATGGGGGATCTGTGGTAATAGCGTTGAGTTTATTGATCATTTATATTTTATGGCAAAATAATTTATTGGATCCTATCCTTTGTGTCAGCTAGATGAGAGTATGACCTCAGAGTTTGGGAAAGGAAAGAGGTAAGCGAAAGAAATCATCTAAGACAATGAGATCCTGAAGGGATAGTGGGAGAATGCTAAAAGTCAAGCAGTCCTGAGGCGGGGGCTTCCAAAAGTTAAGAATACAATAAAATAGAAAAAGTACTACCAAATCCACAAACTTAAATGTATCATGATTCTTACAATGACTGAAAAATCTATTTACATTCCTCTCCAAAAAAAATCAAACTTTAGTTTCCAAATAGGTATCATTTTAAAATCACAGTTTTATCAGCTAAGTAATTCTCCAAAAAGCAAAGACAAATAAATAATATTTATTCTTTCTCCTCTTTATAATACTGATTATATTTTAGAAACATACTCCATAGAACAAATAAAGAAAACATTCCCTGCTACTCTGGCCCCTACTTGAACCCAACCTCTATATGACACCTCAGTCTGTGGTTCCTGCCATACTGGACAACTTACAGTATTCTAAGCTTTTTATTTATTATGTCTTGTTACATGCTATTTTCAAGAATTTTTAACCTCCCTGCTTCTGCCTAGTAAAGTCTGTTTTCCTCCAAAGTACAGTCGAAATGTTAAATATTCTGGGAATATTTCTGTCCCCTCCCACAAAAAAAAAAAAAAAAAAAAAATAAAGAAAGAAAAAGCTAGTCTCCAGGTAATCAATTAGTGCTAATGGTTTCTCAAGAATGATGGAGGTCATGTCTTCAACTTGCTGAACAAGGAATATTTATTGGACACATTGTTTGACAGTATTGTGTAGAGGGCATTAAATGTGCTCTTCTATTTAATTTTCAAGCCAAAAGTATGAATTAGCTACTGCTATAATTTTATTTTTTGGATTAGCAGACTGAGGCTCAAAAGTTTAAGGAATACATCCATGGTCACAAAGCTTATAAGAGGTTAAATCCAGATTGTCTAACTCTAAAGCCTAAAGTCTGTGCATTTAAACAACACTCATTACTATCACTCATATTCTGAGAAAACCCCCTTAAACCAAGGTTTATTAATAGAGTCCTGAAACAAGAAACATATTTCAGTATGTCCTGGACCTCAGTGAAGAAGAGTTATGATCCAGCATGATGAGCCAATTATCAATTACCTTGGAAGATGAATACAGACAAGGACAAGAGGGAAAAAATATTCTAATAGCTAACACGCTGATGGTGGTTTTCAATAAATTCTTAAAGTGACTATGCATTTCAGAATCCACTATATGTTTATAATTCTTTATATATTTATTAATATAGTAAATATAGTTAACCTCTGTTGAACATTTAATATATACCAACACTGTCATGAGTGTTTTATATATTTTACTTTAATTAGTACTTACAGTAATACTCTGAGATAGATACTGTTATTATCCCCCAATTCCTACTGAGGAAATTTAGCAAAAGAGAAATTGGAAAATAAATGTTAGAACAAAGAGTTGAAATCAGCTTGCTCCTTGGAAGAAAAGCTATGACAAATGTAGACAGCATATTAAAAAGCAGAGACATTACTTGGCCAACAAAAGTCCATCTAGTCAAAGCTATGTTTTTTCCCAGTAGTCATGTATGGATGTGAGAGTTGGACTATAAAGAAAGCTGAGCACCGAAGAATTTTTGCTTTTGAACTATGGTGTTAGAGAAGACTCTTGAGAGTTCCTTGGACTGCAAGGAGATCCAACCAGTTAATCCTAAAGGAAATCAGTCCTGAATATTCATTGGAAGGACTGATGATGAAGCTGAAGCTCCAATACTTTGGTCACTTGACGTGAAGGAATGACTCATTGGAAAAGACCCTGATGCTGGGAAAGATTGAAGGCAGGAGGAGAAGGGGATGACAGAGGATAAAATGGTTGGATGGCATCACTGACTCAATGGACATGAGTTTAAGCAAGCACCGGGAGTTGGTGATGGACAGGGAAGCCTGGCATGCTGCAGTCCATGGGGTCATAAAGAGTCAGACATGACTAAGCGACTGAACTGAACTGAATTCAGTCAGTCTGTTTCAAGAGTTCAACCTGCAACTATTTTATCTATATTATATATTAAATATGTGCATGTACTATATTCCATAAGTATGTAGTTAGAACATATCTCTCATCTTGAATCAGGCTTAGCCTTGTTCAACACTTCTGTCATTTCTATAAGTTCTTGTTGTAAAGAGCATCTGGATATTAAATTTATATATATTTATATATGTTTATATATGCATACACACACAAACAACTAGGTGTCCCAGTTTTTTGATTCAAGAATCTAGTTCAAAACTAAGTATTTTTTTAAGTAGAATGCAGCAAGTATCATTTTAGACTTGATCATAAATTATATTAGTAAACACTACTAGCTGGTATTTCCATTAACGGAGATTTCAAAACTTAAAATATAAATCTAATAGGCATAAAAATGGGCCCACCAACAGATGTTCAGAAGGCTCATTTTTCAGTGTAGGATTTGTCTTAATCCATTCAGTTTCTTGCTGGAGTTCTGCCTTCACATTTGTTTGGTGTCTCAATCACTTCTGTTGGTTTAATCTCTCAGCTGAGCAAGCCTCCAGCTCTCTACCCAGTTGGGGAGAGGCAATTTCCAGTTTGTGAAAGGTGGGGAGGGAGGGATGCATGGGTGCATGGGTGTGAGTGTCTGTGTCTGTGTGTGTGTGTACAGAGAGTGACAATGAACACTAGGATCCTAGATCCTTATTAAGCAATAGCCCCAACTGTATTTTTAAATAATTAATGTGTTTTTATCTCACAATTTTATGTAAGCATCTTGTAATTCAGCCATAGCCTCTACTTCTATGTAACTTCATTTCAATTACCATTTAAAAACATGTTCTTGTTCTGAAAGAGAGATTTTCATCATCCCTTCTATCTAGATAACATCCAAAGACAAATCCCACAGGACTGAGCATATGAACCCAGTAGTTACACGCAGCATGAAGTAAGCTGAGGTCAGAACCATGGGCACAAGTGAGATCGGCCCCCAGACTTAATTTAATCAGAGAAAAAACTTCTTAATTGTAGCATGCACTTACATGTGTATATTCTTAAATTAGAAACAAAGTTATTCAAATATAGTTGATAAAAAGCAATAAACTTGGAAAAGTTGTAGATGGAGAAACTGAAGATTTCCTGGAAGATAAAGATAAGCAGTTGGATTTTACAGACAATACTCCTATCAGCAGAAGCCACAAAGGGCAGAATACCAGGTATCAGCAAACCTGAATCTTAAAATATATTTTGGGGTAGAGAGGATGGAGGGATTGTTAGGAAGACCTCTGTCTTTTGCTGAAAAGCTATCACATTAGTGGACTAATCCAAAAACCAACACATAAGTAAAAGCACAAGAGAGATTTCCTTGGTGGTACAGTGGTTAAGACTTTGCCTTCCAATGCAGGAGGTGTGGGTTTGATCCCTGGTCAGGGAAGTAAGACCCCACATGCCTCATGGCCAAAAAGCCAGAGAAATACACAAAATAAAACAAACCTAAAACTCGTGATTTATGCCCACTGGGGACATACACAAATAGGGACTGGCAGACAGGGGAACAGGGGACCCAGCCCCTTATCTCATTTCAGTTCTAATAAGAGTTTGCCACTTACTGTCCAGTCTCAGATATCACAAAAGAAGTTTCTTGTCAGTTTACTTCTCAACTGATTCTCTTACTATGTATAAGAAAATAAATTGAACTTCAATTAGAAATAACCCAAAGCCTCACAAAAGCTCAAAATTGAGGGAAATTCTACAAGAATCTTGGAGATTATTCATTCCGTATGCATAAACATTTTACCAACCATTCATCTAGTCTGAGCAAAATTACCAAAATAACAAATGAATGCAAGCAAAGATTTAGCTGCAGCATTTGTTATTTCTCTTCAAATTGCAACATTAGCTCCATTTTAACCAAGAAGTTGCCTTTCACTTAGATCATGAATGGTTTACTGTAGTGTTTTGTCTTTCTTTAAAAGTGTTTTTCTTTCAAAATATAAGTACCAGAGCAAAGCATCTATTAAATTCATATTTAATTAATTGCACAGTTCTAAAGACTACTCATATACAGAGGGCTTTTGTCCAGCAAGTGCACTGCATAAAAGTTGTTAGTAGTTTTAACTGTTGCACAGCTTGGGTATTTCAAGTGTCTGTTAGATTTAAAATACTTTTGAGAAAGAAGTATAGGACCAAGGGGTCAGAAGATCTAAACTTCAGTCTAGTTTGTTGCTCCTTAGTGGTGAAATTTTGGCTCTGTTATTCATATGCTTAGGGTTTCACTTCCAGAAAGGAATGAGGAAAGACTAAGCAAAAGGGATCTAGAAAGAAATCCTAAAATGTCCCTCTGCTTCTGAAGAACTATGAAGGGTCTAAGATGATATCCTATATTGGCAAGTTAGTCTGTCACTGCTTCATGGAACTAATGGAAAACACAAGACTCGCCAGTCAGAGATGAGGATAATTTATTGCTCCCAGCAATAATAGTTGGCAGAATATCAGCATTTTTTTGCTGGTTATTTAAGTGCCTGTTCCCTCAGGCAACACAATGGGATTCAGGAGAACTGAACTTTGGTTTGTGCTACAAGAAAAGACCACACGAGCACAGGAAGCAGAGTTCTCACAATAAGCAGTGTGCATGCCTGCCCCTCGTTCGAGAAGGTAACACAATCTCTATCTCTGACACATTTTCAGTACACAAGTGTTCTTGATATTCCAAAGATATTCCAAAGCTACAGACAATTAAGTTTCTCTCTTACAAGACCTGCAGAAGAAACATGAGAAACACATGGAGAAGTATCTCCCTGCCACACCTACTCCTTTTCTATATCATCTTAGCATCCAGCAAACTTTCCCATGGATGTTTCACTGTCAACCAGTCTGCGTAATCTGAATCACAGAACTTGAAACCAAATCCTTCAATTTAATTCACACAGCATATCATTACAGCTATCACCAACAGGACCACAGGAACCAGGAGGACACCAACTTGCAATGTTGCCCTCATCCATACCCACCTTAGGGTCTTAAACCCATAGAAAATCGTGTCCAATTACTTAGATGTGCCCTACTGTTAAAACATAATAATACTTTGTAATATTAATATTGAATACTATATAATAATATTATTACTGTTAAAAGTAATGTATCTGGTTTTTAGAAGGCAAATGTGAACAATCTATTAATTAGCAGTACTCATTTCCCATCTCAGAAGAGCTAGAGATGTGAAATGACATTTAGTAAACAACTCCATTTACAGATAAGAAAAACAAGACCCTAGCAGAAGAATTATTTGTTCAAGTTCACAAATAGTGTGTTAACCTAGGTCTCTTAGCTCCCTGCACATATCATGGTTTAGAATACTTATCAAGGGACTTCCCTAGTTGTCCAGTGGTTAAGACCATGTGTTTCTATCACAGGGGACATGGGTTGTGGAACTAAGATACTGTATGCAGCATGGCACAGCCAAAAAATAGAAATAAGTAAGTAAGTAAATAAAATATGTATCAGCTAGCCAAGTAGGGTTCCCTGGCACACTATCTAATATTTTTTTCTGGGGAACCCAAAAGACATGCCAACATACCTCATCTACAAAACCAACTAGCAAACAATTGAGTGCTAAACTGTTTGTTACCAGATAATTCTTAAAGATTTTTGTGATTGAACTCCATTTAATAAAAGAAGGAATGATGAGATATTGAAAGGCAAAAGATCTCAGCTAATGAAAGAAAAAAAAAAAAGAAAAGGTGAACATACTAAGCTCAGAAACGATGACTGTCACAGCTTATAATAGCCAATCACTGCTGGTCAGGGAGGTAGTAGTGTGAAAGAGAGGACAGGAAGCCCTGACTGTGTAGGGGAAGTGTTAGTCCAGATAAGAGGTAGGCAGCATCACAGAGGATCATGAAAAGCAGGGAGAAGAGCATATGCCTGCAAAATGACAACCAGGATCTCTTATCCTGACCAATCCAGCCTCCAGGTAAAGTTAAGCTTCAGTATGGGTGCAAAAAAGGACATATATACACACACACAACTTCTATATAATATGTATACATACTACACATGTGTGGTTCAGTGATAAAGAATCCACCTGCCAAGCAAGAGATGCAGGTTTGATCCCTGTATCAGTAAGATCCCCTGGAAAGGAAATGGCAACCCACAACCCACTACAGTATCCTTGCCTGGACAATGCCATGGACCGAAGAGCCTGGTGGGCTATAGTCCATGGGGTTGCATAGAGTTAGACATGGCTTAGGGGCTAAACAACAACATATACATACATCACATATGCTCCAGGCCATGGTAAAAGTATCTGGGGGCAGCCAAGTGCGTTATATAGAAATACAAAATAAATATATATTTTTATAATACTCAAAAATTAGAATTCTCTTTTTGTTTTATTATTATAACTTCTGCCAGATCTTAGAAAGTAAACTCTGCAATTTACTGACAATCAAGTTATCCAAAAGGTATACTCATATCTAAGCAATAAAAGACATCAAATCATTCAAAAGAAAAATGAATAAATACTTAAGATTGTGTGTGTGTGTGTGTGTGTGTGTGTGTGTACACACATTCTGATTTGCCCATACAGACTTCTACCCTTCACTAAATCATCATTCATTCATCCTGTATCAACTACAGATGGCCTGCTTTTCTAATAATCTTTGAAAGAACAGTGCAATAGACTCAAAAGTCTCTATTATTGGGAAGTTTATATTTCAGCTGGGTAGGGAGATATTCTCATGTATATAATATGCCTAACAAATGAGACATATTAATATTATACATATTAATGTACAGTATATACCTAACATTTTTAGCTATAGTACACACAATATCTATTATAATATACCTAACAATGCCTGTGAAGAAACAATGGATGATAGAAACTTGGTGTGTTCGGAGATTAAGACCAAAGCTACATACCCAAATCCTAACACTGCCACCAATTAGAGAGGTGATCTTGATTGAGTTACTCAACTGCTCTGTACCTCAACTGTTTCTTCTTTTTTTACTTCTGTTCAAGCATACACCTCACAGGGTTTTTCTGAGGCGAAAATGAATTAACATGTGTGAAGTGCTTATTCACTGCCCAGCACTCAGTAATCCCTCTGTAAGGAGTAGATACTATCACAGTGGAAGGTAGGAGAGCCAGATTAATATATTCCGATCAAAATAGTTGAGATTCTGTTATTTTTCTCTTCAAAAGCCTTCCTCTGTTTCTACAACTTGCTTTTGAAACCCTGAAATGCAAGCACACCAGGCTCTTCATCTTTCTCTGAGCATGTGTGACCATCACACACACACACACACACACACACACACACACACACACCCCAATGACATTTCAGAGGCTCTTTCTCCTGAATGCCAGCCCAATCATGTCTGCCAAGTTATGCTAACTCTTCCTGCTTCATGCTGCTACTGCTGCTAAGTCGCTTCAGTCACGTCCGACTCTGTGTGGCCCCAGAGACAGCAGCCCACCAGGCTCCCCCGTCCCTGGGATTCTCCGGGCAAGAACACTGGAGTAGGATGCCATTTCCTTCTCCAATGCATGAAAGTGAAAAGTGAAAAGTGAAAGTGAAGTCGCTCAGTCGTGTCTGACTCCCAGCGACCCCATGGACTGCAGCCTACCAGGCTCCTCTGTCCACGGGATTCTCCAGGCAAGAGTACTGGAGTGGGTTGCCATTGCCTTCTCCTGCTTCATGAGCCTTCCCCAACTATTCTAGGTGGGGCCAGTTGTTTGTTTATCTCCTAGCATTCCTGGAGCTCTTGATTTTTCTATGCCATTTCCTGGTCATATGACTTTCAGCAAACTGCTCCAGCCCAACTGTGTGTCAGGATCCTTACTGGTAAAGTGGGAGTGATAACACCACCTGATCCTACTGAGTTACTGTGAGGACTGATTTTATGGAAAGTGCTCATAAAAATGTTGGTGCACAGTAAATGTTCATGAACGTTATTGGCATTTTTATTATTAAAAGCCTGTACATAGAATGCTATAATTATTTTTTTCTGCTTCTCACTAGAGTCTATATTATTGGTGTGAATAAAAGGGACCACATCAAGCCTTCCTCAGCTTTGCATCTTCAGTACCAAATGTCCAGAACACAGAAGAACCAAGGAACTATTAGGTAATTAATTTATTTTATAGAGCTAGCTAACACAGTGTAAATGCTCAAATTTTTTTTTTTTTTTTCAGAAAAGAACTTAAATGAGTCCACTATCATCCTATGATGTGAGTATGTTCATTCATATACAATCTCTAGAGTTATTTTGACTATTTCATGAAAAAGTTTTATTTATGTGATATATCAGGAAGTAATAAAAGACTGTATATTACACTGAATATTTTGGTTGAGGCTTTGAAAAGTAATTAGGTCATGAAGGCCCTGTATTGCATGTTTGGAAGTTTCTAAGAGAATTGATATTAAAAGTTCTCATCACAAGAAAAAAAATGTGTAACTATACGAGGTGATGATATTAGCTAAACTCACTATGCTAATCATTTCACAATATAAGTATATATCAAATCATTGTTATACATATACCTTAAAATAATGCAATTTTATATGTCAATGATTACCTCAATACAACTGGAAAAAATATGGCAACAAAGAATAAGAGAAAAAAATTGGCACAATACACTAGAATCTACCAAAAGAAAAAAAAGCCTAGAGCATTAAGCCTAAGTGCTTTCCTCTAAAACTAGGAATAAACCAGGAAAGAAGATACTATCTTTATTTTTATTTATTATGATGCTAGAGGTCATACCCAGGGCAATGGGGCAAGAAAATATAAAAAATATAAGGTTATAAAAGAAAGCAATAAAAACAATCATTAATTTGCAGATGACAAAGAATACATAAGATGATAAAAACTATTAAAAATAAGAGCTGAATTTGACAAGTTCATGTTTCACATCTATTACATAAAAACCAATTGTCTTTCTAGAAAACAATTATAATAGAGATAAAATGCTTCAAATAACATCATTCACAAAGAAAATTCTTTAAATAGAACACAAAAAAGCATTAATCATAAAAGAAAGGATTTGACTACTTTAAAAATCAAGAAAATCTCGTTAAAAAAATGGAATGAGAAAAGATAGTTACAATGCATATAAAAGTAAGGCAGCACTTCCCAAACTTTTTGGTACCAGGGACCAACTTCATGGAAGACAGTTTTCCCACAGACCAGAAGTGGGGATAATTTCAGGATGATTCAAGTGCATTACATTTATTGTGCACTTTATTTCTATTATTATTATACCAGCTTTACCTCAGATCATCAAGAATTAGATCCCAGAGGGTGGGAATTGCTGTAAGAAGGGACTCCAGAATATATAAAGAATTTCATATACTCAATAACAAACAACACCCAACAAAATAGAAATATAAACCAAAGCTTTAAATGGATATTTTTCACACACACACACACAATTACACAATTCAATGGCCCAATAAATAAGTAAAAGGGTGCTTTACCTCAATAGTCATCAGAGAACTGCAAATCATCTGCATCACATTCCTAAGTGATGCCTTAGGAAGTTATCACCATGAACAAAGCTAGTGGAGGTGATGGAATTCCAGTTGAGCTATTTCAAATCTTTAGGATTTGATGATGTTTAGGATTAGATGATGCTGTGAAAGTGCTGCACTCAATATGCCAGCAAATATGGAAAGCTCAGCAGTGGCCACAGGACTAGAAAAGGTCAGTTTTCATTCCAATCTCAAAGAAAGGCAATGCCAAAGAATGTTCAAACTACTGCACAATTGCACTGATCTCACACACTAGCAAAGTACTGCTCAAAATTCTCCAAGCTAGATTTCAACAGTACATGAACCGTGAACTTCCAGATGTCCAATCTGGAATCAAAAAAGGAAGAGGACCCAGAGATCAAATTGCCAACATCTGTTGGATCATCAAAAAAGCAAGAGAGTTACAGAAAAACATCTGCTTCTGCTTTGTTGACTAGGCCAAAGCCTCTGACTGTGTGGATCACAACAAATTGTGGAAAATTCTGAAAGAGATAGGAAGACCAGACCACCTGACCTGCCCTCTGAGAAAACTGTATGCGGGTCAAGATGCAACAGTTAGAACTGGACATGGAACAACAGACTAGTTCCAAATAGGAAAAGGAGCACATCAAGGCTGTATATTGTCACCCTGCTTATTTAACTTATATGCAGAGTACATCATGAGAAACACTGGGCTGGAGGAAGCACAAGCTGGAATCAAGATTGCCGGGAGAAATATCAATAACCTCAGATATGCAGATGACACCACCCTTATGGCAGAAAGTGAAGAAGAACTAAGGAGCCTCTTGTTGAAAGTGAAAGAGGAGAATGAAAACATTGGCTTAAAACTCAACATTCAAAAAACTAAGATCATGGCTTCTGGTCCCATCACTTCATGGCAAATAGATGGGGAAAGAGTGGAAACAGTGGCAGACTTTATTTTCTTGGGCTCCAAAATCATAGCAGATGGTGACTGCAGCCATGAAATTACAAGACACTTATTCCTTGAAAAAAGAAAAGCTATGACCAACCTAGACAGCATATTAAAAAGCAGAGACATTACTTGGCCAACAAAGGTCCATCTAGTCAAAGCTATGGTTTTTCCAGTAGTCATGTATGGATATGAGAGTTGAACTATATAGAAAGCTAAGCACCGAAGAATTGATGCTTTCAAATTGTGGTGTTGGAGAAGACTCTTGAGAATCCCCTGGACTGCAAAGAGATCAAACCAGTCAATTCTAAAGAAATCAGTCCTGAATATTCATTGGATGAATATTCATTGATATCAATGAATATTCATTAATGCTGGAGCTAAAGCTCTAATACTTTGGTCATCTGATGCAAAGAACTGACTCATTGGAAAAGACCCTGATGCTGGGAAAAATTGAAGGCGGGAGGAGAAGGGGATGACAGAGGATGAAATGGTTGGATGGCATCACCGACTCAATGGACATGAGTTTGAGCAAGCACCGGGAGTTGGTGATGGACAGGGAAGACTGGCATGCTGCAGTCCATGGGATCACAAAGTTTGGATGGCATCACCGACTCAATGGACATGAGTTTGAGCAAGCACCAGGAGTTGGTGATGGACAGGGAAGACTGGCATGCTGCAGTCCATGGGATCACAAAGAGTCGGACACGACTGAGTGACTGAACTGCCTGAACTGCAAATTAATACCACAATTAGATGCCACTGTGAGATGGTTGGATGGCATCACCGACTCAACGGACATGGGTTTGGGTAGACTCTGGGAGTTGGTGATAGACAGGGAGGCCTGGTGTGCTGTGGTTCATGGGGTCGCAAAGAGTTGGATACAACTGAGCAACTGAACTGAACTGATGCAAAAATCACAATGATGACAGTTTGAAAAACCTGGAAATACCATGTGCTACAGAGGATATATGGGTTTCCCTGGTAACTCAGCTATAAAGAATCTGCCTGCAGTGCAGGAGAAAGGCGTTCAATCCCTGGGTCAGGAAGATCCCCTGGAGGAGGGCATGGCAATCCACTCCAGAATTCCTGCCAGGAAAATCCCATGGACAGAGGAGTCTGGTGGGCTACAGTCCATGGGGGTCACAAAATGTTGGACACAACCAAAATGACTGAGCACAAGTGCACAGAGGATTGGAAGCAACTAAAACTCTTGCTCAAGGCTATTGAGAAGGTAAACAAGTAAATCACTTTAGAAAGTGTTTTGACAGCATTTATTAAAGCTTGGTATGAGTTTATCCTAAGACACAGTAACTCCATCTGTAGGTGTATACCCAGTAGAAATGTACACATTTGGGCACTGATAGACACAAGCTAGAATATAGCAGCACTTTTCCTAGACATTATATACAAAGACAATCCATGTTTTCATCAGGGAGAACAGATCGGCTGTGGTAGGTCTGTAAAACTGAAAAACATACAGTAAGAAGAAACAACTGTGGCATGTAACAATGTGGGTTAATTTCAAAGACAGATGTTAAGAAGCAGGTACAAAATAATATGCAACATGCAACTTTTCTTCTGTAAATTTCAAAAATGGCCAAAATTATCTAATGGTGTTTTAAATTACAATTGAGGTCAACTTTGGAGAGGGTAGTGACTGGAAGGGGTCATGTGACAATCTCCAGGTTGCTGACATTTTATTTTTTTGATCTGAGTGGTGGCTACAGATGTTTTCACTTTTTAAAAGGTCTCTGAATTGTATATTTATGATTGGTGCTCTGTTCACCTTAATTTTCAATAAAGAGTTTAAACATGTGTGTGTGTGTGTGTGTATACATAGGTATGCATAGAGATGAGGGAGGCGGGGGTACTCAAAGATTAACTACATTGAACCAGGTTTTATAAATGTAGTGAGTATGTGAGCAGCCTAGCTCACTGGTACCATATACCATTCCTCCACAATATGTAATCCATCATGTCTGAAAGAGCTCATAATTAAAGTAATTCCAGCATTACAGAGAGATTGCTGTAAAGTCTGGAATCACAGTATAAAGACTTTTTTATTAAACAGCTATGGAAATATCAGTATTTTCAGATCAGTTGTTAAATAACTTCATAGATATAAACATGTTGAATCAAAGTTGGTGAAAAGAAAAAAAATAGTTTTAATAATAAACATTATCCTACCTCAAATAGATTGAAAATTTCAGTTGAAAAGTAATGGATTCCCCTTGCACCCAAACACACACACACACACACACACACACTATTGGTGCAAATTGGCCCCTGTTACTGGAGGGCAAGAGGAGTCCAAGGAAAGAGGCAGACCCCTCTAAAATTGGTAGGTACAGGTTTGATAAGCAAAAGAACTTTTGCAAGATGATTGCCTTCAGCAGTTGCAAAATGAGAGGTACCTCAGTACCTGCAGGACAGAATCTTGGAAATGTATAGGGAGGACTTAACTGGGTTCAGCACATGGTCAGTTCAGATTGTCTCAACAGCATCTTAGTCTCTCAAGGTTCAGTTCAGTTCAGTCGCTCAGTCGTGTCCGACTCTTTGCGACCCCATGAATCGCAGCACGCCAGTCCTCCCTGTCCATCACCAACTTCTGGAGTTTACTCAAACTCATGCCCATTGAGTCGGTGATGCCATCCAGCCATCTCATCCTCTGTCATCCCCTCCTCCTCCTGCCTCCAATCCCTCCCAGCATCAGGGTCTTTTCCAATGAGTCAACTATTCGCATCAGGTAGCCAAAGTATTGGAGTTTCAGCTTCAGCATCAGTCCTTCCAACAAACACTCAGGACTGATCTCCTTTAGGATGGACTGGCTGGATCTCCTTGCAGTCCAAGGGACTCTCCAGAGTCTTTTCCAACACCACAGTTCAAAAGCAACAATTCTTCCACGCTCAGCTTTCTTCACCGTCCAACTCTCACATCCATACATGACCACTGGAAAAACCATAGCCTTGACCAGAGGGGCCTTTGCTGGCAAAGTAATGTCTCTGCTTTTTAATATGCTATCTGGGTTGCTCATAACTTTCCTTCCAAGGAGTAAGCGTCTTTTAATTTCATGGCTGCAGTCACCATGTGCAGTGATTTTGGAGCCCCCAAAAATAAAGTCTGACACTGTTTCCACTGTCTCCCCATCTATTTCCCATGAAGTGATGGGACCAGATGCCATGATCTTAGTTTTCTGAATGTTGAGCTTTAAGCCAACTTTTTCACTCTCCTCTTTCACTTTCATCAACAGGCTTTTTAGTTCCTCTTCACTCTCTGCCATAAGGGTGGTGTCATCTGCATATCTGAGGTTATTGATATTTCTCCCAGCAATCTTGATTCCAGCTTGTGTTTCACCCAGCCCAGCATTTCTCATGATGTACTCTGCATATAAGTTAAATAAGCAGGGTGACAATACACAGCCTTGACGTACTCCTTTTCCTATTTGGAACCAGTCTGTTGTTCCATGTCCAGTTCTAACTGTTGCTTCCTGACCTGCATAGAGGTTTCTCAAGAGGCAGGTCAGGTGGTCTGGTACTCCCATCTCTTTCAGAATTTTCCACAGTTTATTGTGATCCACACAGTCAAAGGCTTTGGCGTAGTCAATAAAGCAGAAATAGATGTTTTTCTGGAACTCTCTTGCTTTTTTGATGATCCAGCAGATATTGGCAATTTGATCTCTGGTTCCTCTGCCTTTTCTAAAACCAGCTTGAACATCTGGAAGTTCACGGTTCACATATTGCTGAAGCCTGGCTTGGAGAACTTTGAGCATTACTTTACTAGCGTGTGAGGTAAATTACATCCCTGAAAACAGCTCCTGCTGGGAATGTGGGGTCAAACTGTGCATTCTGAGAACATGGGAGAAGTGAGGACCCCTGATTACCAAGGTCCAATTCTCTAGTCAGGTCCTCTCAGGACCTCCTCTGACAGTCTACTCTCATGGCCTGCTCTTACCATCTTACAGCGACCCCTCCTCTGCACCGTGCCCTGAGAGGTCTCTGGGGCTTGGGCTTCGCTAGACCAGAGGTGGTTTGTTCAGTGGCTCTCTGGCTACACTGGAGGCAGATACTACAGCAACGGTACAGGCACATGCAACATACATGTTGATTTCCAAAACAAGTAACACACATAGAGAGAGAGAGAGATTTTTTTTTTTCCATCAAGAGCCCCATGATCTGAACCACTGATTTATTAAAACCTCTACTCTGGGGGTCGTATACTCTGGGCATTCACTTGTGTCCTCATGTGATTTAATAAAGATGATACATTAGCAGACTCATCAGGTCTGGAAATACAATATTCTGTTGGATAATGGCATAGGTGTCTGCTTGTGAGGCAGTGATAATGTCCAAGGCCACCTATGTTGGAAGACAGGTTTTCACAGTGGAGACATTCAGTGTTCAGTAAGGACAGATTTTTGTCAGCTATCATTTCAGCCTTGCTGGGTGAATTATTAAGGACCTGCATGTGCCAAAGCCAATGGAGGGAAGAAAGACGACAGCCCCACGATCACACTAGTGGAAGACAGATCACATCCACCTTGAGAAGAGGGAGATGGGCAGCTTCAGGAGCTTGACCTGGTTGAGCACACCATACATGTTGGCCAGGGGAGGCTGTGCTCTCAGGAGGGAAAAGATGGACCAGGGAAAGGATATAGCAGACCAGAACTCCTATTTTCTCTTTTTTCAATGGCACATGTTCCATTTCAAGTGTAGCGCATTTTAACAGGTCCAGTTTGCAGCAGGACAATGGAATCTCAGGGGAAATTAAGCAGTTTCCCAGCACCTAGGAATGTGAAATAATTTACCCATCTCAGTGGAATGTCTCATTGTAAATTCCAACAGAGAATGCCTTTCCCCGAGTGGCTGGGATTCCTATTCTCAGCAGCATAGCACATTGATCCACAGTGGGGTCTGGGCAATGGCTATCTCCCACAATTTCCATACCTTTATGCTGCTGAATGTCTCGATAGGGGTTCCCAGTCTAATGTGTGGAGCAACCGGCCCTATCAATTGATCGTTGAATGTACTAAAGCCTGAAACAGTACTCCAGTCCATCTGGCCAAGGTGGTTTTACCTGTTAGGGATTTAATCTGATATTTTAATATTTCATTTTTTTTCTTCCAATCTTGCTGCCTATGGGTTATAGAAGACATGCAACCTCTACTCAGTGGCATATTCTTTTGTCTAGTCTTACACCTTTGGAATATGATCCTCAATCTCTGCCTATAATGATGGTATCTGTACACAGTACTTAGCTTTTCTAATCTCCATAATGATGGCAGCCTGGCTTGCATGGTGGTAGGGGAAAGCTTAGTTTAGACCAAATACAGTGGCCATATAAACAAAGACATATTTAGAACTCTCACTCAGAGAGAGGGAGCCAGTATAAACAATTTGTCAGTCCCTCAGCTACTGAGAATTCTAGTGAATGGTCCCAGCTTCTTTAGGCAGTTGCCTTGGCATTCTTTAGAACACACAGGACATACTCTTATTGCATTAACCATCACTGCATTCCAAGGACAACCAGAATTTTTGGCTATGCATTACCTCCACCCAGAGCTATGGTAGCTATTTTTCCTATGTACCCAATCTGTTGTATCTATCAAAGGGTAAGTTTCCAGAGTTTATACCCAGGCTAGGGCATCAGTTTCCTGATTGTCAGGGGTTATCAGAACCTTAGAAGCCAGGATGTGAAAACAGTGAGGACTGCCTCAAGCTCTTGCCGAGGAACTCAAATGTTTTCCACGTATCCTGCTCCACAAAGGCTTATTCATTATTTATCCATCACTCAGTTTCCCATTGTCCAAGCCATCAGGTTAATCCCTTTAGAAGAGCTCAATTGTCAGGGACCAAAGCAACAGTCAGGGAGAGATCAAACAAAGAGGCAGAATACTCCAGATTGGTAGGTGGCCGACTTAACACTCAAGGATACTTATACACAAGGCCTGTCGTTGGTGGCTGCAAGATGAGTAAATTCCCACACCTGCCTACTAGAATCTTAAAAGTTTATAAATAGGCCTGAACTGGCTTTAGTCATATTTTAGTCCAGATGGTCTAAACAGCACCTTACTTTCTCAAGGCCGCCTCCTTGAAACAGCTCCTAGTTTGAGAACAGTGGGCAGAATGTACATTCTAAGAACAGGCAATAGGGTAAGGAACCTCTGATTGCTTGGGTCTAGGTCACAGATCAACTGGCAGTTGTGTCTTGATGACCTCCTCCAACACAGACACACACACACACACACACTCACACACACTCTCCTTTCTGTTGTAATAATTGGTCATAGACGAGGCCAACAAAGAGATCCCTGAATATTCAGGCAGGAAAGATGCATGGAATAAGTGTGGGGCATACTTATACTTTCAGAGCCTCCTAGATACCTTATCTTATCCAGGGACCTAGAGATGATTGAACCTCAAGACACAAGTCAATTAACTAAAATCACAATCAACTGATATGGAACACTGATGCTGTATCATTAATTAATGAGAAAGAAAACTCTTAAGCAAGTCCAAATGTTCTCATTGTCCTGTCAGTATATATTCTCACTGTTCTTTTAATATATAGGAACAAGGAAAGTCAGAAAATGCTCAGAATTCTGGCAAGAGAAATGGAGGCTAATTTGGATGAAAACGGCATTGAGCTCTGAGTCATCTCCATCTCCACTGGATCCATCTCCACCGGACTCTACAGAGCTGCCTGTGGAACCAGAGAGGCATGCAAGTGCCTCCCTCTTGGAGCAATAAGAGGGGAATGCAGATAATTCTAGGTTCTCACATCAATTTTCTAAGCTTCACACAGGGCTGTCCTTGTTGATTCACTCAGCCTCCTCTAAACACAATAATAGTATGGATCAAGACTGTTTATGTGTGCCTGTTATTAGCTGAATCCTCCAAAAACAGCTCCAAGTTCTAGGCATATTTCAATCCAATTTTCCATGAACTAACCTCAGGACTCTTATCAGAAAGGAGAACTATAATGTAGAAGAAAAGAATATATATTTAGTAAATAAGTTTCACTGATACATGTGAAAACAGAAGTTTCATAAGAATGATTATTGAATACCTAGTTTAAAAATATCACTAAAGTAAACATTCAATAAAAGTATACTCATAGCAGAAGATAAATATTCTATGCTTGCTAAAAATGGGGCTTTTGTCCAAACTTGAAAATTCCAGAGCTCCCTCAAGGGGACCTTGTACCAACCTTGGCAATAGGTTTGGGAGACCCTAACCTGGATAGCATATTAAAAAGCAGAGACATTGCTTTGCCAACAAAGGTCCGTCTAGTCAAGGCTATGGTTTTTCCAGTGGTCATGTATGGATGTGAGAGTTGGACTGTGATGAAAGCTGAGCACCAAAGAATTGATGCTTTTGAACTGTGGTGTTGGAGAAGACTCTTGAGAGTCCCTTGGACTGCAAGGAGATCCAACAAGTCCATCCTAAAGGAGATCAGTCCTGGGTGTTCATTGGAAGGACTGATGTTGAAGCTGAAACTCCAATACTTTGGCCACCACGTGCAAGAAGTTGACTCACTGGAAAAGACCCTGATGCTGGGAGGGATTGGGGGCAGGAGAAGGGGACCACAGAGGGTGAGATGGCTGGATGGTCTCACCAACTCGATGGGCCTGAGTTTGGGTAAACTCTGGGAGTTGGTGATGGACAGGGAGGACTGGTGTGCTGTGATTCATGGGGTAGCAAACAGTCGTACACGACTGAGCGACTGAACTGAACCTGGTACAGATTACAATGAGACCTCCTCCTTTCTGGCTGAGAATCAGTGTGAATTGATTCGAAGTTGACAAGAATATGAAACCTAATTAAATATATAAGCAGAAATCATGTTTTAAAATTCTACAAGCCAATGAGACCTGCAGAGAGTAACACAGGAGATATATATGTATATATATAGTACATTGTTCAGTCCTTCCAGAAAGACAGTCAATATGTAAATCATTCAGATTATGGTCTGAAAACAGTTGAATATTTATATCATCCATAGTAAATGATTGACATAATATAATTGGACACTTTGTACTCTCTAGATGCTGTAGGATCATGCATATATCACTGGGCATTAGGGAGCACCCTGAAACGACAGTGCACATTTTATCTAAAATCAAGGCAGGGCATTTTATCTAAAATCTCACAGGGCATCCACCGCACAACTCCAAGAGGTGCCATTTACATGGATGCTGAAAAGATTATGTAGATGGAACTCTGGAAGCTGTACAACGTGGTGATTCTAAAACATGCCTAATCCAGTTAGAAAAGAATATATTTTTTCCAAAGATTAGTAAACAGCCACACTATAAAAATAGGAAAAGCAATTAAAGTACAGTTTTATTAATTGACTGATACTTCTGACAATTCATTTGGAATGCCACATGTCACTGACCCCAAGTCTTATGGGACATTAAGCTAGAAGAGGGTGTCACAGGACCTGTATCCTACCTGAGGACCCTTTTGCTTTCAATTATACTTTCCTATAGACACAACTGTTTCACATATTTCTGAAACATCTTTTTCCCCCTTCCATTCATATTTACAGACTCTACAGCTCTATTTGTATAATTTGTATGTCTTCCCAAATATTTTTAATGCCTTCCAATTGAATCACTGAAAAAGACATTATCATGCTTTCAGTGCTGCTCTCTGATCATTAATAAAGACATTACAATTTTAAAAAATTCACCCTTGTTAAGCACATTTTTGCAACTTCAAATTATTTAAAACCTAAAATATGAGTAATTTGAAGACATTGCCACATATTATTATTCTTTGCTTACCATCTTTTAGCTCATTTTCAGTTCTTGAGGCTGAAATTTTCTTGTTTGATTTGAATCAATTTTGCCAGTAAAATCTCACTGATGTTATATCAATTACTGTAAGAGCAGAATATAGGATGAGCACTATACTTAATCCTCTCTATTCATCTCTGAATTTAGCTATTCTAACAAGAATGCTATTCAGTTGTGTGTATGTATGTGTGTGTGCATGCAGGCATGTGTGTTGAGAGAGAGTAGTGTTGGAGAATGAAGAGTGGTTTTTAAAAATATAGAGTTTACAGAAATAGATTTACTATTCTGGGAGAGAGTAGAATTAAAGTAAAAAAAGAAATGAGATCTGGCTCCGACCATCATGTGAACTGACAGAAGGGAAAAGGAAAAAAAAAGGTGGACATCAGAGAGTATTCCCCTCAGACCTAGGCAAGCAGGGCCCTTGCCTCAGGGAACCTGGTGCCATGAAGCTCCTTTCTTGAAATTTTCTAATTGCGATTCTGGCCACATTCTGATGCCTACAGTTAGCCGGAGTGGGCTGGAGTAGAGAACCCTGAGTCCAGACCCGACCCATAGGGGCCCCAGTCTCTGGGTCTCCCCTTTAGATCATTCTACCATCTTCTTCCCACCCACCTCTCACCACATGGGGTCAACCAGTTGCACAGACGTGTTCAGGGGTTAGAGGATACAGGGTCATTCCAGGTTCCATGGTTGAACCCTAGTCCCAGAAAGGCCACTTGGCAAAGAAACCATTCCTATCTGTGGGCTCCGTATTCCTTTCATAGGTCTGTGAGAGACTGGCCCATGAGAATGGTGCTGACATGCTGATTGGAGTGACACAAATTCTTGATACAGACAGGAGTCTCACACACACAAAAATATTTACCACACTCTATGGTAATGCTAGGGGGTGCTCTGCATTAGAACATTTGTTGTTTAGGTCTCAAAGAGTTGGACATGATTGAGCAACTAACCCTTTCACTTTCCTGTCCAACTCTTTTGACACCCATGGACTGTAGCCCACCAAGCTCCTCTGTCCATGGGGTTTTCCAGACAAAAATACTGGAGTAGATTGCCATTTCCTTCTCCAGGGAATCTTTCCAACCCAGGGATTGAACCTGCATCTCCTGCATTGACAGGCAAGGCAGATTCTTTACCACTGAGCCACCAGGGAAGCCCTTAGACTATTTAGATGACAGGAAGTCCCTGTTAGTCACAGAAAATTCTACACAAAAGAGAGTCATTGGAAGCTTCATGCAGAAAATTTTTTTAACTGATTTTAAAGAATCTGACTGCAAAGGGTTTGAAATCATAAGGAATCTTGGCACTAACTTGTTATATAAAAAGGCTCCTACAGTCTTTTTTCTTTTCAGAAGTTTGGAAGATGACCACTTAGTTGATATCTAATAAGCAAGTCCAAGGAAAGATATGGTTAATATCTATAGTCAATTTATTTTAAAGGGACAGTTTCAAGGACATAATCCTCAATAATGTGTGTGGGACTCTTCCAAGCAGTTGAAGGACCCCAAGAGCAAAATTAAGATGTTCTCAAATCAGAAGAAATTCTGACTCTGCACTGCAACAGGAGCTTATGTTTGAGTTTCCAGCCTCCCACCTGTCCTATAGATTTTGGACTTGTCACCCCCCACAACCATGTAGGCCAATTTATTGAAAGTCCTCTATAGCTATCTGTCTATCCATCCTACTGGTTCTATTTCACTGGTAGCAACTTAACTGATGATACAAGACAAGTATATCTCTTCAAAGTTCAAAGTATATTTCTTGATGCTGAGCCCCCTTGGCCCAATGTTCAGGATGCCCTGCCTTCACTCAACCAATCACCATGCTCAGAGGAACTGGAAGACACTGATTGGCTGAGTTGGGTCACAAGTTCACCCCTGAAATCAGAGGTTAAGTCATCTCCCTCAATAGCATGATCAGAGAGTGAGGATAAACAGCTCAGCAAAGAAAATGTGTATTCTTTTACTGGGGAAATGGTGCTGGCTAGGCATTCACATCAATTGCCCAACAAAGAGGATCTAAACATTTGCCTTGTCTCAAAACTGGCATTAATAGGCACTAAGCAGGTTCCCATTGATACAACTTCTAAATATTAAGGATCTTACCAGACTAGATCATATGTTCTGATAGTGGTCAAAATTTCCCCCTAGAATATAATTCATTCTCTTATTAGATAACTTAAAGTGAATATACCAGTCTTTAAATGCATGTACTCCTTGATTTTTTTTTTTCAGCAGACTAATTTAGTGTTACAACAATTGCAATTTCCTCTAGTTTTGCTACCATTCTTTTTTTAACAGTTGGTTACATGTCTTGTTTCCCTCATTGCTACCTTGACCTTGGCTATCATATCTGCACAGTGTTTTCTTTTTGCTCTTGAATCTCTTACAACTAGCAGGTGATAAATTATCATTTTATTGGTGGGCTGGATTCTAATCACAGTGGTGTTACACTAGTTAGGAAATGGAGAAGTGGACTCAAGGTGAAGGAAGGAGGCTCCAGCATGGCCTGAGGATCCATCTGGACCTGACCTTGGCATTGATGACACCATTATCTCAAAGGTAGTGTCATCCCAGAAATCAAAAGGTTTCATAGGCAGTGTGTTCCAAAGACCAAGTTTTACCAAGGAGAGAGGTCACTACAAGCTGAGCAACCTCAAAGGTCTTCAGTCTTGAGAAGGAGTTTGGGGTTGAGTTGGACTCTATGCAGTGGATCAGACTGGTTGTGGAAAAAAGTGAAATATAGGCATTCTCAGTAAAGTCAGAATGATCAAAGACTCCACTGAAAATAATCCCCTTCCTTAAAAAACTAGCAGTAAAAATACCATATGACCCAGAAATCTCACTATTGGGCATATACCCTGAGAAAACCACAATTCAAAAAGACACATGTACTCCAATGTTCATTGCAGCACTATTTAACAATAGCCAGGACATGGAAGCAACCTAGATGTCCATTGACAGATGAATGGATAAATAAGATGTGGCACATATATACAACAAAATATTACTGTCATAAAAAAAGAATGGATTTGAGTCAGTTGTAGTGAGGTATTAGTAGATGAACCTAGAGCTTTTTATACAGAGTGAAGTAAGTTAGAAAGAGAAAAACAAATGTCATATATGAATGCATATATATGGAATCTAGAAAATTAGTACCGATGAACCTATTTGCAGGGAAGCAATGGAGACACAGATGTAGAGGACAGACTTGTGAGGAGAGGAAAGGGCAGGGAAAATTGAGAAAGTAACACTGACATACATACAGTACCATGTGTAAAATAGCCAGCTGGTGGGAAGTAACACAGGGTGGAGGCACAGGAGGAAGGCTTAAGAGAGAGGGGAGATATATATTTATGGCTGAATCTCAAGATCATTAAGGCTTTCCTGGTAGCTCAGCTGGAAGAGAATCTGCCTGCCATTCAGGAGACACCAGTTCAATTCCCGGGTTGTGAAGATCTACTGGAGAAGGGATGGGCTATCCAGTGGCAGCCTTGGGCTATTCTGGTGGCTCAACTGGTAAAGAATCTGCTTGCAAAGAGTTAGACTCGACTGAGTGACTTTCACTCATATGGCAGAAACCAGCAGAACATTGTAAAGCAGTTATCCTCCAATTAAAAAAGAAAAGAAAAGAATCTCCTCCTGTGTGGGATTTTTAGATGCTCAGCCTGGCAGGAAAAGGGTATATTCTAAAACAGAGAGCGACAAGTATGGAAAGAAAGGATGCAGCCAAACCGTGAAGAGTTCTGGCTGTCATTCCCAATAATACAAGCTGGGGAAGAGGAACACCCTTTTATCCGGGAAGGAACATGATGGAACAGATGTTTCAGGAAGAATTGTTGGTGTCTCTGTTATAGAGACAGGCTAGAACCAGGAGGAGATGAAGAACATTATAACAAATTCAGCTTGAAATCAACACCAATAGTCCTTACTATTCATTTGGGATTTGCAATACTTTGCAGTGTTCACAGAATCCTTTCAAAAATACAGGATAATAATGGAAAAGTAATGGGAAAATTGAAATATATTATGAAAGCATCGGAGACATGCACAGATTTTCAGCACAGTAATGTTGGTGCAGTTATACGTATTGATTCCTCATTCAAATACAATTAAACTTGGAAATCAACTGCATATGGATTCAGACAGTTGAAAATGATATATTTCTTCAGTACTTAATAGATGTCCAAACTGTGTGGAGAAATGAGAGAAAAGTGACTGAGTAAATTGTTCTATTTTAACTTTAGGCTAAATTAACTCTTTATGGTTCAGTATTTGTTTGCATTGTCCTTTTAGTTGCCTCAGTATTTTCACACTAAATCTCTTTGGGTCTTTATACTATCCCATTTTACAAATAAGAAAAACAAAGTTCAGAGATGGCAAAGCATTTATCCCACAAATCAACTGTGTTTTAGAGGTAGAGCTAGATTAAGGCTCGGGCCCAGGCACCCTTCAACACAAAAGGAGCTATGAGTCTGGGAGTTAACTATGCAAGGGAGACAGGACAGAGAGACTGTTTCAGAGAGACTGACGATGGAGAGCAAAGGACTGATCTAGGTTTGAGGAAAATGGGCAGAGATAATGATTCAGATTCTGCTAATTTTTTTTTTTTCCAAATTCAATATACTTTCCAACCCATAAAGATAGACAAGCTCCACCTGCAGTAATCCATCCAATGTGGAACCCAGAGCAACTAATTGGCTGATTCTTATACCACTGGGCTGGGGAGGCATGAGCTCGCATTGTACCTGGTAATCAGGGCATCCACACTGGCTGTGTGGGCTAGGCCCTGCCCAGTGCATGCAGATGATGGCTGAATAGGCTGGGGTCCAGTCTGTGCTCTTCTCCACAAGCCAGGCTTCCCCTGGTTCAGGTTGAGTCCACTCTTTTCCTAAGGTACACAAAGATGCTCTAACTACGGGCTTAAAGTGGTCCTAATATAAGGCAATTCCTAATAAAAGGCCTGGCCATAGTCTACCACAGAACTGAACTCCAGTATATTCTATCATGTGTGTGTGTGTTCTGTGAGTGAGAAAGTATATATAAATTCATCAGATGGGCAAAGCAGTGATTCAACTTACCAAAAGTTTAGAAAAATGTTTACTCATTTTTATCAAAGAATCTAATACTGTGTTTGGTGAAGTCGTTTGCATTATTACATGAAGACCGATGGGTAAGACCAAGAGAAGAGAATGAAATAGCTCCCCGTCCTTGCCAACTTTCTTGCCATCCTGAGTGAGACTATCAAAACACTTAGCAGGTTCTAGAACCTAAGGGAATCCTGGCTGGTTCTCAGTCTGCCCCTCTCTTCCTGGTCACTTTGTACTAGCTCATTGTCAACTGACATCCCTCCTGGACACTGCTAGGGGATTTCATTTGGACAAATTTCTCCAGTCTGCAAAGCATGCCCACACCTTTCCTGCATCCAGTCTCTGCTCCTACAATCCTCGTACATCCTCCGGGCAAGGATGCATACACTGAATACTGCCCCATTAAAGGCAACTAGGCTTGACCCAGATTAAATGTTTAAAGGTGTGCTTTGGGCCATACATATTCTTTACTTGGGAAAATGAATGGCTGCTGTCATGAGACTAAGATAATTAATACGGAAGGACACAGACGGTAGAATATTTCAGAGGAATAGCTTCCCATCAACTGAAACTCTCCCCTCATCACGTCACCTGTGAGATGAGGTCACCAGGGTGTGTCAACCATGAATGGTAATTATCTGAATGAGTGTGCATAGTTAGTAGGAGTCGATAAATGTCCACTTCAGTACACATTGTCAGTTGCAATTTGCATCAATCCTCCTTCCTTATCACAGGATGATCTAGGCTGAGAGGTAAGGTGAGGCTCAGGAATATCTGGGCTTAATTAGCTGGTATTTGAATGGAAGGTGCTGTGAGCCAAGGGCAAGAGGTCCACGAATGGGAGTTAAGAAATCAATTGAGGGGAATCAAAAAGACATGTAATTAAATGAAAGACAGACTTCAGGACAGATGCTTGGGACAATCTGACTTAATTCCAGGGAAAGGTAGTCAGGGTCATAGCTAAATTTTAAAGAGCAGAAAATAGATCTTCCCATTCAATTTGCACCTTGCTTGACTAGACATGTGAGCTAGAGTGATAATGATAGCAAAGCGACACTTGTTACATCTCAGGTACTATTTTAAATGCTTTATGTGCTTTAACTAATGTAATTCTCGTATCCTATAAAGGAGGTACTCTGACTGTCATCCTCATTCTACAGATTAGAAAATTATGGTAGGAAAGTGTTTAAGTAAATTTGCCCAAGATCCAAATTAGGAAGGCTTGTCTTTCTTCTTTGCAAATCATGAGAAATATATCGGAGATAGTGAAAGCTAACGAAGGGAGAGTTCCAAAGTTCTGCCAGAAGGAAGTGAAAGTAGACAGAAGTTACTCGTAACTATGGGGAATGGCTTGAAGGATACTGCCCTGAAAATGTCTTCTCCTCGCTCTGTCCTCCTGCCCAGAGCGGCACCACTGGCTTCACGTCCAGGCTAAACCTTGTGATCTCCGTGTTCTTCTTCTATATTTTAGTTGATCCCAGCATGGGTCATAAGGTTCATCCATTCTAATAGGATCTCCTTATTCAGAATGATGCTGGCTTCCAGAAAGAGGAGATTCTGAAACATGTGTAAAAGAGATAGGTGAAGAGGCCTGGAGGAAAAATGGAGGACCCTGCCTGGTTATGAAGTCTGTAAAGGAAAGAATGTATGAGCCTTTTTTTTTTCCCCTTAAAAAAAAAAAAAGTGGAGTCATGATATTCTGAATCCAGAAATAAACTGACTTGCATACTGAAAAACATAGAATGAATCCCCAGATTGAGAAATGGTGATGTCTATATTTCAGATGCAAAGGAGAAACTGTGTGAGTGTAATATATCTTGTAATTAGTAATTTTTTAAATTTAAATACTAAGGAAATAAAATAAGGAATGATAGTGGATACACTCTATTGTTCTCCACATTCTGGTCAGGAAACTGAAGTTCAGAGAGGTTAAGTAACCCATCCAAAGGCCCTCAGCTAGGGAGTGGCAGAGCCCCAATATGTGCTTGTGCAGCACAACACCAGAGTTTATCCTTTTAACGTGTACAATGTACTGCCTTTTATGTGAAGCAGGTGGGTGAAATGCCGGCCAAATCCAGTCCACAAACTGTGACTGGGCCAAAGCACTGTATTTGGTTCAGGGTAAACTCAACACAATTAAATAAAGCAACACTTTTCAATTCAACAAAAACATACTCCTATGCCTTGGCATTTTGTTGCCTACTCCTGGGAAAATAAATGTAAGACTCAGCCCTCGAAGCAGGAGACACTTGGCATCTCAGAGCATTGGAGAAAACACAGAAGCACTTCTATACAAAGTAATGGGTCCTATGCTCAGAGGAAAGCAGGAAAGGTCCAGAGAAATTACAGGGGGTGAAAAAGTGGTCAGGTAAAGTGCCTGGGAGAAGTCAAAGATCCATCAGAGAGCTTGTGGCTGGACATGTGCAGGAATCACTCTTCTGGCTGAAACACTGAGGCAAGAAGGGAAGATGCTCTCATAGGACTGCAGATTACATTCAGTTTGGGGTGTCTGGATAAGGAGTTTTTGATTCTGGAAGGAACATCTTTTGAAGAAAGGGGTTGACAGGACCCCTAAAGATATATCAAATGGATAAATGGTTGTAAATGAAAGATGCAGACACATTTCAAAAATCACCAGGAGGCGTAAAGGCAAGAAAGTCATGAATATAAACACATTGTCTATGTAGTTAAAGACAGATGTCTCTGTGCTATTTTATCTTTTAAAAAGTAATCATTTGGACAGAGTCAAAGAAATTTAATACAAATGCATATGGACAGGTGAGTGAAGCAAGGGTGGGTCATATAATGATGAAAGAATAAGATTCAGAGGCCAGTCCAAGAGGGATACTGGGAGAAGTGTTCAGGCCAGAATTCAGATCATTAGGGAAGCTAAAAGGATGCAATTTTATTCAGCATGAGCGCTCTGATCTCCAAGAGCAAGCCTCCTACCACGGCCATGAGAAGAACCTCTGAAGAATCGCTCATGCAAAAAGCGCTTCATTACCACTGTCATCAGCCTCATAGGTTCACACAGATAAGTAGACACACGCTCCACTGCATCTTGTGAATATCATACCTTTTGTTCAAACATCACATTGAGATCCTAGGAAGGTGTCATTTACCCTACCGTATATTTTTTCCTACTCAATTGAAAAATACAACACAAAAGATATGCATAATGGCACATCAACCACTCCTAAAGATTGAAATTTAGTTTAATAATGGAAATTGGGAGGTACCCAATGTGTAGAGTTGATATACACCATGAGACGTGAAATGCATAAAAATTTTGAATTAAATATTCACAAAACAGTAGTTTTGTAGATTGTTCTTTTTTTCCTCACCAAGGTAAGGTAAAAATCAATAAATTCACACTTCTTTGTTAGATTATTGGAAAGATATACTCAAAGAAGGAAATATATGTATTTGTCTTCAAGGATTTTATTGGAAAAATGAGTCTTAAGACTGTGGACCTGTAAGTAGTGGCCCTGTATTGAGAAATAGAGAAGAGTGCATGGTCTCCACAGTTTCACAGAATTGTATACTTAGAAGGAAATATATTCTTCTAAAATGCTTTAAAAATAACTTCATTCAATAAAGAATTTTCCCTGCATGTATTTTTTTTTTTTTTTTTTTTTAGTTTCTGATATGTCCTAGATACTGGAGAAAGAGGAGGTGAAGAATGTTTTCTGCCCTTGAGCAGCCTATCAAGTAAAAGAGACGTCACATAAACAGTTTAAGTACCACAAAAACCACATATAACAAGAGGATGAACCAACCATATGCTTAGTAACATAAAGAAAGGGTGACTTTCTCTCTCTTTTCCCATGTATAATTTTATTACTCAGAAAATGTCTTCCACAAAGACGCCAAGACACATCATTATAGCTTGGACTGCCATGATCACAAAATCCATATTAAAGATGTAACCCCACTGACTATATTTGGATGAGCAATATATCCAGTATCTATTAATTTTAGCCTAATGTGTCTTAAATGGTAAGAATCATGCCCAGTTTTAATATAATTTCTAAATAATTCTGATAACATTAGACATGATGATTTATATAAGTATAAAAGCACACAGCAAATCAAAGCCTAGACTTTAAACACTTAACTCTTGTAGGAGTGAGAGTCAGGGTGGAGAACAGGAGGAGGCAAACGGGGCAGCCAGGGTGCAATATTTAAAGAGGTACTCATCCTTCTTTGACTCATCCTGACAGTGAGAACCTCCTTAAAATGTGTGCCCCAGGTACCCAGCAGGCTTCACCCTAGTCTCAGCCCCCAGTGGACAGTTTAAAGGGAGAGCAAAACAGAAGAGAACGTACGTCAAGCCCAATCTCCTAACTCCTCCCAACCCCAGTCTCACCCTTTGTGTTCATACACGTGTTCCCTGCACCTGTTTCTGCTTTGCAGATAGGTTCATCTGTACCAATTCTATAGAGTCCACATGTAAGCAATATTTGTTTTTCTATGACTTATTTCACTCTGTGTAACAGTCTCTATGTCTGTCCACATCTCTGCAAATGGCACAGTTTTGTTCCTTTTTATGGATGAGTAATATTCCAGTAAAACAGATCATGAGAACCTGTATAGCACACGGAACTCCACTCAGTACTCTCCAGGGACCTGAATGGGAAGGAAATCCCAAAAAAGGGGATATATGTATACATATAGCTTATCTGCTATCCAATAGAAAGTAACACAACATTAAAGGAACTATACTCCAATATTTTTTTTTAATAGGAGGAAATGCTGTCAAAAGAAGTCTACGGCAGCCAGAGAAATGGACACAGACTCTCCATTTCAGAATGGCCTTTCTCTGTGCCACACTACACATTGTAGAATAGCCCCAAAATAAGATTCAGTGATTTCCTGCTGCAGGCACAAGGCTCATAATACATATTTAGTCTTTTACTTCTTTTTCTTCTGGTTTGATTGAAAGATAATTGACATACAGCACTATGTAAGTGTAAGGTTGTACAGTGTAATAATTTGACTTATATACATCAAGAAAAGATGACCACAGTAAGTTTAGTGAATATTCATCATCTCATATAGATACAAAATTAGAGGAAAAAAAATTTTCCATGTGATGAGAACACTTGATATTTACTCTCTTGACAAGTTTCATATACAACATACAGCAGTGTTAACTCTATTCATCATGTTGTTTCCTAGTTCTTACTTATCTTATAACTGAAGTTTGCACCATTTAATTACCTTCCCTGATTTCCCCTGAACCCAACCCACTACCTCTGGTAACCACAAATCTGATCATTTTTCTATCAGTTTGGTTTTGAACTATAATTGGCCTGCAACATTAAGTTCCTCATACATAATATAGTGATTTTATATTTCTATACTTTCCAAAATGGTCATCATGATGAGTCTAGTTATGATATGCCACCATATAGAGAGACATTACATAACTAGTGACTATATTCCCCACACTGTACCCTTCATTCTTGTGACTTGTTCATTTTGCAACTGGAATTTTTGTACCTCTTAACCTCCCTCATCTATTTCTCTCTTCCCCCTCCCTTCTCCCCTTGGTCAACCATCTGTTTGTTTTCTGTATCTATGACTCTATTCCTATTTTGTTATGTTGGTTCATTCGTTTTGAATTTTAGATTAAACATATAAAAGATAACATACATTATTTGTCTTTCTCCATTTGTCTTGTTTCATTTGGCATAATATCCTTTAGGCTCCATCTATGTTGTCACAAATGATAAGACTTTTTTTTACGGCTGAGTAAAAATGTAAAATATTTTAAAATAATTAAAAATTTAAAAATAATTTAAAAAATTAAAAATAGAACTCCCATGTGATACAGCAATTCCACTCCTGGGTATGTATTCGAAGGAAAAGAACACTAATTCAAAACGATCCATGCACCCCTTTGTTCACTGCGGCATTATTTACAATAGCCAAATCTTCCAAGAGATATGGAAGCAACTTCTTTCTTCTTCTGAGGAAGGCTGGTCAAAATCATCCTTGACCCAGTCATGGAGTTGGCTATAAGCAGTGAAAGACACCCCAAAGTGATTAGAGCAATTTTTCAGGGACTCTTAATGTCTTTTATTTGAAAATGTACTTGAGAAATGTTCTAATCAGGTATAGACACACACAGGCACTTCATGGAAGGAAGGTTTTATGCTCAGAGATCCCCAGAACAGGAGGTGCAGCACAACAGGCAGGATCATACAAGGAGGTTCCGAGTTGAGTCAGGAGGCACGGGGGGAAACTGGGGCAAGAGCCTGTACTGTGGTTTTCAGCTGAAAGAAAAGGTCAAGGCAGGGTAAGCAGTTTAGAGGAGTTCGGTGGTGGAGGTTTAGTCGCTAAGTTGTGTCTGACTCTTTGTGACCCCATGGAATGTAGCCCACCAGGCTCCTCTCTCCATGAGATCTCCCAGGCAAGGATACTGGAGTGGATTGCCATTTCCTTCTCCAGGGGATCTTCTCGACCCGGGATGCATCCTGTGGCTCCTGCTTGGCAGGCAGACTCTTTACCACTGTACCACCTGGCAAGCCCAGAGGAGTTTAGGATTGTTCAGTTTAAATAATTTCAGCAGGTTCCATCCCCCACTGGCAGGGCTGCCCCTACTTATCAAATACCTGGTCTTGGGATGATAAGGGCCGGGGACAGTGGCTTCCAGGGTGAGGAAGGATAGACGAGGCAAAGACTCTAGATTGGTTGGTTTGCTTATAAAAGGCATACATCCTGGTGGGACACTAATCTGCTTTCTCTAGGAATTAGTTAACTTTGGGAGGCAAGTTCCTTCCAGTGACAGGGAGACCCAAAGACGTCAAAGCATCATAATAAAAAGAGATGCTTAATATATAGCTATATTTTAATAGCTACTGTTTTCTGTATTTCCAATACTCCTGAGGCCTGTAGGAGAGCTAAGCTTTCTTCTCTTACTCAGAAATGGTATGGAGGCATTAATGCAGTGAAGTTTGGGAAAACTTACAATGTCACCCCATGGGCTATAATCAGAGGACCCTGGCTTCCCAAAGTGTTCAGTCCAGAATTACTCACAACTATTTTGAAAAATGCATAGAGAGAAAGCTCTTACTGTACTCTAGGTACACATTTTTAACATTTCCACTAACTCAACACCCTAGGGTTTTAATCACCAAAAAGCTTATATAAAAGGTGCAAAAACTGTGGGCTTCTTTCCACGTTGTATTTTGTGAAAGAAATGGAAAAACAAAGCGAACAATACAAGGAAAAGCTACAAAGACAAAAGTCAGGTTTCCCTGGAGCCATTCTGAACCAAGTTGCTGACATGGATACTCGGCTTCCAGATGAAATTAAATGTGTCAGAAGTTCCTTCACAAACCACATAGGTGGCCACATCTTTGTTCCCACTCAGTGAGGTACAAGGTGAGATTTTTAGTGCTAGGAATGCCGCTAGCTGAGAAGACTGAAGAAAAGAGCAACTTAAAATTATTAAGCTTCTGTACGATCTGACCAAAAAGAATGGAATTTTGTTCAGCTTGTGTTAACAATGTTGAAAGTGTGACAAACGGAAATGAACTTAGTTTGAAGTTATTTGAGAGGTGCAAACATCAAAGGGGCATAATTAGAAGCTAGTGTTTAGAGCAAAAAAATGATAACAGATTCATGGTTGATAGTCAGGAATTAATTTCAGGTCTGCAATTTCTATGGAGCTACAGAGTCAGTCTCCCAAAACATGTGCTCAGTCACTGAGATGTGTCCTGACTCTTTGTGACCCCTTGGACTATAAGCCGCCAGGCTCTGTTCTCCCTGGGATTTTCCAGGCAAGAATACTGGAGTGGGTTGCCATTTCCACATGGAACATTCTACTTTCTTCTCAAGAACTCTCTTTATCAACATTAGCATTCTTGTTTGTAAAGACTGTCTAAGAAATTGCCCATTCTCGAGTGTGGTTTGCATCATAATGTATCGATGCTGTGGGTTAAACAGTATCCTTCAAAAAAAAAAAAAAATATGCTCAAGTCCTAAGCCCCAACACCTCAAAATGTCACCTTATTTGAAAATAGGGTCATTGCAGGTGTTTAGTTCAGATAAGGTCATACTGGGACTAAATACAGTATGACTGGTGTCCATATAAGAAGACGGCCATGTGAAAACATGGAAACACAAGGAAAATGGCATGTGATCGTTAAGACAGAGGTTGAAGTTAGGCAGTTACAAGCTGAGGAACACCAGGGATTGCTGGCAAATGACCAGAAACTAGCAAGAAGCATAAAATTATTTGCTTACAGGTTTCAGAGGGTGCATGGCCTGTGGACACCTTGATTTCAGACTGTGAGTCTCCAGAATTGTGAGATCAGTAAATGCCTATGGTTTTAAGTCATTCAGGTAATGGTTTGTCACAGCAGCTGTGGGAAAGTGCATACAGGCTCTAACCACCGAGCAGGATGTTTTTCATGCATCCTAAGCTTCTAATTTTGAACACTGAATTCAGTTCTCTTTTTTCCAGCTTTGGGGAGGAAAGCTAATCCTCTCTCCAATTTTGTTACGTGTTTCTGTGACATCAGGAGTAATTCCCTAAAGAGCAGAGGGTTAGTCAATAGAATAATACTAAGAACTTGTTCTTTGAGAACTGAGATTTGAATACTGAAGGGACTCTTCAAAACCTTTTAGCTCCAGCCAACAGCCACCAAGGCTGAGCTTCTGTAAAATATGAAGTTCAGAGCAGAATCATGAATGGCCGAGGAGTAAGATATGACATTAAATGACTTTTGAGATGAATCTGAAATCAATAAAGTATCCTAGACACCCCAGAGAGTGCAGTGATCCTCTCTCACAGGAAAAGAAAGATAATGAAAAATTGCATCCAGTTACCCACTAAAAGCAAAACAAAGCAAACAGACCCACTGAAAAAAAACACCAAGGGAGAGTTTGAGTAATCTCTGTAGGAGGTGAGCAGTAAACATTACTCAGTGTGTGTGAGGTTTGGATGAAAAGAGCATCCCCTTTTTGCTGCCCATGGGATTAGAAACTAGTTTAGCTTTCTGGAACACCACGTGATAATGTGTGCCCAAAATCTTTAAAACAAGCATAGATGTCTCATCACCAAAGTGCAATGTCATCGCCCTGCTCCATCTCCAATGCTCTCTGCAGTGTGTGCAGACTGCCCGGTGCTCCAGCAAGTCTGAGGGCTGCACTTGTTTGTTCTCACCATAAACACATATTCAATCCATGGGCCAGTGCTCTTCCTTGCAGCAGCCTTCAAGAGATCAAGACATGCCACACTGGCAAATAATGGTAAGGCCACATCTTCCTGGGGATAGAAGCAGTCACACAGGGCCACCATCTCATGTCATTGGCCTACCAGAAGTAAGAGAAATCCCAAGCTATTCAGGGGTGTGTCCCAGAGTGAGCCGTAATTACATCAGTAGGAGCCTGTCAAGATCAGGCACCATTCTGAGCATGATTGTTTCCATGGATTGCATAATGAAGATAATCACAGTGGTCTTGCCAGGGCCATTAGAATGCCTGTGGGACTGAAGGTCATTAATGAAATAAGTAGCAAAAATAAGAGTTTATTCAAGTAAACAGACCCAAGAGGGGCATTCAGTCACATCCAGGCAGTTCTGCCTCCTACTCTCTGACTCGTCCTACTTCTGTCATGAACTTATGATGATGCCACTGTGTACATGACTCAAATCATCGTCCTGTGCTTAACTTACTCTTTCCACCTCTACAACCTTCACAACTCCTATTTACCCTTCACAAACAACTGTTGTAAAAGACTTGGCAATTTCACTCATGGAAATGAAAAGGTATGTCCACAAAGCTCTGCACAATGTTTATAGCAGCTTGATTCATAATAGCTAAAACCTGGAAATAATCCATTTGTCTACAAACTGTGGTATAGACAATGAAATACCACTCACCCATGAGAGGGGACAGACACTGATACATGCAACAACATGTGATAATCTCAAAAGAAAAATATTATGATGTTGTAGTGAATGAAAGAAGCCATGTATGATTTTATTTATATGAAGTTCTAGAACAGGATACACTAAGGTGAAAGTAATCACAGGTTGCCTTCCATGGGAAGGGGTTGAGGATTGTCTGGGCAAGGATGTCCAATCTCTTACATAAGATAATTTAAATGTCCAATATATTGATAGGTGGTGTGGGCTACACAGGTGTATGCACCTGTTAAAATTGAGTAACCTGCATACTTAGAATATCTGTACTTCACTGCAGGAAAATTATATCTCAATAAAAACATTAATAAATGAATGAAAATCCCACATGAATTTCCTACACTAGAGATGCATGCAAATTTTTGAATAAAACAGATTTCCTTATAGGTCCAGCAAGAGTTATGTGTATGGAATAAGCTGTTTATTGCAAGGCTGCCCAGCAACTGTGACCCAAGTACCTTAAACTGAATGAAACAGAGGAAGGTGTTTCGCACTGATGCTCAGCTCTCAAGACCCTGTTGTACCTTACTGCTCCCCAAAATTCAGACTGGCATTGGTATAGGGCTCAGATGACCTGGGTACCCAGTGAAGACCTGGGATGTTCATAGGGTTTTATGCCCCCACTGAAGACAGGCATCACTTTCTCCCATCCACTCTCCCCTTGAGAAGAGTTGGCCTACAGAACTTTTCTTTTGAAGACCCAAGGTGGTATATTGATTCCTGAGCTTTCTACCACTGTTCACAGGATCTCAAGCAACACAGAGAAAAGTTTACAGGACGGGGTTGGACAGAGGCAAACACTAGTGAGTCCACTAGGAATGCACTGGTGACCTCAGGCTGACAAATTATGTAAATACAGATTCCAGAGAGCGAGACAGTGGGCCAGACAGAGCTGAAGCTATCAGTTCAGTTCAGTTGTTAAGTCGTGTCCAACTCTTTGCAACCCCATAGACTGCAGCTTACCTGGCCTCCCTGTCCATCACCAACTCCCAGAGTTCACTCAAACTCATGTCCATTAAGTCGGTGATGCCATCCAGCCATCTCATCCTCTGTTGTCCCTTTCTCCACCTGCCTTTAATTTTTCCCAGCATCAGGGTCTTTTCCAATGAGTCAGCTCTTCGCATCAGGTGGCCAAAGTATTAGAGTTTCAGCTTCAGCATCAGTCCTTCCAATGAATATTCAGGACTGATTTCCTTTAGGATGGGCTCGTTGGATCTCCTTGCAGTCCAAGGGACTCTCAAGAGTTTCCTCCACCACCACAGTTCAAAATTCTTCAGTGCTCAGCTTTCTTTAGTGGAAGCACATTGATTGGCAGTAGAGGTTTCATCGTCCTAAGAGTCCCCAGTCACTCCATGGCTAATTCCATTGTAATGGTAGTTACAATGGCCTCATGCCTCCGGCCCTTTATGCAGCTTAACCACTTGTTAGGAGGAGGGGCAGAGAGGTAATGCCAAGTCCTACATCCAGACTAAAAAGAGGTATCTCCTCTGCACAGTCTGATGGAGAAGCAGTGAAGCAAAACAGCTAAGAGCATAGACTAGAGCCAGAATACTTGAATCTCAGCTTCACCTTTTCTAGTTGTTTGCACTTGGACAATTAATCTCTCCTTCAGTTTTCTCACCCATAAAAATGGAGATGTTTATATATAGGGTTGTGGGGAGAACTGAATGGGTTAACTAAATGGGTAGAGTGCTCACAAAAATGTCAGGCAAATGATCATCAAAAAATAAATTTTAGTCATTATTATTAAAGCTTGTCTTCTTGTTCATGTACATTATACACAAATGTATCAATTATTCTGCTACCAGAAAGATAGATTTTATCAGATACTCAGAGAGACTAAGAACCAAGGAGGATCCACTTCGGGAAATTTCTTAATTTCCTGATCCCATAAGTGGTGGCGGTTTTAGTTGCTAAGTCGTGTCTGATTCTTGTGACCTCAGGGACGGTAGCCCTCCAGGCTTCTTAGTCCATGGGATTTCCCAGGCAAGAATACTGGAGTGGGTTGTCATTTCCTTCTCCAGGGGATGTTCCCAAGCTAGGAGTCGAACCCACTGACTCAGGTCTCCTGCATTCACAGGTGAATTCTTTACCACTGAGCCCCCAGGGAAGACCCGATCCTATAGATACGCTGCTAAAACTAAAAGTAGCCCAAACACCTAGGCTGGATTTCCAGATAAAAACAGCCATGACTTGGAAATCGCCTGCTCGGGACTTTCCTGGTGGTCCAGTGGCTAAGACTCTGAGCTTCTAATGCAGGGGACATGGGCTTGATTCCGGATTACGGAACTAGATCCTGCATGCTGCAATTAAGACCCAACGTGGCCAAATACACGTATTTTTTTAAACATTAAAAATAGAAAATTCCCTGCTCATATCAAGACCCCCAATAGCACTCAGTGTTACCCAGTTATATGCAAATTAATATCTTTCAAAACATTCCAAGAGGTACTTCCCTCTGCAGAAAGCATATACTAAAGAACATCTCTTTTAATATATGTGTTTTTTGGGTAAAATTTCTTAAGTCTGAATTTTTGGGTATATTTGCTTACAAGTTTCATTGACTTTAGCAAGTCCAATATAAAACAGCTATGTTAGAAGGAAAATCTATCTCACTGATTAAAGAAAACTCTGTACTCTTCACACCAGGTGAACAAAAGCAGTGCAGGATTAAAGCAAATAGCATTAAAAACATAATTAAAGGAGAGGGGAAGGTATTTTTTAAAATCTATAGTTTTAACCAGAGTTGGGATTATTCTCTGTACTTTGTGTTTAACTCTGTATAATCTTTAGACAATCTGAAACTTAATTAGCTCTTATCTTTACACATTTATCCAGGGGGCCAAGATACAGAAGTGGAGAATTTGTTTAGCCCAGAGACTTGTTTTGTTTACAAAATGTATTTGTACATTTCTCTTTATTTTTTATAAACCATGAGGCAATCTGCTCCATGTTTCACAAATGCTGAAATTACAAGTGGGTCACGCAATCCTGATAGCCATAATAATTTCTGCTCTATAGATTCAACTTGATAAGATAGAAACATTCCAGACATTTTATTTCAGTGAGAAAATAAATTGGATGCATGACTTTTGGCCTGCTGCAATGGCCTCCACAGTCCATGTGGCTTTCTCAGAACTAATAATTTAATTATGGTAAGTACAGGGTTCTTTTGAATTCATTCAGTTGGTGTATATGTATACTCACTTGCCAACTGCTTCTGTAATGTTATTAATAACTATATGCTAATTATGTCACTAAATTAATTGAATCTATACTCCTGTTGATATGGCCTTTTTGTCCTTCTGCTGCTACCGTTTCCTTTGGACTTTTAACCCTGGGATCTAGTAAACTACCAGTTCACTCCTCATGTATACATTTCCCCTGAATTGCTATATTTCAATGCACTCTCTGTTCAGCATTAAATATCTTCTCCTTTAATTCATTTATTGACTTCTGGATGTTTTGCAAGAAATGCTGCAGCAGTTTAGAAATTTATTTGGTAAATCATGGACTGACCCTTTCAATCACTTAATTAACCATTAATGAAAGATTTGAATAGGTTTATTTTTCTTTTTACAATAGAAGAAATTGTAAACCAGAAGAATACCAATTAACAATGTGGCTAACTTATTATTGAATCTACATCATTAGCATCATCAAATATCAGGAAGTGGGGCAGAGGTCTGACACCTCACCCTGACATGTATGTAATGCTAGACTCCTTTCCCTCAAATCACATGCAGATCATTGCACACACAGAATGCAATTACCAAAATGCAGTAAAGGCATGACTTTTAAAGAAATATGATGCCCCAAGCAATCAGTCACTATATGAGATGGAATGAAATGCTATGCCTGTCAGTTAAACTTAGGGAACTGGAGGAGCAATTTCTATGAAAGGCACTGCTCATCTCACAAGAATATTTTCCTTAGCATCAAGGTGTTGCTGTCAGAGAACTTTCTGGTTTTCTGAGTTTTTGCATACATTATATATAATGTCTATTATGTATCTTTACCAAGGGGATTTCAGAGAAAATAATAACATCAGTTTGCCTTGTGCTCAAAAGGCAGGCACTTAAGGAGCAAAGCATCCTTCTCCTCTAGCCTTCTCATGCTGGAACAAAGAGTTCTGGCAAAAGAGCAAATTCCTTTGTCCTCTTCTGGTCACTGAAATAGCCATGCTGACATCAGTTACCCAAAAGATGACGCCTTAAGCTTAAGCTTCAGGTGGAATTTAAATCTGTTATCCGTAACTGTTGAGAAGCGCCTGGGGCAATGAGGGAAGACAGCAAGGAGGTAGGACCATGCATTCCCACATGGAGTTTACTAACAGGAACATTACTTTCTATGCTCCTCAGCTCATCAACTCATCCAGGCTTCCCTGGTGGCTCAGACGGTAAAGCATCTGCCTGCAATGCAGGAGACCCGAGTTCGATCCCTGGGTCAGGAAGATCCCTGGAGAAGGAAATGGCAACCCACTCCAGTATCCTTGCCTGGAGAATCCCACGGATGGAGGAGCCTGGTAGGCTACAGCCCACAGGGTGGCAAAGAGTCTCCACAAAGAGTCGGACATGACTGACTTCACTTTCACTTTCAACTCATCCAGGACAGAAATCCACTGGATAGTTTAGAGGGTCAAAGGACTGAAATAAAAGGCTTGTCTCAGTTTCCTCTTTTTTTCTTTAGTGAATTTTCCAGGATTCTGGCTAAAGCATCACTCAGGGCAGAAGACACGTGAGGTGGAAGTTGCAGACCAGTAATCCCAGGAGAACCAAGAAGGTTTAGTCAGCTTTTAGAGGCAGAAACTGACCTCGAGTGGAAAGGGGCAGAATTCTTGTCAAAGTCTCAGGCCCTTATATGAGCTTCAACACTCATTTAGGGTCTGTCACCAGAGCACCAAATGAAACATTTCCATTTCTAAGATTTCCTAACTGTAAGGAAAAGCAACCATTTCTTTTGCTTATAATTCACATTTAAGGAAAAGATACTCTGTACCATTATTTTAAGTGCACGGTCATTTTAACCATTACCATATTTTATTTTCTTGTGAAAGTACATATAGAAAAATTATTTTTAAAAACAGCTTTCAAAGCTTTCAAGTTCAGCTCCTCCCATCCCATCCACTGGCCTGTGAATCCAGAAATGAAGATATGTACACTAGTTTGGAAATTGAAAAACTGCTAGATATTCAAAGACTTATAACTCTAGGGTAATTTTACACTGAGACCAAAGCTCCTATATATTTCCTAACCACTTATAACCTAAGTCCAAAAGATTTGAAAATTGCTATAGAGTCTATTTACTTTCTTAATATTAGTGTCTAACCTATAATTATCATTTAAACATATTATAAACCTACTTATTTTGAGGTCCTTTATTTTCAGAAGGGATTGACACATAACAAATTCTCTCTGGAACTGAAAGTGTTCATCACTCAGTCATGTCAGGCTCTTTGTGACCCCACAGACTATAGCCTGCCAGGCTCCTCTGTCCATGGAATCCTCCAGGCAAGAATACTGGAATGGGTAGCCATTCTCTTCTGCAAGGGATCTTCCCAACCCAGGGATTGAACCCAGGTTTCCTGCATTACTGGCAGATTCTTTACCATCAGAGCCAACAGGGAAGCCCTATCCGGCATTTAATGGTCAATACCACTAATATTTTTTGCACTTTTGTAATTCTAAATGTCACGGGAAAACTTACAGATATTGTAATATTTAGAAGTTATACATCTAGTCACATAGCAATTTTAAGATAGTTTGTAAGGCAATATGGTATTATAATCTCTTACAGGGATGGAAGAAGTTCTCTTTGATCAGATTATTAAAAAATGTCTTCTCATTATAAAGTTCAAAGAGATAATTGTATTCACCACAGAAATTCAGAGTATAACAGGGACTAAATGTGATTTATAGACATCATTATTTATATAAAAAATGTCCAAAAGTCAAAGTTTAGATTAAAATAAACTTCAGAATTCCCATCCCAATAGTTTCAGGTTTTAAAATTATCCTCCTCCAGCATAGCAATGATAGATAAAGTATAAGATAAATATATTTTAAAAATAGCTCTAATTCAAAACAAGCTAAAATTTTTCACGGGCCAGAAATAGAATGACAAATCAAAAGCCAAAGCCATTGTCCTGACAGTTGTCAAGTCTGGAAACTGGCAGACCTCCCTTTACCTCCAGTCAGGTAAAGGGAACAAAAGAGTATCTTACATAATAACCCCCTTCCTCTTGTGCCTCCCTCCTCGCCCCCCATCCCACCCCTCTAGCCCAGAGCCAGACTAGACTCCCTGTCCTATATAGCAACTTATCACAAGCTATCTATTTTACTCATGATAGTGACAGAGTTAAAGCTTAGGCAGTCCAGGCCCCTTTAAGGAGGAGGTGAACATTCTAGCTTGGGCTTCCCTTAAGCCTTGTACAACAATGTATCTTGCCTGAGAACTAGCCCTTCCTTAGGAGCTAATGATCACACAGCACAATGTCTTACTCAAGGAAATGCTTTTCTTAGACTCTATGTTAACAATTATAATTGTAACAAATCTTGCCTGGGAACCTGTTTCTCAAGACTTATCCCCCTGATTACTCAGCAACAGTATATATCTTGCCCAGAGACTGAGCCTGGAACCCCTTCTCCCTGGCTAATCTTGTACCAAAGCTATCTTGGGACGTATGCCTTGGGAAAGGGTCTGATGGAACTCTTACAACCTTGAGGTATTCTTTTTATCTATTCTCAGCAGCTGGCTGAGAAGTATATAAGGCCACCGCTTAAACTAGTGAGGTGGGTACTCTCCCGCCCCCTTCTGATGTCTAAGTCAGAAGCTTCTTCTGTCACTTCCACTTTAAATAAAATCTACACAAAGCTCTGGGTGACTGAGACGGTCTTTGATTCCGGAGTTAAATCTTCTCCTTTGGAGACCACGAATCCTGTGGCACTGTTCACCACAAGCTATCGATAGTATATTTATGTCAATGCTACTTTCTCAATTTGTCCCACGCTCTCCTTCCCCCACTGTGTCTACAAGGCTGTTCTCTACATCTGCGTTTCTATTCCTTCCCTGCAAATAGAATCATCAGTACAATTTTTCCAGATTCCATATATATGTGTTAATATATATTTGTTTTTCTCTTTCTGACTTGCTTCACTGTGTAACAGACTCTAGTTTCAGCTACCTCGCTAGAACTGATTCAGTGATAATTATGGATGATTCACATTGTTATATGGCAGAAACCAACACAACACTGTAATTTTCCTCCAATTAAAAAAAAAAAAGTTATGCAAAAAAAAATAGACATTGGCCAAAATAAACAGTTGTCTTACAAAAACGGGAATCAGAGCTAGAGTTAGTGACAGGTTGGGGTTTCTAATTTCTGTAGGATACTATGGACTAGTGTAAGAGTTAGGAACTTCAGGGGCAAGGGCCCAGTCTAAGGGGGGTGGCCCCTGGTACCATGGCTTTCATCTCCAGGAGCCCCATCACATGCTCATGATGAATAACCTAGAAAGACCCCTATTGGCTCTGTTGGGGGAAAGGAAGATTAATCACTGTGAATGCACATAGAGCATTCTCCACAAAAGAAGTCTATATTCTAAAGAAAATATCTTTTCACCAGAGTTATAGCCCATCTCTGGGAAGGGCATTTCTATTCTCCAACTGCTTTTACTTTTCTTATTTTACCTAAGAGAAGAAGCTAAGAAACACTGGCAACAGTCACAGCCCAGGGAGATAGACCCATTAAAAGACCGAGACTTATCATAATACTATAGAATGTCCCACTTTGCAACATCAACAGGACTCCAGTATAACAATAGTGGGTTACAACTGAGAGAAGGACAACTTAGCAGATCCCAAAGTCAAGAGTGGAAACAAGAAACAAGACGCTAAAGTAATGTGAACTTCAGGCCGCTATGCTACACACATACCTCAATGTTCACTGCAGTGCTATTTAGAATAGCCAGGACATGGAAGCAAACTAGATGTCCATCAACAGATGAATGAATGAAGAAGGTGTGGTATATACATACAATGGAATGCTATTCATCCATAAAAAGAATGAAATTTTGCCATTTGCAGCATGAATGCACCTGAAGAGTATTATGCTTAGTGAAATAAATCAGACAAAGACAAATACTGTATGTCATCACCTACATATAAAATCCAATCAATTAAACAAACTAGTGAACTTAACAAAAAAGAAACAGAGTCACAGGTATAGAGAACAAACTAGTGGTTACAGGGTGGGAGAGGAAAGAAAGGGAAGTATAAGGATAGGAGATTAAGAGGTGCAAATTACTATGTATAAAATATAAGGATATACTGTACAGCACAAAGAATATAGCCAATATTTTACAATAACTATAAAAATTAGAAACTTTGTTTAATTTTGAAGAATTTAGGTGATTTTTTCCCCCATCTCCTAAAATTACTAGGCAAAAACTGACATAATTAAAGATGAAATTGACAAAAAATTGTGGCAGACTTTTTATATTACTGTTAGAAATTTTTCTACCAGAAATGAAGAGTTACATAATTAGTGAGAATTATATACAAAGAAGCTTGGTATATAAGACATATTTATAAAATTTGAATATGTACTTGACCATAAAATAATTCTTAAAACATTTCAAATAATTGTTATTATGATGGATATGATCTCTGGCCACAGTATAAAAAAACTAGAAATCAGTAGTAAGTGATAGTCCCCCAAAAATCCTATATACTCTTAAATAACTAATGATTTAAGAGGCAAGCACAATGAAACTTATAAAATATTTAGAACCTAATGACAATACATGAACTACACATCAACACCCATGGGATATAGTGTAAGTAGAACTAGAGATCCATTATAGTATTAAAAGCACTTTTTAAAAAGAATTATTAAAAATAAATGAGTTAAGTATTCAATTCAAGAAGCTAGAAAAATAGTATGAACCAAAGGATTGAAGATGAATGGGAACAGTATGGATAAAAGCATCAAAGAGAAATTTTAAGATCATCAGCAAATTTGAAGCTGATTTCTTTGAAAATAATCACAAAATAAACTATTCTGAAATAAAATTGATCAAAAATTGGAAGAGGGGAGAGAAATAAGGGATGAAAAAGTAGGACCCGACTACATATAAGTTTATATATATACATAAATTTTAAAAGTATTATGAAATTAATTGGAACATTTGCCAATATACTTCACAATTGAGAGGAATGACATAGAAAATTATAAATTACAGAATTAACTTATGAAAGAACAGAAAATCTAATCCCCTCCAGGATGCTAGTAAGTTTTCTTTTCTCAAAGATATACTATGTGGTGGTATAGTAAAAGTATACACTGTGAAATGATTACCACAATCAAGCTAATTAACGCATCTATTAACTCACACAGTTACCATGTGCTATGTGTGTGCGCACACACGCATGTATGCGAGTGTGGTGAAAACACCTAGCAAAGTGCTTTTTGGTGTCCTATCCAAGAAAATCATTCCCAAGACAAAAGTCTAGGAGCTTTGTCATTGTGTCTTTTTGCTAGGAGTTTTATGGTTTCAGGTCTTTACATTTATGTATTTAATCCATTTTGACATAATTTTTCTGTATGATATAAGATAAGGGTCAATGTTGGTTTTTGCATGTGGATAACCAGTTTTCCCTAAACCATTTATTAAAGAGATTATCCTCTTCCCATTGTGTAAAATCTAAATTTTTATAAAAGTAGTTCAGAAAATAGGTTGGTGGTTACAGAAATTCCATCCTCTCTTAAGACCACTAACACTTAAGATCCTTTGCCCTAGCATCATTTATTCAACAAATCATTCATTCAGCAATATTTATTGAGACTACTATTTGTCAGAAAATATTCTAGGCATTTGGGCTCATTAGCAAGAAAAACTGAACCCAAAAAAATGCTATCTTTATAGAGTTGAAATTCTAGTGAGGGGGCACAAAAATAACTATAAAAATGATAAGAATTATATTCTAGAAGGAAATAAAGACTATGAAGAAATAGAAGAAGATGAAAGAAAGGGAAGTTCTGGACAGGGGCAGGAAGAAGCAAGATGAGTATAATGGAGTGGTTTTCCTGAATTGAGTGATTTGCCTTAAACTGAAGGTTGAAATGGGTTTTCCTGAGAAAACAGGTTCAGAAGGGAGAAAGCAGCTGTGTTGATAGGTGGCAATAGAGGAGTCCAAGCAGAAAAAAGAGCCAAAGCAGAACTTCAGTGCAAACAGACTCCCAGCATGTTCCAGCCACCCTCAATGGGCTGGTGACACTGGAGAAAAAGGAATTAACAGTGGATGGGGAGTAGAAGGTGAGATCAGATTGGTACAAAAAAACTTTACTGGTAAATTTTCTCTAAGCTGCAATGAGGAGATAATCTTTTCAACCAGTTTCAAAGAACAGAAAAACGTTAAAAAAAAATACCCAGCCTTTTTTATGAGACTGATTTAATCTTGACACCAAAATTAGATAAGTAGAGAACTAGATAATTATAGCCCTATCACACTTATGAACATAGATGGAAAAATCCTAATACAATATTGGCAAATCAAATCTAGCAACGTGTCTAGATTTAATCTTGCCCAAGAAAAAGATTTTCTTAAGAATGTAAGGCTGGTACACATCAGAAAAAAATGTATCAATGAATATAATATTAATAAGCTAAAGAATAAAGAAACCTACATGCAGGTCAGGAAGCAACAGTTAGAACTGGACATGGAACAACAGACTGGTTCCAAATAGGAAAAGGAGTACGTCAAGGCTGTATATTGTCACTCTGCTTATTTAACTTATATGCAGAGTACATCATGAGAAATACGGGGCTGGAAGAAGCACAAGCTGGAATCAAGATTGTGGGGAGAAATATCAATAACCTCAGATATGCATATGACACCACCCTTATGGCAGAAAGTGAAGAAGTAAAGAGCCTCTTGATGAAAGTGAAAGAGGAGAGTGAAAAAGTTGGCTTAAAGCTCAACATTCAGAAAACTAACATCATGGCATCTGGTCCCATCACTTCATGGCAAATAGATGGGGAAACAGTGGCTGACTTTATTTTGGGGGGCTCTAAAATCACTACAGATGATGATTGCAGCCATGAAATTAAAAGACACTTACTCCTTGAAAGGAAAGTTATAACCAACCTAGATAGCATATTAAAAAGCAGAGACATTACTTTGCCAACAAAGGTCCGTCTAGTCAAGGCTATGGTTTCTCCAGTCATCATGCATGGATGTGAAAGTTGGACTATGATGAAAGCTGAGCACCAAAGAATTGATGCTTTTGAACTGTGGTGTTGGAGAAGACTCTGGAGAGTCCCTCGGACTGCAAAGAGATCCAACCAGTCCATCCTAAAACAGATTAGTCCTGCCTGTTCATTGGAAGGACTGATGTTGAAGCTGAAACTCCAATACTTTGGCTACCTCATGCGAAGAGTTGACTCATTGGAAAAGACCCTGATGCTGGGAGGGATTTGGGGCAGGAGGAGAAGGGGATGACAGAGGATGAGATGGCCGGATGGCATCACTAACTTGATGGACATGAGTTTGAGTAAACTCCGGAAGTTTGTGATGGACAGGGAGGCCTGGCATGCTACGATTCATGGGGTTGCAAAGGGTTGGACATGACTGAGCAACTGAACTGAACTGAAAGAATAAAAAATATAATCATCTTAGCAGACTATCCATGGTGGCCACATGGAAGTCATATTCACCCTGAACAATGTGGACTCCCCCATATCCTGGCTAAAATGATACTTCCCAGTTGAGTGGCCCATATTTATGAACAGAGCCTGCAGATACTAGCAGCGAGTAAGGGGCAGGCTGATACATGGAAGTGAGGATCAGCAACTTGTTTTAACTCAAACAAGATTTGCTGTCTGTACATCACGGATGAACTCTATCCCATGGCAAGAGTAGGGATGCAGATGTAGAGAATGGACGTGTGGACACAGTGGGAAGGGGAAGATGAATTGGGAGATGAGGTTTGACAAATACCGCTTCCGTGTATAAAACAGCTAGTGGGAATCTGCTGCATAGCACAGGGAGCTCTGCTTGGTGTTCTGTGATGACCTAGAGGGGTGGGATGGGAAGGATAGAAGGAAGGTCCGAAAGTGAGGGGACATGTGTAGGTGGGTTCTCAGTCACAAAGTCATATCCAACTGTCTGCAACCCCATGGACTGTAGCCTGCCAGGCTCCTCTGTCCATGGGATTTCCCAGGCCAGAATACTGGAGCGGGTTGCCATTTTCTTCTCCAGGGTATCTTCCTGACCCAGGGATCGAACCCTTGTCTCCTGCATTGGCAGGTGGATTCTTTACCTCTGCACCACTTGTGTATACATATAGCTGATTCACTTCATTGTACAGCAGAAACTATCACAACCTATGAAATAATTATCCTCCAATAAAAAAGATTCCACTGATGCATTTTTATATTTAATTCAATAAACATCTGTGTGTCCAAAAAAAATTTAAAAATTTGCTTATTCTGCATTGCATTTGCTTTCCCTGCCTACCCTGTTTCTCCCCACTATACCACATGGGAGCTTACTGAATATCAAGGAAATGCTGCCATGAGCTGGCTGCGGCCTTGCTCCCCCAACTGCTGGGGATTGGCTATTGTCAACTCAGCTAACAATCTTTCTAGAATTTGCCCCTGGTCAAAAGATCCACTTTGTTTGAGTTTATGCCTCTTCCTTGGTGCAGCCTGCATCCAAGGACAGGCTGAGGCAGAGGTAAAAAACCCTAGCCCTCTTGTCCCAGTGAAAGGCCATCCCAGTTCTGAACTCCCTGAAGCAGAGGGTGAGGCCTCTATCACATTTCAGTCGAGTTTCTCTCTGTGTATGATCCTCCTTCCTCACTCCCCTTCCAGTGTTATTCCAGAGAGCACACTACAGGAAACCTCCTGCACAGAGTAGTCTCAAAGTCTGTTTCCCAGGAGATTTGACAAAAGAAAAATGTTCCCTTTTTGCATCTTACTCCTCCATACCATAGTGCATTTGCAAAGGACCCTATTTCATGGAAGACAGACAAAGTGATGGGCTAGAGCTCACGGCATGCCCTAGCCCTGCCACATGTTCCATCACTCACTAGCCCTAAAGAAGAGTGGGATGGGCCATTGCACACTCATTCACATCATCAGTTGAAAGACACCGCCTTGTAAAACAGTCCCTCTTGCTTCTAAGATGGACCGTGTTGCTTCCCCCAAGGTTTGAATACATGAATCCGAGATCCAGAGATGGTAATGGGAGGAACTCCTCTCATTACTAAACACAGTGATCAGGCACAAATGTTCTGTTTTCCATTCAATCATTCTAGGTGCTGCAGTTTTAAAGAAGACAGTATTTAAGGGAGGAAGGCTTTAGAAAGGGGGACCATGATTTTTTCCAGGGCAGAAGTTGAACATGTCACCTTACCTATTTAGATCCTCATGCCATTGACAAGAAAGAAAACAGGGAAGGATTGACTGGGTTAACTAATTGTGATTTATCAAGGTAAAAAATAAGGTTGTTGCTTATGGTAATCCTTTCATAAGTCCATTGCCAAATACGTTTTTCTTCTTCCTAGGCATGTGGTAGGATCATTTTCCCCTACATCTATGATCTAGTCATGGCCTTGTTGGCCTAGAGACTTAGCTAAAGCCAATAAAATGCAAGCAGAGTATTGAGATATATTAAATTATTTGCCTTGTTCTCTTCTTCATGCTTTAGCCATCAAGAAACTTTGTGTCAAGTGGAAGCCTCCATCAGCCTGGGTCCCTGAAAGATGACAATCAGCTGAGGTCCCTGCTGCCTCAGGTTGGTCATACAGCATGATCCACAAATAAATGATCTTTTCATGATTGCTTCTTCAGTCTATTTTTCAAAAATGGGAACAGAGAGACAATTAAAACATGGAGGAGAAACTATGAAACCAGGAGATAAATCTCATTGGTAAAAAGAGGAGTCCAAGGCAATATAATCTAGGTAAGACTGCTAAAGACTCAGAGCTCTAAGAATGAAGAGATCATCAATTATTTCAATATGTAAAGAACTCACACCATGCACATTGCTGACTGAGGGCAAGGGAACATGTAGAAAAGAACAGGAGTCACATAGCCTCATTGCAGATGCAGAAGCAAGGTCTAGTGTCTGACCTTTTCTTCTTCTTTATGCTAAACACATGTTTTATAATGTGTGCAATGGTAGTGAAGTTGCTTAGTCGTGTCTGACTCTTTGCAACCCCTTGGACTGTAGCCTACGAGGCTCCTCCATCCATGGGCTTTTCCAGGCAAGAGTACTGGAGTGGGTTGCCATTTCCTTCTTCAGGGGATCTTCCCAACCCAGGGATCAAATTCAGGTCTCCCACATTGTCGGCAGACGCTTTTACCATCTGAGCCACCAGGGAAGTGTGTGCAATAGTGAAGCCTATAATTCAATGTTATTTTAGAACCAAAGATGACTTAGTATTCCCCAGAAATCTTGAACTTTGAGCAGGATACAGACACTGATCAGATTTTTGGGAAAAGATGAATGTGGTTTCTATTTCCAAGAGTAGTTACAACATGCCAAGGAGGAATGTTTTGTTTATTTTTGATGCTATTGAGAAATGTAAGCCTAAAGAGGTCTTTGTCAAGAGGTTAGGTCAGCCAAGGGGCATGATTTAGTAGATATTCATGCCTGTGGCTAATATGTGTGTATGTTTATTAATACCCTTCTATACTTGGAAAAATTCCCATATCACGAGTCCTTCAGTGCCAAAATAAAAAGCAGATCTCAATTTCCAGGCCTCCTTTGAGGTATTTGGCTTGAATATATGGTTAAGATTCTGGAACTCAATCATCATTATATTGAAACTATTTTTACTGGGGTCAGATACTCCATTGGAAAGAGGAGCTGAAGAAGTGATTATTTTCACTGGAGTGGCCCCCAAGATGTGGAAGACCTATCATTATTGATGGTATGCAATCCAAATCTAATTTTCTGACTTTCAAGGACACTCTATTTCTTTAATTTCTTTAATTTTTATTTAATTAATAAAAAATTAATTTTTATTAATTTCTTTAATACATTTATTTTCTGCTTAACCCAACTAGAGTTTGTTTTGTTAGATAATAGACAATATTACAGATAAGATATATATATAGGAATATTTGACTGAACCAGTTGTACACAGACGTTTTACATAAAAGGAAACCAGAATATCCAAAACATATTGAAGAAGCTCACCTTTACTAATAGTGAGAGAAATGAAACTCAACCATAAAATATAATTTCACACATGGCAGTAGATTAAAATGTTGGTTAATTTCAAGTGTTGGTAAGAGCTTGTGGAAATGGCAAGTTTCATAACCTAGTCTTGTGAAAAGAAATGGTATAAATCACTTTGGAGAAAAGTTTTGGCAACATCCAAAAAAGATGGCTTAGTAATTCCACTTCTAGCTATACACATTCTAAATAAACTCTTACACATATTCCCAGTGGGCAAGTACAAGTAAGTTCTGCTCATCAATACATTATTTCTCAAAGAGGAAAACAAGCAAAATTATAGTTAAATAAATTGTGTTATGCTTAATGGCATTCCAAAACTAATGGATAGGAGCTACATAAAAAATTCTGAAATCATATTTTGAGTTAAAAATTGTACATTGGAGATCATATGATTTCAGATACAAAAACACACCTATTCTTTACCTTTGATTCATATGTACAAACATCATTACAATAAGACTGGGGAAGATATATAGCAATTTCAATGTAACATGTAAAATACAAACTTTTTAATGTAGGATTATTAATGTGGACGTCATAGATGTCTACTTTTCTGTATATTAGATATATTTAGATATATTTAAATTTTACCCCATGCCCTCCTCCAGGTGATCTTTCCAATCCAGGGATTGAACCCATGTCTCCGTACTGCAGGTGGAGTCTTTCCCATCTGAGCCACCATAGAATGATGAACATTACAGATCTTTTATTAATGTAAAAAAAAATAATGGAATTTGGGATTCATAGATTTCACTTGAATAAGACAATATTATTAGTTAAAAACTTACAAATGTAATTTTCTCTTTTCAGATGTCAGTTTTGCAAAGACCCACACTGTGGAAAAGTAAGTGTCTTAGCTTGAGCACTTCAATTAGATGACCAGAAACATCACCCAAAAGTGGGAATTTGCATGTAATCAACATCTCAATGGAGTGCCTAACCTAGAGCTTTGTAATATAAGGCTTTACTTAAAATTACAAACAAATAGCATGAAAAAAAACTGAATAACAACCCCTACAAACTTTAACTTAAATCACTGAATTCACCATACTCTCTTAATTCTGAAAAACAGCCATGGTGTAGCAGAAGAAAAGACAAACACTAAACTCACAATTAGGAAACCCCCATCTGAGTTCTCTTTGGAACTTAATTTAGATCTGGTAAACCTTTTTGTTCATCAGGGTAGTTATCTAAATTGAGGAAGTAAGGATGCCACGGGGGTACTCTGAAGGAAAAAAATGGGTGATACAGATGTAAATAGCTGTAAATACAACAAAACAATTAACATTTACTGATTGATCATTATGTGCTTAGCGTTTTAAGTAAATTTCTTAATTTTATCCTCAGTATATCCTTAGGGAAATGTCAGTAGTACAAACAACAGAACAATATCCCATTTCACAGTTGGATTATGTGAGAATTCAAGTCCCTTGCCCATATTTCCACAATTTGGTGATGGATGAAAATACCCGAGATCTCAACCACCAGTTGTATCGATTGCATGGTATAGGGCATTGTAAAAACATCAAGGGTTGCTATACGGGCCATGTTTCCTCGGGAGTTTCCAGTTGGAAGTCCTCCTTCCCTTGCTGTCTTTGCTGTTGCTTCCTGATAGTTTTAGTCTATCTCACGCAGATGGTTCTGAGCCTTAAGAAGCCAGAAGTCAGAGTCAGAGCTTCGTTGTTCTTTCCTGGGTTCCTCATCATCAGTTATCTCATACAGACTCTTCCTGCATCTCTGTCCCTTTTTCTTCTGTCCTGAGGACTCAGGGCACTTTCACCCCTCCTTTTTCCTCAGTGGATTTTGTCTTCTTATTTCATTCATGATTTAATAAATGTTTTCCCTAAGGAACCTCTGAAATTTTTAAAGAAAAGCCAACTTTCTCACAGTATCAACAGAAAGATCATACTCCCAAGAGCATTCTCCTGCACTCTCTTGTTGTTAGAAACAGGAACAAGCAGGTCATTTCATTTTCAAGTTCCAGCTACAGCTTCATCATAGAGACCTGAGATTCTAAAACTAAGACTTTTAGTCTGACTGACAATTCCTCCTAAACCAAACCAGTACTGTCCACATTTTTTAAAATGCTCATAAACATAATTTCTAATATAAATAACACAGTTCCTTGGGTTTAGTAAATTGGTCATTTTTATTAGAAGTGTCCCATGCAGGCTAAAATTCCACAAGAGGTAGGGAGGGTGGCTTTAACCAAACTGGTGGTCATGGCTTCCTCTATAAGGAAGGTGTAAATCCATGGTCATAGACAAGCTCACAGATGGTATCTCAGCTTCTACCAGTGCTGGACATCAGTGTGACTGTTTGGCTGTATCCCAGGGACAAGGGAGCAAGCATAAAAGTGTTCTGAGAAGAGGGCAAGATTAGCATGATGAGTACATTTAGCTCGTTGCAAGCCAGAGGATCTGGGCATGGTTTCACTATTTTATTTGACACATTATTGAATACCCTAGGGCTTCCCAAGTGGCTCAGGGGTAAAGAATCCACCTGCCAGTGCAGGAGATGTAGGTTCGATCCCTGGGTTGGGAAGATGCCCTGGAATAGGAAATGGCAACCCAGTCCAGTATTCTGGCCTGGGAAATTCCATAACAGAGAGACTGGCAGGCTACAATCCATGGGGTGGCAAAAGAGTCAGACACAACTGAGTAACTAAACAACAATAAATTGCTTACCCTATCTTATGAAGAATATCAGTGCCATTTCATATTCTGTACAAAAGAAGCCTCCTTTGGAGACACACAGTATAGATTAACATAGGTGTGTGTATGTGCTCAGTCATGTCCAACTCTTTGCAATCCCATGGACTATAGCCCACCAGGCTCCTCTGTCCATGTAATTTCCCAGGCAAGAATATTGGAGTGGGTTGCCATTTCCTACTACAGAAGATCTTCCCAACCCAGGGATGGAACTCACATCTCTCACGTCTCCTGCTTTGGCAGGTGGATTCTTTACCACTGGGCCATCTAGGAAGCCCAGATTAACACAGAAAACCAGAAAAGCCCTCCCTTAAACAAGTTTATTCAGTTTGGTTTATGAAATATTTTCTACTTATTTGATCTAGGAATATATCTTTTATTCTATACCTTCTAGCATTCCCAAGGGAAGTATTTTGGAAACCCCCATGATCTCAGTGCCCAGATAGCAGTCATATCAAAATATAAATATTAAAAAATTACTTTAAGCCACCCACTAATTATGTGTCTCTGATTCTATAAAAACAAAACAATAAAACAATTATGCAACCATATATATGGCTATATAATTATGCATTATCTCTTTATAAGCCATTTTATATGTGTCTAATTTTTATCACTCCTCTTTCAATATACACTTAGATGGATTTCCTTTGTCTCTTGCCTCTCTGGTTATAGTCTTCAGTAAAGTCACTTCTTTTAAAATGAAATGACATTGATTATAGAGACATGTGAAATGCTTATTTGAATTACAATAAAAACTAAGCTGCTTTTACTATTTAAATTGTACACAAAGACACATCAAAATTATTGGCTCAAATGAGGTAGTCTTTTTCTCCCCTCTTTCATGTCATTATCCAGCACAGACAGGATGTCTCTGCTCCAGGAAGTCCCCCAGGCACCAAGGCAGCTCTGCCTGCCTCAGTTCAGCGCTTTCATATGTGTTCTGATCATCTCCAATTAGAGGGAAGGAAAGGTAGTAGAAACACCAGGACAAAAACTTTTAAGAAGGCAACCCAGGGGACTGCCCTGGTGGTCCAGTGGTTAAGAATCTGCTTTCAGTTCAGGGGATGCAAGTTCAATTCCTGGTCGGGAAATTTAATATCCCACATGCTGCAGGGCAACTAAGCCCATGCACTGAAACAAGAGAAAACCTACCCACTGAAACAAATGACCCAGCACAGCCAGAAAAAAAAACAAAGAAAGAAGGTACAGATAGTATGTATCCACATATCACTTTAGTTAGAATTTAGGGCTACACCTAGTTTCAAAGACTTCTGGAAAATGTGATTTCTTGCTGGTGCCCACAGGACTAAGCAGAGAGAATAGAACTAAAAATGGGCAACAATCTGTAATCTCCCATGGCCTATTACTCTACCCTGCCAAAGAATAATCTGTGTTCTCCTCCCATTCATAGACTTTTGCCCCAAAGGAGACAATACAAGGTCCCCTTCAGTTACCATCTCTATTCCAAAATCCTGAATATTTTAGGTGATATGTAGTCCTTTTCATCAGGTTCAGTGATATCTCCTGTTGGGATATCATCTTGTGATCTGCTCCCTCTCTCTTTTATACAACAGAATAACTCCAGTAAAATTTCCCATTCAGAACAGGAAATAATTGAAAATGCATGCATGCTGTGCTCTTCAGTCACTAAGTCGTATCCAACTCTGCAGCCCCATGAGCTGCAGCACGCCAAGCTCCTCTGTCCTCCACTATCTCCCAGAGTTTGCTGAAATTCATGTCCATTGAATCAGGGATGCCATATAACCATCTCATCATCTTCCGCCCCTTCTCCTTTGCCTTAAGTCTTTCCCAGCATCAGGGTCTTTTCCAATGAGTCGGCTCTTCACATCAGGTGATCAAAGTATTGGAACTTCAGCATCAGTCATTCCAATGAATATTTAGGGTTGATTTCCTTTAGGATTGACTCGTTTGATCTCCTTGCAGTCCTAGGGACTCTCAAGTGGATGTATGCAGTCACTACCACTAGAGAGGAACTGAGAAAGGTCCCTGGCCCTGGATGGTGGAGCAGATTAGTAGATCAGACACTGGTTAAGTCTCTGGGATGAACTGCCCTATCCACTGTCATCCATGCTACTCCCCATGGCAGGGAGTTTCTTCCTGGTCTTTATTCTTGTGCCCACATCGGTGCTGGAGGGATATGCTCTCCTTGGGGGCTATGTCGTTTTCTCATAGGCTTTGAGATAATGCAGTTTCAAGAGCCTGGGAGCTTTGCTAGACCAGCTGTATGGCCTGATATTTCCCCTGAACATAACAGATGCCTGATCAATGTGGGACCAGTTGAAGGAAAGTTACATGGCTCAAAATAGCCTGGAGTTAAAACTCCCCTCCGGGTCCTTCCCACCATTCTATGTAAAACAAAAAATTCTCTCACCTGCAGGAAAAAAAAATTAAGGTCGATTATGCCCAGCTCCCAGCAGGTCCCAGCCTCTGGCCGATTTCCAGAATTCCTTGCCCTAGTCATTTAAGAGATAACTAACCCGAACAAACTTGGAGAAGAACAGGCCCTCTTAAGACAGCAGATTTCCACATATATGCCTATATATACTTCCTCTTTTCTTGGGTTAGTGCAGCAGCTCACTAATCTGACGACTGCCCCTCTTCACCTCGTTAAAGGTGATCTGTTCCTGTAAAGTGCCGGTCTCGTTCTTTTTCCTAACCTCGCCTTCTCTAACTCCCTTACCCTACACCAGTCACTTCCATGTTCAAGTAATATCACCCAAAGTTCCCCTCAGAACACATTCTGAAGTCTCCCTTATATGGCAAAATCAATTTTCAGCCCATTTCTTTCTCTCTCTCATTTTAATGAGGATGAAAGTGAAAGTAGTGAATGTGCCGGTCACTCAGTCATGTCTGATTCTTTGCAATCCCACGGACTGTAGCCCACCGAACTCCTCTGTCCATGGAATTCTCCAGGCAAGGATACTGGACTGAGTTGCCATTCCCTTCTCCAGGGGATCTTCCCAACCCAGGGATCAAAAGCACATCTCTCATGTCTCCTGCACTGCAGGCAGATTTAAAGTCTGAGCTATCCTAGAAGCCACTTCACTTTTTAAAGAAGAAAACCTATGGAAATTTAAAACAAACTATCTTAGTGGCATAGCAATAGGAACCTGATTTTCTGGCACAAAGTTATATCCTGTAATTTGGCTGAAACTTAATGGCAGGCCTTTGTGAAAAGCTTCATGTACATAGTCTTAGTTCTTGTTCTTGGAAGCACCTGTGCTTTCAAACACCACTTTCATATTTTCCAACTTTTGCTAAGTTCATTGTTTCCTTCTGTCTTACTAAAAGTAACAGGAAATAGTTACATACCACAAAATAATAGATCCATCCAACAACTTTCCAGAGAGTTATTATCTCCATAGGCACATGTCACTCAGACATGACTGAGTGACCGGCACATTCACTACTTGCACTTTCATCCTCATTAATGACAGTTTTGCTAAAAAGTTTGCTACAATAGATACCATCAGCTTCCCAGCCTGCAGTCTCCATGCCATCACCATCCAATAGTTAGCCTCTGAGTCAATGAAAGATGTCTTAGTTTTTTGTTACATCAGAAAGAAACCTACTTTTAGGTACTAAGTTTCACGTTAGGGTCAAGTTTAAGCTTCTATATCAAAGCTAAGTGGCCACAATAAGATGCAAGTTCATTTAACTGTAATGAAACAACCAGTAGGAAGAGGCAATCTCTGTTCCAACAAAGTCACCCAGGGACTTGGTTAGTGGGACAGCTGCCACAAACATCAGGGGTATCTAAGTTTTCAACAGTGGCAATCATGTCTCTCCAGAAGAAAGGAAAGATGAGAGTAAACAGAAGAATATTAAGAAATGTAATATCTAGCTGAGGGGACACAAGTTTGAGAAGGAAGGATAAACAGATTTGAGAGGAAGACCTGAGGTTCCCCATAGCTTTAGAACACGTGATCAAAATCATATAAACAATATGATTTGACATATGATACATCAGACAATATATTATGCAATGATATATGTTCAGATAAACAAATCCTACTGAGATTTAACAGAAGATTAATAAATCCAGGTCTGTAACCCAGATAATGTGTTCTTTGATACTGTGGCATTTAAAAATGCAGTACCAACTAGCACGAATAAACCAGATTACATTCTTGCACAATAATCAAAGGTAAAATTGCAGTTGAATGAAGTTACTATTTGGAGATTTATTAAAACAGTCTAATAAATCTCAAAATACTAACTTCATTCAATTATCCAAGTTTTCTGTTTTATAGTTACAGAACAAAATCAATGAAAACAATGAGATATTTTGGCATCACTTCAGAAAACAATGGTCTGGATGCTTGTTACATGACCCAACAATAGATCTTTATATTGCCATGGCTAATATGACTTAAAAAGGGTAATCAAAGCTACAAAATTCAAAACATTTATTATTAGAAATGCAAAGCTCTCAGATTTAAAATCCAAAGCTCTCAAAAATCCAGATTTTTTTGGATTTAAGATCAAATGAGAAATCTTTGGTAATATCATAGAGATTAACAAATCACACTTTACCAAATCAAAATAAAAACCTAAATGGTAGGTTTAAGTAATCCATTTAACTGATATATTATATGTGTGTATATATATGTGTGTGTGTGTGTCTTCACATATCTTTTCTTCCCTCCTCCTATTACCTTACTGGTGGCCAATTCCTCTAAGTCTACTGTGGCTCTTTTCAATGAATCTTTAACTATCTGTTTCTTCCTCCCTATCTTCCACTCAGTCTCTCCCTCTCCCTGGACCCTTCCTATGAGCTAATTGCAGCTACTTCTAAGAGTGGGGCTTCCCAGATGGGTCAGGGGTAAGGAATCCACCTGCCAATGCAGGAAACTCGGGTTCAGTCTCCAGGTGGGGAAGATCCCCAGAAGGAAAAGGCAACCCATTCCAGTATTCCTGCCTGAAGAATCCCATGCACAGAGCATCCCAGCAGGCTACATTCCATGGTGTTACAGACGGACATGACAGTGACTGAACAAGTCTTTATTCCCTGTGTCCATCCTTACTTTCCTTTTTCTAAAAGTCTTTGACTGTATGGATCACAATAAACTGTGGAAAATTCTGAACGAGATGGGACTATGAGACCACCTGACCTGCCTCTTGAGAAATCTGTATGCAGGTCAGGAAGCAACAGTTAGAACTGGACATGGAACAACAGACTGGTTCCAAATAGGAAAAGGAGTATGTCAAGGTTGTATATTGTCACCCTGCTTATTTAACTTATATACAGAGTACATCATGAGAAACGCTGGGCTGGATGAAGCACAGGCTGCAATCAAGATTGTTGAGAGAAATATCAATAACCTCAGATATGCAGATGACACCACCCTTATGGCAGAAAGTGAAGAAGAACTAAAGAGCCTCTTGATGAAAGTGAAAGAGGAGAGTGAAAAAGTTGGCTTAAAGCCCAACATTCAGAAAACTAAGATCATGGCATCCGGTCCCATCACTTCATGGCAAATAGATGGGGAAACAGAGGAAACAGTGGCTGACTTTATTTTTTTGGGCTCCAAAATCACTGCAGATGGTGACTGCAGCCATGAAATTAAAAGACACTTACTCCTTGGAAAGAAAGTTATGACCAATCTAGACAGAATAATAAAAAGCAGACACATTACTTTGTCAACAAAGGTCCGTCTAGTCAAGGCTATGGTTTTTCCAGTAGTCATGTATGGATATGAGAGTTAGACTATAAAGAAAGCTGAGCACTGAAGAATTGATGCTTTTGAACTATGGTGTTGGAGAAGACTCTTGGGAGTCCCTTGGACTGCAAGGAGATCCAACCAGTCCATCCTAAAGGAGATCAGTCCTGTGGGTTCATTGGAAGGACTGATGTTAAAGCTGAAACTCCAATACTTTGGCCACCTGATGCAAAGAGCTGACTCATTTGAAAAGACCCTGATGCTGGGAAAGATTGAGGGCAGGAGGAGAAGGGGATGACAGAGGATGAGGTGGTTGGATGGCATCACTGACTCAATGGACATGGGTTTAGGTAAACTCCGGGAGTTGGTGATGGACAGAGAGGCCTGGCGCGCTGTGGTTCACGGTGTCGCAAAGAGTCAGACATGACTGAGCAACTGAACTGAATACTTATGTTACTTATTTTTTGCCTGCTCCAGTCACAGTTGCAGCACGTGGGACACTGATCTTAGTTGTGGCATGCAGAATCTTCAGGTGCTGCTCATGGGATCTAGTTCCCTAACCAGAGATGGAACTCGGGCCCCCTGCATTATTAACTTACAGTCTTAGCCACTGGACCACCAGGGAAATTCCTGTCCATCCTTAATTTCTATTCTCCCCTCAACTTTCTAAAATGCTGCCTCCATCCATAGCACTCCCTGAATGTGCTCTCACCAGGTCAACAAAATGCTCTGTTTCCTGAGGTCTTGTGCACACTTTTCTGTTCTCATCTCACCAATCCCTTAGTAATGTTTATCATAGTTGACCCATAACCTACTCACTGGCTGCTGTGACACCTCATTTTCCCTCTTCTTTCTACTTTCAGATCATCGCTTCTGCCCAGTTTCTTTTGCTGCCTCATCTTTATCTATTTTTGGATGTAGGTATAGTCCTTAGGAATCAGTCTTTGGGCATCTTAAAGTCTCAGACACCTTATTCTCCTTAGGCAAGCCTAGTCTTTCTCACTGTTTCCATTTCTTTCTTTCTGATGCCTTGATGAGTAACAAATGTAAATATTGGGCCCAAACCTCTCTTCTGAGTTTCAGGGTTTTGTATCCATCTGCTCACCTGATATCTGCTAATGGACCTTTCTATGACACTTCAAAACTCAGGATATCTAACAATAGGGTCATCTCACCTAAGCTTGGTTCTCTTTCAATGTTCCTCACTTCAGTAAGGGCATTCTTCTTCATCAAGCTGTTCACCTCATAAAACTGGAAATGAGCTTGCCAGCTCCATACTCAGGATATTTGACATTCAGAGTATTACCACCCTTCTCAATTAAAAAAAAAAAACTATTTTCAGTAATAATCATGAAATGAAATGAATAATAATCAAGAAGAATAAACATAAAAACACTGAAAAATGTTTTATTGAAATTTGCATATATGCAATCATGCTAGAACTAAAATAATACATATGATTTAAAAGTAAATTATGTTTATAGTAAAAAATACATACATAATTGCTTTATACATTTAAAATATAGCAAGGTATTTTGGGGAGGCTTCCCAGGTAACTCAGTGGTACAGAACCCGCCTGTCAATGCAGGAGACATAAGAAACGTGGGTTCAGTCTCTGAGTCAGGAAGATCCCCTGGAGAAGGACATGGCAACTCACTCCAGGATTCTTGCCTAGAGAATCCCATGGACAGAGGGTTGGTAAAAACCATAGCTACATATTGGTTGCTGCAGTAATGAATAATAATATAGTTTCTGTTTCTGAGCCTTAAATTCTGCAAATCTGTCAAAGTCAAAATTGATTTTCTTCACATATTCATGTTTAATAGACAGTACAACAGATTTATCAGTCTTGTTTCATTCATGGAGAAATTTTTAGTTAATTTTAATTTCCATAATTTTCAACATATACGCAGATAGTTGAGAGAGGTTTTAAACAAAAGATAGATTTGGCAGAGATTTATAAAAGTCACATTTCACAAAATAAAATCCAGGAAGTGCAAATATGGTGCATGTCATTTTTTCTTCAGAATCTATTTTAGCAAATTTCAGTTGTTCCACAGTAAAAAAAAAATCTTAAATATAAATAAAACCTCCAAGTGGTCATTTAGAATGACAGAATTGAAATAATTCAAGTTATTTTTCTTCATCTTTACAATCACTATGCTGTCATTCTTTATTTTACATCTACTGTTAAATGCAGGCATATGCAGTGTAACTGGGATTGGAGCTATAAAACGTACCCAAAATGGACTAAAAGAATCCTCAACCTTTAGGAACACACTGCCCAAATAAACTCATGTTAATTCAGTCCACACAAAAAAGGTGTAGGGACCCAGATATGTAACTGGGAAAATTCGAAGCTAACTTCCTTGCAGACAGACTATAAAGGACAAATTACAAATGTGCTATTATGGGTTTCCAAGGTGGTGGAGTGGTAAAGAATCCACGTGTCAGTGCAGGAGACACAAGAGATGTCAGCTCAGTCCCCGCGTTGGGAAGATCCCCTAGAATAGAACATGGAAAGCCACTCCAGTATTCTTGCCTGGAGCATCCCATAGTCAGAGGATCCTTCCAGGCTACAGTCCATGGGGTCACAAAAAGTTGGACACAACTGAGCACACACACTGCACATATTAGTAGAACTTAGAGCAGTAAAAGGTTTTCTGGGAGAAACGTTTTATCACTAACACTGATTACTGTTGTGACGGAGCTATTTGTATCCTGATTATCATGATGGATCCCTAAGTTAATACAAGTCTAAAAATTCATAGAATTTTACAAACAAAAATAACACCATATGATATACAGACACACATATATGTATTAAATTATAATGGTCATTACACAGGTGTATGCATTTGTCAAAACTCATAGAACACTGAAAATGAGTGAATTTTATATGTCAATTACATCTAATTTTTTAATTTAAAAATTTCTGGAGTATAATGATAGTGAAGAATAGACTACCTTAGTTGCCTATATTGTCATTTAAATGCTCAACAGACGATCAGTTCAGTTCAGTCGCTCAGTCGTGTCCAACTCTTTGCAACTCCATGGATGGCAGCATGCCAGGCTTCCCTGTACATCACCAACTCCCGGAGTTTACTCAAACTCATCTCCATTGAGTCGATGATGCCATCCAACCATCTCATCTTCTGTCAACACCCCTCTCCTCTCGCCTTCAATCTTTCCCAACATCAGGGTCTTTTCAAACGAGTCAGTTCTTCGCATCAGGTAGTGAAAGGAGTTTCAGCTTCAACATCAATCCTTCCAAGGAACACTCAGGACTGATCTCCTTTAGGATGGACTGGTTGAATCTCCTTGCAGCCCAAAGGACTCTCAAGAGTCTTCTCCAACACCACAGTTCAAAAGCAACAATTCTTCGGTGCTCAGCTTTCTTTATAATCCAACTCTCATAAGCATACATGACTACTGGAAAAACCATAGCTTTGACTAGACCAACCACTGTTGGCAAAGTAATGTCTCTGCTTTATAATATGCTGTCTAGATTGGTAATAACTTTTCTTCCAAGGAATAAACGTCTTTTTATTTCATGGCTGCAGTCACCATCTGTAGTGATTTTGGAGCCCCCAAAAATAAAGCCTGACACTGTTTCCACTGTTTCCCCATCTATTTGCCATGAAGTGATGGGACCAGATGCCATGATCTTAGTTTTCTGAATGTTGAGCTTTAAGCCAACTTTTTCACTCTCCTCTTTCACTTTCATCAAGATGCTCTTTACTTCTTCTTCACTTTCTGCCATAAGGGTGGTGTCATCTGCATGTCTGAGGTTATTGATATTTCTCCCAGCAATCTTGATTCCAGCTTGTGCTTCCTCCAGCCCAGTGTTTCTCATGATGTACTCTGCATATAAGTTAAATAAGCAGGGTGACAATATACAACCTTGATGTACTCCTTTTCCTATTTGGAACCAGTCTGTTGTTCCATGTCCAGTTCTAACTTTTGCTTTCAGACCTGCCTACAGATTTCTCAGGAGGCAGGTCAAGTGGTCTGGTATTCCCATCTCTCAGAATTTTCCACAGTTTATCGTGATCCACGCAGTCAAAGGCTTTGGCATAGTCAATAAAGCAGATTTTTTTCTGGAACTCTCTAGCTTTTTTGATGATCCAGTAGATGTTGGCAATTTGATCTCTTCTTCCTCTGCCTTTTCTAAAACCAACTTGAACTTCTGGAAGTTCACACTTCACGTCTTGCTGAAGCCTGGCTTGGAGAATTTTGAGCATTACTTTACAAGCATGTGAAATGAGTGCAACTGTGTGGTAGTTTGAGCATTCTTTGGCATTGCCTTTCTTAGGGATTGGAATGAAAATTGACCTTTTCCAGTCCTGTGGCCACTGCTGAGTTTTCCAAATTTGCTGGCATATTGAGTGCAGCAGTTTTACAGAATCCTCTTTTAGGATTTGAAATAGCTCAACTGGAATTCCATCACCTCCACTAGCTTTGTTTGTAGTGATGCTTCCTAAGGCCCACTTGACTTCACATTCCACTATGTCTGGCTCTAGGTGAGTGATCACACCATCGTGATTATCTGGATTGTGAAGATCTCTTTTGTATAGTTCTGTGTATTCTTGCCACCTCTTCTTAATATCTTCTCCTTCTGTTAGGTCCATACCATTTCTGTCTTTTACTGAGCCCATCTTTACATGAAATGTTCCCTTGATATCTCTGATTTTCTTGAAGAGATCTCTAGTCTTTCCCATTCTATTGTTTTCCTCTATTTCTTTGCACTGATCACTAAGGAAGGTTTTCTTATCTCTCTTTGCTATTCTTTGGAACTCTGCATTCAAAAGAGTATATCTTTCCTTTTCTCCTTTGTTTTTTGCTTCTCCTCTTTTCACAGCTATTTGTAAGGCCTCCTCAGACAGCAATTTTGCTTTCTTGCATACTCTTCTTTATTGTCTAAACCCAGCATAGATGGTTCTCGTGGGGAAAATACTGAGGGAATCATTACTGTATAAACTTTCTTAGCATTATACAGTCCATCCTGAGGAAGATATGGCCTTTCCTTCAATTAATGGACTTTGATTCTGAGAACTAAGTCATACACAAAAGTTATTTAGGAAACTGTGACTTATCATTGAAGCAGCTGACATCAACCCTCTGCTTACCCATTTATATACACATTTATGCATATGTACAGACACATGTGTTGTCTGTTGGTGAACCATCATCTCATCTTGCCTCCAAGAGTCATAGGACCTATTTACGTGTTCTTGCCATAGATCCCTGTAAACCAGGGCTTCTAGCTGCAATTCTGACCTTAATGTAATATATAAAATGTAACCCACATTACATTACTCTGATGATTAAATGCTGTCACTGACACTAGCCTCCACATATTCAAACTTCTATTACCTTTATTGACCTTTAGGGAGCCCAGAGCCAGACTAGGCTACAGAAAACATTACTGAACTTATTGGAGTCACTGGTGTTGCATCCCCCCACCAGACACTTCTCATTGTCTCAGTGAAAGCAATGTCATCTGGGCTCACCCAAGGAACATAGCTATACTGTGTTCTTGAGCCTTATATAATAAATGGTTTTAAGCATGTTCTTGTCTTCAGGTATTTGGAGTCCGTCTTTAACATCTGCTTAGGTAGTTTTTGCATCTCCACTTCATTTAATGAGGGCCTCCTTTTGGCCAAATTTCACCACTGTATTAAGATAATTGGGGATTTCCCAGGAGGCTCAGTGGTAAAGAGTCCACCTGCCATTTCAGGAGATGTGGGTTCAATCCCTGGGTTGGAAAAATCCCCTGGAGAAAGAAATGGCCATCCATGCCAGTATTCTTGCCTGGAGAATCCGATGGACAGAGGAGCCTGGTGGGGTACAGTCCACTGAGCTGCAAAGAGTTAGGCATGACTTAGCCACTAAACAACAACATTAAGATAGCCGCAGGTGCCCCTGCATCTAATCAGAGACTGGAGCTACTTTTAAAGGGAAAAAAGGCAATGGCTGCAATTGGGAGTGAATATGGCAAGTTCAGTTTTGTGCCTGAGGAGTGTCAGCTTAAAGATGTGCAGTAACTAGTAAGATACATGAAACGAGCTAAGCAAGAAAAGTATCCAGGAGAACACACAGTAAGGAGATGGGATAAATGGGTCTAGTATGATTGAAGTCCTAGGAGTGAATGACATCAACCAAAGACACTCTTCACAGAGAGAAGAGAGTAGGATAAAGGCCAAGAATAGAACACTGCGAGAAACACCCTAAAATTAAGGTGAGTGTTTCCACAAAGGGGAGTCTTGCAGATCAGCCGGAGCAAACAATCTGGGCAGCTAGGAGGGAGTTAATGAAAAATGGATTGTTAAAAATATTATAAGCTGAACAACAGCAAGGAATAGGTACACTTTGAAGAGTCATTGGATACATAAGAAATTATGACACTTTGATTAAATTTACCAATACAGTTTCATTAAGTCTGAGTGTTCGGGGAAAAGGGTTATTGGAGCCTCTTAGCAGGGAGGGGGTAGTGCAAGATACTGAACACTATTTTTGTTTTGCTTTGTGTTTTGTTTTTGAGAAGCCTGGCTGCTAAGGAAACTGCAGGGAAATGAGAATATTTAGAAAGTATCTTTGATTCTGCAGTCAGATGTGAGAGAAAAAGAACCCCAACGGATAAAATGGATGATAAGAGTTGAAGAAACAGACCAACTCATCAGAATCTACAGAAAAAAAAAAGAAGAAATCAGGAAACCCCTGGAGTATTTGAAGTAGTTCTAAAAACTGAGCAATTCACAGCCTCAAGGAGTTTCCCCAATAATTCTTCAACATAAAAATAAATAAACCTTGCTAAAGATTGTGAGAAACATATAATGTATTAGCCCATCTTAGTAGTTAATGTTATACAGAAACTTTCAGCTTATTACAAAACACCAGTGACAATTTCCCTTTGAAAAAAATGCCAAGTACAAAACTACTCTGAATTTTCAAGAAACTGCAGTGGCCTAAATATCATTGCTTATGGTCTGTGAGGTCTATCCTTCTTCTTAGCACTCTTGATTTGGTCCATTTATCAATATGTATCCTGAGAGCAGCTTAGCTAGATCCTATTAGAATAGTGTTATACACAAACTGTTTCACAGAACATTATTTAATATTATATCCTTTTTTTTTTGGCAGGGGGCAATAATAATTAGCCATGTAAATATATATCAGTATAACCTGCAAGATCATCATTGAAGGCAGTATATGCTGAGGTGAGGGCTCAAATAGTACCATCTAAAGTTTATTTCTAGAAGTGTTTCTCTGCCCTGAAGACATCACATATTTTATAATCAGACAATTAAGATTAAAGTGCAACTCCTCCTGTTCTTTTTGCTACAGTTCCAAATAGCTCACTGTTAATTTGTGTTTAACATGTTATTTTTCCTCATTTTTTTTTCTATTTCAACTGTGTTACTGTAAATGTTTCTTTCATTGCGAGCACTTTCAAATATTTTAAAAGTAGAGAGACTATAAATAATACATACATAAATGCATTAAGGATAAATGTAGTGTCAAACTTAAGTCTGAGAGAGGGTTGCCTATCACAGTCTCAAAGACTTTGATAAAGTATCGTTTGATAGGGGTTGTATAGAACTATAGGAATTAGGACCAATCTATCTTCAGCCCTGCAGGATAAATTCACTCCAAAGACTAGACTCATAAACACTCAGGAATTGTTAAGAACCCAGAAAATTCCTTCCAAACAGGTATGAGTGCAACGAATATACACATTCACTCCCTAGCAACCAAGACCACAGAAATCCATAGAGGTCTTCTATGTACAGAAAGAAAAGTAAGAAGGTAAAATAACTGAGTACACTCAAATGTGAATTCAGATGGAGACCTCTGATTGCACCAATTCCTTCTTCAAAGCAATATTGTAATGTCCATTTTCCTGATATGTGCCTAGAGGGCTCAGAGAAAGGGCATACATCCTATTATTTTTAAAATAATTTCAAGGACTTCAGATGGTAGAGGGAAAAAAAAAACTAATTGTATAAAGATAAAGCCTCCAGAGAGTTTTGTTGATATTGCCTTCATGGAAGAGGAGTTTAAGACACAGTGATTATTAAAACAGGAAAACTCATCCACGCTCTCATTAAAGTAGATAACAAAATGATTTTGCTTAGAGCAACAAATGTGAAATCTCTTAATTTTCTTCCTAAACCATGTGACTCTTTAGCAGCTTAGATAAAAGAAGCAGTTAGAGCAGATGAGCATCAGATCTTCTGTTAATGCAAAGTAAATTGAATTCCAGAGAATCTTGGTTCTTTCAAGTTGGCTGAGGGTGCCACAGTTCAATACAAAAACCATTATACTTACTTACCACGCTACAAAGTCCTCCAAATCATTTATAAGGGCTGAGCCCTAACGAATGGCCCCAAGCTTGCCTGCTTCATTGCCAATAAATCCAAGCCCTCCTCAGACATTATTGAATTGTTCTGGCAGTCATACACACTGTATGTCTTCTTTCTCCTCTGTTTTCAAATTTTATAGTCAACTTTTCTAGTTAATATTTTTTCTCCTTTTCTTTAACTGCAACAACCCTTCTTCTGGCCACCAAAGTTCACATTTCTACAATGCTTGGTGCATACACTGGGGTCGAAGCATGTTACCCTCCAATCAACAATGGTCTGTTGGGAAAATCCAGTGACAGATCCTAATGGAATTCCACTAACTTCTCCTCATTTCATACCTGGAAAACTCTCCATCAGAATAATTTAAGCTTTCACTCCATCCTGAGCATTCGTACTATAGGACTGGTTCTCTGCTCTAGTGCCAGGAGAATGGACATGCCTGGATCACTTTCATTTCCACTTACCCAAGCTAACCAACCAGAATACCAAAAGTAATCCAAATAGAGCAGGGTCCCCAACCTCCAGGCCAAGGACAGCACCTCCTGTCAGATCACAGTGGCATTAGATTAGAAATGAAGTGCATAATAAATGGAATGTGCTGCGATCATCCTGAAATCACCTCCTCCCACCCCCTGGTCTGTGGGAAAACTGTCTTCCATGGAAATCGGTCCCTGGTGCCAAAAAGTTTGGGGACCTCTAAAATAGAGGATAAACCACAAAACATTTACATTTAGTTTTGAGGATTGTTATAAAATTCTTTATATCATAAAATATGACTATTTTACATTTGAATGTCATAGTCCTTAAAGGGACATCTAATGGGATGGAAGCAGACTGATTGAAACAGCACAGTTTGGATCCTGGCCATCACAAACCTTTGAAGGGAGATACAGCTGGTATACTGGATTACCCGGGTCAGCTTGGTATTACTGCACCTGCTTAAGGCTTGGGATTACATTTCCCTGAATTCCTCTTCTATGCCATTTTGGGTTAGGGCTGGTCACTGAGATGAATTCATATGAGATTCTTAGGGTGATCAAGCACTCTGGTTTGCCCAGGTTGTCATGGATATAGGACGTTCACTGCTAAAACTGGGGACATTTTGAGCAAACCAGGATGGTTGGTGACCCTTGATTTGAAAAACAGAAGTGATGCCATGATCATTACTCTTGGAAAATTGTGGGGATCCAAGTGATGATGAGATGCAGGGGTTTCAGCAGGCTCAGCTTGTCCCTGTTCCTCTCCTCTCCTGATTCCAGTGAAGTCCACTCAGTCTCTGGACCCTGATTCCTATAGGTCAAATCCAGCAGAAGATGCCTGACTGCAAACTCATAGAGGTAGCATTCCCACTGGGGCAAGGGTGGGCATACAGGCAGCAATTTCGAGAGAGAGAACTGCTCCTCCAGGTCTTCCCACAGGCCCCCCTCCTGTGGTTCTACTCTGGTAGGCAGACAGAAGTAATGTTCCCTATGTTTCCACAAGCTCTGACTTACCTAACTGCACCAGCACTCCAAAGAGCACTAGTTATTGTTTGATCCCCTCTCACCTTCTAAAGTTCACTTCCCAGTTTCTCCTCCTTCTAGATAATTCATCCTCATAATATTTGTAAGGGCTCAGCTTCCTGACTGAACTCTGCCTGACCCACCTGAGTACCCAGTGACTGTAACTGAGTACCAAGCAATCAGCATTGAGGAGTCAGAAGCATCAATCAGGAGCCTAATGACACAATCAATAACAGTAACTAAATGTAGCTGCTTTTTCCTCAAAGTTAATCCCACCTCTTCATCTCCAGTTTTTTTTCCATAAAACTCATTCCTTTTAATTTTATACAAAGGATCATAAGAGACTACTACCAGCAGCTCTATGCCAATAAAATGGACAACTTGGAAGAAATGGACAAGTTATTAGAAAAGTATAACTTTCCAAAACTGAACCAGGAAGAAATAGAAGATCTTAACAAACCCATCACAAGTAAGGAAATCGAAACTGTAATCAGAAATCTTCCAGCAAACAAAAGCCCAGGACCAGATGGCTTCACAGCTGAATTCTACCAAAAATTTAGAGAAGAGCTAATACCTATCTTACTCAAACTCTTCCAGAAAATTGCAGAAGAAGGTAAACTTTCAAACTCATTCTATAAGGCCACCATTACCCTAATTACAAAACCAGACAAAGATGCCACAAAAAAAGAAAACTACAGGCCAATATCACTGATGAACATAGATGCAAAAATCCTTAACAAAATTCTAGCAAACAGAATCCAGCAACATATTAAAAAAATCATACACCATGACCAAATAGGCTTTATCCCAGGAATGCAAGGATTCTTTAATATCTGTAAATCAATCAATGTAATACACCACATTAACAAATTGAAAGATAAAAACCATATGATATCTCAATAGATGCAGAAAAAGCCTTTGACAAAATTCAACATCCATTTATGATTAAAACTCTCCAGAAAGCAGGAATAGAAGGAACATACCTCAACATAATAAAAGCTATATATGACAAACCCACAGCAAGCATTACCCTCAATGGTGAAAAATTGAAAGCATTTCCCCTAAAATCAGGAACAAGACAAGGGTGCCCACTCTCACCACTACTATTCAACATAGTTTTGGAAGTGTTGGCCACAGCAATCAGAGCAGAAAAAGAAAAGGAATCCAGATAGGAAAAGAAGAAGTGAAACTCTCTCTGTTTGCAGATGACATGATCCTCTACATAGAAAACCCTAAAGACTGTACCAGAAAATTACTAGAGCTAATCAACGAATATAGTAAAGTTGCAGGATATAAAATTAACACACAGAAATCCCTTGCATTCCTATACACTAACAATGAGAAAACAGAAAGAGAAATTAAGGAAACAATACCATTCACCATTGCAACAAAAAGAATAAAATACTTAGGAGTATATCTACCTAAAGAAACAAAAGACCTATACATAGAAAACTATAAAACACTGATGAAAGAAATCAAAGAGGACACAAACAGATGGAGAAACATACTGTGTTCATGGATTGGAAGAATCAATATTGTCAAAACGGCTATACTACCCAAAGCAATCTATAGATTCAATGCAATCCCTATCAAGCTACCAACAGTATTTTTCACAGAACTAGAACAAATAATTTCACAATTTGTATGGAAATACTAAAAACCTCGAAGAGCCAAAGTAATCTTGAGAAAGAAGAATGGAACTAGAGGAATCAAACTGCCTGACTTCAGACTATACTACAAAGCCACAGTCATCAAGACAGTATGGTACTGGCACAAAGTCAGAAATATAGATCAATGGATCAGAATAGAAAGCCCAGAGATAAATCCACGAACCTATGGTCACCTTATCTTCGACAAAGGAGGCAAGGATATACAATGGAAAAAAGACAACCTCTTTAACAAGTGGTGTTGGGAAAACTGGTCAACCACCTGTAAAAGAATGAAACTAGAACACTTTCTAACACCATACACAAAAATAAACTCAAAATGGATTAAAGATCTAAATGTAAGACAAGAAACTATAAAACTCCTAGAGGAGAACATAGGCAAAACACTCTCTGACAGAAATCACAGCAGGATCCTCTATGATCCACATCCCAGAATATTAGAAACAAAAGCAAAAATAAACAAATGGGACCTAATGAAACTTAAAAGCTTTTGCACAACAAAGGAAACTATAAGCAAGGTGAAAAGACAGCCCTCAGATTGGGAGAAAATAATAGCAAACAAAGCAACAGACAAAGGATTAATCTCAAAAATATACAAGCAACTCCTCCAGCTCAACTCCAGAAAAATAAATGACCCAATCAAAAAATGGGCCAAAGAACTAAACAGACATTTCTCCAAAGAAGACATACAGATGGCTAACAAACACATGAAAAGATGCTCAACATCACCCATTATCAGAGAAATGCAAATCAAAATCACAATGAGGTACCATTATACGCCAGTCAGGATGGCTGCTATCCAAAAGTCTACAAGCAATAAATGCTGGAGAGGGTGTGGAGAAAAGGGAACCCTCTTACACTGTTGGTGGGAATGCAAATTAGTACAGCCACTATGGAAAACAGTGTGGAGATTTCTTAAAAAAACTGGAAATAGAACTGCCATATGACCCAGCAATCCCACTTCTGGGCATACACACCAAGGAAACCAGATCTGAAAGAGACACGTGCACCCCAATGTTCATCGCAGCACTGTTTATAATAGCCAGGACATGGAAGCAACCTAGATGCCCATCAGCAGACAAATGGATGAGGAAGCTGTGGTACATATACACCATGGAATATTACTCAGCCTTAAAAAGAGATGGATGAAACTGGAGCCCATTATACAGAGTGAAGTAAGCCAGAAAGATAAAGACCAATACAGTATATTAACGCATATATATGGAATTTTAAAAGATGGTAACGATAACCCTATATGCAAAACAGAAAAAGAGACACAGATATACAGAACAAACTTTTGGACTCTGTGGGAGAAGGCGAGGGTGGGATGTTTCAAGAGAACAGCATCGAAACATGTATATTATCTAGGGTGAAACAGATCACCAGCCCAGGTTGGATGCATGAGACAAGTGCTCAGACCTAGTGCACTAGGAAGACCCAGAGGGATTGGGTAGAGAGGGAGGTGGGATGGGGGATCGGGATGGGGAATACATGTAAATCCATGGCTAATTCATGTCAATGTATGACAAAAACCACTACAATATTGTAAAGTAATTAGCCTCCAACTAATAAAAATAAATGAAAAAAAAAAACTCATTCCTTTTAATTTTAGCATTTATCACAATTTCTGAATTTTGTATCTATTTGTGTGATTATTAATTTAATGCCTGTGCTTCCTTACTCCCCCACTGAAGGCTGGAATCACATTTGTGTTTCTCAATACCATGTCTAGAGACTGCAAAACACCTGGCACATAGTAGGTGCACCATAAAGTACAATGAATATGTTTAAATGAATAAATTTAAAGAACTGCAATTTGAAATCTAGGATACTAGATTTATTCTTTAAGTATTAACCACAATGTGTATCTTGAAAGAAGGAAACAAACAATTCTCCAGGTCTAAATATTGAGAGCCTTTTTACATTCCATCAGTAACATAACCCATGACCAGGTAAATACTTGTCTTCTTTATTTCTCCCCACAAAGAGAATCAATTACAAACTTCTCTGTTAATCCCCTAAGTACAATGTGGAGTCCATTAAGGGCTCAGAAGTTAGTAACCCTGGAATAGAGTGATGTTTATACTATTAAATGAATAATGGCTCCATATTGTCTCGAAGAGGAGAAATTTCCTGGGTTGCCATTTGGTTTGTTTGTTGGTTGGTTTTAAATCATTTAACAGGTCAGAAAGATGCTCTGCCTGGCATGAATACTAATGTTCCAAGAAGAGGACAGTGGAGCAGTGGGCTGCAGTAAAAGTTAGTAACAGTTTGCTTTCTGGCTGTCACTTTGGGATTTTGCCTTCAGTAAACTTTTGGAAGTCACTGTAATACTGTAACATTAACGTGTATTAAGAGGACTTAAAGTGCTGTCTATTCCCCAATCAAGAAGACACTGGGTAAATTTGCCAGTCCATCCAAAACACGCCTCTACAATGAGAAGTGCAATTCTGGAGGCCAAATATTTGCTAAGTTCAGTTTCTATTTCATTTTCAGAACCAGTGCATTTTGGATATATCACTCATACCTTCTTAAAACCAACATTCATAAATACTCTCCAAGTATTAGCCAGAAGTAGAGTTTTCTCACTGTATCCTAGGATCCGTGCATCACCCAATCTCTAAGACATCTCCCCTCTCACCTAAAGTCCCAGGAAAGGCAGGTGGACATGCAGGATGCTAACAGAGACTCTACAAGAATCCCAATGAACAAGCCAAATTCAGCAGTCACCACATTTTCTTTACTGAGACAGGGAAGTCAGCCTCAGAAAGTTACCAACATCCCATGATGATGGGGTCTATGAAGCAACCACTGAGCCTTAGAGGAAGGGTGACCCCCTGAGGAGCAATCCAAACACCACATAACTGGAGACATACGTAAAGAGAGGGACACATGTAGGATTTTCTTTCAAAATAAAAAGTGGGAAGATGAAAGCAGTACCATTTCTCAGGGCAGTGTTCTCAATGCCAAGGGTAACCTACTCTGTGCGAACCGCAAGTTACCTGGGGGGATGGAGGCAGGGAAGACAAAAAGATGCAGGGAGTGGCAACTTGGCAAAGTTGGGTTTGTTATATGGTTACCCAGCACCTGGACCCCTTTGCTAGACTAAGTCCTGGTCACACCTGCCTCACATAGTAGAAACCAGGATAGAACCAGAGAGCCTCCATTTTCCTGCCCTTGGCAGCTAGGTTTGTGGTATATTACCTCACCTCGGCCAATCAGATGTTCCTGCCTGGGATACTGGATCATAACAGAGTAAAAAATAAAATGTAGGGACAGTTGAGAAATTGTTCAGTAGGAAAGCAGAGTGGTGCCAGGACTGTGAGCCACGGGGTGGAACCTGAGGTCCTAGGGCAGTGGCAGTGAATGTCCAGTGCCAGGCAGCATCTGAACCCATTCATTCTACAGCAGGACTTGTTTCAAACAGGGCTCTGTTCCAGGCTGTCCTTCCAAATGCCTCACCAGTCTTAGTTCCTGCTCCTCTTCCAAATCTGGTTCTCCAGCCTTCACTGGATTCAGAGATAATATATTCCTCGTGTTTGATTTTACCAGAGCAGATTTGTGACTTTGCAATCTGGCAGTGGCAGTTATGGAGAGGCAGAAAAAAAGAAAAAATCTAGAGAAGATAAATGAGGTCCAGCACTGGCTTAACTGCTTGATGGCTCTGTGGCCTTGGGCAAGTCAATCCCTTCACGAGAGGTCAACTTGATTATTCTATCATAAAAGCACATTGTTTCCATGTTACTCTCTCCATTCATTCCACCCTCTTCTTCACCCCCTGTATCCACAAGTCTGTTCTCTATGTCTGCATCTCCATTGCTGCCCTGCAAATAGGTTCATCAGTAAAAACTTTTTACATTTCTATATGTGTGTTAATATATGTGTTTCTCTTTCTGACTTACTTCACTCTGTGTAATAGGCTCTAGGTTCATCCATCTCATTAGAACTGACTCAAATGCATTCCTTTTATGACTGAGTAACATTCCATTGTATATACATATACTACAGCTGCTTTAGCCATTAATCTGTTGATGGCATCTAGGCTGCTTCCAAGTCCGAGCTATTGTAAACAGTGCTGCAAAGAGCATGGCGGCATGGGGTGAGAGGTGGCAGGAAGGTTCAGGAATGAGGGGGCATATGTACACCTATGATTCATCTTGCTATTTGGCAGAAACAAATACAATACTGTAAATCAATTATCCTTCAATTAAAATATATATTTTTTAAAAAAGCACATTGGACTAGATAGTTCTGCTGCTACTATAGTATAAGTGCCACCTTTTGTTCAGTACATTGTTATTGATGACAAAGATGATGTCTTTAAAGTTCTCCAATGAATTAATTCAATTTAACAAATCTGTGGAACACATATTCTGTGCCAGGCAGCATGCTAAATGCTGGAAATACAACAGTGAATAGATAATCCATGGTTTCTGTCTTCCTGAGGTTCACTAGTAGGACACAACAATTGCCAGCCTGTTACCATGGGGTAGGGCAAGCATTTGGCTCTGATAAGGACATAGTGTGCTTAGACAACAATGAATGGAGCCCTACTCAGACTTTGGGAATCAAAGGAGTTTCCCCAGAAATTGTGACTTCCAAGCTTCTTTGGCAAGGACTGAAGGATGAGTTAGAAAGAGTGAGGAAGGGCCTTCCCTGGTGGTCCAGTGGTTAAGAATCCACCTGCCAATTCAGGGGACACAGGTTTGATCCCTTCTCCAGGAAGATCTCACATTCCTTGGGGCTACCAGGCCCACGAGCCACAACTACTGAAGCCCACAGGTGTAAAGACACTGCGATGAGAAGCCCACACAACACAATGAAGAGCAGCCCCTGCTCACTGCAATTATAGAAAGCCCCCACACAGCAGTGAAGACCCAGCACAACTAAAACTCAACTAAATAAATAAAATTTAAAAGAAAAGAAAGAGTGGGAGATAAATTGATCCCTACCTAAGGGACAATACTGGTATCAATAGTCACAAGGAACTAAGATGGGGTCATGGTCAATGGGATGAAGATATGATACTAATGATGTTAAAGCAGTGGCAGGTACTAGACCAAACTGTACTAGGCAGACCATATGTGTGTTTTATTCTAAAAACTAGGAGAATGTTTAGAGATTCACATCTCCTCCCTCCCTTCCCCCCCTTCCCTTCACAGAGGCAAGAAAGTAAACAAATGTGTTTTAAAATGATTTTCAGCAACAAGGGTTGAATGAAAACATATTTTCAGAGTTAACCAGAAAATTAAATTAAATTGCCCATACCTTCAGACTCTGGTTCCCTGAAGTTTCTCTGATGGCAGTGTTGAATCTGTTCCTTGGGAAACACACATCTGGCCCTCACTACTAAGCTTCTCAGCACTGCAGAAAACTCACCTTTCTGCTCACACTTGAGTTATCTGATGCAGATTTTCAAAAATGACTCATAGATTACAAAGGCATGAAACTGACAAGGAAACCTGCTGGACAAAGCAATTCCAGCACAAGCTTCTCTGGGTTCCCGGGACCATCTTTCACCCAGAGAGCACTGCATTTGAACAAACATCCACTCATGCTTTGATCCTCAGAGCAGATAAGAGTTTTGTTACTAGAGAAGCAGAAGTAGTTTCATTAAGAGTTAATTTTTTCCAGTTTTCCCCACAATGCGCTCTTCAGAAGGGCATGGAACCCCTAAATCTACTCTAAGTTACTTGATCTCAATGTTCTTAGATTTCCTCACTACTCATTGAGTTGTCTTCCTTGACAACAAGACAGTCTATCCACAGCCCTCCCAACATCTGACACTCAGAACCACACCCCAATAAGACCTGAACTGGCTCAGTGCTACAGCACAGCTGTCTCCTTAGCCCTGGACTCTGCCTTTCTAGTGATGGAGCTGGCTTGTTCTGGTGTTTTTGACATTCACATCACACTGTGGACTCCCACTGAGCCTGCTGTCAATGAAATCTCTAAAGCTTCATCCCAAGGATTGCAGTTTAGCCACTTCTCCCCCACCTCGTGTACAATTTGACTTCTGAACCCAAGTGCAGGACCCTCCATTTATCCCTATTAAATTTCATCTTGTTAGATTCAGGCTATTGTTCCAGGCTGTCGAAATCATTTTAGATCTGGGCCCTGTCGGCCGTCTCCCTCTCTGCTTTATGCCATCTGCAAATTTGATCAGCATGCTTTCCATGCCTTTATCTAAGTCATCAGTGGGCAGGTTGGGGAGACAGGAGCAAGGACATGACCCTCTAGGTCCCTGGAGATTGCTCTGCAGGTCATTGGTGATCAGTCAATCAGCATTCATGGAGTCCTGTCTTTTATCCAGGTTCCAGTTCACTGAGCTATATCATCACCCAGCCCACATTTCTCCAGCAAGTCCACCACAGCACCAGGGGCTACTTTGTCAAATGTCTTGCTGATATCCAGATACGCCTTGCTAGATCAGATCTCGATTTAATAATACAGAGATACTGGGTACAGAAAATCTATGAGCACTACTGAAAATATTGATAAACACTGTGTTTGTAGAGCTGGGTTTTTATGACAGGGTAGTTAACTATTAGAAAATGAGTTCTTTAGAGCTAGCAACTCTGCTTTGTTCACAGCTGCTCTTCCAGCACCTAGGGCATTGGCTAATGACAGGAGATACTCAAATATCTATAAAGTTACCTCATCAATGAACATATCAATAGCTTGGGGTTAGCTGTCACCTAACCAATTCAAAAAGTAAAAATATTTGTGGATTTCTAAATGAAGAAATAATAAGATAGGATGTTGGATCTATGTCCTGTCATCTAGACTAGGGTTTGGTAAACTATAGCCCATAAAACAAATCAGGCCCACTGCTTGGTTTTATAAATAAAGTTTTTTTCAGAACATAGACGTGTTCATGAACTAACATATTGTCTATTGATGACTGCTGCTATGCTATCACAGTGGAGCCCAATATTTGTGACACAACTGTGTGGTCCATAAGGCTGAAAATACTTACTCTCTGACTTTGTACAGAAAAAGTTTGCTGACCACTGACCTAAGGAATTAAATCTAAACTTCTGATATCTAAGATTCTCCATAGTCTAACTTTCTGCTAATTTTCTTACTTACTGATCAGGATTAATGCTCTGGAAAAAATATTCCCAAACATATCATGCCTATTATTTTCTGTGCTTTTTCCCCACTGTTAGATATAATCAGAATGTCCTGTCCCCCTATCTAGGTCTTTTTCAACGTTGCACATCTACACACATAAAAAGTAAAGAAGTGAAAGTTTCTCAGTCGTGTCTAACTCTTTGCAACCCCATGGACTATAGCCTGCCAGGCTCCTCTGTTCATGGGATTCTCCAGGCAAGAATACTTGTGTGGGTAGCCATTCCCTTCTCCAGGGGATCTTCCCAATCCAGGGATCAAACCCTGGTCTCCTGCATTGCAGGCAGATTCTTTACCAGCTGAGCCACCAGGGAAGAACTAACTGTACACAAAATAAACACAACAGGGCAGCAAACCTTTGCTGAAGTCTACTGTAGACTGAGCACCATATTAGACTCTTTATAATTATCTTCACAATACTAGCATGTAGAGGCTTTTTTTTTCTATTGAGAAAACTGAGGAATTAAGCAACTTATCCAGTGATTCATAGAGAATAGAAGGTGTGGCTAAAGTCTAAGATAAGGTTTGTCAGAATTCCCTTGTAATTTGGCTTGGTTTCGCTCATTGCTTGTTCACAAATAAGCCACTTTACAAAAGGGGAGATGGAACATATCCAAATTTCCAGAAAACTTGATTTGGGGATTGGATAATCAAATCAATCTTTTTTAGATCTTCCATTGATGTTTAAGTCAGCCGAAGTCAATTTTATTTTGAAAAGCCATTAACTAGCATGACTTTAAACAATAAAATCAATTCAGAAACTATTCATTCAGTTAAAATCTGAGATAGCAATATTAAGGCAATTGTGTTTGAACTACTATCCTCAGAATAGTCCATTCATATCCCTAAATCATACTGTGCTCTTCACTCGGACAGCTCCCATCCCATCTGCCAATGCACAGATGGGCTGGTCTGTGCACATGAGCTTTCCTTTCCATGCTGTATGTAACAGCGACACTGACGAACCTTGTGTGTTAGGAACCTCTCATGTTCTAACACAGTTCTCCCTCACAGGATCTTTGGACAGGAGGGAAAGTGACCGGTATTATCTAATCAGTTTCTATTTATGTCTCTCCTCTTCAAATCACTTCTCTAGCCCAGGCCAGTTCTTTTCCTTCCACTAATAACTAGGTTTGAGCTTTCCCTTAAGATCATATTTCATCAGCTCCTGGCACATCTCTTCTGCTGCTGATGCCACACTGATCTGCTTTGGCGAGTTTCCAGATCTTCTTCTTTTATCACCTTAGTGACTAAATCCTAGCCAGGCTTTTCTCTCTGTCCCTGACCCTTCCATATGCCCCTTTCCCCCACAAGCTTCAGCATCAACTACCTGGCCAGATTTAATTTCTTATCCATGTCTATTCAAGCAGACACTAAAACAAAAATAGTATTTCCCTGGAAGGAGCTTCCATTCCCCATGGCCAAACTTAGTACAGCTCTCACCATCAGGAAGAGCTTTCCAGGGTTAGGCTGAATCCCTTGGGAGGGCCTAGAGAAACAGTGAGACAGATGCAGAGAAAGAGGTGGGGGAAAAGTCTTATGGGAAGGCACGTTTTGGATCTTCAGGGTATTTTGTTAAATAAACACCACAGGGTAATTTGGTATTTATAGAAGGATGAAACTCAACCTTAAAGATGATAGCGTATCAGCAGAATTTAATTATTCCCTAAGTCTCTGCTGTACAAGCAAGTGCTCATGTGACAACTTGGGTGCCTCCTTCTATGTGGTACCTTTTCTCTCTTCCCCTGAAGGCGCTTAGAGATGGCTTGTGGATGGCGGTGAGTGCACATCAGGAATAGAAACCATCTCCCAGACACATCAGTTCTCAGCAAAAGGGAATCTGTGTCAGGTTCATGTGCTTAGCCAAGGGGCACTAGGGAGAACTGATCAGAAGGCCAGTGTTACAGGGTACCAATCTCTGCCAGCACAGACCATCTTAAGTTTCTTAAGTGTGAGGGCTTCTGAAAGGAAGAATCTACAACCTAAAGCTCCCTTCTCCTGATACTGTACTGCTGTTTGATGGGGACCGAAAGGATATTAAAGGAAGGCAGAATTCTTTCTCTCCCTAACAGGGCAATACCAGAAGAACATCCGCAGATTCTCAGAAACCCTTGGGATCCTTTCTGGGCTAGAAGACTCCTTAGTTGAAGGACTGGAAAAGAGCTGCAGTCTCGGCAGGCACACACTCTTCTGTCTGAGGTCTCTAGTATCTGACTCCAATTAAGGATCCACAAGCAAGGCTACCTAGGATGCTGCAATCTGGATGGAGCCTGCTCGAGTCAGAGTTTCAATAAACATCCTACACCACATTCACCCTGGACACCTCCTCCTGAGAAGCACCACAGTTTTTGAGTGGATTCGCAATGACTATGCTGTTCTGCTTCCCTGAAATAGAGTTGCAGTATTGTAGTTCCATGGAAAGTTGCTTATGTTTAATTTCATAAGTAGGTCAAAAAATAGAACTCTTCTAGGGATGATGTAAGCTCTGGACAAATCAGCATGATATTTCTTTCAGAATTATAATTCATAGGGTTAGGAATTTAAGATTTGTAAACTAGACCAATGACTTCACATATTGGATCACGGTTTTCCCAATGGAAAGATAATGGGCGGGGGAGTGAAATGACTGAACATTAGACAAGGGACTCTTCTGCCTACAGCTCCTATCCCTAGCAATTGCCTTCCTGTAGCTTGTTTGCTGAAAAGCACCACCATGCCTCTAGTGACCGAACACACTGAAAATGGTCCTTCATGTTCTTCTCTGCCCACGTATCACCTCAAATCAAAGCAACGGCTACAAGCTATTGACCTGTGTATTTCTTGTCCCCCACCTTGCTACCTGCAAAGCTTCTACCTTGATAGCAAGTTCCTTACCATGCCCTCCTGGTTGGATAAAGTGATCACCTCTGTCTCATTACAGTTTATCTACTCTCCTTACCCAAGTCCTAAATACCTTAACACTTCAAATCCACATCACAGAGAAAAAAAAACCATGACTTCTCTTATATACAAAACTTCCCATGGTATTTCTCTGCTTTAAACAATTCAAATTCATTTTTATAGCTATAAAATAAAGTCCAAGTACTTCCTCAGTTCCACTGTATCCCCAGAATCTAGCTAATTTATATGTGATTTGCACTCTGGGAAGGAGATGATACACACACACACACACACACTTAACTTTATGGACAATCAGGCACATATTTATTCTTTTTTTTAATTGTTCAAGTTTTTTAAATGTATTTTTATTTTAGTATAGTTGCTTTATTGTGTTGTGAGTTTCTATTATATAGGGAAACGAATCAGCCATACATATATCCCCTCCCTGTTGGACTGCCTTCTTCTTCAGGTCACCACAGAGCCCTGAGTATAGTTCTCTGTGCTATACAGTAGGTCCTCATCAGTTATCTATTTTATGCACAGTATCAGAAGTGTATATGTGTCAATCCCAACCTCCCAATGGCTCCCAACCCCCGTTCCCCCTCGGTATCCATACATTTGTTCCCTACGGCTGTGTCTCTAAATCGAACATTTAGATTTACATTAATTGTAGATTCACAGGCAGCTTTAAGAAATACTACAGAGAGATCTTTTACACCCTTTACAGTTTCCCCCAATGGTGATATCTTGCAAAACTGGAGTACAAAAAGAAATCACAATCAAAATATTGGCAGTAACACAGTCAAGACACAGAATATTTCTATCAGCACAAAGATGCTTTTATTGTTCTTTAATAGACACACCTGGGCTTCTCAGGTGGTGCAACTGGTAAAGGATCCACCTGCTAGAGAAGGTGGCATAAGAGAGGAGTGTTCCACCCCTGGGTTGGAAAGATTCCCTGGAGAAGGGCATGGCAACCGCTCCAGTATTCTTACCTAAAGAATCACATGGACAGAGGAGCCTGGTGGACTCTAGTCCATAGGGTCAGAAAGAGTCAAACACGACTGAAGTGACACAGCACACAGGCACAGCCACACCTAACTCTCACCCTTCTGTTCACCAACCTTTGTCTCTAATTTCTAGCAACTACTAATCTGTTCTCCATTCTGAAATTCTGTAAATTCAACAGTGTTATAGAAATAAAATCATACAGTATACAACCTTTTGGAATCTTTTTTCATAAAGCATAATTCTCCAGAGATTAAAGTATTGCAGATATCAATAGCTAGTTCCTTTTTATCACTGAGATGTATTCCACAGTATGGATATGCCATCAATTTTTAAATCATACATTTGGTGAAGGATATCTAGGTTATTTCCAAATTTTGGCTATTGCAAATAAAACTGCTATGCACATCCTTGTATGAGTGTTAACATAAATTTTAATTTCTCTGGGTAATTGTCCCCCAGTCCAATTTCTAAGCTGTATAAGAGTTGCTCGTTAAGTTTTAAAAGCAACTGCCAAACTGTTTTCATGAGTGGTTGGACTATATTATATTGACATTAGCAATATATGAGTAAACCAGTTTCCCTACAGCACTGCCAGAATTTGGTGTTATCACTATTTTTATTTTTAATACTAGCTATCCTATTTTTGGCATTTTTAAAAAACATTTTAATTGGAGGATAATAGCTTTACAAATTGTGTTGGCTTCTGCCATACCACAACATGAATCAGTCTAAAGTATACATATGTCCCCTTCCTCTTGAGCTTCCCTGCTTCCCTCGACCCATCCATCCCTCTAGGTTGTCACAGAGCACCAAGTTGAGCTCCCTGTGTTATACAGAAACTTCCCATTAGCAATCTATTTTACATATGGTAGTGTACATCTTTCAATGCTACTTTTTCAGCTTGTCTCACCCTCTCCTTCCCCAACTGTGTTGACAAGTCTCTTCTCTAAGTCTATGTCTTTAGTCCTGCCCTGCAAATGGGTTCATCAGTATCATGGGTATGTAGTAATATCTCACTGTGAATTTAATTTGTATTTTCCTAATGGTAAATATTGGTGAATAATCTGTTCTCATGCTTGTTATTTTATATCCTTTTTGATAAAATATCTGTTCATGTCATTTGCTCATAGTTTTCTTGAGTTTTTATTTTAACTAATGAGTTGTGAGTTATTTATACACTAAATAACAAATCTTTACAGGATATGTGGTTTGCAAATATTTTCTCCCAGACTGTTGCTTATCTTTTAATCCTGTTAACAGGGGTTTTTTTAAACAAAAGAAAAAAATTAATTTTTGATGTGATCTAAATGATCAGTTTTTGATGCAATCTAATTAAACAATTTCCCTTTTATGAATGGTGATTTGGGGTCACATCTAAGAGTTCATGTCTAGCCCTAGATTTCAAAATTGTCTTTTTTTTTTCTAAAAGCTTTATAGCTTTACGTTTTACATTTAAGTCCGTGATCCATTTTGAGTTAATTTTTTTTATAAGGTGTGAAGTTTGCATCAAAGTCCTTCTATTCTTTTTCCTTCATCCTTTTTCTTTTTTTGGCCAATGGATGCCCAATCACCTAAGCACCACTTGTGGAAAAAGCATAGCAGGTACTTTTGAATGGTAGCCTCTCCATCTACTCTTTGCTTTGGCTCTCTCAGGTGAGGCCTCTGTTCTCTGACTTTCATGATGTCTTACCTCCTCCCTGCTTACCCAGACTTCCAAAAGTCTTCATTGTAGCCTTCTATCAAGGCCATGGTGTCTGGAGCATCCCAAGTGCTCAATGTGTCTTCAAAGATAAAGTAAGAACATCCACAGGGGCAGGACTATACATCTCAAAAAACCTTCAATAATTTCAACAAGAATTACCCTCTGTACAGCTTGCTTGCTTGCCTTGCCTTCTTCCCCACCCCCTTTGCACAACCTTGACCTCAAAGAACTAAAGAGATACCACCATTGATTATATATGACAACTCACTTGCAGAAACAGGAGTTTTAATCTAACATGTCTGGATTTCCCTGGACTTGATTCCCCAATTTCACAGTACATCACACTGTGTCCTAGTTCCTTGTTTACTATTTTAGTTTAAGGCTACCATATTGAAAGAATTTGTCATGCTCGGATATCTGTCCCACATAATAAGCAAAGACTTGTTTGTGGGCTAATGGAAGAGAATACACGAAACCACCTGGGCTCTCTTCTGCCTTCTGCATATCCTAATGGATCATATATGTCACAGCTGTACTCACAGAATACAAACAACCCTCATTTAACATCATTTAAACCTGTGTGAGCTTGAGGTAACATTTCCACATAAGGGTGTCAAGAGCCATTCTTTCCCTGACACATTCTTGAAGGAAACAGTTTAAGTCAAGATACCACGTGGAGACAAGGTGATTACTCAGACAATCCTCTGGGATCTCTTGGTCTGGCCATCGCACTATTCAGTCCCTTAGGCTGTAAAAACATGGCCTCTGAGGTCAATCTTGAATCAGTCTATGCTTGTCTCTGGTTTTATTTCACTAAATCCTGGATGTGGTAGAGCACAGAGCTGAGAGGACTCTTAATCCACGGGTTCATTTTAATGGGCCCTAGTATTTCTGTCCCTGTCCATTCTGATTCAATGTCAGTATCATCAATGAATTTGATCATACTTTCCCTAAGGCATTTTAAGCAAATTAGGCTTTTTAAAAAAATAATAAAACGCTGACAAATGAAATGTTTAAAAATAGGCATGGTGCTGATTCTGAGAATGTGTCTGGAGTATGTGTATGAAGAGTGGAATAGTCTCTGTCAGGTTTTTTTTTTATGCTTTTCCATGACCTTAAACATTCTATAGCTATTAAGAGGTGCCATTCTTCATTTTTCAAGCTTTTCAAACATTTTTTAGTGCAACTATGTGGACGATTCTGCTGTGGATGCTAGGTGGGTGGAGGAAGGTAAATATACAAGATAATTCCCATCCTTCACTTTCCAACCTCTTGAGACTCTTACCCTTTAGCACTTTTCCTAGGAAGTCTCCCCCTGATCACTATTACACACAATTGTTGTCTTCTTCAATCCCTGCATAAATTTGTGCTCATAACAATTATGTGGCTTATGCAAAAGCTTTCCTGGAAACCCTCTTGTACAATGTTTATGTGGCATTAGTGATTTAGCATCCCTGGTAGAATTTCTATCTCAGTCTTCCTCCCCCAGCCCCCATCAATCACAAATTCTCCATAAGCACAGGGTAGTTTTAGTTCCTCTACAACTGACAATATGAATTTGAGGTGTAAAAAGTTTTATCTGCATTGACTATCTGGTCAATCTTTCAGTTAGTTCATTCTATTAATTTATTTTGTATCACTGGAAGTTAAACAACTTTGTTTACAAAGCCAGCTGGAAGCTAGTAACAAAACAGAAATTCAGAGCCCCAGTGAGAGGCCTTCACAGTGCATCACTTGGTTACATCAGCCTCTCAAGCTTTCAAAATTATATGACCTATTTAAAAATATTTAGCAATTTCCATTGCACTTAATTGCACTTTCTGGCATTTGGTAAGGAAACTGCCACAGTCACAGTAAGTTTTTTCAGTGTTGCCTCATAATATAATCTTGTAAAAGCATTAAAAGTAATCGTTGGGGATCCAAATTTACATTTAAATCAATAGAGCAAAATGCTACCAATGCAAATTATTTAACTGAGGTACAAATCAGATAAACTGTCATCTCTAATCTAGAGCTAAGTTTTCATTTATTTAGGCAATAAAAGAAAATCATCACAACTTTCCCTTCTGCCTAGCCCATGGACAGTTTCTCCAGACATAGTGATAAGATGGATCCCAGCTTCCAAACTGTTAAAATTTGAAGATAAAGTATGAATCTTAGAATCAAGAAATCATCGCATATTATTCTGGCTCCTCAGTAATGCTCCAGACAGGAGTGTGAAAAACCACAACACCAATTAATTCTGGTAGAAAATAAAGTACAGGAATTTCCTGACAGTTACTCTTGCAAATAGTCCCATCCTTATTTATATAGAAAATATTTAGATTTAAATAGTGTTTAGATAGAAAACACCCAAGTAAAATACTTTCAATAATTGTGCCAAAAACACTTTCCTCTGTTCCAGGGTCCATTTGTGTTTTCTCTGCTACTTGTAAATTTCGTCATGTTTTAAAATTATGGTGGAATAAGCAGTAGCTTTGGAGAATGGAGTTGAAAAACAAAAAAAAAAAACCCTGAGTTTGTATGGGATGGGTACCTCGTCCCAGCCCTGTGCATTTATTTATTTCTCTGGGCTTCTGCCCCATCAAGTATAAAATGAAGATTTTAAAAAGCCTACCTGGAAGGTGCATTGTGAGTTCTGCAAAACATTTCGTATAGAACAGGGCTCAAAACATAATAGCTGCTCCATAAATGGTAGTTTAAGATAACATGTATTCCCTCACATACATTTTTTTTTTTAATCACTAGATCTGGGATGAAAGTAAAAGTGTTGGTCACTCAGTTACGTCTGACTCCTTGTGACCCCAGGGACTGCAGCCTACCAGGTTCTCTGTCCATGGGATTCTCCAGGCAAGAATACTGGAGTGGGTCGCCATTCCCTTCTCCAAAGGATGTTCCCAACCCAGGAACTGAACTCAGATCTCCAGCACTGCAGGCAGATTCTTTGCCACTGAGCCCCCAGGGAAGCCCAGATCTAGTATAAGAATAGTAATTTGATTTGAGATTATAGCACAATAGCCAACCGTAGCTAAGTTAAAGACATCTTTTTGAGCATTTAATTGGCTGGGTAACAGAATTAAGCTTGAATGATCATCAGTGTATGTAAAGCCTCACCCACAAATCATAATGAGGGATGTACTTCTTCACGTGTTACATGTATTTGCTTTCTCACAGCCATTCCAAGTTCCCTGGGGAGATAAAGCCAGTTAACAGCCCCAGGAGGAGGACAAGAAAGTGCATCAGGAGGGTCTCCTAACATTGTCTGTCCTTACCAAACACCTCCCCAGTCGGTAGACATTTGTTTCTGGGGACAAGGGAGGGTGCATGGACAGAGGACCAAAATTAACAGAAGTCACCAATAGCACATGAGAACATACTTAAAAACGTACATCCACATTGGTACCAATATTCCTTTTCCCTCTTACATTAAAGCAGTTGACCCTATCCCAGGGTAAAGCCAACTCCTTCACCTATTATTACATTTATTTTTGGCTGTGCTGGGTCTTCGCTGCTGCAAACAGGGGCTCCTCTATGTTCCTGTGTGTGGGCTTCTCGTGACAATGGTGTCTCTTGCTACAGAGCGTAGGCTCTAGGCCTGTGGGTTTCAACTCTGCAGCATGTGGACTCTTCCCAGACCAGTAAGTTGAACCCATCTCCCCTGCACCAGCAGTCAGTGTCTCAACCACTGGCCCACCAGGGAAATCCCTCTTCCCCTGTGTTTTGATTCTTTATTATGGTGCCCATCTCTCAGCTCATATAACCCATATATACGATTATGCATGGTATCTACTTTTTCCATGAGAGCCTTTATTTAACATCTTAATTATAATAATTTTAGACTCTTTCCTGATGAATCCAACATCTCTGTCATATCTGAGTCTGGTTGTGAAAATTTGTCTCCAGAGAAGGTGTTATCTTGCCTTCTGACCTGACTTGTAATCTTTGGTTGAAAGCCAGGGTTGTTTAGGGTAATAGGTAGTACAGTGAACAGGCCTTTGGTGTGAGGACTATAATAATCTGGCTAGGAGGTGGGCTCTGATTAATATTCGCTGTCACTAGAGACAACAGATGCTTCAAATTCCTCTGATAAAATTGTTTTCTCCTCCCTCTCAGCTTGGGAGCTTCCCCATGTCCTCCTCAGACAGTTTGTGTCCTGCCGCTTTCTCTCCTGTAATCCACTGTCCCCAGCCTCCTGTGGTGCCTGGGTAAGGCGTGGGGGGAGGGAACATTCTGGACTCAGTCTTTAGTGGGCCTGAGTCCAAGGGTGTGGACTTCAGGAGTCTGTCTGTCCTCCTAAGACAGACTTTTCGCCACTGTTCCCTTCGCTTTTCAGCTACAGCATGTTCAGTCTGATTATTTCAAGCCCTTTCCCCTATGGACCAGGCTTTATTTTTCTCTTAGGCAAGAGGGCTGGGACAGGAGGCCATGAGGCGTGGTTCCCGTCCCGGAGCTGGAATAAGGTTTCAGAACTGCCCTCTGGCCAAGTCCTTCACCCAGGAGATCAGTCCTTTCCTTGGGAGAAGCGTCCTCGAGGGTTTACCATAGCTGCCCTTCCCTTCCCTCATCCCTGCCTTGCCAAGACTACATGAGGAGCTTTCTCCGATCCTCCCCTTGAAAAACGGGGGTGACGGGTGTCGGGGGGCGGAGGTGGTTCCTGCAGGAAAACCCTGAGAAACTATGAGGCACTTCTCACTCTCAGTTAGCCTGACTTGGACTCCAGGAATTTGACAAAAAGAAGCAGGGTAGCGTTCCTACCAGCTTAGGGTCCCAGCGGCGTCCACTCCAGGTTAGATCTCAGGTAATGAACCTCTCCAGATGCACCTGACTCTATTTCAGGGCGGGTGGCTAGCGCAATAAGGTTAGGTCTGATTGGACCTCACCGTGTAACGGTAAGCCTCTGATTGGCCCAAGAAAGTCATTAATTTTCAGCTTGCAGAGCATTTGCTCATTCTAAGGACATGAGCATGTGCCTGCCCCCTCAGTGATGCCCGACTCTTTGCCACCCCCAAGGACATGAACCATGACTGCTAAACTCTTAACATATCAAAGTTGAGACCAGAAATCTCTCCTCCGTGTTTTGAATCTTATCCATCTTGCCTTCTCAGAACCAGACCCCAAACCACTTGTTTCTAATCATGACTATGCGTTCGAATCTCCTGAAAAGCTTTCACTCTTGCTACTTACTGGGCTTCACCACCGCCCGCCCGCCCCTCCCCCCCCCACCCAGCGCCCCACCACCATCTAGAGGGTCTGATTTAATTAGTCTGAGGCTGAAAGCAATTGCCCAAATGAACATACACTTTTCAGATGAGAGTTATTTTTTCAAAACCTGAAAGCTGATCACATCAGTCCATCTGCTTAAAACACTCCAGTGGCTGCACATTACATTGTTCTTTTGAAAAAGAAAAAAAAAAAAAATCCTTATGTGGTTTACAAAATTCTGTACAGTCTAACTCATCACCACCCACCCCCACATCAATTTTTCATACTAGCCCTCTTTACTTGGCAAAATTCCCTGTGTTCCCTCTCACTACATTCATTCATTCCACACATATTATTGAACACCTACAGGGGCCTAGGCAGTGATTGAAGGTATAGAATATACAGCAAAAACCAAAAATTAAAAATTTTAAAAAAAGAACTAATTGCCTGTGCCTATGGAGCTTAGATTTTTGTAGCTGGGAATATGGATACTAAACAAACAATGTTGTAGCTCAAGACCTAAAATTAAAAATGCTGTTAAGTTTAGGTGCAGTGTTGCACAGCAAATCTCTGGAATTTATTTATGTTACATAACTGAAACTTTATTCCCATGAATAGTAACTCGTCATTTCTGCCTTCCTCCAGCCCCTGGCAACTACCATGCTCCTGTCTGTTTCTATGAGTTTGACTATTTTAGACACCTCATATGGGTGGAATCATGCAGTATTTTTGTTCTGTGATGGGCTTCTTTCACTTAGCATAATATCTTCCAGGTTCATCTGTGTTGTCACATATGGCAGGATGTGTAAGGCTGAGTAATATTCCACTGTGTGTATATACCACATGTTTATCTATTTATCTGTTTGTGGATATAGAGGCTGATCTTGGCTCTTGTGAATAATGCTGCTGTGAACATTAGGGGCACAGATAAATCTTTGAGATCCTGATTTTAATAATTTTGGATATATACCCAAAAGTGGGATTGCTTGATTTTATGGTAGTTCTACTTTTAGTTTTTTGAGGAGCATCCATACTGTTTTCCACAGTGGCTTCACCAATTCACATTCCAGTATACAGGTTCTAATACCTCTACATCCTCACCAACACTTATCTTGTGTTGTTTTGATAACACCCTTCACATCAGAAGATACAGCAAGCACAGAGGCCCAGCAAGGAGGCCAGAGTAGCTGCAGCAAATGGAATGCAATTTAGAAAAGCTGGGTTAGAGAGATCGTCAGGGAGACAAAATCACAAAGGGACACGTAGGCAATGGGGAGGGTTTTAGACATTATTCTGGGTGAGATGGAGCTGGTAGTCATCGGGAGACTTTGAGCAAAGCAGTAACATGATCTAAATCAGGTTTTTTAAAATATTACTCTGGCTTCTGTGTGGTTAACAGCCTGTAAGACTATAACAGGACAAGGAAATAAGAATAAAGTTAAGCACTCATAATAACTGATGAAAGCTGATATTGTCTTTAATTGGGTTGGTAGAAGAGAAGGTGGTACAAAGTGGTCAGTTTCTGAATGTATTTTGAAGGTTAGCAGAGAAAACTTTCAGATGCCGTTAATGGAAAATTTGGGTAAAAATGAGGAATTATTCTATGTATTGAGGACTAAGCAAAACCATGAATGAAGCTAATTTTTCTGAGCAGAAAATATTTTCCTGGGAGGTGAGCAGGGAAATGGTTTTGGGATGAGACCAACAATTAAGACTTAAGATAGGGTAAGTTTGAGATGTCTAACAAACTTCAAATGAGCAATTTCAATAAGATAGTGAGATTTCTGATTCTGGAAGTCAGGAGGGAAATGTAGCCAGGGATAAAGAATTGTTGCATAGTATTTAAAAGCAAGATACTAGATGAGGTCAACTTGGGAGTGACTGTGGAGAATTGAAGATGTACCATGTCTGAACACTGTTGCCCTCCAAAATGCTATGGGAAGAATATGAGTTAAGTAAATAAAAGAACATGAAGAAGTAGCAACCAGGTTAAATCTACTAGAAGAAGATTAAAGAGTGTTAGGTCCTGACATCAAGTGGAGTCAAGAAAAAAAAAAAAATAGCAAGGTCAAATGCTGGGCATAGACCAAGTTAAAAAACAAACAAAGAAAAAAGACTGAGAAATGACTATTGAATCTGTCAATATGGAGGCCATTAATGACCCTTGTGAGAACAGGATGAGTAGAATGGAGGGGACAACAGCCTGACTGGGTGGGATTAAAAGACAAAGAGGATCTTTTGATGATGGCCATTCTGAACAGTGTTGAGGTGATACCTCGTTTTAGTTTTAATTTGCAATTCTCTAATAATGAGCGATGTTGAGTGTTATTTCATGTTGGCCATCTGTATGTCTTCACAACATTGTATAGCAGTTATACTCCAGTTAAAAATAAACAAATAAATGTAAAGACAAAGAGGAGTTCTGCCATTGCTAAGGGTAAGGTGGTTTGTATCAGACACACTTCCCTGGGCAATAATTACAAACTCTATATAAAATATAAACTACATAAACATAAAGTGGAGAGGCCCCAAATCAGGTTTTTTTTCCACAACTAAAATGCAAAGAAAAAGAAGAGATGGATAGAGGAAGAAATGATAAAAGACTTTTAAGAAACATATCAAGCAATTACAAATGAGAAGATGTTATAAAGATCCTGATTCAAACAAACTGCTAAAAAGGACAAGAAAATCAAGAAATTTAAAGCAATGATATGTGATGATATTAAAATCTTAATTGTCCTAAAATCTTAATTGTTCTAATCTTAATTGTGTAACTATGGTAATTCAGTTATATTTTTTTAAAATGCCATCATCTTTTAAAATTCATAAAATATTTATGAATTAAGTGATCTAATATGGTGTTTAATATTTGCTTCATATTAAAATAAAGTAATACAGGGGTATAATTAAAACATGACTAGTGCTGAGTTGATAATTGCTGAGGTTTCGTGTTGCATGGTGGGTACATAGCATCCATTATATAATTCTCTCTATTGTTGTATATGTTTATGTTCTATAATAAAATGAATTTTAAGAATGAAGACAAATCCAACTTTTAAAACAAAAGAACTAGTGAGATGATATCCCAAATACTTACTATTGTCTGCTTAAAAAGAAACATTTCCTTCAGTGCTTTAAAGTGGTTGCCTTATAAATCATTCAATATTAAACAAAGGAGGGGAGGGGATAAACAACTGTGAATTATGGAAGCCTATATGAATTGGAAATTGAACATAAATGAAGTATAACTGCCTCTGAAATGATAATTCTAGTTTATGATAAAGTAGGATTGGATTAACCAACACTACCTCAGGATCAGAACTATTTTGCAAAGCAAAGTACATTAGCAAACAAATATGTGAAAGATGTTTACCCTTTAGGAGAAGACAGGCATAGGTAATTGTGACCCGCTCCGAGCCTGTTTGTAAACAGTGATCCTATATTTTCACTGCTTCTCAGATTGAGGTCTAAATATTTGACATCTTTAATGTCTTTCAAAGATATTAAATGTTGCAGGCATGTGAGAAAGGACATATATCACTTCTGATTTGTTGTCGACACTGCTGGCAAATGTGCATTTGTGTGCAGCTATCTCTAATAAACTACCGGCTTCCTGGTTGTTATATGGCTCGCCCACTTTGAATAATTTATTGTTCCCCACGTTATTGGCACCACTTCTGAAAGATGTGAGTGGAAAGGGGATTCTAATATATCACATTAAAAAGTAAGTCAGAGAAAACTCTAAATCAGTACATTATTTTAAACAGCTTCTACTCATTTAGGAAGGAAACTTATGAACCTACAGTAAAAATACTCCCAAAGCCACTCAGCAAAACACAGATGAACAATGGAAATGGGTTTGTCTGTTGGTCACTGTTCTGATGCTGCTCTGCATCTGTTTAACACTCTGTGGGCTAAGTCAGATGGTCTCTTTGGTCTTATTCTTTATTTTAATTTCATTTTATATGGGAGTAAAAACAAAAAACTCAATCTTCACATCCTCCTTACAGAGGATATGCATTAGTTATCAATACTATATAGTCAAAGCTATGGTTTTTTCCAGTAGTCATATATAGATATGAGAGTTAGACCACAAAGAAGGCTGAACACTGAATAAATTATGCTTTAGAACTGTGGTGCTGGACAAGACTCTTGAGTGTCCCTTGGACACCAAGGAGATCAAACCAGTCAATCCTAAAGGAAATCAACCCTGAATACTCATTGGAAGGACTGGTGCTGAATCTCCAACACTTTCACCACCTGATGGGAAGAGCAGACTCCCTGGAAAAGACCCTGATGCTGGGAAAGGCGGAGGGCAAGAGGAGAAGGGGGCAAGAGAGGATGCGATGGTTGGATGGTATCACTTACTCAATGGACATGAGTTTGATCAAACTCAGGGAAATAGTGAAGGACAGGGAAGCCTGATGTGCTGCAGTCCATGGGGTTGCAAAGAGTCAGATATGACTTAGCAACTGAACAACAACAGCAATCAACACCTGAGTGCACTGTACCAAGGTCTCATCTTGACTGGCTCCTAGTCAGTTCAGTTTGGAACCCCCAAAGTGGGACCAAACTAGGACTTCTGGTTGAGAGAACTCTTCTCAGTGTAACTCAGGCAAATTTAGAGCTATTGAAATTAAAACCGGCTCCTTGATGGATAATGAACTACCTGTCATTATTTGTCAATCACCACCTAACAAAGGTGCTCTAGACCAGTGGTACTTAACCCTTGCAAGGGTTTTGAAGCCAAGAGAAATACAATAGAGCTATGAAACTCTGCTATGTAAAAATATGTATTTTGATAAAATATTACATTACATATTACATAACATGTTACATTACATTAGGGGTTCATACTCCACGGCCCCCATCAATGACTCAGAATAAGTTTCTACATGTGGAGGAAGCTTTAAGTATCTGGTCCCCAGGGTCTCTGTCTGCTCTTAGATCCTATTATTCTTTAGGGAAGATTTTTAAAATTAAAAAGGAAAAAAAATAAAATTAAAAAGGATTCAAAGTGATTTTAAATTATTCCACCTTGCTCTAATTACTTATAAACTGGCAAGATGGCCCTGATTTATTGCAAGTGAAATAATTATACAGTTGGCCCTTGAATAACACAGGTTTGGACTGGGCAGATTCACTTGCACTTTTTTTTTTTAATAGTTAATACTGTAGTACTGCACTATCTGTGGTTGGTTGAATCTGCAGATGTGAAACCACAGATACAGAGAAATCACGTGTAGGGAGGGCAGACTATAAGTTACATGTGGATTTTTGATGGCTGGGGAGGATCAGCATTCCATCTCCGCCCACCCTCCTTATTCAAGCGTCAGCTGCATATGATTTAGGCTTGGTGGAGATAAACCACCTCTTTCTCCCTATGGGGTCTCCCTTTAGACCCCATGCTAAAGCTCTTTCTGGCACATTCACTCAACTTTTTGCCCACTACTTCCTATTCCACTTGCCCAAATTCAGTGCCTTTCGCATACCCTCTATTTCTTCTCTCACTCAGAAACCCTACCTGGCATTTTAGGCTTTGCTCACCTCTCCTCATCCAAACTCCTACAAAACAGTCTGGTCACTATCCCACACATAGTCACATTCTGTCATGTGCTCTTACTTTCTCTGTCTCGTATGTTGCCTCATTTTGGAGAAAAGACTGTAATATTCTGGATCATAAGTACCTAGTCAAATTTTCTTCTGCTTTCTCATTATGGTAAAAACACACATTATATACTTAAGAAATACTTATTGACTAAAAAAAATTTTTAGCTTCTGTCTGCTTGGAGGAACAATAAGATCTCCACCAAGGGTAATTCAAAGGACAGTCTTTTGAAAGAGAGCTAAGAAGTGAGGAGCAAGCATTGTTCAATGTGCAAGAATCAATGCAAGTTGAGAGTTTTATATTTGAAAGGATAATGATTAAGGGAAACTATAAGACTGGATTAAAGAGCTAAGGAAAAACCGATAAAGGAAAATAAACACATTTTAAAAAGGTTTGTGACCTTATTTTTAACCATTTTTTTTAATGCTGAAAAGAGTTGTCTTACAAAAATCATTTTTAAAAACATCTCTTGAGCTTCTTTGGCTCAAGGATTCACTTGAAAAAAATGGAGGCTGTGCTCGATTCACTGTGATTGTAATTACCTAGTACCCACCAGCTTCATTTAAATGGGCTATTGCCATTCTGGAAGTGAGGTTTTACTTTCCTTAGTTATGAATACTCACAGTTGCTATCATATTAAACAAGGGGTCAGCACCACTGGAGAATATCAAGTCAATTGTGAATTCTCAGCCTCAGCGTCTAATTAGAGGTAGTGTATGGAATGCCTTCCTTAATTACTTTGGAGTCATTGGGGTATTTCATTAGTCTCATTTTTTATCTTGTAACTTCATTCATAAAATATGTTCCTTATCAATTAGCTCCGTCGGGAACAGATCACCGGTCCTGTGCATCGTGCTCTCCGTGTGATCTCTCAGCCCCGAAGGAGAAGGTCAGAATTCCTCTACATAAAAACACTTTCAACTCTATTACCACTCAGAGCACCATGAAGGGGAAAGGGGGGAAAAAGCAAGATACTACATTGCTTACAAGATAAAATAATGTTCCCACATTTTGCCAGAAATATTAGATAAAATTGTTATCTTCAGAGAAGTTGAACAACAAATGTTATTTGTACAAAAACTGATCAGTGGTTCAGTCTATTCTTCTCCCTGGACCAACAGAAGTGTGTTCCCCAAAGATGTTATTAAAAGAGAAATTATAATATTCTCTTTGATTATGAAATTCTATCAATACATACATTCAATCAGAAGAGGGATACATAGGTCATGCTAAAGAGGAAGATGTTTTCAGAGCAGAACAGTAAATTCAAGTTATGAACACAGCTGAAGAACATTAAGCCAGGAAGGTCATGTCACAGAGATGCATGCAGGTACTGGCAATGCCAGCCAACGTGCAGTGTCCTCACTGAGTGATTTCAGGCACACCAGGACCCGCTGCAGGTTATTATGGAGATGCTGTAATATGCTTGACATCTTTGAACATCTACATCCTGTAGTAAACTTTCTGTTACTCTAATTCCATGTTCACAAAAATCTTTGGATTACTAATTTAGCTTTTAACTTTCCTTGATCCTATCTATAGCAAAGGCATAAGATGACAAGTGGAAATATTCAAGGCCACTTAAAATCTCCTCTCAGAAGTGGCACAATGACAGTCATGTCCCTCCATTCTGTTGGTTAAAGCAGGTCAAATAAACAAACACAATAACAAAGGAAAGGGAAATAAACTCTGCTTATTTAGTAGGAGCAGTTGTGAAGTTACATGGCCAAGGACTTGGAGAGAGAGAGAGTCAGGGCCAAATAATGCCATTTACCACATGTGGCCTCTCTGGTGGTTCAGCTGGTAAGGAATCTGCCTGCATTGTGGGAGACCTGGGTTTGATCCCTAGGTTGGGAAGATCCCCTGGAGAAGGGAATGACTACCCACTCCAGTATTCTGACCTGGAAAATTCCATGGACACTATAGTCCATGAGGTTGCAAAGAATCGGGCACAACCAAGCGACTTTCACTTTCACCACATGTGGCCAACTGCACAGCCACAGAAACTCCAGTGGCCTCAGCAGCAGTATTTTTTGAATCTTCATTCTAGCCCCTTCATTCTAGCTTATGTCGACTCAGCCACAAACTTGCAATTTTGTATGTATCTCAATTCAGAGTTCCAAAAGGAAAAGCCAACTGTACCAGCCTGGCTTATCATTGGTTCCTCGGGGGTCAGTGAGTTCCCTGGGTCAATCAGAGGCATATTCTCTTTAAAGAGGATGCAAACAGGGGGACAGTGATTACAGACATACCCAGGATAGTTTTACTTTAGTTGATATCGTTTTCTGCTGCTGATTCTCTTGGTCTCTCACTGTTTGGCTTCTCTTGGGGGCAAATTCCCCTTGAGATTGCACATCTATTATTCCAAGACTTTTATATTCATAGAAATTGATTCATTTGACAATGTCTCACAATTTCTTACTGACCACCTGACTATGGCCAGAAAATGATCTAGTCTTTATCTCAACAACAGCTGAGCACTCTCTGTGAAATAAATGATGTCTCTGGCCACTTACTGGTCCTTGCCTTGACCACAGAGCAGGCCCTGACTTCAGCTTGCTGCTAACCTCAATAATGGATGCCATTGGCCTTTAAAAATAAATTATTTATTTGGCTGCAATGGGCCTTATTTGCAGCATGTGGAATCTAGTTCCCTGACCAGGGATCAAACCCAGCCCCATGCATTGGGATTGTGGAGTCTTAGCCACTGGACCACCAGGGAAGTCCTTATGCCATTGGTCTTATAGAGAATACAGAAGCAGAATTTGGATGACTCAACTCAGATTCTTTCCCCTCCTGGAGATATAACAAGAAGTAAGCAGATGCTGGGATAGTGGAACCATCTTCTTTTTTTATACATCATTTCTTTAAAGGACAAAATTTTTCCATATCAAACATCTGTACACATTACTTAGAGAAAGACTGCAATCCAAAAGAGAAATGCAGTCAAAATAAAAAATAAAGAAGAAAAATAATATTTTTTCCTAATAGAGTGCTTCTGTTGTTCAAATGAAAAACCACCCTCAATGCATAGGGAACATTTGAATGTGTTGATGAAGGGTAAAAATTATCTATCACATATGTTGGCAGAATACATTTCAATCTATTGTCATTATCTTGAAGGAAATGACACCATTTTAGTTGACAATTTGCAGAATGAGCAATGAGATGCGGGTCCTATTTAAGGCATGATTTTCCTTATGGAAAGACACTGGGGACACAGCAGAGGAACCCTACATACGAGCTTCCCTCCACTTAGCTGAGCCAATTATGGAAAATACAGACATAACCTAATGTCTAAGCACTATATACATGATATATTGTTATTTTGTTCAAGAGCCCTGAGGCAAAAGAAAAATCAAAATAATTTTCACAATAGCACCTGTTTGAAAATAAGCAATTTATTCCATGCTTATAAAATATTTATGGATTTCAAATGGATGTCCTTGAATAAGGCCATTTCATTTCTGTTCTCCACTGAGGATCAGTTAGTTAGAGAAAACTCTAAACCTATTTCCTATTAATTTAATACAGTTCCAAACCTTTTGTTAAAAAGCAGCCACCCAATAACTTTATTTACTAAACTTCATTCTTAATGATTCTGACTTAGTAGTTACACAAGCAACACCTCACGCATGGTTTCACCCTATTGAATAGAGAGGAATCACTTCTATGAAATAAAATAATTTGATTTCCATCGAGAAAATGTATTTCAAAAAACCCAAGAGATTGAAGGAAACTATTACTTTTTACTACCCATATCATAATGTTCATCTTAATTACTGCTAAAGCAGGTTCACAGATGTAGTCTAATTGAATGTATGACTTTTTAATTGAAAAGGGGAAAAGTATGAGATTTGAGTTCTAACAATAGGGTGAGACTCAAGTTAAATCACTCCTTTCTAAAAAGCTTTCCTGGGAGAATTGAGATTCTTAAAAATGGCCTAATTGCCAGGTATCAACTTTGCACAAATAAAGCATTTTGGAATTTGGAGAAATGAGTTCGAATGGTGTTATCTATTAAACCAGGGTTAGAGAAGTTAGGGAGAAGGAAATGGCAACCCACTCCAGTATCCTTGCCTGGAGAATCCCATCCATGGACAGAGGAGCCTGGTGGGCTACAGTCCAAGCGGCTGCACAGAGTCAGACACAACAGAAGCGACTGAGCACAGCGCAGAGAGGTTAGAGTCAGGTCAGAGTGAATAATGTGGCAAGACAGTTGGGACTACCCTCAACTCTACCTCTGACATTTTGACCCATCTCCAGGCAAAAATTTTCATGTTTTACATAATGAACAAAAGATGGGGTCAATTAAGGTCTCTGGGCCTTTAGTTCTATCCTTTATATGCCAAAGCTTTAACCTTTTATTTATACTTACACACAACAAATAATGTCCTATTTTTGGCAGCCTAAAATTTTAGCCATTCTACTACAGATTGAGGCAAAGAACCTCCTAGCAGTATTATTGCATTATTGCTATTCCTTCCATCTGTAATTGAACAGCATTTCCTACATCTGTTTTCTTTTTCCTTATGAAATTATTTTATGTTTCCCTGAATGCACTACAATAGAACATGCAATGGCTAAACTTACTGAAAGAACATCTGAGATTCTCTGAAGCAAAAAAAGAAAAAAATATTTGCAACATTCCTTATGGTTTAGACTCTTGTTATCTGGGTATGCATATGAACATGTAACTTTTTTCAGACATCTCATTTTGCCAAAACATCAATTAGTCTGACTCATCAAATCCCCTCTTTCAATTCCATATCATGTATTGAACATGTTTCTATTTCTGCACCAGAGAACACCAGTCAAACTTCCACTGAAAACAGTCTTTGAATGCATAGATGGTAATCATATGCTTAGACAGCAAAGGAAGCCTTCATGACTATTTTTAATGTATCTATAACCACTTCAGATGTCTTTTTGGAAACCAGCTGCAGAATCAATGTGTTGAAAATGGTTCTCGTTCAGCCGTTGCTATGTACCAGCTCCCATTAATTTCTTAAAGGCCAGGTTCTATGCTTCCACTGGGGCAGGAGTAATATGACTTTAAGGGTGTGGGTGATAATTCAAGTATGATTGTATTAGCATAAAAGAACATAAGCTGCTTTTTCTGAATGCAAACATGGTCCCTAAACCGAGGATGTAAATTAGTATTACAATGAAAGCCGCCAGAAGGACAGGAGTTGGAAGCGCTCTCTTCTCTGAGCAGCAGGAGACTGTTCAGGTCCTGCTGCTTTGAAAACCTTTCTCCCCCCATGCAGGCTGCCCCGCTAAGAGAAATCTATTTGAATATTTTGGCAATCACAGAGGCCCCCACATAAATTATGGATACAGAAATGCAGAAGACAGTCTAACAAATGGAACACGGTGGAATCTGTTTTTCCGCCGCCATATGGTGTCGACAGAATGCCACTTTGTTTCTCTGAGAAACAGCTCATCATTAAAAAATAAATAGCATCTTTTCTGTGGGGAAAGAACCCACAGTCATTATTTTGAAAAATAACAAACAGGAAACTCTGTCCTTTCATTTTACAATCTTTTTCCCCCCCTTACATTATTATTATTGCCGCACACATAGGCTTTTTCCAGGAACTCACGATGGCTTGTACCTTGGTACATAGGAACGCAGCATCATGTTTTTCAAAACTGGGAGCGATAAGCCCAAGTACAACATATACCATGAAAAATCAGAGCACTTCATGATACGCCTTCTTTCCTTTGGGAAAAAGCTGTTCTTTGAACCTAACATATGGAATTTACTTATAGTTTGATTTCCTGCGTATAGATATAATGCATATAAAACATCCTGGTTTATGTGAAATTTAACAATTTCCAAATTGAATTTGGATGACTTTATTATTTATGGAGTGAAGTCATTACTGGAATTTATCCTGTAATATATTTGATAATTTACCCTCTCTCGGACACAGAACATTTTATCACATTCCATAATTAAATGTTGCGTGAAGCCTATTCATAGCTTTCTCCCTCCTACACCCTTTCTCTGGCTCTGTCCCCTTTTGCCCACAAGAAACCTTTCTTACAAGCCTCTGCGTCATCTTTCTACAAATCAGAAAGAAATTTGTGTCTGCGGTGCTATCTGTAAACAAATCACTGTATTTTCAAATCCATGTAATTCCCAAAGCATTTTCGCAAGCATTATTTTATTTGGTATTCAAATAGCACTTGAGATAGGAGTAGGAAAAGTTATCATTTCTTCTTTGCAAACAAAGAAATGGAAAGAGGGGGTTAAATCAGTGACCTAGATATCAGTATCAGGGTTGAACCCTGGTCGTCTGACTTCCGGATGAGGGCTTTTTCTACAGGACCATGTTAGTCAAGGCAGAAGGTCAGGTCATCTTCATCAGTATTGCCCTTCTCCCATTGTTCCTTCAATGGTAGTCTCTGGCCATGTGGCTTATTAGATTGGCCTTGTTACTGATAATGTGTCATCTATCTATTTCCTCCAATATCAGGCATCTATTTTAAGATACAACAGGGAAGTTAGAGATTTCTGGAAGTCACTTACCACAGAGCCAAAAACAAGCACATGTCTGTAAAGGTCAGACTGTGTTTCAGATGCAAATCTCTAAGATGCTGATGCCAGAATCATCAACTTCCATTTGGTGAACTCTGAAATAGGATGTGGGATCAGAAAAAAATGGTTGAGTTTGATAAGCTGCTTTTTATTATGGTACTTTAGTTGTCCTGAAACATGCAGTCTTTTTATAACATGTTGTCCTGTTGGAAGTATGACTAAAAAAAATTTCACCAACACCAGGTAAGTGAGAAGACCACAAAAATCTGGTCCTCCCATGGACCAGAAGTCATGAACAGAAGACATGCATTTTTCTCTTCTCCCTGGGCTGTCTGTCAACACTAAATTCTGTTCTGCAATAGAACATTGAGTCTCTGCCAAATTGAAAGAGTCCTCACAGCCTCATCTGATTGAATTCATTTCTATCACTTCTAAAGAAAGCTTATTCAAAAATATAACTGATCTCCAGGCACATATGTTATTTTATTTCTTTTCCTCAACTCTTCCAGCTTTGTCCTTTAATACCCCCACAATTCATATTTGGGATGGGGATTTTGCAAATTAAGAAGCTAGAAAATATTTCATGTCTGCAAAGTTTCAAGGCATATGCTTCACTCCTTGTTACTGGAAACACTGTCCTCGAGAAATTGTATACAACTGGCAGATAATCCCTCAATGTCACTGACAGCTTGTCACTAATGTACGCTAATGGCTATAGGACATCAAGCTCATCTGGCCACAGTGCCAAAACACAGAGCAAGTACCAAAGTAAAGATTCTGAAAAAGCTACCACATCTATGATACCGCCCAGTGCTGTTTTGAGGTGGCTCACTCGTAGGTCTATAGCATGGTTTGGACGTATCATTTGCAAGGTAACCATCCAGACAGGGGATTGAATGAAAGGAATACAGCTTTGGATGTTGTGTCTGATGGAGAGTGAGAAAGAGAATATGTTTTATGGTATTGTTCAATGAAAGGTAGTCACCAGTTCCCTGCATCGAGCCTCATACAAGTCTAAGTGGAGTTCCAGACCCAGGGGAAAAAGATTTAAGGGAAACAATATGGGGAAGACAGTGTAAGAAGAAGCCAGATTGTATGATAAAAGAAATGAGATGGTAGTAACTAGAATTAATTAAAATTAAATAAAATTAAAGGTTTAATTCTTCAGTCATAGTAGCCACATTTCAAGTACTCAAGAGCTATCTAGTGGTTACTGTGTAGGTGAGCGCAGCTGTAGATTTCCTTCATCACAGAAAAAGATCCACGCGACTGCCTTATTACAATGAGTTAAACATTTCTATGTTATCCTTCCAACCATCTAAAGACTCCCTTCATTGAGTGGATGATTTTCAAGAGAAGCATAAAGCAGGTAAGAGAGCTTTGGTGTACAAACTCGATCTGACTCCCCCCACCCCTCACTCCCAAGGCTTGCTCTCAGTTTTTTGTCTAGTAAAACAGAGACCACAGAGACAGTGTGGAGCTGTTCCTGAAAGAAACAAGCCTAAGGTGTTATCCAGCCTTCAAGTGCTCAGTAAGTGGTTTAATTATACTAATCATCATGCTCAGTAGATTGTGTCTATAAATTTCATTCTGCAAAGCAATTGTCAAATCATCTTTTCTCTCATTATGTTAGGGAAGTGTATCTACCTTTATATTTGAGGTTTCAAACAGCAATCATGATCACAAAAATGAACGCTGACTGATTTTTTAGTCTGAGCCAGGAACATACATGTCCAGATTGAGGTTCTGTTATTACTATCTACTTCCCAGTGAGCTGTGTACCCTTGGATATCTTTCCTCACTAGCCTTAATTTTCCTAATAAGTAAACTGAAGAAGATAGTGGTCTTTGTGAGAACTAAATCAATGCTGTATATAAAGCTCTTAGGTCAGTGGCTAACACAGGTTAAGTGTGAAAGTGTTAGTCACTCAGTCATGTCCTACTCTTTGCAACCCCATGGACTGTAGCCAGTCAGGCTTCTCTGTCATGGAACTCTCCAGGCAAGAATACTGGAGTGGGTAGCCATTCCCTTTTCCAGGGGATCTTCCCAATCTAAGGATCAAAATCAAGTCTTCTGCATTGCAGGCAGATCCTTAACAATCTGAGCCACCAGGGAAGCCCTAACACAGGGTAAGTACTTATTAAATGTTAGCCATTTTAATTACCATTTTCTAGACATTCTAATAAACACTATACATCTATTATCTTATGCTGATTCTTATGATAACCGTAATATATACATTATGTGTGTGTGTGTATATATATATATATATATATATAACCATTAGCAATATTTAACAGATGGAAAACTGAGAGCTTAAGGGATTTTACCCATTTAACTCGTGAGACAAAAGGTGGAGCCAGGATTTGAATCAGGCACCCTACCCTCAGAGCCTGAGCAACCAGACTTTACAATGGCATCAACCTTGTAAGCTTATGATGGGGATTTTAAGAGATAATGAAGGTAAAGAATTTAGTACATATTCTCCAAAAATTATTTTTATGCTAAAGCTCATTAAGTAATGTGTTGCAGTGTGACAGTAACTTTAGTGTTTTGTAATGAGCACGTGGTTATCATGTTATCAGAATGGAAGCTCTATCCAACGTTTAATTTACACAAATTTTGAGCCACCTAATAATGCATCTTTTATGGTGATATACCATTCGTTCTCTCAAATTTCATTCTGCTTTGATAATAACAAATATAACAATAGGAAGAGTAGGAGGAGGAAGAAACAGAAGAAGAAGCAGGAAGACAGGAGGAGTAGGGGGAGGGGAGGAGGTGGAGAAGGAAAGAGGAAAGGGGAAGAAGAGAAAGAGGAAGAAGGAATTGGACTCAAGCAAATCACTAAGCAAGTGCTACCTAAAACAAGGGCAAGGACAACACATTTCCTCGGAAACCATAAGTTGTTCTTTGTGGAAGAGCCTTAAATGAAATGGAAGATGATAGCTATGTACAGGGAGCTGTCCCCAGACATAGATGCAAAGAGTTCTGAACTTGGGTAACTACACCCAGGCAAGGTTGTGCGTACTCCCTGCCAATTCAGCATGGAGTAACATCAAAGGAAATGCACTGCGGACCACGATTTTCCAGCATGTTGTTACAGCCTGAAGCAGCCTGTTAGTATTAGCATAAAGCAACATAAGTCATTTTTGAAGGCACAGAGGGGGAGACAGTATTTTTTTATTCCTCCTTTTCAGAAATGTGTTAAACTACAATTCTGGATGCTTAAGCTGACTATGTCTGTACCAAATTACACCTGACCTATGATGAGGCAAAGTCTTTGCATATCCTTTACTTTTCTTTCATTCATTAATGAATATATATTTATGTGGTTTCCATGGCTATGCTACTTTGCATAGTGGAGGAAGGACCATTTGAATGCTTGTCTTTCCAAAAGATGTTTAGAGTGAAGAAGGATAAATGGCCTTTCTGAAATATGCAACATATTTCCTATATCAAGAAGAGTGAGTAAACCTAAATTCTCAATCTCCCCATGTAGTATAGCGTGAGATTAAAAAACAACAACAACATGAATATTCTGAAGAATTTAGATAGTGGTTACCTAAAGGCTGAGAAGAGTCACTAATACATATGATGATATTATCAAGATCTAAGAAAAATGTGCTTGGTTAAAATAATAGGTTAAAACAAACTGCCTGATTTTTTTAAAAATGAAGCTAATCCCACACAGGGATTTCAAATTTCAATTCCCCAAATTCCCTTGGAATATGTGGCTTAATAAGAACTGATGCAGAAAAGCAAACAAAGACTTAGATGCCCATAAGTTAAATGTAAGACTATAGTGCACTGCTGCATGACAAAATTTATTGTAATCTTGGGTTGCATTACAAGAGGTAGACTATCCAGGTGATGGGAGGTGATAGAATAATATGTTCTGTGTTGGAAAGAGGAGAAGGCAATGGCAACCCACTCCAGTACTCTTGCCTAGAAAATCCCATGGACGGAGGAGCCTGGTGGGCTGCAGTCCACGGGGTCTCAAAGAGTCAGACACAACTGAGCGACTTCACTTTGATTTTTCACTTTCATGCATTGGAGAAGGAAATGGCAACCCACTCCAGTGTTCTTGCCTGATGAATCCCAGGGACGGCAGAGCCTGGTAGGCTGCCATCTATGGGGTCGCACAGAGTTGGACACAACTGAAGCAAATTAGCAGCAGCAGCAGCAGCAGTGTTGGAGAGAGATGACCCAGAGTTCAGACAGCTTATATAGCAATGGCAGAAAATATTAGGATGACGGGAATGTGCATGCCTCTAAAAGAAGATATGTGAACAAGATGCTGAAACTCGGGAAACATGAACTGGGCAAGAGATGCCTGAGAGCAAAGGAAAAGACATTATATCAATTTGATAACAAAGATCATATGTATGGATACTTTTTATTATATTATTGCCTTTTCAAGCATGCCCTACCTCACTGTCTGATACATCTTCTGCCTCTGAAATTGTGCAGTCTAGCTAAGCTTGACTCCCTTCAGGGCTGTATATTTTTTCACCTTGTGTTTTTTATAATTAGTCTTCTCAAGTCTCCCGTGAACTTCCCCAGGCCAGGGGTTCTGTCTTGTTTAGCTCTCTGTTTCCCACAGCAAACAGGACTGACTACAGGAGGCCCTCAGGTGACTATTTGTTGATTTCCTCCAACATATCCTTTTTTGCTTGCTATTAGGTTAAACACTGTTCACAATCTGAAGGAGACATCTACTTCAACTTAGCTGTTTCTCCTGATCTTCCATATGGACCATCATGATGTGTTATCATTAGCAGCCTCTTAAATGCCTTAATTGGAGAAGTTAGGCATTTGGTATCAAGAGGGCACAGAATTCAACTGAGCATAGATACTCCAGTATCTACCTTTCAAAATCTGAGAGAGGAAATAAAAAGGCTTTGGGGTAGCAAAAGCTATAACTTAATTGGTAACACCTGCAGAGAGCAGGTGATAAATGTATGAGGAGGATAAGGGATTATCTTCAATTTTTCTCCTGTTGTCATTCCCCATACACACATCCCTGTTGAGCAGTATACCTCTAACGGAGTCAAACCTGTTCAGGAAAAGAAAAAAATATCAAATAGAAAAAGATATTCTAATATGAACAGCACTTTCAGAAATGCAGTGGAAATTCTTAATAAAAACTATTTCATCTCTTTTTCTTTCTTCCCATCACAATCTGAGTTATTGAGGGTAAAAATTCAAATGAACATATCTTACCAAAATATTTATTCAAATAGGAATGTTAGTGATTTTCAGATGCTTGCCAGCAGAGTGGAAACAGAAAGATAAACGACTTTCTCACCCTATTCGGGAGTTATTGTTATCATCCAGCCTGTGATGTTCCCTCATTATCGAGGGGTACACAAATCCAGGCAGTGCATAATTTGGGAACCAAAAGTAAAATAGTAAAACATTTCTCAAGATGCCTTCACCATCTCACCATTTTTTAAAAGAATTTAAATGCAGGAAAAGAAGTATAACTCACAGTGGCTCTTCCCCCGGCATTAAAATTCTAAGCACAAAGCTCCATGCATCGGTTCTCTACAGGATGCGAAGAACATTTTAAAAAGTGGGCTGGAACCCCAGTCCGTGTAAGTCCTGGGCCTTCTGGAGCAACACCAGTGTTGACAAAGTTGAAGTCATCACATTTTACAGATTGTCAGACTGAGGTCTAAGGGAGGGAGGCAGCCCTGACTTTTCTCAGACTCACCCAGCAACACTTAGGAAATGAATGTCTTCCAGTCTTCTTACCAATAGACAAAATAATCACTTGCGCTGTTTACTTCCATTTTAATCAGTCAGCCAATCAAGTCTGAAATGAGAGCTTGCTTAATTATGCTCTCTCAGCCCTGTGCTTAGCTCTGCTGTGAAGAACTGAGAAAGCAAATGCAGATTTGCCCTCTAGGAAACCTGACTTAGACACACCTGAAACAATTAGAGAACAATACAGGAGGAGATGCAATTAAGTGAGAAATGTTAAGCGGAGTGATTATAAGTGCTTTGAAGGGCTCCGAGGTGTGGCTCCAGCAAGGGGAAAATGTCGTAAAGACAGGGTCCTTTCTCTTTCAGTTTCTTTGTCACCCTTCCCACCTCTTCCTGGCTGCACCATTGAAGATAAACAGAAGAAGCTGCTTCCAACATGGCGCCCTCTGCACAGCTGCCAGTCTCCTCTCCTGTTCTCCCTCTCACTGTCTGGCTCTTCTTTGGCTCATGCTCTTGTTACTCCTTGAAATCCTCTTCCATCAGTTCAGTTCAGCTCAGTTGCTCAGTTGTGTCCAATTCTTTGCGACCCCATGGACTGCAGCACACCAGGACTCCCTGTCCATTGTCCATCACCAACTCCCGGAGTATACTCAAACTCATGTCCATTGAGTCGGTGATGCCATCCAACCATCTCCTCCCCTTCTCCTCCTGCCTTCAATCTTTCCCAGCATCAGGGTCTTTGCAAATGAGTCAGTTCTTCTTGTCAGTCCTCTTCCATCAGCCTATTTCAAACTGCCCTCTCAACTGTGTAAACATCTCCCCCAGGTAACTCTCTCTCATCACTTTTCCCTTGTCAATCAATGGTTTCCTTCTCCCGCATGTCTCAGAGTCCATCTTATTCCAAAATGGTGACAGACAGGCCTTTGCTCTTTTCTTAACCAGTCTGTGGGGGTCCCCAGAGGACCACACAGACCCACAGCAGTGGCAGATGTTAAAAATGAAAGAATATTTTAGTGGTCCCAAGGATGGTCTCAGGGATATTCTATGAAAACTTCTCTGATAGAACTAAATAAAGCACCAGGAGATGAGGTCAGTAGCCTCAGAGGATAATGACTTATTTTGGTAAATATAGAAAATTTGAACTTTTAGTTCCAAACTGAATCTTGCTTGGGCCATGTATCAATCAACGGCCTTCACACCATCCTCACTGTTACAGAGCCCAGAATGCAAAGTTCTTGCAAAAGAGAGCTTTTACAAAAAGGAAATAAAGATAATAGTTATTTAAACTTGACACCTTTTTATACCTTTATTTTTTCCAAACTAATATGTCAAACTAATTCAACTTATCATGTCCATTTTTCTCCAAAAGACGACAGGGATCTGAAGTAAATGAATATGCTCCAGATAATATGAAAGGCAATGCAAATACATATTCAAACTTAGAGCATCTCAGGACTATAATATAACCAGAGATAGAAAATTTTAATTTGAAAGTTAACAATTCATATATCACTTGTTATCTTCACCTGTCAACACTTCTGACAGCCTGTGTTAATATTTGGTATTTTCTATACTTTATCTTGTAAAAAGAATATTATCCTTTCTTACTGTATTCCTCAACATGGATAAAAAAAGAGGTCAGACTAGCATTTTAAATTTTAAGCATGGAGGATGATAACAATGGTGTCTAGTGACAAAAAAAGACCCCCATCTTCATAGGAAAAGGACTAATTTCTCTTCAGCCATAGCAGAAAGTAATCACTAGAACCAAGTCTATATCCATCCTAATTGATCAATGATAGCCTCACATCAGGAATTATGCTTTTGAAGGCCAGCCAGTTGGGGACAGCTCAACATTCTGAAAGTCAGCCAATGAGTAACAAAGATTTTTGAGGAACCATGCTTACACAGCTAAAGATCCACCAATATCTAAACACTCTTGTTTTTAGAATTCTACCAATCCCTGAACTCCATAATTCCTGACTCCCTACACAAGGCCACTTCTCTGCTTTTTCAGGGAGGGCTCAAAACTAAGTTCTCCCTCAATTAACAAGGAAAAAATTCATGTCTCTGTATACGGAATGATGGCTGCTTTCATGTAATCTAATTTTCTATCTCACCAGTATATTATATTTGAAGATTATTCTCTTGCTTATTTATTTATACCTCCATTTATTTCAAATAGAATATAAGGTACTTCAACATTATAAAAGCTAGTCAACAGACCAAGCTGTAATATGCAAAAGGTTGGTCTAGAATGAAATGAGCCAAAAAAAAATGTTTAGACTTGTTGATTTATTCAAATGTGACATCTCCATCAGTTACTCATATTTCTGTACCCCTATCCAGTGGCTACTAAGATCTAAGCTTCAAGCAAATTATCAACAGTGAGGAAGAGGTTATAGAATAGTCCACTGTTGTAACATAGTGGGCAAAGTCAGGCCCATCAGTGTTCGCCTTCATCTTAGATTGCAGAGACACCATATGCTTGAAAGAGGTTCCCAATATTTACCTAATTTTTTCAATACAAACAGTAAGAGGACAAGAGTGAGTAATTGCCCTCCTATATATTTGAGGTATTTGAAATAATAAAATCTCTTTTAAATAGCAATTATTTTCTAAGAAACAAAAGACATCAATGGGACTGTGCATAAGCAATTATGTATCATTTTAAAGTAGAATTATATATTTGTCAGAGGATCTTAATAAGAAAGCTTCCCTGGTGGCTCAGAGGGTAAAGCGTCTGCCTGCAATGTGGGAGACTGGGGTTCGATTCCCTAGGTTGGGAAGATCCCCAGGAGGAGGAAATGGCAACCCACTCCAGTACTCTTGCCTGGAAAATCCCATGGATGGAGAATCCTGGTGCAGGCACAATCCATGGGTCGCAAAGAGTCGGACACAACTGAGAGACTTCACTTTCACTTTCTCCAATAAGAACGCTACATACATAATTGTAAACACCACTGTCCTCTTTCTTAAAGTTATTTTAAACATCATTTAGACTGTTTCTACCCAAGTTTATCATCATTTAATGCACAAAAATTTGTTGAAGACCTCATATAATGGAGTGACATATATTAATATACTATGATAGCATATCCTCTGTAAGAATTATTATATCCTAAAATAATCCATTGGCTATTTTATAAATGAAAATCAAGTACCCTAGAATCCTGTGTTTAGCTAGGGGTGATATGATAAATATCACAACTCTCCAAGATCCTTTATATCCTCTGAGAAAGCTTGCCTGCCATCTGTTGCAAATCTGCCTGCCTGGCCTCCCTGGTCTCTCTGGTTCCTATCTCAATGCTTCTGCCCAGGCTCTTTCCCCGGATACATACTGTTCTCTTCTCCCTTCAGCTCCACCCACCCAAACTCACTGTTCCTCTCCAGTTCCATATCCAACAGAAAGGTATATATTATCACTTCATGAGATACTTATCTCCCTCCTCTGAGCTCACATACACTCTTCTAGACAATGCCTTCATTTTTTCATTTACTCAAAAATGTTACATTTTACCTATTTGGGAAATATGTGGACGTTTGGTAATTACCAACTGCTGCCTTGTATTATAGTTTTCTGCACCCCTGTCTTATCTTCCCTTATTAGCTCTTACACTTTACTTGAGTGCAAAGGATGTGCATTTTCGGTCACACGGTGCATAACACGTGCTAAGTGGATGAACAAGTTTGCCTTTGGCATGGCAGGAGGGCTCACAGAAGGTGAAGCATGTAAGCAACATGTGATTCAGTTATCAAACAAGTGTCTAATCTAGTCGGGTGTATTTTGTTCACCAGATTTCCCTTGAACAATTTTTTTTTTTTAAATGTGCCTTCTGCAGAGGATGAATCATGAGCCCTGTAAGAAATAGCGGTTGGAGCAGTGTATTCACAGAGTGCATAAAATAAGTTTTCAAACCTCCAGCTATTGGTAATTGTCAATCATTTTTAAAAGTCTATCAATTTAGCTCATATGCTGCTAGAACTCTGTGTGCTTGAATATCCCTAAGGACACCATATATTCCTGAGATTATTGTGTTTATGGATCTCTCAAAAGCATGGAAGAGACCTCACGGAGGCTTGTTAAGATAACCAACAGTAAGCAATATCAGATGAGGAAGGGTAACGGCACTAGACCATTTGTCTTTCAGTTTGGAGGGCAGAGAGATTGATGGTGCTTCCCCATGATCACTACAGGCTGCAATGCCTGTCTTAAGAACTGGGATGTCTTATCAGCACATCCACCACCTGTGGTTGTTTAAGAAACAGAGCCTTGTGCCAGAGAACAAGAAAACAGATGTAGGTATGACAGAACCTGTGTCCTCAAAGTGCTCACGGTGTTTGGGGTGGGATTCCTCCTGGTATGGGTCCATCTCCTGACACCGGTCTGTGTGGAGCAGGGCTCCCTGAGGCTTGTCCTCACTCAGCCCCAGCTGGCAGGTGGTTGCCAACCTCCCTCCCTCTATGGAGGTGTCTCCCAAGACTGTGGATCCTCTTCCTTCCCCTCTCCACCTGTCTTCTCTGAGAGCTCATCTGTTTGCAGCGCTTCTTCTCTCACCAGGATGTAAATGACTCCTGAATCTATTTCTCTACTTTGCATGTCTATCTCTCTACATCACAGGGTACTTACTGCATGCTGTTGGCAGGCAATCATTACTCAGTAAATATGTGCTGCCTGATTGTAGAATAAGATGGAAGTAATCTTCTTTCAGGTAAATGCATAAAGGGTTTTTCTGGGTCAAGATGGCCTTGCCCTTCCAAAATTCAACACTAGAGAGAAAAGGAGGAAATTACTATAGGGAAACTCCTTAGAGGAAAGGACTGTATAATTTTTGTTCAGTATCTGCTGTTTTATCAGCTGAGCATTGCCTTCTTGTTCTGGAATTGCTCCCTCTCCCTCCATTTAAAATTCAGAAGAGCCATGTTACCCTGTGACCCTGTACCATACCTGCTAACTGGGCATTTGACTAAAACTAGGTTAAGGGCACCCTACCCTAGGATTTTTTAACTTGGAACTAAGAGGCATTCTCTCCATTTGATGTCTAAAACTGGTAAATATGGAACTTCATCAAGTCAGTAACTTAGGAAATGTTTGCTAAGTATCTACTCTGTGATAAACACCTTGCAGTGAAGAAACAGAACAGAAATCTGACTGTTACTAAAGAAAGACAGACGATAAACAAGCATGCAGTAAGTAGTCATATGGGCTTCCCTGGTGGCTCAGTGGTAAAGAATTTGCCTGCAGTGCAGGAGACGTGGGTTCAACCCCTGGGTCAGGAAGATCCCCTGGAGAAGGAAAAGACAACCCACTCCAGTATTCTTGTCTGGAGAATCCCATGGACAGAGGAGCCTGGTGAGCTATAGTCCATGGGGTCACAAAGAGTCAGACACAACTTAGCGACTGAGAACACACACAAGTAGACATGATTTCAGATGTGATAAGCTAGAAATCCACTGTCGAAAGGAATCACTGCATGATTACCTACATAATTTTCACTCAGACTAGGCAGGAAACAAAACAAAGCCAGAATAGAGTGCTCATTGTGACGCGTGCCTATTTCTCTTTATCTTTGCTGTGGTTTTTTAACATGAAAACAACAATAGTAAAAGTAACTATAGTAATGGCTCCAACACAGTGAAGTGGTTCAAGGTGTCCAGCAAGTCATTCAATACAGTCAGTATCTCAGTTAATCTGAACACCTGCCCTTTGTGATAAACACTGAAAATTGGCCTGATTTTATAGATTCTATAAATGGAGAAATCGATTCATAGAGAAGTCCGGTATGCAGTCAGGGAACAGAGTGGACAGTAGAATCCCACACTAGAACCCAGGCTGCCTCCCTTCAGCATCCTGGCTTTTACCCCTCACTGTACCATACTGCTATTGAGCAGCCTCCATGTCCAGAAACCATGATGAATAAAGGACATCTTGCCTCAAGGAGCTGACAGCCCAACCAGGGAGCAAATCCATCAGGGCACAAGTGTGATACAACAGCTGTTATCACACAGACAAAATTTTGTGGGACTATAGGAAAAACTGGGTGGGGGCTTCCCTGGTGGCTCAGTGGGAAACAATCCACCTGCTGCTCAGGAGACATAGGTTAGATCCCTGATCCGGGAATGTCCCACATGCAGCAGAACAATGAAGCCTATGCACCACAGCTGTGGAGCCTGTGCTCTCGAGGTCAAGGACCCACAACTACTTAGACCATGTGCCCTAGAGGCCGTGCTCCACAAAAGAAGCCACCACAATGCGAAGCACCACAACCCCATTCACAGCAGCTGGAGAAAGCCTGTGTGCGGCAATGAAGACCCAGCACAGCAAAAAATAGATAGTTTTTTTTTTTAAAGAAAACTGTGTATGGAATGTTATTCTCAGCTCCACTGAACCCTCTGGAGTCATCCAAAGGCCAAGTCCACCTACCCGCACGCAGATCAGCTCTGACCTAGTCGTATCTGCTGCTTCTTCAAAAGACAGGATGTTGGTGAAGGCCCTTCTGGGTGAAGAGTGGATGTGGTGGTTCTTTTCTGCCCTTACATCTGGAACAAGTTGTCCTTGGTGTCCGCTGAAAGTGCAAGAGATAAAGAAGCATGACTTCTGTCCACCTCCCAACCTAACTCACCTTTACAACTTACTTAAAAGAAGGCACTTGGGAATGTTCTCAGGACTTCCTCCAGGCAAATGTGCTGGTACAGCCAGTGCTGAAAGATGCATTGCTCCAAATATGAATTCAGCATCAAATGGAAAAGCGCTTCTTAACTCTCCAGTCCATGCAAAATTATATTCCAAACTCCATGAACTTTACTGGGATTTTTCATTTCTTTTTTCTTCATTTCACTTTAACACAATACATTTCCACTAAACTGACTGCCAGTGAATTAAAGAAAGGATGGCCAGAATGGACAGTTTCCTCCTTCAGTCATTCATCTCATTCTCACATTTCTCGACCCTCCGTTTTGGCTTTCCTACTAGAAAAAACCCAGGTCAGGAATTCTGTCTACCAGGGCCCAGGGCAGAATGAACTGCTTCTCGAAGAATCCACGGCCTGTGGCCTGAGCAGCAGCCTGCAGGGAAAAGGGCGGGGGCAGGAAGAGGGGCCGGGAAATGTAGCAGAAAAGTGGGTTAGGAAGACGTCTTTAGAGTTCTCTTAGAAGCTAAAGTGCTGGAAATTGAATGTCAGAGCCCAACCAGGTTTTCCTTCCCCAAGGGCACCTTTTCTCATCTGGAGAAATATTAAGTTCATTTCGACACTGCTCTCCTGGAATTCACAATTGATATCAGTTCAGGGAACAGTACAAACCCAGGACGGGTCCCTCCTCTGTGGGATCTTCCCAGGCCCCTCTCCTGGCAGGGTGCGTCCTGCTCTGTCCCACTAGCATAGACTCCCACACATCCTGAGCCCTCAAGGTGCCTTTACATCCCACCCTAACTTTCCATGTTCGGCCGTGCCTCTGGCTAGATTACAGAAGTCTGCTCACAAGAATATATATAGTCAATAATGCGGTGATGCATTTGTATGGTGATAGATGGTAACTAGACTTATCGTGGTGATCATTTTGTAGTGTATAGAGGTATCAGATCACTATATTGTGCACCAGGAACTAACATGGTGTTGTAGGTCAATTACACTGTAAAAGAAACAGCCAAACAAACTCACTTAAAAAGAGATCATATTTATGGTTTTCAGAGGCAGGGGTTGGGGGCACAGGGAATTAGATAAATGTTTTCAAAAGGTACAAACTTCCACATTATGAGACAAATAAGTACTAGGGATGTCATGTACAATATGATTAATGTAATTAATACTGCTGGATGTTTTACATGAAAATTGTAGGAGAGTAAACGCTATGAGTTCTTATCACAGGGAAATGTTTTTGTTTTTATTTTTTTCTCTATATGAGATGATAGATGTTCATCAAACTTTTTGTGGTCATCATTCCATTATGCATGTGAGTCAAATCATTATGCTGTATGCCTTAAACTTATACAGCATTATATGCTAATTATCTCTCAGTAAAGCTGAGGCACAGGGGAAGGAAAGAACCCTGTCTCATTCCTCTAGAATCCTTTGGAATTTGAAGAGAATGAAGACCATAGATGTGAGGCTAAGTACATCTAATTTAAACTCTGGCACTTATATCCATTAGGTGAGGACTGACTTGGGCTATTTAAGCCCTCAGGGACTCCATTTCCTGATGGCAACCCACTCCAGTATTCTTGCCTGGGGAATCCCATGGACAGAGGAGCCTGGCAGGCTACAGCCCACAGGATCGCAAGAGTCAGACACGACTTAGTGACTAAACCCACCACCACCACCACAAGGAGAGGGAGTAATACATGCCTAACCAAGGTGTTCCAATCATTAACAGAAAAATTAAATTAACTCATATATTTTGAAAGGTTGCTATGGGGTGGACACTGTTCTAAGCCATGGCATGCATTATTTTCTTTAATCTTTGTAACACACTGTAATCACAATCTGAGCTCTACTATATGGATACAGAAATTGAGGTTTAAAGAAGTTAAATAACTTGCCTAAGGTGCTTAACCTGGAAGACACATGATAATCATAATAATAACAATGACTATGCTTTGGAAAACTCAGCAGTGGCCACAGGACTGGAAAAGGTCAGTTTTCATTCCATTCCCTAAGAAAGGCAATGCCAAAGAATGCTCAAACTACCATAATTGCAGTCATCTCACATGCTAGTAAAGTAATGCTCAAAATTCTCCAAGCCAGGCTTCAACAATATGTGAACCATGAACTTTCAGATGTTCAAGCTGATTTTTGAAAAGGCAGAGGAACCAGAGATCAAATTGCCAACATCTATGGGACCATCAAAAAAGCAAAAGAGTTCCAGAAAAACATCTATTTCTGCTTTATTGACTTTGCCAAAGCCTTTGACTGTGTGGATCACAACAAACTGTGGTAAATTCTGAAAGAGATGGGAATACCAGACCACCTGACCTGCCTCTTGAGAAACCTGTATGCAGGTCAGGAACAACAGTTAGAACTGGACATGGAACAACAGACTGATTCCAAATAGGAAAAGGTGTACATCAAGGCTGTATGTTGTCACCCTGCTTATTTAACTTATATGCAGAGTACATCATGAGAAATGCTGGGCTGGATGAAGCACAGGCTGCAATCAAGATTGTTGAGAGAAATATCAGTAACCTCAGATATGCAGATGACACCACCCTTATGGCAGAAAGTGAAGAAGAAGTAAAGAGCATATTGATGAAAGTGAAAGAGGAGAGTGAAAAAGTTGACCTAAAGCTCAACATTCAGAAAATTAAGATTATGGCATCTGGTCCCATCACTTCATGGCAAATAGATGGGGAAACAGAAGAAACAGTGACTGACTTTATTTTGGGGGGCTCCAAAATCACTGCAGATGGTGACTGCAGCCATGAAATTAAAAAATACTTACTCCTTGATAGAAAGTTATGACCAACCTAGGCAACATATTAAAAAGCAGAGACATTACTTTGCCAACAATGGTCTGTCTAGTGAAGGCTACGTTTTTTCCAGTAGTCATGTATGGATGTGAGAGTTGGACTACAAAGAAAGCTGAGTGCTAAAGAATTGATGCTTTTGAACTGTGGTGTTGGAGAAGACTCTTGAGAGTCCCTTGGACTCCAAAGAGATCCAACCAGTCCATCCTAAAGGAGATCAGTCTTGAGTGTTCATTGGAAGGACTGATGCTGAAGCTGAAACTCAATACTTTGGCTACCCTGATGTGAAGAACTGACATGGAAAATACCCTGATGCTGGGAAAGATTGAAGGTGGGATGACACAGGATGAGATGGTTGTATGGCATCACCAACTCAATGGACATGAGTTTGGGTAAACTCCGGGAGTTAGTGATGGACAGGGAGGACTGGCATGCTGCAGTCCATGGGGCCACAAAGAGTCAGACACGACTGAACTGAACTGAACTCTATGCCAGAGAAGTGCTGACAATTTTACCTCTGTTGTCTCATGTGTTCCAGATAGGAAACTATATCTTATGAAGTAACTTTCTGTTGCTATTTAATCATTATGTAACAGAGAAGAGATGTATCTCCAGATCTCTGAGTCAGATCCTCTGACCTTAACCATTATCAACTGCCTAGATATCAAATGTCTATAACCATTCTTTATAGAGTAGCTCCATTCAACCACAATAGAATTCTTAGGGAGAGAATATAGGTTTCAAGTCTTGTTAATACTAGGTCTGATTTTCTTTTTAGTTTCTTCATGGAGAAGGGCATAAAAGAGAGAACAGTGAGGAAGATTTGGGGATGTGTAGAACTTGGTCTCAATTGTACAGATCTTGAAATGAAGGCTAGTTCATCACCTCCTTAATTTGGGAACCAAAATCCATAGCATTAATTGCAGGCTCCCAAGGTGTTAGAATCCAGAGTAACATCAAAAAAAAAAAAATGGATTCAAAGCAATTTTTTTTTCCACCAGCTTAATTGCCAAAACAATGGTAGGCATACAAACAACTAGTAAGGGAGAGTTAAGTTGTCATTGTTGTTATTCAGTTGCTGTGTCGTGTCTGACTCTTTAGCATCCCATGGACTGCAGCACAACAGGCTTCCCTGTCCTTTACTATCTCCTGGAGTTTTGCTCAAGCTCATGCCCATAGAGTCGGTGATGCCATCCAGTCATCTCATCCTCTGCCACCCCCTTGTCCTCCTGCCCTTGATCTTTCCCATCATCAAAGTCTTTTCCAATGAGTCAGCTCTTCATACCAGGTGGCCAAAGTGTGATCTATTAACTTGATACAGCATCACACAACCATGAAAATAGTAATTATGAAGACTAGGAAAAGGCACAGGAGAATGCTTGGAATGTTACCATATAATGTTATCTGATAAAATACAATGTCATGTGCACCTTATAAGGACATCTGCTTAAAATATAAATATATATATGAAAGTGAAAAGCAGAAGTTAATGTAAAATGAGTTAAATATTTCTGCTCTGTGTGATGGTAGGATTCTGGGTGATATTCCATAGATTTAAAACAACGTCCTATTATTTTGACTGTCAAACAACAGAATTAAATGTCCAAATACACGCTGGACACTGTCCCAGGGGAGTTCCATGGAAGAAAAGGCAATGACTAAGCACATGTATTTTTCCTCACCATTATTTCTCTGCCCCATAGACACAAGGAAGACTAACAAAGAAAATCAGCACATGTAGTATTCAGAATAGGTTGCTCTGTTGCCCACAAGACATATCTATATATTATGTTTATCTAATGCTTTCATAACGCAGGTATGTACTATATGTATCCTCACAATACAATTTTTCAAGATAAATGCAGAAGACATAGGAGATGTGGGTTCAATTCCTGGGTTTGGAAGATCCCCTGGAGTAGGAAATGGCAACCCATTCCATGGAGAGAGAAGCCTGGCAGGCTATAGTCCATAGGGTCACAAAGAGTTGAACATGACTAAGCACACCCCCACACAGAATATTTAGGAATCTCTTGTTCACTGGGACAGGAAGGTAAAATGATGGGTCCCTGACTTGAACCAGACTCTTCACAGCTAGCCCAGGGTTCTTCTCACTGTACCAGGCACTCTCTATACCCTGATGATAGCAAATACCAGCTTGTGCAATTGAAGCTGTGACAAACTTAGACAACGTATGAAAAAGCAGAGACATTGCTTTGACTACAAAGGTCTGTATAGTCAAAGCTATGGTTTTTCCAGAAGTCACGTATGGATGTGAGAGTTGGACTATAAAGAAAGCTGAGCACTGAAGAATTGATGCTTTTGAACTGTGGTGCTGGAGAAAACTCTTGAGCATCCCTTGGACTGCAAGGAGATCAAACCAGTCAATCCTAAGGAAATCAGTCCTGAATATTCATTGGAAGGACTGATGCTGAAGCTGAAGCTCAAATACTTTGGCCACCTGATGTGAAGAGCCAACTCATTGGAAAAGCCCCTGATGGTGGGAAAGATTGAAGGCAGGAAGAGAAGGGGGCGACAGAGGATGAGATGGTTGGATGACATTGTTGACCTGATGGACATGAGCTTGAGCGAGCTCCAGGAAGTAGTGAAGGACAGGGAAATCTGGAGTGCTGCAGTTCATGGGATCACAAAGAGTCAGACATGACTTAGCGACTGAATAACAACAGTCTGAAAAAAAGATGCCATCGGGGGACTTCTCTGGTAGTCCAGTGGCTAAGACCCTGTTCTCCCAATGCAGGGGGCTCAGGTTCAATCCCTGGTCAGGGAACTCGATCCCACATGCCACAAGTGATGATCCTGATGATCCCATATGCACAGAATATTGAAGATCCTGTGAGCAACAACTAAGATCCAGTGAAATGAAATAAATAATTTTTTAAAAAGATGCTATCAGAAATGGGGAGACATTTAGGGCAGAAATTATTTCCTTATTTACTGAGAACTTTTTTTTAACAAAACCACCTCTAAGCTGGCCCCGGGAAAGCCAAAGAGGATGCCCAGTTCTCACGTCCTTTCCTTTCTGCTGCACCTGCATCTACAGCCACCCTCTGTTCTTTTAAGCCCTTTCCCTTTTTTCCAGTATCTCTCCTATTCCTCTGTCAGCCTCCTGTCTCTGAGCTAGGGGGGTTGGTCCTGATGTTCTCTCCCAGGCTGACTCAGATCTTTAGCCCTGATCTCTCTACAAAATTAAAGGCTTAATATGACCCAGCAATCCCACTTCTGGGCATACACACCAAGGAAACCAGATCTGAAAGAGCCACATGCACCCCAATGTTCATCGCAGCACTGTTTATAATAGCCAGGACATGGAAGCAACCTAGATGCCCATCAGCAGACGAATGGATGAGGAAGCTGTGGTACATATACACCATGGAATACTACTCAGCCATTAAAAAGAATTCATTTGAATCAGTTCTAATGAGATGGATGAAACTGGAGCCCATTATACAGAGCGAAGTAAGCCAGAAAGATAAAGACCATTACAGTATACTAACACATATATATGGACTTTAGAAAGATGGTAACGATAACACTATATGCAAAACAGAAAAAGAGACTCAGATGTATGGAACAGACTTGTGGACTCTGGGAGAAGGAGAGGGTGGGATGTTTCAGGAGAACAGCATTGAAACATGTATATTATCTAGGGTGAAACGGATAACCAGCTCAGGTTGGGTACATGAGACAAGTGCTCGGGCCTGGTGCACTGGGAAGACCCAGAGGGATCGGGTGGAGAGGGAGGTGGGAGGGGGGACTGGGATGGGGAATACATGTAAATCCATGGCTAATTCATATCAATGTATAACAAAAACTACTGTAATGATGTAAAGTAATTAGCCTCCAACTAATAAAAATTAAAAAAAAAAAAAAAAAAATTAAAGGCTTAAACTTCTGCATCAGAAAGTAAGATTGGGAAAAAACATTTGGGAAATCATAAATTTACATACTTCTGTTCAACAGCCAAGACATCATTGCTCTCACCCTTACTGTCTGTGTACTTCTGGTCCTCAGGAGCAAAGGACCAGGTGAGCGGGACACCTTATCTGTGCATAGCCCTGGGACAGACAGCCCTGAGAGGGAGGCTCTCTGCTTGATGTCTTCATAGCTTCACTGAGAGTACAATAGATGCTCTATGTGATGGGGCCAACAGTGCATGCTACATGCTTCTTCCTGCCAGTACTGTATGCAAGATGGGGTTTGTGTGTGTGTGTGCGTGTGCATGTGCGTGTGTGTGTGTGTGTGTGTGTGTGTGAATGAGAGAGAATAATTCTGGGAAGTCCAGTTTGGGCCATTTGAAATATATCAAACATCTATGTCCACAGTAACCTGGGATTTAATTTCCTGCCCCAGCCTCTCTGTTTAACAAAGGAAGAGCCTGCCTATCTCGTAGCACTTTTCCTTTTATTCAAGTTAAGCCTTCTCTCCTGCCATGGTTGTAGGTCATGACCTTGGTTGCTCCCTGCAGATTGAAAAGGTTGACTCCTAGATCTATACGTGACCAGCTTAATTCTAGAGAGACTGTCTGAAGTACTTCACCGTGGTTGAGTTTCCACGTCATTTATCACTGACATCGTCTCATGCATGAAAGTGCAAGGAGATTTAAGGAGCTGGCATTTGCTCACAAGGTCTTCTTTACGGGAATGGTCCCTAACATGCTGCTTAACTCACTTTGTCACTGAAACATAACTCCTCTCCCCAGCATTTCTGTCTTCCCACTGAATAGCAAAATCCTGAGTAAGTGGGGAGCTTTACTCAGAACTCGTATAAGTCCTATTGTACTAAAATATGCAGACACCCAAGGGGCAAGGTCACCACCTGTTTTGACACTCTAAATCCCATGCCTCAAAAACAGCCAGAAAGAGCCTGGTTTTGTAAGAGCATGTTGCTTGAATAATCAAGAAGCCCTCTGACACCACCTAGAAGATAAATCAAGAAAACATTACTTTTCTTAGTTTGAAGAGAACCAGGTTTTGTTTTGATCTCATCTGGAGTTTTGCCTCTTTGATTTATTTTCATTTTTCAAACCCACACCTTATTTTATTCTATTAAAACTGAAAAAAAAATTAAAATCAAGATAAAATCTTGATGAGTCTATAATTAATTTTATGAGATTCTTCATTTTAGTACTTTGGCCACTTGATGTGAAGAGCCAACTCATTGGAGAAGACCTCGATGATGGGAAGAATTGAGGGCAGGAGGCAAAGGGGGTGACAGAGGTTGAGATGGTTGAATGGCATCACTGACTCAAAGGACATGAGTCTGAGTAAACTCCAGGAGATAGAGAGGGACAGGGAAGCCTGGTGTGTTGCAGTTCTTGGGGTCACAAATAGTCAGACATGACTTAGTGACTAAACAACAACATTTTAGAAATAGAATTTCTAGTTTCACAAAAACAAGCGACTATAATAGAAGCATTCTCTGGTAAGGGAGTCAATATTTAGAATCATACAAGTGCAACGAGTCAAACTGAGTTTCCAAAACCAGAAGTCACTCAGAATTGACATTTTCTCCAGAAAAACAGACACTACATTCTGAAATATTAATACTCTATTCAGTTAACAGAATATCCTCTCACAGGTTCTGTACTCAGAGTTTGAAAGGTCTGATATAGATCTACCCTGTTATATAGGCACTCCAAGAACCAGTCCCAACACACACACACATCCACACACACCCACACACATAAACACAGGCACACACACAGGCACACACAGACAGTTTCTGACATATGGTCCTACATTGCCTCAGTTGAAGACATTTATTTATTTGAAAATTAATATACTCTGAAGTTTTGATTAGTCCTTGAGAATGAGCCCCTCTCTGGAAGAACATATATTAAACTAGTAAGAGGACTACTTGCTAGTAAGAGGACTACTACCCACCCTAGAGATAAAGCTTCTGTGACATTTATGTATTAGACTTACTGGATTATTTTAAAACTTCTTGATGATTATAAGTGAAGATACATCCCATTTAATCTATTTGTATCTTAGCTACAGAGAACTAATGAGTCATTATTCAGTTTTGCCATATACTTAGATTTGTATTGCTGTCTGTTTCACGGTGGATCTGCTCATTTCGGTCAATGTATAGTAGTAATATTGGTGAATGTATAATGAGCACTTACTAAGTTCTAGGCTCTTCACAAGAACTACCTCATTTAATAGCAATGCTTTATTTTCCTCATTCACAATTGAGGAAAGTAAAACAAAGAGAGCCTAGGTTACCTGCCCAGGTGATACAGAGTCCAGGAGGTCTGGCTCTGGATTCTCCAGACTTCACTAGTCTACCTTGCTGCCTTGCTGCTGGTATGGGAACTAGCTAACCAAGCCTTGCCCTCAATGTCTGCTGCTGCTGCTACTAAGTCAGCTTCAGTCGTGTCGGACTCTGTGCGACCCATAGACGGCAGCCCACCAGGCTCCCCCGTCCCTGGGATTCTCCAGGCAAGAACATTGGAGTGGGTTGCCATTTCCTTCTCCAATGCATGAAAGAGAAAAGTGAAAGTGAAGTCACTCAGTCGTGTCCAACTCTTAGCGACCCCATGGACTGCAGCCCACCAGGCTCCTCCATCCATGGGATCTTCCAGGCAAGAGTACTGGAGTGGGGTGCCATTGCCTTCTCACCTCAATGTCTGACCTTAAAGCAAATCCTCCAGCAAATGTACAGAAGGTGAGCCACAGGGAGGGACATCCTATGCAGTTCCCTCCCCTTGAGTGCAGGCAGAACTTGAGATGGCTTCTAGATGATAGAATATAGCCAAGGTGATGGGCTAGTCCCCCATGGTGATGTTATATATGTTATATATGATTTATCATATGATATCATATATGTTATATATGATTCGTTATATAGTGAGCTGCCATGTTATGAGAGAGCCGGTGAGAAGGCCATGAGGTGAGGACTGCAGGCAGCCTCTTAAACAGAAAACTATCCCCAGGAGACAGCCAGTAAGGCAACGGGGACCTCAGTCTGAATTCTGATCTGAATCCTGTCAATAACCACATTGGACAAGAACTCTGAGCTTTGGATGAGAACACAGCCTGGCCAATACCTTGATTTCAGCTTATGAGTTGCAAAGCAAGGGGCCCAGCTAATGCCTTGCCCAGACTCCTGACTCATGTTTTAAGTCACTGAATAAGGTAACTTGCTGACATTCCTGTTGTCTTGGCCAGTGACCTGTTTCTCACTTCCTGCAAAAAATCTCCTTAGAGCTCCCTGGCTCTGCAGTTCTGGTTTCCTCCAAATTTGCCTGCTTTTTGGATAACTTTTGAAAATGTGTAACTTGATATGTAATTCATCGTTATCAAATGTAGTATTAGCATCTAAGAATCTTCAGAATGAAGTCATGGGATACTGTAAAAAGCCCTTCCCGGTTTGGTTCCAAATTACCTATGTTGTAATCTCTTGCCACCCACTTCATGCACTATTCATTAATCTGTTTTTTCAATCAATCCACAGTTACATGCTGCCTACCTCTTATCAGAAAGTGTTCTATACACTGTGGATATGAATCCTAAATAACATGTCTTCCAAAACAGGCCTCTAATATAGTTGAAGAAACAGACAACTTAATCAACTATTCATTCAACACAAAAAGGCCATATCTTGAAGAAATCAAATGGTATAACTCCAACTCTATCACTTAGTATTGATGAGAATTTGGAGAAGTCAATGTATGTCTCTGAACTTCAGTGTTCTCACTTGCAAATATTGGAAATAATACCTAATATCCCACAGCAAGATGGAGAGGGATAAAACTTGATGATACCAATAAAGCTATTAGCATAAAGCTGATTACAGAGAGAAGATCTAATAGGTATTTACTAAATTTTGATATTCAGTTTTGTTGTATTTGTTGTCATTTCTCTTTCACATGAAGTGGAGTAGGCCAAGGATCAGGACCAGGAGGTGGGAGAGGCAGGATGCTCAGAGGAAACAAGCCTTGGGGTGAGTCTAGAAGGATGGAGGACTTATCCCCAAACAAGGAAACTTTCCAGGTCAGGAGGACAACATGTGTGTGAAGACACAGATGCCTAAAACAGCAGGATGTGTTGCAAACGCAGTAGTTGGGCTTGTCTGAGAAAAAGATGCATGTCGGAGAATTAATTTATAATCTCTCTCATTTATTTTTCCCAGTACCCATCTTTACTCCCGCACAAAACAAAAAGAAGAAAAATGTATCTGGCATTCATGATGCACCAGACATTGTTCTAAGGACTTTATACTTAAGAAGCCCTTTTCTCTTCTGCACAATAGGTTGTGTAACTAGTAAATCACAGATCTGGGATCTGAACCAAAGGATGGGTGGTTCTGCACTCCAGTATGTATATATCTCCAAAGTCCACCAAAACTAACAGAAGAAAGGAAGCAAATAAGGAAAGCAACTGGGTAAATCAAATCATTAAAGCTTAGCCAGTTTACCATCTTTAGCACAAATGAGAAAAATAAAACTCAGGAGGCTAAGTGACTCTTCCTTCAATACTGAATGCAGTAATGTAACTTATAACATTAGAATCCATATACCTTCAGCAACATAAAATTCCTACCATGTCCGTGAATGCATATCATGCATATGTTTGTTACATAGATTTATATATGTGTATGTACGCATGTATGTTGGGAGTATCTGTTTAGTAGAGTGAGTAATTTAATGGTCTTCGCTCCATGAACTCTGTGCTTTGTGTTTAAAATCAATCAAATATTGACTGATTGACCTTCCAGTTGAAAACAGCAGTGAGAAAGCAGCCTTTCATGCCTCTTTAGAACGTGCACAAGTAATATCAGATACAGAATTTCTTACAAATATCTTGAAGTCTTTCTGGGAAAGTGGGTATTTCAAATGAGTAAAATAGAAACTCTTAATGTATAAATTAAAAAAAATACTCTTTTTAGAATGTGCTGTGCTCAGTCACTTTAATCGCATCCAACTCTGCAACACTATGGCCTGTAGCCAACCTGGCTTCTCAGTCCATGGGATTCTCCAGGCAAGAAAACTGGAATGGATTGCCATGCCCCCTCCAGGGAACCTTCCCCACCCTGGGATTGAACCCACACCTCTTATGTCTCCTGCATTGGCAGGTGGGTTCTTTGCCACTAGAACCACCTGGGAAGCCCTTTTAGAATACAGGTAATTCATTCAAAAGACCCAGGGTCATCAAACAATGTTTTCCTAAAACACACTTCTAAATGTATCTAGTTTTTGCACATAATTTCATCATTTCATTTAACAAATATTTCTTGATTGCTTTCTAAATGTGGCGTACTATTCCTGGGATACAAAACAGGCATGACCCCAGCCCTGGTGAAACTTCTGCTATAGCAGAGGAAAACAAACAATACATAAGATATTTAACAAAAGCTATATAATATGTGATATAGTGGTAAGTTCCAGAGGAAAAGAGAATACAGATTTAGGTAACGGAGAGCTAGAGGTAAGGGCTACAGTATTAAATACAAGAGTCAGGTTAACCCTTTTAAAAAGATGACAATGGAAAAAACTTAAAGATGGTGAGAGAAGGCAGTTAGATATTTTGAGAAGAGCTTTCCAGGCTGAGGAAACAGCGAGAGCAAAGACCCTGAGGCAGGAGTGTGTCTGGCTTAAGAAATGCCAGGGAGTCCTGCTGCTGATGCTGCTGCTAAGTCACTTCAGTTGTGTCCGACTGTGTGCAACCCATAGACGGCAGCCCACCAGGCTCCTCCATCCACGGGATTTCCCAGGCAAGAGTACTGGAGTGGGTTGCCATTTCCTTCTCCAACCAGGGAGTCCAGTGAGATTCAAACAGCAAGACTAGGGGTAGGACGTAACAGACGAGCCAGACGGTGAGAATAGTCCGCTCTGCAGTGGAAACCCACAAGGGATTTGAGCTGACACTCTCACTGTCTGACAAATGTTTAAAACGTTTCTTAGGGAGACTATATAAACTCCATAGTTATCCACGATAATGCTGGTGACACACGGTACAATGTTCCTGTCTCAGGGAACTTCCATCACAGCACCATCAAGCAATGTGTTTCCTATAGATTATTTGAAACCTAAAGACCTAACAATAGATTCTATTATTTTTCATTTTAACTGTAAATTCCATTCCTAACCCCCTAGGTTATTGTAAAAATCATGTGTAAAGTTTATAATATGCCACTTTTGACTCAGGATTAATTGTCTTTAGTTTTTATAATAAATATAATGAATTATACTAACTGGTTTTCAAATGTTAAAATAATTTTGCATGCCTATGGAAAATCCTCATGATGTTTTCTTTCTCTGATGCTTGGTTACTTCTGACTAGGTGCTGAGTTTTTTCATTAAAAAAATTATCTGTAGGAATTATTTCAGTCCTAGAACAAACCTTTTTTCAACGAAATTCTATGTTTGCTTGCCAACATTTGATATTGTCAAATTTCTGATTTTTTTTGACATTAATAGAATTTCTAAGAGTGAGGTAGCCTCATGTTATTGACATAAAATCTATTTTGTCATAGTTTCTTATTAGTTAGGATACAACTGAAGTCTGTTTCTTGGCATTTATTTCAGATTTTTGGATCTATAATGAAAAGTGAAATTAGTCTTTTTTTTTTTGTACTCGCCTTTCCTTGTTTTGGTATAAAAGTTACAAAATTCTCATAGTTATGTGAATTTTTCTTTTTTAGTTTTTTAAATAAATTACATATTTATCATAGGAAACTTTTAAATTGAGTCATCATTTCTCTGTTTTATTTTTCCTGATTTCTATTGGACTAATAAAGATTTATATAATCCATCTTTCTCTACTGATATGAAGCCATAAATTATATTATCAATCTTCAAACACTTTACCCAAATTTAACAACACATTTTTCTACTAAAGCTAAAGTTATTCAATGTTTTTTCCTGCCTTGTAAAACTGATCAAAAATCTTAGCACGCCTTAAAAATGTATAGCACTTCTATTATGTTATTGCTGTCTGTATTTTTAGATTTACCTTTATAAATACAAAAAATTATTTTTACTTACAGACATAATTTTATTTTTTCTGTGTTCACTTGTTTCCCCTTCCCATGCTCTGAATTCACATCTCCTCTACCTGAAAAGCATGCTGTAATAAGTCTTTTTATATTATTCTGTAAATGGTTTAACAGTTTTTATGTAACTGAAAAATGTCTGTACTTTACCCTCACTCAGGAATGGAGATTTAGCAGAGTGTAAAAATCTAGGTTAACAGTGAGTTTCCCTCAGGATTTTAAATATATGATTCGATTGTCTCCCGGAAATTCTTCTGGGTGATATCTGTTCCAGTCAAATTACAATTTATGTGTAGGTAATCTATATTTTCTCTCCGCTAGCTTTTAAGATTTTTCACCTTCTCTTTAATGGTTTTCAATTTCACTCTTGCATGTCACAGTATGAATTTGTTTTTGTTCTTCCAATATGGCATTTGTTGCATATTTTCTGAATGAGGAATCAGAATTTTTTGAAATCTGAAAAATCTCATTGCTTCTCTACCATCCCACCTATCTTTTCTTCCAGAATTTGTGCTGGATGTATGGTGGGGCTTATCCATCTACCATTCACTTAATGATTTTCCACTTCTCACTGTTCCTTGTCACTGCTTAATTCTGGGTTAATTCTGCAATACAATCTTCTAACGGCTCTTGTTTCTTTGGGTCCATTCCACATGTCCTCTAATCTATTATACTCTTCAAGTTCAACTTTCATAAGTTCCAAGATTTCAATTGGACTTTATTTTTTTTCAGTTTACTTTTTCATAATCTCTTCAATATAATGGGTATTATCAAGTTATTTACCATTTGAAATCCTAAACATATTTGTATTAATTATTTAAAATAATATTAAATCACTTCACAAGAGTGAATTGACATTGGAACAAATAGTCACATTAGCCTTCTTTCTTAACACATGATTCTTCATGTCCTTGAGAGTGGTATTTGCAGTCTCATTGGAAGGACAGGGACCCTCTCCCCTGTACTCAGTTTTTTCAATGTAGAAAGTCAGACTTTGTCTCTTTCCAGGCCCCAGATCCAGGTTTTGAGTGGTATGCCTGGGCTTTGCCCCAGTGATTCCTGAGAGTATTACAGATTGAGCTGGTTTTCTTGTCACGAGGTTCTTTCTTTTTTCCCCTCTTACCTCTGGCTCATAGCATCCTCTAAAACCATGGGTCAAGCAGATTTTCTGCAGAATATTTTTATCCTCCCTTCACTAGCTGGAAGGAGATATGAGCCTGCCTTCTGTCTCTAATCTAACATGGAACCGTTTTCTCCATGGTTACCCCTCTGAACTGAACTTGCGTCTATCACACCTTGCTTTCTCATCAGCTTGGAGGACTAAGGCCTCAAGCTATGAAAGGCCCATATTCTGATCAAGAACAATTAAAAATAGCTAGATACAAATTTCAAAACTTTGTTTAAGGCTTTGGAGGTAGAAGGGAGCTGCTTGGACTTGAGGAACCTGATCCTACAGAAAAGGAGGCACATAGCACTGGGCACAATATTCTGGAAGCCTTGTTTACCCATGGGGATTTGCCTATTCTTGGCACAGGAGGTGAAGCTGAGATGCTTGGCAGAGAGTAACTACTCTAAGACAGAAAACTAGCAAAGCTATTTAATACCTCCTGAGGCTGAGGATTAAAAAAAAAAAAAAAGGAAAGTTTGCAGCTGCCAAGGCAATCAAGTCTGGAGGAAATATGATCTATGAAAGAGGAGAGAAAGGGAAGTAAACTGGACACTCAGTGCTTTAGATCAGGGTTTCTCAACACACTATTGACATGTTGGGTGAGATAATTCTTTATGGCGGGAGGCTGTCCTGTGCATTAGAGAATGTTTAGCAGCATCTCTAGCTCTACCCACAAGATGTCAGTAGGAACCCACCCCCTACCCCCATCCCTAGAGTTGTGAACCCAAAATTTCTTCAGATATGGTCCAGTATCTGCTGAGGAGAAAAATCATCCTGATTGATAGTCAAGAGTTTAGACTCTTCAGATATTTGCCAAATCCTTAAAGTGCACAGAGTAAGAGGTTAAGAAACCAAGCAGAAAAAAATCTGAGTAACAGAGCAAAATGTTCACATCACAATGTACAGAGATTAAAAATTAGAATTTCTTTAGGGGGAGGGATCCTATCAAATGGTCCTACATTGTAACTTGGATGGTACATTCTAATCTGAACTTGACAACAATGATAACTCAGCCCTTAATAAACTCAGTTCCTGGTTAGAGATGATCTGTTCTATGACAGTTGTCTGACAGACAATAAGGGAATCATCACTGGGAGAAGATAATATCAATGAGAAACCCTATAATTTTTTAATACACAATGTTTTGTGCTCAAGCAAAACTTTCCATGCATAACAAGAAGTAGGGTCAGCCAATAGAAAATGAAACAGGTAATAAAGTGGATCCATAAGTGATCAAGGTATTTGTGTTATCAAGTATGGATTTTGAATATTATTCAATAATTCAGTATTATAAGGTCAAAAAGCAGATGAAAAGATCAAACATATAAAGTTTAAATCTTCAAATAAATTTCTAAATGTAACTTTTAGAACTAAAATATAGTTGTTAAAGAAAAATCAAAACAGGGCTTAATAGTAGATGCAATATATCTTGGCATGTGACCCTTCATCACTTTACCTCTGCTTCTCTTGTCGCATCTTCTTTGTCTCTCATGCTTAAAATGCCCTGTGAGAACACCAGGCCCATGGAGGATACACTTCTATCTCAAGCTTTTTAATCTAATCATATCTGCAAAATTCAACATGATTTTTTTAATTTAAGGAAAAAAGTGCAAAACTATACATCAAAAACTACAAAATGTCACTGAGAGAAATTAAAGGCTTTCAAAAATTAAGAGATATACCATGTTCATGGATCAGATGACTCAATATCTTTAAGATGTCAATTCTCCCTAAACTGGTCTAGAGCTTTTTGGCTTTTGCTTCACTGTTTTACTTTTGTGTGTGTGGAAGTTGACATGTGGATTCTAACACTTCCATAGAAATACAAAGAACCTAGAATGGCCAAAACAATTTTGAAAAATGATGAGTTTGGAGGACCTAACTTGATTTAAAAATTTTCCATATAGCTAATATAATCAAGAGAATGTCATACTGGTATGATTATATGTATATAATCTCTGGAAGAGAATAGAGCCCAGAAATGGAATGATACATATACGGCTGATAAATTTTTACCAAAGGTACTAAGTTAATTATATGTGGGAAATAATTCTGAAACAATTAGATATGCAAAAAAATGAACCTTGACTCTTATTTCACATTATATACAAACACTAGGCTGAATGTGGATTATAGAACTATAAGAGCTAAAAGCATAACATTTTAGAAAACACGTTAAGAGAAAATCTTTGTAACCTTGTTAGGCAAAGTTTCCTTAGATGGCAAACAAAAGGAAAAACACACACACATGAATGATAAATTGGGCGTTATCAAAATGAAAAACTTTTGCTGTTCAAAAGACATTTTTAAGAAAATAAAAAGACAAATCAAAGATTAGAAGAAAATATTTCAAAACATAGGCCTCACATAGTATTGTATACAGAATATATCAAAGATTCTTTCAACTTAATAATAAAAATCCAAATAATTAGATTTTTCAGTAAGCAAAATATTTGAACAGAAACTTTACCAAAGATATATGAGTGTTAAATAAGCACTTATATAGATATATAATGTCATTAGTCACCAGGAAGACACAAATTCAAAACCACAATGGGATACTACTACAGATATATTAATGTAGATAAAATTATAAAGACTAACAATAGTAGGCGCTAGGAAATATCTGGGGAAACTATAATCTCACATATTGCTGATGGGGATGCAAACAAAACAATCACATTGGAAAGTAGTTCAGCAGTTCTTAACTATTTAAGCATACTTTAACCATACGATTCAGCACATTTACCAGTCGGTACTTAAATAAGTATATATGCCCGCAAAAAGATTTTTACCAGAATGTTTATAGCAGCTTGTTTCTGAATAACCAAAAATTGAAAACAACCTATACATGTATATCTACTGGTGAATAAGAAATTGTGTCATATGCTTTTATTTGAATGCATATGTAATTAAAAGGAACAAATTATTAATATATGTGACAATTGGGATGAATCAACCACAAAATAACGTACTAAATAAAAAGCATCAGATACTAATAATCACTTACTGTCAATATTAATGACATTCTAGAAAAGCTAAAAATATAGAAACAGGAAACATGCTTGCCTGGGTTCCTGTGGGTGCTTTTGACTAGACAGGGTCACAAGGCTGGTATCAACCAGGTCACAAGGGTGAGATATATATATATATATATATATATATATATAGGCATCCCCAGTGGCTCAGTGATAAAGAATCTGCCTGAAATACAGGAGACACAGGAGAAATGGGTTCAGTCCTTGGGTTGGGAAGATCCCCTCGAGGAGGAAATGGCAACCACTCTGGTATTCTTGACTGGGAAATCCCATGGACAGAGAAGCCTGACAGGCTCTAGTCTGTGGGGTCCAAAAGAGACAGACATGACTGAGCAACTGAGCACATATATGCATGTATATATACTGATTGTGACTAGTTACATGGTTAAATATTATAAAACTTACTATAAAGTTAATCAAATTGTATGTTTTAATATAGTAAGTTTTATTATATAAAAATTGTTCAGTTCAGTTCAGTCGCTTAGTCGTGTCTGACTCTTTGTGATACCATGGACTGCAGCACGCCAGGCCTCCCTGTCCATCATCAACTCCCAGAGTTTCCTCAAACTCATGTCCATTGAGTTGGTGATGGCATCCAACCATCTCATCCTCTGTAGTTCCCTTCTCCTCCTGCCTTCATTCTGGCCCAGCATCAGGGTCTTTTCTAGTGAGTCATTTCTTCAAATCAGGTGGCCAAAGTATTAGACTTTCAGCTTCAGCATCAGTCCTTCCAATGAATATTCAGGACTGATTTCCTCCAGGATGGACTGGTTGGATCTCCTTGCAGTCCAAGGGACTCTCAAGAGTCTTCTCCAACACCACAGTTCAAAAGCATCAATTCTTCAGCACTCAGCTTTCTTTACAGGCCAACTCTCACATACATACATGACTACTGGAAAAACCATAGCTTTGACTAGATGGACCTTTGTTGGCAAAGTAATGTCTCTGATCTTTAATATGTTGTCTAGGTTGATGATAGCTTTTCTTCCAAGGAGCAAGCATCTTTGAATTTCATGGCTGCAGTCACCATCTGCAGTGATTTTGGAGACCAAAAAAAATAAGTATGTTAGTCACTTAGTCATGCCTGACTCTTGGCAACTCCATGGACTGCAACCCACCAGGCTCCTCTGTCCATGAAATTTTCCAGGCAAGGATACTGGAGTGGGTTGCCATTTCCTTCTCCAGGAGATCTTCCCAGCCCAGGGATTGAACCCGGGTCTCCTGCACTGCAGGCAGATTCTTTACCAACTGAGCTACAAGGGAAGCCCACAAAAAAATAAAAGTCTGTCATTCTTTCCACTGCTTCTCCATCTATTTGCCATGAAGTGATGGGACCAGATGCCATGATCTTAGTTTTCTGAATGTTGAGTTTTAAGCAAACTTTTTCACTCTCTTCTTTCACTTTCATCAAGAAGCTCTTTAGTTCTTCTTTGCTTTCTTCCATAAGGTGTTATCATCTGCATATCTGAGGTTATTGATATTTCTCCCGGCAATCTTGATTCCAGCTTGTGCTTCATCCAGCCCAGCGTTTCTCATGATGTACTCTGCATATAAGGTAAATAAGCAGGGTGACAATATACAGCCTTGACGTACTCCTTTTCCTATTTGGAACCAGTCTGTGGTTCCATGTCCAGTTCTAACTGTTGCTTCCTGACCTGCATACAGGTTTCTCAAGAGGCAAGTCAGGTGGTCTGGTATTCCCAGTTCTTAAAGAATCTTCCACTGTTTGTTGTGATCCACACAGTCAAAGGCTTTGGCATAGTCAATAAAGCAGAAATAGATGTTTTTCTGGAACTCTCTTGCTTTTTCAATGATCCAGCGGATGTTGTCAATTTAGTCTCTCATTCCTCTGCCTTTGCTAAAACCAGCTTGAACATCTGGAAATTCACGGTTCACGTACTATTGGAGCTTGGCTTGGAGAATTTTGAGCATAACTTTGCTAACGTGTGAGATTAGTGCAATTGTATGATAATTTGAGCATTCTTTGGCTTTGCCTTTCTTTGGAATTGTGAAGAAAACTAACCTTTTCCAGTCCTGTGGCCACTGCTGAGTTTTCCAAATTTGCTGACGTTTTATTATATATAAATTGTACCTTATTTTTTTTTAATGGAGAGGAAGTAGGTAGGTATTCATATGGTAGTGCCCAATGCTATTCTTAAAATCCAGACAGATGAGCTGGAACTTTGTGCTATGAATAATATCCATGCATGATTAATACATTTGTGTGTCTTAAATAGATGATTTTTTCTGAAATTTACAAAGAATTTGGATTGCTTTTTATACAAATCCTTTTTTTCTCTTCTAGTTGTAAGAAGTCCTAGGTAATTCCTTAGCAAAGGGAGCTATAAAATCATACTTATTCTACTTATATAGTAAAACTCTGGTTGGTAACGCCAAGGGATGGAAGCAGGTGGAGGTAATTTTCCAAGGCTCATCATAAGTTAATAGATTCCCTAAAAGGTGAAGCAAACTGTCTAAATTTTTGCATCTGACACTCAAACAAGAGTAAAAGGAAAATGAACCAGCAAATATAACAGATATTCTCTGACCTAGTAGTCTGAAACAAATACTAGGTGAAAAATTTCAGCTTTGTACATTACCCTTAAGAGAATCTACTTGTAGTAGAATAATGAGGGTTCTGATCATGCCAGATCAGATGCAAGCACAATTTGCAGGTATGCAGCTTCTCTCCTGAAAGAAGTTGTTAAACCATGAAGGGCATGTCAGAATCACTATCCTGCTTTTCAGAACACCATGGAGTTCACCAGGAGAAGAGCAGCATATGCATATCATATCAGCCCAACCCAGAACACAATATCATCAAATATTCAGCATCATAAGGAACTCCTTGTTTTACATATAGGATTTGATTCCCTTTGGGATACTGAGATGGTGTGAAATCTTTGTTACATAGCACAGTTAAGGACTGGAAGCCCTGGCTAATTCCTGTTGACACAGAAGTACCGTGTAAGGGACACATGGATCAGCAACTATAAAGAACTTAGATTACATTACCCAGTGGATCTTTATAAGAATTTTATCGAAAATCCTACTAAGTGATTGGGAGAAATTATTTACTGCATCTACAATAGATGCAGGGTTAAAAATCTTTAATATAGCATGAAACAACTATGAATAAATAATAAGCACAAAGAAATTCCAAGAAATGATGATATGTATATAATTATATTCTAGCTCACTGGTTATCTTATAAATAAAAATAAAAAAGTTTTTGATCCCTAAAATTGACCCAGAAGAAAAGTTGAGATTGAAAATGTCCCATGTTGCCAAGGGTAAGGGAAATGTCTATGATTGTGGAAGGCATTCTGGCAGGATCTATGAAGAGGTTAAAGCACATTTGCTTGGATCCATCAATTCTTCTTCTAAGAATTAGTTCTACATAAATATTGACTCATGTGTGCAAAGATATTTTTGAGCTAGTCTTTGAAAAGGAAAATATTGGAAACCATTTTAATATCAATTGACAGAAAAGTGAAAATTTAATTTATGCTCCACCCACACTACAGAATGCTTTGCTGCTTTGGAAAAATAAATATATCTATTGCATGACACCTCACATATATTTTAAAGTAGAAAGACCAGAACATAATCCCACTTTTCTAAATTTTAATTCTGTATAATTCTGTTGATTATTTTATAATAATCTTTTTTTTACTTTTGTATTGTTTTAAATCCAAAGAAAAAAGAAAGCTAGGAACAATTACTCAACATGATTTGACCAAAAGATGATTTTTTTGCTTTCTCTCTTTTTCTCTGTTTCTTAGTCCTTTTACCTCTCTTTCTCTCCTTCTCTTCTTTCAGATTTTATTGGATGGCTTTTGTAAACCAGTCGTTGTTTCAGGCAGTGAAGACATATATGTTTAGTGCATATTGGAAATACATAAAAACAAATAAATAATAACAGTAAGTTATTATAGTGCCATAGTCAAGAATGCTCCAAACCAAGTAGAGATTGGTTCCAAATCAGGAAAGGAGTATGTCAAGCCTGTATATTGTCACCCTGCTTACTTAACTTTGATGCAGAGTTCAGTTCAGTTCAGTTCAGTTGCTCAGTAGTGTCCTATTCTTTGCGACCCCATGAACAGCAGCATGCCAGGCCTCCCTGTCCACCACCAACTCCCAGAGTCCACCCAAATTCATGTCCATTGAGTCGGTGATGCCATCCAACCATCTCATCCTCTGTCATCCCCTTCTCCTCCTGCCCTCTATCTTTCCCAGCATCAGGGTCTTTTCAAATGAGTCAGCTCTTCGCATCAGGTAGCCAAAATATTGGAGCTTCATCTTCAACATCTGTCCTTCCAATGAACAGCCAGGACTGATCTCCTTTAGGATGGACTGGTTGGATCTCCTTGCAGTCCAAGGGACTCTCAAGACTCTTCTCAAACACCACAGTTCAAAAGCATCAATTCTTCTGCGCTCAACTTTCTTTACAGTCCAACTCTCACATCCACATATGACTACTGGAAAAACCATAGCTTTGACTAGTCCGACCTTTTTAGCAAAGTAATGTCTTTGCTTTTTAATATGCTGTCTAGGCTGTCCATAGCTTTCCTTCTAAGGAGTCAGTGTCTTATAATTTCATGACTGCAATCACCATCTGCAATGATTTTGGATTCTAAAAAAATAAAGTCAGTCACTGTTTCCACTGTTGCCCCATCTATTTGCCATGAAGTGATGGGACCAGATGCCATGATCTTCGTTTTCTGAACGCTGAGCTTTAATCAAACTTTTTCACTCTCCTCTTTCACTTTCATCAAGAGGCTCTTTAGTTCTTCTTCACTTTCTGCCATAAGGGTGGTGTCATCTGCATATCTGAGGTTATTGATATTTCTCCTGGCAATCTTGATTCCAGCTTGTGCTTCCTCCAGCCCAGCGTTTTTCATGATGTACTCTGCATATAAGTTAAATAAGCAGGGTGACAATATACAGCCTTGATGTACTCTGTTTCCTGTTTGGAACCAGTCTATTGTTCCATGTCCAGTTCTAACTGTTGCTTCCTGACCTGCATACAAGTTTCTCAAGAGGCAGGTCAGGTGGTCTGGTATTCCCATCTCTTTCAGAATTTTCCACAGTTTATTGTGATCCACACAGTCAAAGGCTTTGACATAGTCAATAAAGCAGAAATAGATGTTTTTCTAGAACTCTCTAGCTTTTTCAATGATCCAGTGGATGTTGGCAATTTGATCTCTGGTTCCTCTGCCTTTTAAAAATCAGCTTGAACATCTTGAAGTTCACGATTCATGTATTGCTGAAGCCTGGATTGGAGAATTTTGAGCATCACTTTACTAGCGTGTGAGGTAGAGTACATCATGTGAAACCTGGGCTGGAAGAAGCACTAGCTGGAATCAAGATTGCCAGGAGAAATAATCAATAACCTCAGATATGCAGATGACACCGCCCTTAGGGCAGAAAGCAAAGAAGAACTAAAGAGCATCTTGATGAAAGTGAAAGAGGAGAGTGAAAAAATTTGCTTAAAACTCAACATTCAGAAAACTAAGATCATGGCATCTGGTCCCATCACTTCATGGCAAATAGATGGGGAAACAATGGAAACAGCAACAGACTATTTTGGGGGACTCCAGAATCACTGCAGATGGTGACTGCAGCCATGAAATTAAAAGACTCTTGCTCCTTGGAAGGAAAGCTATGACTAACCTAGACAGTATATTAAAAAACAGAGACATTACTTTGCCAACAAAGGTCCATCTAGTCAAAGCTATGGTTTTTCCAGGAGTCATGTATGTATGTGAGAGCTGAATTATAAAGAAAGCTGAGTGCCTAAGAGTTGATGCTTTTGAACTATGGTGTTGTAGAAGACTCTTGAGAGTCCCTTGGACTAAAAGGAAATCCAAGCAGTCCATCCTAGAGGAAATCAGTCCTGAATATTCATTGGAAGCACAGATGCTGAAGCTGAAACTCAAATACTTTGGCCATCTGATGTGAAGAGCTGACTCACTAGAAAAGACCCTGATGCTGGGCCAGATTGAAAGCGGGAGGAGAAGGGGACAACACAGGATGAGATGGTTGGATAGCATCACCGACTTGATGGACATGAGTTTGAGGAAACTCTGGGAGTTGATGATGGACAGGGAGGCCTGGCGTGCTGCAGTCCATGGTGTCATAAAGAGTCGGACACGATTGAGTGACTGAACTGAACTGAGTAGAGATATACGAAAAGTCTGATATGAACCAGAAATAAGTACTTCAGTTTGACTGAGAAGGAAAGGAAAGGAAATGGATCAAAGAGAAGGCAACAAGATGAAAGGGAAATAGAAGTTTTACTGATAAATAATTAGAAAAACAGTGCTTTGTGCAGAGGAAACTAGTACCAAACAATCAAGCCTTCTTGATACTATTTGAGAAGAGGTGAAAGAGAAAGAAAATAATTCTCTATAAATTCAGATGAATGCCATCAGAATTCAATACATAAAGTGCTACAAATCTGACCCCACAATTGGCAAGTGTGTGAATCTTTAAATTATCAATTTCCTACTATGAATATCCTAAACATTAAAAGTGTTTTCTTTTCCCCCAAAGTCATGGAGGCGTCACATGTCTCAAGGTGTGTTTTTATCTATATCTGTTCATGAAATTTTTCATGAAAAAGTTTTTCATGTAAAAGTTCATGAAACTTTTACAATTTATAGGCCATCATGAACCCCATGGCTTAATAAGGTGGCCATCAAATATTCAGCTCAGTTCAGTTACTCAGTCATGTCCAACTCTTTTCGACCCCGTGAACCGCAGCACACCAGGCCTCCCTGTCCATCACCAACTCCCAGGGTTTACCCAAACTCATCTCCACTGAGTTGGTGTGGCCATCCTACCATCTCATCCTCTGTTGTCCCCTTCTCCTCCTGCCCTCAATCTTTCCCAGCATCAGGGTCTTTTCAAATGAGTCAGCTCTTCGCAGGAGGTGGCCAAAGTATTTGAGTTTCAGCTTCAACATCAGTCTTTCCAATGAACACCCAGGACTGATCTGCTTTAGGATGGACTGGTTGGATTTCCTTGCAGCCCAAGGGGCTCTCAAGAGTCTTCTCCAACACACAGTTCAAAACAAATTCATAATACAGGCTGGTCACAGTGACAACATGATCTCAAAAGAAGAGTAGAAGTCTGAAGAAGATGCTACTTTCCCTACTTACAGATGAGAAAAAGAAGACATCATAAGTGGTTTGTCCAACACGAAACCATTCATGGTCTGAACTGAACTATTATCTGTGTGCCTGTGTGCTTTTTTTTGCCATCCCTGCGTGACCAGTAGTTCTTTAACGATCAAGGTGCTGTCTTTTTCTGTTGTCAGGACAGGATCCATGTCCAAGATGTTTAACAGCACAAAGGAGAAAAATAATTCTTTACTGAATAAACTGACAAGATAACATAGTGGCAATGACCACTGGTCACCAATTAAGCCTACATTTATATTGGAATGGTTTTAAAATCATTTCTCTGCTCAAATGTTGATGCAGTCTTTATGTTAAAAATGATTTTCTAAAAATGAGTTTAATGGGCAAGCATAAAAAAGATAAATGAAGACATTCGCTTTACCTTAAAAAATAATGAAATATTAATTACCCTCCTCCATAATACATTTTAAGTATCACCCTTTTGGCATTTGACATACTCAACTTTATTCTTACTTCTGTACGGTTTCTTGTTATATAGTCCAATAACTACTTATGTCACTAACTTCATATTACTTAGCATCATGCCTTACTGTATGTACAATAATAACTTATAGAGTGAATTAGTGGAGGATTACATATCAAGGAATTTAACAAGCTAGACTTTCATTCTAGATGTAACACAGGCTTTGAGGAACTCAGACGTGCCTGTTGACTTCTGAAGAAAATTATGTTTTTATGTAATTAAATAAACACAATATTCATCTGTAATATCAAACTAAGTCTACATCAAAGGGACATGGAAAAACCTGGGGCAGTACAAGAACACAGACACACAATTATCTCAAGAAAAGAGAAAAGGATGGAAAAGTATTTGATACCCAAGGGGAGAAAAAAAAATGAGGAGCTACTCTGAGCAAAATATTTTAACATATGTTAAGTATTTATTTTGTAGTTAAAAACATGAAAAATAATAGTTCAAAATATTTCAAGACAATTGGCATCCCTCTCTGCAATCTTGTAGAGTTACTGAACTTGCCGGGAAATCTCTTGCATGGAGAATAAAGAGCTGACACAGAAGGGCAAAGAGACAATGAATGGATGTGTATCCAGCTTAACCTTGCTAGATACTGGGACTGACAGACAACCTGGGGGCAGCAGCTCTAGAAAAAGAGTGAGGAAGCAGAATCAGAATTCTGGGTCCATTTTCACTTCTCCCTCGCCAGATGGGGCTCCTGCCTGTAGAACCAAGGTAGGGGATGAACCAGGAGTGGTGCTGGCATTTCGAATGATATGTCTGTAGGTCACTGGATCACAATCTGCCCAAGAATAGGTTGCCAGGAAGATGACACTGCCATTTGACATCCCAATAATTTCCTTGGTAACATATGCAATCAGTTCACAAACCCAGCCCAGCACAGTTGGCCAGAGTTGGGGAAATGGGTGGAGACTTATTGGCACTCCCAGGAAGACAGGTGGAAAAACTGAGGATTAAGCTGTTTGCTCAGCCAACAAAGAGAGACAGGTGTCAGAAGCTTCCGAAGCCCCTCTCACACTGACCTAGGTTTATTATCTATTAAAGAGCCCTAGCCAACTATAGAATAATGATCATTGTTTCACCTCTGTCTTTATCCTACCAAAGAGGAAACTTCTTGAAGGGAGAAAATCAATTTATTTTTATCTCCCTCCAATGAAGCTTTCTGAGCTATAGATGTGTGAACAATAGAATGTGGCAACTATACTCCAATAAAAAAATTTTAAATGAAAATAGAATCTAAATAACTATATATTATAAATAATAGAATTCTATTTAAGTGTTTTTGTTTGATTAGAAAGAAATTAAACTAAGGGAGAAAAAAATGCAAGTTTTAAATTTTAAAAATTTAAAAAGGGAATTCAGAATATCAATGTCATATCCCAGAAGTAAAGTTTTATACTGCATGATCATTCTTAATGCCCTCATGTTTTTCTGAGCACTCTCTTTTACCATTTTTTTTTAATAAAAATTAAGTATGCATTAGTGCTCTTGAGTCCTCTTGGGAACATATCTGGAATACAAGAGCCATCATCAGGAGATCATGAAAATGTGAAATGGAAAAAAACAAATAGTGCATTGTTATTATTGTGAATGAATCCCAACATGTGGGAAGGCTCACAGCATACTTCATAAGCACAGGGTTAAAAGGATCCCACTCAGCTTTATGGAACTGCAAATCCATCAGAGTGATTTAGGTTCCTGCAGAGCAGAAATGTGGAACAAAGCCAGCAGACCCAGGCTGGGTGAAGCACTTACATCTGCTTCTGTTAGAAAGTAAAGAAGAAGCTAGACTTATCAGGACATACCCAGGATTTAGTATACCTTCTAACTGGTCCAAGAAAACACCTAAAGGCAAAGAATTATTGGATGTTCTCCTTCTCCCAGACAGAGGGCTAGGACTGGGAAAGGGAATTGCACCCAGAACTGGATAGAGGGGAAGAAATAGATACTATAAGAGTAACTTAGCAAGCAGGCCCTGGCAGGCCAGGAGCTGGCAAGGCTCTAGCAGCCTTTCTGGATAGATTACTGGCTAAAAGGAAAAGACAGAAGCAGAGAAGATGGGAGGTAGGAAAGAACAAAGGATGGGAAAGAGATACTAGGAAAACTGCAAATAGATACTAAGATCTAACAAATATTCCTCAAAGTTGGGCTTTATTGGCCTGGGTTCGCGATTTAGGAAATAAGCATGAAGAGGCTTCTAAACTGACCTAAGAACCTTTGATTAAAACAAAAGCTACTCACAAATATGAGAGAGAGAGAGAGAGAGAGAGAGAAACCACTTGGAAGTTACCTGCCAGGAGGAAGAACAGGGAAGCTGGAATCCATTGATGCTGTAAAAAAAGAACTTGGGCTGTGAGTATGGCAGAAATAGACTGTTTCAGAAGCTGAAAAAGCAGGCTTCAGGGAAGAAGAGTTAGAAGATGCTAAGCCTTCACTGAGGACTCAGAGGAGTGCACAGACAACAATAGGAATATTTTTAATAATAACAGCTAGTGAATTTTGCTTATATAGCAGTCACTGCACTAAGTGCTTTTCATAAATGTATTTAATCTTCACCACAAACCTAGGAGATGGACGCTACTCTTATTTCCATTTTATCAATAAAGACACTGAGGCTAAGGGAAGTTCAGTCACTTATATCTTGAACCAGGATTCAGCTTAGGACTGTCTATCGCCAAGTTCACTTCCTTTTTCTTTATAGTACAATGTAGCTTTGGGCCTGAGAAGAGAAGAGGACATTTGGAAGTCATGAGACTATCTTGCTGTGTGTAAGATTTTGAGGAGCTGGAGAAGTTTAAAACATTTGCAATAACTAATTTTGGCTTTCCTAAGAGAATCATCATAACATACATCGAAATTCAACTGACTTTTCCACCTCCATTATTTCTGTCTGATATAAGCTGTGATCATCTGGCCCCTATGTTATTGCAATAGTATCCCAGCTTCCAGCCTTACCCTTATTTGGTCTATTCTTATCTCAGTAGCTACAGTGATTCTTTTAAAATGAAACTCAGATTATGTCACCCTTTGTCTTAACCCATCCAGGGGCTTCATACATCATTTTCTGTAAAAGCTCAAGCCCTCATAATGGTCCACAAGATCCTACATGATCTAGCTTCCTTCCTGGCCTCACCTCCAACCTTGCTCTCCCTTGTTCATCCCCTGCAGCCACGCTAACCTCCTACCTGTTCTCAGGCCCTTTGTACTTGCTGTTCCTTCTGCCAGGGACACTCTTCCCCCAGATCCCTCTCACCTCCTTCAAGTTGCTGCTCAAGTATCATCAGTGAGCTCACTCTAGATCATTCAAAATAAAATGTCACCTCCTCCCAGAACCTCAATCCCTCTGTCCCTATATTATTCTTTCCTGGAGCACTTACTACAGTCTGACCTTCTAATTATTTATGTTTGTTATCTGAACCCACCCAAGGAACATGAGCTTCACAAAAGCCTTTTCCATCACTGATTTATTCCCATTGCCTGTACCAGTGCCTAGTGTGGGTTCAATAAACATTTGTTTAATGAATCAATGCAAAACGGGTTCCGCTTTAGTGTTGGCATATCCTTGATAGTTTATTATGAATAATGAAAAGCCTAACTAATGACTGTGAGAGAAGGAAGCAGGACCTCTGGTGGGAAAAGCAGAGAAGAGGATTCTAAGTTAGGAAACTGAAGGACAGCAGCAGATGGAGAGGGTTGATAAGCAACAAAGGAGACGCTAAAATCATTTTGTTCCATCAAGAGAAGCTGAAAGCGTAACTCTCAGGAAAAAGAGAGAAGCTGGGAGTGTAACTCTTAGGCCTCTTAGGGGTCTCTTCCGTTGGTTACTGACATATGGAAGCCTAGAGACATACTTTCTGAGAAAAATCGTGTAACCCATCACTGTTCAATCAATTTGGACCTTTGAGTAGAGGGAGGTGATAAAGAATCTGAACAATCCTGGGTTAGAAATTATCCAATGATATTGCCAGGCACTGGGAAAAGGCATGATGGCCAGGCACAGGCACTTATGTTAATGAATCTCATCACTTCTAGGTGTGTACTGGGAACACACACTTTTAGAAAATTGCTGCGTTACTTTTGAGAATTTAGCCATTTTGTCAAATCTCCTTCAGTGAACCATATCAGCACGCACTATCTGACATAAGTTTTCACAAAGGTACTTCTCACAACTTTGAAGTGATTCTTAGGTTACATATAATATGGTTAAATACTAAAGTCCAATGATTGAAGTTCAATTTAAATCCATCAAAAAAGCTTTTTTTTTCTAAGAATACCAGGTGTGCTTTTTATGGTATTCATTGTACTAGAAGGCCCTGCTATTTTGGGGGAATTTCATTTTAGAGGTGTTGATTGTTTGCAGATGCTCAAGGTGAGACAACAGAAAAAAGTTTTTAGAAGTATTTTTAAAAAAGGAAGTACTACTTTGAAAAAGTTTTTAAAGTATGAATAAAGAATTCAGGGACTTTCCTGCTGGCTCAGTGGTAGGGAATCCACCTGTCAATGCAGGAGACACAGGTTCAATTCCTGGTCCAGGAAGATCCCACATGTTGCATAGCAACTGAGCCCATGCACCACAGCTATGGAGGCTGTGCTCTAGAGCCTTGGAATAGTAACTACCGAGCCTACATGCCACAACTATTGAAGCCCATCTGCCTCAGCGCCTATGGTGTGCAACAGGCGAAGCCACCACAATGAGAAGCCTACACCCCACAACCAGAGTGTAGCCCCTGCTTGCAGCAACTAGTGAAAACACTGTGCAGCAACCAAGACTGTGCACAGCCAGAAATAAATAAAATTCTTCTAAAAAGATCCAAAGCTACGTAAGGACACAGAGTGTTATAAAGTTTGGATATGATTAAGAAAATGGTATTCTGGATTCAAAATTCAAAAGCTTATTCAGTTCAGTTCAGTCGCTCAGTCCTGTCCGACTCCTTGCAGCCCCATGGACTGCAGCACACCAGGCCTCCCTGTCCATCACCAACTCCCAGGGTTTACTCAAACTCATGTCCATCGAGTCGGTGATGCCATCCAAACATCTCATCCTCTGTCTTCCCCTTCTCCTCCTGCCTTCACTCTTCCCCAGCATCAGGATCTTTTCAAATGAGTCAGTTCTTCACATCAGGTGGCCAAAGGATTGGAGTTTCAGCTTCAGCATTAGTCCTTCCAATGAATATTCAGGACTGATACCCTTTAGGATAGACTGGTTGGATCTCCTTGCAGTCCAAGGGACTTTCAAGAGTCTTCTCCAACACCACAGTTCGAAAGCTTATTGTGCAACATCATCTGGGGCAAATGATCCATCTCTCCAAGCTTCCACTTCTTCATCTTTGAAGATGAGAAGCAACCTCCCAACTTAGAGACAATTTGTAAGCAACGAATAAGATGGCTCATGAAAGGCAAGGCCATACATTGGCAAACACTCCATAGATGTTAATGCCCATCACCTGTTCCTTCTGCCACTGCCTATTTTCCCCTAGTCATCTCTCTGGCTTCTTCAGCTTTGTCAAAACTTAGAAGGAAATGGCAACCCACTCCAGTATTCTTACCTGGGAAATCCCATGGACAAAGGAGCCTAACAGGCTATAGTCCTTGGAATGGCAAAAGAGTTGGACATGATTTAGGGACTAAAAAACAATAGTAACAGGACTCATGCATCAAACATTTGCTATCAACCACCCTGTACTCCTGGCCAAGGCAGTGGGCTGAACTTTTGGGCTTCCCAGGTGGCCCTGGTAGTAAAGAACCCATCTGCCAAAACAAGAAATATAAGAGACACAAGTTTGATCCCTGGGTGGGGAAGATCTCCTGGAGAAGGGCATGGCAACCCACTCCAGTATTCTTGCCTGGAGAATCCCATGGACAGAGGAGCCTGGCGGGCTATAGCCCATAGGGTCACAGAGAGTCGGACACGACTGAAGTGACTTTGTGCACACACACCCAGTAAAAGGAATCTTCAGACCTTGGCTATCCAGTTTGGTTCTTTACTTGTAAAAGGCATCAATTGCTTTAAAAATTGAGTGAACTCTTTTAATACTTTAAAGTTCGTCCTCCACAGTCTGTTTTACCAAGTATGTCTTCATGATCCCAAGGACCTGGCATCTCTATGCCAAGTTCCCCCTACAATGACTGTGGACATAAGCAAGCAACTGTAGGCTCCCTCCAAAACAATTCCAATTTTTTGCTTTTAATTTGTTTCTAGTGTCTATTACGGCCTCTGAATACACACTATCTTCTCCAGTTTAAATAAAACAAGTGGTGAAACCATACAGCCTGGAAGGAAAAGAAAAAAAAAGATTCTAGAACCATTTAATAGCATTTTTAATTTGATAAAACTTAACATATTAATGATATGTAATTTAACTTATGCAAACTGGGCCACTAGATAATCATATCTTGAATAATCCTTCTCCTTTATTAAAAAAAATTAATAAAGTGAGAGTGTTATGAAGCCTAAAGCCTTCTTTTTCCCCTCCCAAATTATAACTGTGCTGCAACTGAAACATGTTTGGAAATAAAATCAATCCGACTCAGCCTTATCAAGGACAAATTGTACCTCTCGGAGGACTGATGTCGGCACACCGGCAGAGGGTAGACAGCCCAAGCCTGACCCACAGAGAGCGTGTCTTTAGAAATCCTGACTGCAGAGGTGAGAAGCTCAGAGAAATGGAACAGTTGGCTTCTCATTGCCTCCCCAGTGTTTTCTCATCTTAGCTTATTTCATTTTCTTGGCAAATGCTAGTAGCATATCACTAAGTCTTTTTAACACTTCTTCATTCCTTATTATTTCAGTTTCAAGATCATTAATAAAACAGCAGCTTGAGAAGGCAGCACCCCAGGCAATCCACAGTGAGAGCAGGTAGGGTGGCTGCCTGATTTTCACAGCCATTAGCATAGATGAAGTTGAATTTCATAAATAGGGTATAAACTTCATGGAAGGATAACTAAGGATAAACACTATCCTTTGCCCATATTGAATGCCAAACCAAAGATAAATTTATAAAAATTCTAGTTTCTTCTATTTTCATTAGCTTACTTTCCTGTTATCAAAGCAATTCTACTCATGTCAGAAAAAAAAAAAACAGGAAAATATGGAAATTGTAGAGAAGAGATTATAACATTACCTAGTTCGCTGTTTCCTTTACTGACATTTTTATATATGGACTTTTTAAACATTTTTTTCTTGCTTGATGTCTTATATTTAAAATAATTTTGTATCCTGTTTTTCTCAATGCTTCTGCATTTTCCCCTTTTGCATTTTGCCCAACCTGACTGTTTGGCTAGTGATATTTTTGTGACACAGAGTAAGTCTTCCAATGGTCAAATTAATCACTGAATTTCTTCCCAAAACAGATAAATCAGTGACAATCAGAATTTGTTTTCTTTAGTCACCCTTAAGTTTTCCTGAGCTGATGGGAATCCTCTCCTATAAATTGCCTCCAGAAACAACCCCCATTGGAGGTACCTAATGTTATCAGAATTCACAGTCCATCTGGGACACCAGCCCCACATGGTGGGTATGAGACAACTCTTTCTATCTCTGCTGAAATTGAAGCATGTTTGGGAATTCAGTCAATCAAACCAAACTTTGTCAAGGATCAGGCATACCTCCCTGGAGTGAGTGGAAGTTGCTCAGTCATGTCTGACTCTTTGTGACTCCATGGATAGAGTCCATGGAGTTCTCCAGGCCAGAATACTGGAGAGGGTAGCCGTTCCTTCTCGAGGGGATCTTCCCAACCCAGGGATCGAACCCAGGTCTGCCACATTGCAGGTGGATTCTTTACCAGCTGAGCTACAAGGGAAGTCCCTTTGGAAATGAAGCTAAATGCTCAGACTTTTCAGCCATTCTCATGTCATTTCCAGATACAAATATCTGGTTTCATTTTAGCCAGCACAAATGCCTCCAAGACACCGATGTTATTTTCAAATGCTGGAAATCATTGGTTAATAATATATAGAAAATTCCAAAGCCTTTTAGCTGTAATGATAAGGGATGTTAGATATTAGTCTATTTGATATTAACTTTAAACCTTGCTTTTAACTTCTTTTGTATTAATTAGGTCAGGTATTACTTGGTATTGGTTAGTCTTTAGATATTAATTTTTTTCTTGGATTCTGAGCCACTGTCCTCTCTTCTTTCTCATCTCACCAGCCACAAGCTTCCACACGTGGGGTTCCTGACGGCTCAGTCTTTGAATCTCTTCTCTTCCATCTCCACCGTTCTTTGGGACTCATTTAGTCTCAAGACTCTAAATGCTTCCCTTAGGCTAGCCATTCTGAAATATCCTAATCCAGTCCTGAACTGCAGATTATTAATGGTTAGCTGCTGAAGTGAAAATTCAACTTTTTTTTTAGGGTCAAACCTTATTCTCAATGCCTTTATTTGAATATGTAACTAAATTTTTAATTCACCTGCTCCAACTACTGACTCCTAAAAGTCCAAGAGGCTTGTTCCCACTTTCTTCATGTTGTTAGTACAGTTGTTAATTTACCAGGAAGGTCTTCCCGCTAAGGAGTAACTGTTTCCCTAACCCCCAAATCCTCTGCCCTTACCCTGGTTTGTTGTTCTGTGTAGGTCTTTTCATTATTTGATGTACTGTATAGTCATTTGTTTATTTAATATTGTTCTCCTCCTGGAACACAAACTCTAGAAACAGGCACCATGTCAGGTCTGTTTACTGCTGCATCCTGGTCCCTAGAGCAGCACCTGGTCCATGTAGGCATGAATTAATGAATAAATGTGAGACAGTCCTATAGAGGCTATTTACACACATATTCCAGCTCTGTCCCAGTGAGGCCAGCATGACTTAAGCTGCTTTTCCTTTTGTCACACTCTGGATCATTCTTCAGGAAATTACTTAAAGTCAGGCAGAGACAGACCATGGTCTTCCCTGGCAGGTCAGTGGTAGAGAATCTGCCTGTCAATGTAGGATACACCTGGGTTGAGAAGCTCCCCTGGAAAAGCAAGTGGCAACCCACTCCAGTATTCTTGCCTAGGAAGTCCCATGGACAGAGAAGCCCTGCAGGCTGCAGTCCGTAGGGTCAAAAAGAGTCAGACATGACTTAGTAACTAAACAACAACAACAAAACAACAAACACAGACCAGCTGAAGCTTGAACCCCAATCCACCAGCACTTTAGTCCACTAACATCATGGTTTTATACTCTAAGGAGAAGGCACCAGGGAAAATGAACCCAGGCATCTGTGTGGTTGTATGGGTTTTACTTCTTATTCAAATGGGAACCTTTAAAAAGAAATCTAAGAAAAGTTCTAAAAGTCTTAATGTATTTTTTTATTCATTCATTCTTTTACAGGAATGTCACAAGCACCTTCCACTTTCAAAGCTCCATAGCTGTGATCTTACTGAAGCAGGTTAAACATTAAACAAACTTGTCCAAGCTAAAAAATGTTGATGTAAGGACAAGAACCCAGATTGTCTATCTCCTGTGTCCTTTATCTCTGGTTTCTTTCCAACAGTACTAATATTTTCTTCATGGCGTCAGTCTTGACAGTTGTCTGCCTATGCCTGGCATTGTGCTTACCCCTGGGTCCTGTGTGAATCTAAGACATGGTGCCTATTCTCAAAGAATCATAGTTTTACTAGAGAAGTAAACATAACAGGAGTGAAAGAATTTGAGTTTTCCACCTTTTAAGGTAGGAGGTTTTAGAAATCAGAGGTCTGGGACAGAAAGAGGATTCCTGGGAAAAGTGAGGTGCTTCTTGGCTGTTCTTGTCTCACAGTCCCATCCTATATTTTCAGTATTTTATTTCCTTGCTAGAAATCACTCTTTGAGTATATACTGCTCTTTTGCAATCATCAGCTGTAAGGTAGTTAAGTCACTAGGAAAGGTTAAACCAGCTGGAGAAAGGGTGGCCCACAGGTCAAGCCTTGGACACTTCTGAGTACAGTATGAACTATTTTTGCAAACCTGGACCTTTGTTTCCTAAATAGGGTTCCCTCTGGGTTCTTTTCAGGCTTCCCTTGTGGCTCAGCTGGTAAAGAATCCACCTGCAATGTGGGAGACCTGGGTTCAATCCCTGGGTTGGGAAGATCCCCTGGAGAAGGGAAAGGCTACCCACTCCTGTATTCTAGCCTAGAGAATTCATGGACTGTATAGTCCATGGGGCTACAAGAGTCGGACACAACTGAGCGACTTTCACTTTCACTGGGTTCTTTTCAAGCCTAGAGTTATGTTCATCATCTAAGAATCAATATGTATGAATGAAAGGCTTAAGAGACACCTTTCTGAAATTTGTAAGGTCACTGTTTCTTTAATGTACTGGCAAATATAAAAGCAACCCTTTCCCATAGCCTGATAATCACCCAGTTCATGAAATTACATTTTCCAGTATTGTCAGTTTTAATATTGCCAGTTTCTGACTACCCTAAAGCAAGATGAGTCATTGAACTAAGAGAAGGAATAATAATAATAGACAATTTTATTAAGCACTTACTATGTATGAGGTACATTTGCAGATACTTCATATGTTTTAAATCATCTAATCTTCACAATATATTAGAGCAGAATTGTCTGGAGCTTGCAAGTTTGGGTCTATATGAAAAACTCTTTTTTTTTTTTTTTTTTTTTTTTTTTACTGTTTTATTTTATTTTATTTTTTTTTTATTAAATTTTTATTAGTTGGAGGCTAATTACTTTACATCATTACAGTAGTTTTTGTTATACATTGATATGAATTAGCCCTGGATTTACATGTATTCCCCATCCCAGTCCCCCCTCCCACCTCCCTCTCCACCCGATCCCTCTGGGTCTTCCCAGTGCACCAGGCCCGAGCACTTGTCTCATGTACCCAACCTGAGCTGGTTATCCGTTTCACCCTAGATAATATACATGTTTCAATGCTGTTCTCCTGAAACATCCCACCCTCTCCTTCTCCCAGAGTCCACAAGTCTGTTCCATACATCTGAGTCTCTTTTTCTGTTTTGCATATAGGGTTATCGTTACCATCTTTCTAAAGTCCATATATATGTGTTAGTATATTGTAATGGTCTTTATCTTTCTGGCTTACTTCGCTCTGTATAATGGGCTCCAGTTTCATCCATCTCATTAGAACTGATTCAAATGAATTCTTTTTAATGGCTGAGTAGTATTCCATGGTGTATATGTACCACAGCTTCCTCATCCATTCGTCTGCTGATGGGCATCTGGGTTGCTTCCATGTCCTGGCTATTATAAACAGTGCTGCGATGAACATTGGGGTGCACGTGTCTCTTTCAGATCTGGTTTCCTTGGTGTGTATGCCCAGAAGTGGGATTGCTGGGCTAACACCATACACAAAAATAAACTCAAAATGGATTAAAGATCTGAATGTAAGACCAGAAACTATAAGACTCCTAGAGGAGAACATAGGCAAAACACTCTCCGACATAAATCACAGCAGGATCCTCTATGACCCACATCCCAGAATTTCAGAAATAAAAGCAAAAATAAACAAATGGGACCTAATGAAACTTAAAAGCTTTTGCACAACAAAGGAAACTATAAGCAAGGTGAAAAGACAGCCCTCAGATTGGGAGAAAATAATAGCAAATGAAGCAACAGACAAAGGATTAATCTGAAAAACTCTTTTAACCCTCTCTAAAGTCTCACTCATTGTAGGCTGTCTTCCAAACACATTGACATCTAAGAATTTTAGGGAAAATTTCTAGCATTCTAATTGTCAAGAATATTTTGGACCACACTTAACAGAAGAATGCCTCCAGTCAGCCATTAATTATTTCAAATGCACTAATTTTTAAACCAGCTGTGATCCCAAAGTACAACATGTAAACTGAAATTTCTGTATCTCTTTTCGACAAACAGGGTGTGCTCCTGGGAGAAAACATTTACTGTTGAGTGCGTTTAGATGAAAACTGACATTTCTTATGGGAGTACGTTAGCCTGGGCTAGTATGGTGTGAAACAAGACCACAAATTCATAATTTAACAGTTCCGTTTTCAGGAGAGGTGGTGACATGAACACTGAATGTTCATACTCAAAATCATTTCCAGCTCCATAAAGAGTTGCCTAAGATGGAGAATAGATTAGTTCAGAAGGAATAATGACAAGGAAATATAGCTTTGAAGAGGAGAAAAGAAAAATTAGAGCTGAATAAAAGAAAAAAAAAGCCATGTCTGTTCTTTAGAATAAGCATCTCTTTAACAGACAATGTTTCAAGCACATAACAACTTTAATTTTATGCAGATTACATATTTACACGCTAATAAAATGGAAACTAGCTTGGTAAGGACATTTAGTGCCTATGATAGAATTATTAATCAATATGTCTGTCTAAAGCTGTCACATCAATTACTTAAAGTCATGTAGGAAGTCAGATTTGCCCATTGTCATCCAAATTGTCTTCAGGACTATGTTTTACAATCAAAAAATGAATGCAGTATAGCCAAACCCAGTAGTCAAGAAGGGAGGGAAGAAGGAAAAAGAGAGAAGAAAGAATTCTCTGTATTTCTTCACAGAGTAGATACACAAACACATGTCCCTGGAACTATGTCTGTCCACAGTATTGAGAGGGCAGCCTGCCTCAGAGTTGAACCATTTAGGAGGGCTGGTTTGACTTGTCATCGAAGACAATGCACCCAGCAGGCAAATTTGGAGTGGCATTTTCTTACACCCTGGTTGATTTTGATCAATCAAAGCCCAGTTCTGACTTTTCTTTTTTCTGTTAGCATAAGACAGATCACCAAAAAGAAGCAGGATGTCTATTGTGTGTGTGCTCAGTTGTTCAGTCATGCCCGACTCTTTATGATCCCATGGTCTACAGCCTGCCAGGCACCTCTGTTTATGGGATTTTCCAGACAAGAATACTGAAGCAGGTTGCCTTTTCCTACTCCAGAGGATCTTCCTGACCCAAGGATCGAACCCGAGTCTCTGGCATCTCCTGCACTGGCAGGCGGATTCTTTGCACTGTGCCACCTGGGGAGCCCTCAGGCTGTCTATTACACCTCAACAAATTTTAAAACTAATTTGGCTTTGAAGATTTGTCTATGACAGCACTGTCAGGACCTATAAGTTGCTACCAAGCCCCTCCTCCCACTTCACACCTTTCTTGGGCTTTTCTTTTTTTTCCTTAAGACTTAATCTATACATTTAGGTAAAAGGAGGAAAGAATTGACCTCTAAATATCCTTGAAACTCTCAGACTTGGAATCAAGTTCTCTTTAGTTCATCTTCACAGAAGCTAGAATTTCCCTGTCTTGCACAGGAACTTGACCCTTTTTACACATGAGATGTGGTACCTTCATTACCAATTTCTCTCAGATATACCTTTTCTCCATGCCCCAACCCTAATAAGAAAAGACAAATCTCAAAGGAAGCTTAAAATATTTAATGACTTTGACTTTTAAACATAACCCAGATTAGATAATAATGTCAAGTGATAATTCAATACACCATAATATATGACGGAACAAAAACTTACTCTTTTAGAAAGTTTAACTCTAGTAAACTCACAGATTTAGGACATTCGCTGTGAGAATGGAAAAGAGACTGTATAATTTGAGATTATGTTCAAATAAATACAGTGCATAAATGCAATTCCACCAAGTGAAATTTAATTAAAATGCATTCATTTAAAACTATATTAAATATTTAAGAATGCTTATCATGTAAATGGATAAAAACCACATATGTGGAAGAATTGACCTAAACTATATAAATTGACCAAAATGGTCAGGAGATCATTTTTTAAAATAGCCTTTAAAAATTTTTCTGAGCTAAATTAAGAGAGTAGATAGGGCAAAAGTCAAGCCATAGGAAAAGTATGGTTAGTATCCCACTGACTGACCCCAGTACCCTTCTCTTGCTGACACTGGATGTCACCACCACAAAAATGAATTCTAAACAGTTGTTGTATCTCTGTGTCTTTGGGGCAGGGGCAGCCAACTGGTAAAAGTATTAGTCTTGTCTGACTCTGTGACCCCATGGTCTGTAGCCCACCAGTCTCTATCCATGGAATTCTCCAGGTAAGAATGCTGGAGTAGTTAGCCATTCCCTTCCCCAGGGGATCTTCCTGACCCAGGGATCGAACCTGGGTCTCCGGCATTGCAGGCAGATTCTTTACCATCTGAGCCACCAGTGAAGTCCCAGCCAATTGGCAAAGCCTAGGACTTAAGACTGCACATTTTCAGCAGAGGGAAGGGGGAAATGGAGGCTCTAGCTGCCTTTAAATTCCAGTCTTCTATCAAGATTCACAAAAGTGAAATACTCTCCAAAAAGGAAGAGTTTGAGATATTTAGGCAGACTAAATCTAACAAATGCCCCTACTCAAAATGAGCTTAAGTGCTCAGTGTGAAATTTTAGATAATTTAGAAGAGAAATTTCAATATATTCAAGTGGAAACAACTCATGAAAAGGGTCACCTAGCAGAAATTTACTTGAACTTGCTTTAAGGAATATGAAAGATATACCTACTTGGCATACACAGACAATTTAGTCTAAGTCCTTGAAATTCATCTTGTCTTAGTCTGTTTTGGGTTCACACTAATCTAATTGTGATACTGGATTTGTAAGACAAACTTTCAAGACTTGTACAAAGGAAAATACAAACAAGTTAAGATGAAATTACTTACTGTAGATTTTAGGGATCTATGTCGTGTGTGTATACATGTATAAGAGAGAGATGCAGGGAAGAATAGCTTTCATTTGAGAATGAATGGGGTGGTTAACTAGTCATGCCTATATTAATGAATATAATTGTAAGGCAACTAACTTTACATGCTTTTGTTAGAATGTTTTAAGAGTTATCCCCAATACTAGACACTATTTTCTGCTTTCTTTTTGATGGATATAACTTCTGAATCTTGATTCAACCCAATACCTTACTTGATTTGATCTAAATGTTAATGAAAATCCTTAAATCAAGGATAGGTACTCTATACAATATCTGAATAGAGTCAGAATCTCCATCTTCAAGGGTACAAGGGTTGGGGGGTAAAGAAATAATAGATAATTAAGATAATTTTATTTTTTATATTTATAATATTTTCAATAAAATTTTTATTTTTACTTTTTCCCAAAGTAATTTTAAAATTATAACTGACATTAAAGACACATGAATTGATGTGTGTTGCAGGAATCATGTATGTTTTAATATAGAGATGCTATCAGAAGCAACTGGTCTTTACCACAGGTGGGACTCAAAGTAGAAATTTGAGCAAAGATTCACACCTGGACAGCAATCAACAGGACAGAAATAATTTGAAAGCAACAAGTTGTTTCTTATTTTCTCAAAGGAAAGTTTTCCCTTGAAAATTCCAGTAACTCCCAATACCAAATAGTTTCCCTGCCTTATCACAAAGGCTCCAGGAGGCCCTATTCCCTTATATTTAAACCATGTGCCTGCTTGCAATGGAGCAGGTTCATCCCTAATTCCCTGGCCCTTCAGATAGCAAGCCATGCCTTTGCATTTGTACTTGAGTCTCACTGGTCTTCCCTCTAAGTAGACCTCAATTCCTATTCTCAGAACAATCCTGGGCACCAAACCGAGCTCATCTCTTGGAAATTAATTGTGAAAATTTATGTAAAGCATCTTGATCCTGCCTCACATAAAGGAAACTATCAAAGGTCCCACTCATTGGTGGAAGATGTGGAATTTCTGGTCACTGTACTCTAACAACAGGTTACTTAGCCATAATTTCATCAGCAAATAAGCTGATGCTCATTGATACAACACTCATGTCCATTAATTGGAGAAACTTACTCCACCAAAAGAAACTGAGAATTACGAAAATCTAGGTGCTGATCGATTTGTATTTATTTATTTATTTTTTCATGTAGAAGCAAAACTCCTTATGTATTCTTGGCCTAACTGCTGAGTTCTAGTTGGTAAATACTGGGGAAGTATGTGTAGAATCAATATGCCTATAAAGGCATGAAATACAATTTAAGGAAGGTCAGTAGACAGAATGATTCTAAGGGAAAAATCCTTCCTTCAAAGGTGTAACAACATTTAGTCACATATTCTCTTGAAATAACAGATTCCATTGTTGTCCCTCTAGGAAATGAGTTTATGTAAACTAGAGCATTCGGCTTTGTGCTGTTGAAGTCACAGAGTATACCAGATGCTCACCATTGCAAAGCTCAGCTGCATAATGTTGGTGAGTATTTCATAAACCCCAATATTGGAAGGACTCAGCACCTACTGTTTTCTTTTCTCCCTCTGGGAAAAAAAAAATTTATATATTTCATTGTACCAATTCTACTTAAAAAATGTAGCTGCCTTTATTTAAATGCCACAATTCATCTTATAATGGTATTTAAGGGGCTTTTGTGGCACTGTGCCAGATTTATATTATTAGAACCTAGGCGTTTGCAAATGAACCTCTTTCAATTAGTGTTTCAGGAAGCAATTAAACTGTCTAAAGTGTATTAATGAATACACTGGAATTGGGAAGCCGATCCTCCTAATACCCCCATTATTAATGCACCATCTGCTTTGCTGCCTTAGGAGCATCCAGGATCTCTAACCTCAGGTCCACAAAACCCAATCATTTATTCACAAAGGTCACAGAAGCATAAGTTTATATTCAGGCTCAATATTCTATACAATATATAATATTATGTTAAGTACTTATATTTTTCTTGGATTTTTTTACAGATGCATATGAGTTCTTTTTTCTTTCTTTTGATTCTGCATTATATGTCAAAACACAAATAGCTCTGTGAATAAAACCCTGGATCTGCTATCCCTGCTTAAAGTATGATTCTGTATGTACCCTCTATGATTTTTAAGGATATCATTAGGAACTCTGATGAGGCAGTCTTTTTTTCATTAATGAAGGATGTTGAGACTTGCTACCTGCTACTGCGTTGCAGCCTTTTTCACAGGAGGTGGTCCAGATGCGGAGACATTTGCTGGTGCCTCTTTCCAAGGCTCTCCTCAGAGTCCCTGCTGCAGGACAAGGTTCTGGAGGAGCTCTGCTTCCTGAGATACTTCCTGTTGGCTTTATGACCACGAGAAACCTGGGAGTACAGGAGATAGACTAGTGAGAGGACAGAAGTGCGGGCAGGGAAGGCTGGTGTTTGGCACCACTCTGCTCCATGCTGGAAAGGCACCAAATCACCAATTCCAAAAAGCATTCTAGCTTTGGTGATTAATTGCTGTGGAGGTAGTCAAAAGGGAAGGAGAAGACACAGTCTCAGCTTTTTCATAATTTAGAATCGAGTAGAAGAAAGAGAAAACAGGCCCAAGGAAGTCTTGAGGGCTGAAGCGAGAAGGTTGCGGTGGAGTGGAGGAGTGTGGAAGGAGTCTGGGGAGAAGGACCCTATGGAACATGTAGGATTTAGGAAAGGAGAGAGAAAAGAGAACCTTCCCACAGCACCTTGGACTTCTACCTTGATTTTCATTTAGCGTGGTTACGGGCCAAAGTGTGTCCCCTCAAATTGATATGTTGAAGTCCCAGTACTTCAGAATGCACCATTTGGAGAAAGGGTTGTGCAGATATTAAAATGAGGTCATACTGGAGTAAGTGGGCCCCTGATCAAATATGACTGATGTCCTTATAAAATGGGGGAAATTAAGAGGTGTGCACACACAGGGAGAATCTTGTGGGAGGATGAAGGCAGAGATAGGGTGATGCAGCAGAAGTCAAGGGACAGCAAAGACTGCAGCAGCCACCAGAAGTTAGGCGAGAGCCATGGAACAGATCCTTCCCTAACACCATCAGAGGAGTGTGGTCCTTGACAACACCTGGACCTCACCCTTACAGCCTGCAGAATTGTGAGTCACATTTCTGTTGCTTACATCACTCCATTTGTGGTATTTTGTTCCAGCAGCCCTAGAAACTAATGTGAGTGCTATCATGTATGTGTGCACGCGTGTGTGTGCTCAGTCATATCCGTGCTCTTTGCAACCCCATAGACTGTAGTCCACTAGGCTCCTCTGTCCCTGGAATTTTCCAGGCAAGAATAGTGGAGTGGGGTGTCATTTCCTACTCCAAGGGAATCTTCCTGACCCAGGGATTGAACCCGTATCTCTTGTGTCTCCTGCATTGGCAGGCGAGTTCTTTACCAGCTGATCCACCAGGGAAGCCCCAAGTGCTATCACAATAAGTTATAAAATGTCTGACATCCCTCTTGGATAATAAGCTCTTTGAAAGTAAGAACAATGTTAGTTTTGTTTATATTTTTATTGCAAGTACTTTATATGCTACATCACTGGGTTTATAATGGGTTCAGTAATTCTGGTTCAATAATTCTAGTTGGATGACTGAATTAGGATGAGCAAGTCATGGAGAAATTTGGAAAGTTTGTGGCAGAGAGAAACAGCCAGAGACAGAAGGGCAATCCTAACAACTCCCTGGATTGGAGTGAAGGGCCTTTAGAAGTATCTGTGGAATCTTGAAACTCTGTATTGGCTTCTTCAGTAGGGAAGAGGTAGGAAGTAGGAAGGAAATAATCTGGTCACAGATCGCCACCCATGTCCTCTGATGACCCTATGGTCATGCAACTCCTCCCCCAGGGCAGGCTGTATAAGACCTCATTCATAGAACATAGCAAGCACAATCACACACACACACACACACACACACACACACACACACACACACACATTCAGGTCCAGCTCTGCTAACCCGTAAATATAATCAAGTGGCTCTGACATTTCTTCACCCACTGATGGCTCTTTCACACAAGGTCAAGGGAGTCCCCTTAATACAAGAGATCTGCTTCCTTATTCACTTGTTCTTTCAGAAATGCACATTTCCAAGATAGAAATGTGCAGTTCCACTTCCAAGAGTGGGCAAGAACGATGAAGTGAGAAAGCAGGTAGGAAGAAAAGCTCATTTGCTAAGCTGAAATCCTATTATGTGTTGGGCTCTGTGCTGGAAACTTCAACTCCATAAACTCACCTGGGTGGACATCATAAACCCCAGTTTATAAAGGAGAGAGGGAGGCTCAGAGAGGTACAATTATCTGCTCCAAGCCGTGCATCTATAAGTAAGGTGGTGGAGGTTTCACCTAGGTCTATTTGATTCCAAAGCCTCTGTTCCCTTTCTACTTCATTAAATTGCCTCTTTTTTCTGGAAGTGGTATAAAATCAACACTCTTTCCTGTGTTCATGCATGTTGTCCTTTTATTCTTGTCTGTGCTAGACTGGCCCTTTAAATGAGCTGGCCCATTCTTCCTCTGCCGAGCAGCCAGCACACACACACAAATGCTGGCTTCAGACAATAGTGGCTTGCCAAGCAATTTCCCAGGTTATTTCTGTCTTGTATATTATCTATTAATCTGATTACTGTTCCCTGGTCCCTCAGATTTTTGGCTGCGGTCCCTCAGCTCAACCCTATTCTAACTGGTTTACTGACCATGGGCTTCCCACACTCCCTTGCCCTCCACTTGCTCTTCTAGATTTTGTGTTCGCTGCAATCACAGAATAGAGATCCTCTTCTTCAACTCCATTCCTAGTTTCAGTGAATAATCCACCTCCATCCTCAACAACTAAACCTACTGTCTTCCCTTGAATGGATGAAGGGCATTCAAAGGCTGCCCATCAATACAATGGCATGTGAGAGGAGAAGGGTCCTAGAACACAACCCAGGTGAACTCACAGTTAATACTGGCCTTATCACCAACCAGATATGTAGTGTGGAGGAGGGTACTAGTTTTCTGCTATAAAAATGAGGGTGTTACACAAAGGACTTATGAGTTTCCTTCTGGAGTTAACAGTCTATAAGTCTGTTAAAACAAAGATTAAAACAAGGATCTTTATAACACCATAACAGTTGTGTTTGCACTTGGTCATCATTTTTTTAAAAGGCATTGGCAATTTATAAAAGAAAAGCATCTCTTTTATATACTTGTTTGAACTTTTAAAAATTAACTTTAGGGAAATAAATCATACTGCTTGGATAATTACAAGTCTCTCCATTAGGAAATATAGTCTATCCTGGAAGCATTAAAGAGAAGAACAGGTAGTGTAGTACTGAGGCAATTCCTTGGAGAAGGAAACGGGAACTCACTCCAGTATTCTTGTCTGGAAGATCCCATAGACAGAGGGGCCTGGTGGGCTGTAGTCCATGGAGTCACAAAAAGTCAGACACTACTGAGCACACACACATATTTATTCATGTGCAAATAAATATCTCATTTCTTAAAAGTCAGATAGCTAATTAGTTATATAATATTTTGTCTTATAGGTTTATAGCATTTTTGCAGAAAATGTTTACTCTTTTTCAATAGTACTGGTCTGGAGAAAAGGTAGATAAAGAGTAAGTAAAATACATTCCACTTCTTCAACTTCAGTAAAACCAGTTCTGCAGTCATCAGTTTAGAAATTCCCCCTGAAATATCCAAACAGCCTGATATAACAGTTCAGTCATTGTCTGTGGAAGGCCTTGGGAAAAGTACACATAACCGCTTTGGGGTTATATCCTAATAGTTTCTCATTAATAGACTTGAAGGGATTAATGTCCCTGGTAATCTGCCTGGCAACTTGTATCACATCATTTTCCCAATTCAATGTTGTTCTCAATTATTTTTTAATCTCTTAAAAAAATCATTGAAATTCTACTTCTTCCATGAGACTTTTCCTGAATAACGGGAAAAAAGTGACTTCCCTTCCATGTGAGGTGAACGACCATCTTGCTTTGCCAGGACCTTCCCAATGTTATCACTGGAAGCCCATGTTCTGGGAAACTTTTCAGTCTTGGGAACTGTTCATCACTGATAGGGGCTAAATTGGGTCCCCTCCAAATCCTTATGTTGAAGCTGAACTCCCAATGTGATGATATTTGGAGACTGGGACTTAGGAGGTAATTAGGGTTAGAAGATGTCATGAGGGTAGGGCTCTCACAATGGAATTAGTGTTCCTTACACAGAGAGACACCAGGGAGTGCTTGTGCCCTCGTGGGCGCATGCTCTCTTTCTCTTTGCTAAGTGAGGACACAGCAGGGTGTCTGCAAACCAAGGAAACAGCCTTCATCAGAATCTAACCTTGCTTGCACACTGATCTTAGATTTCCAGCTTTGAGAATTGGAAGACATACATTTCATGGGTTCAAGCTGCCCAGTCCATGGAACTGTGTTATGGCCTCTGAGCTAACTAATGTAGTTACCCTAACTCCATGACCTCCCTATGAACATAAAAATTCTAAAAAATATTATTTTTATATGAATTTTTATTACCACAAATACACTTGGCATCACATGTTTAGGAGTGTATCCTGAAGGCTAGAGAGGGGATTAGTTGTTTGCCTGTTCCTCTAAACAGTTTTAGATCCCAGGGTCCCTTGTCCTTTGGTTATGTTGGCCAAAGCACTTCTGACACACTCTGTACATTTTGCTAATCCAGAGACAGGTGCTTGTATTGGGTGGACCCAAGTGGAAGTGAAAGTCACTCAGTCCTGTTCCACTCTTTGGACCCCTTTACAGTCCATGGAATTCTCCAAGCCAGAATGCTGGAGTGGGTAGCCATTCCCTTCTCCAGGGGATCTTCCCAACTCAGGAGTTGAACCCAGTCTCCTGCACTGCTGGTGGATTCTTAACCAGCTGAGCTACCAGGGAAGCCCAGATGGACCCAAGAATGAGGCTTATTTCACAGCTAGAAATTAGAAAAATGGAAAATCAGTAACATTTACTAATTCTCAGACATTTAATTTATCTGGCATCAATCACAAACAAGTATTTACTGCGATCTCCTTTGGTTGGCTTTTAATAGGCAGGAGCTCAGTATGAATATTTTTTTTAAAAAAAAAATTGTTTCTAATCCAGCTTTGGCACTTCCTAGCTGTCTGAACTGAATGTTTGCTTAATCCCTCTGAGTTTCAGTTTCTTTATCTCTAAAATGGATATAATCATATCTTCATTACAGGAAAGCTATAAAAATTAAACAAAGACTGGTGATTAGTGCATAGTGTCTTGTAAATATTAACTAAAGTATTATAAAATAAATAATAAACTTTGTAGGAGTAGCTATAGACAAGCATAGTATCTTTAAAATACTAATTAAACTTAATGAATGAAAGGCTTGTGCTCAGTATAATGAAGGACACAGAAGGAGAATAGAAACCTCAAGTTCTTGTTAGACCTATAAACATTTCACCCTCCTTCCTAGGCGTTGTTACCCACATCTGGATTCAGTTACCTTCTGTACTTCTAAGCTTCCAAAATAGATGACTCTGGTCCAGATTGCTCCTTGAAAGTCCTAACCCATATATTGAACTCCACTTGCATGACTGAAAAATCTCAGCTGGTAAAGAATCCGCCTGCAATGTAGGAGACCTGGGTTCAATGCCTGAGTTGGGAAGATCCCCTGAAGAAGGGAAAAGCTACCCACTCCAGCATTCTGGCCTGGAGAATTCCATGGACTGTATAGTCCATGGGGGTCACAAAGAGTCAGAAAGGACTGAGCTACTTTCACTTTCACTCGCAACAGTATCAAGACCAAATCCATTACCCTTCCTCTCTAATATGGTTCTATTTCAGTCTCTTCAGTGAATAACATCTCCTTCCAGCTTGCTGCTGCTGCTGTCACTTCAGTCGTGTCTGGCTCTGTGTGACAACATAGACGGCAGCCCTCCTCTGTCCCTGGGATTCTCCAGGCAAGAATACTGGAGTGGGTTGCCATTTCCTTCTCCAACCTTCCAACTTGTGTGCATGCCAAACACCTTGGAGCCATCCTCACCTTACTCTCCTTAACCTCCATAGCCATGCTATGACAGTCTTACTTATCTCACTTCCTACATCATTCCAACCCCTCCATCACCACTACTATCACCCTGTGTGGAGCTGTCAACATTTCTTCCCTGGACTACTGCAATAACTTTCTAAATGGTTTCTACCCTTCAGCTTGTTAATGTGGTGTATCACATTGATTGATTTGCAAATATTGAAGAATTCTTGCATCCCTGGGATAAAGCCCACTTGATCTTTTTAATATGTTGTTGGATTTTATTTGCTAGAATTTTGTGGAGGATTTTTGCACCTATGTTCATCAATGATATTGGCCTGTAGTTTTCTTTTTTTGTGGTATCTTTGTCTTGTTTTGCAGAGAAAGCCTTTGACAAAATTCAACACCTATTTATGATAAAAAGTTTTGAGAAAGCAGACATAGAAGGAACTCACCTCAACATAATAAAAGCCATATATGATAAACCCACAGCAAACATCCTCAATGGCAAAAATTTGAAAGCATTTCCTCTAAAGTCAGGAAAAAGACAAGGGTGCCCACTCTTACCACTACTATTCAACACAGTTTTGGAAATTTTAGCCATAGCAATCAGAGAAGAAAAAGAAATAAAAGGGATCCAAATTGGAAAAGAAGAAGTAAAACTCACTGTTTGCAGATGACATGATCCTCTACATAGAAAACCCTAAAGACACCACCAAAAAATTACTAGAGCTAATCAACTAAAGTTGCAGGATATAAAATTAATACACAGAAATCCCTTGCATTCCTATACACTAACAATGAGAAAACAGAAAGAGAAATTAAGGAAACAATCCTGTTCACCACTGTAATGAAAAGAATAAAATACTTAGGAATAAATCTACCTAAAGAAACAAAAGAACTATATATAGGAAACTATAAAATACTGATAAAAGAAATCAAAGATCACACAAATAAATGGAGAAAAATACCATGTTCATGAATAGGAAGAATCAATGTAGTGAAAATGAGTATACTACCCAAAGCAATCTATAGATTCAATGCAATCCCTATCACGCTACCAACAGTATTTTTCACTGAACTAGAACAAATAATTTCACAATTTGTATGGAAATAAAAAAATTTCGAGTAGCCAAAGCAATCTTGAGAAAGAAGAATGGAACTGGAGGACTCAAGCTGCCTGACTTCAAACTATACTACAAAGCTACAGTCATCAAGAGAGTATGGTACTGGTACAAAGACAGAAATATAGATCAATGGAACAAGATAGAAAGCCCAGAGATAAATCAATGCACTTAGGGACACCTTATCTTTGACAAAGGAGGCAAAAATATACAGTGGAGAAAAGACAATCTCTTTAACAAGTGGTGGTGGGAAAACTGGTCAACTACCTGTAAAAGAATGAAACTAGAATACTTTCTAACACCATACACAAAAATAAACTGAAAATGGATTAAAGATGTAAATGTAAGAGCAGAAACTATAAAACTCCTAGAGGAAAACATAGACAAAACACTCTCTGACATAAATCACAGCAAGATCATCTATGGCCCACCTCCCAGAGTAATGGAAATAAAAGCAAAAATAAACAAATGGGACCTTATTAAACTTAAAAGCTTTTTCACAATGAAGGAAACTATAAGCAAGGTGAAAACACAGCCTTTAGAGTGGGAGAAAATAATAGCAAAAGAAGCAATTGATGAAGAATTAATTTCAAAGTTAATTTCAAAAATATACAAACAGCTCATGCTCAATACTGGAAAAATAAATGGACCAATCAAAAAATGGGCCAAAGAACTAAACAGACATTTCTCCAAAGAAGACATACAGATGGCTAACAAACACATGAAAAAATGCTCAAAATCACTCATTATCACAGAAATGCAAATCAAAACTACAATGAGGTACCATCTCACACCGGTCAGAATGGCTGCTATCAAAAAGTCTACAAAAATAAATGCTGGAGAGGGTGTGGAGAAAAGGGAACCCTTTTACATTGTTGGTGCGAATGCAAACTAGTATAGCCACTATGGAGAACAGTGTGGAGATTCCTTTAAAGACTGAAAATAGAAGTGCCATATGACCCAGCAATCCCACTGTTGGGCATACACACTGAGGAAACCAGAGTTGAAAGAGATATGTGTACCCCAATGTTCATCACATCACTGTTTACAATAGCTAGGACATGGAAGCAACCTAGATGTCCATTGGCAGTTGAATGGATAAGAAAGTTGTGGTACATATACACAATGAAATATTACTCAGCTATTAAAAAGAACACATTTGAATCAGTTCTAGTGAGGTGGATGAAAGTGGAGCCTATTATACAGAGTGAAGTAAGTCAGAAAGAAAAACACCAATATAGTATATTAACACATATATATGGAACTTAGAAAGATGGTAACAATGACCTTATATGCAAGACAACAAAAGAGATACAGATAAAAAGTACAGACTTTTGGACTCTGTGGGAGAAGGCGAGGGTGGGATGATTTGAGAGAACAGCATTGAAACATTTATATTACCATATGTGAAATAGATCACCAGTCCAAGTTCAGTGCATGGAACAGTCCAAAGCCAGTGCACTGGGACAACCCAGAGGGATGGGATGGGGAAGGAGGTGGGAGAGGGGTTTGGGATGGGGGACACATGTACACTCATGGCTGATTCATGTCGATATATGGCAAAACCCACCACAATATTCTAAAGTTATTAGCCTCCAATTAAAATAAATAAATTATTTTTTTAATTTAAAAATGAAAATAAAAATAGCTTTCTAAATGACCTTCCTAAACTCTTCTCAAAACTCCTGCTCTTACCTAATCTTTTCTCAGATAGCCCATGAGTGACATTTACAAAATAAAACTAAGGCCAAGGGCTTGCCTGCTACAAAGCCTTCAATGGTTTCCTGTTGCTCATAGACTAAAGACCAAAATTGTTCACTCAATCAACAAACATGACCTGCTTGAGCCCTGCCATCTTTGCAGCCTTGTCTCACAGCTGCCCACACCCTACTTTCCAAATCACGTTGATCTTCTGGTTTCCATCATGAAACTTCATGTGTTTGCTGCTCCCCATGGTAAGAATATTCTATCTCTCCTCTACCCTTTCCTAAATAATTCTTGATCATCCTTTCGATTTCAACTCAAAAATTACTTTGTCAGGAAAAAAATCCTCTAAGTACTTGAGATAGTCACCATTTATCCTTGGAAAAGCATTTAAAATAGTTTTCAATTTCATACCTCTTTCAATCACTTATGTCAGTGTTCTTCACTGGACCATAAGTTCTATGAGGGCAAGTGAACATTTGTTTTTGCTTCACTTTGTGACATGGACCCTATTCCAATCTATGACACATAGTAAGTGTTCAATAATGATCTTTTGATGAGAGAGTGAACAGATGAGTGAGTGAACAAACAAAATAAATATTACAGCCAGATCATCACTAAGTGTCTGAGTACCTGGCAAAGGAGAATAAGCAGAAAGCTATGGAGGGTGAAAGTATTTCCCCGAAAGTCAATGAACAGAGGAGGGAATGATGAGGATGGTGGGATCAGAAACAGAATTGAGATAAATAAAGATGTGTGGATGGGGAGATTGTTTTCCAGGTTTTGACATCAAAGGTCAAAAGTCTTGGAGGCTGAAATATGCATTTCACATACAGAGAAGAGTGAAGAGACCCATATCCAACCACAGGAGATGGAGTGTGTGTAGTTAAAGCGACCAGAGAACAGGCAGTGTGCCCATTTCAAAGTCTGAGGAATGCACATCATTTGTCTTTATTTCCAGCTATGATTGGTGTTTCAATTGGATGGTTTAAATTAAAGCAAAAACTGAAAGTTTTCTGGATAGACAGGAATGAGCAAAAGTTTTTTTGCAGGGAAAGACTGTCATCTGTTTGTTTGGGTTGATATGGGCTTTTGTCTCACTCTATGGAGACAAATGACTCCATGTCTTTCCGCCAGTTACATTATTAACTGTACTGGCATTTTATTTCTAAGTCAAGGGATAATCTGAGGCCAAACAAAGTGGAAGCACTGAGAAGAGGCCTTGCCACGGTTGCTGACTACCTGACATTTCAGAATGAAGAATCATTGCCTCGGAAATATTCCGAGCACTTCTTCTATACCCCAATCAGGGAACTGTTATAGTGAGACTCAAGGGTAAGTTTGTTCAATCCCCTATCTCACCACAGGTTTAAGGAATTATATCCAAGCATCTAAAATAATTAAAACCAACTCCTCTCATGATCACTGACAAAGACGTTCTGGTACATAGATGGACATCAAAATAGTATCTTATGCTGCTTTCCAAATGAACTGCAGGGGCTACATTTTATGACATGAAGAGTACTATGAATTGAGGAGGAGGAAAAGTTATGGTGGAAACAGTCATGGCTAGAAATCATAAGATATCAAAGACAAGATGCAGAAGTTTTAATACCAACATGGTCCACAGCACAAATTGCCAATGAAGAAAAAGGCCCAATTAATTGAGGAGGATAAGAATGAAGGATCATAGGCTACAGTGAGAGTGATGGGGAGCACGTGACATGTTCAAAAGGGGAAAATTAGGTTGCTTTACACCAGTTTTAGTGACATTAGATGTTCTCAGTGTAAGTAAAATTCCCATGCGCTGGAGCCCTGACTCTGAGAAGAAAGTATGAGTTCAATCAACAGGATTGCTTGGGTCAAAAATGTTACTGTAAACACCCATGACTTTGTGCCAGAGTATGACAGGACTCAATATCTTTATTGTCTGTTCAATATCTTCACTGATGGTTGAGATGACGGAATCGACAATGTGCTCATCAAATTTGCAGACTATACTAAGTTGGGCAGATCTGCTAATACTTCCAAAGACAGGAATAAAATTCAAAATGATCTTTTGATCAGTCAAGATGGAGTGACTCTACAGAGGATCACTGTGGGGCAAGGAAAAACAAACAAGGATTCCAAGATGCCCAAAGCTAAATAAAAACCTCCCAGGCTCAGAAGTCATACTCCTCTCACCCTTCTCTTATTCAGAACTTCTTGAAAGCTCTAGATTACACTTTGAACACAAAATCTTAAAAGAGATGTGAGCAAACCAAAAATGTTTAGAAAAGCACATTAGACACTTAATCAAAGGGAAATGACAAGTTACAGCCAAGCATACAGAAGGTGCTTAGTAATTATGTATTCAATGAATGAAGAAGAAGGAAGAAGGAAGTGAAGGGAGGAGGGGAAAGGAAAGACAAAAGAAATAGTAGCACAGAAGAGAACAGTTGAGATTGCTACCTGCTACTCAGGTAAAAACTTCTGTAACCTTGAAGAGAAGAATCAACACGGGGCACTGGAAAGAGCAGATATTCATCAGATGAAAAGAGGAACTGCACCAACTGTTGTCTCGGAGTCTTTCTCAGCCTAGAAATGTTATGATGCATGACTTCAGAGCTGGTATTGGTGCCACTGGGTATAAATGAGAATGGCACTCAGGAGAGGCAGCCCCAGTTAAGGAGAAGCACTAGGATCAGGTTTCTCCTCCTCTCCCTGTTCTCCCCACATATGCCTCCCCACTCCTACACTGCATTTATCAACCTTTCTTCCCACAATTTCACAAGCCGCCCACACCTTCTCCACATTCTGGACATTACTTCAAAGTTAAGAAAAACACAAATAAGGAGTCAAAAAGCTCACCTATAATCCGACTCAGAACTGAGGGCAGCCAACATTCCGTTGACGGCAATGGTTTTCAAACTTGGCTGCATAATATACTCATCTGCAAAGGCTGGAAACTTCTCTAAGACCAGACCAGAATTAAGACCATCAAAACTGGATTACCAGGCAGTGGGTCCTCTGTGGTGGCTCTGTGCCTTCCAAATTCTAGTTTTGCTGGCTAAAACTAGGCTTTTCCATTGATGATGTCTAACTCCCTCAAAAGATACCAAAACAAGACTGAGAATGTCATAATAAAATTATATAACCCAACTCTCAAGGAGGAAGCTGTCATACATACTATTGGGGGATTATTGAGTTATAATTACACTGTTATACTCAGTAAGTAACAGTTACTGCAATTTTTTCTCATTGTTGTTATTGCTGTGAGTTAGATGTTTTGGCCTCCAGGTTAAAATGTTTGTGGTGAGGATGTGAGTGCTGACAGATGAACCACACAGAGTGGCTTAAGGTCTTGGCAACCCCTCAGCATTCCCCTTGGTCATGAGAAGGCTTCTTGATGACACCTAGCTGAAGCCAATAGGAACGAAGACTCATAATACTGTCAGCAGTGTTTATTTGTCATTCATCACAGCATAAGTCATCAGACAGTCAGGATCCAAGAATTGGTCAGAAGGGGCTCACGCAGAAGAAATCATTGTCCCAGGCTGCCAATGAGACTAGCTGGCCTCAGCGGCTATATTTCTCAGGTGCCAGAGAGGAACACACTGTTTGTGACGTCTTGATTATTAATCACACAGCATGGGGAGCCTGTGCAACACGTAATGAGTTTAGTAACTGAGATTTGTGGTGACGACCCTAAACTAAAGCAGAAAATATCAAAGGCGGGTCAATAGTATAGATTTCTCCCTTTTCAACATTGTCTTAATGATCACAAAGAGGGCTGTTCTATTTAATTTTTTTTTTTTTTTTTGGTTACATTCCAGTTGGTGTTTCATGTTGACCTCAAAACAATTTATTTAATAGGAACATCCCCAGAAGTACAGATAATAAGTACAAGGGCTGATGTTCTCACAGGCTATTTCCAAAGGAGATGGAGGGGGTGTGTAAAGAAGTGACGGCCTCTCATCTTTTTCAGAAAAACAACCCATTGATTTTTGTCCTGAGTCAAATCAACATAATTCTGCCGCAAAATGCTCTTGAAAATGTTTCACAGCCACTCAGAAAAGAGAACAAATGCTTCTTTGTTCCAACTTTGGAATGCAAACTGTGTGCTTAGGCACCGCTGCATCCTGGGGTGTATAAACACAAGAGGCTTCAGTTGGCTTTTCCACTTAAAGGATTTGGTCTAAACTGAATGAAGTATGGTGGGTTCCTAGGAAGGAACTTAGAATGGGGAGGTCAAAGATCATACCAAAGTCATCTTGTGTCCTTTTGGAGAAATGTAACCAGGAAGTTGGAAAGAATTCCCAATCTATCTCATCTTCTCCCAAGCCACTGCTCCCACCCCTTGCAGCAAAATGCAGTTAGGAGAGGACTGGGGATCCAAGGGCCATTGCCTCACTGTTTACCACATGCTTAATTATGAAGCTCTTATTTTGTTATGCAATCAGGGAAAGCAAACCATCATTGACAAGAGACGCTACCCCAAAAGTTCATCCCCGAGAAGTGATTGATGCGTTCCCATGAGAAGAAGACTCTCGTTCCAAGCCCATGGTTGATAAACACACTTATCTCACTCCCCATGGTGGAAACACACAGATTTCTGGAGTCAGAGAAGTAGCACAAACCAGGAGCAGGCTCCCCTGGGGCCATGGGCAAGGCCAGTGGCACCAGGAAGAAGCCAAGCCTCCAGGTAGGGCTGCAGCCATTGCATCACAGGCCCATTAGGAAATTTGTCACTGCTGTCATGGGGTGAGTGTCCCCAGAGGGACTGACACTCTCAGTTGCAGCCCCACACACAGACACACAGTTATGCCAGTACCTGGGGACCTCAGGCCAGAGGTGACAGGGCAGTGGAAGCACCAGGAAACTTCAGATCACCTTCCAGATTCAAGGAGTTATCTGTGCACTGAGGGGCTGATGGGAAAATAAGGGCTCCTGGCCCCTGCAGTTCTGTTTACAGAGTTTGAAACGCTCTCATCTCTGCAAAATTCCTTGGCAAGATCAGGACCCAGCAGAATTATAATAAGGATAAACCACAGGCACAGGTGGCTCTCTCTCCTCTGTGCCTGGGTCCCTAGTACTTGCAATTCCAAACTACAGGCTATGCAGCAGGAGGACTGAGCAGTCTGCTCAGTCAGTCTCCTCCTTTGCTGCGAACCCTTTAATGACTCCATGTCCGGGAATTTTCTCAGGCTTGAGATTTTTAGCACAACTGAACACAGCAACCCCCAAAACATTAAAAAGGCAACCAACTAACCCACAGTCAGCTGAGTATCTACTTTGAGAGCCTATATTTGCTTATCTATGTGTTAGTAGCTCACACATGTCTGACTCTGTGCGACCGCATGGACTATAGCCAGTCAGGTTCCTCTGTTTATGGGATTCTCCAGGCAAGAATACTGGAGTTGGTTGCCATTCCCTTCTCCCGGGGATCTTCCTGACCCAGAGATTGAACCCACATCTCTTGTGTCTCCTGAATTGGAGGCAGATTCTTTACCATCTGAGCCATCTCCTATATGGAGAGATGAAAGGAGAGTTGAAGGAGAAAGACTATTCCAAAGTGTGGTCCAGCAGTTCACACTCTAAAATGCAACATGACAGTTTAGTCGATGAAATAATTTGGCCACTGATTCCCCACTGGCTCCCACAGACATCATATCCAGTATGATCTCCATCATTCAATAAACATTTATTAGGCACCAGGTAATCAAATCAGAATAAAACAAACATTCTTCATCTACCAGTCAGGGCTCTTGGTTAACGATAACAGAAGTGATGGCTTATACTAGGCAATGTGAACATGTAGATGAAGAGACAGCATTAGGAAATGGGCAGGAACCAGAACCAGAGGCAAGAGCACAATACAGGGATAATCTAGACGGGACACTACTGATGTCACCGATGGACTTCAGTGGCCACTACTGAACCAGAGCAATGGTCCCACCATTTGATGGCTCCTATCATCACTATGGGCTTCCCTGGTGGCTCAGAGGTTAAAGCGTCTGCCTCCAAAGCAGGAGACCTGGGTTCGATCCCTGGGTGGGGAAGATCCTCTGGAGAAGGAAATGCAACTCACTCCAGTATTCTTGCCTGGAGAATCCCATGGACAGAGGAGCCTGGTGGGCAAAGAGTCGGACACGACTGAATGACTTCACTTCACTTCATCATCACTATGGCTGGAACCAATTTCAATTGCCTCTCATGACAAATATTAATGCTCCAAATTAAGGATATAGGTAGGATCATGCAATCAGGAATTTACATCATGTGTCCATGTCCCAATGTTAGGAGCGGGAAAGGACTATATTCTATATATTCTGGCCCCTGTAGTCAGAAGCAGGACCTCTTGTTGTGACATACAAGATGATATATTCTACCAGAGAAAGAGTGTTAAGTTTTCCAGTGGTCAAGAAAAAAAAAAAAAGGGAAAGAGATGTCTGCTCAAAGCTTCAGAATGGAGTTGGAATTGGGAATGGAAACCTGATTATATATAAATGCACATAACTGTGACACCAGCAAAGTACATGCTACACATGTTACATGCTCACATGATACAGGTGAGGTTCTAGGGACAGATCTTGGCACCTAAAGAAAGAATATACTACTCTGGGTAAGGACTAGTAATTTGAATTATCCAAATTTCACATTGAAATAATGTTTACCTGAACCTGGAATGAAAGATGGGCTTTCAAAAGATTTAAAAAGATATTCCCGGGAAGAAATACCTCCTTGTAGTATTAGAATATAAAATAAAATTTTGTTGGGGAGAGGTGTGGATGAGTAGACAGATGCTTTGTCTATAGGTTGAGAGCTTCTGCCAACTTAACTTTTCAATAAATAAATGGTCTTTCCAAAACAGAACAAATTCACATGATACTCAGGGAAAATGATATTCATCACCAGGGCAAAAATAGAACAGGAAAAGTTATACCTCATCAGGTTCATCTTAACTTCATTCATATCACAAATAGGATGTTAATAGAGGCGGAATACGTAGCCTCTTTGCTTTGCAACACACTAGGCACTTGTTTTGCCACCAGGAATAAACACAGACTGAACCAAATGCAAAAATGTTGACTCATGACTGAGTTTGGTTTCTAGGATGTTGAATGGGTTGAGAAACTGCATACGATCAATTAAGTTGGAGTAATTAATCAATTTCACTAGGGCTGAAGGAAGATCTATTATAGAACTTTTCTGTGAGGGAAAGAAACTCTTTCCATAATGTGCCAAAATACACAACATGGCCATCAGCACTGGCATCTAATTAATTTGTTTTCATCACATTTCTATAACTACTGTTAGAATTTTAGTTATGAAAAGGGAACTGAAAATTCAAATTCAAGGCCAGGAATTTTTCTTACATAGAAATGTAAGAATTCCCCTGTCCTTGTCTAAAAGAGGGTGACCTAATGGCAAAAAGTCTAAAACAGTAGGCACAAGAAATATGTGAGGAACAGTATATGAAGAGTGAGATTACAAGGGCTGGAAGCTATGACTCAAGGGGAACATGGAATTTTTTTCAAATAGCTGATGGATTATACGATAAAACTGGCAAAAATTAAAGTAATCCAGTATGGATTCAGCTATAAATAAAGAAGAATTGCGACCATTCAAGCAGAATTTGGATAATGATCTGTTGTTATGGTGATGACTACTGAAGTTCTTCAAATTTCAAAGCTGAAATGACCAGATGGGATGGCTACATGTCGATTTGTCTAAATCTAAAGGTCAGCACAAGAACATTTATATAAATAATTTTGAAGAAAATAACTACTAGTTGACTAAATGAATGGATGACTCCTGTATAAAGATTAGGTGAAAACAGAGCAAAATCTAAGTTTCTTCAGATTAAACCATAGTTGCATAAGTGTTTGTTGCCATTGTTTACTTGCTACGTCAGTCATGTCCCATTCTGCAACCCCAGGGACTATAGCCCTCAAGTTCATCTATCCATGGGCTTTCCCAGGCAAGAATACTGGAGCGAGTTGCCATTTCCTTCTGCAGATCTTCCTGACCCAGGGATTGAACCTGTGTCTCCTGCATTTGTAGGCAGTTTCTTTACCACTGAGCCACCAGGGTCAAGGACCTAAAATATCCTATGCTTTTGGAGTCATCTAATTATTCCTAGAGGTCAAAATAAAGTCATTTCTATAAACCACTTCTGAAGAATAAAATGTTCTTTGGATAAACAATTCTTCCATGAAGATCAGATACATATGCATCAAGATCTTTGGTTCCCAGGCTGTTATCTAAGTGACATTAACTATCCTCACTCCTATCCTTTCTCATCTACTCTTCTGCCTGCCCAGCCCTCAGTTATTCTTTCATAGTCACTTTAGCCTCTGAAGATAAGTGAAGTACCATATTGCCTCAGAACTTTTGTACTGGTTGTTCCCTTTGACAAGAACTTCTCCCCCAGAGAAGAATCCCTTTTTTCCCAATCTCACCTTCTTGGGATGGCTTTCTCTGATCACTCTATTTAAAACTCCCCACCACAACACATTTAACACATACACACACCTCCCACACACCTCCCACACACCTCCCAAGTATACATACACAGCAGAAACCAATCTCCTTATCCTGCTTCTTAATTTATATATACTTCTCACCTTTTACTTTTACAAATTACAGTGACTACTTCCCTCCCCAGTTTAGAATATAAGCTAATATAATTGAATATATTAAGAGTTTCTCTGGTTTATACATTAATGAAATCCTCACCCCCAAAAGAGTACCTTGGACACAGTAAACCTCAATAAATAATCATTGAATAAACTGACACATACAGATTTGATGATAATTTACTGAAGTGAGGATTTGATATCAGCATGATAACCTGTAAAATACACTTGAGGTAGTATGCATTAAAAGAATTATAATGAAAAGTAGACATGAGAAGTCAAAAATTGAAAGAAAGAAACTACTTGTTAAACATAAAAGGAAAAGCTAGCACAGTGTTTAGAGGGAAGTGTATATCCTTACATTAGATAAGAGGAAAGGCTGAAAATGAATAGTCTAAATATTCATCTCAAGAAAGAAGATTACATATTACAATAAGCTCAAATAACTTAGAAAGGAAATAATAGAAATAGAATTAGTCAAAATGGAAGACGAATACAGAAAGTTTTAACAACGTTAAAATTGGTTCTTTGAAAATACTAAATGTATTTTTTAAAGAAAAAAGAAAAGTCTTTATTAAAAGTGATCAAGAAACCAAGGGAGAAGATACTAAAAATCAATATTCAATGAGGAGTACAGAATTCAGTATGAAAGATGAAAAAGGGGAATACTAAATAAACCTATTCTAAAAATCAAAGTTAGACAAAATAACTATTTTCTTGAAAATATTATAAGAAATAGGAGCTAAAAATATGAATAACATAGACCAAAATTAAAAGATAAAATATAAATGAAAGTCAAGAAAGGAAATAAAATGAATTCAAAATAGAAAAGTAGAATTGAAATCCACCCAGAAGGCAGTAAAGAGCAGGATTGATTTTGTGAAAAATCAAATCAGACATTTAGAACCTGAGAATTTCCCTGACAATGTGGAGAAAAATAGAACAGAGATGGAAAATAATGAAGGAATGGATAGAAATACAGACTCACTATAACAAAATATGCATTCTAACTTAAAAGTGAATGTATTATAATGAAGTCATAATTAAGGTGATTTTTTTTAAGTCTTGAGTTGAAACTGATGATGTGTATTGATTAACAGGGCTCAGACTAAATTCTTGGTAAAAATCAATGAAAGGAAAGAGCCACATCTAGTAACCTGCTGGTAATTATCTTAAACTGTCAGTAAAAAAAAAAATACTAAATCTTTAAGCAAATATGTAGGAAAATGTACGTTACAAAGGAAGAGAAATCTGTTGATCTCTAACATCTTTTTTATGTCAAAAATATAAAATACCTTAAGTATTCAGGGAAAAATATTGAAACCTAATGATTACATGCTAAGTTGTCTTTCATGTCTTAAAGCCATAAAGAGTGAGGCAAATATTTGAGAGATTCAAATACACAGCACTGATGGGCCTAATCCCTTGGAAACAATTATTTAAAGACTTACCAAGTGACTCCAGGAAAAATCCAATGAATAAATCTCAATTGAGTCTGTACATGTGTGCTCAGTCATGTCCGACTCTTCGTGACCCCCATGGACTGTAGCCCACCAGACTCCTCTGTCCATGGGATTTCCCAGGCAAGAATACTGGAGTGGGGTGCCATATCCTCCTCCAGGGGATTTTCCTGACTCAGGGATCAAACCAGAGTCTCTTGCAGTCAGGTTCTTTACCAACTAAGCCACCAGGGAAGCTCCAAAACTAAGAAGGTTATAATATTTTTCAAAATGGCAACTTTTTGTTGCTTAGCTGGACCTCCATTTCAGAATCAGTTTATTTATGTGTCTAAATTTAGATTTTGTATCCCATGTACAAAGCTGAACCTGCTTTTCTTCATGGAGCTACTCCTCAGCAGATTTCTTTCTTCTCCAAGAACCAGGTAATTTCCTGGAGATATACCCTTTCTAATGGTGACAAAGACCACTAACAATGGTTATGGTACTTATGTTTTTCATCTACTACCAAGATAATTACAAGTCTTTCTCTCCCATCTGCAAAATCTTCCAACTACAAAATCAGAGAAGCAGTTTTAATATCAAGATAATTAAATAACTGATTTTTATAATTTAAACTCCAGTTTAATAGCTCAAGTAATTTTTTTTAATATTATGACACAGCAATAAAAACTAACCAGAAGTCAATATTATACCAAGGTTCTCTTCATTTCCCCTTTGTTCTATGAATTATAACTGATCTGTGTTCACTATGCTTTAAAATCACCACATAGTGTAAAGATTTTACATAGTGTAAAATCACCACATGTAAAATCACCATATTAAACTCCAAAGAAAGAAAGATTTTCAAGAAAACACACAAAAAATTTCCTAGCTTGTCTTTAAGTAATAGAACTGATTTTGTTGTCCTTTGTATTTTCTACATTCCAAATTTTTTTCTTTTTGTATAAGAAATATTAACGTTTTAAAATATCACAAGGAGACTAAAATTATTCAAATAAAAGAGTGGATATATGTATATGCATACAACACTGTAAATCAACTATAATCCAATAAAAATACCTTTAAAAAAATTTTTTTACAACTCACCAAAATGTTCCAGCAGTTATTTAGTAGCACTGTGATTAAGGATGAACATTTTTCTTCCTTCAAGACTTTGTAGTTCCTAAATTTCTGTGAATAATGTGTTCCATAAATTTATTTTCATAATGTGCAATTAATTTAATATTTATTTTAATAACAAAAGAATAATTATATTTATGTGAGAACGGGTCCCTGAAGGAAATAAAGGACACTCACAAAAAGATTTACCTGAAAAACCTATCTTTTTATGAAGAAAAGTGAAAAGTAAAAGTCACTTAGTCGCATCTGACTCTGAGATCTGTATGTAGTCCATGGAATTCTCCAGGCCAGAATACAGAGTGGATAGCCTTTCCCTTCTCCAGGGGATATTTTCAATCCAGGAATCAAAACCAGGTCTTCCATGTTGCAGGCAGATTCTTTACCAGCTGAGCCACAAGGGCAGCCCAAGAATATGGAGTGGGTAGCCTATCCCTTCTCCAGTGAATCTTTCTGACCCTGGAATAGAACCAGAGTCTCCTGCATTGCAGGCAGATTCTTTACCAACTGAGCTATTATAGGTTTATCTAAAATGGGCTTTTTAAAATAGGGATTATTTAAAGTGGTTTGGGCAGTTTTAGGAACTAACCTGGTAAAAATAGATGAAGGAACCACATCTAGTAACCTGCTGGAAATTACGTTAAATTGTCAGTAAAAAAAAAAAAAAAAAAAAAATTTAGCAAATATGCAGGAAAATATGTGTTACTCATCAAGGGACAAGAATCTGCTGATCTCTAATATCTTTTTTATGCTATGTCTAAAATATAAGATACGTAAAGTTTTGAAGAAAAAAGAATATTGAAACCTAATGATTATAATGAATGCTAAGATACCCAGGGGTGGGGAACAGAAGATAGCTGTTCACACTCATGATACTGAGGGAGCAAGGAGAAGAAACAGTGTTTCTTCAATCCAGGGAGAGCTGAAACCAGGCAATAAAGACAATTTGACATGTGCCGTGGATGGAGCAAAGTCACCACCAGATGTGTAGTGGGGACAGAGAATGCAGAAAAGACTCTGCCTTTCCTCTCTTCACTTTGAGATCCTCCCCATGTTTCCCATTGCTTGAACCCAAACAGAACAATGGGCAAGAGAGCCTACAAGACTCAAAGCATAGAAGTCAGGCTTCTGGAGTGCAGAGCAAGACACAGAGAGTGGAGAATGAACCTGGATGAGCAGATGGGCAGAGGGATCAAAATAACTAGTACTATCCTCTATGTCTACAACACACCCACTGAGAACATCCTGAACTTTTTACCCCATCCTCAGACCCCTAACTCAAAAACTAAATTAGCTTTTGGACTCTGATCTCTTTTATCTCTGTTGTACATAAACCTAGCTATTCTCTGCTGTTCAAAGAATAAACTGCACTACAATTATCCAGATTCAAGCTAATGGCTTGACTAGAATGGCAGCAGTGACATGGGTGAGAAGTAAACCAGTCCTGCCTCTATTTCAGAAGTAGAGTCCATAGAGTTTGCTAATGGATAGATGAAGACTATGAAACAGGAATGAGTCAAGGGTGACAGCAAGCTCTGATGGCCTAAGCCATAGGAAAAACAGTCCCAGCACTAACGGAGAGGAGGAAAAGATCACACATACTGAGATTTCTATTAGACATCCAAGTGGAAATATTGAGTAGTCAGATGGATATTTACATATACAAGTGTGGAACTCAGGGAGAAGGTCTGTGCTTGGAGTATAAATTTGGAAGTCACATTTTGTACTTGGTGTGTGAAAAAATGGAGTTGAATAAGATCATGAAGAAATTAAGTGAAAGACTGCCAAACCCTGCAACATTCTAACGTTAAGAATGCAGGGAGACAGACTTCCCTGGCGGTCCAGTGGTTGAGAATTCACCTGCCAATGCAAGGACGCAGGTTCGATCCCTGGTCAGAGAACTAAGATTCCACACGTCTCAACACAACCAAGACCATGTGCCACAACTACTGAGTCACTTGCTCTGGAGCCCGCATGCTACAGTGAAGATCCTGCATGCCACAGCTAAGATTTGATACAGCCAATAAATAAATATTAAAAAAAAGAAGAAGGAGGAGGCAGAAAGATAAGAACCAATAACAAAGACTGAAAAGGAGCAGCTTGTGAGACTGGAGGAAAACTGGGAGGATGTGTTTTACGTGGAAGCCAGTTTAAGAAAGGAATTATCCAGAATCCAGGAGGAAGAGGTAAACAACTGTAGATGTTGTTTTAAGTTCAGCAAGCTGAGAACTAGGACGTAATTGTTGGATTTATTAAACAGGGGTTCTTCTTGAGCTTGTCAAGATCATTTTCATTGGATTGATGAATGTGGGCTCAAAGGAGAACAATAGGAGAAAAATTGGGGGTAGTGTATATCACAGACAATTCTTTTGAGATTTGTTGTAAAAGGCTGTTGATGTGGAAAGTGGGGGTCAAGGTTTACATGTTTATTTGTTTTAAAGATGGAAAAAATAATGGGATGTTGGTCTATGGTTGGAAAATACCCCGTTCTCTAGAGTGGGATATTCCTCAGGGTATCCGATATCTGACAGCATTTTCTGTGGAAAAATATGTATACATACACATATTTATTCATAAATTCCCTTAAGATTTTGAGAACTGGTCTCTAAGGAGCTGATTTTAATCTTTGCCATCTACAAATTAGACCTTAGAGAGTAGAAAGATAAATAATATCTCTGATGTCTTACAGTATCAATTGATGTTGGCCAGCACTGACAGTTCCTAGTAATTGAAGAACCCATGATTGACTTACTTCTGCCTCCTCTAACACTCTGTTTCTGAAACATGAGGAACTCCTGGAGCGAACGAGGCTGAGCAGAGAGAGATGGGAGCGGAAGCCAAACATGACTTCCAGACAATTCCTACTTCAATGTCAAGTTGACTGCACTTTTATGCTTTTGATGTGATCACTTTCCTGCTTCCCAGTGAACATCTCCACTTCATCTTCGTGCAATGAGAGTAAGAGGAAATGCAGTAAATCATGGTGGCTTTGGTTTCTCTCTATTTTTCTGAATATTTTCATCACTCTCTGGGGGTCGGGGGGAAAAAATCTTCCAGGCTTTCTTTCAGAGCCCCAGCTCCCTGTTCTGGACTGTGCTACCCCTTTTTGACACTCCTCTGTCTGAGTAGATTCTCTCCATTTCTCTACACAGCTACATTTCCTGGCAACACACTAACTGAATCAGGAGTGAAATTGCAAGGAAGACATGGAGCTCAGTTTGGACAATGATTAAACTCAGATGTAATAACCAAGGAACCATGTAAGCCACGGGCAGGGAAACGAGGAGTTGATTAGTGTGGTCCCAGCGTTAACAACGAGGGAAAATGAGAAAAATGATTAACAACAAGAAATCCTTGAGCAGTGCCATTCCCTGCTGAGTCCTGCCGGTCAACTAGCCCAGGAGTCTTCCCAGATTCCACTTTTCTCTGATCCCTGCTTTCAGCCTGCCTCCAAATGCTAAAGCTGACAACCTCTGACTTTCCTCAAAACAGGTTTCTTTGGTATTTCTGCAGTCTTAGGCAAGATGAAGACCTTTGAGCCCCGTAGTTTAATGCCTGTCCTTGCCTGGTGTCTGACTCTCACTCTCCAGATGACCCCCGTCAATGTAGTCTCTGCACTGCAGCAAGAATGAGCATTTATAATTTACTCTATTTCCAATGCTTCCAAAATCAAATTCAGAGTTCTGGTCTTACAGCTTTTGGATTTCCTATCATTCCCTGTCCTTATCATCAAGTTCCCTTTTAGAACCCTCTCTCCTAACCCATTCCTTGACCCCTACACCCACCTCCTCTCTTTTGGGGCTCCCACCTCAAAGCTGACTATCTATACTGTATTCTTAGAGATCAAGTTCTTTTTCAACTTCAGTTTATATGATTCTGCAATCATTTGATAATAACTCCATAAATGCCGAACACACTAAGACAGCAACCACTTCAGGAAAAAACATAATCCATAGGGTTTATCATTACAGCAAATTAATGGGTGGAACACATTAGACATGACTCACCCACGCAGGAGTGTGTCTTTATAAACCTTAGCACATCAGCATGCTGGGTTAAGGAGCTCAGTCTTAAGGAAAGAAACTTTAATCCCCTCTGCATAATAATAGAACAGCACTTGCCTTGGCTCAGTGAGAAAATTCACAGAATGTCTGGGGGAGAATGAGCTGGTGTGTTTTATAAGATCTGCTTAATCAAACACTCATTCTCTTCGCTGCATTTGCAGCAACTTTAAAACATGGTGGGGGATTCCCTCCCTAGCCTGTCTCCTGATTATCTCTCCAGCCTCCCCCATCAGAGCTCCCCCACACTCAAACCAGCTCCCCAGGTTCTATGATCCTTCTAAATTGGTCACATAGTTCTCTGTCCCTTGTTTTCCTTTAGACTCCTTTTTCACTTGGTAAACATCTATACCACTTTCAAGTTTAAACGCCAGTCAGGATGGCTGCTATCCAAAAGTCTACAAGCAATAAATGCTGGAGAGGGTGTGGAGAAAAGGGAACCCTCTTACACTGTTGGTGGGAATGCAAATTAGTACAGCCACTATGGAAAACAGTGTGAAGATTTCTTAAAAAGCTGGAAATAGAACTGCCATATGACCCAACAATCCCACTTCTGGACATACACACTGAGGAAACCAGATCTGAAAGAGACACGTGCACCCCAATGTTCATCGCAGCACTGTTTATCATAGCCAGGACATGGAAGCAACCTAGATGCCCATCAGCAGACGAATGGATGAGGAAGCTGTGGTACATATACACCATGGAATATTACTCAGCCATTAAAAAGAACTCATTTGAATCAGTTCTAATGAGATGGATGAAACTGGAGCCCATTATACAGAGTGAAGTAAGCCAGAAAGATAAAGACCATTACAGTATACTAACACATATATATGGAATTTAGAAAGATGGTACAAATAACCCTATATGCAAAACAGAAAAAAGACACTCGGATGTACAGAACAGACTTGTGGACTCTGGGAGAAGGCGAGGGTGGGATGTTTCAAGAGAACAGCATCGAAACATGTATATTATCTAGGGTGAAACAGATCACCAGCCCAGGTTGGGTGCATGAGACAAGTGCTCGGGCCTGGTGCACTGGGAAGACCCAGAGGGATGGGGTGGAGAGGGAGGTGGGAGGGGGGACCGGGATGGGGAATACATGTAAATCCATGGCTAATTCATTTCAATGTATGACAAAAACTACTGTAATGATGTAAAGTAATTAGCCTCCAACTAATAAAAAAAATAAATAAATAAATAAATAAACTCAAATGTCCCTTCTGACCGCACATCTCCTAGCAAAGTAGCAAGTACCCACAACAGGCACTGAGTAGAGATTATGGATTGACTGTTTATATCTTAGACTTTGTTTCATTTATTTTTTTCCTAGGCCTCCAAGCTATAAAGGTTTATTTTTCTTTTCAGAGTTTATTTGAAACGAACTCCAAAATCAAAGTCCCAAACTAAATATATAGGAACAACTTTTACAGTGTTTTGTGCAGGTATAAGAACAACTCAAAGCCATCAATGTGCACATAGACCTGGGTATTGGAACAAAAACCCAACTGTTAACTTGTGTTCTAATATTATTATGTAGGTATATTTCAAATTGAGCAATAGCTATATTTCTAAAACATCAAATCATGCTTTAAATGCACTGCTGTTTGCCCCTACCAGTTTAAGATGGTCAAATAAAAAAACTTTTATAAAACTCTTCTTAATATGAACAATTATTCTCAAATATATCTAGTTAGCAAATTTAAAGTCTGACAAATCCACCTTCTCCACATTAGGATCAACCATCATTATTCCTTATCATTTAAAACAGAAATCTAAGTGTGCAAATTTACAAAAGATAAGAAAATAGGATAATCTGTAAGAAGATGTAGAACTCGGCAAAATATCCCTAGTTATTCTCATTTTTTTCCCTTAAAAACAAGAAAGCAAGAAAACATACATACAATTAAAGTATTAAAGCCCTCTCATATCATGTACTACATAAATACTACAAATAAGCAAGGAAATTTTTACAATTACAACCATTTCATAAATGCAAATGGTAGAGTCCAGAGAGAGGCAAACAAAAATATCCCAGGTTATATTCTAAGCTAAAACTAATTCAGGCCTGTGTACTTCCAGTCCTGTGCTCTTTGGAACTCTTCTATAGAGAAAAAAACCAAGTCCTATACTATAGCTAAAACATTTACAATTTGAGTTGATTTCTGAAGTCTTCATCACAATGAGTTTCAGTATGTAGAAGTTTAATCTGTTAGTGGGAGAGAATGGTTTACCTGGGGAACCTTGATAAGAGTAACATTACTGTGAAAAGTGAAAGTGAAAGTCGCTCAGTTGTGTCCAACTCTCTGTGACCCCATGGACTGTTCCATGGAATTCTCCAGGCCAGAATACTGGAGTGGGTAGCTTTTCCCTTCTCCAGGGGATCTTCCCAACCCAGGGATCAAACCCAGGTCTCCTGCATTGCAGGAGGATTATTTACCAGCTGAACCACAAGGGAAGCCCAACATTATTGTAAGTCATTGTAAATATGTAGACTTCACTTAAAAAAAAAAAAACTCATGCAAAATAGGATATTTTTCACATAATTATAATTCTAGTTTAAAAAAAAAAAAGATACATGCCAGAAACTGTGTCCTTATTTCAACCTTCATGACAACTTGCACAGAGAGTAGTATCATTCATATTTTATAGATGAGAAATTGAGGCTGAGAGAAGTTACTAAATTATCCAGATTGCCATAGAAAATTTACCAGTGTTGTCTCCCTCATACTTGGCATTATGCCTTGGACAGGGACTACTTTAGATAAACATTTTGAATGAATGAATGGCTGAATAAATGAAAAAATGAAGTGATAAAGCCATGGTGTGATTCAGGTGTGTCTGCATCTGAACGTCAAACTTTCTTCCCTGTGGCATACTCTTCACTTTATAAATAAACATATTGCTGTGTCCTTTAAAAGAGAGAATGTCACATAAAAATTTTCAGATGATCTGCTATGTGGAATCAGGGAGGTGTAGATGATAAATTGCACTCCATACTGGCAGCATTGAGACCTGCCAGGTCTGAGTTCCACTCCTGCCTTTAATCACTTGGTTGGCTCAGCTAGTTATGGATAAAACTTGGTTGGTAAGTTGGTAAGGCTGGTTGGTAAGTGAGTCACTCTAGTTCCTCCTTTCCTTCAGCTCCCCAGACTCTATCACACTCTCCAGAGCTCTACTTAACATTCAAATTAATGCACATGAGGATACCCTGCCTATAGGCATCTCTGAAAGGAACATAGGCAGCTTCAACCAGATGGCTATTTCCAGCAAGGAGAGGTGGCCAGTGACAGATGAATGCAACCTCTTCTATCACATGAAGGACTAAAGATGTTTACTTGTCATGAAGGGAACAAAGATGGAAATGAAAATTCTTTTCCAAATCATGAATTCCCAAAAGCAGATCGAGAGGTAAGGTTAAAGAGCAGCCTGCCTTTTTTGTACACAAAAAAGATAAACAACCAGGACCTACTGTGTAGCACAGGGAGCTATATTCAGTATCTTGCAATAACTATAATGGAAAAGAATCTGAAAAAGAATATATATGTGTGTATATATATAAATACATATACCATTGAATCACATTGCTATACATCTGAAACTAACATAACAATGTGAATTAACTATATTTCAATTTTTAAAAAATACCCAGCTATAGATTTTTCAAAGTTTTTCTTGAGTCACAATATACACCTGCTGTCAGGGTACAGCTCAGTGAGTTTTCACAAACTAAAAGCACTTATGCAATCAGCACCCAGGTCAAGAAAGAGAACCTGACTTGCATTCTAGCTCCCCAGGGTATGCCTTTCAGTCACTATTTATCACCCCAGCCCCTCAATCATTATCCTTATTTCTAACAATAAAGGTTAGATTGTCTTGTTTCTATACTTTATAAAAATGGAATCGTGCAGTAAAATAAATAAGTAATAAAGTCAGGAAATTTTCTTCTACATCCCTGGGCCCTTTGTTACAAATTCTCAGTAAGCGATCAAAGACAAGTCCACAAACCAAGAGAAAATGGTGAGAGGGGCTAGAGACCACTGAAACATGTCAACATTGACCCTCATGGGGACAGTTTGCCCCCCTGCCACCCTGTCCAGCAGGTAACCCTGCCTCCTCCCCATTTTCAGCAAGAGTTTTCAAGGCTGTTATTGTAAAGTGCTCTCTGATTCTGCCTCTGAACTGCACAAGCTGTCAGAAGACAAAGAACCCCATGTGTTGGGAAGGCTCAATTGCGGGAGCACAATTTAAAAAGACCAAGAGAAGCTTATGGGGACACAGGGCAAGGCTAAAGAGGTAAAGAGAAGGGACATTCTGGCAGAACAGCAGCTCAGTGGAAGACAAACCAGAGACAGCAGGTCATGAGTAGATGAAGTCACAGCACATAACTGCATCCCCTAAGCCTTTTGGCTTCCCCACAGCACATAACTGCATCCCCTAAGCCTTTTGGCTTCACACTCGTACTGCAAAACTTTTGCACCATAGACCATCTCTGACAGCCTGAAAGCACAGCCTATCCCATCACCATCATGACTTGGATTTTCTCCAGAAAGAAGGCTGTAGCCATGCAATCTGGTGTTTGTATAGAAAATACAACAGCAGAGGAAATGGGAGGCACACCACAGAACATCTGCTCAGAGACACTGCCTGAGAAACAGTGGAGTGCTCGCAGGATGGAAACATCTGTACACAGCTCCACATTCCAGGAGCCTTGAGTTGCAGGAGAGGGTGATCTAGAGAGAGGATCTGGGAAAGCAGAGACTCCAACAAAAAGGAAGTCAGAAATTATTAATAAATGATTCAGATAACATGGAGGTATAGATTGAGAATAAAGACACAGAAGGTTGGGAAGGAGAAGTGCCTCTGGACACAGGATTGGTAGTCTTCCAGCACAAAAGATGGATATGGCTTCTAAAGAGATGGAGACATCACTCAGTGAGTGCCCTACAGAGCAACCATAAGGAGCACCAAGACCCACAGTTTTCCTGCTAAATGGTTAGATAACTTGCCCAAAGTCATAGGTTGTAAGTAGTGTGTGCATGCTAAGTTGCTTCAGTCATGTCCAACTCTTCACATAGTAGAAACTAGGGTACATCCAGGTATCTCGGGCCTAGAAACCAATGCTTGAGCTCTTTGTAGCATTTACAGTAATTTTCTAATCCCTGAAAAGTTCTTCTCCATTGGCCTCCCGGGCTCCTCCCTCTCTGGGTTCTCCTTGTACACCTCTGACCAATTCTTCTCAGCATCCTTCTCCATCTCTTCCTTATCCCTTAGGTATTCCCTGGTAGCTCAGTTGTTAAAGCACCTGCCTGCAATGCAGGAGACCCAGGTTCAATCCCTGGGTTGGGAAGATCCCCTGGAGAAGGAAATGGCAACCCACTCCAGTATTCTTGCCTGGAGAATTCCATGGACAGAGGAGCCTGGTGGGCTGCAGTCCATGGGGTTGCAAGAGTTGGACATGGCTTAGAGACTAAACCATCACCACCACCACATATTCCCTAGTTCTCTATACTTCCAATTTTTCCCTCATGTGTATGAGTCAGAGAGTTGATAGTCTCACTAGATGATATATCTCATTCACTTCTGCTTGTACCTCCATGCTGATAGCTCCTAAACTCCTCTGTGAGATCAAACCTTTTCTTAGCCCTCAATATATATATATATAACCAACACCATTTCCAACTTCCTCACAGGAATTACAGTCAGTATTTCCCAAACTAAGACCAGTTGGTCTACATCTCCAGAGGCAGCACTCCCCATTTTACTCAAGCTGCATAAAATGCACCATTGTGTCCCCATAATATCCAAAGCATCACATTGTTACAGTTCTCATCACAGAACATTTTAGCTGTGTATTTACCACTCTTCCCAAAGGACTTGAGATGTTCAAGACTTGAAACAGCCTCATTCATATGGATCTAAATATCAAGTAGGTGGTTAATGCCTCTTGAATGAATAAACAGAGTCCAGTCAGAGACACCACCAGAGCAAGTCGCACAAGAAGTCTTTCTAAGTGCCTCCTTCTCACCCACTGTGATATTCAGGTGACCAAGGTGTCCATTTACTTGCCTTCTGTTAATACATAACTTGTGAACAATTTTTTCATTTCCATTTCTAACCAGTCTCTCCTCAACCCTACCCATCCTTTCACTAATCCCCACCCTGTTTCAACTCTGCAAGATCTAGAGGCAGTCAGTGAGTGGAAAAAGTGAATTAAAAATAATAATTGTAAAATATATAAAACCTCTCTTTCTATACAAGCCAACAGCCCAGAAAAGTCCCAATGATGACAAGTCATTCAGTTGTGTCTGACTCTTTTTGACCCCATGAACTGTAACATACCAGGCTCCTCTGTCCATGTAATTTTCCAGGCAAGAGTACTGGAGTGGGTTGCCATTTCCTTCTCCAATACAAGCCAACAGCCCAGAGAAGTCCCAAAGCAGGGAGAAAAGAACTATTAACTTTAAGTGTTGACCTTTTTTATGGTGGTAAACTTTTTAAATTGAAGTATAGTTGATGTACAGTATTTATAAGTTGTTGTTGTTGTTCAGTCACTAAGTCATATCCGACTCTTTGCGACCCCGTGGACTATAGCCCACTAGGCTCCTCTGTCCATGTGATTTCCCAGGCAAGAATACTGAGATGGGCTGCCATTTCTTCCTCTAGGGGGTCTTCCCAATCCAGGAATTTGTAAGCAAATTCTTTACTGCTGAGCCACCAGGGAAATCCACAGGTGTACAATATAGTGATTCACATTTTTTTAAGGTTTTACCCTATTTATAGTTATTATAAGATATTATCTATATTCCTTGTGCTGTACACTATATTCTTGTAGCTTATTTTATATCTAACAGCTGTACCTCTTATCCTCCTACCTCTATATTACTCCTTCTCACTCTCCTCTCCCCACTGGTAACCAGTCATTTTTTTTCTCTATATGAATTTGCTTCTTTTCTGTTATACTCACTAATTTGTTGTATTTTTTAGATTACACATATAAGTGATATCAAATTATATTTACCTTTCACTGGTTGATTTATTTCACTTGCATAACGCCCTGCAGGCCCATCCAAGTGGCTGAAAATGGCAAACCTTCTTTCTTTTTACAGCTGAGTAGTATTTCATTGTGCGTACACACACATATAATATATATGTGTATATATATATATATATGTATGTGTATATACACACACAGCACACACATATACACATACCATCTACTGTATCTATTCATCTATTGATGGACACATATACTGGTTCCATAACTTGGCAACTGCAAATAATGCTGCTAAGAATTTGGGGTGCATGTATTTTTTCAAATTAGTGTTTTTGTATAAACACACACCCAGGTGTGGGATTGTCGGGTCATATGGTAGTTCTATTCTTTCTTTGAGGGGAACTTCAATACTGTTTTCCACAGGGGCTGCACCAGTTTACATTCCCACCAACAGTGTTCAAGGGTTTTCTTTTCTCTACATCCTCGCCAACATTTGTGTGTTCTTTTCAATGATAACCACTCTGGCAGGTGTGAGATGACATCTTATCCTTGTTTTGAGTTGAATTTCCCTGATAACTAGCAATATTGAGCATCTTTTCTTGTGCCGTGGCCAGCTGCAATTTCTCTTTGGGTAAAATCTCTATTCAATTCTTTCACCAATTTTTTATTGTGTTGTTTGTATTTTGATGTTGAGTTGTGTGAACTGTATATATATGTTGGATATTATCAGTTATATCAATTGCAAATAGTTTCTCCCATAGTTTCCTTTTCATTTTGTCAATAGTTTCTTTCACTGTGCAAATCCTTTTAAGTTTAATTAGGTCCCATTTGTTTAACTTTACTTTTATTTCCTTTGTTTTAAAAGACAGATCCAAAAAATTCTACAATTTATGTCAAAAAGTGATCTTTCTATGCTTTCTTCTAGGAGTTTTATGATGTATGGCCTTACCAAGACAGTCTAGAGATTCAAAGCAATCACTAGCAAAATACCAATGGCATTTTTCATAGAACTAGGGCAAATAATTTTAAAATTTATATGAAAACACTAAAGACCCTGAATAGCAAAAACACTTGAGAAAGAACAGAGATGAAGGAATCAGGTGCCCTAACTTCAGACTACATCACAATGCTACAATAATCAAGACAGTATGGTACTGGCACAAAAACAGACACACAAATCAGTGGGACAGAATGGAGAGCCCAGAAATACACTCACACACTTTGGTCAATTATTCTATGACAAAGGAGGCAAGAGTATACAGTAGAGAAAAGACAATCTCTTCATTAAGTGGTGCTGGGAAAATGGGAAGCTACATGTAACAGAATATAATTAGAACATTCTCTAACACCATACATGAAAATACAGTATTAGTAATAGAACTGGGCATTCTAGTTATTGAATAAAGACTGTTAGGGGGATTAGACCAACCATAAGAATTTTAGTTCCTAAAGAGTGACTAGAGAAGTCATAGGATTTTCCTCAAATTGATACTTTTTTATCTAAAGAGAGAGAGAAAGAACTCACCCACAGAACAGATTTGAAGGGAGAGGGGGAGCCTAAATTCACCTTATTGTTGTGTTCTACAAGTTTTCTTATTTGACACAACATTTCTCCCATTTGTATGAAACTATTTTAGAGTTTATTGAGCTGCAGTTAAAATAATTCCATGGTTTATAGGCATTTAATTGAAGTAATTTTTATTTTGACTTGGCAGTTTTCCAACGATGAAGCTAAGGTGTCTCCTCTCCCATGTCCCTCACAATCTGAGGACCCTTGTGTAGCTCATGAGCCCGACATATTATGCCTGCAGGGTCTAAACAATAAAGCTGCACTGTCTCATTATACTCACTCAAGCGAAAGTGCACCTTTAAAACTCTAAATTGGATCATGTGTTTCCTCTATCTAAAATCCTTCCATTAATCCTAATCATCTACAGGACAAAGTCCAAATTCCGCAATGGGCCAGTATGACCTTCACAGCCTGACCTCAGTTTCCTGTCCAGCCTCATCTATTGCCACTACCTGCCACCATGTTTCACCATTGTGGGCATTTATGAAAATGTATGCATGAGGCTACTTTGTACATGGTTTACATTGTCTGAAATATTCTTTTCTATATCATGCATCAAGTTCAAGTCTTTACCATTTAAGAATTTAAGAATACCAGAAACTCTCTGAAACCTTCCTGAATCTCCTTTCCCAGCCCATTTTGTAGCTTATCAGCCAACCCTAGTCATAGCTTATCACCTATTCTCCTATTATTGTTTTCATCACATGCACCTGGCTAAATACCCTTTACATGTCTGCTTTAGCACCTGGCCTGGGAAATAGAGGCTAAATTTTATCCAAGCTTGTTTCTCAAGGTTTAAACCTAAACCTTGACACATTAACTACAAAAAATCTTTTCTTGGAACTAATACATCAAAAAATGTAGTAACATTGTAAATTATAATTATTTGGAGGCTATAAAGAAAAAACACATTAAAAGAAGGAAGCTTAGGCCAAATTAGGTAAAGAGACATTAAGAAAAAGGGACTTCAAACATGTGGTTATGTTACATATTTGTTAACATAGTGAGAACACGAAGGAGACACAGAAAAATCATAGAAAGCAAATATTACCTCAGGTTAAAGAGGAGTAAGACTGATTCTGGAATCTAGAGATGGCTTGTCTGGACATCAACTCAAGATTCCATAAACTATTATTGAATTGATTATATATGATTCAATTAAATCTACAGAGGAAACATTATTATGAGCCAGTACACCTCTTCTAGAAAAATAATCACGTCTAAAATCACTATTTTTGCTTTCTCAAAGTTATTAGTCCGATAATTCAGGACAATGATGCAGCTATAAATTTTAAAAAATGTGTAAAACTTTATTTGGATCATTACAGTATTTCCTTAAATAAGAAAAAAAAGTACAAAAATATGAGTTAATGCAAGTACTTTGACATAAGAGAACCCAGTCGACATCACAAATCTAACTTCAATCAACAAGTATTCTACCACCTGGGCAAGATAAGGAGAGAGATGCTCCCATGTAATGTGCTCGTATTAAGACCACTGAAAGCTGAAGGCTGAACAGGAACATTGAGAAAAAAAATCTTTCAACACTATTTTCTACCCGAAACACCAGATGATTTAAAAGCCTCCATTATACCAGAGGTAACTGTAGTAAGAATAACTGCCAAAAACAAAACTTCAGTTGAATATTACCAGACTGATTCAGTCCTATGTGCTAACAGCCTAACAGAAGATGTGCCATTTCCTTTAGTAAATAATATTACTTTAGTTACTTCTGTTCTTCCACATACCATCTCTGATATTTAATCAAAAATGGTGAAGCAATGACCCAGCAATCCCACTCCTAGGCATATACCCTGAGGAAACCAAAACTGAATAAGACACATGTATCCCATTGTTCCTTGCAGCACTATTTACAATAGCTAGAACGTGGAAGCAACCTAGATGTCCACAGACAGATGAATGGATAAAGAAGTTGTGGTGCATATACACAGTGGAATATTATTCAGCCATAAAAGGAACACATTTGAGTCAGTTCTGATGAGGTGGATGAACCTAGAACCTATTATACAGAGTGAAGTGAGTCAGAAAGAGAAAGATAAATGTTGTGTTCTAATGCACATATACGGAATCTAGAAAAATGGTACTGAAGAATTTATGTACAGGGCAGCAATGGAGAAACAGGCATAGAGAATAGACTTGTGGACGTGGGGAGAGGGGAGGAGAGGGTGAGAGGTATGGAAAGAGTAACATGGAAATTACATTACCATATGTAAAATAGAGAGCCAATGGGAATTTGTTGTATGGCTCAGGAAACTCAAACAGGGGCTCTGTATCAACCTAGAGGGGTGGGGTGGGGAGGGAGATGGGAGGGTTTTTCAAAAGGGAGGGGATATACCTATGGCTGATTCATGTTGAGGTTTGACAGAAAACAACAAAATTCTGTAAAACAATTGTCCTTCAATAAAAAAATAAATTGAAAATAAAATGATGAGGCAAACAAAAAAAGCAAGGTAAAGAACCCATTGTCAATTGATAAAGCAGTCAATATAAGCAGACTTAGGGATGACCAGAACTATCAGATAGGTATATTAAAATAGCTATAATTAATACTTCAAATGATCTAGAGCAATGGGTCAGCAAGCCCTGGCCTTCAGGAAAAATTCAGCTTCTTCTTACCTTTGTAAAAAAATTTTAATGAACACAACCACATTCAGTTACAATTACTGAGGTATAATTTTACACTAAAATGGCAGAGCTGAATAGTTTTGAGAGAGATTGTAGACCCTACAAAACTTAAAATATTTACTTTCTGCCCTTTGACGAAAAAAAAAATTAAAAATTTGCTGATCTCGAGCCTAATGATAAGCATAAACAAATATAGAATATCAACAGAGAGATGAAAACTATAAAAGTCAGATAGAAATTCTGCCAATAGAAACTACATCAGAGATGAAGAATTTCTCTGATAGGCTCAGCAGTAGGGTGAAAACAGCATAGCAATAAATTAGCTACTTGACAATATATCAGTGCCAATAGAAATTATCCCAGTTGAGACACAAAAAGATGAAAAAGGAAAGAAAAAAAATGAACAGAAAACATAAGAGGAGTGGGACATATCAAATATTCAGTGGAAATGTAGTTGAAGTCCCAGAAAGAGACAGAACAGGATAGAGGAAATATCTGAAGTGATAATGAAGAAGAATTTTCCAAGCCCTTTCACCTAAACCTGTGGTTGGTTAAATGACCAGTAATCTGGAGAGCTGAATTATGTTCTGACATAACTTGGACTTCCTGGTGACTCAGATGGTAAAGAACCTGCGTGCAGTGCAGGAGACTTGGGTTCAATCCCTCAGTCAGGAAGACCTCCTAGAGAAGAGAATGGCTACCCACTCCAAAATCCTTGCTTGGAAAATTCCATGGACAGAGGAGACTGGTGGGCTATAGTTCATGGGTCCCAAAGAGTCAGGCATGACTGAGCAACTAACATGGATAGAAGAGATTTATAATATAAAACATAGCTCTAACATTCATACTGTGCTTTATATACTTCTGCTGATAATTATGTGAAAATATAGGTTTAGTACTCAAATTTTGGATGACATTGATTTAAGACACAAAATAAATAAAAGTGGAAGAAGAGGAATTAATACCATCCAGATTAGCTTAATTATACAAGGGCTAAACTATAACCACAAACTTCAAATACATAATGTTACAAACCAGTAAAACAGACGATGAAAGAGGTTTGGCTTAATTGCATATCCAAGGTATAAATGGATATACATGAAAGTGAGACCTGTACAAACCAGTATCTGTGTTTGATGGGACTCCTCAACAAATGGACATACTCCCAAGTGGTATTAGCAGAGGTGCAGAATTTAATGTGACCAAAGAAAGAACTGGACATGGAATAACAGACTGGTTCCAAATTGGGAAAGGAGTATTTTGTCACCTTGCTTATTTATACATACATAATGTATTTATATCATTATTTATACAAAATACATCAAGGCTGTATTTTGTCAGCTTGCCTATTTAACTTATATGCAGAGAACATCATGTGAAATGCTGAGCTGGATGAAGCACAAGCTGGAATCAAGATTGCATGGAGAAATATCAATAACCTCAGCTATGCAGATGTTACCACCCTTATGGCAGAAAGTGAAGAAGAACTAAAGAGCCTCTTGATGAAAGTGAAAGAGGAGAGTGAAAAAGTTGGCTTAAAACTCAACACTCAAAAAACTAAGATCATGGAAACTGGAGCCATCACTTCATGGCAAATAGATGAGGAAACAATGGAAACAGTGACAGACTTTATTATTTTCAGGGGCTCCAAAATCACTGCAATGGTGACTACAGCCATGAAATAAAAGATGCTTGCTCCTTGGAAGAAAAACTATGACAAACCTAAACAACATATTAAAAAGCAGAGGCATTACTTTGCCTACAAAGGGCCGTCTAGTCAAAGTTATAGTTTTTCCAGTAGTCACATACGCAAGTGAGAGTTGGATTACAAAAGAAGTTGAGCATCAAAGAATTGATGCTTTTGAACTTTGGTGTTGGAGAAGACTCTTGAGAGTCCCTTGGACTGCAAGGTGATCAAACCAGTCAATCCTAAAGGAAATCAGTCCTGAATATTCATTGGAAGGACTGATGCTGAAGCTGAAACTCCAATACTCTAGCCACCTGATACGAAGTACTGACTTATTGGAAAAGACCCTGATGCTGGAAAAGATTGAAGGCAGGAGGAGACGGGGACGACAGAGGATGAGATGGTTGGATGGCATCACTGACTCAATGGACATGAGTTTGAATAGGCTCCAGGAGTTGGTGATGTACAGGGAAGCCTGGCATGCTGCAGTCCATGGGATTGCAAAGAGTCAGACATGACTGAGCGACTGAACTGAACTGAACTGAAAGAAATAACCCCTTTCCAAAAGTCTTCAGCTGGCCTATTGAAATCAGTGGACCGTTTGACAACTACATTATTAATAAGTAGAAAAACTATACTGTATTCAAATGTAAGTGGCAAGAATGATTGAGAAGACTTGAAACCACAGCCCCTGAACAAGAAATGCTTAACTTGAGAAAAGTCAATGCAGTCAAGACATGAAACAATTCTCACAAGTAGAAAGGGAATTAAACTTGTTTTGTATGGCTTCAGGAGACAGAAATAAAACATGATTAGAAATTCTGAGAAATCCAATTGTAGTGTGATATATTGGGAAACTTTCTAACAGAGCTGTCTACAATGAAATACTCTGCCTTATAAGGAAATGAGCTTCCCCTCACTACAGATGCCCACATAGAAATTTTATAATGCAGAGAAGACTTTACCATAAGATTGGTGGTCATGTGTAATACAAGGTCTTCCTACCTGAACATTCTACATGTCTATAATGCTGGAAGAAGGAAACCATATGGAGAAAAGAAAAGGGAAGTGTCACTAAAACAGGACTGGATTTAGGAGTAAACATAAATTTCACCTTTCCTGTTGCTTTAGAAGCACTTGTCAGATAACCTTGGGAAATGTTAAGTTGGAAACTAGTTACATGGTCTGGAGTTTAAAGAAATCTGAGCTGGAGATAAGTTTGGGTATGTTCACTGTACAAGTTTGGGTATGTTCATTGCACACCGCTGGACAGAAATATAAAATGAAACTTTTTAAATAGTACATTTTGCTTAATACAGTGTATTCAAATATTACCATTTTAGCAAGGATCAATATAAAAATTATTAATGAGATAAAAATATTCTTTTGTTGTTTGTAATAAGTCTCTGAAATCTGTTGTGTGTTTTACACTTTTATTGCATCTTAATTCAGATACCCACATTCCAAATGCTCAGTAGCCACACCTGGTTAGTGATTATTTACCATACTGGACAATATAGACAGAGATGATCACTAAATTCTTTAAAATCAATAAATACAGGGGGAAATGGCTGCAGTCATCAGCCATGAAATTAAGTGACTGCAGCCATGAAATTAAAAGACTCTTGCTTCTTGGAAGAAAAGCTATGAAAAACCTAGACAGCATATTAAAAAGAAGAGACATTATTTTACCAAAAATGGTCCATCTAGTCAAAGATAAGGTTTTTCCAGTAGTCATGTGTAGACGTGAGAGTTGGACTATAAAGAAAACTAAGCACCAAAGAAATGATGCTTTTGAACTTTGGTGTTGGAGAAGACTCTTGAGAGTCCTTTGGACTTCAGGGAGACCCAACCAGTCCATCCTAAAGGAAATCAGTCCTGAATATTCATCGGAAGGACTGAAGCTGAAGCTGAAACTTCAATCCTTTGGCCACCTGATACAAAGAATCGGCTCATTGGAAAAGACCCTGATGCTGGGAAGGATTGAAGGCAGGAGGAGAAGGGGACAACAGAGGATGAGATGGTTGGATGGCATCACTGACTCAATGGACATGAGTTTGAGTAGGCTCTGGGAGTTAGTGATGGACAGGGAAGCCTGGTTGTGCTGCAGTCCATGGGGTCACAAAGAGTTGGACATAACTGAGTGACTGAACTGAGGGAAAATGGTTTAGAATTAAGCATTGAGAAAACCCAACTAAAGAAAGTAAGATATAGCCAACAGAGAGGAAAAATCTGGAAAGTTTATTGATATGAGAGCCATGAGAAGGTGAAGGTGTGTGGAATCAGTTATGCTAAATTCTGCTGCAAATTCAGAAATTTTTAAAAAATCTGTTAGATTTAGATTATGTAGCAGAACTGGGTGCCATTAGTGCCTTATAGATAGGGCTTAGAGCAGCTATATGGCAGTGGATTGAATAAGGACAATTTGAACTCAGCTATTCTCAGAATAAGTAGTAATGTGCTCAGACACTGTGGTTCTCTGCCCAGTCAGCCAAGGGCTTTAGCTCTCTGTTGGTTGATCCATTAAAGGAAAAGAACAATGGGCATGCTTCAGGGCACCATCTCAGGAGACTCCTATGCAAGGCACAAAAATGAAACAGCTGCAACACCTCCCTTCTGTGCACATCACCTTCTTTTGTAGTGGATTCTTTTAGAAGATGTAAGCTTCCTTCCTATTCTTCGGTCACAGTCTGGGATAAAAATTGCTCAAAGCAAAAAACAAGGCATTTCCTCCTTTAAAGGAAGGATTCCCTGGACATCTTTGGGCAAGGAAGGGATGGGGAACATCTTCACGCATGGAGCTGAGATACTGAGAACTGACAGGTAGGCACCAGATGAGTGAGGCCCTTGTGGTAGCCACCAGGAAACAAAGCCGTATGTTTCTGTGACCTGGTCTCAGCTCCATTCAGGCAGATCTGCTCTAAGCCCTGTCTATAAGGTGCTATTAAATAAACTGTACGTGCATGCTCTGCCAACCACAGCAAGGACAAAGCCAGGTCCCACAATACCCTCACTTAGAGGGCAAAGCCAAAATTCTTTATCATTGCTATCTACAGAGCTGCCTCCATTGGCCAGAGACCCCCAAACTACCACTATTACAAGTGAGCATATTCCCTGGAAAAGAAATGGGACAGTTATTCAGTTATACTCCAATACAAAACAAATAGTTTTTCTTTAAAAAAAAAAAAAAAGAAAGAAAGAAAGAAAGAAATGGGATAGAAAAGAATGATATTTTCAGAGACAACATGTCTTAGACTCAGATGCAGTTTCAGTCCTGAAGCATCAGACTCTATGAACAAAACTTCATATTCAGACCAATGGGTTCAAATGAAGAACACATAAAGGTTCTATTATATGGCCTGTTTGCCTTCAGTCGACACATGGCAAGTCTGTGCTCATTCATTTACTTGTACATCATGGTACAGGAATAAAAGAGGGCTGAGTTCTAGCTCTGTGTGATGTTGAGCAAAGCCAGTCCCTTTTCTGGGCCTCAGTCATTTCATCCTTTTTGGTTCCCATGATATGATCCTACCTCCATCCATTCAATGCTCTCAGGTTTCTCTGCTCCCCAGGTCCCCCTAGAATCTCTGTTCTCTTGAAAGCTGTTTTCTCCTGCCTGCTCACTCAGAGGATTCATGATGACTGTGGTTGCCATAGGAATGATTCATCTATCATAAAGGTGGCTGCATGTGATCACAAATACTCAAAAGAGAGCTAGACGGAGGGAAAGTGATATGCAGAACCAGGAAATAGATCCACACTGAATGTAGATGACAGCTTAATGAGAAGGGGAGATAAAGTCCGTGCATCTTCTATAACTCTTTTGTGTGTTTGAACTTCTCTGAGAGCATAAGTGCAGATCCACTGTCTGATATGTCTCCAATGACCCCTCCCATGCCCACTTGAGACACTTCCTCCACAAAAATGGAATGAAGTATGTAAGCTGCAAAGAGGCAGCCCCCACCTCCCACCAGCCACCTGATAAAAAGGGAAAGTCAGGATAGCCTGGGGTGATGCTGGACACCATGCCCTGGGCATCCACTGCTGGCTGCTTGTCTATGATCATTCACTTGTCATTTACAAGGAAGGGCTGAAGATGATTTTGAAAAGATTTAGTTTTCTACATAGACTGTGTAATACTTGAACTCATTATTCTGGAGATGAACCATTTGTATTACAATATAATCCAGCTGCCAGGGCTTCAGTGGTCATTTCCTTCTTGCCTCTCCGTAATAGGACTTCGCAACAGCCTATACTCTAATTCCCACCCCAGAATGAGTATTGAAACTCGGTTGTGAATTGAACATCCCCCCAATCCTGGTCATTGATTGAACCCCCTATTCCAGACACAGATGGCCATCCTTCCAAGCCTAGCCATGGACAGACCCCTCATTCAGGCCACAGACAATCCTATAGGGGGCCAGGGAGTGGACACCTTTAACTCGAGCCAGTTATCTCACTATGACTCTGGAAGGGAGCAAAGGAAAGGAGAGGGGAGTGGTCAGTGCTGGTCAGTTCCACACGGGGCCACACCTGATTGTGTATGTCTCACCAAGTATGGGTCACAGGCATCTTTATTATAAACTATGACACATTCAGTTTATAGTTTCCTAGCAACAGGATACCAATCAGGTGACTGTAATTCAAAGGTTCAGGGTCTTTGGTAGGAAGGAGCTGCGAGAAGCCGGGTAGGGTGGGGAGGACTTCCCAGCGGGAGAAACAATTGACAGTGCAGTTTCAGGATGAGGAAACAAAGCCTGCAGAAGAAGGAACCTCAGAGAGTTTGCCTTTCTTCCTTCAGACTCTTTGAAGCAGGAATTTGCCCTACTGCTTCTGTTGCTGGCTTCCCGCTTCTGCATTAATCACTAGTATTGATGCATCCAATTCCAAATCATGAGGCATGTTCTCAAATTACACACAGAGTTTGCTTCATGCACACAACATTGGCAGTAGAAGACAAATCAGAAGAACAATAAACTTTCTCAGGTTACTTCCCCTAGCAAGTTGGCTAAGCTTTGGAAATGCTGCAGTCACCAAGTCAGGTGGTTAGGTCCTGAAACATTATCCTGTGGTTCATTCCCACTCTTTTTAGCACCTGCAAATTTATTACATAAGATATTATTTTGTACTCAATTTAATTAGTTATAACTATTTGTAGTCATTTGAAATACACTCCATGTTGATTAAAATAATTAGTGTAGGGCTACTAAATATTTACCTAAGATATGAATCCAAGGGGAATTTGATAAATTTAATTAGCAAGAACTAATTATTGTTATGATAGGAGTTAGGGTTTAATAAATATAATTACAGAGTACAAATGATGGTTTCTTAATTAATAGATACTAGTTGCAAACACAAGAGCCATTATCATATTTTCATGCAGGACATGCTATTCAGCACACCTTCCAGATGTCAACTCTAGCAGCCATGGTGACTTACAATAAGAGGAGCTAACACTTGTAAAGTGCTTCTACTGTCAGGCACAGTTCTAAGAGCTGTTAGTGCATGAGCTCATTTCATCCTTAAAACAATCCTACTGTTGTCAACACTTTACAAGTATAGAAACTGAGGCACAGAAAAGTTAAGCAACTTGCCTAAGATTGCAAAGCTAGGAAGTAGCAGGGCTAGCACTGAATCCCATGCAGTTTAGCTCTAGGGTTCATGTTGTTTTCTAGTGACAGTACCTAAGACAATCAAACAACAAAAATAAAAATAGAAAGTGTGAATGTTCAAAAGACGAGGAACGAAAATCCTCAAGTTCGCTTTGCTAGTCAAAAATGACAGATGTGTGCTATTTGCTGATATCATTTACAAAACAGTAGAGACTCTAAAGAGACCCTGAAGGCACCTGGCCTTGGGTCATCTATGATTTTGCTGAGGCTCAGATGTGGAATGGCTGAGGTGCTGAAATTGATGAAAATAAGAGAGGCGAGCTGCATGTTCAGAGCTGCATTCCAAGAATACTCTGCGGTGCTTCTTTGGCTCATTTAGCACATGCATTCTATTGGGAAACTTTCTACCATCATGGCATTTGCAAGTTTGGAGAATTCAGATGGTATCAGGGATCTGCTGTTGTTCATTGTTGTTCAGTCGCTAATTGTGTCCAACTCTTTGCAACCCCATGTGCAGCAACACACCAGGCTTCCCTGTCTTTCATTATCTCCCAGAGTTTGCTCAAATTCACGTCCATTGAGCTGGTGATGCTATCTAACCATCTCATCCTCTGCCACCCTCTTCTTTTGCCTTCAATCTTTCCCAGCATCAGTCTTTTTCAATGAGTCAACTCTTCACGTTAGGTGGTCAAAGTATTGGAGCTTCAGCATCAGTCCTTCCATTGAATTTTCAGGGTTGATTTCCTTTAGGATTGACTGATTTGATCTCCTTGTAGACCAAGGGATTCTCATTAGTCTTCTCCAGCACCACAGTTCGAAGGCATCAATTCTTCGGCACTCAGCCTTCTTTACGGTTCAACTCTCACATGCATACATGATTACTGGAAAAACCATAGCTTTGACTTTAGGGACCTTTGTTGGCAAAGTGATGTCTCTGCTTTTTAATACTACGTAATAACTTTGTACTCCAACAACTCATGGGCGTGCACCGCATTCGGTTTGAGGATCTTTAAAGTCAAGAGTCATTTAGTTAAGGGCTTGGTTGGTTAATTTTTATTGGAGTATAGTTGCTTCTATACACTGTTGTGTTAGTTTTGGCTGTGCAACAAAGTGAATCAGCCATTTGCATACGTAGATTTCATCGGATAAAGGAGAATGTGTGAGAGACAGCTAAAGAAGTATAATGAGTCAAAAAAGAGATTCTACCAAATGCTCTTTTGCATGATAGCTAAATCATGTGATACCTGGTGGAACATAAAAATAAAACTTCTTTTTGTTGCTAGATGATAAAAAATTTTAAAAATTTTAAATAAAGTCAAAAGTCCTTTCACAGTTATCAAAATGGTCCTAAATCGCTGCTGCCTATATAACCACAGAGACAGCAGGTTCCACAGGATCAGGCCCTGAGCATTTATGTTCCCTATCAGGAATGTCTTTCTTCAAGAGGGTCTGGCTCATCAGTAATATGATATCAGCATAGGACTCTGATGATGTCCCTGTTGATAAATTCACAGGGAAAGTGCAGACCCATTATACTCCCCTTGGTGCCAAAGATATTCTGTAAGGACAATGACTTTTACCTGGGGACAATTACATAAGGTAATCCATGTGAATGAGCTCACTACAGCCCTTGAGCTGTATCCAGTATTGGTTGTATATTTTCCTTTATTTGCAAGAAATGAAAAAGTGAAGACTTTCAGAGTCAGTGTCCAGAATCCCATTATAATAGATTAGTGTTTCAGGAAGCCTAGTGGAACAGCCTAGCATGTGCTTATCCTTACCTATGGTTGGGTGAGCTCCAAGTGAGCTAGATATGAAAATTATTGATCGCAGATCCCAGATGAAAGCCATGGCAGGAGGAAATACAGAGCAGGGATTCCTCCCCGGCACATGCTCTGTGTGAGGAGCTGAAACTCACTGCTATGCCCACCTGTCTCTCAGTATTTCACAGAGTGGTGAAATCTGAGGATCCCTTGACTTGGCCTGTAAGGAAAGTCCTTGCTTTGCTCTTAAGAGCAGGGGCCTGACACAGTGCACACATGACTTGGGCCTCGGAGGACAGCCTGGATTGCAGAGATCAGTTTCCTAAGTAGACCTGTTGACAGCAAAGTATATGGAGAGGAAGGCAAACAAGCAGTTTGCCAGGTAGAGACATCACCTGCAAGTTTCACGCACTGCACCTGTGTCCCCTGCTCTGTCCAGATCAGAAATCTGCCCTTCCGCCCCCTGATCTGGGAGCAGCCTTCTGAATCAATAGCTGCCTTAGAAGGCAGACCACATTTAGGGGTGGGTTGCACCCCAAATGAATCCCTCAGAAATATCCAGGTTAGATCGGTAGCTCACCTTACTTGTAATTGAGAGACATGGCTATAAAATTTCCCTTGGTTCTGTGCTCAGTCATACAGCAGTGATATTTTCCCTTGGTCACATGCTTCTGGGGCTTCCCTGGTGGTGATGGCTCAGTGGTAAAAAATCTGCTTACCAATGCAAGTGATGCAGAAGATGTGGGCTTAATCCCTGGATCAGGAAGATCCCCTGGAGAATGAAATAGCAACCCGTCCCATTATTCTAACCTGGGAAATCCTATGAACAGAGGAGCCTGGCGGGCTACAGTCCATGGGGTCACAGAGTTGGACATGACTTAATGACTAAACAACAACAACATGCTTCTGGATTCTGTCCACTATTCAGTGAGAGCTCTACTTGTGGAATGAAATCCTAGTGTGTCCCAGAATCAAGCTCATCACATTTTAATGGATAATTCCTCCTGCCCTTCATACTTGTTTACATAACAGGTGACAAGTCAGTGCCTTATTCTGTGCCCCACTACACAGATATTTTGGCCATCAAATATGACTCAAGAGTTTATCAAAATTGGTCATTTTGTTGTAATCAGAGAAATCACTGGGTATCAATAAAGTGAGAACCAAGCTAGATCTGTGTTGGGAAGTGAATTGTAAACTTGACACTAACAGAGGCAGGCCTAGAACTCAAGTCTTCTGATCCCAGTTCAGTGACCCTTGCACTGTGTGCATAATGATGCATAACGTCGTTCTAAGAACTTCTGTCCTATAGGCCTCACTAACTGCCATTTTGAAATCTGGACAGTGTTTGAAATGCAAGATCTAACTTTTTCCAAATTGATTGAGTTATTCACATTAGCAACATGAAGCAAGACCATTAGACTCAACAAGTGCTTCTGAGAGCTTTTCTCTAGAAAGAAGACTGGCTGGCTACTATCATAGGCACCAATCCCCAGATCCCAGCTCATATTCTCACCCAGCATCCATCCCATCAAGAATACTTTCATCTACCCCTTTGGGACACTGGAGAGTGTCAGGGCTTCATTCATGGGGTAAATGGGTAATTGTTATCAATAATGCAACAGGATGGCATTAAGAGGGGGTTGTAAAAACCCAGATTGTCTAAGGCCCAGGGCTTTCTATTCAGAGTGGAGCTCTGGAAGGTTTGGGTTGGTGCCAAAGAGCAAAACCAGCTTGGAGATCACCTCTCTTGGGCTCAGCTTTGTTTTGAAGAAATGGCATTTCTCCCTCCAGTCAATCCTGAAACACAGTTTAATCTAAGGGGAGCAACACGGGAGAGGGGAAAACAAGAAGACGAGAAAAACCAATAAATAGTAATAACAGGAAGCAGGAAAAGACAGGCCTGGATGTGCAATTCTTTTTGTGCCTGTTAAATGAACTCTGGTGGGGATGAGGAGAGAGAATTATCCTATTTATATATTGAAAGGAATTTTAAATATGCATAGGCAGGGAGAGAGGATCCACAGAGATTGAAATGCAAAACACAGCGTGATCGGTGCATCTCCCCTTCTATCTCCCAGTACCACTAGCAAGTTCCTTGCACCAATTTCTGGAAAGCTCCTTCTAAAACTCAGAGCTGTCCTTCTGCTTATTCAGCATTTCTGTCTTAGAAAAGCAATTCTATTTTTATAAAGAAATGGGCCTTCACTTGCAAAACACCCTGCAAAGGAATTCAGACAGGAAAGGAGCTCATAATTATACCCTGATGCGCACAGGTCCAAGCAACCCATTCACACACAGAGACACGAGTACGCAAATGTATATAAGGTGCATACACACCTCTTTCTGCACCACAATCTCCTGGCTACTTGGCACTAGGGTTTTAGACATTGTAGGTTCACAACATGCACATGGAAAAAATCTTTTTTGCCATCATGCAAGGAAACACAGGGGAGCATGGATTAAAGGGCAGGCGAATGTCACTATTCTACAGAATATGGTCATTTGGGGAACATGTAAAAGACAGAAAACTGGTCATAGCTCCTCATTAATATATTTTATCCACATTGAAAAAGCAATCCTTTGACCCACACAAATCTCTCCTACCTTATCAAATCTCCCCACTCACCATCCCCACCAAGCACATGCTACCTTTCCTAAAATAGCAGGAGCTACTGTCCTCAGAGGCAAATAAATCCTGGAGTAGCTGCTTCTGGCTTCACTTCCATGGACCAACACACCCTAAGTCCAAAACCAAAGCCCTTAAAGAGAAGTGGCTAAATAAAAACCAGACCTTTGCCAACCATCTTACTGTTTCCCCACCTACAATCTCCCCCTTCCTCTCTGTATCTCACAAGTTCATACAACATCACGGGCTGGCCCTCTTTGGGTCTGTAGACTTATAGAATTTATTCACTGACCTGGGTATTACTTTGGGAAAGTTACCACTCTCTGGTTGCTTAGGACAGAATATTTTAAAACTAGGAAGTTTGCTGACAGAAAGTCAAGACCTTGAAGTTTTTATAATAGGCTTCCAATCAATAATTAAAATACAGAGAAGAAAGGGAAGAGGAGGATAAATTGTGAGAGCACATTCAACACCCCAGTGTTGGCTCTCTGTTGGTTCTGCGTGGATTCTTCCAGTAGGAAGACATCTTGAACGATTAGCCATGTAGCTTGACCATCCACCCAAGACCCAGGAAGGAGCCCTTTACCAAATTCCTGACCTACTTGCAGGCCCAATCACATTCTGCAGTTTGCCTGGCTAATATCTCTACCCTTTATGTTTAACTTCACTTCATCTAGAAATCTGTCTCAAAATGCTTCCCCTTTGACATCTGAATCATTGCAGTTTGGAGAGAGAGTACTGTGAGGATAGGAAAGATGTCTAATTCCATAATCAGGTACTGAGACCTCAGGATTTTGTGATTTCAATGGAGAGGCCAAGTGATGAGAGGCAGTGAACAGCTGGCTTTCTGGGCCTGGATATCAGAGCAGAAGACTGGTTCCACAAGCAACCGGCAAGCACTCAGCATATGAATTGTCCTGAAGGCCTTGGTGTGAGGGGAGTCCCCAAGGGTAGCCGAGGCTCGCGGCCTCCCTCAGCAGCCACCATGCAGAATGGAGATGTCAAACTCAGAGGAAAGAGATGAAGTTGGAGCTCTACATGAAGAGTTTTCTGTAGGCCCAGATTTGTGATACCAGAGCCATATGAATCATCATTGCTGTAATTACGTTAATGTAACATTTCTCACTGAGAATCCAGGAAAGTGCTTACATCTACATTAAGCTTTCAGGCAATCAAAGACCAGATTTTTTTTTAAGCCTGAAAATGGTATTAATGTGTGAAAAACACTTTGAAAAAAACCCCACCAATATCTTAAGAACAACTGGGAAGAATGTTTCACCAGGCTATCTACAATTCACAGCTCCAGCCTGAGCACAGGCTTATAAAGACAGATTACAAAAGTGCCTCCCTCTCTGAGGAATTAGCACCTGAACATCCACCACCTTCAAGCTTGGCACCTACATAGAAGCAACTCATCCTTTGATTGCCATTAAAGGCCAGCATTTCTTAGTGTTGATTTGCAAGTGAGAGGCTGAGGGAACCCAGAACCAGGTCTCCCATTAGGCCTCATTATCACTAAGAGTGGATGGATGAAAACTACAACAGCCATCCCTCTGGGTTCCTTGATGCCTGTATCTTCCACCTTCCCTGTAGCCTTCCCTAAAGTGATCCAGGCTGAGACCATGGTGCTAGGGGATCTCTTCTCCAATAGAAATAGAACTAGCATTTGGCCAAACATAAAACCATAGATGACCCAGTTAGAGGGAGGGAAGTTATGCAGGCCTTAAGCCTCTTCCCCCTAATTCCCATCATAAAAACATCTGTAGAGCCTTGTAGGCATCTGCTTCCGAGTTTTTGTCTCTGATGGTACTATCATAACCTTCTTGTACCTTTTATATGCTGTCGCCTACCTATGGCTTTCCATCCTGCTCATTTTCCATGGTACAGATTAAGGACTACCTCTCCTATGATGGCTGATAATGTCAGTAAACTAGCACCACCAGGACATGAATAGGACTCTGCCTAGACTCTTCCCATGGCCTCCTATCCAGGTACAATGTCCTAGAGGATACCACCCTTGATACATCACCCATAGCCCATCCCACCCTAGCTCAGAGCACTATCCTTTCCTATCAGAATATGAAATTTCTTTGTCTTAGTTAATTCTCCCTTCAATCCTTCTCACATACAGAAAACAGAAGGAGCTTTCTATAATAAGCATCAGACGTCTCCATTCCTCTGTTAAAAATTATTTCACCCCATCACTGGCTTCCCATGCATACAGGATCAAGTCCAAACACCTGCCCATGGCCGCCAAGGCCCCCACAATCTAGCCCCTCCCTTTCTTGCCAGATGTAACCCCTCCCAGACAACAAAGGAGGTGATTTTATTCAGGCATCACAATAGGAAGAATGAATGAGAAACATATCAAAGAATAGGAAGGGGCCTTGAATCTGGTAATAGACACAAGTAAACCAGGGAGTCATGGGTAAGGCTGACAGAAGTCATGAAGAAGAAATGAGACGGCCCTATCTAGGCATGTGAGAGATCAGGGTAGTGGATTTTGTAGTTAGATCTTATTGGAACACAGAAGGGTGGGAAGATCTCTAAACAGTTACTGCCTCCAGGAGCAGAGGGCTCAGGTAAATTGCATGTCTTCCCATTTCACTCCACCATGATGACCTCCAGCATAGACACACTCACCTGAGCTATGGTCACACTCCTGGAACAGAGTTCAATTTGCCCTCTGTGGATGGAAAGCCCTTCTCTATCTTCTAAGCCTGACCAGTTTTCAAGGTTCAGTTCAAGATTCAGCTACCTTCTACATAAAATTTTAATCAGAACCTACTTTGTTGTGGTGAGGATTAAATAGGGTAATGTAAGTGAAGTCCTCTGCATGGGGGACCCAGTGAGCCTGAAATACAGACTTCTAAGCATCTTTCCTGGCTGGGCCCTTCAGGTGGGGTTGCCTCCACTGTACCCCACTCAACTCATCTGTCTTCACACCAGAGACTCCTGGACCCAGTGGCTGCCATGAGCTCCTTGCACGCTTTCAGCAAACATTTATTAATCTTCACTGGGTGAGCAAGACAGCCCCGCCGCCAGCTCATATGGAGATCACAGCCCCTGAGGCTACAATAAGTAAGTGAATAACTGCAGTGCAAAGGGGTGTGCAGGTACTAAAAAGCTACTAAGTACTCATGCTCTGGGGGATAATAGTAGATAGCTGACCCAGACTGGGGTTGGATGCAGGTGGGTTTCTGGGAGGAAGTGTCAGTAAGCTTAGATGAGGGAAGGACTTCAAAACATAATTTATAAAAGATCTAGACACAGGAAGGGGAGAGGAAGCAAGGAGGGGGGAAATGCTTCACTTAGGACAAGAGAACATGTCACACCTTTCTTCACTGTCCTAATCTACACACACACACAAATAGACACACACTTTCACACACAGGCACACGCGGACACTTCCCTCATGGTTTATCTTTGTTCTGTCTTTAAGCATCAAGGTTTGAAGAACAAACCTTTTATCCTACATTTTGGATGGATTGCCTGTGTCTAAATTTTTTTGTTTCGGCGCTGATAGTAATCTAAGTCATTAACCCTGATAAGCACCCTTTAATTTTTTTTTTTTTCCTTAGACGGTAAATGGGACTAGAACTTTACTCAGAGGAAGAGCTGGGAAAGAGAGGAAGGAGGTCACATGATAAGCACTCCGTAAACATCTCCTTCCCTTGTTCCTGAGCCAAACCTTTCCAGCAGCAAGTGTGATGAAGCCTGTGCACTGTGTGTGTCATGGCACTAGACATTGCCTCAAAGAAACCAATGTTTTAGAAAGCTTCTTCCAGGCGGCACACATGAGGATCCACTCCTGGGACTCTCAAGGGCTGGGAGTAGGGCTACTGGTAGGTAAGTGGGGTTGGGGACCAGGGCCAAAGAAGCAGGTGGGGCAGTCAGTACAGGCCAAATTGCCTCTCTGGGAGAACTGAATTCATTAACTTCAACTTCGAGTCCTCATGTGTTTCCTGCATGGAGGGATTGCTGTAGATGGGCCGCTCAGTGACGACACCTACCACACCTGAGACAGGCTGGGGACAAGGCAGTTGCCAAGAGCCAGTTGCAGTTTGCATGTGACACCACCCTGGCCACCGCAAGCTCTCCATGAGTTCTGCTTCACCAGCCACCCACCATCAGCCCCTGCAGACACACCATGGACCCTCATCACCAGCCAGAAACTCCCCTCTCTATGAAGCTCAGTTCAGTCCATTGCTCCATCACCCCTGCAGAAGGCAGTTCCAAGGCCAAGAACGCACAGAGAATTGTCAAGGATCTATAAAGGAGCTGAGAAAAAAATGCAGTGTCACAACAAGAAGAGCCCTTGGGAGACAAGATCAGCTTTGTTTTGCAGGGTGAAAAATGAAAACATGAGGCTCCTTGTTCAAAAATTATTAGCAATTTCAAGGTGGCAACAGCAGAGCATGAAGCCAAACCTCAGACACTTCTGATCCCAGGGCCCTGTTTGACTCCTCAGGTTGGACAAACAAAGTCAGCCCTGCTGAGAGGTCACATCATCCAAACCCCTTATTTTATGGGTAAGAAAATTAAAGCCTAGAAGCAGAAACCTTCTCTTTTTCCAGTCCCATGTCATTTTCATGAGGTAGGAGGCCTCCACTCTGGCGTTCCGTAGTCATGAATTGTTCACTTACAAATTGTGCAATCCCAGGCGAGTTATGTAATCTCTTTCTCTCTCAGGATCCTCATCGGTAAAATGGGGGTAATAATAGTACCGACCTCAAAGATTATTCCATAGACTTAAACACAATAATATGCAGAGAATTTAGAAGAGTATGTGACCTATGTGTGCGCTCAGTTGCTTCAGTCATGTCCAACTCTTGGCAACGCTATGGACTGTAGCCCACCAGGCTCCTCTGTCCATGGGATTCTCCAGGCAAGAATACCGGAATGGGTTGCTGTGCCCTCCTTCAGGGGATCTTCCCAAGCCAGGGATTGAACCCATGTCTCCTGCATCTCCTGCATTGCAGGCAGATTCTTTACCCACTGAGCTACCTGAGATGTCCGTATGACCTATTGTGGCTTCCAGTAAACAACTGCAATGTTAAATATTGGTAACAGCAATAATGATGGTAGTATTTCAGTAGGGTCCTACTTTTGTTTCCTTTGGGTGGCTTTATTTTTCTGTATCAGGGAGAGGGCACCTGTGACAACACTAACTATGAACTACCTCACCATGGTTTGTAAGCCTAGGGAATTTGGGCCAGAGTAGGTACATCAGGGCTAGAGAAAGGCTAGGCTCTGTAAAAAGCTGACTCAAGCAGTCCTTCTCCTGGGACCATGTACCATTTTCTCCCATCAAAGATTAGGCTGTCTAAAAAGAAGGAGAAAATTTGTGACAACATGGATAGATCTGGAGGGCCTTATGCTGAGTGAAATATGCCAGACACAGAAAGGAAAATACTGCATGATCTCAGTTATATGTGGAAATCATAGAGCCAGAGAATAAAATGGTGGCTGCCAGAGACTGTGAGGAGTAGGAAATGGGAGATGATGGTTAGATGATATAAAGTATCAGTTATGTAGGATAAATAATTTCAGAGATCTGCTACACAGCACAATGCTATAGTTAACAATGTTGTATTGTGTGCTTAAAATATGCTAGGAGGGTAGATCTTAAGTGTTCTCACCATGAAATAATAATAATCAATAAAAAAGGGGGTTGAAGGAAACTTTAGGAGGTGATAGATACGGTTCTGGCCTTGATGATGGTGATGGCGTCACAGATGTATGCATGCGTGGCAAGTTGCTTCAGTTGTGTCCAACTCTCTGTGACCCCATGGACTGTAGCCCACCAGGCTCCTCTGTCCACAGGATTCTCCAGGCAAGAATACTGCAGTGGGTTGCCATGCCCTCCTCCAGGGGATCTTCCTGACCCAGGGATCGAACCCATGTCTGTTATGTCTCCTGCATTGGCAGGCGGGTTCTTTACTACTAGCACCACCTGGGAAACCCCCATACATTAAATGTGTACAATCTTTTATGTATCAATCTTATCTCAATAAAGTGGCTTTCAAAAGTAAAGTTTTAGTAGATTAAAAGAAAAAAATATAAGGCTGAGCTGCATAAAGACAGGGTTTCTCAAGCTGGTTTCATCTATATACCAGCAGAATATCCGGGTGTGTTTGCTAAAAGTTCACATTTCTAGATCCCAACTTGGACCCCATAAACCAAAATCTCCCAGGCTGGGATCCCAGAACCCAGTCTAACAAGAACCTGTAGAAATTCTTATTTCACACCCAACAGTGAGAACCACTGGCCAAGGCCATCTGCAGGCGCACGGTCACCCGCAAACCCTCCAGGGTGCAGGGCCTGCATCAGGCGTGCCGTCACCCTGGCTGCTTTGGGCTGTCTGTCCCCATGGTGATCTTGCACGGGCAGGGCACCCAGCAGGCACCAATTAGAGCATGTGGGTTGGCTGTCAGACGGTTCACTGAACACATCTCACATCTAACACACAAGAAAGGCGACCGCTGTGCCAGCTGGTCAGGCTGTTCCATCTGGGCCTGGTCCAGGGGGAGTCTGGCTGGGGTCCTGAGAGTGACCCAGAGAGGCCGAGCATGTCACTGCACACAGTGTCTTGCTCTTTGCAGCCTCCAACTGTGGGACATCTCACCCAATTCTGGAATATCCTCAAGCTTCACAGCTTACTGCTAAAGCTCTTGAGCTATATAAAAAAAAGAACAAGGGCCATTTTAAGCCTCCCTTTAAACAGACTTCAAAAGGATAAGGAGGTCAAAAGGTACAAACTTCCAATTATAAGATAAATAAGTTCTGGGGATGGAATTACAGCATGGTAACTGTAGTTAGCAATAATATTTTGTATATTTGAATGTTGCTAAAATAGTAGACCTTAAAAGTTCTCAACACACACGCAAAAGTGAATTAACTGATATGATGGATGTTAACTAGATTTATTGTGGTGTCTATTTATTGCTATATGAATATATAGGGCTTCCTTGGTGACTCGGCCAGTAAAGAATCTGTCTGCAACCAGGTTCAATTTCTGGGTTGGGAAGATCCCCTGGAGAAGAGAATGGCTATCCGGCTATCCGCTCCACTATTCTTGCCTGGAGAATTCCGTGAACAGAGGAACCTGGCGGTCTACGGGATTGCAAAGAGTCAGACATGACTGAGCATGTCTGACTAACACACACACACACATATCAAGTCATAGTGCTATGCACTTTAACTAATACAATGTTATATGTCAATTATAGCTCAATAAAATTGAAAAAAAAATGTCTGCCACCATACGCAAAAGTTCTTAAATAGCTTTAGTATGATAAGTTATCTATCATACCAACTACACCAAGCAAATGGCAAACATGCCTCACTGCTCAAGATACCCTGCCTGGCCCTCTCCATAGTCACTCAGGAAAACAGAGAGAAATCCATCTGAAACCAGGCTCTGGTCATCATCGGGATAGCAGGGGTCTGCTTTATCATCCTGCATCCAGTCTTCCTTTCTCCAGCACCCAAATTTACCTTTTTAGTTTATACCTCTTTGTCAGAAATTAAAGCTGACTTGCTCACTGTTTTGACCGGAAACCTAATGACCCCAAACACTGCTCATGGGGTGTTGCCTTTACCAGGAAAGCACAGGAGAAGCTCAAGGAGGTCCCAGCACACCCAGGAGGACACATCCTGCAGGAAAGGGAGCAGGGCTCTGAGCCAGTGAGCTGTGTGCCTGGGGGGACCCTCACAGGGCCCTGGATGCCGAGGTGCCTGCATCAGGGCACCCTTGAGAGTTGATATCTACTCAGCAAGCCTCTCTAAGAGCAGATTCAAGCTTGTGCCCATCACCCATCCCCAACACAGCCCCCGCTGTGGTTCAGAGCCACTCCTGTAAGCCCATATATTAACCCACCAGCACCATGTCTCCCCTGCAGACCCTGGAGGCAGCCAACAAACACACTTATGAAAACAGTCACAGGACAAGAAAAGAAAAACCACAGGCCCACCTTCCCCAAAGCTGTATTTGTTATTATTTTGGTTCATAGTGCTTCTTACCAGATTTTGTTTTATATTTTTGTTTCTTTATATTTTTAGCAATTGGCTTATACTATCACTAAGCTCCATGAAGAAAGGACTGTGTTTTTTTGTTGTTGTTTTTGTTGTTCACATTTTAAGAACTATAAAACATACAGGTACTTAAAATGTGGTTATTGAGCAAATAAATGAAGGAATGAGCTCACTTAACCTAACAGTCTTGATGGACATCCCTCCCCCAGAGTGATACCATATGCTATCTAGCTTATATATATATTAAAAAAAGAGTTGGGGGATAAGGAAGTTTGTTGAAATTATTCTTTTTACAAAAGTCGAAATATCCATAAGCCCATTCTTTAATTATTCCATCGAAGAGACAGGCAAGAGTTTAAAAAAGTAAACATAACAACAAAAAGAAATAAGCATAACTACAACAAAAAATACTAGAAGAAACACAGAGAGAGAGAGAGAGAGAGAGAGAGAGAAGAATACAATGCAGTCATGAAAAAGAAGGAAATCATATTATTTGCAACAACATGTGTGGACCTTAAGGACATTATGCTAAGTGAAATTAGTCTACAGAGAAAGACAAATGCCACGTGATCTCATTTGTGAAATCTAAAACAAATATGGGACTTCTCTGGTGGTCCAGTGGTTAAGACTTCAGTTTCCAGTGCAGGGCATGTGGGTTCAATGCCTGGTCGTGGAGTTAAGATCTCACATGTCTTGCAGCCAAAACTGCAAAGAATGTAAAACAGAAATCATATTGTAACAAATTCAATAAAGATTTTAAAAATGGCGCACATCAAAAAAATCTTCATTAAAAAAAAATTTTTTTTTAATAAACAAAAAACCACACATGAGGGACAAGTGGCAATGCTCAGAGGAAGAAGTGCTGAGTGTAGATGGACTTGGAAGGAGGACAGCTCCTAAGTCATTAATTGAGAAGAAGCTATCCTCTCTTCTAAGACTTCCTGACCTCATAGCTTTGGTATCCACATAGCCTTGAAGACCATGCCAATCATGGCACTTGCCACCAGATGTTTTAACACCTGTGTATTTGTCCATGCACTTTTGAAAGACTACATTTTATTTGTCTCTGAATCCCCGGGCTCTAGCACCCAGTAGGTTTTCATTAAATGTTGGCTTAACAAATGTCTAAACAAATGAATTGGCAGACTTTTCTAGGTGGAAAGAATGGATTTAACAAAATCTTGTGGAAAGGAATGGTTTGAAAGTGTTAGATGCTTAGTCATGTCTGATTTCTTGCGATTCCAGACTGTAGACTGTTAGGCCCCTCTGTCCATGGAATTCTCCAGGCAAGAATATTGGAGAGGGTTGCCATTCTCCTCTCCAGGGGATCTTCCTGACCCAGGGATCGAACCTGGCTCTCCTACATTGCAGGCAGATCCTTTACTGTCTGAGCCAGCAGGGAAGCCCATAAGTAGAACAGGAGTGCATATTTGCTTGTTGCTAAAATACTGCAGCTCTGGACAATTCAAAGTTACAGGAACAAATGCACTGAAGTCAGTGGTCTAAGCAAAAAGCTGCATTTAGAAACCATGCCTTCCAGCCTGAAGGTATCTTTGTTGCTGCACCCAGTTCATTAAACCATACAGGCATTACTGTTTCCCCGGTGGTTTTATAGGAAAAAAATGAGTACCCAAGAGGGTTCCAGCTACAGGGAGGGGAAGAGGGATCCCACTTCAGATAATGAGATTCTTAGATGCATGTACACACCCTGTGGGTGTGGGTGTTAGTTGCTCAGTCCTGCCCTACTCTTTGTGACCCCATGGGATGTAGCCCACCAGGCTCCTCTGTCCGTGGGATTTTCCAGGCAAGAATACTGAAGTGGGTTGCCATTTCCTTCTCCAGGGGATCTTCCTGACCCAGGGATTGAACCCAGGTCTCCTGCATTGCAGGCAGACTCTTTACCGTCTGAGCTACCAGGGAAGAGAATTACTGCCAGCATGTCAGGTCAGGGATGGGGTGCTCATGGCACCTGCTCTTCCTCCTGCTCACTCTTCCTCACAGGATTTCCAGAAGCATCGGACTCTTGTGCTTTCTAACAATAATCTAAACCAGAGGCATCTGCTTTCATCTTTCTCAGCTGAAAGGCCTTTTAAGCTCCCTACTGTTTGTTTTGGTTTATTACTGAAAGGCTAAAACCATAAAAAAAAATTATTGTTGTGGGTATTTTCCAGTTGAGATGAAATATTTAACAAGGGCGAGGTGGGGAGGAGGAAGTTTGCTGAAAATACCATTTTTTAAAGGTCAAAAAATGCATAAACCCATTACTTTAATATTGTTTTTTCCCACGAGAGACAAAGTGTTTGCAGCCCTCCCCGCTTCCTCCCCCCAGACTTCTGTGCAGAAATGCACACACATTTCAGGTCCGTCCTCCAAAAGCACAGCTATGATCCTCTTACAGCTCTGCTTAGAATCTTCCTTGGCTCCACCCAGCCGAGAAAATGAGATATAGTCTCCTAGTCCAGCACAAAAATCCTACCACCATCTAGCTTGACCTAGTTGTGGGTTCTCACAGCTCACAGGGTCCTCGCAGCCCCTCCCCATTACAGCCTGTCAAAAAGATCCATCTTTGCACATAGTTTCAATATATGGTTTTTACCTCTCTGTGTCACTGAATCACGCCAGTCTCCGAAATCATCTCCGCGCCTCTCCCTTCTCATCCGTGGTGACACATCAAAACCCAACCCACGCCTTCCATACTTAGCCCAACTTCGCCTCCTCCAAGATGTCTCCCCATCGCCCCAGTAAAGCCCTCGTGGAGGCAGGCGGCCATGCTGAGCCCTTCTCCAGGCTCCCCTCCCCTTTTGAGTTGTGAGTTTCCCGAGGACAGGAGCCAGGCTCCGTGCAACTTTGTGTCCCCCATCACACACAATTCCGCCACATATCCAGTGCTCTGTATGTCTTTTTTGAGTGACTGAATACATGAAGAAAGGAGCCAGCCCCTTCCTCTCTGCAGCATTCGCTCCACTATTTGTGCAAAAATTAAATTCTTAGCACATGCCAAAGCACTCTACATAATGGATGCATCTTCTGATTGGATTATAATTAAAATAAGATTTTTTTGGGGGGGTAATAACATAGTTACCTCGATTGGCAGAAGGGAGATGGCAGATGTAATGGATAATTGATGAACAGTTTGAATGTTGCCATAATGTATATCCTATTATGTTTCCTGTTTCAAAAGAGAGCTTTAGAGGAGCATCCTGAGAACCTGCTGTTATCCCCAAGTGTAACCGGATTATATAGCATGAGAAAGCTGGAGGATTGAAAAGAGCTGACGGAGGAGGAGGGCACAGAACAGGAAGACCCCAGGACCAAAAGGACGGGGCAGTTCACTCAGAGGCTGCAAAGTGGCATGAAGGTTGTTCCTGAGCAGCCTGAGAGGCAGGAGCTGCTCCACGTACATTCTAGACCAGCCTTGTCCAATACAGCAGGCATCAAGCACTTGAAACGTGGATGGAGTGAACTAAGATGTAAGTGCAATAAAACCCATGCGTGTGTGCATGCTAAGTCACTTCAGTTGTGTCCGACTCTTTGCGACCCATGGACTGTAGCCCACCAGGCTCCTCTGTCCATGAGATTCTCCAGGCAAGAATACTGGAGTGGGTTGCCAGGGAATAAAACCCATACTGAATCTTAAAAGATTTAATATGAAAAAAAGTGGAAACTATTTCATTAATGAATTTTATATTGATTGCATATTGAAGTGATAAGACAGTAGATATATTAGGCTACATAAAATATATTATTTATATTAAATTCAGCAATTTCTTTTTACTTTTCAATGTGGCTACTAGAATATTTAAAATTACATATGGGGTAAGGAAATCAGTTCTGAATATTCATTGGAAGGACTGATGCTGAAGCTGAGACTCCAATACTTTGGCCACCTGATGCAAAGAAATGACTCATTTGAAAAGACCCTGATCCTGGCAAAGGTTGAAGGTGGGAGGAGAAGGGGACGACAGAGGATGAGATGGTTGGATGGCATCACCGACTTGATGGACATGAGTTTGAGCAAGCTCCAGGGAGCTGGTGATGGACAGGGAGGCCTGGCGTGATGCAGTCCATGGGGTCCCAAAGAGTTGGACACGACTGAGTGGCTGAACTGAACTGAACTGATGGTGTGAGGGTTTGTGGCTTGGATATTTTTAATGGACAGCATAATTCTAAACTGTTTTCTAGACTAAGTAGGATGTCAGTCTCCTTACCTCCAAGACAGAGAAAGAGCATCAGTGATACTCAGAAAAAAAAAAAAAAGAAAGAAAGAAAAAGCAGGCACCAGGATCAGCTAGCTTTGTGGTAGCAGGAGAGTCATTTTCTGTCCAGATGTCCATACAAATTTTTCTAGAGCTCCAAGGCCTGGGACTTCCATCTGAGTTTAAAGAGTAATAAATTAACAGTATGACTATTACCATGGCCTCAGGATAGCTAACCATTCTAAGCTCTAAGCAGGAAAACTGCCAAGAAGTATTTATTACATTTGGATGTGGGAACAAAAAGAAGAGTTTCTTTAAAAAGGAGTTGTTATGCTTTCACTTGTATTTATTTCTTTCATTGCAGGGCTCATTCATATTAGTGGCTTATTTAACCTGATGTTCCTAAATGGGATGGTAAGTGTGGCTTAGCTGATTCTTCATCAGCTTTGGGTACCATTCACAGTAATGAAGTATGAAGTGAAAGTCGTTCAGTTGTGTCCAACTCTTTACAACCCCATGGACTGTAGCCTGCCAGGCTCCTCTGATTATGGGATTTTCTAAGCAAGAATACTGAAGTAGGTAGCCATTCCCTTTCTCCAGGGGATCTTCCTGACCCAGGGATCAAACCCAGGTCTCTTGAACTGCAGCCAGAATCTCTACCATCTGAGCCACAAGGGGAGCCCATTCACTGTAATAATTAGGCCTAATTTCTTACCAAAAAAAAAAAAAACAGGTTTAAAATTAATGTATAACCAAAGGAGTCTTTGAAATCAATAACTTTAACCATTACTTCATCTCTTTAACCTCAGTAAACTAAGATGTAACATAACAAACTGTCAGGAGCCGTATGCAACCTGGGCAGGTGAGGATGGGATGGGAAATGAGGGCAATAGTTTGAATGTGAATATTTCTAGTGTCAACAGAAATCTCTTTGCTGTCATTGGCTTAGTCCCCAGCTACAGTTATGCTTATCCAAAATCTTAGATGATATGTTAGTTATCTACTGATGTGCAACAGGTAGTTCTGCTGCTCAATAATCTGCCTACAATGCAGGAGACCCTGGTTTGATTCCTGGGTTGGGAAGATCCCCTGGAGAAGAGAGAGTCTATCCACTTCAGTATTTTTGGGCTTCCCTGGTGGCTCAGATGGTAAAAAATCCATCTGCAATGCAGGAGACCTGGGTTCAATCCCTGGGTTGGGAAGACCCCCTGAGGAGAGCATGGTAACCCGCTCCACTACAGTCCATAGGGTCACAAAGAATCAGACACAACTGAAGCAAGTTAGCACACACACACACACACACACACACACACACACACACACTCATGCACAGAAAATGACTTACCCTGCATTCATACCTGCCCACCACTCCTCTACTTTCTCTCCCTGCTCCCACCCCCTCCCCACATAGGCCTTTAATCAAGGACAAATTTATTTCACAAAAGGCTGTTAGCAGCTAGAACCAATCTCCCAGGATCGTATATAAGTTTTACCAAAAAATGGCTACAATGCAATTCTTTGTGAGATTTCACTTGCAATTGTACTAACAGATTAAAGACTAAAGAGGGAAAAGTCCCTTGCACAGCAGAATGCCAATGGCTTCTCAAAACTAAGCCATCCGTCTCTCAACAAACAGATGTCCACCTTTTTGCCAACCAATTCATCTCGCCCAAGAGACCACCTGAAGAGTAACTGGCCTGAACGTGACATTGCAGCTTTTCAAATAACAAGGAAAGGCAAAGCCTCTTATGACAGGATGTGTTTTATCTCCCCCATGTTTTCTGTTTGTTGAGACTCATCCATCCCCCACCTACACCAGCCAATGGACTGTGGGGGTGCAGCAGGGGAACTGTGGGGAGGAAAACAAACAATGGAAAACAAACAAAGCACCGTTCAGGGCAGACCTTCTGCAGCTCAGCCCCTCAGCTGGCAGGAGCCACAGGAGGCAGCAGGGCTGCTCACAAAGGTCTGGGGCCCCAGCACGTGTGGTAGTCTTCCTCTGTCCCCCCGCCCCCATTCTGGCCCCTTCGGCCAATCATAACGGAACTCCAGTCAACATTTTCACTCCCCTGACAATGGCATCACAACAGAGTTTTACTGCAAGCTTCTTTTATATCTTCATGATTTCCAAAACCGACCTATTAGGTCTCCACCTAATTAAACCGCAGACCTGACCACCACATGTAACTTTTAAACTGATGAGTCAGATAGCAGGGCTTCCCTGATAGCTCAGCTGGTAAAGAATCCGCCTGCAATGCAGGAGAGCCCGCTTCGATTGCTGGGTCAGGAAGATCTGCTGGAGAAGGGATAGGCTACCCACTCCAGTCTTCTTGGGTTTCCCTTATGGTAAAGAATCCACCTGTAATGCAGGAGACCTGGGTTGGGAAGATCCCCTGGAGAAGGGAAAGGCTAACCACTCCAGTATTCTGGCCTAGAGAATTCCATGGGCTATATAGTGCATGGGGTTGCAAAGAGTCAGACACAACTAAGTGACTTTCACTTTCACAGATACCACATGCCAAGGACATCAAGACCACTGAGTGTGTCCGCTTTTTCTCAGTCAAAATGGCCCCAAATCTTTGTGCCTTTAAGTTCATATTTCCTATAGATTTACTCTCTCTCTTCCCTCAGAACTTGGCTTTGACAGTCATTTTTACATATGGTTAACCTGCCTGGCTGGAACTCTCCCCTGTGCATAAGTCAGAGCTCACCCTTATATACTCCTATTCCCCTCTAATGCAGGGTTTCTCATCCCGTGTGGGCCGGGGGAGAAAAATACAAGACAAAAAAATAGGATCTATTTGTTTCCTGTAGGAAGAGAATGAGAATGGAGGAAAATGTAAAGGGGGATGCATAACTTTTTTTTTTTTTATACGTTGTTGGATTTTATCACTTGTTACAATGGGCACGTATTCATCTCAAATTTTTAAAAAATGATTAAAAATGTTTAAGTGACAAAAAAATAAATAATGCCTATGCAAAATAAGTTAACTGGGTCCTGAGTTCAGTGCATCATTTTTACCTTTATTATTAGTTTGCATAGATCCAGTTTAACAGCTTTGTTCCTAATAGCTGCAAAGAATTGTGAACTCTAGGTAGATGATTACAGTTCAATTTATCCCTTAACTTTTATGTATATGTAATAGAAGTTGGGGGTTGTGTGTGTGTATGCATATTCATTATGCTCCCCCTGCATGTCACCCACTCCATCATCTGGTATAGGAATAATGAAGATATTATTGATGCATCATTCTTCTTTACTCCTCACATCTGATCAGTCACCAAGTCCTTATAATTCCACTTAAAATACTTCACGAATCCATCTGCTCTCGTGCATTCCATTGGCTATTGCTATGTGTAACAGTTTGCTAGGATTGCTGTGATGACTGATCTACGTGTCAGCATGACTATGCCATGAGATGCCCACATATTTTGGCCAAACATTATTCTGGGGGTATCTGTGAGAGTGTTTTTGGGTGAGACTAACCTGAATCAGTAGACTGAGTGAAATGAATCACGCTCCTTAAAGTGGGTTGCCCTCACCCAAACAGTGGAAGGCCCAAATAGAACAGAAAGGCTGGCCCTTTATCAAATAAGAAGAAACTCATACCTGACTGCTTCAGCTGGGACATCAGTCTTTTTCTGCCTTTGATTTTGAACAAAAACACTGGTTCTTCTTGGGTCTCAAGCATGCCAGTTTTAGGACTGGAACTTATACCTGGTCCTCTGGCCTCCGGACACAGAGTGAGACTATACCATGGGCCCTCCCAGGTCTCCAGCTTGACAACTATAAGGACTTCTTAGTTTCCATAATTACCTGAGCCAATTCCTTATAATAAATTGATAGATAAACAGGTAGAGAGACATACCTGTTTGTTCTGTTTCTTGCGAAACTCTAATACAGTTGCCATAGTCCACAGATTGGGTGGCTTAACCAGCAGAAATTTATTCTTTCATAATTCTGAAGGCTGGAAGCCCAAGATCAAGGTGTCAGCAAGTGTGGTTTCTCCTGGGGCCTCTTTCTTCGATTCACAGATGGCTACCTTATCTCTGTGTCCTCACGTGTCCTCTTCTCTGTGCACGAACATACTGGTGTTTATCTTGTGTCCTGATCTCCTCTTTTTCTAAAGACACAAGTCAGATTGGATTGAATCCCACCCTAACAGCCTCATTTTAACTTAATCACCTATTTAGAGGTTATATCTCTAAATTCAGTCACATTCTGAGGTCCTAGGAGATAGACCTTTAGGTTAAGAATTTTTAGGAGACAGAATTAAGTCCCAACACCACGACCATTGCCTTAGCTTATGGAAATATTCTTCTATCATTTTTCTCCTTCTTCCACTATTGCCACTTTCCATTCCATTGATGATTGTTAAAGGAATTTTTCCAAAATCCAAATATGATCAGGCATTATCTATTTCATTTGGCCTCTTAAGTTCTTAATGATTCATTGCTTATAAGGCATAACTGAAATTCTAGCCAGAAAATATCCAGATATTCTGGGTGTCATCCTTAACTATCCATCTCTAGCTTCCTCTCTCATCGTTCTTTCTCATTTGCCCAACACCCTATTTGTAGCCATTCCAGACAACTCTCTGCAGAGATCATCCATCTTTTTGTTCAATTCAGAGGCTTTCTTAACTATATCCTTCGAGCTGTGCAGCCTCTCCTGAACACATACCTTCTGGCCATGGCTGCATAATTATCAGTGGATCTGCATCTTCCCTTTCAGACAGAATAAAACTTCAGCACTGTTTTGTGTGCAAATAAAAAGTTAATTAGTTAACCTATTAAATATTTTCTGGGTACCTGCTTTAGATCCAGTCCTTTCTTAGGGACCAAACTTCCCAGTCTATGTTGGGAGGCAAGAAATGTACATGACGTAAAAGAACAAACAATCTAATCCATATTCTCTTGGCCTTCTCCCAAAGATGGCCAACAGAGATAATTCATCTGCATCTATTTCTGAGGATTTGGTAGAATCAATGATTTAAAATAAATTGAAACACATTGTTTAACAGAATAGCAACTCTTCTTCTGGCATAACATATACAATAAACTAGTAATAGCCTGCTCCTACACTCCAAGATTTGCCACCTAGAAATAGTCATATCCAGAAATAACATAAGTGTGACAGCCTAGGCTCAGACCATCTATCAGGACAGTAATTTCAAAAGCTTAGTGTAGATGGATTTATAAGACCAATAAGCCACCACTGCCATAATCTGTAATAAAGTAATATAGACCCCAAGGAAGCCTGGGTAGCTGAGGACATTGCACGCACATGGTTGTGTAGGTAGGGGTGATGTGCTTGGGGCTACCCCATTAGCTGAAGTCTACACCCTGAAACTTGCAGTACAACTTCAATACCTTAAGTTAAACTAGGCAGTTAAATGCCATCAATTTCTCCTTCCCTGTCAAAACAACAAGTCCCGGTATCACTGTTAATTGTCCGAACAAGCTGTTTACATGAAGAAATCACACCATCACAAAGGAGATCCACAATGCCTTCTTTAGATTTCCCATATTAATTTTTTTAAGATGTTAAGGTCAGGCGAGTAACATTTCATCAAAAGGAAACAGTCTTTTCTGGGTGTTAACTGACCTAAATAGAGCAAGCAAGCACAGGAAAGGGGAATCTATAGGGAGAAAATATGCAAGAAGATTTAAAAAGGTGCTGCATCACTGGCTCAATGGACATGAGTTTGAGTAAACTCCGGGAGTTGGTGATGGACAGGGAGGCTTGGCGTGCTGCAGTTCATGGGGTCGCAAAGAGTTGGACATAACTGAGTAACTGAACTGAACTGAACTGATTGGTCGGCTAAACACTGAATCGGCCTGCAAATGAGGGAGACCTGGATTTGACCCCTGGGTTGGGAAGATACCCTGGAGAAGGGAACAGCTACCCACTCCATTATTCTGGCCTGGAGAATTCCATGGACAGAGAAGCCTGGCAGGCTATAGTCAGTGGGGTTGCAAAGAGTCAGACACGACTGAGCGACTTTCACTTATAAGGTGCAGAGAAGTGATGAAGTCATGGGAGGAAAAAAATCTTAATAATAATTCCCAAGCTGTCAGCACAGAGCCCATAACTACCATATACAGAGAAAGTATGCAGACATGATATATTAATTTCTAGGCAAATGACCAGATCACAGCTCTGGGTATCCTAAAATGTGAAGGCAGTTGTTGTCATAGCATTCTTGAAGTGGTAAGTCATGTAATGTTGCCCTGTTCAGGCGACATTAGTAGCAGCTAAAATGGGAATAATATCTCCAGAAAGTCCCCCATGGTCCGAATGATGGCAGTACCTGTGACTTTTTCTGGTCTCTGGCTCAGCTATGGGGTCATTGTATTGAACCTTCTGTTTTGAATGCATCCAGCCTTGAGTATGAAATGATGGATCTCCTTAGATTTTAAGCCCCTAACACTCTATTCTATTAATAAATATTCATTTTCCTTTTCTCCCTCCAGTAGCATTTTCTCATCAATCATGACTGAAGTTGTAGCTCTGAAAGCCCTTTATCCATTACTGCACGTCTCTACATGATGCCGTGCATCCTTACAAAATTATGAAATTATTGAAGATTGGGCCTGAACCTTTTGTTTGGTGTTGTTTTTAATCGTCACCGCATCTGTGTTTATTCCCCGAATGAAGCCACTTTGTTATTTTTTTTTTCTTCATTTTCTTCTAGTACATGTATAAATCACTCCATTGGCTTCTACTGTCTTGTAAAAATAAAAACGATCCCCAGATGTTCAAGAATTACTCAGGGACTATTCAGTGTTCAATATGTCAAAGCAGCCAAGACAGACAGTCAGGAAGAAGATTAGAATCAATGAAGAAAAATCCATCCTGGGCACAAGTTGTCCTGCTGCCAGCACTGTCGGGGAAGGCCTGCTCACTCTGCACTCTCATTACTGGGAGAAAAAGTCTTCAAGCATGAGACCAGGGAGGAGGCTGTAATCTCTGCTGCCTGCGTTCTCAGGACAAATCCACAGTTTGCCAAAATGGATACTCCTATGGAGTGGCTGTCTGCTTCAAAGATCTCCTTTAACCCCTCTGCGGCCTCCAGACAGAGAACAGTTAGCCCCTCCTCTGACAGCAAGGGGCTTGGGATAACCCCAAAAGCTGGGATACTGCAATCTCCACTTATTTCCTGCTAATCCACCGACATCAGGAGCTCTCTGCCCGGGGCAGGCTTTCTGCTCAGTTCAGCCACACTTCTCATCCTTCTATCCAGAGCTGAATGTCATCTTGTCTCCTCCAAACTCATTCCCAACTGGGGGACTTTAAAAGGTTTGATATCTGCCTCGATTTCAAATATGAAAAGTGGCCCGGGTGTTGATAGAGTTGATAATAATAGATGATGATGGTAAAAATGGGATTGATGAGCACCTCACAAACTAATAGTCTGGGAGCACCTTCTGTGGGCCTGGTTTCATACTGGGCTGAACATCTGTAAAAGCATCTCTGAAAACCACTGGGTGCCTACAAGCATTGAAAGCAGGAAAGAAGAGAGGCAAAGAAATTGAGGCAAATGACCCAACTTCATTCCTTTTTATGGAAAGATTGAAGGCAAAAGGAGAAAGTGGGAGCAGAGGATGAGATGCTTGGATGGCATCGCCAACTCAATGGACATGAATATGAGCAAACTCCAGGAGATAGTGAAAGACAGAGGAGCCTGGCATGCTGCTGTCCATGGGGTCACAAAGAGTCAGATATGACTTAGTGACTGAACAACAACCAAGTATTCCGTTGTATACATGTAGCACAACTTCTTTACTCATCCATCTGTCCATGGACATCGAGGCTGCTTCCATGTCCTGGCTATTGTAAATAGGCTGCAGTGAACACTAGGGTGCATGTGTCTTTTTGAATTATGGTTTTCTCATAGTGTATACCAAGTAGTGGGATTGCTGGGTCATATGGTAGCTCTATTTATAGACTCTTAAGAAACCTCTATACTGTTTTCTTAGTGATGCTATAAATTTACGTTCCTATTAACAGTGCAAGAGGGTTCTGTGGATAGATCTAGAATTTGACACACACAGTGAAATCAGTCAGAAAGAGAAAAAGACTTTCATATATTAAAGCACATGTATAGGACCTAAAAAAATGATACAGATAAACTTATTTGCAGGTCAGGGATGGAAATGCAGACACAGAGAATGGACGTGTGGACACAGTGAGGGGAATGGGGGGTGGAATGAATTGGGAGATTAGGATTGACATATACACACAACTACGCGTAAAATAGCTAGCTAGTGGGAAGCTGCAGTGTAGTATAGGGAGCTCAGCTTGGTCCTCTGCAATGACCTAGAGGGATGGGATGGAGTGGGGGGCAGCGGGGGAGGGGGGCGGGGAGACCACGAGGGAGGGGACATATTTATATATATATATACGTATAGCTGATTCACTTCATTATACAGCAGAAACTAACACAACATTGTAAAGCAACTATCACCCAATAAATAAAAAAGAGAAGTTGGGCAGACTGACTCTGACAACAGTGAACACTTGGAGCAAACTGGCTTTGTCCTTCTCTTTCATGGAAGGTCTAGGAATATGCTGGAAAAGATGTCTACTAATGCATGGCTAGGCTCACACAATTGCAAAAGGAATCCCAGCATTGGCATCTGTCTACATTGTCTCTAAAGGCCCTTCCAAACCACTGATGTTGAGACCTGGTCTGGAAGGGAAGTAAATTAAGTTCTTCAGGATGGAATATGGAATCTGCTTGAACCTCCAACTCCAATCACAAACTCCAAACTCTTTAGAGCTGAGTGAAAAGAGAAATGTATCAAGTGAACCTCCTCATTCATATTAGGAAACCTGTGGCCCAGGCATGAGAAACCGGCCCAAAGTCATGCATTCTGGTGGACATGTGACCAGGGCTGGAAGCCATGCCTAAGGGTTTCCATATCTAGACACTTCCTTCACACACCTTAAGTGGGGGCGATATGGGCAGTGGGTTCTTCCTTTCTCCTGAAAGCTGAATGTTGAGTATAGCTTCCATCAGCTTGAGAAACAGAGCCAGGATGGTCTTAGGACCCAATTAGAAGACCCTGTGGTATATAGTCACTGAAGCACAAGGCTTTTAACAAAGATCTCCACAGCTGTGTCTCAGGAAGTATCATCAATACTTACTGTGGTTTTGACTATCTGACTGGCAATCTTACCCTGGTTTCTTCATTTGTAAAATAATACAGAGACCCTCTGCTCTTGCAAAGATGTTGGAAGATCAAATTGATGATTAATTATGAGCACATAGACTTTCACAGAAATTACTTTTCAATTTCACATTATGATTTTCAACAAAACTGTTGTTATAATCACATGTCCAACAAATAAGACTGAATATTGGGAGAGTTTTTTTAAAAGATGACAAATGCAATATGAATAAAACAATTTAATACAGTAAAAGTTCATAAAGCATTCCACAATTATGTTTGACATGCACAAATCTCCAATACCAGATGCCCTCTGTGACAAATTTCTGACTTGCTTCCAGTCTGCTATATCATGGCCAACAAGTACAGGGAGTTGGCACCCTCCCCAACCAATTATGAAGATGCCAGAAGAAAAAAAAAGGAAGCTTGCATATTTAAGAGAGGTACTCAAAAGCTAAGCAAAATGTGTGTGAAATTTCTGGGGAGAGAGAACAGTGATGGTTAAGTTTGGGCTGTGGCCTAAAGTGGGCAGACCAGGGTTCAATTGGGAGAAAGCTGGTATACCACTATGAGTTCCAATATGACCCCAACATATTATTTTCTGGCTTGCTTTAACTAACGGCAGGAATGCAACTATTTACATCTCCCCAACCACCCTATTCCCATTATCATAGAGGGGGATACACTGGAAGGGAGTATTGGCGAAATCTCTGGAAAAGGTATAAAAAATGCTTGAGCATTAATATCAACACCAGCATTTCCACATCACAAGAGGAAAAATCCAGGATCTAAGTTTTGCTTCTCCATTCTTATGGAACTAATTAGCCAAGACAGCTGGTTGTCTGGAGGGTATAAAAGAGAATCTCACAGGGAAAAGTGAGGCTCCTGAAGTCAACATGGGCTATTTAAAAAAAAAAAAAAAAAGACAAATGAAATTCAGGGGACAGACTATATACCAAAAGGAAGACAGTTAGGTCTTCAATCTGTTTAGAGTTTATTTTCTTAAAATATAAAAATGAGCTAAATTTGTCTCAAAACTTGACTAATGGTCTACTCCTTCTACCCCTGATTTGTGATCTTATGTCTGTCATATACAAAATTCAGATATATTAAAAAGAAACAGATTGTGAAAGGCAATACTATTAATAGAGGAAATATGGACAGGTATTTCACCTTATAGTGAGAAAGACTTTATTAAACAAAATTCAAAATATATAAATCATGAGAGAAAAAAATGAAACTGAAAAAGATTCCTGTGCCTCAAATGCCACTCAGTGTGAAGGCAATAATAAGAACAGCCTGGAAAATATTAATAAGGAATTACTACCTGGATATATGAAGCATTCCTGTAAATCATCTAGAAAAGATGAGAAACCCAATACAATATAGATAAAGGATAAGAAAGGTAACTCAGAGGGGATCCTAAAGACTAATAATAGATGCTCAGACTTAGTAATCATTATTGTCATCATCTGACAAGCAAAATTAGAAAGTAGGCAAAACTAATGTTGGAAATAGAAGTAGTCATAACTGCAGGGGCCTTTCTGGGAAGAATCTGGTAAAACTTAATGAAATTAAACATACACATAGACCATGCTTCCCAATCATCCCAAGCCCCTCTCCTGGGTCCATAAGGAGACATTTGTGAGGGTTTCTACAGCCACATTATTGTCACAGCATGAAGCTGGACCCAATCTAGTTGCCCACACCTACAGAATAGAAACACAAAATGTGCTATAAGCCTAACACGAAACATCCTGCAGCAATTAGAAATCATGAACCAGTTTTGCATAGAATAACATGAGACTATAAAGAGAGAAAGATTTAATTGCCCTCTGAATTGAAAGGACATCCTTTATATACACTGGTGAGAGTACCTAGGCAAGAAAGGAAATGAGGATTGCAGTTCAAAAGGAAAATAACTAAAATTAAATGAAACAAAAGAGGCACCTTGCATGAATAATGATGATATTACATATTCATTTCTGCATGCATTCACTTATTCATCTGGTAAATATGTGTTGAGTGCCTGGTAAGCACACTAGGATTACCGAGGTAAGTTCCTGCCCTCAGGCAACTTCATAAAAGTGAACTGAGAATAGAACTGATGATTGTGAGTAAATCAACTCCAGATTTCTATGATTCTAACAGAAATTGGAAATCTCCTTGGAAGAAAAGCTATGACGAACCTAGGCAGCGTATTAAAAAGCAGAGACATTATGTTGCCGGCAAGGTTCTATCTAATCAAAGTGATGGCTTTTCCAGTAGTCATGTATGGATGTGAGAGTTGGACCATAAAGAAGGCTGAGCACTGAAGAATTTATGCTTTTGAACTGTGGTGTTGGAGAAGACTCTTGAGAGTCCCTTGGATTGCAAAGAGATCCAACCAGTCCATCCTAAAGGAGATGAGTCCTGGGTGTTCATTGGAAAGACTGATGCTGAAGCTGAAATGCCAATCCTTTGGCCACCTGATGTGAAGAACTGACTCATTGGAAAAGACCCTGATGCTGGGAAAGATTGAAGGCAGGAGGAGAAAGGGACAACAGAGGATGAGATGGTTGGATGGCATCACCGACTCAATGGACATGAGTTTGAGCAAGCTCTGGGAGATGGTGATGGACAGGGAGGCCTGGCGTGCTGCAGTCCATGGGTCACAAAGAGTCAGACATGACTGAGCAACTGAACTGAACTGAACAGAAATTGAAATGGCAGTGAAAATTACGACATGATGGTATTGACATTATATTTGAAGAGACATAGCCTAAGTTTGATAACTCCCAAACCTCATGAGCATATACATTTAAAGGAAATGAATTTAGGCAAACTGTATTTTGGTGCTTGGTACTTTCTCGGGAAGACATTTGAGACTGCCTGGGCTTCCCAGGTGGCTCAGAGGTAAAGAATTTGCCTGCCAATACAGGAGACACAAAATATGCAGGTTTGATCCTGGGTCAGGAAGATTCCCCTGGAGGAGGAAATGGCAACCCACACCAGTATTCTTGCCTGGAGAATCCCATGGACAGAGGAGCCTGGTGGGCTACAGTCTGTGGGGTCTCAAAAAGTCAGACACGACTGAGCAACTGAACACACACACGTGCATCTTAACAAAGAAATTCCCTGTGGGAGGACCTCAAGTTATCTGGTGCCCAGCAGCATTTCTCATGCCCCATTCTGTCCCCTAGATGCATAAAGCACTCATATGGCAGATATAGAAAAGAAACAAAACACCATCTGATTAGTCCTATTAGTTTACCACTCATTGGGTTTTTCTCCTGGAGCCTAAGTATAGTGCTGTACTGGATTCTGTTTCCTGTGAGGGGATCTGCCTCTAATCTAGGCGGCCAAAGGCAAAAAGCTGATTCCTTCTGAAAAGCCAGAGTGCTGGTTGGTGCAAAATGGGTGCTTTGCCCAAGTTCTTCCTACCCTGGGTCCTTCCTTCAAAGTTAATCAGAAGAAATGAGTTTTGATGAAATCTTATGATGCAATCTGCATTTTCAGGACCAAGCAATAACTTTGCAACCTCAGAAAGTAGCACAGAACTGTGGTGTGTGCACTTACAGGCAGTGGAGGTGGTGGGGTTGAGGGATAAAGAGGAAATTGTAATATCCCCCAGAGACAGCACCTAACCTCAAGTTCGGGGCTCAGATATTTCAACCTTAAAGAGCCTTCTCAGAAATTCAATTTCTCATGAAAGGGACTTATTTCCTTTAAGACTGTGCCACTTGCCATTTCTTAAATACTAAACATCCTAGATCCCTCATTCATCTCAGGCTCTTTCACTTTCTCCTTCCAGCACATCTTTCTGCTTCATCTGGATAGGAGACACAATCAAATACACTCAAATTATGGATGATAGCTGAGGCTGAAGGGAGGGAGAAATTTCCGGAACAAGACATGGATACTTTCTCAGGGTCAGTGCACAGGCACTTAAAAACCTTCAGACACAAGGTTTTTGAAACATCTTAGTACTCTCCATTGTTGGCAAAGGTACAAGGAAGTGAGCCCTGTCATGCGCTTGGCAGTGCATTTCAAGGACTTTCTATATGTCCATAACCTCTGACCAGTAATTGCTCTTCTGGGAATATACATAGGGGATTATCAGAAATATGGGCAAAGACTGACATTTAGGAATACTTAATGCAACATTTTGCTTGTGACCCACATTGGAGGCCTTCCTGTCTTCTGAAAACGAAATAAAATTATCCTAAAACTCTGTTTTATATGCTATGGAAATTCCAATGTCTTCCTCAAGATTTCTGATAATTTTCAGGGCTTAAGTTTTAAGCTCCTATGATGAGTGAACCCTAAGTCTTCCCAATATTAGCCTAAATTCAGAGTTTTATGCCAATTGAGGTTGGGGATTCAGTCCTTTTTTTTACTTTCTCTCAAAAACAAACATGTGGAATTTGTACATGTTTCAGTGTTTAGAGAGGAATCAGGAAAATTGAGAGAATACCGACATAGGAATACAAAGATCTTAGTTTTCTGAATGTTGAGCTTTAAGCCAACTTTTTCACTCTCCTCTTTCACTTTCATCAAGAGGCTTTTTAGTTCCTCTTCACTTTCTGCCATAAGGGTGGTGGCATCTGCATATCTGAGGTTATTGATATTTCTCCCGGCAATCTTGATTCCAGCTTGTGCTTCTTCCAGCCCAGAGTTTCTCATGATGTACTCTGCATATAAGTTAAATAAGCAGGGTGACAATAAATAACCTTAACGTACTCCTTTCCCAATTTGGAACCAGTCTGTTGTTCCATGTCCAGTTCTAACTGTTGCTTCCTGAGCTGCATACAGGTTTCTCAAGAGGCAGGTCAGGTGGTCTGGTATTCCCATCTCTTTCAGAATTTTCCACAGTTTACTGTGATCCACACAATCGAAGGCTTTGGCATAGTCAATAAAGCAGAAATAGATGTTTTTCTGGAATTCTCTAGCTTTTTCGATGATCCAGCAGATATTGGCAATTTGATCTCTGGTTCCTCTACCTTTTCTAAAACCAAATAATATTACTGACCTGCAAAATTAGCCCTCAAAGGAATTACCACCAAAATCTTCTTGCAAGAAATCATAAACATTCCTTTCTTATCATTGAAAACATTTTTATACAAGTGTATCAACTCAATTTTGACACTATTCACCCAAAGATAGTTTCAGATCCCACAGTCTAAGGACTCAGCCCCATAAGGCTGCTCCCACTACCCCAGCACTGCCACTTCAGACACCAGCTTCAATTCCTGGTTATCACCTGTGCTTCTGACCAACTGGCTACAGATAGAAGGTTACAACCACCTCATCCTTCAGTTCGATTAATTTGCTAGAACAGCTCCAAGAACTTAGAGAAACATTTCAACTTAGGAGCTCTCCAAAACCCCTACTATGTGGCAGAAAGCAAAGAGGAACTAAAGAGCCTCTTGATGAAACTGAAAGAGGAGAGTGAAAAAGCTGGTTTAAAACTCAGCATTCAAAAAACTAAGATCATGGCATCCAGTCCCATCAACTAATGGCAAATAGATGGGGAAACAATGAAAACAGTGAGAGACTTTATTTTCTTGGACTCCAAAATCACTGTAGCCATGAAATTTAAAAAAAGACTCTTGCTCCTTGAAAGAAAAGCTATGACAAACACTAGACAGCATATTAAAAAGCAGAGACATTACTTTGCCAACAAAGTCCATCTAGTCAAAGCTATGGTTTTTCCAGTAGTCATGTATGGATGTGAGAGTTGGAGTATAAAGAGAACTGAGCGCCAAAGAATGGATGCTTTTGAACTGTGGTGTTGAAGACTGTTGAGAGTCCCTTAGACTGAAAGGAGATCAAACCAGTCCATCCTAAAGGAAATCAGTCCTGAATATTCCTTGGACAGACTGAGGCTGAAGCTGAAGCTCCAATACTTTGGCCACCTGATGCAAAAAACTGGCTTATTAGAAAAGACCCCGATGCTGAGAAAGATTGAAGGCAGAAGGAGAAGGGGACGACAGAGGATGAGATGGTTGGATGGCATCACCAACTTGATGGACATGAGTTTGAGCAAGCTCCAGCAGTTGATGGACAGGGAAGCCTGGACTGCTGAGGTCCATGGGGTCACAAAGAATCGGACATGACTGAGCAACTGAACTGAACTGATAGGCTTACTCACATAGGCATGATCAATTATAACTCCATTTGCAGCCCATCCACTCTCTCTGGATAAGCTGGGAGTGAGGCTACAGCTAAAACCCTGGGGCATACACACACATACACACACACACACACACACACACACACAGATACATATATATTTCCTATTATCTCTCAACAAGTATGTTTTCACTTGCAGCCAAAGTCTTCTTTAGTACATAGTACATCAAACTCTTAGCATCTCTACACCTCAGTTTTCCCATCATTACTACTGATATAACAATAGCAATTTATTATATTGAATTCATGTAGAGATATAATAATCTAATTCATACATATAGCAAATAATTATACATATTATATATAACTACATATGGCTTCCCTGGTGGCTCAGAGGGTAAAGCATCTGCCTGTGTTGTGGGAGACCCAGGTTCGATCCCTGGGTCGGGAAGATCCTCTGGAGAAGGAAATGGCAACCTATTCCAGTATTCTTGCCTGGAGAATCCCATGGACAGAGGAGCCTGGTGGGCTACAATTCACAGGGTCACAAAGAGTCGGACACGACTGAGCAACTACACCCACACACACACACACACACACACACACGTATATTCATTCTTCCCTGAATAGTGATTAGGTGTCTAGTAAAAGAAATTCTGAAATGGATAATATAGGTTTAAGTTTCTCTTTGTCTAGCAGTCTTTAAAAATCTGGCCTTATCAGCCATAGTTTGTGTCAAATCCCACCTACAGCCTTTGCTCTGGATCCACTGTATTCACGTTGTATTCATATGTTATTTGCCTAGGAGGCTATTCTCCTTCCAGACTGCATTTGCTGTTTCTTCTGCCCTACTGCTTCCTCCCATGCTCAGGACCTAGAGAACTCATCTTTTCCTGATTTACCTACCTGCAGAATATATTGATCATTTTGTTTTCCTCTGTGACCCATAAAATGTGTGTGCGTGCTTCATTCGGCATGTTTTTTGAATACTGATGGAAATTTGATGATATTAAGGCAAGAATCCAAAAAAGAAAAAATTGAATCCTACTAATCAATGTTTCTCCCTGATGAGATTCTGATGAATCTAGTCTCAAGGAACAGTAGCCAAATGAGATACACATTACTATTCTGCTATTAGTTCCAAGGCTGTACCAATGCTGAACCCTCCTAAAAATTGGGTGAGAGAAGTAGATTTGGCTCAGGGTCTAAATAGGGCCTCCTAATTCCTCCCTCTCACTGTGCAAGAAGTCTAAAATTGGCCTTTCACCACCATCTTAGTGGCCACATAAAAAAAGGCAGACCAGAGCAAGGAGAAAAAGGGATAGTTAGGAGCAAAAGGAGACCTCTTGGAGTGCGGATTCTATCAAACACTGCGGAATATTTACCAAGGTGTGCGTGCTTAATCGATTCTGACTCTTTGAAGCCCTATGGACTGTAGCCTGCCATGCTCCTCTGTCCATGGAATTCTCTAGACAAGAATACTAGAGGGGTTGCCATCTCTTCCTCCAGGGGATTTTCCCAACTCAGGGGTTGAACTGGAGTCTCCTGTGTCTCCTGCATTGGCAGGCAGACTCCCTCACCACTGAACCGCCTGAGAAGTCCATATACAGAGGGGCATGAACTGACTCTTTTCTAAGGACAGGCACTATCCAGGTCTGTCTACCTTGGGGCAGCAGGAAGTGCCAAAAAGCACAATTAGTGCCTTAAACAATGATTAGTCATATTAGCAAGCTTGCCTTGGGACATTTCTAATGAAGGAAGCTGAGACTAAAATGTCCTTTCCCAGTGGTATGTGTACAATAAACTTCACATATTATGTGATAAACTACACTACTAGCCAACATGCCCCCAACTACTACACCCTGCCCCTATACCTTCCCACTTTCCTGTTTGTGACCCAGTGACTCTCTGGCCAATGAAGTACATATTTCTACCCAGGTGACAATACTTGTGGTCAGGAGTTTTAAGAGAAAGCCCTTTCTTCACCAAACTCTATTAACCTACTGCCCAGGTAGTCACCAAATTTCCAGAAAGTAGCTGCTCTATCATCCTGGGCCCCAGGATGAGAAAGAGGATGACTGCCAACCATCAGCAGGTGAGTGGGGCATGTGTGTAATAAAATGTGCTTTTGAAGTAACTGAGATGTTCCAGGTATTTGTTACAGCAGCAGAGCCTGGTCTAATCCTGATGATCCTGAGTTCCTCTAGGAATGGATCCTTCCCTATATCATCAGTCTTATACAGAGTCCAGCACAAACGCATGCTCAACAGATATGCAAGAGAAACTGATGAATGTTTGTAATCAAAGCTATCACTTTCTTCACTGAGAGGCAATGTGGTTTAGCAAAATAAATTAGACTTTGAAAAAAATAAATAAAAATAAAAATAAATAAATAAATTAGACTTTGGAGTCACAGAGACCCACTTAAGGGGCTTCCCTGGTAGCTCAGCTGATAAAGAATCTGCTTGCCATGCAGGAGAGCCCAGTTCGATTTCTGTGTCAGGAAGATCTGCTGGAGAAGGGATAGGCTACTCACTCCAATATTCTTGGGCTTCCCTGCTGGCTTAGCTGGTAAAGAATCTGCCTGGGTTTGACCCCTGGGTTGGGAAAATCCCTTGGAGAATGGGATGACTACCTACTCTAGAATTCTGTCCTGGAAAATCCCATGAACAGAGGAAACTGGGGGGGCCACAGTTCATGGGGTCAAAAAGAATGGAACAAAACTGAGTGACTTTCACTTTCAGACCCATCTAAATACCATTTTTCCACTTACTAATTGTGAAATTTTATGAAGTTCCAGTTTCTAAGACCCAGTTACCTGATTGAAGACAAATTTTGTTTTAAATGCCATCCTTAGAAGGGTTCTTTTTAGTGTTAAACGAGAAAACATCTACAAAGAACTTCTATGTAGTCAGAATTTGTAGACACTTAATCCATTGAGTTTATTGTTAACAACATTGGCCACTTTTTTGTTCTATCCAAAAACACTGCACTCATACACTAGAGGTAAAGAAAAGGAGCAATATATTACATAAGTTTCTGCAGTATAATCAATAGTACTGAATAATTGATTGGTTGAGCAGGATAGAGGAAAACAGTAAAGTGAAAGTGTTACTCAGTCATATCCAACTCTTTGCAACTGCATGGACTGTGGCCCACCAGGCTCCTGTGTTCATGGAATTTCCCAGGCTAGAATACTGGAGTGGGCTGCCATTTCCTTCTCCCAGGAATCTTCCTGACTCTGGAATTAGAACCCTGGTCTCCTGCATGGCATGCAGATTCTTTATCATCTGAACCACCAGAGAAGCCCCACAAAGAAGTAGAGGAAAAAGTAAAGTAGAGGCTAATTATCAAGACTCATGAAGGAAATGGTGTGAGCACTGCTATTTGGTTCATACTGAGCAGACGGACAGGTGTTACTTGACATGGCTGCACAGGGGTATGGGATTATAATTTCAGTTTTAGGTATCTTGAGACCCAGGGGATTACAGGTCATCCACATGAGGTTTTTGAGTTGATAATGAATGTATATGTCTGAAAATTAGGAAAGATCTATATCTGTACATAAAATGCTTATTCACTAAATGAATAGTTTAATTCAGGTCAAGAGAGGTAAGTTAACACTTGGGTTTTTGGTAAGCATATTTCATATTTCATGTGTACATTTTTGCATAACCACCAATTGCCCACGGATAAAGGAATTAGCCTACTTTGACCCTTATTTTTATATGTCCTATTCTGATGCAAAAATTTTGAAACTATTTTGAAACTCTGAATTTACATTAAGGAGAACCAGTTTATTTACAGGCTTCCCCAGTGGCTCATCTGGTAAAGAATCTACCTGTAATGTGGGAGATCTGGGTTTCATCCCTGGGTCTGGAAGATCCTCTGGAGAAGGGAATGGCAACTCACTCCGATATTCTTGCCTGGAGAATCTCATGGACAGAGGAGCCTGGCAGGCTACAGTCCTTGGGATCTCAAAGAGTCAGACACAACTGAGAGACTAACACTTTCATTTTTCATGTTTATTTAACCAAATATAAAGATAGTCACCAAAGATTAAACCATTTGGGAAGTATAAAAAGAACTAGCCTCATTAAGCAAAATCTTCAGAAAGCTTGCCATTTAGCACCAATTTTTATGTCTCAAAAACTTAGTCATTATTCTCTTAATTAGTACTAGTTTTTAGGCTCAGACGGTAAAGTGTCTGCCTACAATGCAGGAGACCTAATTTCAATCTCTGGGTTGAGAAGATTCCCTGGAGAAGGAAATGGTAACCCAGTCCAGTACCCTTGTCTGGAAAATCCCATGGAGGAGGAGCCTGGTAGGCTACAGTCCATGGGGTCGCAAAGAGTCAGACAGACACGACTGAGCGATTGCACTTTCACTTTCATTAACCACAGGTGGAGATGGTAGTTTGAAGAAGATAGAGTGACTTTTCCCAAATCATTATTTTAAAAACTTGTTTTCTTTTTTTAAAGGCATAAACTCTGAGAAAGGCACTACCTTGGACATATTGTGAGATGATAAATTAAAATCACAAAAGACCACAGCTTTAGACAAGGCAATGGTGAAAGGATTTGGCAGGGGGTGCCCAGGTTAGGTGCCATGGATGGTGGACTGGGGAGTGATTACTTCCATCTGAGGAGGTCAAGTGAGTTTGTGGGGAGTCTGTGATTTTTGAGATAGTTCTTAAAAATTAAGCAGACTATATAGATGTGAGGTAAACAGTTTGAGGACAGCACTGTAAAGAGGAAAATCATGGGAGTAAAGGTATAGAGGTAGGAAAGTGTTGGCTACATCTGAGTAAAACTTCAACTTGATTATAACTGAATATTTTTAAAGTGGTGAGCAATGGGACTGAAAATGTAGATTAGGGCCAGGCCACGAGGGATACTGAATACAGGGCTAAGGAATGGGATCTTTATTCTGTAATAGATCCTAGGACTCCATTGAAAGAACTTAAGCAGAAGAGAGATTGACTCTTATAGGGAATTTCAAAAGAATGATATTTGGGGGCTTTCCTGGGGATAAATTTTCTCATTATAAAGGCAGGGAAATAATATTTACTGCACAAGGATGGTTTTAAATGAGATAACCTCTATAATGCCTTGACTGGTAATAGGTTCCCTTCCCGGCCTCTTCCCTGAAAGTGACCTGATAATATCCACCTGCTCCTCATTAAGACCCCAAGGGCAGCAACTGCAACAATGAGGAGATATTAACATGGGCAGGTGCTATAAAGGCAGCTGGAGACCCACAAGCAGGGATTTAGCAGATAAAGTAAAGGAAAGCAATAAAAAGAGAAAGGGGGAAGAAATGTTTGCCAAGGGCTGTTGAAAAGAAATAAATTGGAAACCTGTTATGCATGTATCTGGGACACTGCTGTTAACTCAGGAAGGGAGGGAGGGCTCACAGAGGGAGCTCCAGTGGGTCCTAGAGCGCCAAGGAAATCAGACCCTCGGGCTGTGTGTGTGTGTGTGTGTGTGTGTGTGTCTGCATGTGTGTAGATACCACAGCCCATCCCAGCTGTACTGGCTGGCAGAAGGGAGCTGGAGCTAATCACCAGAATTGTTTCAGTTAGGAAAATTGCTCTCATCAAGTCACAATTGTGACACCACAGTAGTGTCTGCAGGCAAACTGACACATGCAAAGTTCCAGCAGGAAAATCTACGGGGTAGGAAGTGACAGTCCTCAGGGCACTTCTAGGAACTAAACATACAAAGTGGAAACAGCTGAAGATGGGCCTCACTGCTGCTGGGGTTAAGTTCTCACCTGTATAGCAAGCCCTAAAGGGAAACTCAGGGTGTGATCCAACCACAGATGTCTGGCCAGCCATTTAAGTATCAAGAAGTCATCAGCCCCCTTGAAACAATGTGTTCACTGTTGAAGAATAGGAAGGGAGGGACCGCACTTGATGCTCTCCAAGGAGGAGTTTAGGCAGAAACAATATGCCTTCTATGAACTACAAAGCCCTCCAGGCCTCCAGGAAATGTACAGACAGATACTAATGGATGGAGATGCTCAGAGAGGCGATGTATACTCTGCTATAATCAAGGAGTATTCTGGAAGAGGGGCACGTGAGGTGAAGCTTGAGGAATGAGTAACAGGGAAACACAAGGGAAGTTAGCCAGGGTTGACCACATGGGGTAAACAATAACAAGGGAAGGGTACTTGGTAAGGGCAAAACTAACCCAAAGATACAATGACTGTTCCTTCTGCTCAGTGCTTTCACATGTATTTGGCTGAGACCTACAAAACATCTATAGACAAGATTTAAAATGTCATGAATGACTGCCCTTCCCCCTAACATACCTCCTCCAGAGCAAACACTGACAGCCACCCTTCTGGAAGACCCTGGGGGGCAAACCTCCACCTGCCTCTGGGAAGAGTTTACAGTTTAGGCTGTGTCCTAAGCAGCCACAAATCACCCCAGCTCCACACCTGAGACCCTGGACAAAGAATCAATAGTTCTTCTCTCCTACAGGGTCCTGTATAAGAATGCAGGCTCCATAGGGCAAGAATGTTATTGAATCAATAAACGAGTGAACAAACAGGATAGGTAAATCATCCAAAAGAACTTAAAGGGAGGGCTCCATACGTATCCTAGAAAGAAGGGTTGGCAGACTGTTTACACATATAAATATCTATTGAATTACTGAATTAAATAATGCAAGAATCACTGAATAAATGGATATGCCACTTTAGAAGTGATCAGAGTTTTGATCCCTGAGAGAAGTCTTCCCCAAAGGTGTGCACTGGACAAGCTTTATGACATGTACACAGCACCGTTCACCACAGCAACAGAAATGAAGTTTCCAGTTCCCCCCTCAGGGTCCTACAGGACACCAAACCCCATGCATACCCCACCCCAACTGCCCGTGTGCACGGAGCCCACCTTGCACAATGTCATAAGTTCCTGTGACCACAAAATCTAGTTAGTTAGCTAGTGAGCCCTTAGAGATGACAAATCAGTGTGCATTTTAGATGAGGAAAACAATATACTGATCCAGACTGCCTGAGCCGCAATAATTTGGGGGTTCTGTGATTTGGCAGGGGTGTGTGTCCTTCCTTGGTTAGATGACTCATGCCAGGACAGGGAGCCATTTCAGTGTTACCATCCCCACCATCACTGGCAAACCCACGAACAATTCCCAGAAAACCACAATAAGAATCTGGGTAATAAAATGAAGTCAAACCTTTTCTTTTTCTCTTCTTCCATTGTGCTAGACTAGTTTTACTGGCTCACAGCGTGCCGTGTGCAGAGGACTTGTATCCTGCAGTCTTGGGATCCGAGTTTCCAGGGGCCAAATGGCGGCTCCCGACACTTAGGCTCAGCACCTGACCACGTGCAGAAACCCTTTTGTTTACACCACGATTCTGCTCTGGGCCAGCTGTGCTGGGACACCCTGCACTGCCCAGTCACCTTGCCTCCAACTCACCAGAGCTGCACCAGCCCCAGGAACTCTGCCCCTCCCCAGACAGAACCCTGTAAAGCAGCTCTGCCCTTGGAGAGAGCTGGTACTTGAACCTGGGCTCACACCACTCTAGTCTTTAGTCAAAAGGGTAATACTTTTGCTTCTGAACCAAATTCCATTTCATTCTATCGGCCTGAATAGCACCAGGCAGAAGGATCCTTGTTGAGAACTTGGAAGGGTCAGTAATACTACTACTGTTTGGCTTAGATCACCTGTGATCTCCTTTATAGACAGACCTAAGATGCTTTATTCTTACCCTACTAGGTCACCAAGTCCTCCGTGTTTATACTTGGCATCAAGGTGTCTTGGCTCCCAGTCTATGCATGCTCCATGCACCTCATGTTGTTGTTGTTTAGTTGCTAAGTCATGTCCGACTCTGCAACCCCATGGACTATAGCCTGCCAGGCTCCTTTGTCCATGGGATTCTCCAGGCAAGAGTACTGGAATGGGTTGCCATTTTCTTCTCCAGGGGATCTTCCCAAACCCTCCTGCATTAGCAGGCAGATTCTTTACCACTGAACCATCACGGTATACTTGACAGATTTCAGCCATGAGCTCAGAGGCAACATTCTCAGAGGGTGGTGAACATTTATTAAATTTTCTATATAAAACTTCATATCCCAAGAGCACACAAGTGGCTCCCAAAAGACACAATTTGTAGACAGAGGCTCCTGTGAGAGCTTCAATTCTGAGACCATGGGCAGATGGCAACTCTGTGCCCATCACCAAAATGTTCATGGATTTCTCTACAGTGACCCTGCCCAAATTCCCAGGGGATGACTTTCAGCTCAAACAACCAGCTCACCAGCAACATGGACAAGCTCAAGCTCTTCGTGGCATTTCGTTTATTTAAGCTACATAAATTACTCGCTTTGATTTGGCTCCCAGTTGGAAGGTAGTTATCCTCCTTCACTCAAAAACCAGTATTTAAAATGCTGAGGACTCACACTGCCCTCAGTGACCTTAAGTTCCTGGCTGAATTGAGAGCTGTGTTTAGTTCAAAAATCTCGAGCCTTCGTCTTTGTCTTTTGAATATGGGTAGACTCTTTACCAGTGGAAACCTGTAGCCCTCTGAGAAATAAGCATAGATCCATGCTAGGGAGTCATAAAAAAAAAAGCTCATCCCAGCAGAGAAAGACATTCCCATGAAATGTTCTTCTCAGCCTTGGTGGCAGGCAGAGCTGGCAGCAAGCAGGGTACCAACTGCTATTGAAGGGAATGCTGAGCCACGATGGTCGTGACCAGAAGGTAATTTGAGTGAGGCAGTGGGTACCAGCGGGGCTGAGAGGTGGGCTGGCTGCCTGGAGCGCTCAGGCATAATTCCTTCTACCTTCACGCTGTCACTCTCAGCCCTTTATGTAGCACCAGTGTCATGCCACATCAGCGGCACCTGTGCCCGTGTGATGACTTTCAGACTCAGATAAATACCATCAACGGATGTCGGGATGATGGGCACCACGGAACATGCTGGTGATTGATCTGTTTGTTTCCATCTTGGGGCTGTGGCTCTATTAAATAAACACTGGTATTTTGAAGGAAAAGCAGGAGAAATGATGCTGAGGAGTGGCCTTTAAATTTCTTGTTTGCTTTGGATGTTGTTGTTTGCTCTTCAGAATTTTTTTTTTTTTGGTGGGAAGGACTTTTTTTTTTTTTGGTAAATAGATCTGGACACAAGCAGCAGGACTTCATTTGCCAGTCTCAGTTCCTCACTGAATATACTCCACAGCTAGCAAGTTATCAGTGATGAGCTGATTTCCCTGCTCTCTTGCAAAATTCTGTCCTATGGCCAGATTAGACACGAGAAATAGAGGGGCTTTGTGATATTTCCTGGAGGCCTCACCCCCTGAATACTCCCAAGGCCAGTCCCCTTACTTCAGGCTGGGAGACAGAATCTGTGTGACACAACAGACTCTTTTTCTCATTTTGCACAAAGCAAGTATGGTTGTAAGGGCAATATTCCACCTGTCTGCTGCATAATCCACTGCATTTCTGGATCCTCTGTCCATGGAATCCTCTGGGCAAGAACACTGGAGTAGGTTGCCATTCCCATTCCCTTCAATCCAGGGACTGAACCCCAGTCTCCTGCACTGCAGTAGATTCTTTACCACCTGAGCCACCTCGGAAACCCATATTTAATTTTAAGGAGAAATTATTTATAAGAAAAATATTTATAACTGGAATTGTTAAGAAATTCTAGGTCGTGAAAAGTGACCCTCCTCCAAACTTGAAACCAGTTTTGTTTTCCAGTTTTTCAAATCCTGGGAAAAAATATTCAAATTTATGTTTCTTTTCTTATCTGTTTACCCAAGAGTCCTTTACTTAGTATGCTACCATTTCTTTACCTGTAAAATTCAGATGATATCACTGAGAATTTCATAAGTGGAATGATGTAAAGCTATTTTGAGTCACTTTCTTCCTTGTACCCTCCTAGGCAGATACTCAGCCTTAAAGAATCAGGATATCAGTATTAGGTACCTAAGAACTTGGAATACTGCAGGTTAACTCTGTCTGCATTTAGGGTCCTGAACTGGATGATCCTGGAACAATGTGAAAGGAACCTGCATGTCCTGTGGAAGCAGCTAGACGCAAAGAGGTAAGGTGATGTCTCCCAGTCTTTATTCCTTAGCGCTCCAGTATCAACCTGGAATTAAAAAATAAGAAGATGAGAGGGTGGGAGGAATTGAGAGAGCAGCGTTGATATATATATACACATACACCACCATGTATAAAGTAGACGGCTAGTGGGAAGTGGCTGTTTTAGCACAGGGAGCTCAGCTCGGGCTCTGTGATGACACAGATGGGTCAGATGGGGGTGGAAAGGTGTGAGAGGGAAGCTCAAGATGGAGGGGACACATGTATACATATAGCTGATTTACTTCATTGTACAGCAGAAACTAACCCAACAGTGGAAAGCAATTATACTCCAATTAAAAACAAATTCAAAAAATTAAAAATTAAAAGATAGAACATAAGACAGTCATTTTGTGAAAAGATTCCTTCCTATCTTCTATTTTTTTTTTTTTGAGAAATATGTGAAGAGGAGCAACTGACAACATGATACCCTCTTATACTACTTCTCTATGGTTGTGTTACTCAAAGTGTGGTCTGTGGTCCAGAGCTAGATGGTGAACTATTTGTCAGTAATCGGCAGTGAGATGAACAGAGACAATAAAAGCAAACATGCCAGGACTTCACTGGTGGTCCAGGTGGCCTGGGTTTGATCCTGCATCAGGGAACTAGATTCCACATGCTGCAACTAAGACCCAACATAACCAAATAAATAATTTTTTTTAAGAAAAGCAAATATGTCAAAGCTTGGATAGCAATTTGGCATTCCATAACTTCCATCCAGTAACCTGTGGACTCAGCTTTTTCGAACAGCATACAAACTAGTCTGGGTATTATCAGGCTTGGTGGTAAATCACAATGGCTCAAACTGTACTCAGTCATGTGAATAGGACATATCTATCTGTGACAGGTGAGAAATAAAAAATGCTAGATAGGTGACTCATAGAGAGGAACAACAAACAGGTCCTTTGCCACAGACAGTGAGAAGCACAGTATTATTTTAATCACCAAACTCATAAACTACCCACTCATTGTCCATCCTACTAGGTCGAATGTAAGTTCCATGAGGGCAGGAACCGTGTCTACCTTCTTCAGTGCCCTGTTACCAAAACCTAATACTACAATCCCTGGTTTGTTGAATGAATGAATGAGGGATGTTTCAGGTTCCACCTTCCTCTCAGGTTTGGCAGCGATAAGCTATCACAGCAGCTACATTTCTATGTCAGGTCTAGAAAGGATTACTCAAACCTCTCACTCCCCTTACTTATCCACTCCTTAATGTCAAGGCAATGAGACAGAAGATTCTGGAATACATCTCCAAATGCATAAGTGAGGTCTCTAGATAAATAGGATTTCCCCCATAGAATTCATTTTAACACCACCTTTTCAGGGTCACTGTTATTCCAAAAGCACAGTGCAACTGATATTTCTTATTATAAGTACTTACTGTTTGGAAGTCATCAGTGTCTCATAAACATGCCATGGTTCCTAACAAAATTTAGAGAGCAAACAAGGCTAAGGTTTCAGGGTTCCTGACATTACCAAAAAAACCACAGAAGTCATGGCCTTGTTCCCCTAGAGGATGTAGGAAAGACAGACAACACTCACCATGATCAAAAATATCATAATATTTTGACATAAAATATATTTTGTTGAAGAAATATATTTTTGTAGTAGCTAGTGAAAAGCATTAGGCCAGAGTCCACAAAGGCTCCCACTTGAGGGTGCTAGAGCCCCTCAGCGGGACATGGAAACGTATGGATGTTCCCATTATCACTGTATACAGTACCACCAAGTGGAAATGGCATAAAACCACCACCATTTTATTGTGCTCAAAGACTGTGTGGGTCAAAAATTTGGAAGGAGTACCGTTTTGGTTTGTATTCCTCAACATTGAGGATCTCTGCTAGGAAGATTCGAATAGCTGAGAAGTTCTCAAATATCCGTGGGCTGGAATCATGTGGCAACTTCTTCATTCACATGTTTGGTATCTGGGCCAAAAGGACTCTAAGGTTGGGCTTAGCTGGGACTGTTGACCAACCCAACTATATATATATATATATATATATATATATATACCGCTTCTCTATAAATTGATTGGGTCTCACCTCATAGCACCCTTGGGGAAGTTACATGTTGTCTCAAGACTCCAAGATGAAGATTTCCTACAAACAAGGGGGAAGCTACATGGCCTTTTAGGACCACACCTCAGAAGTCACACAGTATCACTTTTCCTGCACTATATTGGTCAAATAGCTCAGTCGGTAAAAAATCTGCCTGCAGTGCAGGAGACCCGGTTTCGATCCCTGGGTTGGGCAGATCCCCTGGAGAAGGAAATGGCAACCCACTCCAGTATCCTTGCCTGGAAAATCTCATGGACAGAGGAGCCTGGTGGGCTGCAGCCCATGGGGTCTCCAAGAGTCGGGCATGACTAAACAACTAACACACACCACACACATACTGGTCAAATTGGGCACAGGTACACCCAGATTCAAGGGGAGGTAACATATCCCCCACCTCCCATTAGGAGAGGTGTGAAAAAATGAACAGCCATATCTTAAAACCTCTCCAGTGCAGAAAACTTCTGGAGCCAGGCATGCTGAGGAACCTGCAAAGCATCTGAGAACTTTGCATCTCTACCAACTGTCCTTCTGAAGATGCCAGCAGTACCCCTGGCTATGAACACCAGATCCCTGGATTCAGAGGAACCAGCAACAAGTCATTTAGCCCAAGAATAAAATCATCTATTTAAAAAAAAAAGAAAGGAGGGCTGCTATCAAGGTGTGGGTTTGAAGGGCTGAAATTAGACTCCAGATCTCTTTCTTCCAAGGTAGATAGTCCTAAGCACCTTCTTATGACAACATGCTTTCTTCAAGTAAATCTGTGCTAAAATTTATAGTATGTAAAATTTATCAACAGATGTTGAAACTGGTAGCAAAAAACATGATGAGTAACAGGATACTGACATGGTCCCATAGTCTCTGCCCACACATTTACTAATTAATGGAGAAAAAGTATAACCTTGTGCTGGAAAACCCTGCTGGATAACACCTTTATCCAATGATCCAAGTGACAAATGGGTATCACTAGAGTCCTGATACAAGGCACTGAGAAGGCACAGCATCACTTTTATGACATTCCTGCTCAAATATATTACATAACCTGAATCAAATCACATTTTAGGAACATCCTATAAATAACTGGGCCATGTTTTTCCCAAAAGTGCAAAATCATAAAAGATAGGATCCTTACTCTCAAATAATTCAGATAAAAAGATGATATTCATAGACACACACATAATAGAGGAGAATGAGAAAGTAAATGGACACAGCAGTCAGTAAATCTGAAAAGGGGGTTTGCAGAAGTTCCTGTACTACTCTTGTGACTTCTTTATAAGTTTTGTATAATTTTTAAATTATATCAAAATCAAAAGTTACACAATCAGCAACAATGACGAAACATTTAAGGGTAAATTTGTTGATGGTGTGTTCTCCCAGCTACTGCAATGAATTCCATTTCTTAACTTTCCAAGGACTCAAAGTTTAAACAGACCACAAGGTCTTGAGCTCTGCTCTCATGCAGCTCTGTCTAGTCTTCAGGGAGTAGATCGAGGCTTTGTGGGGAGATGTCAACCAGAATATCTCAGGGCACAAACTGGCCTTTTAGTTAGGTTATAGGAAAGCTGGCATAACAAAGAGGCCCAAAATCCAGAAGTTTCAGTAAAAGAGAATTTCATTTCTCATCCAACAGTCCAGGGATTTGAAGTAACTCTGCCATCCTCAATCAGAAGCTTCCGTTTCTGAGTTCAAGGGAGCAGTTTCGATGGCCACTTCCTAATCAGACGGGAGGGGGACAGAAGGAGAGAAAAGGACAGAGTTTCATTATAAAACTCACTTTGGAAGTTTGCCTATATCACTTCTATCATCATCACTTTCTTGATCAAAATTTAATCACAGGCCATAGCTAGACCATAGGGAGGCTGAGTAATCAACCTCTGTCTCTGTAGATGTGGACATACTCTCAGCTAAAACTCAGAGTAGGGTAATGTTCTATTATTAAGAAGCAGAGAGTGAGAAGGGATCATGGTAGGTAACTTGATCCCCTGCCCAGGGAATAGAGACTGGGGGCTTCTACAGGACCAGGAGAATATCTCAGTCATGTTTCCAACAGGGGTATGAGTTTCAGGAATAGGTGAGAAATTAATGGATGATATTGGTCTCCCAAAATAGAGATTGTCTAGTTTGGTGTCCATTTGAGAAAAGTATTTGAGTAGCTGTTAGATTTCCAGATTCAAGATGCTTTATTCTAGAGACAAAGACCAACATTTTTCCAGCCATAGAGAGAATTGCCTTGTCAAATTTATTTTCATTTTGTGGACAAAATAAAATATTTTTATACAAAGTGGACTTCATCCATGCCCACATTCATATCCACATGCACACACATACACACACATGTACACTTGCAGACGTGGTATATGAAGTCACTCTGGAATGCTCCCTGAGTTCTCTCTTAGTGATTCCATTGATTGGGAATGTGAGGTATATTTACACTGTCGACTCACACTTACATTTTATGGTCACTAAGTGGCTGTCATAAAATAACAGGCAAATTATCCAACATTGCTTTTGAAGGGACCATGTCTTGACTTGTCAAATTTATCAGTGGCTGAACTGCTTTACGGGTATCTGAAAAAATAACTTGTCCCAGAACAGGCAAGCTAACACATCTGTATTCTAGTTGATTAAAGCGCTATTTAATTTTTGAGGGTTTTCCTTCAAAATAGCATTCAAAATGTCACTTGCTCTTCCCTCCTTTCCTCTCACATCTCTGTCGGATGCAGACATGTCATGGGCAGACTGCAATGTGCTCTGCTTTTTCTTTTCAGCTTCACTGTACCCCTAGGGAGGCAGAGAGGAAGTTAACAAGGGTGTAGGAGGATACCGTCTGATTTATTAAAACAGCCAGTTTGCCATGTTAACCCAAGTTCTGAAGATATGAGGACCACCAAGGAACATTAGGCATTTATCATCATCACAAAGCCTGAAGACAGGAAGACACATGCACCAGGAAACCACAGATCCTAAAGCTCCCAAAGTGCCACAAAGAGGTTGTGAAATTCACCCTGGTTTCCCAAGAACCTCCCTCCTGACCCTGCCTGTGCCCCAGATCTGGAGGAACTGACCCCTCCTCCCTCCTAGCGACTCATCCAAATGTCCAGCTAGGATCTCCTTGGAGCCTCTTCAGCCATCCCTTCCACACTTGCCTAGTCACAGCCCCAGACCAAAGACTCCCAGAAAGGCTGCCAACCTTGGCTCATTGGCAAAACTCTCAATACCAAGAGCAGGGGCATTCTCAGACTTTATTGCAACTCCACTGCTTTAATAACCCACAGTCATTCTGCTTTTCAATCCCCCATCCCCAACCAGGGACTGTCACTGAAAGCAATATCCAGGGACTTGCCTGATGGTCCATTGGTTAAGACTTCACCTTCCAACACAGGGATGTGGGTTCGATTCCTGACTGGGGAGCTAAGATCCCACATGCCTCCTGGTCAAAGCAACAAAACATAAAAAAAGAAACAACATTGTAACAAATACAATAAAGACTTTAAAAATGGTCCCACCTCAAAAATAAATAGATAAATAATAAAAAGAAAATAGTATCCACATCTAGAGGGTCTCATCTAAATGTCATAGGTAGCTCAACCTGATGATTACAAGTGTACATTTGAGTATGAGTTCCTGGGTTTGCGTCTTGTCTCTGTTGCTTATAAACTTTGACCCAGGCAAGAGACACCTCTCTCTGCTGCAGTTTCCATACAGTTTCCATCAGTGTCGATACTGATGGATACTACTACCTACATCACAGGATAAAGTTAAGTGAGTTAATACTTGTAAATCACTTAGAGCCTGACATAATGAAGGCTCAATAAACATTAGCTATTCCCATCACTATTATTGTTACTATTATAGAATCTGACAATTAGAAGATCATTAGTGGCCTTGTCCAAAGTAATTCAGTAAACCAACAAAGATATATAAACCAGTGTGATGGGGAAAGATGAGTGAATGGGGTGGAGAGAAAGTGGAAACATGGGATTTTTGTCAAGAGAAGGAGAAGAGATATGAGGTGGCAACTAAGAAAGATCGCAGGGTCAATAAAAAATTGATTCATCCTTTAACCATAAAATACCTGGGCAGAAAAATTGTTATAAATCTTTGATAATTCTGATAAATTGGTACAAATTACAGTCAATCTATTAACAATTGTGAAACAAATAAAGTACATAAAAGTTTACCAAGTATTCTATGTTTAGCTCACTTGATTCTTAAGTCTGAGAATACAGACCCCATTTTATACAAAAAGATTCAAGTCTTGGTGAAATACCTTGTCCAAGCCACACATCCATTCTGGCCACCCTTGTCTCTCATCTCTAAATTCTTAATATTTCAGAAATGCTATTTATTATCACTATTCTCATGAAGCTCAGAGACTCTCTATTAATGAGACCAAGTATATTTTCTTAGATCAAAATTAGAGAACTGCTGTAAACTGCTGAGAGCCTGCTTGCCCAAGCTTCTCACTCAGGATAAGCCTTATAACAGAATCTTCTGCATTATTCCTTTTGGTCAACCAGGGGTCAGTTGAGCAAGTGTACATGCTGACACTTGGACACCCATCCAGAACCCCGAACATCTTCCTCTTCTGCTGATCTCCTTCCTTAACACTGGGCCACCAACACACACACACACACAAACACATACATACACACACACACCCCTGAGCCGAGGGTGAAAGTCCCTCCTTTAACTACAAAACACTAACCACCAGGGCGCTCACTCAGGACTGAATTGCTTCCACTGGTAAGTCGTTAGTCTGCACACATATCTCATCTCTCTTGTATTTTGAGTTGAGGATAGCCGCACCTCTTTACAGTCCTCAACAGGCCTTGCACCTGCCGTGAGATGTTTTGCTCCTTCCTTACGGTCCCTCTGCTGGTTTGTATACAGCCCCAGTGACTTAACAGTGCATGTTCTCTTTACGTGTGTGTGCTCAGTCGTGTCTGACTCCTTGTGACCCCATGAACTGTTGCCTACCAGGTTCCTCTGTCCGTGGGATTTCCCAGGCAAAAATTCTGGATGGGTTGACATGTCCTACTCCAGAGGATCTTCCAGACCCAGAATCAAACTCAGATCTCCTGTATTGGCAGGCAGATTCTTTACCATTAGTTCCACCTGGGAAACCTGTGTTCTTTTAGGTGTTGCTTTTTCTTGCAACTCCCTGGGGCCTCACTGTCTAAATGGAAGAGGCTCTGTGCTGATAGACAACACTGACCAAGATAAACTTGGCAGTGACCGGTGTTTGCAAGGTCACTCTGGGGACCAATCTGGCTGAGCACACCAGGGGATGCCAGCGGCCCTAGAGGCCCTCCCATCTCCAAACAGGGCCTGACACTCGCTCACCCAGGAGTCTGGCGCATCAATCGTGGCACATCACAGAGCACTTCATGCTCTCCACTCTTTCTCCATCCGTGACAAAGCTGCTGTTTCAAAGTTCTCCTTGGATAGTTAAAGTGTTTCAAACATTTTGTTGCAAAGAGGTTTGGCCCTTTATTTTACATTCCTCTAGTCACAAGCAGCAGCTTTCAAACTGCGTTTAACCACAGTGGGGAGCGGGAAGGTTTGTAAAATATGGAGCTTACATTAAACAAATCCTGTAAATGTAATTTCCTTTATTAGGAAAGGGAAGATGTCACAGAGGTAAGAAGGCAGATGTGCCAGTCACCTATGCTGCTATGACAAAGAATGACAAATGTAGCGGCTTAAAAAAAATGCAAACCAGGGACTTCCCTGGTGACACAGTGGTTAAGAGTTCACCTTCCAATGTAGGGAGGGTGGGTTCAATCCCTGGTCAGGAAGATCACACACGCCTCACGGCTAACAAACCAAAATATAAAACAGAGGCAATATTGTAATAAATTCAATAAAGACTTTAAAAAGGATCCACATTTAAAAAAAAAAAAAAAACCTTGAAAAGAACCACACAAACTTATTATCTTACAATTTGGAGGTCAGAAGTCTGAGGCATGTCTCTCAAGGCTAAAATCAAAGTACAGGCAGGACTGCATTCCTTTATAGGGAGAATTCCTTTTTCTTGCCTTTCTAGCCTCTAGAGGATACTCAGAGTTCTTCACTTATGGTCCTTTCCACACTCAGAGCTGACAAAGGCAGGCTGAATCCTTCTGACTGAATTATTCTGAGCTTCTCCAGATTCACAACTCCTTTCAACTCACTCTCTCCCACTTTTAAGGACCCTTCTGGTTGCATCAGGCCCACCAGAATAATCTTCCTATTTTCAAGATACAGTGATGAGCAACATTAATTTCATCTGCAACCTTAACTTCCCTTTGTAACCTAATATATTCACAAGTTCTAAAGATTAGGATCCAGACATTTATAGGGGAGGGGAGGCATTAGTAAACTCGCCACAACAGATATCATTGGAGCTATGCTCAGTTTACAGTTTAGTGATGTTGGTATTGAACCCTGAAATTTGGAAGACAATTTCAGGGTAGTCTAAACCATCCCCACAACCTGCCAGCCTCCCACATCCAAAATGGATCTGCCAAGGTGCTAGCCACACACAGGCTAGTTAAGACTCAGGTCCCCGGGATGCAAGCAGTGTCCTCTGTGATGCAGAATTCTGATGACTCATCTTTGTAGAATTCATGGAAGTGCAAGCTCGCTGAGCTGCTCTCCCTTAATCAACTGTTTAATAAATCCCCTCCATGTCTTTGGTGAATCATATTGACTGATGACACAGCATGCTGAAGCTCTCTGCTAGTTGGCTAATTTCTGATATACCTTAACACTGTCACTTCCAACAATCGAGTGGGATGTGCAGCCGTGTCAGCTGTGATTGTGTCCCAACCATTCATGCCTGTATGCATGCTCTTGTAATGATGTAATTTAATTAAACATCACATAAACCAATGGAAGACAAACATGAAAAGAGAGTTGTTGTTTTTTTTTTTATGCACACCAAGTAGAATGCCTTAGAAAGTCTGGATAAAGATGAGTCATTTCAAAAAAAGAAGAGACAGGCAATTAGATGGTAAAACAACTGTTAGAGAGAGAAAACATAATCACAAAAATCAAGGATTTTGCCAAAAAGCAGAAGTGGAGCCAAAAGTGAGAATTAGCTACAGTCTTATAAGAAGGAGGCAAAAGTGGAATATGGTGAAAACAAGGTGGGAGAAATCCTTGCCGATTCAAAAAGCAGTGTTAAGTGAAGCAGACCTCACTTGTAGTGGCTGAAGAGTGGGTGAGTTAGCGGAAGCGCACTGACTGGAACCACCCACCCTGGCCAGGCACCATAGTAACCACTTGCATGAGTTGTTTTACAACAGGAAGTCCTGGTAAGGAACACGGAACTAATAAGCCACCGCCAACCAGAAGAGTTTGGGAAAGGTAAAAAGGAGACACCACATGCCCAACTACCTCTCAGAATCCTTCTTGCTGGCATCCATCTTGGCTGACCAATGTGTGCGCCACCAGGAAGGACTCTGTGTCAGAGTGATTGGCCAAATACAACCCGGAAACTAATCCCATCATGATAAAACCCAAGACTGCGAGTCAAGTGGCAGAGCAGTTCTCCTGGGTTCCCTTACCCTACTGGTCTCTGCTCAGGCACCCTTTGCAATTAAATCTCTTGTTTTGTCAGCTTCTGTGTCTCCTCAGACAATTCATTTCCAAGTGTTAGACAAGAACCCATTCTCGGGTCCTGGAAGGGGTCCCCCTTCCTGCAATAGGTGGGTTAGGTCTGACTAATGTGAACTTCCTGTGTCATCCACCTGAGGATGGATTTGAGGATGGTTTGAGAAGTGCTATACAGATATGAGGATTACTTCTATAAGGGTGAGGAGGACAGCAGGTTCTCCATCACAACAATTGCCGTTTCCCCAAATCCTCCCTGCCTTTCTGCCTGAAACTAGTAGGAGTATAGGAAAACCATTCTGTCTGAATAAAATCTGTCAACCTGTGCATGATCCCAGGCTGACAGATAAAGCCATTGAAATAATGCTTCTCTGAAGAACTACTTCCAGCAAGTCCCAGCCCTTTGCTTGGTGACCTTACCCTTTGGAAGACAGTTATTAATTGAGGATATATCGAAGTGCATCTGATGACAGATCTTCTGACCTCATCCTCTGTCTTGCTCTTGAGCACATCTAAAGAAGAGGATAAATACTTTCTCTAGTCACCATCTTAAAGCCGCCATGGGCCTTGTGCCCATACATGCAAATCTGGGTCCTAAATGAATTCAAGACAGTGGAAAGAGACAATTTAGAAGCCCTGGCTACACATTTCTTCTGCTTTTCCTTTCCTGTGGGTTTTCTACCAGTTAGAATGCAGAGTCTGCTTTCAGTGACACTAGGGTCTATGGCTGCTCTAAAAGGAAGAGTTGAGTCATGGAATGAGCGAAAATCCTGGTACATATGTGCAAATGCCACACCAAACATATGGAATCTAGGTTCCTAACCCTTGGTCACCCCTAGCCCTCAAGGAGCAAGACAATGTAATTGTATGTAGATGGGTCAAGAAGCAGATATTTATGGTAACGACAACCCTATACAAGAGACAGCAAAAGAGACACAGATACAAAGAACAGACTTTAGGACTCTGTGGGAGAAGGCAAGGGTGGGGTGATTTGAGAGAATAGCATTGAAACATGTATATTACCATATGTGAAACAGATGGCCAATCCAAGTTCAATACATGAAACAGGGCACTCAAAGCCAGTGTACTGGGACAACCCAGATGGATGGGACAGGGACGGAGGTGGGAGGGACATTTGGGATGGGGGACACATGTATACCCGTGGTTGATTCATGTCAGTGTATGGCAAAAATCACCACGATATTATAATGTAATTAGTCACCAATTAAAATAAATAATTTTTTAAAAAAACATATTTAATATAGTTTCAAAACAAGAAAATAAACCAATAGACAAAACTAAAATAAGGTAATTGAAGATTAAAGGGAAAAGGAAGTTATGTGACAGAAATACATCATATACTAAGCAAATCAATAAATGGTATTTTAAGTTGACAAATCATACCTAAATTATTAATTCTATTAGAAGTATTAAAAAAAATGAAACAGTTAAAAGAAGGTGTGGGACGGGGAAAGAATTGTTTCTTTCCATTGGCTACTCCATTGGATATTTTGCAGAAAGTGAAGAACTAAAGAGTCTCTTGATGAAAGTGAAAGAGGAGAGTGAAGAAGTTGACTTTAAACTCAACATTCAGAAAATTAAGATCATGGCATCCAGTCCCATCACTTCATGGCAAGTAGATGGGGAACAATGGAAACAGGGAGATACTTTAATTTTTTGTGCTCCAAAATCACTATAGATGGTGACTGCAGCCATGAAATTAAAAGACGCCTGCTCCTTGGAAGAAAAGCTATGACCAAACTAGACAGCATATTAAAAAGCAGACACATTACTTTGCCAACAAAGGTCCGTCTAGTCAAAGCTATGGTTTTTCCAGTAGTCATGTATGGATTGTGAGAGTTGGCCTATAAAGTAAGCTGAGCACTGAAGAACTGATGCTTTTGAACTGTGGTGTTTCTTAGAGAAGACTGTTGAGAGTCCCTTGGACTGCAAGGAGAGCCAACCAGTCAATCCTAAAGGAAATCAGTCCTAAATATTCATTGGAAGGACTGATGCTGAAGCTAAAACTTCAATACTTTGGCCATTTGATGAGAAGAATTGACTCATTTGAAAAGACCCTGATGCTGGGAAAGGTTGAAGGCAGGAGGAGAAGTGGACGACAGAGGATGAGATGGTTGGATGGCATCACCAACTCAATGGACATAAGTTTGAGTAGGCTCCGGGGGTTGGTAATGGACAGGGAAGCCTGGTGTGCTGCAGTCCACGGGGTCACAAAGAGTTGGACACAACTAAGTGACTGAACTGAACTGAACTGATTGGATACTCTCTTGTACTGTTTGAATATGTATGTAAATAGTAAAACATCTAGAAAAATGTACCATTAAACTTTAAAAAATGTATTCATTTAGAGAAGCAGAAAGTGAGAAGAAAATCCATTTACTTTTCAACCTCATGTGTGTATTATTCCCAATGAATATGCGTTCACATTGAAATTTGAAACTTGACAGTAAGTGATTATATATTTATAAAGTGGGATATTATGAAACTATTTAAAATATTGTTGTTGTGGAAGACACATGGCAAGGAAAATTGTTCATAATAAATGACCAAACTGTTAAGAGTCTTAAATGCTATTCCCATGTGACCAAAATTAACTGACCATATTCAGAGCTTGTTTGATTTGGAGCTTAAAATATGTTTTAGATTGCTTGTTCTGTCAGTTATAAAAATTTCAACAACTTACTAGCAATAATCAAGTTAAGATAATAAAAGTACAAAAATTACAGCAAAATACTCATGTTGTCTATTCCCTAGAGACAATATTCTAGTGTAGAGTCTTTTGGATTTTTTTCTATGAATTTAGAAATTTTTACTCTGTACATATATACCTATAGACACATACACACATATGATTTTATTAAACAAAATGGGATAACTCCTACTGTTCTACTGAAGTAATACAGAAGGTTAAAAAAATAAGTGTATCATTAATGAATAGCCCCGTGTTAAATTAGGAATATGTTTGTTCTTTCACAAATAAATTTTCTCTGGAAAAAAAAAAAAAACCATGTGAATCATTCTTACATAAGGGCCTCATTAGTTTTTTTCTGTATCCTTCTACATTTATAATATGAACTGCTACAACAAGGATAGCATTTAAAATATTATCAAAATTATAAAGACTTTGAATTTAAAATGAGTTCAAAGACAATTAGCTTAAAAAGCCCAAAAGGCTTTATTGAGTTAACAGTACATTTAAAAAATGAAATTAATTTTAAAGCATTGATTTTTTTCTAAAAGAGGGAGACATTTAAATTGTTTTTTAATTCAGTGTTTCAACTCAAGAAATTGAAATTAACTCAATTTAGGTTTTCTATAGCGTTTGCAAATAGGTCTTGGTATTCATATGGTCTAAATATCACCACATGCCAACTTCTGGTAATTTGCTGTTTCCCAGAAAGCTGGATTCAGCAGTCAGCAGGCTTGCCTTGAATAGCACTGCTTGGAAAATGGGGCTGGGGGAAGCACCATTTAGTTCTAGAGGCTGTCAGAGAATCATTAAATGTGATGGTTTTATGCACATAGTCTATATAACATGTGTGTCTCTATAAAACAGGCATTGAAGTTTTAGGCTAACCCTTGTGCTAGGAAAATCTAGCTTGGGAAAAGCTTAATTCACTAATTATTGTCATTCTCTGGAAAGCTGCCCCCCTGACCTTCATATCTGCTATCTTTTTCTTATTGCTTCCTCTTCAAACCGTACTACATGTCTATAACCCCTGTGACGAAGGCAAATGGAAAGACTGCCTTCACTGAAGACTGGAGTAAGAAGGCACTTCTTGAGCCCAGTGCTCTCTCTGGCACACCAACACATCATGGTCTTGTATGACAAGAGGAAGGGCCACACGCCTAAATGAGGCCACAGAGTGGGGAACTCGGGCTTCAGATTGGGTAGTGTGATTCATGGAAGAATTTATTAAAGCTCCCTTATGTGTAAGGTAATGCATTGGGAGCATATCCATCAGCAAATCAGACTTTTGTGTTCTAACCCTAGGGGCCCTCTAGGAAATAATTAGATGAGCTTGGGTAAATGATCTAACCCTAATGTGGCCCAGTTTCCTAATGTAAAATGGGGACAATAAATAATACCTCTGTAAATTAGCTTTTAAGCACTTTCTTGACCTAATTTTGAGGACCTGACTAGAGGCCAGTCAGTTCTCCTTCTTCAGTAGCCAAGTAAGTCTACACTCCCAACCACCTCCCTTATCAAACTCTCATACTTCGGGCCCCTATAAACCCATCTTAATCATTCTAGGGCCAAGTAACAGAATTCTTGACAGTCCTTATGGCAGAGTCTACTAAGATTATCCAAGTTAGCCAATTCTGAATCTGTTGGCCCTGCCTTGCTCTTTCCTTCCCACAGCAACCCAAATGAAGGTGCTTACCCACAGTGTTCTTCCCTTTGCTTCATTATCAGCCCTGATGCTTCCCCTAGTGGCCCTGCATGGCATGCTGCTTTTTCCCCAGGGACCTGTGGGAATAACAAAACTGTATCTTTCTGATTTCTTTCTCTTGATCTGTGTTTGGCCTCACAATATCTATCAAGGTTAAAATGACCTGCCCTGCACCACTCACAGACTGATTTGGAGACATATTAAGATAATGGATATGAAAGCCCTTAGAACAGTTTGGAGGGATTACAGACATGTGATATGGTCAGAATCACCCTGTTTGGTATTGGAGAGAAGCAAAACAGCAGGTGCCAGACACGCCTTGTGGTAGACATCATTGCTCAGTCACTCAGTCATGTCCAGCTCTTAGTGACCCCATGGACTGCAGCCTGTCAGGATGATAGTCAACAATAATACATTTGCAATACATACATCTGAAAAATGACTTGTATCTAGAATGTACACTTAACTCCTATAACTCAACAATATGAAGACACAACCCTGAAGGGGGTCAAGGAAACCCCTTTAGGATGGACTGGTTGGATCTCCTTGCAGTTCAAGGGACTCTTAAGAGTCTTCTCCAACACCACAGGTCAAAAGCATCAATTCTTCTGCGCTCAGCTTTCTTTATGGTCCAATTCTCACATCCATACATGACCACTGGAAAAACCATAGCCTTGACTAGACGGACCTTTGTTGGCAAAGTAATGTCTGCTTTTTAATATGCTATCTAGGTTGGTCATAACTTTCCTTCCAAGGAGTAAGCGTCTTTTAATTTCATTGCTGCAATCACCATCTGTGGCGATTTTGGAGCCCAGAAAAATAAAATCAGCCCCATCTGTCTGCCATGAAGTGATGGGACTGGATGCCATGATCTTAGTTTTCTGAATGTTGAGCTTTAAACCAACTTTTTCACTCTCCTCTTTCACTTTCATCAAGAGGCTCTTTAGTTCTTCTTCACTTTCTGCCATAAGGGTGGTGTCATCTGCATATCTGAGGTTATTGATATTTCTCCCGGCAATCTTGATTCCAGCTTGTGCTTCCTCCAGCCCAGCGTTTCTCATGATGTACTCTGCATATAAGTTAAATAAGCAGGGTGACAATATACAGCCTTGACGTACTCCTTTTCCTATTTGGAACCAGTCTGTTGTTCCATGTTCAGTTCTAACTGTTGCTTTCTGACCTGCATATACAGGTTTCTCAAGAGGCAAGTCAGGTGCTCTGGTATTCCCATCTATTTCAGAATTTTCCACAGTTTATTGTGATCCACACAGTCAAAGGCTTTGGCATCAAGTTTATTTAATTTTTTAAGAAGGTAAATCAGTGAAAGGTCTAGAAGGTTTGGCAATATGAAAACAAACAGGACCCGAAACGCGTTTTAAATTTCTATTTCATGGTAGAAATACAGAGATAAAAGGATTCTAATCATGTTCAGATGCCTGTATCCATCTCTGAGTACTGTGTGTATAGTACGAAGTTAGTGTGTGTGCCCTAGCCATCCCTTTAAAAGAATCATCTGAAATAGGAATATCAAAGACATCTATGAAACAAAAGCTTGAGCATCTTCTTTTACCTAATCAACACAGACTTTCTGGAAGCAACAAAGAACTTGAAGAAGTTCTTTCACTGGCACCACCCAACCTCTTCAATAAAAAACAAACTGAAGAAATCAAAAGATGAGAATAGAGAGGCTTGTGTTTGAGACTCAGCTTTTCTACTTACCAGCCTTGTGATTTTGGCAAGGTACTTAACCTTTTTCAGACTTGCTTTTCTTATCTGTTAAATGAGGACAGAAAATATAACTCACAAATTCATTGTAAATATTAATAGAATACCATATGGAAAATGCTTAGCAAGGCTTGAAATATAATATACTTTCAGTAAATAATGGCTAAGGGAAAAGAATGTAGCTCTTGTTACATGAAGTTTTTGTCATATATTCCTTTTTATTTTTTATCAGCATGTATTCCCCAGCATTCCTGGGGCTTCAATAGCCTTTAAATCACCAAAAGTTCCACAGTTAGAATATATTCAAATTCCTTATGAATAAGATAATATGTAAATGCTTTATATATTGTGTTATCATTTTTCTCTTTATTGTTTATTTCTTCTATTGGAAAATTTATGGAAATGCAAAAGGAATGTACAGGTGACTAATTTCAGAAACCTAGGGAAATCAGAGGGGACAAATATGGCAGTTAAAATGTAGTCTGAATTTATTCTGCAAAGCATGGAAGGAAATGATGTCATCACTTGGGAGTATGGGAAAGTAGGAAATTGTTATGTGATGTGTGGATGAGGAGATATCTCAAAGTCATAAATGGTATGGCTGACTATCCTCAATCTTACCCATCTTTCAGGCTTACCCATCTTTCAGGCTTATTCAACTATTTATTTACAATTTCTAAATTTATTGAAATCTGTTCAGTTGTTTTCAGGCAACAAACAGATGGAGTTTAGGATTGGTGAATTCAAATCATCAGGCTCACAAACAGAGAGAATGGACTCAGTCTAAGAACAGACTGCATTGTTGAAGATAAAATGAAAAGGTAACCTTTACACACCAGCATTTAACTGCTGGGAAGTTCCAAACACTGATGGAAACAGTTGGCTGTCCATCTGGAAGAGATACTTAAAATTAAGTTAAACACAGAGTGCTGTTTTAAGGTAACAATTGCTTCCTATAGATTCCTATTCTATTAAAGCCTCAAAGTCATAAACTATAACCTTGGAATCTGTTAAAGTATAAACCAAGGCATATTAAAATGTTTTCAAGCAAAAGTTGGTTTCAGTCAAGTAATGCCAAACCAGAAGTTCTCCACCTAAAGGACAGATTTTTATGGAGTAAAGGCAGAAGCAAAGTAAAGAAATCATTGATTGGCTTGAGTTTAAATTCTAGTTGGATGTTTGTAATTGGTTGCCCTTAGGGTTCAATTTTGCAACCTTGAGTCATGCTGACCTAGGGTTAGATTGGGTCTGCTTACATAGGTCACCATGACTTTACAGCAATATTGGTCTAATGATCTCCTTGTTTAATTAACTTAAATGTTAGAAAGCATCACCAACTCAATGGACATGAATCTGTGCACACTCCAGGATATAATAAAGGACAGGGGAGCCTGATGTGCTGCAGTTCTTGGGATTGAGAAGAGTTGGACAAAACTTAGCAACTGAACAACAACAACAAAAATCTCAATAATCTCAATGCTTGGGTATCTTCTGGAACTCTAAAAGTTACCATTGAATTACTTTAGTTTTTTATATTTATTTATTTGGCTGTGCCAGGTCTTTTCATCTTCATCGTGGTAGGTAGGATTGGAAGAGGAATCTTTAGTTGCAGCAATATAGGGTCCAGCTCCCTAATGAGGGAACCAAGGCAGGCCCCTTACACTGGGAGCATAGAGTCCAAGTCACTAGATCACCAGGGAAGTCCCTGAATCCCTTTAAATTGAGAAAGGTTGAAGGTAGTAACTAATGTCAGTAATTTATGATGAATTCAAACTCTGAAAATGCCAGATGTTAGGTTATAAGGTATATATGATTGCATTTAACAAGTTTTTCTATTCACACGGTGATTCAAGGATTTTAATAAAGTGCTATTTTAATCAATAGTAAAATGCCTGACCAAAGCTATTAGCCTCAGCATTAGAAGACTAAAAGGTAATGCTGTCCCAACTATATCATAGCTACCGAGATAGTATGGCAGCAATTAGCCTGGAAATATGGTTAAATTACTTAAGTGTTACCCAGAATAAATCAGGGAGCAGATATACCACTTTTCAGAATTAAAATCCCAGTGGACCACACAGCAGGTCTACAGTTGGGTGGTAAGTTCCTTGGGGAATCTCGTTCTGACCCCAGCTATGCAAGTTCATAATTCCTGGCCACAGGCTTACAGGCCACTGGAGCAGCATCACAGTAGTCTACTCTCCTGCCCAACTATAAGGCTCCCCTGTGTATTCATTAGTTGCTACTAACTTTATGAAAGGTGAGAGATACACAGACTCACCACCACATCTATGGACTCCTCCACAGGTCACAGCCTCCCTTGCCATTGGGTAGAGGCCATGAAATGGGTTCTGAATAATGGAAACGAGTAGAAGTGATAAACCTTTTGGTGGTCTCACTATTAAAAACGTTTCATCATGAGATTCAGCCCTTTCTTCCCCTTCTATGGCAATGCAAGAAGTCACAGAAGCAGCCCAGGACTTAGAACTCACTGTGTGGAATACAGACACAGGAGAAAAGCCCAAGAAACAATAGGCCTTGCCTCAGAACTATATGAACATGCTCTTTTCTGCTACTGTTATTAAGCTAGTGGAATTGCTGGGTTTCTTTGTTATTGCATCATAGCCAACAGTATGCTGACTAATACAAAGCGACAAAAAGAATCTTTCTGTTTTGACTATAACACAGAAGAAAATACCTTTGATTCCTCTTATGCCTCATAGGTCCCTGAGAGATTTCTGTTACAAAAGATAGCTTTGTTTGATAATGAACCAATAAGAAGGCTTAGATGTATAAAACAGTAATTTCAGCCACTTTCCAAAATTAAGAATCATATAACTTTCCATCTGTACAGCAATAGCAATTTTTTTCATAATGCTTTTATGCACACATCTTCACAACAGCCTTAGAACTTTTTTAAGTGTATAAAATCTCAACTTGACGATTGAACAAAGTGAGTAATAGCAGGATTTTAAGTAAGATGTCCAGGAACTCAGTTAGTGAGAGCACAGATGAGATAGGCTGTCACCTTTGGTCCTTCTGTAATCAAGAAATGCTCCAAGCTTTCAGCCTTGTCGCAGATTTTTACAAGCTCTTCTTTTAATAACCTTTCTCCATTGTGTTCCTGACTTATCACCTTCCTGGCTCCCAGCACTCTTATTTATATGCAGACTCATTCCAGCTGAACATCCCAGTGTTTATGCTGTGTTTACTGTGCTGTTTCCTAACTAGAGTCCATTATCTACTGAAACAAGAAGGATGTTCACAAATAAAACACAGCTTGCCTATGGCTGCCAGACCAGCCAAGCCCATCACAGGGGGCAAGGATGCATCTTTGCTGATGGGGACAAACCTGCTGTTTTCATATGAGCTTCCCCTTGGGTGGTCCCAACAAGAGGAGAAGGACTAGAGAGCTGAGAGCACGTGACTTACTTCAGGGAACCAAGCCAAGTGCCATTTCAAAGTCTCACTTCCAGGCAAGCTTTGCCCTCTGACCGGGGACCAGGTTGCAGGGTAGATGGGCCACAGTCAGAACTGCTGATGGACTTGAGGTCAGATAGGTGGCATCTGTAATCAAATGGACTTAGAAGAAAGAAAGGCTCTAGGAAGGTGGCTGGGAAATACTTGACCTAAATTGACTACTTGGAGTAGTGAACATAGCTCAAAGCCAGCTTCAAAAGCTGTTTCTATGCCTCTTGTCTGGATCACCCATCTGGCCTGTATAGAGAGCTAATAATTAGAGGTGCCTAGCTTAGGTGGTGTGGGGAGGCCTGGAGGGAGGGGCTGAGCACTCTTACCAAGTGCCACAGGCCCCTGTCTCCTCCCTTCTGCCTAGTACTAATGGCCATCATGGCAGGTGGTAAAATGCAGACTGATGTAGGTGCAATGTACAGCCTGCTGGCTTTGAAGTCAGACCATTATATTTTCAAAATCTGGCTCAGCCCTTAAGAGCTGGATGACTTTGGTCAAGTGATTTAACCTGTCTGTGACTTGGTTTTCTCATACATAAAATAGGAAGAAAGAATAGCTACCTTTGTTAAGTTGTAAAGATTGGGAATTATATATATACAAACATTCATATACACATGTAATGTTTGGTGCAGCATAAGCCCTGGCATATGATCAGCCCTGAGTAAATGGTAGCTTTTGTGTTGCTTTCATAACTGTGATTATTAAATGCAAAACTGCTTATTTGTGCTCTTGCTCTGATCTACCTCTCACCACCTCTATGAAAACCATCTGTGTCATATCAACCCCCAAAAGCAAACAAGCCCCTTTTGTATGGAAGAGAAACCTGGCACAATGCCCAACACTTAGTACATACTCAATATACACTTCTTGAATTGAACTGAATTGTGCCCCAAATTTTATATCCATAGGCAGCTTCCTTGGTTTGCTTTATTGGCTTCAATATTCCTCTAAAAACGAAGCTTGGCTTATTCCTGCCTGGAGCCTCTGAGTATTTTGGCTGAAGTTAAGAAATATGTACGACTTTTTGTGTATGAAGAGCTTTATATCTGATCAGTGCTTTCACATAATTACATTAATATTCTGGTGCAATTAAAAAAAAAAGAACAAAACTGGTGGATCATATTTCTATCTGTATACAACCTATTTTGGACTGGTCTTCTAAAAAAAAGTAGACGATATCTATAAAAAGGCTTTAGAATTATGGCCAGGGATGTGAGTTTAATATTGCAGAATATTAGTGTCATGGCTTCTAAGGCTGTGGCAGGGTCTTAAGATTAGAAGGGAATTTAGAGGTCATCTAGTCCTACCCCCACACCAGGCAATGTCTGCCAGCTCATATCTTGGAAACTGTGAACAGCACTGGCTCCACAGGCCCTGGCACCAACCCCAGTTCACACTGCCAGGCCCTGGGGCACCAGATGCCCACAGCTAAGAAGGGGCTAATAGGCCTGGGAGGATTGTGTTGACCACTGTATATCAAGGATTCTTGCCTAGTGGTCTCTATCTTAGGAAAGTAAACAGGAATATGCAAGGTTTATTGAATTGAATATGCTTTGAAGGCATAGAGCTCTAGAGTATCAATGTGTTCATATGGGCACATATGTACATTTCAAGATCTAGATATAGTTAATACTCAAGATGAGGACACACAGTGGGCGCAAAGGACAATGTAGTTCACACACAACCTTTTACTCCTGGAGGTCACATATTACTTCTTAAAGAACACCTGATTTGCTTATTAACCGAGATTTCATTTAGTGCACACTTCCTTCATAAAAATGTATCTTAGGGTTTTCACTTGTAGTGCTTCCTTTATATCCCTGGGAGACAGGGGTGGAGGTGGAGTCTCAACCTGAAAATTTAGGTAAAGGCCAGCCCATCAGTGCCATTTTTCCATTTTTCTAGGTTTCATATATATGCATTAATATACATCTTTTTTCTCTTTGACTTTCTTTACTCTGTATAACAAGCAGGAGCAGAGACACAGATATAGGGAATGGACTTATGGACACAACAGGGGAAAGAAAGGATGGGAAGAAATGAGACAGCAGCATTGACATATACACACTATCATGTGCAAAACAGATAGCTAGGGGAAAGCTGCTGTGTGGCAAAGGGAGCTCAGCCTGGAGGGGTGGAATGGGGGAGGGGAGTGGGAAGGAGGCTCAAAAGGTCAGGGATGTGTGTGTACACACACACACATATACACACACACACACGCACACACTCTAATGGCTGATTCACATTGTTGTATGGCAGAAACCAACACAACATTGTAAAGCGATTATCGTCCAATTAAAAAAAGATGAAAGTGAAAGTGGCTCATTCTTGTCCAGCTCTCTGTGACTCCATGGACTATACAGTCCATGGAATTCTCCAGGCCAGAATACTGGAGTGGGTAGCCTTTCCCTTCTCTAGGAGATCTTCCCAATCCAGGGATCGAACCCAAGTCTCCGCATTGCAGGTGGAGTTTTTACCAGCTGAGCCACAGACAATACCAAAAAGATTCAGCCCAGGCAGTAATCAGATGAGCTCATGAACCCCTTCCTGTCCCTGCAAGGGCTAAGGTTCTACTGAGCTAGGCTTGGGTGGAGTTGGCTGGTTCCTTATCTGCATGTCCAAAGAACTATTTACATTTTAAATCCCTGCTGTGTCCTTGGGTTACATTTTGAGGACTGCCAAGTAGTTAAGTTCAGAATTTTCCCTCAGAACAGTAAACAGTTTACTTTTCAAATAGCATCATTTTTGAAGTTTTTATTCCTCACCATCACTGTGTTAAGAAAGCTGTCAAGTTTTGGAATTTCATGGAGAAATGTGAAGTGGCCTTTGTAAGTGCCAGATGAACCCTCTGAGGCCTGACATTCTCAATGTGATGGCTCTATTTACATATATATTGTCCTTCCTAGGAAATGCTGGAAGTTTGGATTTGGGATTACTATATCTAGACAGTTCTGGCTGCCACAGGGGCCTCGTCTTTCTTATTTCATGTATGCATGCATTCATTCATTCATTCACTCACTCATTTATTTATTCATTAAAAAAGAATTTATCATTTCCTCTTGGATATTTGGGGAGGTCTAGGCTCTTGCTTTGCCATTAAAGAGGGTGACAGGAGTCAGGAATCATGCTCCTAGTGTAGAGAACCTAAACACTCAGATTAATAAGAACATCTATCCTTAGCAATGTTTATCTTGCCCAAATAATTTTCAGTCAAATAAAGAAATTGTATTGCTGTTCACCTATGGTTGATTTGATTTCAACTATGAGTATCTGAGATCCTTCTAGAGGCCTTCTTAAGGAAACCAACTTGTATTTATCCTTTCATTAGACTGGTTTTCCCTTTGCTTCCCCTCTCCTTTTTTTTTTTCCATTTGTTTTTATTAGTTGGAGGCTAATTACTTTACAATATTGTAGTGGTTTTTGTCATACATTGACATGAATCAGCCATGGATTTACATGTATTCCCCATCCCGATCCCCCCTTCCCACCTCCCTCTCCACCTGATTCCTCTGGGTCTTCCCAGTGCACCAGGCCCAAGCACTTGTCTCATGCATCCAGCCTGGGTTGGTGATCTATTTCACCCTAGATAATATACATGTTTTGATGCTGTTCTCTTGAAACATCCCACCCTCGCCTTCTCCCACAGAGTTCAAAATTCTGTTCTGTACATCTGTGTCTCTTTTTCTGTTTTGTATATAGGGTTATCATTACCATCTTTCTAAATTCCATATATATGTGTTAGTATACTGTAATGGCCTTTATCTTTCTGGCTTACTTCACTCTGTATGATGGGCTCCAGTTTCATCCATCTCATTAGAATTGATTCAAATGAATTCTTTTTAATGGCTGAGTAATATTCCATGATGTATATGTACCACAGCTTCCTCATCCATTCGTCTGCTGATGGGCATCTGGGTTGCTTCCATGTCCTGGCTATTATAAACAGTGCTGCGATGAACATTGGGGTGCATGTGTCTCTTTCAGATCTGGTTTCCTCGGTGTGTATGCCCAGAAGTGGGATTGCTGGGTCATATGGCAGTTCTAATTCCAGTTTTTTAAGAAATCTCCATACTGTTCTCCATAGCGGCTGTACTAGTTTGCATTCCCACCAACAGTGTAAGAGGGTTCCCTTTTCTCCACACCCTCTCCAGCATTTATTGCTTGTAGACTTTTGGATAGCAGCCATCCTGACTGGCGTGTAATGGTACCTCATTGTGGTTTTGATTTGCATTTCTCTGATAATGAGTGATGTTGAGCATCTTTTCATGTGTTTTTTTGCCATCTGTATGTCTTCTTTGGAGAAATGTCTGTTTAATTCTTTGGCTCATTTTTTGATTGGGTCATTTATTTTTCTGGAATTGAGCTGCAGGAGTTTTTTGTATATTTTTGAGATTAATCCTTTGTCAGTTGCTTCGTTTGCTATTATTTTCTCCCAATCTGAGGGCTGTCTTTTCACCTTGCTTATAGTTTCCTTTGTTCTGCAAAAGCTTTTAAGTTTCATTAGGTCCCATGTGTTTATTTTTGCTTTTATTTCCAATATTCTGGGAGGTGGGTCATAGAGGATCCTGCTGTGATTTATGTCGGAGAGTGTTTTGCCTATGTTCTCCTCTAGGAGTTTTATAGTTTCTGGTCTTACATTTAGATCTTTAATCCATTTTGAGAAATATACCATGTTCATGGATTGGAAGAATCAATATTGTCAAAATGGCTATACTACACAAGTGATATATAGATTCAGTGCAATCCCTATCAAGCTACCAATGGTATTTTTCACAGAACTAGAACAAATAATTTCACAATTTGTATGGAAATACAAAAAACCTCGAATAGCCAAAGTAATCTTGAGAAAGAAGAATGGAACTGGAAGAATCAACCTGCCTGACTTCAGACTATACTACAAAGCCACAGTCATCAAGACAGTATGGTACTGGCACAAAGACAGAAATATAGATCAATGGAACAGAATAGAAAGCCCAGAGATAAATCCACGGACCTATGTACTCCTTATCTTCAACAAAGGAGGCAAGAATATACAATGGAAAAAAGACAACCTCTTTAACAAGTGGTGCTGGGAAAACTGGTCAACCACTTGTAAAAGACTGAAACTAGAACACTATCCCCTCTCCTTGACTTGAGTTTTCTGGAATCGGCTCATTAAGTCTTGCTGAGAAGGCAAATAAAGCTCCAGGCAGATTGCTCTTGCCCTTCAAAAATGGTTAAGGAAGGAGCAGAATTTCAGGGAGTACCACTCCTGTGAAGAAAAATTTATACCAGCTCCAGTACCTAACACGGTTGCTAGTAACTCTTGCAAGACCAGCAGCCATGATATTAAATGCAATGAATGAGCTGAGCTGAGCTATAATGACACTGCAGGCCCTGGGCTAAGAGCACACATGTGTCAGTTCCCCAGTGGGATGCTCACAACCACCCTGAGAAGCAGACTCAGTGTCCCCTAATTGCACATGGTAAAACCAAGGGAGCACAAAGGTCACACAGGCTACCTAAGTCCCTCCTCAGTTATCAGGGGGCTGAGTTGGGATCCAAAGCAATCAATGTGCTACACTGCCTCCCTCAGCCAGGTACCATACTAAGAAGGCAAAGAATGGAATGGCAGACATGGCTGGGCTCTCCTGGTGGCTCAGATGGTAAAGAATCCGCCTGCAGTGCAGGAGACCTGGGTTAAATCCCCCTGGGTTAGAAAGATCCCCTGGAGGAGGGAATGACAACCCACTCCAGTAATCTTGCCTGGAGAATCTCCATGGACAGAGGAGCTTGGCAGGCTATAGTCCATGGGGTCATAAAGAATTGGACATGAGTGAGCGACTAAGCACAGCATGACACATAATATCTCCATATTTATTGTTTCCTCATTCCTCCTATAGTGATAATCAGTAAGAGTCAAATGGTATGAGAGAGATTATGCCTCTCACATTGAAGAACTGAAGAATTCCAGGAGATATCGAGGGAGGGAGGGGATTGATAAAAATGATTTATTCAGAGGAATAAAGGCTATACACATGTGTGTCAGGCATGGGGGACACAGGCAGTGGCCGAAATCTCTTTAAGGCCATATATCATCCTGGGTGACCAAAGAGTAAGCACCCATCTTTGGTTTGGCAATGTCATTCTCACACAAAGGAGTAGAGAAAGCCAGAATATCGCCACATTCTGGGGGGAAGAGCTAGGGAGAGATGCTCAGAGCTTGCACCATGGAAGGCCAGCTCCGGACAAGCCACAGGTCCAACAGACATGCAAAGATGGAAATTCACACAACAGTAAGGTTATACATGTACTGGGCAATTGTGCTAACCTTTACATTTATGTTTTCATTTTAAACAGCATATAGTGACAATGGACAGGTAAGGTCTGGCAAATGGTCAATAGAGTGATGATTGTTATTGTTGTTTCATCACTAAGTCATGTCCAACTCTTTGCAACCCATGGACTACAGCCTGCCAGGGAGCCTCTGTCCATGGGATTTCCCAGGCAAGAATACTGGAGTTGGTTGCCACTTCCTTCTCCAGGGAATCTTCCTGACCCAGGGATCGAACCCATGTTTCCTGCACTGGCAGGTGGATTCTGTACTCCTGAGCCACCAGAGCTTCCCAGGGTGATAATACTTGATGTTAACATTAAAGCCTGGGAAAGAGTACATCAAAGGAAAAGGAAAAGCAGTAAATTCCAAATGGATGAAACAGTGTTTGCAAAGGTGAGGGAGAGCAAGGAGGTTTGTCCTGACAATGAGGGGTGCGCCTTCCTTCCACTTAGGGTCATTACAAGGAAAGAAATATTCCAGCAGGAGTTGGTACCTTAAGGTATGTCACCCACAGAAATATAGACAATAAAAGGCAAATTATTTTTTTTTTTGCATAGGATTGTACCCCAGCCATCTAGTCCCCAAAGGTAGAATTTAGACCAGTTATTTTTTTAAATATTTATGGATCACATAAATGGGCCCTATGTCCATAAATATTGATGTAAGAGGGTGAAAATCTGGATGGGGCTGACAAAACTGATGTTATACTTTGTAAGATATCAAGTTAATGGTCCAGTAAAATAGGCAGAAGGCACTCATATTTCTGAAAACAGGGCAGCAGCTAATAGATGTGAAGAGGTTAAAACAAGCCAGGTCCTTGAAGAGAGCAGACCTTGAAGGAGGAGCATGCACTCTTTCTTTGCCAAGTGAACTGAACGGCTGACAGGCAAGGACGAGGTTATTGGTCATCTCAGGAACAGAGCATTATTACAGAGCAATGCAAAGAGCCACAAGTGTGGTGTAAATTGGGGAATGATAAAAGTAAGTATATATTAGGGACTCCCAGAAAAGAAAAAATTAGAGCCAGATTCTAGATAGCCTTAAAAGCCAGGCTAAGCTGAACTTTTAGTGGACAATGGGGGACCCTTGAATTTTCCAAATCAAGACAATGACTTAAGAAGATAAATCTCTTATGGAGCATGGAATAACTGATGTCCAAGAAGTAGAGAGTGGGGAAGGAAATGGCAATATACTCCAGTATTCTTGCCTGGGAAATCCCATGGACAGAGAAGCCTGATGGGCTACAGTCCATGGGGTCATAAAGAGTCAGACACGATTTAGCAACTAAACAAGAAGAGAGACAGAATGTCCAGTTGAACCCCCATCCTCTGAGTGTGAACTGATGAGAACTGGAACAGAGTTCTGCTCGTTGACATGGAGACAAGGGAAACAAATGGAGAGATGATGAGAGATGGTGATTTACACTGTGCTTGAAACATTGAATCAAATAAAATGTGTGAAGAAAGGCATAATGTTATGGAGAACGTGCTGAGGTGTAACAAGGAAAAGGATACTCCTGACAATGGCTCACAATACTAAGCTGCTTTAAAAGAGTTATGGAGAATGTGATTTTAGAAGCACTGGGAAAACCATTCAGAAGTATAACCACCCCAGTACAACCCCCACAGGGTGGCCACTGCTTTTCTACCAGGACACTTGCCACTTCCTCTTCCCTGAGCCTATCCAGTCATCTTCTTTCCTACATCCCTCCCAAGCCAGAAGGCAAAAAATAAAAAGCTAAACATGGGCATTCCCTGGCAGTAAGGTGGTTAAGAATCCATCTGCCAATACAGGCAGACATGGGTTAGATCCCTGGTCTGGGAAGATTCCACATGCCCGCAGGGTAACTAAGCCTGTGGCCAAAACTGTTAAGTCTGCTCGCTTAGAGCCTGTGATCTGCAACAAGAGAACCCACCCACCACAATGAGAAGCCTGCACACCACAACAGAGTAGTCCCTGCTCGCCGCAACTAGAGAAAGCCCACACAGCAACAAAGATCCAGCACAGCCATACAAAAATAAATAGAAAAGCTAAGCATTCAGCAGGATGTTTTCCATGGATAGCTTATTCGGGGTGGCCAGGAGAGTATGAGGTGATATACCAGCTCATCCCAAACCTGCCCCTGAACTGGAAGAAAGAAAAAAAGAAAAAAACTCTCAAGCTATCCAGGGTTCTATGTGAAGCAGGTAAGAAATACTTTTAAGGAATGGAGTGTAGGGGGTTGAAGTGTTAACTTCACACCTGCTTCCTGGTGATTCATCTTCCTTATCATGGTTCTTTGGAGCCCTACTGAGGACCACAGGGATGGGCAAGGAGCCAGTACTCCAGACAGAGTGCGCTGGGGAACCAGAGCAGGTTTATGTGGTTCTGTTCTTTCTAAGAAAACTAGGTTCCTTCATCCAACACCCTTCCCCTGCCTCCTTTCCAAAGGCTAACCCCCCCAAAACAATAATAGCCCACAGGAAGACTGCAGGAGACCCTGCCCCTTTAAATTGAGTTCATCTCCTTGTGCTGAGCCAAGCCACATGCTTGGAGTTAAACTCTGGTCCCTATTTTCAGCGGGAGCAGCATGCATCTGCCTTGCAGAGACCTAGTCCACCGCAATCCACCACAGAAAGTTTTCAGCAGCCTCCTGACTCCTTTTAAGTCAGGGAGACTCACTGACTTGAGGAGGATTCCTTAAAGATATTCTGAAGACAATGAACCTGAGGACCTAAAGAGTCAAATAATAGAGAAGGCTTTGAAAGTGGTTCTTTGCTGGGTCCCGCAAGTGATAATAAGACATTGGTCTTCAAATTGTTTCTCCATTACCTGGCATGGTGTATCTGCAGAGTCTTCATTGTAAATAAGTGGTTGCCTCTCTGAAGACCAGACTAGGAGGCAAAGGTTAAGAAGATCACATCAGGAGCCACACTTTCTTGGAGGCTGATGCTTCTCTATGGACTATTGATATTTAAATCCCACAAAGTCTGTGCCCTATTTTAACTGAATCACCCCAGTTAATGAGTGCAACTGTTCATTTATTTAGGAGATGGTTTTCTTTAAATAATGACATTCAATTTCCCCTGAGGTGCACCATTCCAAAATCAATGAAGACCTGTGACATATTTATATGCAATTCAGTAGGAGAGAGATGTTTGAATCTTTGTGGTCATGGATGTAATACTAGGTACCTTCAAGTCATTAATTAATTGTTTGCATTAAATGAATGTTTATTATCTGCAGTATACTAATTGAAATTCCATGGAATTAAAATACATATTACTGCTGGTTGATAAGTATTAATAATTTATTAATACTAATAATACTATTTATATATTTTATATTTATACACACACAACCAATCTTTAAGAGGAGTAGATAAGCCTGCAATCTTGCAGGAGATAAGGATTAGGCAAGGAAAGAAGAACTGACTCAACAACAATAGGAGAGGAGAATTTGAAGTCATGCTAATAATAGCAATAATAACAATAAAATGTATAAACAGCATACAGCATAAGTCAAGCACTCTTCTAAGCATTTTGGATATCATAATTCAATTAACCGTCCCAACAGCACTGTGAGGTAGGTGCAATATTTATCTCCACTTTACAGATAAAAAAATTTAGCTTATGGAAGTTAAATAACTAACTTAGGGTGATAAAGCTAGTAAGTGGCAGAGCTGGATTTGGAACCAGGTTTATACAGTTTAATCCAAAATGCCATGCTCCGAGACACTGAGTTATTGGAGTATGCTGCAGAATATTCAGGAAGGCTTCCTGTGGGAACCAGGTTGTAAGTTAGTCTTGAAAGATGAGCTAGGATTTAGAAATATGAAGAAGAGGAAAAACAACATTCCAGAGAGGAAAAACAACATTCCAGAGAGTACAAACCATCTGAGACTAGTTTTGGGTGCAGGGGTAACAGCACAGTGATTAAGTATGTGGTCTCTGGAACCAGATTTTGCAACTTCAAATCCTGGTGCCACCACTTACTAGCTGTGTGACTTTGGACAAGTTCCCTAACTTCTCTGTTGTCCTATGTTTCTTACTGCAAAATAGATATAAAAAACAGAGCGTATGCTCAGTCAGCTGGTCATATCCAACTTTTTGCGACCCCATGGACTGTAGCCCACCAGGCTCCTCTACCCATAGGATTTCCCAGGCAAAAATACTGGAGTGGGTTGTCATTTCCTTCTCCAGGGGATCTTCTCGACCCAGGGACTGAACCTGCCTCCCTGCATCTCCTGCAGGTGGATTCTTTACCCCTGAGCCACTGGGGAAGCCTCGTACAGAATGGTAAATTAGTACAGAATGGTAAAATGGTACAGAATGGTAAGTTGGTAAACATTTAGAAACCACTTAGAACCACCCCTCATTCATAGTAAGTCTCGTATCAGGCTTTTTTGAGTGGGTAAATGTAAATCTGGGGCACTGAGAGACAGACCTGGCTAAAAAGTTAAATGATATTCAACTTCCTGTTGCTATGTGTCTTTCTTCATTTCCCTCATTTTCAAGGACCATTTCCTTGGCATCCCAGCATAATTTTTTTCTTGGGGATAGGATTAGAGAAAGCTCTTGGCCAAACCCTGTGATAAAGGACAACAGTGTACATGACATCAAAATAACCACAAATGTTTACCCAGAGCCTACATGTGCAAAGCACTTTTAGGTGCAGTTGGTAATTTAAAAAAAAAAAAGAAAGAAAGAAAGAAAGAAGAAATTGCAGTTTGCATGCTTCCAGGTGGAACCAGTCTCATGGAAAGCCATGGCTGTATCAGGCCCATGGCTGGCCTCAGTACAGAGCTGATGTGGCTAGTTCCAATGTTCAGAGCAGCCCCAGGAGTGAGAGGCTGAGTCAAGGGGGTCAGCAGCCCTTACTAGCTCATTAGTGCTATCTGGATTTAAAAGAGAGATCCCCAAATCCCAGGAGGTGGCTCACTGCTTGGAACAAAACCCAGTGCATTAACATCGTCGTATTCCAAAATGATCCCCAAAGCCCTTCAGTTACGCTGATAGAATATGATTTATACCAAAGCAAGTGATGCCAAGGCCCAGACTAGGGAGGCAGCTGAGCAAAGGAATAATTGAGAATCTACAAATTTCTCTATCTGTGAATGTTCCAATTAAATAGAAGAAGTGCATCTCAGGAATCCTGGGCCCCCAGCCCTAGACCCCACTGGCCTGTCTGCCACCATGTGCCTGTGGGCTGCAGACCTAGTCCGTCACCACAGATTTCTGCATCTCAGCTGAGCTCTGGGCAGCCCAGAAGGGTTTGCAAAGTGCCACAGAGGCCATCTCTAAAAGCCTACTCTGAATTTGTTGCCTTCAGTCCAATGGTTACCCAGGGGATGATCCGAGATCCAGCCCCAAGGCTGCTTCTGTTTCTTCAGGGCAGATAGAGGATGAGATGGGAACATAGTGGTGAAATAAGCAGGGACACAATTTACACAATACAATGAAAATTCCTGTATGCATGTTTGATCATTTTTCTCGAGCTTAGGAATAGCAAGAGTTAGATTTTCTCTTACACTCTTGCATAGCACCTGATGGTTAACACTGCAGCCCAGCCAGAGAATGTTCAAGAAGAAACAGATTGGGAGCATACTCTCTGGAGTCAGACAGGCCACAGTTTGCATGCATAACTCTACTGTATTAGAAAATTGTCTACATATGTTCACGAGCTTCTATCTGAGGCCGTTCAATTAGAGATCAAATGACTTATTTTCAACTTTGAGAGTCAGTGTATTAGTCTAGACAGGTAATTGTTGTAACAAACAACTTCCAGTTCTCAGTGACTTCACCACAATACAGGTTTATTTCTTACTTTTCTCACTGTCTAATGCAGTAGGGGGCGGAGGGGGCTCTGCTCCATGTACTCTAGATCACTAAGGGATCCAGGCTTTTCAGATAGAGCAGATTCCACCATCTCCCAGGACCTTGGCATCTTACACTACTTTAGCCCTCTCCCACTGGCAGACAGGCAAAAAGTGAAGGCGTTAGAAGCCAAGTTTGGAAATGACATACATCACTCCCACCCACATTCTATTGTCACATGGACCACATTGCCACAAAGAGGAGGTAGGAAAATATAGTCTCTCTCTATATGCAGGAGGAAAGGGAATTAAAAGGGCTTAGTGAACACTTCCATTGTCTAAAGTCAGGGAGGCTTCCTGGAGGGAGCAAGACCTGAGAGTTCTGAGGAGGAGCAACATCCTTCCGCCCTGTCTCTCAGGTTGGAAGTGACCACAGAGGTCATTGCAGTCACTATCTCGCCATTCAGCAAAGCGTGGAGCTGAGTGCACAGTAATTGCTTGGACAGCACTCGGTGTTTGATCTTAAATGGGATCTAAAGGAAAAGGCAGCAGACAGAGGGGCTGAGGGTGGAAGCTAGACCCAAGATCCGGAGCTTGGCTGTTGATGCGTGAGTCGTAGTCAGAGAAACGTTGGGAGGATCCCTGGTAATTAACTCTGCTAATGGTGGGCAGGAGGTTGGATGAGGGAATCTGTCTGATGCTTTGCAGACAGATTAGAACTCTCTCCTCTCCAGTGAAAATATCTTGATAATTTCTGCTGTACATCATATATATTTGACAGTCACCTTATTTGGTTTCACTGAACAGTATCTGGAATATATAATCTGAGACAGGTAAATACTCATTTATAATTAGCCCATTTTTGCTCCTCTCTCTGGAAGTAAAAGATTTCTAAACTTGCAGTTTAAAAATCCTACTAAAAAAAATTTTTTTAATGAAAATCCCACTAAAACACATTCAATGATGAATCACTATATGCATTCTTCCTATAGGTAGAGTCCTATGGCTACACATGCCATAGTGGTCCTATTACCACCTTCATGGAAAGACCCCAGCTAATGATAGGAATATGTCTTGTTTTCAGGACCTCAGAACAGGATAAAGCACAGACTATCAGTGTGTGAAGAGCCCAGGGCTGTGCCATTCTGCTGAGACTCACAGATAGAGGCTACATGCCCCTCTGGAGCTGGCAACAATAATTCGAGCCCCCTTTGCTTGGGTAATGCCCAAACTCTTTCTGCTCTTCCCTGGTTTGAGACTTCTAGCTCTGTATTCCTCTGCTTAGACTGTCATAACAAAATATCACAGACTGGGGGCCCTGAACAACAGAAATTTGTTTTTTTACAGTTCTGGAGGCTAAAAACCCAACATCAAGTGCCAGCAGCTTTTGCATGATGCTCACCTCCTTGGCTTTCTTATGTGGTCTTGTGTCCACACATGGCTCTTTTTTGGGTGCACGTGTGGAGAGAGAACTCTGGCGTCACTTTGCTTTCTCGTAAGGACACTAGTCCAATCAGATTAAAGCCCCATCCTTATGACCTCATTTAACCTTAATTACCTCTTTAAAGGACTTATCTCCAAATACAAGTTCAAGCTTTAATGTATGACATTCACAGAGGTGCAATTCAGCCCATGACAGCCATGTACTCGTGAGCACCACCTCAAATCCTGATGCCGGTGTGCAGAGTCAGGTGGAGCTAAGCATCACAGGTGGGAGCACTGCTCTGCGTAGGCATCCAGGCCCTGTCTGAGATCCTCAGTTTGTCTCTAAGTGGTCATCATCCCATCAGTTAGTCCTGGATCCCTTCCTCTCTCCTCCCAAACTAACTGTAATCCCCTGGATCTCCAAAGGTGGTCTTACCTGAAGAATCGATACATTTCTGTTCTAGACACCCTCGATGGCAGCCTGCTTCCTTGTCTTCTCCCCCACTACAGGCTCTGGCCCAGGAAAACAGGGCTTCAATTTCCAGTTTCAAGCCACTTCAGGATTCTCACTGATGCTCGGTGCTCCCTGGAGTGATCATCCATGGTCAGGTGGAATGCCATGAATTAGAGATTGCTGAGTCCTGATCTTCACCACCTGGCAGAGGTAGTTTATTCCTCAACAGATTTTGGCTGATACTGATGGAACCCCCAGCTTGTGTCAGGGACACGGCTCCTGCTTTCGCTGTGGGCAGAAATGGGGGGTGGGGGGGGAAGACAAGGCTCTGATCTTCCAGAGGAGTGTAAAGCTACTTCATAGGAGATAGAGGAATTGAAGATGCTTAGAGATCAACCCAGGACTGTGGAATGAGAAACAAAGGAAGAAGGAGCTCGGAACAGGAGGCCAGGCTTCTGTTACGAGCTCCATCAGTTATTCTGTGTGACTAGGTAACTGGCAGCCCCTGTCTGAGCCTCAGTCCCCTGAATGGTTGACCAGGAGCCTGAAGGTGCTAGTAGTAAAGCGTCCACCTGCAAATGCAGCAGATGCAAGAGGCCAGGGTTCGATCCCTGGGTTGGAAAGATCCCCTAGAAAAGGAAATGGCAACCCACTCCAATATTCTTGCCGAGAAAAATCCCACAGACAGCGGAGCCTGGTGGGCTACAGTCCATGGGGTTGTAGAGAGTGGGACATGACGGCCCTAGTCAGCAGCAGCCAGTCCGCTCAGATGTGGCATGCCCTGCTGTTGCAACCTGCTCTCAGGTCCTCTGTCCTTTGCTTCCTGGCCTGAGACACCCAGGAGGATCTATTCTGGAAGATTTCGTGGACTCCATGCAGATTCCTTGGGCCTCTTCTAATCAGACTCAGGGGCCTAAATTTCCCTGGATGGGACTGTGGCCCACCTACTTCATGTCAAGGGCCTGTCTCATTTTCCAGGTCCAAGAAGATGAATGCTCAGCATTTTCACCAAGAGAATGGAGTATTTCTTCCAGGAAGTTAATAAGATTGTATATTTTAGCCTTGGGGCACCAGAGAAGGGAAAAGAAAAATTCCCTGAAACAACATGTCTCTTGTTTAATAAAGTTTTATTATTATTATTATATATGAGTGTGTGAGAACGAGAAATCTATATCTGTTCTTCACCGTCACAGCTTTATTGGTTCTGAGCTTAAAAAAAAAATCAGTTTGGTGAATAACAAAATAAAGAACTGACTGACCAGTGATTTTTAATATTTTGCTCTTCCAAGAAGCAATCTAATAGAGCAAGAGCTTATTGGAAAGTGTAGATGATGTGGGAATGAGCTACACAGAAGGGTGGGCTGTTCTGACTTGCACCTTGGGAAGGACAGACGGATGTGACAGGTGACAGGGCCTCTTTGATTGCTGGCTCTGCTAGCTCAGCGCAACACCTCTGTTTGGGGCAGTAAAATCAAGCTGAGTGTTTTGTTTTCCTCTGACTCTTATTGTCCTTTGTTATTATTGTTTTGTTTAGTAAAATAAGTAAAGTATTTATTGGGCTTCCCATGTGGCGCTAGTGGTAAAGAACCTGCCTGCCAATGCAGGAGACATAATGAGATTCAGGTTTGATCCCTGAGTTGGGAAGATCCACTGGAGGAATGCATGGCAACCTACTCCAGTATTCTTGTCTGGAGAATTCAGTGGACAGAGGAGCTTGGCAGGCTATAGCCCATAGGATTGCAAAGAGTTGGACACAACTGAGTACCTGAGCACGTGCACAGAAAGTGTTTATTAAGAGGAAAAAGAGTATAGTATGTTTGGATGGACACATGGGCAGGCTCAGAGAAAGACAGTGGCTGAGGCACACCCTCGTGGCAGTTTCAGTTACTTTTATGGGGCATTTCTTCCGGGTTTCCTTGGGCCAATAATTTTGAATTTCCTAATCCTGAGGCCATGTTTGGTATATCTCAGGAACTGCCCATGTGTACTTGCTCATCCCTTAGCCAAGACGGATTCTATTGAAGAGGCCTATGGGCAGTTGCATCACATATTAAGAGGTGACACCTCCTTCCTTTTTGACTTCCAAGGAGTCTTTCTGCACATGTTGTCTGGGAGGTCTCCTTAACTTCAAGAATGAACTATATATGGTCTTTTATCTCTTATCTGGGCAGCACCCAGCCTCCTTCATCATTCTGCTTTTATGAACCCTCCTTCCATGGAAAGAATTTTTCTCCCCTGGGAAAGCCTTTCATTCAGACAGTCTCAATCTTCCACCATTGTGTGTGTGTGTGTGTACCTACATTGAGCCTCTGTGCCCATCCACTAGGCCTTATCATCTCAGTCTGGACTTTCCTTGGGAGATAGTACACCTTGCTTCCTGTTGGGTCAACTAAACCTGGGCTATCCTCAGAACTCTAGAATTCCTTATATTATATCCCAGGTCTAGACTGAGGCTCTTCTCTGGCCTAGGAATGGGGGTGAATGACTCTTTAAGAAACATCAAAAGCTGTTTCTGTTTTCCATAGTGGCTGCACCAGTTTACATTCCCACCAACAGTGTACTAGGCCTCCCTTTTCTCCACATCCTCACCATTTATTATTTGTAGTTTTTTTTCCCATATGATCCAGCAGTTCCTCTGCTGAGTATATCCTCCCAAAATGGAACTACTAATTCAAAAAGATATATGTATACCAGCGTTCATAGCTACACTGTTTATAATAACCAAAATATGGAAGCAAGCTAAGTGCCCATCAAATGGAGAAAGAAGATATATATATACACAATAGAATATTACTCAGCCATAAAAAAGAATGAAATCCTGTCATTTTCAACAACATGGATGGACAGAGAGGGTATGTGTAGTGAAATATGTCAGAGAAATACAAATACTGCATTTTATCACTTTAATGTGAAATCTAAATATAAAACAAAAGAATGACTATAACAAAACAGAAATAGATTCACAGATACAGAGAACAAACTAGTGTCTACCAGTGGAGAGAGGAAAGGGGGAGGGATGTGATAGGGGTAGGAGATTACAACATACATACTACTATGTATGCAATGCAGGGGACACAGGTTCAATCCCTGGTCAGGGAACTAAGACCCCACCTGCAGTGGAGCAACTAAGCCCCAGTGCCACAACTACTGAGCCCCCTACTCCACAGCTAGAGAATCCATGCACCACAATGAAAGATCCTGCATGACAAAATGAAGATCTGGCATGCCACAACTAAGATTTGATGCAGCCAAATAAATAAATAAATATTTTATATAGATAAATAAGCTACAAGGACATATTGTACAGCACTGAGAAATACACCCATTATTTTATAATAACTTTAAATGACGCATAAGTTATAAAAATATTGAATCACTATGTGCTATATCTGAAGCTAATATGATACTGTAAATCAAGTATAGTTCCATGAAAAAAAAAGCAAAATGTGAAAAAAAACACAAAAACCACAAAAAAAAAGAAAAAAAAACTGTTTCTCGAGCCTCCACTCTGGGGTCAGCCACTCTTCCCTTAATTTCTTGAGAGTCCTTGTTACTAGTCACAGCAATTGACTTTTAAATGCCTGAACTAGATAAAGCCTAATATATTTTAAGTTTGGCTTTTCTGAATAGAACAGCAGATGTAATTTTTTTAGATGTTAAAATAGCAAGTACTCTGAGGTCAGGTGGCATATGGTAAACCTAACTCAGTGACATTACTCCCCACTGCAAACGATGATACCAGTTGCCTGGGTTGGTGGGGGAGGGGGAGTGGGCAGAAGTGAGATTCTGCGCAGCATATTAGTCTGCTAGAGCCATGCTAACAAAGTATCCCAGACTGGTGGTTTAAACAACAAAAGTGTGTTTTCTATCAGCTCTGGAGACTAGAAGTCTGACACCAAGGTGTAGGCAGGGTGGCTTCTTTTAAAGCCTCTCTCCTTGGCTTGTAGATGGCCATCTTCTCCCTGTGTCTTCTCATGGCCTTCCTTCTGTACATGTTTATGACCTAATCGCCTCTTCTCCTAAGGACTCTAGTCAGATGGAAGTAAGGCCCATCCTAATGACCTAATTTTAACTTCAGTACTGCTCCAAAGAACTATCTCCAAGAACAATCACATTCCACATCACTGGGGCGTAGGACTTGAACCCATGAATTTGGAGGGACACAATTCAGTTCATAACACACGGGGTAAAGGCATGGAACCCAAGTGAGCCACGCACCAGAAACTGAGAAGTAAACTGTGTCCGCTGTCGTCAGCAGTCCTCTTGCACTGGGGGCTGCCTTACCAGTTCTTAGTGCCAAGGGTCCCCATCACCCCGAGCGCCCCTCTCTCTGTGCCTCTTTTCCCAGCACACGAAGAGTGCCATGATTGCTGAGTCATACAAAGGTGAGCCCAGCCAGGCTCCAGAATAAGCCTCTAGCTCCTATGTGCTGTGCTGTGCTTAGTCACTCAGTCGTGTCCGACCCTTTGAACATGAAGAAATTATAAATACTAACCACAGAAAATAAACATGTTTTTTATAAAGAGGTCCATGTACCTGAGATCATGCACCAGAAGCAGAAGTAGCCACTCTCCCCACCTCGGCCCAAGATCCAGATGATAGGATTTATTTGGTTCCTGAATATCTGAAGCAGTTACTGATGACTTTAAAGTCTTTTTCTCCCCAGCAGAGAGTGATAAACCAGCACTCCAAAGCACAGAGGTGCCAAGTGGGGTTAACGTAGGGCTGCTTAGACCCAGTGGCTGTCTTTCCTGCCCGATATCAGAGACCAAAGTTTCACCTCCCAGAGAAAGTGAGTGTCCAGCTAGTGACATTCTAGGAAGGGCACCAAAAGCTATCAAGGGAATGCAAACCTCGATTTCTCTGGAGAAGGACATACAAGAATGCATCACAGTGACTGTCCCCAGTCTCAGAGCTATTCTGCTCAGTAGAGGGTTTAGGTAATAGGGTGGACTGACCCTCTGAAGGGGAAGGGGCCCTCCTTCCATCAGGAGCCTTTATCCCCCTCCTAGAAGCGCTTCTACCTTCCAGGTTGAGTGTCCTGCAGGGACACCCCTGAAGTAGGACAAAGCAGCGGAGGGGGCCTCATCCGTCTTTTCTTCCTCTGTTTTAGAATTGGCGTGTCCTGAGGATAACTATGAAAAGCTCAAACTCTTCTAATTTTTTCCACTGAGTTTTCATTACACTTTCAACATTGCCATGGATGGAATTAATGAGCAAAAACCTACTGGATATGCAGCCAGAATTCTCAGAACCCCAGCAGTCTTGACTCTGAGAGCTCAGGACCACTTGGCACTTAAATGATTGCTAATTTTGTTTCTGATTAGTACCAAGTAGTACCTCAGTTACTCTGCGCACTCTTTCACCTTCTGCTCAGCTGGGAGCATGTTTGACTCACTCTGCTCTTTGTCCCCTGGACATGGTTCAGGCCCAGAGGGTCCCTCAGAGGTGGGAGTTGATGATTCCCAAGGACATGAGCTGCTGAGAAAATCACCCTTTTTACAGGACTATCTTCACACAAAGAAAAGCCCTGATGGTCTCTGCATGGATAACCAGAAACATCCTTTGGCCCCTAACATTTTCCTCCTGTGTTCTCAGTGTCTAGAATTATATTACCAGAACTCGACTCCCTCAGGATTATAAGACATTTTGGTTTTTTAAAGTCCTTTATAAAAACACAAAGACATCTAGGAAGGATGAAAACTTGTAATATCAACAAGAATTTGAAGTCATTGAGGACAGAAAAGATGACTTAAGTGTCTTTCTTTATCTATTAGAGTCTTAGCTGCCCAGGACTCTCAGAAGGTTAAGTCATCCCATATAATCAAGGTGCTCAGCTTACAGAAGATTTACCTCTTATATGTCTAATTTAAGGAATACGAAGTGTCTAGGATAGAGATCAGATCGAAAATGTTCCATGCTACCCTAACTTCTTAAATGCAGCCTACCAAATGCAAGGAAACATTTTCCTGATAATTCAAGGTCATCATTATGAACTCCCATTACTGCCCTCTGCATGGATTTTCTGCAGCAGGCTGGCTTGTTTGTAATTGCATGGCAGTGCTTACATATCTTTTTAAGCTTTCCGCCTTTTCCCTCTCATGTAAGCTACTTTCACTGCTTGCTCATGCCGAAGTGTTTGCCTTAGGCATTCTTTCTCTTTCTAACCTATCCTTTTAATCACCTGTGGGTAGGAAATAAGATACCCAAGCTTTTGGGGGTCTGTGAGTTAAAGAAGAGAAGATAAGCTTTGAATAAGAATGTTTCCCATAGACAAAGGCAAGAATTTTATTATAGGACCCACTAATTTTTACCACACATATTTTTTTTTTTTTTTGCTTTTTCTCTGAGCTTCAGCTATTACTTGCATAAGTGAGGTGATCAAGATCTCCTGTTGCATGATCAGACAGGTGAGTTTCTTTATAAAGTTAGGGACACAAGCACCTATTCTGTAGTGTAAGGTAAAGGGCAGGAGTTGGTCATCTCATTGCTCAAACTTGCCTCAGTCTCATCAACAATCCCTGTCTAGTCTGACAGATTTCCTCAAAGTTAATTATTTTCCAAAGTGGGACATTTTTGAGAATGAAAGGATGCAATATCAATAGTTACTTCAAGACAACAGGCATACAGCAGGACTGTCTTGGGCAAATCAAGACAGAGGGTCTCCCTATTTCTAGGAAACTGCAGTGACAACAGTTTGGACAAAGGACTGAAGATGCTGTGGACTACAAGGACAATAAAGGACTCATGCAAAGTTGGATGTTCATCATAGAAGCAAGCATAGACTATTTTTGGGCAAGCTCTCCATTTGGATTTATGCTTACAGGTCATGGACTCTGATAAACAGCTAAGACTCACATCTTAGCAAGGCTAAAACCAAGATTTTATCATCACTCTCATATTTTATGGGCTTCCCTGGTGGCTCAGTGGTAAAGAATCCACCTGCAACACAGGAGACGTGGGTTTGATCCCTGGGTCAGGAAGATCCCCTAGAGAAGGAAATGGCAACCCACTCCAGTATTCTTGCCTGGGAAATCCCATAGACAGCGGAGTCTGGTGGGCTACAGGCCATATGGTCAAAGAGTCAGACATGACTTAGTAACTGAGCACACACGCATAGTTTCTATGTTTGCCCTTCTACTTCCACTAAGGTTTTTGGGTTGGCAAATAAAATGTGGTTCTGGATTAGTTTTCTTAAAGTATCTTCTCTAATGAGTATATGACTTCAGCTGAATCTGAAGCATTACAATCACTGAATCACACAATGTATCTAAAGGACTTAATCTAATACCTGGAGTATAGTAAGGGCTCAGTTAATACTAGTCAAATCACATGTGCCTGTGTGAGTGTATACACACACACATATAACTCTGCTTTTCAACTAAAGCACAATCTGGCAATGGATATCAATATTTAAAATACTCCTTCACCTAGATACCCAACTTTTAAGAATTTGTCCTAAAGGAGAAGTGCATTTATTATAATGTTGTTTATAATATTGAAAAATTAGAATAATCCAAATCTATCAGTAGGACATTGGCTAAAATAATAACAGAGCATCTATACAATAGAATATGACATACAGTGCTTAAAAATAATAAAGTAGAATTTTATTTATGATATGAAAAATTCAATAATATACTATCAAATGAAAATGTAAACCAAAGTATACATTTTTTTTAAAAAAATTAGTCATTTTCTCTGAATTATGGGATAATTGTTAATTTAGTTTTTTCCAAGAGGAGAGAGAAAGCCATCATTTTTATTTCTGTAGGCCTATTTGCTTATCATTAGAAAGGTAGGAGGAACCCTAACATTTTGCTAGTTAGCACTGAATGACTACCTGTGATGCAGTAGATCAAAATTCCCCAAACACCCACCTCCAGGCATCATATATTACTGTGTCCTATATGCTAAGTCACTACGTCGTGTCCCACTCTTTGCAGCCCTATGGACTGTAGCCCACCAGACTCCTTTGTCCATGGGGTTCTCCAGACAAGGTTACCTGAGTGGATTGCCTTGCCCTCCTCCAGGGATCTTCCTGACACAGGGATTGAATCCATGTCTCATGTTTCCTGCATTGGCAGGAGGGTTCTTTTCCACTAGCGCCACCTGAGAAGCTCCATGTTACTACAGCTGTGCTAATTTACACAGGGTAAATCAAGGAAAAAAAGAATTAATTACTTAGTTAATTACTTAATTAATTACTTAATTAATCACTTAGTCAAGTCTGACTCTTGGTGACCCCATGGACTGTAGCCCACCGGCCTCCTCTATCCATGGGGATTCTCCAGGCAAGAATACTGGAGTGGGTTATCATGTCCTTTTCCAGGGGAATCTTCCCAACCCAGGAATCGAATCCAGGTGTCCCACATTGTAGGCGGATTCTTTACCATCTGAGCCACCAGGGAAGCCAAGATTTACACAGGGTAAATGAAGGAAAAAAAGAATAGTGATGAGAAATTCCTCAAGTTATGGGATAACTGTTAATCTTTACTTTCTATTTTGACTGTTCTGAAATTTGTTTCATACAAATTTTTTTCATTTTGCAATTATATATAAATAATATATCCCATACATATACATATATGTATACAACTTTCATAACCAGAATAAAATAATACAACTATTTAAAAATAACTCTCAGCTCAGATTCCAGACCCTCTGAGAGGTGTTCACTGGCCCCCTGGTCAGTGTTCAAAGATGCTGCTCCTTTGTGCTCTCAATTCCCAGCACATGTAAAGTTATTTGCATTTATTTCTCAGACTATAGTTTTCCTATAATATATCAGTCTCATCGACAAAACCATGTGAATCTGAGGGCAATTCCTTGATCTGATTCAACTTTGATTTTCCCTTAGATGCCACCTGGCTTATAGTTTATGCTCAGTCAATGTTTGTTGGATGAATAAATGCATAAATGAATAGGTCTCCTGGCTTCTAGAACTAAGGAAGTCTTCAAAGTTGAGTGAGAAAGCCAACACAGAAGAGATACCCAACCTGCCCTTTGTCATCTGGCTGCAGCACACAAGACTCACAGTCTGGAATCCCCTGAAGTGGTTCCCTTGCATACACAGCATGTACTTGATATTTTGGTTGAAAGGAAGAATAAAGAATTGAATGGACAATGAACAGAAGAGATTATAACAGAACCAAGTCTGGCCAAAGCAGAAGATCTAATAAGGACTGGCACTAAGATCTGAAAATCACTCTGAAATTCAAAGTCAGAGAAGTAAAAGAATCTTAGGGACCAAATAATCCATCTTCCTCATTTCACAGGTGAAGACAATGGCCCAAAGAGGAGAGATGATGTCCCAGAGACACAGGTTCCCAGCAGAACCTAGGCGGGACCCAGGGCTCTCTCCTGCAAAGCTGCCTCTATCTTCAACCAGCGCCTGAGGTTTCTGTATATTTCAGCAGGCTCTGCTTTTCCAGTGGACAAACAGAAGGCAAAATCAGGATGTTCCCTATTCATCTCTGTTTGTCTCTTTTCCCTTCTTCCATCCACTCTGTATGCTGTTTGAACCGAACCCCTTCGCAGAGCAACTAGCCCTCTGTCGGCAATCTGCATACATCCGGAGACCTAGCTGCCCTACGGGGTGAATCTCACCTACCAGGGTTTTGTTCTGTTGAATAAAAGCAAATCCTGCATCAGGCAACAAATACTTTCTGATTCTTGAATAATTGAAAGGCTGGGCCCCAAGCCGCAGCAGGCAAGGAACTGATTAGAAATGGAGAACGGGAGAACCAGCAGCCAGCATCACCCGGGTGAGTTTGGGCACTCCACAGGGACACTGCCTCCCTCGGGGCCTGCTGCCGGGGCTCAGGCCTGTTTGGGGGACAGCAGGAAGAACTTTGCAAGCATTAGCATCTTCATAATTCCATAGCAACCCTCTGTTTCTGCTACCAAATTAATCTATATGGTGAGAGCAAGAAAGCAGGGATCACTTAATGTACCGCATCGCCATGCCTGTGAAACCTGATCAAAGGAATTGAAAGTATGACTCAAACAAATGTCTTTATATTATTTCCAGATGGATTATCAGGAAGAATAAGCCCATTTCTCAGCTTACGTATGAATATTGAGACAATGCAAGCCTTCTCCTCATTTCAAGGTTCTCCTATCTCAGGTCAGATGAAGGATATAAAACACACCTCACATTAACAGCATTTTGCAGCTGCCCTATAGCATGGCACCAGGCTTCACTGGTGGCTCAGTGGTAAAGAAAACACCTGCAATGCAGGAGATGCAGGTTCGATCCCTGGATTGGAAAGACCCCCTTGGGTGGGGAGAAGGAAATTGTAACCCACTCCAGTATTCTTGCCTGGGAAATCCCATGGACAGAGGAGCCTGGCGGTCTACAGTCCATGGGGTCACAAAAAGTCAGACACAGCTTACAGCTAGACACAAACACAAAAGCATGGAACCTCTTAGATACACTTAATGAGGCAGACAGAATGGGGATTGGACCCAGGCGCTGCAGCCTATGCTTGTGTTACCCTCTAGGACCAGCTGTCTCCAGTCTTATATGCTTCCTGCCTACACTCTACATGGAACCATAGCCCTTCTACAAACCTCAAGTATGACCAGATCATTTTTCTATTTACATCTACCTTTTTCAATAATTTCCCATCACTCTCAAGAGACCCAAGTGATATCTCGACCCAGTCTGTCTTCCTCCAGGTTCTCAGCATGCACTGTGCCCCCCTGCAATGCGCGTGCCCCCAACCACAGCCACTTTGGCCCTCCTTCTATCCTCAGGAGTGCCAGAGTCTTGGCTCTGGTCCTTCATGTGTGTGTCTGCCAGGCCTGGAACATTCCTCACCCCCCCAAGACTTTGATTCCTGAGGATAGCTAATCCCTAAGCAGGGGAAAGTAGAAAGTAGTAAAGTCACTCAGTCGTGTCCGACTCTTTGCGACGCCATGAACTGTAGCCCACCAGGCTCCTCTGTCCATGGAATTTTCCAGGCAAGAGCACTGGATTGGGATGCCATTTCCTTCTCCAGGGGATCTTCCCGACCCAGAGATTGAACCTGAGTCTCCTGCGTTGCAGGCAGACGCTTTACCATCTGAGCCACCAGGGAAGCAGGGAAGTCCTTTTAAAATACATCCCTACAGCTCCCTCTCCTCCCCTTTCGTTCCCCTCATGATTCCCACTCCGGGGCCCTCTTTCCCATCAGACTGCGCACCCCATACGATACTACAGGATCATGACTGTCTGGGCCACATCTATGGAAAAGCACCTATTGCAGTGCCTGGTTCAAAGCAGGGCTTAGTCAACATTTGCTTAATAGATAACTTTTCAAAGGCTAAATAAAAAGCAAAAACCAAAACAGAATCAAAATTAGGCTACTAAAAAGTCCTTACTGAGTATTCTGTTTTTCCTTTTTTGGTAATTGTTTAATGAATATTTATTTAGTATCTGCCATGTGGCAGGAACTGCTCTCAGCACAGAGAAGACAACACTGCAGAACACAGGCAAAAATCCTTCCACTCATGGGGTGGCTTCTGTTAAAGGAGGCAAATAATGAAGAAAATAAACAAAAGGTATAGTTTGCTAAGTGGTGCTTATAACCATTGGAGAGGTGATACCAGAGGAAAAAGGGGATGTATAAACACAGGTGCTGACCACAGGTAGCTAAAGCTAATTCTCAAGCTACCTAAGAGGTCCCCCAAGTCTGTATTCCACTAAATTTCCTTTCCTTTTTATCCAATTCCCCTAATGGTGTACATTTAATTAGCTTTCTATTTTAATGCTATTTTAGCTCATTTTGGGATGATATATGGGTCAGGCATCATTTTTTCTCCCATCAAATTATTTCCTTTGGATAAATTCCTAAATGGAGAATTATTTAATCAAATGTACATTTTTCAGATCTCTCAATGTAACTTCCATTTTGTTACCACAAATAATTTCAGAAATGTCTAAGGCCATGTGAGCAAAAATTGATGTACCACTTTCTTCTTAGCATTAGCCAGACTGAGAACTACTATTGTCTGTTTACAGTTGTTACTTCAGTAGATGTGGAAATGCTGTTTCAGGGTTCTTCTCATTTTTCTTCTTTGGTTCTCTTGTTTTTTCTTTTAAAATCTGATTGCCCAAACATTGGGTTGACCAAAAAATTCTTTTGGGTTTTTCCATAAGATATTACAGAAAAACCTGAACAAAACCTTCCCATCAACACAATACAAAGCAGTGTTTCTCTACCTTGTGCACAAACATGACTTTGTTTTCTAAACCCAAAATCTTTTCATTTTCAGTGAGAGAACAGAGACATCATGAAAGGCCAAGACAGGAAAAGAGATTCCATAGAATGACCAGGCTTTTCCACTACATCATGAAAACTGCTAGAAATGAAATATGACAAAGGTTGATAGGGCTCTGAGAGCAAACCTACCATGTTGGCACTGTGTCAAGTATTTATGAATCAAATAGTTTAGGCAAATAAGCTACAACCATATACAATATCAAGAACTGAAGTTGTGATGAGTCCCCAGGTTCACAGAGCATCTACTCCTTTTGACCAGTTAAAGAATAGCCTTCAAAGGTAATGTTTTTTGGTCTCTACTTGCCTTTTGTTGAGTAAAGATTTTCCAATTTACATCCTGGAGGCTTGTTTATTCAGATCATTTCTGTATAGCCAAATAAATAAGTAAGTTAAAGCTTTTATAGCTAATGATTTCATTTGAAATTAAATAGCTATGTAGATCACTCATTGCTCTATTTCTTTCTTAGGTTATCATTAATATGTAGTTTTCAAAATTGTACACAGATTCTAACCAATCAGATTTTTGGTTCATTTTCACTTTCAAAGGTAGTAACTGGACATTTCAACTGCTAATTTAAGTTTACTGTTAAATAGAAGATTCTGAGGACAATTTGAGTTTTTCTTATTGTCTGGCATATTTTATTTTTGACATCAACTAGTTTCATGTCTTTTGACTTCAACCAGTTTTTATGTATTTATATTCCTTTTTAACATGGCATACTTTACATAAAACATTGGCCATTTATGATGTGCAATTCTAAGAGTTTGACACACAGATTAAAGCATAACAGCTACCAGGGTCAAGATGTAGATCTGTTCCATCTCCTTCAAAAAATGTCTTTATGCCCCTTGGCAACCAAGCTCTCCCTCTACTTTCAGCCCCTGGCAGTGACTGTTCTGTTTTTGCATTTTTCAGATTATTATATAAGTAGAATCATAAAGTATGCAGCCTTTTGAGCTGGCTTCTTTCATTTGGCAGAACGCATTCGAGATTCATCCAGGGTATTACATGCATCAGTGCTTTTCACTGCAGAATACTATTCCTTTACATGGATATACCACAGTTTGTTTATCCACTTACTAAAGTGCATTTTGAGTTGTTTTCAGTTTAGAGAAACTCTGAATAAAGCTGCTACTGACATCCAGGCAAAGGCTTTTATGTGATCATATTTTCATTTCTGTTGGGTACATATACAGGTGTGGCATTTCTGGGCTATACAGTGATTTGTTAATTTATTGCTTTTGCATTCCCACCAGCAGTAAATGAGAAATCCAGTCATTTAACATGCTCATCATCTCTTGATATTGTCTCATATTTTTATTTAGCATTTGTATTAGGTGTGTGGGCTTCCAAGTTGGCTCAGTGGTAAAGAATCTATCTGCAACACAGGAGATGCAAGATATGCAAGATTGATCCCTGGATCAGGAAGACCCCCCAGAGTGGCATGGAAACCCACTCCAGTATGCTTGTCTGGAGAATCCCATGGACAGAGGAATCTGGCAGGCTATAGTCCATAGGGCCTCAAAGAGTTGGACACAACTGAAGTGACTAAGTATTAGGTGTGTAGTGGTATCTCATTGTAGTTTTAATTTGCATTTTTCTGGTGACTAATGAAGATGAGCAACTTCACCTGAGCTTATTTGTCATCAATATTTTTTGGTTAAATGTCTTCAAATATTTTTCATTGGTTGGATGTTAACCTATTAATGAATTTGGAAAGCATTTGGATATAAGTCCTTTCTATTTCACCATTATTTCCTCTTAGTCCATGGCTTGCCATTTCATTTTCATGCAAGTGTCTTTTACCAGACAGAAGTTTTAAATTGTGAAGAACTCCAATTTACATTCTTTTTAAACTGTGTGTGTGATTTTATCCTACCCCTTTTTCTCCTTGTACCACCATCAGTGATCACTGTACAATAGCTCTGTTTTGGTCTATCTCACAAAGCAGATGCAGTTGCCACTTTCTGTGCTTAGCAAAAAGGGAACAAGTATGAGGACATGGGATGAACAGTGAACTGAGTATCAGGATGTCTAGATTCCTGTTTTGTCATTGGTTTGCTATCAACTGTGAGGGTTTTTTTTTTTCATTTATTTTTATTAGTTGGAGGCTAATTACTTTAAAATATTGTAGTGGTTTTTGTCATACATTGACATGAATCAGCCATGGATTTACATGTATTCCCCATTCCGATTCCCCCTCCCACCTCCCTCTCTACCCAATCCCTCTGGGTCTTCCCAGTGCACCAGGCCCGAGCACTTGTCTAATGCATCCAACCTGGGCTGGTGATCTGTTTCACTATAGATAATATACATGTTTCGATGCTGTTCTCTCAAAACATCCCACCCTCGCCTTCTCCCACAGAGTCCAAAATTCTCTTCTGTACATCTGTGTCTCTTTTTCTGTTTTGCATATAGCGTTATCATTACCATCTTTCTAAATTCCATATATATGTGTTAGTATACTGTAATGGTCTTTATCTTTCTGGCTTACTTCACTCTGTATAATGGGCTCCAGTTTCATCCATCTTATTAGAATTGATTCAAATGAATTCTTTTTAATGGCTGAGTAATATTCCATGGTGTATATGTACCACAGCTTCCTTATCCATTCGTCTGCTGATGGCCATCTAGGTTGCTTCCATGTCCTGGCTATTATAAACAGTGCTGCAATGATATTATTTAAATTCCTTTAGACTTCCATTTTTCATCTTATATTAGAAATAAAACTCTACTCACTTAATTTCAGGAATGATGAAAATAAAATGAGATGAAAGGTACAGAAGTACCTGTAAAGTGCTGGAAGGATGCTACATGCATTATATTTTCCTCCTCTAAGAACCTCCCATCAACTTTAACAGTCATGCTGGACTCCACAATGCAAAGGTACTTTTGTAACTACAAATACAAAGCTCTAACAGACTTTGTGTACCTAGTACTTCTCTCTTTCCCTATAGAATATCTTTTGGCAACTTCAAATTTTCTTTTCATGTGCTTGTATCACTTTTTAAAATTCTATATATTTAATACTAGATAATCTTCAGATTTCATTTGAGAAACTTGTAATTTTTAATTTTTTCCAAACAGAAATGCTCTAACCAGCAATAGAATTGAGTAAGATTCCTTCTCTTGGACATTTGGCAGAAACATCTTCTTTCATGAAATAGTGGTATTATTCAACAATGGAGCATGATTTTTTTTCTTCTCCCTCTCAAGGGAGGAAATTGAAACATAGCAGAAGATTAAACATTCTCTAGGACATATACAGTCCCTTTTCCAGTAAAACTAGATAAAGAAAAGGATATTTCTATGGACAGGAATATTTGTGGTTAGTAATTATAGCTGTAAGCTTCTTTTTAGAAGTATCTAGGAAAGGAATAAATTTGTTTAAAAGGTTTAATCTATATAACCATAGAGAATTGAAAGTTCTTAATATATTTATTTAACATTTTGAATTTAAATAATTAAAAAGGCTTCTTTTGGTAAAACTGTTACTAGTTGATTTTTTGGAAATAGGTAAATCTTACACTGAACTTGTTATAACTAAAAAGGGCAAATCCAGGAAAAGCGCTTTAAAACGAAGGTCAAATTATGTCACCACTCTGGTCAAAGGCTTTGTTATCTTACTCAGTTGTTGTTCTTCAGTCACTAAGTCACATCCAACTCTTTGCAACCCCTTGGACTGCAGCATGCCAGGCTTCCCTGCCCTTCACTATCTCCTGTATTTTGCTCAAACTGATGTCCACTGAGTTGGTGATGCTGTCTAACCAGCTTATCCTCTGCTTCCCCCTTCTCCTTTTGCCTTTAATCTTTCCCAGCATCAGGTTTTTTTTTTTTTTTTCCAATGAGTCAGCTCTTTGCATCAGGTAGCCAAAGTATTGGAGCTTCAGCATCAGCCCTTCTAATGGATATTCAGGGTTGATTTCCTTTAGGATTATTCAGAGTGACAGCCAAGTCCTTCCAAGGGCCCACCCTTCCCCACCGCCCTGATGTCAGCTTCTGTCACTCTCCACTCTTGCCTGCCCCACCCCAGCTGACTGGCCTTCTGTTCCTTGTTCATTTCAGTTGTGTTCTCTCTGGGTCCTCTGCCTGAAGTGCTCTTCTCTCAAAGATCACATGGCTCATTCCTAGTCCAGAACCAGCTAAATAATTTGTCGGGCCCAGTATAAAATGAAGATCTATTATGTTAAAAATTATTAAGAATCTCAAGATGGCAACAGCAGAGCATTAAATCAAGTGTGGCTATATAGGTAAGTACATCCATAATGTACTACCCTGCCTGGCTCCTTGATTCCTTCATATCTCTGTTTCAAAGTTGTCTTGTATTAGAGAAGTTGCCCCTCTGTCCATTCCTTCCTTGGCCCTTTTATTTTTATTTTATTTATTGATTAACTGACTGACCACCTTTTTCCTAGTGGGCTACAAAGTACTTACATGCTATATCATCCACAACATAAAACATGCCCAGCAAATAACATAGTAGCCACTCGAATATTTGTCAATTGAATAAAGGAGTAAATGAAAAATAAGAAAAATCCAAAGCCATATGAATAAAAAATCAAGACATACATCAGATTTTAAAATAGTAAATACAGAAACTGTGTTTGCATGAGTGAGGAGAGGCTCAGATTTGGAAATTCAAATTTAGGAATAAGGAGAATGGATTCTGCCTCAGCTCTTACACTGACTGGCTCTGTGACTTTGGAAAGGTCTCTTGATCCCTCTCTGAATTCCAGGCTGTCACATGTGCAGTAAAGGTCTTTCAACACTTCATTCTGTGACCTTATGGAACAGTCTCAAATGTGACACTGTGATATAGTAATCTAATTAGTTGATATTTTCTATACATTTGGGTTTATAAAAACAAAAAATGGGGTGCTCTTTGGATTACTGGTCTGGCATGTATCCAGTCTGCTCCTTCAATGTGACAGTCTACTTACAGATATATATGGTATACAATATACACATACAGTCTATGATATATTGTGGCCTCACAAAACCATTTTTGTTCAGGAAAAAATAGCTCTGCTTTGAGAAGTAGCTATAATTCTTATAAGTAGCTTATTATGCATCAGAGTTTGACTGCCTTGACCATTTAAACTCTACAGTAGGTCATATTCATGTGCTATTTGAACCCACAGACTGTCATATGTTAGTTCTTCTAATAAAAAGATCTAAGTGTGGAGACCCCTGAATCCCCACAATTTTCCTTGCTGCTTTTTGGGATATCCTAGGGTATCTTGCTGAATCCATTGTGGGAAACAGAATCTTCATTTAATATGCCAAGCTCCCTTTTGATATTATTAATTTCAAAAATCATGAAGAAATGTTGTGATCATAAATTCTCTTGGCATGGATGATATTAAAAAAAAACTCACAAAACATTAAAATGCCTCCTGGCTCTGTATGTGTCTGTGTTGAAAAATATTTGTTTTCCAAATCTCAGCCTCTCCTTTTTGGTCAATAATTGTGCACAGTACTTGCTTTGCAGTTTGTTTTTCATGTCCATTTTGCTTGAGATAATGTCCTGTGTCTTTTTTATTCTTCTGATTCATTTTTCCTCTACTTATTGTGCTTTTTGAGCAAAGAAGCAAACTGATTTCTTCCCCCAGAATCCACATTAATCCTTCCCACTGAAAGATTTCTGATGTGCTTTTATCACTGTTTTTAAATAATCCCCATACTCTATCTGATAGAATGAGAGCAAGATGGACCCCCATCACATAAGAATAGACAGAAGCAAAATGAACCAAAAGTGAAAGGCAATACAGATGCTGAGAGCACAGCTGTAAACTTGGTCAATTGAATAAGGAAGGGCTTAAGAGTTCTGTAAATCTCAGTACAAGGTTAGGATAGAACTTACTACCAGGTTCCACTGACACTGAAGCCTTGATATCCTCTTGATTATGAATCCTATATCTAGGGGCAAGGATTATAGCTCCTTATTGGGCAGCCCAAGTTATAACAGTTAGGGACATATGAATACAGGAAATTTGCTTCATCACCAGGAAGGCAGGTTAGGCAGAGAAGAGCTAAGTGAATTAAATATAAGTTATAATTGAATACCTTGTTGCTCAGATAGTAAGGACAAAGTAAGAATAAAAAGCACTGTACATACATATGATTCCCAATTGTGCTACTAGCATTCAAGGAGCACCTGAGAAGCATGGAAATCCAGAACACCCCATGGAGATCCCATGAATGAATCTACACACATAGGTTCAGGGGTATCAGGTATGATTTGCTTTCTATGACAGAAAACTTCTCCTCTTCTACCTAAAGGTTTGGATAAAAGTATAAGAAATCTTCCCACAACTAAAAATTAAAAGATGAATCTGGCCACCTGAGATAATAGAAAAGACTTCTGTGGTAGGAACTGGAAGATCTGTTTCCAGTCCCAACCATTTCACTAACCAAGAGTAAGTTTCCCTCCATACCAATCTTTCTGTCAGCTAAATGCCATGGGTGGGACTGACCTGGGTGACATCATGCGGAAGAGAAGAATCACTCAGCTGAGCCCTTCTCAAATTTGTGAAGCACAACACTGTTTCAAAAGTATACAATGATATATTCTATAATTATTATACATAGAAAGAGTCGCTGTTTGAAGCTACCAAATTTTGGAGTAACCTGTTACACAGTAATAGGTAACTGAAACTGAATTTTATACTGGAAGCAGGTGCTATGAGAACACAATCATAAAGCATGTGGCACTGGCTTTGGAGTGGAGAAGTGGGTGAGAAGTAGAAGAGCTTGGAGGAGATTGCTGATAAAGTGTCAAGGGATAAAGGGGAAAATGTTTCCCTAGCCTGGAGGAAAGAGGTAGTGGTAGAAATTTGGTGAAACTACTGCCTATAGTAATGTAGAAACTAGAAAAAAAAAAAAATATATATATATATATATAATGAACTGTTAGATATGGCTAAAGAGATTTCCAGACAACATCAAAAGTAGCAACTGGTCTACTTCGACTTTGTGTGATAAAGATGCCCATAGAGAGAAATCAGATTAAATGAGAAAATGCACAATTTTCCAACAGATTTTAGAGGACATACAAAGAGGCCAAGACTTCCTGTTTTCAAAATAAAAATGTTTGTTTCGAATCTCTGGATGGTAAAAATAATCTCAAGGTAAGTAAGAAAGGGTAAAGACTTTAAGGGTATTGCTCTAAGACCTCTGTTGTGACTCAGAAAGATTTAAGGGTGTGCCTAGTAGGACTGATAAAAATCTTAAGGGATGATGCCTAGTGGATTCTCTTTGGTAGGAAAGGAGCCTTTAAGAATCTAAGGGTAAAATGTAAAATGTCTCACTAGAAAAAAGGGCTTCAAGAATCTTGAAGGCTTTGTCCCACAGCACTCCTGTGTCACCCATAAGGCAGAGAAGAGCTTACCTGGAGGAGAATTTTAAGTGTGATTTTTATCTAATGGAATTAACCCCCAAAAAGAGGCCTGCAAAAACACAGTAAGTTTTGAGAGAATTGTTCCATAGAAGCAGTTAGCTGAATAGTGACAGCCCAGAATGAAAAGAGACCTTTGTACCCATAAAGGAAGCAGACTGAGAGAGCCTCTCAGCAGCAAGCATAGGCCATTCGTTACAGAAAAGGAAAGGACTCGGAGGGTAAAACCAGGAGCCCAGAGAAGACAGACAGGAGCCAGGGAGAGTCATTCCCAGGGAGGAAGACTGGGCCTAATCAAGGAAGTGGCCACAGGTGCCCAGGTCTATTTTATATGTAGTTGGAGTTCTGAATTGGTGTGGACCAGTGATGGCTATCGGAGAAGGCAATGGCACCCCACTCCAGTCCTCTTGCCTGGAAAATCCCATGGTGGAGGAGCCTGGTAGGCTGCAGTCCATGGGGTCGCGAAGAGTCGGACATGACTGAGCAACTTCACTTTCACTTTTCAGTTTTATGCATTGGAGAAGGAAATGGCAACCCACTCCAGTGCTCTTGCCTGGAGAATCCCAGGGATGGGGTCACACAGAGTCGGACACGACTGAAGTGACTCAGCAGCAGCAGCAGTGATGGCTATCTGCCTCCTATTTCCACCTGTTTGGATGAGAATATCTGTTATATTTCTCCTCTTCCTATAACACCATTGTCTGTTGGCTGTGAAGGGGCAGATAACACATCTCTTTATTCAACATACTAAACACAATCAGCTTCTAGACTTACTTATATAACAAGACTCTTAACTTTAGCTTGAGTCTGAAGCGAGAATGAGGTGAGAATTTTGCAGGTCTTGGGAGATGGTAAATGTTTTTGTGTGTGGAAGAAATATAAATGGTTTGTGGCCCAAAGGTGGATTGTGATAAATGAAAGATGGTCACAATTTCTCTGATACCCCGGAAGGGTAGAGTCTAATATTCCTCCCTTCTAATCTGAGACAGCCTCCTTGACTTGTTTGATAGAAGGCAGCAAAATTAACATTCTGGGATTTTTGAGACTAGATCATAAAAAGTTTTGAAGCTTTCATCTGGGTGGCCTCTTGGGACACTTCCGAACCACCAGGCTGGAGAGGACACGTGCAGGCCTCCAGGTGACACCTCCACTCAGAACAGTCCCCCATCTTCACACATCAAGGATCAGACGTAACGCGGAGCTCTCTTGGACCTGTGGACCAGTTCATCCACCAACTGTGTATTACAGAGTGACTTCAGTCAGTGCCGTGTGGAGTAGAAGAATCACCCAGCTAAGCCTCATTTGAATGTCTGACACACAAAACAAAATTGTGAGAAAAAGAAAATTTTTTTAATTTAAGCTGTTATGTTGCAGGGCGGTGGGGGGATGTTTTGCAGCAGTAGATGAGAACAAGGTCTCTTTCTACTTCTGGGTCTTGGTTTCCTCACCAACAAAATGTGAGATTTAAATCAGATCTCTAAGTTTCTTCAAATTTTAAGAAAAATAGCAAAATAATACACAATAATTTTATTAAAATTCCATGATTTCACTTATAAAACCATTTACAGATAGTAAGCATTACAGATTATGTCACTTCTGACTAAAGTATCAGAGCTGGAGTTAAAACACTGGGGAATTATTGTCAATACATACTAAACACCATTCTAGCTGAAGATAGATTAGCAAGGTTAATGTTTTTATAGAGAGACAAACTGATTTCTTTTCATTGACTCTCCATAGGGGCTAGCTAAATGCACCCAAGTTATTTAATATCTAAAACAGCTAAGTCTTTCAAACAAAATTTCCCTTGAACAAGACATAAGGAAATTATCTAGAAAATTAATTCTTATGTGCAAACATATTGGTGACTATGTATATACAAGTAAATGCATATACTTCTGTCTATCTATTTAGCACAGGAGGTCTTAACTCAGAGTCTACATACCCTCAAGGAGTCCATGGATAGAGTTCAGGTGGTTCATATACTTTCATGAGAAAAAAAAATATGTTATTTCTTTTCCCTGACCTTTAACTGAATTTAGCATTAACTTCAATTATGCATGCAGGTAGAAAGCCAGAGAAGTATTAGCAGGATCTGTGATTTTTGTTACTAGTAGCAATCACCAGTATTTTCATATCACATAACAGTTGTTGCAGATTTCTCAAATTATCATCTACATTCATCACAGCTTTGAATGTAGGGTTATTAATCCCATGGAGAGAGTCATTATTTAATGCATTAATAAGACACTAACACAACTACATGCCAATAAAAAAGCAACAGTCCAATAAAAATTAATAAAATAAATAAACATTTATTTAAAGGAAAAAGTATATATGTTGTTAATATACAAATCCTACTATATTAAAATTTGCTTTTGATATTTTGATAATATTTTATCATAATTGGTTTCCTTTTTAATGCTATGTTTTTAAATTCATGTATTTTTAAGAAAACTATTCTGAAAAAGGATCCATAACCTTCTCTAAATCTAGAAAAGGGGTCCATGGCACCAAAAGGTTGCAAACCCCTCCCTAGACTCTCTAGCCAGCCAACACACACCAAGTCTCTGCCACAGGCCCAATGTGGTCCCAGAATTCAACACGCTAATTTATTAGTTTTCTCTCACACTCTGCTTCTTCTTCCTGTCTCCTACCGTAATTACTCTCATATCAGCCCTTCACATAGGCCCCCAATCTCGCTTCTGACCTCTCTGATCACAGATGATTCTGCCTCACACTTCCTTATAGAGAAGCTGGAACTTCCTCCTTTTATCTGTGTCCAATGATTCTACAGCTACCTATCTGCTGTTCTCCCTCAATTGCATACATTTACAAATCTCATGCCACTTTTGAAATGGAAAGTCTAAATTTCCAACCGCCTCTTCATCCTGAATATCCTCCACACACTCCAAATTAAACAGGATCATTCTTTCCCTGTTCCTACCGTCAGCTGCTCTGACTCACTAACGCCAAGGCATGCAGGGCGACAGCACCTCTGCACGTCGGAATCTTTGGTGCCTTGTCTGGATTTAACTCCCTCTAGCTCATCCCCAAATTGTCATATTTACACTGCCCTTGTAAATATTTCTGAAATCCATTTCTCTTACTTGACTCAGGGTCTGCTCAATTTTTGTCATGACCATGTGAATAATCTTTTAGAGAATCTCCTGGTTTCTAGCATCTCATTGTCTTCAACTAGAATTATCCTTCTAGAACTCAAATTAGACCTTCTCACTTTCCACCTGAGAAGCTATAGTGACTAGACCCATGAGCCTCTCCTGGGTGATTTGTTAAAGCACAGATTGCTGGGCCTCATTCTCAGGGTATCTGATTCAGGAAGTCTGTTAGGGGTCCTGGAAGTTTGCATTTCTAATTTGTTCCCAGGTGATACTGATGCTGGTCAGGATATCACACTTGAAAATTCCTGGCCTAGATCATTAGTGTAGTCTATTTTTAAAAATTTTTATACATCTAAAAATAATTTTGGCTGTGCTGGGTCTTCGCTGTTTTTGTTCAGGCTTTGTCTTATTGCAGTGAGTGGGGGCTACTCTTTGTTGTGATGCATGGACTTCTCGTTGAAGTGGCTTCTCCTGTTGCAGAGCGCAGGCTCTAGGCACACGAGTTTCATTAGTTGTGGTACTCAGGCTCGGTAGTTGTGACTCACAGGCTTAGTTGCTCCAAGACATGTGGAGTGTTCCTGGACCAGGGATCGAACCTCTTCTCCCTGCATCGGCAGGCAGATTCTTATCCACTGCACCACCAGAGAAGTCCTAGACCACTAGTCTTTAAACCTGCTTGATTTGTATCTCTTCCAGGAAAAATATTTCAGTGCAACTCCCTGCCTATAAATATGCCTATTTATCTATAAATGATATATTAATACATGTTCTAATGTACTAACATAGTGGGTACATCATGAAACATACTAAAAATCATAAAAAGATGAGATAAAAATGAACAGAAAGTTCAGGACTATTCTTCCTGCATCCAAGTGGACTGTGATGTATAACTTGCATTAGAGGACTCTGGGAGGGACAAAGATTAAGAAAGAGTGCGTTACTTAAGATATAAAGTCCGACTGTAATTTTCTAGTCAATTACAGCCAGGCTGTGTGCTCTCTAATCCTGGCTCCAGGCCATAGGTTACAACCTTAAGAAATTTCTTTAACTTCTCTAAATTTTCTTAACCTCTCTCTCTGTCTTCCTTTTCCTCCAGAAAGTGGAGATAACATTAGTAACTACCTCATGGGATTGTTCTTAGGATTAAATAAATTCATATGCATAAAAAAGTCCCTAGCATATAATAAATGTTTGATTAATGCTGACTATTATGATTGCTCCCTGTTAGACATCTTATGCCATAACCACGCTGATCAAATTCACTGTTCCCTGAGTAAACATCTACAACTCAATGTCTCTGCTCATGTTGTATTCTCTACCTAGAACATACTTTCTTTGCCTCCAGTTGATAATATCCTTCTCATCTTTCATAGCCCAGCTGAAAATGTTATGTCCCCTGTGACAACTTACCCGAACCTCCTGGCATAATTAATTGCTCTCTCCTCTGTGTTCCTTTAGCAATTTTACAAGCTTCTGAATGTGGCTCTCCTCAATGTATCATGTATAGTTGCTTACAAGCCATTACCTCCAATATTGTGAGGTCCTTGGTAATATGAACACTGTCTGGCTGCCCTCTATATCCATCATGCCACCCCCAGAAAGTGCTTGGCACATGGCAGATGGCAGATACTGATTGTGAAGGAGGGTGAGGACATGAGGGTGACAATCCTATTCTAGCACCACATCCCTGCCTGTGACCTTGTGTTCAGATGCAGATGGTATTTTCCCCAAGTGCCTCCCCACTTCAGCCTTACTTCTCCTGGTCCCTAGGCTAATAAGGCTATGATATAACAAAAATGAATATGTGATCTTTGTCCAGCTTCCTGGCACACATCTCCTAAAACCCTCAAAACCTTCAGAGTAATGAGTGTCTTCTGTGGACTAATGAGATGACTGGTTCTGGGGGTTCCTGGGCAGCTTCAGAATGGGGGTTGTTCATTAGAAAGATAAACTCTTAATTAGAAACTTGGAACTTTTAGCTGCTTCCCCTATCTTCTCAGGAGGGGAGAAGGGCTAGAGATTGAGTCCAATCACCAATGGCCAATGACTTAACCAACCATGCCTGCCTAGGGCAACTTTCATGAAAACCCCTGAACAGGAGGGTTGAAAGGGATTCTAGATTAACAGATGCATTCATATTCTAGGAAAATGGTGCACCCCAGTTCCACAGGTCAGAAGTTCCTGCACTCAGGACCCTTCTGGATCTCACCCTATGTACCTCTTCATTTGGCCATTCATTTCTATCTTTTATAATACTCTTTCAGATAAACCAGAAAACATAATAAGGCTTTTAAACTGTTATGGCTACTAATCGAATCTGAGGAGAGAGTTGCAGGAATCTCAGGTTTATAGGCAGTTGGTTAGAAGCACAGGTGTCAATCTGAGCTTGCAACTGGCAAGGAGGAAGTCTTATGAGTGCGTGTACATGCTTAGTTGCTGACTTGTGTTCAACTCTTGGCACCCCCATGGACTGTAGACCACCAGGCTCCTCTGTCCATAGAATTTTCCAGGCAAGAATACTGCAACAGGTTGCTATTTCCTCCTCCAGGAGATCCTCCTGACCCAGGGACCAAACTTGCATCTCTTGAGTCTCCTGCATTGGCAGGCAGATTCTTCACCCCTAGTGCCACCTGGGAAGCTTTGTGGGACTGTACCCTTAATCTGGGTTGTTCGTGTCAGACTGAATTGAACTGTAGGCTACCCAGTTGATGTCCAGAGAGTTGAAGAATTGGCTGGTGTGGGAAAAAATACAAAAAACACCCATTTGGTGAAGTGTGAGTAAAATCAGTTCAGAGAGGCCAATTAGGTTCATACGGAAATCTGCAGCCATCTACTAGAAATATGCTAACTAAGAGGTACCCTACATCAAACTATACACTCACCAGTCGTGCATCCCATCCATCGGAATGGTATGTCCACAAAATGGTGACAGAAAAAACTTATTCAAATTGATACCTTAGTTCTTCTCCCTGGTTTCTATAATTTCACAGCCTTGGATATAAAAAATTGAATGCTTGTCCTCCCCAGCTCCATTAATGAGGAAGTCTGGAAGGTTCTGGATTGTGTTATCCTTGACTCAACATTGGACCCTCTGTTACAGCATGTCCCAGTGCAGAGCCATATCCATTTGAACTGCAGGTCAAAAGTGTTAGAGGCTGTATCCCATGCTTATCAACACTGCCCTAGTTGTCTGCAGGGCTTGTCTTCAGTTCTTTCAGAATTGCTGCATGCTTCTCTGAGTAGACTCGTTCTTTTTAAATCCCTGTTGCCCACTCCGTGAAAAAAATGGAATTAAAGTACACTAACATTTTAATAAACCATTCAAGGCCCGTCTGCTGTGCCATGCTAGGTCACTTCAGTTGTGTCTGATTCCTTGCGACCCTGGACTGTAGTCTTCCAGGCTCCTCTGTCCATGGTTTCTTCAAGCAAGAATACTGGAGTGGGTTGCTGTACCATCCTCCAGGGATTTAATTGCCTCTATTATGTCTCCTGCATTGGCAGACAGATTCTTTACCAGATGGCATCACTGACTCAATGGACATGAGTTTGAGTAAACTCTGGGACTTGGTGATGGACAGGAAGGCCTGGCGTGCTGTAGTCCATGGGGTTGCAAAGAGTCGGACACAACTGAGCAACTGAACTGAACTGAAGTGCCACCTAGGCAGCCCCCAAAGCCTACCTACCACCTGTTAATTAGGGTAACATTCTCACCTTCCCTCTGCCCAGGTTCAATGGAGCTCTGTTTACATGTAGCCCTGATATTGGGCTATTTTATTGTGAAAGAAAAGCTAGCTTCATGTCACATAAAATATATTTTTAAACCATAACACACAGCATAAGAGAGCCAGATATGTCCCTGTCAACCCTAATGAAAAAAGAATATCAGACCCATTAAAAGGCTAAAGTCCAATCACCCTTCAGTGATTTTTCTTCTCATCAGCAAAAATGCTCATTAATTCTAATATCTTTGCTTTCAGGCATGAACTATGAGATCTGAACAGAAATTTCATTTGTAATGAATACATTTTGACAGAAGTAGAATTATGATGATTCTACGGATGATAATAATAATAAACAGATCACAGGAACCAGAGGATTCTCTGAGCTGGCAGGGGACCTGTGAGACCTCCCTGTCTGTGACATAGTCTTATGATGCTCCAGAAACATCTGTATAAATAGTATGACTATAAAATCATGAGGCTGATTCTTCTAGCCAATAGACCAGAATGCATAGGTCCAGACAGTAACCATCCATTACTGACTTAATCAACCATTGAGGACATGGACTGCTCTTCTGAAAAACCCTGAAAGTCTATTTGTTAGCCTGGATTTGGTGAATCTACAGGGATGCCTTTTCTGGGGTGGGAGATTATTACAAGGATACTTGTATGTAGAAGGCTACAGTCTGTCTGGATTTTCCTAAAAGAGGAATACTCATTCTGTATGATTTAGACATCAATGAAATAAGATCTTCTTACTTGACCTAGCAGGTATATTTCCCATCAGAAAAAAAAAAAAAAATCATTCTGCATACAGCAGGTATTTACAAATATTTGTTCAATGAGTAAGTGAATAGGTTCATATCTGCCACTATCCACCACTGTCCAATTACTCCCCTAGTCTTCAAGGAGTGAGGCTGTCCAATCCTATAACCTAATCCAACAACCTCACCCCACAACTACACTGAAGGCAGGGGAAAAGCCTCATGGAACTGCTCTAGCAGTCCTAGGTTCCTCTCCTCCAACATAATTTAACATCAGAAAAAATAAACTATTACTTTTTTAAGCTCCTGTACTTGGGTTTCTGCTACCAATGGCCAAATGGAGTTTCTAATCCATCCCAACATAATCTGCTGCTCCCATCTCGTAGGTAAGCAAACCAGTTCAGACAGATTAAGATTTTTGCACCAAACGACACAGCTAGAAAGCATGAAGCCAGGCTTTTAAACTGTGGTCTCTCGTAGCAAAATCTTGTTCTTCCTAATGTGCCCACCACTGTAGTGGCCATGAATCAATAGAGAAATTAGAATTGTTATGTCTATTGTAATATGGAGTCAGGAAAAGGATTTGGTTTCAATAGATCAAAGAGAAAAGAAATTAGAAAGAGAGCCTGTGGGGAAATGTGTATGTGGAGAGTTGCCAGAAGAGAGGCCAGCCAAAAAAGGATTTAACACAATTGCTTATCAAATGGGCAAAGGACAGGACATGAAATTCACGAGTGAGAACCCATAATTAGAAGACAAATGGGGAAAACATTTAATTTCTGTAGATATCAAGAAAAGGCAAATTGAAACAACAGCTTTATGCCTCCTAAAATAACAAAGAATGTTGGTGCTCAATGTTACCCATGTGGTGTGAAGGCCATATATAAATATATAAAATATAAAACACCTATTTGAAACGAATTTACCTGTAATTATCAAGAGTCATGCTGCTGTTTATGCCCTTTATCTTAAAGAAAAATATCTGACAGAAAGAAATGTATTTATATAGCTAAAGATGCAAACCATAGCAACATTCAAAACAGCAATAGTTTAAAATTAAGTAAATGCCCATAAACAAGAGGATGTTTGTGTTACATGGTGGATGGAATATTATAGCATTAGCTCAGTCTATCCCCTCTGGCCTGGACCACTACAGAAGACTTGTTCCTTGCCACCAGCATTGTCCTCTCCAATCCAGGCTCCACTCTGTCACCAGATGGGTCTTCTAAGTATGGCACTCCCATTGCCAACCTGGTGAAGTCCCAACTTCTGATATAGTCCCCTGGGGCCTCTGCATACTTTGTTCCACTGCCTGTCCAACTTCATTTCTTGCACCTACCCCACCTGCAGTTTTGTGTTCCTAGTGTATCCAATGCAATATAGACACATTCATTTCCTGAATAAACATCTATAATCCAATGGCCTTGCTTATGCTATAGCCTCTACCTGGAATATCCTTCCTTTCATTTCCACTTGGTAAAATCCCTCACATACTTCACAACCCAGCCAAGAATGTTAGCTGGGCTTTGCTCACATGTCTTTAGAATGTGTAGGGCTATATCTGTGCAGTAGTGCAACTTTGCCTTCAAGACTGAGCTAACTAACTGCCTCTTTGAAAATAATTTCTAAATTTTCTATACCTTCATTGCCAGGGGAAATCAACCATGTTTTCCTTGACACCTCAATGGATGGTCTGTCATGATTATATGGATGTTTATCATGGCATCTATTGTCCTCATTGCATGTATTTTTTTTTTATTTTCATTTATTTTTATTAGTTGGAGGCTAATTACTTCACAACATTTCAGTGGGTTTTGTCATACATTGACATGAATCAGCCATGGAGTTACATGTATTCTCCATCCCGATCCCCTCTCCCACCTCCCTCTCCACCCGATTCCTCTGGGTCTTCCCAGTGCACCAGGCCCGAGCACTTGTCTCATGCATCCCACCTGGCACATTGCATGTATTTTTATATATGTCTCTCTCTATTAAATACCTTGAGGATGTGGCACACCTAGTCAATCAGATCAACATCTTACTCATCAGCATTTACTTAATGCTTGGTATATGTCAAGAACTGTGACATGCATTTTGCATTTTATTTCCATATCTCATTAAAATTTTACAACTCTGATAAAGTATGTTGTTTATTAGTGTCAGTTCAAAATATTAATAATGGAAACAGGCTCAAAGAAGTTGAGAAACTTGTCCAATGCACAGAATGAGCACAGCCAAGACCTGAGCTATGGTCTAATATATTCCACCCACCATACTGTCTCATTCTGTTTTTTAATATGGTGAGTGAAAGTCACTCAGTCGTGTCTGACTCATTGAAACCCATGGACTATACAGTCCATGGAATTCTTTAGGCCAGAATACTGGAGTGGGTAGCCTTTCCCTTCTCCAGGGGATCTTTTCAATCCAGGGATTGAACCCAGGTCTCCTGCGTTGCAGGCGTAGCTGACACAGAATAGCTGCTCAATGATATAAAAATAAAATTACATGGTAGCTGGATAAATGTTTACAACAGATAGACTGAAGTTAGAATATAAAAATGGATCTACTCACTGATTATAATCCAATAAAAACTGTGTGTGCATATTTGACAAAGACTTGTGAACCTGATAACAGCAAAGGTCAATTTATTAGGGAAATAGAATTTTGGCAATTTTAAAATTGATTTTTCCCTTGCATGGTATTTTTAAATTGCTTACCAAGACTTTTATTCATGAAAGACTAGCTTCATCACTGTTCCATCATCAGAACTCTGGAAAACACAAAGGTAGCAACTGACTAGAACACAAAAACCAGGGGTCTTAACTGGTTAGCTGCTGAACATTTCCGGTGTAAACTGTACACCCATCAGCAGGCTGGGAAAATGGAGCTACAAAAAGGGAGAAGAAATGCAATTTCCTTTTGCTGAGCTGCCAAACATAACGAGGACTTGCACAAAAGCTTGATTTTGCCTGGAAAGTAAATAAAACCAGAAGTTGCCAGCATCATTTCATAGAAATGAATTCCAGAGATGGGTCTTTAAGTAAGTTCTCCACTTTATGCAAAGGATGCATTGAAAGGGTAGGAGAGAAAGGGAAGAGAAAGGAGAAAAGGAAGGAAAGTGAGAGACGAAGAAACTACATGAAACTTGACAAAGGGAAAAAAGAGGCAATTAAAACTCAAATACATCTACGTACTGGTTCTCTTAAGAGTCCTTCCCCGAATTCTTGCATTTCACAATGTGCTGTTATTTAATTTCATCCAAGGAACTGAAAAAATGAGGGTGCCAGTAACAGAAATGGGGAATCACAAGGAGGAGAGGCTTTGGGAAGGAGCAGAATCCTGTAAAGAGAACTCAATAAATGTTTGCATGAAACCATTAAATGAAAGCATCTTATTCGTTGTGTTTCAGTTTCCAATAGGACATCTTTCACGGCCTGCCAAAATAGGAACACCTCCTCTCAGGGGGCAAGACTACATTTCAGTTAATTTTCTATTTCAGTAAGATAGAAACTGCAAGTCAGCAAGAGAGAGACAGGCTGCATCATTCCCTTGGTCTTGTATTCCCAATCATATGCAGGGCCCAGAAATAACCAGGATGGGCCTCATCACTCTTTTATCTTTGCCTGAAAGTGACTAAAGATGAGGGTAAGCTGGGTGGTGGTGGCGGATGAAGGGCAGGTGGGGCTACCCTGGGACTGAGGACCCCCTGAGGCTGACAACACACACTCCTTTGCAAGGAGTGTAAGGGAACAGCATAGCCATTTCTTCCGATCAGAGACTGACACTGAACCCATCCCTCAGCAAATACCACCTCTGCTCTTTCCTCCCTCTATAAGTCAACAGGAAAAATTACATTCCCCAAATAAGAGATTCATTTCTCATCAAAATAGAACCTTCTTTTATGTAGCTGCACAGAAGCTTCCTTACTGAAGCACCAAATTCAAAAGCAGCTATAAGTAAAAAGAATTTGCTCTTATCATAAATAAAAGATTGTATATGCGAACTTATTTGCAGTAAAATCTTACTATAAAAAATATAATTTACACCCTAGTTTCTCCTGTGTATTTTATGTAATATCCTAGTAAAATATTTCCATTTTACAACATGTACCTATTAAAACCATTCCTTATAAAACTGTCGGCATAAAATAAAATACAAAAACTGGAAGGAAAAGCAGAGGAAAAGAAAATATATCAAAAAGAGGTGATGAAAGGAACAGAAAGATGCTTGTGGAAACCCTCCCAGCAAGACATAAATAACAGTAATATGGAGGCAGTGGAAGGCACTAATAATTAAGTAGGATCTTTTAAGGTGAAAAATACTTAAATCCTCTTTGAATCCCATTCATTTTTCTGTACTAACAAGGAATTCTCTCACACTAAAATCTGGAGATGGGACCTAAATAGTGAGATAGAATAAGTCTACAAAATAAGTCAATTAAAAAGAAAGTGTCCTGGAAGTGGCAAATATTGTCTATGAAAATGCAGCCCAATACGTGACTGAAGTTTACACTCAATTCAACAGATATCCCTCCCACCTATACAGGTGGACTTGCTGTCTGTGAGCCAGAGAGTCCTTAAAATCAACTAATCAGATCTGTCAATCTTTGGGCAGTTGTCAGCACTTATTTTGAAATTGTTTCAAATATATAGAAAACTTGCAAGAATAATAAAAAGAACTGCAGTTTCCTTTTTCTAGATTTTCTACAGCTGTTACAGTTTTATCACTTTTTCATATATCTATATATAAATTATATACATTCAAATTCCATATATAATTAAATATATACATGTATTTGATCATTTGAGAGTAAGTTGCTGATTTATGATACCCATTCACTCCTGAAATGTCGGTGTATATTATTTGAGGGCACTCTTTCACAAAATAGGGGAACATAAAATCAGGAAAATAATGTTTAATATTATCTAATTTTATAGATCTTATTCAAATTGGTTCAACTGCCCCAACAACAGCCCTTATATGCTTAAAAAATGGAATAGCTAAAAAAGGAAGAGAAATCAAAAGAAAATTTTGAGAAGAGAAGAGAAAGGAAGAGAAATCAAAAGAAAATTTTAGTCCAGGGTGCAAGTCAGGATCACACATTGCATTTAGCTGTCATATCTCTTCGGTCTCCCTTAATCTGGAAGAGAACCTCTGTTTTTGTTTTCTTCTGACCGTCACTTTTTGAAAGCAAGCCAGTATTTTGTAGAGTAGCTTAGTTTTGTCTATATTTCCTCATGATTATGTTCAGATTGCACATTTTTGGCAGGAATGCCATGGAGGTGATGTGTCTTGGTATCAGGAGCATATGCTCATTTGTCTCATAAATGGTGATAATAACTTTGATCATCTCACTAAAGTGGCATCCATTGTAAAGTTACTATTCTTCCCTTTGTAATTCATAAGTGGAGATACTTTGAGATTAACCAAACATCCTCTTCCTCACCAAATTTTCATTCAACAGTTTCAACATCTGTTGATGACTCTTGTCTAAATTAATTATTATTGCAATGGTTCCAAATGAGAAGGGATTCGTGATCTATAGAAGGGGTGACTAGCAGCATCTCTGGGCAGTCAGATGATTTAAGTTGTAACTTAGAAAAGAAAATAGCACCTATTTTTACTACAATCTCCCAGGTGGTTCTAGTGGTAAGGAACCTTCCTGCCAATGCCTGAGACTTAAGAAACATGGTTTCGATCCCTGAGTCGGGAAGATCCCCTGGAGCATAGCAACCCACTTCAGTGTTCTTGCTTGGAGAATTCCATGGACAGAGGACACTGGTGGGCTACAGTCCATAGTGTTGCACAGAATCGGACACTACCGAAGCAACTTAGCACGCACCCATAGAAAGTAAATATCACAAAATTTTCCAAGTTGGTGGTGCTATGGACAACATAGCATCCATTTTCTGTGCATCAATAATTCACAACAGAAGGCTGAGATTGTTATTGCTATCAAACAGGTCACAGGTTTACAAAAGTTGAAAAATACTGTACTAGATGCTCTTCTTTCAAGAGAAATTAACCTCCAATTTAGAAAATGGAATGGCTGTTTTCCTCCTAAGTAAACTTTTTTGTTTTTAGGAAAAGACATTTTGAATTATGTAACCAACCAAGTTTTTCCTTTAGACAATACCTGCTGGAAAACTTAGAACTTAAATAGTGTGTGGTTCATGGTGATTAGGCTTTTAAATTTGCATTTTGGAGTCTCAATTACTGTTTCCACCTTGTGTTGCTTTCTTCTTTAGCTCCACTTTCTTATCTATGCATCTTATTTTATTAGGTATTTTTTGTAGCCACATTGAATCTCCGTGGACTGAGATAGGCATATAAACTAATTAATAAAATTGCCAATACTTTCTTTTTTCATCAAGTGCTCTGTCTCAAATCTCCAGATCAAATTGCTTATCAACTGGGGCTATCTTACTTTCTTCCACTTGACATGATATGTCGGAGAAGGAGAGTTGGTGAAAGAACCCATGAAAAACTTTAATTCAGTGTTATCAGTTAATTCAGTGACTTTTTGCTTTCCAGGGCCCTGGAGATTGGTTACTGCTTGTCACATGAAATGGATCCTTCTTAGGGCAGGGAAAAGAGCAATGAACCAGGCATTAGAAGGCCCATCCATGGTATAATTCTCTCTGCCATAGATGTGGCGTGACCTTGAATAAATCAATTCCGATTCCTGAACTTCAGCATCCTTGGGAAATAACTAGGAATAAAAGCACCTAAACTGCCTATGCCACCAAATTGTTGGAAAATCCCATAGGAAAGGGCTTCAAGAACTGCAGGATCCAAGAATTCCATATCATCCTACCATCTGGTAAGAGCATCAGACTACAAACAGGTGAACAAATGTACAAATAATTTCAGATAAAGGTAAAATGCTATGAAAATAAAATAGAAGAAAAGATTCAAGAAAGAAGGTGGGGAGGGTGATTTGAGATCAGATGGCTAAAGGGAGCTCTCTGTAAGGAATGGATATTTAATCAGAGATTTGAATACGGGGAAGCAGAAAGTTATGCAGAGAAGACAACAGCGTTTGAAGCAGGGATAAAAACTTGAAGACAGGAAGGCACTCAGTGGGTTCTAGTAACTACAAGAAACCGGTGTGTGTAGGGAAGAGTTACCCAGGGCGGTGTGGCAGAGGAGAGATTAAAGGTAGAGATGCAGCCTTTGTAAACCAATGTCTCTGCAGCCTCAGTGTTAAAAGCATGGGCTCTGCAAACCCACAACTCTGGGTGCACCTCCTGGGTCTGACTCTACAATTGTGATGGAGGTCCTTAACCTCTCTGCCGCAGTTTTCTTTGTCTGAGGTGCTTAGTTGCTCAGTCACGTCCGACTCTTTGACCCCATGGACTGCAGCCCATCAAGGTCCTCCATCTATGGGTTTCCCCAGGCAAGAATACTGAAGTGGGTAGCCATTCCCTTCTCCAGGGGATTTTCCCGACCCAAGGCTCGAACCTAGGTGTCCTGCATTGCAGGCAGATTCTTTACCATCTTAGCCATCAGGGAAGCCCTTCTTTGTATACAAAACAGGGATTATGGTAGCAGCTCCTTTATAAAATGGTGTGAGAATCATGTGAGCTGATGCTTAGCACCATGCTTAGTACAGGTGAGCTCTTAGGAAGTTTCAGCTGTTACTTTCCAGTCCACTCCATCAATGGAATATCCATGGCCCTTACGGAAAAAAATGTGCAATTCAGGGTTCAAGGATACTGGATAAAACTTTTGTGTTAAGACAAATAGCAAACGTCTCAAGGACAGAGAGCCTGTCTGCTTCAGCTCCTCAGCACCTGGCACAGGGCTGCGCACAATAGGTGCTCAATAAGATATCTACCCTGAGTAAATATTTGTGAAAGGTAATTCCTGACAGTAGTAGCCAGCCAGCCATGAAACACAGGCAGCAAATCATGCTCCTCCGTGCCCAGTTCTGTACAAAATTCACAACAGGCACAACTTGTTTTTAAATTCAAGTTATGTGGACTGTTTTTAGATCATCCTAACATATTTGGAGGCAGGCTCACCTTAAGTAATGGGTTGTCTCAGGTGTGAGTCCCTGGCTGGGTCATACTAGCTGATTCCTATCAACAATTAGGAAAAGAGGCATTTGTCTGATTACTCGGCCAATTTCTGAACAAATGGCTCCTTAGCCAACCATTGCGAATACGTCCCACCACCACCAGCGTTTCCAGGTTCAGATTTCTCATTCTGATCATGCTAGGAATGTAATCAAGTCCCTCTGTGGAGATAAGTTAATTATCTCCTCAGGCTGTGAACAAACACACGGGTTTGGTTTCTGACCATGTTGCCTAATGAGAGGGCACCCCCACAGGAGCCAGAGGGCTTGTCGGCTGCCACCCCAGGGCCCTTGATGGCATCTGGGAGTCCTGGTTCAAAATGATCTGGCCTTTGTCCCCCAGGTCCTCCATCGCACGTGCTTCTAGCAATACAGCACTGAGCAACAGAAATTGGCTCTCTCCAGTCTCCTCCGGCCAGCTCAGCCATGCCCTGATGGCTAAGGGCTGGGCTCCCAGAGCTCCCCCGGCACCTCCTGCAGCCCAGCACACCCCCCAGCTCAGGTTGTCCCCCTGGAAAGCTGATCCGGCTTCGCTGAGCCTCCTGAGATAGATAAGGGAGCAAATCAGCTTTTCTGTCCTCCATCACTGGGCTGCCAGGGACAGCAGGACCCAAAGACTCAAACATAAATCACCTGCCTATCTCCATGTTTTAAACTTCAGCTTTAATCCAGCTCAGAGTGGGATTAGCTGCCTCAGAGACTGCTAATTGCCAGATGGCTGCTGATAGCCGACCAGGGAAACGTGTGTGTCAGAGCCTGCCATGAAGCCCTAGGAAGTCAGAACTGGAAGGGATCTCAGGGAGGCCAGCCAACCCTTCACTTCTTCACCATCGCGATGGGGACACAGGCAAGGTGGCTCGCTCCTGGATGCACAGTGAGTTAACAGCACGTGTGGGGACCTTTCTCTGGGTTCTGTCTGAATTAAAGGGAGAAAGATAGAAAGCACTGGGAGACAGCAGTGCATCACTAGCTGATTATGTCCTGCTGCTCCTAGGCAGGGGCAGAAGCAAGAGGAAGGAAAAATCACATGACTGAATACCTCTTGTATTCCAGTTGTGATGTCAGCTGTCTTCATGTATAACACCTGGGTTCTAATCCCTGGTCTGCCACTGACCCTACATGGGATCTTGGGTAAATCACTCTCCCTCTGGGGGAGTCTTGGTACCTCAAGTGCAGGCTGGGAAAGGTAGAGAGGATTATCTTTAAGACAATGGTTCCTTTTCTTTTATGTCCCCTGGGGGACTTGTTAAAACACAGATTGCTGGGCACCACCCTCAGTTTCTGATTCATGGCACTTGAGAATATGCGTGTCAGAGGAGCTCACCAGTGGCGCTGGTCTGTGGACCACACCTAAAAATGCATTGCTCTAAGATGCAGCCACCAACTCTCAAGTTAAATAGCAGGCATGAGTTCATGAAAAAGAAATGTCATGTATACACACACACACACACACACACACACACTTTTTCTCTCTCTCAGTACAAAGAGTAAAAATGAAGGACCCCAAGCTAGTAAATCAATCTCAATGGATCCAAGTCTATAACTTTTCTTAAATTCTTGAAAACAACTCAAACATTAACATGTAGTGAGCCAAATCTGAACTCGAGTTTATGTCCTGTGGCTCAAGTCCTTTCTCTGGAGAAAAATAAAGTGCTGCCTTACCCCCCAAGAAGCCTTCAAGACTGAATGAGAGGAGTTCATTAACACAGTCACACTCGGATGGAGGCCTGGATGGCATCCCTGGGAAGCATCTGAATGTCTTTAGTATCTGGTACATCAATACATCTGCTGGGTCCTTTACAAGGACTACAACCAGCAGGGTTACCACTGGGATGGAGACAACATAGGATGTTGGCTGTCACTTCTGTGTCCACAGCCCTGAATCCCTACCCAGAGCACTGCCAACTTCCCATCTGCAGATTGTTTCTGGGAAATTTCTCAAACATGTATCAACCCTATGAAAGGTGGGAAAGATACCTGGATGCTCCCAGGAAAATGCTTGACCTTTGACAAACTACATTCATAGGCCAAATATCTAAGCCCAAAGCTATGTTGGAAGGGTATTATGGCTTGTATAGAGCAACAACAAAAATGGGCAGGAAGGAAACCCAGAGCAAGAGAGCCAGAGGACTTTCATGGGGCTCTGCCTCTCAGAAAAGATGTCTGATGTGGCTAAAATCCAGGAAAGCCATCCAATATTGGTATCACTTTTGACCTCTGGTCCTATAGGCAGGTTCATTATCATTGCAGACAGAGTATGTGAAGTGGTCAAGGATGGGAGATGAGATGAAACAAGAAATCTTTCCCAAGTCCCCAGTGAACACACAACAGGCTTAACCATGGGCTGAAGCCAGGTCGCTCACCCAGAATATCATCTAATGTTTTCTCCCCAGCCCTTTCCTTCCTGCCTTTCAACTGGAGGCACTAAAAGCATTTACACTAAAAAGCAATTCTATATAATGAGTTACTTTTACAAATGTGGTCACAAAACAGAATGCAAATGTCATAGTTAATCCTTCCAGTGGAATATACATAATGTTTAAAAAATTCAATTTAACTATGAGAAATTCAGTCAAAAGTAACAGTTTATCAGCACAAGCCCAGAGTGGGGATAGAGGGCCAGGTGCAGGGGAAACAGAATGAGAGGAGGGTAGAGTTAAAAATAAGCATCTCTCTTCATCTTAGACAACAGAGGGACATTCATAGATATACCTGGCACTGATAATATGTGACATATAAGCTATTTAATGTAACCACAAATAGAATGTAAAAGGCTTTATAGCTCACAGAAACTGCCAAGAGGAAATCAGAAAACAAACCACATGGAAGAAGCAAGAAAATAGCAAAAACAACAATAACAAACAAAACACCACCACCCCTTCAAAAAGGAGAGGAAAAAAGAGAAAATAGAAATAAGAGAGGAGAATTAAGACACACTCTGCTTTCCTAAGGGGTTCCCTGGTGGCTCAGATGGTAAAGAATCCGCCTGCAATGCAGGAGACCCAGGTTCGATCCCTGGGTTGGGGAGATCCCCTGGAGAAGGGAATGGCAACCCACTCCAGTAATCTTGCCAGGAGAATTCTATAGACAGAAGAGCCTGGTGGCCTACAGTTCAAGGGGTCACAGAGTCAGACATGACTGAGCCACTGACACACACATGCTTTCGTAAAAGACAAACCAAATGGAAAATACCCACTGCTTCTGATGATTGTGTGATGCATTATGCCCACTCCCCCTGGGCCCCAGTTTCCTTCATTTCTTCATCTCATCCTCTTCATCTCACTGAGTTCTCTCCACTTCAGCTACCACGGCCACTGTCACTCATTAGACCCTGGGATCCCTACAGGCGTCCCACCGTCAGGAGCAACCAAACCAATCACTGTGCTCACATCTCCTGACATTTCAGCTGCAAAAGTAAGGAGGACAGGTTCAAAACAAGGCTTTGGCATCTTTGGGCTTTTAGTAGAAGGAAATGAGATTCCGTTACTTTTGTTTAAAAGAAAAGGCCAATGGAAAGAGTCACAAAGTAAGAGGATGAACTAATAGGAAAGGAAAGGGAAATCAATAGTGGCAAGTTTTGAGGAGGGCAGTTTTGAAGTTTTGAGAGAAAGACAGGATCAGGAAAGCATGGAGCCACTGGCCTCAGAGTTAATCAAGCCTGCTTCCTCAGCTACATACCAAAGGACGGAATGAGACTGAAGCAGCACTCAGAGAAAAACTCTGAGACTTAATTTACTTGCTTCATAAAGAAATAAAATAGAGAAACTAAGCATCTACCTCAAGATGTCAGAAAGAGAACATAATAGGAGGAAAGGTTGTATAAGAATGTGATAAAGATAATATTACAAATTATGTTTTTTAGAAAGAAATCTACAACAATGGGTAAATTATTACAAGTACTGACTTAAAAGAAGCAGAAAAACATATAGTGGATACAATTAAGTGGAAAATGGTTAAGAATAAAAATGTGATTTAACCATAAATATCAAGTTTACTTTTTAAAGAGCTAAATGAGTACTATGTCAGCCCTGTTAGTATATTTGAAAATCACTAGGCGAGTTTCTAGAAAATCTATGTCACCAAAATTGATTCATTAAACAAACAGCCCAAGTAGTTCAATAATTATAGGCAAACCTTAAAGCATTCAATAGACTATATATGTGTGTGTGTGTGTGTGTATGTGTGTGTGTGTGTATACACAGAGAGAGAGAGAGAGAGAAAGATTATATGTACTTATGTGAAAGTTGCTCAGTCGTGTCTGACTCTTTGCGACCCCATGGACTATATAGTCCATAGAATTCTCCAGGCCAGAATACCGGGGTGGGCAGCCTTTCCTTTCTCCAGGGGATCTTCCCAACCCAGGGAACAAACCAGGTCTCCTGCACTACAGGCAGATTCTTTACCAACTGTGTATATATTTACACACATACATATAAATACATAATGGCTTCTCAAGTAGCATGAGTGGTAAAGAACCCACCTGCCAATGCAGGAAACATAAGAGATATGGGTTCAACCCCTGGGTCAGGAAGATCCTCTGGAGGAGGGCAGGGCAATCCACTCCAGTATTCTTGCCTGGAGAATCCCACGGACAGGGGACCCTGGTGGGCTAAAGGCAGACATGATTGAAGCAACTTTGCACACATGCATATATGTTTATATATTTAAGCAAGCTGCATTCAGGTAAAACTTTAATGTTCTTAGGGAAATGATACAATCCCAATGGTACCCAGACCCACAATCCCTTACTTACAGTTCTAAAATTCCAAACACTCTGAGTTTGTTTTATAAAACATCTAAAGACAAAACTTGACTGGAACTCAGTTAATGTTAAATTTGACCTGAATTCATATATCTATATATACATATATATATACATGTAGATAATAATCATTATTCCAATTACTGTTTTCATGTCATGGTATGAAGCAGTACATGTGCTTTATTTATGCCCTGATATCCCAGATCCCACTGGGTGGGACATGTAATACATGGTATATGTCATTTATCATCTTTCTAAAAAGCCAAAGTTTCTGAATTCTGAAATATATATGGTTCCAAGGGTTTCGGAGCAGGCCTTGTGGGCCTGTCAAACTAGTGCACAACATATTTAAAAAGGTGAAAGTTTCTCAACTATTTGAAGAAGTTTGTTAATTCTGATCTAACCTTTGGCAAAGGAGAATTCACTCAAAAAGAAAACTACAGTCTGATTTCATTTGACTATGGAAGCCAAAGGCTTTGATAAATGATGTTTTTTATTTTTTCAACTTGGCGATTTAAAAAAAATGTAGTCTTGTTATATACTGATGGGTCCCTCCAAATTCATATGTTGGAACTCTCAATACCTCAGAATTTGACTGTATTTGGACACAGGCTCTTTAAAGAGGTAATTAAGTTAAAATAAGGTTACAAGAGTGGGCCCTGATCCAAGATGACTGGTGTCCTGATAAGTACTAGGCTAGCCAAAAAGTTTATTTAGGATTTTCCATCATGTCTTATGAAAATCCCAAATGAATTTTCTGGCCAACCCAGCATAAGATGAGAAAGTGTGAACCCAGAGACAGAGAGTAAAGTCTGCATGAGGACACAGTGAGGAGGCAGCCAACTACAAGCCAAGGAGAGAAATCAGCTCTGCCAACACCTGGGTCTGGGACTTCTAACCTACGCAACTGTAAGATAAATTTCTGTTGTTCAATCTACTCAGTCTGTGGGATTTGTTCTGACAGCCCTAGCAAACTAATACAGTTATGTTTTAATAGTCAAGTTTGAATAATTACTAAGTATTCATCCCCTCATGATAAAAATATCTCTTTTCTTTCTCTCTGGGCACTACGTTCATGGAAATTCCAAGAAGCTTAAGGATACTTACTCTGTGCAAAGAGTCCTGGTTACTAGTTTTACAGAACAAGTGCTAGGAAATCTGACCAGTCCACCAGACAGCCAAGTATACTGCTGTTATTCTCAGATCACACAGATACAGAATTTGTTGAAAGCATGTGACCCAGAAACAGAGGTTATCCTTGCCCATGGACCAGAGCTCATTAATGGTCCAAATACCAACTAGTTGGTCCAGGAGCACCAACTTGTCCATACCCCTGGGCCACTGTCACAAGTATGGAAGTGCATGAGGCATGCACCCCCCAGGGCTAGTCCCCCAGGACTTCTCAGGATGCAGAGAAGGAAGGGGACACAGCTCTATCCCAGTATGATGCTTGCAGCTGTGGTTCCACATCACTGAACACCAAGCTCCCAAGGCTGCCATTCCTTTATGTGGTACGTTCCTCCTGCGCGCGGTACTTTCCCTAAGGAACGTGCACGGGGCCCAGGTGACTGAGTCCAGGAGCCTCCAGACTCAGCCTCACACCCTGCCTGGACATCCTGCCCCACACACTCAGCTTCCTGGCCCTCAGGAGTAAAAGCAGTCCTTCTCTCACTCAATCCAAGGCCTACCTGTGCCGGTCTACTATTATTAGTCATTCTATTTTTCAAGGGAAAGTCTGACTTTGTGAAACGCACGATGACTTGATGAAGTGAAACCAAAGCAAACCAAATCCTGCCAAGTAAAAAGAAGCGTGTTCCATCACTAAGTAATGATTATTTCAGGAATGCAGAGATAGCTAAATATTAGGGGAAATTTTAAAACATTTTAAACCAAAGGAGAAAAAATAACATAGCTTCTTAAAAAATGAGGAGGTGACTTCAATAGCATTTCTAATGTATATCACTAACCACCACAACAAAAATATTTCATAAGCTAGCAGTGGAAGATTGTTCTTGATATGATAAAAAAAAAAAATTGTTCCAAGCCAAATGGCAATGTGTGCGTGTGTGATGTCACTTCAGTCATGTCCACCTCTTTTTGACTCCATAGACTAGCCCACCAGGCTCCTCTGTCCATGGGATTTTCCTGGCAAGAATACTGGAGTGGGTTGCCATGCCCTTCTCCAAGGCATCTTCCTAATTCAGGGATCGAATTCACTTCCCCTGCGTCGCAGGCAGATTCTTTACCAGTAAGCCACCAGGGAACCCCAAGCCAAATGGCAATAATAGATAGTTATAAGTAAATGATATTCCCGTTCAACAGGAAATAAGAAGACAAGGCTGCTTGCAACCGTGGTCACTGTTTATCATATTCTAGAAGTTCTAGACCTATCCAAAATGACAGCCATTAGCCACATCTGGTTACCGAGCACTTGAAATGGGGTTCATCTGAATTGAGGTGTTTTGTAACTATAAAATACATGTCAGAATTTGAATACTTAGTAATTTTTAAAGAGTGTAAAATATATAATTTTTAATTTTTATATCTACTTAGATTGAAATTTTGTTCTGGGTTGAAGAAACTGACAATAAATTAATCTCTAAAACATAGAAATAGCTCATGCTGTTTAGGAACAACAAAAAACCCTAAACAGCCCAATTAAAATGGGTGGAAGATGTAAGTAGACATTTCTTCAAAGAACATACACAGATGGTTAAAAAGCACATGAGGAGATGCTAAAATCACTAATTATTAGAGAAATGCAAGTCAAAACTACAATGAGGTATCACTCCATAGTGGTCAGAATAGCCATCATCAAAAATCTACAAACAATGAATGCTGGAGAGGGTGTGGAGAAAAGGGAGCCCTCCTACACTGTTGGTGGAAATGTAAACTGGTACAGCCACTACGGAGAACTGTATGGAGGTGCCTTAAAAAATTAAAAATAGAACTACCATATGATCCAGCAATCCCAATCCTGGGCATATATCCAGAAAAAAAAACATAATTTGAAAAGATACATGCACCCCAGTGTTCACTGAAGCACTATTTACAATACAATAGCCAGGACATGAAAGCAACCTAAATAACCATCAACAGAAGAATGGATAATTAGCTATTCTTACACAATGGAATACTAGCCATAAAAAGAATGAAATAATAGTATTTGCAGCAACATAGACAGACCTAGATTGTCATACTGAGTGAAGTAAGTCAGGGAGAGAAAGACAAATATCATGTGATATCACTTATATGTAGAATCTGAGAAAAAGGGTACAAATGAACTTATCTAATACAAAACAGAAACAGAGTTACAGATGTAGAAAATGAATTTATGATTATGAAGGGGTAAGGGTTGGGGGGAGGGATAAATTGGGAGATTGGGATTGACATATATACACTAATATATATAAATAGATCACTAATATGGACTTAATAAGCACTCAATAATCTGTAACAGTCTATGTTGGAAAAGAATCTAAAGAAAGTGGATATACATGTAACAGATTCACTTTGCAGTACATCTGAAACTAATGCAACATTGTAAATCAACTATACCCCAACAAAATTTTTTTTTTAGAAAATAAACAATATATTATTGAAATAATTTTTCATGTTTCTGTTTACTTTTTTTTACCAAGTGTTATATTTCTATTGGGTAGTGCTCTTCTAGACAGTGTAATATGGTAAAAGAAAAGAAAAAATCTTTAGCCACAAGAAATAAGAAGGTGCAATTATTACTGTTTGAGAATTAGATGACTGTGTAGATGAGAAGTTATTAGACATTTTTAAAAATAATTATTTAGAAATTAATGACTACTTTCTATGCCAGCATCAGACAGAGAATAAAATGGGGAAATAAATCTCAAATGTCCACAAAATATACAATATACTCAAGAATAAATTGCACATAAAATGTAAGACATTTTTATAAACAGTTTAAAGTGATTTTAGCTTCTCCTTTGACAACCATTTAGGGAAGAAGCAAAGATATTCTCAGAGAACACTGATCTGCACCTGTGCCCAGCTTGTCCCATAACTAAACAAGTTGCAGGACTCACCAGACTGCTAGTCTGCAGTGGCTGCTGAGGACCCAATATCCACATCCATCAAATATGATAGAGCTCACAGCACACAGGTTCAGCAATGACCTTGCTTCTGGCTCCATCTTACGTTTCCTATCCTGATGTCTCTTTGCTTAATCATCCAAGCACTGCATTCAGTTCAGTTCAGTCATTCAGTCATGTCCGACTCTTTGCAGTCCCATGGACTGCAGAATGCCAGGCCTCCTTTTCCATCACCAACTCCCGGAGTTTATTCAAACTCATCTCCGTTGAATCGGTGATGCCACCCAACAATCTCATCCTCTGGCATCCCCTTCTCCTCCTGCCTTCAATCTCTCCCAGCATCAGGGTCTTTTCCAATGAGTCAGTTCTTCACATCAGGTGGCCAAAGGATTGGAGTTTCAGTTTCAACATCAGTCCTTCCAATGAACACTCAGGACTGATCTCCTTTAGGATGGACTGGTTGGATCTCCTTGCAGTCCAAGGGAATCTCAAGAGTCTTCTCCAACACCACAGTTCAAAAGGATCAATTCTTTGGCGTTCAACTTTCTTTATAGTCCAACTTTCACATCCATACAAGACCACTGGGAAAACCATAGCCTTGACAAGATGGACCTTTGTTGACAAAGTAATGTCTCTGCTTTTTAATATGCTGTCTAGGTTGGTCATAACTTTCCTTCCAAGGAGTAAGCATCTTTTAATTTCATGGCTGCACTCACCATCTGCAGTGATTTTGGAGCCCAAAAAAATAAAATCAGCCACTGTTTCCATTGTTTCCCCATCTATTTGCCATGAAGTGATGGGACCAGATGCCATGATCTTAGTTTTCTGAATGTTGAGCTTTAAGCCAACTTTTTTATTCTCCTCTTTCACTTTCATCAAGAGGCTCTTTAGTTCTTCTTCACTTTCTGCTATAAGGGTGGTGTCATCTGCATATCTGAGGTTATTAATATTTCTCCCAGCAATCTTGATTCCACCTTGTGTTTCCTCCAGCCCAGCATTTCTCATGATGTACTCTGCATGTAAGTTAAATAAGCAGGGTGACAATATTCAGCCTTGACATACTCCTTTTCCTATTTGGAACTAGTCTGTTGTTCCACGTCCAGTTCTAACTGTTGCTTCCAGACCTGCATACGGATTTCTCAAGAGGCAGGTCAGGTGGCATTATAAAACACAATGCATACATCAACTATAATTACACACTAACTTCATGATTTATTTTTTTCTTCTATTTCTTTACCTTTTTAATGTAGGGCTGGTCCTTCCCCTTCTCTCAGATGACATTTCTCAGTCATCTTGTATCACTCTTGCAGGGACATGCACAGTGTCTGTTTCTGCACCTCTGCATTTTCATATCTGAAAAGATATACCCTTTTCATTAGAAGCATTTGACAATGCAACTGGTAGGACTCTTCATCTTGACAAATATTTCTGAGACAGAGGGACATGTTAACCTATACTTGTCAAGGATGGTTGCATCTACACTGAGACTTTGTAAGGATATGAGAATGTTCCCTATCAAATAAATCTTTTTGTAACTTTGGATGTTAACTTTAGTGTCACTTAATATAGGAGGAAATTTGTATACAGTTCCTCTGAATTCTTAATAGCTTATAGATTCAACAGACTGGAAAGGCAAGGAAGGGAGTCACATATCCCTGGCAGAGAATATAGGACTGTTTGGAGCAAACCTGAGAAAAACCCTGAGAGCCTCCAGGACTCAATACCTTTTCAATTTGTCTGGTTTATTATCCTGGCTTGGAGCATGGGACTTTTTGCCTTCCAGGTGAAAGAAGCATTTTGGCCCTGGAGACGAGGACAATGCCTCCATCACCCACCCACACCCCCAGAAACCCAAGGGACAATTTACAAAGGCCCAGAGATTACAGATCCTTGCAGTGTCTCTCCACCCCAGACATAAAGGTGGGATTCTGATCAGAGGGCCATCCCAAGGGAACTATTGGGAAGATGTGAGGATCTAAGGTGATGAGGGTGGTGTGCCATTTCTTAAGGCAAAAAAGCAGTGGAGAAGTAGAAAATTTGGAGCATGAAGAGTTGAGTTTGGGACATTTTTATTTCGAAGGGTAACTACCAAGTAAAGATATATGAACAGGCATTAGGGTCTGGGATTCAGGAAGGACATCAGCTATAGACACAGATGTTAACAACTATCAACCTAAGTCCAGGGGTATTTGTTGTTACTCTCCAGGAAATCACCTAGTTTCTTATTTTCAAGAGCAGGCAGAGGTCATGTCTCAGATGACAAGACAGGAGATTTTAGAGGAATAGCACCGAATTGTTCTTACAATGCACGTGGCCAGGAAATTCTGAGTGTAAGGTATCCATTTTTAACAACTACATAACGGATTATCACAAACTTGGCAACTTTAAACAGTACACATTTATTATCTGACTATTGCTGCAGGTCAAGACTCTTAGCTGAGTCTTCTGCTCAGGATCTCATAAGGCTGCATTTGAGGTTTTAGCCAGGCAGTGTTCTCATCTGAAAGACTGACTGGGGAAGAACCTGACTCCATGCTCACTTAGATTACTAGAAGAATTTATTTCCTGTGGCTGTAGGACTGAGAGCCCCAATTTTTGCTGGCTAATGGTTGGAGGCTGCCCTGAGCTCTTAGAGGTCACCCACCATACAGAGAAGCCCACGTGGACTTTCCCAAGATGACCACTTACTTGATCAAAACAGTGAATGAATCACTAGTAAGACAAAGTCTGGTATAATGCAGTGTCATCATAGGAATGACATTCATCACTTTTTCCATATTCAATTGGTTAGAAGCTAATCTGGCCCCCCACACTCAAAGGGAAGGTATTATACAGGACATGAATAGGAGACAGGGACCATGGAGGGTCATTTACCTCAGAATCTGTCTGCCACATGCTGTGTGCATGGGAGAGGCATGGACACAGAATTGAAAAGCCATCTATCTCCAAGCAGCTAACATACAGCAGAGGGAGGCACATCCACCACATATCCTGCCATGGTAAGCCACAAAATAAGGTGCAAAAGACCACAAACTTTGGCAGTGCAGTGAGGAAAGTAAGTTTACCAGCTGCACATGTTAACCACTTATAAAAAACATTCATTGGCATAATTCTGTTATGAGGGTCCCTCTCCTGTATTTCAGAAGGGTCAAGAGTGAGAGAGGGAGAAGAAAAGCAGTGTGGCTGACAATAACCCTGCAAATGCATCACCTGGGATATTCTTGGGACATCTAATCAATGAATGGGCACAGTGATTGGTCAAAGAATATTTTGATTTATTTCTCCACTTTCCCACCAGGAAGAATGGAGTTGATAAGACTCTAGAAAAAGGAAATATTTGAAAACGTCCTCAAGTCAGTAACAAAAGCCCTCAAGAGGGAGGGGATGCATATATACGTATACCTGATTCACACTATTGTATAGCAGAAACTAACACTGTAAAACACAACACTGTAAAGCAATTATACTCTAATTTTTAAAAATTAAAAAAATAATCAAAACCCATACGAAATGTCAGATATAGGCTAGGTGCTAGAAATCAGATCACAGATAACCAATTTATCCACAACCTGCTGAACACATGAAGCTCCAGCCTGAGTTGCTCCTCCTGTGCCCTAAGTGACCTCCCACCCCAGCGCCTTCTCTGGAAGAGCTGGCAGAGACTTTCCAAAGCTGTCAACATGAGGGGGTATGCGGTTTTATCTCCATCTTTTCTCCACCAGAAGCAGGCCCATGACACTGCCATCTGCTCAGCAATACGGCATCCCAGGCACCAGGGACCCTGGTTCAGGACATGAAACTGGGTACAGGGCCATTTCCTCTGAACACCTGAGAACTCATCTCCCTTCTGAAACAATATGGACAGACATGCCTGGTTATCAGGGATCCAGAGAGCACGGCTGCAAATCTTTGTTCTCAGTAATTCTGAGACTTCAAGTGTATTTGGTAGCAACTGAACCTAGTCTGCCTGAGCAACTGTGCCTGTGACACCAAAGTCCATGGGGTAGTTAATGGTGAGAAGGGACTCTTGCTTCATTGTAAACCAGCATAGGACATGCCAAGTTCTGCTTGCCACCCCCCACCCCCCCCACAAAAAAAAAAAAAACCCAAACAATGTGGGAAATACAGCTCACCCAAAAGAGCACACGGGCAGCTTCTCACCTGCCCTGCCCCCACCATTACCCCATCACAGACAAAGAGGACAGAGGCTACAGGAGAAAACAGTCGACCAACCAGGGCAGGGGAGGTGATACATGGAGGAGAGATGGACAAAAATTTCATTTCTGACTTTGACGATGGGCCCTTTGGGTGTTCCTTGTCCCTTGGTTTTGTTTGTTTGTGGGGTTGGTTTCTGAATGCACAGGTGTTTGTGGAAGCATGATGCCATTTTTGCAAAAAACAGACAGTATGGGATTTCTGAAAAGATGGCCTATGTCTAAATGCTAGCTTTTCCACTTACTCTCTGCCCACCTTTCAATAGAACAGTCTAATCCCCTTAAATCTGTTTCCTCATCTTCTTAGAAGGGAACATTTAAAAGGCACTTAATCTCCCTGAGTTATTGCCACGGGAGCGTGTTGGGACCCGGCAACATGCAGAAGCATCCTACACTCTGTGGAAGTGCAGAACTGAAGCCAGCCCAGACCCATCACACCCATATTAAAACCCTGCACGCCTGGAGACCAGAACCCATGGTTCGATAGGGACTTGACCAAGGTCTCTCTCCCAGCAACATGCCATGTGGGGTACTGCCTCCTGCCCAGCCTGCCCTACAGGGCAGATGGAGTTGAAAACTCTACTTCTCTGCCTTCCCTTGGGGGGGCCTGAAGAGGTTGGGGCTTAGAGCCAGCGCAGGACTGGCTGGGTGGTGAACCCCCCACCCCAGTCAATGAGAGCTCCAATCTGGCCTGCAGCCACCCTAGGTCTGTTTGTGACTTCAGTGACGTCCCTGCTGCTGGGCATCCATCATCCGAGTGGCCTATCATCTCAGTCTCTCAGACTCTGTTCTGAAGGAGAGATGCCGGCAGAGCCGGCAGAGAGGCAGTTTGAGCAGCTCCCACGCAGACCGCCAGGGCTGCATCTCTGTTCTGGGACAGGCCCATCTCTCCCAGCCCCGTCTCTCCATGCATCAGGAGGCGCCATGGACATATTTGTTTACTTCATTTGCTGATATGCAGTTTGCATAATATTGAATCTGGAAAGGACACTGCATCCACTGACAGGAGTTTTCCCAGCTGGAAAAAAAAAAAAAAAGAAAGAAAGAAACCAGCTTTACATTTTTTACATTTTGGAGTAGAAATAAAGATACTATACCATGTGCCAGGCTCCCTGATGGATGGTTCTCAGGGCGGGGAAGGCCATGTTTGTGGTCAGGCCACGCTCCCAGATCCAAAGTATTGTTGGATGGCTTTCTCGTAAACGCTGTTGGCAGCTCCAGGGACGGCTCTTTTGGTAAAAAGGATGTGCTGGAACGAAACGTGGGCCTCCAGCCAAGACACATTTCTTCCTATAAAACAGAAAACATGCACGTGTCAGGATGCAAGAAGCCAAACCTCTTCAAGAGTGAAGGCCTCCTCCTCCTCTGCATCCCGGGAGGATGGGGAGGACCAGGCTGAGCTAGGCTTTGACCTGAGATGCCTGGTAGGGAGCAAAGGGCCGAGCTTGTACTCCAGCCTCCCACCCCGCAGCTGGGCTTTCCATCAGATGCCTTCTGCCAGTTTGCTTATATTCTCAGATTGGTCTAAATGCCTAGCTCAGATGCGAGGTATAATGAGGCCCCTCCAGGGCTTCCCTGGTGGCTCAGAAGGTAAACAATCTGCCTGCAATGCAGACCCAGTTCGATTCCTGGGTGGGGAAGATCCCCTCAAGAAGGGAATGGCAACCCACTCCAGTATTCTTGCCTGGAGAATTACATGGACAGAGGAGCCTGGTGGATCACAGTCCAAGGTATCACAGAGCTTTCACTTTCACTTTTTCCTAACGTGTAAAAGCAAAGATGGAAAGCACAAAGTCAAGGTAAATAGATGGAAGCCCAGGAGAGGTGTTCTTCACAGGCCCCAGGCAACCATCCTCCTGGATATTTTCTTCTTCCTGAGACCACACTCAGACCCTTATCACAGATTCTTCCAGCCTCCATGGCAGGCTCTAGGGAGCTGCACAGAAGTGCTGCTTGTCCAAGTATCACTCCACACATGGCATGACCTCCCCGGACCCTCCTACTCAGGTGGGGTCCTCCGGGCAGCATTAACCTCACCAGGAGGTTAGTTAGAAATGCACGATCTTGGGGCTTCCCTGGTGTTCAGTGGTAAAGAATCTGGCTGCCAATGCAGGAGACGTGGGTTCAATCCTTGATCCAGGAGGATCCCATACGCCACGGAACAATGAAACCTGTGCGCCACAACTACTGAGCCTATGCTCCAGAGCCTGAGAGCCACAACTACTGAGCCCGTGAGCTGCAACTACTGAAGCCCAAGTACCTAGAGCCCGTGCTCCGCAACAAGAGAAGCCACCGCAATGAGACGTCCTCACACTGCAAGAGCCCTTGCTCACCACAACTAGAGAAAAGCCCACACAACAGGGAAGATCCAGCATAGCCAGTAAGTAAATAAATATATTTTATTTTATAAAAAGAAAGAAAGGCAGAATCTTGATGCCCAGGTGTTTCATAGGCACATGGAAAGTTTTATAGGCACTGCCTGGCAGCTTCCTGGAGCGCCCTCACAATTGGACACATGTGTCTCCACGGTCCTGCCAGTGGAGAAGGAGAGGTGGACAATCAGTGAATTACGAAGTGACAAAGGTCCTCTGGTTCACAGCAGTCCCCAGTCACAACCTGGGTTTGGGTAAAAGGCACTTGGACTACAGATCCCACAGCCCCCAGGGCTCAAGTTTTGCAGCCACCCAACCACTACACTGAGGGAGCATCTTCTCATATTCTCCCTTCACCTTTTTGGAAGAGCAAAATGGTAGAGCTTGATTCCAGGATGATTTAAGACATCAAAGTGAAGTGAAAGTCACTCGTCATATCCGACTCTTTGCAACCCCATGGGTTGTAGACAGGTCAGGCTCCTCTGTGCAAGGAATTCTCCAGGCCAGAATAGTGGAGTGGGTAGCAGTTCCCTTCTTCAGAGGGTCTTCCCTACCTAGAAATTGAACCCTAGTCTCCTGCATTGCAGGCAGATTCTTTACCATCTGAGTCACCTAGGAAGCCCAAGACATCAAATGAGAGTAAATAAATAAATCAGATCTGGGTTCTTCATTGTGAACTTTTCACCCTTTAGCCAGAGTTTGGCTTTACCTGCTATAGGCACAAAGGAGCCAGGTCCCATGCAGCCTGGGTGAAGTTGGAAATTCAGGGTATCTGTGTCCCTTGGGTGGACATCGGCTACACAGGTCACACCACGGGAGCACTGGCCCAAGCGAGGAGCCCAGACCTGTCTCAGCACTTGGTTCTTTCAATGCTGTTGGTCTGGTCACTAATCTGGAGCCCTTATGAGCTCATTCCTGGGCAAATCACCAAGCTCTGCAAGTGACTCATCACCAAAGACCCATCAGGAAGAAAGTCGCCATGCACACCAGCCAGGCTCACAAACCTGGATCCTCCCACAACATCTGATGTGATGGTGACATAACCACCCAGGCCCCATGATCTCTGAGTGCAACTGCAGACCTTCAGTTCTTCTCCAGAAGAATCAGGAACTACCTTTTCCTCCTGGCTTTTCCCCCCAGGACCTGGTCCATAGATATTACAAGTGTCTCACCTTATATGATGGATTTCCCAGGTGGCTTGTGGTAAAGAATCTGCCTGCAATGCAGGAATCATGGTTGGGAAGCCCCTGGGTTGGGAAGATCCTATAGAGAAGGAAACAGGCAACCCACTCCAGAATTCTTGCCTGGGAAATCCCATGGACAAAAGAGCTGGGTGGGCTACAGTTCATGGGGTCGCAAGAGCCGGACACAATTTAGCAACTAAACCACCATCCACCTTGTGTGATGTGTGTGGCACCTGGAAATGTTTGTTCTGCCACCATAGCTGGTGCTCAGTGCCTACACCATGTTAAGAACAATGGGGACAGAATTATAGTTCCTATCAACCTGCTACAGATGTGTGCTGCAGAGAGTTTTTGTTTGGCGTTGTACACATAGATTATAAATTGTAGTTCTGGCCCACCACATACAGTTGTCAATGGTCATGCCTGCAAACTAAAGCCCAGAGTGAGAAGGAGACTTGGCCAAGTTGACTGTCCAAGTTCTGTTTTGTTTATAAGGGCTGCAGCAGTCAAAGGGCTATATAGCTGTTCAAATTTTTTTCAGGTTAAAATTACTACAGCAGATTACACTGTATGAAATCATGTGGCCTTGGTTACCATTTTCTCTGTGTGCTAAGGCAGATCCAAAGTGACTTTCTGAGGAGAATCTTGGTCTTACACACAGGTACATCCTGGCTTATCTCCAAAAGGAGATACAAGAGCTTTCTATTCAGGCAGGAGTTCTTGTAAGGTGACACAATTTTGACAAGAGTGTATTCATCTTACTCCCACCTTGGGTGACTATTAAAACATAAGGTTTTACACCTACCCACTTCCCTGCAACAGAGAATATTTGCACTCTTAGTAGTTGTCAGGGAACATAACCTTGAACTTGGTGTCACTCAAACATTTCAATTCCTCTTGGTGGAGAGGAATTGTGTTTAGAGAGCATTTCCCAAGGAGAACTGTATTAGTTCAAATAATGCTAGCTATTCTAACAGACAAATCCAGACATCTTAGTGCCTTGACACAAGAGAAGTTGGTTCCTTGTGCAGATCACAGTCTAGGGAATATGTTCTGGTTGGGTGTCTTCCACCAGACCCTTAGTAGCCTGGGGTTCTTCCTTCTTGTGGCTCCATCTTCCTCTGGGCCCTTGTAGCCTTCATTTTTCAGCCAGCAGATGAGGATTATGGAAAGAATACATTTACTTCCCAACCATTTCAGCTCAGAAGTGATGAATATCACTTCTGCTCAAGCTCAGGGTCAAGACCATGCCTGGCTGCAAAGAAGTCTGGGAAAAGTATTCATGCACCCAGGAGGGAAGGAAACAGTCACTGGTGAACTTTCCCTGCTGTGGAAATGTGTGGCTCTCTCTAATCTCTTAAATGGACCCAGATTAAGCAGTCCATCTGAGAGCCCAGTGTCAGGAGAGCATAAGGTGGGCTCTGCAGAATGGCTTCTCTAGAAAAGCAAGGAGGTGCGCCCTTAGTCTAAACAGAGACAAAAGAGCAACACCCAGATTTAATACCCATGAGTATAAGATGCTACTACTGAGGTTGGAAGCTGGGGCCTAATGAAGCTTCTTTTCAAGAATCCAGGAGGATCATCGCTCTGAGGATGTGATAGGATTTTGGTGTCACCAGTATGCTTTCCACTGAGCTCTGTCCTATGTCCTCACATCCTTGCTCTACAGTGTGACTTTGTGCCAACTCAGCTCCTGTTTGTTTTCATTTCCTGTGCTGTGATTCAAGTCACTTATTGTGCCTTCCTTTGCCTTGGCTGTTGAAAAGCTGAGACTCAGATCAATACAGCCCATCTCTAGCAAATAGGTGAGCCATTCAGGGATGTATATTTTGAACCAACCTCACACCAAGTTCCATTCATCTTTCCTATTCTTCCATCTCCTATGCTTCATTTTTTGTCATTTTTATGTCATCATGCCATAATCCAACTATCTTTGTGAACTGCATCTAGTCCATTTGAGGAACACAATGGAATACAAACAAATAGGTAAACAACAGGATTATCAACCGAATACAAGAAGAGCAATGACCCAGAAGCTATTAGGGAAAGTTGGAGACACTGGCTTTTCCCTTCTCTTCCTGCCAAGGTCTTGGCATTATAGGCGTGGCTGCTTCACCCACAGTGTCTATGAATGAGCAAATCATTCACATTGCCTGTGCTCCGTGCAGTTCTGTGTGTGTCAGCCTTCAGGAAGACACCTTTCCAGGTCTCAGAGCATCTGAGCATCTCCAGGAGGAGCATCTTCCAATTTCTCGAGGGGATGGTAATCTCAAGTCACTCTTTTGTGAAAAAGGATTCATGCCATGGATGCCTCTGCCTTCCACTGAACTTCTTCCCAGGTCCTTGCATCGCATTGTGCTTTTGTCTGGAGCCACTGTTCTAACAAGTTGGGTGACATCACTGATTCAATGGACTTGAACTTGGGCAAACTCTGGGAGATAGTGAGAGACAGGGAGGCCTGGCGTGCTTCAGTCCATGGGGTCGCAAAGAGTTGGACACAACTTAGCAACTGAACAATAACAACATTGCTCTAACAGATCAACCTCTGAGACCCATGGACAGGTTAGCCAGGGAGCGGCACACACAGCTCATGGTGAAAAGCAAGTCTCAGAGAAGAGCTCCCCACAGAACAGACAAATTCATAGCTACAGAGGACACCCTGGTGGATGCCAGAAAGGAGGTGAGTGATAGGAGAAAATAGGCAAGGGGAATTTAGAGGCACAAACCTCCAGTTATATAAAAAGTAAGCCATGCTCAGTTGCTTGGTGATGTCTGACTCTTTGCGACCCCACAGACTGTGGCCTGCTAAGCTCCTCTGTCCAGGGGATTTTCCCAGCAAGAACACTGGAGTCGGTTGCCATTTCCTCCTGCAGGGGATCTTCCCGACCCAGGGATCAAATCCACATCTCCTGCATTGGCAGGTGGATTCTTTACCACTGAGCCACCTGGGAATCCAGTAAGTCACAGGAATGTAATATACATAAGGAATGTGGTCAATGGGTTTCCCTGGTGGCTGAGATGGTAAAGAATCTGCCTGCAGTGCAGGAGACCTGGGTTCAATCCCTAGGTCGGGAACATCCCCTGGAGAAGGGAATGGCTATCCACTCCAGTATTCTTACCTGGAGAAATCCATGGACAGAGGAGCCTGGCAGGCTACAGTCCATAACGTCACAAAGAGTCGGACATGACTGAGCAACTAACATTTTCGCTTTTCACTTTGTGGTCAATAAAATTGTAATAACTTTGTACAGGGACAGTCGGATTACTAGACTTATTGTGATGCTCATTAGTGATGTATGCAGACACCAAATCATTATGCAACACACCTGAAACTAACATAATATTGTGTGTCAACTACATTTTATTACAGAGAGAGAAAGAGAGGGAGAGAGAAGCACTATCCATCCAGTGTGGCAGCCACTTACTACACGTGACCACAAAACACTTGAAATGAGGCAAATCTAAACTGGGATGTGCTCTAAATATAAAACGCATACCAAATTTTGAAGACTTTGTACAAAAAAAAATATAACTAACGTCCTTTTTTTTCTGGTTGCATGAGGGTCTTCGTGGCTGCAAGCGGGCTTTTCTAGTTACAGCAAGCAGGTGCTACCCTCTAGTTGCGGTGCACAGGTTTCTCATTGCAGTGGTCTCTCTGGTGGAGCACAGGCCAAGTAGTTGTAGCACACTGGTTTTAGTTGCTCTGCGGCATATATCTTCCCAGGTCAGGGATCAAACCTCTGTCCCCTGCACTGGCAGTCGATTCTTAACCACTGGACTACCAGGGAAGTCACAGTAGTTTTTAATATGCAACAGGGATTCTCATCTATTCTCATCTCTTCCCATGAGGTCTCCAGAGGGGCGCTTGATTGGCCTGGTATCTAGAAGAGCCTGGATTCATGTTAAAAGGTAGAGATTGGGATTCTATACCTCTGCCTACAAGTTTTAGCACCCTGTCTGATGCATTCAGCTCTGAGATTCAGCCCAGAGAACAAAGACTTCAAGGTATTATTCACCTGTATTGTGTCGGCTTTGTTTTCAAGGACAAAAACTATTAACTTAAGGGGAAAAGTCATTTTGGGATTTTTTCTTTAGTAAAATTAAACATTACCTGGAGCAACTTATCTTTCTCAAGTACAGACGTTCAATGGCCCATCCCAGGTCCTTTGAATAGCAACTAAGACAGGTAAAAATATTTTCCTATTCAGAGATGATTTCAGCTATCATAGCACTGAATAGATGGCAAATGAGCAACCAGCTTACAAATGTTTGTTCATGAAGCCTGAATCTGGATGGAGCTGTGGAGGAAGTCAATGACCTGTAGGTGAAAATGATTTAAGTACACGTGATAATGCTGAAACCTGGCTCGTGGAGAACTTACGGAAGACTGGGACTTCAAACCAGGTGATTAGGTGCATCTGAGAATCCATATGCCTGCAACACAAGTCTACGTCCCTTATCCTGATGAGCTTGCGAGCCCCCAGTTGCCCACAGCCCAAAGAGGTAGCCTACCTTGAAGAGCTAAGATGCTCCAGCACTCACTCCCTGCACCCTGTCTAGCCTCACGTTACCTCCCTTTTGCCAACTTACCCCTTAAGCATCCAGGCTTCCCCTCTGGGAACCATGTGGTCCTGCATCCCTTAACCATGTGCACATCCACCTTCACCCCTCTGTTCACAGCACAGGCCAACAACCCAGCGATTCTTAACATGCACAAGTCACAGTGATGTTTCCCTTATCATCTTTGTCTTTTCGCTTCTCCAAGTCCTTCGCAACAACCCTCAGTGACACCTGACTCCAAGGAATCAATCCTTCAGTTCCCCTTCAGAGAGGGACGAAGACCCCCCACAAGTAGAGGAATTTATAGAAGGACTCAGTAGAAGTCACCAATGTTTCCATCATTTTCCTAAGAAACCCATTTATTCATCAGCAGAAACTCATCCAAAGGCCCATGGACAGAAGTCAGAGGGTCAATGAACTCTGATGGGGAAAATGTCTGTCTGCTTTTTTACTAGCCTCTAGTTGAACTATAGCATTTCCTTCAGTGACAAATGTGGGCAATAAACCACAGTTATTTTAGCAATGCTATGATTTGTGAACAGGCTTCCCAGGTGGTGCTAGTGGTAAAGAATCCACCTGCCAATGCAGGCGATGCAAGAGACTCAGGTTTGATCCCTGGGTCAGGAAGATCCCCTGGGGAAGGAAATGGTAACCCACTCCAGTACTCTTGCCTGGAAAATTCCATGGACAGAGGAGCCTGGCAGACTGTAACCCATGGGGTCACAAAGAGTCAGACACGACTGAGGCACAAACACATACACAAAATTTGTCAACAGTAGAAATCAGCTATTTTAGTATGATTGTTGCAGATTTTTAAAAATATTATTTATTTCTGATTTGTCAGTTATTAAACCCATAGGCATAGCTTGCTTTTTGATGAGTTAATAATAAAGAATCACACATATGACTATACCACATATCTGTTTTATTTGTATTTTGATAACTGTATTATTGTCAATATTATTAGTTTCCTTTGTAATCCTGTATATTTTATTTTTTGCATTTAAAAACACTCTGAGGATGAGTCCTGTCTTAGTCAGGTTGTTATAACAAAATACCACAGACTGAATGGCTTAAACAACAGACACAGATTTCTCACAGTTCTGCAGCCTGGAAGCTCAAGATCAAGGTCAGTGTCTGGTGAGGAAATGCTTGCAGATAGCTAACTTCCTGTTTTACACTCATGTGGCAAAGAGAGATCACCTCTCTCATATCTCTTCTTTTTAAAGCACTAATTCCATTCGTGAGGGCTCCACCTTTATGACCTAATTACCTCTCAAAGGCATGTCTGCAAATGCTATTACACTGAGAATTAGGGCTAATGAATTTGGGAGACAAAAACATTCAGTCTATAGCAAGTCCATTGGCCTTACTAGATGCCAAAAGAGTGTATGGAAAAAAGGAAAAAGGTGGTTAGCCAACCCCTGCAATGACCCCCATGAAGCATGCCCCCACCATAAAGGTTCCTGTGACAATATCAGCCACAGAGTCTTCAAATACAGCCCTGCAAGCACTTTACAGACCTGAATTCTCCTAGTTCCTCAAGAGGTGATAAATATCTACATTCATGTCAAAATTGGGAAATTGACTTTTTGAATTCTATTCCCATATAGGCCACTACAGAGTATTGAGTAGAGTCCCCTGTGCTATACAGTAAGTCCTAATTAGTTACCTAACTATATACAATAATATGTATACATCAATCCCAATCTCCCAATTTATCCCTCCCTCACTCCTTATACCTTGGTAACCATAAGTTTGTCTTCTACATTTAAACTCTATTTCTATTTTGTAGATAAGTTCATAAGTAGCCTTTTTAAAATGTTTAATTTTTTTAAATTGTGGTAGAAGTCACATAATATGAAACAGACTATTTTAATCGTATTTGTACAGTTCAGTGGAACTAAGTACATTCAATTATTCTGCAACTCTCACCATCATCCATCGCCTGAATTTTTCACCTTCCTAAACTAAAACTCTGTCCCCATTAGACACTAACTCTCCATTCCCCCTCTTTTTTGGATTCAACATGTAAATGATATTGTATGATTATTTGTCTTTCTCTGTCTGACTTACTTCACTTATTTGTTGTTTAGTCGCTAAATTATGTCTGACTCTTTGTGACCCCATGGACTGCAGCATGCCAGGCTTCCCTGTGCTTCACTACCTCCCAGAGTTTGCTCAAACTCAAGTCCATTGAGTCAGTGATGCCATCTCACACTCTGTCATTCCCCTCTCCTCCTGCCTTCAATCTTTACCAGCATCAACTTTACTCAGTAGGAGAATCTAAAAAAGAGTGGATATACATATATGCATGGGCTTCCTGATGGCTCAGCTTGTAAAGAATCCACCTGCAATGCAGGAGACCTGGTTTTGATCCCTGGGTTGGAAAGATCTGCTGGAGGAGGGCATGGCAACCCACCCCAGTATCCTTGCCTGGAGAATCCCCATGGACAGAGGAGCCTGCACTCCATGGGGTGGCAAAGATTTGGACATGACTGAGCAACTAAGCATGGCATACAAACATATATGTGTAAGTGATTCACTTTGCTGCACACTTGAAACTAGCACAACATTGTAAATCAACCCCAAAAAACATAAAGAAAGAAAAAAAAGCAAGAACTCAGAGTTTAGATGCAGCACATGGGCAGAAGGGTCTCCTCAGGGTCCATTTCTCCAGGAGAAGAACTAACTGGCCTCCTCCTCATTCTGTGACGGCCCAGCTATGCCATGTACAAAGGTAGACATCAGGGGGATGCAGCTGTAAGACCCCCTCCTCACAGGCAAAACCCAGTCCCAAATGTGTCTCCAGCCGTGAAGCACCTGCTGGTACCAGACCAACGGGGTGACTCTCTCAAGTCTCTTGGGTAAGGAAGAGGAAATTCTTTCGCGAACGTAATTCCACACTGGGTGAGGGATATTGTGAGCTGCTCAATTCCCTACCCCGCACACTAATTACACAGCGCTCTGGGTTAATTAATTTGTAGGAGCGGACCATATTGCTGAATGCACATTTTTTCTGGGTTTCAACCGCTCTACTTCTCAAGTTGAAATTACTTTGCAGCAACTTTTCTTTCTTTCTCTCACCTTTAACTCTAAGTCTGTTTGCATGTTTTCCTTTTGCAGTTTGGGGGAAAAAAAAAATTAAAAGGGAGGGAAAAAAAAAAAGAAAGGTTATTTGATCCTTTGAAGAAAGAAATCCTGCTCATGGATTTTCTGCATTGAATTCATTGGAGAGAAAAAGAGCGATTGAGTGAACAGAATGGGAAAAAGAGGACGAGGAAGGACACAGGCAGCCTTGATCTCATCCAGGCGGAGGCAAGGCAGGAGCCCCCAGTATCCCAGGGCCATCATGCCCTCACCAAGCCCTTGGAGACCCTTCTGCAGCTAGGCCACCATGCCCACCTGATTGGAGAACTCTGGGCTACAGGTTCTTCAAATAATGCTGAAGAGGGGAGCGCAAGACTGAGCCAGAAATGCTCCGGCTCCCCTCCTGGTGCTCACCGCCTCGGGCACTTTGATCAGAGGAAGAAAAGCTGAGAACTAAGAAATCATTTTGAGCGCGGGCTGAGAGAGGGAGAGCTGATAAACCAGGGAAATACTCTTTGTACCATGAGCTTGTATTTCTTCCCTCATCTCCAGGCACAAGGTGGAGAGGTGGAATACGTGGTCATCGATACTCAGTGATAAATGCTCAGAACTGCTGGGTCAGCTCAAGGGCTTGCCCCAGTTTGAGGAAAAAAAGTCCTAACACCTAACTCAGGGCAGGCATCAAGTTGAAAACGGACTTACTGCTGCTCCCCGCTGTACCATCCTCTGGGGTGGGCTGTCAGGTGTACTCCTGACTCCGGGCAGATCCATGATGTCAAGGGACAGTGAGCACCACAGGGCAATCATTAGGACTCAGTTCCATCTAAAGGACAAGATCCTTAGCACTCAATACATGCTGGGCAACATGCTAGAAAAATTTGGAGCCAAAAGATGAATGGGAGTTGGGGTGCCCACTGTTCATCACAGTAAACTGATAATAACTAACTGAGAAGTGCTATCAAAACTGCCTTCACAAGATCAAGGATAGACAAGAGGGAGCGGTGATGACTCATCAACTGGGACAAGTGATGTCTGGGAAGGCTTCATCACAGAGGTGAGAGGCAAGTTGGGTTTTAAGGAATGAGTTGGAGAGTGAGCTTCGAGACCAGAGAAAGGACTCATACAAAGACACAGAAAAGGTATGCTCAGCAGTCAGGGTTGGCTGGGGTCCAGCGTCTGGGGAGGCAGGGAGTCCTGATAGATGTGCCTACAGTCAGGTCGCAAAAGACCTATGTCCCACAATGTCTAGCTCTCCAGAGATTTTATCCTGGTGGAGTGGTTTTAAGAAAGTAACAGGATTCAGAAGAATGTGAGTGTGTGAATGTGTGGTGCACATATATGCGGCAGCAGGTGAACCAGGGGGGTGTACAATATAGCAACTTCCCTTTTGCATGTGCTGATTTTAAGGCACCTCTGGAGACACACGCAGAGAGCAGCGGGAGATGTGTTTCCATCGCTCAAGCAGGGAGCCTGTGCTGAAGATGCAGATCTGCGAGCTGCCAGGAGAGCGGTGGTGGCTAAAGTCAGGAAGAGGAAGAAACAGATGCAAGGCTTCCACGTCTGGACCCTGGTTCTGCTGAGTGGCTCCCTACTTTAGAAATTCCTAGAACGTCAGGCCTGAAGGGGTCATAGAGATGAGCCCTCATCCCTCATTCTGCAGGTGAGGAAGCTGAAGATGGGAGACAGCTATGGCCCTAAGTTCTCTCATCTCCAGATTCCCACCTCTGCTTCAGCATTGACCGGCTGGCCCACTGTGTCTAAAATGGGCCAGAGGTGGATGAAGAAGAGGGAGGTGTGAAGGACTGAGATGGTAAAGGTCAGATTTAGAGGGAATCAATCCATGACCAAGAAGGTGTGGGGGAGACCAGGATATTAACAATAGGATGAGAAAGGGGCTGCAGGTTCCAGCGAGGCACCTCCCTTCTCCCCACCTGGTGACTTTCTCCCAGCTCAAAGGCTACCTCTTCCATGAAGCATCCCAACAAGCAGAGCCCAGGGTGATCTCTCCCTTCCCTCCTTGCATGGTGCACCTATATTTAGCCTTAAATCAGAACCATCAGTGGGCAGGTCTCACGTCGCTCTGGACTGTGATGGGTGGGTGGGTGTCACTGTCTGACCCCCCCAGAACTGAGCTGGGGCAAGCCTGCCACACAGTGGGGTCTCCAGGAACAGGGACTGGAGGAATCGAGGCTGACAGGGAGGACACGAGAGAGCAAGGCCAGCAGAACCAGATGCATGGATGAAAACCTGAGTAGACTCACAAGGAAAAGGAGAACGGAGCTGGAGAGAAAGTGGAGGGGCTGCCAGCCTTCAGGAGGCCCAGCCCAGCCCCCAGCCCTGCCTGAGTCGCAGGCAGGAGAAAAGCACGTGTGATCTGACACCCGTCTGGCAGAGGCAGGACGGGACGATCTAATAGATACTTTGCAGCCTTCGCGCGTGTTATCCCCAAACAAAATGACATGTGCTTCCCAGCAGCTCCTCTCTAGTTATGAGCACTATAATTAAGCATGAAGTACACACCCACCTCAGTCTGCACAGAGAGGGTGGGGAAGCCAACTACAGCCCAGCGCAGCTGCCTGGCTGAGGCAGAGGAGAGTGCCCGCCTCAGAGGGCTGGCCCTCGGTCTGGACAGTCCCGTGCTGGCCTCCGTGGGCTCAGAGTTCACTTAAGACCCCAGGGAGTCGAGGAGGAGGCGGTGGGCTGGAAGAGAGTGGCAGAAGGCTAGCCCCCACGCTGCATTAAATGTGGGTCACTTTCCATCTTCAGTCTCCAGTATTCCACCTAGCCTCCCCATACCAAGAGTTCAGGTCCCTCCCGAGGGCTCCCCCAGCCAAGGTGAGTCCGAAGGCCTCAGCAGCCTACAATTCAAATAGCAGCCATGGCTCTAATAGGCCTGGGATGTTCCTTTAGGATTCTGGCTGTCCCCAGAGCCCCCATCACAGCCAGCCCAGTTCTGTTCAGTGGTGGCTTTGGTTACACCTGTCTGGATTCCACCAGGGGCATTAAGTAAGCTTGGAATCACAAGCAAGATTCCCCTACCAGACCCAGAGTCTGGTGCAGGCTACAGGCAAAGACGCTTGGGATGGACCACCCAGCACTGGGTTGGGTCTTGTATACTCCCAAATTTTATGGGCCCCTGAAGTCTGACAGGGGCCCCTAAAATTTGGGGTGTACATGGGCTTCCTTGGTGGCTCAGTGGTAAAGAATCTGCCTGCCAAACAAGAGACACAGTTTCGATCCCTAGATTGAGAAGATCCCCTGGAGAAGAAAATGGGAATCCACTCCAGTATTCTTGCCTGGAGAATCCCATGGACAGAAGAACCTGGCAGGGTACAGTCACACACAATTCTGACTAGAGTCAGACACGGCTGAGCGACTAAACAATAACAATAAAGAGCCAGACTGCAACAAGCCAAGGGACCCGGGCTAGTCAGATCCTTAGAGTGGTCCCTGGTGTCCTAACCTACCCAATCTGTAACTGTTGACTGGCAGGGACTCAGACCTGCCCTGGGGCTTCTTTGAGGCACTGTAAGTAGACCCCACACATGAAGAGCCTCCAAACTCCTTTCTTGGCTGGTTTTCTAGGAATAGATCGCATGCATCTCCTCTAGCCCTGGGCTGACCCCAGATTTTTCTGCCAATGGACAACCCCCCCACCCAGGGTCTGCTGGATCTGAGCTGGCCAAGTCTGAGCCAGACTCAGTGAAGGTGGAAATAGAAGCAGAGACTGGAAAGTGTATATGGCAGTCAGAGCAAAAGACTTGACATCTGGAGAAATCCCCTGGGCGCTCAGGTCTCTCTCCCATCTTGGAGAGTTGCCACTTGCACAGGGCAGTGAAACAGAATCCTGCAGGTCTTGCCAAAACCTAGACAATCAGCCTTGCCTGGAGGAAGCTGGAGCTCCTCCAGGCAGCAAGTCTTGCGGTCCTTCCTCCACCTTTGCGTCCACCCCCTCTCTCCATCCCACCATCACTGCCCTAGATCATAGATGACTTCTTGCTCCAACACAACTTTCCTGTACCTGGCAGAAGGACCTTTTTATTTTCATTTATTTTGTAAGAAATGTGCAAGTGGATATAGGCATCTTCTTTTAATCTTTTTATTTTGTATTGTGGTGTAGCCAATTAACAATTTTGTGATAGTTTTAGGCAGGCAGCAAAGGGGCTCTGCCATAATATACTTGTATCCATTCTCCCCCAAGCTCCGCTCCCATCTAGGCTTCAGAATTCCCTGTGCTATGCAATAGGTCCGTGTTGCTTATCCATTTGAAATGCAGCAGTGTGTACATGAATTTCACAAACTCCCTAACTATTCCTTCCCTTCATTCTTCCTCCCAGCAACCATACATTTGTTCTCTAAGTCTGTGAGTCTCCTTCCGTTTTGTAAGTTCATTTGTATCATTTCTTTTTAGATTCCACATATAAAGAATGTCATATGATATCTCTCCTTCTTTGTCTGACTTACTTCACTCAGTATGGCAATCACTAGGTCCATCCATGTTTTTGCAAATGGCATATTTCATTCTTTTTAATGGGGCAATCTAAGTAGCTCAGACAGTAAAGAATATGCTTGCAATGCAGTAGACCCAGGTTTGGTCCCTGGGTCAGGAAGATCCCCTGGAGAAGGGAATGGCTACCCACTCCAGTATTCTTGCCTGAAGAATTCCATGGATAGAGGAGCCTGGTGGGCTCCAGTCCAAGGGGTCCCAAAGAGTCAGACACAACTGATCATTAACAACAAACTAAGTAGTTCTTTTTAATGGCTGAGTAACATTCCATTGTATACATGTACTGACATCTTCTGTATCTATTCAGAGGAACTTTTTAAAGGTGGTTTCTTCCTGATATCATCCCCCAGCTGTAAACACAGGAGGCCCTCCATGCCTGGGAGATAAAGCCTGCTTAGTGGGTTCTTCATTGTTCCCCAACACTGCTTCTCAGCTTCACCTTCTGTCTCATCCCTTTTTACCTCCCCTCCCATGTGCTGCTCCCCAGCCAACCAGGACAATCTTCTTCAGCCTTCCTTCTGCCCTTTCCCCGAGGCCACATCCTCAGTGCCCAGCCCGGCCTTCCCTCTGTGGGGAAGCTCGCCCTGACCTCGCCTGTTCACCCCACAGCCCAGGCCTGCCCCAGGACCCTGCCTCTTGGGTACTTCTCATATGGTCTTGTGAACCGCGGTCCCCAACTCCATTCTCCTTCCACTTCACGGGGGTGCGGGAAGGGGGAGGCTGGTGTGAGGGGTTGGCCCAGGGGAATCTTGTCACCCATCTTACAACTGCCCAAGAGTTCCTACCACTCTCTGACCAGGGAGCCCACAGAGGGGACCTACACCCTCCTGTCTGCATTTTCTCCACTGCCCTTACCACTTTCTGACACAGTATTTAATGTGTGCTCAATTTATGTCTCCTCCCCCTACCAAAAGAAATATACACCAATAATAACTCTGTGAGGGGAGGTTTGTTTTTCTGGTTTTGCTCACAGTCCTATCCTGTGTCTAGACCACTCTCTGGCCCATAGAAGGCCCTCTATAATATGCGTTGAACAAATGAATGACTGGGTGAATGAAAGCTGTCATAAGTACCAACCACAAAGCATCCCTGTGTAGGATGATCCTCGCAATGTGCAGCCCTTGGAGAGGCCTGAGCTGAGGTGGAGGGATCCCCAGATGGGCTCAGGTCCCCCAAGACCCAGCAGGAGCAACTTTCCTGTCCACGGCCTCGGTTTTCTCATGTGTGAAACGACAGGGTCGAGTGGTGCCCGCGGCCCAGTCTGTCGCCGGGCACCTGCTGCCCACGTGCTGAGATCCCTCGGACCTTTCTCAAAAACTGCCTGCAGGCCTTGCCTGGAGGCCCGCGGGCTCTAATTAAGAGCTGGTCTTATCATTTTTATCATTTAATTCTCTCTGGTCAACACCACTTTAATGATGAGCCTCTCAGCCTACACTGTGAAGGGAGAAGGCAGCGGCGGGTGAGGCAGGGGCTCGGTGCCCGAGGGCTGAGGGGCGCCCTGCGCTCGGTGCGGTCATGGCACCACATGGAAGCCCTGCCTCTCCCAGGACACAGCAGAGCACCCCCCTCCAATCCTGACCCTGACCCCCCGCAATACTCACTTCCCCCCACGGCTTTCCCTTCTCGCCCGGCACAGAGTGCTGGCCCTTTCTTTTCTGCCCTGTTGAAGGGACTTGAAGCGAGGCCTAGGCCCCAGAGGGGTCACCTGACCTGCCTCCTGAGAAACCTGTATGCAGGTCAGGAAGCAACAGTTAGAACTGGACATGGAACAACAGACTGGTTCCAAATCGGGAAAGGAGTACGTCAAGGCTGTATATTGTCACCCTGCTTATTTAACTTATATGCAGAGTACATCATGAGAAACACTGGGCTAGAGGAAGTTCAAGCTGGAATCAAGATTGCCAGGAGAAATATCAGTAACCTCAGATATGCAGATAGCATCACCCTTATCGCAGAAAGTGAAGAAGAACTAAAGAATCTCTTGATGAAAGTGAAAGAGGAGAGTGAAAAAGTTGGCTTAAAGCTCAACATTCAGAAAACAAAGATCATGGCATCTGGTCCCATCACCTCATGGGAAATAGATGGAGAAACAATGAAAACAGTGACAGACTTTATTTTGGGGCTCCAAAATCACTGCAGATGGTGACTGCAGCCATGAAATTAAAAGACGCTTGCTCCTTGGAAGAAAAGTTATGACCAACCTAGACAGTATATTAAAAAGCAGAGACATTACTTTGCCAACGAAAGGTCTGTCTAGTCAAAGCTATGTTTTTTCCAGTAGTCATGTATGGATGTGAGAGTTGGACTATAAAGAAAGCTGAGCACCAAAGAATTGATAATTTTGAACTGTGGTGTTGGAGAAGACTCTTGAGAGTCCCTTGGACAGCAATGAGATCCAACCAGTCCATCCTAAAGGAAATCAGTCCTGAATATTCATTGCAAGGACTGATGTTGAAGCTGAAACGCCAATACTTTGGCCACCTGATATGAAGAACTGACTCATTTGAAAAGACCCCAATGCTGGGAAAGATTGAAGGTTGGAGGAGAAGGGAACGACAGAGGATGAGATGGTTGGAAGGCATCACTGATTCAATGGACATGAGTTTGAGTAAACTCTGGGAACTGGTAATGGACAGGGAGGCTTGGTGTGCTGCAGTCCATTGGGTCTCAAAGAGTCAGACACACCTGAGTGATTGAACTGAACTGAGCCCCCAGAGGTGGGTTTGCCCTCACAAGGCTGCAGGGAGGAGTCAAGACAGGCCCTCAGAAGTTGGTGTCTCTCCAGGTCTTCTCAGGGGACACGGACATCATGCCCACTTCTGGGACTGGAACAGTTTTTTCATCTAGACTTGAGGTTTATGTTGTGATGACTACTGTGAATTCAGAGTCCTCTCCAGATCAAACTGACTCTTATTCCCAAAGAACATGGTCCTAGGAGGAGGTAGTCATCCTCTCACCATCTTGGGGAGTTGGGGGGACAGGAGCTGAGCCTCCATGGCCAGGAGACAGGATCTGACTTGGCAAGAGGAGAGAGGTTGGAGGGCACTTGGCTAGGATGAAAGGTTTGAACAGGCACCAGGGCAACACCTTATGGAGTTGGAAGATCCTTGACACTGAGCTGTGGCAGGCTCCTGGAAGGTCCGTACTGGTATATAAAGGACTGTGGGAAGTAGGGGTAGGGCTGGAGCCCAGCCCCTTTAGGCTGGAGAAAAGGACACGGTATCAAGGCCCAGGGGCAGCTTAGGGAAAGTGTCAGCACGAGCAAGTGTGTATGCCTGTGTGCTCAGATGTGTCCACTTCTTTGTGACCCCATGGACTATAGCCCACCAGGCTCCTCTGTCCATGGGATTTCCCAGGCAAGAATCCTGGAGTTGGTTGCCATTTCCTTCTCCAGAGGATCTTCCCAGGGATTGAACCTGCATCTCATGTCTCCTGCATTAGCAGGCAGATTCTTTATCACTCAGATCATCAATTTCCTCTCTACCTCCCCGTTTGCCACATCTTCCTCCTTTCCAGAAACTGAGGTTAGAGCTCGCCCAGAGCACCAGCAGTCTGTCCAGACCAATCAAGAATCTGCCTCTTCTAGGGAAAACCGACTCCCCATCTCCAACCTCTAGTTCAGACAATGATTTCCACTGCCAAAAAAAAAAAAAAAAAAAAAATCATGCAAATCGGGGCCAAATTGAAAATCTGTTCATCACTTCTTCTGGTGTCTAGGGTCTCTCATTGGGGAATTTTTAAATGGCTCAGCTCATCTGAAGCCAAAGAAGAGAGAGGAGACAGATGGAGTCAGGCAATTTTACGGAGATTCTTAAGACTTGTCCTTGTGGAAACCCCTCCTGCCCATCCACACTGCAGTGGGGAAGTCTCATTCCGTGACCTACTCTTACTAAAGACATTTCTCCCCACACCTGACAGCACAAGCATGTTTCTGCGGGGACTCACTTGCACAGTGGCCTTCAGGAGGGATGTTTCTCACACAGTTAGCTCAGGAAAATCCAAGGCCTGCTTGCCAAAAAAAAGCAATCTTTTTGCTGCACAACAGAATGCAAGAGTGTCGGTTTTAACAAGAAAACGTCCACTGGTAGTGGGACTTCTTGTCAATTAAAACCAACTCCATGCAAGAAATGAAAAAACTGGGAGTGAGCCAGGCTCCACCCAGAATCCTTGTCACATTTCTGCACGGAAGCTCCAATTTAGAGTCCCTGGGATTCCTTTTGTGTGAGCCCCTCTGGGCAGAGTCTCGTGGCCATGGAACCTGGTTGCAGGATCTGACTCAGTATCTAGTCCTCAAATACCCGGCGAATGGAGCCTGGCTCTCCAAAACTGCCCTTGGACTACAATCACTCTGCCAATTCTGGCTCTGATCGGGGTGGTAGCCAGGGTGCTACAGAGAAACAAAAGGATCTAAGTGGATATACGGAGGGAAAGATTTATTTTAAGCAATTGGCTCATGGGACTGTGGGGAGGGTGGTTGGCAAGCCTAAAATTTGTAAGGCAGCCTGGTAGGCTGGTAATTAAGAGTGGGTGCTTCAGTCTTGAGTCTGAATTCTGCAGGGCAGCAGGCTGGAAACACTGGCAGGCTGTCGGTGAGATGGTCTTGAGGAGAATCCCTTCTTCTGAAAACTGATCTTTGCGCTTAAAGCCTCAGCATATTGGGCGAGGGTCACCCACTTTATGGACAGTAATCTGCTTTACCCAAAATTTACTGATCAAAATAGTATCTAAAAAAATACCTTGACAGTAGCATCTCCAGTGGTGTTTGACCAAATAATTGGGCACCATAGCTTAGCCAGGATGACACATAAATGAACCATCATACTCAGCATATTCTGCTCTCTGACCATCGCATTTAAGTCTGCCCACCTATACTTCTGGCAGTGCCTGCTCCTTCTTCTTGGGCTTACTTACTCATCATCAGCTCTGAGCTTTATCAAGCTACCCATCCCCAGTGCTCTTCAAAGCATCTCTACCCCAGCTCTCTTCAAATCTTTCCTTCCTCCTTCAGGACCCAATTCTAGTCCCACTTCCTTGATAGAAGTCTTCCTAGCCTTTCTAGGCCACATATGTCTCCCTCAGGACTCTTGAATCCCCAGGTGTCTCTAGCACAAACCCAGCCTTGATCACATACTTCCTGAACTCCTCTTTTTCCTAGCCTCATTTTTGAGTTAGGAGACCAGCTCACATACCTCCACCTCCCACATAGTGGAGGGCTGGGATAATTGCAATGGATACAAATACCCATCTGTTGGGGATTTTCTCTACAAAGAAGGTACAGCCATGGTAAAGCATTGGATTAAAACACAAAGCTAAAACAAAACAGAAAAAGCAGAGAAAATGTGGAAGTCTTTCTCTTTGAAGTGAGTCAAAACCAAAAATTGAAGGGGGATGGGTAGGTTGAAGAAGGTGATGTCATTGTAGATAAACAAACCCTCTGGCTCTGGCCCCAGGCAACCTGTGAAAACTCGGGGTATTCTGGCCCTGCTACGGAGCTTCTCCTGAGCTGCAGATGGGGTCTCTGGCAGGCATCTGGACCGCATTAAAGGAGGACTGAGTGATTCACTCTACAGGGACCTCTCCAAACAGACAAGTTCAAAGTTCTGCTTTTAATCAATTCAGTGTGTGATATCACTGGGCAGCATTTCCTCCCAAGATAAGGGCAGCATCGATTATCAGATATGAAGTACAGCAGCCTTGAACAGCCAGGAGCCCCCTGCCGGAGCAAAGGGATGGAAACCAGCTCCAGGAGGGGGCTGCAGGCTCCTGCTTGGCCTGGATGAGTACAACTCCCAGCTCAGCTCCAAGCCTGGTGGTCAGAGGGGCCCAGAGCCTCCCCACTGTGAATCAGGCCCCAGCTCGTGAGAAGGAGAGAAGAGGAAGGGAGGCATACAGAATTGACTCTGCTGGTTGCCCCCAGCAGTTTTAACTGGGCATTTCTGAAAGGCAAAGTGTGGCAAATCTCAATGTCTGCTCCATCTCACTTAATGTATTAACATCAATTCAGTTCAGTTCAATTCAGTCGCTAAGTTGACTCTTTGCGACTCCATGGACTGCCGCATGCCAGGCTTCCCTGTCCTTCACTATCTTCCGGAGCTTGCTCAAACTCATGTCCATTGAGTCGGTTATGCCATCCATCTCATCCTCTGTCATCCCTTCTCCTCCTGCCTTCAATCTTTCCCAGCATCAGGGTCTCTTCCAATGAGTCAGATCTTCACATCAGTTGGCCAAAGTATTAAAATTATCACACCCTATGGTGAGTGCTATGGATGTAACTGACAGCCCAGAGTCCTGCCGGTAGGGGGCGCCCATTCCAGCAAGGAAGAAAGATGACAATCGGCAAGAGAAATTAGCCTGATCAATTTTTAAAGGGCAGAGAGACATCATGGGAGTGGAAGGTTTTTCTAGTTGGCCAGAGTTAGGGGGTGTGAAGATTTTACCTCTAATTGCTCAGCTATAAACAGAAGGCTTCCAACACTGCCTTTACTCCTTAGCCTGTCCTGTCCTGGTCAGCTTCTGGAGGCTTGGCTCAGCCTGGGGAGGGCCAGTACCCAGATCTTAGACTCGATTAGAGGCCCCTCCTATATGCTCATCCTGTGATCAGTGATACCTAGACATTGTATTAAAAAGCAGAGACATCCCTTTGCCTACAAATGTCTGTATAGTCAAAGCTATGGTTTTTATAGTAGTCACGTACGGATGTAAGAGTTGTACCATAAAGAAAGCTGAGCACCGAAGAATTGACGCTTTCGAATTGTGGTGTTGGGAGAAGACTCTTAAGAATCCCTTGGACTGCAAGATCAAACCAATCAATCCTAAAGGAAATCACCCTGAATATTCATTGGAAGGACTGACGCTGAAGCTGAAGCTCCAATACTTTGGCCACCTGATGTGAAGAGCTGACTATTGGAAAAGACCCCAATGCTGGGAAAGACTGTGGGCATGGGAATAAGGGAATGACAAAGGATGAGATGGTTGGATGGCATCACTGAGTCAATGGACATGAGTTTGAGCAAGCTCCAGAGATGGTGAAGGACAGGGAGGCCTGGTGTCTGTGGTGTCATGAAGCACACATGGTGTCTATGTCACAAAGCAGGTGTGACTGAGCCACTGAACAGCAATGATCAGTGATCACCACCACCCACATCACTTCTCACGCTGTATTTTAATTGTCTGTTTCACTTCCAGCCTCATCTGCTGAACACTAAGTTCCTTGCTTTCATTGGAATATTCATTGGAAGGGCTGATGCTGAAGCTGAAACTCCAATACTCTGGCCACCTGATATGAAGAACTGACTCATTAGAAAAGACCCTGATGCTGGGAAAGATTGAAGGTTGGAGGAGAAGGGGACGACAGAGGATGAGATGGTTGGATGGCATCACTGACTCAATGGACATGTGTTTGAGTAAACTCCAGGAGTTGGTGATGGGCAGGGAGGCCTGGCATGCTGCAGTCCATGGGGTCACAAAGATTTGGACATGACTGAACAACTGAACTGAACTGAAGTTCCTTGCAGGCAGGGGCATCTCAGTTTCACTCACCATTTTACTCTTAGAGCCTACAGTTAATAGGGCACATAGCTGGCTACAGCTGTAAGTAGCCCCCACTTAAAGAGCATTTATGAAAACTTCACTAATGATCATAGATGGCATTGTTTGAACAGGCATTATGTGTCAGACGCTGCTAAGCACTTGGTAAACATGGGCTCATTTAGTCCTTGCAATAATCTTTTGAGTTTGGCATTATTATCCCCCTCATGCAAATAAGGGGCCCGAAACCCAGAGAAACTAAGTAATCTGCCCAAGGTCACACAGCTTGGCTAGATTCAAACTCAGAACTGTCTCTGGTCCCCATGGGTGCTGGCCTGAGTTCCCCTGGAGTGGAAGTGTGTTCTCCTCTAAGTGTACAAGGAGCAATAAGTGCTTCTAGCCAGATGTGGAAAAGATCCACAGAGCTTTGAGTGCTTGACAGACACGTCCATGAGAAAGACAGAAGGATCTGCAGTTGTCAGGATCTAAAGCTCCAGGGATGGTGCTCCTAAGCCCACAGCATCCTCTGTAAGGAGGTGAAAGCAGGCACCAGACTCTACAAGATTTCTCCCGAAAGAAGATAGAAGCCTAATGCAGGTCCTAGGAAACTGGTGGGTGTGTCAAGCATCATTGCCCCCTGAGGTTCTTGGCATCTTTCTCAGGTTCATCTGGGCTTCTCCCTGAAACTTGGGGTCTGATGCACACAGGAAGCCTCAGAGTCAGTCTCAGACTGAGCTGGATCTGGGGCAAGAAGCAGAGGGATACAAAGAAAGCTTGTTGTCACTGTGAGGGTCAGGGCACCAACTAACACAGACAAGAAGTGCAGGCACAACCGTGCCAAGTGATTCACCTGCTGTCACAGCACAAGCCTTAAGTGGGATGTGCTGAAACATCATAGACCGATCTGACTGCGGAGGTGTGCTTCTCCCCAAAGAGCTCCTTCTGCCTGCTGCTACTCCCTTGTGGAAAATTAAGAGAGGAGCTTGTCATCACCGAAGGAAAGAAAAGTAGCCTGCTCGTTTCATCACAAAACTCCTGCAAGCCTGGAGCAAATGGCCTCGATTCTTCCTTCCACCTGATTTATACGGAAGCCATTGTTCACCCTGATGGTGCTCAATATATCACCAGAATGAACACTGTGCATCTCGGTATTTCACCCTCCAAAGCCTCATAGAAAAATGGATGCTAATGAAGAGAACTTCCATGTTTTCCTAAGAAGGCCATCACCTCTGATAATACAGAGGACTTCGGCAGTTCAATAAAGGCAATAAATCAGCACAATTTATTAAATACAACAAGCACTTTCCTAGGCAAGTGCTCAGAAAGAGTCCAGAACAGCATGTCACCAGCCCTCAGAATGGGAAAAGGTTCTGGTAGCTACTTAGTATGAACAAAGTTTCAACAATTGCCTCAAGAGAGAGTTCAAACTAGGAACAGTGACGCTCATAATCACCCCATCCCAATCTCTAGCAGAGCTCTCCCTGTGGGATCCTCATCTGTGCTCTTTAGACAGAATCCAATTTACCATCCTTTCTACAGAAACACCCAGATCAGCTCCTGGGACAAAGCTAGAAAATGTTCAAGTGAACAAGGGCAAATTCTGCTGTACAAACGAAAGCGTGAGTGAAGCGAGATCAAATGCAACGGGTCTCAAGGACACGGAACCAATTCTTGAATCTGCCCATTGTCTTCCTAGATACAGAGCAGAGAATGGTCCCCCATTTGTGGCATGAAAGGCACCCCAGAGGAGAGCCCACATCCCAAGTCTGGATATGTAGACAGAGCTGGTATAACAACCCATCAGAGCAGGCAGACAATGAGTGTCTGCTTCCTCTGTGAGCCAGAGTTCTTAAAAGAGCCCCTACGTTGATAAAGATGTGACCACACTTCTCCCCAGCAAAGGCAAGGCTGGGACTGCCACATCCTCACCTCAGCTCCAGTTCTGTCCTTATCTCTCCCCTCGAAGGCCATTGAGGAGAGAAGGGCCACGGCAGGGCTACTGTGGGGTGATGGCAGGGCCTGGCCCGAGAATGGACTCCTCCCTGGGCAGGGAGATTTTGTGAAAACAGTGACTCTCAACATCATCCATCCTTCCATTCATCCATTCACCCATCTACCAACTCATTTATCCACATTTTCATCTATCCATCCATCTATTCATTTACCCCCAAATGTTTGCTGAGGGCCTCACGGCACTCAGGACACTGTGGAAATACAGTGGGTCTCTCGAGGATTCAGGGCGTATAAGAGATGATAAAATAGCCTGCTGATCAGTGACATGATAGAAACAACATGAGCTCTGCAAGCAGTTACACCTGGTCCTCATGTCAGCTGTGTCTTTGGGTAAATTTTGACACTTCCCTGCCTCCAATGCCAAACCTAGAAGACAGGGGTTACCATGGTACCTACCTAATAGGTTCTTTGTGAGGACTAAATGAAATAATCGATGTTTCCTAAAGAATGATAAAGCATATCATGAGGAGTAGAGAAAATTATTTTAGTTGGAGCAGGGGCAAACTTTGATCTAATATACATACATCTTTCAGTACAAAATAATATCAAATTCAATTTCACAAAGATACTTAAGATAAACCTTAAGGTTTATCCTTAAGATAAACCTAACATTTAAGTCTACACAGGTCACGAAAGGTATTTGCAATATATGTTACTGACAAAGGGACAAATGAGCTTGTATACAGAATATATAAAGAATTTCTACAAATCAATAAAAAGATTACAAAACAGATGAAATGGCACAACCATTGGAAAGCCGATTTGATATTATCTCCTGCAACTGAATGTCACAGTGCATAACCCAGCAATTATACTCCTAAATATATGTTCAGCATACAGGTGTTTTAATAAGTATGTACAAAGATGTTAATACTACCATTATTTGCAATAGAAACTGGAAACAATACAAAACGTTCACAAACAGCAGAATAAATAAATAAATAAATAATAACAGCAGAATAAATACCTAATGGTGCTGTAATCACGCAATGGGATCCTACACAGTAAGGAAAATGAAAGATCCCCAGTTGTACGCAATCACAGAGCCATGCTCTCAAACACCACACTGGATTATAGAATTCAGACACACACAGGGCTTCCCTGGTGGTCCACTGGTTGAGAGCATGCTTGCCAATGCCAGGAACACAGGTTTGATCTCTGGCCCAGGAAGATTCCACATGCTTCGAGGCAACTAAGCCTGTTTGCCGCAACTACTGAGCCCAAGGTCTAGAGCCCATGCTCTGCAACCAGAGAGGCCGCCACGACGACAAGCCCGCACACCGCAACTAGAGTAGCACCCGCTTGCTGCAATTAGAAAAAGCCCATAACAACGAAGACTTAGCACAGTCCCAAAAATTAATTAATAAAAAAAAGAAATCAGACACACACAGACACATGCACACCCTCTGATTCCATATGTGTAATGAGTAAACTAAACAGAAGAGCGTGAGAGTCAGAGCAGGGGTGCCTCTGGCGAAGCAGCCAGGGAGCATGAGAAGAGTGTCCCAGGCCCCTGCCCTGTTCTGCTTCTTGACATTTCGTGATGGTTTCTTGATTTATGCTTTTCACGCTTTTCAATATGTTATATCCATAATTTTTAAAAAATTTACATAGTCTTTAAATATCAAGTAAATACATGGGTGTATGATTCTAGCAAAATTGTGAAGATAATGATGCCTAAAGATGGGGATGTCCTGAGGTGACAAAACTCACTAACCTTCACAAGATACAAATCCTATTCTGTATGCTTCACATAAATCGTATCACTTAGTTGTCACAGCAATCCCAGGAGGGAGGCAACACTATTAGCCCCCATTTTACAGATGCAGGATCTAAGGCACAGCAAAGGTAAGCTACTTGCTTAAGGTCAGACTACTAAATTAGCAGCAAAGCTAACTGGCTTCAAAGCCAGGCCATCAAGCACCGAATGATGATGGTCCTGCTCTCAACTGTCTCCCCATGCTGCCCTCATGCAAAAGACCAGCATAACAACTAACACACAGTCACGCATTCTGTATTGACACATATTATTACAAGTAACAGTCTTTCCTTTTGATTCCCTGCCGTCTGCCCAGGGAACCTTCCCGTCATCCATCATTCCTCTCCCAATTTATTCTGTGTTAAGGTTTTGATACTCTCCCCCATTCCCCAAATTTTGTGTCCACATTTTAAGAAGCCTAATGAGACACTGTCTATGTGGAGCCTAGAGGATATCAAAGGCATAACAACACAGCCTTCTTAAACATAAAAGCAAATAGCCAGATGGGTATCCATGAAATAATATGTTCACCACAAGCACACAAATTGGGATTTAGCCTCACCTGATGATGGCTGGTTGGTGAGACCACCAAAAGCGGTCCAGCGTTAAGGGCTGAGGTGTCCACATGGGGTCTTCCTTGGGACCCTGCAGGCATGTGGGCACTGATGGTGGCCGATCACAGGGAAATTCTACTGTGAATAGCAGGCCTCCTTACCTCCTTGAAAAAAGTCAGAGATGGATGATGCAAATGCATTCAGAAAGAAGCAGAGGGGGAAATGACTCACAAATATTAGAAAAAGTAAGGAGATGCTCCCAGGGTCCCAGGGCTTGAGGATGTTGTCTGAAATAGACTCAAGATACAGCTATTCTCAGGAAGCATCACCTTTTGAGAATGTGAGGTCATCCACTCAGGAGAAGACATCCCTCTCCTGAGCACCCTCCAGAGCTGGAAAGCCTGGTGGATTTGTCATCTGAAGGCTACCATTCTGGCTCTGAATATCCACACAGTCCTTTTGGTGCTAAATTTATTTGTCATCACTGCAGCAGCCTGTTTAATTATAACTAATGGGTGTACTCATACTAAGTGACATGCCATTGGAAATCCCCCTCCTCCAACTAGAAATATCTATGAAGATGCTGGGCCAGGAAGTAATGACGCTTAGGGAGAGCAAGTTCTTATGGCTGAGGCCCCACTCGGATGGAGAAATTTCACTCAAGAAATGTCCCCCCAGGACACCTGTGTGGACAGCCCCAGCCCTTCAGGCAGTGGGGACGGGGTGTCCTATTTGTGAGCTCCATTTCTGAAAGCTTGATGACAGGGGCAGAGTCTCCCCCTCTCCTGGCCTCCTGGAGAGATGTGATTTCTCATGCACATTATTAATGAGCTTCATCCTCAAGTTATTCTGGCTGCATGTGGAGCTTAGAGGACTTGGGAGCACAGCTTGGCAGGCAAGAGAGGCTTTAAAATGCAGTACTTCCCCAGCCTGTTTTTAAAAAAACACAGTATCAAAGAGGAAATCAGAGAGTATGGGGGGTGGGGGGAGGATGTGCATAGCAAAAATGGGTTGAAAAGAGTAAAATGAGGAAAAAAACTAAAGAAGTTTTTAAAAGAAATATGTATATATGTTTGTATACATATATATCCAGCCCCCTTTCTGTTCTTCCCTGTTCCTCCCAGCCTTGGGGTCAGTCCTCTCTGGCCAGAAAAGCCTTCCCCCTCTCCTCTGTCTGCTCATCCCCTGCAGGTCTTGCAGGGCTATGCAATCACCAGACATTCTCTGTTGACTTCCCCAGATCTCAGAGCACTTTTCCTCCTGGAAATTCCTTCCTAGTAGCCATTTGGCACTTCTTTCATTTAATCATTCATCAAAACAGGTATGGATGCCTTGCTGTGAAGTAATTGTGGCAGACGCTAATCCTAGGTCTTAGATAAGGCAGTTTTCCCTGTGGGTATCCTGTCATGTTAAAGAGGCTGAGAACCTGAAAGTAGGAAGCATGGTGGGTTCATGGCCATGAAGCCCAAGGCCTGGCACATGTTGGCCCCTCAGGGAATGCCTGCTGGATAGCCAGTTGAACTCAGCATGATGGAGAGTGGCTTTGCTTGCTCTTTTCCAGAGACCCCTGAGAGGATGCTATCAATAGCATCTTGGCCCTTCTTCCCAGAGGGCAGCTGGGAGCAAGTATCCAGTCCGTCAAGAGGAAGGTTCTTGGATGTTAACTTAGCTTTGGCTTGTAGAAAGAAAGAAACTCTGAAGCCCCAAACATCATCCTACCCCCTCAGGTCTCCTGTCCAAAGACTCAGCATGCAAAGAACAGAGACAGTGATAATGATGGGAGGGGAGGGGAGGAGCTATGCCTGCATGTGAGCTAAGTGGCTTCAGTTGTGTCCAACTCTGTGAAACCCTATGGACTGTAGCCTTCCAGGTTCCTCTGTCTGTGGGATTCTCCAGGCAAGAATACTAGAGTGGGTTGCCATGCCCTCCTCCAGGAGATCTTCCCGACCCAGGGATCAAACCCTGGTGTCTTATGTCTCCTGCATTGGCACGGGCTTTCTTTACCACTAGTGCCACCCAGGAAGTCCCTGATGGCCAAAGAAGGGTGGTTGCTTTCAGAGAGGACTAGACACTTACCAGTGAAAGAGTAAGGACCACAAAGACTCTGAAGAATATGGGAAGGTGGGAGGGAGGCAGAGGTAGAGACCTGGGCTCTGTCTTGTCCTCAGAAAGAAAACACATGGGAAGTAGAGCAATGGAAGAAAAATCAAGTTCCTGACCTCTTTAGAAATGACATAGTTACCCCAACTCAAATTCAGGGAAGAGTTCTGAAACCCAGTTCCCACTTGTTCCCTAAGGAGCCTGGTCTCACACAGTCATAGTCCACCCCAGTTCCCATCCACATGCAAAAGCGGTTTCAACTAAGCCCCATCTTGGGTTATAGACACAAGAAAAAGGAAATCCTGTCATTTTTAAAGGTTCACACCACCATGATTGTGATGCTTCACTTACTAAAAGATCTCACATTAGTACATATAAAATCAATTTTCCAAGATCAGAATATTTTCCAGAAGTTTCCAGGATGCATCAATTATTCTCCAAGCTGCAAGGAGAGGCAGCAGCAGTCACTTGCCTGGAATTTAGGATGCTGACCCGGGCTCACCAGGTGCTCTCACAATAGAAGCCTTGGCCTCTGCTGCTCTTGAGACAATCTGAGCTCCTGGGGCTTCTCCTGGAAGAAAAACAAGTCAGGAGATCTCCTTGATCTCCTTGATCAAGGCAACACCATTGGCAACTTAATCACAAAGGAATGAAGTAAAATACAGATACAGCCTAAATGTCTCACCACCTGAAGGAACAGGCCAGGCTTTGAGATTCTGGATGATAAGAAACACTCTTTCCTACAAGCTCCCTGCTGTACCCAGATTTCCACAGTACTCACCTCCCCAGTTAGCCATGTTCCTATGGCGAGATGTGCAAAACAGCAGTTTTCTGGCACCAACTGGGAGACCTCAGTCCTCATTCTCTCCTTGATCACTGTATGGATCTGTGAGGGACGCTTCCCCCATTGGAAGACACCTTGTTCCCAACCCCAAGACGAAGTGACTTTCTCCAAGAGAAAACTCTGCCACACACATCACTGCATCAGGAAGCGCATCGAAATGCGAGTCACTCCAGGGTTCATCTGTCTTAAATCAGGATCTCTAACTACACTCAACAAATAAGTTCTCTACATTTCCCCCTGAGTTGGCTTAGGTCTAGATTGTTACATCCAGGAAAAAGCACCAATCTCCCTTTTTTTTTTTACGAAAATCTTGATGTGTGCCCAGTACCACATTGTGTGATGGAAAGGCTTGCCATTCTCTCCTGTTCTTTCCCTACATGGAGAGATAGCACAATGGCTCAGCTCTGCCAACTGGTCCTCTTTTTTCCTGGAAAGGTTCCAGTCAAGGTTAAATAACAAGTGATTACAAAGCAGCTTTCTCATTGAAATGAGAATTAATATTAATGCAATTATGCATTGATGGCTTCGGTGTTCTGTTGACATGGATCAACACTTAAACACTGTCACTTAACAAAAGTAAAACCATCCGACAAAGACTTCAACAGTAAAGCCAAGAGGCAGGAATGCACAAAGGACTCTACTGGGTACCATCTTTGCAGGACTTTTTTAAGAATTAGAGTAGAGCGGGGGAAAACCACAATTCTCCCACTTGAAAATGTTTGTTCCCATAAAAGGTAAAAGTTGATTTATTTTTATGAAATACTACCAATATGCTCTTAAAGGCACTGCATTCCTCAACTGCCTCACCCCAAATCATTGCTTTATGGGGCTTTTAGGGCCTTCAAAATACAGCACTGTAGCTAATAAACAGGATGTTAGAGGAAGAAAGGATTCTTTCAGAACCATGGAAAACTGCTGTCTATTTTCTGCAACCCGGATGGTGTGATCTGAGGGCAACTGAAAAGCATAAGCCTCTCCGCTCAGAAACCCCTTTCCTCCCACTGCTATCTGAGTCTCACACTTAGAATCTCTGCCAGTTCACCATGAAAACTAATGGGCCACTTAAAACACAGAACTCTAGAATAGAAGGAACCTCCATGGCCATTCAGGTCAATATACCCACGTGACAGTGGGGAAAACACAGGTCCAGAAACTCAGGCAGCATCATACAACTAGTCATCAGTAGGACTTAGACCCAAGCCTCCGCCCTCAGATGACCAGCCTGGTGAAGTGAAAAAAGTGAAAGTGTTAGTTGCTCAGTCCCATCTGACTCTTTGTGACCCTACGGACTGTAGCCCACCAGGCTCATGGTCCATGGGATTCTCCAGGCATGAATACTGGAGCGGGTGGCCATTCTCTTCTCCAGGGGATCTTCCTGACCCAGGGATCAAACCCTCATCTCCTGTGTTGGCAAGCAGATTATTTATCACTGAGCCAGGTATGTGGGTTTTATTTCACAATTTAGGTAACTCTAAACCTTGACTTCTTTAAAAGTGAAAAGACAAAATTTCTCTGAAAGAAACTTTTATAAATGCTAGCCTCTAAAAGGCACAACCTTGGTCAAAACCCAAGACTAGGCCAACAACCCTGAAAGTGAAAGTAAAAGTCACTCAGTCGTGTCCAACTCTTTGTGACCCCATGGACTTTACAGTCCATGGAATTCTCCAGGCCAGAATGCTGGAGTGGGTAGCCTTTCCCTTCTCCAGGGATCTTCCCAACCCAGGGATAGAACCCAGGTCTCCCGCATGGCAGGCGGATTCTTTACCAGCTGAGCCACAAGGGAAGCCCAAGAATACTGGAGTGGGTAGCCTATCCCTTCTCCAGTGCATCTTCCCAACCCTGGAATTGAACCGGGGTCTCCTGCACTGCAAGCAGATTCTTTACCAACTGAGCGATTAGGGAAGCCCTAACTAGATACTATGAGTAACTCCATTTTTGGATGAAGGCCCTCAGAGAGGTTGCAAAAACTGCCCCCCCCCAAAAAAAAAACAACCAATGAGTAAGCAGCAGAGTAGATTTCAAACCAACCCATTTAGTTCCAGAGCACAAATTCCTGAGTAGTACATAGTCCACAAGGTAGTGAGTATTCCATCACCAGAAGTGTTCAAGCAGAAGTGGAGGGCCACCAGTGAAAGATACTTTCTAAGGAATCCCTTCCCTTGAAAGAGTGAAGGTGAAGTGAACCTTAACCTTTTTAAAAGTGAAGGTGAACCTTAACCTTTTCTAAGGTTCCACAAACCTTGAGCTGCCCTGATTACAATCCTATAGTTAACTGCTGGTTTGAGGATTCAAGAGAAATTTCAAAGAGGAATGAAGATAAGAATGTGAATCAGGATTAGTATAGACAGAAAAGGAATTAGTGCTTTAAGGATGGGAGTGGAAGACTTCAGTAAACAGGAGAAGATTAGGAGGAATAGCAAGGGAGATTCATGTTCTAGGGCTTTCCTAGTTAGAATCTGCCCAGGGCTGCAGCCTCACCGATTTTTCTGCTGCTTGTGGGATCACCAAAGCCTCTCAGTTGAGCCTCCATCCTGTGTGCAGCTGATTAGACTGAAGTGAACCCTGGCATCTTTAAAAGTCTTACAGTATTAAAAATGGATATACAGCTGAAGTTCTGAGCTCTTCATTTACCATTATTTCCAGCCTGAAGTTAAACACATACACATACATAATGCTTCCACCAAGCTATGAGTTAAATTCTGCTGGTGTCCAAGCGCCCATGTATCTTATATTACCCTTAATGTCAGCCACCTGCACATGCAGTGGAGAGAGAGCTGGTCCCAGACTCCTCAGTTCCCAGGGCAGCTCCCAAAATTTACGCAGAGTTGGAATCACAGGCGTTTGAAGGATGGCTTTCTCTCTCTGCCAGAGTTCAGACAGCAGACATGGGCTTCTGATGCAGCCATCGCAGAACATAAAACTTGCTCATTTTCAAGCTAAGTTTTTATTTTCTCTGGTTTCAACAGGTTGCTGTGCAGAAGATCCACTCAGCAGGTGACATTTTCTCAGCTTGCTTCAGAAGAGGAAAGGCAGACTCTCAAAACCCACAGAAAGGTTTTTCTAGGTCAGTGGGAGAGAAGAGTGGTTCAGAAGCCTGGTGCTGGCTCCCTGGAGGGGCTGGTAAGGCAGCTGCTTAGAGTGGGAAGAGGAGCATCTATCTTCAGGCTGTGAGGCATGTTAGGAAAGCTGGACCAGAAGAGTGTCCAAGCTCACACGCAGTGTGGGTGCCCCAGAACCAGGGAGTCAGCACCTCTGGAAAGAAGGCACATGCTTTACATCCACCCCTACAGACAGGAGACCCTGCTTACTTCTCCCACCTTCTAAAAAATGCTCAACGCAGACTTCAGTTCCATCAACCTTCATCAGTTTGTGAGACACAGCTGTTCATTTCTGCCAAAGGAGAGAGGACTCTATGAGAGCAAAAATAAAGCCACAAGTATAGTAACTTCAGTATCTTGCATCTTTACATAAGTGTTGTTGGTGACTGGTATTTTAAAATGCTCGCTGCACCTCTTATGTAGGTGCCAGCAAACACCCACTCCCCAGTCATGAAGGGCTCCTTCTGAGCATTGGATGGGGTTTTCCTTCTCTCAGGCAGCCAGGCAACTCAAAACTCTTCTTTGGTACTTCCCTGAAAAAGTTATTTTCATCCCAGGTTTCTGGTGTATTTTTCACCCCATCACCGCCACCTATCAAATGACATTTGATCATTAATTGCCTTTTAATGACTCCATCTTGACCGCATCTCATATGGTAAGCTGACTCAAATCCTCTTTGGAAATAGCTGGTTATAAATAATAAGCACCATCACAAAGTATTTAAGATAAAATGGGCGGAAGGACTCAGACTTCAAGGAAAACACTTCCAGTGATTATATATGGCATTTTAGAGCAAAAAGAGAATGTCTGGCTCAATGTCTCATTCCTCCGACAGGATCACTGAGGTCAAGAAACAGAATGAGACTTGCTCAAAGTCACACAGCTCATCATTGGACAAATGGACTGAAACAGAGGTGCCTGATGAGGACTCAGTGCTACCTCCCTCACAGTCACTCATCAGGACACACTTGGACACGTGGGACTCTGGCCACCTCTACAGATTCTGTTGTGGCCACACCCACTGTATCCAGCAAGACTAAGCAAAAGAAGTTTCTTCTTCCCCCTTTATTCTCTTTGTTTTCATGAAGCCCTTGGTTAGACTGCAAAGGAGTCTACTTTACTTCTGAGAGTTACTATCTGGGGGAGGGTGCGGGGTATAGCATCCTCAGAGTTAGTTGGAGTTGTGCAGCCTCAGACTTGCTGTGACCTCGGCATTTTCCATGAAAACATGCAGGATGTAATTAAGCAAGAAGAGAACGTCCAGATCCCCTGCAGCAACATGCAGAATACACTGTTTGTCCCCAAAGTCCCAAATATCTTGATGTCAAGTTTCTTTCCTCCCACTCTGCAAGCAACACTTTGGGCAAAGCACAGATTTCCCTTGAGAATTTGTTGTTCTGCTTGTTCTCGGCTTGAAGTGACAATTCCTTGAGTGAAGAGCCTGCGGCTGCCGTGGAAATAAGGAGACAGAGCGTGTGCACCTGCGGACAGAGAACAAGGGCAATGAACCTTCGATGAACCGTGGCATGTCCCCGCCTAATACCCTGCAAGACTCGCCCTCCCCGGACCCTCAAAGGGTCAAGTTCAGACACCTTGCCTGGTCCACAAGGGCTTCCCTGGTCTGCCACTGCCCAGCTCTCCAGCTCAGCCCATCATGTTACTGCCTCCCCTTCATTCCACACCCCAGAAACAGTCAGCTGGTTGTAGCAGCCCAAACACACAGAGTCTGGACTTAACCCCAGAACTCGGCTCATGTAGCCCCTCCCCTGTTCCTCCATCCTTCCGATTTCTCCCTGATCCCCACCCTGGGCCCCAGGGGCCACTTCCTCTCTTACCCATGTGGCTTGATTTTTTTTTTTCTTCTTGTAGTAAAATATTAGCCCAACTATTAGGACTATCCATTTCACCCTAGACCCTTCATGTTCCTCTCAAAGTCATGGTCCCAGAAACCATCCAAAAGGTTGACTCTTCCCTATAGGTTATGTGCTCTAGGGTCATCTCTGGTTTCCAAGGTCATGTCCTTTGTGGTCCCAGCAGGGAAGCTATTTAAATCCTCCTTCAGCCTCAGGAGTGTGAGCCACTGGTCCTCTTTTTCTGCAACCACAGTGACCAGTAAAACACTTTATTTCTCTGTTGCTTGGGAAATATCCCATAATCATCAGTGCATACATCTTTCTCCTCCATCCTAGGAACTTTGGAGCCTCTTAAGGCCCCAAGGGGTCAGCTGGTTACAACAAAACTAGAATGTGGATAAGAGGCAGAACTCAAGATCCCCAAGAGTTCCTCCAATTTATGAACAAACATAAATGAGAAGACATGACCCAGACACCTCCACGGACTGAGTCAAAATTTAAGAGTTACCTTGTTTCAGATGATCTTCACATGAATCATCTGAGAAGTATTTATTTAAATATGCTGTGGCATAACTATTTATACAATTATAGAATCACTGCTGTTTATTGCTGCTAGGATTTGCACAAGATCTTCAATCTACCCACCTTTTTCAGATGGGGTGACCAGGGCCAAGAGGGGAAAATTAAGGAATTCAAGTTTCTTTTCTGGGTCCAAGCCCCCTGTCCCTCAGCCCTACCTAGAGTCGCCTCACCCAGGGACCTCATTCATGGGTCTGTACATTGCACACAGGGAAGGAATCTCTGGCCCTGCCACATGCTCTGAGAGCAGCTTCACATCTCCCAACTGTGGCGGCTACAGTGTGTGCAGTTATGAGCAAGTCTGCCTGACAACATCAATAGCAAAGTCTTCCTCTCTCCACAAGGGATTAAGTGACTACACACAAGTGTCACGTTGTCCATAAGGCTCTTGTCCCTATTCTTTCTTTGTCTTTGAGCCCATCTCCTGAAGCCAGACAAGAGGAGAGGGTCCTAGGGATGCTTCTTCTACTGTTTCCCGGTGGACAATCTCTTATAAATAGAATCTTCTTTGGGATTAAAAGTCCGTTGTGTATACGTCAAACAGACAGCTAGTGGGAACCTGCGTATAGCACAGGGCGCTCAGCTAGGTGCCCTGTGATGACCTAGAGGGGTGGGATGGGGTTCCGAGAGGGAGGGGACATATGTATACATATAGCTGATTCACTTCATTGTACAGCAGAAACCAACACAGTGTTGCAAAGTAACTATACCTCTATTGAAAAAAAAAATCCATCTCATACAGGATTTGAAAGTTTTCATAGTTCTACACAAGTTCCAGATTTGCTTCCCTTCCTGTGTAGTTATCTCCCAACCTTGGGTTCCTGAGACTCACTATGACTTCCCAGGGACCCAGAACATTTTTCCAAGATTTTTTTAAGAGTAGTTTTAGGTTCAGAGCAAAATTGAGAGGAAGGTTCAGAGACTTCCCATGTCCCACTACCTCCATACATACACAGACCCTCCATTACTAACACAGTCACCAGAGTGGTATATTTGTTACAGTCGATGAACCTACATGATATATCATCATCTAAAATTTAAGCTCCAGTATTTTGATCATCTGATGCGAACAGACTCATTGGAAAAGTCCCTGATGCTGGGAGAGACTGAGGGCAGGAGAAGAAAGTGTCAGAGAACGAGATGGCTGGATGGCATCACCAATGCAACTAACATGAACTTGGGCAAACTACAGGAGATGGTGAGGGACAGGGAGGCCTGGCATGCTGCAGTCCATGGGGTTGCAAACAGTCAGACATGACTGGGCAACTGAACAACAACACCAAATTTACATTAGGGTTCACTCTTGGTGGTGTACATTCTACAAATTTGAACAAATGTGTAAGGACATGTATCCACTATTATAGTATCATACAGAGTATTTTCACTATCCTAAAAATCTTCTGGGCTCTGCCTGTTCATCCCTTTCCCCATCCACTCTTGGCAACCACTGATCTTTTTACCCTCTTCATAGTTTTACCTTTTCCAGAATGTCATATAATTGGAATCATATAGCATGTAGTCTTTTTACACTGGCTTCTTTGACTTAGTAATATGTATTTTAGATTTTCCCATATCTTTTTGTGACTTGACAGTTCATTTATTTTTAGTGCTGAATAATATTCAATTATCTGAATGTCCCAGTTTATTTATCCACTCATCTACAGAAGGACATGGTGATTGCTTCTAAGTTTTTGGCAATTGTGAACAAAGCTGCTATAAACATCCATGTGCAGGTATCTGTAGGACATAAGTTTTCAGCTTCTTTGGGTAAGGAACAAGGAATGTAACTGCTAGATTCTATGATAAGAGTGTGTTTAGTTTTATAAGAAATCATCAAAGTCTTCCAAAGTAGCCCTGCCATTTTGCATTCCCATCAACGATGAATGAGAGCTACTGTTGCTGTGCATTCTCTACAGTACTTGGGATGATCACTGTTCTGGATTTTGGCCATTCTAATAGGTATGTAGTGGTATCTCATTGTTGTTTTGTTGCTGTTTGTGTTTGTTTGTTTTTTTTTTTTGTCTGCGAGGCATGCTGGATTCTAGTTCCCTGACCAGGGACTGAACCCATGCCCGCTGCAGTGGAAGCTCGGAGTCTTAACCACTGGACCACCATGGTAGTCCCCTCACTGTTGTTTTAATTTGCATTTCCCTCAAGGCCTATGATAAAGCATCTTTTCTTATGTTTATTTGCCATCTATACATCTTCTTTGGTGAAGTGTCTGTTAAAGCCTTTGGCCCATTCTTAAATTGGTAGTTTTCTTATTGCTGCATTGTAAGAGTCCTTTGTATATTTTAGGTGACAGTTTTTTATCAGGTGTGTCTTTTGTGACCCAGAACTTTTGAGTAATTCAGAGACAATTAAGACCCCTGGGATAGACTGGAGCTTTAGGATTCAGATTCCCAAAGAGATGGGTCTGAACAAAGTGGAACCCCAGAGAGGACTCTAGTAAGAGGAGTTTGATGAGTGACTCTATTCCTATTGAGAAAAGGCAGTTCATGCTTAGGAGGCAACACCACTGAGACTTTAGGGGTCAGACACATACAGTCCCCAGATATCCACAGGGCACTCACTCTGTTCTAGGTACTAAATCTAACCATAGGCACAGGCATCACTGGTAGGAATAAGAGCAATATCTAATATCTTTGAGTGCCAACCAGTGCTTTCTGTGAAATATCTCATTTTATCTTCAAAATAATCTAATGAGGTAGTATGGTTGTGTGACTGAATAATACCTAAAATGTCCACAACATAAACCCTGGAATCTATGAATATGCTACCATTCATGGCAAAAGGGACTTTGCAGATGTGATAAAGTTAAAGATCTTGGAATGAGGAGATAATTCTGGATTATCTGGATGGGCCTAATATCATACAAGGACTCTTAAAGGAAGGAGGCAGGAGGGTCAGAGTTGGAAGAGATGAGATGATAGAAACAGAGATCAGAGTGGTACAGAAGATGGAAGATAATAAAGATGAAAGGGGATCATGAACCAAGGAATGCAGATACCCCTAGCAGCCAGAGACAGTAAGGAAACAGACTCTCCTAAAGCCTCCATAAGGAATGTAGCCCTGCCACACTGGATGTTAACCCAGTGAGACCCATTTCAGATTTCTGATCTCCAGAACTCTAAGATGACACATATGCAATGTTAAGCCACAAAGAATGTGGTAATTGCCACAGCAAAAACATGAAACTAATACAACTATCATCACTCCCATTTTACAAATGAAAAAAAAAAAAAAAAAGATACAGAGATGTAAAATAACTAGTCCTAAATTGTACATCTATTAAATAGCAACTGGCTTGAACCAGGACTTGAACCCTGGTAGTTTGATTCAGGAGCCAGGATTCTTAGTACTAAACTATAATGCTAACTACTAATTGAATCCATGAGTTAACAAATAAATAAATAGTGAAGACACATCCTTGAGGTGATAGAGCTTAGAATTAAGTTAAAAGATGATGTAGAGACAAAAATAGAGAACCCAGAAGGCATCTAACACAGAGAAAACATGGCAAATTTTTCTTTGTAGAAGAGTTCCTATGAGACAAAACAATCAAGTTTTGCTGGTGGGAATGCAAAACAGTTCAACTGTTGGGGGAAAATAATTTACTGGTTCCTCAAAAAGCTAAACATAAAATCATACAACCCAGGAGTTCTACTCCTACACTTACACCCAAAAGAAGATTAAAAAAAAATTTACTGAAACAAATATTTGAGCAGATGTGTTCATGGCAGCACTGTTAATAATAGCCAAAAGTGAGGAATAATCCAAATGCCCCAGGAGATAAATGAGTTGCAGTATGTACATATAATGGAAGGTTATTCAACCATAAAAAAGGAATAAAGTACCAATACATGTAACATATATGAACTGAGAAAACATCATGCTAATTGAAAGATCATGGCATCCAATCCCATCACTTCATGGCAAATAGATGGGGAAACAATGGAACCAGTGACAGACAATTTTTTTCGGGCTCCAAAATCACTCCAGATGGTGACTGCAGCCATGAAATTAAAAGATGCTTGCTCCTTGGAAGAAAAGTTATGACCAACCTAGACAGCATATTAAAAAGCAGAGACTTTACTTTGCCAACAAAGGTCAATCTAGTCAAAGCTATGGTTTTTCCAGTAGTCATGTATGGATGTGAGAGTTGGACTATAAAGAAAACTGAGCGCCGAAGAATTGATGCTTTTGAACTGTGGTGTTGGAGAAGACTCTTGAGAGTCCCTTGGACTGCAAAGGGATCCAACCAGTCAATCCTAAAGGAAATCAGTCCTGAATATTCATTGGAAGGACTGATGCTGAAGCTGAAGCTCCAACACTTTGGCCACCTGATGTGAAGAGCTGACTCATTAGAAAAAAGCCCTGATGGTGGGAAAGACTGAAGGCAGGAGGAGAAGGGGGTAACAGAGGACAAGATGGTTGGATGGCATCACCAACTCGATGGACATGAGTTTGAGTAAGCTCTGGGAGTTGGTAATGGACAGGGAAGCCTGGTGTGCTGCAGTCCATGGGGTCGCAAAGAGTCAGACACCACTGAGCAATTGAAGTGAACTGAATTGAAAGAAGCCAGGCACATACATTGCATGACTCTACTGATATGAAATAGCCAGAATAGGTAAATCCATAGAGAGAGAAAGCAGATTGGTGGTTGCCAGATTGAAAGGGGTGAGTATGCATGTTAAGTCGCTTCAGTCGTGTTGGACTCATTGCGACCCTGTGGACTGTAGCCTTCCGAGTTCCTCTGTCCATGGGATTCTCCAGGCAAGAATACTGGAGTGGGTTGCCATGCCCTCCTCCAGGGGCTCTTCGCAACCCAGGGATCGAACTCATGTCTCTTAGGCTCCTGCGTTGGCAGTGCTAACTGGGAAGCCCCAGACTGAGAGGTAGTGGGAAGTAACTGCTGAAAGAATACAGAGCTTCATTGGGGGAGGAGTGATAAAAAGGTTTTGAAACTAAATAGAGGTGGTACTTGCACAATGTTGTGAATCTACTAAATGCCAATAATGGTTAACTTTACATTATATAAATTTTTCCCCAATAAAAAATAAAAGAACCCAGCCAAACAGAAAAAGAAAAAGATCAAGGAAGGCTTTCCAGAAGATGCAGAACTTAATCCAGGCCTTGAGAGATGACTGGGATTAGGCAAGCTAGGAGAAGATGGAATAGTAAGCCAGGGCGGGCGGGGCCGGGGGTGGGAGAGAACAATTTCCCATTAATTCCACACAGTAGACATTCTTGCAAATCTGCAAGTTCGTGCTCAGTCTTCCCCAGGCTTAGCTCACTTAATGCTTTCAACGACTCCACCCAGCACGTGGAGATTCTGCAGGAATTACCAAGGGCACTCCACACATTTGCCGACGGTTTTATACAAATTGTGTGAACAAGAAGCCTTATTGGAGAGCAATGTGCTAATGCCAGATAAACCGGGGTGAATTCCAAGTGATGTAGAAAGCCACAGAGTACCCCAGATTAGTCCAAAGGCTTGTGGCCAGGAGGTCTGAGTGACTGTGCATCACGTGACCCACCCTTCAACCCCAGAGGCACCAGCAGCTCTGTCAGGTAGCCCACCCGCCATGACCTACTTGGCCCTTCCCCACCATCACCTGGCCCCCTCCCAGGATTCCTGCCAAGGGCGCAGGTCAGGTGTCCCCAGAAATCTGCAGAATAAAAAAAAAGCCCAGCTTTTTTCAGTCATCAGTCACACAGCCTAAGGACAGAGAAAATGCCTATGGCCTCCCTGAAGGCAGAAGGCTGGATCCACCTTTCTTAGGAAGCAGAGCAGTTCAAGGAGGCTTGCTTTCATTGCCTGCCCCTCTAGGGGAGGATTTGAGGAGCTGCTTTGAAGAACTCCAGAAGAACCCACATCCACACCCTGTGTTCTAACTCTGAGCCCTTAGTCACTTCTGTGGGAGTTTCCCAATGCTGTCTTTGGCCACACCGTGGTCCTGTGGTTTCTCCCCTCATGCCCAGCTGTTGGTTGCAGCAGGATGAGAGGCTGGTGAGGAGGAGAAACGAGATACATTTAGTTCGAAGTGCAAATGGCTTCAGCCTTAGAAAGAGAGAGGTGAGTCTAAATATGAAGTGTTACTGCCCTGGAAGGAGGATGTGTGACTGATTGCTGTTGTTCAGTTGCTAAGTCATTTCCTACTCTTTGTGACCCCATGGACTGCAGCACACCAGGCTTCCCTGTCCTTCACTATCTCCCAAAGTTTGCTCAGATTCATGTCCAGTGAGTTGTTGATGCTATCTAACCATCTCATCCTCTGCTGCCCACTTTGCCTTTTGTCTTCAATCTTTCCCAGCATCAGGGTCTTTTCTAATGAATTAGCCATTTTCATCAGGTGGCCAAAGTATTGGAGCTTCAGCATCAGTCCTTTCTATGAATATTCAGGGTTGATTTCCTTTAGGATAGACTGGTTTGATCTTGCAGTCCAAGGGACTCTCAAGAGTCTTCTCCAGCACAATTCGAAAGCATCAATTCTTTGGCATTCAGCCTTCTTTATGGTCCAACACTCACATCTGTACATGAACACTGGAAAAACCATAGCTTTGAATAGATGGCCCTTTGTTGGCAAAGTGTGACTGATAGCTTTGCCTGACACCTACCAAAGCTCAAGGCAAAGCCACCGTCTCTGCCTGAGACCCCAATTCCTCATGCGGAAACAGAGATGCTGGCCACAGAGACTCTCATCTCCAGGCAAACGCATCATCCTATCCAAGTCCAGAGATCTCTCTTCTCAACTCCTTCAATTCTCCCTATGCACACACTCGCTGGGTATGGTATGTCATAGACAGCCTCATTCATTACCTTTTCATAGGTATGCCTTTCATCTAGTTCCAGCCTGGCAGTTCACCCAGGGGTAGTCGTCCTCCTGAACTCTCACTGAATGTGTCCTGGTGCCTCTGCATCTATATGCTGGCTGACCAAATATCATGCATTTATATTCCTGCTCCTCTGTCACCTATACTGAAGACCTTTATGATCTCAAGATTTATGAAGACAAGTAGTAAAATTGTTAACATTTATCACACGTCTATTGTGTGCTAAGCACAATGGTGTGTGCTTTATACACACTCTCTCTCCAAACCCTGTAACTACCTACAAATATTCTATCCTCAGGGGACAGTTAAGGGCAACGCCATCTCGACATCCTCAACTCTTTTTCTCCCTGAGCCATGCCAACAAGTGTCCACTCCTAGCTTCCTGCCAATCCACCAAAACTGCCTTTTCCGATGTTGCCTATGACCTCCGTGTTGCCATACCCGATGGTTATTCTTTGGAGCTCATCTTGTTGGACCTAAGCAGCATACATCCAGGCTGACCACTCCACCTGGAAACATTCTGCTCTTAGTTTCTAGGCATCATGGTGCTCGTTTTCCTTCTATCTTATCTCTGACTACTCTGTCTCAGGCTCCACATGGGTTAAGGGAAAAGTTCTGATGCCAGATTGCTGGGTTCCTCCCTAAACCCTTCCAATGACTAACTGTGACCTTGGACATTTTAGTCAACTTCATAGGGTTATGGTGTAAATAAAGAAATAAATCCATGCAGCATATTTAGAACAATGCCTAGCCCACTGTAAGCCCTCCATGAATGCTAGCACTTTGTAGCATCACTATGATAATCCATTATTATACTATCTCTAAATTTTGAAGTTCACAGAGCCATTCTGGGTCCCTGTCTCATCTCACTCTTGCCTAAGGCAGCCTCATTCATCTCTGTGATTTCTGATGACATCTGTATGCTGGCATCTTCAAATTCATATCTCCAACCCAGATCTCACTCAAGCTCCAGACTCATTTATTCAATCATGTACTTGACACATCCATTTGGAGGCCATGTAGTCACCTCAATTGACATGTTGAAAATTGAACATTCCTCTTCTACTTGGCCCTTCTTTTCTTTATCATCATCCTGCACTAATGATGACTTAAGTCAGAGGTCACAGGATCATCCCTGCCACTTCTCTTTCTCTCACCTCCCACATCCAATTCATTGTTGCAAGCTTCCAATTTCACCTTCAAATATCTCAACTCCCTTGTCTACGTTTCAACTGCCATCACCCTCCTCCAAGGTGCAAATCTCCCTGTTTTATCTCTACCAACCCAATATTCCTTTGCTCACTTGCAACAATGAGGAAGTTATTGGTGGTGATGGTAGTGGTGGTGGTATCCTTGTAATGTTTTAATGTAAGTCAAATCACGAAGTTGATCTATGTTTAAAACTTTCCAATTGGTTCCCATTGTCCATAAGAGAAAAGCAAATGCTTCAGTGTGACCCTCAAGGCCCTTTGATCTTGTCATCTTGCCATCCTCTTCCTGGCTGACTCCACTCCTGCTACACTGGTGGTGCCTCCCTTCCCTTCCCATCTCAGAGCTTCAGCAGGCTGCTCCTGCTGCACTCTGCTATCTTAACCCTTTCATGCTCGTGACTGCTTTGGCAGCCTAGGGAAGCCTCTGGCCTCGGCTCAGGGTGTTTGTCAGTGTATAAAATAAAACACAAAGGATTACCAAGGGAGCCAGTTATATCAAAATATATTGATATATTGTTTTAAAAACTCATAAAATAATATTTTGAAATATAAAAACTCATTTGTGACATACCACTCTGGTGAGGGATTTTGATAGTGGGAGAAGCTGTGTGTATAAGGAGGAGGGGCAGAAGGTTTATGAAAAATCTAGCTTCTGCTCAGTTTTGCTGTCAACTTAAAAGCTGTTTTTTAAAAAAAACTCTAAAAAATTCACTTGTGATGTAGCAGCAATACATGTTCTTCTTTATCAAGGCATTAACTAACAAGATCCAGCAATGGGTCTAGTAACTGCCATCATTTCAACATGATGAAATAGCTGCAATTTTCACTGGTGACAAAGTCACACACAGTTACCACTAACACTGCTGTGAAATAAGGCCAAATTCCCCTGCAGTTAGGAACCATATTCTTTGACTGAGTAACCCCTACTCATCTTTCAGCCCCAGAATTCCCTTCCTTGAACCCCACCAAACTGAGAACCCTCTTATGTCACCTTCTCTCTATACCCTATTTTTCATTTCAACATCATAATTTTATCTTAAATTATAACTGCATATACACTTGCTCTCATGCTTACTACCCATGTCACCAGATTGATAGCCCTGTGAGGACTGAATGATGCCTCCTCTGGTTAGTGATGGAGACACAAGAGGGAATGAATCAACGAAGGAATGAATGAATGAGTTACTCCTAACTGGTAGACAGTGGAACAAGGATATAATAACTCCGAGGTTTTCCTTTCTTGTGCCACATTAAAACATGTTAAGAGATGCTTTCTGCTTCACACACATGTACCTTTTTAAATCATCTTCCACTGATGTTCTCTGCTCAACAGAACAGTTTCCCATGTCAGCCTTCAGAGAGGTTCTCTTTACCGAAAATATTTGTATCTCCAATGGTAATTTTTGCTGAGAAGACCGCAAAAAAAATGGGTTTGTGATTTTAAGTTATTTCTGTGAAAATGTAAATGATTTCAGATCTATTCAGTTACTGAGAAATAGAATTGTGGTGATGATGATAATAATGAACATCTACTGAGTGTTCTAGGCACTTTTCATATATCTCCTGTGTGTTCAGTCGTGTCTGACTCTTTGCAATCCCATGGACTGTAGCCCACCAGGCTCCTCTATCCATGGGATTTTCCAGGCAAGAATACTGCAATGTGTTGCCATTTCTTACTCCAGGGGATCTTCCTGACCTAAGGGTCAAACCTGTGTCTTCTGTGTCTCTTGCATTGCCAGGCAGATTCTTTACCACTGAGCCACCTGAGAAGTCCTTTCATGTATTAGCTCACTTAATCTTTACTATATCCCTACTTCACAGTATGGAGAAGGGAGACAAAGAGACAGGAGGAGCCCAAGCCAAAAACTACGCCTTGCTCCCCCTCCACCACCACAGGTTTAAAATTTTTCTCTCCACCCTCAAAGCCTGAGGCTTCATAGCAGAGATTCTTAACGCAAATAGAGTTTGGAAGGGGTGGTACCTTAACCTAATGATCTCAACTAATACACTAGTATTAGTATATTACCAGGACTAGTCTATCATCAATCAAGTCAGCAAGTCTTTCACTCTGGGAATCAAAAAGCAATGACACCAGTTCAAAATTTAAGGCTCGAAACCCTGCCTGGAGGATAGAGGTCATCATATTAGGGATGCCCAGAGCAATCGATGTGTGAATGGAAGGGTAAGTGGGGGAAGGATGCGTAGGAAAACAGAATATGACACCTCAGAATAACCACTCTGACATAAGGATTATTTTGAGCTGAAAGCAATTGAGAAAAAGTGGACACAAGATGAGCCCTCTACCATACCTGTGTCTACCTGAAATTAGATCCTAACATCCCCTGGGAAGGTGTTCTTCCCAATCTACTTCCCATACCAGGAAAGGAATAACAGTTTTACCACCAGTGATGCAATGGCACAAAAAATAGTCTACAAGTCTGCCCACATCTTACTAACCTGTCCTTAACTACCATCTTTTGACTTTCAGTCGCTCAGTGGTGTTTGACTCTTTTTGACCCCATGGACTACAACACGCCAGGCTTCCCTATCCTTCACCATCTCTGGAGCTTGCTCAAACTTATGTCCATTGAGTCGGTGATGCCATCCAACCATCTTGTCCTCTGTTATCACCTTCTCCTCCCGCCTTCAATCTTTCCCAGCATCGGGGTCTTTTCTAATGAGTCAGCTCTTCGCATCAGGTGGCCAAAGTATTGGAGCCTCAGCTTCAGCATCAGTTCTTCCAATGAATATTCAGGGTTGATTTCCTTTAGGATTGACTGGTTTGATCTCCTTGCAGTCCAAGGGACTCTAGAGAGTCTTCTCCAACACCACAGTTCAAGCATCAATTTATTGGCACTCAGCCTTCTTTACAGTCCAACTCTCACATTCATACATGACTACTGGAAAAACCATAGCTTTGACTACATGGACCAGTTTCCTCATATATTTTCCTGCCTACAATTTGCTGACCCTCAAATCTCAAAATCCCCTTCCTTTGTCTTATCACTTCTCTTTAAATTTATCCTCTTTTCCTCAAATGGTTTAAAAACCTTGGAGCCTAGCTTTTTCTTTGGGAGTTTTCTTTCTATGAAGCCCTTCTATGAAACATAAAACTTTTAACATCAAATACATTTGCACAGCTTTTCTCTTGCTAATCTGCCTGTTGCCAGGTATTTTTGTTTTTGTTTTTTTCACAGACGTAGCCAGAAAATAGAAGAGGGTAGAGGAAAATTTTTCTCCTCTACAAGTGACAGGTGAAAGTACCAAATTTCAGCTCAGAAGAGCCAGACCTTACAACCATTTTCTCACTGGGTTAGGTTTAAAATTAGTATTTGAACTTATAGTGGCAAGCTTTAGTTATAGGCAATATTTCTAGACCAAGGTAAGGGTTGAAGTGAAAGTGAGAGTGTTAGTCACTCAAGCCTGTCTGACTTTTTTGACCCCATGGATGCTAGCCTGTTAGGCTCCTCTGTCCATGAAATTCTCCAGGCAAGAATACTGGAGTGGGTAGCCATGCCCTTCTCCAGGCGATCTTCTTGACCCAGGGACTGAACCTGGGTCTCCTGTATTGGAGGCGGATTCTTTACTGTCTGAGCCAGCAGGTAAGGGTTAGGATCAGTCTATATGCTAGGAGGAGAACTTTGCTTCAAGTGAAGTTTGCTTCAGGCATGGCAGAGTTTTGACCTAGACTTTAGTGTTAGGTAATATAGTAGAAGCTGTTGAGATCTGGTTTGGGGTCAGTGTTATCCGTTTATTGTCAGAGTCCAAATCTCCACCAGGAAAAGAGCTTGGAGTTAGTAGTTAGGTCTGAATTCTGATCTTCAAGAACATTATCCTTCAGGTTGCTGATAATGCCCAGAGAAAGGACGTGCAGCCAGCCCGTGTTTTGGGTAGACATATGAGACCAGTTTTTGCATGTTGGCAAGTGCAGATGACAGTCTGGGACTGCATCTGGTGCAGACACTTCCACAGTCTAGAAGGCGTATGTTGGACATTACCACTGCCCACAGCAGCTTTGCCCCAGGTCCCTGTGAACAAGAGTCCTGGCGTTCCATACCTCTCCCCACTGAGAGCCACTGCTAAACTAGCCCTCTGACCCTGTCTTACTCACACTTCCTATCCTCAGAACAGCAGCCCACATCCCTCAGGAAAAGTGTGGGACTCCTGAAGCCCCACAGCACAGCCCCAGTCCCAAACAGCCCTGATCATCCCTCATTCAAGCCTCTTCTCTCAAGCAGCTGAACTTGGAGCTGAACAACTCAACCTGAAGGAAATGTGGGAGACAGTAAACAGAGAGCAGTGAGTCCCCAACAAAAGCAAAGAGCACATCAGATTCATGGAAAACACTCAAGACAGAGCTGGCCTCACCCAGATATAACAACTCTCTCCACTCCAGTGGTGATGGGTGGGCTTTGTCCAGCAGAGAGACCATGGGAGCCTCATAAGTAGAACCAAACTGCGGAGTTCGATTCTGATTGTCTAGCTGCTAATAACCACCAGGGATTCGTTTCAGTCATCAGTGTAATAACAATGAGGAGATGTGGCCCCCATTAGGAAAGGACACAAAAAACAGCTACGATAAGCAACACAGCTATGATGCACAACACAGCAAAGAGCACAGGGAAACCCGGATCCTTTCAGGAGACCGCAAGCTTGCAGAGGCTCTTTTCCACTGCTTCCTGAGACATCAGGATCTGACTTGCACACCAGTACCCACACTCTTTACAAAGCTACCCTGGGAACCATTTGAAAAAGCAATCAGAAAAGAAGTCACCTTTTTCCATTGGGAAAACATTATAATTGGAGGTATGTTCCTCTCTCAAAGCCAGTACAAGATAAGAAGGAGGGTGAGGGGACCTGGGTTCTAACCTAGAAAATGCCACTCACTGGGCCACATTGAGAGACTGGCTCCTTGAGGACTGGGGCTGGCATCTGTAAGATGGTAGTTGCTCTGTGACCTCACCTCCCGGGGTATGGCGGCTACACTGGAAAGGAACAACACTCACTGAAAAAGCCAGAGAGCTCAAGCAAACACATCTGTTACCTTCCGAGACTGCACATGTGAAATGCTCAAAGAGCAATGACCTGGGGAAACAGCAGAGTACATACAAACCAGCAGCATGCCCTGGTCCTGCAGGAGCAGCTCTGGAGGGGTGGGCCTCCTCCGAGGGGGGGTCCTTCCACTAATTGACCGCCCAGTCACCAAGTGCTCTCACCATGCGGACTGCATGTGTCCTTCCCTAATTTGGGGCCATTTCTCCTTGTTGTTCCTACACTGATGACTGAAATTAATCCCTGGCATTTCCCAACAGCTAAATCATCATAATCAAACTCTGCAGCTGCCAGATCTGCTGACTCAAACCCCCTATGTATTCATATGATATTTGCCGGGTAATTACAGAATAGAGGTAATTATATTCATGACTCCATTACTTTCATAATTTCAGAGACCCAGAAATCACTAAAAAAAAAATATTCTCATAGGACCCAGAGAAGAAATTCCTTCAATAACTACCCCAATCCAGCTCTTATCCTGTTTGTCTCCTCACAGAATTCCTTCTATAAAACCTTTCCACTCAACCATGACACCTCCTGAGCTCCTCAATGAAGAGAGGAACTAGGGAGATCACTGCAGACCAGGACAGGGTGGCCCAGGCTTGGTTAAACCAAAAAGACTTAGAGTTGACAAGACCAACATGCATTAGTTCTAGTAACATTAGCTATTATACTAGCTAAATTCTCAAAAGAGTTCCCACAGGTTAACACAATGAAAATGTACTTCCTGTTCATGACACAGTCCAATTGCAGTGCTTCTTGTCAAGCACCTCAGCGACCCAGGTTCCGTCTATATTGTGGCTCTGCCCACCCTAAGTCCTTCAAAGGTTTCTCCAATTAGCTGACAAGTGGGGAGAGACTTTTGAACTTCCTTGGTCCAGACATGACACGCAGTAACTCTGCTAACATTCCTATTGGCAACAGCTCATCACATCACTATCAAACACAAGGATGGTGAGTGTTGCCCTCACTGGGCAGCTCCTCCCAGTTACAGCTCTGTGCCATATCCTTGGTGATCAGTTGGCCACTTCTGCCAGTGATGATCTTAACAGGGCACAGGTGAGAGAGGGCCAAGGTACTCGTGAAATGATGGATCTCTGCACCCTGCCATGAGATGCAAATTAAAACCATGAAACAAATAACCTAAAGAGATGGCAAAGAAAATTCACTGTCTTCTGTTAATGTAACTTCTGAAAATGATCCTTTGGCGATTGTTTCCAAATGGGACCCTGCAGCCCTTTCTGGGCAGGGGATTTAGTGTCCCCTCTCCCTGGTGGTTCAGATGATAAAGAATCCACCTGCAGTGCAGGAGACACAGGTTCGAGCCCTGGGTCGGGAAGATCCCTGGAGAAGGAAATGGCAACTGCTCCAGTATTCTTGCCTGGAGGATTCCATGGACAGAATTCTCTGGCAGGCCATAGTCCATGCAGTCACAAAGAATGGGACAGAACTGAGCAACATTCACTTTCACTTTCTCATGTCTCACTCCCCACTCTGCCTATCTTGCATACTGTCACAGATGCCTTGATGGTGCGGCACCTCAACCAAGGATTCTGGTCACCGCTCAAGGGACAGGCAGGATGACCCATGGAGCCTAATGAAACTGAAGAGGGAGGCAGGTTGTGAAGGCGAAACTCAGGAGTCCGGATGCAGTCTTGTCTCACAGAGGTACCCCAAGTCTGTCCCTGGGAACATGTGGCCCAAGTTTGACGGCAGCATAGGAGACCCAGGAACAGAGACATAAGAGCATAGAGCAGGGTGACTAGGCCCTGGGTCCCGGAAGGCCACAGGAGGGGCCCTGCTGCTGCTCACAGACTAGGAAGGGATTCCCCCAGGACTGAGCCCGTGTGGGCAGCAGCAGTGAACTTGCCTCTGAGCAGCTTGGGGTGGGGCCAGGTGATGCTGAAATGAAGTCAGGACTGGCAATGAGGCCAAAGAAAAGAGAAGTTCATGGAAAGAGTCCATGAGAAGCCTATCATTCATGTCAGAACAGCCTGTGAGACCTGAGTCCATTGCCCAACAGATGGGTGGTCCCCCCGCCCTCCGTGCAAACACATGGAACACTCACAGGAATTCTTTCTCCTGTTTGAAACTCTGACCTAATGACTACCCTATATTTCCCATTCTGAATTTTCCACTTCAGCAGTTTTCTTTTTGTTTGTTTCAGAAAAAGGACAGAATTAAGTTTTACTGGGCTTTTTACACTTGAAAACCTCTACTACAAAATATAGCTTTTCCCCAGAATTGCTCTTATGACTGGTCAGAGAAACCTATCGACTGGGGCACCCAGGCAGCTTTCCAACCTGATAGCACCAAGCCCCAGCTCCCAAGAGTCAAGGGTGAGCCCCTCTCCCCAACAGGGTCCTTCCATGGCTGGGCAACAACAACTAGAGCAAGAATAAGAATCTTCCAATCAATAAGCCATCCTCCAAGGCCATGATTTGCCCTTGTCAACTTTCTCACCTGGAACACCATTGGGATTTCCAAAACACTGGTGGGAAACATATTGCGTGTGGTAGGTATCATAATTTTTTTTTAAGATGTCACATGTAGAAGCATATATTAATCAGCAATCACAAAGAATAGGTGAGTTTCTTTCTTCGTGTTTTTTTAATCCTCTTCAAGTAGAAGGAGATGGACTGTCCACCACCCTCTTTTCTCTGGAGTTTCACACTGTATGGACACCTTTTTCTGCACTTAGGTTGTGTGTCTTCATCCAGAACTCAAGTGTCCTACGACCTCAGCCATTTGGAGCACAGCCGAGAAAAGAAAGGCGTTAAAAGGGCACCTGAGTGCCCAGGTGAGAGGCTCCACTATCCATGCAGACACACATGGGAGCTGCCCAGCCTCCTTGTCACACCTATGTTTTAGTAGCTCCGTGAGTTTCGTTCGTAGCCTGTGGCACGCAGGGCAGCTAAATGGTAAGGGAACAGGAATTACCACAAAGGAGGTGGGAATATCGGGAGCATGGAGGTGAACAATCTAAAAGCAGGTGACAAAAGCTCTAAAAGCATAGGCAGCTGGGTCACTGATGCCTGAGCAAACAACCCAAGCCTTGGCAGGAGCTAGAAGGTGCTGGAGGAGGGAGTCCTGCCTGAAGGGACTGAGGCAAGCAATCCAGTCTGGCAATTAAAAAAAAAAAAAAAGTGGAAGGAGCAGGTACTTATGTTAGGAGAAAAGGCAGAGGGAAAAGGCAAGGGTGAACAGCACACCTGGCAGACAATGCATGGAATTCAGGCCCCGCTGGCTCCGCGTGGTCTAAACAGGGAGCCATCAGACCAAGTGGTGTATGTAGAGGATGCGTGTGAACCTGTGCCTGGGAATGGAGGTAGTGATGGGGGGACAAACCATATGGGCCACAAAGAGAGCTTCTGGGAGATAGGAGGTGTGGGCATCCCACAAGGACCAGGGAGCAGCCTGGGTTCTTCTGAGAAGGTAAATCAAGGAAAGACACCAGGTTGGCCTGGGGAGTCCAGAATCTCAGATCCATCATCACACAGAACAGCAGAGTTGGGGAGGGGATGCAGAACCTGACACATCATCAGATTTCCATCCCTGCTTTGCAGGCTCTGACTCTGAGACCCAGATGGGGGTGGTAACTGGTCCATGCTTTGACAATAGACCAATGGGACAACTGGGGTTGGTCTGAGACCCCTGCCTCTCTGCCCAGGAATCCACTTCTGCCCCCCCAGGTGGCCCAGATCTCCCTCCCAGCCCCCATCCAGCCAGGGCTCCTAGTGTCTGTCCCTGTCCTACGTTGAGGTCAGCAGGATCTCCCATTACCCTGAGCTCACCCAGAGAGCTGGCCTCAACCATTTAGCCTTGACAGAAGCTGGCGGTGGGGCGTCTGCCCGGCTGGGGAGTTGGGAAGCTTCCTTAATCATGCTTTCAGAGCACTTTGCGATGCAGAGATGAAAGACGTCTGAACAGAGCAAAGTACAGCCATTACCATCTCCATCTTTCTAATTGAGGAAAATGAGGTTATTTCCAAGCCCTTGGTGATGCGATGGGAAAAGTACTCGATAGGCCCTGCTCTGCCGGCCTCCCCGCCACAGCTCCCAGGGGCCCAGAGCACCCAGCCATCCCACTCCAAGTGAGGGCCCCACCACGTGGACGTGCCCCAGCTGCCCAGAACCACTCCTGATGCATCAGCCCAGGGAAGGGCAGCCTCTATACAACATCAAAGTCGGCGCCTTTGTGCGGCGTCAAGTCCTCCTCCTCTGCACTGAGTAATTGGAACAAAACGACCCAGGTAGTCTTGCTGTAACATCAAAGCTGCGTATAATAACCTCACAGATGAATTCAAGAGTGAATACATTCACAGCCTCTGCTCAAGTTTGAAGTATGCTGTAGTGGGTTTTTTTTTTCCCCAGCTTCAAAACTGAGCAAGAGGAAAAGGAAAAATCACCAGCCATAGCTTTCTTTGTGAACCAGCTGCCTCCCCTTTCAGGGTGCAGGGACAGGCATGGGCTTACAGCCCTTAAAGAGTGAAGAGTCAGTCCAGGAGCACCGATGAGGATGGGGAGACCAAGAAGAGGACTGGAGGTAGGGAGAGATCTGAGGTGGTACCCAAATGCAAACCCTGGCCCACCAGCAAGGCCCCCAGGGCTGTGGAGGGATGAGCGAGGTCAGAGGGGCACTGATCCAACACCTGCGATGACTTGACCATCAAGGTCACGACGGAGGGGCCAGACATCCTATTGCCTCCAAGGAGTCATTTCCTTTCTTTAGGCTAGTAGACTAGAGATGTTTATTTATAAATAATAGAGCAACAAAGAAAAGAATCCACACTTAGTAAACAGAGCAATACGGGAAGCCTCAGAGGCTGAGCAGCTGAAGTCCTGGGACTTTCCAGAAGCAAAGTACATGCCTTCCCCCAATTCTGGGAGGGATCTCAGAGATCATAGCCAATGTGACCCCAAGACAGGACGGTGGCATGCACCATGGCTGTAAAATAGCATGTGCAACATAATAGAAGATATATATTGGTCTCTGCCCCCAGTTCCTGGCTCAGAGCACCTGAAACCCTTGGCATTTCCCAAAAAATAAGAACGTCTGGAGCATCTCTTGTTCTAATACAGGTCATCGACCTCTTTTCCCAACACAGGATTCCTAAAACCCTTGTAACTCTGGAATAGGAGTGTCTTTTATTCTAATGAGGGAATGCTGGGTGGGCTCTTAGATGAGGACTGGTCATCAGAAACAACCAGCTATGATTAGAAGTTTGTGATTTTTAACTGCAACCCCCATTCTCTTGAGAAGGGAGAAAGAATGAAAATGGAATGAATGATAAATCATGCCTACATGATGAAGCCTCCACAGTGTCAGAGTTTAGTTGAATTGTAGGACACCCAGCCGGTGTCAGAGATTTGTTTGGTGTGGGGAAAAAACCCACACATCAGAACTAGTTGGCATCAGAATCCAGCATCATATGTTGTTTGGTTGCTGTCATGTCCACTCTTTGCAACCCCATAAACTGCAGCACACCAGGCACCATCTGGAATACAGCTGAAGGTAAGCTTATCTCCTGACTTCCTTCTGCTGCTCTCTGCCTAGTCTGAACCCCTCTATTCTGTGCCACCTCCCTTTCCTCACAGCCTAACCAAATCCCCTGAGGCTTCTATGCCTTGTTGATCTTAACTCCCCACCCCTCGTTCCAGACATGGCCTGCAGCCAACATACCCATTGCCTACCTTTTCATAACTGCCATGCTGCAGGATTACAAGGCCCACTAAATGCACTATTTATTCAACCCATTTCACAGCTGAGCAAACAAGGGGACTAAGAATAGAATCCCCCTCTTCAGAGAAGAAACATAGGAGTGGCACATTATGGCCATAACAACTGACAAGTGCATGATCTCCAAATATAGAGGGGTCTTTAGACCCATTATCATCCTTATACCAACTTGGTGATGCAGCATCTGGAAATTCTGATTTTACAACTAAGGACAAGCCCTGAGTGACCTACCCAGCCCACATGCTATAGGGCTGCCCCCTAGCCCATTCCTAAAACTCATATCATCCCCGATCTGGAGTTGACCAAAAAGTTCATTTGGGTTTTATCATTATAACCATTGGAAAAAACCAAACAAACTTATTGGCCAACACAACACCTTATAATCTAGGGGGTACCCTTGTCCCCTACTATGGGTTGACTTCTGTCTTCTCAGAAAGATGCTTAAGTTCTAAACCCCAGTACCTGTGAATGTGACCTTCTTGGGAACAAATATTTGCAGATAATCAAGTCAAGATGATGTCACTAGGGTGGGCCTATTCCAATATGACTGTATCCTTATGAAAAGGAGAAATGTGGACACAGGGACAAATGTTGTGCCCCCTGGGGGAACAGCAAATGAAGAGTCAGAGGTCTGGGTGATGCAGCTACAAGCCCAGGAACAACAAAAAAAACAGCATACTAGGAAATGCTGGGGATACTCAAGTAGCAGACTCTCCCTCACAGCCTGTGAAAGGAGCTAGCCCTGCCAACACCTTGATCTTGGACTTTTAGCCTCCAGAATGGGGAGGCAACATGTTTCTGCTGTTTTAATTGTACAGTTTGTGCTTCTTTGTTAGGAAAGCTCTAGGAGATGAATACAACCCAGTTATACCCGTTTCAATCTTTGTGTTCTCATCACTGATGTGGATGCAACAGGCCTTCCCGAGCACAGGGCAGAATCAGGAGGAAAATGATAGCCTCCCTTATACTGAAAACAGGTGAGAAGTGGTCAGGTTTCCAGGACTCTCACATATGCCCTCTTATTCCAAGTCCTGCCCATCTTCCCATGCCACCCGCCACACACACAGCAGCTTCCCCAGGCACACAGCAGAATCGAAGGGCCTAGGCCAACCTCGGCGCATTGGGAGGAATGTGGAAAGACCAATGGGGGTGCCCACTGCTACTTGAAGCCTCCACCTCCCCTCTGCTGCTGAGCTCAGCAGCCTTCAGGACAGGGCTGGCTCACACTCCTAAATCCCCTTATCTGCCCATCAAGGTGATGAACTGTTCCTGCCTGCCAAGGCTGATCTTGGCCCCAGAGCCATCATACTGAGTGCGCAGTGCTAGCTGACCCCAGAGGGCACTGACCTTCTGGTCCTCCTATTCTTCAGAGGACCCATAGAGCATTGGTTCACACTCCTCAATCCCCTTACCTGCCCATCAAGGTGATGAACTGCTCCTGCCTGCCAAGGCTGATCATGGCCCCAGAGCCATTATATTGAGTATGCGAAGTTAGCTGACCCCAGAGGGCACTGACCTCCTGGTCCTCCTAGTCTTCAGAGGACCCATCTGAGCATTTCCTGACTCCAGGCTCCTCCCCTGGAAACGCACTACTTCCCATGCCAGTGTTTTACAGGAGTTCATGGTTACTTTTAACCGCAATTTTGCCTTCTCTGTACCCCAGACTTGGAGGCTGCATGGGAACACCTTAGTCTCCCCCTATTCCGACCCCTCCTCTTTGCCAAGCAACACTGTGATGTCCTGACAGCTCCCAACCAGGCCCTCAGTGCATCAAGTGAAGAAGCAGCCAGGATGGGGATGGGAGTTTTCACTGGCACAGCTCAGGATGGCTTATCAGACTACTGGTGACTCCCACACCAGGGCTGCCTCCCCTGAGTCCAAGCTTCCTGAACGCCCTCTTCAGGGTCTTCTGGGCTCTGGGAAGAGACAGGGGTGGAGGCTGGCAAATTCAAACAATGGAAAATCGCCTTTGACATAAAGTTACGACTCAGGAAACAATCAGGCAGAACAATTTCTACAAAAGTCCCTGACTCACCAGGATTTTGACCTAGATGTTCAATTTTTGATTTCCCTCTTGGTTCAAATTTTGTAACTGATTGTGAATAACATAGCCTTATTGATATGATTTTATGTCACTATTATTTTTCCCATAAGGGGTGACTTTTTTAAATGCTTGCCAGTTAGGTAGGCTGATATTCTACATAAACCATAGTTACGTTTCATTTTTCCTCTGCTAATCCATATCTGATCTTATAGCACATTCAGTAGAAATTCCTGTGTAGCTTACTCATCTTTCTGCGAAGTGAGGATTGAAGTTTTATTCGCATTGTGTTCCGTCAGTTCCTGCCCTCTGCACATGAGGTGTCAACATGCACATACACAGGAATTAAGTGAATTAAATGCAGGGGCGGATGATGGAAAAGCTCCTTCACTAGATGAAGTATTTGGAGATTTATCAGCATCTCCAGGGCACTCTGAGCCTCTCCGGGTTACCTCTGAAATGCACAGGATTTGAGAGGGATTAGGAGAAACTTGAAAATCTCTAAGAATGCAAGAAAACAATTAACAACTTGGAAAACAGGACTCCTTAAGGTAGGTTAGGAATGTGGGCATGCAGTTTGAACAAGAGCCAATTGAAGAGATAGGAATGGTTTAAGGAGCCTTTGAGTCCAGCAAGAAATCACCCACATCTAATCTACTTTTTCATTCTTTTATTATTAAAGTAAGGCAATTGCTTCTTTCCCTTTGGCTTCTTCTTCCTTGATCTCTACTCAACGACCCCCATTCCTACCTTTGTCCACTTAGTACTTATCAGCTCTGAAAGATATTTATCATAGCAAAGTACAAGTGGGAGGAGAGAGAGTTCAGGGGAACGTGACCCAGTAATCAGGTGATGACTGTCCACCCACCCACCACTCGGGCTTCCCTCGTAGCTCAGTCAGTAAAGAATCTGCCTGCAATGCAGGAGACTCAGGTTCAATTCCTGGGCTGGGAAGATCCCCTGGAGAAGGAACTGGCAACCCACTCCAGTATTCTTGCCTGGAGAATCCCATGGACGGAGGAGCCTGGCAGGCTACAGTCCATGGGGTCACAAGAGTCAGACACTACTTAGTGGCTAAACCACCATCACCACTCCCCACCACTCACCCACATTTCCACCCAGTGCCTCCAAAGTGTCATGCTCTATCATGCAGCGTCTCCAATGCAGCGTCTCCAACACCCTCCCCGTTGCAAACCCTGCAGTCAGGCCTCACGTATCACTGCTCTTTGGCCACTCACTATAATATACACTGTGTCTGCCCTCGAGACATTACCTCTACCAAGGCCCCACCCCATAAACATCCCTGTCCTGTAAGGCTTCGGTCAAGTCCCTACTCTGCATGGATCCAGCCTCTTTGCGGCACACGTCAAATAATCCTTCCTCTAAGAACCTGCCCAGATAGGCAACAGACTGGTGGCAAAACATTAGATGTATGTAGGAACTCATATTTTCACATGGACATACTTTATCCTCACAACTCGACTGTATGCTTCCCAGAAGTCCATGTTACATCTAGTTAACATTCAATGAGTATGGCCAAGGTGGAGATTTAGCCGCTAAGTGGAGTATGACTCTTTGTGACCCCATGGACTGCAGCCTGCCAGACTCCTCTGTCCCTGGGATTTCTCAGGCAAGCATATGGGAGTGGATTGCCATTTCCTTATCCAGGGGATCTTCCCAACCCAAGGATCAAATCCAGGTCTCCTGCATGGCAGGAGAAGTCATCAGGGTGGGCCCTAATCCAGTATGACTGGTGGTCTTACAAGAAGAGGGAATGTGGACACAGACACACACAGAGGGAAGACCATGTGGAGCCACAGGGAGAAGACGGCCACGGGTGAGCCAAGGAGAGAGGTCTCAGGAGAAACCAAGCCTCCCGATGCCTGGATCTTGGACTTCCAGCCTCCATAACTGTGAGGAAATTCTGTTGCTAACACTCCCCAGTCTGTGCTGCTTTCTTATGGCAGCCCCTGTCCATGAATACAAGTCCCTTTCAAGAGTCCGAGGCCCCAAAAAGACTTACACTGAGTTAATGACAAGACTTCAAGGTAGATCCTGACTATAGGAAATTGTGGAGACTTATTTCCAGACCTAAGAGCACACAGGTATCTCTTTTTCTATCAGGAACACATTCGTTGGAGTCTCACTAGAAGGGGGGAAGAAATTGTTTCTAAGAGCCCCCAGGTCATGTGCATCCCCAGGGGCCTAAGAACACTAACTCTATCCCCAAAGGGCCTTCCAGTTCCCTCCGAAGGATCGAGCTGTCCCTGGACCTTGATCTGCGTTCCCTGCCTGTCAGAGCCATCCCTCTCACTCTAGGAGCCGGTTTCCCATTCAGATTGTATTCTGAAGCTCCCTGTGTGGGGCAGGAAGTGCATGAATGCTCTCAAAGGAGAGTCTTTATCCCAGAGCCTGAGGCTGTGACAAAGAGGGCATCTTCACCTGTGAATTAGCTTGATTTTTCCAGCTGCCGCTGCTGACTCCTCCATCAGAGGACCCATCCTCTACACCAATGACGTCTCTGAAAGCTGGAGCAATGTTTTCTAGCTAATAGCAGGCTTCATGGTTTTTTTTTTTTTTTTTTACTCAGCCAGGAAATGTCCTTTTTTAGCAGGCAGCTTGAAAAATACTCTTGCAAAGAACTGAGTTGTCAGTATAAACGTCTAAATGAACCTTTATTAGAACTATAAAAAAAGGCTGCTTAACATGTAATTGGACCATTCTTCATGCTTAAACACATTGTTAAAATCATGTCAATAGCTGAGTTAGAAACCCACAGTAAAAGGCAAACATTTTATCTGCAAGCTCCATTTTATAGCCTGGTAAGATGATATCACATCCATCTCTGTGCCTTTCAAGATGATAGAAAATTTGCCCAGGTACCTCTATGCCATTCAATCTTTTCTCTCAGATTTACTGAAATCAGCTAATGGAAAAGTCACTCTAACAAACTCATTCCACCAAGGCTGCTCCAAGCTGGATGGAAAGATGAACTCAAGTCCCCCACACACCAGTGTGGTTCCATTTCCATTTCCTTCCCTAATCCTAATGTTCATAGGGTTGTTTATTATCAACCATTTTATAGATCTCTAGTTAATATTTGCTCAGGGCTTATGTTGATTTCTCAATACATGCAATTTTCTGGTTTCATCTTTATCTTTAAGGATTAGATTGGATCGAGCCGCCTTGTAGTAATTTAGTTTTTATCTTATGCCTTACAGTTTTATGTTCTTGTAATAGCACTTGCTTCTCCTTTTTATTTAATTAAATATATCTTCTTTCACAACTCCAGCATTTTTGTTTTGAGTTTATTTATTTAACAGCTGGCAGGGTGCTGGTGTTTTGTAGAGGGAACCACTCTGGGTATTTTTAGAAATTCAGAAGTTGGGGAATGCACCAGCTGAGGAGATGGAAGGAAAATCTGAACTTGGGAGATGAATGCTTAGAGATTAAACTTGGATTGCTTTGGTTGCATGATGGAGCACCATAGATTAAGTCCTTAAAACAAAAACAGAAACAAAAACAAACAACAACAGAAATGGATTTGAAAGTTCGTTCAAGAAAAACACTCCAAAACTCTCGCCTTGTCCTTCTAGAGAACAGCTGGCTCCATTCATCAGCTCAGCTGGTACAGAACACAGGCACTGCTAACACCTGAGGGCCACCTCCTGCAACCAGAGAGGGTGACAGAGATTTGCAAGGCTTTCCAGCCATATCTGTTTTCACTGACCAGCTCCATGCAAGTCCAGTGAACAGAAAATTTGGGTCCATACAAGACTGGGGCCAAGCAAGGTTGTACAACCCTGAGTCATACCACCTTTAATTTTGGGTTCTCCAGGAATAACATCCACGTGTTCAGTAACCATAGTGTTCTGTTGAAAGCATGCCCACAGCAGTGTTCAGAAGCCTGAGAATGAGTTAACCATGAAGGAATAGTGAACAAGGCTGGAGTGGAAGAGGGATTACCATATGCAATGCTCTCTCCTCCAGAGAGCATGCCACTGGCCAATCCTGTTAATTAATTCCCTTACAAGGTCTCATTGAATATTCACCAAAAACCAAAACCAAACACACAAAACACAAAACAAAAAACACAACCTGCGAAGGACTGATGAAAGCTGGGAGACCAGTGGGTCCAGGCCCAGAGTCTCTGGGGTAGAAAGCAAGGTAGGGACAGGTATGAAAAGATGAAAAGTGAAGGAAAAAAACCCATGCTTGCTCATACTATTTGGTTGTTATTCTTTAGTCGCTAAGTTATGTCCCACTCTTTTGCAACCCCAAGAAATGTAGCCCACCAGGCTCCTCTGTCCATGGGATTTCCCAGGCAAGAATACTGGAGTGGGTTGCCATTTCCTTCTCCAGGAGGTTTTCCCGACCGAGAGATAGAAGCCAAGTCTGCTGCACTGCAGGCGGGTTCTTTACCACTGAGCCATCAGGGAAGCTCTTACTCATACTAAGCCCAGCCCAAAGGCCAATGTCTTCCTTCAGTGCCTTTCTAGGATACAAGCATCCAACAGCCAGTTAGGGCTCATCCTATAAATACAGCATGCATTTCCTTTCCTTGCTGACTGTTGCTGAAAAAAGAAAGTCAAGGAACCCTTGTGTTTGGCCCTTGATCCGAAGACCCTGATGCACCATTTGTGCTGAGTCGAGACAAGCAGAACTAGCCTCAGAAAGAACACAGAAGGCATTAGGGCTGGTGGGATGTTGGGAGCATTGATGCTGGAAGCCTAGGTTCCCCAGCCACAGTTCTGCTCCTCACTCATCCTGTGACTTTACTTGAGGCAAAGTCCCACCTCAGGCACTGCCAGACCTAGGCACTGGCTTCTGTTTTGCTGAGTTTGCATGTAACCAGGTCACTGAATTAGCCTCTAAGGGCCCAAATGACGCTAGTGTCAGTGTCCAGCATACTGGTCAGGCAAATCCCCCCTGCCTTCAGGCATAATGAAGTGGTCACCTGAAGATTCAGTAGCTACAGAAAAGCTGCCATTAAACCAACTTTCATATCCCGAGCCCAGCCAGGTGCCACCATCTGCTGCCAGAGTCTCTGCTGGAGCCTGGCATGAACCCTGCATCTCAGGTCAGTGTGAGGAGGGGGCTGCTTCTGGATTTTTTGTTCTCATCATCTGAGGCTTTCAAGGGTATTTTGCCTTCCAGATTTATTTCAGCAAGTTGCTGTTAATTGTGTTTTCAATTAGTTATGCTTAAAACATCTTGAGGTTTGGGCAACTGAAATTGCAGTGCATTAATAATTATTAAACAGAGGTTCTAATCCATTATTTATTGAATAAATTTTTAATACTAATGCAGAATCCATTGTCACTGCCACCATGAGTTTGGCCATTAAGGAAAAAGCTGACGGAAGAAAACTGAAGCTCCAGGATCCTCAAACAAAGGCCCGTGGAGCAGAGCTTCCTGGAGTAAAGATTGGCAGCTGTTTCTCTTTCATGTCTGTTTAATCAAGGCTTTGTTGCCTAGAGAGAGAGAGCGAGTTCCCACGTAGTAGGTACTTAGTAAATGTTTGCACAAGGAGCGAATGAATGAATGAGTAAATAAATGAATTTAAGAGGAATTAAACTAGGAGAGACTCTTTAAGATCTTTTTCTATTTTAACCATTAACAAACACTTAGAGCATTCAGCTAGGCAATGAAGTGTCCATGATGGATAAGACAGTAATCCTTTCCCTCTCAGTCTGACAGATCATCATAATACAAATTTAAATACAGTGATAATAAAATGTAGTAACCCCCCACGTGGCACAAAAACCCACGTGGGGGATGACCCTTGCTGGAGCAGTTAAAGAAGGCTTCAGCAGAGAGGGTGTGAGGCCCAGATGCTGACTTTTCCAGATACAGAAGTGAGGAAAAGATACCATAGCTAGCAAACTTATGGGTACATGCAAAGACTTGGATGTGAGTGAAGTCAAGATCATGAGGAGTTTTTGAGGAGCATGGGAAGTGAGACTGGGGAGGTTGGAGAGTGAAATAAACCACACTGAGAAGTTGGTTTTCACTTGCAGACAAACCCATAGGTGGGTGTCAAGCAATGGACTGCTTGGTCATATTTGTATTTCAGGGTAATTCACGCTCTAGGAATAATCTAAGCTCTTTGCAAAGAGATTGTGGCTAAAACTGCAGGGATAGATGAGGAGAAGGGGTGGGATGAAGAGTGATCTAGCAGCCACAAGTATAGAACCGAGTCACCATCTCTTAAAAAGGGTGAGGGGGTCAGAGATGACCCCAGTGTCTTGGCTGCAGTGGTTTTGAGGAAGAAGGTCTAGGTTGAGCATGTGTTCGGGGTGGGGCTGACAAATACAACAGAAAGCTTCAGAAATGCTAACTCTGAAGTCTCTACAGGATATCCAGGTGGAAAGCCAGCAAGTGAGTAGATACAGAGGTTTGGAAATCAGCAAAAGGTGTGGGTTGAACTCGAGATGGAGATTCACATATACAAGGTGGCAGTTTCAAGCATTTGTTCAGAATATACTACATCCAACACTTGGCGAGATAAACCATTTGCTGAAGAGAGTCATTAAGAAGGATTATCTCTAGAATGCTTTAGTAAAATTAATGAAACATAGGGAGAGTCTAGCGTCTCTGTGTCCCACTCCAGTACTCTTGCCTGGAAAATCTTATAGATGGAGGAGCCTGGTAGGCTATAGTCCATGGGGTCACACAGAGTTGGACACAACTAAAGCGACTTAGCAGAAGCAGCAGCAGCAGCAGCAATGTCTCTGTGTAGGGCAAAGAAAAGAAATACAGTAAGAAAGCAAAGCAATGGAATGAAGAGAAATCTTTTTCAGAATTCATACCAGTCTTAGACTCAACTGAAAATGAACGGATCCATCAATTAATATTACAAAGCACCACCTCTTATCTTAACCTTTAGGAATCCAGCAATACAAAGATGACATCATGCAGTCCCCTCCCACCCTCACCAAAATCCCTCAGACACTTTGAGCCTCAACTTCACCTGTCTGTCCCACCTGCTTTCCAGAATCTTCTCTGACCGCTGAAGACTAGAGAGCTTCAACATCTGAGCACCTTTAGCCTTGTCCACCTCTGATCCTCTTAAAACTCTGAGCAAGCACTGACCCTGTATACCTAAGGCTCCTGCGAGGTCACAACCCACCTCACCCCTACCCACAGATTCCAACAAGACCCGGCACAGGGCTGAACATGTAACATTTTGTCCTGGCAATTTTTGGTCCCCCAGCAACACTGCCAGCCCTACAAGGTCTCCACTCTCACCCCTGCCCCTCCCCCAGGGTGGTTCCATTTGGTCAGCCACAGAGATGAGGTCACATTAAACACCTCACATTAGGTGTTTAGGGAGAACTTGAGTGTAATGACCCATTGGATCTGGGTCCTCACACCTCCTCAGGCAACTTCTAGCACCAGCGGGACTCTGAGCCCCTGGCTCATGCAAGCTCGCCAGCTGGAGGGAAGGGGGCTGGAGACAGAGGGAGGTGAGATGGGTTAGATCCAGTCACCTTCTGCCCCCCTTCTCACTGACATTCCTTCCTGGAAATACTTTAGAAGCCCTCAGTGTATGTGTGGTGCTCAGTCACTCAGCTGTGTCCAGATCTTCATGACTCTGTGGACCACAGCTTGCCAGGCTCCTCTGTCCATGGGATTCTCCAGGCAAGAGTACTGGAGTGGGTTGCCACAACCTCCTCCAGGGGATCTTCCCAACCTAGGACTTGAACCTGGGTCTCCTGAACTGCAAGCAGGTTCTTTCCCACTGAGCCCCTGGGGAAGCCCAGACTTCCTCAGTACCGATATCCAAAGGATATGAGACACAATTCCTGTGACAGGGAAAGTGCTAATGAGAGGTACGATGTCAGAATGTAAGAGTGGCCAAGCCTACCTCTGGATGACATGTGCACAGGCCAGCAGCCTCAGAAATGAGGTCCATAAGAACTGCCAGAACCAGAGGTGTGCAAACAGAGCCCTCACAGGATGTGGAGCAGTGAGAAGTGAGCCAAGCCCAGAAGCCATCTTCACCCTTCCAGGCAAAACCCCTGACTCCTTCCTTCATCTTCTCACATTTTTCTATCTATCTTTCTACTCATTTTCCTACCCCCATCCTAGATATGAGCTCCTTGAGACCAGGAACGTGAATTTCTTGCTTTTGTATTCTCTACAATGTCTAGCAATGACTTGGCACATTGTAAACCCTCAAAAAATGGTTGATGCCTACAGGAATAAGTGAGCCCTATTTTTAAGAAAGTTTATTTACTATGCAAGAGTTGAGAATTTCATAAATGAGCTTCAGTTCCTTCTAATCCATCATCAAGTTGGCAAGAAAATATAAAACAATACAATGTCAAACTCTACTACTAAATACCGTAATGTGACTTTCTGAATACATCCTGCATATCCAAGAGGAACAGAAAGAGCAGAGGGGAGAAGTCGAAGGCCATTACATGACTGTGTGGGTTTCAAACTGGGTCAGTGTCTTCCAGGGGGGACTGAAGATCCATTAATAACATTTGGATTTTAGGGGAAATCTTTTTAAAGGAAAATGTTGCGCCTTGCAAATATTCTGTGTCCTCAGGGAAAAGAAAGCCAAGGAAAGAAAAACTGCAGCCAGCCCACTCAGGAGGAATTGGGTTGAAGCCAGGAAATCAAAATGAGAATGAATTTAGCATTGGTGTTGCTGGAACTAATTATCAGGAAGATTCTTTATATATATATTTTTAAGGGCAGGAGGGAAGAAGGAGCAGTACTCTTCACTAAGATGACAGCCGATAATGGGCAGGAGTGGGATATTCCTTTTTTAGCCACTGGATGTAGTATGATCATGCTACTGAGAGAGGCATACCACTGTCACATCTGACATATAAATCCAATGACTTTTTCAATAACAAACATAAGCAATAAAACATATTATGATTTCAAAGATTACATGATCTAATTTGACTACATGACAACCTTCTAAATACAGTTACCATTGCCCCTGTCCACAGGTGAGAAATTGAGAGTCCCAAAGTTAACCAGTGGTAGATCTGAGACTCAAATGGATTTTTTCTGACTTCTATCCCTATGTGCTTTTTCCCCTCTGTTTGGCTTGGAGAACTTCCCAAAGACAAATTCCCTCTAGGTCTAGGAAATGGTGGTAGTTTTTATTCCCACATGAGAGCTGCAATGACTGAGGTCCCCGCTTACACAGAAAACTAGAGCCTTGGAGGCCCTGGGGTCTCTCCACCCAGTAGGACTTGAACCTCATAATTAGTAGCATGACACAGCCACTTGTCCCAGGCATGGATTCATGATGGAGCTGGCCCACTTAGCAGCCTCAAAAGGTTTAGTTTGAAACAGGGCTGCCTAATGGCCCCATCAGAGGGCTGTTCATAGTTGAAACCCAAGGATCAGAGCAAGAAAGACACTTCTGAAATCATGAAACCTACAAAGGGGCAGCAACTTTGGTGGCTTGTCCTTAGATTACACTTCCAACCCTGAGACCCCAGCTCCCCTAGCCTGCTGTTCCACCACCACACTCGCTGTGAAATAGGAATGAAAAGAGCTCACACATGGGCTTGTTGTGAGTACACACTAGAACAAAAGAGCATGAATGAGCTCTTCTTAATATACCCCATCCTAGCTTAGGAAGAGAAGTCTAGAGATGGGCACAATCAGCCTCTTTCTCTTTACTGCCGACCTTGACCCCAAGGACCAAATGAGAGAGAAGACAGGGATTCAGGACTCAGTATACTGGTTAGGGTTCTCCAGAGAAACAAAACCAATAGGATTTATATAGAGAGATCTATCAAAGGAGACTGATTGTGGGAACTGGATAAGGTGGTCACAGAGGTGGAGAAGCCCCACCATCTGCCTTCTATAAGATGGAAAATTATGAAATCCAGTGTCATTATGAGTCCAAGGCCAAAGGCCTGAGGGCCAGGAGCTTCAGTGTCTGACGGTTGGAGAAGATACAAGTCCCAGCTCAAAAGAAAAAAGAATGGTGGGGGAGAGAATTCACCATCCCTTAGCTTTTTTATTCTATTTGGGTCCCCAACAGATTAGATTGGTAAGTGAGTGAGTGTGGATCTTCTTTACTCCATCCACAGAATCTAATGCTAGCCTCTTCCGAAAACATTCTCCCAAACAAACCCAGAAACAACGTTTTACCAGCTACCTGAGCATCCCTTAAGATGATCAAGTTGACACATATACTTAACCATCCCATTCAGGATATACTACAGCCTCAGAACAGAAGTCCAGCCAGGCTCTGTCCGCTGAATGTGGTTCTGAAACTGAGAAGTATGTCTGCTCATTGGTGCCAACAGCACGGTGTTCCAGGGCTAATTGTGCCCACCCTGCCCTACGCAGACAATGAAAGCGTGTCTTAAATGCAAACCCATCTCTTTTCCCTTGACCACACTAAACCTCCTAATTTCTCTTTCCCTCCTCTCCAGTTAGTAACTTAAGTCTGCTTGGAGCTAAATGACCCAGTTAATACAGCCTGGCTGGGAACATGGCTAGCTGTCAAAGCACCATCCTGCCCTCACTGGGGAGGGACCCTCACAGCACAGGGGCTTGCACATGTGCCATGATTTTCTAGTCCATTCCAAGCTTAAGTTTCTAGGTCAAGAACTCAAGAGGCTAGCAGGTTCTGGACCCTCCCAAAGAGAGCCAACATCACCTAAGTCTGACCTTGCCTGTCACACGGCTCATCTCCCTCCAGGTCTGGATGGATGAGCACAGGGTTTATTTTGTTTATTAAAGGGGCAATGCTTTCTCTTTTAGAGAAACACACTGAGATATTTATATAGAGGAAATGTGATTTACAAGATTTCCTTCAAAACAGCCTGAGAGGGGGTTAAAGAGGCTCCTGAAATAAGCTTTGAGGACCTCCAAGCCAGAGGAAGTCCTGCGTTCCCACTGAAGGGGTCAGATTACTCTTTCCAAGCTAAGTCACAGCAACCACAGTGAGCACTCCCACAGTTCTGTCGCTGTGCATTAAACCAGCTTCATCTAAAGTAGGCAAAACTCCTCATCCCCTCCAGATAATACAAAGCCACTCCAGGCTGCTTGTCTGTGGACGTAGGACATGTACAAAATACACTGGGTAACTGACTCTTACGATACTTCCTAAAGAAGGTGAGGCCGGCATGACTACAAGGAAGAGCCAACTAGTGCATCTGAGACATGACTTGAGATCATCCCCTGCTCCTAAGGCAGCCTGATCTAAATGAGCAGGAGGTTGGACATTTTCCCCTGACTGTAAAAAAAAAAAATTTATTGGAGAAGAGTTGCTGGAGAAATAACAACAACCTCAGATGATACCACCCAAAGAGGAACTAAAAAACTGACTTAATGGACATGAGTTTAAGCAAACCCCAGGAAATAGTGAAGGACAGAGAAATCTGGCATGCTGCAGTCCATGGTGTTGCAGAGTCAGACATGACTTAGTGACTGAATAATACAATGCTGTGTTACTTTCTACTGTATAGCAAAATGAATCAGCTATATGTTATGCACATATCCCCTGCTTTGGATTTCATCCCCATTTAGGTCACCAGGGAGCGCTGAGTAGAGTTCCCTGAGCTATACAGTAGGTTCTCATTAGTTATCTATTTTACCCATAGTATCAACAGTGTGTATATATATCAATCCCAATCTCCCAATTCATCCTACTTTCCCTTCCCCTCCTTGGTGCTCATATGTTTGTTCTCTCCATCTGTGTCTCTACTTCTGTTTTTCAAACAAGATCATCTATACCATTTTTTTTCTAGATTCCACATGCATGTGTTAATAACAAAACTTGTTTTTCTGATTTAGTTCACTCTGAATGACAGTCTCTAGGTCCATTCATGTCCCTGAATTTTTAGTGATATGGAGGCTGAGATTCAACAAATTAAATCATTTTAAAGATTTTAAAAATAGTAGGTATTCAATAAATATTTACTTAACGAATGAAAATAATCAGACTGATACATCAGACTGCAGTGTCTTCTTTCTTCTCCTCTAAGAGTCTCAACCTCTAGAGGTAACGTAAGATCACAAAGAAATTATTTCATTGCACTGATTTCATTTGATCCTAAGAGAGGTTCTGCTTTTCCAAAGAAAAGACCCTGATGCTGTGAAAAATTGAAGGCAGGAGGAAAAGGGGACGACAGAGGATGAGATGGTTGGATGGCATCACCGACTCAATGGACATGAGTTTGAGCAAGCTCTGGAGATGCTGATGAACAGGAAAGCCTGGTGTGCTGCAGTCCATGTGGTCACAAAGAGCTGGACATGACTGAGCGACTGAACTGAACTGAGGTTCCACTTGTTTTTGAGAACTGTAAAGTGTGCCAGGTTGAATCATAGATAGGGTTTCCCCATTTTTAGAGCTACTGGCTGGAGACACCCCCTTAAAATTAGGATCCTAAGTTCCTGGTGGGGATGAATCCTTTCATGTTCACCTTCTTCATATGAAGCACCAAACCAGCTGCACAGGCAAGTTTTCTGCCCATTTCTCCCACCTAATGGAACTGGGCTTAATAGAGAACAGACAGACAGCAGCCACATCTGTTGTACTCAGGGACGCAAACTCTAGGTGTATTGCTAAACTGGAGATTAAGTTTGGGCCTGTAAGTTACTAATATTAAACTGGGCAATGATTCCAACTTAGCCCCAGCCTCACCAAGGTCTTCCCCTGTGGTGCTGAGGAATGACCCAAGAGAAGAGAAATCTGGTCATTTCTGGTGATCAGAATCTCAGTGTCACTGTGTGTGTCTTAGCAAGACAGCTGGAATGTCATCTCAAATGTCACACAGTGTTCTTACATTTTTCCAAGGAGCCCTTGTATCATGTTAATAGATCCTCAGGACAACTCCGTGAGTAGGGTGGGGTAGGGATTAGTATCCTCACTGTGTACAGGGCAATATACATCATTCAGCATCATACAATAAGTCACCTGCCATCAGACAGGAGTCACTGGCAGAGTTGGGTTCAAACCCGGGGGGTGGCCTCCAACTCTCCCTACTGGTGACAGCTGTCACTCACTGTCACTATTTCTGGTGCTCAGGACACTCCTCTGGGCCCTCTACACACTGAGAGATCAGAAAGATATCTATCAGAAAATATCCATCTTCCTCAACTTTTCTCTCTTTACCATCCTTCTCCTGAACATGGTGTGGAACTCACAGGAATGAGGCCAGGTCTGCAAACATTAGCTCTTCCTGAACCTTCTGGGGAGAGTGCCATATAACATATTCCTAGATTAATTTGGGGAGAATTATTGTCATGAATGTCCTATTCATAAACACAGCACTTTTTTTCTTTTTTAAACTCTTAAATATCCTTTAATATGATATTTTCTACTTGTGTTTTATGCATTCTTCATTAGATTGATCCTTATATGTCCTGCAGGGTTTTCTTGATATTGTGAATGGCATGTTATACTCAGTTATGTCTTCAATTTTGTTACTTCTGATGTAGAAAGACACTATATATTTTTACATCATCTTGTTTCATAACTGAACTCTCCAAGTGGTTCTAACAGTTTGTTGATTCTGATGGTTTTTATATGAAGATAGTACCAGTCTTGTATCATCTTTTTAAATTGTGTGTGTGTTTGTGTGTGTGTCTTTTTGTGTATGTGTTACTTCATTGACCAGGACCTCCAGAATTCTGTGAATTAGAGTGATTTTTGTAATTTAAGTCATTATTTTTGTCTTGGTTGGTTTAGCTAAAGATTTGTCAATTTTGTGGGTATTTTCAAAGAAAGAACTTTTGCTTTTTTTATATTCTCTATCATTTTCTATATTTCTATAATTTATGCTCAAATCTTATTTCCTTCCTTCTGTTGGCTTTTTTATTAAATAGGAAAAAACTTGATCCTGGGAATGATTGAAGGCAGGAGAAGGGGTTGACAGAGGATGAGATGGTTGGATAGCATCACTGACTCAATGGATAGGAGTTTGAGCAAACTCTGAGAGATGGTGAAGGACAGGGAAGCCTGGCATGCTGTGGTCCACAGGGTCACAAAGAATTGGACATGACTGAGTGACTGAACAACAATAAGAAGGATAAATCCATTCAGATTTTCACCAATTTAGTTACGCTGTGACGTAGCAATGTCACTCCTATATAAACTTATACCTTCTTTTCCCCTGTTGTGCTATTATTGGTATACATATTATATGTAGATAAGCTACAAACCTCAAAATATACTCTCATGCTATGACTGTATATAATTTTATGTCTGTTAAAGAAGTTTAGAAAATAGAGGAGAATTAATATTTATTTATAGAGTTTGTTATATTTACCATCTTATTTGCCATTTCTGGTTCTTTGTTCCTGTAAAAATTCAAGTTACCAACTAGTGTCATTTCTTTGTTCCAATACAGTTTTCTCTCACACATCTCCTGGTACTTGTGTTGTCAAAAAAATAGCATTTCTCTTTGTTAAAATCCCAAACAATAGAATTGTACAGATATTGCTCAATAAGTTAATTTTTAAGTCAGTTGAGAAGAAAAAAGAATATGCTTTTATACTATATTTTATAATAACTTAATTATCTTTTAGTCCTTCTTTTTTTTAATATGATTTCAAATTACTGCTTGGAGTCATTTTTTCTTAAATCTGAGAATTTCCTTTAGTATTTCTTGCAGACCTGCCAGCAACAAAAGCTCTCAGATTTTGTTTATATGGGAATGTTTCTCTCTTCATTTTCAAAAGATTGTTGTGCTGGATATACGAATCTTGGTTTGACAAGTTTGGTTTTTTGTTGTTGTTGTTGTTTATCCAGCACTTTGAGTATGTCAACCCACTGCCTTATGGGCTCTATTGTTTCCAATAAAAATTAATTCACAATACTATTGAGGTCTCCTTATATATCATGAGTCACATTCTCTTGCTGCTTGCTGCTCTTTTAAAGTGATATGTCTGGGCATAAATCTGTTTATGGTCATCATTTGGAATTTGTTGAGCTTCCTGGTTGTGTAAATGAATGGCTTTCATCAAATTTAGAAAGCTTTCAGCCATAATTTCGTCAAATACATTTTTTTGCCCTCTTTTATCTTCTCCTTATGGTATTCTCATTACACATATGTAGCCCATATTTCTCTGAGTCTGCTCATTTTTCTTCACTTTTTCTGTTATTCAGATTGCATAGTTTTTACTTGTACCATTAAGTTCACTGATTCTTTCTTCTCCCAAATTAAACCTACAGGTAAGCCCCTCTAGCAGACTTTTAATTTTGATTATTGTACTTTTCACATTCATCATTTCCATCTTGTTCTTTAACATTTCTATTTCTTCATTATTATTCTCTGTTTTATTAGACAGAGTGATTACACTTCCCTTCTTCCCTTTATTTAAAGTGCAGTTTCCTGCAGTTCTTTGAATAGATTTATAATGCTGGCAGGCCTCATTTTATTGCACTATACTTTATTGCACGTCACAAATACTGCACTTTTTACAAATAGAAGGCTTATATCAATCAAGTTCATCCACACTATTTCTTGACAGGATTTGCTTACTTCATATCTCTGTGTCACATTTTGATAATTCTCACAATATTTTCCATTATTAATATTAATAACTTATAAATTATTGTTATATTTATTATAGTTATTTTATCTGTGATCAGTGATCTTTGATGTTATTACTATAATTGTTTTGGCATTTTTTAACAATAAAGTATTTTTAAATTAAGATATGTATGCTTTTTAGACATAATGCTATTTCACACTTAACAGACTATAGTATAGTGTAAACATAGCTTATATACACACTGTGAAATCAGAAACTTAGTGAGTCAGTTTGTTGTGATACATGCTTTATTGAAGTTGCCTGGAACCAAACCATTGCCTGGAACCAAACCTGCAATATCTCTGATGTACGCTGATAGTTGGAGCTTCTCTGGTGGCTCAGCGATAAAGAATCTTCTTGCCAATTCAGAAGACACGGGTTCAATCCTTGGGTCAGGAAAATCCCCCGGAGAGGAAATGGCAATTTACTCCAGTATTCTGGCCTGGGAAACCCACTGACAGAGGAGCCTGGTGGACTACAGTACATGGGGTCGCAAAGAGTCAGACATGACTTAGCAACTTAACAACAACAATGCCTATAATTACTTTAAAGTCTCTGTCTGCTAAATCTGACATTTGATCCTTGACTGACAGTTCCTGTGGCCTGCTTTTTTCCCATCTGGGTCACCTTCTATTTCTTTGCATGTTTCATAATTATTGAAAACTGGACATTTTAGATAATGTACCTCTGTATGCTGATCTCCTCCTCTGGGGTTTGTTGTTGTTTGCTATTTGTTTGATGAGCTGGCTGGATTATTTTGTAGTTTATTTCTCCCTAAGAAAGCTGCCTCTGATATCCCTGCTCAGAGGGTTCAGCCTTGGGCATGCATATCGTCACTCTGGGATGCCAGTGATTTTATTAGTGATCTTTTTGTCTCTTTTGCTGATCTCTCTGTTGTCTGCCTCCATTGATACTGTGCCCAGCTATTAGCCTCCACTAATTGCTGACTGATTATTCTATTATTTTGACAATGCCCTGGGGCATAAATTGCTCCACAGTCTGTTGCAATTAAATGCAGGTCCCTTTGCAGGGGTAATCTTTGAGGACAGTCTTGGAGGTTTGTTTTAACCCCAGGAGGGCTCTTGTTAGCGATCTCTTTCTATAGTTCTCTCTGTTAAATTTCTATATGGTCTAATTTCTATATGGTTTAGCTTGTTGGTCCCATAGTACTACCAATTTCCTCTTAATTGCTTGTCACTATAATGTCCATTGGTTTGAAGAATACTCCTGGGTTTGAACTTCCTCACACCACAGTACAAATAAAGTCAGTTCTCTCAGGGATAGCTTTAGAGCTCTAATTCTTATGGCCTGCCTCTCCTCTTGAGACAGCAAATCTATACCATTGCTCCATAGCTGGAAGCAGGGACAATGACCTACTTCTCTCAGAGTCACACCCCTGATCCTTGACCTTTAACAGTATCATGGGCTACGGCAGCAGCCTCATCTTTGCAGCCTGCATTTCCTGGAAAGGAGCCTTTGCCTTATAACCAAGCTAGGGTGAGGTGACTGCCCTCTATCTCTGGCCTTCCATGCCTGAAATATATTTTCCACCTTATAAGTGGGGACTGGGTAGAGGAAGAAAGCCCCATAACTCTAAGTTATTCTTGCCAGGAATAAAGCCTCTGAAACACACAGATGGAAGTGCTGGTAGGGTGAGACGTGCTGGTAGGGTGAGATGTGCTGATGGCCTGTCCTTCCCTAAGAGACATCACAGCCCTTATCAGGGAACTGAGTGAAAAAGGAGACCTGTGGTCCTGGTTGCATTTGCCTGGAGTGGGTATTAGGGTAGCTGGAAGAGTGAGAAGTGAGGGACATGAATTGCAGCACAAATTTTTCACACTGTTAATGCTCTTATTGAGATTCAGTAAACTATCTTGAGTAAATATTTCATTTGCTGTATACCCTGAAGACAATTTCCAGAGACTCTGAATGGAGAGGGTCCATGGAGCATCTTAAATCACCATTCTAGAAATTGTATCACCACAAGTCATTTTGGGGGTGGTAAATGCAGGAGACCCGGGTTCAATCCCTGGGTCGGGAAGATCCCCCTGGGGAAGGAAACGGTAACCCACTCCAGTATTCTTGCCTGGAGAATCCCATGGACAGAGGAGCCTGGTAAGCTACAGTCCACGGAGTTGCAAAGAGTCGGACGTGACTGAGTGACTTCACTTCACTGATGGTAAAGAACCCACCTGTCAATGCAGGAGACTAAGAGACATGAATTCGACTCCTGGATTGGTAAGATCCCCTAGAGGAGGGCATAGCAACCCATTCCAGTATTTTTGCCTGGAGAATGCTATGGACAGAGGAGACTGGCAGGCTACGGTCCATAGTGTTGCAAAGAGTCAGAAATGACTGAAGCAGCTTAGCACACATGCACAGATGGTAATATGCACTGTAAGATACTGGTGGCAACTTGGATCCTGGACCAGTGAGAATGGAGACAAAAAGTAGAAGAGATAAAAAATGTAGAGTGTTGGGGAAGAGATAGATAAAAAGGTAGAAGAGATGTCAAATCATAAGTTTGATCATATTGCAAGAACAAATAAAAGTGAATCTAACTTCAGCCAGAGGCAACTCTGGACACAACTTGGAGGTGTGCAGACATGGTCTTTGGCAGCTCTGCCTTCCATCTGTGAGCTTCTCCCCATTCTGGTAGCCTCCAGGTGAGGGGATTTGTATTATGGACTTTTTTCTCCCTCATATGATCTCTTTCCAGCTTTGTGTTTAAGTTCTAGAGGAAGTTGCCAGCCTCTAATTCACACTAAAGGAGGTGTCACTGTCTGGGAACTGCTTAATGTGAGATCCTGCTATTGGAATTTGCCTTTTAACAGAGAAAAATCCTACTCATCCCAAATGCATAATCATCTAATTGGGAAATTTAAGAATTCATCACTAGATCAGCCCAGGAGAGATTAGGCCAGAGAGAAAGGGGTTCTTCTGGAACATTAACTGAGGCATTTTCACACATTCCTGAGGCCTCTTGAGCCAGACATTCTGGCTGTGGAATTTCTAGCATGTCCACAAATCTGAGGAAGCACGCTTTCTCAGTAAGCACAGCTGCTCTCCATTTGGTTAATGATAGCCCGTCTCAAATTTGGTGTATGCAAACAACAGAGCTAGCAAGCCTAGCTCTATATAGCTTGCTCAGAAAGGCCTCTGTGCCTTAGGTGGCCACACAGTGTCTGGGAGAGACAGAAGTGTCTGTGTTGTGTCCAGTGCATCAAGGCTGGACTGTGTCAGGTGAGTGCCAGGGATAAATGCTGGGATATACTGTGATCTACCAGCATTCAGTAGCAGACAGGGCAGTGAAGGGATTGCAGAAAGATACCAAGGGCTATGCTAGTAGCAATGACAAAGAAGGAGTTTCTAAGGGTAGTAGATTCCCAAATCTACACAAAAAGAAACTGGTTCTCAGAGAAGGTATCAGCCCAAAGTCATACACTTAGTAAATATTTAAAAAGTTAGAATTCAAGTTTTGATACTTTGATTCCAAAGAACATGCTCTGTGTTTTGTTTTCTTTTTAACTGATTATTTTCCTTTGGATGATTGTTTAGGGAAGCAAACGTGTCCTTTATGAAGTTTTTCTGAACTCACAATGCATGCGTCTTTAAATAAAGTCATTCCTAAGAATTAAAAGTGGACCCTTTGTGCCCTACTAAACTTACCCAGAGTGAGTTTTGCGCCAACAATTCCCGGAGCTAATCTCCCCTGTCCATGGTGCTGACTTTAAAGACCAGCATAGTTGGCATAAAGCAAAAATGAAGTAATCTGAATCTGGGTTGTAAGGGGTCTTGAATACTACTCTGAACCTGGCCATTGAAAATCAGTAAAGGCTTTTCCAAATCCTCTGTTTTAGCCCACAAGTCTTTCCTCTTTTCCAAAATCATCAGGTTGGAATGGAGAGAATATGCGAGGCTTTCAATTAACAAGAATTGCTCAAACCAGTTATCTTTTCAGTTCTGTAATTCCAAAGATTCTATTATCTGGGAATAAACTGGTGAAAAGAGAACATGAGAAAATCTATTTTATAAACATCAACACAGATCTAACCAGAGTTCAAATAAAAACAATCAGACTAGAAACCATCAAGTAGGACTGAAGCCATAGCACTGAGCTAACGCAGGGTGCTGAAGCTGGTACTGAGAACAAAGGCTGGAGACAGAGTATGTCTTTATATCTGGTACAGAATTGATTTTCAAGCCATAAAAATGTTAGTTAAGGAACACTGACATGAACTAGGGCAGGGTGGTGGGGGGGAAGTTGGAAAATAGCAAGTGCAATTTCAGGCTTATGAGAAACAGAATTAAAGTTAAGGGAAGGAAGGCAATCTATTGTTGTCCAGAAACTGGCAAACAGCACAGCCACTGCATCATTATAGTGGCAACAACCTGCTGTGTTCATTTGTCTCTGAGCTGTCTGACCTAGGAGCTGAGTGATTTATCTACTTTCCACAGCTTCAGCTGGACCAGGCCAAGAGGATAACTTGGAGAAAGGGGTGGTAGTGGGGGTGCTGACACTCAAGCACCAAGCCAATGAACTCCATATGTCTTGTGCTAGAGAGCATGCTCATAAATCAACCAATATCACACATTTATTTCACACCTACTATAAACAAATCTCTGTGCTAGAAAGATGCTGGTCATACAAAGATTGAAAAGGGCAGAGTCATTGGTCTTGGAGAGCTTAGAATCTAGTGGCAAAGATTAAACACACAGAAAATAAATTAGTAACGTACATTAGGTCATGGCTAGAGACGACAAGAGCTATTAGAATACAGAGGAGGACTGTTCACTTTCATATCATGGAAGGCTTCTGAGAAGAGATAGCACCTGAATCAAATTTAAAGAGCAGGCAGAATATGCATAGGAAGGAAAAATGGGGATAAGAACTTGAGAATAAAGCAATTATTAAAGCCTCAGAGGCAGGATTGAGTTGATTATGTTTGGAGAAGGGTCACACTGCTCATCCAAAGACAAATTCATCACCTATAATGTAGATACAAGACAGATAACACCCAAATTCTCCACATCAAGGGAGAGAGGTGAGGCAGCAATGAATACTCAAGTCTCTGTACACCAATACTAGGCTGAAACACTTTGTCAAAAAGTGAATGACATCCAGTATGAAAATTAAATGTGTAGGTTTCTGGTCACAAGATATTCTGCTAGGGTATAGAAAAGCATCCAGACTAAGCATTGTTTCACCCCATGATCCTCCCCAAAAGTTATCTGCAACCAGACTAGTGTATCGACCTCAAGCTAGCATGCTCTTATCCTGGTAAATAAGAAAATTCAGTAATGAGGCTTAATTCTAGCAGGAAGAATAGAGAGTCCACAAGAATTGTTAGAAGTTAAACAAATAACATTACGTTCACCTGTCTTGGGTTCAATGACCTCATTGCCAACTTGCAACACCAGTTAAATACATCACATCCTCATTAGAAGTTGACTATCTCAGAGAGCAGCCATCAGCACAGCAATTTAGAGAGTCAGCAAACAGATTAGAGGGAGGAAGGAAAGCTGAGGAAGCCTCAAGGTACAAGGAAGAAAATACCATTTTTAATTCTAGACGTATTTCTAAAACATACCTAATTTTTAATTCTAGCCCATGGAAGGAAAGGGAAGAAAGTCAAGATGAAAATTAAGATGCCAAAACCTCAGAGATGGTGGTTTTAAAATAATAGTCTTGTTTGCATTACAACAAAGGGGACCTGGGTGTGTGAAGGGGGAGGCCAGAGCAAACATGTACTTCGGAGTTGCAAACAAATCTGCTACAGAGGACTCATCCTGAGGAAAGATCAAAGATATATGTCTTCAGGCAAAGAGAATTCAAACAAACAAAAGCAAATAAAAGGGTATCTAGCAATTTGGTGTTATTCAACTAATGGAAATTCTAGAGAAAAAAATACAAACTACATTCAAAGAGAGGAGCTCACCTGGACAACAGCTGAGACCTGACCACACCGTAATACGGAGAGCAGGCTCTAGAACATGCTCAGTGATCTCCTGATTGCCAACTTCTGCGCGTTCACATGCATCAAGCCATCACAGAAGTCAGCTCCCTTGATGAGTTCAACTCTTGAGGCTCCCTGGCCCATTGACTTCTGCCACCAGCGACTTCTTAGTTCTCCTTCAATGTTTCCTAGCAAACCAATTCAGCCTCCTTTTCAGGACACTCCTTCTCTTCTCTCCTCTGGATTGATGGTGTTCACCCTGAAATTCTTTCTCTACTTCTTTCCCATATGAAACTCAATCCCAGGAAGAGAAGGGTAAAAAGCTTAGAATTTAATCTTATGGATCTCCAATGACTAGTTTGCCAATGTTGGCCAATGTACTTCACCACTCTCAATTGGTTTCCTTACCAATAAAACATAGATAATAATATCTTCTCAGTTTATGTCAGTTGACTGTTTCAAAAATCACATGAGATGATAAAAGGGAGAGTGTTTTGAAGACTGTAAAGACTTTGTAAGTTGTTCACATCTAAGATAAGATGGATGATGAAAACTGTAGTGAATCCACTCTCATCTAGACTGCATCTCCTACAGCTCCTTCACTGTTTCTCTTCCCACTAACTTGGTTCCAAACACAACCCTCAAGTTGTGCCCCAAACATGCTGATTGCTCCCCTCACTTCCTTCTACCTCCATTTTATCACTCTTAACACAATCATTTAAAAAAAAAAACCCTTAGTTTAGCACACGGATTAGGGGGAGAATTGGGATCAACTTGGACAAGTCAGCAGCTGGTGTAACTGTAAAACACATTTTTATTCTACCAAGAAACAGTATTGTGTTTAACCATGAAGACTCTGAAGTTATACTTCCTGGGTTCAAATTCCATCTTTACCAATATGACTTGCTCTTTGACCTTAGGTAAATTGCTTGGCCTTTCTGTGCCTCAAATTTCTCAGCTATAAAACAGGGATGTTAATAGTATAACAGTATCTACCTCATGGGGCTCTTGTAATTTTTACATGAAATAAGACACATATACTATCTGAGACATCATAAATATGGAATAAATATTCAGTTTAATTTCATATAGTTAGAGGTGGTAACAAGAACTTAATCATTAAACAAATATTCAAGGATTAATTAGAAATCTATTTGCTCCAAGAACTGAAAATACAGGGAGAACAAAGCAGAGTTCTACTCAGATTTATGAGTCTAATATGAAATATAAACAAGTAAATAAGAAATTGAAGCAGTGATAAGTGCTGTGATAGGGAAAATATACAAGGTGCTGTGAAAACACACAGAAAGGACTTCTTGGAAGGACAGAAATGGGGAAAAAGTAATAAGGTGCTTTGGGCTAAATTTTGTCACCCTGAAAGTCACATGTTGAATTTCTAACTCCCAGTACTTCCCAATGTGAATGTACTGAGAAATAAGGTATTTAAAGAGAAAATTAAGGTTAAATGAAGTCATTGGATCAGGTCCTAATGCAATGATGTCTTTATAGGAGGAAAAACCTAGGATACACACATAAAGGGCAGACCAAGAAGACACAGGAGAAGATGGCCATCTATTAGCCACAAAAGTGAGGTCTTCACAGGAAATAAACCCTGACAACATCTTTATCTTGGACTTTGAGCCTCCAGAACTGTGAGGACATAAACTTCTGCCATTGAAGCCACACAGTCTGTGTACTTTGTTATGGCAGCCCTGGTGTACACAGTGTATTCTTGCCATCTCTTCTTAATATCTTCTTCTTCTGTTAGGTCCATTCCGTTTCTGTCCTATATTGTGCCCATCTTTGTATGAAATGTTCCCTTGTTATCTCTAATTTTCTTGAAGAGCTCACTAGTCTTTCCTATTCTATTGTTTTCCTCTATTTCTTTGCATTGTTCCTTTAGGAAGGCTTTCTTGTCTCCCCTTGCTATTCTTTGGAATGCTGCATTCAGATGGGTGTATCTTTCCTTCTCTCCTTTGCCTTTTGTTTCTCTTCTTTTCTCAACTATTTGTAAGGCCTCCTCAGACAACCATTTTGCCTTTTTGCTTTTCTTTTTCTTGGGGATGGTTTTGATCACCACTTCCATGTACAAAGTTACGAACCTCCAACCATAGCTCTTCAGGCACTTTGTCTATCAGATCTAATCCCTTTAATCTGTTTGTCACTTCAGTGTATAATCATAAGGAATTTGATTTAGATCATACCCAAATGGTCTAGTGGTTTTCCCTACTTTCCTCAATTTAAGTCTGAATTTTGCAATAATGAGTTGATAATCTGAGCCACAGTCAGCTCCTGGTCTTGTTTTTGCTGACTGTATAGAGCTTCTCCTTCTTCAGCTGCAAAGAATGTAATCAATCTGATCTTGGTATGACCATCTGGTGATGTCCATGTGTAGAGACATCTCTTGTGTTGTTGGAAATGGGTGTTTGCTATGACCAGTGTGTTCTCTTGGCAAAACTCTTGTTAGCCTTTGCCCAGCTTCCTTTTGTATTCCAAGGCCAAACTTGCCTGTTACTTTAGGTATCTCTTGACTTCCTACTTTTCCATTCCAGTCACCTATGATGAAGAAGACATCTTTTTCCCCCCCACCCTTTGGTGCTAGTTCTAGAAAGTATAGTAGGTCTTCATAGAACCATTCAACTTCAGTTTCTTTGGCATTAGTAGTTGGGGCATAGACTTGGATTACCATGATATTGAATGGTTTGCCTTGGAAACGAACTGAGACAAAGGTCCACGTGGTTAAAGTTATGGTTTTTCTAGTAGTCATGTATGGATATGAGAGTTGGACCATAAAGAAGACTGAGCACCAAAGAATTGATGATTTTGAAATGTGGTGTTGGAGGAGACTCGAGAGTCCATTGGATTGCAAGGAATTCAAAGCAGTCAATCCTAAAAGAAATCAATCCTGAATATTCATTGGAAGGACTAATGATGAAGCTGAAGCTCCAATACTTTGGCCACCTGATGTGAAGAGCTGACTCACTGGAAAAGATCCTGATGCTGGGAAAGATTGAAGGCAGGAGGAGAAGGGGATGACAGAAGATGAGATGGTTGGATGGCATCACTGACTCAATGGACATGAGTTTGGGCAAGCTCCGAGAGATGGTGCAGGACAGGGAAGCCTGGCGTGCTGCAGTCCATAGGGCCACAGAGTCAGACGTGACTGTGTCACTGAACAACAAGCGTACACAGGATGTTTCAATGGAATCTTCAGAGAGAAGATCCCACACCTGAGACTGAGTATGAGTAGCAGAGGGCCAGGGCAGAAGACAGGGCCAGAAGAGAAAGGTCAATGCCACAACTGCTCATAATACAACTTTTCATCTGCATATATACAAATGACTATATATATATATATATCATATATATTCCAAGTACTTTGGAACATATTATTAACTTCTTTTGTCCTCACAACAGCCTTGAAGTGGCTGGACACATATGATTCATAACTATCACTGATTTCCAGAGATCAAAATTAAGGTTCAGACAGACACATGATAAAGGCTGGCATGGGGCTGAACTTGACTCCCCCAAACTAGATAAGTGCAAAACTGTAGGTCTTAGTAAAGAAATAACAAAGCTATCTCTTCCTTGTATTTGGTACTGAATATAGTTTATCTTTATTGATGTCATGGAGCAGGAAAAAATTTAATTCCAAGTATAATCTTATTCAGAAACAGCTAAATAATGTGAGATAATCAGTTTGGAGGCAGATAACAAGAAAACAATTTGAAAAAGAAAGAATGGTTGAAGATGGGCTTACAGATGAATTAGGCCAAGAGATAAAAAGGGAAACTGAACACAACAAATGTTTTACAGGGGTTGTGGGCACTGGGTAAATTTGGTGAAATCTGTGTGTTATTCATTGAAGAAAAGAGGTGAATAGTGAATCAAAACTTCTCCCCTAGTCCTCAAACATCTTCAATGGTGGTTTAAACAGTCTGCTCCCCACACCGAGCACATCTTCCTTGAGGTTAACAAACCTGAGTTTAGTGCTTTCAGATGAATCCACACTGCATGAGGACTTCTAAAAGGTAACAGAGTGGGACTTCCCTGGGGGTTTAGTGGATAAGAATCCTGCTAATGCAAGGGATACAGGTTTACCCCACATCCCACAGAGCAACTAAAGCCCGTGCGCCACAACTCCTGAGTCTGCGCTCTGCATTCTGTGAACCATAACTACTCAGCCCAAGGCTGCAACTACTGAAGCTCAAGTACCCGAGAGCCTTCTCTTTCAAAAAAAGAGACGTCACTGCAGTGAGAAGCCCACCTACCGCCATGAAGAGTAGCCCCCGCTCACTGCAACTGGAAAGCCCACACACAGCAACGAAGACCCAACACAACCAAAAAGTATTAATTAATTTAAAAAATAAAAAAGTAGCAAACGGAGGTGAACTTGGTGTTTCCACTATTCTGACACAGTCTAGTGATGGGATGTTGACTGAGTTAACTAAGAAAGCGTTCTTAGAGCATCCCCTCAGTTTCCTCACCTGTAAGATGTGTGCTGAGTCATGTCTGACTCTTTGCGACCCCATGGACTGTAGCCTGCCAGGCTCCTCTGTCCATGGGATTTTCCAGGAAAGAATACTGGAGTTGCCATGCCCTCCTCCAGGTGATATTCCCAATCCAGGGATCAAACCTGCATCTCCTACATTTCCTGCAGATACTTTACCACTAGCGCCACCTGGGAATGGGGCCTCATTTAATGTGAGAGCTAAATGAAAGAATTAGAGGAGGGACCTAATGCTTGGTCTAAAGCATTGTGCCTGGCACAGAGTAACAGTGCCAGGATAAACAGTAGGTCCTTATGTAAAATGTTAGGAGAGAAAAGGAGCTGCTTCTAACTTGAGACTGCAGAATGTTTTGATGCAACTAAGCTCCTTTCCATTCTGAACTTGACACTATTAAAATGCATCAGTTAAGGATTAACATTTCCATAGCCATGAGATTCCCCAGAGCAGAAAAACAACAACAGCTGACAGCACCCAGCATCACCTTCCTACTTTCTGAGATGAGCAAGCTAGAGTCAAAAGAACCTAGTGATGTCAAGTAAATATATGGGAGCCTGTCATTGGAAAGTTCCTAATAAGGTTTCCAGGTGATTCATTGGGTGACAGGAGGCATCTGACTCACCCAGGCTGCCCTTACTCACATCCGCAGATGTGATGGACACCTGAGCTTAGATAGTGCTTTTTCAGAGCAATCCAAGGTGTTCTTCAGAGGACATTGAAAACACAATTACTCCCCTGAGAAATGATGAGAACCAAAAATATCAACTATATTATCTTCACCAAGGTACAAGCACTGGAAAGATGAGAACCAATATTTTCCAGGGAGAGTTGTTGTTCAGTGGCTAAGTTCTGTCTGACCCTTTGTGACCCCCATGAACTGCAGCACATCAGGCCTCCCTATCCTTCACTATCTAGCAGTGATGCTATCCAACCATCTCATCTTCTGTTGCCCCTTTTTCCCTCTTGCCCTCAGCCTTTCCCAGCATCAGAATCTTTTCCAATGAGTCAGCTCTTCACATCACATGGAAAGAGAGGTGCTCTTTTTCAAGCCCTATGAGAAGTCAACACGAGAACTGCTAGATTCCCCCTAGGGCTCATGGCAGTGGGCTGTACATGTCCGTATAGTCACAGCATGCCGTATTATAGGAAAATGTTGCTAAGCCAAAGGACTTCTAAACAGGGCAGCCCATAAATTCTGAGCAATGAATGAGGATTCATCTGGCTGGACTCCAAAAGCAGAGCGTTTGGGAATATGACCTTGCTACACAGAGTCTCCAGATAGTGAATTGAGGACAGCCTGCCAATCACCACTGAAAGATGCTCCTGGACAGCCCTTTGCAAGCGTGAAATCCTCCCACCACATCCTCTTTGCTTCTCTCTACTTCCACACAAGCTCCTGCACCCTTCCAGGAATTCCAGAAATTGATGTGTTATTTGATTTCTGCTGAAATAATGCTTTTAACATTGTTCAAATGTTCCGCCTCCCCTCCTTAATCTTAACTTCTTCAAAGGCAACAGGAAATCAGTCTCCAATTTTTCATGTTCCCTGTTCTTTCTCCAAACCCTGCCCCAGACCTCACTTCAGCCCTAACTTCAGCACAGGCCCCACACTAATGCCTGTGCTATGACTTAAAGAACAGAACTCTGTTTGCTTCAGCCTCATAACACATAGAAATCCCAGGATACAGACTTCATATATGACATTTGTTAAGACCACTGCCATGTACCAGCATCATCACAGTGTCCATTCTTGCATAGCAAACTCCTCCTTCTTAGACTAATTTTTAAGTTCCTTAAAATGGCTTGTAATTTGCTTTCTAAACTATGATATGTCTGTGATGGTTTGCAAGACATTATGAACATGAAAACTAGGAAGACAGAATTGGTCTTCATCAGGGCCAGGTATTAAAGAGGGTCATGATGGACTGGTGCTCTGTACATTTCCCCTCTCACTTCACACTGACTTTGCTGAGTGCAGAAGATTATGAGACTGTGAATGGGGAGGTAGAGGGATCTTTATAAAGATGCACAGCTTCCCTATCTACAATCAGACCCTGGAAAATTGTATAGGCTCAAGCCTCTAAAAGGTTAAGAAACCAGGTTTTAAAGACCTGCTGCACCTTAAGGCTCTGACCACTGCTTCTAATGTGTTTCCAGAATAGTGCTGTCCACAGGAAACATTTTATGGCCCAGGACACCCCTGTGCCCCTCCTAAGACATCCAGGAGGACCTGGAGACACACGAGAAGAAAGATATCTCTTCTTTTTTCTTGCTTTCCATCTTTTCTAGATAATTTCTCCTTTCCAAGCTCCACATACATATTCACATTCAATGCCCAGTTGGAAAGAATGGGAAAAATCTCACCAACTGTGAACTCATTTTTTAATTATTTGCCCAAACAGAATAGAAGGCAGCAGACATCAGAAATTTTACATGTTAACTATAAACTTAGTATCTATGAATTAACTATGATTTAGTTAACAATGAAATTAGTAAGTACTCTGTTAAAAAAATTAGAACAATTCAAACTGGAACGTAAAAGTTTCCACATATGTATGGTTTACGAAGATTACACAAATGAAAAAGTCAACATTCTTGTTAGCATTTTGAGCTACAAGCTCTGATTTATCTTCTGAAAGATACTATATGATTAGAACATTTGTGGAAAATCATACCAGAAAATGATAACTATAATTACTCTTGGAATGGAGAAAAACTTACTTTTCATAACCTTTTACACTGTTTGAATTTTTCACTCTAAGCATGCATTGCCTTCTAACAGCAAAGATAAACAAATGAGACAATTAATCAATTGGCTAATTTTTAAAAGTTGTTCTTGTTAAGAAGTCATCAAACCCAGTCCCTCAAATTAAAGTTCTTTTCTGATTTGAGGATCTGAAACTAGAAGCTTTAGTCCCAGCCCTCTCATTACTGTGTTTCCAGTCCACAAACAGAATTATTCCATTTATTGATTTTTGTCTATTTCCTTCATCAGTTTTGTAGTTTTCCACATATATATCTTCTACATATTTGTTAAATTTATACCTAAGCATTTTGGCTTCTGGTGCCATTATAATTCTTTTAATTTCAATTGCTTATTACTGGTATATAAGAAAACATTTGACTTTTGAATATGAGACTTGTGTCCTATGACATTTCTATGTTTCCTGATTAGTTCTTTGAGGTTGTTTGGTTCTCAACTCTTTGGGTTTTTAGACAATCATGTCATCTGTAAACAAAAAAAATAGCTTTGCTTTTTTTTATTTTTTGTTTTATATGGGTGCTTTCAAAAACAGAAGCATAGTTAATTTACAATGTCTTATTAAAGTGTACAGCAAAGCATTATACACACACACACATATATATATACTGTTATATATATATTGTATACATATATAATATATATACTGTTTCAGATTTTTTCCATTATAGGTTATCATAAGATATTAATTATAGTTCCCTATGCTATATAGTAGGTTCTTGTCATTTACCTATTTTATATATAGTAGTGTGTATATGTTAATTCCAAACTCCTAATTTATCCCCCCATGACCACCAGCTATACCTCTTGGTAACTGTAAGTTTATTTTCTATGACTATGAGTCCATTTCTGCTTTGTAAATAAGTTCACTCATACCTTTTTTGCAGATTCCACATATAAGTAATATTAATAGTATATATTTGTCTTTCTCAGTCTGAATTACTTCACTTAATGTGATAATCTCTGTGTCAATCCATGTTGCTGTAAATGGTATTATTCCATTCTTTTTTATTGCTAGGTAATATCCCATTGTATATCCAAATACATACATAAGTGTGTGTGTGTGTGCATACCATATCTTCTTTATCCATTCATCTGTCTATGGACATTTAGGTTGCTTCCAAGTCTTGGCTATTGTAAATAGTGCTGCAATAAACACTGGGATGCATGTACCATATTGAATTAGAGTTTTCTCTGGATATATTGCCAGGAATGGGATTGCAGGATCATATGGTAACTATATTTATAGTTTTTCAGGAACCTCCATACTGTACTCCATAGTGGATGTACCAGTTTCCATTCCCATCAACAGTGTAAGAGGGTTTCTTTTTCTCCACACCCTTTCCAGCATTTCTATACACTCACACTGAAACATCAGAAAGAGAAATTAAGGAAACACCCCATTTGCCATGTATCAAAAGAATAAAATGCCTAAGAATAAATCTACCTAAGGAGGCAAAAGACCCATACTCTAAAAACTATAAGATGCTGGTGAAAGAAACTGAAGGTGACATAGATGGAAAAATACACCAGGTTTTTGGATTGGAAGAATTAATATTGTTAAAGTGACTACACTACTCAAGTCAATCTATACATTCACCAAAATCCATATTAAACTACCAGTAGTATTTTTCACAGAAATAGAGCAAAAACATTTTAATTTTGTATGGAAACACAGAAGATCCCTAATAGCCAAGTAGCCAAAACATTCATAAGAAAGAAGAATGGAGCTGCAGGAATCATGCTCCCTGACTTTGGACTATAGTACAAAGCTATAGTATGGTAGTGGCACAAAAACAGACATATATTACATGAATGGAGTGAGACAGAAAGCCCAGAAATAAATATATATACTTATGGTCAATTAATCTATAGCAAAGGAGGCAAGAATACACAGTGGAAAAAAAGACAGCTTCTTCACTAAGTGGTACTGGAAAAACTGGACAGCTACATGTAAAAGAATGACATTAGAACACTTCATAACATCATACACAAAAATAAACTTAAAAAAGGTTAAAGACCCAAATGTAAGACCAGATACTATAAACCTACTAGAGAAAAACATAGGCAGAACACTGTAACATAAATCACAGCAATATTTTTTTTTGGCCACCTCCTAGAGTAACAGAAAGAAAAACAAAGATAAATACCTTTATTTATTATAACCTAACTAAACTTAAAAGTTTTTGCACAGCAAAGGAAACCATGAACAAAATAAAAAGACAATCTACAGTCTAGGGAGAAACTATTTGCAAATGATGCTATCAACAAGGGATTAATTTTCAAAATATACAAATAGCTCATTCAGCTTAATATCAAAAAGCAAAAAATAAAATAAAATAAAAAAACAATCAAAAAATGAGCAGAAGACCTAAATAGACATTTATTTCTTCAAAGAAAACATACAGATGGCCAACATGAAAAGGTGCTCAATATTGCTAATTACTAGAGAAATGCAAATCAGAACTGCAATGAGGTATCATCTCACACCAGTCAGAATGGCCATTATTAAAAAATCTATAAATTACAAAGACAGTTTTATTTCTTCCTGCCCAATCTGTATAATTGCTTTTATTATCTTTTTGCATTAGCTGGGACTCTGGCGTGATGGTGAATAGGAGTGGCAGGAGAGGGCATCCAAGACTTGTTCCCAATCTTAAGGAGTAAGTTCCTCACCACTACACATAAAGTCAACTAGAGATTTTCTGTACGTGTTCTTTATAAAACTAAGGAACATCCCCTCTAATCCTAGTTTCCTGAGAGTTTTTTTCATAAATTGGTGCTGGATTTTGTCAAATGCCTTCTCTGTACCAGTTTCTATTATCATATGACTTTTCTTTTTTACATGTTAATGTGGTAGATTACGCTGATTGATTTTCTGATGTTGAACTAGCCTTGCATACCTGGGATAAATCCTATTTGTGTTGTATAATACTTTTGATATCATGTTTGACTCCATTAATTAATATTTTGTTGAAAACTTTTGCTTCTATGTTGATGCAGTTTTCCCTTCTTATAATGTCTTTATCTGATGTTTCTATCAGGTTAATGCTGGCTTCATAGAATGAATCAGGAAGTATTCTGTCTGCTTCTCTTTTTCTGAAGAAGATTGTTGAAAAGTAGTATCATTTCTTCTGTAAATACACAGTAGAGTCAACCAGTGAACCATCTGGGATTGATGCTTTCTTCTTTTGAAAGGTTATTATTGATTTTACCTCTTTAATATATATTAAAGAGATTCATACAGACTATTCATATAACCTATTTATCCTTGGGGGAGTTTGGCAGGTCATGTGTCTCAAGGAAGTGATCCATAAATCTAAGTTATCAATTTATTGAGCACAGAGTTATACATGGCATTCCTTTATTATCTTTTTAATGTCCACTGACTCTGTGGTGACATTCTTTCTTTACCTGGAAAGTTTTGTGTCTTCTCTCTTTTTCCCTTGGTTAGCCTGACTAAATGTTTATCAATTTTATTTTTACTTTCAAAGAATGAGATTTTGGTCTTATTGACTTTCCCTATTACTTTATTTTCAGCTTCATTGGCATTTGCTCTAATTTGTATTATTTTTTGACTTGCTTTGGGCTTAAATTGTACTTCTTTCTCTAGTTTCCTAAGGTGGAAGATAGGTTATTGATTTAAGATATTTCTTTTTTCTATCATATGCATTAGACACATTAATTTCCTTCTAAGCACTGCACTTTCACTGCATTCCACAAATTTTGATGTTTTATTTTCATTTAGTTCAAAATAATGTTTAATTTCTCTTCAGATTTTTTTCTTTTATTCACGTATTATTTAGAAGTGTTGTGTTTAATTTCCAAATATTTGAGTATCTTCCAGTTATCTTTTTGTCACTGATTTCCAGTTAATTTATGGTCTGAGAATATACTTAATATGATTTCCATTATTTTTAATATGTTAAGATGTGTTTTATGGCCCAGAATGTAGTCTATTTTGGTCACTATTCCATGTGAACCTGAGAAAAATGTATTTTCTGTTGTCATGGGATGGAATATTGTACAAATGTAAATGAGATCAAGTTGATCGATAATGCTACTTAGATCGAGTATATCATTTCTGATTCTGAAACTACTTATCTATCAATGACTGAAAGAGATATTAAAGTCTGCAACCATAGCATGGATTTTTCCATTTCTCCTTGTAGTCCTGTCAGTTTTGTCTCATGTATTTTGGCACTCTTTTATTAGTTTGCTGTTCAGTGGCTAAGTCATGTTCAACTCTTTTGCAACCCCATGGGCTGTAGCCCACCAGGCTCCTCTGTCTATGGGATTTCCCAGGGAAGAATACAGGAGACAGTTACCATGTTCTTCCCCAGGGACCTTCCCAACCCAGGAATCAAACTCACGTTTCCTGGATTGGCAGGCAGGTTCTTTACCACTGAGCCACCAAGGAAGCCCTCATATACCCCCAAGTTTTAGGGGCCCCTGCCAGACTGCAGGGACTTCTAAAATTTAGGGGTGTACAAGACCCAACCCAGAGCTAGGTGTTCCCATCCCAAGAGTCTTTGCCTGTAGCCTGGGCAGGGCTCTGAGTCTGGGAGGGGAATCTTGCTGTGATTCCAAGCTTACTAAATGTCCCTGGTGGAATCCAGACAGGTATAACCAAAGCTACCACTAAGCAGACCTGGACTGGCTGTGATGTGTTAGTTGCACATACATTAAGGATTATTAGGTCTTCTTGGATAATTGACTCCTATGTTAATATATAACTACGACCCCAATATTATTATTTAACTTCTTTATTCCTAATAATTTTCCTTGTCCTGAAGTCTGCTTTGTCTGAAATTAATACAGTAACTCCAGCTTTCTTTTGATTAATGTTAACATTATACATCTTTTACCATCCCTTTACTTTGAAAATATGTAAAACATTATATTTAAAGTGGTTTTCTTGTAGACAAAATATAATTGGTTCTTATATTTTTATTCACTCTTTCAGTTTCTCTCTTTTAATTGGTGTATTTAGACCATCTGCATTAAGGGGATTACCGATACAGTTGGATTAATACCTATTATATTTGTAGCTATTTCTATTCATTACACTTGTTTCTTTTCCCCATCTTTTTCATGCTATCTCTGCTTTTAATTACATGAATCCATTTTCTCTCCTCTCTTAGTGTATCAATTATTCTTCTTTTTTTAAAAAAAAAAATCAGTGGTTGCCCTAGAGTTTGAAATATACATTTTAAATTAATCTAGGCCTACCTTCAAGTAAAAGCATACTGTTTAACATTTAGTAAAAGTACCTTATAATAGAGTTTTCCCATTTCCTCCTCCCAGTCCCTTGTGACATTTCTGTTAGTCATTTCACTTATCCATAAGCCAAATAATACAATTACATTATACAAGTAAATTATTACTATGATTACCTCAACAGTTATCTTTTAGATTAATTAAGAGTAAGAAATATTTTTTAAAAAAACAATTTTACTTTTGTTCTCCAGGTAAGTATATTTCAGTGTGACTTTTCTGTATTCACCTGTCTGTCTAGATTTCAAAGTGCTGTTTTGCTCCACAATATAATTCTCTGCTGGGCCAAGAAAAAGTTGCTGGTTTTCAATTTGCTCAGCTTTTTTCTTTTTGTAAGAAAGGCAGTGATGACTTCCAAACTCTTCAAATGTAGGATTTAAAATTGAGAGTCCCTTTTGGCTTGTGTTTTAATATTCTCACCTACACAATGGAAAATATCCTGCCCTGAAGGCTTCAAGGTATTGAATCATACAAGGAGGGAGCCTTTCAAGATAATCACAAGCCAGGACATTCTGGTAGGAGTTTATTTTTATCTTTTTATTTTTTGGCCTACTGTGTGGCATGAGCCAGGATCTTCTATTTAATCTATCAGCCTGTCTTTCATTTTATCAATGTTGATTACTTTTTCATTCTACTCATTCAGAATCTCACAGACTTCATGTATTTTTGCCTATGGGGATTTCTGAATTGTCATAAAATACTAGATTATATATTCCTCTTAGCCTCTATATCCCTAACATTTTGCCCTACTCTGCATTTCCACAGTATAGACTCTACCAAAAATAGAATCAGACTCAAGTTAGGAATAACAATGGAGGAACTCAGGTGAGTTATAGGTTGTAGACTTGGAGACTGTCATACTGAGTAAAATAAGTGAAATAAGTCAGACAGAGAAAGACAAGTATCACATACCATTTATATGTGGAATCTATAAAAAGGGGTACAAATGAACTTATCTAATATAAAATAGAAATAGAGTTACAGATGTAGAAAATAAAATTATGGTTTGTTTTGCTGGACACCTGAAACTAACATTGTAAATCAACTATACTCCATTAAAAATTTATAAAAATTATAATAGCCATTTTTTCTAGAATTCTAAAATACTCAATATACAAGGAACATGAGAATTCATGCAGTTCAGTCATCCACCCAAAGCAAGAATCTCTCCAAGCCCACTTACATTACTAAGATAGTAGTTTTTGCCCTCAGCCAAAACTCATCTCACAATTTTCTCAACTTATTGTTCAAGACTTCACCTTCTAAAAGGATTATCAGAATCCCCCAGTTGAGAACCACCTGAAGGCTTCATTAACATTAAGGATTTACTCCCCACCTTACTATGAGCAGGATAAACTGCTGTCTGTCTCTTCCTCTGCTTTGGTCTTCTGGCCACTCTTAATTCATGTGACAAGGGCCCATAGAGCCAAGCGAACCCAGCTTTGAAATAAATGTGAACCCTGGTGCCAAATGTGTAAGTGAAGTTCAAAGATTTATGCTATCTTTTAAAATTCGGCCAATTCCAGTGCACAAGAAAAAAAATCAATTGTTGGGCCTGCTTTGTTCTTGAAAAAAATCAATCATGGTTCTTGCCAAGGATCCCATTACCCTCTGGATGCTGGGGTCCCTCCTTCACATCCCCCATTGCGTGTTGACATCAGCTCTATTGAACTGCATTTCCATAAGGTTTCTGTCTCAGTTTAAGATTGAAACCACCTTTTATACTCCCTTCTCCTCCAAGTATCCTTAGATCCCTATTACTTTTGCCCAGAATAGCTGTAAGTGTGTGAACTAATTAGCTTAGAGAGTGCAAGCTCCCTTAATGCCTTAGGAACCCTGCCATCCCACACTGATTTCTCTATGTTCTGAGCTACAAAAGAGCCCCTCACTCGGTTTTGGCTTAATTATTCTTCAAGGTCATCCCTGTGCCACTCCTGTCCATGTTCCTTTTCTTCTCTGCTTCTGTTTTTAAGAGGATTTTTAAATAGGTTCGGCAGCTCAGCCGTTTTTGAGTCATTACTAGCTTCAATCCCCTTTCGCACTTATGACTTGTCCTATTTTTTCTCTCGCCTCACCTCCTTCTCTGCTATATTTGCAAGAGTGTTTCTGATTCTCTCTGACCCCTTTGCAGGCTGGAATTGTTCTGTGTTTTGGTGGCCTGTACTTTTCCCTCGCACTTTGAACTAATCTCGCATGGCCTTGATTTGGGAATTGGCCCTTCCCCTTCCCTGTTTATAGCACAGACAGATCTTTCCCTTCATCTTTCAGTTGCTCCTTCAAGAAGAGGGACTGAATGTTCCCTTGATTGTCAGGATGCCCACAGGACAGGCAAAAGCTCTAAGAAGACAACTTGCCCGTCCACGGTGGTTCAACAGCACCCCAGCCTTCTGGGTTTACAAACCACCTACCGATTTATATGTTCACCTTTGACAAAAACCAGAATCCTAAGGTGAGAATAATAAAAACAAATGCAACAATTATAATAATAATGCCACCTCCCACTGGAGAGCACGGAAGGCTTTTCAAAGGCTTTCCTACAAATTATCCCATCCAGAAGACACATTACATAAGAGACTTTTTTATTTCTTGCTTTCTTCTCATTATGATTCTGATTATTTTCTATTTTCCTCTAATCTCCTATTGTAATTTCTCTTTCCCATTCACTTTGCATTATCAAGCATCATCTTAAAGAACCATGGAAGGCACTTCAGAGCTGAGTCAACACCAAGGAATTTTGAACTTTGTGAAGTAGCAGAACACAAGTTGATACTGAAGCCAGAGTTCACATCCTACAAGGAATGTGGAGGGATGATCTGAAAACCAATGATTAAAACCTCACAGCCAAGAACACCCAACAGAAACGGGACAGAAGACCCAGCATCACTCAGTAACCCCAACCACAGGTTCTGGGCAGCACCTCATTCCAGGCATCACAGATCATATTGATAGAAATGGGCTCTAAAATGAGGCTGAATCTGGTTGTCAGGTGGAACTAAGTCTGCAAGGTATGAGCCTCTGTGGATAGAAAGTCTGGGCAAGTAAGCAGAGTAGTGTGCTAGGTAGAGACGTACGAAAAAGATACCCAGCAATGAAGCAAGGCAGCAAACATAAAGACCAGAAAAATAGATCTTCAGAAGTCCACTGTGATGGCCCAAACTGGAGATAGGGCCTTTAAAGAGGTGGTTAAGCTAAAATGAGGAGGTCATTAGTGTGGGCCCTAATCTAATCTGACTGATGTTATCACAAAAAGAGGAGATCTGGACACACAAAGAGAAAATAGGGGTGTATACACATTGACGAAGGAGCAGGTGAGAACATAGCAAGAAGGAGGCATTCTGCAGGCCAAGGAGAGAGGCTTCAGAAGACACCAAACCTACCCACACCTTGATATTGGAATTCTAGCCTAAAAAAATAAATTTCTGTTGCCTAATGAGCCATGCAACTTGTATTCTGTTACAACAACCCTAGCAAACTAACATGGTCACCCACAGGATAAATGAAGCAAAAAACTCTCAGGTCAGATTCCTGGGTTCAGATTTCACCTGACCGCTTATTAGCTATATGACTTTGGCAAACCAATCTGTGCCTCAGTTCTTTCATCTGTTTAACAAGGATGATAATGGTACCTAACTCACAAAGTTGTCCTAAGGGTTAAATAAATTAATCCTTGTGATGTGCTTGGAAAACTATCTGGCACATGCTATATAAGTATTTGTTGCTACTAGTATTATTATTACTATTGTTATCATCATCATCTAATGTGCTAAATTTTTCATGGATCTCCAAAAGGTAGAAGGAAATTGATGAGGACTTCATTAGTGAGCCAGTAGCCAAGATTCCTTGCTCCCAGTGCAGGGGTCCCAAGTTAGATCCCTAGTCAGGGAACTAGATCCCACAAGCCACAACTAAGAACCCACATGCTCCAACTAAAGATCCTGCATGCCACAACTGAAAAAAAGATCCTGCATGCCACGAGTAAAGGTCCTGTGTGCCACAACTAAGATTAGCACAGTTGAATACATAAATAAATATTAAAGAAAAAAAAGAAAACTGATGAGAGCAGAGAAAACATGTAAACAAATGGATTTTTGAGGCAGAAAGTTTGCAACCTCAAGCTTCTACCCGGCAAATATCAATAGCTAATTCTGGGAAGTGAAGACACTTCCAGAAGATAGAGTATGTCTCCCCTTTAATTCACACTCATTGTTGGAAGCCTGGGCTTCCCAGAGTTCAGAAGCATTTCAGCAATAAACATTAGCACCAACATTTTCATTAATATGAAGAAAAACAACAATAAAGGCAAATATCATCAGTGTTTATGTGCCGGGGGGCAGACTTCATGCTACCACAGTCCAAAATCAGAGGAAGAAATTTTCTGGAGTCACATCAGTTTCTGATGCTAAATTTCTGCATGCCTGAGTTTGTGCTAAGTCACTTCAGCTGTGTCCAACTCTTTGCGGCCCTGTGGATTGTAGCCCACCAAGCTCTTCTGTCAATGGGATTCTCCAGGCAAGAATACTGGACTGGGTTGCCATGTCCTCCTCTAGGGAATCTTCCAGACCCAGGGATCGAACTCACATCTCTTGTTTCCTGCATTGGTATGTGGGTTCTTTACCACTAGTGCCACCCAAGAAGCCCAAATTTCTGCATACTCTTCTTTTATCTCATTGCATATGAGCAAACATAAATACCCCCTTTCCTTGATGCAAAGATACCCCTGTGACAAAAATGAAGTGGACAAGAGATAGAGTTCAAACAGTTTGATAGTGTTAGAGTCTTTTATGAATAAGCAATAATATCCATGTTTTTAGATGAAAAAATTGTCTGAAAAAGCTAGCACAGGCTCTGTGATGCAGTCATAACATGGAAAACTAAATATTTGGCCCTTTTAGGTTCTTTGGTCATCATTTTAGCCTGCCTAGGCAAAAGGAGATTGAAGCCACATTCCCAGAAATGTCATGTTTATCAACACTGATAAATTTCTCAGAATCTGAGGGACTCATCTGCACTTAGCAGCAAAGACTCAGAAAATGGGCAATCGCTTCTCCAACATGAAAAAAGTATCTAAGAGTTGAGCAGTTGATTGGAAAAAATGAGCCTAGACTCAAAGATGAGAACTCTGGGAGATTATCCATGATCAGAGAAAGGATCCCAAGCGTGGCTAAGAAAGGCAAGCTGATTAGTACAATGGAAGGGACTGGGTAGAGGCTGCTATTACAAACACAGGGAGTATGATTCATGGTGAAAGTGTTATTTTTTTCCATCACTTAGAAGACTGAGACCAAACTGCTTATCTCTGAGTTCTACTGGTCTACAAATCTATCTCAGAATCCCTGGTTTTAGTTTTGTTTTTCTAAGGCTCAAGAAAGACCACTGTTGGTTTCAAAAGAGATTATTTCAAACTATTTTATTCTTATCCCCTGAGAAATCAGATTTTTGAAAATATTTCAATTAGATTTGTACCCTTGTGACCCTTCATCACACAACAACATCTCTAACAATGAAGTCCAGGAGCTATAATTTCTGTGTCTGCCAAACAAGAAAGAGTGTTAATAAGACCAAATAAAGACTGAGCTCTGTAAGGCAGGTAGGGAAGAGAATGCATAGGCCATTCATTGGTTTAGAGAGTTTTTGAGGATATTTGCCCTCGTAGCTGTGAGTGACCCTATGAGCATCTCTATTCTACTTACTGTATGATAGATTGGCGACTTCTAATCTATACAAACCTGGCTATCTTATGTAGCTAACACAACCTCTGTAGATGCTGAGGTCTGTTGGCATTACTTTTTTCCCCTTGTTTATTATTATGTGTTGACGTCCAAACAGATTTCTCAGGCAGGTCCTGTAGACTTCAGATTTTCACAATATTACAATTTCAGCAAACTGAATGTTAAAAAATGGAAATTGGACAGACTGTTATCAACTTTAATCGACCATTAGAGCATCGGAGCCTGAAGGCACAGTATTTAACGGTTGGAATGGGGTGGTCAAGTAAAATGCTGTCTCTTTCATTTGGAATCTGGGAATAAAGCCAACCCAGATAAAAAGGGGGGGAAAAGCCATTACTCTGACAGCTGTGGCAGAGCACGAGGATCAGTGTTGCAAAGGAGGCCAAGATGCAAATATTGCAGTACACTTGGGTGAGGTTTGTCTACGAATTCTGGTGTGCAGCTTTCATACATAATGCAGATAAATAAGCCAAGGAATGAGATACTGACCTACCAGAATGAAGGCTATTATCTGATATCAAAAATGGATCCTGTGACATCATATTATATTGCCAGGCTTGGCCTCAATATGTCATCACCTTTCTGTGCAGAAATGGCTGTCTTCTCGGAAAGGCAAATAATTTGCTTCCTTGGTTAGGCTTCTCTGCCTCAGCCTCTGGGCATGGTACACTGTGAATGCTTCAGAGAATCAATCCAGAATTAAGGTTTTTAATTACACCTGACATTAGTGAGCTCTCACCTGTTGGCAGCCATTTTCTTAAAACCACCCATGGGACAAAAGTTATTTTACTAGAGTTAAGGTTCTTTTCTCCTTTATGCCTCTGTTGGCCATGCCAGTTTCCTTCCCGACACCATTTACTCTGTTAATGTGGTTTTGCCCATTATGAACTTTCAGAATGTTAAAGTGAGCACAGTTTTCTTTTAAACAAAATATATTGTTTATGTAAAGAGTCTAATGGCCCATAGCAATCCAATTTACATGTAAAGTACAAGATTTCATATTGAATCAGTTTTATTACTTCACATATGAAAGATATTGAGCAGTGGTAGGTATATTGTATTTTTATCAGAAAAATACAAGGGCAGATTTACTGGGCTTGTGCTTAATAATATTAGAATTGATTAACTCAATGAGAAGTAAGACATCTGTTCATTATAGGAAGAAACATCATTTCTACCTCACCTCTGTTGTCCAATGAACCCTTTCCCCTCTTCACTCAATAAAATAACCATACTTAAAGGGTTAATAAAGCTTCCCAAAGTGATAACACTAACTGTTTCTCAGCAGCAAGGGAATTGTTGATATCATTTAAAATTTATTAAGCATATTTGGTTTGCTGGGCATTGTACCAAACTGATAAAACATAAGATACTTGATCACTGGTTGTTTTTGTTATGATAATGATGTTGATTCCCTTGACCTCTCAAAAACTGGATTTAATTTTTCCCATATTTTCTACATTATGGAAACCCCACAACCTAGTTTTCTTTGTTATTTTAACTTTTCTTCCTGTGAACTCTGATCATTAGACACTCTCTTTGCAGAGTAAACTGTACTCTCATAAACTATAAGCTATTTGAAATATTTTGGGAGAGAGCTAATCTTTTTTTTATTAATCTGGAAGGTTGTTCTATAAGCACTGCTGTTGAGACAGAGAAGTGAACCCTTTCAAATTTTCCTAATAAACAGATTCTCTAGATGACTCCTCTCCTTTTACCACAATAAGTTTCCATTCAATGTAATTGAAAGCTTCAATTAATATTACTTAAATCAGAAGGGGTGAGAGCATATTCAGTTAACAAAAACTGAAACTAGCAGGCAACTAGGGACACACAATAATTTGAAATGGAACCAATGGAATAGGAAATTTGCTCATAATGTTTTTCTGGAAGTTTTGTTATATTTTTGGATATAAGGTTTTGTTGTATAAATTTTCCCTGGCAAACATTTTTTTCCCCTTTTCCATCATTTCAGGGTGGAAAGAACTTTCTTTTCCACCCCTACTTGCTTCCAGGAGTAAAAGATGGTCCTGACTGACTGTCCATGTCTGAATTGATGTGATGTGCTTTGGGATTTAGTTAGAATGCACACATTTCCCCATGTCCCTCTAGCCTCCAGGCATGCAGCAAAGTTCAAACACAACACTTTAAGTAAACAAAACTAAATTGAACAGCTAAAGCCTTCCTTTAAGGAAAGACATACAGATTAGTGAAGGCCAGACCACAGGGTGACTTTTGCTTATACCCCAGCAATAACTCAACCACACTCTGGAGAGAAAAAAAAGTGCATCTGCAGTGTGAGTGTGTGTATGAATCCACACACAATTTGCACTAACTGTGCCCCGCACAACATGGCCTGTGGTACAGATTCGATCTAAAACCACTACACTGTGGACGTCAGGGCACTAGCCCTGCCTTCCTTCAGCAGAAAAAGAACTCTTCGTCAAAATACTGAGTTTACATTTTAAAAATGTTTTCTCCACAAGAAATCTTCCTCCCTGCAGGTTCCCAAGTCTAGACTTAGCTGCAAAATCCAACCTTTGCTGGCAGGAGTGCTCATCAAGCCGTGAGGGAGTTGAAGCAGGCGAACCTCTGTTCAGACAAGAAGCAGGCACCCAGGTGGGTCATGACTGCATGATGTCTGGGCTCCAAGGGTCACCAATAATATGCACCCATCAAATAAAGGACCCCTCAGGTGCTCCTGTCTCCTCAGATCTCAGAGACTAGGATGCCAATGGGAGAAAACACACATTTATTAATAATCAGCTAATAAACTTACTTTTAAGAGGCTGTCCTAATGTCTTGACAGTGAACTTCTACTTTTTATGTGTTGCAATTTCTACTCTTAACCCTTTAGCTCCACCCTCTTTCACTGATGCATACATGCACGCTAAGTCACTTCAGTCATGTCCAACTCTTTGCGATCCTACAGACCATAGCCCACCAGGCTTATCTGTCCATGGGGATTCTCCAGGCAAGAATACTGGAGGGGGTTGCTATGCTCTCCTCCAGGGGATCTTCCAGACCCAGGAATTGATCCCACGTCTCTTATATCTCCTGTATTGGCAGGCATGTTCTTTACCACAAGCGCCACCTGGGAAGCCCCTTTCACTGACATGCATGTTTTATCCCAGGTGGCATAAAATTTATTCACAGCTCTTCACAGGCTAACGTTCAAGCCAAGTGGCCAAGTTTTGTAGGGAAGATGAAGATTTAGGAAATATGTTCTATTCCCTTAGGAATTCATAGACGCTGGAGAATGTCTTAGTCTATTCAGGGTACTCTAAGAAAAATAGCATGAACTGAATGGCTTAATAAACAACCAGCATTTATTACCTATAGTTCCAGGGTCTGGGAAGTCCAAGATCATTGCACCAGTAGATTTGCTGTCTACTGAGACCACTTTTTTGTGCATAAATTATACTATTTTGCTCTGTGTTCACATAATTCCAATTGTAAGGACTCCCCCTTGTGATCTAATCACCTCCCAAAGTACTCACCTGCTAATGCAATTATCTTGGGGGTTAAGATTTCAACATATAAATTAAGGGGAAGAGGGTAGAAACATTCAGAACATAAGGGAGATAAGATTCTTATGTGATATAATTATTATGTAACACAAAGAAATATGTGATTAAAACATCAAAATGTGAGGTTGTTGAGGTTCAGGGAAACAAATATTCTGTTATTTCCACTACACTCTATTACCAAGGCAAGAAAGTAGATTAACATATTCTTGAAATATTTCCAATGGTAATTGAAATAATGAGTTCTCCTTTCGTTGCCCATAAGCAGAAAAGTCAAGTAATCATATCACGTTGCTACTCTGTCATTCCATTTACTTGGTGAAGCAAAGGAAAAGCATCAATAATGCCACTATTTTTATATAAATTGAAACATCTTTGGCTTCTACCTTACTTCCTTTCTTAATACAGAATGCATTTTCCCAGAGAGACAATGTAATGCATATGGCAATGAGTATCGCTTCTAGTCCAGACCTTTAAATGTACTTGCCAAGCCCATGTCAACTGTTAGGAGAAGTGATAAAAAAGTATTCCTTCCAGAACATCTCCTGGTCCCCTCCAGCCAACCAGTTCCAATTGTTCCCATACCATAGTTCTCAACCCTCTTCCACTGTCTTTGATATGGATCTGGGCTGTCAAACTATCAGGTTCCTTGACTTGGCTTTATCACCCCTTTGGAACATGACATATCTGCCTCTGTGCTCCACATGTAGAAAGACCCGTTATCTCCTCACTCTACCCATGCCTCACCAGAACACAGCCCTTCAAGACTTCAAGAGTGATGGTTGGTGCCGAAGGATCACCGTAAGAGCCAAAAGTGTGAGTGTAAAAGACTATGTGCTGAAAAGCAGCAGAGTCCTCTCTGCCTAGAGAGCAGTATTATAAAATATCTGTTTATTTGTATATATCCCCCACTGGTGGGTGAGTTCTTCAAAGTGTGGGACAAGGACTTCCTTATCTCTTCATTCTAACACCCGGAATAGAAAAATAACACACATATGGTTTTTTAATTAATTAATTAATCCATACTCCAAGGTTAATTAACTCTCCCCAAAAAACTTCTATTTATTAAGTAGTCTCAACTAGAGTTTGGGAGGCAAGTGATCTAATTGAATTAATTCACTCTAAGGCATAAATTATTAAAAATACATCATTCTGATATGGGACTTGCTGGCAAAGGTATTTTTGAATCTCCCCAGAAGATTTTTATGAGCAGCCTATCTTTTTTTTTTTTTTTTGTGGACTTTGTGTCTTTTATTATTTTTTTTTCCATTTATTTTTATTAGTTGGAGGCTAATTACTTTACATCATTACAGTAGTTTTTGTCATACATTGAAATGAATTAGCCATGGATTTACATGTATTCCCCATCCCAGTCCCCCCTCCCACCTCCCTCTCCACCCAATCCCTCTGGGTCTTCCCAGTGCACCAGGCCCGAGCACTTGTCTCATGTACCCAACCTGGGCTGGTTATCTGTTTCACCCTAGATAATATACATGTTTCAATGCTGTTCTCTTGAAACATCCCACCCTCGCCTTCTCCCAGAGTCCACAAGTCTGTTCTATACATCTGAGTCTCTTTTTCTGTTTTGCATATAGGATTATCGTTACCATCTTTCTAAAGTCCATATATATGTGTTAGTATACTGTAATGGTCTTTATCTTTCTGGCTTACTTCGCTCTGTATAATGGGCTCCAGTTTCATCCATCTCATTAGAACTGATTCAAATGAATTCTTTTTAATGGCTGAGTAATATTCCATGGTGTATATGTACCACAGCTTCCTCATCCATTCGTCTGCTGATGGGCATCTGGGTTGCTTCCATGTCTTGGCTATTATAAACAGTGCTGCGATGAACATTGGGGTGCACGTGTCTCTTTCAGATCTGGTTTCCTTGGTGTGTATGCCCAGAAGTGGGATTGCTGGGTCATATGGCAGATCTATTTCCAGCTTTTTAAGAAATCTCCACACTGTTTTCCATAGTGGCTGTACTAATTTGCATTCCCACCAACAGTGTAAGAGGGTTCCCTTTTCTCCACACCCTCTCCAGCATTTATTGCTTGTAGACTTTTGGATAGCAGCCATCCTGACTGGCGTATAATGGTACCTCATTGTGGTTTTGATTTGCATTTCTCTGATAATGAGTGATGTTGAGCATCTTTTCATGTGTTTGTTAGCCATCTGTATGTCTTCTTTGGAGAAATGTCTGTTTAGTTCTTTGGCCCATTTTTTTTTTTTTTTTTTTTTTTAAATTTTTATTAGTTGGAGGCTAATTACTTTACATCATTACAGTAGTTTTTGTTATACATTGATATGAATTAGCCATGGATTTACATGTATTCCCCATCCCAGTCCCCCCTCCCACCTCCCTCTCCACCCGATCCCTCTGGGTCTTCCCAGTGCACCAGGCCCGAGCACTTGTCTCATGTACCCAACCTGAGCTGGTTATCCGTTTTACCCTAGATAATACACATGTTTCAATGCTGTTCTCCTGAAACATCCCACCCTTGCCTTCTCCCAGAGTCCACAAGTCTGTTCCATACATCTGAGTCTCTTTTTCTGTTTTGCATATAGAGTTACCGTTACCATCTTTCTAAAGTCCATATATATGTGTTAGTATACTGTAATGGTCTTTATCTTTCTGGCTTACTTCGCTCTGTATAATGGGCTCCAGTTTCATCCATCTCATTAGAAGTGATTCAAATGAATTCTTTTTAATGGCTGAGTAATATTCCATGGTGTATATGTACCACAGCTTCCTCATCCATTCGTCTGCTGATGGGCATCTGGGTTGCTTCCATGTCCTGGCTATTATAAACAGTGCTGCGATGAACATTGGGGTGCATGTGGCTCTTTCAGATCTGGTTTCCTTGGTGTGTATGCCCAGAAGTGGGATTGCTGGGTCATATGGCAGTTCTATTTCCAGCTTTTTAAGAAATCTCCACACTGTTTTCCATAGTGGCTGTACTAATTTGCATTCCCACCAACAGTGTAAGAGGGTTCCCTTTTCTCCACACCCTCTCCAGCATTTATTGCTTGTAGACTTTTGGATAGCAGCCATCCTGACTGGCGTATAATGGTACCTCATTGTGGTTTTGATTTGCATTTCTCTGATAATGAGTGATGTTGAGCATCTTTTCATGTGTTTGTTAGCCATCTGTATGTCTTCCTTGGAGAAATGTCTGTTGAGTTCTTTGGCCCATTTTTTGATTGGGTCATTTATTTTTCTGGAGTTGAGCTGGAGGAGTTGCTTGTATATTTTTGAGATTAATCCTTTGTCTGTTGCTTCATTTGCTATTATTTTCTCCCAATCTGAGTGGCCCATTTTTTGATTGGGTCATTTATTTTTCTGGAGTTGAGCTGGAGGAGTTGCTTGTATATTTTTGAGATTAATCCTTTGTCTGTTGCTTCGTTTGCTATTATTTTCTCCCAATCTGAGGGCTGTCTTTTCACCTTGCTTATAGTTTCTTTTGTTGTGCAAAAGCTTTTAAGTTTCATTAGGTCCCATTTGTTTATTTTTGCTTTTATTTCTGAAATTCTGGGATGTGGGTCATAGAGGATCCTGCTGTGATTTATGTCGGAGAGTGTTTTGCCTATGTTCTTCTCTAGGAGTTTGATAGTTTCTGGTCTTACATTTAGATCTTTAATCCATTTTGAGTTTATTTTTGTGTATGGTGTTAGAAAGTGTTCTAGTTTCATTCTTTTACAGGTGGTTGACCAGTTTTCCCAGCACCACTTGTTAAAGAGGTTATCTTTTTTCCATTGTATATCCTTGCCTCCTTTGTCAAAGATAAGGTGACCATAGGTTTGTGGATTTATCTCTGGGCTTTCTATTCTGTTCCATTGATCTATATTTCTGTCTTTGTGCCAGTACCATACTGTCTTGATGACTGTGGCTTTGTAGTAGAGTCTGAAGTCAGGCAGATTGATTCCTCCAGTTCCATTATTCTTTCTCAGGATTACTTTGGCTATTCGAGGTTTTTTGTATTTCCATACAAATTGTGAAATTATTTGTTCTAGTTCTGTGAAAAATACCGTTGGTAGTTTGATAGGGATTGCATTGAATCTATAGATTACTTTGGGTAGTATAGCCATTTTGACAATATTGATTCTTCCAATCCATGAACACGGTATATTTCTCCATCTGTTTGTGTCCTCTTTGATTTGTTTCATCAGTGTTTTATAGTTTTCTATGTATAGGTCTTTTGTTTCTTTAGGTAGATATACTCCTAAGTATTTTATTCTTTTTGTTGCAATTGTGAATGGTATTGTTTCCTTAATTTCTCTTTCTGTTTTCTCATTGTTAGTGTATAGGAATGCAAGAGATTTCTGTGTGTTAATTTTATATCCTGCAACTTTACTGTATTCATTGATTAGCTCTAGTAATTTTCTGGTAGAGTCTTTAGGGTTTTCTATGTAGAGGATCATGATATGAGCAGCCTATCTTGAGAGAGAGTGACATAAAATGTCCTCAGTGCTCTGGCCCCAGCTTCCCCAGTCATGCACTGCCTGCAAGTGCCTCTCTAGTTGTACTGAAACAGATGTCCTTCTTCATGCACACCATGTATACCCAGACCCCCAGGTCTCTTTCACCATATGCAGAAAAATCTCAAACTACAGATGATGTTAGTGTTTCTTCTTCCAAGATTTCCCTATCACTATTATTTGCCTCCTATGGTCTGAATGCTTATGTCCCTCTCCCACCCCAAATTCATACACTGAAATCCTAATCCCAAAAGATGATCATATTAAGAGATAGAGTCTTTGGGAGGTTCTTAAGTCATGAGGATGGTGCACTCATGAATGGGATTAGCACCTATAAAAGGCTCCAGAGAGATCCCTTGCTCCTTCCTCCATGTGAAGACACAGGGAGAAAGTGTCCACTATGAATCAGGAAGGGATCCATAACCAAATGCAACCACCTTGGTGCCTCCATCCTGGACTTCACAACCTCCAGAATTGTGAGACACAAATTTCTGCTGTTTATAAGATTATCAGTCTATGGTATTTTGTTGTGAAAGAAGTTGCTCAGTTGTATCTGACTTTTTGTGATGCCGTGGAATTCATACAGTCTGCGGAATTTTCCAGGCCAGAATACTGGAGTGGGTAGCTGTTCTCTTCTCCAGGGGATCTTCCTAATCCAGGGCTCCCACATTGCAGGTGGATTCTTTACCAGCTGAGCCACAAGGGAAGCCTGACAAAAACGTATTTTGTTACAGCAGCCCAAACAGACTAAGACACTGCCTTGCAAATCAGATTGTTGTCTTGTTTTTCCTGGAAACGGATGTCAGAACTAGTGTTTCATTTTGAACAAGAGTTAAATCACCAGAGTAAGGAAACCAAATCAAAAGCTACTGTTGGGTTTGTGGGAAATTTGATGAATCTAAATGAGAAGAAAATACAGAGTGAAGATCTTTAAGATTCATCTGCAGCAGCTCATCTCCATGGTGGATAGATTGTGTTGGCGTTGGTTTTCTTCATCTTAAGAGTAAAAGCCACTGTCTAACTACAGAAGAAGATTTATTGCAGTTGCCAGAGCTATGAAAGGGAATCATAATTCCTGACACCTCCTCCTATTCTTTCCTCATCCTCAGCATAAAATATCCAGACAATTTGTTTGTGACTTAGTAGGTACTGATGGTAGAACTTAGGGTTTCATTTTGATGGATTCAAACCCAACCCATCCTGCAGGTCTTCAGTAATAATAGAGAAGATCTCAGAGACCAGAGTGAGTTCAGGGCAGTTCTCAAGTACGTAAAAATGGGTGTTTCCCTTGAAGTCAACCTTGTCATATTAGGATGATGGATCTGCTACACTCGTGACTCCATCTGAAATATTTAGGGCTTGTTCTTTTAAGATGATCCTGAAACACCTCCTCCAGCTTGTCTTCTACAAACATATCTTTTCTGAGCAATTTAGATGTAGCAGGAAGAAAAAAAAGGTAGGGGGATTTATCAGGATTAATTAATACACAAGAGGAAAGAGATGTATGTGATTAAACTAACCTCTCAGGTTCATTATAAATATTTTATGCACTTATGTGATTCTGAATTCTGTCTTTGTCACTTAGAAAATAGCCCTAAATATGCGACTTGAAGGCTCCTATGAGTAAAAATAAGGTGCAAGGATACTTATACCAATCCTGCAGTTGGAAAGACTGAAAGAGAGAGCAGTAAGACTTCTGTCAGAAGGGGTAATACTGCCCAGGAAATAGGAAGGGACACACCATCACTGCCTGCCCTGTCTAACTATGATTCTCTGGAGACAATATATGTAGGAAATATAGGACAGAGCCTTGGTGGGTGAAGGACAACTCCCAAAGAAGTAGATGGCTGGGGCAGCATCCCCAAACTCTCCTTTGCACAGGCCTCTCTACTGACCTCTGGAGATGCCCTGAGCTTTCCCTCCTCAGCACCTCACTACAGTTTTCTCCACACCACCTCCTCGGCCTCCTCCATGCAATGGCCTCCCCTTACCCTTCTGTCTGCCTGGCTTTTCAAACTCAACCCTGGAAATCAGGCCCTAGTTCATCATTTCCATCATGCAGGCTACCATGACATTACATGTCCAGCATAATCTCCAATACCCTAAACCAGAGGTTCTATTTCAGAGTGGGGTTGATTTCAAGAAGTAAAATTTGAACCACCCAAAGTAATTAAAAAGGAATTTAATTCTCTACTCATATTTCTCAAAAGAGGTGAGAGAGTCTCCAAAAGCATAGTTTATAATTAAACTCTTTCATCACTGTCCTTGCTGTCCCCAAGCTACTCCCACAGTGGTCTTCATGATGGGGGAGGAGGATTGAAATAGAGACCATGTGATCATCTTTGGAGCTCTTGGGGAAGGGCAATGACTTTGAACATGCAGACCTCATGAATTTGTATCCCATCTTATACTTATTACATATCCTTGTATTTTAGACATTTTACCCTGTGTACTGATTCTCTCTTCCCAAATAAACTGTGGCTCCTTTAAAAACTATATTTTAATCACCTTTATATTTTAATACAATGCAGGTTATCAATAATAGTTTTAGGATGAGTGAAAGAATTAAAATATATGAAAGTAGAAGATTAAATTTCATATTTCACTAATACCTTCTGCAAATATCACACACCACATACTCAATTACTATTTGCTGATGATAATAAAATAGGAAGCGGTCCACTCAGGGGGCAGGGAGGGGGCTAAGGGCCAGCCCAACCCTGGAGTCTTCCACCCATAATGAGCTCAGTCAACCAAACTTCCAGGGTTTCTTCACCCTGGTACCTGTTATTCAGCCTCTTCTACCACAGACTTGCCCAATTCATTATATCAATGTTTTAAAAAAAAGAATTTGCTTTGATTTCATCTCTGCTAAAATTCATCTTATTAGATGTGAATGTCCTTCCAGCTCTTTGCAACCTGTTTGGGTTTGCTACACACCATGATCTCTACTCTCTCAGGACTAACCCACATGGCTCTAGAGTCACCTTTTTATTTTTAGTTATTAATCACATCATAAGAGAAACTTATCTCCACCACAAGGAACTGGAGGTTGTAATTTGAGCGCCAGGTACACACATTCAGATGCATATTTATACACAACACACAGGGGAAGGTGCCCACCCCTTTCACTCCCAGCAGAGGCAAGAACTGTGTCCTTTTTCTGACAAACACCTCAATACAACATCAAAATGGGTCCAGAGCACATGGTCGGCAGGAAGTAGTCTGCACTAGGTGCTGCTGTGTTGGAGCTGATAACACTTGCTGGGGCCATAAAGGGAGGGATACAGGCCACAGTGAGGCAGGAGGAGGTATAGCTTCCCAAGGCGTGGCTTGAGCATCCTTGCCCTCAGAGATACTCATGCACAAGAAGTTCTCAGAGGGAAGAGTAGGGCCAGTCTGCTGAGCTCCGATTAATATTACAGGCCAGCACCTTCAGGTGCATTTGCTCTTACTGTTACCAAATCAGTGACACAAATCTTCCACGAAAAATGTGAAATCATTAATCTGCAAAATATTATGTACAAAAAGGAACAGGAAATGACTTGCCAAATATTTAAACTACTGACAGGATGCTTGCTCACTATTTGCATTTAAATTTACTGGCATTTCTGGAGAGTGAAATAAGTCAAAAGAAAGAATACAAAATGAACAACAGAAACAAAAAATAAAGGTTAATGATTTGAAGACAATTTATGTGATTATCTAGAAAATTCAACATACTCTATGAACTCTTAGTTAATAAATGAGGGGAGCAAGGTTCTCAGATACAAAATTATTAAACATAAAATTAAGACTCAACTCAATTAGGCAATGTGTCTGTGTTATAGGGTCAGTAAGCACCAAAACCAGAACCAAAAGGTGATCTGATCCAGGCAGTAACTGCTGCTGCTCTGACCCAAGATTCGTGCATGTGTGCTCAGTCTTTGCAACCCTGTGGACTATATAGTCTGCCAGGCTCCTCTGTTCATGGAATTTTCCACGCAAGAAATACTGGAATGGGTTGCCATTTCCTCCTCCAGGGATCTTCCCGACCCAGGGATCAAAATCATGTCTCTTGCAACTCCTGTAATGGCAGGTCGAGTCTTTACCACTTACACTACCTGGGAATAAGATACCTGTTGGTAAACCCACAACTTGCATCAACCCAGACCTAGCAGTGCCTCCCTGCCACACGCTGCTGCATCCATCCAGAGGAAAGCATATAGCTTGTAGAAGGATCCATGTAAGTCCTTCCTCCTCACCTAGACCACAGGGCAAAGCCACTTCCTGTCCACAGTCAGCTCCCACTTCCTCTCCCACAGTGACAATGCCAGGTTTCCATCCTCCTCCTTAGGAAGCCCTACCTCACCCTGCCCCCTTTTCTACCAGAGGAGGAACCGAACTTCTTATTTACTTGGTTCACTTTTCACCAGCAACTTATCAATGGTGTTGTGGTTACAGAGCCCAATGAGTCCAAAGTTGGATCCCCCTACTTTCCAGCTGTATGATTTCAAGCACATTAGTTAGCCTCTCTGAGTCTCAGTTTCCTTATCTGCCAAGGAGGAAAAGAGGGGTGCCTACCTACTGGGCAATCCCTGGGCACTTTGAGCAAACTGATGAATACAAAGCAGTGAGAACAAGGCACTCTGTGAGCACGGATGAATTCTGGGTGACATATCTGTCAGCTCTGGGAGCCGTGAAGACAAGATGGGCACAGCCCCTGCTATAACCCCAACACTGGAGTCAGGGCTAAGCACATTTTGGACAAATAATTCATTAGAACTGAGATGTGAGCTCTGAAGGAAAAGAACAAAGGTCAATGAGAGCATTTATAGAGGGTCAGGCTGAGTAGGAATCAGGTGGCTCAGGGGTCTGCAAACTATGGCTGGAGAGTTTTAGTAAATAAAGTTTATTGGCACACAGCCTTGCCCCTCCATGGATGGACTGTCTACGGCTACTTTTGCGCCACAGTTCTAGAGTCTAGGCAGAGACTGCATGGCCCACAATGCCGAAAATAATGACTATCTGACCCTTTAAGGAAAAAGTTTGCTGAATCCTGAGCCACCTGATGAGGGAAAGAGAGAGATGATCCATAGGAAGGATGTAGGCAGGCTGGCCTGGGGCTCAAGAAATTTAGACACTGTGAACCTCTCAGCAGGAGCTCCCCCAACTTCCTAAATCACTTCACCCATACCTACAAACACCTCCTGCTGTGCCTTCTTGCCTGTGGGAGAATTCTGACCTTCCCCCTACCCCCATCATTCAGGACTGCAACTGCCAAAGCTCAAGATTTCCTCTCCTCTAAGAACCTGCCCTCCTAGGTTCATTCTTCCTCTCTCTCTGTCACTTCCACTTTCCCCTCCCCCTCCCCTCTCCCCCCAAATCCCCTGCTCTCTAACTAGTCAACCTACTTCCAGCCCTAATCTTTCCCACCATCCTCCCCACCCTGCCTTCGGGGTTATCAATCTAAAATGCAAATCGGACTCTGTCATTCCCCTGCCTAAAAGCCACGCAGTTCAGTTCAGTTCAGTCACTCAGTCGTGTCCGACTCTTTGCGATCCCATGAATCGCAGCATGCCAGGCATCCCTGTCCATCACCAACTCCCGGAGCTTACTCAAATTCATGTCCATCGAGTCGTGATGCCATCCAGCCATCTCATCCTCTGTCGTCCCCTTCTTCTCCTGCCCCCAATCCCTCCCAGCATCAGGGTCTTTTCCAATGAGTCAACCCTTCACATGAGGTGGCCAAATTACTGGAGTTTCAGCTTCAGCATCAGTCCTTCCACTGAACACCCAGGACTGATCTCCTTTAGGATGGATTGGTTGGATCTCCTTGCAGTCCAAGGGACTCTCAAGAGTCTTCTCCAAAACAATAGTTCAAAAGCATCAAATTTCCGGTGCCCAGCTTTCTTCACAGTCCAACTCTCACATCCATACATGACCACGGGAAAAACCATAGCCTTGACTAGACAGACCTTTGTTGGCAAAGTAATGTCTCTGCTTTTTAATATGTTATCTAGGTTGGTCATAACTTGCCTTCCAAGGAGTAAGCATCTTTTAATTTCATGGCTGCAATCACCATCTGCAGTGATTTTGGAGCCCAAAATTATTAATAAAATCTGACACTGTTTCCACTGTTGCCCCATCTATTTGCCATGAAGTGATGGGACCAGATGCCATGATCTTAGTTTTCTGAATGTTGAGCTTTAAGCCAACTTTTTCACTATCCTCTTTCATTTTCATCAAGAGGCTCTTTAGTTCCTCTTCACTTTCTGTCATAAGGGTGGTGTCATCTGCATATCTGAGGTTATTGATATTTCTCCCAGCAATCTTGATTCCAGCTTGTGCTTCTTCCAGCCCAGCATTTCTCATGATGTACTCTGCCTATAAGTTAAATAAGCAGGGTGACAATATACAGCCTTGACGTACTACTTTTCCTATTTGGAACCAGTCTGTTGTTCCATGTCCAGTTCTAACTGTTGCTTCCTGACCTGCATACAGGTTTCTCAAGAGGCAGGTCAGGTGGTCTGGTATTCCCATCTCTTTCAGAATTTTCCATAGTTTATTGTGATCCACACAGTCAAAGGCTTTGGCATAGTCAATAAAGCAGAAATAGATGTTTTTCTGGAACTCTCCTGCTTTTTTGATGATACAGCGTATGTTAATTTGATATCTGGTTCCTCTGCTTTTTCTAAAACCAGCTTGAACATCTGGAAGTTCATGGTTCACGTACTGCTGAAGCCTGGCTTGGAGAATTTTGAGCATTACTTTACTAGCGTGTGAGATGAGTGCAATCGTGCGGTAGTTTATGCAACCTTTGGCATTGCCTTTCTTTAGGATTGGAATGAAAACTGACCTTTTTCAGTCCTGTGGCCACTGCTGAGTTTTCCAAATTTGCTGGCATATTGACTGCAGCACTTTCACAGCATCATCTTTCAGGATTTGAAATAGCTCAACTGGAAATCCATCACCTTCACTAGCTTTGATCATAGTGATGCTTTCTAAGGCCCACTTGACTTCACATTCCGGATGTCTGGCTCTAGGTGAGTGATCACACCATCGTGATTATCTGTGTCGTGAAGATCTTTTTTGTACAGTTCTTCTGTGTATTCTTGCCACCTCTTCTTAATATCTTCTGCTTCTGTTATGTCCATACCATTTCTGTCCTTTATCAAACCCATCTTTGCATGAAATGTTCCCTTGGTATCTCTAATTTTCTTGAAAAGCTCTCCAGTCTTTCCCATTCTCTTGTTTTCCTCTATTTCTTTGCATTGATCACTGAGGAAGGCTTTCTTATCTCTCCTTGCTATTCTTTGAAACTCTGCATTCAAATGGGAATATCTATCCTTTTCTCCTTTGCTTTTCGCTTCTCTTCTTTTCACAGCTATTTGTAAGGCCTCCTCAGACAACCATTTTGCCTTTTTGCATTTCTTGGCTCCCAACTGTCTATGGATAGGAGTCCAGATTTTAAAACAAGACATACAAAGATCTATCTGCTCTTAACACATGTATAATTTTATCCCTGGCACACTAGGACCACCTATCTTATTGTAACCATCATCTATCTTTCTTCTACACCGCCTAACACCTTCAGATGTCCTCCCAAGGTTTCACAAAGCCCTCACCTCATTGGTTTTTTGAGAAGAGAATACAAACCAAACGCCCAGTTCCCAGCTTCCCTTGCAGCTACAGTCCATGTTACCTCAGCTTCCCCAGTCAGATGAATGCAAGCCAGATTCTGAATGTGAGGCCAGCAGCATGAAGGAGGATGCACAGCACTGAACTCATCCTGCTCAGGGTGGGGACAGCAACATCCAGACTCCAGGACCAGCACCCCAGTGCCCAGCACTGCGGCGTTAGTAGTGAAAGGCACTATGGCTGTGTCCAGCAAAGGGGTAAAGACACCTCCTGTGCTAAATACCAGACACTGCTCTAGTGCTGCGAACAGAGCAGAGGATAAGACAGAAAAGTTCTCCACCTTTATTGGGATTATATTTTTGAAGTAGCATCTGACTTGTATTTATCTTCAAGTGCCCCTCATAGTGTTGGACACGGACAAGGTACTCAGTTCATGCTTGTCTTTTATGTTTCAAGCCACTCCCCTGGTTTCAGTCCCGCCCTCTGGCTAAGACCTCCTGGTGCCCATGAACTCCATCCTGAAGGGTGTTGCCTCACCACCAGCACCACAGCTGTGGAAGTGGGGCAAATTCCACAATGGGCTCTGATCTTGTTGGCTTTTCACGAAATCCCTGGCATAACTATCATATTCCGTTTAAGTGACATGAAGCCGAAAGATGGCTCATTACATCTTCCTATTGTTTGACCTATAAGTCACTAAAGCTTTTTTTTTTTCCTTCCTCATGCCCCCATTAGCCTGAGTCATCCTAGGACTAGGAACACAGTAGGTGTTCAATGAATTTAGGTTGAACCGGACTGAGTTGTTAAATGTGTGTGTATATGTTCTCCCAAACAGAGCCTGTGAAGAGAATCACAGAGTCTAATTTTTGCAGGAAAAATTCAGAACAGCTTCTGATTAGTGAGTTTGTTCCATTTCCCAAGAAATCATTTTAACCTTTAAACACAGAAGGTCAGTCTCTCATCTCTCTGTTCATGCATAATTCCCCCTGCCCTCTGCTCTTGGTGCCTCAGCAACCCACCTGAGAGAGAGGCTGAGTCGGCGGGAAGGAGAATTAGGGCGCTCCGCGGCTTGGGTAGCCTCTCTGGGACCAGCTAGGCCATCAGCATACGTGGCCTTACTTGCTACATTTTTAATAAAATTGCAGGAAGTTTGGGAGAAAACTTTTTCCCCCACCTAGAAAATTAGCATTGATGCCACACGAGATGCAAATGTAGGAAGATGAACATCAATAAAACAGAAAATGTTCCCTTTGAATCTTCTTCTGGAGCTAGAGCCAATAGAGCACTTTGAAAGGGTGAAGGGACTGGGAGAGCTCAGGGTGAATAAATCAGGGTTCCTGGTTATCTGGGCACTGTGGGTGGCCCCACATTCAGGCCAGAGGGGGCAAGGGAGTCCAGTTCATCCCAAGTGTCTGTAGCATTAATCACAGATCCTGGATGGCAGCAATGGAAATGGTTGGTGGCAGGACGTCCTGCCATGGGTGATGGCTCACAAGAGCCCAGGAGATCCAGATTAACCAAAAAGAAGCCAAGGTCAGACAGGCTGGTTTGGTGATTTTCTGAAAACCCTGGACTGACCTGCAGGGCTGATGCTGTGGCTAGAGGAAGTCATGGGATCGTAAGTAGGCGGAGGTATCCAAGCAGGTCACACTAATTAGTGGGGATAATTAGTCATAGAACCAGGGATTTCAGTAGCTTTTTAGCAACGTGTCAAACAGCTAACAGGCCAAGTGTTACCTCCTTGTAGAAGTCTTCCTTACCCCTCGTTTGAAACAGCACCCCATCATTCTATTTCCCATTGCTCAGTTTTCTCCTTTCCTCTCACCATCCTTTGCCAGCCTGTATCATATAACCTACTTATTTGTACTGCATATTGTGTATTGTGCATTACATTTTAATACCAGAATGTAAGCTGTATGAGGATGATGTCATCTTGTTCGCTGCTGTGTCCCCAGCTCCTGGATCAGTGCCTGGTATCCAATTAATATTTATTGAACTCATAAATATACCCTGAACTAAAACTCAGAAGTATTTTCACTTGAACTGCTCATTGACCAGGTTTCTCTCATCTGTATTTGTACAAGTGCTAGTTTTTAATTTCAAAAATGCGGCACTTTATCTTTTGGGCTTTGGTCCATTTATTCAGCCTTTCAAGTTTAGTAAGTCTTGATTCCAACACAGTGATGGGTCCCTCAACCTCATTTCAATGCCTCCAAAAGCCGAGCAACATGCCATTGTTCTTCCATCCAAGTTGACGTGCCAGTAGACACATCCCCTCAGCCTGGATCAATTGTTTTCACTATTTGCACCAGGAATCATTGAGACAGAGGCTCTCTGCACTGGAGAGGGCCTTTGGGATCAAGTGGTCAGAAGCTTTGATTTTATAGACTGGGGTTCCAGGACCACGTGGGGAAGTGAGTGACAAATGGACAGCCTCTCTATGACATCAGAAAGAGTGCACTGATAGGTTCATAAAGCCTCAGCCACCCTGCATTGAGAAGGGTGCTTCTCAATGCACTTCCATAGCAACAAGCTCCCAGGTTGGCCTTGGACTGGCACCTGAACTCTCCATCATCCACGGCAGACTGGTGGGATCCTTCCACAAAGCCTGTCTCTTCTTCATCTATTCCCATCTTGAGGGTGGTCCATGAGTGACAGCTGGAAGGACTCGGGAGCCAACCCAGGGCCCTGGCTTCTCCCCTCTTCACCCTGTCCTCCTTTCTCCCTCCTCCTGAGGTGGCAATGCTCTCCTTTTCTCTTCCTTTTCCACCCCATTATGGGTGATGTTTAAACTTTTTTTTTTTCTTTTTTTTGTTATCTCCCTGTGGGGCCTGAGCTCGGGGCAAACAGGGTCCCAAGAGCCCAGGAACAGCCCCCAGCCCACCTGGCACCCTCCCCCTCCCTGGACCAGCCCCAGGTGAGTGGGTGGGACTCAGGCCCGAGGGCGGGAGGAGAAGCCTGGGGCATCAGGAGTGAGGGTGTTGCTCAGACCCTGGCTGTCCACCCTCCAGCCCTAACCCCTGCACCTCTCTGGGCCACAGTGAGCACAGCTTGGAAATGGGCTTGACCTCAGCCCGTGGAGTATTCCAGGGCCCTGGCCTGGGGAGGCAGGCAGGACAGGCTCCCTGGTGACCCTTGGTGGCCTCCCCAACCCCCCACAATCTCCCATCCAAGGGGGGAGCCACCCTGACAGGGGACCCCCGGGGGCCAGGCTCTCTGCTCCTCTCCCCCAGGAATGTGATTCCACCCCCGAACTCCACCAAGTCCCAGGAGGCCAGACTCACTCATGATGGACTCGGGTTCTTGCATCCTCCTGCTGTTCTGCTGTGGGAGCTTGAGGCTCTGCTCCGATGTTTAAACTTGTTTAGATGGGGTACAGATGCTGAGAACACACTGATGGGCTACAGCCAACAGAAACTCAAAGACAAAAGAGAGGTTTCCTGGCACATCTGAGAGCACAAAATTCTTTGGCTTTCAGTGACTAGTGCAGCATTTAAAACAAAATGTCCTGAGACAGTCAACAATGTAAGAGTAGAGGGAAGAGCTGCAGTATATATTTGTTGAATGAATGGGTAAATGAATTAATGAATGAATGACATCAGTATATGAAGTAATGGACATAGTAACAGAACCACTGGTGACAACCCACTCCAATATTCTTTCCTGGAACATCCCATGGACAGAGGAGCCTGGCAGGCTACAGTCCAAGGGGTCTCAAAGAATCTGACACAATTTAGTGACTTAGCACGATATGGTATGGCGACTTCTCAGACTTACCTTGGTCTAAGTGGGAAAATCACAAGGAATCAGAGCCAGTGCTCCCGGCCACTGCCCAGGAAAGGGCTGGCAAGACAAGTCCAACACTGGGGTTCAGTGAACCCTACAGAGGTCACTGTATGCGCACCTGAGGCCACATCCTTCTTTGGCCTCTATCCCTGCTCCATCCTTCTTGTCTCAGCCCTTGCCCCTGAGAGCCTCTCATCCATAAACCACTTTCTCAGGAATCCCCATTACAGGCTCTGCTTTGAGGAATGTAACCTAAGACACTGTATTTCTACAACACACAATGGAGTATTTTGAATTGAATCTGGCCCCTAACACCCCTTTAAATTCCTCCCACCTGAGCCCCCCCACCCCCCCGCCCCATCGCTGGTCCCCAGAACTTCCTGTCACCAGACTCTCACTTCAGCAGCCAGTTCAGGCTTATGGCTGTGGCATCAATGGTGCCCATCACAACACAAAGACACTCAGCAGTAAACTGTCTGCAGCCACAGTTTTAGACACAAGGTGAGCAGTTCAGCTTGCAAAGTTTCAGAGCTGCCAAAAGGTGTCTTCAGTTATAGGAACAGAACCCGCTGTCACAGTCATTAATTATTTATGGAACAGACTTGGGGAGGAGGCAGGGGCAGGTGGTGAGGCAGGCAATACAGAAATGGAGACAGAAAGATTTGCATGTGCTTATCTCAAAAACTCCCAGGTGGGCTCCTCCCAACCTTTCACCCAGGAAAGCCGTAACTCAGGCTGCCCTCTGCCACGGCCACCTCTCCTCCCTCCCTCCCTTCTGGGAGGCTGAGGAGGAAGCAGGTGCCCTGGAGGAGACAGCTCTGATCTGCCCAGCCTGCTTAGATTTAGATTTGGAAGAACTTTAAATTACAGGCCCAAGCTGGCCACGCGGTATGGTCTGGAGGTGTCTTCTTGGTTCTGTGGCCTCTGCACAGAGATGCCCCAAGGCCACCGGAGAGGCTCCTGGCCAGCTCACCCTCTCCTCTGGGCTCCTTCAAGCATCCCCCACTCACCCACCTGTTTCCCACCTTCTTCCTCCTTCTCACAAGAGCTTGCCTCCGACTTCACAGGAAATGCAGAAGGCAGCAAAGTGTGAAGTATGGAACCTCTGGTTTCCACATACACACACAACACAGACAACACAAAACAACACATAACACACTTACACACACAATACATAATGCACACATAGCACCCACCACACTACACACACACACACACACACACACACACGCCTGCTTCTCTACCCGCCCTTTCTTCCTTAGGTTAGAAGAGGCATCCTGCTCCTCACATACCCTCAATCCACTGCTTCCTCTTCTCCCCCAGACCTTCAACCCCTCTCACTCTGCAGCCCTTTCCCATAAGCATTTACCGAGCTGCAGTTGCATTTCTTAAAAAAAAAACAAATGGGAAGAGTCATAAGCAACAGATTACCTCCCCTCCTACCTGCAGTGAAAATAGAAGCATCAGATGCGCGCCTCCCCTTCCCCCCACGTCTGCACACCTAGCGGGGGCCCCTGGGTGGCAGCCAGGGCCTCCCTCCACAGGATCACCTGTGCTCCAGGCCCAACCCTTCCCGCCTTACCAGCCAAGACACAGTTCCCAGAGTTAAACCTTCTCCTGAATATGCAACTTCTTCCATCACCAGCTCCTCTCCCACCTGAAGCCCTGCTCTTCCCTGGGCTCCTTCCCTTCCCAGCTTCCAGTGTCTGGGTGACAAATGATAACTCCACACCCACGTCTCCAGCCCAGCTCGCCTGCCTGGTTGGCCACAGGTGTGACAAGTTCCTAGCGGACAAGAGCCTCGAACAAAGCATGTCTAAACTTCTCAGAGTTCACCTCCCCACCCCACCACCCCTTTTCTTGCTCCTTATCACTAATGTCTCATTTCAATAAAGCCAGTCAGTTGAACAAACCATTGTCCAAACCAGAGACCCGTACGTGGTCCTGGACCTTGGCCTTTAACCTCCTTCTCCCTTAACCGGTAATCTTTCATGACCTATCTCCATGGCCCCTAAGTCCATCTCCTTTCCCTGTTTCCTAATTGACCCCCTCCTATCAAACCCTCTGACAACGGAAGAGCCTCTGACTTTCACATGGCCCACCTACCCTACCTACTGCAGCCATCACCCTAAGAAGTAGACTGGAGCTTGCCACTCTCCCTTTAAACCTTTTCCTGAATATATGCCCTCCTTCACAGATCTTTTCCCAGGAGAAACAGACTCAGAGAAGAGAAATTGAGCAGAATATAGCAAATCCAGGGGCAGGGAAATTATTGATTCACGCATTTGTTCGTTCATTAAATTATACCTTCAGAACCTGGACTTAGTCCTTCTGGGAGTCTCCAGGCTCAAGCATTTAGTTTTCTTGTTTATTTCCTTCATAGCACTTACCTCCATTTTGTTTTTAATTTACTATTTTTATACTTAAAAAAAAAAAGACAAAACAACTATCTCCCCTTTAAGAATAAGTTCCTTACATAAAAGTTATTCTCAGTCTGTTTGATACAGTATCCACAGCCCCTAGTCCCAGGCAGGGCATACAGTAGTCACTTAATAAATATGTATGGGATAAATGATGGGATAAATGAATGACCACAATGACACATGGTAGTTTCTGTCTAGAGTCAGTTCCATCAACACTAGTTTGAGAACCAAATTCCTATCACCTGTCACCAAGCCTTCACCAAGTACCTGCCACGTATAGGTGGAATGGGGTGGGCGCCAGCAGCGCAGAGACAGAAAGTATGTTTTCCACACTCAAGTGCCTCTAAGGGAGGGATGAACTGGGTACAACAGGCTAACTGTCAACAATGCAGGACCAGGACTCACCACGCCCAGGTACTGGTCTCGCCTGGGGTGACGAACACAGACAGACACCAGTCTTAGAGCGGGGATGGTTCCAGGCTGAGGAGGTGGGCCCTAGGGACAGCTCCCACTCCTCTGCCTTCTGTTTACCCAGATTCCAGACACGCATCCCATGTGCTTGGTCCCCAGCATTCTGGTCCCGTGGGGCCAGAGCTAGAGAAGGGTGTGCACATTTATCAAGAGAGAAGGGAGAAGAACAGGAATGGGTCTAAAAAAAAAGAAAAAGAAAAAAACAGAAAATGAGAAGGAAGGAAGGGAAGGGGAAAGGAAAGAGAAAAAGCCCAATCGACACCTCTCGTATCTCCTCCGCACTCCTGGCCCCAGGTCTCAGCGTGCTCGCTGGGACAATGCAGAGTCCTGCTTACAGCCTCCCTGAACCAACACACCCACCCCGGCTTCCAGGGAAATCCAAGCTCCAGCCAGGATCTGGAGTGAGCTTTTATGAACATTAAATCAGACTGTGCAGATGTGTCGCTCACTGCTTAACATCCTCTGTGGCTTCCCTCATGTTGAAAATAAAATCCAAATTCCATGTTCAGCCATGGAAAGCCCTGTATGATTTGGTTATCTCTCCCTGTAGACTGCGTCCAGCCACAAGAACCTGCTTTTTGCTGCACCTGAAAACACCAGGCTTATTGAAGCCACAAGACCTCTATCTAGCTATTCCCTCCTCCAGAGCTGCTCAGGCCACGGATCTCTAGCAAACTGGGTCCTCAATGACATTCACCTTAAATACCACCTCAGAGAACAGATGCTCCCTTGACTACCCCTCCCAAAGTAACGACAGGGTCCCCTCTCCATTATACATCTAGGGGTTATTCTTCTGCACAATCTTTGTTGTTTAGTCGCTAAGTTGTGTCCAACTCTTTGAGACCCCATGGAGTGCAGCACGCTAAGCTCCTCTGTCCTCCACTGTCTCCTGGAGTTTGCTCAAATTCAAGTTCATTGAGTTGGCAATGCCATCCAACAAACTCATCCTCTGTCACTCCCTTCTCCTTGTGCCTCAATCTTTCCTAGAGTTCCAATGAGTCAGACCTTCACATCAGGTGGCCCTCAGCTTCAGCATCAGTCCTTCCAATGAATATTCAGGATTGATTTCCTTTAGGATTGACTGGTTTGATCTCCCTGCAGTCCAAAGGACTCTCAAGAGTCTTCTCCAACACCACATTTCAAAACCATCAATTCTTTGGCGGTCAGCTTTCTTTATGGTCCAACTTTCACATCCATACATGACTACTGGAAAAACCATAGCTTTGACTATACAGAGCAAAGATGTGTATACTGAAGCGAAGAACTGACTCATTTGAAAAGACCCTAATGCTGGGGAAAGATTGAAGGCGGGAGGAGAAGAGGATGACAGAGGATGAAATGGTTGGATGGCATCACCCACCAACTCGATGGACATGAGTTTGAGTAAGCTCTGGGAGTTGGTGATGGACAGGGAAGCCTGGTGTGCTACAGTCCATGGGGTTGCAAAGAGTCGGACACAACTAAGTGATTGAGCTGAACTGTCTATACGGGACTTTTGTCAGCAAAGTGATGTCTCTGCTTTTTAATATGCTATCTAGCTTTGTCATAGGAAAACATTTACCACTATTAGAATATTTTCCTGGACAGATTTTTCTGTATTCCCCCATCTATTCATCTTCTACTGCTGCATGTTCGTCTTCTAAAAATTACCATAGTCTTAAAAGCTTAAATCATTCCCCGCCACCATGTATTAGCTCACAGCCCTGTAGGTCTAAAGTCTAGGCACAGACGGACTGAGTTCTCTGCCCAGGGTCTCCCAAGGCTAAAATAGAGGTGTCCGCCAGGCTGTGTTCTCACTGAGAGCTTGGGGTCCTTTTCCAGGCTTGTGTGGTTGTGTCAGGATTCAGGTTCTTCAGTTGTAGGCTTACAGGTTCCATTTCCTTGCTGGCCACAAGCCAAGCCCTGAGCTCCTGAAGGCTGCCCACATTCCTTGCCCTGGGCCCCTCCAACTTCAAAGCCAGAAACAGTCTTCCTCACATTGAAACCCCCTCATGCTACAGATCTCTCCCATCAGGAAAAGCCCAGTCCCCATGAAGGGCTCACTGACTGAGGCAAGTGACCATCAACTCTGTCCTGTAACATAACCTAGTCCAGGGAATGACAGCCCCATCACATTCATGGTCCACACCCACACTCCAGGGGAGAGTATTCCACAGGGCAGGAATACCAGGGCACAGGAATTTGGGAACTAACTTAGAATCTTGCCTACCCTGCCTCACTTGAGCAGGACCTTGCCTGCTTTATCTCTGCATGCTATGGCCTAGGACAGGTCTTCTAACCACACAGAGAACAATGAAGACAGTGAAAATACTGCACAGCACAATGTGGGAAAGCAACAGCATTGCTCAGAACTTAGAGGTACCCAGGGCCCAGGAGCCCTGACCAATCCTGGTCCTGTTCCTCCAGCCCAGGGACAAGTAAATCAGAATCCCACACCCCTGAACCAAGTCATGGCCACCAATGTGCCACTATATGTAGTAGATGCTCATTAATTTGTTTTTCATTTACTAGTAGACTGAAAGGAAGAAGATTCTCTCTCCTGGATAGTGTTAGTCACTCTGTCATGTCCAACTCTTTGTGACCCCATGGACTGTAGCCGCCAGGCCCCTCTGTCCACGGGTTTCTCCAGGTCAGAATACTAGAGTGAGTAGCTGTTCCCTTTTCAGGGGTATCTTCCCGACCCAGGGATTGAACCCAGGTCTCTTATACTGCAGGCAGATTCTTAACCATCTGTGCCATCAGAGAAGCCCTCTTGGAAAGTAGAGATGCAAAGAACTGAAAGAACTGGAGTGGCGGGGAGCAAGGCAGAAGCCAGGAGCCAATCGAGTGTTTCCTACTTGGCCTGTTCCTTACCCAGCTCACCTCCAACCCCCCTCTCCCCCAGGATGCCTTCTCTGCCCCAGTCTGACATCCTGTGCACTGAGCACCTTCCTACTTCACTAGACCCTTTTTTGAGGGTTGTTGTTGACCCCTTCTCTCCTATTGTGGATACACAGCAGGTCAAGCCCTGCGTGCTGGTTGCAGTTCACCACAACTGTGTCTCAGGTCCTGTCTCCCCTTCACTCTCCTTGAGGAAGGCGGCTGTCTCACCCACCTTTGTTTCCACCCAGTGCAGAGGGAGCATGTTTAGGCTGTGCAGACCCCTGGGACCACCTTCAGTTCAGTTCAGTTGCTCAGTTGTGTCCAACTCTGTGACCCCATGAACTACAGCACACCAGGCTTCCCTGTTCATCACCAACTCCTGGAGCTTACTCAAACTCATGTTCATTGAGTTGGTGATGCCATCCAACGATCTCATCCTCTGTTGTCCCCTTCTCCTCCTGCCTTCAATCTTTCCCAGCATCAGGGTCTTTTCCAATGAGTCAGTTCTTCGAATCAGGTGGCCAAAGGATTGGAGTTTCAGCTTCAGAATCAGTCCTTCCAGTGAATATTCAGGACTGATCTCCTTTAGGATGGACTGGTTGGATCTCCTTGCAGTCCAAGGGACTCTCAAGAGTCTTCTCCAACACCGTAGTTCAAAAGCATCAGTTCTTTGGCACTCAGCTTTCTTTATAATCCAGCTCTCACATTGATACACGACTACTGGAAAAACCATAGCTTTGAGACATGCTGCAAATAGGAAATAGGGGATGGCCTGGGGAGGGGCAGTTGTAGGGTGAAGCATGCTGTGTGCGGGGGTGGGGGAGATCAGGCCCCAGGAACACAGTGGGAGGTCCTGGCACCTGTGAAAAGGTAACAGAGGTCAGGGTGAACACAGAAAAGGAGAGGAAGGAATGCAATCAGACCGAGAGAGCTGGTCATCATCAGATTGGTGTGAGGACCCGCATCCAACCAGTGGCCATCTCTGCAGATACAGGGCTACTTATTTCCACCAGAAGAGCCACAGGCACTGAGAATCATCTGCATTCTCCTTTCTCCTTGCTTCCAGTAGTGGTCAGTTTTGGTGCAAGTAAAATGATACAATGATGCCCGTATTGAACATGATATGCATGTGTGCATGCTGTCACTTCAGTCATGCCCAACTCTTTGTGACCCTGTGGACGGTAGCCCACAAGACTCTCCTTTCCATGGGGATTCTCCAGGCAAGAATGCTGGAGTAGGTTGCCTTGCCCTCCTCCAGGGGATCTTCCTGACTCAGAGATCGAACCCGTGTACCCTGCAGGCAGATTCTTTACTGCTGAGCTACCGGGGAAGCCCAGGTGTGATATATTTTGCCCTTAACATCCAAGGGAGTAGAGAAAAATGATCTGGTACACTAGTAGGCTGAAAGGTGACTATAAACCCTTTAGTGAGACCATCACCAGCATGCAAGCCCCACTGGGGTACGTGAACAAGAAGGTAACATCCGTGTCACGAGTTCAAGAAAGACTCATTGGAAGTAAGATGGGTCAGAACTTACTAGACTCCAAGTCCTCATTCTGGGCCCTTCTCCAGGGAGCCTGGCACTTAGCAAGGGATCAGAGGGCAGCCTCAGAGGTGATAAGAAGACCGGGCAGCAGGGCCTGGGAGGAAAAGAAGCTGGGATTATTCACTGGGGGAAGACAGGCAGGCGGGATTTAATACAATCTTCAGGTATCAGAAGAGTTCTTAGGCAGTGCAGGCTGAGTCTTGGCAGTGGCTACTGAGGATAGAATAAGGAGAGAAACTTAATCCCCAGCATAAGGGATTTAGGATAGCTAAGGGGAAGAATTTCCTGATGGTGAAGGTTGTTAAAAGTTGCAATGAATGGTCTGGGGAGAGACTGGGGCCTGCTCTGGAAGCTTTTACAAGTAGAAGAGATTATCCTCTGGCAGGGCAGCTTATCTCTAATCCTGCCTGAAGGCAGGGGAATGGACGCAATGACCTCAGGGTCTCCTTCAGACTTGGAAAGCAAGCCTTCCCATCAAGGGCCAGCCAACACTGCTGAGCAGGAGATGTGCTTTAAGGGAGGCCCAGAGTGTTCCCTGAAATAAGAAGAAGCCATGTGAGATCGCCTTCCCTTTCTCTATTTTTCAGCCACGGCTGCCTCATGGCAATGGCCAGGTCCCTCTATAATCTCGGGTCTAATCAAGGGTTAGACAAGAAAGCCAAGGGCAGCCACAGACCACACGGAGACAGATGACTCTCTACTCGACAGAGCACCCCAGACAGTAGAGCCTTGCTGTGGTCTTCATGGAGCGCTCTGCATTTAAAAAGCCATCTGAAGGGATTTTCCTGGCAGTCCAGTGATTAAGATTTTGCCTTCTAATGCAGGGGTGGGGGGTGGGGGGGGGTTGATCCCTGATCGGGGAGCTAAGATCCCGCATGTCTTATGGCCAAAAAACCAAAACATAAAAGAGAAGCAATATTGTAACAAATTCAGGAAAGATTTTTAAAATGGTCCGCATCAAAAAAAAAAAAAAAGTCATGTGAAAAACTTACTGGTTCCCAGGCAGTCGCAACAGGGCATTCTCAGCTTGCTGCTACCAGACGAAAGACAGAAAAGGGCTGCACTAGCTCCGGCTTTCCTAAACCACACTTTCACTTCCTGCCTGTAAATTGACAAGCCTTCTGAGAACAATGGCCTCTGCCCAGCTGTTCACCTTGGGGGCCAGGGAAGAAGAGCACAAGACCTTGGGTGCACAGGGCCTCCACACAGGTTGAGAACAATGACAGCAACACAGAGCACAAGCCAAAACAGCCTCAGAAGCCTTCTGTGCTTGGGGACATCTCAAAGAAAGGGCAAGACTTGGGCAGAGAGGAGAACCCCGACAGCTCCTGAAGTTGTTTTCCAAAGTGCCGCGCAAATACCTGAACAACACTCAGGGCCGTAGTTGATTCAATGTTTGCTGAAACCCAGAAAGCCAAAGACAAGATGACCTTTGGCTTTCTACAAGCTGGGGGGGGGTCTAACTCTGCCCAGTAGTCAGATAAATTTGGAAGTGGATATATATTTTATTTTCAGTTCTATTTCCCCAGTGAAGAAAGAATTATTTAGCCCTTAACCCTATACCTTCGCAGAACTGGATTCTTCATTCTTGCTCTTTCCTTCTCACAACTTAGCTGATGTCATTCCCGGGCTTTTTCTTTGGCCTCCATATCTCTGATCCAACTCTTTTACAGGATTTACACCAGGCCCCTCTCTGCTTTCCATCCCTCAACACTTGATAATTCCACCTATCCATCCCCTCCCACACACACAGAGCTCTGGGGCCAGTGTCTGCCCTTCAAGGACACTTTTCCTTCTGGAGGAGTAAACACCAGCCTCCCAGGCACTTGTACCCAGACTGTATCACCTTCGGTTAGCACAGGTACGGGACTGGAACAAATGGTCCAGTATACTTAGGAGAAATAACCATGCAAATGTATTATTCTGCCCATTGCACATGCCAGACACAGGCAGGAACTGGTTGCAAAAAGCATATTAAGCATGCAATCAGCTGCATCCTCATGCCCAAATAAAGCTATTTTCATTTCATAAAGCAAGAGAGCAAGTCAAGTCATTAGGGAAATAGAAATGGGGAGCTTAAACGCCTAATTGGAAGCTCTATTGCATTTGCAAAGTACCTTTGGTTTTTCTAAAAATTTAAGGGAAACACATTGAGCTTAGAATTGCAGATAGATCAATGCCACATCCATCCTTGCACTAGCACAGAAGGAACACCCCTTCCTGTGGGCTCATCCCAACCCCAGTCGCACTGTGTAAATAGCAGTGAGGACCCAGAAGGAAGCAAGGGGCTCCTAAAAGCAGGAAAAAATGAAGGGACAGTGAAAGTCATTTTCCTGTCCATGGAGGGCATAATCGCATGACCACAGTGCCTCTCTGGCTGCTTTAGTTTAACTCTTCCATCTCTCAGCTAGAATTTTAGTGAATCTGATGTATTTCCTGGACATTTCCTATGTGCCAGGTGGAAACTGCAACTTCTCTGGAACTTCAGGCACCTTTTCTGTCAACATGCTTGGTGATTTAGTCCTGGAATTCCACAGAAGTGCTTGGAAGCCAAGGAGGGGAGGGCTCCACGTGGGAGATGTACAGACAAGGAGAATTCTACTCCCTCACATCCATGCCCACTTGTATCTGCTTAATATTTGGGGGTTCCATAGAGGATATTAGGTTGGCCAAAAAGTTCACTCAGGATCATTCATAAGCTAAACTGAATGAACTTTTTGGCCAACCCAATAACATTTGGTGAGGTTGGGGGAGCAGGGTTTCTGTTCCTTAAGTACACACACACACACACACACAATCCACAATTGAGAGATTCAAGATCCCAATCTCACCACGCAGATAAGGGAAGTCCTCACTGACCAGATGGGTAGGTAAGTTATAGAATTTAGTGGCTCGTGGATTCTCCAGAGCATGTATTCCGGGAGCTCAGAGCATAAGAAAACAAGGATCATGTTTCCTGGGAAGGTCAGGCTTGCTCTGTTGGATGATCTTGCCCATGTGACTCCTACATTACACTTTTTCACAGAGAATTCATCTAAACCCATCTTTTGCCAACTCATCTAAACCATGTCTAAACTATGTCTCTTACAAGGTGGAGAAACCAGGACATTAAGATTAACCCAGATGCTCATTTGATCCTGGAGTCTTCTTATAGATAAGGTCTTTTTGTCCAGGAAGTCTCTGGCTCAGGAGGATTGAGGGTGTTTATCAACACAGAGCTCTTCAATCAAGAGAAGCATGCAGGATCCACAGAAACATGTGAGGAATAGTCTTCTCAAGCCAACACCACCATGTTTCTGAAAATTCCCATAGAGCCCTGAACCGCAAAGGAATATACTCTAATGGTTGACTATTAGGCACTCTGAATGCACATCAGAGTTCAGAAGGCACAGTTCAGTTCAGTTGCTCAGTCATGTCCGACTCTTTGCGACCCCATGGACTGCCATGCCCTGCCTCCCTGGCCATCACCAACTCCCGGAACCTACTCAAACTCATGTCCATTGCGTCAGTGACGCCATCCAATCATCTCATACTCTGTCACCCGCTTCTCCTCCCGCCTTCAATCTTTCCCAGCATCAGGGTTTTTTCAAATGAGTCAGTTTCTTCACATCAGGTGGCCAAAGGATTGGAGTTTCAGCTTCAGCATCAGTGCTTCCAATGAATATTCAGGACTGATTTCCTTTAGGATTGACTGGTTGGATCTCCTTGCAGTCCAAGGGACTCTCAAGAGTCTTCTCCCCTCTGGGACAACTAACTGCCATGTTCCTTCAAGGGGCCAGCCCTGCAAACACATAAGGATTCAGTCCTTGATGTTTTCTTCTGATCCCTAAAATAGGCTCACACTGCAGTCTGATGGGCACTTCTCCACCCATGGAATGTCTGCTTGACACACACACGACATGACAAGTGTTATTAGATTAGGTCATTACCTGCATTGGAAATGAAACCACAGGCATGTAACAGAGGACCTGCATCCAGGTATACCCAATCTTTCTGCAACATCACCAAGTGGGGCACCCACTTCTGTCCTTCAGCACAGAGTTCACTGGGAGCCTCACAGAATATGAAACTCAACTGCTTTCCCAACTGAAGAAGCAGTTGGATTTTCATGGGCAGCAGGGACCATAACTACCAAACCTCTATGTTCTTCCCAGATTCTAACCCCAAAGAGAGACAGAATGTCCCTGGAGAAATGGAAGGATGTGGAAAGAGAAAGAGGAGAGAAGTGGAAATTGCAGAGAGAGTGATAAATGGCCAGTCTGCATTGCTGAACTAGTTATTACTGAGTTGTTTGCCATTTGGCCCCATGTATTTTTAAAGCATATAGTTAAGGAGCATTTATTAAAATGTTTTCAAGTTGTCCTTCTAAAGAAGAGACCCTGACAGGCCACTCAGTATATTGCAAAGGTGGGTTAAATACTATTATCCGTGCTGCAGAGATAGGAAGACAACAGTATAATGGATTACCTTAATTTCCCAGAGACACGCGGTGCATTCATTACTGGCAGGGGGAAAAAAAAAGAAAAAGACAATCAGATTAAAGAATCTTGAAACCTGGGCCGCCTTGCCAAGAAAGCCAACTGGTTTGAGGAAAGGAGAGGCGAGCCCCACACCTCCAAGGGAGCTGCTCCAAAAAACACAGTCCTTAGAAACCCAGACACCTTCACCTTCCGGAGCTCTGAATTAAAATGCGCAACAGAAACAAATTCGCCACGCACAGAACCGCCAGGGCTCACCAATCTGCCGTGTGAGGCAGATTGGGAGAGGAGGAAAAAATAATCCAGATCCTAATTTAGTTCGGGAGCTTGTTTTCTTACACCGACAAATCCTTCTAAAGATGATTTCCTGATTAGAGTCAAACGTTGGAGGCCCAAGCTCTCGGAGATTGTTGTGTCGTCAGCATGCTAATGTGTTTCTTAGCAACTCTCTCCCTCCACTTTTAGGAAGAAACAACACCTCTGCCAGTAACTCAAAGCGGGAGAAGACTCAGCACCTCTGATGATTCACAGCTGGGGAGGGAGGCCCAGATACCTGAGGTCTATGCGAGGGTGGGACTCTGGTCGGTAGCCAGACTCAGACAGCAAATGCCAACGCAGGTGCCAGGCTGTGCGGGGAAACTGCGAAAGGCGAGAAGAGGGGACCGCTGCATCTCTGTGTCTCTATGTACTTGCAGCCATCAACTGCCATCTCATAACTTGAAATGTGAATCCCAGTGCTTCTACAGAGCTGATATCTTTCTCTCACCAGACTTAAAGATGCAGAAAGCCCCTAAGGAGAAGTCAAGTCAGTGAAGGTTAAGGAATAGGGTTTTCTGAACTGATTTTATCTTAAACTTTGGAATTTTCAGGATCAGCTTGGAAAGAACTGAAGATCAAAACTTTATTTATCCATTGATTAAGTATTTATTATCCGTTCACAGTATGCCAGCTCTTGTTCTCTGTGATTTCAGATCAGTTCTTTTGGCAATGAGCGCTATCAATGAACCCTGAAGCGAGAAGGGACCATCAACTCCAACAATCTCATTTTCCAGATGAGAAAACTGAGACCTCGTGAGGTTCTCCTTCCTGAGATATGAGTAATTTATTGACAAAGCTAGAGCATAAATACAAGTATTCCCATCATGACTACTAATTCTCAGACCAGATGCTTCAAAACTGGACTTGGATAGTCTCTGCCTGAGAAGGGGAGATGTGATATTCAATTTGCCAATATTCACAACCTTGGAGGAAGTGATATTCATCGTAAGCCAAAACATATTGGTAAATTCTCTAATTTAGTCAGATGATGTCTCACTTTACATGATAAATGTTTCTAAAAAGTTGCATGCAAATCAAATTTTTGTAAATTGAATTACTTCTTTAAAAGCACAAGACAGATTGCTTTGTAAAGGAACCCTGGGCTGAAAATGAGAAATATTTCTGCAATTTAAATAATAACTACCTCCATAATTTATCTCTTCTGTAATTCATAATTTAATATTTCTTGGTTTTGTTTAGCATCACTTGCTTAAAACAAGAAAGATCTATATTTATGCAGAAACTGTCACCAAGAAGTTTGAAGCACATTAATAATAACCAGTACTCAATACTTTCCTTCTACATACTCTGAAGAACTAATAAGGATTTGGTATTCCCATTTGGCAGATGGGAAAGAAGTCAAGTTACGCAGTAAGGACAGATCTAAGATCACGGAGAAAGTCAATTAGGTGGACAGGATGCCTGCATGTTCTTGGTTACAAATCCTGCGTTTTTGTCTCCTGGGTTAGGACACTGTAGACACTATTGTATTTAAGTTCTCCAGAGAAATAGACCTAATAGGATACATGTGGATCTATAAGAGGAGTTTTACGGGAATTGGCTCATGTGATTGTGGAAACTGAGATATGCCGTAATGTGCTGTCTGCACACTGGAGAACCAAGAAACCCAGTGAAATAATTCAAGTTCAATGGCTGGAAAAAAGGGGGAGGGGGCAAAGGAAATGGAAGAGGGGAGATGGGTGTAACCCCCAGAATCTCAAGGCCAGAGAACCAGGAGCTCTGATATGCGAAAGTAAGAGAAGACAGATGTCCCAGCTGAAGATGAAACAGCAAAATGCCCATGTTCCACTTTTTTCCCCATTCACACCCCCAGTGCACTGAATGGATGCAATAGTAAGGGAGAGTCTTCTTCACTCAGTCAACTGATTCAAACACTAATCTCTTATGCAAATATCCTCACAGATAGACTCAAAAATAACATTTCACTAGTTATCTGGGCAATCCCTTGGCCCAGTAAGTTGAAAGATTAACCATCACAACTACTGTCTCCCAGGGAGACATTCTCCACATCCCAGATATATGGACTCCCAAGAAATTCATGAAGCATCTCAAAGATATAAATTCTAGGAATCCAGGAGAGCCTCCTACCTTTCGCTCTACCCAATCACTCAACTCACCCGGGAAAACATGGAGACCAAAAAAGAGTCTCAATCAATTCATAACAACGTGTCTTACTGATTCCCCATCACAATGCATCCCTCTGACTCTTCAAAAGAAAACTGGAGAATGTACAGGCTCTGCCCCCAAGAACACTCAGTCCACTGAAAGAGGCAAAACTCACACACAAAACTACATTCTAGTCTAAATGCACACGGGTCTCCTCCACTAAATGACAGAGCCTAAAGGAGAGGACCATCTTCATCTTTGCCTTGTTAGCACCTGGCCTTGGAAAATGTCAGTACCCAGTTGAATTTTTCATCATATTCACTTATGAAAATGCAGATAGATTGGGAAGGATGTTATCTGCAAATATCGGGAGAGACAATATAGACAATAGAAAAACAAACAATATGTTTATTGTTTGTATCCCCAGAATGACATCACCTCTTCCGTGGGAAGAATAATAATAATGCCAGCCTCAGAGAGTGGTGGTGGCACTTGAGTGGCAAAATATATCCAAAGCATTTAGCAAGTCTCTGGCAAGCACTGAGCACTTAATAAGCACTGCCTATCATTTATATTGTAAGGATCTCAGATGGTGGTGACAAAGGAATGGATGACAGATTGATGCAGGAAAGAATTTTCCTATAGTATCAAGGGTTGCTCACTCGTGGAAGCTGCTACATGGGTGAAGCTCCCTCTCCAGAAGGCTGGACAGTCATCTCTCAATGATGTCAAGAAAAGTCCTGCACTAGATAAAAGCTGGCTGAAGGCACTGGTTCAATAACCTGGCTGGGAATTAGAACAATGTAGGCAGATTGCCAGGAGATATAGCAATAACCTCAGATATGCAGATGACACCACCCTTATGGCAGAAAGCGAAGAAGAACTAAAGAGCCTCTTGATGAAAATGAAGGAGGAGAGTGAATAAGTTGGCTTAAAACTCAACATTCAGGAAACTAAGATCATGACATCTGATCCTGTCATTTCATGGCAAATAGATGGAGAAACAATGGAAATAGTGACAGACTTTATTTTGGGGGGCTCCAAAATCACTGCAGATGGTGACTGAAACCATGAAATTAAAAGACACTTGCTCCTTGGAAGAAAAGTTATGACCAACCTAGACAACGTATTAAAAAGCAGAGACATTACTTTGCCAACAAAGTCCGTCTAGTCAAGGCTATGGTTTTTCCAGTAGTCAAGCATGGATGTGAGAGTTGGACTATAAAGAGAGCTGAGCACTGAAGAATTGATGCTTTTGAACTGTGGTGTTGGAGAAGACTCTTGAGAATCCCTTGGACTGCAAGGAGATCAAACCAGTCAATCCTGAAGGAGATCAGTCCTGTATATTCATTGGAAGGACAGATGCTAAAGCTGAAACTCGAATCCTTTGGCCACCTGATGAGAAGAACTGACTCATCGGGAAAGACCCTCATGCTGAGAAAAATTGAAGGCAGGAGGAGAAGGGGACAACAGAGGATGAGATGGGTGGATGGCATCACCGACTCGATGGACATGAGTTTGAGCAAGCTTCAGGGATAGGTGATGGACAGGGAAGCCGGGCATGCTGCAGTCCATGGGGTCACAAACAGTCTGACATTATTGAGCAACTGAACTGAATTGACTGAGACAGTATTTTAAATACACACAGCTTTAGGCCCATCCAGACATCTTTAACAACTGTGGGAAGACCCAGGAATTTATATTTAAATAAGCATCCAAAGTGACTTTTAGGTAGTTCATCGAGCATGGATCAATTTATATAAGTTTTGAGAACCACCTGTAGAGAGGAAGTTTATGATCCCATCTGGATTCTGAGGCTCTAGGAGTTCCTTCATCCATCCTTGATCTTGATCAGAATAGTGTCAGGGAAAATCACACAGGTTGACAAAGTCAGGTTGGCTTAAAATCCCTGTTCTGCCATTTCCTAGCTGTATGACTTAACACATATTCATTATTCTCCCAAAGCCTCAATTTCTTGTCTATAAAATAAAGATGACTACTTTGCATGGATGTCCTAGGAGGGGTTTCTGGCACATAGTAAGTGCTTGACAAATTATTTATAAGAAAAGCACCTCTCATTGTACAAAAAAATAAAAAGGACATAATAAACACCAATTCCTCTTCTCACTAACATCCCAAAACTTACACATTATGTAGAGGAAATTGAGTTCACATAAACCAAGGAGACAACAAAAGGTGAAAAAGTGAGACTAGAACCATGCATAGATGGAGATGCCAGAAGAACAGGAAGAGAGCTTAGGAGATTCCAAAAGCCAAGTGGATTCTCAAAATCTGAAGTAAAGCAGGGAGAGAAAACACAATGCATTACATTTCAGTGGGGAAGTAAAGGAGAGTGAAAGTATCATAGATCTTTCTGGATTTTGTTGGGTGTTCTCAATCATTAAATCTGCATTTAGAAATATTTATATTTGCTGAAAACCAAGAGCCTTGGCGCAGAGGGAGAATGAAAAGAGCAAGGGACAGGGTCTAATTAATCATCAGGGGGCTGTCACATTGACAACTAGAAGAATTGGAAAGTTACAAAGTACCAGCACCAAACAGCATCAATCACCCAACGATGGTAAATAAATTAATCAAAAATCATTGGGTACCAAAAGGTCTGGGGGAAAATAAAAGGCAGAAGAGAAAAAATGATCAGGAGCAGCTAGCAAGCAAAACAGCAGAGCCTGACCCTGTTTAAGCTAAAGCCACATACCCTGGCAGATTGCCAGCTACTCTGCCTTCAATGCCCTGCCCACCCCCAAGCATTGTGCCAAGCAAAACTGGGTGCAAAAGCAGCTATGAATGCTGTTGTCTTTGTACCTATTACCCCTTTCATATTTAATGGGAGGTTCACTTAGCATGCCTACTCTCTATCCCCTAATAAAAGGGGAAACACTGTTCTTGATAGGGCTTCCCAGGTGGCAATAGCAGTAAAGAATCTGCCTGCCAATACAGGAGACATAAGATAAGCAGGTTTGATCTCTGGGTAGGGAAGATCCCCTGGACTAGGAAATGGCAACCTGCTCTAGGATTCTTGCCTAGACAATTCCAAGGACAGAAGAGCCTGGCGGGCTACAGTCCATGCAGTCATGAAGAGTTGGACATGACTGAGCAACTGTGAACAGTCATATCCAACTCTTTGCAACCCCATGAACTGCTGCCCACCGGGCTCCTTGACAAGTGTGTGTGCTCAGTGGCTTTAGTCATGTCCAGATCTTTGTGACCCCACAGACCTTCGCCCGCCAGGCTCCTCTGTTCGTGGGATTTTCCTGGCAAGAACACTAGAGTGGGTTGCCCTGCCCTCCTCCAGGGGATCTTCCAGACTCAGGGATCAAACCCATGTCTCTTGCATTGTAGGTGGATTCTTTACCACTGAACCACTTGTCAAGGGAAGCCCCCCACTGACAAGTGAAAGTGAAGTGAAGTTGCTCAGTCGTGTCCGACTCTTTGCGACCCCATGGACTGTAGCCCACTAGGCTCCTCAGTCCATGGAATTTTCCAGGCAAGAGTACTGGAGTGGGTTGCCACTCACTGCCTTCTCCAGGGGATCTTCCCAACTCAGGGATTGAACCTGGGTTTCCCACACTGCAAGCAGATGCTTTACTGTTTGAGCCACCGGGAAGCCCTTGACAAGTAGGTCACCCTAAATACTGCTTTGCTCAAAGCCATTCCCTGGATCATTACTGAGCTACCATATTTTTGTGTTTGAGTTATCACAGCCCCAGGCCTTGGGAGAATTCATGACTCTCTGCTTTGGAATAATATTGTATGTATGTATGCTTAGTTGCCCAGAAGTTTCTGACTCTTTGTGACCCCATGGACTATAACCAGCCAGGTTCCTCTGTCCATGGGGATCCTCCAGGTAACAATACTAGACTGGGTTGTCATGCCCTTCTCCAGGGGATCTTCCCAACCCAGGGATCTAACCCAGGTATCCCACACTGCAGGCAGACTCTTTACCATCTGAGCCACCAGGGAATAATATTAGGGGTCTTCTTTGACCTAGAATTATATAACACTGGGCCCACCTTCCTCAACCTGGCCTCTAATCAGTTCATGTCCTCCAATCAGTTCATTTTTTTCTTTACCTGGCAAAAGAGTGGTTATGGAGGATATTAACCAGATCACCAACTTTTCCATTCTTTTCTAATCAGGATGCACACATCTGCCCCTCTAGGTTCACACAGACTCAGTGGTGAATTAAGAGAATCGATCACCTGGATTTTCTATGGATCCACACAAGTCATGAAATATTTCAGTAGAATTTAACATCTGCTAGGGCCTAAGCTCAACCTTTCTTTAAAATACATCTTTGACACGATAGATCACACATTCTTTATTTACACTTCCCCCACAAGTGATCATCTGCAATTTAATTCCACTTAACAGATATTTAGTGAGCACCCATATGGTTCTAGCGATGATATAGAAATGAGGGGAGCCATGTCTCTCTGTATTCTGAGAACTCATAGGCTAGTGAGAGAGACAAAACCATCACTAATGACATGATCTAGGAACTATGACCAGAGAGACATAAACCACGCACAGTAGGACTAAGGACAGAATTAACTCTCATACAAGACAATGGGAAAGACTTGCTAGGGGTGAGGAGTGCAGAAAGACAGGATCTGATATGACTTGGAAGAAGGTCAAGTCCTGGACGATGGAGAAGAGAGGATACTAAGGGCAGTGACAAACTTGAGAAAGGCCTGAGAAATAGGTAAATGCAAAATATAAGGGAGGAGTCATGGAGAGGCGACTTTGCTGCACAGAGACAGTAGGGTCCGGAGTGGGAGATGGTGGTGATGAGGGTCAGGAAAGGTCCTAAAAGTACAGAAGCAACCCTGAACAATTCTGACTGTCTGTGTACACGATACTCTCCCTTCTCCAGATATCCAGAGACATCACAAGAGTGTCCCCTGGATCCTGGAGGCTAGAGTCTCCAAATATGAGAGCAGCAGCAGTAAACACCAGACGCTCCAAGGAGCTAGTCCCCAGAAGGCGGTGCCCACGTGTGAGACTCTGCACAGGAAATAGCAGGGCTTCCCAGATGGCGCGGTGGTAAAGAAAGAATCTGCCTGCCAATGCAGGAGATGCAGGAGATGTGGGTTCGACCCCTGAGTTGGGAAGATCCCCTGGAGTAGGAAATGGCAAACCACCCCAGGATTCTTGCCTGGAAAATTCCATGAACAGAGAAGCCTGGTGGGCTACAGTCCATGGGGCCACAAAGAGTCGGACACAACTGAGCAACTGAGCCACACAGGCACACACAAAGGAAATAGCACATAAATAACGTCTGAGTACAAACAGGTTCTATACCAATCACATGCACTCAACCGGGTGATTGGCAGGTAGGTATCAAACTGATAATTTGATGGATGGATATATTTTCGGAAGTGAGACAATATGCACGTGTGACTGATTCACTGAATGAACCAAATTCAACAGGTCCCAAGCCACAAGAATTGAATTTTTTTGTCACTTTTCAACCTGTGCTATGAGATCATGACTCCCTGCTCCTAAATGAATACCCAACAGTCTCATAATGTTTTTTAACTCTCAGATAAAAATCACATTAGAAAGCTCCCAGTGCTAGGGAGCTCAGCTCAGTCCTCTATGATGACCTAAAGGGGTGGGATGGGGAAGGGGTGGGCGGGAGGGAGGCTCACGGGGATATGTTTATACATATGACTGATTCATGCTGATGTACAGCAGAAACTAACTTGTTGCTTCGTTGCTCAGTCGTGTCTGACTCTTTGAGACCCCGTGGACTGTAGCAGGCTCCTCTGCCATAGAATTTCCCAGGCAAGAATACTGGAGTGGGTTGCCATTTCCTCCTCCAGAGGATCTTCCTGACCCAGGGATCTAAGCTGCATGTCCTGCATCTCCTGCACTGCAGGTGCATTCTTAACAGCCGAGTCACTGGAGAAGCCCAGACTCCAATAAATAAATATAAGTCTAGGGTTGTATAATATTAAAACTGTAAAAATCTCCTCTAATTTATGATTTCACTGGTCAGGCCCATCACAGTCGTGGAGGCCTGAGGGAAGAAGCCGAAAGAAAGAAAGTGAAGTCGCTCAGTCATGTCCAACTCTTTGCGACCCCTGGTAGGACTGAAGCCTACCAGGCTCCTCCGTCCACGGGATTTTCTAGACAAGAATACTGGAGTGGGTTGCCATTTCCTTCTCCAGGAGATCTTGAAGCAGAGCCTGTGTTCTGTTCTTCTGCTCCCTCCTTGTCATTCCACAAGCTCTGACTTGTGACTTCCCAGGGCTGAGTCGCGGGAAGTGGGCCCTCTGGAATGGTGCAGATACAATCCAGCATTAGTGCTCTTGAAACACAGGGAATGTCCTCCAACATTAATTATTTTCTTTATGGGGTGCTTTTACAAGAACCCCAATCTTGCATTTTCTTGCAAAAACGATACTTCCTGTGGCCCACAGCCCTCCCTCAGTCTCTGGTACCCATCTCTCCAGAAGGTCTCATGGGAAGCTGGACCTTGAGCCACTATCTTCCTCAGAGCATCCTCCACTCTATAAGAGGTGCACATCCTAAATAAGCCTGGCTACAGCCCAGAAGGGCAGGCTATTCCCAAGGCAGTTCGGATTCTTCCCTCTCTGCTGCAAGCTGACCAACAAAGTCCAGTCTCTGTGTCCACTAAAAGCCACAGGACACAAGTAAGGCTTCTGAGCAGCCCCCGTGATGAGAGAGATTCCATGTCTCCTTCTGACTTGGGGTGTGGGAGGAACCCATCACCACCTGTTGACAACTTTCCCCAAAGGGATCCTTAATCCTCACCTCCTACCTCCCACCTCTTTTTCTTTATACCCTGGAGGAGGCTGATGAGCTAATGCAGACAGTACAGTATGGGGTCAATTCCTTTTAAAGTACTTTACAGATGGGCTAGGCTACCAGTTTAAAATATGAGTGCACTTGGCAGATATTTTTCTCAGACTTTGGGCATCAGCTGAAATTTCAAGCAACCAAAAAGTTTTGTTTAACATCTCCATACGTGACTATAAATCACAGACTTAGAGAGGTTCAAGAACCTTAGCGGAAACACAATATCCCTCACTTAATTTATACAGTAAAAGCTAACATTCTTCCCTCACCTCTCCTTGTATGTCTGTCTCCTACGGAGGGGGATGCTGAGGCTGGAAAAAGACTACTTCACCCAGCAGAAATGGCTCCTTCCATCTGCTCAGGCAACATCTCTCAAAATCTGAACGGTCTTCTTTTTCCCAAGGGAAAGAGCCAGTGAGCAGAAAAGGCCACAGGGCAAGCTGAGACATGCAAGCCTATGTATTGATCAGAGTAGGTTCATCTTTGCTGCAATAACAAATGATCCCTGAAATCTTAACAACTTAACAACACAGTGTAAGTTTGTCTCTAACCCACTTCAAGTTCTGCGGAGATTGATAGTGCTTTTGATCCACTCTCCTCCACATAGTGATTCAGGGACCCAGGATGCTCATCCCTTTTGCTTCTCACTTATCATGAGTTTCAGGTTGCCCTTCGAGACTGTCCACAAGCTAGCAGATGGTGGAAAAGGAGCATAGGAAATCATATGATTATTTAACCACCTTGGTCCACATTACTTCTGCTCACAATTTCACTGGCTCTCAGAATTGGTTATGTAATGAATACAAATCAAAGGAGACTGATAAAAGTAGAGAAGTCCACAGAAATTTCCATAGGATCAAATCTGTGCCACCTACTGAGCATCCACTTCATTCTGGGGACAAAGGTATTTCTCTTTATTGTGTACTGATCTCCACACTCTTCTCATCTCATGTCTTTCCATGTTGTGATTTGATGAAGAAGAGGACTTTCACAATCAGAGGCCGAATAGCAATGAGATTCAGAGCACAGACTTGAGTCAGAATATTAGGGTTTAAATCCAAGCTCCACGACTGGCTATCTAAGTGACTTGCAATAAGCTACTTAACTTCTCTCACCAGCGCCATGTGTGCATGTGCTAAGTTGTTCAGCCGTGTCTGACTCTTTGTAACGCTATGGACTGTAGCTCTTCAGGCTCCTCTGTCCATGGGATTCTCCAGACAAGAATGCTGGAGTGGGTTGCCATGCCCTTCTCCAGGGGATCTTCCCTACCCAGGGATTGAACCCGTGTCTCTTGCACCTCCTGCATTGGCAGGTGGGTTCTTTTCCACTAGCGCCACCTGGGAAACCCCCACCAGTAGCACTGGGATCATAATAATATATACTTTAAAAGATTGTTCAAGAAGTTAATATATCTAAAGAACTTAGAATGTCCCTGACTTACAGTGACCCCTGTAAAAAAAAATTGTTTGCTCTTAATATTGTTATTTTTATTCTCAATATTTATTTTCTTTGCCCTGTTAATTATAGTTGCTCTTGGTTAGACATTAGCAGACAACACCTCTCTGAAAGACGCCAGAGCACTGTAGCTCATTGCTTTAGAAAAGAAGAAAGATCCCATTCGCAAGGCTTCCTGGTCATTTTTTCAAATCAATTTTCTAGGACCTGGCACAGTCAGAATAAAGTCTTCACAGTCACTTCCCAGGCTAGTAGAAATGCTCCATGCTTCAGCAGCTCAGTGGCCTCACACCAGCTCTCAGTGGCCTGCAGCCCTCTGAAGAAGGAAGTACGTCCTAAGGGTGAAAAGTTATTTAGTTTCCCTGCCTGACATTCTAGTTGCAGGCCTTCTAGAAGCAGAGAAGCTATTGTCACGGTGCCAGGATGTGACAAATGATGTGGAGGGAGTGTTATGATACAGCCATCCATCCACCGTCAGAGGCCAGGACCACAAGGGGACAGAAAATGAACAGGGAAATTGTTAATTGTGTAGCATTAAAGCTTCCCATGAGAAACTTCAGAGGGAAGTATGTTTTGCCTCCATCTAGAGATGGAGCTAGAGATTGGGCTCCTCCCATTGGCTCAGTGGTAAGGAATCTGCCTGCACTGCAGGAGTCACAGGAGATGTGGGTTCGATACCTGGGTCCAGAAGATTCCCTGAAGGAGAGCATGGCAACCCACTCCAGGATTCAGTATTCTTGCCTGGAGAATCTCATGCAGAGAGGGCCCCAAGGGGCTACAGTCCACAGGGTCTCAAAGAGCCAGACACAACTGAAGCAACTTAGCATGCAGAGAGGCATAATATGCTGAAAGGATTTAGATGACATGCTACCAGCTAGGGAGCAGAGCTGGGGGTGGGGGGCAGGGGTAGTAAACCACCCCAGAGTCAGCGAAGAGCAAGAAAGGAACACTAAAGAAAGAATCATTGCAAATGCAGGTGTCTATTATGGGGAGAACTAAGGTTATTTTTTACATGACCCTAGATAAGTTACTTAACATTCTGTGTTGGCAGAATTTATAAAATGAAGAAGATATAGATTTCACTTACCTTAAGGCAGGGTTCTACTCTTGAGAACCCTCCAGAGTCTAAGATTGACTATGTGATTCTTTAAGCATGGGATGTCCTTTCTTCTCTTCAATTTCTTTGCCTTTAGTACAGCATTATTTATTTGATAAGTGGATAATTTATTTGATAATGGATAACCCTCCATTTAAAATGGAGGATTCCATGGCCCTACATTTAGTCTCACTTACAAAAAGATATTAGTGGAATGGGGACTAAATATAATATAACAAAAACTTCATTGCATAAATCACCATCTCTTTCTGGAGAGTGGGTTCCACCATCACATACAAGTATTTGTGAGGTTCTAGTACATGGGCTGAATCTTTCTGAAGAGAAATATGTAGTACATGCCCCATAGCCTTGATGGTTTCATTCCTCCAGTCCACAACAGAGACTCTCTTGAAAGGATTACACTTTGAATCCAACATGAAGCCTACAGAATCCACATTAAAACAACAATGTGGAATTTCTGCTCTGCCCAAGATGGAGGAAGAGGAACCAGATTTATCCTCCAGTTATTGTTCAGTCACTAAGTTGAGTCCGATTCTTTATCCTCCTACCTGAAACCAAAGAAAAACTAGCAACATATATGAAGCAATAGTTTTCAAGACTCAGTACATCAGAGAATGAAGGATGATGGTCCCTGAAAGAGAAGACACAAATGAGGAGAGATTTAGAAGTGCCCCAGTTTACTGCTCTGAGAGAGTCCCCCATCCATGACCCAAGGAGAAGAAGCCTAGAAAGAGCCCAGCACATAGCCTGAGTCAAGCAAGTAGAGTTGAAAGTCTGGTGCCAACTAACTTCTTGCCCACATGAGTCAACAAAGGTCAGGGAGATCATGTGGGCAGTTTTGGGTTACTTGCTGGACCTTGATTCTTTATTCTTACTTCCTTTGTGTTTGAGGTTTTTCTCAAATGAAGGATCATAACATAAACAGAAAGGACAGACCTCCCAACCCCTGCCACTTGACTCAACAGGGAAGGAATCAACACAAGTTTTCCATGTTCTTCTATAGATGGTTTATGATCAAATTTCCCAGCATTTGGTTAAAAATTTCTACTTCACCACACACTCCAATCAACTCGTTCTTAAAAAAAAAAAGTCAATAGGCTGACAGCCTGAAGTAGATAAAGATATTAGCAGAAGGCCTGCTGGTTCCAACGAGCAGTAGACAAATAATGATCAATAGTTTTTATCTCATAATGACTGGATGGCCATTGGGTAGTCTCCAGCTAAGAACTTCATTGACAACTACAGTGTTGCTTCTAAGAGGGAGGGGAAACCAATTTTTATGAGACCCAAGTAGAAGTGTACCTTTCAGAAACACCTGGATCTCAGTCACCACAATCCTAGCAGTCAAGTTGAACGGGATTCTTCTATTTACATCTCATAATCATCAAGTTCCTCTCTCAGACTACATCCACCCTTCACCCTGCAGCCTCCACTCAAGCCAGGTTGTTATTGTTCAAGTCATGTCCAACTCTTTGTGACTCCACAGACTGTAGCACATCAGGCTTCCCTATCTTTCACTGTCTCCCGGAGTTTGCTCAAACTCATGTTCATTGAGTCAGTGATGCTATTCAACCATCTCATCCTCTGTTGCCCCCTTTTCTTCCTGGCCTCAACATTTCCCAGTCTTTTCCCATAAGTCAGCTCTTCGCATCAGGTGGCCAAAGTATTGGAGCTTCAGCATCAGTTCTTCCGATGAATATTCAGGGTTGATTTCCTTTAGGATTGACCAGTTTGATCTCCTTGCAGCCCAAGGGACTCAGGCCAGGAATCATCTCAAATATATCTGACAGCAGACAAAGGGGTCTTGGTCCATGAAAATTATTTGCATCCTATTTCCTCCCTGGAGCTAACATCACTCATGTCTATTTCAAATTCTGCAGTTTGGACTGAGTGCCCTTCATTAATTGTCCTCTAAGTTCTCCATCTCTGCCAGCAATCTCCCTCATGCATCAGCCAAGACATGAGCATATTTGCTTTCCACATGCCTTTTAGTACTGAATTCCTTCCTCCTTGTCTTTGCTGAACTGCCTGCCTCTGGTTCATCTGCTCTTTTCTAGTGACCCACATTAGCCATTTTCATAAATTTTCACTCAAAACCTCTATAAGGCAGCATGATGATTAACTCCACCTCATCTAGATGGTATCTTTCCTTCCTGTTCTTCCCCATCTCCTGAAACCAACCTCAATGCCATCTCACTCGGGGACCACACTGCTATGGGGTTGGTAATATTCCCTGTGGAATGAATTCTCAAATTAATTCCCTGATGAGAGGCATGAAAATGTCTCTTGGACAGCAGAGGCACATGATAGGATCTGGTGCATTTGTGAGTGAAAGAAAGAAGCATATTCATGAGGACGCCACATTGCTTAGCCAAAGCACTTCCTATTGTATGTCAAACGGAAGGCCATATCTCCAGGATGTTAATGGGTATGGTTTTCTTTAGATGCAGTTCCATGAACAAATAAGCATGGTCAATGTTACATTAAAGCAAGTTGAAAAGACTACTTTACTGCTAAAAGTCTCACAGTCTGCCACATGATCAGATGAAAAGTTCTCCCCTAGAGGGAGGCACATTATATATATATATCACACTCAAATATATGATCATGGAGCCCTTTATCCTCAGAGCATTCCACAAAGTTACAGCATTCCATGAAGCACTCTTTGGAAATCATTTCCCTAAAACATTCAGTGCATAGGTTCACTTAGCTCAGCTGAATGAGAATCTATTTTTTCCAGAGCCTCAGTTTAGCATCTCAGACCAGCTTTTCTTTACCTAATTCTCACATGGCCTCAATGTACCATGTCAGTCTGTTCCAGAGGAAGAAGAAGAAGGGGAAGGAGGAAAAGGAGGGGGGAGGAGGAGGAGGAAATGAAAGTCAAAACTACTGCAAGCACTGAAATCAAAATTATCCCACACTAAGATTATTGCATGAAACACCTTCCAGCAACAAGTCAAAAGGCAGAAAACGGAATTATATCTAAAAATCAAGCTGCACCCCTACCACCTGTTCAGCAATCAATACGCCATTACCCTGTCTACAGAAGTGGTTTGCAAGTAACCATTCCCAGGCTACAACAGAGGCAAAAGCAGGACAGCAGATCTGCCTTGTATTGTTTACCATCCCAAGGCAGAAACTTAGGATTCTGGACACAGACCTGGGGGAAGCCTGGGCTGCATTACCCATGCCGTAAGTAAATGTAATCACAGCATCCAATTAGACCATGAAGACAGCCACGGAGCCAAGTGAATCCTTTTCACAGCTGAGGGGAGCTGGGGACCAGGAAAGCAAACCAAACGCTCTTCTTATATCTTTTGAAAATTATAGAGTTGCCAGTTCCTTTGCATAAGAACTCTAGTCCAAATAAATGACCAAGAAAACACACAACGCTTATCAAGAGGTGGCTGTGGAATAATGAGATATCTGCGTTACAGGCAAGAGTGCTATAGGAAATAGGAGGAGTTAGCCCTGAGAAGAGAAAACTCAGAGCATAAAACTAAATGTCTTCCCACGTCTGAACAGCTATCATGTCAGAAGTATCATTTGTGTCATTATGATGTCAGTTACAAGGAGGTCAATTTGGACTTGATAGTAAGAAAACTTTCTAACTCTGTGCAGATGTCAGCAAGGGTCATATTGCTCTTAGGATCTATAAAGATTGCCTTAGGCAACCATTCAGTGGGTTTTGAAAAATTCAATTGCTTTTCCAAGAATCACAATGTGTATGCCCGTGTGGGAAGGGAGGCTGGATTTAGACATCTCTGAGTTTCCTTCTGAAACTAAGACTACATGTGTCAAGTGTGCCCTTTGTGCTCCAGCAAGAGAGGGAAATATACCGGAGAAGATTTTCACATGTGTGAAGTGCACTGAGAGGCTTCCATATGCATCAACTCACCTTGGAAAGTCTCCCGCATGGAGAGACAGGTAAGGTCTGACTGAGGTCATGCATATGGGACTCTGCTATTCAGAGAGGGCTGTAGATAAACATTCCTGAAGCTCTGACCTGAGAATATAAGCCAGCAGCTTGTAGAAGTTCAGAAGTATCCTACTGGCATGTGACTACTGTTTAATGGAAGGAAGAAACTTTCAATCAAAATAGCTCGGCAAGTTCACACTTGACAATACAACTCTGGTAATGTCAAACATGCAGGAGCGGTCTGCTTAAAACAACACAAAAACAGCACTCGGCTCAGAAACAAGTAAATGTCTTCATGGATGAGAAACAACAGCAATTCCAAAACAAACAGCTCTGAAGTCACAGACCCAGACTAAGGCAATGGTAACCAGGAAGGAGTTCAATGCCTTTGGGACAACAGGGAGCTAGAAGCAGACTCACATTTAAAGCTAAAGGGTAGACTGCCCCCCACATTCCCTGCAACACACAAGCTCATCACTTGAGAAAGGAGGCACAATGAACTGCTCCCAAATGCTACAGGAGGCATACTAATACACATGCAAGATCAGAAACTGAGCAAGAGAGCCACTAGTTTAGGAATAAGGCCAATAATTTCCCTGATTGTACAACTGGGCTGGAAATAAACATCACCCTTACAGGATCTGTTCAGGATAAGAGATTAGGGGATGGTAATCTCTTTGGGGATGGTAACCACATAACCACTCAGACAGGAGTGAGCATTAGCATGAGAAAAGAGAGAGAGTAACAACGAATGAATAAGATCTCCTCTCAGAAGGAAGCTATAAATCTTGGGGAGGGCTTTGGGAGGGGGTTCAGGATGGAGGAGACACATATATACCTACGGCTGATTCATATTTATATATGGCAAAAACCATCACAACATTGTAAACTGATTATCCTTCAATTAAAATAAAGAAATAATTAAAAAAAATATCCCAACTAGGTAAAGAAATATAATACTAGAGAAGAACACAGACTTAAGGAGCCATTGAGGCAAAAAAAAAATGACCTATACCCCTTTGTTGAAGCAAGACAATAACTATGTTTAGGTGGATTCATGAAAAAATAACACCCTTTAAATGAGCCAAAATCTATAGTAAAAGGCAAAAATGAAATGAGAAAAAGATGTGAAAATAAATGGGCGAGAAGTTTTAAAGATGAAAATTTACAGTAATGGATAGAAATGAATTTTTAAAGCAATAAATGAGATAAAATCCAGCCTGAAACAGATGAAGGCAAGTCACTGAAGGAGAAGATGGTGCTGAGAGGTTATCTCAAAGCTGTGCAGAGAGAGAAAGGAGCAGGGAAGATCCATCAGGAAAGACAGAGTAAAGTAAGAGGCACACACATGGGTTAAACGATTCTTCCGGAAGAAAAGATGGCGGGAATGGCTCAGCAACAATATTTGAAAGCTGAGAATTTTCCAGAATTAGAGGAAGACAGAAATTTTGAGAATAAAGTTTCCCTGCCCTCCACTTAATCAGGAGGGGAAAAATAAAAATATTGGGTTAGCCAAAATGTTCATTCAGGTTTCTCCTTAACACCTTTATGGAAAAACCCAAATGAACTTTATTTCTTGTCACTCAGTTGTGTCCGACTCTTCGAGACCCCACAGACTGCAGCATGCCAGGCCTCCCTGTCCTTCACCATCTCTTGGAGCCAGTTCAAACTCATGTCCAAGCATCTATTCTTCAGCACTCAGCCTCCTTTATGGTCAAACTCTCACATCCATACATGACCACTGGGAAAACCATGGCTTTGACTATACAGATCTTTGTTGGCAAAGTAATGTCTCTGTTTTTTAATATGCTGTCTAGGTTGGCCATACCTTTTCTTCCAAGGAGCAAGTGTCTTATAATTTCAGGGCTGCAGTCACCATCTGCAGTGATTTTGGAGCACAAGAAAATAAAGTCTGTCACTATTTCCATTGTTTCCCCATCTATTTGCCATGAAGTGATGGAACCAAATGCCATGATCTTTCTGAATGTTGAGTTTTAAGCCAGCTTTTTCACTCTCCTCTTTCACCTTCATCAAGAGGCTCTTTAGTTTCTCTTCACTTTCTGCCATAAGGGTGGTGTCTTCTGCATATCTGAGGTTATTGATATTTCTCCCCTCAACCTTGCTGCCAGTTTGTGCTTCATCCAGCCTAGCATTTTGCATGATGTACTCTGCATATAAGTTAAATAAGCAGGGTGATAATACACAGCCTTGACGTACTCCTTTCCCAATTTGGAACCAGTCTGTTGTTCCATGTCTGGTTTGAACTGTTGTTTCTTGACCTGCATACAGGTTTCTCAGGAGGCAGGTGAGGTGGTCTGGTATTCCTATCACTTTAAGAATATTCCACAGTTTGTTGTGATCCACATGTCAAAGGCTTTAGCATAGTCAGTGTAGCAGAAGAAGATGTACTTCTGGAATTCTTTTGAGTTTTCTATGATTCAGTGGATGTTGGCAATGTGGTCTCTGGTTCCTCTGCCTTTTCTAAATCCAGCTTTAACATCTGGAAGTTCTTGGTTCATGTACTGTTGAAGCCTTGCTTGGAGAATTTTGAGCATTACTTTGCTAGCATGTGAAATGAGTGCAATTGTTCAGTAGTTTCTCTAGTGGAGGTGATGGAATTCTAGCTGAACTATTTCGAATTCTAAAAGATAATGCTGTTAAAGTGCTGCTGTCAATATACCAGCAAATCTGGAAAACTCAGCAGTGGCCACAGGACTGGAAAAGGTCAGTTTTCATTCCAATCCCAAAGAATGAACTTTATGTCTGTACCTAGACATACCACAGTGAAGCTGCATTAAAGCTAATAAGAATTTTAAAATCTACCTTTAAAAAGATAGCATCTTTTTTTTACAACAGAAATATATAGTCCTAACTGTAAGTGAATAGAGAAGTAAATAATCCACAATAAAATATATAACTCAATATGTAAGGATCATGCCTATACTGGAAGACATAAAGTCATGAGATGCTCATACCCAGATCTGAAAGAATCATCATCATGAAGGTGACACCTAAAAATATAGGCTGATTCAAGTGTCTTTTATTTATGACATATTCTCTGAGCGCTGTTCTTATCAGTGAGCTTGTTTTCCGAAATGGTGAGCAATTCCTGGTAAAGGTTCTGAGCAAAACAAAGTATATGTTCACTTCATTTTACAATAGAATTGCTTTCTTAGGGAAAAAAAAGAAGCAGTAATTTAAAACACGCAAAGTACTCAGTTGCTCAGTCGAGTCTGTCTTTGCCACCCGTGGACTGTAGCCCGCTAGACTCCTCTGTCCTTGTAATTTTCCAGGCAAGAAACTGGGTTGTCATTTCCTTCTGCAGAAACATGCAAAGGCAAACACTCATATAACACACTAACTAGAATGTCGTGGAGAAATACATAGGAAAGAATGTACAAAATAGCACTTCTTTCAATCTGTAAATGCTCAAGAGGATGACTAACTAGAAGATAGTGAAATGGCCAGATGCGTGTGTCTTTACATAGACTCACTGGGAATGAGAGAGCTTGGGGCACAGATTGCTTACAGGTGTGTTAGGGCAATTCTAATACCATGAGAGGCATTGCCATTGGTGATAATGATCTTCCCATGATGAGAAGGATGTGAACAGTTCCTAGTAAATTTTTGAACATCATAAAGTGCAACCTCTTCTCATTTACATAGGAGATATAGTCCCTGAGAAAGTCAGTATAGATCAGAGTTATGCACAAAACATTGTGTCATATGGAGAACAGCTAAGATCTAGCTGCAAGTAATTATCAAAAGGTTTTTCATCTACATCAACATTCATTGAGCTATTTAAGATTCACTTAGGACATGGGACAATGGGATACATGGGACAATGACTCAGGTACAGGACCCATGCTCCCCCTTCTGTCCACGTCACTGGATCAAACAGGGGCCCTTCATTCATTTCCAAATGTCCCTCGGGGGCAGAACTTCTCCAAAGGTCAAGGGGGCTTCATTATCAACCAATTAGGTGGGAACAGAATTATGAGCATGTGGTCTGCAGGTTTTTGGACCCCCTGTTCCAGCTCAGAGCATTTGCTTTAAGCCCCTTCTGCAGTGATGCATCCACCACAGGCAACTGATAAAACTTTGTGAATGACTGAGCAGGTCACTGTTCTGATTTGTTGTAACAAGCAATACAGATGTTGTCTGCAAAGAGGTCAGCAGGATCAAGGAAAGCCAAGTGTAAATAAAGATGGGAACATGCCCTTGGATGCACAGTTAGAAACAGCCAAGTGCCCCAAGTGGGGAGCAGAGCCAAGATTCAAAGGCCTGCTTGGAAGCTGTTGCAGTCACTTCTCTGCTATTAGGCAGCTCCAGCATTCTCAGGTTGGAGGGTCAGTGCCAATTTTGCTGGCTTGCTGGGATGAGGTCCTCAGAACCTCTCTGTTTCAGCCATAAATAAAAAATTAAAGGTATTACAGGATTCTCCTCAAGGCAGGAAGGGGGGTGAGGGGAGATCTTTCTGGAACTTTCCCCTAACTTAGCTGGATGGGCTACAATGAGCACTGTAAGTGGTCACAGAGAATAGGCCCTTGGACTCAGAGTGGACAGGATCAGAAACACAGATTTGTTCGTCTTTGTCTTTTGTATTTGATGTCAAATCCTGAGTGCCTGACATATTGTAGGTGTTCAAGAATTCATCGCTGTGATTATTTCTTTTATTTTCTATTCGTGAACAAACAAAAAATTAACAGCCCAGCTATTTCCTGGGCCACTAGATTTGGTATTTACAAGGATGAACCCAGGTCTGGGAATCTGTGAAGATTATTTTCACCTGATACACATTTTACTGTCATCTTTCCACATATTTCTTACCAGATTTTTTAAATGCAGAAAACCCACAGCAATTTAAGCAATTAAGTGCACTGAATAGAAATAATTTCCCAAAAATAGAGCCAAACAGATTATGAGCATGAATAAAAGATCACAAACCAGGTACTCCTTCGAGATCCACCTCCAACTGGGGAAAGGGAGGTTCTTCTCTTCCTCTTCCATGATACTTGGATCCATCAAAAACACAATCCATACAATTGGTCTCTTTTCTTTCCTATTTTTCAAATATCTTCCTCCCTCTGGGGGAGAATAAGCGCCAGTGGAAAGGCCCCAAAAGGCCCCAAACTGAAGTTACTTTTGCCTGATCACCTGGTGTGACTCAATCTGAGCTGAGGTTCAGTGAGAGACTATTGCCCCTCACACCAGACAAACACGTCTTTATGAATCAATGGGTGCTGAGTGTTGAGTCACTTCAGTTGTGTCCAACTGAAGATCTGCAACCCTATGGACTGTAGCCTACCAGGTTCCCCTGTCCATTGGGTTCTCCAAGCAAGAATACTAGATTGGGTTGCCACCTCCTCCTCCAGGGGATCTTTCCAAACCAGTGATTGAACCTGCAGCTCCTGCATCGCAGGTGGATTCTTCATGGCTGAGCCACCAGGGAAGCCCTCATGAATTAATAATCAATAATAGATTTCAATTCAGTGCTCTGAGTCTCTCCTTCCTAACACCTCCCCACCTGTTAGTATCCCCGCCAGGCACAATTCTCGGTAGAGCTGGGGCCTCTTCCAGATCCCTCCAAGGGCTGAAGTCATTGGTCACTGAGTACACAGACCTATTGCTTTTATTTCTGAAAAGAATGTTTATTTGCAGCAAATGCATCTCTTTTGGAGCCAGACCCCCAGAAACTCCAGGAAAACATTCAAAAGGCATTTGACAAGGCACGTCTGGATATTGTAACACTGATGCAAAACAGATGGGCCCCCATTTTCTCCATTCCATTCAGTATAAGCCAGGAGTAGCTCGTTTGAGCAGAGGTCAGCTCTCAGGTAGACCAGTTAGACTTGTGAAAGAATATTCTACCATGACCTGAAGATTCTGTTATGGCAGTAGCCAGGGGTCAGTTTCTCAGACTTACAGCCCCCTGCTCCCAACCTAATGAGCATCTGGGGCTGTGTGCTCCTCTGTCATGTCACTATTTTACTCTGAGTTGTGGGTGTGTTCCCAGACTTAAGAGCAGGGATGTTTTATTAAAATCTGTCTTCCCTACCCCCATAGCTCTCAAAACAAGGAATGACACACATTAGCAACTTAAATCATGTTAAACAAAGGAATGAATGAAATAAAGTACTTCTGGCTCCATTCCCAACACTGGAAAAATAACTCCAAGCATATGTCCTCCCAGCACACTTGCTGAAACATCGCCATGAGCTTCAGATGCTCTCTGCTGAGCCCACAACCCTTGTGCCTCTCTCTCTGTACTGAACAGGAAGAAACCAGGTGTCTTCACTAATTTCCTCCAGCACCAGGAGACAAGGAGTATAGTCTCCACAGATGTGCCCATTGACCCTGAGAGAGGGAGGAGAAACTACTGAAATAAATGCCAGTTTTGAAAAGCATCCCACAAATGCAAAAATACTCTTATGTTACCCAGCAGGCTTGCGGGATATAGCAGGTGGCATGCACTGTAATTACTGCAGACCATACACACACACACACACACACACACACACACATCCATGATGCCAGGACAAATGATGACCCTTGATACTATGGCCACATTAGTCTAAAATGAGTCAGAAAGAGACTGGGAGACTGTATCTAGGATATGGCTTACTAAACCTATTAGCTAGAGCAGGAAGTAATCTAAACAGTGTGTTGTGGGATGTTTCAAAAGGAACTATTGTGAGGAAGATACATCTATGGCTACTTAGCATTAAACTTCCCATCAGGAAGGGCACCCCATGGCTTGATCAACAATCAGATCAAAGCCCAGGGAACACTCATAGGCACTCCTCTCCCAGTTCTCAGTTCACTACCACTTTCTTTTCTGACCATGAAAAGAAAAGTGCTTGGAGCTCTAAGTGTTCAGAGGTCCTAAGAGAGGGGCATGACTCCCAGAATCAGAGGCTACAGAAAGAAATGAACAAATCTAGGGAAGAAGACAAGTATTCGAGCAGTCAGTCATCAAAGAGTAGCCAGTAAACCAGGAAGGGCTTCTGTTTGACCCACCCTACCAGTCAACCACGCACAACAGACTTGAATTCCATTGGTGAACACAGATTGTGTTCTAATCCCACCACATACCATAGTGCAACACTGGCTATTGGGCACTGACCTGTAGTACTAAAACATCAGGCGCTCCACAGATATAAAATCATCCAAGTATGAACTGAGCTGAGACATTTGTAACAGGTGCAACTGACATTATAAGGTGCCTTAGTTACTGTTCACAATGATCTGGCAAGTCAAGTCAACTATTGAGTTTATGCCAAATGACTGATTAGAAGTGAGATTTAAAGGGTAGAAGGTAAGGCTGGAAATGAAGTACAGTGAAGCCTGAAGTCTGTATCTGTGAGAAAATACTCAGTGTTCAGCACCAACACAACAATACTATCAAGATTGGTGTTTTGTTTTTGTGTGTTTGTTCTTTCACAAACCTGAGCAAGGCATCTTAGGAAACAGGTATCAAAGAATAGATGTGTCCTGAAGCAAACTCACTCATTACAGCCCACAGAGACCCTATGTGCTCTGAAGACCAACTAAGCATGGGAGAGATTCAAATAGACCCTGGGAAGCCAAAGACCTGCTAAATAATGCTTGGAATTTGTATCAAATTCCAACATATAAAAGAACAACAGAAAAGAAATGGAAGCATTCCATTAAAACTGCAGCTAACCTGGAAGTTTCCTAGAGTTGATCAGGCTGCAAGAATGACCATTACTACAACAATCCCAACACAGGAAGGGACATACATGGGTAGATGTATAGTCATAGATATGCAGGGTCTGTCTAGATGCATGCATGCATGAGAAACAAATGTAATCGGGACTGTGTCTGTTGCAAATAGGAATTCCATCCTTGAGCTCTAAGTGCTGCTAGCTCTTTTCCACAATTAGAACCACCAGATCCCCAGAAGGATTTGACAACCCCCCACAGAGATTTCTGTTGGCAAAAAAGGAAACAGTTGAGGGCAGCACGTGAAGGAAGCCCAGTGTGTACTATTTAATGAAGTGTGAACTACAGTGTCATTGCTAAATCACGTTTATCTTTTTTTTACTCTATTTTTGATTGGAGGATAATTGCTTTACAATGTTGTGTTGGTTTCTGTCATACAATAACATGAATTAGCATATGTGTAGTATATATATATTATTATTCCACCACTCTAGGTCATCACAGAGCACCAGGCTGAGCTCCCTGTGTTATATAGCAACTTCCCACGAGCTATCTATTTTATACAGGGTAGTTTATATATGAATGACATTTGTCTTAATCACCCAAGCCCTAAATACATATGTCCACCAGTGAATTGTTTTACACAGAAACTCTGCACCCCCACTCCCCACCGCCCAGTGCCTCCTCAGGTTAGTTCTGGATATTTGGTTCTAAATGTTCACTTCTGTTGATTCCTGACACCCCCACCTCAAAAAGTGAACCCTCTCCCAAGACACTGATAGGTCCCAAACACAAACAGATTTCTTGTTAATTGTGTCTCACCATTCCACCACACTGCCTCAAGCATATAGAATAAAGCCAAACTTCATTGGTGAGCACAAACTGAACTCAGTCTACAGCTTGCTGCATAGTATTTACTAAAGCTTGCTGAGTTCAGATCCAGGGCACAAGAAGAGGGGTAGATGAATGTGTCCTGAAGCAAGTCTGGTAAAGATAACCCACAGAGCCCAGATGTGTCCAGGAGAGACATAAGGTACAACAGAAAGAAGGAAGAGAGGTGGTAGGGCCTCTGAACTGTAAGAAATTCACAGAGCAATTAGAGGGGAAAAATGCACTCATGTGACCAAAATAATTCAATGCTGAATACACGGTATAAAGAGGGGCTCTTTACCTGGGCTGTACATTACAGTCATCAGAGAGCATTTAGAAAGTAGTTATCCTGGCCTCACCCTCAAAGATTCTATTTCAACTGTTCTGGGTGTTCTGTTCAACAATATCATCGCACAGCTCTCTGGGTGTTTCTAACATGCAGCCGTGGTTGAAATGTATTGATGCTGACTACAGAATCTTTAAGAGCTCAGATGAGAAGGAGAATCCTGAGAGTAGTAGCAATCAGGAAAGCTTCCCAGAGGGATAGGTGGAGAAGGAAAAAAGAACCAGGCTTGTAGGGTAACAAGGAGTGGGGAGGTTTCAGTTCAGTCGTTCAGTTGGGTGGAGAGGTTTGGAACGTGCTTAATTATGAAAACCTTGAACACCAAGCCCAATAGTGCTAACGTGATTTAATAGACAGCAGAAAGAAATTAGGGTCCCTAAGGTGGGCTGTATATACATCCACATATACATGAAAAGCTTTCCATTTACAGGGCATTTTTCCATCCATGGGCTTATTTGGCCTTTCATCAACAACACAAGGTAGACAAGCAGGGAAAACATAAACATATCCATTTTACCAATGAGGAAATGGAGACTCAGAGAGTTTGAGTGACTAAGAGTAGTGTTTTCAGAAAATTAGTCCAGTGATGGCATGCAGTGTGAATTACAGTGCGGGAGAGAGAATTACAGGAGGTCCTAGAGAACATGGATGGCCTTCCCATAAATGGGAGATAATACCAGTCCACCGCCTGGGGATAGAAGCCTGGGGAAACACAGCAGAGAGGGGGTCTAAGAGCCACCTTACTGCCAGACATCCTTCTATTTGTGTTTGGTGCATGGGCACTAATCTTTAACACAGTAGGTTAAAGCTGGAACAACTGTGTCTGCATTAAGATTTAGGGAAGTTGCAGAACGGAGGCAATGGACTACACTTGAGCAGACATGGTCGAGAACTTGGCCTGCCAGTCAGGGGAGCCTTCCTACACGAGTTGACTTTTAAGGTAGAAAAAGCTTTTTCTCCATTCCTGAAGTTTCCTTTCAGGTGGAGACAACTCTACTGACAGAGAACTCTCTTGACAGACTTGGATCTGTCCCCATCTTCCAAAGCATCATTCATTTGACTGGTGAGTTGGAGAAAAGTAAGTAAAGATGTGCTCACTCGAACTCTAACTTCACTACTTGTGGGAACCAGTCAGTCCAGCGGGGAGAGGAGTTCTCCCAGAACTCTAGACTGGTCAGGTCTTTCCTGATGAAAAACTTCATTCTGTTTAGTGCTAGCTGAGCTGAGTGGGTGGGCCTGCTCCATTCTGGGGCTTAGAATTAACAAGTCCACTCAACTAACAGAACTGTAAGTATGATCTCCGACTTAGCTATTTTTAGTGATGTGTCTGGAGCCCATTCTTACTCTTCATTCAGTTCATAACTTCTTCAGTCAGGAAAGACAAGAAGAGAGGAGTATTCCTCAAAGGTAGCTTGCTCAGAAATCCCAGCAGTTGACAATATGACTGGAGCAAGAAAACAAAGAGATTCTGGGCATGGATCCTATGATAATGGCAGCCCCAGGGTGGGTTTTCACCCCTTAATAGCCTTGAAAAGGAAGAGACTGGTGATGACATCTCAAAGGAGTCCAGAAACTTAATTAGTCCACCCACCTGCCCGGTGGAGGAAGCTACCTTTGATTCAGTTCTTGAATCCACTCTGGGAAATACTACCAGGTCACCAGGGAGCCTAAATTTTGCAGACATCTTGTTTAGTTACAGACAGTTGCTTCCATCAAACTCCTTCATCCAAACAGCCAACCAGATGACTGACAGGCTCTATTCTCTGATTTTTACAGCACTGACAAAATACAGAAGCCAAGACAAATATTTTAATATTCTTTACCTCGTTAAACAACCTGACAAGCCAGCTGATTACACAGTTTACCTTTAAAGGACAAGAACGATATAAAGGATTTTTTTTTTTCCTGAGATGAGATAATTTTGTAATTTTAGTTCCTTCAATAAGTCTAAAGTCTATAACTTTTAGGGAGCGAGAGCCAATATTCATTCTCTATTTTTATAGGTCTTAGGATTAAATGACTAAGGTTCAATTATAAATATATATATTATTAAAGTGCAAGCTTTTAGAAAGTCTTAGACTAAGTTGACCTTGATCATCTAAAAGCTGCAGCTACCCATTTGTGCCAGGAAATATGTCCTCTGAGTCACAAGCTCCTTTATCAATACTATCTCCTGTAAAAGGAGATCATTTTCTGCCCTGTAGAAGATGTATAATAAGTATACATCTTCAGCCCAAAATATAGTTAACTGATGCAATAAGTAGACAAAAAAGAAATTCAAATTTTGGGGTTTGGTGAGGTTTTTTTTTACATTTGTTTCAGAATTTGCTTCCATTTACCCCAATTACATTTCTAAGACTCCATGTTATTAGCCTACATTAGTTACATAGCTAAATAAGCTCTACTCTGATTTAAATTTATGTCAATTTGTCAGTTTCAGGTCCTTCTCTCCCTTTTTACTCCTTGGGGCAGGAAGTTGGGAGGGGTCGACAGATGCAGGGTTTTGGCAGGAGACTGAAATGTGGGCAGGAATTCGTGTTTACTAGAAGTGTATTCCCAGAAGTGTGGGCCGGAACCTAAGTGACTGTCCCTGCGAAGCGAGAGAGTTCACAAGACACTCAGTGCCAAGTAGAGGGGTTGTTGTTTAGTCACGAAGTCACGACCAACTCTTTTCCAACCCCACGGACTGTAGCCCACCAGGCTCCTCTGTCCATGGGATTTCCCAGGCAAGAATACTCGAGAGGGTTATCATTTCCTTCTCCAGGGGATCGTCGCGACCCAGGGATCAAACCCAAGTCCCCTGCATCCTCCTTACCACTGAGCCACCAGGGAAGCCCAAGTAGAGAGGACCTGCTGTCAATTTCCTCCCTTCTTATGTATAATCAGACCTTACAGAGAGGATTTCTTTCGTTGCAGGAAAGGTAGGGGGGAGTTATTGCCACTTCCAGGGTTCAGGTCCTTTGGCTGGTGCTATTGCACTTAAATTCACTCCTTTACTCTCTTTCCAAGTTTATCTCTTTGTCAATGTCATTTAGGTCTCGTCTCCTCCAAGAAGCCCTCCCTGACTACAACAGCTAAAAGCAATCACCTCTTCAAGAATAAAGTCCAGGGACTTCCCTGGTGGCCCAGGAGTTAAGAATCTGCCTGCCAATGTAGGAGACACAGGTTCCAACCCTGGTCCGGCACCTAAGACCCCACACGCTGCAGGGCCACTAGGCCACAGCTACTGAGCCCACACTCTAGAGCCCAGCCCTGTAGCAACAGAAGCCACTGCAGTGAAGAGCCCACAAATCACAACTAGAGAGTAACCCCCACTTGTTGCAAGTAGAGAAAGCCTGTATGCAGCAATGCAGAGCCTGTGTGCCGCAGTACAGACACAGCACAGCCAAAAATAAACAAGCAAACAATCATTCTAAAAAAGAACAAAGTCCAACCCAGCCAAGAAGCATTGACCACCAGTTCAGAGTCCAGAAGATCCCCTGGAGAAGGAAATGGCCTTCTACTCCAGTATTCTTGCCTGGAAAATCCCATGGACAGAGGAGCCTGGTGGGCTACAGTCTATAGGGTTGCAAGAGTCGGACTCAACTTAGCGACTAAACGACCACCACCACCAGCCCTATAGGTAAGCCAGTATCTGATTTCGCTGTTTGGAGACACTGTGTGTATTGGCATAAATAATACAAGAATATAAAAAAAAAAAAAGAAAAAAAAAAAAAAAACCAAGGAGCAACGTGAGTTCAAACTGTGCTGCTTTCAGATGAAAATGCGGGACTAGATATGGCTGAGAACTGTAGAGGGACCTGCGGGTTTATCTGGGTTCATCTAACTCTGACTGAAAAAAACAAAATATTTCCAATAAACTCTAACAAGCCCCCCAGACTGGTCCTACTTGAATCCTTGAAGAGGCAGGGAATACATTTCCTCTCCCAGCTCACTGTGGCAACACCTCTGAAAGTTGAGATCAATACATGTGGGTTATGGTCTATTTCCTTGTGTGATAATGGAAAGAAATTATTAAGATGGACTCTTTCATTCTTTCTTTCACACTATCTCTGTCCATTATCAGTACAGGGTACCAGTACACTGATTCTATCAATTATTTATCTATCTCTCTACCTATCTAGCACCTACTTAGTACAAATGCTCAACCGACTGGATGAAATTTCAGCGAACTAAGTACCCCCAACACATTGCATGTAGCCTTATAACCAGACACGGAGGCTATTCATTCATTCACTCAACACTCTATTCAGTAATGTCTGTAATACATCAGAGGTCTTCTTGATGGCTCAGTCTTAAAGAATCTGCCTGCAATGCAGGAGACACAGGTTTGATCCCTGAATTGGGAAGATCCCCTGGAGAAGGAAATGGCAACCCACTCCAGTATTCTTGGACATGACTTCACGACTAAACAACAACAATACACCAGGCACCATTCTTAAAACTGGGTGTACAGTAGAAAACAAAGCAAGTAAAGTTACCGTCCTTTCAAAGAGTCTATGTTCTAATGAGGAAGATAAACTAACAAGAAATCATAACTATATGTATAAGATAATGTAGTGATAAGTGCTATGGAGAAAAATCAAGTGGTATCAAGGGATAGATGATGACTGAGGATGTATTTTCAGGTGATAAAAGAACATCTGAAGAGGTGACATTTGGGCAGAGACTTAAATAAAGTGAAGAAATGAGCTCTGTTAATGTCTGAAAGAAGTTTCCATGGGGGTGGGGGAACACAGAGTGCCAACACCGAGGTGGGAGACGCATTAGGTGAACAGAACCAAGGCCTGTGCTGCTGGAACCATCAGCAAGAAGGAGGAGGGGAGGAAATGACATCAAAGACTAGATAGTGTTTGATCAAGGGTGGTAAGCATGTCAACACCACTCTTGATTCAATAGGAAGCTGGGGAAAAGTTTTGAGGAAAGTCATAGTCTGATGTAACCCTTACAGACTTCCTACCATCTGCTCTTGGAGAAAAGAACAGATGGTTCAGGGCCCAGAGGGGAGGCTGGGAACCCAGGCATTGCGTCTCTCTATCTTGTTCCTGCTGCTCCCGTGTGTCATCTTCCCAGCCCAGCTGCAATCTGTTCTAGGGGAGACTGTTCTGGTCTGTCTAGAAATCCCACTGTTTGACTCCAGGGAACCTTCCAGAGCACCAAATAGCTCCCTACAATCCCCTCTACGTGTTTTCCTTTCCTTTGCAAACCCACTAAATATGCCCATACCACTGTTTCCCAGGCATCATACTCTTTCCCCAGATGCTCAATCTGCCCACATCCATGGTCACATTCCGTTTTGATAGTGATAGGGACCAACAAATAACCCCACACACTGGTTCTCACTGGGGTGCAGATGGCCAGTGTGATCTTAATGCAGTGTCACCCAGGTCACACTGCATGACCCGTGTGCTCAGCTGCCCAGGCACGTCTGACTCTTTGTGACCTCATGGACTATAGCCCATGAGGTTCTTCTCTCCATGGGATTACCCAGGCAAGAACACTGGAGTGGGCTACCATTTCCTCCTCCGGGGATCTTCCTGACCCAGGGGTCAAGCCCATGTTTCCTGCATCTTCTGCCCTGGTGGGTGGATTCTTTACCACTACACCACCTGGGAAGCCCCTATGTCACATTATCTGGTGACATGTAAGAAAACATGTATTTTCTCAAAAGCAGCAGAGAAAGAGGGGAAACCTCCTTACTTGCCATTCCCTGAGATCAGGTATAGTTTGGGTGCTAGCTTTTCAAAGAACCCTGGTCACCTCCGAGAATTCTATTCTTCCAAACAGGGAAAGAAGAGTCCTATAGTCTAAAGTCTGAGTGATGGTGACACCACTGAAGCAGCAGTTTAAATATTTTTGTGATTCCATAAGCAGAACACAAACCGCTCAATGAATGACAGGCAGTGCACAGATGCCACCTATTAAATAATTAAAATAAAGTAGAAATTAAAAATAAACAGGGGGAAATGATTTAAAACACACACAAATGAAAGAAAGCAGAAAGAGTAACTTGTGAATGAAGAAGTAAAATTAGATTTGAGTAATTTCTAAATTCAATTGCAGCTAGATTAACTGGCTGTCTTTCCTCCATTGTCAGCATGAAATAAACAATACCTTAAACTGAGAAATCCTAGAAACAAGTGCAATACAAATGCAGTGGTGCCTCTTTTGATGAGCAGAAAACTGCCCAGATTTTGCTGATAAGGACAGAATGTGTAGATATAAAGTGAGATTCAATGGAAATGAAATGAAAATAGAATTTGTAGTGGTCAGCAAATGCTGTGTAATGAGCATTTACAAAACATTTATAACACACAGAGGGAACATTTACCTTTCTCAGACTCGTGAGTTACCTGGGAATTTGCTGATCTATACTGATCTTGACTAGGTGGCTCTACTTCAGGCTGAAATTCAGGCTGGGGTTGGTGTACCTCAATTCAGGTTTGTTCTCTGGTCTATTCCACAGTGGTTAGTCTGGGAACCAGGTTGAAATGGCAACAGCTACCCAGAGGAAGCTTGTTTCATGACAAAAATTTCAAGAAGGTAGGTGTAAACTCACAATTCCTCTGAAGCTTCAACCTGAAATTCACCACTCTTACCTATATCCCACTACCCAGTACAAGTCTTATGGTCAAGCCCATGGTCAATGAGATGAGAAAATACTCTTTCCATCCTACTAACTGATTCTGCTAAGTCATATGGGAAAGGGTGAATGTGGAATTCTAATGCAGGAAGTCAGGAAGAAGTGGAAACAACAGATCAGCCTACCAAGTGTTTCATTAAACAGGATATTTTTCAAAACCAGTTGTTTCTCAGGTCCTTCAAAATGATGTTCTAGACCATGGTTTGACAAACAATGGTTCACAGCCAGATTCAGTCTGCCAGGTGTTTTTGTAGGTTCAGCAAACTAAAAATGGTTTTTATATGTTTAAATGATGGGGGAGAAATAGTCAAATAATAGTGTTTTTGGATACATTAAAATTATATGACCTTCAAGTATCAGTGTCTATAAATAAAGCTTTATTGTAAAATTTTCACACTCATCCATATACGTATTATTGATGCTGTGTTTGCACGAAAACAGCAGAGTTGTATAGCTGAAACAGAGACCTTGTGACCTACATGTCTTACCACATTCATTAGTTGACCCTTTAAAGAAAATGTTTACTAAGCCTTTGGCCTAAATCACTTTTGTCCAGTAGAAAAATAATGTGACCTATATAAGTAATTTTACATTGTTTAATAGGTACATTGTAGTATTTTGATTTATAATAAGACCTATTTCCTCTCATCTTCCTCTCAACACCAGGCTCCTAAAACCCTTGGAATTTCCTAAGTGATGAGAGCAATAAAGGTGACTTGATTTTCATAACAGACCCCTTTCAACCATACCTGAATTTATGCTAATGAGGTAACCTCTGGAAAGAACCGTGGTGGTTAGTTGCCAGGGGAACCAGCTGTGTGATTGGAGGGTTGGAACCTTCCTTCCCACCCTCCTGACCTCTGGGGAGAAGAGAGGGCTTGGAGATGGAATTTATGGCCAGTGGCCAATGATTTAATCAATTGTTCCCATATAATGAAGCATTCACAAAAACCCAAAATGACGGGATTTAGAGAGCATCTGGGTTGGTGAACATACAGAGATTCTGGGAGAACATGGACGCTCCCCACCACTTCCTATATACTTTGCCCTATGAATCTCTTCCACTTGGCTATTCCTAGGTTATAACATTTTATAATAATCTGGTAATCTATTAAGTAAAATGTTTATCTGTTTTGTGAGTCACTGTAGCAAAATAACTGACTCTAAAAAGGGGGTGATGGAAACCTCCAGTCTACAGATAGTTGGTCAAATGCACAAGTGACAACCTGAACTTGTGGTTAGCATCTGAAATGGGGTCAGTCTTGTGGGACTGAGCCTTTGACCTGTGAGATCTGCCAATAGGCAGATAGTGTCAGAATTGAATTAAATGTGTGGGACACCCAGCTTGTGTCAGAACCGTACACATCAAAAAGTAAAAAGAAACAGGTGAAAGTAATTATAATTTTAGCTATGTAATCAAATATATCCCAAAGAGTCATTATGGAAAAGTATTAATGAGATATTTTACATTTTTTTCATACTGAGTTTATGAGATCTGATGTGCATTTTATGCTTAAAGCACATTTCATTTCAGATTAATCACAATTCAAGTGGTCAATAGCCATCTGGACTAGTGAAGATCACACAGGAAAGCAAAACTGTGGACAATTTTTATCTCTCCTTTGAAAAGCCTAATCCTGGGGCGGCAGGGCGGGGGGTGGGTTGCTTTCAGATCTCTTCTTGAATCAATTTATTCTAAATAATCTCTCTAAGCTTGAATGACTATGCAGTGTGTATCTGTGACTATGGAATGTGTATCTACAGTCAACATTATGTTATCCTGTGCCAGGAGAAGAGCTCTGCCCACAATGGATGCTCAAAAATTTTTTGCTGGATAAATAAATATGAGAGTGAATGATGTACTTGCCCATATCATGTTTCTGGAGTCATTCTCTGGCTTCTCCCTGTGTTGCATTCCTGTCTTTCTCATTAAAACAGCTTGCTTGTTAAGTGTGATGACCAGGTATCTTCTATTAGAGCAGCCCTTCTGTGGATAACAACTATAAACAGTGGAGAATATTTTTAAAACAGCTACATGAAAGTGTCAAAAACAAGATGAAACTAGAGAGGAAACCACAATTGGAAGAAAGAAATGGTACTCGGTTAATTCTCCATTTTCACATCTTCTTTTTTAACCTAAAGGCAGACTTCAATCAGCAGCAAGTGAACAGCTAAAACTGGATAGAAATCCAACTGTCTTACCAGCTTGCAGAGGCAGAGAACAGAATTCATGGCACCTACAGTTGTTGAGAAACAGAGGGAGTAATCTAAAAGGGAATAAGCGCTTCAAGAGAACAGCATTGAAACATGTATACTATCTAGGGTGAAACAGATCACCAGCCCAGGTTGGGTGCATGAGACAAGTGCTCGGGCCTGGTGCACTGGGAAGACCCAGAGGGATCGGGTGGAGACGGAGGTGGGAGGGGGGACCGGGATGGGGAATACATGTAAATCCATGGCTAATTCATTTCAATGTATGACAAAAACTACTGCAATGATGTAAAGTAATTAGCCTCCAACTAATAAAAATGAATGGGAAAAAAAAAAAGAAACTCGAAAAAAAAAAAAGAAAGAAAAAAATTATTTAAATGGGAAACCTCTATGCTCCCAACTCTTTCTTGTAAGAGAGCTGGACAATATTAAAAGTAATAATAAATGCAAAAAATAAAAAACAAAAGGGAATAAGCCCAGGTGGGGGAGCCCTATATTCTGCTTGCAAATTCTGTCTAAATCTCTGGCTGTCCCCTGGACAACACACGTGTGAGACCGACAGGAACCCACCCAGCTGAGACTGAAAGAACAGAACACAGAACTTTGCTTCTCCTACAGTAATGGAGACAGAATTCAGAGTTTCAGTCCAGCCAGCACTTTTCTGAGGAATATAACTGAATGACCCAGAGTATCTACAAAGTGTCATTTAGAACATGCCAGATATAACGTTAAATGACTAAACACTTCATTCATGCATATCTCCCTGGAGAATTCCTTCAAGACCCAAATACCAGTTTTAAGAGGCTCTTCCTGCCTGCATCCTCATCACTTCTTTGTCTGCCCAATCTCTGAACCTAGGCATTCCTCTCTGTCATACTATGCATTGCAATTTAGGATAATTTAGTCCTTTTTTAATGAACTCATTATACTATGAGCTGTACAAAGGTATAAACCTGATCTACTTCCTCTTGGTCTCTCCAGTACCAAACCCCATCATGAGGGTCCCACAAACATGACTCACATTGGGAGAATAGAAAAATGCTTTTTTCCTGAAAATTAAAGGTCTGGGTGAGGGGGATAAATTGGGAGGTTGAGACTGACATATACACACAGCTATATATAAAATAGATAATAAGAACCTACTTACTGTATAGCACAGGGAACTCTATTCAATACTCTGTAATGACCTAATGGGGACAGAATATAAGAAAGAGTGGATATATGTGTGTGTGTGTATGCATGTATGTGTGTGTACATATATATATAATTGGCTGACTGTGCTGACAGCAGAAATTAACACAACACGGCAAATCAACTATACGCCAATAAAAAATTAATTCAAAAATAAAGGTTTAAAAATTGTACAAAATCCTTTTGACTCAGATGCGAGCTTTTTGTAATCCTCACAAGACTAGAGTTTTAGATAACAATAATAGCTCTTCACATTTCTATAACATTTATAATTTACACAGCACCGGACATAATCTCACTTAATCCTTTTTGACAACCTGATTATGCATTAGTACTCAAATATTACAGTTAAGAAGGCCAATGATCAAAAACATTGACTTCTCCAGGATCTCTGGCATATGACTGAAAATGAACAGAACTCTGGCCCAAACTTAACTCTTTGGATTTAAGGTTTGTTTTGTTGTTTGTTTTCATGACATACAACCCCTGAGGATAAATTAACATCCCCTCCCACCCCATCTCCTAATGCAGGTGGAGCCTTGGTCACTCCCAGAGACATGCTAGTCATCATCAGAGCTGAACACTCTACCAAGGCCAGCAGGGATGAGGATACACATGGGGGTGTCCAGAGGTCCCAGTACCACCAAAAAACTCCTGTCCTAAATGCAAAACCCCAGACAAAGACCAGCTACCATCTCCTGGGGCCAATAATATCCTCAGGCTCAGCTATGCAGAGATGCCTGCTAATTTCCCTCTGACTCTTTCCACCACCCAGCTCCACACCTGATATGGTTGCAAAAGGAAGCTTCATCAAAGATAGACTGGGAGATGAGCCTTCATGGAAGGCAAAATGGATACACAGAGAGGGATGTGCAAAGTGCTTGATGCAGGAAGATTATTGCAAAAAGCATTGCCAAAGCAAAGACGTTTACAATTTATCCCCAGAGTTTATAGAGATGGACACAAGAGGGGCTCTCACTGGTTGAAGAAGCCCCTACCACCACTACCAACTCCAGCATGGCCTCTTTCTTTCCAACCATGTCTTCCATTCACATTGGCCATGAATCTGAACATGGCTTTCATTAGGTAGCAGCTCTGGGGGACACAGTGGCTGATCCAAAGTTAGAGGTGGGCTTTGAGATCACACAGTCAGTCCGCTCCCACTGTTAAGCAAGAAGCTCCCTGTCGCACCTGCACATGTGCCTGCTGGAGGCCCCCAGTGAGTGCCAGTGTGCTTTATCGCAGCGAGCCCCCCAAATATGATGCAGCATTTTGAAGTGGCCAGCTGTTTTTGAAAATGTCTGGGCACTGGGACCTGCCTCCACCTGAACCACTGTGGGCAGCTTTTAAAAATAATTTTTCCCCAATTCTCCTATGGTAATTCTGATCCCTAGGTATAGAATGGGCCTTTAACCATGATTCCTGGACCCTATGCCAGACAATCTAAATCAAAATTACCTAGGGAAGGCTGTGGGAACTGGTTCTTTAAAAAAAAAAAAGAAAAAAACAACTTCCCAAATAGTTGTTTAAAAAATCCTTCTCAAATGGTTCTGTAGCAAGGCTGGTTGGGAACTGCTGAATTGGAGTATTCTAATTTCCAGCCCAAATCTCCATCTGGTCCCTCTGCCTATCTCCCCCTGCTCTGTCCCCTGCAGCCACCAAAGCTTTCAGGGCTTCCTCCTTGAGACACCTGCTCAGTGTTTAAAAAATAAAAGCTATCATCTTCCCCTAAGTCTTTTCTTTTCAAGACTAAAAAGAACATCACAGCAAGAAAAAGAGTGATTTGCCTGCTAGGAGCCTCCAGAAATTAGTCTCAAAATAGTATTTGCTTCAGGGACTTTTTTTTATTATTATTCAGAAACAAAGTGTTGAAAGTGTAGGGAAAATTCACACTGATTTGTTTCACCTATGTATCAATGTATTCAAAATGCTGAGGAATTTCTTTTCTTGGAGTCAGTTTTGTTATGGTAAGTGACCACGTGGAAAATCAAAGGGAAGAATGATTCGGGCAGATCCTTAAATTGCCCCCACATGAGGCCATCATAGGAAGAGGTCTGGCTCCTGGCTCCTCTCAGCAGAGAAGGGACTCCATCCTTTGGAGGCAGCCTCCATGTGGCAAGAAGAGATGTCCAGTTTCATCGGGGTTGGACTCTGGTCTGTGAAAGGAACATCTGTAGATTCATGTCCTGGGAACCGAACTGGAGTGGAAAGCGCAGAACAACAGCCAGAGGCTGCAACACACAAATCTTATGCCCCCATCAGAGCCCTGGCTTGTGAGAATTAGCTGGTTCTGGGAAGGGGGAACTTAAAGGGCATAGTGGTCAGATGCAGTAGTACAACATTAAGCACAGATGCTAACACCTTAGACTGAATTTATCTTTTCACTGGTCACACATTGGTCCAGACAGCCCCAACTGGTGGGTGGGTTTCTCCAGTGGGCATCATTTTTGCATGCTGACCATGTTTCTTCATGAAAAGTTTGATGTTTAGCAGGGGCTTAATACCAAATGTTGGAGAAATAAAGAAGGGCGCTGAAATGAATGCCCAAATGTAACAAATGTTGATCTATCCTTGGCAGAGACATTGGTCCAAAACTGCTGGGCCTCACAGTGGTGTTACTGCCTGAGATGAGGAGAAGGGATAGTTTCAGGAGTCCTGCCATGGAGGTAAATATCTTTCACCTAATATTTTCACAGCCCTAAAAAGTCTTCCTCATGCTTTAATCCAGATTCAGTGTCCAAAAAAGAGAAAAAGAAAACCAACTCGGTAAGCAATGTACCTCCTATTATCCCATTTTACAGAGTAAAAAGTTGAGGTTCAAAATCTACATCACTACCAAAGGTGGAAGAGTAGAAAGTAGCAGAACTGGGACTCAAACTCTGTCTACTTCTAAGTCCAAGATCTTTCCAAAATATGACTTTCTTCTTTGGAAGCTAAAGGAACTATATACAGGACCTAGTAGAACCCAGGAGCCTCTGCCCTCAGCACTCAAGATGCCCATTCTAAAAACACTTCCTGTTTTGGGCATGGCTTTGTTAACTAAGAACTACCTTGAATCAGAAGGGTAGAGTCTAGGTGGGGCTTCCCTGGTGGCCCAGACGGTAAAGAATCCGCCTGCAATGCAAGAGGCTCAAGTTCGATCCCTGGGTTGGGAGGAGCTCCTGGAGGAGGGCATGGCAACCCACTCCAGTATTCTTCCCTGGAGAATCTCCATGGACAGAGGATCCTGGCGGGCTGCAGTCTATGGGGTTGTAAAGAGTCGGACACACATCTAGCACAGAGCCTAGATGAACGGCAAAGTCCTAAAGAGAAAGAAGCCGGTGCCTCCTCTTGCCATCAGCCAAACTCCTCCAACACCCAGCAAGAGAACTTACACATTAGGAGTGCCACCCTCTCCTCTGCTGTACTACATAAGGAGGATGTGGGAGAGGAGACTAAGGTCCTTCAACTCCAGGAATATTTAACAATCAAGACTGGACAGGCTGGAAGCAGCGCTGGCTCCAGGAAACAAAAAGAGAGGGTTGCTAGTGAAAGTTATCAAGGAAGGGGCTCAGCCCACCCAACTCGGGAGGAAAATGGAGATGGGCACATATTACAGCTTCTGTGAGCTGTGTACCCGCCCCCTGGCTGTTAATTTTTACCTGATTCCTGCAATGACTAAGTGAAAATCTCAGGGGTAAAATCAAGAGTAGGGGAGGAGGGCGGAGGGAAGATGCTGTGGCTGGGGACCTGGAAGGGGGGACACGCGGAGGGTTAGAGAACAGATGGGGGCAGCAGAAGAGATAGAGAATCACAGACCCTTTAGTAACCAACATGGTGATCTTGCACACATTATAGAAGAAATAGACCTTGCTTTCTCAAGACACTTTATGGCCATCTGCTGGAAAACGGGTCATAATGGTGCTATAAACTCAGGATGACTAGGAAGGTGAATGGTGTTCTCCAGGGTTATACACGGGCATGCGCATAACCAAGAAACCAGGGTACCTCTGTACCCTGCAGGGGTAAGGCACTGCTGTCTTAATAATTAAGGGGGCAGCACCCAGACCTGGAAACGCTCCCCCTCCCCCTCTGTGGTTTCCTCCAGTCCTCACTCAGATAAGGACACATGAAACACAGCAAAGAAGGGGATCCTGAGTCCTTCTCTCTTGCTGCTTTCCTTGCTTCTTGCCAACCTCTTCCTCTCTCTGGCCTGGCCTGCTGGATCAGACCCTTGCCTCTAGGTTCACACTCAGCTTCCACCACGAAGGGAGAGCACAGAAATGCTCTGAGGACCAGACACTTCATTGATATGAGATTCCCCGGGGCACACACCATGCATTCACTCTTTCCTGGGGGCATATTCTTCTATTCTAGAGGAATGGAAGAGACAGAGTCTCTGGGGTCCACAGGGGTAAGGAAAGTACAGAAAAGAGAGACCAGAGATGCATAAGAACTTAGAAATCACAGCACCAACCTGTAGCAGAACTGGGCGGGGGGGGGTGGGGGTGGGGGTGGGATCTGAGCTTCATCCAGCACAGCCAGGGAAGTCAGGATTAACTCAAGCCTCTTTAGCTCAACTGGAGCTGCATTTCCAGGCTTCAGAGTACATCGGGCAGCTCAGCTGTTCCAAGAGAGACAGAAGCTTCGCTCAAAAGTTCATGGGAGCCATGGACAGGACCTGGCCAATTAAGCCTCCCCCGACCAGCCCTCAGGCACCTGCCCACAGACACATGTGCCATCCTCCAAATGCTCATAAAACACAAACAGACTGAAACCTAACTACCTGGATGCAAACAGCATGCAGGCAGGTCCACACAACACATATTCACATGGGTGAGTTAAAATAACACTAGTTCCCATTTACTGAGCTTCTTCAATGTGTCAGCCTCCGTACTGGGTAATTTATATTCATTATCTCATTATTCTCCCCACAATGCCACTTGTTAACCTCACTCCACAGAACAGAAAATGAGGCTCAGAGACACTAAGTAACTTGCCAAAAATCCCACAAATGATGCCATAAATAAACAGGTACACACATATTATAAACTATAGCATGTGAATGTTAGACTAATAATATTATGTAATGTTAGTAGAGATACCGATAATAAAGATGGGTAATATAATGATACTGTTGTTGTTCAGTCGCTCAGTTATGTCTGACTCTTTGCGACCCCATGAACTGGAGCTCGCCAGGCCCCTCTGTCCCTCACCAGCTCCTGAAGTTTGTCTAAGTTCATGTCCATTGTTTTGGTGATGCCATCCAGCCATCTCATCCTCTGATGCCCTCTTCCCCTGTCCTCAATCTTTCCCAGCATCAGGCACTTTTCAAATTGTAATACTGTATAAAAGGACAATATTAATGGTGATGGTAATAATAATAGCTAACCGTGTCAGGTGCTGTTCTAAACCACTCATCGGCCCAAGCCCTTTCCACAAACTAGCTCACTTCATCTTCTCAGTAACGCTCTCAATTAGGTTCCATTTTATAGATGAGAAAAGGACAGTGCAGAGAAGCTAAGTAGATTTCCTGAGGCCCCCTGGCTGGTGAGCAGGAGAATCTGGATGTGAAGGCAGTCGCAGGCCTTTGTGCGGGTGAGGAGGGTAGGCTGGGGCCAGGTCCAGCCTGGCCCTGGATTTGGCCCTGAGGCTGACCCCTTCATCCTCCCAGGCAGGCACCCTTGGAAGGAACCAGTCCCATCAACCCCCTGTCGTCGGCCCCTGCTCACCTCTGCTGAATTGGCAGCTCTGGTCGGCCAGCTTCAGGGCAGAGCTCTGGGTCTCCTGGGAAAAGAGTGGTGAAGGTGGGTATTGAGGCCAGCCTGGAGGCTCAGCATCCCCTAGGGAGGGAATCAGGCTGCTTGTTCAACAGCTGGGAGCGCAGGCACCCTTGAGCACCAGGGCACGAGGCCATTTTCCAGGCGGCTACATCCAGGGCGGAGGGAAAACCAGGCTACTGACCCTGCGCGGCTCCCGGGGGCCGGCTCTCCCTCTCGCCCACCCTGGCTCGCACCTGGCCTCCCAAGCTGACTGTTCTCACATGCTCCCCTTTCCACCAGAGTCGGCCCCTCTTCTAGCCCCTCTCTTTCAGCAGACCAATCCATTCTGTAAGAGAAGAGTGAGGAAGAGATCAGGCTACAGAGACTGAATGCACGGCCCCGATAAGAGAGCGAAGAGCCTCCATCTGTGGCACAAGGGGCCAAGGAGGGGATAATAGCCCAGACCCTGTGTTCTGTTCGGCCACACAATGGGCAGCTTTCAGCAAGCGCCCTCCTGGTCTCTAATCTAGCAGGAAGGGCATGTGTGCAGTCTATTAGCATTTATTTTCCCTTTCTGCATTATACTGATAACCCAGTTTCTGACCCAACCTCTCGCTTTCTTTTCATTCCACATTATAATTCTGCTTTCTTAAAATCCTATTCAGCTATATTAAAAAAAAAAAAAAAGAAAAAGAAAAACCCTCTAACTCTCTCTACTTTTCTACCATTTGAAAGCACATCAGTATTTTTTTTTTTTTCCTCTGCTGAACCAAGGTGACTCCTACAAAGGATTTACCATTCTGGATGGTAATGATGGTTCAAGAGCTAACGGACAGGTAGCATTCTTGAGGCTGTATTTATGAGTTCACTAATAGACATCAACATAAAGGATGAACCTCAGAGGTAAAAGACACAGCTGTCACAGAAATCGGACACCCAGGACAGGTAAAGGGTCCCTACTCTGCTCTGCCATCCAAAGAGCTGGCAGTGAGACCGATGCAAATAGACTCAGGCCATGCTATCCTGCGATCGCCCTGTGGACAACACTGTTATTCACCCGGCTCTTTGTTTTAAGCAAAATTCTCCCAAAGTAAAATTTAATCAATGGCTAGTGATTCTGAAAGCAGACATTTCGTGAAACTGTCTTGAGCTTGTCTTCTGAGAAAACTAGCAAATTGCCTGTGATCATGGAAAGTGGCATCTTTTGTAGCCAGTGCCTTTTGTTCATTACTGGGGCCTCCCTCTGAGACAGGAGTTAAACTTATTGATCACTGGAATGTCCTAAAACAACAATAGGATAAGTGGGAAGACTGCTGGGATGTGATCACCGTGAGGAATGCAGAGGTCTGAGCCGGAGGTTTATGCCACACATGTGCTAGTGTGTTGTCTGTCTATTGATATTTCTGTGACTTAAAAATAACCCACCAACATAACAAAATGATTAGGCATTTCTAACCCAGGGGAAATCTCCTGGACTCCACGCTGATGCTGCCTGGTTGTGTAAATATTAAGAGAAATTCTGATTCACAACTTCATCTAAGGGAGTAATTTCTCACAGAAGCCTGACCTCCTGCCACCCTTGAAAAATATAAAACTCTCCAGAAAATTGGCCACATATACGAGGGAACAAGAACATGGGATGAGTGACACCCTGATTCTCACCCAGGCGGGCTCTTTCTTTTCCTGGAAGGACAACAGCTTCCTCAGCACAAGTGTGAGGAAGATGAAGGACTGGACTCCAAAGAATCTTCTGACTAACAGGAGTGCTGTGTTGTTCAAGATGAAGTGAAAGAGAACACATTCCCATCGTGGGTGACAAGAAGGGCACGACACTCAGATTAGGTCTTCTTCCAGTCAACAGTCTTTAGGCGGATGACCCTACAGTTCAAATTCCAGCAAGACTTGAATTCTGAGTCATTTTCAAAGGAGTGGAGGCTCTGATTGACACGAGCACTCACCCTGTCTTCACCATGTTTTTACAAAAATGTCTGGGAAATAGCCAGAGAACAAGGAAGATGCTGGGTTGTGGAATAACATGACCAGGTCAAAATGGGGACCAGGCACTGGCCCTCAAATCTCCTTGTGTCCATTAAGGGCTGGAGGCCAGTCCCAGGCTGATGATAAGTGAAGGGTGCTAGGGAAGTGTCCTCACCACATGCCTGCTCAGAAGGATAGTTTGTAGAAATCCAGAGTGGACAAGGTCTCAAACTCAGAGGCCTCAGGCAGGTGGTGCAAATGAGGGAAATGGGCTGAGAAAGAAACTTCTGCGGCCATGGAGAGCATGCATCCTCTTTCAAGGGCAGTCACTTCTCAGTCCCAGTCTTACCAGTGTCTTGATGAACAGGAATGCAAGTCCAACCTTGACAGACAACCCAGACTTTCAAGACACACAGAAAATTGATTTCATTTTATGTTGTCAACTAATTCAAAAATTTTATAATATTATGCTGGCCAGATCTGGACCTCAGGCCATCAGTGGGCAACCTTATTCTAAAGAACATTGAATCCATCATTTTTATCATTACCAGGCATCTCCCCAGTATGTGTTTTTACCAAGAACTTGTTTCTCCAGTGAAATTCGATAAATAATCCTGCCTCTCTGGAGTTTGGCACCCTCTCAGTGTGGAAGATATTTAATTTCTGACTGAAATTTCAGATGTTTTCTTTCAGGGTTCATTTGGGTATCCAGAGTGTACTAAGCACAAAGGATATAAAAGTGATAGTCAAGATATTTGGTCTCCTGCAGCTCACATGCTAGTTGGGAAGGTGGAAGAGAGGTAACATACATGTATACACACACATGCACACATAAATGCAAATACACACATGTGCATGTGCACACACACATGTATATACACATATACATTCACATTATAGATATGTGTTATAGATAAAGGCAATAGCATTTGCGATGATTTGAATTTAGAGAATTTTAAAAAGAGAACATCAAAGATGGTGCTTAGATTTGTGGCTTTAAAAGAGGTGGATGAGGAGGATTGAGGCATGAGATTTACAGAAAAATCAAGAGTTCTGTAACTGAAGCTGTCAAATCTGAATCCCGTATTAGACACCCAGGGGCAATATCCTGTATGACTCTGCAGAATAGAGCTGTGAAAAAAGAAACTTGCTTGATGGTTTTCTCAAGAACTCCCAAAAAGTCGATGGAAGGAGACTGAAATCTACAAAGCTGCTTTGTATGATAATAACACTGACCACCACCACATCTGGTAACATGGACCTAGGAGTCAGGGTCCACACTCGATATCACAAGGATCTTCATTAAATTGCACAAACAGTTCCAGAACAACTATTTTCTTACAATTTTACAATAAAGTTATGACAAATGTGCCACTTCAAGCTCTGATAGATCTGTTTAGATATCTTACTAAAGAAAGTGTTTCTATCCTTCACTAGAAATACGCCTTGGAGTTAACTTTCCCTGCTTCATCATCACGGGTCAAACCCAAGTCACAAAGAGTGACCTTGATACTTCATGGAGCAGGAAAGTGTAAAGAGGGGCCTATCCAGCCTTCCTGCCCCTAGATACACATGCTCCCGAGTGCATCAGGTTGTATGATCGCCTGTGAGCATGGAGAACCATCTTCATTAATTAAACTTATTATTACCATGCTTGGAAAACATGGCTCATTAGCTCAGGCACTGTAACCATGCCTACAGTGTTTCCACCTACTGGAGCCCAGGGATTTACAGTAACTGCAGTATTCTGTGCAGTAGCTGTGATTTTTGACAAAGTGCACACTCACCACCTCCTCCCGATTGACGGAACCCTTTTGCCCTCCAAGGTTCCTCGTCAGTCTCTAGTGATTTCTCAGCATTCCTTACAAGGGATGCTCTGGGATGTCAAGGTACCAGGTGGAGGAGGAGAGCCCTAGACCCAAAGCAAAGGCAGATTGAGCCTTGGGAAGAAATTAGACCCTGGACAGAGCAGAAGGTGTTTTTGTGTCTGGTAGGTGAATACTAGGGATCATTCAGAGCAGTCCTCCCTGATCACAGGAAAAATGAAAGCAGAGGAGGAAGTGAATGGCTTGTCTACCTCGGGAGACTCCTCCTCTGCCCCCAGGCAGCGGGTCTAGATCTGGCAGAGGGCGGGGCAGAGGTGGTTGAGGGGAGGCTCTGATCACTATTGTGCTGCAGAAGGTTGGAACCACTGCTCAAAGTCACAGAGAAAATATTTACTTTATTAAACCCCCCTAATCGAAATCAGCCCATTCAGATTAATATTGCTTCCCGATATTGCTTTCCAAATGTTAGGGGCAGTGACCTGGAAAAGTGAAAAGCTTTATTTAAGAGCGTCGATGTCTGCATCTAAATGGATGGGTCTTCGGATGTCAGAAGAACAAAACAGCCATTGGTTGGAGACTAATAATCTTTGGCTGTCCAGATATGAAACTTGCTGTTGCCCCCAGTGAAGACTGGCAGAGAGCAGAGCTATAAAACATGGATGTTTGCTTTCGAAAGCAGAAAGTCACAAGGGAGTGTCGCTTCCATGTTACCCTTAGAAGAAGCCAGATAAGCTGTAAAATTATAGCTTTTAAACTCATCAGAGAGCTGAGGATATCAATAAGCCTAAATGAATTAAATTCCAGAAAGCAATGAGCCCTTCCTTGGAGAGTAGAGACTCGGAGCTGCTGGCATCCTTGGTGGAGAGGTGGGAAAGGAGGAATTCAATAGAGACAAAGGCACAGAGAAACCAGCCAAACAGTTCATAAATCTCCCACAGTCTGTGTGAGCTGGTGAGATAGAAAGCCCATGGTAATCCTTCCAGAGAACAACTCAGCACCCCTGCCCCTATCTTTCCCATAGCCCTTCACTACGGGCATGGTATATTAAAGGCTGGGGGCAGGGCAGAGGCCTGATGGAGAACCTCCCTCCCATAGCATATGAGACCTTCCCAAAGTGCAAGACAGGGGCCCACTGCAAGAGAGCTGAGAAAGTCTCCCTGAGATCCCATGGGCTCATAATCGGTGCCCAGGTGCAGCCCCTGAAGTCTGGGACTTGGGCGGGCAGAGGAGCCAGGAGCCAGCCGTTCAAGGCTCTGAAGGTCTGTGCTGAGTGCACTGGAGGAGCCCTCCAAAGGCTGGGAGCAGGGGAATGGGATGGAGAGAAGCTTCCCGAGGAGCAGAAAATCAAGGAAGGAGTCAGGGCATTGCTTCCTCATGTGAGATTTTAAAGCAAAACAAGGTCATAAGAGGGTATGAGTAGATCTGAGTGAGAGTGGGTCCCACATATCTGCTAGGCCTCACCTACCTGGTGCAGAACCTTGCCCACCATTTTCCAAGCATCCCAAACACCTGCAGGGGTGCAGGGGTGAGGGTATACAGGGATGCAGGGGGAGAGTGGTAAAGCAGTACTGAAGAAAATAGAGAAGACTCCAGACAAAAACTGGCAGGTGGGCTATTAGAACAGAGCCTTCCATTGTCCAGGAAGCTATAAAGCTTAAAGATCTCTTTAATCTCACCTCTGTTCAGATCCCAGGCCCTGCTGACGGGGCAGTCTTCAGCATACACTCCAAATATTTAAAGCTAGAAAGTGAACTGAATCTAACCCAAGCCACCACAAAGCTCAAGCCCAGCTCAACATACTGGATGAACTCACCCTTCCAAATTACCAGCTTGACAGAAGATGGGGGCTTTTCATTTCTAGAGGAAAGTGTATTTACTTCTCCCACGTTAGTCCTTTTCATACATCTGATGTGGCACACAGTAAAAAAAAAAAAAGGAAACACACAAAGAAGCAAGAAAATGTGACACATGGTCAAAAGAGAAAAAGAGCAATGGAATCAGAATAAGAGAAGGTCCAAACATTGAATTTATCATACAGGGAACTTGCAGGGGAAAAAAAAGGTCTATGATAAATATGCTAAAGGCAGTATGTGTGAAAAGATGAGGGATTTTATTAGAGAGTTGGAAATTACAAAAGAGAACAAAATGGAAATGCTATAAATAAGAAATACAATATCAGAAGTGAATAATTCATTTGACAGGGTTAAAGCAAACTGGACAAAGTAGAAAAGAGGATAAGTGAACTTCAAAACAGGATAATAGGAATTACTTTGAATGAGGGAAGTTTCTGGAAACAGAGAGATGTTTTACATGTTGTTTCAGTGGCAATTACACAGTGTATACAACGGTTGTGCGTGCTCAGTCGCTTAGTCTAGTGTGACTCTTTGTGACCCTATGGACTGTAGCCCACCAGCTCCTGTGTTTATGGGATTTCCCAGGCAAGAATACTGGAGTGGGTTGTCATTTCCTCCTCCAGGGGATCTTCCTGACCCAGGGATCGAACCTGCGTCTCTTGCATTGGCCCACAGATTCTTTACCACTAGCATCACCTGTGGAGAAGGAAATGGCAACCCACTCCAGTGTTCTTGCCTGGAGAATCCCAGGGATGGAGGAGCCTGGTGGGCTGCCGTCTATGGGGTCGCACAGAGTCGGACACGACTGATGCGATTTAGCAGCGGCGGCAGCAGCATCACCCGAGAAGCCCATACAACTGTCAAAATTCATCAAATTGAACTTCTATGATCTATGCATTTTATTTTATGTAAATAATATCAATAAAATATGAATGGATGAAAATATGGAGGGATATTACACAGCATCTTTATCGAGCCTCTGTGTGTGGTAGATCCTTTAGCACTGCTGCTGCTGCTAAGTCGCTTCAGTCGTGTCCGACTCTGTGCGACCCCATAGACAGAAGCCCACCAGGCTCCTCCTTCCCTGGGATTCTCCACGCAAGAACACTGGAGTGGGTTGCCATTTCCTTCTCCACTTTTAGCACTAGATGGGAATAAGATCAGATTCTCAGGGTAGCTATTGCCTTTATAGGGTTTCCAGTCCCTGAAGGAGTCAGACAGCACCTTCCCTTGCAGGGAAAAAGTCAGGGCATTGCTTCCTCACATGAGATTTTAAAACAAAACAAGGTCATAGGAGGGTATGAGTTGACCTGAGTGACACTGGGCCGCACGTATCCCCCAGGCCTCAGCTATGTAAAGAGTGGGGAACCTTGGCCACCATTTCCCCAGCATCCTAAACACCAGCTGGGGTGGGGGTGGTTGGGATAGGGGTTGGTACAGCCTCCTGTTCACTGCCCAGGTCAGAAGGCTCCAGAGCTCCAGCACTCAGCCCTAGAATGAGGAAACACAGGCTCTGATTCCCCACAGCTGCCAGGAGGGGCTGCATAACCTGGCCCAGAAATTCCAGGGACACAATGACCCATGGCATTGGCTTTGGGGTGAACCTGAAGCAATCAGAGATAGGAGCTAGGAAGAATCTATAAATGAAGTCCCTCCCTTCCTCCTGCCCCCACCCCCAATCTCCAACCCCCCACTGGACTATTCGTAGGTGTAGTCATTCCATGTGGTCCCCTGGAGAAATCTGTTTTTGTGAAGACAGGGCAAACTGGAGTCCCCACAAAAGGCCCTGCTAGCATTTTCTCCCCTCCCTTCCCTGCCTCATTCCTCTTTACCCCTCACTCTTGACCTGGGATTAACTGCCCTGCCTCCCAATAAAGCAGGAGCACAGAAGCTTGGCCCCTGTCTCTGTATTTTAGGTAGTCAGGCTCATACAAACACAAATGTTTCAGAAAAAGAATAATACTAGTAATTTTTAATGATTACTGAGTTTTTACCATGTATATTTTTTCCTCTGTTTTGAAGTCCAGTTGATTCACAATATTGAGTTAGTTTCGAGCGTACAGCAATGTGATTCAGTTGAACATATATATGTATGTATGGGCTTCCATGGTGGTCCAGTGGTAAAGAATCCACCTGCCAATGCAGGAGACATGGGTTTGAGCCCTGGCTTGGGAAGACCCCTGGACAAGGAAATGGCAACCCACTCCAGTATCCTTGCCTGGGAAATCCTAGGAACAGAGGAGTCTGGTGGGCTGCAGTCTATGGGATCACAAAGAATCAATCATACATGACTTAGCGACTAAACAACAACAATATACATATACATACATATATTCTTTCCTTAATTCTTTTTCATAGCATGTGTTTTTTAAGTGCTTTACTTAAATTAACCCTGTCTAATCCTCACAATAACCCTAAGCAGAAATATTTCTTATGATCCTTATAGTACAGATGAGAAAACAGAGACACACATCAGTTAGTGACTTACCCAAGGCTACGCACTAAGTGGAAGAATGACTAGACTAACCCAAGCAACCTGATTCACAGGCCTTCTTCTTCACCACCATGCTACACTTCCTCCTTCCTAGTAAATGAGATCAAAACAGTGAACATGTCTGGCATGATACCTGTGACTGTGTGAGCTTATTAGAATCCAAATGTTCGCTAGGAAGCCAGAAATACAAATCTGCAGCTTGAACCAGGCCTATGTATTCCAGCCAAGGGCCTGGAAGCATTTCACCTCATTTAAAGCAGCTTCATTAGACGCTGTACAGAGGTGCATGCACACCCACAGACACTCTTGCGTGTGCAAGAGATTCAGTGAGGCACACCTGGCACTGGGGATAGGGGAACACAGGACACTTGTCCTCTTCTCACTCTCTACTCCTCCCCCATCCCTGCAGTCCTTGCAAATGCTCTAAGAGACTTGTCACACGATAATGAAAAACTGAAATGTGACGGATTCAATTACAATTTATATTTTCACTTAACAATCAATTACCTTCCCGTTATTGGAGGAACATCATTAAGCCATGATACCAGGTCTGGAGAGAAAGGCTCTCAGGGAAAGGAGCCAGTCACTGGCCCAGGGAGATCTGAACAGGGCTGTTAGTCTCCCAGGAACCAAGGGGGGAGGGAGGAGAGGCCCTGAGCAGGAGGGGGGATGGGGAAGGGCTGGCTGGCTTCCCGGGCTGCACAGGTGTGAGCAGGGAGGCGTTCTCTGCCTGTCTGTGCTGAGAGAGGAAGATAAGGGGATGCCCTCCTTCCTACTCCCCTGGTTCATGTGGGTGTTTCTAAAATGAACTAGAATGATGAAGCCCCCTTTGCCTGTCACCTAGAAGCAGCTGATCTCTGAAGTTCAATGTCTGCAAAGAAAGGGATGAAGGATGTGACTAGCAGCCAGTGCTGAGCAAGACAGACCGGCCAAGAACCAGGCCACGGTGCATGGGGCAGAGGCACTTCTGCTGTGCATCCTCCGCTAAGATCCTTTAAGAGGTTTGCAGCGATCGATGTGTGCTGGCTCCCCAGGTGGGCTTTGTAGAACTCAAGAGGCTCCCTGGGGTTCTGCGTCTTGGCAAGCCGCTGCGATAAGTCCTGCACAGATGCGGTGGCCTCCGAACAGCAGCTGCACAGGAGGATAAAAATTGAAATCCCAGCTTTCCTTCGGGGAGATGTAAAGAAGGGAAGGAATCCCAACGCAGCCTTCTTTCTCTTCCCCGCAGGGCTGGAACCCAGATGGGGACAGGTCTCTCTGCTTCCGGGGGTCTCCTCTTCTCAATCCCTCCCCACCCTGCAGCCAGAAGGAGTTCTCAAGCACGCAGATTTGAACATGTTGCTTAAGGCTTGAAACCTCTCATCGGATAAAATAAAGCCCAAATTCTCGAGAGTGGCTTTTGAAGGGGATCAGAATACGCTACCCCCAAATATGCCACTTTGGAATAAGGATTATTGTGAATGTAAGGCAGCTGAGAATCAACAGATGTAGGGAGGGTTCTCTGGCCTCCCCTTATCTGCCTAAAAACAGGGCATACATTTCCCTTTGTGAAGGTGTTTTCCTCGGTACCAGGTAGGGAAGAGAAATTCTTATCGCTGGAGACGAAAGTCAACACTAAGATGAGTTTGCATAAACAGACCTCACTATAATAATCCTTATCTTCCATGAGTTGCCTCCTGTATTTCCTAGTTACTTCCCCACAATTTATTGTTCCTCGAAGCCCAAGCCCTCTTTCTGTTGCTAAAATGGTTTATAAGCATCTAAGTCTAACCACTTCTTTGAGTTTAGCATCTTTTTACGAACTTCTGTGCATATGAATATTAATAAAAATGATATGCCTTTTCCTCTATTAATCTGTCTTTTGTTAGGTTAATACACACACCCTCAGGAGCTGAACATAAGAGGTTACATTCAAAGTCCTTCCCAATCTTGCCTCTATTTCACACACCTTCCAGCTCCTCGGCCTAAACTTGGCCTGGTTCCCAAGCCATTATTAGCTCATAAGTGCCTCCTAGAATTTACACATACTTTTGCTTTTGCCCAACTTCTCCATGTGACCCAACTCCTACGAAAACACTGACGTTTCTTCAAATAATTTCCTCTCCTGAAGACTTCTTTCAGCATCATGAGGCAGTAGATGGCCCATTTGTCTTGCTCTCAAAACAATTTGCCCATGCTATTAGTTAATGAGCTTTTGTGATAATTATGATGTGACCACAGTAAGGAGAGACAGCGTGAGAGCCCCAGGGGAAAACTGCTTAGATTCAAATCACAGTCCTGCCTCTTCCTAGCTGAGGGCTCTCAGGCAAACTGTTGATCCATTTAGTTCCTCAGTTTCCTCATCTGTAAAATGGAGTTTATGTGAGCTACCTCATGAATAAGGTGGCTGGAAGGATTAAGTGAGTGCTGTATAAAAACCGCTGGATGCATGACAGCTAGTAAGTGCTCAGTTGGGCTTCCCAAGTGGCACTAGTGGTAAAGAACCCATCTAGCAATGCAGGAGATGTAAGAGATGTGGGTTCAACCCCTAGGTTGGGAAGATCACCCAGAAAAGGAAAGGGCAACCCACTCCAGTACTCGTACCTGAGAAATCTCACAGATAGAGGAGACTGGCTGGCTATACCTCAGGGTGTCACAAAGAGTTGGACATGACTGAGATACTGAGCGTGCATAAACACACGCAAGTGCTCAAAAAATGCTGGTTACACTTTAATTGATTTTTGGTAAACTAAAAGTTTTGTATGAAAGTGTCAGTTAAATCTCAATCATCTGTGTAACCAATGTCAGCAAATGCCTATCACAGAGCCTGGTGTTTCATAAATTCTCAAAAATAGAAAAGAAAAAGTGTGCTGAATGAGCAGTCACTACACAGAGCTACTGTGAACACAGTAGTTGCTTGTATTAGAAACCATGAATACACAGTTTTGTGAAACATTTCAATTGCTGATCCTGTCAAATGTGCTTACATGGAAGTATTGTGAAAACATTTTAAGGGCTGATACTGTCAATGCATTGAGGAATCACTGTGAATGTTGACACTGTCAAGTGGGGTGTCAAGTATGGTTATATGAAAACAATGCAACAGCAATATATGTGACATATGGATCTATATTAAAGATATTGTACCAAGAACAAGGTTAAACCAAAGCACAGTCCAAATAAAACACCAAGTCCTATCTTTTAGCTCATTGTCTTAAAACCGTGATGGATCCAGAAATCCATCACATGCTAATTCTTTTAAAAACATTATGTTTAACTTCCCTGCATAGTTCAGTGATTAAGAATCCACCTGCCAATGCCAGGGACACAGGCTCCATCCCTTGTCTGAGAATATTCCACATGCCGCAGAGCAGCTAAGTCCATGCGCCACAACTACTAAGCCTGTGAATCTAGAGTCCATGCTCCGCAACAAGAGAAGCCACCACAATGAGAAGCGCTCACACCACAAGGAAGAGTAGCTCCCACCCACAGAGAGGAAAGCCTTTCCTGAGCCAGACTGCTGCACAGTCTTCTGCCTGATTTCCTGGAACTAGGGACAGTGTAAACCATGATATAGGTGTGGCCAAGATGCTCATATCGCAAGCTCTTGGTTCCTAAATGTTGGAGTCTTGCATTACTCAAGCCAGCCCTGGTGAGGGTCAAAGATGAGATGCCCTCTGTCCCCATGGGGTCCTGACCTGGCAGAGACAGTTGAGGCTCCTGTACAATGGACTGAATGATACAGCCAGACCCACACCTCACCCAGACCTGCACTGCAATGCCATCACACATTCCCAGAAAATGGGACTGCCCCTTGCACATCACACCACTTCTGTTTCTGAAAGGTAGCCATTTCCTTCTAGCTTAAAATCAAAACAAACACCAAATGATAAGAATACCCTGTGTTTCTACTGCATTAACTTGTCTATTGTATCCTAGAGAGAAAAATCATAATTTTATTTTACATCTGCTGGTCACATCAAATCTGGAATTGAGTGTCCAGTTAAGGAAAGGGAATAATAATAGCATTACTCCAAGTTTTTCACACAGTGTCTCAAGAATCATAAAAATGGTAAATATGTTTTCATCCTTTGCTCCACTAGTTACAAATCTGGGAATTATGCACAATTTCTCACATTTTGACATTTTTGAAATTTGGATGCACACTTGCATTTGATATACACATGTAATGAAGTGTTTCTTTTTCTTTCCCCACCAGAAGTGCTATTAAATTGATGGTGTGTCTTAAGGCAGTTGCATTCATGGGCTCAGTTGCCATAACAAAAATACCACAGACATGGTGGCTTAAACAACAGAAATTAATTTTCTCATAGTTCTGGAAGCTGGGATTTCAAGATCAAGGTGTGAGCAAGTTTGGTTTCTTCTGAGGCCCTCTGCTTGGCTTGTTGATGGTGCCTTCTCACTGCATCCTTTCATGGCCTTTTCTTTTGCACCCTTAGATCCTTGGTCACTCTTCCCCTTCTTACAAAGACACCAGTCACATTGGATGAGGGCCCACCCCTCATGACCTCATTTAACCTTTATTACCTCTTCAAAAGTCCTGTCTCCAAAGATAGTCACCCTGGGGCTTAGAGCTTTCACATATGGATTTGGGAGGCACACCATTTTGTCCATACATAGGATCTTAGGATCAAGGAAATACAGCATAAAAAAACATCATCATAAAAAAGCAAGAAATGAGTGTTTATTGAAGTAAACATTTCCATACCTTCTCTGAAAGCTGGAATGTTCTGGCAGTATGTCTGACCCATTGCTGACCACCTCAGAGGCCTGGGCTCAAGCCACCATGGAGAAGACAGGCCCAGCATCCTTCTCCACCCACATGCTCATCCCCCAATTCAGGAGTGGCTCCTGCCATGCTCTCTACTGTCTCAATGATATTTTGGCTGATACTGACAATTCCCACATGTTATCAGGGTCTCGCATTTTGTGCTGACCTTAACAAGTCTTGTATTATAATTTAATCTTTCCTGAGTAAATCTTTTCCTTCTTTAACTACAGAATGAAGACCTACAAGACCTTCTAGAACTAACACCAAAAAAGATGTTCTTTTCATCATAATCAATTGGAATGCAAAACTAGGAAGTCAGGGGATACCAGGAGTAACAGGCAAGTCTGGCCTTGGAATACAAAATGAAGCAGAGCAAAGGCTAACAGAGTTTTTGTCAAGAGAACACACTGGTCATAGCAAACACTCTTTCCCAACAACACAAGAGACAACTCTACACACAGACATCACCAGATGGTCAATACCAAAATCAGATCAATCAATCTGATTGATGATGTTCTTTACAGCCGAAGATGGAGAAACTCTATACTGCCAGCAAAAACAAGACAAGGAGCTGACTGTGGCTCAGATCATGAACTCCTTATTGCAAAATTCAGACTTAAATTGAAAAAAGTAGGGAAAACCACTAGGCCATTCAGGTATGACCTAAATAAAATCCCTTATGATTATACAGTAAAGATATACAATGAAAAGATTCAGGGGATCAGATATGCCTGAAAAAGAAGTAGACAAGAGTGCCTGAGGAGCTATGGACCAAGGTTTATAACATCGTACAGGAGGTAATGACCAAAACCATCCCAAAGAAAAAGAAATGTGAGAAGGCAAAGTGGTTGTCTGAGAAGGCGTTACAAATAGCTGAGGAAAGAAGAGAAGCAAAAAGCAAGAGAGAAAGGGAAAGATAGACCCAATTTAATGCAGAGTTCCAGAGAATAGCAAGGAAACATAGGGCATTCTTCAATGAACAATGTAAAGAAGTAGAGGAAAACAATAAAATGGAAAAGACTAGAGATCTCTTGAAGAATATTTGAGATATCAAAGGAACATTTCATGCAAGGATGGGCATGATAAACGATAGAAACAATAAGGAAATCAGAGAAGCAGAAGGGATTAAGGAGAGATGGCAAGAATACACAGAAGAACTCTACAAAAAAAGATCTTGATGATCCAGATAACCACGATGGTGTGGTCACTCACCTACAGCAAGACATCCTGGAGTATAAAATCAAGTGGAACTTAGGAAACATTGCTACAAGCAAAAATAGTGGAGGTGATGAAATTCCAGCTGAGCTATTTCAAATCCTAAAAGATGATGCTGTTGAAGTGCTGCACTCAAAATGTCAGCATATTTGGAAAACTCAGCAGTGGCCAAGGACTGGAAAAGGTTAGTTTTCATTCCAATCACAAAGAAGGGCAATGACAAAGAATGTGCAAACTATAGGACTATTGTGGTCATTTCAGATGCTCGTAAAGTTATGCTCAAAATCCTTCAAGCTAGGTTTCAGCAGTATGAGAACTGGGAAATTCCATATGTACAAGCTGGGTTTAGAAAAGGTAGAGGAACCAGAGATCAAATTGCCAACATCTGTTGGCTCATAAAAAAAGCTAGAGAATTCCAGAAAAACACCTACTTTTGCTTCATTGACTATGCTAAAGCCTTCAACTGTATGGATGACAACAAACTGTGGAAAATTCTTAAAGAGACAGAAATACCAGATCACCTTACCAGTCTCCTGAGAAACCTGTATGTGGGTCAAGAAGCAACAGTTAGAACTGAACATGGAACAATGGACTGGTTCAAAATTGGAAAAGAAGTACATCAAGGCTGTATATTGTCACCCTACTTATTTAACTCATATGCAGAGTACATCATGTGAAATGCTGGGCTGGATGAAACACAAGCTGGAATCAAGATTGCCAGGAGAAATATCAGCAACCTCAGATATGCATTTGATACCACACTAATGGCAGAAAGTGAAGAGGAACTAAGGAGCCTCTTGATGAGGGTGAAAGAGGAGAGTGAAAAAGCTGGCTTAAAACTCAACATTCAAAAAACAAAGATCATGTCACTCGGTCCCATCACTTCATGGCAAATAGAAGGGGAACAAGTAGATGAGTGACAGATTTTCTTCCCTTGGGCTCCAAAATCACCATGGATAGTGACTGCAGCCATGAAATTAAAAGATGCTTGCTCCTTGAAAGGAAAGCTATGACAAACCTAGAGAGCATATTAAAAAAGCAAAGACGTCACTTTGCCAACAATGGTCCATATAGTCAAAGCTATGGTTTTTCCAGTAGTCATGTATGCATGTGAGAGTTGGACCATAAAGAAGGCTGAGCACAAAAGAATTGGTTCTTTTGAACTGTGGTGTTAGAGAAGACTCTTCAGAGTCCCTTGGACTGCAAGGAGATCAAATCAGTAAATCCTAAAAAAAAAAAAAAATCAACCCTGAATATTCATTGGAAAAACAGATGCTGAAGCTCCAATACTTTCGCCACTTGACGCAAAGAGCCAACTCATTGAAAAAGACTTTGATGATGGGAAAGACTGAAAGCAGAAGGAGAAGGGGATGACAGAGGATGAGATAGATTGACAGCATCACTGATTCAATGGACATGAATTTGAGCAAACCCTGGGAGATAGTGAAGGACAGGGAAGCCCGGCATGCTGCAGTCCATGGGGTTGCAGAGTTGGACATGACTTAGTGACTGAGCAACAACAATCTCCTATTTACCTCCTATTCCTCCTTTCTTTCTCCACGTGCCACATCAGGCATGGGGTAGGTGTCCCCTTCTGAGCTTTTGGTGCCACTACAAGGTTTGTCAAATCACACACACATGCACAAACACTCACACACATAGAGTGAGCCCCTTAGTGCTGGAATCTCTGTCTTAGTCAACTCTCCACCTTCATGGCCCAGTACAGTCACTTACTAGCTACATCCCTCTACGCCTGTGTTTCTATCTCTGTAATTAGGAACAGTCAGCTAGGATTGATGTGAAGGTGAATGAGATGGTGAAATGTAGACAGTGCTTGGCTCAGAGTCAGTGTTCATATGTGACTGATGATGAGGAGAAGGGATTTTACAATACAGCAGCACTCGGGGAATGTTGAGAGGAAGAAAGGAAGCTTTGTCTGAGTCATGCTTATGTGTTCTCCACGTTTTCTCCCCATGAGAACTAGCCATCCAAGTTTAGGCACCGGGATCACTTCTTAAACTAGATTTAAGGTGAATGAATGACTTGGGTACTGTCTAACCTGGGGCCATTAGGGTTTACAGTGACAACTAGTAAGTAGGCTCTCAAGAGTTTAACCATAACAATCATGGGTATAGGGTTAAACTCTTGAGAGCCTACTTACTGTTTCTCAGACGAGATGAATAAGGCACAAAAAGTGAACTCAGTCCCTTCAATGCTCTTTATCCTGGTCCACAGGTTACCTGCAAATATTCTAGCATTTCCTTCTCCTGTTGCAGTTGCTCTGCTTTGAGGTGTCCCTCATGGGGCAACCTGCTCACATCTCCAGGGAACACCCTAGTTAAACAGTGCACCAGGTGTAAGTCAGGACCACCCACAGGAAAACATCACCATGGGAAACAACAGCCACTCAATGTGATTCTGAAAGCCCACCTCTAGGAAGATCTCTCCAGACCATGATTCAAGAGGACAAAACTACCTGTATGAAGTTGTTCATATACAGGAGCATATAAGACCTTAAAAATACTAATAAGCATATAAGAACAGTCCAATGTGCCCACACAGTGACTATAAAATATTCTATAGCTTTGAAGAGGAGTAGTTAGAAGTCTCTGCTTACAGTTAAAGAACAGACCCAAGTTCCATCTGCACTATGATTACAGCTGTGTAAAAATTTATATATGTTGTGGCCAAAACACAACATATGCCATGAAGAAGGCAGATATTCTGTTAGGAAGAAAGGAATTGGGGGAATTATGAATGGGTTTTCCATCTGCATGAAAAAGTCCTCAGTGCTTATATAGGAAGGTTTATTCACAAGGATGCCCTTCATTAGCGAGTTCTCAGCTGTTGGGAATACTCGCTAACTCAGGAGGATTAAGAATTCAGGCAGTCCCAGTGACTGTCATTGTTCCAAACAGTCCATAAAATTCACGATTGGGAAAAGTTGGCCAAGAACATTCTCATCAGCGTGGATGAGGCTTGTCTCAGATGGTGGCTGCCTGCTGCCTCTTTGGGGTTTTCCCAACTGCAAGATGTTTAGTAGAGACTTCCTTTTGTTTCCTCCTTGTTGTGTATACTTTAATTACTCATGCAATCAATTGGTGCTCACTAAATGTTTTCAAAGAGCTTCTGTGCTTGTTTCTGTGACGTGGGTGGTATTCAGTTCTTCACTTTGGCCAGAGGAACTCCAGGGGCTCCACATAGCCCACCTAGATGAGGGAATCCAGGTATGGCTGCCACATAGGTCGTTGCAGGGGTATGTTTGAATAACTGCTGGTGTTCTGATATTAGTTCTACTGTGATGAGATTTTTAAATGTCTACATCTCATTTATTGAGCAATCTCAACATGATGAGATATAAATATGAGTTTTCTCCATTCACTGCCTTTGATCATATCTCATCCAATCTCCCATTCCCATCCCTTAACAACATGCTCCTCAAATTTCATGACCTTCTGATCATTATTGGTTATTAAAAGTCAGGTATGTTTAAAACTTCTGTGTCAAATTTAATCTCATCTTCTCCTCTCCTTACAAGCAAGGCTGACATGGACCTTGACTGCTCGCAAAGAGGGGCTCTGACCCCTTTGTCCTCCCAGCCCTTCAAGGTCTGGCTATCTGGTGCTGGAATGGGAAGAGAGTAGATGAAGAATGCGAGCATCACTACTTCACTCTGCTGGTGAAACCACAACCCTACACCTGGACTTCTTTGAGGTTACCCCCTCCCCTGAACACTTCTCAATTCTAGCTCTTATCTCTCATCTGTGCTAACGACTGAATGTCTGTATCACCCCTCAAATTCTGTTTGTTGAAACCCAACCCTTAATGGGAAGGTATTAGGAGATAAGCCATTGGGAGGTGATTAGGTCATAGGATGGTGCCCTCATGAATGGGATTAGTGCTTTATAAAAGAGCCCCTCCCCCCAAATTTCCTTCATCCCTACTATCACATGAGGCCACAAGAAGAAGATAGAATCTATGGTTCTTCAGCAGATGCCAAACCTGCCGGAGGACTTGATCTTGGATTTCCCAGGCTCCAGAATGGAGAGAAATAAATGCTTGTTGTTTAAGCTGCCCAGTCCATCATGATTTTGTTATAGCAGCACTTATGGACTGAGACACTATACCACCACATACCACAGTTTCTGCTGCTGGGGGCCACCACCCATCAGGCAACAGGCACGATGGGCAAAGTGTGGTCAACCCAGCCCTCTCCACCCTGTCTCTAGACTCAGGAAGAACTCACACCCTCCCTGTAATACCAAGTACACACAAGCAGGCTAGTTAGTCCCTGTTTGGCTCTGTGTTCATGGTTCTCTCTCTCCCTCGTATTCTCTTCTCCTGCTTTTCCAGGTATCAGGCGATCCAAGCAGACATGTAATCTGGAATTAGAATATGAGCTTCATCTTCTTATTGTAAGAACACCCTCTTTCAACTCAAGGAAGTCAAGAATTCTCTTGACTTCCCCCTCATTTGACTTGCAGGTCATGTGGAAGGTAAGACATTCACTTCTCACAGTGACCCATGTATGACAATGACCTCAGCCATGGTTTCCTTTCTTCTCAAACTGAGGAGATTCCCAGCCCAGAGCTGATGGTAGCAGTACAAGTGTTAAACCCAGATGCTGTTGGTTCTCTCTTAGCAAAAACTTTATCCTTTGTTTCAGCCTTGGTCACCAATTTCTGGGTCAATAGAAAAATCCATTCAATTTCCTATTGTGTGCACAAGTTTAGATTTGGGTCCAAACTAGGCTTCTATTTCTTTTGGACTTAACTTATACAGGATAGAATTGGGTTTTACTTGGTCCAGGCTGTGGTTAAAAAGTGAAGTTCAAGGGCCAACCAAAACTACAACCGGTCAAGAGAAGGCTGCTTAGGACACAGTTGCAGAGGGCGGGCCCAGCCTGAGTCCTGCGGGGAGTGAAGATAAGCACCAGGGGAATCCCCAAGCCACCCCCCACCACACACACCATCTGCAGAACCACCTGACATGTGGACATACCAGGAGATTTCCAGGGCTCCGCAAAGGCTCCATCTTTCAGACACTCCTAGCTGAGTCACAGCTAATGCTGACCTCATTCAGGCAGAACACCAACACCATTCACTGGAACTGGAAATTACCAAGGCTTCTTCAGTTTGGGGGAGGGAGAGGAGATCATTGCCAACCCTTTATACGCATTGTGGGCCAGTTAGTCTTAGTCACATCTTCAGGCTCTGATGTCTTCCTTACAATAAGGCAAACCCCATCGACCTCATCAGGATGGCAGGGGATTAATGAGATGACACTGTATGTGAAGCACATAGGACACTGCTTGGCACAGAGCAGAGAGAATAAATTCCCAATCTGCCCACCCCTCAGTGAGACCACAGTGACCAGAAGATACACGGTCCCTCCGCCTTCAGGATGTAGGTAGGTCCACAATCCAGGCACTTCTCACCATGACCACTGCCCCACTCTGGTCCAAGCATTATTGCCTCTTACCTGAGCCACTGCAGCAGCCTCTGAAGTGAACCCCTGCTCTCACCCTTGCTTCCTACAGTCTATCAGAACGGTCCTAAAAAAGGTAAGTGGATCATGATACTACATAAATCCCTGCAACGACTCTTGTCCTCATTAGAGTGAACGTTAGTCCCCACAGTCACCTACAAGGCCTTCCACGTTCCACCCCCAGTTGCTCTCCTGGCCTATCTCCATCCCCCTGGCCGGCTCCCTGTTCCTCTGACACAGTTGGCCAGTTTCTGCCTCGGGGCCTTTGCACTGAAGAGGAATATTCTTCCCCTTGACAGCCACATTACTGTTCCTTTCTTTCAGGTCCTGAATCAAATGTCACTTTCTTGGTGGTCTTCTCTGACCACTCTGTTTAACATGGCATCATTTCCCCATGTGCCTCAATCAGTGGCTGTCCTGTCCCACTCCCCATAGCATTTTATCTCCTAACATACCATGTAATTTACTGATTTACATTACGGTCCATTTCCCCTTCCTCCTACACACACCAAAATATAAATACCACACATGTAAGAACTAGTGTCTGCACTGTTCATTGCTGCACCTCAGGATCTAAGACAGTGCCCAGTACATGTGAGGTGCTCAGGAGTCAGTTGAATGAATGACTAAGTGACTAAAAGGATAGGAGCATTCAGGAGCAGGAAGCGTTAAGACCCAGTTAACTCCTCAAAACACAGGCTGCAGTCTAAGCTCAGTAATGCTGAGAATGAATCAGAGGAAGGATGAAGTCAGCTCAGAAGAGGGTGTCCAGACTGAGGAAGTGAGCTCCACCCCTGCCTCATCTCATTTTGGACCTAACATTGGAAATACATTTTGAAAGCATCCTCTTTAGTCATTCCAATCACTTGCTTCCTCTAAACTCCAACTTGTCTAGGGACCAAAGTCTGAAACTTTTGCAAGTAGAAGCTGTGTTAGGCAGAAAAAAAAAAAAAAGTTCAATGGCACTTTAACCATTTTGACTTCAGAGAGCAAGCGTGATGCCTCAAAGCCTCCCAGCTGCTCCCTGCAGCTCAGCTCTCTCAGGTGCCTGCAGTCTTAGATTCTCTTTGCCCAAAACGTTGATTCACACTCTGAATTGAGGGACACAAGCCTTTCATGTGTGGGGATCGCTTCTCACATGAATCCCAAGTAAAACAAAAACTAGGTGTAGGACAGCTATAACTCACTGACAAGCAATTGCTCCATCTAAAGGAATTCAGACATGAATGAATGAATGAATGAATAACACAGTCAAGTCACACAAAACACTTAAGATCTGCAAACTGCCAGTCTGCAGTTCCAGTCTTGACTGCAAGCTTAGCCCCTACAGCAATGCAGAAATATAGTAGGCACTCAATAAAGAGCTGATGACTGATCACTGCAGATGGTGACTGCAGCCATGAAATTAAAAGACACTTGCTCCTTGGAGGAAAAGTTAAGACCAACCTAGACAGTATATTAAAAAGCAGAGACATTACTTTGTCAACAAAGGTCCGTCTAGTCAAAGCCTTTGTTTTTCCAGTAGTCATGTATGGATATGAGAGTTGGACTATGAAGAAAGCTGAGCACCGAAGAATTGATGCTTTTGAACTGTGATGTCGGAGAAGACTCTTGAGAGTCCCTTGGACTGCAAGGGGATCCAACCAGTCCATCCTAAAGAAAATCAGTCCTGAATATTCATTGGAAGGACTGATTCTTAAACTCCAATACTTTGGTCACCTGATGCAAAGAACTGACTCATTTGAAAAGACCCTGATGCTGGGGAAGATTGAAGGCAGGAGGAGAAGGGGATGACAGAGGATGAGATGGTTGGAGGTCATCACCGATTCAATGGACATGAGTTTGAGTAAGTTCTGGGAGTTGGTGATGAAAGTCTGGAGTGCTGCAGTCCATGGGGTCACAAAGAGTCGGACACGACTGAATGACTGAACTGAACTGAACTGATGGCTGACTCTTTGTATAAAGTATGTGCATGCATGCTGAGACACTTCAGTTCAGGTCAGTCGCTCAGTCATGTCTGACTCTCTGTGACCCTAAGGACCGCAGCATGCCAGGCCTCCCTGTCCATCACCAACTCTCAGAGTTTACTCAAATTCATGTCCATTGAGTCGGTGATGCCATCCAATCATCTCATCCTTTGTCGTCCCCTTCTCCTCCTGCCTTCTATCTTTCCCAGCATCACGGTCTTTTCAAATGAGTCAGTTCTTCGCATCAGGTGACCAAAGTATTAGAGTTTCAGCTTCAACATCAGTCCTTCCAATGAACACCCAGGACTGATCTCCTTTAGGATGGACTGGTTGGATCCCCTTGCAGTCCAAGGGACTCTCAAGAGTCTTCTCCAACACCACAGTTCAAAAGCATCAATTTTTTGGTGCTCAGCTTTCTTTATAGTCCAACTCACATCCATACATGACTACTGGAAAAATCATAGCCTTGACTAGATGGACCTTTGCTGGCAAAGTAATGTCTCTGCTTTTTAATATGCTGTCTAATTTGGTCATAACTTTCCTTCCAAGAAGCAAGTGTCTTTTAATTTCATGGCTGCAATCACCATCTGCAGTGATTTTGGAGCCCCAAAAAATAAAGTCAGCCACTGTTTCCACAGTTTTCTCATCTATTTGCCAGGAAGTGATGGGACCAGATGCCATGATCTTAGTTTTCTGAATGTTGAGCTTTAAGCCAATTTTTTCCCTCTCCTCTTTCACTTTCATCAAGAGGCTCTTTAGTTCTTCTTCACTTTCTGCCATAAAAGTGGTATCATGTGCATATCTGAGGTTATTGATATTTCTTCTGGCAATCTTGATTCCAGCTTGTGCTTCTTCCAGCTAAGCATTTCTCATGATGTACTCTTCATATAAGTTAAATAAGCAGGGTGACGATACAATATAAGACACTTCTGTCGTGTCCAACTCTTTGCAAACCTATGGACCATAGCCTGCCAGGCTCCTCTGTCCGTGCGACTCTCTAAGCAAGAATAATGGAGTTGCTTTCTGTGCCTTCCTCTGGCAGATCTTCCTGACCCAGGGATCAAACCTGTGTCTCTTACATCTCCTGCATTGGCAGGCAGGTTCTTTAACACTAGTGCCACCTGGGAAGCGCGTGTATAAAATACCAAATTCTAAGTAATAGAAAGTAACCTAGACCTGTGTTAGAGAGTCTTTTTTAAGAGAGTGATTCTCTCCTTTGGCAGAGGCAGTATATGGAGTGTTCTGTTTCTCACCCCTCTCTCTCTGTGGTCTCTGATCCAGAGCACTTGTGCAGTATCAGTGGAGAGAAGCTCATACTCTCCACACAGAGGCAATGCCAAACAACAGGGTACAGAGGAGAGAATTGCCGGTGGGGAGAGAGAACTGGGCAGGGACGAGACTGGTCCTTGCTCCAGTGTAGCCTCTGTGACATACGGGGCTTTTAATTGGTGCTCAAAGCACTTCCACCAAGTCTGTCCAATCCACACTTCCCACACACATTCACACACACTCCCACTACCCTCTCTGACCCGCCTTCCCCCTTTCCTTTCCTAACTGCACTTTTGCTTAACCTACTCAGTAGCCTTTAGAAATCCTCAGGACATGTGCAGCGTTAAAACAAGTGTATCTCCATTTTATTGCACCTGTATTTCTTGTAAAGAGCAATTTCATTTTGTGTCTCCATTGTATTCAATCTGACTTTTGCACTCTGAAACTTCTTCAGACAAAGCTCTCCTTGTGAAGCAGGAAACACAGCTGACAGCCTCCTGCTCTCCCAGTATTTTTTCAGAATGAGGAAAAAAGAAAAAAAAAAAAACACAGGGCTCAGTCCAGAGTATGCCAGCCCAGGAGTTGCTTCATCCCAGTGAAGAGAACAGAGAGCAGCCTTCGCCAGCTGTCAGCAGAAGTTACTAAGGTGCCGCAATCCCTCGCTCATTCCACCTACTCCCTACAGACCCAGGGAGGACACTTAGGAACTCATGAGTGAGTGAGTGAATATTTGCATTATTGTAATAGCCCCTTAAATTGTCTTTTGACTCTAATCTCACCTCTATCCAAATCATTTTCCACATCCTTCCAGAGTAATCTTTCATGTCACTCCTGTTGACCTTAAACAAATAGGCTGCCAGTTATTTCTCCAGCAAAAATGGGTTTACTTAGGATCAGTAAAGAACTGCAATTGGGGGACTACAGCCATGGTGAGCCATGTGCAAGTCTCATGCAACAAGAAGTGGAGAACTCTTTTATAGAGGGGTGGAAAATGTTGGGAGGCCTGCAGTTAACAAGCACCCACTGGAGGAATGGAGAGTCTGAAGCTTTTCACTGGCTGCCCTGTGACAGGCTCTCACTGGCTGAGCCCTTCCTTGCCAGGAACTCTCTTCTTCCTGTTGGGCTCTGCCATCCTCGAAGGGCATGAGAGCTCCCCCTTCTGGCCTCCCAACTCTTTTCCGATTGAGGTTTTTGTTTATTAATTTTCACACTCTCATATTTAAGACCATTCAGTGCTCTCAGGATAATCCAATCTTCCATGTGGAAGCTTTCCTGATGTGAGTGCCAACTATTTCTCCATTTGTCCTCTTACACTCACTCCCCTTCACCCTCCCCTCCAGCTAGATCCACCTTCTTTCATTTTAGGCACAGGCCACATTCTCTATCACCTTTGACCTTTTGGCCATGTGTCTCTATGCCCAGAGCACTCTCCCCTCCTCCACTCTACCCCTGTTTCAGCCAGTCTTTTCCTTCGTGGAATGAAAAAAATGGTGAATAAATGATGAGATCAAAAGGAAATAGAGTCTGAGAGTTCAGGAGAAATATTTGGGTCTCGGACTGAGTTTGGGGAATCACCTAAGGCTTTCAGCCCATAACTGAAAAGAGCGGCCTCTGCTGCTGGGTGGGGGAGATTCTGGAGGGTCCTCCAGAAATGTGTGTCCCAGAAAGAGAACATGGTGAGGACACACTCAAGGGGAGCAGCGCTGAGGGCTAAGCACCTTCCCCCATATCTCCTCCCTCTCCCACCTGTCTTGTAGCCCATCCACTTGGGAATAGGCAGCCTCAATTCTCCCAACAAAGCTTATCTTCCTTTCTCTCAGTAGTCACATCTCACCTGAGTCTCGGAAGAACATTTATTCCATCCAGGGGACCACATTACTTAGAGTAAAGCTTCTAATAGCCCAATCAGCAGCAGCACTAGTTTGGCCAGAACTAGTCAAAGCATTGCATCCATGCTGGGTGTTCCACCTACAGAGTACAGAAGATTCAGAACATTCTAATCAAAATAAAGCCCGCTAGAGAAGAAAACTCTGGGATCTGGGCAGGAAGCAGCTCAGATCACTAGGAAAGGAAAAGCACAGCCCCTGCCCCCATCCAAAGGACGAGTCCTGGGGAAGCCCTTAGGATTGGAGGAAGATGTACCCAGTGGCTAGGGAGTTGCTTTCAATGACGATTAGGAGACAAGTCAGTTCAGAGGAGCAAACACATGTCCACTCCATCTGGACCAGAAGTTGCAATACAGAAAAAAAGTCTTACAGCAAGAAAGAAAAACAACAGAGATCTCTGTTAGACAGCTTTTCTCAGTTTAAAAGCTAGTATGAACACACTTGGTTATGGGTTGAATCTCATACCCCCACAAAATTCATAAGCTGAATTCTGAACACCCAGCACCCTACCGCAGCAAAATGTGACTTTATTTGAAAGCAGGATTAATGAAGTTATAATTAGCTGAGGTGAGGTAATCCAGGTGAGTCCTAATCCAATATCATTGGTGTCCTTATAAAAAAGAGAGTTGGACACCAAAAAATGTCCACAGGGAGTATGTGTGTGTGCATGCTAAGTCACTTCAGTCACATCTAACTCTTTGTGACCCGATGGACTATAGCCCACTAGGCTCCCCTGTCCATGGGATTCTCCAGGCAAGGATACTGGAGTGGGTTTCCATGCCCTCCTCAGGAAGTCTTCCCAACTCAGGGATTGAACCCATGTCTCGTACATCTCCTGCATTGGCAGGCGGGTTCTTTACCACCTGGAAAGCCCACAGGGAGAATGCTACATAAAGGTGAAGACAGTGATCTGGGTGATACTTTTACAAGCCAAGGAAGACCAAAGATGTCCAGCAAGTCGCCAGAGGCTAGGCCAAAAGTCTGGAAGAGAATCTGCTTCACATCACTAAGGAGGGTGCACCCCACTTACTACTCCAGACTTCCAGCCTCTGGAACCATGAAACAATAAATCTGCACTGTTTAAGCCACCCAGTCTGTAGTATTTTATTACAGCAGCTCTAGTCAACTAATTCAAAAAGCAAGCAATATAGCTAGACAATAATATTGGGTTGGCCAAAAACTTGATTCAGGTTTTTCCACCACATCAAATGAACTTACTGACCAACCCAATATTTTTCTTATTCAATGTCTGTTTGCAAACACAGTGAGCCCCCTCTGAAAGCTCTATGCCAGCGCTACCACTGCATCGGCTACCAAATGCTTCTGAACCCTGCAGGTACTTCACTCCTGGCCATCATGGAAATCCCTTGCTTGTCCCAGGGACAGAGGGACAATGCAAGATTGCTGTTATGAGCCAGGGCTTTGAAACCAAGCCAACCTGTGTTTGGATCCCTCTCTTGCCACCTGCGAGGTGCATGACTGGGTCACCCTTCCTTGTCAGTGGCCCGGAGCTAACAGCCATGCCAGTTTTGAGGGGCCATTGTGAAAAGCACCTGAGATCATTAGACGTGCATCACAGGCCCTGGTACATAGTGAGTACCCAGAAATGGAAGCTGGTGTGATGCTCACCAAAGAGAATGGCATTCCATTAGGGGTCATTAGGTCAGCTGATCCCTTAAAGTAGAAAGAAACGATACCCAGATGCATCCATTGCTGGTTCCTGACATGGCCCAGGGAACTTCTTGGCAGCGTATGCTGACCCAGCAGAGGGCCCGCCCTGAGAGCAAAGAGGAGGAAGGAGCAGATGGCAGTGATCAGCTTCAGGGCCTAGATGGAGGAAAGAACAAGAGGAGCTGGAGGTCAGAGCAGCTCGCACATGTGTCTGACAAGCAGCACCAAGAGGAATCGCAGCCGTCATCTGAAGGTTGACCAGCTCTCTCCTGGCTGGCGGGACACAGAGTTCTACCCTGCAGGGCGCTCTGTGGCCGCCTGCTGCACACCTGTCAGAGCAGAGAGAAGAGAGACCCTTAGGTCATGCCAAAGCTGGAGAGAGGTTGCCTGGAAGTCACTGTTAGGAAATGTGTAAGTCACAGTACAGCCTGGGCATGTCAGCATCGGACAAAGAGAACACCTTCTGGGGTGCCCTGCGGAGTGATGCACTGGCGAGTGTTTCACACCTGGGTGGAGCATGGTCAGTTTTCTCAATGTAAAAATTCCCACCAGAGCCAACTGGAAACTATCAGGAAGATCTCATTCAACTCACCAAATTGCTGAAGATTGAACAACTGGCTCTCACCAGCCCAGAAGCTGACTGAGGCACACTGAGCCCTAAGTGACATCAGAGCGGACCCTTAATCCCAGATCAGGGTAAGTCAAGAGGCTGCTCGCTGGCTGTCTTCCACACCTGCCCTCTCATCCCCAGCAGGTCTGCAGCAGCCCTTCTCTGCTTGCTTCGGATCTGCTCCAGAACCTGGGAAGTATTACTCTCAGTCGTGTCTGACTCTTGGCGACCCCACGGACTGTAGCCTGCAGGCTTCTCTGCCCATGGGATTTCCCAGGCAAGAATGGGAACTCTGGAGTGGGTGGCCACACCCTCCTCCAGGGGATCTTCCTAACCCAGGGAATGAACCTTGGTCTCCCACAGTACAGGCAGATTCTCTACCATGTGAGCCACCCGGGAAGCCAGAATATGTATGTGCTGCTAAACAAGACCCCTCTGTTTACCCCAGAAGGGGACTTGGTAGCTTGGGGTAAGGGACAGAGCCATTTCAGGCATGAAAGTGGGTCCCAGCACTGCCACCCCAGGACACAGCCCTTCCCCACCAGCACCTTCTAATAGGTTGTGTACTAGGACTATAGTGTAGCACCCCACATCCTTCAGGCCAGTTCTAAGGATGCACATGAGGATGCAATGTGTTCTTCCATTCATTTTCACACTAGACATTTGGCCTAGGGGTGGAGCAATGCCCTCCAGCCGCCCTTGTCCATCAGACCATCTGAAGGTGCCCTGACATCACCACACAAACTATACAGGTTGGAAGATGCTGCTCTCTGGATTCATGAGAAACATACAGAGCCTATATTCTGGCCCCACCCCATCAATATCAGGTCGTGCTTCATCAGACCATCCACCGGCACTTGAATTTTCCCCTCCTGGGGTAAGACCCAGCCTCATTGTATATCTGCCGGCAGGCTGCTTAGAGGGGAGTTCAAGGAATTTCCAAGAAACGTTCTTTTCTTCTCAGGTAATTAGGTCCAGAGGAACATGTGATCACCCGCCAGCCTGCCCAGACAGCAGGTGGAGAGAGCCTTTAGCTCTGACAAGGTTAAACAACCTGTGGTTGCCTGCAACCCACCCACTGGTTAGTGCTCATCAGCTGAGCAGGAGGCCCGGAGCCAGGTCAGGTACACCTCCAAGCCCTGAGTTAACAGAGGCGCTGGAGACCGTGCCAGTCAGGGGCAAATGTCCCAGGTCAGAGCTGAGAGACTGGGATCCATCTGTGTCCACCCAACTCACGGCAACCTTCGTCCAGTCATCTGAATCCTCTGGGCTTCCTCTGGCACAAACAACTCGTCTTGCCTCCCATAAAAAAAATAATAATTATTAGGGAGCAAATGGCATGAGGGATGTAAAGGTGCATTGGAGATGATTTACAATCAGCATCGCTTAAGATGTTGTTTACAAAAGCAAAGTAACGCTGGGAATTTGCTGGAGGCAAAAAATGGAGTTTTCTCTGAAATGCGTTATTGATCATCCGACCGTTGCTGACCTCAGTAAATCCCCAGCCCGTACAGATGGAGCTGAAATGTTGAAGTAGCAAAGGCTTCCCCAAGTGCATCTCTCTGCTCAGTAATACCACGAGGACTACTACAAACGCCCCGGCGTGCCTGACACATCCCAACAGAAACCTGGCAGTGAGAAAAAGTGGGCGTGATGTAAAGTCCAAGTGAAGTCCTCCCACCCCAGCTCAGCCACTAAAGTAAAAAATGGCCACTCGATGGTCTTGCAGGCAGGGAAACAGCTGAGCTCCATAGGAATAAGCGTTGTTTAAGAGGAGGCAGGATGCTTCACTCCTTTGATTTTAGGAATGAGCTTGGCAAGGACCTTGGCAAAGACCCTGCTGTCTCCGTGCTGGAAGGTGAAGAATCCGGGCAAGCCGCTGACTGGACTCTGTGGAAACACTGCTCAGATCCTACCCCACAGAGGCCACTGGTCCACCCAGGGCCCTGGCTGGCATGGACTGACCATCAGACATTTGCATAGTGGGAATGCCTCTTGTGCCCACTGCCAGGGCAAGTCTCAAGCCTGTGGACAGCTAGGACCACAGAAAACAATCATGCAGTCCCAGTCCCTCCACTCACCTGGATTTTCTTTGAGCCAGGTTACACAAGAGCTTTACCTTAATAGCTCGGTCCCAGCTGGTCTCCGTAAGTCAGGAGGGGAAACTGTGTTGAAGTAAAAAGTCTTTCTCTCATAACAGAGCTCAGGCAGATGGCAATTACTTATTCTAATTAACAGTAAGAATAGATAAGCTTAGCAAGAATGTTCTATGGGCCAGACACTGTCCTAAGTGCTTTACGTGGATTGATCTTGTTTATCCATTATTACAACCCTATGAGATAATAAGTTCCATTCTCCCCCAATTTGTAGATGAAGAAACTGATGCCAGAATGGGTTAAGTGATTTCCTAAGATTATACAGTTAAAAAGTGATTATCTTCATTAAGTAATGCTAGCTGCTGTCTTCAATAAACCTTGAAATCTTACAGCCTTGATATATTAAAAACTTGTATCCCACTCATGGGAAGTCTAGAGAAGGAAATGGCAACCCACTCCAGTATTCTTGCTTAGGAAATCCCAGGAACAGAGGAGCCTGGAGGGCTACAGTCCATGGGATTGCAAAGAGTCAGACACGACTTGATGACTGAGTACATAGGCTAGTACATGGAAAGTTTCACTGGTGGGAGAAGTGGATGGTCAGCCCTGCAGAGGCATTCAGGACCCCACTGACAGAGGTGACACCTGCCATCCTCACCATGTGACATCCAGTGTTTCTCTGAACATCCACCTCCAGCCAGCAGATGGGGGATGGTGGACACGGAGAGTCATGGGTGGGGGTTGTTGATGGGCCATGCCCACAACGGGCATATATCACTTCTATCCACCTTCTAGGATCCAAGCTCAGATACATGGACCCACCTGGAGGCAAGTAAAGATGGAGATATGTTGACCCTGGCTGGGCAGCCACTTCTGATCACCATTCTACACTATGAGAGGGAAACACAAACCCAAGTCAGCAAGCCCCCTCTGCCATGGAGCTGAGATTCAAACCCAAGTAGGTTGGCTTCAGAATCTGTCCTCTTTAGCATTATGCTGCCTGATTAGGAGCTTCTGAGGAGGTGATCACTGGACTAAGATTGGAAAGGAGGTGGCAGTCATCTCTCAGGTGTCCATCACGAAACTGCCTTCCTCCAGAATCTCCTCCACACTCCTGTCATAGGGTCTGCAATCCCATCATTAGCATGACGAGTCTCTGGGTCATGGGCTCATTAATATTTAAGAGTCCCTACAAAGAGGTGGGCTTCCCTGGTGGCTCAGATAGTAAAGAATCTGCCCACAACATGGGTTGATCCCTGAGTCAGGGAGATCCCCTGGAGAAGGAAGTAGCAACCCACTCCGGTATTCTTGCCTGGAGAATTCCATGGACAGAGGAGCCTGGCGGGCTACAGTCCATGGGGTAGCAAAGAGTCAGACACAACTGAGAGACTAACACACACACACGCAGTGGCAGATGTCTCTAGGAAGAGCCATACTCCAGATCTTTTTCTTTTTAAATTTTATTTTACAAGTTCCCTGAATGAGTTTGTCAGAGTTTTTCCAAAGGGGACCCCTGGGTGAGTTGACAGTTTGGTGGAAATTGGAAGTCTGGAAGACGGCGTGAAAGTACTATGGGAAACAGGGGTGGGGGGAGTTCAAAATCTGGGAAAATGCTTCAAGCAGTAGTGAAATTTCAATGTATTAACACGCAAAAAAAACGATTTGTTTTTATTCATATCACAATCCAGTGGGGTCTTAGGAGGCTCTCCTTCAAGAAGTAACCCAACATTCCAAGGCCACTTCCATCTACTGTTCTTCGATCTTACATAGGCCTTCTCTGGTAGCAGGTGGTAGAGGGAGAGAAATGAGGCTCACACGTGGAAATTTTATAACCAGATTTTATAATTTTATAATCTTGGAAATGCCTACATGCTATTGGCCAGAACAAGTCAAATGTTCCCATCTAACTGCAAGAGAGACTGGGAAATATAATCCAACCATAAGCCTGTGAAGATGAGAAAAGTGAACATAGGTAGCACCGGCAACATCTGTTCTCTGATATAACCCTGACTTTTCCTCACTTTTAAGGACCAATATTCAAGACCCAGACCTGGTGCAAGTCCACTGGTACAATCCCAAGAGAATCCATCATCAAAGAAACAGGCATTGTCTGGGGTCACTGGCTGGTCATCGGGAAGAAGATGGAAGACAACACAGGACCCTTATCCATTATCTTTGCCTGTACAGTCAGCTATACAGGGAGCCTCATTACTCTTTGGTTCAGGAAAATAATTGAAGACCTAACCCTCCAACCACAGACCCAAATTAGTTAAGTTCCATTTACTAAAAGAACTCTCTTATCAACCACACTTGATCATGATTTTGTATCTCGGTTCTCAATTCCACATGAAAGATACTTTAACTTCAGATATTGTTCCAAAATGAGAAGCAAGTCTGAAAGTTACTCTGTAAGTCAGCCTTCTTGAGTCCCTTGTGCCCTTAGCACTGGAATATTGTGTAGTGCCTTATAACTCAGCTCAAGAAAAGGTATGTCTGAGCCCATGTGAAAGCTGAAAGCTTAGTCATTTGATTAAAAGGAGAAGCTCCAAAGGTGGGGGTTAAAGATAAAAACAGGAGTTCAACTGCACACCATTTATATACATTCCTTTGACTATATACTTCATTGAAGATTTTTTAAGAGTCGATTCTATTTTCCCAATTTAAAATAGTCAAGTGAACACTACATTCTTGGGATAAAAATGAAGGTAGCTCCATTTCACATGTGCCCTAAATGGAATCAACTCACCCCAGCCCAATTCTTGCCAGCCTCTGTTCTGGAAGTTTGAGTCCTGTTTCTTTTTCTCTGTTGATCTCAGGCCTGAGAAGTCACCCTCCCTGCTAACTGTCACCCTGTGGGTGTGCTCTGTAATCCTATCGAGCATTCTGGAATGCAGTTTCCATATAAGATGCTACAAGTAATAAAGTTTATCAGAATGGCTTGTCATTATTTTTGCATCATTATACAATTACTGGAGCTTTGGAAGGTAATAAATCATTACACAGGTGACAAATTGAGAAGCTGAGAAGGACAGTTATTCTCACAGATAAAGCAACTGCTGCCACTAACGAGATGTGGAGACTTGGTGCTCAACCTTTTAGAAAATGTCCTGTGGTCCTGCAAGGTGTCAGTGGGAAAGCCATCCACATCTGAAAGCAGGCCAAACCCACTGCCAAGACCGCCAACGAGCTTGACATTGCCAACCCCTCCAAAAATGAGGGTCCCAGTCTCACTTTTTGATGACCCAGAGGGAGCACCGTAAGACCGAGAACCAAATTCCTACAAGACTACATTTCACTGGCTCTGCTGAAAATGCCCAAACAGCCTATCCACTCATTATTCACTTTTTCTCTGAAAAAGCCTGTGTCATCATATGTGCGTACATGTGTATGAGCACACATGCTTTAAATTGTCTAAGCATTAAACTCTCTCTGCAAAATCTCCTAGTACACTAAGTTTTGTTTTGTTTTTCACACTTAGGTAACAAAAAAAAAAAATAGCAGAGCATATTTTCCACAGACCATAAAAAATAGATCTCTAGATTAAAATCAAACAGGCAACATTTGAGTCCAAGAAAAAAATATTCTAGGGGAGAATTATGAAGGCTATGAGGGGTTTGGAAAGGGAGAAATGGTTCGGCCCCACTCTGATGCTGATGGCTGAGCAGGTTCAGAAGCTGCAGACCCACCAAATTCATCAGCGGGCCTGTAGAGGATAGGGAACTGCTGAGAAAGAGGGGCCCTCTTCCAGAAAGTTCCAGTGAGGCCAACTATTTGGGTCCAACCTACACTGCTAAATAGGAAAGAATCTTTGGTTTTGATAAACAATTCAGGTAATTAGTGCCTGGAAGAGGGAAAATCTGGATACCATGATATGGTACCCAAACCAAGGGCATCATCACTTAGGAACTTATTAGAAATCCAATTTCTTGGGTCCCTACCTCAGACCTACTAACTCAGGAGCTCTAAACCACTAACCATAAGTTACTAAATCAGAAAGGATGCCCAGGCTAAGACCTTCTGAAGCACTGGGTCACCCTATTATTGGGTATTTTTCCTTCAATCAGGGTCGCCACATCTGGATGTACAAGTTGGGCACTGCATTAATTCTCCCTGATTGAGACATAATCAGGGGCTTAAAAATGGGCCATACTTGCTCCTAAGCTATGAGTTTAAAGTGCTACATATGACATGAAAGGGTACTTTTCTCTAATATCTGTGAAGACATCATATAGGCTAGCAGTTTACATTGCCTTCATCTCTTTATTCAAATAAACCTCAACCTTCAGGATGAAAAAAGATAAGCAGCAAGTGAAAATCAGAATCTTACTCTTCCAGGTAGATGGATAAACAACTTAACCAAAATGGTGACTCCATTCCCCACAGTGACTTAAACTCATGAAAGTCAAGTTCTCATGTCCAATCTCAACTGAAACTAAAATGAGCTGCAAAGCAAAATCCTGAAGCTCAGAGCTTGCAAGACATTCTCTAACCTGCACTCATCCTACAGCCAAGGTTCTCCAAATAACTGAAGTAAATTTGGTTCTAATGAAACCAGGTAAATCCAGCACCAGGACTACTACAAGGACGGGAACACGTGGGGTTTAACCAGAGCCCACATCAAAAGGTCCTTCCTCAAATGGGGAAAGGCAACAGGATATATTTTATAAGCCTTTGATATAAGGCATCAATCTTTTCACTTATACAGCTTCCCAAGGTCCCAGCATCTCCCAAAACAGGCAATTGTGGTTGTTCAGTTGCTAAGTCATATCCAATTCTTTGTGGCCCCATGGACTATAGCATGCCATGCTCCTCTGTCCTGGGCTATCTCCAAATTAAACCAGGTAAGTGCACACACTGGAAAAGGTCTGATCTTCCACTGCCACCAACCCTTCCAGGGAAAAAGGCCACTGGGAGGTGGCCCAGTTTGTGCCTGTCACCTCTATGACTCCATAACATCACTGAGAAAACCCCATCAGATTAGGGGGATTGGAATAGGAGGTTACTTCACTCCTATTGTTCACCATGTGCAGAAAAATGATGGTTTTGTATGTTACATGCTGGGTAATCAATTCCAGTCCCCTGGAGATTTCCTGGGTCTGCTAAGCACATTTATTCTCCTGTTTCTAATCTATTCCTCTGATTTGCACAACTTGAACATACTGTCATCATTTTAAAGGAGGGGAGAGAAGAGGAAATGAGAAAGCAAGGGCAGAGAGAGCAGGAAAGAGGGAGGGAGAAGGGACTTGATCCTGTGATTCCTCAGCTGGAAATTCCCCTATGTCTACAGGACAAAATGCCTATGCCCCCTATTCAAGACCTCAACAGCCGAACCCCAGAGCTTGTCTGTGTATGTCTAGGCTGAGTTTTCAATGTTAAGTGTAATGACAATGATAATATAACAGTATCATTATCAGCAGAGCTGGGCGATCCAGACTAAACACTAGAATGAGCCTGACACTCAGCTTGAAGACTCACAATAATCACATGAGGTGAGTGGCTATAACAATCATTATCTCATTAGCTAATAGGTGGAAAATCTTGGATTTGGGCCCTAGCAATCTGACCCCACATCCCTAGGTTCCTGATCACTATGCTCAATGTTAAACTTTTCCTTATGTGGGGCTCCTGGGCCCTTCTGTGCCCTGTGCTCCTGACAGCGGGAGGTCAGATGAAGCTTCAATTCATGAATGAAATTTCCTCCTCCAAGCCATGACTGGTTATCCTCTTTCTCAGAAGAGACTTGTATGTATAGAAACTGGATATAAACTAATCAAGAGATACACCTGCATACACAGTCTCTGCTCCCAAGAATTCCCTGAATCCCGGCACCTACCATAAGGTTTCACAAATTAATTGTTCAATAAATGATGTCTGTTGAATGAGTGTGTTCTCAGATTCATGTTCTATAAATCACTACACAATCATATGGCAGGCAGTATGCAAGATGATTTCTTGGATTACCTCACAGGAACTCAAGGAAGTATGTGCGCCTCTGTTTTCAGATGAGAGCACTGGGCTACAGAAAGGTAAGTGGCTTCCATCTTGTCTGGAGGTTAAGACAATCTATGGGTTCATAACCAGAGGAAGGAAAGAGCTTGTGAAACACAGGACCGACTGAAGGAAGCCAGACTCTTGGTCAAAGTTAAGCTTATTACTTTAAACCTCAAATGTCTTTCTTTCATTACCCAAAATTTTACTTCACTGTTGAATTTCAACTCTGCAAATGGAAATAACTTAAAAGGATATACTGCCAGGATGTGTATAAGATGTTTTAGTGATATTGCTACAAAATAAAACCACCCCCTCAAAAAAAAAATTAAAGGCTTAAAATAACCATTTTATTTTACTCACCATTCCATGGGTCAGGACAGGACTTCCCAGGTGGCGCTAGTGGTAAAGAACCTGCCTGCCAGTGCAGGAGACACAAGAGAGGTGGATTCATTCCCCTGGTCAGGAAGATCCCCTAGAGGAGGAAATGGCAACCCACTCCAGTATTCTTGCCTGGGAAATCCCATGGACAGAGAAGCCTGGCAGGCTACAGCCCATAGGATTGCAAAGAGTCAGACACGACTGAAGAAAAGATAGCAAGCAAGCCAAGGTCAGGACTTGGGAAGGGGTTTTCTGAGGGATTCTCACTTGGGATCTCTCAGAAGGTTCAAGTTTGGGGTTGTAGAGAGATGTTGGTTAGGTCATCATATGAAGGCTCACTGGACTGAACAACAACGAGACCTTTTACTAATGGCAAAGCCATCACATTCTCAAGACTAGATATTTGCAAATGGATAGGTATCTTCCCAGGTGGTGCAGTGGTGAAGAGTCTTCCTGCCAATGCAGGAGACACTGAAGATACATTCCATCCCTGGCTTGAGAAGATACTCTGGAGGTGGAAATGACAATCCGCTCTGTATTCTTGTGTGGAAAATTCCACGGACAGAGGAGCCTGGCGGGCTATGGTCCATGGGGTCGCAAAGAGTCAGACAACAACCGAGTGGCAGAGTGTGCACATGCATGTGCACGCGTGTGCACACACACACACAGGTACCTGATAGAAACAGTGAAGTGTGACCCACAGCAGGAGCGTCATTACGAGAGGTGTTATGAGGCCTCTGGGATCTTCCATTGGCACCTCCAGATTCACTCTCCATTCTCCTCTCCCTGGGAGGCTGACCTACATGGATTATAAGAGGGACTGCCTTGCTTCTAGCTTTCTATTGGGTTTGATCAGTGAGGGAACACCCACAGAAGATGAGAGAGGGGAGGAGAATGCAGTTCTGGTGTTTATCCTCTGGCACCCTCCCTGAGGAGTCACTACCAACCAAAGCTTAAACTCCCTCTAGACAGCAGTTCACACAGCCCTCCCTTTCCAAGGGTGAGGAACCGCTCCCCACCCTTGCTTTTTCAGGCCTGGGAGGGGTAAGGAGCCCCACTGCTCCTGCCCTGGGAATCTGCATTATCCCCTGTGAGTCCCCTTCATCCTGCCTCCACCTTTGCACAGTCTTTTAAAGTCCCTTCTGATTGTCTCACTTGAGAATCCATCCTATTCCTGCTGGGAAAGTAACAACACAGAAGGAAAGGAAAACCTCTCGGCAACCCACAACTCTTGCCACATCCCCTCTCTTGGACAGATGGACCCAGCTGGGAGCCACCAATGACACAGGCAGAGTAGTCCTGTCTCCTGCCTAATCCGGGGATACACTCCTGAGGCCACTGCCAGCTTCACGTGCCCGGAGCCCTCTGCCCTTGGCTAGACCAGGTGTGAATGTTAAGCTGGGGGCTGCAAGTGAAGATACCTCTACATGCCTGCTCCCACCAAATGAAGTCACCCCTTATTCTGAGCACTTCTCCTAAGCTTTATGCTTCTTCATAAAAGGATAGGACGTATTATAAGCAAAATAGGCTTGCTAAATATAGTCTATTCAGCCTGGGGAAGGCTAAATTATTCATAACCAGACCAGGATATACAATGCACGCTAAACAGAAATCCATTTTTGATTTTGGTATCTTTTCTGGGGCCTGTATATTCAGCGCCCCTGCATTGATCTGTAACTGCCCCCCTGATGCCTGCATTTGCTCAGGATGAAGATCTCAGCATCGGGGCCAATTACTAAGCTGTGAATAACCCCAGTCTCGCCCTCTGCAGGACAGCAGTGACCACAAGGTCATCGATTGTCCATCCTGTGCCACGGTCCTGGAGGCATGCGCATCCCGTGAAAGGATCATCAGCTCCCCGCAGAGGCCCAAGGATAAACAAGCCCTAAAAGAGACATCATCGAAGCCAGCACAGCTCAGCATCCATCACACCATGAAAGGCAAGACGGGACAGTGTGACCGTGACAATTAAAACCACCGAGTCCTCAAAAATGATCAATGCCCAGGAAACAATGCACACGTCCCTTCCAAAGCAGAAGGCTCAGGCTGGGCTCCCGCTTTTCAAATTATTTTCAACCTAAGCTCTCTTCACACAGAAGCTGCTGATTAGATTTTTCTGTGCTATAAGAATCATTGTTGAAAATACAGTTGTCTCTGAGACATTCTTCTTTTCACTAGTGGTGTTTTCCAAATAAGACAAAGTAGAACCATAAAATAAAACATAATCTCAGCTGTTTCTTCTGAGTGTCGCTCCAGGAGCTGAAGACTTAGGCAGCTGACCATGACCCTAGAGGCTTCCTGGGCACCTCAGAATGTTCCATGGAAAAGTCGGGGAGGATACAATGGAAAAGCTATAAGGAGGAATCCCTAGGCAACAATCTGCCAAGATATGGCATTTCTGTTCTAACAGAAAAGAGAAATCTGTCATAAATACATTATCTCTCTACTAAAATGGATACAGATTTTATGAACAGTACTTAGGAAGAAAGAGGTTTTATCTGAGGACAGAAAGTGAAGTTTGGATTTTGATGAACAGTGATCTTGTAATTCATCTATTCCCAGGTACCCACCATGACCTAAGGCCCATGGAGAAGGCAGTGACTTCTCCTTCCTGGATGAGGGCACAGGCTGTATAGATTTAAAGGACAAACCTGCTGCTGCTTGATTCATGGGACTGATTTGAGTGGCAGCTCTTGGTCTTCCTGAACCTGAGGTCAGGAAGATGTCACTGGTCAAGCGGCAGTGAGCAACAGCAAAACTCAGTAGGCCTCTTTGCTTTCCTGACATCACAGCTGCTACTAACTGCCCCAGAGACAGGTCCAAACTTCAGGGTGTTTCACCTTGCAAATGATTGCCCAATTCTGTTTCCCATGTGAGAAGAATATGCTTTATTGATCAAAGAAAGAGCCTGGGATGAGGGATTGCAGAACTAGTGGAGCAATCAGCCCTTCTGGAAGCTAGTGATCATTTTGTTCCATCATCTGCATCAATGGATGAAGAGCTCCTTGAAGATTCAAACCAACAGAACAAATTCCATCCAAAGAGAAAGCGCTTGGAGGCACTGGTGTGTGTAGGGAAGAGGCTGGGGCTCAAACCCCAGGTCCCCACTTGTCAGCAGGGGGCCATCACTCAAACTCTCTATGATTAGAAATGGAACAACGCCAATCCAGTCCCTTGCCTGGGAAAGTTATGAAAGAATTCACAAGAAAGCATTTTGTAAAGCACTTAGAGCTACAGAAGATAACTATCATTTTCACATTGGAAGCCATCAGTCTCAAAACCATGACAGGCCCATATGATCTTTCCTTAAACCAAAGTACAGTGCCCTCACCAGCATTACCTAGAAACTTGTGATCGACTACGAATTTGATAGTGTAAATGATGAAAGACCCAGACTCACTGAATCAGAAATCCTTGTTGAGGGGAGAGAAGGAAGGTGGAGAAGGCAGTGTTTAACCAGCCCTGCAGATGTTTGTAATGGACCCTCAAGTGGGAGAACCACTGTTCAAAGGAACTTTTAATTTGTCTGAAGTAGGTGTGTTTTCATCCAGAGATGATGGCTACCTACTGCCTTGCTTAGCCAAGCAGGCCCTCTTTGACCTAGGACAGGCAAGGGGGTGGCTGAGACACAGAAAAGAGAAGAGCCCATCCCCTGTCCTGGACTTGGGAGAGTTCAAGTTAAACAGGAGCAAGAATGGCATCCACAGACAATTGGCAAAGGGTCAGAGATGACCAGAATGTGTGATTGGGTTTCTTGGCTCAGTGACTGGCACTGTGGGGATGGGCGAGTACGGGGCAGAAAGCAATGGGTCTCCAGGGGCCTGAGCTGGATATGAAAAGACAGAGAGGAGGAAGGCCATTCCTGTGTGCGGTTGGAGTGGGCAGTGGATCATAGGATGAGCACCCAAGTGGGAAGCAGCGTAGCTGGGAGGGGGCTGGAGAAGGACCAGCTCACTTGGTCCAGGTGATTCCCTTAAGGGTCCCAAAAGAGCCCAAAGCTAGTTTTCCTTATTCAGTTCAAATGAAGATTCTATTAAATTAGTAAACCACAGGCCCTTCCAAGTTACACACTGTGTTTAATCCCCAAGCCTCTCCTAAATCTATTTTTTACCCCCTGCCAACCACATCAGGGCTATAAATAGAGAAGCTTCATGCGAAGAAGTGGCTGAAATTGCATGGTTTATTAGGATGATTATATATTATTTATGTAATAATTACATACATGATTATATAGCATTATAATCATGCCTACATTCTAGCTTTATTAACCATAAAATATCATTTTTGATAAAGGTTTTTTAAAAGATTTTAATTATTTGTAATTTTATTTGAATGCACCCTGAGGTTTTAGAATGAAGAATGCTACTCTAAAAATCTAACAGATAAGTAAATATTTAGTCTCTGCCATCATTTGAAGAGATTTAACTTAATATTAAAATGTTTGGTAGTCCCAATGTGTGACTGAGAAGTGTACGACATGAGACCATCATGGATAAAATCATTCATTTGTTCAGCAAAACCATACTGTCTCCATCATAGGGCAGGCACTGTGCAAAGAGTATCTTGGGGTACACTTTCTTTGTACCCACAGCAGACTGGGAGGGGCTCTGGGAAGTGTTTCCAGAGGAGGACTTCTGGATTTCAGAGGGGACTCTATCACCAGCTCTCTGCAGATTGTATTCTTTCTCCTCACACTAAAATAAGTGTGTTGTTAGGGTAAACTATGAGAATTTGCCCTCTTTATGACCACTATATTGGTAACAGGTACTCTTATGTAGGTCACAAAACACAACATAGAAATAGAAACGTAGATCAAGGGATTTGCCTCCCCGGACCCCTATCTGTGCAGGGACAGAAGCCCAGCCCCAAAGTTCTAAAACTCAAGGCCACTGACTCCACGTTGGGACCATCAGTAAAATTCTCACTGTCTCCTCTGGACATTTCTCTCCCTCAAACCCCCTCCCATTTCACACCTCACAGCCCTGATAAAACATCTATTAGCTAGTCTAAGCCAAAATCAAGGCACTGACAAAAATAAAAGCACCAAAATATATGTTCAAACAAATTTGATATTTGAAATACTTTGAAAATCATCCAAATAATCATTTGGTTGGAAATAAGAGTTTTCCTACACTTTCTTATGTTAAATATTTGCTTCATGGTTAACGGCTGATGCTTATTTCATTTTTAATTATATATTGAGGGTTCTCTTATCTCTTAATACTTAGCATTTAGTCTCCTAAAGGTATGGGCTTTCCAGGTGGCTCAGTGGTAAAGAATCCGCCTGCCAATGCTGGAGATGCAGGAGACGTGAGTTCAGTCCCTGGGTTGGGAAGATCCCTTGGAGTAGGAAATGGCAACCTGGTATGCTTGCCCGGAAAATTCCATGGACACAGGAGCCTGGCAGGCTATAGTCCGTGGGGTCACAAAGAGTCAGACACAACTAAGCAACTAAGCACGTGCGCACGCACACATATACACACACACACACACCCCTGAAGGTTGCCTTGGAAGGAGAAAAGAACACAATAACCTAACTCACACTAAGGTATTCATGACTTCCTCTAGCTTAGACCTCTGTCAAGCACTTCTCTACTGAAAACAATGCCTATATTGTGGGACTCTGGGATACTTACAGAAAACCAATGGTAAAGATGGTCTTCATAGCAAGGTTGTCAGAACTACCCTCAAACAGACCTTGGTGACAACTGCCTATCTCATCCACCCAAGAGGCAGGAAGGGCATTTGGGTCAAAGATTTCTATGCCATGGAAGAAAACTTTTCAAATCCACCCAACATGGAAGTTACTCTCCTCCCAAAATAATTCAGGGTCAACTGCACAACTTTTGTTTCTGCTGCAGCAAAACAAGAGATTCAGCAAATTAGAAGATCAAAAGTCACTTCTAACTTATACAGCAGACACTATGGTAGGCGTTTTACTGATGACTTACTGGAAAAAAGGAAACTCAGCTAGTGCCACATGACCAGGGACTAGTGTCTCTAAAGCTAACCAAAAGCAGCCAATAATGACAAAGTCTAAATATAACCCTGATATCATCACATAACAAAGGATGATAGCAAGGGAAGAAAAATGGAAAATAAATAAGAACAAAACAGGAAATTATTAATGAAATAGCAATTGTTTAATCCTCATCTATTAATAATTATCTTACACATAAGTGGGTTAAACTCTCTGATCAAAAGGTTTAGAGTGGCTGAATGGATAAAAGAGCAAGTCTAACAGTTTGTTGTCCATAAATGCCCCGCTTTAGACTGAAGGACATATACAGGCTAAAAGCGAAGGGATGGAAAAGGTACTCTGTGCAAATGGTAACCAAAGGAAAGCAGGGATGGGTTTACTTATGCCAGAAAAACAAATAGACTTTAAGTCAGAAACTGTCTAGAGATGAAGAAGGTCATTAATGATAAAAGGGTCAATTCAACAGGAAGATCAAACAATTACAAATGTATACATACACACCCAAGATCAGAGCACCTAAATATTAAAACATATACTGACAGATCTAAAGGGAGAAATTGACAGCAATACAATAGTAGCAGGAGACATGTATATCTACTTGTGATAAAAGATAAAACATCCAGACAGAAAATCAGTTTATAAAAAAAAAAGCAGTTGACTTGAACAGCAGTATAGACCGAGTGAACCTAAAAGATATATTACGAACTTTCCACCCAATAGCAGAATACACATTCTTCTCAAGTGCATTCAAAACATTCTCCAAGCTAAATTACAAGTTAAGTCACGAAACAAGCCTTAACAAGTTTAAGAAGACTGAATAAGTCCAATCTTTTCAGACCACAGTGGAATAAAGGTAGAAATCAATAACAGCAAGAAAAATGGGAAAATTCATAAACACACAGAAACACACTCTAAAATAACCATTGAGTCAAAGAGGAAATCAAAGGTAATTTTTTAAACATCTTGAGATAAATAAAGATAAAAAAAAAAAACCATACCAAAACTCATGGCATGTAGTGAAAGAAGTACTAAGGAAGTTTTATACCCAAAAAAATGCATCTAAAAAAGAGAGAAAAGGTTTTAAATAAATTATCTAACTTTATACCTCAAGGAACTGGAAAAAGAAGAACTACTAAGTGAAAAAAAAAAATTAGAAAGAAGGAAGGAAATAATACAAATTAGAGCAGAAATAAATCAAATAGAAAAACAGAGAAACAGTAGGGAAAAAATAAAGAAAACTGACTTCATTTTTTGAAAAACTAAAACAAAATTGTGTATATACACAATGGACTATTAGTCAGCCATTAAAAAGAATACATTTGAATCAGTTTTAATGAGATGGATAAAACTGGACCCCATTATACAGAGTGAAGTAAGCCAGAAAGATAAACACCAATACAGTATACTAACGCATATATATGGAATTTAGAAAGATGGTAATGATAACCCTATATGTAAGACAGAAAAAGAGACACAGAAGTATAGAACAGACTTTTGGACTCTATGGAGAAGGCGAGGGTGGGATGATCTGAGAGAACAGCATCGAAACATGTATATTATCAAGTGTGAAACAGATCGCCAGTCCAGGTTGGATGCATGAGACAAGTGCTCGGGGCTGGTGCACTGGGATGACCCAGAGGGATGGGATGGGGAGGGAGGTGGGAGGGGGGATCAGGATGGGGAACACATGTAAATCCATGGCTGATTCATGTCAATGTATGGCAAAAACCACTACAATATTGTAAAGTAATTAGCTTCCAACTAATGAAAATAAATGAGAAAAAAAACAAAGCAAATTGAAAACCCTTAGCTAGACTGAGAAAAAAGAAAGCAGACTCATACTGAGTGAAGTAAGTCAAAGACAAACATCATATGATATTGCTTAAATGTGGAATCTAAAAAAAAAATAGTGTTACACATGAACCTATTTACAAAATAGAAGTAGAGTCATAGATATAGAAAACAAACACAGTGACCAAGGGGGATCTGCTGTGCCCAGTCCCTCAGTCATGTCCAACTCTTTGTGTCCCCATGGACTATAGCCCACCATGTTCCTTCACCCGTGGGAATTCTCCAGGCAAGAATACTGGAGTGGATTGCCATGCCCTCCTCCAGGGGATCTTCTCGACCCAGGAATGGAACCAGGGTCTCCTGAATTGCAGGCAGATTCTTTACCAGCTGAGCTACCAGGGAAGCCCCAAGGGGGGAACGGGGAATAAATTGGGAGGTTGAGATTGACATTTACACACCACTGTAAGCAAAATAGATAACTAATAAGAATCTATTGTATAGCACTGGTCCTGGAGAAGACTCTGGAGAGTCCCTTGGAATGCAAGGAGATCAAACAAGTCAATCCTAGAGAAAATCAGCCCTGAATATTCATTGGAAGGCCTGTTGCTGAAGCTGAAATTCCAATACTTTGGCCACCTGATGCAAAAAGCTGACTCACTGGAAAGGACCCGGATTCAGGGAAAGATTGAGTGCAGGAGGAGAAGGCAGCCGCAGAGGATGAGATGGTTAGATAGCATCACTGACTCAATGGACACGAATTTAAGCAAACTCCAGGAGATAGTGAAGGACAGAGAAGCCTGATGTGCTACAGTCCATGAGGTCACAAGAATCAGACAGAACTTAGCTGCTAAATAGCAACAATTGTATAAAGTACAGAGAACTCTGCTAAATACTATGTAGTACCCTCTAAAAAGAGTGGATATATGTATATGTGTAACTGATTCACTTTGCTGTATGCCTGGAAATACCACAACATTGTAAATCAACTATACACCAATTAAAATTAATAAGAAAAAAAGAAGGCAAAGAAAATCAGAAATGAAAGAGGAGACATTACAAAAGCTGCCTCAGTAGTAAAAAGGATCATAAAACACTATAAGAACAGCCATACATCAAGTTGGATAACCTAAAAGAAAGGGATAAATATCTGGAAACAGATAACCTATCAAACTAAATCAAGAAAAAGTAGAAAGCCTGAACAAACAAACAACAAATAAGGAGATTTAATCAGTATTTTAGAATCTCCTCAAAATGAAAAACCCAGGACCAATGTAATTGGCAGATTCAATGCAGTCACTATCAAAACTGCAGTATTTTTGCAAAGATAGAAACTTCCCCGGTGGCTCAGACAGTAAAGAATCTGCCTGAATGTGGGAGGTCTGGTTTCGATCCCTGGGCAAAAGCAATCCTAAAATTCATTAAGAACCAAAAAAGACTGAGTAGCCAAAGCAGTCTTAAGAAAGAGGAACAAAGTTGACTGTATCACTGATTTCAAATTAACTACAGTAATCAAAATAGTATAGTACCAGCATAAAAACAGACACACAGGACAATGAAACAGGATTTAGAGCCTAGAAATAAACGCCTACACATACAGTCAACTAATCTTCAACAAAGGCATCAAAAAATAAACAATAGGAAAAGGATAGATTTTTTAATAAATAATTTGGGGAAGACTGAATGTTCATATGCAAGCAAATGAAACTGGACTCTTATCTTACAACATACACAGGGATTAAATACTTAAATGGATGACCTGAAACTAAAAACTCCTAGAAGAAAACAAAAGGAAAAAGCTCCTTGACATGGGTCTTGGTCATGATCTTTTTTTTTTTTTTTTTAATATGCCACCAAACACACAAGCAACAAAAGCAAACCAAACAAGTGGGATTGTCTCACTTGGACTTCAGACACCAATTGAAAGTTGAAGTTGTTACCTCTACTTCTGACCAACTTGCTGTAAATCAGAGGTTCCTAAAACTCCTTCCTTGGGTTCAATTAACTTGCTAGAGCACCTCAAAAATCAGAGAAACATTTAACTTGCTAGATTGCCATTTTATTATAAAAGGATACAGTTCAGGAACTGCCATCTGGAAGAGATGCCTAGGACAAATTATGGGGAAAGGGTGAGCCACTCTCCCCAAATCTCCACATGTTAGCCAACCCAGAAGGTCTCTGGACCCTGTCCTCTTGGGTTTTATTGAGGCTTCATTTCACAGTCAGGACTGCTTATATCATTGGCCATAGGCAGTTGATTCAACCTCCAGGTCCTCTTCTTTCCAGGAGGTCAGGGGGTGAGGGCTGAAATTTCCAGCCCTCCAGTCACAAGGCTAGCTCCACTGGCAACCAGCCCTCATCCTTAACTGCTCTTCCAAAAGTCACCTCATTAATACAACAAAAGATACCTTTATCACTCTCAACATTTAGGAAATTCCAAAGACTTTGGGAGCTCTGAGATAGGAACAGTGGAAGATGATCAAATATATCTGAAAAATATATCTTGGTAACCTGAATGATCAAACATATAGTTCACATAAATCACAATATCACAGGGTTAATATCCGAAATTCATATATTTTAACCCAATTAAAAAATGGGCAAAGGATCTGAATATACATTTCTCAAAAGAAGACTTACAAACAGGCAATAAATACATAAAAAGATTCTCAATATCACTAATTATCAGGAAAATGAAAATCAAAATCATATTGAGAAATCACATCACACCTGTTGGGATGACAAAAGATGTTGGCAATGAAGTGGACAAAAGAGAATCCTTGTGCACTGTTGGCAGGAATGTAAAGTGGTATAATCATTATGGAAAATAATATGGAGGTTCCTCAAAAATTAAAAATAGAACTACTATATGATGCAGCAGTTCTACTTCTGGGTGTATATCCAAAGGAAATGAAATCAGTATCTCAAAGAGACATTTGTATCCCCAGGTTCACTGCAGCATTACTCACAATACCCAAGATAAGGAACAGTCCAAGTATACATCAACAGATGAGTAAAAAAAATATTGCATCCATTTTATATATATATATACACATATATACAAATGCCTTTATATATATATACATACATATATAAAATATACATGCATATACATGCACCAGACACACACAGTCACTATCAGAATAAAGAAGAAAATTCTGACATTTGTGAGAGTATGCAATCCTGAAGGACACTATGCTAAGTGAAAAAAGCCAGACACAGAAAGAAACATACCACATTATAAGTCACAGAAGCAGAGAGTGGAATAGTGGTTACTAGGGGCAAGGGTAGCAGTTGGGGGAAATGGGGAGATATTGGTCAAGCAATATAAAGGTTCAGTTTCGTAGGATGAATAAGTTCTAGAAATCGAATGTATAACACAGTGACTATAGTTAATATTGTACTGTATGCTTGAAATTTGCTAGGAGAGTAGATCACGTGTTCTCATCACACCCTCACAAAAAGGTAACTGTGAGATGATGAATATGTTAATGAGCTTGACTATAGAAATTATTTCACAATGTATATGCAAACATTATGTCTTTTTAAATATACATCATGTATACTTTTATTAAAAAGGGAAAAACTTCAAGTAAAAAATTATAAACATTAAACAGGTAAAAGAGAGGAGAAAGTGCAAGCTGACTGAAATAATATGAAGCCTACTGGTAATTTCATGCAATGTAAATGCACAAATTTTTAATTACTTTTTAATGGTTATGTGATGTAGTCCATAGAATTGGTAATGCATTTTTTCACATTCCTTTACTGGTGAACATTTAAACTGCTTCTAAGTTTCCTTATTAAAACCAATGTAGGGAGTTCTCTGGTGGTTCAGGGGTTAGGACTCGGCACTTTCACTGCCATGGCCTGAGTTCAATCCCTGGTCAGGGAACTAAGATCCCACAAGCTGTGTAGTGCAGCCAAAATTTTTTTTAAATAAATTAAAAAAAAAACACAATGTATCATTAGGATAAATACATAAAGAATTATATATAATTATAACAAGCTTATAGAGTAAACAATGTAATAATGAAACATTTAATTCAAATATAAAATATTATATGTAACAAAATATATGATAATAAAATATCTAACTCAAGCACTTGAATTAAATATACATAAATCCCTAAAAAATCATATTTGTTGACACCAAGAAGTTTAAAATGACTTTTCTGGCACAGACAAGCACAGAGCATGGAGGAATAACGCCATGGCAGTAAAAGACAAAGAACAAGCTGGAACCCTAAGGGAGAGATTTCACCTCATCAGATGTTTCCAAGAAAGTCATCAATTCCACCCCAAAAAGAAACTGGAAGCTGTTGTAAAATCAGACCCCAAAGTGTACAGCGAATAGCATTACTTGTATGTGCTCAGGCTTGTAAACTCTACCTAGTTCTATTCCATAGTGTGAGTATCCTCAATTAATCATTTTGTGGTCTTTATCTAGTTGGAGTTGAAGAACTGCTTTTTGAATTTCTGTGAAACCAGAGAAACTCAACTTGGCAACCAGTCAAAATAATGAAGCCCCAAGCAGGCAAATCAACTCAACTTGATTCTCTCCCTGAACAGGGCCTAAAGAAGGTCCAATTCTGCCTGAAAATGTCTGCTTCATACTTACTAGCCCCAGATCTTAAAGAAGGATTGAGATTCCAAGGGAAATCTCACCTCAGTTGTTTTTAGGAAAAGTTATCAAAAGATATTTATCCCCTCAAAATATGCCACTTGCCTGCAAGGGCCCTGTCCAGTTCCTCAGATCTGATGCCAGTTCAAGGCCATCCCCGTGTCCCGTCACCCTCACTGTTCTTAGAGGACAGAGACCACCACTGGCCAATAGAGGAAGAATGCAAGCCACATACAATTTAAAATTTTCTAGTAACCACACTAAAAAAGGGCTTCTCAAGTGGTGCTAGTGGTAAAGAACCCACCTGCCAATGCAGGAGATGTAAGAGACATGGGTTCAATTCCTGGATTGGGAAGATCCTCTGGAGGAGGGCATGGCAACCCACTCCAGTATTCTTGCCTGGAGGAGCCTGGCAGGCTACAGTTCATAGGGTCACAAAGAGTCAGACAGGACTGAAGCAACTTAGCATGCACATTTTAAAAAGTTAAGTGAAACAGGGGAAATTAATTTCAATAGTATGTTTTGTTAGGGACTTCCTTGGTGGACCCATGATTAGGACTCCATGCTTTTACTGCAGGAGGCCCATGTTCAATCCCTGGTTGAGGAACAAGGATCCCATATGCCACAGGGTGCAGTCAAAAAATAACTTAAAAAAAAATAGTATGTTTTGTTTAACCCAATATATCTAAAATATGATCATCTCAACATGCAATCAACATAAAAAATTATTCAAGTGACATTTCCCACTCTTTCTGTAAACTAAGTCTTAGAAATCTGGTGTGTATGTTTTACACATAGCATGTCTCAGTTTGTACCAGTCACGGGTCATATGCTCATCAGCCACACTTGGTGCCTGACCTTCTTTTGGAGCGCTGCAGATGAAAAGACCACATTGAAAATACTCCATCCCCAAACATGATGTCCTAGACTAGGACCAGGAATCAAGCCTGGATGCTGGTTCCCATCAGGATATTTGTCTGCATGCTTTCACTCTTGAGTCTGAAATGGCCCAGAGAGAGCCAGCCTCTGTGTCCACAGAACCTGGCTGAGCATCAGGTACCAACTCTCCCCTAATCCCAGGAAGACAGACCTCACTTCTTATCTAGGATCTGCTCTCTGAGCAGCCACTCTGAGTTCAGATGAAACAGTTAACTCCTTTTATAAAATTTCTGAGAGGATGCTTTACCTCTTCATGTGAATTAGGAAAGGCTGTTTTTTAAAATGAGAGAGAACAGTCTTTAGGTGGGGGAAGCAGATTGCTCATCAGAGACCTATGTGTGTGCTTCACCCTTAAGGAGCCTTGGCCTCCAGAAGGAAAGCTCCTCACTGCCCAGGAAGGTGAGTGTCCAGCCCTCTTGCAGCCAGCCAGTCATCCCTGGTCAGTGAGGGAGCTGCCAGAAAGCAAGGAGATGAAAGTGGGCTTCTGGAGGGGAATGTGGGAAAATGTGCTACAGACGTTTCTTTAAAAATCTAATCCAAAACAGTTAAGAATTTTCTTAAAAAGAAAATCTAATCCAGGGTGTGCAGGAGGCTCAGAACCTCCGAGACCAGGAAGCAGTAATGAGATAACACATGGAATGATTTAGTGACCCCATCACCTCCTCACAGGGCTCAGCAATGCCACTGTTAGCACTTCGGCCTGACACTTCAGACATTCAGGAAAAGACAGTCGTTTGTCACTCCAGAGTGCGGAAAGAACCTGGGTGCAGGTCCTGAAAAAAGAAAGTCTAGGAGAGAATACAGAATGCAGACAGAGTGTGGGAGGCAAATGTTGCTGACAGATGCCTTCTCAGGGCCGGGCCCAATGCTCAGGATGAGGCATGTGAGAAAGAAACAGAGGGCTAAGGCAGTGACTTGGGCACTAATTCATTTCAGGGGACTCTCTGGGCTCTCACAGGGCAGGCTGCCAGCCAACACTGGCCTGACGTCTCCAGCACCCACCTCCTTAAGCCCAGCCGTGGATGCTAAGTGACACAGTGCTGATGGAGAGGTGAGCAAATCCTAGGGTTACCAATCAAGCCATGCATTCTCCTGTTCAACAGATGTGTATTAAACACTAGGGTCCCAAAAAGCTTATTAAAAAGATCATCTCAACATGTAAACAACCCAAATGCTCATCAACAGGTGATTGGTTAAGATGTGGTAAACATACAATGGAATATTACTCAGCCATAAAAAGGAGAGAAGTAATGCCATCTGCAACTACATGGATGGACCTAGAGAATATCATACCAAGTGAAGTAAGTCAGACAGAGAAAGACAGATATTTTATGGTATATCTTATAATGTGGAATCTACAAAATAATGCAAATGAATCTATATACAAAACAGAAACAGACATGTAGACATAGAAAATAAGCTTAAGGTTACCAAAAGGGAAGGGGAGGGCAGGAGGGATAAATTAGGAGTATGAGATTAATATGTTAAAAACTACATAAAATAGATAAGCATCAAGGATTTACTATATAATATAGAGAAATATATTCAACATCATGTAATAATATAATGGAAAATAATCTGAAAAAATGTTGTGTGTATATATATATAACTTCACTTGCACACATCTGATTTCATGTTACTTTTTCTCTAGACAAGCACAAAAGTAATCTTTAAATTTGACATGCCCAGAGCTTCCAAACATCCCTAAGTCTGTGAACTATCCTTACAAACAACATAAGTGACTTCAACATTTCCCACCAACGCAGCTGTAGCACTTTTAATGTTTACAATCCTGTATCACCCAGGGTCTGAGATGCTCTTCCAATTAAACCCTGGTTACACTTCTCTTTCCAAGTGCGAAAGAATCCAATTAAAGTTAATGAAAGCAATCAGTCTGCAAGTCTCGGGGTGTTCTGCCCCATTTGTGAATACAGGTAATAACACCCACTGACCCCAAGGAGGGAGAGGAGGCGCCATCGTTCTCTGCAAATGAGCCAGACCTGAGCCAGCCAGAGAAACCTGGAATTTAGGAGGTCAGCTTGTTTGGACTCCCATACAAGTTCAGGATTCCATTAAGCATTAACTGTAGGAATCTGTCCTTTAAGGAACTTCAGACTCATTTGGCAGCCATATGGCTGGGGCTTAGCAGTGCCTCCCATAAGCCTGAAATCCTGGGACACCCAACACTTATTTTCAAGAAGCCATTCACTGCATTCCTCTTGATTTTCTATCTGGCTTCCAAGAGGCAGCTCCCAGTGAATAATACAGTTAGAACAACAGAAGCCTGTGAGATGAAATCTGCTCAAGTGCTCCACCTGAGCTTGTATGACCTTCTCCAGCTACTGACTCTCAGAGCACCAGATGGACCTGCTGGGTGTCAGCTCAGAGGGTCAGCCTAGGACTCTTCAGGAAGCATCCATGGGACCTGTATCCTCACGGCAGGCAAGCTGTGAGGACACCCCTCCAGACACTGGAGACTTGTCATGGGTGTTACTTGTCACCATTCATTCCCATGGCACTCCTTCTGTTCATGTTCAGTTGAAAACACACACCCACCTAAGCTGCATTTGTTCCTCACTGTCCTGCAATTGTTTTGAAGGTCCCATGCTTCTCGTTTCCTCAGATCACTGTTCTTAGACGTGAAAATCTGACCCCATCCCCTTCTGACACCAGTGAAGCAGCCTGTCCCTGTTCTTGGGTAGGTTCTGCTCCAGCTGGGGAAACAAAGCTGACGCTTGTGATCAGTTGGGAAACTGAACAAGGCAGTAAATAATTAAGTACTACTCAATTACATAATTGATTAATTATAACTAATTGCTACTTAAATGAACTGCTCAAGTCCACATTGATCTTCCTTGGCTCTGACCTCATAGGGGCAGCCATGGTATGAACCGCTTACTTGGGCACTTACACACCGTCCAGAACATTCTTCCCACCCTCTCATGGGTGAGTCTCCTCTGTCATGACTGGTAGTGTTCCCAAGGGCAGAATCAGGTCTTCTGAGATAAGAACAGGCCCCAGGAGACTTCCCTGGTGGTACAATCATTAGGAGTACACTCACCAACGCAGGGGATACGGGTTCTATCCCTGGTCTGGGAAGATCCCATATGTCTCAGAGGAATTAGGCCCATGAGACACAGCTACTGAGTCCACATGCCACAACTACTGAAACCCGTGAGCCTAGAGCCTATGCTCGACAACAAGAGAAGCCACCGCAATAAGAAGCCTGCGCACCAGAATGAATAGTAGCCCCTGCTTGCCACAATTAGAGAAAAGCCCACAAGCAGCAACAAAGACTCAGTACAGCCAAAAAATTAATTTTTAAAAAACTCTAAAAAAAGGTTATCTATTAAAAAAAGAAAAAAAAAAGGCCAGGCCCCGGTTTCTTCCTTCTGTCTCCCACAGCAGAGCCAGCCCATTCCAAGCAAGCATAAGGTTCTTCACTTAATAAATACGTGGTGATTGATGTCAAAAATGTGGACCAGTGTTCATACAACCAATGTGCCCCAGCTTCATGCACCTGTGAGCATAAACTCAGGTCACACAACCATAATCAACTTTGCTTCAGTAACTTAGCCCCCTAAACATGTCCTTGGGAATGTACTACCTTACATTACTCTACTCCGTCTCATGAAGCCATCAGCACAGTGCTCAGTCCCTAGCCACACCATCCTGCTGGGACCCAGCCTGTGGCCACCACTCTGATAGATGATGCAAAGGAGCTGCCCACCTACCTCCTTCTGCCTATGCTCCTTCAGGGTTCCACCTCCCCGGCTAGGCTCTGAGCAGCTTGAGGAGTCTGCGCATCACTGGGTCTCCACTACTGTAAGAGACATAGTAATAGTCAGTGACCACCGCTGGGACAAAATACCAGGGACAGGGCTGCTTAAACAACAGAAGTATATTTTTACACAGTTCTGGAGTCTGGAAGTCCAAGATCAAGGTGTTTGATTTGGTTTGATTTCAATCTGAGGCCTCTCTTGTTGGCTAGCAGGTCACCGTCTTCTTGCATGGGGCTCCCTCTTCACCTGCCTCTGTCCTGATCTCCTCTTCTTATAAGGATTGGATTAAAGGCCACCCATTTGACCCCCACTTTGCCTTAATTACTTCTTTAAAGGCCCTGTCTCCAAAGACAGTCCCATCTGTGCTACAAGGGTTAAGACATCCACCTGTGAGTTGTGTGGAGGACACGATTCAGCCCCAAACACCCACTGATAACCTAAGTGCTTAATAAATGCTTTATGCTTGGTGGAATAGGGAAAGATGACAGATGGACAGATGGATGGATAGAAAACAGAAAGACTGCTCAAAAGGTGTTTGATCCTGAGCAAAAGGTGAGATTAACAGGTTGAGAGAGTCTCTCCTATTCCTGGGCCCTTTCTACTCCATCACATCTTTTCATTTCTCCCAGGAAGAGACGGGCTGTCCAAGATGATAATTCCTCTGTTCCCTCCCCAGCCACAGGACAGGGACTCCACATTGTCTTGATGTAAATATATTGGGGTGTGTGTCTGCTGTCCCCATGCACATCCCTGGAGAGCCTTCTGGCTCTCTTTTGGGGGAGAGAGCTCAGGCCATGGCTTCCCAAAGGATCTCAGAAATGCCAACTCACCACTGAAATGAAGACTCCGTAAACAACCAACATCTAAAAGGGAGGCAAGATCCTGGAATCGGGGCCTTTTTCTTTTCATGTGCAGCAAAATCATTACTGTTGTTGAACAGGAGCCGTGCTCCCAGAGGCGGGAGCTGTCGGATAATTACGGTGGGGCCAGGGGCGCTCAGGGTCAGCAAAACAAAGAGGAGGAAATTGCCTGCACAGATTGGCTCAAATATCAGGTTCAACGAAGAAGAAAACACAATTTGTTCATTTGGAAAATGACTCTGGTGACATGAAGGCCCTAAACGTTGCTGGAATTCAGGGGGAAAGAGGACAAGAGTGTGAGGGCAGCCCCGCTCCTTCCCCTGGCAGAAGAGACAGCTTGCTGCCTTTAGACCCCCAAACAATTTTGTGGGCCGAGCAAGTGGACAGCAGGAGAGACCCTCTGTAGCATGTATGAGTTCAGACATTCAGGTCCACACGTCAGCAGGGCTCCAAGGGGCTCTGGTCCGTGTCTGGGGCCAGTGTCTTGAAAAGTGCCTGGCCCGAGCTCCTAGAACAGACAGCACTGTCCAGCAAATCCAGGAAACAGGCCCCTTTGAAGGAGAGCTGTGGGGTATCACCAATGGGGCTCCCTCACCACTAAGGTGGGGCCATGGGTGTGACCTCACAGCTGCATCTGCATCTGTCAACCATTCCTGGTCCCTCTTGCAAGTTTTGCACAGTGAGATATTGATATCCACAGTGACCCAGTACAGAGGACCCAGAGAGAAGCTGTGGATGGCATCATGCTAGGTGGCTTCTGGGTCAGGGGGCCACTCACCTAGTTTGCCCAGGACAGTCCAAGGTTACAGCTCTGGTCGCAGCATAATTGTTGCAGGAAGGGGGACCCCTTCCAGGACCCGAACCTGGGCTCTTGTCTACCACTCGGAAATGAATTGTCCGAGGAGACACACATGCTGACAAAGCAAGAGATTTTATTCGGAAAGGGTGCCCGGGCGGAGAGCAGGAGGGTAAGGGAAGCCAGGAGAACTGCCCTGCCCTTGGGTTTTATGGTGATGGGACTAGTTTCTTGGTTGTCTTTAGCTAATCATTCTGACTCAGAGTCCTTCCTGGTGGTGCGTGCCTTGTTCAGCCAAGATGGATGCCAGCAAGAAGGATTCTGGGAGGTGGCCGGACATGTGGTGTCTCCTTTTGATCTTTCCTGAACTCTTCCAGTAAGTGGTCACTTATTAGTTCTGTGTTCCTTACCAGGACCTCCTGTCATAAAACAACTCATGCAAGTGGTTACTATGGTGCCTGGCCAGGGTGGGAGGTTTCAGTCAGTGTGCTTCCCCTAACATAATCATTAACATCCAAAGTGTCCCCGCTTGAATACTAAATTAAACAGATTTCCTAATGCACTGGAATTTCACAGCACCAGATCCCCACCCTTCCATGACTTTCAGCCATGACTCTCGTGACGGGTCCGAGCTCCACCTAGATAAGACTTCCCGGATCACAGGCTTTCACACAGTGCAAACGGGTCCTCCCCCCGGGAATTAAGAATAGAGGACCAAGTAGGAGCTTATCATGGGTGTTGGACATCACTCAGCCTCCCATTGCTGTGCAACCAGTCACCCATACTGAGCACATCTGCCACTGTCTCCACAGTCTGGGGTCCACTGGACTCCCAGCAACCCCTCTCCCTACCCATCAAGGCAGGGCCCAGCCAGCTTCCTGGAGATGAGCCTTGCCCCCTCTCTCCTAAGGTTCCCAAGAATTTAGGCAATTAAGTCCAACCTCAGAGGTAATCCCAACATGTCTCTACCTTAGATCCTGCCTAGCCTGGGATTTAACAGATCCACCCTCAGATACAGAAATAAATCGCTGTTTCCAAAGTAAAATTGGGTTCTTATCATCACCGGGGGCTAGCAACCAGCAGAGGATAGGAGAAGGTTTGTGGGGGAACCTGATCCAGGTTCAAACTTAAAGAATAAGAAGGCTTTAGATCTGTGAGATGAGCAGGGCGGGGGGGCCCTAGGACAATGCAGCACTGATGTGGGCATGAGTGAGGAACCGGTTGTCAGCACCCAGGCAGGGGAGGACAGGAGAACGGGGGTCTCAGCCCTGATCCTGACCACACCCCCAAGGGTCCCAGGCCACCTCACGCCCGCTCTCCAGCTCCTGCAGATCCTGCTTTATGCACTACTGCATTTAATGACACTGTCGGGCATTTAATTGACTCTTAAACATAATGCTAGCTATTGTGGACAAAGTTTAGTTGTTGCTAATTAAGTCATTGAAAATTAAACAGCAAAGGCTTAACTGTTCGCAATAATCCAGTGAAACAGAATGACTTTGTAATCTGTTTAATAAAAACAAAAAAAAAGGAACACCCTTAGTCTCCTCCCAGGTATTTCTGACCAACCAGGCTGGGTGATTAATGGGTGCATGGGCTTTGCAGAGCCCAGCGAGGTCCATGATATCTGGTCCTGGGATCCTTCACTCATATATTTGACCTCATGGTTTCTGCTGTTTTTCCTTTGTTCAGGAACTGTGTGTTTGGGCCTTTAAAATTCCAATTTTTATTCTAATTCTCGTTTTGTTTGTGAAAGGGTGCTTGCCAGCATAAAAATGAAGTTAGCTAAAAACAGTGTTTCCTTAGCCTACCTGGAGAAAGCACTAAAAAGTGTGTAATACCTACCACTTTAGAAATAGGAAGAAAACATAAAGGATTTTTTTAAAATCCCAGCAGCTATTTAAAAGATAAACAATAAACACAAGTGGAATTATACCAACTAACCATATTACCAGCAGTCAATTGCTGGAGAATAAACATTCTTATTTCCAGGGCGTTCTAATATATTCAAAGACATGGAGAATGGCACCAGAAGAATTTATCACTGACATTTGCTAAATTAGATATTCCCGAGGTTTGCCTATATGGATGACAACATTTTTAGCACTTCAAGGTCCTTGCAAGAAAAAAGTCTCTATAAAAATTCAGGACGGTATTGTTATCATCAACACTTTAAAATTGACTGTGATTGTTACAGCAGTTTTAAAATCAAAGAGACCTAAAAAGAAGGGGAAAATTATATGTGTACTCTATATTTGAATTTTTATACATGAGATTTAAAACATAATATTGTGATGTTTATTTCAGATAAATTTGCTTTCACCAAAGGTTTTTTTTTTTTTTTCTCAGCCAAAGTCAATGGAGAGTTTATCGAAGACCCACCAGCCAGGTAATAACCATCAATAACCCACCATTAACCAGGGCGTCATGTTTGACAGTTCCGTTCTCAACCTGTTCAACTGCACTTTTCATTTTGGCTGCTGTCCTAATTAATGACTAATCTATAAAACAGGGATAATAAAACATACCTCATACATGCCACATACCTAATTATAAGGAGTGAATCATATCACACATGGTACCCGGCACAGTAGGTGCTTGGTAAATGTTTGAATTTTATGTTTCTCTTTACTTTTTCCTGGCATTTTGTTAATGCTTATGGTCTTTAGTCTGGGTTGCCAAGGCTATTTAGAAAGGAATAACGACAAAATAAAAGAGATCTTTTTGTACGATACAATCTCCTGATGTGGATCTTTCCCAGAAGCCACTCAGAGGAAACAGAAGCTTTGGGTGTCAGTTTGAGGCTCTTTGACTGAACCTTATTCAGTGGCTCAAGACCAGACTTCCATGATCACCATGGTCCAGCCATATCCCAGAGGATAATCACATTCAAATCTAGAACTGAACTGCAAACATTTTTAAACTATTTTGCTAGACATACTTTTGTACTCCTGCATCATTTTTGCTTCTTTCCCTATTTTGGATTCTCAATATTCCACTTTAAGAAAGTTCTCAAAATGATGATGGATGCCGCTAGCCTCCCTGCAGCAGAGGTCTGGGCTTCATGGTCATCTGTTCCCCATTCTTCTCTCCCCTTCCTCCTCTAATGACTCATCAGCTATACTTATCTTTCAACTGAGTCTGCTTACTGAAACTGTGCAACCTCCAGCAACCTTCAGAATTCAGAAACAAGGTCAAGGGCTATAGCTGGCATTTGTTTCAAATCCTCTATATGTGCTCTCAACTGCTGGTTCTCAACCAATAATCTATGAATGGAACTGATCTTTTCTGTTAAATAACAGAGCTGAGATTTGGGGTCTAGATATGATGTTGGTGCCTCCAGTAAAGCTCACTTTCTGGAAGATGAGCCTTGTTCAGACCATCTAACTCCAGCCACAACTGGCCCTTCCAGTGCCATATGCAAATGTGAACCTGGGGCAGGGCATATGTAGCTTCAGGCAATGATCCAACTCTCCAGGGGTCAGGGACTACTGTTAAGAGGGACACAGTGAAATTTGTAAACCTGCTATAAAGCTTAAATAAGACCTTCAACCTTCTTCATGTTTGAAGTTTTTTTTCCTCCCAAATTTCATTGTATTTGCACTTACCATAAATATTTGTGTATACACATATACATGCCAACTTATATTACCTAACATTTTGTGGACAGATGGAACTAGCTTGTATATAATTTTATTCTACATAACATTAAATATCAGGCACAGACATGGCCTTAGAACAACATGCGATGAAACGTATCACTCATATCCATCAAAGCTTCATTCTGCAGGACACGGTAATTAGAATCATCAGTTAATATTCTGATCTGTGGGTAATTCCTAACCACAATTTAAGTTTAACCAACCCCATAAGTTCTTCAGTTTTCTTCAGCGGAAGACCCACAATGCATAAAAATAAAGTACCTCATCCTGGGTTTTCTCCTCTAGGGCATCTTTTATGTGAGGAGACATTATATGCTCAGACCCATGAAAAGTAGTAGAATTAGATTTCTGTGATCATTTTATGGGTTGAGGCCACAGATGCATCCTGAGAGGCCGAAATTTCTCCTGGCAAAAACTTGGGCTCTGACTGTGCTCACCACGCCGGATTCTTGTCTTCCACCTCTTCCATCTCTCATGCTGTGATATCTCGCCACCTGCCCACCAGGCATGAATATGAAATTCTCTGTATGCTGTGGGCACTGGCCCTGAGTGTACCTTCATAACTGTCTGTTGCAAACCAGACGTCCCAACAAAAAAGAAACCACAAGCTGGCTCAGAAAGACTCCCCTACTCTCAGTCTCCTCTGAAAGTGAAAGTCGCTCAGCTGAGTCTGACTCTTTGTGATCCCATGGACTATTACAGTCCATGGAATTCTTCAGGCCAGAATACTGGAGTGGGTAGCCTTTCCCCTCTCCAGGTGATCTTCCCAACCCAGGGATCAAACCCAGGTCTCCTGCATTACAAGCAGATTCTTTACCAGCTGAACCACACGGGAAGCCCCAGTCTCTCCTACCCTCAACCATTTACCTGTGGTATATTGAATCACCTGTATAATTTTTCTCTTCTGTTCATTAATCCTCATTCTAGCTGTGAACTTATTTTTGTATATAGTGCATAAAATAAACATGGCGTTATTTTAAAAAAAAAAAAAAGGAACCGTAAATCTCAGACACCTTACCACCCAATACTTCTTTTGGATTCTCAATTATGGTGGTAGTTTAGTAGCTCAGTCATGTCCGACTCTTATGACCCCATGGACAGTAGCCTACCAGGCTCCTTTGTCCATGGGATTCTCCAGGTAAGAAAACTGGAGTGAGTTGCCATTTCCTTCTCCAGGGGATCTTCCCAACCTAGGGACTGAACCTGGATCTCCTGAGTTGCAGGCAGATTCTTTACCAACTGAGCTACGAGGGAAGCCATAGTTGTGGTTATTATACAAAGGCAACATGTGACTTACCATGTCTCACCATGATGAAATCACACCAGGGGAACCAAATAATCAATTTTCTTGAGTCACAAACATTACGCCTAGAAGAGACTTTGGAAATCACCCAGGCAACCCCCTCACTTGACAGAGAAGGACATGAAGGCACGAGTGTTTAAGAGACTTTTATGCTACAGTACTATTCCCTGAACACCTCCCCAGGAGGTCTTACACACCCACCCCAATGCCAGTCACCCACGTAATCGATACGTGCTCAAAGCTCTAATGTGCCAAAGTGATTTTTCAACACTGAGTCTCTTTTTAGCTTTGCCCAGCTCACTTCCCACCTCCCTTGATGAGCAGACACATATTAGAATTCTACAGTGCTAACTCTTTTATAAATTAAGGCCTTTGTTAGATACTTCAAAATAGATGCTGGCAATATAACCACGAGGAACCTTCTACATTGTGCATCGCTCTGCATTTTACAAAACACTTTCACTGCCATTATCTCACTCAATCTAGTAAACAAACAAAAGGTTTCTTTGTATAAGGAAGAGAGGAATGGAAAAGGCAGAGAGTGTTGAGTGACAGAAGGGTCCATAAAAAGAGACATGGGGCTCAGTGAAATATATATTTTTTCCTTTTTGGAGCTGGGAGCTGAAAGCCTACTTCCTTATCATGATCTCCCATTTGAGGAGCTCAAGCTTGAGAATCTGTCTGAAATAGAAATCTCCTGACCTCTGGGTGAGGCACTGACCTCAGATCCATCAAAATTCCCCCTGCTAGAGTCTGCAAACCAAGTTCCCAAGAACCCTGCAACATTCCCAGTGGGGTCTGGGCAAGGTAGGGTGTGTGTTTAGGCAGAAAGTGATGATTCTGATCATCAAGGCTGGAATCCAAGCAGAGGTCTGCTCTGGCCAGAAGCTAGTTCCAGCCACTTCTCACCCAGCTGGACTGACTGCTCCCTCAGGGCTGGTTGGAGTTCATGGATATAAATTCAAGGCATTTTTTTTTTTGAGTCATCGATGATGAAAACATATTTATAATGTCAGGGGAAATTATGACACCAAAATTCCATTATCTAATCATATAGTTTACATTTCTCCATAATCCCTGGTCCTCTTTATCCACAAACACAGACGTTTTTTATAGCCATAAGAGGAGGTCACATAATATTGTGTATGCCCTTTTCATGGTATGATTATCCATTTTGTATTTTTTCCAAGTTTCCACAGTTTGCATGTCATAATGGTCTTGATTTGTATGATTCAGGAGGGAGAAAGTTCAGATTATCCCTAAATTTGTAAATAAAGAGAGCTTCTGGATATAAAACTAAGTCAGTTTGCCAAGAAAGAGCTAAGCCAGCAACAAAAGAAAGCCAAGATCCTATCTGTTAGATGGAGACTAAGATGCTGCAGATCACTGACTTGACTGGGTGTAGCCTCAAGCAGCCACGGCTATGGAATGACAGCTCAAAGATCAGGCCATGTGTCCAGCAGTGCCTGAGAGAGAGGCCCAGCATCTGCGGCTTGAACACTTCACCACCAGGGAGGTGCCCCCTCTGTGAGCTGAGAGTGGTTCATCGAATCCCACAAGAGCCCACATCAAGTCTCCTCCTTGGCTTTAATTCCCTGGTCACATAGAAGTTTGGGGTGATAGCCTTCCAGAAATGCTATCCAGAGATGGGACAGTGGGACTGCGCTGACTGATGAGCTGAAGCATTCCAGTCACCATCTAGGAATTCTCACTGTAAACACAGGATCTGGTCTCCTCCTACACAAAAGGTTCACATGGTTAGTGTCTTCGCCTCCAAGGACCTGGCCACCAGGTGTCTGGAACACAAAACTGAAAAGCAGTGACTACGTCATACTGTATGACACCAGTAAGGTCCCAGCCAAAAGAAGATTGGCAACCCTCCAGGGTCAAGCCTTCTCTCTCTACCAACTGGACTACACCACAGAGAAACTTAACCAGAGTATGGTTCCCTGGGGTTCATTGTCTTGCTTGTTCATAGCTGTATGGTCATCTAGAGAAGACTGACATAAACTGCCTCTGTGCTTTTGGCTTCAAGGCATTGTGAGGATGGCTGAAGATAATGGTCCCCTGTCTCAGGAGCTTTTTGCCCACAGGGCTAAAATATTACAGGGTGATGATTTACAGAGTGCCAGAGGAACCCAAGAGGGAGAGCAGAGAGGGTTCATTTTTAATTCGGAGACTCAAACCTAGTTCCTTGGGCGGTGCCTATGGTATCACGGCACGGTGCAGAATCCCCCAGAATGCCATCTAGATGAACCCCCGTGTCCTATCCCACTGCCCCCAGACATGGCTGGCCCTAGCTCACAAGAAAGTTTGAACCGCTGTAACGCAAACTGTGGCAATGTCCCTCACATCTTCAAATCTCTATTCCCTATTAAATTTGAACTTGAATTATGTATTTGCCTTGCCTCCAGATAACATTGTCTTGCACAATATGAAATTAGATGGAGGTGACAAGAATGATTGCTGAGTTGTTTGAATTTCAATCATTAGACACACACAAAAAAATGGTAACTCAACTAACTCTTCATTAAAAGTAGTGTATTTCATCCAAGATAGAACATACCAGAATAAAAGGTTCTTGGGCACGTTTTTATGGTGCATGTAAGAATTCAAATTTTCCCAGTATATGTCACCTTTTAATAATATTAAAACTAATATGGCTGATTGTCCCAAGGAAAAAGCCATTCTTTTCTATATCAGAGGCCAGCAGCCCATGACCAACCTGTCAAAGGTGACTTGCATGGGGATTCAGACAGAAGCCAGAGAACGCATGATGCATTGATTTTCCTAACTTGACTCTCAGCATTACTAAGACTTTGGCTTGCTCATTGCTCTGGCTCTCTTTCCGCTCCTGGATAACTCACAGAAGAAGCTGGAATCTCTGAGGGGCAACTGTCTGTCCAAGGCTCCTGGCCCAAGGGAGGTTTGCGGTTGCATGTGTCTCCAATTTAATATATCAAAAATGGAATGCTTAATTTTCACAATTCCCTCTATGCAACACATAAATAACATGGCACACACACAAACACACACATACACTTATGCTAAACACACATGCACTCCTCTTCCTATATTCTTGACTCAATGAATGGCCTCACGAGCCTTCTAGATGCTTAAGCCAGAACTTGGATAATTCTCGAATCTCCCCTCCTCCATTCCCCAGTAGCCATGAACTCTACTATCTATGCTAACCCCTGAATACCTTATTCTCTACCTCATGACTAGAGTTCTTATATCTCTCATCTGAACTAACAGCTCAGTATCAGGAGTTGCTATAACTAAAGAGATTCACAGCACCTTGAAAATTCAGGCTGTTTATCAATCACTGGGTACACCATGAGGAGCATCACAGAAACACTCCTGACCTCAAGTCATTCACAGGCTTAGACATGTGCTGTCTGATCATGAGAAAATAAGGGAAGGAAGCAGACTCATGATGAAGTGACAATCAAACATAATAACCCCGAAACAAGTTCCCTGGAGGGGAAAAGACTGACGGGGTAGGAGTTATCAGGAAGGTTTGTTGGAAGAAGCAGGAACTTGAGTTAAGCACCCAAGAAGGAGCAGAACTTATATCTGGGAAGTAGAGGAACAACGAAGCAAAGTCTTGAGAGCCAGATGGGCTGCACAGAGCCAGAGCAGAGTTGACTCCACATAGAGGGTGGTCGCAAAGAGTCAGACACGACTGAGGGACTAAGCAAAGCACAGGACACACAGAGGGTGTAAGAGACGGAAAGAGCAGGATGAGTCAAAAATAGGGAGGTAGGTGCTTCTGAGCAAGGGTGTTGGCAGTTACTAGAGTTGTTGTTTAGTTGCTAAGTCCTGTCCGATTCTCTTATGACCCCATGGACTGTCGCCCTCCAGGTTCCTCTGTCCATGGGCTTTCCCAGGCAAGAGTGCTAGAGTTGGTTGCCATTTCCTCCTCCAGGAGATCTTCCTGACCCAGGGATTGAACCATGTTTCCTGCACTTCCAGGCAGATTCTTTACCACTGAGTCAACAGGGAAGCCCAGGGCTGAACAAGAAGAGAGGCTGAAGTTCCTGGAGAAAGAGGGGGAATGAGTGTGGGCTCTCTTCCTTGCTGAGTTCCAAAAAGACAAAGTGGATGAGTGGCCATGGGACTGAAACTATTGCCTTGATCTAAAGCCACCTCTTTTGGCGGAGGCTCCAAGGTCTTATTGTGTCTCCTGCTCAATCATGACAGGGGCGTGCAGCTCTATTCCCCACCAGTGGCCAGTTTCTCCAAGGATCCAGAAAAGTAGCCACTTGGACTTCTAAAATCTATGAATTCCAAGGTCAATGGCACCACATTGGACATATGTAGGGTTAACAGTGGTGAGCTCAGAAAAGAATTTCCAATGGAAAAGCTCTTTATTCACTCAAGAGAAAAACGCGTGCCTCTTGCTACCCAGGGAAGCAGAGACCTGAGCAGGGCACAGCATATCCCTTTGGGCTTGGAAACCAACTAAACAGGCCCAGAACATTCCAGTTACCAGCAAGCAATGGCAGAGGGAAATTAAGAATTCACTTTCTGGGGCCTGGAGAGAGTGAGCCAGTAATAGAGGCCATGTTTGTTTTTCAAAAGCAGATTCTTCTAACCTACTGGGTAGATAAGTCACGGGGAAGCACTGATGGCCTTCAGGGTCACATGTGACTCTCCAACCCAGAAAACAAGCAGCCAGAGGCAGCCAGGACAGGACCAGCTGCTGAAATCAGACAAGAGGAGGAGGGACCAGAAGAGCTCAGGCTGGAAACCCAGGTTTCAGGACTATTCCCACAGCCTTCGAAAGAGTAGAATGAATCATGGCTGGCATATCTGGGGATATCTGTATTTTAACCCCTGCTCTGCTAACTTGCTAGTCGTGGTATTCGTGAAAGTTGCTTGCCCAGTTCAGGCTTCAGAACCCTTCCCTGTAAAGAGGTTATCAGACCTCCTGCACTATCACCATCACTACCACAGAGGGTTTGCTAAAGGGCTGACTGAGCCAGCAGCCAAGGAAGCTGTTTGTCACCCTGGGGTCCCATGCTCAAATGAGGGTGTGCTATCACCATGGTGTGCTCACCACGGCCCTGGGCCAGAGAAAGGGGAATAGGATCACAGAGAGTCTGGCGCTGCCCTCAAGAAGTTCATAATCAGACTGAGAAGAGAGATAAAACACCCAAAGACCATCATTAGACTGGTTTAAACTCCTATCCATACAGGTATGCGCTGCAGAAAAGTGGTGGTCAATATAACCAGGAAAGATTATCCCAGGAGACTCTGAACATAAACTGGACCACAAAGGACAGAATCAAACTGGAAAGATGGAAAAGATAAGATTGGGAAAGAGAAAGAAAGCTAAAAGCATCAGAAATGTAAGCCAAATATCTAATTTTAGAAATCATTGATGGCTAATGTGGGCTTTCTTGGTGACTCAGATGGTAAGTAATCCGTCTGCAATACAAGGAGACCTGGGTTTGATCCCTGGGTCTGGAAGATCCCCTGGAAAAGGAAATGGCAACCCACTCCAGCATTCTTGCCTAGAGAATTCCACAGACAGAGGAGCCTGGTGGGCTACAGTCCACAGGGCAGCAGAGTTGGACATGACTGAGTAACTTACACTTCCACTTTCATGGCTAATGTACATGCAAGCATCTGGAACTGCAAGCCTTTTTGTTTATTTATTTATTTTTCTTTATGAGCTAAAGCAAGAAATCTGAGAATTCTGAAGAAGGAAAGCCAAGAAGAAAATAAAGACTAACTGCAATTTAATAACACTGGGGATAACCAGTGCTATTTTATTATGGGTCCTTAAAATCTTTTTCAAATTTTCTTCTACATGATCACTTTTAAATGCTTGCATAAATTTTATTACATCAATGTGAAATGGTTAATTCACTTCCCTACTGATAAGATTTTAAGATATTTCCAAATCATGCAAACAATTTATTTCAAAGCTTGTGATTAGGAATGTGGAATGCTAGAGTAAATGTGCCCAGGACCAAATTTTATCTCCACCATTTATTATATGAGTTACTTTGGGTGAATTTAGCTCTCCAAATTCTTTCCTGTTTATCTATGGTGGTTTTGGTTTAGTCAATAAGTAGTGTCTGACCCTTGCGATCCCATGGACTATAGCCCATCAGACTCCTCTGTCCATGGCATTTTCCAGGTGAGAATGCTGGAGAGGGTTGTCATTTCCTCCTCCAGGGGATCTTCCCAATTCAGGGATCAAAACTGCATCTCCTGCATTGCAGGTGGATTCTTTATCACTGAGCCATCAGGGACGCTTCCCAGGTGGTACAGTGGTAAAAAATCCACCTGTCGATGCAGGAGACACAAGAGACATGGGTTCCATCACTGAGTCGGGAAGATCCTCCAAGAGGAAGAGATGGCAACCCACCCTTGAATTCTTGCCTGGGAAATCCGAGGGGTAGAGGACCCTGGTGGGCTATAGTCCATGGAGTTGGAAAGATTCGGACACAACTGAGTGCACATACACAACCTGTTTCCTATATTTATAAATCAGGATAAAAACAGAACTAACATGCAAAGTTGTTTAAAAATTGTGATATATCATGTAATGGAAGGCCACTTAGCTATAAAAAGGAATTAATTATAGGCACATGCAATAACATGGATGAATCTCAAAATAATCATGCTGAATGAAAGAAGCCAGAACAAAAAAAGAGGGTACACAGGGTATGGTTCCATTTGTATAAAATTCTAGAAAATGCAACCTACATTGACTGAGAGCAGCCCAGTGGATGCCTAGGGTGGGGTAGGACATGGAGGAGCAGGAGGAAAGAATTCCAAGGGGCAGGAGGACACTTTGGAGGGTGACGGGTACATTCATTATCTTGACAGTTGTGATAGTTTCCTGAGTACATACATACATCAAATGTTTTCTAATCAGACACTTTAAATAGAGTATATCTTGCCTATGCTAGGCACAGTGTGCTATGTGCAGTTTTCTGTGTTAATTAGGCCTCAATAAAGTTGTAAACAAAGCTTTTAAAAAAATCTGCGCTAAAATAAACCACCATCAGGAATGTACAGGCATGCCTTTTGCCTTCTCCCTTGTGAACACTGGGTATTCCTTTATTCTAAACATTTTTGCCAAACTGATCACCAAAAATAAAGGTATTTCATTATCATTTTAAATTATGTGTCTGTGATTACAAAGGGAGTATAAAATATTCACTCATCTTTGTGTATTTGTGTTTCTTTTCTATGAATTATATGTTGATGTGTTTCACTCACTTTGGTTGGTATGTTTATCCTTTTCCTTATTTATCTCTTATTGTGATTATGCAAGCATGTCTTTCCAAAGTTTCCCCATCCAAATACATAAACTTTTTTAAAACAAAAGTCAGATCATACTTTATATCCTTTTCTGTAACCCACATTTTTACACTAACATAATGTGAATATCTCTCAATGTCGATAAATGGGAGGCTACATCATAGTTTTAATGGCTAGAGCAGCAATTCTTAATGCTGCTCCTTAAATCATATTTCAGTTTCAGAAAATGAAATGAGGTTCTTCCTCATTTCAAAGGGAGTTGAGAGTAACTTCACAAATCACTTTTTTATTTGCTACGGCTTCATAGAAACTACAGCTGATTCTTCGATGAATGACAACCAAGAATCCTCTTCACCCTGAAAGGGAACTTTATGAAACTGGTTCTCACTTTTTTTTTTTACAGTTCCCCTAGAACAGTGCTGATAATGGAATTTTCAGCTAGCTGCACTTCACTTGACAAATTATGAAGAGATCAATTTGTTCCCATTAGTCTCTACTTCATTAATACCCAAAATGAAGTCCAGTCTAGTAAATAGTGAACAACCTTTGGCTCAAGTAGAGATGTCTCTTTGTCAAGGTCTTAAGAGAAGCTCTTCCTTAAAGTTCAAATGGAAATATTTTGGTTAAAATTAAAAAGCTGTTACTCTTAAAGGTCAGACAAAAAATTGGTAACGTCCTATGAGAAATACAATTGTTATTCAGTGGGATACATTGCTATGACACCAGGGTTAAGAATTTAAAAGCAACACAGCTTAAGAGTGAAGAGTTATCGTTTACCAGCCATAGTAATCTATCTGCTTTGCAAGTTACCTTTGAGTGGCACTTAATATCCAGGTTCCGTCATCCAATGGGCTGAAAGAATTATTTAAATTGGGGTCAGTAGAACCTGACTTAAAAATCATCATTCCATTCCGTTTTGTATTGTGCTTCAAACAAGTCAACCATATAAATGAGGAAATATTCAGTCTGAAGGTCAGACTGGCTGACTGACCACACTGACTGATATTTTATGTTTTAAAACCACTGGTCAGAAACAAAGCATTATTTCTGAAGGGAGAAAACCAGGAATTGGGTTGCAATAACCAGTCTATGGCACCCCAGGCATTTCAAAAGGGCTTTATTCTGCCTGATGATTAGGAAGACATTATTCAGTAAACACTGGGGCCTTCCCTGGGCCCCACATAATTCTGGGTGCCAGTAAGAATACCATCAGATAAGAGGATGAAGAGATAGGCAGGCAAACAGCTCACTTCCTGATGAGGCTAATGGGGCTGGGTGTAATCAGAGAGAAAAAAGTTTGCTGTGAGCATAAGAAACCAGTGACTGAGGCCAAAAGGACAGAAGAAGGCTCCTTGCAATAGAGGGCACTTCTTTTTTTTTAATTTTATATTGCAGCATAGCCAATTAAGGGTTTCCCGGGTGGCTCAGACAGTAAGAGATCTGCCTGCAATGCAGGAGACCTGGGTTCGATCCCTGGGTCGGGACGATCCCCTGGAGAAGGCAATGGCAACCCGCTCCAGTACTCTTGCCTAGAAAATCCCATGGACGGAGGAGCCTGGTAGGCTACAGTCCATGGGGTCGCTAAGAGTTGGACACAACTGAGCGACTTCCCTTTCACTTTTTACTTTCATACATTGGAGAAGGAAATGGCAGCCCACTCCAGTGTTCTTGCCTGGAGAATCCCAGGGACAGGGGAGCCTGGTGGGTGCCGTCTCTGGGGTCGCACAGAGTCGGACACGACGGCAGCGACTCAGTAGCAGCAGCAGCAGCAGCCAGTATTCTTGCCTGGAGAATTCCAAGGATGGAGAAGCCTGGAGGGCTACAGTCCATAGGGTCACAAAGAGTCGGAGTGACTAACACTAACTAATTATAGCCGATTAAACAATGTTGTGATAGTTCAGGCGCATAGCAAAAGGCCTCAGGCCATACATACACATGTATCCATTCTCCTCCAAACTCCCCTCCCATCCAGGCTGGCACACAACACTGAGCCAAGTTCCCTATGCTATACAGTAGGCCCTTGTTGGTTATCCATTTAAAATATAGCAGTATGTACATGACCATCCCAAATTCCCTAACTATCCCTTCCTCCTGTCCATCCCCTGACAACTGTAAATTCATTCAAGAGAGGGTACTTCTACCTGAGGAGGGAAGAAAATATGACTTTCCAAGCCCACCCATCCTACTACCTTTGGGTGCATAAAACCAATGCTGGCACTAACAATTGGCATTTCAAAATCTCAATGATCCTTAAAATAAATGGAAGGAGGAAAAGTACATTGCAAGTAACCAGCCTACTGAGCACTTTTTCCATAAAGGTGATAAAAGCAATTACACCTTAACAGAAAAGCTCTCTGTCAGAGGGTATTTCCTCTCTCAACACAACACTTTACCAAGTTTCATACAAATATTAGGTGTTTCCAATAAACTGGAAACTTACAGCTCATTTGCAAGTGAGAGAACTCTTCCGTAGAGCATTAGCCGCCTAAAAGGAAACACCCTGACGAGTGAGGAACCAGGCGCCCTTCAGAGTAGGTGCCAAGGTTCATGGGCGGGTAGGGAGCAGAGCAGCACTCCTGGAGGTTCCCACCTTGGATGACAAGGACAGGTGCTTCCCAGGAATCAGGGCCACAGGGGCTGAGACTGGAGATGCAAGACAAATAGACTGCGAGGAATTGGGACGATGAGCAAGTTTGACCACCCAACCAACACGTGGGTGCAGTCAGTGGGTCCAGGAAAACCCCTCAACTCGCCACAGCTTGGTCTGAGGTCTGCAAACACAGGGAAGTTTGGGACCGAAGAAACTAGAAGTGCAGCTTGGGGAAAGAGGGGCTTGGGGGTCAATGTGCTCAGTCACTCAGTTGTATCCAACTGTTCGTAACCCCACGGACTGTAGCTCACCAGCCTCCTCTGTCCATGGGATTTTTCCCAGCAAGCATACCAGATCCTTTTCTGAGATATGAGTTGGTATGAAAGAGGACAGAACCTACAAGAAAGAGGAGCTGAAATGAAGGACTGAGAGACAAAGGGAAACCTGGCCAAACCCAGAGTGAGACTATTGCTGCTGGGAAGCTGGTCTTAGAATCTGAGCTGGTTCCTGGGAGCAGGGGCAGAGGTCCTGCCACAGATATGATGATGCCCAAGCAGGATCTGATGCTTCTGCAGATCATTCTGGTCTGCAAGGCCTCCTATCAGAGGCCCTAGAGCACAAACTAGAGAGACAGGCAGAGAGCTGGCGCCTGGGTACTTAGGATAAATGCATTAAAATAATTGCAAGATAATAGACATCTTCTAGTGATGACAATAAACAAAGGATAACTGGTATCCTTGAAGTAGAGACACAACATAGTGGCATAAAATAAATGAAAGATATAGTGGGGGGGGGGGGGGACTTCCCTTACATGAAGGAAGAACTAAATCTCCATAATTAAAAGCACATTCCAAGTAGACCATGTTGTAGGAAATTTGAGACAGAATGAGCACTACCAAAATCAATGCTGGTAAATTACTGAATATTAAAAAAAAAAATGAGAGAATTTGTTAGGCATCTGAAAAGAGGAAACAAAATTTTTTTTTTACTTAAAAGGCTGATAAATAAGGCTAGCTTCATGTTTCTATATAGCAACATTAAAATACAGGGGAAAAAGGGAACAGCATATGTGAGCTTCTGAAGGAAAAAAGTGCGATCCAAAAATTGTAGGCCCAACAAAATGGTGTTCGAGTGTAAAGGTGTCAGACAGACATTCACAGATTCACAAGAACTCAGGAAATACAGCACCCAGTAATCCCCTGGGAGAAAAAATTTGATGACAAAATCTACTCATATAAGAATGAATGGAGAAGTTGTGGTAAAAAAAAAAAAAAAGGCCTCTACTAAGCAGTGAATCTATACATTTTAGGAAGCTAAACAATTTTATATACACATATCTTTACATATACACATGCACACATATGTTACAAATTGGAGAAGTACTATAAAGGAAATAAATAATGTGATGCATCTGGTTAACAGTGGGTATCTCTGAAGGTAGAAGCAGTCAAAGGAGACAGGGAGAAGCAATTTTATTTCATTTTTTTCTCTCATACTGTTTTTAATTGAAGTGTAATTTACATGTAATAAAATGCATACATTGTAATTGTAAAATTTGACCAATTTTGACAAATGTGTAAGCCCACATAATTACTACTCCAATCAAAAAAAAAAAATGTTTAACATTTCCTCCACCCACTGGTAGCTCAGCTGGTAAAGAATCCACCTGCAATGCAGGAGACCCTGGTTTGATCCTTGGATTGGGAAGATGCCCTGGAGAAGGGAATGGCTACCCACTCCAGTATTCTGGCCTGGAGAATTCCATGGATAGTATAGTCCATGGGGTTGCAAAGAGTCAGACACGACTGAATGACTTTCACTTCACTTCACACCACCCCCAGAAAGTTCCCTCAGGTCTCTCAGTCAACTCTCCAGACCCAGAGGCAACCACCATTCTGCTTTCCATCACCTGTTCTAGAACTTTATGTAAGTGGAGTCATATGTGTTTGGTTTCTTTCACTCACAGGTTTTTAAGATTCATCCATGTTGTTGCATATATGAATAGTTTACACTTTATTGTCAAGTAATATTCCATGACTATTCCATGGTGTGGGCTTCCCTGGTGGTTCAGACAATAAAAACTGCATTCAATGCAGGAGACCCAGGTTCAATCCCTGGGTTGGAAAGATCCCCTGGAGAAGGGAATGGCTACCCACTCCAGTATTCTTGCCTGGAGAATTTCATAGGTAGAGAAACCTGGCAGGCTACAGTCCATGGGGTCACAAAGAGTCGGACACAACTAAGCAACTAACACACACACACACATGTATTTCACGATGTGCTTCTACATTCTCCTGTTGATGGATATTTGAGCTGTCTCCAGTTTTTGCCTATTACAAGCAAAGCCACTATACAAGACTCACCTGGTGTCACAGTGGTTAAGAATCTGCCTGCCAATGCAGGGGACATTGGTTCAACCCCTGGACCAGGAAGATTCCACGTGCCTCAGAGCAGCTAATCCCCCACGCCACAACTACTGAGCTGAGTGTCACAACTACTGAAACCCCTGTGCCTAGAGTCTGTTCTCTGCAACAAGAGAAGCCACTAAAATGAGAAGCCCAAGCATCACAATGTAGAGTAGCCCCATGCACTGCAACTAGAGAAAGACCACATATACCAACAAAGACCCAAACAAATAACTAATAAATAAATTATTTTTTTAAAAGCCAAAGCCACTATACACATTTTTGGATAGAGTATTGTCATTCCTCTTGCGTAAATACCTAGTAATGGATTAGCTGAGATATAATGCAGTTGAATAAATAACTCTATAATAAATGGCCTTACAGCTTTGAAAGTGACATATCATTTTACCGCCGAGTGCCAGATGTTCTACATCCTCTCCAACATTGTTAGACTTTTCATTTTAACCATCTAAGTGGGTGTAAGGTGGTATCTCTTTGTGGTTTTAATGAATGCTTATCCGATTACTCTGATGCTAAGCTTTTCAAAATGTGTCATTAGCATTTCATATAGGTTTCTTTGGAAAGGGTCTGTTCAAAATTGTTTTTGCAGATATTTTCACCAAGCTTACAGTTTGACTTTGAACTTTCTGAAGAGTGCCTTTTGAAGAGCAAATGTTTTTTTCACTTTCATAAAGTCCAATTTATCAATTTTTTCTCTCTTAGAGGCAGTGGTTTTTAATATTCTTTAAACAAATTTTGCTTACTGGTCAAGAAGATATTCTCCAGCGTTTTCTTCTAGAAGCTCGATAGTTTTGCCTTGTATACTTAGATATGTACAGATCCTGAAAAAATTTTTGTGCATAGTATAAATTAGAATTTAAAGTTTATGGAGTTTTTAAAATATATAGATATCTAATTGTCCCTATATTGTTTATTAAAAATATTTTCTCTCCATTAAACCACACCATCATTGTTGAAAAAAAGTTGACTGTATTTGTATAGATTTATTTTGAGATTTTCAAATCTATACCACTGATCCATTTGTCTACCCTAAAAAACTAACACATGGCTTGGATTACTACACCCGTATAATAAGTATTAAAATCAAGTAGACGTCTTGCAACGTTCTTCTTTTTTTTATAAAGTTCTGTCTATTTTATATCCTTGTGTTAGTCACTCAGTCATATCCAACTCTTTGTAACCCCAAGGACAGTAGCCTGCCAGTCTCCTCTGTCCACGCAATTCTCCAGACAAGAATACTGGAAAGGGTAGCCATTTCCTTCTCCAGGGGATCTTCCTAATCCAGGGACCTAACCCGGGGCTTCTGCATTGAAGGCAGATTCTTAACTGTCTGTCTGAGCCACCAGGAAAGCCCTGAGCATTTCTTTACAATTTTGAGAATCAGCTTCTCAACCTCCTTAAGAAAAAAAATGTTGGTGTGATTTTGATTGGGTTTATGATGAATCTACAGGCCAATATAGTAAGCATGAATATCTTAATAATGCCGAGTCTTTCAATGTATTAACATGGCATATCTCTCCATTTATTAGGTCTTCCTTAATTTCTGTTTCATATTTTATAGTAGTCAAAGAGGTAGGATATCTGACATTAAATATATTTCCATGTATTTTATGTTTTTAATTTAATTTTATGTAAATGAAATTTTCATCCCATTTCATTTTCACTGTTTGTTGCTAAAATACACAGTACAACTAATTTCCGCATATTAAATTTTGATCTGCAAAATTGCTAAACTCACTTATTTGCCCTAGTAGGGCTTTTTTTCCAGTAGATTTCTTAGGATTTTCAACATGTATCATCATGCCAACTTCTTTCTATTTTCTCACTTTCTTCAACCTTTTCTTACTTTATTGTACAGACTAGAACCTCTGGCATAATGTAGACTTGAAATGTCAAGGGTAGATATCCTTAACTTGTTTCTTGGAGGTAAGTTAAGTATTTAATGTTTCACTGTATGATCTCTAAAATTTTGTGTAGAATGTTTGCTGTAGGTTTTACATAGATGTCTTTTAGCATACTGACAAAATGCTCTTTAGTGTCTAGTTTTCAGTAGTCTTTATGATGAAATGGGCGCTGTTGATTCTCTGCATCAATGAGATGATCCTGTAGAGTTCTTTTACTCTGATGACATCGTGACCAATATTGGTTAATTTTTTAATGTTAAAGAAACTTTGCATTCTCGAAATAAAGCACAATTGGCTCTTTTGAGTACTGTTAGCTTTGATTCACTGATAACTTGCTGATGATTTTTGTGTCCTTGTATATAAGGATATTGAAATTTTCTCTTCTCATATACTTGCCAGGTTTTAGCTCTTTGGATAGTCTTGATTATTTATTTTTTGTTTTGTTGATTTCTGCTTTTATCTCTTTTATGTTCTTTCTTCTTAGTTTGACTTAAATTTAGTCTTCATATTCTGGTTTCTTTAGATGAAAGCTTATATAATTGATTTCAAACATTTCTTCATTTCTATTGTGTTGGTGTTCAGTCACCAACTCATGTCCAACTCTTTGCACTCTATTTTGTTAGGTTATATTTCCTTGGTGATTTTGTTTGATATACTTGCTTATTTTTCTTGTGATTTCTCTTTTGATTCCTTGGTCATTTATAAATGCAGTTTAAAATAGAGGATTTTATACATATTTAGTTTCAACCCTTTGAAATTGACTGAAAATAAGGAAGAAAAGTTATGAGCAACCTAGACAGCATATTAAACAGCAGAGACATTGCTTTGCCAACAAAAGTCCGTCTCATCAAAGCTGTGGTTTTTCCAGTAGTCATGTATGGATGTGAGAGTTGGACTACAAAGAAAGCAGAGTGCCAAAGAATTGATGCTTCTGAACTGTGGTGTTAGAGAAGACTCTTGAGAGTCCCTTGGACAGCAAGGAGACCCAACCAGTCCCATTCTAAAGGAAATCAGTTCTAAATATTCATTGGAAGGACTTATGTTGAAGCTGAAACTCCAATACTTTGGCCACCTGATATGAAGAGCTGACTCATTGGAAAAGACCCTGATACTGGGAAAGATTGAAGGCAGGAGGAGTAGGGGACGACAGAGGATGAGATGGTTGGATGGCATCACTAACTCAATGGACATGAGTTTGAGTAAGCTCCGGGAGTTGGCAATGGATAGGGAGGCCTGGCATGCTTCAGTCCTTGGGTTCACAAAGAGTCGGACATGACTGAGTGACTGAACTGAACTGAAAACAAAACAAATTTATTGAATTACTGAAATTTACTGAAGATGAAACAAAATTTTGTTTTATGGTCCAGAATGTGATCTCTTAGTGAATATTCTATGTGCTCTCAAAGAAGATGCAAGGTATGACCATCAAATAGGTGAATTTGGATGATGTTGTTCAAGCATCCTATACCCTTACTGATTTTTTGTCTCATTGTTGTATCAATGACTAAGTTATGGACATTAAAATCTCAATTTATAACTGTTGATTTGTCTATTTCACTCTTTAATTTTATCAATTTTGGCTCAGATATTTTGTTTTCAGTTTGCCAATAGTAACTTGCTTTATTTACATTTCTTTTATGGTATAATCTAAGTACAGTAAGCATGATGTATTTAACATGTACAATTTTATAACTTTTGATATACGTGTACACATGGGAAATGATTACCAAAATCAATATAGTGAACATATCTATCATCCCCAAAAGTTTCTTCATATTCTTTCATAATCCAGGCTTGCCTCATTCTCTCCCTATCTCAAGTTATCTATTGACCCTCTACCACTATAAATTTTCTAGAATTTGACATACATGAGGACAAATAGCATGTATCCATTCTGTCTTGATTCCTTCACTCTGGAAAATTATTTTGAGATTTATCAATATTTTTACATGTATCAGTAATTTATTCCTTTCTATTACTGATTATATTCTACAATGTGGATATACAACAATTTAGTTATTCACTTGATAATGGACATTTCCTGGAGGAGGAAATGGCAACCACTCCAGTATTCTTGCCAGGAGAATCCCATGGACAGGGGAGCCTGGAAGGCTACAGTCCATGGGGCCACAAAGAATTGGACACGACTTAGCAATTACACAAAGGACAGTTGGCTTGTTCCGAGGTTTCAGTTATAACACATAAAACTTCTGGAGACTTTTCGTATAAGTCTGTGTGGATATATGCTTTCATTTCTCTTGAGAAAATACCTACAAATAGAGTGACTAGGTTGCATAATAGTTGTACAGTTAACAATAAAAAATTGTCAACTTTTTGCAAGGGATTGTATGAGTACTAGCAGTTTATAAGAATTCCAGTTGCTCCACATCTTTGACGACAATTAGTAGTCAGTCTTTCTATCTTTAGTCATTGTTCTGTGTGTTGTGATTGTCATGTGGTTCTATTTGCATTTTCCTAATGACCAGTGATGTTAAACATCTTTTCATGTGTTCATTTGTCATCCATATATCATCTTTGGTGAAGACTACATGCAAAATGTTGCCCCTTTCTTAAAATGGGTCATTTATCCTTTTACAATTGAATGGGAGGGGGTTTTCAACATTCTTCATAAAAGTCCTTTGTAAGATACATGTTATGCAAATATCTTCTTACAGTCTATGGCTTACAGTCTATGGTATTAGAGATACCAAGGGAACATTTCATGCAAAGATGGGCACAATAAAGGACAGAAATGGTATGGACCTAACAGAAGCAGAAGCTATTAAGAAGAGGTGGCAGAAATACACAGAAGAACTGTGCAAAAAAGAACTTCATGACCCAGATAATCACAATGGTATGATCACTCACCTAGAGCCAGACAGCCTGGAATGTGAAGTCAAGCGGGCCTTAGGAAGCATCATTATGAACAAAGTTAGTGGGAGTGATGGAATTCCAGTTGAGCTATTTCAAATCCTAAAAGATGATGCTGTGAAAGTGCTGCACTCAATATGCCAGCAAATTTGGAAAACTCAGCAGTGGCCACGGGACTGGAAAAGGTCAGTTTTCATTCCAATCCCAAAGAAAGGCAATGCCAAAGGTTGCATAAACTACTGCACAATTGCACTCATCTCACACACTAACAAAGTAATGCTCAAAATTCTCCAAGCCAGGCATCAGCAGTACATGAACCGTGAACTTCCAAATGTTCAAGCTGGATTTAGAAAAGGCAGGGGAACCAGAGATCAAATTGCCAACAACCACTGGATCACTGAAAAAGCAAGAGAGTTCCAGAAAAACATCTATTTCTGCTTTATTGCCTATGCCAAAGCCTTTGACTGTGTGGATCAGCACAAACTGTGAACATTTCTGAAAGAGATGGAAATACCAGGCCACCTGACCTGCCTCTTGAGAAATCTGTATGCAGGTCAGGAAACAACAGTTAGAACTGGACATGGAACAACAGATTGGTTCCAAATAGGAAAAGGAGTATGTCAAGGTTATATATTGTCACCCTGCTTATTTAACTTCTATGCAGAGTACATCATGAGAAATGCTGGGCTGGAGGAAGCACAAGCTGGAATCAAGATTGCTGGGAGAAATATCAATAACCTCAGATATGCAGATGACACTACCCTTATGGCAGAAAGTGAAGAAGAACTAAAGAGCCTCTTGATGAAAGTGAAAGAGGAGAGTGAAAAAGTTGGCTTAAAGCTCAACATTCAGAAAACTAACATCATGGCATCTGGTCCCATCACTTCATAGCAAATAGAAGTGGGAAACAGTGGAAATAGTGGCTGACTTTATTTTTCTGGGCTCCAAAATCACTGCAGATGGTGACTGCAGCCATGAAATTAAAAGACACTTGCTCCTTGGAAGGAAAGTTATGACCAACCTAGACAGCATGTTAAAAAGCAGAGACATTACTTTGCCAACAAAGGTCTGTCTAGTCAAGGCTATGGTTTTTCCAGTGGTCATGTATGGATGTGAGAGTTGGACTATAAAGAGAGCTGAGCACTGAAGAATTGATGCTTTTGAACTGTGGTGTTGGAGAAGACTCTTGAGAGTCCCTTGGACAGCAAGGAGATCCAACCAGTCCATCCTAAAGGAGATCAGTCCTGGGTGTTCATTGGAAGGACTGATGTTGAAGCTGAAACTCCAATACTTTGGCCACCTAATGTGAAGAGCTGACTCATTTGAAAAGACCCTGATGCTGGGAAAGATTGAAGGTGGGAGGAGAAGGGGATGACAGAGGATGAGATGCTTGGATGGTATCACCAACCCAATGGACATGAGTTTGGGTAAACTCCAGGAGCTGGTGATGGACAGGGAGGCCTGGCATGCTGCAGTCCATGGGGTTGCAAAGAGTCGGACACAACTGAGCGACTGAACTGAACTGAACCCACTCCAGTATTCTTGCCTGGAAAATCCCATGAACAGAGGAGCCTGACAGGCTACAGTCCATGGGGTTGTAAAGAGTTAGAGACAACTAAGCAACTAACAAGTTAAGGGTCAAGATCCATTTTTCTGCATATTGTGGTTCCTCCAACAAAACTGGTTGAGAAAGTCATTTCAACATTAAATTGCATTGAGCTTCATAGAAAATCAATAGGTCAAATAAAGGTGCAACTATATCTTCAGTCTCTACTCTGTTCCATTAAATTGCACACATATATGTATGTCAATATTACATTTCCTTCATTACTGTCACTTCAAAGCTTTGAAATCGAATTCTTGTCCTTTCTTTCAAAGTTGTTTTGGTTATTCTAGATCCTATGCATTCCCATATAAACTTTATAATCTGCTTATAAATTTATAGAAAAAGAAGACTGCTGGATTTAACTGAAATCTATGCATCAATTTAGAGAGAACTGACTTCTTGACATTATTGTATGTTTACATCCATGAACATAGTTTACATCTTCAGTTATCTTTAATGCTTTCAACAAAGCTCTTTAATTTTCAGAGTACAACTTACACATGTATTGTCAAATTTATCCCAGTGTATTTCACATTTATCTATTTTTAACACAGTTGTTTTTAAAATTTTCGTTTTCTGGTTGCTAATGTTGTATATACCAATGTATACAGTACACAAAACTGATTTTTGTGTAAATCATCAATCAAACCCTGCAACTTTACTAACTTCACTAATTAGTTCTTCTGGTTTTTTGTTCTGCAAATTCCTTAGAATTTTTTACAAATTCCTTACAAATTTTTTACATAACAGGATGATCATGTCACCTGAAAATAAAATACACTTATTTCCAGTTTGGATGTTTTTTAATTTTTTCTTGCAGTAATGCAGTTGCTAGCTCCTCCCAAACAATGTTGAATAGAACTGGGCAAAGGAGACATTCTTGCTCTCTTTCTGATCCTAGGTGGAAAGCATTCATTCTTTCAGGATTAAGAACACTATTTGTTAGAGGTTATTCTTAGGTGCACTCTATTAGGTTAAGAAAGTCTAATTCTATTTACAGTTTGCTGTAACTTTTTATCACAAATATCACATGCTTTTGCTGCATCAGTTGAGGTGAGTGAGAGGGTTTTTTTAGCCTGTTGATATGGTGAATTACATTGATTGATTTTTCAAATGGTGAACCAGTCTTGCACTGGAGGAGTTTAACCTCTTTGGTCATGATTCTTTTTTTGTGGTGTTAAATGTAATTAGCTAAAACTCAATTTTTTTAATCTATTTTTTATAAGGAACACTGGTCTGTCAATTTTTTTCTTGTAATACCTATCCCTCATTTCGGTATCAGAGTAATTCTGGCTGTATAGAATGAGTTGGTTTTTTAAATTTCATTCTCTGATTTTCTGAAAGAGTGTGCAGAATTGGTATCATTTCTTTTAAGTATTTCTAGAAGTCACCAGTGAAGTCATTTGAACCTAGAGTTTATTTGTGAGAATTTCTTTCACCTATGAATTCAATTTCTTTAATAGACATAGAGATTTTCAGGTTATCTATGTCTTTTAGAATAAACTTTAGTAGTTTGTGTCTTTTGAAGAGCCTGCCCATTTTATCTAAATTATCAAACTCGCCATCATAAAATTGTTCATAATATTCCTGTATTATATTTTTATGCTTTTAGGATCTTCAGTGATGTTTCCTCTCCTATTTCTGATATTGGCAATTTGTTTTTATTTCCTGCTCTGTATGGCTTGGGTTATCAATTTTCCTGATCTTCTCAAGGCACCATATATTAGTTTCATTGATTATTCTCATTGTTTTTATTTTTTCTTGTTCATTGATTTCTACTCTATTATTTCTTTTCTTATGTTTATTTTATGTGTCATTTGTCCTTTTTCAGTTTCTAAAGTAGAAGCTTAGATCAATGGCCAGCAAAATTTTTTCATAAAGACTCAGAGAATAATTATTTAGGGTTTTGAGATTCATTTGACCTCCGCTGCAACCAATCAATTCTACTGTTATTGCATGAAAGAAGCCATAGATGATACATAAGAGAATAAACATGTCAATTTTGCTCATCTGCCAAAATTTGACAATTCTTGGTTTACACTATCCATGTGAAACCTTTTAGCTTTCTAATATAGGCACTTCGTGTTATATAAAGTCCCAAACACTACTTTAGATGCATTCCACAAATTTGACTTGTTGTATTTTTATTGGAAAATGGAGAATACTTTGATTTCTGACTGTGAATCCGGTCTTTACTATTCTCAACCACCACCACCCTTGTGGGCTCAGAGCGACTCCTTCCTATGATGTCACTGAATGCAGGCTGGGCATGAAACGTCCACCATTGCTGTTCAAGCTTCTGGACCCTCCTGTCTCTGGGCCCTGCATGTGATGCAGTGTCAGTTCCTAAAATTTTCAAAGATACCCAAACCCTAGACCTCTTTCCAGTCTCCCTTTTCCAATTATTGCTCCTCTACCTCTTGAAAAGAATGGCTTGATCCCTCACACCAGCATCTCTTGGTTCCATTATCGTAAAACACAAAGATTGCAGGTTTACTTACTCTTGAGCATGGATAGATTGGGCAAGGGACTGCATTCAGTTAGGTCCCTGAGAAGGGGACGTCAAAACAGGAGTAGACATTCAAGAGATTGGTTAGAGAAGGGAGCAGGGGAATGGAGGGAGCAGAGCTTCATATTATGGTGCAGAGCTGATATTTCTGAAAGGAGAGAGGGAAGGAAGGAGGACTTGGGGGGAAGCACCTTGGACTGCAACAGAGTTTCAAGACAGATTCTGCAATGCCACTGCAAATACTCAAGCCAGGGACTTCCACAGTGGTCCAGTGGTTAAGACTCTGCACTCTCAATGCAGTAGACACAAGTTTGATCCCTGGTCAGGGAACTAAGATCCTGCATGCCACACAGCTCAGCCTAAATAAATAAATAAATAAATACTCAAGCCAAATTCACCTGCTGGGGCCATCCTGCATCTTGCTGAAATGGTTCTGCCTTAACACCTGTGCTATGCTTGGTCACTAGTTAGAAGCAGCCCTCAGGAAGTATGACCTTTGGGTGAATACAGTGGTGGAGTTTGTAAAGACCTTGGAAAGAACTTTCAAATTATCTACAGCATCTGAACTCTATCTCCTGTCAGTAAAGGAAGTGGATAGAGAAGAGCAGATGCCTTTATTTCTCATAGGTTTAGGACTGCTGCAGTCATCGAGACCTCAGTCCTCTCTCACCGTGAGTCACCGAGGGAACCACACACCATTGAAAGGGCTTCCGCACGCTGACAATACCTGCCCTCCACAGAAATGATACCCGACAAGACAACACTTGCCAGATACAGCTTGCCTTCTGAGCTGCATGAACCACAGAAAAATATACCTGGCCAATAAAAGAGTTCAATGCTATTACGAAGGCCACTAAATGTACTTCTGGGCACTTTATCAACAGAATGTCCTGGCACTGTTGTGTACTGTTACGTGCATCATGGCGATGAATTTCTTGACTGTAACCCAATGGTAAGAATCACTGAAGCATTCGAGGATGTGACCCACACAGTGATGGGTGGGCACAAATTCTGTGACTGTGTAGATGGAAACTGAGATTAGGTGAGGTGTCTCTGAAAGGAAAGCAGATTCAGCCCAGTGGGCCCTTGAGTCTGCACTAAAGGATTAGTGAAGCCAGAGCGGCAGAGACTAAACCAGCCAGAACACGGTAAACCTTGTGTAACTTCTTCAGGAGCAATCTTCTCATACGCTACAGACAATCTCCTAGAGTTTCACAGGCAAAATACCGCCCCCACTGGGTAAACAGAGGCAGGGAAGTAAAACCAAAATTAGCACCACACTCCCAACACCCCCTCCCTGTCATGTACAAGTTATTGGGCCCCATCACTTTCTCTTTCAGCAGAGCTGTTATTATCTAGCTATGGCCTGCAATATTTGTTGAAGACCTAATAGGTTTTCATTTCTGGAAATAAACTGCCCTTTGGTCCTTCCAATGCCTCAGAAACAGCTTACAATGAAGGCTGTATAGTTCCCCTGCTGTGTACCTGCTCCATGAAGTTGGGCTCTCTGAAGGTGAAGGGCGAGGCAGAACCCGTTCACACAGATCAGCCCAGGGCTCTGACCAGCTTCTGGCAGAGGCCAGATTGCAGAACTAATTGAATAATTCCCAGGGCTATTATCAATGTTATCCCAGGAAGGCAGGCTTCCTTGGAGACTCAGACAGCAAACAATCTGCCTGCAATACAGGAGACTCAAGTTCGACCCCTGGGTCAGGAAGGTGCCCTGGAGAAAGGAATGGCTATCCACTCCAGTATTCTTGCCTGGAGAATTCCATGAATGGAGGAGCCTAGCGGGCTATGGTCCCTGGGGTTGCAAAAAGTCGGACACAACTGAGCGACTAACACATTCACATTCATTCCTGGAATGCACTTTACCAAAGCACTCTAACCTGAAGACTGACAGCGTGCTATGTTAAAGACTGTTTTTCATATTTTTATTTAATTCCTTCATTTATTCATCATATGTTAATATCTACTGAGGTCCTGCTCTATGAAAACCCTCTTCTAGGCACCTGGGATACAACAAGGGACTGTGGAAACTGTCCAAAGAAGAAGTGTGGTCCTGGATGAAGGTCATGGAAACTGAAAGGAAGAGATGGTTGGATTTGAGAGATACTGAAGAAGAATAAGACCGAACCAAACCTGAGCACTTATCAGATCCAGGCATACAGTTTGTCTTCAGCAAAGTACAGTCTGCAGGGCTCATTGCAACATGAAAATACAAGAAACACAGGGCCACTTGTTCTGAAAGCAGGAAAAGCTGTTCCCTTCTTCCTCACTCTCTCCCTCTCTCCAGACTGCAGCATCCTTCCAGAAGTTCAGCAAGGCTAGTGGAAGGCCTCAAACCAAAGCTTTGTATGGGAGAAAACCTGCATCTTAGTGGCATGAGCCTGCATTAGAGATACTCCCAGGCCAAGTGCAGTCCATCACAGGTCCTGCTCCGAGACTCAGAGCCACACCCTTGCCCAGGTCCCTTCTGGGAGCAGAGGGTGGCTGAGATTGCCAGTCAAGGCAGAGGAATGAGCAGCTAAGAACCTGTCCTGGGGATGTGGTGTGGGTATGGGACCCCCAGAGCATCTCCATTGCTCCACTGGACTTCACTAACAAAATACAAGCTCAAAGACAATATTGCTAAGACTAATCCTTAAATATTCTCTGTCTGACTCTTTGTGACCCTATGTGACCCTGCCAGGCTCCTCTGTCCAGGGGGGTTCTCCAAGCAAGAATACTGGAGTGGGTTGCCATGTCCTCCTCCAGGGGAATCTTCCAATTTAGGGATCGAACCCATGCCTCTTCTGTGTCCTGCATTGGCAATTCAACTTTTCACCATTGTGCCACCTGGGAAATTGTATCTCAGAGTAACCACAATGGAAATGGAGTGAGGGAAATGAGATTGGAGGGGTAAGTGGGTAAGGGATCACGACAAAGTTGTTCAGAATGATTTTTTAATTTATCCTAAGGCAAGGGGAAACAGCCTAAAGTGTTTTAAGCTGAGACATGATCTAATTTGTATCTGTGCTTCAGAAATAAAGCTCTGGAGGTTAAATTGGAGCAGGCTAGGTCTAGGAGTGAGGAATCTATCTCAGGTTAGGTGTACGATGCCAGGTGTGGCAACAGCCCAGGTGAGAGAAGTCACGATAGCCTGGGAGTAGTTGGGTAGTGAACACTGAAAAGGAAATATATCAATGCAGCACACTTTTCCCACATAGGAGAAAGCACAGAGTGTCATGAAGGCTGAGAAGAGGGATCCCAGGTTGGAAGGTCAGGAAGCCAAGTCTAGCCTGCCTCACAAGAAATGAGTCGATGTTTGTCAGGAAATGGGAGGAGGCCAGAGATAAAGGGCTTCAAGCAGAGGAAACTGGAGAGGTGGGAAGATAAACACAGGTTGTCTTCTGAGGACTAAGCGTCCATGTGGCTAGAAAGCAAGACTGGCCAGAGATGAGGATGGAGAACTCCCCAGCATAAGACCATGATTCAAGATCAGTCTCTGTGCTGAAGACAATGGGAAGCAAAGGTTTAAGCAAATTTCACTATGGAAAAGTCACTTTGTCATAGGAATGGGGTTAGGCAAGACTGGAGGTAAGGAGCTCAGTTTGGAAATGGGTAACATAATCCAGGTCAACATCCTAGTAGCCTCAACTGGGAAAGTGGTAGCAGGATGGGAGAGAGATCAAGAGGGCAACTATATAAGAGCTTGTGGACAACTGAACATAATAGGTGAGAGAGAAGAGGGGGTCCCAGAGGATGCCCACATTTCTGGAGACAGTGTGGACAGTGTGGATTGTGGTCCCCTGACCCAGTGGGAGAAGCAACCCAGGACGGAAGGAGAAAAGCTCAGTTTTTCCCATGTTCTGCTGGAGCTGCTCATTAGCCATTCAGGTGAGATGTTTAGTGGGCATTGAGATGTAGGGATCTGGCATCAGGTAAGGTTCTGGGCTTGGTCATGAGGTTGTTTTCAGCATATCTTTGGTAATGAAAGCATGAGTGGGTGTGATATTTTTGCTACAGTTCTAATTTCTAACAGAGGAAACAGCAGTCTCTCTGGATAAGAAGCACCATCACTCATGCTTTTAAGAAAGCACTGGGATCTCGTGTCTGAGGGGAGGTTGGAATGCAAGACGTCAAAAATTCCTTCAGTTGAGCCATTGAGTTATCAGCCTTTTCTAGCATCTAACATTTATTTTCCCTTTCACATCATAAGAAAGTTCAATTTAACTTTAAAGTCAGACCCACTAATGCTCAGACATCAAATTACATTTCCTAGAAGACCATGTGCTATCTCCTGCTATCTTCCAGGCTTCTCCTCCTCTTGGGAACATCCCCCCCACCTTAGGACTTTTCTCATTTTCTTTGTACCCCCAAACCCTGATCTTCCAGCTTCTTCTATCTCCCTTCCCCACTAGCCTGCCTGCCCTCTCTCCTGCCTGCCCTGGTAATTCCCATCATATATCTCTGTGACTGATGAATAGGAAGTTAATCAGGGTGCAGTCAGCTGTACCTTTGAATCATGGACTCATTTTGAGTTGTCTTAATTGAACCATCTCCCTGGGAAAGATGAACTGTAGATAACAATCAGGAAGGCTTGTGCAAAGGGTAAAGAGACGAGTTTTCTAAAATGAATATACGTCAAAGTCAGATGACAAGAACCTTAGGTTCACCTAAAATCATTCAGTCAGCTAGTCATCACTCAATAGGTGTTTACCATGTACCCTACACCCTTTTGGGATCTCCAGGAATTCAGGTTCATAGCTGCCTCTGCCCTCAAGCTATTTCTCAGTCTTTGCCTAGAGACAGCTGAAGATTATTCAGGAAAGGATGTGCTTGAAGGTCAGCTTCCTTGAGATGCCAAGCAAAGAGATGATAAGCTGAGAAAGTGGCCCAGGTGTGAAAATACTCTTAGCATGGGCTGATTTCATCTACTGCTGCTGTTGCTGCTAAGTCGCTTCAGTCGTGTCCGACTCTGTGCGACCCCATAGACAAGCCCACCAGGCTCCGCTGTCCCTGGGATTCTCCAGGCAAGAACACTGGAGTGGGTTGCCATTTCCTTCAATGCATGAAAGTGAAAAGTGAAAGTGAAGTCGCTCAGTCGTGTCCAACTCTTAGCAACCCCATGGACTGCAGCCTACCAGGCTCCTCAGTCCATGGGATTCTCCAGGCAAGAGTACTGGAGTGGGCTGCCATAGCCTTCTCCAGATTTCATCTACTAGAAAGAAGCAAAAGGGATTTCAGCAGACATTGGCTATCTATTTTCCAAACTATTTCTCTTCTTTTGCCAGACAGAGCTGCCAGGCTACATTTCCCACCCTCCCTTGCGGTTGGATACATGCAGAGTTCTGGCCACTTGGTTCCACTGGTGCCAGTATATTCAGGCCAATCCTCCTCCAGTTAGGACCATGTGACTGACTCAGCTCTCTAGCCAGTGTCTCCCTCTTCTTGGCAGAAGCAGCGTCCAAGTGAAGCCAAACTGATCTGCAAATTCCATTCCCAACTGTTTTAAGGAGTGAATGAGCCCATTCCACTTCCTAGACAAAGGAAAGTTAAAAAGCAGAGTCTTCAGACAGTAGAGCCAGGACACGTCTTAGCTTTTCTCTCAAAGTACTGCTCAGAACTCTGATTATTCAAAATCAGAAAAGACAGAGGCCAAATTCAACTGAAACTAAATTCCGGTCAGTGCCTGCACTCAGGAAGAATAATTAGCAAAGACAATCAGGCACTGTTTATCCTTCTATTGCAAGGAAAAATCATTGGTTACCTTCAGCAAGTCTATGTATCACCATTCCAGATGTCAGTTCCAGAGAACACTAATTTAGCTTGGGCCCCTGCTATGAAATGCAGCCCAGCTGATATTCAAACATGCATAAACATCATCATTTGCTAATAGTGGCTAATGGCTTTAATCACAGAATAAAACAAATCAATAATTAACCTTAGCAGTAGAAGTGCAAGTTGGATTCAAAACTAATGAATTCACTAATGGTTCTTGCTGCTATTAGTACATACACATCAAGGTAAATACGCAGAAATGTGCCCATTTCCAAGTAGCTAATCTATTCATAAATGTTCAGATTATGACACCAATTTGGACATGAAGGTGGGCAATAAATAATACATCCACCAAGTTTCCTCTAATTTATTAAGAAAGCTATAAGCTTACATGTCAAACCATTTATTTATACCACCCCTACCTCCATTATATATGGGTCTGGGCCAGAAGCAGGTAATAGAGAATAGTAGAGAGATATTAAAAGAAAATTAATGCCAATCCTTCTCAAACTCTTTCCAAAAAAAAAAAAAACTGAAGAGGTAGGAACACTCCAAAAACGCATTTCATAAGCCTGTCATTACCTTGATAACAAAGCCAGATAAGGACATTACATTAGCCAAATCCCTGATGAATACAGATGCAAAAACTCTCAACAAAATACTAGAAGCCAAATTCAACAGCACATTAAAAGAATCACACATTATGATCATATGGGGTTTATCAGTGGGATGCAAGAATGCTTCAGCATATACAAATCAATCAATGGGCTATACCACATTAATAGAATGAAAGAAAAGTCATGATCATCTCAACAAATGCAGAAAAAGCATTTAACGAAATTCATTATTCTCTCATGATGAAAGCTCCCAACAAATTGGGTATAAAAAGGAGCATATTTCAACATAATAAAGACTGTATGACATGTCCAGAGCTAACACTATACTTCAACAGTGAAAGGCTGAAAACTTTTTCTCTAAGATCAAGAACAAGACAAGGGTGTCCACTCTCACCAGTACTATTCACAATAGTATTTGAAGTCCTAGCCAGAGTAATCAGGCAAGAAAAAGAAATAAAAAGCATCCAAATAGGAAAGGAAGGATTAAAAGTATCTCTGTTTGCAGATGACATGTGTGTATACATATATATATATATATATATATATATGTCACATAAGGAACATACATACATAACATATATAAATATATTTCTATATTTTATATACAGAAAAGACTAAAAGATGCTATTTAAAAACTGTTAGAACTAATAAATAAATTCAGTAAAGTTGCAGAATAGAAAATCAACATAAAATAATCAGTTGTGTTTCTACATGCTAACAACAAACCATCTGAAAGTGACATAAAGAAAATAATATCATTTACAATACCATAATAAACAATAAAATACTTAAGAATAAGTTCATCCAAGGAGGTTAAAAATCTGTACATTGAAAACTATAAAACATTAGTGAAAGAAACTAAATAAAACACAAATCAATGGAAGGATATTCTGTGTTCATGGATTGTAAGAATTAAAATTGTTAAAATGTCCACACTACCCAAAGCCAACTATAAATTCAATGCAATCCCTATCAAAACTCCAAAAGCATCTTTCACAGAAATAGAAAAAGAAATCCCAAAATTCATATGGAGTCACAAAATAGCCTGAATAGCCAAAGCAATCCTGTGAAAGAACAAAGCTGGAGGTATCATATCTCCTTATTTCAAACTATGTGTAATACAAACCCATATTAATCAAGATGGTATGATACTGACATACTAACAAACACACAGAACAATGGAACAAAATAAAGAGCCCAGAAATAAACTCATGCAAATATAGCTAACTAATATTTGATGAGGAAACCAAGAATACTCAATGAAGAAAGGATAGTCTCTTCAATAAATGGTGCTGGGAAAACTGGATTTTCACAAGCACAAGAAGAAAATTGGCTCCCTATCTTACTTTACTTAAAACACTAACTCAACAGAGGTTTAAAAGTTAAATGTAAGATTCAAAACTGTAAAACAGAAGCCAAAAGCTCCTTGGTATTAATCTTGGCAATTATCTTTTTGGATATGACACCAAAGCACAAGCAACAAAAACAAGTGGAACTACATCACACTGAAAATCTTCTGCATAGTAAAAGAAATAATCAACCAAATGAAAAGTGAATCTACGAAATGGGGCAACATATTTGCAAACCATTTATCTGATAAGGGGTTGATATCCAAAACTCAAGCAATTCAATAGGGAAAAAAAAAAGTAATCCAATTCAAAAATGGGCAAAGGATCTGAATAAATATTTTTTCAAAGAAGATTTACAAATGACCAACAGATACATGAAGAGGTACTCAATAACACTAATCATCTGGGAAATGCAAAGCAAAACCACAATGAGGTATTAATCACCTCACAGCTGTGAAAATGACTATTCTCAAAAAGACACGAGAGAATAGGTCCTGGCAAGGATGCTGAGAAAAGGAAACCTTTATGCCTGTTGATGGGAATGTAAATTGCTACAACAGCTACAGAAAACAGTATGGAGATTGCTAAAAAAAAAAATTGCATGATTGAATAAAGAAAATGCAGTGCATATGCATGTGTGTGTGTGTGTGTGTGTGTGTGTGTACACAATGGATTATTATTCAATAACAAAAAAGTAGGAAATTCTACCACTTGTAACAATGTGGATGGACCTTAAGGGCATGAAGATAAGTGAAGTAAGTCAGATAAAGAAAGATAAGTACTGGATAATCTCACTTAAATGTGGAATCTTAAAAAAGCCAAACTTATAAAATTAGAAAATAGATTGTTGGTTACCATAGGCTGGAAGGTGGGGAAAAAATGGGAAAATATTAATCATAGGGTACAAATTTCTAATTATAATATAAATAAGTTCTTGGAATCAAATGATAACGATAGATAACTTAATGACAACTATAGACAACAATACTGTATTATATACTTGAAAGTTGCCAAGAAAGTAGCAATGTTCTCACCACAAAATTACAAACAAACAAACAAAAACAATTACTATGTAAAGTGATGGATGTGTTAATAAACCTTTCTGTGGTAATCACTTTGTAAGATACGCATATATCAAATCATCACATTGAACATCTTAAATTAAACAGTGCCGAAGAATTGATGCTTTTGAACTGTGGTGCTGGAGAAGACTCTTGAGAGTCCCTTGGACTGCAAGGAGATCAAACTAGTCAATCCTAAAGGAAATCAATCCTGAATATTCATTAGAAGGATTGATGCTGAAACTGAAGTTCCAGTGCTTTGGCCACCTGATGGGAAGAGCCAACTCATGAGAAAAACCCTGATGATGGAAAAGATTGAAGGCAGGAGGAGAAGGGGACGCAGGGGACGAAATGGTTGGATGGCATCACTAACTCGATGAACATGAGTTTGAGCAAGCTCTGGGAGGTGATGAAGGACAGGGAAGCCTGGTGTGCTGCAGTCCATGGAGTTGAAAAGAGTTGAACTTGACTGAGCAACTGAACAACAACAAAAACCTAGGGAAAAATTGGGTGGAACCAAATCCTAGAGAACCTAGAATGAAAGTGTGAGAATTTATTGTATTTGGGAAATATGAAGTACATTTACCTATTTAGATCTTAGGAAAATGACTGACATTATCAATCTGTGTCAGAGTGATCTGTCTGATGTAGAGCTGAGAATGGATTAACTAGGAGTCAGGGAGTTCAGAACCATAGCTGTAACAGAAGCAGTGGGTCTGGAAAGGAGGGGTCAGGCTAGAAGACATTTAGGAAGTGATGCCTTAGGACTTGGTGACTCATTGGTTATAGGGAGTGAGAAGGGGAGGTACTCCTTTCTATATATGATAAGCCTATATATATAACAGGTACACCAGGTCACCATAACTGACATGCACTGTCATCACGATGGAAAAAGACTATAATGACATCTTGACAGACAGGTATTTCATGTCATAATGACAGGCACCATCTATTATGGTGACACACAAGTATACCAATTATTATGTCACAGACACCATGTCACAGTGACAGATACGACATTTTTTGCACTGTCTTTATAGACAACCTGGGGCTTCCCTGGTGGCTTAGATGGTAAAGAACCTGCCTACAATGGAGGAGACTCAAGTTCAATGCTTGGGTTGGTTGGGAAGATCCCCTGGAGAAGGGCATGGCTACCCACTCCAGTATTCTTGCCTGGAGAATTCCATGGACAGAGGAGCCTGGAGGGCTGCAGTCCATGAAGTAGCAAAGAGTCAGACACAACTGAGAAACTAACACTAGTTAGACAACTTACCACGGCATGGCCATGACACATATATCATGTCTTCATCACATAGGGATGTTGATACAATGGATCAACATGAGACAGAGAAATAGGCTTTTGTGTGCAAGAAATATCATAACAACTAGAAGACACATAAAAGTGGTGTGACAAACTTACTGTACTACTGTCACAAGTAAGCTTAATAGCTTCCACTCTTGATGGAATAGCTTGAACGAATAGCTTCCACTATTCGTTAGTACCCAGTATAACTGTGTACTATTCATGTACACAGTTATAAAGCTAATTGATGGTTCTGACTGATGGAGAAGTTTTGCATTTTGCTCAAAAACTCCTTATAATAAATGCTGAGAATTCTTTACTGAGAAGGTACCATCACCAGGTTCCACCTCTCCACAGAGGTAGCACCCAGAAGGGAAACTAAGCTTCTCTACAATGGACACCAAGTATTTTTCACTAGTTTGTTACTCTTCTTGTTTTTTAGACATTATGTGGCATTAACTATGTGCCAAGCACCATTTTAAGTGCTTTTACACTCTAACTTGATTCTTGTAACAATCTTCAGAAGAAGAAATATTATATCCATTTTACTGATAAAGAAAATGAGGCATGATGAGGTCATTGAAGCTGCTGGGTGGTGAAACTGAGATTCAAACCAAAGCAGCTGGTTCAAGCTCTTTTTTTTTTTCAGAATCTGAGCTCTTAACCTCTACAATCAGGGGTCCCCAACATCCAGGCCACAGAATAGTACCTCCTGTCAGATCAGTGGCAGCAATAAATTAGAAGGAAAGTGCACAGTAAATGTAATGTGCTTGAATCTTCCTTAAATCATCCCCCTTCCCCAGTCTATGGAAAAATTATCTTTCATGGAACCAGTCCCTAGAGCCAAAAAGGTTGGGGACCGCGGCCTGCTTCTGCATCTGTTAGGATGCTTTTAGCTGTAAGTAACAGAACTCATCTCAAACTGGCTTGAACATTAAAAGGGATTTATTGGCCCCCATAACTGAATTAGGTGTGGCTTCAAGCAAAACTTGATTCAAAGGCTCAAGGGACGTGACCAGGTCCAGAGTTCTGACTCTCAAATGCTCAGCTAAAGTTTTTTGGCCTTGGCTCTAACATCAGCAGGCTCTCCCTGATCATTACCAGATGGCTATTCACATCTTCTTCATGTGCTTCCAGGTTCTTATATAGAGGAAGAGAGAAGTCCACAAGTGATATCTCAAGCAAGAGTCTTTGGGCTGATTCCTGATGACCTTTGATAACCTTATAAGGTCGAGGAACCCTCATCAAATGAATCATTGTGACTAGCTGCTGAGAGGATGGTGTGGTGTCAATGTAGTTCACTGATCCAGTTAATCTGAGTTACACCTATACTTGGAGATGGGGCAATCCCTTTTAAACTACTTCCATGGAAAATTTCTTTTTGGCAGAAGAAATCAGGGTATTAAATCCTGAGGAGGAAACCAGTAAGTGTCCATTATATCATCTTCTCCCCACCACCTAGAGTAGCACATGGCATAGAGGAAGTGTTCAGGGTATGTTTGCTACTTGGATGGAAGGGGTAGATGGATGGATGGATGGGACAAATGGAGGGATGGATGGATGGAGGGATGGATGGATGGAGGGGTGGATGAAGGGGTGGATGGATGAACTGATGGATGGAAAAACTCATGATTAGGACAGAAAAGTCATACTGCACGCTCCAAATCAGTTATCAGGAAGAGTTACATGGATCATGGAACCAGAGGGAAGAAGGGCTAGGGCTGAGACGTGTTTTCCTCCCAGAAGTCACAACTTGCCCAGTGTCTCTTCTGCTATTATGATGAGACTATTGATTTAGGTGACCATTTTTTTACTCTTGAACTTAAGAAAGAAAGATTTATTTGCATCTCTTTGAGGTTCTTAGTAAGTCCAACTCTTCTGGGTTTCATGGATTATAATGTAAGTCACAACTGTCTTTACCCTTGAGCAATCCTGGCCCTCAAGTACATTCTATGGAGAAACTATTGCATTCCAACTCTACTTGAAAATCTCCTGGATCTGGTTTAAGTGTGTTTTAAATGATTCATTCTGGAACACTCGGCATTTCACCGAGGAAGGAAAACATACTGCTCATTAAAGGAAAATGGTAGATTTCCTCATTTCTAGCAAGGAATGTGAAAGGTCAGGACTCACTCCGTTTTCCATCCTGAATGAAATCAGCCCATATGTGCAAATTGAGCCTAGAAATAATTAAAGCTCCCTGCAGGTGTGGGCACTATAGTGGCCCTGCCTCCTTGATGTCCCTCTCCCATGCCCCAGCCCCATGAGGTACTGCCATGGTTTCCTAAGAATTAACTGACGGACAACACATTTAGACTTAAATGGCAGCTTTGGCTCCAACACCCCCTACAACAGATGACTTACTATATTGACACTTCCATTTCCACTCCCACTCTAGACTCAGAGGGACCTGAGATCTAGTCTCTGTCAACAGCTAACACTTGCTGTATCAGGAGAGGCCAATAAGATAGGGAGAAAGATCCTTCGGATCATAGAAAGCTCCTGAAGATTGTACTGTTGAACACCTAATAGTACAGTTGAGAAATATAAGAAGCTAAAGGAAAAAGAACTTGCTCAGAGGCACACCAGGATAAAAACCAGGGCCAGAACTGAAGCCTCCCAATCTCCCAGCCAGGACTTTGTCACAACACTGCATTGACTTTACAGACCTGATTTTGCAAAATGGCCATCACACTACTGAAATTATGTGCTTCTGGACCAAATATGTCTGGATGTGTATCTAAGCGTGTGCACAGACATACAGGAGTAAGGCATGATAAAAAGATAAGACATGAGGACTTTCAAAGGACATGTACAGGAGCATAACACCCACATCCCTTCCACCTGGAAATTTCCCACAGCAAAACCATTCATGGGGAGAACCGGAAATATGACAGCCCACTTCTGCGACAGGTGGTGATAGTTTAGTCGCTAAGTCATGTCCGACTATTTGAGATCCCACGAACAGTAGCCTACCAGGCTCCTCTGTTCATGGGATTCTCCAGGCAAAAATACTGGAGTGGGTTGCCATTCCCTTCTCCAGGGAATCTTCCTGCATTGCAGGCAGATTCTTTACCAACTGTGCTATAAGGGAAGCCCTCTGTGACAGGGACACATAGCTATTCCTCCTGAAAACTAAATAAATTCAAAGGGGGCAGGTGGGGGTGGGGAAGGGATGGATTGGGAGTTTGGGATTAGAAGGTGCAAATTTTTATATATAGAGTGGATAAACAGCAAGGTCTTACTGTATAGCACAAGGAACTGTATTCAATATTCTATAATAAACCATAATAGAAAGGAATATGAAAAAAATTTTTTATGTACACCTGAAATCACTTTGCTGTACAGCAGAAATTAACACAACATTGTAAAGCAACTATACTTCAACAAAATAATTAAAAAAAAAAAACTAAAGAAGTCACAGTCAAAATGCAAATTCCTAGTCTTGTCCGCTCTTGCTGCAGACAGTGCCTCCCTGTGACCCCCGAAGTACTCCAGCGATCAGGCAAGGAAGGACCCATGGTTAATGGCTAGGGCGATGAGGTGAAAATCTGCCGTGCCCTTTTCTCTAGTGTCTCTGCACTTATTTAAAAGCCATTTCATTAAATGTAAAGCCCAAGACACTTGTAACTATATTGAAAAATCAAAGTCACTTAGGAACCTGGAAAATGGAAACGGCTAGAATCTGGTTTGGAGAAAGATACAAGGATGGAAAATGGTCTCCCAAGCTAAGGTTATTCTCAGTTTTTCCTGGTTGTTCCAGCTAGGTGTGGCTGGAAATGGAGATGTGAATCTTTCTGGAAGTATCATCATTTCCAGGGGTCATTTGCTCACCATGATGTGGGAGGAACAGATGACTGGGGCTAACTGGACAGTGCCAGCCAGCCACAGCTCACAGTCTCAGGATTCACAGTGCCCTGCATGAACCTCCTCCCCTTCAATTGACTGTAAGTTTCTTAAAGCTGGAGACACCTTTCTCTGTCTGCCTTGGGCTCTGCAGAAGCTTTACCTAGTTAGTGCCCAGGATACATTGTATATCATGTTTGTTTCATTCCCAGCCATACTTCCTCCTCCTTCCTATGAACCCAGACACTTTGCTTATGATAACTCACAGTTATATCCTCTTGGGAAATAACTTTTCTGTGAGTATGCACATTTTATTTCACCTTCAGTCTAAACCCCTAAAAGGTAGACTGTCTGCTCTTATTACCCACTTACTCTCTACTGCAGTGCTAGGACATAGGACACCCAAAAAATGAATGAACAAATGAAACTTTTGTCTAAATCTAGGCTCCACTTTATGGGCAGTTGTCTTGGCAGACCACTTCTGAGTATCTTCCATAAGGCAGTTATCTAATGAATGTCTGTCTATGAAAATGTTGGACCAGCCCTTTCTTTGAGAAACTCACCCAATGGATCAATGCGCTTCCTTGCTCAGAGGCACATAGTCTGTCTATGGAAATCCAGGGCAGGGATGAGCAAAGGCAATATGAAGCCCCTTGTCTGTAAGAGTCACAGTCTATGTTTCCACATGCAAGGAAAAGGAAGCAGTAATGTCTGGTCAATTCTAAGCAACAGCAGGCAATTAAACTCAGGGGACCTCATGTAAGGTCAGAAGTCAGCAAAGCTGTATTTCCAAACAGAGTTGGAATACATTTGAAGAAGTGCTTCAAATCTCCCAAGATGAAAATAGCTGAAGAATGATGTTTCAGGAATTCAGATTTAACTAAGCAAGTGACAGTTCAGCAAGATGAGATGTGAGCTAGGCAGTGAGACAAGGGGGTGAGCTCATGCTCTGGCCACCCACAGTCTGACCCAACCTGCTGCGGGCAAGTGAGGTGCAGGCTCAGGCCAGCTTTTTAAACAGTGAAGAGAAATGGATGTGACTTGCCTGACCCCAGGGTCCAGAGCAAAGGCTTACTTGGACATCTAATGCGGCTGGTTCTGGATAAGACATGGTTCTGAGATGAGGGGGAGGAAGCCAAAGAGGAAGGATAGAAATGCAATTTGTAAAATCTTTGTATTGTGATAAAAATCCAATACAGTTGTCAGAGTGAGGGCTTGAAATTGCATCAGTTCTATGAACCATCCCCTGAGTGCAAGGAAGGGTCTGGGTTTACCATGTCAAAAAGTCAGCAAACTGTCCTGCAGTCCAGGCAGAGCCAAGCTGACATTTCAGCCCAACTTGCATTCCTTTCAAGGGCCAGGATTTTAAAGAATGTGCTTTTCAGTCACTCCCACGAGCTTACAAGGCGAAGCCGAGGCAGAAGGAGCAGTGTGCGCAGTGAGACGTGTTTTTCTCATTACCCTTAGATGCCTTTCAAGCCTTGCTCACCGACTCCTCCCTCCTGGCACTTTTCCCAGGCAGTCAGGGCTTGGGTGGAGGGCTGTCCAGGGGAACACACTTTGGAAGGAAGGGGAAAGGAAATGTTTTCAGGTCTAGCTATCCTGATGACTCACTGGATATCTCTGATCAGTTTTATGATGAGTGTGTACATCAAGGGGAGGAGGGTGCTGTCCTCCCTCAGAAATCCACAGATCTACCTTCTGATGTATAAGAAGCTCAAGTCTGAATGTCGCTTGCCATGACCTGGCATGCACACATGCATTCATTCATTTGCCAAATTCACTTAACAAATAGTTCTCGAAAAACTTCTCTTTACCCAAATGCACACAAAGGAAATAGTGTCAGTGCTAAAACCACATCTCAATCACAGAGTAATCACTTGTGATGTTTTCCTGGTCATGGGCTGCAATGCTTTTCTAAACTCTGCAATACCATCTCTTTGTGGAGTAAAAGAAGTGGACTGGGCATTTGGAAGACTACAGATGACCCAGTCTATATTTTAGTGCTCTCAACCAATCAATCAATCAATAGAATTGAACACTGCTTATGGGTCTACTAATCAGAATATATTTCTGGCTAAACTGGAGACATGAGTTAGGAAAATGAGACTTGACTTTACAGACAAGTTGGACTGGTGTGTCCCAATGCAGAATACTTACTGGTCATCAAAAAGCCAAAGCCATTTCAAACCATCTGGGCACAATAGAATCTTCAGAATGAGTTTATTGGTGAACATTTATTTTTATTGTTCAGTTAAAACTGAACTTTTGCAGTATAACATTGGGATCCACTTTATTTCAAGCATTACAATATTCAACCATGGAGATGAAAAAATCTCCAGGTAATTTGACAGGTGATTTCTGCATAGATACCAAAAGTACATACAAAAGTAAAGCCTAATAAAGCATTGCAGCTAGCCAGAATGTCTTAGAAGCTCTTAATCTACTCAGCAGAAGTTCTCAAGAAGGACAGCATCCCAAGTATGTGCATTTTCCCAGTATTTAAGTTATTACATAAACATCACTTGGGGTACAACAACAGTTGATACCAATACAGTAAGTCATTCTCACTCGAGTTATATGGCATTTGAGGCAGATGGTATACGTTCTTTTGGCCTTTGTGAAAAGAATTTTGGATACCAAAAGACATAAATCATGCTTATGAACACATGTATTCCCTCACAAGCAACAAAAAATATCAGTTCTTCATGAGAACTCTGAGCAGAAACTCACAGTGTTAGAAAGAATATTCAATGCCCACTGTTTTCAAACAAGCTCCCACCCAAATCAAGCATGAGTTGTTTTCTAAGCTATACTGTGAAGATATTAAGAAGCAGGAGATATTAGTAGGTGTTAAGATATTAAAAGATATTCTGCCACAGAAAGGTTCAATGGCCGACTAACTTTAGAAAAATGGTAGATTAAACCAAATAAGTTGGCATTCTGTTTGCTGCTTGTTCATTTATTTGTGTTTACTACTGATCTTGAAGGAACTTTAGTATGCTAACACACACCATGAATTCTAAGATGTGAATGGAGTATGAACCATTTTCTAAACTTAATTAACCAAAGAACCCTTTTTTAAGGGATACCAGTCTTCTGTAGGACATACTTCTATAGAGGACAATTATCTCTGTCTTGGCTGTAAATATTTTAAGAATCATCTTGGCCCTGAGGAATTTTCTTTGATCCACCCATGGAGAGATGAACACTTGCTCGTAACCCCATAGCACTCTGAATAAAGTACAGTGAATCCTAAATACTCTTCTATCTTACACAAGCCTTTACATGTTTATCTACCCAAAGACTAATTATGCATTATTCATCCACATGTGGGGGTTTACTCACAGCTCAGTTGGTAAAGAATCCGCCTGCAATTCAGAGATCCTGGTTCAATTTCTGGGTCAGGAAGATCCCCTTGACAAGGTATAGGCTACCCAATCCCCTTGTGGCTCAGCAGATAACGCATCTGCCTGCAATGTGGGAGACCTGGGTTCGATCCCTAGGTTGGAAAGATCCCCTGGAGAAGGGAAAGGCTACCCACTCCAGTATTCTGGCCTAGAGAATTCCTTGGACTGTATAGTCCATGGGGTCTCAAAGAGTCAGACATGACTGAGCGACATTCCCTTCACTTCATCCACATGTCCTCAGTGCCTGATCCACAGTCACTGTATTAGTCTGAGTAGAATCTCTGAGTGAATAAATAAATGTTGCTATTAAGAATAGCCTCCTTGAACAGGTGTATCAGTTTCCCTATTTGGATAATCTCATCAGCTACATGGGTAATACTGATCAATTCATTTTGCCACATAAATTGTCATCTATGACTCAAAATGCAGTGCACATAGGTGCTCTGAAATAGTCTTTGAATAGTCTTTGTTGGGTTCTGTGCTGCCCAGTAAGCTTCCTCCTGGTGGTACCCCAGACCCTGGCACCAGCCGCTCATGCATGCTCTGACTTCCCACTGCTCCCTGTCCCGTAGCCTCCACTTCAGGTCAAACAGGAAAACTCCATCATCTCTAAACCTGGCTGATCTTGCCTGTCCCATCCTCTCCATCTTCAGTCTTTTGACAGATGTTCAGCCAAAGTCTATTGAAGCCTAGGCACTGCTCTGGGCACTGGGTTACAAAGAGGAATAGATACAGGTGCTGCTCTCAAAGGGGTTGTGACAGAGACCAGCACAAGGTACCATGTTGGACAGAAAGGGGGTTGGCTAAGCCTTCAGAAGCAGGAGCTAGTCAAGCCAGATCATTACTTGAACTACATATTACCACTGGGTACTGTCCTACATGTTACCACTGGGCCCTCAATGGCGAGAATCTATGCTTCACTCTCTCTCTGACTTCTCATTTCCATGGAATGAACTCACAGGGCATGTCCATGTATGATCTCAGGCATCCTCATTCACTCACTGCATTGGGTGAGTTGTATACCTGAGACTGTCCAACAAATAAAGGCTGAGACTCAGCAGGAAGGAAGAAGAAAACAACTTGCCAGGCAGCCCTCATGATGTTGCTGGTGGCATTTTATAATTATGCTGAACAAGGTGGAGATGGGAGCCTTGTCACATGAGCATACTCGGCTGTTCTGGTGGCCAAGTTCACATAATTGCAAACCTTTGCCTTTCAGTCAACAGACCCCTGGATTCTTACGTCTGCTAAGATGAAGGGAGCACTAGCTTTATAACTTGTAAATAGACGTCTGGGTTAGGAAACATCAGATCAATAAGGTAGTGCTCTGGGATAGAAAAGCTCATCATCACTGCTCTCAGTGTGAGGGAGGGAGGGACAGAGAACCATGGACAGCAGCAACCCTAAGTCAGAGAGTCATTCGGAAGAGCCCATCTTGTGAAGACAGGTTAGGAATACTGCAGCCAATGTATTCTGCTTATATTTTCCTTTTGCTGTATGCACTTAAGCCTTAAAGAGCTCTTGCAACAAGTATAATACTACAATTCTAAGTCATCAAGCAATGTGGCCATAGTTTAATTTGGCAGCACTTTTTCCCCTCAGAGGTACATAAAATAATGGTGCAACTCACAGTCAGTAGTGTCTTAGATACTTCGAAATACAGAGGCTACTTGTTTATCCAGTTAACCCACTGAATCCTAACTGTAATTAAGTTTTCCCTTTATGTATTGCTCCAGTTGAGTTGAAAGCTTCTCCAGTCCATTAGCTATCCACCTGAGCTCCGGAAAATATGTCAGTGTTCTTTGTGTCCTCTGGAAGAGAGCCGCAAAATGTGAAAAACTTTTAATATTTAATACTGGCCTGTTATCCTCATTTTTGGTTTCAGGAATTAGATGGGAATGACTTCATAGCTCTGCAGGCAACTGTATTGATGGAGTGGGCCCCATTCTGTGCAACAGATGTGCTCCTAGAGAAGATGTGCTTAATTTAGATTTTTTTTAATTCAATTGTGCTCCTACAGAAAAACAGTTTGCTTAAGACATCTTTCACACACACACACACACACACACACACACACAATTTCACTTGAGAATCCCACAAACAAGGATCACAAGGCTAGTTAGGAGCAGAGTCCAGGTCTGCGAGCCAAGTTTCCTGACCCTGGTGGCTGCTCCCACTCTTTCGAAGGATAATTATCTCTGTAGATTTACAAACCCAGAAAAAATTGAAAACGCTTTCCACATTACCTCTTAAACATGGGGCAACACGGTGTTACTAACAGGTATGTAATTCATATATCTACACGCCTTTGCTATAGGCTTTTGTGTCAAAAAAAAAAAAAAAAATAGGAAAGTTAAAAGCCAGATGCTCAGCCTCGAGGAAGGGATTGCAATTGATGGGATTTTCAAAACGAGAAAATGGTCCAGGTCCAGGGAAATGGTGTTCGGTCACAGTATCCGAAGAGTGTTCACTGGAAGGATTTTCTCTTCCTGTCATTCTGAAAATCTTAATGGGTTTGAATGGACTCACTGAGCCATGCTGCTGAAAAAGAAGGGACGTGTCAAGCTTGCATGTCTCCAGTCATGCTTTTGGGGGGCCAGCCCAAAAGGCATCTCAAATGTGTTTTCATCAAGGAAAAAAAATCACTGGAAGTCTTCCCAAGCACCTATCTCATCCCCTGTCTTTCCCTGGGTCCCTTCCCCTGGCTCTCACTCTTAGGCAGTTGATGTGGGGATGGGGGGTCGGCCCCACACCTAAGGACAGGACAGAGTCACCTAAGCAGCTTTACTCTTCCAAGGGGCCCAGCTGTAGGTGCCATGGGATGAATGTGTCAGGCCATCACACGGCAGTATACACCACAGTGGGGAGATGGAGCCAAATTGTAGAAGAATGTGGCCAGAGGCCGGCAGTGATAAGAATGCTTCCAGTATCCCTTGCAGAAGTGAAGACCTCCTTCCAGCAGCTCAGACTGGCACCTGGAGGTTATAGGAGAGACATCACCACCACCCTAAGAGCTCTCTGCTGCCTTACAGCTACCATCCTGGTGCTCTCGCTTCACTACACAAATCACCACCATTCTGGAGGCCTCTGAGTGCCACCAGGTCTCTCTGATTGATCCCAGTAAGAACCAGAAGCAGGAAACCAGGGAAGTGGGCATGGAAGGGTCCTGCTCTACAGGATGAAGCATCGTCTCACTGAGAACTCACAACAGCCCCATGGGCAATACAAAATGGTGTCATGATGTGTTCTGGAACTGAAGCCAATGGGCCATCAATTAAATTATGTACCTCAATATAAAACCAGAGGAGGAACACTCTTCTCGTCCATTCTGTCTACAACTCCAAGAGCCTCCCTTCTTTCTTCTTATGGAAGGTTTTGTCTAAATAACTACAAGGATCTCAAGGCAGGGAGGAAAATATGCCCTTAAGGAGAGGAAAAATGCTAGTGATTTGGTGGGGTAGGGACCATGTGTGTGTGGGCGGTGGGGGGTGTGGAAAGCAGTGAGGCATTCTTCCAAGGACTGGGGACCATGAGCTCAAGTTCCCACCAATTAAAAAGGATGTCACTTTCCCATCTGCCCTGGAACAGGAGTGGAGCCCACACAGCTGAGCCTCACTCGCACCAGTTCCACCTTCCCAAGAAGAAATGAGGAAAGGAGATAATGCTGAGCACACAGGTATCAAACCCTGACCCTCTGCAACATTTCTGAGCACAGCTTCACAGGCCACCCCCGCAGGTCCACAGCTGGTTTTCTCACCTCTGATGAACCCAGAGAAGTGCCTTGTTTAAGCTACTCAGGTTTCAGAGTAGAGTAGCCAGGCTGAGAGCTCAGCTCTGAATGTGCCCCTGAAGCACACAGATCTCTAAGCCAGAAATGCTCCTCTTCAATGCTGGCAGAGGAGAAAGTGGGGATCATCTCACATTTCTGATTTATACGTTGCCCAGGGAGTGTCCCAAAGTTGGGAGGCTGAGTTCTATTAATTGGTTCCTTGGTCTGAGGCCAAACTACCAGGCAATGCTTCCTGCTAGCATGTTGGATTCTTCAACATAGAATTACTTATTCATGAAGTTATTTAGACCTAAATACGATTCAAGCTTTTTATTCCTTTATTTCCTCTAATAATCTATCACTGGAATTATACATCTGATTCTCAATTATAAGCTAAGACTTACCTCCATGGCCCTGATATTGTCTAAGAAAATGCAGAGTTGAACCCAAAACAAGGCCAATAAAGAAGGCATCTAAAATTCCTTGGCACCACCATGCAGTTTGAGTCTTATTTGAAAGACTCAAAGTCTTATTTTAAAACTATTCATTTTAATGACTGTTCAAGTTTATTTTCATAAAAATGTGTTTTACATAAGCCCCAAAGTTTCTCATACAATTAATTCCCTGTACAAAGAAACTGTGTTTCAAACCCAAAATGGTCATGCTGGTCTCCATGACCATGGAGCTTGTTTCTTTCAATTGCGTTGCCTTTTTAACACTGTAATTAAGCTTAGGGAAAAAAATCATAATGCAAACCAAATAAACCTGCCCTTCATACAATTATTATGGTATGTGGCAAGGAAAAAAAAAACGATCTAGGCTTTGTTCATCTTAAAATACACTTGGCAGCCACTTCACTTAATAAGCTCCTTTCTCTTTCTGAGAACAAGAAAGTCGTGAAGTCCAAGCAGTAAGGGCGGAAGCCTAGGACCTCAGGAGGGGACAACTCGCAGGAGAGACCTGCTTCCAGAGGTTCCGAATGCTGCTCTGATCTAGCTTCTTCAGGATTACAAGTTTGTCTTTAAGTCTGTCTCTCTGGGTTTTACTTTTCTTATTGTTTCTGCTTTTGGTAGAACCGATTTTTTTTTTAATTCAAACTCTGTATTTTATCTTGGAGTATAGTCAATTAACAATGTTGTAATCATTTCAGGTGGACAGTGAAGGGACTCAGCCATACATATACATGTATCCATCCTCCCCCAAACTCCCCTCCCATCCAGGCTGCCACATAACATTGAGCAGAGTTCCATGTGCTATACAGTAGGTCCTTGTTGGCTATCCATTTGAAATCTAGCTGTGTGTACTTCATCCCAAACTCTCTAACTATCTCTTACCCCCCTCTCTTCCTCCCCCAACTGGTAATCATAAGATCAATGATAGAACCTAATTTTTATATGATGAGACAAGGCCCAATAGAGAGGGCTTCCAAGTCCTCATGTTCCTACCAGACCCACTGGCCTCACTGAGCGCCAGCCCACCTGCTCCAGTCTCTTCTCCTCTTACCAACCCTTCCATTCCCCAATCACACAGGACGTAGCCTGAGATCCTACCTTTGGGAACCTCACAGCTCTGTCCCCCTGGGGCTTGCCTTCCATAGCCATGAGCTTCCTCTGTATCTACCTTGATCAGATCCCGTCATGAGTAAGCAGTCCCCTGACTCTTCTTCCTGTGTTCACAGGACTTGGAGCACTGCGTGAGTGACCCCTGGAATCTACCCACTTCTCTACTCTTGCTTCCAATGCTGATAAATCAGAACTTCTACCATGGACTAGTCCAAAGCTACCCAATATTTCTACTGTCTCCAAGCTCTGTGCCCTGCAACCCAGACAGTGATCATTCTAAAATACCCAGGACACACCATGGCAACCCATTCCAGTATTCTTGCCTGGAGAACCCCATGGGCAGAGGAGCCTGGAGGGCTACAGGCCATAGGAGTCACAAACAGTTGGACATGACAGAAGTGACTTAGTATGCACAAACCCAATACTCCTACTGTCTCCAAGTCTGTGCCCAGCAACCCCGGCAGTGATTATTCTAAAATGCCCAGGACATAACTCCTGCTTAGCAACATTGGTTTTCTTTTCTTTCTTTTTTTTTTTATTTTTTAAACATTTTTATTTTATGTTGGACATTGTTGATTAGCAATGTCATGTTAGTTTCAGGTGTGCAGCAAAGTGACTGGGTTATACACATGCATGTATCATTTTCTAATTGTTTTCCCATTTAGGTTGTTACAGTGTATTGAGCAGCATTCTCTATGTTATACTAGGTCTTTGTTGGTTAATCTATTTTAAATATCTGCTCAGCAACTCCCATCAACACTTTGTTGATCAAAGTGTGGACAGACCCTTACACTGACCATCAGGAGTCTAGATCCCACTTCTTCATCAAAGTTGACTTTTCTGGCATCTTTTTTTTAATTATTTTTTTAATTGAAGGATAATGGCTTTGCAGAAGTTTGTTTTCTGTCAAACATCAACATCAATCAGTCTTAAGTATAAATATATCCCCTCCCTTTTGAAGCTCCCTCCCATCTCCCTCCCCATCCCACCCCTCTAGGTTGGTACAGAGCCCCTGTTTGAGTTTCCTGAGACATACAGCAAATTCCTGTTGGCTATTTATTTTACATATGGTAACATAAGTTTCCGTGTTACTCTCTCCATACATCTCATCCTCTTCTCCCCTCTCCCCACGTCCATAAGTCTATCTCTATGTCTGTTTCTCCACTGCTGCCCTGTAAATAAATTCTTCAGTACCATTTTTCTAGATTCCCTATATATGCGTTAGAATATGTTATTTATCTTTCTCTTTCTGACTTACTTCACTCTATATAATAGACTCAAGATTCATCTACCTCATTAGAACTGAGTCAAATGCATTCCTTTTCATGGCTGAGTAATATTCCATTGTGTATGTGTACCACAACTTCTTTATCCATTCATCTGTCAATGGACATCTAGGTTGCTTCCATGTTCTAGCTATTGTAAATAGTGCTACAGTGAACAGTGGGATACATGTGTCTTTTTCAATTTTGGTTTCCTCAGGGTATGTGCCTAGGAGTAGGATTGCTGGGTCATATGGTGGTTTCCAGTATCTTTATTATCAAATAATACATAGGACACACTGGACTATTTGCTGATCCCTGCAAACATCCGTCCTTTGATTACCTGCCCTGTGCCTTTATTGGTGGCTATTTCTTCCACTTGGAAGGCTAGAGCACTATCTGTTTCTATCCTATGCTCTATTCAAGGCTTGGCTCAAATATCACCTCTTCCTCTTTACAGTAAGTTTCTTCCCCACGTGAACCCCATAAAACCCTCACGTAGCTTAATTAGACCTCTTACTTTATTTCAACAACAAGTAACAAACATCCCAGACCATGACATGCTTGTCCACTGTCTATGAGGATGTCTTAGTCGGCATCTGATCCGAAGCCTCCTGGAAGGCTGAAGCCCCATCCGATTAATCTTCCTAATTCTCCTGCCTGGTAAAGTGGCTTGCATTGAATAGGCATTTAATATATACCCCTTGACAGAACAACTGAATGAAACAATTCCCAGGAGTTTTATACTATAAAAAAAAGAAGCTTAGAGAAGGAAGGAGAGAGTAAATTTGTTTAATTTGTTCTTGATTCCATTTGGCACTTTATCACATCAAAAGGAAGTAGCAATCCTTTAAGTCTCAAATTAAATGCTACTTCCTACAGGAGGTGATGCCTTCCACTGCCCTGTACTGGGTTAGGTTCTTTTTGTGTGCAATGTCTCTCACACACACACACAAACACACACCCCTCCTGTGAGTGACGGCGCAGAGCAGAGGTGGAGAGGGGAGGAACTTCTTCCCAACTCCTGATCTCTTCCTCAATATGAGGTGTGCTCACGCCAGCATCACAGTCCCGGCCTCTCTCCCCACCCCTCACTCATGATGCTGAGTTTACACGGATTCCGCTAAAGAGAAAGGGGAAGAGGAACCTGAACCTGGGCAACCCAGCCCTCCACCTCCCCCTCCCTCTCAGAAGCACATCCCTGCCTGCTGCTCCTACCAGAGTGCACTTCACCTGGATGCCCTGACCCTGGCCCAAGCTGCCTGTGCCTGGAGGCCATGCTGGGCAAGCTCTGTAACTCAGTGTCAGCAGCCCATGTGCCTGAAGAGATGACCTGCATTTGCCAACAGCAACTTCCCCATGAATTTCAGCCTTTCCCATCTGCCTTAACCTTTCATCTTATTTCTCAGTCGGCCCAGAAATTGGGTGAGAAAGAGGACAGTTATTCACTGGACCTCCGTCTTGTAACAATTACTTATTTAATCATCAGTGTTCCACTCTCAGTTCAGTGAGCATCGCCTCCTCTTTTTCAGTATGTCCCTGGGTACATGGTGTGTGTTGAATGCCAGACCCTAAAACAGGTTAGTTTAAAGAAGTCAGCAATTATTAATGCTATGGAGAAAAATTAGGAGAAGAAAAGAGTGAAACGGGGAGAGAAAAAAGGGAGAAAAGAAAGGAAAGGGAAGGGGTTTTTACAAGAAAGAGACTAGAGAGGAAGAAAAAGAGGAGGAAACAGAGAAACGATGCAAGAAGGACAGAAGAAAAGAAAGAGGGGGGAGTTGAGAAGGGAAGAAAGAGAGAAAAAAATAAAGCACCAAGGCCAGGACCCCCACACCACAGCCAGAATGCCCGCTGGGAACCAGAGCTTGACCTTGGCCAAGTCCTTACCCCTCGCCTGTCCTCCACCTAAATCAAGGGGCTTCCAGGCCCTACTCTGACTTCGCTTTCCCACTGCCCTGCCTACTTCCGGCTCCAGCTGCTTCACCTGAGACATGAGCATTCACTTTGCTGCCTCTGTTCCCAGGGCGCCTGGGAGGAGGTGCTAGGGAGAGTACAGATGGCAGTGCCTCAGAAGGGAGAAGCCTCACCGGGGAGATGGGTGATGAGTGCTGAGAAGGTGGCTCCAGGACACCCCAACCCTGCAGAAGTCAGGCCCCACCCAGGAAGCAGAGAGTGGCCTCCCCAGACCCCTCCTCATCACACCAGGGCACCCTGCTTTCTTCCCTCCTGCCCTCCCCCTTGCTGTTCAATTCTCATTATCCTTCTGCTAATCGAGTAGAGCTGGGCACTTGATCAAAACTATTGGTTCTGTAACTCACCCAGACGCATCATGAGCTGAGACATTTATGACTGTCCCGGGGTATATATCTCTGTGATAGATCTCCTCCTCCGTGAGCTCTCTGGCTGCCCCTGGAGTCTAGAAACATCTCATTGCAAAGGATGAGACAGGGGCTGTTTTAGTCCTTCCTGCCAGCACTTTCAGCCTTGCCCCCGGAGCTGGGGGCAAGGGGCCAGGGCCTTTCTCAGAAGATAAGCGGGTAAATTGAGGTTAACTATTTTGTATTCATCTGATCTATAGATGAACTAGTATCACTAGGCAGCACTCACAACTGAATACGCCCTGGAACTTTGTCACAGCGGAGATTTTTAAAAGAAATCCCACTCTATTGATAAAAACTATATTACCCCATTTATACCCAAGCTTCAGATGACTTGAATGACACCCTCGGTCAGTAAGTTAGGGCTGCCATAACAATGTCCCACAGACTGAGTGGCTTAAACAACAGAAATTTGCTTTCTCACAGTCATGGAGTCTGAACATCTGAGTTTAAGGTATCAGCAAGTTTGGTTTCTTCCAAGGCCTCTCTCCTTGGCAGGTAGATGGTCATTTTTTTCCTATATATTCACCCAGTCTTCCCTTTATGTGTCTCTTTTTATACCGGTCACACGGGATTAGGGCCCACCCTAATGACATTTTAATTTCACGGCTTCTTGAAATTCTCCAAGTGGAGTCACATTCTGAGGTCCTGAGGGTTGGGGCTTGAACACATGAATCTGGAAGGGGATACAATTCAGGCCATAACATATCCTGTCCCAAATTTCTTTCCTCAAGTCAAACCAGAGTGACCAGGACAGAAATATAAATACCTAGCTTCTATCTCTCCCAAGAACAGGGAAATTGATCACATATATCTCAGGGGAACCCCAATGCCACAGCCACAGCCCTTTAGGGCAACATAATTGGAAGCAACTGTCCACCCAAATACAAGGATGTCCAGTTTCAAGACACTGAAAAGGGATAAAGAGCCACCACCAGAGACACGAGCTCAGCTGTCCAGGGCATGTGAGGCAACGTGTTAGATCTTCAAGCTTCCAAAAGGAAAAGTTAACCCTGGAGGAAATGGCTGTAGAACCTCAGCCTCACTAGTTAACCTCCCTGACCCTCCATCTCTTCATCTGTACATGGAGGAAAGAATTGGATCTACTTCATTTAATGTATGGAGATTAAATGAGAATATTCGTGTTCCTCTTAACACAGTGCCTGGCACGTAGTGAGTGCTCGAAACATCCAAACATACTAGCCAGAGCAACAGTGGAAGCAGTGCTGGTAATCAGGGGTCAGATTTTGTCATCCCCCAATCAGCTCATGCATTCCCACTTCCATGACTTTCCTTGTGCATGCTGCAATCCCTCCTATTCTCCACCATCAATCTAGGGCCAGCTACAGCCACACTTGCTTGCAGATGGTTTTCCAGAACTCTCTGGCATGGAGTCTTTCCACCTGAGAGCTCCAGTAGCTCAGTCCAGCAGGGTTCTCATTCAGCCCTGAACACAGTCTTGTGCTCTTCTTAACTCCCATGAAACCCCCTCTTGCATGAAGGTCCCATGGCTTCACCTTTGTATTCTCCTTGGGGATGTCCTTCTAACACACCCTGCATTTCCAGCCCTCTGTGTTTCTGCTCACATGATGCTTCCAAGGGCATCTCTACAGTGCAACTCACTCTGGGAGCCTGGCTAAAGCCCTCCTTGATGTCAGGAACAGGAAGGGAGCTCTTCAGCTTCTGTCCACACAAGGCAACGAACACGTGACCCTTACATCCTTTTGTAATCATCACCGCCACCCACTGAATGTCACCACGTGCCTGTCACCGTGCCAGGGTCTTCCCCCATGCTGACTTCTACCCTCACACCACGAGATAAGTGCTATGACCCCCGATTCTGCAAGTGAGGAAACCCAATTTCCAGGAGAACTGACTTGCTCTGGGTCGCGTGAAAATCAAGAAAGGAAGTTGTGACTTTCAAAGTCTATCTGGCTCCATGGGCAGCCCTTGTTCTATGACACCAGAGATTCCCAAATGAGGAGAAGGGACACGTAAACCATGTAGGGGGTCACATGATGGAATACTACCCAGCAATAAATAAGAATAAGTCCCTGCCACATGCACCAACATGGAATGCAAGCAAAGCAGCCAGATACGAATCCCAATTGTAGGACTCATTTATATGAAGTTCAAGAACAAGCAAGCTAACCTACACTGATAAAAGTGAAAGGAGTGGTAACTTCTGGGTGAGTGGGGTGGAGAGACTGACATGGAAGGGGCCCGAGGGAGCTTCCTGGAGTGCCGGAAACAACCACGTCTCTCTGGATGGTATTCATACCAATGCATATGTATGTAAAAATTCATGTGCTACACTATATACGCATGTTATACCTCAATAAAAATTTTTTTGAAAAACATCTCAGGGAGGACATGTGTAGTTTTTTAAATATATTCAATATTATAATTTCATATTTGGAAACCAAAAAAAAAAAAAAAAACTCTATTGCTTTTGAAACACAAACTTTAGAGGAATTTTCAAGATTTATATGTTTTTCCACAGGAGACATATGTTGAAAAGGCTGAGACACACTGTACTACACTGTTCACATTCTGCCTCAGTTCCCTGCATGCCTCCAGCTCCCTCGCTAGACACAGGGCACCCTCCAGGGAAGGCACCGTCTTAGTACGTGGACAAAAAAACAGTGCAGGGTTTTCTCCAGCACATTAGAGGGGGTTTAGTAAGAGGTTGTCCCCCTACTGGCCATAGTGGGTCCCCAAAACTGACTGGCTGGGCATCCCTGCCCTCAGAACCCATAATGTGCTGAAGCATTGGAGAATTCAAGTCCCAGACTGCTCTTCTCCACTCTGGCCACCATTCAGCCACATTTCGCAATTCAGGAAAAAACAAAAAAAAAAAAAGAGAGAAGAAAACAAACACTGTGGATAGCCTTGCTCTCAACCAAGGGGTGGCGGCTCGGCAGGCCTGGCAGGGCACTGAGCCGCTGAGGGTCTGACTCCACCCCACTAATCATATGAAATTTCCCTGACCAATGCCTCTGCCTCCTGTGGGCAGTTTGCTCTGCATGCAGACTCCGGGCACAGAGAAGCTGCTGGAAGTTGCTCTTGGAGGCGACAGCCTATGATGCTCTTAGAACAAAGCCTTTAATTTGTGTGGCGAGAAGCTTAGTGTAGTTCATGCTGCCATTCTCATCAAGAACTCCCAGGGAGGAGGGTCGGTGTGAACCTTCCTGTATGGAACACTGGGCACATCAGGCCCTTAGCATGGGTCCTAGAATGTGGTGGGCACATACAGGTAAATTCATTGCCCCCTTCCCTGGGTGTGGCTCATGAGAAGGATAGAATTCAGGAAGGTTGCTGTTATCAGTCAACCAAGGCACAAATGTTTCTCGAGGACCTACCCTATGCCATGTGGTTGTCAAGAGTGTGAAGTATCTTTGATGGTTGACAATGTCCCTTGAATAGCTAGGCCATGCCGAGCACTGGAAAGAGAAATGTGGAAGTTACTTTGCTCTCTATTAATGGGACACCTTCCCACAGTCCTTACTCTGTATCAGATCTCATAAAGTTCCTAGAAATTTCCCGCTTGGCTGTCAGTTTTGGATTACAGGTAGATGACAAAGCATCCCTGGGTTTAGTGAGGCCCCAGACAGCACAGGCTCTTGCCTTCACTGCAGAGATACCTCCTTATCTTTGTCAGATTCTGGAACAATTTCAGGTTTCCACTCCTTTGTGTTACTCCTTTGGAGAAGTTAGAGAAACTTTAGAAAGTGATTACAGATCCATGAATGTCCAGCCTCTTGGTCTTTCTTCATTGGGACCAAGTGGACAGATTAATCTGACTCTCTCTGAATACCCAAGAGGTGACAAACACAATCAATGGATCAAGTAATGGGAGGAAAGGGAGATGAGAGACAAGGTCCTGTCTGGAAAGACTCCAGAGACTGCTGGAGTGGAACATCACTCAGAGATCTTCTAGTCCATTCCTTCTTTCCTGGTGTCTGTAGATGTCCCAGAGAAGGACCATGGCCAAAGTCATCCTCCAGGAAATCTCATAGTTGGAGGGGACCTTGGGCTGGGTCAGATCTTACTCCCAGGCCAAGTCATCTTGGTAACCAAAGTCAGGAGCTTCTCTCTTTTGCAATGAAGCTACAGGATTGTTTTCCCAACTAAGTCTCTCACTCCTTCTCAGCTCCCCAAGTTATCAAAATAAGTTCTATGGCCACCCAGCACAGGGCCCACTCCCACCCTAAGATTCATAGACACTCTACAGTATGTGTCCCCTCTGCCACCTGTGGGGCAACCAGGTAGCAGAGACAATTTTCATAATTCTTGACAATTTTTATATTGATGTAGATGAAAATCTCTTTCATGTTTGTTCATGACCATGTTGGGTATCACTAGTGCATGAGGTACACTGAGAGTCACAGAGGTGAATCAGACACATTCTCTGTCTTCAGAAGTTCTTAGTCTGAGAGAAGGGACTTGTTTTCAATAGCAGAATACAAGGTAACCACTAGAAGGTCTCATGGCTCTATGTGTCCATAGAGGAAGGAGATTCCTCCTAGTTGAAGGAAACAAGAAAAAAAAAATCAGAGAAGAGAAGAAATGTGTGTTGGACTTCGAAAGAGAGACATCTGGATATATGAGAAAATGGGAAGGAACTAGCCTGTCAGGAGAAAGGACCAAAAAAGGGGAAGATGAAAAAATGCAGGGCATACTCAGAAAACAGCAAGTAGATGAAGTTTACTAGGCAGTGTATGTGAAAAGGAGGAGTAAGAAGTAAGATCATTTAGGAAATGATCTAATTTAAGGAAAGTCTAAGTCTCAGAAGACTCTGAGTGCCCTTTTGGAAGCGTGGAAATTTTTCACTAGGCAACAGGAAGTTATTGAAGAACATAATCAGGGCCAAGGTCAGAGTGGGGAGATTGGAAATAGCTTGAGTGAACTTTGCCTTCAGATGAAAGATATGAAGAATCCAGGGCAGAAAACACAGAATCCCCACCCCAGAAGAAAAGAAGTTCTGCTTCTTTGTCAAGCTCTCTACGATCTCTGTTCACAATGTTCCCATCTCCATTTATATATTCAGATCCCCCTCTCTTCTAGGTCCTTCTTCATAGATCACAAAATGTCAAGCCTATCTCTTATGTTAAGAATATCAAATCTATGTAACCTTCCCCCTCCTCAGCCTTTTCTTTACAGACAAGCTTTTAAAGTGATAGAAAGTGTCTTAAAATTGATGCTTCATTTTTAAAGCCACATGGTATTCACAAAATGACCTATATAGGAAGTAAGAGTAAAATGTTAGAATCTTAACTTTTATTTATTTTATTTAAAATTATGTAAGTAAAACTATGTTTTACTAATTCAGTGGAACTCTATCATAATTCACTGATGCAAAAATTTGTTCAATCATGTAAAACTAAGGGTAATGCTCTTGGATGGTTAATAAAAATAGCATTTGGGGGTCAGTTTATACTGTCATGAGACAGTGACAGATGAAAAGTTTATATTATCTGCAAAGAATATCAGAAAATATATTAATAATTCCAATAGAATACAGAAGACAATAGAATATTATTTTCAAAGATCTAAGAAAAAATTAATATTCCACTTATAATTTTTATACCCTGCTAAGTTATCACTGAAGAATAAAAATAAAGACTGAAAGTATTTACCTTTAACAGACTTTTGCTGAAATAATTTTCCTCCTCCATTTATAAATGATGAAAATTAGGAAGATGGAAATGGAAACTAGAGAAGCAACATGTAAAAAGAAATGTTGAGCAAGAAATGAATAAGCTTATGTATAAACCTAAAAAATAACAATATAAATGATTTAAAAAATCATAGTTAACTTGGGGATCATAAAAATCAAGTTGGAACTGCAAATAGTGGACAAAAGAAATGTAACATGGTAGGTTGTGATCAGAATTAAAACTTTTTAAATTCTTTGTATTTCTTCAGAGGATGATAGAGACATTAATTAACTTTATTAGGTAAAGTATACATAAAATCATTGTTAAAGTGACCACTAAAAGTGAGAAAAGGATATATAACTTTCAAATGAGTAGAGGGGATAAGAATAAATAAAATTCTGTCTATAAAAAGAACATAGGAAAGAGGAGGAAAAAATTATAGCAAAGAAAACAATAGAATAAATCCAAATAAATAAGTAATAATAAGAAGTTAAATGATAAGCTCAGACATTAAAACCCTGATTGTCAGACTGGATAGAAAAACGATATCTAGTTACATGCTATTTACAAGAAACATGCTTAAAACAAAAGACAGTTACTGCCTATAAAAGGATAGAGAAAGGATACACCATACAAATGCTAATCAAAAGATGCCTGATAAAATGGAGTTTAGGGGAAAAGCATTATTACAGACAAAGATGTTCACTAACCACTGATTTTTAAAAATTTCCTTGGAAGATATCTCAATTCTAACATTGGACATACCTAAGAATATAACTGCAAAATATACAAAGCAAAGATTGACAGAATTGGCATGTGAAACTGACAAATCAGCAATCACAATGGGAGATGTTAGCACCTGTCTCAATAATTAATGCATTAAGGGGAGCAAAAACTAGCAAACATATAGATCTGAATTAAACACCTGATCTAATGAGCATCTATAGAGAGCTCTCACGATATTCTCTGTCTACATTTTCTCACTTCCCATACTTCTCATCCATTCTTGAACTAACTGCCTCTACTTCCAGCCCTCCTCTAAAACAGTGGCCCCAAGAGTAAGCTTCAGCCTCCTAATTACCAACTCCTTATGCTTCTGCTTTTAAAACCACTGGTTACACTCTCCTTGAAACTGATAACCATCCTTCCATGACACTAGATTCTCATTTCTCCTTCTGCTGATTTGCTGTTTTCTTTATGTGTTTGACTTCATCTGTTGATTTTCCCAAGGTTCTGTGCTCATCTCTTCTCATTCCACTCCACACAATCTCCCTGACAATCTTACTTCACACCATGGGTTTATGTCAGAAATGTGAATTTAGAAGGCAAGGGTTTAGTGCAGGAGCCAGTTTGGATGTGGGCACAGCCCACAGGGTTCCTTGGTGAGAACCCTGGTGAATGCCAGGGCATGGCAGTAGATGAAGACTGGGAGGCCTGGAAGGGTGACAGTCTCTTCTAAATTCAGAGCAGGGACCAGGCCCTATCTCTCCACCTAGCTCGGGGCCTAGCCCCTAACAGACATTTGATAAAAGTGTATTACTTGGTGGAGCACACATTGAACTTTCCATGTTCTCTAGAGAGCTACAGAAATACAGTCTGTTGAGGGATGGAAAGTTATCATCAATTTCCAAGCTTCCTCAAGGGCTCTGACTCAGGCCAGGAGCTCTAGCCCAAACAATAGCCAAGATCACAGTCAAGAGATCAATCTAAGCCAACTCCCAGTGAGGTCACTTCTTAGGTGTTTGTAAGTATTGCTTCATAAAGTCAGACCACTGTCTTAAATCATAAAACCCATATCCCTGCTCATTTCTTCCTGTCCCTCTTTTTTCTTCTTCCTAATAGAGAACATCCCTCCCTCCACCATCCACACAGCTGTGAATATGCCCGCAGTCCCTGAGAGACAGGACAAGGGGCATCCTTTGTATTGATGCCTATGGACCAGGGAAAGAGACTTAAGGCAAAGCAAAGTGGCCGTTTTCACAGACTTTCCCTAAGCACATAAGTAAGCCCCAAGCTGCTGAAAAATCGGTCTCCTGTCCTTTCACATTTTTGCAGCAATAGAAGTTCATTTTCTCATCATATGCTGTAAATTACAGGTTGAAAAGGTGGGTCGCATCTGACTCCAGCCTATAAATAGCCGATCTTCCTTTGCCTCCTCGGAGGGGCCATTCTCAACAGTGGCTCAGCTCAGTGCATTCCCGGCAGAGGGACAAAAACGCAGGAACCAGAAATCAAATCACCCTCCAGTGAACCCAGGGCAGAACCTGAACTTCCTCACACCTCGGAATCAGAGAAGACCCTGCCCAGCACACACATATTTTTCTATGAGGTAACATCTAGGTAAATCCACTCCCAGTCTCTCTTCATCTCTCTTACGCACCCCTTCTGCAAATAGCTCCCAGCACTGCCCCAGCATCTTGTAAAATAAAAATCAAAGCTGAGCAAATAATTTAAGACTCATGTTTAAAGCTTTCCCAGGTTCCTGAATTCATTGCCTCTTAAAGTGGAAGTGCCTTTGCTACAGGCTCCTAAGGCTGTTCCAGACGACAGCATACCCCCGTCCCCACTGGAGAAATATTTTATTTAGCATTTAAGGAGCTCCTCACAGGGCACATGGAAGGCTGTTTTTAATCCAGCGACAACATTATTTATCACCAGCTGCCTGCCTGGCACGAAACAGATGCAAAGGTGAATGAGAAACATGAGTTTCGTACTTAAGGAGCACATAGTCAAGTGGAAGAGACACACAACACTCTGAAACAACAGAGAAAAGGAGAACATCGGGATTCAGTGTTCAGTCGAGTGGGCTAGATAGAAAGCATGTTAGGAGTGCAAGGAGAGTGGTTCGTGAGGACTGAAGTCTTCCTGGTAGAGGTGAGGACTGAGCTGGAGGTTTTGGAGACACTGAGAAGATTAAGGGGAGAAACTTAAGACGGGAGAACAATGTGAACAAAGGCAAAAAAGCCAAATAAAAGTCTCATTTGGGGACACATGACCTGCATGTGTCAAATCAGAAACAGTATGTGTTATGAGCTGAACTTGTCCCCCACCTCTAACATTCGCGTGTTGAAGTCCTAGTCACTAGGATCTCAGAATGTGACTGTTTTGGGAAATAAACTTTAAAGAGGTACTTAAGGTAAAATGAAGTCACATGAGTGAGCCAGCATCTAACAGGACTGATGTGATAAGAGGAGATTAGGACAGACAGGGGCAGGGGGAGGACATGTGAGGACACAGTGAGGGGTAGCCATCTGCCAGCCAAGACAAGACGCCTTAGAAGAAACCAACCCTGCCAAGCCCTTAATCTTGGACTCCCAGCCTCCAGAACTGTGAGAAAATTAATTTCTCTTGGTAAAGCCCCCTAGTCTGTGGTACAGATTTGTTACAGCAGCCCCAGCAGCCTGATACAGTCAGTTTTCTTGGCAAGAGCTCTCCAGAAGCAGCTGGAGGCTGTCCCAAGAGTCCAAGCAGAAGGCCATCTTGGCCTGATCCTAGGCAGAGGCAGTGAGAATGGATGTAAGGAATTAGAAAGTAATAGAAACCAGCCTTGGCCACTGGCTACATGCAGAGATGAAGGATGCCTTTAACATCTGAGGAAGAAGGACCCCAAGGAAGCAAGCTGCCATTTTGGTTCTCAAGGGTGACCCACTCTATAGAAACTCGGTGTCCTCACCCTGGTCTCTCTCAAGTCTGGTCTCTATGTGGCAGGAGACCCCTTTAGGGTGCAGGATGCTAAGGAGAGAAACCTCCTCAACATCCAATGCTTCATGCTGACTTAAGCTTGAAGCAACTCGGCAGGGAAAAACTTTAAATCCTAACTTACATCCTCTTCAGTATTCATATACGGATGTGAAAATTGGACCATAATGAAGGTTGAAAGCCAAAGAATTGATGCTTTCAAATTGTGGTGCTAGAAAAGACTCTTGAGAGTCCCTTGAACAACAAGGAGATCAAGCCAGTCAATCCTAAAGGAAATCAGTCCTGAATATTCACTGGAAGGACTGATGCTGAAGCTGAAGCTTCAATACTTTGGCCACCTGACTAGAAGAGCTGACTCATTAGAAAAGATTCTGATGCTGGAAAGATTGAAGGCAAAAGGAGAAGAGGGCAGCAGGGGATGAGATGGTTGGATGGCATTACCAATTCAATGGACATGAACTTTGGCAGACTCCAGGAGATGGTGAGGGACAGGGAGGCCTATCGTGCTGCAGTTCCTGGGATCACAAGGAGTCCGACACAACTGAGCAACTGAACAACAACAACACCACCCTCTCCAGAACTCCCCTGCCCAGCTTTTAGCTGAAACCAGGTAGGTAGTCGGGAACAAAATCTCCCCGGGGGGGGCACCAATCATTAAGAGACTCTAGAGAGCAAAGTGTTTGTCTTATCACTCAGTCACTGGGGATCCCAGACCCCTCCATCACTCAATTCTGAGAAGCTCAGCTGCCATCACTGACAACCTCAAACTAAAGACACCACAGCTCATTATGGAAGAAGGGAATCAGGAAATGTGCGCTGTGGCTCCTCGGAAACACCCTTAACCTCACGACACCTAACGAGCTTGGGTGCATGATGGCTCCTGCTCACTCTGCACCGACACCAAGGGCCTTTCACACGCTGAAATATATAATTGTGTAAACTGTACCCCTAGTGCAGCACCAGAAGACCTGTTGTGAAAATGGCCAGTGTGGATGTGGACATAGGACAGCTGAAAATCCCCATTACTCCTGGTTGTACAGTCACCATGGCAAGCTGCTCAATAGGGTCTACCGATGGTGAATATACATACACCTCACGGTCCAGCCATTCCGTTCTTAGGTGCAGAAATTGTGGGCTTCCCTGGTGGCTCAGTGGTAAAGACTCTACCTGCCAATGCAGGAGACATGGGTTCCATCCTTGATCTGGGAAGATTTCATATGTGCAAAGCAGCTAAGTCCATGCACCACAACTATTGAGCCTGTGCTCTGCCACAAGAGAAGCCACCGCAATGAAAATCCCGTGCACCACAACGAAGAGTTGCCCCTGCTACCCACAACTAGAGAAAAATCCATGCAGCAACAAAGACCCAGTGCAGTCAAAAATAAATAAATAAAATCACTCTTAAAAATAGAAATTGTGAATATGTGCACCGGAGATGTGTACAATCACAGCACTACTGTACCAGAACCTACCCCACCCAAACTGAAGGGGGATGAACAAGTATAATGACACACAACACCATGAAGGAGTCTCAGAAACATATTAAGAAAAGGAAACAGCACAAAATACCACCTATTGTATGATTCAATCTATGCAAAGTTCACAAACAGGCACAACTCACCAACCTATGGAGTCAGAAGTCAGATTGATGGTTATCCTCTCCTGCTCTGAAGAAGCACAAGGGAGGTTTCCAAGGTGTGGGTGACATTAAATTTCTTGAACTTGATGCTGCTTTTATGAGTATCTTTGCTCCGTGAAAATTCAATCTGCCATACACTTATGCAATTTTTTGTATGTATGTTATATTTCAATTAAAAGTTTTTAAAAATTAAAGCCCCATATGGTAGGAAAATGACTCTTTGCATTGAGGAAAACAAGGCACAGGGGACGTAAGTAACTCTCTCAGGGACAGATGGCCAGCACGAGTCAGAGCCAGGACTTGAAGCCAAGTCGTCTGGCTCCAGAGTGAGATGCTCCATCCCTCCTCCACATCTCCTCTTAGGAGAAGAGGGGGTCTTAGCCCATGTCCTGAATTGACTGCCTGTGTAACTCTGTAGGACCTTAACCACAGTGCTTGGTACTTAACAGGTGGCCAATATATGTCTTATGTGGATGTAAATCAACCCTACCAGAAAACACTTGCAGTGAGTAACATGACGCACAAGCCACACTATGGCCACTCTGTATGAGCCAGACCATAAGACAAACAACTAAAGTGTACTTCATACCATGGACAACAGAAATGAGTCTTTAGACCTGGCAGCCATTTCTCACCAAGTCCCCCCCATCCCTCCTAAAGACCTCATAGGAGGAACTGGTCCAAGCTTGGGTTTCTTCTGGGTTGAACACTTTGGGCAACAACTGATGGTGAACTCTCCCTCTAGGCATCTTTGAAAACCTATTTGATTCTGGCCTTTAGAGAGATATCTCAGAGCTTCAATGATCAACTCACAGATCAAGAGGCTGCTCAAGGATTTAAAATGCAGAACATGAGATGCAAAGCCAGTGTAGATCAAACTGGACGATTTTTTCTCTAGAGAAGTGTTGGCACTTGACTTCAGTCCCTTCAGTCATACACTCGTTCATTCAACAGGCAAGCTCTTCTGCCTGAAGACCATCCCCTCCTGCACCGGCCCCCTGCTTCAGGCCTTACACTAGCTTATCCCACAGGAAACAAGGGAAGCCAGGCCTAAGGATATTCAGGACACCTCTGTGCAGACAGTCAAGGTTCCAACCCTTGAGATTCAACGCACTACTCTTCAGACAGTGCTGGCCCCCTGATCTCACTGCCACTGCCCACATGCTCACCTCACATTAAAACACAGAGCCTGCCACTGCCACTGCCGGCTCCTCCCACCAGTTCCCTTTCCTCCCACGATTACTGTGACTTTGCAGACTCAGACTTGGATTTCGACTGAGAGGCTGATGCTGACCACCCCATGGCCCTGAGAACTCATCTCTGCCTCCAAATCACTCTCCATCACCCCTTCCTAGGAGCCCAGCCCTAGCTCTTGGGGTTCCGCAAGTTCTGGGGCCGGCCTCTGAGAAGCTTCCCTGAGCCCCAGCAAGGCTTCACACCAGGGCATAGCCCCGAGCAAAAGCAGAACATCTGGGGAGACTGTCTCCCCACTCCTGACATCTCAGGGGAGAAAAAAAAAATGGTGCCTGTCAGATATGTGATAGAACTGTCAAAAGTACATCAGAACAGCTATATACATTGTGATCTCTAAGTCACAGTTCCATTTGTTCTGTGACAGTGTAAAAATAACAAAATTTCCATCAAGATGGAAAATAAAAATGAAGGAACCACTTCAATGGTATGTGAAAACAGTGTCTAAACAAAAGTCCCTTTTTCCCCTCTCAGTGGTGGCCTCTATTTAGTGACATCTGTATCCCTCCCATCCTCCCTCTCAGCACACCCCTTCCTTCCCGGCTCATCTGTTTCTTTCTTTTCTACTTGGCCTTTTCCCCACACCTGACTCAGACAGGGAGCAGGAGATTACAACCATCAAGACAGGTCCAGACAGTGCCCCAGAGTCACTCCCAAATCAGTTCTGCCAGCTCACATTCCTAGAACACCAACCCAGGAGGACACCTGGACCCTCCAACCACAGGATTTCATATTTAAGCTGGCCTGAATGAAGATTGGAGCTGGAGTGGCGGCTGCATAGCACTGGAGCAGCTGTGAGGAGATAGCCCACATCCAAGGGCAAAGGAGAAGCCCCAGCAAGACGGTAGAAGGGGTGAAATCATGTTTAGAATCAAACCCCATACCCACCAGAGACGCTCAGAGGGCTCAAACAAACCTCGTGCACACCAGGAGCCAAAGACCCCACAGAGACGGAGATCGAGCTGTGTTTGAATGTCTCCTGAGAGGGTATGGGTCAGCAGTGGACTGCCACAGGGGCAGGGGCTCTGGGTGCAGCAGACCTGGGTATGGCATAAGCCCTCTTGGAGAAGGTCGCCATTAACCCCACCATAGAGCCACCAGAACTTACACAGGACTGGGGATACAAATTCTTGGAGGGCAAAAACAGAACCTTGTGCACACCAGGACCCACGAGAAAGGAGCAGTGAACCCCCAAGAGACTGACTCAGACCTGCCGGTGAGTGTCCAGGGGTCTCTGGCAGAAGCATGTGCTGGCGGTGGCCTGCTGCACGGTTAGGGGCACAGAGTGTAGCAATGCGTGCTTGGAAGGAGGGAGCCATTATCTTCATTACCTCAACCATAGTTTGGCCCCAGCTTCCCTGGTGGCTCAGACGGTAAAGCGTCTGCCTACAATGCGGGAGACCTGGGTTCGATCCCTGGGTCGGGAAGATCCCCTGGAGAAGGAAATGGCAACCCACTCCAGTACTCATGCCTGCAAAATTCCATGGACCGAGGAGCCTGGTGGGCTACAGTCCATGCGGTCGCAAAGAGTCAGACACGACTGAGTGAATTCACTTCACTTCAAATAACAGGGAGGGAACACAGCCCCTCTCATCAACAGAAAATTGGATTAAAGATTTACCTAGCATGGCTCTGCCCATCAGAACAAGACCCAGTTTCCCCTCAGTCCCTCTCTCCCATCAGGAAGCTTCCATAAGCCTCTTATCCTTCTCCATCAGATAGACTGAAAACCACGATCAGAGAAAACTAATCCATGTGATCACATGGACCACAGCCTTGTCAAACTCAATGAAACTATGAGCCACGCCATGTAGGGCCACCCAAGATGGACGGGTCATGGTGGAGAGTTCTGATAAAATGTGGTCCACTGGAGAAGAGAATGGCAAACCTCTTCAGTATTCTTGCCTTGAGAACCCCATGAACAGTATGAAAAGGCAAAAAGATGGGACACTGAAAGACAAACTCCCCAGGTCGGCGGGTGCCCAATATGCTACTGGAGATCAGTGGAGAAATAACTCCTGAAAGGATGACAAGACAGAGCAGGGAAACAACACCTCGTTCTGGCTGTGACTGGTGATGGAATCAAGCCCAGTGCTTTAAAGAGCAATGTTGCATAGGAACCCGGAATGTTAGGTCAGTGAATCAAGGCAAGTTGGAAGTGGTCAAACAGGAGATGGCAAGAGTGAACGTCAACATTTTAGGAATCAGGGAACTAAAATGGACTGCAATGGGTGAATTTAACTCAGCTGACCATTGTATCTACTACTGTGGGCAAGAATCCCTTAGAAGAAATGGATTAGCCATCAGAGCCAAAAAAAGTCCAAAACGCAGTGCTTGGATGCAATCTCAAAAATGACAGAACAATCTCTGTTCGTTTCCAAGGCAAGCCATTCAATACTACAGTAATCCAAGTCTCTCCTCTGACCAGTAATGCTGAAGAAGCTGAAGTTGAAAGGTTCTGTGAAGACCTACAAGACCTTCTAGAACTAACACCTAAAAAAGATTTCCTTTTCATTGTACAGGACTGGAATGCAAAAGCAAGAAGTTAAGAAATACCTAGGCAAATTTGGCCGTGGAGTACAGAATGTCAAGTGGGCCTTAGGAAGCATCACTATGAACAAAGCTAGAGGACGTGGAACTGGAATTCCAATGGAGCTATTTCAAATCCCAAAAGATGATGCTATGAAAGTGCTGCACTCAATACGCCAGCAAATTTGGAAAACTCAGCAGTGGCCACAAGACTAGAAAAGGTAAGTTTTCATTCCAATCTCAAAAAAAGACAATGTCAAAGAATGCTCAAACTTTCGCACAATTGCACTCATGTCACAGGCTAGCAAACTAATGCTCAAAATTCTCCAAACCAGGCTTCAACAGTACATAAACTGTGAACTTCCAGATGTTCAAACTGAATTTAGAAAATTCAGAGGAGCCAGAGATCACATTGCCAACATCTGCTGGATCATCGAAAAAGCGAGTTCCAGAAAACATTTACTGCTGCTTTATTGACTACAATAAAGTCTTTGACTGTGTGGATCACCAAACTGTGGGAAATTCTTCAAAAGATGGGAATACCAGACCACCTGACCTGCCTCCTGAGAAATCTGTATACAGGTCAGAAAGAAACAGAACTGGACATGGAAAAACAGACTGGTTCCAACTAGAAAAAGGAGTACATCAAGGCTTTATGTTGCTTATAAACTTATATGCAGAGTACACCATGAGAAACGCTGGGCTGGATGAAGCACAAGCTGAAATCAAAATTGCCAGGAGAAATATCGATAACCTCGGACACGTAGATGACACCACCCTTATGGCAAAAAGTGAAGAAGAACTAAAGAGCCTCTTGATAAAAGTGAAAGAGGGGAGTGAAAAAGTTGGCTTAAAACTCAACATTCAGAAAACTAAGATCATGGCATCTGGTCCCATCACTTCATGGCAAATAGATGGGGAAACAATGGAAACAGTGACAGACTTTATTTTTTCGGGCTCCAAAACCACTGCAGATGGTGACTGCAGCCATGAAAGTAAAAGACACTTGCTCCTGGGAAGAAAAGTTATGACCAATCTAGACAACATATTAAAATGCAGAGACATTACTTTGCCAACAAAGGTCCATCTAGTCAAAGCTATGGTTTATCCAGTAGTCATGTATGGATGTGAGAGTTGGACTATAAAAAAAGCTGAATGCCAAAGAATTGATGCTTTTGCAACTGTAGTATTGGAGAAGACTCTTGAGAGTCCCTTGGACTGCAGGAGATCCAACCAGTCCACCCTAAAGGAAATCAGTCCTGAATATTCATTGGAAGGACTGATGCTGAAGCTGAAACTCCAATCCTTTGGCCACCTGATGCAAAGAACTGACTCATTGGAAAAGACACTGATGCTGGGAAAGACTGAAGGTGAGAGGAGAAGGAGATGACAGAGGATGAGATGGTTGGATGGCATCACTGACATGATAGACATGAGTTTGAGAAAGCTCCAGGAGTTGGTGAAGAACAGGGAGGCCTGTCATGCTGCAGTCCATGGGGTTGCAAACAGTTGGACACAACTGAGTGACTCAACAGAACTGAATGAAGACTGGGGATGTGGTCCTCTTCCAGAAGGCACCAAGGGAAAATGTCCCAGAGCCACTTGCTCCCTTCTCAGCACTGAGCATCCTGGGTTGTCTTTCTGCAGTTAAGCCTCAACCTCCATGCAGGCAAGAGACCACAGTCTTTTGCCTTCCCCCCACTCCCCAGCCCCAGTCCAATTTCTGCCTCAGAGGAGGAAAGAGCTGAAGAAATATTTATTGAATGACTGAACAAATGAATAAAGTCTGGACCTGAATACATGAATAAATGAATATCTAGATCATAGGGAAAAGTGACTATAATATTTATTTTTAATTATGCTTGTTTGTATCCAAATAATACATGCACATGGTCTAGATAAAACTCACTATAGAACTAACACTTAAAAGGGAGATAGAAATCTCCTTCTCCATCTCTGCTGATCACCAGTCCTGATGTCAAGAGACATCACTCCCATGTCTTTTACCTCTTTGTTCTGATAGGTACCTTCATATATTTTGATTGTTAGAGAGGAGGGAAAAGACACCACGGGATGTTAATAGACACTCCAAAAGGGAAATTCTAGTGTAGTGCCTGGAGTTCTGGAGCAAGGCTACTCCATCTATAGTGGAGAATTATACACCACTCAAGAAAGGAGCTTCTGGTAGAATACTGGACCTTGGCAGAGACAAAATCTGATCCTGAGGCATTAGAAGACCATGTGAGCAGAACCACTCACCATAGACTGGTTCTTGTCAGACTCACCAAGTCACAAGGTCATGAAAGTAAAAGACACTTGCTCCTGGGAAGAAAAGTTATGACCAATCTAGACAACATATTAAAATGCAGAGACATTACTTTGCCAACAAAGGTCCATCTAGTCAAAGCTATGGTTTATCCAGTAGTCATGTATGGATGTGAGAGTTGGACTATAAAAAACGCTGAATGCCAAAGAATTGATGCTTTTGCAATTGTAGTGTTGGCGAAGACTCTTGAGAGTCCCTTGGACTGCAGGAATCCATCATAAGATCAAAGTGGTATATTTGGGACAGGGCACAAGCAGAGATATAGGGCCCAAATGAGCTGCACGAGCTCAAATCCTGTCACCCACTACTGTTGCGTGGGCACCTCTCCGTCAGCCCACATCCATCCCTTGTGACCTGATGATGGAGGCAGAACAAAGCTGAGCCCTGTTTATAGACTGGCACCTTGATGTGTGGGTGCCAACTGAAAAAGGGTTTCAGCTGCACTAGGTCTTCACTGGGGCCATGGTCACCCAGAACGCACCTCCCTCTGGCTCCATAAATGTTGACGGAAGATAAGTACAATTATTTAATTGTGGTAAAATACATAAAACATAAAATGTATGAGTTTGGCTATTTTTAAGTATATAGTCCAGTAGCATTAAGTACATTTACACTGCTATGGCGTCATCACCATGCAGTCCATCTATCTCCAGAACAATTTTCATCTTGTCAAACTGAACCCTGTACTTAGTTAACACAACTCCCCATTTCCTCCTCCCCCAGCCCCTGGCAACCACCATTCTCCTTTCTGCCTCTATTAATCTGATAATTCTAGATATCTCACATTAGTAGAAATCATAGTGTATTTTTCCTTTTGTGACTAGTTTATTTCACTGAGCATAATGTCTTCAAAGTTCGTCGGTGGTGAACCACATTTCAGACAGCTCCTCTTTCCAGCGTGCTAAGTCATTTCAGTCGTGTCCAACTCTTTGCCACCCTGTGGACTGTAGCCCGCCAGGCTCCTCTGTCCATGGGATTCTCCAGGCAAGAATACTGGAGTGGGTTGCCATTTCCTCCTCCAGGGGATCTTCCGGACCCAGGGATCAAACCCACGTCTCTTCCATCTCCTGCTTTGGCAGGTGGGTTCTTTACCACTAGCACCACCTGGGAAGCCCTCTATTGTAGATATCATTTTAATTTCCACCAGGAGTACATGAGGGTACCAATTTCTCCACACCCTCACCAACACATGTTTTTATAATAGCTGCCCTGGTGTGTTTGACATATCTCACTGTGGTTTTGCTTTCTGTTTGGTTGGTTGACTTTGGGGTTTGGGTTTTTTTGCTGCACCACCGAAAATGAAATCTTAGTTCCTCAACCAGTGACCTGGACCACTGCAGTGGAAGTGCTGAGAAACAACCACAGGACAGCCAGGGAACTCCCTACATGGTGTGGTTTGGATTTGCACTCCCTGGATGATTAGCCCTGCGGACCATCTTTTCATGTGTTTATTAGCCAAGTATCTTCAGTTACCAGAAAGACTCAAGTTTACCAACTGATAACCAAATAGCCCCGTTTTCATTGCAGAGTGCTCCATGCAAGCAGCCATAATGCACTCATTTTGGAAAATAAACAAGGATGTCTTTTATTAGCCATTAATTCATAGTATCAAGAAGAAAAGGTTTTCCCATTCTCAATCATAGGAGGACTTGGTCAGTGAATGCTGATTCAATCGTGCAATGATATGAGAAAACACAAGCTCAGCAAAGATGGCCTTACACCACGACTGAACTTTCTTAAAAAAAAACCCAAAATGGAGTTTGGATAGTGCATGGAGGCACTAATTTACCCAAAAGAAGGGAGAAATCTTAACCCTACACATGCTAAGGATAAAACAAGCCCAGAAAACCCTTAGAACCTATCTCTACATTCTCACAGCCTTGAGAACACCATTAGGCTTAAAATGTCAGTGTGTGAAACCCCAATTTCTCAAAATGTGAAAAAAATAGACATGGGGTCAGAGGAGAGACATAAGCAAGGATTTATACACAATAGACATTTTGATCTCCTTTCCACTCCAGGAAAAAACAGTTCTGTCCCTTCTTCCCAGGAGCTTGACACAAAAACTTCCTCCCTCTTCATCACACTCAGCATCCAATTACTCCCACAGGCCAGTGGACTGCACTTTTGACACACATTCTCCCCTCTTTCTGTTCCCTCCACCTTGCCCCTCTCTCCCCACATCACATGAAAAGGGGAAACCATCATGATTCCAAAGGAGAAATTCCAAAGGCTAAATGTTCACTAATCTCATTTCTCCTTCCTAGACCCATGGGAAAATTACACTTCCCAGACATCCTTGCAATCATATTGGGGCCAGGCAATGTGGATTGCGGGCAGATATTATCTATTGGATTTTCAGACTTGACCATAAAAATCCTAAACAATTATGCACACTGTCTCTTCCCCTTCCATGGCAACCATGGAGGGCATGGATTGAAAATGGGAACATGGGAAGATGGAAGAAGTCTGGAAGCCTCAGTCATTGCCTCTCAACCCACATCAGATACTGACATGAGAGAAAAATAAACCTGTTTTAGGTCAAGTCACTGACGGTTGAGGGCTGGTCATCACCATAGCAGAGCACAGCCTATCCTGACCAATACAGACTTTCCCATCTTTCCATAATGTTCAGCTCAGATCAGTCTCTCAGTCATGTCTCCTCGCGACCCCAAGCACTGCAGCACATCAGGTTTCCCTGTTCATCACCAACTCTCGGAGTTTACTCAAACTCATGTCCATCGAGTTGGTGATGCCATCCAGCCATCTGTTGTCCCCTTCTCCTCCCACCTTCAAACTTTCCCAGCATCAGGGTCTTTTCCAATGAGTCAGTTCTTCGCATCAGGTGGCCAAAGTATTTGAGGTTCAGCTTCAGCATCAGTCCTTCTGATGAATATTCAGGACTGATTTCCTTCAGGAAGGACTGGTTGGGTCTCCTCGCAGTCCAAGGGACTCTCAAGAGTCTTCTCCAACACCACAGTTGCAAAAGCATCAATTCTTTGGCATCCAGCTTTCTCTTTATAATCCAACTCTCATGACTACTGGAAAAACCATAGCTTTGACTAGATGGACCTGTGTTAACAAAGTAATGTCTCTGCTTTTTAAGGTCTCTCACTGTTTCCATTGTTTCCCCCTCTATTTGCATGAAGTGATGGGGCCAGATGCCATGATCTTAGTTTTCCGAGTATTGAATGTTAAGCCAGCTTTTTCACTCTTTTCTTTCACTTTCATCACAAGGCTCGTTAGTTCTTCACTTTCACCACAAGGGTGGTGTCCTCTGCATATCTGAGGTTATTGATATTTCTCCTGGCAATCTTGATTCCAACTTGTGCTTCATCCAGCCTGGCATTTTGCATGCTGTATTCTAAATATAAGTTAAATAAGGAGGGTGACAATATACAGCCTTGACATACTCCTTCCCTATTTGGAACCAGTCTGTTGTTCCATGTCCAGTTCTACTGTTGCTTCTTGACCTGCATGCAGATTTCTCAGCGGGCAGGTAAGGTGGTCTGATATTGACATCTCTTTAACAATTTTCCAGTTTGTTGAGATCTAAACAGTCAGAGGCATTGGTGTAGTCAATAAAGCAGAAGTAGATGTTTTTCTGGATTTCTCCTGCTTTTTCAATGATCCAACAGAGGTTGGAAATTTGTTCTCTGGTTTCTCTGCATTTTCTAAATCCAGCTTGAACACCTGGTAGTTTACAGTTCATGTACTGTTGAAGCCTGGCTTGGAGAATTTTGAGCATTAGTTTGCTAGTGTGTGAAATGACGACAATTGTGTGATAGTATAAACATTCTTTGGCATTGCCTCTCTTTGGGATTGGAATAAAAACTGACCTTTTCCAGTTCTGTGTCCATTGCTAAGTTTTCCAAATTTGCTGGCGTATTGAGTGTAGCACTTTCACAGCATCATCTTTCAGGATTTGAAATAGCTCAACTAGAATCCTATCACCTCCACTAGCTTTGTTCATAGTGATGCTTCCTAAGGCCCACTTGACTTTGCATTCCAGGATGTCTGGCTCTAGGTGAGTGATCACACCATTGTGATTATCTGAGTCATAAAGATCTTTGGTGTACAATCCCTCTGTGTATTCTTGCCACTTCTTAATATCTTCAGATTCTGTTAGGTCCATACAATTTCTGCCCTTTATTGAGCCCATCTTTGCATGAAATATTCCTTTGGTATCTCTAATTTTCTTGAAGTGATCTCTAGTGTTTCCCATTCTATTGTTATCCTCTATTTCTTTCCATTGATCACTGAGGAAGGCTTTCTTATCTCTCCTTGCTTTTCTTTGGAACTGTGCATTCAAATGGGTATATCTTTCCTTTTCTCCTTTGCCTTTCACTTCTCTTCTTTTCACAGCTATTTGTAAGGCCTCCTCAGACATTTTGCCTTTTTGCATTGCTTTTTCTTGGGGATGGTCTTGATCCCTGTCTCCTGTACAATGTCACGAACCTCTGTCCATAGTTCTTTAGGCACTCTGTCTATCAGATCTAGTCCCTTAAATCTATTTCTCACTTCCACTGTATAATTGTAAGGGAAATGATTTAGGTCATACCTGAATGGTCTAGTGGTTTTCCCTACTTTCTTCAATTTAAGTCTGAATTTGGCAATAAGGAATTCATGATCTGACCACAGTCAGCTCCTGGTCTTGTTCCTGCTGACTGTATAGAGCTTCTCCATCTTTGACTGCAAAGAATATAATCAATCTGATTTCAGTATTGACCATCTGGTGGTGTCCATGTATAGAAACTTTGTCTTGTGTTGTTAGAAGAGGGTGTTTGCTATCACCAGTACATTTTCTTGGCAAAACTCTGTTAGCCTTTGCTCTGCTTCATTCTGTACTCTAAGGCCAAATTTGCCTGTTACTACAGGTATCTCTTGACTTCCTACTTTTGCTTCCATATAATGAATCAAATGAAGAGGATATCTTTTTTTGAGTGTTAGTTCTAGAAGGTCTTGTAGGTCTTCATAGAACCGTTCAACTTCAGCTTCTTCAGCATTATTGGTCGGGGCATAGACTTAGATTACTGTGATATTGAATGGTTTGCCTTGGAAACAAACAGAGATCATTCTGTTGTCTTTGAGACTGCACCCAAGAACTGCATTTCAGACTCAACTGTTGACTATGATGGCTACTCCATTTCTTCTAAGGGATTCTTGCCCATAGGAGTAGATACAATGGTCATCTGAGTTAAATTCGCCTATTCCAGTCCATTTTATTTCCCTGATTCCTAAAATGTTGATATTCACTCTTGCCATCTCCTGTTTAACCACTTCCAATTTGCCTTGATTCATGGACCTAACATTCCAGGCTCCTATGCAATATTGTTCTTTACAGCATCAGACTTTACTGTCATCACCAGTCACATCCACAACTGCGCGTTGTTTTCCATAATTTTAGTTCCCAACAAAAATTCCATCTCAGCTGACTCTGGACATTAGCTGGCTAAATCAAGTAGGATTCCAAGAGCATATGAAGTTCTGCCATAAAGCTAGACTTCCCTAAACACCCTCCTGGTGAGAGGGGAGGCTAGGGGTCTCCAAAGGGAGGAAATAGGCTGCAAGTGTCAGACACTTTTTCTCTCTCTAAGAGGCAGGAGGAAACAACAAGTGTTAGATTTTTTTCCCCCTTCTCTATACAAATTTAAAAAGAGGTTTCTCTTAAAATTCTGTGTTGCCATAATGGTACCTGGTTCCACCTGAACTTAACTTTTCTCAAACCTTGAGATAACTGATGCATTTTTCTTATGGAAATGTTTGTCTTAATCTATGTTAATGTACTATGTATCTACCCTAGACTCTGTCTTCAAGTGGGTTCTGCCTAAAGGCTCAGAATAGACTTGACAAACCAGTACCTTATACTCATACATTGTTCTCCTAATCTATGTTAATGAAACTATATATTTGTTTGGAAATCTGCCTTTCTTCAAGATTCCTGTCAATTTCATGGCCCAGGATGACTCACCTGGTGATAATGTTATCTCAGTGCATGTTGTGGGTGAGGGGCCTGGTGCATTCTCTGAGTTGTGAGACATTCCCTTTCTCTAATTAGCAGACTTCTAGTAGCTAAAGACTAGCATAGGCGCATTCTTTCTACCCCCTTCTGATGTCTATGTCAGAAGCTTTCTCCATCTTTTATACTTTAATAAAACTTTATTGTACAAAAGCTCTGAGTAATCAAGCCTCATCACTGGCCCCAGATTGAATTCTTCTCCTCCAGAGGCCAAGAATCCTGGCATCTTTCAGGTTTCAGCAACAACCGTTCACTGGCTTGACTATAAAATAAGGACATTGAAAAGTGAACCCACAGAAGCAGAAAGCAGAGTCCTGATTGCCAGAGGCTGTGAGGTGGGAAAAGGAGAAAGGCTAAGCAACGGGAAGCAACATTCAGTTATGAGAGGAACAAGTTTTGAGGGAGTTAAGGCGCAGCCTGGTGACATATATGAAAACATCAAAACCTTCAATATATGTAATTAACCAAAAGGAGGTCCACAAAAAACACACAATATCAACATTTTATTTTATGTTCAGTGGTATTCTATCTCTGAGGTGGACATGCTCAATAATTTACCTAGAAAAAAATTAATATTATTTTGTCCTACTTAACAAAGATAATGTGCCCCCTTGATTTCACCAGAAGAATGGTTGCTATAACCTGTCCCTTTATGAATGTGTCTCTCCAATTGATGTTAAAATCAATCAATCTCCATGGAAATTCAACCAGTCAGAATTGGGCAGTCGTGAACCATTCACATTCAGATTCTTTGTCCACCCTTAATTTCAGAATGCAATAGTTTGGCTATAGTGTTTAATTAACGACACACTTTGTAAGCAGCAAAAATCAATTGAAAAATTACCCATAATTTGTGGCTAATAATCAAATGTAACTCATCATAAAAATGCCAAGAGCGTTTGAAAGATCACAGTGAGCCCAGAAACATGGGTTCAGATAGAGGAGCCATGGGAGGGAGAGATGAGTGTGGTCCAGAGTGGTCGGGGAGTGGTCATGGAGAAAGCCAACTGAGCTGGCACTGAGTCAGACAGCAGAACAAGCATGCCGCAGAAACAAAGAAATATAAAGTGCTGTATGTGTCATCCTCTTAATGGTGGGGCAGCAGATGGTAAAGCTGTAGAGATCAGAGGCTGGAAAGATGAAAGATAGAGACCCATGATATGCAATGGCAAGACATTCAAAATTGTCACCTGTCATTTCTTGGGAAGCAGACCAAGGGCCTACTAAGCTATGGCTTAGAGGAAGTGGCTGGAAAGAGAAAGAATGTTACTGAGGAAGTGGCTGGAAAGAGAAAGAATGTTACTATGTGTTGGTTATTCCTTCCTGCATTTTACAAGGTATAACAAAAAGATATGCACTCAGCAGAAATACTGGCTGGTTTACAAGTTAAAAATGAAAAGGGATACAGAGAAGCTAGATAATAGGGCCCACCTGCTACACCCTCAAAGTGTAAGAGAGAAGACTGGAAAATTCATTGGGCTATTAAATCCATTAACATTTCTCAGTTAAGCAGGAGGACTCAATCCTGTAGCAAAGAGTAAATTAAGGATTCCCACCCAAGCCTATTGATTGAGATGGTCTCAAGATAGCTGCCATCATGCTGAGAGACTGATGGATGAAGAAAACTAAGAAAATTAATAAGGATGGCTTAATAATTATATCTAAGGAAGAATTTTGGGTGAAGTTATGGTGTTGACACATGCAACTGTAAAAAGCAAGTCAGTCAGAATTCTATCAAGTTTTTGACAAGACTGTATCGTCAAAGGAACTATCAATGTAATCCTTGACTTTTACAAAAAGATTGTGTTTAATAAATAATCCTCAAGTCCCTTCATCTGGCACCAGGAAGAAGCAAGAAACGAGGGAACACTCTCTGAGTGCCCACTTCAGATGTGTTCAGATAAAGGATGGTAGGGAAATACCTTCCAGGGAATGGAGCTAGCAACCGCGGGAAGAGCAGACAAGCCGGGAGCAGAACTGGGGCTCATCAAGGGACCTCCCTGCAGCTGGGCAGGAGTTCTCACCACGGACCAGTGTCCGCTGTGTCCCCCATTCCTCCCTCTTGTGAACAGGAGAGGTTATCATGCTGCCCCACCCCACACATGGGTCAGTAGAAGGAGCAGGTAGATGCCATGTCTTTTTGTTTAGGTCACAATAAGCCATATACACTCCCTGTGGTTTAAATTCCAGGAATTTGAGCTGGGTGCATGGATTTAACTTTGAGGACCAGTGAGAACAGTTGAAATGTGAGAATAAGGCTATGCACAGGCTTTTGGTATCAGGCACAGCCAGTGGCAATGACAGCTACTCATACTGCCCACCCCCACCCGCCTCCCCCACCCCATCCCCCAGTATGTGGACCTGTCACTGGAAGGCTGCTGGTGGAGTCAGGGGCTGCATATCTCAGTTCCTGCCTTGCATTTAGATGTGTTCCCATTCTTCCCAAAGAATGTGCATGGAAGAGAGGTATATCACTTTCAAGCTGGGGATGGGTTTCACTTTCACTCTTCTTTCCTTTTCTGGAGATGGAAACAGAAGACTCTGAGATCTTAGACCGCAGTGGAGTCTAAAGATGGAAAATATCTGGATCCCTGAGGTACCATTTGGAGAAACATCACCTGCCAACCAGGAGCATTCAACGTAGACTGTTACAGGAGGGAGGAAATAAGCCTTTCTTGTGTTAAGCCTTTGACATTTCAACAGTATATGTCAAGAGCTAGATAGAGTTAGCCTAACTAATACATTAACAGACTATTTGAAGCAGTATTCTCTAACTTCTCCATTTATGGCACACTTTCAAATGTTAGAATTTTTGCCAGTGCACTTGAAGGGACTACATTCTGTACAAATTTTCACTCTGCTCACTTCGGCAGTGTGTCACTGCCTAAGTAGATCGATTTACTTCCTTTTTTCCATGTAAAGGAGGCAAAGCACTTGCAGTCTGCAGTGAAAATGTGATAGCCCGGCGGCACAGATGAGTCCTGATGCTATCATTCTTCAGCATATTCTATCATCTATTCTATCATCTCTACGCTTTGTCACCGTTCCATTCAGCTCAACATTCCATTCTGAGTGGGTTGTTACAGAAGTTCATTTTATGCGCTGCTCAATATTCTGGCTATTCATCTATGCATGACTGTGTGCTCAGTTGATTCAGTCATGTCCAACTCTTTGCGACCCTATGGACTGCAGCCCACCAGGTTTCTATGTCCATGGAATCCTCCAGGCAAGAATACTGGAGTGGGTTGCCATGCCCTCCTCCAGGGGATCTTTCTGACCCAGACCTCGAACCCACATCTCCTGCATCTCCTGCATTGCAGACAGATTCCTTTACCACTGAGCCACCAGGGAACCCCTACTCACCTATAAGGGCCCATAATTCCCTTTCTAAGGTACCAGGGCACGTTGGTTCAAAAGTTGGAAATACTCACACACAAGATGCTTCAGTACAAGCATCCCTTGTGAGTTTCTCCAAGTCCAGAGACAGGATCTCAAGAAGTAGTTTCAGCTTGGGTAACTCCAGCTTTCATTCACACACAGAAGTATCGCTGTGTAAGTCAAATTTGACTTTACAGTTCAAGGTCAAGGGGGGCTGAAATTTGTTTCTGTTTCAAAGTGTTTGGTATCTTTCAGGTGGGGGAGGGGAGTGCACTGCTATGCTGACAGCTACTATGAAACCTACTGTAGCCTATGGTGATGCAAGTACAAAACCCTTAAACCTCTAAAGATGAATAAAAACTAACTACTGCATAAGTAACTAGAAGCATGCATGCTAAGAATCAACCCATCCACATGATTCCATCCACATTAACATGACTTCACTTCTCCAGGAGAATCTTGTTCAGGCAGGTAAAAGTTGTTCAAACCAGGAACTTTCTGAAAGATTCAGCTCTTGAACAGAAAGCATCAAATGGCAGTTTATCCCCCAAGACCCTTTGAACTTGTCTCTCAAACTCCTCACCTTGGGGTGTTCATAAATCCTAAACCAGCGAATCATGATTCTTACCTGCTTCTCACCAAGCTTATGCATTGAAAGATCCACCTTAAACCAGACTTGAAATTCTCGGTAAACATTCCAACTTAGCTCTTGCCCCAGAGAGACACAACTAGACTCTGTCAAGCTGAGTCTCTCTTATGGTAGGCAATAAACTCCACTTTGCTTGTCTACAGGTTGTCATGGTGATATTTTGGGATTCAGCAACACGCTCATAGGTACATTCTAGTCTTGTTTCTATAACTCATTCACTGGGTGTCTCAGGGCAAGTATCTTAACCTCTCTGTTTGCTCACAATAAATCTGGAGATGCCAGATAAACACATCTGCCTAGTTATTTTAGACAAGGCTAAGCATGACCTACTGTGGCCGGAGGCAGAAAAAAATAAAAGAATCCATCAACAACACAGGCACTTGTATCATTGAGACCAATCACTAAATCCTTTGAGGATTCTTGTAAACATTGTTACAAAACAGACATATGTGTTCACTCTGGGCAAGGAGGAAACAAAAGCCATTTAGAGAAAATCAAAATTGGGAAGAGGACTGGAGAAAAGCAAAGGAAAAATCAAGCATTATACTAAGATGAGAAGTACAGAATGAAAGAGCTGGAGCAGAAACATTTTTTCCACAGCTTTGTAAACTGAGCAATCTTTTTTCCCCCATGGTCAACATACTGAAGCTAATGGTAAAAGTATTAATTTATCATGAGAGTTTAAAGATCTCTCTTGTCAGTAATGAAATAAACACGTGACAGGGTAGCCAGAGAGTTATTGTTTATAGGAAGGTTATTATAATAATTAAGATTAATAGCAATTAGTTGCTGTGTTTGTGGATTTTTTTTTCCTTGGGAAAGAACCGAAGCCATATTAAATAACTAATTAACACATCCTCATGTCAGGTTACGAATGCATGGATTTACAAGGTCTCCCATATTCCCCAGCCAGCCATAACCACCTAAATAAGTAAACAAGCAAGGAGACTTCAGAATTGAACCCATCACCAGATTGGTGACAGTGTCTAAAATGGAAACCCAGGCTTTCTCCAAGTCATACTCCGGAGACCCTCGTGGAGCCCACTGATGGCTGACAAAATGTAGATTCTGGATCTTGCTGCCTTTTTGTGTGTTTCTATGTAGATACATACATAAATATATCTCTTGAGTGTTATATATTTTATATAATAACATGAATAATTTTATCTTCATACAAAATGGGATTTTTCACTCTTCAGTCACAGCCCTATAAGAGAAATCTTAGGCCTTAAGTATTAAAGCCTTAAAGCTATTTTGATTGAACATTTTCCAGAGTAGCATGAAAATGGATAGGAATGTTTTCTCATATGGGAATACTTTTTTTTTTTAAGGGGGAGGGGTTGCCATTTATATGGCTCAGTACTGAGGGAGGGAGGAGGGTCAAGGAAATCACTTCTCGCCTGGAGAATGCTTACAGCCTGTCACCACTCAGAAGCAAAGCATGTTTGCAAACAAAGACAGACTTGGCGGGAAGGGAAAGAAGAAGTGTCTGCTCCCTCCCAAAGCAACCTTTTTCCCCACAGCAGCCCAGCACTCACGGCTGAGTCAGGATCACAGACCAGAAATGCAGACCCAAGTTGAGGGCTGGGATGTGTCTGAAGAAGAAAGACAAACTGGAGGGTGAAGATTACTGCGGTCCAGGGCAGCTTTGCTCCTCTCATCCCTAAAGCACCTCTTTTCTACCCTGCGTCCTTCACACACACACAGACAGACACACACAAACATGCACACATACCAACACACAGACAGACAGTCACCAACCGCAAAAATACAGAGACTTCCCAGTCTCCCTGAACCTTCATTTTGAAACTGTTAAATGATATTCATCCTACAATAATGATGTGGGTCTGTAGCGGGAGGAGGAAGGAAAGATGGAGAAAAACAGAGGTATTCACTGGATCTACCCTGAGAGAGGACCAGTGCTCAGGCTCTGGGCTCAGTTAAGATGACAAGGACTCAGCACCAGATCTTCAGGAGCCCACCTCAATTCTGCTGTAAGGGAGTCACCGTCTTTGGAATATTGATACAACACCTAGCACTTTGTGAATTCCGCTCCCAGAAAGGATCTTCGGAGGGGGCTGGTGTGAGAGATCTGGACCACTCACAACCTCTACCTTCCTCTGGGATTCCTGGCTCTGTACACACATCTCCCAGCACCACGAAGCTACAGGTGTCACCAGAGCAGCAAAGGCAAATGATGTCTCCAGGCAGAGATAAAAGAAAGGATAGCATGTAAGGGAGAGATGAGGGATGAACAGAGGGATGGTGGTAGAAATGCAAGCGATGTTAGCAAGTCTAAGGATCCACAAAGAAGGGGGAAATTCATACATGCTGGATACATCACAAGAGGAGCAAAGATGAGGCATCTTCTAAAACCAGAGTAGGTTTGTCGTAAAGTAAAATACTGATTCCTCCAGGGTGGCTTATAGGTGTGGATCCTGCATCCCTGTCAGCGAGGTTCCACAAGAAGGTGGGCCGAGAAAATGCACAGCTGGGTACCAAAACTGGTGCACTCAGAACAAAGGCTGGGCAGGAGATGGCATGCTGCATGTCAACAGCACACAGATGGTCATTGTGGCTGTGAAAGTGGATGAGATTGCCAGGGAGAGTGTGCAGAATAAGAACATGATTGATCAGAGGGCGGGCTTCCTTTGTGGCTCAGCTGGTAAAGATCATCTCACCTGCAATGCGGGAGATCTGGGTTTGATACCTGGGTTGGGAAGATCCCCTGGAGAAGGGAAAGGCTACCCACTCAAGTATTCTGGCCTGGAGAATTCCATGGACAGTCCATGGGGCTGCAAAGAGTCAGACACAACTGAGCAACTTTCACTTCCCTTCACTTCAGTCAGAGGGCAGAATCCTGGAGAACACTAATACAGAAGGGGCAGGCTAAACAGGTGAAGGGGACAAGGAGTCTGAGTGATAGAAGAGGGAGGAAAACAGCAGGTGGAGAAGTTCAAAGACTAAGAAAGGAGAAAGCTCAAGGCAAGAATGTCACCCCGACATAGACGGTTCCAATGCCCCCTCCATCCGTCCCCCAATCCACCATCACATTAATCCTCAGAAAGTGCATTTGTGGCCAGGACCTCTGCCTACTCTGAGTGCAGCAAAGATGCTACCATCTTATACTGGTAAGGTTCTCCATGAAGTGGTTCTTGCAAAACTCTCCACCCACATCCAGTAATTGCTCCCAGTACCCAGGACCTAGCTAAATCATTTCCTTGCTATTTATTTCCCCTACTGTTTTGCCGCCATGTCTTTTTTCATGCTGTTGCACCTTCTTGAATGCCTTTCCTGCCTGGACCATCTTGCCTGCCAGCGAAGTTAGTGAACATCCTCCCTAAGTCTGTCTTATGACTCCCATCAATAAGTAGTCACTCTTATGGGAAGGAGGTCCAAAAGGGAAGGTACATACATATATGTATGTATGGCTGGTTGACTTCGCTGTACAGTAGAAATTAACACAACATTCTATAGCAACTATACTCCAATAAAAATTCATTTTAAAAATCAATAAATAAACAATGGGACCGAATCAAACTTACAGACTTTTGCACAGCAAAGGAAACTATGAAAAATAAATAAGTCACCCAGAAGCTAACATGTGTGTACATGAAACCATACTGTGGACAGGCAGAGCCAGGGGGACCTGTCTTTCCTCCATCACTGTGGGCAGACATTGGCCAGCTGATTGTCAGTAGCCACAGTGTGCAATAGCTCACCTACCTGGACACTGAAATGTGTGGGTGAGTGTGAGTTCATGCCTGCCAACCAAGGGAACCTGTGACTCCCCTTCAGCCCCTGAAAAATGATCCCCCAGCAGCTATTAAAAACCCAGTTGTCCTCACTCTGGGTCTCCATTGTCTCTCTGGGTAGAAGATTCCTATTTGGCGCTTATGAGAGCTGGCTCCTGGCTCCCCCAGCCCTCACCTGGAGAAACCAGAGCACTCCTGCAGAGTGCCTGAAGATCTCCCAAGACGAGGCCGAGTCTCCGAAGTAATAAAGAACAGGTACGACTGTGTTGCTACAGCCCTGACACTGCCTGAGAATCCTTATCAAACAAACCCCAGCGTGGGAAGAGAGGTCACTGTGGATATTCCAGTGCTAACAGTTGAACGTTAATAACTTTACCGTGTAGATTAATTTTAAATGTCAGACCACGTTGCTGGGTAAAGCTAAGGAGCCTGGGAAAAACCGTACATTTTCAGGCTCCCTGATGCCACCAGCACATTCTGTGTTTGATCACGAGTGGGGTGGGCAGGATCAGAGAAGAGGGTGTTTCTTTAACAGTTGCTGCCCCTGCAATGCAAACACGGCAAATAAATGGCATTTGAATGCATCCACGGCCTAGTTTCTCAACCAGGAAAACGGCCGGAATGACAGTAATGAGATTTCACACACAACCACGAGGCTGTGCAAGGGCCGAGACCCAGCCCAGGATGCCAGGTTCCAAGCCCAAACAAATGTGTGTAACTTGGTTAAGAGCCCCTGGAAAATAGCATCTATAAAGGAAACAGTGGTGCACTGGCTGCTGATTCCGCCCAGGGCAGCACGCAGAGCTGGGGGCAGGAATGGGAGTCAAGGGGCAGCCCCAGTCCAAGAAAAAGCTTGAAAGGAAAAGGGATGCGAGGCAGAAACTGCAGGAGGAGCATGGAGGAAGGAACAGATGCTGCACACAAAACCCACCCAGGGCTGCCAGGATTGCAATTAAAAATTCACATATTTTGGACTGAAATTCTCATATTTTAAGAGAACTTGGGCAAAACTCCTCCTCCCACCAATATTAGCAATGCAAAACCGGCAGTCAAGACAGACTCAAATTATCATCCATTTCACAAAAAGGATGAAAATTGTAGAGCGCGGAGTCCAAAATTCTTCAGCAAAAACAATCATTAGAACACACCTGGCAGCCTTGCTCCCGCCCCCCTCCCCAGGCCCCGGGACAGAGGGCCCGCCTGCTCTCCCCACAGAGCCCTGGGCTCCAGATCCGGGCTGGTCACAGTGGCCCCCAGTCGCCAGGGTCCTCAGGAGTCTCACACAGTTTGAGAGGCCACCTTTATGGGGATCGATGTGCATGCCGAAGTCAAGAGGCACTAACGCTACAGTAGGAGAGAAAGCAAGGGCAAACACACAGCACAGCAGAAGTTCCAACACAAACACGGCCCCAGGCCTGGCGCCCCTGGGTTGGGCTTCTAATGTTCAAGCCAACAAATGGGATGGGAGAGAAGGAACGAGGGGGGCCAGGGTGGAAATGCAGGTTCCCAGAAGCCCAAGCCAAGTGAAATCCCCAGTGAGCAGGGTCCTGCATGGAGCTAAGCAACTGACAGTCACTAAGTTTCTAGCTAAAACCTTTGTGGTTCTCAGCTAGTCAGTACCAGTGGCAGGGGTGAGGGAGCAATATAGGGGTCAGGGAGAGAGAGATACAAACTACTGGGGGTAATATAGGCTCAAGGCTGTATTGTACAACACAGGGAATACAGCCAATATTTTGTAATAAGTGCAAGTGGAAAGTAACCTTTAAAATTGTATTTAAAAATGTAAAAGATAAATTGACACTATGTATAAAATAGATCTGGAGAAGGGCATGGCTATCCACTCCAGTATTCTTGCCTTGAGAATACCACAGACAGAGAAGCCTGACAGGATACAACCCATAGAGTCGCAAAGAATCGGACTGAAGTGACTTAGCAGCAGTAGCAGCATAAAATAGATAACTAATGAGAACATACTGGATAGCACAGGGAACTCTACTTAAGGCACTGTGGTTACCTGAATGTGAAGGAAGTCCAAAAGGGATGAGATATACGTCTATGGAGAGCTTGCCTGGTGGCTCAGATGATAAAGAATCTGCCACAACACAGGAGACCGGGTTTGATCCCTGCGTCAGGAAGATCCCCTGGAGAAGAACATGGCAACCCGCTCCAGCATTTTTGCCTGGAGAATTCCATGGACAGAGGAACCTGGCAGGCTACAGTCCATGGGATCGCAGAGTCAGACACAACTGGGCAACTAACACTTTCCCTTTCAGAGCTGATTTACTTTGCTGTGCAGTAGAAACTAACACAACATTGTAAAGCAACTATACTCCAATAAAAATTAGTTTTAAAAAATCAAAAAAGAAAAAAGAATGCATGAGACTATCAGAGGAAACAAAGTTAAATGAAAGTAAAATTAAATCTTTGAGGTTCTACCTCCAAAATGAATCTCAAATACATCTCTTGTCTTCTTCCCCATGTCTACCTGCCCTATTCCAAACTTCCTCCACACTGCCTCCAGGAACATCCCATCTCATTATGTCACGTGGCCACCATTGCAAACAGTACCAATTTTCACCCTGGCAAGGCTCTCTGGGGGCTGGTCCAAGGCGGCAGTCCACACCTGGCAGGCTAGAGTACAAAAGGCAGAATAGCAAGAGGCATGATTGGGAACGGGGAGGTGGGGGGGCAGTCTTACCAAATGGTAAAAATGTTTATACCTATAAATATTATGTTTATTAATGGGCTATGAACAGAAGTATAATATAAATGTCAGTATATTCAGCACTCCAGCAGCATGTTGTAAGGCTAACAGGAGTCTCCACCCACGGGTCTGGACCTTTGCTGGTGTCCATGGACCTGACACGGGAAGCAGGAGTTGCTCGAATAGCATCAAGATTGGCAGCAACCCTCTCTTACTAATTAGCAGGTCTCCCCGGGATGGCTGAGGAGTGGAGAGCAGAGGACTTCAGAGGATTGGCTCTAAACTCATACATCTCAGGTCCAAACCCAGCTCCTGGTTTCCCAGTCATCAGAACTCAGACAAGTCATGTAATATTTCTGAGCCTGTTTTCTTACTTGGTCTGATGCTAGCATGTTATTCATAGGTTCGCTGGGAGATTTCAATGAGATCCTTCATCTAATGCATTTAGCTCACAGCACCATGACTCAATAAAATTTCTTTGTTGTTTTTAGAATTAGGAGACCAAGAAAGAGTAAAATTCTACCCAAGTTCACACAGTGAGCTGGCAGCAGAACCGGAACCACACTCTGGCCTCCTGATGCCCCATCCTGGCTCCTTGACACCAGCCTCTTTTCCTTTGCTTCCGAGTCTGCAGCATAAACATTACATCTGGAGCCAGAAGATAATCAACCTAATTGGGCCATTAGGACCAGTCACTTCCCTCTACATTGAGCCTTTGGGGGATATTATGGGTGATCAATATAATAAATAATGCTGCATAGTCTGGGGCACTTCTCAAGGGAGCATCTTGGAAACCAAGAGGAGAAAGAGATCGAAATCATCACAGGAGATTCAGAGAGAAAGCAGGATCTCAGAGTATCGTGGAGCTTCTCTCTTGCCTACCTTGCCTTGTTCTGTGCCAGCTGCAAGACGAGGGAGGTGGTGGTGGTAGTTTAGTTGCTCAGTCGTGTCTGACTCTATGCGACCCTATGGACGGTCCAGCCTCTGTCCATGGGATTTTCCAGGCAATGATACTGGAGTGGGTTGTCATTTTCTTCTCCAGGGTAACTTGCTGACCTGGGGATCGAACCTGGGTCTCCTGCATTGCAAACAGATTCTTTCCTAAGTCACTAGGGAAGCCCAAGGAGAGGGAAGGGAGATGCCAGAGACAGACAGGCAACCCAGGTGCTTCATTCAGGTTTTGTGGTTCTAGGTGTTTGTTATGCATCACCCAGTCATGTCACCTATGCATAGATACAGATCCCAGGTGATAGTGGTGAGGCTTTGGTGATCTTGGCCATAAACAGAAGCTTTCTTCTCCCTCCACAGAACCTTAAATGCCTGAGAAGACCTCACAGAGGCCAGGCACACCTTCAGTGGCAGCCGTCACCCCCAAGGGAATTCACCAGCTCACTGACATTCAGAATCATGTAAAAACATCTGTCCTAGATAAATGTTTCTCTGGCTCCTTAGGATATCGCCATGTTCAAAGGGCACAATTTAGACTTATAGAACCAGTAAGAAGAGAAGTATCTTTGGGGGATCCCTAGCAAAGCAAAGACTTGACCAATGTCCCAGAAAATCAGAAGCGTCCATACCCTTCCAGGGGATTTCACTGCAAGTCATGGCCATGACCTAAGGATATGTAAGGGGGTTTCTGAGAAGCTGGTCCACAGATAAACCCCAGTGGACCTGCAGCCCAGGTGGTACTGGAAATGAAGTGGCTGGCTGGACCAGAAATCTTTGTGTGCTGGATGCTAGTGAAGACATCCAGTATATATACAACAATTGCTACAATGACCCTGTCTGCCAAAGGAGGAATGTTGTATAAGCTTAAACTTCCATTAACAGCTTACTTGAGTGTAGACATTTATTCAGCGATCACAGAGCCTTCAGGTGTGAGGTTTTGCAATATCAAACTACCAGGCAAAGAAGCCATTGTCCAGTCCTGGACAAGGCAGATCACAGTGCCCTGTGGAGGGTAGTCAAGGGATGCACAGCTCCTCAGCAAGGTAACAACAAAGAAGCAGTCCCTTCAAGACCTCTGAGCAAGTGCAGAAATAGGGAAAGAAAATTCTCTCCAGGTCAGGACTCTTAAAACCAGAGCTGCTGGACATAGCAAGACACACCCAGGAGCAAAGAGGAATCTTAACTGAACCAGAACAGAGATGATTATCTAAGTGAGAAGGAATTACAAACTAGTAACAACCCATCATATTATCTGTTGTACTAAGCATGCTTATATTCCTGTCTGGCCATCATTTCTAGATCTTTCTCATTATATTCTGCTCAACTCACCCCTAATAACGTTGCCATTGAGATGACTCCTCTACACACACTGTTGACAGACGTGCGGTTTGAGTGAGCCCTGACATCACTTCTGGACACTGTTCCCAGACTGAGCAAAGCCAGGGACGGGGCCTCCTTCGAAAAGCCACTTGAGCACGGCGGCTTTTCGTCTGAGAGCTCTCCACCACCCACTCACTAGGAGCCTGCTCACACACGCAAGAGCGCCGACAGCACTGATAACCACAGACAAAACTCCTCCCCCCCACGTCTCACCTGGGCCCCTGCCCCTCCGAAGAGCGCCTGCCGCCCGTGATCGCTTGTCTCTGAAATCTCCACGCCTCCACACCTGCTGGAACCAACCTGACGGCCTCCTGAGGGTCAGATGAAGCCAGGGAGCTGGGAACAAGGGGCGGACCTGAAAGTGCTAGGTCTCCTTTGTTATTTTCCGGAATATAAAAAGACTCATTCCTCTGAAATATCAGCTCCCAACAGCATCAGGCAGGGAAGGCCCAGGGCAGTTTGGTTTCTGTGTCTGAGATGGCATCTGTGTGTGTCGGCCTCTGAGGCTTTGTTCCTACTGTTCTTCCATGCCTGAGGGACCTGTCCTGTCTGTGAGCAGTCAGCCAAGCCTCCATCCATGCTCTGGACCTTGCCTGTGCCTCTGGGCCAGGACTATCCAAGACTGACCATATCTGTGATCCTTCCTACGACTTCCCAGGGCCAGAGCTTCTACGTCTGTGCATAATGGTTTTCTGTTCCTCGAATTAGCGTTGTTTGAGTATACTTGTAGTTGTTCTGATTGTAACTGTCTTGGTGAATGTTTCCTGCCATTGTGATTACACCTGATTATGGGGGTGATATTGTTCCTTGGAAGAAAAGCTATGACAAACCTAGACAGCATATTAAAAAAGTAGACACATTACTTTGCCAACAAAGGTCTGTATAGTCAAAGCTATGGTTTTTCCAATAGTCATGTACAGATGTGAGAGGTGGACCATAAAGAAGGCCAAGCACTGAAAACTGATGCCTTTGAACTGTGGTGCTGAAGAAGACTCTTGACAGTCCCTTGGACTGCAAGGAGATCAAACCAGTCAATCCTAAAGGAAATCAATCCTGAATATTCATTGGAAGGACTGATGCTAAAGCTGAAGCTCCAATACTGTGGCCACCTGATGTGAAGAGCCAACTCATTAGAAAAAAAACCCTGATGGTGGGAAAGATTGAAGGCAGGAGGAGAAGGGGATGACAGAGGATAAGATGGTTGGATGGCATCACTGACCCAATGGACATGGGTTTGAGCAAGCTCCAGGAGAAGGTGAAAGACAGTGAAGCCTGGCATGCTGCAGTCCATGGGGTCTCAAAGGGTTGGACACGACTGAACAACCGAGCAACACTCAGAATATTGAGACTTCCCTGGTGGCTCAGGCAGTAAAGAAACTGCCTGCAGTGCAGGAGACCTGGGTTTGATCCCTCGGTCAGGAAGATCCCCTGGAGAAGGGAATGGAGACCCACTCCAGTATTCTTGTCTGGAGAATTCCATGGACAGAAGAGCCTGGCGGGCTTCAGTCCATGGGGTCACAAAGAGTCAGACACATTTGAGCAACTAACACACACACACACACACACACACACACACACACACAACACCAACCAGTTAGGATAGATGTCCTCCACAAACAACCAGTATGGCTATGTTAAGGCGTTTCAGCCAGACCATACATACATAGTTAATTGAGCAGTCTCAATTTGGTGATGCATAATCACAAAAGTGCTTTATTTGTTCCATCGCTGTCTTCAGTCATGCTCTGTCAAAACCCTCCCCCATCACGTAAAGACATCTTGAGTGGATCCCACTGCTCCCCAGTCACTCTCAGTTATTGGAAGTCTGGTCCAGCCCTCAGGGTATGTCTGGTTTAAACCCAGAGAAGACAGGATGCCAGGACTAGGAGGGGAGAGAGCATGGCCTCTCTGTCTCTCCTCCTCTCATCCCTTGTCTGGGGACAGAAGTCAGGAGGGCAGACGGCAGGTGCCCCTTCACAGGACTGGTCTCCTAGGGGCTTGGGGGGTGCAGGGTTCCTGACTTTGCCCTGGCTCCATCTGGTTTCACTGGTCACTGGTTGTGGCTGTAGTATGTGTCCAGTAGACGTGCCTGCAGCATTCCAGGGTGTGTGACCAGTGTCTCCACTGTTCCCTGTGGCCCCATCTGCAAACCCCAGCCCAACAGCCCCTCAGAGGGGATCAACCAGCCCTGTAGTGCTGCACACTCACCCTCATGCTTCTTCCCAGGGAGCCCCGGGAACCCCTGCGGCCTCCCTTCTTGTTTCCAGGAAAGCCAAAGCCAAGAGCCCCCCATCTCACCATCTTCCTCAAATTCACTCCCTCCCCAGGTCCCTTCTTAGAACTCACTGATTTCAGAAGTCTTCAAGGGGTAAGCAGGCATCAGCCAGTATGCAAAGGTAGACCCTGAAACTCGAAGGGTCAGGTTCTCCCAAGCCCTCTCCTGCACCCTCTGTAAGAGGTCTGATGACCACGACATCAGCGTCTCCAAGCCTCCCTGCGGAGGATTCTCACATGGTGCAGGGGGGGCGGTGAGGGGGTGGGCCACAGAGGAGACGCCTTCTTGTCACAAACCCTGCACTGCTGCCAACTTGAGCAAGAGACCCTCTCTCCCGACCTGTCCTCTTTCACGGAAAAGGAAGCTGGAGGCAGAGTCAGGGGAGAGTGCTGCCTGCCAGCATCAGGGCTCTGGGAGAAATGTCTGGTCCCCATTGTTGGCAAACCCCATCTTTAGAAAGTGAGGTACTCAGCCCCTCTTCCTCAACTTCGGACTAAGCTGACAATTCAGGGACAACAGAGAAAAACCCATTCCCATCCAGTTCCCGATGTCTTTGTCCCTCTGCCTGGACAGCTTTTAAGAGTTGTGTCTGTTGCCTGTTGCTAGCTCCAGGCTCCCGCTCTGATCACACACCCAGGATTCTGTCTGTCTTCACACTACGTGTCTATGACCATCTCTGTCTGCCTCTCTATGGGATGAGGGACTCTCTTTGGCCCTGCAACCAAGGCACAGGGACCACCCACCAAAGCGTATCCATGACCGTGTCTTAGTGACAGCATGGCTGTGCCCAGGCCTGCACCTGGCCTGGCTGGGGGGCTCCGTCTCTGCAGCACCTTCTTGGGTCCGTGACTCAGCCTCCGAGCCTATGTTTTCTGCTTTACAGACAGGGTCCCAGTGTCTGGGCTTGAAAAGCGCGACTTCCAGCTGTCATTCTTGCCGCCGTGTTGTCTGTCTGTGTTGTAGCAGTGGCCAGCCTCTGAGGTCATGCGGAGTTGTTAAAGAGTGAAGCAAGTGAGAGATGAGAGATGCCTCAGAACAGATGCTTCAAAGAGATACTCTGATGATGGTGGAAGTAGGGAGGCCAGGCACGAGATGGTGTTGGTCTGAACCCAGAGCAGTGGAAGGATGGGCTGGGGGAGGAATCAGAGCCCAGACCCCAGCATGGAGCCACACCCCCTTATGGAGCCACACCCCTTTATGGACTGAAGTTCTCCCCTCAGTAACCTGCCTCATTCCCATCCACCCCTGCACATTTCCCCCGTGCACATCCCTCACCTGTAACACCCTCCCTTCTTTCCTGCCTTTATTAAGCCATTCCTATCTTTCAAAGTTGACTTCAGGAGCAGCCTTTTCTGACTGATGTATGTGTTCTGGCCACTATTCTCTGAACTCAGCCCCTTAGACTAAAAAATTTAGACCCCCAAGATGTCCAAGTTTCCCTTCCAACCTAGGATTTCATGATTTTGGGGGGTAGGTGGGTGGGGGCATATGCATGCGTTCACATGTATAGATGTATATGTTTGTGTGGGCTTCCCTGGTGGCTCAGTGGGAAAGACTCCACCTGCAATGCAGATGCGGGTTAGATCCCTGGGTCAGGAAGATCCCCTGGAGAAGGAAATGACAACCCACTCCAGTACACGCACCTGAAAAGTTCTATGGACAGAGGGAAGAGCCTGGCAGACTACAGTCCATGGGGTCACAAGAGAGTCAGACACAACTTAGCGACTAAAAAACATGCACTTGTGTAGAGGCACATGCTTATGGAGCCTTCCTGTAAGTTCTTGGTGGGCAGGGGTCCTGTCGGTGTTATGTTGGAACCCACTGTGTGTGCACACCCTGCAGATAATGTGTCAATACTTGTCAATACACAGGATCTAAACTGACTCTGTGACAGTGGCCCTGGTCATCTCAGTCCTTTGTCAGGGCCAGGTCATGTGGACACAGGAAGGGACAGCAATAAGCTGGAGGTCACACCATGAACCAGTGACCAGGTCAGGACGGGGGTAAAAGGCAGCCCTCCAACCCACCAGCATAGCAAGTGCTTTTCTCTCATTTCTTTCTCTTGTTCCTAACTGCAAAAACCAAAGGGAAAGCTTTTAAAAAAATCAAGTCAATATAAGTAGATTTTCCATCCTCTTTCACTGCTTTTTTTTTTTTTTTAAGAACAGGTGCAAAAAAAAGAACAGGTAATATGACCCTTCCTTTCCTTTAGTTTACAGAGATTTTATTCCTAAATGAATTATGAATAATTAAAACTCCACTCCATTTGTCCTATATTGTTGTTAATTGAAAAAATTAAAGATGCATGTGCTGCAATGGCCGGGTGGCCCTGGGAGAAGCTGGTGGACAGCTCACAGGGAAGATGAACCAGCTCCCTGCAGGCTTGCTGCCCGCGCTGCCTCCAAAGGGGCATCTGATCGACCGCAGCGAGCACTCCCCTTGCCTGTTCTCACCACTTCCCACGAAGCACACCAAGGGTAGAATGTCATTTCTCTCCTTATCCATGTGTCTCTTTGCCAGTGCAAAAGCCAGGAGGTGAAAGGACTGTACTTATCATTCAAAACATGGGGAAGCCACACTCATTTCTCTCCAGTGACTTTCAGGGTGATCCAGGCCCCAGGTGGCAGGATGACCCGCTGGGTGTGGGATATGACATCTTCCAAGGGCACTGTATAAAGTCTGAAGTCTGATGGCCAAGCTAAACACACCACCCGCCTCTACCCATAGCCCCCAGCTGACAAGTACAGACCAGGAGCTGAATACAGCAAGGTTAATGTCTTTTCCCTGGGACCTCGATCGGGTGTGTGCTAAGCCAGCTTGATGGGTTTCAGCCCTGTGCTTTTACTCTGAAGTTCTGTTTCTGTCTGCTTAGGCTCATCAGGCCACTGCCACTGCCTGCTTAGCCCACAGCTGGTACTCAAAAGGTGTTTGTGGGATGAATGAGTCCTGTTCTTGGGCTGGGCTAATGCTCGCAAAGTCAGAAGCATAGTTAGGCATTGTTATCAGGCAGGACATGCTAACTGTTCTCCCAAACAACCCCAAACACAGTGGCTTCATGCAGTAAAAATTTGTCTCCCTCATGCAGCATTGCTCTCCAGGGGGCTCTCCTCAAGCAGCAGGGCCCCTCTTTCCAGCATCGAAGCCTACTCCATGCAAGTTCCCTGGAGTGTTCTCCACTTGGCAGTGGATGAGGAAAGAAAATGGCAGAATTCCTCCAAGCCTCGCCATCACTCCTGCCCTCTCCCGAGAAGTGAAGTGAAGTCGCTCAGTCGTGTCCGACTCTTACAGACCCCATGGACTGTAGCCTACCAGGCTCCTCCATCCACGGGGTTTTCCAAGCAAGAGTACTGGAGTGGGTTGCCATTTCCATCTCTAAAGGATCTTTCTGGCCCAGGGATTGAACAGAGGTCCTCGGTTAGACTCCAGGGACTCCTTCCTCCAGGTCTTTACCACCTAGTCTTCCCCACCTAAATTAGCATGCGCTCCTAGTCTTCGGGGAGTCCTCAAGGACAATCTCCCATGATTCCAGGCCCACTGGAAGGAGGACCTCTCCCGCATGCTCCATCTTAATTAAGTTCCCCTTGACACAAGATGAGCTGCTGGGGTTGAAACAAAACCCCAGGCTATCAGGAGAAAAACTGGCTGGGGTTCCAGTCCTCTTGGCTATTTCCCCTTTACTTGGTGGGCAGAACCTCCCACTACCAAGGCCAAACTAAAGTGACTCTGCCCAGGACAGCGACCTCTTCCCAGGCCGACACATAACAGGTGAGGCCAATAAACTTGACTGGTTCCCTAGGACCACAGCCCAGTTGGAGCTCTGCTTCCCTTTAAGCAGTCCTGTGGGAGCAGGAGGGGAGATGCACACCCAGGAGCCCCGCGGAGAGCCACCTTCTAACGAGTCGCTTTTCTCCTTGGTTTGTGAGCACCGCTGGCTCAAAGCCATGCCTTGCTATGAGCTCTGCTTTCGGCAAGTCGCTCCCTACCTTTAATGTTCCCCTGATTCAATTTCCTTTGCGATAAATAAAGTATTTTCGCTGAATACAAACCTACTCACTGCAACGGATTTGGGTGGCACAGAAACTATGAAAGATTCCCTCTCTTCGTTAAAGCAGTCAGTCCTTAATCTCCACACTTTCCTCTTTCCTACAGTCTGCCTTGATCACACGGAAGTAAAACCACAGCCTCCTCTCCTTTGGGAGGGTGCTCACTCCCAGGGGAAAGGACACTAATAAACCCTAGTGCCAGCAGATCTCACAGGCGTCAGGCATCACAAGCATTAAGAGCCAGCCCGGGGGCCCAGAGAAAAACAGGCAGGGTGTGTCGGGCAGCTTCCTCCTGGAGTCTGGTTTTCTGTGTGTCTCGGCAGGCCAGGAAGTCAGCTGGAAGATGTTCCACTGGAGAACACGCTGCCCTGTAAAAGGGGCAGGAAGCAGACACCTCCAATGACCGGAATCTATCAGCGGGTCCTCAGCTCCCTGCACCTGCTCGCAGAGAGAGTCCTGGCGGCCCGGAGATGCTGCTGTGAGCATGCGCCACACTGGCCCCCGCCCCCAGCGCCCCTTCCTCAAGCTCTCAGTACCGCTGCCTCTGGAAGGCCTCCTTTGGTTCGCAGACTGGCAGGGCCATCACTCACTGCCAGGCTGATTCGTGCATGGATGCCGCAGCTCTGAAGGCAACACTCTTCAGAACAGCACTGGGAGTGTCCCCTACCCCACCCCCCACCCCCCACTTCAGGGGACTGAGACCTACCTGCTTGCCCTTTCAGGCCCATGTGGGGAGAGAAGAGGCAAAGAAAAGAAGAAAATGAAGTCGCTCAGTCGTGTCTGACTCTTTGCGACCACCATGGACTGTGGCCTATAGCCACTGTCCCGTTCTGTGCAAATCCACCAAGGTTGGTTAATCAAGGTTGAATAGGAACTACCTGCACATTTTCTTTACAACAAGTACATATGGAGAGGGTGTTTTCTTATTGGTTTGGTGAGTCCGGATGGCACGCCCAGTCCTGCTGAGAATAGTGGACTGAGGATGGAGATGAATCATGACTGCCCTGCCCTCCAAGAGCTCCATCTAGTTGACTCAACCCGAGACACACACCTGAAAAATGAGATGAAGTAAGAGCAATTCAAGGCCAAATGAGACTGTTAAAGAGAGGCAGAAAGTAAAATTACAAGATCTACTATTCTCAGAACGCACGCCCACTCTGTGCTTCAAAGATCTTTAATCTTCACAACAGTTTACTGAAATAGGTATTATTATTAGCACTGGTTGGCAATGTGAAAACTCAGGCATAGAGAGGTTAAGTGATCTTCCTGAGGTCACACAGCCAGTAAATGAAACAGAGGAAATTTAAGCTCCACTCTATTAATTCCTAGAAGCTTGTCGTTCTACTCACCATGCAATCCCAGAGGACACAAGCCAGTGGAGAGAAGACCCTGAGGCAGAGCTCAGTTCAACTTAAAGAAGATATTGCTACTAGCCCAGTGATGGGATAGGCTGTGATGAGTAAATGAGCCCCTTGCCCACTGGAGGTTCATAGGCCAGAGGGTCCCCTGACCAGTAAAAAAGAATCTGGGCCTCAAAGGAGATTGGATAAATACATTTCAGATAGGAGATGCTATAAATGTTGGGGAAGTGGGATTTGGAAGGGCTAGGATTTAAAAGGAACATCAGGATGGTGGTAAAACTGTCAACCAAGATGCAGAGGTAGAGCTGGAGGGCTGTGAAGAAAAGGGAACCCTCTTGCACTGTTGATGGGAATGTAAATTGATACAGCCACTATGCAAACATCATGGAGGATCCTTAAAAAACTAAACATAGAACTACCATATGACCCAGCAGTCCCACTACTGGACATAGACCCTGAGAAAACCATACTACAAAAAGACACACGTACCCCAGTGTTCACTGCAGCACTGTTTCCAGGACATTGAAGCTAGATGTCCACTGACAGATGGATGAATAAAGAAGATGTGGTACATATGTACAACTCGGTCATAAAAAAGAATGAAGCTGAATCATTTGCTGTGATGTGGATGAATCTACAGTCTGTCATACAGAGTGAAGAAAGTCAGAGAAGAACAAACATGATGTTTTAACATATATATGGAATCTAGAAATATGGCACCAATGGATCCATTTACAGGGTAGGAATAATAGAGATACAGATGTAGGGAACAGACTTGTGGACCCAGTGAGGGAAGGAGAGGGTAGGACAAACTGAGAGAGTAACTAAAATAGATAGCTAAAAAAAAAAAAAAAAAGTTGCTGCATAGGGCAGGGAGCTCAGCTCAGTGCTCTGTAATAACCTAGATGGGTGGGATGGGGGTAGATGGGAGGGAGGCTCAAGAGCTATATATACGTGTATATATAGCTGATTCATGGTTTTGTACAGCAGAAATTAACAACATTGTAAAGCAATTATGCTCCAAGTTAAATAAATGAAAAGGTGCTAAGGTAGGGATCACAGGTGTGTCTGGGGGTAGTAAGTGAAGCTGATTGGCTGAAGCAAAGACCCTCTGTTGGCCAAATCTCATCTTGCCATGGGCAAGGCCTAGCAAAGCGCTAGGCTTGGGTTAAGGGAACTGATGACTAGAAGTGGTCAGGGAGATCTGAGGAGGTGGGAGAGATGGGGAAAATGAGTGCCACATTCTCAGTAGAGTCATGGCACAAAGATAGAAAACTCAGTTTCTGCCTTCAAGAGCCAGGAGATGGCTATTTGCATCCAGAGACAAGAGATCAGGCCACCATGGGATCAGTAACTGGAAGCAAGAGCCAAGCTGGGGGTCGTTGGAAATGCTTCTGGCTGCAGCGCCCAGACCTGGCTTTGATCCCTGGGCTGGGAAGATCCCCTGGAAAAGGCAATGGCAACCCACTTCAGTAATCTGGTCTGAGAAATCGCATGGAAAGAGGAGCCTGGAGGGCTACAGTCCATGGGGTCACCAAGAGTCAGACACGACTGAGCGACTAAGTATACACACAGTGCCCATGTCACAGTGGACCCTGTAGCCACATGGGTGAACGGTACCGGGGGTTGGGGGCCAATGGTGTTGAGAGGGGTGGACCCAGTCCTACCCACTGGGGCTAGCTAGCCTCACAGCCACAGGTGACCTACTCACCCCCAAAGGGCCCCCACCTATGGTACTTCAGAGGCCTCGGGGGATGCATGGAAAATCAGCCCCTGAGACCAGAACAGCCCCTTCAGTCCAGAGCACGGTGACATGGCACCTGGCCCAGAACGTCCATCTGGGCAGCAGCAAGGAAATTGCAGGTCTGAATCTGCTCTTGGCCATTTTCTAGAAATGGCTTCACTGGTTTCACTTGTTGTTTTTTATGTTTTTTTTTTTATTAAAAAAAAAAAGGAAGGAAAGGAAGGAATATGTCCAATTCTGAGGGCTAATTGCCTTTGCTCTCAACAAGAGCCCATGCTTTTTCCAGCAAACACGCTCTCCTGTTGCCGTGCCGCCAGGCCCACTCTCCGTTTCCAATCAGCCCTGAAAATAGTCCTTGATAGAGATAATAGGAAGAACAAAGAGAAATTTAGAGAAGCAGAGAGAGGAAAGGAAAGTCCTGCCTAACTGGCAGCCCTGAAGTTGTTTTCATAAAGAGCCCTTCAGTCAGTCACTGGTTTGTCTCCAAACAGCGAGGTGTTCGATAAATCCCAAGAAACAGACTTGGACCAAACCCAAGGGTTCTTTGACTTTTTTAGGTCATGGACTCTATTGAGACTCTGGTAAAGCACAGACCCTCTCTCTCACCAGGAAAATGCACATCAACACATAGGCCATATATTAATTCAGGGGCTTAGAGACTCCACTGGAAGCTCCAACCACAGACCCTATAGACCCTGATTAAGAACCTATGATATAGGCCATCTATATTTTAAAGACGTTCCTACTTATTTCCATCTCTCTCCCTCCATCCCTCTCTCTCTCTACGTCTCTCTCTCTCTCTCCAAGTATGTGTCTGTTTATAAGGAAAAGGTTGAGCGACATATCTTCAGGCACAGTCTAAGGGATTTTTAAAAATTCCTCCATTTGAAATTTGGAAGCCTTTGTGCAAATAAGTGAGTGTAGGGTCCAGAGTGGTACAGGGTGGGGAGGTGTGAGGGTGGTTCTCTACGAGCCAGTCTCAGCAAAGACATCACCAAGGACAACAGTCAGCCCTGGGACTCTCCCCTGCAGGCCTCAGCAAGGACAGGTGTATCACCTAAGAGGCTGATAATGACCACGGGCTCTGGAGGGGTTATGGGAGCCTAGAGCCTCACACCTGGGGAGAATGGGCTATGCCAGGGCTTTCCAAACTTTACTGTGGATCCAAATCACCTGGAGGCCTTGTTAAAATGCAGATTCTGAGTCAGCAGGCCTGGGATGGGACAAAGATCCTCATGTCTAACACATCAGGTAATGCTGATGCGGTTTTGAACCTTGCGAGTTTATACAATGACTGATTTCATGCTGGGCCTAGGCGCAGGGGCAGAAGAGGAGCTGAGGGATAAGAAGGAACTAGACTATCAAAGAAAGAACTCTTAGAAACATTATAGTTCAATCCCACTGTTTTACAGATGGGGACACTGAGACCCAGAAAGACTTGTTCAAGATTGAACAGCTGGTTGACAGCAGAGCCAGAATGAAAGTACAGGACTTCTGATCTCCTGCCCATCTCCACCATGTCCTGGGGTATGCTGAGAGCCGGGCAGGCTTCCTACCTGGATTCCCAGGTCATCCTGAGCAGTCCTCTGCCTCAGGCCTGCCCTCCAGGAGGCCTCTGCACAGCCTGGCATGGGCTCAGGCACATGCAGGTGTTGGGAGGCATCTACGATTGGTCCACGAGGGTCAGAGAGCGGCTTACCTGGAAGCAGCACTAAGTCAGGGCCGCTCCCAGCCCACTCCAGCCTGTCAGCCTAATAGGCCTGCACGAGCGCCTGGGGGAAAGTCAGTTGCAATCAGGCCGTGCTCTGTGGCCGCAGACAAATGCAGGGTGAAGGCGGGAGAGCTGGCCTCTGCAGGAGGCCACCCTGGCCCTGCGGCTCTCAAAGAGAGCTCACTCCTGGAGAAGGGGGAGATGAAAACCAGACCTTCCCACTACCAGCACCAGGCCCCTCTTCTATCCTTGTGTCCAAAAACACCATTAAAAAAGATACTGCAGGTCCGTGGAGAGCCTGAGCTGCAGATGCGCAGAGCACTGGCAGTCCGTAGCCAACGTGGCCCAGCCTTGAACTCTTGGCCTGTGGTCTGTGGTCACAGCCTCTGAGTAAATCTGGCAGGTCCCTGCTGAAGAAAGAATCTCTCCCCACCCCTGCTGATTCCAGGTCACAAATATCCATTTAAAAGAATCACATAAGAGATTAGAGAGGCCACGCTATGCCCAAGAACGTGGGCGAGCCCCACTGTCCTTAGAAACACACACACAGGGAGGCAGGTGTTCATCCCTAAGCAGGGACTCAAATTAATTCCATAGACAAGTAAGCACCTACTGTGTGCTGCTCTGCACTCTTTGCAGGTTCAGCGCAGAGGCAGCTGGCCTGAGTGGTCTCATCTCACATAAAATGAAACCACAACTTCTCTGGTCCATTTTCTGCATCCAAAACCCATGGCAGGGGCTTGGGGGTAATGCAGTCAAATGTAAAAGCAAGCGCCTTCAATAGCCTTTCAGAAAACATGCAAGAATCATTTGGAACTCTTCAGTTTCCTCTGTCCCCCTGGAGACCATCCTCTCCACCTCCAGTTGCTCCCAACCATGGGAAGAAAAAGACAAAAAATATCAGCATCTAGGCCACACTTCACAGAATCAGACCTCTGTGCCCCCTTCCCCGAGGTGCACGCAGGAGTGACGAGGTCCCCTTTGAGTCCTCAAGAAGCCTCAGTTCCCTCTGATGTTACTAGTACCTACTGCTTAGGATTGATGTGAAAGCCACAAGATCATTCAGGTAATATACTCAGCACAGGGCTGGCCCACAGTAGGCTCTCAATAAATGGCAGCTATTATGGCCAGGATCCTGATGGGAGTAGAAGGCAAACGGCAAGGACCCAAGAGCCACCATTGTTTCTGGACTCTGCCAGCCCCATATGGCCCAGGGAGACAAGTTATATTGGTGAACCACCCACTGTAGGAGGCCTGGAGACAGGGTGTGAGTGATGCCATTCGGCTGCAAAGGCTGCTGGTGTGGATGGTGTGCTCTGGTTCATTAAGGCACAATAGAAATTACTTTGTCAATCATCCCTAGAGAGGGGGTCTGGCAGAAGCTTAAGACTTCACTGGTGCTGCCACTGGAGCTTCATCTTTTGTACAGACTATTTTTAGCTTAAATAATGTACACTCCGTTATATTGTCAAGACTGACAGATGAGCATTCTTGTGGCACCCACAGACCACGCATTCAATTGGGAAAATGTTAAAAAATGTTAGATGAGCTTCTCCCAACCATGGCACAAAAGAGCTGCTTCACATCACGCACCATGGCCACTGATCTTTGTGAGAGCTGCCTCTGCCCTCTGCCCTCTCTCTAAGGGGTCCTGACCTCTGAACTCTGCAGCCGGGATTCAGACTTGATTCCACGGTGGGCACCTCGTAGCTTAAGACTCAGCCAGGAGTAAGGGAATTCAGGGAGTCCATCGTGGCGAGCATTTGCAAAAAGTATACTATAATTAAGTCTCCTACACATGAACAAGTTCCATTCAGACAACATGTTTTTAAGTCCAATTTGTTCGTTAAGTCTAACAAAGTTAGCCTAGGTATCCAATTAACACAATCTGCTATAACCTCATGAACAGTATGAAAAGGCAAAAAGAACACTGAAAGATAAACTCCCCAGGTCGGTAGGTGCCCAATATGGTACTGGAGATCAGTGGAGAAATAAGGCCAGAAAGAATGAAGACACAGATCCAAAGAAAAAACAATATCCAGTTGTGGATATGATTGGTAATGGAAGTCAAGTCCAATGCTGTAAAAAGCAACATTGCATAGGAACCTAGACTGTCAGGTCAATGAATCAAGGCAAATTGGAAGTGGTTAAACAGGAGATGGCAAGAGTGAACATCAACATTTTAGGAATCAGGGAACTAAAATGGACTGGAATAGATGAATTTAACTCAGATGACCATTATATCTACTACTGTGGACAAGAATCCCTTAGAAGAAATGGAGTATCTCTCATAGTCAACAGAAGAGTCCAAAATGCAGTACTTGGATGCAGTCTCCAAAATGACAGAATGATCTCTGTTCATGTCCAAGGCAGACCATTCAATATCACAGTAATCCAAGTGTATGCCCCAACCAGTAATGCTGAAGAAGCTGAAGTTGAATGGTTCTATGAAGACCTACAAGACCTTCTAGAACTAACACCCAAAAAAGATGCCCTTTTCATTATAGGGGACTGGAATGCAAAGGTAGGAAATCAAGAAATACCTGGGGTAATAGGCAAATTTGGCCTTGGAGTACAAAATGAAGCAGGGCAAAGGCTAATAGAGTTTTGCCAAAAGAACACACTGGTTATAGCAAACACCCTCTTCCAATACCACAACAGAAGATTCTACACATGGACTTCACCAGATAGTCAGTACCAAAATAAGGTTGATTATATTCTTTGCAGCCAAAGATGGAGAAGCTCTATACAGTCAACAAAAACAAGACTGGGAGCTGACTGTGGCTCAGATCATGAACTCCTTATTGCCAAATTCAGACTTAAACTGAAGAAAGTAGGAAAACCGCTAGACCATCCAGGTGTGACCTAAATCAAATCCCTTACAATTATACAGTGGAAATGACAAAGAGATTCAAGGAATTAGATCTGATAGAGAGTGCCTGAAGAATTATGGACAGAGGTTCGTGACATTGTACAGGAGGCAGGGATTAAGACCATCCCCAAGAGAAAGAAATGCAAAAACCAAAATGGTTGTCTGAGGCCTTACAAATAGCTGTGAAAAGAAGAGAAATGAAAGGCAAAGGAGAAAAGGAAAGATATACTCATTTGAATGCAGAGTTCCAAAGAAAAGCAAGGAGAGATAAGAAAGCCTTCCTCAGTGATCAATGGAAAGAAATAGAGGAAAACAATAGAATGGGAAATACTAGAGATCTCTTCAAGAAAATTAGAGATACCAAGGGAACATTTCATGCAAAGATGGGCTCAATAAAGGACAGAAATGGTATGGACCTAACAGAAGCTGAAGATATTAAAAAGTAGCAAGAATACACAGAGGAACTCTACATAGAAGATCTTCATGACCCAGATGATCACGATGGTATGATCACTCACTTAGAGCCAGACATTCTGGAATGCAAAGTCAAGTGGGCCTTAGGAAGCATCACTAAGAACAAAGCTAGTGGAGGTGATGGAATTCCAGTGGAGCTATTTCAAATCCTGAAAGATGATTCTGTGAAATTGCTACACTCAATACGCCAGCAAATTTGGAAAACTCAGCAGTGGCCACAGGACTGGAAAAGGTCAGTTTTTCATTCCAATCCCAAAGAAAGGCAATGCCAAAGAATGTTCAAACTACTGCACAATTGCACTCATCTCACACACTAGCAAAGTAATGCTCAAAATTCTTCAAGCCAGGCTTCAACAGTATGTCAACCGTGAACTTCCAGATGTTCAAGCTGGATTTAGAAAATGCAGAGGAACCAGAGATCACATTGCCAACATCCGTTGGATCATGAAAAAGCAAGAGAGTTCCAGAAAAACAGCTACTGCTGTTTTATTGACTATGCCAAAGCCTTTGACTGTGTGGATCACAACAAACTGTGGAAAATTCTGAAAGAGATGGGAATACCAGACCACCTGACCTGCCTCTTGAGAAATCTGTATGCAGGTCAGGAAGCAACAGTTAGAACTGGACATGGAACAACAGACTGGTTCCAAATAGGAAAAGGAGTACGTTAAGGCTGTATATTGTCACCCTGCTTATTTAACTTATATGCAGAGTACATCATGAGAAATGATGGGCTGGATGAAGCACAAGCTGGAATAAAGATTGCTGGGAGAAATATCAATAACCTCAGATATGCAGATGACACCATCCTTAAGTGAAGAGGAACTAAAAAGCCTCTTGATGAAAGTGAAAGAGGAGAGTGAAAAAGTTGGCTTAAAACCCAACATTTAGAAAACTAAAATCATGGCATCTGGTCCCATCACTTCATGGCAAACAGATGGGAAAACAATGGAAACAGTGAGAGACTATTTTTTGGGGGTTCCAAAATCACTGCAGATGGTGACTGCAGCCATGAAATTAAAAGACACTTGCTCCTTGGAAGAAAAGTTATGACCAACCTAGATACCATACTAAAAAGCAGAGACATTACTTTGCCAAAAAAGGTCTGTCTAGTCAAAGCTACGGTTTTTCTAGTAGTCACAAATGAAGGTGAGAGTTGGACTATAAAGAAAGCTGAGCACTGAAGAATTGATGCTTTTGAACTGTGGTGTTGGAGAAGACTCTAGAGAGTCTCTTGGATTGCAAGGAGATCCAACCAGTCCACCCTAAAGGAAATCAATCCTGAATATTCATTGGAAGGACAGATGCTGAAGCTGAAATTCCAATATTTTGGCCACCTGATACGAAGAACTGACTCATCTGAAAAGACCCTGATGCTGGGAAAGATTGCAGGCAGGACGAAAAGGGATCGCCAGGGGATGAGATGGTTGGATGACATCACCTACTCAGTAGATATGAGTTTGAGTAAACTCTAGGAGTTGGTGATGGACAGAGAGGCCTGGTATGCTGCAGTCCATGGGGTCACAAAGAGTTGGACAGGACTGAGCAACTGAACTGATAATAGGTTTATAATACTTTTCACACAAATAATACAAAAAAAAACAAACACAAAAAATAAGAAAGTATTTTTAATCTTATAATACAGTACCTTGAACAGTACAACAGCTGCCATACAGTGGCACATTCGCATCTTTGAAAGTTTCCAACTAGAAAGATCATATGCAAGGGACTTACTTACTATTCAGGTAAGAGTTGTACACTACGCCCCCCACCCCACCCCACCCCAGACTTGGTCTCACCCCATAGGAGCCACCGTACAGGGCAAGAAACTCAGTTCAACTATCAAACAAGAAGATATGAATCAGCCCACTTCTCAGATCCTCTTGACGCAAAGGAATTCTTTGTTTGGTTAATTGTCTTGACATTTTCATTTTTGTTTCCTGTCCTCCTCCACTCACTATGTTCCTGTGACAAGCCCTGGCATTAACGCTGTATTTTGCCCAAAATGAATTTTTCCCTTCTCAGCACCCACTAAGTTCTACTCACTCTCCAGAGCTCTGCAGGAATGTCACTTCCACAGCCAGACTATCTTTGGCCGCCCAGCTGAAGACAGTCCTTGTAGGATTCACACTCAGAGAGCCCTGCACTCTTCCTGCAGGGATGGTTTACTTGTCTCCCTTGTTAGCTTGTAAGTTCCCTGAGAGTGGGGACATGCCTCTTCTCTTTGCTTCTGCTTACAGTACAAGGCCTGCCACAGAGTCTAGCATAGAGATTCATTAAGTGATGATCATGGAGTCAAATGTATGAAGGAAGGATGGCTGGATGGATGAATGCATAACGAATACTTAAAGGGGCCCAAAGACAATCTTTAAGAGACATAGGTTCGATCCCTGGGTCAGGAAGATCCCCTGGAGGAGGGAATGGCTACCCACTCCAGTATTCTTGCCTGGAGAATCCCATGGACAGAGGGGCCTGGCGGGCTACAGCCCTTAGGGTCACAAAGAGTCAGACACGACTGAAGCGACTTAGCACCCACACAAGGATGATTTAGTTTTCCCTGGTGACTCAGCAGTAGAGTCTATCTGCAATGCAGGAGACATAGGAGATGAGGGTTCAATCCCTGGGTCAGGAAGATCCCGTGGAGGAGGCAAGGGCAACCCACTCCAGTATCCTTGCCTGGAAAAACCCATGGGCAGAGGAACCTGTCCATAAGGTTACAGAGTTGGACAGGACTGAGCAACTGAAGAGGAGCAAGTAAGGATGGTCGAGGCTGAAAGCCTCCAAAATTCTTCACATTCCTTAATCCATTCCTTTCATCCTTAAAGAGAAAGAATCTTCTATCATTTAAAACAGGTGAAATGCATGCCTATTTGTGGGTTTGTGTGTGGTGGGGGGGGATGAATAAATGCAATCATCTGCCCTTTGGAATGACTTAAAAAGGGCCCAGAGAAGGGAAGGACCCCAAAATATCTTTTCAGACACTGAGGGGGTACAAGCCAATCCATGAGAGGCCACCTTAAGTCCTGACAACCTAACTCCTAGGATTTGAGGTCTGCTCCAGACAAATGACAAATGCTAAGGGCTGGGCGGGCCCAGCAGGAGCCTCCCTCTCCTGGGCTCCTGTCACATGTCAGGTGACTGTCACAGAGGGGACTTTCCCTTGCTTTTCCTCCTCACTCTCTGCGACGTGAGCCCCCAGCTCTCTCTAGCATGACCCTAACCAGATCCATGACTGGGCATCCTCAGTCAAGGCTCCTCAGTGTTTTTCTTGGCCATGGATTATAGGAATAGTATTTTTCAACAAGAGGACAGATTAAGAAAGGTACCATCTCATCACATAGTGAGAAGAATAAAGACGTGAAGAAAAACAGGAGAAATAGTGAGGGACAGCGCCAGCTGCCTGCTGCGGACAGCTTTAGACCTGGGCCTATTTATTTGTTCATCTGCGTCACTCTGCCTCCCCAAAGGGACCAGGCACAATGATAGGTACTGGCTGGGGGAGGAGGAGAGCTGTGCCGAGGATGCACAGAATAAGCAGGCCCAGACCTGGCTGACACTCTAAGGCAGGCTCTCATGCTACCGCAACCTCTGGTCAGCTGGTCTCACACCTGAAGCTCTCCAGCAAGTCTGCTCTCAGGTCTGGCATCCCTGGAACATTCTTCTCTCTCTGAGATGGGAAATTGCTTAACAAGAGTGCAGTCAGGCATGCTGGCAAGTGGACCATCAAGGACTCTGGATTAGAAGGAAGAGAAGCAGCACCAGGCCACACCTGTAGGAGAACAAAATAGGAAAGTGATGGGAGGTGGGGGGTGGGGGTGGGCGAAGGTCCAGAAACCGTGACAGAAACTGCTCCTTGTAGAGCAGAGGACATCATTACTTGCTGGAACCCAGGGATCCATCCCCAGGGAAAGGGGTGGAGGGGGATAAAACCCGCAGTCATCTCACGAGTCCCCAAGATGCAGAAACCCTAACAGGAGAAGGTAAGGGGAAGCCAGGAGACAAAGCAGCAGAGAGACAGAGTTCAACAAGCAAAAGCTGCCACGCAGGTCATTATCAGGATGACACTGGCCTCCTCCAAGTGGAAGCAGCCTTGCCCCAGCCCTGGACAGTCTCCTCCTGTGAGGTGTTTGCTACCAAGAACTATAGAGGGTCCCAGATTGTATCCTCCTGCAAACTCACAAGTTAGCCACAGTTCTACAGATGTGGGTAGGAGACTCTTGGGCCAGAAACAAAACTCTTTATCCCTCACGGTCACTGAGCAGGCAGCATCAGTATCGCATTTGCATTGGTGCCTCTGGTCCACCCGAGGGGACAATGTGGGGTGGGGGGCGTCTAGGAAATGTGGTGCACACAGGGGGTTTACTTCACACCTGATGGAATCTAAGCTTAGGAAACCTAAACCTTTTAAAACGGGCATAAATTTACCTGAGGGAGATATTATCTTTATTGGAGGTAAAAATACCTGCCATCTGCTCCTTACCCCAGGGGGAGACACTGTCTGTTTCTTCCAGTGCTGCCTGCTATATGAAAATCCCCTACGACAGGATCTAGAACAAAGGCTGTCAGTGCCTCTGCTGACAAGACTTGCAGGAATGCAAGAAACTTCCCAGAGAACAGTCCCTCCACACTCACAAACTGCAGAGACAAAGAGTCCTACCCTCCCAGGATAGCTCTCATCTCATCCCTAGAGAGAGCAGAGGCTGGAGCAGGCAGGGATGACTCAGGAAGGGGAAGTCCTTGAGCCTGGTCTTGAGGGATGGCCTGATCCCATTCTCCGGGGTGGCTTGTCCTGGAGAATGCCTCCTCCAGATTCCACTCTAAAACATGGATCGGCCAGGGTCCAGAGAAGCAAGGATCCATGGGTGAGCAAATAGAATTCCCCCTGTCCTCCCCCAGAGCAAGAGATGTTCTGCATGCTCCATTGCTTCAGTCGTGTCTGACTCTTTTGCGATCCCATGAACTGTAGCCCACCCGATTCTTCTGTCCAAGGGATTCTCTAGGCAAGAATACTGGAGTGGGTTGTTATGCGCTCCTCCAGGGGATCTTCCCGACTCAGGGATCGAACCCAGGTCTCCTGCATCTCCTGCACTGGCAGGCAGATTCTTTACCACTAGCGCCACCTGGGAAGCCCAAGCGATGCTCTAGTTTTTTTTAACTTTTTAATTTTATATTGGTGTATAGCTGATAAACAATGTTGTGATAGTTTCGGGTAGATAGCAAAGGGACTCAGCCACACATACACACATATCCATTCTCCCCCAAACTCCCCTCCCATCCAGGCTGCCACATGACATTGAGTCTGTTCCCAGTGTTACACAGTAGGTACTCGCGGGTTATCCATTTTAAATACAGCAGTGTGTATGTGTCCATCCCAAACTCCCTAACTATCTCTTCCCCCCATCCTCCCCTACCCCTTGGCAACCATAGGATTGCCTAGAATCTGAATCACATTCGAGGCCATTCTCTTACCACTGAATGAACACCGCTTACAGCTCTCGATCTCTTTCCACTCTGTCTGTGGCATACGGCACACCACCCCCGAGTAACAGCGTCTCCAGAGTTCTCCAAATACAGCCCAGAGGCTCCTGCTCTCCAGGTTCACCCGCAGAAGCAGAAAGAGGGGGGAGGGGGCTGCAAATGTGCCTTTCTCTTCACCACAGGCAAGTGGTGAGATGTTTAGAACTGGGTCACCTGGCTTATCTTCTGCCCTCACTGAGATTAATTCACAAACGTCGCATTCAGAAGGCAGGCCAGATGCCATTTCAGTGCCTCTTTGGATCATTTTGCTTTTTCCTACAGGGCCCACCCAGCAGCCGGGACCCTCACAGTCACTCTTCTGAATTATAAATAAGTCAGCTCATCACACCACCTGCCCTTTCTCCCCGAATTCGAATTCGGAGCGGGTATGCACATGCCACGGCACAGGATCCCTGTCTGACCCGCCTGCTCCTAGGAGCTCTCTTGAGGTTTCCACAAGCCCCTAATCTTCTGTCCCTTGCCCCAGGATCTCTTAAACAAATGTTATATAATCAATTATTTCATTGGCCTATTTAATTGATTTATATGCACTTTTAAAAGCTTTACACCGCACAGGGAAACACATCTATCATAATCCTTGATTGAACTGGAAAAAGGAGAAGGGAGAGAGGGAATTAAAACTTATTGAGCGCTTATTATGTGCCAGGTAATACACAAGCTACTTTGCATACATTACTGAGTTTAATCCTCACCACTGCCTTGTGCAGTGAGTATTTTTTTTTTCCCTACTCAGTAGATGAGGAGACTCAGACCTGCAGAGGTGAAAGGACCTGCCCATAGTTACAGAGCATCAGCTGGAATAAGCAGATTCAACTGCAGTTCTGAGTCAAAGCCAATATCTACTTCAGGATTTAAATATCAAATGTGTCTGTAAAAAGTTATGAATAAGAAATTTCACCCATTATCGTGGCATTGTTTCATTGAGGAAATAAGATCCAGTTGGCATTGCTTCCCTGAATCACATCTTTTACTACAACTGAAGGTGCCCAAGTGCACCATTTCATCCAGTGCTGGGAGGGGAGGCAGGAGGAAGGGACGGCTGAGGGGTAAGGTAGGGTGTTTACAAAGCCTGAGGACTTTCTCTCTAAACATTAACACATTATAGGAAAGTCTTCAACAATTTCTGCTCAGTGCCATTGTGAAAGGGTAGAGAACCCCAAGAAGGGTTTATAGACAGTAAGTCACTGTGTGTAGGCACAGGGGAACAGCAAAGAACCAGCCGCTCACGGTCCCCCAGAGCCCATATTCTAGAAGCTAAAGTGGTGCTCAAAACCCGAAACAGCCAGTTAGGCACCGCCCTGAGCCGGCGGAACAGACACAAGTGCTGGTGTCTGGGCAGGGTCCAGGGGAAGGGCCAGCCAACCTGAAGCCTGAGTGATAAGAGGAGAAGCCCTGTACCTTCCTTTCATGACACAGGTGAGCACCGTCAGTCCAATCACGTGGAGCCCCAAGACCAAAGTAAGGCTTGGTCTATTAGTCTGGGTTCTCCAGAGAAGCAGGACCAATAGGATGAGATGATACATAGACAGACAGACAGATAGACAGACAGGTAGGATATATAGAGACAGGGGTTAAAAGGAATTATAAGGAATTGCTTAGTGACATTATAGAGACTGACAAGGCCCAAGAACTACAAATTTACAAGCTGGAGATCCAGGGGAAAGCCACAGTAAAGTTCCATTTCAAGTTCAAAGGCCCAAGAAGCAGAAGAGCCAACAGTGTAAATTCCAGTCTGAGTCTGAGCCAAAGGCAAGAGAAGGCCAATGTCCCAATTCAAAGGCAGTCAGGAAGAGAAGCATTCCTTTTTACTCACAGGGAGGTCAGCCTTTTTGTTCTATTCAGACCTTCAACTGATTGGATAAGGCCCACTCACATCAGGGAGGGCAATCTGCTTTACTCAGTCTATCAGCTCAAATGTTAATCTCATCCAAAACCCCTTCACATACCCAGAACACATCCAGAATATGGTCTGACTGAATATTTAAGCACCCCACGGCCCATCAGGTTGACACATAAAATTAAACATCACACCTGGGAACGTATTTACCCCTTTACTAAGTAGAATCAAACTGCTGAGTTTTTTGACTTCTGCATCTATTTTGTAGTTTTTCTGTCTCTTATTACCAGACTGTCACTGCTGATACCCACTGCCCCGGCCCATAGAAGGACCTCTCCTCACTTCTAATTCACTCTGGGTTTGAAAACAAGAGTGCTGCTATAGCTGGAATTTAAGAACTTGAACGAATACACAGACTTGGAGGTAAAATGCTTGAGACGTAGAGCAAATATTTTGTGACATCTCTTTTATCTTCTCGAAGGGAACTTTTTTCACGTCTATTTTGATTCTTAAAGCTGTGATCTAGATAAGGCAAGTTACCAGATAATATGAAGACTTTCTGTATGAGGATTGAAATAATAATAGAGGGCAAGTCATAGATAGCAATGTTTTGACAACTTCAGGGGGCAATTTGGTATTCAGGAATCACAAAATGCAACAAATGTGAAAACAGGCAGCTAAACAGAACTGATCCTCCCAGCTTTTTTTGGTCTCTTTAAATTATCCTGGGAAGAATAATTTCTTCCAAAGCCAACAGAATGAATCTTCACTGTGACTTCTCAGGCAATAAGCTAGCCAGGTCCTAACCAAAGAGTTTCTGGAGACAATGGGTTTTTACTCTTTAAAATAATCAGAATATTCAGTACTTAACACAAACACAAGAAGTAGCAACCATTCAGCTTGGCACCATTTTATCAAGTGTGAGTGTCAAATTTTTTATAGCTTCAAATTAACAACAAGGAGCTGTAATTTTTGTGTTTATTTGTTTAAAAGACCAGCGGAGATTTTTCTTTTTGCTTGTTTAAGCTTCATTTAATTCAAGCTCCAATCTGCCCCTCTTTGATTGCATTTCCAAATCCTAAATAAAAGTGATAACTCTTTCTGCCAATTGTAACAAACTGCTGGTGCCAGTTATTGCTTTTGGAAAAAAAAAGGGAAAAGCAAAAAAATGGAAAAAATCTCTTAATACTTAGCTGACAGCTTTATCCAAAAGGGGGGGAGAAAACCCTGGCCTTTCAAAGCCACCCGATATATTTGTAACAACCTCTTTACTGAGTTCATGTATCTTCTTTATTGTTCTTCATAAACAGGCTATTGGATCTCTCTAGCTTGCAATGTGAAAAATGAAAGAATTTCCTCCCATCCATGCCTCTCTCATCTCATAATTGTTTTGTTCTGAGAGGTAGGGGAGACCCGTATAAATGTCTCTGCTATTTTATTTGTCCTCTCCAAGCCCATTCATGCTTTTCTCCAGGGCTTTTGACTCCTGCTCTGTTTCTGCCTGAACCTCTATCTGCTTACTGTTCTCCGCATCAAACCCCACTAAAGTGTTTGAGATTTCATTTCAGAGGGTGATGTAAGAGAGATAAGAGTCAAAGGCATTTGAAAAGCCACTTTCCAGTGTGTCTGTGCTGGGTAGGTTGGAGGGGGAGGCACAGCTCACCTGACATCACAGAGAACATCCTGGCTCAGGTCTGCAGCATCCACTTCTCTTCTCTGTTCTTTCCGGAGGGCCCTGCGGCTGTGCCTTCTGCTCCTGCTGCTGCGGCTTCAGAGGCTTCTCCATCTCTCTGAGCTCCAGCCTCATCGCCGTCCCCGTGAAACTGAGGTCCGCCCACGACAAGAACAGCCCTTGTAGGAACAGGCAGGTCTGAGAGCCTGTGGAGTGGCTTGTTGGGGAAAAGGCAAAATTTTTCAATGTAGTACATTGTCCTATAAATGTAGCAGATGCCCACTCCAGGAAGAGGTCCTGGAAAGGAGTTTGGAGTGGGTGGAAGCTGTTCACTAAACTTTGATTCTTCAATGATAGGCATCAGAGTCAGCATCTCAGACTTGAGTACTGGAGCAGTTCTATGTAAAGGAGAAAAAAAAAAAAAAACTATGAATACTTATTAGTCAGGCTTGGCTGTGATATCACTGTGTAACAAATAGTCCCCAAATCTCAGTGGCTTACAACAGACATTTCTTTCTGTTCACTCTTGGGTCCATAGGTTAGCTAGACTCAACTGGGCTTGGATTAGGTCTGCTCCATGTATGTCTCCATCATGGAACTGTGAATTACACAGGATATATGGATCTCATGGTGCAGGCAGAAGCAGCAGAGGGCAAACCCAAACATTCAAGCTTGGGCACACCCCCACTTCTGTACACTGGTTACATGGCTGCGCTGGAAGTGAGTGAGGCAAATATACAAATACACACCATCCTAAGGAGGAAGAGAAAGGGACACTGAGTGATTTGTTCAACAACAATCCTCTCAACACAAATACACACACATACACACAGGGTCAGAGAGAACTTCTTTCCAGGGAGGCAATAAATCCTGCAAAACAGAAGTTGCTTGCTCTTCCTACCTACCCCTGGCTATTAGGAGCAGCTCAACAAAGATATTTTCGGATGTGGGACTGAAAGTAACTTTAAATGCCACTTAGTCCTACATCTTCACCAAGGGAAGTTTTTAGTAACAGCTCCCATGATGGGAGGCTTCATCCTTAAAAGAAACCCATTCCAAGCACACAAAATGAGCCTTCCACAGTACGGCAATGCCTCAGATGTTAGTGGCCAGCTCTTAGGGTATCACCTAAGCCTTTCCTTTTCCGAGTGAAAAGCCCTGAGTGTCTTTCCCTCAAAGCCCATGGTTTGGAGTCAGTCTCCTCTAGGCATGTGCTCTTTCTTAATGCATTTCTTATACTGAGAACCCAGCCCAGAACTCCAGAACCACAACATTCGTGTTAGCAGAGTGGGGTGATCCTTTTCCCCTTCCCAGAGAGGGACCACTCAGGTTGAGCCTAAAATTATCTCAAGTCAAGACACTTACAAATGTTGCTAAACCACTCATTGGTCAACTACGTATGGAGTGCTCATGACACAGCCTGCATTCGGCAAGGTGCTGGGGACAGAGTGGTCAACAAAGTTGGCATACATGGTCCTGGCTCTCATGGAGGCTATTTGGACAGACAGAGAAGAAATAAGTAAAGAGACAAAAAAATTAGAAAATGGAATAGACGGTGGGAGGAAGGAAGAGGGAAAGCTGTGTAAGAGAGAGTGGCAGGGGAAGGCCCCTCCAGAAAGGGGACTCCTGAAGCCCGGGAAGGGGGCCGACAGGAAGAGGGCAAAGAGGACCCCCGGAAGCTGCCTGGGCAGGAGGCAGCCCTTGGGGATGAAGGATGGAGATGTGAAGGCAGCTGAAGGCAGGCTATGTGGCAGCGCCTGTGAACAGGGGAGAGGCACACAGAACAGGCGGAGGGTCAGCAGGTCTGTTTGGCAGTGAAGGCAGCAGAGTTAATTCTGAGAGGTTGATGCTTGAAGCAGCAAAGGGCATGATGTGACACGGATCTTGAACGAGGTCCCTGGCATTCCAAGTGTGTGCATCTGAGCACGTGGATCCGTGCAGTCCTCAGAGGAAAGAAGGCCCAGCTGGAGAACTCAATGCCGTCCCAACTGAGTTTCTCTTTGTAAACATGTGTCCCGTGATCCAGCCTGTTGGCCAATAGCCAGCTTTTTCTCGCAGCTCCGTGCCTCCAACATGAGTCAGGCCAGGAGGAAATGTGACTCAGGTGAGCAGCAGAGACCCTCAGGCACATCACCTGAGACAGAAAAAGGACAAAACTCTGACAGAAGAACTTTAAAGCAGAACTTTCAGCAGCCATGATTTTCAGGAACAAATGGTTCGCTTCTTCCAAAACAGTCAGCCCAATGTCGAGGAACATATCCTGGGTCATGAGAAACAGGCATACAAACCACACCCTCAGGAAACAGAAATGCAAAGCACTATCCTAACCAGATGAGCTGGAGGCCACCTGCGCAGTTACCAGACACCCCTGAAGTCTTGTCCAACAGGGAGGTGGAGGGCTCTGTGCTGTGTTTTTACCAGACTTGCCAACGTGTGCATGTGACCCCACTTGGTGGGCTGGTGCTCTGCCCGCTGGGGTAGCCCTGCTTCCACCTTCTCCACCAGCCATCACCATGAGCCACCACACAGGTCTGGACCACGGGAACAGGATGGGAGGAGACCAGAGGACCAGTGAGGAAGTAGGGGGCCCTTTGAGCAGAGCCCAGGGTGCAAGGACACTTGAGAATCTGACCCATGGGGATAAAGGAGTAGCTGTCAGCACAGATGAGACAGGCAGAGGAAGTGCTATGGACAATCAGAGGCTGAAAGTTACAAGGGACTCCCCTGAGCCCACATGCAGGAGGGTTCTTATATACACAAGAGATACGTGCTGATCTGCTAGGAGCCCAGGAAGACCTGGCAAGGCTCACCTGACCAAAAAATATATATATAGACAGACAGATAGATATAGGTATAGATATCAATAGACATAAATATACAGATATATAGAGATACTGATACAAGTGCATTTTCCCCAGCAAGCACCTATTTTTTCAGTGAGTGACCTTCCCCAAGGAGAAAGGTACTCTGGAAAAGGGGGTAATGACTGAGACCCACACCTTGGGATGGGCACAACTTTTGTGGAGAACAGAGGTTAAGTTCAGTTCAGTTAAGTCACTCAGTCATGTCCGACTCTTTGCAACCCCATGGACTACAGCACACCAGGCTTCCCTGGTCCATCACTAACTCCCAGAGCTTGCTCAAGCTCATGTCCATTGAGTCGGTGATACCATCCAACCATCTCATCCTCGGTATCCCCTTCTCCTCCTGCCTTCAGTCTTTCCCAGCATCAGTGTCTTTTTCCAGTGAGTCAGTTCTTCGCATCAAGTGGCCAAAGTATTGGAGTTTCAGCTTCAGCATCAGTCCTTCCAATGAATATCCAGGGTTGATTTCCATTAGGATGGATTGGTTTGACCTCCTTGCAGTCCAAGGGACTCTCAAGAGTCTTCTGCAGCATCACAGAGATAAAGAGAGGACCAAAGGATGCTCTGTCTTATCTGTGGCTTTTCTCTGCCTCCTCCCCCACCCAGCCTCAGGAAGATTCTGCTTTCATCCTATCATGTCCTTCTTCCTTCAGCCTCCTGATCTTGCCTGAGTAATACAAAGACTTCAAGGGTCAAACCCAAGTGATCAAGAAGGAGGTATTTCAAACTTCTTATCCTCATTACACTTTTCAAAGAGAAAACAGGTTTTAAATCCATATGTATGGTACAATCCTATCTTTAAAAATATATTATTTATTACTAAAATGGGCAGAGCATTTCTATGTGCTTATATAGAGATGGGGAGAAAAGTCTGATAGAAAACAGAGGATTTTCAGGGCAGTGAAACTCTGTATGGCACTATGAGAGTGGGCATGTGTCATTACATTGTTGTTTAGTCACTAAGTCATATCTGATGCTTTGTGACCCCATGGACTATAGCCTGCCAGGCTCCTCTGTCCATGGGATTTCCCAGGCAAGAATACTAGAGTGTCTCCTTCTCCAGAGGATCTTCCCCACCCAGGGATTGAACCCGAGTCTCCTGCACGCCAGGTGGATTCTTTACCACTGAGTCACCAGGAAAGCCCTGCATGTCATTATGCATGTTTCCAAATCCATAGAGTGTACACCAGAAGTGAACCTTAATGAAAACCATGGGCTTTGAGTGATAATGATCCATCAGTATAGGTTCATCAACAGTAACACCTGTCCCCTCGGGGAGGTTGATCATGGGGGAGGCTGTGCATGTGGGGGGGGCGGGGGGCACGGAATATGTGGGAGCTCTCCATACCTTCCTCTCCATTTAAGAGTAAACCAAAAATCACATTAGTTTTTTTCTTTAAAAATATAATCTTTTATATGGAATCTAGAAAAATGTTACTGATGGACCTATTTGCAGGGCAGGAATAGAGAATGGAAATGTGGACTTGGGGGGTAGGGAGAGGAGAGTAGGATGAATGGAGAGAATAGCATTGATATATACACACTACCATGTATAGCTAGTGGGGAGATGCTGTACAGTTCAGGGAGCCCAGCTCAGCGCTCTGTGATGACCTAGATGGGTGGGATGGGGGGGGCAGCCAGAGGCATACTCACGAGGAAGGGGATATATGTGTGTGTGTGTGTGTGTGTGTGTGTGAAAGTTGCTCCGTCATGTCTGACTCTTTGTGACCCCATGGACTATACACTCCATGGAATTCTCTAGGCCAGAATACTGGAGTGGGTAGCTGTTCCCTTCTCCAGGGGATCTTCCCCACCCAGGGATTGAACCCAGGTCTCCCCCATTGCAGGCAGACTCTTTACCAGCTGAGCCACTAAGGAAGCCCTGGATGTATGTATACATATAGCGGATTCACTTCGCTGTACAGCAGAAACTAACATGACATTGTAAAGCAATTATACTCCAATAAAAAAATAAATATTACCTTATGTATTTCATATATGTATATACATAATTTTTATATTTTTAGAAGTTTAGCAGATATTTATCAGACAGATCACAGTCTTCTGAGTTCATTCACTCCCTTGGATATTTACAGGGACCTCCTATGAGAGGCACATTACCAAAATTGAGCATTAGAATTTAATTAATTTAATATAAGTGATTTTCTTTCTTCATTCTCTCTTTTTTGCTTGTCTCCATTTTCTCATTTTTGAAGTCAACATGTAGTGATAATGAAAGTGAAAGTGTTAGTCACTCCGTCGTGTCCGACTCTTGCAACCCCACGGACTGTAGCCCGCCAGGCTCCTCTGTCCATGGGATTCTCCAGGCAAGAATACTGGAGTGGGCTGCCATTTCCTCCTCCAGGGGATCTTCCCAACCCAGGGATTGAACCCGGGTCTCCTAACATTGCAGGCAGAGTCTTTACCATCTGAGCCACCAGGGAAGCCCCATAGTGATAATGAACCAAAGCAAAAGAGCTTCAGAGCGGTTCTCCTCCACCCTCTGCTCCTGCTTCCTTCTCCAGTTCTCATAGCCCAGGCTAGGCACCTGGTGGAGAGGCCTCAGACTTCTGCTATAGTGTTTGGACGGGAGTTCCCTGCTCCGCTCTTGGCCCTAGAATCCCCTTGGAGCTCAGAGGAAGCCCCACTCAGCCTCCCCAGCCCGCTCCTCCAGGAGCACCGAGGGCTAGGATCTGGGTGGCTGTGAAGAGCCCTGTCGTCTCACCACAGTAATATGGTTCTCAGTTCATGCAGCACTGGAGAGGCAACAAAGGAAATAAATGGAATTTCTGCTCAGTGAGTTGATGATAATAATAAATAAGGCCTTTTCTCCAAAGGCTTGAAATCTGTTGGCTCATTTCAATGCACAAAATTCTTCATTTAAAAAATCCTCCCCACAGACTTGAAGTAGGTGGGGGATTAGTAATCATTAACCCCATTTTGCAGATGGAGAAATCAGGACCCAGCAGGAGCCGGAGCTCATAACCACTGGCAGAGCAGGTGTCCTGCCTCCCTGGCCAGCACCCTATGTGGAGAGGGGGCGATTGCAGCCTCGATCTGGCACTGGAACCCAGGCCCAGAAAGTGATCCTTGTATCCCCAAGAGTCCAGGCTGCATTCTCCACCTCGTCCTCTAAAGGCATCCCTCCTGGGGCCCAGAGCTCCCGGAGGACCCAAAAACCATCTCTTCCTATCTCTCTGTCCTCCCAAGACTGAACAGACGGAGGGCAGAGTCAAGACATCCCTTCTGCCGCCCTAACGCTGACTGTGCTCAGGACCGGGCCCCCAAAGGCTTCGAATGCTTGGTGATGGATGCTGCATGGGTCAGCTGAACCGTGGCAGAATATCTTCTCTGGTCCCGGCTCTTATATTTGACAGAACACCGCCCAGGGAGGCCGAGGCCATCATGTGGCTCCGAGCCAGGAGAGGACATCCTTCTCCAGCTCTGCCTTTGCCTGTCAAAGCTTCCAGCCTCAGGTAACCATGGTAATCACCAGTACTAACCACGGCAGAGACAGGAGCCTCAGCAAGCCGGCTCTGACCTGCTCCCACAGCAGACGGCGCGCCAGCTTCCGGCAGCACGTAGGGTCCCTGACTGCCCCTCTGCGGCTGGTGTCCAGGGACTGCGAAGGATGGTCTGTCTACTAAACCCAGGAGTCAGTGCTGGAGGGAGAGAACAGGCCCTAAGCCTCTCCCACCGCCAGCAGAGCCTGAGTCAGCCAAAGGTCGAGGATGTGGCCCAAGGATGAAGCCATGATGGTGGTGGCCTAGGACCAGGGCTTTGTGCCCTGCACTTCCTGTCCTGTCCCAGCCCTGCCTCCAGAGATGGCAGCCACCAGCCGTCACCACGGGAGGCCAGTCTGACTTGAACCCATGGGAGAGTTTCCTGGCCGGAAATTAGGGGCATGCACAAGTAATCTTTTGCTGCCCTTGACCTGAGGGCCAAGCCAAAATGGCCACTGTGGAGTTATTCTTGTGAAACGTGGGTGCTGCCCCTCTGACCCACCCCCACGGTGCTCATCAGTTCCAGGGGTGCCACGTTTGCGACATTGGGAGACCCTGTCCCCAGGTCTCTAACACCAGCTACTAGTCATCCTACCAGCCCGGCCTCAGTTTTTTCCTAAACCTGCTCCTCATCCCTCCCTCCTATGAAGCACTAAACTTTTTCTCCCCCAGGTGGCAGAGAGTTGAGAATCTGTCCAGAACACGGGGCGTATCTCTTGCAGCTCCGAGGGCCAGAGCAAGCTCCCCGCGGGGGACACAGGAGGCCTTTGCCAGGTCTCGGATACGGGGAGCAAAGGACAGCTGCTGGGAGCCGCTAGAATCCCCACTGCAGCGCCCCCCCTCCCCAACCCCCGATCCCCCCGCCCCTGCCACCACCACCAGGGTTTGCAACAGGCCTGAGGCCGCATCATGGACTCAAGGGCTCTGCAAATTCGCGACAAACAACACTGAGGATGCTTGAGTCCAGCTGCTTCTGAGAAATCATTACATGGGAAAGGTCCAAGGAGCTCGTTTCCCAAGAAACCCCAAGCCCCGGCGGCCGCCAGGTCCAGCTGCCGCTGGGAGCCCAGCCCGGTGGCAGAGAACGACGCGGCGCTCCCTCTAGCGGCGAGCATCCCGCACTGCGCCCGGGGCTCGCCAGCGAGCCTTCCCGCGGGCAGACGCTCCTGCTTGGACCGCGCGCCTTGCCTGAGGCGGGGAGTGGTGACCTGCTCACTTCTGGGGAGCAGGGCCACCGCACCCGGGCGAGGGAAAAACCCGTGCCTCAGCGGAGGAGCCCCTCCGGCCTCAGGCCGTTCCCAGCCTGAAGTTCGCAGCAGATCCCCTGCCCCGGCATGGCGGGGGCGGGGGCGGCGGCGCCGCCAAGCTGCCTTGGGGGGGCAAGGAAGGCTGTGTGGCCCGCCCCAAACTGAGCCCTCGGCAAGGTCTCTGGGCAACTCTGCCAAGTCGAGCTGTCTCATCTTTCCCGCACTGACTGCGTAGGCAGCCACTCGGGACCACCACCCCACAACCCTGCCCCTGTCCGCAGCAGCCCACTCCCAGCCCCTACCACAGTTGGGTCACATGTCCCACCCACCCCTTGGGCGCACACTCTCTTGTTCGTCTCTGTTTCCTGAGTACCACGCACAGTGACTGTTGAATTGGCATACCAATGAAGACCAGCGTCTGCTCTGCCCAAAGGCGCTCCTCCTCACAGAGAGGATCTCTCTTGCCAGAATCCCCAGGACACTCTATCGGTGCCCAGGAAGTTGGGTTCAGTCTTGACTGCACTCACCATTTCCATATCTTCTTTCCACCCTGCTCTGCCCCCAAACAAAGTTCTTTGAGGATGAAGGGTCTGCCTACCTTATCTCTCTGGGTTGGGGGTCTCTAGAAGAATGCTGAGAAAAGAGTTAAGTGAAGAAGGGAAGGAGGAAGGGATGAAGAGAGAAGGAGAGAGAGATGGAGGACTTTTCATTCACGTCCAGCCAAAGCTAGCCTTTTATTCACACCCACTCTGAATGGCCTGTTCAGTCATGCCACCATCAGAGAGCCAGGGGTACTCTTACACTCGTTTAAATCAATGTTAATAGCTTTATTGAAATGTAATTCACATTCCATACAATTCACACATTTAAAGTGCAATTCAGTGATTTTTTTTTTTCCTATATTCAAAGACTTGTACATCCATCACCACCACCGTTTTCCTGACCCCACATAGAAACTCTACCGCCATTCACAGTCACTCATTCCCTCCCAATCCCCCAGCCCTCAGCAACAATCAAGCTACTCTTTTCGTCTCCATGGATTTGCCCATGCTGGACATTTCATGTAAAAGCAGTCACACAATCTGTGGTCTTTAGTGACAGGCTTCTTTCCCTTAGCATCGTGCTCTCAAGGTTCATTGATGTTGTAGTATGTGTCAGTACTTAATTTCTTTTTATAATAATATTTCATGGTATGGATATATACATTTTACCTATTTATCAGTTGATGGACATTTGGGCTCTTTCCACTTTGGGCTGTGATGAATAATTTTATTTTTATGGTAAAAAAAAAAAAAAAAAGAACAAAACTGCTTGATGTTTTCCCTGCCTCCAAAGAAGATAGGAGGTAGTTTATTTTGAAAAATGGCAAAGATACAATCAAATCCAAGATGATTCACATATGACTGTTTAATTTTGAGCTTCTTCCATGTTTCAGGCAGGGTGCTAGGTACTTCCACAAAACATTATCTGTTTTTAACAGAACATTTTGAGCTAATTTTTGCATGACAATAGTCCCAATTTAGCTGTAAGGTTCTTCACAGCCAAGGCAAAGAGGAATATACATTATATTGCTGTCCTACTGGCATCACTGTTGGGTTGGAAACGGCTCTCAGATTCACTCTTCTCCTAGAATAAGAAGAGCAAGCAGCTCTTTGGTTTTCCATCAAGCATAGAGCCTTATTCCTGCACCTCAGGCTTGTTATCCACATGTTCAGTTAACCATCAATGGTTATCAATATCAATGATATCAATATCACCCATGCCACTATTCAGTTTGCCCAGATCACTTTCATACCCATGATCTCTTTCAACCCAATGGGGCAGTGCCTGAGCGGTGTTACTACTAGCCCTGTTCTGCATGTCTTCAGTGTTTCTTCAGCAAATGTTTAAGTTGAGTACTATGGGTCCAGGTGAACAAGATAGATACAGCATTGCTACCCAGAACTCGGCCCAGAGAGGAAACCAGACACTAAACAAGCAGACAACTAAGTAATCCCCAAAGCAAAAGTGCTGGGAATAAAACCAATAGGAGGCAGTGATGGAGAACATCCAAGTGGGCAAAGAATAAACTCACCTGAATAATCAGGAGCATCCTCCCTAAGATGGGGTTTTCAGCTGCAGTTCTAAGAAGGAGACAAGCCATGTGGTCAGAGGGAGTCTGTTCCCTACAGAGGGAATGGCCTGAGCAAGAACTTTAGGGATGAAGAGCCTGGTGTGGTCCAGGAAGGGGTGGTGGAGGGGGGAGAGGAGCCGCTGTGGCTAGAAGCAGAGATGGGGAAGGGGTACCAGACAGGACTGCAGAGGTGCCCAGGGGCGGATCAGGAAGGGCCTAACCAACCAAGAAGAGGAGTTTGGGTTTTATTTTCAGTGCAATTAAATTCAGTGAAAAGTTTTAGAAAGGAGAGTGGTGGGATCCAATTTAAGTTTTAAAAAGACTGCTGTGTGGAGGATGAACTACAGAGCAAGAGAAGAGGCAGGAAACTCTACTGGGAGGTTCCCAGGGGGTCTGGGAAGAGATGGCCATCATGGACAAGGTGAAGAGAGTCACTTTGCAGAGAAGGCATAAAGAAGAGGGCTACATCACAGGTGGCTCCTGATTTGGATTTGTATGACTAGGGAAAGGACAGTGCCATCTACTGAGGTGGAAGGGTGGAGAAGAAATGGGTTAGGAGAAATGTCAAGAGCTCTGTTAGAGACACAGTTGGTTTAAGATGCTTGTGTAACCCCCACCTGGAAAGGTCAAACCAGCAACTGGATAGGAGCCTGGAGCTCTGAGAAGAGGCCTTCCTAAGATGCAAATTAGGGACTGTCAGCATGGAGGTGGCATTTAAAGGCATGGGTATGGATGAGATCACCTGGGGAGATCTCTGAAGCTTTTGAAGCTTTTCTCTATATCTGTGCCTCCCAAGTGTCAAAACAAGTCAATTCTGTCAGTTTAAAGAGGGAAAAAACTCACAGATGATACTAGCCATTTGGTCCTATTTAAATAAAACTTTGATTAAGCAACTTTTCTTATAGTCAACCACAGGTTTGATTCTATGTGTGCAGACACACAAACCTGAGTGTATCCCGCTGATCAGGTGAGAGCAAAGGAAACTGAGGCAGCAGGCCAGACTCAGGACAGCAAGTGGGCTCACCCCTAAAACAGGGAAACATCCTCCTATCAGGCAGTCAGACTTCACATCGCTAGGTCACCGCTGCAGCAGAAATGTTGTTACAACACAGCCATCACTGACCGGCAACAAGACTGGGATGATGCTCTCAGGGCTAAAAACAAGAAACAGAAGCTCCATGTGTCCACACTCAGGTACAAACGGGAGGGAACATGTCCAGCCAGTTTCGACCATCCATATACACCCCCATCACCATCTTCACCATCATCACTCTGCTGGTAGAAGAGACATCTTTTGTCCAGTATATGTCTGCAGGAAAAAAAAAATCCCCAAGTCTTATTTTTCTGCAAAAAAAATCAGTCCTTACTAAAAATATTTGCTCTGGACCCATTAAGAAAAGATGGTATATTTCTGTATTTCTGAGAAACAATCACATTGTTTTCATGATTTTTCAGGAAAAGCTGGGTGAAAACAAAAGGCTTCTCAAGAATCCCTTCCCAGAAGCCAAGGCAACTCTAACTTTCGCTGTTTATGAATGAGATGACTCAATCTCTTCCGTCCGCCACAGGCCCCGCCATGGCAGCTGTGGGTGGCTGACAGTCTAAGTTAGGAAGGCAAGAATTAGCAATGGGTTTGTTCATTTTGTTCACTTTGTTCAGAAGCAGCTTTGTCCTGTCATTCCTGAATGATAAGGGTGATTCAGATATAAATGAACTAGTGTCGCAAGGAAAAGAAAAATGTCACCAATCACCCGGTCATCAGTTCTTGATCGTGACAAGGGGCCGAGACCCAAGGTGGATGACACCAGAGAAAGGAAAATCCAGCCCCAGGCCACCCGATGCAAAGAGCCGACTTGTTGGAAAAGATCCTGATGCTGGGAAAGACTGAAGGCAGGAGGAGAAGGGGATGACAGAGGACAAGATGGTTGGATGGCATCACTGACTCAATGGACATGAGTTTGAGCAAGCTCTGGGAGATGGTGGAGGACAGAAGTCTGGCGTGCTGCAGTTCATGGGTTCGCAAAGAGTCGGACACAACTTAGCGACTGAACAAAGTCTCAGAAAACCAAAGACAGGGGGATAGGCAAAGTTCACAGGAAAGCCAGTCTGCATGCATCAAAGGCCAGAAAACTCAGAATTCAACCTTGCAGGAGCTCGTGGGGAGACAGCGCTGCGGAGAGGCTGTGAGGACAAGCACAGACGGGAGGAGACCTTGTGCTGGGGGGTCCCAGAGGATTCAGAGAAGACAGAGAGCACAGCCTGGAATGGGCACGAGCGCAACTCCAAGGCTGGCAGGGAGGATGTGTTTGGCACTGGGGAGGCCAGTGCAGATAAGATGCAGAGACAAAGAGTGAGGACCCAGTAGGCAGAGCTATGGGTGAGCACTGGATGGGGCCAGCAGGAGCAGAGGCTCTGTCTTCAGGCAGAATCTCCCCTGACCTGAGTCATGTGTGTCCACCCCATGATTCCACCTGAAACCCTGAACAAGATCCACTGGACTCTGTCCTGACTCCACGTTCGTTGCAAACACGTGGACCAATCAGCTTCAAATTGTTAACACCATTTACCAGAATGTATGCCTTGCCCTCCTATGCCAAGCTTCGAACCATATAGATATTTGGGTACTATGAGAGAGCAGCTTTACAAATCGTCCAAAATAAAGCATAAGCCCCCCTTCTCCCCACGCCAGTTCCCCAGGCTAGCTGATTTTCATAAAGCCATGGCATTTACTGCCCACTCCTCATCTTTATTTTAAAAGATCATAAGGGGCGCAAAAATTGCAGGGTACAGACTGCCTCTGGCTCTATCTGTTTAGTGAAAGGTTAGTCCCTGAATTAACAAAAATGTGTTATTTTATTTAAGAGCCTATCTGAAGGGTGAACTTTTCCTGGTTTGAGAGCATACAAAGAGAGACACAGAAATCAAGATGGTAAACCTTATCCACTTGCTGAAATTTGATTCAGAGTACTTGCCAGCCCAATTTTTGGCAAATCAGTCTGTTTTAAGTAGGCTGGGCCTGTAAGGAAACCTGCAGATGGAAAGTGCCTGTGGATCAATCATGCTGAGGCCTTGTGAAGAGAGGATAGGGCCTGGCCGGGTAGGGCTGGGCTGTAGGAACCTGACTCAAAGAAGGTGATTGAATTACAGTGTCCAAAGGGCTCGGCAATCCATGGTGACATTGGTATTATGAAGCACCGAAATTTTTTTGAAGTGACTCCCAGTGTAATTTCATGGATCTGATTATTTTCTTTTACCAGGCTAGACAATCAAGTTTGCTGTCCAGTGAAGAAGGAAGAAGGCTTCAAAGAAAGTCACAGAACAGAGAGGCAGGGTGTGACGTAAAGACGTCCCCAACTACCTGAAAACTCAAGGATTTAGAATGCCCTTCACAGCTAATGCAGAAACCCATACAAAGAGTACAAGTACAGAGATGAGGTCACTGGCTCCCTCTAGTGGTTAAAATCTCTGGGGGCAGAAGAAAAATTGGTAGGGTCTCCAGACAGGACTTAAGAGCCTCTTGATGAAAGTGAAAGAGGGGAGTAAAAAAAATGGGCTTAAAACTCAACATTCAGAAAACTAAGATCATGGCATCCGGTCCCATCACTTCATGGCAAATAGGTGGGGAAACAATGGAAACAGTGACAGACTTTCTTTTCTTGGGCTCCAAAATGACTGTAGCCGTGAAATTAAAAGACGTTTGCTCCTTGGAAGAAAAGCTATGACCAACCTAGACAGCATATTAGAAAGCAGAGACATTACTTGGCTGACAAAGGTCCATCTAGTCAAAGCTATGGTTTTTCCAGTAGTCATGTATGGATGTGAGAGTTGGACCATAAAGAAAGCTGAGCACCAAAGAATTGATGCTTTTGAACTGTGGTGTTGGAGAAGACTCTTGAGAGTCTCTTGGACTGCAAGGAGACCCAACCAGTCCATCCTAAAGGAAATCAGTCCTGAATATTCATTGGAAGGACTGATGCTGAAGCTGAAATTCCAATACTTTGGCCACCTGATGCGAAGAACCAACTCATTGGAAAAGACCCTGATGCTGGGAAATATTGAAGGTGGGAGAAGGTGACAACAGAGGATGACATGGTTGGATGGCATCACTGATGCGATGGACATGAGTTTGAGTAAGCTCCGGGAGTTGGTGATGGACAGGGAAGCCTGGCGTGCTATAGCCTATGGGGTTACAAAGAGTCAGACATGACTGAGCAACTAAACTGAACTGAACCAGACAGGAGTGCAGGGGAACCCTAGCATGCCATAGCTTACTCCTGACTTCCCAAGCGGGTATCTCAGGAAATCAGAGTGTCTGCAGAAAAAAAAAAACCATCTCTTAGGCAAGTGGTGCACCACAGTACAGGGTGGGAAGTTAGAAGTGAGGAGTGAGGAATGGTCTAGCAGCCCAAGATGGCCCTGACTTCGCATCTCCTGCTATGCTAGGAATGTTGCATCAGGGCCCGAGAGTCTCCCCCAGCCAAGCCTCAGGATCCACCCTCACACACTGCCTGTGCCCAGAACACAGACCATGAGCCCCTGCCGCTAGCAGCAGAGGTTTCAGTGGTGAGGCCAGAGGCTGCCCCAGGCCACGCGGGCAAGTGGGTCAGCCAGATGACCATGTGTGGACCAGGCCAGTCCATCAAAGCGGGAGACATGAGGTGTCCTAAACCCAGGCATCCTCCCAGGAAAGTGAGCAGGAGAAGGAAAGGGGGAAAAAAGCCTTCTTTAGGGAAGTCACAGACCTGAAGGAGAATGTGATTTTAATTGATTTATTTACTGGGGTGGAGGGGCACTCTTTCAACCAGAAAAAAAATAACGCTACCTTGTCAAGGTTAAAGATGGCTTTTGGTGGTGTTGGTGTTAGTGGTAGGGGAGCTTTCTCGATGGATCAGTGGTAAAGAATCCACCTGCCAACGCAGGAGACATGGGTTCGATCCCTGGGTTGGGAAGATCCCCTGGAGGAGGAACTGGTAACCCACTCGAGTATTCTTACCTGGGAAATTCCATGGACAGAGGAGCCTGGCGGGCTACAGTCCACAGGGTCGCAAAGAGTTGGACGTGACTGAGCAACTGAGCATACAGCACGGTGGTAGTTGCGATATTTGTATTTTTGTGACTGCTGTCTTCCCCGCCATCATGAAGAAAGCAAGATGACACTAGTTCTGGAAACATTTTTAAAGCTACATTTTCCTGCACATACTACCACTTGCCAGTTACATTTCAGCCCCTCCACAGGTCACAGGAGGCATTAGGAATCTGGGGACTGTGGTGTTTGACAAAGTCCCCATGGGGGTCCAGCTTTGTTGAAGGAGGAATCTACCTACAGCTACAAGCACAAGGTCAGAGCCCAGCCCCCCTTGGAGTGGGCAGCAGGGGCCAGAAAGTATGCCCAGTATACCAGTCAAGCATTCAACTCAAGGACAAATGAAGCCCCAGGGAGGACAACTTGAACAGACTCCAGTTTATGGTCTGGAGAGAAACAGCTGTTTCCTTGGGGAAACAGCAACTCAGAGGGGGTCACCCTAGACCGGACGTTCAGAGCAAGAATAACTTCAGCACCCACCCACCCACTGCGAAAGCACCCGCCCACCTGCCAGGCTGGACTCCGAGGGAAACAAAGGCTGCTAATTCCCCAAGGATGCCAGCTCTCCTGCTCCCACCCCCCAGTCTCCCACAGACACACCGAGATGAGATAATGGATTCAAAAGCACGTCGTCAACTGCAAAGTGCTGTACAAAAGCTGGCATAATTATTAATATTAGCGGTGGGATTTTTTTTCTTTTCGAGAGAGATGCCAGAATCTGTGCATTCATAAATCATAAAACACTTCCTGCCTGAGCCTTCTTCCAACTTCTCTCTCTTTGCCTTGTCAAACTTCCCACTCCTACCAAATGAGTCCTTAGGATGGAGAGATCATTCGTGATAGTGGACCAGCAGTTCACAGCTGTCTCAGCACCGGGGCCACGGGAAGGCTTTGTCAACACACCTGCCTGTACTGAATGGAACTGGAAGAGAAGCCAACCATAGGCCAATGTGGAAAAGATGGATGAGCACCATGACCATGGCAAGCACTGAAGGAGACCGCATCTCATCATTTACGTGAAAACCTCATCCCTGGAGGCTTCAGGGCCCCTTTCTTTCTGCATCTCTCAAACCTGCCAGTGTCCATCCTGAGGCCACGGAGTTGTTGAGTGAAGGAGCGCTCGGCCGAAGAGCTAGTGATCACTCAACTGATGACACACTCGTCAAAATTCATAAATCAATGCCTGAAACCCAAAGCCCAGATCTTGCAGGGGAGATGCCAAACCAAGGGGCAGAGGGCCAGAATTCTGGCTCTCAGCAGCCTCACGTCTCATGCGCAGCTCTGAAAAAGCCCCTTCCCGTCTTCGGACTTAATTGTCTTCATCTGTTAAATTTAGGAACGTGGGTGAAAAATTTTCGGAGTGTGTAAACCCACATTCTATGACTCCATCTATGCCTCTGCTCTCCTGGGCAGCACAAACTAAACAAAACCAGACAAAATAATCATCAACAATTTAGCGAAAAGAGCAGCCCTATCCTTAATGAGATCCCAATGAGGTTAAGACTGGTTTTTATTAGATTCTGCAATTATTTAATGCTATTAGGATGTTGTTTGGAGAATGCTTAAAAATGGCGAGTAAAATGTAAGTAAGCGATTCATTTAAATCTGAATCTAAAGAGATGACTGAGCCACAAGGAGGGCTGAGAGCGGTCAAGTAAGGGAGCTGAGAGAGAAGCAGGAAAAATGGGTCCAAAGCTGCAAGCGGAGACTTGCCACATGCAGCCTCAAGGATGAGAGCAGAGTAACAGAGCCAGGCCCTTTGAACTCTGACTGCAGCCAACACCTGTGTGCCTCTAACTGGCACAGCATCCAAATTTTTAAAAACTCACAATACAGTTACTTCTGGAACCATATTCAGCCTAGCTTAACTGTGAATCTTTGACAATTTAATGTCCTCAAATTTAAATTATTGTGGCAGATGCAGATTTACATACACACATACATAGGCAAAGCTATGGTTTTTCCAGTAGTCATGTCCAGGTATGAGACTTGGACCATAAAGAGGGCTGAGCACCAAAGAATTGATGCTTTCGAATTGTGGTGTTGGAGAAGACTCTTGAGAGTCCCTTGGACTGCACGGAGATCAAACCATTCCATCCTAAAGGAAATCAGTCCCGAATATTCATTGGAAGGACTGATGCTAAAGCTGAAGCTCCAATACTTTGGCCACCTGATGTGACAAGCTGACTCATTGGAAAAGACCCTGATGCTGGGAAAGACTGAGGGCAGGAGGAGAAGGGGACGACAGAGGATGAGATGGCTGGATGGTGTCATCGACTCAACGGTCATGAGTTTTAGCAAACTCCAAGAGATAGTGAAGGACAGGGAAGTCTGGCGTCCGGCAGTCCACGGGGTCACAAAGGGTTGGACACGACTGAGCAACTGAACAACAACACACACCTTTCTTCCCCTCTGGAAGTCACTGGGGGTTTCAGCTTTAATGATGAGGAGAAATGACAAAAACACTGGAACTGACCCAGACTCTGCCATGAGAAGCCAGAGCATGACATCTGGAACATAGCGGATGCTCCACTCAACAAACCTTAGTGGTGGTGCAACGATGGTGATAAAGACAATGAGGATGGCCATGATCACAACAATGACAGGAAGAGCACGAAGAGACCCAGCCCAGACTAGAAGTCAGCGAGCCCTTCTCGGCGGTAGAGACATCTCGGTCAAGCAAAGAGGAAGAAAGGACCTCACTTTCAGGTGCATGCAGACCACTGCAGCTCTGGCTTGGCTGCCAGCAGAAATCACCAAGGATGTAATTCCAACCTTATATCTCGGTGTCCCTCCCAGCAATTGTCTTTATCCAAGCTTTGGATTTTATGCCGCCTTGTCGCATTTCTAGCCTCACCTCACCTTTCTGACCTGACTCTCTGCAGTGCTGAATGTATGCTCCAAGGAAGCTGCTTTTAAAAATAAGCCTTGATATGAGTTTGCTTGCTGGGCCTCTGTCTCTTTCTCTAATAGCAACCCATTTCATCACAAACAATCCTGTGAAATTAGCAGCATCAGTGTCCTCACTGAACACATCAAGTGATTGTGAACTGAATAACTGAGTGCTCTTTTAAAGAGGAAACTGGGAGGTAAGGAGTTCCTTGCCTGCATCATAGAGCTTAGAGTTGAGGTCTGAGCGCAACTCTGTCTCCTAAGTCTGCACGTTACAATAGTGTCTCATTCTCAACACACTCTGTACTAAGGATTCGAGACTGTCTTGCTCACAAAGTTGTGAGTGCTTCAAGGCCAGAGACATTGTCTGCTTTGTTCACAGCTGTATCCCTGAGCAGAATCCTTGGCTAGGTATTGAGGAGTGCCCTAGTAAATATTTATCGAAGGAATGAATAAACGAATTCTGTCTGCCTTAGGAGGTGATCAAGGAAATGAAGGTGAATGTGTTTCAGTGGCCCTTAAATCAGATACATAGGCAAGAAAAAGATGCTTGAGGACAGCTTTAGCAACTCAGTTGGAGTGGTAGTCTAGTCGCTAAGTCATGTGGGACTCTTGTGATCCCATGGAGTACGGCCCACCAGGCTCCTCTGTCATGGGATTTCCTAGGGAAGAATACTGGAATGGGTTGCCGTTTCCTTTTCCAGGGGATCTTCCTGACCCAGGGTTCAAACATGGGTCTCCTGCATTGCAGGCAATCTCCTCCATTGCAGGCAGATTCTTTACCAGCTGAGCCACCAGGGCTTCCCTTAACAACTCAATTAGTTGGGATCTAAACAGGAAAGCCGCAGGTCCTCCTAGTATTCACACACTGGGGATTTGATGACACGTATTAGTAGTCCACGTAAGAAAAGAAAACAGGAAGACAAGAGGGGGTGGTAAGGGACCCTAGAGATGAATGCAGTGGAAACTACGGCCACTTTTCAGCTGGAGGGATAAAGAAAAGCCACAGAGCTACTGAGCCAGGAGCTGGGGGTCCCCCAGTAGATGCTGAAGCCTATGCATGAAGAACTGGGGCTATGGAACTTGCAGCTTTCACCAAGGACAAAATCAATCCAAGGCACAGAGAAAAGGAGAGAAATACGCCTGCTTCTCCCTTCTTCTCACCCTCAGTTTCCCTCCAGAGCTTCTCATTGGCCAGAATCAGCCAGGAGCCTGGCGACAGGGGAGCCTGGAAGAGCAGCCATCATCACTATCCCATGCACTGAACAGGAGAAGGGAGGAAACAGGCTCAGGTGCAGCCCAGGGACGGATTCTAAAGTGAAGGTTCTTAAACTATTATTATGCAATGGAGAGGTCAGTCTTTTTCAGACATTTCTTACAAAACAGCATATTCAGAAAGAACGGGGTAAGGAACTTTATGAACAAGTTTGAGAAGCAATCACCTACAGATTTGAAATTCCTGGCTGAGATGGTTGAATGATGCAGGGCTGGGAGAGGGGGGCGGGGTGCAGCCTAAGATGCTGTCTCTCATTCTGTCACTTACATAGGGGTGCCTCTCCCAGGAAGGCCCACTGCCCAGGGCACCTATTTGTCCAGGAACCCAGCCCCAGCCCAGTCCACTCAGCCCCCATGTCCCAGAGGGGACTGGCCCCACAGTCACGAGACTGGCTGACTTGGGGAGTGAGTTCTCTGGTCCAAGTGAGGATCCATATTACTCAGCAGTCTAAGTGTCTGATTGTTCCACCAAGAAGTCCTCAAAACAAGGCAGAAATGACAGATTGACCATCAGAGCCGGAAGGACCCTGTGACCTTGCCTGGTCCCACCCCATTCCCCATCCTGACCTCATATTCCAAATGAAGAAGCTGAGGACCAGAGGTTGAAAGAGGCCTGGCCATAGGCACGTGACACTGTAACAACAGGCTCAGAATATCAGCTCAGGTTAAGGTTTCCAGAGGGAAGAGAAATGGTGTGTGTGTGTGTGTGTGTGTGTGTGTGTGTGGTTATAAACTGAAAGATGGGAAACTTTATTTCATAGAGAATCAGCATTATGGTAAACTGAGTGATCTGGTTGAGAAAGACGATGCTTGGCATATTAATCTCAACTTTAAAATATTTACAAAATAGTTAATAATTATAACATGTATTAAATAGAACTTAATAACTTATTATCAATGGTGTTGCAGATGCCAAAAGACCTTGCCAGTCCTCAGCTGGGGATGCTTCAAAGTAAAGCAGGAGACAGAGTTAAATGTGCAGTGGCCTCAGGACATGTCCTGGAAACCACTTTTAAAAATAAATACCTGGAGATGTTGGCTTCTGTCTTTGACAGAGTAGCTTGTATCAGGTTAGCCATCCTGCTGAGAGCAACTATAAAAGCTAAATATATTGCAGAAAACAGCTGTTTGGAGTCATAGGAGAGTAACGAAAGCAGCCAGGACTTTAGGGGCCAAGATTCTGGAGAAAAGGGAAACGCGGTGCGTAAACCCTAAATGTCCCCGATGTTTTCCCTTCAGGGCATTTGCCAGTTCTCAAGGGGCATCGCTGAGACAGAGAAGAAATAGAAGTCTAGAACCACAGCAGACTTGCTGGTCTGAGAAGACAAAAATTGGAATTCAATGCTACCTAGGAAGCCAGAACATAGAGCACTCTTTTCCTGGAGAAAGGGCCCATATAGAAATAAGTCAGGCATTCCGCATTTGAATTCCCCTCAAGGAATTTTCTCATTCTTAAGCTTTCCTTGAGATAGGCAAGAGGCCAAGAAACTAAGCAGTAAACAGCTTCTAAAAGGCTGGGAAACCCGTCAGAGTTTGAGCAATCTCAAACTGTTAAAAAGAAAAAATATTGACATTCAGGGCCTACCAAGGAGGAAAGGTTTTGGTATATAACCTAGATTTTCATTGAGACAGCTCAAGGATTAAACACTAAGGAAAAAGACAAAGCAGAGAGGGACTAGCCCTCACAAAACCCCAAATCCAGCCTCAGTTTCTGACAGGATCAAGGTGAATTTCCCACTCTTCAACTACCTGCAAGGGAAAAAAGAAAAATCCTCTCTAAAGGAAAGTAACATCATTCAGACCCTCAACATTTTTTCATTCACAATATCCAGTATTTAATCAAAAATTATCCAGCATTCCAGGACACAGAAAATAAAGCCAACATTTAAAACAAGACAAAGACTTTAGAAAGATACATATAAGTGACCAAGATACTATAATTACCTAAGATTTTATCAAACTAGGATTAATATGTTCAAACAAATACATGAAAAGATAGAAAACTACACTCTATTTCAAAAGAAACAAATGAAATTCTAGAACTGAAATTAATAACAAAAATTAAATATTCAATAAATAGATTATTAGTTAGTTAGTTAGTTCAGTAGAACAGTCATGTCCTTGAGTCTGTGACTCTTTGTGACCCCACAGACCATAGCACACCAGGCTTCCCTGTCCATCACCAACTGCCGGAGCTTGCTCAAACTCATGTCCATTAAGTCAGTGATGCCATCCAACCATCTCATCCTCTGTCATCCCCTTCTCCTCCTGCCTTCAATCTTTCCCAGCATCAGGGTCCCTTCCAGTGAGTCAGTTCTTCGCATCAGGTGGCCAAACTATTGGAGCTTCAGCTTCTGCATCAGTCCTTCCAATGAATATTTAGGACTGATTTCCTTTAGGATTGACTAGTTTGATATCCTTGCAGTCCAAGAGACTCTCAAGAGTCTTCTCCAACATCACAGTTCAAAAGCATCAATTTTCAGTGCTCAGCTTTCTTAATGGTCCAATTCTCACATCCATAATTGACTACTGGAAAAACCATAGCTTTAAATAGGTTTAATAGGGGACCTCCCTAATGGTTCAGATGGTAAAGAATCTGCCTGTGATGTGGGAGAACCAGGTTCAATCCCTGGGTTGGGAAGATCCCTTGGAGAAGGGAATGGTTTCCCACTCCAGTATTCCTGCCTGGAGAATTTTATGGACAGAGAAGCAGATTAGACACAGCAGAAAAGAGAATTAGTATATTAGGAAACAACCAAATTGGTGGAGGAAAGAAAAGATTACACACACACATAGATATACATACTTACACAAAGAGAGATAGAGAAAGAGAGAAAAGAACATAAGAGAGACAGTGAAAATAACCACTGTGAAATCTGAATCCCAGAGACAGGAAAGAGAAGTGGGGAAAACTGCATATTTGAAGAAATAAAGACCAAGAATGACATCAGTATACAGACTCAAGGAACTCTAACAAAATCTAACACATAAAAACAAAGAAAACTACACAAAAACACATCATAGTAAAGCTTCAAAAAACAAAAGACAAAAAGCAAAATCCTAAAATAGCCAGAAGAGGAAAAGACATACATTAGGACCAACAATAAGACCCACTCAACACAAACAATAGAAGCCAGAAAACTAGAATGACAAAGCTAAAATGCTGAGAAGTTGAGGGTGGGGGAAAATGTTAGTCTAGAATTGTTAGTCTATCCAGTAGAAATATCCTTTAAATCTGAGACAAACATGTTAAGCAAATAAAAATTTTAAAAATGGATCATCAACAGATACATACTCTAAAAGAAATAGTAAAGGAAGTTATTCAGACAAAATAATCCAAGTTGGAAGAACAGTAATGCAAAATGCAATAAAGAGCAGCAGAAATGGTAAGTTTAAATTTAAATCAAAATGAATTATTGGCTATTTAGAAAAGTAAAAATAACAGTGTCTTGTGGGATTTTAAAGACATAGAGAAGTAAAATATATGCTCAAAATAGTATAAAAGGAAAAAGAAAAGTGGGTAAATGGAATTAAAGTGTTGGAAAATCCATTTATTGTCCAGGAATTTGTAATATTATTAATTGAAGAGCAGATTGTGTTGCAGGCCTGGTGTAAATCTCAAGCAGAGTTTGGTAAACTATCCACTCATGTCCAAATCTGTTCCACAGCCTATTTTGTTCAGCTGAGGAGCTAAGAATGGTTTTGCATTTTTAAAGAATAGTTGAGGAAAAGGAAAAGAAGGACGAGGAGGAAAGAGGGGAGGAAAAGGGGGAGGGGGAATAGGTTGGGGAGAGGAGGGGAGTCAGAGACTTGTACGTGGCCCTCAACACCTAAAATATTTACTATCTGTTCTTTTACAGAAAAAGTATGCCAGCTCCTACCCTAGGCTAACACTAAAGAAACAATAAAAGAATTTAAAACTAAAATATAATAAAGGGAGGAAACAGAGTAACAAAAAAAAACTTTATTTAAATAAAGAAGAGAACAAAAATCAGGTAGACCTAATATAAAACAAATAACAAGATGACAGAATTAACACCAAAAAATCAGGAATTTGTTAAATGTAAGCAGACTTAATCCAATCCAAATTAAAAAACTGTCAGCCCAGAAAAACAATACAAAACAAGACCTAACTCTGCGTTCCTTATAACAGATAGACACAAAAAGGTATAAAACATCAGTTCAGTAGTTCAGTTCAGTTGTTCAGTCGTGTCTGACTCTTTGCAACCCCATGGACTGTAACATGCCAAGCCTCCCTGTCCATCACCAGCTCCCAGGGTTCACTCAAACTCATGTCCATTGAGTCGGTGATGCCATCCGACCAGCTCATCCTCTGTCAGCCCCTTCTCCTCCCGCCTTCAATCCTTCCCAGCATCAAGGTCTTTTTAAATGAGTCAGTTCTTCTCATCAGGCGGCCAAAGTATTGAAAGTATAAAACATAAGAGAGTATAAAACAATACGCCCTGAAGACAGCAACCAAAAAAATATTGGCTTAGCCATATTGATATCAAGCAATGCAAGACTTAAGGCAAGAAGTATTCATAGAGATAAAGTGAAACATTTCACAATGGCAAAAATTCAATTCACAACGGCAAAAATTCAATTCAGCAGGAATATCTAATAATCGGAAATCTGTATGCACCTAAAACCAAAACCTGAAACATACAGAGAAAAAAACACAGAACTATAAGGAAAAACAAATCCAGTACAATAGTTGAAGATTTCAAATACTTCTTTCAGCAACTGATAGAGCAATCAGACAATAAATCAGTTAAGATAAAGAAGCTTTGAATAACATGATAAACAAACTTGACCTTGGCAGCATATACAGAACACTGAACCCAACAACAGTAGGATTACATTATTTCCAACTATGCATGGGACATTAAACAAAATAAACCACATTCTGAGACACACAGTAGATTTTAGCAAATTGCAAAGGGTTGAAATTAAACAGATACATCCTCTTACTAGAGTGGGAAAAGCCTGGAAATCAATAGGAAATACTTCTAAAATACTCAAATGTCTGGAAATTACTAAGTATCATTTCTAAGTAACCTGTGATTAAAAACACAATTCAGAACTTAGAAATCTGCATGGGAATTAGAAAATACTCTCAACCGAGGAATAATAAAAAACCAACATGTTAAAAACTTGCAGCACAGAGCTTAAACTAGGCTTAAGAGGAAAATGTATAGCCTTAAATGTATATTTCAGATAAAAAGAATAACAGAAAATCAGTGATCCAAAGACTATCTCAAGGAATTGGTAAAGAACATCAAATTTAAGGCAAAGGAAGAGATAATAAAAATATAAGAAAAAAATAGAAGAACTATAGAATAGAAAAATATCCATTAAGACAAATATTGGTTCTTTGAAAAGACTAATAAAATTTACAGATCCCTATGAGGATTGCTCAAGAGAAAAAAAAAAAGAAGGAACTACTAATATTAGTGATTAAAAAAAAAAGGTGTAATCATAGAATTCACACAAACATCAAAGGGGCAATGAGAAGATGTTATGACAATAAATTTGACAATTTAGATGAAATAGACAAATCCTTTTATTTAAAAAAATCACAATCTGAAAATATTGACACAAGAAGAATTAGAAAAGTCTTAATTATTTTATCTACTAAAGCTGAACACTGCATTCCCATGAACCAGCAATTCTACTCTAATAGAAGTGCCTATCTGGGTGCACGGAAAGATAAGGAATGTTCATAAAGACAGTATCTCTAACAGGTAAACACTAGAAGCTACCAAATGTCCATCAATAGTAGGAAAGCTGATCATGTCATGGTACAGTCATGCAATAGAATATTATATCAGTTCAGTCACTCAGTCATGTCCGACTCTTTTCGACCCCATGGACTGCAGCACGCCAAGCTTCCCTGTCCACTGCCAACTCCTGGAGCTTGCTCAAACTCATGTCAATCAAGTTGACGATGCCATCTAACCATCTCATCCTCTCCTCCTGCCTTCAATCTTTCCCAGCATCAGGATCTTTTTCCAATGAGTCAGTTCTTCTCATCAGGTGGCCAAAGTATTGGAGCTTCAGCTTCTGCATCAGTCCTTCCAATGAATATTCAGGACTGATTTCCTTCAGGATGGACTGGTTGGATCTCCTTGCAGTCCAAGGGACTCTCAAGAGTCTTCTCCAATACCACAACTCAAAAGCATCAATTCTTCAGCACTCAGCTTTCTTTTAGTCCAACTCTCACTTCCATACATGACTACTGGAAAAACCACAGCTTTGACTAGATGGATCTTTGTCAGCAAAGCAATGTCTCTGCTTTTTAACATGCTGTCTAGATTGGTCATAGCTTTTCTTCCAAGGAGCAAGTGTCTTTTAATTTTATGGATGCAGTCACCATCGGCAGTGATTTTGGAGTCCAAGAAAATAAGGTCTGTAACTATTTCCATTGTTTCCCCATCTATGTGCATGAAGTGATGGGACCAGAAAAGCTGACCATGTCATGGTACAGCCATGCAATAGAATATTATATACAACAATGTAAAAGCTGAACTCCTGCCATAGGCAACAACATGGATGAATTTCATAGACACTAATGCTGAGTGAAAAATTCAGATACAAAAAATATATATACTATGTTATCCCATTCATAAGGCATCAAAGACAGATGTTGATTACTTTGTGGAGGAAGGACAGGGAGGTTGTACAGGAGACCCTGGGGTTGTGGGCAGTTCTCTATCCTCATTAGAGTATGCTTGCTATGTAAAGTTTGTCAGAATTCTTGAGATCATGCACTTCACTTAATGTAAGATGATTTAATTTTTCCAACTTAAAAATAAATACTAAATAAATTTCTAATACAAGTTTGTTCCCAGGCACCTGTCTCTTTCTCATAAATAGCAGATACCAACACAATCAGCTCAGTTGAGTTGCTCAGTTGTGTATGACTTTGCAGACACTTACAAGGGCTTCCCCAGGTGGCACTAGTGGTAAAGAACCTGCCTGCCAATGCCGGAGACATAGGAGATGTGGGTTCAATCCCTGGGTAAAGAACCCGCCTGCCAGTGCAGGAGACATAAGAGATGCAGATTCAATCCCTGGGCAGGGAAGATCCCCTGGAGGAGGGCATGGCAAAATCCACTCCAGAATTCTGGAATTCTGGAGAAGCCTGGCGGGCGACAATCCATAGGTTCGCAAAGAGTCAGACACGACTGAAGAGACTTAGTAAGCATGCGTGCCTACTCCTACAAACAGAACTGGAGGGTATTTTAAGGGCTCTCAACCTAGGATCAAGTTTTTCTTATACCTTTTTCTTTTTTAATTTTTGTGGGCTTAATTTTTGGACATGCCATGCAGCATGAGGGATCTTTCGTCCCTAACCAGGGGTCAAACCCATGCTCTCAACACTGGACCACCAGGGATATCTTTTTTTTTTTTTTTTTGGAAGAATGATTCCCCTTCTGCTTGGGAATAAACCATTCTCTGTATTTGATGGATCTACAGCATAAGGAGGATGGAATGCGAGATGAGAAGGAATGGGCGTTGACCCCACCGATGAGCCCTATCAGAGGGACCAGCCCACATAAGCAACGGCGTAACTAACAGAGGAGGCAGCAACAGCTTCTGAACGCTCCATCAGCTATTCTCCAGTGGGTATTTACGACGGAAATCATTCGAGCATCCGTTATTCAGTGCACTCCACCCTCGATGGGTTACTGAATGGTACCATTCTTACCAGAGAGTGGCCACTTTTGCAAAAGGATGGGATTCCCTAGACAAGCCGTTCCACCAATCAGGAAGTTCTGGAGAAGAAAGAAAACCTGACTGGAAATGAATTAGAAAGGTAAAAAGGTAAAGCTGTTTTTGCCATGGTAACTAAGGTTTGCCCATACCTAGATTTATTTCGTTGACTGAAGTGGTTTTGTGGGTGTAAGTGATTTTTGAAGAGCAAATTAAAAAGACTTTTTATAAGTCCCAGTAGACAACAATGTAGTATTAGCTAATGGCAGTTGCCATCTCTAAAATAATTACTTTTATAATAATCTGTTTATTAATGAAGTGATCTGCAAAATGGATAATGGTTTCTTAAGATTTAAAGCACAGGGGTTCTTTCTTCCACTTCATTTTGCTTTTATTTTTTTGCAAAAGTATACTATGAAGTGACTCAAAATTTGCTGACAGATTTTACATACAATAATTTCAGAAATGCATGCTCAAGTGGGTTGAATAAACCCATATTTCTTATATTGTGCCCTTAAATTATTCCCTCTGATAAGAAAAATGTTCCAAGATTGATTGTGGTGAGGCTTGCACCTCTCTGTAAATTTACTAAAATCGCACACTTAACATGGGTAAATGTTTTGGTCTGTAAATTATAACTCAATAAAATTGTTTTGGAAAAAAAGACAAAAAATAAAATTAATTGAACATTTAAAAAATTATTGTCTGTGTTTCCCTGATCTTGTCACAGAAGTGCTGAGTGTTGAAAAGGGAAATGGTGACAACTACACCAAAGCAAGATGCTAGCATGGGGAAACGACGATCCAAGAGTCCTAGTGGACCACAGATTGAACGATGAACACAAGCTAGCAGCGCAATGTTATTTTTAAGGAATCAAGACCCTATTGAGAAATGTTCTAGAAGTAGCACCTCTCTTGCCTTAACACCAGAGTTCTGGCAGGAGAACAGACCCTGGGGACTCCCCAACCCAGCACTTTCTAACTTACCACCCCTGCTACTTCCTCTTATATTCATTAATTACCGCTTTGTTCAGTCCTAGTGTTGACTAGTGAAGGTTAGTAGCCACAGACCTGTGGACTCTGACCTCCTCAAGGGCAGGACTTGTGTGCATTCTCCTTGTACCCGGAATAAACCCCTGGGACTCGCAGAAAATAAGTGCATAGTGAGGGCAGTTACTGCCTTTAGCTGAGGACCTGGCATAAACAAGGTGTTTAGATGATAGTTTCCTTCCTTTCTAGACTCTCAGGTGCTCAGTCAATTCTGACCTTATAACACAGGCTTGGTGAAGGCTGCCATGGCACTGCTGTATGAAGCATCTAGAAACCACCTGCCAGGAGGGTGAACCAGGCCCTAGCAATTGAACAGGCACTGAACCCAACAGACCCAAGGCCCTTCCCCTCCATGCCTACCACCCAGCCACCGCTCAGCATCACAGTCAGATCACAGCCTCCACTCCCAGGCAAGCCCCTCCTCTGCCCTGTGGCCTCTGTTGCTGGCAGCTACATCCTGGTGTCACCAGCGATCACCGGCCCCCTGTTGCAGCCCGCCAACACGTACTCCAGACTTCTCTCCAGCCAGGCTGTGCTGAACCCACATGCAGCTCTGCTCTGACCCGGAGCCCAGCCCGGCACAGCTAAGCATGATGAGAGCTGGGCTGCAGGAGCGCGGACAGTTCTGACATCCTGTGGTTCCAAATGGTCAAGGTAGAACACACTGGAAGGATGACCAGAGGAAAGACATGACGTGTTCACTGTCATGCTCGTAGCCCCACGGCAGCGGTGAGTGGCAGAGCCAAGACTGAAACCCAGGGCCCTTGACTTTGGGCCCGGTCTATGCCGTGAGTTGGTCATGTGACCTTGAGCACAGCTCTGAGCCTCAGGGTTGCCATCTGTAAAATGGGGCACTGGCTTATCTGTCGTTCAGCTTTACAGATGCTGGAAGCAATGTTCCAGCGCAGAGCGTCTGGGCAGGGGACTCCCCCGCTGCCCACCTCATCAGGGCCTGAAGTCCAGTCTCTGGGGATGTGGGTGTCAACGGGATGCTGCCGCTTTTATATCTGCCCTGGGACCCAAATGCCCCTGTCACCATGGCGCTCCTGTTGCCTCACTAAACTGCTAGGTTTTTAGCCTGCATTTCTGGGATCTTTTTATACACTCTGCCTGACAACTCTGTTACTTTGGGTTAAAAACAAACTTATACGGCTGTGTAACCTTTGGTCTACAAAGATTGTCAGATCTGAATTCAGAAAATAACACTGTTCCAAACTCCTGTTGCTGAGAAGGTGCAAGGTGACAAAATCCAGGAGGGGCAAAAGCTGTGTGCTGAGGATGCTAAGGATGATCGCAGGGGGAGGCCACTTAAATTTCATAGGTAACCAGAAATGTCTGACTCATATGACATTTTAGAAAAAAACAAGCTGCAATAATGTCACCACTAAATTAACACCATTAAAGAAAAGCGATTATTAGTGCTTAGAATCATGGGCTCTAAGAATAATAATAAACATGCGCAGTATAGCATCAGAGTGGTGAGAGTCTCAGTTCTTAGAGTCAGAGCCTAGTTTGATTCCAGCCTCACCATTTTTCCTGGTGGTGTAGTGTGTTTTTAATTGTTCCATGGCTCCAACTCTCCATTTGTTAAGTGGAAATAATGCCCAACTCTTCAAGACAGTGAGGGATCAAATTAAATGAGGCAATACATAAAGGGCTTATAGTAGACAGAACAACAACCCTCCCAAAGATATCATCATCTTAGTCCTCAAAGCCTGTGAATATGATACCTTACATGACAAAAGGAACTTTGCAGGTGTGATAAAACTAAGGACCCTGCGATGGGGACATGAATCTAGATGGTCGAACCCAGTGTAACCACAAGAGTCCTTCTGAGAGGGAAGTCATGGGATCAGGAGCTGAGGAGATGTGATAACAGAAGCAAAGAGAAAGAGAGAAGACAGACTTAAGATGTTACATTGCTAACCTGGAATGACAGAGGTAGGGACCAAAAGTCAAGGAATGCAGGCAGCCTCTTGAAACTGAAAAAGGATATTCTGCTAGAGCTTCCAGAAGGAATATAGGCCTGCAGACCCCTTGATTTTACATTTCTGGGCCCCAGAACAGTAAGAAAATAACTTTGTATTGAGTTACGTCACTAATTTTATAGTAATTTCTGTAGTTGTTTAGTCATGAAGTCATGTACGACTCTTTGTGACCCCATGAACTGTAGCACTCCAGGCTTCCCTGCCCTTCAATATCTCTTGGAGTTTGTTCAAACTCATGTCCATTGAGTCAGTGATGACATCCAACCATCTCATCCTCTCTTGCCCCCTTCTCCTCTCGCCCTCAATCTTTCCCAGCATCAGGGTCTTTTCCAATGAGTCAGTTCTTCACATCAGGTGGCCAAAGTACTGGAGCTTCAGCAACAGTCTTTCCAGTGAATACTCAGGGTTGATTTCCTTTAGGATTGCCTGGTTTGATCTCCTGGCTGCCCAAGGGACTCTCAAGAGTCTTCTCCAACACCACAGTTCAAAACCACCAATCCTTCAGGGCTCAGCCTTCTTTATGGTCCAACTCTCACATCGGTACATGACTACTGGAAAAACCATAGCTTTGATTATTGGGACCTTTGTCAGCAAAGTGATGTCTCTGCTTTTTAATATGCTGTCTAGGTTTTCCATAGCTTTTCTTCTAAGTAATTGGTGACAGCAGCCAAAAAGCTAATATAGGACTTTGGAGCCCACTTTAACACTATGCCTGGCACCTGTTAGGTTATCACTAAATGGTGCCCAGTCATATAGCTACTGATACTTGTAGGGACTGTAGTGTTCTCTTTGTGGCAAATACCCATTCAGATGTCTTCAACCTTTTACTTGAAGTCCCAATGAGGGATCTTCTCTCTCCACTTGGTCATGTCAATTAACAGGTGCTCTGATCTCTAAGAAGCCTATCGTCTTGGGAAGCTCTGAAATGGCAGAAGAAAGTTCATTCTTATGTAAACCTGAAATCTTCCCATCTGGCCCTTTGAAATCTGCCTAGGTCCCTCTGCTCCTGAGATGCCTTCAGACAACTGCATATAGGTCTCAGCTAACCCCAAGGCTTCACAGCTAACCTCAGAGTTCATACAGGGCTTTGGGCAACTGAACAACATCTTTGATGTCCTGTTCCTGCATTTTTCTCTCGAGCATAGCTACTGCCTCTTAGCCCTGGATTTATACAGGGGCGGGCGGGGTAGGGGGCACTGTTTGAACCCACCTGCTCAATCCTATTGTTTGTCTGTTTCATTTCATATTATTACATTTAGATTAATATTTGAGCCTTTTCTTTGGGCCTTGTTATGCCAATCAATGTACTCTCTACACATCATCTCAAGATTTCAGGATTAACTAAGTCATTTATGTCTGCCTTACTAATAAAAATATCAGATGGAACTATGACTGTGGCCTTTCACTAGAAATGTACTTTCATGCTGACAGTGATTAGCATCTTTGGGTATGTATTACCCAAATACTAGTCTGCAGTTGAAATTACTTTATCTTGCACACAAATTTGTCATGAGATTCCTTGACAAATACCAACCTGAGGTATGCCTTGCTTTAACACAGCTAACACAATTCCCTGACATAATAATCTAGCAAGCCTATCACAAAACTGGGAATACAGTCTCCTTGTTGTGGCTTGCTCTTAAAAGAAGCCACACAGGCTTCTAGAGAATTCTCCAGTTTTCATACACTCACAAATCAGCCTTCAATAATCAACTTCATGAGGGTGAATAGGATATCCCCATTTTTGTAGCCTGCAGAATCTTTTCCCCTCTTTAATAATAAAAACCATATTTTCCCATCTCTCGTGTTCCATTTTCTTTCCCACTCTCCATGCTCCTTAAAGATTATCAGCAGAGACTCTACAGCTCCGGCGGTAAGGTCTCTCTACTCCCTGGGGTGTAATTTGTCCTGGCCAAGAGACTTGAGCTCATTTACAGCAGGTTGGTGCTTGTTATAATCTCTTTATTCATCTTGAACTTCAATTTTCTCTTACCACGGTTTTCCTTTTCTTTTTAGTCAGTAGATTGTTCTCTGTGGCAAAGAAAAAGGAGGTAAAATCTGCTTTCTTGCTGTCATTCTAAAACGCAACAGCATCACATTACTTGGTCTACTCTAAACCCATGAGTGACTGGTTCCCCTTCGACTCCAGCAGTGATTCTCAAACTCCTCTAAGGTGCTTGTTAAAAATGCAGATTCTCCAGAGAATTCACCTCGCAGAGGCTCAGTTGATTGCAACATTAGTTAGGATAACACTAATCGCAAAAACAAATAAACCAAAAATAATAAAATGGCTCAAATATAATAGAATTTTATTTCCTGTTTCTTGAAGTCCCAAAATGGGTGTTCCAGATCAGTGAGTGGCCCTCTCCAAACAGTAAGTTAGAGACCCAGAGCTTCCTGGGTTTTGTTTCACTGCCATCTTTAATTTGCAGCTTCCAAGAGCTCCGTGTTTGCCTATATCAACACGGAGAGAGGGAAAAGAGCACAGAAAGTGCAAGGGCAGATTTTAATGGCTTAGGTCTGGAAATGGCATGTATTACTTCCATGCATATTTCATTAACACGAGTGCATCTAACTAAAAAGGAAACTAGGCAATATAGCCTAACTGCAAAGGAGGCTGGGAGATACAGTCCAACTGCAGGGGTGCTGGGAGATGTAGTCTAGCCCAGGAAAAAGATTAAAAGGTTATGGTGAAGAATCTGCTGATGTGGATGCTGTTATTATTGTTCAGTCTATAAGTCATGTCTGATTCACCTACATTTAAATTTCCCAGCATGGAGCTCTTTTCCAATGAGTCAGTTCTTCACATCAGGTAGCCAAAGTATTAGAGCTTCAGCTTCAGCCTCAGTCTTTCCAATGAATATTCAGGGTTGATTTCCTTTAGGATTGGCTGGTTTGATCTCCTTGCAGTCCAAGGGACTCTCAAGAGTCTTCTCCAACACAATTTGAAGGCATCAATTCTTCAGCACACTCAACCTTCTTTTTGGTCCAGCTCTCACATCCATACATGACTACTTGAAAAACCACAGCTTTGACTATATAGACCTTTGTTAGCAAAGTGATGTCTCTGCTCTTTCAGACACTATCTAGATGTGTCATACCTTTTCTTCCAAGGAGCAGGCATCTTTTAATTTCATGGCCATAGTCACTCTTGACAGTGATTTTAGAGCCCAAGAAAAAACCTGCCACTGCTTTCACTTTTTCCCCATCTATTTGCCATTAAGTGATGGGACCAGATGCCATGATCTTAGTGTTTTGAATGATGAGTTTTAAGCCAGCTTTTTCACTCTCCTCTTTCACCTTCATCAAGATGCTCTTTAGTTCCTCTTCAACTTCTATCATTAAGGTGGTATCATCTGCATATCTGAGGCTGTTGATATTTCTCCCAGCAATCTTGATTTCAGCTGGTGTTTCATCCAGCCCAGCATTTCACAAGATGTACTCTGCATATAAATTAAATAAGAAAGGTGATAGTATACAGCCTTGTCATACTCTTTTCCCAATTTTGAACCAGTCCATTGTTCCATGTCCCGTTCTAACTGTTGCTTCTTGACCTGCATACAGGTTTCCCAGGAGACAAGTAAGGTGGTCAGGTATTCCCATCCCTGTAAGAATTTTCCAGTTTGTTGTGATCCACAGAGTCAAAGGCTTTAGTGTAGTCAATGAAGCAAAAGTAGATGTTTTCCTGGAATTCGTTTGTTTGTTCTATGATCCAACAAAAGTTGGCAATTTGATCTCTGGTTTTTCTGCCTTTTCTACACCCACCTTGCACATCTGAAAGTTCTCACTTTACATACTGCTGAAGCCTAGCTTGAAAGATTTTGAGCATAACCTTGCTGCTGCTGCTGCTATGTCGCTTCAGTCATGTCCGACTCTGTGCGACCCCAGAGACGGCAGCCCACCAGGCTCCCCCATCCCTGGGATTCTCCAGGCAAGAATACTGGAGTGAGTTGCCATTTCCTTACTAGCATACAAAATCAGCACAAGTGTATGGTAGTCTGAATATTTTTTGGTGTTGCCTTTCTTTGGGACTGGAATGAAAACTGACCTTTTCCAGTCATGAGGCCACTGCTGAGTTTTCCAAATTTGCTGGTGCATTGAGTGCAGCACTTTGACAGCATCATCTTTTAGTATTTGAAATAGCTCAGCTAGAATTTCATCACCTCCACTAGCTTTGTTCATAGTAACACTGCCTAAGGCCCACTTGACTTCACACTCCAGGATGTCTGCCTCTAAGTGAGTGACTACACCATTGTGGTTATCCAAGTCACTAAGACCTTTTTTGTGCATTTCTTCTGTGTATTCTTGCCACCTCTTCTTAATCTCCTCTGCTTGTTAAGTCCTCACCGTTTCTGTCCTTCACCATGTCTATCTTTGCATGAAATGTTCCATGTAAATCCATGGCTGATTCATGTCAATGTATGGCAAAAGCCACTACAATATTGTAAAGTAATTAGCCTCTAACTAATAAAAATAAATGAAAAAAAAAAGAAATGTTCCCTTAATAGCTCTAATTTTCCTGAACAGATCTCTAGTCTAGCATTCTAATGCTAAGTTCTGGTTATTTCTAATAAAATTTTACATTAGCCAAAACTCTGGCTAATTTTGAAATTGACCTGAAACTACACTAAAATTATCAAGAGTTTAGAATTAAGATAGAAGATACCCACCTGTTGTTTTCTAGGAAAATTCACAGCAACCTAAATGAAATGTGACCAATTTGCAACCCTTTTCCTGAACTGGCAATAAGTAAACCTATAAAGAACTAAAAATTTTTAAAGAAATCATCTGGTAAATATTTTTCAAAGGTTTAGACGCAGCGAAAAATGTTAACATAAAAACCTGCAGTGTTACACTTGTCGAGGATTAGCATTTGTCTGCAAAGTCTAAAGGAGAAATCTTTTATCTCAATAATACTACATTCTTCTATTTGTAATAGCCTCTGATTTTTTAAACAGTTTCTATTCGAAACATCTTTAATGACCTGATACAAATGCGCCTTTCTTTATACAATCAGGTAACCTGGCACATTTGCCCTGCTTTCCCTTAGAGATCCTATCTGTAGAACCTATTCATCTTGTGTGCTTAATACCTCTAACCCAGCTCCTCCCTTCGGGTTCTGTCTGTTTTATTTCATTCCTAAATGTCTCCTCTTGCCCCATGTTTTAACCTGTAAATTGCTCAAGACATCTTGAAAGCAGGCAGGTCACAAGCCTTAAATAAATAAAAATAAATTAATGTGTTTCTGCCCAGTTGTATATGAACGGAATGTCTAATAAATCAGCCACAGATTAAATATCAAAGGGGAAAGCTTCACTTATGGGCAGTTCACGCATTCTTTTGTAATGTAAACTAGCAAATCCTTCTGTTTTATCATTTTGAATTTTCATATATCATATTTTCTTATATTAAGAGATGGGCCAGATGGTGACTTTTATCACAGACTCAGGCAATTATTAAGACCCTTAGTAAATATCTAGTAAGTACTCTGAGTTCAGGCCCTACTGCTTTCTCTTCCTTGTCGCCTCTGATGCCACGGGGATAGGGCCTCTGGGGCCAGTGTGTTGACAGTCGTGTTTCCCCGGAGCATGACCTCACAAAATTCTTCCTCCCAGACCCACGGCACAGAAAGTGCATGCAGTTGCACAAATTCAAGTAGGGATAAGCACTGAAGATGAAATACAGGGATACATATTCCAAAGGACCCAAAATAGCTGAAATAACTAGATACTTCACCTGCAAACTGAGATTTATCTCAGAATCTGGGAGTGCCTGAAGCTTGATTCCCAACACCTCTGTGTTTGCGGAGAATAGTGAACTTGTTTCCTTGGAGGAGGAGCTGCCTTTTGCTTGTGAACATAACAGGTAGCCTCAATTTGGGGACTTGAAATAAATGGGCTTCCCTGGTTGCTCAGATGGTAAGGAATCTGTCTACAATGCAGGAGACCCAGGTTGGATCCCCGAGTCAGAATGATCCCCTGGAGAACAAAATGGCAACCCACTCCAGTGTTCTTGCCTGGAAAATCCCATGGACAGAGGAGTCTGGTGGGCTATAGTCCATGAGGTCGCAGAGAGTTGGACACGACTCAGCAACTAACACACACATGGAAATAAATCATAACTCCTGAGACAGAACCCTGGACCTGGCCGTCTTCATGAAACAGCGGATGAAAATGAGATTTGTGGCCAACGGCTCCACATGGTGGCCCCTCTGCCTCCCACTGTGTTCCCCTCCACTGCCCATGTGGACTGCCACACTCTCGGGCAGCCTGAGTCCAGGCAAAAGGCAGAGAGCACAAGGGCCTCTGTTGTAGAGATAGACCAGGCAGTCACCTGCCCTGGATGGTCTTGTTCCACTTCCAGTCCAATACAGGGCTTTGAAATGCCCACACTCATGAAGTGGTTTTGGCCCCAAGTCCTACTGAAATCTCAGAGGGAGACGAAAGACACTGGCACCAGTGGATTCTGGAGTCAAACAGGGAACTGGCAGGACCATAACCTCTTTATTCTTAAAAACAGCTTAAAAAATATGTATGCAAAGAAGTACAAGGATTCAATCTTCTCTCAAAAGTCTCTTGAATTTTCCCTTTCGTGAAAGCCTGCTTCCGTGATCGAAAGACTACTCTTAACACTCCAATAAAATGTTCCTTACAACTATCCTCCCAATCATTTGGGTCTTCTTTTTACACTGTCTCATAGAAAAGCATCAGGCCCTTCTTAAACACCAAAGAAGTAAAATGAAATTTTGGTCACTGTGAACAATTCAATGGCCAATAAATATGTATTGAGCAACTAGGAAACCCACTCCTTTGACCACTGTGTTTGAAGAATCGTTTTATCAGAGCAGGGAAAGAAGAATCTGCTCTCTTAAAATGCCCAAGCAGTGTTTCCTGTCGGTTTGGGAGTCAGAACCATCCAGGAAAATTGCTAGTGGCTCTGTCTAATTAGCACTCCTGCCACCTGCAAACAACTGGTACTAAAAAAAGGTGCTGAATTCCTGCCATTGAAAATGCCAAAAAAGACACCACCACTTTCACTCTGAATCTTAGAATCTAATAGTTCACTGATTTGGGCAAAGAAAGAAAACACATTTTCATTTTTATTCAAAGGAAATGACTGCTAACAACAAGCCGTGTCCCAGAAACTAGCACACCTGGATGAGTTCCCCAATCCAAGGATCTAGCATCCTCTGTCCTCCTGGCCCAAGGCTCCTCTGCTTCCCATGGAAACCTCCTCCCTCCTCAGGTCCAGCCTGAGACCTGTCTCCTCCAGGAAGCCCTCCTAACCAGCCCAGCTCTTACAGATCGTCCCCGAGACCCCACAACACTTGGAGTCTTTTCCCCACATCTGAGCACTAAGTTATGTTTCTTCATAACAACTGTTTTTACCTTAGCCTCTGTCAAGAACAAGAACCAAGTACAGTAGTCCCACCTTATCTTAAGGGAATACCTCCCAAGACCTCCAGTGGATGCATGAAGCTGTGGATAGTACCAGACCCTACAGGCATTGTATTTTTTCCTGTACTAACAGGCAGGTGGTGGATATGCTAGACAAAGAGCTGATTCACATCATGGGCTTCCCTGATAGCTCAGACGGTAGAGAATCTGCCTGCAATGCAAGAGACCTGGGTTTAATCCTTGGGTCAGGAAGATCCCCTGGAGAAGGGATTGGCTACCCACTCCAGTATTCTTGCCAAGAGAATTCCATGGACAGGAAGGCTATAGTCTTCCTATAGACTTCCTTTGGAGTTGCAAAGAGTTGGACATGACTGAACAATTAACACCTTCACTTTCAATGGGCAGGTGGTAGATACACAGGACAAAGAGGTGATTTACATCCTGGGCAGGATAGCATGAGATTTCATCACACTACTCAGAATGGCACGCAATTGAAACCTATGAATTGTTTTATTTCTGGAATTTTCCATTTAATATTTTCAGACAGAGGTTGACCACAAGTAACTGAAACTGCAGATAAGGATGGGGTGTGAGGGGGAAATTCTATATTGCATTTGGATGCCTCCACCCCTTTTCAGAAACAGGCAGGGTGAAGCTGAGCAGAGTGTGAGGCACCTTGTACTTTCCCCTCACTCCTGAGAGCACCCACCAAAAGGCTGGGCAGGAGGCCCTCTGCAGACTGCTGATTGCGGGACCAGGATATGTCTTCACCACAGAGCAGGGTGGCCACAGCGAAAATACAGCAGCTGTGACTTCTTACTTCCTGCTCTAATCAACACCATGGGGCTGAAATGCAGGACACACAGTAGGTGCTAAATAGATTTTTATGGATTGATTAACCACTGGAGGGACAGTGACTTATGTAGGATTTATTCGTGCTTTTGATGCCAAATGAGGGTGATTTTAGCAGAACAGAATGTTAGAAAAACAAAACAGCAAACACAAAACCCGCCCAGCAGCGAGGCTGGCTCCTGCTCTATTTATACCCACTGCGCTCCTAGAAACAGATGTCCTCTCAGACCTGAGGGTTTCTGATGAGGGGTCCACTCTTCCTAGTGACCTGTGCATTCAGTAATCAGAGACAAGACTTTCCTCTTCCACACCAGCCCTCTGTGAGGCCAAATCAGCCTCCACTGTGTCTTCTCCAAGGGAGAAGACCTGGGTTAATGACAAAGGAAACTACATTTGTGTGTTGAGTATGATGAAAAGGACAAAGGCTTTGGAAACAACCAACCAGACTCTGTTTCCAGCTCTTCCACTCACTGGCTATGTGATATCATATCACCTACCCTCTCTGGGCTTCCCTGATAGCTCAGTTGATAAAAAAAACCTGCCTGCAATGCAGGAGACCCCAGTTGATTCCTTGGTTTGGAAGATCCGCTGGAGAAGGGATAAGCTACCCTCTCCAGTATTCTTCAGCTTCCCTTGCGGCTCAGCTGGTAAAGAATGTGCCTGCAATGCGGAAGATCTGGGTTTGATCCCTGAGTTGGGAAAATCTCCTGGAGAAGGGAAAGGCTACCCACTCCAGTATTCTGGCCTGGAGAATTCCATGGACTATACAGTCCATGGGGTCGCAAAGAGTCAGACACAACCGAGTGACTTTCACTTTCACTCACCCTCTCTGGGACTCAGTGCTTGGGGCCAAGAACATTAATTCCACAGTTTGCTATGATCACTGACCAGGTATCATGGGTAGAATACCTGGTACAGTGCTTGGCATACTGCAACCACTGAGCAAATGAATGTTTTCTTGTAGTTATGATTATAAACACAAACAAGGAGAGAAGTCCATCTCAGCCACAGTGGGCACTCCCAGACAGTCCTGCTGTGGCTTCTTCGGGTGATGGCAGTAGCTTTTCCAGCACAAAGTCCTCATCTGACAGACTGCACAAAGGATGGTCTATGCTCTGAGCCGGGAATGCATGTTCTGGTTTATTCCAGTCTACCTCTCTGGGGACCACAAGTCCACTCCTCCACAATCCAGCCACTTGGAGCATAGTCCTGACCTCAGAGCTCAGCTTGGGGCATCTCTGTCACGACAGGCAGGGCTGGCTTTCGAAGCTCACGCCACAGAGCTCGATCATGAGTTTCATGGAGAAATCTTTAACCAGAGCTGAAGAAGCTCTCGCGTCTAACACCCAACAAATCCCATTTACCACGAAGAGAGATCCATGCTAACCATGGAGCTTATCCCAAAACCCACAGAGTAGGGCCCTGAATAACCCAGAACAGATCCCAGCTGCCGGCAAGGTCTACACAGACACAATACAAACCAGATCCAGTCACCGAGACCCTGGGGAAACAGGGACAGATGACACGAACTGAAGTGGGAGTTCATGTCTAGACCAGAGGGGACCCTTCCTGAGTGCAAACCAAACAGTCCCTAGCTGAATGGAGCCCCACTGCAGGGGAAGATCTGGGCTTCAGACTCTGGAAATTCTTATTTGCATGCAGGCTCTGGGATGAGAGAAGGGTGGGGTGAGGACAGGGGAGATGAGCCCACTGTGATTCTAATTCACACAGCTTTCCTCATTCTCCTGATAAGCTGGCACCCCTGGTGAGCTCTTATCAAGATCCAACCCTGAAGGCTTTGCAACACTCCAGCATGGGCACCCTGGGCATCACCTGGGTGGATGCAGATTCAGCAGAGCCTCTCTTCTCTGATAACGCCCTTGGGGAAACTGGGAGAATCCTTACACCTTCACCCAGAGATGTAGCTGAAGGATTCTTAGAGTGCTTATTTCCTGCTTTCATTTGAGGATCACTGAAAATGATTTGTCAGACATTACGACTGCCTCAGATGACCAGATCTTAACCTATCCCTTAGCCTGCAAACCTCAGCCACATTTCCATAATGTCTACACCTGTGCTGTGTAGCCTGGTGGATCCCACAGCTCACAGGCAGGTGAGCCCACATAGATCATTTCAGAGCACTGCTTCCTACCACATGAATGAACACTCACTCACCTGTGCCTGCCTTCTCCTCTTCGTTCTCAGTGCTTGAGGTGTTAATTAAGTCCTCCTTAAAAATCCCAAGTAATCCTTTCTCCTTTCTCCTCTCTACAGTACCCTTCAATCACTTTGCATGTACCAGGTTAAGAACTTAGCATTCAGACCACACCTCGCATTCCCCTTCAGGTTGTTGGAGGCGCTTTCTTGCACCGGCTCCCACCTGCTCCCCTTCCAAGGCACCCCCCCTGTCGCCCTCTCTTCAAAACGCCCCCCTTTCCCTAGCTGATCCCCACCATCAAGGGTGGACTCCTTTACCTGTGTACTCTCCCCTCCCCTAGGCTTCACACACCAAAACTTCATCCGATTTATTTTCTTCTTCTTTTCAGGAAACGCAGTTACTCCATTCAGGGAACACCAATGGGGCCATTTCCCCAGTGTTCTCACTCCCTTTCACTGGCAGTCCTCCGGCTACCCTCAGTAGATTATTATTATTTATTATTTATCAGCCGCCACACTGTACTCGGCTTCCCACAAGATATTAAAGAAGACACAATCCCTGAACTGAGTTCACAGCCGGAGAGCAGAGGCCTGGATTCAGACATCACAGGAGTGAGCTGAGCGAGAGAGATTTACCAGTCACCCCTCCCCCGGCCCCGGCAGCGGGGGGCGGGACGGAGCCCGCCCGGGACTGACTCCTCCTAGTTTCAGCCAAAGAACAGGTAGGCCCCCTGCCTTCCACAACTCCCCCCCTCTCTCCAATTTCCACCCAGGCCTCAGGCCTCAGCGGCTTTGCCCTGGGGAGTTCGGGGCAGAGGCTGTAGCCCAACAAGACGTTACAATCAGGCTGGAGATGGGGGATGGTGGGGGGTGGGGGTGGGGGGAGATACATTTCCTCTGAAATCAAAACCAAATGAAGGGGTAAGGGAGGGGAGGGAAAGAGGTCAGGGAATAAAAACCAGATCTAGATCTACCAAGAAAGGGGAGACTGGTGCTGAAATTAAATGCTCTGACACAGTGGATAAGCCCGCAAAGGGGCTGCCACGGGCCTCTAGCCAAACCTCTCCTATGAAGGTGGAAGTTAGGGTCCGTGGAGACCGCACGTGGAGACAGAGAAGTGATGGGACTAAGAAAGTCGGTGTAGACAGAACGGGAGTTAGTGAAGACATGGAAGGGGCTGGGGTGGCCAGGGCAGGGGCTGTCGAAACAGAGAGGGGTCCTGGGGACTCAAGAGGGTCGGTGTAGACAGGAAAGTCCGTGGACACCGAGGGGAGTCGAGTCTGCACGGACTAGAGAGGGTCGGTGGTCAGGATTTACGGGGCCGGCCGAGGTTCTTCAGGGACCTGGACAATTCCTGCTCCTTACCGTGGCTGGAGTGTCATAGGGAGGGCGGAAGCTGAAAGACGATTGGACTTTTCGTTCTCAAACTTTTCCGCCAGTTTCCTCAGGTGTTGAGCGCGGCCGGGGAGCTCGCCTCGGTCCCGTCCGCCAAGCCCCGGCCGGCGGGGCCGGGAGGCCCGGGGCGCAGGAGGCCGGGACCAAGCGCCGCGCATCTGCCGGGCGCGGCCGCCGAGCTGGGCAAGCCGGGAGCCACCGCAGGGGGCGGGCGGGGGCGGCGGACGGACGGATGGACACACCCGCGAGCACTCCGCCCCGGGCCCCGGCGCGCCGCTGCCCGGGATCCCTCGGGCCCGCGGAGCAGCGCCGGGTGCCCGGTCGGGGGCGCCCCGCCTCCCCCACCCTCCGCCCCCGCCCACTCGGGCGCCCGTGATTGGCTCCGCCCGCCCCTGGCTGCGCGCCGAAGCCCGCCTCCCTCGCAGCTAAAGCAGACGGTACCCGGAGCGGAGCGAGCCAGAAGGGAGCATGGTCCCCGCGCCGCGGCCGCGCCAGCCCCCGCCGCCGCCGCTGCCGCCGCCGCGGATCTAGCTGCAGCCCCGGCCCCGGCTCCGCAGGGCCCGCCCGCAGTCCCCGCGGCCGCCGTGCCTGAGCGCAGCCCCCGCCCGGAGCCCAAGCCCCGAGCCCGGAGCCAACCCCAGCCCCGCGGCCGCCGCGGCTGCGGGGAGAGCCGGGGGGGTGGGGGGGAGCGATGCTGCCGGAGCCGCCGCCGCCGCCTCGGTGAGAGCCGCGCCGCGCCGCGCCGCGCGTAGCCGCACAGGCTGACAGGCAGAAGGACTGACTTCCCTCTCCCGGGCATCCTCCCTGGGCTGCCGGGAGGCGGCGGCGGAGGAGGAGGAGGAGAAGGAAAAGGGGGGAGAAAGCGGAGAGCAGGAACGCGAGGAGGAGGTGGACCTGGATCCGTTTCTCCCGGCCAGGACCCGAGCGGCCCCAGCCACCGCTGCCCGCCGGCGCCGTCCCCTATCCATCAGCCCTTCTGCGCCCACTCGCGACCCCAGACTCTCTGCGCGTCGGGCCGGGGCCAAAGCCGCGCGGCCGGAGGTAAGATGCGGGCTAGGGCGCCAGGGATGCGGCGCCGGGGACCCAGGGTGCTGGAGGCTGCGTGGGGCCGGGCCGGGCTTGGGAGCGGGGCCGGAGAACCCGGAACGCTGGGCTCGGCTCCCGCGGCGGCGGCGGCGGCGGCTGGAGCCTCCCGCGTCTGGACTCGCAAGGCTGCAGGAGCCCTTGCGCCTGCGCTGCTCCAGGGGGGAAAAAGGGGGGGAAAAAAACTTCCTGCCCCCGGGTGTGTATGCCCACGGGCTGCCCAGGGCCAATGTTGCGGTGGTAGAGGGTGCTGGAAGCGAGTGTGACCACCCCCTCTCCACCCCACCCCCGCCGAAGCAGCCCCTCAGCTGGGCCCGAGAGCTTGCGTCCCTCTCCAAGCCACCTCCCTGGAGCGGCCCTGGGCCCGGGCCGGGCTGGGGGCCAGGAGGAGGCACCCGAGGGCAGGACTCTGGGGGCGGCACGCGCCCGACCCTTTGGGGAGGTGCGCGCCTCTGTGCGGCGGGAAGCCAGGTTGGGGTTTCTGCCCCCTCCCGTCCTCAGACCCCGCATTTGGGGACCGGGTCTCTTCACTCAATCCCAAGTAACTTTCGAGGCAGAGGAACGTGAAAACCACGGGGAGGAAACCCGCACAGACCTTCTGTGACCCCCTCCCCTTCCCCGAGCACCTTGTGGGTGCCAACGTGTTTGGGGGGCGCGGAAACGAGAGCGTACCAGAATGGTGGGGCGGCGAGGATGTAGGGTTGGATGGGGAGGGGTTGTTTATGTGCGGGATAGTGTGGACGGGGAGATGTGTGGTGTGGGAGTGTGGGCTTGCGCCCTGACTGCCGCGGGAGGTGCCGGCTGGCAGAGGGCTCACGTCCGGGTCTCTGTGGCCTGGAGCGGGCCGAGAGCGCGAGGGTCATCTGCGATCGCGGCGCGGGTGCGGGCTCTAGGCAGTGCGGGCCCCAGGCCCCCAGGGAGGGGAGCTCTCGCCCGGGGTCGAGAGAGCAGAGTCTAGATCCCGGATAGGTCCGAGGCAGCTCCCAGGTCCGAGGCAGCTCCCGGGCAGGTCAGGACTGCGTCGGCCGGGGAAGGCGGGGACGCGCCGCCTTGCCTGCTTGCCTGCCTGCAGCCAACGGTGATGGGGCCAAAGCGCGAGTCTCGGGTGCCTGGGTCCGCCAGCGGAGAAGCCAGTTGTGGTTCCTGGGCTCTGAAACGCAATGGCAGACACGGGTCAGTTGGCGGGTCCTGCCGCGGGTCCCTAGGGATGCTGATGGGTGAGGAGCCGCCGCCTTTGCCATCCCTGCCGCTCTGCAAAAGCTCTCCTGGCTCCCTACGGTGCTTGCGCCGCGGCTAGCCCGGGGCGAATCGTGGACGCAGGTATTTATGTAGCATTAGGGGAGACCTCAGCGCTGGAGGGACCGGACCGCTGAGGACGCCCAGCTGCAGCTGCCCGCGAAACTTCCACTTCTTCGGCTCAGGGACAGTCAGGCTCCACTATTGCAGGCGCCAGCCTCTCACCAGCCGAGCTTCGCTGGGATTCGGACTCCTCTTGCGGTGATAAATCTGTCCTGGTTACAGCTGTATTTACCCTAATTTCAGTCGCTTTAAAGTCATCTGTCTAGTCACTACAGAGTTCCTTTTCTTGTTGTGTGGTCTTATCTCCAACTCAGCCCTGGGAGGGCAGATTTAAGGAATTATTTCGGTTTAGGATGAATGACAGCAGATTTAATTAGCCCACCTCATTCCTGATGTTTTTTAAAAATTACAATGGAAAGTGCAAAGCTACTTTTCTGGAGTGGGCATGATGAACAACTTTATCGATTGTTCCTCCCGACTCTAGGCCAAAACATTGTTGGATAATTCACAGGTGAATACTTTAAAGGCTGGTTGGCATGCCTGTGTTTGAGTAGTCACACATTTCAGGCATTTATACAAGTATGAAGCTGTGTGCCACTGATGAATGTAGTCTCCGTCCTGTACACTCTTCTGAGTGCACTTGATTTATCATCCTGCTATAAATCAGAGAATTACTAGCATATGTGCCCTTAAACTCTATATAAATGTAATGGCATTTAAATTGGTTTATGGGCTGATGCATTTAACCAATTTTAATAACTTTTCTGCACAAGCATCTTGTAAACCATATTCGCCCATGATTAAGAAAAACATTTTCTTCTGTTCAGTCTCTCCATTTGTAGCACAGTTAACGAAAATTTATAGGTCTCCAACTTTCATTTGCAAGCAACAATCTGAACGAAATACCTAGAGTTGTACTGAAATAAAATACCCTATGGTAGCCATGGTAACAAATAGATTAAGGGTTATTGGTTTTCATCTGTATGTGATGGGAGGGAGGAATCTAGGTTGTGTCTTTTTAATTATACTTCTAATGAGTGGTGGTCATACTTCAAGTATTTAGTGCAGGAGATAAGCCAAACTGAGAATTCAGTTCTGTGAGAGGTTTATTGGAACAAAGACTAGTAGAGCCCTGGAGAATGACTTCTGCTAACTGCAGCTTCTCATATCCAGGAAGCAAATAGGTAAAATCTTTTTTATTTTTCAAGTAGATAGATGAGAATTGAGTTAGTCCCTTTAAGATGAGAAAATTTATTTTCCTTATGAGCTCTTATCAAAGGAACCTTTCAATCTGGCCCGTGTTTTCTAGGAATAAACATGTTAGAAGTGTGGATGTTGGTGTGGATTGAGTGTCACAGTTGTTATCAACACCTGTCAGTCTAAGTGAGGCATATCATTAGTCTATTCAAATCTTGCTTATTTCAATATTCATGCATTTCCATGGTGATCTATTCCATTTTTGTTTACTTAGTCAACCTTATAAATCTTTGGCATCAATTTCAGTTGTACCATCTTTTTTTCTTTCATTTATCAATTGATTTGGCTGCAAATCATTCCCATTTTAAAATGTTTCTTTTTTTCCCCCCCCTTCTGCTTGTTCCCAAAAGTTTACACTATTGCTGATTGTATACAGATAAAATAACACCACTGATGCTAATGTATTTTTTTGCCTCTTATTTGATGTGTGTGTATGCATGGGTTTTTCCTTCTTTTTTCTTCCAGCAGGCTTACCTTAAAGCTTTCTCACTTTATGGCCTGGAGATGTCAACCCAACCCAACAGAATTGACTAAGGTTTCCTTCCCTTCTTTCCTTCCCTCCTTCCTTCTTTCCTTTCTACCTTTCTTCCCATCCTATCCTATTATGGTTCAGGGATTCTTTATGTCTTCAGTTATATCTGGCTCAAACAGACTTTTGGACTTTGTATATTGGAACAAGCCTGTCGTCCTAGGATCTTGTCTCATTCAGTAGTAGCCAAAGACAGAAGGTTCTTGAGCATCAGATTATTTTTCTAAATACAGTATATGTTTACTCACAGCGTTGGGTATCTCTGGGATCATGTAACATTGTAAGTTCACTGCACAGGCAGCTTTGCTTAAATGCAAGGGATGATTTTGGTTACCCGCTTTCAACTTTGCTTTCTAATGATGCAGTCCCAAGCTAATCACACCCTGTATATTCCAGAAATATCAAGGCAAGCATTAGCACGCCACTGACTTATTAGGATCAGGAGAAATAATTGGAGCACTTAAGTTCAAAGTCAGATGGAGAAACGGAATTATAACCAATCTTGTGATTCTATAATCGGTCAACTAAGTGCTTACTTGGGGGTAGGGGCGGGAATAAACACCATGAATAAGAAATCCAGCCTTTGGTTGCAGTGGGTGAGGCTAAAGCAAGGCAGAAACCATGTAGGTTTACTAGAGAATAAGAGATCTGTTTGCGGGGAATTCCCTGGTGATCCAATGGTTAGAACTTGGTGCTCTGACTGCCAAGGGCCCAGGGTTTGATCCTGGTCGGGGAATTACAATCCCACCAGCAGCGCAGGAAAAAAAAAAAAAAGGAGAAAGAAAGGAAAGAAGTCTCTTTGGGGACAGATAAATCGCATATAGAGCCAAATGTTTAGAAACTGGGAGAATGTAGTTTGTGCAGATGGTCTTTTGTTATTACTTAGGAAATCAGGATTTATCTCCTAATATGCTAAAAAAAAAAAAAAAAGCCTTAATAATTTGGTTAAGAAGAAAAAGTGTGTCAGAATTCTTTACCTGCCTTCTGAGATCAGGATCACTCTGAAAGCAAACTGATTCTTCCTACAATAGCTACCAGCTTACTTTCCTGAAGTCCTAGGTCAGAAAGGAAATCACTTGAAAATAGGGAAATTGAAACTGCAGAAAAAGATGAGGTATGTTGATCATTGGAAGGAGCAATACAATTAATTATTTGTGAAATGAACTTTACAGCTTGGGGCATCTCCACCTTTAGGGAGGGAAAGGGAAGATTTCTCATTTCCCACCAGAGAGGATATTTGCATGAAATTCGCATGGTTCAAACTCTGGACTCTGTAGCAGTTGATGATTCAGAAGCTAGAACAGTAATGGCAGAGCGTTGTATACGTTGTATACGGGATCAGGTTTGGGCCAAGAGGTCAGCTCCCCAAACATTTAAAGGCTGCCATTGGCCACACTGGCATCAATTTTTATAATTCTTTTCTAGAGTTTTGACATATTAAAATCACTGACTCTTTTAACAATATATTAATATATGTGTGTGTATAGGCTTTCCTGGTGGATCAGCAGTAAAGAAACTGCCTGCAATGCAAGAGATGTGGGTTCAATCTGGGTCCGGAAGATCCCCTGGAGACAGGAATGGTAACATACTCCAGTATTCTTGCCTGGGAAATTCCATGAACAGAGGAGCCTGGTGGGCTATGGCTGCAGAAGTCAAACACGACTTAGCAACTAAACAACAATAACAACAATGTGTGTGTGTATATATATAAATATTTACACATACATATATACAAATATATATTGTATAAAATGTGTATATATACACACATATACAAATAAATATTCTACTTTTTAAAATAGTGATAAAAGGAAACACATAACATAAACTGTATCATCTTTATCATTTTTAAGTGTACAGTTCAGTAGTGTTAATATTAATATTGTTGTGCAATGGATATCCAGAACTTTTTCATCATGCAGAACTGACACTCTGTACCCATGAAGCGTCAACTGCCCACTCTCCCTCCCCTACTTTCTGTTCCTATACATTTGACTACGGGATGGCTCATATAAGGAGAAATCCTGCAGTGCATGTCTGTGAATATGGGTGGGCACACATCTCTTCACGATCCAGCTTTCAATCCTTTGGCATATATACCCAGACAAGGGAGTGGTGGATTCTTCTACTTTTTCACAGATGTGTTACACTGATCCTCTGCTGAAGAGAGATGGTGAAAGTGCAGTCCACAGAAGACAGTCAGAGGAAGAATGCAGTAGATTTGTTCTTCCCTTTCTGTGTGTACATTTCCTCACAAGTCTCCCCAGTCTCTTTTCTGGTTTGCTTTTAGGGCTTGTGTGAGCTGCAGCAATATGGCATAGTGGCTAAATGAATGGACTTAGTGTCAGAGTTGAAATCTAGTGCCTGGTGCCTACTAGCTGTGTGACCTTGGAAAGATCCTTAATCTCAGTAAACCTCCATTTTCTTTTATGAAACTGGAGGGAATCATCGTGGCCGAGATAACTGCTAAAACCTGCCTCACAGTGTCTAACCTTGAGAAGTACTCTAGAAAGGAGAGCTTCGGTGACAGAGGCAGTCATGATAGAGAAGGCAGCAGCAACCCCTGGAGCTCTCAGAAACCATAGACAGCTCTCCTATTAAATTTGATCATAAACATTTTCATAATATGCCAGGGTGTATATATATATATATTATATTCTGTGAGTCTCACTACCAGAACTTATTCTGAAAAGAGATTTGCATCACAATCATTAAAAATATCCTTGAGTGGATTTGGTATGTGAACTTTTAATTCCGTTTTTAGTATCATAATTTTAGAGTTGATGTGGATTTTAGAGGTCAACTAATTTGCCTATTATTCAATCATCAAACCTGTATCAAGCCCCAATAATATAATAATAACAGCTTCCAGTTACAGCTGCCCACTGTATTTTAGTACTTTACATACATTACCTCTAATCCTCATATCAGTGCTGCAAGATAGGGATTATCCACATTTTTACAAGTGAAGATGAGGCTCAGAAAGGTAATCAACTGGCCCAAGGCCATGAATCTAGCCACACTGTACATCCAAGTTTGAGCCTAGATCTATCAACTACCAATCGGTCTTGTCTTGTCTTTTCAAGATGTGTGTGTGTGTGTGTGTGTGTGTGTGTGTGTGTGTTTGAGACTCCAGACTGTGTCTCGATGCATTCGCACCACTGTGTGCATGCTAAGTTGCTTCAGTCGTGTCCAACTCTTTGTGACCCTATAGACTCTAGCCTGCCAGGCTCCTCTATCCGTGGGATTCTCCAGGCAAGAATACTGCAGTGGATTGCCATTTTTTCTTCCAGAAGATCTTCCCTATCCAGGGATCAAACTCACATCTCATGTCTCTTGCATTGGCTGGTGGGTCCTTTATCATTAGTGCCACCTGGGAAGCTCATTTGCACCACAGCACACTGCCTATTATGTACCAGGTACCACGTTGTCTGTGCCAATTAGCATTTTAAATGAAATAATTCTACTAGAGGGATTGTAGAATAAGAATATTGACCAGGTCCAACATTCACAGTACTTTGGGATTTGCCTACCTGCTTTCATTTACTCTTACTTCTGGAACAATGAGAAAAACTTTCAGATGCTTTTGAATGGCATCTGTTTCCATGCTGATCCAGTGTAATAAAGAGCAAATTGAAGAGCAGAAACAATGTGGAAAGGATTAAGGATACATTTAGGACCACCAAAGATTGATCTAGGCATGTTTGTTTTGAGCCCCAGTACCGAATACAGTGCCTAGTACAAAACTTGATAGAAAAACTATTTGCCTGGATCAATGTATGCCCAGAGAAGGTGTCAGGTAATAGACATCAAAGGCTGCTTTTTGGATTACCTTTCACTCAGTCGCTGTGTAGCTGTATCTCCATAGTTTTACATTGTGTGGAGTTTTAGATGCTATATGTGGGCATCTATCTATTAAATATGTTTGTTGATGAATTATAACTAATCTAAATGGAATCTTTAAGGATTTGTGACTTGAGACTTTGAAGACTAATTTTCTTGGCGCTTCTTCTTTCCAGTGCTAACTTGAATTTATTTGGCACTTGTGAGAATCAGTGCAGAGTCCATCCTAGCCCGTCCTTCATGATACACTTACTTGTGAGGTGTTGTCCCCACTGAGATTTTCAATTTGTGCATTTCATAAAAGTGTTTTTTTAAGGAAAAACAAAATGCCACACAATCATAGAGACCACTGTAAAAGGGGAATAACACTGTATTTTTCTGTCCTATTTTAATCCTTTATTTTAGTGGGGGCGAGAGGTGAAGGGTTTTTCTTTGTTTGTTTTGGAGATGGATAAGAGGATATGACTACAACCTGGGGCATACACCACAAAAATGTGTTTTCTCCCTGTTTGAACTCTTCTAACCCTCACCCAGGCAAGGAATGACTTCTCCAGTTTGAGATTCACTGTTAGAAGGCATGGCTACCATGCCTCTGATCAAACCTGTAACGGAGGGATCAGGCAGGAAATGATGCTGGATGAGGAAGAGGCAGGAGGGGCTCTGGGGTGGCTGGGTACCAGCCTGGCCAGCTCCACCACCTCCCCCTGCCTCACTCCTGGGCTTGTTTCTACCCTCAAGGATAAATCAGGCAGGAGGCTTTCTTTTTCTTCAGGCATCCCTGCAAAGCTCTTCAAGGCAGGGTCAGAAATGGGGACCATGAGGCAAGAGCAAATAGAAGGGCTCTCTCTGTCTTGCGAAAAGCAAAAGCTAGTCGAAGGCTTAGACCAAACAGTTGCCAGATCATCCGTGTTTTCCTTTTGGATATTTATAAACATTTTGAGAAGTGGTGGGGAAAGGTGAAACGTGAATTTTAAAACAAAACAAAAACTTACCTTTCTCTTTTATCTCCTCTTTTCATATTTCCAGCTTTAAGCATATGCTTTTGGATCAAAACTGCAGTTGAACTTAGCTTCCTAAGGAATTTTAATGATACATTCATTTTTCTGAAGCTTCTAAATGAGCATAGACTCGGTCTATTTACTGAGCAGGTATGATGGAGAGGACCATGCCTTTCACACGGCATCTCATTTGTTGCTCACCTTGTGATGTCGGTAGCATTATTCCCATTCTGCAGATTAGTTCTGTAGAGACAAAGCATTTGCCTAATGGGTGCAAACATGGGTGGCTGGATGGGTTACAGCGATGCACAAGCTTAGCCTCCAGGTGACTGCCAACCTCTGAAGAAGGGAGAGAGCCTGTGTTCCCTTTCATACAGAATATAAACTGATTATTAAAATAACAGAATATATACACACTTAGCCATATTACTCATATTATTATACCACAGTTGATGTAATAAGGTGAGGTCCAGCTAATTTTATTTTAAGGCTTGAAATAAACTTGGAAGTGAGACCCATTAGTATGATTTCACATTCCTTCACACGTAAACTCACTGCCAGCATCATTTGTAAAACTCAACAAGTGTTTGATTCTGAGTTTACCTTGAAGGCTTAGGTCTAACTCACTTCTTCTCTATGTGGTCAGAGGCTTCTTAGGGTGGCCCTGACTTACATGAAAACGAGTCAGTTATGTGAGGATTCAGTGGTTTCCTGTTTACAGTGCTCGGAACAATATCAAGCGTATCATAACTGTAGTCCGTGTGAACATGTGGGTTGGTTTCTGCTCCAGATCATGTGAACAAGTGGCTCTTTCTGGATTCACTTGGGAATCATGACCTCCTTATGGCTTTGGACTTGGCACATGTTGGGTTCTCACTGTTTGGACGCCCTGAGACATGGCCCCGACCATGAGTTCCCAGTCTAACTCAGAAGCCTGTGGCATGTGGAGAGCAGGTGGAGAAAGACCAATGAGGGGACAGTCCAACATTTCTTTCAGAACAGAGAAACTCTGAAAGACCACAGGGGAAGAACCTGATCATGAATGCTGCCGCAGGCATCCACAACACGATTCTATGCAGCCACTTAGATTGGTTGCCTCTGCCACTGTCCAAGCTGTCCAGTCCAGTAGAAAATGATGTTCCAGGCCTGGTCCTCTGATCGGTGCCAGGTCGCAGATTGGTTACCAACTCCCTTGACAGCGTAGCATTCTGCTTCTTTCCCTGAAGGTGTGGACCAGTCTGGGGCCACGTCAGACTCCCTCGTGTGTTGCCAAGAGAGCAGCGTGTGGTGAGAGCTGTGGGTAACCATTGCATGCTAAGACTGCCTTTCAGTTCTTAATAGATTGGCGATACAAATAAAACCCGAAAATCTGGGGTCTTTCACCGCAGATAGGGGTAGAGGGCTACATAAGAGCCTAGATGCAGTTGTCCTGCCAACCCACAGGCAGTGATTTTTTTTCTAAAGCTCCCATCTAGAATCCCTCATCAGTGAGGCCAGCCTTGCCTCCTTTGGGACAACAGGCAGACTGAATTGCGGCCAGTGTGGCCATGCTCACCGCAGCAGGGATGCTGCCTGGTCTGTTCCGTACTATCCAGGAAACGATTCCCATGTCAGAGGGGTGCTGTGATGAGGGGCTCCTCCTCTGTGTCTATGTGCGTCTCTCATCAGCTCCCTGATGCTGAGTGAGCGCTTGAGGGTCTTAGCACAAGAACCTCATCCACACATTCATATGAGGCCCTTTTGTTGCAGTTCTGCACCATTCTGACTTCTTGAGCTGTGCATAGGTGATTTTGTCATTGAACTCACTTGCATGGTTGATCTGAAGACATATAAGACGACCATGCTCTGATTCTGGCTCTCCAAACCTAAAGGTCAGGGCCACAGCATCTGGGGAGTGTAAGTGTTGCGTTTTGGAAGCCTGTTAGTGAGACCCGGAGGCCGCATGCAGCCTGTGTGTCTGGCTGATCTTGCTAGCGAAGAGCCTGCTATACGCAGAGTACTGTAATCTATTCGGTTCATGCTGCTCCAGCCAGCTTTAATCTTCAAAACTTGAATAATATTCAAACTGTGAAAGGAACTTTTTTCTTGCTGAAACCTGGGTGTGCCAAGTAGAAGCTCCGAAGCTTCTCAACTTACCGATCTATGGCAACACATTGCGGGAAAAGAAAAAAAAAAAGAGCACCGGGGTGGCTTCATGCACTGTGGGAAAAAATGCCTTTCTCCACAATTAAATGGTACTAGGATCTAAAATTTTCTCCTTTAACCCCCCAAGGAGAAAAAAATGATTTTTATGGAAACCGTGGTTCATGGAAGTCCCTTTTTCCCTCTCCACAAAGTCACCACCTCTCTTTTTCCCCGGCCCCAGGTCTCTAGGAGGGTCTGCTCTGGGACCCCTGCGGTAGAAGTCAGGCCGGCAGAAGCCCACGGGGTTTTCAGGAAGGAAGGGACGTGGGTGGTGTGGCATGCTGGAAGACACCAGTGACTCGACGTGAGGGAAGGTCACCGGCAACAGTGGAGAGACTAATAAGGAAGCAGCTGGCGCTACTGCCTTGCTGAGATAAAGCCACACGCGCCGTCCTCCGGTGGCAAGAGTCTCCGCCCTGGGTTTCCAGGTGGGCTGTGGCGACCACCCCGGCCTCTCCCCAGCTCTCTCCCTCACGTCCCCAAGCAGAAAGGGCATTCCAGAGCCACCGCCTGCTCAGGCTCCTACCTCAGAATCTAAAACTTCTCTCCAAGATTCTGCAGAAACCACAAAAAGCCCTCTTTGTTGGGGAAGGCTCCTGGGGAGGCTGCGGGGGAGGGGTGGGCACTCACTGGACTGTGAAATCGCAATTGGCGAGCTGTAGCTGTCAGCTCTTTTTATTCTAGGTAAGCCTCCCTGGACGTCTGGTCTTCAGAAGCATTTTTTGATATCTGGAAGAGACACCTAGGCCAGGTATGGTCTCCTTGGTCCTAGAAAAAGGGTCCTGTGCTGTGTTACCTAGGGGCCACTGGGGACAGGAACAGGGATGTGAGATTGACTCCTAGGGACTGAGCATGTGACGCTGGGGAGTCCTGCGTGTGTGCATGTGTGTGTGCTAAGTCGCTTCAGTCGTGTCCGAATCTTTGAGACCCCATGGACTGTAGCCTGCCAGGCTCCTCTGTCCGTGGGATTCTCCAGGCAAGAATATTGGAGTGCGTTGCCATGCCCACCTCACTCAGTCCTGCACATAGTTACAAATGAAACTTATTTACTTTCAACTCAACAACAAGTGAGCAGCTTGATGTTTAAAATGCACAAAAGACTTGAACAGACATTTCTCCAAAGAAGATATACCAATAGCCAACCAGCCCATGAAAAGATGCTCGATATCACTAGTCATTAGGAAAATGCAAATCAAAATCATGATGAGATACCATCTCACACCCATTAAGATCACTATAATTCTTTAAAAAATAGAAAATAAAAAGTATTGGTGAGGATGTGGAGAAATCAGAACCCTTATGCTTTGCTTGTAGCAGTATAATGGTGTGACCACCAAGGAAAGCAGAATAGAGATTCCTCAAAAAATTAAACATACAGTTATCATACAATTCTGTAATTCTGCTTCTCAATAAATACCCAAAAGAAGTGAAAGCTAGAACTCAGATATTTGTACACCCACACTCATAGCAGCATTATTCATAGTGGCCAAAAGGCAGAAGCAACCCGAGTATTCATCAGTGGATGACTGGATAAATAAAACGTGTTATACAACAGAGTATTAATCAGCCTTAAAAAGGAAGAAAAGTCTGACACTTGCTACGACATGGTTGAACCTTGAAGGCGTTATGCCAAGTGAAATAAACCAGTCATAAAAATATAAATATTGTTTGAGGATGAGATGGTTAAATAGCATCACTGACCCAATGGACATAAACTTGAGCAAACTCCAAGTGATAGTGGAGGATAGGGAAAACCTGGTGTGCTACAGTCCATGGGGTTGCAAAGAGTCGGACACAGCTTACTGACTTAACAGCAAATTTATATATGAGGTACTTAGTAGTCAGATTTATAAAAACAGGACAGAGAGTGGTGGTTGCCAGAGGCTGGGGAAGAGGGGAATGAGGAGCTGTTGTTTGGTGGACACAGTTTTAGTTTGGGAAGATGACAAAGCTCTGGAAATGGGTGGTGATAATATTTGGACAACAGTGTGACTGTATTTAATGCTGCCAAACTATCCACAAATGGTAAATTTTATGTTATATGTTTTTACCACAATAAAAAAAAGACATTCTAAACTGGCTCTCCTAATAAATTCTTTAAATCATTTGCTTAGAGGCAAAAAGTCACTCACTTTAACAGTTCAACAATTCAAGTGCTTGCAGTATGGCTTAGCCTTTGCTGGGCATTGTACATATTATTATATATGTATGTGTTTTATTTGAGGTGTAATAGTTGAGGCAGTACAATAAAATCCACAGACCCCCACGTGTTCAGTTCACTGAGTTCTGATAACTGGATAAACCTCTGGAGCCACCGTCCAAAGGAAAATGTAAAACATTTTCATCACCCCAAAAAGTTCCCATGTGCCTCTTCTAAGCAAACCCTCTTCTTTTCCTGACCATTTTCTAATGTCAGTCACCAGAGATGAGTTCCGACTGCTGTGTGACTCCGTGTGAATGGAAGCATGTAGTGTATACCCTGCTACCCACGGGTTTCACTCAACCCACCCCAGGCACCATTTATCCATGTTGACATGCACCCCAGTAGTTCTTTCTTTATTGCTCAGTAGGGTTCCATGGTATGTACCAGAGTTGGTGTGTCCACTCTCCTGTGGATGGACATTGAGTGTTGCAGCATCTCGGGACAGCTGGCGGCGAGTGAGGATGTTAGCTGGCCAACGGGAGTATCCCCATGGGTTGGGGTTGTCACACAAGTTCTCCATGCAGGGGGTTTTCTGCAGGACTGGCAGCTTCCCCGGAGTTGAACCATCTCCAGGTCATGGTATTTGGGTGATTTACACTGAAAGTGTGGCACCTGATAGACCAGATGCTCCTGTGGCTACTAGGACACATTTCTCCCTTAAAGGCACATCATGCAGGAAGTTGAGTTTCAGAAGACTGTGTGGTGACTCTGCTGTGAAGACAGGAGGTTGGTGGGTGGCCTTAAAGGTCAATGTCTTTGAGCCATGATTGTACCTTCCCAGTCCAAGCAGCCACCTGTAGAATTGACCAGATGCCAGGGGTAGGGACAGGGGATAGGGCTGGGCTGATTGGTCCCCAGCTTGGCCCCTTCCTTTATGGTTTGCATCCTCAGGGCTGGTTGACATGTTCTTTCTGCCACCATGTGAAGGCCTTTGTATGAGAATTCTGTCCTTAGGGTGACCTTGCCCTCTCTGCTGTGACCCATTCTCAAGTGAGTGTGCAGTCTGACTCTGAGATCAGTGTCGTCCTCCACGTCCACATTTCTGAGCAGCATCTCGGCTCCTGAAGTAGTAGTGAGACCTTGTGCTCGAGAGCCCACGTGGCCTTCACTTCCATGTGGGTCTGAGCTCAGCGTCTTAGCAGGGCCACCTAGGAATGATGAAATCTTAGGCAGGTTACTTCATCTCTTGGAACAGAGCCACCTCGTATAATAACACTAATAATAGCTTTCCTGCTCTACCTACCGCCTCTAACAGGCCTGTAAGTGGGGGGCGGGGTCATTCCTGCAAGGCAGGAATTCACACAAAGTTCATCTGTGTGAAAGCTGAGTTCATTTGTCTCCCCTGCGTCCACATTCCTGGGCAGTGCCTCATTGCATGATGTAGATGAGGCAAGGATGGTGTGTAGGTGGCAACTGGGGCTGTCGCCTCCAGGAAAGAACTGTGGGGACACAGGGCTGATAAGGGTGAGCGTGGTCACTGGGAAGCACCACCCCACTCCCCCGCTCCTCCACCCCCAAGCAGGCAGCTGGAGGACCTCCCAGGGCAGGTGTGCTGATGACGGTCACCCTCCCTCTGTTCAAGTTCCTCCCTCTGAACACCCAGGACTCCCATCCCCAATCTACCAGCTTACAAGCCCAATACAGCAAATGAATCTACTCTCCTCTGTGAGGAGTAAGCCTGGATGGCCAGCCTAGGTCTGCACTGTGATTTCTAAAGGATGCATTGCTCTGAATTCACCTCTAAGAGATGTTGCTGGCATGGCTGTGGGGTGCTTGGGCCCTGTGACGGTGTGGTGCGCTCCCTGGCCAGAACCCACAGGGCTCAGGCTCCCAAGACAAGGGAATGGGGCCCGGAGCCTATTTCAGCAAGTCAAGGCCTGATGAGTCGTGCCCACCTACCTGGGGACAGAGGGACTGTCAGCTGGCTCCGAGGAGCCACTCTGCCAGACTGAGGCTGCCCTTGGCTCCCCACTCCCCTCTTTCATCTCTGGAAGGTTTGCCCATCTCTGCCCAGTTCAGATCCTGCCCGTCCTTCACGGCTTCCTCTAGGAGGAGCCTGTGACCCAGGTTCTCCATGTAACCCCGCCTTAAGGGTCTCCAGCTGACTGTGTGCTCCTGGGGGATTGAGCACTTCCCCTTTTGTCTATATCCCTCTGTTGATTTTCCTCTAAGAGTGTAGGGCAGTGCTGGATACATGTCACAGTTTGATCGAGTGAGGCCCAGAGAAGAGGAGTGCCACCTAAGACGTGACAGTGAGAGGCAGAGCTGGGACTGGAACCCCAAATCCTAGAGCATGGAAACAGCATCACGAGTGTGGGAAGAGGGGTGAGAGCCTCTGGTCTGGGCGGGGATCCCCTCCTGTGAATCCCATGCTGCTTCAAGTCATGCTGGGTGAGAGAGTGCAAACCCTGGGGAGTTTTCTGTCTTGGTTTTTGACACAAGCAAGCAGAAATGACTTCCTAAAATGTGTAACTAGATAAGGGATCCCTTCTCTGGATGTGAAATGACTGTGCATTCAAATCTGAGCCACAAAAGATGATCTTCGCTCCCGTTTTTCTGCATACCACCCACAGACCTTCTTCCCAGGATGCTAACTCACGTGCTCATCCTGAGGCCTCGGGCCTTGGTGTCGCTGGTGAAAGCCAGCGTTTGTTTCCTGGTTGTTGCCGTGCACCCCCACCCCATCCTCTTTCTTCTCCCCCAACCCGGGTTTGTGTCTCCCCTCTGCCCAGCGATGAACCCAGACAACCTGGTTTGTCTCAGGGAATATCTGTCTTCACAGTACGTATTTAAGTGCTGGGGTGGGGTTGGCAAAGAGATGGCGTGAAAAACATTCCTTGTGTTCAGATCAGGAGACAAGGGAAAATACAGAACACTTCTTTGGGCATTGAGAACAAAATTCTTTAAGCAACTTATTGTGAGTTTGTTTAGTGTGAAAATCCTTTTTTAAAAGGAAACTTTGTTAATGAAAAAAACCAAGGACATATTCTGTATATATATACTATGATGTCAAGTATGTTTAAAAAAAAAAAAGAACATAGAACAAATGACTGAAAATGTGCCATAATGTTAACAGTAGTCATCTTTCTACTTTTAAAATTCTACTTAAAATTTTTCCCATTTAAAAATAGATTTTTAAAAAATCTGTCAGCATATTTATCATAAAATAAAAGCTTATTTAACAGGGGAAAGAAATTTAACTATACAAATAAGGTTAATTTTTGCCACCTGCCACTGTGAGCAATGTGTTTGTGTACATGCCCACACAAATACTGATGAAAACAGGAAAAGGACAGGCCGCAATGTGGAAGAGATTTTTAAACAACCGGTTTTTTTAAAGGGAGGAAGGACCAAAATAATTTCATATAATTCCACATGTAATAATCTTCACAGTGAATCTCAGACTCATCTTAAATGAACAATTCTCTCAAGGTTCTATTCCATTTTGGGGCTCCGGCAGGACCCAGGGTTGGGGGGTCTCTCTTCCCAGAGACAGCTAAGCTAAAGCAGATGCTAAACCCAAAAAGCCTGTGTTGTTGCCTGCAAGCCGAGTGCCAGCCTTCTCAAATAACTGTGCCCCCAAGTGGTCACTTGTACCTGTAAATTACATCCAGCAAAAGGGTTGCAATTAACCAGATCCTGGAGCACACGGTTTATAATTTAATAACAATGATGATGTCAGTAACACGGGGCAAAAAGGAGTGAAAAGAAAAGAAGAATCCCAGGAAGAGAGAGAGTGTGCATGCGTGTAGAGTAAAAGACAGGGAGTGATTTTCTGAATGTTTACCTACCCCACATCCTTCCAGAAGGAGGTGTGGGGGGCTGGTGAGTGTGTGTGTGAGCACATGTGTGTGTCCACTAGCAGGAGCCTGCCCAGAGGGGTGAGGGCGGCTGCGGGTGGAACCCTCCAAGAATTCAGGAGACTGCTGGTTTCTCAGGATGCTCCTCTAGGCCTTTGACGGCCTGCTTCTCTGCAGTGGTTCCCTGATCGTCTCCTTGGCAGTCTGCCAGAGGCTCTAAGTGTACTGAGAATTGTGTTTTAATAGAAGGCTTTACCTCTGATACAGATTTAAAATGAGGAAGAAACTTTCTGTTCCTCAGCCAGAGAGAAATGCATTTTGCTGCTTGTGAAATGCTGGTGATTACAAGCTCATCTTACATAATTTTATTATTTTCAATTGCTGCCTGTCAATCTCAGGTGATGGTTTCCTGGGAGCAGAAAGGAGGCAGATTCTGGGCGATGATAAAGAAAAAAAAACAGCCACCCCGTCATTAGTAGATCGTACAGAAGTTTAGAAAGGAAAATAATTATCTTTGTGATGATGCTGTTCAAGATAATCAGAACCTGCATTGCTAAGTTAGACATGCAGAAGTGAGTCGAGTACTGTTTAATGGCCTTTTAGAAAATGCATTTTCACTTTACCAAAGGGTTGATATTTGGAATTTTTTTTAAAAAATCTTCAAGTCTAATGAAGGAGTTCTCTTCAACAGTCACATTTTCAGAGACTATCGAGGTGGTCCACTGTCACGCCCACAAGAGGGCATTTTCTCATCAACTACAGTAAAAAAATGATTTGTTTTTGAAGAGAAGCTGAGAGGCATTGGGGAAGGAGAGTGTTAATCAGAAACTGGGGATGGAGAGCTGCTTGCAATTGAGTTGTATGTATGTTTCCACTAAACACGTCCTGCCAGTGCTACCGGCCAGGAATCCTGCTCAGTGCGTTTACTCTGATTTTAATGTCTTATTCCCAGAATGACTGGGCACCAGAGGAAACCTTTATAAGAGGTTTCTCCAGATACAAGATAACCACATGCTAGTATATAGCTAGTATGTAGCTAGAACTAATTCCAGAACTGGTATATTACCCATCAATAACTCTAATACTAAATTTGATTTTCTAATATTTTAAAACTCTGACCAAAGTCCTCCTCTACCCTTTCCTGCTCCGAGGTCTTCCTTTATTTAACAAATATCTATTGAGCGCCTACTACATGCATCAACAATGAACCAGGCTAAGACCTTGTCTTCATGAGACATTCATTCTCCATAGTGGGACAGCATTTAAAAAAAAGCAAATGAATACTGGAATATAATCTAGATAATTATAAATGATATGAGGGAAATAATTGCGAAAAGGAAAGCTATGTGAGATTGAGTAGTTAGGAATCCTTCTCTAAAGGGCAACAAATAATATTCTAGTTCTGCTCAGTGGATGCCAGCACTGTTTAGATTACAAATGTAATAAAAATAAACTCCCTTCTTCAAAAAAGTTAGCTGCAATGTTTAGTATCTTATGGACCATGAAATGTGATGAAAATAGGGGAAGTAACATGAAGTTGCCAGTTATGAGATTGTTAAACAAGGTTTTACAATTACCATCTACTCTTCACCCCATCTTTTCAAAAAATGGTGAATGTTTTACCACTGAAGAGTAGGAAGGATATAATCCCAGAAGATGGGAGAGTTGAACATAGTGTTTTAGAAAATTCACTCTTGAGTTTTCTCATTTTCCACGGACTGTGAGGACTTCATCATAGACTAGTACTGTTCTTGGTAATTGTCTACCCTGTCCCAGCCTGGCCCAGGCTACAGAAGGTACAGTAATGGCAGCTATGTTGGCACCAGTGAACACACGTAAGACTCAGGAATAGAAGATAGTGATGTGCTTCCCACCCAGGGATTCTAGAATACTTGATAGGGAATTCAGCTCAAGACCTATGATGTCCCAAGAGACCCATGTGATAATTTCTAAAGCCAGGAGTCAAAGATCTACTTTGAAGACATGTTTTAAAAGGTCAGAGCAGAATGGACTGGGCAAATCAAGGAGGGCTTCGTGGGGGAGGTGAGCCTTCGCCTTGGCCTTAGTGGGTGGATCGGTATGAGGAAGGGAGTCATAATGGGTGGCATGTTCTTTTGTTGTTGTTGTTCAGTTAATATGGAACATTTTTGGTAATAAAAGCAACACCCATTATGTAATATTTTCAGGTATAATGAAGTAGGTTGTGGTGCAATGGCTAAGTTGTGTACAGCTCTTTGTGACCGCATGGACTGCCGCGCACCAGGCTTCACTGTCCTTCACTGTCTCCTGGAGTTTGCTCAAACTCATGTCCACTGGATGAAGTAGGTAATAATCTCTAAAACCCAATTGTCTAGAGATAGCTATTGTTAATATTTTATCATATTTTCTTCGAGTCTTCCTTTTGTTTTGAATTTTTACCATAACTGGGGCCATGTTGCCAATGAATTTTGCATCTTTCATTTTTAAACTTTATAGAGCATCTTTCCATGTCATGAAAAGTGATTCCCTAACATCAGAATACCCTACATGGTATTCTGTCATGTCTGCAAACTGGTTTACACAGCCATTCCACCCAGCAGGTGTACTTTTTTCCTGTTATAGCTCTCTGTGTATCATCTTGATTCATAGTTTTGGTGTCAGATAGATGTGACAAAGCCCGGAGTAACATTAGGCTCATCACGTTATTCACCCCGGCCTCTGTCTCTCACTTGTCACATGGAGATAATAGTATCAACCTCATGGCGTGGTTGTGAGAGTTACATGCGAGAATGTTTTGGGTATAATTCTAGAAATAGAATTACCGAGGCTTACTCTTTTAAAATTATATAACATTCTAATTAAAAGAATAATGATCTTTATGGAAAATTTTAGCTAAAAGAGAAGCCATGCCTAATCTCATCACTAAAAGATAAAAACAATAAACATTTTAGAATCCATTATTTATCACTTTGAGTAGAATTGGGATTGTACTATATATATATAACTTTCTAATTAAAAGAACTATATATATATATACATATAACATATATATATACACACACACATGCATGCATGCTAAGTCACTTCAGTTGTGTCCAACTCTTTGTGACCCCACGGACTGTAGCCTACCAGGTTCCTCTGTCCATGGGATTTTCCAAGCAAGAATACTGGAATGGGTTGCCATGCCCTCCTCCAGAGAATCTGGACCCAGAGATCGAACCCTCATCATTTATGTCTCCTGCATAGACAAGTGGGTTCTTTACCACTAGCGCCACCTGGGAAGCCTATATTTATATATACATTTATATTTATATTTATATAATTTCCTGCTTTTTCCCATCTTAACCTTGTATTGATTTTCCATCATCATTATATATTCAGAAACATCTTAAAAGGCCACATTTCATTATGTTTCATTATGTTCCATTATATTAATGTGCCACATTTTATTTAACTAACTTCCAATCATTGGATGTTTAGATAATGATTTACTATTATAAATAACATAAAAATCAGCTGTTGTTAAACATAAATATCTGCAGACATTTTGAATTATTTCCTTAAGATTACTTCCTAGAACAGGTCAGATCAGAGGTAGGAACATACAGAAGACATTGATCTGCAGGGCCACATAGCCCCTACAAAGCCTATGCTATTTACTCTCCCATAAATAGCACGTGAACACCTATTTTACTCCACGCTTACCTATTACAATTTTTAAAACTATCTCAGTCTCTTGGAGCTGTGAGTGATGGTATCTCGTGGTCTCAATTTGCACTCCCTTGATTACCTGTGGGCTGGAGCATTTGTTTCTGTGTTTATTGACATTCCTGTCCTTTGCCTGTTCTTCTATTTATATTCATCTTTTTCTTATTGATTTGTAAGAGCTCTTTATGCATAAGAGGATATTAACCTTTTGGTGTCATGTTAGAAATATTTTTCCCAGTTCGTCATTTGTCTTTTAAATTCATTTATGGTTTCTTGATTGTATAGAAGCCTTTAATGTGTTTGTTGTCCTATTTGTCAGCCTTTTTCACTTTGATGTTTCCTCTCATTTTTTAAGCTTGAAAAATCCTTTCCTCTCCCAGCTTTAGATATCTATCCATTCACATTTTTTTCTACCTGTGTCATTATTTTGTTGTATAGATTCAAATTTTATCAGATTCTAAGTTATCTGCTTTTGTTGTAAAATATAAGGTAGGAATTTAACTTTTTTCTTAATAGTTATATAATCCTTTCAGTTCTGTTTATCGAATGAGCTTTCTTTTCTCCCAGTTTGAAATGCTGTTTCTTGTAAAGACTAAATTCTTATATTAGTGAGGGCATGTTTCCAGGCTGTTTATTCTGTTCCATTCTCTCTCTGACCTACAACTATACCATGTTGTTATAATTACAGCTGCTTTTATATTATGTTTTAAAATCTGGTATACAGATCAACTATATTATTATTATTTTCCAAAATATTTTTAGCTACTATCTCCAACACATTTACTAGCCCAGGTAAACTTTAGAATCATTTTTAACAGGCTAAAAAATTTCCTGTTGACTCTTTTTACATGATACCATATGAATTAGATGTTGTCTGTAAGTTGATTTATAAAGAATTGACATCCTGACTGCAATATTGAGTCTGCTCATTCAAGAATGTGCTATTCCATTTACTTTCTCTCTTTCTGTTTATTTAAGTTTACTTTCATATCTCTCTGTAAATATTTGTGGTTTTCTTCATATGAGCTCTGCCCTGTTCTTTAAAACTTCATTTTTAGAGGCTACATACAGAGTGAGATCTTTCTATATTTTTCTAATGAGTTATTTATTGCTGAGAAAGCTGTTAATTTTTATGTATTTATTTTGTATCTTGCCAGGTTATTAAACTTTTTTAAGGCTTTCTAAACATGCTTATCATTTTACCAAAAGATTGTATCTACTACCAATAGTGTCTGGCAGAACTTATATTATCATATTTAGGAATCTGTATTAATTTGGAGGAAAATGGCATCTCATTGTGTCCTATCTAGCATTTCAGTGATATTTCTTTCTGATGCTGAGTCTTAGTCCACAACATAATTTGTTTGGGTGGGGTGTACCATCTCGGCATGCAATGTTTGTAGGCCTCTCCTGAAGGATGGACAGCTTTAGTGACTCGGATGTGCTGAAGAGCTCAATGTTCAGCTGGGAGTTTTGGGTTCACAGCCCTGCCTTGTGGGGAGGGTGGGAGGGACTTGCCATAAAGAACAGTGTAGGAGCCAGCCATGGACATATGTCTCAGACCAATTGGGTAGAGTCTGCTGTTATTGATGTTAGGTTTAATTTCACCCTGGTGTACGCTCATAGCCAGACAAACTGGAGTGAAAGAAACAATCAGACACTACTTGCCCCATTGTTGAGCCCTAAAGGACACTCAAGATCTCCATTCACAGCACACAGACAGCCCCTCCAAGTGAGCAAAAACAGAATAAGGCCAACCGGAAATATAACCATCACATCCAGGCACTCGGTTCTCAGCAGCCCTACTGAACTTAACATTGTCATCTTCTCCAAATTAAGGCTTTCTGTCAGCTATGGGCAAGGAAAGGGTTTCTCCTCCCCGGCTTCTCCCGAGCATATGGCCGGGGGTGGGGGCGGAATCTCCCCACATCCCCACACAGACGGCTTGTGAATGTTCCGATGGTGTGCGTTTCCTCCGTTGGACAACTCTTCTTTTACTCTTTGATTTCTATGCCAGTTCCACAAGGTTGTTTTTCTCCCACTTGAAAATCTCCCTCCGAAGGAATATGTTGCCATGAACAAGCCCTATATGTTGTAACTGTCTCCTGTGAAGCCAGACTGTAAAGCTTCCACAATAAACCCAGACCCATTGTTTGTGCTGCAGCAAATATCCGAGTGCTTTCTGCGTGCCGGGCATTGTACTTGGTGTTGGAACTCAACAGGGAGCAAAAACAGGCCTGAATCTTCCCCTCAAAGAGCTTCCAGTCCAGTGGGGGAGCCCAACATTTACCGGTAGTTCAGACAGAAGGCACACTGGGCTGTAACAGCAAGCAATTTGAGTTCAGGGAGCCAGTGATGACTGAGCTGAGATTTACAGGGTTGGTTGACCTCAGGATTTAAAGGGCAGTTGAGCTAGGGGATGGGGGAAGAGGCATTGCAGGCAGAGGAGACATAGAATATAGCCAGAAGAGGTGAGAGTATGACACTTTCCAGGAAAAATAGGAAAGTCAGAGAGGCTGGAGCTGAGAAAGCAAGAGGAAGTGTGGTCCAGGAGGAGCCCAAAGAATTAGTCAAGGAGAGAGCAGGCTGGGTCTTGCTGGCCACATATGCAATCTCTGTCTTTATTGCAAGAACGCTGCCTGTCTTTCGTGGTTCTTAAGCAAGAGAATGGCATTTTCTAAACAATGGCCCTGCTGCCATGCAGGAACCTGCTGAAGAGTGCGGAGGAAGAATTTGGGGTTCAGGTCCAGGATGGCTGCCAGAGTCCAAGTGAGAACTGATGGTGCGGGTGGGCAGAAGTGAATGAATCCGAGACACTTAGAAGATGGAAGTGGGTGACCTCGGTGGTAAGTGGGGTGTGGGAAAATAAAGGAAAGGGATGTCTTAAGGGTGACACTGAAATTTCTATTCCTCAGGTTGTATTGATGGCATTTGGAACACTGGGAAAGGGCAGGTGTATTGGAGAAGGTTAAGGGGGTTTTTTTTGGGGGAGGGGTTGTTTGCTTTTTGAAGTGTGAGGGCTGCTGAGACATGGCAATGGTGGCAGGTAGGCAGTTAAAACATGTGGGTCTGGCTTTTGCTCAGAGGAGAGATCAGGTTCAGAGTTGTCCATTTGGAGGGATGATGTGAATTAGATTCAAGAAGAAAAATCTTAGACCTAAGGGACAAGCTTGTGGTCAGACCCAGTCCTCTTGGGCCCTCCTGCCACTCCCATTCTCTGGCTTTCAGAGATGGTGCTTTCCCGGGTATGGAGGAGATTGCCTGTATATCCTCCACCATGTGTTGGCTGAGTCAACACTGGAGATAATAAAAGGAGATAAATACAGAGAATCCACACCTCTCCACAGTCTGTGAACTTCCTTGCCTTCCAGGCTGATTGGTCCCACCTTGCAGGGTGAGTCTCTGAGTAACAAGATAGAACCAGGGTCTCTCCCACCCCCTCCCTTTTTTGTCCTGAGCCTTCCTTTCCTCCCTGAAGTCCCTCCTGTCTGAATGATGAGCCTTAAAATACCTTGCCTGATCATGTTGCTGCATGAGCCAAGAAGAACATTAAGTTTGCTTCAATTTAAGATCACTTATGTAATCATACGTTCAATAAATATTTATGAAACACCTACTACTGGCATCCTCAGAGATACAGTGGGTTCAATTCCAGACCATCACAATGAAGAGAAATTGTAATAGAGTGAATCACACGAATTCTTTGGCTTTTCCAGCACAAATAAAAGTTTTATGCTACACTTTACTATAGTCTATTAAGTGTACAATAGCATTTTGTCTAAAAAGGCAATGTACATACCTTCGTGACAAAATACTTGATTGTTAAAAAACATCAAAACAATTTTAATAGTCACATCAAAAATCACTGATTACAGGTCACCAAAACAAATAATAAGGCAAAAATTTTGAGATATTGCAAGAATTACCAAAACATGACACAGGGACTGAAAGTAAGCAAGTAATGTTGGAGAAATGATTCTGAGAGACTTGCTTGGCTCAGGGTTGCCACACAAACCTTCAATTTCTGAAAAATAAAACAAGAAAAGCAAAACACAACAAAACCCCCAGCATCTGTGAAGCACAATAAAGAAAAGTACAGTAAACGAGATATGCCTGTGTGTGCCAGGTGCTGCAGCATAAATAAAATGGTGAATAAAACAGTCATACCCCTCCAAAGGAACTTTTAGTCTTGGGGAGGAGAGAAAGACAGAAGAGATGGGATTATCAAGTTGATGTAACAAATGCTCAAATAGAAGGATGTCTCCCATCTCATATGAGGCCAGGAGAGGGAGGAGTCTATTCCATGGAGCCAGAAAAGGACTGGGGTGAGTGTGACAGGTAGCCAAGGGCAGGAGCGGGGCAGTATTTGGAATCAGAGGAGGTATTTGGGGAATATGAAATGGTTTACTCGATTCGAACATGCCATATATGTGTTAGGGGTGTGTGTGTGATTGGGGTGTTTGGGCCCAGGGAGTGAGCATAGGTCCCGGGAGATGTGGTGTGATGACTAAACTGTCCAGGTAAGCAGCACCCAGGTAACAGAGACCCCGAGGAAGAAAGTGGCGAGGTCGGCTGGATTTCCTTTTGTTGTGTGTGGCAGAAGAGTTTTCTCAGCTTCATCCGTTCCTGCTGTCAGGAGATGAGATGAGACAAAAATATCCTTATTCTTCTCGCATTGGGAAATGAAAGCCTGCTCTGGAATCTTAACAGGTACTGCTGGTTCTGCCTCCACTACTTCCCGGATGTGAAAGTGGCAGCTCCCAGCATCCCCAGCATTGAGTGGTTTGTTCTTAGGGTCTCCTTGGGCTTTTTTTTTTTTTTTTTTGGCAGATTTGAGAAAGTGAAGTTCCTGTCTGAGTCACTTAGGCCCTGCATACAGGCCCGATCTAATAACAAATAATCTTCCAGAGGCACCAAAATTTAAGTCATGAATGTTTTCTGACTCACGTTTTCTCATCAGAATGACCTTTAGTTCCCTTTAGGCGTGTCTCACTTCCAGGCTCCTTAGGAAATGTCAGAGGGCCCTGACCTAAGGCAGCTTGGGCTGGACTTCCTCCAGCACCTCTGAACAGATCCCAGGGATCAGAGTGTCGCAGGGTCACGGAGCAGGCCGGCTCACACACGGATCCGCTCAGAGCTTGTCAATAGCTGAGGAATTTCAGAGAAGGGATAGAAACAAATCCCTGCCATTGCTCTGACTTCAGGTCCCAAGCAGTATTTATGATTCCTGGACCAGGCTCTCGATCTGCTGTTTATTGAGCACCTAGCCCAGCTGGTCGTGGACACCAGGGGGCAGAGGAAGGTGAGGACAGGAGTCAAGAGGCTTGCTGGAGATAAGGCAGATGGGGTCAGCATCACCGGCCCATGGAGTGCAGAGCCCAAAGCTTGACCAGCATATATAAATGTGGCTGTGTGGACTGGCTGCGTGGACTGAATCTGAATTGCCCTCCAAGGCTGGACAGAGGCTATAGGACAGGAAGATCATTGTCTTGAGGGGAAGAGGGCCTGCAACCCCTATAGCTGGGGACAGCCCTGTGAGAGTCAGAAGGGGTGGAGATTATGGTGGAATAGAAGTTTATCAGAAGCTCTTTGGAGCATCTGGGGTGGAATGAAAGAATTTCACAGCATCCTGCATTTGGTAGAGAGAGAAGGTTGTGGGTAAACAGCCCTGGGCCACTGCATAAGCACCTGCCCAAGTGTCTTCTGCTCAGAGGTCATAGGCAGTGCTGCAGAAGTCTTCTGCCAGGTCTGACGGGGCCGAGTGGGTGCATGTATTGCTCCGAGGATTACTGATCACCCCCTCAAGAAGCTCGAGGCTTCATTGCCCTCTCACAAATGGGAAAATGGGCAGGTGTTGGGCCTGTCGAGGGAGATGGCTGGTTCGGACTGGCCCAGGCATCTTTCTCCCTCCACTTCTGATGGTATGACTGTTTCTGAGTCACCTTTAATGCTGTAAACCACTGCTTGTCACCTTGCCAAATTCCTGTGCTCGCTCTTAAACGTGATTCATGCACTGGATGTTTTTGACATTTGAAGATTACTTGGTTCTTTGGGCAATTTTCTTGTTTGCCTTCAAGAAAATGCCTGCAGTTCTCTATTTCATTTGGGGAAAGGTGAGACCCAGGATGCATGTAATGAAGTGTCTGAACTGCCAGGAGTCAGGCCCAGTGAACTTGCTCTAAGGCTTTCGTTTCTAAACAGATGAAGGCAACTCCTCAACCCTGGGTGAAGGATCATTTGTGAGTAAAATTATTCATCTGCAGAATCACTTTCACCCCGAGTTGGCCATAGAGGCTGTCTCCATGCAGAAGCCAACCACGGGACCAGCCTGTGGGTGGGGGAGGCACTTGGGTGGCACTCAGCCTGCTGCTTCTCTTGTAACAGTGCCCTCATGCCATGTGATCTTTTCCTCGGTGGCCAGGACCAGTCACTCCAGACCCATGGACATGGTGGTTGCAATATTGCCTTTCTCCTTCACTGATCTAGAACTGCCATTACTGGGGAGAGGTTACTAATCTGATTTCATGTAATTATCCACTTCCTTATTAAAATCCACCTTCCTCCCCAACAAAAGATACCACTCTCTTTCCAATGCCAAAACTGAGTTTATACCACTGAGGGAGACAGAATTAAGAACAGCCTGGTCCCCACCTTGAAAGAAACCATTGGCCTACCAGGGGAAAGCACAGGTTCATTGTCATGTACTACTGCTTGTCCCTAGATGCTTACTTATTTCCCCATAGTTCCTCCTTTAAATTACCCATTGTCCTCCACCAAAACCGCTTGCTCTGAACCTGGCATCGAGGCCCTTGGTTTGTCCTAGCGAGCCTCCCACCCTTTATGTGGCTTCCCACTTTCCCACCCTTCCTCGTGGGTGCCAGGTGAGGACTGGATGCTCTGCTCTGGGGTAGGATGGCATCAGCCAAAGAGATAAGGAATGGGGACTGTAAATGGCCAGGTGAGTTCACTTTGCAAGTGATCTGAGAAGAAGCTACTGCTCTCATAGATGCCTGCAAACCCCGCATCTCAGCCCCGCAACCCTCCCAGCTGTGGTGTTCCTCAGATGGACTCCACTCCGTTAAAGCACCGGAAAACAGGGCTCTTGAAAATGGGGTAAAGGATTAGGGATAATTTCATTTCAGAAGAAAGAGGCTGAGGAGGGACTTAATTGTCTTTGAAGGATGCTCCTGAGGAGGACAGAGATGAGTTTATTCTCCATCTTGCCAAGAGAGAGAAGACAAAGTGGGTCTCAAAGGAATGAGCAGAGTTGCCGGGTAGCCCCCCAGCCTGGAGGATTCAGGGAGACACTGCGCTGGAGAGTGGGCAGCTCTGGAGGAGATGCTGTGGGAGAAGGCAATGTCCCAGCCCTCTCTTTGAAAGAAAATCTTAAAAAGCAAGAAATTAACAGAGACAGTGAAAACTGTAAGACCGTGGGAGGAGGAAAGATCTCCAAGGGCCGGGAAGCCGGGCTGCAGGAGGGCTGGAAAGATGAGCAGAAATTTTAAAAGCAGAAAACGAAGGGTGGGGAGCAGACTGCAGTATGAGTAGAGTTGAGAAGTGGGGATAAGCTGACTGTATCCTGTGAGCTGGGTGGAAACCATCTCAGCATCTCTGGAGGGAGAGCAGGAGAGGGGGAGATGGGGCTGGAGAGGTCAGCTGTGACCTTTACCTGTGGGCAGCGGGGACACACTGGTGATGCCTCAACCACAGAGTGACCATTATAGGGCTCCTGGTTCTCATGTATGACCCCTTGAGGAAGGGTGGGGACACAGAATAGTGCAGTCCAAAACTCCAGTCTAGAGGTCCCTCTTGCCCATCACAGACAGGTCTACAGCAGAACGAGAACACAGACACTGTGCAGTGAGCCTTTCGTGGAGCTAAATGCACTCCATTTAAAATGCTGTCCTTTATTCTAAGATTATGTTCTCTTAATCAAGAGTCCAAGTAGAGGGATAAATTAGAAGTTTGGGATTGGCTTCCCTGGTGGCTCAGCTGGTAAAGAATGCACCTGCAATGCAGAAGACCTGGGGTTGATCCCTGGGTTGGGAAGAACCCCTGGAGAAGGGAAAGGCTACCCGCTCCTGTATTCTGGCCTGGAGAATTCCATGGGCTGTATAGTCTGTGGGGTCACAAATGTTGAGACACAACTGAGTGACTTTCCCTTTCACTTTCACTTTTCACTTTCCCTGGTGGCTCAGACAGTAAAGAGTCTGCCTGCAATGCAGGAGACCTGGGTTGAATCCCTGGGTTGGGAAGATCCCCTGGGGAAGGACATGGCAACCCAGTATTCCTACCTGGAGAATACCATGGACAGAGGAGCCTGATGGGCTACAGTCCATGAGGTGGCCAAGAGTTGGACATGACATAATGGCTAACACTTTCACTTTTCACTTTCTTCGGATTACATATACACATTCCTATGTATAAAACGGGGCTTTCCTGGTGGCTCAGCAGTAAAGAATCCACCTGCAATTCAGGAGACTCCGGTTTGATCCCTGGGTCAGGAAGATCCCTTGGAGGAAGAAACGGCAACACACTCAATATTTTTGCCTGAAAAATTCTATGGACAGAGAAGCCTGGTGGGCTACAGTCCATGGGGTCACAAAGTGTCGTATACGACTGAAGCAACTGGGCACACATGCATAGATAAAATAGATAACCAACAAGGACCTACTCTATAGCACAGGGAATTATACTCAATATTTTGTAGTAAACTGTAAGAGAAGAGAATATGAAAAAGAATGTGTGTGTGTGTGTGTGTGTGTGTGTGTGTGTGTGTGTGTGTATTCCCTAGTGGCTCAGATGATAAAGAATCTGCCTGCAATGCAGGAGACCCAGGTTCGATCCCTGGTCGGAAAGATCCCCTGGAGAAGCAAACAACAACCTACTCCAGTATTCCTGCCTGGAGAATCCCATAAACAGAGGAGTCTCGTGGGCTACAGTCCATGGGGTCACAAAGAGCAGGACAGGACTGAGCAATTTTCACTTTCGTGTATTTATATATGTACGTATAATTTGCTGTATACCTGAAACTAACACAACATTGTAAATCAGCTATGCATCAGTTAAAAAAAATAATAACTTTTAAATGGATTAAATACTTAAATGTAAGACGCAAAACCATGAAACTACTAGAAGAAAACAAAGGCAGTGTGCTCTTTGACATCTTGCTTGTGACTGGTTATTTGTGTGATCTTTTTGTGAAAATTTTGAAAACAATATTTCAGAGGTGTCAGGAGTAAAATCCTTAATTTCAAAAAAGTCCAAACAGCAAGCAACAGATACCAATTCTGGCTAATTGAAGCAGAAAAGGAATTTAGTAAAAGGATATTAGGCAGCTGAGTCTCCAGGAGGGTGGAGAACCCGGTTCAGAGGCCACATGACCAGGAATGACAACCACCCATGCCCAGGTCCGACCCAGCAAGGATCCCGGCTTTGGATCAGACCTCCAGTTGATGCCCCCAGTACTGCCAACTCTGAATGATGAGCGTGGCTACTGCCCTAATTCTGCACCATCCCCACTTCTTTGCCTCACTGGCTTCTGGTTAAAAGTGGATGTCATTAAGAGTGTGATTGGCAGACAAAGAGAGGTCAGTGTGCTCACCATTTTCAGCTTCGTTAGTAGGAGGTGAGCTTTGTCTCCTTAGGAAGGGGTTCAAGTTGAGCACCAGACAGAATGACAGGAGTGTCTTCTGTGTCTCTTCCCTCCTTGAGTGTGTGTACCTGTCTGCTCATGCATATGTAAAACTGGTCTTTCTTTTGTGAGGTGAAGGTGATTCATTTGTTTGCTATTTAAAGTATTGTTAATTGGCTTGATATGAAATTGGCAACCTATTATTTGTCCCCAAATGTTTTGGAAGTTCAGTAGCCCATGAAACCCGAAAGACTGGGAACTACAGGTTTAGATGAAGCACTTGGGCGCCAGACAGCCTGGGTCCAAATCCCAGGGCTCATGTGAGTGGCATCAGATTTCTCAGGCCCCACTTTTTATATGTACAATAAAAGATCATAATCCTCACTTCGAAGGATTGTGGTGAGCAGTGAATAAGAAAACATGGATAGAGTGCATACCTGGCCGCCAACATGGAATTGGTAAATACTGTTGGGTTGAAAGTGACCAGAACAGCTTTCTAGAGAAAGATCCAAAGTAACCCAGGACCCCTGAGAATCTGTGTACCCACTGGAGGTTCACCGTCACAATAACAGGTGCCTGGGGACATCCTTAACCCTCATTTCTTTCTTCCCTGCTAACACCCGTAGGCTGGAAGGAAGCTGTTGTGTTCCAAACACAGAAGGAGCCCAGGTTCGGAAGCCCTAACCCCACAGAGGCCCACCACTGGCAACACAGCCAGAGCAACCCAAACCCCCCCAGACTCGGGGATTTGGTGTTTGGGGACTGTGAGCATCCTCTGCCTTCGTCTCCTTCTCTCTCCTTCTCTAGCCCTTGCCAGGATGATGGACAGGACAGGTTGTGTTGTCCTCTTCAGGTACATGCCTCCGTTTCCTCGTTTGGCAGAATGGCAAAGGGCCAGCCAAGATCACCTGGCCAGTGAGTTGGAGGCAGAGCCCAGAAGGAAGTCCAGGCTCTCTTCCTGCAAATGAAAGGGATGCTGCATAGAGTTATAGTTCTGGGTTGGAGGGACTACAGTCCTCTGCTGCCTGTGAGGTTCATGGCCCAGTGTCCTTTGGGGTGTCCTAATCTCTCCATCAGCAATGCTGCAGAGAGCCATCCATTTACTGGAACTCTTCCTGGAGAGGCTGCTGTTTCATCCACTGTGGCCTCTTAGGGGTCACGAGTGACAGTCCCTGGCCAGCCATGCACACAGTGACCCTCCCTGCCAGGTTCACTCCCCCAACCCTTCAAGGGCTCTATCTTTTTTCTTTTCCTCACGCTGCATGGTCTCCTTGAGTCATATTCTAAACTGCCAAACACAATGGTTCCCAAATCCACATCTTCAGTACAGACCCCACAGCTGACCATAAGGTCTGTAAAATCAGCTCATTGGGAATCGTCTGCCCTGGACCTCTCACACTGCCACCTTCTGAAACAGACCCCAGCCTCTCTCCCCAACTCCACTCTGAAATCTCTTCCCTCTGGATCTCTGTGGCCATCCACCCTGTATGGGATGGAATGGACACAGGCTCCTGGGAGGACGTGTCCCAAGGCTGGTGCTCCCCCATCATGTCTGGGGGTACATCCTGTCTCCCTCCTGTCCCTTCCAGCCAACCTGTGGCCTGCAGGGGGACAGTGCAGGAAGCAGATTGAATGCCATGGTTTGGAAATGTTAGCCTTCAGCATGATTTAGTGCCCTGGCATTTCTGAGCTAGTTTACAGTAATCAGGCATTTGTTAATGTTCACTTTCTCCTCCACAGACTGTTGCTGACACAGGAACTTTCTTTGTTGGCTAGATTTCAGCCTGTGCTAAACAGTAACCAGTGTGGGGTGGCGGGTGAAGCTGGCCTCCAGCAGCTGCAGTCCCATCACGGACACCTTCACTGTTGCTCATTTACTTTGTTAGCAACTTCACCCTCCGCGTCTTTGCGGTTTCAGCTGTGAGGCAGGATAACCGTACCTCCACTGTAGGGATTATTGTGAGGATTCAAAGAGGAAGAATGTAACGCACTGTGCTTGACTCAGGATATGAGTTCAATAAATATTTATCCCCTTTGGATTGTCCTTAGTACCGTGTGACGTCTGACTCGTTGTAACATTGGCTCCCAAAGGTGCCTGATGACACTTTTCAGTGTAAAGGAATAGTTGTGTCATGAATAGGCTTTCTTCTCTCCTGCTAAGGTGTTTCTGTCTTTGCCTCCTGCTTTGTCATATTCCCCAGCAATATCTCTTAGAGTCTAAAGCTGTAGTCATACTAGTTCTACTGGGCTTCCCCAACAGCTCAAGTGGTAAAGAGAAGATACCACTACAATGCAGAGGATGCAGGAGATGTGGGTTCAATCCCTAGTTCAGGAAGATTTCCTGGAGGAGGAAGTGGCAACCCACTCCAGTATTCTGGCCTGGAAAGTCCCATGGACAGAGGAGCCTGGTGGGCTACAGTCGATGGGGTCCCAAAGACTCAGACACCACTGAGCACACATGCATCAGCACCAGCAGTTCTCCTAGTAGTGGACTGTCCCACTGACTAAGTTAAAATGCGTCGTGCCAGAAGAAACGAGGCTTCTAGATTCCCAGGCCGGTATTGTTCACCCCCCAAAGAAGAGAAGTTGAATTTGTGACTTGAAGTTTTGAACCCTGCTGATACTGGCTGGACCTTCCAGCCAGCTCAGAAGCATCTCACTCTTTTTCTTCCCCATTTCTCTCCCATCACTTTTTGCCACGTCTAGGGTCAGTGAACGTAGAGGCCAGGTGAAGAAGCCCCATCCTTCTAGGTGCTCCTGTGGCCTGGTGGGACCTGGTTGGGGTGGGAACTGCCACAGCATGAACTGCTGGGTGATCTGCTCACACATGCTTTCTGGGGAAACCTGGCTGGATCTATGCCACCAGTGTGACCACGTGACCTTGTGGTAGTAGGCCCCCCTCCCTGACCCTCAATCACTGTGCCCGCTCTGGGCATGAGTGTGAGGAGGCTGGCAGTGTCCCCAGGGGACCCCAGGGCCATCCTTTCTGCAGACCCAGAGAATGGCTGACTAGAAAGACTACTCAGAACAGGGCAGCTGATTTATCGCCTTTTAATCACTGGATTCGGACGGTTTATGTTATTTTCAGGGCGTCTTCTCAATTTCATTCTAAAAATATGTCTTCCTTCTGTTCAGAATAGATTTTTAATTGCCCTTTCCCTTGAAAACGATGAGCAGAATTAGTCTTTGGGACACCCAGGGCTTTAATGAGGAGTCCGGTTTTCATTCGGCACCCGAGGCTGCACCTTCGGGCAGGGTCAAGGCAGCTCCCAGGAAGGACATGGGGCCGGTCTGTCATCCCAGGACTGGGCTCCCATCCCGGCGGCTCTGGACCGGCTGGGTGACAGCATGACTGCCTTCTCCTCTCTGAGCCTCAGGGGCCTCCCCCTTAATACATCACAGAGGCGAGGTCAGCACTCACCTGTGTGTTCACCCATGGAACACAGACGGAACAAGAAGTTCAGGCCACCGGTGGTGACCCGCCAGGGATGAGGGCCTGTCTGGAAGCACGTGGTAGCCGTCACCTCCATGGGACCGTTCTCCCTGCACGTTGACCCTCGTGGACTGCCCTCATCTGTCAAACAACCACTCCCTCCTCAGCTGTCGAGGCTGTCCCCAACATTTTGCTCTCCTCTCCATCCCCATTCTCCCTGCCTTCTTTGCTGTCCTGAAACTGACTGCATTGTCATTGCCTCTCACCCTTGGGGCTACAAGGGTCGGAGGCTCCCTGCAGGGCGGCAGAACCCCGCGGGAACTGAGGGCCGCTTGCTCCAAGGACCAGGTGGCCTTGCTGTGTGCTCCCCACCGGCGAGGGTGTCCACACGTCTTCATCCCATCTCTGCCCCCAGTAGCGTCTGCCCGCCCAGGCCCCGGCTTTTCCCTCCTGTCTTTCTTCTTTCCCTCCCTGCAATCAGGTGGTGCATCGTGCTGGCTTTCTGGTGAGAATTCCAAAGGAACGACATTCCAGGGGGCTTAGCTAACTGGCTTTGCCCCATTGGGCTGTCTCACAGAGCACCTGCTGGACTGAGTGTGGACTGCCTTTGGGCGAGGGCCCACCTCTAGTCCCAGCTGTGTCACCATCCTGCCAGGAATGGCCCTGCTGGGGTCACATCCCTCAGAGGAGCTCTGGGCAGGAGAGCATTGTAGCAGAGCATCCTGGGGACCTGAGGGCATGTATACACCCATTTGTAATTGTTGTTTAGTCACTGAGTCATGTCTGACTCTGCGACTCCATGGACTGTAGCCTGCCAGGCTCCTCTGTCCGTGGGATTTCCCAGGCTAGAATACTGGAGTGTGTTGCCAGTCCTACCGAAGCCCTCCCTACCCAAACTTCATGTCCCAGCACAGACCCCGGGCCCTGCAAGAGGCCCCTCTGGGTCCCTCCTTCTCTTCTCCAGTTGACAGAGACTCTGCAGAGGCAGGACCAATCCTGATGCTTTTAGCGACACTCCCTCCCTTAGCTCACTGCTCACCACAGCCTTCTGGGAGCTGCCTTCCCCTTTACAGACAGAAACTGAGGCCCCGAAAGCTGCAGTGATGCAGCCCAGGTTCGACTCCACCCCGTGGCCCCCGTCCCACATTCTTCCCACCCTGAGCCCTCGGCTCTGAGGGCCGATGGTTGGAGGCCGCCTTGTGGCATCTCTGGGTGCCCATAGTGTGGTGATCTCTGCTTAGCCCACTGCCCACGGTGTGTCTGCGCCTCCCCGGGTTAAACGGGCGGGTCAGCACTGAGAAGGCAGGGCACTGGCCAGGCTCACATGGGGGATGTGCTGAACAGAGGTTGGGTTCCTGGCAGTCTCGGCCTCTCCTTGTCCCCGGCCTGATGTCTTCTCCTTGAGGGAGGAAGCTCAGGGTTTCCAGTGCAAAATCTCTTCTGCTTGTCCTAATGTCAGGAAGAAAGGTTTACCTGAGTGTGTGTGTGTGTCTGTACAGCTGTGTGTGAGTGTCTCTGTGAGTGTGTCTGTGTGTGAGTATGTCTCTGTGAGTGTGTCTCTGTGTTTCTCTGTATGAGTGTGCGTGTCTCTGTGTGTCTGAGTGCAGGAGTGTATACCTGTGTGTGAGTGTGTCTCTGTGAGTGTGTCTCTGCGTTTCTCTGTATGAGTGTGCGTGTCTCTGTGTGTCTGAGTGCAGGAGTGTATATCTCTGTGTGTGAGTATGTCTCTGTGAGTGTGTCTCTGTGTTTCTCTGTATGAGTGTGCGTGTCTCTGTGTGTCTGAGTGCAGGAGTGTATATCTCTGTATATGAGTGTGTGTCTCTCTGTGTGTGAGTGTGTCTGTGTGTGTGTCTGTGTGTCTTGGTGTTTCTGTGAATGTGTCTGTGTGTGAGTGTGTCTCTGTGAGTGTGTCTGTGTTTCTCTGTATGAGAGTGTGTCTCTGTGTGTCTGAGTGCATGAGTGTATGAGCATGTGTGTCTGTGTGTATGTGTTTGGTGTATGAGTGTGTATCACTCTGTATTAGTGTATCTGTGTGTGTCTCTTTCTCTGTGTTGGTGTCTCTGTGACTGTGTGTCTCTGTGAGTGTGTCTGAATGTGTCTCTCTATTTCTGTAGGTTTCTCTGCATGAGTGTGTGTGTCTCTGTGACTGTGTGTCTGTTTCTCTGTGTGAGTGTGTGTGTCTCTGTGACTGTGTGTCTCTGTCACTGTGTGTGTCTCTGTGACTGTGTGTCTCTGTGACTGTGTCTGTGTGTTTCTCTGTATGAGTGTGTCTGTGCATGTGTGTCTCTGTGACTGTGTCTGTGTGTTTCTCTGTATGAGTGTGTCTGTGCATGTGTGTCTCTGTGACTGTGTCTGTGTGTTTCTCTGTATGAGTGTGTGTGTCTCTGTGACTGTGTGTCTATGTGAGTGTGTCTGAGTGTGTCTCTGTATTTCTGTAGGTTTCTCTGCATGAGTGTGTGTGTCTCTGTGACTGTGTGTCTCTGTGAGTGTGTGTCTGTTTCTCTGCATGAGTGTGTGTGTCTCTGTGACTGTGTGTCTCTGTGAGTGTGTGTGTCTCTGTGACTGTGTGTCTCTGTGAGTGTGTGTCTGTTTCTCTGTGTGAGTGTGTGTGTCTCTGTGACTGTGTGTCTCTGTGAGTGTGTGTCTGTGTGTGAGTGTGTGTGTCTCTGTGACTGTGTGTCTCTGTCACTGTGTGTGTCTCTGTGACTGTGTGTCTCTGTGAGTGTGTCTGTGTGTTTCTCTGTGTGAGTGTGTGTGTCTCTGTGACTGTGTGTCTCTGTGACTGTGTGTCTGTTTCTCTGTGTGAGTGTGTGTGTCTCTGTGACTGTGTGTCTCTGTGAGTGTGTCTGTGTGATTCTCTGCATGAGTGTGTGTGTCTCTGTGACTGTGTGTCTGTTTCTCTGTGTGAGTGTGTGTGTCTCTGTGACTGTGTCTGTGTGTTTCTCTGCATGAGTGTGTGTGTCTCTGTGACTGTGTGTCTCTGTGAGTGTGTCTGCATGTTTCTCTGCATGAGTGTGTGTGTCTCTGTGACTGTCTCTGTGTGTCTGAGTGCAGGAGTATATATCTGCACTGGGAGCTGTGTTTGAGCATGTGTGTCTGTGTGTCTGTGTTTGGTGTGGGACTGTGTATGTCTGTGTGTGTCTGTGTCCATCTGTGTGTCTGGATGTGAGAGTGTGTGTGCGCACACAAAGGCAGATGACGCTGCACTCCCTCTCAGAGCCTCCGATTTCCCGTTCAGCACCAAGTCTGAGGGATCCAGTCAGTCGCCCACACCTCTATCGGTAAAATGCCAACAAGCCATTTATGTCCCTGTTTCTTAGAAACTGAAAACCTCGAGTCATTCAAGTGAAGCAGCCTATGAATGGGCCTGGCAGGGTCACCTCTTGGGACCCAGGGGCTGGCCTCTGGCACCCAGAGGCTGTGCCAGAGCCCTGGCTGGTGCCCAGCGACGCCACGGGAGCCCGGTGGTCCTGCAGGCTCACCCGGGAGCGAGCGCGAACCTTTGATGAGCGTCACCCTTCCCAGTGCCTGGCTGGTGGTGCCGGTGCTAAAGACTGGGCAGGGACCTGGAGAGGAGTCAAGAAGGCTCCACCTGAGCTGGAATGGTTCTGCTGATGGAAAGATGTGCAGGAAACCGGTGAGAACGTCCTTTGGAGGTGTGTTTGGGAGTCATGAGTGGCCCTTCTTGGGGTGTTACTGACACGTTGTTCTGGCATCATCCAGGGCAAGGGGTTTTGGGGTGTGTGCAGAGGGCTGGACTCCATCACCCCTCAGCCCAGAGCCGCTGGCCCTGGCTGAGCTACTGGTCTGACTGGGGTCCTCAGGTGGTCCCCAGAGAAGCTGCTGACATCCTGGGAAGTGGTTTTTGCCCACCTGCTTCTTGTTTCTCTTCTCTCTAGGGGTGTAAAAACCTGTGAGTCTCCTCAAATGCCATTCGGGCTGGGGGGTGGGCGGGCCTCTTCCGGGGCCTGCTGCCCAGGTGGTGTTTGTCCGTGTGGTCACCTCACTGATGGGCTCCCCTGACTACAGCTCCCCAAGCCTGGAGTCACTTCCCTTCCAGAAGCGGCTCCTGCCCTCCTGGAGGCCCTCCAGGGGTCTGCCGGCCCTTGCATACAAACAGTCCTTGAGAATTTCTTGAGCAGCTGCAGAGTCAATGCTTTTGCCTCTTACATTTCCCGACCACCTGAAGAAGAACTCTGGACTCCCATTTCCCTTGCAGGGACATGGCCTCCATGGCTTCTGGAATGTCTGATTCCCTCGTGGCCTGGTGGGTCTATCAGAGTTTCTTATCCCCCCGGGCTGTGGCTTGTGCTCAGGGCCACCCTCTGAGCTCCTGTTCCAATCCGGACTTTCCCAGGCAGGTAGACCAAGCATAGCTATGCCCACCCCTGCCCGTGGCCCAGGCTCCAGGGGTGATGTGTGTGTGTGTGTGTGTGTGTGTGTGTGTGAAACCATAGCAGTGTCTTTCTCCCTGAAGAATAATGCCGAGGTTTGTTACAGGTTTCCTCTAAAGCTCTGCGTGGCATCCCGCGTTCATACCCCCAAGGCACCTTCTCCAGATCCTGTTTGGAGCCTCTAACCTCCTGGAAGTTTCCCAACCAGACCACTGCTCAGACTCTCCCCTCCCCACCACTGCACCTCGCATCTTTACTGACAGGCCCTTTCTCCTCACTCACCTGCCTCTCAGCCATCCGTCTTCACCCCAAGGGCCTGACTTGCTGTCGCCTTCACACACAGCTCCCCACAGGACAGTCGTTGTCACTCTGGCTAATTTTTTTTTAATTGGGGTATAATTGCTTTACAATGTTGTGTTAGTTTCTCCTATACAACAAAGTGAATCAGCTATCAGTATACATATATCCCCTCTCTACTGAACCTCCCTCCCACCTCCATCCCATCCCTCTAGGTCATCACAGAGCGCCAGGCTGGGGTCCCTGTGTTATATAGCAGCTTACCACTAGCTAGCTATTTTATACATGCGTGCATGTGTGTTAAGTTGCTTCAGTCATGTTTGACTCTTTGTGACCCCACGGACTGTAGCCCACCAGGCTCCTCTCTGACCATAGGATTCTCCAGGCAAGAATACTGGAGTAGGTTGCCATGCCCCCCTCAGGGGATCGTCCCAACCCAGGGATTGAACCTGCGTCTCTCTTTTTTTTTTTTTTTCTTTTTTTTTCTGCAGCCTACTAGGCTCCTCTGTCCATGGGATTTTCCAGGCAAGAGTACTGGAGTGGGTTGCCATTGCCTTCTCCGAACCTGCATCTCTTATGTCTCCTTCATTGGCAGTCGGGTTCTTTAACCACTAGTGCCACCTGGGAAGCACATTTTACACAAAGTAGTGCATAAAGTAGTGTACCCTCCCAATTCATCCCACCCTCTCCATCCCCCTCTGCGTCCACATGTCTGTTCCCTACATCTGCAATCTCTATTCCTGCCCTGCAAATAGGTTCCTCTGTACAACTTTTCTATATTCCACACATATTTGATAATATATGATGATTTTTCTTGTGATAAAGCACCACCCCTACTCCTCCACCTAAGGATGGGTAGAGCCAATACTCCTAGAGCAAGTGCTGGAACAGGGGTCTGCTGTCACTGAAGTGGTAAATGCATCTGTTTCAAATCATATGTATATTTTCTTACTCTGTAATTGACTACTTACATGATTTTCCCTGAAATGGACCTTTGGGGGCCTCTGAATGTGTGTGCCTGTGTGTACATGCATGCGTGCCTATGTGTGTATCATGTGAAAATGCATGGCTAGCAAAGATCGGGCGATCATGCTCATTTCTCAGTCACCAAATGGCTTATCACTTGGATCAATTTGACTGCTGTATGCTTTTTATTAATTTTTTTTTACACCAAAAGCATTTTGTGTTGGGGTATAGCCGATTGACAATGTTGTGGTAGTTTCAGGCGAACAGCAAAGAGACTCAGCCATACAAATACATGTAACCATTTTTCCCTAAATCCCCCTGAACTGTTTTTTTATTTGTCATATATGATTTCATTTATAACCAAAGTGTGGCTAGAAGAAGTGGCAAAGACAGAAAACATAAAGAATATTTATATTAAACCACCTCCAAGCTGATGAGAAACCTAAGAATGATAGTTCTGCAAATTTGCCTCAGTCATTTTTTCCAGTTTCACAAGCTGTGATCATCTGATCCAAGTCCTTAAATAGGTCTTCTGAATGTCTTTAGTATGTCAAATGAAGGGACAGAAAAGGATGGGGGTCCTTAGAATATACAGAGAAAATTTAACTAGCTTGTCTTGTGATTGACTGGAAAAAATATTACCCGCAATGTGTTATTTTGAAGAACTTACAAATCTCTCTCTGAATCCTGCTTTATCTTGTCATTTAGATAACATGTGAACATTGTAAAAATAATGCAGTTGATTTTTCTTAAGCTCAAAAGGCAAGAATTCTAAAGATCAGGTCACAAAACATGGGTTTTTATCTATTTTTGAAGCTAGTGCATATAATTAAGTTTCAATTATGTTTCAAATATGTGTTGGTCTCAGAACCAAAATGTTGTGTTTTATTTGTCAACAAATCAGTCTCTCCTTGCACAACTAATTTCGAAGAACTGAAATGTTGAGTATAACTTGTTAAATGGAAAAACGTTAAAATGTGTCCTTAGATATAATGAACACTATTAAAAATTGTCATTTAATGCTCATTTAATGTAATATTTGAATAATATACCATATAAAATATTTAACTAAAAATTTTTTTACTGTAAGCCATGCAAAAATGATAAAGTGATTTTTTTTAATTGTAGGGGGCTTGTGAAATTATAGATTACCACGAAGGAGTTCATTAGTCAAAAATGGGATTACAAATGCCCATCTAAAGACACAAAACCCAGGAACTCACAGTAGCGAGCTGGTAGGAAGGAACCAAGGCGAGCTGCCGTGCTGAAGATAAGGAGGGGCCAGCCCCGCCCGGAGCAACCAGCCTGCAGCTTCAGCTTGGGCGCTGGCAAAGACCCCTGTCATCCCCCCACCCGCCAGTGACCATGCCCACTGCAAATTCCAAAGCCTAGTCAGAGGTGAGAACACTTATCAATGTTACCTTGACCTCTTGTTTCCTGAAACTAAGTCACAATGAAAAGTACATCCTTCAAAGATCGAAACCCCAGGAGGCAGCAGGACCCAACCCTGTTCCCACAGCCACCGAGGAAGTGCATATCTCCCCAAACAGCAGCCCCGGAAGGTGCACCCCGAGGCTAATCCCCAGCTAAGCTGCTTTGCCGGCCTGCCGTAGATTAGACTGGGTGGACAGGGTGCAGGTGACATCATTTCCAAGAACTGGCTGTCAGGTGACTTGGCAGGAGGATAGCAGGGAGGCAGGATTCCATGCCCTGCACCACTTGTGAGAGCCGGAAGGACCACAGGACGCTGGCCCTACAGACCAGTTCTCTTTCTGTAGAGGGGCCACATCGAGCTCCAGAGATGGGAGGAGGCTGACACACAGCTTCCTGGTGGCCCAGGAGGGTCTCGTGAGTGTATTTTTCCAGGGAATCTTCAAGAGTGATCTAGTTCAAGAGGATGTGCCATTTCAAAGATGCTGATCACAGGAGGACCGCACCCTCTCTGCACCCTTGGAGATGGCCTCAGGATCATGGGGAAAGGCTCTTGTGCAGGAGGACGTCAGGGTTCTGGGAGGTGGCAACCACTGGGAAAAAGGCATATGTTTTGGGACAGATGATTACCTCGAGCAACAGAGAAACCATCTACTGTGGTCGGGGCTCCGTAGGTATTTTGTGACCCATCCTGCGGGAACATTTATTTGTATCTATTCCAGTTGGCTGACCTGCCACAGCCCATCTTCAATCGTATCAATCCCAGGTACTGTTATTTATAGAATCATTGACTCAAGAACTCCCCGAGGGCTCCCCTGCCGAGTGACTTTCCAGTCGCTGCTGGTCAGGGGCAGGAGTGCGCTGCCCACACAGCTGTCCATCCCTCTAGGCACAGCCTGGCAGAGCGAAGGCCCTGCTCCTCAAGCTCTTTCCCTCTACTTCTAGTTCTTTCTGCCCCTTGGGGTCACCCAGAGGGCACCTGGCTCACCGGCCACAGGACAGGTGCAGATGGTGACCACACCCTCCCCATGGCTGCAGATAAACACCAAGGCAGCAATAATGTCTCCATCTCTTGCTCTTCACGGGGACGTTTCACACCCTCTTAGCATCGTGCTCACACATCTCTAAATGGGCTGCAGTTTGTCCACATCCGTGAAAAGCACAGCCCGAGAACCAAATGCAGCGCTTGGAGCAATGACCAGGAAGCAAAGGGCAGGGCTGCCAGCTCTTTGTGCCAAGATCTCATTGAGCAGCTGGGCCCAGTTACAGCTGACAGCTCTTCTGGAAGCTTCTGTGTTCTAGTAGGGGCCATGCAGTTTGGCACAGGGGTGAGGCACGCAGGAGGGGCAGTGGAATTTCACCTCTATCTATAAGGACCACATGTGTCACTCAAAAAGCACGTCTCTTTCCAAGCTCTTTTTCTGTTCTACAGAAAAGTACTGTCACTCTTTTACAGAGTGATACAGACTTGAAATGTTCAGCAATTCACTTAATGATGCCCAGGCCTCTTGACCTCGCTTTTCACGAGCCAGGTGACCACCAGAGGCACCTCCAAATGTCTCTACTCTCTTTCCTGAGGACCTCATTGGAGCTCAAGGTCCCCCAAAACTTCCCAAGAAATGCGTGTGCTAAGTCACATCAGTCATGTCTGACTCTTTGCGACCCTATGGACTGTAGCCTGCCAGACTCTTCTGTTCATGGAATTCTTCAGGCAAGAATACTGGAGTGGGTTGCCATATCCTCCTCCTGACCCAGGGATTGAACCCACATCTTTTATGTCTCCTGCATTGGCAGACAGGTTCTTTACCACTTGCACCAGAAATTTCCCAAGAAAGCCCCAGCTAATTACACAACAGGATAATCATGCAAGAGCCTCTTCTAAGAAGAATGGTACATCCAGTTGATTCTAGGCTGAGTATTTTTACAGCGTTCTGTGTTTACATGAAAATGGAGATGCACTTCACAATATGGCCATGATCACAGGAAATGAATGAATGTGTCAGAAATCACTCTTTACTGAATGACTTTTTTAACCTGAGTTGCCAGCCAAGTCTATTGCAGTGGGAAGTCATGCTCTGAATGAAGCGTCCCGAGGAAAAATTGACATTGGTGGAAATAACATTTTTAAACATTCTAGGTATTAACAGTAACTTTGGGTTCTGCATTAAGCGCAGAGGGCAGCAGTTTCTGCATGTCCGCACACATGTTTGTGAGTTTGTTGCCTTCAGCTGCAGCGTTCCACCATCACAGCAAACTTGCGACCCTTCAGTGCCTACAGGCTGTCACGTTACAATGGCTTTGAAGAGAGATGGCTCATGCAGTCACACATTTTGGTGTCACACTCAATTGGCTAAACATAGTCATTTGGGGTTCTATTATTGACTAATTTAGATAATCCACCTACTGGGAAGATAAAAATGTAAAATCCTGTTGGTTCATGAGCGAGGTCCTTGATGTCAGTTCTGTAACATATTTTTAAATACAGGAAGCTGTTCAGAAGGAATATTCTGGCGTGTTGTAATTAGGTAAAGTGGTGTTGGGAGCCCATCAGCTGACTGTCTGCCCATCTTCCTGGACTCATGGAGGTTCCTACCTGGGCAGCTATTTTATACCTGGGCAGCTCTAGTTTAATAGAGAATGCCATTAACAAGCGGGCCAGACTGTATCCCCACCTGGAGCTTTGATGAGCCATCAGCATGCTCGCAAGTTCGTCTCATGATTGGTGTTGAAATATGTCACACCACGATGGAGCATTGCAGGCTGTCGCTGCTAATGGATTAATGACAGAACACCTGCCTCACCCACCTTGAGCCATGTAGAGGGAACAGGGTTTGGGGCTTTGGCTACAAGAGGCAATGCCTCCCTGGGCCGCCTATAGAACCCTGCATGGGCACAAGTTGAGGGGAGCAGTGACTCCTGGACAGATCGCTGTGTCTGTCCCCTGCATGTGAGGTTGGGGAGTCTGAGGCCCACGCTCCCCTAGAAATGTTTCTGAGATGCTTACGGTCTGACATGGGCTTAGGGTTTTACTAGTTTTAGCCAACTTGCATTTCTCATTCTTTGCGTTCTGTGATCACTTTAACCTGTCTGACTTTATGAGGGTGTCTGTGTCTCGTCTCTTACCTTCCCATGCCAACAGTGAGCACACATCTGCCGTGTGCAGCCACAGTGGCCAGGGTGCACCTGGGTTTTATTATCTTTGGGTCAAGAAGGGGAACCCATTCTGCCCCCAGGCCTCTCACGTGTATCATGTTGTGTCACCTGGGCTGACTTGGGGTTGATCCTCGGCATAAGCGACTGAAACGGGTCAAACAGGAACGCAGGGCTGAATTGTGAAGAAGGGCCTTTCTCTCGTGTCTAAACACCAGGGGTGTAATCGCGGCTCAGCACACCTTGAGATTTCACAAGATGGAAGGAGGGATCTGATAACTTTAGCTCCCCCAATAGAACCATCTGGGCCTCCAAATACTTCTCCGATATTCGCTGTCCAAATGCCATAGTCTTTCTCTTTAAGGCACCTTCCTAGACAACCCCTGGAAAGTTCTGGGCTTCCTATCTCAGCCCAGGCTAAAGCGAGGCTAGGCTCTGGGCTCCCTTCCTGACTCCTACTAACTCAGGGTTTAACCTCAGCTGAGCAAGTGCCTTCTCCTCTCTGGGCCTCAGCTTCCCCATGTGCCCAAAGCAGGGGCTTGGAATGAATGACCAGCTCTGAGTTCTGGTTATAAACATTTGCTTCTCACCAACACAAGCCTGCACTTGGACATGTGCACACATGAACACATGTGTGCATATGTGTTCAACTGGGTCCTGATTCCTCACCAATGAGCTCAAGGTCTGTCCTCTTCATGTGAGACCCTTTTGTGAAGCAGTGGTTACTGGTGGGCGTAAGGGCAGGGGGCTGGGCAGCCACATGTCCGGGGAGGGGCTGCAGCATGCAGCTGCCCCGTGCTCCTTGCCATGTCAACCATGTCAATCACTGTTCAACCCCGAAGGATAAAGTAGTGCTCCCATTGTGGGTTCTCACTGTGCCGTATAAATATTTCTCTTTGGCTTTATAACTCACATAACCGCCCTACCAAAAGTTTAGAGACTGGAGATGAGGGGAAGGGATGGCACCTACACACTACTTCCCCAACAGCCACCACTATCATTTTGTAAATTTCCTGCTTAATTTTTCAGATGTGTGTATTTTTTCATGCATGGCACTGAACTGGGACTTTATATATATCAATGAGTTGAATCTTCGAGGCACTCCTGCTGGTTAGGGGTTAGTGGACCCCCACTTTATGGCAGAGAAAGTGACTGGAGCTTGAATGGGTTGCTGAAGGTATTTAGCTGCTGGGCTGGGATATGAACCCCTCCCTGTGTGTGACCCCAGAACCTCCCCTCCTTCCCCAAACACAATGGTCCTCATATGTCGCCTGCATAAAAATCACCAGCTTGCTGGGCCCAGCTCCAGAGTTCCTGATTCGGTAGGTCTGGACCTCAGAGTCTGCATTTGTGATAAACTCCCAGGTGATGCTGATTCTGGCCTGGGAACCACACTTTGAGAACCACTCTGCTGGTCTATACTGCCTCCCTGTGCAGACCTGTTTCTGTGTCCCGATTGCCCTCCTCATTCTGAGAGCATTCCCTTATGTTGCCATTCGGCTTCACAAACATCACTTTCAGCTGCTACATGGTATAGTGCATGTTCTTTAAAAGAAATCTACAGATTATTTGGTGCTTTGGAATTCACAGACTATGTCTTCAGATGAGAGCTCAGGAAAACCACCCACAGTTACACCCCTTCCTGAGAAGGATTCTGTGGGCCCTCCAGCTGGTCCAGAAGTGACAGTATCTTGGATCATTGCATCAGTCCCAATACTGTTTCCAGGAGTTACTTAAGTCTGTTCCATTCTTTAAGGTACGAGTCAGCTTTCACCTCCACCAGGAAGCCCACCCAGCCTGCACCAGCCCTTTGGTATCTCTTCTATGCTGAGCACAGTAATGTGGGTGTTACTGTGGTTGATTGTCTCATTTAGAACTGGGAATATATTTTGTCTCTTCTAGAAAGTGATCCTCAGAGCACAGACTGTCAGCCCTGCAAGGCCCAAGGACACTTGGGCCAACCCCTTTGGCGTATAAATGATGAAACTAAGGCCAGAGATGAAGAGGTGTGTCCCAAGCCACACAGAGCACTGTCCCTATAAACTCCATTTTGAATTAATTCATGACAACTATAGATTTATTTTTGACCTTCTAGCTGATTTACATTTACTGTTTAAAATGACTTCCCAGTTATCCCTACACTGAGAGCATACAGACTTGAGACAGATGGGGTACAGCGGCTGTCCCCAGCTCACCCCCACCCCACACTGCCCCCTGTCATGCAGCCTGGGACCATTGCCTCCATCTCACCCAAGGGCCCTCTAGCACCTGTGTTAGCCTCTGGAGAAAGTGCCAGATCCTGGATCCTGTTCCAGACTTTTTACAAGGGGTCCACTGGAGCCCAGGCACCCTCAACTCCTCTGATCCCCCAGGGGCTCAGGCTGAGTTTACAGGAGCCCAGCGTTTGCAGCTGGGCCCTTCATCTGAAAGTATAACCTGTGTGCTGAGCTCAGGATGGAGTGAATAATGTGGAAGGGAGCCACAGCTGCTCTTTCTCTGTGGGAAGGAAATATGCCTGGAGGCTTATGTTTTTATTATCTAACAAGTGTATTTTCTCTGAAGCAGGCTCAAAATGGGTCAAGAATAATTATTCCCTGCAGTCCCACCTCCACCTTCTCCTCTCAGGGGACTGTGTGACAGGCCCTTGGCTGGCTCTGCTCCCCTGGTCCCTCCACCTGGATGGCAGAAGGCTATTCTTCATTTCAAATTCGCTCTTATATTTTTCTTGTTACAGAAGCAATATGTATGCTCATTATTTAAAAATCAGAAAATATGAGCCAAAAAAGAAATGAATGGAAATACCTCATAATACCAGCCACCCCAAGATAAACACAGTATAAAACTGTGGGTATCAATTCCAGATCATCCTTCCTTTCTTCATTCTTTCATGTAAGATTTTTATGTACCTATACACATGCTATTTGGGCTTCCCAGGGGGCTCGGTGGTAAAGAATCCACTTGCCAGTGCAGGAGACACGGATTCAATCCCTGGGTCGGGAAGATCCCCTGAAGGAGGAAATGGCAACACAGTCCAATATTCTTACCTGGACAATTCCATGGACAGAGAAGCCCAACAGGCTACAGATCATGGGGCTGCAAAGAGTTGGACATGACCGAGTGACAAAGCAAGCAAGAAAACATGCTATTTGGTGTTATAGAGCTTTTTTTTTTCACCACAAATAAAATCATGATTACGTATACTGTAACATGCTTTCTTAGAGCATCTTGGACACCTTTGCATGTCAGTGCTTAAAGATCCAATTCACCCTGGTTAAATGGGTGCTAGTCACTCAGTCGTGTCTGACTCTTTGCGACTCCATGGACTGTAGCCTGCCAGGCTCCTTTGTCCGTGGAATTCTCCAGGCAAGAATACTAGAGTGGGTTAGTATTCAATAATTAATAATGCTGAAGCACTGATTTACTCCATCCTCTTTTGTTGGCTATTTAAATTATTTTCAAACTTTACCCTATGACCAATGCACATATCTTTGTGTACTGCCCAGTTACTGCCAGTTAATTCACTAGGCATTTAAAAAAATTTTTTTCCATTGGGCATTTTTTAATGGTGAAACTTATTTATTCATTCATTCCAACAGGTATTTACCATGCTCCTGCTGTGTGCCAGCATTGTGTCACAGGCAAGGGCTGAGATAGCGCCCAAGATCCCTATCCTAGAACTTCTAGAAAGGGGACGTGGTTCATAAAGAAAAAGTAAATTTATAAAGTCACTGCAGATTGGGAGATGGACTCTGAAATCAACATGTGATTTGAGGGAGAGATAGAAGGAGAAGGTGGGTATGTGGGAGGTCACAGGAGACCTCGCTGATCAGGTGTGTTTGAGTTGAGACCTGCAAGGGAAGAAACCAGGCTGAACAAGACGAATGTGGGTTGAGGCAGGAGGGGCTGCAGTGACTGGGGAAGGGAAAGGAGGCTGGTCAGAGGAGGCAGAGGACCGCTGATCCAAGAAGAGAATGGAGCTGCTGGCGTGGTCAGAGTGCTTGGGAGCCAAAGTCTGCAGACACTATGTAGATTTCCTTCTGGGGCCAATGTGACAGGGCAGTGGCAGGGGGATGGAGAGGAAGGGAAGGAATTGAGATTTATTTTGGAGTTGGAACCTACAGGATATGCTGATGCATCCTGGAAGGAGGATCAGGGAGAGAAATCAAAGGAAACTTCCAGTCCATGGGGTTGCAAAGAGCTGGGCACGACTGAGCACACACACACAAGCTTCATCCATGAGGAGCCTGATGCCGCCTCCTCTCTGATTTCTAGAGTCAGTGCCATAGGTTGTCTAGACGATGCCAAGGGAAGGTCTCCTGAACTGGCCAGCTCCCTTGCTGGGGTTTCAGAGGACCCTCTAGTCCACCAGGCTTTGCCCTCCTGTTGGTCTCTCTAGCCCCTCACAGGAAGGATGTCAGTGCCAGGCCTGAGTCTCCACCAGCAGAAGAGTTAGGAAACCTATGAAGCACATACTGAAATCTCTTTACAATCAGGGCACCTGAATTATGGAGGCAAGAGCCCTACTAGGATGTTTCCCAAACCCTGTTTTTCTTGGACTATGTGAGGGCTGTCCCCAGGAGGGAGTGTGGGGTCAGCTTGGGGTGCGGGTGGCCACTGGCTCACACATTGCTATGCAGTGCTGTTCAGTGTCCTGGCACCTGTGGGTGGTAGGACCAGGAAGAAATGCCACCCACTGCCTCCCTGGGAAGATGCTGGTAGGAGGCCCATCACGTAAGTGAACAGATTCCCAACGAGACTTCACAGAGCAGTAACAATATCTTTCTAAAAGATGAAAAATGCAGTCTTCAAAGGGCAGTAAGTTTTCTCCCTCTTTGAGGGTGTGTTGTGTAGTGGGGTGTGTGAGTGTGTGGTCTTTTAAAAAGCCAGGCCCGTGGGGCATGGTCCAAAGCCAGGAACTCTATGCTTTGACAAAGAGCAGAACCATGGTTTTCTTTTCTCTGTGGGAGAGAAAGGCCTTGCCCAAACCCCCCACTGGGTGAAGGCACCAGTCAAGAATGCAATCCTAATTAAAACTTTAGGCAGTCAATAAATTACCCTTGCAGCGTAGACTGATGTTCTCCTGATTTCATGCCTGGGCCTTTGAGAAGGGAAGGAAGAAAGAAAGAAACAGAAGAGATTAAGATTCCTTTCCCCAGGCTATTTCTGGTGAACCAGTTCCTGGGGTTTTATATACATTTTCAACAAAAGGACAGATATGTGGGACAGATGAAGTGGCTTTGCAGGGGGGCTGGGTCTGACATGCTGGAAGTCGTTGTCCTTAATGGGGTGAGACTGGCCGCACTGAGCCATTACAAGGATGGAATCCTCCTCTTCCTCCTGGCCGGTCAGCTGTGGGTCCAGCTGTGAGCAGGACACAAGCATTCCGTCGCTGTGGTTTGGGCAGCCTGTGCCGGTCATGGAAGGACTGGGGATGGGTGGGGTCAGTGGGGGGAGATTGAGTGACCCACGAATTGGGCTGTCTTCCCACCCTCCTGAGGGTAGATCTGGGAAATGGGGAGAAGGGAGGGGCTGGAGCTGGCTGTTGCCGTAAAGAAGACTTCACAGAGCTAATGGAAGCATCATCCCATACTGCAATGCAGCCCAGTAAGGGGCTGATATGAGGCACAGACTGGGTGTGATGGTGGGGTGAGGGTATTAATTCACTGAGGTACCCACTCTAATGGGGGCAGCCTTCAAATATGGATTGAGGTGTCTCAGCAGCTTTGGCAGAATGGTAAGATGCATCCCGGGGTGTGGGAACCACATGACCAAAGGCATAGACATGAAAATGCATGGTGCGTGTCAGAGGCACAAGGAGGGGCGTTGGGATATGACACTGGGGAGGCAGACTGGGTTGGCTTCTGAGTGTTCCTGCAGGCTCTCCTGAGATCTGTCTTCTTCTATGCGTGTGAGTGATGACATCATCAGAAAGATGGGTCAGTCGGGGAGGTCAAAGCCAGGCTGGATGGGAAAGAAGCTCCAGGCCACTGGGAGCCATACTGCCCCGGTGGACATGTCAGGATCACAAGACGATCCTGGTGGCCTTGGCACAGAATCAGCAGGCCCTGGGAATCAGTTTGGGTGACAAGGTCAAGGAGACGTCAAGCTCAATTCCCAAGTTTGGAAAATGAGCTGCTGCCGCACGTAAATCAATTTTCTACTCCACTAAGTTTCTTCATTTAAGCGCCCAAACTTACATTAAGTCTTCTTGAAAGAAGACTTTCTAAACAGGGACCACTGAACACCACCCTCTGCCTTTTTCAGCAAAGAAGTAGAACTCCCCAAAGAGGGGACTGTTTCTATGAGTAGTTGTAACTGACCTCATTGTCACAGGCCATCCGTGCCTGTTGAGGTATTTGGGACCCTTTGCCCCAGCACCCGGTGGCCCCAGGCTAGTGTCCTTAGCTAATTCTGGGTCTTACCCGCAAAGGGGGCAGGGATCCATTGTTTCCTCCCCATTTTTTCTTTCTGTCTTTGCTCCCAGATGTCATTTCTCAGTTGTAGAGCTTTTAAGACTCTCAGGCTCCTACTTCTAATCTGCCCCCAGCTTTTCAAGTCTACAAATCTTTGTACAATAAAGTATATGGCCACTGTGATGGCTGTTTCCCTTGTTCACTGGCTGGTTCCCTCCAGTTTCTTCCACCTCCATAGCTTGACTGGGGATGATGAGCCGAGTACATGGGGATGGTTTTGTAATCCTTTGATGTGACCTGCTGTGCCTGGACTGTGCTGAACACGTCCATGCTCACTAAACACCGATGAATTTACAAGAGGTAGGTAGGCTTCTATTTTTCCATCATCAGAGGAGTTTACCTTTTGGTCTCTGGTAGGCCAGTGTTCCAGAGCCACACTGCAGAGCCAGCTTCTCCTCCCTTCCATGTCATGTTACTTGTGTGGCAATTGCCCACAGCCCTGTGGATGCCTGTGCTTCTGGAAGAGAATCACCCTGCGTTCTACATTCCCTCATTGTCTGTGAATCTCGCCACCCAGTGCCACCCAGAGAAAAGTGAATGAGTCACATGTGTGGATCTGCTGGGCCGCTCCAGTCGTTAGCGAGACAAAGCCACAGGTGTGCCCTCAGCGCTGGGAAGCAGGAACAGGAGTCTTGATGATTTTCCGGGTCTCGGGTCAAGTTAGTTATGCGCAGACTTGAAAATGTTTTGGAGATGTAGCCAGGCTTCTGCAGCCATGGAGCAAATGAGAATGATTTCTGCTATTTGCTGTGCAGGGGGCTGGGGCATGGGCACCATTTAAGCCCATGCCTTGCTAGGTCAACATTTTCATGCCCAGAGCTATAAATTAAAAACATGCCTTAGACTTGGGTACCATCTCTCTGATGAAAAGCTGGGTCTGTTTATTCTCTTGTGGTTGCTAGGAGTGCTACAGACTAGAAGGAAGGGGAATGGAGGATGAATGATTTTTAAGCATATTTTCCAAGAGGAATAAAACTACAAACACAAATTCCCACAATCCGGACAGTAACTGGTTTCCACCCAGTGTAGCAAAAGCTCATCGCAAGATCAAGACTCTGAAAAATCAATCCCCCTCGCTATGGTTTAGCTGGGTCACTGGCTTGATTGAAAGCCCTAGTTCAGTGGAATGTGAGGGCAAGGTGTAGTAAATAGGCCAAGTCTATGCGAACCAGCCTCTGAATCGGTTACCTGAAACAACAGACTTGAGTGGCATCAACAATCATCCTAATCTTGTTCAACCGGGAGCAGCAGTTTATCTCAGAACCTCACTTAACGCCACAAGATGAAGGTTGTTTTCTTGATACATCATGTTGCAATTGTAAAAATCCTGCTGCATTCTGGTATTTTGCCCTCTTTCATTTCGACGTGGTCCTTAAAGACTTAATCCCACTTCCGGACGGTGTGCAGGCTTCACTTCTACTAGAGATAACTAGCATGAAAGGCCTGATGATTTACGTGGATGACAAGGTTTTGCTTTCACAGGTCCAGAAAGGACCTGATAGAGGACAGGCTCTGCTAATTATTATCTTAAAGACAGCTGCTGAATAATTATTCTTAACCCAAAGTCAACATTTTTGGTATATGTTCTTCAGTGTTTCACTGGCTTAGAGCAAACATCCTGTCTCAGTTTATATACACTGCTGAGCAAAAGTCTGCCCCAAAACTTAGCTTAAAGATCAACAGTCATTAATTTGTCCAGGATACTGCAGTTCAGTAAGGCTCATTTCATCTCTGCCTTTCGTGATGGCAGGTAGGACCAAGGCTGGAAGATGCGTTTCCAAGATGGCGCATGGAACTGGCTGCCTGATGGAAGCTCAACTGGGCTATTGACAACAGCCTCAGCTGTGGTCTCCCCAGGTGGCTAGGGTGGATTTTTCACAGCGTGGTGGTTGGGTTCTGAGAGGAAGTATCTTAAAAGTAAAAGTGTCCAGAGGACAAGCCCATAGTGCGAGTACCTCTCAAGCTTCTGCTTGTATCATGCTTGCTTGTACCGCATAGGCTAAAACCAGTCACATGGTATGGTAGGCAATATAATGACCATCCCTTCCCAAGATGTTCACATCCTAATCCCTAAAAATTGTGAATGTTATCTTGTACCTGGAAACAGGGTTTTGTAGATGTGATTAAGGATCTTGAGATGGAGAGGCTGTTGTTGTTCAATTGCTAAGTCATGTCTGACTCTTTGTGACCCCATGGACTGCAGAACGCCAGGCTTCCCTGCCCTTCACTGTCTCCCAGAGTTTGCTCAAATCCATGTCCTCTGAGTTAGTGATGCCATCCAACCATCTCATCTTCTGTTGCCCTCTTCTCCGCCTGCCTTCAACCTTTCCAAGCATCAGGGTCTTTTCCAATGGAGCTTCAGCTTCAGCATCAGTCTTACCAATGAATATTCAGGATTGATTTCCTTTAGGATTGACTGGTTTGATCTTGCAGTCCAAGGGGCTCTCAGTCTTCTCCAGCACCACAATTCAAAAGCATCAGTTCTTGGCACTCAGCCTTTTTTCTTTCTTCTTTCTGGAGAGATTATCCTGGATTATATGGACATCCCAATCTAACCACAAGGGTCCTTTCAAGTGAAAGAGGGAGGCAGGAGAGTCAGCATCAGAAAAGAAGATATGAGGAAAGAAGCAGAATCTGAAGTAATGCAGAGGTCAGCTTTGAAGATAGAGGAAGTGGCCACAGCCAAAGGCTTGCAGGCAGCCTCTCAAAGCTGAAAAGGCAAGGAAATGGTTTCTTACCTAGACTGTCCAGAAGCCCTTGCTGAAACCGTCATTTTAGCCCAGTGAGATTCATATCAGACTTCTGACTTCCGAGAACCATAAGATAATAAATTTGTGTGGCTTAAAATTTTTTAAGCCACTAAGTTTTTGGTAATTTGTCACAACAACAATAGGAAACTACTGCCAAGCCCAGAGTCAGTGTGGGAGGGATCTACAAAGAGCGCATATGGGAGCCTTGGTTCACTGGGGGTTCAGCAAGGGAGCAGTATACCCTAAATCAAGATACATTTTACAAACCAGAATATCCTTGGGTTTTCATCATGTAGTTATCTTGCTCAAAGTTAAATATATTTGTGGATGTGTATATGCTCAGTTGCTAAGTTATGTCTGACTCTTTGCAACTGTGGCCTGCCAGGCTTCTCTGTCCATGGGATTTTCCAGGCAAGAATACTGGAGTGGGTTACCATTTCCTTCTCCAGGGGATCTTCCTGACCCAGGGATCAAACCTGCGTCTCCTGCATTGGCAGGTGGATTCTTTACCACTGTGGGTGCCTTATCAATTTTCCTGGTCAAGATGCACAGTTCGTTATCTATGTTCTATAGTTGTTTCAAGCTAAAATTGTTATTGCCGTGCTGAATGGTACAGCACTTTTAGACCTTAACTTATTTTGGAATTAACATAATATTCTTTTTCCTTTCCCTAATTTTTATTGTGAAAATTTTAAGCATAGAGAAAAGTTAAAAAAAAAAAAACCTAATACAATGAATTTCTGGATACCTACCACCTAGATTCAATCATTGTTAATATTCTGCCATATTTGCTTGATTTATATGTGTGTGCATATTTATCTGTAGAAATATTGAGATAGATAGGTAGACAGATAATAGATAGGGAGAGAGGTGTGGGTTTTTTATGTGGAAGTTTCAAACATCCCAACCCTTCATTCCTAAATACTTTAGCATATGTGTCCTAACTGTAAGGACATTCTCTGATATTACCACATTGCTATTATCACAGATAAGAAAATTATTAATTCCCTGCTATCATCTAATATTTGGTATACATTCAAATTTCCCCAGTGGCTAAAGCATATGTTTTTTTAATAGCTTTTTAAGAATCCATTCATACAGATCATTTACTTAATGTCTCTGTAGTCTCTTACTCTAAAACAACCACACACCTTTTTTCTCTTTTCAGAACACTGACTTTTTGAAGAGACCAGGCTACTTAGGTTGGGAACATCCCACATCCAAGTTTTGCCCAGTTATTTTTTCCTGATGTTGTCTGACTTGTCCTCAATCCACTATATTTCCTGTAAATTCGAAGTTGGGTTTCAAGGTTTGATTGGCTTTGTTGACACTTTTGTCAAGAAAACTTCATAGATGACGCTGTGTCCTTCACGCATCCTTGTACCCAGAGGTACATAATGTCAGCCGTCCCCTATTGATGAAGTTATGTTTAATTACTGGGTTAGAAGTGATGACCATCAGGTCACATCATTGCTGAAGTAAGTTTTTCCTCTGTGCGTGCATGCATACTCAGTCTTGTCCAATTCTTTGTGACCCCAGGGACTGTAGCCCACTACTCCTCTATTCATGGAGTAGCCTATCCATGGATAGATTCCTCTATCCATGGGATTTTCCAGGCAAGAATACTGGAGTGGGTTGCCATTTCCTCCTCCAGGAGATCTTCCAGACCTCAGGATCGAATCCACATCTTCTGTGTTTCCTACATTGGCAGGTGGATTCTTTACCACTGAGCCCCCCTGGGAAGCCTTTTTCCTCTGTAATTGCAAATAATCTTTGGGGTGATATTTTGGCCCTGGGCAAATATGCTGTTTCCAATAACTTTTCACCTAGTGGCTTTTGCATACCTCAAGAACCCTTACCCAAGCCAATATTTCAGGTATAGAATAGTGATTTTTCTAATTCTATCATTCTTTCTACGTTTATTAGCTGAAATCGGCCCCTTCCCAGTTTTAGGCACAATATGTCCCAGACAGATCTCATATATTCCTTGTTCCAGACCTAGAATCAGCCATTTTCCTGAGGCACCCTGGTTCTTTTTAGTGTGAAATTTAAAACTAACATCTAGGCCCTAGGGATGCTCATTCTAAGGCGCTTTAGTGGATAGAGCCAGGATATTTATTTATTTAACAAGTTAAGTGTTCACATTTGTATTTCCGATTCAAATACTGAAGTCTTTTTCTTCTTAGTTTTATTTTTTTGTATCTCCTCAAATGGAAATTTTCAATCCATTTTCAAAACATCAACATATTTACTTTTTTGTACTAACACATGTGTGAAATAGTTTTCAACTTACAAGACCCATATTGTTACTAACAATAAAACTGCTGAGTGAAGTTTCTCTTTACACTTCTTTTGACTTTAGAATACACCCTATTATGAAAGCACAGTCAGAGTACTGTGTTCAAAAGTCATTCTTTGTGTAATTGTATTATCAATTTGATAACCAGCTTCATTTGTTGACATTCGTCTTCGATTTTAGGGTTTAAATTAAATTGTTGTTGTTTAGTTGCTTAGTCGTATCTGACTCTTTTGCAACCCCATGGACTGTAGCCCACCAGGCTCCTCTGTCCATGGAATTTTCCAGGCAAGAATACTGGAGTGGGTTGCCATTTCTTTCTCCAGAGGATCTTCCCAACTCAGGGATCAAATTCACGTCTTCCACATTGGCAGGTGGATTCTTTACCATTGAGCCACCAGGGAAGTCCATAAGTTAAATTAATCCTTCTTAAATTAATTTTTGGGGAAATGCAAAGCATTTACATGGTTTAAAAGTCAAAGTGCATGCTGCAGTCCATGGGGTCGCAAAGAGTCGGACATGACTGAGCGACTGAACTGGAACTGGACTTAATAATAAGGTTGTTGTTTAGTCAATAAGTTGTGTCCAACTCTTTTGCAAGCCCATGGACTGTAACCCACCAGGCTGCTCTGTCCATGGGATTTCCCCAGCAAGAATGCTGGAGTGGGCAGCCATTTCCTTCTCCAAGAGATCTTTCCAACCCAGGAATCAAACTTGCATCTCCTGCATTGGCAGGTGGATTCTTAACCACTGAGCCACCAGGGAAGCCCATTTAGTGAGGTGACCTCAGAGAAATCATGATTCCATATCCGTCTTCTCCATCACATCCCTCAACATAGGAAACCCTTTTGTGAGCTTTTGGTTTCTCTTTTTTGTATTCACTCTCATTTCCCCATCTTTCTTAGACCGCAGTAGCACAGTGTCTGTGTTCTTCCTCATTGCCTTGTCCACTTGTCAGTACAGCCTGGAAGTCCCTCCACATCAGCCCATCCTCCTGCTCCCTAGGTGTGCTGCTCCTCCTCGTCTCAGTGGATTCCGCCAGTCTCTATCCATGGGTTGTTTCTGAGCTTTTCTTTTACCAGCAATGCCATAGTCATCATCTCTAGCATATGCTTTCTCACACATGAGAAGTTATATACCTTCAAGTGGGATTGATGGGTCACAAGATAAAAACATATGTAATGTTGCCAGGTATCTCTGAATTCTTCTCTCTGGGAGTTGTACCATTCTGTATTCTCCCAGTGATATATGAGAAGGCCTGGGTCTCCACAGCCTGAACCACAAAATGCTTGCCACACGTTTGGATATTTGCCAGTATGAGTGAGAGATGGAATTCCAGTTTAGTTTTCATTTGTATTTATCTTATTAGTGGGCTGCCGTCTATGGGGTCGCACAGAGTCGGACACGACTGAAGCGACTTAGCAGCAGCAGCGGCATTATGAGTAAGGTTGAGCATTTTTTCAGGTCTAAAGGCCAATTCCCTTTCTCTCTCTCTAAACTGTGTACACGTTTTGTTTTTCTGTCAGGCATTTGGCCTTTTTCTTCTCAATTTTAACAGCCTTTCCAAATATTATCAGGGATAAAGGTATCTCCGATAAGAGTTGCAGATGTCTTCCTTTCTGAGTTTTATCACGTCTTTCGGCTCCACTTGTACTTTTGCCATCCATCTGTCTTATTTTTATGTAGACAGATTTATTAATCTTATATTGCCTCTGGATTTTTGAGTCATAAATTAGAAAGGTTTCTCCTCTACCAGGTTATCAAGGAATTCATCCATGTCGTCTTCTAGTTCTAGTGTAATTCCATTGTTTGTTTAGATCATTCAATCCATTTAGAGTTTATTCCAGTGAATGGTATGTGATAATGGATTCAAATTTAGGTTTTTCCAAAAGCCCATGCATCTTTCCTCCACAGGTTTGAGATGCTACCTTTATCACATACCAAATTTCCACATGTATTTGGGTCTACTTGCCCATTTTCTGTTCTGTTCATAGATCTATCAGACCTGAGATTCATGTAGATCATCTTGACCCATCTTTGGGAGGAAAAACCATGTGTCTCTGCCATGTCCTTCCATTGTCCAGGGTCAGCCCAAGCCCAGAGGATGAAAGCTCATGGTTGATCACTTAACCTCAGCATGGAGTAGCTGTGGTCCATACAATCAGACTGTGATGGACATCACAGCAGACTCTCAGCAACCCAAATTGTACCAATAGCTTTGCTAAGGGCAACAGTACTTAGAGACAGGGTCTAGGGAATGGTCAGTGCATCTAGTCCTCAGGAATCCTCTAAGAGCTCTTCCTGGGTCATGCTGGACACTTAGGTAATGTGTTCTTGTCTATATTGGGCTTCCCAGGTGACACAGTGGTAAAGAATCTGCCTGCCAATACAGGAGATGCAGGAGACATGGATTTGATCCCTGGGTTGGGAAGATCCCCTGGAGTAGGAAATGGCAACTCACGCCAGTATTCTTGCCTGGAAAATTCCATGGACAGAGGAGCATGATGGGCTACAGCCCGTGGAATTGCAGAGTCAGACATGACTGAGCACGCATACATACACACACACCAGTCTATACTATGTTGGTTCCCTGTGGAACTGCTTTTGGTAAACAACCCTCTGTTGACTCATATGGTCCTGTATTGAAAGCTGTGTTAAGGAAAAAAATTGTGTGAAACTCAAGGGTATTGTTGAGCATTTACTATATCACTCTCTCCCTCTGGTTTTATTTTATTTATTTATTTATTTTTTGGTATTTATCCTGATTTCTTGATTTTTAAAAATTTTACTGGTATATTTTTTCAATGCATTTTGCAGGCTGTTTTGAAGTAGAGGGATATATTTTCAAAGGAGAAGGGAAGGAAGGAAACTGCAAGAAGGATGGTTTGTCTCTGCTAAAATATGTAAACAATGTACCGTCCTTGATTTCAGACTAGATTTACTGCACTTTTCAAAGGAACTTCTCTTTGACAGGTTTACCTAATGCAGAAAAACACCTTTGCTTCCAGGTCAAGCAGCTTTCATCCTTTAAATCTTACCATTTTAGAACAGAGAGGAAAAAATGCAGACGGATTTTAAAGGCTGATACAGGTTCAGACAAGTGTTTTAGTGACTAAAGTCAGCTTGAGGCATTTGTGTTTGACTTGATTGAACATGTATGCACCCTGACTCACCTTTGCCATCGGTGGCCTACCCCGGGGTAAAAGCTGCATTGCCAAGTGGACCAAACGCAGACCTTTCTGTTGGCCTTCATCACCATGCGGTCACTGTCTCCCTCACTTTCTGGTCCTCCTCATTTGGTTCAGCAGCCCTTTGAACCTGTGTGGAGACCACACCACAGCTAGGAAGTCTTGGCTGCCTCATTCTCTTTAAATTCCTTTACTCCATTCTCCCCAGCTCTGGGCTCAGCTTGCACCTTAGGTGACAAAATTGACCTTTCCTGCTTCATAAATTGATTCACCTTTCTCGCAAGTGTGCCCAGAATCCCGGCACTAGAACAGCCCTCACTGAGTAGCCTGTAATTCAGCGCTGTGGGGAGGAGGCTGGGTGGGTAGGACATGTCCTTGCCCTTCAGTGGTGCTGAGAGAGATGGCCTGGGCACCAGCACTCAGTTGCAGGCTCTGCAGGAGGCACAGTGAGGGGAGCCGTGTCTTGAGACTGTTCCATGGGGAGGCCCAGGGCCATAGGTAAAATAGACCTCAGAGAAAAACGTGGTCCGAAAGGATCCATGCACCCCAATGTTCATTGCAGCACTGTTTACAATAGCCAAGACATGGAAGCAACTTAAGTGTCCATCGACAGAGGAATGAATAAAGAAGATGTGGTATATATATGCAGTGGAATATTGCTCAGCCATATAAAAGAACAAAACAATGTCATTTGCAGCAACATGGATAGACCTAGACAGTGTCATACTGAGTGAAATAAGTCAGGCCAAGAAAGTCAAATGTTATATGTATAGCTAATATGCAAAATCTAAAAAAATTATCCAAATGAAGTTATTTACAAAACAGACTCACAGACTTAGAGAACAAACTCATGGTTACCAGAAGGGAATGGGGAGGGATAGTTAGGGTGTTTGAGATTGACATGTACACAATACTATATTTAGAGTGGATAACCAACAAGGATTGACTGTATAGCACAGGGAACTCTGCTCAACATTATATAGCAACCTAAATGGGGAAAGAATTTGAAAAAGAAGAGATACATGTATATGGATAGCTGAATCACTTTGCTGTGCACCCGAAACTAACACGACATTGTTAATCAACTACCAGTTCAGTTCAGTTCAGTTCAGTCGCTCAGTTGTGTCCGACTCTTTGCGACCCCATGAGTTGCAACACGCCAGGCCTCCCTGTCCATCACCAACTCCCGGAGTTTACTCAAACTCATGTCCATCGAGTCAGTGATGCCGTCCAGCCATCTCATCCTCTGTCATCCCCTTCTCCTCCTGCCCCCAATCCTTCCCAGCATCAGGGTCTTTTCTAATGAGTCAACTCTTCGCATCAGGTGGCCAAAGTACTGGAGTTTCAGCTTCAGCATCAGTCCTTCCAATGAACACGCAGGACTGATCTCCTTTAGGATAGACTGGTTGGATCTCCTTGCAGTCCAAGGGATTCTCAAGAGTCTTCTCCAACACCACAATTCAAAAGTCAACTACACTCCAATATAAAATAAGAAGTTAAAAAATAAATAAACCTCAGAATGAAATTCCTGCCATCTAATTGGTTTCTGAACACTGGGGACTGCTAGTTCAAAGCATGTGACTTCCTCCAGTATTCTGCTACACTCTTCATCTTTTTCCCAAAGTGATGACACTGCCCTCTGCTCCCCCAGATGTGTCTTCCTTTGGTGTCTTGTCTTCCTGTTCTTTTAAATGTTTGAAAAGAGAAAAGAGCTTTTCTGGAATCATTGCTTGGGAGGTGACTGCATTTGTTGCATTCAGTCATACATCCTTGCAAATATTTAAAAAATCACACAGCAGCCTGCCATGTCTTCTGAACACTAACAGCTGCCTTGGCTCAGACCCCGCTGACCCTTTCTGGCTGGCCATGCACCCCTCAGTCTCAGCACTTAGGCCATTGTCATGTCATTGTTCCTTATGCAAAAGTCCATCTTTCTTATCTGAAAATCTGAAATAGGAAAAGCTATGGAAACAAGAAATCACTTGACAGCAAGTTCAGTTCAGTTTAGTCGCTCAGTCGTGTCCGACTCTTTACGACCCCAATAGACAACAGAACGCCAGGCTTCCCTGTCCATCACCAACTCCCGGAGCTTACTCAAACTCATGTTCATTGAGTCAGTAATGTCATCCAACCATCTCATCCTCTGTCATCCCCTTCTCCTCCTGCCTTCAAACTTTCCCAGCATCAGGGTCTTTTCCAGTGATTCAGTTCTTCACATCAGGTGGCCAAAGTATTAGAGTTTCAGCTTCAGCATCAGTCCTTCTAGTGAATATTCAGGACTGATTTCCTTTAGGATGTGACAGCAAAACCTGACCTAAACTGACATGAGGCCACTTGGAGTCCTTATTTATCCCAGTAAATGTAAATAGCCCTACATTTTACTATAGAAATTCTAATATACCTGATTCTGGGGTACTGTTTCAGAACCTCCTGGAAGTATCATGAGGTATGACATTTATATTCTGAACTCCAAAGCAGATCTGGTCTCAGGGACTTGGGATAAGGGACTGTGACCTGCATAAAACCAGAGACTCAAAATTCCTGTAATTTTACTCCACGTGACTGACAAAGTAATTCATGGAGACAAGTGATCCACACCAGGAAGAGTAAAAGTATATGATATCCAAGGCTTTGAAAAGATCCAAATGCAATCAGTATACTAAGAGCTTCTTCATCCCTGGAATGTCCACAAGACATGCATAAGGTTTAGAAAAATGTCCCAAAATCAGATGTAACTAGAAGTCACACAGTCCCCATAATTTGTCAATGCTGGGTTCCCTGACACCAGCAAGTTTCTAGAAATCTAATGGTAATAAGATTTTAGATGTTTCCCATATGCCAGCACTGTTCTAACTGCCTGATATGGATTAGCTAATCAAATTCTTTTGACAACCCTGTAAAGGATAAACTACCTCTCTCTCCCTTTACAGATGAGGAAACTGAGATCCAGAGAGATGAAATGTATCCACTGCAGTTCAGAAACCAGAAAACAGAAACTCTCTGGCTATTTAAGCGAAGGTTAGCAGAGGGGATTAGGAGTTTCCAGGATCATTAGAAGGCAGGATCTAGGCTCAGTCTCCAAGAATATTCACACCATAAACTGGACCACCAGGCCTGCTACTTCCACAAGTGGGAAGGTTGGAAATCAGGACCCCATTATGAGAACTAGCGACCTCAGAAACACCCACCTTCACTGCCACCCAGGGACTAGGAGGGGTCACCAAGGCTGTTGCTTTAGTGTTTTATCTGCTCCGAGGGTAGTCTGCTTGCCAACACACCCACAAAGCCAGTGACTGGTCTCCTCACCCCTACCTGGCAGGAGAACTGCAGAATCTATGATCATATGGCCCCACCTCATTTCCTTGCCCTCTCAGATCATATTCAAGCACATCTGCTTGGTAGAACGGAAAACACATCTCAATCCCTGGAGGTGCAAGGGAGTAGGCCATTTTAGCGTTCTTGCCTTTGAAATACAGGAGGAAGCTTGAATGGATGTCAACTGAGCCCATCTATGGTTTCATGCATTAACTAACTTCTCAAAGATGACACAGGAGTGGTGCCACCAGGATTTGAAGCCAGACTGTCTGGTTCCAGAGTTTAAGTTCTATAAATTCTACCACCTCTCCATGAGCTCACGCCTGGCTTGACTGGCCCCCCCATGACATGTCTTCTTCATGCTCTCTTCCTTCGGCAGGTCTACAACTTATCCAAGTGTCTGTATGGTTCACATGGGGGCCTCCAGCCCTAGACTCTGAATTTGGGGGGGCTGAGATTGATGATCTCCATCTACCCTGGATTATCCCCATCTGTCCTATATTGGCTGGCTGAATCAGTTCCCTAGTGACCCAACAGTACCATGCAACAAACCACCCCAAACCTCATTGACTGAAGACAATAAATACCTAGTGTTGCTCGTCTAGTCTGTAGAATAACATTCTTCTGGTTTTAGCTGGGTTCATTCATGCCTTTGTGGTCAGCTGCAGGTCACTTAGGTGGCTCTGTTATCTTGGCTGGCCGCTCTCAGACTCGGGTTGGGCTGACCTATCTCTAGCTGGGTAGGCTGATCTCTCATCCTCCAGCGTGATCTTATAGTGGCTCTTGAGAAGTAAGAGAGGAAGTGGGAAAGCACATCTACTTTTCCAAACCAAACCCCATGGCCATGCTCAGGATCATGGCGGAAAGGGTAGCATGAATACAAGATTCCAGGGCAAAGGGTGTGGATACAGGGAGGCCATTATGTCAACCTCAGACACAACATAACCTCTCAGATGAGCCCATTCACCTGGTGCCATAGAAAACACTGTTTAGAGGCTTTCTAGGGGAGGGATGGAGGGCAAAGGCTTCTGGAACCCCACAGCATCCAATCCAGTGCAGAGCTTAGCCCCTAGGGTCTATCTGGCAAGGTCCTGCATAAACTGAATCGCCAGTTCTTTTGGCTGATTCCGTTCTGTGCTCAGGCCAGGCTGGCAGCGGACTCAGAGACACAGCCCCTCGACTCAGGGCTTCCGCTCAACAGAGCCGCTGCTCAACAAAGACAGTCTCTTGACATCTCAAGCGGCGTGTCTGCTCGCTCGCCAATTAAAAGGCTCATGTCCTCAATGTGACAAATGCCAGGGAAAACAATTCTGCAATTCAGAACACAAGTGGGGAGAACACAAGAGAGGTGATCATGAACCAAGCGCTGGCCTTGTCCTCGGCGTTCATCAGGCTTCTCAGTGAGACAGCACGATTCTCCCAAGATTTCCTGGGTCACACCAGCCCCGGTGCCCAAACTGCAGGATCATGTGAAGGGTCAGAGTTGTTTTTCCATAGCTTAGATTTCGGCAGGCATATCTTAAGTTTTCTTAATCCATATTTAATAGCCTGACAGCCGCTGCCGGGTGGCTGTGCTGTGAGGATGAAGTGGAGATGAGGTCCCTGTGCAGCTAAGCCCTTCTCTGCCTATCAGGACAGGCTGCCCCAGGCGCGGGTCTGAGGGTCAGAGAGCAGCTCTGATATCAGAAGACCGTAAGGAAAGCAGGTGTTCCTCCCAGTTTTTCCCCTGGATCAGTTGTCACTCCAGGTCCCCTAGTGAAAGCAGAATTGTATATATTCCTTGGTTTGTATCCAGGTTCCTCAGTCCGTGGGATTCTCCAGGCAACAATACTGGAGTGGGTAGCCATTCCCTTCTCCAGGGGATCTTCCCAACCCAGGGATTGAACCCAGGTCTCCTGCATTGCAGGCAGATTGTTTACCATCTGAGTCGCAAGGGAAGATTTAAGTTAAAAAAAATAATAATAAAGTAACAGCTTTATCAAGATATAATTCACCTCCCATGCAATTCACCCATTTAAGGTGTACAATTCAATGTTTTTTTAAATATATTCACAGATACATGCATCCATGTATTCACCATGGGCAATATGTTCATCACCTCGAAAAGAAACCCATACACATTAGCAATCACTCATTCACCTCTCCCTCCAGCCCCCTGGGAACCATGAATCTACTTTCTGTCTCTATAGGTTTCATTATTCCGGACATATCAAATGAATGGCATCATATAATATGTGGTCTTTTGTTACTGGATTCTTTCACCTAGTTTTAACCAAGTACATTTTTTCAAGTTTCATCATTGAAGGCAGATGAGCAGGTTTGGATCCTGGGTCCACAGCCAGTTGGCTATGTGGGATTAGGCAAATGGCTTGACCTCTCTGAGCTTCAGTTTCTTCATCTTAATATGGGGAGAATTCCAGTATTAACACACACAAAAGGCTTTGAGCTGTGCCTGAGATAGAGGCTTTGGTCAGTGGGAGTTTTTAACCATCTTTCTCATCCTGGCTGTCCCTAAACTCTATCTGGAGGTACCGCACCTCTCTGTTTTCATTCCCTCAACAATTTCTGCCATCTGCACCACTCTCCCCACAGGGGCTGCGCCTGAGTCCCAAGGACTGGGTTACCCTGCATATTCCTTTTAAGTCCTCACAAATGTGCAGAGCCTCCTGCACACCACCCCTCTTCCCAAGGCAGTCTGAAGGCCCCTCTTTGGGCTCCGATGTTCACAATAGCTCAGGGAACATCACCTGGAGGGCCTCCGCTTTGTATCCTCAATGTTTCTACTCTGCAACTGGGAGAGGGTGTCGTCACAGCCCGGGTGGAAAAGAACCTCCCTCCCTTTGCTCCTACTTGTCCATGTGCCATGATACATTAATGCTAATATTATAAACCATAAAGTGACACGGACACCTTTAGAAAGGTCACAGGGTAAAAGAAAAGGAAATCTATCCCTCCAGCCTGAACATGTACTGACTTCCTTCTGGAGTCTTTCCATCTGCAGGTAGGTAGAATTTTATGAGACCATTGAACTCCACTGGAGGGACTCTGAGAAGACAGAGTTCCCACACCCCAGGGAATTCCCTGGCAATCCAGTGGTTAGGACCCTGTGCTTTCACTGCTGAGCATGTGGGTTCAAACCCTGGTTGGGGAACTACGATCCCACAAGCTGCATGGCCCCCCAAAAATTTCTTTTAAAGATTTCTCCACCCCAGAGCACTAGAGCAGCATTTCTGTGTCATCACCCCATTTATATTGGGACTGTGGTTTCTTTGTGTGTTTTTATATCTTTTCCATGTCTGGGTTTGTCTCCCCTGAGAGCCTGTAAACTTGTAAAGAATAAGAACTGTGTTGTCTCCCTTTATAGGAGTCTGTGTTTCATAAAAAATAATAAGTAAAAGAAAAAAATGTAAAGTTTCTTATCTATTCACACAGCCTTCTCTTATTGACATGAGGATCCAGTGTCTCTAGAAATTGTCTTGCAAACACTCCCCCCCACCCCATGGCTTATCCTCATGTCCACCTAGCGGTGTCTTTTGCCCCAGAACTGTGTGTGCTGTATAAGACGACAGGAAAATTCAGCCAGGGCCAGCGCAGGGTCAAGAGGTAGGATATCTCTGAAGATTTAGGATTTTGTTTGCTTGTACTGCATATCCCATACTGAGACTTTTCAGAAATACTATTGAAAATAAAAGTTTCCTTACGTGCCATGTGGGAACTCCGGGAAAGAACCTACCCTCTATTCTGGGCCTTTGCTTTATTTCAGACACTCGGAGGATGAAGAAGGAAGCTTCTGGTGTAACCAAGGCATCATCATGGCCTGAGACAAGGATGTAATAAATATTATAATCAAGTTTCTCACTTTTACTGCGTGCTTACTGAGTGCCAGGCCCTTTTCTAAATATCATGTTCTCTCCTCCCACCTTTACAAAACTCTGTAAAGAAGAGTTGCTCATTTAGTAGGGAAACTGGGGCACCAACAAGAAACAGCCTCAAAGCCCCACACTAGTCGCCATGGAACCAGGATACCTACCATAACCGACACACCTGAAAACACAGAATAACGACCTCAAAGTTCAGTCCTTCTGGTTTCAGTCATCCTCCATGATGGGCAAAGCATGTGGCCCCATTTTCCCACCAGAGACTCATAAACATCCTTGTGAGGTCAGGGGCAGGGTGTGCTCGTGTGTGAGTGCGACACCCCATGGACTGTAGCCCACCAGGCTCCTCTGTCCATGGGATTTCCCACGCAAGAATACTGGAGTGGGTTGCCATTTCCTTCTCCAGGGGATCTTCCCAACCCAAGGATCGAACCGTTGCTTTGGCAGGCAGATTCTTTACCACTGAGCCACCAGGGAAGCCCCAGGAGCAGGTCACAGGGCCCAGATCTCCAGGGGGTACAGTCTAGGCCTTGGGTGCACCCACTCCTAATCTCGCGCATCAATTGCTTCTTTCTTAACAGACAAAAATAAGGGGAAGGAACCTATTAAATCTGCACAACAGTCCCATGGAGTCCAAGTGTTAACGTCCCCAGAAAGGTTAAGAGATGCCCCAGATTAAATCAAGCTCGGAAGTAGCGTCCCTACCTCAGAGCACTGCAGGGCACATTTGTTGTTTTTCATACTTGGTCTAGCACAGGACATCTGTGGTGTGAATAGGGAAATATGTGGCTTTATTTTCCCAGTGAAAGCTGGCGCTCCCTTCAATTCATGAACGTAGGCGACAAACCACAGTAGTATGTGGCTCTGTCACCCGTAGGAATCACAGATATTTTCCTCCTTGTTGCACATATCTCGAAGTATCTTTTATATTCACCACTACTTGGAAGTTACAGTAGTTAAACACGACTCTTAAGACTTCCCTGGCGGTCTAGTGGTTAAGACGCCACGCTTTGTGGCAGTGGCGGGTGGCGTGTGTCCATCCCTGGTTCGGGAACTGAGATCCTACGTACTGTGCAGCACAGTCAAAAAATCCAATTAAAAAAAAATAACTCTAGACTTTATTATTTAATGCATTGATAGAGAAGGATATTTACTACATTAACATTTTGTTTTTAACATTTTGATAACTATGTTTAAATGTAACAGGTTTCTTGAATCATCCTATGCAATTTATTTTGTGTATTTAAACGCATTATTCTGAAAAGGAGTCTATTGGCTTTTCACCAGGCTTCCAGAAGCGTCCATGGCACCTGGCTACCCTCTACTCACAGTACCCAGAAAAGTACTTTGGAAGGACTGAAGATGGGAAATTCGGGGGAGGGGGGATGCCTTACACACACACACACATACTATCCTTGATCCTCACTGACACAGGGGGGCTTTTGCCCTGGAACCAGAGCCCCTGCCAGCTCCTGGCAGCCCGGTTCTCTGAGCGTCTCCAGGAATGGAAACCACTCCTGACTCGCAGCATAACACCGCTTCGTTTAAGCCAAAGAAACACGATTTATTACCAGCATGTTTTCAGTTCCAGGCGATGCCTTGAAAAGGTCAGCTTATATGAATATTTAGAAAAAGCAGATCATAAAATAAGAGAGACTTGGTATTGGGTTTTTTTTTTTTTTTTCCCTTTGATGAAGAAAATTCAGGCTTTCTCTTATCCTGGGCAATCTACTGTATTTGTTACTTGACCTGCATTTACTCTTTAAGGAGGAAGATGTCCTAGGACGGCGTTTGGGGGAAAGATGGATGTCGTGGGAATTGTGCAGCATTTGAAACTGGGGCAGCAAGCCCTGAGCATGGACCTGCTTGTTGTTTACTGTCCGTGAAGACAGCACATGAGGAGAACATGTCTGCTTTGAGGGGCCTGTTCAGTGCCTAATTGTTTTGTATTTGTTTCAGCTTGATGGCCACTTTTTTCATTAGGGGCTTTTAACCGGTGAGTCATCTTTTGCAAATACAAATTTGATGGGGCCAGTTCTTCTTTTAAAACCTCTTGGCTCCCCTTTTCCAGAGGAGAAGTACAAAATCCTTAACCTCACAGCCAGGCCTTTCATGCTCTGACTGCAGCTTTCTTGTTAGCCTCATGCATGACTCTCCTCTCCCTTCCTCCCATCCCTTCCCCTCCCATCCTCTCCCATTCACACAGTGGTGATTTACTGGATTATATTGTACAGTGAGCTTTGTAAAAGAGTAAGCTAGTATTTGTATTCTTTATTTCATGTAGTAACTTTTAAAAACAACTTTATTTTTATGCTTAGTAGGGTGGATTTTCTTTAAACCCTCAGGCTTTCAATCGGCCTCTAAAATGTAGTCTTGATGTTTTGTATAACCTTGATAAACATTCTTTACAAAATTCTGGGTTTATTTTTGAAAACATGCAGACTATACATTTTAAAGCAGTTATTTGTTCAGCTTTTTCTGCTCCCTTTTCTAATTGTATCAGACAACTGAATAATGATTTACTTAATTCATTTGCACAGTCTCTGATGATGGTTAGGAGGCTCAGTTCCTAGTGTCCTTGATTTTTTCTATCTCTTGATTCTTGCTTGTTTCTGGTCTTCCCTCTTTCCCAGATCTCATCCACAGTGATTATGCTCTTCAGATTCCACACGAGCACTATTTCTTGGTTCCCTACTGCCCACCAGACTCTACGCTGAGTGCCAAGTGTGGACTGTGGAAAAAACAGCCAGGCTGCCTCCCCTTGACTTCTCACTCCATAGAGCCTGACACTTAAAAAGAATGAAGGCTTTTATGCAGCGTTTGACAACTTGTAGAAACAGAAGATGGGGGCACGTTTATTTATTTTCTCATGTCCATACCCCCACGTGCAATCAGTTTGTAGTCTCTGGAGAAAACTCCCTGTGAATTTAATAAGACCTCCCTTTGATGCCTCCAAAATAGGCACGTCTCAGGTCTGGCTCCTTTTGGTAGTGTTTGCCTTTAGCCTCTTAAATAATCAGCAACAGCATTTTGTTTCACCTCTAAAATTAGACCACTTCTACAAAGTTTGGCCTTTTATGACTGATTTACAGCAATCTGTAAAAGGGTTAGCTAAATATATATTTTATAAATGCCATGTAATTCAGAGTTACAGTTCAGGTCTAAAACAAAGCTTATCAACTTAACCTATTTTAGCTTAAAAGTGTTTGTAGCTTTGCTTGGTTTGGTTGGATGTGAGCTGATCTACTATTATTCTCATCATTGTCATCATCACCAGTTTAACTCATCTGTTTTCAGTGAAGGCTTTGGTTAAAGTCAAATAAATAAGTAGAAATCCAGTGAATGTAAGGTGTTTTTGGATATGAATTGTATTCATCTTTCTGCTCAAGAACTTCCTGGGAGGGCAGATAAGTTTGCCATTGCATGAAGCATCCAGGGAGGAATGGTATTCCATTTTCCTTAATTCTACCATGACATGGTCAAGCATGTTCTTTAGCTCATTATTAGCCACTGTCATACACTGAACTGTGTCTCCCCAAAATTGATATGTCAAAGCCCTAACCCCGAGACCTCTGAATGTGTCTGCATTTGAAGACAGAACTTTTAAAGATGCCATTAAAATTAAGTGAGGTCATATGGGTGGACCCTGTGTCCTTAGAAAAAGCGGAACTTTAGACTCACAAAGACACACCAGGGATATGTGTGCGCACAGAGGAAAGACTGTGAGTTCACAGTGAGAAGGTTGCCATCTGCAAGCCAGGACAAGCAGCCTCAGGAGAAACCGAAGGTGCCGCACCTTGACCTTGGACTTCCAGCCTCCAGAACAGTGAGAAAACGAATTTCTCCTGTTTGAGCCTCCCTATCTGTGGTATTTTATCTTGGTGGCTCCAGCTGACTGAGACAGCCACCAAGCCTCTCTCAAAGGATCCCACTTCAGAGCAGAGTCCGGCGAGACGACACAAGCCGGCATCCTGTCTTTGTCAGTGGGGAAGTCGAGGCAGAGGAGACTCCAGGCTCCTGATGCAGTGGGGCAGCAGCGGGGCTGAGGGGAGCCACCTCTGCTGGACCCCCAGCAGGGTCCTCACCTGGGGCCCAGTGCACCTAGAACTGAGCCAGGGACCCAGGAGGATTCAGGGAGGAGGACCTTCTAGAATCCTCGGAGCAGTGATCTGGGCTTCGCCCAGGAGTGTTCCTTCCCTTTCCGCTGGATCTTAACAAAACATCTGAGCACTAAATCTGAAACTCTTTCTCTAGTAGAGCCACGTGGTGCCTGCGTCTAGCACCCACGAGTGAGGAGCCGGAAACGTTCTCCCACGCCAGCTCTGCAGGTTGCTGGCTACTTGTGCTTGGGTGTAAATGCTCACATTGCGTCTTCTGTTCCTGCCACATTTAACGCTTCAGCCTGGATGCAGCTTTATCTCTGCTTTGGGAATTTCCTACATCTTATTTATGAGTATTAAAATTCTGGAGTCTTCCCCCACTGGGAGGGCAGCACCAGAAGAAGCCTGCGTGGAGTCCAGGAACCTCCAGGCTGGCCACTGGAGGCACCTCGGCTGGTCTGAAATGTGCTGACAGGGCCCAGCTGAGCCAGCGTTGGATGGAGGGAGGTGGGAGGCAGGAGGCACGGTCACTCTGGGTCATACAAGACACAGAAGAAGCAGGCCTGGGCGGGAGGGAGCTGGGCGGTGGCCATCAGCATCTCAGGTGTCGCGGGTGGTGCAGCGGGGATCCAGGCTGTTCTGAGGCCCTTCCGCCTTTCCTAGGTGTTTGCAAGACCCTCCTGTGTGCTTCATGCTGCGCGTTCCTGATCCGGGGGTTGGAGCTGGGAGGGGTGGTGACAGAGATCGGAGAGGGTAACTCTGCGATGGTGGTGCAGGGTAGAGAGGAAGGAAGGGCCCTCGTGCAGATACAGTGAGCAGTGTAGGATGATGTTGGAGGAAAGGCTGAACTCAAAGTGAGCTCTGAATGAGAAAGGGCCAGGTCTCTGGGGGCTGGAGTAGGGAAGGTAATCTTTTATTCTGGACGGAGGCTGCAGTCTCCTGGAGGCCTTGGCAACGAGGCAGGAGGAACAACCAGGGCTGACCAGGTCTGTCCTTGGGTCTGTCATGTTGGACTTCTGGGTTCCTTCCCCACCTAAGGCCCCACTGTGTATTTGAGACTTCTCGTGGAGTCCCCATAGTGTCCCTAAAGTTGCAGGGTGGGCCGGGGAGGCACTCTGAAATTCCCTCTTCCTTCTTTATGGCTGTCACAGGCTTGTGACAGGGTCAGGCAGATATGGGATGGCCAGGGAGAGTTCCCCTGGCTCAGAAGCAGCCAGGAGCAGGGGGCCCCATCAAACATCCGATCAAACACCCCTTCCTTACCTGTGGTGACCTGTTGGCTGGGAACCCAAAGAAAACTCAAGGATCCCCACTCCTGGGCAGAAGAGTAGGGGTCGGCACGTCGGTAACAGCCCCCAGTATTCTCATGCAGGCCTGCAGCGGCCAGGGCTGTCCTAGAGAGGGCTCATTTGAGCCACTCAGCAGACAGCAAGGCATCTATTAGAAACTCATTTATTCCTTGCCTGTTTACGCTTCACTTAGCGAATTTGTTTGGAATGTCTGCTTTCTGTTAGACACTAGTGCTCCAGCCTAGAGCAGGGGATGGCAGCCTTTTTCTTTTTCTTTTAAAGTATGGAACACTTCACGTACTTGTGTGTCATTCTTGTGCAGGGGCCGTGCAAATCTACTCTCTATTGTTCCAGCTTTAGTGTATGTGCTGCCAAAGTGAGCACAGGCTTTTTCTATAGATTAAATATTTGGGGGATTCCCAGGTGCCTCAGTGGTAAAGAATTTGCCTGCCAATTAAGAAAACTCAGGAGACGTGGGTTTGATCCCTGGGTTAGGAAGATCCTCTGGAGAAGGAAATAGCAACCCACTCCAGTACTCTTGCCTGGGAAATCCCAGGGACAGAGAAGCCTGGCTGGCTACAGTCCACTACAGTCCATGGAGTTGCAAAGAGTCAGACACAACTTAGCAACTAAACAATAACAGCAAAAATGCTTTAGCTTTGAGGGCCATGTTGTCTCTGTTGTTGTACTCACCTCTTATGCAGCAGAAGCAACCACAGACAATACACAAGTGCATGGGTGTAGCTTTGCTCCAGTAAAACTTGATGGACAGGCACCGGCCTGGTTTGGCCCAGAGACCGCAGTTAGCTGCCCATCCTGGACTGGAAACACAGAGGTAAACAAAAGAAGATATGGGCTCTGTCTGTATGGAGCTTACACTCTAGGCAAGGAAGACAGGAGTTAATCCCATAATTACAAGCATAAATTATAATTATGAACCCAGGTACTTGAAAAGAGAGAGACCCTCTCTATAAATAGGAGTGTGATACAGCCTCAGGTCAAGGCAGGCTTCCCTCGGGAGTTGATACTTGACTTGGGCTCTGAATCAGCATTAATAGGGGATGAGAGAGGAAACAGTACACAGAATGGCCCTGTGACAGGAGTATGGAATATTATGGAAACTGAAATACGGCCCGTGTGCAGGAGCATACAAGAGGACCAGGAGCAGGGGGATAAGGCAGGATGGAAAGTAGTCACCAGTCCAGGCACAGCCTGGAGCGGGGAGGCTGAAAGCAGGGGAGGAAGAGGATCAGATGTGCATTTTGAAAAAAGTGTCTCTGGCTGCATCGGAGAAAAGCAAGTGAGGACTGTTGCAAGAGAGGGAGGCGGCTATGGAGGTAAAGAGAAGTGGATGGAGATAAAGACTTCAGAAGCAGTATTGATGGGGTGGCGATGGAGGGAGAGGCTCCTAGGTGTCAGGTTTGTGCAGTCGATCTTTAGGAGTGCTGTCTGTCTACCAGAGCCCTTGGGAAGACCCTGATGCTTTGCCTTGTTTGGGTCAGAGGAAGAGGTGTGGCACGTTGAGTTGTCTTTGAGACATCAAGATTAGAGGCGGAGGATTAGCAGTGAGGTGGACAGATCTGGAATGCAGAGGAAAGGTAGGGGCTGAGATCATGTGTTTTCAGGAGCCATCAGCATATGGAAGGTAAGAAATGCCCTGAGCATGAATCATGTGGGGAAAGGAATAGAGTTAAAAAAAAAAAAAAAAAAAAAAGGGGGAAGAGAGCCTAGAGAAAACACTTAAGGAACTCTGATATTTAATAGCCAGAGAGAGAGAGAAGTGTTCCTGCAAAATAGAATGAAACAGCAACCAAGGGAATGGGGGGGAATGTATGAGATGGGGAAGGAAGTGTTTAAGCAAGGTTTGTGTTCAGCTTGTACACACAGACTGACCACTGATGCCCGGAGACTATTCTGACTGGTCAGTGCATCCACATGGCCAGTGCCCATGCCATCCCAGTAGTTTATATCATGATTGTCATCCCTACTTTTAAGGAATAATCATCAGTATGGAAATCTTCTGGTATGGCAAACAGGAGGAAAAGTAGAAACCTTTCATTGCATTCAGCACAAGCAGTGTATATAGATGGGGGCTTCCCTTGTGGCTCTAGGAAAGAACCCACCTGCCAGTGCAGGAGACATGAGAGACACAAGTTCGATCCCTGGGTGAAGGAAGATCCTCTGCAGGAGGGTATGGCAACCCGCTCCGGTATTCTTGCCTGGAGAAGCCCATAGACAGAGGAGCCTGGCGGGCCGTGGCCCATAGGTTTGCAAAAAGTCAGACACAATTGAAGTGACTCAGCACGCAAGTACATATCGTTGGTGACCTTAATAGGAGAACTTGAGGGGCAGTGATGGGCTGAGGAGTGAGCTGAAAGAAGGAATGGGGGTGAGTTACTAGACAGGAGGCTCAGGAAACCCCTGAAGAATTTTCACTGGGATGCAGAGAAGCTGAGCAGGACAGGTAGAGGAGAATCCAGAAGGGGATGGAGGTGGGAAGCTGAATTATTTTTTATAAGATGTTAAATGATGAGATGGACTTATTGGTTCAGCACACCTTCTGTGTACTTAGTCACTAACCAAACTTGTATCTATCTTATTTGTTTATTCATTGTTTGATAGAACATTCTCATCTCAAGAAAAAGGGTGAAGAAAAAGGGTGTAACATTCTCATCTCATCCTTGGAGGTATTTACTATGTCACAAGCACCAAATTCATTTTATTTCCTTCTTTGCTTTTCCACAGGCATTTGTTGAGCACATACTGTCTGTCAAGTACAGGACAAGGTCTACTGATAGAGAGATGAGTAAGTTAGAGTCTGTTGTTCAAGGGACTTATAGTTTTGTGCAACCTCTAAAGGGTTTTCAATGAGAGGAAACCAGACTTGGGTCTCAGGAAGATCATTTGGGAGACAGACAAGAGCAAACAATAAGCTCTAATGTTTATTAAGAACCTACTGTGTGTCAGTAGTCTTCTGAGTACTTCCTTGAATACTTCGTTTAATCTCCCAGCAGGCCTATGGGTAGGTGTTTGTGTTCCCATTATACAGCTGAGCAGACTGAGGCAGAAGGTCAAAACGTTGATGAGTGGGGAGGCAGTCCTTGACCTAGACTGAGCTTGTGCACAAGCCTGAGACAGCCTGTGGTTTTTCCCACCTCCCACTTTGGGTCTGGGCTCTCGGACCAGACTGGAGCATCCACAGGGTCTCAGTTCAAAATTCGTATGTTCCAGCTCTCCCTGCAGCTGCTTCCACGCCTGAAGCTTTGAGGAGTGTGGAATCGAAGTAGCCAGTTTAATTCTTCCTGAATAGGAGTTCTCGTGGAGCTGTTAATTTTTTAGCGACTTTGTGGCTGAAATGCCCCCATGGAAAGAACACTTGTTTCTGGGAAATCATATTCACTCTTTGCTGCCTGAGACCTCTAAGTGGACCCCCGTGACCTCATGTAGCTTCCCTATTAGGACACCCCGGCTTACTAGCAAATGCAACTTTTCTCCTCTATTTTTGCTGGAGGTAAGGAGGGGGAAAGTGGATTTGCATGACCTATAAAATTTAAAGTATGCCTCAGGACCCAAAGCCACATCATTAGCCAGCACAGATCTTGCTTTCCTGGGTTTTAATTGCAGTGACTCCTCCTCCCATTATCTGGGCTTCCCTGGTGGCTCAGACTGTAAAGCGTCTGCCTGCAATGCGGGAGACCCAGGTTCGATCGCTGAGTCAGACAGATCCCCTGGAGAAGGAAATGGCAACCCACTCCGGTCCTCTTGCCTGGAAAATGCCATGGACGGAGAAAGACCTGCTCATGTCTCTGGTAGGCTACCATCCATGGGGTCGCAAGGAGTCGGACACAAATGAGCGACTTCACTTTCCTTTCCTTTTCCTCCTCCCATTCGGAGGGATGATCTAATGTAACAGCCCCTGGCCCAGCACTGAGAGAGAGAAAGAGCTGGAGACTGGGTTTGCCAGCCAGGGGGGAGGGAGTGCTCCCCAGACAGAGGTGGGACCAGAGCACTCCCACCTGGCACCTTTCAGCAGGGCTTTTCCCATCTGGAAAGAAGACTGGAGATGGATTTTCATGTTTACATACACTTTTCAATAAAAAGTGTCTTCATTTTTTTAAAGCAATGGCAGTGTTCTGGCAGGGCTGAAGAAAAGCAAACTAGCCTGGGATCCAGAAGGAATACCCGCCAGAAGAGTAGGCAGGGGTCAATGTGGAGAAATAACCTGCTACCATGGGATTCTTGAGGTTGGCTCTGACCAGTGAGTTCACAGCCCCAAATTATCCCCAGCTGACAGATGCAAAGCCTAGGCCGTCCGCTGCCACATGGCGTGTTCATGCAAGAAGCCATGTTCTCCTCCTGCACTCTTGGCTCAACCACTATGGAAAACAGTATGGAGGTTCCTTAAAAAGCTAAAAATAGAGCCACATATGATCCAACAATCCTACTCCTGGGCATGTATCTGGAAAAATCAAAAACTCTAATTCAAAAAGCTTCATGTACCCCAGTGTTCAAAGCAGCATTATTTACAACAGCCAAGACTTGGAAGCAACCTAAGTATCCATCAACGGATGAATGGATAAAGAAGATGTGGTGTGTGTGTGTATATATATGTGTGTATGTGTGTGTGGGTGTGAGTGTGGATCTATATGTGTGTGTGTAGACATGTATATTCCATTACACACAATGGAATACTATACAGCCATAAAAAAGAATGAAATTTTGCCATTTGCAGCAACATGGATAGACCTAGAGATTTCATACTGAGTAAAGTCAGACAGAGAAAGGCAAATGTTTATGGTATCACTTATATGTGGAATCTAAAAAATACTGCTATTTACAAAACAGAAACAGATTCATAGACATAGAAAACAAACTTACGATGACCAAAGGAGAGGAAGAAGAGGGATAAATTAAGAGCATAGGATGAACAGATATACACTATTACATATAAAATAGCCAAGAAACAAGGATTTAATGAATAGCACAGGGAACTGTATTCAGCATCTTATAAAAACCTATAATGAAAAATCTGAAAATATATATATATTACTGAATCATTTTATTGTACACCTGATACTAACACAATATTATAAATCAACTAACTTCAGTTTTTAAAAAGCCATGTTCTTATTTTCAGGCTTCCTTCTACATGTCACTTCTTCCTTTAAGGATTCTGTGGTAGGACAGAAAATTCTCTAAGCTTCAGATTTCCCACACAATGAAAGTGTTGTTGCAGTAAAGACCTGCTCATGTCTCTAAATGGGTTTGGGTTGTAGAGTAAACCAAAGCTTTGCCAGTAGGACCGCTGTACACATATGGTGCTAAGGAAACTAACTTTGCACCCAAATGTAACACAGTTCCCCACATTCCCAAATAAAAGGGCTCCAAAAAAAATTTTAGTTGACCTGAATACATGGATATTTTTGGAATACAGTATAAATGAAACAACAAACTGTTTACTTATAATATGTAATTAGTTACTTTAGTTACACATCTTTAAAATCACAAAATAAGTAAACTGTTAATTTTTAAATACTGCTTTCTCCCACTTTTATTAGATGAGTCATTCTCCAAACCTGTCAGGTGCAGTTTCCACTGCAAAGTGTCTTTTGTTCCCAGTGCATTTTTTTTATCCCTAGCCTAGAGCAGCTTTTCAAGTCCTCTGACAGTTTTCCAGAGCTCATGAGCCTCACTTCCGTCTACATTTTCAGACAGCACTTTTAGAATCAATGGATTATGCCTTCCTTCAAAATTTTATCCAAGTCACAGATCCCAGTTCCCATAAATTGAGGCAGTTTGCTTTTTCCTTTTTCATTTGCCTTATAGGTGACTATTCATGATCTCTTGCAGCAATTAACCATTGTTGGGTTTCTGTTTAAAGTGACTTTTAAAAGTCTTGTTTACAACAACATCCAAACACTAAAATTATGAAGTCATAATCCCAAGAATAATTACCACATCTGTGTTAACTAAATCAGGTGGGAGAGCACATCTGAGAGGTGAGATTTTTACTGATACAGAATCCATCAAACTGTATATTGGATATATTGAATTTAATATATTTAGTACATATATTGAATTATTTAAATTCAGTAATATATTGAATTTAGAATATTTAATAATTTAATATATAATACCCTTTTATTGAAGTGCAGTTGATTTATAATGTGTTAATTTCTGCTGTACAACAACATGATTGTACATATATGCACATTATTTTTATACTCTTTTCCATTATGACTTACCCTTTTTTCTGAGGGATAATGGGAGATTCAAGGGAAAGACGGTCATATATTTGAGTGTAGGCAAAAAGTTTCAACTTCTAAATTCTCCTCTAACATCCATCAGCTTATTAAATTGCACACAGGAGTGTTTCTTTACTGGCTGTTCAGTAGTTAATGCCTGTCCATACAGGTGGACACGTGCAATGAATCCAGAGCACAGAAAGTGGTGCTGAGTCCACTGGGCCCCGCCAAGAACACTGGCCACCATCTTTCCCCACTTCCTAAACACCGGTAACTGCAAGCCCCTTCTGGCCACCTTTCTGCCGACCTGCCACTGGGCTTTTGTGTGGTTTAATGAACATAGAGTCATTTGGAAATATGCACTGTGTTCCACAAAAGGAAACAGTAATATAATCAGAAATCATTATATTCCAGCACTTCAGCACTATTGCTACTATTAATGTCCATTATCAGTATATTACCTGAAATGTGTTTAACAGTCACAGGCACTAATCAAGTTGCCTGTCCTAGAGAATGTATATTCTCTCTGTCTGGATCACACTATGTATTGTGCTGTAACTGTTTTAAACTTTTTTTTTTCCACATAATTGGAACCTGCTACTTCATATTCTGAAAAGTAATGTAGTGGGTGAAGCCCTGAGAGGTTCAAAGCCTAGGCTTCCATCAGGGAAATAATACAATTTCCATGCAGAATGATTATAATATTATTCAGTGATTACATGAAAGTGGGGAGGGGTTCTGTTTTTGTTAGACTCTTGAAAGTGGCAAATTGAATTCCATCCAAGTAATCAGAGGTTATGAGTTTCCAGCACAGTATGTTTGCACATGTTGGAGGCTTATTTTCCCGGAGTCCTCCCTAGCCTGCTGCCCTCTGAGCCTTTGCTGGCCTCAAGGGACAGACCTGAAGTGCCTGGGAGTGAATTCGCTGACGAGAGCTCTCAGCCGATGAGAACTGAGAGTTGGCAGCAGAAGCTCCAGCTTCCTCATACCCCAGGTGGGGTAACTCTGAGACGTGTCCTTCTCCTTCCTCCCAGAGGTCCCCGGGGACACTGGCCCAGGTGCCCCCAGTGGCATCCTGCTTATCTAGGGCAACTTCTGTTAGCTTCCTTCACTTACCTGTCTCAGTTCCCCACTCACCGGCCTGAGCTTTCTGGCCTCACTCTCCAAGTAAACCACTTGCCTCAAAGCCTTTTCTGGGTTCTACTTCCCAAGAGAGGTACACCTAGGCCCCCTAACCCTCCCCCTTCCCATTTGGAGAGCACCCTCTCATCTCCCCCGGTGACTCAGCGGTAAAGAATCTGCCTGCCAAAGCAGGAGACACAGGTTCGATCCCTGGGATGGGAAGATCCCATGGAGAAGGAAATGGCAACCCACTCCAGTATTCTTGCCTGAAAAATGCCATGGACAGAGGAGCCTGGCAGACCACAGTCAATAGGAGTCACACCGAATCAGACACGACTGTGTGACTGAGCACACAGATGCCTCGCTGGATCCCTCTGTCCTTTAAGCTGGCAGCACCCAGACATCTTCATGTTTCAAAGCATCATCCTCCTGAAAAATGAAAATTCTGAACTTTTTTTCTTTTAATCAGGAAAGTGATGGATATAATTTATTTCTCCCTCTTCTCTTAATTATTATTACCCCATTCAAGTGAGACAAGATGATTTCATCCAGGTTGTATTTTAAATGCCCATAATCGATGCCCTCATTCTGAGCATGAATCTATGTGCTCTTAGATAATTTATGTATAATTTTAATAGATTTGTCAACGGCAGCCCTTCCTCGTCTAAACAGGCTGCTTGCAGACAGATCACTTAATTTGCTCCTCGATGCTATTTTTCATACATGGTTGCTGCGCAGCCGACAGATAGCAGATGATCCCATTACAAACACATTTGACAGGGCATGGGCTGTGGGGATGAGCAAACTCAAGGTCTCCTATGGTGGCGAGCAATGTGTGTCTCCCTCTCACTCAGAAGGGGAAGTCTCAGGGCCCAAGGCAAGGTGCTGGGGCTGTGGTCACCCGCAGCCCTCAGGAGCTGATGAGCACTCCCACTTACTTGCCTTAAGAGAGGTTGTTGGTGCCCAGCACATTCCCCACCCTGGGGATCACCTGTTGACAGTTCCTTCTTCCCGCCTCTCTCTGTGTGGGGGTGCCCAGCCCATTCATGGGGCAGGCTGGAAGTCTTCGGGGATCGATGTCTCAAAAGCACTTGTCAATATTACTCAGCTCCTAAAAAGAACGCATTTGAATCAGTTCTAATGAGGCGGATGAAACTGGAGCCTATTATACAGGGTGAAGTAAGTCAGAAAGAAAAACACCAATACAGTATATTAATGCATATATATGGAATTTAGAAAGGTGGTAGCAGTGACCCTATATGTGAAATAACAAAAGAGACACAGATATAAAGAACAGACTTTTGGACTTTGTGTGAGATGGCGAGGGTGGGATGATTTGAGAATGGCATTGAAATATGTCTATTACCAAAGGTGGAATAGATCACCAGTCCAGGTCTGATACATGAAACAGGGCACTCAAAGCCGGTGTACTGAGACGACCCTGAGGGATGGGATGGGGAGGGAGGTGGGAGGAGGGTTCAGGATGGGGGACACATGTGCCCCTGTGGCTGATTCATGTTGATGTATGGCAAAAACCACCGCAATATTGTAAAGTAACTAGCCTCCAATTAAATTAATTAATTTTGTTTAAAAAAGCACTTGTCAAGTGCTCGGGCCTGGTGCACTGGGAAGACCCAGAGGGATCGGGTGGAGAGGGAGGTGGGAGGGGGGACTGGGATGGGGAATACATGTAAATCCATGGCTAATTCATATCAATGTATAACAAAAACTACTGTAATGATGTAAAGTAATTAGCCTCCAACTAATAAAAATTTTAAAAAAAAAAAAAAAAAAGCACTTGTCAGCCAATGAGAGGTGGAAGATGATGAATAAACACCACAGCTTCCTCCTTTGTCTCTTGGAGGACAACTTTAAGATGGGTTCTCCCCAGCCTCTTGGAGCATCCTCAGCAGGAATGAGCCCCAGCTGCCCAGGCAGAACCCACTGGTTTATGCTTCCTCAACTGACTTTTCCCCATCTCCTACCTCACATCCCTACTTCCTAGTGGTGATTCCTTGGATCAACTAAAAAAAAAACCTACTTGCATCCAAATAGCTGTTTCAAGGGCCACTTTGGGGGGCGGACTCAAACTAAGATGCTTGTCCTTCTGATGTCCTCAGGTTGATCTTTTAGGTGTGCTTATCCTCCAGGACCTAGATTAGGGCTTGGCAGGGAGCTTCCTGTACCCCAGGAATTCTCCCTCCTCTGACCACCTTCAGCCCCACCAGCAGAGTTAACTTAGCCCTCACCGTCTGCAGCCCCGGGAGCTCCCCTGTTTCTGCCCATGGGTGAGTGATGGAGTAGACACCGAGTCTGCCAGCTCCTCGCTGACCTGAGCGTCTGTCTGAGAGGTGATGGTGCTCCAACCACATCCTCAGTCAGGTGTGAAGACCAGAGATGCCCAGTAGGGCAAAAGATGGGGTAGCCAGACAATGCTGAGAGTGTAACTTTTAGGGGAAAAAAAGAACAGAAACCTTTCCTTCCAAAGGCTGGTGTGAGCCCTGATGGATTATTTGCACCATTTCTGTCTGCTGGGGTAATTGCAAAGGCGAGTGCATTGTGTTCCAAGGGAAAAGTGTTCCCTAGACGTGGTAATCCTTGCCATGCCAGCTTGTGACAGAGAGAACCACATCAATTTCTAAATTTTCTCAATGGAGTGAGATGTGTGTAACATGGAATAAAATATAAACAAGTTTTAAGAAGCATCTATGTGTTTCTTTTTATCAACCTTTAGATGCGTTAAAGCCAACCACAATTTCCTATGAATTCTAGATGATATGTAGTATTTTTATTTGCTACTTCATTGCTAAATGTTTCATATAAAACTGAAGAGGAAAAAAAAAAAATACACAGTCCCACATATAAAAGAAGCAGCAGATGGCTAAATGTGACCGTGGGAGAAAAGCAGTGAAGGGAGTGGGTTCAGAACAGAGGCTCCCCTATTGGGTACAGGCCGTAGATGGGGTGGAGGGAAACTCAGGTATGAGGTTACCTATGCTCTTTAGCCATTTGCTTCCACTGTGTTTTAAGTAGCCCATTAGTATTCAGAAGAATCTACAGGTATCTTTGTTACGTTTTTTTTTTAATCTTTTAAATGTACATATAAATGAGTATGTATTATTTATAGATGTCTTTGGATTTAGAAACATCAAGCTTGAAAAATAATGCAGCAGGGAATGTTTGATTTACTGCTCGCTGGAGAGTGAGGACAGGTGTGGGGCGGGGGGACTTTCTGCAGGAAGGAAGACTGGGTTGGGATAAGTTGTTTAACCTTTCTAGGGGACTTTCCTGGCAGCTTCAGTTACAGTTAAACTGTGGAGAGATGACTGGGTGGGGAAAAAAGAGCAGCGGCCGGGGAGTTTACAAGCCAACGTTGTTGTCCCAGCTCTCCTGCTAATCAGCTGTGTAACCTTTAGCTTGTCACACACCAGCTCTTACCTTTGGTTTCCTGCCCGTATCTGGACATCAAGCCATGCCAGACTGTGGCCCATTGATTTGGTGCGTTTGTATTGATGGCTATGGGCTCTGGCCGGACTCATCGATTGCTGGGTTCATTTGCACAAGTGCCATGAGTTTGGTAAGCTGTGGTTCCTTGTTTTTTCAGATGGAACATGAAGCTCTGGTGCGATCAAGCCTCTTGCCTGCACACTTTGGTAGAGACCAGGAAAACAGAATTAGCTTCTAATTCTATTTTCAGTTCCTAGGCTGTTTCTATATTGGCCAAGAAAAGCAGAGAACTTACAGAAATTCCTGGTAATGACTGCTTTCTGCCTGGGTATGGAGAAACTTGCCTGTCTGGGTTTATTTTTAAATGGATAACTCATCATATCTGGATAAAAAGTACTGTAATCTCTGAAGACTTTTCTTTCACATTTTTTTTTCCCTCTCTGAGAGTAGAGAAACAAGGCTCAGGTCTACTCAAAATCATTTTCTGCTGGGTGAGGAAGTGACGCCTCTCAGATCCACTTGGGGCTGGGAAGGGGTTTTCAGCCGCTGGCCCTATGACTTGGTCAGAGAAGAGGTGGAACAAGTAGTTGTTGAAGTCATGAAGGCATCTGTCCTCAGGCCTGGCGTCTAGTAGTTGCTGGGGAGGAGGATGAGGGGCTGGTAAGGGCTGAAAGTGTCCTCCTGGAAGAAATTCAGGGAGATGCAGTGAAGGAAGCGGGAAATGGTAGCTGACAAGCTTTAGATACACCCAGGAAAATTACATACGTGGTCAGCCCATTGATCCACTAGCTCCCGAGGAAGATCCCTCCCCATCCATTTGTCCTCTGTGTGCTCCCCTACGTGGAGAGGTATTGGGGAAAAAAGGCAGCACCTCCCCCTGGGTGAGGTAGGGATTCCAGCAATACCTATTCTGTGCTTCAGTTGGCAGGCATGGTAATAGCAATGTTAGAGCCACCAGTTAATCTGTGCCATGGGCTATGCCAAGCACCTTTCTTACACCCAAATATTTAACTCTCAGAACAACCAAAGATGTTCAATAACGTCATCTCTTTTGGACAGGGAGGAGATTGGGTCAGAGGGTGGGAGTGCGGTGGAGAGTCTGCCGTTTAGACCCAGGCCTCTCAGACTATAAATATTCCATGCTCTCGACCACCCCACAGGCTGAGCCAACCCTGAACCAGGTGTGTCAGGGTCTAAGATGAAAATCCAAAGTGAGGCTCGGGTTGTGCCGTGTAGACCATGAGCGAGGCTGCGGGGTTTGATCTCGGGAGAAGGGGCTTCAGAACCTCTCTGCAACTCCACCAGGAAACCAAAACCCACCGAGCCTGAAAGCTCACCTTGTCTTACTCTGTGAAGCTGCTTTTCCCCACCCCTTTTCTCTAAGGCTGTCAAGAGGCCAAGACCCAGGGGTCAGCGGATGCTGAGTGGCCTTGACCCTGGCAGCCGTGTTGTTGGCCAGGACAGGCTCAGTCCAGACGCTGGCAGTGAGCAGACGCTGGACCCAAGAACTTCCTTGGTAGTTGTGTCTCCTATCATTGTGGCTGTCTCCACCCCGTGACGTGTACAGCTGTGGGCCTGATAGAGGGCTGATGCTTGAACACAGGCAAAGGCTCCCTTGAAGCATTGAAGCAGACAGCCCCAGAGTCTGCCACCATAAAAGGGACAAGCCTCAGAGATGAAACTGGAACAGAGAAGGTGGGAAGGAAGGGGGAAATCCCAGTCTTTCTGGGCTCTACTGTGGGTCCATACTTGAGGTGGGCTCTTGCTTGGGTGTGAATTCCGATGTGGTCGATGCTAAGATGGGGGTCGCCCCACATGGCCAGGATGGACCCTCCTGGATAACAGCTAGTGGGGGCCAGATTATCAGGTCGAATTCTACTTCCTCTTTCCCCTGCTCTCAACCCACTCCTGGCCTGTGATTCTGTTTTACTCCCCAAGACTCGAGATAAATCTTGTTCAAATGTTACAGCCTGGCCCCGGAGTGCAAGGGGAACCAAGGGAAAAGCCTTCTGCACATTTGAGTCAGAGTTCTCAGATGGGCAGCGTGGTCATGCACATGGAGCCTCCACAGATGACCCACCCACCTGGCCACCTGGATGGAGCTGGAGAGGAGAGGACCCCATCTCTCAGCTCCAGGAAGGAGGGGAGCACCCATTCGCACCGCAATCCAGCTCAGCAACACCAGCAGCTGGCCTTCCTGTCTCTGAATTAGGATGCCAGCCCCTGCCCTGCCTCCCGTGGGGTCTGCGTGGCTGTCTAATGAGGGAGAGAAGATGCAGAAAACACTCCACTGAGCCCACGGCACCAGGCAAATGTGAAGCGTCATCATGAAAAGCTTCAATTTATGGTTCTGAAGGAGAAGCAACATCTGGGAAGGAATTATTGCAATTTAAAGGAAAGATGCGGGCCTGGTCTATAAGAGTGAAATCTGGAAGCCACGTCTGATTTTTTTTCTCAGACTGGTTTGTATTCCAATCATGAAGCTGTGGTGTGAACGTCCAGATGTTCGAAGTGAAATTGTAGAAAATGAGTCGAGTCTTGGAGGCGTTCTCCCTCCTTCAGCAGAGCCTTACTGAGCATCTACTACGTGCCAGGTGCCACACGTTCTGGCCGCAGCTTCCTGCCGCTGTGGGTGAGTCAGTGGAACAGGTTTGCTGGCGCCTCTGCCCTTGTCTCCAGCTTGCAGCCCTCCGGAAATGCATGGTCATCCTGGCCCTGGATCCAGGGACAGGAAAACCTCTATTAACTTGTGGGGGGCTCTGAGTGGTAGGGCTGACTTAGGGAGTCCCAGTTAATTGAAGCCGGTCGGCCATGCAACCAGAAAGTAGTTTGTGTGGGAGCAGTTGATTTGCAACTTTCTTTTACTGAAACGCTACAGTCTGGGTTTCTGGCAGAGCCCTGTTGTGGCAAGACTTCGGACCCAGTCAGTGCCTGGGCACCTGTTGTCCCCATCTCCCCGTCCTCCTTGCCCAAACCAGCCAAGCAGGACAGAAGAGGGGCTGTTGAGAAGCCTCCGTTGGTGACACCGAGTTCTTATCTAACATTCCCAGTAATTCATCCCAGGAGGGTCTGTTCTCCAGAGAGTGCAGAAGACCTACTGGAGAGGAGTTTTCAGGAAAAGGGGTGACTGAAGGCAGGAGGAGGAGGGTCAGGACAGAGGAGCAGGTGTGGGTCTGGTCACAGTGGTGGAGGAGAGCTGGTGCGGTCGAGGACACGAGGCTGGACACGGCAGGACACGGGGAGGAGTCCAGACTGGCCTGGGTTCTCCAGGGCCCCTGCCACGGAGGGCCGCTGGCCGGGGAGGAGTGTGACCTGTTCGGGGTTGAGCACAGTCCCTCTGGCAGCAACGGAGCCGTGTCGCAGGGGGTTTGGGGGGGGGGGGGGGGGGTGGCGGGCTGCTTTTGCTATGATCCAGGTGTGAGAAGGGGAGGTCTCACCCCAGGTAACCGTGATGGAGACTGAAGAGAACTGTTCTGAGCAGTGACAGGGCAGGTGGCGGTGCTGGGTCCTGGAGATGAGGGTCTGGCAGTAGCGGGTATGGGGGATGGTGCAGTATCAGGTGGGCTGGTTGGGGGGCAGGATTGACTGCAGTAGAAGCTGCCAGAAAACCTCAGTGCAGTGGTTGTGAGCCACCAAACTCCACCCTGCCCAACAGCATCTGCCTCCTCAGAATGGAATTTCTCTCATAGGAAAGAATTTAAATTTCCTCTTTGGGATGGGGGAGGGTGACAATGAAAAAGATTGAGAAACTCTGAGTTAATAGTAACAAGAATCCAGGTGAGCTACCTTCCTACTGACTGGGGTTGGGGGCAAGGAGACGCATCTGTGATCACTCTGCTCTGTGCAGGGTGAGGGGGGTCACTTGGGAACCTGAGCACCTCGGAGCATCTGGGGTTGGCCCACAAGCTGGCAATGCGGGTCGGGGGAGAGGTCAGTCCAGTCATGGGGTTGGTTTGGGCTCACCAGGACATGATTGGAATGTGACATCCATGACACCTGTGCTTTTATTCAGCCCAGGGTGGTGACTTCAGAGAAAACACAAAACAACTCTAGGCTCCTCATTGACTGGGGTCCCAGGAACAAGTGAGCTGAAATTCAGAACAAAGACGTGGGATGGGAGGACAAAACTAGAGCTCCAGTTCTAGCTCCCTTCCACTTGCTATGTGACTTTAGAGGATTCTTATTTTCCATGAGCCTCAGTTTCCTCATCTATAAAATGGGAATACTAATAGTAACATATTCATAAGCTTGTTAAAATGTACACGATAAACTGTGGACAGCTAGACACTGTAAACGTCAAATGTTATGAAAATATTGTTATTATCCTTCATTGAGGAGTCATGGCCTCTGAAGATCCTGTATTCCTTTGAAGAACACATGCCCACAGAATAACTCACCAGACAATACATCCCCGTCTTGGAGAATATGTCATGGGTCTCATCAGTGGCCAATTCTGGCTCCTTAATGGAAATAAGAAGCCTCCACATTGTGCTGCATCTTTGCATCTTAATTCTCTCCTTGAAAAAGCAGTGCCTTCCAGACCCCTCAGTCCATGAACTGTCGAGAACCTGATAGATAAACACTCAAAGAGTGTTTATTTGGGGATTGGCAACACGCCTGCAAGCTTTGGTGAACCATGGTTGATATTATTAATGGATGGCCTGTTTTTCTCTCTTCTCAAATGAAGGAGAATGTGAATGAGTATGTTCCCTTGCAGGATACATTCAGAGCAGCCATCCAAGCCTGTGCCGGGGTGCCCGAGGGTCCTTCTCCAGGACTGATGGGAAGGTGGGTGTGGGAGCTGGTTTTCTTGCTCTGGTTTACAGCCTCCAGTTACTTTGCTCTCTTCCTTCCAAGGAAGAATCCTCGTTTCCCAGTTGGCTGAGGGGTGGTGAGCTGCCCAGTTGCTGGAGTCGTAATTGGGTAGCGTGGTCAAGACCCAGGCAGAGCTGCTCTCTGATCCTGCATCAGATGGGAGCCTCCCTAATTGGTTTCTCCTCTCTTAAGGCAGCTTCTCTCCAAAAAAAATTGGTATCTTTTATAGGGAAGTAAAAATGAAATCCTGGGGCCTTTGTTTATTATTCTCTTGGCTATCAATTTGGTTCATGTCAGGAACCATCTTTATTTATAGACTTAGAGTTAGAATGGGTCTCAAAAATATCTCTGAGTTTAATTTTGAGGATCTCCCAGCGTTTAGACAGTTATGTAACCCAAACAGCCCATCCATGGGTCTTGGTTTTATATTGGCCTTTATGCTCTGTCAAACTCAGTTAGCATCTTGTAAGAGCCTTCAGAAGGTAAAGGATTTAAGACCACTTTCACAGACATTGACTTATTACTTATTTTTTAAAACTTAAGTTTAAAAAAGTCCCTCATCCTTTGACTTTTTAAATTTTCTTTTCCATAGGCCTGGAAGCTGTTCTTTGAGGATGAGGTTAGTGAGAGAGAAAAGGTTGGTTTGGGCAGAGAGGTCAGAAGTCAAGTCCAGAGGCTGAACCTTCATCTCCCTAGGGGATGAAAATTCATACCTGCTTCCCTGGAATTCCTGGTTTCTTTCCTAAGATTCATTTTCCCAGGCCATGATCTTTGGAAACTGAAGATTTTGCAGTGTTATCTTGGGAATTAAATTGTTACTAGAAACCAGTTTCTAGTCATTTATTTTAAAATCATTTTAAGTACCATGCATCTCATTACAGTAGAATATGTTTAGGTAGATGAATAGAACTTACAGGCTTTCTAAGAAGAAAACATAGTGAATAATGAAGGGTCTATACATACCCCCATGTGATGGGTGCCGTGGGCCAGAGATTCAGACATTAAGATAATGTTTGTGCTCAGGATGCAAGGATTAGTGGTTGGGTGGGAGAAAGAAGAGCAAGAAGAGGAAAGAGATGAAATTACTGAGATATCAACTAATGCTGAATATGAGCTGAGAACAGCTAGAAAACCCTCAAGGGAGGCGCCTCTGGTTGGGGTGGGCAGAGATGTCATGATGGAGTGTGACTTGCCCCGGGATTGTGAGCAGGTGATGGCAATAGCGAGATGCTGATGCTTTTGCTGTGGATGATAATTATGTACCAGTTTCTCTAATGCATTAATAAAGAGAAACAAGAGTTCATAGAAATTAAATAATTTAGCCGGTGTCACAAAACTAAGGGCCACGTTAGAATTCTAATTCAGATGTCTGATTTCCACAGTTCTGCTTCTAACCATCTCTGAGAATGTATTCATTAGGGTCTTGACAGGAAACAGACACATCCAAATGTGTAATCTGAAGAGAGTTCAATGAAAGGGCTATTCACAAAGGTGTAGACACAGTAGGAAGACAGCATACAACAGGGCAATACCCCAGGGCTCATAATCAGGGCAAGGGGAGGGAGCTGTTACTGGAAGGCAGAGAGAGAGCTGTGTCCTCCTCAACACCAGCCACCAGCCATGACGTTCAGCAGAAGGTCATCTCATGAAGACTCTGCAAGGAAGAAGGAGAGAGGGGAAATAAACACCCAGCCCTACCCCAATCCCAGGTCTCCTGCTGGTGTCTGCATTGGCTGAACATAACTGGAAGTCCCAGGGTCTCAGAGCTGGAGTGATGCTCTCCATGCTGACTGGGTGAGCCTCCCAGGTCACAGAAATGGATGGAGAGCCGACCTGGAGGAGCGAAAAGAAGATCCCCAGCACAGCCTGTGATGTCTCACCCATCAGCTCGCGTTAGGGTCTTTTCATAAGCACATTAGGGAACAGTCCCAGAGAACTCCGCTTTGCATGTGGTTTATTTTTGTTCAGAACTTTGTTTCAGTTATCTCCTCTAGAAGTTGACCTCCGGGGACCACAAAGGAGGAAAGACGAGGCCATTGTCATCGGATCAGTGTAGACAGCCCTGCTGGCTCACCCCCTGAGCTGCCCCCCTGGGCTCCTGTCTGCGCTGCCGTATCCGTCTGGCACAGCCCAGAGAGTCGAACCGTCTGAGATGGAGAGAAGGGAAGCCACTTAACCTGACATTGGCAACCAAGAGTTTGTCTCGAGAGTGAGAGCTCTTTCTAAAACCTGGTGGCCAGGGTCTTGGGCTCTTGGTGAATAGGCTTTACAGTGGCTCAGTGGTAAAGAACCCACCTGCCAATGCAGGAGGTGTGAGTTCAATCCCTGGGTGGGGAAGATCCTCTGGAGAAGAAAATGGCAACCAATTGCAGTATTCTTGCCTAGGAAATCCCGTGGACAGAGGATCCTGGCGGATTACAGTCCATGGGGTCACAAGAGTCAGACACGACTTAGCAACTAAACTGCCCCCACCCTTCCAGTGGCCTGCAAGGCCCCACACAAACTGAATTCTCACCTCTCCAGCTTAATGTCCTATGTGGCTATCCCATGTCCAGTCACAACGGAGGGTCCTTGCGGATCCAGGAATACGAGTCACTGACTCTTTCTCTGCTCTGAATGCTCCCCCCTCCCCGGACACCTGCATGGCCCATACCTGCATCACTTTCCAGCGTGCTCAAATGTCATATTCTCACGGGGCCTATGACCCCAACCACCCTCTCTAATCTGTACCACACCCCCACACTCATATTCTGCCCCACTTCCCCTCTAACAAATAGTCCTGACTGCCTTCTAATCTACTGTACAATTTGTACTTATTTCTTAAGTTTATTCTGTGTTTCCATCCACTAGAAGAGGAGTTCCAGGAGGGCAGGATTTTTTTCTTGTTTTGTCTCCTCGTATTCCCAGTGCCTAGACACTGCCTGACACATAACAAGGACTCCATTAACATGTGCTGAATGAATGAATGGGTAAATAAATGAATGAGATCCTCAAGGATCTTAAAATGAACTGACCGCTGTCCTTTAGTCCTCTGTATTCCCCAGCACACATCTGCCAATGATCTTTCCCAGAAATACATCGATCGTTTGTTGTCACCAGTACTGTCGATAACTTTGTGGCCAAAGAGTTCGATTTAACCGTGTGTTTCACGGAAGCTTGGTAGAGGAAATGTGCTCATGACTTTGGCTCCATGTCAGAGTTAAATGGTGACCTTGGCTTACTTTGCTTCCCTACAGAGGTTATTTCTTAATCGTAAAGGGAACACACTATCCTTAGAAAAAATACTATTTTTGCCACTTTCAGCTTTAAAATGGCTATTTGATATGGCCCGTGTGTCTGTCCACAACAGCTGAAAAAGCTTGAGGTGAGAGGCTCAGAGAAAGACCCACTGTGTCATCGGAGCGAAGCGCATAGTAAGATGGAATTAGTTTACAATAACTTATTTACCTGTCCACATCCTTCATATCACATTAAAGCTTTCCCCAGCTAGCTGGGACTCTGGAGTGCTAAGAGGAAAAGGGAAAATCAATTGATAATGATATATTCAATTTAGAAAAATATATTGATCCCCAGGTAATGACAGTCGTGCATTTATTGCAGTGGAGGTTGACGTTGCCTGTCATGAAGATAGCATTCACATATGTTATATTTGAAAGAGGAAACTAGGAATAACCCTGCCTTCCCTTAATAGATAGTCTCTTTCTATGAGGTATTAATCTATATATTTCATAAAAAAAAAAAACCTTCTCTCCAGGGAACCCATCGTTTGCCTCCTCAAGGTCTTCTAGTCCATTGTCTAAAAGTAATGATTTGTTTTGGTGGTTCTCAAGCTTGTGTCCTATTCTCTTTTCAGCATTAGATTAAAGATGTTCATTTTTTATTTTTTGCCATCTCTGGAATTTCTTGGTTTGGATTAGATGGAAAGGAATGCCATGATTCTCATTCTTATTGAGTGACTATGGCTTTGCTATGGGGATTTGAGCCTTGTGCGTTGGGGAGTGAGGAATTAGGATCTCATATCTGCCCCTTGGGGTTCTCTGCTACCCACACAGACTCCCTTATCTTGGTGGCCAGGGCCAGTTTGGGCATGGCCTGTGCATGGTCATCACACCAGGAAATCCAAGGTAGGGACAAGCTTCCATTTAGGGTGGGGACCACCTAAGATGCTGGAATTCCAAAAAGAGCTTTTCGAAAAAGATGATATCTTTTCCCCACCCCACCCTCACTCTTCTCTTGTCTCTTTTTAGACAGCCTGGCCTCCTGGTGATGCTCACGTCGTGCTAAGAGTTGGTGGCCATCGAGGATTTTGCATCCTGGGGACGAATCCTGAGCTTGCCAGAGACGGACGGAGCAAGGTAGGTCAGCTCACCTGGAAGTCAGGCATTTTTCTCTGACATTGATTACCTCGGGGAAGTGAGATATAATAGATGTAGCTGGTCCTCTCACCATATTGTTCGTGAGATTTTTACCATGACCTGAGATTCACTGGTACCCAGAGCCAAGCTTAACCCCCTGGGCCCCCACCCTTCTGGGATCAATGCGCAAGCATGACTGGCACTCTTGATCACTCGCTTGGGGCCCTGAACCCATAGGAATTTGGGTCTGGGGGCAGCCAGCCACTACATGGCTCTTAAGCTCCTCAAAAATTGTAATTCTTCCTAATTTAACTTTCTCTTGTTATTAAAACAGAATTGTTTAAATGTCATTAAAATATTATTGATACTGTTAATATTAAAATCAATATTATAGTATTTGTTCATTGTAAAACTATTTTAAAAGATAGCACCTAAAATTATATAAATTACTTGTTAATATAGTCCTGAGAAATAACCACCTCAGTGCCCCTTTCCTGGCTGTTTTCCTTTAGATAGAGAGTACACGCACACATGTATTCACACAGATGAGGTCACATGGTGTGTACTACTTGGTAACTCGTTATGTCGACTTCACAGGCTGTCCCAGGTACCTTTTCAAGCCACTAAATACAATTATATACCATCTTCTTTTTTGGGGCCACACCCCAAAGCATGTGGGATTCTAGTTCCCTGACCAGGGATCAAACCTGCACCCCCTGCATTGGAAGCATGGAGTTCCAACCACTGGACCACCAGGGAAGTCCCTCCATAGCATTTTTAAAGGCTTCATATCATATGGCTATAATAAGCTATAACGTTTACTTGTATGTGTGTTAATTTCTCAGTCGTGTCCAACTCCTTGTGACCCCATGGATTGTAGTCTGCCAGGCTTCTCTGTCCATGGGATTCTCCAGGCAAGAAAACTGGAGTGAGTAGCCATTCCGTTCTCCAGTGCATCTTTCCAACCCAAGGATCAAACCAGGGTCTCCCACATTACAGGCAGATCCTTCACCATCTGAGCCACCAGAGGAGGCCCCACAGTTTACTTAACCAGTGCCTTAATAATGGAAATTTACTGCATTTTTGATACATCACTCTTACCAATAATACTACAACAAACATTTTTGCATATGTCTCTTTACATAGTCAATTGATTATTTTCTTGGGTTAAACTTATAGAGCTCAGGCTTAAAGTTTTGATTCGGGAGCCTCCAACCTAGATTGTGAAGACCGGGCAGTCAGGGGAGTTATGGGGGGGTTGGGGGGCAGGGGTTGCCCAGAATATTGAAGGTGGGAGTTGGGGACGCGGGCAGTGCGATTCAGGCCGGTTGAGGCTGAGTGGCCTAGGCTAGCAATCTCGATGACACTTGAACCTTTAGAGGTCCAGGGGCCAGTGTCACCCTGCATCATTCCTGGGGCCTGGTGCTGGGTACGCTCAGGTAAGTGCTTTCCGCAGGGCCACGCGCTGGTGCCCGCTGACCAAGAGCCTCAGGGCCTCTGCCTGGGGCCAGCCTGGAGCCTGAACCCCAGCTTCCTTCCACATCAGGGGCCTTGGCAGCAGGCCAGTCAGGTTCCTCAGTGTCCCCATTGTCCACTGGTCAGCAAGCCTTCTCTCTGGACTCAGAGGCAGTGGGGTTGGGGTGCCCTCCACTCCCAGGGCCTTCCCACAAACAGAAGGGATCCCAAGGTGCAGCCACCATGGCAGTCAGCAGGAAGCTGGAGGGGGTTCCAGGCCAGGCCTGAATCAGCTGCTGAAACAGAAGAAACATCCGTATGCATCCAGCCTGCTGCCACCAAGCACCCCAGTAGCGGTGGCCAGTGGGGGCTGATGGGCCCCTGACCTTGAGAGTTGTTCTCAGAGCACCACTGGCTGGCTGGCCAGTTATCCGTCTACTCATCCTGGACACTAGGCAATGCTTTGCTTCTGCGACTGCGGAGCCAGAGAGGAGAGTTGGAAAACTAGCTTCAGTCAGAAAACTGAGGCGGTTGGAGCAGTGGTTAAGGACCCACCTGCCAATGCAGGAGACGCAGGTTCGATCCCTGGGTCGGGAAGATCCCCTGGAGAAGGAAATGGCAACCCACTCCAGTAATCTTGCCTGGAAAATCTCATGGACAGAGGAGCCTGGTAGACTCTAGTCCATGGGGTCACAAGGAATCAACACAACTTAAGGACCAAACAACAAGAACAACAAGCTTGGATTTGGTGACCATGGCGTTCAGTGTTTGAGAAAAGAGTCAAGAGACGCTCTTCACTGAAGTCAGCCTTCCAAGAATATGTCTTCAAGTTCTAGTGTGAGTGTGGATGGCACAGAGGCGACAGAGAGACCCAGGCAATGGTGCTGATGGCCCTTATTTGGGAGTCTTCTATTCCCTGCCTCTGTGCAGGTGACACGGCTCTTATTCATCCCATTCTTGGAGAAGCCTGTATTTTAAGACTGGGAGGGCACTGAAGGTGACCTCACCAGGCATATCTGATAGGATACACCCCTTGTGGGCCTCACATCTCTGTGCCCACTGTGAACACCTGGCGATCTTCCCCAGCACCTGGCCAGCCCTGGAGGATGGGAATCACACTGATTCTCTCTGTGTTCCCTTCCCCCATCCCACCCAGTGCCTGCTGGGCTTTCAATAAATATCCACCGTACACTCAGTCATAACCATTCCTTGGAGCACCACCATAGCACGTGGTCCAGGGCTGGGCTGTCCATTTCCTTCACGTGCGGGACTCCCACTGGTTCCCAAGAAGACAAGAAGTTCCCACAGCCCACTTGGGCCCCTTGGTGACCAGTGGTAGAACTATTGCCTTCCTGTGAAACTGGGTCAGATTGCTTTGCTCTGTGTTGCCTGCTACAAAGCAGGGTCTGCTCAGACAAAGAGCCTGGAGGGCCGCTGTCCGCTTGGCAGTGGTTTGATGAGAATCCCCTGCCTAACCGAGAGGATGGTACCAGAACCAGCCAGCGGGAGGGAAATCTGAGGCCAGCACTGCAGTGTGTGATCCTGGCTGCAGCAAGGCTGAGCAGTTGGGGGTCGAGATAAGGACCCGGTTTGTGTAAGGCTGAGGGTTGAACCAAGAATGGCATTAATAGACACCTAGGCGCAGAGCTGATGAAAGGTCAATACCAATTGCCTTCAGTGGGTAGGAACGCCCCTGAGTAGCATCCCCAGGCCCCATCCTGGGACTCTCAGTGCTGCCCACCCAGGCCCTGAGTCCCTCTGTGAACCCAGAATCCTGGGAGGATATTGCAAATGTCCCCAGATCTAACGAGACCTGGAGTTGTTCCATAGAGGACACCATGTGCTGTGCCCTGGACTTTTGCACTCACAGCAGCTTCACCCTGCAAAGCCAACTCAAAGGTGCCTTTGCTGACCACACACATCCTCTCCTTCACTCCCTCACTCCGCACAGCCGCTTTTCTGTGGATCCCCAGTCCCTCCTCCCTCCTTCCCTTACTCAGCCATCCCCTTTCGGCTTCCACCCTAAACCAACGGGCTGGGGCACAGATCCTTCAGTGGAGCCTTAGCCAAACCCTCAGCCCTGGCTGGGCATCCTTCATGCATCGCTGGCCCATTCCTGGCCCAGTCCCTGCAGCTGATCCCTTCCTTCCCTGTTGTCCTCAATACCTCCCACCAACCCTGGACTCCTCGGTCAGGGTCCTTTTCGTTTCATGGAGAAATGGAGCCTCCCACCTTCAGCCTGGGCGGGCTGTGTCTCCCTGTCTTTCTGGCCAGGCCAGACCACCTTTCCTCCTTCTGCCTGTAAATGACATTGTTTATGCTGCTGCGTTTTCCTCAGCTTGCTTGTCTCTCAGCCGCCCCTCTACTCCCTCTGCTTCGACTGCCCCGGGGCTTGATTCTTGGGCAACAGCTCTGTCCCAAGGTCCTGACCCCTTCTCTGTAGTTCTGAGAACTGCATCGCAGACTCCAGAGAAGCCACTTCATGGCTATGAAGCATCGCCTCTCCCTCAGCTATCTGTGAATCTCTGGCTCCTTTGCCTTGAGCCTCTCATCCTCCTTCCTGGACCATGAGCTTCTGGAGGACAGGGATCATTTTCTTATCTCCCTGTTATGACATCAGATAATGTTATTCAGCTCAGAGATCACAGGACTGCAGGACAGAGTGACCTCACAGACAGTGTGATGGATGGGACCCTGGAAGGAGAGACCACTGGGCTCATCCCAAACCCACCACTAGTTCCTGACAAGCCCCACGCAACTTTCTGAGCCTCCATCCCCTCTGCTTTAAATGGAGAATGACCCCCCACCTTCCTAACTCCCAAGAGAAAGTGGACAGGTTCAGAGGTAAAATGATGCTACCTGGGCCAGCAGTGCTCAGCGCTCAGTGAACACTGCAGTCACCTGGAGAGTTTAAAAAATAAGATGCATGGGTCCTTCCCCCAGACCTTCCAATTTCATCATTCTCATGAGCATGGGCATCTGTGTATCTTAAAGCTTTAACCAACAGTCTCATCTCAAAGGTGTTGCCGAATTCCTGGATTCTAAGCCCTGAGGAATTGGGGTGGAAGTTATGGAGACTTGTTGTTGTTGTTTTTCTTCAGTACCTAAATCGTGTCCAATTCTTTGTGACCCCATAGACTGGAGCCTGCAGACTTCTCTGTCCTTCACTGTCTCCTGGAGTTTGCTCAAACTTATGTCCACTGAGTTGGTGATACCGTCCAACCATCTCATCCTCTGTTGTCCCCTTCTCCTAGATTTGGTGAAACAAAATTCCTGTATGATGTTGTGTGATTTATCTGCATTTTCAGCTACTCTAAAATCTACCCCCTGGATCCAGGCTTCTGAAAGCTGGATACCTTGGCTATGACATAATCAGCCCTATTCATCTTGCCTCACCCCAAAATGCTTTTAATGAACCCTACAGGCAGACTTTCCTGGTGGTTCAGATGGTAAAGAATTTGCCTGCGATGCAGGAGACCCGCATTCAATCCCTGGGTTGGGAAGATACCCTGGAGGAGGGCATGGCTTCCCACTCCAGTATTCTTGTCTGGAGAATTCCATGGACAGAGGAGCCTGGTGGGCTACAGTCCATAGAGTCACAAAGAGTTGGACATGACGAAGTGACTAATACACACAGGCTGTCACAACATCTTTTTTCCTATGGAGCATATGGATGTGCCCACATTTAGGATTTTATGGCAGTCAATGTCCATCCTGTCACTGTGACCCCTTGGCTGGGTCCCTTGGGAGAAGTTCCTGTGATTTCAGCGCAGACATATTCTAACAAGCCTTCATCATAGTATCTCATACTGGATCATGTCATAACAGATCAGCTCCTTGTTTGCCTTTTTCAAGTCTAAACAGTGGCTCTCAAACCCAGTTGCATATTAAAATCATCTAGGGGGATTTTTACAGGTCTGATATCCAGACAACACAAGTCAATTAGACCAAAATTTCTCGGGCTGAGACCCAGGCCTTTTGTGACACACCCCAGGCCATTCCAGTGGGAGGCCAAGGTGAGAGGCACCACCAAGCATGGAGGCAAATCTGTGACCCATTTGTAGCAAATGAATGGGACTTCCTACCTGTGGTTTCATGGAGGCCGCTTGCCTTGTGCCATTGCCTGCCCCTACACTTGTTTGTCTTATAGTATCCTTGTATGTCACCTTCAATCCTTTCTGAACTCAGTGAGGTGAAAACAAACAGACTAGAAAGTGTCTTGCTTTTCCCTGGCTGGGCCCTAGGCACAGCTCCTGCCTTATTGAACCTCCCAGGAGAGAGTGTTGCAGACTCCCTCCCCTACCCACGACTTCCAGGCTAGAACATTTGGTGCTGGTGATCCCACAGTGGGGAATTGCAGCCAGTCTTCTTAGAGTTCTCCAGGGACTGACAGGGTCATCCACCAGAGCAGCACTGTGCTCAGGATGGTGGCTGCACCCTCCTTGTCTGCCTTCCTTGGCCTGTGAGACTCGACCCCATGCTGAACCATCGACTATCATCAGCCAAAGGCAGGCGATGCCCCAGAGGTGGAACCCCTGTTTCTGGAGCTGAGTTATTGAGGAACAGAATGCACACAGGGCGTGCAGTTCCCCTTAGCTAATTGGGATGGGGCGGGACGCACACGGCAGTTTTCACTCCAGCTGCAAAACCTCGTTTGGCACCTGGGCCAGAAATAGCTTATCTGTAAACTTCAGAGTTTATTTTTGTGGCCAAGTTTGATTTTCCAGGCGACCTGTCTCCTTCCTTACATTGCACCTACCCCAGAGACCAGGGCTGTTGACTCGCAGTTGTGAGTCTATGCCCTATGGGTGGGCACCTGGCCCAGGGGCGTGGAAGTTGACACCCAGCCTGTACTCTGCCAACTTCATTGTGTACTGTGAGGGCTCAGAGGGAGGGCACCTCTTACTGATTTGCAGGAAAATGCCAAATAGACTGGTAGTAGGCCCTGCCAGAGTCCTGCTATAGGAGAGAACCATGCACATGTTTGTCCAGTAACCATGGAAGGGTGCTCCTGAATTTGTGGCTTCTGTCTCTTATTGATTGTCTCATATATTCACAGGTCACTCAGAAATTTTTAGCTTTTATCTTCTAATCATAGATTCTGTGTGTCTGTGTGAGTGTATCTTGCAACATGACAGACAGAACCAGAAGCATTGAGGCTGTAGAAGGAATACCCAGCCCGTGGTAAAACAAATGGGTATTCCAACATTCATTCATTCATTCACTTAAGCACTCACTGGCAACCACACTGTATATTGTTCTAGGTACAGGGTCCAGTGAGGTCAGACAAAAACCTGTCCTCAAGGAGCTGGCAGTCCAGTGGGGAGACCAGCAAGTAAATACCTTCATATAATAAGATGTGATAAATACAACAATAGGAATAGAGACAGGAATTTTCACAATGTGCTATGGAAGAACTCATTCAGTCAACAAATATTTCTTGAGAGTCCCTGCTCTATACCAGGTATTATTGCAGCATGGGGGATATAGCAGTGACCATATGAGACCAAGTCCATGACCCAGAGCTCACGTTTGAGGCCATGAGAGTACTCAGCTGCTAACTTAGTTTGGTCAAACCACAGGCTTCCAAGAAGAGGAAGCTTCAAGCTGGAAATGCGCGCGCGTGCATGTGTGTGTGTGTGTGTGTGTGTGTGTGTGTGTGTGTGTAAGTGAGTGCAGGCAGCATTTCAGGCAGTAGGAACATCTTGTGCAAAGGCTGGAAGGTATAAAAGGATAGGAGAGCCCAGAGCATAAGTGCTAACGGTGACGTAAGAGGTGGGAGATGTGGCTGGAAAGGTAATTGGATCTCTGCCCTGATGGGCAGTGAGTGCCATGCTAAGCCCCCAGAAGCCACCCTCTGAGATAATGGAAGCACAGCTGGAGGCTCACAGAGCCCTGGTTAGAGTCCACTGTCACAGCCCAGCCCTGCGCCCTCCCTGACCCCAAGACTCTTTAGCAGGCCTGTGCCCTGGGCAGCCGCTACCCAGCCTCCATTCATTAGAACATCCAAGGCTGAGGTAACATGACTTACTCTATTCTTCCCACGACCCTGTGCCTGCAGTTTGCAAAGTGTTTTCACATAATTTCATCTACTTGGTCATAAGGGAGACCCTAGAGGCAGACAGAGAGTGATGATTGTTGCCATTGTTTATGCCGAGCAGCAAGCTGAGGCTCAGAGAGGGTCGGTATCTTGCCCGAGGTCACACAGCCAATCAAAGCAGAGTAGGAACTGGAGTCCTTGTCTCTTGATTCCTAATCCAGAGCTCTTCTTATCTCCACGTGAACTGCTACTCCATAGATTGAAACCTGAGAGTGCTGCTGCTGCTGCTGCTAAGTCGCTTCAGTCATGTCCGACTCTGTGCAACCCCATAGACGGCAGCCCACCAGGCTCCCGCATCCCTGAGATTCTCCAGGCAAGAATACTGGAGTGGGTTGCCATTTCCTCCTCCAATGCATGAAAGTGAAAAGTGAAAGTGAAGTCGCTCAGTCGTGTCCGATTCATAGCGACCCCATGGACTGCAGCCTACCAGGCTCCTCCGTCCATGGGATTTTCCAGGCAAGAGTACGACAGTGGGGTGCCATTGTCTTCTCCGAAGAGCACTAACGAGTGTCAATCTGCACCTGCCTATCTTCTACAAACATTACTTGACCACCTACTGTGTGTCAAGCCCAGCATCAAATAACCATCCTCTGGGCCTCGATGTAGTCCCATCTATGGTGACCCAAGAGGCCCAAAGACTACCGTCTGGGGCCCAGGCGTCACCCACCTTCATCAAGTTGAACAGCGCATGGAATTACCCCCGCAGGCTGGGACTGCTCCGCTCACTCACCACATCCTCTCATTCGGGCCACTCGGAGGCGCATTCGTTACAGTCGCTGATGCATGTTTTTGCCCTTCCTTGTAAGGGAGCTGGATGCTAAAAGAATAGGGGAGACTTAAGCCTCATTCACAGAAGGCAATGGCACCCCACTCCAGTACTCTTGCCTGGAAAAATCCCATGGACAGAGGAACCTGGTAGGCTGCAGTCCATGGGGTCACTAAGAGTTGGACACGACAGCGACTTCACTTTCATTTTTCACTTTTATACATTGGAGAAGGAAATGGCAACCCACTCCAATATTCTTGCCTGGAGAATCCCAGGGAAGGGGGAGCCTAGTGGGCTGCCGTCTATGGGGTTGCACAGAGTCGGACACGACTGAAGCGACTTAGCAGCAGCAAGCCTCATTCACAGAGCAGAAGCTTCCCTGTGTAAGACAGACGCAGCCTAGCAACCTTCACGGGCCATCTTTTGATTTGTAGCAACTCATTTAGATAAAAGCATCTGGTCCGTGAGGTAGCAACAACAAGGAAAAATCATTAAAAGCATATTTCTGCTTTTACAGAGTAACCTAGTAACAGCACAGGAGGTGACAATTAACCCGGCCCCCCTCCTCCAGGTACACAGACAGGTGCAGAAAATGGGAAATAAAAGTCAGGACAGGGAGAGGGTGTATCCAGGATCCCTTCTCAGATCAATGCCCACGCTCATGGGTGTGACCGAGGCAGCCCCCACCAGCCCGCCAGAGAGCCTCGTCCTCCCTTTAGCACATACAGGAGCTATCCTGCTTCTCCAACCCAGAATAAACGGTGTGATTATTTATTTAGCACCAGTTCGGGGTTTTCTAAAATGCATTCAAAGTGCTCTGCACCTTGCACAGGTGAGCACAGAACTGCACTATTGGCTTTGGGAACCGGATAAAGGAAGTCTGACCCTGTACCAGATAGCCAAGCTCGCCTCCCATGACATCCAGCTCGGAAGCCATGTACACATGCGCATGCAACCTCTGCTCCCATCCAGACAGATCCTGTGCTCCTAACTGACCCTGCTTCTGTGCACCGCATCTCTAGGCACTTTTCCTGCTAAGCCTGCATCTTCCAACAGAGCCTCTCCCATCCTTACCTATCTCCCAGCAAAGTGCTCCCAGGCTACCCACTCCTGGTGAAAATTTTCTCTTCTCCTCTGATGCTGCTCGTCTCCCCAGCACCCATTTGGTTCTTCTGGGATCAAGGGCAGTCCTTTTGCTGTCCAATGTGCTCAAGGCTCATCCCCAGACTGTGAGCTCAGAGCCGATCACATGGTAACACTGTAAAAGGACTGATAAGAGGTCAACTCACACGGCCTCTGGGGTCCCTCAGCCCCTCTGTCTCTCTTCTGTCACAGAACCCTCTCACCTGGCACCTGACTGTTTTCTTGTCTGCTCTGGGAGACAGCTGGGAGTCCCCTGGGGCCAGGGGAGGGTCTCAGTCCCTGGGTCCCTCCTCAAAGCCTGACCCAAAGAAGGCTCTGGAACATTTATAGGATGAGTGAGTGGCATGTGTGCCTCACTCAGAAGCATCTATTAACCTGCTCACCTGCTCAGGATCCTGCCATGCCCATCAGAGCAGCTCCCATCACCCACCTCAGAGCAGTGAAGGCCTTGCACTGACCAGCCCTTCCAAGGCCACTGTCCCTGGGGACACCAGGCACCACCCCCCCCCCCCAGGCCAGAGCTCATCTTTCTGCTGTTTCAAGCACAGTCCCCAGTCCAAGAGAAAGACAGGCTCCCCAGACCCTGCTGAAACACAGGGTCTCAGTATTCTCTTTTTTTTTTTCCATTTATTTTCATTAGTTGGAGGCTAATTACTTTACAACATTGCAGTGGTTTTTGTCATACATTGAAATGAATTAGCCATGGATTTACATGTATTCCCCATCCCGGTCCCCCCTCCACCTCCCTCCAGTATTCTCAATTTAACATTTAAAACAATTTTGGAAAAGTGTGTCCCATATTCAAAATGACCTCACAGCATTCATTCGTTCATTCATTCATTTAGGGATAGCTCAGTTGGTGAAGAAACCACCTGAAATGCAGGAGACCCCACTTCAATTCCTGGGTTGGGAAGATGCACTGGAGAAGGGATGGGCTATCCTCTCCTGTATTCTTGGACTTCCGTCGTGATTCAGCTGGTAAAGAATCCACCTGCAATGGGGAAGACCTAGGTTTGATCCCTGGGTTGGGAAAATACCCTGGAGAAGGGAAAGGCTTCCCATCCCAGTATTCTGGCCTGAAGAATTCCATGGACTGTATAGTCCATGGGGTCACAAAGAGTCGGACACAACTGAGCGACTTTCACTTTCACAATAGTAAGCAGTGTTACTAGCAGTCAAGGGCACAGACAGTGGAAGCAGACTGCCTGGATCCTAATCCCGGCCCTGCCCTCACCAGCTGTGTGACACATTATTGAACCTCCTCATGCCTGTTTCTTCACCTGAGGATTATAATCCCTATTATGAACACACATATCTGATTTGATTTTGTTGTTGTTTAGTCCTAAGTCGTGTCTGACTCTTTGCCACCCCATGGACTGCAGCCCACCAAGCTCCTCTGTCCATGGGATGACCCAGGCAAGTGAGTTGCCATTTCCTTCTCCAGGGGATCTTCCCGAAGCAGGGATCAAACCTGGGTCTCTGCATTGACAGGTAGATTCTTTACCCCTGAGCCATCAGGAAAATCACCTACCTCACAGGGTTCATTTAATAGTTAATAGCTGATTAAACAGTTAATACAACACCTAGACTAACACATGAAACATAATTTAATGCAAGGACTTGCTATTAATTAGCCTAAGGGCCAGGACCCCGGCCCAGTCGTGGACTTAATTCATACTCTCTTCAGGACCAAGTGCACTTTCAGGGAAGGTGTTGGTATGTCCACCCCTGCTCCCACCCCCATGCTGGCCACCCCATGGCCTTTGCTTGCTGAATACACCCAGGCAGCATGGGACCTCTGCTCCCAGGGAGGTGGCCCTCCTTAGCCCACAGGGATCCCAGTCAGCCACAAGGGCTACAAATAGATTCTTCGTGGCAATAGCAGATGTCCTGGGGTCCCTCCTCCCCACTGCTGGTGGGGGAGCTCCCAGCCCCCATCACAGAAGACTTGAACTCCTGCTCAGCCCACAGCTGCCCAGTGGCCCAAACCCGGACAGTGGACGCCTGACCATCAGGCGCTGGGGCCTGCCCCACCCAGGGCTGCCACTGGCAGGCTTTGGAACCAGGAAGCACGTCCCTGCCCCTCTGTGAATCTCAGTTTCTTTATCTGTGTCACGAGGGGGTGGATTCAAAATTGATCCCTAAGGGCTAATCAGGCAACATCCCTAGGAGTGACACTCTGGATGCGGCCACATGGGGGCTTCGGGGACTCCACAATTAGCACTTGTGTCAGCTTGTCCTTGGGGCATCTGTCATTAACAATTATGAAGTCATTATCTGGTAAATAATTCATAACCCGAGAGATGGGATAAGCCACCAATAAACAATAATCCATTTAGAACCAAGCTTGGCAGGGGCACGTGCGGGCGTGGAGACACAGCTCCCTCTCATCGCCCATGTCCTGCTGAGGAGCCCTCCCCCATATCCTCTCCCCTGGCTCATCAGGGTTTAGTCTCTGGAATAACAAGGACAAGTATCAAGTGTTGACCAAAGGCCAAGGGCTATTTCTCCTCAAATCCTCCCAACAGCCCCATGGACAGATGTGGGTACCGTTATTGTCCCCCTTTCCAGAGAGGTAAACTGAGTCTCAAAGGCCAAAGTGGGCAGATGGGGTGGTACAGCTGCCATCCTGGGCATAGTGATGCTCTGGTGGACCTCCCCGTCGGTCCTTGAAGGCCTCAGAGAACTCTCGGCAGAACTGGCTGCAATGCTCCACTGTGGTATCACCAGAACTGAGGGTGCTGGCCTGGCTTCTGTGGGTGGGGAGGGGAGCCTGCACCATTATCTCCTGGGAGGTCCAGTGAGGCAGGAGCTGTGTCTAGGGCCCAGCCAGAGAAAAGCAGGAGGCTTTCCATTCTGTTTGTTTTCACCTCACTGAGTTCAGAAAAGATAGACGGTGATTTACCAGGATACTGTAAGACAAACAAGTGTGAGGGCAGGAAATGGCGCAGGGCACGCTGCCTCCATGAAACCACACCTAGGAAGTCTCATGGGTTTGCTACAAGTGGGTCACAGATTTGCCTCCATGCTTGGCGGTGCCTCTGACCTTGGCCTCCTATTGGAATCACCAGGGGATCCTGGTGACCGATGTTAAGACATCTCCCTTTTGCTCATCCCCAAAACAGGAGTGTTTCCCTTGCGTTCAGGCCCTTGTTCTGTATGGCTGGTACTTCCTCTCCCTCTGGCAGCTCCAACTTGAGACCCGCTGTGCCAGGGAGGTCCCAGAAGCCCCCTCCTCCGGGCTGGCTCCCCGACCCCATCGGGACGAGACTTTCCGTGCAGGTTGTGGACCGAGTGACAGAAAACAGATCGCTCAGGAAGGGGGAGGGGGAGTTCTCAGCCCGGGGCCGTCAAAGGAGTGAGAGAACTCAGCTTTTGTCACGAGGCAGAAAGCGTGGCATTTCCGTGGGCTCTGACAGATAGCCAGGGACAACCTCTGACAGTTCTCAAGAAACGATGCTCTGTTAGGTGTGTGCTCACATGTAATTGGTCCTCTTGTTCTCGGAGAGCGGGTGCTCCGGGGCTGCTAAGAGATGCGCACAAAGGAGGAAGAGCCAGGGGCCCTGCCAGGCGCGCCCAGGTCCTCCTGCCCATCCTCCAGTGAGCCCTGGGAATGGCTCAGCCCCCACATGAAAACCTGCCCCCCGGTCTCCAGGGCAGGAAATTCCATCAGCTCCCAGAGTCCCTGCTCCGGGGGCTCCTACAGGCCTTTTTTTTTTTTAATCTGACCTAAATCTCCCTTGTTGCACCTGAACCCCATTTTCCTTTGTTTGGTTTTGAGTGGAAACGGAGAACAGCTAGAACCCAGATGCCTCCTCAGCTAGATAAATCAGAAGTCCTTCAAACCTCCTGTCACAAGGAAGCGTTCTCAGAACCCTGCCCTGTTGAATCCCCCCACTGAGTCTTGAGAGAACTGCTTGCACAGTGATGCACGAGACGAGGCTCCATCCCCGGGGGCCGGGGGCTTGGTGGTGGCAGAGGCCCCCTCCTTCAGCACAACAGAGGGGGCCCCTGAGGCTTCTGAGTGAACTGAATGAGCAGGGGTGGGGGAGAGCAGCAGAGGGGAGATGGGGGAGCGTGCAAATGGATCAGCCCCACACAGTGAAAACTGCAAGTGTGGAATCTGGCCAGGGAACTGGGGAAGCTTCCAGAAGGAGGTGATACCCACCACATTACATGCTGAAGGAGGGAGGGAGTCCGCTGGGAAGGAAGGGACTGGCTCTTAGGCGAGTTCTCCTGCCCTCCAGGTCCCTGGTTGGGGGTTGAAAGCGTAGTTCCCTTAGTTACGTCCCTCTTTACATTGGTCACACAAAGCTTCCCTGGTGGCTCAGATGGTAAAGCGTCTGCCTGCAATGTAGGAGACCCAGGTTCGACCCCTGGGTGGAGAAGATCCCCTGGCAAAGGAAATGGCAACCCACTCCAGTACCTTTGCCTGGAAAATCCCATGGACACCTGGTAGGCTGCAGTCCATGGGGTTGCAAGAGTTGGACACGACTGAGCAACTTCACTTTCTTTCTTACTCCAGAGCTTAAACCGACTTTCTCCAGCCTGCCTCAGCTGGTGGGGAGTCCAGATCCTCACACAGTCCTTCACTTTTCAGTGAGCTTGCAGGTTGGGAATTGGGGCAGGCCCCGTGAACGCGGGCATCCATGCAGACACACACATTCTGGAGCGGTTCTGTTGGCCTTGGCATCTCCTAGGCCTCTAGATTTCTGTCTCTTTTTGTGCCTTTTTAACTCTGGGAACAAGCCACCCCTACTTGTTCAGCTATTTTTCAGGCCATTGAAACCAGTTCCTGGAAGAGTTGGGTTCATAACTTAAAAAAAAAAACAATCAAATTTGATTGGAAAGCAGTGGATCGCAGCTCAGTTCTGAGTTTAAAAACAGTGATGCTGAGTGTCCCTGACAGCACTTGGGCAGGGTGCGGCGAATGCAAGAGAAGAATTTTTATTTTTCCTAGGCCAGTGGAATTAAAACCTTCCTACTCTCTCAGATGAATGGAGAGAAACTGAATCCCTTAGTTATCTAACTGTGATCCTGAGATGTGAGCCAGGTCATTTGACCTTTTTTTCCCCTAAAAGCCCCCTAGAAACTATTCCCCCTCAATACAAAGAGACCAAAAAAAAAAAAAAACATTGATTGGATTTAAATAATGGAATTGCCATTAATATCTTCCATAAAAGATAATTGATTCTGACTTGGATTTATGGGAAGTTAAGGCTTGTAAAAGTAAACAGAGTGGTAGTCATTCAATATTAATGTACCGCCATCCCACCTCTGTGTTGGTTAAGTGGATGGGCTCCTGGCCAAACCACTCCCATGCCAGCGGCTAGGTCATGGGGCCCTCTGGAGGGTGGGGAAGGTTGCCTGGGCCCAGTCCAGTTCCCAACTGAGCCCCCTAGGAAGCCAGGCTGCACCCTTCCTGCCTTCCTTCACATTAGATTCTAAGGAGGTGATCTCTGCCTTTTTTGTCAAGAAGTTGTGGGTGAGAGCAGCCACTCTCTGCATTGCTCTGCAAAACCCACTGCTCCTAATAGAACTGAAGACCCCCTGATGGCCCAGAAAGTCCTTCCCTCCCTATCCCTGCACTCCCAAGAGCTCCCACTCTTCTGCAGACACACTCCCAGCCCCTTGCAGGTGCTGGTGGAGGGGGGAGGTTTATGAGCCACTGCAGCCTCCAGCTCTGCCATTCTCAAGCCCAGAGCTCAAGACCTTTAAGCACAAGGACATGCGGGCTGGGGATGTCAGAAGGAGTTGCTCCAGTGATTCTTTGCTCCTGCTCAGGAGAAGGTGTTGGGGAGGCCCAGGTCCTCCAGGAAAGTGGTGGCAGGGTCCCATGGAGCCTTGTTTGGAAGGACAGGTGATCGAAGGTGATGGGGTGTCAGCTGCATCATGATGCTGATGGCTCCCACTCTTGCCGGCGTGCCACCTAGCCAGGCCATCAGAGCCCTTCTAATCCTCTCACTCTGCCTCTTTCATCCCCACCCATGCAGTTTGAAACCCTTATCACTGTCCTCCAGCCCTCAAGGTGCTATTGATCTCCTGTCCCTTGGCTATAAACTGGCATCTCCCAGACACGTTCCCAGAGTCTATATCCCAAGTCCCCCTGCCTTCCCCAGAATGACTTCAGGTGCCACAAGACCTCACAGCACTCATCTTTCCTCCAGCCCACTCCCCTTCCGGTGTTCCCCACCTCTGGGAATGGCCACACTATCTACCCGGTCCCCAAGTCAGAAGTGTGGGTGTACCCTCTCTCCATCACTCCCCACCCCCATGCCCAGGTGCTCAGCTCTGTCTCCTAACCCCTCCCCACCCATTCTTCCCTCCATCCCCGCTGCTTTTGACTTAGTTCAGAAGGTCCTCACCACTTCCAACCTGCAGGACCCAATGATTTCCTGCCTCATTCTTGCCCCTCCCTCCCTCTTTGCCCACTTCCGGTTCCTGCACACTGGCCTCCAGCATGATCCTCCAGGGTGTAAACTGCACCACCAGTCTCCCCAGTCTGTGTAGGATGAGACCCAGACATCAGCCTTTGGAGCCCCCCCGCCCCATGCTAACACCACAACCATGATCACACTCTGGACTTTACACCACAGTGCCTTTTCCATGCCATTCCTTCCACCGGGAATACTGTTCCCATTGCCCTGTCTGGACTTGCCCACCTAGACCTCCTCCCAAGGCAACATCAGCCGCTCTCTCCCTATGCTCACGTGACATGCTGTTTGTACCTTAAGTGCAGGAAAGGAAATGACCGTTTAAGGGCCTTTTGTATCATACATGTTAGGGGCTGCCTGCGTTGCCCATCCCACCTTCTGGAAACATCTGTACCCACCCACAATCCCTCCTGCTGATAGCAGGTCGTGCAACCCCAACCCTCCAGCCTCAGTTTACTGGGCAAGGGGCAGAGTTCTGAGTTCAAGGGTATCCTTCCATCAGCTGACCAGGACTGACTGTTCCTGACTTTTAAAAATTCACTAGACTAATAGGATCTCTCTCCAAAGAACCAGAGAGAGTTCCATTTGAGGCTGGGCACTTCAGCCAAATGATAATTTCGATGCAACACGAGCAATTCTTCCGGAACCCTGTGCATGACTTGGTTCAGTCTCAGAGGCAGTGGTCGGAGGGTAGGAGGCAGGAAAAAGGAGACGATGGCTCAGGAGAAGCTGAACCTTGAGCAAGAGACAGAGCTCATTGTGGCTGGCCTCTGAAGCTCTTCCTGTTTTTGCCCACCTGTTGGCTCCCACAAAACCTCACATAATCTCACAAGAGTCCTGCCTTTCACATGAGCTGGTGTGGGTGGCTTCTCTTTGGTCCCAGAATGTCTACTTTAGAGGGCCTTGTCATAATCCTGCCAAGTAGATATTTTTATGATTGTCGTTTCTGCAGGTGAGTGCATGGAGGCTCAAACATTTTAGGTAATGTACTCAATCAAGGTCAGGGTGAGGAAGTGAGAGAGCTGAGATGAAGACCAGTCTTTCTCACATATGGTAGCACCCCTTCCTCAGCACTGGCCACCCCCTTGTCTCCCAATCAAGGCTGTCTGTGAGCTCCTGGAAGTTAGGGGCTGGATCTCATTCGCCAGGGTGCCCCCATACCCACCATGGTATCCAAGCACCATGCAGGCATCAAGGGTCTGGTGGGTATAATTTAATATCTGTACTGCCCAGGAGAAAAGCACAGGACTCTGAGCCCAAAAGCCAGAATTCAGGTCCTGCTTCCCTCCACGATGGTTGTGTGATCTTGGGCAGATCACTTTCCTCCCTCCAGTGCCTGCAACAGTGAAAACAGTCTAAGGTGAACAGACAGACCTCATATTGCTGTGCTTTGCTTTACTGAGCTTTCCAGACACTGTATTTTCAACAAAATGAAGGTTTGTGGCAACCTGGTGTCGAGCAAGGCAATAGCAGCGCCATTTGTTCAAACAGCATTTGCTCACTTTGTGTCTCTGTGTAATGTTTTGGTCATTATCTCAATGTTTCACACTTTATCATATTTATTATATTTGTTATGGCGATCTGTCACCCCTGATCTTTGACATGACTGTTGCAAAAAGATTATGACTCGCTGAATGTTCCGATGATGATTAGCATTTTCTAGCAATAAAGCATTTTTTAAACAATTTTATTGGAGTATAGCTGCTTTACAACACAGTGCTAGTTTTTGCTGTATGGCACAGTGAATCAACTCTCTTTTTTGTAATTAAGGTATGCGCCTTGTTTTGGGTTTTTTGGTTTTTTTTTTGATGTATGGCTATTGCACACTTAATAGACTACAATGTAATTCGAACATAATTTTTATATTCACTAGGAAACCAAATCTGTGTGACTCTCTGTATTGAGATGTTCACATTATTGTAGTGGTCTGGAACCAAACCTGAAATAACTCCAAGGTATTCCTATAGTGGGACAGTTGGATGATTCTGGACGATTTCTTTTTAAAAAATTTATTTTGGGCTATGTCCAGCTGTGGTCCTCTGGATCTTCTGTTCCGGCATACGGACTTCTTTCTAGTTGTGGTGCACAGGCTCCGTTCCTCCTCGGCAAGTGGGATCTCCCCGGACCAGGGATTGAACCTGAGTCCCCTGCATTGGCACTGAACCAGTGGACCACCAGGGAAGTCCCTCTGGATGATTTCTGAGGGCCTTTCCTACTCTGAAATCCCATGGCTGTGTCATCTCTGCCCCGCCTACCTCACAGGAATGACGTAAAGTAGAACACTCCACACACCTGGCCAGCTGGCTGTTTGCCCCAACCTGTTCTTGCAAATAGCACTGCCCTTTTCCACTCCATCCCCTGGAGGCCCCTCGCCATTTCTTTCATTGCTTGCTGTTTGCAAGGGATTTGTGCCGTGGCCACGTGGACCACAATTTTCATGAGCCCCTGATAGCAGCTTTATCTAATGAGGGTGAGATGCTTACACATATTTTCATTCTTTAAAAAAAAATCGACTATTAATTTGTCAGAATTATTCATATTTTACTGATGATATTTTCCATGTATCTAATCAGGGAGCTCATGAATAGAAATGAAACTATTTAAATACAGGGATGGTGTACATTGTAAGAGCTTGTTTTCTCAAGCTGTTTCATAATGCAGTGAATACATTTATTTCTTCTAAAAACAGATTTTGCAACCATCAAAAAAAGTTTTTTTAAATCTTTTATGAAATATGACTCTGTTCATATTTATATGAAAAAATATGCTCAGTTGGTGTGAGTGGCGTACATATGAGTGTGTTTGCACACACATGTGTGTCTGAGATGTGTGCTCATTAAAAGTGTGTTTCCTGGTTTTCACCATGGGGATGGAAGACAGTTTGCAGTGAGAAAAATGGAAAAGCACATTTGGATCAAATCTTTAGGATGGATGGATGACGGTGAAAGTGCAAATTGAAATGGGGCTGAATAATATTTGAGATAATTATTTGTACCATGTAGACTTTTAAACTGCTCAAAATTCCAGGAGCACTTACCTACATTGAAAGAGGCTTAGAATCATTAAACAAAGCCAGATATTAAATATACTACTGCTATCTCTCGAAACATTAGCAAGTAATGTAAAACACATGGCATCTACTCAATGGAAAATCTGAGAATACAAATTATAATAGTTGTCTTATAAGACCTCTGGGAAACTTGAACTAAATTGCTTAATTCCATTAATAACAAACTATTACTCTAGCTATTAAAGTAACATAAGGTAATAGAGATCATGTCAGGAGATTGCACTGAGGTTCTTTCTTCACCTAGCACAAATTTATTCAGGGGCATTGATAGATTTTAATTGACTATGGCAACTGAATAGCAACAAAGGAAATTGAATGTCTTTTGAAAAGCTCCACATTTTGTAGAAGCAAATAGCAACACCAAAGTGAGGATTTGGGGTTGCTGGGAGAGGCGAGAAGGACATCAGGGAACATCTGTACCAGAAATACTTGCCTGTGATCGCCAGAAGATTCTCAGGAACAGGCATGTCACCAGCCCGAGCATCTTTTCAGCTCCTGCAGTCCAAATTGAAACAAAACCAATCCACACTGCTGTAATCCACATGCTCTGTCATGGGGCACTCCTCTAAGATATAAGACTGGAGGGGCTGAAGGCTGCTGAGTCTTCTCTGGAGAGTTCTGAGCACAGAGTTAGTTTCAGCCTAGGGGACTGGCAATGATGTGAGTGACCCCTGATCCTGGGCCAGCAATGTGTGACTGACCTGTCGCCATGATCCTGAATGTGAGGACCACGAAATACTCTCAGTTCCCGTCAGGTCCAGGATGGATTCTGGTGATCTGTCACCCACTTTTCTCTTCCACTTTTTACTTCTCATTGCCATTAGGATGTCACTCCGGCATCTCATACAGGCCTTGCTTTGCATGAAGTTATTTTCTGTTATGAGTCAGCTTTGACTGCCATAATGAAATACCAAAGGCAGCGTACAACAGAAACTTTGTTTCTCACAGTTCTGGAGGCTGGAAGTCCAAAATCAGAGTATGAGCATAGTCAAGGTCTGGTGAGGGCTCTCTTCCTGGCTTGCAGAAGGCCACCTTCTTGCCGTTACTTTATATGGCAGAGAGAGGGAGGGAGAAGACTCAGGCTTTCGCTAGTGTCTCTTCTTGGAAGGACGCTAATCCTAATGGATCAGGGCTCCGCCCTTATGACTTCATTTAACCTTAATTCCATAAAACCTCTATTTCCAAATACAGTCACAATAGGGGGTAGGACTTTAACATATGTATTTGGGAAGGACACAATTCAGTCCATAGCATCTGGGTTCCTCATTTCATCTTGTCGGGCTAACCCCTTCTTCCCCACTCACCCCCAGCCCCAGGTAATGTTTTAGTGCTGCCTCAGTTCTCTGTTTGAAGGAAAACACATTTTTAAAGGAAACTGTAAAACGATGTGAGGGGCTACTGGAAGCATCCTTGTGGTAGCATTCTAGGAGGTGGTAGAGAGGCCTGAGAGCAGTAGAGGACTTGTCAGCAAGGTCACAGAGTGCCCCCTCAGTCACCCCCTCACATGCTTTTTTTAAACTGAAGTATAATTGATGTTCTAAGATCATGGCATCCAGTCCCATCACTTCATGGCAAATAGATGGGGAAACAATGAAAACAGTGACAGACTTTTATTTTTTCGGGCTCCAAAATCACTGCAGATGGTGACTGCAGCCATGAAATTAAAAGACACTTGCTCCTTGGAAGAAAAGTTATGACCAACCTAGACAGCATATTAAAAAGCAGAGACATTACTTTACCAACAAAGGTCAATCTAGTCAAAGCTATGGTTTTTCCAGGAGTCATGTATGGATGTGAGAGTTGGACTATAAAGAAAACTGAGCGTCAAAGAATTGGTGCTTTTGAACTGTGGTGTTGGAGAAGACTCTTGAGAGTCCCTTGGACAGCAAGGAGATCCAACCAGTCCATCCTAATGGAAATCAGTCCAAAATATTCATTGGAAGAACTGATGTTGAAGCTGAAACTCCATTACTTTGGCCACCTGATGAGAAGAACCAACTCATTGGAAAAGACCCTGATGCTGGGGAAGATTGAAGGTGGGAGGAGAAGGGGATGACAGAGGAGATGGTTGGATGGCATCACCAATGCGATGGACAAGAGTTTGAGTGAACTTCAGTGATGGACAGGGAAGCCTGGCATGCTGCAGTCCATGGAGTTGCAAAGTGTAGGACATGACTAAGCAACTGAACTGAACTGATAATTGATGTACACTCACATTAAAGTTACAGGTGTACAATATAGTGATTCATGATTTTAAAAGGTTATTCTCCATTTATGTGAAGTGAAAGTCACTCAATTGTGTCTGACTCTTTGAGACCCCAATGGACTGTAGAGTCCATGGAATTCTCTAGGCAAGAATACTGGAGTGGGTAGCCTTTCCCCTCTCCAGGGGATCTTCCCCACCCAGGGATCAAACCCAGGTCTCCCGTGTTGCAGGTGGATTCTTTACAAGCTGAGCCACAAGGGATGCCCAAGAATACTGGAATTGGTAGCATATCCCTTCTCCAGCAGATCTTCCTGACCCAGGAATCAAACTAGGGTCTCCTGCATTGCAGGCGGATTCTTTACCACCTGAGCTATCAGGGAAGCCCATTCCCCATTTATAGTTATTATAAAATATTGGCCACATTCCCCATGTTGTACAATACATCTTTGTTACTTATTGTACACCTAACAGTTTGTAGCTCTTAACCCGCTACTCCCAAGTAGCCCCTCCCCTGCACCCCCTCCCCATGTTTTTGCTGAATTGTGTCCAGATCATTGCACCACCTGGCCTGGGGCACATGAAAATATCAATCTACAGGTGTTTGAAGCTGTGTCTTTTGATGTCTGGACTTTTGTGTATGTCCTGAAACTCATCCCACTTCAGCCTGTAGGATGCTCATAATACTCTTAGTGGCAGCAAGTGTAATGGTCAGTCCTGCTGCATCCTCTTGAATCAGGGACATTCTCTCATCCACTACCCATTGGTCCCAGCTTCTCTCCAGGGCATCACAGAGGAGCATTAGGGACTGACATGCTCCGCAGTATTCACTCTGTGCCCACAGTGCCAGTGAGGGGACCGGCCCTTCTCGGGTCCTGTCAGAGCCAGGCTCTGGGTCTGGTGCCCGGGAATGGGCACTGGTCCCGGCTGTGGGCGCCTGGCTCTCTGGCACGGGGAGAATCTAATCCCACCACAACTGCAGCACATGCTTCTGTTTGAAAACCTCCTTGGCAGGCAGGACCTCCTAATTTTTTCCACTTCTTGTGATTAGCGTTGCAGACTAATCCTAGCACCAGACTCAACACCAGCTGTTCTTCCCCCACTGCTTGTTTTCACTTATAAACCAAATCCTGGAGCCGCTGTCACATCGGCTGGCCCTGCTCCTCCTTCAGTCCGAGCTGCAGCCGGTCACCTGCGGCATGACCTCAGGTGCGTTACCTTTCTACCATGCCGCCTGGGTCCTGCCCACAGCCTGGGCAGCACCACCAGGTCTCAGAGGGCCAATGAGGGCCACGCTCAGTCCCAGAGAGGCCTTTGCTCACCTGCCAAGATGGTTTGATAGCAGTGGCTCCCAGAGTCAGGCTCATCTTAGAGATTTTGTTTGGTATCCAGAGACATTAGACATCTCTGGGTACCATATACAATGTTTGATGCAATCAGAGAGATTCAAAATAGTGCTTGCAACATTTAGATAAGTTTTATGACTTGACAATAAAATGAACATACATGATCCCACCTCTGAATGTAAGAACTAAGATAGTGCCAGACTATTGAGATGACCTGTTTTCTCGCACAGTTCTCTCTGCTGCTGCTAAGTCTCATCAGTCGTGTCCGACTCTGTGCGATCCCATAGACGGCAGCCCACCAGGCTCCACCATCCCTGGGATTCTCCAGGCAAGAACACTGGAGTGGGTTGCCATTCTCTCTAGCACCCCTTAAATTTGGAAAAGTATCTTCAGGGAGAGCAACTCTCTCCTCCCCACCACCACCTTGTCACCATCCAGAGGACAGGGACTTCCCCCCAGGGAACGCTCAGTCTGTGGCAGTAGCATTTTCATCCTTCAGCAGGAACCTGGGCAGGAAGCAAGGACTCAGTGACTTCCAGGCCAGCAGCAGTGACCAGAGCTGTCCTGTAGAGTCCAGGGAGGGTGACGGGGCAGGATCTTACTCAGCTATCTCTCTGGCAACTCCCCTACTTCTGATGACTTCCATGGCCGTGTCGGGGGAAGGTTATTTACAGCAGGCAGACACAGGAGCTCAGACTTGTGCCTCCATAGATGCCATCAATTTGCATTTCTATGAGAGTTTCTCGTGTACCTAGAAGGCCCTAAAGACAAATCAGAGAGTGTGGTGTATGGGACATTTGCCCTCAAAACACTCTAGCGTCAAAAAGAATTGTGATTGTCAGAAATATCATATTCCTGTCGAAAGCCCATGAAATCAGCTCTGTAAATTGGGAAACATAAGTCACGGTTCTATTTGTTCTGCCGCCGTATAAGAATCACGAGTTTCTCCTAGGGTAGGAAACAAAACAAAACAAAACCATGAGCCCTTTTAGAATGACTTAATGTCCAATCATAGCCACCTCTACCCGGCCAGGTTGTTTCTCTTGGTATGAAATTTCTGACTCCCTTCAATCCTCACATATTTGGGGCAGGTTGACTTTTTTTCCCTTGGCAATTGAAATTTGCTTGAAAACAAGATTAAAGTAAATCACTCATTTTTCCTCCCTGGCAATCTCTCCATGGTTTTCCCTCTCGAGTGGCTGCTGTCCACTCACATCTCTCTCCTTCCTCTTTTCTCTCCATTTCTCCTTCTGATTATTTCCTGGGATAGAGCCATGCTCAGCACCTCAGGCAGTACACATGTACACATGCTCCCCCGAGTCTAGCTCCCCAAACATTTTAGTTACACAGACCTGTTGGGGGGAGTACAATGCAGCAATACCTTAGCGAGGATGAGTGGAGGTGGCAGAAACAGACCAAAACTCACTTGTGCCCGGAGAGATAGGGCCAGGCAGAAAGGTTACCGTAGGGATCTCAGAGCAGGGAAGCAGACAGCTGGAAGAGGCAGGGGAGGTTTGTTAGCCCCGAGCATCTTCCACTGTTTCCTAAAGCAGTAGAGTCTTGAGGTCAATGGAGAAGAGCAGGAATGCCAGCTGGGTAGACAGAGAAGGCTGAGCCAAGCCTGGTGCATGTGTGCAACTGACCTGAGCCTCACTGTGGTCAGCAGTGTTACATGAGCACTGAGCAGAGAATGTCCAGGGGAGCAAAGATGGTCTGGGGCCGGGCTCTCCAACCTCTGGGATCTAATGCCTGATGCTCTGAGGTGGAGCTGATGTAATAATAAGAGGAATAAAGTGCACAGTCAGTGTAATGTGCTTGAATCATCCTGAAACCAACCTCCCCCCCCACACCCCAACCCAGTCTTTGGAAAAATAATCTTCTGTGAAACCGGTTCCTGGTGCCAAAAAAGGTTGGGGACCACTTGACTGGGGGAATAGTTAACTCCAGATTTCAGGCCAGAATCCTAGGATTTTATACACTGGCAGTGAAAATAAGATCTTTTGAGCGCTCAAACTCAAATGCCGGGCATGAGAGTGTTCTCGTTGCCGTGGTTGTTTCTTTGAACGGAAAGTCATCATCTGGAGCACGGGCAAGGATTCCCCTGACAATCTGGAAGCCTAAGGGTTTGTGCAGCAATAACTCTCCTTACTCTGAGATTTCCCCCCAACCCCCATAGACTCCATTCTTCCACCTCAACCTTGACCTCAATGCCAAATGGGCTGGGAGCTGGAGGCTGGAGTGCCAGTGAGATGTCCTGACATTCAGGTGGATGTGGCAAATCAGAGCAGATGCTCAGCCAGGCAGGAGGGCTACTGCCTGGGGCCTCAGCGTGCTCTGCAGAGCAGGGCGCTCCAGGCTTCTGGGTGGGAGAAGCCCCTCTGGGCAGGGTCAGGAAGGGCTGGGGGTGGGGGCTGGGGAGAGGAGAGCGAGCAGACAAACAGGAGAACTTGATCCTGCCGTAGCCATCACCCAGCCACAGCACTGCCCTCTTGCTTGTTGCCTCCATCAGGAAATAGAGCAAGGTCAGGGCAGCGACTCCCTAGAACAGTACTGCCCACTGCCCAGAACTTTCTACAGCCGAGGAGATAGTCTATACTGTGCTATTTCGTGCTTTTGAGCACTGAGAATGTGGTTCATATGACTGAATTTTTTAATCTATTCAAGTAAAATACTTTAACTGAAACAACTGCGTTAACTAATAGCCACAGAATTAGCAACACGACCCTAGAAGACCCAAGGCAGAACCTGGTGAGGTTGCACCACACCTCCCAAGACTCCAGGAGATCTTTGATATTTAAAAAAAATTTTTTTAATTTATGTATTTCTTAATTGAAGGATAATTGCTTTACAGAATTCTGTTGGTTTCTGCCAAACATCAACATGAATCAACCGTAGGTATACACATGCCCCCTCCCTCTTGAACCTCCCTCCTGAATCTCCCTCCTATCTCCCCTGGCCATCCCACCCCTCTAGTTTATGACCCAGTAGAAGATCTTTGATTTTGTCCCTTTCTACTCCTCAAAGTGGCAAAGCAAACAGAGCTCTCAGAGAGAAATCACCCTGAAAATCTGAACGGGCAGAACACTTACAGAGGCCCCTATGAGTGAGGTTTCCTTTCGTGGTTAAAATTGTATTAGGCGCAGGAGAATATCCTATGGGTTTCCCAAAGACATGTCCTTCTTGCCGCATGAACTTTCCTCTGTCAAAGGAGATGGTTTTGCAAGGCTTCATTATTTTTGGATTTGGGGAACATTCACTGAAGTCATACCCAGGTTCCCACTTACCATTGGATTTTTAGCTGCTGGGTATTCTCTCCTACCCGGGGGCGGGGGGAGACCAGTTAGAGTTGCCCCCACCCCTCGCTTCTTTGAGGGGTGATTAGAGAGGGAGTCGAAGGGCTGGCTGCCACCACTTACAGAAAATGGGCAGATGGGATCAATTTGATAAACGTTCCACTGGAAATGCCTGCCTTCTTTGGGTGTAAGTTAGGAATGCCTAGACAGATATTTATTTTCTTGCTCTAAAACTGTCAGGCCCAAGTAGTGGCTAGATTTTCGGTGATTTGGTGAAGTGCCCTGGCTCTGGGGTAACTGATAGAGTTGTCATAATCCCTGCCAGATTTCAGCAATCTTACTTCCCAGAGTTGGGGCTTACCTTATAGCTCAGTCGGTAAAGAATCTGCCTGCAATGCAGGAGACTGGGGTTTGATTCCTGGCTCAGAAAGATCCCCTGGAGAAGGAAATGGCAACCCATTCCAGTATTCTTGCCTGGAGAATTCCTGGCAGGCTACAGTCCATGGAGTCGCAAGCGTTGGACACGACTTAGTCACTAAACCCCCACCGGCACTTCCCAGAGCTAGGCGAGGATGCTAAGGATAAAAGGCATAGCTGGAGCAGGTCAGAGGATTCGTGGAGGCAGTCCCTGGTCTGTGCCAACCTCTTTCCCAGAAGAAGTAAATCTTGGGGGAGGAGTAGGTTGAGTGGAACAGGACTTGAAGATCCAGAATTTCCGGATCTATGGTGTGGTCTCAGGAAATAATGGAAGGGTGAGGGAAATAGCTCAGCAACCTTGTGTTTATGTCTTGTCTTTTCTCCCTGGACTGTTTAGGAGTCTAAAACTTACTCTGTGAGGCTCACTTGCTAGAAATAGAGGCTTGTCCACTGGCTGAGTGGCTCAACTGGTAAAGAATCCGCCTGCGATGTGGGAGACCTGGGTTCAGTCCCTGGGTTGGGAAGATCCCCCAGAGAAGGGAAAGACTACCCACTCCAGTATTCTGACCTGGAGAATTCCATGAGCTGTATAGTCCATGGGGTCACAAAGAATTGGATGACTGACCAACTTTTACTTTCACCACTGGCTGAGAAGGGTGGAAACAGATGGTTGCTCTTCCTAGGATGGTAGGCTTGGTGGTTAAGGGAACTAGCTTTGGGTTTAATACTGTAAAAGTAATTAATTTACACAGGACTCTCCTTTTACCCACAAATATATATTGATGCCAACTGTACGGCAGGCTCTGTGCTGTCCCCCAGCAAGGGAATGCTGAATGAGATCATTTCTGCCCTAAAGCAGAGGTTCCTTCCAGCATGGTCTAGGGGAGGAGGAGCAGGATATTCAGATAGTGTTAGCAAAGACTCAGGGTGATGTGATCATGCCAAACACTGGTATGCAGAAAACAGCAAGTCCAGAAGGACTGCCTGGCAAGGGGAGAAACTTGAGCTGAGCCTTGAAATGAATAGCAGACTTCAAATGTCTGGAAAAAGTGCAGGGTGTTCTTCAGTATTTGGAACAAAGATGTGGTGGTAGGAAAAAAAAAAAAACAGGTAAGTGATGGGAAGCCACAGAAAAAATTGTATTATAATTATTTTCAATTATTTGGGTATATAGTAACACTTGCTCTGTTTAAATTTTGAATTTACAAATCACCTGGTATTTTTTTTATTAGATCCTGGTTTGTGATTCTAGCTGTTTGGACCAATGTTAGGGGAAAACTCTGCCCTTACTGCCTAGAAATGCCCCCTGGACATCACATGCCTCCTCCTAGGCCAGAAAGGTGTGGAAACAGACAGGAGTCTGATTGCAGTGACATGATGCAATCACGTCACTGTGATGTCAATGTGACAATGTTTTATGTGATGGTCAATCAACTGTGACTCTGAAGCCACTTTGAACACATTTTCTCTGGTTTGAAAACCTGTTTGGAGCTTTGGAAGTTTATCTCTAGGTTTGCAAAATAACTAATCTATTTCAAGTTTAGAAACATAACTATTTCCTAGAAAAGAGTTTTAAAATCTGATTACTTTCCCCATCTCCACACCTCCTTGAGGCTATTAAAAAAAAAAAATCAGATTTCAAATCATGCGCCTGGAATGAGTCGCTTTTTTCGAGTTCAGTTGACGAGGCTGCACTTTGACATGCTTTTCAAGATTTGAATATTTTTATAAATCATGATTATGCTACTGTTTAATGAGAACAAAAGTAGAAAGAGCATCTGCTTGTCTGCGGCAGAGCGCCTCCCGGCCTGTGTGCTGTCTGGAAAAGTGGAGACCCAGTCTAGAGAGTTGATGAGCGCCTTGATTAGCTGAAATTGCTTCCTGCGGTAGCTTGGGGGTGTCAGCGTTGTGATGAACTGGGTCATTTCAGGGATCCGGAATGTAGCGCTGCTCTGAGACTCAGAGTGGCTGGTGGACCAGAGACAAGTCCAAAATCCCCAAGTCTTCCCAGCATGGATGCGTAGCCAGCTTCCCTTCCATGCAGGTTGGGATCTTGGGGTCCATCCTTTTCGAGATCGTGAACTTCTCCAGGACATGACTAGGGGCTGACTTATAGTTGAACTGAACTAACTGAGAGGCATGGTGGTGATTGCTGGCTGTGGGGAGGGAGGTTACAGGTACGGGAGGCTGACATGAAGACACGGTGGCCACAGCACTGATGTGGACAGAAGGGTAGCTGCAGGGCCAAACACTGAGTTCCGTTTTCATTCAGCCCCATCACTGGTGTTCAGGTTGAAGAACCCATATCAACAGGATTTTAAATAATGTGGTGGCCTTTGTTTTCTAAGTTTCAGAACTTTGCAGCATGCTTGTTTTCTTTCCAAATTGAGAAACTAAAAATATCTTTTATTTTTACATTGTGACCATTTTTATCTGGAAAAGTCAGTGATCTGGATTTCCTTACCACTACCACCCCATAAGTTCCTCTCTAAATCATGGTTTCATGTAACTCTGTACAAGGAAATGCCTAGATCTTGGGTGTACAGTCCAATGGGTTATACACTGACCAACAAATGCAGACGTCCAGGTGACCCACGTCTCTGTCAACAAAAGGAACGTTTCCACCAGAAAGTTCTTTGTATCCCTTCCCAGTCAAGCTCCTTACTCCAGGAGCAGCCTCTGAATGGCTTGTTTCTAACGTGTATTCTCATTTGATGTTTTAATTTAAAACATTACTTGCATCTGGAAACTGGAAAGGGCTCTTTCTCTAGAAGAAGGTGGGTTGCTGGCTGCTGGGCACACGGTGTATGTACCGGAAGGTAGCCAGGCCAGGGGGACACATTCTTCAGAGATCACAGTGCCCCAGGCTCAGAGTGTGTCTGCAGTCTCTTCTCAACCCCACACCTGGAATCTCAGACATTCGCAATACCTGGAGAACAATGGATGGCAAGCGTATTCATTCTGTGCTTTTTCCAGGATTGCTTGCATGCAATTGTGCCTGCTGAGCAGGAAGACTCCAGATTAGAGGGAGAGAGAGAGAGAGGCCTACTCATCGGCTGCATAATCAGCAGCGAACAGATTTCTGCCCCAACAAAGAGAACAGTGTGTTCCTGAGACGTTGCTGTGAGGCTCCTCTGCTCGCTGGTGGGCGGCTCTCCTGGAAAGGAGTCGGGTATTTCAGCAGCCCCCCCCACGCCCACCACCTCTCCCGTTTTTGGCCCCAGACTCTCCGGCTCCTGAGCTGGGGGTGACTCCCATGGGACCTGGCAGAGGCTAGAGGCAGCTCTGGCTTCTGTTCCCCTTCCTCCCTCTGACCCTCAGGAAATAGGACTCCTGCAAACTCACCTGTCTGCCAGGTGGGCTCCCCGTCTGTGTTCAGCCCTCTCAGCTCTGGTCACTAGTGTCCATTCTGGCCACGTTGGTGTCTCTTTAGATGCAGTGCGTGTCTCATTCCCGTGTTGCTGATATGGCCACTCCACATTCTTAGGGGGGCTGTGCTGGGCTCCCTAGTCACTCCCCCTACTGTGTCACTCTTCCGTGAGTTCTCACGGGGCTCTTCGAGGCACAGTGGACACTTCTAGATAGAAGCAATCAGGCTGCCGGCTTGCAAGACACCAGTGAACAAATAGCCGGGCTGTGATGTTCAGGTCAAGCCCTTCAAGGTCAGGATTCTCCCCTACTCTCCTCTGCGGTGGAACCCATTGGTTCATTAAAACCCCATTAGGATTCAGGTCTTTCTGAGGTGACCAAGCCTGGACAAATTCTTCCTTGCCTTCTTCCTTTTTTTTTTGTTTTGTTCTCTTACCTATAATTGTATTTTCCTCTTTAATCATGAGGATTCAAATCAGGAGACCTAACCTGAGAATGGATGTGGTTTGTTTGAATGTCGTAGTCATGCCCTTTGTGAAATGACCCTCAGGCCTGAGAGTTAAAGATATGAATAATTAAGGTGCATGGAACTGCAGCAGGTGAAGGCACAGCGTAACTGGAGGTGCTCCCTTGAGGAGGACCACAGGGCACAGCCCTGGACTGGGGTGCAGATGCTCTGACCTGGTCCTCACTCAGCTTCTGTTGTCACTCTGACCTTGTTTAAAAAATAAGGAGCCAGCCTTTGAGGCCATGTGAATTATAAACATTTCTGTGTGCCCAAATCCTTCCCCCTCCTCCCCTGGGAGCCTCCGGTTCCAGCCCAAAGGAGTCCACCGATCTGGGAGCATCTCAGAACAGCACCCTCTGAACCAGCCAGAGAGGTTCCCGAATGCAAGACTAAGCTATACTCCTGTGGACTATCCCTTATCTTATGGCCAGAGGTGGTATGGAGAGACCCAGGGAGCTTCATCCGGTGACAGCTCAGGCCAGCAATGTGTCTTCCAGACAACAATTCCAAGTCATGGAGGGAAAAGTATATCATATTCCACGTAGTCTGTCCAGGGCCAGACAAGTTTATAATACATGTCACAAGTGGGTTTTATTTATTTATTTTTCAATCTTTTTAAAATTAATATTGGTGCTTAAAGGGACAAATGTCATTTCTCTGTAAAATTCACTCAATTGGAAAAAGTTCAGACAGAGAGTGATGCTTTGACAGCCCACCAGCCTGAACTTCCAGAGCTGGGCCCTCTGAGGGGAGCTGCAGGTGAATGAGGCAGCCGGCGTGGGGCATCCACATGGGTGCTGCCTTGTTCGCTGGGGGCAGAGGCTGCTCCTCAGTCCTCCTCCAGCCCCAGGGGTAAAAGGCCTGTGGCTGTAGGCAAGGACTCAAGGGCAAATTCGGCCAGCTGTGGCTTTGGGAGCCCGAGGGGCAGTTCCTAGGATTTCCATCTGGGGGCCACCAGGTCGAGAAGAAGACCAGAGGCAGAGGCCCAGCTTTCCTAGAGCCAGGCTCAAGGACCTCCCTGAAAGGGGCACAGCTTAGGCAGGCCCTATTTGGGTCGCAACAGGGACTGGGCTCTGGATTTCTTCTATTTCTAGTGCAGGCTGGGCTCGGATTCAGCCTGCAGTTCTGTGCTCCCTGAGCGAAGACTGCCCTTGGGTCAGCATGTGCCCTTGGGCCAGCGGGCAACTGTGTTCCTGAGAGTCCTGGCCTGTGGCCTAAAGCTCTGGTCTGTGGGTGAGCCCCCAGCCCTCCCCCCAAGCCCCCCAGCATCCCCTGATGATCTTGGTGACCTCATCTCCACCCAGGCAGCTAACTCAGACTTCCAGGGGCACAGGGTGGCTTTGATCTGCTGACCTAGCCCTAAAAGAGGGTCATTTTCAGAAGGCCCTTTTGCTTTTAATCTTCCCACAGGGAATAAACACCCTGCAACCCAAAATAGGCTCTCGAAACCCCAGCTGGATTTCCCTGGTGGTCCTGTGGTTAAGAATCCACCAGCCAAGCCAGGGGACACGGGTTCAATCCCTGCTCCAGGAAGATCCCACATGCTGAGAGTCACTGAGCCCATGGGCCACAGCTACTGAAGCCCGCACGTCCCGCAACTAGAGAGTAGCCCCCACTCACTGCAACTAGAGAAAGCCTACGCACAGCAATGAAGACCCAGCATAGCCAAAAATAAATACGTTTTTTTGAAAAAAGAAAAAAACCCAGCTTGGGTCTGTAAATAGGGCTCCGTTATCCACAAAGCAATTTCCCCCAAACAGCGCTCTCCCGACCCCAACCTACCAGAGAGACCTCTCTTGGTAGACAGACAGACCCAGAGAACATGCAGCCTGGTTGATGAGAAAGAGACTTTTCCAGGGTGGCACATGTGCCCATCTAGAAATCTGCAGGTTTGTGAGTGCACACACCATTTGTGTCTAAGACAAAAGGGAGGCCGGATGCTGGGGCTGGTTATGAGCACCTCTTCAGCCTTTCCCTGGAGGCTGGGCATCCAAGCACTCCTGACCCAGTTTGAGAACAGCCTCTCAGCCCTGGGGTCTCTGAAGAGGACATTCCGTCTGTCACTGCCAAGGCCAGGCAGCTCCCGGCCAAGCTAATTAGGTCGCCTCCCCCTCCCCACGCAGCCCAGCGAGGCGGCGACCACGGGTCCAGCTCAGGGATGAAACAGCTTCATTACTCAGCCTTGCCCAGCCCTCGAAAGCCGCGGGAGCGCTCAGCATCCTTTCATCTCCTCTTTCGAGAAAATGATGAGAAAACAGGCAGGTTTCCCTGGGAGCGGTGGGCATTGTCCAGACGTATTCCAGATGGGCGTGATTCAGAGTCTTTTCCCGCCTCTGGTGATTCGTTTTCCAACAGGCTGGGCAGCTGGCCTTGTTAACAGGTCGTTTGTTAGAAGACAGAGCTGCTCGTGCACTTGAAGGACTGGGGAGGTGCCCGTCCTGACCTTCCAGCCACATGTTCAAGGTAGACCTATCATCCCGGGTGCCTTTGTCGAGAGATTTCACCTCCCTTAGTAAAATAAGCCACACACTCTCCAACTGGAGGCTGAAGAGAGTCCCTGCAGGGAGGTAGGGTAGCACCCCACAGCCCCACCCACAGCCCCGAGTCATCTGGCCCAGGAGCATCTCTATCAGTGTTTATTGTTCCACCCCCTTATCAGAAAAGGACCCCAGGTACTTAACACCCTTTGTGCCACTCTGACCTGAGTGCGGGTGTTCAGAGCCATTCTCTTCTCTGTGGCCCCTGAAATTGTGCTAGAACCAGGGCCCTCACCTGGAGCCACGGAGAGCAACCAGGGAGCAAGACAAAAAGTATCACCTCACTGGACCATCTGGCCCCTCTTCAGCATCTGACGCTCCTCCAAGAACCACCAGCAGCTCCTTTCCTGGGTCCAGCCAAATAGCAGATACCGTCAGACAAGAGGTCAGACTGGAGCAGTCCTCCTCAAAGGACCCCCAGGAGTAGGCGAGACAGAGGCAAAGCTCCCTGGAGGCCCACCCTCTGCATCTGCACACACCCCCCAGCCCCTGCAGGAAGGGTGCTGGAGGATCTTCAAGAACTGCACACGAGCCCCAGAGTGGGGTTCAGGAAAGGGAGGCTTCTGAGTTCATGTCAGAGAAGTTCCACACTCAAGTCTTCTAGGTTCTTTGTATACAGTGCAGAAAAGTTGTGACTAGAGCCAGAATGGACCGACCCTCAGGTTCCAAGCCAAGCAGTGAAAATGCCCTTTCTGGGTGGGTCTGCACAGGTAGGTCAGCTGTCGGCACGCACAAGCGCTCCTGCTCACAGTGTCCCAGGCTTCTTGGTTCAGGATCCAGGCCCATGAGCACTGTGACTGTCAGGATCCTATGACATAAGGGGCGGCGAGAAAAAATAACCCTAGAGGGAAAAGTGCGTCTCTCAGAGGCCTGATTGCATGCTCTGACCCGCCGGATAACAGGATTGCACATCTCTTATCTCCACTGTGACTGACTCAGGGCCAGCCCAGGTCCAGAGCAGTAAGACGGCGGAACTCACAGCCTTCTTTTCCTGCCCCCCACCCTTAACAGTAGCAATAGGAACAAATAGGATCCATTTTGGGGATCTGATGTCACCAGGGACTCAGCTTTCTCACTTAGTAGAGCCCCTGGGAAGAGTTTACATTTTTAAGCCTAAGATTTTAGCATTTGCTCTGTGTGTGAATTCACTCATCTATTTTTTTATGAGTATATTATTTTATTAACATTTAAACTTCACTAGACGTTCAATTCTATACTAGCCTTATGTTCAGTTTGTTGAAGTGAAGATTAAAAATGGACAAAGCTTTAAGAGTGCAATGTGTTGAACATTGCACAATATATTAACTAGACAACCAGGGGATGGTGTAACCATGTATTTAGGAACACAAGTATAGGGACAAGTTCTGGAATTGGATGAAAAACTTACCATTCAGGACTGAACAGAGATCCTTGGTTGCTGACAGACTCTCGCCTTGACTTCAGACTTGAAACAAACCAAGGGAGCCTGTCAGTGGACACAAACCATTGAATTCAGGACCAACAGCCACAAGAAAGGCCAGATCCAATTCTGATTGTGGGGCCAGCTTGAAGCAACCAGAGGTGGCTGGAGGCTGGAAATGCTGCAACTGAAGTCCAGGATCCATAGCCGTGTCACAGCTGTCTTCTAAAAATCGTTGATTTCAACCCTAATCTGGTTTTCCCAAACAGGGTCACCCATCCACCAATTCGAGAAACCCAGACTGAGGACCCAGGCTGAACATCTCTGTGGGCAGTTCAGAGAAGCCACCGCACTCAGGCCTGGCCTTTGGAAATTCACTCAGAGTAGCGTGTTTGCTCCTGTGGTGCTGTCTGTCCGTCTGTCTACCAGTCAGTCCATCCGGCCCTTACCCTCAGCTCCAGCAAGGCTCTGGACCACTCCCATGTGGCCTGATGCTGAGCACAGGAGGGAGCAGGGAATGGCAGGGACCAGGGAGAGTGCGTGACCTGGTACCTGTTCTGGCCACTGTTGACAGGCAACCACTCCCAGACCTCAAGGTGTAAACAGGAGTCTTGTCATGTTCACAGAGTCTGTGGGTCAGGTCTTCAGACAGGGCATGGCAGGGAGAATGTGTCTCTGCAATGCCTAGGACCTTGGGTGGGAACACTCAGGCTGGGCGATTCTACTGCGGGCCCTGGAATCAGCCAGGGACATCTCTCCAGTGGCTGGCGTGGAGGCTGGCTGCCTGTAAACTCTGCTGGGCTATCTGCTGCAGCCTTTGTGTGTGACCTCTCCTCTCATGGTGTGGTGGCCCATGAGGGTGCCTTTCTTACATGGAAGGTCAGGGCTGGGGAAAAGGGGTTAATCCCTTTAATGACTTAGCCTCAGAAGGCACACCTTGTCAATTCTGCTCCATTCTGCCGGTTACCAGGGAATTACAAAGTCGGTCTGGATTCCAGAGGAGGAAACGGGGGAGGCTTTTAATGGGGGAGGCTCCAGGTTCTAGAAAGGCTTGAGATTACAATCTGCCACAGCCTCTCTGCTGCAGGTCCCTCCACGTGGCAGATGGAAACCCACAGCCTTCACAAGGTTCTCATGCATCTGTTCTGAGCAGATTCCTTGAGCCTGACCACATATGGGATTTCCACCCTGGGCTCCCCGTGGCCTGCGGTTTAATACAAGCAACTCTGCAAGCCAGTTCCCGGTGACAATGGCTTTTTTGTGGGGCCATTTAACATAAATCACAGCCTAGCACAGTAAAAGGCAGCTTCCGTGTGGTGGTAAAAGCAGAGATTCAAACTAGACTGCTGGTTCCAGGACTGGCTCTGTCACTTACTGTGTGACCTTGGGCAAATTACTTAAGCTCTCTGAGCCTTTGTTCCCTTATCTATGAAATAGGGGCAATAAAAAGTGGTACTTTTCTGTGTTAGCTGAGGCTGCCATAACAAAATACTATAGACTGAGCAGTTAAACAAGAGAAATTTATTTTCTCACAGTTCCAGAGGCTGGAAGTCCAAAATTGCAGTGTCCCCTGGTCAGTTTCTGGTGAGATCTCTCTTCTAGGCTTAAAGATGGCAGCCTTTTCCCTTTGTCCTCGCATGGTAGCCTCATGTGGTTGTCTGGTACTTCTTCTTACAAGGACACTAATCCCATCATTTTACTCCGGATCTTCCCAACCCAGGGATCAAACCCAGGTCTCCCGCATTGCAGGCGGATTCTTTACCAGCTGAGCCACAAAGGAAGCCCAAGAATACTGGAGTGGGTAGCCTATCCCTTCTTCAGCAGATCTTCCTGACCCAGGAATTGAACCAGGGTCTCCTCATTGCAGGTGGATTCTTTACCAACTGAGCTATCAGGGAAGAAGCCTCATCTCACTCCAGGAGGCTGTAATCTCATGACTTTATCTAAACCTAACCACCTTCCAAAGGCCCCACCTCTGAATATATCATCTTGGGTTTTAGGGCTTCAGCTCATGAATTTGAGGGTACATTGTAGTCACCTCCTTGTAGGGCTGCCATGAGAATTAAAGGAGCCACTGGGACGTGTCTAGAATGGTCTTTGGCCTGTGGTGATGGTTGTTCAGTTGCTAAGTTGTGTCACACTCTTTGACCACAGGGACTGCAGCACACCAGGCTTCCCTGTCCTTCACCATCTCCCTGAGTTTGCTCGGATTCATGTCCATTGAGTCGGTGATGCCATCCAACCATCTTATCCTCTGTCATCCCCTTCTCCTCCTCCCTTCAGTCTTTCTCAGCATCGGGGTCTTTCCCAGTGAGTCAATTCTTCACATCAGGTGGCCAAAGTATTGGAGTTTCAGCTTCAGCATCAGTCCTTCCAGTGAATATTCAGGATTGATTTCCTTTAGGACTGAATGGTTTGATCTCCTTACAGTCCAAGGGACCCTCAAGAGTCTTCTCCAACACCACAATTCGAAAGCATCAATTCTTTGGCCTGTGGTAGCCGCTACAAAATACAATGAAAATGATCAGGAGAGGAGCCCAGGGCAGGAAGCCGCTGCTCTGAGTGCCTGGAAGGACTGTGACTTGTGGAGTCGTAGGGACACGGGGCAGTTTCTATCTCTGCATTGCAAGGACTCACATCTTTGTGAGAAAGCTGAATCATACCCACGTGGGCTGGGGCGATGGGCCAGCTGCCAAGCCCAAGGTCTTGCATTGAACTTCAGTGTGGAGATTTCACCTTTCTTCATCTTTGCGTGCATGTGGCTTTCTCTTTTTTTTTTCCAAATTCATAACTTATTCTCGTCCATGGTTTTGGGAGAGAGTGGGGGAGAGGAACCAAAGATGTCTTTAATTAAATATCACCACTCCCTCCTCCTTAAGGTCATTCACAGTCAATAAGGGGGAGGAGAAATATCTTTTCAGAAGGCCTTGCAAATGGAAAATAAAAATGAATGAATGCAAAAATATTCCTATCTAGCCCACATCCTTCCTTGGGTTGTGATTTAGAATGTGCAGAGGGATGTATAGAAATACAAAGCAGCTTGGGAAAGAGTCTCAGCCCTGAGAATCTTATAGTATTAAAAGTCAAGTAATCCGTACGAAAGAAAAATATAGCAAAGCCTGCGCCATGGCCCCTGCCAACCGGTGGGCTCCACCCTCTGTGACCCGGGGGGTTGTGGGAGGTCCCCGGAGAGCCTAGCTCAGGCTGCTTTTGACAGCTGAATTTTATTAACTGTTTTTTCATTACTCCTGATGGGCCTGGCAATGAACTCTTATCAGTGTATTGTGGCGAGTACAAGTCAATTAATTTCTTTTAAATAACTTCAACTGAAATCCTATTTGATTTATATTCCGAAAATGATTTCCATTCCATTCCTTCCTGAGATTATCGTCCCGGTGGAGTTAATCACACTGGCTGCACAGTCACCCATACCCCAGGGAGAAAACAGGATCAGGGAGGGAAGGAAATGAGAAGAGGGTGGATCTGAGAGCATTCTAAAGACCCTTTATTCAGTGTGAGGCCATGTGCTCCGTGACAGGAGAGCTCGTTTAAATCTTGCCTGCAGAAAGGCTTATTTCTAGTCGTTGTGGCAAGGCATGAATTGAGAAGCACGCGAGATGTCCTGAAGAGGGAGGAGTTTTAACCAAGAAGCAGGACTGGTGGCCCACTATGGCTGCCAAGGTTCGGGGGTGTACCACACCCCCCCAGCATGCAGAGCCGGTGTCCCAGGACCCCACCCCTGTTGTGAGCATCCAAGCTCTATGTGGGCTGCTCTGTGGGACCACCCCAGACATGGCGTGGGTGACAGCGAGCAGAGCCTCCACAGGCCTTGCTGTCTCCCAGACAGAGGCTGGCGCGAGCTGACGTAGCAGCTTCCTGAGGGTCTGCCCACATGCCCCGGCCTGTCACCAGCCAATGTCCCCAGGTGACAACTCCGGGCTTTTCTGGGTGGCGGGGAGGACAGTCGCACCCTCTCAGGAGAAGTGGCGTTGAGCTAGGTGGCATCTAACCCCAGAGAGCAGAGCTTAGTGAGCATCTGTTGTGTCAGTGACAAGAGGAGCTGCGCGGGAGGGTAACTCCCGTGTTCGGGGAGAGGTGCTCTGGCTCAATCCCAAGGCCAGGCGGCTGTGGGGTGGGTGAGAGAGGCCTTCTCAAGCCATGTCCTCCCCCGATGCCAGGATGCTGAGTCGGGCCTGGCGGATGGTCAGGCGACAGCAGGTCACTGCCCTGGGGTAGGAATAGCTGGTGAAGAACTCAGGGCAGTTCAAAAGTTTGACAGAGATGAGTTTGGGCCCCCCCAAAAATGTATCTGCAAAACATGTGCTATGAAAGTGAAAGTCAGTTGCTCAGTCATGTCCGACTCTTGGCCACCGCATGGACTGCAGCCCGCAGGCTCCTCTGTCCCACGGAGTTTCCCAGGCAAGAATACTGGAGTGGGTTTCCTCCTCCAGGGGATCTTCCCTGTGGATCCTCTATTACTAGTGCTGGGCTGCCCTAACAAAGTACCACAGACTGGGCAGCTTACAGAACAGAACTTTATTTTCTCATAGTTCTGGAGGCCAGAAGTCCAAGATCAGGGTGCCTGAAGGCTTAGTTCCTACTGAGGACTTTGAGCGAAGGCTCTGTTCCAGCCCTCCCTCCTCGGTTTGTAGACAGCCACGTTTACACACCCGCGCGTCTTCACACCCTCTTCCTTCCATGTCTGTCTGTGTCCAGATTCCCTCTTCCGATAAGAACACCCATCTGTTAGATTAGAGCCCGCCCTAATGGCCTCATTTTAATTGAATTACGTTTGTATAATCCCTGTCTCTAAATAGGGTCCCCTTCTCAGTCACTGAGGGGCTAGAACCTCACCATGTTCTTTTGGGGAGGATACAGTTCAGCCCATACACGTGCTGTCCTGGGGTAGCAAGATAGCCACATTCCCCAAACCGTGAACCTGCCGGCCAACTTCAGAAGCGTCTAGGGCAGTGGCTTAAAATGTGAGTTACAGGCCAGAGTCACTGAATCAAAGCCTCAAGAGGTGTGTCTCGGGATTCAACATTAAAATAGGCTCAGTTAGCTCTCCAGTTGATTCTCGTCCCCTCTGAAGTTGGTGTGTGCATGTGTGTGTGTGTGTGTGTGTGTGTGTGTGTGTGTAAGCAGGAAGGAGAGAGTGGCCATGAGGGTGACACAGCTCAGACTTCAAGGAGCTCCCTGGTCAAAGAAACAAGCCCTATATGAAATAATCAGAGAAAATAGGATGCAATATGCTTAAATCAGTGACCAATTGAACAGCACAAAATGCCCTGGTGAAGAGAAGGAAGGCAGTTCCCTGAAGTGTCAGGGAACAGAGGTGGTGTTTGCCATGTTTCCTCTACACAGAAGCAATTCAAGGCCAAGGACTAGACATATGAAAGGACAAGGATGCTGAAAGATGTGAGGATGTATAGAAAGACTCGCCTCTGTTAAGCATACGTTTAAGCTGTATCGCTTTTGTCTTTATCAAAAAGAAAATTTGGGTTTTTCTCTGGAATTCCTGTTTGCTGTCTTGGATTGTGATTGTCCATGTCTGACACATGGACACTTAGCAGAGGGCTGCCGACTTCAAGGTTCAGGGCACTCTGTGTGGTCTGTGACCTGATAGCTTCATCTCTGGAGGGAAATGCATGGCTGGTGGGGTGACTCAGCTGGTGAACAAGATGATTTGGTGTTTCTGACTCCAGCAGGTGGGTGTGGATGTTGTTGCTCTAAGTGACATTCATCCCACCTGTCTTCCTGTTTGTGTACTGTTCCTGGTCCACGAACTCATGACAGGAAACTATATGGAAAGAACTAAGTCAGGCCTGGAAAAGACAGGAAGCACAGAGAGTCCTGCAGACTTTGGGCTGTGTTCACGCTTCCCGGCTGGGTCACCCTGCAAGTCACCCTCCTCCCTGGGTCTAGGGTCCCTCATCTGTACCATAGGGAGAATAATAATACCTCTGGCATAGTTCTGTGGTGAGCATTAAGTAGGTTAATTATGAAAGGACTTTAGAATAGTGCCTGGAATATAAGGATGCAATAAATGGTAGCAATCAATATATATTTTTTCCACCTGGGTGAGTGATGTTCTGAGATTTACTTCAAACAAGATATCAGGGTTGTTCTCTGGGGACTGGCTAGTCACTAACAAATCCATTTCCTTATCATGATCTATATAGCTCAGTGATTTTTCTGCTCTCTGCTCCAAGCTGAGGTAAGAGAACTTCGCCCCCTGGACTGAAGTGAAGCATCAGCCACCCATGCAGGTCTCAGCCTTCCTGCAAGAGGCTAGCCATGGACTGTGTGCATGCATGTGTATATGTGCACATGTATATATGTGTGCACGTGTGTGTGTGCACATGAGTGCACATGTTCAATCCCAAGGTCACTGTGTGTTGGTTAATCTGCCAGTTTCTGGAGATTCTGGGAATGAATAGCCTGCTCGAATGACTTATCTGTTCCCGCAGTAGGAGTTCTGCCTCCTGTGAGGCAACGGCCCTGATACACGCTACTGGCTCTGCCTCAACTACCTTTAGAACCAAGCCCCAGTGCATGGGCTGTGGGCACAGCCCGGGCGGCTCACTGCAGGCCACTGCCACTCACCCTTGGCGGGCTCCATGTATGATAGACCCTGCTGCTCCACCTGGGAGCCCAGTACTTCTCAAGCATCTCCCTGTGACACTAGAGCAAGTTCTTCCCTGTGCCTGCACTTTAAACTCATGATGAAATGTTGAATTTGAGGAGGGGGGGTAGGTCCAAGTGTCAGAACTCCTTGACTCTTATTTGTGGATTAATTTTCACTTGCTCGTTTGTGTCCGACTCTTTGTGACCCCATGGACTATAGTCCACTGGGCTCCTCTGTCCATGGGATTTTTCAGACAGGAATACTGGAGTGGGTTGCCATTTCCTCCTCCAGGGAATCTTCCCGACCCAAGGATCAGACCTGTATCTCTTGCGTCTCCTCCATTAGCAGCTGAATTTTTTACCATCCAGCCAGTTGGGAAGTCCATTGTAGATTAATTCTCTAAATCCGATCTTTTTGTGTGCAAACAATCTTAGGGAAACCCTCTAGAGAAGACTAATAAAAGCAGAGCTCCCTGGTAGGTGGGGCTGCCCTCCTTCCAGATCCTCTGAAATTCCCACTCAGAATCCTAGGATGTCTCCTAACGTCCTGATCATGCTCTGATCTGAGCATCCGCCTTGCCTTCTGCACTGGTCCCTTGCCACTGGTCCCCCGACAGTATCCTCAGCACCTTCCCTGCAGAGTGGACAGGACAGGGTCCAGATGAAGGGACCACTCCCACCAGAACAGGGCCAGTGTCCTTTTGGATAATCCTTAGAGACTTCACTCAAATGCGCTGTTTGAACCTGACTTTTCTGCACTCTCCCAGTATCAGACTACCAGCGCTAACTGGAGGCCTTGAGCTGGGAAATTGAACATGTGTTTATCCAGACTGTTCCTTGCCCCATTCTGGTTACTAGTCTCCTCCTCCCTCCCACGTCACTCGGGGACAGGAGGACGGCGGGAGGAATCGGAAGTGCTGGGCATCTGGAAGTGAGAAGGCAGGACCCATGGAGAATGCATGGGCTGTGGCGGGGGAGCCTGCGAAGCCCAAATGGCCCTGCCTTCAGACTTTCGCATCAGCCTACAGCCACCCTGATTTTTCTATTATTATTATTTGAACACCGCCTTGGCCCTATTTTTAAAATCCGCTGCGCTTGAGCAATTTTTTCTGACGTCAGCTGGCTGCCGGCAGCTCTGCTTGAAAACAAGAATAACCAAATCTTCTAAGGAGTAATGCTGAACCTGCTTCAAACGCAATAAATCACAAAAACCATTGTTTACGATAAGTGGTATCTGATTGCTGTTAGAACCTGTGTTTATTGCTTTTGTGCATTATGGTCTCTTGTAATTTGGACAGCCAGAAATTGTATTCCTTTATGCAGCGCGTAGGCAGGGTTTGTAAGGAGGGAGGCATCTGTAATTATGCTGCCAGGGAGTGGGTTTGGGGAGCCTCAGAGGAGTGTGAAATGCAATCACCTGTTTTTCATCTGAGGACCGGTGGGTGCACCAGGCTTCCCACTTTCCCTGGCCTTGGAACCTTCCAGGCTCCTTCAGAGACCAAAGCGGAAGGCAACAAGCAGCAGGGGCCTTAGCGCCACGGTGCCCCGGACCATAGAGCCCAAAAGTGGCCTCCGGGAGCCGAGCAAGGGGTGGGCGGGCGGCCGCAGCCCCACAGGAAGCTGGGCAGATGGCTTTCCCTGGAAATTGCTTCAGACACCCCGGCAGTTTTCTACCCTCAGTCTCGCCCATCCTGACAAGTGCCCACTCGGCGTCATCAATGAGGCCTGACAGCGGGGGTCCAGGGACAGACGCCGGCAGAATTCTTGGCGCCTCTGTCTGCAAAATTGGAAAAGAAGCTACTTGGCCACGAAGCCTGGATCTCGACACGCAAGACACACAGCGAATCAGTCAATCAGTGGATCACTGATGTGTCTTGATTTCTTTAAGACCCTGCTGGGGAGAGAGGCCTTGTCTGGGGCATGGTGGGTGGTCTCTCGTCCTCATGACTCCAACATCTGGACTCCAGGAAGAGGGTCGAGTTTCTCCTTGGTTGAAATGGACCACACTCCACCTGTCCATACTGTGTTCAATCTGTTGGCTCCCCTATCTGGAAGGCTCCATACTGCTCACCTCACCTGGGTACAATCTGCCCAGCCTTGACATGCCTCAGCTTGCATCAAAGTCATCCTCGAACTGGTTCCTCCTCCAATGTTCTCAATCTCAGTAGAATTTCACCACCACCCCCCAGTCTTTCCAACCTAAAAACTGGGATTCATCCCAGACACCACGCCGCCTTCGCCCCAGCAATAGCTCAGCACATAAAGCCCTCTCGTGAATGAATTCAAGAGCCAGTCATTTGCCAAGTCTTACCAAAACCTCACTCTATTTCTCCACTTTCTCCCTCTTCCCCAGCTCGACTGTCATTGCCCTTAGCTCTTCTCAGCAGGAGCCCCTGCCAGCCGCCTGGTCCTCTACAACCCAGTTGGTGTTTGGGGGCCATGTCTAGGTTTCTGTCTCCCGCCTCGCCTCCTCCCTCCCCCTTGTCTGTTTTGCACCATTTACCCCAAGCCCATCTCCATTCTCAACAGGCTAATCCTTGCCTCTGTTTTCATAACTAAGTTTGTTTTCTCGGCCTAAAACGTCCACCTCCCCCAGCTTCCCTGATTTGGAAATAGTTCCATCTCCCCTGGAAGACTTTCTCCAGTTGTGCCCATGGGCCTTGGGGTTAACCAAGGCTCCCCGTGTTTTCTCCTGAAATAACTCTATCACAGTTACAATAAACTATGATTGTCCCCACTTAAAGGGAGAAACACTGAGTTGTCTAACATCCCTGGCACAACGTCTGGCCCATGGCAAGTGTGGTTCTATATCGAACTTGCACTAAAGCTCAAAGAGCATGTGAAGGGCAGACAGCTCAAGTTAAGCCCTGATTGTACATGACTGCAGTTAGAGCAAGTTCATAGATGGCTCCTCAATGGAGCTGCACCCCTGCACAGTTCCTTGCACAGGCCAGGTGTCTGTCCAGCCTATCCCCCCCAGGACCTGAGCACTCGCATGGGACAAGGACCCCAGCCCAAGCGGGATTTGAACACAGACCAGGTGTTCTTATGGAGGCTCCAAGTGAACCAGCTCAGAAGAGGCCTGGCCTCATGTTAAGGACTGATATTTATCCCCCACAGGCATGCTTTCTTGACAAGGTAAACAATCAGTTGCAAGCCTCAAACTATAAGCTCTGGTCTGACTGCCCAAGCCCTGGCCTTAACAGACACAGAGCTGAACAACATGGAGCTGGTCCCCCGTTACCCTTAGTGTTTTTATTCTTAAAATTATTACAGAAGTATAGTTGTTGTACAGTATTATATATTACAGGTGTACAATATAGTGATTCACAATATTTAAAGGTATACTCCATTTATGGCTATGAAATATTGGCTATATCCTCCATGCTGCACAATATATTTTTACAGCTGATTTATACCTAATAGTTTGTGTCTCTTAATCCCTTACCCCTCTTTTGCCCCACTACCTCATCTCTTCTCACTGGTAACCACTGGTTTGTTCTCTATATCTGTGAGTCCACTTCTTTTTTGTTATATTCCGTAGTTTGCATTGTTTTAGATTCCACATGTGAGTGATATCACACAGTATTTGTCTTTCTCTGACTTATTTCCTTTATTATGGGTGCGGTTTTGTTGAGCACCATCTATGAACTTGCTCTAACATGCAGTCGTGTCAGTCAGGGCTTAAATGAGCTCTCAGCCCTCCACGTGCTCTTTGTTTTTTCACAATTTCATTTCTTTGTTTATTTTTGACTGGGCTGGGTCTTCACTGCTGGGCAGGCTTTTCTCTAGTTGCAGCGAACAGGAGCTAAGCTCTAGCCGTGGTGTGCAGGCTTCTCATTGAGGTGGCTTCTCTTGTCGAGGAGAAGGGCCTCTAGAGCACACACTCAATAGTTGTGTTGCACACGGGCCTAGTTGCTCTGTGGCCTGTGGGATCTTCCTGGATCAGGGGAAGAGCCTGCGTCTCCTTCATTGGCAGGCGGATTCTTTACCGCTGAGCCATCAGGGAAGTCCCCAAGTGCTCTTTAGATCCATGTTTATCTCACTTAGCATAACTCAAGGCTCCTGGACCTGGGATTCATGGAAACATGTGGATCCCTCCTGTGCTGTCCAGCCTGGCCAGCAGAGCAGTGGAGGAAGTGAGCAGAGAAGCCAAGACAGGGTCTCCTTTCTGGGAGACCCTTGCTTCTAGGGCCATGGGCAGCTACTGGCTGACCGGGAGCAGCTGGTCACAGAGCACCCCCTGCATGCAGCCTGGCAATTGCACTTATCAAGGTCAAGTGTCACTGTTTTCAGATCTGTTGATTTCAACAAGTCTACCTTTAGACTTACACACTTACACACACGCACACATACGAATGCAAAATTGGCCAAACTCATCACCAGCACCAAGAAACAAGAGGGACCTCTTCCCTCTCTTCGTCCTCCCACCCAGCCTGCCCACCCCCTCCCCCGGGACAGACCTGGGCTTTGATTCCCTCAGCAAGCTAGATTATGATCTCAGCCTCTGTGGTGGAGCCAGACAGGCCCATGACTATGGACAGCTTTGACTCTGCAAGCAAGTACTATGTGAGTTACCAGCCACAGATCCCCAGTGGACTTTTTAGGACTCAAGCTTTTTACAAGCTGAGGCCTGGGAAGTGGGTAGACCCTGGGCCAGTTGGCCAATCAGCAAATCCACCAGGACCCTGGTCAGGGCCTGGCTTGGGCCCTGGGGAAGCTGGGGAGGAATTAGTACATGGAACCCCCACTTCCCAGGCCTTCACGGTCTGGTCTCAGGTGAGTCAGCAGGGCCTGGTCTCCTGACCTGTGAGCATCCACATTTATGGCTCTGAGTGTAGTGGATGGTAGGGCTTTAGGGAGCAAGAGGCAGAGTAGGCTGGGAGTCTGGAGACTGCTGTGCCTCTGTCTATTCTAGTTCAGCTGCTTCGTGGATCTGAGGCCACAAGGCCACAGGGGGGAGGCCTGCAGAGTGTGCTGGGCATATCTCCTGTGCTCTGGTGTCCAAGGGCCAGGGCGAGTAGCACCCTTTCTTAGCTTCTCTCTTCTGGTCCAGGGGCCTGCCATCTGCAGACTTCTTTTTTCTTTAAACTTAGCAAGATGAGCAGATTGACAGAAATTTTTAAAAAGAACTCAATATATAGAAAATCTGAAATTATCAGCCTTTCCAAGTTCTTCTCGCATCTCTTCCACATGCAGACAGAGTGGATACCAAACTCGTGGTTTCCATTTTCCTCCTAACGGGACTCCACTGACTCTCTGCGTCTCCTCCATCCCTGGGTGGGCTCCCCCCAGACCCAGCCCCCAGTTCAGCCATCCTGGAGTGCCATGCCCCGCACCTTGGCACCCTCTGGGCCTGCACCGGTGACTGGAAAACCTCTTAGCCTCCACCAGGCACTGTCTGTGCCCTGCTCTCATGCCCAGCCAGAGCTGCCCACCCAACCCGTGGCTGTGGTCCTGAGCCCTGGCAACAGACCACCCTCCACAGTCACTCCCAGCTCAGTCCCACCCCACCCACAGCTGTTCCCCTCCCCTCTCCTGCCCCCAGATCCTGGAGCCAGCGACTGTGCCCCAAGAGAGTGACCCTGGGTGGTCTGTGGAGCTGAGATGCTAAGAGCAAATCAGGAATCAAGGCGTCCCATCTCCTTCAGCTCCTAGAGCCACGTTTTCTTTGATTAGTGGCTCTTGGGTGCAGGGAGAGGCCCGGCCTGTGAGCCCAGTGAGGGCCAGAGCCAGCAGGCAGCAAGTGAACTGGGAACTCATCTCGGGAGTCCTGCACACAGCGCCCTGAGATGGGCTTTCAGGGCCCAGGGCTGTTTAGAGGCTCTAAGCATCCTGTGCACAGAGGCTCTGGGGGGAGTTGCAGTTGCCCAGGGGGACGCATGGACCCCCGCCCTGGGCCAGCCGACCTCATGCTCTTTTCCTGTACTGCCGTCAGGCCTCTTCCATCCATCCCCAAAGCCCCATCCAAGACCCTGTTTGCAGCAAGCTCCTGCTTGTTCCTCCTCAATCTTTGAGATCCTCAGGGCCCCTGTCCCCTGACCTCTCCCCAAACCTCCCCCTCCCCCTCCTCCCGGCCTAGGGCATTCCCACTTGGTAGCTAAGCCCCAGAAAATGCCCTCTGTTAACTCCCTGATGACCAGTGGGCCACGGCCTCTGGACAGCTGCTCAACACTCAGCCAGCCCAAGCCAGCCCCATGACAGGACCAGGGTGTCACCCTGCCTGAGGGCTATCAGCAGAGGGGTTTGTCAGCATTACATCACCTTTCAAGGGACTTCCCTACTGGTCCAGTGGTTAAGACTCTGAGCTTCCAGTGCAAGATGGACAGGTTTGGTCCCTGGTCAGGGAACTAAGATCCCACATGCCACAGCCAAGAAGGAAAAATTAATAAATAAGTTTTTTAAATCACCTCTCAATATCGCCCACCTGGGAGAAAAACCAGGTAAGGGAGTTGCAGGATGGAGCTGAAGGTCTCTACATCTCATTAAAGGAGATCAGCAGCCACTCCAGCGGAGGGTGAAGCTCTCCATCAACACACTTCAGCCCAGGGAGGGCCAGATCCCCCCCCTCGGAATTGGATACTGGGTGAGGATGTGCGTTGTGGTAATTTTCCCAAGCTTGGCCTCTGTAGTTCATGGCATCTAGTCCAAGTGCCTGTGTCTCCCAGGACCTCAGAGTCCTGATCTGTGAAATGGAAGGGCTGGAGGGAGAGAAGCCCGCAGGGGCCTTTCAGCCTGCCCTTCTCTGATTCAATGACCACGTAAAGCCAATTAAAGCCTTGGATGTGGGTGATGGGGAGAAGACAGAGCATGCCTGTTTGCATGTGCTAGAATCCAAAGAGTGCACTCTCTAGCACACCCCCCGCCCCTTGCTGGTGGTCAAGGCCAGGTCACTGCCCTGACTTCTGTTCCTTGGATCCCGAGGAGACCGTGAGACCATCAAGAGTGCACTGGGAAGCATAGACACTGGTGATTAATTACACATCTTTTCTTTTAGTGAGCTATTTACATACCTCCACTCTTAAGGGGAAACAAACTTCTGTATTACAGCATATAAAAGTTTTCCCATGCTAGTAAGGTCAATTTTTCACACATTTTTTTTCCTTAGGACAACACAAATCCTCATTATAGAGATTTCCGTATTTTAGCAAAAGGAACGGGACTGATAGAAATGAGATCCCCGAATAAAGTTCAGTTCGTTTTCATCTCTCTTTCCTCCCCGAATATTATTGCTGGAAATGTTACATTATCATAAACTAGAGTTCAGGCTGTATATAGGTTTTCACAATTGTCATTTTTCTCTGGATACAAATTCTGATCACTGCCAGCATTTTACAAAGGTTCCTCTCCCTCATGCCAGCATTTTCTTTGTAGGTATGTTTCTTTGCTGGGTACACAATCCAGGTGATGAGAATTAAAAGAATTTATGATGGAGGATTCCATCTGTCCTCTTCCCTGTCAGCCACCTGGGTCAAGGATCCTGGGGCTGGGTGTGTAGTGGAGGAGGGGGCTAATGCAGGGGGCTCCCCCAGAGGACCCTCCTTTCTGCAACCCGGAAGGACCCCTGGAGAAGGCTGTGGGCCCGAGACCTCCTGTCTGGCCCTACCTGCAGGAGGAAGAGGAAGAGCAGCCTTGGAGCGAAGAGGTTCATGTGTTGGAATTTTCCAGGTGGACTTGCTTTCCCATCAAACATGTCACAGGACTTCCCTGGTGGTCCAGTGGTTAAGAATCCACCTGACAATGCAGGGAATACCAGTTCGATCCCTGCTCCAAGATCCCACATGCCACTGGGTAACTATTAGAGAAGACACTGCAATGAGCATCCTGCACACCGGGACTAAAGAAAGAGAAAGCCATCATGCAGCAACAAAGACCCAGAGCAACCAAAAATAATTAATTAATTAATTTTACAAAAAGGTCACAAACCTCAGGCAGGACTGACACTCAGACTTCACAGCAGTTTGGGGATCAGGCCTTCTCCCTGGTACACTGCAACTGTCCATGCCACCCGCCTTGTTGCCTGTTTGCTAGCCTCAGGCCCAGCAGCTGCTCCTCTCTGCCTCCACCTCCTCCCAGGTGTCTGCAAATGCCTCCCCCCAGCCCCCCATGGGCTTTCTGTGAAGCTCAGCTCCCACCCACCCCACTTCCTCCCTGTGCCTGGTAGGGGATGAGAAACTGGCTTTGCACTCAGATAAATCTGTATTTGGATCCCACTGACCCAGCTTCCTAAGTTAGGAAACTGTCTTCACTCGTGTATGAGCTCCTCCATCTGTAAAGTGGCGTTTTGTAAGAGGTACAGCCCGGGTGGGAAGATGGGATCCGGTCACACATCAAGCGCCTTATGCAGGGCCTGGCACCCATCGGTGATGGCACGCAGGTGCCTATCTTCATGCCTGCCCATGCTTCCCCTTGCTCTCCTCTGGGGCTTCTCTTTGCCACTTTCACTCCCAGTGAAACCCTAACTTTCTTCTTACCTTAACCACGTTGGGTAAATCCTTCTGACGGGCAGGCTCACACACTGCCCTCACTGATGCCTGTTGGACATCAGCGCACATTCTCTGCATGGCCCACGCAGGGTCCTCGAAGCATCTGACAGCACTTACCTCCCCACAGCTGAGAGTGGGTGCTCCCACAGCTTAGGAGGAGACAGAGGCTCCAAGAGCTCAAGCCAACTGCTCAAGGACACACAGATGATAAATGTCAGAGTCAGGACACAGGCTCTGTTGAATTCCAAACTCTGTGGCTTTAAGAATACCATTTAGTCTGCAGTGATGCCATGATGCTCTGGGGTCCAGCCCATGGAAGCAGTTAGGAGATTTGTGCCTGAACTGAAGGCCCCAAGGCTGCTGTGCTTGCCTAGGTTGTGCCCCTGTTCTCCATGTTTCTGCCTCTCTTCTCATTCTGGCCCATTCAACTTGCTCTGATCCCTGTCTTACCTGAGGCAGCAGCACCCCCTCTCCTGCTAAGGATCTGCTTGTTCGAACTGTGTGCAGAGGAAGCATTCATAGGCTACAAACAAGGATGCTGGGACTGTCCTGTGACCAGGGAACTTCTGCACTACAAAGCCATCCACTTTACTTGTTCTAAGATTCTTGACTTGTGACTATGTTGAAGATAAAGAAAGGATAGCTCTTCCTCATCTCTGGGTAGACTGGAATTTTCACTATTTTGAAATCTGATTTTTTTTTTTTTAATTTTTTTTGCAGAAAAAAAATATGCTTTTTTGCAGGCTTGGATAGTCAACAAAGTGGGTGGTATGTGAAGGTGAGGCAAGCCTTTCAGGTCCCCCTGCAGAGTGGGCTGGCTACTTCCATGGGATCCAAGGATCTGGAGTGCAAGAGGAGGAACCTGAAGCCCAGACCCTGGGAAGGGGTATAGTCTCCTCCAACCCCAGCCTAAAGTCCGGACCCCCATCTTCTATTTCTGACTCCAGTATCAGTTCTTCTAGGCAGTACCAGCTACCATCTCTAAGCACCAGGTTGCACACCTGTTAAAGGGGTATGTGGCTCTGTCCCCACCACCACCCAGAGGCAGCAAGTGCCACGTAGATGTGAGGACTTGTGGTACGGCCTTGACTTTGTCACTGTCCTGATCGCAGTCCTTAAAGAGCTGACCCCATGGCAGGCATTAGAGCTGTCTCTGAGAGCCTAGCATTAGAACCCGTGTACCTGCCCCTCAGGGGTGGTTATGGACACTTGGTGGGAAAGGAGGATGGTTTCCTGAGCCTAGGGCAGGAGAGAGGGCAGAGGCACTTCAAACTGCCTGGCATTCTAACTTCCACTGGATCCCTCCCCAGCCCCAACGTGCACTTCATTCCACAAACTCCAAACTGGGAAAGCTTGTCGCCTGGATCCAGAGCTCAGTGCATCTGGGGAGGACCAGGGGCAGAGGACCTGCATTCCGCTGGGAGAGCAAAAAGGGTGCATAGAGTTATTCTCCGGAGCAAGTTTTCAAATCCCTCCCGTGATCCTTCCTCCATTCTAAAGCAGAGGACAGAAATGCTAAACTATGGTTCTTGTCAGTGCTGATAAGGAAAACCAGTGAATGCAGGAGTCTCATTAAGAAAATCCTAAATTTTAGTCTTATCACTGCTGCAACATAATACAGTAAGTATGTTAATTCCACCCTCCCCCTGCTCCCCCACCCCCCAAAATCCCTTTCAGCTATAAGGCTGCAGAATGAACAGCCCCACCCACTACAGCCTCAAGTCCTGTCTGATTTTGGATTTTCCCCTTGCCTCGCGTTACCGAGTCTCCAATTTGAATGGACAGGGCTTCGCCCTCTCACACTTCCAGCTGCCTCTGCAGTAATCAGCTCGACCAGTGTTGTCTGAATCCCTACTGTGTGCAGGGTGCGTAGTGGGAACTGTGAAATGTCAGAGTCTAGCTTAGTCCATCGCCCTGCGAGAGCCAATGAGCTGAGCAGGGAGTGCTGATTTTCAGGCCAAACTGCTAGCTGAACCTTGTGCCCAGCAAAGACGCATTTCAACAGGCTTCTCTCATCCAAGTGATTATTTACTCGTTGTACTGCTTAGACTTGGCAAGGATCCTGCGATTCCTGTTAGCAAAGAGGGAGCAGGAACCTTGAAGTAAGTACTCATCTCGTAAAGAAAGGATTCGTTGCCCCTTGGGGGAGCTGGCCTGGACACCTTCAGCCCTGCTCTGTAACGATAATGAACTTTTTGACTAGCACTCTTCCAAATTTCTTCCCCAGCTGGCATTTCTTTGACTCCCAGCAACACCTCCGTGAGGTAGGTAGAGTGGCTCCAATTCTTCCCATTTTGCAGAGAAGGAAGCAATGCCAGAGAGTGGGGGAGGTGACTTGTGACCTGCTCCCCATCTCATGTGTTTGCCAGGGAGTGGCAGCACCCGCCCAAACCCACTGTCCGGCTCCTCAGTGCCCAGGTCCTCATCTCCATCTCTTTCCACTCTGTCGAGCCCCAAGCTGGCCAGAAGGGCAGATGACACCACAGTGGCATGGGTGCTAGCTGGGTCTGCCTGGGCTCCATGCAGAAATGGGTGCTCAGAGGGGCTGAGGAAGCAGGGGCTGCACCGCCCGGGATGCATAAGAGGTAGCCGCAGCTACCGAGTCATGGTGATAGATGTTCACGGCTCGTGCGTGGGGGCTCACGGGGCCCTGGTGCAAGGGTAGCTGCGCGGCTGGCAGGTCGGTGGGCCAAGCATCACATTTCGGCAATATGATCTCGGTACAGAGAGTGAGGGGAAGCATGCTTGTGGTTTTCAGTGAGGAGAGGGAGGGGTTAGGGTCAAAAGGGACTGGGGGCTGAGAGGGGCTGGGGGCCATCAGGAGGACAGGCAGTGTTGGGAATCCCTCTCCTTCTATCTGCTCCATTCCTTTGCTGGCCTTGCAATATTTTCAGAATAAGCAATGCTCTGTGTCCCTCCCAAGACCTGGTAAGAAAATCGTGCTTAAAAGAGTCTCCAAAGAACTTCACAGGGAGAGGAGCACCTTGGTATGAAAATGTTCCAGGAAACCATAGGCCTCCCAATTTCCTTGCCTCTCACTGAAAGGATTAGAAAGGTAGTATTCCAACCATGTGGGGTCGGTGAGGGGGACAGTATATATTCACCAGGGATCTTTCTTGGAAGTAATTTTAGTCCCTATAGTGTTTCACGTTAACCTTCTCAGACTGGTTCTCAGCTGGGTGACTTAGTGATCGCCAAAATGTGCTGGCATTCTGGTCTCTGAGAATCCACACTGTGCCTTTTAGTGAGTGGGATTTTTTACAATTAATTTTTCTTGCAATATAGTTGATTTACCACATTGTGTTAGTTTCTGCTGCACAGCAAAGTGAACCAGTTATCCATATATATCTACTCACTCTTTTTTAGATTCTTTGGTGGGATTTGTTTTTAAAAGATTTCCCTGAACCAGCGGAGCACCCAGGTGTGGCCACAGTGCAGGCCTTGGGGACCAGAGGCCAAATGCACGACTTAAGGCTGCCAGGAGTATTCCGTCTAGACACGGAGGAGGGAGGAAGGACCAGAGGAGACGGGGCTGGGGAACTGCAGAAGGCGCAGCCTGCCCCCGAAAGAAAAGAGTGCTCCCTTTGTTCCGCTGCCCACCGCTTGCCCCTCTGCCTGGCCCCACAGAGGAGACCTCTGGGGCTCAGCCCAGAGAATTCCTCTCTCCTTTTCTTGCTTCCTCCTACGCCACGTGGCTTCAGACCGTGACATTTCTGTTCGATGTTGTCAGCGCCTTGGTTTGAGGAGAATGTCTCTGTACCCGGGTCGCTTGGCCAAGAAGAAATGTTGCCCGGAGCCCGCTGGCATCTGCCCTGGCCGGTCCGCCTTCGTCCTTCCCCAGGAGGTGGGGCAGGGCTGTGTAGGAGGTGATGGGCAGGCCCAGGACCCCAGGGCCGAGCTTGCTTCAGCCTGGCAGGGAGGGCAAGGTATAGAACCAGCTGAAACTTGCCTCGCTCCTCTGAAGTTTAGTGATCAAATAGCCACCAGCCCCTGCCCCTACCCAGAGGCGAGCCTGCGGAGCCAGGGCCCACCGCCTATTTTTAGAAAGCTATCAGGTGTGCCGGACACCCAGTTGCTTTTTTCCACCTGTTTGGGGTCATTATAGGGATCCAGTGTCTCTGCCACCAGGCCCTGCCTGTCCTGCCGCGAGAGTCTCACTCCACTAAGCTCCCTCCCTGTGGAAACCAGCCATCTCTCCGGCCTTGCCCGGCTGTGGCAAGTGAGTCTTTGGGCCCGTGGTCGTTTTGTCGTTGGAAGCACAGACCTTGGACACTAAGGCTTGGCCTCCTCTGCTTCCTTGAGAGGGAGTTTTCAGAGGTCAGAGACTAAAGTCAGGGCAGGAAGAACCTTGAACCGGGAGCCCACCATGAGGAGTGCGGATCCGTTGAGCAGCAGCCAGCCCAAAGTCCCTGCTCCACCGGGAAGGTGCACAGTGAGTGCTATCAGGCAGGGGCGGGCTGGGGCACTTGGGGTTCACTGCCAACAGGTGCAGGGAGCTGGGGGCGATCAGAGGAAGAGCGCAGGCAGAGTTTGGTCAGGGAGTGCAGCGGGGTAGGGGTCAGTGCCAGGCAGAGGGAATCTTGTGAGCAGGATCATCCCAGGTGTGACTGGGAAACAAGAGGAGACAGCAAGGCTGGCTCAGGGGGCTTTGTGGGGACAGAGGGACAAGAGTCTGGTGTGCACGCTGAGGTGGTGCCTGATGCAAAAAGCCTTGGATGCCAGGTGAGGTACTTGGATGTGATCTGATGGATCAAAGCCACTGGGGATCAGAGTAGGGAGAGATGGGGAGCAGCGGTGTGCTGGCCAGCTCTGCTCCCTGCTGCCTGATGGCGTGGGGTCTTCCTGGTCACAGAGCAGCAGCAGCAGCCTTGGAGCAGTATCTCTGTGGCCCCCACCCTCCACACCCCATCCAGTCTGGTGGGTGTGATGAGCTCCAGCAGGCTTGGTGCCTCCCAAGAGCCCAGCTCTCCATTCTGTGACATCCTGTTGGTAGCTTGAAATTGAAGTAGGTTTGTTTATACAACAGAGACTCACAAAGGCTAGGAACCAGGGTATAGCTGGTTCTGTTGTTTCGTCCCCCACTTCTGCCAGAGCCGGCAGTTAAACCTTAACCAGCACAGCCCTGAGTAATGGCAAGACCCTGAAGGGGTTTATGCCGAGGAATGAGTGTGGGGTCAGCAGTCACCCCACTGAACTGGGAGAGCGCGTTGGTGGATGTGAGTTGTGCCCCCTTCTTTACTGAGGAGGCTGGAGGGTGGGCTTGGGGGCCGCCCTGTGCCAGGAGAGTTGAGCCGTCTTCACCCTCCATTGGCCGATTCTTAAAACCAAACTCCTTAACGTGGACTAGGGAATGTTTGACTCTCCTCACCCAGAGGAAGCCGCTTCCTCACCGGCTCTGTACCAGCCAGTGAACTGCTTTTTAGCATCTCAAAGGCAGACTGTTTCTCCCCCACCCAAACCTGGCACTGAGGGGACACTCAGTAAATGCCGGCCTATTCAAAGATCTCCTGCTGCACGCTGGCCAAGTATGCGGGCCAGGATGTGGTGGGGACCCGGGAAAAGCCACCTGGCTTTTCTAGGTGGTCAGAGGAGCTCGCTGGCAGAGGAAGCATCTGAGCAGGGCTTTCTTTCTTAACGGCGGGTCTGACTAGTCTCAGCTACATGGTGAAAGCAGCAGGATTTGTTCAATGCATCAGGGTCACAAAGCAATTTGCCCAGAGGACCCTCCTAATAAGTCTTTAAGATGTAAATAGAAAATGTAAAATCCCATTTCAGAGATGAGGAGACTGAGGGCCAACTGGTCAACCCCAGGCCTTGCCCCTGACTCCTGAGACCCTCTGTCCTGAGTTGGCTCTCTGATCCGGAGGCTTTGAATGATTCATCCCAAATGATCTCCAGTGTTAGCAGCAGCCCAGCCTCCTCCAAGAGATCAAGTCCAAGGACTGACCCCAGAGACAGGTCTGCAGACTCCATCACTACTACCCCTCAAGGACTGGCCTCTTAAAAACGGGCATTAGTGCTGGCAGTGAATGCACTGTTGCTTTTGTTGCTCTTTTGGGAAAAAAGAAAAACCTGGCTTCTTAGAGCTGTTGTATTTTATTTTTCTGTAAAGAGGAAATTAATTTTAGTCTTTCTTTTTGGTTTAAAATGTTGTTCTTTGCTTTTTCCGCCCTACAATTTAAAAGGAAACATTTGTCTGTTGAGAAAAGAAATGATAATTATAGACTAAAAATTGTTTCTATTCTGATTTGAAAAAGTGACAAAAAAAAAAATTTCATCGCACAGATGGGGCCCTGCTGACGGGGGGTGTTTAACAATGAAGCCCCAGGCTGGCTGGGGGCTCATAATGGCATTCAAGGTGGATTTGGGCTCCAGTGTTGCCTGGGAGAGGGGCTTTCTCCGAGGCTGGTCTCCACTTCTGACGCTGGGTCGTAGTCTCTGTGGGGTTTGGAAATGCTGATCCTCCACGTGGTCCAGCAGTAGAGAGCAGTTTACCTGTGGATGGCGTGGCCTCTGTTAGGTCAGCTGTGTGCTGAGGCCAGGCACGCCCTTGTGTGGCCCCGCGAGCTTGAGAGCCTCCTAGCCTTATTTCCTCAGCCGAGAGTTTTACAAAATTGCAATTGCTCCAAGTCCTCCGATCAATAATGCAGGAAACTGATTAGACTGTGAAATTAAACTAATAATGTCATGCTATTAACCCTCGATCAATGAGGAAAGAGCTCAAAGTGAAGGCTATTTCCTCAACCCATATTGCAAATAGCCATACATGTATTTACTTTTCGGAAGAACTCCTAGGTGCACGTGCATTCCCAGGACCCCTCTCTTTCCCACAGACCTAGCATGATCCCCCATGCAGTGTCCCATTTAAGGGAAGAACAAACTGAGGCTGAGTGATTAATTCTGCGTGGTTTCGCAGCTAAAGAACAGATGAGTCCAGAGCCCTCTGGTGTCTTGAGTCCTCTCCCCGGGGCTACTCTGGAATTAGTGACAGTCTTTGTCCTCCCGTGGCCTTGCCACCGAAACGAGGAGCTCACACACCCTTCCCGTTGTGCCTCCCACGGCTGGTCCTCGGCCGGGACCTGTCAGTTCCATCACGGTGGAACGTTGCCAGGGATCAGACCCTCTCTCTAAAAGTGGTGATGGTATTTAATAACTAATTACTCTAATGATCCTACAGAAATTCTGGAGACCTGTTTTAGGAGAGATGTCAATTAGAGCCATCTGCACGGTGAATAAAGGAACCCTACCCCAGCTGTACTGTTGAAACATGTTAGCGTGTTCCTACCAGCGGCCATATGGTACTTAACGAAAGTGAATTGTTCACACTGCACAACCCGCGCCTCCTGATGAATACCAGCATTTTGTTTTGGAAAATAGTTCCTCAATCGTGTGGAATATTTGTCAATGCAATAAGTAGCAAGTTGGAAGCCAGCAAGCCCTTGAATGCAAAAAGACTTGCCTCACCTCAAGATGTTCTTCCTCCATCCTGGCCCGTCCCCTGCCCCTACTGACAGCCAAGCCCCGCTCCACCCTAGTCCCACATCCCACCTGGGCCCAGTCCTCAGCATCTGCTTCCAAATCTGCTCAGGAGAGCCGAGGACACGCAGGGTGCTGGCCCCACCCCCTCTTGGCCTCTCTTTTTGTGTGAAAAACAGCAGCATGATGTCTGAAGCTATGCAGACTGGGAGCACGGGGCCTCCAGCTGGAAAGGCACAGAGCATGGGGCAGAAGTCCCCCAGGAGTTGAGGAGTGGGTACAAGACTTTTAATTGGATGCATAGCTTCAGGGAAGGGTTAGCTCTATATTTGCAGTCTGTTTCTTTCAAGAGGTACAAAGCTCAGGTAGGTACCTGGATGCTCAGAGAGTTGGCAGATGGTTTCTAGGGCTCTACAGAAGCCTGTCTGAAGCCCCTTCCTTGTCACCAGCACGTCAGGGCCTGCAATCGGTAGTGACCCCAAGTTATTGCCACCTGGTGGCCACTCCTGACCTGCGCCCAGACAGCTGGATCCGGGGTGCAGCCACCCTGTGAGTTCTGTTACCCACAGGCAGGTTTCCAAAGAAGACCAGAGCCAGGACCAGACTAGTGAGGTGTTCTGAGAGTGCCACCCCCACAACCCACCCGCTGCCATGTGCTGGGCAAGGGGACCCCCCCACACACACTGCCTTTAGGGGCTTTGTGCCCCCGATGAGCTGAAGGTCCTGCTGCCAGCGCCATAGGAGGAAGTTGTTTTATTGCAGCTGCCTCTGAGACCAACAAGATTTCATTTGCCAGCAACGTCTATCTCAGAATTTTCCCTAGAACCAAAGTCACTTATTAACACTTAATAAAAGACAAAATTGGCTGCGGTTCGTGATACAGAAGATCTGCTGCAAATCCTGAAATCCGAGATGTTCTTTACAAAACCATGGTCCCTTCAGTCTCATTTATTTCCAGCTCAGCAGCAACAGATTCCCCAGCTACAACAGTGATCTGAAGTCCAGCCGAACACATCCTTGAAGGAAACCCTTCTGGGTGAAAAATAGCAGAAATAAGTTCCCATCTGTCCTGTCCAGCAGACTTCACCATTTGCTTTCCACATCTGTGCCCTGCGTGTGGCCGCGTTCTCCTGACACCTGCCCCATCACAGACATGGGTCTGAAAGAACCACATCACAGTGACACCCGGGCAGCCACCTCAGCCCGGTGACTAAGGCCTAGGGCAGCCTCGATCATGCTTAACCATGAAAGGTGCCCAGAGCATCTCAGATAAGTCACTAGCCTTTCCATGGGCTAATTCCAGAATGACCCTGGCAGACCAGAACCCACCCTGCTGCCTTTCTACCCACCCCATCTGGGGACAGTGCCTGGCAGTTACCCTAAAGAGTTAACCTTTCCTCATTTGGGGGTGGGAGCAGTGGGTGGTGGAAGGGTAGAGGAAAGCTTGGCCCAGTTTGACATATGTTGCCTGGTCTGAACATGGCTGCTGTGCTCAGATGCTGAATTTGATGAATTGCGTTATAAAATTTAAAAACAAATTTAAAACTCTATTAACTCCCTGTAATGGCCTCCTCCTGGAATACACAGACAGCAACGGCTCACTGACAAGAAGAAAAAATACTCTCGTTTGCAATGTGCTTCGCTTGCAGCAGAATGGAGGCGGGTGGGGGGCAGAGGCCACACACCTTCTGCACCCTGCCAGCTTCCTGCTCCTGGGTCAAGAGCAAGGCCCCGGTGAGCAGGCCATCAGGGGATCCACACGGCCAAAGCTAGACTTCGTCTGGCTCCTGTGTCAAAAGCCACATTGTGCTTGCTTTCGAGGTTAAAACATTTCTTTCAAGACTGAACCATGACAGTGATGAGCTTCCAATATATGGGGCAGCCTGGCAGGGGGGGAGCCTGTGGTTTGGGGGTCAGAATGTGATGTGGAGCTGGAGGAGGTTTGTCCCCATGGTCACCCACCCCACCCTCTGCCCTGGGAGAAGGGGCAAGGCAGGGAGGTTGTTCATTGGTCGCTGCGGGCCTCTGCAAATCCAGGAGCATTTGGAGCGAAGGTCCTGGCTCCAGACTCCCAACTGGAGAGAGATGGACTTTTGTCAAGAAAGGAAGTAGCCGTGTGTGCACGTGGGCCGAGGGAGGAGCGTAGCTGGCAGGGAGGAGTCCCAAGTCCCAGGGGAGCGCTCCCTCAATGTCTCTGCAACTCAGAGACCCCAAGCTCAGAGAGGAGGGTGAAGGGCAGTGCTGCCTGGTCTTTGAGGAGCTCAAGAGGCTTTCTGCCAACCGGGGGCTTCTCCATGTGACGGCAGCTCTGCCCCTCTATGCACTTCAAGGGGTTTGGTGATGTTTGGGGAGAATGAAGCATGGTGTGCACATATGCCAGCCCTGGGTGTCCAGAGGCAGGGAAGAAACTGTGTGTACATGTGTGTAGGTTGAGGGTGTGTGTGCACACACATACAGATCTGTATGTGTGCAAGAAGGCTGTGCCTTGTGGCATGGCAGCCCTGGGGCTGCAGACTGTGCATCAGGGACCGTGCATTTCTAGGAGCATCCTTCAAGGCAGTAGGGAAATGAGACTTACTTAAGAAGCCTGAGCCTCCCGTGCCCTCCAAGACTGCTGTTCCGCCCACTTTGGGGCTGGACTGGGGCACTGAGAGGGCTCTGCCAGACTCTGGACCCAGAGCCTCTCCCGGGAGCTCAGCATCAGATGCAATGCAAAGATCTCTAGGTCGCGGCTGCAGCTTCTGTGTGGCTCTCGGGAAGTCTTGACAAGGATAAAAGCCAGGTAGACCCAGGAGTTCCTGGAAACCTGCCCCCGTGGCAGCTCCAGGTGGGGTAGGGCATTTAGGGTTAAGAGAAGGGAGATGACGTTTGTAATACTTTGAGAACCCCCCTCTGTCTATGGACTAACAGTATAAACAAGAATGGAGGCTTCACCATAATGAAGAGAGCAGAAATTCTTCCTGCTAGCATACTCTCTAGAAGGCCTGCTCCTGGACAGTCATGTTAATTACAGGCCAACTGTGCCTGCAACCTTTGTGGGCCTGCTTTGGGCCATTTTGTATAAATAAGACTGTTTATAGGGAAAAAATAATATTGCTAATTAGCCTCCATTGTTTTAAGTAAATGAGCTTTTCCTACAGCATTAAAAGAAAACAGAGATGTGTGAGGACAGAGTTTACAGAGCTCTTTCTGTGACTGTAATATTGCTCCTGCCATCTCAGTTCAAATCTGAACCAAGGGAGGAACCACCCAAGTTCCCAGTCTTTGGAACACCATTCAAAGAAACACTGGTTCCTTTCTTGTTTCCCCTCTGTGCATGCGGCAGCCTGTGCTTCCATTTTTGTATGTTTCTTCCCATAGTACAGTAAACAGCAGAACAACATGGCTTCAAAAACATCCAGACTCGGGTTGAGTCCAGATGCAATGCTTTGTGAACATGGGCAATCACCCAGCCTTCCTGCACCTGATAGACCTTTGCTCATTAGGTACTCCTCATCATTATTCTTTTATTTTTGTTAAACAAAATCCTGAATGTGAAACACCAAGTCCAGTTGTTTGTACATAATAATAAATTACATCACGCATGCGTGCATGCTAAGTCACTTGAGTCGTGTCCAACTCTGTGCAACCCATGGACTGTAGCCCACCAGGTTCCTCTGTCCATGGGTTTCTCCAGGCAAGAATACTGGAGCGGATAGCCATGCCCTCCTGCAGGGTATCTTCCCGACCCAGGGGTCAAACCCATGTCTCTTCCATCTCCTGGCATTGGCAAGCAGGTTCTTTACCACTAGCACCACCTGAGAAGCCCAAATTACATCACAAACGATAGTTTTTATGTCTCAATGCCCTTATTAACACATGATGTCCTCCCAGCCTGGAATTTTCTTCCCTTTTGTGCCTTCTATTGAAAAGCTGTGCATCCTTGAAAAGGCTGGCCTGAACACCCCTACTTCTAAGAAGACTTCCTGGTGGTCCCCCACCAGAATGACATGTCTCTGTGAAATCCCAAGACACAAACCTTGTATTTCCACCCAGATGTCTTTCTTTCCATCCTGTTCAGTGTCTCCGCATCTGCCTGTCTCCCCATTCCTACCCCTGACCTGCCACTGCCACACCCAGCCCCAGGCCTGGCCAAAAGTGTGTGTTCAGGACACACTTGTAGAATGAATGGAGTTTGAATTGTTGAGTGAACCCAAAGAAATACAGTGTGCTTTGGGCTCCTGTGGTTCAGAATTTCCCTTGCCAGACTACTGGGGGAGTCTTTAGGCTACAAAATTAGAAAGGAAAATAAGTGTCTTTTGTAGTGACTCAGAGCCAAGGACATCTGGGGTTTCACAGCCTAGAACCCCCAACCCCTCCCCCAGGGCTTTTTATAAGTCCCCTAACCCTGTTGATGCTGCAGCAATTTGTCTCTGAAAGAAGCTGCTAACTTGCAGTTTGGCATGAAGGAACTTTCTGGGCTGATGGCAACAGTCTGTATCTTGATTGGGGTGGTGGTTATGTGGATGCATACATTTGTCAGAACTTGTCAAACTGCACATTTAACATCGGAGCAGTTGCTTTATGGAAATTATACCTCCATTGAATTTATTTTTTAAAAAATGCAACCCAACCAGACAGGCCAGGTGGAAAGTCCTATTCTTTGTGCCATGGTGGGTGAGGAGGCTTTGAGACTTGTGGCTAAATAGCCAGGATGTCCTAGGATTGCTCTGAGAGGAAAGGAACAGAACAGCCTTTGCCTCTGTGAGACTGTCATCCTTTCAGTCCGGAGCTCAGCCTCAGTGTACGGGTACCTCCCCACCGTCTCCCCTGGACCTCACCCCAGTCTGCCTGCCACCGAAGAACTGCCAATCACTAGCTCTCAGCTTTGCAGCCTAGCTCAACCCCAAGCTGGAGTCTCCCACCTCCCATCAGAGGAAGAAGAGTTAACATTATTGTGAATCCAAAGGCACCTCCAATGGATACTCCCACACCCATGTTTGTAGCTGCATTGTTCATAATAGCCAAAAAGTGGAAGCAACCCAAGTGTCCATGGATGGATGAATGGATACACAAAATGTGGTATGTACATACAGAGGAATAGTATTCAACCTTTAATGAGAAGGAATTACTATATTCATGGATCTATGCTATAACATAGGCTTCCCAGATAGCTCAGTGGTAAAGAATCTGCCTGCCAATGCTGGAGACGAGGGTTCCATCCCTGGGTCAACAAGATCCCCTGGAGGAGGAAATGGCCACCCACTCCAACATTCTTGCCTGGAAAATCCTGTGGACAGAGGAGCCTGACAGGCTACGGTCTATGGTGTCGCAAAAGAGTTATACACAACTCAGCGACTTAACAACAATACTACAACAAAGGTGAACCTTGAAGGCATAATGCTAAATGAAATAAACCAGACCTCAAAGGACAAATATTAAAGGATTTCACTTATAGGAAGGACTTAGAGTAGCTAAGAGACAGAAAGTAGGAAGGGTGATTTACAAGAGGTTGGAGAGAGGGGGAAACGGAGTTAGAGTTTAATGAGTGCAGAGTTCTGGTTGGAGTAGATGAAAACATTCTGGAGATGGATGGTGGTGATGGTTACACAACAGCGTGAAAGTACATAATACCACTGAGGTACACACTTAAAATGGTCTATTTATCCTGTATATTCTACCATGATAAAGAAAATCTTTTAAGAACAACAATCCAAGGCCTACACCTGCCTTCTGAACCCCACAAATTTCGATATCTGAGATTTCAGAGGAAATGCTTGGCTGATGATTGGGTTTCTGATCCTGAAAATGAAGCAGCAGGAAACAGGCCATCTGACGCCTACCCCTTTCTTAAAACCCAGGCGCACGCCCTCTCAGAGTGACAAGCCAGGGTGTCTTTGTCGAGACGACACATTCACACCACTGGGTTAACTTGATTTCCTCTTGTTGACTCTCTCAGGCCACACCCGGCCCCAACTTGACAGCTGAGGGGTGAATTTTCCTTTATCACTCCGGAAACCTCCAGCTCCGTAATTGAGGTGACCCGGTCCTTGAAACCCAGGGGGCCCCCAGCTGCAGAAATTAGAACACACTCCATGAAAGGAGCCTGGCTGTCAGGGCGGTTGGGTCCTGGCCTGTAATGTGGAGTGACACTCAGCACTTGTCACAGCAGGGAGCCGGGTCTCAGACCTCCACCGGCTGAGGACTTCAGGAGGCTGGCTTCCCGCCTCTGCCTGGGGGGCCAGACTGGAGCTGTCCCGTGAATGTCATAACCCTGCAGCCGTCACCACCTCAAACTCAGTCAGAGCTCACACTTTGCAGGCTTCCCAGAGAGACCCACAGCGGCATCCTGCACGGGCTGCTGACCTCTTTGTTTGCAAAACTCACCGGAATGTGGAGCCCTGATCCCTCTCTCAGGCCTTGAGAGGAACAAAGGGAGAATTTGTCCAAAATGCCTGAGCCCCCTGAGTGGAAAGAAGCCTTATGCTATTTACTCTGGATCGATATATATAAATACCCACTACACGTGGTAAACAAGGATGGCGACACTGAGACAATACTTCGAGTCTCTCCTTCTGCCTGATGATTTAGCGGAAACTAAAACACTCCACACACAGACACACATGCACACACTGACACACACACTCTCTCACATACACACACAGAAACTCACAGACACACGCATACACACATACAAACTGACACACACTCACATACGCACATACACACAGACACACACACTCACATACACACAGACACACATACACTCTCTCACATACACTCACAGACACACAGACACACATACACTCTCTCACATACACTCACAGACACACAGACACACACACACACACCCTTCTCCAAGGACAGTGGAAGGACTGTCTAGACCTGCCTGGCCTCCGCCTTTGTCTGTTAGGCTCCTGTGCGCTTCAAAGCCTGGAGGAGTATGTGTCACTCCCCCACCCACACCAGCCTCACCCTGTGATCACTTTTCTGCAATCTGCTTCTGCATTTGTTCTGAGGGCCCGGTGGGTGCCGTCCACGGGCACCTGGACCCGTAGGCAGCCTACAGCCTCAGAGAACACTCAGTGGACTCGAGGAGAGGGTGAGGTGTTCCCCTTTCCCTCCGTCATGCCTCTGAGAAGGGAAGGGCATTTAAAGTCCTTTAGGAAGGAAGAGTCACTTCTCAGTTGGCTTTGAGCTTTAGATTCCTGCAGTGGGCAGAAACATGGACTCTATGATACTTTATGTGGAACGCAAACACACACACACACTCACCTATAGCAGATCAAGAGGAAGTATCCTGTTAAACCACTCATAACCACTATTATGTCAGCTGCATTAGCCCTTGGAATGCAGAGTTGTTTTAACTATAAAACATACCAGGATTCATTTGTCGGCAAAGTTCAGAGCACAGAACTACAGGGACTGAAGGAAGCAGGATACCCCATCTGGGTATTTGGGAAGGGACGATCCATGGCCTCTTTGTTGGGATTCTGGGCATTTGGGGATTGGCCACCTCCAGGAAACTGCACGTTGAGGGGGCGCTGGAGTGGAAGGTGTCAAGCCAGCCCAGCCCCTACATACACCCCTGATCAGGTAGAAGGGCTGAACTCTAATGATGCAGGCTCGGTTTGGTATTCAGGGACTGATGGAAGTTTTGGGATGTGTCAGGAGGATGTCAGGATTTACGTCATAGCCTTTGTGACAGTAAGAAATGCTTCCTAAACCCCATGATGACATATCCATGAGGCAGAGGGTGGCCCTGGTCTGTAAATCAAAGTGCCTCTGTTGACACAAAGGGCACCTACAGATCTCGCTTTGATGTTAGAACACAAGTGTGATGCTGAGCCCATTGGGCTGGACCCCAAAAAGCATTTGGGAAAACAGAGACCAGAAAGGAGAAAGGACTTGTGCAAATTTACACCGCCCATAAGCAGCAGAACTAGGGCTGGGACCCAGGTTTCTCCTGACTCCCTGTTCATTTCTTTGACCACCTAAATGGATTCTGGGCTGGGTAAGGCAGCACTCTTAGGATGCAGTCAGTACTCCTGAGGACTTGTTAAAAGGCAGATTCCTGATTCAGCAGGCTGCGGTCCTCACTGCATTCTGCATTACTAACAAGTGATGCTGGTGCTGTTGGTCCTAGGACCACACTTGGGGAGATAAAGATGCTTGAGGTCAGCTCACCTGACAAGGAGGCTAGTGGTTGGGTGTGCCAAGCTGGAGTTCCTAATTCTGCATCCTATCTGCTTGCCTCCATTCTTATTCCATGTTATCTTTTTTCTTTTTTTACCAAGAGGTCTAAAACCTTTTGGCTAAGACCCCCAACAAGTAGGTTATGCATCACCCTTGGTCAGCTCCTTGCTACCCAGATCCCTGGTGCTCTCTGGCCCACAGGAAGCTGGAGTCACACCTGAAAGGTACATCTCAACACTAGGAAGAGAATGCCCATGGCTCTGTGGGACTGAGGTGAGAAATGATCTCTGGTTTGTGGTGGGGTGGGGGGACACTTTGTGAGATACATCACTTTGTGAGCTGCCGAAGCTGCAGCTTGACTAGCTCTACTGTGCAGTGTCTGTCCTCCACATTTGTGACGAGGTGACAGTGTGCACCACGGTTCTCTATCAGAATAAGAGGTCCTCGGTGGCAAGATTGTCAGGGCCTCGGCTTTTTCCACCAGTTCTCTCTATCAGAAAGCAGCTCTGAAGGGTTGACAAAGCAAGTAGGGATTAACAAATGTGTGCACCCAAATCTTTTCCTTTTGTTCTTCATCCATCCCTAGGGGGTTAATTCAAATTGTTCTTTTAAAAAAATATAAACTGATTGTAAAATTGATTATTTGGATTCAAATTTCAAAGCAAATGTTGTAAATTCCCAATCTGGCAAGCATAAGGAAAAGGGGTTGGAAAGATAACAGAAGCAAAAATGTTTTCTAGAAGCTAATTAGAGATGCGTGCTCAATCATTTCCGACTCCTTGCAATGCCATGGACTGTATAGCCCGCCAGGCTTCTCTGTCCATGGGATTTTCCAGGCAAGAATCCTGGAGGGGGTTGCCATTTCCCTCTCCAGGGGATCTTCCCAACCCAGGGATTGAACCGAGGTCTCCTATGTCTCCTGCATTGGCAGGCAGATTCTTTATCACTGTGCCATCAGGGAAGCCTAATCAGAGATGCAGCAACTGAAAAACTCTGGAATTCCACGTGCACAGTTGGGGAAATCCTGCAGTTTGGACCCGTCAGTGTGAGGGCCCTGGGTCCCATGGCAGTCTTTTAGTCCTAAGCATGATGCTGTTGAGTGGTCCAGTGTCTCTGTTATGTCCAATTCTATTCAGCTTATTGGGAAGTATTCAGTGTATTTCAGAATACTGTCTCCTTACAATGGCTGAAATATTTTATTCTTGTTCAAGATTGAAAGGACTCAATTTCAGTTATCTCAAAATGTGTCCGGACATCAGAAAAGTAAGACTTTCACCAGTAATCCCAGTGAGTGTGGATGATGCTACACCACCCTTATTCTACCTTCTGCTGGTTATTTCCTAAATCTCTTCCTTTTTCTCTCTTCTGACCTCTTAATGAGCATATTCTCCTAGTTCTAACCGTCTACATTTTTAATCTTTCTGCAATTTAACCAGTTACTCCCTAAACCGTAATGACTCCAAAAACATGTCTCCAACCTCCAACTTCCTATTAAATGACCTTCAGCCTGATGTCCTCCCACCTGAGAGTCCATAGATCCCAAGCCCAAATCCTCACTTCCCTGAAAAACCTCCATCCTCTTCTGCATTCGTAACTTCAGTGAAGGGTCTCACCATCCCCCAGTCCTGGACACCGGCTCTGGTATCTTCCCCTCTTTGTAACTTCTCGCTTCTGGCACCTCCCTGATTCCTCTGCCAAAGCCTAGCCCCTCATCATCTCCATGGGTCCTCCCCTGGGTTGTTTGCATGCCTGTTTCTAGTTTTCCACCTCCAACCTCTCTGCCTCATATCTACCTCCAGTCCCTCAGAACTGCTTCCTCTTCCTCATACTTCCTCCCCAGAGACCACAGCTGTGCTGTCTCATACAGTAGCCACTAGCAATACACTCTTTAAATTAAAGTTGGTTAAGAATTCACCTTGCAATTGTAGGGGATGTGGGTTTGATCCCTGATCAGTTAAGTTCAGTTTAGTCATTCAGTCATGTCCGACTCTTTGCAAACCCATGGACTGCAGCACGCCAGGCCTCCCTATCCATCACCAACTCCTGCAGCTTACTCAAACTCATGTCCATCGAGTCAGTGATGCCATCCAACCATCTCATCCTCTGTCACCCCCTTCACCTCCTGCCTTCAATCTTTCCCAGCATCAGGGTCTTTTCTAGTGAGTCAGTTCTTCACGTCAGGTCACCAAAGTATTGGAGTTTCAGCTTCAGCATCAGTCCTTCCGATGAATATTCAGGACTAATTTCCTTTAGGAAGGACTAGTTGGGTCTCCTTGCAGTTCAAGGGACTCTCAAGAGTCTTCTTCAACACCACAGTTCAAAAGCATCAATTCTTTGGCACTCAGCTTTCTTTATGGTCCAACTCTCACATCCATACATAACTACTGGAAAAACCATAGCTTTGACTAGATGGAACTTTGTTGGCAAAGTAATGTCTCTGCTTTTTAATATATTGTCTGAGTTGGTCATAGCTTTTCTTCCAAGGAGCAAGCGTCTTAATTTCATGGCTGCAGTCACCATCTGCGGTGATTTTGGAGCCCAAAAAAGAAATAAAGTCTCTCACTGTTTCCATTGTTTCCCCATCTATTTGCCATGAAGTGATGGGACCAGATGCCATGATCTTAGTTTTCTGAATGTTGAGTTTTAAGCCAACTTTTTCACTCTGCTCTTTCACTTTCATCAAGAGGCTCTTTAGTCCTTCTTCACTTTCTGCCATAAGGGTGGTGTCATCTGCATATCTGAGGTTATTGATCCCTGATGGAGGAACTAAGATCTCACAGGCTGTGGAGCATCTAAGCCCATGAGCCACAACCAGAGAGCCCACATGCCACAACTACTGAGGCCTCAGCTACTGAGCCCTGGTGCCACAACTAGAGAATCCATGTGCCCCAGTAAAAGACCCACATGACAGCGAAGATACTGAGTGCCACAACTAAGACCTGATGCAGCCAAATGAATTTTTTTTTTAATTTTCAAATCAGATCCTCAGTCACAGTAGCCAGTGTTCAAGTGCTCAGTATCTACACTCGGCTAGTGGTTGCCATATTGGATAACACAGATTACAGAACATTTCCATCATTGCAGAAAATTCTGTTTGTCAGTGCTGGTCTACACAATTCTTTCATCTTGAGCATCTTTATTTCCCTCTCCTTCCCTCTGAATCCTCCCAAAGATCCTCACAAAGAAGTTTCCTTACACCCCAAACCTCATCTGGAGCAGCCCAGAGCTTAGTTCTATTGAGAACGTATAAGGACACTTTAGAACCCCTTTGCCTGCAGCAGACAGGCACCTGACTCAAACTAATCTAAGCAAAAATGGGAATGTGTCAGCTCTTGTAACTGAAAGTTTCAGCACCAGGTCCCATCACAGTGAGACCCAGGAGTTCACATAATATCAGAACTCTCATCAGGCTGTCATCTCTGCTTCTCTCTGCGGCTGGCTTCATTCTCTGCTGTGCACACTGCTTCCTCCCTGTGACGGGGAGAGGTGGCTAGGAGCTGTCCTGGCTCACAACCACCGTACTCTTCAGGATTCCGAGGAAAGAGAGGCCCCAGGTTTCTGAGTTCACACAGCAGATCTAAGATATTTGGGTCTGTTTGGGCAGATGGACCCTGAGTCAGCAATCATGGGCGAGAGGATAGAATGCACTGGCCTGGTCATGTGCTCACCCCAGTGGTGGGTCAGAACACCCAAACCATATCTAATGGGCTCCACGTGGGAAATCTATTATCACTTGAAGGTGGGAAATGGATATCAGACAACAACAGAATTCACTACTGAACTCTACTCAGAACCTATCTCCCCTTCTCCACTTGACAGTCATCTTTCTGATGCCTGGCAAACATCTAAACAGACACTCAACGAAGAGTTGATGCGTTAATGGATGGATAAAGAATTGAAGGATGGAGGGGTGGATGAGTGAAGGGATGGATAGATGGATACATACATGATTAGCTAACACTGTGTAAAAGGCCAGGGGAGAGCACCGGGTCCTAGAACTCAACAGGTTTCACACTCATGCCCAGCAGAAGCAGCACTCTCTGTCTGCTGGTCTAAGATTCCCTTGAGAACTGGTCCAGCCCCTCTAGATGGGGGCTTCTTGAGAGCATCTCTATACCCCTCACAGCCCCTGGCAGAGTGCTGAGTGCTGGCCAGGGCCGTCTGAGGGGCTGTAAGTCTGACAGCTGTCTGCACATCTTCTGTTTTAGAGGGAGAATAAGACAGAAGCTGGCCAGTCATGCAGGGTTATTCCAGCACCTGACGGCAACTCTCCCCAGAATCCTGGTCTCAGACGCTGTGCGTTCACCTTTCTTACATAAGAAGGTGTGTGTGTTCATCTCTGCCCCCAGTTCCTGGCCCAGAGCTCCTGAAACCCTTGGAATATCCTAAGAGATAAGAACACTAGGAGCATCTCTTGTTCTAATACAGGTCATTGACCTCTGTTCCCAACACAGGGCTCCTGAAACCCTTGTAATTTCCTGGGTGATAGCAGTATATTTTGTTCTAGAGGGCAACTCTGGGTGGGCTCCTGGATGAAGACTGGTCAGTGGAAAGATCGAGCCATATGAATAGAAGCTTGGAATTTTCAGCCCTACCCCTCATTCCCTTGAGAAGGAAGAGGAGATAATAATTGATGATGCTTATATGATGAAGCCTCCACAAAACCCCAATAATACAGGATTTGGGGAGCTTTCAGGAGGGTAAACACCTCCCCACCTGAAAGGGACTGCACCCCAGCTCCATGGGGAACCTCCCAGACCTCCCCCTGTGTATTTCTTCGTGTGGCTATTCATCTATAGCCTTTATTGTGTCCTTGAATAAACTGGGGAGTGGAAGTTAGTGTTTCCCTAAGTTCAGTGGGCTGCTCTAGAAAATTAATCAAGCCTGAGGAGAAGGTCACAGGAAACTCCATCCATTGCTGGTCAGTCAGAAGCACAGGTGATGACCTGTACTTGCAGCTGGCGTCTGAACTGGGGATGGGATGTCAGTCTTATATGACCAAACTCTTAACCTATGAGACTTAAATCTATCTCAAAGTAGACAGTGTCAGAATTGAGTTGAACAATAAGACACCTGGCTGCATTGGAGACTTGTTATGGAGGGAAAAACCCACACATTTGGTGACCAGCAGTGTCAGAAGTAAGTACTCTATGTAAAAGTACAGGAGACCCACAGGATAAAGACCCACAGTAGGGAAGAACTGGGTTTACCTCTACCTGGAAAAAAAAAATCAGAGTTTTTCCTATATAATGTATTTTTCTAAGAAAGTCCAAGCCAAAAAAAATTCACATAATTGGTGCTCCCAGCAGATAGCAGCAGAACTGGTGGGTTTTGTTTTTTTTTTTCTTGTGCAAAAGGAGGTGTGGGTTTTGGCCCAAAGTCCAGCTCCTGGGAAACAGTAGGTATACCTTCCATCCAGAGCTCTTGTTTCTGGCACGGCTGCAGGAACTGTCTAGTAAACTGAAGAATTAATCCTGGCAAGTAATTAGCACCCCTGGGAGTGGTTGGGGTGTGGGCCGTGTGTTGTCAATAATGTCGCCATGCTGGTGGCCTTGGGCAGCAGCACTGAGGAGCCTGAAAATCTCAACCAGGGCCAGGCGGTGTTCTGCTTTGCTCTGTTTTAATTTCCATCCCTTTAATCTGGTTTAAAATAGCCTCTCTGAATTCAGATCATGCTTCTTCCCTAGTCAGTTAGTCCTTTTTCCATCCTTCAGTCACATCTTTTTCTATGCACATGTTTGGCAACCCCCTCCAGTATTCTTGCCTGGAGAATCCCATGAACAGAGGAGATTGGCAGTCTACAATCCATAGTGTCACAAAGAGTCGGAGACGACTGAAACAACTTAGCATACACCACATTCATTAAGGAACAAAAATTTGGTGGGCATCTAGGGGACATATTTCAGCCTCAGTAGAGCCATTTCTCTGGAGGCATGCATACCCAGGCATGTTCCTGCAGATGGTAGGGCCCGTCGGCTATAACCAGCTCAGCAGGGGAGGCACCCCGACTCTGCCGACATGATCTCCTTCTGTTTCCATGAGGCACCTGTGCTCTGACGGGGAGGCCTACTCAGGGTTTGGTTATTTGGAGATTTGCCAAGTCTTGCTTGCTGAAGCTGACCTTTCCTACAAAGCACGTGCAGTAAACAGAACTTGCTGGCATTTGGAAGAAAATGGTCCTGGGGAAGCCAGGGTGCAGCCTGTTTCCTTCCTGCCTTCCCTCCCCAGCATGGAGGCAGGGTAGAGACCATCTCCTAGGGACAGTCTCCTGCCAGGATCCTCAGGATTCCTCCTCAGAATTGGGAGTTGAACCTGGAAGGTGGGCTCAGAGAAGCTGCCTAGGCCTCTCACCAGGGATACCTGGGGGAGGAACCAGGTCAAGTTAGTGTTAACTAGACTAGTTAATGGGCTTCCCCAGTAGCTCAGAGGTAGAGAATCCACCTGCAATGCAGGAGCCACAAGAGACACAGGTTTGATCCCTAGGTCAGGAAGACCTGGAGAAGGGCACAGCAACCCCCTCCAGTATTCTTGTCTGGAGACTCCCATGGACAAAGGAACCTGATGCGCTACAGTCCATGGGGTCACAAAGAGTTGGACACAACTGAAGCCACTTAGTTCACATACACCAGACTAATTAACAGCTCCTGCTTGGCTGGATCCAGGCTCTTGGGAACCTGGAGCAAGTCTCTTTCAAATCTCTGAGCCTTTGTTTCCTCACCAGTAAAGTTAAGATTGCATTAGGGCAGGCTGATGACTGACACAGCCCCCAAATCATAGTGGCTTAATCCCACAGAAGCTTCTTTCTCTCTTGGTCACAGTTGGATTGGGTCTCTAGGAAGAGGCTCTGCTTGGTGACCCCGACAGGAACCCAGGCTCCTTCCATGGTGCATCTCTGATGCTGGGTCCTTATCCTGCCCTGACAAGGACGGGGACAAGGGGAGAAGAAGGCAGTCCAGCTCATAACCACGTAGTTCTGGGGGGGGCAAATCACTCCGAAGCCGCAAGTAGAATCATGCAGGAACAGGGGGTGTTGTCCCACTGTGAACCCCAAGAAAGAGGGGGTCACAGACATGGGGCGCACCAGTGGCCTCTGCCAGAGAGACAACACTAAAGTGTTTCTCCTGGGGTTGCCCGTGAGGGTTAAATGTGAGAAGTCACGGCTCTCCAAGCAGAGGGCCAGGCCCAGGAGACGCAGAGATCTTGTTATTTTCCTTCTCTTTCCTCTACAGGTTACTCCCTTGAGGCTTATGCAAATAGCAGACCCAGGCAAGAAATTAAGTGTGTGTCCCTCACCTCTGCAGCTGCTTATTTCCTTGTTTCCTTGCAGTGTAACATTTCATTAGACCTTCCAGATGGGGAAAGAGCAGGCAGATTAAAAGTCAGATAGTGCCTAGAAGCCTGCTTCCTTGGTTTCAGGGACGGCTGGTGCTTCAAAGCTATTTGGTATTTCCACAGCCGAAAGGCCTCCTCGGGAGCAGTTGTGTTTTAATAAATGGCTGCCTGAGTAATTTTCCTCGAAGGAATTGCTTCTTGGATGTGCCTGCCCCCGGGGAGCTCTAGCTGTTCCTGACCTGTGCTCCTTGAGCCAGTGCCTTATGACAGGATGCTGGTGGGTTGGGAGCCCCTCCAGTAGACCCACCCCACTGTCAAGATGGGACCCCCTCCCCCAGGCCCCACCAGTAGGCTCTCCAGGGACCTGTGGAGGGCACCGGACAGGGGAGAGGCATGGGACCTGGGCTGTGACACGTGCAGATCTCGACCACAGATCTGAGGAAGAGGGTTTGTCCAACCAGCCTGACTTGTTCCTTCCTGGAAGCCAGGGGCAGAAGGGCACACCTTTAAGATCAGGGCAGATTTGTTCCCTTCACTGACCTTGACCACCATAGCCCCCATCGCGGGTGGGAACCGGGTGGGTGGGGCAGCATAGGAGGGGACAACAGGGGTCCCCCATTCGGGATCTCTTTGCCCATGGGAGCCACTCCTTCAAGGAATTGCGTGTTCATTCATTCACGGACTCATTCTTTACAAAGCACCTATGAAGAGGCTAGGGCAACATCTGAGCCAAGGCCCAGCAGTGAATAGACTTGGTTAGAGGGGCTTGGTGGCTGAGAGTCGCACTGCCTGTGTTTGAATCCTGTCTCTGCAACTTCCCAGCTGGGTGACTGAGCACATTGCTTGTCCAGTCTGTGTCTCTGCTTCCTCACCTGGAAAAGGGTGATGGCCATCGTTATAACTGATTGCTCTGTGGATTAAATGAGTCGACGTGTGTCAGTTCTAGTGAGGTGAATGAATGACCCTAGAGCCTGTTATACAGAGTGAATTCAGTCAGAAAGAGAAAAACAAATATCGTATACATGTATACGGAATCTAGAGAAATGGTACTGATGAACCTATTCACAAGGCAGGAATAGAGACACAGACATAGAGAAGAGACTTGTGGACACAGAGGGAAAAGGAGAGGGTAGGACCAATCGAGAGAGTAGCATTGAAACATATATGCTGCCATAGGTAAAATAAATAGCTAGTGGGAAATTGCTATATAACACAGGGAGCTCAACCAGTGTTCTGTGACAACCTTGAGGAGTGGGTGGGGTGGGAGGTGGAAGGCAGGGGACTTATGTGGACTTATGGCTGATTCACATTGGTGTGTAGCAGAAACTGACACATTGTAAAGCAATTATCCTCCAATTAAAAATAAATTTTAAAAAAATGAATCAACATGTGTAAGGCACCGCCTTTATAGAACTTATATTCCAACGTGGAGGAGACAGAGAAATCTAAGTAAATTATGTAGTCTAAAAGAAATCAATAAGAGCTATCAAAAAATAAAACAGGGTTAGCTTGGTGAATTAAAACAAGATGGTTAGAGAAAGTCTCACAGAGAAGGTAATATTTAAGAGACCAGAAGGGAAGCAGAACCCCAACAATGGGGCTAGTGAGCAAGAAGTAGCAAGCGCAAACATCCTGGGGCAGGAGGGGGCTAAGGTGCTGGAAGAGCAGAAAGGAGGCCAGGGCCCTGGAGCAGAGCAGGGGTACGTTGGGGAGGAAGGTAAAGTAAAAGAAGGAAGTAGACCCCAGGCTTCACAGACATTATAAAGGTCTGACTTTTTCTCAGGGTAAGATGCAGGCCATTGCAGGAACTTGAGCAGAAGAGAAAGATGGTCTGACTTGGATTTCATCAAGATCACTCCAGCTGCTGTGTGGAGTATACCCTGAATGAAGCAAGAGGCAAAGGAGGCAGTTGAGCTAGGAGGGTCTGGCAGAAACCCAGGTGAGAGACGATGGTGGCTCAGCCCAGGGCGGCCAGGGTGGAGATGGGAAGAAGTAGGCGGGGTCAGGGGTGGCCCTTGGCTGTCAATCAAGGGAGCTGGACATAGAAGAAGCATTGTGAGTTTGAGGCAGAGGATCTGCAGGGTCAGGCTGGCAAGGAAAGTGAGTCCAGAAGTGAGGGGATGTGGAGAGAGCACCAGCCTCAAAGCCAAATACAAGAACATTTATCTTGACATGACTTCCTCCCTATGTGGCCCTGAGCAAACCACCTAATATTGGAGTCTGTTTCTGCCTCCACAAAACAAAGGCAGTGCTAGGACTTGGCTAAAGTGGCTTGCAGAGTGACAGGCATGCTGCAGGAGCTCAATTAATGCTCCTTGTTGCTCCACCCTGCTGTCTCCTTACAGCTGTAGAGAGTGATCCCCAGGAAAGAACCAGTGGTGTTGCCATCTGTCTCTGCTTCACAGTGTGAGTTACCAAGCACTTCCAGTGGGTGGCAGCCTCAGGTGAACACACTTCTGGGTGTGGGTCATTTTCTGGACAGCCAGGGAGTGGGTGCCAGGTCAGTCCTTTTCTCTGGCATGAGCAATACTGAGCTGCTTTTATTCTAGCCCCAGAAGTCCATTCTGATGGTGCCAGGCCGATATCTGACACCAGAGTTCCCCCAACCGCAAGCAAAAAAAATCTCCCCGCCCCCGCCCCTTCCCCATCCAAGCCCAGACCTCTGCAGCATCCTTTGTTGAACTCCAGACAGTGGAGTATCCACCCCACCCCAGGTGCCACTGCAGCCAGCCCTCTGTAAATAGATTGCTTGTGCCTGCAGACTGGGCTGGGCAGAGCCAGAGCCAGATGGTCGTCTCCCCCTCCTGGGGCCGCTGCAGCTGAGATCTGGCCCACAGACAGCTCCATTTAGTGGCCCTGACCCTGTCGTCCCCAAATGTCCTCAGGATGCCCACTCTTTTGCCCTCGGTAAACCCTGGGACTGAGCCCCATGCAGCTGGGGTCTTGGCGGATGTGACTGGCGGCTAAGGATGTGACTGATGGGCATTAAGTAGGGCTTCCAAGCAGGCTGCTGATGGGATGTGGCTGATAACTAAGTTTCCAGAGCTCAATATGTTGACCAGGCACAGGGGATCTTGCAGAACGAGGGTTGGAAGGAAGCAAGGCCAAAGGGTGAGCCCTCAGAGAAACCTGGCATCATGAGGAAGTCTTCCTTTTGGAGACAAGAACTGAGCTGGAGAAGAACTGAATCAGTTATTGTAGGATGTTCGATTTGACGATTCCTGTTGTCTTGGAGTCTCAGATGAGGCACAAAGCTGAGCATGAAAGATACTCAGGACCACACATTGACAGAGGAGTTGGGTAGCCCCAGGATCACCTATACCTCCCCCAGCCCAGAAATTAGAAAAGCCTTGTGATGACTTTTCTCAGGAAGGGAACATCCTTCCCGAGAAGAGCGTTATCCAAGGGAGGAGTGATGAAGATATTCCTCCACTCCTGGGGAGTCATCCCCACCAGCCATCAGCCCAAGCCTTTCCTTCATGTCACCTGGCACCGCCCTGAGCCTGGGGCGTTTGGGAAAATGTGACCAGGCACCAGCACCGTGCCTGACTCTGCAAGACCAGAGGTGGCCGGTCAAGGTAGTCTCATGATCACGCTCTCCAGGTGGACACTGCATGAGGGAGTCAGGCTTGAGCCGTCCTGGGAGAGTCCACCCACGAGGACAGCCCAGCAGAGGGGGAGCCAGCAGAGCTCTTCAGGGAGCACGCTGAGTACAGTCAGACCATCCAGTCTACTCCAGCCAAAGAATGCACAACAGTGCCCACTGGGTCTCTGCACCCCCAAGAAGCCGCCTCTGCAGGCTTGCCATGCCCTATCCACACCATGCCTTTGTCTCACCCTTTGTCCTGGGCGCTCTGGGGAAGCCAGGAGCAGCAGTGAGTGAGTGACAAAGAGGCAGTACCTGGAGAGTGTCACATGCCCCCCGCCATTACTGAATCCTGAGACTGGGTGAGTGGGGACTGGGCCCAGGGGAGAAACTTGCAACTGGGTATGAGACTAAAGTTCCAATAAGAGATCAAACTTGGCAAAGGAGAAGCTTCTGTTGTTAGTGTTCAGCCACTAAATCATCTCCAACTCTTTGTGACCTCATGGACTACAGCACGCTAGGCTTCCCTGTCCTTCACCATCTCTTGGAGTTTGATCTAGCTCATGTCCATTGAGTTGGTGATGCCATCCTACCATCTCATCCTCTGTGGTCCCCTTTTTCCTCCAGCCTTCAACCATTCCCAGCATCAGGGTCTTTTCCAATGAGTTGACTTTTTGCATTAGGTGGCCAAGAAGAAGATAAGGATGAGATTATTTTTAGAGCTGACCTTGCCAATGACTAGGTCTGTGACCACACACACTACTTGAACCTCTTCATGCTTCAGTTTAGTAAATGTACCCTCCTCAGAGGTTTAAGAGAGCTGATGCATGCAGCCCTGATGCTCAGTAAGCAACAGTTCTCAGTAGTAGAAGTATCTGCAGCAATAGTAATAATAATAGAAGTAGCTCCCAAAATGATCAAAAAAGAAAAAAAAAAAGCTGTTTGGGTTCAACAGGGTAGATTTGAAGGGAAGTAGTGGGAGAAAAAAAAATCTGTTTTCTGCTGATATCCCACTGAGTTCAGCCTGTTTAGTCAGCCTTTTACACAATGATCATTTCGCAAAATCTATAATAAGAGCAGTGCTGAGTATAGGGGGAATCCCAGTGCACTATCCATGCCACCTGAATGACCCAGGAAGTCTTATGGGAAGAGGTGGCACAGAGTAAGGCCTCATGCCATGCAGTGGGGATACACCGTTGGAAGAAGAAAGTGGTCTCAGGACTCTTGTCAGTGTCATGTCCTCTTTGCTCAGAACACAACCCTTGAGACAGTTCAGCCCAGTAAACATCAGTGAGTCCTTCTGTTGCACCCAGCCCACGAGGAGGTTGCCTGGGTCAATGAGATGAGGAGGAGGTAGGCTTTGCACTCAGGGAGCTGCCAGTATCCTCGGATGGGAAGACAAAAATCATAGCGTGTGAAGCAAATGTGGCTGCTGGTAAGATGGAGGGATTCAGGGATGCTGCAGGGTTCAGAGGAGGAAAACTTAGCTTAGCCCGGGAACTCTATAAGCACACACACACACACACACACACACACACACACACACACATACCTCCTTGACTGTCTCTCCTTCAAAACCAGTTCTTCTACTAGGCACATAATAGATTGCACTCCTCTACCTGCTTAAAGTTAGACATGGCCATGTGGCTTGCTTTGGCCAATAACATGAGAGCAGGAAGGACATGTGTCCCTTCTGAGGGACAGTTTTAAGAACAAGTGTGTGTGATTTTCCAAACCCTCTTTTGCTTTGCAACCACGGCCAGCAGCACCCAGGCGAGGGGCAGCACTCCGCCTGTGTCTTGAAGAAGAAAGACATGGAGCAAGGTCCCCAAGTGACCAGTGGTGAACAGGTAGTGTGAATGAAAAGCACGTTAATTGTAGTTAAACCACTGAGATAGGCTGTTAAGTACATTCAAGTTGTGTCCGACTCTTTGTGACCCCATGGACAATAGCCCACCAGGCTCTTCTGTCCAAGGAATTCTCCAGGCAAGAATAGTGGAGTGAGTTACCATTTCCTTCTCCAGGGGATCTTCCTGACCCAGGGATTGAACCTGGGTCTCCTGCATTGCAGGCAAACTCTTTACCAACTGAGTAACCAGGAAGACCACAAACCACTGAGACTGGGGGCTATTTATTACCATAGCCTAACTCACCTAGCCAGGTGGATGCAAGCATCATTTTTTAAGTAGCCCAAATAGAAAACTAAACACTGAGAGACTCTTCAGAGACTCCTCTCTGAGTCCTGTAACTCTTCCCTCATTGAGCCACCTTGCCCAGGGAATGGCAGGACAGGATTCCTGTTCCATCTCTGCCCTGACACTCTATCCTCAGGTAACACCATTGTCCAAGGGGGTGGCTGACCCAGAATGACTGTGAGAGTCCAACATTGTAGGGATACACTCTTCAGGGACCTGGGGGTTTAGGAACAGCCAACAGACAGCCTGCATCCATCAGCTTCTCAGCCTGGTGCCCTGAGGGTCACTGTGAAGGTCAAACCCAGAGTTAGATATAGGACAAACCCAAGGGAAGGGGAGGGAACATGGTGGTCTTTGCTGCTGGGGGGCATGGGGACAAGGGTCCCAGGCTGCCCGACGGGGTGGAAGTGACAGCCTAGAAGCCAAGTGTCCCTGCTTGGTTAATCTAAAAATAAACAGAAAGGCAACAAAAAAAATCCATGTTTCAATTACTGCACACAAGCTGTTCAAACAGCCAGCTCTGCACTGGAGATGTGAACTTGTCAACAGAGCCTGCCTCGTTTGCATGCTCGGGTGGTGATAAAACACACAACCTCGCAACAGGCTGCCCTCTGGTCTGGGTAGGTTTTTTCCTTTTTAGTTAAATTAAATTAAAAATACAGACATAGAATAAAGAGTGAAAATCTGAAGCAGGTGCATCAAGATAGATGTGCTCAGTCATGTCTGACTCTGCAGCCCCATGGACTGTAGCCTACCAGGCTCCTCTGTCCATGGGATTCTCTAGGCAAGAAGACTGGAGTGGGTTGCCATGCCCTCCTCCAGGGGATCTTCCCTACCTAGGGATTGAACGCCTGTGTCTTATGTCTCCTGCACTGGCAGGCGGGTTCTTTATCACTAGGGCCAGCTGGGAAACCCGCATGTAGGACAGCAGCTCCCAAAACAGAGATAGAGGAGGTTCTGAGGGCTAAGGTAAGCCACACCCTTGGGAGAGAGGTGAGCAGGATAGTGGCCAACACAAAGGGTTAGCGGCAGGACCAGAGGACAGAAGTCTCTTCCGAGTGACCCAAAACCCTTTTCCCCTCCCCAACGCTGATCGTTGGAGAAAACCCCAGTGAGCAGTGTGGGCCCTCAGTTCCCAAAGCCAAGGCGAAGACTGTTTAGGGACCTCTCTCCATGAGGGAGAGGTTGTTACAGCCCGCCTCTGGGGTGTGCTTAGTGGGCTGGATGCATGGTGGACGGAGCTGCGTCTCCATCCTTGGCATTTCTTTCCTCTCCCACACACCCTTCCTCACTGTCCTTGTTCAAACACAGTCTGTCCTCTGAAATGAATGAAGCCCCAGGAAGCTGGGCTCCCCTGGGCTCCAGGGCCACCCTGACCCACCCTTCCATCTCCAGCCCAGATCAGCCACTGCCTCCCCTGAGCCTAGGGGTGCTTATGTCTCTCTATTGGGTTAGCCATAAAGTTTGTTCAATTCAGCTCAGTTCAGTTGCTCAGTCGTGTCCGATTACTTGCGAACCCATGGACCGCAGCACACCAGGCTTCCCTGTCCCTCAACAACTCCCAGAGTTTACTCAAACTCATGTCCATTGAGTTGGTGATGCCATCCAACCATCTCATCCTCTGTCATCCCTTCTCCTCCTGCCTTCAGTCTTTCCCAGCATCAGGGTCTTTTCAAATGAGTCAGCTTTTCACATCAGGTGGCCAAAGTATTGGAGTTTCACCTTCAGCATCAGTCCTTCCAGTGAATATTCAGAACTGATCTCCTTTAGGATGGACTGGTTGGATCTCCTTGCAGTCCAAGGGGCTCTCAAGAGTTCATTCAGAGGCTCCGTAAGATCTTACGAGAAGCCCAAACATTTGGGCCATCGTAACATATCCTTCCTGTGCTTTTCTCTTGCCAACACTACTTTCCCCAAAAGCCAGAACCTTGCCCCATCCTCGCCTGGTTTCAGGATCTTGCACGAAGTCATGCATTATGACGCAAGAGGCAGTTAGTACTTTTGATATGACCTGACAAGAAAAGGGCAGGACGCGTGTTCACCCAGGGCATGCCCAGAGGGTTGCTTGGGAGGGAAAGGGGAGCAGAGCCCTGACCTGTGATGGTGGAGCCCCAGAAGAGGAAGCCGGCTGCCTCTTAATTTCCCAGGGAGGGGTTCTGGATAAAGAAGAGCCCTCCCCCGGAGATGGAGACAAGAGAGCAGCGGCCTCACGCCAACGCCGGTGAAGGTGCCACAAATCCTGCCGCTGAAGTGGCTGTTGGTTGTGTATTCACTCTGGACAGGGATTTTAATGTCCCCAGCCCTCGGAGCAATTCTGCAGCCATCAGCCCAGACACTACTTACTCACTGAAATAAAAAAGCAGTCGAATCTCTCCCAAGGAAGATAATATCCTGTCACAGGCAGTATGATCTGCCGGCCATGTGACGGCCGTTCCCTAATGTTTCCAAATAGACTTTTGAATAGACTCTTGTCTAGAAGAAAGCAAATTGCAAGAGCATTTTTGGCAGCCAAATAGAGAGCGCGTATTCGTCTTTCTTCTGTGCAACTCTAGCTGCTGGTCTGGCTCCAGGCACCGAGGAGGATTCATCCATCAACTTGGGTCACTGATGAACACCATTTGCTGTGAAGAGAGATCTCGTCGAATTAGTCAGTTCTGCAAGATTCGGAATAATGAGGCATGCCAGAGGCAGTCTGCAAGAGTGCGGGAGGCCCGCTTGGAGAAGGGAGGTAACTGTGAAGTCTAGCTCCCAAGTCTGCGAGCGTGTGTCTGCAGGACGGTGGGAAAGCAGGCTCCAGACTGTAGTGTTGCCATTCTCGGTGGAGCCACCCAGCGCAGGGAGTCAGAAGAAACCAAAGACGGTTACTTGTCCCGATTACTCTGGGTAATGGTCCTCCATGACATCAAACCATAACTGCTGCCACAGCTGCCTCGTCAATCCTGATGTTTACGAGCCCCTAACTTATACACTCCTCCCTTCTTCCCTCCGTTTATGCTGATAGTATGCTGCCAACTGTCATTTCCAATATCTTTTTTATTTTTCATTATCACCATTATAATGATTTACACCAAGAGCAATAGCACAAATGCCTAGTCAATTAGTCCCAGGAGAAAAGTCTCTGAATCATGTGTGCCATTTCAGAAAAAAAAAAAAATTACTACATCAAAACAGCCAAAATGTCTCAAAGCAAAGGTGCACATGAGCAGGGACAGAAATGGGAGCCTTGTTCTTTTAACATCGTTTATCATTCCTCTAACGCATATGCTAGATACCACCTTTCTGAGGAAGGGAGATTGTTTTTTGCACCAGAAATTGTGCCCAGAAAAGGAATCAGTGGCATTTTTCTGGAAACCTATCATCAGAAAGGCATTTTGAGACATTTGTCGTTTTAGGTTGTGTATTAAGCTTCCCAGGTGGCACTCACGCTAAATAATCTGCCTGCCGATGCAGGCAACTAAGAGACATGAGTTCGATTCCTGGGACCAGAAGATCCCCTGGAGGAGGAAATGGCAACCCACTCCAGTATTCTTGCCTGGAGAATCCCAGGGACAGAGGAGCCTGGCAGGCTACCGTCATGGGGTCACAAAGAGTTGGACACAACTGAAGCAGCTTAGTATGCAGGAAGCCCTGTAATTATGGGATATGGATTTTCTCCAAACACCTTTGCCGCCCCTCCCCAGGGCCATCCAGGGCGATGACAGTGCACTGGCAAGCACTGTAGGAGCATCAGAATGCCGGGGTCCTCAGGCCGACTCTGATCCTGCTAACAGCCGATCTTAGGCGACATGTCTCAAGCTCTACCTGTGTTCAAGTCCTCCTGAGGGATCTTGTGAAAACAGTAGATTCTGATTCAGTGGTGCTGGGGCGGGGCCTGGGATTCTGCAATCTACAAGCCCCAAGGTGGTCCCAACACCACAGACATATAAGCTGCCCTTGGGTAGGGGTTGCTTAGGCCACCACCCAAGCCCTCATCTCCATCTTCTCCTTTTCATTTTCCCCACTTATAAAAGCCAATGTCAACACATCCGCAGTAAGCACTGCAGCTTAGAAAGCCATGCTGTTGTTGCTGTGACCACCACTGGACCTTTAATGCAGGGGCTCCCTCCCTGCCCTGCTCTGAGCCAGTCCACCCACTTGTCTGGAATCTGCCAGTTTGCATCTCCCTCAAAATTTTTGGATGAGCTAAGACCTAGGAAAAGCAGGCAGGTTTAACTGGTGGTGGAAAAAAGTCCCTGTCTTCCTTTAGAGATGAAGATGACACCCTCAAGCCTTCTGTTACAGAGATTGATGCCCCCTAGGGTCAGATGGCACTGCCCTGGTTTCTAATTTGAGCTGTCGCATCCCTGACTCCCCTCTCCCCCCGCAGCCCCAAGGGTCTGGTAGAGGCTGCTCGGTTGGGTCCAGACCCTGGAGCTGCCAGCAGCTAAGCAGCAGGGCTGGGACAAGCCACCCCTAGCCTGGCACTGGGGCTGGGCAGTCGTCACACTTGCCCTGCTGAGTGACCAGTGATGGCTTGGGGTAGGGGGTATAAATAGGAGGGCGCTGATCCCTCCTGGCTGGACAAGGCAGGTGGAAGGAAAATTCCCTTTCAGAGCAGGGGTGAAACGTGACAGCAATGTCTGTGCTCTGTTCTCTGGGGCCTTGGTGTTTGAAAAGAAAGGACCTAATCATAAAACCATACCTAGGTCAGTCCTGTGGCTGAGAACACGGAGAGGCTGGCATTAGCCTGGGGATATTCCAGAAATTGCTTGGCTTTTGAGCTGGTCAGAGGATTTGAAACAGGGCCCTGGATCCGGTCTGGCCCCACAGCCGGCACATCTTATGTCCACTTGAAGTGCTAAACACCTGCCCCTGCTGAGGAATACCGCATCCCCAGGAGCAGGGCGTGGGCTGGAAAAGACATGAGGAGACCACGCTTTCAAGACCAGACCTGAGATGGTGGCCTCCTCGCATTTTTCACCCTGGGCACCTGTCTGGCCTCAGAGTGTGTCCCGAGGAAACACACTTGGAAAGGTGGAAAGGGCTTGCCGCCTTGATCTGGGAGTGTTTCCTGTGTTCTGTCTCTGGGTGACCAGCCTGCAGAGGGGTGGCCAGGATTCAAACGCAAACCTCTTGACTCTCCACCAGGGATGAGTCCTGGAGCAATCACCAGAAGCTGAGCTGGCAGAGCAGAGGAGGGCCAGGCCCAGCACTCAGACCCAGGCAGCTGTGCCCAGTCAGCTCCATGGAGGAAACAGAGGGGGCCCTGTCTTTAGGGAGTGCACCCTCATAGGAGAGGCATTCACGGGGAAGTAGAACGTGCCAGCCCATTCCTGGGTCGTCAACCAGCTTCTGTGAGCTCGGAGAAGGCAGGGCTGGTTGGAGGAGGCTTCCTGCAGGAGAGCTGGAGTGGGCCCAGCCCCCTAGGCTCAGCCAGAACCAAGTCATCTGAGTCAGTGGTGTCTTGGTGGAGACGGGGGTCCTGGGAGCCGAGGAAACCCCAGGGAGGCATTTCCCAGCGGCATCCCCAGCTCCTGCTGACATCGGTGCCAAGTCACAGGACCAGGCCGGCTTCCCCAGAAGCAGCCAGAGAATTCCTTTGTGCTGCATTTGCCAAGATGGTGTTCCGGCTGCCGTTTATTATTTTGCTCCAGTAGAAACACTAAAGATGCAGAGAGGGAAACGAAAATAAGAAAGATGGGCAGGGACTGTTCCAACCGACTTGGCAGCACGTCTCCCCCAAACGAGGCAATCATACATTTTCCGATCGGGCTGGACGGGCCGCGGCTCATTCCTCAGCCCCCTGTCTGGAGGCAGCGCGGGCTCCCCACCGTCCTGTGGATTAATCGTGCCTTCGGGCCCTCACAGCCGGCGCCCACTCCTCCGCGTGCCTTAATGATAGGAAGGAGGGAAGGGTCATTAGTCACCTGTGATCTTGGGGCCAGTGTGCACATGGGGCATATCAACAGTTGGGGACACAGAGCACATCCCAGGACACGGGGCGCCACTGTCCTACAGTGAGTTTGGGGTGCACAGAGTGGAGGTCGGCAAGCACGGGAGTCTCAGGGGCCAGTGCCATGGGCTCCTCGATAGTGGCCCCTGGGCCCCAGTCCCGCATGGACAACACAAAGCAAAGGACTGTGACATTCACAATGATCGATTATTTATTCATGAATTATTCATGTCGAGGCAAGTCTGTGGGACAAGACGCTGTTCTGGTATCCAGCAAGCAGACATGACACCGAATTATAGAGACACGGGCCCGGCCAGCAGGGCTGAGCCTGGTATCCGCTGGTCCCCTCCTCCAGGCCACCCTTGGGCCCTGGACCTGGGTCTGCCAGGGTGCCCTGAGCTGCAGCAGAAGCCTGTCCATCAGGGCAGGCTCTGAGGTTTGTGGCAGGAGATGCCCTGGAGCACAGACATTCTGCTGAAAATGACCTTCCTTCCACGACGGTGTGTTGTCCCCAGTGGCCCCGAGTGACAGAGCACCCTGCAAGATCCCAGCCACCCAGCAGAGGGGGTCTCAGGGAGTCCGTGAGACACAGACCCACGCAGCTTCCTGGTTCACAGCCGCCTCCTTCGTCATCTTCCCGGAAATCTGCCTGCTTCCTGTTGACTTTGGAGGCCTATCCTTGTCCCCCATCTAACTCAGATCTGGTCATTACCCAGGGATGGGGCTCTTTCTCATGCACAGAGGGCTCACGAGGTTTACAGTTTGGTCCTCACAGTGGCCCTGGGGGCAGGCCCGCAGAGCTGTCCATTGCTGCTTTCCAGATGAACAACCCACAGCATCCACGAGTTCCCAGGGCTCGTGAGGGGTGGTGAAGTGAAAGTGAAAGTTGCTCAGTCATGTTTGACTCTTTGCAACCCCACGGACTATACACTCCATGGAATTCTCCAGGCCAGGATACTGGTGTGGGTGGCTTTTCCCTTCTCCAGGGGATCTTCCCAACCCTAGGATCAAACCCAGGTCTCCCACGTTGCAGGCAGATTCTTTACCAGCTGAGCCACAAGGGAAGCCCAAGAATATTGGAGTGGGTAGGCTATCCCTTCTCCAGCGGATCTTCCTGACTCAAGAATCAAACCAGGGTCTCCTGCATTGCAGGTGGATTCTTAACCAACTGAGCTATCAGGGAAGCCCAAGAAGCAGTGCTGGGGTTCAAACTCAACCCTCTTGACACCTCACCCGGTTCTCTTTCCATTGTCCGGGGGCCCCAGGCTGAGTCCTGGAGTGGTCACTGGGGGCTGAGCTAGCAGAGTACAGGGGGGCCAGGGCCAGCGTTTGAACTCAGGCAGCTAGTGGGGTGTGGCTTCTCCAAACAGAACAAGGAGTGTGGACCCTTTGCAGAGAGACCCCGGAACCCAGCAGCTCAATGTCAAGTTGGCGAGGCAGGATCTGAGAGGTGCCGAACACCTGGCGGTGGCCCAGCTCCTAGGGTCTGACTGGAGCAATGAGCATGAAATGGTCCAGCTCTGTGCATGTTTTCCAGAGTCTGAATCAGACCTTAAACCAGGCACTGACGGGGATGGAGCCCATATTTCCCAATGGAGAAGGATGGGTAGGCTCCGTAGTACCAGACTGGTTCTTATACAACTCTGAAGTAAAGACATTCCCGTTTCTATCATTATAAAGGTAATCTAACCACAATAGGGGCTTCCCAAGTGGCACTAGTGGTAAAGAACCCTTCTGCCAATGCAGAAGACATAAGAGATATGGGTTCAATCCCTGGGTTGGGAAGATCCCCTGGTGGAGGGCAACAGTTTGATCCTGCAACCCATTCCAGTATTTTTGTCTGGAGAATCCCATGGACAGAAGAGCCTTGGTGGGCTACAGTCCAAAGAGTCGGACATGACTGAAGGAACTTAACATGCATGCAGGCAACCGTGGCACAGAAAATATAAAAATAAAATAAACAACACCTAAAACTTAGGATCAAATTCCAGACAGGCAGAATCACTTCTTTCAGTTGCTGCAGTAAAACTAGGACAAGAGAGGCTTGGAAGAGTGAAGGCCCAAGGTACACTTTCCACTTGGGCATCAGGAGCGCAGAGAAGGAGAGAGGCTGGGAGATGAGGGTTCTAGGGACAGTCAAGGGGCAGAGGTTTAGGGCAGGAGCTGGAAGTCAGGGGCTGGGGCAGTTGCATCATTTTGTTTTCATCCTAGTTAGCAGCCTGCATCCCGGCACACCGGCTGCGCAGTGGCGATGACCAGAATGAGGAATTGGCCCCAGTGCCCAGTAGGCAGGGAAGCTGACTTCTGACTTCCATTCACTCCAGGTGAAGGGGAGCCCAAGGGTGGAGCTTGTGTGTGGAGGTCCCTGGCCCCAGGCCCTTCCCAGGGGAGCCACACCATTTCTGGTGAGCAAGTGAGTCATCATAGGAGCCAGCACCTCATCCCTCAGGAGTCTGTTGAGAAACAGACTCTCTCGGGGAGGAGCCCTGGATGAGGAAGAAGGTACTCCTCACAGGGGGCTTGGATGCTACGGGCACACCGGGGCGGCCTCTGTAATACTTCTGAGGGATCATCTCAGCCCTGAGTTAGCTGGGCTGGAGGGTCATCATTCTCCCTGGAGCCGGTCAGTGTGGGGCTCATCCCCCTCCAGGGTGCTGGGGGACTCTGCCCTTAGGCTTGGCGTCTACCTGTGTGTACTGAGCTCCAGTCTGTGCGGCTCTGAACGGGGAGGTAGGAACAGGGCACTGGGGATGTGTGGTGAAGGGCCAGTTGTTGTGCATCCACAGCAGCACTTGGGCCCTTCAGGAGTGTCCCAGGGTGATGTGCTCACCCCATTCTTCCCCTCCGCTGCAGTTCTGTGAGCAGGGCCTCCCCTCCTCTCACTCTCCCTGGGGGAGGAGAGGCATGTGCAGAGAGAAGGGACTGGGGACCAGGGTCGGGGACCAGCTTCCCCAGTGGTGTGCTGGGCCCAGGCTCTCTGAATCTAGGTCTGGCTCTGGAAGAGTGGAAACCCAGTGTCTGCATGTGGGGCCGCCATGCAAGCTGGTGATGGTGCATGCCTTTAGGGAACTGGGAGGTGTGAGGCTTCAGGCAAGCAAACATGGGCTTCCACCCACCCCAGGTGGGGGGCCCCGTCCCCCTCCCGTCATCTCTGCCAGCCCAGCATCCCTGAGATGGTGCAGAGGTCAGTGCTCCTGGTGGAGGAGTGGGTCCCCTCCCAGCACCCCAGCAGCCAGAGCCAAGACTCCCACGTAAAACCCCCACCTCTGGGAGGCCCTTCAGATTGAACCTGGGGCCTGCCCTTTAAGATCCCCTGGAAGAGGGTATGGCAACGCACTCCAATATTCTTGCCTGGAGAATCCCATAGAGAGAGGAGCCTGGTGGGCTACAGCAAAGAGTCAGACATGATTGAGTGATTAACACTCCTAGGAGACTCTTCAGATTGAACCGACCTTCCCCTAAACGTCTCTACCCTGGATCTCGGGCTAACCTGTCCCCACCCACAAAATTAAGACTTTTTAGATCCTAGAGCTCTTTCTTCACACTTGCATGTAATTTTAAAGGTGCTGGCCACATACTCACCCCACCCAGGGGCGAGCCTGCTCCCTGATTAAGAGCCCCGGACCTGGGAATAATTGTGGCCAGACTCCCTCTTCTCTCCATGCCCAGGCCCCGAGCCAGGCTCTGCTCATTCACAGGCCGCCTGCTAGGTGTGCACCTTGACAAGGAAGCATTTCTGCATGTTTTGCCTGTAATTGCTTGACCAGGTTCATCTGAGATGCCTCATGTGCCTGGGGCCTCCTCCCGCCCTGGTGTTTCCTCCAGCTCCAGATGCACGTGGGGGCACACGGGCCACAGCCCAGCAGGAAATACCGACGCGGCCACCTCCGGCGTTGGCCCTCTGCCATCTCGCCTGGGTACACCGGGCAGCATGTGACTTTCATTCCATTTTGAAAGGGGAAATTAAACTGAGGGATGAAGTCGAACCCAAACCTGCCATGCAAATAGCTGACCTTTGTTTTGAATACAGTTAACGAGGCCGAGATCAGACTGGGTGGCCTCCAGCTGTCTGAGTGTCCGTTTCCTCTCTGGTGTTTTCAGGAGACTCATAGGGATGAGCAGCAGGGCAGGGATGGGTGGAGGCACAGCTGCTAGGCTGGCTTTTCTGTCATGCACCAAGGCTGTGAGGAGGAGAGAGCCACGGTGTGGCCCAGTGGGCCCCTCTCCTCCAAGGTAGCAAGCTGAGAAGTGTGATCAGCATCAGAGGTGTTGCTGGGGCCCAGGAGGCCCCTGTGACTGGATCCCAAACATGCTGTGCCAGCTCTGGGCTTGTCTCAGGGGTGCAGGCCACCTGAACGCCAGCCCTCCTGATCTCCATCCTCAGCCGCTGGAAGGAGATGGTTCCTTGACAATATGGGAGGTTGTGTTGTTCTGTAGGAATATAGGGGCTGATTTAGCACCAATCAGGCCAGGTTAGACTTAAATAACAAATAAACTGCCAATCTCAGGGCCTTAAAGATAAAGATCTATATACCAGTTGTGCCAAGTCTGGCACTGGGGTTGAGATGGGGTGCAGCCCTCTTCCATCAGATAATGGCACTGGCTGGGAAGCAGAGGGTCACACCAGATGTTTTTAAAGAGAGAGTTCTGGAAATGGCCTTCATCCCTTCCCCACTCATTCTGTCTGTGTGAATTCAGATGCATCATCCCAAGTTAACTACGAGGGAGGATGCAGGGGTCTTTCTGGATGGGCAGAAAGAAGACACTGTGTTTTAAACTTGAAGCATCATGTCTGCCCCACTTAGGATCCAGCCTAGGGAGGCAGTAACCCCAAGGGCACTGGTAATTAGAAAGAGCCCTGCCCTGACAGGTGAACCTCAGGAGACCAGAGTCTAGGTCCTGGGTTTCAGCTGCCCCTGGACATGTAGATCCTCCTTTCAGAGCTGTCCTCAGAGACTCCAGGTCTAATTTTCTAGAAAGGACAGCTCCTAACTCCCTAAAGGACAGTGCCTTCAGGGAATTTCCAGCTGGAAGACTCAAGGTTTTATGTCTAAGTTTCTCTTTTTGCACAAATGTGTTTGTCCCTTCCTTAAACATTAAGCAATTAAGAAGAAATAAACATGTGTTTATTTATCCAGCAAATATCTCCTGAACACTCTTCTAAGCCAGGCATTGCTAGGGACTGAAATTATAGAAACAATAAAGCCTGGAGTTTACTCTCAAGGGTAGCAAATGTACAACAGCCATCCAGAGATGTGGGAATGATGGTGGGTGCAGATGTTCAGAGGGACAGAGGAGCCCTCTCACCTGATCTTGGGAAAAGAGTGGTTAATACAACCTCTGAGAAGAGTCAATGGCTGAGTTGGATCATAACAGACACACAGGAGTTAGCCAGATTCAGGAGAAGACGGTTCTGGCAGAGGAACAGGGTGGGCTTGTCCACAGGCAGAGAGAGGGTGATATACCTTCAGAAACTGTAATGTGTTTGGAATGACAGCACCTCATCTCCGGGATGGGAAGAATGAGAAGTGAAAATGAAAGTCACTCAGTCTTTGTGACCACTATACAGTCCATGGAATTCTCCAGGCCAGAATACTTGAGTGTATATAGACTATCCCTTCTCCAATGGATCTTCCCTACCCAGGAATCGAACCTGGGTCTCCTGCATTGCAGGTGGATTCTTTACCAACTGAGCTATCAGGGAAGCCCATTAATGAATGAATGATGATGAATGATGATGCCCAAAAGGAGAGCCAGCCCAGATGCTCAAGAGTCCCCTGGCCACCCCAAGGAGTCTGGATCGTTATCAAAAGGATAGTATTTAAAGCAGGAGAGGAAAAGATGGTGACCAGACCTGTGCTTTAAAAACCATAAGGGAGGGACTTCTCCGGTGGCCCAACGGTTGAGACCACACACCACCGATGCAGGGGGCTTGGTTTCAATCCCTGGCTGGGGAATTAAGATCCCACATGCTACAAGGCACAGCCAAAAGATTCAAAAGGCAGCAATAATAAAATAAACAAAGCTTTTTTTAAAAGCTACAAGGGCTGTCGGTGGAGGATGGACAAGAAGGATGAAGCTGGGGGCAGAGGACCAGTTGATAATGTACGTGGGAGGCATGATTTGGGGTGGATGGTGCAGATGGAGGGAGGCAGATTTTGAGAAACAACTAGAGCAACAGACGCAAAAGCCCTGCTGTGAAGTACGGGGACGGACACGGGGACAGGCAGATGGCTTTCTCTGAGAGGGAATTCCTGAGAATGCACGTCTGGGAAAAAGAACAATGAGTTGATTTAAGGATGTAGCATGTTTAGGTACCTTCAGACAGCAGGATGGTGGGCGTGGTGCTAGGCGAGGGAGGCAGCAGGAAACACGGCTGAATGAGGTCAGCCAGGGACAAGTGGAGGGCGGGAAAAGAAGAGGAAATAGGGGCCAATGAGCCAAGAAAGAGGAGCCTGCTGCGCAGACAGGAGGAGGGGTGGCAGAGCACGGAGGGAAAGTGAGAGAACGTAATGTCACCAAGACTGCACAGAGGAGCTTTCCAGAAGGTCGGCTGTGGGGGATTAAGGAAGACATGGGCATAAACTTCCCATGGGATGAAACAAATAGGCCCTTCTTGACCTCAGTGAGAATGACCCCAGAGGAGTGACCAGAGCCACACGGGAGCAGATGACAGAGCAAGAGTGGGGACCGTGACCAGAACCAACTGATGTTCCTGAGAACATCAGTTGGGAAAGTTTGTGAGAATAATCAAAGGGAGGTTCATTTTTATTTTGATGATGTTACTATTGAATAGATGAAACAACAATTTTTGTTACTATTGAATACAATTTTTGTGGCATGGTGTAAGCTATGAAGCATAGCGATGAAATTAATAGTGAACTCACCATCCAACTTAAGAGGGACAGGCAGCTCTGCTTCAGGTGGACCTGCGGCTTAGCCCAGGCTGTGGGGGGTCGAGTGTCCAGCAGAGGGGACAGTGCCAAGGTCGGGGGCAGTTGCTGCCAGGGCCCTGTCCATCACAGCCTGGATGGGGTTGGCCCAGGCTCTGGCTCTGTGGCACTAGAAGTTGGCACCTAGGTCTGGATGTGCAAGGACCAGAGTGGAATGAGGCTTAATATAGGTTTGTAAAATCAAGTGGTCTGTTTACTAGCCAGCAATGCCAGAGCCCCCAGCCTGAGCTGAGCTGGACTGGCAGGTTAGAAAAGTGAGCCAGGAGCTATCCTTGACCTCCAAGAGCTCACACCCTAGACAGAAAGTGTGTGGAGAAAGGAAAAGAATCAAAGAGAACCACATTGTGCCTGAGCCGGGGGCAGAGCTGGGAATGTGATGTGCAGGGAGACAACACCTCAATCTGCCCCTGGCACCCTAGCACTAACCTCCGTCTGCCTGTGCCTCACTGAGGCCTCTGTCACTGGGACAGCCTTTCCTGTATCTTTACACCCTTCCTGACTGAGGGTGGCTTGTGCGGAGCCAGGCAAGTCATGGTCGTGCTGAGCAAAATTCGATCCCTGATGATACAGGAGGCCCTCGGGGTATCTGGTGTGTCTAGGTCTCCATGACAACATGGAGGGCCTTCTGTTCGGATATTCGGGAAAGCTGCATAGAGTCAGTCTGGTTCACAGAGGCTGGGGAGCCCTGGGGACACTGGTGCCAGCAACTGAGTCGCAGGTTATAAAAAAGAACTCTCAACTCCCTAAGGCTTAACACCTCGGACGTCAGTCCTACCCTGAGTCACGGTCTGGAGGCTGGAGATCCTGGCCACATTCTCACCTTCTAGTTTTTGGACCTTGAGGGAATCACTTATTAATGAGTTCCCTGGCCCATAAAGTGAGGATGACCTTGCCAACTCACAGGCCACTCTAAGGATCAAATGAGATCTGTTGTCAAGGTCTTCATTCACTGCAAAGTGAGTCTCCCGATGTGGCTGTTTCACCCTACCGTAGGGTTGAGGATAACGGGGCCTGAGGGGTCCACAGGATCTTGTTTTCCCAGCAGGGATGGAGGGACAAAGTCCCAGTCGTAATTAGCAGGCACATGTCTGCATTGTCCAGGGCAATCTGATGCTACCGAACAGAAAGCATCGCTTTAAACCATGACTGGGTTCAAATCTGATTGACTACACTTCTGCCATGTGATCCTGGACAAATCATTTATTCCTCATCTGTGATGGGGCTAATGATCCATGCTTTGTGGGCTTGCTGTGAATATGAAATGAGCTAACAGTTTTGCGCCCAGAGAAGACGTTTAATGGGTGCTGACGGCCATGGCTGTCCTCGCATCCCGGCGGGGCTGCCCTTTGTTTAAACTGTCCTCCTCTCCACTCTGTGCCAGCAGGTCCGGCCTCTGTTTCCCCGTGAGGAGCAGCCACGGCCCAGCGAGATGTCCCGGCACCACAGCCGCTTCGAAAGAGATTACCGGGTGGGCTGGGACCGCCGCGAGTGGAGTGCCAACGGGACCCATGGGACCACCAGCATCTGCAGCGCCACCGCTGGGGCAGGGGGCAGCTCCGCCAGCAGCCTCAGTGCCCGGCCCGGCCTCCTGCCGCTGCCTGTGGGGCCCTCCCGACTGCCCACGCCTGCCACGGCCCCCACGCCCTGCACCACCGGCAGTGGAGAGGCCATCACCAGCCTCGTGGCCAGCTCTGCCCCCGCCACCACCACCAAGGTAAGACCCCTCTGGTGTCCAGGCAGGGGGACCCTGCTCCCCCATAGCCCCCAGCCGGACGCTACCTCCTCCAGAGTACGGATGCCCCTGGGGCCGCGCCAGGCACCTGTTAAAGTTCACGTGGTTTGAGTTTCCATAAAGCCTCTCTCTCTGTAACTAACTTGTGGGAAGACAAGCAGGTGCTGAGGCCACTTGTTGTCCTCTGCCACGTGGACAAAAGACATTTAACCAGCGAAAGGGCTGTGAAACTCTGAGGTGGTGATACAGGGTTTCTAAGTAGGTGGCCGTAGATGGGTAAGCCCCCGGGAGCTCCGGTGACAAGTTTGCAAGAAGATTCTGCCCAGCAGTTGGTCCTAAATGGTCATAAAACTGCTGGGTATCAACCAGCATTAGTATCAAGTGTGCACACACCCAGGGTCCCCTCCAAGCCCCAGACAACCTCGTGACATCTTTTGTCCAGTTGAGGACACGGAGGAACCGAGTCTATGGCAGAGGTCCGAGGGGGGACCTTCCTGGAGGAACCCAGGCCTCAGGTGTATCCGTTTCATATGATTTTCCCTCTTCTGGAAGTGGCTCCAGCCCCCAGAAACAACAGCAGAAAACAGTCTGGGTTACCAACCACAACCATGGAAGGGGAAATGTCACCAAGGCTCCTGCCTGGCTTCCAGCCGAGCTGGTGCCCCTCAGGCTGCTCAGACACCCTGGAGGGACGGGACCCACGCTGGTGGCAGGAAGCCCCTTCACGGCCATCCTGTGTCCTGGGCGAGCAGGCACCCTGCAGGTCCCTTCACCTCTGCCAGGCATTCAGCGCTGCCTCTTAGGAGCCGTCTCAGGGCCAGCATTTGTGTGTGGGTGTGTGGGTGTGTGTCTAGTCTTTTGTGCTTTCACAAAAGTTGCGGGAGAAGTTAAAGGCAGGGGAGCCCCAGCCCCAGCCATTGTGAGGTGGCAGTGATGTTGGGAAGTGGCGCGCCAGGTGTGCTGAGCCTTTGTCTCGGCGATTTTCAAAGCTCCCTTTCAGCCTCGCTTCCCATTAATAACTGTGAGTGCTGCCGGCGCAGTGCCCGGCAGAGACCCGAGACAATGGAACCATTGGAGGCCAGCTTGGAGCGCACTGACATCTTCGGCAGTGCCTTATTGATTTTATTTTCCTGTTATGAAAACACCGCCCCACGGAGGTGGAAAGGGAAGGAATGTTGGACAGGGGAGAGGAGACAGAGGCTAAATGTGGGCACAATGCCCCCAGACCAGCCAAACACATTCCTCCCCAGGCGCCAGCCCCCAAGACGGCTCCGGGGGTGGTGACCTCGGCCCAGGGGACCCAGCCGCCACCCCGCCGGCTGCATCTGGCAGCCACTCAGCTAGGCCAGCTGTTGGCCATGTGGAGGATGGCAGCATCTGGAGCTGACGGCCAGGGTTCCAGGTGGGGAGGGAGGAGCTGGGCCCGGGAGCCCTCTTGATGGTTTCCACCCTCTCAGGGATGGAGGCCTTTTTAGGGACAGTGTCAGGTTGGGCCTCAGGCCGGGGTCTGGGCTCTGCCAAGCCAGGGAAGTGGAGAGGAAACTCAGGGAGGGCCTGCCCTGCCCACACGGCTCCTGCTTTGCTCTCAAGCAGCTTGATATTCATCATCTCTAACTGGCTGGGCCCCAAACCACAGCATACAGAGGAAAGGAACCCAGCCTCAGACAGAAAACAACAGCTGGGCAAGAAAAAGCTGGGCGGCTGGGAGGGGAGAGGGGCCAAAAGTTCACGCCTGTGTGGACAGCCAGCTCCTTGGCACACCTTCCCCCATAACCATCTCCAGCCCAGTTTCACACCTGCAGAGGCTTGTCCAGTCAAGCAAAGGTGCCTGATTGCACCCTGGATTCCTGGGGTGCCCAGAACAATGGGGCAAGGGGACCGGGGGCGGGCAGGGAGGACAAAATATAGTAGTGGCTTCCGTCCGGGGCCTTGGGGCTGAACTTAGGCTCTGGTTCTGTTCTGCCCTTCTGGCCTAACTGCCGACCCCCCAGACTCCTGTCCCCAGCCTATTTGTCTAACCCAAGATGGGACCACATCAAGAGACAGGCAAGCCTGTAGGAGGTATCTGTGGTTTCCCTGGTCGACCAGTTGTGTCTTCACTGGGCAGCCAAGGTTTGGCTCTTGGCCTCAGGGAATTCATGGGCCAGGATATAACAAATCTGCGGCCTGGATGGTGCAACTGAGTGACCCGAGGATGCCTCTCCCATTGAGGCTGTTGGCAGAGGCCGCTTTGTGGAGTGGAGGAAGACAGACTCTGGAGTCAGACTGCCTGGATTTGAATTCCATTCTATCTCATGCTGACTGAGTGACCCTGGGCCAGTTGCATAACCTCTCTGGGCCTCACTTCTGTAACACGAGAATAAGTGGTCGTGCCTGCCTGTCAAAGCTGTGAGGATCGTGAGGGTTAAAACTCACGTAAAGAGTTCAGAATCACGTCAAGCCCGGCACACAGGACATGTCTTACAGAGTACAATGGGGGAAATCATCGCCATTGGCCCTGTCACCCAGGGGAGGCCTACAGGACAAGGCCACGCCCCTGTAAGGAAAGGTGATCGTTTTCTGGCCTCACCAAGAGGAAAAGGTAAGGCTTCAAATAAGAAAACAAGAGCTAGGCCTCAAGCAGGCAGGGAAAGGAACTGAGTTTGTGAGTGGTTAAGCCTCAAGCTGGGGCTCCCCAGCTGGCAGTAAAGAACATGCCTGTCAATGCAGGAGACATAAGAGATGCAGGTTCGATCCCTAGGTCAGGAAGAGCCCCTGGAGGAGGGCATGGCAACCCACTCCAGTGTTCTTGCCTGGAGAATCCCATGGATGGGGAGCCTGGCGGGCTACAGTTCATAGGGTGGCAAAGAGTTGGGCACAACTGAAGCGACTTAGCATGCACGCAGGCCTTAAGCTGACCTTGTGACATGACCATGGTGACATGTCAGCAAGATGGGCTGGAGGGAAGGGGGCATCCAATGGGCTTCAAACAGAGACTGAGTTAGCACCACCTAGTAATGGGTGATGGCAGTGAGCAGCTTAAAGCTTTTGTCAGCCATGGGCCCTTTCCTCCAAGACAGCCAAGTGACTTTTTTTTTTAATTGACTTGGCTGCATCCGGTCTTCACTGTGTCACGAGGGATCTTTCATTGTGATGCGTGGACTCACTCTAGATGTGGCGCGCAGGCTCAGCAGTTGTGGCACACCCGTGTAGTTGCTCTGTGCTATGGGGGAAATCTTACTTCTTAGGGATTGAATTTAGGGATTGAACCCAAGTGCCCTGAATTGGAAGGTGGATTCTTAACCACTGGACCACCAGGGAGGTCCTGAAAACCCAGTGTCTACACAGGGCAGAGGCCCCCTCTGGTGGACGACTTGGGGAGGCAGGTAGCTGCATGGAAGCTGTGGGTGTCACTTCCTTTTGTGTATTCCTACCGCCCCGCCCGGCGTGTGGCTCAGGCAGTAAAGAACCGGCCTGCAGCCCAGGAGGCCTTGGTTCCATCCCCGGGTCAGGGAGATCCCCTGGAGAAGGAAATGGCAACCCACTCCCGTATTCTTGCCTGGGAAATTCCGTGGACAGAGGAGCCTGGTGGGCTAGAGTCCAAGGGGTTGTGAAGAGTCAGACATGACTGAGCAACTAAAACTTTCACCACTCCACTTTCACTTTCACCACCCCATACTGGTAAATGCTGCTTGAATGTCCTGGCCTGGCTTCCTCGGTAGAGGGTCTAGTGCTGCGTGAGCCAGAACCACCCCTGAGATGACAAATGTCGGCACCGTCAGGCCTTAGCATTCGCAGTGGGCTGGACGTGGAGCAGAGTGAGCATCGCACGGTCTGCGGGCTGCAGGCACCCCCATATCCCAGGCCTTCACCACCCGTGTAGAGACGGCAGCCCCTTCATCTGCCCTTCCCAGCGTGGGGCTGCTTCCGCCCAGCGTTAGGGGCAGTCCTGGCTCTCCAGGGCGAGGAAGGCTGGCTGTGCTCCCAGCAGCTGCTCAGGGAAATGATGACAATTTTTCTGTCACTGCTGCCTCCAGGCCTGAGTTGATCTTTTGGTTTCTTCCTTTTTCCAGGGCCTGAAGATTTCTTGCATGTTTTAGATGCAAGGCAGAAAGGCCAGTTGGACAAACACAACTCCTGGGTGACTGAAGCATGGGTAGGGCCTAGCCAGATACACACCACACACACACACACACACACTCATACACACTCACACACACATACACACTCACACACATTCACACACATACACACACACCACACACATACTCACACCACATATACACACACACACATACACTCACACACACACACTCACACACACATACACTCACACCACACACACACACATACACTCACACCACACACACTCACACACACATACACACTCACACACATACACTCATACCACACACACACTCACTCACACACACTCACACACATACTCACACACATATACTCACTTACACCACACACACACACTCACTCACACACACAGTCCAACACACACACTCCTGGCTCAGACCAATAAACTGCTTCCCTGGGGCATAGTGTCAGCTCTTAATCCTCTAGGACACAAGTTCCCAGAGCCCAAGAGAAGTAAGCATGCAACCCCACCCCTGTATTTTGTAGGACAGAAGAGTGAGACTTTGAGAAAAAAAGACTTGCAGAGGTCACCTAGGGAGTGAGAAACGGAACCAGCCTGGGCTGGCTCCTTCCCCAGCCCAGGCTGCCTCCTTCCCCAGCCCAGGCTGCCTGGCACAACATGTTCACCATGGTAACCAACATTGCAGCATTGTTATAATAACTTTTCCCATCCCCTCATCCACCTAGCTGACAGCAGACACTGAATTTTGGCAAGAAAATGGGTATATTTACCTCTTGTGTTATAGGTGGAAAAAATCTAGGCTGAAAATTGTGTCAACTCAACATTGCACTGCTGGTGAGAACTTCAAGCCCTTGAGTCAAACAGAAATGGGTTTGAATCCTGTGTCTACCGCATAGGAGCCAAGGACCTCTCCAAGCTTCAGTTTCTTTGTCTGTAAAATGGGAATGATAATGATATGTTTCTCATGGAAGTGTTGTGAGAATTGGTTAAACTACTATGTGCAGAAAAGCATAGACTCGTACCTGCCACTTGTTAAACACTCAATAAAAGTTCATTTTGAAAAGGTAAATGAGAAACTGAGTCTGACAAAGTATTCATATATTTGGGGGAGACCAATCCCCCTGTTGTTTGGAGCCAGTACTCTGGCTCTAGGCTCCAGGCAGTCAAGGGCCCAGAGGGAGAGAGCCGCTGAGAAGCAGAAAGGCTCCCAGGCCTGTTTATGGGATAGAAAGGAAGCTCCACGGCCCTGCAGTTGCTGCTGCATGAAATTTAAATTATTCTCAGCAAACCTGCTTGACAGATGAAACAGAAAAGGGACGGCTTCATAAAATGCAATTTTGTTCTTGAAAGAATGGACTTTGCAGGATCCTCGCTGATGTCTGTGAAATGTATCGGGGGCTTTTTCTCCACGTGGTCAGGAGCACTCATGCTGAAACATTCCCATCGTTCCTCAGAGCTAAACACTTTTGAAAATAAATCTAGGCCGGGAAGAGAGAGACTTCTCCTGTGTCCCAGGCCTAGGGAAAACCAAAAGGGGCCATGGAATCTGCAGGCTCTGTCCTCAGATTTTTTTTACATTTATGGGCATTTGAGGCTTTCAGGGTGGACCTAATGACCCTAGAGACAATGGCTTCCTCACATGACCTAAATTCTTTGGAGAAATGTTCCTCTTGGTAGGGGGGGCGGGGAGGAGGATGATCTGGAGTTTCTGTGGGAAATCATGGGAATGACCGCAAGACCGCCAGCAGAGGGGGCCCCCTCTCCTGTGGTTCAGGGGGTACAAGAATGGATAGAAAGGCAGCTTTTGCACAGTTGCAGAATGAGAAGTAGTCGTCTCTTTCCTCCTGTTTCCATGTTGAAAACCAAGGGCTGTGGAGTGGGCTCAGTAAGTTGGGAGAATCACTCAAGCCCCTTTTGTGGCACATTTCCAGACTGTGTGTGCTTCTCCAGAAGGCCATTTCTTGCCTCATGAACAAGGATTTGTGATCTCCCTTGTGATGCATTACCAGGCACTGATAATGCATCGTGAGACGACTTCTGCCTGTTCGCGCCCAGCTAATGGGTTTCGCCTACACTTTAAGTGGCAGCCACAGTTCGGGTTGTATCCTCATTGACTTAAAATCCATCCGTCAGTCACAAAGTGTGTGCAAAATTGAAAAATGTCATGATTGACCAAGCACTCATTCCAAAGCCTATAGTTTGGGCAGGGTAGATTTGAGTGGCTTAATTTCTTAGACTTTTGATGAAAGGGGCAAAGAGAAGGGAGAAGGTTATATGTGTTACCATATTTGTAAGGGATGAACCGTATCTATATAGAAAGCAGCTGTGGATTCTGAAGGAAGGTTGTGAGATGGGTTTGACTGGAGCCAGTTGTGTATAGAAGTTAGCTTTTGCTTCGTAACAACCATCCCAATATTTAGTGGCATAAAACCATCCCAGTTCTGTGGGTATTTTGTCGGTTCTGGACTGGGTTCTCTCACTTGCCTGTGGTCAGCTGCATGGTGGCTACTTGCTGGTGGCTCATTCTAGGATGGCCTCACTCACACGTCTGTGCTTAGCGGACTGTCGGCCGAGACATCTCAGTTCTTCGTGTGGCCTGTTATCCTCTGTACAGCTATTGCAGGCTTGCACACTGGAAGGTTTCAGACTTTCAGGAGCAGTAAGAAGCCAAGGCTCAGGGCACAAGAGCCTCTGCTTGAGGAACTTTTGCTAAAATCCTGTTGGTCAACGCAGTCACAAGGCCACGTCAAATTCAAGTGGAGAAAAGGTCCTGCCTCTGGTTAGAAAGTGCTTCACCACATCGCAAAGGGGCAGACACAAAAGGACAGGAAGGCTTTGTGTTAATTTTTGCAATATGCAACCCCCACCCCCGTGCTGCCAGCACACTTGTTTAAACACGGTTATTCACTCTCTAGCTTCTGGCCAAGGCTTGCATTTCCCAAACAGAAAGAACAGGACCAATCTGATAAACCAATCTATATGGCCTGGTGGACAAAATCAACAGGGGACTGGTGTGACTTATACATACCCAGGTGATACCCAAACCATCCACACCAAGAGCTGCCCTAGAGAGGTCTGAAAGGAGACACCTGGTGAAGAGGGTGTTGACATGGAGAAGGGAGGGCAGCTGGCCCCCAGGGAACCTTGCCCGAAGCAGTTACCTTGAGAATGCACCACTGGCAGGTCTTGGACCTCAGTCCTCCAGGCTCCAATGCTTAATCCCATCACTGCCTCAGAGATGGTGGAACTGAGATACTGCTCTTCCCAGGATATTCTCAAAGACAGATGCTAAACTACTGATTCAGAATAAAAAATTCACCTCCAAGGAGACCACCTTCGTGGGCTCTTCCCAGTGAGAATCCACATAAGAAAACAAATTTAGACCAGAAGACTTTCTGAGGAGCCTAAAATCAGGGAAGGGAGCCAGTTACATGATGCAAATATACAATAACTGCGGATCGGACAGAGTCCAGGCTCTTTCTCCCTAATAGGATAAATCCCGCGCCATTCCCAAAAAAGCCCTTGGAAAGACCTCTTCTTAAATTAAATTAGGTTTTCTGCAAACAGCATCATTCAAGATGAACATAAATCTACTTCTTATTCAGTTTTAATGGTTTTCCCTGTTCCATTTAATTACTCATGTTGCAATTAAACAATTTTTTTTTCCTTGTAGAAGGACAGTATTTTAGCTACATTATGGGTTAAATAGGCTTTGGAAAACTAGCCTGGGAATCTCATCACCATTTATAACCTTGTATTTTTATAGGGAAAGTATGTTCCAAAATCTAAACAGCCAAATTACAAATGAACTTTCAGAACCCAGCCCATTTGTTAACTGGAAACTGTAATGCTAAAAATAACTCAGGAGAGCATAAAAAGGAGAGCTGAATGACCTTTGGTCTCATTTGTTCACCATCAACATCTATGGATTCAGTTTTGTTTCAGCGAGAAGAATTTCCTCCAAACTCAGACAGACCCTACCCTTGCTTTACTCACAGTTGTGACACAGGTGGCCACATCAGCTTGAGTCCTTCCAGAGCTTCATGCCATCGTGAAGGGTCACTGCGGAGTCCCTGCAGAGTGACGCTGATGTAACATAGCAGTTTATCCATTTCAACACCGTATTCGCTGCCTTAAAATGAAGGCTTAGGAGAACTCTCCGTGGGGCTCTGCTGCCATGCCCAGTGGTCCAGGCGCATTCCCTTGCACTGGGAACCTGTACCTCGAGAACTCATAGGCAGGAAACCTCATTTTCCTCTGGCAAATAAAGAGCCATGACTAGGACTTCCCTGGTGGTCCAGTGATTGACTCTACGCTTCCACTGCAGGGGGCACAGGTTTGATCCCTGGTTGGGGAACTAAGATCCCAGCATGTCTTGCAGTGCAGCCATAAATAAATAAATATTAAAAAAAATAAAGAACCATGAGAACCCAGAAGAGCATCAGTCTACATTCAGAGAAGCCTGCCACAAAACGTTCTGGACGATCAGGGTTGAGGTCCTGCCTTCCCAGACTCCCCTCTCCTGATGTTTCGTGAGATGATGGATAGGTGTTTTGCACTCCCCAGCGCCATAACAGGAGTCCTGGGAGCCAGGAAGGAAGCAAGATGCCCACTCCAATCGCAGAAGGCCAGTCATCAGCACCTCTCTCCCTTAAACTGCTAGCCGATGACTACTACAGTCCCTTGAGGAAAGCACTCTTTGTCACCACATGACCCCTTCCTTGCCAGACCTTCTCTGAGGCCCAAGCAGCTTGGTTAAGCTTCCTGTCCTCTTTTGTTTCTAGTAGGCCACAGGGGTTTCCCCATGCCCCCACCCTTTGGGGCTGCCAGCAAGCAGAGTGCTCCATGCCCTGCCCAACTCAGCACCAGACTAGCATCGAATAAGAACCAGATTCTTGACCTGCTCCTTAAAGATCTCCTTCACCAGGTGAGAAGTGACCCTAAAGCCAGCAGGCAAGGGGAAAGGAGGTAGAAATGGGCAAGTAGAATGGCCAAGCCTGTGAGTGAGTCGGGTGGCCCTTGCTGTGAAGGTGCAGATGGTGGAGAACCACACCAGACTTGACAAAGTGACCTTTGAGGTCTGTGGTGGGGGTTGCTGGCTGTTTACCCAGCCTCAGTTCTGTTCAGGCAGCCACCACTTCCCACACTTTGGGAAAGCAAGCCCTGGTCCCCACTGGGATTACGGTGGTTCAACACCAGGCGTGGCAATCCCATTTCCCTTCCCCGTCATTGGTTCAGGAAAGGTCATGGACCCAGTGCTGGCCAGCGAAACACGAGGGTAATCCTATCTGGGGGCTTTGGAAAAGGTTTTCTTGCCTCTAAGGAAGAGTCACAGTAAAAAGAAATCCTTCTTCCTCTAGACATGGTCGTGTCTGGACATGGTGCCTTGAACTGCTATAATCATCGTGCTACAAGCCTGAGGGTGAAGCCAACACACAGGAAGAGAAAAACAAGAGAATTCCAGAAATCTGGCACCAGAGCCTGAATGCTGCAGCCCTGCTTGCCTCTGGGCTTTTGTTACCTGAACTAATACCTATGCTGGTTGTATTTTAAAAATAAATTATTTTTAAAACTGTCTCCACAGCACAGACAGTTCCCAAGCAACAGGATAGATGTCTTCTTCCACCTCCCAGACCTCACCCGGCACACTGGCTGCTAAAAATGGCTGCAGTGGCCTTTGTGATGCTCTCTGCCTCTTACTCATTGATTTCAGCTCTCTGCTGTGTACAGGCCATCTGCGGTCTGTTGCTTCCCTGAACGCCAACACCAGGGCACAGCTTGCAGCCCCTATACTTCATGGGGCCATGTTGGATTCCAAGTGGAATCCAACACCTTGGGTGCCTGAGCCATGGGGTCATTTGAGAGCATCACCCCTTCCACACACTTCAGCCACATGAGAGAAGCTCTCAGGCTCCAGGGCCTCTGCAACTTGCCACTTCCTCTTACCAGAATTTTCATTCCCTCTCTTGCCTGCCCAGAAACACTCTTGTTCATCCTGCAACTGACACCCTAAATGTTAACACCTCTATTGTGAAAAAAAATATGCTGATTTCTTTTTTCCTATGACATTTTTGTTTATGTCCCTATAAATACCTATAATATATGGTACCTATCCATTTATTAATTTGTCTCCTTACTAGGCAGTGAACTCCATAGGAGTAAGGTTCACATGATACCCAGTATATAAAGGTCCTCAATAAATGTTTGAGGACAGAATGAATTTAGGCGTATGAATATTTATTCTTTTTGTTGTTCAGCTGCTAAGTCATGTCTGATTCTTTGCAACCCCATGGACTGCAGCCCTCCAGGCTTCCCTGTCCTTCATTATCTCTTGGAGTTTGCTCAAACTCATGTCCACTGAGTCAGTGATGCCATCCAACCATCTCATCCTTTGTCGTCCCCTTCTCCTCCTGCCCTCAATCTTTCCCAGGAACAGGGTCTTTTTCAATGAGCAGGCTCTTCACATCAGGTGGCCAAAGTATTGGAGCTTCAGCTGCAGCTTCCAGTGAATACTCAGGGTTGATTTCCTTTAGGATTGACTTTGCTGTCCAAGGAACTCTCAAGAGTTTTCTCCAGCACCACAGTTAGAAGGCATCAATTCTTTGGCAGTCACCCATTTTTATCCAACTCTCACATCTATACATGACTACTGGAAAAACCATAGCTTTGACTATTCTGACCTTTGTCGGCAAAGTGACGTCTCTGCTTTTTAATATGCTCTCGAGGTTTTTCATATCTTTTCTTCCAAGGAACAAGCATCTTTTAATTTCATGACTGCAGTCACCATCCACAGTGATTTTTGGAGTGATTTATTCTTTTATTTAGCACCTATTGTGGGGTTGGATAGGAATACATGCCTTTGACCTCATCTTCACCCACATCTATCTACATGGTGAATGAGAAGAGGAGTAGTTTCAGTGTCTGCCTGTGATGAGGATGAAGATGAGACCTGCATGCGAGCCAGACTGAGGGCTCTGTGGGCTCACTGTCGGTGCTGCAACTAACAAAGCCATGCTGGCCATATGGATTCTATGCATCAAGGTCTTCACCCTGGGTTCCACACCTCTTCCCTTCTCTCCCAAATCGTTTGGAGTCCTGGGATCGCAACCTCTTCTCTCAAGTATTCATACCTCTTTGAGATCTTACTCCCATTTACCTCTAATTCCCTGCAGTTTGCGTTTGTTTCATTTAAAGAATTTGTGCAGTCATTATTTTGTTCCAGGCACTGCTTAACGTTAACTTTTAATTTATTTACTTATTTATTTATTCGGCTGAGTCGGGCCTTACTTGCAGCATGCAGGATCATCATGGCATCATGCAGGATCATCACTGCATCATGCAGGATCTTCACTGCATCATGCAGGATCATCACAGCATCATGCAGGATCATCACAGCATCATGCAGGATCTTCACTGCATCATGCAGGATCATCACGGCATCATGCAGGATCATCACTGCATCATGCAGGATCTTCACTGCATCTTGCAGGATCATCACTGCATCATGCAGGATCTTCACTGCATCATGCAGGATCTTTCGTTGCAGCACACTTGGGCGATCTCAGTAGTTTCAGCACACAGGTTTAGTTGCCCCACGGCGCATGGGATCTTAATTCTCTGACCAGGGATCAAATTCATGTCCCCTGAATTGCAAGTCAGATTCTTAACCCCTGGACCACGAGGGAAGTTCCCAACAGGAATTTTTTAAATCCTCATCGCAGGCCTCTGAGGTCATTATGATGACCATCACTTAGAATGAGAAAGACCAGGGGACTTGTCCAAGATCAGCAGGGCTAGGCCTCAGCCCTGAGCAGTCCGGCTCCAGAGTCCAGGCATCTAGCTCTATATGGGCCCACTTTGCACAGTCCTCAGTGAAATCTGTGAGCAACTGGCTGAACATCTTTCCATGAACGTCTCCCCCAGAGTCAGTGGCATCTCCTAAAGAGATAGCATGGGCTCCCCACTGAAGCAGGTAAGCTCATCAACAGCTTGAAACAACCGCAGATGTCAGGATCAAAGCACGTGTAGGACTGCATGGTCCAGCCCCACACCTCCCAGGGGTGATGAGCCAAGCTGAACCAAACTGTGTGCGAGGTATAGACACAGCTTAGATGCAGGGTCCTGGGGAACACTGAGCCTCGAGCCCACATCTTCTCTTTCTCAGGGTTTCTGTGTTGGTCCATGACATTGTGCACAGCTGGTGTCCACATTTGTGGCTGTGTTCAGACTGCGCTGGCCTGTTCTGTCCCAGAAGGCTAGTCTGGATCATCAAAACTACCCACAGGTATTGCCAGGTAGGCTTGGAGCAATACCAGCAATACCCAAGCTCAAGGGGGCGCTCTCTCTTGGTGCCACGGCCATTCCCTTGGATTTAAACATGGGCTGGGCCCTGGAGATGCCGTGGAATCCTGGTGCTTAACTTCAGATGGGATTGAAGAGCTGTGACTTATGACTGCCTTCCCTGTAGGGTCAGCACTGCTTTGGGGGAACAGAAAAAAAAGAGCAGGAAAAGGTAACTGTTACCATCTCCCTTCTGGGAGGCATTCTTCCCAGGAATGGGGGAAGAACCCAGGTCAAGGGGAGGAGATTGGGTTCAAGGCCCGAGTCCATGTTTCACTGGGTGAGTGACCTCGAGGCAGGACACTTAAGCTCTCCAAAGACTCAGTTTCCTTACCTATAAGGTGGACACAACAGTGCCCACTTCACTGGACTGTGTGTGGTGAGGTCCACAAGAAAGAGCAAAGCAAAAACACTTTATAAAAATAAATACCCTCATTCATAGAGACAGAAAAGAGCTCAGTGGAAGATGGGGAGTTACTATTTAATGGGTACACTTTCAGATTAGGGTCGTGAAAAAGGATTAGAATAGTGGCGACGGTTGCATGGCATTGTGAATGTAATGACTGCCACTAATCGTGTACTTTGAAAATGGTAAAAATGGCCAATTCTGTGTCATATATATGTGACCACAGCGAAAAAAACTAGAAATAAATAAGTGCCCGGCCGTCAAAAGAGAGAGGAAATATCTGTGTAAATCCAGGCAGAGCTGACTCATCATGGAATTTCCTTTATGCAGAGAAATGAGAGCGCCAGTCACAGGGTCTAGAATGGCGGACAATCGAATGAAGGCACCCGGCACAGACCGACGCAGGCTTGATCCACACGCGGGGAAGAACCCCTGAGGAGTGGGCGGGAGGGTGGCCGGGCCTCCAGGAGGGTGGCCTGGGCAATGGCAGGGCCGGTGTCATGAAGGAGTCCTGTGCTGACTCACGAGGTGGCCTCGCGGCCTCGGGAGGATGCTCAGCCTTCCCACTCTCAGCAGATGACTGCCAAGGATGGCAGGGAGCCACACCCAGAGGAAGGAGGGTCCTGGGGGATGATAGAGCCATTGGAAGGTGTATTTGTGATCGTTTTCTCCAGTACCTCAAGACCTGGGGGCTGTAGGTGAAGCCTCAGCTGCGTCGCATTCAACAGCAATTATAAATCTCACCAGCTGTGTGTTCTGGACAGGACACATGACCCCCCTGGCACAAGCATGCACTTTTCTCATGAACTCAGAAGCCATCCTAGGACGCAATTGAGGCCTGCTAGCCAGCCAGGGCCCCAAACATGTCCTTGAGGTCACTAATGTTTGTTGAATGCTCTCTACTAGGGCCGGCCAGGGTTCTAAGTGTATTCATCCACTGCCTCCCACAATGACTGCACAAGGTGGGTGCCATGCTCACCCTCACCATATAACCCAGCCGGGTTGTGCGGGGCCCAGGCTCACATTGTGAGCACCCTTCCAGCCAGCTTCCTGCCTCCTCGTGTTGCTGCCATGAGGTGGAGACACGGGCCTGCCGTGGGGCGGGAACAACCTGGATCTGATGGTGCCTGGGATCCTGGGGAGAGAGCAGAGTTGGGGAAGCCTCAAGCCCCGCAGCTTACTCACCTCAACTGAGCTCAGGGGCCAGGGGACCCCCCCCCCAGTTCTGGCACCTCCACCCCAGCAGGAGCAGACAGAGTCTGCACTGCCATCGCCTCATGCATCGAATATGCTGAACGTATGATTTTTTATTCGCCCACAATATTAGGCTGAGGAGAGGATATTGGGCAAAATATATTGTACCCATAATTCATATTAATGGGGATTCAACAGTGGCAACTTGTCACGTGCTGAGATGAGAAGGGAATATTGTGAATACTGTGTTACAAAGGCATTAAAGAGGCATTATGAATTAGATTCCATTCCACCACATCGTGTTCCTTGTAAATAATTTAGGAAGACACTGGTGCTTGGAATTTGGGTGCATCCATTTCTGAGATCCCGGCGGTTCCCTCCCCAGGCTGACGGGGCCCCTTGATCTGACAACTCACACGACCATGGGGAAAGCCTGTGCGCGGCCAGTCCAAAGGTTCCATAAAATTAGCATCAGGCTTCCAAGAAAACCCTCCCTCCCAGCAGAAATCAGGAACTGCTGCAACCAACACCAGACGCTGGGTTTTTTTAGCAAACTCCCCGAGTCTGGATATTCTATGTTGCTTTCCTCCAGTCCATGGAACCCTGGCTTCACAGCTAGGACCAGATGGGCTCTGCTTGGCGTCACGGGGTCTGCAGCACCTTTCCCACTGCTTCTCACACCCACCTCTGCCTGTCTTAGGGGCAGAGATTTAAATACCCATACATCCGTGGTCCGGGAGCTGGTCATGCATCAGCTGCTTTGGCCCCGGTGAAGCAAGCCCTGGCCGGTGACACCCGTCTCCAGTGGGTCTCTTGGTCCTGCTCTGCGGGACTAGAAGATCCATTACCTGCTGGCTGTGCCACCCCCCGGTGTCTCCACATGGCCCTGGCTAATGCCGGGGTCCATCTTTTGTCTTTGAAGTCAAGAAATTGGCTTGGAGCAGTGACCTGGCTGCCCCCAAGAAAACTCTGAAAGAAGAATATGAGAGGGAGCCCCGAGTCTTTTTTGCCCCAGAGCTGGACAAAGCAGGTGGACACTTAGCCCATGCCTCTGGCATTGTTCAGAAGCCCCTCCATCTAGGGATTCCAGGGGCTGAAAAAATTTTCCTGTGACCACTGCTAAATTTGTGGGGAGTTCTGAAGCAGCTGGTCACTAGTAAGTTACCGGATCCCCCTTTATCGTTAGAGATGTTGTTCCCAGATTGCAACTTTGACATCTACTGGGTAGAACTCCCAGGGTGACTAGAGAGAGGAGGCGGGTAGGCAGTGTAAGAGGCGGTCAGGGTCAGAAGGCTTTTCACGTGGACTGTGGGACAATCAGTAGGTTAGCCGACCACATTCATTCACCTTAGTGGGGACACCCGATGTGTAAACACACCAACTATGAAGTGCCAACACGCCTCCACCCCAGCACAGTGATGGGACGAGGAGCCCTGACTTCAGTGTTTTTAAACCAGAGGCTTTTAAACCCTCACTGCTTTTAAACCCTGATGCTTCAACTCTCTGCATGTATGCATGCTAAGTCGCTTCAGTCGTGTCCAACCCTTTGCGACCCCATGGACTGTAGCCTGCCAGGCTCCTCTGTTCATGAGGTTCTCCAGGCAAGAATACTGGAGTGGGTTGCCATTCCCTCCTCCAGTTCAGCTTTATAGCTGTGTGATTTTTAGCAAGTTGCTTAGCCTCTCAGAGCCTGGTTTCCCCTTCTATTAAAGGGGATAATAATATAATCTACTCTGTTGGGTTGGGAGGGCAATTAAATGAATTAGTAATGAGACTGTCTGGTGTCTAGTACACAGTCCGTAGGTGTGATCTGTTATGATGGCCACGGCCTTCAAAGTGTGGCCTCCCTTCTGTTCCTCTCTCCCTCTAGAATGTGGATCCTTGAGACAAAAGATTCTGTCTTCTTAGGTTTTGCATTGCTAGCATCTCACACTGGCCTGCTATGTGCTCAGTAAGTATGTGTTGAATTATTAAACTGAAGTGTTAGAAGAAGGTGGAAATTCACTCACTTTACAATAAAAAAATAGCTGTGCACTTTTGAAAATCATATTCCACCTTTCCGTGGTCATATATTCTCATTTCAGAGAAGTGCTATGACTGCCTCTAGTTCTTCGTGTGCATCTCCGTGATTGTAGTCAATAGCTACAAATAAATTCAATATGTTTTGAAATACACTAGTTCCTCACTGATTCAAGGAGTCCCAAAGTAGGGCATTTTGCAAAGCAATTACTGTGCTTCCATGAAATGAAAAATCATCTCCTGCATTCAGTGATCTCAAATCCAGGACTTGTGCCCTGAACAGTCAGTCCTGGGCTCCAACCCACCTTCTGCTTGTGAGTGGTTGTGATGCTAGCTGTGTTTTTGCTGTTGTTTTGCTTTTTAAACCATTTATGGAGACCCAGGCACCATGCCAAGAGTTTGCCATGTTCTGTTTCAGTTCTTATAACAACCTCATGTGAGCCCACAATTAACCCCATTTCATACACGAGAAGACAGAGTTTCAGAGCCTGGGCAACATGTTCATAAGTGCTAGCAATGGGACTTGAACTCAGACCTTTCTTACTCCAAAGCCCCTGCCTCTGACTCCCAATTCTTTTGCTTGGATGTCTCCCCTTAGATATCTGCCAAGATCCTCAAATAGAAAATGCCCAGAATTAAACCCTGCCGCCTCAGCCTCAAACTGCTTCCTCCTTCTGGAACTCCTGGCTCAGGGCCAGGTCCACCACCCACCCAGCTGTGTAAGGGACTGGGACTCTCCTTCTCCATCTTCATCCCATCACCTCTCCTCAGCACCCCCATCACTGCCCATCAGGTCCACCTTCAAATGTTTCTCAAGTCCACTCATTTCCCTCGGTTTCTACTTCACTACCATGGTCCAGACCACATCACCTGGGGAACAAAGGAGGCCTCCCTGCCCATCTCCCTGCCTCTAGTCCGCCCACTCCGTCTCATCCATTCTCCCCATCACTGCAAAACTGATCTTGCCACACCTGCCTTTAAAAGTGCAATTACTCCAAACTGGCCCTGACCATAGAGCTGCTTAGGGCCCTCGGCAGTCCCATCTCCACTCACCTCATGTCCCACACTTCAGCCCAATTTCAGCTCCAAACCCCAACTCTGACACAGGTGCGCTCGGCCAGGGTGTGTGTGTGAGCCCGTGGTACCACAAGAGGCAGCACAAGAACTGGGAAGGACACAGGTCTTAAAGACAGATAGCCTTGGGCTCACATCATTGGTAAGTTGCTTAACCATTCCGTAGCCTCATTTTCCTCATCTGTAAAATGGGGGCAACAACAATACTACCTAACTGGGACTGTGTATGAATTTTGGAAATTCTGGGTAAAAAATTCTTGCCCATCCCTGGGCAAACAGGAAGTGCTCAGTAATGCTGGAGGTGGTAGTGTCAACGTGTAAAATATGGGTTTAGTTGTTTTTTAACTTAATCTTTTTACTAAAGAATGGTTGATTTACAGTGTTGTGTCCATCTCTGCTGTATAGCAAATTGACTCAGCTATACACAGAGACATTATTTTTTTGTATTCTCTTCCATGATAGTTTATCACAGGATGTTGTATGTACTTCCCTGTGCTCTATTGTTTATCCATTCTATATATAATAGTCTGCATCTACTGATCCCAAACTCCCAGTCCTTCTTTCCCCCACCTCCTGCCCCTTGGCAAGCACAAATCTGTTCTCCATGTCTGTGAGTCTGATAATATGGATTTCGTTTTATAGAGAAACTCCCTGGGGGTAATTTTTTTTCAGATAAATGGACTCTCATCAGAGAAAACGCAAAGTGTGAGCATTTAGACACTGACGTCTTGCTGGTTTCTCCCGTGTTCTTCAGATACCTCTTGCCTTGTGGGACAGCTCGAGTGAAACTCTGGGTTTTTAGTGTATGTGCTTGGTCTTCTCCTGGCCCCCACCATCCCGCCTGCCTGCCCTTCCAGCATGGGGCACATTGCTGGAATTCTCTGTTGTTTAGTCATTCTGCAAATGTACTCACTTTGTTTACTGAGAAGGTTCTCTGGCCCATCCATTTGGTGTGGAATTTTTTTTTTTTTCAATTTTTGGCTGCGCCGGGTCTTTGCTGCATGCAGGCTTTCTCTAATTGCAATGAGTGGGAGCTACTCTCTAGTTTTGGTGCCTGGGCTTCTCATGGCAGTGGCTTCTCTTGTTGCAGAGCACAGGCTCTCGAGCATGGCTCACAGGCTTCGTTGCCCCAAGGCATGTGGATCCTCCCAGACCAGGGATTGAACCCGTGTCCCCAACATCGGCAGGCGGATTCTTAACCACTGGACCATCCGGGAAGTCCCAGTATGGGCTTTTGTGAAGGCAGTGTCCCTCCCCATGGTAGGCATCTCATTTGTGGTGAAGGACAAGCCAGTCACAGGCATTGACTACACATCAACCTCACTCTACAGACACCCCCGCCTAGCTCAGCGCTGCGGAGCCAATAGCATCGCTGTGTTTAAGCACTGGGGTTTACCTTTGGAAAACCCTCCCAAGACACAAGCACTCATTAAGTGGGTTGCGTTCTGATGACCTGAACGGTAGCTTGTCCTGAAGCCTCCCGGATCCAAGTCCAGCCCTCTGGCCGCTGCACCAGCCTCACTTCCCTCAGATGCCCAGTCAGAGTCAAGGAACCGGAGGTCTCACTCAGAGGTTAACACTGCTGCCCTGGGCTCCCACCTCCCATAGTCTGCTCACCAGGGTGGGCCACAAAACAAAGAAGAAAAATCTTTTGTGACTGGAAAAATAGGGCTGCTGCTGTTTTATGGTGGTGTGGTTTGTGGTTTTCAAACATTTTAATTAGTTTCATTTTTTAATATAAATGCACCCTGATGTTTTGTGCAGGAAGGGCACAGTTCTTAAAATCTCAGGAATAAAGTAGGAAAATGACAGATTGGCTATTAAAGCGTCACACTCAGACGTGTTATTATTATTATTGTTATTTAACATTTCTAAGCACCAGCCCAGAGCTGAGAATGGTGGTGGAGGGTGGAGGGCGAGAAGGCCTGGTGGTGTCTCAGGACCACGACTTGGAGGGACTTCCTGGGAATGGCAGCAGCTTTCACAGCTGCCTGAATGGCCCTGACCCACAAGGGACTTCTTGGGGTGCCAGGCAGCCATCTGCTTTGTGGTCTGAGAACACAGCTGGGGGATCTGGGCTTCGTGCCTCAAACCTGTCCTCTGCTCACTTGAGACCTTGCCAAAATTTCCCAACCCCACCAGCCACAGCAGCCTCACCAGCCCCACCAGGTAGGAATCTGATCTGTATTTTTTTTTTCCATTTATTTTTATTAGGTGGAGGCTAATTACTTTACAGCATTGCAGTGGTTTTTGTCATACATTGAATTAGCCATGGATTTACATGTATTCCCCATCCTGGTCCCCCCTCCCACCTCCCTCTCCACCCCATCCCTCTGGGTCCTCCCAGTGCACCAGGCCTGAGCACTTGTCTCATGCATCCAACCTGGGCTGGTGATCTGTTTCACCCTAGATATACATGTTTCGATGCTGTTCTCTTGAAACATCCCACCCCCGGGTTCTCCCATAGAGTCCACAAGTCTGTTCTATACATCTGAGTCTCTTTTTCTTTTTTTGCATATAGGGTTATTGTTACCATCTTTCGATCTGTATTTTAAGAAGAAGCTCTGTGATGACCTAGATGGGCGGGATGGGAGGTGGGATGCAATGAGAGGCACAAGAATGAGGGGATGGACATTTATATGCATATAGCTGATTCACTTTGCTATACAGCAGAAACTAACACAACATTACAAAGCAACCATACTCAAAAAAAAAAAAAAAAAAGGACTTCCCTGGGGGCACAGTGGACAAGAATCTGCTTGCCAATACAGGGGACATGAGTTTGATCCCTGGTCTGGGAAGATTCCACATGCCGAGGAGCGAATAAGCCCATGGGCCACAACTATTGAACTCACACTGTCGGGCCCACCAACCACAACTAATAAGCCTGTGAGCTGCAACTACTGAAGCCCGTGTGCCTGGAACCTGTGCTCCGCAACAAGAGAAGCCACTGCAGTGAGAAACCTGTGCTCCCCAACTAGAGAGAAACCCCTGCTCTCTGAAACTAGAGGAAGCCTGCTTGCACAGCAACAAAAACCCAGACCCAGCACACAGCCAAATAAATAAATTTTTAAAAGACAAAGTGATCAAACATTAAAAATGAAAAAAGGAAAGAACGGGCCTCCTCCGAAAATGCCCATCTCATCTTTAAAACATATCAATTAATGAGAAAGCAGAGTTAGGGTTTAATGTCAGGGCCCTGTCCGTGAAGTGGGTTGAACAGTAATCCTCCAAACAGAGTGTCCACCCAGAAACTCTGAATGTGACCTTACTTGGAAATAGGGTCTTTGCAGATGTAGTTAAAGTGAGGCTCTCAAAGTAAGATCATCCTGGATCAGAGTGAGCCCTAAAACTAGCAGTGAGCATCATTTTGAAAGAACGGAAAGGGAGATTTGACACGCAGAGAGGACGGCCTCAAGAAGACTGGAGACTGGAGTGATGCTGCCACAACACAAGGAATGCCTGAGGCCAGCAGAAGCTGGCAGAGGTGACACGGCATTCTCCCTAGGGCCTTCAGAGAGCTCGTGGCCAGCTGACCCCTTGACTTTGGACTTTCGGCCTCCAAAACTGAGGAAGAATACATTTCTATCACATAAGCCCCTCAGCTTGTGGCAATTTGCCAAGGCCACCCTAGGAAACTACTACACTGCAGGCAAATCCCTCTTCCCTGGATCTCCTTAAAGAAGGCCCACCCAAGCAGGAGCCAAGTGTTTGGGCCCTGGATGCTAGAAGTTTAACCCCAGGGCCGGATGGCCTGCTGACCTCCTCTCAGCCAAGGTGAGATGAAACACCATCACACCTTTTTCCTCCATGTCAAAAAATGTTTCCAGAAGTTTTCTACTGACCACCTGCCTGCTTCCTGTAACACGTGTGCTCCAATTTAGAAAACTTTCAAAGTACAGTTAAAGCGAGTTTCTCCAGCCCTCCTACACCCTTCTCACAACCTATGGCAGTAGGCACAAAGGTTCATGGACATGTTTTGTTGTCTAAAGAGAGGTATGGATTTATGAGCACCGGGCAAGCTTTGCACTGTGTTGTTGTTAAGTCACTCAGTCGTGTCCGACTCTTTGCAAACCCACCAGGCTCCTCTGTCCATGGAACTTTCCAGGCAAGAATATTGGAGTGGGTTGCCATTCCCTTCTCCAGGGGATCTTCCCAACCCAGAGATTGAACTTGGATCACCTGCATTGCAGGCAGATTCTTTACCAGCTGAGCCACCACTGTGGCCTCCATGTAAAGTGAGGCTGTGTCGGATCTCTTGTTTATCTGGAGTAAGAAAATGGGAACAGACAGGTCCTATTGGTTATTCCTCTGCAGAAGCGTCTTGATCAAACTCAGAGAGCCATCAAGTAAATTCCTTAAATCAGAAGACCACACAAGTCAAATAAAAGCTCCAAGCACCAACCACTTCCCTCTTCTCAGCAACTTTCACTCAGAAGAAAATTCTCTTTGCAGCCTCCTCTGCCCCTATTTATTTCATTGTAATTGAAAGGAGAAGAATTTGCCAGTCATGGTCTCAGCCACTCCTCATCTTCAAAGGTGGCACTTGGACCATGTTATTGCTAGCAGATTGGTTTACAAAACCACAGGAATGTGCTGGCACCAGAGATCCGAGTTTGGACCTCCTTGGGCAGAAGGCCTCTCCAAACCCACATACCTGCCTAGACCCAAATGTGAGCTGGGGTTTACGGGCCTATCTCAGAAGGCAAAAGATCCCCAGGTCAGCTCCATCAGCCTGTTCAGTGTTTTTTCCCAGCTGTTCCCGTGAGTCTGGGAGTGAAATTAGTTTGCAGCCCAGTTGTTTACCCAGCTGTTGCTGGCAGCCCAAAGTCCGTAGTGGGGCAGGCATCAGTACTACTTCAAGAATATTTATTCTCCAGTCCCTCCGGGGTTGGAGCAGAGCGGTGCATGGTGATCCTGGACAAAGGCCACCTCCTCCTGGATTCGCCCCCTGGGGATTGGGACAATGGGAACTCTGGGAGTAGAGAATTGAGGTTTGGGGAGCATTGGCTCTGTCCAGTGGCGTACGCGCTGGTTACTTATGTCTGGGAAGTGATTTCACAGCATCGGGTTTAATTTATCTGGAGGAACATCTGCGTCGTTTGGGCTAATCATGTCCATCCAAGCCTTTGGCAGTTGAAGCAGTTTCAGTCTGGCAGTGCTGGAGGCACAGAGACTGGGGGATGACCGTGGGGGACAGAGAAAGTCAGGGGTAATACCACTTGGAATGGAAAATTATGCACACGCATACATGATCCATTGCCTCAGTCATATCTGACTCTTTTTGACCCATTGGACTGTAGCCCAGCAGGCTCCTCTGTCCATGGGATTCTCCAGGCAAGAATACTGGAGTGGGTTCCTGTGCCCGATCTTCCTGACCCAGGGATCGAACCCATATCTCCTGCATGGCAGGTGGATTCTTTATTATACTTGGCCTCAAACAAAGAGATTAAGTGGAAGATGCAGACCGCAAACCCCACCAGAGGAAATGGCCATCAGTGGGCACAGACAAGCAAGGGGACCTCAGGGGTCCTCGGGAAGGCCAAATAAATGAATAGATGGGCTCTGTTGGCCTTGCCTGCCAGAGACTGCTGTGAAAAACAGGGCTGTTAAAGGTCAGGGTGTTTCTCCCAAGCCCTCAGCAACATGGCAGCTGAAATCCGTATAAGAAAGGAGATAGGAGGTGGAATCCGTTACTGAAAGATTCTTGGAGTCTGGTGGTGGCTGCAGCTCACTGCTAACCGAGAGATTTATGTGACAAGATTATCAATGGTATTAAGCACATTTAGAAGAGAGGATTATACCTACTTCTAGGTCAGTTCCGTGTCACCAGGCCCCGGTCTGGCCAGCATATTAACAGATGGACTGCCGGCTGCACGAAGGTGAAGTAAATATTTGCACAGTCATGGGAGGAGGGGAGGCTCAGATGACGAGTTCAATGCTGAGTGGTTAGTTCAAATCCAAGAGAAGCATCTGCGTGGGGGGTCTCTGTCAAACTTGAGGAAGCTCCATTTCCACCTTCTCCCATCTCTCCCCTCACCCCTGGTGCTCTCCCCAGATCTGTGCCTCAGCAAACTCCCTCACCAAGAGGAAAGGACCACTTGTAACTGGAAACAGGAGGCCAGAGTCGGGAGGCATCTCGGGGTAACAGGAAGGAGGCTATACCCAGCCCACCATACACGTTCCAAGAAGCGAACTGGTATGCACTGGCCAACTCCTCTTGAAGGAGGAAGACCACTTTACTGGCTCTGCCGCAGGAGAGATTACACTTAGACCAGGCAAAGCTCTGGGGAAGATGCTGCCGGGAGCAGCTTCTCAGTGGCCTTTCAGAGGGAGGCTGTGATGTGGTATGACAGGTTCTTCCCGTCTCAGATGCCAGGAGCCAGGATTGTGCCGCATGCTGGTGGGAGTCAAGCCTCTGGGACAGCATCACTGTCTAGGAGTTGCCCCCACTTCTTTCGGGATATCCCTCCATGCCCCACCTCATAGATTGTTCAGTAACCCTTGAAGTTGTAAAGAGATCTTAAATTGAATTTGACTTCAGAAAGCATTACTGTTTAAAAATTGTGCTAAAATATCCATAAGCATAAAATTCATCATTTTCAGGTGCGCACAATTCAGCAGCATTCAGAGCAGTCATGAGGCTTTGCGACCGTCACCTCTTCCAGATCCAGAACATACTCATCACCCAGAAGGAATCCCAGGCCCAGTGGGTGGGCACTCCCATCCCCCACTCGCTGAATCCGTTAACTTTTTTAAAGTTAAGGTAGTAGGATGGCCTCTTGGAAGGTCAATGTGGTAGGTAGAAAAAAGGCCTCATACTTGGGTGACCCTCTGCTCCCAGGAGGCCACATGCTGCAGTGCCTTTGCCCACACCGTATTTCAGTGGTCGACGCTCTCTCCTGCCCACTCCGACTCTGCTAGCATCTCTTTCCTCTCTGTGACCCCAGTGCCTGGCATAGCAGCTGGCACATAGCAAGGCTCGGCAACATTTGTTGGACAGAAGGATATAAAAACCAGTCATTCAGTAGCCAATGTGCTGCTTTTTACTGTTTGGGGACATAGCTCTTTGTCCTCGAGTTGTCAGACTTTTGAACCCGGCACAGAAAGATGCGACACCCAGAGTAGGAAGAAAAGGCCCTCCGTGTTGCTCCTTTTAATTAGACGCCCTGTTAAATTGCAGCAATTTTGCACTGTGGTTCCTGCTCAGCGTGTCTGAAGACGCCCTTAACCAAGGAAGCCAGGAGTTCATTTTGTTCTTTTCTCTCGTTAGTTTCTTTCGAAGGCCAATTACTTTTTTTAGACATCTTGCCTTTTGCCTATGCCATGCGTTGAGATCTGTGTCTTTAACAATGCTCCTATCACAAAGGAGGTTAGTGTGGTATAGTGAAACCCCCAGGGTCCCCCACTAATCACTTTTGATGGAGTAAGACCTGGAGAATCAATTATTTTGCCTCATCGTCTAAAGAAATGCACTGTTCTCTCACCCTCTTACAAGGAAATACAAGCCTCCAGGAGAGAGCTCGGCTCCGGCCCCCTCCCCCACGGCCTCCCTGGGCCACCCGGTCCCCCCTTCTGCTCTCTGGCGGGACCTGGAAAGATCAAAGGGACAGATGACAGTGCTTGGCGCCCATTTGTCACTCCATTGGAGGGAACCAGTTGCAGTGTTAACAGTCAGGCCTGGTCCCATGATTCATGAATATTTTAGACTGTTTGCTGGCAGAATTCTAACCGTGCCGTGTCCTCCTCCATGTACGTGTCACCCATATTCCAGCCTTTAATCGGAGCTTAGGGGAAGGAAGCACCACTTCCCCATCCGTTGCCCTTATTACTCTAAAACTCACCGGCTAAGCCATTCCGTGTCCAGGGTCTAAAGTCCGCATGGTCTCTGGCACCACGCTGAATCCAGACATGAGGGCAGGGCAGGTGGTTTCGTTTTTCTGGACCGAGAATTTAAGGGATAGAGAAGGAACAGGCGGTGTGCTGGCCACGTTGACATTCTTCTCAGGCGTCTTCCTGCCTGTCTTTCTGTGGTGGTTGTTTCTGAAACGCCCTCTCCCCCCAACCCCACCCATCCTCCGACCCCACCTGCTGCCCACCCCTCCAGTCAAGCTGCCCAGAGATTTCAGACGATTTTAGTCCCCTCTGTGGGGACCCAGTGGCCGGGCGCACGCCTCCTTCAGGCAGATGCAGTCATCACAGAGCCAATTTTTAGGAGCGTCGGAGCCGTGGACTCTCTCTTCTCTGCTGGAGGTCATGCAGACTCCTGCTTGCAAACAAAATTATACCATTGAGTATCTCCACGACCCTGAAATGGAGAAATACTCTGAATCTCAAATTCCTGTTAGCCTCCGTGAAAGAGGCTCCCCCGGCACCCCTCTGCCTCATGCCAGGCACACTGCGTGTGAGACCAGTCACCACACACAGGGCCTGTGGGGTGTGGGCAGCCCGGGACCCAGTCCTTAGTGGGACTCTGTGCTGGGCACCTCAGAGGTGCATCCAACATGGCCCCTGCCCATTGCTGTTGCTGTTCAGTCTCTAAAAGTCATGTCTGACTCTTTGCAACCCCATGGACTGCATCATGCCAGGGTTCCCTGTCTTTCGCAACCTCCCAGAGTTTGCTCAAACTCATGTCCGTTGAGCTGACGATTGCTATCAGTGGAGCCCAGATAGGGTCAGCACAGAACAGTCGGCCAGCAGGTTTAACAACATACAGAAGTGAGAGAGCAAGTGGGAGAGGAGGGTTGGGTTGTATTCTTATCTTTGGGGCATGTGGAATTTGGATGCTTCTTGGACCCAGGATCTTGAAAAACACATACACGCAACCCACAACCATACACACTTTCCCGCACTCAGGCTCCATTGACGTTGAGGTCTGTGAAGTGCAGAGCTGGGAAAGATCCCCCAGGAGGAGCATCAGAGACATTTCCTGGGAGCCATGGCTGGACATGCAGATTTGTGGTGGAGAGATGAGCCCTGGAGGCCATGCAGCTGAGGTCAGGTGGGCACCCCTTGTCACCCTGAGCGACTCTTTCTGCAACACCTCATTGCTCACATGCTGGCTGACCCCAGGCTGTGTGTGTGTTGGGGTTGGCGGGGAGTGACAGGAGCTGAAAGGGAGATGAACACCCCTAGCCCCTGCCCACAGAGCTCACGGCCAGTCCCCGAGATGCCTGTCTACCAGGCAGATTCCCAGACACCATCCCGCCCCTCAACCAAAAGTTATCAGTGCTGTGTCTCTGTGGCTGCGGCCTCCATTTGAATTTTTAACAAGCTCTCGTGGACTTTTTACGCACGGAGGGTGGAGGCCGAGGTTATTCCTGGCACCTGGCAGGTGCACGGGAGGATACGGAGAAGGGGACAGAGAGAAATTGAGCTCCTCCACCCCCGGGGAGGGGCTGCCTCACCCCAATCTCTCCCGTCAGGCCCGGTGAGAACTGGGGGGGCTGCCTCCACAAGGACCCCAGAGTCAGTCTCTCCAGGCCCAGCTTGTACACCCTGGGGGGCCCACCCAATCCGGTTCACCTCGTGGCTGACACCAACTGTGCCCCACGATGGTTGGATTCAGACACTGGTTCTTTCTGGCCTACTTACACATTCACCATAACTCTCCATACAGGGGTCTTTCACCTTCAATACGCTCACTCCTCCCAGCCCCAGGCCCTCTCATTCTTCCTTCTTGCCCTTCTTTACCCAGCAGAGTTTGACATGTTGAAGGTGCTCCATAAATGTCTGTTAATTGAATGTAATCAAATCGCTGAATTGAGGCAGACAGGGCAGCCTGTGTGCCCCTTTTCTTGGACCCAACAGTGGAAACGGAGAGAGGCCCTGACCTGCCATCGAAGACCCTCCACCTCCCCCAGTGAAGGAAGTATTGATTCTGCTGTTTGTTTTGCAAGAAAGCTGTCCCCACTGGGACAGCCAATCCAGTGCCAGTGAGATGGAAACTCGAAAGGAGCAGAGCGCTAGCAGCTGGGCTATTAATAGGGCGGCCCGGGCATGTCCAGGCTTAGGAGAGGCCCCGCGCCTGTCGGGGGGCATGGTCCTGGAGCTGCGGGGCCTTGGGGGTTACTCTGGAATCCTGCCCACCCACCTCCCTCTGCTCTGCACTGCTGAGTCGACCCAGGCCGCTTGAAGCGGGAGCCCAGTTCTGAGCAGCCCTGGTGCAGGACTCCAGTGAAGAACTTCTAAAACCCCACCTGGATGCAGCTCAAGGGTCACCAGACAGAAGGCATATTTGAGAGGGAAACAGGCTTTTCCTTTTTCCTTCAGAGGAAAATTTGACTTAAGGAAAGCAGGGCCAGCCCAGCAGCCATCTGGATGCTACACAGCTCAGAAGCTAAATCCAGTACTCCCGTTTCCCAGAGCAGTTCTCAGAGGAGCCTTCCCAAACGTTGGGCCTTGATGGACTTTAAAAAGGGTGCTCGTGTCCGCAGTTCTGGACAGATGAACCTGCCATGTACAGCTGCACAGGCTATGCAATGAACAACTGTGGACTTCCATTCTGGGTCTTGCCATATTGTGATAACTTGCAAGGGAACACAGCTGGCATTCTGGGATAGCCCAGCTGGTTGTTTTAAAGGAGGCTGCTAGAACACCAAGAAATGGAACAGCCAGCAGAGCCAGAAGGCCCACTGTTCAAACCTCACACTTTATACACAAAAACAGAGGCCTAGGGAGGGAAGGGACTTGACCAAGATAGCACAGCATCTACAGAAGAGGTAACGGTATGGCTGCGCCTCCTGGCCCCCAGGACCCTCCTGCCTCTTGTCACCTTTTCTGTTTGATTCCTCTTAAAAATTCACCTTCCTTAGTACCAGTGAGGGATGCAGCCTTGAAGAGAAAAGGTCACATTCTGGAGTTTTCTGCCTTCCCAAGCAGCGTTCTAAACTGTGATTTTTCTCGAAGGCCTAGGCTGGGCTGGCCCTTCTGTCTGCTCTGTTTATTCAGGTTTTTTGGCCCATATGTTTTGTCCATTTCATGCTCCCCCTCCTGCTTTCCCCAGATTGTTTCCTGTAGGTTTGGGGTTTTATTTTTTGCATCTGCCCCCGCCAAAGTATGTGTGTTGATGTGCAAGATCTGAAAACTCTGGGAGCCTTTGGAGCAATAAATTCCATCCAACTCCAGGCGCCCTGCCCAGGCTCTGCATTCTTCTCCAGACCGATGTGAGGCCCAAGGGTGGCCAAGCGCGCGCTAAGATCACCACCCACAGGCGGCCACTTTCCTTCCAACTCTGCAGAGCAGTATCTGAAGTCCAGGAGGGTCCTGAGTAGCCCTTCTAGACCCTGAGCCTTCAATTCCCAGTCCCAGAGCGAGGCCAGGAAGGGCACAGCCCTGAGTTAACAGCAAATCAAGGTGCCCTGGACTCAGGGAGTGAGGCCAACCAGAGGAGACTAATTTATTCATCCATTCATAAATATTTATTTAGCACCTACTGTGTGCCTAATCAAAGCAAACATCCCTGCCTTTATGGAGCTTACAGCTAGTGGATGGATGGAGATCAACAAATGAATAAGTAACTGTCTGAGGGTGAAAGTGCTCCTGAGAAATAAAGCAGAGAAGGAAGTCTGAGAGTGCCTGGTGGAGAGAAAGGTTTGCTGCCGTTTTAAAAAGCCTATTTAGGTGAGCTTTGAGCAAAGACCTGAAAAAGGCGGGCAGGGAGCCAGGGAGGGGGCAGGGGTTTGGGGGAGGGGGTCAAGAACATTCCAAGGAGCGGGATGAAAACTTGGAGGTGGCCCTGGTCTGTGCAGGGAACCCATGAGAGGCCCCAAATCGTGGAGCATTTGGACTGGACCCCTCTGGTCACCTCGTGAGGGAAGAGACTGAAAGGACCAGGGCAGAGCCAGGACCCAGCTCTAAGGCTCCGTGTGTCCTCCTGTCTCCAGGCAAGCCCTCTCTCTGGGCTCCCAGTCCACACAACCAGCTAATTTCTGGACCAAGCCTTGGGTGCCATGGGCATCTCAGCATCACTTCATGCAGCCTTTTGGCCTTCAGCCCCCTCAGCTGGGCTTCGGGACTCAGACCCCCACGTCTAGCCAGGGTCATCCCTGACTCTTCCCTCACCCTTTCCCCCACAGCCCATGGCTAATCACCATCAACCTCCTCGTTAACTTATCCCCATCATCCATCCCCAAGCCCAGTGTCGATCTAGGCCCTCACCCAGACTCCCCTGATCACAGGCCTCTAAATGGTCTCTCAGCATCGCACCCTGCCCTCCAGCCTTCCCCTGGCCCTCACCCGGGGTAGAACTGCCTCCCTGGGGCTCCAGCCAGGTCTGCTGAGCCTCACCTTCCACCCCACCTGCTGGGCAGCTGCCCTGGAGGGAAACAGCAGGCTCCAGTGCAGGTTCATCCCACTCTTTGCCTCCATGGCTTCTTCTTCCTGCAGGGCCCCTGTCATCCCTCCCAGCCAGGGAGCATGAAAACCCAGCCCTGTCTTCCTCCCTGAAGTCTTTCTGGCCAACCTCTCCCACCCCTGAAAGAAGACTGACTTTCCCCTCCTCTCTCTGTCTTGAGTCTGACACACAGAGGTCCTCAGTAAGGGTCGAATGGAGAAATGAGGACCCTTGACTGCCCCCCCAACTTTCTCCTTCAGCACCTGGCCACATGAGCCTCAGAGCTGTCCTGAGCCCACAGGACTGGGTGCATGGCAGGTTTGCAGAAACCGTGGGTGGGTGAGGGGGCATCTCGTGAGCACCTTGCTCACTGCTGTAGAAGGAGAGGGGTTTTGAGTAGCCTCTAGGGACTGGGTCCCTTCCTCAATGGGGACAGTGATGCCAGTTGGTCGGTAGCAGCCATGGCTTCACAAAAAGGAGACGGCCAGGAGGTCAGGAGGGTGTTAGAAGCCCATAGACTGCATGATGGCAGCTATGGGGACAGAAGGGGGCAAGAATGGAGGGGAGGTGATCCCCACATTGAATCCCATGCTGCCCACCCAAAGACCCAGGAGTCCTGGAAGCTGAGCTCAATCATTTCTGAACTCAGTGCACGGGAGATATCGCGGGCATCGCAGGGCAGCTGCCCTGGGGGAGTAGGGCAGAGGCTGGTAGGTGAGCCTCCAAGGAGAGGCTCCACATAGCAACAGGTCCAAGGCCTCATAAGAAGCTCACAGCCCTGCCAGGCCAGCTGCAGCCCGGCACACCCCAAAGTCAGCCTGTGCTTTGGGGTCATGTGGACATTTTAGCAAAAATAATCCATCCCCTGTCCAGAATGAACACGCCGAGGATGTAGCTTATCTGCCCAGAAAATAGGGGACAGAGCACGCGAGGTGACCTTGCTGTGTCAAGGTGCTGTGACACCTCTTTACTGTCAGGGACAGCCAAGAACATCTGTTCTTCACAAATCTGTTGGGAGAGGGGGATTGTCTTCTGGCCCCCAAAGAGTTTTGCATGGGAGGCTCCCTGACCCCTGCAGGTAAGCCTTCAGCCCCACCCACCTGGGACGCTGGTCCAGGACTTTATACCTGACCTAGAAGCTGTTTTAAGGAAATATTTACCATTTGATTTTCTAAGTTTTTTTTTTTTTTTTAACTATTTTTCCACCACTATCCCACTGGTCACCTCAGGGTCCTCAGCTCGAGTGCTATGCTTTCTTTGTCTTTGTGTCCATCATGGAGTCAGATAGGCATTAGCAGGCAGGATCAGGAGGGGATCTTGAAAGCCCTGGTTGAGCTGGGTGTGGCCCACTGGACATGGTGGGCCACACATGTCCAGTGGGTGGGAGGGCCTCCACAAGCCCCAGGTGGTAAACCTCTTGGTTATCAGGGTACCTGATCTGGTGGCTTGTTGACAGTTTAGTGATTTCTAATGAGATCCAAAAGTGGGGGAAAATCTGTCCTTATGCCAGTGCTTTGATTACAAAGCCTGGATGGTTTGGAGGCATCCAGACACTGAAGGGCTTGGGTTGGACTTTTCCCTCCTTTTCTACTAGGAAGAGTGTGTCGTATCAGAAGAGTGAACAGGGGTTGGTCTGCGTTGAATAGCTCCACAGAGCTTTCACTCTCCCGCAGGCCCCATCTTCTCAGGATGCTGATGATTCTGGGTTCCTCTTTCCCATGGGGCAGCCCCTCCACCACTCTTCTGGCACAGCGGTGATCCCTGATCCCTCAGGGGACATGGAGTCAGGACCAGGGTCCTGCTGACAGGGCAGGTCCAGAGAGCCTTCCTTTCCGTCTCCTCCCTCCCCCAGGGAGGCCCCCCCAGCTGTACAGGAGCACCAACCTAGCCCCATCGCCACTTCTTCTGAGCTCTGGTGCCTCACTTTCCCTGCCTGCCCTGATGCAAAGAACTGACACCCTGGAAAAGTCCCTGATGGTGGGAAACACTGATGGCAAAAGGAGAAAGGGGCAGCAGAGGATGAGCTGGTAAGATAGCATCACTGACTCAACGGACGTGAGTTTGAGCAAACTCCAGGGGATCGTGAAGGAAGGGAAGCCTGACATCTGCAGTCCATGGGGTCACAAAGAGTCGGACACAACTTAGCAGTTGAACCACAACACTCTGAATAACCATCGCTGCCCCACCCCCCTCACTAGGTAGTTAGGAGCCTGAAATGACAGGCTGCATGTGGCAGGTCTTAGACGCACAATAAAATGGAAAGGGTGTTTCTACATTTCTTACACCGCAGTGGTTCGAAGTTTCTGCCTGGCACGTTGCCCTGCAGCTTCCTGGGCTGGCTGTATTTGGAGAGCCCGGGTAGCCACAGGTTTCATGGACCAAGCAGTAATTTCACGGTAAAGTTAGGCGCTGGGCTGTTGGGGGGGCGGGGAGTGCACCATCTGGAACTGATCGGTGTTTTCCTGAAGTCAGAGGCCGTCCACACACTTCCTGCCCAGCTTCTCCAGGCCCTGGAATGGTTCCCACCTGGACGCAGGAGCAGGGTCGTTTTATTCACCCTAGAAGACGTGTGCCCCCAAACCCTTGGGCACACAGCACCCCCAGGCAGCCCCGGCCCTGCTCTATGCCAACCCCTTTTCATCGTCTTTCTGTAAACACGTTAAAAATTGCCTTTCTGAAATTCCGTTTTCCACCCCTTCTGCAATTTTCTGGCCTCTCCTGATTTCAGCCTCCAGGATTGAAATTCTTTCTCCCGGTCTCCACGAGGAATTGGTGAAACAGAAAAAGCAGGAAATTAATGTCCCAGCCTCAAGGCTCCACATAGCATTAGATGGAATTAAAGGAGAATAATGAGTCGATACACACACAACTCTGTTGTTCTTTGATTTTCCTTTCAAAATTCATGTAGTGAACGCTTCCTCCATCCCACACCGTCTTAGGCTGGGAGACTCGCTAGCGTCCTGAATGAATTTACATACCAAATGGGTTTTAATTTTATATTTTCGCTTAAGGTCAGGACATTTATTTATTATCATTATTTATTACTGAAGCACGAGTGGTTTTAATTATTTTAGTGTTCCTCCTACAAAGCCGGATCGCTGCTAGCTACAGAACATTTTCCGTTTCCGCTCACATAAATAATATAGTTTTTAATTTCATGAAGATTTAGTATTCGTCTGCTTTGTAAATTAAAGTCATCGTTTACTACAACAGAGACGGAGTGTTTGGAACATCCTGATGGACTTTCTTGGCGGCGTCTCCTTCGGCGATTGCTTTACCCAGTTTTGGTCATCTGGGGCAGGTGCCCAGAAAGGGGGACCTGCCACCAGGCCAGGAGGAAAGAAGGCAGTGAAGCATGGAGGGAGAAGAAGGGGAGGAAGGGGAAATGAAACCCCCTCTCTCACGCGGCATCACTTGCGTTTACATGGATCGCCCCATTTGGGCCCCCCTAAACCCTTCCCAAGCCCGTGTATGTGTCTACTACACCGGTCAGGAAACTGAGGTTTCTGCACATTAGCTAACTTACCTGATACCACTCAAATCCACGCCACAGGTTCAGATTCACACGTGTCTGACTCTAAGGCCGAGCCCCTCTCCCTCCCTCCTATGAGGACATGCATCAGGATGCTGGCCGGGCAGAGGCTGGTGGAGGCTGCGGCCAGCATAGGTGGGAGCAGAAGCACGGAGAAGGAAGAAGCATGCAGGACAGGTAGAGGGCAGCAGCCACCAGCCGGGCTGTGGGTGTGAATGTGTGTATCCTCGTGGAGCAGAAGCATCCTGACTATCTGGGGGGAGGGACAGAGATCCCTCATCTTGTGTAGAGGCAGTGTCCCCAACAAACAGCCAGGATAATCCCTCTGGATACCCCAGAACCGTTGAATCTTGTGGGATCCCCTCCTCAGAGTCTCTTCCATCCCCACCACCTTTTCTTTCCACCTGGATCCTCTCCCTTTCAAGGATGCTATGTGTCAGTAAATTATGAGTTCCCCAGTGCAGGGAGCATCCCCCATTCATAACCCGTGATGCCTTGTCTGTAAATCACTCTCCCTAGCCTCTCTGAGGCCATCTCTGGCCATCCCTGGGCTGGCTGCATTCCTGGAAGCCTTCCCAGAAGGCAGCCGATGGTCAGTCAGGAACCATTTTCACATTGCCTGTCACGAGGACACCATTCCATGGCACCAGGTCCACTTTTGCTGCCAGCATAGCCTCTGGAATGAGTAGGTTGTTTGGGGTTGCCATGGAGAAGCTGGGCCCTTTGGTGGTTTGAGCTGTGCTACGTGTTAACAGGAGGCCCTCACCCAACAGCAGGGGCCAGGCAGGGCAGCAGCCTCACACCCTGGTGCCCTCCCCAGGCAGTCAATGCCCCCCACTCGGACCCAGCCAGCCAGCTGCATCCCCATCCCTTAGGGCTATTGGCAGGTTAAAAACATATTAAATTTAAATGGCAACAGCTTCATTCTGTATGAGATTTCTTGAGTTCTCATCCAGGCTCCAGCCTCAAATCAGCCCCTTCGAGACTCGGTCTCCAGACAGAGGTCTTCATGTCCTGGTGGCTGCGTCCCCAGGGAGAGCAAGGAGCCCATTTAGTAATCGCACTCATGTCGGCCCAGAACAGACAGAGTCACTCAGATGCACCATGATTAATCAGGGGCCATGCCACACTGTCCTTGCGCACAACGTGGCTTAGATCTGAGCAGAAAACAGAGCTCACACTGAGTCATCCTTCTCCATAACAGAAGATGAAATTGCGTTAGCTACTTAGCTAGCGGGGATGCGGTGCGTTAGGGAAAGTCCCCTGCCAGAGCTGGGATATCCCTCTTTAGCACATCTTTAATCCCTCCCCTGTGAGCATCTCCCTCTAAATGGGTGAAATAGGAAGACTTCCATCCCGGGACGAACCATCTCCTACCTAGAATGGCGAAATGCTTTCCTCCATTTTAAACACAGGAGGACATAAATAATCAAGAGATGCCCGGTGCATATGTCACCCATTTTTCAGATTTTCTTCCCTCTTACTCATGGCACTAATGTAAGTGGTACTTCTGGATTGGTACCAGCCAGATAGGTGCCTGGGGACTCAGGAAGTCTCAGGGCCGTGTTTAGACTCACACAGAGCTAATGGCCAAGCCTCTCCGCACTGAAAAGGAAAATAAAATAGCTTTCAGAGCTGGATTGCTCACTGCTGTATACTGGGCCGAGGGGCAGGAGTTTTGTTTTCGTTAGATGGGCTTCCCCTGAAATACAGGCCCTCACATGAAAAAGATATTTGAGGGGAGGCTTTCTTTTAAAAATGTGCAATTAGATATTTGTTTAGCGTTTCCTCAATTTTATAGAGGAGGAGATGGAAGCTTGGAGACTGGGGGGCCTGCCTGAGATCACGCCGCCTCTGAGGGAGGTATCGTTAGTCCTCTCAGCTCAGCATTTGGCCTCAGGAACCCTCGTTCTACCTGCACAGGCAGAATGAGGCAAAGAGGAGGTCAGAAAACAAGATAAGGGCTGTTTGTAATTATGGCGGCCATCCTGTAGGAGGTGGGGCATGATGGGTTTGGGTGGCAGAGACCTGGAAGGACTGGATGAGGGTCAGCAGGAAGGCTCAGAAGAAACCATCCTGGCAGGAGCAGACAGGACCCAGCAGAGGATGGAGAAAATGAGTCCGCGTAAGGAAGGGGAAGGGGGAAGGAACTGGGACTCAGATGCCCGGATGAGAGTTGGGCTTGATCTGAGGGATGGAAGCAGTCATGGAAATAAGGTTCAAAGCCCTGCACCTCATCCAGGCTGTGCTGCAAGCCTGCTGTGTGCCCCTCTGTGTGTGCATGCTAAGTCACTCCAGTCGTGTGGACTGTAGCCACATGGACTGTAGCCCGCCAGGCTCCTCTGTCCATGGGATTCTCCAGGCAAGAATACTGGAGTGGGGTGCCACGCCCTCCTCCAGGGGATCCTCCCAACCCAGGGATCAAACCCACGTCTCTTGAATCTCCTCTATTGACCACTAGCGCCACCTGGGATCCTCCAGGCTGTGCTGCAAACCTGCTGTGTGCCCCTCCACCCGTCTCTAAAATGAGCATCTGAAAGGGCCTTCTCTGGCCCTGACATGCTGCCGGTCCAGAGCAGGACGTGGGGAGCCGGTGGGGTTCTTCTAAAGAGAAGATTCAGGGGCTTCCATGGAGGTGGGCCCCCTGGGTCCTTTCCCACCCCGCCTGGAGTCCTGGGCCTTCAAGCTGAGAGAACAGCTCCTTCCCTGGGTGCTGGGGACGGGCCCCGGGCTCCTTTCCAATCTGGGGATTACTTGGTTCTGCAGGACTTAAGAGGCATCAAAGAGGCATCTGGGCAGCTCCACAGGGCGTGGAGGACATAGTGTGACATGGCATCACTTAGAGAGGACGATAATAACCAGACTGAGAGCATGAGAGGTTGGTGATGAAAACAATGGTGAGGGTGGTTGGCATGTATTGAATCTTTACTGCCTGCCAGGCGTAAGTGCCTTGCACACATTTTGCATCACACCCTGTAGGGCATCATCCCCACTTAACAATAATTAAAATCTGAGATGCAGGGAATTTCATTTGCCAAGGTTATTTGCAAAGTAAATAACCTTCCAAGATTCTGACCTCAGGATCATCCAGGACAGTGTGTAAGAGTTTACCTTCCCAGTGTTTGCCTCAAGCAAAAAATCAGAATTCTGGCGGCATTCGTTGTACTGCTTGCAGACACACGTGCACACTCTCATGTGGGTTGTGCACAGGCACACCCAGCCCAGTCCTGGTTGCACCCAGGATCCCTGATGCCAGCTCCCCCTGCAGCCACGGATGGCTGCATGAGAGCCATCACTATCCAGTCACAGGAAGAAATGATCGCCCCTCTCCAAGGACAGATCACTAACTCACAAGCACAGCAGGGTCTCAACAGAGAACACTCCCAGCATGCCGGCCTATGACTGTGGAGGCCCCAAGAAGGGGAGGCTCCAGCAGAGGCAGGAGCTGCAGTGTGCTTCGCCTGTGGTGGGGAGTCTTCGCTACGCTAGGTTCCTGGGCTGTCCTCCTGCCTGTAGTGCCTAGGGGAGCCTGGCAGCTCCAAAGGGCCCTGTTGAAGTGAGGCTTGAGAATACAGAACTGCAGGCCCTCTGCCTGCTGGATCCCAGGCGACCATCCTCAGACCTAGAAGGCCGAGGGAGAGGGATGGGCCAGGGAAAGCCAGGCCTGGTGTGGAGCCTTGCAGGAGCTGCCCACACGCTGGCCAGCTGGCCTGGAGAAAGGTCACAGAAAACCCCCGCATTCCTCTCCCGGCATTCTTTCCTATTTAAGGGGCATTTATGACGTAAGCAGCTACACTGAGGAAGGCAGGGGCAAGAGAAGTAGAGAATGTTTCTGTTTCTCAAGGTCAGACAACAGGGAGGAGAAAAGTGCCTCATGCAGAATCGTCCAAGGCTGGTGGTAAGGACTCTGGCTGAGCTTCAAGCTCTTGGTTCAAGGCCCAGGTGCGCCCCTTACCTTGCCTAAATCTCTTAGCTTGTCTTGGTGCTAATCACTTACCTGTTAAGGGGTCAGAATACAACACCCCTGAATCCCTCACAGGCAGCTGTAGAGGAAGTCAGGGCTTTCCCCATCAGTAATAACAAGACACTGAAGGTAACGTTGGTTTCTTTAGTTACCTTTTCAATTATCATCAACTCCTACAGTAGTGAAATATCTTTAAATATTTGAATATATATTGACATCACACAACATTTTATATATACTTAATATAGAAAATATTTTTATATTTACATGTAGAAATATTTATATTCTCACACGTGTATACATGTAAATATACACATAAGTATTTTGGAAAAGTGGGCTTCTACAGCAGCTCAGCAGTAAAGAATCAGCCTGCAATGCAGAAGACGTGGGTTCTATCCCTGGGTTGGGAAGAGCCCCTGGAGAAGAAAATGGCAACCCGATCCAGTATTCTTGCCTGGGAAAACCCATGGACAGAGGAGCCTGAAGGGCTATGGTCCATGGGGTCACAAAAGAGTCAGATATGACTTAGCGACTGAACAAACAACATTGTGGAAAAGTAAGAGTGTAAAGCATTCTAAATGAGGAAACTGGTACTCACCCTTAATAGTATCCATGATATTTTTTCCTCTAGCATTTTCTGTTGTGTGGACAGAGAATGTGTCTATTACTGTTGCCAATTTTAAAACAAAGGGGAGGGACTTCCCTGGCAGTCCAGTGGTCAAGATTTTACCTTTCAATATGGGAGATGCATCTTCGACCCTTGGTTGGGGAGTTAAGATTTCACATGTTTCATGGCCAAAAAAATAAAATATAAAGCAGAAGCCATATTGTAACAAATTCAATAAAGACTTTAAAAATGGTCTCCATCAAAAAAAATTCAAATTAAAAAAAAAATGGGTGGCAGAGGCCGGGAATAAGCCCAGCCTCTTTGCAAGGTGCTGCAAGGTGCTAGGTCCCTCCTCTGTGCTTCCTTCCGTGTACTGGTTATATAGCGATACCCTGGGTTCAGCCACAGCCTTCTACTGCCTTCCTCAGAGTGTCCCCCCAAGGTCCCAGCCCTCCCTCACATTCTGCAGGGAGTGGATATATATATATATATATATACACCTCCACTTGAGAGGATCTGCCACATTATCCACAAGGTTTCAAGTGTGGGGCCGGGGTAAGAGCAAAGAGGAAGTTCGTTCCCGCATATTAGCTGGAACACAGCCCAAGCTGGAGGTTGGTGACACCAAAATAATTGGAGGTAAGAGCTGTGAGGCCATTAAGATAAATTTTTGACATAAAAATGTAGGCTGGTTCATAAAAGGTTGCAGTGACAATAGGTTATAGTGACAGCTTGTCAACAACTGTATAAGTCTCCAGATGGAAAGGGATTCAACATTAACGAATTATGGGCAGTCTGGACAACACAGCAGCCTTCTATAGGTATAGATCTGAAGGAAGAATAAAGTTATTCAGACGGGCCCATATTAAATAGCATTATTGTTAGAACATGGAGTGGAGAAAGAGTGAAAGGGTTAGAGGCTTAAAGACTCAGCTACCGAGGCGGCAAGTGCTTGGTCTTCCAACCTGGGCCCTGGGTGTGTGTGGTCCAGTCTCTTGTCTAGTGAGAAGCTGTGTCCCAGGATCCTGAGCTGACATCCACACTCACCTGGCAGGGCTCCCAGGACTTCCTGTGTAGGGAGCCTTGTCCCTCCACCGGCTCTGCTTTCCAGTTTGGCCCTTTTGATTACATCGCCTCCACCGACTCCTGGATGAGACCTTAAATGGAATGTTCTCTGGAAGAGGGAGTCCTAGAGACTTACACAGTTGTTGAAAAGCTGTCACTATAACCTACTGCCACTGCAACCTTTTATGAGCTCAAGAAAGCGTGGGATCCGTCAGGCTGGGAGATGGAGAAAGACCTGACTCACACAGCACCCTCCCTGCCAGAGTCTGCTCAGGGCCACTGATCAAGTTCTTGTCCCTGAGTCAGAGAGCAGAAGAGGCCATCCTTGACCCTGTCCACCTGTATTTAGCTAAAAATAACAACAGCCACAATGATAAACACCATCACTGCATGCTTGCTGTGTCTGATGCTGCACTGAGCACACTGCATCGTCTTATTTAAGGCTCAAACAACCCTATGACATAAGTACATTATTCCCATTTTACAGATAATAAAACAAAGTCCTAGGGAAGTTAATCTGAGGCTACCTAATGTTCAAACTGCTTGGGATTTAAATCTGTTCTGTCTGACCCCCAAGGCTGGACCCCTGACCACTCAACGATACTGTTGTTGCTGTTAGTCTTGCAGTTGTGTCCAGCTGTTTTTCAACCCCATGGACTGTAGCCCTCCAGGCTCCTCTGTCCATGGGATTTCCCAGGCAAGAGTACTGAGGTTGGGTTGCCATTTCCTTCTCCAGGAGATCTTCCCAACCCTAGGATCGAACCCTAGTCTCCTGCATTACAGGCAGATTCTTTACTGCTGAGCCACCAGGGAAGCCCCCCACTGTACTATACCAATCCATGAATATTCATGTGCTCAAAAACTAGACAAAAAGCGTCATTAAAGAGGGGAAAAGGGCTTGTAAATGCCTGCAAGAGCCATTGAGAGGCTCAGCAAGCAGGGATGCAAGATTTGCTGGGCTGCTGAAATTCACACAACTTTAAATGGGCTTTGGTTGGAAGGAAAGCATCCTTGATAGTAAAATGTCTGAGTTCAGTGATTTCACTCTGGGTGTGTGAATTTAGATTAATAATTTGCTAATGGCAGTTAAATGAGATGAAGTAATTTATGTGGCTGTAAGGGAGCAAAACTCCACACTGGAACAAGCATCTATTTTCAAGTCTCCGCTCTGGGTGGTTTGCCACAGGAAAGCACTGGCAGGTCTGTGTCTTATTAAACCAGGCTGTGCTTATGAACGATGCCCTCAGATAAGGACAGACCCTTTAAGACCACCTTGGTCCCCAGAGAGGGAATGTAGGACCAAATGAGCCTCTCTGAGAGCTAAGCTGTGTTCTCCATCTCATTGTGACTTCCTTCCAGCTTCCACAGTTCTGGAAAAAGAACAGATTCCTTCAGGCAAAAGCACTGGAGTTGGGGGAAGAGGGATGCTCTTAGCTCCAAGATGCCCAGGTGGCTTATAAACAAGAGAAGTTTATTTCCCATAGTTCTGGGAACTGAAAGTCCAAGGTCAGGGTGCCAGCTTGATCAGGTTCTGACAAGGTCTGTCTTCCAGCTTACAGCCTGCCCGCTTCTTATTGTATCTTCACACAGCAGGGAGAGGGCTAGAGAACTCTCTAGGGTCTCTTTTATGAGAGCACAAATCCCATTTGTAAGGGTCCCACCCTCATGATCTAATTACCTCCCAAATACACTACCTTCTAATACCATCACATTGGGGGGTAGGACTTCAACATATGAATTTTGGGGGGACACAAACATTCAGTCCATAGCAACCTCCCCACTAAACAGAGCATCTTTGGTCTTTAGACTCTCAGGCTAGCCCACAACACTGCCCAGATAGGTCTTGCCTGATGACTTTTTTATGATGTCAGGGATTTCTACCCATAATCCTAGCAGGTCATTTGTTTGCAGCCCAGCATCTCATGGGACACACCAGATACTTACCTGAGCCTCTCCAGTATCGGGCACATGTGGGGCTCAGTTAACAGCTGCTGCTTCAAGATCACCCAGAGAGGGAAGCCCTTGGGGCTCTGGGTCCAGAGAAGGGTGAGTGGCCAGGCTGAGGCAGGGGCAATGAGCAGAGTCCCAGTGGCCATGGCAGTCACAGCCCTGGAGACACCTGCTCACCCAGGGGTGGGGGACATCTGTAAGGGAGCCCGAGAGTGTCCCTGGTCCTCAACACCTTTGACAAGCACAGGATAGCCCCTCTGGGGGGCCCCTCTGACCATGCCTAGTTTCTGCAGGATTTGGAGACAAGCAGAGCGCAGGGCTTCTTCCCCCAACCAACAAGGGGGATGGCGTGCAGAACAGTTAGATGTGACACCGACCCTGAGCCCCCTGGAGCAGCCCCTGAGTCATCTGCCCCTCCTCCCACCCCAGGCCTGTGCCGGGCAGGCGTGTTGGGTTACCCTTTCTCCTGGGCTTTTCTTAGTAACAGCGCTGGCTGCAGCAGCTACACAGAACACTCCTGGAGACATTCTGTCCTGGTCAGCTCCCAGGCTGACCCTGAGTCAGCGCATCCACCCCACCCAGGAAGCCTCCTCCCCATCCGCTCCGGGTCCTGGGTGAGGTCAGTGGAGCACTTTGAGAGCCACCAGGGGGTTCAGGAAAGCCACAATCATGGCATACAAGTAAGTGACTGTCCCTCCCAGCCAAGGAACGACTCTAGTCAGCTGTTCTAACAGAACATGCTTGTTTAAACTCGGGTCCTGTCTTCAGAGAGTCTGATTCCTGGCGATGTGTAAGGCTGGATCGCAGGTGCTAATTCAGCCTGGGCCCAGGGGGCTGCACCCTGCTGGCTCAGAGAGGTCAGGGCACATAAGGGTCTGCCATCCCAGGCCAGCTTGGATTGGCCAGCGATTCTGTGGCCTGTCAACCCCTGATTTCTTGGGAAATGACATCATGACTTCTGCCCATCAGCAGATGAGATCCCGGATATGGAGTGAGCGGCCCTCTAGGTCCCACCTGGTGGTGAGCAATCTGGGGTGAGGTCATAGGTCAGGACAGTACCTCACCAGCTTCAGGGCAGTTCATTCACTGGCTTTCCTTGACCCTAGCACCAAAGGGAGGACATCCCTCCCTGGCTGCGCCTCACCCAGCAGCCTCTTTCAGAAAACCAACCACGGGTTACTCTTCTTCCATGTACCCCAGGGCCTTTGAAAGGGCCTGGGCTTCCAAGCCCACCTGTAAAGTGAGTGCTGGGTGGGAGACCTTGAGGCTCCATGAACTCTGCAATCCCAGATTTTCGATCTGAGACAACCAGATTTTGGGGCCAGCCAGAGATCAACCCTGGGGAGCAGCCGCCTGATTGTAGAGCCGCCAGTGGAATCATTACCAGAGGCCCTGATGCAGCTACAATCAGGGGCCAGAGGAAAGAGGAGTCTGCACTCAGTTCACCATGGAGCTCAGGGCAGGAGGGGAGGTGATCATCCAGCCCTATACCCACATCCTCCAAAGAGGCTCTGCCCAGAGGAGGGGCCTAGAATTGCCATGAGGAGGCCACAGCACCAAGCAATCACTTATGCAGACTCAGGCTTCTGGGCCTGGCGGACAGACAGACAGATCTATTGTGCTCCTGGTCCTCAGTGCCCGGGGCTGGGGCAGGCCTGGTGGGGCCCTGTTGCTATCCAACATGAGGCTTCTGGACCCAGGACTGTTGGATAGCTGGAAGAGCATTCCCGCTGCATAACTGAGGCAGCTGCTGCTGGTTACAAGGCCTGCTGATAAGTGGTCCCACTGGGACACGGGTGTCACCAGAGGAAAGGATTGACAGTGATAAAAGTGGCAGATTTCCTGGGAGACAGCGTCCCTTCCAGGCAGCAGCAGGAGCCCTGGAGGTGGACACTGAGAACTTTTCCTTCTGGTTCTGACACTGAACGTGCCCTGAGGACTCAGGCCCCTAGAGCACTGCGTGCTCCTCTGAGAAATGGAAAGACCATGTCACTTTGGGTCATTTGAGTTCATCAGAGAGAGAGAGGAATGAGAGCAGCTATGAGAACAGAACTCTAAAATATTCATGGAGGGACTTCCTTGGTGGTCAAGTGGCTAAGACCCTGTGCTCCCAATGCAGGGGGCCTGGGGCTCGATTCCTGGTCAGGGAACTAGATCGTGCATGCCGCAACAAGAGATTCCACATGCCACAATAAAGATCAAAAATCCCGTGTGCCACAACTAAGAGCCGGCACAGCCAAATAAATAAATTAAAACAAATTTAAAATATAATAAAATAAGCATGGGCTCCATGACACCCTCTGAAATGGGAGAGAATCCCAACCTTGAGGCTGCCTCCCTCCACCCCTCTCCCATACCTCTTCTTCTGTGCCCCTTGGCTTGCTGGGGACAAAGGTCCCATCCTGACTCAGTTCCCTGCCCTCACCCAGGGCTGCATCCAAGGCTCAGAGGCAGCTAGATGTCTTCTTAACCTTTTTCAGAACCCAGGGCCAGGCCCCTCTGATGGTAAAGCAGGAAGGTCCTTATGGAGGGTCAATCAAGTGTTCTGCCCTGCCTGCTGGAGTCAGGCCTGATCCAGCCTGACCTGACCTCCTTACTCTGTAAGACCCCGCATCAGTCCTCAACCTCCTGGAGGACAATATGGCCCTGTTTCTCACTGGTGACTGCGATGCTGCCCTGTGTCCCCGGGGAGGAGGCCCCCCAGGGTCCATCAGGCCCTCCATGGAACATGGTCCCTGGCTTCAAAGGAACCACAGCCTGTGAGGGACGTGAAGGAAGCCCTCACCCCCATCTTCCCTTCACTTTGTTGAGACATAAGGCAAATTCTGATCCTATTTCCAGAACATGTAAATCCTTGCTGATGTAAGTGTCCATGCAAACTGATGCAAATCCAGCCTCTGGGTCTGAAAGACAGAGGGATTCTAATGAAAGCAAGAAAGTTATCCAGAACCCTCCTTTTTCTTCATCTACCAGATCTTCAGGAACTTCAGGGAAAACTCCTTGAAGAACAAGTTAGAGTATATAGAGGTAAGGGTCTGGGTCAACTTTTGAGTGTAGGTGTGAGTGTGTGGGGGGAGGGGTGGAGGGAGGAGAGAATTCTAGAACATCCTTTAGGTATTCAGGGAGGTGGTGTAAGCAGAAGCTGTACAGTCAGCTGCAAACCTGGGGCTTGTGCACAGTGGGTACTCAGAAAGGTGAAGCAGCCTGTTCCCCTGGCAGGCTCTGCTGTGAGGTGTGGGGGTCTCCATGAACTCATTGGTTCAGGATCCCCTTGTGGGGCTGCCTTTCCCATGACTTCCACTCTCATTAGCAGATTTTCGATTCTATCCAGCTGCGAGATCTAAATGCACCATGTTAGGCATTGCCTGACAGATTCTTAAGGGATCTGCCCAAAATTCTGTGTTCAGCCTGACCAATTTAACAATGAAAGGTTCACTTTATGAAATTCCTCTTCTTATGAAATGCAATTAGCAGTTTTAACCTCTTGAGGGAACAAATCATTCACTGCTTGGAGTGAGTAGGTTTTATCAAACTTTTTTCCTCCCAAAGCTAAACGAAGTAAGAGGGGAGGGGAAGAGACGAGTCTCTCCCCAGGGGTTTGAGCACCCAGAGGGTTGGCACTATGGGCACGTCAGGGAAGGCAGGAGGCAGCCGGAGACTTGCTGAGCCTCCACTAAATGGCAGACAGTCTCCTGGGACACATACCCTCAAAAGTTGACCCAGTGGTCTCCTGGTAGCTCACATGGTAAAGAGTTTGCCTGGAGTGCAGGACACCCGAGTTCAATCCCTGGGTCAAGTAGATCCCCTGGAGAATGAAAGAGCAACCCACTCCAGTATTCTTATCTGCAAAATCCCATGGACAGAGGAGCCTGGTGAGCTACAGTCCATGGGGTCACAAAGAGTCAGACACAACTGAGCAACTTGAACATCTTGGGACTTTTGCCACACAGGAGTAGTTAGGGTGCTGCCACTGGTGTCCTGCAGGCAGGAGATGTGACCCAGAGCGAACCAGCCAATGGTTCGGAAGAGACAGAGAACAGAGATTGGTGGGGAGCTTGGAAGTGGGTCCACTGACCCCAGACAAGAATCTTTTCCCCCTGCTCTATGCTAGACATCCCTAGAAGGATGAAAGGGGATGGGGAAATGATTGCAAAACACCAGGGGATGGAGAAAAGGAGGTGGGAGACCACCAGTGAGGCACTTTAGTTTTTCTCATCTTAAACCAAATGGGAAAGATGGGTTTCTAATATTCATTTACTTATTCTTGGCTGTTCTGGGTCTTCATTGCTGCGCATGGGCTTTCTCTAGTTTCAGAGAGCAGGGACGACTCTCTAGTTGCAGTGTGCAGGCTTCTCATTGCAGTGGCTTCTCTTTGTGAAGCACAGGCTCTAGGGCACGTAGGCTTCAGTAGTTGCAGAGCATGGGCTCAGTAGGTGCAGCTCGCAGGTTCCAGAGCACAGGCTGAGTAGTTGTGGAACACGGACTTAGCTGCTCCAAGGCAAGTGGGATCTTCCCTGACCAGGGATCAAACCAGTGCCCCTTGCATTGCAAGGTGGAATCTTAACCACTGGACCACCTGGAAAGCCCAGGAAAGTTGTTTTTAACTGAATATCTGAAATTGAATTATATCTGATTATATACAGACTTCCTACCTCATTCTTTGTTTCTTTGATGAACAAACCTCTGTCACAATATGAACTGCCATTCCCCCAATTTATAATTTAGTCAATTTAAATTCTCACACACCCCTCTTTCTCAGGGCCCTTGAATTGACCCAGAGGGGCTGAAAGGCTCCATCTTGGAGGTTATCAGTAATTGACCCAAAAGGACACCTTTTGGTGTCCACACAAGAATAGTGATATCCAGCTCTGTTACTGGTTTGATGAAAGAGAAAAACGCAATGCCCAGAAATAATTTGAAAGATGTTACCACATACGGAAGGGAGTAAAACTGGGTCTGTAAACATGAAAATGGCAGTATCCACTTAGTGAAGTTTTAGTCTTTACTTTGTTTTCTCTTGAACATATCTCTAGCTTATCTTCTGTACCAGGAACTCTCAAATGCCGTATGATGATCACTCACCTATTGCCCCAGATCTCATTGAATGTTTTGGTTCTGTCTGCATCCTTCTCCCCAGCAAGTCTGCAGTCTCCTTGGAGGTAGAGCCCAACCTTTTTCCTCTTTGTATTATCTTCAATGCCTGGGATATCGTAGGAGCTCAGAAAATGTTTGTTGTTTTGTGTTTATTCAAAGTTAGAGCTATAATTCACAAAATACACACCTCACATGTACTCTGGTAAATTCTTCCTTTAATTGAAATGCATTCATTTGAGAAAGTGATGCTGATAGGAAGCAGATAACTGGAGAACTGATGGTTTTCTAAGTGCCATGGGCCCCTCAGGATGTAAATTACAATATGGAGCATTTAGATACCAAACCCGTTGGGGGGAGGTACTGAGGATTATCCATTCTCGCACAGAACATTCAATACAAACCCCAACACAAACCTCATATTAATTAAAAATTCTAAATCACACAATTGTTTTTTTCTGGAAATACTTTTATGCTCTGTTTTATTTGTCACTGTTAATAATAACAATAATGATAACAATAATAATAATAATAAAACTACTATGTGATTAAGGTGCAGATAAGCAATTAGGAAGCAAAATATTTACGGGTTTTTAGCAAGCCTTGCACTAGGAGCAGGAAGAGAATAATTACAAGGAGGTTTGTATGAGAGCTGGTTTCAGAAGATTCTTCAACTGGGACTTGAGATAGGTCACAGGACTCTATTTTGCCTGTGATTCTGTTAACCTGTTCCTCTGATCAGCTAATCACTCACTCATTTGACAAAATTTTATTAAGTGTATGCCAGGCAGGGTGCTAGATGCTGGGGATGCAATGCTAACTAGAAGAGATCCAACTCTCGAAGCCTAGGGTTAGATACAGACAACTGTAGCTATTACAACAATAGACACAACTGTACTGTGTCTGTTACATTTAAGTGTGGTATGGCCTTCCCAGGTGGCGCTAGTGGTAAAGAACCCATCTGCCAGTGGAGACATAAGAGATGTTGGTTCAGTCCCTGGGTTGGGAAGATCCCTTGGAGAAGGGCATGGCAACCCACTCCAGTATTCTTGCCTGGAGATTCCCATGGACAGAGGAGCCTGACGGGCTATAGTCCATGGGGTTGCAAAGAATCAAACATGACTGAAGCAACTTAGCACATAGCATGTGGTATGGCAATGGTGATGGTAGGTACTGCAGGCTCTGGGGTAGCCTTCCTGTGGGTATTTTGTCTAAGCTGAAACCTGTGAAATGAGTTGGAGATATCCAAGGGAAAGTTGGCCAATGGGGAAGAGAGAGCACCCTAGAGAGTCCCAGTGACCAAAGTCAGCTTGGTAATTCAGAGGACTGAATGTGGTTCAATGGACAGAAGTAGCAGTCAGACCTGAGTGGCAGAGGTCCATTTGGACCATATCCTGAAGGCAATGGGGAGCCACTGAAGGGTTTATCAGAACAGTGATAAGGTGTGCACTTCAGAAAGTTCACACTGGCTGCACTGTGGGGTGATAAGACAGGAAGCAGGACCACCAAGGTAGAGTCAGATGCAGAAACTCATGATGATGGTGGCCCAGATATGGGTAATAACAGTGGGGACAAGAGAAAAGGGCGGGTTTGAGAAATTCAGAACAGGTAATAAAAATAACAAGAGTACTCAATTAGCTCTTACTCTACTCTTACTTTACTTTTCCCCAGACCCTATAGTAAATGCTTTACATGTTGATTTGATATAAGCTTTAAACAAAACCTATGAGGTAGTGTTTATTATCTCCATTTTATAGGTGAGGAAGCTGAAACACAAAGAAGTTAAATAATTGGCCCAAGATAGTGCACACCAGTAATCTAAGTGTCATTGGTGAACCAGACTCCTGTTTGGACTTGAACCCTGACCCCTGTTTAATTTTTGAGCCTGTGGTTCCAACTACTAGTTGCATAGCAATGGGCGGTCCATCACTCAGGTAGGAAGAAGGGACTGAGCAGATGAGTAGTAGTGTGACAAAGACATCAGACCATCCCTTGGGACTAACTTGATGCTGGAAGCAGTGAAGAACCCTCAGTGGTTGGACAAAGAGATACATAAAGACAATATGAACAAAAATCAGTAGAAACAACAAAAAATAAACAGACTCATAAGGGCTCCAGATATATTAGAGTTTACAGACACAGACACAAACTTTAAAATAACTATACCTTATCATGATCAAGGTGTCAACAGGCAAAATTGGAGTTTTCAGAAGAGAATGAGGGGGAAAAAATACATATATATATTTTTTTAAAGAAACAAATGTGAATAAATGCATAACACCCAAAATTAAGAACTCAATAATGAATTTAACAGATACAACCAAAAGGAGGAATATAAACTAAAATATTGGTTAGAAAAGATATCCAGCTCTAAGTACAGAGAGACAGAGAAAAAAAAAACCCCAAGAAAGTAAAAAGGTGAGAGACATTGAAGTTCCAGTGAAAAAGTCTAACACATGGGTACTTGAAATTCCAAAGAAAGTTCAGAGGAAAAGAGCCAGAGGCATTATTTCAAGAGATAAGGGCAGAGAACATTCCTAAACTTTCAAAAGACTTCAAGTCACAGATTCAAGAAACATTACAAATTCCAAGCAGAATAAACAAAAAGTTTGCACTGAGGCGTTCATAGTAAAACTGCTGAAAACTAATGACAGAGACAAATCCAAAAAGCAAGGGAAGAAAGGATTACTTCCAAAGGTATAATAATTAAACACAAAATTTTGGAAGTCAGAAGACAATGGGAATATCTATAAAGTGCTGAAATAAACTGTCAGCTTAGAATTTTATACCCAGTGACAATACCCTTCAAGAACAAAAATGAGTTTTTTTAATGTGCAGACAAACCAAAGCTGAGATAATTTATCACCAGAAAACCCACACTAAAGGAAATACCAAAGTATATTCCTCAGGCAGAAGGAAATTAATTCAAGATGAAAGGTTGGAGTTTCAGGAAGGAATGTAAGCAGTAAAAAACGGTAAAAATGTATGTTTAAGTGGATATTAACTTATAAAACAATAAAAATACTTGCATATGGAGCTTAACAGACAGAAAAAAAAATAGATGCAAAAATGGCAAAGGGAGGAGAGAGGGGATGGTAAATGGGGTTTAATTATTTTAAGGTCCTTGAATTTACAAGGAAGAGAGGATAAATATCAATAAATTTTAGACGTCAACAAGTCAAGAATATAGGTAGTAATGTCTGAGGATATTACAATGAAATAATGCAAAATATTTAATCTGAAAGAAAGAAAAGGAAAAAGGGGGAATCTAGAACACCTGAGACCAATAGAAAGCATTTCATAAAGTGATAAGTTTATACCTAAGGACATTAGTAAGTTCATCAAATGGATGTGTTCTGACTAAAAGAGAAAGTTTTTCAAACTGAATTTAAAATTTTTGGCTCTATGCTGTCTATAAAAACACATTCAAGGATAAAATAGAAAGATTAAAAGTAAAAAGATGGGGAAAAAAGAGTCCATGTGAAAATCAAGTGTAGCTACATCAATATCAAACTAAGTAGACTTTAAGACAAAAAGCAGTATTTTTTGAGTTAAAACAGAGTTAAAGGACATCTGCTAATTATTGAAAAAGAAAATCTTCATTTCACCAGGAAGATACAATAATTGCATACACAAAAGAATATAGCTCCAAAATGTATGAAGCAAAAATTGATAGAATTACAAGGAAAAAATTAGAAAAATCCACACTCAACAGTGGGAGACTTCTATCACATCCTCTAAACAACCAATAGAAACAAAAGTGAGAGTATAGAAAATCTGAGAATGTAATTATCATTCGTAATGGGCAAGTATAGAATACCATGCACAATAACTGGGGAATATAAATTCTTTTGAATCAGACAATATTTTATAAGCACCATGGAGAAAAATAAGTACGGAGTGTTGGGTGTGTTATTTTAAATAATGGGTTCAGGAAAGACCTCAGTGAAGTGGCATTTCAACAGAGACCTAAAGGACTTATGAGCATAAGTGACTCAGACACTCAAGGGAAGGACAGGCTTGGGGTGAGGATGCACATGCTATCGGGTCAGGAAGCAGCCAGTCCCCCACCACTGGAGCAGAGGAAGCCAGGAGTGGGGAGAAGACAGTGCCCAGCCAGACGCGGCTGTCAGGAGTCAGGGGCTGCTTCTCCTTACAGAGCCAGACCATCTCTGCCTCCATCAACACAAGGTTCCCCCAGAATTCTATTCTAGACATCAAGTCCTTTCTTCCTGTCCATGTCTGCTTAACCCTCCAGTCTCCCATCATCTCTGGATCTTGACCCCCTTTCACAGCTCCACCTTCCTCTGTGTCTGGTCAGCCATCTTTCAGGGGACGACACTCACCCGGGTGTTGATGGAAAACACCCTGCAGACCTGGGCAATTTTTCTGAGGAACCTCCATACTGTTCTCCACAGTGGCTGCACCAGTTTATTGGTACATTCCCACCAACAGTGTAGGAGAGTTCAGGGAGATTCTTTCAAAACATACATCTGATTTCATCATTACCCTGCTCAAAAGCTTACAGTGGTTCCCTATGTCACTCAGGAAAAAAAAAGAAAAAGAGTTGCCATATGATCCTGCAATCCAATTCTTGGGCATATATCTGGACAAAACTGTGCTGCAAAATGGTACATGCACCCCTGTGTTCATTGCAGCCCTGTCTGCAAGCTTCCATGTCTTAGCTATTGTAAATAGTGCTGCAATGAACAAGAGGTGAATGTTGGTGGCACAGTGGTAAAGAACCGCCTGCCAGTGCAGGAGATGCAAGAGACCTGGGTTCAATCCCTGGGTCAGGAAGATCCCCTGGAGGTAGAAATGGCAACCCACTCCAGTATTTTTGCCTGGAGAATTCTGTGGACAGAGGAGCCTGGCAGGCTATAGTCCAAGGGGTCACAAAGAGTCCAGCACGACTGAGCGACTGAGCACACAAAAGACAGGGAAACAACATCAGCGCCGGCTCTCCCCACCGCCCTGAGCTTCGCACAAAAGTAGAGCATGGTTTGAAATCCTGTTATGCTTAATAAAATTAGCAGAATAGTCCAAGTGTTTTTCTTGATCCTTTGTACTTGAAGCTGCTATGTTTTCAGCACCCTGATGGTCCATGATTGGAGACGACACCGACCTCTTCCCCTGACCGTGCCTTTGATTTCAGAGCCACTGGGACCTTGCAAAGAGGTCCTTGCACGCTTGCTTGTGGCTCGAGGCCCGGAGCCCATGTGCCCAGAAGCCTCTCTCTACTGTGTTCCATGCTGAGAGCTACCTTGCTGAAAGGGGCGTCATTCCAGGGAGGAGGTCCTGGACTCTGTGGAACCAGGCTTCATCCCAGGGCAGGAAGGTGGGGCTGAGCGCTTCTGCACAAGTGCAGAGGGCGTGGCGGGAAGGACTGGTGCTAACACACCTTGTTGTGTGACCCTCGCCTGGGAGAAAATGCATTATTCCAGTCTAGGTGGCTTCACACCACCGGCTTCACACTGGCACGCTCACTTTTGCAGCCGGATGATTACATGCTCTGGGGGTCACTGCATAGATGTGGCTGGCACTGAGGGTTATGTTTTTAAATGAAGTGGCCAAATCAGTCGGGTTGGGCTTCCCTGGCCTTCAGCAGAATGACAGCACCATCGCCCTTGTTCAGCACAAGCTCATTTCTGTCCCCGTCAGCAAATATTCCCACCCCATGCCTGTTCCTGGGCCCACAGGACCCACTTCTGCTTCTCTTTTTGGGAACCAGTTCACTGTGGCCTCTGGTCTGCTGGGCATGGTGGCCTTGCTTCTTCCTCATGAGGGATTCCAGAGTCCATCCCCTCGGGACTCATGAGAATGACCTCTCTAGGGCCTGTGGGTCCCAGCAGGGAGTGTGGCCCTCTGTGCTCCTGTCCATGTCTCCCCACGTGGCAGCATGTCCAGGGGTTACACCTCCCTCCCTGCCGTCCCCCCAGGCTCTCCCACTGACACTCTGCCCCAGGCAGCCCCGCTGAGCCTTTCTTTTCTGACCCGGCTTCTCTCTTTCTACTGAGCCCTGCAGAGAGCTCACACTCAGCTTTCATCAGATTCCTTAATTCTGTGACAAGAAGGCTACGGAAGTGGGTGGAGCCTCATGACCCTCATTTTACCTAAACTAACCTTTCTTAAATTGGGGGAAAGAGGGAACGATGAAAGGAGGAGAAACAAGACATGGCAATGAATGCCAGAGTGAGAGATTTTCCAAGTATCACAATATCGTCCTCAGCGCACTCCCTGTTCCGCTAAATAAAGAAACTAGAGGTGCCTTCAGGCCTTTTTTAAATCAAGATTTTATTAAAAAGAGACGTGGTTTCAATCACCAAGCAAACAATTCACAGAGACATTTTCTAGAATAATGAGAATAATAAAAGCTCTCATTTTGGAAGAGCTGAATCCATGCCAGGCCCTGGGCTGTGGGTTTGCCATCCATCATTCCCGCCCACCCCATAAACTGTAAGACTGATACCATCCCCTTTCTACAGATCAGGAAACAGGCTTGGAGGAGCCTGGAGAACCGTCCAGAACACAGAGCACGTGGGAGGTGGTTCTGGGGTTCATACCCAGTCTGACGACTCTGGCACTGTCCCCATTGTCCGTCATGACAGAGCCCCACTCAGTCGGGGGCAGATGGCCAGAGGTCACGCCGGAGATCCTGTGGCCACAGGACCCCCAGAGCTGACTCCCAAAGCTGAGGGAGCACCACGGGGGATGGGGAATACCTCTGTTTGGTTTCTCCTTCCCATTTCAGAGCTCTCCCTCCCGGCTAGGGCTGTGACCATGTCACAGTATGTTTGCCTGGCCCAGTTTGAACTGTAAGCTGGTGAAACAGAAATATCCTTGGGAAAACAGCAACACGCTTTTATTTACCAAAGGTAAACGAAACCTTTCACTGGTCTGAAGGGTTTCCATGTTTCTGCCTTCCGTCTCCCCGTCGCAGTTCGCTTTGATTGCCCATAATATTAACCTTCAGGGGAAAAAAAAAGAAAGTAAACAAGATGGCAAATCCACGCATCTGATTTCCCGGCTGCATCCTCCGCGGACCGGGCGGCGGGACCTGTGGAGGACCCCTTTAGGAGTTAGCAGGCAGGAAGGCCTCCCTGGGGCTCACGTCCACCCCACACCTGCCCCTCATGCTCTCCAGGGAAGGGAGCTCCTTGCTGGCTCTTAGTCCTTGTGAAGCTCGCATACATAACGATCCATTTAGCTCTCCCTCCTTCCAGCTGGTCTTGACGAGGCTCAGCCGCAGCTCCGTGATCGTGGCTCTGTGCCGCTGGGCTGTGCTTAGTCCGACTCCGTAACGCGGGGGCGAGGGGGGTGGGGGGGAGTAAGGAAAATGCGTTCCACGCAGGACTTGGTTCTGCTGTAGAAACGGTCAGTCTTTTACTTTCAGGCATGTTGTGTTAATAGGAAGGTTTTTTCTTGGAAAATATCACCTTCAAATACTGTGAGTCTTTTTCAGGTTACATAAAAGGGCATTAGGCAGACACTTGGAAATTCAGCATTTTCCTTTCTCGGGAGCACAAACGGTGGGTGGGTGGACAGCTACAACCCACCTCTAGCAGCAGCCACGCGGCGTAAGAATAGGCAGCAGTTCCCTTCCTGATCAGCCTTCCGTCTGGATAGTATCAGCAATACTAAAGGTTACCGCTTTTTCTGTGATATATTACTTCTTCAGAGAGTATTAAAGATGTTTTGAATCTATTTTTTAGGAATCTTGAAACCACCAGTGGAACATTTTTGATGCTGTGGGTAATGCATAAAGCAGCAGCTTGGGATGGCTGGGCGGGAAAGGTACCCAAGGGTGTTGGAAGCACAAAAGACATTGCCCGTTAGGGTTTCAGCAGTTCAGAAGCAAGCAAGGTGGGGCTGAGATGCGGGGAGCAGAGGGCTGGGAAGTGGCGTTATTTCCTTTAGTTGCAGGGAGACAGGGAAGAGGCAGACTGACCCTGCCTCTCCTGGGAGTGGGCAGTAGTTATTGGGAGGGAAGAGCCGGAGGGAAAATTCCGTAATTATGGAAGGAATTCTCGAGCCCTGCTTCACATTCTTATTGTTTTGGCTTTTTTTTTTTGCTGCCTGGACTCTCCCTACCCAGAGGACAGATTGGTATAAAAATTGCAACAAGAAGTGACATCACTGTGGAAGTTGTAGTAGACGGTAAATTTTATGTGTCAACTTGACTTGGCCAAGGCAGAGCCGGCGAGATATTTAGCCAAATGTTACTCTGGGCGTGTCTGTGAGAGTGTTTCTGGATGAAACTAACATTTGCTTGTTGTTGTTGTTGTTGTTGTTGTTGTTTTTCCTAGTGCTGGTCACACTTTTCTTGTTTTTATTTTGCCAATATTAAAAATGGTGTTTATACATGTACTATACATATTTTGTATATATACTTTACATACATATTTTACGGGCATTGTTTGACTTCTACAAATGTTTCTTTTTTTTTCATTTATTTTTATTAGTTGGAGGCTAATCACTTTACAATATTGTAGTGGTTTTTGCCATATATTGACATGAGTCAGCCATGGATCCACACATTTTCCCCATCCCGATCCCCCCTCCCGCCCCCCTCCCTACAAATGTTTTTTGATGTTTTTACATGTCTTTTGCAGAATGTATACTTGTATGTCTTTAAAAAAAAACACTTTAAACTTTTTATTTTGTATTGGGGTATAGTTGATTCACAATGTTGTGGTAGTTTCAGATGAACAACAAAGGGACTCAACCATACATATACATGAGTCCATCCTCCCCCAGACTCCCTTGCCATCCAGGCTGGCACATAACATTGAGGAGAGTTCCATGTGCTATGCAATAGGTCCTTGTTGGTTATCCATTTTGAATATAGCAGCGTGTATATCTCCTTCCCAAACTCCTTAACTATCCCGTCCCCCTGGCAACCATAAGTTTTCGAAGCCTGTGAGTCTCTTTCTGTTTTGTTAGTTCATTTGTATCATTTATTTTTAGATTCCACATATAAAGGATGTCATACAATATGAAATCAGCATTTGAATCAGTGGAGTGAGTAAAGCAGATGACCCTCACTAAGGCCTCATCTAGTAAAGTATCTGGACAGAAAGTCTGACTCTCCCACAAATAAGCAGGAATTGTTTCTGCCTGACCACTTGAGCTGCGACACAGGTTTTTTTCCCTACCTCCGGACTCAAACTGAACCATCTGCTCTTCTTAGACCTTGAGCCTGCCAGCTTTTGGACCAGAACTTACAGCTTTGGTTCTCCTGGGTCTCCAGCTTGCCAACTGCAGGTCTTGGGGCTTCTAGGCCCCCCTAATCATATGAGCCATTTCCCTATAGTTAATTAATTAGTTAAATAATCTCCTATTGGCTCTGGTTTTCTGGAGAACACTGATTGACTGATACACATGGCATTAATAAAGCAGAGACTGAAATATTACAATCTTTCCTAAATCCATAACCTGACCAGATCAGCTATGTCCTCCATGAGAGGAAAGGATCAATGAACCCCCAAAGTGTTCAGTATGTGGCCAGTGGCTTCAGAAAGCTGTTGAGCTACACCACTCTGCTGAGAAAATCAGAAGCCATGAATGGAAATGAGGAGAAGGTGACATGAGGGAGAGTGAAGCAGGCATAGCCCCATCCTCACCTGTCTGTCTCACCTAACATCTCCTGGCTCCTCCTAGAGCTCCTGCTCCTCCTAAGGGGCATCCACCTAGAATGCCCCTTAAAAAGCAAAGGACTCATGCCAAGTTGACCTCATACCCAAGTCCAGTTCTGTGTTCCCCACTCCCAGCCTGCCTGGCCTCCTAGGGTTAGGTATGGTCTTGCTGAGCTCCGGAAGGGGACACTGTGTCGAGGGACTGGCTCTGGGACCGAGCACACAGCCAAGAAAGCAGGTCTGGGCTGGAGAAAAAGACACTGGAAATCCAATACTGAGTTGGAGGTGTAGGTGGACCATCAAAGTGGAGGTGTGCAGGAGACATTTGAATATGTGGGATCTTGGATTTAAAGGTGGCAAAGATTTGGCAACCAGGTGAAAATGAGAAGGATATTCTAGAAAGCTGAGAAACACCAGCAGTTAAGAGAGAAGGCCAAGCCCACAAAGATGGACGTAGAGGCCAATGTACGCCATGCATAAAGAGAACTACCCTGGGGGCCAGCCTGGTCCTGACCATGGGACCAGCATTCAGGGAGCTACCGCAACACTCTTAATGGTGCTCAGCCTGGCAGCCCAAGGAACCCACAACCACTGCAGGGACAGCCTTGGAGGAGGGACCAGAGTGCTCCAAGCCCCAGTCCCCAGCATTTGCCTGCGAAGGAAGCTGGCCCTGCAAAGCGTCCAGTGCAGAGATCTCAGGCCTCCCCGAGCAGCAGCCACTGAGGCACTGGCTCAGCAACCCAGAGCCCCAGCCCCGCCCTGCTCAGCCCACCGGAGTGAGGGAGACCAGGTGAGAGAATGGAAAAGGCCTCCAGGCTAAGACGTACTGCCCATTTTTCAAATGAGACCTAGAGGGAAGAACGGTCTTGTCCAGGTTGCCCAGACCCCAGCCCCCCACCCCACTCACCGAGGCTGCTGCCTTCCTGGGCCCGGGTCTGGAGCATCTAGGAGGAGAGAAGTGTGTCGGGCCCCGATACGGATGGGAGAGGCTCCTCCAGGAGGAGAAATGGGCAGCCTGGAAAAAATGTGAGAATCCTGAGCCCCCAGGAGAATAAGGGGAGCATGGATATATTGATATATATTTTAAATTAGAAGGAGCCGCCACCAAAATGTGCAGCAGGAAGTTGCCCCCTGCATTTTGAGAGTGCTCACCTAATACGCTGGCTGACACATGTCTATGAGGAACAGGCCCTGGAGGGGGCGAGGAGGGGGTAAGTCTACTCTCCTCCCCTTCATCCTGAAGCTTCCACAGCCTCCCACCTGATGCTCAGAAGGAGCCCAGAATGATGTCAAGTGAGGGGGTTAAATGCAGTTTTGGCATCCAGGGCCCTGGTGCAGGGGCGGCCAGCATACATCCCCAGAGACAAGGGCTCAGCAAGTCGGGAGGTATGTTGTTGGGGGAGGTGGGAGCACGTGTGGGACATCAGTGCGTGCCAGCTGCTGTCTCTTTGTACCCTGGAGTGTGAACCGTGGGAGGTGCATGTGTGTGTCTTAGCTCAGATGGCCCTAATGAAAGACCATAACCTGGGCAGCTTATAAACAACAAGTATTTATTGCTCGCAGCTCTGCAGGCTGGAAGGCTGAGATCAGGAGGCCAGCACAATCAGGATCTGGTGAGGACCTTCCTCGGGGTTGCCATCCGCTGATTCCCCTGTGGGTCCTCTCGGCGGAGAGCAGAGAGAGGAGACGAGGTCTTTCACCTTCTAAGGGCACCCGGGCCTCTCACAAGGGCTCCACCTTCATGACCTAACCCCCTCCCAAACACCCACCTCATAACACCATCACCTGGGTGTTAGGGTCTGAACTCTGGGGGGACACACACATTCAGTCCCAGCCACATGTGGGGAGTGTGCTTACTGCTGTGCTGTGGGGTGCTCATGCCACTCATGTGACCTGTGTGCACAAATGAGGTCAAAGCAGCAGCCCCCTGCAGTCAGCACCTTGCTGCATAGGAGCCCCCCAGTCACTTTTCATACATGTCCTGATATAGATCTCTCCTCGGGCCTGGGAAGGTGGGGACTGTCATTCTCCTTGCAGGTAGAGAAACTGAGACTCGGATCCACTCCATCCTTGCTGGCAGGACTTCAGCAATGAAAGAATAAGAACCCAAACCCTCACTCGGCATGCCCGCATGTGATGACCCCAAGGGCATCATGTTCCCTGTGCTCAGAATGGCACATCACCCCCTGCTTTCACCCCCACCATACCCCTCTCCTGAGGCTCAGGACTCAGCCCCCTCCTCCAGGCAGCTTTCCTGGATCCACACAGCTGGGGCAGATGCTGCCTGCCCCCCTCACGATCACAGCATGTGATCTCTCCAGGTTGCACCTTTTTCCTTGCCTGTCTCTCCACCCACCTGATCGACTGGAGGGTAGCATCCTTGTCGTACTCGAACCATGAAGGATGGGCAAACAGTGGTCCCAGGGGATGGAGGATGGTGGATTCCAGCTCAAGACTGTGGACCTGGCCATCGGCCCCCAGACCCTCGGACACCGAACTCCAACATAGGCTTATCCTCTCATCCCTAACCACAGTGCGTAGCTTGCCCTGCCTGGGGTGTGCCCCACCTTTCAGGACCCAGCTTTTGGCCCACCTCCTCATCCCTCCCTTGGCAGCCCCTTCCCAGGCTATCTGGGTGCCAGACAAGAAGCCAGCTGTCTGCACGAGTGATGACAACAAGACAGCATCTACACACAGCACTCCTGTGTGCTGAGCAGGCTTCTAAGTCTTTTGCACTTATTAATTCATAGTCCCATGGTGAAGGTCTGCACTTATCCCTATTTGAGGGGTGAGGAAAGGAGGCCAGGGTACAGAAAGGTCCATTAACTTGCCCCCATCTCACCCCACTTGGAAGTGGCAGGACTTGCATTTGAACCCAGATACCCAGCTCTAACTACCACCCACCAGGAGGAGCTCCATCCTGCCCCAAGGAGCTCACAGACTGGTAGTAGAGACAGTGCCCGCTGTGAGGGAGCCACCCCACACAGACCTTGGGCCTCAGACAGGGCATCAGAGGTAATGAGGTAGCCTGGAATGTGCTGGAATGGCTAGCCCTTCTTCGCTGGAGAACTGGCGGCCAGGTTACAATGAGCCTGCAGTGTGGGGCCCGGAGGCCTTCGTGCCCCGTCGCCCCATCCCCAGTGCTGGCCTGTGCCCTACAGTGGCAACGGGCCTGGCGCTCTGTGTCCAGGTCTCTCCAGCAGTGGCCTGGGGACGACGCACTGTCTGGGACCAGTCTGTTCGACTGCCCCTTATAGAGGGAACGGGCTGTTTTCTCCCTCCTGTAATTGTTACCATCTGTTTCCCTTCATGGTGTTTGTTGATGTTTTCTTGTTTTAAAACTGAAATGAGTCAGATTGGAAACTGATTTAGGAAAAAGTGTCTGGGAGGGAAGCTCAAAGTGGCCATGGGGGACTCTGCGCTTCAGAGCCATCAGAGAGAAAAGATTCCATGGGGCAGGCAAGGGGTGTCTGCCAGCATCACCTGCCCTGTGGGGGCTGGAGTCCCCTGGCTGCCCGAGCAGGGGGTCTGTGCAGGTGTGTGGAAGGCATGGGGGGGTGCAGACTTGGTGTGTAGGTAGGCAAGTGCATGTGTGTGCACACTTGTGCACCCACGTGAGCATCCAGCTGCCATTCCATCCAGGATTTTAAGTCAGTGTCTGTGCCTCTCCCTTCCTGTTCTCATCACCAGTCACCCTAGGCTCTTGGCTCCCCACTGCTGTTACATAAGCCAAAGAAAGGCGCCCAGGGACTCTGCCCTTGGCTCCCTGGGCAAGCCCAGCACAGCTCTGAGACCTTAACCTGCAATCCAGACCAGCTGCCACCAGAGCTTGGAATACTGTGGCTTTGGTTTTATGGCCAAATAGCTAGGCTTCGGTAGACATGGTGTATGAATCACAATCCAGCCGCTTTGCTTCTCTCTGTCCTTTCTTGATAATCCATAGCTTGTAGAGGATTCTCTAGCTCCAGCAACCCAGGGGAAAATGGATGTAGAAGAAAGATTGCCTTGAGCATCCTTCTTGCAGGCTTGGGTTCCCGAAATAGTAATAGTAGCTGCCCTTGCTGCAGCCTGCTTTGCCCCAGCTTCTGTGATAAGCCCTGAAAATGGGGACTTTCTACTCCTCACTGATATCAGCGTTTGGAAGAATCTTTTTAATTTATTTATTTACTTTATTTTTGGCTCCACTGGCTCTTTGTTGCTGCACCCAGGCTTTCTCTAATTGCAGGGAGCAGGGGCTACTCTCTAGTTGTGATGCACAGGCTTCTCACTGCGGTGGCCTCTCTTGTGGCAGAGCATGGACTCTAGGGTATGCAGTCTTCAGTAGTTGTGGCACATGGGCTGTAAAGCTCAGGTTCAGTAGTTGGGGGCCCACAGGCTTAGTTGTTCTGCAGCATGTCGGATCTTCCTGGACCAGTGATTGAACCCATATCCCCTGCATTGGCAGGCAGATTCTTAACAACTGAACCACCAAGAAAGTCCTGGGAGGATCATCAGGGATGTTTTCTACATGAAAAAGCAGGGGCTCTGAGAGGTGAGTTGACTTGTGCAAGGGCACAAGGCCAGCTAGAGGTGGTGCCAGCCTGGAGCCCAGACCTCCCACTTGCAGGGCCAGAGCTCTGGTCATTATGGAGATGGCAGGCACTGCAGGAGACCCTGTGCTGTGAGCTGGATGATGCCACAGGGAGCCACCCCGGCTGGGGTTTCCACCAGAAATTCTCAGATCCTGCTTCCATCCTTGTACCTCTGATTCCAAGCTCCTCCTTCCTGGGAAGCCACCTGGTGTGTGCACAGCCTCACTGCACGAGGCGGGGCATGCATCTCACTCCACTTACTCTGATGTTTAGGAGCAAGCATAGGAAACTTCTCGTGTCTGCATATTTAAGCGCTTTTATTAAGTGGAACAAGCTATTTCTGAACACGAGAGTGGCCAACAGCCTTAGAGGAAATTAAAATGAACCATGACAATGGAAAATTGCACAGGGGCACGGCAGATTCTCCGGAGATAAATACAATAAGGCTTTCAACAGCATTCGGGAAAGACTAGAGATCATGGAGATTATGTTGTGAGAGAAAAAAGCAAACCACCGGAAAATTAGAGCTCAGGCTGGTGGGAGGACCAAGCGAACGCTGGTCAGGCCTGTGGGTGGCCGGCCCTCCATTCAACACCCCGGGGGTCTGGTGGACAAAGTGAGGCAGAGAAACAACAGGCAGACAGAGCTCAAATCAGGATGGCAAGCCTTTTCTCAGTACCCATGGTGTGCATGCTATGTGGGCATAGGGACTGAATTGTGTTCCCCCCAAATTCCTAGAGTTGAATTCCTAAGCCCCCACTGAGGTGGTATTTAATGATGGAGTTTTGGGGGGACTTCTCTTGTGGACCAGTTACGAAGACTCTGTGCTTCTACTGTAGGAGGCGAAAGTTCAATCTCTGGTCTGGGAACTAAGATCTCACATGCTGTGTGGTATGGCCAAAAACAAAGCAAAAAAAGACCCAAAATAAGGAAATAAAGATGGGGACTTTGGGAGATGATTTGGTTTAGAAGGAATCATGAGGATGGAGGCCCCCACGATGAAATTAATGTTCTTATGAGAACAGGAAGAGACTAGAACTTTCTCTCTGACGCAGCTAGAAGGTGGCCATCTGAAAGCCAGAACAGAGTCTTCAGCAGGACCCTGCCACGCTGGTCCCCAGACCTGTGAGGATTCCTGTTGTTTTGTCACCCAATCTATGTATTTCATCATGGTGACCCAAGCTGACTCATACAGTGAAGAACGGAAGGGGACACACTGATCTTGACCTCAAAGAACTCTTGGGCCGTGAGGGTTGTAAATGGGCACATCCAAGGGTTTGACAGATTTTAGTTGTTGTAATTGTGATTTCTCCTATAGCTCCCTAAGCCAGAGACTATTTATCATGGTCTCAAGCACACGATGGCTTCTCAGTAAATGTGGGGTGAATGAATGAGTGAGTGAATGATGCACCTGAGTCCATGGGCCCCAGCGCAGAACCAATGGAGCTGTGGTGTCCAGGCAGCTGCAAAGAGAGAAAGGAGGTGAGCGAGGGCCCAGACAGTCTGCTAAGGAGGGAGTATCTGTGGAGGGGCTTTGTCTGGAACCCTCTCCTCACCCAGGACCCACAGAAGCAGCCACAGGCAGAAAGCTCTCAGGCCGTCTCCAGGGTGGGTCAGGCCCAGGGGCTCAGGGGTTGGGACAGTGCCTGCCCCATCTTCTTGCAGGGCAGAGCCAGGCCCTTTCTCTGCGCTGGTCACCAGAACCCCACTCCTCCTCCCATGTCACCCCGCTGGAGAAATCCATCTGTCTATCTACCCCAAGAGGACCTCCTTCCCTGTCTCTCCCACCCCACCGCTTTTAAAGGATTTTTAACACTTTCCCTTTCGCACCTGGGCCTCCAGTGAATTTAAATAGAATCTGTCTGTCCCAGCAAGTTTTATGAAGCCTGAAAAGATGGGCTAGAGCTGAATGATGCCATTTCCTTTAAAAGAAAAAAAAAAAAAGGGAAGGAAAAGAAAGAAAAAAGTCACTCAAACCACCTCAATTCTGAATGAACATAGCGGAGCTGGGCTGCCACAAGAGGGCACACCGCACCAACACCCCACTCCACCCCACCCCCAGGACCCTGCCTGGACACACACTGCTCTGTCAAAGAGAGCCCAGGCAGGAGACAGCAAAGAGAACTGAGTTCTGTGCCATGCATTCCGGAAGATTCCACCGCAGACCTGGTCGACGCACCAGGCTCCCAGCCCCACACTGTGTCAGAACCCAGGCTCCGGTCCCAAGACACACACACTCAGGCCCTGCGTTGCTTCAGCGAGTCCTGAAATCCCAGCACTGAAATGACTTGAGCTCCCTCAGCTGCGCCGCCCCCATCTGAGGAGTCGCCTCTGTTTGTGCGACGTTGTTTGTTTCTTTGTCCTGCCTGGCCTCGGGGTGACCCTACCACAATCCCCTCTCTTGTGAGGCTTCTAATGAGGTCGCCGAAGATGTCTGTGTCAGACCCGTCTTATCAGGCGTGAGAGTCGAGTTCTCAGTCGACTTCCGCCGGGAGGGTCAGGTCAGGCAGGCGGCGGAGGGCTCAGAACTCAGAACTGTTCCCTCTCCTGGGCGAGCCTTTGTCTGTGACAACAAACAAGGAACACTCCCTCCAGGCCCACAACTCAGAAAGTGGACGGTGGGTTTGATTAGGAATGTCAGGTGTTCACTGAAGAAAGGACCCCAGAGCAGCTGCAGACAGCCGGCCAGTGAGTGTTCTTGGGGTTCTTTCTGGCTCCAGTGGGTCCCCCATACAAGGAAACCACAGTTGGTCCTAGAGTCCTGTCTGCAGAGAGGCTGGGAGGGCCTTGTGGGTCCGAGGGGCCCAGCAAGCCCCTGGCCAAGCTGTTCCTGAGAGCAACTCTGGGAAGGCCTGGTTCCAAATTAATATTGGGCGCTCAGAGTGCAGGGGTGTGAGGGTCAGGCCCGGTCAGCCAGAGAACCCAGGCATGTCCCTGCTGCACCCACTCAGCTCAGCCGCCCCCGCAGAGGACTTTTCTTCACCAGATTCGCTGAGGATTTCCAATCTGAAGAGAACAAAAGGCTCCTGGCCACTGGCCGTCCTGTGATGTGCATCTGTGAATCTGGAGCCGACCAGAGGAGGGCGGGCAGGTCACAGGCTCTGAGGCTGGGAGGTCGAGGGGTGGTCCCCAAGTCACCACCTGCAGGGCCGGCCGTTTGGGAAACGTCTGTAAAGATCAGAGCGGGGCTGCCCCGGCCTCGCCTACCTTCCCGCCCACTCTGGGGACAAGAATGAAGATGGGTCGCCGCGCTCCGGAGGGAGCTACGCTGTCACCAGTGCGGAGATGAGTGGGAACAGGCAGGGCCGCCAGGCCTCTGAGCAGGCAGGGCCGGTTCCAAGGAACGCGGCTGTCGGGGGGAACCTCGAGGGCCGATTGAAAGAGGCGATGAAAGGCCCGGCCCAGCACTGCGAGCAGGTGCCCCTCACGCTCCTCCTTGTCCCCCGTCCATCGTCATGGGTCTGGGCCACTGGCTCGCTTCACATCACAGGCGTCTGCTGAGGGCCAGGTTGCCCTGCACCTTTCAGCAGAATGAAAGGGAACTGATATCAGAGGGGTGCTGAAGCTCAGGAAAGGCCTCTTTCTTTTCAAAGACTTTCGTTTGTGATGGGCTTTCTTTTTTTTTTTTTTCCAGGTGATCTTATTTCAAAGCCCCTTTGAAAATTTTGTGGGTTTTTGTAATGGATGAAAAGTTACTTGGAAATGGGACTAAGAAGTTTCCTGTTGAAAGTTGTTAGAGGAAAGTTGAAAGCTTTGAGTTGTAATGTTCCGCCAGATTTATCCTTTCTTTTGTCCACAAGGCCCATCCGTTGGGAGGGGGTCTGGGGGAAGGGGCCGGGGCAGGGGGTGGTGCCTGGACAGGGCACTGGAGAGAGAGCAGGATGCAAAAACCAGCCCCCGCCGCCACTACTGTACATGTGCAAGGGAGGCCATCTGAGCCGAGCCTTCAGCAAAAGTGTCTCCACAGTATAGACTTTGATGTTGGAAAAGGGGGAAGCAAATATATTTCTACAATACTAGAGGAGGCTGGGTTCTACCAGAGACAATGGCTATGGCACAGACGTTTCACATCAGAAAAAAAAAAAAAAACTATGAAAGAGGATAGTGCCCAAAAGGACTTGAGAGAAGGAAAGGACCAGATCAACACCAAGTGTGAGCTCTCAAGTGCATCCTCCATGGAGAACTGGCAATAGAAGGGGTCAGTAAGCAATAAGGCAACCTGGAAAAGCACCGCTACAGGAAACCCAAGGGTTCCAGAAGGAAGGAGGAGGAAGCTGGTGTTAGGGATCAGAGAGAGAACACGAGGAGATGCCACTGGGCTTGGCATCAGGTGACTGTCCATTGAAAGGGGATGGTTTCAGGACCTCCCTGGTGGTCTAGTCATTAAGAATCCACCTTCCAATGCAGGGGACATGGGTTCAATCCCTGGTTGGGGACCTAAGATCCCACATGCAGTGGGGCAACGAAGCCTGTTTGCTGCAAATACTCAGCCTTCTGGCTGCAACTAGAGAGAAGTCTGTGATCCCACAGGCCAAAACTAAGACCCAATGCAGCCAAATAAATAAATATATTTTAAAAGGGGAGGAAATGATTTTACTGAAGTGTAGGGCTGGGAAGAGATAAGGGAGTGAAAACTGAGGGATAACTGGAATGAGTACCAGGTGTCAATCCCAAGGAGGGGATAACCACAAAAGGGGATGGGGAAGGCAGATGGTTGCTGAAATGGCAGGTGAAGTGGTAAATAAGGATCTTTCAGTGCTTGTGATGGAAAGCCAAGGGGAAGGGGCTGATGGAAAGGGAGGGAGAGGCAGTGTAGATGCTGAAGCAAGAGGAGATATGAAGGGAGGCCGTGCATTGACAGCTTTGGAGAAGGGTGGAGGTGTCAGTTTGTGCTGACCTGGTCTGAGATGGAAAAACTGGCCTCATTGGAGGGGCCAGGACCTTACTGGCAGGGGTTGGCAGAACACATTGGTGGGTTAGAGTCTAGGGGGTCTGACTGAGTGGGAGAGGTGATAGAAGGCTAGCTTCTGATTCAGAAGGGCTAGGACAGGGGACCCCAAAATGTGGCTCTTTAACAAGACTACCAGCTGAAGCAGTCCATGTACTTCACTTTGGGAGGGCAAGGACAGTCCTGATGTTCAAGTTCACCGGCTTCCTGGCCCCAGGGTGTTGTCAGAGCAGGAGGGCCACTTGGGCTGGACACAGTGGGGGAAGGAGAAGCCATGGTTGGCATACCTGCGGACACCAGAGGAAGGATTCTAAGGGCAACCCCAACAGGGTGGTGTGGACACAGCCTTGATATGACTAAACCCATTTATGGAGCTGTCAGCCACAGCAGCAGCGGTCTGGAGAGAGGTGACCAAGGAGCCCTCTGGCCATCACACAGCACTGCTGAGGGACTTAGGACAGAACAGACCTAGGTTTGCGCCCAAGCCTGGCAGGCTCTGCTGTCCCTGGAGTTCTCTGGGCCTTCTTACTCTCATCTGTAAAATGAACGTGAGAACACAGATTTCCTCAGGAAAGAACTCACATCATGCCCATGCCTGGAGTGTAGGAGTATGTGTTAGTGTTAGTTGCTCAGTGGTGTTCGACTCTTTGCAGTCCCATGGACTGTAGCCCATCAGGCTCCTCTGTCCAGGAGATTCTCCAGGCAGGAATACTGGAGTGGGTTCCCATTTCCTACTGCAGGAGATCTTCCTGACCCCAGGGATTGAACCCAGGTCTCCTGCATTGCAGATTCCTTACCCTCTGAGCCGCCAGGAAGCACTCAATAAATGTGATCCAAGCCATTATGGTTGATTGGATCCTCAGCGTGGTCCAGCAAGAGACAGAGGGCACAGGAAGCAGTTGATGGTTTCAACGTAAAGTATTTTCCTGGGATCACAAGGCCAGGTTACAGTCTGACCACTGGCCTCTGCAGTTCTGTCTCCATCCCAGCACAAGGATGCCCTCACCCCAGTGCCCCCCGGGGTGGCAACCTCCTTTCTCAGCTCCCTTCCCCCTTCCCCCATGACGTCCTCTGCCCCCACCTAGCTCCTGGCAGCAACGCTTGCCCTCCAGAGACATCATCATATTCAGTAATATGATTGGAATCTGAATATATATTTAAAATGACAAGTTTGAAATTAAAATTTAAATAAAGAATTACTTTTCTGTAAGTTGCTCCGAAAGCAGTAATTTAGCAGCAAATTGATAGAGAAAGGTAAGCACTGGTCCTTTAAACCATCGTGCAGTTTCTGGCATGCGAGCCAGAAGTGTCTCAATTTAACACATCATTGGTTAGTATTATTAGAAATTTCATCGGGCCCCAGAGCGCATTATGGCGCTGCTCTGAGGGGGGTGCCGAGGGCACAGCCTGGGTTCAGGGGACCAGAGAGGGCAACCTGGTTAATGAGGGCAGGAGGGGTTCGGGAGAGCCTCCTCTGGCCCCAAGAGGGGATTTAACTGTGATTATTTTCTTGTTTGTAGTGTGGTAGCGATCTTGAAATGAGAACTGAGAGACTCATAAGTGTCATTTGCTCTTCCCAGAGGTCACCAACTTATAGCATTGGTATCTGTCAATGTGTTTTTCTGACCTCTTGAAACCTAGGCTGTGAACAGTAGTCCATGAAAACAGCGTCACCTGTCTGGCTCCCATGAGCCGCATAAGCAAGACCCCAAAACCTATCCCAATTGTGACCTGCCCAGAGGCACCAGCCCTTAAGTTCCCCACACTGGGGCATAGGGGTCTGGGAACTTGAACATCAAGACTGCTGTTGCCTCCACCAGAGTAAGGTTGACAGACCACATCACCTGGCAGGCTTGTTAGGGGACCACATTTGAGGGTCCTTCAGCCCAGACCTACAGAATCAGAAGCTCTGAAGGTGGGATCCAGAGACCCACATTCTCAACCCCACCACAAGCAGGATCTTCCTACACGCACTCGTATAAGTCAGAGGGCCCCTGCCATCGAGGTGGTCGATACTCTACCTGTCTGGTCTTAGGAGTGGTGCTCTCATAAATAATCTGCAAGTCCTAGAAAGCCAGCCATCTAGGTCTAAACCCCTGAACTGTAATCTAAAAAATTCAGACACCAAATTCTCTCTCCCCTACCCCCAGCCTGAATTTCTACCATTAAGTAAGGATTGTCTTCCTGAGTACCTTCATAGTTCGAGGGCCCCTGGGAAGTTCCCAACACCCCAGTCTGAATAAGTTTACCAAAAACCAGTCTCCATCAGTCCCCACAGGTGGACCTGGGCACCATGAAGCCCCTAAATGCCTTGCAGGGGGAGGGATGCTGAAAAGGAGGTGAAATGTCCACTCTTTGCAGGGAGCAGGCTGCCCAGCCATGCTGGGTCCTGGAGCTGGCAGTCGGTGGGAGGTGATTCCCAGGACAACCTGGGCTTGGTGCTCAGGGATGCCTGAGCATTCACATCTGCTAGCAGCCTGTGGGAACCCACAAGATGAGCCTGAGGACCCTCCAGAGGGGGAAGGAGAAGGAAATGAGAGCACTCGTCACTGCTGCTGGGCCCAGGACACCAGACTTGTGTGTGCTTCCAGACCCATGTACCTCTGCCACCACCGCTGCAGAGCGTGAACTCGGAGCTGGGCTGGCTTCCTCATACCGCCTAGCACCCCCAGACCGAAATCACACCCCAGGGTGTCTGAGCAGCCAGGCGCAAGCCTGTGCTCCAGCCCCAAGGGAAGCTGGCAGAGCATGTGTTCTGGCTTCCACCTCAAGATGGGGGCATGATGGGGGTGTTCAAAAGGCAAGAAAAAAAAAGAAAGAGTCAAAGGCCCATTGCAGGGGTCAGGCCACATCAGCAGTCTCTTGTCAGAAGGGGCCCTAGAATTCAGAACCAAGGGTTGTATGGGTGTCTCACCAAAGACTCTCTTTCCCAAATTAGGTGAGAATTATAGGGAGCCATAATTCTCCAGCCATAATTCTGCCTGGAGGATCCCAGGGACAGCGGAGCCTGGTGGGCTGCCGTCTATGGGGTCGCACAGAGTCAGACACGACTGAAGCAACTTAGCAGCAGAAACAGCAGCAGCATGAGATAAAAGGGCTTCCCAGGTGGCACTAGAGGTAAAGAATCCGCCTGCCAAGACAGGAGACATAAGAGAGGCAGGTTGGATCCCTGAACACACCTGGAAGATCAGGAAGATCCAGGAAGATCCTGACCCTGGAAGAAGTTCAGGAAGATCCCTTGGAGGTGGAAATGGCAACCCACTCCAGTATTCGTGCCTGGAGAATCCCATGGATAAAGGAGCCTGGTGGGTTACAGTCCATGGGGTCGCAAAGAGTCCAACATGACTGAAGCGACTTAGCACGTGAGGTTAAAAGCACGGCTGTGGGTGAAGCCCGGAGCGTGGCCAGCTGCGGGCTTCCCACGACTATCCGCCCTGCCGCTCCTGTTTTCACTAAGGCCATTTCCACCCCCAGTCCCCGCCCGGCTGGGGTGCACCTTGGCATCCAGTGGTGCTTCAGGCCCAGAGGGATTAAACACTGGAGTGTTATCTGAGAGATAAAAGTGAGGTGAGGGCTGGGGGATGCTTGGCTCCCCTGGGGGAACAGTCTCACTGCTGTGAAGATGGGGCGGCTGTTCTCAGGGACGCTCAGCAGATGGCAGTCCCGGCCTGTGCTGTCACAACACACAAGCGACAAGAGCATCGAGACTCACAGGTTCCCGTCTGTGGAGGCAGGTTCGTGGGCAGGAGAAGGACTTGGACACTGGTAGTGTCATTCCTCCGGGAGGAAGCCCGCATGAGCCCCCAGAAGTGGTCCCTGGAGCTCTATCCACTGTATCCAGACTGCAAACGCACCCGCAGCTCTGGGCTCCTTTGGTGGCAAAGTTAGCCAAAATCATCGGCCTTGTTGAATCCCGCCTAGTTTTCGTGGTCCAACATCAGCTCTCCCTAACTTCTGGGCTTCACTGGTTCACCCGCTCCTGATGTCCTTGGGTGAACAGTGGGAAAAGCTGAGTTTCAGCTTCTCCCCCAGCCCCACGGGGGCAGGAGTCAACCTCAGCACCCACATCTCCTATTATACTCAGGCATTGGGCCACGAGGTCAGCAGATTGGGGCATTAGACCTTCCAAGCAGCAGCCAGGGCAAGTGTTGGGGTCATAGCACACGAGGCCCCCACAGTCTGGAAACATCTCCCCAGTGAAATGTCCCAGGGTCTCCCACTCTAAGCCATTTCACGTCTCTTTTCTGTTACTCCCATTATTCCCTCTCCCAAAGTGTAGGCCAGGCCATACCTCCATGCATTTGTGAATCAACAGTGATGAACACTCCTACTGTTGGCCAGCACTGAAGCTCAGAGACCCTGCATTCCCTGGGCACCTACACCAGGCCGGCAGGATCTGGGCCGGGCACCGAGCGGATCCCTGCCACTCTGGAGCCCACCTGCCAGTGCAGATCAGTGCAGGCCCTGAAGGGCAGCATTTGAAGACTGTGACCATCATGTGCACGGGGCAAGGGCTGGGAACAAGTGAGGTGAGGCAAGGCCCCAGGGTGTCCCATTCCGTCATCTTTCAAACTTCCTTGACCACATGGGATGCTGCTGACCTCTATGGCACCTTTGGGCAACGCAGAAAAAAGGGTCCCCTTTGGATGGACAGATCAGCAGAGGCAGCCTGTTGAGGCTGTTGCATGTTCACGAGTGTGCAGCCTGGTGAGCAAATGATGTTCCTGGAAGGAAAGGCATGGCTGCCCCTCCAGCGGGTCAGCCCCTTGCCCACCCCCGCTGCCAGGCATCTTCACCACCTGCAGCCTTAAGTGGAGCAAGGGCCCCGGGGCAGCTCTGTAGGCAGTGTGTAACTGGTTCTCCCCAAGCTGGAAAAGCACAACCCAGGGACCTGGGGGAGGGGAGGGGGGCTTGTCGCAGGTGGAGGTTCCCAGCTCCCCGACCAACAGGCACCTCAGCCCTCAATGCCCCTCACAAAGAGCTGCATCCATAAAGGATGGGGGTCCTCAGTGTTCTTCAGCCACTGAAAGAACCAGGATGCTGTCAGCCACTGTAAAAATGTGACCTTTGAAAATTTACAAGAGCTCAGGGTTTAAAAGCTGCTGCGTTAATGATGCATCCCATTAGCATCTCATTAAAGAGAAGCAGAGAGAAGCCTGCTTGGCCAATGATGGGCAGAGAGGGCCACGTGGAGGCGCCAGGCAGAAGGAGGGCTCTCCTCGCCTGCCTCTGTGCCGAGGGCCATCATGTCATGGGAACAAGGCCAGGAACACTGGGGAAAGGTCGGCGATGTCCTCGGTTATGGCAGTGGGAGGGGGAGAGGGGAGGCTTCCTCACCCTGCCTTCCTCTCCCCCCACCCTCACCCAGGCTGTTCTCCTGGCCTTCTTGTCTGGCCTTCCTGTCTGTGCCTTCTTGGGGTGGAGCCCCCTGGCGAGGAGAAGTGAAACTCAAGGAGGCCTGGCCTTTGGAGTTCAGAGCTGGAGGTGCAGACCCACACATGTTCCCCTAGAAACCTCCAGAGCCTGGGGACCTCGAGTCTACATTGGGCCTGGAGCCCCCCTGCAGGAGGACGGGGCTCCAGTCAGCCAAGCTGACTCACATCACCAGCTGCCACATTCTTCATTACCTGGGCATCCAGCCGCCTCCGCAAAGAGCACCACCCGTGTGTATTTTTCTGGAGGGAGTGAAGGAGGGAATGTTCATTTATTCAATAAAATAAATAAAAAGTCCTGAACTGCACATTGCTCATAGCTTCAGAAGTTGCTACTGCCAAGCAGAATGAGTGTCCTTATTTATCTTTCCTAAAGAAAAGAAAAAAATAGGCTGTTTTCCTTCTCCAGCACAACCTCTTTCTTGTAGGTTGAACTCGCTTGTGAGAGCCGTGAAAGACCCAGGCAGACAGCAGGCCTGTTGTAGCCACAGCTCAATTGTGCCAGTGCCCTGGGCCCCCCCCCTGTATTCCCAGCTTCCTTCGGGAGTGTGTCTTGGGTCACAGATTGTGTAGCGGGGAGCAGACCCCCAAGGGCATGGCTGAGTCTCAGGCACTGCGTGTCCCCGGTGCCTTGGGGCAGGGCCGACCACAGAGCAGGGGCCCAGTTAACTGAAGAGCAAACCAAACTGCCAGCAAAGGCACAAGCGACCAGCAGAAACCCCTGAAGTTTTACATTCTGCTTGCCCACTCCCTGGTGGCTCCGATGGTAAAGAATCTGCCGGCAATGCAGGAGAACCAGATTTGATCACTGGCTCGGGAATATCCGTTGGAGAAAGGAATAGCAACCCATTGCAGTATTCTTGCCTGGAGAATTCCAAGGACAGAGGACCGAGGAGGGCTAAGTCCATGGGGTCGCAAAGACCTCACTGAGTGACTTTCACTTTTTCACTTACCCACTCTCAAGGAGGAGATCCCAGCCACCCCTCCTGGCAGCAGTGGCAGCCTCTAAGGACCAGGCCCGGGGCTCCAGGTCCACAAAGCCCTTCCCCATCCCGTCGAGTTAACCAGGCTGGGGCCCTGGATACTGATTCATTGGAGGACAAAGGGCGGCTGCAGGAGGACCTGGAAAACCAAACCTGCCTCTAGCCTGGGAGGCCTCCAGGAATTTCAGGCCACACGGAGGGGCTGTGGTGCTCCCTACTGGCAGAAAGAGTTGTTGTATTGCCAGTGAAGGAGGGGACTGGTGAGAGGGCCTGGGGGCTCCACATTCAAACTTCAACCCCAAAACAGGGCCCCAAACAGGACACCACACTGGCTTCTCCCCCCCAACCCCCCGCCCCGGTCCAGATGCCTCTTATTATGAGGGAAGCAACCTCTGCACCTCTGAGCCCACGGCACCCCCAGAGCCTGGAAACAGACGGGGTGCTGCAGACAGGACACGCTGGAAAGCCGTCTATATAAAGACGCTGCAGATGCCAAGCTATTGTTTCCTAAATTCCCTGACTATTGGTGAGGGCGGCTAAATCCCCAAGCCCCTCGCCTATCCTAAGCTCCCATCTGTCCCACAGACAGAAATGGGGCAGAGGCCTTCCTCTGATAAGGAAGCTTGTCCGCAGAATTGTTCCTCCCTCGGGAGATTCACTCTTTTCCTTTGTTTCCTGCGTTGTTCACAGAAGCGAAGCATCTGAAATGCAGCCCAGAGATAAAGTGCTGCCTAATGCAATTAGCTTAGCGCAGCCTACGGTCCTAATAGGATGCGCTCCGCTCCTCCCAGCAGGCCCTGATGCAGGCGCTGTTTGTCATCTGTATTAGGCATCAGAGCCCGGCTGTCCATCCACCCTCCCACCTGCCAGGACTTTTCCTGGCTTCCGGGCGAGAAGAGTCCCCCTGCTCAGAGATGCCCAGAAGGGGGCGCTGCCTCCCTCCACCCCGCCAGCTGGGTCACTGAGGCAGCTTCCAGCAGGAGTCCAGAGCACTGTGGCCTCACTGAGAGAGGCCTGCAGGTGCACCTGGAGGCCCCTTTGGCCTTCTATGACAGTCCCCAGTGGATGACTGTCTGCCCACACCCCACCTCACACTTTACCCCCAACCTGGCTGGGCTCTGGCTACCCTCAAACAAGCTCTGGTCAGTCCTCCTGGAACTATCTTGTTGAGACTCACCCCTCACATCCCAGTAGGAGACTCTCCAACGTGTGTTTTGGATTTTTTTTTTTTTTTGCTTATTATAAATATTATAATATTATAAATACTGGGAATGGCCACAGTAGAAAATTTGGCAAATACAGAGATGTAGACCCGAAAAATTGATGCTTTCGAACTGTGTTGTTGAAAAAGACTCTTGAGAGTCCCTTGGACTGCAAGGAGATCCAACCAGTCCATCCTAAAGGAGATCAATCCTGGGTGTTCAATGGAAGGACTGACGCTGAAGCTGAAACTCCAGTACTTTGGCCACCTCATATGAAGAGCTGACTCTTTGGAAAAGACCCTGATGCTGAGAGGGATTGGGGGCAGGAGGAGAAGGGGACAACAGAGGATGAGATGGCTGGATGGCATCACCAACTCGATAGACATGAGTTTGAGTGGACTCTGGGAGTTGGTGACGGACAGGGAGGCCTGGTGTACTGCGATTCATGGGGTCGCAAAGAGTCGGACATGACTGAGCAACTGAACTGATCTGAACTGAACTGAGGTGTGGACAAAAGAATAAAAGTGTCCTTTAATCCCTTCACCCAAGAATGACATTCCTGAGACTATTTTTCCATATTAATCCATTCCTGGATTTTTCCTTCCTGCACATATTACCCAGTGAAGTTATACGTGTTATACTTTTCTCATTCAGCATTATACTGTAAACATTTTGCCATCTCCTTAGGGAGTAAGCATGATTTTTATTGACTATATAATGTTCCATGGTAAAGTGTTAGCTCAGGGAGACCAGTGCTGTCCTAGTGTTTGTTTCTGCCTTGAGGTTGGTTTTCTCATTGAATACATTAATTAGTAAATGAGATCCTGGGGCAGAGAGCCCACCTGCTTTCTGTAGGGAGGAGCTGAGGGTCCCAGAGAAGATGCTCCCTGCCTTCTGGCCTGGTGTCAGGACCTGTGCTGTCCTCCCAGGGGCCCCAGTCCCCACTTTCCATGCCTCCTCTGTGGAGTGGGACGCTGGGGGCCTTGGGGGCTGGCATGGAGGTAGGATGGGGCCTGGCGATAATGCATCAGAGAGTCGTCCTCTCACAAGTCAGAGGCTGGGCACATGATGTTCCTGGGCCTGGACTGAGTATACAGTTGGTGCTCAACACCTGCCCATCCATGGTTGATGTGGTTTATTAATGACCCAAGGATTGAGGGAACTTTACTTCTCACAGTACAAAGCTCTCATTCCTTTCTGATAGCTCAGGTGATGGGGGAGGCACCAGGTTAGGTTGGGTGTTCCTGGAGGCCAGGAACTTAGCTGAGGCCACAGCTGCTGCTACTGAACAAAGACACTCTGCGCTTCTCTTGAGGGACTGGATGCAGGGCCAGGTCTCTGCCTCTGGAGGACTGCTGGGGTTTGGGCACCAGGGCAGGACTCTTGCCAGGCTGTGGGTATTCACCCCCCTGCTCTGCTTCTTTCCAGGCCCCCGGCATCTCCAAAGCAGACAATCAGTCCCAGGGACTCACGACCAGCATCCGGTGGGGGCAGACGCCCATCAATCAGTCCACGCCTTGGGACACTGATGAGCCGCCCTCCAAACAGATGAGGGAGAGCGACAATCCAGGTGTGTACTTCAGGTGGACGGAGACACCTACCCTCCGGCTGGGGCAGGTGGAAGTGTCCAAGACCTTCTGGGTGGCCGAGCTCCTCAGCAGGTCCTGACCCATGGCCTGCAGCAGCCCAGACCTCAGGCTGCACCCAGAACACGGAGGAGGGACAGGGGGTGTGTGGCTGTGTGTAATTCCCTGGGCTGTGTCTCTATCCCTTTCTCTGTTGCTCAAGAAAATACTGGAAAGAATAAGGGAGAGAGAATGACATAGGAGTGACTCTGAATCTGCTTTGAGTTATTTTGGTTAGTCACTCCCAAATCTCACTACTCTGATTCATAAAATTTCCTAAGTCATCCATCCAGTGAGGTCTCGCTTTGCCAACAGTTACATGAGAACTGAGAGGTTCCACTCAATGGGAACTGGGGGTTTACCGCCTCCTATAGCATCTCGCGCCTTCTTTGGACAGCTCCAACCATAACAAAAACCTTCCCTGTTATCTCCCATCGATCCCAGGCCTCCCCTTGGAATACACAAAACATCTGAGCTTGGCCATTCACACCACAGCCTTACAGATATCTAAAGACCCCCATTCATCCCCCTCCAAGTCTTCTGCAGGAGGAACACCCTGAATCCTTCAGCCATGCCCTCAAGCCTAGTCCCTTCACCTTCCTGGGCATTATTCCTCTCTTTGCATCCCTCAGAACCAACACACAGAACCCAAGAATGGGTTCTTCACTCAACCCCTCTACCTCGATGATTGCAGCCTCACCTCGCTTCTGCTCTGCTGGTAACCACATCACATGCTCTCTCATCAGTAAGGCCCCAAGGCTGTCCAGGTGGCTACTCTGTCCGTTTCCTCACAATCTGGCTTAAGCAGCTGGGTGTGGGGGACCCAAGAGCAAGACCATGTCCATATCCTCCTGTATGACTCTTCGCATCTTTTCCTGCTTATATTGCTGACCTGTGCCTAACCCTCCCAACATGATGTCACCTGCAGACTTGGTCATACGTCTTCCATTCCATCATCCAAATCACTGATAGAAAAGGTGAGCACATCACTAGAGACCTCCCTTGACGTCTCCAGCATCCTCTGGGCCATTCGCTGGCTCATGAGCCAATCACTTCTGTGGCTCTACCTCTCTATATGTTCACCATGGAGTTATCCAAGGTTTCACCAGCTGTGCTCTGAAGTTCTGATGTGGTTTTCCAGGCTCCCTACTAGTCCTGCAGAGGACTGAGTGTCAGATGGCATGCCTTATCCTAAAGACACCATATTAGCTCACAGCGACACCACTTCCTATTCTACAGGCTTGGAGACAAGCCCCCTTAGCAGCCCGTTCTAGAATTTTGCTGGCACTGCTTCACGGACACTTGTCAGCTTCTAGTTTTCTCCGGCCTCTCTCATTATCAAAATTGGGTGCCTCGTTCTGTGTGTCATCTCATTGCTCACAGCAACTCGGTGAAGTTGGCAGATGAGGAATCTACTCATGGAAGGCTTTGCCTAAGATCACTCAGCTAGTGAGGGCCAACCCAGTGGGGCTTCATCTAATCACGGATTCCTGGTCTGTGAGCTCCAAGGACACAGGCTCCTTGTTCACCTCTCTGACCCCAGCACTCGGCCCAGGGCTGGAGGCAGTCGGTCGGTGTCTGCTGAGTGAATTGTGTAACCGGCAGATGACATCTGTTCCATTTCCCTTGCAGGCACAGGGCCGTGGGTGACCACAGTGGCCGCCGGGAGCCAGCCTGCCCTGATTGCACACTCCTATGGAGTGGCCCAGCCTCCCACCTTCAGCCCGGCGGTGAACGTCCAGGCCCCGGTCATCGGGGTGACCCCCTCACTGCCTCCCCACGTGGGGCCCCAGCTCCCGCTGATGCCAGGCCACTACTCACTCCCACAGCCGCCCTCACAGCCGCTGAGCAGCGTGGTGGTCAACATGCCTGCCCAGGCCCTGTACGCCAGCCCACAGCCCCTGGCTGTCTCCACACTGCCCGGCGTCGGGCAGGTGGCCCGCCCAGGACCCACTGCCGTGGGCAACGGCCATATGGCAGGGCCCCTGCTGCCTCCACCGCCGCCGGCCCAGCCGTCTGCCACTCTCCCCAGCAGTGCCCCGACCACCAATGGGCCCCCCACGTCAGACTCGGCCCACGGGCTGCAGATGCTGCGGACCATTGGCGTGGGAAAGTATGAGTTCACGGACCCCGGGCACCCCAAAGGTAAGTCCTGCTGCCCACACGCTCCCATGTGCCCGCACCTGTGCCCCCGTGTGTGGTCACCACACAGCACGCACAGGAGCCTGGTTCCCGGTGCCCAGCTCCCCAGCAGTCCTTCACTGCTTCCATCCAGGCTGCAGTGGGGCCTCCCTGCCCAGGACAGCTGGGTCTTAGACCAGGGAGGCAGAGGGGAAGGTGGAGGGCAGCACAAGGAAGGCAGGAAAATGTGGGTGGGCAAGCAGAGGAGGGAGGGGAGAGCCTGCCAAGTCCGGGGCCTTCTGCCTTCAGCCCGACCCCTGGCCCATTCTCCCATCTGACCCAAGGCCAGGCCACAGGCAGCATGAGCAGAAATCCTCCTCTTAGGGCCCCCTAGAACAGTCCCTTTGGGGGCCTTCTCCATTTTCCACTCATAAAAACAGAACATGAATTGGCTGTGTGCCCATTCCCCCCCCCCCCCACCCCCCAGAAAAGCACCCATTGCTGTGCGTTGGATGAGAGCAGCTCAGGGCTGTGAAATGAGACCCAGAAGACCCCCCCCACCCCCACCCCCACAGACACCTCCCCGGCCCATCCTGAGGCAGCTGAATGTTTGGTTTCGAGAACCCATGGGTGGTTCTGTGAGACCCCAAGAAAGAGCACCTCCAGCCTTCATTTAACCCCCTTCCCCAGGACCCGTTTTCATTCCAGATCCTTGAGAACAGAGCCAGGGGAGGGAAGACACCAGGATATGGTTCTAGGCTGGGCCCCGGCCCGAGGCTTAGAGCAGAGGGTGTCAGCAAACCAGCCTCACTCTTGACCAGACTTAGGGATGCAGCCAGCCGGGATGCAGAGCAGCTGGGAGGACCTGGGGCTGCAGCTGAGTCTGGGGGGACGGCGGGGGGAGCTTACATACCCCTAGACTCACCCATCCCCTCAAGGTCCACTCAGCTGGGCCTCTGCTCCTGCTGAGTGGGAAGGCAGGGCAGCCAGGCCTGGACCCAGGTATGGACAAGAGGATGCATAATGGGTGGTCTGCTCTGCTGGGCTTCCAGGCTCCCTTTGAAAGAGGAGTAGATGGTCTAGGAAGTGTGAACCTCGGGCGAGACGCCTCAGCCTCCCTACTTACGAACCCTGAGATGGGGCGGGGGGCTGCAGACCAGATTCTTAGCAGAGTAAGGGCTCCAACTAGCCATTCTCGTCCAGCCTGCTCTCCTGAATCTCTATCTTTATCCCTGCGAGCAATTTCCAGACTTTGTCAAGCATCCCAACAACAAAGCAGTGTCTAGATCTCTGTCGGGTTTAATTCCCAGTCTGATTGAGCCCTGACTGCCTTTGTTTTGGAAATCAGCACTAGTTTTAAATGAGAAAATTACATCTAAATTTTGGTAAACTCTTGCTTTGTTTAAGATCTTTTTTAAAAAATTGACTACATTGTTTTTTGGGGTTTTTTTTTTTGGTTTGAATTGTTTTGGTTAAGCTCCCTCTCCCTTTGAAAAAAAAAAAAACTTACCCACAGTTTATATGCCACCAACTGTGACACACGGGGTACTGGGTGTCCAGCTACACCCAAGGCTGTGCCAAGGCCTGAAACACCGTGAGTGTTTCCCTCTTCTCACCATCAGGTGGGGGGAGGAGTGTGTGTCCACCCCACTCTCACCCCATCCCAGGGAAACTCCTAAGACCAATGAAGTTTTTGGTGCCTTGCCAATTTCAAGCATCCCCCCAGGAAAAGGTGTTGGTTCTGTGCAAAAAGGTAATTGGCCCAGACAGGACCGGTTCCTGGTTTAGGGTTTAACATACCCTGCCCCGTGAAGCTGCCAGGCGTAGGCACATCTGATCACCACTAGGCATCTGAGTTCATAAGATCATGAAGATGTAGGTGGTCAAGGCAGGTCCCTGCTGAGCTCCTGTTCACGCTGGGCCTGCAGGCTCTGCAGAGCCATGCCTATAATATCATGTGGGGTCAGACGAGTGAACCATCCTCTATCATGGGCCTGAGCCCATAGACAGGAGGGAGGAAAGAGGGGCCCCTGGTGGGGTTTGCTCTTCTGGCCATTATGGTGTGAATTCCATACCAGGCCTGGGAATGCTGTGGGCCTAGAAAGTGTTCACAGCCCCGCCTTCTGGGGAGCCAACTAGATTCCCCAGCTGGTGACCTGGTGACCTGTCCATCACACCAACTTCCATAGTTCTCCAGTGAACTGGCTGTTTCCCCAGAAATTACATTGAATTCTCTTCTCTATTTACGGCCCTCGTCAGCTGATTTCTCCCCCCGGTATTTGTGGTGAAGAAAGACAATGAAGCCTGCACGCACAAATGCCTCCCAACTCAAGCCTGAGTGGGTTTTTTCTTTCTTTCTTTTTTTTTTTAAGGTAATTTCTCCTTTCATTTCTAATCTTAAAAGCCTTTATTGCTAAAGCTATAATTTATCTGTCAGATCTAATGTCAAACAACTGCATATTTTTTAAAATAAGAAACCCGAATTTTGAAACCAAATCTTTGAAACTTGCTACGTGAGAATCATCTTCCTGACAAGCCCACGTGGGTTTGGATTTGGGTCACTTTTAATTTTGCCCCTAGGGATTTTACATCTCCGAAGTCCAATTGATTTCACACTCCTAAATGACAGGCAGCTGGCTCTGAGCAGGAACTAAGAGACCCCACACGAGAGCATCAACACTAGTCAGAACTCTACTTTAAAAAAAAAAGAACTTTCCTTTTCTCCTGTTCTCTGTCTGAAAGCTTGCCGGGCATTATAATAAGATCCACCATAGAACTCCTTGAGATCTAGCTCATTAAAGTCCTGCGATTTTTCCTACTATTGTTTGACATGACAACCTGGTCTCTCACGGAGCCAAGTAATTACGAAAAGATCCCCTCCATGAAGAACAGGTCTTGCCAGCCAAAAGGATGGGCCACTGGTATTTTTAGACTTCATTAGTGCCCTGATTTTAAATTTCACATTTTGTTTCTTGTAATTATCTTCCCATCGACTGAGTTGAAATTTCAGCTGGGGCTCTGTTAATGTGCCTTCCCAGAAAGGGTGTTGGGGCTTTCATTTAAAACTTAACCAGTTGAAAAATACAGGTGGTGGGGAAATGTTTTTTGATTTGCAATAGGTCAAGCGATTGTCCCTCATCTCTGACTAGAGAAGCCGATTTGCATGCAGCTCCCTGTAATGAATGTTATTTCAATGCATTGTGTGCCTATAGATTTTTTCTTAAGAAACTTGAGATAAACCTCCTTTCTTTCTCAAAGAACAATTTGGGGTGGGAGGAATCTGTAGGATTTCTTTTCTTTTTTTTCTTAGATTATATATTGAAAGCTAATTAAATTTTATGTGTGCAAAGTGATAAGGGGGGACGAAGATTTAGTTTTACTCAAATCCTGTTAGAAAATACCTGAGTCGTGTGTTGGTCTTGTTGCGTTGCACCCCTGAGCTGATCCACGGGCAGAGGTGGTGACCAGCATCAGAAATTGTGAACCCGCAAAGTCCAGTGTCACATGAACCCAGCTATGTGTGTGTCACCGCAGAGCAGGCTACTGTTGTCATTCTTTCTAGCCCCTGCCTTCTTCCATGAAGGACTTCTGGTGGTCAGGAGGGTGACCAGAGACACCTGAAACCCCCAGACACTGGACCTAGTGGTGAGCTGCAGAAAGGCTATTGTATTTTCATCTGCCTGTCCAGGGAGAGAAAAGCCAGGCTGCAACTGTCCCCTCTGGCTTCTGGACCAAGAAGCAAAGTCCAAGTTGACCAGAAGACTGGTCAACTTTGACTTTAGACTTCATAGGCCCTGGGTGAAGGGCCATGAGGGTTCTCAGGGCTGGGGAGTCCTGTAGTAGGTGTGTGGGCAGCCCCTTCCTATGGGTTTTGCATCTCCTCCATTTCACCCTTGCCCCCGAACCTCCACGCCATGGAGCTCTGTCTATCCTCTGCCACCTTCTATTTGGACAGCAGTTGCCTCAGCCTCCCAAGGGGCCAAAACAGGATTCAGGAAAGGGACTTGGAGGCAGAGTGGACAGCTACATGACTGAAGCAAGACTTCTAACCTCCCTGAGGCTTGCTTGCCTCATCTTGAAAATGGGATGACAGTACCACAATCATCAGGTAGAGAGGAGAAGTGAATGAGATCACAGGCTTGACTGTACAGAGCACTGCACCCACTTATCACCAACCCAGTTGCTCCTGCTGACACAGGCCCCAGGTTTGGGGATTTTAGCAGAGAAAGAAGCCGGCAAAGACACAGAAAGCAGGGCCCCCGCCCCCGTGCAGAGGAGATGGACGAAGCCCAAGCTTGTTCATGGGGCTGCCAGCCCATGGTCAAGCTGCTTAACAGGAATGCGGCGTCCCCATCCCTAAAAGGGAACGGGATGAGTCACCTTCCTCACCCCCAGCCCTGGCATTCAGCATCAATCTCATCTCTCCCTGCTCCAGCCTCTGACACACCAGGGCAACCCACTCCCTTAATATAGATTCTAGAAGAAGCCAAGGATGCAGGATAAAGCTGTCTGCCCACACACGCTTAGCCCAGAGGCACAAATATCCCAACTGACATCACCTTGCCACAGACCTGCTCTTCCTATCTGTCTCAGAAATGATACCTTGAATCCATGCAGGAGTTCAGAGTCCAAACCCATGGTCTTCCTTATGCCCTTAGGCATTGAGTTTGGAAACTCCTTTGATTCTGCCTCCTCTAAATTGGTCCTCTCCTCTCGGTCTCCATGCCCACCTTTCAGGCCAACATCACTCCAGGCCTGCATCAATGGCCTCAACAGTACAACCCCTCCCGTCCAGGGTCCATGCTGCCACCAGAGTGACCATTTCAAAGCACAGGTCTGGTTCTGTTACTCCCTGCCAAATGCCTCCAACGGCCCCACTGCTCTCAGGACAGAGCCCAACCCTTGACACGGTGCTCCAGCATCCAGCTCCTGCCTGCCTGCCTCCCAGCGTCGTCTCTTACCATCTCTCATCGCTCTGCTCGCAGGCTGCCCTGTAGCCATTCCGCGGTCTGGGTTCTCTCCTGTCCAGCTCTGCTCTGGGCCTTGGCTGAGCACTTATGATACAGTTTGCCTGTTCCTGGGTCATTCTCCCAACTGGACTGTGAGGTCCTAGGTTGGGGGCCAGCACAGACTCCACCCCATTCCACCCATTTCCAAGCCAGTACCTGGCACTAAACGATGAAGAGTTAGAGGAATGAAGGCACAGAGCCCTGGGGTGGAAATTATCCAGTGAGGTCCTGTGACTTCTCTGCCGCTGCCTCCTCCCTTTGTATAGTGAAAACAGGTTAGTACTTGAGGGTCAAGTCATGCAGGGAAGTCTACGTGAGACTTTGTTCTGTAGCTTCCTGGTCCCCCGCATACCTGCCCCATGCTTCTGGGAACAAAGGTCCAGCTATTTCAAAGCTCCTCCTGTAGCCAAGCACCTCCACCAAAATATTAATCCTTACCCCAGAGCATATGGGAGCTGAAACTCTGCCTTAAAGATGAAGAAACTGTTCTTCATCTGTAGAGGGGGGATAAAAAGTAGAATCTGCTTCTTACGGTTGTGAGGAGTAAGCGATTTATTTTACACAAAGCCCTTAGGATAGTGCCCAGCCTTTCATAATTACATACAAAAGTGTTTGCTATGATTCTCTTCACTCCTGGTACAGGACCATCCTTCAGTGTCCATGGCCTTTTAGGAACCCAGGGGAATGTGAGAAAGTAAAGACCATTTTGCCTTCCAGAGTCTTAGGAGATTACATTAACATCATGATGTTTGAAGCACCTAGTTCCCAGAGGTCCACTTTGTACAAGAGAAAATTGCCTTCTCTCATTGTAACATTTTACAATCCCCTACCATCACCATAACAACCAGAAGGAACCAGCCCGTTGCTGGGAACCTCCTCCTAATTCCAGGAGCTATTTGTCTTAGGAGGACTCCTCCTAATGACCCACGGGGGCTCTCAGCATCCTTTGACATTCAGCTTGATATTGGGGGTGCCCAAGGCACTGCAGGGGTCCTCCCCCATGGCCATATCAATAGATGGGACAAATAGAAATATGTCATTCCTACAGACAAAACAACTAAGGCTGTAGGTGAAGGGGGGGTGGTGAGGAGCATGTGGCTGGCAGCATGAAAGGTGGCCAGGAGCCCAGGTCCTGCACCAGACTGCTTGGGTGGAATTCAAATTCCACTACCCACTAACCCAATGAACTTGGCTTGAAACCTGGTATCTCTAAGCCTCTAAGTTATCTGTAACACAGAGATAATAATAGTGCCATCTTCTTAGACCTGCTTTAAGGATTTAACAATGTATGTAGAGTCTAAACACTGTGCTTGGCACATAGTATGCTTACAATAATGTTAGCTGTTGTTATTACTACCACTACTATTAATTCTAAAGAATGCTGGGCGGTGAGGCAGGGAATACTGTCTGAAGCACCTTTGGCTCAGGATCTCCGTTATTTTTAAAGCAATGTTGTCCAAAATAATCTCCCAGCTCTGACTGACACAACACTCAACACAGACCTGGAACCAACCCCACAGTCCTGCCATCATGACAACTTTCCACTTTCCAGCTCCCACCCCAGCACACACACTCCCCCGGGAAATAAGTGTCTCAGAGCCTATGGAAACTGAAAGTCCATCTCATCTCCATGAGGTCTTTCCTCCTCTCCTGCCCCCAGCCTGCCACAGAAGGCCTTCCTGCCTTCACCGGGCTCTGTCCTCAAGGGGTTTGTGAATCATTAATTGGAGGATTGTCCAGGGCTTAACGGTTTTGTTAACAGATCATTTGACAATAAATGAACCAGGCAAGTGGAAAATGCAGCACAACGGTCAGACCACCCAGCGACGGTGTCATGCTTGGAGCAGGTGGTGGGCCCCGAGCCCCAGTCTGCGTTTGTCCCTCTCGGGGCCCCGCTGCTCAACAGGGCACAGGCAGAGCGATGTGCCCGGGGCCCCTCCTCAGGAGTGGGACATGGGCTTTCAGCACCAAATCTCCACTGAGCATCTTCCAGTTCAGAAATCCCACTCTGGCCCTAACTGTCTGACAGGCAGGGCCAGAGGAGTCCAGACAGCGACTGAAATGGGGTGGTGGGGGAGGCTCTTCAAGTGGGAGCACAGGGAGGAAACATTTCCATTCCCGGGATTTCAGAAAATGACGGTGATCCACAGCAGGAAGCCAGCTGCCAGGGTCCCAAGCCCTGTCTTCTCTCAGAAGTTGTGACCCAAGCAGACACCAAGCAGGACTGACCACTAGGTTCTGCATCCCTGACACTGAGAAGCCACTGACAGGCTCAAGCCCTATTACTTCCCTCCCTACGGCACCACGAGGTGTTTACTGAGCAACTGGGGGCTTCCCCGGTGGTGTGGTGGTGAAGAATCCGCCTGCCAGTGCAGGAGACTCAGATTGATCCCTGGGTCGCAAAGATGCCCTGGAGAAGGAAATGGCAACCCTCTCCAGTATTCTGGGGAATGCCATGGACAGAGAAGTCTGGCAGGCTGCAGATCATGGGGTCGTGAAAGAGTCAGACAGGACTTAGTGACTGAACAACAACAATGTGTGTGTAGCATTAGGTACCTACTGGGTGCAGAATCCACACTTGGCTTCTCCCAGACACAAGAGGCACACCCCGTGCAGGTCTCAGCTCCTGCTGAGCCTGAAGACCTGTGATCATGTCCACAAGGTTTCAAACACCATGTTGGGTGCTAGGAGGGATGGAGGTCTCCCTGGAAGACCCTGAATTCCACTTGCAGGGGGGCGGGGGGGGTCAGTAATAAGAGCTAAGGGCCTGGAAAAGAGAGGTCAGTGTGGACTGAGCACTGACCGTTGAAATGATTAAATGGCAGTTGAAATGATTCAGAGGAGGCAAGTGGAAGGCAGGTAGTTCCACGGACACCAGCTCTTAGGAAGAAGGCCTGAGATAAGTGCCAGGGACCCAGAATCATGACTTCAGTTCCACAGAGTTTTACACACACACACACACACACACACCTACCCAAATGGTCCTCAACACCCATCCTGATCAAGGACAAGTTCAACTAGTGGTTTATGCTGATTTACACCCATGCAATTCATTCTCTGAACCCTTGACACATAAGGTCCAGAAAGCCTGGGCTTTGCTCGGGCTTCCCAGCAGTTCTCTTTACCTCTGCCCATCAGTGATGGCACAGTAAGAGTCCATGATGTTGGGCAAGTTCAATTCCTCAATCCCCGTGGCCATTCTGGTCTTACAAGGTGAAGACCTCTTGGTCTTCAGGGGCTTTCCTCTGGGAAGGAAGCACTTCGGGGTCATTAGCTTCCAACTGGGAAATTGATGCACACTCGGGATCCAGGAAGTCTTGGTAAACATTTCTCTCTCCTATCATAACATACGTTAACGGCAAGTTTCCTGTGGCCTGATCACTATTCAAACAACCAGTATGTGCTATCTTGTGAGGAAAGGCATGTCCTGTCGGACTGACCCTTAGGGCTTTTTAGTTCAGTTTTCAAGATTAGAGATGAGTTTCAAGAAGGGGTGAGTTGGGCAGGTCTGGCATGCCTGCTGCCTCTTCCCCAGGGATGGGGAGGTAGCAATACCCCCAAGCTGTGAGACTGTGGCACAAACCTGGCTCAACAAAAAACAATTCAGTTACAACTACATTCCATTCAGAAGCATGCTTACTATTCTAGAAATTGAAAATGTGAAAATAATACAAGCATAGTAGGTTAGGAACACAAAACATCATGTCAATTGCTTGAAGAAAACAATGGCCAAAAGGTTGCCATCTATTGAAACTGTTGTCATTGCCTGTTTTCTTAGTGTAACTCTCTTTAAAAATATGTATCTTAGAGGGAAGCCCAAGCATTTTCAGTGCAGCACCAGAATGTTCTTCGCCTTGTAGCTCTCCCTGCAGGGGTTTGGATGACCAAGTACAGCACTGTTGACCGTCTTGTTTTGCCCACTGGCTTCTCACTGCCTTTTCCTCCCCTCTTCCCAGTGACCACTCAATGCTCTCATGGCTCCGTGTCTCAGATCCAGACCTAACACACATCCCAGGCAAACACCTATTAGTTTTTTACCACTTTCGAAAGGACCAATGTCATGGGCTATATGTTAGTCGGATCAGGCTGGCATTACACAACACTACAGACTGACTCAACAGAAGTTAATTTTCCCACAGTTCTGAAGGTTGAAAATCCAAAATCAGGGTACCCACAGTTTTTCCAGCAAAACCTCTCTCCTTGGCTTGCAGACAACCATCCTCTCAGTGTCCACACGTGGCCTTTCCTCTATGCATGGGCTCCTGGAACCCCTTCTTATAAAGTCATATTGGATTAGAGCCCTATCCTATGCTCTCGCTTAACCTTAAATACCTCCTCAAAGGCCCTATCTCTAAATATAGTCACACTGAGGGTTAGGGTTTCAACATGACAATTTAGGGAAGAGGGGCCTTCCGAGGTGGCGTTAGTGGTAAAGAACCTGCCTGCCAATGCAGGAGACGTAAGAGACTCAGGTTCAATCCCTGAGTCAGGAAGATCCCCTGGAGGAGAACATGGCAACCCACTCCAGTATTCTTACCTGGAGAATCCCCATGGACAGAGGAGCCTGGCGGGCTACAGTCCACAGGGTTGCATGGAGCTGGATGTGACTGAAGCAATCTCACAGCAGCAGGACATGATTCAGTCTGTAACAGGCTATATATATCAGCCAAGTTGGCAAATGGGAAGGGTAGCCCCTCACCACAACAAAGTTACTTACTTGACAGTTACAATGTAACTGCATGTATTTTCCATGCTTGATACTTATTTGAACTTTTTCATCAATTTACTATTATCATTTTTACCAGTTTAAGCCACTCACTCTATTCCTTATCAGCTGAGCACTGTCTGTATTTTCCACTGTTGGAATCATCCATATTTGGGGTTAATTTTTTATTTCCGTAGAACCTTCATGCTGGGAGGGATCTCAGAGCCATCCAGCAGAAGCAAGAATCAGCCCTCCCCCGCTGGGGACTAAGCCACAGCCACTCACAGCTCGATGGTTTATGATGTTAAATGGTCAAGAACTGTCTTCCTGTAACTTCCATGGTCTGCCCTCTGGGCCCATCAGAGCAAAGCTGGCTCCTGTTCTCCATGACAGCCCTTCAGATTTGTGATGGTGGCAGAATTTCCTTTTCTACAAATATCTCCAGTGACCTCAGCAATTCATCCTATGGGTCATTTGGTCCTTTACCATGCTGGGGTCCTCCCTAATCATGCTCCAGCTTGTCGAAGCACCTCTTAAAGGGACACCAGGCAACAGTCACCCCCTTGGTCCTGAGCATCACACTGCGCATAGTCTAACTTTTCTATAACAATCATGATTTATTTGTATAAAACACACTCACACACACCCAGGCACACACTTCAACTTCCAAGTTAAGAGAAAAGAAAAAACAACCTCACAAAAATCCTTCTGTCCACTCCACCAAATATTTAGGGTCTCTTCCCTCCTCTTTCTCATCAAGGTTGGGGTTATAGATAATTCCTCTTTATAGAGCTCCCCTTTCCTATACCCTTTTGCCCCCAGTCTTGGCCGTAGCATCAAGCTGACCTTTCCACTGAGTTTTGAAAATTACTTCCCCTGAAGACTAGGGGTTAGATGTATCTCAGCCCAGCCTCTCCACACCCACCTCACAGCTATGCTCTCCACCAAGGGCTCATCACCTGCCCCTCCTTTAGTGGGAATTTACCCCCAAGCAACACTCTATCCCCCTCCTTTCCACCCTCTGCCCCTTCCCCAGGATAGTGAACATCAGCGTAGGATATTATATTAAAGGTCATTTAGAGACCCGCCACCCCCTCAGTTACAGGTGGGGAAACTGAGGTTCAGAGGTGTCACCTAGTTATGACAAGGAGCTGCCTCTCCCAAATTCCCTGTGACCACCTCCATCCGCTAGGAACCTCTGCTGCTAGGCATTCTCTCTAGAAGCTTCTCTCTCCCTGCAGACTGAACACCACTTAGAGTCAGGCCCAGAGTCTGCCTGGATGCACTGGGCTTGAACACCGTGTCTCTCCAGGACCCACCCAGGGGGGTACATACTGCCTGGCACACACAGCCCATAGGAGTGCGGTGCTGGCTGGCAGCTCCACCAGGCCTGAATGAGAGGAAGCGGAGGGACAAGGTACCACATGCTTAAAGGGGGGGCCCAATCATGATGCCAGCATGGGGGCAAGGTCCGTGGTGGCCCTAGGAATGTGGACTGATGGGGAGGAAACAAACAGAGGGGCAAATCCTGTAACGTGGGCTCCGGGGCCCTCATCCCATCACTCCCGTGGCTGGGGCTTGTCCTAGAAGTGCCTGCTTAATGTTTCCCTAGGCAGAGCCCCATCCTCCAGGTCTCTACAAACACTGGGTGGTTTGGGGCTTTGCTTTTAACTTGGGGGCTTTCAAAACTGCCGTTATATTGTGTTCATTTTAGTAAGTTGAGGCCCATTTAAAGAGCGAAGCTCCCTCCAAGAAACATGAACACCTTTAGTGACCAGCCGTGTTGGTCCATTAGAGTCCAGAGAATCTCTAAGAGCCAAAAGAGTGGCCCAGTTCACACACCCAGGATGTCTTCCTCTTGTTCAAACCCCAGGACCTTGTTGCCAAGGACCTCACAGGCCCCTACATTTAGGAACCACCAAGTGGTGACTCTGAAGGCTCTCAGACCATCTGGCCATTTGAACAGACAGCTTTCAGAAATTCTGGTTGATGCAAAAATGAACCCTGTCTTTTCAGTCTTTCTTCCATATGCAGATATTCATTACCTTCCGAGACCCACCAACAGTTATTTACGAGGTGAGGTTCTTTTGGTGTGAGCAGGGACTCCAGGATTCCTAATTTAATGTCATTCATCCCAGAAGGCAAAGAAGTAGACATGTGGCCTCCTTCTGGGTGTTTGCAGTAATGACACCAACCCAGGCTGTAAGGCTGGGCCTGCCAAGTGGTCTCAGGCTGTGTGTCAGGGATCACCATTCCAAGGGGCTGGTGGCCAGTGCTGATAGATGTACCCCGTCTTCCGGAAGGGCAGAGTGGGGAGCCAATATTTTACTGAAGCTTCAGGTTGCAACCTGTACTGTCACTAGATATGTTTGGAATAAGGATGGGCAAGTCCCACAGTGGCTGTCTTATGTCTCTAAGAGTCATGCGTCTGATATTTCTCAATATAGACTGATGATTCTTGGGTTCTTTCCTCATCTCCAAAAGTGTCAGGTAATGGATGGGTGACTGTATGGGTGGACTTAATTCCCAAAGTTAATCCTTGCGACACAAGGGCATTTTAGGAAACCCACAGACAGGGCATTCGCTGACCACCACCAAAGCCACTGGAGCTTGGAAGTCAGGCAGACTTTCCTGTCGCTACATCTCCCACGCCTTATACAAAGTATTGCCAGTGCAATAAAGTTAATGGAGCCCGTTCTCCTATGAAAGAACCAATTCTGGCCAAAGATGATACATCTTTGAAGTTAACGAGGTCTATTAATTGAGCTTATGCCCTTTTAAATGAGCAAAACTTTTGAAATCTACTAAATAGCAGCACATCCATCTAGACGTAGTTACTGACACTTCATATCTCTGACCCTGGTAGCTCAGATGGTAAAGAATCTACGTGCACTGCAGGAGACCTGGGTTCAATCCCTGGGTCTGGAAGATCCCCTGAAGAAGGGAATGGCATTCCCATTCTGGTATTCTTCCCTGGAGAATTCCATGGAGGAGGAGCATCATGGGCTGCAGCCTACAGGGTTGCAGAGTTGGACACGATTGAGCGGCTAACACTTTTCATATCTCTGTCACCGATGGACAAGAAGCCACCAGCATAGAGCTCTGGGAACTGGCCTTCAGCCAACATCCAGCACAGCCACCAGCTCCTTGGGAGTTCAACAGATACGTCTGACCAGCCATTCTGGCCTTCATCAACCCAATACAGCCATGGGGACCAGACAACCATATGGTAAATCGCTCAAAGGAAAAAGCGATCAAACTGAAGCATGCTCTCTTGAAGAGCACCCACCCCAACCCACAGCCTCTGAACCCTTTAGTCCTGGCCTCAGGATTAGGTGGGAGAGCTGCACAGGACACAGCTAGTCAGCCAGCCCTTCAAAAACAACCACCGCACAGGTGGATCTTGGGCTGGGTGGTCCTCGGGCTCAGGGAAGGGGAGCAGACACCGTTCCCAGGAAGTCAAGACCTGGAACTGGCCGAGCATAAGGACGAGGTCCAGACCGAAGAGGGTCCATCATGCCAGGGCCCCCAGGCCCCTGAACACATACCGACGCTATGCCCAATTTCAGTCTCCCCCCAGCTACCACCGCTAACAGTTGCCGAAGAGCACAAAGTGATACTTGTTGTGCCCACAGAACATCTGCTGAAGGCAAAACTTGTGTTTATAGTTCTTCACTTCAAAAGACTGGCCATGTTATAAAAAGAAAGGGACCATCTGTCCCACTTCTGGACCCCAGCGCCTCTTGGAAAAGATTTCTGTGCAAGAAGACAGTGAGAAGTCAACACTGACTTCAGGAAACTATTTTGAGGCGGGAAAAGAATGGTGCCTCCCCGCCGAGGGGAAGTCGAGGCGACAGATGAAAACCGGCTTTGTGGAGGTCAGGAGATGGCAGGCACTGCGGAAGGAGGCGAGCAGTGACCTCGCTGGCACTGCCCAGATGCGCTGGCTATGCCAAGGGCCAGCTGGGAGAACAGAGGGGTGTGAGGAGTGAGCCAGGGGCCCTGGGGCCCCAGGAGAAGGCAAGAAAAAGTCAGCACCAGTTGGCAGTTACACAAAATCTGAAATCGTCCATATGCATCTATTCACCCCGGCTTGTCCAGCCTTTCTTATCCAAAACGCCCTTTAGGACAGCATCCCTTACTGCATCTTGGGGACCACCTTAGGCTCAATGATTCCCTTCCAGAAGTTGGTAACTGAGGCATTCTTCCAGAGTGCACAAGGGTCCAATCTGCCTGTGAGGCCTGCTGGGCAATTTGCCTTAAGTTCTTGGGTACCAATACGGAAAAGTCACAGAAGAGGCCAGGAAAGGCGGAGCAGGCTCTGAGGTGAGCATGAGGTAGGACTTGAGACGAGAGGTCCCCAGCCTCCCAGTCACACTTTCCCAGGCTGGGGGCCCTCCAACCACAGCTCCCCAACAAGGCTCTTCCCTCCCTGTCTCATTGGCTCAAGTCTCAGCTCACTGGCTCTGAAACAGCTCTTTCTCTCTCCCTCCTCCCCACCCCAGGAAAAAGTTGGGTTTCTACCAGATTCCAATCTGATTCCAGAAAGCCTTCGTCTGTGTACCTCCAGCTTGAGGCTTCTTTTATTTCAGATCAAAACCTGCTTTCCTTCTGAGGGTCTGTCCCTGGGGAGGACATGGGGAGAGAGGAGCTGGAGGTCAGAAGTGGGGTCCTCTGAGGACACTCCTTATTCTCTTCCTGCTTGTCTCTGATGGAGCATCCCCACTGGCTCATCAGGATAAATGAATTGAGAGCTTCGCCTCCAAGCTGGAGAAGATTCACACGTTCTCATCACGGTCTCAAACTTACTGAATTCCCCACCCACCCCACCGACCCCCGACTTGGGCACACACATTTAGATTCCAAGGAAGGCTCCCAGAATCCTGAAAGGTCACCCTCCTTTTATTCTTGCCTCCTTTTACTTCTTTTCTGTTCTTATTGATTTCTTTGGGCACATAAGAAAACACAGTAGGCAGAGCCTGCTACTTCCATTGAAATAAAGTATTCTGCAGTCAGACCACACACCATAAAGAAATAATTGCAGTCTGTATATATTGCTAATGGACATCTCTCAGCAATTCTCTGTCTCATAAGCTTTAAACACAGACATTAGTATAAATATGCAGAAATCCCCACTCGGGCAAATTACTCTGCATTTCTGAACGGAGGGAAGATTAACCATGTGCTGATACCTTTGAAGGAGCTCAGCACAGCCGGAAAAAATTCTCTGGCCCTCTCTTGGAGGGAGTTTGGAACTCTGTGAAGCCTCGAGGACAGAGTTGCAGGCCAGGCTGGCTTCTCCTTTCCCCGCGCCCCCCAGCCCCAAGCCTGGGGCTCCCCCGGAGCACTGAGGAGGGAGTGGGCCCCAGCCAGAGAAGCCTCTGCTGAGCTAGTTGGTCACTTGCTTCTGGAGTGAGAGGCTGAAGATGCATTTTTCTCCCCTGGCCTCTCAGTTGCCTGACAGAAGCCCTCAGGGACCATCAGGCCTCTGAGGTAAAAGGCCCGTGAGGAGCCCTGAGGAGGTTTATAGAAGCAGCATCAACCCTGGAACAGGGCCTACCGACCCCTTTCTCTGGCCCTTCACACGTGGCTCTTCCTACCCAGCTGACTCTCCCTGAGGGTCCCAACTGCCCCCACAAAGGCCAGCACAGGGGCGAGGGTCTCTGTCTTCCAGGGCTCCACAGACTGTGCCACTAGAGCTGAACCCCAGCTCAGCCTCAAGGGTCTGTGAGGAAAGCCTGCTCCTCTTTCAGAAATCACCCCTCACCCCTGCTCAGGAGGGTGGGGAAGATGCTACCCCACCGTCAGCACAACAAGATGCTATGTTTGGGGATGAGGGGGTCAGCTGATGGCTGATTAGAGGAAGCAACAGATGTCAGGGAGGGCCGCACCCCCACACACACACACCATGTTCTCAGCACAGGCCATGGATCCTCTCCACAGACAGAGGCTAGGGGCTCGGTTTTCCCTGGGCTGGGAGCAGGGGAGGTGGGCCAGGCGGGAGGGCCACCTGGGGGACTGTGGGAGGCGAATTATGAGCTATTCAGGAATCACCGCAAAGCCAGGGGAGCCCGGCACACAGAGGTCTTCTGGTTATTTATTTTGCATTCTCCTGCCTTTGCCACAGCAGAACTGAAGGCAGCGGGTGAGGCACATTACGGTTCTGAGGCAGAGGAGAGGGAGTTGGGCCTCTCGGAGCTGGAGCCGCAGCCCCGCGGCATTGCCTGTGGACAGGACGGTCGGTCAGAGGGCCTGGGAACAAGGCCGTCTGCAGCCCCAGGCCTCCCATGAAGCTGGGGTTCCTATAACACCCGGTCTTCGAGGCACCAGGGTCTGAGGCACCAGCATCAGCGAGAAGCAGGGTAGCTCGGGACCAACAGATCCTCGCCTCAGCCGACCCCCACGCATGGCATACTTCACTCACCCAGCTCACCAGCGAGCATCTTGATGGTCTATTTTCAAGTCTGTCTCCCCCACTCGACTGTGAATGACTTTAGAACACCCCCGCCAGCAGCCGATTTAGCAACTTAATGTGAAATTTTTAAAGATACCCTTTTCTCAAGACCCTTGCCTGCCACCTACCAGAAAACTGTCACAATAACTAAAAAAAATCTATGATAATGCCAGATGCATGGCGCCCCCTGGAGGTGTGCCATGTGCATTTGTGAGAGGCCTGTTAGGAACTTGCAGAGGGTGTTACCTCCCCTCACCTTTAGAAGGCGCTCTTCTGAGCACATTACTCCTGTTGACACCTTTAATTCTCACAACAACCTATGATGTGGTTGCTGTTATGACCTCCATCTTACAGACGAGGAAACCCGGGTTCAGAAACATGAAGTTACTTCCTCGTGCTTACCCAACTGCTCAGGGACAGACTTGGGATGAAAACCCAGACAGTCTGGCCCCAGAGCCTTGCCCTTCACCCACCCCAAGTGCACTGTTACATCCTTGGCACCGAATTCTGGGTCAGGCCACAGGAATGCCCAGCAAGTGTGTGTTTTCTGGAACAACACAGAAGGTGCCTGGCTTCTGGTCCAGTTCAGCCTCCCCACCTTCCCCACACACAACCCTGAATCTCTGCCTGACTGTAAAGTTTCAGAGGTTCTGGGACACTGAGTCCCTACAGAGGCTGAGACAGGTTGCCCTACAAAGGCTGAGACAGCCAGACTGAAGGAGGTGTCCAGACATGAGCCCAAGCTCGGGAGGACTGGGGAGCCCCAAACCTCCAGGAAGACCTTGGGCCTGTGAGCTCCTCTTCACCAGGGCCTTTCAGTCTCAGCCCACCTGCCCCTCCACATCCCCTCCCTCGTCCAGGCCCTCCTGCCCGCCCAGTCAGCCTCCACGTGGTCTTTCTACCTTCCACCCTCTGCTCTGCCTTCCATCCCTCGGGGCTCCCTGGGTGGCCATGCAGCCTCCCCATCTCTTCCTGGCCCCTGGTCTGCCCCTTCTCTCCCACTCTCCAGTCCACACTTAGAGCATCTCTAAAGTGCTCATCTGACCAGGTCCTGCCCTAGTCAGAATCCTTCAGTGGGCCTCATTTCTCACTAAGCACCCTCACCCGTCTCTGGAGGCTGCTGCCCCTCCAGCCACCCTAGCTAGGTGTGACTCTGGTCAGTTCCAGCTCCTGCCGCCTCCTCCCTCAAATGATGCTGACCCCTGTCTCTTCTGATTCATGCAGTTGCCTCCACCTGAGTTGAGGCAACTGGTGCTCCTTGGGGAGAGTCAGGGGTGGCCTCATCAGGGTTTCCTAGCCACCATCTTCAGACACCCCCATACCACACCCCGTGGCTGCCAACCAGAAACCAGAGAGCCCTTCTGGGGAACTATAGAGAAGAGTGTGTCTATGCCTACCTGAGAGTTCCCAAAGGGTAGAGGATTCCAGGAAAGAGGAGCACCCACCCTAACAAGAGCTGGTTCTTGCAGCCAAAAATGGGGGAGAGGGACTCAGGTTACTGTCCCCCAGCCCCAACCCTTGAGGTCCAGCCCCCTGGGAATCCAGATCCTTTCCTGCAGGGCAGGGAATATTAGGGCAGAATGAGAGCTGGGGTTGATCAGGAACATTCAGCCAGGTTCTGCCCTGGTCAGTCAGTAGGAAGAAGAGAAGCCCAAGCTTCTGGATGTTGTATACATCCAGAAGAAGGCCCCACCTGTCTAGATACGCCTGCACATGTGCACATGGCCTACACTGCATTAATCACAGGGCCAGTCCTCTGCCCTGCCAGGCTCTAGTTGGGACTAGGCTTAGAACCCACCTGGCACTGAAGTAGGGGGAAAGGAGAACATGGAGGTATAATCCCCATTCCAGGACTAGGTGATTTATCTGGAAGGATATGGTCTTATCCACCTGGGAGTAGAGATTCCCCCTGCCCCCACAACATACACACTGATTTTTGGTCTGAAAAAGATCTCCAAAAAAAAAAAAAAGTGAACAACCTCCCCAGCTGACTAGGAAGAAGGGCAGAGAGATGATGAGTCAGTGCAGCTTGAGGCTCTGAAAAGTCATTTGCTGGGAGCTCTGGGACCCAATGCAGCCAAACGCATGAGTGAGGATGTTTCTCTGCGTGACTGTGCTGCCCAGTCCTCATGAGCCCGCTGAACCACACCTGCCCTTGAGAAGAGGGGACAGAGAGGCCAGCAGACATCCTCCAGGATCTGTGTTCCACAGGGGCAGGGCTTTGGGTCTGTTTCATTCACTGCTGCACCCCAGTGCCTGGAACATCGTAGGTGCTCAGTAAATATTTGCTGAATGTGTGAGTGAATAGAATAAGTGGATGAATGAATGAGCGTAGCTGAAAGTGATCAATTCTGCCCACAGTGCTGAAGCATAAACCTTACCCCAGTGCTATGGACACAAGGTGAGAATCAAGTGGGGATGAGACTAGACACAGGGTAAGAATCCAGGGGGTGGGGACAGCTTGAGCAAGGGCTTGAGATGGCTCCAGAGTTAGCGCGTATTTAAGGCATAAGTCATTAGTTGTCCTCTTTCAGTCATCTTCTATTTTATATAACTTAATTCAAATATTCTGTCTTTTGTCACATTTTCTCTTGTCCAGACACTTTTGCAGGGTTTAACCTTATTATTTTATTGTTGCCCACTAATCATAGGTAACTCGCGTTCTGATGGATCCTTGCCGTGGGCAGGACCATGTCACACTCCTGGGCAGTGAGCAGAGAGCCTCTTTCTCCTAAGGGGTAGTTGTGATCTTAGGGGCTTTGACCATATAAGTCCCTGACCATTTGAGGCATTGGCTGTCACCTGGGGGTAGTAAAAGTTCTGGTCTATGGCCACTGAGTTCATCAGAACCACCTGCAGTCCCAGCCCCTCCCCCTGGGTCCAGTCTGCCTTTCTTCCCATCCTGAAAGCCTGAGGTCCCCTCACCACCTCAAGTCCAGAGTCCAGGCGCCCAGCTGACTCCAGATCCAAGGCTTGGGCTTAGCCTTGGCTTCTCTCGTCCTGCCCCTGGGGACCCTTCCCAAGGACCTCACCCATCAGGCCCCACCACTCAGCCCTCCAGCTTGCCTCCCCAGACAGCCCTACCCAGCCCCACGCCCACATCCTCCTTTCTCTGTCTACATTGTGACTGTTTATGGTGTTTCTTGGACCCTGAGCCTCACTAAATGACCCCTAAATCTCTCTAGGCCCCTGGGCCAACCCTGCCCTGCCCTGAAGAAGGTAATGAGGGCCGGTAGGAAGCAGCGAACTATAGCAACTGAAAATTATAAAAGCAAGGCTTCGAATTAAACAGCTCGATTCAAATCTTGCTCTGACACTCTGTGGCTAGGGATTGATTCTCTCTGAGCCTCATTTTCCTCATATGTGAAATGGGGACCTTAGATCATAAAGTTGGCAGGAGAATAAAAAAGAGATAATGTAATCTGTGGATCTCAGCGGGACAGCAGAAAACACGCACCTTGGGGCCTTTTCAAAGTATGGCTGCATCCTCTTATCCTCCCAACCAGAAGGCGCAGTTCAGGGTTGGCCATTGGGCATATATGACAAGGAGTCAGAAAGATGGAAATGGCAACCCACTCCAGTCCTCTTGCCTGGAAAATCCCAGTCCACGGGGTAGCAGAGGGACGGACACGACTGAAGTGACTAAGCAGCAGAAAGATGGCTGGGGCAGCGAATGTTAAGTGCCCCTGGCCCAGCACCTGACACGTCATAAACAACCCAGAAAGGCGCTAGTTTGTTCCGTACGTTGGGTTTTAAGGTTGGGTTCCGACTCCTCGCCGGCCTTAAAGCGCATCACAGCACCCAAACCTAGCAAGTCCCTTCTGCGCGGGGCTGGGTGAGCGGTCCCGGGAGACGGGAGGCCCCGCCCCCAGTGACGTATAGGGACCCGCCCCCCGCACGTGCCGGCGGGGAGGGAGGGACCGCGGGAGGTTCCCGGCGCGCCGGGCGGTGGCGCGTCTGCAAACGCTTATTTGCATATGCTCAGGCTGGATATTTATAACTTCTCTTCAGCCAGTTCCAAGTTATTGATGTCTTAAAGTGACTTTAATCTGAGCCTTCTTTTCCTCAAATGGGCTTTTGATTTCCGGAGTGATATTATACATGGCTGTAAGCTATTGACTGAGCGATCGCCGTTGTGTTCTCAATGTGCTGATGCTGAAAATCTGCGATATAAATAAACTTCCTCTGGTAGAATCATTATAAAGCACAAGCAGCAGAAATTTATGGAAAGAACAGATTAAATGCTTAGACTTAAATTCTTCAGTGTGCTGCTTGCCCTAAACTGCTGTGTCTGGAGTTTGGGCTGCTGATTCAGGTGGAAAAAATCAAACGGACACATCGCTTGTCGGTGCATTTTTACTATGATCTATTGTGTTGCCAAAAGAGAAAGCTCAAAAGCTGCCATTGATAATCCTGGTTAAAACTTGGAACATAAATTATTAAGACGTGTAGTTTCTTTTCGGAGTGGTTGGGGACTGGGGCGTGCAGCACTATAAAGAAATATAACATCAATATGTGCTTATGCATTGTAATGTGGGACATTTTTATGCCCATAATAAAACATTCTGCCTACAACTATGTTTATGAAAGCAACAGATAGGAAGATCCATAATGCCACTTAATAGAGTTAATCACCTCCCCTCTGAATGGTTTAAAAGGCTTTTTATTGCTCATTGAAAGGCTCTGACCATAATTAATACTCCACACACTGTCAGGTGCCAATCGGAGGGCTGGAGGCAGCGAAGGGAGCTTTCTAGCACTGGTTCTTTCTAGTGCTGGGAAGGTTCTCAGAACTGGGTCCAGTTGTCTGACTTCAGGGGGTTTTGTGTTGTTGTTTTTAAACATGGACTTAGTCACTATGTGGCATGTGGGATCTTCCTGGATCAGGGATTGAACCTGTGTCTCCCTCACTGGCAGGTGGATTCTTTACCACTGAGCCACCAGGCAAGTCCTAAACTTCCTAAATTTTTAAATCAGAAATCTAGCCTCTGTGTCAAACATTGGGCTCTGACTGGGGCTTGAGGTTCTAAATTTTAAGCTCTGGGCTCTACATGTGAATTCTAAGGTTGTTCTGGATCCTGGGCTCTGGACTAGCTCTACCGTCTCAACTATAAGTTCTGGGTGACCCACTCTGAGCCCCTGGGTCCTGAGTGAGATGATCCCACAGCACATATGTACCCAGAGCTGAGAGAAGGGAATGGGTGCTTTCCAGCAGTCTCGGTTTAATTTGCTGTCAGCTTGGTGGATCAGGTTGAGCACAGAAATTTATGCTGTTTGCCCTCCCTTCACCTCTAAACAATGCAGCCAGTTTTCAACAAAGAGGAGGGGAGCCATGGATGGCCTGCCCTAGGGTCAGCATGTGGGTGAAGACTTGCCCCTATAGACAACAGCCTGCCCTGGAACAGACCCAGACTCATCGACCAGGTCCATAGTCAACCAACCATGGAGGCTCCCGGGCTAATCTCTCCCCCCTTCCTCCAAAGGAGATGGCTTTATCTCCTTTGTCCCTTATCACACAGTCACTGAGGGACCGGAGCCACAGGGAATCTCGCTGAGGAGGTGAAGGGTTAGCCTGAAATAATTAAAGAATAGAATAGCCCTTTAGAAGCTCGGTTCAAGCCAGCAAGAGTGAGGCAGGTGGCAGGGAGATAGTGCTCTCAGAATGTGGGTGGGGAGTGGGGGTGGTTGGCTGTCTCAGTGCCTGGCAGCCGCTCTGGGGAGGCTGGTAGCTTAGCTGAGGTGAATACAGCCGTCACTCTAGCCAAGATTTTCCTAGGTGAAAGCTCTTTTTCCTCTTGGAGAGTTGGGCCAACTAAAACTAAGAGTGCCCCCTGAGGGCAGCAAGTGGAGGGAAGACAGAGAGGAGGGCTGTGTGCTCTCTCCCAACACCACGTGGCTGACTTCTCATCACTGGACTGGACTCCTGGGGCACATGAGGGCTTGGCTGGGTGGGTTGTCACCAAGGGCTCAGAGATTTTTGTACTTGCTGGGGAGGCTGTTCTAAGAGCTCTTTGTTAAGACAAAATCACACCTGAATTGACTTCTGGCAGGGCTTCCCAGATGGCTCACTGGTAAAGAATCCACCTGCCAGTGCAGGAGATGCAGGTTCAATCCCTGGGTTGGGAAGATGCCCTGGAAAAGGAAATGGCAACCCACTCTGGTATTCTTGCCTGGGAAATCCCATGGACAGAAGAGCCTGGCAGGATCACAAAAGAGTCAGACATGACTTAGCAACTAGACAACAGCCCACCTGGAGCCCCAGTCCTCGAGTTTCCTTCATGGCCTAAAAGAACTGATACCCCTCTGCTCCCTCCCCACCAGTAGCACCACCCAAAATGAGAGCTACAGTCAGGTCAACTTGCCTTTCAACTCAGGAGAGTTTTCCTGACCTGATCCGTACACTGGACCCACAAGGGATACAGTCTACAGCGGCCCTCCCAGAGGTGAGCACCCTCTGGGGGACAGGCCACAGCTGCCCCATCCCAGATAGTACACATGTCATAAGGACAACTGGAAAGGTCGTGTCATGCAGGGGTGTTGTAGGGGAAAGGCTCATTTGTTCCCTCAGCAAACAAAAATGTAGTGAACACCTGCCATGAATAACCACAGAACTGTCTGTCCTCACAGAGCTCGCATTCTGGCTCCCCAGAGCCTCCCACTCTCTAGATTCAACAGCGAGAGAAACATGATCTTTCCGGGGTTGTGACAGCAGGCTGAGCTGAGATGCCAAGGGCCCGGTTCTCAGATGGATCTTCAAGCTCACATCCCAGGCCCCCCTGAGAAACTCCCACTGGGGAAGCATGCCCAGCTTGGGGAGGGCACCCTGGTGAGTGCTGAGCTTGCAGGAAGGAAGCACTGAGGTTTCAGTCTCTCTCAGTCCTTCTCAGGGAACAGAGCCAGCAGCCAGCGGGCTGTAGAACCAGCTCACCCTTGAGGCAGCAGAGCAAGGAGACTGAAGTTACAGAGGCCATGAGGATCTGTCAAGTCCTGGGAGAAGGGGCTGCGAACCGGTGCTGGGGGCAGTTAGCATTCGTTGAGGGGAGGTGAGGGGGGATGCCAGTCTCTCATCTTGACCCAGCAAGTTGTCTTCTGAAGTTCAGCATCTCCCACTGGGCTTATGTGAATGAGCTGTGGGACCTAGCCTGGCAAACAGCACACACACAGGGCGGGGCTGAGTGCCCAGTCACAAGCCAGCCCTCCTAGGCTGGCACAGTCCCCCTAGACCGGCCAGGCCCTTGGCTGTTTTCCAGTCACTCTTGGGCCCCCAATCTCTCTGCCCACAGCCCTGGTGGCCTTGAAGTTCCCACCCACCAGCTGTTCCTGGTCCCTTCTGGTCTGTGGCCTTAAGGGAACCCTGAGGTCTGAGTGAGGAGGGGAGGGGGTTTTGGTGCATAGAGCTGGGCTTGGTGAGGGGTTCCTTGGGGGACTTCTGGGATGAGTTTTCTAATAGAGATATATCTTCTGGGAGGTCGTGATACCACCTGTTATTAACGGGAGCACCCTGCATGGGTTCTCACTTAGAAATCACAGGCAGCTGCTTGCAGGCGGGTGAGTGATTTGCAAGGACCACGAGAATATTTGCATAAACATATGTATGGAAGTGTGTGTTTATTTGCATTCATTTGCATAAATTGCTGGCTCTTAGAACTGTCGTTCCTTAATTATATTTTTTTTTTCACTGAATTTCTCTGAGCTCTGAGCACAGATCTGGACATTTCAGGAATGAGAACAAAAAGCCAGAAACAACAACAGCACTGGTGCTGGAGACCACAGGTTCTCAAACTTTGTTGCACGTTACAATTTCCTGGGGAGCAGCTTAAAATCCTACTGCCTAGATCACTACCCGTCCCACCCCCTTACTACCGAATAGAAACTCTGGGGTTGGGGCCCAGGGAATCAGTATTTTTTTTAAGCTTCTGGATGAGTTTGAGGCACAAAACAAGTTTGAGAACTGATGTCTTAGGCAGGGCAGCCCCAGGTCAGATCAAACCAGTCTCAGCCTCCAGTTGGAGACACTGGGCACTCACCTCGTGTAAGACATTCAAGACACTCAAGAGCGGTGAAGTGTATGAAGGGCCATGTCGGCACACATGAGCTCTCAGTAAAAGGTCTCCATGGCCTTCATCACCATCTTGGTGCAATGTCATCACTGCAAAAGCAGAGCATCTGGGGAGTGGGCTGCTCCTCCTGGCCCTGCCACCCAGGTCACCCTGGACTCCACCTGGGCCTCTGATCAGCCCCTAGGAGTAGCGAGTGCCCCAGGGTGGGTGTGGGTCTCTTCTGGCTGAAGTCCTTTGTTCTTCGAGATGACTTCCAGCCTGGTGGTCCCATCACTGCCCAGACACCTGGGGATTGGGTGCTTGCAAGGGAGACAGTGTGTTCCCGAGCAAGCCCGTGCAGCCCAGCTGGCCTCCCTCTGTTTCTCTCTCCAGGCTGGGAGAGAGCCAAGTGCTGGGGATGGCAGGGTTTTTCTTTCCCTGGTGGGTGCTCCCTGGCAAAGGAGAATGCTGTCAATCTGGCAACGCCGACTGTACTTGGGATGGTTGTTCCTGAGGTTCTATAGCTTCTCATTCTCCTGCCCACCTGGCCCACTGCCTCCATGGAGTCTTTGCTCCCTCCACGTGATTTTCTGCCTTTGCTTTTGTCATGCACACACTCTGGGGGCAGCACTTCCTCCATGGAAGGACTCTCAGGATTGGTTGGCTCAAATCCTATCCATTCAAGACCCACTCAGTGCCTCCTGTTCCATGACACCTTCTCCAATCCAGCAACCATTCATTCATTCCCACCATCACTCATTCAAACGTTTATCTGAAACCTGCTCCAGGCCAGGAACTATGCCAGGTATGGGGGTACAAAGACAAGTCAGATCCAGGCTCTGCTTTTGAGAGCTCTTCTGAGCAGTGAGAGCTTTTCCAAGCAGTGATCAAAGACCATTGCGTTCTCCTCTCCAGCACCTACCAGAGAGACAGAAGCTCCTGTCTCCTCCTGCTATGTAGACATTCCATGTTAGCAGATGCTGCTCAGGATGGACAACATAGGTCTTGCTCACAGGGGACAGGCATGGCCATACCTTGGCCTGCAGAGGCTGAGGAAGGAGGGAAGGGTTGGTTTCAGAGCCTCCAGGAAGCAGGTGGGAGCTGAGAGAACAGCTTCTGGTGGCAGCCAGCTCACTCCTCTCCTGGACACGTGAGGTCACTCCCGGGGCCTCAGGGAACTCTGTGGCTGGACTTGCAGACCTTCCTGAGTCCAGGTGAGCTGTGCTGGGGAAAGCCTTCCTCCCAGGCTGCCCCAGGAGCCTGGATGCTTCCTCCTGGGGTTGGAGCTGTAGCTACCCACCCAGACCTTCTTATTCCATGGAGTCCCTCTCACCCCCACCCACCCAAGGCAACACTCACCCCAAGAGGGAGCTGGCTCAGACCATCACAGGAGAGTTATAGAAGCTCCAGACCCACAGGTGGCTAAGGTGGCTCCCAGGGCAGGCCCAGCATCATCCCTGGGCCCAGACTGGAGACTGTGGCTGGAGCCAAGGAGGATTGTCCATCAGACTTGGTGTCACAGTTGGGGAGCCCTCCAGGTCAGGAACCCTGAACATGGCCAGGCTGCAAAGTCTCAACATCTTTGAATTCCAGAGGATTCTCCTTTCTTTCCTTCCACTTTTGGTCAAAGCCATTCACGCCATCAGCAAACACTCTCCCTGCCCCTCCTGACTCCCCACACTGGGGTCCTGTCCGTGGACACTCAGTCCAAGGGTGAGTGTCACTCTGTGGTGAGCCTGGTGCGGTGGGATAGGAGGTGAAATTTGAACCTGGATTCTCATGGGACAGGTAGATGAGTCCTGCAGGATGAAGGGGAGGGCATCCCAGGTGAAGGGAAGGGCGGGCCTGTGCAGAGAGGGCTGGGACTTGCCCCGCCACATCCACACCACGCCCTTCATGTCCTGTCACAGCCTTCATCCCCCCAGTGAGTGTACAGTGGCACCTCGTGGCAGGAAGACTCATGAGGGCAGAAAGTAGGATGGTGAGGTCCCCTTGGTCTCCTCCCCCGTTGCACACAGTGACACTCCATTCCTGTAGGCTGACTTCTCCTGGACTTGGCCTGAGCCATGCAGGGCGTGGAGCTGCCCCACGTGCCCACCCCTTGTCAGCCTCTGAGCACAATGGCAGGTGCCCAGCGTGCCCACCCCTGGCGTCCAGCCCACCCAGAGCAGGGGGACAGCAGAACCCAGGGCTGTAGCCCAGACACAGGCCCGGCCCCATCCAGAGCAGGACGGCTTCTCTTGGGCTATTGTTGTTTAGTCGCTAAGTCATGTCCAACTCTTTTGCAACCCCATGGATTGTAGCCCACCAGGCACCTCTGTCCATGGGATTTCCCGGGCAAGAATACTGGAGTGGGTTGCCACTTTCTTCTCCAGGGGATCTTTCCGACCCAGGGATCCAACCCACATCTCCTGCATTGGCAGGCGAATTCTCTACCACTGAGCCACCAGGGAAACCCTCCTCTTGGGTAATTACTTCCAATAAAAGTTTATAAAAACAGTACTCTGACTTTATTATAGAGTCTAATAGGTTCCACTTCCCAAGAAAAATAGACTGTCAGGCTAAATACCTGTGGGGAATTGACTGGGCAGAGAAGGGTATCATTAAAGTCGGCAGCTCCCATATGACCCAGCAATCCCACTGCTGGGCATACACACCAAGGAAACCAGAATTAAAAGAGACACATGAACCCCAATGTTCATCGCAGCACTGTTTATAATAGTTAGGACATGGAAGCAACCTAGATGTCCATCGGCAGATGAATGGATAAGAAAGCTGTGGTACATACACACAATGGAATATTACTCAGCCATTAAAAAGAATACATTTGAATAATCAGTTCTAGTGAGGTGGATGAAACTAGAGCCTATTATACAGAGTGAAGTAAGTCAGAATGAAAAACACCAATACAGTATACTAACGCATATATATGGAATTTAGAAAGATGGTAACGATAACCCTATATGAGAGACAGAAAAAAGAGACACAGATATATAGAACAGTCTTTTGGACTCTGGGAGAAGGTGAGGGTGGGATGATTTGAGAGAATAGCATTGAAATATGTATATTATCATATGTGAAACAGATCGCCAGTCCAGGTTCGATGTGTGAGACAGGGTGCTCAGGGCTGGTGCACTGGGATGACCCAGAGGGATAGGATGGGGAGGGAGGTGGGAGGGAGATTCAGGATAGGGAACACATGTACACCCATGGCTGACTCATGTCAATGTATGGCAAAAAACCACTACAATATTGTAAAGTAATTAGCCTCCAATTAAAATAAATAAATTTTAAAAATAAATAAATAAAATAAAATAAAATACCCTGACGAAAAAATAAAGTTGGCAGCTCTGTTGAGACAATGAGAACAGTGCAAAAGGTCCCATGTCAGGGAAATCCACCCAGAAGGTCAAGGGGCATAGCCCGCATGCATGCCCAGACAGGCCTGTCTTTCCTGCAATAAGGTCTTGGCCATCAGGCCTGGAGCAGCCCTAGGAAGTGGTCCTGTGGGTTCCAGAGGCTACTCCAGGCCCTGGGAAGTCAGGAAATGAAAGGTGGCATCTCTACCCCACCAGAGCTCACAATCTAACCAGAGACAAACTTCAGTAGGTGAAGATCAATACCAGAAACGGAGGGACTGGCAGGGAGGAAGCCTGAGCTAGCAAGAGGGAAGTGGGGTCAGAGGGGGTGTCAGGAGGGCCCACCTGGAGACCCTTCTGGGGACCCTATGGGCTGGGGAGCACCCAGGACCCTGCCGGCCAGTGTGAGGGACAGGTGTGGAGGACACATGGCTGGTAGACAGGGCGCCAAGAGTGGGCCCGCCTGAAGCAGGACCAGAAGCTCTCTCCTCCCCCTGTGGCCCTGGTGCCTCCCAGGTGTGGCACCTGGGCTAGCTCAGGCACCCGGAGGCAGACCTGACCCTCTGGGTCTGCAGCTGGCACCTGCTCGCCTGGAGGGCACTGGCCCACTTTCTTCTTTTAGGTTCATTTCCTAGTTTTCCTAGAATGACAGTGTCAATTAAAGACCATTTGCAATAGGAGAAACTGATATGGCTTTCCCCTCCCTGAGATGACAGGGCTGAGGTGTTGAACCAGACCTGCCCTTGGCCAGGCCCTCAGGACAGATGAGCACAGATGGAGACCCAGGGGCAGATGGCCACAGAGGGACACCCCTGCAACAAAATTGTACAGGACACACTTGGGGCAGAAAGGGGTCCCCATCCCCCTACAACACACACAGGCAAACACACACGTGCGTGCGCACTTACTCCCCCCCCCCCCCCCGCCTCCTCACCCCAAGTCCTCCATGGCTGTGAATTCTCTTCTCCTGTGATGTGATTTACAGAGCTCTGAGCTGCCATTAGCCCCTGGCATCTGGGGTTTCCGTTTCATTTCCTTCTTTACCTGGGTAACTGAACTGATTGTGCTCCCAGCTCCGGTTCACTAATTCTCACAAATCCTTTTAAACTATTGATTTATTTGCTGGGACCGTGGCTCTCAGAATTCTTGAGAAATACTGGCCTTTGCTAAAGCATGTGAGGGAGGGCTATGTGCCCCTTTCTCCTGACTGGTGCCCCGTCCTCCCCAGTACCTCCTCCCACCCCTTCTCTGTGCCATCCTGTCCCTTCCTCGGGCAGGTGGCTGACTATCCCAAAGCCCAAGCTGGCTGGACCTTCCTGGGGAATCGCCTCCAGGGAGCTTACAGCCGAGTGAGGTTCTCTGGGATGTCCCCACACATGATAATGTAGGCCTTGGGACTGTTGTCTGGTTGTTGGGCTCTGCATTCCTTATTTGAGATCTCATTTCCTCACTTGGGTCGACTCTTCTGTTTGCAAATCATGCCCTCCCCTGGGGTCTGTGGTGTTGGGCGCAGAAGCTCTGGGGCCCCCTCACTCACCTCTCCCCCACCCAGCCCCCTTGCTCACCACACTAACAGCTCTCTCACCCAGGCTTCCCTGGAGCCTGGTGGAAGGTAGGTCAGCGGGGTCTCTGGGTAAAAGAGGATGGGGCAGTCATGGTGGCCAGTCAAGGTGAATAGGCAAGGCCCCGCTGAGAGTCCAGAGCAGTGAAGGAGGGAAGCAGGAATCCCCGTAGGTGCTCCTGCCCTGGGCTACCCACTGGCCAGGAATGGAGGGTCAGCAGCACTCCTCGCTTTTGCCCCAGATGAGGAAATCTGGTGTGCGTGGTGGTGTGTATTTCAGACCCGGCACCTGGAGTCGCATCTTCTTTGCTGGAGGCTGGGCTGTGTTGGAGGGTGTGGTGGCCACTGCCATCAGCTCCCCAGAGGGTGCCTTAGTTGAGCTCTGAGTTCACATCTATCTGGGGGCATGTTCAGTATTGACATCTTTTTATTCAAATTCTCTGCCATGGCCCTGTTCTAGGTTCTCACGTGTATTCAGAAAGCTGACAGTTTGCCCCTAAAATAATGAATGGTAAATTAGAAAGCTGTAAAATGGTAACAGAGCCCAGAAGAGAGCACAGGCTGGTGGGTCCTCATCAGAAGAGGGTCTCTGTCCTTGGAGCCCCAGAGGCAAGGTCTGGGGTTGGTCGGACGATGCAGAAGCAACAGAAGCAGCAGCCAGCACCTGGTTTCTGAATGTCATGTCCCAGGCCTCGCCTGGAGGTAGGGGACCCTAGAGCACCGAAGGCAGGGACTGTGCTCAGAAATCCTCTCCTGGGCCCCGGCCCTCCATGGACTCTCCAAGCCTTGTGATTCTGCTTCCCCTGCAGACCTCAGGGCCTCTCCACCGTCCTCCAGGCTCTAGGCCAGGCCTCACCCTCCACTCACCTGCCCACAGCAGCACGCCTCAGGGCAGGGTCTCCAGTCATTTGTCCCCTTCCATCTCAACCCTCTGTGCCCCAGGTGACTGGGGTCACTTTTTGAAATTTCCCTCCCAGGCCCACAGTCTTCAGGTTCTAAGCACAGTTTATCAAGCCCGTCATGGGAACTGTAGCTGCGCTCCAGCCTTCATCCTGCCTGTCCCCAACCCCCGCCCCAGCACTACTCAACTGCAAGCTGCCCCTGCTGTGAGCTAATACAGGGCTCCGGGCCTCTGCACAGACAGACGCCCTCCCCCCTGGTACCCCATGCTCCCCACACACCCCGGGGAGCTCAATGGAAGGAGCATTCACCACACAGTGTAACACGGGTGCGTTCATGTCTGTCCCACCCGGGGTCCTGGGACGCCAGCCACGGACTGCAGCTCTGATGAAGTTCAGCAGAGCAGGGATTAAGTCGAGGCTGAGCAGTCGTCCCATCTCCCAAAGGCCACTCTGCTTGGAACTCTGCACCGGCACCATCTCACCTACCCCCGGTGCTCGAGTGCCACTGACTCACCAGCCCAGTCACCGCCACGACTATAGTCATCGCTGGCTGGCTCTACATTCCTCGCTGGAACCGTCAAGTCCAGGGCACAAGCCGCAGGCCGGCTGAGCCCAGGACTCATAGCGACGTGCCGCCTGCCAGGGAGCCACCTCCACTCCACTCTCACAAGAACAAGGTCCAGTTCTCCACCCAGCGCGGGGCTCTCCCCAGTAGAAAGGAGGTTCCGATGCCAAGCAACCAGACTGATGTATATCCACTGCAGCGTCTCCCTCCCCCATCAGACTGTGAGCTCCTTGGCGATGGAAACTGGTTTCATCTTCATAGTCCAGGGCCTGGAACATAGTAGGTCCTCAGTAAATGTGTGTTAGACTGTGAGCTACTAGGTTAAGAGTAATACTCCTCCTCGTGTGCCTTTGGTTCTCCACAATGACATAGCCGGCCATCACCCAACACCCCCTGCTCTGTTTGGGCGTCCCGGGCCGCCCGTCTCTCCGTCCTCAGTGAGCTTCAGCATCACGGCTGCATGTGCATGTAGCTCTTCTGCAGCTCCTCACGAAGGGTGGCTGTGTCCTCACTGAGCCGCCCTCTCCCCCAAGACAGGGGTAGTCTGGCTCAGCTACAGGCTCGCCCACCCAGCTACTGCAGCTCCCACCCCCAACCCTGGCTCTCAGCCTAGTGCCCTGCACCTTGAAGGTACCTGACAAATGTGCTTTGGCTGGTTTGACTATGTGCCTGGGGAAATTCGGGGGAAAGGACATCAGAAAGTGTTGGAAGAGCAGAGTGGCTATCAGGAAGAAGGGAAAGGCTGCTGGTGGGCAAAAGGCCAGGAGTGACAGGGGAGGGCACAGTGTGAAGTAGGTGGGCCCAAAGGTGAGGGGTGAGACCCTTCATGGTTGATTCTGAGCAGCCTTTTCAAGTGTAGGAGGCAAGACTGATTCTCTCATTCCCTCTCGTAAAACCCACCCATGGCATCCAGACTTCTCTGGGATAAAGACCTGCGGAGGCTTTGTTTCTTTCACAGCCTGCTTCTCACACTGCATACTCAAACATACACATTCACACACACACACATATGCTCATACACATACAGGCATGCTCATACACACATCATATGCTCACACACACCATACGTTCATGCCCACATACTTAACACACTTAAACACACACATACATAGCCCTGTGGTTCACGCCTTGCCCCTGCAGCCCACCTGGTCAGCTCCCTCACCATCGCCAGCCCCATGGAAGCCTTTCTGCTCTCCATGGAGCAGAGTCAGCCCCCTCCCATGTGCCCCCTGCCCAGTGCTTGCCCCTCTAAACCTTCTCACCCAGCATCACAGTTATTAGGTGTGTCCCCTGTTACAGTGAGCTCCCCAGATCTGCAAACATGTGCATTCACACGTGTCCTGAGGACCCCACCGAGTGACCAGCCACAGGAGACAAACGACACCTGTTTAATGCATAATTAAGTGGGCCAAACAGACACAAGGTATCTGAAGTTCCCAGAGTCTGCCTCCAAAAGGGACATCCATGTCTCAGCCTCACTCAACTATGGACCCAGTCTCCTGCTCCAGGGTGACCCTAACTTAATCTAAAGCCCTGCCCATTATTGCCGGGACCCGGGGGCACTTGGAGCTCTCCAAGGTGCTGAACCTGGTTCTCTCACTTGGGCCCAACTATCTGTCCTGGCCTCTTGACTCTAGTTTCTGTAGCTGAGAACCACCCCCACCTTCCAGGAATCTACTCTCTGGTGGAAAAGAAGCCATCTCTAAATACACTATAGGCAGAACCCAGTTCACAGGGGCACAGAGCACTATGAGAGCATAGAGAGAGGAAAGTGCTCCCCCCACCAGCCCCAGGCTGTTTCAACTGTGTCCCTGCTGCCAGACCCAGTCTTGTCCTCCCCTAGTCCCGAGGACCAAGGCTCCTCCCAATGCCCACCTCTCTAAGGAAATTCTAACCAAGTCCTAGCTCCTTGAGGGGGCCACCTTCCCTCCAAAACCCCTGACCCCTGGCTGCTCCCAGATCATCTGCCTTGGGCTCCCACCAGGCACTTGGGAACCCCACTTTCAGCATCCTGACTTGACTCACCTGGATCTTAATTCACTGCATATCAGCCCTCCCCACTCCAGCTCCTGGCCAAACTCTCTGCACTCTGCTCTTGACCTCATTTCTCACCCAACTCTCCTAAGCCCTGGCCTCCATCCAAGATCTCTCTGACTCCTCCCTCCTTCCGTGACCTTTTCATCCTCTCCTTCATCCCTCCCCAAACAAAATGCCATTCCCTTTGACTCTTACCCCTAGGTCACAGGCCAGAGCAGTTAGTGAAGTTATCGGCCCACATGGGGGCAGATCTTTCCATCCAGGCAGCTGGGACCCTGGAATATTGAGAGGACCTCCTCTCTCTGGCCACTGTGTGTGAAACCCCCTGTTCTGAAGAGTTGCCTGAGGGTCCCATGCTGCACCTGTCCTCAACAGAGCTGGTGGGCTAGTCAGTCTTTCCCAGGAGGGCCTTTAAGGCTCTTCAGAGCTGTAGGAGCTGGACAGAAGACATAAACCCTTCCCTGAGGAGGACCTAGTGAATGCAGTCATGCTTGAGCAGCCAGAGATGCCATACAAAGTGTGGGGTCATCACCATTATTATTAACCCTAGTGTCTCCTGAAGTTAGAAGGGGCTCGGTTTTCACAATCTTTCCCTTTGATTTCACAGAAGTGTGACATTTCAAATGGTTCTTTTGGATCATGTTTTGGGGAAGCTATTCTTACCACCTGGAACGTGTCTGCATCTGGTCTGTAACATACCCTGAATTCCAATCAGAGAGGAACTTTTCATGCGAAAACATGGTGTCAGGTGTTCAGGGGGTATGGGGCTGCAGAGAAACAAGCCCTCTGGAAGATCACACCCTAGAAAGGAGACAGACAGCTAGACATTCCTCTGGAATTAGGCAGCCAGGAATCTCTACTGCAATTGAGTCACCAACAAAGTCTCATGGGAACACTGGAGAGGTCTGTGATCAGGGAACTGGGTTAGAATTCTTAAGGAGTGGAATTTAGGCTGAGGCTTAAGGGATGGATGAGACCTTGAGAAAACAAGTGTTGGGGGATACTTGGCCAAAAGGGGCAGAAAGAAACAACCAAAGTGAAGAAACAGGACATAGTGGGCGTGAACTCAGAGAGAGAGTTGAGGGATGTGGGGACATAAATAAAAGAGAGTGAAGCTATAAACAAAGACTAAGAACAGGTCCTAGAAGGCTCTGGGAGTCACTGGGAGGAGTTTAGCAATAAGGGATCAGGCATTCCTTGCCTAGGTGGGTCTCTAGATGAGGAAAGAGCCCTTCCTCAAGATCACAGGGCAGTCGTGGTGATTCTGTGGCTTGACCTAAGTCTGCTAGTCATGCTTCCCCCACAGCCAGGCTGGCAGCTGCCTCTGGTCAGTCCTTGAATCTAAGAGACAGAGGAAGAGAAGGGGATGTCCCTGTCAGCTTTAGGAGGGCTTCCAGAAATTTTAAGGAGAAAAATTTTGATGATTTTTATATCTTCTTGGAGACCATGAGGATGTTCCAACTGGAAGGTTATCTTCATTCTGCCCAGTAGATGTTTCACCAACACCCAGTGGTGCACAGCCCTGGGGCAGGGGCTCTAGGGACAGAAAGGACCTTGCGTGCCAGATGTCACTGCTTGAGAAATAGGTCTGTCACCCAGGGTTGGACAACTTGGAAAAGGCAGGCTGCTGAGAGGTGGTGACTGCTCTTAGGGCTTTTGTTCCCTTCCAAGCAAGTGGCAGGAGCTTCCATCTGGGCAACCAGACAACCTGACTGAAACACTGAGTCAGGCAGGAAGCCTTCTCTAGAGAACCCCGTTCCCTGGGAGGGTTTGCCCTCGGGATGGTGGGGCTAAGGCGGTGTGACTTCCCAGGAGAAGGCCTATCCTTCCGACTCAGGCTGGGCGTGCAGCCCACAGGTTTTATTCCATCTTACCAGGAAGCTGGAGCCCAGCTGGCTCTCAAGACTGATTCTGAGCCCAGTTCTTCTTTGTAAAAGGAGAAGGCGGAGATGTGTATATGTGATGGTGGAGGAGGGAGGAAGTGAAAGAGCAGTGTCCCGCTTGGCAGCCCAGCCACTCCCTGACTGCCTGTGAAAGAAGCAGCAGGAGGCTGGTGTTTGTGTAAAGCCACCGTTTGTCCCCATGGTGTCGACATTCCTCAGGCCCCTGCTCCGGAATAAATTATCCGCTGGGTGTGTGTGACACAGCCTTTGCTGAGCTTTCTCAGTATATTTCACAACTGCTCTGAGTTTATAATTGTTTCAGATCCTTTATCAAATATGTGTCATAAAGACCAATGGAATCGGGTGCGTTTATCACCTAGCTGGGTTCTTACTTGAGCTCTGAAAAAAATTATTTGGTCACACAATCTTTCTCGGGGCTCTGAGTTAATGGACTTCTCTGCTGCAAAACCACTGAAATTCGTTGCCTTTTAATATTTGACATCTCTTCCTCTTTATTACCACCTCAGACAGCCCTTCCAGTCCAGCTGGAACGAGCCCATTAGTCTCTGACAAATAACTTGTGTCGTTTGGTAAAAAATATGCAGAAGTTTGGCCGCAACTTCATCTCCAGTCTTGGTTCTGCTTGTGGCTTCACTCTCCTCTAAGCAAAGCATCCAAGGAATTCCCTGGTGATCCAGTGGCTAGGACTCCAAGCTCTCACTGCTGAGGGCCTGAGTTCAATCCTTGGTCAAGGAACTAAGATCCTACAAGTCATGCAGTGCGACAAATAAATAAAATAAATAAATAATAAAGCTCCCTCCATTAAAAACACACACACACACAAACAAGCAAAGCCTCCAGCCCAGGCAGACCCTTCCCAGGGTCTGCAGTCTCCTTTCTTTCTGATGCCACTGGCTGCTGGATTCATAAAGCTGGGTTACCCTAATCAAGTTAAATAAAGTTTGAGACAAGTAATTTAGAGATGTCTGTGACTAGGTACCTTAGATTAATTAATTTTTTTTAAGTTTAAAAATAAATAAATGCTTGGTTTACAAAAAAAAAAGAATTAGCCTCACAGAGGTACTTTTCACAGCAGTTCAAAGAAAGAAGCAACCCAGGTGTCCATTGACAGAAGAATGGATAAGCAAAAGCTGGTCAGTACATACGATGATTCAATACCTGGTTGGGGAACTAAGATCCCAAAAGCCAAGAGGCATAGTCAAAAAAAAAGAAAAATTAAAAAGGAAGAAAAGTAGCCTATCTATTCTTCCCATAGAAAGGAAGGACATTTTCACACATGCCACAACATAGATGAGCCCTGAGGACACTGTGCTAAGTGAAATAAGTCAGTCACAAAGATAGATCCTGCACGATTCCATTTATACGAGATACCTAGAATAGTCAAGTTTATAGAGACAGAAAGATGTGGAAAGAGGAGAACAGGAAGTTGTTGTTTAAGGGGTACAGAATTTCAGTTTAGCAAGATGAAGCTTGCACAGCAGTAAAATGTATAATATATAACAGTTAAACGTATAATGTAGAGTAATAAAATGTATTTAACACGGCTGAACTTAAAAATGGTCAGGATGGTAATTTTACAACGACAGTGGAAAGAATGAACTTCAAACTGAACCAGCAAAGGAGAAACAGACACAAAGGAAGTTCTCAGAGCATTTGAGTTCATCATCTATTCATGCCTTCGATATCAGTAAGGTGTTGCTGCATAACAAATAATTCTAAGATTTAATGGCTTAAAACAACAACCACTTCCCTGGTGGCTCAGCCAGTAAAGAATTCACCTGCAATGCGGGAGACCTGGGTTTGATCCCTGGGTTGGGAAGATCCCCTGGAGGAGGGCAGGGCAACCCACTCCGGTATTCTTGCCTGGAGAATCCCCATGGACAGAGGAGCCTGGCAGGCTGCAGTCCATGGAGTCGCAAAGAGTCAAACATGACTGAGCGACTAAGCGCAATAAGCACAGCACTGTCCGGGTTGGGCTCAGGTGTCCTGGGTCAGACTCAGCTGATCTTGGCAGGGGCTGGCTGGTCTAAATGGCTCATCTGCGAGGGCTCACCTCTGCTGCACGTGTTCTCTCATCCTCCAACAGAAGTAGCCCAGGAGTGATCGAATGGTGGTGGGAGCATGAATTCCCAAAAAAATAAGCAAAAGCAAGCAAAGTCCCTTGAAGCTGTGGCTCACCCTCACAGAGTGTCCTTTCAACCAAGTTTTCAGGTCTGAAACAAGTCACAAGTCCAATCAAGATTCAAAGGGTGGGGCAAATAACTCTACCCTTTGATGGAAGGGGCTGCGAAGAATTTTTGCAATCTAGCACACTAGCTGTATACATATGTCAGGCCGTGTGCTAAGGGTTGAAGATAAGATACAATCCTGTGCAGGAGACATTCATGTAAATAAATAATTACAACACATAGTGTGCTATAAAGAAGTAAGCACAGGATGCCCAGGACAATGGAGGGCCAAGAAATCTGGAGGGAATAGGGGAAAGGGCAATGAGACCTGGGACAAAAATAATACCTTAACTGGTATTGCAAGATAAAATGATGATTAGCCCAAAGAAGCAGGGAGGAAGAAAGACCTCAGCAGAGAGGCAAAGAGAGGAGTGAAGGATGGAGGGGGACCTGCCTGGGGTGCGGTGAGGCTTTGGTGGGGAGTGAAGGGCTCACAGGGAGGGGAGGAGCTGGATATGGGGCAGGGAGACATCACAGAGGGTCTGGCTCCCAAGGCTGAGCCTTGAAAATTTTACTTAAGCAGAGGCTGATCATCAGGCTGCTGTGTGGAGGGAGCTTGGAGGGGGAACAGGTCAGAAAAGAGCAGACAGACTTGGAGGCTGTTGCAGGGACTCAGGTAAGAGAGGATGGCAGCTCCAATAGGGCGCTGATGTGAAAGGGACCAGAAGTGAATCAGTGCAGAGATTTCTAGGTGGTTAAAGAGGCAGGACTGGGTGGGAGGGGAAGGGAGGCGTCAGGGAGAAGCCTAGTGAATGGGTGGGCGGGCGCTTTCTTCCGGGTGGTCTGAGCTGAGGGAGTTTTCCAAGGAGGAGCAAGGTGGAGGACACAGGGGAGCCACCTGGGTGGTCAAGGCAAGGGCGTAGGGTCCCCACTCAAAGTCAGGAAGATCAGGAAACAATTGCCCCCCAGCGTTGAACTTTGAGGTCAAGGCCTGTCCTCCTTCACAAGTCAAGGCATATTCTGCTTGTGGTCGGAATCCAATCTGAAGATATACCCCCTGCCAGGCTCTGCCCTGAGGCCTGCAGACCACCCAAGCTGGGTACCGTGTGGCTGGTCTGAAGGCTTCCCCAGGAACTCACAGGGCCTCCAAGCCCCTCAGACATGAAGGGGTTTCCTTTACCAAGACAGGGTAGGCAGGGGGGCAGCTTGTGCCCAGAGCCCATGCTGGCTTCCTCCCATGGATCCTCAGTCACCATGTCCCCAGATGCCTGCTCTCCAGCCGGGCGCTCAGCCAGCAGCAGTAAGCACGTACCTACTGATCAATACTTCCAGTGCACTCGGGGCCCTGCTGTGAGAAGGACTCCCCTGGTGAGCCCTTTCATAAATTGAAAATTTCTTCTGAAACTGAGTAATCTTGCCCAGCTATTAAAACCAGATTTCTGCAAAGCGAGGGTAGGAAGCACCCACAGTTCCAAGGACCTGGCTCTCCAAGCACCTCCCAGATCCAGCCTGGGGAGCATGCATCACTGCTGGGGCCCAGGCTGCAGATGGAATAGTCCCTGGGAACTTGGTTTGAAGGAAAATTTTCCAAAACAGTCAGAATGCTTTGGACCCAGAAGGCATGGCATTCTGTGTAGCTAGCCCTGCCTTCTCCCTGTTGCCTGAGCACAGTTAACTTAGCAGGCATCTGGGGCTGTATCCGTCTCTCAATGCAGTGACCACTGGGGCCACCAGAGCGCGTGAGCGTGGTGCTTGGGGGAACTGAGTGCCAAAAGCGGGAGCAACTTGTCAAGGATTACCCAGGCAATTAGTGGCAAAGCTGGAACAAGAACCGGAAATTCCAGCCCAGAGCTCTTCCCCCACCCCACCCCCCATCTCCTCACGGGATTTCACTCCAGGTGACATCATCCATCTGGCTCACAGTTTGGGGATGAATTCAGCTGGGGCTCCTTTGTGGAGCTGATGTGCCGTGCGAACACCGCAGTTCAGCCTTAACCCAGACCGACCCTGCAGGCTCTCCCTGAGTCGGGTCCACCCCAGGAGGCCGTGTGCTCCAGGTCCCCACTGCCAACTCTTCCCAGGGGCCCCACGGCCCTAACCTTAGCCCCACAGCTGAATTCATCACCCTCTCCCTTCGCGAGGTCCCCCCAGAAGCGGGAAGTGGTCTTCATGCACCCCAACCCCATTATGGTTCCTGCAGAACCAATGGCCATGGTTGTTGTTGTTCAGTTGCCCAGTCATGTCCGACTCTTTGAGACCCCATGGACGGCAGCATGCCAGGCTTCCCTGTCCCTCACCATCTCCTGGAGTTTGCCCAAGTTCGTGTTCATTGCATTGCTGATGCTGTCCGGCCATCTCATCCTCTGACGCCCTCTTCTCCTTCTGCCCTCGATCTTTCCCAGCATCAGGAACTTTTCCAATGAGTCGTCTGTTCGCATCAGATGACCAAAATACTAGAGCCATTGTACCCATGGCCTAAATACTTGTTTTTTTTTCTGGTCCTTCTGTCACCGTTGTATCTCAGGCCTTTGTTACTTCTCACTTGGATTGCAGAGTGATCACCACCATCAAAAAAAAAACATCGAATTTACCACCATTGAGTGTTTAGCATGTGCTGAGCACAGGGCTAACAGCTGATCATGGGATACTGCTATTAATCTTCACCAGAAGGGGACATGGAAGCTTTGGGGAGTCTGGGTAACTTTCCCAAGGTCACACACCGATAGGAGAGTTCAGGGTCTCCCCCAGTCCTGGCTCTGAGGCCCAGCTCTCTCTCCACAGGCTGCTTTCCTGCCCTGCACCCTGCCTCTGCCAATACCGCTGGAATCCACCCTGGCCACCCCCCTGCACAGAACCCCTGCTGACTTCCTTTTGCCCAGAGCATTAAGCTCACTCACAAGGTTTTGAGATCTGACCCCCTCCTGTCCTCCCATCACATCTCTCTCTCCCCCAGTCCTTGTGTCTGTCCCCTGTATCCACCCCATGGTGTCCTCCTTGCCCTCCACCTGGGGCTTTGCGCCCTGCTGGTCTCCCTTGCTCCAGGTTGGAGCACACCCATGGGAGCCGTTAGAGTCCCCAGCAAATGAATGCCCTCCCCCAACACACACACACACTCCTGTAGGTGCCCTGCGGTGACCCCAGCTCAGCGTGATGTTGGTTTGGTGAGGGACAGTGATTTGGCATTACCCGAGCACCTCGGTACCCACCCCGTGAGATCCCAGTGTGTCCTCTTGAAGGGTCTGGCTGACCTCAAAGCCCACAAGCTCCTGCCCATCCCTGATTGTGAGCATCTGATCTTCACCAAGTTCTGGGAATAGAACAGAGGGAGCCTCCATCCCCATTTTACAGACATAGAAAGAGAGGCTCAGGAAGCACAGGGCCTTGGCCACAGACGTTAAGTGTCAGAGGTGGAGCTGGGCTCGGCAGGTATCTTGGCAGGCAGTTGACGATGGCCCAGGAGGACAGAGATGAGTGGTCAGGCTGGAGCAGGGCCCACTGGAGAGTATTTCCAGAACACCACCCACGGTGCTGCAAAGACCCACCCAGGGGCTCGAGGTTCCAGTGGGGGACTTAGAGCATGGGGCTCAGTCCTGCAGACCACCCTCTCCCATTCAGCTGCTGAATAGTCTAGGTCATTCTAGCCCGAGAATCTGGACCTCTGATGTCCAGCTACCAGGAAAGCTAAAGGTAGGCTCTATCCAGGAGGAGGTTGGGTCGGGGGGCAGGCAGGCGGGGCAAGGCTGGTGGGAGTGCTGCTCCTCTGAAGGCTTTAACTTTGCAAGTGAGAGTGTTTATATAAACTAAGCAGGATAGTTGTCAGGCTCTCCTCCTTCCCTCCTCTGAGCCTTGAAGTGGGTCTGGGAGAAGCCTCTGACATGCCCACGTTCGGAGCCCAAGCACCCGGGGCACTCTCTGTGCCGGCCCCAGGTGGCCAAGACACCAGGCAAAGGTAGGTATGTGCAGGCTGGAAGGCCACTTCTTGGAACCGCCTGGGGCTGCAAGCCAGGCTCTCCTGTGCTGAAGACCCAGGTGAGGGGAGGGGGTCCTGAGAGGATGACTCAGGAAGTGGGAGGAGATATAGACTATCCTTGCCCCTGGCTTGCTTCCCCACCCTCACCCCTGAACCCCCACATCAGTCCCAAAGTGTGAAAGGGAGGTACTCATCAGGCCCCCACTCCACCCCTCCTTTCTTGGGGGCCCCTCCCCAAGAAGCTCGCCCTAGCCATGGCTGTGAGGATCTAACGTAAGGGATGCTGTTTTTGCAGGTTTTGTGGTTTTTATTCCTTTGAACCATATCCAGCCCATCTTACATCACAATGCCATGCTTTACTTGGTATCAGATACATCGGCACTCATTGGCATTTGGAGAACTTGTTCCGTAGTTAAATTCCAGTTTTTAGTTGTCTATGATGATGTATTCTCTGTGTTTCCAATTGTCGGTATGGGAATCTTTTCTCCCAACCTTTCAATTCTGGGTTTGGTTTTTTTAGTTTCTGGGTTTTTTTGTTGTTGTTTTGTGTTTGATTTTTTTTTTTTTTTTTTTTTTGCTTTTGAAAGTCGTTATTCCTTTGGTTACGTAACCCCTCCCAGTTGCTGCTTGTTTACGCATTGTTTGTGACTTCTTTTGACTGTCAGTGTTTGAGCCAGTCTTGCCAAGAAACAGTATCAAGTATTTTCCTATTTCTCTACTTCTTGAAAAAAAAAATTTAATTAAAAAAAAAAAAAACTCTTAATGGGAACCTGGCCCTGTCTGTCTTCTCTGTTCTGCAGAAATGTTGAAGGAATTGAACCAGCAGCGCAGAGAGAAAGCGTTTACAGACCTGAAAATTGTTGTTGAAGGCAGAGAGTTTGAAGTCCACCAAAATGTTCTAGCTTCCTGCAGCTTGTATTTCAAGGACCTGATTCAAAGGTTTGCCTTCCTTCCAGCTGTGGTCGGGTCTGTTCCTTTGTAGGACGCTTTTGTGTCGCTTTTCTCCTCCCCTCTCTTACAGGTTCCTGAAGCGTGACTCCCTGTCACAGAGCCAGTAGCCATCTCTCCTCCCCCTCCTCCTCCCAGTGCCCCCTCACACACAGCCTCAGAGCAGCCACTGTGCCCCCCCAACCCCACACAGCTTTGCTGGTCCCTGGGGTGGGGGGCCTCTGCCAGCAGTAGGCGACATTCCACCCCACCCTCGAGGATCCTGCATTCTCAGTGGCTCACAAGCCCTCCCTGAGGTTAGGAGGACTGCAGACTCCACTCTAAGGGACCGCTGCACACCGTCCCCCCGGGGGCCAGCACAGGTCCCCAGCACCGTCACCACTGCTGTCGATAGTGACCTTAATGCCAGGACAGCACATCGACCAGACCGCCCCCCACCGAGGAGCACGGGGCACCCGCGGGGCCGCTTGTCCAACAGCCCAAGTCAGGGAGGACTGACTTGTAGCCAAAGCCTCATTCACACTGCATGTCTCGATACTTGTACACTGAGCCTAAGCCAGCCCTTCTGAGCACAGACCAGGTGTGTCCTAAACACGGTCTCTCTCAGCCTTTGCTCCCCTCCCCTCCTACCCTCTGCCCCGGCTATTTCTACCTGAATGAGTCTTAATGGTGCATGAGCATCTTTTTTTATTTTTTTTTCCATTATGTTGATTTTTTTTTTTTTTTACTTTGTCTGCTTCATACCCTTGCAAAGAAGTCAGGGGCCACCTTCTAGCGCCTTAGTGAGGGAGAGCAGACGAGGGGGCCGGCCCAGGGTAACGCTCCTGTTTCTCTCACCCATCAGCAGATTAATGCCGCTGCTCATTTTGCCTTGCAGCCTCTCCGGGGCGGACGCTGAGCCGGGACTGTGCTCAGAGTGTGAGGACAGACCTCTGCTTGCTTCCCACTGCTGTGTTTGGACTTGCCAACTAACCCCAGAGTGACTGTGTTTTGTTCCAGGATGGCATACTGGCCGGCATCTCCTTTCCAATCTGTTGTGTCCTTTCACTTCGAGCTGAGCTGCCCGGCGTGCGAGCCCCGCGCAGCCGCGCTGGCCCCAGCCATGCAGGAACGGGCAGGCTCTTTGTGACTTCCAGTCCCATGGATAGCTCGGCTCTCCCGCCCCCAGTGCTTGGGTTCTCTCTGACCGAGCACAGGGGTCGGGGCACGAGCTCTGGGGTGAAGGGGCACGGCCAGTGGCTTCTTCGGGCCAGAGGAGGTCTTTGTGCTGCCACCCTTGGCAAATTCTCAACTGACAGTGACCGGCACCTGGCCGTTGGATTGCAGAACTGGCATCCTCGGCCTTGGTCCCTGCTCCAGATCTCTGGAGAGCACAGAGGGGGCAGGATACAGGGGCAGCTTGGTACTGAGCGACGGCCCAGCCCTGGTCTAGAAAGATGTGGGCAAGGGGAGCGCAGGAGCTCTTTGACTATTGTCAGAGACCATACATGTAAAGCCAGAAGCTCGCACACGACAGAGAAGAGACACAGCTAGGTGAGAATCCAAAGTAGTGAAGGCTTCTTGGACAGACCAAAAAGGAGGAAGAACATTCCAGGCAAAGGACAGGTTGCTTGGAATGTTCTGGAATGCAAAGAATGTTCTACAATGTTTAAAAATGTTTCAGGCAAAGGATGGGTTGCCTGGAATAACAAGTTGAGGACAGAGACAGTCATGAGCAGTGGGGATAAGCAGATGGCCCTCCCAAAGAGAAGTGTGAGCTAGGGTGAGATGGCATGGCAGGCCCTGACCTCTAGGCCAGGGCCCTGGGCTTGGTCTGAGGGTGTGGAGCCCGTCAGGGTAAGTGGAGCAGAGATGCCCACCCTCAGATGGGAGAACTGCAGGATAGGCCTCAGTGACCCTAACCAGAAAGCCTGGGTTCAGGGGCTGAGAGGAGCTGGGAGCCGAGACCTGGGTTCTACCCCTGACTCTGTCCTATGACCCCAGTCAGGTCATGTCCTCTCCCTTGGGCCTCGGGATTTTCTCATCTGTAAAACAGGAGGTTGGTTCAAATAATGTTCAGGTTTCCTTCCTGCTCTCACAGGGTGACGGTGAGGGAATGGGAAGGGCTTCCCGAGTGCAAGAACAGACAGGCAGGTCCACAGACCAAGGTCAGGGGCGAGCTGGGGGAGGTGATGCATTGAATGTTTGGCCTGTCGAATTTCAGCAGCCTGAAGATACCCAAGTAGAGATGACTGGTAGGCAGCCAGAGGTCTGAGGTCTGGGGAGACAGGGCTGGGTCTTCAGCATACACGAGGGTCGCTCAGCAGGAAAGGAGGCCACAGCAGAGCCCAGAGATGCCCCTGCAGTTCAAAATCACAGTGCCAGAAAATTCCAAGGCCGTCTGGCTCAGGTGGTAAAGAATCTGCCTGTAAAGTGGGAGACCTGGGTTCTTCGATCCCTGGGTCGGGAAGATCCCCTGGAGAAAGGAATGGCAACCTACTCCAGTATTCTTGCCTGGAGAATTCCATGGGCAGAGGCTATAGTCCAAGGAGTCGCAAAGAGTCGAACACAACTAATCAAGTCAGACACAACTGAGCAACAAACACCTTCACTTTCTAGTGGTTAGGACTTGGCACTTTTACTGCGGGGACCCAGGTTCAACCCCTGGTGGGGGAACTAAGATCCTGCAAGAGGCAAGATGCAGCCAAGAAAAAAAAAAATTCACATTGTTAATTTGCAGGCATTCAAAATTTTACTTCTCTCGTCCTAACCATGGGCACATGTCACTATTTCTGCCCACAGAGGCCAGGAGATACCTCCATGGGGAGGAAAGCAGACTCTATAGGAAGATGATTTCCTCCCCAGCCATGTTAAGTCCTCAAGTATTTCACATTCTTAGTGGTCAGGGAGCATCTGCCATTGCCATGTCGCGTCTGTCTCCTCGAGTCTGTGACCCCGAGACTTAGTGGGCGGTAGACAGAATGACCCAGCAGGAGAGCAGGGCCCTGCCTGCCAAACCCCACGCAGGGTCCTTCCTCTCAGGCAGCTGCACTAACACAAGCAGAGGCGTGGGGACCATCTGTGGGCCATGACTCCCTGGCCCTGCCCTTCCGCAGGGCCTAGTAAGCCCTGTCAGGGGCAGGGGCCCTCCTTCTGTTGTCTGGGACCCCCAGGCCTGGAGGCTCTGGCTGGCCTCCTTCCAGCCTTTAGTCTGGCGCAGGTGATGCGGTCCTCACTCTGGCCCCATGAGGACCCATCCCAGCACCAGCCCCAACCCTAGTACGACACCCTCACCTGAAGCCACAGACCAGACATGGGGAGCCCAGTCATTCTCTACTCTTCACCCAGCAAGCAAGCAGGAGCCCCTCCTGGGGACAGGGAACCGCTAGATGAGATGGACGCTGGCCCTCGGGGAGCCCACGGTCTGGGAAGGAAGAAACTATAAAGTGTGACTGGGAGTGCAGGACGAAAACAGCAGAGGAGGCTTGGTGGCTCCCAGGCCAAGTGCCTGACTCTACAAGGGAGGGGAGTTTGGAGACGGCCCCTGGGATAAGGGTGGCATCTGGCCTGGGTTTTGAACCCAGAGAAGAATTGGCCAGGCAGACAAGCTTGGGGCCTCAGGACAGTAGAGGGTGATGGCAGCACAGGTGAGCGGGTATCCCCGCAACACCAAGTGCAAGGCGAAGAAGGAGGGGATGAGGCGGCGCGGAAGGCGGCAGCCAGCTCACAGGGCTTTGTTCTAAACCTGGGGGTGTCATATTCAGGCTTGCAGTTCATAAAGATGACAATCGGACCAGGAGTGGGAAAGCCAGGTATCAGAGTGTTCTCTGGACCAGCCTCTTCAGCTTAGAGGCCCGTCAGCAACCCCCTAGCAGCCCCCAGCCCAGAGCCCCATTCTCCAGCCTCCAGGCTGGATCCATCTGTTCCTCCCTCACCTGGGTTTATACCTTTGCTGAGGCTGCAGCAGCCTTTTGCTCTTCATCTTCCCCTATTTAGTTTCAAACTCTAGTCTTCTTCCTCTGACTGGGCGAGACCCAGCCCACAGGGAGACCTGCTGAGATGTTTAATGTCACCCTGCAAACCCCGCCCCCACTGAACCTGACGAGCAGGTGCCCCCATTCTACAGATGAAGGGATTGAGGCAAGGGAATTCTAAGTCACCAGTAGATCTGGGATTCGAACTGAGGCCCTCATGCTCTTTCTATCACCCGTTTGCTGACCCAGGGAAGAACAAAGCTGTCCTTTCTACTCCTGCACAAAGTTTGTAAGGAAGGGGGAAGTAAAATCTCAGGGTTAACAGTGTAGAAGTATGCAAGAAAAGGGGACGCAGAGCTTGTGTGTATGTGTGTGTGTGCACGTATATTATAAATGCTTGTAAACTGGCCACAGAATCCGCCCAAGAAAAACCCCTGCCCCCATGAGACAAGCCCTCTCCCCCGTACCCAGGAGGGGCTGTGTCCACTGGAGTGAAGGCTGGAGGAGGCTCAGAGAGGCTGGGAGAAGAGCACACGAGACCATGGGGAAGTTCAGCACAAAGCCCAGGATGAGATGGCAGGGCTGTCACATCATCCTTCTGTGCCCACTCTGAGTCCCCGTGACAATCAGGTGAAAGCCCCGCAGGGAAAGGAGCTGCAGCCCTGTCTTTGGATAACATGAAGCCTAGTGCTGCGTAACAACCAGGCCCCACCTGCACCCAGGCTGGAGGGCGAACACCAGCAGGACTGAGTGGAGAGGAGGACAGTGGGCTGAGCCCCAGATGTCAGGAAGGAAGGAGGATATTTTGAGCAGACTAGACCTAGACATAAACTTGGTCAAACTCCGGGAGATGGTGAGGCACAGGGAAGCTTGGTATCCTGCAGTCCATGGGGTCGCAAAGAGTCAGACATGACTTGGTGACTGAACAAGACCTAGTGGGGTCCTGGGGAGGCAGGCTTCTGAGTCAAGAGTCACTTCTCAACCCCAGTGAGCAGGACTGAGGTCTGCCTTTCATGAAGAAGTCCCTTCACTTGTCCCCCAGGAGCCAAGGAGCTCTGGGGGACCGTTGGTACCAGTAGGGGCACTGGCTGCCCACTGGACTGGTGGGCTGTTCTTCAGAGGGGACCGGTCTGTTCTTCTTTAGAGACAGCAGGGGCCCTGCCTCCCTGCCCCAAGTGTGGGAGACAACACCCAGCCCCAAAGGAGCATTGCCCCCACATCTCACCAAATGAGACAGAGACCTGGCATTCTACCTTCTCTCTCCTCTCACTAAGCCTGCTGGAGCCACCAGCACATTAGAACTCTATCCTCTTTTCATAGTAAATGAAAACAGATGGACAAATTTTGTGCAGGTTGATTTTCACAAGCCCCACGTGTAGATGCCGGGCTTCTCACTCCAGCCCCCTCTCCAGCTAAAAGGATCTCTGCAATTGAGTGGCACAGACCTGGCATGCAGGGGAGCCCAGCAGAGTTAATGCAGTAGTCTAGCCATGTGCCTTTCCCCCTCCTTCCCTGAGAAGGTGGGCATTTGTGGGTGGCGGGCCCACCCTTTTCTGGGAGAACAGAGCAGCGTGACTAGAAGAGCAGAGAGAGAGAGAATCACACATCCCGAGTCCTGGGTGGGGTCAACCTCCTGAGTGGAGCAGGGTGCCATCCACAGCCATCCCTGCTCCATGTTTACCCCCATTCCCCACTGCCCCAACAGTTCCAGATCCAGCTTGCAGAATGAATGCATCTGATCTCTGAGGTGTGTGGAGGTGGATGAGATTCTGTCCTGAATTCTGAAGAGGGTGGTTCTTATCCTGCACGAGTGAATTGCTAATGGTGGGGTCACAAAAATCCTAATATTTGGGGTAAGCCATTCCCAGCACATCTACCAAGATCTGCCAGATCTGCCAAGTAGAGCCTGAGTCCCATACCCTAGGGACATACCCTTGATTGGGAGAAGGTGACCCCAATGAAGTTTTGGTCTTCTGAGAGAACCCGTGGCCCCTCCATGCCCTGGACAGCTCCAGCCTGCCCCTCACTCCCAGGCTGCTGCCCCCAGTGTCAGGCCCACAGCCCCACCCTGCCAAGGCTGTCATTCCTGCCCTGCTGCCCCTCTCTCCAAGGTCATGTCGTGACCCCAATTGTCCAGCAGCTCCCCAGATACTCCGTGGGGCCGAGGGAAATGGGATGCTCAGAGCCCACGAGCCAGCTTAGGACAGGGACAGAATGGTCATCTAGGGAGGACACAGCTCCCCACTGGTGATCAGGGCCACCCTTCAAGGGTAATGCCTCCCAGGGGGTCTTTGCTCAGAGGGAAGAGGCCAACGGAGCACAGAGGTCCTGTCCCAAGATAGTCTGATGGTCAGGGAAGGAGAGTGACCGCTGGCCTCCCTCTGCCCCCACGGCTGCCTGGGCCACCCAGGAAGGCCGGTGTGGACTATGAACCTGCTGTGCAAGGGAGCTGCAGGAGGCCTCACTGACAGGGGCCTCGCCTCCTCCAGATCTTGAACTCCACCACCCAAAAAAGTCTCCATGACATCCCCACGTGCTCCTCTGCGGCCAGGGATAATGGTTGTTCAGCTCACAGTGTCTGGCATCTGGCCCCAGGGACCTCCAGCCACTCCCCACAGATCCTTTGCTCAGTGGCCGACTCCCTTCCACAGGTGGCCCCCATGGCGGGGGAGTGCAGGATGTGGGGGAACAGAGCCCTAGCTGAGCATCACAGGAGCAGCAGTCCTTGAACAGCACCTGCCGTGGTCGACATCCCCCTGTGCCCCCCTGGGCAACCTTTGGGTCCTCGGCCATGAGGCAGCACCGTGTCCCCAGGTCCCTTTCCTTGGCTCAGACTCTGGGCGAGACAAGGATCTCCCCACGAGTTTAACCACACAGGTCCCACCAGACCCATCACTTGGGGCCGTGGGCTCCACTGGCCTGCCATCTGCCCAACACCCCTCCACACAGGGTGACTCCATGGTCCTCAGAGTCACGTGTCACATGCATTTCAGTGCATGTGTGTGCATGTGTGTGTGTGCATGTGTACATCCTAAAGTCCCACCTCAGCTCCTCTCTGATTTTGTGCTGAGAGTTTGCAGGCAGACAGAAGAGCTGGCCAGATAGGGGGAGGTAGCGGGGGCTGGGAGCCTCAGGAGAAGGGGAGTGGCCCTACTTTGGCCTCATGAGTCCTGCCCTGGCTGGGGCCCAGCGTGACCTCCCCAGAGCATGAAGGGCGGTGTTGGGGGTGGAGGGGGGCAGAGAGTGGAGGTAGGAATGAAAGCAGAGTAGAGTAAGAGGTTGACCAGTTGGCTCCTGAGACCTGGGGTGTTCAGAATGTCTGTGGTTTCAAGTGATTCTATAATAAACCATTTTTATACTTAACAAAGTCACCCAAGCATGGAAATCCATCCTGACAGCTGAAGACTAGGTGTGTTAAGACACTTAAACACTCACACAAACTGTGTATGTCTATGGGCTTGAGAAGGAGCTCTGCTCAGATGCTCTCTTTAGCCTACACATTCCCACTCAGGTTTCTGGGCCTGCCCAGGACTTGTGGCAGAATAGATGCTTCAGGCCCCTGGTTGGATGAGCCATTTTGGAGGGGGACCAGCGTGGTACCCTGGGAGGAGGGGCCTGGATGCAGACTCACAGCTTCACCTGTTCCCCCCTGGGTCATGTTTGTGTTGCAAAGGCCCTGCGAGGCCAGTGCCTAACCAGAGAGAACGTTGTGCTAATGGTGGCATTTCAGGTTCTGTCATGTAGAGCAGAGTCTCTCGGGAAGGCATTTTCCAGCCTCTGTCACAGAAATGCTCCACAGGACTCTAGACCTCATCCAGTCCAGTCTTCTTGTTTTGCAGAAGAGGAGCCTGAGAGCCAGAGAGGCCAAGGCTGCCCAGCTGTGGGTGGCAGAGCTGGGGCACCCAGGTCCCCTTATGCCCAGCTCACACAGGAGTCAGCCTCTCTGGGGCCAGCCTGCTTGCTTGCCTGACACCTCCACACCCCCACGGCCAGCCACAGGGGCACCTCAGGGGCCAGTCACAAGAGTCTGGGCCCCTGACCTCCTCAGGGCAGGGTGAGGGACAGGGAGAATGCAGCAGTCATTTCCCAGTCACGTGGCTGAACACAGCACCAGACAGGACCAGGCTCAGTGTGGGAACCAGGACAGGTCAGAGCAGCCAAGACCGGGTGCCAAGCCGATCCACCTCTGATAAACCTGCCTCCTGACTCTTAACATTCTGGGTATTTCTCCTCCTGGTCACTTCTCGATTGGTGTTATTTTTGCTTCATCTTATCTGTTTCCTTCCAGGTCCAGCTTTAGGGTGCGGCTGCCAAGCCTTAGGAGCCTTTGCAATGGTTTTGTATTTCTGTAGACACCAGATATAAACATATTTATATATTTGTGTCCCTCCCCCGCTCCCCCCAGTTCACAAGCCCGATGCACACTCTACACGCAGGCCACTCTGACCTCTGACCCCGTGTTCCATGTGGCAGGAGGGCCCCGCCCCGGGCCAGGTCCTAGGTCATGGCTGCTGGCTGTCTGTGGCGGAAGTCCTTGGTTGTTCCCTTCCCCTCCTCCCGGCTCTAACCATTCTGTCCGTCTATCTCGTCTCGTCCTCAGTTTCAAAGCAATGTCATGAAGGGCTTCCTTTCCATGCCTAAAAGGAAACAATATGCTTTTGGGGAAAGAGGAGGGGTTGGAGTCGGGGTTCCGGGGTAGCTTGGGGCCCTCAGTCTTTGGAGTGATCAAGGGGTCGGCTGTGATCACGGCCTGTCGGGAGCCTCAGTCACTCTGGAGACTCTCCCATCTGAGGCAGACCAGGCCCCCAGGGCCCCAGACCTGCTGGCCGTGATTGGCAGAGATGCCGGGGCCAGCAGCAGAGCCGAACCGTATTGTTTCCCTTTGAGGCCAGTCCTAGTCCTCGTCCCCATCCACAGCTCATGCTTTTTGATTTGCATCTTTTTTTTGCATGGACATGCCGAGTAGTGATAAGCAGGGTTTTCTGTTCTTCTGGGCGTCTCTGGTCAGACTCTTCTCTTTCAGATCCCGTGTCAGGTCACTAGGTTCAGGTGTGTCATTGGCCGTGTCCCTTGAGTCCTAAAACGAAGGGCTGTGAGCGAGGTGTGCAGGGAGACCCAGCCCTGTGAGGAGGCGGCGCCGTGGCCACGGGCCGGCAGGTAAGGACACCCTGGTCTCTGTGCCTAGGTCGGTGCAAGACGGCAGCCAATGCGGCCGGGAGAAGCTGGAACTGGTCCTGTCCAACCTGCAGGCCGACGTCCTGGAGCTGCTGCTGGAGTTTGTGTACACGGGCTCCCTGGTCATCGACTCGGCCAACGCCAAGACCCTGCTGGAGGCGGCCAGCAAGTTCCAGTTCCACACCTTCTGCAAAGTCTGCGTGTCCTTTCTTGGTGAGCCACGGGGAGCAGCATCAATGAATAAAACATTCAAGGACTGAGTGGGGAGGGCTGTGCCAGGTCGTCTGGGGCTGCAGCTGGATTTCCCAGCAGATTTAAGATGATCATTCCTATAACTGTGGGCAGAGGTCTTTGCTCACCGGTGGACAGAGGGGTTCTCTGCCTTGCTCCCCCAGGGGCCAGAGATGCCACACTGGGCCCCCAGGCAGTCTTGTGAGAACAAATGGGCTAAGAGGCCTGTGTGAATGGTCTATTCATGGGAGCCCCAGGCCCTGGCTTCACAGCCTTGTTGTCTAAACACTAAACCAAGTTGCTTCCATCAAGGCCTCAACCCAGAGAACGTGCTCACTTTACACTTTGGAGCTGCCCAGTTTGGGTGAGAGCAGGGAGCGAGAAGGGCAGAGATAAGAGTCTCCAGAAGCGGCCTGGGGGTGGAGTGAGAGAGATTGGGGGTGGGGGCAGGTCAGGGGATGGCCAGGGGCCTAAGATGTGACTGGGGCAATGCACCCTCTAGAAGAGTCAGAAACTATGACTCTAGAGTTAAGTCCACAAAGGTGAAGGGCCCCCTAGGATCCAGCCATGCCTAGATTAGAATCACCATTAGTTGGGTCTCAGGAACCCTGGCCAGACTGACCCCAGGTCTGGAGGTCAGGTTGGGTGAGGCTGAGTCCTTGTGGGAGATGGGCTGGATGGGCTTATGAGGGGTGTTCCTGCTGTCATGACACTGAAGTAGAAGTCTGTGACCCCCGACTTGTCTGTCACAGTTACAGAAGACACCCTAAGCCTCAGTGTGATCCCTGCTCCCAGCCCAGGCCTCCTTTGTGCCCCGGCAGTGAGGAAGCTCTAAGCCTGGTGCTGACACCCCATACCTCAGTCTCAGTCCTTCTGCTGAGGGAGGCCTCAGGGAAGTCAGTTTGAGATGGGGCAGAGAAAAACCCAGAAAATGGGTGTAAAGTTCCAGGGACACAGGAAATGTGCTTATGGGGACTCTGGATGCTGAAGGCAGGTGCTGAAGGCTGAAGAAAGGACATGGGCTCAGACAGGGCTCCAGAGAGACAGGCGATGAGAAGGGGCGGGGACCCCTCCCCGCAGTCAGCGGTGCTATCCTGTGCTCTTGCCCCCAGAGAAGCAGCTGACAGCCAGCAACTGCCTGGGGGTGCTGGCCATGGCCGAGGCCATGCAGTGTAGCGAGCTCTACCACATGGCCAAGGCCTTCGCGCTGCAAATCTTCCCCGAGGTGGCGGCCCAGGAAGAGATCCTCAGCATCTCCAAGGACGACTTCATCGCCTACATCTCCAATGACAGCCTCAACACCAAGGCTGAGGAGCTAGTATATGAGACCGTCATCAAGTGGATCAAGAAGGACCCTGTGTCCCGCGCGCAGGTAGGGCCCACCCCACCTGCCCCAGCTTGCGCCCCTCTCCCTCTTGGTGAGGGAGGGTGTCTGGAGCAGGGAGTTGGTGCCACCTGTTCTAACCAGCAGTGGGAGCATGTGAGAGCCGGTGGGCTTGCAGAGGGAGGCCAGACCAGCTCACACGGTGCAGAGAGGTGAAGGGGGATGAGAGAAATCAGGCATAGAGGATTCTCGAGGGCTGGCATTGCACCTGCAGGAGACCCAAGCCGACCAAGAGTCCACAGGGTCAAGCGGGCATCACCAGGGCCCTGAGGAGAGAAGGGTGTGCCTGAGTCAGGTGCCCTGGGCTCCCTCAAATGCAGCAGGAGGAGCCCCACCCCAGCTCTGGCAGTTGAGAGGGGAGGGAGCATCTGGACTGAATGGAAACCAGGCTGGAGACTGGAAACCACCACTTGGCTGTCAGGAGGGAAGGCAAGTCCCTTGGAAGGGACAGCTAGAGAAATGAGAGCCAGAGTCCAGAGCAGAAGGGTAGGGCGGGATCCCCAGGAGAGCCCCTTAGACACAGAAGGTCAAGCACAGCCCCGGGGATCTCCAGCTGACTAGGGAATTCCTTCATGGAGGTTTTAAACAGAGAAACCACAGGAACAAACATTCCTAGGAAGACCAGCAGGCTGCAGGGATGGGAATGAATTTGGGATCCCTGCTTTGAGTGGGACTGCCTGGGTTCGAAAGTGATAGGAGCCCCCCCCCCCACAGTTAGTGCAGACACACAGGTGGCTCTTAGGGGAGCTCAGAGTCCACCCAGAAAGCACAGATGGGAAAATGGGGCAGGGAGACGGGAGCCCAGCAAGAGCTGAGGCAGCTGAGTGACAGATGACAGGGCTACCTTGTTGCACATGGAGCAAGAAGAGGCACAAGGGAAGGAGGGTTGGGGCGGGGACTGGACCCACAGCATCAAGTGCACACAGGATGCAGAGATGTCTCTCCATGCCGGCCCCAGTCACTGGGCCAGGAGAAGGTGGTCCTCTGACCCACCAGGCGGAGATGGAGCAAGATTCGTTTTCAGAGGAAGGAAGACAAGTTAGGCAGCTGCAATAGTGACCACCACCATCTACCACAACCCCCAGATCTGCCTCCAGCCCAGACCTCTGCCTTTGTCTACAGGAGCCCCCCAGCCAGTGTCTCCCAAGCCCCTCTCATTCATAAACCCCCAGACTTACCCATCTTCTCGGGTTCCTTATTACAGTTCTGCCCACTAACCACGGCAGAAACCAGGTCCTCCCACGCCTTCTACCTCCATGTGGCTCCACAGTGCTGCCATGGCTGCCACCTCTTATAAGGGCCAAGTTCTCTCTCTTCATTCCAGGCCCTCTGATCTCGCCAGGATGACCGCAGTCGTCTCCTGAAACGGTTCCCTGCCTTCAGTCTCCTCCTTCCAAATCCATTCCCATCCCTGCAGCCTGCTGGTCTTCCTAGTAATTATGTTTGGTTCTGTGGTTTCTCTGTTTAAAACCCCCATGAGAGAATTCCCTAGTGATCCAGCAGTTGGGACTCCACGTTACTACCGCAAGAGATGCAGGGTCATCCCTCGTCTGCAAACTAAGATCCCACATGCCAAGCAATGCGGCCCAAATAAAAATTTTAATAAAATTTTTTAAAATTTAAAAAATTAAACTTCTCATGAGTGCCCTCATCTGCTCTTCAGGAAGCACTACACAGCCCTTAGCAAACCAAGCCTGAGGTCAGCAGAGGCCAGAACCCAGCTGACCTCTCCAGTCTCGTTTCTCCCTGTCTACTACCCAACCCCTCAGCGGAAGCCTTCTGCATCCAACAAGAATAAACTCCATGTGTGTGCTGACTCGCTTCACTCATGTCTGACTCTGCTAGACACATATGGACTGTAGCCCATCAGGCTCCTCTGCCCATGGGATTTTCTGGGCAAGGATACTAGAGTGGGTTGCCATGCCCTCCTCCAGGGGATCTTCCCAACCCAGGGATCGAACTCACACGTCCTGCATTGCAGGTGGATTCTTTACTGCTGAGGCACCGGGGGAGTCCCAATAAGCTTCATCAGTTCAGTTCAGTTCAGTTGCTCAGTCATGTCCGACTCTTTGTGACCCCATGAATCGCAGCATGCCAGGTCTCCCTGTCCATCACCAACTCCCGGTGTTTACTCAAACTCATGTCCATCGAGTCGGTGATGCCATCCAGCCATCTCATCCTCTGTCATCCCTTTCTCCTCCTGCTCCCAATCCCTCCCAGCATCAGGGTCTTTTCCAATGAGTCAACTCTTCACATGAGGTGGCCAAAGTATTGGAGTTTCAGCTTCAACATCAGTCCTTCCAATGAACACCCAGGACTGATCTCCTTTAGGATGGACTGGTTGGATCTCCTTGCAGTCCAAGGGACTCTCAAGAGTCTTCAACACCACAGTTCAAAAGTATCAATTTTTCGGCACTCAGTTTTCCTCACAGTCCAACTCTCACATCCATACATGACCACTGGAAAAACCATAGCCTTGACTAGACAGACCTTTGTTGGCAAAGTAATGTCTCTGCTTTTTAATATGCTATCTATATTGTTGGTCATAACTTTCCTTCCAAGGAGTAAGCGTCTTTTAATTTCATGGCTGCAATCACCATCAGCAGTGATTTTGGAGCCCCAAAAAATAAAGTCTGACTCTGCTTTCACTGTTTCCCCATCTATTTCCCATGAAGTGATGGGAACAGATACCATGATCTTAGTTTTCTGAATGTTGAGCTTTAAGCCAACTTTTTCACTCTCCTCTCTCACTTTCATCAACAGGCTTTTTAGTCCCTCTTCACTTTCTGCCATAAGGGTGGTGTCCTCTGCATGTCTGAGGTAACTGATATTTCTCCCGGAAATCTTGATTCCAGCTTGCGCTTCTTCCAGCCCAGCATTTCTCATGATGTACTCTGCATATAAGTTAAATAAGCAGGGTGACAATATACAGACTTGAAGTTCTCCTTTTCCTATTTGGAACCAGCCTGTTGTTCCATGTCCAGTTCTAACTGTTGCTTCCTGACCTGCATATAGGTTTCTCAAGAGGCAGGTCAGGTGGTCTGGTATGCCCATCTCTTTCAGAATTTTCCAGTTTATTGTGATCCACACAGTCAAAGGTTTTGGCATAGTCAATAAAGCAGAAATAGATGTTTTCCTGGAACTCTCTTGCTTTTTTGATGATCCAGTGGATGTTGGCAATTTGATCTCTGGTTCCTCTGCCTTGTCTAAAACCAGCTTGAACATCTGGAAGTTCATGGTTCAAGTATTGCTTAAGCCTGGCTTGGAGAATTTTGAGCATTACTTTACTAACGTAGGTCCTTACCGAGATAGGTCCCTCCAAGTGCACCACCACACTCTCTCAGACTCCAGTGCCTCTGTGTGTGCTTTGAATGGCCTCCTTTCCCTTCACCTTAGGCCTGGAGAAGTCAGCAATCCTTCCACAGCAGGCTCAGACATCATCCACTCTGGGGAGCCTCCTTTCCCACATCCCCACCACCCCTCACTAGACTCTTCTTTGGGAAGAGTCCTTTGATGTGATGGATCATCTCCCTGCCATGAATCTGTGTACACCTGGAGGCCAGAGACTGGGTCATACTGGCCTTTGCACCTCCAAAAACAAACTCAGTGAATGGCATAGAGTCGTCACCAATACTTGTTTGTTGAAACTACAGTGATGAGCAAAGAGTTTGCCAGACAAGAGGGGGATTCAAATCAGTCATTGAAAAGTCTTCAGTTCAGGGGTGGGGTCCAGTGGGGTGCCACTCCAGGGGTTTGCTGGTGAGGGGGAGAGGCACAGGTTGGAATAGTCATGACTTGCAAGCTTAATGATCACCATCGGTTCTCCTGGGCCCTCCCACCCATCCCTGAGTTCCTGCCCCCAAGCACACCTTTTTGAGGATCAGAATCCTCACTCAGTCCCCTGCAGCCTGGTATGAAACAGAAGCCCACGACCCAGGAGGAGGAGGAGGCAGGAAGGAGGTGCTCAAGTGACCCCCAGGGTCAGCCCCAACACGGAGACCTCCCCCTGGGTTCCCTTCTCGCCTCCAGCTGCTGGGAGCTCCCACCATCTCTATCTCAGTGTTGGCACTCCCAAGCCAAATGCAGATGAGAAGTATCCCTGCACTCAGCCCCACATCCCTCCTTTCTCCCTTCTCAATATGGCTCACATGAGGTGGTGCGACCTTATGATCTAAGAAGGTCCCGTGTCTCCTTGACCCTGCAGTATGCGGCGGAGCTGCTGGCGGTGGTCCGCCTCCCGTTCATCCACCCCAGCTACCTGCTCAACGTGGTGGACAACGAGGAGCTGATCAAGTCATCGGAAGCGTGTCGGGACCTGGTCAACGAGGCCAAACGCTACCACATGCTGCCCCACGCCCGCCAGGAGATGCAGACGCCCCGAACGCGGCCTCGCCTCTCTGCAGGTATGGCGGGACCTGCCCCAACCCCCCCAAGGCAGGTGCCCTGTCGTCAGCCCGACTCTGGGTGGATCCCCCCAGGAGGCAACAGGCACAGACACTGACACCGCGTCAGGCTGTCCCAAGGGTGCCCCTCCGTGTCCCTGCAGGTGTGGCCGAGGTCATCGTTTTGGTGGGGGGCCGTCAGATGGTGGGGATGACCCAGCGCTCGCTGGTGGCTGTCACCTGCTGGAACCCACAGAACAACAAGTGGTACCCGCTGGCCTCACTGCCTTTCTATGACCGCGAGTTCTTCAGTGTAGTGAGTGCCGGGGACAACATCTACCTCTCAGGTGAGGCCCCCTAGGGCTGGGCTGGGCACAGGGCACAGACTTCCCCAGGGGTCCTTCCCCACACCATGGCTAAGGAAGACACAAGGCCCAGAAGTGTCTACTTTGCACGTGAAGCCTCCTCCTGCCCCCGGGGCTGGGCCTCCCGGCCGTGGGCCTTTCCTCACTCCCTGCCCACTCTCTGGACCTCCCTCCCGTACTGCCCACAGGTGGGATGGAATCAGGGGTGACGCTGGCCGATGTCTGGTGCTACATGTCCCTGCTCGATAACTGGAACCTCGTCTCCAGGATGACGGTCCCCCGCTGTCGGCACAACAGCCTTGTATACGACGGGAAGATTTACACCCTCGGGGGACTCGGTGTGGCAGGCAACGTGGACCATGTGGAGAGGTAAAGATGCCACGGTCATGACAGGGGCCCCCTCTGATGTCCCCCAAGAGTAAAAAGCACATCACTTCTCCTCAACCCCCACATGCTTAAGACCCACTGGAAGCTGGACATTTAAAGGCCATAGTCGAGGCTCTTTCTGCCCAGCAGAGGGAGAGGAGTCAGGATGGTGGGGTGGAAGCAGGAAGAGTGACTAACTGTCCCGTCACTGAGACAGGACACTTGTCCCAATCAGGGGGACAGACAAGCTGGAGGCATGAGATCCAGTGGTGAAAAAGCTCAGGGTGAGCCTGCTGCTGTCCTGACCAGGCAGTTAGGGATCTTACTAGGACTGGAAGCAGCAGCCCAGAGATATGCTGGGATGTCGGGCTAAGCAAGGGGCTTCCAAGGTGGCTCAGTGGGTAAAGAATCCACCTGCAGTGCAGGAGATGCAGGCAGATGTGAGTTCAGTCTCCAGATCAGGAAGATCCCCTGGAGGAGGGCATGGCAAGCCACTCCAGTGTTCTTGCCTGGAGAAGGCCATGGACAGAGGAGCCTGGTGGGCTACCGTCCATAGGATCACAAACAGTCAGACATGACTGAGCATGCATGGAGGGCTAAGCTAGAACCATCATCCAAACGTGATTGCCATGTCCCTACCAAGTGGAGGTGACACCCCAGGGACACTCCCTTCCTCCCTCCATCCCATACATCCTGGGAAATCTGCTTGTAGTAATAACACAGGAAAGGGTCACTGCACACAGGCCTGGCCAATTCTCTTGAACTCTCTATGGAAGTCGTGTGTATAAAGCCTGCCCTCTGCTGGAAGTCCTGGGCTGGCTTCCTCACGACAGTCCTCAAATCTGGCCTCACCTAGAACAGGGATCTGGTACAGGCAGGAGGGCCAGTGGCTGGAGGCGGGCACTTTTCCGGGTAGAAACACTCTTTGCCTTTGAGCAACAGATACCTTGGAGAGAAGCTGCAGGAAGAGCTCCAACAACTTTGTGAGTCAGCAGCAGTCAGCGGTACAGACCTGCTTTCCCAGGATCTAGTGACCCAGAGAGTGGCAAGTTAGTCTGAGCTGGCCTCCAGTTTCAACCCAGGGGGGGTCACAGCTAAGATTACTGGAGTCCTTTTCCCATGTTCTTCCCACACCCTAGGGGCTTCTAAAACGGCTCAGCAGGTAAAGAATCTGTCTGCAGTGCAAGAGCCTCAGGAGACTTGGGTTTGACCCCTTAGTCAGGAAGATCCCCTGGAGGAGAACATGGCAACCCACTCCAGTATTCTTGTTTGGAGGATCCCATGGACAGAGGAGCCTAAGGGCTACAGTCCAAAGGGTTGCAAAGAGCTGGACACGACTGAGCACACTCACAGGATCCCACAGCCTAGCCCACCATCCTGGCCTACAACATAGACTCCCACGGAAAGCACATCTTCCCCCCTGTGACAGCTTATTGCTTGTGGAGTCACACAAACCCCTCAATTTGTCTTTTTCCCTTGGTGGCTAATTGGACATTTGACAAATGTTACGGCAGAGACAGATTCAGAGTGACACAGGCTCTGGATGTTCACTGTGGGCTTTTAACTCCCCCAAGTGGAGCCCAGAGATGGCTCAGTAACATTTAATTGTCATATTGATTTGGAGATAATGGGGAATCCCTGTGTGATTATGAAGATATTAATACTGCTGTTGAACCTGGGTCAGCCCTGGTGCTGACAGACTTCGGTGGGACCCACTGCACGCCCATCAGGCCCCAAGCTTTCTGGAAGCACCAGCTTCCAGTCATTTGTCATCCACTATAAACACATGAAAAGGAGACATTTTCTATGTAGGAGTAAACTGAGCTAGATCTGTCATCCTGTCTTGCTTTTGTCAGCTATTTTTAATCTCCTAAGATGCAGATTACTCATTTTGCAAACTTATACTTGTTGATAAATATGGGGATTTGTTCAAGGATCAAATGCACCAAGAGGGGGGATAAGCTCCACTCCCATTGGGCCCAGGAGCAGTGCTCCAATGCTCGGGAGCAGCCGATACCAGACTGCCTTGGTGGCTGACTCAGCCTTTGTTCTTCTATGAAACATCAGCTGGGGCACAGAAGGAGCAAGACCCCCTGGGACCCCCGGAGATCGAGGAGCAGTCCAGGGCACGGTGCCCTGAGCCCTTCCCCAGCCCAGTGGTATCTGTCAACTGTCCTTGTAGGGACAGGAGGCAGACCTAAAGACCCCTGGGTGGAGGGTGCATGGAGGGATGCCCCTGGCTCCCCAGGGAACAGAGATGGATCTCCTTTGGTCAGTCTCTGTGCCACACAGCGGCAATGATGAAAACTTCTGGGTGACAGGAGGGTCAGGGGAATGGGGACAGACACGAGGACGCTTTGTTCCCCAGGAAGCACTAATGGTACAAATCACTCTTATATCGATAATGAATGAGATGTATGGCGCATGATAATTACATTACATTACAGCATTACAGGACTCGAGCAAGATTATATAATTATAGATTAAAACAACAGTGTCATAGACAAACCTGTATTATATCATTATATAAATAACCGGGTCTAATACTTTATGGCCGTATA